>NC_071991.2:89292500-99292500 GCF_028885655.2 Pongo abelii
CTAGTTACCCATTGGTAAATGGAGATAACATACTCCTTACTTGCTTTCCACCATTCCAGATACAAACCAGTTGCATGTTATCTCCATCTTTTTCTCCTTCCTCATTCTAAAGGAAGACAAAGACATGAATCCATCAGGCCCAGGCTCTTCACTGTGCATTGCATTCCAGCTCCTTTCCTCTCAGCTCTCATGAAACTTGGTCAACAATCTCCATTTGTCCCATCGCTTTTTTGTAACAGCAATGCTTTTGTTCTCCCATGGGTCTTTGTGGAATTCCTTTCATGAACCATCTTTCCTTTCCTTTTCATCTGCTAGTCTTCCTCAGGGTTTTGACTTCTCTGGTAGTCTCTTCCTTGACTGTCCAAGATAGCTCACTTTCTGTCTTAGTGCCCTCCTGAACTCTGGATAGTGTAAACTTCTGGAAGGTAGAGATGTTTTTATTCACTTTTGCATTTGCATCTGAATTACAGTAGATAGTTTAAATGCATAAATATATGACAAGATGATATAGGTGAAATCTCAACTATATATATATATATATGTATGTATGCACACAATGTCTGTCTTTATGTTCATGTATATATGAATTCAGACTATCTCTAAACCTGTTGCAGAATATTTTGTCTCTGGGAAGGAAATCCTAAATCTGTATCCTGTCCTCTCAGCAGGCAAGGATCCAGGCTAATTGCCATCCTTTGTCCTGTCAAGCTTCCTTGTGGAGTGAAAATAAGCCACAGTACAAGGTTTAAAATTCTGGTAGGAGAGACAAGTTATGGTAGGTAGAACTAGAGTGAAAATAAAACTGGGGAGGAGACAGAGCTAGTTTCTGTGAGAAATAATTGAGTTAATAGAGACTAGCTTTAGAAGTAGAAATAATCTGAGTTTCAATTTATTCCATAAACAGCAAAGTTTAAATGTAATACTCACTTTTCTCCATGTACTCTAGCTCCAATTTGGAGCATATTATTCCCCAAACTGTCCTTTGAAGTGTTAATTAACTATCTATTTAATTATTCTCTATTACCCTCTTTGGAGATTGGGAGCTAGAAGAGCTGCTAAAACCCTGAAAAATAATCTCTAGGCCCAGGGAAGGAGCTGTACCCTGTGATTTGAACTTAATATTTAAAAATGGCTTATTTTAGACTAAACTTTAGAGCACAGCCTCTCCATTTTAAATGTGCACATAAATTACCAGATCCTGTTAAAACGCAGATTCTGATTCAGTTGGTCTCAGTGAGGCCTAAGATTCTGCATTTCTTGCAGTTCTCTCAGGTGAGGCCGATGTGCTGGTTCATAGACTACACTTTGTGTAGCAAGTTTAAAACAAAACAGAGAGCATTAGAAGTAGGAGGGCTTCTGAAGTTAACTCTCCATACCTGAATTCATGGTTCATAGCAGAAGGCCTTGGCTTGGAGAAAGAAAATATTCTGAGAAACACTTCTGCCATGTCCTAAATAGTTCATCCCATCTTGGGAATCCCAGAGGGGACCACTACATTATAACAAGAACTGATATTCATGAAAATCTGTTGGAATTCTGTTCAGTGACTATCTAAAAGGTAGGCAGGAAAGTATTCATTAAAGTTTAGATATATTTTCATCAGGATGATTAAAATCAGTTATATGGAGAAATCCAACAATGTGTGGAACAAAATCACCTATGAGGAAATCATTCTTGAAAGGTAAGCACATAGTGTAGTACTTTGCTAATAGGCTTTTTGAAGTGTCATCTGCCACTTGACATCTTTGTCTAGACCAGCACTAGCACTCTAGGTTGTTCTTTGGGTGAGAAGCATAAATGGGGAAAGGAGGCCTGGCATTGAATCTTGTCTTTATCACTTAATGGTATTGAGATCTTGGGAAAGTTCTGTTTCCCTGAGCCTGTTTTGCTACCTGTGAAACAGTCATATTACCATTTCATCCCAGAATTTTTAAGGAGAGGATTGGTGAATGTGCTTGGCATAGTTAATATCCTTTTACCATTATTTTTCTCCTACTTTGATCCTGGTAGGCAACTTGCTGTGTGTCATTTGGCAATTAGTGATATATTGGCTTGACTTCTATTGGTGGGAGCTGTTGTGAGGTATGCAGTGCTTCATTTTGGAAATCCCTGGCGCTCAGAGAGCAGCAGATATTCTTGCTTCTCAAAAACAGTGGGGCTGTCATGGATTTTGTCTCTCTACACATTTTATGTTAAACACACACTTATTTGTCCCATGTGGGAAGAAGTTAAAGTGAGCGGTGACTTGTCCCTGGGTCCCTTTCCTAACAAGTGGTCCTAAGTTCAGGCTCCTGTGTGCTGTGTAGGCTTCTCTAGCTGAGGTCGTGGTAAGATCTCTTCTGAGTCCTCTGGAGTTAGGGTGTGGCTGGAGTCCAGTTTCTTTTGTTCTGTAACCTTTCAGTTGCAGTGGCCTTGGTCTGGAGAGTTGTGATTTGTCCTTGGTTAGATCACACACATCCAATACTTGGCTTTCTTACTCTTTCCCTCCCGATTTTGCCTGACTCTTAACTTCTGTGGGTTCTTATCCTTAAAAGGCGACTACTTGGAAATGAGAATTCGGTTGCTGCTCTGTGATTGCTCCTGTGTCCTTCCCATCTCTGAGGTTTTGTTTATTGGCGGCATGTTCCATATCCTGCCGTTCTCTGCTCAGACCATCATCAAAACAACATTTAAGACGACTGATTCGTTAAAGACTCAGCTTTGACTTCTCAGAAATAAGACTGCATGTCACTATCATACTTTACCTTTTTAGTAGTACCTGAAACTACTTCTAACCAGTGACCTGGATTTAGGAATCTCTGGTTTCAAAATTGCTTTTAACTTGCTATGACTCTTAGAAAATAATTTAACCACACTGGGCCTAAATTTACTTTAACCTGTAAAATTAGGATTAGATCAGTTTTTCAAACATTCTTTGTTGGTTGGAGTGGGATGGGAATGATAAGAAAGCTCAGTAGGGTAGGTTCTTCATTCAACCAAGATTTTGTTTATATACTAAAGCCCTTCACTAATAAATAACTTGGAAAAACTACTGGACTGGATGGTCTCTTAAGATTGTAAGTGCCAAGCCTTGGCACTCTAGGACCCATCCCTTTTTAACAGTAGCATCTATTTTTAGACTAGACAAGGATACTTAAGCTGTATTACAAATATAGTTCCAGATACATCATGGTACTCTACATCTAGTCTGGTTCCTGATACTTTTAACCAATGCTCTGGCCTGGCCATTCCTGCAGTGCCTGTCCTTCTCCTTTGGCTCATGCTATCCTCAGCAGCACATGCATTATTTGTAAGCCTCCCTTACCCATTTGATACTACCCAATCAAGACTCTAGTATAAATGTTCTGTCCCTTCAAACCTTCCCCAGTTGGCCATTTTCCCAAAGTACATTTTCCACTCTTATGGCTCAGTACACTTTGCTTTGTCTGGTAGTTTTATGTGTAAAGCTCAGAGAAGGACTGGATCTTGGGTTTCTTTATTGTAAACCATCCAAATGCCTTGCATTGTACTATACTGAAGGTAACATGGATCCAAGTTATATGGCTTAAAAATTCTTTTCTCTTTCAGGATCGAATCATCAATTTAGTTGTTGGCAGCTTAACATCCTTATTGATTCTAGTAAGTATCCTCATTTTGTGCCTCACCCAGGCTCTTAGCCAAAGTTTTGAAAACTTTATCAATTATGCTTAACTTTCCAAAAAAAAAAAAAAGCTAAATAAGTGCTTTTAACTTTATTACCACAAAATTGCAGTTGCTAATTGGAGTAGCTAATGTAATTCTGCCCCACCCCCAGGTTGAATATGTGAAATGGTGCAAGTCAGACAACTTGGTTTTAAGATAGAGTTTACCATGTTTTACCTAGTAAATTTGTAAAAATGTCAGTGGCTAGTAGCCACTTCCTTCTGTCATCTACCATAATTCCCCATTTCTATTAATTTTGTTCCTAAAGAACATATCCATTACCCTTTGGTCAAGTTTTAAAAGATTTGGTCACAGTGTATAGTAGTTTTACTGTATACATCCTGTATACAGTATACATCTGGGAGCTATTACAATAAAATTTTTAAAAGCTGTATTTTCCATAGTTTGACATTTTTCTGGCACATTAAATTTAAGAGAATTTTTTTTCCATGGCTTCTTAATGAAAAGATTGCATATAATGCTGCATCTGTTAGAAACAGAACTACACAATATTAGAAAAGTCTTTCAGTGTGTTTCATAATGTTATAGCAAAACCAGCTTTGATTATATTCATTTTGCTAGAAATATTTAAAATAACAAAATGGCTAGAACTTTTTCCAGCAGAATCATTAATCCTGGGAGTGAGGTTTAGTTAATGAAGTTATTTTGGGATCAGCTAGTATTACTGATGTTTTCTCTCCTTTCATAAGGGAAAGGTTAGAAAAGGAGGAAGTACTAAAATAACTCGAACATATTTATAATTACTGTATTAACATTCTAGAAAGCAAACTTGGTGGCAGATGTAATTTTATAACATGAAGCATTTTGTAGTACTGTTGCCTAGACTCCAGTTGGTAATTACCAAGTCTTGGAATTACTATTAAGGCCTTACATAATTTCTCTTCATACAGGTAACGCTGATAAGTGCTTTTGTTTTCCCTCAACTACCTCCAAAACCGTTGAATATATTCTTTGCTGTCTGCATCTCTTTGAGTAGTATTACTGCCTGCATACTTGTAAGTACTGTTGAGAATTTAAACAGTGTTCTTGAGGGTTTAAGTTGCAATGCACAGGACAAAAATTTTCAGCCTTGGGTCTGTACAAAACGGTATCTCTTAATTATATCCTCATCCTCCCCCTAAAAGTATGTTAGAATTCTCAATAAAATCTGAGTCTTCTCCTTTTCTCCTAAATCCCAAAGTTGTAACCCCAAAGAGAAATTCCATTCCCTTGATAGCTAAAAAAAAAAAAAAAAAAAATTAGTGGGAAGACATAGGTGGCCAAAGATTTTAATTTACTTAATTCATCTTCACTCAAGGACTATGCAAGGGCCAACAGTCTTTGGGAAATGCCAGTTACTGCTAAGGGAAGAGACAGAGCACTCTGGATTTAATTCTGATTATTACAAAGTTTAATCTACATGTTTGTCTCCCACAATGGAGGTATTAACACCAAAACCTCCTGGGAAATCTAAAGCTGCAGTTGTAAAAATGTTTTATTTACTGCAAATGTTTCTTTCATGGTGAAGAAACAAAGATGGTGGTGGCTCCTCAGTGTTCAATCATTCATTAGTTGGCTACATTGTTTCATGTCATGTTCCTTTAGAGGCAGAATCAAAAGAAAAAACAATTAATAGTAATTTGCTTATCTGAGTTAAAATTAAACCAGGAGACATCTCCAAGTGTTCTCATTCACTGATCCTGCTATATACTCCCATGACCCGAAAAAGAACTAGCCCATCCCACTTTGGGAGCTTTCCTGTTCCCCTAGCTTGAAGCCTAAAGTGACTAACAATGAACTAGTTTAATCCAAATGTATTATGGAAGCCCTATTTTGCAGTCTGAACCAATTGTATGAATCATGAGTCTAAATGTTGTCTTCCTTTCCTGTTAAGTAGTATGCCCAGGTATATGTTCTTGGATAGCTTGCCAGATGACTGGTGGAGTATACGGGTGTGAATATAGAGGAAAGTAAACTGAGAAAGTAGGATAAGTATGATCTTGGATGTGGAAACTCAGAGTAAGAATTAAATTCTGGCTGTACTGGTCTCAGGAATGTAGAGACCTCAGAATATGGAGAATGTCTGTCTCATTTAGGGGAATAAACAAATACTAATGAAATTTGAAATTGGTAGAGAAAATGTTATATTTTAAATTTTAATTGTTTATAAACTTTAATTCTTCTTCTTTTAGATCTACTGGTATCGACAAGGAGACTTAGAACCGAAATTTAGAAAGCTAATTTACTATATCATATTTTCTATCATCATGTTGTGTATATGTGCAAACCTGTACTTCCATGATGTGGGAAGGTGAGGCTGCCAAGGAAAAATACTTACCAGGACTCTTCAAAATGATACATTAGGACAGTGAGTAATTTTTGGATAAGGTATGCTGAAGAATCTCCTGCAGAAGTCTGATACATGATTTTCATGTTAATTGTAAATGTTAATTCCCTCTTGCAAGGGAGACATATCCTAGATCACTTTGCTTTTTCTTTAAGGAGCTAATGTTGCACCTAAACATTCCAACCCTTAAAGCTAAAACAGCACAAAAAAATTTCACTTTTGAAATGAAGTTTTTATAATTGTACGGCAAAAGGCTATGTAAAAACAAATCTTGCATTTTAAGACAAATATTCTTTTATTTCTGTTAAACTGAATATACAATTGTTCCCTAGGCAACCAACTTTTGCTTATAACTACAATTTAATTTCACGTTGACAAAACAGACAGTGAAAAGACAACTTTGTGAAGATCTAATTACAATAATAAATAAAATAATTTATACAAGGTTTTTTTTTTTTTCCCTTGACTTTTCTATAGGGGTCATATTCATTAAAAAGCCCAAAAGGCTACCTTTGCCTTAACCCTTCTGTAGTACAGGAATGATTCTTAGATTTGTTTCCTTTTGTTATAGAAGCAAATATTGTTTTTTTAAAATTGCCTGAGATGAGAGGTTATATTGTACCCCACCAGCTAACACATTAAGTGGATGACAAACTATTCTCTTGGTAATTTATATAGCAAAACATCTAATAAATGGTCACGGTATCAAGGATAGGTAACATTACTTCCTTCCTCATTTAGTTTTACTTCAAAGTGCTAACTTTGTAAACTAATGACAGTGGTTTCTGAGGGGGTGAAAACTGCTTAGATTCTGGTGGGTTTTGTTACTATGCTTATCCATATTCCCTTTAAAAGTAACAAAAAACCTGTAGTGAATTTTAACTTTTAATGCTTTCCTGTTTACCCTGCCTAAATCAGCTCCCACTGCCAGCAATGGGTTAACCAAATGTAACCACCACAAGACCACCTCCTAGGTCTCTATACTTGTATGCTGGTCAAGTCTCAAACTTAGTCTTCTTGAAGATCAGAAGATCACTAGTAAGCTCTAGACCATGTTGAAAAGACTCATCTGAACTACAACTAGGCTTGAGAGGAGGCAGTGTCATGTCTGATCTTTAAAGTACAGTTTCTCTAAACCACAGCAGTTAAGCTTTCGTGATTCTAAACTTAATGGCTGAAGTGAATGAAATTCCTTATTCCCATGTAACATTAAACACAGGGATTTATGCTTAGAACTCCCAGCCTCCACTCAACTACATACTGTCATAAAACTCAACCTCAGATGATGTGTTTAAAGGAAGTAAAAAGTCATAGCAGCAACAGTGTGTGTGGCTTAAGCACTGTGGCTATTTAAATTGGTAAATTAAGCCTCTTGGGGGTTGCTCCTATTTCTTTGAAGAGGTTGTAATTAAAAGTGTGGCTTCTTTGCCTGAACTGCCTATTTCTAATAATTATTCTAATGACAGTTTACCAAATCTTCGACATCCTTTGAATCTTCTGAAACAGGACTGCCCAAGGATGATCCAATGATATTTGATTCTTCCTGATGATGTTGGAGTATGGGATCTGTAACGAGTTTCAAGTTAGTCTTAAATGTATATATTTATTCTCTAATCCATGTCAAGAATTTAAGGTATTCTACCACAGTGTAGAACTCAACAGGACTAGTAACTTATTGGATCAAGAAAGACTGAAACAATTAAATGTCTGATTTTTTCCATCTAAAATTTATCAGGCACATAGTAAGTATTATATTACAGTACCTGTTAGTGTTGTCAAAGGCAAGACAGATTCAGTATCTATAACATCAGATGCCTGGATAAAGCCATGTGGTGAAGGAACGATAAGTATTGTTTCATCATCAATTGTTTGATCAACTTGTTCTTCTATAGTGGGAGACTCTAAACCCTAAATAACATTAAAAAAAATATATTGACTCATATTCCTTACTAGTCTTCTTTAAAATCCCATGTATAGGCATGTATAGGTTAGACTCAAACATAACCCATTTTAAAATCAGAATATAAAATAAAAAGTTAAGGTCTCACAGGGACAAAAGATGACCTCACGATCTAACATACTTTTAACAAAAGGAACTCATTAAGGACTAGGTCAGTTATAGGTCAGCTGAATATAACAGAAGACACAATGCTGTTACAGTGTAGGATGATGTTCCTAGGCTGAACCACAAAGATTACTAACCATTCTCAGGAAAATGCTTCTATGGGTTCGAACAAACATTTCTCAATGTATTGTAGGTAAAGAGGAAAAAGTTTTAGTGAGGAACTGTGGTAAGATAGAACATGGTTTTCTTATTCTTCCTGACTGCCACAGGATCACTGCCTGCCCATTTCTGCCAGCAACAACACTTTGTGAGGTGTAGGGGTTTGAGCTTAATTTCAGGAGTCTAAAGAAAAAAGTTTCCCAAGCTGCAGGTTTGAGGCTCAAGGCAAGAATCCATTCAGTTGTTCTTAAAGTACAACTTACCTCAGTAACATAAGCACTGGCTAAATCAGAGGGTGATTCCTCTTGTTTAAGGTCGGTGTCAGAGATTTCTTCTTCTGTTCTGACCATAACACTATTCATCAGTTCTGTGCTATTTTGGTCACTGAATTTGGATACATGAGCATCATTAAATGATGGCTCCACAGTCATCTTAGGGTGATGAATTTCATCTGGGAAAGTGTCTGCTTCTAGGGCATCTGGAGGCTCAGGAAAATCAGATGACTGAATATCACTATCTACTCTCAGTTCTGCTTGGGATATGGAAGAAGTGATGTCCTCTGTGGCAACAGTCTGAATGATGACTCTTGGTGTGTGACACTGCACTGTAACATTATCACTTGTGTTCAACAAATGTTCTGGCTATAAAACATTAAAGAACCTGTTAAAGTTGTAAATCAAATGACATTTACGGGGGTACCTCACTGTCTCCCCCCACATCTCTTACCTCTGGAACTGTAAATACTTTTATCACTATTTTTCTAGAACCCTTGTCCTTTACTTGCTAGGGCCTTTGTTCTTCTAATGTCCCTATTCTAATATATAGCCATCTTACATAAAGAGAAGGGATGAAACATACACTCCAGTGAAGGCAGAGTGATGGTGTATAACACTGTGCCTGAAACAGCAGCAGTAGGAAGAACTGTTTAGATAACTACCTTCTATTTTGGTCCTTATCAACTAATCCTGGTCTAACAGGTATTCAAAAATCAAGTAATTTATGTAACATACGGATAAAGCATGAACAATAATCTGTTCAGGAGAAGCAGGAGCAGCAGCTGTCAGGGTTACTGTGGGACTAGCAGTCAGAGTTAGGGGAAGGCCTTGGCTTGCGCTTGTTTGAAGTAGGTAGGTGCCTGGAGTGCCAGTGGGCTGTAGATGGAAAGACTAAAGGAAAAAGGAAAAATAAGATAGTTTAACAATGATTAAGTCTACTTTTATATACAAAAACGGACTGAGTTTAGTTTACTAGACACAAATGTACTTACCCATTGTGAAGGTACGAACAAGTAATACAATGTAGGGCATAATCGTCTCAAGTCATTACCTAGCCTGAAGGTTTAAGAGGCTGCTCTTTGCTCCTGTGTATTTCTATGGTCTGGTCTTAGCTATTTGTTTCAGGGCACCAAGACAGTTAGTTGTATGAGCCACTGTTTCCAGTGCAGTAACCCACGACACCCAATCACCCCTCTTTTTCCTTCTTTGTAGCACGTAAAAACTGGCAGTCCCCCAGTTTAAAAAAAAAAAGGCACAACAGCAGTGTTTACTTGAACACTTTTTCACGGTATAATTTTGGGAAATTTTTTATAGAAAGGGACAGGGTACAGAAATAGTAATTAGCAATGTTCTGCTGAAGGAGAAAGATGTTTATCTGAAAAAGCTGGTTAACTATTAACACATTTGAAATTTTTTAAGGAAGTATAATAAAATTGACCAATAAACTTTTCACGACCATAAGCTTCTATATAAAAAATTTGATTTAGGTTTATCTTAATATTCTAAAGAAGTATCTGCACTCTAAAATAGGTCTGGGGGTTAAAATCATGTAGCCTGTTTTTCAGTCTTGTGTACTTAGCTAAAACAATTCTCCTGGGTACTAAATCCCCAAATATAGGTTTCCTTATTGCTAAAGTGGAGATAGTAACTACTTCTCATGGAAAGTGTTTGGGATTAGAAATGATTATGAAAGTGCCTGGAACTCTGTGAGGACTCAATTTCTTTTCCTTTCCATAAAAGTTAAATCATTTTCCTAAAGGTAGCATTTAGTAATCACAAATGTGAGGCTTTATTTTAAATATATGTACACGTATATATTATGTGTTTTATTTAATATACTTAACATTTAATTTTCACAATTTTTTGAAGCTGGAGTACTATTATTATCCTGTTAATAAATTCAGGGAAAGCCTAAATATTGTGACCCCATAAGTAAAAACCTGAACACATACCTCAAATATGTAGGTGTGTATATATATTGTTTACCAGGGGAATGGGCTTAAAAAAGTAAAAGTTTTCTACCTGTGTCAAATGGTTGTCTTATACATCCCCATTTCAAAGACCACTGGATTAGGAGACTGACTTAGGTTAAGTAAGCTGCCAGTAAAAAGTTCCAAAGGTGGCCATCCTCTTGGGATTTGGCTGGGGAGAGGATGAATAAAGTCTTGCACTAATAACCCTGTGTTCTTCATGGTAAATTAAATCTTGATTTAATACAATTTTTATTTTCTTAAGGAAATATGAATTATAGGTTTACTTGTTTTAGAAAGGGCATTCAGTCACGCTCCGCTTTCAACCTACACTTCAGCTGCAGGAAACCACTGATCTACTTTTCGTCTACAAATTTGCCTATTTTTTTGGACATTTCAAATAAATGGGAGCCAAGTACTGTGTGATATTTTGTGTTGTCTGGTTTCTTTCACTTAGCCTATTTTTCAAGGTTCATCAATGTTGTACCATGTTTCAGTATTTCATTGCTGAGTAATATTTGCATGGCAATAGCACATTTTATCCATTTCTCTGTTGCTAGACATTTTGGTTGTTTAATGCCATGAACATTCATGTACAAGTTTTTATTGGACAGATATTTTCATTTCTCTTAGGTGGATCCTTTGGTAACTCTGTGCTTAACCTCTTCAAGAGCTACAACACATTTCCAAAGCAGCTAAACCACTTAGCACTGGGACTTTTACATTTTGTATCCCCAGTGGCTAGTACAGTGTTTACTGAATGAATGTTGTTAAATTGCTCATGATTAGAGTTTGTCCACAAACTTTCTCAGATAACCAATATGAACTTTTTGGTTATAAATTATAACTCAGTACAAATCCACAGTATGTATATACTCATTAGCACTGTCATTTTCATATATATAACATTTTGGTTTATATACAGATGAGAGAAAAGCTGATTAAAATTATAAAAGTGGAAGTCTGATTTAGTCTACCATTCATTTGGCCTCAGACTTTTATAAATCGTATAAGCAAATGAAACACAAAAGTGATACCAACTGATCTTTCTCATGCATAAAAATGGCCAATATATATGAAGCGTTACTCACGGGAAGAATCTCAAATGTCTGTAGTGTTCCACTGTTTAGTGTTATTGTTTCTGAGTCAACGGTAGCAGCAGGAGAGTCTGCTGAAGCTGTGGTAAGAATAAGGACAACAATAAATGTTTTGTAAATTTAAATTTCTCTAGTGTACTCAATTATCATAAAGGCAATTTAATATTGAATAATTTGGCTGGAGACCTGAAGTCATTTACATTTCTTATGAGAGATAAGGAATCTAATGAATCTGTCTTGGATGACATATAGTGCAGGGGTGGGCTAACTATGGCCCACAAACAAATCCAGCCCATTGCCAGTTTTTGTAAATAAAGTTTATTGGAACACAGCCACACCTATTGGTTTATATATTTTCTGTGGTTACTTTAGCACTACAAGAGAGTACCTGTGACAGACACCAGAAGGCCCATAAAGCCTAAAATATTTACTATATCTGTTCCTTTATAGAAAAGGTTTGCTAACCCTTGGTATACATGATTAAATGTTTCTAATGGTAGTAAGTAAAGAGGAACACACTAAGACCAACCTGCAAAAAGACAGGAACTTGGTAAAAACTAGTTTTCTTGTACATATGGGTAAGCAGTATGGATGTCTGGACTGGTAGTCCAAAAATACTAGGCTTTAATCACTTCCTAGCAGTATAAAACCTGGGTAAATAACTTACTTTATAAACTAATGTTCAGATATTTTTTTACCTGTCCTGCCTACCTCATACAGATGTGAGGATCAAAAGAGCTTTTAAACACAAATAAATGTTAAGACAGCATTATTTCAGAAGACCACATTTGGGGACTGAATAAAGATCAGACAGTATAATCTCTTTACATGTGTGTCAACTGAGGATCAGACTTGATCAACGTCTGCTCAAGGTTAAATAGAACATGCTAGAAATGTCATCTTTTGGTGCTTGCAGTCATACCTATAGGTAAATTATGTGAAATATGATTCGGAACTTTTACTGTGTAATGTTTATTATAGTTTATTAAATTCTGACCACAACACTTCTCAGCTATTTAAAAGGAATCTAATGCCCTTACCAATAGAAATGCACTTGATTCGTATTATTCATCTTACTGTTTGATGGATCCATAAGATCACAGCTATAATAATTTGAAGTGATTCTAGATAAACTAAATCAAGGTTAGCAAACTACTGTCAGGGACAAATGTAGCTTAAGGCCAATATGGTTTTTACATTTTCAAAGGGTTGTTTAAAAGCAAAACAAAGACTATCCCTTAGAAACCTATGTGGCCTGCAAAGCCTGAAATATTTACTGTCTGGCTCATTACATAAAGAAATTTGCTGATCCCTGTTCCCTAACCTAAAAAACGAAAAGAGATTTTAGTTAGAATGCTACAAGTAATAGGTGGATTGTAGAACACTTACTATATTCATTTTTCTTGCTGTAAGACAGAAAATTCTAAATACTATTTAAAATGATGCTATCAGTATTAAGGTATCATTTATAAAATGTTTGTCTTCCCAATGGGTACTGTCAACTCAATAGCCAAGAAAAACTAACATGCCCAATCAATTTCTATCCAATAGCAACTCTCATATTTACTTGGACTAGTAATTTTAGTTGCTTTGCAATCCTCAGACTGTAACAAAAACGAAAAGAAATCCTTCATTGTTGATTACACTGGTAGAAAGATAACCAAATTCAGATTAGGACTTTAAGAATAAGAGGTATGGTTAGTTTAAATGTCTCTAAGGTAACTTTGACAGTCAATGTACGTGGATATATGGTGTTAAACACCCTCAACCAGGGAATCATAATGGTATATTTGGAAACATGCAGGGTGTTTGTTTCTCATAATGACTGGCATGTACTACTAACATTCTGTGGGCAAGATCAAAGGACACTGAATATCCTGCAATGTAAAGGACAGTCTGCAAAAACCTGTCGCTCAAAATGCCAATAATCACCTGGTTGAGAATAACAGTGATTGGAATACTCTTGGGTTATCTTTTCAAATGCAGATAGCATCATGTAGACCAAAAATAAAAAAGACAAGGAAGAATATGGTTCTGAGAATTTCATCCTCATTCCTTTTTTTGTCACTATAATTCAAGACTGACGGGAAGGGATAAAGATCAATTTGACTTATACCTAAAGAAAAAAAAAGTTCTCATTCTAACAATGGCTGGGTTCCCATAATCTCATTAAGCACAAAACTGTCCAAACACAGTTCCCAATAGGAAACTGGCCCTTTACTCCCTGAAGAAAATTATTCTTAACCTTGCCAAAACTCATTTCTTTACCAAACGACCTCAAATCAATCCCCAATTGATATGTCTTCTAGTGAAATTACTACACGACATACCAGTTGATGAATTCTATTTCTTTGCTTGATTGACTGCTTTTTAGGTAGTTTTCTATCATTCATTCTAATTTATATTTTTAATAATTTCTATTAAGTCATTAATTACAAAATCTAGAAATTAAGATGGTTTCAAATGGTTTATAATGGTTGGGCAACTGCTTATACATCCTTCCTGTCACACATTCATTCTGTGTGCAAATATTAACTGAACTAAACAAAATATCTTAGATGTCCTTCAGTTCACCGACTTGGATAAATTACTATTAACATTCTAGAAAACCAAAAGAACATCAGAGCCATTAACCAAATCATATAGATCAAATAGCAAGGAATCTTGAAGATCAAACACTTACAAACATGGGTGATCTGGACTGGAATCTGCAATGCTGCCATGGGGCTAGAAGAGATGGCTGTATTATCTTCCAAGCGGGCAACTCTTATCTGAACATGCTGCACACTGGAATTGGTATTACTGTTTGGAACTCCAGATCCTGATTTATTCTCCAAAAGCGCTGGGTTGTTTTTTTGGTTCTCATGTAACTGTTTAAGACCTTTTATTAAGACTGAAGGGAGATGGGTAGACAAAAAGAACATTGATTCTCCGACAGACCACCATCTAAGCAGCAAGGGAGGTGGGGGGAGGTAAGGAGGGAAAGTATTTGGAATAAATAACTGCATACTGGATGTGAGAGCTTATAAAAAGATATTTAAAAAAACAACATATCTTGAGATTTTTATAAACATCCATCGTAACAAATTTTAATTCTTAATATTGTTATTCTTGCCATCTAAGATTTATAATGTTAAAAAAAGGTAGACATTACAAAGAACATGGAAACAGGACATTTTCTATTCTAGGGTGTCTTGATAGAATTATTATTTAGGAAGAATACTGGCAATGCTAAACAGCTTATTTTCCTTTTTTAAACGAATAGTGTATGTTTTTCCCCCCAGGGCTGAAAGGCCCTTGGACTGTTGGTCTAGAGGTAGCAACTTATCTATTCCAAACAGTAATATGGTATTCTTGCACAGGGAAGCCAATTCTAGACTTTGCTTTGCTCTATTCATAAAATACGCTTATCCTCTCTAACTGGATTTTTAATTTAATTTTATTTTATTTTTAGACAAGGTCTTGCTCTGTTGCTCAGGCTGGAGTGGCATGATCATAGCTCACTGCGGCCTTGAACCCCTGAGCTCAAGCCATCCTCCTGCCTCAGGCTCTTGTTCCCCAATAGCTGGGACTGCAAGCACATGCCCACCATGCCTGGCTAATTGGTTTTTATTTTTCTGTAGTAATGGGGTCTTGCTATGTTGCCCAGGCTGGTCTCAAACTCCTAGCATCAAGTGATCCTCCTGCCTTGGCCTCCCACAGTACTAGGATTATAGGCATGAGCCACCACACCTGGCCTATACCTGTGTATTTAATTTTAAAAAACCACATTTTCATCAAGCCAAAGTTCCTCAGCATTAAATTTTCCTTTGGAACAATGGAAGTTAAGAGTGCTATAATAAGGGGAATAAATTTAATAACCTAAATTAAACAGACTGTACAACTCAGTTTAGTACCTAAATGCAAAACAGGCAACAAAAAGTATGCTTCACTTTAAGCAAACCCAATTTAAGATCTCTAGATTTATATAATTAATAAAATTAGAAAATTACAGAGCCTTTGTTCTACAAATTTATCACAGAATTTCTCTAACACACCTAGCTAAAGATATTTGAAATTATACAACTCACAAAAGTTGACTTAAACTTAGGTTTTCAGAAGTACATCTTTGTACAAAATAAAAATATAGTCATCAATCACTTAAGGATGGGGATATGTTCTAAGAAATGAGCCATTAGGTGATTCTGTCATGGGATCATCACAGTGTACTTACACAAACCTAGATGGTACAGGCTACTACACACCTAGGCTAGATGATCTATATAGTCTATTGCTCCTAGGCTACAAACCCTTACAGCATGTTACTGTAACAAATACTGTAGGCAACTGTAACACAATGGTAAATATTTGTGTATCTAAACACAGAAAAAAAGTAAAAATACAGTATTTAATATTGTGAGACCAATACTATGTATGACATCTGTTGTTGACTGAAAGGTTATGAGTGGCCAGCTATGCTGGCTCATGCAGGTAATCCCAGCACATTGGGAAGCCAAGCTGGGAAGATCACTTGGGCCCAGGAGTTGGAGACCAACCTGGGTAACATGGCAAGACCTCATCTCTACGAAAAAAAATAGCTGGACATGGTGGTGTGTGCCTGTAGTCCGAGCTATTCAGGAGGCTGAGGTGGGAGAATCACTTGAGCTGACAGGTTTAAGGTTACAGTGAGCTATGATCACACCACTGCATGTCAGCCTGGACAACCGAGCTAGACCCTGTCTCTAAAAACATAAAAATTAAATCGTTATGTGGCATGATTTTATTTCCTCCTGATAGTTTACATAGAAGAACAAGAATAAGTGTGTACATTTTCATTTTAGGGGCTTTAGAAATTACAAACAGTATTAACTCTTCTCTGGGGAAGAAAACAATTACTGAGAGAAACAGGGAAGAAGTCTAAGTAGAAATCTGCTATGATATCTCTTTAGCTGGGGCAAAGAACTTCTAACCTCTCACTCC
Organism: Pongo abelii; assembly: GCF_028885655.2. NCBI lineage: Eukaryota > Metazoa > Chordata > Mammalia > Primates > Hominidae > Pongo > Pongo abelii. The sequence continues at coordinate 89,309,054 of NC_071991.2, forward strand.
TAAGGAGTAAATACGGTAAGAGAAGGGGAGGAGCTTAAAAAGTTAATACATTACCAGGGAAGGAAACATCCTTATGGTTTGCAATTTGCCTTTTGATGGTCCACCATTTACTTCGTAGCCATTGTGGTGAACGGACACTACTCCATCCCTCAGCTAACAGATCCCAGTTAATGTCATTTTCATCAGCTACATCAAGTTCTGCTATCCTACAGTTACAAAATAAGCATCTGTTAGACGTTAAATTAATTTCTCTATAAGAACCCCTCCTCTGACTACAGGTAACTGCACTGGCAAATAAAGGGAATGGCAGGTTATGCCAATGAGATGCTATTGTTAAGTTGCACGGGAAAGGATTCCAGGAGTGCAGATCTGCTTTCAGAGCTAACAGCTAAGAAATACCAACAGCAACCACTTTTAATTAAAGGTACAACCAATGGGCTAAACCATAAATAGTTAGAGCCAGATGAGAAACTGTGAAGGAAAAGGAGTATGCTAAAGGTTAGAATAAGAACAGATTTAGTTGTATATATGCAATGTTTCATAGTGTGGCATTTACTAAGTCATTTATTTCCTGGATCTGAGTGTTTCCATTGTTCAGCAAAAATATTTAGAAATGAGCTATTTATAAAGATGACTAGTTGGAAAAAAAAAATCCAAAACAACACAAAAGCAATAGCTGCAATCAAAAAACAACACAATAGTACAACAAAATTTGAGGTTTAAAAAAATCTGCTCCTTTTCTAGCTTTGTTGTGATGATTTGATTTTCAGTAGGGAGTAGCCGTGGTGACAGTCTCTATTACTTCAGGGTCTTAAATAATTTCTTGCTAGTATTTTTGCCCATTTTAGTTAATAAGTCTTAATGGTTAAACCAACTACTTAAAAAAATAAGCTGGGACTATGAAATCTTAAAGCTTTTTCGAATTTGTATGAAATGCATGTGTTTGATTTGGTCCACTTTGGAGGTGTGGAGGTAACTACAGACTGGGCCCCCTTCTTGGCAATCTTAGCACACAGTAGCCAAGGATTGAAGGGCATGGAGACTGAACAGCCCTCTTATCCTAAACGTGTTCCCCCTAGGCTAGGACTGAGGCACATTGGTGGGACAGTGGAAAAGTTGCACTGCCGCTGCCTGTGCCATACCTGTTCTGTGGATATAGAGAGGACTTCAGTCTCCACGCCTTCAATCTGGTACTTTGCACGAGCACTAAACCCACTAAAAAAAAAAAAAAGGAACAAACACAAAACTAAACAAAAGAGCTCAATATGAAATACTTAAGATCTTAAACAGTAGTGCTCTATGGAAAGGATACTTTTCAGACACTAGGCATCTAGGAAAACCAAAAGAGGAAAGTCTATCAAGACATCCACAGAAATTAAGTGGCTTTTGTCATTACAAGATTCATGACACAAACCTGAGGATGAGATTGATTTCATCTTCCTTGGTCCATTCAGTACCCCCACTCTGTTTCCAATTCAGGTAGTTGAGCCATTTAGAACGACATTGCTTTTCTGAGCGGGTACCCACTCGTTCAGCCACAGCTGCCCAAGACACACCCTGTGTGACTATGTCACCTGGCTCAGTGCTTGTCAACTCATGAACCACTTCTGCAAGTCTCTTTTCTTCTTCTTCTGTCCACTTCCCTGAAAGAAGGAAATCATCCAGACTACCACTGCTAACTTCTTTTACAAATCTGACTCAGCCCTGTATTTACAAGGACTGACAGGAAGTAAGCAATAGTACTAAGAGTTTGTTTCTGAATGACCCTCTGGTGGAAAACCATATATACCCACTAAGACAGTTTCATTTTACTAGCCCAGTAAGGGTCTCAGTAGAAAAGAAAATAAAGAATCCTAATGGAAAGCAGTGACCAATTATGAAAAGAAAAACCACCCAAAACATAACTACAAAGAAGAATGTATTCTCAAGTTACACTAAGTCCTTTATAAACAGTGAAGTAGGAAGAGCTTCATCAATGGCTGACAGACAAGAAATGGCATGCTTTTTTTCTTACTGTCACCTAAGAATCCCTGCTCTGCAAAAGTAAAGTAAGTTCAAGAGGCCATTACTTATAGGAATGAATGATGAGAGACAAGGGAAATTACACCAATGGGCTCAACCTATTTTAGTAAAAACTAGATTTCTACCATCTTATTTCCCCATTATCTCAACTCCAAGCTACTGTGATGAAATATTAGTAAAGTCTGATACAAGTATTTATTTTTATTCCTGTGTTTTCTAAACGCATAAACCCACTAATAGATAAACCCAAATGTTCCTCTCTGTCTTTTTCTTATGGAGCTAGAGCAGAAAAACAGAAAGTGAAAAAGGCCTTTTTTTTTCATCATCTTTACCTCTGTTTCCATTTTGTTATTACTAGCTAAAAACCTCTAGAAAATGTCAAAAAGACTGCTTGCTTTGGGATTCCATTCATCTAGCAAATGTTTATTGAATTTTCATTATATGCCAAGCACAGTTATGAATACTGTGGATGGATTCAAGACAAAGTCCTACTCTCCTATTCTAGCATGGTGTTAAAGGATGGGACTACTTTGAGACTGTGCTGTTTCATGGCATGGCCTCATCAGCAGCTGTATGTCACAACATGAGAAGGAAGCAGGCAGATCAATCAATCCCTCAGGATGGCAATCAGGAAATGCCACTGTGTCCTTCCAAATTATGTTACCAAAAGGGGTTCTGTACTCACAGCATCTTACATGAAACTCTGAGATCCTATCCTAAATCTAAAGCTTACAGCCCTGCTTCTTTCATTAAGCTAGCCATGTCACAGAATGACAAAGTTGGTAGAACTTATGTTCTCACTGCCCTGCAGGTAACAGTGATAGTGCAGTAGTTAAGCAGGAAAGAATTCTCATTTCATTTTTAGAGCAGGGGGTTAAGGTCAAAATGTATATGCCCTAGAAGCTAAAGCTAAACTTCAGAATTTTTTTTTTTTAATTGAAACAGTGGGCATGGATTGTGGATCCTTCAGAGAACATTATGGCTAAAAGGGCACTATGAGACCACCTACTCTAATCTCTTTACTTTACAGAGGGAAGTGAGGCTGAGAAAGGTTAAATGACAGTTAATAGCAGAGCCTAAATACGTTGTTGGTCGCAAAGATTAGGTTTAACAGTATGATCAGGACATCTGCATGCATTAAGAGGCATTTGTGGTCTTGCCAGGGGACTGAAACACCAATCATAAATTTTTTCTATGGAAAAATATACTTTGAGTTTAAAATAAGCAAAATATGTACAAATCTTTGGAACACAGCTTCTTCCTAATTTGGGACTTACCTGTGACTAAAGTTTTTCATAAACACTCACTGATTAGCTGTTGCTAATGTAAATTCAACAGTTAGATGGGCCTAAATTAAAATTACTTGCTGCATGTATGTCTTCAAAATACTTTCTCAACTGGGGAAGTATTGAAATTGTTACAAAACTGAAACATGTTAGATCTGAATCATCTTGACACTAAGGTGATGTTGTGTCCCTGAAGACAATGTTACCTTATACAAAAACAAAGTAAAAGATTAGTTTGATATATCTAATAAGCTCAAGGAAAAGGAAGACTAGAATAAAGTCTGAACTAAGGTGAATGATCTAAATCACTCCCCCAGAGCAAAGAAAAGGCAGTATCCTAAGGGGCAGGAGGCTTAAGTGGTGACAAGAAAACGCTACCAGTAGCAGTCACAGTACCTGTGTTGCAAGTATCCTTCATCAGTCGGCACCGATCTTTGACAGAAGATGCACTTCTTCCTAGCGCCGCCCCTATTGTTGCCCAGTCATTGCCATGCTTTATCCGGAGCCTAAAACAAGAGTCTGCCAATCAGCATTTGGTTCAATTGTTTTCTCCCTTTTAATTTCATCATTTATTCTTCATTCTTCTTCTTCCCATTTGACTGGTTTGGAAGTTGTGGGCAGCAATACTTTGAGAGCCAAAGTTTGAAAGTGTGGCCTTTTTTTGGGGTCCACAGTTGTCTGTGGGTGAAAAAAAAACAGGCAGCAATTGCCTTTTTCCTGGGTCAGAGAAGAAATAAGTAACTTGGATATGTGTTCAAAAAAGACCAATTTCCCCTCAGGTTACTGACACAATCTCCCAGGCAAGCCCCAGACTTTCCCTTTTGAGCATATACCCAACAAACTCTTCTTTAGACATCTAAAGTTTCACAGGTCTTTATCATTATAAACAGAATCTACCTTCAAATTTTTTCATGATCCATACAATTCATTAAACCATACTTTAAGGTCTAACTTAATAAAGCAAAATTCTACTTCCTGAGATTCAATAGCCTTTGCAAGGTTAAGTCAGCCCAGATATTCACTGAAACATTTGCCAAGTCACCACTCTAAACCAAGCCATGTAGCACAACCCTGGTTTTGATCCTGGTATATAAATTCCCCAAATTTAGTCTTCAGGCCACCAAAAATGGCCCCTTAACCTTTTCTGGAACCCCTATTAGTGGTATGAGGAAGCATCTGGTGAATGGCATCAGGAGACCAGATTATACATTATGAGAATGGTTATTTTGTGCAAGTAATGGATTTGATGTGATCTTTTTAAGGCCAATCATGCTTAATAGCACAATTCAATTATACCAAAAACCTCTTGAAATTTTCAAAGTAAAACTTTTAAGGACGTAAGACATAAAAAATTAGAATTAATGAGAAAAACTTTAAAACTTACTCCTTGAGCTTCTCAATTTCTTCAGGTGTATATCTAGAAATTTAGAGAAATTTTTTAAAAATCAATTAAAACAATGAATGCTAAAAGCCTCAATAAAAATCAGAATTTCATTTAGGGAGCTGAATGTTAAGTCACTTAGCATATAATACTTTTAAAGTAACCCATTTTAAAGTGGATTAATAAAAGTTGAAAATAGGCAGGGTGCGGCTCACGCCTATAATCCCAGTACTTTGGGAGGCCAAAGCAGGCGGATCACTTGAGGCAAGGAGTTCGAGACCAGCCTGGCCAACATGGCAAAACCCCGTCTCTACCAAAAATAGAAAAATTAGCTGGTGGCGGGCGCCTGTAATCCCAGCTACTAGAGCGGCTGAGGCAGGAGAATAGCTTGAACTCACAAGGCAGAGGCTGCAGTGAGCCCAGATCATGCCCGCCACTGCACTCCAGCCTGGGCGACAGAGACTCTGTCTCAAAAAAAAAAAACAAAACAAAACAAAACAAAAAACACACAAAACAGTTGAAAATAAATGCTTCTATTTTTATTTTTTTTAAACAGTAAATATTTTTAGTTATAATAAAGGTAAGGATTGTATAATTTTCTCTAGAAAAAGAATCAACATTTAAAACATACATTTGCTCCTATGCTGTCTAACGCTTCCTTTATTTCAAACTTAGATTTTGGCACTCTCAAATCATAACTATTCCAAAAAAACTTATGGGTGACATTGTAAACTAGAGCTAAAAAGAAAATCTACAGAAAATTCCCTCAAAGCACTGAACAAATTAAAATTATCTTCATTTCCTTTACCCAGGTATGGACATCTGACATACTCTTGCTCTTTATCACAGTAGACAAGTACTCAATACAGCCAATGTAATGTTCTTTTTAAAAATGTCCATTTAATAATTATGAAAGGCTGCTCACTTTGTAACCATTTGTAATGCATGGAAAGTTTATGAATTGCTAACAAGTCATTTATGCTCCATTTAAAATTTTTTCTCTTTTTCCACTGTCACAAAAACATAATTTAATCCTCTTCAGCTTTCAAATGTACTTTCATTAGCAGGCTGCTGAAGAGCTAGAGAAAGAGCTCCACCATTAGCTCGGCAGTATCTAATAAGCCATACTACTGCCACCTAAAGTTTCCAAAGAGAAATTAAAAATATGTCAGTAACAGTATATAATCATTGCATTTGAAGAATCTTAATGATGCCTTCCCATAAATGCTACCTAAAACAGAAATCCATGCATTGTTTTCAGAAATGTAGTTCTTTTCCATTCTGGATTAAAAAAAAAAAAAAAAAAAAGGCCACTGACCTAGGAATGCTATATTCTAAAAATAAATAGGAAAAATGTTACCAATAAATTTCAAGTTATTTTCACACTTCTTAAATCTTTAATCAAGTACTGTATTTTTTATGTTACTTTACTACAAAGCAGACTTTGACATATTAAGTAAGCCAAGTCTTAAATCTAACCTATATAAAGTGAATTAGATCCTAATTTCTAAAAGAGGCTTTAATAATAAGGTTTCACCATATTCACAACATGGACCGGGAGGATAAAAATATTAACAATTAATACCCTGACTATATTTCTTTTTTTTTTAAAAAATGGACAGTTCCTCAAATATTTCCCCTAATTACATTAAAACATGCAGCATTACAAGTTCTCATACTTTCCCACATGGTTTCTGTCATCATACATGCGAAGCACTCTTCTATAAACTGCAAACAAAGGCCGGTTCAGACCCCATGCTATAGTCCTGTAGAAATCTTTTCTTTCATCTTTTGACATCTCAAAGATGATTTCTGTAGCATCTTTTATTCCGCGTGCCTAAATGGGTTACATTTCTTTGATTTAGGGATTTCTGATAAAATGCATATGGATATACTATGCTTTTAAAATTTGTTTTAATGTTAAAGGTCATCAATGGCATTTAGAAAAATATATCACTAATTCATTAATAAATCAAATATAAACTTTTAAGATGTTGCAAGAGATACAAAAGTGACACTTAAATGTTCCAAGAATAAACTATCAAATTCCATAAATTCAATTTCCATCAACTCTTTTAAAATTATAAAAAGTTAAAAATGATCTAAAGAAAGCAAAAGGAAATCACAAGAGCAAAATCAATGAAATCCAGAATCAAAGCATAGAAAGGATAAACTAATCTAGAAATTGGTTCTTTGAAAACATCCATTAAGATTAATAAAACTTGAAATGATTAAAGTTCTGTCAAAATTTAAAAGACACAAACAGTATTAGAAATGGAAAAATGAGGCCTAAATAGAGATGCTGCAGAGATTAGACCATTAACAGAAATGAACAATTTTATGGTAATAAATTTAAATGTTGGTAAAATGAATCAATTCCTAGAAGACAACAAACATCAACTTACCAAAACTGACTCTGGAAGAGACAGAAAATCGAATAGGCACAGACCATCAAGAAAATCTAGTCAGTTATTAAATAATATTCTCACAATAAAAACACTAGGCCCACATGACATAGATGACATTATAGGTAAATCCTACCAAATAGACACATAATCCTGTTCTTAAACTATTCAAAAGTTAAAAAAAAAAAAAAAAAAAAAGTGGGTACATTTCTTTGCTTATTTTATCAGGCTAGCATAACCTTAATAGTGAAACCAGAGGAGGGCAGTTTCAGAAAAGAATTTTCAGGTCAAACTCATTCACTAACATAGATATCCTAATAATATTTTAGCACACTGAACCCAGCAATGTATAAAAACATTAGTATGTCCAGGTAAAAAAGTGAGTTTATCCCAGGAATACAAGTTTGTGTTAATTTCAGGAAAACTATTAATGTAATTAATCACATCAGCAGATTTATGGAAAAAATGTAAAATCTCAACAGACGTGGGAAAAACATTCATAAAATTCAATATTCATATGTCTTACCAAATTAGGATTCACTGATAATCAGATTTTTTAAAAAACCAAAATTATAAAGATTAGAAAAGATGAATCACTTGTGATATATATGTAGAAACCCAAAAATCTATGAAAAAAAAATGTTACATTTTTTTATGGAAAAAATGTAAAATCTCAACAGACGTGGGAAAAACATTCATAAAATTCAATATTCATATGTCTTACCAAATTAGGATTCACTGATAATCAGATTTTTAAAAAACCAAAATTATAAAGATTAGAAAAGATGAATCACTTGTGATATATGTGTAGAAACCCAAAAATCTATGAAAAAAATATGTTACTTTAAAAAAGAACTAATTTTAGCAAGGTTGCTAGATACAAAATCAAAATGCAGTTATTTGCGTTTCTATACAAAGTTTACATAATATTTTAAAAAGTTCCCACACAGCGTCAAAATTAAGAGCATCAGAACTTAGGCAAGTTATCAATGTCTTTTATGGAGGAAAATATAAAACTTGATACTGAAGAGGAACTAACTAAATGAAGTTATACCATGTTCTTAAACAGGAAGATGACATACTGTGAAGATATTAATTCCCCCCAAATTGATGTACAAATTCAATGCTATCCAATAAAAACTCCATTTGAGTGTTTCACTCTCTGTAAGCTGATTCTAAATTTATAACAAAAGAGCAAAGGGCCAAAAACAGCCACGATATTTATGAAGAGGCTTGCCCCATCAGATATTGGGATTTCTGAAGACAGCGCTGTACTGGTTTAAGTATCAACAAACAAAACCTGAAAACAAGTTAGAAAACCTAGAAACAAATTTGTGGCAGCTTGATTTAGAACAGAATGGACACTGTAAATTAGGAATTAGACATCTATACAGAAAGAGATACAACTGAAATTATAACTCACACCTACAGCAATGAAATGCAGAATTATAAAACTTTTACAAGATAATGTGAGAATGTCTTCATGCCCTTGAGGCAGGGAATGATTTCTTAAACAAGCAAGCATGCATGCAAAACAAACAAAAAAGATGATATATTTGATATTGCAGTTAAAAATCTTTTCTCATCAAATGACACTTAACGAGGAGGAAAAGACAGGCCACTAAATTGGGACAAGGTATCTGTAATACAAATAACCAATAAACCATTAGTACCCAGCATACATTAAGAAAGTCTAAGTTAAACTCCACAGAAAAACTGGTAAAATAGTTAACTCCACAGAAAAACTGGTGAAAGACACAAACAGGAATTTCAAAGAAGAAACACAAATAGCCAATAAGCATATCAAAATGTTATCAGAGAAATAAATTAAAACCATAATTAACACCCACTAGATTTGTACAAATGAATAACAAAAAACTAAAAAGAACCCAAATGACCATTAACTGTGAAATGGGTAACTTGCACATTTGCACAATGAAATACACCTAAATAAAAGGGTAAGGATATTAAAATAATACTGAGTTACAGAATATCCAGAGAATGAATCTATTTATATAAATTTCAAAAACAGGTGAAATCACAGTGTATGCATTTTATACACTTTTGAATGTATGAAACTTCACAGCAAAAAATTTCTAAATTTTAGAATGGTTTCTAAAATTCTTTCAATTATGCAATTCCAATTTTGCCAATGATTAAACCTAAATATTTACTGAGCTACTACATGCAAGCACACTGTGTTGCAGGATGACCACAGAGTGAGATGAAAGATTCTTCTGCCGCCACACTCCTTGCCCTTTTTCTTGCTTGTAGAAGTTACTTGCATTTATCCTTTTAACCCAAATATGAAACATATGACACCCAATTAATTGGAATTCTCTGAAGTTTAAAACTAGCTCTACAGAAGTCTTAGAAGAGCACCACATAATAAAAGCTATGGTCAAAAACCAAAATTGAACAAATTATCTTTTTCCAAGATAATCTTTTGGACATTTCCTATTTCTGCCAATCTGATCATCATTCTCCCAATCACTTAAAATAAAAACTCTTAAGTTGTTCTAACTCCTTTTCCTTCTTTCCCAACATTCAGTTCAGGCATCCTTGCAGATACTTGGTTATCTGCCCTTTCCCTACCAATTCTATTTCTACCACTGTAGTTTCAGTCCTTTGCCACAATCAGTTGGTCTACTTAAACAGTCCTCTAAATGGTCTCAAATCCTACTCACACTCCTGCCCATTAACATTAACTTGGAAGGGTCCTTGGAGATCATCTACTTCAATCCCCTAGACAAGAAACCAGCTTAATTCTCAAAGTTCAGTGTTCCTTAGCACTGATTACTGCTTTATCTAAACTATTAGCATTTTCCAGGTTTAACTAAAGCATATGTGACTACAGGACAACTGAAATACACTTCTGGATTCATTTTCAATGGCCACTGTATTTCTGTTTCTCTTAAAACAACAAACATGGTGGAAGGATCTCATTTATTAGTGAAGAATTAGGGTTTTAAAATTCTGTATTTCAAAAAGCTTAGCTTGGGAAAGTTGCAGTTAAAATTAAACTTAAAAATGTGGACCTTCTAGGCAGCACTGCATTTCTACATTAGTGTAGAGTGGAAAATAGTAAGCAGTCAATATATCAAACGATAGGAGAATGGTTAAACACTGTATACCATCCTTCCCCAAATGATGCTGATGATCTACATTTTAGACATAACACTATTTGAATCTAACTCCATTACAGAGATGGCCAGCAAGTCTGTGGAAAGATTTCCTTGAGAATACAGATTTACCCCACCAATTTCTTACTCAACTAAACTACTAGCTTTTCTTAAACCCTTTAATGCTTCTCATCCCTTATAAGATAAAGTTCAAATTCTTTGGCATGGACTTCAGAGCCCAGTTTTCCAGAGGCTATTTATCTTAGTTCAAGGTAAAGGGGTTAATTTCATGTGTGTTGGTTTTGATCTTTGATTTCTTGCTGCTTCAGCATGTATTCATGCAGTTCCCTCAAGTTCTACTCTAGCCCAAGTTCTATCCTTTAAGACAGCTCAAATCCTTTCTCTTCCAAAATTTTCCATAACTGCTCTAAAAACTCTTCTCTCTGTAATCTTGTACAGAATTCACATGTATCATTCACATGATACCAGGCTTTCTATCACTCTTCACCTGTTTCCAGTCTGCCCAAATGGATCACTGACTTCAAAAGCAAACACTGTTAAAGCAATCCATGCCTTAACACAATCCAAAGCCTTAAAAATACTGTGTTCAAAAGACATTTAATGAAGAGTACTAAGCTAACAAGAAATAAACCTGAATAAGAAAATAAACGAAATATTTGATTTTTTTAAAAGGTAAGGACTACTATGACATCAAAAATTCATTCAAAGATGCATACCTTAGCCGGGAGTGGTGGCTCATGCCTGTAATACCAACATTTTGGGAGGCCAAGATGGGCGGATCACCTGAGGTCAGCAGTTTGCGGCCAGCCTGGCCAACATGGTGAAACCCTGTCTCTACTAAAAATACAAAAATTAGCCGGGCGTGGTGGTGCATGCCTGTAATCCCAGCTACTCAGGAGGCTGAGGCAGGAGAATAGTTGGAGCCCAAGAGACAGAGGTTGCAGTGAGCTGAGACTGTGCCACTGTACTCCAGCCTGGGCAACAGAGCAAGACTGTCTCAAAAAAAAAAAAAAACAAAAACAAAACAAAAAAAAACAAAGATGCATACCTTAAGCTTTAAACAATATAAATTAAACTCTTTAGGCTTCTTGAAAAGATAAGGCTTTAAAATGCTGAGAGGCTACTAAGATTTTATCTAAACTTTAGGGTGGTAACTAAAGCAGTAAAGCTATTTTAAACTGAGAATTCAAAATATTATTGTACTATAATAATGTATTTTAGAATTATTCAGCTACAACATGTTAGCCATTACAAAAATCCATTACAAAAATAAGTAAAAAGCTCCTAATAAGTGCATACAACATGCTGTGTTGATATTTTTGCAATTGGCAATAAATTAGTGAAACATAAAAATATGCCATAAGATACCTTCAGATAGCGTTCAATATTGTTCATCAAAATATCAATTTCTTCCTTGGACCACATCCCCTGCTTCCATTTATGTCCTTTAAAAGAAAACAAGTAATGTTATAAAAAATGTTACTCCTTGAAAGAAATAAAACACCAAAGATTTCCTTTGTGATTAAATTATAGTTGGGGATAAAATTTAGCTAATTTCATTTCTCATTCCTCTGAAATCTGAAAGGTCTCTAAGTAAACTTGCTTTTGTAACTTCTCCGCTAGAATACATTTATTTGACCCTACTAAAAAAAGACAATGGTTATTAAAAGATTTAAAAAAATATTACCTCTCTTAGCCTTTCAACAATATAGAACGGCTAAAAAGAAAAAGAAACTTAAAAAAAGCCAAACATGTTCAAAACTTTTTGAAAAATTTCTCCAGTGAAAATTTTATGGGAAAAAAGAACATATACAAAAAACTCCAGGGCAAGGTAAATATTGAATACCAAGTGAATAATGTATTCTTAATGAGTATTTACTATACAGTGGTTGAAAATTATTTACGTTTTTCTGCTTCCTTTCTGTACTTCAGAGTGGCACAGACACAACCCTCACTTTTTTGTAGCACCTTCCCCAGCTATGCTTGAGCATAGCCAACACTATAAACACTGTTACCTTGAGCCTCTAAGCTGCTTATCAGACCAAAGTTAGCAGACCCTTGAAAAGGCTTGACTTCCTACTCTCATAAGCAATAACTATATTGTCTTAAATGCCACCACTATGCATTTGTTCAAAAATTAACAAGACAAAATTTACTTCAAATCAGAAGGAGAAAAATAATTATTAATTACTGAAAAACAAATGGTGGTTTCATAACCTTAACTCAAAAGTCATTTGGGGCCAAATTTAATTCAGTTAGAAAAGCTCAATTACTCTAACTGCTCAATCCCAGTGATGAAGGTCCAACTCAGAATCCTGATGACTATAAGCCCTTTCTATCTCCATTTTTTTTCACTAGGCACTAAAATTCACAGTGTATCTTACCTTTATTAGTCAGAGAATCCTTATCTTCTTTAGTTGTAAACCATGCTTGGCTAACTGCTGAAACTTCCTCATTACCCAAGGGAGATATTTCATCTAGTTGCTCATTCTGCAAAATCTTGAAAAGGTAAAAGTAAAAAAAAAACCAAAAAAAAACAACAGCTTGATTTAATGCCCAACTGGATTCATCTTTGTAATGCTAAGCATTATAAAACTTAAATATAGTCATACGGAATTCACTTGTTTTAGATATAGTAAAAATATATTCAATTTACAAAAAAATATTTCTTGCTGTTTTTATTATCGCAGTATGAAAACAAAATTATATGCATCAACACAATATGACTTTCATTTAAGCAATTAAATGTACTATTGGCTTCAGTTTTATATAAAATGGGCCAAGAGTCCATTAAGTATTTAAATCAACATAGAATATTCAGGGAAATTTAAATATTTACACATGTAAATGAGCTCAATAATATACAATATACAGTTGTTATCTGTTCTAGACAGGAAAATGGAAGTCCTAGGGTTGGGTGTTATGATTTGTTAATGCCCTCAGAGATAAGCTTGCTGCCTAAATCACCAATAATGTCATCTCTTAACTTAAAATATTAACAGGCTCCATCGTAAGTCATTATTGCAAAATCATGGTCCGCTTATTGTTTTCTGACAACTTTGCTTTAGCCAACCTCTAGAGCCTTATTAATGCACCTTTCTCTCAAAGAACTGTATGGTACTACTTATTCTTAATGCAGCTAAGTCTTCTGTGCAACCACCACTAGCTGTATTTTCAGTTACAAGCATATCTAATCTAACAAACTCTGCAGGGGAAAAAAGCTGCCTTCCGCAGAGTTGACCCTGGCCTACAGAGAACCGTAATGTAAATGAGGAAGACCTGGCAACAGTGCTACTGTATGAGGTATTAGCCTATCATAGGCAGAAGAAGGGAAGAGTCACGTGTTTAGTGACCACTCAACCCAATTTCAGTCTCTGGGCTAAAAAAAAACTAAGCAATGTCACCGGCTGAAGGTAAATCCTAAGAAGGATTGGACTATTACTTCTTGAATAAACAGAAACTGAACTTCTAATATGAAGAGAAATTGAAACCCATCTCTCTTGGAAAGAGATAAGTTGTCCTCATCTCTCCTGGAAAGAGGTAAGCTGTCAGTGGACAACCAAGGTACAATTAGGAGAAAAGCCACATTTCTATTGTTGCCTATTACTTTACTTTTATACCTGGTGGTAATACATATAGTGTGTTTATGAAAGTGTTTTTGAATCCGTGGGCAAAAAGCTGGAAATCACTGGAACAAGTGTGAATAAGTTTTAAAGCCCTCTATTTATGTCACACTTTTTGATTTTTTAAATCAAGAGGGACTTGTATAAAGCTAAGAATTGAGACAGACTATATGTGTCTAAGGCTTCTTATATTCTGAAGATCACAATTTTTATAAGATTTGATCCTAGAGTTATACATCAGTAAAGAGTGTAACAGAGAGCTATCAAAAGACCTTGATACATACAATACTCACTTTTAAGAACTATAATGTAGAAAATGCTCTTAAATTATCTTCTCTTAATCAGTAGGATATGAGAATCAAATCACCATTTCTCAAAGTATGTCTATATAGCACAGCCCATTCCATGAACCTTAGGAATAAGTCTGTTACGCTGATTAACCACTATTTGGGGGCAAACATTTAATGCCTTATGGCTCAAATTTTCCCTCAAATGAGCAAATAATTCTTAAGCAGTAGCAGTAGTATTCAACACTGTCAGTAAAATGAGTTTAGTGAGTACAACAGCAGGAGACTCAGGTACCTTGAAGGGTACCTATCTATACATGATATGTAAATATTAAAAAGTCTTACAGTATTTTACCTCCATTTTTCACTACTTTATGCATCTATCAAGTTTACTCAGCTTTATTTAGTATGCTGTTGCTTTTAAAATGAAGCTTTTATGAGTTGGTTGCAGGATTTCATGCCTATAATATATATATAAGGCTTAGAAATCCAAAATATTCAGCCCACTGAAGACCTCTTGCAACCACAAAGTACTATATACATAGGAACTTTTAATATAATACAAAGTACTATATACATAGGGACTTTTTCAAGCTAGTCTCATCACTGGAAGGAGACACAGTACATTAACTACCAAACTATGTCAAAATAGCTGCACCTGGTTTACAGCAAAGATACAGTAAGAATCAGACTATTTCTGAAGGGGTTTTTAACTATGCTGACTTTCAGTTCACATCTTGTCCATTTTGTGTCTAAAGTTAATCTTATTAAACAAATATTAGAAATTATTATGAAAAGTTTTTTGTTCACTGAAATGGTGATAACAAACCAAGAGGCTAAATATTAAATTATAACTCATTAACTCTTTGGCAGTAATCAAAACAAAAAAACTTTGTAATTTGTTTCATAATAAGGGCTAAACCTGGGCACAGTGGCATGTGCCAGTAGTCTTCGCTACTTGGGAGGCTGAGGTTTCTCATCATTTTATCACCTAAGCAATGTGTAAAGCATCATCCTCCTGGGGCCAGTTAAAAGATTTACTATACCTGTATCTGTGTCACAGTCCCCTCAGTAACCTCATCATCTGCTACCTCTGTGGTCGCAGTCATGGTCACCTCAAAGCTCTGGTCATTTTCTGAAACTTCAAGAAAAGGAAACGTTCATCTCCAGAATAATAATGGCAAGTTCTAATTATTCTAAAAATATCCATGGGAAAAAAAACATGATCATCTAATTTCCTAACACACTCCTTGTTAATACATCTTCACATGTATATATTCACTTGCTTAATAATACTTAATGTGCACCTAATTCATAGTAGATATTGCTGTGGGTGCTGGGGATATAGCAGTGAGCAAGGGAAACAAAAATCCTTTCTTCATGGAGCCTGTATTCTAGTGGGGAAAGACACAAAATGGACAAGATACTACGTTGGATGGTGATTAGTAGTGAGAAGAAACCTAACAGGAAAGGGAATGTGTTGGGGTGGAGGACAGTATTGAAATTTTATATAGGAGGCTAGGAAAAGTGACCAAGACTTGGAACAAGTGAGGATGGAAGCTAGTTTTGCAGGTATCTCAAGGAAGAGCATTTCAAGGAGAGCCAAGTGCAAAGGCTCTGAGACAGGGCATGCTTGGAGTGTTCATGAGAATAGCAAGGAGGCCAGTGTAGCTAAAGCAGACTAAACAAGAACAGTAGGAGATTGTATAGGGCCTTGTAAGCCAAAAGGTTTTGGTTTTAACTCTTAGGTGGGAAACGACTGGAAGATTTTGAATAGAGGAATAATATAATCTTTTATTTTAAAAGGCTCACTCTGGCTGCTGTAAGAAAAACAGTCTGAAGGGCAAATGCAAAAAAGATAGGTTGGTGGCTTGGACTAGGGTGAAGGCAAGTGAGAGTGGCTGGTAGTTCAAATTGTGAATGTATTTTGGATGGCAGAGCCACTATGATTTGTAGACAGAGATGCAAGAGACTGAAGAGCCAAGGATAACATTAAATTTTTTTTTTTTAAATCAAAACTACTGGAAGAATACACCTGCTACTAATTAGTAGGAGAAGATTGCAAAAGAAACAAATTTAAGGATTCAGGAAGTTATAGAACCTCTGCTTTAAACACATTAGTTTGAGACAACTGCTAAATATTTAAAGAATGAGAAGTCTGGTCTGGAATAAATCTGGTAGTTAACACCAGATAGTATTTAAAACCTTGAGTTGAGATCACCTAAAAAGTGAGTAAAGAAATCAAAGAAGCAGTCTAAGGACTTAGTCCTGAGGTGCTCCACATTTAGAGGTTCTGGTGACATGGAAAAGTCAGCAGTGAAGACTGAGAAGAAATGGACAGAAAAATAGAAAACCAGAGGAATGTTTTCTACAGGCCAAGTGAAAACGTTTCAGGGAGGAGGGAGTAATAAATATTGTCAAAAGTTGCCAACAGATCAAGTAACGCAAACACTAAAAAAGTGACCATTGAATTTGGCAACAAGGTCTTTGGAGAGCTGGGAAAAACAGTTCAGTTAAGGGATGAAAGCTTGATTGGAGTAAGTTTAAGGAAAAATGGGGAAAGGAAATGAAGGCAAATATAGGCAATTTTCAAGGTATTCTGCTCTAAAGGCAAGGAGGAAAATTGAGTAAGAACCAAAAGTGAGCTAAAGGAACTTTTTATTTATTTTTTTGACAGGATCTTGTTCTGTTGCCCAGGCCGGAGTGCTGTGGCACACTCACAGCTTACTGCAGCCTCAACCTCCCAGGCTCAAGCAATTCTCCCATCTCAGCCTCCCTAGCAGCTGAGATTACAGGCGTGCACCACCACACCCGGCTAATTTTTGTATTCTTTGTAGAGACAGAGTTTTGCCTTGTTGCCCAGGCTGGTCTCAAACCCCTGGGCTCAAGCAAACTGCCTGCCTCTGCCCCGCAAAGTGCTGGGATTATAGGCATGAGCCACCACGCCTGACTAGGGACTTTTTAAAGAAAAATAACAGTATGTTTGTGATACTGTGGGAATGACTCAGTAGAAGAAACACTGGTGATACAGAAGAGACAAAATAATTATTGGAACAATGTCCTTGAGTAGGTAAAGGGGATGAAATCAAGTAAATGGAAGGGTGGGCCTAAGATAGGACAACAAATATATGGATGGACACAGATGCAGGTAGGTATGTATCTGTGGTAGTGGGAATTTGTAGAAATTATTTTCTGGTTACTTCCATTTTCTTTGTGAAGAGGGAATAGGGTTATCAGCTCAGAGTAAAAAGGTGGAAAAGGTATTTGCAAGTTTCGGGATAAATCAAACAGTCATCTCAGAGTGGGAAAAAGAACACTAGAGAGCTGTGGTTACTGGTGGTCAGCATTATGAGCCCACTTCAGGTTAATGATCAGGAATTAGAGTGAGAATAGTCAGCCTGCTTGTGCCATTTTTCTCTAATACTTTTCAATTAGCTGCACTGGTACAGACATAAACAGGCAAAGATAGATTTAGACAGTTATGTTTTCACCAAATAAGTGACAGAAAAAAAAGGACTTGGTGAATGCAAGACAGTGATTATAATGATTAACCATAAAAGTAAAACAGGGTAAAAAGGAACGAAAGGATACAAGTAGAGAAGGAACAATGAAAACGTAATAGGATCAATGGGGCCCAGTGAGGCAAAAGACTACACGAGTTAGAGTCCTACAGGAAGTGAGCTGGAAAGACAGAAGTAGTGGTAGGAAAACAGAAAGTCTGAAATAGATCACAAATGGACTCTAGTAATAGGTAAGAGTGGTAAAGGGAGTAATAAATGGAGAACAAAAGGAATAAGAGGCTAAGGTACTGAAAGAATCATCTAGACGAATACTGTAATCACTATATAGTTACAACGATAAATAGGAAATGGGATAAATGTAGTGGCAGATGACTACAAAAAGAAGTGGTGAGTTAGAATGATTAATATGAGAGTCAGGCTGATGCTGTGAGGATTTTTACGATCCAGACAGATAAACTTTATCAGTCTTATTGCTAAACATTAGGCTCCAGTGTGTCTTCCATATGTGATGATGCCATGACCCAACATTAAGCAGCTCATGTGCTTTCATGTCAACATACCTCTATTATCTGAAGCTAAGTGAACAGTGCCATGAAGGATTTGGTTTACCACCATAAAATAAAACTAATACCAGTGTAGTTTGAACCTACAATCATGAACAAGGCATTGCACTTTAACAAAACGAATTGGTTGAAGTCAATTTATATCAAAATAGCCACTCAAAAATTCTAGCTTAGAAAATATTTAGGATTACATCTGTACAGATAGGCCAATTAAGTTTTAGAATTGAATCACAACATAATGATAGTCAAATTAGCAAAGATTTTAAAAAAACATAGGAATCATCAGGAAGAAAGAATATTTAATTAGAAATGTTATGCTTGTTTATACCACAACTGGAAGCAATATTAACACTGTTTTTCAATTAACTCTTATAGTAAACTAAAATTTTTCTGTTCAATTTAGCAAGCAATTAACTCTAAATTCAGAGTACATATCTACTTGTTAAGATATGATTTTCCATTCTGAAAGCCTAGTCTTGCTTTTTCAAAAGATGAAGATGTGATTTTGCCTGATGCTGAGTGTAAAATCAAAGTTCTCAGCTATGGCAAAACCCTCCTTTGTGCTAAGAGTGCCAACAGCCATGTGTTCCATCCCCATTGCCATGGACTAAAGCATCTTCCTCAACACTCTACACTCTTTACTAAGCAAATCAGAAATACAACCTAATGTTGCAGTTGGTATGCTGTCTTGTGCCAACAGTACTGCACTTGAAATATTATACCTCCTATAGAAGCCAGTCTACTCTAAATGATCTTGAAATAGAAACACATTAAGAACTTTCTCAGTAAGAATAAACTAATTAGGCTTCTAACTTTCATGTTGTCATATAGCATACTGAAGAGGCAATATGGCATTGGGGTTAAGAGTATGTACTACAGGAACCAGAATGCCTAGATATGCTCTTAGCCAAGTTATTATAATTTTCTGTGTCTCAGTTTCCTGACTTATAAAATAGGAATAACAATATTAGTACCTATTGTAAAGCATGCTTTCTTCTCAATGAGGGCAAATATGGTACTTGGGGTGGGGGGAAATGCACGTGACAAACAATTTTATTATCTTTATGAACAAAGCAAGGAAATACAACAGTACATTAAGAAATACAAGCTATTTTTGAGGACATATTGTACTTCTCATGAAAAGTACAATCAGGAAAAAAAAAGTCTAAAAAGGCTCCTTGTGGGGCAATTGAAAAAAAAAGGTTGGGAAGATTAAAGTAGGCAATATACGTAAAAGTATTTAACGATATGCCTGGCACATAGTATTTATTGTTAGCTAAAAAGAGGTGTTTCGACTAAATGAAGAAAAAAGCAGTAAAAGTCCAAGTCTATTAGAAATGCCAACTGAATGTCTTGGAAGCTAAACTTTGATTTTAAAAGGGAACTCTATGGCTCTTAATACGTAGTGACTTACGTGGAAGTGCAACAACTGATATGCAAGGAGTAGAATCATCAATACTCTGATCATCCTCAGAGGACAAACAAAGCCTTTTATGTGGAGGTTCAATACTATCTTCTGAGTCTATTTCATCCGCTTCTAATGGAAGAAAACAAACAAACAAAAATCTCAAAAATTTCAAACCAATGAGGGAAAACAAAATCTCTAAAATAGCTCTACAATTTTCTTATCTATTAAAAAAATTTTCTTACCAATTTACTCATTTAACTAAACCTAGTTGTGCAAACAGGATTCAAAAGGACACTGCCTTTCTATGCCTACTGCAGTATTCAACTCCTGAAAGCGGTGTCTTAAACTTGGAAGGGAAGCCTGGGGAAAACTGCTATCTCTCTTGGCAGTAGAAGCAATATGTGCAATGACATGGACGTATGAGAAGCTTAAGGTATAGGTATGTTAGGAAAATAGTGTGATCTGCTGGAACACAGGTATATGAAATGCGGCAGGAGCTAAGACTATGAGGAAAGCAGAAATGACTGGAGGCCTATGGGCCAAATTAAAGAACCTGTACTATATTCTAAAAACCTTGGGAAGCTTTATGCTGTTAAATGTATCAGGAACAATTTCATCAGCTGCTTGAAAGATGAATTATAGGTAGGACATTGGTTAAAAGGCTATTAGAGCTACCTAGATGAGAAATGAGAAACTGAACTAACAAAGGCGGGCTTGAAACAGAGAGGATGCAATGGATTTAAAAAACATAATACTATCAAGAAGTCTTCAAATGAAATGATGTAGGCAATGAGAGAAATAATTTATTCCCTACCACATTCATGATCTGGACACTAAGTAATGAAATTCACAGAGAAAGGAAAAAAGAGAACTAGGTTTAGGAAGTACATGTAAGGATTGTTTGGGACGTATGAAACTTAAGATGCCTATGAGAAGCACAGAGAATTCTGTATAAAGACAGAGTCTGAGTCATCTTTATAGGTAGGTGCTACTTAAAATCCTAAGTTTGAATTAAATAACCTATGAATTATGTACAGAGTGAGAAGAGAAGACAGAACCTAGGTTGAGTAAAGATGAACTTAAGAGCACAATAAATAAATGACATAAATAATGAGCAAGTAGAGGAGTAACAACAAAATTATCAGCTGGAAGGCTATTGAATCTTAATTCATTGTAGATCAGCATATTAAGTCATATTGAAATGATTGTGTACAATTCTTTAACACAGTTTCTAACAAAAAAGTCTACTTGCACTGAGGAATAATTCTACATTTTCTAATGTATTAAATATGTTGCTGGTACCAATTAGTATAAAAAAATAAGTATATATTATAGTTATTCCATCATTACCTTTGGGGGCTCAACAGATCCTATTTATAACATAGCAACAAGATTGACAAAAACTAACATTTATGTTAAAGAGATAATCTCCTTTTCTACTGTGCAGCCTAAACTCATAGGCACCTAGACCCCTATTTGGGCAATAGGGGTCAAAAGTGACATGGAATTCATAAATTCAGAGAGTCAGAATTATATGTCAGCAAGTTCTCCTACCATTCTGAGGGCAGTGAAGAATGAGATTCCCTTCTGTGTCCTGAGTCAAAGTCACAGAGTTCACAGTTTCTACTGTTACTGTGTCAGAATCCTCTTCCACTGTGCTCATACTCAAATCTGTACAAGAACAGATTCCAGATCAGGATTTCAAAAATTATTCCCAAATATGAAGTATTCCCTTATAATCCCCTGAAATACCACACACATTTATTTGGGTATCTGCCTACAGTGTTCTTCATGTAAAATTGCAATGAGAGTTCAGATTTCAAAAACTGCCTTTCACAAATTTATACCCATTATTTAGAATTAGATATCTGAAAGAATCTGTTTGCTCTGATAAATTTTAAAAACCTACAACATTTGTAATACTTTAAAAAACGTTTTTGCAACATCGAACAAAAGAGAATCTGTCTTATCAGCAAAACTCTCCCCACTTTTTTATTGTGTTTTTATGGACAGCTTTGTAGGTGCTTAACTTCTTTTTCTTTAAGCAGAAGACTCATCAAAACTTTTATCTTAAGAATTATTTTTCCAAAACATTTTTTACAGGTATTTAAGCTCTATTATCTGAAAAACAGGAACACTAAATAGTTCTTGCTGTGTTCTTTTCAAAATATTGAAAAAGTGCATACATCCATCACTGACCAAATTATAATTTTAAGAGATGAGTTAGTCCTTCTTTTGAAACAGGTAACTTTGAACATTGTTCCAAGTATCCTTACCTGCTATTTTACACAAATATTATTTTCCTCTTGTTCAGACAGATGGAATAACTAGTCTCAGAATATAGCATCTCATGGCTAGTGGGGGGAAAGGTATGAAACTATAATCAATAGCCTGGTTGAAGTCTTCAGAAATACTTTATAAGGTTTAAGGAGGTTCTTGCCTCAATACTCACTTTTGGCACGTATGTTTTACCAACTAAATAATACAGAGGACATAAACCCTGATATAATTACTCAATGTTTATTAAGCTTTTTTTTTTTTTTTTTTTTTAGAGAAGGGGTCTTCATTGTTGCCCAGGCTGGAGTGCAGAGGCTATTCACAGGCACAATCTTAAGTGCACCAGAGCCCTGAACTTCTGAGCTCAAGTGATACTCCTGTCTTAGCCACCCGAATAGCTGGGTACAGGTATGTGCCAACACTCCTGACTCTCCCTGGCTCCTACAGACAAGATATTAGTCCATTCATATATTTACCACTGAAGTGAATGTATTTTCCTTTGGCACAAAAACTTAAATAATATATATTAACATTTACATGGTAAAGATCCAATAATTCATTAAAATTTTACTATACAAATTACTATTTGAAAAGGACATCATTCATTTTACAATAGTAATCATGCCATTCCCAAAATAAAGGTAAATGGAAATCATGATCTAGTTTTGACAAATTTGCAAATCATGTGAGATCCTTGCAACAAAAGCAGACTTACCTAGACAACGGATGGATCAGCTACAGCCCTTCCCACAGAATCAAGTTGCCTTCCCTTAGCAACCAGCATCACTTTCATGTTATCCAGATTGTTTCTCTCCCATGTTCCTATCTCTGCAACACTCTGAAAAAGTAACAGCATTACACACAATAAGGCTTAATAAGAACAAATGAATAGTATAGCAGTATGCTGATGACAGTCTAGGCTCAAGCCTCTATGATATCTCATCTAGAAAAGTAAGACAAAACCAGAATTCTTTTTTAAGTATAATTTTTGGAAATTGGCCTCTAAAAGTATTCCCCAATGAAGAAAAGGACAGAAATGATGACTATTCACAGGTAGTTTCTTAACCCAAGTGGCTCTCATCAGGCAGACAAACATTCTCTGAAAAAACAAAAAAACAGGCTCAGCTATGCTAGTGGTTCTATGAAATGTAGACCGTGGTACCATTATGTAACATGATGTGTATATCAATCAATACAGCACCATAAATATTATTAGTAACTATAGTTCTTTATAATTATTAACACCTCTCTTTACGTTTTATCTTAAAGCATTAAAAATTATATAATACCCTATTCATCCAGAAAACCCTTTTAAGATGACAGGTGAACAACCCTATCTAGGAATCTGTGGGGGAAAAAAAAAAAAAACCTTAAACAATTAGGCCAGAAAAGACAAATTACAAGCTCTTGAAAGCAATGTGAAACTTTATGAAACATGAAATGGTTTTTAAAGGTTTCTTTCAATAAGCTTCTCATCTTTATCCTCAAAAGCCAACCAAAGAGCTTAAAAAAATAAAAAAGCACATGATTTGAGGTTCAAGGGGACGTTTCAGCAAAAATTAGGGATTAAAATTCTAATTTTTGCGGCATTCTAATTAGATCCTCTTTGCATTTTCAGTGACAGAGGTACAGATCCTGCTGGAGAAACATTAAGCTATTAGATTTCATGTTGTTATCATTTCTGAATCCATTAATTTTTTAAAGGCTGGCTTTTTAGTAATACCTACTACAAAAGATGGGAGGAAGAAATGTAAAAAAGTAAAAAAAGAAAGGTTAAAATCATCCATAAACTTCCCAAACAATGATTTTTCATACTCTTTGGTGTAGTTCCTTCTAATCTCATCTCCCAGTGTATGTGTGTGTAGTTCCTTCTAATCTCATCTCCCGGTGTATGTGTGTCTGTGATTATATTGTATTGTGCAATTTTATATCCTGCCTTTTAGAATCTGCTCAGATTGAAAAGTGTGAAGGAAACCAAGGTAGACATCTAACAAAAGTTATTACTTAAAACTTACACTGCACCAGGCGTGGTGGCTCACCCTTGTAATCCCAGCACTTTGGGAGGAGGATCACTTAAGCTCAGGAGTTTGAGACCAGCCTGAGATAGTGAGATCTAGTCTCCAGAAAAAAAATAAAAAATTAGCCAGGTGTGGTGGTGTATGCCTATAATCTCAGCTACTCTGGAGGCTGAGGTGGGAGGATGGCTGCAGCCCAAGGAGATCAAGGCTGCAGTCTGGGTGAGAGCGAGAACCTGTCTAAAAAATTGAAAAGCAAAAAATAAAACTTATGCTGCAATAAAAAGCGTGACATTATTTAACAGTTATCCGTTACTGGACATTTACGTTGTTCCCAATTTTTAATTTCCTTAAACCATACTGAAAAACATATTTTTACACTATTTCCTTGAATATTAGTAAATAAAAATGGTTAAATCAAAGGATATGACAAAATTTAGAACTCTTCAATCATATTGCAATATATTTTCCCAAAAAGTTGCACAAATTTATATCCCAACCATTGAGATGCAAACTCTACTCTTGGTAATCTGCCAATAGTTATTTTTTAAAAACTTCAAAGCAAAAAGTACAATGCTTATTTTATAGGTGCAAAATGGTCACAGGTTTAGCATTTTAATGATATCATTTCAGGGCCCCAGTTAATCCACAACGTTGAGAGAAAGAACAGGAATCCTGGCTCCTTTTTTAAAGTTCTGCAACTCATGTTAGAGATTAGTGATTCTATGCTACTTTGTAAATTAACAAGCTTATTTGTTTAATCAACAAATATATCCAAATATATTACCTCTACTATATGCAGGTACTGGGGATACAGTCACTTTTTTTGTTTTTATGCTGTCATCTTTTTTTTGTGGTTTTTGAGATGGAGTCTCGCTCTGTTGCCCAGGCTGTAGTGCAGTGGCACGATCTTGGCTCACTGCAACCTCCGCCTCCCAGGTTCAAGTGATTCTCCTGCCTCAGCCCCCCGAGTAGCTGGGACTACAGGCGCGTGCCACCATGCCCGGCTAATTTTTTGGTATTTTTTAAGAAGAGATGGGGTTTCACCATGTTGGCCAGGCTGGTCTCGAACTCCTGACCTCAGGTGATCCACTTGCCTCAGCCTCCCAAAGTGTTGGGATTACAGGCGTGAGCCAATGCGCCTGGCCCCGTCATCCTAAATATGTTCTTGACTTTTTTTCCCCTATAGTCTGAGCTATGTGGTCAGTACGTTTATTAATATTTAAGAAACTGACCTAGTTTCACTTTTAATGGGTAACACACACAGTCCAAGATTCAAAAGGTAAGTTATTTTTATTAATATTAGTATTAATACTAATAATATAAGATATAAGGTATCTAAATGAAGATGTCAAACTGAGAGTTAAATATATAAAACTAGAGTTCAACAGGCCAGGATTAGACCTATAAATCTTACTGGCATACACATTGTTTTTAAAGATGTCTTAAAGAGGTTAGAGAAGACAGCCTAGATTACAGTTCTAGAGCACTCTACTAAATTTGGGAAGTCAAGCAAAGGAGAATGAGAAGGACCAGCTAGAGAGATGCAGGAGAAAACCTAAGAGGTATTAACTAAGAAGCACAAGAGTGTTTTTTCAATGAGCATTAAGTAGTTAACTATGTTGAAAACTGCTGGGGGGAAAGATAACTGAGAAGTAGCTATGTAATCTGGCAATATGGAGAACTGGTGCCTTTAACAAAAGCAGTTTTGGTGGGAGTAGTAGAGGCAGAAGCCTTACTGAGATATGTACAGAATTAGAAGTAGGGAAGAAAAGACAAACTACAGGCCGGGTGTGGTGGCTCATTTTGGGTGGCTCCCAGCACTTTGGGAGGCCGAGGCAGGCAGATCACCTGAGGTCAGGAGTTCAAAACCCGCCTGGCCAACATGGTGAAACCCCGTCTCTACTAAAAATACAAAAATTAGCCGGGTGTGGTGGCAGGCGCCTGTAATCCCAGCTACTCGGGAGGCTGAGGCAGGAGAATCACTTGAACCCAGGAGGCGGAGGTTGCAGTGAGCCAAGATCGTGCCATTGCACTCCAGCCTGGAGGACAAGAGTGAGACTTCGTCAAAAAAAAAGAAATGACAAACTACTGATACTTTTTTCACGAAGTTTAGCTTTCAAATTAAAACAAAAGGACCAAGTACAATCAAGACAGTTGTTACACAGAATACACCTGTATTCTGATGTTGGACTGAGAAAAGTTGGTGAATAAATCAAAATAAATCAAATTGTGATAGTAGAGTAGAAAGTTTAGTAATTTAGTGCCTTTATTCCAATTCATTATACATGAACCTATGGTTAACAACTTTTGGAATCCCTCCCCATTTGGTTTATCTGGAAAATAGGAAAATCGCCAACTCTGCTATCACTTTTTTGGTCCTTTTTGGAGCAAAATAAAGACAGTCATGTAACACATAACATTTTGGTCAACAATCAAATGTGCATATATGGTAAGCCTGAAAGATTATACCACTATATTTTTACTGTACCTTTTCTATATTTAGATATGTTTAGATACACAAATACTTGCCATTGTGTTAAAATTGTATTCAGTACAGTGACACGCTGTACAGGTCTGTGTATTTTCTATGATGCTCACATGCAATCACCCAAACTGCATTTCTCAGAACGCTCCCTGTCATTAAGCAACACATGACTGCATATCAGCTCTTTTCAAATTTTCCTTCTTTGTAATGGGTTATAATATTTGTACTATTTTTACACTAAAAACGAGAAGATACAGAAGAAAAATAAACACAATTTTAACAGCCATTTTAACTGAAGTGGCATTTTTGCATGTTTTCATCATTTGCTGAGTATCTTTAAATAGCACGATACCTTAGTACATTAAAGAAAAAAATACCTGAGGGTAGCAGCAAATCTAAATGCAGTTAGGAAGACCATGGATGATCTGCTTGAGATTTCAAGAATTTTAAATAGATGTGAAAATTCTGTCTATTGGTGTACAGTTTTATGAACAAGGAATTAATTCAGCTTTATCATCAGTTATTAGAAAGCTGTGCAAGGAATTAAGTTTTATCCATAGCTTTATCAGTGGAGAGCAGCTTACAGAAAGAACTATCAGATGTGTTTAAATTTTAACAGCCCTAATGTTTTGGCATTGCTGTTATTTATGCACTCCTTATTTATAGCTTTGATAGCTTTAATTTTCTAGTCTATCATGTGCCTGACAAATGTAGTTATATGCCTTATTGACATTTCCATTAAAAACTTTAATTTGAATTATTCATGCATAACTATGGAATTTGTTACACTGGGCTGAAAGCTGACAGGATTTCAGCCACCATCTGTAAATTTTTATTTAGATTATGTATCTCATAATCTTGTCTTTAAAAGAACAGGGGAAACATTTCTTGTAATCTGCTGTTTAACAAGTAATAGTTTTTTGAAGTTTGTCAGGCAGTTAACAGTGAGCCAGATCATTTTTGTATTGATTGAAAAATACAACTTTTAGAAACTTAGGTTTCAGTATTAACGACAGCGCTTAGCTTAGCATTACCTGTAGTTTGAATCATTTAACTCTAAGGAAGATACTGGTTAAGAATGTTTTCTAAGTTTTATACCCTATAAATGAAGACCTAAAAAAAGTATAAAATGAAATACAGTGAAATGTACAAAATTCCAGTTGACTTTTATTACATAAAATTTAAATGTGTACTTAATAAATCTTGAGTGATTACTTGATAAATCACTAGATAGGTGGTATGTTTCAACAGTTATTTAACGCTTTCTGAAGAAATAATTTCTGGTCATTAAAAACTAATCATGTTCTGCATCAAGAATTATGGCTTTCTAAAATTATTATAACTCTTAAAAGTTTTAACTCATTGGTGACTCAAGAATAAATTTTAGAAAACTTAGGATAGCATTCTGTTCCTGTAACAATCTCAATGAAGTTTTTTTGTAAGACTAAAATGCATTTGATTTGTTCCTTAAATTTTAGATTTTGTTAGATGCCATTTAAATAATGGTATAGAATTCACTCCTTAGTAGCATTTTGTTTTTCAGACAAGCTGAAGTGGTTTTTAATAAGACTGAGTACTATTTAAATTACCTTTTAGAATTATTTTAATCATTGAGTTTTTAAATATGTGGCATCTTTACCAAGTACATTGGAAGGTTTATTATTGACAGAACAGGTTGGGATACAATAAGGACTTGGGATAAGTCATTTCATTAATAATCACTACAAATGCTGTGTGTTTTAATTTATAAAACCATACAGAATACCTTCTGCCAAACTTCAAAATTTGTATATACTTCTGGGCCACGAAAGTTGATAGTTTTATTTATGACTACTTAGATTGTTATTTATGCATGAAACAAGGCAGGAAAATACATTGAGAATTATGTTTACAGTGAACTTCTTTAATGCATCATATTTCTTAAAACATACTTTTAATGCATACTTAGTATTTTAAAAACCAAACGAAACAATTATACAATTGCAGGTTTGTACATGTTGTCAATGACAAAAATAAAACCATTCTGGTGGCTTAAAAAAAAAAAACACATAACCTTAAGTGTGGTACAAAACTCTTATAATGGAGTTATTGTGTCTTCATTATAATATAACCTTATAGCTCCCAATGAAAAAGATGACCCTATTTAATATACTATAAACTGGAAGAACGAAAAGGGATAAGCATAAAGAAATAACTCTTGGATCTGTTATTTAACACAGAATTCAATTAAAGAAATGAGTTATTCATGCTATTCTTCCTTTCAGTATTGATGTAAAAGTTCTTATCCAATGGGTTATCTCAGACTGGTATTTCCATCAATTGAGTCTACCTATTGTCCTGATTTTTCTGGGCATTTAAGTGTTGAATATCTTCTAAAAACCAGAATCAAGGAATAAAGTCACCTTTCTTCCCAGTTTTGGGGGCTAATTCTGTAAACAGATGTATACTCATTTCCAAGTACAGTACTGATACAAGTATGAAAGAGTTTAGATGCTATTAGTGGCAATCATGAGAAGCACAGGAACCACCAACATTGCTGACCCTAGAGGCTTGGAGCTGTGATTCTAAAATGGAACATGGGATGAGACCACATGATATAAAACATTCCCTATTTTAATACACTCACTTTATACTGTGAAATCTTGCAAGCTACAGAACATATAGCACCACAATTTTATTAGGTGAGTTAAAGACTGAGAAACACAGGCTGAGAAACAATCTCTGGCATAGATCAACTAATAAGGCAGTAAGGACAGTTTTCAGATGTTTTTTTCTCCTGACCCAATACAGTATAAGAAAAATCATTCATGTTCTTTCTGTGTGATTTGCAAGTCTTCTACCCATGTATCAGCATGCCTATCTTTTACTGTTTTCACAATATTAAGATCATACTGTCACATCTTTTTTGTACTTACTGTTTCAGGAGCATTTTCCAGTATCATTACTACTTTACATTTTGAATGAGCACATAGATCTAAATTTATCTAATTTGTACCTATTACTGAACATTTGTTTTTGTGGCTATGTTATTATAAAACTCCAAATGGACTATTACTCTATCATTGTATAACTAATGCTTTAAAAACTACTTATAAGAGAATTTGCTTAGTAACATCTAAGGAATTTGGAAGATAAATTTTAAGATATGTTTATTTTGAAATAATGAAAGTCTGCTTAGTAGAAAATCTTAGTGGAAGATAATAGGTAACAAATTCATACATCCTAAACATGGGTACACAGAGGGCTGTCAGACAAGAGGTAAGGGCACAGAACAAGCATAACATCTTCTTAAGTACAAACTTTATTCAAGATACGAATAGGAACACTACACACTTGAAGAATGTTTTGGACGATGGTGCCAGGCCCCGTGGGATTTGTTCCTCTATATACTTTGTGGAAAAGTTTGAGCAGCAGAGCCATAAATGAACATAAGGCATATTCAATTAAGGTATCTAATTAATGTTTACTATGGCTTGGTTTTAAGATGGTAAAATATGATTATATATCATAAAAATGTCAATAGAGCTGTTAGTGGAGTCTATTCTAGCAGGCTTTGTTGATTACAATTACCAACTATTGAAAACAATGTTATTATTACTTGAGTAAGGCGGATTACTTGATAGCAAGGATTTTAAGGTGCAGCATTTCATATCTGGTTTGACAATAAAACTATATTGCTTATTCAAAAAGCAAAAATGTTATTTTTCACTTCATGCATGGTTCAGCTTATAATGTGTTACTGGCCACACTTGAAAGATTTCATCCATTCAAAACTGAGTACTTTTCTACAAGGCACCATCAGAGGCTCTTTATATGGAAATATACAGTATCACCAGACACCTGTGATTTACAGTGAAGTTAATTTTTAAAGCACATTTACTCATTAGATACTAAAATACACACCGGCACTAAAATAAACCTAATGAGCATTTCTGATACATAACACCTGATGGGAAGTGAATGAATCGGATTTGACCACTGGTGCTTGGAAGAATGACCTAACAGTGTACATAATCAAAATGACATTTAAATATATGAAATGATAGAAAATTGAACTGTTCATAATGAGCTCTCCAGTGTGCTTTTCTCTGACAACTTATTTCTAGTACTCAGTCATGGAATGGATTATCTTTCTACAAACTGGGGTGGGGCGGGGCGGGGGGAGACATAACCACGTTCCTCCTTTTATTTAAACTTATCTACCTTTATAGAATCAAAGCAAACACAAAATCTATTTGTGATTTCTTTTACAGGAATTTTCTTCACAAAATGAAAGCACCATCAAGATAAACGGAGAAATGACATGAAAGTAAACAAATGCCACATACATTTGGTAACTATCCATATTTTATCTTTAATATTTGGCAATTACTTTAATAAAAATCATTTAGTTTACCACTTTCTCGGGTCTTCTTGTATTATTTGGAGACATAAAGGAGCTGCAATTGCAAAGCATTTAAGAGTATATCAATTCCCGGGAAATCCTTTCATATAGGAAAAATATGATGGTGGTAACAAAAAAAATGGACTATTAAAATGGAAAACTCCATTTTGGAAAGGCAGACCACCACCTCAGTGTTAAATATGCAGTAAATCCTTATGCATGGCAGTATGTGCCAGGCAGTAAATCCTTAGGAACACTTGTTTCACATTATCGCATTCATCCTCACAGGTGTTAATTTAAGCCAATGCACTTAATGAAGCATGGCAAAGGCAACTGTTCAAAATAATGAGATGTTATTTTCAGGACATGTAAGTTTATTACACCATTAATAAAAATTAGAGTCTGTAGATGTTGGAGAGATAAATGAGGCTAATAGAAAGGTAAGATTTTTTGCGGAGGAGGTAAAGGCAAGTTTTTTGTTGTTATTTAAATACTAACTAGTGATATCAAACTAATCTTATAAAATACATACACTATCTCCCCACCTTTAAAGCACCCCTGGGGTGTAATGAGATAACTAAAGGACTGAAAAAAGAGATCTCTAAAAAAAGGACTAGAGGACAGCTATCTACTTTTGATATGATTCTCCACCAGTAAACATTTCCCAGCCATGCTGTTTTCAAAGCTCAAGTCATAACGCCCAAACTTTGATTTCTTCCCCTCAAAATACTTCTAAAACCTGAACACTCAGAAAAATGTTTACATAAAATAATGTATTCATATAACTGCAAAGTATGAACTTAAAGTTCTGAGAAAGATGCAATGCCCAGTACTTACTGATTAAATGTTGATGAAGACAGGGCAATAGCATTTTGGCTCCACCATTAGCTCAACTGCAACCAATTAAAGAGATTCACGCAGAATATGCAGGTGCTAAATCAGTCCCAAAAAGCATATTTTGGGGTGAGCCTATCAACTAAAATAGTAAGAAAAAAAATTAGCTTGTTTGGTGGCATACAGAAGCACCTAGTATTGAGAGTTAAAATGAGATAAAAATCACCACAAATCATGAAATGTATTTTTCACACCTATAACATAATGGTTTTTTCCAGATACAATCAGGCTGGTTTTTGTGCTTTCTGTATGGAAGAAAAAAATTATTCTCACACCAACTTGGATTCTCTCAGTATGACAATTTTTGTAACGTTAAGGAATGTAGCTTTAACCTTTTTTCTCTAAATCTTAACAGAATTTCTAAATCCTAACCAAATACATGAAATCCTGTCTCTAAGTACACCATAAAAGCAAAAAGATAAGATTTTGGTGTATCGCCATAGTCATTCTTTAAATGTTAAAGTGATGGCAAATTATTCAAATTATTAAAAGACAGTAATCCTCAGAAAGCTATCTGAAATATAAATTCAAAAGCAGCTTAAAGAAATATGAAGTAATGAAAAAATGTGAAAACCCTTAACTGAAAAAAACAGATTTTGCAATACTTTCAACATAGTGGAAGAATATTTTCGGGGAGCTTAAAAGCTACAAATGGTTTTCTCCCACGAATTAAAAATACAGGTATAATTTAAAATTTTTCAAATAGCGTCACTTTAAGCTTAAGACATGTCATATTAAAAAATAATTCCAGAATATGCATTTTGTAGGACGTCCCAACATGCAGCCTCGACTGTCAGAAAGGAGGCACACATAATCAAATCCATGTACATTAAAAAGAGGTACAAAAAGATGAATGAGTTGCGAAAAAAGCAACTACACAAATTCAATGAGAGAAAGGGAGAAGTCCTGACTCATACTGTATACTATTATCCTTTTCCTTATCTACACCGAATATTTTATATAAAGACATATGCTCTATCATTCAATTGCAGAGAAGGGCACTTGGCCACTTCTCTCAAATCTGGAGATTGTGGTACAACATTCTACATACCTCCCTGCAGAAATTCTGAAAGCGAAGTACATTTTAGAGAACAAAGTGGACTTAACAATTTTAAGAACTTTCTCGGAACTCGGCACAATAGGGTAATTACTACTTTACAGACGCATTTTCCGTGCTCCACCAGGAATCTGTCCCCGCGCCCCAGCCCCCATATCCCTTCTTTAAAGAGACTCAGACTGACAGAGACGGTTCGGCCAGCTATCCCGATTCTCTATGTCTGGGCCGTGAATCGCCGAGCAAGGCTGAACCCCCGCAAAATTACAGAAGAATCTAAAGCGCAAACGAGGGAAAAGAACAAAAAAGCAAAGGGGGAGAAGTTGGGTCGAGATCCACCCCCACTCTCTCAACCCCACCCATGCCTACCTCTCCTACGCTGGACCATAAAACAAAACCGAAAACGTAACAAAAATAAAAACTAAAAAAAGAACACCACGAGAAAACAAGTAGGGCTTCCTTACTGTCTCCACTCCTAGCCCAGTTCTCCACTCAACCTCCCGGCCCACCCCACCCCCCCAGGGGTCCCGGCGCCATTTAGCTCCTCCGAAGCCGCCGCCATTTTCCGCCCCTGCCGGATCGCTGCTGTGACTCGGCAGCCGCTCGCTTCACTACTCTGCAGCCTGAGCCACGGGCGCCGCCCGGCCCTAAGAGGGAGGCCCTGGCCGGAACGTGTGGGGACGGCAGCTGCAACGTCAGGAAGGCCAGGCTCCGACCCCGCCCGCAGTGCCCCGGCGCCGACAGCTTGCGCCAGCCGGCGGGAGCTAGCGGGCAGCAAGGGGGCCGGACAGACTCCACTGGGCGGAGCGGCCCTGGCGGCGGTTGGGACCTGAAGGTTCCATCGCACTTACTTCCTGTTTTGGGTCCGGGCACTTTGGAAGAACCAGGATGGAGGCTCCAAAAAATACCAGGATGGAGGAAGCAGCCACGGGCGAGAGTGGCTGCAGCTGGAGTGAGCGAGCGCGACGAGCCACCGGAAACGGAGCTGCGGCCGCGCCCCGCCCCCAGCTCCCCGCACGCTGCCCCTCCTGCTCGTCTGTCCCGCTGGCGGCCCCGCGTGCTGGCTGTACGCGTCACTTCCGGCTGTGTCAGCGCGCGAAAAAAGGTCCTGGTTTGGAATGTTAGTACTGGTCTGTGGCGGTGGTTGTCGGCTGTCCTGCCAGGAAAACTCGGCACTGACTATCCCACTGCTGATGCTGTAAAAGAGGTCCTTCTGCTATGACTCAACTGTGGTTCATCTGGTTCTGGGGACACTTAGGCCCTGCGTGCCGATTTTCATAGTTCCCTGTGGCTCCGAGCCGAGGGAGCCGCGGTGTGGAATGGAGGGAACCAGTGATCACAGTGCTGAAGAAAACAGGGAGTGTGTGTCTTCATACTTGACTTGCCTTGCCGCAGGGGCTTGATATGAGATGTCTGGGCGTGTTAAGTCGTTCTTGATGAAATGTGTCCTCTGTGAATGTAGTCTCACTGTTAGACTAGGAAGATGCTGTTTTGCTGTGCCCAGTTCCTCTTAAAAGTACAGATGCTCCTTGGGTTGCAGCCGTATAAACCCATCCTAAATCGAAAATGCGTTTTAATACCCTTATAAACGAAAAGGATAAATAAGCCTTTGGGTTCTGTAATATGAGCTAGCATTCTTTGAGTGCGTATGTGACAGGTAAATGTTTTACGTGTATTAAACTCATTTAATGTTCATAAGTGCTAAGTGCATCGCTACAATTATTACAAAAGAATCCCATTTTACACAGGAACCAAAGAGAAGTGAAGGAATGTGTCCAAGGGCTCCCAAGTTGGCGGTGGAATTAGAATTGAAGCCTCAGCTCCAAAGCCTGTGTTCTGAACTACCCGGTTGCAGCTCACAAAATAGACTTTGGCAGTACTTTCATAACGAAAACAAATGATTACAACCAGTTTACAAATGCTTTGCTTTACTTTACTGGAGGATCGACATGTTTGACTACTTTTCAAAAATAAATCTCAGAAGCAGCGTTTTCTTGTGTTGATAACTTTATTACTAATTTGTGACACTCTGCATTCTATTGGAGTTAAGCCGTGTATCATTCCATTTTTTAATAAGTACATAATAATGTTTATGTAAGCAAAACTATGAGGCAGAATAGTATTGTGGTATGGACTCAGGCAGTCAGACCTGAGTGTGAATCTTGGTTCCATTTCTTAGTAGTGGATATGGCACTTCACCTCTTTTAGCTTTGTTTACTTTAGGAGTAATAAGATCTACCTTCCAGAATATTGTAGACAGCATAGTTTGCATAGAATCTGACGTGTATTAAGCATTAAAAATGGTAACTAATAAACCTTAAAGCCAGGAAAGCAATACAACTACTCAAAGAGCAGTTCTAATTAATAATTACATATGCAAAATTGTTGACATTAACATTGATTAGAAGGTGGTTCCTAATGAGCCTTATTTTTCATAAGACATAACCATATAGGATTATTTTCACTAAGGCATAAAATAGTGATATATAAATTATAGTCGGGCTGTCCGTTCTCTTCTGCTAAATTTTAGGTCAGCCTGCACGCTGCTAATTCCCCCCAAAAACTCAAATGCACCCTCATAACTAAATTCTCCCTTTCTGGTTGAGTTTCTTTTATAACTACCTTTTCCCAAGTCAGTTGGTATTTATTTGGGGATGACAAATGTATTTTATATTAGCTTAATGCATAATTTAAAAAAATATAATAACGTCTCTATCCCTTTAGCTTGAATAATCAATGTAAAGACTATCAATAACACAACTTGATTCCTAGAGCAATTTTCTGCAGTTATACTTCTATGTTATCCGTACCTCATTACTTAGTCAATGTGTACCTAGGGAATGGATGAGGTTTTAAATATTATCCAAGGATTTACCTATTTAGGAATTAAATGTTTTGTAGAAAAATCATTAGAAGTATTTCAATCCTAAACAATAATTATGAAAGTATTTATAGCATAGCTATGGTATTTACTGCATTTGCTCGTTAAAATTGACTTTGTTGGACTCCGGATGCTTATAACACTTTTGTGAACCTCATCAGTGATTGATGATGAAATTGCCTTTTATGACAGGTTGATATATTAATATAAAGTATTTCAAATACTGAGAAGCAGGTTCTGTTGTTTCATGATCATCTTGTGCTAATTCAGAAAAAAAAGATGTTTATAAGCTTTTGTTCAAAGTAAAAGAAAAATACAATTACTGAGTAGTTTTCTTTCTACACAGTCTCTGAGTCCTGTTAATATAGCTGATGGGTATACACTGTAGGGCCTTCCGGCTGATGGGGATTGCTGTGCTAATGGAGGAATGAATAAACTGTCCCAGTTATGCCCACACACCAGCCTTTACCAGGTGGTCTCCTGTCTCAGATTCTTCCTGTAGGCTTCCCTCTGGGCCTTATGACACTCCATCTTACAATCCTTTTCCCACCTTGCATTTTGCCTGTGTCTCATCTCTACAATCCTTTTAATACCTCAGCCTGGTGACCGCCTCTCTATATCCACTTCACTTTTTTCTTCTTTTGTGGCAAATCTTTGTTGAGACCTATTGATAGAATATTAGCCAAAAAAGTGTTTCCTTATCAAGGGAATGGAGAGCTAAGGCTTCCAATACTCCTAGCCAATAAGGATAAAAATTTTTGTTCTGTCTTTGTAATTTTGGTGTGCAAAACAAAATAAAACAGTTCAGATACTTCACTAAAACAGGATAATATCCAGACCCAGACTCAAAGACCTGTTCCTTTATGATCTAGCATGGAAGAGAGAGGGACAATGTATTTGTTAACTAAGCAATAATTGCCATGTTTTGTAAGTTCTGAGAAAGATACAACTTGGGTGCTCTGAAAGTGAACTTTTGCATAGAGAGTTCAGAGTAGGCCTTTCTGAGAAGATACTTAAGCAGAAAGGTAAGAATAAACAAGCATAGTAGGGGGTGCAAGGTGGGAAAGCCTTTGTCCAGGTAGTGCATGAAAGCATATTTGCAGAAAGCAACTGGCTTGTAAAATGTTTATAAAATGGTGAAAGCACAGCACTACCAGGTGATAGGCTGTCCGTTGCAAATGTTAGCTGAATTTCTCAAAAAACTTTATTGTGGTGAGAACACAGCATGACATCTGCCCTCTTAATAAAATTTCAAGTATATAAAACATTATCATTGACTATGGGTACAATGTTGTACAGCAGATCTCTAGAGCTTATTCATCTTACTTGAAACTTTATGCCCACTGATTACTAACTCCCCATCCCCTCTCTCCAGCCCCTAGTAAACCACCATTCCACTCTGATTCTAAAAATTCAACTATTTTAGATACTTAACATAAGTGAAATCATGTAGTATTTGTATTTCTGTGACTGGTTTATTTCACTTAGCATAATGTCCTCAAGGTTCATCCATGCTGTTGCATATTGCAGAATTTTCTTCTTTTTGAAGACTGAATAGTATTCCTGTTCCTCTAAGACGAGCTCAGTGCATGCCCAGACATAGCAGAAATGGGCCATCTTACCCCTTTGCCATGAGCTTTGATTTGCTAATATATGGCACAATACCTTAACTTAGCAGACATTTAAATGTTTGTTGATATTAAAGATAATTATCTTAAGCCAGAAGACTTGGAAGCTAGCCATTTCTATTCTTTGGCAAGAACAGCTGACTACTGGCGATCACACAGTGTTTTTCCAGATAGTGTTGCTACTTGGACAATTCTGGACTAAAACAAACACATGTTACCTATTTTTCAAGTGGAAAGAAGTTATTTTAACACATCACATATTTGGTGTTACTCTAAACCTTATTGCCCAAGTCTTGTACATCTAGATGCAGTATTTTAAGAATAGAAGCTTGTCATTTTAGCCAGCAGATGTCCCTATTGTTCAGCAGGAGTTTTTTTTTGTTTGTTTTGTTTTCTTTCCCAAGTAGTAACTTCAACAGTAGATAGAAATTTTGGGGCCTTCATTGCTAATGATACGCTGTGGCAGACCAAGGACAAGCCTCAAGAGTAATAAAGCTAAAGGGATAAGGATTCTGCTTTGAAATCTAAATATGAGAAAGCTGTCTAGAATTAAAAGACTTGTAGATTAATCCCCTTCCCTTCTATTCACTGTACATTTAATTCCTTTGCACAGAATATGCAGTGAAAGAGGAAGAAACAAGGAACTACGATAATGTTTATAACTTTCAGGAGTTTGCACATTTGTGATACACTCGGTCATTTCATTCAGCAGCTCTTCCTGAGCACCTCCTTTGGGCTGAGCACTATTTTAGGCACAGGAAATATGATGGAGAACAAGAGAGACAAGATCCCTGCTCTCAAGGAACATATATTCTAGTGGAGGAGCTTACATTATAGTAGTATAGTGCATCTTTGTGCCAAACTTTTTTGGGTAAAGCACTCACTAAATTACTGGCAGCTGCCTATAAAACTTGCTTATAATTAACAGTGAGGGATGAAAACAAAATATGCATCAAATTGATAGCAGCAGGAGGCAGACAAATTCCTTAGCAGATGGGACAGGTCCCAGTGAAACCTGACCTTCAAGCCAAAGACAGCCTGAAGCCTGAAAACCAGGCCACCAGTTCCAAGTAGAATCCGGTACCCAGAGTGAGAACTTTCTTAATGCCTTTCAATGAATCAAATGGTGCTTTTTCCAGGCCCACTCATGGACCAATCAGCACGCACTTCCTCCCACCCATGGGCCAGTTAACACACACTTCCTCCATTCTGAGCCCATAAAAACCCTGGACTCATCCACAGTCAACACTACCTGCCTGCAGGTAGGAGCTACCCGCTTGGGTCTCTTGTCTGCTGAGAGCTGTCCGTCACTCAGTGAAACTCCTCTCTGCCTTGCTCACCCTCCGATTATCCACGTAACCTCATTTTTCCTGGATGCGGGACAAGAACTCATGACCTGCAGAAGAGAAGGCATGAAAAGGGCTGTAACACTTTCCTGGCTGGCTCACTGAGCAGTGGGCGATGACACGTTCCCACTTGCTGGACTAGGGGAGTGAAGAGCAGCGACTCTATTGGAGGCCCAGACCTTGGGATTCCCTGAGCCAGAGCTGTAACACTATAGCCCTCCCGCCATCTGCCGGTGTTGGGCAGCTGCCCCACCCCGTGATGCGAAGCGGTGGTGGGGCTGAGCCATCCCGGGAGTAGTGGGCTGGAGTGAGGCAGCGGGACTGAGTGAGCTGAAACATGTCCCCGCCCTGGTTCGCTGAGCTGCAGGCAGTGGGAAAGAGAGCTGTAGCATGACCCCACCCCCCGCCCTTGGGGGGCTCTGCAGTTGCTGGTGACTCCCAAGTTTTCAGGTGCCACCATGTTCCCTTCGTCCAGACGCCGGTGCCCACAGTGGAAGCCGCTTGAAGTATGCCTGGTCCAGCTGCAGCCTTTCGCGTGGAGCAGGTGCCTGTGCTGGTGCCTGGAGCTGCCTGCCTCACTGCAGCATCCAGTGTGCCTATCTGTGTGCAGTGGCCAGACCTCGCGCTCGCTCACTCCCACACCCCTCACCGCTTCACGCCTGGCCTGCCATCCTCAGGCGTTGGGATCAAGGCTGGTAGTGCGAGCCAAGGGCAGTCTGCCAGGCCAAGTGGGCAGAATGAGCCCAACGGGTGCGAGCGAAACTTAAGCAGAGGTGCTGCCGGCCACCGAGGTTTCCAGCTGGCGACGTGACTCCCAAAGGATCCTGTGACAAAATCACTTGGTATCATCAGATTAAGCTAAATTACTAGTATTAGAAAAGATGGGTCAATGTGTTTCTTCTCGGTAATTTCTGTTTTCATGTTTCTAGGCAAAGTGTTTTATGCACAAGAGAAACACATATGTCCTCTTGAATCTCCTTTGGCTGGTGTTTCTCTGAATCCCTTCAATAGACATACAACATATGTATATAAACACGGGCAATGTAGAGGTCTTTCTGGACCTGAAATTGTTAAGAGTTAAGATCTGAACCAACAGAAAACACTGCCAAACATGTTATTTCTCCTCTAAAATTACCTGAAATATCAACCCAGTCTTTTAATACCTAATTTAAGAATTACATTGTAGTAAGTTGTAGTAAATATAACTGTATCAAATTAAATTCCATAGCATAGTACTTTTGTTATAGTGACTGCATCTTAAGTGGGCAGAGGTGAAGTCATATAATATATAATTTGTAATTTAATAAAATTGGGGCTAATAGGATTAGGAAAGGAGAGTTTCTATGGGCTGTTTAGACTTGAGAATAACCTTATTATATATAATCATATTTTGTAATTTCAGCAGTATTATATCTATTTTAGCAAACCTAGGATAAGGAAGATATGTGAATTCAGCAGTAACAGTATCTCTAATGTCTTGTTTTCTGTGTTAATTTACATTTCTTAATCAGAAATATACATTTATGTAGAACTTTTGGCCTATGTTAATTCAACCTGGTGTAGCAAGACAAGGCTATCGCAGTCATTTTCTGAAATAAGGTGAAACTCCTTTCTCTATCACTGTTGGATAAGCTCTGTTTTTGTTGAACAGAAGTCCATTTTCATATGATGCTGGAATCTTTTTTTTTTTCTATTCTTTTGCTGAACAGCTGTCTGCCATGGAATCATTCTCTGAGAACACTCTTGATCTTGAGCCTGTAATAAATTTTCACAAGAATCTCCTCTGGGAAGGAATCCATGGTACTTTACCATTGTAGACCAATTGCTAGAGAAATATGTGATACAACAATGTCTCATACATAATGTTATAAATAACTGTTATTTGAAAAGGTCACAGTAAATACAGTACTACATAAGAAATCCGTCTCCTGCTATGGGTAACACTGAAAATAAATCTGAAGCATTTTACTTTTAGGGCTTTCTTATCTGTCTTTATCACAACAATATTTTTGATAAAGTAATAAATCGAATGAAGGATTTTAGATTTCTCTTGGGTAAATGGCTTACAACTGATGGTAGCATGCAACAAGTGACCAGGGTTTTCCTACCATTCTCATATTCACTTGGTGTTACAGTGTGATATTCTTAAATCCTTTATTTATTTGAAAATTTAAATAGAAAAATGGTTGATTGTTTTTCTTTTTATTGTTTAAACAAGTAAAAAATGAAATTCAATTCCAATGAAATCTTAGAAGTCATGGATCATACGCTACAGGTTTGCAAGGAATGTAACTGTTTTTCACTCTGTAACAAGCTTTCAGAGTGCTTCTCACACCCTGATGGATGTTCCTTTTAATTCTCTATAAATAAATGACCTTTACAGAGACTTTTAAGCATAAACTCCCTCAATAGCCTGCCTCCATCCCCATGTGTTCATCTGTGCTCATTCTAAATTCCTTCCCTCCGATCCTAGAGATGTTACTTCTCTTATTCAAGCTAATTCCTCCTTTTGTGCTTTTGATCTCATCTCCCCCACAGAACTATGCTTACTTCCTTTTATATGTTTTCAACCACTATAGTCTGATTTCTGCCCATAACATGCCATGAAGATCATTAGTGACCTCCACACTGCTAGATCCAATGAACAATTTTCTATGATCATTTTACTTAATTTGTCATCAACATTTGCTCCTGAAATAACCACCTCTTCCTTCTTTGAAAATGCATTTTCTAGACTTTCTGATACAGTACATTGGAATTCCTCCTACTTCTTTAAACACTTTTTCGCTGGCCTAATTTTTAAATTTTAGAGTTCCTCACGGTGACCCCTAAGCCTATGTCTCTTTCTTATTCTATCCTCTTTCCCTAAGTAATGTCATCCACTCCAATGGCTTCAATTGCCCTCTATACACTGATAACTCCTAAATTTATAACTCTGCTAATCTACTACTCAAATGCCCTGTTCCTTATGGAACTTCCCTATAAGGCTTGCAATGTAGCAGGTCATATTTTTTCAAAGACAGCTACAGCAGTATCTCCCACCCAACAACCTTTTTATATAATGTGACTCTGACACTCCTCTCAGTGACAGGTGGTGGTATATGACTCCTTCCTCTTGAAACTGGACAGCTTTTGTGGCAATTTTAATGAAGTGAATATGCAGGAAATGGCACTATGTGACTTCTGAAAATAGGTCATAAAAGACCTATCAGCCATCATGTAAATAGTCCAGCTGCTATACTAGGAGGAAGGCCAAACTAGCCCATGAAGAAAAGCCACACAGAGAGGCCTGAGACTGTATGAAAAGAGGCGAATGACTGGAGAGCCATTAGCTGCTCCAGCCTCTCCTCCATATTAGTTACCTGTCACCTCATAGTAATATCAAATTGCCCCAAAATGTAGTGGCTTACCACAGAGTTTATTAACCTCAATTTTTTGTGAATCAGGAGTTCAGGTGGTGTGACTGTCTGATTTGCTTAGGGACTTCTGCGAGGTTACAATCAAGATGTCAGCTGAGGTTGCAGTCATCTGAAGGCTTGACCGAGATGAGAAGATCCCATTCCAAGATGGCTCATTCACATGGCTATTGATGAGAGGCATCATCCCTGGCAACTGGCTGAAGGCCTTAACTCCTTATCACATGGGCCTTTCTATAGGGCTGCTTGAGTGTCCTCACAACATGGCAGCTGGCTTTCCTGAGAGAGCAAGTGATCTAAGAATGACAGCAAGGAGGAAGCTGCAATGCCTTTTGTGGTTTCAGAAGTTCATACTGTCACTTTGACTTTATTCTATTCATTAGAAGTGAGTCACTGGCCGGGCACAGTGGCTCACACCTGTAGTCCCAGCAGTTTGGGAGGCCGAGGCTGTGTGATCACTTGAGGCTGGGAGTTCAAGACCAGCCTGATCAACGTGGTGAAACCCCGTCTCTACTAAAAACACAAAAATTAGCTGGGTGTGGTGGCAGGCATCTGTAATCCCAGCTACTCAGGAGGCTGAGGCAGGAGAACTGCTTGGACCCAGGAGGTGGAGGTTGCAGTGAGGCAAGATTGTTCCCCTGCACTCCAGCCTCGGCGACAGAGTGAGACTCCGTCTCAAAGAAAAGAAAAGAAGTAAGTCACTAAGGCCAGCTGACACCCAAGGGAACAGAGATGAGACTCTACCTTTCGAAGGGATTTTTGGACACCCTTCATCCACTGTTACAGATCCAGCCATCATCTCATTGCAAAAGCTTGAGACACCCAGAAGTTTATCCCAGCCTTTCCCAAAATCCTGGTCCACAGAAACTATGAACAATAATAAAATGATGATTGTTGTCTTAAGCCATTATGTTTCAAGGTAGTTTTTTTCCTAGCACTAGCTAACCAGAACATAGAATCTTCTGGACTGAACTCTGAAAAACCAGAAAGTAATCCCTTCTTCTCTGAGATTTCCCCAAAATATGGGGTTTCTATTATTTTCTCCCCCGCCACCCTAGGATTTTGACTCCAAGAAGGGAGTATCATATGGGGGGCTTTTCTCAGGTACCTACTGGTACTTGTAAGTTTGTCAAAAGTTTCACTTTGTTTTGGTTGGAAAAACTGCCCTTATGTTATCAGCAGTCTCCCTGTGCTCTGGTTCATGATATAAACTCTGATCT
This sequence comes from Pongo abelii, assembly GCF_028885655.2. Lineage (NCBI taxonomy): Eukaryota > Metazoa > Chordata > Mammalia > Primates > Hominidae > Pongo > Pongo abelii. Next base: position 89,352,296 of record NC_071991.2, read on the forward strand.
AGGTAGTCTATGCCCTTCTTTTAGTTTTCTTTCAAACGAAAGGTTTTAGACTCTCCAAGTCCATTTTTTTCTCCATAATTCCTGGCTCTTAAAGATCAAAAGCTCTGGATTTCAATATTATTGGCTCATATAAATTTATAAAAATCCATTAAATATTTATTTGTTCTAGTTCATATATATGTTCTCTCTCAGTATAGAAAGTATCAAAGCTGTCTTTATGGGGGGGAGCGTAATAGGTACAAGAATGCGCAGGAAGGAGTAGCAATCAATTAATAGCTCAAAGCTACTATTATGCTAAAGAAATATTTGACACGTAGCATTTATATTAAGTGGTATTTGGTTTTACATAGTTACAAGTTTGCACAAATTTTGTATATATGTCATAATTCATTATCTTATTTTTCTTTACAAAAGATTTTGAGGTTTGGGAGAAATGGAATGGATAACCAGGACTAGAGTTCCAGTTTACAACACTGCAACATAGGAAATGCAGATTGGCAGAAACATGTACTTGGAAATTTCCAGTATTCTTAGGAGACAAGCAGCACAGCTGAGGGTATTCTAAAGACTATAGAGATGCCCCTGAGTCCCAAAAGGTCTGGAAATGGAGCATTTACCTGAGTCCTTTCCAAGTGATAGAGACAAGATCAGAAGTGGTTATAGGGCAAAATTCAGAGATGTTGAGCGTGCTCACAGGAGATTAAAGGATTAAAAAGATGAGGATTTAGCAAATGATACGTGTTAGAAGCTGAATTTGTTGCTTATAACTTTCAACGTATTTTAATATATAATGGACACAAGCACTTGCAAGTCATAGTGTGTGCAGAAAGGAATGTGTTTCTCAGTGTAATAGATATTCCCATATTTATTATATTGCAACAAAGTAAAATAGTTATCAAAATTACCTGAATTCTGTATGTCAGTAATTAGTAACATAGACATTACCTGAGTATCTGGGCAGAAATCTGAAGTTCCCACCAGTAGTCCAAATAGGACACAATGATGTTCTGTATAGAACATCAGTTGACCAGGTATTTTAAACTTCTATTCTTCCACAGCTTATACAAGAAGGAGTGGACTAATTGATCAACAGCAATTTCTTCTAAGACAGCTGCCTGTGTTATACGTGGTTAACATCTGAAAGTTCACTTTCTATGAATAATGAAACATCAAAGCTTACCTAAGTTTTCCTGATGACTGTTAATATTTATTCGTTTCTGACTAAACTCTCTCCATGAGGGCTTCTACTGGTAACGAGGCCTCTTCAGCAATGAATTATTTTGTAATCAGGCATGGCTCAATCTGTCAGATGTGCACAGTTGTCCATCTGTTGTGTAGTTTGCACTAACATTGTAAACTATAGTCCATTTGGCCTCTTTTGGGAAGACTGGAAATTCATCCTGTTTCCTTTACTGATGTCTTAGTGTCAGTACACAAAATGTGGTTGAGAAGAAATTTAGGTGGCGTTCTTAAAATCTGTGATAGTTACATTTAGCCTACATTTCAGTTAGGAAAGTGATTCATACTTGATGTCTATTTCCAGTAGCTAAAACTAACACTATGTTAAGTCTAACTAAAGCTCTCTAAAATTGCCAACTTTATGATTGCTATATGTAGCATGATTAGGAACTCTACAGTGATTATTTTTAAAGAAACCATTTTTTTCATTTATACTTAATTCTGCTTTTAGCACCCTTGTTTGTTTAAATGTTACAGATTTTAAAAGAAACTGTTGGTACTCAGACGTCAGCAAGGCCTCCTATCTCTTATTTCATGAAATCAGTGTAAAGTTTTCTTAATGTCCAATTCCAAAGTCCGGTTACCCTCAAAGCTTTCCATAGTCTTCTGTATGTTATCATACATACAGTATGTTATCAGGGTTTCATACTATCATAGCTCTCTCTTCCTCTAATTTTTGCATTCAGGAATATAGTACTTTATTTTACCTTAAAAAATTGAGTTTCTTTTCCAGTTTTCATCAGGGTTCTCATTCCAAGATTTTAGAAAAGAAATTCATAATAGAGTTAAAAGTTTCTGAGAGGGATCATAGCCTTCTATCATTCCCGTGGCTTCCTTTTTGTCTTTCCTACTCTCCTACCTCTTAGGAACAAAGCCAGTTTGTCTTCTTGCCCTTTAAATAGCGTTTTAGTAGGCTGATCTACTTGAGCTTCCTTGTGCTAGTGACTACATTGAGCCTTATTTTCATTCCTCCTTTCTTCTATAGTAATAGTAGAATATTTGAATGCCAAGACAACAATATATTCCCCAGCCTTCTGTGCAACAAGGTATAATTATACGACCATGGCCAATGTGATGCAAGCAGAACTGAAGTACAATGTCTGTCTTTTTCCCTAAAGGAATGAGCACGCCCTCCTTTTCACCTTGACCCTTTCCTTCTGCCTGGCATGTGGTGGTAATGAGTCATTTGGAACTGTGTAGATAAGGCCAACAGGAATAGTGGAGCAACAAGATAGATTGACACTGTCAAATCCTCATGCCTATCTTTGGTTGACTACGTCCTGTTACACAACAGAGAAGTAAACTTCTATTCTGTTTAATCAATTTATAGTTTGGGTCTCTGTTTCTGCAGCTGAGTCTACATCCTAATCAATACCATTTTCTTCAGCCTCTCACCCAGCATTTCTTAAGAATACAATGCTCTTTCTAAGAGGAAATCTGATGAACCAAGTTTTCTCCTCTTCCTTATATTTATATATCACTTTCTGTAGAAGGGGAAGATGAGTGACATTTCCTTTAGTAGAGATTTGAGAATAAGGGCACTTCAGGCAGAGGGAAGTTTCGTAACTAAATATTCCGGAAAGTGCAAAGCATTTCTATGGAATAAAAACATCATGCAGTTTGGGTGGGACATAGGAGAATTCTGGAAAACAACATTGGAAATGTGACTTGGGTGGGATAAAGTAATGGAGAGGTATATTAGTTAACCTTTGCTGCTTTGCTGTGTAACAAAACACCTCAACTTTTAGTGTATTAAAACAATTATTAGTTCATTACCAAACGGTGGGCAGTTGGGACTGTCAGCAGTTGGTCAGTTCTTGTGCTGTTTTACCTGGGTTTACCCATGCAGCTGGAGTCAGCTAGAGGATCAACTGGGATTGGATGACCTCATTAACATGTCTAGCTGACAGGTTGATGGCTAGTATGCCTTAGTTTCTCTCCATGTCACCATTTCAGTTGTCTAGCTTGGGCTTGTTCATATAGCAGCAATGTTCCAAGAGCATAAGAATGCATAACTCAATGTTCAAGCACTATCTGAGCCACTAGTTGTTTTATACTAGCAAGTCGTTGACCAAGACCACATACAAAAGTTGAAAGAAAAGCCTTCACTGCTTGATAAGGAGAGCTGCAAATTATCAAGGGACAATATTTTGCAATCTTCTAGGTCCTTGGATACTAAGCTAAGAAATTTGGGCTTTTAATTGGTATGCAGTGAGGAAGGAAGGGCACAAACTTAGAGACCAACATTAGATGTAACCAAAAAAGGTCTTTAAAAAAGCAGACTTGATTTACAGAACAGTTTTAGAGTTACAGAAAAATGCAGAAGATAGTGCAAAGAGTCCCTATATCCCCCATGCGAGGTATTCCTTATTATTAACATCTTACATTAGTATGGTATATTTGTTGCAATTAATGAACCAATATTGATACAGTATTATTAACTGAAGTCTATACTTTATTCATATTTCTTTAGTTTTTATCTAATGTTCATTTTTTGTTCTAGGATATCATCAGGATGACATATTACATTTAATTGTCACATCTACTTAGGCTCTTCTCGGCTGTGACAGTTTTTTAGACTTTGTTTTTGGTGACCTTGACTATTTTGAGGAGTACCAGTCGGATATTTTGTAGGATGCACCTCGACTGGAATTTGTCTGATGTTTTTCTTATGATTAGACTCAGATTATAGGTTTTTGGGAGGAAGACCACAGAGCTAAATTGCCATTTTCATTGCATTATATCAAAGGTACACACTATCCACATGACTTCCCACAGTTAAATGTGAATCTTGATCACCTGCTGAGGAAATTTTGTTCTCTACTGTAAAGTTACACGTTTGCACTCATTTTGTGTACTTTTTGGAAGGAAGTCTCTATTCTTAACCCACACTTGAGGATTAGGGAGTTATTTTACACCCTCCATCTTTAGGGTAGAGTATCTACATAAATTATTAGGAATTATTCTACATGGGAGATTTAGTTATTCTTTCCCATTTATTAATGTATTCAATCATTTATATCAGTATAAGTTCACAGATGTTTATCATATGCATTGTGTTATAATATAATACAACTTTATTTTGTTTTTTTGCTCAATTTTTTCCAGCTTTGTAATATATTAGCATGGTTGCAAAAAAAAAAAAAATCCTACACTATTCTACTTTTAACATTGTTTTGTCTTTTTCTCCCCAGGATCTCACTGTCATGTATCCTTTCTCTTGAATTTACTGACTTACCTCATTTTATTTCTACCAACTAATCCTTTTCTCTACTCTGAATTCCCTCTTTGATTAATACTGATCATGCAATAATTTACACATAAGATATTCAGGTACTATGGCTCCAGATTTGTTTAATAATATAAATAAATCTCATGGAGGAAGGGCAAAGAGGGAACATTTTTGAGAAAGAATTTGGTTATTGTCCCTCCTTTGCCTCCACCTCTCCTGGTTCTACTCATTATGAAAGATATATGCAAGCCTGACAATAATGTTCAATATTTAATAATTCAGGAGTGACCATTCACTCATCAAACATTTATGAGTTTCTATATGTGCTAATCATTTGTCAAAGAATGAAGGGTAGATGTAACGATGAATAATAAAATGTATGGTTTCTGCCCTTGAAGATCTCAGTTTAATAAAAACATTAGGCAAGGGAAAAATAATTTGGTTTCAAACTTGGGATCTTTTTATCTGTAATTAAATGTTCTACTTGAACATAAAGTCCCTTGGGGAGCAGAGCATGAGGATGGGATAGAGTTGAAGAGAAGGGGCAGTGAGCTGAAATTCAGAATTTGAGATTTTAGCAATGGAGAAAGTATACTCTAGAAGGAAGTTTTTATGCTATGGCTGTGTTGGTTGATAGAAGCTGAGAATAGTTTTGGTGGTTAAGATATGAGTCCATAATATTAAATGAATTAGGATAGATGTTGAAGTCAAAAGATAATAGTGTCCAAAGTTAGAGAGAATAATCTAAACCTGAGGGTAAAATAATAATTGAAGGTAGGACAGTGTTGGAATTTAGTAGGTTACAAATGTAATGAAAGGTTCCCTGATCACATCTCTTGAGCCCTACAATTTTTCTTCTAGAAACTTCAAATAGGCATTCTGATGAGTGTGAGATGGTATTTCATTTGAGTTGCATTTATTTGATAATTAATGATGTTGAGTATTGTTTCATGTTCGTTAGCTGCTTATATGCCTTCTTTTGAAAAGTGCCTCTTCATGTCTTTTGCCCAGTTCTTAATGGGATTATTTGGTTTTTGTTTGTTGAATTGTTTAAGGGCCTTATATATTCTGGATAGTTGATCTTTGCTGGATGCATAGTTTGCAGATATTTTTTCCCATTCTGTAGCTTGTCTTTTTACTTTGTTGATAATTTCTTTTGCTGTGTAAAGTTCTTTAGTTAGGTCTAACTGGTTAATTTTTGTTTTTGTTGCAATTGTTTTTGGGGACTTAGTCATAAATTCTTTCCCAAGGCCAATGTCCAGAATGTTGTTTCCTAGGTTTTCTTTTAGGATTCTTATAGTTTGAGGTGTTACATTTAAATCTTTAATCCATCTTGAGTTAATTTTAGTGTATGGTGAAAGGTAGAGATCCAGTTTCTTTCTTCTGCATGTGGCTTGCCAGCTATCCCAGAATGGCTGTTATTAAAAAGTCAAAAAACAACAGATGCTGGCAAGGCTGTGGAAAAAACAGAACACTTATACACTGTTGGTGGTAATGTAAATTAGTCAATCCACTGTGGAAAGCAGTTTGGAGATTTCTCCAAGAATTTAAAACAGAACTAACATTTAACCCAGCAATCCCATTACTGGATATATATCCAAAAGAAAATAAATTATTCTATGAAAAAGACACATCCACTCATATGTATATTGCAGCACTATTCATAATAGTAAAGACATGGAATCAACCTAGGTGCCCATTATTGGTGGATCAGATAAAGAGAATATGGAAGATATAAACCATGAAATAGTACGCAGCCATAAAAAAAGAATGAAATCATGTCCTTTGCAGCAACATGGATGCAGCTGGAGGCCATTACCCTAAGTGAATTACATAGGAACAGAAAACAAAATGCTGCACATTCTCACTTATAAGTGAGAGCTAAATATTGGGTACTCATGGACATAAAGATGTCAACAATAGACCCTGGGGACTACTTGGGGTGGGGACAAGGTTGGAAAAATAAAATAAAATGAATTAGCAAAAAAGGGAACTTCATAGGTAGAAATTAAAAAACAGTGTCACTTCGGGCAACTTCAAGGGCAGTCTATATCACCTGGAGAGAACTAGAGAAGGACAAACGGAAGAATATGGAAGACAGTGCAATAACTGTACAGGCAGGGTAAATGGTAGGCATGTATGAAATAACTGTTGGAATACTTTACAAAGGGAAAATGAAATCCAGTAATCAAGGTAGCAGTGGTATACCACACTAATATAATTTGGGCATATTCAGAGTTATCATGATATTGTATCATAATGATAGGCCTTTATTTAGCCTGGATCATATAGAAATCTAGTTAGTATATAGACCATGTGGCCTAGAGAGCCAGGCCATACATGTATAAGGAGCAGATGGCCTAAGGCATGGATGGCAAAAAGAGGAAATGGCATGAGGCCAACTAAAGGGCATTGGGAAACAGGGAAAATTTATTCCTCTTTTTATATGAATTGGAGAAAATAATAATTAACCCATTATAACAAGTTTCAAAGCTAAAGATATAATCGGGGGAAGATAGATTTTGATAATGTTATTTTAACTGAAAGAACACTTTTGGAAAAGTGTTTGAGAGTGCAAGGAGTTTCACAACTGGTTAGAGATGCAATAGAATGCAACAGGAGCTAGTGAGTGTTAGGCCAAGGTAGAGGACTATGGAAGAGGGAGGGAGAGAGATGGTATTGAGCTCCATGGAGCAAAATGTACTTATAAGAAGTTATACTATCTCAGTGTAAGCCACAGACTAGGGATTTGATAGTTAAATAAAGGAATAAAAATAACTTCTAACAAATGGCAAATTTGTAACTAATAATTGCTCAAATAATTGAGAACAGAATGAATGAAGAGCATATGCTGCTTATTTGAGCTGTCAGCACTTAGATGAGCTGTTGACAAAAATGGAATGATATTAAATTAGGTTGAAGATCTTGCAGAATGCATTCAGAGAATACAGTGGAAACACTGGCACTTTAATCAAGTGGAAAAGTCATAATGTGAATTACTTTTTACAATGTGTGAAAAATGTATAGAATGATATATGGGCCATATTGTGATACTTTCTTAGGTTGGGGTGAAGGAAATGTAATAGTTCTCTCTTTCTCCCACAATAACTGTTTACTTTCCCCAAATATTTTGGTACCCATCTCTGATGTGGGGTTTTCATTTGGGGAGAATGATAGAAAATGGAAAAAGGGAAGAATGTTGGCAAGCACACAGTTAAATTGGAGAAAAAGAGTATCTCCCCTAACTTCCCATTTCTCATTCCCCTAGCATCTCCCCTCTCCCCCACCACTAGGTAACTGAATTTGGATGTCCTAAATCCAAAGAGATCAAAGATCTCTATGTGTGCCTGCTTTGAACAACACAATTAAAATAGAATCAGAAACTAGATTTAAACTCAATTTTGAAGGCAGAAACATTTGAAATCTTTGAAATGAAAAACTGAACAATTTAAAATGACCCAAAATAATGTAATAGAATTGTCTCCTGCAGGGAAAAGTCTTTATAAATCTGATCCAGAAGTTTGCATCTGTTATTTAATGTTACTTTTTGTCATTTACTAGTTACCTTCCCTTGGACTAGTTAATTCACACTTGAAAGTCAGTTTACTTATACACAGAGTTCTGAAGACTTGAGTTTGGTCCCCCCCAACACCCAGTTTTGATTTATTTTTTATTCAAATAGTACCAATATCAAATTTATAGAAAAGCTGCAAGTACAGTATAATGAACATTTTTCTAAGCCCATTTGAGAATAAGTTGCTGACATGATGCACCATCATCCATGAATAAAGTGTTATTTCCTACAGTGACATTTTCTTAGATACCTGTAATCAGCACATTACTACCATCGGATCTTCAGATATCATTCAAATTTTACCAGATGCCCCAATATATCTTTTATAGAAAGAGAATCCAGGTCAGAATCATGTGTTGTATTTAGTTGTCATGTCTCTTTAGTTTCCTTCAATGTGGAAGAGCCTCTCCTTGACTTTTATGAACTTGACACGAAAATTACAGGCCAGTTATTTTGTAAAATATCCCCCCATTTGAAATTGTCTAATGTGTCTCTATGACAAAATTTATGTTCTCTGGTTTTGTCAGAAATAACACAGGAAAAAAAATGCCTTATTTAATGCATTGTATCCTATCAGGTGGCACAAGATTTTGATTTATGCTGTCTTTTAAAAAATGTCTTATTGCTACTGTAATAAGTTAACCCAAATTTAGTGGACTGAATAACACAAACTTATTATTTTCCACTTCTGGATATCAGAAACCTGAAACGAGTTCACAGGGTTAAAATGAAGGTATCAGTATAGATGCATCCTTTCTAGAGGCTCCAGGGCAGAATCTATTTCCTGCCTTTTTTTTTTTTTTTTTTTTTTTTTTTAGCTTCTATAAGCTTCCTGCATTCCTCGACTCACTGCCCACTTCTGTCTTCAAAACCAACAATCACATCACTTCAAACTCTGTGTCCATTACATCTCCTTGTCTGACTCCTTCTGCCTTCCTTATCTACTTTTAAGGATCCTTGTGATTACATTGACCCAGCCCTGGTAATCCAGGATAGTCTCTTCATCTCAAAATCCTTAATTTATCACATCTGCAAAGTTCCTTTTGCCATATAAAGTAACATGTTTACAAGTTCTGGGAATTAGGATGTGACATCAGAAGTGGGCATTATTCTGCCTACCACACCCGTTTTTAGTGATGTTCACAATACTGCTGCAACAAACATGGAAGTGCAGATATTTCTGCCAGTTTCCTTCACTTTATTTTCTCACTATAAATAATAACTTTTGTGGGTGAAATTTTTGGTACTATGCAAATATCCCATTCTCTATAGAATTATTTATTTAGTTAGTTAGTTATTTTGTTATGGGTTTTGGTGGATTATGAAATAAAATTCTATAAATTGTTATTTATAAAATAAATAAGTAAACAAACAAACCTCTTGTTCCAGGCTTGTTTTGTACTTTCTCTGCCCCACACCTTAAGTCAGTCATTATTCCAAGAAGGCCTCGTTTTCTTTTAGTAGAGAATGGTATTTGCCAATAAAGAAGCGGACACTAGGTGTGGCCGTTACTATTGGAATGTGGCTATTCTGAGGTCCTCTCAGTGGACAGAACTTTAGATATATCTTCATAAAGAGACTTGGATAAGAGTAGTCATGTGGCTTTATCCATAGAAGCTCAAAGCTGAAAACACAAATGTCTTCAACAGGAGAATGCATAAAAATTGTGGTATATTCGTGCAATGAAATACTTAGAAAATTAAAATTTTTTAATTTTTAATTTTTGTAGGTACATAGTAGGTATATATATTTATGAGGTACATGAGATAGTTTTGTACAGACATGCAATGTGTAATAATCACATCATAGAAATTTGGGTATCTAGCCCCTCAAACATTTATCCTTTGTGTTACAAACAATCCAATTATACACTCTTTTAGTCACTTTAAAATGTACAATTAAGTTATTATTGACTATAGTCCCCCTGTTGTGCTATCAAATATTAGGTCTTATTCATTTTTTCTAACTATATTTTTGTACTCATTAACCACCCCCATTTCCCCCCTCCTTCTCACTACCTTTCCTAGCTTTTGGTAACCATCCTTCTACTCTCATGTCCATGAGTTCAATTGTTTTGATTTTTAGGTCCCACAAATAAGTGAGAACATGTGCCTGACTTATTTTACTTAACATAATAACCTCCAGTTCCATCTGTGTTGTTGCAAATGACAGAATCTCATTCTTTTTTATGGCTGAATAGTACCACATTATGTGTAAGTACCACATTTTCTTTATCTAGTCATCTATTGATGGACATGTATGTTACTTCCAAGTCTTGGCTACTGTGAATACTGCTGCAACAAACATGAAAGTGCAGATATCTCTTGCATATACTGATTTCCTTTCTTTTGGGTATATACCTAGCAGTGGGATTGCTGGATCATATGGCAGTTCTATTTTTAGTTTTTGAGGAACCTCCAAACTATTCTCCATAGTGGTTATACTAATTTACATTCCCACCAACAGTGTACCAGGGTTTCCTTTTCTCCACATTCTTCACCAGCATTTGCTATTGACTATCTTTTGGATATAAGCCACTTTAACTGAGATAATATGATATCTCATTGTAGATTTATTTGCATTTGCATTGATGATGTGGTACACCTTTTCATATGCCTGTTTGCCATTTGTATGTCTCCTTTTGAGAAATGTCTATTCAAATATTTTGTCCATTTTTTGATCAGATTATTAGATTTTTTTCCTATAGAGTTGTTTGAGCTCCTTATATATTCGGATTATTAATCCCTTGTCAGATGGATAGTTCACAAATATTTTCTTTCATTCTGTGGGCTGTCTCTTCACTTCTGGATTGTTTCCTTTGCAATATGCAGAAGCTTTTTAACTTGATGTGATCTCATTTGTCCATTTCTGCTTTGGTTGCTAGGAAGTTTTTATTTTAAAGATAAAAGAAAGAACAAATGACATAAGCTATCACATGGATAAGTTTCAACATCATTATGTTAAATGAAAGAATCCAGATGCAGACAAGAACACCCTGCATAAATCCATTTATATGAAGGTCAAGAACAGGCAAAACTAAACTGTAGTAATAGATAGAACAGTGGCTGTCGATAAAGATTGGAAATGAGTGGAAGGAGACAGTAATTTGCTGCCATTGTGAAAATATTTTATCTCTTAATCGGGGTGTTGGTTACACAGTATACCCATTGAATTGTACATGTAAGATTTCTACAGTTCAGTGTATGTGGATTTTAATGCAATTTTTAAAAATGTTAAGTGATTATCTGACAGCTTGGAGGATAAGTTTTTGTGCCTTGTCTTGCTTTTCTTCCTGGCAATTGTCATGTAACCTTGAGGATGTGTGTTAGGGTTCTCCAGAGAAAGAGAATCAATAGGAGATATTTATTTATTTATTTTTTATTTATAATGAGCAATTAACTCATGCTATTATGGAAGCTGAGAAGTCCCACAATCTGCTGTTCTCAAGCTAGAGATCCAGGAAAGCCAGTGGTATAACCCAATCTGAGACCAAAGGCCTGAGAACCAGGACAGCAGATGGCATAAATCTTAGTTCTATTCAGACCCATAATAGACTAGATGATGCCTGCTCACACTGGGGAGGGCAATCTACTTTACTAAGTCCACTGGTTCAAATGCTAATCTCACCCCAAAACACCTTCACAGAGGCACCCCGAAATAATGTTTAATCTGGGTACCCCATGGCCTAGTCAAGTTGACACATTATAAAATTAACCGTCACAGGATGGCAGCCACAAGATGAGTGGTGAAAGAAAGACAAAGTTTAAGTTCCTCATAGCATTGTAGGTAGCATCATCACATAGCATCCCTGAACTGCATAACTCCAGAATGCATGTGCTCACAATATGGCCACAATCTGGAGGGAGATGACTAGACAAGAGTGCCTAGCTATTTATTTAGCTCCGCTCATGATGGCATTAAGCTTAGTGAATTCCTTAGTGTGTGCCTGTGTGTGTGTGCAAGAGAAAGAGAGAGACACAGAGAGAGAGAGATTGAGATCCTAACGGGATCAAGCCATTGTAGCTGAAACTGAGTTACCCGTCCAAACCATTTCCTTACTGATGCATTTCCCCAATCTCCTTTTCTTTCATCTTTTCTGGTTATGAATACAGTATATTTGTAAACCTAAATGTACTATCAACTCTATGAGGAAGAATTAAGTAGTTATCTCACATGATAGTAAGTTCCTATTCCTAAACTGTATTCCATGGAATATTAATGTTACCAAAAAGATATCCCATATTCAAATAAACTACATTTGCCATTTATGTATGAACAATAGTAAATGATTGGGAATTGTAAATTCCCTCTGGGGAATACATTGTATTCATTGCTGAAACATTTCTTTGCCACAGAAGCTGTTTTCAATAGCATATCAGGCTGGATCGGAATATATGTTTGGAAACATCACTCTAGATTAAGGGTGAACCTTGGAATGAAATCCTAAAGTGAACACCTCTTCCTTTTGGGATTTGCTATCTTGCTCACCCAACCTCTCCTCACTATAGCAGTGTATGTAGCCTGCTTCAATTTGCTGTCATAGACCAATCGTACTCAGGGAATTTCTTTCCCACTTTGGCAGAACTATAGTAAAGCTCCCTAAGACAAAGTGAATGTTTAAAGTCCTCTTAGTGCAATGACTTCACATCTTCTGACCTGCCTGTTTTGCCCTTCTTCTTCAGTTCATTTATTCCTGACTATCTAGGCCTCTGATCTAATTCTTCTCTCCAGGGCCTCTGTAAACACTATACATGTGCAGGCAAAACTCCAGCAGGCACCATTCACATAGACGGTGATCTGAAAAGTGCCCCTAGAACTGTCCAGTGGGGCAGCTGTAAACCTGCTCTGACTCTTTCCCTTCCTGCCTGCACTAGTTTTCTGATTGACTCTATGTTCTGGGTTTCGCTATTTATGGATCATGACTTCTGTTTTCTAGTTTCTGACTCTTCTTGGTTTCCTTGTCTTTACTTTCACCTTGTGTATGCTTTTGAGCTTTTGACCTATTGGTCTCGGGACTGACTATGGCTAAAGTAAACTGGTATCCCACATCTAAGTACTAACTAACACTTCCCAATTATTTCTCTTTCCTTTTTAAATGTAGTTTTGCTTAAAACAGAATTCTATCCAAATGACACTTTGGAGACATGTAAGGGAGGCTAAAGAAAGAGGATTTTTTAAAATTCAAGGTTACGATGTGCTATGAATATTTCGGGGTGAAGGTGAGCTCCCTTCCTCCTCAGAAAGACTTTAGATTGCCTGTTGAGAATTAATGTTTTAAAAGGATCACAGCATTGAATAGGAAAATCTTCTCTAAATAGGAAGAATGGCTTCCCAGCGGGTAACATTGAACTGTAACCTGATTGAATGTATTTAGCAGCTAAAGAAAGAACGTGCCAGCCAGAAGGTGTGGGAGCTTGGTTAGCCCTGAAATTTCAGAAAGAAAAAGATCACAGGGGCAAAAGTTGAATGTATCTCGAGACAAGAGACCTTGGTGCAGAGACAGCAGAAAAATGACAATACTTACTCCAAGGTTATGGTTACCAAGAAACCTTTTGATTGTAATTTAACTTTTCATATAGCGCTCCTATAGGTAAAGAAGGTGTGGGCTGTGAGATTGAGTAGCAGTAAATGCTTTCCTTTGCAAATTAGCATACTTGAGTTTGCGTTTATATGTCAGTCTTTGTGAGCTGGTCTAATGAGATACTGCCTGGTGAACTGACAGACCAGGCTTATGAGCTGTCCAGGCTGAGAGCTGAGCCTGTGAGGAATTCACTAAGGTTAATGACATCCTGAGGGGAGCTAAATGAGTAGCTACACAATCTTCCCTAGTCGTCTCCCTCCAGATTGTGGCCATGTTGTGAGCACATTTTCTTCAGATTTCTCATCCATGTAACTCTCTATTAAGTGTATCAATATTAGTGGCACACTGGTATTCATACACATTCACAATCTCCTTCCTGCCTCCATTTTGGGGTGAAAGTATCAGCAGGAAACATAGGGATATTATGAACACACATGATAAACTAGATAAAAGAAAGGATTTCCTGACAGGTGTCCTTTAAAAGTTTTGTTTCTTTTTTATTTTTTATCTTAATGTAATTAAATTGACTGATTAATCAATTAATTAATCGAGTTTGTTTGTTTTAGCAAAAGAATTCAGCACCAGTTTGCCAGAAATAGCTCGTTTGTTTTCTTTTTCTGGAAAAAGAGCTAGGTCTGATGACAGCCTCTGTCCCTTCTATTCTGCAGATCCTGAAGTTTATTTGTTCCTCCTGATATTAAAAGTACTGTTCTGAGCAAGGATCTCTGTCAGTTACCATTTAAGTTTGGGGCTTGGGTTTTCTCTCACAAAGTTAGATGAAAAAGTAGGAAATTAATGTGTTTATTTACTTAATTTAAGCAACCTCCCTGAGTTTTGCTAAATTCCAGATTCCATATTGATAAGATAAACCTAGCTGGTTTCTTTTTATTCAGCCTTTCTCTATAGAAATATCGGAATCAAAATACAACTGTTCTGGTCACTGTGACTGTCTTGTTTTATGTAGAACCCCACCCAGTTTCTTCAGTGTCATAATCTATACAGTTTTTAGATTGTCAAAATATTGAGCTTGGTTTTGCTGACATGCTATTCAGTGACATTTTATGACCATACTTAAATTGTTTAGGCTTCAGTTTCCCATAACCTAAGCACAAAAGAGTATTTGATGGTAGTATTTGATACTCTATTTGAATAGAATATTTGAAAACTTGTTGATGATTATAGTATTATTTGCATTTTTGAAATAATCACATTCCAAGTCACATGGGAGAACACACTTAGGTTTACTGTCAGAAATGAGTTGGATGAAACTCTTAAACATGAACATGAAAGAAGTCAATGTGAGATGGCTGCAAGAACAGATCTAATTTTGTTCATGTTGAAAAAGTTAAACTTTCCATGCTGAGTAGCAATCATTCTATGGTAACAAATTGTCAGAAATCATTTTTGTTTGACTAGGATCAGAAAATCTCACCAGGGCAAAAGCTAGACTAGGATTTGTCCACTGTATTTTTCTTTTTTTGGCCTTCCAATGTATGCCCCCAGAGCCATGTAATTTTTATTGAAGAGCTGTTTTAGCTCAGGCTCCAAGCTGCTATTCTGATTCAGAGAAAATTTAAGGGCCAGTCATTCAAGTACTAATGTTGCATAGTGTTTTCTCAAACCCCAGTAATTTATAAATAAATCTCTTTCGAAGAAACCAGTTTTCATGAATTCCCAGTGATGACAAATGTTGCTGTATAAATATAACCATAAAACTAGGTTGAAGTTCCTTATGTATGTAGATGATACACATTCACAAACCCAAAGTAAATTTACAAATTAAATACAAAAATATCTAACAAAACCAAATAAGTTCACATTAACAAGACTTAGTGAGAAAGATGCTGCTCTTTTACTGAAAGTAAATTGTTATTTGCAACATAAATATGATACTGACCCATCTAGTATAGGTTTTTTGAATTTAGTATGCCTGTCACTTGATGACTCAATTCTTTCACTACTTTTCTCTATTAGAATAATTTTGCAACCGCAGATAGCCTTTCTGCTGCTCTTCGTGAGCTACCTGGTGGTAGCCTCTCATTCCTGAGGGGTCAGAGCTGCTGGTAATCATATTCCTCTCAGGCTAAGGTTACCGCACTTCTCTCTTCATAGTCATAATTGGAGAAGAGAGAAACCAAAAGGCGCGCCTATGTGGATCCCCTGAGTTTCACATTTATTCCTCCCTGCTGTGAATGTGTCACAGAACTCTACATCTGCTGCAGATTATGGTCATTCACTTGTGATGCTAAAGTAACTCTTCTTCAAGCCTGCTGCTCCCTAGACACAAAGAGGTGCAAGAGCCCAGGTGGTGTCTGTGGCTTTTAGTTCAAGAGGATCCTTGTTGTGTCCCCTGGCAAGAGTGTGCTACCTACAGAGCCCAGGGTTGAGAGGATGGAAAGCCTCAAAGTTCCCCAGTAGGTCATTGGGAATAATAGAAATTGAGGCCATTTCTTTTTCCACACTTGGTTTCTGAACCCTTGTATTCTCTTCTATTTGGGACACAGAACTATGTAAAGATCTCTGACTCAAAACATATATTGTGTCCTAGGAAAATGGTGCCTCATTCTAAAGGACATTGCCTACAAGCTGATGCTTCAGCTGTGCCTTGAGAAGGCCATTTCATTATGTTATCTGGCTGACAGCTTCTGGGTGGCAAGTTATGTGATATGGCCAGCATATCCCATGCTTATTGTCCCATCCCTGTACTTCCTTTGCTATAAAGTGGGTTTCCTGGGTCAGATGCTATGTTGTGTGAGATTTTATGCCTACAGATCAGGCATAGTAGTTCTGGTTGAGTCTTTGAGGACAGAAAAAGCAAATTCACAGGTGTCTATCTATTCTTATGAAAAAGAATTGCTTGCCTTTCTGGATGGAAGGTGTCCAATATACTCAACTTGCTGCCAAGTAGCCAGTTGGTCTCCTCAAAGACTAGTACTATATTAGGGACTCAGCTTTGCTCTCTGTTGTTGGCAGGTAAGGCATTCAGAGGTAGCCATGGGAATCTACGGTGTAGGACCCTTGCATAGCCTCCATCTCGACTACTCTGACTACTTGTCGCTAGAGCTATTAGCCAGCACTGGAGTGGCTGCTGAGAGTCTGGCTACCACCAATCAGTCAATTCGTTTTGCTTAAATTGTGTAGTCCCTTTTCCACAGTGGGTGCTTTCCAGTGGTTGTTAATGTGCTACCAAGATATTTACTCTTTGTACCCATTCCCATGTCTATCCATATGGGTTTTCATGGATGACTCCTAGTACAAAATATTGAGTTTTCCAGAAAGCAGGTGCTGAGATGGAGTTAGAAATTTAAAGGTTTATTGGGGAGTAACATTTCTGAAAGAAAAGTGGAAGGAGGAGGATTGGGCAGGGGAGCCATCGGTTGATGATGCAGAGCTGACAACAAGTCTCTGTCCAGTGGGTAGTTTGGAGCAAAGACTACCCAAAATCCAGAGGGTAGTGTGGGGCAAAGACTGTCTGTTAGAGGAGACCTGGATTGTGCGGACATTGTTAGGCCTTGAACCTTGCTCCACTATCACTGCCTTCCTGAGGAGTTTGACTGTCTTGAAACCTGAGATGGACCTTGATGAAGCCAACAGTCAAGCTCTGTCAGCTCACCACATTATTTGCAGCTGAATGATGGGTCATTTGTTGAAAGGCATGAGGTCTAAGCAGTGCTTCTCAGTGTCTGACACAATTAGACATTGGATAACTGGGTCTGGGGCTTGGATGATTTGTCCAGGCCAAAGATATAAATTTGCAATCCGTCTGTGTGTAAGGATGGGTGTAATAGGCTGTGTGAAACCACTGTGTGAATGTGAAATTTCCTAGAAACAAAGTAAGGAGTGAGATGAAGAGACAGCCTAGGACTGACATTGAGGGAACTCCAACATGTAATGGCCAGGCAGAAGAGAATAAGCCTGCAAAGAAGACGCAGATGGAGTGGTTAGAAAGGTCAAGGATCACAGGAGAATGTGGAGTCAAAAAATCCAAGGAAAGAGAGTGTAATTGGTCCAAATGTTGAAGGCTTTGAGAAATCTGAGGACTGAAAGATATTATTTGAGTTTAGTGACATACAGCTCATTGGTGATAATAGTGATGGGGCAGAAGCCAGATTCTAGGACTTTGAAAAATGTGTATGGGAGGTATAGAGATAGAAATAGGAAGCATAGATAAATCTTTTGAGAAGCATAGATTTTTAAAGACCAATTTTAATGATGTATTTTTAAAAGTCCAAATGTATTTGTAACTCTGGATAACCAGGAAAAAATGTGAACAGGAATATAAATTATACTGTTACCTTTAAAGGAGCTGCCTTTTTTCATATTCTATTCTATATTATCTTAATTACTTTGAAAATTATCCCAGAAGTTAAAATTTTAACTCGTGTTTAATTTATTTAAATAAATTGGAAAAAGCAAATACATAAAATAGATGATAAAAACAATAAAGGAAAAGCATTCTGTTTTAGCAATTTGTACGTGGTAGTAAATGTTAGTATCTATATGTACCCTTACCTTTCAGGGTAAAAATTAATTAAATGAAACCTTTTTGGAAATACAGACAAACCAATGTGTGGCTATTTAATAGTTTCATATTAAGTGAGACAATTACATTGAGATTAGAACATTTAGTATATTGGAACAATTAGTACACTAGAAAGATTATTTCTAGGTAAAACAAATGACTAAAAATGAGGCCGAATATAATTAAAAGTAAATGTGTACGAGACATTTTTGTTGGCTTTTTCTCCTACTTTAGTTTTTTGAAAAGGTGGTAAGGAAAAAAATCTCAGACCCCTTAGGGTACAATATGAAGAATGATTTAAAAGTTCAATGATTTACTGATGTCCAGCTGCTTAAATGGCAGTCTTTAATAAAAATAGCATACTTCTAAACAAAATATTTATTTGAAAAGAGAATTTTAACACCTATTATGAAAGAGATATCATTCCAGTTCTTAGACATATAATAAAAGACAGCATGACTCCGTAAGTCATCATTGTTTTCAATATAAGCTTGGATTTAATTGTAATAATCCACACTTTGTTGCTGCATCTCACTTTGGGCCTAAGATACTTGCTGGGGACAGAAAGAGGTATACTGGACAGCCTTATTTGTTTTTGAACAATGGTGGAAATGTACTTACCTAACACAACTAGGACTGATGCTGCTTGGCTAATCAGCAATGTGACTAAAAACTTAGAATCTTTTCTTAATATTTTTTCTTTTTATTTACAGAATATCCTTAAATTTAATATGTTATATATGTAATTCAAACTTAAAAAGGTATACTTAAGGCAAAGGCAGGAGGGTTGCTTGAGGCCAGGAGTTCAAGAGCAGCCTGGGCAACATAGCAAAACCCCATGTCTAAAAAAATTTTTAAAAACCTGTAGTCCCAGCTACTCAGGAGCCTGAGGTAGGAGGATCAAACTTACTGATCCTAAGAGTTTGATACTTCAGCAAGCCATGATCATGCCACTATACTGCAGTCTGGGTGACTGGTGACCCCCAACTCAAAAAAAAAGGTATATTTACATGCCAAATTTACAAAATAGAGTCATGGTATTTTTTTTTTTGTACATGGTTCTCATGATTGGAGTTTTATAATCTTTTACATATATATGTGTATATATGTATATATATTTTACACATATGTGCATATATACATATATACACATATGTGTATATAGTTTACATTATATATTACTATATATATATTTACATGTATATATGTATATAATGTATATACACAATAGTTATCACCTATGTTTCTTTAAAACAGAATGGAAAGTTTAAAATACTTGTGTAGTAAACTGGGAGAAAGCTCCTGTATTATGGTAATTTTTTTTCACCTATCTTTAGGAGTGCCTGGCTAACACTTAATTCAATGACAGTAATCACTAAAATGATTAAGAGATAGTATGATTCTATTACTTATCCTCTCTAAAACATTTAACTTAGTTTTTATTAAAACAACTTTAAAAATTATATTTCATTGATTTTTGAGATCTTTATTTGAATTACATATTTATAATAATATGCTCAAATAGAGTAAACAGGTTTGAGCAAACCCAACTGACTTGGTGACAACATACTTTAACTGATGGGCACATAAGTGTGTGGATGTAAAGCAGAGGAGCATTAGACATGAGTGTTCAGTGTGACAAGGGCCTTAGTAAGTATGTTTTACAAAAGAAATAGTATCACTTTACCAGCAGGGCAGTTAAGTGGATGATGGTTGAGAGATATTACTAGAAGTGGCAACTGAGTAAATTCATCATATATAGCCCTGGTATTACAGTTTTGAAACTTTATGTAATATTTAAATTGAAACATTGGGAGGGGGATTTCAGGAATGGTTTTATCAGGGCTCCTCATTCATGAGTAATTATCTTGGCACTTCCTTCCTCCATATCTTGGCTTCATCTTCAGGCTGACTTCTCTTATGCTAGCAAAACAGCTGCAATTCTAGGCCTCACATTCAAATGTCCCACTGATCAGAAGGATCAAGATTATCTCTTCAGTGAGGCTTCAGTAGGAGAATAGTGATACTTTCTTCCCAAAAGCCTCCAGCAAACATCTCTTGTTTTATTGGCCTGTATTGGATTATGTGCCCTCTATGTATTCATTCCTGTGACCAGGTGATGGGGTGTGTGGTTTGGCTTAAACCCATCAGTATATACCAATACTCATGGACTGAATGGGTGGAGGAAGATATTGAAGTGAGAATTGTGGTATACTAAGAGGAGGAAGAAAGAGGAAATGTCCACTATAGGATAAAAAACCAAGGCTATAAGTTATTTAATAAGTTGATTGATTTAATCAAATATCATCTTTGAAATTACAGGCATTATTTTTATATCAGTGGAAATTCATCTAGGGCAATTTTCCTTTTATTTTTATTACTGATGTGAAGTAGCATCTGTAGTGTAGTGGAGATAAATTTGTACTTTGGATCGAATGGTGGGGAAGTGTTAGGTCACTTAGTATCTCACAGAAGAGCATGGCTTTATGGCAAAGAGGTTGGGCTCCAGAGACACTTTCTGGATTCATATCCAAGCTGTATCATGCTCCATGACCTTAGACAAATCTGATACCCTCTCTAAAGCTCCAATTTCTTCAGTCTATAAAACATCAAACATTGTAGAGTTGTAAGGATTAAATAAAATAATCCATGTAAAGCACTTACTACAGTTTCTGGCTGCACTTAATAAATGTTAACTATTACCATCTGCTTTGAACAGAGTGACCTGCACTCATTACCATCTTACTACCTAGCAGCCTGTGGAGCTCTAGAATCAGGCTTAGCGCTACCTCTTTGGAAGAAGTTTATATTACTTGAAGGCCCTCCTGTGTATTTCTCTAAGTGAACTCATATATTCATCATTTATTTTTCTTTCTCACACAAGAATAAAAGAAACTATAACTGTATAAAATAATATAATGTTGAGCTACAGAAACTGGGAAGAGATTAACAGATACTACGTGTAATTCCATTTATATAAAGTCAGTCTAGGCAAAATCAGTCTACAGTATTAGAAGACAGGATATTGATTAGTCTTGGTGGGTAGGTTTGAGTAACTTGGAGCGTATATGAGGGGGAGACTATTGGGCCAGTGATCATGTTCTATATCTTTATTTCAGTGCTGGTTACAAAGTGTGTTCACTTTGTGAAAATTTATCTAGTTGTATAGTAATGACTTATCCACTTTTCTCTTTCCCTATTTTTTTCTATTTATACAAAGGTTAAAAGCAAACATGCCTAATTTCTTTTAAGAGGTAGGTCATTAACTTATGTTCAGAGTAAAGGTTATGCAAAGAAAAGCCAATAGCTACCAATTTCTTTGGAGGAAATGTGGCGTTTCAAGAACAATCTCTCCCATGACCCCTTGGTATTGCAGAGCTGATCATTGAGGTGAGTAATTTATATAGAAGAGACACATCCTGGGAGAGTAGAAATAGAAATAGCAAGTGCTTTTCTTTTGAGGTCCAATATTACTGCACCTCTTTAATGGATTGTGTTAGTTCTGATGGAGGACAAATGACAGAATGTCCTCAAAGTCCCCCAAAGAGAAATTAAACATTAGGGAAGAAGGACATGGTCTGATAATCAAGGCTTGGAGGTGCGTAAGTGCAGAGCTGAGTCCATCACACATCTGTCGTAGAATATGTGGTCCATGCTGGTTTGAGCCAATCTGTTTATCACATCCTTCTGACCACAGTGATTGTTGCAGACCTACGTGCGTAACTGGATAAGAACAATGATATTTAAGGTGATGTTATTGAGCTATCTTGTGAAAAGAAAGGTTAAAAAAAACATTGTATTCTAAGGAAAATGCCAGGGGAGATCTCTCTTTTCTCCGAGATGTTGAGGTATAGCTTGAAAGCTGGTTTTATTGTGGTCACCATCAGGAAAACCCTAAAGCTTCCCTGGAAGGCCACTATATAGACTCTGAGGATAAAGCCTATATTATGCAAGGCAAAATGGAGAGATGGAGAGAAACTGAGTCTTTGATGACATAGATACCTTTATCGTTAAAGCCAATTTGAGCCAGTTTTTCTTTCACATGTAATGATTGTTAATGAATTCAACAGTTAAATTATTTTAAAGGATATAGATATATAGTTTTACCTGATTTCACCTGTATATTAATTTAGGAATGAGAAGGAGCTACTTAAATGAATGGTTTCAATGCCTTAACTCTCATAAATAGTTCCGTTCTCATCGCTCCCTACTTTCACCTCTTCCTGTTGTTTAATTTTGAAGGACTGCCTGAGATTATTATGTTCTTACATCTAATTTTTCTTATGTGAAATCTACTATACTTCCTTCACACAAGGACTGAGGCAAAAATTTGGTCAATAAAATGTTTGTTGGGTAATAATAATTATTTTTTTTTTTTTGAGACAGAGTCTCGCTCTATCACCCAGGGTGGAGTGCATTGGCATGATCTCGGCTCACTGCAAGCTCCCCACCTTCTGGGGTCAAGTGATTCTCCTGCCTCAGCCTCCCAATTAGCTGGGATTACAGGCACGTGCCACCATGCCTGGCTAATTTTTTGTATTTTTAATAGAGGTGGGGTTTCACCATGTTAGCCAGGATGGTCTCGATCTCCTGACCTCATGATCCACCCACCTCGGCCTCCCAAAGTGCTGGGATTACAGGTGTGAGCCACCGCACCCAGCCCAATAATGATCTATTTTAAAGTAGACCACAGACTTTTTATTTTATTTTATTTATTTATTTATTTATTATTTATTTATTTATTTATTTTGAGATGGAGTCTTGCTCTGTTGCCCAGGCTGAAGGGCAGTGGTGCAATCTCAGCTCACTGCAAGCTTCACCTCCTGGGTTCATGCCATTCTCCTGCCTCAGCCTCCTGAGTAGCTGGGACTACAGGCGCCCACGACCATGCCCGGCTAATTTTTGTATTTTTAGTAGAGACAGGGTTTCACCGGGTTAGCCAGGATGGTCTTGATCTCCTGACCTCGTGATCCGCCCACCTCGGCCTCCCAAAATGCTGGGATTACAGGCGTAAGCCACTGCGCCTGGCCCCAGATTTATTTATTTTTTAATGACAGGAAGAGATTACTTCCTATAATCACTTCTTAAGTAACCATATTTTGGAAATCTGTCATCTCTAGATTCAAACTAGCAACACAGACCACGGGAGATGATTTCTGCCGAACAGCATGGAAATCATTAACAGTCTGGCTTGTCTCCATTTTTAGGTCAACACTCTCATATCCTCCCCCATTCTATTTCCAGTATGTTCATGTTTTCCCAGAATAGCTGTAAAAATCACATAATTAGCCTCCAAATCAGCCATGCTGACACAGCCATTGGCATAAAGTACAGAAAAAATTGATCAACTTATTTCTAAGAAAACATTCCAAAAGAGTCAGGTCTGCTTCCAAACATCAGGGAGAGTTTGATCTGTTCATTAATACTGTGTTTCTGTTACTAATACATGATGAGATGACTGAAAGCTGTTCCCACACTGACTCCAAGAATGCCTACTCCTGGGTGCAGTAAGCACCCTGGTGGCTCGGGTTTCTGTACACGTACCACAGTATGCCCATTGCTAGGCCAAAATAGCTACACCCTTGGAAAAAGTTATAAAATAACATATTTAAAGTAAAAAGTAGTCAATAATCAGGTAGGTGGTATGTGAGCAAAATAGTAGTTTGCCACCCGTAATGAAATGAGATTTTTTTCTTAGAGATTTAAACTATAAAATTAATATATACTGGATGAGCCAGACATAAAAGATTACCCAAGAAGACAGAAAGACTCATAAATAAAAGTAAGACATGATGATAACCTAAATGGTGATTTGTGTGTATGTTTGTATTTGTACTTCTGTCTCTATACAAAGTGAATCAATCCAATATTCTCATTTGAAAAATGTAAATAATAATTGTACTTATTTTACAGGGATATTGGAAGGATTAAATGGAATAATGAATGTAGATCATTTAGTATAGCACTTGCTGCATTATAAGAGGTCAATAAATGTTCACTATGATTAGAGGGAGTGGAAAAGGAAGGAGCAGGCCCAAGAGTAAATCAATGATGCTATCCATTTGCCTTGCTTTCTGCAGAGTTCAAGGCCTCCTGAGCAACTGCTCTAAGGATTTTATATGTTTTAACTCCCTTAATCCTCACAACAGTCCTATAAGTTAGGCACTATTGTCATCTCCATTTGTAAATTAAGAAACAGGCACTAGGCCAGGAGTGGTGGCTTATGCCTGTAATCCCAGCAGTTTGGGAGGTCAAGGCAGGTGGATAAGTTGAAGTCAGGAGTTTGAGACCAACCTGATCACCATGGTGAAACCCCATCTCCACTAAAAATAAACACACACACACACATACACACACACACACACACACACACACAAAGAAACAGGCACCAAAAAGTTACTTGAATATCCCCAAGATTACAAAGTTGGCAGATGGACGGATATTGGAGCCAGGATGGACCCCAGTCAGCTAGGTGTCAGAGTCTGTGTTCCTGATCATTGTCCTGTGCTGTCAGTGTCCGTGGAATGTGAGTGTATTCAGAGCAGATTTCAAGGTTTTGATGGTTTCTAAGGATTCCTACTTTTGGCCCAGAGGCTTTTTTATCTAAAATAGTCATCTCATGGTTCTTGGTTCTGTGAAAGTGTTTATATAATCAAATGAATTTGCATAATTATTCGTTAACAAGAGACCTTGTATTCTTTAATCTTTTCATTTGCTTTAAGACAAACTTTTACTATTCTAGATGGATGAAAATCTTTCATAAAATTTTGTAAAATTTTTTTCTTCATCTACTGAAAAGATCATGTATATTTTCTTCTTTATTCCGTTAATATGGTGAATTACATTGATTGATTTTCAAATTTTATAGCAGTCTTACATTCTCAAACCACATTTGGCTAGGTGTACTGTCCTTTTTATACAGTACTGAATCCTCTTTGTGTGAAAGACACAAGAATTAGTCCATTTCGTGTATGTTGTTGAATTAATGGACATATAATTTTTTTGTAGTATTCTTTTGTTATTTTTTTAAATGTCTTTAGGACCTGTGGTGATATTCTTTCTTTCATTCTTGATGTTTGTTAAACTCTCATGTCAGGAATTGTGATATTCTTTCTTTCATTTTTGTTGTTTGTTAAACTCTCATGTCAGGAATTGTGAAGAATCTGAGATTTTACTCTACTTGTAAACTAACAAGTTTGTCTGTCAGAGTTTCATAGATATTGGCAGAAAAACATGAAGCCTCCAGGTCAAAGATGAAAGACAGTTTATTACAACAATCATATTAGCAAGAGGAGATGACTATCCTTGAAGATGATTATAATAACTGAATTAAAATATTTGTCTGATCATTCCAACCTCTGGCATATTGGGACTGGCATTTCATGATTGCTTTTTTCTTATGATCCATTTAGATCTACTTGGTTCTTTATGTGCCAAGTAATTTTGGATTTTATCCTGAAAATTTTGAGTGTTATGAGCCTTGGGGTCATGTAAAAATCTCCTGGAAATTGTTGATTTTGTTGTTCTGGTTGTTTTAGTAGATAATCAACCCGGAGAGGTTTGGACTACATGTTCTGACTACCTTCTGTAGGCAGTGGTTCAGTTTTTAAAGACTTCACAGCTGTTTGTATCTATCCCATGTGTGTGCCGCTGGGTGCCAGTCTGGGACCTCTGTGGAGTCTACACTCTAGGTCAGTTCTAAAGCCTTCATGTTGCTCTTTTTGGCCTGTCTTGAGCATGTTCATCTTGCGGGTGAGCCTAAGACTTCTGTCAGTTCATATAGAGGTACACAGATTTAGAGAATCTCCTTCTTCAGCGATTCCTTCAGCACTTCACCTCTTCTGTGACTTCCCCAGATTCCAGGGATCTCTTATCCCAGTTCTCTGGCTAGAAAGCTGCAGTTTCTCTCTGAGTTTTAGCCTTCTCACACTGTTGTGCCTTTCCTATAACTGAGTCTTTATTTGCCACACAGTGGCAAGAGGAAAGAGGAATAACCTGACTTTTGCCACGCCCTTCAGGGGTGGTCAGAGGCCTCTTTCCTGTGTCTTCTGGCTACAGATAAGTGCTTTTTCTGATGTTTTTCAGAATCTGTATAACCACCATTGTCACTGCCCTCACATGGAGGCTTACTTTGGGGTAGGGCTGGAATAGAGAAAACAATAAATCAATAAATCAATAAACCAAAACCCAGAGATTTCTTCCACACTCTCAGGCATGCTTCTACCCAGTCTTCTGATATCATAAAAATAATACTTCTTTTGGAGATTTTCCTGCCCACACTTGCTGCACAGTTTGAAGATTTGGGCTGCCCTGATGTCGAAGCTGGTCAACTCAATGCTGTACAATAGAAGAGTTAGGGTGTAGCGGGCTTAACACCATCTTAAATGGAACGAAGAACTTCTTAAGCTATCTGTTAAATTGAGATATCTCATTCTGTGTAATCTGATACTTTCAATATGACACCATAATAAGGAACCCTAACCATTAGAGTTACTCACTGACACATTTATTCACTAAATACACAAATGCTTACTTTGTTCTACCCTGAAAAATGTGTTAGAATACATATCTAAATAAGGCCCAATTTCTATTCAAGTTTCTCTTTGACTGGTACATATGACAGATAAACCAGTAATTGTACTACAAAATAAGTGCTATAGTGAGTCGTTTTTTTTTTTTTTTTTTTTTTTTTTAGAAAGCCCAAGTCTCTCTAGTCTGTTTTTCTTCCTCTTATAGTTCCTGTATTAGTCTGTTTTCACACTGATGATAAACACATACCCAAGACTGGGAAGAAAAAGAGGTTTCATGGACTTACAGTTCCACGTGGCTGGGGAGGCCTCAAAATCATAGTGGAAGGCAAGGAGGAACAAGTCATGTCTTACATGGATGGCAGCTGGCAAAGAGAGAGAGAGCTTGTGCAGAGAAACTCTCCTTTTTAAAACCATCAGATCTTGTGAGACTTATTCACTATCATGAGAACAGCACAGGAAAGACCTGCCCCAGTGATTAAATTACTTACCACTGGGTCCCTCTCACAACACGTGGGAATTGTGGGAGTTACAATTCAGGATGAGATTTGAGTGGGGACATAGCCAAACCATATCATTCCACCCCTGGCCCCTCCCAAATGTCATGTCCTCACATTTCAAAAACAAGTCATGTCTTCCCAACAGTCCTCCAAAGTCTTAACTCACTTCAGCATTAACTCAAAAGTCCACAGTCCAAAGTCTCATCTGACACAAGGCAAGTCCCTTCTGCCTATAAGCCTGTAAAATCAAAAGCAAGTTAGTTACTTCGTAGATACAATGGGGTACAGGCACTGGGTAAATGCAGCTATTCCAAATGGGAGAAATTGGCCAAAACAAAGTGGTTACAGGCCCCATGCAAGTCCAAAATCCAGCAGGGCACTCAAATCTTAAAGCTTCAAAATGATCTCCTTTGACTCCATGTATTACATCTGGGTCACACAGATGCAAGAAGTGGGTTCCCATGGTTTTGGGCAAC
The DNA here is from genome assembly GCF_028885655.2 of Pongo abelii. Lineage (NCBI taxonomy): Eukaryota > Metazoa > Chordata > Mammalia > Primates > Hominidae > Pongo > Pongo abelii. The sequence continues at coordinate 89,379,948 of NC_071991.2, forward strand.
TCCATCCCTGTGGCTTTGCATGGCATGGCCTCACTCCTGGCTGCTTTCACGGGCTGGAGTTGAGTGTCTGTGACTTTTCCAGGTGAACAGTACAAGCTGTCAGTGGATCTACCATTCTGGGGTCTGGAGGTTGGTGGCCCTCTTCTCACAGCTCCACTAGGCTGTACCCCAGTAGGGACTCTGTGTGGGGGTTCTGACCCACATTTCCCTTCTGCACTGCCCTGGCGGAGGTTCTCCATGAAGGCCCTGCCTCTGCAGCAAACTTCTGCCTGGGCATGCAGGCATTTCCATACATCCTCTGAAATCTAGGCAGAGGTTCCCAAACCTCAATTCTTGACTTCTGTGCACTCGCAGGCTCAATATCATGTGGAAGCTGCCAAAGCTTGGGGCCTGCACCCTCTAAAGCCATGGCCCAAGCTCTACATTGGCCTCTTTCAGCCATGGCTGGAGTGGCTGGGACACAGGGGACCAACTCCCTAGGTGCCACACAGCATGCGGACCCTAGGACCTGCCCTTGAAACCACTTTTTCCTCCTATGCTTCCAGGTCTGTGATGGGAAAGGCTGCTGTGAAAACCTCTGACATGTCCTGAAGACTTTTCCCCCATTAACATTTGGCTCCTCATTACTTATGCAAATTTCTGCAGCCGGCTTGTATTTCTCCTCAGAAAACAGGATTTTCTTTTCTATCTCATTGTCAGGCTGCCAATTTTCTGAACTTGTATGCTTTCCTTCCCTTATAAAACTGAATGGCTTTAAAATTACCTCTTGACTGCTTTGTTGCTTAGAAATTTCATCCACCAGATACCCTAAACCATCTCTCTCAAGTTCAAAGTTCCACAAATCTCTAGGGCAGGGACAAAATGCTTCCAGTCTCTTTGCTAAAACATTACAAGAGTCACTTTTGTTCCAGTTCCCAATAAGTTCCTCATCTCCATCTGAGACCACCTCAGTCTTATTGTTTATATCACTATCAGCACTTTTGTCAAAGCTACACAAGAAGTCTCTAGGAAGTTCCAAACTTTTCCACATTTTCCTGCCTTCTTCTGAGCCTTCCAAACTGTTCCAACCTCTGCCTGTTATGCAGTTCCAAAGTCGCTTCCACATTTTCAGGTATCTTTTCAGCAGTGCTCCACTCTACTGGCACCAATTTACTGTATTAGTCTATTTTCATGCTGCTGATAAAGACATACCCGAGACTGTGAAGAAAAAGAAGTTTAATGGACTTACAGTTCCACATGGCTAGGGAGGCCTTACAATCATGGTGGAAGGCAAGGAGGAGCTAGTCACATCTTACATGGATGGTGGCAGGCAAAGAAAGAGAGACCTTGTGCAGGGAAATTCCCCTTTTTAAAACCATCAGATCTCATGAGACTTATTCACTATCAGGAGAACAGCATGGGAAAGGCCTAACCCCATGATTCAATTACCTCCTACCAGGTCCCTCCTATGACATGTAAGAATTGTGGGAGTTACAATTTAAGATGAGATTTGGGTGGGGACACAACCTAACCATATCAGTTCCCCATTTTCCTCTCTACCTTTTTCTTTAATATAGTCCAGAAGAGTTAGTTCTAATGTACAACCAAATGTTTATATTTCACAAAGAAATTTTGAGGCATATATTTTAAGGAAAATTAAAAGTAAATTGTCATTTTACTGGGTTACTTGAGAAGGATATAGAACCTGGATTCATCTTTCCAATCTCTTCTGCTGTCATTACTACCTGGGTCTCAAGATCTTTTCTCTTACCTAGGGATTGACCTTTGCATTACACACATCAAAAATACATTCCCCTTTTCAAGTTTGAGTCAATGTTGAGCTACAGTTGTGAGTTCTATTTTAGCTTCTCTTCAGGACTCCAAATCATCCTTTGTTTTAGTTTTCTACCACTACTTAACAAATTATCCCTAAAACTTAATGATTTAAAATAAGAAATATTCATTATCTCATATTTTCTATGAGTCTTGACTATGGGTCTTTTGTGAGGCTGTAGGTAAGCTGTTGGATGGGGCTGCAATCTCATCTGAGGTCTGGCTGGGGAAAGATGCATTACCAAGCTCCCTTCTGTGGTTGTTGGCAGGATTCACTTCCTCTTGGAATGCTGGCCTTATGTGTCTGTTCTTTATTGGCTATTGGCCTCCCTCAGTTCCTTGCTATGTGGGCCCTGAACATAGCAAGCTGACTTCTCTCAGAGCAAGTATGCGAGGGAGTGAGAGACAGCATCTAAGATGAAAGCCACAACTTATGAAAACAAATCTCAGAAGTGACATGCCATCACTTTTGCCATATTCTATTTGTAAGAAGCAAGTCACTAAGTCCAGCCCACACTGAAGGGAAGGAGATTATAAACCTTAACTGCCTGGATCAGGCTTTTATTTGCTGTAAGTAGGACTTCTCTGTCCTAAGCCATAGGCTATAATATAGCTTTTACATGTTGGCTCAAAGCATTTTGAATTCCACAGACATTGATCTCTGCCCTTTAAATTTTATTTATCTTAGCTGTGAACTACTTCTTTTCCGGCAGTCTAGATTCCATCAAATTAGATCCATATTTTAAAATGTCCTGGAGGAAGTTATGATACACATATATATATTAACAAAAATAGCCATCTTCCTAAAGAAATCTTTCTGTATATGTAAGAATGTAAAAGTATGTAAGAATATTTAAGACTCCATATATATATTTGATTAAGACATGCCTTATCTGCCTCTTGTTTGCTTGTTGCTTCTCATTTCCCAGTTGCTTTTGGGGCAGGAGCACATTTCTCACAGTGAAAAGTCTTTTATCATTCAGGCCATTTTGGGTATAAGTTTTTAGGAAATAAGATTCTTTTAGGGAGCACTCTATGAATTCAAAATTATGTAAGCATTTATGTGCTAATGCATATCTAAAGAGTGCTCATCAAAATTATGGCAAGGGCACTGCTACTATGAAAAATAAATATATATTATTTTTATTATGTGATCTGTACCAATGGAACTATCTCTAACAGAAGAGAATTCACAATCTTAACATTTTAGCATTGTATGAATTAGAATGGGAATACCAATTATAATCTTCTATATATTAGATACGGGGCCCACTTCAGATTTTAATGAATTAAGTATATCTCATATTCTACAAAATATATTATTTCTCTTTTTCATAGGATTTAATTTTTTTCTCTCATTCTTAAAAATTCTCAATTTAACAAGACTAAATTTGATGTGTCTTCTTTCAACTGTTCGGGCAATAATCTACTTGTTGTTAAAGCTAATTGACCGTAATTGTCCATGTTATCTTCACAGTGTTACAGAAGCACATGGCACTCATGTTGAGAGCCATATAAGATAAGGGCCTGAACACTTTGTGCTGAGGGGTTTAAGAGTTCAGAGATAGACTTTAAAGATAAGAAAATTGAAATATAATTGGCTGTACATAGATTATCCAGAAGTGTAAAAATCAGTTTCACTTAAGGCCTGAAACAAGATTATATTTGGTATATTTAGGTACCCTTTATCAAAAATTTTATTCATTGAACAAAATGCCTTGAGTATATATATGTATCAGTACTGAACTGAACATTGTATTATAGTTCCTTCAAAGTTCGTAGTACAATAAAGAAGATAGGAATAAATGCTAGAAACAGTGCCACTGTTTATACCCACTAATATTCTCTCTATCCTCTAAGGCTCGGCTTACAGCATACCTTCTTCAGGAAGTCTTTCAGATAATTTCTGCTCACAGAATTATTTACTTCCTTTAATATTATTATGTAAAGGTAGTGTGGTATAGAGCAGTGGTTCTCAAACTTGAGCAGGGCTCAGAATCTTAGTGAGGAGGATTTGTTAAAACAGATTCCTGGGCCCTACCCTCAACGTTTTTGATTCAGTATGTTTGGGTGGGACTGCATGTGCATTTCTAACAAGTTCCTAGGTGATGCTGATGCTGCTGGTGTGGGGACCACACTTTGAGAACCACTGCTGTATAGAAGTGTAGAAGTCTGGCCTTGGAGCCAGACAGATCTGGATTTGTAGCCCAGTTCCTCTACTTACAACCTATGTGACACCGAAGCAGTTATTTTTTCCTCTGTAGACCTCAGTTTCCTTATCTGTAAAAAGGAGACAACAATAAGTAACTTACAGATTAGTTTATTAGGATTAAACAAAATAAGACATGTAAATATAAAATACTGGAACTCTTCAGTACTATTTTTGTTATTATATGGTAAATGTTTTTAAAAATTAGTTACTGTTGTTGAAGAATAAAAGGCTAAACAGTAGTCAAGTGACATGTGGAGGAAGTAGAGATTTGTTGACATTCATAGGTCAGACCCAAAGAGAATATTCAGCACTTCCAAGATAGGCATGTGAGCAAGTTACATGGAGAAATGGAGCAATTGCCTATCGTGCAATGGCTGTGGTGACTCACTTCTGTGTGCCTATGACTTCATCCTTAACAAGAAGAATGGATTGTGTTGATGTTAGCATCTGATACACAGCATCCCTCTTGGGCAGTTTTACTCCAAGATTCTTTTTTTTTTTACATTTTCTTTTTTTTTATTATTATTATACTTTAGGTTTTATGGTACATGTGCGCAATGTGCAGGTAAGTTACATATGTATACATGTGCCATGCTGGTGCGCTGCACCCACTAACTCGTCATCTAGCATTAGGTATATTTCCCAATGCTATCCCTCCCCCATCCCCCCACCCCACAACAGTCCCCAAAGTGTGATGTTCCCCTTCCTGTGTCCATGATAGCAAAGACTTGGAACCAAGTTTCTTGAAGGATTAGTTCTTCCTAATGATCAACTTACATTGTCTGCCTTTATAATATGCAATAGTATCTGTTCCAATCTGCTGTGTTCAAAATGGCAGGGTTGGTTATAGTTTATGTATATGGCATAAGTCACAGCAACTTTGTGCAGATAAAACAGGCAGCTGCTTTCCTCATAAGAGCACAGTGGGAATGGCAAATGGTACCTTTGCATGGATCATCATATGAGGTATTTTCACCCATAATTCTTCGCTGGGCTTGGGTAGATGACTGTGTTTCAGGGCCTGTATCCAGGTTAAAGGGGTAGCAACTATGGGAGAAGTTATTTTCATGGCTATGGGAAAGGTAAAATAGAACAAGCAGAAACATACAAGGCATATTAAAGCCTAGGAGTAGAAATAGCATACTGTCACTTCTGCATTCTTTTGACCAAAGCAAGTTACATGAGACGGAAAAATGTAGTCTCCCTCTGTGATGTCATTAATGCAATCAACTTATCAAAAATTTTAACAAAATAAAGAATCGACATGAACAAAACTATAACATTTTCAATATAAAAATCAAGGTCTGAACAAATTGAAAGGCATACCAAATTCTTGGGTAAGATTTAATTATGAAAAAGCTAATTACAGGTCAGGCGTGGTAGCTCATGCCAGTAATCCCAGCTTTTTGGGAGACTGAGACAGGCAGAATGCTTATGCCCAGGAGTGCAAGACCAGCCTGGCCAACATGGTGAAACCCTGTCTCTACAAAAAAATACAAAAATTAGCTGTGCATGGTGGCACACACCTATAATCCCAGCCACTCAGGAGGCTGAGGCATGAGAATTGCTTGAGCCCAGGAGGTTGAGGTTGCAGTGAGCCTAGGTAACAGAGTGAGACCCTGTCTAAAAAAAAAAAAAAAAAGCTAATTATCTCAACTCAATTAATATATTTCTTGCAATTCCAGTTAGAATACTAACTTGGATCTGTTTATTAGAACTATATACAATGACTTTAAAGTTCAGCTGGAAGAAAAATGTACTCACAAATAGCCGAGAAAAATACGTGTATCTAGAAGTAGAATATTAGGAGGATTTCTCAGATATCAGAATATAAAACCACCATAATCAAAGGCATGTGGAACTGACATAGGAGTAGACAAATAGTCCATCCACAACAGGAAAGATGAAAATTTAACATGTTGACATTATTATTTCAATTTAGGGAAAAAATGTTTATTTAATAATTGGTGTTGACGCAACTGACTGTCCCTTTATAAGAAAAAGAATTGGATTCCTACATCTCACATATTCAAAAGTCAATTTCAGTTAAAAGACTTAAACATAACAATTAAAATAACAATTTTAGAAAAAATCTAGAAGAAAATCTAGGGGAAAGAAAAACCTGAATTTAAAGAATCCTAGAAGCTATTTTTAAAGATTAATATATCTGAGAATTTAATACTAAAAATTTTGTATGGCAAAAGAAACTGTAAGCAATGCTAACTGACAATTATTAGATTTGGAACAAATATTTGCAAAGCAGATGATGGACATAGTAAGGGTTTATAACTATAATTAATATACACAGAACTCTTACAAGTTGACCAAAAATCCCAAACAACTTGGTGGAAAAATAAACGCAAGATATGAATATGAAGTTCACAAAAGAGCAAATCCAAATAGCCAATAAATATATTAAAAAGAGGCTCTAATGCACTAGAAGTCATAAAAATGAAAACTAAATTAACATTGTCATATTGCTTTGTACCTCCCAGAGTGGCAAATATTAAAAAAAATATTAAGTTATAGCAGCTATTGCAAGCAGAGATAAAGGAACTAGAGTATGGTTGTATCATGCTGGTAAAGAGAATTTTCTTCTTGAAAACTGGAGAAGAGAATAGAAGATTTCCTGGGTGAGTCCACATTCAACATTCTATCATTCTACAAGTATGCACTGGAGCAGTGGAAGTCTGTCCTAGAAACGTCAGGAGATCATTGGGAGAGCAGATGGTAAAGAGGAGCCAAATTCGTTATGCAGGCTTTCCAGGAAGCATGATGCTGGCATCTGCTTGGCTGCTGGGGAGGCCTCAGAAAACCTTTAATCATGGCAGAAGGTGATGGAGGAGCAGGCATGTCTCACATGGTGGCAATAGGAGCAAGAAAGCCATCTTTTTTGTTTAAATAAAAAATGTTAAGTATATATCATGAAGATATTCCCCCCAAAAATGCCACAGATTCACCAAGGGTTTTTTAAAAATAGTTTTCTTTGTCAAACTGGATATTTTGGTTGATTCCAGGTGTTTGCCATTTTAAAAATGTGGCAGTGAATATCTTGATACTTGTGTCTTAGAATACTTTTGTTTCTGTGACTTCTTCCTCCGTTACTGCTGGTGAGAGGGAGATATATTCTTTTTTTTTTTTTTTTTGTAGAGACAGGGTTTTTGCATGTTTCCCAGGTGGTTTTGAACTCCTTGGCTCAAGCAATCTGCCTGCCTGAGCCTCCCAAATTGCTGGAATTACAGTCATGAGCCACCATGCCCGGCTGGGAGATATTACTGATACTATTAATTAAGATTAATACCTGAGAAATTTCAAAGATTAGTAGGATGAAATTTAGGGAGAAAATCCTGCTCCCCTCTCTTCAGCTTCAGACTTACTGTGAGTGATATTATTGTATGTGAGGTGCCAATTTTTAAATGAATTTCCTGGAAAAGAAAGAAGCAGTTTCCTTATTCCTCTGAATTTTGAAATAAAATCAAGAATTGGTTAACTTATCAAGTGTAAAATTCAGCAGGACCTATGGCTGCAGACCCATGAATAATTTCAAAGGGATGGCTAATGTATTATTTATTGGACTTTTTCTAATTAGTTCTAGGAAGTGGACAGCCTTTGGGGTGGGGTGGAGGGTGCAGGACTCGGGGCAATTTATACTGTGTGCCCCCTTCTCTGCTCTACCAGTCCTGTTAATCTAGTGCTATTAAGTTATGAAGAAAACAGGCAGCCTTGATGAAGAGGAGTTTCTGAAATGGCTATAATCTGAGGATGGTGCAGGGAAGTGAAGGAGAAGCAGTTCCTCCAGCTGAGCTTTTTGGATGAGGATAAGAATGCACTTTTATGGACTGAATGTTTATACATAGGACTCAAGTCTGATTTGCCAGCAGAATCAATTTTTGCCTCACCCCATGGCTGCCTCCTTGAATTACAGTTTATCTTTCAAGAGGAGAGAAGGGGAGGGGCAGCTAGCCCAGGGCGATTTATCTGATCCACATATCCTAGATCAGTGATTCTCAAAGGGTTACCTTCCTCCAGACACACTCCAATTTATCAGTGTTTATTTTAAAAGCATTCACGTAAACCTAAGCAGGGCCCCCTACCCCAATATCTGTTTTGGCATGTTAAGCACTCTCTGGGCAGCACAAGTTACAGTAGTAAGAACAATGACCAACTTCCTAAGGCCTGGAAGACCCTGCCTTTCCTTGGTGGCAATTCCAGGTTGATTTACATGCTCAGCCCCAAGAAAGAAGGCCGAGAGAGAATCCATGTGCAGATATTGCACTTTAAGTGCACAGTGAATTCTTGCACTTTTAAGTGTGGCCAAAGGAGTATTTTGAACCTTATCAATCTGGTTAGCATTTCCTCTTCCCTTGGGGAGAAGAGGAAAGGGGCTGGCATAAAGTGGGTAGAACGGCAGATGTGTTTTCTCTTTTGTGTATCTGGATTAAGTTTTAAAACAGATTTTTTAATGTAGAAATGCTAGAACTCAGTTTAAGCAACAGAAGTCTGAAGATAATGGATATTTTGAATCCACCTTGGTCTGTATTCCTCTCCTTTTTGTCTTTCTGTATTCTTTTATGTAATTTTGATATTTGTTTATATATATTTTAATTTTTACTTTTTAACTAGATCTTGGGAAGACAACACATAGATCTAAATGACATACCTGTTAATATGATGCCAGTAGTGTTTTGATCTATCTGGGGACCTTTTCCAGTGTTAATGGCTAAGAGTCCATGAGAGGCCAGAACACCTCAGAAAGAAGACGAAGTCACTGGCTAACACTCCCCAACAAGGACAATATCTCAGAATTGCAGATGAACACCACATTGTTTGATTTTTTTTCCTCCCCTCTTTTTATATCCCAGTGGTTACTGTGGAAGAGTTTAATGGTAATGAATGTAGTGTTAAACTTTAAGCTAATAATGAAATGTGGGAAGATTTTTAACTTATAAATGAACCTTTTCTAGAATATTTGCCTTTGGGCTGGATTTGAGGCATCTCATTACTTATTTCCATGATGCCAGTAGACTGGATTGTATAACAATTTCAAATATTCTACCTGGAAGATTCTTGTCTATTTTTATCTTATATTCCAGAAGACTCTGGAAGGACCTGAATACTAAAAGACAGATAGCTGGTTCTGATAGTGGTTATGACTATTGGCATATGTTAATTCTCTGTTTGGAGAATTTCCCACTATTTCACCAAGATATTCACTGTTTTTTTTTAGACGGAGTCTCACTCTGTCACCCAGGCTGGCGTGCAGCAGCGTGATCTCGGCTCACTGCAACCTCCGCCTCCCAGGTTCAAGCAATTCTCCTGCCTCAGCCTCCCGTGTAGCTGGGACTACAGGTGCCGGCCATCACACACAGCTAATTTTTGTATTTTTAGTAGAGACGGGGTTTCACCATGTTGGTCAGGCTGGTCTCGAACTTCCGACCTTAGGAGATCCACCTGCCTCAGCCTCCCAAAGTGCTGGGATTATAGGCGTGAGCCACCACGCCCGGCTTGCTGTTTTTTTTTTTTTTTTAAATGGTGCCTAGTCATTACATGATGAGGTAGCATTTCTCTTTCAAAATAGGAAGAAAGAGTATCGAATTTTGTTCCATGAAAAACCTATTATCAGTGTTAATTATTTATGTCACTAAAAATTTTGCTTGCTGCTGATGGGACAGGGTATGAAGATTTCAGAACCTTGCTCCCATAATTATAGATATATTCCTTCTATTAATAACTGAACATTTGTTTGTAAATGTCATTTTGTAAGCTGAATCATAATTAAAGCTCTATGGTAAATTATTTTATTTCATGTAAGATTCCATTTTATTGTATCAAGTGTGTTTTTAAAAAATTTTTTTAGAGCCACATACACTTGTACTATTATTGAGTAGTTTCCACTATGGAAATGAAAATCATATCTCTTTTATCTTAGAAGAAAGGTAGTAAAGAGGTGAAAATTACAGGAAACAGGAGTAGATTGAGTTACATGGCCCTTCTTGCATGAAACAAAGAGAACCTAGAGAAAATAGTCTAAGGATGGATCTACTGTTCCAAGAAAGAGGGTATTTCTGGAGTCTGGTTGCAGTCTTATCAGAAATAATACAGTGTAATGAGCAGAGATGAACACAGTACACAGGGAACAGGAATATAATTCTACATCAAAGACATATGTTCGTGCTTAATTTTTGGTTCTATGTTGCAGCTCTAAGCTCCAAAATGACTCAACTTATATTTGGCTAAAAGGTTTAAAAGACAAATTGTGCATCTCTGGAAGGTTAGAGTCAAAGAGTCTGACAGGAACTGGAAAATCACTGCAGACAGTGATAAAATGATCCAAACGTATGACATAGCATTCTCTAGCTTTGATCAAAATTAGATTGGGAGATGATAGCATAAGGGAAGGGGCAAGCAACTATTGTAAACCTCTGAAAGGTGGTGACAGTGACTGGAAAGAAGAGTACTTTAGGGTGGGGACCATTTAGTCTCCTGAAAATACCAGGAAAATGTTTTCTAGAAAATTTGGGAATAATGATTTGAAGGATGACAACATTGAGACTTCAATGACGACAAAGCTAACACAATCCAGAGTGGTACAGGTAATTGAGTAAGCATGGACTCCCTCAGTACATAGACCAAGTCTTTCTGAGGGCTGCTATGTCTAACTTCATGCGGTCATGAAAAGACGGCAACAAATAAATAACAAGGAGATGGACTCATTTTTCATTTCTTCTAAATTTTGTTGCTGTTTCTTCCTGCAAGTCCCCTCAAAATATGACTGACACCATAACATGGTTTGAGAGCTCTCAGGCTTTACATTTATTTCTCTCATTTCTCTTTTTCCCTTTTGCTCAGCCTTAGGACAACATTATTCAATGCTCCGGTTGTTTACCCCTTGAATTAATTATCATGAATTATAGAGATACAAGTCCTGCTACCGGTTGCACATTGTTTAGTGGCTTCATTAAAGCATTAAATTATAACAGCATGAAAATAATTTGTGACTTTTGCACATTTGTATATTATCCTTGCAAACTCTTTTGGAACAATCATCTGCACAAAAATCTTGATAAGAGAAGAAAAGCCATAGTCTCTGGAAAAAATAATAAGCAATGAATTCCACAGTAATTGTTGGCTCACAGTGAATCCTCTAGTGCTCAAATATAGTTTGGGTGAGATTATGGCCAGAGCTTTGGCCTTGACCTTTAAGAAAACTGTGTTCACACTGACCAGGGGACACATACAGTTTCCTTTTGAGAGCATCTATGTTATAGCATCTCTTTCAGAAAGTTACTGAACTCTGCAGGAGTGCTCTACAAAGGGCTCCAAATTTATATTCTAGGTAATTGTAGAAGGAAGGGAGGTTAGCACGTGGGCAATCTTTGTAAGAGGCAGAAAACGGTGGACATGAGGTTGGTTTGAGGGTCCTCTTCTGTGTAGTGATCAGCCTACCCTGGTGTGACAAAGCCCTAGAAATGGGCCTAAGATTTATATCCATTATGCAGTGTGGAGCTTCAAGCATCTCTTCTTTGCTTCCTTCCCTTCCAGAGCCTAAGTTATGAGTCAGACAAGATAGGAGTTTAAGTCCTGGGTCTGCTACTTACTGTCTGTGTGAACTCTAAGCCTTGGATTCCACATCTATATTGCTTTGTAGAGTTGTTGCGAAGATTAAATGAAATCATGTTATAAAGGTGAGATTAAGGCTGGCCATTGTTATTTCAGTGATGTAAGTTGAAAGTGAAAATCCAAGTCATAGATGCTTCCATTCTTTCCTAAAGACTGGATATGAGTAATAGGGAGTGGAAGATGAGTGTGTAACTAGGAGATAGCCTGGGGACACTGCCTAGGATTTCCCATACTCCCAAGGTACGTTTTGATCCCTGGCTTCTCCTTGACTCTTCTTTGCTTCCTTCGCTTCCAGAGCCTGAGTTATGAGTCAGAAATAATGGACTGGTGAGTAGGTTGTACTCAGGTGAATACCTATCCCAGTCTATAAAATATTCATTTCTGGATATAGAATTAAACGAAGTCAAAAGGAAGCCAGAGACTATAGGTCAACCCCGCTCATCACTGAGTCCAGGATAGAGATTCTGGGATTAACTGTGTTCAAACTTCTACTAAACATGATGTTATGGGTTGAGTTGTGTCTGCCCTCTCCAAATTCATATGCTGAAATCTCAGTGCCCAGTGCCCTCGAATGTGACTTGATTTGAAAATAGAGTGATTGCAGATGTAATGATAAAACTAAGATGAGATCATACTGGAGTAGGGTGGGCCACTAATACAGTATGGCCTGTGTCCTTATAAAAAGGGGAAATTTGGAGACAGATACACACAGAGGGAGAATGTCATGTGAACAAGAAAGCAGAGATTGGGGGCATCTGTAAGCCATGGAATACCAAATATTTCTAGCAAACCATCAGAGTTAGGAGAGAGGCATCAAGCAGATTTTTGAGTACAGCTGTCAGAAACAAACAACCCAGCTGACACACACTTGGATCTTAAAACTTCTAGCTACCAGACCATAAAACAATGAATTTCAGTTATTTAAGTCATCCTGTTTGTGGTACTTTGTTACAGCAGCCCTGGGTTAGTTAGCAAACTAGCTTACCTGGGTGATGTTATCTCCATTTCTCTTAAAAAGCTCTGGCTCTAGAGGCATTTGCTAAAAATCCATGCCAAACAAAATATCAAAATATCAAAATTTGAAATAAAGTCAGGATTAATAGTGGCTTCATGCTGAGCATATTAAAGGATGAGTGAAAAGTAATAAAAAATTAGTAGTACAGATCCTGTCCTTAGTTTAGCTTTTGATATTTTATCATGGATTTTTTGTCTTAATTTTTATTTTCTAAAATATTGCACAAAAGTATCATTTATGTTGATGAATGCGATTTTCGTCCTCCTTAAATTTTACACCTGAGGTGAACACCTAACTTGCCTCACTCTAGTCCTTACTTTGCCTCAAAACCAGCTGAGGCTAGGACCCAACACACAGGAGGCTGAAACCTGTGTGATTCTAACACTTATTACTTTGTTGTTGGCCACAAAGTGAAGAAAGAGTGCTTGCCAGATATTTCTTCTGGACTTTCATGTCATCTCAAACACAAGGATTAATATAAAACTCAGCTCTCAATTCTAAAATGATTCCCTTGCTGTCCTTCTTTCTTCAGTTATTCCCCAATTAATTATGGGTCAAACTTCAGTATCATTCTTAACTCTGCTGTCTTTTCTTGTCACCCATACCCAGTTGTTAATCAGACTAGTTCTTTCTCTAGATCTGAAGTAAAACAGCCTTATTGTCCTTTCGTAAAATAAATATTCAAGAATACATTGATATATAAAATTTCATATATTTAGAAAGTCTAAAGAAGAGAATAAAAAATTATCAGTAATCTCAGAGATACCTTCTTTGATATTTCAGTGTACAGTCTTCCAGATACTTTATATCTGTTCTTGAAAATATATTTTCTAAAAATGGCATTATGTTATACGTGCTATTTGATAATCTTACCTTGTTAACATGTTGTTAGTTATCTTGTTAATTATGGACATCTTTTCATGTTACTACACCTAGATCTACAAAAGATTTTTAATGGTTTCATAGAATCCAAATAAATGAATGTGCTGTAGTGCATTTAAGCAATGTCTTTTCATATAATATAATGTTAAGCTCATATCTATTTTTTACTACTATGCACAATACCACAATAAACATTTTATAAATATACACTTGCGTGATAATTTCCTCAGGCTAAATTATTAGAAGTAGAATTGTTGGGCCAAAAATGAACACATTTCATTCAATACTTATTGCTCAATTAACAAAATTTTACGTTCACCATTGGGTTACAGAAGTCTCTTCCTCCTGAGTATCATTTAATCTTTTGAATATTTCACTTATTTTTTGAATTGCCTATCGTGTCCATTTTGTAGGTTCTCTTTTGGGAGTTGTTCAGCTCTTTCAGTGTTTTTTTTTAAGAGGTGTTTTATTAAGATTATTATCTGTATATTAACTCTCAGTTAATTATACATATAGCTAATATTTTCTCCAGTTTTTTAGTTGTCTTTTAACTTTATTCAGGTTGTACTTACCAAACCAGAAATTTTAGGTTTTATGTAGTCAAAACTGTCTGTATTTTTTTTTATTTCTTATTTTGGAATTAATTATGCTTAGAAAATCCTATACCTCAAGATGATAAAATAATTTACCTGGATTTTCTTTTGGTATGAACACAGTTTTTGCTATTTATGCATTTTAAATTACTGTTGGTGTAAGGGTTGTGGTGAATTCTTCCTGTATCTTTCTTTCTAATCCTCTGTTTCGCTACTAACAGGACAGTCTTCCTGTCCTGTTTTTTTTTTTTTTACTTTAATTATTTATTTTATTATTATTATTTTTTTAAGTTTTTTAGAATTTCCAAATCTGAATCACTTATTTATTGATTTTTTATTATACTTTAAGTTTTAGGGTACATGTGCACAACGTGCAGGTTTGTTACATATGTATACATGTGCCATGTTGGTGTGCTGCACGCATTAACTCGTCATTTAACATTAGGTATATCTGCTAATGCTATCCTTCCCCTCTCCCCACACCACACAACAGGCCCCAGTGTGTGATGTTCCCCTTCCTGTGTCCATGTGTTCTCATTGTTCAATTCCCACCTATGAGTGAGAACATGCGGCGTTTGGTTTTTTGTCCTTGCAATAGTTTGCTGAGAATAATGGTTTCCAGCTTCATCCATGTCCCTACAAAGAACATGAACTCATCATTTTTTATGGCTGCATAGTATTACGTGGTGTATATGTGCCACATTTTCTTAATCCAGTCTATCATTGTTGGACATTTGAGTTGGTTCCAAGTCTTTGCTATTGTGAATAGTGCCACAATAAACATACATGCGCATGTGTCTTCATAGCAGCATGATTTATAATCCTTTGGGTATATACCCAGTAATGGGATGGCTGGGTCAAATGGCATTTCTAGTTCTAGATCCCTGAGGAATTGCCACACTGACTTCCACAATGGTTAAACTAGTTTACAGCCCCACCAACAGCATAAAAGCATTCCTATTTATCCACATCCTCTCCAGCACCTGTTGTTTCCTGACTTTTTAATGATCGCCATTCTAACTGGTGTGAGATGGTATCTCATTGTGGTTTTGTTTTGCATTTCTCTGATGGCCAGTGATGATGAGCATTTTTTCGTGTGTCTTTTGGCTGCACAAATGTCTTCTTTTGAGAAGTGTCTGTTCATATCCTTCGCCCACTTGTTGATGGGGTTGTTTGTTTTTTTCTTGTAAATTTGTTTGAGTTCATTGTAGATTCTGGATATTAGCCCTTTGTCAGATGAGTAGATTGCAAAAATTTTCTTCCATTCTGTAGGTTGCCTGTTCACTCTGATGGTAGTTTCTTTTGCTGTGCAGAAGCTCTTTAGTTTAATTAGATCCCATTTGTCAATTTTGGCTTTTGTTGCCATTGCTTTTGGTGTTTTAGACATGAAGTCCTTGCCCATGCCTATGTCCTGAATGGTATTGCCTATGTTTTCTTCTAGGGTTTTGATGGTTTTAGGTCCAACATTTAAGTCTTTAATCCATCTTGAATTAATTTTTGTATAAGGTGAAAGGAAGGGATCCAGTTTGAAAATCCCGTCGTCTCAGCCCAAAATCTCCTTAAGCTGATAGGCAACTTCAGCAAAGTCTCAGGATACAAAATCAATGTGCAAAAATCACAAACATTCTTATACACCAATAACAGACAAACAGAGAGCCAAATCATGAGTAAACTCCCATTCACAATTGCTTCAAAGAGAATAAAATACCTAGGAATCCAACTTACAAGGGACGTGAAGGACCTCTTCAAGGAGAACTGCAAACCACTGCTCAATGAAATAAAAGAGGATACAAACAAATGGAAGAACATTCCATGCTCATGGATAGGAAGAATCAATATCGTGAAAATGGCCATACTGCCCAAGGTAATTTATAGATTCAATGCCATCCCCATCAAGCTACCAATGACTTTCTTCACAGAGTTGGAAAAAACTACTTTAAAGTTCATATGGAACCAAAAAAGAGCCCGCATTGCCAAGTCAATTCTAAGCCAAAAGAACAAAGCTGGAGACATCATGCTACCTGACTTCAAACTATACTACAAGGCTACAGTAACCAAAACAGCATGGTACTGGTACCAAAACAGAGATATAGACCAATGGAACAAAACAGAGCCCTCAGAAATAATGCCGCATATCTACAACTATCTGATCTTTGACAAACCTGGCAAAAACAAGAAATGGGGAAAGGATTCCCTATTAATAAATGGTGCTGGGAAAACTGGCTAGCCATATGTAGAAAGCTGAAACCTGTTCTGTTTTCTTAAAATTTTAAAATATTATTCATGTGGTCCCTTGAAAAAAGTATTCCAAAGACTCTCCATTGTTAAAAACAAAAACAAAAACAAAACAACAACAAAACTCCCAGAACCCTGTAGCCATTTCTAGTTTTCTACTCTTATCACTCATTCTTATTGGTGTAGAAGCTTTCTACTCAACATGGGCTGATATCATCACTGTCTCCCAAACATGCCTTCTTGCCCCTGTGCCTCTGAGCATGCAGTTCTCCCCTGAAATGCTCTGTCCAAATCCAAGTCATTCTTTTCATTCCTTGAGGTACCTCTGGGGAGTCATTTCTGGAGCACATTGTCCATGGAGCTCTCACCTTTTAAAAATTCCTATGTCACTGGCATATTTGGTTCTTAATTGTATGCTGACTAGTTGTGTTATTTAACTTTCTACTTGTGTATTTATTTATTTTTAAATTGAGTGGAATCTACAGAATCTATTTGTGTACTTAAAGTTATAGACTTAAGGGTTTCAGAGTTGGAAGAAACTCAAGATATCTGTCATTTATTGTGTTATCTGACATTGAAACCTGTCTATAATATTCTTGTTAAGCAGTCATTTAGCTTTTACTTGATTACCTCCAATAATGGAGAACAAAACATGACTGCTCATGCCATTTTCAGTCAAGTTCTAATGATTATGTATGTGTGTGTGTGTGTGTGTGTGTGTGTGTGTGTGTATTATAAGCTTTCAAATATGCCTTTTTATGTCTTTCACTCATGGAGGGAGTTACTGAAAGAACACTTAATGTGGGGCCTGGAATAACTTGTTTTGAATCTTGATTTCCCTAACTAATAGTTACTTAATCTTGGGCAAAATACACCACTTCTATTGAACATCACTTTCCTCATTTGTAAAATAGGGACAATAACACCTACTTCATAATATTATAGTAAGAATAACATTAAACGAGAATTAAATTAATCAAATGAAGACATATATAAAAGTCCCTGGCATAGATCTTAGCACTAAGGAAATATTGAATTAATATCTGTTGAATTAGAATTTAACTTTTCTTCTGTAGCCACACAGACAAAATCAAATCTTATAGGTTAATATTATACACACTTAAGTCTTTTCTTTGTAAAATATTTTCAATTACTTGAGTTGTTTTCTGATAACATGATTTCCTGTCATAATTTCCACTGTAGCTTCAATGCTACTGTGCCCCCAAAAGGACCCCTGCCCCTTGCCATCCCTTTATCAGGGGGCAAGACCTCAAGAGAATTGTGAGGAATCTGTGGGGAGTGGGAGGGTATACAAATCATATGAGAAAGAGGTGGGGATTTATAGAAAAAATTAATCTGGCCAGTATAAAATATATCTGGATGACTTATTTTTAGAGTGATTTTTTTTAGTGCTGACTGTGTGTCATGCAGGTCCAAATGTTTTATTTATTTTCATATTTCATCCTCATAATAACTCCATGAGTCATAGGGTCCATAACTTTATTATTGTCATTTAATAGCTGATGTTCACTGATATGTGGGGACTTACCTTGTCCTACAGTAAGTATTAATAAGTATGTCCGTCTGTTATTTTTAGTTTCTGTAACAGAATTACTGAGGCTGGGTAATTTATAAAGAAAATAAGTTTATTTGGCTCACAGTTCTGGAGGCTGGGAAGTCCAAGAGCATGGTGCTGAGATCTGGCGAGGGCCTTGAGCTGCTTCAGTACATGGAGAAAGGTATCCTGTGTCAAGAGAGGAAGCAAGAGAAGACTGAGGGAGCCAAACTCACTTTTATGACAACCCATTCCTGTAATTACAATCTCCCTACCCCTAGAACTAACTTACTCTCACTAGAATGACATTAATGAGGGTGGAGCCCCCATAACCCAAAAACCTCTTAAAGGTTCTACCACCTCTTAATGCTATTACTTAGCGACCAAATTTCCAGATGAGTTTTGGAGAGGACAAACCACATTCAAATCATAACAGTGAGGGACCCAGGATTTCTGATAAACTTTTTGTGTGGATTAAGTGAATTGATATTTATAACATACTTAAAACAGTGGCTGACACGTAGTAAATACTATATGTGTTAGCAATTATTATTATGATTTCTTGATTTTAGATTTTAGAAGATCCTCTCCCAAACTTTTTTCTTTTACCCACAGAGCTAGAGTTCTCATGTGTTTCTACTCCCAACCCCAAGAAAGCCAACAGACCCTGCAACCTATGCTCACCCCTTCTCTAACAGAGCCAACAGAACCTAGGTGGACAAAATGCAATTAAAAAAAATTCTATAATACTAAGTTGGCAGTAGGGTTTTCATGCATCCGTCTTTTGAGTTGGTTAATATAAGTCTTTATGGGAGATGGCTGTGCTCTCAGCATGATGGCTCATCAGGTCCCTGAGTACAAGGCACAGGACCAGACTTACAGTTGTGACAAATCCATCAGGTAAATGGGGGTTGGTCTGCTGGCCTTACTAACTGGTGGAGACATAAAAACATTGCTATATGCCTAAGAAAGTAGATTTTTAAGAATATGCCTACAAACCTGTATTTTTTCCCAGATCTTGTTCAGATAATGTATAAGCAAAAATGATGTTTTAGATCATTTATAAGTAAGAATTATTGCCATTAAGATATTATTGCAGGAGAAAAGTTGTAAACCATGTTTTTCCCTCTAGAAAACTTTATTATATATTTTTAATTATAAGAGTAAAACATTTACTATGTAAAAAAGGAAGTATATAGAACCATATAATGCAGCAAAAAAATACATCATATTTTTAATCTCTTAAAGATGTTTGTTAATTTTCTGATGTTTAAGATGCCTTTTTTTAATTGAAGGAGAATTTAAATTTAGTTTGTGAAAAACACAGATCTTAAGTATACAATTCAATAAGTCTGTTAAATGTTTGATAAATCTCCAAGCCCACACCCCAAAGAAACTATGATTTTGATTTCTATCATCATTTCTTGTTCTTGAATGGAATCACACCATATGCACTCTTTTATATGTGTTTTGTTGTTGTTGGTCAATATAATGTTAAATAATGTAGCACACACCAGGTGCATACTTTTTTTTTGCTGAGTAGTAATATGTTTATTCATTCTACTCTTGATGAACATTTGGTTTGTTTTAAGGTATTGGGCATTATGAATACAGTGTCCCTATACATTCTTGTAACAGTCTCTTTGTAGATATATGCTTTCATTGCATTTGGGTAATTACCTAGGAGAGAAATTGCTGTGTCACAGCATAGGTGTGTGTTTAACTTTGTAACAGACTGCCAGTTTCCTTCAATGATGGTACTATTTTACACTTCTAGCCTCCATATCTAAGAGTTCCAGTTTATATTGTCAATTTAGTGGGAATGTTTTACATAGAAATAATACAAGTGTTTTTCTTGTGTGATAAAGTTTTATCTCAGCCTCATATCTGAGTCTAACCATTTCGGTATGACCTAACATTTGATTTATACACAAAATCTAGGCACTGTTGTTTACCAGGCAATGATTCAAGTCTTTGGTATAGGGCCTGGGATGGAATAACTAGAGGCCTACCTTAAAAAAATCAGAGTCACAATGAGTAGAAATAATAACTTATATTTAGGTAAGAAAGTGAATGATTTTAACAATTTCTAATAACCTAGTTCTTCTGTCTGATATAATCAGGAACAGAACCTGCCTGCCAGACATGGGTTTTCTTTTGCGACAGAAACAGCAAGTTGTCCCCAACATTTACTTCCCCATTCTTTGTAGAAGGACACAGGATGCCCAAATTTTAGATAACATTCTTCATCTTTCTTAGCAGGTAGGATGTGGCCAAGTGACTTACTTCTGGCCAATGAATAAAAGGAGAAACATCTTTTGGCAGTGCACCTGTTACTTAGCTATTGCCATTTCACTCCAAATCATCTCTACTCTGCAGTGTAATGATGTAGTTGGGACTCCACAAACTACATTTCCTAGCATTCTTTTTCTGTTAGGTTCAGCCAGTAGCTAGCCCTACAGCAAGATAGGAAGTTAGGCAGAGGAGAGAAGGGATTTTCATCCTGTTTGCTTGTTATTCTTGTCAGTGAGATCCTAGCAACAGCATTTTGTTTCAGGCTCCTGTTGCTTTTGGTACTTGCATAATTAGCCTCATTTGTCTCCTCAGGAGTACCTGGAGTAGCCAGGTCCCACCTTTTTAGAGCTTCTACGTTCTGATAATCTAAACTCTTCTTTTCTCCTGGCCCAAGGGATGTTAGCTGTACTTTTCTCTGGGTTACATCCCTGTTTCTATTTTGGTCTTTCAGGTCACCAATACCTGTACAACCAGTTCCTTGTATTTAATCCTCTCTGTTGAAATACTATAGTGCTTGTTTTCTTGACAGGTTCTAATGCATAGTAATGAGAGTGGTCCCAGAAAGCAAATTTTCAAAGATGGAATTCTAGAATTGGTTCAGTTATGTTCTTAGCCTTAAATGTACTGCTCAACCCTTTGCTAATAAAAATGAGTTATTAATAATCCATGACATATATTGATATCATAATTAATTAAATGATCTCTTGTGGCTGATTGTGATGAAGTGTTTACTGAAGCAAATGCCTTGGAGATAAAGTGGCATAGTCACACATATTTTCTTGGTAGTAATGAAAACCACAAAAACTAGAGGTTAGGGTAACTGATTTTTAACTGCACTGGAGAGCTTACAGAGAAAAGGTGACAAGTTCAGGTCTTTAAACTCTCAACTAAAGATATTGTAGGAAAACCAGAGTGTTTCTATAGCAGCCATACAAGAACCTTTTACTTTTTGTAGCCACTGAGATGACTTTGCAGGTCAGTCCAGAACTTAATTGTGTAGGTTGCAGAATTACAAGTTAAACTTACAGATTTGTCAATCTGTTACTTGAAAGTTAGGACATTAATTGGGAAGGAGGGCGACTTGGAATGGGGTATCAAGTGGACTCAAAGCTGAGAGTCTTTAACCCCTGAATTTTTCTGAACCTCCCTTGCAGCAGAATCAGTTCCTCCTATTGTATTTGTGAAGACTGGCCTTCCCTTATTTGAAGATCTTGTAATAAACTTGCATGAGGCAGTTGCTTTACAATGGAATGTCTAGTCTTGTGAAGATCCATCAGCACCATCTCCTGTGGCCTGCAGTTCCATAACCTGAGTCAGATTAAATACCAGGTATGGCATAGGAGGGCATAATGTATACACAAAATAACTGCAAGGTTTTGCTAATATATATGTTGGCAGAAACCTGTGGAATTTTTGGGTGAATGGATTTTCTGGTTGTTAGATGAAGGTAGTTAGAATATAATATTGTATTAGGCTAAATGTATTGATATGAATTCATAAGGAGTCTGGATTTAATGTATTAGCTTGAGTAGCTGCAAGTAGCTATAACAGTTTTCTTCATTGACTAAAATCTGGACTTAGTGATGGTCTACATTCAATGAGGTTGAGATGGTAAAGCTTCTGAGCATAATATTGAGGAAGGAATTCAAGGGTTTAAAGAGGTAGGAACATTGGTGTAGCTTAATCATATGGAATCTTGCACTACCCCATCCCCTCCACTATACTACTGCAGAGTTCTTAGCAATTACTCCCTTCACTAAGGCATTGAAAAATATATTAGTAAGAGGAGTTCCAGCCTCCATGAAAAAATTGTGGTGGCTGTTCTCTGGAGGCTTGGGATGATAGTGAGAGATGCTGCCATTGAAATAGTGGGGATGATGGTACCCTAAAAAGGCAGAGGGTAGTTAGCAGTACTTAACCACCAGAGATAAGGTAGCACAATTGTTGCAGATGGCAGGAGAAATGAAGTAGAATGAGAATGCTTTGATTTAAGTTTACTCAGGAAGACACTGAGAAGCCTCAAATTTAAGTTTGTTGGTAGAACCAGCGCCCAATCTCTTAACTTCCAGGCTGAGACTCCCCTTCATTGATTGGTCTGTACTTTACTTAGGCCCAAATCCATCAGATTGCTTTTGTCTGTACTTCAATTTTCAAGGCCACATTGATTTTACATATTTATATTCATGCATACTTATTCTTTCTCTCACATATGATTCATGGGTAGAAAATAATGGGACAATACTCTAACATACAAAAAAAATTGCAATTCATTACAGTAACTACATGTTTATGCTGCTTTCAAGCTACAACAGCAGAGTTTAGTTGCAACAAATTCTTGTGATGTATAAAGCCTAAAATGTTTACTATCTGGCTTCACATAGAAAAAGTTTGCCCATTGCTGTTCTGAAAAATCAAAACACTGCAGATAAAGCTTAAGTTCCCCGAGATCAGTCCTCTTTTTGTCAGTAAAAATTCTATAATATTATGTTTTAATATTTGTAGATTACCTATAGATTTGAATAATCTACCATTTCTCTAGTTGCTAGGGAAGATGCGCAAATTTCCCAAAAGATTGGAATGACTCTCCTAAGGAGGTGGCTCCTTGGCCTCCCTTTTCAAAGGTGTACTTTTTTTCCCTTTTTATTTTTACAAATTTATGGGGTACATGTGCAATTTTGTTACATGTGTAGATTGCATAGTTGTCGTCAGGGCTTTTATTTGTCACCTAAATAACGTACATTGTACTCATTAACCAATTTCTCATTATCCTCCAACCACTCACTCCCTCACCCTTCTGAGTCTCCATTATCTATCATTCCACTATCCATGTCTGTGTTAACACATTTTTTAGCACTCAATTATGAGTAAGAACTGGTGATATTTATGTTTCTGTGCCTGGCTTGTTTTACTTAAAACAATGACCTCCAATTCCACCCATATTGCTGTAAAAGACATAATTTCATTCTTTTTATGGCTGAATAGAATTCCATGAGATATATGTATCACATTTTCTTCATCCATTTATTTGTTGATGGACACTTAGTTTGTTTCTGTATCTTTGCTATTGTGAATAGTCCTGCGGTAAACATACGAGTCCAAGTATCTTTTTGATATGTTGATTTCTTTTCCTTCGGGTAGATACCCAGTGGTGGGGACTGCTGAGTTGAATGGTAGTTCTATCTTTACATCTTTGAGAAATTTCCATACTGTTTTCCCTAGAGGTTTCACTAATTTACATTCCTACCAGCAGTGTATTATCAGAGTTCCCTTCCCTCTGCATAAAAGTAAAAAGAAGAAAAAATTATAACTCTTTAGCTTCATCACCTAAAGACAACCATTGTTAAAAATTTGGTTTCATTCTTAGCATTAATTTTAATTTTAAAAATTCTAAGTAAATAAAATTGATGTATTTACCTTTTTCAAATTATTTCTAGCTTAGCCTCCAATGTACTATTTATACCATATTTAGTCAATAAATAATTACTTGCCATCTACTTCTTTTTTGGTATGAATGTAAGGTTGTATCTATTTTCCAAAAATCAAGAAACATACTCATATCTAGGACAGGCCATTACTTCCTAAATTACTGAAGTCATCCTGGAGATGAAGTTGTTTAATGATTGATTTTTTTCATTATCCCACAAGCCTGGATATTTACTACTGTGTTTCTTTTTTACTATTCATGTTTTAAGAACCTCTCAGGGAAACAGAAACATAAAAAACTCCTCGAATCCTTCTCCATTTCAGCGCCTCAGTCACCCCATGCCCTTGTCTAGCTCTTACGTTCCCTACAGAACTGCATCCTGGCTTCTTAATCCACTGGAGAGGACGTGTCATGTTTGAATTCTTCCTGATGGACATAGCAACTGAAAATGTGCCAGTCTTAAGACAGATTTCAGAAGCCTTTTCTCACATGATTAAACAAATATATTGATTGAATAATGGTTTGATTCTTACTTCAGTCTTGCTTCCCTCTCCCAATATTATGTTTACATTTTAAAAGAGGCTTTCGATGACTATTGTATTACTTTCCTATTGCTGCTGTAACAAATTGCCTCAAAATTTGTGGCTTACACCCATACAAATCTATTATCTTACAGTTCTGGAGGTGGGACGTTCAAATGGGTCTCGTTAGGCTAAAATAGGGGGGCTGGCAGGGCTACGCTCCTTTCTGGAGGCCCCAAGGAAGCCTCTGTTTTCTTGCCTTTTCCAGTTTCTAAGGGTCTCCCACCTCCGTCTTCCATCTTCAAAGCCAGCAATGTCCTGTTGAGTCTTTCTTGCACCACATCACTCTAACTCTGACTCTTCTGCTTCCCTCTTGCACATTTAAGTTTCCTTATGATTACATTGCGACTTTGGATAATTCCAGATAGTTCCTCCCTTCTCCCCCTTGTAAGAGTTTTAACTCAATCACATCTGCAAAGTCCCCTTTGTCAGGTAAGGTATCATATTGATAAATTCTGGGGATTAGGACATGGATACCTTTAGAGGGGAGGGGTGTGTTATTCTCAAATACTTTTAACACAGAACAGTGGATAGTATCTGAAATGAGGAATAATCATTGGGGAGATACCATTTTCCTTTTGCTATTTCTCAATCATGCTAGTTTACTAGTTTAGCTGTTAGAGTAATAAAATACCTTTCAGGAGTAAAATGACTATTCTTGCACACTCTTTTTCAGGGCTAGTCCAGGGCAAAATAGTGAAGCAGAATTTTGTTTGACCTGTCAATTTTTTCCCCTTTACTCCTACTCTTAATTATTTCTCAGAACTCTGCTCACTTCTCTTACTTCCAGTCTTATACTAATCCTGATAAAGTATTTTTGTTATAAGAGCTAAAGAAATAACTCTTCTGAAGGTATTTTCATGTAATCTAAATGTTTTGAAAAGTAAGACTTAAAGACGCAATGGAACTCTAAATTCTAAAATGATCGGGAATTAACCAGTAAGTTATATTCAAATATTTCTTCATTATATGCTATGCTAGTTAGGGAGGGAGGGAGGCATCCAAAGATAAGTAAAGTTCAGTTGCCATTCTCAAGTATGTGACAGTCTGGCCAATTTAGAATTCATATTATTGGATCAGAGGACTTTCAAACCAGTCATGTACTTTCTAGTTCTTTGTACCTATACTATCATTTATAGATATCAGGATTTAAAAACCAGATGTTTTCTTTATGCAATTGCTGTGGACCTATATTTATCAATGATTATAAATTTACTCATGTAACGGGCCAATAAAATGTAACTTTAAAGTTTCCTGTACCTTCTTGTGGCAGAAATGGGGGAGGAAGAGATGAGACATAGACTTTAAACTTGCCAGTAAACAGTATCATCTTTTTAAAATAATCTCTTCTGAATGATTCTGATTCTTAGATTTAAAATTTCTTTAACCTCCTTCAATAATATTCCAAAATGGTATCTGGGTGTATTTGGGGGTGAGGCTGAGTGATTACATGATTGTAGGAGGAGACGGGCATCTCTAAATTTTAGCTGGTCTCTGCTGTGAATTGGTTATTCTGGCTAGTGTCCAGTGAGGTGTACTTGGGCCTATGTGGTCATTTGGACACTAGGCTGGCATATATGTTTCTAGATGTGAAGATCACGGCCTCACAATCCCAACTTCAAGCTTTTGCTTGTCCTCCAGCTCTCTCAGCACCTCATCTACCTTTATCAGGGCATGTGTCTCCATTCCCCCTGTTCTATCTAGGCATCCCATCCTGAGAGAGGAAGGAAAGGCATAGTCATTTGATCTTACTTTTGGATTTCCTTGTCATTTCTATTTTCTACACTGTCTCTGAACAGGAAGGTGTGGGTTCTCTCTGTCTTTTTATTTATTTATTTATTTATTTATTTTGGAGTAGACGTCTCCTATATCATGTTATCTAGGATTATGAAAAGTCTGAGATTTGCTCTGCTTTCAAGCTAACAAGTTAGCTTGTTACAGTTTCATGGGGGCTGGCAGAAGACATGAGATTCCTGAGTCATACTGAGGACTTTATTACTCATGGCACATGAGGCAGCATGGCCCTCATGTTAGTGCCCATTCTCCAAGTCCCTCAAGTCCCATGGAGCAATGTCGATGGCCCTAGATGGGTGCTGTGCACACAGTAGATTTATGTTACAGCTGAGGAACCCTAAACTTAAAAAACCTCAAACTTGCACAAACTTTTAACCAGAGGAAGACATTATTTTTATTTTACTCTATGGCAAACCTACTCTGTGCTTCAGAAGGACATACTAGCTCTGCTTTCCAAAACTGTTCACTATGTGTCATCTTTGAACAGTTAGTGCAGAATGAAAGGCTGTCAGCCTCTTTCCACAAGATGTAAAGAAACATGAAAGACTCATGGAGAATTGTCTCCAAACACACATATTCTTAACCTATAAGTTCTAAGTTTCACAACTTATAGTTAAGGGTAAGAAGGATATTCTTTTTACATTATGAAAGAAACTATGCTAGAAGTCAACTATAACAAAAGGCTGGCTATTCTAAGAGCTTTGGAATGCCTAGGAACTAGAGATTATTAAGAATAAAATAAATCGGTTTGATGTCCCCCCAATATTGCCCAAATTATCTATTGATTTGCATTCTTATGTCTTTCCTAGTATTTAATACTTAAAGAGGTCACACTTACATGATGCTTATAA
The DNA here is from genome assembly GCF_028885655.2 of Pongo abelii. Lineage (NCBI taxonomy): Eukaryota > Metazoa > Chordata > Mammalia > Primates > Hominidae > Pongo > Pongo abelii. The sequence goes on from NC_071991.2 coordinate 89,406,817, forward strand.
CACACAGGTATGGTTTTGACTGGACTAGGCCAATCACAATCTAAATTATACTGACAGATCAGAGCCAGCATATATGAGAAAATATTCTTGAGGATAGTTTAGTTTTTTTTTCTCAAGAACATTTATGTTTCTTAGAATATAATTTATTAGAAGTAGTGGATGCAGATTTGTTTTGGTTATAAATAAATAAAGTTGAAAGTGATTATATGAAATAGTTAAGGGAGGCTCAGGCCTTTATGCACTAAATCTAAGTTTTCAATAGAAAATCTGAACAATTCCATTAAAAAATTACTTTTGGGAATTATCTGAATTATCAAAACTACTTTTGAGAAGATTCCACAGCTTTATCTTGTGCTTTATTCTGACATATAAACTGTCAGATAGTAAGGTGGTTCGTGATTCTTGACACACTAATTAACATTAGCTGCTATGAGAAACAGCTTTCAAGTTGCAGTGGCCTAATACAGAAATGTTTTATTTCTTGTTGATGTCACAGACCAAAAGAGACCAGGTGGCTCTCCTAGGGGTTTCTTCCCTGGTGTTGAGTCAGGGACCCAGGTTCTTCCATTGGGTGCTTCTACTTTCCAGGAAAACCTCCAGATTCCCTCACTGAGTGCCCTTCATTTGACCAGCTGACAAGCAAAGAGTGTGGAAGACTGGAAGACACATGGGATGTTTCAGGGGTCAGGCCAGAAAGTGAGGTATATCACCATCCTACATTTCATTGGCCAAACTGGTTACATGGCTTGACCTAGATTCAAAAGGTGGGGAAATGTGGCCTTCCTATTTTCTATGTCACATTCTTTAAAAGGAATCTGTCAGTCAACAAGATTTATTGATGATCAGCTTGGTGCATATCATTGTATTAGACATTGTGAAAGTAAAAAGAGAGTTAAAAGTTCACGTGCACAGATAGAGAAAATGGATTAAGGCAGGAAGTCTGGATTCATTCTGGTTAAGTAAGTCATTGGGGGCAGTCATTCCTAGGGTTTAACCCTAGGAATAATGTGTGCATTATGGTATGTATCATTGCATGTTTTCTGGGTTCAAATTTATGTCCAGATTCCTCATAGACAATTGCAGACAGTCCTCCATGTTCAACAACTGAAGCAACAGAAGGAGGGCCTCAACAATGTAGGAAATTGAATATACCAATAACAGGTTAATTATTTTCATAAGCATAAAAATAGACTGCATATTCACCAGTCAGAGGCAACTTAAAGGAGGATGGGATTAGTAGTTTGGGATCTGGGTCATGAGAAAACTACATAAAAGAACAGGAAACAAATGACAGGACATGTTGGTTGTCATCAAATTGGCAAAGGACTGTTACATAAAATAAAGAGGGAAATAAACCAGTGGGAATACTGAATACATAGTGACATTACTAGCTAAGGAAAAGCAAACATAAGTTAGAATTACCATGACTTCTTTTTTGTCACAAAAGACTTATAAATAAATATATTTTCAACAGATTTAGTGACCTCATAATTATGGAATGGGAGCAAACTAAGCAGCTGCTTGTCTTCTGAAGTCCAGTTTTTCCCCTTCCCTTTCTTATTTTTAAATGACTCAGATGATTCTGTAGCACAATAATGGTGGTAGGGAACTGATATTTGTTGAATGCCTATCATATGTTGGGTACCACACAGGAACTTTACAAAAATATGTGTTTACTATTTTAATTCTCAGGAGGATATTCTGAGGCAGGCATGATAATTTCTGTTTTAACAGAAGGGAAAACTGAGGCCCAGTGTAGTTACGTGACTTGATGAAGGACACATAAACAAATTGTGGAAGTGTATGTAGAAACCAGGTCTTTGGACATGGTTCATTGCTTTACATAGTAATGCTGATATTAATATAACTGATTATTGTATCCTCTGGTCAATATATTAAGCATTTTATAAGGCATGTAAGGCAGAATAAAAGATTGCTTACTTGAGCTCTGAAAAAAGGTAAAAGAAAGGTGAAGTTGAAAAGTTAAAATGTATTCATTTTGGCACCAGAGAAAAATATGCATACCTCTCTCATTCTACTTTTCACATTTTATTCTCTTTTTCTTCCTTTCTAATTTATATCTCACCAATTTCTGAAAAAGGACTGATGAAAACTCCTTGGCTGACCCCCAGAAAATTCATAATGTAATAAAATTATTTTCCAATTTCTACCTAAATAAATTGCTTGCCTTCAGATTGTAAAGAACCAACAGTATTGATAAATTAAAAAACAATCGACATAGGTGGTACATGTTTTGAGATTTATATGAATAGAACTATACTACTTGCATTTTGTATAGCTTGCTTTTTTGTTTAGAACTATGTTCCTTGGATTCATCTATGTTGCTTTATGTAGCTGTAGTTCTTTAATTTTTACTGTTGTATGTTATTATGTTCCTAATAAACCACACATAATTTTATTTTTTTCCTATGGTTAACCAATTAGAGTTCATATATTCTTCACTATATTGTGTTGCTAACTCTGTAATATATTGTTTCGTGACTTATAAAACCAAAAAGCCACTCTCCATTCTTAGATCACATTTAATAATATTTTATTATATGGTTATGATTAAACATGTTTTAATTTGAAATTAAATTGTGTTAAAGTGGATTAATTCTATTTTTTCCTAGAGTGCTTTCTAAAACACAAAAGGTGGATTAATCTAGATCTGTGAGCAGGAAGCAGGAAAGGTGTAAAAGTGAGAAATTTGAGGCAGGGAGACCAGTTAGAACTTTATCAGAGGTTCAAGAAAATGAGACTCTGAATGGTGACAGTGACATAGGAATAAAAAGGACAAAAATGTGAGAAATTTTGCAGAGGAAGAACTGACCGTATTTCGTGAACAATTGAATGTGGAAAGCAAAGTAAGTTAATTGTTAAGCATTGCTACAAGGTTTGAGCCAGATGACGTTAGGAAAAAGATTATTTCAATTTTAAATTTATTAAAATTAATGTGGTTATAGGACATTGCAATAGAGATTTAGGAAGTATTTGTATGTAGTTAACAAGTTAAATCTGTTGAAGGGATTTTTAAAAAAAAAAAACTTTGCTGGTTTCTCTATTCTTATTGTTTTATAAGAACTCTTTTACATATTCTGGGCCAGGCATGGTGGCACACACCTGTAATCCCAGCTACTTGGGAGAATGAGACATGAGAATCACTTGAGCCCAAGAGGTGGAGGTTGCAGTGAGCTGAGATCGCACCACTTCACTCCAGACTGGGAGTGAATAGAGTGCAATAGAGTGAGACTCTGTCTCAAAACAAAACAAAAAAACAAAAACAAAAAAGAACTCTTTACATATTCTGGATACAAATCCTTCTCCCAGGAGTATCTTCTGCTGGTTTGTATCTTTGTGTTTGTTCACTTTTAATATTTTTGTTGGTGTCTTTTGAGGAATAAAAGTTCATAATTTTTATGTAGTCCATTTTATCAATAATTTCCTTTATGTTTGTGCATTTTATTAAGGAAATTTTTCCATAGTGAGGCCATCAAAAATATTTTCCTGGATTGTATTCTAATTGTAGCTTTTTTGCAATCACATACAGATTATTAATAAAACTGAAGTTGATTGATTGTTGCTTATGGTATTAGAGACACAATATCATTTGTCCCCTTCATAGATGCCCAATGGTTCCAGCACCATCTGTTGAAGTCTATTTATCTTCCACAAATTTCTAATACCACTTTGGTCATATATTAAGTAATAAATGTATGAGTCTGTTTCTAAACTCTTTATTCCATTTCTTTAATTATCAATCCATGTCAGTAGTACTTGAATTTCATTTCTTTAATTTTATAATAAATCTTGAAATCTAATAAAGAAAATGCACAAAGCATTTTTTTCTTCTTCCTCAATAGAATAATGTCTTAACAGTTTTTTGATCTTTGAACCTAAATATAAATTTTAGACTCAACATATTAATTTGTACACATACACACACAGGATAAAAAAACCTGTTGAAGTTTCTATTGGCACTGCATTGAATTTACATATCAATTATAGAACTGGCATCTTTATGACATTGAGTCCTTTAGTTCATGAGCATTGTATACCTCTATTTATTTAGCCCTTCTTTAATGTACAGAATTTCAGTTACAGTTTTATATTTTTGTCAGTAATGGTTTTGCACAGTTGATTTATTTTGAGTATTTTATAGACTTTTATTTTAGTTTGAAAATCTTCCTGTACAACTCTGTATTGTTGGTATACAGAAATGCAATAGATTTTTACATGTTGATTTTTATATTCTGCAAACATAGTAAACTCTTCTCTTAATTCTAAAAATCTTCTGTAGATCCTGTCAGAATTTTTTTTATAACAAAGTAATTTCACTTGCAACTAATGATAATTTAGTTTATTCTCTTCTATTCTTCTACTTTTATTCCTTTTATACCCTTTTGGTATTTGCTAATAACTCCAACCCAAGATTGGAAAAAATGGATATTCTGATAATTTTCCTGATCTGAAAAGGAGTTTTTACCCTTAAGTATAATGTTCAATGGTGGTTATTTTTGTAGATCCTCCATATCAGGTAAAGACATTTATTTAATTAAAAAAAAATCAACCTTGAATTCTTGGCCTGGACCAAAGGAAACAGATAAAGAATGGAAAAGGAGAATATATTGAGTTTTGGATTTCATTATTATTGATATGGTTGGGCTGTATCCTCACCCAGATCTCATCTTGAATTCCCACATGTTGTGGGAAGGACCCAGTGGGAGTTAATTGAATCATGGGGACAAGTCTTTCCTGTGCTGTTGTCGTGATAGTGAATATGTATCAGGAGATCTAATGGTTTTATAAAGAGGAGTTCCCCTGCACAAACTCTCTTCTTTTGTCTGCTGACATGTGAGACATGCCTTTCACCTTCTGCCGTGATTGTGAGGCCTCCCCAGACATGTGGACATGTAAGTCCATTAAACCTCCTTCTTTTGTAAATTGCCCAGTCTAGGGTATGTCTTTAATCAGCAGTGTGAAAATGGACTAATACAATTATTATATTTTAAATTTCCTTTCCTTTTTTTTGATACAGAGTCTTACTCTGTCGCCCAGGCTAGAGTGCAGTGGCACTATCTCGGCTCATTGCAACCTCTGCCTCCCAGGTTCAAGTGATTCTCCTGCCTCAGTCTCCTGAATAGCTAATAGAAATTAGCCACCATGCCTGGCTAATTTTTGTAGTTTAAGTAGAGATGGGGTTTCACCATGTTGGCCTGGCTCGTCTCTAACTCCTGACCTCAAGTGATCTGCACCCCCCTCAGCCTCCCAAAGTGCTGGGATTACAGGTGTGAGCCACGGCGCCCAGCCTTATATTTTAAATTCCTAAATGTTCTGACCTTCTTCCTTTTCTCTTCCTCCTTCCCTTCCTTACTCCCTTCCTTCCCTTCCTCTCCCTCTCCTTCCTTCCCTCTCACTTCCTCCTTTCTCTCTCTGTTTCTTTTTTTAAAATGAAATTTGTCTTTTTTATATTCTTTTCTTTTCCCCTTATATTTTCAGGGGTTTTTACATTTTAAAATACATTAAATATATTTTTCATTATTTGTCTTACAATTCCAACATTTGAAGTCTTTATGTATCTAACTTTCCTATCTGTTGCTTCTGCTACCTCTCACCCAAGATGACCTGCTTCTCTGCACATTTTGTAAGTTTTAACTATTAGTTTAGTTTCTGGAATTTTATCTGTTGAATATTTCTGAGCCCTATATTAACAATTTGTACCTCAGAGACTATTTGCATTTGCTTCTGCTGAACATTGGTGGCCAGGGGAAGGGAGTCTACCAACACAGAAACACTTTAAATTTTCTTCTCTGAGGTTTTTTGAATATCCCCAGGTAGCATGAGATTGGGCTATAAGCTCAGGTGAGGGTCAGCTTGTGCAAATGAATCCCAAGGGGGCAATTTTATGTTTCCTTCTACCCAATGCCATATTTTGTAATAAACAATCTTCCCTGCTGTTCCCTAGATTTATTTCTAGTTTACATGTACCTTGAGGGTTTAGGCCTTTGAGATTCCTGATTTATTAAGGCATCTCTTTTAAGATTCCTCATCTTGGGTATGTTCCTCTCAGGATTTATTTCCTGTTACCTGTGAATACAGAAGCTCAAGTTCACCTTCATGGGCAAATGTCCTTAAGGTGAAATCAGATTGAAAGCTCAGCTTACCTCTCTAGATTTCTATTTTCAATTTGTTTTTCACTACTTTTTATTTTTTAAATTCTTTAATTTTTAATATTTGTGAGTACATAGTAGGTATACATATTTATGGGACACATGAAATGTTTTGATAAGGCATGCAATGTGAATAGTTTTTCACTTCCGAGAGTCCTCTCCTTCTAACACATCAATGTATTTAAACATACTTTTTATTATTTTAATTATTTTCAGTGGGAGGGTTGGTCACATTTCCAGTAAATGTGTCATATTACCGGAAAATGAAATTTTAGAGTCTTGGAATATAATTTATTCCTACAATAAATTTAAGATTGGCATGGAAAGAATGAGGGGGTCTTTTATGAATATGAGAGAGTATAAATACAAGATTATAGACTAGACATTTATTCATATGTATTTACATATTTACTGGGCACTCTATTATGTGATGTGTTGTGTTATACTGCAGAAGATACCAATAAGTACATTGAAAGGTTTCTGGATTTCAAAGACTTTAATGATATAAGTGATAAATTCAGTAAAATGGTGTAAATTAAATGTTCATACCTAACTGGGGAAATAAAGCAAAGCTTTTTTTAAAAGATGATATTTTATCCCAATCTATAGGATAGACACAGGGGGGATGAGCAGAAGTTCATTCCAGGTAGAAGGATCAAAGAGCATGAACAAAGGTATAGAGGTAAAAAAACATGGACTGATTTTAGAGAACAGTATGTTTGGCTGAATTATAGGTGATTTTAAAGAAATAGTTAATGATAAAAATAAAAAGCCAGACTGAGGCTACAGCATGAAAGAGCCATGAATTCTAGGCTAAGGAATTTGAAGTTGAATTAGTAGGGGAACTAATTTATTACTTAATGTATTTTTAAAATAAATATATTTAATATAATATTTAATAATAATTTGAGTTATCCATAGATGCATAAATCTGTCAGTTTTATGCAATCTACAACATGTCATTTATGGAAGACTGATAGTAGAATCAAAACTATCAGTTAAACTATTATCAGTTAACCTAGCAATTATAAACAGGTAATTAGAATGGGATGAAGTATGGGAGTGTGAAACAAGTAAAATAACTATTTATTACTGTGTAAAAACTGTCTTATTCAGTTTCTGCTATGAATAACCTCCATCTTTGATGATGGCTTCATGTTGTTTACTTAATTACTTTCTTACATTGCTTAGAAAAAATTTATTTCCTGAATAGATTTGAAAACACATCTTGTTCTTTCTTCCCCTGAGTAAGATTCAAACCTGAGTTGTTACCCTAAAACCACAGGCATTTAGGTACTTTCCCCACCAGCCTCCACTTTTTAAAAAGAAAGAGGTGGGCTGGCTCTTGCTCAAATCATTTTGGTAATTTTATTTTTTTAGGTTATAATATTAATAAACTTCTTAGGCCACCTCATTTTGTTAACAACAACAAAAACATCATTAAATGCCAATCAGGATATGTGGTATCAAAATTGAATGACTACTTTATAAATGCTAAGGAGTCATAAAATAATCAAAGGAACATGAACTGGCATACTACAAATGGCTAATGTCATTTTATTTCTAGACTGAGATGAGAAATGAGAACGCGTGTCTTTCTCTACTCTATTACCAAAACCTTGTTAGGATCTGGCCAACATGTGAAGAAGTGACACAGCTGAGTCTTTCTCAGGCAAAATACATTAACATTACAAATGAAACTTGGTCTGAATCTGTCTCAAGAAGCATTTTCTCTCAGAGGTATAGTAAGAATTACATTAGCAGTGCAGTTATTAAGCTCTGTTGAATAATTCTGTGTTTTCTAAAAGGAAAGTGACCTTTTTTTATCTCTCAGGGGGATAATAGCACTACAGATATGTTTAAAATAAAACTAATTGGGACAGGACAATAGCGGTAACACCAGCTTTACAAAAATACCTGGGGGAAATTTGGTATTCGGTTAGAAAATATAAAGTATTTTAAACAAAATATTTTATAATGGTTGATTTAGATGTATGACCTTTATTTCTTCTTAATCAAACAGCTTTATCTTCTGTTTTAGGTTGTAGATAGGGAATGGAGACCAGAAATCTACTGTTGAAAATTGTCAGTTCGATACTGCTTTGAAAAATGGCCACAATTTGGGACCTAAACTCCTCAATAATATGTGTAACTATTGTATTTCTTCAATTGTCAGAGGTATGTATTTTCACATTTTGACATACCTGACATCTGGGTGTTTCCCAGAAAGCAATGTCAAAACAAACAAACAAATAAACAAACCAAAAAACCCATGCCCTAGCTTCTGTGCTTCTTAGCGGTCGTTATCTTTGTAAGTGATAATACACTTACAAAGTGTATTATTCAGATGCTTGCATTTAAGTTTGAATCCCTAATGTTGCTTTAGCTGTTCTACAGAGAGATAACATTATAATGCAGAGCTGAAAGGAGATATTATTTTATACAAAGAAGAGCTAGTAAATGCCAAAAATGAAGTCAAAGGTAGTAGAAAATTGCCAAATCTATTGTCTATATTATAGCATTTCAAAGCCAGAAAAGACTGCATGACAGACGTGTGGTCTTAAAGGATTATTATTCAGGTGCCAAACATCTATCTATCAAAAGCTTCTGGATAACTTTCAAGAGAAGGTAATTCACTTGCATTGATGAATAATTCAATTAAGGAAAAAGTGAAACGCAGTTTAACTAAATGGTAAATGCAAACAAAACCCTAACAATAATACTGTTGATCTTAAAGATGCCCAAGAAGTCAATCTCACAAGCACGGATTACAGAAAGCAACATGTCATGCTGCCTACCAAAATCAATTCAGAAGACTCGTAAGACTGAGTGGGAAGATACTGGAACTCAAATTTGATTTTAAAAATGCAGAAAGTGTTATACATAATTACATGAATAAACACATGGTATCATGAGTATGGAGACAATTTAATGTATACCTAATTTAGCATTTGGTTTCTTAAAACATAATGAATACATACAAGAAAAAATGGCAATCACTAATATCCAAGATAGATTTATAATATTATCCCTAAATTACTTCACATTAATATGATATTCTTTCTTGATAGCGTTACTATACGTGAGCTGGGATTACAAATCTATATTTCAGTAGGGTACTTAACAAATTCCTTGTATCCTTGTGGACAAATGGAGAAATATGGACTGGATGATGGTGTATTAGGGGTTGAATGACTGTGCTCCTGAGGTCTGATGAGTGGATTGAGGGCACCTGGAAAGAGGTTTTTAGTGGCTTGTGGATCAATCTTTCCTAGGCCACCTTTTATGTGGTGTAATTTGTTGGTAACTTGAACACATGGAAGCCTTTCTTATGAAATTTGCAGTTGTAAAAAATGTAGCAGGGATAAAAATACTTTAGATGATGAAATCAGCATCTAAAAATTTTGACAGGGTAGAGTGATGCACTGAATGCAGTAAGATTAATTTTGTAAGAGATAAATATAAGATCCTGAACCTGCGTATATAAAGTAACCTTGTTTGGATAAGTTAGTTATTTTAATTTCTAACCATTTTACTACACCTCTTGTTCTGTCAGTTTCCCTTTGTATAAAATGGGAATAATAATTTTTCCCATTAGAAGTAAGGGCTCAGCACAGTGCTGGCACATGAGTGCTCAATAGGTGCTAGTTACCACTTTTTCAGAAATCCTGGGCTAGAATCCAAATTTTGCCACCTATGGGGTATTTGACCTTGGGTAAGGTGCTTATTTTTTCTCAGGTTTATTTCTCTCATTTGGAAATGGGGATAAAAATAGTACCTACCTCATAGGTAGTTGTCAGGAGAATTAAATGAGATGATGCATGCGAAGCATCTTTGAGGTGCTTGGCACCTGGGGAGCTCCTAATGAATGTTAGCAATTATACTGAACATTAGTGTGACTTCTAGAAAATCCACCTTGACATTGCACTGCAAAAATAGAGCTATAACCTCTGTAAAATAAGGGAAATTATACTTCTACTCTACTCTGTTACAGACTAAAGCTGTGTTGTCATGTCAGAATGTAAATTTTAAGAGGAATATTAGACAATTGAGGTGCATATAAAATCAAATCATGTGAAAAATGATGGAAGAAATGGAGGATGTTTATCCTAGAGAAGAGAAGATTAAGAAGGGAGGAAGCTCTCTGAAGGGTCATCATTGGAAGAGAAATGAGGATTGTCCTCTGTGGACCCTAGAGTGAGAATTATGACAATAGGAGACAGGTTTTTGGCTCCTCTGAAGAAAGACTTTTTTTTTCCTAAACTGAGAGCTGTCCAAAGTTAGGATGACTGCCTTGGAAAATAATGATTTCTTAGTCACTGAATTTTTTTTAGGGTTGAAAAGCCATTTGTTGGAGAGTTGCAGAGAGGATTCAGGGATTTGAGATGGGATTTGGCTCAGTGATCTTTAAAGGCCAATCCTTCTCGAAGGTTCTGTGGTTCTGTAGCTGTTGACTTCCTCACAGTGCTTAACATTTAAAACCTTTTGCAAAACTTGTGTCCAGTCACCTACTCTTTTCTTTCAGATTATTTGAAATATTCCATGCTAAGTAAGAATTGAATATCCCTGACCTTTAAGAACTAATATTTATTTCCTTCATTGCTCTTATCTGAGATATCCGGGTAAATGGATTTGCAGAATCTCTGCATGCCAATCATGCTTGCATTTCCTTTGCAAATCGGGAAGGTGATAAGATGCTTAAAGAATTGTCAGGTTACAGGATTTCTGATGGCTCAGCTTTAATATCCCACAATGTTCCTATCCCAACTGTCAATATTAATTAATAGACATGCAAATATTGGGTGTATGGGTCACAAACTAGTTATTGCAGGGCATTCTTTGAACAATGTATGTCATAGGAAAAAATTGTATTGATATTTACTATCGCATTCAGTATAGCATTCTGCTTCCAAGTAGTTTAATTTTTCCCTGCTTTTATATATATAAATGAATAAATCATGAGTGGCACTGAAGGAAAATGGAGAAGGGAAGTCCTCTAATGGGTACAACCAGGTGTACTTTGCCTGGAAGAAGGTCAAATCTATACCAATTCCTGGGTAGAAGTTAAATGTCTCTCCATATAGCAAAGGAGTTTGAAGGAATAGGCTTGTCAGCTTGCTGATTAGAAAAATTGGAAAAAAAATTATGTGATTGAACCTCTTGAAATGGGCCCAGTGTGTGAGAATATTAGTGTCCCATGTGAATTTTCACCAAGTGCTCAATTATCAGGTCAACCAGATGACCCACGTGGTTGATGTCAGTCAACTTCTTCCTTCACCTCACTGTGTCAATGAGCTCATAAACGGTGTTCCATCACAGCAACGATGAAGACTGTGCATGCCTCAGTAACAAATTACTTGCCTCTCTTCAACCTGGCTGCTACCATGGCTGAATGCTCGATCTGCCAGCAATAGAGACTAATAGTGAATGCTCAATAGTGTATGATATAATGAGGGGACCAGCCTGCCTTCTGGTTGATTATATTGCGTCCCCTCCATTATGGAGTGAACAGTATTTTGTACTCACTGAAATAAACACTTAATCTGCATATGGTTTGTATGGGTCACAATCAAACTAGTTATTGCAGGGTATTCTTTTTGGGCTACCATGCTGCTTCTGTTGACTTAATGAATATCTTATTTACAGTAGGCATCTTCACACTATTTTCTTCTAATCAATCCAGAGACTCATTTTACAGCAAAATAATTAAGACCAATGCTCTTGGGGTTCCCTTGTATTTCCAGAAAACCTTCACTCAGAAACAGCTGGCTTATGGCATAGCAGAATGATCTAAGGAAGACTTACTTATTGTGTCAGCTGGGAAACAACACCTTTTGACATCGGGGAGTGGGAGGGAGTTGTCCTTTAGAATAAAGTACATTATCTGAACTAATGACTAATATATGATGCTCTTTCTCCCAAAGCCAGAAACTGAGGAGTGAAGTGGGGGTGGTATTCCTCATTTTAACACTGACTGACCAATGCACAACATTTTTGCTTTCCAAATCCATTACTTTGTACTCTGCTAGTTTGGAGGTCATAGTATTCAGTGGAGAAATGCTTCATCAGGGGACACAATTGAACTGGAGGTTGAGTGAGCTAATTGGCCTTTTGGGGTTTCTCTTGCCAATGGGCCAGGAAGGAAAAAAACAGTTTCCAGTGATGGTTTACTATGATTTTCTATGACAGAGCTCAGGGATTCCTCTGGAGCACCACCTAGTATTGTAACAAACAGTGATAAAAGTTAATGGCACTTCGGGAGGCTGGGGCAGAAGGATCACATGAGCCTAGGAGTTTAAGACCAGACTGGGCAACACAGTGAAACCATGCCTCTACAAAAAAATTAAAAACATTAGCTGGACATGGTGGTGCATGCCTGTAGTCCCAGCTACTCAGGAGGGTAAGGTGGGAGGGTCACTTGAGCCTGGGAGGTCAAAGCTGCAGTGAGCTGTGATCGTGCCACTTCACTCCAGCCTGAGTGATGGAGATCCTGTCTCAAAAAATAAAAAAAGTTAAGGGAAGACTACAGCAACCCCTTTAGTTAGGTCCACCAATACTCAGACCACTCAGCAATTAATCCCACCAGATAAAGAACCATGACCAAGTGAGATGCTAGCTGAACACAAAGGGACCATGAGGGAAGAAAGTTATCAATACCAAAGATGACCTCAAAAGCAATCGCACAAATGAAAATGTTTGTAGCTGCTCAAATTTTCTTCCTGGTTCTTCTATGCATATAATTATATTAATGATTTTCCTCCCTTGTTTTCCTTTTTCCTAATACCTACAAAACCTAACATATTGTCAACTTTAGTATTCATTAGGTTTCATTTCTTTTCTAAACGTTTAATTTTTAAATGAATATAAAGTAAAATTAACTTTTTGGTGTACAATTCTATGAATTTTAACACACGTGGTAACTACTATCACAATTCAGATATAAAACACTTTTATCACCTCTAAAAATTTCCTTTGTGTTATCTCTCTGTAGTTACATCTTTCCACTGTCACTCCAATCCCTGACAACCATTGATTTGAAGCACTGTTTTGTCTTTTTGAGAATGCCATATAAATGGAACCATACAGTAGATAACAGTTTGAGATTGGCTTCTGTCCTTTAGCATAATTCCTTTGAGATGCATCTAAGTTATAATGTGTGTCAATAGTTCATTCCTTTTTATTGCTGAATAGTACTGCAAATCTCTAGTTTTTAATATAGGATGGATTGGTGATAGTGAACTTCATAATTTACCCAATAGATTTCAGAATATACAGATGGATTGTCACTGAACTAGAAGAGAAATGAACATCATCCAGATATGGAAATTTGAATGCAGGAATAAGAATGTTTATGTATATTGAGTAGCAGAACGGTGAAGTGCTGCAGAATTGCAGTTTGACTCTTTTTTTTTTTGAGAAAAAGTCTCGCTTTGTTGACCAGGCTGGAGTGCAGTGGAATGATCTCGGCTCACTGCAACCTCCACCTTCTGGGTTCAAGTGATTCTCCTGTCTCAGCCTCCTGAGTAGCTGGGATTACAGGCCTGTGCCATCATGCCTGGCTAATTTTTGTATTTTTAGTACAGATGGAGTTTCACCATGTTGGCCAGGCTGGTCTCGAAGTCCTGGCCTCAAGTGATCTGCCTCCCTGGCCTCCCAAAGTGCTGGGATTACAGGTGTGAGCCACCCTCCCCGGCCTGCAGTTTGATTCTTTTATACTCATTCCATCCCACTTTTAGTAAAAGTTCTCAAAGAAAACTGATCTAGGAAGATGCTGGAGGTGCATCCTCTCCTTGGAGGTTTTGGACTCTACTGGGGATATACTGGCTTAAATAATTTAGGAAGGGAACATACATAGAAATATACCAATAAACATGGCAGATGCTTTAGGTACATTAACTCATTATGTATTAACACATTAACTCATTGTACACTTACCCTATAGTGACAAGTATTTTTAGCACTAAATTACAGGTGAAGAAACTTAAGTCAAGGGTGATTAGGTTATGTTCCCAAGATCACACAGCCAGTAAGTAAGTGGAGTTTCAATTTAAAATGCAGGTTTGTCTGACACCACATTTGTGATGGTTAATTTTATGCATCAACTTAACTGGGCTAAGGGATGCCCAGATAGCTGGCAACAAATTTCTGGGTGTGTCTTTGAGGGTGTTTCTGGAAAAGATTAGCATTTGAGTCAGTAGGCTAAGTCAAGACCTGCCCTCACCAAAATGAGTGGGCATCCTCCAATTCATTGAGGGCCTGAATAGAACAAAAAGGTGGAGGAAGAACCAGCTGTCTCTCTTTTTTGAGTTGGGCTATCCATCTTCTCCTGCCCTCAGAGCTCTTGGCTCTCAGGCCTTCAGTCTTGGACTGAGAGTTACACCACTAACTCCCTGGTTCTCAGGGCTTTTGGCCTTGGACTGAATTACAATTACTGGCTTTCCTGGGTCTCTAGTTTGCAGAAGGAAGATTACGGGACTTCTCAGCCTCCATAATAGAGTGAGCCAATTCGCTCTCTCACTCTCTCACACACACATATCCTATTTGTCCTGTCCCTCTGAAGAAACCTGACTAATACAACGTTCTTCTTGAATATTTCCACAACCTCTCACAGTAGGTTAAACTCTATATCCAAGTGAAATTTTTTCTCCTTTAACTATAAATAGTTTTGTTTTGATCCTTGAGGAAAACAGAGAGCAAGGCAGATAAATCCCTCTGGTGAGAGGCTTTCATGGACTCAGAGAAAGCAACTCAAAACACCAGAATTTAGCCTTTCCTCATGTGACCCATTTTCCATTTGTTGAAGTCATTCTTTTGTTTTCTTTAGAATCCTATTTATCCTCCTCAATTCTCCATTCTTCTTTCCCTACAGTTATTTAAAATATGGTGACCAAATAGATGTACAAAAGGTAGAATAGCTTAAGTATCATACTCCTTTTTGATATATCCCACCTTTCTTGTTTTAAAAATTGAACTAATATATATTTTCTATAAAAAATTTGGAAGTATGGAAAAGTATAATAGAAAAAAACTAATCCATACATTTTGTCCAGAAAACACCATCTTTGCTAGTCATCTGGCCTATCCTCAGTTTTTCAAATATGATTTTTAAAACCTAGTTAAGACTATATTCTATTTAATAATTTAAATGATATTTAAAAAAATAGAAGAGGGTAATAAAACTCCCTAAGGGGGTGAGCCCTAGAATGTGACTGCCTGTGTTTGAAACCCAACACTGTCTTTTCTGAGAAACTTGTGCCTTTATTCGCTCATCTGTAAAATGGAGATAAGAGTACCTATCTCATAGGGTTGTTTTTGAGGGTTAAATGAAGTAGAACTTGTAAACATCTTAGAACAGCAATGGCACATATTAAGTGCTCAATAAATGTTAGCTATTATAACTGCCATTCAACACTCACAACAAAACAATGATACAGCATTCATATTTGCTTCAGATATTTCTTTCTTCTTTTCTCCATCCCTTTCATCCCTTTTCCTTTTGGAAATAAAGTATTAATGATGCTGGTGAAGCCCTTTTACATTCCTTCCCAATATTATTCTCCTTTCTTCTCCTTGAGGCAATCAGTATTCTGAAATTGGTTTGTATCCTGCTGTCCATGTTTTTATAATTTTACTACATTGGATGTATCAATTGTGTATAAATTTTGTATCATGATTTTCCCCCACTTAACTGAAAGCATTTTCATAAGCACTTCCCTGTCAGACACCTTTTATAAAATAATTCTTTGTGTCAGGATAATATACATTATTTACTTTCCCTAGTATTAAATATTTAGGTTTCATTCATTTTCTTTTACAAAAAACATTGGTGAATATTTTGTCCTTGCATATTGTTCTTACATATTTGTATACATCTTTGATGATTTCTTCAGGTAGAATTGATTGGCATCAAAGAATACAAACATTTTTAGTAATTTGTAATGATTATAAAAATAATATGTAATTATGGAAAAATCAAAAACAGAGTCTGCAAAAATGAAAGGAAAAATATCTGTTATGCTAGTATTAGAAGATAATTACTGCCAACAGTTTGGTTTATTTCCTTCTAGTGATATTCCTTCCATAAAGCACACTTAAACTCTTCCCCAACCCCCTGCACATCATACTTGAGGATACACTGTTTATTATTTTACTTTTTAATTTCAATGGTTTTGGGGGTACAAGTGGTTTTTGATTACATGGATAAGTTTTTTAGTGGTGATATGTGAAATTTTAATGCACCTGTCACCTGAGCAGTGTATATTGTACCCAATATATATAGTCTTTTATCCCTCACATTACCAACCTTTCCCCTTGAGTCTCCAAAGTCCATCGTGTCACTCTTATGCCTTTGTGGAGGATATATGTTTATTAGGATTTGTTTCCAGCTTTTTCCATTAACCTTATATCATCACATTTCCTCAATTCATTTAGTATTCTCTAGTAAATGTAACTTTTAATACATACATAATCCTACCACATGAAGCGGTACAATTTATTTAACCATTCCTCTACTTTGGGGCACTTAGGTTACTTCATTTTTAATCATATTAAAGGATAGTGAGTATTCTTGTACAGAAACTTTGTGCTCCTTACCTACCAGTTCCTTAAGAGTCCTGGAAGGAAAAATTACTGGGTTAAGGCATAAACATATTAAAGGCAGTTAATACACATTGCCAAATTATCCTCCAGAAATACATGTTCTCCTGAGTGTATAATCCATGCATACATTTGCCAGAATTATTATCTCTTTGCTAATTTGATACAGAAGACACGTTACATTGATGTTTTCATTGATGGTTTAAAATTAATTAAAAAATTTGCTACTTGAATTCATTCAGATTATTTTTTCTAATTTTGTTTGTGCTTAGTCTTTTAAAAATCGGGGTTATTTATACCACAATCTGATTTAAGTTAAAAAAGAAAATAAATCTATGTATATAGCATCATTTTGGCTATGGCTTTTGTTGATACAGCTAAGGCTTTTGTTGACTTTTTAACAAAATTCAGTTCAATTTTCAGGTATACACTGCACAAATAAAGTGGAAAAATGATTATTACCTAGTGATTGTAAGCTATTTAAACCCATTCTTGCAAAAATTTCATTAGGAATTTTCTATTAAAGTATATTTTTTATAAAACTATCTTTAAGAGTAAATTTATTGATCAGATAATCACAAACTTTGAATAATTTGCTATTACATCCTAAAATAACAGGTACAAGAGGACCTTAGAGTCTTCTTGAAATTTCCTTTCTCTGTCAGCCTGTATGCTGATTTTAATTATCCAAGGTCAAGATCTTTTTTATGGATGGGACAACTATGAGAAAATTATTTATTGAAAGTGGCAAGTTGTTCCACTCTGGAAAATCTACAATTGTCATTTGATCCAAGTGCATTGACTGGATGACTCTTATTGTTATAAGGAAAGAAGCTGTTTTCAATTTAATAGTCATGTTGTTAGTTCTTTCTCAGATGACAAAAATCATAACATAATTTGACTCCTAAAAATTCCACATGAATTAAAGAATAAAGCATATAAAAAGGAAATAATAACAAAATATAACAAAATAAGAAAACATAGGCATCTGTATGATTTTGCGCAGATACACGTACTTCTAGATATAAAAAAGGAAGAAATCACAAAAGAAAATGTTGCTACATTTGAATACCTAAAGATGACAAGCTTATGCCAGAAAAGCTACCAGAAATAAATTTAAAAGACTACAAAAAAGTATTTGTAAGATATATGATAAACATACACAAAGCTTATGAAGATTGCTAACGAATCAGTAAAAAATGGAACTTCAATAAAATGGCTAAAGTGTGCCCGTGAAAAATTCTCACACCCTGACATGAGAAGGAAACATGCAAATAGCTAGTAGATATATATGAAAAATCACTCAATGTCACTAATGATAAAAATACATTTTAAAAATAATAGCATTTTTCTCTTCTACCAAAATGATAAATATCTGAAGTATTATAATCTAGGGTGATGTGAAATAAATACTCAAACTGCTGGTAACAATTGCTACAAATTTTTTGGAAGGAATTTGTACACTATTCATCAAAAACTTTAAAAATACACATATCATGTGATCCAATGTTTTCACTTCTAGAAAGGTATCATAAAATATTTAAAGATATGCACACAGATTATGTTCCAAGGGCATTCTTTCCAGAATTATTAATAACACTGAATCCTTAAACAATGCCTAATATCTAATAGTAAATTACATATATCTAAAGAGTAGAAAATATTTTACAATTATTAAAGTTGTGTTGTTGGAGACTTTAATGACTTGAGAAAATATTTATGTTATTAAGAATAAAAATAAAAGCAGGTTACAAATTATTATTCCAGTTTTGCAGTACACACAGAGTTAAAAAAAAAAAAAAGCAAGGAAATTCCTCAACATATTAATACCATTAACAATGTTATCTCTGGGTGGTAGGATCTCTAGTTATTTTTATATTCTTCCTGATACTTTTCAATATTTTCCAAAATGTTTACAAGGAACATATATTGTTATTATAATCAGAATATAGGCGTGATACACAAACCTATATGTGTGTACATACACACAAACACACATATACAGAGACTTTCATATGGAAATTTTGTTAAAAGGACATTAGAGATAATGCCACAAACAAATGTGCCACAGGCCAACTTATAATGAGTGGGCCACGTGGATTTGTCCAGATATTCAATAACCAGAAATTTGGATGCTTCTTTTGAAAAACACAATAACTCACCCATTTACAGAATCTGAGATCAAGAAGGGATCTTGAGATCCCTGCCACTGAGGAAGGCCTTATGTCCATCTTGTTCACCAGTTGGTGCCCATGACCTAGTTCAGTATGTTTTTGAATGAAAGAAAAAACGAAGAGCACCTCAATGATTGCACAGATGGAGAAACTGTTTCCTCCAGAAAACACAGGGCTTAATGCCCAATGTTACACATCTCCACGAAATAACACCAATAGCAGCAATAATTACGGCTACTACTACCAACACATGTCACCTACTGTGTGCCAGGCACTCTTCCAAGTGCTTTATGTACATCAACTTACTTAATCCTCATAATAATCCTACGTGGTGGGTATTATTTTCATTAAATAGGTGAGAAAACTGAGTCACACACCACGTCTACACCTCAGTCCTCTTTCTTCCCCGCCATTTCATGCACACCATAATCACCTAGAAATTCGATCTGACGCTAGCCAGCATGGATCCTTACAAGGGATGTTCCGAGGGCACATCTGCGTGTTTGCGTGCAATGAGGAAAGTGGCGAGCTTTTTAAAGACCCACCGCCAGAAAACAACGTCCTGAAGTCCTGTATTTACCCTGGCTTCATCCCGGGAGCGCCCCTCCCAGTGGGCCACGGGGACCTGAGATAGGCGACTACACGGGGTCCCCAGCCTCTCTCGCCCTCTAGCGCGAGGCGAGCGCCGCGCAGTCCCTGGGGACCCGCCGGGCTGGGCCGCAGCCCCCGCCCGCGCCACCTGCTCCCCAGCTCCAGCGTCCCCGCCCCGCGTCCCGCCCCCGCGCCGCGCCCGCGCCCCGCGGTTCCTCCCTCCGGCGTGACGGGAGCACCGGCGCTGGCTGCCCGGGCCGCGAGCGCAGCGGAGCTGTCAGCAGGCGGACGGGCAGCGGGTGACGGAGCGGCGAGCTGAGCGCACAGCAGTCGCGGCCCGGGAGCCGGAGCTGCCGCCGCACCCGGGAAGGCTGCCTTGCCGCCGGCCCGCCGACCGCGGCGGGACGAAGATGCTGTTCCGCGCCCGGGGGCCGGTACGGGGCAGGGGCCGGGGGCAGCCGGCGGAGGCTCCCCGCCGCGGGCGCTCGCCGCCCTGGAGCCCCGCCTGGATTTGCTGCTGGGCGCTCGCCGGCTGCCAGGCGGCCTGGGCTGGGGACCTGCCCTCTGCCTCCAGCCGCCCGCTTCCTCCTTGCCAGGAGGTGAGCAGCACCTGGCCCTCTACCTGGAGTTTGCGGGGGGAGGGCGCGGAAGATGAAGGCTGAGAGCGGTGCCTGTTTATTTCTGTTTACCATCCCCTTTTCCTTTGCTTGGAGAACAGGGGCTTTCGTTTGCTTCGAGGGGTGAAGTTGCCCGCCCCGGTAGCTGGCCCGGAGAGGGTGTGTGGCTTCGCTGTCTCTCGGGGGATGCTTTTCTGTCCGCGCTCGTGTGTTTTGGGGGCTCTGCAGGACTTTGCGGCGTCTTTTTTGGACAGCCAGGTTTGAGGACCTGGGGTCAAGGGAAAGATTTCAGGAAGGGGAGGAGACTGGGGAAGCCCCACCAGTGGGATTTGAAGAACCATCTCATCACAGCTTTTCCAGAGAGCCAGACACAGACACCAGAGGATTTCCCGCTCCTCCTCCCCCTGTCTCCACTCCCCTGTCTCTGCAAACGCCTTCGTCCCACTCCCCTGCCCTCAGCTTCCTGATTAAGGCCCTGTGGGTTTGCTAAGCCAATGTGTGGTGTTACTTAGCATCCTTCTGACAAAATGTGGATTTGAATTTGGGGGAAAAAAAAAAGAGTATGTACTTGGTAGAGAAGAGGCAGGTTGATGATGGAGAAAATTAGAAAAGACAGAGTGAATATGCTTCTTTTGGGAGGTGCTTTATCACCTGGCTGAAGTGTTGCCGCGGTGTATTTTATAGCTTTTAATTATTGTTGATTTACAGCCAAAAAGGATAAACTATGGGTGATGAGATTTTTATCTGGCTTTTAGAAGAACGAGACAGTGTGCCAAAAATTTACAGGGGCTGTCATTGGTACTTGTATTGGGTGTTTATCTTTCCATTTAGTGTTCCAGAAAGTGCATCCTCTTAATGAAAATCAATGAGGGGAAGGAAGCAACATTTCTGACCTACTTTGATTGTGTTGGGAGGATATATGGAATAGATACTGTTTTTAGGAAGATTGTTAGGAATCAGGGTGATGGGTCATTTTAATTAATGTAGCAAAAATAGGTTAGCCAATAGCCCCTCTGGGAAGAAAGGCCAGACCCTCTTGTTTGTGTATGTTGCTCTAACTTCTGAATTTTACCGAGACTTGAATTACAGAGTATCTGTGTTCTAGACATCATCCATCATCTATGGATTTTCGTCTTTCTCTCGTACAGTACAGGTCCCAGGACAGACTGAAATGAAAGAGAATCGGATCAAAGGCTTGTGTGCGAACACACAGCAATGTTGTAATTGGGAAAATCAGGGCAAGAGCTCAACAAACAGCTATGTTTAATTTTAGGGCTTTTTAGTGTAATGAGCTTAATCTATATTCTACAACTTTACGTATCACCTGGGGATAATCCATTATTCCAGGTTTCCACAGAAAGCTGCTTCTTGGACATCTCAGATTGAACAGTTGTGACAAGATAAACTTTATCCTCCAGCCCCCGACTTCTAATATGCAGAATGTATTTTTCTAAACTGAAAAGTCTTAAGCTTCTGATAACATCAATTCTTAGTAATGAAAATCTGCTTGAAGTAGGTGAAGGGTCAGGGTCAATAGAAGTGATGCCTTTGGTCTCTACAACTAGACTAATCTTTTAGATGAACACATGTCCTACACATGTATACCTAGAAAGAAGAGTCTGCAACCTAAAACAAAGATTGAAAGGAGGGGCAGAGAGATGACGGAAGGTTCAGGAAGGCTGGGTTCACTTAATCACAGGTCCTTATTGCATTGGCTTTAGAAATTGCATGTGACTTATCCTTTGAGATCTGAAATTTACATTTTCCTTCTGAAAAATGAGAATAAATAAAATATATAGGAGGATGCTATTGAGCCTGCCTTTGGCTGTATGTTTTTATAAATGGTAATGCACAGATCCATTTATGTTCTTCCTGATTACTGACAAGTAAGAGGACCTAATGGGAGTTAGAAGTTCTTGGAAGTAGAAGAGGCCTAGTGATCTCCCAGGGGTTGAATCTGTTTGATACCTGGTCTAACCAGTGGAACTAATTTACAAAATTGGTCATTGTTTTTCTCTGACATTGTTTTTATGAGGAAAGTGGGGAGGGCAAGTTATTTTCAGGCTTTGAAGGTAAAGGAATGTTTGTGCTGGGAGTGGGGAAAGGGTATCCTCTTGAGCTCAGCCCTTTCCTCTGAATACAGTTATGGGATTGTGGGCCAAACGCCTGTGAATAAAGACCCAGTTAAAGTAACTACTCTGTGTTCACTCCTGCTCGTTTATCATTTTCCACTTTTTATTAACATTAAAGGAGGCAAATGCCACAAAGGACAGACTATGCAGTGGGGAACAGAGTGAGGGCAGTTAAAGTGAGGGATTTTCAGGCTGAAAGCTAAAACCAACTCTCAATATGAGAGAATGTTGAGGAGTATAGAAAAAGCTATAGGCCATTTTGAACCTCATTTTCCCCCAGTAGTTTATGTCACCCTCATTTATTAATATTTTTATAGTAGTAGTCATGTTTAACAAAGTTACATAAAGTCTGATTTTCCTGCCTGGTTTTAGAGGAAAGCAACTAAAGGAAGAGAAATGCAGAGAACTGGCCTGGGAGTCATCCAGTTATAATTGCCTGAGTTCAGAAAAAAGGCCCTTCAAAAACTAGGTTATGGGTAAAAGTTACATTTAGATTTTTGAAGAGGATTGGACTCGGGTGAAACTCATAAAATACAGATTCCTTTGTCAAAGTCTTTGGATTATGGAGTCGAAAGGGGGAGAAAAATTATTGTGTTGGAATGTTCAGCTGGTGATCGGCAGTGTGGAAGCACACGCACAAACAGGAAGCGATCGTTTGGGAGACAGAAATAAAAGGAAAGTCAATGTGCCGGCAGATGAAGCATAAGAATAGGATGTGACTTTGGAAAATGGTATTCAAAGGAAAAAAATGAGGCCTGGACATCCGAAAGTATAGAATTCCTCAGGTTTTTGTATGGGATGAACTTATAAAAGGTAAATCTTCTTTGGGTTTCTTGGCCTGTGTTTCACTTGTAAAATGTTATTAATAAAACATGACCAATTATTTGTATTATGAGGATGAAATGAGATTAATATAAGATAAAGGAGAAATATAAATGTGAGGGTTGACTATTGCTAGATTAGTAGAGCTAGATCCTGATATTTTGGGAAGAGTCTACAGTGAGACTCCAGAGGTTCCTAGGATAGGCCCATCCAAGACTTGACATGACATTTTTGACTCAGTGAATAATAGGACTTAATGGGGCTGCCAGAGCAAAAAAATATAAAGGCCAACAGATAATTCAGAGTTGCAGTAAGGTATCAGAAGATAGAAGAGTGCGTGAGAGTAAAAAGAACAGAACTAGCTGGATTATGTTTGTATTATTTACATTTGGTAAATTAAATCACAAAATAGCTGATTCTTAGTTCACTGTTGTAAAATCTTGCATAATGCAATTCTGCTGTTCTCCCTGACTACTGAATGATGAGTTTTGCTAACAGTTTTTGCTCCACATTCAGTTTATACCATGTGCTAGGCAAACTGTCAGATATGAAATTAGTAATTTAAAGAATATAATTTAATTGGATAAGGATGAGACAGATATGTAAACAAACATTGCAATTAAGTGATTTGAAGCCATGAAAGAAGCAATGGGCCATCATATCTACTGGGGGGGATCAGAAAAGGCCCTATGGAGGAAGTGAGTGAGACTTAATTGATTAGTAGGAATTTGCCAAGCAGACAAGGGTCAAATGTGAGTGTAGGCTAGTTTGGGGGAAAGACATTTCAGGTGAAGAGTGCAGATTGAAAAAGGGCAGAAACATGAAACAGCATTGTATTGTAATTGGTTCTAACTGAAGTACAGCATGCAATGAGAAGCTTAATGAGAGATGAATCTGAAAGGCAGGCAGGAGCCTATCATAAGGGACCTTATATCACACTAAGAAGCTGGTCTTCATTTGGTAGGCAATCAGATGCATTAGCAGGACTTCAAAAAGAGGAGTAGTATACTTTAGGTAGAATTGGCAGTGAGTGGATGCAGAGGGTGAGAGAATGAAATGTTCTAACTTGGTTAGAGGATGGTGACTCTTCACCTCCATTAGAAGAAATGTGAAGAAGATGGGATAAGGAGCTTGTTCTTTCTGGAAGGCGTGACTTTATGTAGAGTTGTTGAATAGGCAGTTAGGTATTATTAGGCCCCGTTCCTCAGGGGCATGGTGTGGGTTGGTGTGGTGACCTGGGAATAACTTGAATGAAAGACAATGTTGAGATTACTGGATTGGTTGAGATCATGCAGGGAGTGAGAACAAAGGGCTGAAGATAGGACTTGGGTTTTACCTACATGAAAGGGGACAGAAACCGAGGAGTTCACAAAGGAGACATGTAGCAATGGCTGGTAAAGAAGAAATATGAGTGTGGAGTTGTGGGAAAAAGAAAAGCCTTTGAAGAAGATAGGGCTCATTGTGTGTCATTGCCCAATGAAATCCAAATAAGATGACGACTGAAGAGAGAAGATTGAATTTTGTAATTAGGTCACTGGTGCTCAGCGCCAGAATGGTTCCTATGGGATGGTGGAGCTGGGCTGAGTGTTAACTGGGAGGTGAGATGGTGGTAATGGAGTAGAATTGTGTTATAGAGCCTTCCTAGATTTGGTAATCTACTGGGTCTTCAAAATCCACATAAACCACAAGACCTGTAATGGTCATGTTTTTTGTTTCAGAACTTGATGGGCACAGCTGAGAAACATCCTTTCTGTAGGAAGTCCCTGAAGGCCATGGGCTGTGGGTGAAGCTGTCAGAGGTTCTACAGTCACACTGTTATTGAAGGAGTTAGGACTCAGCCTCTGTTTTCAAGCAGTTATCATAACTAATCTTTTTTGTTAATGCCTGTGGAGGTGAATTTTCCATTTCCAGTTCTTATGCTTAGAATCATTTCTCATGTTTTAGGCAAATGCGAGCAAGTATTCACACCATCAATATTTACAATGTAAAACCAAGAGTTGACAGATCTGTGAAGTGTCATATTTTAGCACAAGGGATGGAAATAGCAGAACATAGTATAGAGTGGCACGTTTTCCTATCATAGTGTCTTCTTCAGCAGAGTCTTACATCTTATAATAATTCTTTATTGTCAGAAAACACCAGCCACATTTTGGTCGCTTTTCTTTTCTCTTGAAGAAACCACGGATTATTCTCTTTCCTTTTTGCCTTTCATCATCTGTGTTCTATGTACTATTTCAATATTCAATATGTATATATACATATATTTATCATGTACTTATATAGCAGGTATTGACAATGAATGGATGAACAAAACATAGGCCCCTGCTCCATGGAGCTTTGTAATCTCAGGGGAGTGGGTTTAAAACAAAACCACACATCATGCAATTACATTTGCCATAAGTACTATGATGGAAAATTTCTGTGTGTAGTGAGAATGAATAGCCATCCTAATTAGGGGCTGGGAGCAGGTGGGTTACCAGGAAAAGATGTTTAAGGTAAGATCCAAAGGATGAGTAGGAGTTAGCTGGATGCAGGTTGTGGGTGATGGTGAGAGAACATCTCACAGAGGAAGCCTCCTGACCTAGATCCATCCCTATATCCTATCCTTTCCTGGACTAGTAAAAACAAAGGATCTTTTCTCTTCTCTGAATTCTAGTCACAGCCTATTGTTTACTCTCTAACACATATATGCTGTCCCACAAGTGTTTTGCATGCACAGCCCCACACCCCATGTAGATGAATGAGTTGTGCTCTCTCCAAGGGCACCCAGCTAAAGGGTTAAGAAAAAGAATCCATCCATTTCTCAGCATGCTTAGCTATATGTCCTGGCACAGGTCTGCATTTACCTGGAAAAAGGGATACCTTTTTCTAGTTCATATGCCCAGAGGGGGTCACTATTTTCTAAATCACACAAAGGCACCATTTGTTTTACCAGAGGCTTTGAATACACAAATGTTATCTCTCCCCTAGTAAATGATATGTTCATTGAGGGCAAGGATTGTATCATCTTATTAGCAAACAGTACTATCTTTTCATTTAAGGCATTTTGGGGGTTTTAAAAATGAGTAAGACATATGTCCTTTTCTTTGGGAGCACTAATCACTGACTTAAAAATATAGTAAGTGAATAGTTTCTGCTTTTTCAGTTATAAACAGGAATTGATCTTTATGGTACATTTAATTCTAATCAACATCTCCTCTTGGTTGTGCCAGATTTAAGACCCTGAAATAAACCCTAGTGGTCAGTTTGGGCGAGGTGGCCCACACCTGTAATCCCAACACTTTGGAAGGCTGAGGTAGGTAAATCGCTTGAGCCAAGCGGTTTTAGACCATCCTGGGAAACATAGCAAGACCCTGTCTCTACAAAAAAATAAAAAAATTAGCTGGGTTTGGTGGCATGGGCCTGTAGTCCCAGCTACTTGGGATGCTGAGGTGGGATAATTGATTGAGCCTGGGAGGTTGAGGCTGCACGGAGCTGTGATTGTACCACTGCACTCCAGTCTGGGTGACAGAGCAAGACCCTGTCTCAAACAAAACAAAACAAAACAAAACAAAACAAAACAAAACAAAACAAAACAAACCCTGTGATCAGAATATACTGAAGTTGATTCTCAACTCAGTTTACAACTCGAGTTGAAAGTACATTTATTACCCTTATTAAAAATGTTGCTTTTATAAGCTCTTTTCTCTAGGTTAGTAGTCCACAAAGTGAGATCCTAGGACCAGCAGTGTCAACATTAGTTAGGAACTTGTTAGAAATATAAGTGCTTGGTTCCCGTGCACAACCTACAAAATGGAAACCCTGGGATTGAAGCCCAGCAAGAACCATTGCACTCAGTATAAAGAAAGGAACTGATATGGTTTGCCTGTGGTCCCACCCAAATCTCATCTTGAATTCCCATGTGTTGTGGGAGGGACCTGGTGGGAGTTAATTGAATCATGGGGGCAGGTATTTCACATGCTGTTCTTATGATTGTGAATAAGTTTCTTGGGATCCAGTGGTTTCATAAGGGGGAGTTTCCCTGCACAATCTCTCTTCTCTTGTCTGCCGCCATGTGAGATGTGCCTTTCACCTTCCACAATGATTGTGAGGCCTCCCTAGCCATCTGAAACTATAGGTCCATTAAACCCCTTTCTTTTGTAAATTGCCCAGCCTTGGGTATGTCTTTATCAGCACTGTGAAAATGGACTGATACAGGAATACAGTTTAGTTGCCTGAAATCCAGGGACCCATTTCATTGCTAAAATTCCCTAAACTGTCACCCTAGCTTACTTCCTGCTTCTACAGGGTGTCTTAGAAACTCCTTAAATAATCACATCAAATGGACCATGAGATTCTCTCATTATCATGAAGTACACCAGCAAGCATTTCTTAATTATCTTTTATATGTCAGGAATTATGCAAGATGCTGGTGATAAAACAGATTCAGAGAATATTGTCATCATTCTCCAGGAGATCATAGCCTGATAGAAGACACAAATGTGGAAATTAATAAAACACCTCTTTCTGAGATTGACATTAAAATAGAAAAACATGGTAATATTAAGAGAGTATGGTTAGCCTTCTTGGTAAATGTTTTCCAATGTTTGCTACTTATGGGGGAGTGATGTTTACATTTTGGTCCAGCTGCAAAGTAGTGTCTTGTTATAGTACAAGCAGTACTGAAGGTATTTAAGAATCTAATGCAAATGTGAGCCCTGCCACTGGTTTATGTGACCTTCAACAAATTAACCCCTTTAAATCTTTTCTTGTCTGAAAATGGACAGAGTAAAACCTGTCTTATCTATGTTAGAACTGCTGTGAGATCAAGCTAATGCATTTGAAAACACTTTGTAAATTCTAATGCAGTCGCCAATATCAGTTATTATTCTCATGTAGTGAAGAATAGTGTTTCTCAGGAGGTGCATTGAAGTATGAAAGATCTGGGATATGGACAGGTAAATTTGTTTACTTACAAAAATATTTTATAGGAGTACTTTTTCTAACTATAAAAGTTATATGTTGTGAAACATTGTACCCAGTTGATTGTTCTGGCATCACTGAAATTTACTTGGCTTCAAGCGCCCCAAACTCTCCTGGTTTTTCTCTTAATCCATTGTAATCCCTCTCAGTTTTTGCCAGTTTCTCCTGACATCTTGACGTTGCCATGTTCCAGCGATTTATTCTTGGCCCTCCTGTCTTTTCTGTCATCCTTACACTCCTAGTGATGTCAGGAGTCTGTTGGCTTTAAATGTCACCTACATGTGGATAGCTCCCAAATTAACACTTCCTTTGTGGACCATCCCCTGGAATCCTGTCAAGCATAGCCTTGGTGTCACCAGTTGTATAAGTACCTTAAATCTGACAGGTACCAAACTGAACTCCTGACATTTTCCCCAAACCTACTCCTTGTATAGTTTTCTCCATTTCATTGAATGACAACTCCTTTCTTCTAGTTGCTCATATCTAGAACTCTGCAGTCTCCACTGATGTCGTTTCTCCTACATCCTACATCCGTCCTGTCAGCAAATCCTCTTCCCAATAGCTGAATCAGAACTTCTCCTCACTTCTCCTGTAATTTCTAGGCCATACCACCATTGTATCTTGCCTGGACTATCACTGTAACTTTCCATCTTGATGTCACCGTGCAGTTCAGAGATAGCATTAAAATATAAATTTAAAACCGTTATTCTTTTGTTCAACACCCTTCTAAGGCTTCATTAATACAAGACTGTATTAGGCCGTTCTCGCATTGCTGTAAAAAAAATACCTGAGATTGGGTACTTTATAAAGAAAATATGTTTAGTTGACTCATGGTTTTGGAGGCTTTACAGGAAGCACAGTGCTGGCAGATGCTGGGCCTCTAGGGAGGCCTCAAGAAGCTTACAGTCATGGTGGAAGGCAAAGGGGGAGCAGGGACATCACATGGTAAAAGCAGGAGCAAGAGTGAGTGGAGGGGCAGGTACCACATATTTTTAGATGACCAGATCTTGATCTCCTGAGAACTCATTATTGCAAAGATAGCACCAAGCCATAAGCAATCCGCCCCCATGATCCAGATACCTCCCACCAGGCCTCACCTTCAGCATTGGGGATTAAAATTCAACATGAGATTTGGGTGGTGACAAATATCCAAACTATATCAAAGGTCCAACCTAATCTGACCTCCATGAAGCCTCTAATGTCACCTCTTATTACTCTCCCTCTTTTAGTTTATTTTGTGCTTCTATAACAATACCATAGATTGGGTAAGTTATAATGAACAGTAATTTATTTGCCTCCAGGTTCAGGAGGTAGGGAAGTCCAAGATCCAGGTGAGGGCCTCCTTGCTATGTCATACCACGGCAAAAGGCCAAGGGCAAGAAAGAAAGAGAGAGAAAGAGAACAAGTGCAAGAGGGGGCCTGAACTCTATTTTATAAGGAACCTATTCCTGCAGTAATGCCATCAGCCATATATGAGGATGGAGCCCTCATGAACCAACACTTCCCATTAGGCCCCACCTCTCAACATCACCACATTTGGGATAAAGTTTCTAACATATCAACCTTCAGGGACACATTCAAACCATAGAACTCCCCATTTTTCATTTTGCTTCAGCCAGTCCCAGTCTCCTTGTTCTTTCTAGAATGTGTTATGCATGCTCCTTTCTCAAGGCCTCTGTACTGGATCTTTTCTGCCTGGAACTCTCTTCATTCAGGTACTTACTTGGCTTTGTCTCTCATGCACTTCAAGTTTCTACTCAATTGTCATTTTGTCAGTGAGGCTTTCCCTGGCTACCTATTTAAAATTGCAATCCCGGCCAGGTGCCTGTAATCCCAGCACTTTGGGAGGCTGAGGCTGGCGGATCACGAGGTCAGGAGATTGAGAGCATCCTGGCTAACACGGTGAAACCCCGTCTCTACAAAAAATACAAAAAATTAGCCAGGCATAGTGGCGGGAGCCTGTGGTCCCAGCTGCTCGGGAGGCTGAGGCAGGAGAATGGCATGAGCCCAGGAGGTGGAGCTTGCAGTGAGCCGAGATCAGGCCACTGCACTCCAGCCTGGGTGAAAGAGCGAGACTCAATCTCAAAAAAATAAAAAATAAAATAAAATTGCAATCCCTTCCTCTCAATCTACATTTCATGCTTTTGTTTTTCTCTATAGCCCTTTTAGCATCCATAATAATACATATT
The DNA here is from genome assembly GCF_028885655.2 of Pongo abelii. Classification (NCBI taxonomy): domain Eukaryota; kingdom Metazoa; phylum Chordata; class Mammalia; order Primates; family Hominidae; genus Pongo; species Pongo abelii. The sequence goes on from NC_071991.2 coordinate 89,437,070, forward strand.
TTAATTATTTATTTGGTTTGTATGACTTCACATTCCCTCAATAAATTGTAGGCTTCATATAGATAATAGTTTTCTTTTTAAAAAGACACTACTATATCTCTAGCACATTGAAGAGTGCCTGGCACTTAGTAGATGTTCAATAAATGCTTGTTGAATGAATGTGTAAATTTAATTTTGGGCACATAGGCTGTTTTAAATTTTCTGTTGTATAATCAAAACAGTGTTATAATCAATGTTTGTTATGATCAAAAACAATGCAAAACAGTGTCTGGATTTTTAATTAATTGAGGTGATTACTTGTAGCAGAAAAGTTAGATTGAAGGACATAAACTGTATACCCTGGACAGCACTGAAAACTGTTATGATCATTACTAATTTGATGGTAAAAAATGCTATTTCATTGGGACAATTTACATTTAAACATTTTTTAATTTTTAACTTTTGTGGGTACATAGTAGATATATACATGGTACACGAGATTGTTTTGATACAGGCATGCAATGTGAAATAATCACATCATGGAGAATGAGTTATCTGTCCCCTCAAGCATTGATCCTTTGTGTTACAATTAAGTTACACTCCTTCAGTTATTTAAAAATGTACAATTAACTTACTATTTGCTATAGTCACACTGTTGTGGTATCAAATAATAGGTCTTATTTATTTTTTCTATTTTTTTGTACCAATTAATTATCCACACCTCCCTCTCCAACCCCCCAACTACCTTTTCCAGACTCTGGTAACTGTTCTTCTAATCTCTCTGTTTATGAGTTCACTTGTTTTGATTTTTAGATCAACAAATGAGAACATGCGATGTGTGTCTTTCTGTGCCTAGCTTATTTCCCTTAACACAATTACCTCCAGTTCTATCCATGTTGTTGCAAATGATAGAATCTCATTCTTTTTTTATGTCTGAATGGTACTCCATTGGGTATACATACCACATTTTCTTTTCTTTTTTTTTTTCTAGATGAAGTCTCACTCTGTCGCCAGGCTGGAGTGCAGTGGTGCAATCTCAGCTCACTGCAACCTCCGCCTCCCAGGTTCAAGCAATTATCCTGCCTCAGCTTCCGGAGTAGCTGGGACAACAGGTGCTCACCACCATGCCCAGCTAATTTTTGTATTTTTAGTAGAGATTGGGTTTCACCACGTTGGCCAGGATGGTCTTGATCTCTTGACCTTGTGATCCGCCCACCTCAGTCTCCCAAAGTTCTGGGATTACAGGCATGAGCCACCTCACCCAGCCGTACCACATTTTCTTTATCCATTCATTTGTTGATGGACACTTAGGTTGTTTCCAAATCTTAGCTATTGTGAACAGTTGTGCAACAAATGTCACAATGCAGACATCTCTTTGATATACTGATTTCCTTTTTTTTACGTCCATAACCAGCAGTGGGATTGCTGGTTTATGTGGTAGCTCTATTTTTAGTTTTGTGAGGAAACATCATACTTTTCTCCACAGTAGTTGCACTAATTTACATTCCCATCAACAGTGTAGAAGGATTCCCTTTTCTCTACATTCTCACCAGCATTTGTTATTGCCTGTCTTTTGGATAGTCATTTTAACTGGGGTGAGATGATATTGTAGTTTTGATTTGCATTTCCCTAATGACTGGTGATATTGAGCACCTTTTCATATGCCTGTTTGCCACATGCATGTCTGCTTTTGAGAAATATCTATTCAAATCCTTTACCCATTTTTTGACTAGATTATTAAATTTTTTTCCTACAGAGTTGTTTGAGCGCCTTATATTTTCTGGTTAGTAATCCCTTGTCAGATGCAAATATTTTCTCCCATTCTGTGGGTTATCTCTTCACTTTGTTGATTGTTTCCTTTGCTATGCAGAAGCTTTTTAACTAGGTGTAATCCCATTTGTCTATTTTTGCTTTGGTTGCCTGTGCTTCTGTGGTATTGCTCAAGAAATTTTTGCCCAGACCAATATCCTGGAGATTTTCCCCAACGTTGTCCTTTAGTAGTTTCTTAGTTTGAAGTCTTAGATTTAAGTATTTAATCCATTTTGATTTGATTTTTATATACAGTGGGAGATCAAGGTCAGTTTTATTCTTGTGCATATGGATGTCTACTTTTTCCAGCATCATTTATTGAAGAGACTGTCCTTTCCCCAGTGTATATTCTTGGTGCCTTTGTCAAAAATGAGTTCAATGTAGGTGTGTGGATTTGTTTCTGGATTCTCTATTCTGTTCCCATTGGTCTATGTGTCTGTTTTTATGACAGTACCATGCTATTTTGGTTACTATAGCTTTGTAGTATAATTTGAAGTTAGGTAATTTGATTCCTTCAGTTTTGTTCTTTCTGCTTAGGATAGTGTATCAGTTCTTTTTCACATTGATATAAAGAACTGCCCAAGACTGGGTAATTTATAAAGGAAAGAGGTTTAATTGACTCACAGTTCCACATGGCTGGGGAGGCCTCAGGAAACTTACAATCATGGCAGAAGGTGAAGGGGAAGCAAGCACCTTCACAAGGCAGCAGGAGAGAGAAGAGTGAAGGAGGAACTTCCAAAGACTTATAACACTATCAGATCTCATGAGAATTCACTCACTATCATGAGAATGGGATGGGGGAAACTGCTCTGAAGATCCAATCACCTCCCTCCCTTGACATGTGGGGACTACAGTTCCCTCCATCGACACATGGGGATTATAATTAGAAATGAGATTGGAGTGGGGACACAGAGCCAAACTGTATCAGATATCTTTGGCTATTCTGGGTCTTTTGTGGTTTCATATAAATTTTAGTATTGTTTTTCTATTTCTTTGAAGAATATCATAGGTACTTTGATAGGGATTGCATTAAATCTGTAGATTGCTTTGGGCAGTATGGACATTTAAACAATATTCTTCCAATTCATAAACATGGAATATTTTCCCATTTTTTGGTGGCCTCTTGAATTTCTTTCATCAGTGTTCTATAGTTCTCATTATAGAGATTTTTCACTTCTTTTTTTTTTTTTTTTTTTTTTTACTGTAGAAGCATTTATTTGAAGAATACCAGAAGGAACATCCTGAAAACCAACAACTCAAAATGCCTTTTTATCCCAAAGACGTGTTTTAAAAATATATACCCATTCATCCATTTGTTTTCACAAATGAAGCTATAGAGAACTTTGAATATAATGATGTGCAGCAGGGGCTTATTCCTAACATATTTAAAATTTAGGTCAACCAAACTTCTCTTCTCTGTGGAAACTGAGTTGAAATCCAAAATCTTACAATCCTAATTTCGAGCCACATTCATTTTAACTTAATTTTAACATGTTTTGCAAAATGTTCCAATATAAACTTAATAGTTCCTATACCACCAAACATGGATCCTGATGATTTTATTTTCTAGATTGGCTGATAGGCTGAATAATCTTCTGTAGGGTAAGAAGTGTCAACTGTATCAAGCACATGGAGGTGGACTGGCTACAGGAGAAAGGTTTTCCAAATCGAATTCCAAGTATTTCTTTTTCTTTTGATATTACCATTAGGAGAAATACCTAATGTAGATGACGGGTTGACTTCTTTGATTCCTAGGTATTTTATTCATGGCTATTGTAAATGAGATTACTTTTTTTGATTTCTTTTTTGGAATGTTTACTGTTGACATATAGAAATGCCACTGATTTTTGTATGTTGATTTCTGTATCCTGCAATTTTGCTGACTTTTTTTTTTATCAGTCCTAATAGTTTTTTGGTGGCGTCTTTAGGTTTTTCCAGTATAAGATTATGTCATCTGCAAACAAGAATAACTTGACTTCTTCTATTCCAATTTGGATGCCCTTTTTTTCTTTCTCTTATCTGATTGCTCTATCTAGGATTTCCAGTACTATGGTGAATAACAGTGGTGACAGTGGGCATCCTTGTTGTGTTCAAGATCTTAGAGGAAAGGCTTTCAGTTTTTCCCCATTTGGTATGATACTGGCTGTGGACCTGTTTTATATGGCTTTTATTATGTTGAGGTATGTTCCTTCTATACCCAGTTTTTTTAAATCATAAAGGGATGTTGAAATTTATTAAATGCTTTTTCAGCATCAATTGAAATGATCTTGTAGCTTTTATCCTTCATCCTGTTGATCCAATGTATCACATTGATTTATTTGCATATGTTGAATTATCCTTGCATCCCAGGGATAAATCTCACTTGGTCATGATGAATGATCCTTCTAATGTGTTGTTGAATTCATTTTGCTAGTATTTTGTTGAGGATTTTTGCATCAGTATTCGTCAGAGATATTGGCCTGTGTTTTTTTTTATTATGTGTCTTTGTCTGGTTTTGGTATCAGGGTAATATTAGCCTTGTAGAATGAGTTTGGAAGTATTCTCTCCTCTTATATTTTCAGAATAGCTTGAGTAGGATCGAGATTAGTTCTTCTTGAAATGCTTGGTAGGATTCAGCAGTGAAGCCATTGGGTCCCAGGCTTTTCTTTACTGGGAGACTTTTTATTATGGCTTTGATTTCATTGGTATTGGTCTGTTCATGTTTTGGACTTCCTGGTTTAGTCTCGGTAGGTTGTATGAGTCTAGGAATTTGTCCACTTCTTTTAGGTTTTCCAGTTTGTTGGCATATAGTTACTCATAGTAGCCTCTAATGATCCTTTGCATTTCTGCAGTATCAGTTATAATGTCTTCTTTTTCATTTCTGATTTTATTTATTTGTATCTTCTTTTTTTCTTAGTCTAGCTAAAGTTTGTCAATTTTGTTTAACTTTTCAAAATTTTATTTAACTTTTAGTCTAGCTAAAGTTTTGTCAATTTTAACGTTTCAAAAAACAAAATCAATTTTGTTTCATTGATCTTTTGTATTTTCTTCATTTCATTTATTTCTTCTGTGATTTTTATTATTTTCTATTAATTTTGGGTTTGGTTTGCTCTTGCTTTTCTGGTTCATTAAGATACATCATTAGATTGTTTAAAGTTTTTTTTCTTTTTTGATGTAGACACTTATAGCTATAAACTTCCCTCTTAATACTGCTTTTGTTGTATCCCATAAGTTTTGGTATGTTGTGTTTCCATTACCATTTGTTTCAAGGAATTTTTCAATTTTCTTCTCAATTTCTTCATTGACCCACTGGTCATTCAGGAACATATTGTTTAATTTTCATGTATTTGTATAGTTTCCAAAATTGCTCTTGTTATTAATTTCTAGTTTTATTCCACTGTGGTCAGAGAAGCTGCTTGATATTGTTTCAGTCTTTTGAATGTATTAAGACTTATTTTGTGACCTAACGTGCATTTCTTTAATCACTCATGAAGGTCAGTATTTTTCGTGTCACTTAGCTTTTTGTATTTCACTTTTTGTGAGATTTCCTATTTAGGTGTTTGCATCATTATATATACAAGCTTTTAGTATAATAAGGATAATATATATTTCCCTAGCCTTTTTCTTATCTGTGTGTTTTGAGATATATAATATCCAGAGAAAGCAATTATTTAGTCCATAAAAAGGTATATGGAATTACTTCCGTTAACATATCAAACTGTAATACATCTTAATTTCCAAAAAGAATGTTTGGTACATAATACCTTATTAAATTATTACAATATATGAAGGCTTTCAGGTGTTTGAGAAAAATATGGAAGCAGCTACAAAGTGACCAAGAATTCTTGCGCTTGCATTGGTATTCTTGGTTCTAAGAGTGTGTTTTAGATATTTCATGACTATTCATTCTCTGTTGCTTCTTTTTCAGTTGCCATTCATATGTTTATTAGCTCATCTAGCATGTATCTCTCTCACAGGAAAAAATTATAGGATAGTCTATGATGATAGTACAGATGGGTTAAGTGCTGTGATGGAGTCATTCACAGGGCCGTATAGAAGCACAGAGAAGAGGCAACTAAGTCAGACTAAAGGAACTCTGGTGTCAGAGCAAGTGATGTTTCAGTTGAGTTTGGAAGGATTTATAGTAGTGCTTTACAGGATGCACAGAGACCACCACATCTCAGTCAAAGAAAATAACATGTATAGCATCAAAGAGGAATTAAATATTATAATTTCAAGGGCCAACTTGAAGGGCATGTGGGTGGTGGTGGCAGAAGTGTCAGAGACTGGAGGTCTTGCGAGGCAAGCTGTGAAGCGCTATTAACATCAAATTAGATTATTCTGTTGGCAAATGAAGGAACATAAAAGGGAAATCACATTGGACACAGGAAGATCAGTTAGGAGACTCTTGCCTCTCACGGGGAGAAAATAACAAACAGAATTAAACACATGACAGCATGAATGGAGAGGGAGAGAATAGATGGATTTGACAGCTATTAAAGACATCTTATTTTCAGGAAACTGCAACCGGGTAATACATTTCAGTCTACCATGACTTATAAGTTTTTGGTCTGAGTAGATGCTGCTGTCTTTTACTGAGATAAAAAAATCGAGAGAAGGAAGAGGAGGAGGTGGTGGTGGGGGCAGGAAATAGGATGAGTTCAGCATTGGACATCCTGAGTTTATAGTACCTCAGGCACACAGAAACAGTGCTCTCCTGAAGACAGGTGGATGTACGGGAGTGCAGCTGAGAGACAACTTGGGAGCCATGAGTACATAAGAGGTAATTGAAGCCATTGATGTTGATGAGGTCACTTAGGCTCTGAGGGTATAGCAAGAGCACTGTGTTGAGGAGAGTGCTTAGGGAAACAACAGCATTTAAGAAGCAAGCAGAGTGAGAAGCATTTGAGGATGAAACTGAGAACGTACAGCCAGTAGAGAAGGATTAGCATTAGCACAGAAGCAGACTGGAGGTTGATGGGAAGGAGACCCGTAAATCTGGAGTGTGATATAGGCAGGGTGATTTTTAATATTCAGGGTGTTTTCTTATTTTAATTTTTCAACTTTTAGATTGGGGTACATTTGTAGGTTTGTTTTCTGGGCATATTGTATGATGCTGAGGTTTGGGATATGAATGATCCCATCACCCAGGTACTGACCATAGTACCCAACAGTTTTTCAACCCTTGACTTTCCTTTTCCCTTTCCTCTCTAATTGTCTGTAGTGTCTATTGTTGCCATCTTTAATTTCATGAGTACCCAATGTTTAGCTGCCATTTATAAGTAAGAACATATGGTATTTGGTTTTCTGTTCCAGTGTTACTTTGCTTAGGAAAATAGCCTCCAGCTATATCCATGTTGCTGCAAAATACATGATTTTGTTGTTTTTTATGGCTCTATAGTATTCCATGGGGTATATGTACCACATTTTCTTTAATCCACCAATGATGGGCACCTAGCTTGCTTCCATGACTTTGCTATTGTGAATAGTTCAGCAAACCCTTCTTAAAGATAGGGTCTCCCTTTGTCACTCAGGCTGGAGTGCAGTGGTACAATCACAGGTCACATAGGTTTGACCTCCCAGAGCTCCAGTGATCCTCCAACCTCAGCCTCTCGAGTAGTTGGGACTATGGGCACATGCTTCCATGCCTTGCTAATTTTTGTATTATTGTTATTGTTATTTTGTATAGACAGGATTTCACCCTGTTGCCCAGGCTGGTCTTGAACTCCTGATCTCAAGTAATCCTCCCACCTCAGCCTCCCAAATTACTGGGATTGCAGGTGTGAGGCACCATGCCTGGCCTACAGTGAGACATTTGAATTGTCATATCCTTATGGACAAAATGCATAGTATGTGATGAATGACGGAATATTAGGCAGATTCCTGGCTATTTGAACAAATGTACACTAAGATTATTAATGTATGTGGTGCTAAACTGAAAGAACATCTCCAATGCAATACTTTTGTGCTTAATATCTAATTTCTGTCCTTTTACTGTTTTACTATTACCATTTTAAATAATACTTGGGTTTTGAGAAGGCATAACCAAATTTTGTAAAGTCAGAAACCCGAGAAGGATTCCTAATGAGTTGGAAAACAGAATTGAGATTCAAAATGATTTCAAAAGGCTAGAATAATGGGCAATCCAATATAATTGATTTAAATGCAGACTCTTCTTTTCTGGTTCTGAAAATTAGATGTTCAAGCATAGAATGGGGAAATTTTACTTAAAAGTACTTCTGAAGCCATAGCTGTCATATGGCTGCTAAAAACAATGATGGAGGGTCTTGAGTTCTGTTTATATGAGCAGAATGCCTTGTTTGTGGAAGGTAGACATTTAAATTAGGTCATTAATTCAACTTAGGTGCAATATTTGAAGAGGGATATTGACAAACGGTGACATTGTCTTGAGATGTGAATTAGGAAGATTAGTTATTTGGAAAGTATGTCACGGGAAACTAACCAAAGGAATTGGGGTTGTTTAGCTTAGAGTAGACTTGAGGGGGCCATGACATGAGCTTCAAATATATTAAGTGCAGTCATATATAAGAGGCATTGCTATAATGCTCATTTAGAGGACAAGATTTAGATTAGCGGGTAGTAGACAAAAGGATGCAGAATTTAGTTCATCTTAGAAGGCGTTTTACATATGCAGAAGCCATAGCTGTGTCTTTATACTCCGAAAATTGCAGAGCTGCTGCTTTGGATGGATTGCAAACCTAGGTTCCATGTATAGGAGCCATGAGTTCTAATTTACTACACTTTGACAATTTCACTATGATGGATTTAAGGGGCAGTTCAATGACTGCTCAGGGTTATATCCATACCTACTGTAACTGGTGAGAAGATAAATATTTGACCTTGATGCATTAGTCCTAGCTAGCACGCATTTTTTTTTTTTTTTTTTTTTTTTGAGACGGAGTTTCACTCTTTTTTGTCCAGGCTGGAGTGTAGTGATTCTATCTTGGCTCACTGAAACCTCTGCCTCCTATGCTTCAAGCTTCAAACAATTCTGCCTCAGCCTCTGAGTAGCTGGGATTACAGGCACATGCCACCATGTCCGGCTAATTTTGTATTTTTAGTAGAGACAGGGTTTCATCATGTTGGCCAGGCTGGTCTTGAATTCCTGACCTCAGGTGATCCAGCCGCCTTGGCCTCCCAAAGTGCTTGGATTACAGTCGTGAGCCACTGCGCCTGGCTACACACATTCTTATTCTGTCATACTTAGCACTTTATTCTAAGAATCCTACAGTGTAAAATCACAATGCCCTTTGGTGTGTAACCCTACCTTCTAAAGTTAAAAGCAGAAAGAACTGACCCTTGAAAATTTAATGCAGACTTCTATTTGATAATTCTTAGGCATATAAATAATGCATAGCGGGAAATAACTTGAACCAAAATAATAATTGATGCTTAAACATATCTGAGCCTGTTATGCAGGAAAGTTCTTCCCTATCTAAAGAGCAGATAAATATTAAGATCATTTACTTGAGGTTTTTTTTTAATGATCTCATTTTTTTCTACATTTGTCACCTTTTAAAGTTAAAAGCAATATATGCATTCCAGAAAAATGCAGCAATAAAAACACCCATAATCTCAGTAAATAAGCATGCTACTTTTAACATCTTAGTATTTGTAATATGAATAATAAATAATAACAATAGCCAGGTAAAATTTTAAGTGCATTTTTATTTATTAACTCACTCATCTCCCTAACTCTAATTGGTGAGCTGGAACCCCCCATCTTCCCCACAAGTTTAAGTTACTTGTGAATCCAAGCTGCTAACACCAGGGCCCATACTTTTCATCGTCAGACTATACTGCCTCTATTACATGTATCAAAAGTCCTTTGCATGTATTTCATTATCAGTGTACACATATGGTTACAAAATGGTAATATTATGTACATATAGTTTGGTAATCTTTTTTGGCATTTAAAAATATGACATGAACTTACTCCCCCATTTTGATTCCTCAAGAATTTTATTAAGTACTTGATATGTCTCTGACTTTGTTCCCTGAATAACCAGTTTTTACAAATAGTATTTTGAACAATCCATAATTCATCCTTTTTCTGTTGGTCTGTTTTCTATACCATCTATTGTGTATGTGGATATATAAAAATTTGTAAGCTATTGTTTTATATATAATATGTGCTATATTATATATATGCACATTTATTCAATTTCTTTTGAGCTATTTTCTACACTATTGATTTTCTTGTACCAAGATTGCAGAGTTTTATAATATAGTTTTATATGGTGGCACTTAATTTTCTTTCATTCTCAGCTGTTCTCACTTATTTAGTCTTTCAGTTTAACTTCAGAATAATTTTGAAAAGTTAAAAATTTTTTTGGATTCTGTTAAGTTCGCCCATTTATTTGGAAAAAATGTCATATTTTTAGTATTATCTTCACATTTAAAGACATACAGTCTGTTTTAGCATTTATTGAGGCATTCTGTATTTCTCACTAGCACAATCTTTGTATTTTGAACTATTTTATGTTACTATTTTCCATGACATTTTTCCACCAACCACTTTACCTTTTAATTGATTTTTCCCTGATATGTTGAAAAGCCACTGGTTTTTAGAAATTAATTGTATATCTAGTTTCTTACAGGGCTGTCTTGTTAATTCTAACATTTTGTTAGTTCATTATCTTCCATTTTTTTTGATAACAAGTTCCATTTATTGAGTAGTTAATGTGTGAAACAATTTTCTCACAGAAGTCAATACCTCTGCTTTCAGAGATGAAGAAACTGAAGCTCAAAGGCGATTAATAACTTACAAAAGATGACAAAGCTAGTGAGCCATAAAGCTGGGATAGATTTATCTCCAGAGAGCTCACTTTCCACTGAACTCCACTACCTCCCAGTCTGCCTACACAGAACTGATCTATTATGCTTACAGCTCTCCACGACTGATTCTTAGAGGCTATTGATTGAATCTTATTAGGTGTACCAGGCAGCTATTTACAGTTTTTCCCAGCAGCTATTTACAGTTTTTCCCAGTAGCCAATCATTTCCACATGATTTCTTTTTTTCAAGGTAGAGATCCTTTTCTCATGTGTTTCAGAAATCTTTCGTCTCCAAGGTAGATGTTAATTCCACATTTTCACAAGGAAAGCTTTATGTACTGCTGTGTTTTACTCACACACAAGGTGTGTAGGTAGCCACTGGTCCTCCTGTCTTGAGGATAGCATGTCTGTGCAGAGTTCCTAGTCCAGTTTCTGTTGTCTGAGAAACTTCCTTTTTATGCTATGCTGATGAACTTCGAGGATCTCATTCTGTCTACTAGATTCTCGATTAGGAGAGTGTTTTAAAGAAACAGAGCTGTCTGTGGTTCTTCCATGTTAAGAAGCACATGATAGGTACTGGACCTAGGGCATTTTCTGCCTCTGTTTTTATCTGTACAGTTCTGGGAGTGAAGGATATACATGAAAAGGTGAGAGTGAGATTTGTTAGTCTGATGTCATCTTAAACCAGAAGTCTGTAAAACTTCAAAAACAGATGGCCTTTTTCTGTTGTTGGAAAACTATATTCCAAAGAAAATTCAGAATAAAAATTGATGGACAAATTGATGTGTAATTCTGTCATTTTACATCTTTTTGTTTTTGTTCTCTTCCTTACACCTCCTTCTTTTAAGACTTATCATTTAATATGGCTGAGGCATTGCTGTAAGTGTTTTACAGATATTAGCCCATTTAATAACAATAATTTGTTATTAGTTCATTCATCATTCATAAGCAAATGATGCTGCTTTAAAGTGATATTCAGACATTTTATACAGAAGTTAAATCATTGCCTCGATCTTTAAACAAATCTTTAGGGAAGATTAATTGAAGTGCACTCAGATACATATATTTGAAGTATATGAATTGATCAGTTTTGACATATGTAAGCACTCATGAAACTATTGTCATAATCAAGATAGTCATTTTCAACATCCCCAAAAGTTTCATGTTTCTCTTTGTAATCTAACCCTTCCTCCACCCTGTTCCTAGGCAGCCACTGATCTGCTGTCACTAGAGATTCAGTTGCATTTTATAGAATTTTAGATAAATGGAATTGTGTGGCATGTACTCTTTTTTGGGTGGGGGGCTGTCTTCTTTCACTTAGCATAATGATTTTTGAGGTTTATTCACATTGTGGTGTGTATCAAGTTTGTTCCTTTCTACTGAGTAGTAGTCTACTATATGGCTATAACACAATTTGTTATTTAATATACCTATTTTTAACATAATATAGTTGTAATCATAGCGCTTGATATTCTGTTTGTTTGTTCGTTTTTTTCTTTTATTATTATTATTGTTATTATTATTATTATTATACTTTAGGTTTTATGGTACATGTGCCCAATGTGCAGGTAAGTTACATATGTATACATGTGCCTTGATATTCTTAAGCTCCAATAGGATAATGTAATCTATGATCATTAAATACTAACTAGTGAGTACTCCAATAAGTTCTTTATAAAGTTTAGCCGCAGCAGTCTAAAAATGTAGGTGTAAGTACTAAAGGACTTTTGGCATTCTGAGATATTCCTGTAGGTGATTTTTTGTTTCATTCGGTATTTAACACTATTCTGATAAATCTTGATTTTTGAAGCTAACCATTTAGTTAGTCTATTAGATGTGCCTGCTGTTAGAACTATTAATACTTTCACTTACTTGCCTGTCTGTAGATCATTTAACTATCAATTAATGAATGCGTGTCTCTGGGAGTGCAGGTGAGAAATGTGGATCTCATGCCACTCATTCAGAGGCTAAAATGAGGACTTTGTTTAGTTCATGGTAATGAGCATTCACATACTGTATGGAAATGAAAACAGTCTGTGTGTGTGTTCAGTTGGATGAACAATTAAATATATTCATTCCTAATTGAAATTATGTTTCTATTGTTAAAGAAAAACTGAGAGGAGTTAAATTTAACATTTGAGCAAGAAAAAAGTTCTAGAACCAGACAGCATTCCTGATGAAGGTGGTGATATGGTTTGTCTGTGTCCCCACCCAAATCTCATCTTGAATTGTAGCTCCCATAATTCCCACATGTTGTGGGAGGGACCCGGTGGGAGATAATTGAATCATGGGGGTGGTTTCTCTCATACTGTTCTCGTGATAGTGAATAAGTCTCATGTGATCTGATGGTTTTATAAGGGGAAGCCCCTTTCACTTGACTCTCATTCTCTCTTGTCTGCCACCATGTAAAATGTGCCTTTGACCTTCCACCATGATTGTGAGGCCTCCCCAGCCATGTGGAACTGTGAGTCCATTAAACCTCTTTTTCTTTATAAATTACCCAGTCTCAGGTATGTCTTCATCAACAACATGGGGTAACAGAGTACCCCCACCTACAAACCTGGTGGACTATATAACGAGAAAATAAGAAATGACATACAGAGAGTGCTTGATTGGTACAGCTGGCATTTACCTTCTTTGGGTGTAATCTGGCAGCTTTCAGCCTCTGGTTGTCTGCAGCTACTGTGATTGATTGAGACTCAGCTACTTGTTATAATGGTTTACTTTTCGTGAAATTACAGTCTGTTTACACAAGTTAGGTTATAGTTCATAATGTATGGAGAAACCTTTATGCCAAACTCAAAATATGTATGGTGGCAGCTTTAGGCCAAACTTAATTCAGTTTAACACCATAAATCACAAATCCATCAAGATAGCTAGGTTTAGTTGTATTTTTTCTTTCTTTCTTTTTTTTTTTTTTCTTTTGGTGGGAGCTGATGAGAATTCTGTTGACTAACATGTTTGCATTTAGAACAAGATAAGCATTCTTTTAGACTAATAGTGTTTTTGCAAGTTTTGAGGACACTTATGCTTTTCTTATATTGTTCCAGGTAGAGAAAAGGTATTGGTATGTACTGTGACTGACTGACATGTCCCATTTAGGCTTATCTTGTCTTAGAATCCATCTTTTGTAGCAATAGGTGATCACCCTAACAGGACAGGGAGAATAAATGTGACTTCCTTGGCATCATAGTAATGAGTTCTGCACTCTCTGTGACAGACACAGGTAAAGGCAGACTAATCTTTAACCTGAAATTTTCAGCTAGGACTTTGTTTTCCTGATCTTCTCTTCAAAATCAGATTGTTTACCTTTATTTCCTCAATTCTCTTTCCAGTTCACTAGAGTCAGGCTTTTATCCCACTTATTTTCCTGAATCTCTTGTCATGGTTAGTAATCACCTAATTATTAGTGGTGTCTTTAATCCTCATCCTATTCCATCGGAGGCATTTGACTCTACTTCCAGGCTTCTGCTTTCTTATACTGTAATGTTGTGTCACTCATTGTTATGTCCTTATTTCTTTAGCTACTCTTTTATGACCTCTTTGTAAATGTTGATTGCCCCAGGTTTTTGCTTTTTGTCTTTTTGCATTGTAGATATCCTGTCTGAGTGATCTTATCCATATTTCTTTCATTATTTTTCATTATTTTTCTGATGAAAATCACCTGCCATAACACTTATGGAAAACCATTGTTACAGTATTTACATTATTTATCCAACTGCTTGTCTTACCTACAACCTTTGTTTAAATGACTCTAAAATCCAACCTCCATTGCATAGTTTTCCATCAAGTTCCAAAATAATATTTATGGCTCCTTAAATTATAAAAAGAATTGTGAAAAAGCACAATCCTTTCTTTAAGGAACTCATAGTCCAGTGAAGTGGCTCTCAATCTGGCTGCAAGTTAGAATCACAGACCAACAATTTATTTCCAATTTAGGGATCTGAGGAGAGGGTCCAGGAGCCAGATGCCAGTGCATAGCCAGGGTTAAGAATCCCTTGTGTAATGGCTATATTTCAAAGTGCCATTTATTTAATATCTACTGTATGCCAGGCCATGTGGTATCCATTTGTTCTTTCAACAAATATTTTTTCAGCCCTTCTTTTATGTTTACATCTGGCCTGGATACCGGGAACACATCAGAGAACAAAAAGAGAGTTTCCATTCTTCTGGAGATTATGAAATGGTAAAAAGAGATAGACATTATACAAATACATGACAAGTGGTGATAAATGTAGGAAGAAAAATAAGGGAGCTGAGGGTATAGGGATGTGTGTCTATCTAAAAAGTCAGAAAAGGGCTTTTGATGTTACAGCATTTGAATAATGCCTGAGTGAAGAGGGTTCAAGGTTGCAGACATCTGGGGAAGGATCTTCCAGAAAGAGGGAATAACAAATGCAAATGCAAAAACCCTAAAATGATCATGCACTTCAAGTGTTCAGAGGAGAGTCACCCACTGTGGCTTGAGCAGAGTGAATGAGAGGGACATGGCAGGAATTGAGACCACAGGGGTCATGTGGGTGGAGTGTGGCAGATCACATGATGCCTTTTAGGGTGTGTGAAAGACTTTGCCTTTTATTCTGAATGAGATGAAGGCCATAGAGGCTTTTGAGCACAGATGTAATCTGATGTGATTTATGTGTAAAAAGATCAAACTAGCTGCTATGTGGGAAATAGACTGCCAGAGATGTGGGTAACAACAAAAGAGTTAGGATAATACGAAAATATGGGTGAGGCATTATGGCACCTTAGATTAAGGTGTTAGGTGTGGAATGGTGAGAAGAAATTGGATGTTTTATATATTTCGTACATAAAATATATTTATATATATGTATTTTGGAAGAAATGATAGGCTTTTCTAAGGTCTCTTAGGGAACAAGCTTAGCTAAAAAGAAAGAAGTAGTCAAGGACCAAGTGCTAGAACACATCAGGAGAGTTAGAACCAGTGGAGGATGGTGTCCCAGAGGCCAAATAAAGAAAGTATTGAAGAAGAGGGTTGATGGATGAAATCAAACACAGTTGTTAGATCTAGTGAGAGGAATATTGAAACAGATGTTTTTATTTAGCAAGGTGGAGGTCTTTTCAATTATCTTGAAAAAAGCAATTTTGACTGAGGGAGAGAGGTAAAAACCTGATTGGAATGGGTTCAGGAAAGGGAAGAAAGGAGGCAACACAGTGAGAACAGACAATTGTTTTGAGGAGCTTTGCTAATCAGGGATGAAAAGTGGTAGTAACTGAAGGGGGAAGTGAAAATAGTTACTTGGTAAGAGTAATGCTGAATAAAGTATACTTCAACATGTCTTCTAAATGCAAGATTTTGTTCTAAGAATAGCAGCTGTTGTTTTATTATGATGTCTTGTTTAAGAATCTCTTAAAATGAGGCATACTTATAATTTTCAGTCTTTTAATTTGAGACATTTTGATCAAGCTCATCTATTTTCTTTATAGCACATGACTTCTCCCCCTCTTTCTAGTTTGGGGATATCCTTTTGTATTAGTTTTCTGGAGACAGCTATAACAAAGCTCCATAAACTGGGTGGCTTACACAAATTTATTGTTCTGCAAGCTAGAAGTCCAAAATCAAGGTGCCAGCAGGGTTGGTTCCTTCTAAGGATTATGACGGAAGGATCTGTTTCAGGCTTCTCTCCTTGGCACGGATGGGCATCTTCTCCTTGTGTGTCTCTTCACATCCATCCTCCCTCTATACGTATCTCTTTGTCCAAGTTTCCCTTTTATAAGGATAGCAGCCATATTGGATTTGGCTCACCATAATAACCTCATTTTAAGTCGATTGCTTCTGCAAAGGACCAAATAAGGTTACATTCAGAGGTACTAGGAGTTAGGACTTCAGCATGTGAATTTTTTGGGGTAACAATTCAACCCATAACACTTTACTTTCCCATAGGCTTATTTCTGAAGTTTTATTCTAATGACACTTAAAATTTTTCTGCTGGGTGATATTTAGGCACAGTTACCAGTTACTCAATCCAGTTGTACGTGTCATTTTAAATGATTTGGGGTGGGAGGTGGCTTTTCTGATATAAAATGAACACTTGCCAAATTATAATGAATATGACGTCAGACTTTTCTTAGATTTCTCATTTAATTTCATGTTTAAAACAGTAGAACCAGCAAGCTAGTAGATGGAAACTTTGTCTACTTTGGGAAGAAGAGATAAATCAAAGTGCCTTCTCTGGGAAAAACCTTACATTAAATATATGTACCATCTCCCTGGTCTTATTAAGATGGTAGCACAGCCTAGTTCTAAATAAAGGCCAACATCTGACCCCACAGTATATCACCTTTAGTATAGAGAGAAATTAGGTTTATTAGAAGAAATTTTGTTGTTGCACCAAGAAAAATATTATAGAAATTGGCTCATATTTATATATCTAGGTGTATGATCCAAGTAAATGTTTTCAGCTAATTTCTGGGTATCCCGTTCTCCCTAAAGAGTTGCTTCTTTTTCAGCATGAGGTTTTAATTGGGATACAGGCCATTATGATGCATCCTCATAAAACAGTTGGTTTTTATTTGGAGACTGTAAAATACAGATCATATTTATTATGGATTTTATTTAGAAAGTGTAAAATACAGATCGTAATTAATGACTGTAGAGAACCCATTATCTCTAAGTTCTTAGTGCAATAAGAAATAATGTAAATTTAACTGCGGCATAGAAAATGTATTTTTATGGGCCTATCACTCCTTTATAGGCTTACGGCAGAATACAAGATCTAAAAAGAACAAAACAACTGTGGTAAAAATTAGTGTTAAATAAAATATCCAATAAAATTTGGATGTTTTCCAAATTACTTTCTAACTGGGAATTCTAAAGTTCAGCAGTTCCCTAAAATGACCACTGAATGACTTTCTTGAGAGAGTCTTTTTTTTTTTTTTTAAATTCCTAACTTTGTATACTTTAAATAATTTTTTAAAAATTTCATGTTGTTTAACTTTAAACCTGAAAAAAGTGATTCAATAAGAGACCAGATTTTTTAATCTAGAGAAAATAGTAAACATATTCTCCATGGCTTCTTCACAGATAAAACCTAGTGATAGTTCTGATACTAACCATATTAAATATACAATTTATTAATGATAGGTTTATGTCCAGGCTTCACAGTTTATCTCACTGATGACCACGGCTCAATGAAACCTAAATTCAATCTTCCTCTGCGCCCATGAAATCACAGCTCTTCCAGCTTTCCCCCTTACTTTCTTATGTTCAGCTATTCTGGAAAGGCATCTTTTTCTCAGTGCTTTCTTAGTGACTGTACTGATAAAAATACAAACAGCATATGGAAGCAGATATATGCATAGGTCTTGATTTTGTGTTTTGGTAGACTGGTTTATTCAAGCAAATACAACAGGAGAATATGTTTGTTTAAGGTTTGCTTTTGTGCCAATTGCTGGTTTTTCTCTTTTTTGGCCTGCCAGAAATATACACCTTTATTTCTATACTATTTGATAAAAATTTCTAATTGACAATTTTTTTCATTGAATTGATTAACTCCTTGAAAAATACAACATATGTCTAACATGTTGAGGAATTTTGAAGAATTATGGTCAAATTTGAGTTTACTTGAAATGAAATGTTTAAATTTAGTAAAATTATTTAATGTTAGAGGCTTAATATTTCTTCAATATTATGTAAAAAATTGGCCTTAATTTACAGTAGCTTGAAAAGCATAATCTAATTTTAATTATCCAGAAGAAAAATTTTTAATCACATTTTTTTGGAAGTGAATTGATTGGCAGGTAATGCTCAGTTGGTTATGTGTGCACCAGAGTGTGGTGGGATAAGCATTGGCTTGTGAATCAAGAGACCCAGCTACAAGATTTTACTTGTCATTAATTGTGTGACCTGAGTAACTTGCTTTCTGCTGGACTCCATCTTCACATCTGGCAAAGAAAGAGACTGGTTTAGATAATCTGTGAAGTCCTTTCCAAGCTTGACATTTTATGACTTTATTTCTTCTTGTTTTATATTTTCAGATAAAACAGGAATTAGGTCTTTACTTTTTGTTGGATACCCTTGACTGAAGTGGGATTTTTCCTGTCCAATATGGTCATACTGGGCAGAGAATGTAGCTTGATGGTTTTTAGAAAATAAGCCTTGTCTGAAAATAGTCAACAAGAAGGCTTGGTGAATCTGCCAACAGATGACTGCTTCTACAATTTCATTTAGTCATCTAAGCCAATTGAATTTAGACATTTAGCATGAAATACTTAGTATTCCTCAAGACAAGGTTTTGGGACCATAGAATGTCTTAGACTTCTATAATTCTGACTTGGTTTATCAGGTGACCTAGAGTATGAAGGAATCATAATCTTATAAATTACATCCATGACAGCCTATGATTTTTTTTTTTCTGTAGGAAAAGACTCTTAGGTCAGTGACATAAGGCAGGCATGGGTGATACTTGCTTTTTATTTTAAAAAATAAATTTTATTATTGCCTCAATTTCAGAGCCTGTTATTGGTCTATTCAGAGATTCAACTTCTTCCTGGTTTAGTCTTGGGAGGGTGTATGTGTCAAGGAATTTATCCATTTCTTCTAGATTTTCTAGTTTATTTGTGTAGAGGTGTTTATAGTGTTCTCTGATGGTAGTTTGTATTTCTGTGGGATCGGTGATAATTATAGCTTACCAACCAAAAAAAGTCCAGGACCAGATGGATTCACAGCCAAATTCTATCAGAGGTACAAGGAGGAGCTGGTACCATTCCTTCTGAAATTATTCCAATCAATAGAAAAAGAGGGAATCCTCCCTAACTCATTTTATGAGGCCAGCATCATCCTGATACCAAAGCCTGGCAGAGACACAACAAAAAAAGAGAATTTTAGACCAATATCCCTGATGAACATCGATGCAAAAATCCTCAATAAAATACTGGCAAACCGAATCCAGCAGCACATCAAAAAGCTTATCCACCATGATCAAGTGGGCTTCATCCCTGGGATGGAAGGCTGGTTCAACTTATGAAAATCAATAAACATAATCCAGCATATAAACATAATCCAGCATATAAACAGAACCAATGACAAAAAACACATGATTATCTCAATAGATGCAGAAAAGGCCTTTGACAAAATTCAACAACGCTTCATGCTAAAAACTCTCAATAAATTAGGTATTGATGGGATGTATCTCAAAATAATAAGAGCTATCTATGACAAACCCACAGCCAATATCACACTGAATGGGCAAAAACTGGAAGCATTCCCTTTGAAAACTGGCACAAGACAGGGATGCCCTCTCTCCACTCCTATTCAACATAGTGTTGGAAGTTCTGGCCAGGGCAATCAGGCAGAAGAAGAAAATAAAGAGTATTCAATTAGGAAAAGAGGAAGTCAAATTGTCCCTGTTTGCAGATGACCTGATTGTATATCTAGAAAACCCCATCGTCTCAGCCCAAAATCCCCTTAAGCTGATAGGGAACTTCAGCAAAGTCTCAGGATACAAAATCAATGCGCAAAAATTACAAGCATTCTTATACACCAATAACACACAAACAGAGCCAAATCATGAGTAAACTCCCATTCAAAATTGCTTCAAAGAGAATAAAATACCTAGGAATCCAATTTACAAGGGACGTGAAGGACCTCTTCAAGGAGAATTACAAACCACTGCTCAATGAAATAAAAGAGGACACAAACAGATGGAAGAACGTTCCATGCTCATGGATAGGAAGAATCAATATCATGAAAATGGCCATATTGCCCAAGGTAATTTATAGATTCAATGCCATCCCTACCAATGACTTTCTTCACAGAATTGGAAAAAACTACTTTAAAGTTCATATGGAACCAAAAAAGAGGCTGCATTGCCAAGTCAATTCTAAGCCGAAAGAACACAGCTGGAGGCATCACGCTACCTGACTTCAAACTATACTACAAGGCTACAGTAACCAAAACAGCATGGTACTGGTACCAAAACAGAGATATAGACCAATGGAACAGAACAGAGCCCTCAGAAATAATGCTGCATATCTACAACTGTCTGATCTTTGACAAACCTGACAAAAACAAGAAATGGGGAAAGGATTCCCTATTTAATAAATGGTGCTGGGAAAACTGGCTAGCCATATGTAGAAAGCTGAAACTGGATCCCTTCCTTACACCTTATACAAAAATTAATTCAAGATGGATTAAAGACTTAAATGTTAGATGAAAACCTAGGCAATACCATTCAGGACATAGGCATGGGCAATGACTTCATGTCTAAAACACCAAAAGCAATGGCAACAAAAGCCAAAATTGCCAAATGGGATCTAATTAAACTAAAGAGCTTCTGCACAGCAAAAGAAGCTACCATCAGAGCGAACAGGCAACCTACAGAATGGGAGAAAATTTTTGCAATCTACTCATCTGACAAAGGGCTAATATCCAGAATCTACAATGAACTCCAACAATTTTACAAGAGAAAAACAACCCCATCAACAAGTGGGCGCGAAGGATATGAACAGACACTTCTCCAAAGAAGACATTTATGCAGCCAACAGACACATGAAATAATGCTCATCATCACTGGCCATCAGAGAAATGCGAATCAAAACCACAATGAGATACCATCTCACACCAGTTAGAATGGTGATCATTAAAAAGTCAGGAAACAACAGGTGCTGGAGTGGATGTGGAGAAATAGAAACACTTTTACACTGTTGGTGGGACTGTAAACTAGTTCAACCTTTGTGAAAATCAGTGTGGCGATTCCTCAGGGATCTAGAACTGGAAATACCATTTGTCCCAGCCATCCCATTACTGGGTATATACCCAAAGGATTATAAATCATGCTGCTATAAAGACACATGCACACATATGTTTATTGCAGCACTATTCACTATAGCAAAGACTTGGAACCAACCCAAATGTCCATCAATGATAGACTGGATTAAGAAAATGTGGCACATACACACCATGGAATACTATGCAGCCATAAAAAAATGATGAGTTCATGTCCTTTGGGACATGGATGAAGCTGGAAACCATCATTCTCAGCAAACTATCGCAAGGACAAAATACCAAACACCGCATGTTCTCACTCGTAAGTGGGAACTGAGCAATGAGAACACTTGGACACAGGAAGGGGAACATCACACACCGGGGCCTGTTGTGGGGTGGGGGGAGAGGGGAGGGATAGCATCAGGAGGTATACCTAATGTTAAATGATGAGTTAATGGGTGCAGCACACCAACATGGCACATGTATACATATGTTACAAACCTGCACGTTGTGTACATGTACCCTAAAACTTAAAGTATAATAAAAAAAAATAAATAAATAAATTTTATTTTAGTTTATTCACTAACCTATGGCTGTCAACTGCTGAGGCCTTATTTACTCATTTGAAAATGATCATATTCCACAGGGATGTTTTATAAGAACAATTATTCCTGAATAGAAATGTATCACACTCTGAGCTGGCAGAAGCTCAACTTTGTAAAGATGTCTGTTTGCCTCAATTTAATCTGTACATTTAAAAGAATCGCCCCCAATCCAAATATAGTTTTGCCTCCTTGGGAATGTGTGTCTGTTGAAGGTGTAGGGTAGAAATGTAAATCTTCTTCAGGTTTGTAGGATAGGCTTTGTTCTGAGATCAGCTGGGAAAATGCTGAAAAAGAAATGTGTCAAAGGGAGGTATTCTCATAACTTACAGGTGAGAGTATAAATGATTAAAGACTGTCGGGAAACAGTTGGGTAATATTTATCAGGAGCTTTAAAATACATGTTCTTACCAGGTATTCTGCATCTATTTCTGTAATTATCTTAAGTAAATTGGTTAACTAAACAGTGGTATACATAGAAGGTTGTTATTCATCTTAGTGTTATTTATAAACAACCCACATTTTTAAGAGGTGACTGGTTAAATATATTGTTTCCTTACGAAATGGATACCATGGGTCATTAAATGTGTTGATATGGCAGTACATTTATTTACATGGAAGAGATTTACAATATATTAGGCAGATTACAACACATCTTATGAAGACATTGGGCTAGGTATATATGCGTGTGTATCTATTTGGGAAAATGTGCAACAAATTAACTGTGATTATCCCTGGGTGGCAAGATTATGTATGGCTGGTCATCCTCTAATTCACATATAAAGCTCTATTTCTAGTTTTTCTGTGGAGATCATGGATTCTTTGAGAGGAAGTAAAACATAACAGTTAAAGCAGTTGAGAGGGTTGAACTCAGTCTGGCTGGGTTTAAATCCCAGTTCTGTCACTTACTAGCTGTGTAATCCTTAGCCAGTCACTTTATTCTGTGTTGTTCTAATCTGTAAAGTAGGGATAATCATAATAGAAATTAATAATACCTACCCCATAGAGTTATGAGGATTAAACATGCTTAATATGTATGAACTCTTTAGAACAGCTCATAGTACTATATTAATGTTAGCCTTTATTATTTCTGTAATAAAAGTAGCACATGCAAGAGAGACAGACACACTAGCATACCTGGAATCTACTGGTAGAGGAAATGGTCTCAAGTGATTGAAATGATTTGATAAATTTTAAAGAGGAACGTGATGATTGGATGTTTACTTTTTTCTTTACAATTTCTAAATTTTAAATTTAAAAATTATTAAGGCTAAATTCATATAACATAAAATTAACCATTTAAAAGTGAAAACTCAGTGGCATTTAGGATATTTATAAAGTGTGCATTGTAACACTCCAAAACATCTCCATAATTCCAAAGTAAAACCCTGTAACCATAAGGCAGTTTCCATTCTCTCCACCCTGCAGCTCCTGGCAACCACTAATCTGCATTTTATGTGATTTATCTATTCTAGACATTTCATATAAATGTAATTCTGTAATATGTTACCTTTTGAGCCTGGCTTTTTTGACAAAATAATATTTTAGAGGTTTATCCACGTTATAGTAATATCAGTACTTTACTCCTATGCCTGAAAAATATTTCATTTTATGTATATACTACACTTTGTTTTACATTCATCCATTGATGGTCACTTGGGTCCTTTTCACCTTTTGGCTATTGTGAAGAGTGCTGCTATGAATAGATGTTTGCTTTTATTAATAATAGTTTCTTCTGATATCAAAGCTGTATATTTAAGATAGAAAATTTAGAAAATACAGAATTACAAGTACTTCAAATTTATGTTTTGGTGTGGTACGTTCAGTCTTTTAAAATATGCACACATATACATATATGTGTATGTAAGTGCATATATATGTATTAAAACACATAGCTGTGTACAAAAATATACTTAAAAGAGCAATTGGGATGATGGTACACATTGTTTTATGGCACTGTTTACTGTTTAACATTTCTGAACACTTTCTGATGTCTATAAGAAAATATTGGTATAACATAATTTTAGATGAAAAATTAAAAATATTGTATATGCTATATTGGTATAACAGAATTTTTAATGAAAAATTAAAAATATGTTATATTGGTATAACATAATTTTGAATGAACAGAATTTATTTTACCAATATCAAGTGATAAAAGTTTAGCTTTTGACTCCTATATTAAGTGCAATGAATATTCCTTTATATAGAATACTACTTAATTATTTTCTAGGGATAGAGTCCTGGGAATAGAAATGTTTTGTCAATAAGTGTGTACTTTTAAGGCTTTTGACACACTGGCAAATTTCCCTATGGAAATATTATACTGATTTACATACTACCAGCAATATTTGAGTGTCTGTTTCTTCTTTTGATTGCCAATATACTTTTATTCATAATCACTGTTACTTTAACAAAAATAGTGTCCAGTTCATATTTTAAAATTTCTATTTATATAAAACATTACCAGATACTGTTTTCTTCCTTTTGTGAATGCCTGCTTAATGACTTTTAGTGAGTTTTGTCTTTTTCCTAATGACCAGAAGAGATTTTTGAAAAATATAATGGGCTGGGCATCGTGGCTCATTCCTTTACTCCCAGCATTCTAGAAGGCTGAGGTGAGCAGACCACTTGAGCCCAGGAGCTGAAGACTAGCCTGGGCAACATGTGAAATGCAGTCTATACAAAAAATATAAAAACTTAAATTGGTGTAGTGGCATATGCCTATGGTCCCAGCTACTTAGGAGGGCAAGGCAGGAAGATGGCTTAAGCCTGGGAGGTTGAGGCTGCAGTGAGCTGCGATTGTGCTACAATACTCCAGCCTGGATGACAGGGCAAAACCGTGTCTCAAAAATAAATAAACAAAAATACAAAAATACAATGAAGATGTAAATCTTGACAATCTGTTAGAAATATATTTTTTTCTATGTTGCTATTTGTCTTATTTTATCTATGGTATTTTGGTCACAGAGAAGTTAAATGTCTTAACGAAGTAATCTCTGTCATTTTTTGCTTTTTTCGAGAAGTTTCTGCCTTGCTCACATGTTTTTCCAAGTCTCCCTTAGGTGATTG
Organism: Pongo abelii; assembly: GCF_028885655.2. Lineage (NCBI taxonomy): Eukaryota > Metazoa > Chordata > Mammalia > Primates > Hominidae > Pongo > Pongo abelii. The sequence continues at coordinate 89,462,035 of NC_071991.2, forward strand.
GTGTATATGTTTGACAATGAGCAAAACATTCTAATGTTGTCTTGTTTGAACATGGAATACTGCTTGTCATAGTATTTATTTTGCTACATAACTTTCTCCAGTGACTTAGAAAAAAACTACAGTTAACTCAAAGCTACTAGTATGCTAAGTTTAGGATCTGAATTTGAACCGTAAGCTCAGAGACAGACACATATCACAAGAAAACAAGGGCATGTCTGGGATTTATTCAGGGAACCCATTTCCACAATGTATGCTTGAGTCCAAACTCATTCATGTAGTTTCTCTCTGTATTTGTCTGTGTCCACAGCTTTATGACTTGCATTGACCTTTCAGGCACTAAGATCCTCATTCATCAAATAAATATTAAATTTTGTTCATCATACTCCATTTACCTACAGGAAATTGAAGTGGTTCATTTTTGGGTGAAATTGTTTTTACCTTTTGAAAATCATCTAGCTAGAATGCCTCATTTCTTAGACAATCCAAATCATTTGCCTTTATTATAAATAGGCAAAATATTCCTACATGTCAGGGAAATAAATTATATGAATTGATACTAACCTATGTGAGTATCTAGCATTTTTTCTTACATTAAATGTAGAATTAGAAGTGACTTTTCTGGCTGGGCGTGGTGGCTCACGCCTGTAATCACAGCACTTTGGGAGGACTAGGCGGGTAGATCACGAGGTCAGGAGTTCGAGAACAGCCTGGCCAAGATGGTGAAATCCTGTCTCTACTAAAAATACAAAAATTTGCTGGGCATGGTGGCGGGCGCCTGTAATCTCAGCTACTTGGGAGGCTGAGGCAGGAGAATCGCTTAAACCTGGGAGGCAGAGGTTGCAGTGAGCTGGGATGGCACCACTGCACTGGGCCTGGCACTAGCCTGGGCGACAGAGCAAGACTCCGTCTCAAAAAAACAAAAGCAAAAAAAGAAGTGACTTTTCTGCCAGTGTGAAATGGAACTTCTGTTTACTTTAGGCTGATGATGTTAATGACAATTATTAATCTTTATCTGCTTTTATTTTATTTTATTTTTTGAGACAGTCTCACTCTGTCACCCAGGCTGGAATGAGGTGGTGAGATCCTGGGTCGCTGCAACCTCTGCCTCCCAGACTCAAGTGATCCTCCCACCTGAGCCTCCTGAGTAGCTGGGACTACAGGTACACACCATTATGCCCGGCTAATTTTTGTATTTTTTGGAGAGATGAAGTCTTTCTATGTTGCCCAGGCTGATCACAAACTCCTGAGCTCAAGTGATCTGCCCACCTAAGCCTCCCAAAGTGTTGGGATTACAGGCATGAGCCACCACGCTCAGCCTATTTTTGTGTTTTACTTCTGGTAGATCTTTTAAACAAACAAACAAACAAAAATATATGTTTATTATAAAAGAAATTAGGAAATATAAGCAAACCAAGCATTCTAAGATGAGTACTCTTAATACCTTACCATATATTCATTCCCCTTTCATATGTATGCATTCATTCACATTTAATAAAAATTCATTTTTATACTCATCTATTATGAGCATCTTTCCAAGTCAGGGGCAGATGTATACAATTTGAAATAAGTACAGAGTTCCACTGTGTGGATATATCAAAATATATTTCAGCAGTTCCCCATTGTTGATTATTTAGACTGTTTTCTACTTCTTGCCATTACAGTTCATAATAAACATTGTGATAGTAAAATCTTTGCTGTATTTAGATGTTTATTTTTAGGTATTTCCTTGGATAAATTCCTCCAAAATGGAATGTGTCTAATTTTTGAATCTTATAAGTTTTTGGAGAGAGAAATGATATTGTCGGGAATGTAAAAGCTGAGGATTGGGTGTCTTTTCGAATTTAATACATGAAATCAAATACAAATTTCTGTCTTCAACATTATGGCATTTATCTTTTTTTCTTTTTCTGTGATAATTCATCTTCCTCTCTAATTTATTTTTCCAACTGTGGAAAATGAATGTAAGAGAATGAGTAGGATAGGAATCTAGATTTGTTTTCTATCTTTATTCTTGTTGGAAAGTTGGGTTTTGGTTACTTTTTGAAGACAGGTTTTTGGAAAGGAGATTTCTTTGATCATGCTTAGTCTGTTGTTTTGACATTTAGAGAACTTTTTACTATGGGTGCTGCTGTTTGCTGATAATGACTCACCTTGTTATCAACTTTTACCTTTTCCTTTTCCATGGACATTCAGAACCCACATCGTGTAGTTACTGGGCGAGATTACAGGTATAGAGAGAAGATCAGTTCATTATAGTTATGTTATATTATATATATTATATATATATAATAGTTACTATACTCAGTATAGTTACGTAACTGGATGTGGCAAATACTTCAGTAGGGTCAGTTCTTACATCATTGATAAAAGCAATTGCAGCATTACCTGTAAATTTTTGGGGCATTGCTCTTTTTTCCTGTGATTTCTACCCATCTTGTACCCATCCTCTTACTGTTGCATTATTTCCAGTGCTTTAATTAAGAAACTGGCCTGTTAACTGACACCCTACTTTAAGAAAATTTGTTGTGTAAAGAGCCCAATCTGAAATATGAAATACAGGAATATTCATTATCATTAGAAAAACATATATATTTTTTGCTCTGTCACCCAGGCTGGAGTGCAGTGGCATGATCTTGGCTCACTGCAACCTCTGCCTCCTGAGTAGCTGGGAGCAGTTGGGAGTAGCTGGGAGTAGCTGGTTCAAGCAATTCTCGTGCCTCAGCCTGCTGAGTAGCTGGGACTACAGGTGCCCTCCACCATGCCCAAGTAATGTTTTGTATTTTTAGTAGAGGCAGGGTTTCACCATGTTGGCTTGGCTGGTCTCGAGCTCCTGGCCTCATGTGATCCACCTGCCTTGGCTCCCAAAGTGCTGGAGTTACAGGTGTGAACCACCATGCCTAGCCAGATTTTTCATCTTTGAAGGACTTAAAACAGAAGGCCTTTTAATAAGAAGGCCTTTTAATAAAAAGGCTTTTAATAAAAAAGGTATAATTTTTGTTAGTGAGGAATTAAAAATAGTTTATATTTGCTGAATAAATTTTAAGCAGGAGAGTAGGAAAGAGCTGGGATTAAAATTGGTGTCAGATAATGTCTAAAGCCAATAACTTATTTTTGTGTCCAATAAGAAATGACCTTTAGATAGTGTTGCAGTTCACAACAGATTTATCAGTTTTGTTTTTGGTCTTATATTTTGATAGAGAATATTGATAAAGATTGTTTTGATAAAATATTAAAATTAAAAGGCACTTTTTGAATATAGTGCAAAAATATTTGCAAAAAATTAAAGACAGACTTTGTAATATTCTAAATGGTTATTTCTTGTGAATATAAATCTGTCATTCTATTAGCATGTGCGAATTTATTTATTAGTATGGTGATAATTTATAGTCATAGCAGTTGCTTTTTTTTCCTGCAGCACACCATGTCTTTTTTTTTCTACCAGCTTTATTGGTATGAAATCAATAAAGATATAATTATATATGAAAACTGCACATCTTTAATGTATACAATTTGATGTGTTTGGACAAATGCATACACCTGTGAAACCATCATAACAATCATAATAATAAACATATTTACTATCTCCAAAAACTTCCTCCCATAGCAGTTGTTTTTTGAAGTGAATTGAACAATATTTCATTTCTATGGAGTGTTTTAGTGTGTTCTTGTGTAATTATATTACAGGAATCAAGAGCTCTCTATAGTGGGTAAGAGAAAAATTTTGCAAATTTCTTATGTTAAATTGTTGATTATATAAGTCAAAATTTAAATTTTAAAATATGCACTCATATTTGCTTCACTTAATCTGGAAAAATTGGTTTTTAGTTATTTCTTTAAGCTTCACATTGTTTGTGACTCGCATTGTGATTGTGTTTATTTATAGAGTGGATGTGGTGTTGACATAGGTGTTCTTGAAATTCTGTATGTAAACCTGTGTTTGGCCATTACGTTTAGCTTCATATTATAGCTTCATCTTCATGAAATCCAGTATTACTAAGTAATTGTCTGGAAATGTCACTTTTATAAGCACTGAAGCTTTTACCATAAATAGTTAATTCTTATTATTCATAGTAGTTATGGTCTGTGAAGTTGCCATGAAGACTGAATTAGCCAATACTGAACAATTGGTCCTAGGAAAAAATACAAGAGCCTCTGGTCTTATTTTTGTCAGCAGATTGAAATATAATGTTGTTTTACATGTGTTTGCATTTTGAGAGATCTTATTTAATCTATGTTGTTGATTCATTAATGTTGAACTCACAGCCAACAGCACCATAACTCATACATGAAGGAAGCTTGCCTAACATGTATTTTCTCTGTAAGGAACATCAAAGCCTTCTAGGAACTCTAGACAGTACAATGTTTTGGGGCCATTTTAAAGCAACATAAAGCAAAAAAAAAAAAAAAAAAAAAAAAAAAAAAAAAAAAAAAGTGGAAAACATGGCACAAAATATACTGGGAAAAGGACACTCAGTGACAGTATGGGAGCTGAAACAAGAAGGCAGAGCATCACCTGTTGGTCTCAGCTGGGAATGTGTGTGTCAGGTGACTCCCATATTTCACTGCACTGTGCATGTTCACACATAACTAGGAAATTACTATGAGAATTGATTTTGTGGTGATAAGTAAATTTTAGCAAGTAAAATTTGCAAATATGGAATCACCAATAATAAGTCTCGACTATGGCTGGTTTTTGAGGGAAATTTTTCTACTTAATAAAATGAAATAAAATTGAACATAAGTTAATTTGATGATGTAAGCTAATCATTGTGGAGATGCTTATGAAGGGAATCCAACATTTACTGAGAGTCTGTCATTGCTGTTCCTGGTGTGTTTGACTCTACATCAGTGTCCCTTATAATTCACCATAATCTTCTTCACCACCTGCTCCTTCCTCACTCCATCCCTGCTGGTACTTCTCAATGTGGCAACTTTTAGGTATCTAACACTCTCCTCAACCTGTCTTGCTTGCCTAATCTGCTGTCTCCTGTTACCTAAGAAAACCCTGGGCATTTTAAGAATAATCAGAAAACAAGCTCATTATATGATTAAGAATAGCTTTTTGATATGAGTTAAACTCAAGTTTAGTATGAGGGACTTGAATACATTGTCTTTATGACAGTATTTTCCCTTCTGATTTTAACATTTGTTAATGTTTTTTATTTTGTATTTGTTAACATTTTGTATTTGTTAACATTTTTTACCCCGCTGTATGTATGAGATGATTTATAGTGCTAGAGCTTTTACTACTAGATCACTGGGAACGACTGCGCAAGCTTGGGTTAATATCTTGAGCTTCATTCTCTTCTATTGAAATTGAATATAAACTGTGATATAAAGCAGACCCTTGTTGGCCATTTTTTGCATATATTCTTGTGGTATATTATCTTCATTTTGTAAGATTGGAGGCTGAGGTCTGGAAACACAAGATAAATATCTTAGAGTAATAGCAGAAATGATGAGGAAATTTGCAAAGTGCTTCTTTGTGTTCTATTTGATGGCTTGTTACTACAATAGCATGATTTTGTGCTTTATTTCCAACCTATTTGGGCCAGCTTTAACATTTTTTATGGTCAATTTTTTAGAGGATTTTCTAGTCATTAAATTTCTTGGATTTTAGTGTAGTGCTTCGCTGGTCATACAGTAGTGGCAGGCTGTGTGAACTTTCTTCTCTTCTAGAACAGTTGCAGATTTAAAGCTACCTTCTGCCAAAGGACCCATTGCAGATATGACTTTTGTTATACTTTGTTCATTCAAGTTGGAATGTTCTTTTAAGCCCTGCTAACATGAGATTTAGCTCCTATCTTATTTTTGTTGCAATGAAAGTATCTCTTCAGATACTTTCTGAAAAGTACCGAACAGAGTACTGAACAAAGTACTTCCAAAAAGTATGTGAACAGAAAGTACAGATACTTTGTGTACAGATATCTGTTGTGTAACGCCTGTTTTAAATGCAAAAATGATCCCTAGCTTAGGAGAGATATGATATAATTGAATAAAAACATACTGATTGAATGTAGAAAGAGTAGAACTAGACTAATATTGTGGTTAGTAGCCATTTGTGGATATTGACTACTTTTTTTTTTAATTTTTTTTTGAGAAGGAGTCTCACTGTGTCACCAGGCTAGAGTGTCGTGGCACGATCTTGGCTCACTGCAACCTCCATCTCCTGGGTTCAAGCAATTCTCCTGGCTCAGCCTCCTCAGTAGCTGGAACTACAGGCATGCGCCACCATGCCCAGCTAATTTTTGTATTTTTAGTAGAGACGAGGTTTCACCATGTTGGCCAGGATGGTCTCAATCTCCTGACCTTGTGATCTGCCCACCTTGGCCTCCCAAAGTGCTGGGATTACAGGTGGGAGCCACCACGCCCAGCCGGATATTGACCACTTTAAATGTGGCTATTTCAAATTGAGGTGTGCTATATGTGTAAAATACACATTGGATTTAGATTATTTAGTACAATAAAAGAATGTAGTTTCTTATTAATATTTTTATATTGTTACTTGTTCAAATGATATCAAGTTAAAATATATTATTAACATTAATTTTACCTGTTTTTAAAATCATTTTAATGTGACTACTAGAAAACTTAAAATTACACATGTGACTTGCATTTATAGCTTATATTTCTATTCAGGAGTATATAATATATAGCTGGTACAGATGTTATGCTGAATATTTAAAATATATAGACCCTGTCTTTTGTTTCTGTCATCTTTCTTCCCCTCCTATAAATACACCTTTAATATTGTTAGGAAGTAAAGAAATATAAAAAGCTTATTCAATGATCAACTCCCTAGTGACCCACCAACACATTTCTCATTATAGGCGGTTGTTATGTGCTTCTGTGAAAGCTCCCAAGACACCAAGTCGGTAAAAGCTGGATAAATAAGGCTGTATTTTTTATACAACAATGTTAAGCCAATTGGCAATTTTGCGAACTCACTGAAACTGAAAAATTGTACTGAGAATTTGTATTAAAAAGTTATAAATGTCTGCAATTATTAAGTATGAGTTATTTTAAAGTTTGTTACTATCAGTAAGAACCGAATATTACCAGAGCATTCAGTAGTATTAGGAGTTTTAAAAAGCTGAATGCTATCTTCAGGTATACAGACATGGATTCAGTCTAGGAAAGGTTCTCTCCTTTATTACTTTGTTTAATACAGCATGAAGTCCATTGTTCATTTGCAAACATGTTTTGTGGTGGTGTATTTTCTTTTTCTTTTCTTTTCTTTTTTTTTTTTTTTTTTTGAGATGGAGTCTCGCTCTGTTGCCATGCTGGAGTGCAGTGGCGCGATCTCAGCTCACTGCAACCTCCGCTTCCTGGGTTCAAGCGATTCTCCTGCCTCAGCCTCCCGAGTAGCTGGGACTACAGGTATGTGCCAAAATGCCCAGCTATTTTTTTTTGTATTTTTAGTAGAGACGGGATTTCACCATGTTGGCCAGGATGGTCTTGATCTCTTGACCTCGTGACCCGTCCACCTTGGCCTCCCAAAGTGCTGGGATTACAGGTGTGAGCCACTGCATCTGGCCGGTATATTTTCTTTTAAAAAATTTATCTAATCCAGGACAGTGCTGACATTTTTTTATTTTCTGAAGCCTTTATTATAAAAGTAACATTTTACTCATATAAACTTGGACAATGTAAAATTATGTATATAGTGGTTCCTTTGTATCTGTGGGCTGCACATCTGTGGATTCAACCAACCTCAGATTAAAAATATTTGAAAAAAAATGGCATCTGTACTGAACATGTATGGATTTTTTTCTTGTCATTATTCCCTAAACAATGCAGGTATTGTCTTAACATAGAATTTTCACTGGCTTTATATTTTTAAACTATAATAGTACCTGTCTGTGAATTGTGCAGATTGTGCTATAATATCCCTAGAGAAATGGTAAAGACAGCAGCAGAACAAGGCTCTCCTCTGTTCTACTCAAAGGGTCATCTCTTCTGCCAGCTCTAAAAAACAATAGAAATTCTCAGTGAAACTCCCATTTTAAAAGTTTTTAGTGATCCTTCAATAGAAATGCATAGAAATGTATCAGAATTCATTGTTTTTTTCTGAAATGCTAGAGGATGCTTAGTCTTCCCCTATGTAGCCTATAATTTTAGTTCTGTGTTAATATGAACACTGATGAAAGACATAGATAGTACTTCTGATAGTACATTTTCACTTCCTACGTTGGAGATTTATTTGACTTCATTTATATCTGTTAAATCAGTTTAGCTCTACTTGAATCCCAGTTTCAAATATTTCCAACTGGAAAGCTGACAAAACTATTGGTGGGGGTGGAGAGTATTAAGAATTTTGCTTTTAGATTTTCTCCCATTGGAGTAGAATGTATTTGTTTCTAAAAATTATAATCAGTTGTAGACTGAAGCTTTGTAGGAAATGTTAAATGTAAATTCCACTGTAAAGTTTGACAATAGCCACAGGCACAGATTTTATTTCTGAATCTGGGAAAAGAGACCTCTAGAGAAATGGAATGCTTTGAACTTGGACTTTTTTCTTTCTTTCTTTCATAATGAGTTTACCTGGAAAGACCTTCAAAGGTAGTGTTTATAAAAATAATTTTATATACAGATTTCAAAGGATGTTCTTTAAAGCTTTTCTAGGTTTACTGGAGAAAAACAGAAGAGCTAATAAATTCATACAAATAGCCCTCATTGTACTGTGGAGGGTGTTAATAGGTTTCTTTAAAGATGAACTTATAAAATGCTTTGTGAGCACTCTAAATACTTATTAGCCTGCTTGACAACCAGTGGTCACCTTGAGCCTTTTTATTGCTAGAGGTGAGAAAGCCAGAGAAAGGATTTGGAAACACCAGTCGTCTTCTGCTTCCTTTTGGTGCAGATCTTTATTCCTGCTTTTCTGTGCTGTTGGGTTGGCCTCTTACTTGATTTTATTTTTGAAATAGCCATTATTTCACTACCTTTCCTAATCCCAAAACACTGGGGGTACTCCACTGACTATATTAAATTTATATACCTCTGGCATTCAAAACTCTTCAATTATCTGGCCTCAAACTGTTTTTCGAGTATTTTCTCTTACTCTCTATTCCCAAGGCAAACTGTCTCTTTTCAGTTGTTGTGATAAATCCTGTAATTTGTTTCTTAGTGTCCTTCCTCCTAATGTTCTGTCTGTGTAAAACACCTTTGTAGTTCATTCCCTGTTTCTATTATGTATATTGAAGTCCTTTCCATAGATTGAATCTCTGCTTCCTCTTCCAAGCCACTGTGGGATCTCCCAGGTTGAGCTAAATGTGCTCTTTGCCCTATAAACTTTGTACGGTTTTTGTAGTAATTATCAAAATTTACCTTGCATGATGGTTAGTTGCATTTATGTCTTACCTATTCTATGAGGAAGATAAATACCCATGTCTCATAGGTGGTTTTTGTTGTTGTTGTATTGTTTTTTGCTCAGCATTGCTTAACAAAATTTGAGATCTAATTTTTTTAAATTCATCAATCAGTGAATTCAGATATGTTCTCTCCTCCAAATTATCATAAATCCAGTGTACAACTGTTTCTTATGTATTGTTTTCCACTTATGAAATAGCTTTTTTGTGGCTCACTTATGTTTCCCCGATTCGTTTTTTGTAGGAAATTTTCATTAATAAATTTTAAACTTAAAGAAAAATTGCAAGGCTAGTACAAGGAACTCCTGCACATCCTTTACCCAGATTCACTAATTGTTTACATTTTGCTCCAGTTTCTTATTCTCATTCTCTCTCTCTTTCTCATTGTTTGAACTACTTGAGGGAAACTTGGAGACATTATGGCCCTTCATAACTAAATACTTCAGTACATATTTCCTAGGCTGGGTGAAGTGGCTCATGCCTGTAATCCCAACACTTTGGGAGGTCAAGGCAGGTGGATCTCTTGAAGCCAGGAGTTTGAGACCAGCCTGGCCAATATGGTGAAACCTTGTCTCTAAATAAATAAATAAAAATACTTTAGTACATCTTTCCATAAGAACAAGGTCATTCTTTGACACAATAGCACAATGATTAAAATCAGAATATTTTACTTTGATGCACATTTCTGTTTGTAGTCCATATTCAAATTTTATAAAGTATTTCAATGATGACCTTTATAACTATTTTCTCCCCAATCCAGGATGCAGCCTAAGATCTCACATTGCATTTCTTTATCATGTCTCTTTAGCCTTTAGTCTGGAATAGTTCTTCAGTTATGTCTTTCTTGATGTTGATACTTCTGAAAAGTATAGATCTGTTATTTTGTAGAATGTCTCTCCAGTTGGGTTTGTGGAATGTTTCTTCACGATTAGATTGACATTTTATGTTTTTGACACAAATAACACAGTAGTATTCTTTCCAGTGCATGATACCAGGAGGCATGTGATATCATTGTATTCCATTATTGGTGAAGGTAATTTTTTATCATTTGGTTGAGTATGACAGGACTTTCACTATAAAATTACTGATTTCCCTTTGTAATAATTAGCAATTTGTGGAGTGATATAGTAAGACTGTATAAATATCCCAGTCCTCATTAAACTTTCAATCACTAGTTTTGGCAACCCTTAAATGGGTTTCTAACTTTGTCATTCTTTCTCTGCATATTAATTGACCTTCTATTGAAAAGAAAGCCTTTCCCTTCTTCCTCATTTATTTATGTCAATATGCACTGATGGATTCTTATTTTAGTTAATAGTTTTGATTATTTATTTTGATGTACAAATCGGCCTAGATTCAGCTGTTAGAAGCCCCTTCGAGCTAGATGCCATGTTACCTTTACCTGTTTCATTCATTCTTTGAGCACATCTTTACTTTTTGGCACAAGCCGTTCTAGGCTTATCATATACTTTTCCTGCCCATCCCTCAAATTATTCTCTTCTCCAAGAAGCCCTGATTCCTTGAACCAAAGATGATATTTAGAAGCTGACATCTGGGAACCAAGCGTGTTTGTTCTACTGAGTGTTCTTTTTTCCCCTAGATCTTCCAAGTAGATAGATCTAGAAAATGTGTGTTTATGTCTGCATATAAACGTGTGCATATCTACATCTTTATCTTATTTCATTCCATATCTGTTCATATTAAAAACTACAAGTTTGTGCTGGTAACATTAATTCCACTTGAACAGCACAGGGTACATTCATGTCTTTATCTTTTTTATACTTGTAACTACTTTCTCCAACAATGAGAAACCTGGTTTCAGTTATACTCAGTGTATATGCTCATTTGCTCAAGTCTAGAATATATGGAAATTGGTTTCAGAATTGTTGGCCCATACCACTGCAGAAAGCAAACCTACTAACTAGGGTTCTGTATTTGTTTACTCTTTTGAGGTACAGTGTACATACAATCAGATGCACAAATGTTAAGTATACAGTTTCAGCTTTGACACATGCACATATCTGTGTCAAGACAGAGTACTTCTATCACTCAAAACACTCCATTTTCTTTCCAGTTTATTCTCTCTCTAACTCTGCTGCCCAGAAGCAAACACTTTTCTGACTCTTTTCACCACAGTTTAGTTTTGCTGGTTTTAGAACTTTCTATAAATGGAATTATATAGTACATACTTCTGTGTTTGTGTCTGGCTTCTTTCATTCAACATCATGTTTTTTGAGATTCATCCACATTGTTATGCATATCAGCAGTTTGTTTCTTTTTATTGCTGAGCAGTGTTCCCTCGTATAACTGTACCACAATTTACCCATTTTTCTGTTGATGGTCATTTGGGTTGTTTCTAGTTTTTAGCTATTTTGAATATAATAAGTGGCTGTGAACATTTTTGTACAAGTCTGCTTTGTGGACATTATGGTTTTATATCTTTTGGGTAAAATCTTGAGTAGAATGGCTGGACCATTGGATAGGTGTTTATTGAGCTGTGTAGGAAACTACCAAACACTTGTTCCAAGTTGTTTTCACTCCTGTCTGCAAGATGAGTGTTCTAGTTGCTACATCCTTGTCCACATCCTGAGTTTTCAGTCTTTTTCTTTCTTTCTTTTTAAATTATACTTTAAGTTCTGGGGTCCACGTGCAGAATGTGCAGGTTTGTTACATAGGTATACACATGCCATGGTGGTTTGCTGCACCCATCAACCTGTCACCTACATTAGGTATTTCTCCTAATGCTATCCCTCCCCTAGCCCCCCACCCCCCAACAGGCCTTTTTATTGTGACAATTCTAGTGGATGTGTAGTGGTGCCTCATTGTGATTTTAATTTGCATTTCCCTGGCAACCAATGATTAAATGACTTCTGTACTTGATTAATAATTAAATTATTAAATGGCTTTTTAATGTGCGTATTGGTCATTTGTATATCTTTCTTTGGGAAGTTTCTGTTGAAGTCTTGTGCTGATTCTAAATTCTAAAACTCATTCTGGCAAATTTTAGCCCCATCTATGTGTAAAAGGTTAGCTAGCAGTGGTTTATGAAATGTGATCACAAAAAGACAATTTTTAATTGAATTGTAGAAGCTTGTAATAATTCTGAGTGCAAATTCTTTGACAGAAGTATGTTTTCAGAATATTTTCTTACAGTCTATGACTTGCCAGTTCTATTTTCTTATTGTTGTGTTTTGGTGAGCAGGAATTTTAAATTTCAATAAAGTCTGATTTACCTTTCTTCTTTTGTAATTATTGCATTCTGTATTTGGTCAAAGAAATCTTTCCTACTCTTGATCATGAAGATAGTTTCTTGTTTTCCTCAAAATGTTTATAGTTTTAACTTTAACATTGAAGCCTATGACCCACCTTGAATTAAACTTCGTACATAAGTATGAGAGTAGGAATTGAAGTTTATTTCTCCATGTGGATATTCTGTTGTTCCAACACCATTTGTTGAGAAGACCTTTTCTTTCCTTATTGAATTATTTTGGCACCATTTTGGAAAATCAGTTGTCCACATAAGTGAGAGTTCTCTGAATAATTTTAATTACAAATATGGCTTTGATTTTCATTGAACTCTTACTCTATATTTCAAGCAGTATTCATAAAAACCTACACTCAGCTTTTACCTAGGGAAAGCCTGTTGTGTTTTGAATACTCTTTCCTTCAAATGCCAGGACAAATCATTGTATTTTTTGCTCTTAGGTGAAATATGTCATGTGCGGATCTAGCACATATGCCATTTTCTTCTCTCAACATTGTCCTTTTGCCAATATAGAAGGCTTCCTGGGTAATTCTTTTTTAGCCCTATTGAGGAAACACAGACTTTAATGTCATAAAATAGTGCTTCATTTTTATCAAAGCATTATGTGCCATGATGCTTATAGTAAATACAATAAAAGCAATTGGCATGCCTTTCTTTTTTTCCTTTTGTTCATTTGTTTGGTGTATATGTATTGAGCTTCCATTATAAACTGTCTCACTGTGGGCCCATAAGGATGAATGACAATTCGTTTTTTGTCGTCACATTTCATAAATCATTACTAGCTGACCTTTTAGCACATAGACAGTATCAAAATTTGCCATAATGGGCACCTTGCACTCAGCCCATACAATATGCACAGAGGAACCCTTCTCCTACTCCTTGAAAGGATTAGGAAGCTGCCTTGGAGATCTCATTATTGGTAGCTCTGGGCTGTTGCAAAGAGGGGTCATAGCTCTCCTTCCTACTGCTTACTATGTAGGATTTATTTTCCCAGGGTTAGCAATTTTCTTTGGGGTCTGATATTCTTTAGAGGAAGACACTTAAAGTTGTAGATCATTTTTCTCTGTTCTTTCTCTTTTATGCATAGCAGTTTAGGGCCTCCTTCTCCGTTAATATGTCCGATGGCCTTCATGATGAGAATGCACTGTCTGTAATTAGCTGTGCAGGTGATGATGTGCCTCCAGTAGCCACCAGCATATGACCTTGATAGTATGTAAGTGTTAGGAAAAAAAGTGTTGGGTGGCTGTTATCTCTAATCCACCACAGCTGAGCAAGAATAATGGCAGATGACAGGGGAGGCAGGCCGAAAGCTCCTATGAAGAGTTGCTTTCTGCAGCATCTTGTGTACAACAGTGTGTCAAAGACGCTTAGAGTTTGTGGTGGGAGCTCCACATGGCTGACAATGCAGCAGCATTATGTTTGGTGTGTGGACATGTATTGAATTTGTATTAGCTTCTTTTGTAAGGCAAAGCGAAAGTACATAATGAAATGAGTAACGTGTGTAGAAACATTGATTTTGTTTCATACTGGGGCACAGAGGCCAAGCCTGTTCTCTGCTCTGGTGTTTGAATGGGGGCTGATCTTTAGCCTGCGGCTATTTTGCCTTCATTTTGGAAACAAGCACATTCTCCCTTTGTTGTCCCCACCCATCCAGGAAAGAGAGGCATCTGTTGTCATATCCATTATTTATCTGTGAGAAACAATTTTACTTAATTATCTTCTCGGCTCCTGCAGGCCTGCCTTGGCTCTCTCCTTTTGAAAGGATAATAGGACTCGATGCTGTTAATATGTTTTAATTAGTGAGCTCATGGCACAGCCAGTACCTCACACTTGGCTTTTAGATGGCTTTGTAGATAAGAACCTCTGCAGCAAAAAGGGAAGCCTGGGAGTGTGCAGGCTTCCTTTGAGCCATGTTCAAGTCTCACAGCAGCTAAGCGAAGTGCTTATTTTCTCAGCACCATTATTCCTGTCTGACTCTACCAAAGTGACAGAGATTGCTTTCTAAGCTACTTCATGTGGCTTCTTTGCATTGTTGGGAAAATGCTTTATTCTCAGAGGCTGAGCTTCTTTATTTTAAAATAAGGCATTTGAACCACAATAAGCTTTCAGGCACTCTTGTGCTGTAAGTTTAGATTCCTTGCTGAATGTTGAGATTCTGGAAGCCATATTTGTAAGTTGTATTAGCTCATTCTCACATTGTTATAAAGAACTACCTGAGACTGGGTAGTTTATAAAGAAAAGAGGTTTAATTTACTCACAGTTCCACAGGCTGTCCAGGAGTCATGGCTGGGGAGATCTCAGGAAACTTACAAGCATGGCAGAATGCAAAGGGGAAGGAAGCACATCTTCACATAGCCAGCAGGAGAAAAAGTGAAGGGGGAAGTGCTACATACTTTTAAATAACCAGATCTCGTGAGAACTCACTATCATGAGAACAGCAAGGGGGAAATTTGCCCCCATGATCAAATCACCTCCTACCAGTACCTTCCCCCAACACTGGGGATTACAATTCAACATGAGATTTTGTTGGGGACACAGAGCCAAACCAGATCCCAACCATAATGTCAGAAGCTCTCAGATCCAAGGAAAGGGGTTCTTGGCTGGTACCATATACATTATGGCCTTGGGAAAAGTGTGGGTTTAGCTGACCCCTGCAATATTACTCTGTCTTTGCCTTGGTAAAAATGCAGGGCAGGGTTCTTTTAACATCTTATTTCTTCCTTATCAGAGAAATGCCCTTTGTGTTATCAATCCCATAAAGAAGGGCTTGCTAAGAGATGGCAGACCTGTAGAACCTGTGTGACTCTACCTGTCTACCCATCTAAGGACTGAAGAATTTCTGGGAGAGCAAATTTATGATGTAGTCATTACCTCCTTCCTCCTCTTAGAAGGGCCATTCATTTTGTTTCCCTCTCCAAAATCAAGCCCTAAAGCCAGGGAATGTCTAGTCCAGGATCTAGCATGGGAGGTTTTGAAGGAGTGTGGTTCATTTCTCACCTGCAGTTACTGTTGGCTGGCAACTCACAGAAGTGTCCCATGCTCTGCTAGAGTGAAGTGCTGGGGGATGGGGTATCTAGCCCAACATGTGCCAAAGCTTCACAAAATCCTGAAAGACTGGGAGTGAGGGGCTGTAATTTCCTGAAGTACTCAGTGTTAAGAATACAGAAGGTAGTTGAGTGGGAGGCATTGGTGGGCTTCCCTGGGAACTCTACCCCCAATGAAGTGAGGAGACACATGCCTGATGAGGGAGTGTTCTGCCTACCCCTGCTGGGGTCTAGAAGAGTCACAAAAATTCCCCTCTCAGAATCTTGTGTGCCTTCATGGAGGAAATGATGCCTGGTAGCATGCTTTGCCTACTCTAAGAAAAGTTGAGTGGTAGAAGGCTTTAGTATTTAAGCACTCATATAGAGGGAGCCAACCATGCTCATGGTAACAATTATATATCACTGGCATCAGATGGAGAAGTAGCAATGGCCACCAGAAGGAGACTGCTGCTGCAGAAGCCAACTGTGCCCTATCTTCCCTCTACCCCATTGCTTTCTCCTTGCTGTCCTCAACAGAGTCAGTGCATGGGCATAGAGGAAAGAGATCAGGTCACTTTCTCCCCTCCTCAGGCCACAACTAGTAACTGTGCATAAGTGTAATCTATGCTAGAGGGGTACCGTGACTTTGAACTGGACTGGGCTATAATTTAAACTGAAGGTGATTAGGAACATTATTGGTTTGGACTGAGATATCTCTAATTGGCAAGTTAAAGTTTGCTGCCTAGCTGGCTGGGTTCCTTGACATACCATTGGTAATACTTAATAAAAAATGTAAAGTACTGTGAATGAGACTCTGCAGCCATACCTGACACAATAGCAGATCAGCATTGACTTGTAGCTCTGGTGGATCACATTTTACACCATTAAGCTCAGATGTGCATGGAAAATAGAGCTTCACTTTTCATAACTGAGTCTCCCTACAAGGCCCCTAGTCCACTGAATTAAAGGGGACAGTGGACTAACTTCAGAACATGTAGATAAACTTAGTCTGCTTTGAAAATTTAAATTTAGGTAACTCAGGTTTCTTGGATATACATTTCTTCTTTTTGATATGTTCCTCTGCTGTTCTCTGTAGAGGCATCTGGGTGAACTTGAATTGAGCAGCGCTTAGGGAATCTCATAGTGGAGGGGAAGAGACGCTGTAGATTCTATGAGAACAGTCCTTGTGTTCTGTGGCTCCAATAGCACAACATTGCCCCTTCTGGGCATCTAAAATGGAAGACCCAGGGTAGGGAACCTGGGATTGGTTCTCTTTGCTTTATTAGGGCTCAGCGATCCTACTTGTTGGCTTTGCTCCACCTCACCCTGGCTTGATGTTGTGGATCTTTGAGGTTTGGCCGACTCCCTCACTACGCCACTTCCTCTGGCAAGTTCTCCAGCCAGAAACTGAGCTGTTTCCATGTCTGCTCTCAGATTTCTGAATATTTTCCATGCCTTACAGAAGTGCAGGTAGGCTGGAGCATGCACATTTAGACATTTTCTCCTACTGACACCTTACGGCTTTCTTGGATTATTGTGGGGGTGACTGGTGAAATGGTCTGATTCATCCCAGAGTCCTGAACAGGAAGCTAGGCAGGAGCTTTTCACAGTACTTTTGGCTTATCCTTCAACCATTATAATATCACTTCTACCCTCTCTGGGACTAGCTTAACCAAGGGATGTTTAAACACACGTATCTCACTATTTGCTTGTTTCCCTCCTTTCTTCCTCACAATCAGCTGGAGGTCTAATGTAGTAGCCTTTCTACTTCTTCCAGTTGGACCAAGGTTTCCTTTATGTCAGGATGGTTTCCAGGGAGCCTCATTTTGGAGGATAAGAATACACAATGCAGTATTATCCCTGATACACATGATCTTATTTAATTTTCCCCACAGTTCTGAGTTACAATATTTCCATTTATAAATGAAGAAACATTTTTAGAAGAAGCTCAGAGAAGTAAAGAAAAATTCCCAGGTCATACATCTAGTCAGAGACAGAACTGAGATTTAAATGTCTCATTCTGTTATGTTACCCCCACTTCTCTCCAGAATGTGCAACTGTTCCAGGTCAGCTCTCTTTGTAGGACACACCAACTTTGCCAGAAATTTAGCAACATAGCTACTTTTTGATAGGGGTCAGTAGATGATGTTTTGTTTTTGTGATTGAAAACACTGAAATGATAATGCCTTTCCTGTGTTTGTATTTAACAAACTGAAGCTTGTGATGTGAAGCCAGCATGTGGGGTTTGTCTTATATTGTATATTCAGCACAACACATGGAGTGGAGCTGGCACTTGCTTAGGTTAATAGCAAAGGCAGAATAATGAAAGCAGCAGCAGCAAAATAAATGCCTGGCTCAGAATCCCCAGCAAATTGGTGACATTGCAGGGTTGAGTCAGATGCAGAGTCTGGGCCAGAGGATAAATCCAGACTGCTCTTCTAGACACCTTCACGCATCTCTGGCAGGAATTGTATTTACATGACACCTTAATATTTACTGGGAAATAGGTTTGGGAACTTTCTCTTTTCTGATGTAGAAAACCACCCAGAGAAAAGGCTTGGTCTCAGTCTATGGTTTGAGAGCAGGGAAAGGCTTTTCCTAAATAGCCAGCTATGAAGACTGCAATTACCTTGGATGTGCCACTTTTGCCTTATATCTTCATTTGCATATGTCTCCTTTTGTGTGTGTGTGTTTAAAGATTTCCTTTCCTAAGAAAGAGGAATGATGCGTATTAACCAGGATAGTTTCACAAAGAGGGGTGTGATGGGTTGTAGGGATGGTCATCAAATGTCACATTTAACTTTCCACAGTTCATGCAGCATTTTGCTTTGGTTATGGACAGTAAGGTGTGTTCTGTGAGGTTAATCTGGCTCTTTGGAGGTGTTTTTCAGTTAAATTCAGGGGGCTCCATATGGCACTGTTTTTATTCTTGCATCATCTTTTCTAGGTGTTGACATTTAGACCCGAAATTAGTCTGCTCTTAAAACAGATGAAATATGAATGAGAATCATCTCATGTGTATGGGTCTTTGTTGTGAAATGCAAAGAGTTTATCCTTAGTGCTTTATGCCATCAAATGATTTCAAGCCACAGATGTGTTCATGTGGAGGAATAGAATCTGTTCAATATACTCTAGATTCATCCTCTTAAAATACAGATAAAATATGGGGCTGAAACTGCACTGAATGTTTCTACCATAGACAGAGCTAGTTATTGCTTAATTTTCCCTAAAGAGGGTTTATCCACTTTATGTTATGGATAAAGCTGAGTATGCTGCCTCCAGAAGCTCTTGCATAATTCTAGTGAATAGAAGCAGAATGGTCTATTTGCTAATTGACCTAATTTTCTACTTCAAATCATTTTTATTCGTTACTCTGCGTTTTATGTACCCAATCCATTTTTATAGTTGAATTGTCAAGGTGATAACTTATAGAATATTTCATTTAAGATTAGTTAAGAGTTACCCTAGAAAAATTACTGATAGGGGTATTACATTTTTAAGTTTACTATTTCTGTTCTAGGGCTTTTCTTGGAAAGGTTTCTTTGTTCTTACAGCAAAGCAAAATACATAATATAATGATTAAAACAAAACTAATTTTTTAAAAAATTCTAGAAGATCAAAATATGGAATACCTTGCCCAAATTAAGTGGATTACATGTTTGATGTTCTTATGTGGCCCACTATAAAATGCCAAGGAAAGCACGGGGAGTTATCTTTTTTTTCTTTTTTTCATTTGAGTGATATTGACTGGGTAATTTGTAACTTGTCTCCTTTTACCTCCCTTCTGCAGCTATAAAATATAGATAATACCTGAAATAGGAAGAGACAGGGTGGAGAAGAAACCAGTTTGATACTTTTTTCTTTCTCTAATATATAAATAAATTTAAGAAAAAAAGGCTGTTTTAATCCTTGAAAGCTCCATAGCTCTCCATCAATGGAAACTCTATTAATTGCCATTTTCCTATATCTATAGCTTGATGTTACTGTTGATACGAGGCATTATAGTTTCTCAGGTTCTTTGAAAAAAAAAACAAGGAACTATGTATGGAATTCTAAAAAGAATTGGCAGAATAGATTTTTTAAAAATTTGGTTTATGAAAAATTGATCAGAATTGCCATATATGGCAAATGCATAGTTTCTATTACTTTGAACAGAACCCTGAAAGTGAACTAGTTGAATATTCTAGTTCAAATTTCCAGTTGAATAGGTCTCAACTTGGAGGATGCTTCACAGACATTTGACATGCCTGAAGACATTTTTCATTGTCATGACCAGGGTGAAGTTTATGCAGCTATTGGTATTTTGTGGGTGGAGGCCAGGGATGCTGGCAAACATCCTCAATGTATGGAGCAACCCTCCTACAACAGACTCTCTGCCCCAAAATGCAAGAATTTCACTGTTGAGAAACTCAGGACTAGATTCAGAGGTTAGGAAGCCCTGGATTTGAATTTTAGCTCCACTACTCTATAATCATCATTAAGCTAAATCACTTGACATCCGTGAACCTCACATCCTTCTTCATAAGAATACAGAAAATGCTTCTTCATCATTCACCATTTTTTAAGACTTGCAATGGAAATCACTGTGAGCTAACGGATGATAAAATACTTTAAATGCTAAAGGAAGGTATGTGCAAATTGTGTGAGAATGTAATAAGATAAATTTGAGTGTTTTCATATTACCATTGTTTAACTAGAATACCTTCTTGATGAATTCAGAACTTTCTGTATTCATCTGTGATCTCTTGAGGGGTTGGGTTTATACTTACATTTCTTTTATATCCTCAAGTGCAATGCCATGTATACAAGGAAACAGTAAATTTTTGATAAATATGTACATGCATTTTCTAGACTTCCCGTTAGTGATAATTTAATCTTTTATTTGTCTAACTTTATATAATGTTGTTTAATTCTTTCAGCTCCCAGAGAGTGGGTCTGGCTACCCTCTAATTTGCTTCTTGGGATGCCCATCACATACCATGTGTTTCCTATGTGAAAACATACGAAAGGCTTTTTATAAACAGTAATTCAGTATCATAGCTAACCACTCAGGTTAGGATGTATAGGGCAAATCACTTTCTGATGCAGCTGACTAGAGGAACACTTGACTGAGATACTTCTGTAACCTCTGAGGGATCTAGAACACATGTGATCTAGAACAGAACCAAAGATACCCTTGGTCCGGAGACCATGGTGGGAATGGATGCTCATGATGGTTCTGGAGTCAGACTCAGGGGTGTAATCAGTTTTGGAGACGATCTGAATTTCTTGACTTGATCTGAAAACCTATCACCTTTGCAGGCTAAGTGAAGGTGTTATTAATGGCTCTACATCTTCCCATGCCAGTTGAATTGCTTCTGCCTAAATTTTTTTAAAAGTATGGAGAAATTGGTAGATAAGTAGTGTTTATCTAATGTTACTAATGTTTTAATGCTGAACATTAAAATTGTTCCTGGGGCCCTTTAGGTCTGGTAATTCCATATGAGAGGTGGAGGATGAACAGAGGGGGAGGCTGATAGCTTCTGATATCTTCTTTTTAAGTTGAAATCAGATTTAGCACTTATATGAGAATCTCTGGAGAACTATAGTGGCTTCTTTTTGTGATGGGCATCTGCTTTCATTTAAGTTTGTATATGAATGCCATCCATTCAGCAGGCAGAATATTATTTAAATGTATTTAGGATACTTGCCAGCTTCTTTCATTTGAAAACAACTTTTCAAAAATCTGTCCAGTCCCCTCTCCTCCAGATATTTTATTCTAAGTCTACACAAAGCATGAAAAATGCAAAAAATTCAAGCTTTTTTCCCCTTCCTTAAACATAGGGATAGATAGCTACTTGGAAAAAATTAGTGACAGGATCAGAGAGAGGGACATGTAAAGTATATAAGTGATTTTTAGAAGCCTTATAAAAGTAAACACTGCCTATAGGTAAATTTGTGACTTTGGATTTTAATGAAGTTAGTTTCGTACTTAACATTGGCACTACTTCGGGATTTAGTCAATCAAAACTTCTGACTTAAGGTGCTGGTCCTGGGCTTCTCTCTGTTCTACCTTCAGAATGTATCTAGGATAAAAAGATTAGTGTTTGCCAGGTGTGGGAGGAGGGAGAGATGAGGAGTGATAGCCATGGGGTAAGGGGTTTCCTAAGACAGAATATATTTGGAATCCACTAGCCTAGGCCATGCCAGTTTCATCTCTTACCTAGAAAACTGTTTCAACCTCCTAACTGGTGTCGTTACTTTCATACCTCCACTTCTGTTCTCTGTATAGCAGCCAGTGTGGTCTTTTAAGAAATGAAGTTATTTCAAATTATCTCCCTGCTTCAAACTCTTTAATGGCTTCCCAGTGCACTGAGGATAAAATCCAATCTCCGTTTTAAGATCTCTAAGGCCTTACATGTTTTGGCCTTTCCACTTCTCATTTCATGATACTCTTCTTGTTCCCCAAAACTGTAGTCAAATTAGCTGCCATTTTGTTCCTCAAATATCCATTCCTCTTTTTCTGGGCTTTTGCAGCGGTTGCCCCCTCTGCCGGGAATGCTCTTCTTTGGGCTCCTTCTCTCTGTGGCTGGCTTCTCCTCCTATTGGTCCATTTCTCCTCTATGCTGACAATTCCTCCCCAGCCATGGCTGGTGCCGTCTCATCTTCCAGGTCATATCATAAATACCTCCTTCCCTGGACACCCTATTTAAAGTAGAGCTCTCCTTCTTTTCTTCTTCCGAGCACCCTAATTTGTTTCCAATTTGTATCATAGCTTGGTAGTCTGTTACTTTAATTGTCAATTTTTTTTTTGTCTCTTTAACTAGGATGTAAGTTTCCCAAAGGGGAAGATCTTTTCTCTCTTATTCTCCTTCAATTCCCTCACATTTGCATTTAGCTCAGTGGCTGGCTTCATTGTGTTAAGGTTTTGGCTCTGGGAAGCAGATGGCTTGGCTTCCCTGCACTATCATTGTGACCATGTTACTTGTGTTTCTTCTGTAACATGGAGAATATATCTTATAGAATTGGGAAATTAAATTTGATAATACATGTAAATCATATGGCACTATGCTAGCATGTTAGTAAGTACTCAGTGAATTTTAACTAGTAATATATACTTAATATTTCTTCAAAAATAGTGTCATCTATAAAAATAAACTCCTGGGGAAGGGAATTTCTTTTAATGACTCCTCTCCTATTCTTCAAGTTTATTTGCTTGTTATATCACTTTTCTTGAATCTAACCTTACCTTCCACTCTTCTTGTCCCATTTCCAGATCACTAGGGTAAGTCACTTTATATTTTTATTATAACACTTGAAAGAGGAAAATAAATCACAGGAGGATAACAGGGAGCCAGGTCTTATGTTGTTATTGCATCATATAGCATGCAAAACGTTATACTAATAGCAAAACCAGTTGCCCTTCCAGCTTGCTTTCTTCTACCTCAATTTTGTTTATGTGTCTACTATGTGCTTCTGGGAAAATATTTTATACACAACTCTAGTAGTTTCTATTAGTCTAAACTAGAATTCATCTAACTACAGAAAACTAAATCCAGCCTTCTACCTGTTCTTATAAATAAAGTTGTAATACAGCCACTCTTATTCATTTATGTATTATCTGTCCCTCTAGAATGGCTGAGTTAAGTAATAGTTTGCTGACAGCTGGTCTAGGCTAATCATTGAGATCTTTTCCTTCACAGTGATTAGAGGTGAGCATGACCCTTTCTTAGCCAATTAGAAGTGAGGGGAAGTTTTCTTGATCATAAGAAAAATTGAAAGAGGTGATTATTTTGTCTGGCTACTGTCTTGCCTGAAGGTGATGCTTGAAACTACCACAACTATCTTGTTGCCAGTTTAAGGATGAAGCTAGCCCTGACAAGAAAAAGAGAATCTGAGTCCTTGAGGACACCTGTGGGCCACTGAATCAGTCAATGTTGGAAATTCTCCTATCTTGGTAATTTCTTGTTATATAAAAGAATTCAGTTTTCTTTTTAAAACCATTTTGAGTGGGATTTTTTCTGTTACTTGTAGCCTAAGGTATTCTAACAGATGCATTGATACTTATCATGTTTAAAGAATGATTGATGTATGGGTCAGGAAGTGTAGCCCTGTCTCTTCTTCTTGGGTCATAGAGGGGTTGATTTCTAGGCTGAATTACTCCTATATGTGTCTACAAAACTAACATATCTTCTTAGTACCAGCCAAAGTACTAAGTCAACTTTTTCTTGCCACCACTCCTCCAATCAGTTCCTGAGACACCAATCAGTTTACTTTTACTGGCTTAGCAATGAAACTACTCACCCTGCCCAAGCTCAGTGACTGGAGAAATTCTTCAGCAATGGCTTTCTTGTTATAAGGTGTTAAGGAACCATAAATGAAAACTTCATAGTATTTTAGACAATAGACAAAGATTGTATAACCAACTCAGTTTTTAAAAAGTATATGTGTTAGTGGGGCTGTTTCTCAGGGATGTGCATTTTATTTACGCTTTGCCACATGATTTAAGCATCTAAGATGATTGATGATGATCTTGTACATTATTAACTTGACAATGTTTATCTAGAAATTCTGAAGCACTTGATAAATGACTTTTATTTACTCATTGTTATACCTTCTAAATCAAGAGACTGTTTTAAGCTTATCTTTGTCAACTCTGTGTGTTTGGAAGAAAGGAAACTCTAATGTTGTTTCTTCATTTCTCAAGTGGGCATCTCATTTCTAAGGTTATGTTTTTGCCCTTCCCTCTGTGTATAAAGTAAAGGGATATGACAGATAATTACTGAAAGTATCAATATTCATTAAACAGATCTGCTACTAGGCTCAGAGGATTACAAAGAGATATAAGACTAAATAACTGCTCCCATAGAGACTAAAATTTGGCCAGGAATATAAATTTTGTAATACAAAAGGAAATCTGAGGAATGATGTCAATGGCATAGGTTAAAAGGCTCAAAGAGATCAAAGAGAGATTTTGATTTGGAAAAGATTCAATTGAGGAGAGGTATTGAATAGATTCATAGGAAGAGAGGAATTTAGCTGAATGGGCTGTATGTGTGTGTTGTATGTGGTGAGTAGGGGAAACTTGTCCATAATAGAGGGAACAGATGAACTTGTGATTCATTTAGAAGTTAGTAATTAAACTAGTTTGACTAGAGTGTTGGGATTGTGTACAAGTTGGATTTTGAGAAGGCTTTCAGGACTAGATTATAGAGGATTTGGAATGATCAGCAAGTGGTTTGGACATTAACAGTTTCAATTACAGTTTTATCATCCATTTTTGGCAAAAGGAGATGAAAGGCAGTAGTATAATTCTAATTTAACTCAAACTTAATGTAAAACAGTCTATCAAAAGAGATTTATCAGCATCAGTAGGTAATTTGCTGTCCTCCAAATATTGCAGATTCCTCTCATTTTCATAACCTGGATGGCTAATTTTCTTCCTCCTTTTGGATTTCTTCACTCAGTAATAATGGTATTGTATTGAAATAACTCATCTCTTTGATTCCTCTATTTGTTCCTCTAGAGGGCAGGCCTATGTCTCATTCACTGTCATATTCCTAGTGGTTATTGTGTGATATGTGCTTACTGCAGGATGGTTAAGTGAACTCAGTTCTGGGTTCCAGTCACTTCATTTTGTAAGATTTTCTTTTGTCTTTTTCTTTTTTTTTTTTTTTTTTTTGAGATGGAGTCTCGCTCTGTCATCAGGCTGCAGTGCAGTGGCGCGATCTTGGCTCACTGCAACCTTCACCTCCCGGGTTC
Organism: Pongo abelii; assembly: GCF_028885655.2. NCBI lineage: Eukaryota > Metazoa > Chordata > Mammalia > Primates > Hominidae > Pongo > Pongo abelii. Next base: position 89,487,432 of record NC_071991.2, read on the forward strand.
AAGCAGCTCTCCCACCTCAGCCTCCTGAGTAGCGGGAACCACAGGTGCACGCCACCATGCCCAGCTAATTTTTGTATTTTTAGTAGAGACAGGGTTTCACCATGTTGGCCAGATTGGTCTCGATCTCTTGACCTCGTGATCCACCTGCCTTGGCCTCCCAAAGTGTTGGGATTATAGGTGTGATCCATCGCACCCGGCAAGATTTTCTTTATACTTTCAGTGAATCTCTGTAGTTTTTATAGTTGTCACATTTTTTAAGATGATAGAGGATCATGATCATGACATTCCTTAACTATTTTCAAATCGATAAAGGATTCCAAAATTGAACATTCTAGTTATTTTGAATCAGAACATCAGTTAAGACATTTGACGAACTTCTTTTTATAATTTTGTCCCCATAGTGGCATAAATAGAAATAAATTCACCTTTTCATTTAATGTGATCAGACTCTACTGGGAAAGGCAGAGAGGACAGATTAGGGCTTAGTTAAAATTGCTTTTTCCTATTTTTTTTCATATGAATGTAGTTTAGGAAATAATGTGGGTCCAACTTATTTAGTATAAGATCGTGATAAATATCCATTTTATTTGGATTTGATCTCGACTGAAGATTCTAGAATTATATCTTGGAAAACTCAGTTTTAGGTATTTCTTTTATTAGGAGCTATTTTTTGATATCTTGGAATACTCAGTTTAAGAGATTTATTAGGAGCTTTTTTTTTTTTTTTTTTTTTTGAGACAGAGTCTTGCTCTGTTGCCCAGGCTGGAGTGCAGTGGCACGATCTTAGCTCACTATGGCCTCAAACTCCCAGGCTTAAGTAATCCTCCTGCCTCAGCCCTCCCAAGTAGCTGGAACTACAGGCATGTACCACCATGCACAGCTAGTTTTTAAACTTTTTTCATAGAGATAGGGTTTTGCCCAGGTTGGGGGTTGGGTGTCTTAAACTCCTGACTTCATGCAATCCTTCCACCTTGACCTCCCAAAGTGCTGGGATTACTGATGTTAGCTACCAGGCCTAGCTAGGAGCTATTAAAAAATCAGCTTCCTGTTGTAGCAGCAGTTTACTTCCCTTTCCTGTATTGATGACACTTTTAAATTTATGCATTGGGAAAAGCATATGATGTAATTTGCTTTCAATATCTATTATCCCCATTTTCCTTAGTGACAGAAACCTGGGCAACGTGCCTAGTTAAAGCACCCTTTCCCAGGCTTCTTTATAGCTTGTGGTCATTGACTAAATTCTGGCAAATGAAATGTAAACAGATGCTTCGGATGGGATTTTCAGGAAGGCTCTTTAAAAGAGGGAGAGCACACATTCTCTACTTTCTCTTTAGTTATTTTTGTCTTGCTGACTGTCACATGAATATAATGGCTGGAACATTAGCAGCCACCTTGGATGCTGAAGTGACCTGGAGGATGGAAGCCAAGAGACATAAAGCAGGAAGACAGAAGGAGCCTCATGACTTCATAGAGCCTTTAAACAAGCTCTGGACTGCTTGTTTCTTGCTTGAACAAACTGGCTCTGAACTGCCTGGCTTATTCCAGTGACTGCCCTGCTATAATAGAGTTGGGGCAAATTTTCTCAACTGTCAACATAACTTAGTAATTACTTTCATAATCAGAAAAGTCATGTGTGTGTGTTTTGAAAGTAGAAGACTGTAAATTCTTCTGGTAGACCACATCTATGATGGTAATATCACTAGAAACAAAGAAATCTGGAGGTGAGAACCAATTTTACTGGAAAGAGAACAATGTGGTGTACTAGATGAGACCTCAGCCTTGGGAGCAAGGTGTCTTGGAATGTTTGACCCAGTGCTGTCACTGGCCAGCTATTCAGTAACACAGTTATTAAATAACATGGATATGCTTGTTCCTTCAACTGTAAAATGAATCATCAACATTCACCTGATACATCAATCACCTGATATGGTCACCCACAAAGCTGCTCTGTGCCAACTCTGTGAAGGCACTTTGCCAGTTCTTGGGACTGATAGCCCTTAATCTGTATCTTACCTGTAGTGCTCATTGCTTGTTATTATATGTGATGGATATAAATATACATTTATAAATAAATCTGTCCGTCTGTATATACAATGATAGATTAATAAACACAGTGCTGGTGTGTTCATTTACAGCTCAGATAAATAAATTCAATTTTTTAGTGGCAAACATACTATATAGATTAAAGGAACAACCCCAGTTTCCTTTGAGAGACCTGCTTTCCAAGCTTTGTGGCCATAAGATGCTTTGCAGTTGAAGCATATATCCCAAGGAGATTAAGTAAATTCTTGTAGTTAGCAGTTGGAGAGCTTATTGCTTCTTTTCTGTGAACACTGAAGAAAGGAATATTTTATGATGAGAATCACAAACTGTATAAGTTTAAGCTGAAATAAGGCTCTTGGCCCACTAGCTATTTCTCTAACTTTGCTGTTTGTTCTGTGTGCTTTTGTGGTCCTCAGAAAAAATAATCTCTGACCCATTTTTTTAATCTTCCTGAGAAGAGTAACTGCTAGCTCAATACCTTGAATTCTTAAGAAACTAAGATTTACAAGGATCATTTCTTCATGTGAAGAAATGAACTCTTTTAGTTCATTTCCTGTTGCATATAACAAAATACCTAGAACTGAGTAATTTCTTACAATCATGGAGGCTGGGAAGGCCAAGGTCAAGGGGTGGCATCTGGTGAGGACCTTCTTGCTGGTCACATGGTAAGGGGGTTAAGTGTGCCAACATGCTCACTCAGGTCTCTCCTCTTATAGAGCCACCACCAATCTCACTCCCATGATAACCCATTAATCCATTCATAAGAGCAGAACCCGCTGGGCGCAGTGGCTCATGCCTGTAATCCCAGGACTTTGGGAGGCTGAGGCAGGCAGATCATGAGGTGGAGAGATCGAGACCATCCTGGCTAACACAGTGAAACCCCGTCTCTACTAAAAAATACAAAAAAATTAGCCGGGCGTGGTGGCAGGTACCTGTAGTCCCAGCTACTCAGGAGGCTGAGGCAGGAGAATGGCATGAACCCGAGAGGCAGAGGTTGCAGTGAGCTGAGATCGCACCACTGCACTCCAGCCTGGGGGACAGAGCGAGACTCCGTCTCAAAAAAAAAAAAAAAAAAAAATATATATATATATATATATATATATATAAGAGCAGAACTCTCATGATCCAATCACCTCTTAAAGGTGCCAACTCTCAATACTGTCACAGTGGGGATTAAATTTCAATGTGAGTTTTGGAGGGAACAAACATAGCAGCAACTGTTAGGGTACTATTTGACCAAAAGTTCCTCCTTTAATTTTGCCTAAGGCTGAATAGAGAGGCTAATAACTTTGAATTTTAGGGACTTATAATTTTGTTCTACACTAATAAAAATATAAAAAATAAAAAAATAAAAAAATTTGTATCTTTATTATATTTCAATATTTGTTAATTTTCTGCTCCTTAAGATTTCAATTTAAAGAACAGAGCTCAATAAAGGGATTCCACTTGAAACTTGAGGCAAAGATGCAGCCGCAGACAACAAGCATCAGAAATGGTGGCCAGAGCTGCCATGTGGAGATCAAGTGTGGGCTAAAAACGAAAATCAAATCTGGCTCGAAAGTTTCATTTCAGCCACTCTGCATAAGTGGTAATAAGTCACATTGGCAGTGGCATGGCTGTTTTCTTTAAATATAAAGGATTAAAATATGTGCAAATGTTACCTTTAAAATGGCGCGCTCTATTCTTGTATACTTGTTTACATTTACAATTCTTCAGAACACTTGGAGAAACAATAGCAGTCTGTAGCCCACTGCACCTGTCTGCTCTGAGCTTTCTGAAATTGTGAGCCAAGGTAGACAAAAGCCAATGTGCAAGAATCTCTAATCTCTGAATATGCACGTATTTTGTATGTGCATATTTTACTCTATTATAGCTAAACAGAGATTTGGAGCCTAGCACATACAGCCTGCTTAATTTAAAAGGGAAATAAAGTCAATGTTGATTAAAATTGCATCTTTAAAAAAAAGTCTATAATCTGGTGGCTCACTAATGATAAACTCATAAAAATAGATGATTGGTTAGTCTTCATGTGTTCATTTTATTTTAATAGCATGAGAATATTTTATTATTTATGAAGGATCTTTGCAATTTTTATTTATAGTTACTTATGGTTTTATAATACTCTAAGTTAGGTTGGGTCAGTTTCTATCTGAATTGCCTGGTATGCATGAAAGAAAAGTAAATTTACTCATTAGGCTTTCACTTTGTCTTTTTTAAACTTTGAGATAAATTTATTTTTGGATGAGTGGGATATATTTTGGTTCATTGTCTCATGCAACAAAACATGTACTGTGAATCAGTTGTGTGCAGTTTAAGTCTGCATGATCGGTTCTATGAGATTTAGAAAGAGATGGCATTATATTTTTCTCTTGGTTGCTTAGATTCTCCAGGGGAGGGGGTCAGGCACACTCAAGGTAAATATATCAAGAATACTTTATTATCATTTTGACACATACTTTTTGAAAACTGTCTTTAAACTGTTTTGTAGGAGTAATGGCAGTTACTATGATCGTTGTACTGCCTAGGATACACTTGTTTCTCAGTATCTGTAGGCGATTGGTTCCAGGACCCCTAGTGGATACCAATATCCTCCAATGCTTAAGTCCCTTCTATAAAATGACATTGTATTTGCATGTAACCCACTCACATCCTTCCATATACTTTAAATCACCTCTAGGCTACTTATAATACCTAATACAATGTAAATGCTACATAAATAGTTGTTATACTGTATTATTTATTTATTTGCATTTTTTTTACTGTGGAATTGTTATTTTTAATTTTTTTCCTGAATATTTTTTATACTTTAAGTTCTAGGGTACATGTGCACAATGTGCAGGCTTGTTACATAAGTATACATATACAGCTGGCCTGCTAAACCCATCAACCCATCATTTACATTAGGTATTTCTCCCAGTGCTATCCCTCCCCCCACACCTGACCCCACGACAGGCCCTGGTGTGTGATATTCCCCACCCTGTGACCAAGTGTTCTCATTGTTCAGTTCGCAAGTATGAGTGAGAACATGCGGTGTTTGGTTTTCTGTCCTTGTGATAGTTTGCCCAGAATGATGGTTTCCAGCTTCCTCCATGTCCCTGCAGAAGACATGAACTCATCCTTTTTATGGCTGCATAATATTCCATGGTGTTTATGTGCTACATTTTCTTAATCCAGTCTATCATCGATGGACATTTGGGTTGACTCCAAGTCTTTGCTATTGTGAGTAGTGCCGCAATAAACATAAGTGTGCATGCATCTTTATAGTAGCATGATTTATAATCCTTTGGGTATATACCCAGTAATAGGATCACTGGGTCAAATGATATTTCTAGCTCTAGATCCTTGAGGAATCACCACACTGTCTTCCACAATGGTTGAACTAGTTTACAGTCCCACCAACAGTGTAAAAGCGTTCCTATTTCTCCACATCCTCTCCAGCATCTGTTGTTTCCTGACTTTTTAATGATCGCCATTCTAACTGGTTTGAGATGGTATCTCATTGTGGTTTTGATTTGCATTTCTCTGATGACCAGTGATGATGAGCATTTTTTTATGTATCCGTTGGCTGCATAAATGTCTTCTTTTGAGAAGTGTCTGTTTATATCCTTTGCCCACTTTTTGATAGGTTTGTTTGTTTTTTTCTTGTAAGTTTGTTTAAGTTATTTGTAGATTCTGGATATTAGCCCTTTGTCAGATGGGTAGATTGCAAAAATTTTCTCCCATTCTGTAGGTTGCCTGTTCACTCTGATGGTAGCTTCTTTTGCTGTGCAGAAGCTCTTTAGTTTAATTAGATCTCATTTGTCTATTTTGGCTTTTGTTGCCATTGCTTTTGGTGTTTTAATCATGAAGTCCTTTCCCATGCCTATGTCCTGAATGGTATTGCCTAGGTTTTCATGGTTTTAGATCTTACATTTAAATCTTTAATCCATCTTGAATTAATTTTTGTATAAGGTGTAAGGAAGGGATCCAGTTTCAGCTTTCTACATATGGCTAGCCAGTTTTCCCAGCACCATTTATTAAATAGGAAATCCTTTTCCCATTTCTTGGTTTTGTCAGGTTTGCCAAATGTCAGATGGTTGTAGATGTGTGGTGTTATTTCTGAGGGCTCTGTTCTATTCCATTGGTCTATGTCTCTGTTTTGGTACCAGTACCATGCTGTTTTGGTTACTGTAGCCTTGTAGTATAGTTTGAAGTCAGGTAGTGTGATGCCTCCAGCTTTGTTCTTTTTGCTTAGGATTGACTTTGCAATGTGGGCTCTTTTTTGGTTCCATATGAACTTTAAAGTAGTTTTTTTCCAATTCTGTGAAGAAAGTCATTGGTAGCTTGATGGGGATGGCATTGAATCTATAAATTACCTTGGGCAGTATGGCCATTTTCCCAGTATTGATTCTTCCTATCCATGAGCATGGAATGTTCTTTCATTTGTTTGTGTCCTCTTTTATTTCATTGAGCAGTGGTTTGTAGTTCTCCTTGAAGAGGTCCTTCACATCCCTTGTAAATTGGATTCCTAGGTATTTTATTCTCTTTGAAGCAATTGTGAATGGGAGTTCACTCATGATTTGGCTCTCTGTTTGTCTGTTAATGGTGTATAGGAATGCTTGTGATTTTTGCACATTGATTTTGTATCCTGAGACTTTGCTGAAGTTGCTTATCAGCTTAAGGAGATTTTGGGCTGAGACAATGGGGTTTTCTAAATATACAATCATGCCATCTGCAAACAGAGACAATTTGATTTCCTCTTTTCCTAATTGAATACTCTTTATTTCTTTCTCTTGCCTGATTGCCCTGGCCAGAACTTCTAACACTATGTTGAATAGGAGTGGTGAGAGATGGCATCCCTGCCTTGCACCAGTTTTCCAAGGGAATGCTTCCAGTTTTTGTGCATTCAGTGTGATATTGGCTGTGAGTTTGTCATAAATAGCTCTTATTATTTTGAGATATGTTCCCTCAATACCTAGTGTATTGGGAGAATACATGGACACAGGAAGGGGAACATCACACACCGGGGCCTGTTGTGGGGTTGGTGGAGGGGGGAGGGATAGCATTAGGAGATATACCTAATGTTAAATAACGAGTTAATGGGTGCAGCACACCAACACGGCACATGTATGCATATGTAACAAACCTGCATGTTATGCACATGTACCCTAAAACTTAAAGTGTTAAAAAAAATACCTAGTGTATTAAGAGTTTTTAGCATGAGGGGCTCTTGAATTTTGTTGAAGGCCTTTTCTGCATCTAGTGAGGTAATGAGGTAATCATGTGGTTTTTGTCGATGGTTCTGTTTATGTGATGGATTACATTTATTGATTTGCGTATGTTGAACCAGCCTTGCATTTCAGGGATGAAGCTGACTTGATTGGGGTGGATAAGCTTTTTGATGTGCTGCTGGATTCGGTTTGCCAGTATTTTATTGAGGATTTTTGCATCAATGTTTATCAGGGATATTGGTCTAAAATTCTCTTTTTGTTGTGTCTCTGCCAGGCTTTGGTATCTGGATGATGCTGGCCTCATAAAATGAGTTAGGGAGGATTCCCTCATTTTCTATTGATTGGCATAGTTTCAGAAGGAATGGCACCAGCTCCTCTTTGTACCTCTGGTAGAATTCGGCTGTGAATCCATCTGGTCCTGAACTTTTTTTGGTTTGTAGGCCATTAATTATTGCCTCAATTTCAGAGCCTGTTATTGGTCTATTCAGAGATTCAATTTTCAATTTCTTCCTGGTTTTGTCTTGGGAGGGTGTATGTGTCCAGGAATTTGTCAATTTCTTCTAGATTTTCTAGTTTATTTGTGTAGAGGTATTTATAATATTCTCTGATGATAGTTTGTATTTCTGTAGGATCAGTGGTGATATCCCCTTTATCATTTTTTGTTCCATCTATTTGATTCTTCTCTCTTTTCTTCTTTATTAGTCTTGCTAGCAGTCTATCAATTTTGTTGATCTTTTAAAAAAAACCAGCTCCTGGATTTATTGATTTTTTGAAGGGTTTTTTATGTCTCTATCTCCTTCAGTTCTGCACTGATCTTAGTTATTTCTTGCCTTTTGCTAGCTTTTGAATGTGTTTGTTCTTGCTTCTCTAGTTCTTTCAATTGTGATGTTAGGGTGTTGATTTTAGGTCTTTCATGCTTTCTCTTATGGGCATTTAGTGCTATAAATTTCCCTCTACACACAGCTTTAAATGTGTCCCAGAGATACTGGTACATTGTGTCTTTGTTCTCAGTGGTTACAAAGAACATCTTTATTTCTGCCTTCATTTCGTTATTTACCCACTAGTCATTCAGGAGCAGGTTGTTCAGTTTCCATGTAGTTGTGTAAGTTTTGAGTAAGTTTCTTAATCCTGAGTTCTAATTTGTTTGCACTGTGGTCTGAGAGACAGTATGTTGTGATTTCTGTTCTTTTACATTTGCCGAGGAGTGCTTTACTTCCAAGTATGTGTCAATTTTGGAATAAGTGCAGTGTGGTGCTGAGAATAATGTATATTCTGTTGATTTGGGGTAGATAATTCTGTAGATGTCTATTAGGTCTGCTTGGTGCAGAGCTGAGTTGAAGTCCTGGATATCCTTGTTAACCTTCTGTCTCATTGATTTGTCTAATACTGACAGTGGGGTGTTAAAGTCTCCCATTATTATTGTGTGGAAGTCTAAGTCTCTTTTTAGGTCTCTAAGGACTTGCTTTATGAATCTAGGTGCTCCTGTATTAGGTGCATATATATTTAGGATAGTTAGCTCTTCTTTTTAATCCCTTTACCATTATATAGTGGCCTTCGTCTCTTTTGATCTTTGTTGGTTTAAACTCTGTTTTATCAGAGACCAGGATTGCAACCCCTGCTTTTTTTTGTTGTTGTTTTCCATTTGCTTCTTAGATCTTCCTCCATCCCTTTATTTTGAGCCTATGTGTGTCTCTGCACCTGAGATGGGTCTCCTGAATACAGCACACTGATGGGTCTTCACTCTTTATCCAATTTGCCAGTTTGTGTCTTTTAATTGGGGCATTTAGCCCATTTACATTTAAGATTAATATTGTTATGTGTGAATTTGATCCTGTCATTATGATGTTAGCTGATTATTTTGCCCATTAGTTGATGCAGTTTCTTCCTAGCATCGATGGTCTTTACAATTGGCATGTTTTTGCAGTGGCTGGTACCAGTTGTTTCTTTCCATGTTTAGTGCTTCCTTCAGGAGCTCTTGTAAGGCAAGCCTGGTGGTGACAAAATCTCTCAGCATTTGTTTGTCTATAAAGGATTTTATTTCTCCTTCGCTTATGAAGCTTAGTTTGGCTGGCTGTGAAATTCTGGGCTGCAAATTCTTTTCTTTAAGAGTGTTGAATATTGGCCCCCACTCTCTTCTGGCTTGTAGAGTTTCTTCTGAGAGATCTGCTGTTAGTTTGTTGGGCTTCCCTTTGTGGGTAACCCGACCTTCGCTCTGGCTGCCCTTAACATTTTTTCCTTCATTTCAACCTTGGTGAATCTGATAATTATGTGTCTTGGGGTTGCTCTTCTCGAAGAGTATCTTTCTGGTGTTCTCTGTATTTCCTGAATTTGAATGTTGGCATGCCTTGCTAGGTTGGGGAAGTTCTCCTGGATAATATCCTGAAGAGTGTTTTCCAACTTGGTTCCATTCTCCCCATCACTTTCAGGTACACCAATCAAATGTAGATTTGGTCTTTTCACATAGTCCCATATTTCTTGGAGTCTTTGTTCATTTCTTTTTACTCTTTTTTCTCTAAACTTCTCTTCTTGCTCTATTTCATTAATTCAATCTGCAATCACTGATACCCTTTCTTCCACTTGATCAAATTGGCTACTGAAGCTTGTGCATGTGTCACGTCATTCTTGTGCCATGGTTTTCAGCTCTATCAGGCCATTTAAGGTCTTCTCTACACTGTTTATTCTAGTTCGCCATTCATCTAATCTTTTTTCAAGGTTTTTAGCTTCCTTGCGATGGGTTTGAACATCCTCCTTTAGTTTGGAGAAGTTTGTTATTACCGACCTTCTGAAGCCTACTTCTGTCAGCTTGTCAAAGTCATTCTCCCTCCAGATTTGTTCTGTTGCTGGCGAGGAGCTGCAATCCTTTGGTGGAGAAGCGGCGCTCTGGTTTTTAGAATTTTCAGCTTTTCTTCTCTGGTTTCTCCCCATCTTTGTGGTTTTATCTACCTTTGGTCTTTGATGTTGGTGACCTACAGATGGGGTTTTGGTGTGGATGTCCTTTTTGTTGATGTTGATGCTATTCCTTTTTGTTTGTTAGTTTTCCTTCTAACAGTCAGTTCCCTTAGCTGCAGGTCTGTTGGAGTTTGCTGTATGTCCACTCTGGGCCCTGTTGGCCTGGTTATCACCAGTGGAGGCTGCAGAAGAGCAAATATTGCAGAACACCAAATATTGCTGCCTGATCCTTCCTCTGGAAGCTTCGTCCCAGAGGGGCACCCACCTGTATGAGGTGTCAGTCGGCCCCTACTGGGAGATATCTCCCAGTAAGGCTACATGGAGGTCAGGGACCCACTTGAGGAGGCAGTCTGTCTTTTCTCAGAGCTCAAATACCATGCTGGGAGAACCACTGTTCTCTTCAGAGCTGTCAGACAGGGCCATTTAAGTCTGCAGAAGTTTCTGCTGCCTTTTGTTCAGCTATGCCCTGCCCCCAGAGGTGGAATGTACAGAGGCAACAGGCCTTGCTGAGCTGCGTTGGGCTCCGCCCAGTTAGAGCTTCCCTGGCCACTTTGTTTACCTACTCATGCCTCAGCAATGGTGGATGCCCCTCCCCGAGCCAGGCTGCCGCCTCGCAGTTTGATCTCAGACTGCTGCACTAGCAGTGAGCAAGGCTCTGTGGGCATGGGACCTGCCGAGCCAGATGCGGTATATAATCTCCTGGCTTGCCGTTTGCTAAGACCATTGGAAAAGCGCAATATGTGGGCAGGAGTGTCCTGATTTTCCAGGTACAGTCTGTCATGGTTTCCTTTGGCTAGGAAAGGGAAATCCCCCGACCCCTGTGCTTCCCAGTTGAGGTGATACCCCACTCTGTTTTGGCTCACCTTCAGTGGGCTGCACCCACTGTCCAACCAGTCCCAATGAGATGAACCAGGTACCTTAGTTGGAAATGCAGAAATCACCCGTCTTCTGCGTCAATCACGCTGGGAGCTGCAGACTGGAGCTGTTCCTATTTGGCCATCTTGGAACTGAAGAAAGTAAGGGAAATAAGTATTCCCAGAAGGAGGTGCTTCCTGAGTTGAGGCTTGCACATGACTAGGGGTTTACTAGGTGCCTGAAGCAGAGAAGGACTCTCCAAGTGGAGGGAACCATGTAAGATCCTCCAAGACAGCTAGAAACATTTGTTATGGTTTGAGCACATGGTTTAATGGCAGATGGTGGGAGGAATAGCTGGGAGGTAGTCAGGACCAGATCATAAATGATCTAGAATACCACAGTAGACAGATCAGTTTAGTGGATTCATGAGGGGGCAGAAGCCAGATCACAGTTAGTTGAAGTGTAGATGACAGATGATAATGGCAGTTAGTGAGTCCAGACTAGTCTTTCAGGAAGCACAGCTGGGAAGAAATGGAAAGGAGCTAGAGAGGGGCATGAGATGTATCACAGAGTCCCAGCAGGAAACAGATGGCTTACGCAAAAGTTCAACTGAATAGAGTTTAATGAAGAAACTTTTTATGGAGGTATGGACCTATTTAAGGGAACCAACAACAGAAGTGTGAAGAGCTAGCAGCAACTGGTTAGCACTTGTATATTTGACCATTCCACAAGTGGAGGAAATGGTGTTCTGGAAGCTCAGTGGCTGTGGAAGGCAGAAAGGAGATAGAGAACTCTGTCTAATCTCCTGCTGATGCCTCCCATCAGATGAACACCCAGAAGCCACAGTGCAAAGGAGCCTGAGTGATACAGTCCAGAAAGGTCAGCCTCTCCAGGCCTGCCTTGGAGAATGGATCTGAAGAGCAAATGGTGAGCCACCAATATGCAGGATCAGTGGAGATGCTGTTTTATTTTCTTAATAATGGGGGAAACGTTAGTCATGTATTTGTTGAGGGAAGAGCCAGATGAGAGATAGGCATTACCAAAGCAAGAAAGAGGAGGAATAATTAATGGAATGAATGGAACACGTTTAAGGAGAGGATGAGATTGGAATAACAGGCAGAGATACTTGTTTTGGAGAGTAGGAAGGTTCCTTTAGTACTTGAGACCCACAGGAAGGAGGCATGCATGTCAGTCTGTGCATGCCCAAACAGAAGATGGGAGACAATTTGAGGAAACTAATGCCTAGAGAGCTTTTATGTTCTTGTCAAGGTAGAATGCAAGATTATTTGTGAGAGTGAAGGGACTGAGCTTGAAACAATTTTAGAATTGTCATGAGGAGAGTGAGAAGGTGAACTGACTAGGGAAGGTGTCCGTAAAGAATGAAGAAAGCGGGTGGGGATCCAGCTGAGATAGGAAGTGCTGAAGTACTAAAAGCAAGTAATAAAAGAGGGAACTGCCTCTAATGTATGTTAGTAAGTAAATTGCTAAGGTTAGTAACTGTAATACAGCAAAGACAGAATTGTGCTTGTGCTATTTTTGGCACTTGGCTTTGCCTCACACATACTGTTTGATGTCAGAAACCTGGAATCTCAGATTTCTCTCAATACCATATTTCCTCAATTCTAAGGCACTATTTATTCTAAAATGTACCAGAGTTTTATTACCTTTTTTGGTAAGTGAGAGAAATTGCCACTCTGTTAAATGTACAATAATTTTTTCCAACCGACAGTAGTATAAGTGTATCCACTTAATTTTGTATAATTTCTTCTTTAATATCTCTGTCAAAGACCAAGTCTGTGCCTTTGCCTGGAATATCTAGCAAGCTTGTCCAGCCCACCATATTTTGTTGTTGTTCTGTTTTGTTTTGTTTTAGGCTTTTAGCAGCCTGAAACCATGATTTTTAGTTTCTGTCTCTAGTGATAAGCGGAAAAGAGGGATGAGAAAGGGGCTTTACTGGCCCAACTGGAAGCAGAAACTAAGAACCCGCAACTGTATTCTCTCCCTTGGACATCCCTGGGAGTCTCCTGAGCTACTTCTGTCCGTGGGCAGTTTGTGAGATTGGGTGACATGTTTCTTTTCTAAACCTGTGCTTGGGATCCTAGCTCACATTGGCTTGACCTGATACTACCTCTGTCTTGCCTTCCATATTAGTATCTCCCCAATTTTCTTCTTTTATTACTCTATACCCTGTCTTGCATTCTCTCCACATTCTGGCTTTACTCATGTCAAGTCTTTTGTGAGCTCATGCTCTAGCTTAGTTGGGTTTAGGCATCTGCCAATTAATGTACTTAATCAATTAGTTTTAACAGCGTCCCATAAGTTAGGGCTGGACTGGTGTCTCACATTTCCTATTGTTTTTGTTTGTTAGGTTTTAATTTATATTTCCCTACTGTGAATAACTTGAGCTCTTTTTATAAATACCCCTAAAAGCTTCTTTGTTCTACTAGGTTACACTTACGATTTTGTCACCTGTAGTTAAACTATGTCTCTTAGGAGTTATTCAGAAGTGTTTGGCAGATGGTGTCTGAGTGACAGTCCTTCAAGATGCATGAAGTGGTTGTGTTCTCTTTTAAACTTAACGTGGTCTTTTCTTGGGGAGTTGGCAACTTTTGTCCTCTTAATTATATTACCTCTTGTGGCAGAGGTAATCTTTTGTACACGTTAACTTTTGGTCTCTTTGCTGCATCATTGTGTAATCTTTATTCAGATGCTATAAACAGAAAGTTAAAGATAAATCCAACTCTTGTGATACAGGTAACTGAAGTGATAACAAAATGAGTGTATAGTTGGCCTATTAAATTTGCATAGGCATGGGCTCTGACACTTATTCTGCAAAGCTAGTGATAAGTTTCTTTTGATGTGGTTTCAAAAGTCTTCAAATCTGCATTTCAGAATTGAGGAAATGTGTCAGTACCTGCCTCACAGTGTTGCCACAAGGATCAAATAAAAAATGTACAGTTATAGTCATTATTTTCTGGTGTCTAGTATAGTTTATGACCTGAAATACAATAATTGAGTAAGAGTTTTCTTGGCATTCAAGCCTAAATATTACCATGTATATTTATTCCTATAGCCTTACAAGATAAAGAGGTGTAAGGCATTACAATCTTATTACAGATAGACAATGAAATTGAGGTTCAGAGATACTGAGTGCCCTTCCTAAGGCACACAGTTGGAAAAATGATGGTGCTGGGATGAGAATCAAGTTCTTGCCTCAGACTCCTTCTTAGACTATAAATAATCTGCCTGCTTGAAGTTTCTGCAGTGAATCATGAAGAAGGGTCTGAGAGCACTGAGAAAATGTTCCTTTATTTTTCCCACAAAAGAAAGATATCCATAAGTACTGGTGAAAAGAGTAAGGCAAATAGGCTTCATAATTCCCAACCGGTGTGTGTTATATTTTTTCTTAATTTATTCCTAGATGCAGAGATGTGTATTATGTTTTGTGAACAGATAAATGTTTAATTTTCTTACTGGAAGTGTATTAGTCTGTTCTCATGTTGCTATGAAGAAATACCTGAGACTGGGTAATTTATAAAGGAAAGAGGTTTAATTGATTCACAGTTCCACATGGCTGGGGAGGCCTCAGGAAACTTACAGTCTTGGCAGAACTCACCTCTTCACAGGGTGGCAGGAGAGACAATGACTGCAAGCAGTGGAAATGCCAGATGCTTATAAAACCATCAGACCTCATGAGACTCACTCACTATCACAAGAGCATGGGGAAACTGCTCCCATGATTTAATTATCTCCACCTTGTCCCACCCTTGACAGGTAGAAATTATGGAGATTACAATTAAAAGTGAAATTTGAGTGGGGACACAGAGCCAAACCATATCAGGAAGTGACCATGACATATTAATATGTAACTTTAAAAAATATGAACAAAGAGAATGCCATTGAAAAGCCATCGTTATCCATATTTTCTAATTTTCTCAAGTAAATGTTAATACTTATTACTTGCAAAATATAAACTTAATATGATAAAGGGTATCTTAATTTTTTAAATAAATGTGCTTAGAAAAATGATTGGCGACCTAACAGTGGTTATTTTTGGTTGATGATATTATGATAGGTTTTTATGTGCTTCCCTATTTTCTAAACTCTTCATACTGCATATGTATTGCTTTGTAATCAGAAAACAAAATATTAAATATTGTTTTGAAACTGACATAGGAAAACAGACAAAGCTGAGGAATTATAAGACGTGGTAGAAAGTAAAGATATTTTGGAACAGATAACTTGTGAAGAATTATTTTTAAATTTACTTTGAGGTTATTGATTCCCCAGGAGACAGGGTGGTGTTATGGTATTGAGAGTACAGGGAGAGGTATGATATGGGGAGAGACATGTTATTGAGAGATACGGGGAGAGATTGGGTGAAAGGGGATATTGCTAGCCAAATTCTGCTTTCTGTGATATACAGGGAGGAATAATGAGGCATCAGCTTTTATTTTGATTTCTGTTTATGAAGTTTTTAGATTTAACATTAGCTCTTAGGATCCAGCAAGGCAACTATAATGGTCATGAGGACAGGCTTTAGAGTTAGGCACTTAGGTTCTAATCCCAGAACCCCTATAAATCAGCTCTATGACATTGGGAGGTTACTTAAATCTTTGTTGGTTTCCTTATCTGTAAAAACTCTGCCTTATAAGGTGGTGGACAGCACTAAGATATTGTGAACTTAGCACAGTGATTGATATGTATCACTAATGAGTGGCAGCTATGATCACCACCGCACTCATCAACCTTGACTGAGATTTGAGACATACATAAATATGAGTTGGTATCATAGAATTATTGCCTATCTCAAGTATCTGTTAGCCTATCAACCCATAGTTGCAGTGACAGCAACCCGACTCACACAGTTTAAGCTTGAAAACACAGAACTTATGCAGGGCAGTTCTGAGGACCCCAGGCCCTAGAGTACCTTAACCTTATGCATGATGGTTGTAAAAGATGCTCTACATTTTTAGAGAATCTAATATTTGTGACATTTTGGTGGTGTTATATGTTGATTGTCTTTTCTCTGGAGCATTAGTCAGATTTTCCTTGTTCTTTGTATATCCAAGTGATTTTTGATTGTATTCTGGATATTTTTTAATATTATGTTGTGAATCTCTGGATCCTTGTAAAATCCTCTGTAGACGGTTGGTTTGTTTCAGCAGGCAGTTGACCTGGTTAGGTTCAGACCACATGTTTTTTCTCACCTTTTATGTGTGGTGATTCCTTCCAGTGTCTATTCAGTTTTCAAAGCTTTGGCTATTTTTATCTTTTGTGTGTGTGGAGGGGGCAGGTGAGGGGTGGGATCATCTGCCCCTTGCTCAATACTCAGGGTTTAGTTCAGATAGTGGTTTATATTGTAGTTCAGCTCTCCATGCCTTTGCTATACTTCTTTGAGTGTATTCCATATTTGCACAGTTCGAAGGTGAGCCTGGGACTGTTACTTCATAGACTGAACCAGAGGATTCTCTTCTCTATTACTCTCTGGAATATTTTCTCAGGACTGCTTTTTACATTTCCTCTGGCCAGAAAGGTGGATTATTGTCTAGTTTTAGCCTGCAGGTTTTTGTGCAATTCCACTTGCCTGAGATGAAGTGACAAGTGAAAGAAGGAAGAAAAAGAATAATAAGGATTTTCTCCTAAGCTCTTTGCACAGCTGAAGTCCCTGTTCTAGTTATTTTATCTAGAGAGAGAGGTTTTCTCTTGGCATATTAGGTGTTTGCATGGTTGTCGTGGAATCGGTGCTGTTCTAAACTGGTGCTGGCTGTGGGGAAAGACTGGAAGAGAAAAAGAAGAAAAAAAGCACATGGATATCCTTCTCACTTTCTGATCCCATTTCCCCTCTCCCAGTACTCCAACCACAGGGATCTCTTTTCTTATTCTTCTGGCCAGAAAAAGGGGCTTCTCTTGTAGTTTTTTGCATTCTGAACCCACTGTGCAATTCCCTGATTTGGCCCACCTTCAGCTCAAGGAGAAAAAGGAAAGAAAAGAAGCCCGGTAACTCCCTACCATCGTATTAGCTGTTAGAAAGTTTTGACTTTCTTCTCCAGACTGCCTGCTGTTTATTGTGCAGAGTCTTGCTTTTATATTTTGGGCAGAGTGGGAACAAGAAACTGTAGTGGACTTTCTCCATCTTGGTTAGCACCAGTGTGAATAGTTCATTGTGACTGTCCAGATAGCATGTCCATATTAGGGCCTGGCCAGGGGTTGGCCCACTCAGAACTGCAAAGTGTAATGAGAGCAGGGGGCATGCTGTTACCTAAAGAAATAGGAAAGCCATGCCAGGCAGACAAAACAGCAGGTGTCTAATGTTTATGATTAAGAAGAAAACCTTTTAATAGATTTTTAAGGTTAATTTTAGAAAGTATAGTTATGACCGAGAAATTATTAGGGTTATATTATTATTTTTTAAAAAATCTATTGATTTAAGAGATTCTTACAGAGTCAGTTGAGTGCAAAAGAACTTAAATAACTCATTTTTATTTATCTCACAATTTGCAAACAAAAACATAATTTTGGATGTCTTAATGTTCAGAGCCATTTATCACTTACGCTATTTCTGTACAAAGTAAAGCTC
This sequence comes from Pongo abelii, assembly GCF_028885655.2. Taxonomy (NCBI): domain Eukaryota; kingdom Metazoa; phylum Chordata; class Mammalia; order Primates; family Hominidae; genus Pongo; species Pongo abelii. Next base: position 89,505,069 of record NC_071991.2, read on the forward strand.
AATTTCAAGTGGCAGCCTTGGCAAGAATTAGCTTTTACATTTAAATTGAATTTTTATAATTTTTTTTCTGTCTGAGATATGCCAGCGGCTTAGCTGAATTCAGATGTGGAGTTGCCCCTTCTGAAGCCAAATTTTGAAGTCAGCGAAGTGCACTGTCTGTGCTCCATCATCTCTTTGTTCTCTTTTCTCTCGTTTGACTATTCCCACTTTTCTTTATCCACTTTGTAGCAGAATCCTTCTTGTATCTGCTCATTTCGAAAGTACTTAAACGTTGGATTTTCCCTTCCATATTCCCTTCTTCAGAACTTATCTGACCTGTGTCTTACTTATGACCTTGCCTTTAAAGCCTTGCTAGGTGAATGCCACCCATCAGAGAAAGTGATTTAGACTGAGGTGCTAATGAATGTTATGAAATAATCCTTCAGTGGTATCATTTGCATTTTCTCATGTCCCACCAGATATCTTATCCTAAAGTAAGGAGAAATATGAATTTTTTTTTATGTCTTGGCAAAGCAGTTACCTGAACTGAGGGAAATAAATATGTTTTAACTGTAGAAAATTTTGATAATACATAATTATATAGAATAAAGATAGTCAAATCACTTAGTTAACTACTGTCAGTCTTTTGGTATATATACCTGTAGTCTTTTTTCATGTATCCAACACTCACACACACACACACACACTACAGGGGTTCAGATATATTGCTTTATAACCTGTGTTTAACACTTAAATGTGTCATAAATAATTTTGTTATTAAATATACCTTTGTATTACTTTAAAATGGACTGTATGAAATCTTATTATGTGTGTACCCTAATTTATTAACCAGTCTCTTATTGTTGCACAGTTAAATTGTTTTAAAGTTTTCACTATTTTAAATAATGCTATGATACAAACATGGCTTCCTTGGATTACATGCCTAGAAGTGGAATTGATGTATCATAGGGTATATATAATATATTCTGAAATTTTGATGTAGTTTCTCTTGGTGCTTATTAAATAGTAAGCAGTTGCTGAAATCTTGCAAAAGCAAAGATGCCCTTTTAGTTTCAGCCTGATTAATTTAGAAGAATTTATAGCTTATATACAGGTAAGTTGGTAACCATATATAATTAGACAGAACAAATGGGTTTCCAAGGATTTTGCTTTTTCCCTTTTTGGAAAATTATACTTTCATATACCACTGTGATTTTAATTTGGGTTTGGAATAAAAAAAAAAAGAAAATTACTATTACCCAGTTACGTGAAGACCCTTCAAGAGGTAGAGGGAGGGATCCTCCCTCCCTTCTAAGGAGTTTTAAATTTTACTTTATGAAGTGGTAGCTATCTTTCTTGCTATTCTTATGTTTGGATATTGTCGTATAATAGAAACCAATACTACCTTTAGACCAGGTAAGAGGGGCCCCTGCCTTGGTCTCCACTGTAGAGGGTCCTCCTCTAGCTGTGTCCCTCTTCTTGATTTACAGTCTGTGGGCCAAGGAGCTGTGGCCACCTGGATGTCATGCCCCACCTTCTTTTTATCATACTCTGCTAACATGACTTTGAAATTACCTGCCTAAAAGATCCAAGATTGCTTCCAGATCCTTTGTGAGGTTTCCTAGGTCCATCTTCCTGATGTATTAATAGACCATACCATTGTGGCAGGAACACTTACCAGAGTTGGATGTGCAGGCTGGGGTTGCCTCTTGTATCTGAAGCAGACCTCTCAGGGTGCAGGGTAGGTATTGAGGAGGAAGAGGCACATTGATTTATGCTCCTGGCCTTGGTCCCGCAAATAGTAGGGGTGGACCTGAAAGAGAATCTGTTACACAGTGATTTGTTATCATACAGATTTCCACATGCTATTACAAGATGTGGGCAGAAAGAGCCTTCCAGGCAGAGAAAAAGTCACTTACATGCTGGGGTCTGGAGGCAAGGAATTGTATAGCATGTTTGATCCTGTAGTTTCAATATTTCATATATGAATAATGTTAAGAAATGAAGCTTCAAGCAGCAGATCGAGAATGAATTGAAAAAGGCATTTTATGCAATCCAAGATTGTGGACTTTATCCTCAGGCCAATGGTAAGTCATTCTGGGGTTTTGAGCAAGGATGACATAATGAGATCTTTCATTTAGAACTGGCTGTGGAGTGTAGTAGGTGTGGGCAAGAGCAGAAGCAAAGAGGCCCATTAGGCTGATGGTGGTGTTCATCTGGACAGCAGGAGATGAGATTGAAATAGGTCAGTAGCCATGAGGATGACCCTTGCCTACTATGTGGTACCATACTGTGGACAAATTCAAGTGGGTTAATGTCATGAAATTATTTTGGAAAGCTTACAGAGTTCTGCAAATGTTGTTAATATTTTTAATGACAATAGTAATGATCATATTATGGATAAAGGTTACATTCCAGCTAATCTCAATTCTAAGGTAAGCAAGTGTGAAAATCAGCTGAAGTGATGTGGGGAAGAGTACCAGTGTAGGGTGTAACATTCACTGAAGTCACCTTTGGGAAGGCAGGAAGATGGCTCTGCTAGTCTTTGGGGGTGGTGGTTCAAGCGGAAAGGACAGTGGCATTGGAGGTAGCTTGACTTGGGTTTCAGTGTTGGGGATGTGTGCCCGAGATGGGTCTCATCTTTCATTGCTTAGCTGTTTACATAGTCCCATTTAAAAAAAAAAACTTTTTTTTTCTTACTTGATGTCCCTGAATCTGTAACCTCCCTAGTTCAATTTTTTTTCCAGAGGAAATAACTCTTCTCTTGTCATGATGTGGAGGGGAAACTGAAAGGTTTACATTCTGTGAGCAAAAGTTCTCTGAAAAGGAATTTGGAGGAAAGAGTTTATTCCAGTGAAGAGTCTGCAAACCAGGGAGGTGCAGCCTTTAATGAAAAGGAAGTTGCATTCCTGAGAACAAAGGAGGATTAGGGTTTTATAGCAAAACTCACTGCTCGGGTTCCCAATCAGGTTCATTTGTGCAAATGAAGGATTGACACTCTCTTGTTTCTGATTGGGTGGTGCAGCTGAATTCTGATGAGTGATACAACCAAGCCCTGATTGGCTGGGGCAGAAGAGCTTTGATTGGTTGGTTCCAAGCCTCAAATCAGAAGTCTCTGTCAGGTATTCGTTTCCAATGGCCTTGTGGGGTGGTGGTTTCTGGCCATGGTTTATCTTGGCACTGACAATAAGAAATGGTTTGGCTTGACTGTAGAAAGGGAGGTCCTCTAACACTTTTACATCTTTCTGAGAACGCAGAATGCATGACTGCTTCTTCACCTAGCCATGGTTGCCTGGTTCTTTTTAAACTTTGACCACCTCAGATAGCCACGGGGAGTCCATTTTGTCTGTCAGCTAGGGGCATAGTTTAACAATTCTCAAACAGATTTTCAACCAGTCTTTCTGTTTCTAGATAGATTTTTTTCACCTCTGATTTCTGAGGTTTTTAGTACCTTCAATTATGAGTCTTTCTGCAGCTCAAATCACCATCTCTGTTACCCTTAGCTTTCGGCTTTTCTTGCCTTGATAAGTCAATTAGAGCTCACCTATGCTTTTCATCTTCCAGAAATAATTGTTGCCACCTGCATCTATTGCCATTTTCACTTCTCTTTGGTATTTTTAATCCTTTACTCTCTGTTCTCTTTAGAAACTCCATTCTTTTGCAGGTTGGTGAGGAGCAGAGATGAACATATTTAATTCAATAAGTTTAAATGTAATTAGATAATAAAATGATGCATGTGCTTAAAGTCTGTCTTATACAATAACATATACTTTAAATGTGAGAAAGTTGATTCTAAAAATATTTTCCTCATTATCTTCGATGAGGGTTTTAGTTCATATTTCTAATATTAATATTATTGTAGATTGTCTAGCTGCAGGTTTCTTGAGAAAATGGAAATGTTTCATTTATTCATATGTAGGTATGTTTTAGAATGTTCATTTTTTGAAAATTTCCTGAGAAATACATGATTACAGAATGTGGTTGGTTTCTCTTTATCAAGAACAGTGAAAATATGGAACATAGACCATAAGATGTGAAGCATAGCTTTTTCTTTCAAAGATTCAAAGGAACCTGAGGTTCAAAGAGTTAGTTGAGTCACTTAGTCTTAAATAATAGTAATGGCAGAGGTGAAGTTGGGATCTAGGTTTGTTGTTACCAGTTCATTGCCTGTTCTTTTACAGCGATTGAGAGCCATAGAAAGAAAATAGTCTAAGCTGGATCTTTCTAAGAAAGAAACCTTATGTACTTTCATTAAAACTAGAATATAAGCCCCATGAGAGCAGAGAATTGGATATTTTGTTCACTGCTATATCCCCAGAGTCTACACAGTGGCATATGGGAGGTACTCAATAAACATAAATAATTTCAAAAATGAATTGAGCACCTGTTTACAAAGACAGACATTGAACTCAGGTTTAAAATATGAACTTTTTCCAAAATAATTTCTAAAAAGAAGTACAGTGGCCACAGTGAAAAGGATGTGTCATAAATAGATCAGATACATATTACTTAGCAGGTTTCCATGGTAACATCTATGTTTCTATTATAAAAGAAAAACTTGAATATAAATATTGCTGCACAGTTCTGTGCTCATGTACTTAATAATGTAGGCTAAAGCAGCTCATATAAGTTGCATGTATTTCTGCATTAAGTATTCTCCTGCTTTTGGCCTTTCCACATAGTATAATGAGGCGTGCACACTCATTGCAATTGGAATTGAAATAATTATGCCACTGCAATCTCATGCTGTCTCCCTTTTTTCCTCTTGCCATTTTGCTTTCTTAAATAAGTGTGCCAAGTGCTTTGCTGAGCACTTAAATTCGGAAGCCTTTCTCCCAGAGGATTTGCGGTTTCATCAACTACGAGGTTATGCTGTTCTCAACATTTCACATTAAAAAATTCAAAGAGAAGGAATTTTACATGAACAAAATGAAATGAAGAAAATTAATTACATTTGCTTCTTTTTGTCCTTTCCATCTGTGTGTGTTCTAGGTACCAGCATTTTCTCTGCTTTGAAGATAGAGGCTTTCTACTGCCTCTGCTGCTTTTGATTCTGTACTAGAATTTGTGGTCATCTGCTGTATCTTGATAATTAACTGCGGTCAACTCTTAACTGCCTACAGAAGACAGACAGGGAGCAATCAGGGAGCTGATTTTCTCATTGGCAGTTTATTAATGTGAGCAAATCTGAGTATAGAAGACCAGGAGACTACATTCACTCACTCACCTATTCATCCACCCTAGGCTGACGTATTTCACTGCACACCTTTAGGCATAGTTTCATCAGGCTTGATCTTGCTGCTTACCACATCCTATCAAACTAGCTATTTTCAAAGGAACTGGTAAGTGCTAATATAGTTACAAATCCTCCCATATTTCAGGGTCTTCTCCTTAAAGCCTTTTCTCACTTTTCCAGCTCACAGAGCTTTCTTCTGACTTTGAAATCATGATAAAATAGGGTCGCATTTTGTATACTCTTCCACACATACTCTACTGAATGCGATTCTAACATTTAAAGGTCCTTAGAAAATCTGAGAGTTAAGGAATTTTATTGGAAATTTTGACAAGAGTTTTTACTTGGACACTGACTTGTGATGTCACTGTTCCACTTTGAGCCCTTATTCTTTATGCTTTCTTATAAAGTTATGTTTTTTTGTGTGTGTTGTCTACTTCAACAAAATCATAAGCTTATTGAGTACGGGGACTATGTTTTACTTAAAATTTCTCCCATAACCCTTAGGCCATCATAATTATTTAATAATTAAGTGCCAGGAAAAATGATATATATTAATAAAAATGATATATTGCTATATGCATAAATCATATCTAAGATGCAATATATGTTAATGTCAGTATATAAAAATATATATGGTCAATGTGTCGACATATATACATATTATTTTTATTTTATTTGAAAAATTATCTAGGCTATATTTTAACTGTAAGTATTGTTATCAGAATTGGGATATGATTTCCTGGGGATTTCAGTGAGCACCATGCAGCTTTTGTAGTGTGGATGACATTGGTGTTTGAGGGGACACCATGACATCCAGTATTTCTTGGATGTATCCTGAATTTTTGTGTTTTTGGTATAAGATAACACAATTTTAATTTTTGTTATTCAAGGATTCATATCTGTACTTTGATTTGTGAATGTGCATGTCAATGTGTGCAAGTTTGTGTCTGCGTAGTGTGCCATGATTTATATGGAAGGGTAATTTTTCCTTACGTGTTTTGTGATCAGGAGTAATTCCATGCTCTGTTTCTTCTTGGGGTGTTTCCTGGTTTCCATATATTTACAATGCAAGGTTTATAGGGAATTTTATTGTTTTATTATTTGGGGCAGCGTCTCCACACCCTAGCATTCTGCACTTTGCAGAATGTCTAAATAACTGCCATCCTTTGAGTTGGCATAGGCTCAGGCACTTCTTCCAGCTTATAATTTGGAGAGTGTGGCTTGTGAGCTGATGTTCTGTTGTTTGGAGTGTGCTCTGACTCATATCAATGTGTTTTTGATAAACTGTCTGAAGCCCTGAAGTGTAGGGAAAATTGTCAAGAATTTTCCCCTTGTCAGGAAAAATTGTGAAGCATGCTAAAATAGGCAGAAATGATTATTGGATGTGCTTTTTAGTGCACCTTTCAGAATGATCAGTTTCTATAGCAGCCTGCACCTTTCATTGTCTTTGGACTATTTTGGAATGCTGAGTTGTAGGTAACTGATAATAATACAAATGATTTTTGTCCATAGAAATGAAAATGTACTTTGTCCTTTGAAATGCAATTGATTATTACCCTCTGGATATTTACCAGTTTTGCATCTCCCAATAAACTCATTTCACTTTCCTAATTGCCTGTTTTGGTATGTCTTTTGAATTCTCCTTTGAACTAGTGATAACATCTTACTGGTTGACTTGCTAAATAGTGACAAAATTTTTGACATGTATTGATTTTCTATTTGTGTGAGAAATAATCTACTTTTAAAAAAAATTATCCTTTGAAAATTTCCATTTCCAAGGGGCCAGTTTTAAGTGCTCAATGTTTACTTGCATCTGTAGTTAGAGTTTTGGGGTGTTACCTATAAATCTTAAAACATATGTGCTGTAATTCTCTTTATTCAGTACCCTGAATGCCATTCAGAATATTTGGAAAATATACGTTGTACCTTTCGCAATTTTACTGTACCACACTGTTTCTTAGCTCTTTCTATGGATTTAAGGATTGACTTTAGAAGCAGATTTTTTTTATTATTTGTTACCAGCCCAAATGAAGTAGGCTGTTAAATAATTTAAAATAAAACCCATTTGATTTGGGCTACAATCTAAATCCCTGACCCCAAGGTCTGCCCTCTGCATGAAACAGGTTTGCATTTCAGTATTTTTAAATTATAAAGAAATAAATTAAAGCTTCCTGCTGAACTCCTAAGAGTTTGTTAACAATAGTAGCTGTAGCCTTCTAATTAGAGTCCTTGAGTAATCTAGAGAAGGCAGATGGGATAAAGGAGTCTTAGGAAAATTAATTGGCACATGACATCCAATATTACAGCCAGAAAACACAATACCTTTTCCATGTTCTGATTGCTGTTCTCATCTCATAACTGGCAGGCTGAATAACAGAGGCAGTGATGGAGGAAAGTTTTTTGGAGCTTACCTGTTTTATTCAGAGGCCTTGCTTTATTTGAAATTCATATGACTTCACAGTATCATTATTTTGCTAGGATGATAAGAAATCACCTAAATTTTATATACAGGGGCCAGAATCTTCTCAGTGGAACATGGAAATAAGACAGACATTATTTTATTTTATTTTTGAGATGGAGTCTCGTTCCGTTGCCCAGGCTGGAGTACAGTGGTTCAATCTCGGCTCACTGCAACCTCCGCCTCGGGCATTCAAGTGATTCTCATGCCTCAGCCTCCCAAGTAGCTGGGAAGCGCACACCATCACGCGCGGCTAATTTTTGTACTTTTAGTAGAGACAGGGTTTCGCCATGTTGACCAGGCTGGTCTCAAACTCCTGACCTCAAGTGATCTGCCCACCTTGGCATCCCAAAGTGCCGGGATTACAGGGCTGAGGCACTGCTCCTAGCCAAGACATACATTCTAATACAAATAACAAGGAACAAGAGAAACAAGAAAGCCATTATGCAAATACATGGCAGGTCAAGGCTATTCTACCATGGGAGGGTGTGGTAGGCTGAATCATACTCCTTCCTACTGCCTCTGTCCTCCAAAAAATCCAAGTCCTAATCCCCAGAACCTGTAAATATTATTTTTATATGACAAAATAGGACTTTGAAGATTTAAAGTGAGAATCTTGAGAAAGGTTACTGTGATGGGCTCTAAATACTATCACAAGAGGAGGAGAAGGCAATGGTACCATAGAGGCAGAGACTGGAGTGAGGAAGCCACAAGGCAATAATTGCTGGCAGCCGCCAGAACCTGGAAGGGTCAAGGAATGGATTCTCCCCTCAAGCTGCCTAAGGGAGTGTGGCCTGGCGATACCTTGATCAGCCTTGTAATACAGCTTTTGAACTTCCAGCCTCCAGAACTGTGAGAGAATATATTTCTGTTGTTTTAAGTTGCTAAGTTTCTGCTAATTTATTATAGCTGTTATGGGAAACGTATACAGATTTTGGTACCTGGAAGGGAAGTGTTGTTGTAACAAACACCTGAAAGTGGGAATGTGGCTTTAGAATTGGATAATGGGCAGAGGCTGGGAGAATTTTGAGGTGCATGCTAGTGAAGTCTAGATGGCCTTGAACAGACTGTTGGTAGAAATGTGGATTTTAGAGACTGCCCGTGAAGGCTCAGAAGGAAGTGAGAAGCATGGCAGAAAATGTCTGTATCATTCTAAAGAATATGTAAATTGTCATAAGTAGAATATTTTTAAAAATATTGAAAGTGATACTAGTGAGGGCCCTGAAAGAAAGGAGGAATATCTCATAAATAAATAAATATTTATTCCAATGTTTCCTCCAGGAAATTGGAGGAAAGGTGACCCCTTTAATATAGTGGCAGAAAGCTTAGCAGAATTGTGGTCCTATGTTTGTGTGGAAAGCAAAACTTGTAAGATGAGCTTGGATATTTAGCTGAGCAGATTTCCAAGCAAAGTGCTGAAGGAATGGCCTGGGTTCTTCTTGTTGCTTATAGTAATTACGAGAGAAGCAAGATACATTGAGGGAAGAACTGTTATATAAAAGGGAACCCAGACTTGATGATTTGGGAAATCTCAGCTTATCTAGATTGCAAAAAATGTTAAAATTAGGACAGTCATTGTTAGCAAAGTGTGCTGTGCAGAGAAGGTCAAGGACAATGGCCTTCTCATTCCTGATTTCCCCATGGTGATGTGGCTTGATGTTTCTATTCTCACTTGTCATTGACACAGTGAGGGAGGCAAAACAGTGTGGATGCAGCAGAATAGCCACATCCAGGATTTTGAACTGAATAAGTAAGGTATTGAACTGAAAACAATTTGGGGTAGATTTGGAATTTCTCACATTCTTTAAATGCTCCAATAATATTTTGTTTGGGTTCTTCTCAGTTTAAATATCACTTATGTGTATGTGCTCTGACCAAGGGAGGTCACTGTGAGAATTTCAAAACAACCAAAGGCTGGAGACAAGTGGGTTGGGGGTTGGTTTTAATTTGGCAGTTGTAATTAATGGTCAATTTTAATAGTCTGTAATTGATGGCAGCCTGCTGTGGTACATGTGTATTAAGCCTGGGAGAGCTGCTTTAAAAACTTGTAGTCTTTTATTAGTATTTGATGATTAATTTTTACACCTTCCATTAAATTTTAAACAGAGTGAGAATTAGGTCAATGGAAATGGTTCTCTTGTTTCTTTCTTTGAAACACATGGGACAGTGACAGTAGTCAAATTCCTAGTGTTATTTTGCTTTCTCCTACTCACATCCATCAGTTATTTAGAGCTTAAAAAGCCTGCAAGAGATAGGGAAATGTGCTGTAGCTTTTCTGGATGGGTGAGATGAAAGGATAATGGTCACAACCTGACAGCGTTGACTGTCCTGTCCTGCATCATCTCCTCAGCACCTACTCTGTGTCTAGCACCATACCTCTTTGATCAATAAGCTGCTTGGCGTGGGTGGGATGGGGGAGGGATAAGAATCAAGGAGAGGGTACAGCTTGGAAACAGGGGCTTGGGGTGATAGAGAAAGCACAGCTGTCCCATTAGAATTGGCTCTAACAAAGGCTTGTTTTTGTGATTGTTTGCAGAAAGATTATCACTTTGAATATACGGAATGTGATAGCAGTGGCTCCAGGTGGAGAGTTGCCATTCCAAATTCTGCAGTGGACTGCTCTGGCCTGCCTGACCCAGTGAGAGGCAAAGAATGCAGTATGTTTTGTCTTTTTGACCATTTGTTTTCTTGATTAAACAATTACCTCTTCATATTAGCCCTAGATGTTAATTATAATGAATGTAGGAGACCTTACAAAAATGAGCATATGGCATTGATATCTAGCAGAATAAATGCAGCCTTTCTCATCACTAGATGCCCTTATATCTCAAGTCTGTAATGAGACAAAGGCAATATTAAAGAATATTATAATTTTTTTTTAAAATCTATTTTCTTATTTGAAACCATGGGAGGGCAGAGTGGCAAAGTTTCTTTTTAATGGATTTGTTCTTATTTTAAAAATGTTAAAAAATTCTGTTGAAATACACATAACTTAAAATTTACCATAGTCACCATTTCTAAGTGTCTAGTTCAGGGGCATTAAATATATTCATATTGTTTACTATCATTACCACCATCCATCCACAGAACTCTTTCATCTTGCCATGGATTTTTTTTTTAGCCATAGAAATAACTTAATTTTTTTTTAGTATAACCTACAGAGAGATTATAGAATTGCTGGATATCACATTCAACAGCTTGTCTTTTGGGAGGTTTGAAGTACAACATTATAAATTAACAGAGAAATATGAAATAAATGTAAATTTCTTTGCACTTAAAACTTTACTTTTTAAAATCCTTTAATTTAGTGAGTTAGGGGTTCCTGCAGCAAAATAGTCTAGGGGGTAGACTAAAGTTTGAAGCTGGAAATAAAAGAGAGGGAGTGTATTTGGGTTTTCCTGCAGTCTTCCAAGTGGTATTCCTAAAAGCTTAGTTTTTCTGTTCCCAAATGAAAGATCAGGTAAGCAAAGTGTTAAGTGGATAACTAATTTCTTTCTATTCATAGACAGCATTCCTCTGTCACTAGCTGGAGGAGTTTTAGCATAATTGGTAGATTTACTGATAAAAGGGAAACTGCAATAATCTTATGAGGAAAGTTAGGGAAAAATACCATTATTTCTTGGTGAATGATATTAATGAGTGAATTCAGGGAGACCTGAGAGCCCCTCAAGTGGTCAGGTGAAAGCTTCAGTGTAGCAACAGTCTTAAGAGACAAGACTTAAGAGACAAGAGCGTCTGTATAGAAGAAGTTGATGCAAGAGTGTGAAACCACTCGTGCAGAGGGCAGATGAGCTCTCAGTGACAGAGGAATGTGGTTGAAAGGGAATCAGAGCCTGAATCATACCTATGTAATTAGCCCACTGTAAATTTGCTTCAGTCACTTGCCTAGAAAAATCTATATATCTTTTTTTTATGTTTATTTTTCATTTGTGGGCTAATTCCTTGGTTTCCTTGTAACAACCCTATTCAAGTGGACTGCCTAACCATTTTGAATGCAAACTTCATATCTAGGTGGTATGGTGGTCTTGGCTAGCGCTGGCTTTTGAGAACTGATTGTTAGTTTGAAATCGGCCATTGTAGAGTATTGTATCCATGAAAACTGGCGAACACTACAAATCAAGGGCCTCCCTTCCCTCGGGAGCTGGATTTTAAATACTTATCAGCATAGCACTGATTACATTTGTTGGCTAGGGGTCAAAAATCTGTTACAGAATTGATGCCTGCATAGGAATTAGTTTTAGTTAAGTGTTGCCAGAGACATTTTTGCTCATTATATACTATAAGGTTCCACAGATAACATTTGGAATATGACACTCTAGCAAGCACTTTTCTAAAAATTCTGACTACTAATCAGGTCACTATTATTACTTACCTTAAAAGTGATTCTTGCTTTAAAAATGATAATACTTTTCTGATAATACTTCAAAAATAATAATACTTTTAGCTGGGACTTTTTTATCTTTGTATTTTGTCTGAAGTCTGAATTTCCAAGTATTCCTGTATAGTATACTTACATTTGCTCTGGAATTTGTCGGTCTGGTGTTAGATCTGTGAACATTTTGTTGTGTTAAAGACAAATTGTTTTAAAACTCACAAGTAAATTAATAGGCTTAAGCAACTTAGAAGCACAGTTCATAATTTAACTGTGTCACTTAAACTAGTCGTTAGTGTTTGGCTGCTGAAGGCAGTGTCATAGTAACTGGATATTTCTTCAGGAGCTTAGATTTTCTATTGCTAATAATAACTACCATTTCTCAAGTACTGATTATGTGCCAAACATTGTGCTTAGAGCTTTATGTCATTATCCCATTGTATCCTCACAACAGCCATCTCAGATAACTAGGATCAGTGTTTCCATTTTATTAAAAAAGAAACTCACACTTAAAGTGGTGAAGTAATTTACCTTATGTCATATAGCCCGGATGTGGCAGGTCTAGGATTCAAAGACAGACATGTCTGATTCTAGAGCCTGTGTCTTACCCACGGAGTTAACCTGCCACTCGAAGATGGCAGCCTGGAGAAGCTTCCAGGTCTCCATAAGGGGGACATAAAACTCAGTGGTGGACTCACCAATTGACTCATACAGAAAAAGAAAGTTAAGTAGTAGAATTAAGAATTAAGAAGTAGCAACTTCAAGTAAGTGAAGAATAGTTAGGAGAGTGTGTGGAACATGATTTACACAGATCTTAAATGTCTCAAAATAAAATGAAACCCAGAATTTGGCCTTTGTGGGAATTGCTAAAAATTCTTTAAAATGTAATTGGGTATCTCTTTTCTTCTTTCTCAGAAAGAAGCAGTGGGGGAGGACTTTTCTGAGGAAAAGGATTATAGGAATGTTTATGAAGCAGTTGGAAATTTTTTCAGATAATTGATTGGCAAGCTATAGTATATATTTGTTTTTTAAAGATTACATAAGATCTGGCTGCAAGGCTCCTCTGAGTGAAGTTAATGATAAGTCAGGTATCAGTTTTTGTTGTTCTAGAACCCAGGGGTATATGTGACTCTGAAGCTTACAGGGCTCAGGAAATAGCATGAAGAGGCTTCTGGTTGTTAATTGACACTGATCCCCATTGTTCTTTTGTCCTCTCTGCTGTGGAGAACTCATCAGTTGCTTAGTGCTTCTCTGGGCAGGTTACTGAGATGATCTCATCTCTCTCCTGTCTGCTAGCTCCAGGCTCAGCCACAGGGAACATTGGCACTTCTCTTAAGGCTCTGGTGCCAAGAGTTTAGCATCTGTGGGCATCATCCATCATTCAAGGTCTTGCAAGTAGCATGCCATTCCTGAACCACAACTCTTTGTTTTAATCTCAGACCAAAGGGATATAACCCCTGTTCCAGTCCATCTCTTCTTCACTGTTGGGTCATTCTCCTCATTTATTCTTGAAGAACAGTGGCTTCTAAAATCTTTCCTTGAACCTCTCAGTTTCACTGGATGTTCTTAGATCATCAGAGAGGATAGAGCAGTTTCCTGGGCTATGTTCTCTCTTTCTTTCTCATTTGGGACAAAGCCCTTTTGCTTCAAACCAAACCTTAGAAATAAAGGTCTGATCTGGGGTATAAGTAGGGAGAGAGTTCCTTTACATATTTTTCAGACAAGTCTGGAACTCTGAAGGGGAAATAAACATAATATATTTCTCCCTTTTATATTCTCACATTTATTTGGGGAGTATAGCTCTTCAATTGCTTATTCTTTAAAATATATCTGAGTCCATGACTTCAGGTACAACCTTAATATACCATGTTGTTTTCCTATTTTTTCCATTAATTTGTTCTTCAGCTATACAACACACCACTTTCTAAATGAAGTTGATTAAGATATCTTTAATTTAGGAAAGCATCAAATCAGTCATAGTCTTAGGGACTTTGTTCAATCTTTTGCTTTAGTATTTAGAATATGTGAATCAATAATTCATATGAAGTAATACATATAAATGTATATAGAAGTGTATATATGTATGTATAATGTCTGTTGTATAAATGTGTGTATAGATTTTGTATTTCTCATACAGAGTATAGCGAATTAATGTGGCTTCAAACATGACTTTTATATATTTATGCATATAAATGTTTATAGTCTAGTATTTGAATAATTGGTTATAAATTTCTAATATTTAGTTGTTTTAGATAAAGTGCTATATGCAGACAAGTAAAAAAAATCGAATACAGACTTTTTTTTTCTCAAATCTGTTGGTATAACCCGTATTTAATGGACCTTAAGAAATAAGCAGACTTACACTTTCTGCACAAAATAGACTTTAAGTCAAAAACTGTCACAAGGGACAAGGAAGTTAATTACATAATGATAAAAGGGTCAACTCAACATGAAGAGAGAATAATTATTAAACTCAAAATCAGAATATCTAAATATATAAAGCAAACATTGACAGTTCTAAAGGGAAAAATAGACAGTAATACAATAATAATAGGAGAATTAAATATCCTACTTACAGTAACGGACAGATCACGTGGACAGAAAAATCAGTAAAGAAACAGCAGGCTGGGCACGGTGGCTCACACCTGTAAGCCCAGCACTTTGGGAGGCCGAGGCGGGTGGATCATGAGGTCAGGAGTTCGAGATCAGCCTGGCCAACATAGTGAAACCCCGTCTCTACTAAAAATACAAAAAAATCAGCCAGGTGTGGTGGTGTGCACCTGTAGTCCCAGCTACTTGGGAGGCTGAGGCAGGAGAATCGCTTGAACCTGGGAGGCAGAGGTTGCAGTGAGCTGAGACTGTGCCATTGTACTCCAGCCTGGGAGACAGAGCAAGACTCCATCTCAAAAACAAACAAACAAAAACAAAACCAGCAGACTTAAACAGCTTTATAGACCAAATGGACCTAACAGGTATGCACAGAACATTCCACCCAAAACTAGCAGAATGCATGTTCTTTTCAAACACATGAAACATTCTCCAGGATAAATCATATACTAGGTCACAAAATGATTCTTAACAAATTTAAGAAGATTGAAATCATTCCAAATATTTTTTCTGACTACAATGGAGTGAAACCAGAAATCAACAACAAAAGGAAAATGGGAAAGTTGATAAATACATGGAAATTAAACCACACTCTTAAACAACCATTGGGTCAAAGAAGAAATCATAGGGAAATTAGAAAATATTTTGAGACAAATGAAAATGGAAACAAAAAATACTAAAACTTATTTGATGCAACAAAAGCAGTTTATAGCAATAAGTACCTACATTAAGAAAAGACATATTTCAAGCAGCCTAACATTACAAGTCAAGGAACTAGCAAAATAATAAACTGCTAAGCTAAAAACTGACCTAAGGAAGGAAATAATGAAGATTAGAGCAAAATATAGTAAACTGAATTTAATAGCACATTAAAAGAAGAATATGTCATGACCAAGTGGGATTTATCACTGGGATTCCAGAATGAGTTAACATATGCAGCTCAATCAATGTGATATACCACATAATTAGGATGAAAGACAAAAGCTACATGATCATCTCAATAGATGCAGAAAGAACATTTGACAAAATTCAATACTCTTTTATGATACAAACTCTTTTATGATACAAACTCTTTTTTTTTTTTTTTTTTTTTTTTTTTTGCAAATAAATATATTTTATTTCTGAGTTTGGAATATACAAATTGTTATTTTCCGTGGCAATAGCATATCTATCTTCTGTTGGAATGTTATTATTATTTTTTTTTTCCTTTTTCTTTTTTTTTTTTCTTTTATTATTATTATTATTATTATTATAATACTTTAGGTTTTATGGTACATGTGCGCAATGTGCAGGTAAGTTACATATGTATACATGTGCCATGCTGGTGCGCTGCACCCACCAACTCGTCATCTAGCATTAGGTATATCTCCCAATGCTATCCCTCCCCCCTCCCCCCACCCCACAACAGTCCCCAGAGTGTGAAGTTCCCCTTCCTGTGTCCATGTGTTCTCATTGTTCAATTCCCACCTATGAGTGAGAATATGCGGTGTTTGGTTTTTTGTTCTTGCGATAGTTTACTGAGAATGATGATTTCCAATTTCATCCATGTCCCTACAAAGGACATGAACTCATCATTTTTTATGGCTGCATAGTATTCCATGGTGTATATGTGCCACATTTTCTTAATCCAGTCTATCATTGTTGGACATTTGGGTTGGTTCCAAGTCTTTGCTATTGTGAATAATGCCGCAATAAACATACGTGTGCATGTGTCTTTATAGCAGCATGATTTATAGTCCTTTGGGTATATACCCAGTAATGGGATGGCTGGGTCGAATGGAATTTCTAGTTCTAGATCCCTGAGGAATCACCACACTGACTTCCACAAGGGCTGAACTAGTTTACAGTCCCACCAACAGTGTAAAAGTGTTCCTATTTCTCCACATCCTCTCCAGCACCTGTTGTTTCCTGACTTTTTAATGATTGCCATTCTAACTGGTGTGAGATGGTATCTCATTGTGGTTTTGATTTGCATTTCTCTGATGGCCAGTGATGGTGAGCATTTTTTCATGTGTTTTTTGGCTGCATAAATGTCTTCTTTTGAGAAGTGTCTGTTCATGTCCTTCGCCCACTTTTTGACGGAGTTGTTTGTCTTTTTCTTGTAAATTTGTTGGAGTTCATTGTAGATTCTGGATATTAGCCCTTTGTCAGATGAGTAGGTTGCGAAAATTTTCTCCCATTTTGTAGGTTGCCTGTTCACTCTGATGGTAGTTTCTTTTGCTGTGCAGAAGCTCTTGAGTTTAATTAGATCCCATTTGTCAATTTTGGCTTTTGTTGCCATTGCTTTTGGTGTTTTAGACATGAAGTCCTTGCCCATGCCTATGTCCTGAATGGTAATGCCTAGGTTTTCTTCTAGGGTTTTTATGGTTTTAGGTCTAACATTTAAGTCTTTAATCCATCTCGAATTGATTTTTGTATAAGGTGTAAGGAAGGGATCCAGTTTCAGCTTTCTACATATGGCTAGCCAGTTTTCCCAGCACCATTTATTAAATAGGGAATCCTTTCCCCATTTCTTGTTTTTGTCAGGTTTGTCAAAGATCAGATACTTGTAGATATGTGGCATTATTTCTGACGGCTCTGTTCTGTTCCATTGATCTATATCTCTGTTTTGGTACCAGTACCATGCTGTTTTGGTGACTGTAGCCTTGTAGTATAGTTTGAAGTCAGGTAGTGTGATGCCTCCAGCTTTGTTCTTTTGGCTTAGGATTGACTTGGCGATGCGGGCTTTTTTTTGGTTCCATATGAACTTTAAAGTAGTTTTTTCCAATTCTGTGAAGAAAGTCATTGGTAGCTTGATGGGGATGGCATTGAATCTGTAAATTACCTTGGGAAGGATGGCCATTTTCATGATATTGATTCTTCCTACCCATGAGCATGGAATATACTGAATGGGCAAAAACTGGAAGCATTCCCTTTGAAAACTGGCACAAGACAGGGATGCCCTCTCTCACCACTTCTATTCAACATAGTGTTGGAAGTTCTGGCCAGGGCAATTAGGCAGGAGAAGGAAATAAAGGGTATTCAATTAGGAAAAGAGGAAGTCAAATTGTCCCTGTTTGCAGATGACATGATAGTATATCTAGAAAACCCCATTGTCTCAGCCCAAAATCTCCTTAAGCTGATAAGCAACTTCAGCAAAGTCTCAGGATACAAAATCAATGTGCAAAAATCACAAGCATTCTTATACATCAATAACAGACAAACAGAGAGCCAAATCATGAGTAAACTCCCATTCACAATCGCTTCAAAGAGAATAAAATACCTAGGAATCCAACTTACAAGGGATGTGAAAGACCTCTTCAAGGAGAACTACAAACCACTGCTCAAGGATATGATACAAACTCTTAACTTAGGCATAGAAGGAAATTACCTCAACACAGTAAAGGCCATATAGGACAAGCACATAGCTAATATTATACTCAGTTGTGAAAAACTGAAAGCTTTTTTTTCTAAGATCTGGCATAAGGCAAGGATCCCGTTCACCTTCACCACTTCTATTCAACATAATACTGAAGGTCCTAGCCAAAGCAATTAGGCAAGAAAAAGAAATAAAAGGCATACAAATCAGAAAAGGAGGAGCAAAATTATTTCCATTTGCAGATGACATGATCTTATGTGTAGAAAACCCTAGAGACTCCACACACATACACAAAAACCTGTTAGAACTAGTAAATAAGGTCAGCAAAGCTGTAAGATACAAAATAAACTTTAAACAATTGCATTTCTATACACTAATAATGAACTATCCAAAGAGAAATCAAGAAAACAATCCTATGTATAATAGCATCAAAAATAATGAAATACTTAAGAATAAATTTAAACAAGGAGGTGACAGACTTGTACAATGAAAATGATAAATGCTGATTAAAGAAAGCAGACACAAATAAACGGAAAGTTATCCCATGCTCATAGATTGGAATACTTATTATTATTAAAATATTCTTACTACTCAAAGTCATCTACAGATTTAATGCAATCTCTATTAAAACCTCAAGAATCTCTAGAAATAGAAAAAAAATCCTAAACTCTTATGGAACCACAAAAGATTCTGAATAGCCAAAGCAATTTTGAGCAAAAAGAACAAAGCTGGAAGCATCACACTTTCTGAGCCATGTATGTTAATTCTCTGAGGCTCTCTGAGGTGAATTCTGAAGGAAGAAGTTCTTTAACCTGATGCAAGTGACATTCCAGGTGTAGGAAACAGGATGAAGGTGCCAAGTGGAGCAGCATCTGGTTTTCCTGGGTGCTCTATGAGATCTGGATGGCTGGCACTCAGGGAGAATGTGGGAAGGGCCAGAGATTCTGGCAACTCAATCAGCCAGCTCCTCTCTGTCCTACCAAGGACTCTGGACTTTGACCTGGAGGCAGCCATTCACAGGTGGTTAAGGGGGTTAAATAAGGTGATAAATGTGATCTACAGTCCTGGAATCATAATTATACAATAATATAGCAACGGTGATAATGGCTAAAATAATAATAAAAAATAATAGCCAATCTTTACTTGCTATATACCAGGTATAATTGTAAATGCTTTACCTGCATTCATTCCAATTCATTTAGTCATTACAACAACCTTGTAAAGTAGATATTTTTATTAATTTGCCTTTCCCCCCTACTTTTTAAAAAGCAGATTAGGAAACTAAAACAATAGCTCGGAGTCACAAATTTAGGTCAAAGGGGGAACTGAGATTTGAAACCAGGAAGCCTAGAATTTGGGTCTATGTTCTTAATGTCTGTGGGACTGTCTCTTTGGAATACACTGCTAGTATATATTGAACAAGTGCTTATCCCCATCCTGAGGCATCTGCACACCCCTAACGTTTACCTCTTGATAGAAATGTGACGCAAATTAATATCCTGAAGAGATAAATGGACTTTTTAAAAGATGACATCTAAAGGCTCAGATATGTTGTTTTGTGGGTCGTTTTTAATTGATTAATATTCTCTTTATAGATTGTATTCTTATTTTTTAAGGATTTATAAAAATAAAATAAATTTTTTAGAGATGAGTCTTGCTATGCTGCCCAGGCTGGAGTGCAGTGGCTATTCACAGGCACAATCAGTTTACTATAGTCTCAAAATCTTGGGCTCAAGTGATCCTCCTGCTTCAGCTTCCTGAGTAGCTAGGTACCTAACACCATACCTGGTAGTAGATTTTATTCTTAATTGTCTATATTTTTCAAAAAGATGAGAGAATAACATTTAGAATTTAGGAGATGTTTGTTGCTATATCCTCATATACAA
This sequence comes from Pongo abelii, assembly GCF_028885655.2. Taxonomy (NCBI): domain Eukaryota; kingdom Metazoa; phylum Chordata; class Mammalia; order Primates; family Hominidae; genus Pongo; species Pongo abelii. The sequence continues at coordinate 89,524,965 of NC_071991.2, forward strand.
TGATAAGTTGATTAGCCAGTGTTTTTTTTTTTTTCCCCGTACCTAACATATTGTTTGGTACTTGATATATAGAATATGTTTTCATTGTTTAATCGGTATTAGGAAAAAATGACACTTTTTTCAACTACAGAATTTCTTCCTAGAGGAGAATAAACTCCTAATGGACAGAATATGTAATCCTTTCATGGCTCCTAAGAAAGCTGCAGAACACTGGAATGTTTATAGATTGAGTAACTTTTGTGCCACCAAATTAGAGATTGACTTTAGTGTTTTATTTTTGTAGGTGAAACACAAAGGTCTAATCAGATTTGTAAAAATTTATTCTATACATAAAGGGACAAATTGACATACAAAATGCTGTCAAATATTTTGTCCTCAGAAGGCTTAGTTTGGAATGTTGCTACATTGAGTTCCAGGTGTGCGAAGACAAAGTTAAACCTCCTCAGTAACACACAAGTGATAGCGGAAAGGTTAGAATGAATCAGATTGGGAGATGAGATGAAAACAGTTGAGAAAAGCTGAAAATCAGACTTTAGGTCAATCATATTGTTTGATGGGAGCTATGGTTGAGGGAACTTCTCTGAAAAAAGTGTTTTATGAGGAGATGAGAAAACTTAGCCCTCAAAACTGCAGAATCAAGGTCAGGGACTATCACGAAGTAGAAGGTGACTGACACTTTCTAAGGAGGAGGAAAAGTTTAGGATGATAAGAATCAAAGTGGTAGGGCATAATTGAAAGTTGAGAAAACTGATTTCACGGATGTGTTGTTCTGCCCCCTTGGGTGACCTCATCACATACTCTGAACATTTTTCTTCCCTTGACCTTCACTGTTGTCTTTTTTTGTAAGCCTTGTGTCATCCTGTGCCCAATGAACTGAGATTTCTCCCCTCCGCCATCAAACACTGAAGTCAGGAAACTGCAATAAAATACATTTCTATTTTTTTCTTTCAGAGATTAAACATTCCTTAGTTAGCTTTTCTTATGAAAAGATATGAACTTTAAATCTAGCCTCTGCTAATTTAATGGGGATTACTATCTGTGGTGTCACACGGATCAGTTTTCTTGCCAGGAGGTGACTTCTACTTTTAAATTCTCAAGCTTCTGGCTGATAAGTCCTAAGAAATGCAGTGATAGTCATACAGTTCCACTTGATAGGGCTATGTGAAGACCCACTGGAAAGGATGTTGGATGTGAAATTAGTTTTCAGAAATATAGAGGCAGTACTTTTCACTAAATAGTCTTTTTCAGGGAACAGTGAGTTAGGAAATGCTAGCTAGAATGGGTTCATATTACTGTACTCTTTTGTGTATCTCCATCTCACTTTTGTTTTGTAAAATGAAAGATGAAAACAGGTTTCTCTTTCTTCTCTGAGAATTTCACAAGTAACTTACAAATTATATCCCTGTGTCCTACAACTTCACCCCCAACTCTTAGTGAAAAATTAAAAATTGTTATTGGTGGGATTGGGCTTTAAGATTTCAGTTCTGATAATTTTATCATGCCACTTCAGAGCTGGCATAGCAGCTTTGCGCCTGTTACTTCAGATGGCTAAGTGACACTGCTGGAGCTAGAACTCACGTCCTGTGACTTTTAAGGCAGAGTTCTTTTTTTTTCCCCCCTTTTATTTTTGTTTTCTTTTTTTCTTTTTCCTTTCTTTTTTTTTTGTTTTCTGCAGAGTTCTTTTCTAATGCTATTATTTTTCACTTGAAGACAGTGGATTTTTCTCAGTTTAGTTATAGTAGAATCTTCTGGCTGCATGGTAACCATAGGGTTATTGGGTAGAGAGAGTCATGGAGTCTGTTAGAAAGTCTGCCACTAGAAACAGTAGAAAAGTTGAACTCGGTTGCTTATGGTTACACAGAAGAAGAAACTTGGAATCTGAATTGGGACGGTTTGGATCAGATAATCTCAAAGGTCTCTTTTGGTGATTCTGATTATTTTAATTGTTATTATTACGTATCACAGATTTATTCATTCTGTGATCAAATCATGCTTCAAAGCACATTACTTGTGAATTATAGTGCAATACTAATATATCTTCTTAATGCTCATGAATATTCTCTTCTGATAGGAATATTGCAATGTCTGCCACTATTAGTATTTGGACAGTGTTACCTTTCTTTCTTCTCTTCCAGCCTTAAATTGAACATGACAGATAGTTGATGTACTCACAACCAGCTTTCATTGTTGCCTTGTATATTTTGACATGAAAACTACCCTCAGGATAAAAAAAAAAATTCCCAATTAGAGAGAACAAGAATTCCCTTCAGCCAGGGGAAAAATCTGCCTTACTGTGAATAAGAGAATATCAGCAAGAAATGACCTGTTTTAACATACTGTTTGACTTTCCCTATCATACTTTTATTTTTGTAAAATGAGAATTATAGATTGCTTTTTCTTCTTTAAGAATTTCACAAATAACAGCTTAAAAGGACGGTGTTCAAGTGCTGTCCTTATCACTGGTACTGAAGGAGGAAGAAGATCTGAGATTTGCTGGATTCAATATGCTGTTCAGTCTCTCTTAGATGCCATTTTCTGCTTTTTTGGTGTGTGAAAAGAATGATAATAAATCTGGCAGGCACTTAAAGTTTTAATTATCTGATAATGATCATTAATTGGCTAAATGAGAGATGGAAGTAGAACTTATTTGTGAGGTGCACGCACTAAACATTGTTCTTTTTCTTTGTATTATCCTTAATGGCAGTGAGTAATAGTAAGAACAGTTGCAAGAGCATCAGCGTGTCGTTGATATAAGAATGTCTATGGTTTGAACCTTATTCATGTTATTTAAACAAGACTAACCCATTGAAGAAAAATAGACATATTGGCTTGTCTTGATTCTGGAATTGATTTACTTGATATTTCCCCACAAATATATATAATTATACTTAGCTGATATTAACTGACAAGATGGATTACAGTGAATTTATACTTAGTGAGATATAAATTTGATTTATTTTGAGGAAGATCAGTCTATATTAGACTATCATGGAAGCTCTGAGAAAGCCACAATGTTGTTCCCAGATATTTATCTGTAATAAGTTTGCATAGGTTCACTATATCATCAACATCTCATTAAACAAGTAAATTGAAAATCCGTTTATTATTACTTACTATTGCTGTTTGCTGTTTAGAAAGCATATTTTAGTAATAAAAACTTTGATTAAAAAGAGCAAAAATGAGTAAATTATGAGTAAATGTAATTGACAGCCATAGTCTTTCAAAACATGAGGTCTCTGGAGGAAGAAAAAGCAAAACTACGTGGCCTTGTGGTACAATGATTAAAAATAGATCTTCTTTATTGTTAGGCATAAATCATAGATGATAATCAGCATATAAATGATTCAATTCAGTAACAGTTATTTGGCATATTGTGCAGGGTGGTTGCATGATCATAGCAGTGCTTTGTATTTTCAACACTCTTTATTTTCAGAGTGGTTTCCACAGTCTCTCATTGGATTATTATAAGCAGTCCTAGAAGGGAGAAGGGGATGGTGGAGTGTGAATAAGCACAGAGGTTAAGTAAATTGCCTAAGATATTTGCTACTTGGTGACGGACTAATATAAATGCTTTTCCATATCTGATTATTCACACGTGCATATTTGAACCTTTACAGATTCACAGTAGCAGAAATAAATGTCAGAAAAGAAGAGGCATAAAGCTGATAAAAAGAACAGTGAGTGCAGCAAGTGACCTCTTGGTTACAGTTTAGACTTCAAGATGTTGGGTTTTTAAATATCACTCTTTCACTGGGTGCTTAGGTAAACTATTGTGAAATACTTGAGGCCACTGTTAAGTAGTGCCTAAGACCTTAGGCAAATAAGGTCTTTCTGTTCTCATTAAAAACTTCGGAGTTTGCCTATCTTTAACTCAGTTTCTCTAAGATTTCAAGGTTGTTGAAGAAGAAAAATTAGAAATGACTAATTGATTCGAATTAAATACGGTAAATTCATGTTCACAACAGCTAACAACAGCTGTTAATAATAACTATCATACTGCTTGTTGAAAGGTTCCTATGTTGTATGCTAAAAAAACTGAATGAAAATAGTATAGTCTTTAAGATTATTAAAAAACCTGATAATCTAATTAAAGAACAAATGCCAAGGTAGCAGTGTTGACATAGAGAGTGGATGAGGCTAGGATGGAAGATAAAAGGAAAAGCAGGTAGTTTTGGTGGCCGTCAAAGGAAGTCAGCAGTGCTAACTCTGTTGACATAGTCTTGTGGAGTAAACAGTGTTTACCAAGAAAGTGTGGCTCTTTTCTTCCTTTGACAGGTGTCTCTAAGCCTGACTTCCAGGATGAAAAAGATTGAGGAGTAGCAAATGATTAAACTATGAAAAGCTTTAGACTTACTAGCTCCTCTGTATTATTAAATGCCCTATACTTATTCAACTAATTTGACTGCATAATTAATCTGAAGGATGTAATATTATAAATCCACTGGCAGAGTTCTTATAGAGATGTTATGTCCCATGTCCCTGAATTAAACTATCAATAATTGTGTGGGGTTTTTTTTTTTTTTTTGACAGAGTCTTGCTCTGTTGCCCAGGCTGGGGTGCAGTGGCATGATCTAAGCTCACTGCAACTTCTGTCTTCCAGGCTCAAGCAATTCTCATGCCTCAGCCTCCCGAGTAGGTGAGATTACAGGTGTGCGCCACCTCGCCTGGCTAAGTTTTTGTGTTTTTTGTAGAGATAGGGTTTCACCATGTTGCCTAGGCTGGTTTCGAACTCCTGACCTCAAGCAATCTGCCTGCCTCAGCCTCCCAAAGTGCTAGGATTACAGGTGTGAGCCACTGAGTCCAGCCTAAACTATTAATAATTGTATTTAATATTTATTGTGTGCTGCATGCCAGGTATGTGCTAAATGCTTTATATGATATATCTCCTTTATTCCCACAACTCATTGAGATAGCTATTATTATTATTTTCCTTTTATAGGCAAAGTCATTAGACTTATGGAAGATAGAAACTTGCTAAAATATTTTTAATGTGTATTGTAGGAGTAATACGTTAAAAATCCACAAGAAATATGAGGTTATTGCTAAAATGGTTATTGCTGTATAATGCACATGAACATTGTTTAACAGTTCAGGATAGGAATGAAGAATGATGTGATGTATGATGATTAATTTGGTTGGAATTGTTTGCCCTTTTTGTATTGGTTGTAATAATTTTTTGAACTGAATTTTCTTTGAGGTACCACCTTTGGAATCAGACAGACCAGAATTTGAGTTTCAGCTTTGCCATTGGTTAACTGTTAACTAGTTAACCTTTTTAATCAGGTTATTTAAATGCACTGTGGCTCAGTTTCCTCATCTGGTATATGGGCATAATCCCTTCCTCCCTCACCAGTCTACTATAAACACTGCTAATCCTCATTATTCATGGATGCAATATATGTAAATTTGACTACTTGCTAAAATTTATTTGTAACCCCCAAATTAATACACTCAATGCTTTCATAGTTATTTGTAGACATATGCAGAGTGGTGAGATATTTGAGTCACCCAACTACATGAATGAACAAGGTGACACTTTGACTTGTTATTGCTTTTCTAATGTTCGCAGTGAACACTCCGAAATGGCATCATCGTATTTAGAAGACAAGATTCACAAACGCAGTCTTCTCTTTTTTAGCTTTTAGAGTTCTTTATAACAACATATCATAAAATATTACCTTTTATTAAGTTATAGATAATCAACTTAAAATACCATTTTGGACACTAAACTGTCTTCCAAGATAACTTTATTTTATTAGGAAGTCAATATTTTTGGCTTTGTGGGCAATGCAGTTTCTGTTGCAACTATTCAACTCTGCCGTTGTGGTGTGAAAGCAGCCATAGACAGTAGGTAAATGAATGATCAGGACTGGGTTTCAATAAAACTTTATTTACAAAAGCAGGTAGTGAGCTGGATTTCCCCTGCAGGTTGTAGTTTGCTGACCTCTGATTTAATGTACTATAGGGCCTAGGTTTATGATATTATTATTTATTATATTAGGCAAATGTCTGATTCTGAGTTTGCTAGAAGATCCATAGACCATTGAAAATAAGAAGTTTTCCATAACTGTGTTTTTCTGTTGGTTGTGCTGGTAGTGATAATAGCTTTAATGAGCATTTGTTATATGCCAGGCACTGCACTAACCACCTTATACTATATTTTATTTTCTCAGTATGGTCACAGGATTCTTGGGGTGTCACTTCACCAGCTGGAAACTCCTGTGGCCAGTGGCGCCTTTGCCTGAGTTTTGCTCAGGCCCACCAGGCATGTTCTGCCTCCTTGGCCCGGCAGGCTGCATTTGGCTCACTCTACTGGCCTGGGTCCCACGCTGGCAAAGGGCTAGCCAGGTGCAGAACGGCAAGGGGTGTGTGAGTGAGCGTGGGGTTTGGGCTACCATGCACAGCCAGGCATGACAACTGCGGTGGGGTGGGCAACTCCAGGTGACAGCATGGGCACTGGTTCCCTGCGAGGCTGCAGCTGAACCAAGCATGACACAAGCAGCTTCTGTGCTGGCACCGGGGAATATGGTGGCACCCAGAAGCTTGGAGAGAGCCCCAAAGAGGCTGTTACAGGAACTACAGCGCCCCAAAGAGGCTGTTACAGCCTTGACTTGGGGAGCTCCCAGGTCTGGTATCCCCAAAGGGCCACAGCTCTTCTCTCCTTCTTGTCACCTGCAACGTGGCAAGCAAGGGACATGTTTCAGCCCTGTTTGTTACAACTCTTTTAGCCCCACCATTTGGTGGTTCCTGAGTTCTTGTCCTAAATCCAGGAAGAATGAGGTATGTGGACAAGTGGAGGGTGAGCAAGGTGAAGAGGAGCTTTATTGAGCTACAGAACAGCTTAGAGGAGACCCACAGTGACTAGCTCCTCTTCATAAGCAGGGTGTCTCAGCTACTGTTCAGCTCTCAGCAGAGAGGGAACCCTGGAGTGGGTAACTGAGTCCAGGGCTTTTATGGGCCTGAGCCTCAGCCAGCCAGAGGGAGGAAGTGTGTGCTGATTGGTCAGTGGGCAGCCATGGGCAGTCCGGGGGGAAAAAGCACCACAAGTTCCCATTCTGGCCCACTGACTGGCAACCCAGCCCCCAGGCTTCAGAGCCTCCCTGGCTTGAAGGTGGGGCTTTGTGGGACCCATCCCCTTCCATCCAGGAGCCTCTATGCCTCCTGCCACTGTTCTGGGCACCCAGGCTGTTCAGTCAAGGAGTGCCTGCAAGCCACTGCCAAGCTGTCTTCAGCCCCTGCCTCAGTCTCTCTCCTGAGCTTGTTGGTGGCCAAAGTCTGGAGGAGGCTGAGGTGGCAGGAGGCTGGTATGTTAGCACAGTGCCCAGGCTCAGCCCCAACCTTGCTCTGAGATTGGAAGGGGTGCCAGGAGCGGGGAGAGGCCAGGCAGGGGGAGCAGACATTTCCAAGCCTGTGGGGGAAGGGGTTCTTCCTGGGCCCCTGAGAGTGCCAAGACGCCCTGGTCCACAGCCATGGCTTGGGTAGCTGTGGCTGTGCTCAGGATGGTGGAGCTCCTGCCTGCTCCTGGCCCCCAAGAGCACAGGGAAGCTCGGGTCTACCTGGGAGGGTGGCGCTCTGCCTCCTCCTGCCCCAATGGCTCCATGGAACGTGCAGCCTGGTTCGCACCTCCCTCACAGTAGCCGGCTTCATGGCAGTGGTCACTCCAGGCTGGCTGCCGCTGCCATCAGTATAGCCCTTAAAGGTACTTATTGTGATTGTTATCTCATTTTTTAGAGACAGAAACTAAGGCCTAGAGAGGTGAAATAACTCACTCAGTGTCATAGAATTAGGAAGTGGTACAGCCTTGTCCTAGGACAGTTTTGACTATGTAGCCAGCATGCCACATTCTTTGCATAATCTTTTTTTTATTTTCTCATGTTTTACTGATTTGGGGATGTTGATTTGAATGTAGAAGTTCATTGTACAGCATCTTTAAGGTTTTCTCAAGGAAAGCATTATATTAATTCAGTGAATAAGTAGATGTGTGTGGATTTTAGCTCTAATTATTTAATTAGTTTTTAAAAATCAGCTTATTTTTATTTCTGGCTAAGTTTTCTAATGTATTCTAAAAGAGAAGAATCTACCTAAATGTGAGACTTTGCTGCTTTACACTCTGCTGGGAGATTTGTTTTTCTTCACTGGGTAATTTGGAGGTCTCATTTTGTTCTTGTTTCTTTAATATCCTGATTAAAGGATTAGAAAGCCCTTTTCCAGGTTGGAGTCAGTAATACCATCTTGCACAGAGCCATGTACTTGGAGGATGTTGATTTGCATTTGTTGAATAAATAATAACTTAGCCTTCTTTTTTGTAGTGTGTCAACTATTCTTCACATTGTCGTATCTAGTATCTCTGGGTACAGTTCTCAGAGTCTGCAGAAAGCTTGACATCAGAAATAAGATGTAGGTGGTAGAAATGACTAGGTTGGTGTGAATATTGAAAAAGTGGGCTCATGGTTTCAGAGTGGAGATAACCTGTTCAGCTATTGCACTGCTTTCCTGTTCCCCTTTTTATATTTAGTTGTCACTCATTGGATCAGCATTTTATGTGGACTTAGTATGTGCCTGATACAGTTAGGAATCCAAAAATAATGATCCTTGTTTTCTTAAAGCTCAAAATCTCACATCAACTTATAAGTGGTCTTAATATGTGCTTATCCACTGATTAGCATAAATTAAGTGCTTTAATGGAGGTATTATAACAAGTGCACTGTAGGACCATAAAGGGAGGTACAACTGACTGCCCATTAGGCCAGGGGAAGGGTTCTGTTATGAAGTGAGTGGTTTTTGAGTTGAGAACAGGAGTGTTCCATGTAGAGAAGGTAGGATTGGCCAACATCTCTGGGAAAGAAGACCACAAAAGCATGAGAGAAGATGAAATATTTTGGGAATGATAGGAATTCTGTTTTGGCTGGAAGAGGGTGGGGCAAGGGGTGAGCCTGGAAAAATAGGTTGGAACCAGATTGTGAAATGCATGTAGTGATAAGGGGAACTTGAAAGGTTTTCATTAGAGTGTGGCACAATCAGAGTTTTATAAAAATAATTCTGGTGACAGCATGAAGGGGAGGAAATCGATGGGAGGGTAAATAATGGGTTGTCCATTCTTCTGCCTTCCAGCTTTCTCCTGTGCTTCTGGAGAGTATCTAGAAATGAAGAACCAGGTATGCAGTAAGTGTGGTGAAGGCACCTATTCCTTGGGCAGCGGCATCAAATTTGATGAATGGGATGAATTGCCGGCAGGATTTTCTAACATCGCTACATTCATGGACACTGTGGTGGGCCCTTCTGACAGCAGGCCAGACGGCTGTAACAAGTAAGAATCCAAAGCAGCCTTTGGCTCTTAACTGAATATTTGAGAAGAAAGTAGTTGCTCTTTTCCAGAAAGAAGATGAGGATAATCTTGGTACTGTTTGTGGTGATACATAAGCTAATTGCAAAGAATCATGTTTTTTGGACAGTCATTGCAATGAGTTTTCATGAGGTTAAAATCATTGCCCTCAGGATATAATAGACACTGTATGCAAAAATGCAATAAAGCTGTTAGAGAAGCAAATTAATTTTCTCATATTTATAACTACATTTAAGCCACTGGTGTTTCTACTAACCTTTTTCTGATTTTTAACAGATACCTTCAGGTTTTTTTCTTTTCCTCTGACAGGAAGAATTCATAACCTTCATTTAGACACTTGATTATCTCCTATAAAAGAGAGTGGGTTAAGTACCTAAGGTGGAAAGCGCCTTTGCTTAATTCCTACCTCTTTTATAGGGGATTATTAGCTTTGCATATGACAAAGCTGGAGAAATGTTAAACTGTTTTGAAAAAAACAAAACAAAATGTTTGTCTTTGAGCTATATCCCTTCCTGTTCTCTTGTATTAATTATGTAACATTTCCTTTCATATAGATTTGCTTAGGAGAATTTAACTTTAGGGCTCTGGCTACCCCCTGACAAGAGTAGCCTCTCAGGAACCCCACATTTTTACCATAAGCTAAGGATGCTGGGGAATTATTTAGCTGTGTTGAAAGGCATATTCATTCCCTCCTTCCCTTCCTTTCTTCCTTCCTTTCACTCTAGCTGTCTTTTTGCCAAATGATGCCAATTTCTTTATTTTAGTCTCTCGATAATAAGATTATTTCCTTGAGAGAGTGTGTGTTTTAAGTAAAAGAGTTCCTTAGAGGAAGGTACTAGTAGGATGTTGTGGGCCCTCAGATCTTTGTTTTGGTGGGCAGGAGATATTGACAAGGCTTCTTTTTCTGCCTGGAATAGTTTATGCATAAAAGAAATTGAATAAGCAGAAGTTTTTCAATGTAGTGTCTTCTAGTGTAATTTTCTCAGTGTAAATTTGAGTCTGGGCCAGTGCGGTGGCTCATGCCTGTAATCCCAGCACTTTGGGAGGTCGAGGCAGGTGGATCACCTGAGGTTGGGAGTTCAATACCAGCCTGACCAACATGGAGAAACCCCATCTCTACTAAAAATACAAAAATTAGCCTGGTGTAGTGGCAGGTGCCCATAATCCCAGGTACTCAGGAGGCTGAGGCAGCAGAATCACTTGAACCCTGGAGGCGGAGGTTGCGGTGAGCCGAGATCGCACTATTGCACTCCAGCCTGGGCAACAAGAGCAAAACTCCATCCACTTTTGTATACTCTTTATTTTTCTTTAATTAGTTGTGTCATATAGGAGATGTATGTTGAACTTTCTAAAATGTCTGAGCTTTTCAAAATGGTTATATCATTGTAGACTCCCACCAGTAGTATATTTGAGTTCTAGTTATTCTACATGTTTACCAACATTTGTATTGTTAAGTCTTGTTTTGTTCTAGCCCTAGGCATTCCAGTGTATGCACACGTGTGTGTGTGTGTGTGTGTGTGTGTGTGTGAAATGATATCCCTTTGTTTTAATTTGCATTTCCCTGCTGGATAATAATGTCAAACATGTTTCATGTGTTTATTGTTCACGTGTTTATTAAATTTTGTGAAGTCAAATTGTTTTGCCCATTTTCTACTTTTTTTCGGTCATTTGATTATTAAGCTGAAGGAGTTCCTGTACATTCTGGGCATGGGTTCTTATGTGTATATATTTATATAATAAATATATAGTATGTGCACACACACATACACGTGTCTCCATGTGTGTGTAACACTTCTTCCCAGTTTGTGGTTTTTGCCTTTTTTGTTTTCTTAATAGTGTCCTTTGATAAGCAGAATTTTAAAATTTGAAAGAATACAATTTATCATTTTTTTCTGCTGTGGTCATATGTTAGGATATCTTTGCTAACCCCAGGTTGCAAAGGCTAGAAATTACTGTATGCATCCTTATGGTAACATAGAGTTATTATTGTACCTTTATATAATGTTAAATTTTACAACAGCATAGTTACATCTATACCCTTATCTTCATCCTATTGCCATATATTTAGAAACATGTTATAAACCCTACAATACAATGGTATTATGTTTTAAATAATTAGTTGCTTTTAAAATAACCTTACAAAGATTTAGGAACTCAAAAGCCAAGTCCATCACTGACAAGTTCATTTCGTATGACACACAACTTCCTAAAAAAGTAAGGTGAAAAATATAGCTTTGTATGTTAATCTACATATTTATCACTAGTGGTGCTCTTTCTCCCCTTCTATAGATTTGCCATGTGTATGGGTTTACAAATAAAACTGCAGATACCTGAAAGAATAATTCCATCTAAGGCTACTAAAATTAGTTATCATCTATTTGGTAATCAAATTTTGGGTGAAAAATAACAATTTCATAGCAGATTAATCATATAACCTTAAAAAGATTTAGGAAGTTATTTGCCATAAGAAATGGACCTCTTCTCAGTAATAAAGTTGGCCTTTGAGTCTGGAAAAGCTTCTGGTGTTTTCTGCTGTACTTTGCTGACGGAACTACTCATTAATCTGAGTTATATAGTTTTGTGAACAGAAGAGGTTTCAAACATTAATGTAAAGTGCCTCTTGGTTTTGTTTCCACAGCTCTTCTTGGATCCCTCGTGGAAACTACATAGAATCTAATCGTGATGACTGCACGGTGTCTTTGATCTATGCTGTGCACCTTAAGAAGTCAGGCTATGTCTTCTTTGAGTACCAGTATGTCGACAACAACATCTTCTTTGAGTTCTTTGTAAGACCTTTTGTATTCTGGAATTTACTTTTTAAGGGACATTCATGTAAATTTCCCTTAGTCAGTTGTTCCCATTCCACTTTATTCCTCCTCAGTTTTTTTTGTGTGTGTATGTTAACTGAACCTTTTGATGTTAAAAGAAAGCTTTAATCTTTTTCTATAATATTTTGTTTCCTGGTTAATATTGTTTCTTTACCTCCAAGATCCCACCTTGCAGCGTAACATTGGGCTTGTTTAACTTTTGGTTATGCTCATTATATAACCATTTGGTTTAGACTTTTTGTGTGACAAATATTTCATCCAAGGTTCATGTTTACCTTACTTTTTGTAGCTACAGATAGTATTCTGTCAAAACTGTGTTTTTTAAACCAATTTTAGTTTTCACTTAAAAGTTTTTTTTTCTCTTTGCAATTTCAAATTTTTTTTGCTAACAAAAATTATTTAAGTGTATTTATGAGCAATTTTTTGTCAAAAGTAGAAGTGGCTGCATGTTTCTGATTCTGTGAATTTAGTACAGTCTAAAAACATCAATGAATGGGATACTTGATGTCTTTGAAAAGAAATTAAATAACATTACAGAAGATAAGATAAAGTAATCATCTAACAAAATAAGCTGTTAGCACTAAAGTTACTTAACTATTAGTAATAAACAGTATCTAATCTAGCAAATATTTATCATGACACAAATGCTTGAGCAAATGTTCTCAGATTGACTTCTTATACCAAACCAAGTGTGTGTTGTGCTTATAGATGGGAGACTATCTTGAAAAATGTTTCTGCAGTCCAGATTTCAGAAACAAATGTACTAAAAATTCTGAAATAAATTTGTATTGTTGGAAATGGGAATTTCTAAATCAGAAGTTTGGTAGCAAGAGAGATTTTTCATAAAAATATGAGCTTTAGATTTGAAGTCAAGAGATTCTGGCTCTAGTTCCAACTCTGTAATTGTTAACAGTTATTGAGCAATTAAGTGAACCTTCCGGCACTCAGCATTCACTTCTATAAAGTAGATTATGTGACAATATCTTTTAAGGAGTCTCCTAGTACTAATATCTTTTGATAAGTTTAAAATGTTAAGCAACATTTAAACAGATTTATGTTTAACCTGCATTTAGTTTGCAAAATCCTTCTGAGAGTGAACAATTCCCTGTTTCATTGGACATTTTTGGCAACATTGCTAAAACTGAAATAAAGTTAAGAAGCAAAGCAGTTATCTAATTGTGAGAATAAGTGTTTAGATTTGTATTGCCCAATAAGTTCTTTGAGAGATGTCAATAAAGGTACCCTTAAGGCATAAAGTTGCATTACTTCCTTTCAGTGATGCCTTTGTTCTGGTTAGAATCTGAAAAGGGATGGCAAATTCATGTTCCTTCTTCTATTGATGTTTCAGCTTTAGAGGTTGCAATTTATTGACTCAGAAGGTCGAAACTTCATGGTCATCATACTAACGGTTAATGGAAAGAAAGTGTTTGCAGATTGAAATATGCTGTTCTCTGAGAGTTGTACATATGGGCATTGCATAATTTACAGCAACAAAGTATTTAATTTTGGAACTATATGAAACTTTCATTCAGCTCATCTATTTTTTTTTTAAATAATGATGAAGCTGAAGCCTAGAGAGACTAAGTGATTAGACCTAGGTCTTACAGGTCTCCAGAATGCCAGTAGAATGTCAAGATAACATATGACGTCTGCTTTCAGTGATAAAAAAAGCTTTCAGCTTATCTACACATTGACCATTAAAGGTATATTCAGGGTCCATATCTGCTTTTAAGTAGCTTAACACTTGCATTAAAAGGGTCATTATGCTTATAATATGAATATGACACTTAAATTCAATTAAAGTAAGTACCCTCAGTAGCTGATATTCTCTGGTATTTGGATGGCAATAGGGTCTATTTTTTACTTAGTAAGTCTTTAGGGAATAGCTCTTAAGGAGAACATTTTAATATTTGTAAATTGGTTGGGAAGAGGAGTGAATAAACAAAATGATTTAGAGATGAAAGAAGAGCCATTTCTTTTGGTGGGAATATAGGTGATGAGATCTTATTTTAACTCTGTTGCTGTTTTGCAATATTGGAAAGGTGGCCTAACTTTTTGATGTCTCTGTATTCATTGTAGACCTGGAAAAGTAGTGTCCCAACCCCTTGACATTTTGGAAGAATTGCCTGGAAAGCACAAGGTGTTTGGTGTTAAAGATATCTGTAATCATTTGAATTGGCATGGCAAATGATTAACATTTATCCCCAAATAAAAATTTGGAGCTTTGACTTTGGCCATAGCCACTTACTTTTGTATTTGCATTAAGTCCTAGGGAATGGAAAACAAAGTGGACTTTATTTATTTTTAATTTAAAATTTTACTGCTGCAAATATTATAAAGAACAGCTTTATTTTTATACTATTGGGCCTGCATGGTGAATGCAAGCTATGAAAAAGTTTGGGTAAGTTGGGTAGTTGTTTTATACTTTGTCTCCTTTCTGTGCATTGTCAGTGTTAGTCACAGTGTTAGTGTGCATTGTCAGTGTTCTCCCACATTCCTCTCTCTAATGAGCTAGGCTTTTTGTTGCAATGATGAAGATAGTTTACTTAGAACCACTCAGTCATATGCAGTTGTCACTTAGGCTCCAGAGGTCTCGGTATGTTTACTTATTGAGAATTATTCATGGCCATTGTTTAGAATGTATTGAACGAGTTTCTTGCAGTCTGTGCTGGGTACAGAATTTAATTAAAGCTGTTATTCAACACACTTTACTAGGGCTCTTGTGTTTAATCTACAGATTCAAAATGATCAGTGCCAGGAGATGGACACCACCACTGACAAGTGGGTAAAACTTACCGACAATGGAGAATGGGGCTCTCATTCTGTAAGTCTCTTTGTATTTCCTTCTTCTTTGCCAATGTTTCCTTCTTCTTTTTTTTCCCCCAACCTTTTCTTCTTCTTTCCCAACTTCCCCTTCCTTTCATAACTTTTTTTAGAAAGCATATTTTAAGAAAAAAATCAAAATTAACTATTAATTTAGATGATTTCTGGTTAGGGAAAAAATTACCCCTAGCTTCATGGACTCAGCTTCCAATTTTCAGGGTCTTTTTCCTACCTTTTTCTTTCTTCTTAGTTTCCTTTTCCTTCCCCTTCCCATCATAGTCTAATTTTCCTCCCTTTCAAAGGGGCATCCATGAGAAAGAAGGCTGTTCAAAACTAATATACAAAACATTTGAGTTTCTAAGTTTACAAATGTGCCTGTCATATGTGATCGAATTAGTGGCTGTTTTCATTGGAAGGATCTGTGAATTCTTTTTATCTTTCTCTGCACTTTGCCCAACAAGTGATATTCAAGCTTGTTTTATTGGGTACTGTGCTGTCTCCATTTGTTGGACAGCTCTGTTTATCACAAAATATCTATGTTTGGAGCCTCAACCTGCCTCCTCCCTATTTGCCACACATTGGTTAAAATTCTACCTTCTCTGGTTACATGAAGTAAAGTAACTGCCTGCTTCCTTACAGGACAGCTCGTTAAATGCTTGAAGGCAATCACCAGTAACAATTCAGTGAATCTGTTATTATTTGAGGCACCATCTCTTTGGAGTAAGACATGGATTTAATATCTAACTCCGGTTTATAGTTGTGTTTCTTTAGGCAATTTGCTTAATCTCTTTGTGTCTGATGTTTTCATTTGCAAAATAGGAACAATCTTGCATGATTAAATCAGAAGATATGTGGGAAGGGCCTAATATGGTGCCTACGATGTAGATCAAGCTCTATTTCAATAAGTGATCATCAATCCTTGTCTTTGTGGTTGTAGCAGGTACCTCATGCTTGGATGATTAATACAACATACCCTTTCAGAATATTTTTAAAAATCTGTATACCTGAGAATAATATTAATAACATTTAAGATCCATATACCTTAACACCCAGTCAGCTGGGCTTTGAAGGTACAAGTAACCCTTAAAAACAAATATACTTTATTCACTTAAAAAGACTTAATACAAGGGAAAGTGCTTAATGCACTACTTTTACTTAATGTACTACTTCACTGAAATAGTTGGGTGGATTGTAATTTTATACAGCTTGAATTTGTCCAGCCAGAGACTGCATAGAAGAATAAGGGGGATAAATAAGAAAGCAAGGAACTCTTAAAATTAGTTCACTTACCTGTATGAACATGAAATTTATAAGAAAATTAGTTTGATTTTATAATTAGCAAAATATTCCAGTAGCAAAGGAAACCAATACTACATATAGTATTATTAATGTTCTAGAGTAAGAGAGTTAAATCAGATTATCCCTAAGAACAGTCCTATTTTTTCTTGTTACTGTTGCAGTATTTTTGTTAAATATATTTTTAAAAAGAAACAAACTCATTCTGTTGCCTTTTGTTTTCAAAACTCGAAGATCTTATAAATAGTGGCAACTTATAAACGTACTAGTGGGCTGAGGGACTTTCACCCTCTAAAGTGGATTCCTTTTAAATATAAACTAAGACTTCATGCAGATAGTTTGAGAATCATTTTATGTGTTTGTTTAGACTTGAAGATTTCTTCTTCTTTTCTGTTTAATATATTTTGTGGATTAGCAAACTCCATTTTTTTTCTTTTAAGAAAGTGTAAACTTCAGCAGAGGTTAGGTCAGAATTAACAGTGGACTTAAATCTGTGGGTTTTAAATTAATGGTGTTTTATTATATGGATTGAAAAAGTATGTAAGGGAGTAGCTTTTGGAAATGGCATGGCTTATCTGCTCTGAGTGCCTTTATGTTTCTCTTTATAGGTAATGCTGAAATCAGGCACAAACATACTCTACTGGAGAACTACAGGCATCCTTATGGGTTCTAAGGCGGTCAAGCCTGTGCTGGTAAAAAATATCACAATTGAAGGTATTTCATGGCATTCTGTTTTAGTAGTCACCAGTTACATCTTATAGTTAGTTAAAATATTTATTAAAGTTTTGGTTTGGCTGGCTCAAAGGTTTATAGAACAGAAATTAATATGTTAGGGAATCATATAGGTCTGGAGACCCTGGTTTTACTCCCAAGAAATCGGCAGTTGTTTTCTTTTTTTCTTGTACCCTTGAACTAAATTATTTAATCATTGCAAAAAAAGTAAACATGATGACAATTTTAGATGTCTGTAAACAAAAACAAAATGTCTCTGTGTTAATAAGACCCCATTATTCCTCCGAGAAATGTCTGTTGTGCCAGACATTGGGCTTACCAGGGAACTGATGACCTAGTCACTGCTATATCCATAAAAATGGCAATAAACATCTTGACCTGACTCTTTCCTAAACCTTTTATGCTTCTCTGAGCCAACCGGATAATTTCTGGCCCAGGAGATCAGTCGATGAACCCTGGCATGGTTCATTCTCAATTAGGAATATTTTTAATTAAAGCAGCGATTCTCCTTTATTAAACTTTAGCTTACATTTTAATACATTCATTGTGGACTTGTTCCTGTGAACAGTGTGTTAACTCATTAGTCACTAGGACATCTGCTGGCAAAGACTGGAATTACAAACCAGAGGAGAAGTCAAGCCATTCCTAGGTCTTACCTGTGACTTAATAAGCAGTGGAAAAAAAAGGGAACAAGTTACCATAAGGATCAGATAATTATAGGCCTATAGAATTGGAGGGAACCTTAGGGTTTATCTCATTTTTGAGTTAGTGGAGTTGTCTTTTGACAGCTTAGTTAATGCAAGTATTATACCTCTATCAAATCTTCATCTCTTATTTGTTTGCTGACTTGATTGTGCAGTTCCTTGTACACAATAAATGCTTTCTTAGTGCTGGATGAATAAGATAAAAGATTTGGGCTGACCTTACTGTTCATAAATCTCCCTCACTTCTGGGTAGAAGCAGAAGTAGGTGCTGATTTGCTTGTTGGTATTGGGTCCCCCTCCCATGCTCTGTTTTTCATTACCGCACAGGGGTGGCGTACACATCAGAATGTTTTCCTTGCAAGCCAGGCACATTCAGCAACAAACCAGGTTCATTCAACTGCCAGGTGTGTCCCAGAAACACCTATTCTGAGAAAGGAGCCAAAGAATGTATAAGGTGTAAAGACGACTCTCAATTTTCAGGTAGAACTAGTTTATACTCTGCTTTTTTCTTTCTAAATGTATGTTGGTCAAGTGTACATTTATAAACCAGAAGTCACCCATAAAGTATGACAGCAGTGGTGGCTGAAACCAAAGTGCTGAAGTGAATTGATTTTGAGTGGATAAAATATGACATCTTATCCCTTTCTGCATGACTTTCCCCAATATAGGTCTATGATTTGTTTTTCTATTCCACACCCCACAGGTAGCTGCTATGGATATGTTTATACTAATATAAAAATGTTTATACTTTTATATGATTTGTTGGTGTAGAGACGTACATAGAAACTTTTAATTTGTTCCAAATTTCCAATGTACAGTGATGATGGAAGAAATCTAATATCTTCTGGGAAAAACTGTGATACACTACTCCGTGTGTATCATAGAAACACTTATTGCTTTAGGGAAAATAAAAATGTAGGCATTTATTTTCTTTAGACCTAGGTAGTTCTACCTAAATTGCCCTGGTAAGTTTATTTGTACTTTTTGGTTGCTTTTTCTGTTTTGCTTTTTTGCCTTTTCTTAGAGTCGCAAAATAATTGACCCATTTCTGAAATGCTTTTTTTATGTTGCAGAGGAAGGATCCAGTGAGTGTACAGAGCGCCCTCCCTGTACCACAAAAGACTATTTCCAGATCCATACTCCATGTGATGAAGAAGGAAAGGTACCAGCAGTGTTGCATCAACTCCATCCCATATTTTTGCAACCTTCTTTCCAATTTGAGCAGACTCTAATTTGTTCGTGAGAGATATTTATGACACACGTATGTAAGTGTAAAGAGGAAATTTTAGAGTTTAGGGTTTGAAGTCTGCCTTCCTGGCTTTGAATTTCAAATATACCATTATGTCCTGTGGGCAACTTATTTGATGTCTCTAGGCCTCAATTTTTTTATTTGTATAATAGGGATGATATTGGCACCTACTTTATAAAGCTGCTGTAAGAACATTCAAGATATTTAATGTAAAGTTCCTAGCCCAGTGCCTGTCACATAGTACTCAATAAATTACTGCTACTTTTAAAAGTTATATTTTTTCCAGAAGTAATAACATGAGAGAGAGCACAGCCTTAAAATGTGTAGTGTGACTCACAGGATGGAAAGTTCTTATAACTTCTCTTTAATTATTTGGTTACTCAGTAGGTTTTTTCAGTAAAAACCATGCAGCCATGGGCTATTCAATTATGGCAGATTACTGTGTAATTGCATTGAGAAAATGCAAGTAAGTAGCATATAAATGGCACATAGCCAGAGGAAAAATGCACACATGAGCTCTGCAGTTGACCTGCTCTCCTCTTAATTAAAGAATTAGCCTACAGCAGCCTGTGTCAGTGAGAGGAAACTGAGATCAAAGTGGCTGCTATGGAGCGTTGCTTCTTTATGTTTGCATCTTTGAAATAATGACATTTATTTTCTTGACTTAGTTTGGAAAGCATATATAGATGTCAGGGAATTTATTACTTTATTCTCTTATTTTTACATCCCTAGATTCTAATCTAGATTGTTATATTATTATTAATATTATCTTAGGTCCTTAAGTTTTTTTTTAGGAATATTATTTTGAATTGTTAAGAGCAAGTACATTCTAGTTTAAATTAGTTGCAAATTGCAATGATAAGAAGTACAACTACTACTTTCAGTAAGAACAGTAACTCAAACTAATAGCTGTTAACTGACAAGGAGTTGTAAAATAAGGTCCTGATAGTCCTATCATAATGCCAAGTAAGGGCTATTTTTTAGAAAATATATGCAGAGAGGTACCATTAAGGTCAATTGAAAAGTAATTTGGATTATGTTTGTTTAGATAAACTTTTCTTAGCTAAACTTGCCTTATTAATAAGTAAGGCAAAAGTCAATTTAGTTTATTTTATGTAATAATCAGTTCAACATTACTGAGGCTTAAAGGAATGGGATCTAATGTAAAATAGGATCTTATCTACAGTGAAAATATACAAAAGCTGTATTTTTATTATGTTAATTACATCCATGAGTATAATGGCAGGAAGTAGCATGACAAAATCTATTTGACCTGGGCCTAATGGATGTAAGACCGTATATTAAATGTATATGCAGAATACACACATATGCATAGACACGTATGTGTATATGGGTGTATGCACAGGCATGCTGTGTACACACATACACACAAATTATGTTTTTCTGTTGTGTCTGAGTGAAATTTGAGCATGTTCTTGGTATAGAAGAAAACAATGTGCTAGTACTTCATAAACTCAGTGATTTTTTTTAAGAAAAGTGATTTAAGACATTTCAAGATAAATGTTTCTAGCTTCAGAAGTAAAGCAATGGGGTCTTAGTGAAATAATATATGTAATGAAGTTTAGATTGCACATGTGAATTTGAAATTTTTTGTGGTAACATTTTCATTTGTTCTGGTTTCATCTTTTAAAATGGCATTTTAGTGGGGTAAAGTGGCATGCACCTGTAGTCTCAGCTACTTAGGAGGCTGAGGCATGAGGATTGCTTGAGGGCAGGAATTTGAGGCTGCAGTGTGCTATGATGGCACCTGTGAATAGCCACTGTACTCCAGCCTGGGCAGTGTAACAAGACCCTGTCTCTTTAAATAAATACATAAATAGATATTTTATTCTTGCTGAGAATAGCCTGGTGATTTGCCAGTGGTTTAATGATGTTTCTCGGGTTGTTCAATGACTATGTTTTGGTTCTCTCTGTCCTGTTATGTTCTCTTTGATCTTATTTTGCCCTACTTGGAGAGGATCAAGTTGATTGACAAGGAAATCAGCTATTGAGGCATATAGATTCCAAACATTACCATCGACATGACATAGGAGTGTTATAAGTTTTCTGTATTTATTTTGAATCTTAGTTTAAAATAGATTGCTTAGGTTTCTTTCTGCCTGTGGGGGAAAGCTTTTCAGGAAAATTTTAATTGGTAATTGAAATTATTCTAATCCTAATTAAGAGATTCTTATAAACATCATGAAAAATGTGGAATGGCTTGCTCATTCATACTTTTAGTAAACCTTTACTGAGCACTGGTTATTTACAGAATACTGGGTAAGGAGGGCAGAGCTAAGGATAGAAGAAAAATGTAAATGTCTCCGTAGATGTAGAGCAGTGGCTGTCAAACATTAGTGTTCATCAGTCTCACCTGGAAGGCCCTGTCCCAGATTTTCTAATTTAGTAGGTCTGGAGGAAGGCCTGAAAATTTACATTTCCAGGAAGGTCCCGGGTAATTCTGATTCTGCTGGTCCAGGATCTCAGCACTTAGAGAACCACTGGTCTAGACTCTAGAGGAAGAGATAAACAGTCAATCAAAGAAAATGAATTATTATTTCCAATTGGGATTAGTGGTACAGCAGAGAAGTTTGAATTTTATGAGGTTCTTACCCAGTCTGGGGAGGCCTCAGGCTGTTTTTAAAACTGGGCAAAGCCATGGAAGGAGAGCATTTTTGTTAGAGGGAGCGGGATGGTGAAGACCTGACATGGGAAGGAACATAGTATATTTGAAGAACTAAAAGGGTGTGTGACTAGAATGTGGGGATGTGGGCAAGGGATAGCATTAGGTGCAGTTAATGACATAAGCTATTGCTAGAAAAGACATGGTTTCATAGGGCCATATTAGGAATTTTGGCCTTTATCCTAAGAGCATTTGGAAATCACTGCAAGTTTTTTGGTATCAGAGTGATGCAATGTGATTGGATTTATACTTCATATAGATCCCTCTGGCAGTGTTTTATAAACAAGATTAGAAGGGGACTAGAGAGGACATGAATGAACACTTAGAAGTCTCATAATTCCCTTCTCCCAGTGAGAGAAGAAGGAAGTGAATGATGGTAAAGGGAATAGACAGAAGAATATGGATTAGAGAAATAGGAAGTAAAGTTCAAAAATGTGGTGGTTGATAAGATGGAGGGGGAGGAAAGTGTTAAAGTGGGTTGGTAGAGGTACTATTTGGTTAGAGAGAAGTTCTGGAGGCAAGGAAGGAAAGACCGTGAGTACAGTTTTGACCAAGTTGTGAGACGGGGCAAGAGGAGATATTGGAAGGGCCATTACGTACATCAGTCTGGAGCTCAGCAGAGCATCTGGGCTAGCTATGTGAATCTGAGAATTATAGCAAATAGCTGGCAATTAAAGCCTCGGGGTTGCGTAAAAGTTTGCAGGGAGATCATAGAGTGGGCTTAGAAGTAAGCTAATGCTAGGAGAGATGAACAGGGATGGTGCCTGAGGAAAATGGCTGGAGAAGTGGGAGAAACCAAGGGAGTTACTATCATAGAGTATTTGCAGAGATTACAGTGGTTAAGAAGGCTGATGCTCCTGAACAGTCACCCTAGATGAGGGCTGAAAAGTATTCATTGGATTTGGCAACATTGAATTAAATGGTGGCTTTAAAGAGCCATTTTAAAACATGGAAACCAGGTTGAATTGGGTGAAGAGATACACGGATTTAAATTTTCTAGTGTATACAGTAAGGCGTTCTCTCACCAGATATTTGTGGGACTTACTACATATCAAGTTGTATAAGGCATTATACGGATGCAGAGAAGTAAACAAACATAGAGAATTAGTAGGTGTTCTTGGCCCATGCTTAGGTTATGAAAGTCTCAAGGAGACAACACATTTTTATATGACATTATTCCCTGTGGTAAGTAAATGAGGTTTCCTAAATGTGGCTTACTTGAATTAAAGCTTAGTATATGCAAAACAGAGATGTATAACATAGATAAATTAAAGAATATTCACTTCTCAATAAACATTCACTATAAAATTATCTTAAGTAGTGAGTTGAAATTTTTATGTATGCTTTGTTTAAAAAAATTAGTGCCCACTTCTTACATAAAATGAGGTACACTCATATAGGTGCACACAAGCACATATACAAATTCAGTGTTTGATGTTTGAACTCAAAAGAATACTGATCAGTGATTTTACCAACAAACCTAGTCCCCTAGAAGATGGAGTCTTTCCCTGTTCAGTGTCGTGAAACAAATACATGAAACTGAAAGTGAATGTCAAGCAATGCAGGCTTTATTCAAGGGCCATGGAACTAAGAAGTGGGAACATGGCTCAAAAATCAATTTCTCTATTAGTGAGGGGTGAGGGAGTTAAAATATAGGATTTCTCTAATGAAGGGGTTGGACATGAAAAGCAAGGGGAGGAATATTAATGTGTTTTCCAGAAATCAGCAGTAAACTTCCTGGAACTAGAGTGCTGCCTTCCTTTTTGTCCTTTTATGGCTTCTTTGGGCCATTGTCATGGCAATTGTCATGGCACTGGTGGGAGTGTCACTTAGTATGGAAATAAAATTGTGAGATTATAATGAAACCTGAGATCCTTTAAGTCATTTGGTCATCTATCTTGGTTCTAACCAGTCTCAGCTGGTCTCGTTACAAAGGGAACTTTTTATCACAGGCATCCTGTTTCTTAAAGATAAGCAGAATTAGGGCAGGGTGGAAATTCAGCTATATTATGTAGGTAACAGTGACACTGGGCAAGAGTTAATCAAGAGAAGATGTGTTTTAATGTTAGCAGGATATTTGACAGAGCATCTCATGATTTCCTTATGGATAAGATAAAGAATTGTAGACTAAATGATATGGTTAAGTTGATATATGACTAATTGAAGAATCATATATAAAATGTTTGATTTGATAAATGAATATCAACTTGGAGTATAGTATTGTATATATATATTTGCCATAGGAATATAAATATAGCAAGTCATTCATACATACTGTAACTCATACAAAGAAGAATATAAGTCAGATGAGTTATTTTCAACATTTTATTTAAAAATGATTAACTTCATAAAGACATTAAGAATATGTATATCAATTTGTGAATCAATAAAGAATGATAAAATTAAGATTCAGCTCTTATTATTTTGAGATACGTCCCATCAATTCCTAATTTATTGAGAGTTTTTAGCATGAAGGGTTGTTGAATTTTGTCAAAGGCCTTTTCTGCATCTATTGAGATAATCATGTGGTTTTTGTCTTTGGTTCTGTTTATATGCTGGATTACATTTATTGATTTGCGTATATTGAACCAGCCTTGCATCCCAGGGATGAAGCCCACTTGATCATGGTGGATAAGCTTTTTGATGTGCTGCTGGATTCTGTTTGCCAGTATCTTATTGAGGATTTTTGCATCAATGTTCATCAAGGATATTGGTCTAAAATTCTCTTTTTTTGTTGTGTCTCTGCCAGGCTTTGGTATCAGGATGATGCTGGCCTCATAAAATGAGTTAGGGAGGATTCCCTCTTTTTCTATTGATTGGAATAGTTTCAGAAGGAATGGTACCAGCTCCTCCTTGTACCTCTGGTAGAATTCGGCTGTGAACCCATCTGGTCCTGGACTTTTTTTGGTTGGTAGGCTATTGATTATTGCCACAATTTCAGCTCCTGTTATTGGTCTATTCAGAGATTCAACTTCTTCCTGGTTTAGTCTTGGGAGGGTGTATGTGTTGAGGAATTTATCCATTTCTTCTAGATTTTCTAGTTTATTTGCATAGAGGTGTTTGTAATATTCTCTGATGGCAGTTTGTATTTCCGTGGGATCGGTGGTGATATCCCCTTTATCATTTTTTATTGCATCTATTTGATTCTTCTCTTTTTTTTTCTTTATTAATCTTGCTAGCGGTCTATCAATTTTGTTGATCCTTTCAAAAAACCAGCTCCTGGATTCATTTATTTTTTGAAGGGTTTTTTGTGTCTCTATTTCCTTCAGTTCTGCTCTGATTTTAGTTACTTCTTGCCTTCTGCTAGCTTTTGAATGTGTTTGCTCTTGCTTTTCTAGTTCTTTTAATTGTGATGTTAGGGTGTCAATTTTGGATCTTTCCTGCTTTCTCTTGTGGGCATTTAGTGCTATAAATTTCCCTCTACACACTGCTTTGAATGCATCCCAGAGATTCTGGTATGTTGTGTCTTGGTTCTCGTTGGTTTCAAAGAACATCTTTATTTCTGCCTTCATTTCGTTATGTACCCAGTAGTCATTCAGGAGCAGGTTGTTCAGTTTCCACGTAGTTGAGCGGTTTTGAGTGAGATTCTTAATCCTGAGTTCTAGCTTGATTGCACTGTGATCTGAGAGACAGTTTGTTACAATTTCTGTTCTTTTACATTTATTGAGGAGAGCTTTACTTCCAAGTATAAGAGCTATTTATGACAAACCCACAGCCAATATCGTACTGAATGGGCAAAAACTGGAAGCATTCCCTTTGAAAACTGGCACAAGACAGGGATGCCCTCTCTCGCCACTTCTATTCAACATAGTGTTGGAAGTTCTGGCCAGGGCAATTAGGCAGGAGAAGGAAATCAAGGGTATTCAATTAGGAAAAGAGGAAGTCAAATTGTCCTTGTTTGCAGATGACATGATAGTATATCTAGAAAACCCCATTGTCTCAGCCCAAAATCTCCTTAAGCTGATAAGCAACTTCAGCAAAGTCTCAGGATACAAAATCAATGTGCAAAAATCACAAGCACTCTTATACATCAATAACAGACAAACAGAGAGCCAAATCATGAGTGAACTCCCATTCACAATTGCTTCAAAGAGAATAAAATACCTAGGAATCCAACTTAGAAGGGATGTGAAAGACCTCTTCAAGGAGAACTACAAACCACTGCTCAAGGAAATAAAAGAGGATACAAACAAATGGAAGAACATTCCATGCTCATGGGTAGGAAGAATCAATATCATGAAAATGGCCATACTGCCCAAGGTAATTTACAGATTCAATGCCATCCCCATCAAGCTACCAATGACTTTCTTCACAGAATTGGAAAAAACTACTTTAAAGTTCATATGGAACCAAAAAAGAGCCCGCATCGCCAAGTCAATCCTAAGCCAAAAGAACAAAGCTGGAGGCATCACACTACCTGACTTCAAACTATACTACAAGGCTACAGTAACCAAAACAGCATGGTACTGGTACCAAAACAGAGATATAGATCAATGGAACAGAACAGAGCCGTCAGAAATAATGCCACATATCTACAAGTATCTGATCTTTGACAAACCTGACAAAAACAAGAAATGGGGAAAGGATTCCCTATTTAATAAATGGTGCTGGGAAAACTGGCTAGCCATATGTAGAAAGCTGAAACTGGATCCCTTCCTTACACCTTATACAAAAATCAATTCAAGATGGATTAAAGACTTAAATGTTAGACCTAAAACCATAAAAACCCTAGAAGAAAACCTAGGCATTACCATTCAGGACATAGGCATGGGCAAGGACTTCATGTCTAAAACACCAAAAGCAATGGCAACAAAAGCCAAAATTGACAAATGGGATCTAATTAAACTCAAGAGCTTCTGCACAGCAAAGGAAACTACCATCAGAGTGAACAGGCAACCTACAAAATGGGAGAACATTTTCGCAACCTACTCATCTGACAAAGGGCTAATATCCAGAATCTACAATGAACTCAAACAAATTTACAAGAAAAAAACAAACAACCCCATCAAAAAGTGGGCGAAGGACATGAACAGACACTTCTCAAAAGAAGACATTTATGCAGCCAAAAAACACATGAAAAAATGCTCACCATCACTGGCCATCAGAGAAATGCAAATCCAAACCACAATGAGATACCATCTCACACCAGTTAGAATGGCAATCATTAAAAAGTCAGGAAACAACAGGTGCTGGAGAGGATGTGGAGAAATAGGAACACTTTTACACTGTTGGTGGGACTGTAAACTAGTTCAACCCTTGTGGAAGTCAGTGTGGCGATTCCTCAGGGATCTAGAACTAGAAATTCCATTCGACCCAGCCATCCCATTACTGGGTATATACCCAAAGGACTATAAATCATGCTGCTATAAAGACACATGCACACGTATGTTTATTGCTGCATTATTCACAATAGCAAAGACTTGGAACCAACCCAAATGTCCAACAATGATAGACTGGATTAAGAAAATGTGGCACATATACACCATGGAATACTATGCAGCCATAAAAAATGATGAGTTCACGTCCTTTGTAGGGACATGGATGAAACTGGAAATCATCATTCTTAGTAAACTATCGCAAGAACAAAAAACCAAACACTGCATATTCTCACTCATAGGTGGGAATTGAACAATGAGAACACATGGACACAGGAAGGGGAACATCACACTTCGGGGACTGTTGTGGGGTGGGGGGAGGGGGGAGGGATAGCATTGGGAGATATACCTAATGCTAGATGACAAGTTGGTGGGTGCAGCGCACCAGCATGGCACATGTATACATATGTAACTTACCTGCACATTACGCACATGTACCATAAAACCTAAAGTATAATAATGATAATAATAATAATAATAATAAAAGAAAAAAAAAATTAAGATTCAGAGACTCCAGTGTGTTTGAACAATGAGCTCAAATTAGTAAAATCAAAATTTATTTGTGTGAAAGAAACTCTCAGATATAAAAGCACTGAGAAAAGAGAAAATAATTACTTGCAAAGAAGATTTCCAGGGAAATCCAAGCTTTAAAAGACCTAGCTCACCAAATAAAAAATGCAACAGCTATTTAAGGTGGGGAAAATCCTTCCCCCGCAAGAATACAAAGAATAGTTTTCAATTAAGCTGTTCATGGTTAAAAACAGCAAGTTTCTCATTTGTTTATCATATCCACAAAGGTTGTCTCATATCCACTACAAAAGGGAGTGGAGAAAAGGTTATTTTTGTGTGGGAGCTAGTAAACAGAAAAGACTTAAGATTTTATTTATTTAGGATATTACACTGAGGCAGAGTAACCTGTGGGACATGATTCACATGTTTCGTTTCAATGGGTGCTTGGGGATGATTATACATTCTCTAGTAATGAATTTAAAAAATATGTTTCAGAAATTGGATGGGAGCCCTGACTCAAACCAATGTAGAACTGAGGAATGGAGAGGTGAGGAGGCAGGAGCCTGTTGACTCATTTAACTGGGAAGTCAATATAGAACAAATTATTTTAAGATGTTCTCTTGCTGTGTAATGCTAATATTCTTGGCTCAATTTGATTTCCTTCTCAGGCAAGCCCTTTCCGTTGTTGCAAGATGCTCACTGTCATCTCCACCCAAGCCACTATTATCCTCACAGCTCTTGATACTACAAACACTGACTGAAGCTTCAGAAAAGACTCTGATTGGCCTTGCTTGAATCATGAGCCCATAGCCAACCAATAATTCTCTCCAGGAGTGTTGGATACTTTGATTGGATGTCTTAGTTCACCTGCAAATTCCTGTAGCTTGGAGGCCAAACTCTGTAATTCTCAGTTCCTTTCCGCATCACACAGATCAGTTCCCAAAGAGAAAAAGATGGTTACAGTTACCAGAATAAAGAGAGAATGATTTTTCACAGGTTCATAGAAATCATATACTCTTAAATATCATAAATAGGTCTGGCAAGATTGTCTTGGTATACTGAGAATTTCCATGGAAATTTGCACATAACTTCTTGATACTTACATAGTGATTGTACATTAAAAGATCACTTTATCACAAATACTTGATCATTTCCCTTACCAGACTCTCAGCTTCCTGTATACAGGGACTGGTTCTTACTCGTTAAAAAAAAAAAAAAAAATCTCTAAGCCTAATATAGTACCTAGCACATAGAAGGTAGTGAAACATCTGTTGAATTAGTGACAATTAGTAAATGAATGAGTGATTATCACATTTTGAGTGCTGTGTTCTGTCTTTGGCATACAGTATGAGAAAATTTTGACAAAAGGGGAGGAATCTAGAGGCCAGAGGCCAGGATATTTTGTATAAAGTATGATTGAAATATTTTTTCCAGGTAGAAGGAAAGACAGCAAAGGTGGAAAATCATGGTCATCTTTGTGATGTTTTCTACTTGTCTTACAGAGATTTGATATCTTTCTTTTGGACACTCATGGCATTTTGTGTTTCTTTTGGAGAAGATGATGATGAGACAGTAATTATTGTAATAGTAATGGTAGTGTTAATACCACAAGCAGCTATCATTTCCATATTTGTGAACGTACTCTCTTCATATGTGCATGTGTGTGTATATATATGTGTATACATATTCAAACATTGCCTCTAATTTCTTTCAACATCTGTGTAATTTAGGCATTCCTGTACCCAGTTTTCAGAGAAGAAAACTGAGGCTTAATGAGGTTAAGTAACTTCCCCATGATCATAGCTAGTCATCACTAGTCTTAGGTCTGGAATTCTAACTCAAATAGTCTGTTTCAAGATGTAGTGCTTTGTATCCCCTTCATGTTTTTCAGTTTTTACATTATAGTAGCTGTGAACCTGTCTTATCACTATTAGACTACAGCCTTTTTCAGAGCGGTTTGCCTAATTCTTGAATCTCCCATAGTACTTTGTCCTTTGCATAGTGGGTACTCAGTGAGAATTTCCTTAATAGGGTATTTCAAGTATTTGAAGGGAAATTTTAGAAAAGAAGAACTCAGGTGAACTTAGAGAAGGTAAATTCCAGTGGGATGTAGTGATGTTCTAACAAACAGAGCTGCCCAATACTGCAATGGCATGTTTTTTCAATTAGTGAACTTTCTGCTGATGCTCAAAGAGTGCCTGGTAGGGAGGATGTTTTAAAGAACATCTTAGGCTTCTTAGAAGGAGGCATTAGGCTATACAACTTCTTCATCTTGAAGAGGTGAACTCCGGATCACAGAGATTTTGCTAGTGGCTTGATATTCAAATATCTTATATTTTATTTGCCTTTTAATGATCTTCAGTGTTGCAAATTATTCCAAATGCTCAATGTCTGTAACACACTACTTCTAAATTATATAGCAGAACAAAGATATAGGGGATATTAAAAATAGGGTATAAAGGGATTCAGTTTTTAGATCTGCCTTTCTGTGCACAGGATTTAAGCAAATCAAATGTACTTAGAGCCTATGTTTCTTAATTAGGAAGATGGGAGAAATGGAATTTCTCAGAGACTAGGGATTTCTGAATTTGTTTAAAATAAAATTTTTCTAATAGTCTGTTTTTAACACTTTTTTTAAAGTAGCTTTATTGAAATATAGTTCTCATACCATATCATTCATTCATTCATTCTTTCATTCAATGAGTATAATTCAGTGTTTTTAGTATAGTCACCACAGTTTAATTTTAGAACATTTTCTTGATTAAAGCCCTGAACTGCCAGTAAAATGTTAAATTTCCATGGTGTCTTCCACATAAAGGCAGAAGATGGTCAAAGCTGTTAAGTATTTAGGGGATATATTAGTCTGCTCTCACACTACTATAAAGAAGTACCTGAGACCAGATAACTTATAAATGAAAGAAGTTTAATTGGCTCATATTTCTGCAGGCTGTACAGGAAACGTGGCTGAGGAGACCTCAGGAAACTTATAATCATGGTAAAAGGGGAAGCAGACATGTCTTACATGGTCAGAGCAGGAGGAAGAGAGAGAAGGGGGAGGTGCCACACACTTTTAAACCAGATCTCATGAGAACTCACTGTCACAAGAACAGCAAGGGGGAAATCTGCCCCCATGACCTAATCACCTCCCACCAGGCCTTACCTCCAACACTGGGGATTACAATTCAACATAAGACTTGCATGGGGACAGAAATCTAAAACATATCAGAGGAGAAGGAGGTAAACACATGGGAACAGAGAAAAGCAGCAAAGCCTTCATAGAAAAGGAAGGTAGGTGAATGCTGATATGTATTTGGGCAGGCTGACGACCTACTTATCACAACTGTACATGTTGAGCATGGCTTTGAAGGAGGAGTCAGATACAAGTTGGCAGCATGGTGTGGGTAATTACAAGAGAGACAAACGATGAGTGCCCCGTGGCTTGCAACTGGAAAAGATCAAGGTTTGAGACAGCCTGGGAGATAAGAAATTGCCTGCTTGGCCGAGACCACCTGAGCCAGAACATCATGGAGCACAAGGCAGTTAGGTTAGGGTCAGTTGGTAGGCCTTTTAAAGACACATGTAATTTAGCCGTGATGAGTTCAGCCAATCTATAAAGACTTAGTGCATTTGTGAAGTGACAACTGAAATAAATCAGACAACCGTGGACAAAGCCAGTCTCAAAATTTGCCTAAATTTTAGTCCTCCCAGTTCTGAGTTCTGTTTTTATATGAGAATCAGCTTCCAGTTGATACCTCTGTGTGTTTTTAAAAATGTGTTTTTTTTTCATGCTATATATAAATACAGACACTGGATCTCTTTTGTAATCTTAATAATAAACTGGTAAATTTTGCTTTATTAGGGTTTTGGTTTTATAAAACATTTCATAGTTTTATCTCAACTTGCCAAAGAATGAATTGATTATTGGTTTTTCACCTGCACTGGGAGCCCTCTGGTTCTAAGTATTATTAATATTAATTATTATCTTTACCTAGTCAGCCGGACTTGAAAGCATCTGTCTCCATTAGAAAGAGAGGCAGAGAATCAATCTGCCATGTGAAACAAGAGGCTTTGTAAATAAAACTTTTACTATAGAGCATTTGAAATTTGATTTCTGCATTTTTAAGTATTTTAAAGTGGTGTACATTTTTTAATTTTTAAGAAGTTTGCATGTATTGAAAGTCATGTGGTTAGCTGACTTCTCAAAATATATTTGCATATTTTATTATTTTTACCCTTACCAAACTGACTCTTGTTGACTGGTGTTACTTTACCATTTACTAGTTGTGTTTGACTTTTGGGCAAATTAAGAGCTCTAATCTGGAGTGTTTCCTCATTTATAAACTTGAGGATAGCAATACCTACCTCTCAAAGTGATTCAGAAGATTGCATAGTACAAGGTGTCAGCACCGCCCCCCCACTCCCACCTGGGAACCAACTACTTTCACTTAGTGCAGTAGCTCACATATAACGCAATCCATTTGTATTAATGTCAAAATAAATCAGCAAATTAGTGAATTAAGTAGGATTTGAAATTTGTTTTCTATGCTTGTTAAACCAGAATTTTAAGAAAGTAATCTCCCCAATATGATGATGTTTCATTTGCTTAGATTCTCTGAATTTTATATTGCTTTCCTTAAGGGGAGTTGAGAGCCCCTTTATTTTTCCAATTATTTAGGAATCCTCAGCAGGAGCAGCCATTATTTTACAGATGTTAAGAAAGGCAGGTGTGTGAAGTGGCTGGTTGAAATGTATCATGATGCAAGTCATAAAATGAATGTGGAAAAAGAGAGTTGTAAAAAAGAAAAATGTTATTTATAATTATTTTGAAACATTTACCTTTAAATCATTTTCTTAAGCCTCCTTTTTCAGATAAGTTAACCTACTCTTCCATAAGAATACTAGAGAATAAAATTGGGTAGCCTAAAGGAGTTATTATACATGATTTTCTACTAACTGGAAATAGCTATGGACAGTTGCCTTTAATTTTGATTCCCCAGCTTTAATAGTAAGACTTCCTATTGCAGAAGTTGTTTTAAAGGAGAAAAAATACTTTTAGCAGATTATATGTTTAAGAAAAGGAACTTTTAATCTCTTTTAAAAATGCTGCATTCAGTTATTAAATAGTTGATTTACTTTCATGTTTGCATTTAGAATTCCTTTTCTATTTTACTCCACTGAACATACCAATTTTGTTTTCGAATGGCTAACCCATTTGGTATTTCTGGTTTAAAAATGAGAATAAAAATTTGATAATAATGTCTTTTGGGGTTTGGCTGAGTTACAGCTGTTTTCTTATGTTTTGCTTTGTGTCGGGGTGAATGAATGTGTGTGAGAGAATAAAAGGTCAGAGTTTAAAAGACTGCTGTCTTTGAAGGCAGAGGTTGTCTTAATCATGATGTTCAGAGCACGTGGATCAGGACCTAGAAGACTAGGGTAAATATTTTAGCTACAGCTCTTGTAGTCTAACATCAGGTTATTGAAAAAGACTCTGAGAAACACTACCAATACTATGAACTAGCAGGATTGAAATGTGAATCTTGATGTATTCTTTCTGAAAAATAACCTTTTTGTGATTGCTATGTGCAAAGCATAATGAAATGTGCTGCTGGAGGAAAGGAAGAGGTTAGTGGAAGTCTAAAAATGAAAAAGCAAGTTGCTGCGTAGAAACTTATGTCAGCTATGGAATAAAGTAAATGAATGGATAGAAGAGTAAGGGTGATAAACAGGTTACCTATATTTTAAAGAGTTATTCATGATGAGGAACATGCTGTGTACAAGGGAAGGCCACCTATAGCTTAGGGTAAAAGCATTTGGAAGTAACAGTCATCTCCCAACCAATGTTCTCTCTTTTCTCTCATTTTGTCACTGATGTATTAGCTTCTGTCAGCTGGCCCTTCTATTCTGTCACCATTTGTACTTTTCCTATGCTGCCAGTTTAAGATTTTTGTTATAAGCATGTTATATGACTTGGTTGCTTTTTTTTTTTGTAGACACAGATAATGTACAAGTGGATAGAGCCCAAAATCTGCCGGGAGGATCTCACAGATGCTATTAGATTGCCCCCTTCTGGAGAGAAGAAGGATTGTCCACCTTGCAACCCTGGATTTTATAACAATGGATCATCTTCTTGCCATCCCTGTCCTCCTGGAACATTTTCAGATGGAACCAAAGGTAGGATGTCAATTGGTCCAATGATTGGGCCTTTAGCAAAATGATCTTGTTGGACTACTGTGACCATTTTCTAAATCGTTTTTATGGAAAGTGGTTACAGAATTTCTTTTAGTTTTAGTATACAAAAATTATAGTCAACTGTAATATTTTAGTTGCAGATAGATGGCTTGAATAGGATTTGAATCTATGTTCCCCATGCTACCAATAGTGTGATTTATCCAAGTTGTTTAAACCTTTTGAAGCTCAATTTTCTTGTCTGTAGGATGTTGGATAATATCTGGTTCATCATCATTGAGAAGGATGTTTATTTAAACATGTCTTCTGTAGTACTTTTGCAGCAGGTATAAATGGTTGTGAAATATTTTATTTCCCTACTCCTTTTCTTACTGATGTGATGATGCAAAGTGGCTACATTTAAAAATGGTTGGAAAAGACCCTTCTTTTTCAATTTTGCAGATGTCAATTTAAATCAGGCTTATCTATAAACCCAACACTTTCCTAGCCCCTCAACTCCCAACCATTTCTCAACAGTCAATATTTTGAATTTCAGTTAATCAGTTCATAAATGGTATTAATATTCTGTTAAGCTGAATAACCAATAGGAAGAGTGAAATCTTTATTCATAAGGTGGAGGAACTGATTCTAAGGTCACATGCAGGAGAACTTGAACTTGTTTCAGAATTACTCTTTTTATGGAGGGCAATTAAGTATTAGCAGCTACTCCCAGACGTGAAGGAAAAAATTATTTTTAAAGATTTTGTTTCTGTCCTTTTCCTTTTTCGTTTTAGTCAAGTGTATGTATACTATATCTAGAATTTTGTTCTTTCCAGATTTCTTTTGAAAAAGTTATTACATCCTGAGGGAACTGGTAGTCCAATATCTTTTTTTTCCACTTCTCTCCCTGCTAATTGTAATGTAGTAGTGTTTGGAACAGAGAAAGTAGAAGTTGTCCAGATGCAGTTTAATTTTAATTGTTGACCCTACTTGTCTCCTGTAGAATGTAGACCATGTCCAGCAGGAATGGAGCCTGCCCTTGGCTTTGAATATAAATGGTGGAATGTCCTTCCTGGCAACATGAAAACTTCGTGCTTCAATGTTGGGAATTCGAAGTGTGATGGAATGAATGGTAAGTTCAAAATCAGCCTACTTGATGTATTTCAGCAATAGAGACATCATTCATTCTTGAACTCAGCTCTCTAAAACATACCAAGTATGGGTATGAGGAACTTTAATCTTATCATCATTTGGCTACTTGCCCATCTTCTGGTTGTACCATAAAAATAGTAAATGTGGTGTCACAGCCAGATGACGTTCATACAAGAACAAACTATTAATTTTGCATTTTTTGAGGCAGTATTGAAGTAGATAATGAGGATCATCATTTATGGGTATAAATGCCAGAATAGATTTACCAAGGAGGGGGATGAAATCTATGTTCTTTACCATTTTAAAGAGTAGCATGATGGGATTTCTGTCTTGATTAGTCTGGCTCAGCACTGTGCCCTGGTGAGGGGTTAACTAACTTCAAATTCCCCTTGCCTGTCAAGTCTATGATTGTATTTACAAAGTATATATGAATTCTACCTATTGAAAATTTGAAAATGTGGCAGAGTTCTACAGAACAGTTGTTGATTTGTATTTGCTCTTACCTTTTAAGTGCCTAGAGGGCTTGGAATTCACTTGTTCTGCAGTATGTGATGGTTGAATGAATATATGTATTTTTAAACTTGATGCTAGGGATAAGTATTGTATATACCAGAGCTTTACACTAAAATGCATCCTTTACTTATAACCTCACTGGCATTTTTTATCTGCTCACTTTTCTCTATATTATGTTTAATTATTGTAAACACGTATGTGTGTGCTTTTTAACACATATGTTTTAAATCAATATCTATTCAAAAAAAAGCTTGAGTCATAGGAAGTGAGGTGTATACATGAGCACAGAGATTGACAAATAATAGGTCTTTGAATAATGTTAAACAGATGAGTGAAAGAGGAAAAGACAAAGCCCCAGTATATGTATTAAATATGAGCTAGTCTTCTTTATTGACCAATAATCCCACTTAAAAATCCTCAGAGCGAAGAAGAATAAGATATAATAGCTGTTACCTGATCATGAAGGTTTTTTTTTCCTAAAATGTCCTATAATTGAATGTTAAATTGAGAAAATTAAGACCTATTGGGAAAAGAAGATTGGGAAGGCAAGGGTATAGAATAACTCTATAAAAGGACTAATACATTTGTGTGTGTGTGTGTGTGTGTGTGTGTGTGTGTGTGTGTATGTATTCACTTACTAGTAAAGATTATCTGAAATTTTAATTGGATCTTATAGAGGACTTATTCATAGCTTAAACTCTGGAAATACTTGATTTACCCACTTGCTTACTCATTTACTGAGAGTCTATTTTTAAATTTTGCTTAGTTTTCAGTAATGATCAATGATTAAATGAAAAATATAAATCTCTGCAGTATTAGTGTGTGACATTGAAATGGTAAACAGTAATGTAAAAACTACAAAGATAAAAGGTGATGTATATTTTGTGACTGGCTGGTCCAGTAGACAACTTTGTGAGGAGCAGCACTCACAAGAACGAGGGTGAAATGGAGAGGCACAGGGGCAGCCTGTCCCCTGGGATAGTCACCCACTAAGGCATGGAGTTAAAGCAAGTGTGCTTTGACCAACTTGACTGTATGA
This sequence comes from Pongo abelii, assembly GCF_028885655.2. Classification (NCBI taxonomy): domain Eukaryota; kingdom Metazoa; phylum Chordata; class Mammalia; order Primates; family Hominidae; genus Pongo; species Pongo abelii. The sequence goes on from NC_071991.2 coordinate 89,561,377, forward strand.
TTTGGAGAGCTTTGAGATTCATGTAGTCTTGGTCTGATTTTCACACAGTTACAGAACAGAATCTTCATGTGCTAAAATTTTGCCTAAGAGGTATTCAAAGCTGGAGACAAGTTAGTTTTTATTCATGAAGATGTTCATTGGTCTTTATCTATAACAACAAAAATTGAAATAATTGAAATATCTGAAAATAGGATAATGTTTACAAAAGTTATATTACCCTAATGGAATGAAATATTATGCAATCATTATGTGCAAGTTGTACAGAAAACAATTTGGCAATGTTTCAGAAATTTGGAAGGTTCCTATTTTCCAAGCCAAAAATACCGCTTATGAGGATTATACCAAGGAAACAGTGTGATGTAAAGAAAAATTATGCACAAAAATATTAATTTTAGAGTTATTTATAAGAGTGAAAAATAGGAGAAAACAAACTAAATTTTCAATAATGGGGTATGGTTAAATAAAATTATGATATAGCTATGTAACATTGTTAAGTTGTTAAAATTAGATGTGCAGAGGATTTTTAGCGGTTTTTTAATGATACATAATAGTTTTATATATTTTGGGGGTACACGTGATATTTTGATATATTCTAAAATGTGGAATGATCAAATAAGGGTAATGGGATATTATCATCTCAAACATTAATCTTTTTAATGTTGGGGACATTCTAATTCTTCTAGCTATTTTGAATAACACAAAAAATTACTAACTACACCCTACTGTATGTGGAACACTAGATCTTATTTCTTGTATTTAACTGTATTTTTGCACCCATTAACTAATTGCTGTTTACCTCAAGAGGGTAATATTTTTGATAAAATGATGATTAGAAAAATCAGAAGACCATGCTAAATGAAAGAAAAACAGTAAAATCTAAGTTATGTATTTTAAAAGTATACACTAGACAAATACTGAAAAGAATGTTAAAAGGCTATTCCTTGGAGATGGGAGAGTTATGTGAAGTATGAATTACTTTATTTTTAAATTTGGTTTACTGTATTTAATATTCCTTATAGACACTCATTGCTTTCAAAATCAGAATAGTAACACAGAATATTTATTTAAAAATATATTCATTTGACTCAATAACTATTTTATTGGTATTCCTTTTTAGAAAAATATTGAATATACAGAAAAGCTTTACAAAAATGTTTATTATAGTTTATATTATGTTACTTAAAGGTAAAAACAAATGGTTAAAATGGGTGTGTAATCAACAGTAGGTAAGTCCTATAGTGGGAGCAATTTGGTGAATTATGCAACTTATATTTAGCTGAATAATAAAATTATTTCAGTCATTAACATGTTTATGAAGTATTTATAAAAGTGCTTATGAAATAATGTTAATTTATAAAAGCATGATACAAAATTATCTATAATAAAAGCTCAGTGATGTAAAAACATGTATGCATTGAAAGAAAGTGAAAAGAAACATCACAGCATGTTAATGGTGTTTTTTTTCTAGGTAATGAAGTTATAAGTAATTTTAGGTTTCAACGTTTAAATTTTTCTTTAAAATTTAAAATTTCTATGATAAATGTAAGTATGATTTTTAAATACAAAGTAATCTTAAAATATAAAATATACATAGAAACATGAAAAATATGAGATTCATTCTTACGGAAAAAAGAAAATACAAAATTATGTATACCATTATTAAACTGTGCCTATGGACAAAGACTAGAAGGGAATGTATAAAAATTATAATAGCTGTTAGGTGTTAGGTTAGAAGTAAATGTTTTTGAAATCAACATTCTGGTTGACACTTTTCCATATAGTTTTTACGCTTGAGAAAGGATAAAAATAACAACTAGGGCACAGTAAAAGGCAGTATTTCCTAGGTTTTCTACTGACTTTGGTATGCCCTGGTTGATATGAAAAAATAATCTTAATTTTTATATTGATGACATGTCAAAATTATGATATTCTGTGTATATTGGGTTAAATAAAATATATTAAAATTTCACTTCTTTCTTTTTACATTATAAAATGTGGTCCTTAGAACATTTAAACTCACAGGTGTGGCTCACATATTTCTCAATTGGATAGCAATGGTCTATCCCTTAAGGTACTTATATTGATATTAGCCATCAGGTTTCCCTTTGACACCATTGTCCTCCTGCTTTTCTTGTCCAGTACATTACCCTGCGTGTGTCTTTCCACATACAGCTCTGCGGTCACGTTGGCAGTCTTGAGTTCTGAGTCAGGGGGTTCAGAGCAGTAGATTCTTTTATTTCTTTTCTTTGGTGTTCTTCCTGCTAAGGGTATCATGAGTGTTTAATTTCTTAGGGCTCCTGCAACAGAGTGCCACAAACTGGGTGGCTTCAAACAACAGAAAAGTATTCTCTCAGAGTTCTAGAGGCCAGAAGTCTGAAATCAAGGTGTAGGCAGGGCTATGTTCCCTCTGAAGCCTTTAGGGTAATATCCCTTCTTGCCTTTTCCAGCTTCTGGTAGCCCCGGGAATTCCTTGACTTGTGACAGCATAACTCTAGTCTCTGCCTCCATCTTCACAGGGCTGTCCTCCCTCTGGGTCTGTGTGTCTCTGTGTCTTCAAATGATCCTCTCCCTGTGTGTCTACGTCTGTGACCATATTTTCCACCCCTCATAAGGACACCAGTCATTTTGGATTAAGGCCCATCCTAAAAACCTCATCTTAACTTGATTATATCTATAGTCTTTATTTCCAAATAAGGTCCCATTTATGGGTATTGGTGGTGGGGATTTCAACATATATTTTCTTAGGCACATAGTCAACGCATAACAACAAGTGTTCTGTTCAGCCAAACCTGTGGCTGGAGTTGCTCCAAAAGTGGCTGGCAGGGGGGCTCCCAAAAGGGACTTCCCTAAACTGTCCTGAGACAGAGCCACTTGGGATTTCAACAAAAGAAGCACTAAACACCACAGTGATCAGTCCAAAGCATTTATTAGGGGAATTTACCTACAAAGGGGCCTGTAGCATACCTCACAATGGACAGTAAGACAAGGAATGTTCTACTGAGGTGTGTCTGGAATGAGGGGAGTTGGGTTGTAGAGTTGAGATGAGGGTTTGAGGAGTTTGGCTCAAGGCTTGGGCTAGTTTCTTTCAGTATTTTAGACAACAACCTAAACACCTCTATCAGTGCCTGGGAATGTTCAAGGCCCTGGCTTGGAGTCAAGCCTGCAGATAATGGAGAGGACATGCCGCTGGCCAGGTCTCAAAGGGGTCAGGACACTCTGTTTCTCAGGACAGAGAAAAAAGTGGAGGACATTGGGGAACTCTCAATAAGTGATATTCAAACATGGGAAATGTTTGTTTCCTCCTGCGGGGGTATTAATCCTCCAAACTTAGCTCTCTTTACCATCCTTGTACTGCCTTCTTTTCTTTGCCCTTCCCTGCTATTCTGTCCCTCCTCATGGCATTTCTGAACACGAGGAGTTATTCTGAGAGAAACATTTCATAAAGTCCTCCCTTTCTTGGTATAGAATTGCTCCATGTGGGAATATCCTTCTGCTTTTTATCCCTATTGGAAGTTTACAGTCTCTTTAAACCTAAGTGCCTCTCATATTGCTTACACTGCAGTCAAGGGCCTGTTGTCCCACTGGGTCAGACTGCTTTATGGCTATTCAACTCTTAGAATTCTATACCTGCTTATCTCTCTTTTCAACCACATTAGATAACCAAACAATGGACATCTCTCTTATAAGTATGTAGATTAGTACATACTAATTATTTTACATATTATTTTTAAGTACATATTATTTTTAAGACTAGCTTGATTGATGTATAGTCAACGTATCACCTCTATAAATTGTTGATTGTAACATTTCAAAAATTGCCAAGTCAGTCTAGCACTGAACCAGCCTCTTCCTTAGTTTCTCTCTTATACCTCTTGCAGTAGCAGATACTGATATTTTCTTTTAGAGATGGAAATGCCAATGCTGAGGTATTGCCATTAATTAATAACCTTGCTTGATGTTATTTTGGAGAGGCCTCTCTCTTCCTCATTTTACTGTGGCCATTTCAGTTTATATTGATTGTTACTTTGCAGAAGACAGACCTCATAATGGTTCTCTGTGCACAGCTCTATACTGTTGACAGTTGTGTGTGTCTGTCTCTCATGTTCTACAGACTCCTCAGTGAGGGGGACTTTGTCTTACCTTCCTATCCCAGTGCATATCATAGTTCTTGGCACTCAGTAAATGCTAGTTGAATAAATAAGTGAATGAATGAAGAACAGGGGTTAAATTAGGGAACAACAATACAGCAAACTGTAAGAATGAACCTCAGGTCCCAAATCTTTTCTATTAAGTAATTTGAAGTTTCTATTGCACATTGGTTGCCTGAAGACTAGGATTGTTCATTTCAATATGTTAGAGTAGATAGAGACCATTTGTTTTAGTTAAAATACAAATCATGCTTCACTGAGAAAACTTGTTATCCCATTAAATATCTTTTATTCAAAATAATGTGTTGCTTGGTTCCTCTTGGAACATCTACCTTGGCATGAAATTTGCAACTGTGATTAAAAATAGGGAATTCATTTGTAGCATTTCTAACTTTGAACAGAAACACTAATGCTTCTTTTTATTTTTTACCTTATTTAAACAGATTGTTGGAAATCATTAATGGAATTTTTATTAATAAAAATGACTTTTATTACTTCTAGGTTGGGAGGTGGCTGGAGATCATATCCAGAGTGGGGCTGGAGGTTCTGACAATGATTACCTGATCTTAAACTTGCATATCCCAGGATTTAAGTAAGGAAAACAATTCTAATTCTTTTCTGTAAGAATCCTCACACCTGTTTCCCCACAGAAATAAAGAAGTAGGGCTACTTTATGGAATATATTAATATTACAAAAATACTTGGTAAATAACAAGCTGTCACAGGGTAATGTATTATATTGAAGAATATCTGTAGAATTAGTGATTGAGAAACAATAAATGTTAGTTATATATTACTTAGATAAAGCTGAAAAATTTAAACAATAGTGTGTCCAAATGCTACAATAACTTTGATTCTTGGATGCTTAATGAAGAGGTCAGTCCAAGTTGTTTGCAGGAGTATCTTTTGGTTTATTATCTATTTTTTCTCAGTTCTCTTGGTAAAATAGTATGTTAGAATTTCTTAATCCCATTTCGTTTTAGTTCCCGTGTTGAAATTACCCAGTAGGAGTCTTTTCTTTTAGGATGGATGGTATCATTTACAGCAAGAGGTTCAAGCATATTACCATGGTTATGTGGACTCAATGTCTACAAAGGGTGTGGACAGGTAGGATTCAGTGAGGAAGCAGTTGTGGGTGAGGGAAGCGGTAGATTAGAGGAAGAGAAGAGCGTGGCTTTTAGTTTAATAAAAACAGTGGCTTAATTTTATTCTAAATTGTATTTAGAACATACTATGAATATTGCCATTTTAATCTGTCAAATAGACCACCAACATCTATGACTGGAGCCACGGGTTCTGAACTAGGAAGAATAACATTTGTCTTTGAGACCCTCTGTTCAGCCGACTGTGTTTTGTACTTCATGGTGGTAAGTGGATGGGCGGCTTTCAAAGGTAGATTTCTAAGCTTAGCATTCTCCTTCAAGTGTAAATTTATCTGTGGCAAGTTGGGAAAAGAATTCCTTTTTTTTTTTTTTTTTTTTGCTATTCTTAGCACCTTTCACAAACATTAAAAAATATCTAAAGAAGTAATTAAGAATTGTGCAATGAAGTCCACAAATAAAGTGTTTATTCCTCATGGGAAAGACTAAGTGAGGGAGCCCGGGTGACTGATAGAGGCCAGGGAATATTAATCTGGTAAAAAAAAATTCCTTCATAAAAATGTCACCAGCAGAATGAAAATTCTCCCCTGATAACCATTCAGCTATTCAAACTATCCGGAAGGAAAAAACATTGTACTAATAAGTAAGGGCAGAAAATAATGGAGATGTAGAACATTGAGAAGAGAGCATTTAGAAAAAGACTACTATGCTCATGTCATAATTTTGCCCATTTCTTTTCTAGATGTCATACAAATCTCTACTCTTAGCTTGAGGAAAGTATCACCACGAAATTTACTAAGACCTCAAGTGAGATTTAGAAGGTTGTTGGCTAAGAATTTAACATTACAATTAAGTAGTTACTTCACAGACCTGCTTTGTTTTTGTGTTTTTTTTTTTCCCAATGACCTTTTAGTAGCCAGTTAACAGTTTATTAACAGTTTTCTCTGTGATATGCAAAATGTGAGGAGACTTAAACATTTATTTGTGATTACTGATAGCTTAAATGAAGGCAGACTTTTTTTCTGAAAAAAGTATCAACTTTGTAGCAGTAAAAGATCATGAATAATCTTCAATACAGCCATCTATATCACAAATAACCCACAAGTCTTCAATTCTCCCAAGTCGGCCTCCTTATTTCTTTAGTCTGTTCTTCTCATACTCAGTGCCATTGCTGAAATGCAGACTAATATTATCTCTTAACTGGATTATTCAGTAGTCTCCTATACATTCTTCTCATCTCTACTCTTTCATCTATACTGCTGTCAAAATTATATTTTTTTCTTTTTGGAGACGAAGTCTCACTCCGTTGCCCAGGCTGGAGTGCAGTGGTGCGATCTCGGCTCACTGCAACTTCTGCCTCCTGAGTTCAAGTGATTCTCCTGTCTCAGTCTTCTGAGTAGCTGGATTTACAGGCATGCACCATACGTCTAGCTAATTTTTATATTTTTAGTAGAGATGAGGTTTCACCATGTTGGCCAGGCTGGTCTCGAACTCCTGACCTCAGGTCATCTGCCCACTTTGGCCTCCCAAAGTGCTGGGATTACAGGTGTGAGTCACCGTGCCCAGCTAAAATTATCCTTAAACATAAAAACAACAGTACAGGCTGGCATGATGGCTCAATTCTGTAATCCCAGCACTTTGGGAAGCTGAGGTGGGTGGATTGTTTGAGCCCAGGTGTTTGACAGTCTGGGCAACATGGCAAAACCCCATCTCTACCAAAAAAAAAAAAAAAAAAAATTAGCTGGCCACAATGGCGCACGCCTTTAATCGTAGCTACTTGGGAGTTTGAGGTGGGAGAATCACCTGAGCCTGGGAGGTCGAGGCTGCAGTTAGTCATGATCATGCCACTACACTACACTGGGCAACAGGCCCTGTCTCAAAAATGAAACAGAACAAAGAAAACACCCCAAAATTCAACAGTAGAGGCATGAACAACAAAGCTATCCCTTCCCTTGGTGCTTTTTATGGCCTATAGCAATGATTCTTAAAGTGTGACCTCTGGACCAGCACCACCTGGATCCCCTTGGAAATTGTTAGAAATGCACATTTCTGGGTCTCAGCTTAGTCTTACTGAATGAGAAAGTCTGTGGTCACAGCAATCTGTATTTTAGCAAGCATTGAGGGTGGTTCTGAAATACTTTAGAGTTTAAGAACCAACGGCCTCTGAATACACTTCAAACTCTGCAACATGGCGTCTCTATGGCTCTTTGTATTCTTTCTCCAGCCTCTGTTTCCAAACCTGCTTTTATGACTCACCTTTCTTTAGTCACCTGAATTTGTTGGTGTTAGTGGAACACGCTGTACTTTTTCATTCCCTATATGTTGACACTCTAAGCTAGAATGACATTTTTCCTTTTGCTGTTTTGTCTGGTGAACTCCAATCATACTTCAGTAGCAGCTCAAACTTCACCTTTTCTCAGAAGCTCTCTCTTACCCTTTTCAGTCAAGTTAGCCACTCTCTCCAGTGTGCTTCTAAAATCCTTTGAAAAATCCCTGCTTTAATTATGTGAACTTATTTCTGTTTTTGTCTCTCCCACTTGACCAGGCATCCCTGAGAGTAGGGATCTTATGATATTTGTATTGAGGAAACAATCCTAGAGCTTTCAGCTTTTAGCAAAGTCTGCCATTTTCTTTCCTCTTTGTGTGATTTGATCTTCTCACAGGACTTTTGGAGATCTCAAACTAAATAATATATAAAATGCTTTGAATGTCATGTAGTGCTTCATAAATGTAAGGTGGTATTATGTGCACTAATGCATTAAATTTCAATTATTATAACCCATAATGATGTTTAATGAAGCACTATCGTTATATTATGAACTGCTTTTTGGGAATGATGATTTCATTGTTTGGTTACATGAGGATTTCTATAATGTATGATGAGCATTTTCTGTTATTCCTATCTGTGGTGTGAACTCAGGATGTGTCTCTTCAGAGCATATTTGGTTACTTTATCACATGTTTGATTCCGGTATTATCAAAGGATGAAAAACAAAGAGATTTGTCTTGAGCTCATGAAACCTTATTGCTGGCATCCCAGATAACTAATGGAAGCCCATCCAAATTCCTAAGTGATCTATCAGGATTTCTGCTAGGAAAATTAGAAAATTCAAGGTTTAGGCTTGGTTTTCTTTTTATATAAATTAGATGTGTGTTACATTATCTGGTCAACTTATTAATATTTGCTTTCTAGTCATGTTAATGACAGCATATCAGTTGGACTATCAAAAATTTGTGTGATTTTAATATTGTCTTGAATTTAGTTAAATAAATAATAAATAAAATATAAATTAAACCTTTTGGAAGTCAAGTATAAGCAAGAGAGGATTTCATGAACATAAAATAACATTCTGCTTAACATGCACTTGGATAAAGTAACCCTGGAAATTGCAAGTATAATTCAGGGGAACTTGGAATTCCTATATAAGAGCTCCCTATCAGAATCTCTGAAGGAAAAAGATAAAAAATTTGAAGGCTTTCCATTCAATGATAATTTTAGAAGTTTATTGTAAGAAGTTTGAGGAGTTATGTTTCCTCTTCTAAGTACATATCCCAAGCCAGATCACACACATGAAACGAAAATAGACAATAAAAACAAAAAAAAACCCAACCCTTAAACATATTATGATTTGAGACCTCTTCCAAGATATATGAACAATGTGGTTGATATATTGTGATTACTGAGTGAGGTGCCTGTGCAGACTTGAAGGCAAGTTTTAGGAGTTCTGGGATTACATGTTCTGTTTGTAAATAGTCATAAACTGTAATGGGTTTACTTTAAATATGAATACATTTGTAATATATACACAGGTATATTAATGTTGAGTTTGTGCTTTATTTGAATATATTTTTTCCACTATGTTTTAGGATATTAATAGAAAAAGTACGAATGTGGTAGAATCATGGGGTGGAACCAAAGAAAAACAAGCTTACACCCATATCATCTTCAAGAATGCAACTTTTACATTTACATGGGCGTTCCAGAAAACTAATCAGGGTCAAGATGTAAGTTCCAAGCACTTTTTTTTTTTAAACACACTAATGATGCCCCCTTGTGGAGATGCATACAAAGTGATAACTCAAATTTGGAAGAAAGGACTGCTTTTTAAAAAATATGGAATGAATAATCTGGTTATGGAGTCAGTGGTATAAAATGATAATTTTTTATTTTTTGAGAGTAAGAATGTATGGAATAAAATAACAACGTGTCTTTGAATTGTTCTTCACTCTGAACAAATACAGTTTTTGGAAACTTATGAGAAGGAAAATCTAATTTTGCAGTTCTCTAACAATAACTTGTTTTTAAAGCTTTCTGAGGCTTTGTGAAGATGGGCAACTTTCTCCGTCTTCATCTGAGTCATCTGATGTTTAAGAGCCATTAACTAGTGTCATTTTATTTTTTCGTTACCGTAATATTTCCTTTTACAGCCTGGAGAATGTGTATGTACCCACCATTGAGCTAACACACAAAATCATTTCCTTTCTTTTATTTTCCCTGCCAGAATAGACCTATTCCTCCCCTAAGTATATTCCATTGTACCATATGTTTCAATAGTCGCAGGACTTATTTTGTGGATCTCTATAGATGTAACCTTCCCAAGGTGAGAACAAGATAAACCACTTGTTCAAAAGTGGCCGTAATGCTATGGTGGCAAATTTATGGCATTTTCTCTTCTTCACTTCAGGCTTTCAGTGGGGAATAAATTCCCCAGATTGTACTTGACTCCAGTTATTCCTTATGAAGGTTAAGATTACCATCCTGTGGGGCATAAACATGCTGGAATCTTTCCTTGCCTTCCATTTATCTTTGTCCCAGACAAAAAGCATTAAGTAGTCTGGAGTAACACTGCTCTGTACCGACAGAGAGATGCCCACTGCTTAATTAAAACCAGACCTTAAAGTGACTCAGTGTTACAAAAAGGAAAAACATAATAAGATCCAGGTTTTTGCTCTCTAGTCCACATCTTTTCTGTATGTTGATTAGGGAAAGGACTGGAGAAGGAAAGGAAGACTCAATGAAATGGTGTGATTGCATTGATTTAACACAGTTAATGTTTGTGTGTGACTAGAGGTCCTAGTCTTCCAAGATTTTCTAATGCCCATCTAAGGCATTTCTACCCTGCCACACTTTCAACATCCTATTGTATCATTTGATTTAGGCTAAGATGTGAATAAATGATGATGGGAGATAAAAACTGTTCCTCTCTTAAACTATACTAGTTCTTCTAGATATGACGTCTATAATTGCATCCTAATTTATACTAATTGTGACAGATCTCACAGTAATTGTGGCAAAACTCCTGGAACTATATTATTGCAGAAATTAGTTTCTAATGTCAAGATTTAAGACTTTTTAAAAGAAGAACCAAATAGCAGTGATATTAATCTATTGTCAATTACAAACTATTAGGCTGGAACACTCTATTTAGTTATTTTGATGATATCAACATAAGACATAATCTGGTTGTACAACTAAGCCCCAAGGCAGAAGTCATTACTTTATGCTCTTTTTTTTTAGAATAGACGGTTCATCAATGACATGGTGAAGATTTATTCTATCACAGCCACTAATGCAGTTGATGGGGTGGCGTCCTCCTGCCGTGCCTGTGCACTCGGTTCTGAACAGTCGGGTTCATCGTGTGTCCCCTGCCCTCCAGGCCACTACATTGAGAAAGAAACCAACCAGTGCAAGGAATGTCCACCTGACACCTACCTGTCCATACATCAGGTCTATGGCAAAGAGGCTTGTATTCCATGTGGGCCTGGGAGTAAAAACAATCAGGTAAGTGGGTCTGCATTTCAGGTATCCCCATGAAAGCACATTTTAATAGAGAAATTCAAGGGTTCTCCTTAATGTTTCTCTGGGAGCTATATGAGGTTGCTATTTATTCTGAAATAAGACTTTCTGCTTGTCATTTCTGTTTTCTCCCTTCTTGCGTTTATTAAACACTTACTGTATGCCATGAAAGTACTAGTTACTAGTGACATAAAATATTAAAAGCTCCCAAATAAGAATGATTTTCCAAAATATTAAAACTGATTTCTTGTGTATTGTTTAGGTACAGCAGATAAACTACCTATCTGTAGGCTGGCTATAGCAGTCATCTGGGAACAGCTAGTGTTTCTTATAATTTTGACTGGCACAGATTGATGCCATATTATGAGTGAAGGACAAAGCAGTTTTACTGTCTGTTTAAATTTACGTAACAGAATTTTGGCTATTTCCTAAAATACCTTTCTACAAGGAACAAACTTGAGGATAACTTTACTCTGTCTTTAAATTATTCTGAATTTTCTGTACGTTGTTTAGAAAAATCTAGTTAAAGTTTAGAAATTCTTTATATTAGTATGGTAAAGTATATTATAGCTAAGACTAAATTACTGGAATAGTTTTTACACCTAGAACTTTTTTCAAACACATTTTAGTAGCAGCTAATATTTTCTTTCCTGCTATATTGTTTCTTTATCTTTAATCAAAGGACCATTCGGTTTGCTATAGTGACTGCTTTTTCTACCATGAAAAAGAAAATCAGAGTTTGCACTATGACTTTAGCAACCTCAGCAGTGTGGGCTCATTAATGAATGGCCCCAGCTTCACCTCCAAAGGAACAAAATACTTTCATTTCTTCAATATCAGTTTATGTGGGCATGAGGTGAGTTCTGGCTGTCAAGGTGAGATGGACCTATATTTCAGCTCCAATCAAGTTGATATTTTCTGTGTTAATGGACCAATAAATTCTCTATGGATATCAACCAAGTGTCAGAAACTGAGGTTTGATTGCTTAGATCCTCTATTGCCACCTAGAATATTGGCAGATTTCTCCACCAGGGGCAACCTTGTCTGGTTCTCAGTGTATCAAATCACTTATGCAGTCAGTTGAAACCTGAAGCTTGGAGCTATGGTGTAAGTGCTTTGAGGACATTTAGTTTTCATAAAAATGGGTCAGGGTTGTCAATCTTACCTCTTTAGGCAGGAAGTTATTTGAGAAAGTTTTACTGTTGTTTATGTTGTCAATTTTGTGTTTTAAAAAGAAAAGGACTTTCAAGAGGAAGTTTGTCCAAAATAAAAAGGAGACACACAGGGCCAAATATCAGTTGATAAGGTAGGCTTAAATCATACAAATGGGATTTTATATTCTGTGAGAAGAAGAGGTATCTTAATTGATACTGGCAACAATGGGGAGAGGTTACAGGACCATGATGCCCAATATTTTAATGGACATATGAGGTTAGTGTTGGGAAGTATGTATAGGTATATACCTACAGAGTAGAAACAGAATAAGGCATTTCCTCCATGTCACTTCCCATATTAACTCCTATATTTTCAGTTGTCTTCATTATGAAATACTGTGCAAAGCTTTGCACAAAGGAAACAAAAAAAGATCTGATGACCACAGAGGTTTTCAAACAAAAAGATCCATAAAATTTTACATAGTATGACAGTTGTCCTGTTTTGATTTTACTTGGGGTGATCCAAGACACTCAGTAGATTAGTTACTTAGTTCACTCAATAAATATAAATTAAATACCTGTTATGTGCCAGATACTGTGGGAAGCAGTGAATAAGATTAATTCCATTATCTACCATACTTCTACCACAATCTTATTGTACATTAGCACTACCTCTTTTTCCACCTTCTCTTCTCTTCTCTTCCCCTCTGGCTTTTATCTCTTTCTTTCCTTTTTATTCTTGTTTCTTTCCTTTTAGCTTCCACTATTTTCCTTTTTCTTTCCCCAGTACATTTTCTCTGCTCTTTTTCATTATTTGTTATTGGCTTCAACATTTTAATTTAAGCCTAGTAAAAAAATATATACTGGTGAGAAGGCCTATTGTCAGAAGGCCTGGTAGCAGGAGAAAAATTTATAGGTTAGGTCTGCTAGCTGCATTAAGAAAGAGAAACTTTTATACTTTTCTTTTTACACATCTGTGTACACTCTATATCTAACACCAATAAAATAGTTTTCCTATATTATTTTTACATTTACTTTGTAGAAATTATGGAGCAAGCTATAGTCCTTTGCAGTGGGACTATAGTATATTTAAACATATTATATTTAAACAATTTTTCCATTTTTTGTAAGTTATGTCTTCCAATTATTTTCTAAATTATTAAAAAAGCAAATCTCTGTGTTCCCTTTAACTTGTTATACAGTTGAACAGATACACATCATTGAAACTAAGAGTAGGTGAATAAAGACACTTGTAGTGACCAACTATTTAGAATTCAGGTGTTATTCTAGAATTTTGCTGCAGTACGACTTTTGTGCTTTCTTCTTTAGCCTTCACGTTACCTTTCTGCTACACATAGGGTCGTAAAGGAAAAGGAAGACCAACTCTTTTTCTTTGACATTGAAGCTTTCATCAGCAGTTTTCTGGTCTCTTTGCATGCATTGTTACTCTATGAATTGAATATTTCATAGATTTCTTTTCTTAAGTTTGATGACTTTCATTTATCACAAATGATGCTTGTAGTGGGAAGAGCAGTATAGTCTTGAATTACTGTATTTGTTATAACTGCAGACTCTGAAGTTTGGTTGAATATTGGACTTTCCTTGAGAGTTTTTAAAAAGTACTGATGGGTGGCTAGGCCTCATACCAGATCAACTAAATCAGAATCCTTGCAGTGAGGAGAGAGCCACTGCTCTTCTAGGGTCACTAGCTAGTCAAGATTAAGTTTAGAGATTGACATCCAATAAAACCTTTCTTTTATGACTTTATTTTCCTAGGGGAAGAAGATGGCTTTCTGTACCAACAATATAACAGACTTTACAGTAAAAGAAATAGTGGCAGGGTCAGATGATTACACAAATTTGGTAGGGGCATTTGTATGCCAGTCAACAATTATTCCTTCTGAAAGTAAGGGTTTCCGAGCAGCCTTATCATCACAATCCATCATTCTGGCAGATACATTCTTAGGTAAGCTTCCTTTGGTTCATATATGCATGCATACATTTATTCTTAAATTATGCTATGGATAACTTGTCATTGTATTGGTGTTTGCTATAGATAATTAAGGCCCCCACAGGTAATTTTAAATTGTCACTTTGTAAGATGGTTAAAAAACTCCTACTAGTGGGGACTATTGATTAGTCTCTGAGAAGTTTCTGTATTTATGTATTAATTCATATATAAGTATGACATTTTCTGAGGGTCTATGCCTGTCATCAGACTTTCTAGAAGTTTAAGAGGCAAACCAATTTTAAAAATCAAAACTGAAAACAAAATAGGAATAGTAAACAAACACAACTACACCTAAATCATTTGTATGCCACCAGTTTCCATCACCTTTTCTCATACCAAAAGGAAGCAGGTGACAAACAGCAAAGGTGAGGTTGCTGAGTTTCATTCCTCATGTTCTCTTTTTGTCTCTGTAGTCCTGGCAGCCATAGGTAAGTTTCAAGAAGAATCTAGCTCTCTAATGAGTGATTCTTAGGGATCAAATTTATTATGATCTCTACAGTGGGGTTAGGAATCTGTGGTTTTAACAGGCTTCATAGGTGATTCGGATGTGTGGCCAGATTTGAGGACATTGCTTATAGTATAGACTCCAGAGGAATTTAGCACTGACTTTCAGCACCAAGGTCAGTTACTGGGGGTGGGGGTTGCTCAGAGTGGGAACTCTGAAGCAAAGTTTACTCTTACTATGTTTTGGCTCTGTTATTTTGCTTACAAGAGGCAGGGGAAAAAAAAGCCTTAGTTTTCTGCTTACTAGATTAAGCAAATTTCAGAGTTATTTTTTGGAAATTATTAGGGCACAAAATTTTTTGCTTTGTCAAATATGTCTGTATTGAATATGAGTAAAAAGCTGTATTAGCAAAGTAGCCTAACTCATTCGATAATATTCACTGGAGAATGAAAATTTTAATAGACTTTTGAGATGTTAGAGAACTGAAAGGAACTTCATAGATTATCGAATTACTGCTTGCATTAGATTCAGGCAACAAGACCCAGGGAAGTGAAAAGACTTAAGCAAAATTACAAAACTAGGGAGTTGAATCTTTTCTCTTTCATTCTGGAGACTTTGGAAAATTTCTTGTTTTTACCATGAAGGCATTAATATAATACAGCATTTCTGTAAATATTGTAAAATGACAGTCATTAAAGCTATTTTCTATTCAAATCTACAGAGACCAAATAAAACTAATTTTCCATATTGCTTAATAGTTTCTTTTTAAATGTCGTCTAGGAGTAACAGTTGAAACCACATTACAAAATATTAATATAAAAGAAGATATGTTCCCAGTTCCAGCAAGCCAAATACCAGATGTGCATTTCTTTTATAAGTAAGTGAAGATGCTGTTTCCCTTGACTGTATTTTAACCAAAAGAAACTCATATATATGGAACACCAATACTCATATATTTATAATTATGTGTATGTAATCATATACCGGATGTGAGTTCTTATAGCAGAGAAGATCAATTATGTCACCTGAGTGTTCCTAGAATGTAGCTTATACTTAATAATTAGTAACTGATTCTTAAATGAAAGATAGTAAAAAGTAGGAGACATGGAATATTTTGAAAGCCTTGTATAATTTCTCGTGTGTATGTGTGTTTATTCACTTACATTAGGCAATAAAGAGACTCTATTTCATTGTCTAGGCAATAATTATTTATAATTCACATATCAAAGCATTGGCCTAAGTAGACATGGTCCTTGTTCCCTTAAGAATATTTTTGATTATAATTTTTATTAAAATTATATATTTACTAAATACTTTGATGATAACATATCACTTTACCTGGGAAAGTAATCAACTTTTCATAGGCAATGAAAGTAAATGAGCTGAATTTGTATTAAAATTGCAAATTAGTGAATTTTAATACATTTTTCTTTTTCCATTTGTTCATGAAGTCTGAGAGCAATTATTTCCATATTTTTGTCTTTGTAATCTGTATTATATCTGTTTTTTAAAAATATTATTTGGCTTACAATAGGTCTTCTACAGCGACAACATCTTGTATTAATGGCCGATCAACTGCTGTGAAAATGAGGTGTAATCCTACTAAATCTGGAGCAGGAGTGATTTCAGTCCCCAGGTATCCTTATTTCCATGTGATTTGTGTTTACCATGAGGAAGAAAAACTCTCTAGAACGTTACTATTTTAAAACATATTCTCTATGAACATAAAGCAGAAAGAAAACAGAAGAATCTGTAGGGGTTTTTTTTTTTTTGTAGGGAATGTGCTGAGTGTGTGTTAAGAGGAATAGGTCCTTGTACAATCTAAATACTTCCTAGCCTCTTATATGACATATTCTTGTCCTTTTTGTGTTAAGTGTCTAATTCTCTTGAAGCAATATAAAATTAATTATACTGCTTGTATCCCTGTATTTATTTTAGCGTTTAGCCTGAATTTCCTTGAGAGCTGGATTAGTAGCTTTCCTGATTATGGTACTAGATCAACAATTAACTAGCTGGGTGATCAAGATTAAGTAATCTAACCTCTGAATCACAGCTTTTTTCTCTGGAAGGGGATGAGGGCCAGGATGATTTGTATTATTGATTTCTAGCTCTTCAGTTTATTGATTAATGGTGGTAGAATCACCAAGGTAAGTCTGACTTATAAAATACATAATGTCCTTCATTTAACACAAATTAGCATAAAGGCAATAGCCCTCTATAGTGAAGATCTGAATAATGCAGTTCACTTTGGATGGGAATACAAGAAAACAATTTCATAGACTCAGAATTGTCAGCTTAAATACAGACTGCTTTAATAGCATAAGTGACACTTGAATGCCTCCTGAGTTTTATTTTTCAGATATTCATTTTTCAGTATGAAGATTATTTATTTCTTTATATTTTATTTTTAAAATTATTATTATTTTTTAATTTTTTGTAGAGATGGAAATCTCCCTACATTGCCCAGGCTGGTCTCAAACTCCTAGCCTCAAGCGATTCTCTCTTCTCAGCCTCCCAAGCTGGGTTGGGATTACAGGTGTGACCCATTGCACCCAGCCAGATTATTTATTTCTAATCTTTGCTGAGTTAAGATAGCTTTGGATCATAGCTTGATTTGCAGATTTTTTTCTCTATCAAATTAGCAAAAGTATATATTTTTAAAAAGAAAATGATTGTGTTAATTTTGTTTTTGATAGTTTCACAGTAACCCTTGGGAGATTTTAACCTGTCCTGCTTATGTCACATCAGGATTGGAAATCAGTGGTGTAAGCATTGCTTCAACTACTTGTGCATCCTAAAAATACTTACAGGGGTAACACAGTATTTTGGGCTTATTTTTGGGCATAAAGGCACACTGACATTCTCTTTTCACCAACTGCGTGTTTCCACTTCTCATAGATCTATGAATTAATTATTATTTTCACCTGTTCAAGGTGAGAGACGGTTGCAACAAGAGTAGTACCTAATAATAATAAAAGGGCATCCTGTGGTAGAGGATCCCTCTGCCAGCCTCCAAGCTAGAACCAACGCAGCAAGACAACCCTCCAAAGAAAGGTGTGGTCAGAGATTCTAGCAATAAAAGCGTGTGTCTTTCATCATTCTCTAATATGCCACCATACAGTTCTGAGTTCAGGTGCTTATTCTATTTACTACAGCACATCTAGGGGCCATTTTGTGAACCTAACGTTTAACCTGTAGTCTCTAGGAGTCTACTTGAATAGCTTCCAAAGCCTCTTCCAGGCCTCTAATTCAAGTAGATGATGTTAATGAAGATTAGGTCTGTCCTTTAGGAAACACATCACTCTAACTCTCGTAAGGTGTGTTCTGATGCTTTAATTGTAATAAGGAAAATAGTCTCCCGGAGTTAAGTGATGCATGTAGAAACTGATTTTTTCCTATTTGGAGAGGAAAATTTGTTTCTCCTTTGACCTTCAGGAATCTGCCACTTAGGGAAGTAAACTATCTTTGCCAGGGTTTATCAAGATCACCTGCAGCAGAATACCTTGGGGTATCTATTTAAAAAATTAATTTCTGGGCCTTCCCTAAAAATACAGAATCTTAGATGCTGAGCATAGGAACATTTTTAAAAACCACAAGGCAATTCTGATGTCTACTGAAATTTGTGAACCAGATTTTCTCTTAACTCGCATTTTGGATTTTTTTTTTCTGAGACAGATTCTCAAAATGTATTCCAAATTTTAGTTTTGTGAAAAGCTAATTTAAAATGTGACAGTCTAAAGGGTGTAGTCCTTCAGCCATGTTTGATAAATCTTCATTTAGAGTTGTGATGCACACTGAAGTGTGCTGCACTACTTTAGGGAGCTGCTTGAACACTACAGCTTAAATGTGCTGACCTTTATTTCTTTCTTGAATCAATTTCCCATCAGGGCACAAGGGGGAGCTCGGAGATCAGAACACGAGAAACAGCAGCTTTCCTGAAATTATTAGGTTTTTTTGTTTGTTTTGTTTTTTTAGCGGTGAGGTTGAATAAATATTTCCTACTGACAGAAAAAAAAAAAGTCAACATAGCCCAGTTTCTCAGGCTATTTTTTAAGAGGACTTCTCTCTCTTCTCTTCCTCTCTCTCTTTCTCTCTTTCTCTCTCTTTCTCTCTTTCTTTCTCTCTTTCTTTCTTTCTTTCTTTCTTTCTTTCTTTCTTTCTTTCTTTCTCTTTCTTTCTTTCTTTCCTTTCTCCTTCCTTCCTTCCTTCTCTCTCTCTCTTTCTTTCTTTTTCTTTCTTTTTTTTATTCTTTCAGCTTTAAGATCTCCAGAGTGGAGGGAGGGAGATGCTAACCAGACACGTGCCTTGAGAAGCTTCATATGCTGACCAAAAAGTCTCAGAAGGAGACTTTGGTAGTGCAGAAGGAATGCCACCCTCAGGAAATCTCATTTCTTGGCCAAGAATCTTGGCAAGCCAGGCAAAAGTTTACTTTAGCAGTAGCAATGTTGCTTGGGGTTTTGTGTCTTTGTGTCCTGGGAAAATGTCATAAGATCCCCAGACCTGGGAAAGTGAGAAAGTCTTAATAGAAAGTGAAATGGACAGGAGAAAGGGGGAAATATGTGTTCTTTGTGTATCACCTGAGAAATGAGAGGGAACAGCAAATTATCTGGGCTGCCTTCTCATCTGCAGCTGGAAACACCAAGCTGTCTATTTGGTCTGGCAAATGTAGTTGGTTTCTAATTCCATGAAGTGTCTGGAGGGAATGAAACATTTTAGATAAAAACAGTACAGTGTTTGTGGCAGACGTAATCTGACAGCTGGAGTGAAGTTACGAGATTTTCTAGTGTAGTTTGCACCTTGAGCAGAGAATAAACTGCTAGCACAATAGGCTGCTGATATTCCTAAATATTAATAGATGCCCCTCTAGCCTTTGCCTAAAAGGGTTCCCAAACCTGTAATCATTATCTTAGGTAGATAGAGGAACTGAAGGCTCTCCTTTTATTGGAAAGAATTTAGACCTAAGCATTGTGTCCAAAGGGTTCTTTTAAAAACATGAGACATTTCTGTTAGTGAATATGGTATAAAAAGGCCTTATTAAAAAGCAGACAAAGGGAAGCATTTTTACTCCAATAATAGAGGTGCCACAGCATCCACAAGATCCTTGAGTCCAACACATTGACTTTGCAGAGCAGGAAACACTGATGCGCCAGGTTGTATAGCTGCAGTGTGGCATAGTCACGATGGAATAATTTTCTAACTGTGTGGTTTTTTCATGCCATAATGCTTTCATCTTGCCATTTTTTCATCCAAATCCCCATGGGCAGAGATTTGCAAAGAAGCACACTAAGTTAGAGGCAAATATCACACTTACCCCAGAGGATAACTCAACTGACTTACAAGTTATTGGTGCCTTCTTTTAAATGAGTCATCTTTCCTCAAACAGGGTCTTTATTGATGCCACCAGTTAGAGGAAGATCATTTTTTTCTCTCTGTCAACTTCTGACTATATTTAACTGCTTGAGTAGTTTATAAATCAGCCTAAAATTGTTTTGCCAAAACCTCCTTCAAAATCCAAATTCATCTTCATTATCAGTGTAGCCTCTGGGAATATTGAGTCTCACAAAAGGAATGCTTCACAGTTCTGTCCTGCTATATTCAAGGGTCAAACACTCCAGGGGTTTATTTCACAGATTCCAATTTAGAGTCTCTCTATCAAATTCATCATATGTATCGGATGCTAATGTAGTATTTTCTTTGGTCTTTGAGGAAGGACTGTTAAAACCAAAACGTATCCATTTTCAGTTCTTAAGAGACATGGAAGGATGATTGGTAAAATAACATCCCTTGTTTTCTTTTTCCCTAGAACAATTTATAGACAGATAATAGATATGTAAATCTGTGCAAGTTAAATTAAAAAGGCAATTTAACTAAAAAGACCAAAACCAAATATATTCTTAGAATATTAAAAAGTAAAAAGGCATATAGAAGCATTATAAGCATAAGTGAAAACAGCAAAAATCCATTTTGATCAAGAAATGAAAAAACTAAAGCAGAATTGCTAAAACTGTATGCTTCAGACACTAATAAGTACTCTTAAGACATGATATAAAAATCACAAACCATTCTTAAAATTTTCAGATCAATTTTGAGATAAGGATGATAATTATTTTATTTCATTAAACAAGATAAAGAATCTGAAGATAAAACTAAGAAATGTCAGTTAATTTAGTTTGTCTCGGTTTTGATCTGATGCTGGCTTTTGGTAGTTAACTCAGGATAGAGTCTTTAGAAAGGGAGGTTTTGCAGGAGATTGATAGAATTTTGTAAACCTGGATCTAAGAACTATGCATAAAAAACCTTATGTTCATACTCAATCTGTTGTGATATTCTTGTAGAAAACACTGGGTTCTTGTCACACATCCAGGAAAGAGTAGGCTTGCAGACACTTTGAAGGGTGAGGGGTTATGGAATTTATTGGGCAAAAAGGAAAAAGACTCAGCCAAGTGAGAAGGGTTCTGTTAGCAAGCCCCCATCTCACAGATTGAATCCTAGGTTGCCACCCAGGAATAGGAGGGGCCAGACTCCTCCCCCTGAAAAGGGTGCAAACTTCCCAAGGCCCCACCCCATTCTTCCAGTGCCAGGCTGATTGGAGGTTTTCTGTGGAGCCCTTTTTACTTGGCTGTCTCAGTCTGAATGTTTGTGTCTCCCCAAATGCATATGCTGAAATACCATTAGTACTGAAGTGATAGTAGTAAGAGATGGTGTGTTGGGAGGTTATCAGCTCATGGTGGCTCTCCCCACATAAATGAGATTAGTGTCCTTATAAAAGAGACTCCAGGCCTGGCGCAGTGGCTTATGCCTGTAATCCCAGCACTTTGGAAGGCTGAGGCAGGCAGATCAAATGAGGTCGGGAGTTTGAGACCAGTCTGACCAACATGGAGAAACCCTGTCTCTACTAAAAATACAAAATTAGCTGGGCATTGTGGTGGGTGCCTGTAATCCCAGCTACTCAGGAGGCTGAGGCAGGAGAATCACTTGAACCCAGGAGGTGGAGGTTGTGGTGAGCTGAGATCGCGCCATAGCACCCCAGCTTGGGCAACAAGATGGAAACTCTGTCTCAAAACAAAACAAACAAACAAACAAAAAAAGACTCCAGAGAGCTAGCTAGCCCCTTCCACCACATGAGGATGCAAGAAAAAAGTGCTATCTATGAAGCAGAGAGCAAGCCCCCACCAGACACTGAATCTGCTGACATTGCGATCTTGGACAGCTCAGCCTGTAACTATTAGAAGTATATATAAACTACCCAATTTAATATGTTTTATTATAGTAGCCTGAATGGACTAAGACACATTCACAAACAATTTGTAATCTCTAGCCTCAGGGCAAAAAAATTTTGGAGCAAGATGCAGTGGTGTTTTTTGGGCCCCATACAAGAGGGGACAAGCCATCCTCAGCAGAGAAAGTCTGATTCTCCTGAGATGCCAAAGGTGAGAGGAATTACCAGTAGCAGGTTAGAGACAGCACTGATGCCAGTCTGAATACCCCAACGTGGGGAGCTCACTGGAAAGCCCCATGCGAAAGCAGCTTAGCAACAGTAGTTTATCCTGGAGGATAACTCAACTGACAAATTTTCTAGGTACACAATACTGTGGCCTTTCCCTTCAGTCGCCTGAAAGAGATCAGAAACATATTGACAATATAGATAAATGTGTTTTAACCTTTGTATTTTCTATTTGGGCAAAACAAATTTATACTGAATTATAAACTATGCAAACAGTTAATAATAGGATCAGTATTAAGTCATAATAGTTCATAAGAAAAGATTCTTCTCCATGAATTCATAATACAAACCAATTAGATCCTACTTTAGGAAAGATTTATTGAAAAGAAGACACTAGTAGCTCATCTCTCAGTCCAGTTATCTTTCAGGGAATGTATCCCATTTTAGAATTCAAGACCTAGCTTCCTAAAAAAGGTTAATGTGAATTCTTACATATTGCCAGGGCCATCCAGATTCATAAGGCAATCCCAGAAGTAAAATAAGGAAACTGGGAAGTCTCTTATTCATTTCCCAATAAAGCCAAATCAAGGTCCACCTGGTTGTCCTTTGAATCGGTCTTTGCTCTACCTAGATTTCTATCTAGATTTCTACCTAGATTTCACATCCAGTAATCCTGTAGAATCCTAGCCTGACATGCCCCAGCTATCCATGACAGTGTACTGTCTCTTTAGACATTTATTCACTGGTTCCTATGGTGATTGCATAAACCAAAAATTATAAAAGAAGCATGATTTGTGATACCTCTGCATTCCAGCTTTAAAAAGCTGGGGGAGGTGGCTGGAGATAATGATAGGACATGTAATCAAAGGGAAAAGTATTCAAGTACTTGGCAATAAAACATTTATCTATTTTACTGTTTGTTTTTCTGTTTTCTTGGTAGGAAAAAGTATTTTTTGTTTTTCTCTTGTACTTTTTTCTATTTTCATACTAAAAATAAGTGCTATTCAAATTATTATTGCTTCACACATCCCTGTTTCACACGGAAGGACTGATTTAAATTATGACATTTAGGTTTATAACAAAGAATTAAATTTGGATGTTCCACAATTTAAGTGATTCATCAGGTTAAAGGAATCAAATAATTGACTCTAAGGTAAACTATTTTGAGTTAAGCTAAGAGTATCTTTTAACAAATGAAGTCTGCCAAGGAAAGGCACTATAGTGTTTTGACACCTAACAGCAGCTTTATAAATTAAATCAGTGTCGTGATTTTTTGTTGTTGTTGCAGTTTCTGTGGTTCTAGCAGTTCTTTAGAAAGTGATATGCATTGCTAATAGTCTTCTATATTTTTGCATTGCTTTAACCTTTCAAAATTGTTCACTCATTTTATTCATTATAACTACCCTGTGAAGGCAGTATAGCAGACGTTTGATTTTGACAAATTACAAAAATGTGGCAGGGGAAAGAGGGAGTTAAATCATTTGTAGGAAAACATAATCATTCAAGTGTCCAGTTAGAATTGTAACCCTGATCTTTTCTTTAGAAGTTTTTGCAACTTTGATTAGTTTTCTCCTTTTTTTTCATTTATCGAGTTCATTTTTCTCAGATTTTAACAGACTTTCTCTTCTATTTTCCCAAGATAAACTGTTTTTTATTTCCTTACTCAAAACTCCACTGTGCTAGAAAACAAAATGTAGAATAATTTGGGGAGGAAGATTTGAACAGGAGAGCACTTTTGCTATTTTCACTAAATGATCAGGAAATTGTATTCTTGGATGTTTTTTCTCATTGTTTACCTAATTTTTAAAAAAGAAAAATTTTGAGTTGCTTTTTACTAATCTAGAAGGTGGAAAGTATGGATATTTTATGTGGCATGGTTTTCATCTATTGTACTTACTTTAAAAAAAAAACACCTATCTTTGTTTCAGTCTGAATATATTCATTACTCTTTAAAAAAAAAAAAAAAACAGAGAAATTAAGGCAGATAAGAGTTAAACCATTTTCCCCAGAGTCACTATTTGTCATTGTTCTTAGCCCTGACATATGGCATAGGGCCTCAGTTACAGCATGCTATAAACAACATTGCTTTTATTCACATCCCACCACCTCTGCTTAGTCTACAGACACTTTGGAAAGATAGGCATGTAAAAACGCAGTCAATTTTTAGACATGTAGATTTTTTTTTTAGTGTTCATATCTTAGGGTGTCTTAGAATATATTTAGTTAACTAACAGTATGAAATTTTACTTTGCTGTTAGAGTGAATATTATAGTTTTGGACCATGTATCACTGGAAAGGTATTTGAAGTTAAAACTTCAAAAGAGTGTTTTTTAAATTTCCCTTACGATTTTGTGGCTATCCTTTTGCTGTTAAGGGTTTCAGGACACCTGTCCTCAGGACCAGCTGACGTCTAAAGGAGGTTTTCAGGGCAAAGCCTATATTTATGTGGCTTGAATTAAGGAAGCCGAAAGTGGCAGACAAATTTAAATTCCTCTAGTTTTAATGAATTCATGAACAAAACAGCAGTTCTTACTAGAATCTGTCCAAATAGCTTCCGGCATCAATCAGGAAGGATTCTGTACATCATAGCAGCCATTAATTTTTCAGCCATGCTATGTTTACCTGTCCCAGAATGAAAGAGGCAAGCTGAGGTAATGGACCCACCCGCTAGAAAGAAGAGTTTCAAAAAGTCTCCAGAGCCTCCCTAGTGGTTAGTTCTTCGTGATCCTATCCCTGTGTCTAAGCCCCATCCACATCCATCATCTTCAGAGTAGTGAAGGTAACCACCTTTTTAGGTTGTCATTAGGCCAAGGAAACCCAAGATTGCAATGCTATTTGCATCACTTAATTGCATGTTGACCTGGTGGTTGGTTTGTTTTTCACTTTAGACAATTTTGTGATGATGTCTTTCTCCTACCTCTAAAAGACCAGGGTCCTGTGCAGCATTCTGTTCCCTAAAATACCTCGCCTAAGTACATTACCTTAAACAGAAGTTACAACTTCTGTAACATATGAGGCCTTTCATTACCTAGTTTCTCTCCATATGCCCAGCACTCACTCATTGCGTTGCTCTTGAAACTCCAGCAACAATGACCCACATGTAATTTCCTGCCAATTAATCATACCTGTTCATTCCTTTGCAGGAATTCCTTTGCTTTCTTCTTTTCTATTCTGGCTAACTCCTACCAAATATTCTAGACTTAGCTTAGGTATCATTTCTACCAAGAAGCATTTCCAGACCCTTTTTTTTTTTGGTCATTGTCTGTGTCTCTCTCTTAAATTAAAAACAAAAAAGCTTTATAGAAATATAATTCTCCTACCATACAATTCAGCCATTTAAAGCATATAATTCAGTGGTGTTTAGAATATTCAGGGTTATGGGCAACCACCACCGCAGTCAGTTTTAGAAGATTTTCAACACCTCAGACAGAAACCTCATATCCTTTAGCTCTCAGTCCCCTATACCCTAGTCCACTTCCTAGCCCTGAGCAGCTACTAATTTACTTTCAGTCTCTATAGATTTCTCTATTCTGGACTTTGAATAGCATATGAATAGCATCATATAATTTGTGAAATTTTGTGACTGGTTTCTTTCACTTAGCATAATATTTTCGAGGTTCTTCCAAGTTGTGGTATGCCTTACTGCATTTCTTTTATGGCTGAATAATATTCCTTTATACAGATATACTGCATTTTGTTTATGCATTCATCTGTTGATAAACATTTGGGTTGTTTCCACCTTTTGGTTATTATATAAAATGCTGCTATAAACATTGATGTACCAGTTTTTGTGTGGAGATATGTTTTCATTTCTCTTGGGTTTATACCTAGGACTGAACTTGCTGGAATAAATAGTAACTCTTACTTAATTGGTTGAGGAACTGCTAAACTTTTCAAAGCAGGTGCACAATTTTACATTCCTACCAGCTGTGCATGCATGAGGACACCAATTTCTCCACGTCCTTACAACACTTGTTATTATCTTTTTGATTCCAGCCATCCTACTAGGTACAAACTGTTATCTCCTAGTGGTTTGTGTCTTTTAGATTTTTTTCCACTTATGTTTCTTCACCATCCACACCGTGCTCCCCAGCATGTGATAGGTATTCTGGTGCTGATTGGAGTGGATTGAATGGGTTAAAAAGCTGCCACTTACGTGTTTTTGGTTTTGTTTATGATTTTAGCAAGTGCCCAGCAGGTACTTGTGATGGGTGCACATTCTATTTCCTGTGGGAGAGTGCTGAAGCTTGCCCTCTGTGTACGGAGCATGACTTCCATGAGATTGAGGGAGCCTGCAAGAGAGGATTTCAGGTAAGGGACAAACTCTCAAGGCAGAGCTTTGGCATTATAGTTGGTTAATCTGGCATCAAATCAGAGAAACTCAGGTCCAGAAGTATGGCAAAAGCTTGTAGTTAACTTAGTGTAACATTGGTAGGCATTTAAAATCAAGTTTGGCAGCTGAACTTTCAGATACTAGGGTAGCTGCAGATGTGCACTGGGATTGAAGATAATGAATCATGATAAGGGAGTCACAGGCTTTAGTATTTACCTGGATTATATGGGAATAACATCATTAAACCAAGATGTGATTTACATAATGTAGGTATAGGTATAATTAAGATGGGGATAATATAACTGACTCACTGTAAGAAGCATGCCTAAAAAGTAAAGCATATACATATAAAATCAAGATCCTACTCTGTAGCTTCTGTGCATTCATACTTAAGTATTTTTTGTTTCCATTTTATATTTAATACATTATGAAAACTTTCCCTTCTCATTAAATATATTTTTAAAAACATATTTATTGATAAATATTTTATTTTTTATATAATTTGGTATTAAATAATTCCTTTGTTAGACATTTGAGAGAAAATTGAATACAATCTTTTTGTGCATAACTCTGTAGCAAACATCTTTGAAGGAAGTTTGATTTTGTTAGTTTATTTTTAGAAAGAGATTAATTGAATCCAAAAAGAATGGATTTTTTTTAAGTCTTGATACGTATTACCAAATTACTTTGATCATATCAATTTTCACTTTCACTTCATTTTCACTTTCACCAATAGTGTTTGAGAGAGGCTGCTTCACTGAACTAGCTTTGAGTAGTATCATACGAAAAAAACAAACAAACTTAATCTGCTTCAAGACCACTTGTTTACTACCACTCCATGCCCAAATTCCATTAAGATCATAATAAAGAAGCACAGAGGAAAATAAATCAACACTAATCCTGGAAACCCGAAGGGAGAGTGGGCACCAGAGAATCAGAGAGGGGAAGCAGTTCTGCCCAGGAAGGTCTTGAAGAGCTTGCAGTTAGCAGGATGAAGGGCAGGAGCTTGAGAGGAATGACATCAGGATGCTTGCGCCCAATCCCATGCATTCCAAGTATTTGGCAGCAGTTGCGTTCCCCTCACCCCTAGGAAAAAACCATAGAGAACTATTCTCTAAGTTGGTGTTTTTCAAACTTTAACGGCAGTGAACCTATATTAAGAATTATATTGTACATCAAACCCAGCACACACACACACACAAATTAGACACACAGAAATATGCCTAAAAGTGAGATAAAGTTTTAAGGCACAAGATTTATTTTATATTTTATGATAAAGTACAAGCATAGAATTAATGTAAAGTATATTTTTATTAATAATTTAATGCATTATACAAAAAATAAGCAGATAACACAAAAACAAAAATTAGGAAGTGTGTTATTTAATTTGTCAAATGTGCTTCCCTGTAGATGGCTTATTTCAGTTCAGAGCACACAGGGTCAGTGACGCTCACTCAGCTAGCACACTGCTGAGACAGTTTCTTTTTAATATTTTTAAGTAGGTCAAGGATAAAAATTCCAGATTCACAAAAATAGTTTCTTGTTAATCCTCTTAATAATGATAATGCTTTTTCTACTTCACAATATAAATTCTTCTTTACCTTTACTCTACAATTATGATAAACTGCTTATCTTATAATTGTTTTTTAGAGTAAATGAAAAACAAAGCTGCACTCCCTTTGGCTACCAAGTTTAATTCAAGGGTTTTTGAATAGCTAAATGATCTTTTATCCAAACATTCTTTAATATTTCTCTCCTGGAAGGTAATGAATGATGAGAAGGCTAAGACAGTAATGTTGCAACAAATTCCCTAATTTATTTCATTCAAACTCTCTTCCTTGGTAAGGTCACTTCAACGTATTATAAGATTGTTGAGAATAGATAGTTGCTGTGTGATTCTTTAGTATTTGTTTCTGCCTTTAAAATGATACTTTTTGGATCACTTTGATGTGCTTGACATGTTGAAATTTATAACATTCCCCTATAGTTACAAATTTAATTTGAGAAATACTGGAAGCAGTTAAATATATCCTTCTGTTATGCTTAGATACCAGTTTTGGAAATAGGATACCAGTTTTGTCCAAGGAGCTTGAGCTTCAGTTACAAAACTATGAATGTCATTCCTGAGTTCATAGACCTTACTTAGTGTATTCCATTGCAACTATAAAAAATTGGTATGATACAGTAAGTGGGAACAGCCACCTCCGATCACTGAATAAAATATTTTAAAAAGTCAGCTCCTCCGTGAGCTTCATATACAAATGACAAGTATTGCTGTATTTTTTATTGTCAGTGAATATATGTGGATTTCTTTGGATACCAAAGCTTCATGATAGAAGAAAAATAGTTATTGTGAAATATTGCAATGGGTATATTTAATTTTTTTAACCATCCCGTTGTGTTTCAGTCCTATTTCCGACACCATCTTTAAAATTTTTTACTTTATATTGATTGAGCATGCACTTTCCAAATTCTTTAAATATATCTAATACAGATGCATATGTTAAATTTATACAAGTCCTCCACATACAGCTGATATAAACAAAAAGAGCTGCACAACTTGTGATAAAAGTGCTCTTATCAAATTGGATCTCCAAAATCTATACTGGGTTCTAAGTGTATATTAAGCATTACTTCTATATGTCATGCAGCACTAAAGATTTGAAGAGATACTGTGTTATCACTAAGGGGACTGTCTTCAAATTTATCTTTAAATTTATCTTACCCTGCTCACAAGATATTTCTACACACTAGAAGAATAAATTTTTCAGCTACAGTGTCAGCCATTTTCTGTTTTCCAATGATGTGTGGTTGAATGAACAAGGCTTTCTAATTAATAGTTATAGAATTACTAAGAAAAGTTGCCAATGGCTTGATTTTTTTCCATGTTGGTATTTGAGAAGCTTATTGAAAAGTTAAGCATTCCGGGTTTGCAAGTTTTTTTTTTTTAATTTTGAAGTTTTAAGATTTTGTTATAAGACTGTCATCAGACAGTAGAGCTTGCTGTTTTCATTGGGCATTGCACATTTGATAAAACCATATCAAAGATGGTACAGTCTTTTTTTCTTGTTAGAATGCACTTCAAATAAAGTCAACATTTGCTGACGAATTTATGTTTCTCTCTGTATTGTCATTATTGACACTTAGAGATGCAGCAAATGAATTTGAACATGCCTCAGCATTTCCCACATTACCATTTTTATAAAAAATAATGTGACCCACTTAAAAAGAAATTTATTTGCACTAAGTTTAGGAAACACGTTTCAGTTATAATGTACTAACAAAAAAATCCAGTCACTAATATCCTTTCTAAAAATCCTGCCAAAATTTCCTATCCAAAACTTGATTCAAACTTTTCCCCAAAGTGAATGAGAGTCTCATGTCCCTTTCACTTCATGACTAACTGCAAAATTGTTTGTGTATTTAAATAATAAAAATTAACATTATGGTGTTATTCTTCTGTTAGAATGTTGATAAAATGACCATCTTATACCAGAAAGTTTAATGAGACACGTTAAAAGATTAGTGCCTATGTTATTTAATGTCGGTGGATAGAATCACCATGCAAATTGCTACTGGTCACCGTATATGTTGAAATGTATAAGGAACCATATGCTGTACTCGGATTTTCTGTTTTGATCTGCCTATTTGATCTATCTATTTTAAAAAATTCCTGGTTGAGACCCAGTATATTAATATTTTATTATTCACAATTAGTTGTAACTTGCAGTTTGAAAAACATTGCCCTAAAGGAATCGCCATCTATTTCGGGAGGATGAAAGTAACTGGTGTGGGTAGTGATGACCCAGAATAATGCCCTTCTTATTTTGGCATGGGGAAGAAGGGTGTAGACTGTGTGCCCACTTACACCAGTTACCCAGTCGTGGTGCACCTATATGTCCCAGGTCTAGGGTCTGCTCTTCCATTCAGAGGACAGGCTTATTGGGAAAATGGGCTTACATGATGGGTGAATGCAACCCATTTCTTATATTAAGCAACCTAAGCTTTCATTCAAAAACATGAGTAAGATGTCTAAGGGCATCAAAATTAAAAAAAAAAAATAGCCCAGAAGGTATGTCCAGATGGAGCCATTTTTATTCAACCTCCTTGGCATGTACTGTACTGCACCCTTTTGAGGTGGCAATCCATCAATCCATGTCTTTATTTGGTTTTTACGTTTTCATTCATTAATTCCTTATTCATTCACATATCTTTTTTTCCTGTATTTCTGGAGCTTTTATTAAATGAATGCTGAATAATCCTCTATGCCTACTGTAAGTGAAGGGTTAGAAAACCCTTTCTTCTTTTATGTAAGAAATTGACCTGTGACAAATCTAGCTTTCTCAGTTGAGTCTGAATCTCATTTCTCATGTCTTCTATGGTTTTATGGTTTTTTTTTTAAAGGAAACCTTATATGTGTGGAATGAACCTAAATGGTGCATTAAAGGAATTTCTTTGCCTGAGAAAAAGTTGGCAACCTGTGAAACGGTTGACTTTTGGCTGAAGGTGGGAGCCGGTGTGGGAGCTTTTACTGCCGTTTTGCTGGTGGCTCTGACCTGCTACTTCTGGAAAAAGAATCAAAAGTA
The DNA here is from genome assembly GCF_028885655.2 of Pongo abelii. Classification (NCBI taxonomy): domain Eukaryota; kingdom Metazoa; phylum Chordata; class Mammalia; order Primates; family Hominidae; genus Pongo; species Pongo abelii. The sequence goes on from NC_071991.2 coordinate 89,592,395, forward strand.
AGTACCCTCTGAGATGATCACAAGAAAGCTAAAGGGCCTATGTTGTTGTGAAAATTCTAGACTTGATCATTATATCCAATAAATAGATTCTCTCAGAGACACAAAAATTTTCTCCTTGCGAAGAAATCGTAGGAAAGGCCTTCAGAAAGCAAGCAGAGGAAACGATTGTTGTTCTGACAGTAGAAAGATCATAGAACATTAGAGATCATTGAGTTAGTCGTTTATTAGAAAACAAGGAAAACAAGAGGCTCCATGTTATTCAGGTAGATGACAGCAGAGCTGAGATTTGGAAGGCAGATATTCTCTCAGTGTCTGCCTTTTTAAAAAATGATATAATGCTGTCTTCTTACTTCACCTTTTCTTTTAAAATTTCTTGTGGGAAGACATTTGCAAAAAAAAAAAAACAAAAAAAAACCAGACTAAGTGTATAGGCAAATATCACATTTATTTACTCCAGGTCTTCAAGGATCTGGAATTGAATATTGAGCCTAATTCCTGAATGTATTTTGATCTCTTGTAGGACTTGAATCTTTTAGAATGATTTACACCTCAGTGGGACTGTGGAACTCCTATATTGTAATATCTAGGGACAATTGCAATATCTGGGGTGATAGTATAAAGGAATAAATAATATAGAGAGATGATAAAGACCAAATTACTTGCCTGTTTGATATTCTAGTCTTTACAAACTAAATACTGGGAAAATCTTACAGTGAATTGGCTTCCAAATATTCATGTTAAGAAAATGCATTCAGGCCTCAAAGTCCCCACCCCCAAATTTTTTCATTATTTGACAATTCAATGTACAGTGGTAGAATTAACTCTATTGAACTGATTTCTGACATCCTGGGAAATATTTCTTTGTAAATGGTAGATACATGATAACACACATATTGCTATGGCTATAGGCTAGGGAAATTTGTTGGTGGAGCAATTTTACTCCAAGCCAATTTAATGAGCTGGTATATGACCACCTAAAATAAGTATTTATTTATATTAACATAAATGGATATTTGTTTATTTATTTTATCACTATTTAGACTGGAATACAAATATTCCAAGTTAGTAATGACGACTAACTCAAAAGAGTGTGAACTCCCGGCTGCAGACAGTTGCGCTATCATGGAAGGAGAAGATAATGAAGAGGAAGTTGTATATTCCAATAAACAGTCACTACTAGGAAAACTCAAATCGTTGGCAACCAAGGTGAGAGTAGAATTTTAACCTGGTGTTACTGGGTGTTTATAAAGTAGGGGACATATTAACCTAATAATAGCATTCACGCAAGCTGTTATTTTGCATGTTTATATCTCAGTGGGTATTTATCCAACAGAAATACTCTTAGAAGCACATGATATAGATACAATAATATTCACTGCGCATTGTTTTTGTTGGTTGTCAAACATCATCAATAAGGAGTTAGATATTTTCATATGTCAAAGTGACAGAATACTATGCAACTCTGCAGCTGTTAAAGACTGAGATATCTATATGTACTGATAAATCAATAGGTCCAAGATAGAGTGAAAACAAATGGACTATTGTATTTATATTAAATATACATTTATGTTTGTATTTGCATAGCAAACTGTTAACAGTGGCTGCCTTTTGGGAATAGTGAACTAATGAGAGTGTTTAGTCTTTGAAAGCAATACATTTTTGTGATATTGGGATTTTCACAAAGATACTATTTTATAATTTAAAAATGGGGGCTAATAAAAGATATTACATTCATTCATACTGTTCCTTTTTTATGACAAGATTGTTTTACATAGAGCAAACAAAAGTTATATAAATTATTGAGGTATATGAGGTAACATATTGTTGGCTTTGGATTTTGGAACAACTACCATATCCAAACATAACATGAAACAATACATTGTTTGAAAAGACATTTTATTTGACATTTTTCACCATTGACTTAAAAGATGAGAAATTATCAGCTTACTGAAAATTAAAAAAGAATGAAATAGAAGAAAGAAGATGACTTTCAAATGATTTACAACAGGATAGACAAGAGACAAAATTTACATTTATAAAGAGTACAAAGACATTTACATTTCCTTGTACTCTCCTCATTTAGGCACATAAATATAGGGAATTATTTAAGAGTAAAAATGAACAAACCGTCTTTCCCTTCTACTAATGGTTAATTTTTCCTTTTATTAATATGAAGATGTAAGGAGGGTACTATTGCCATAAAATAACAAAAATATAGTGATTATTAAGATCGGAGATCTTTACCCTACTTGCAAGCTAACAAGTGAGTCTGCTACAGTTTCATGGACAGTTTAGAAGACATGAGACTCATTTCAGAGATGAAGGACAGTTTCGTATTCATGGAGTAGTGTTAGCAGAGTAATAACCCTTATACCAGCTCCCAAAGCCACAGGTAGCCCACAAGGCTGTGTTCCCACAGCGCTATTTGCAGAGGAAATGATATCACTTGATTGCATTACAGGAAAGGGACTCTAGGCCTTAGGAACCTGAATGTTCATAATGAACAGTAAACATGCCCATCCTTTGCCTCAAAGGGGGCTATTATCTTTATTGTTTTGGACAGGTAGCATACCTGTCCATTGCTCCTGGGAGACACTATTTCCAAGACTGTAAGCAAGCCTACCCTTTGCTCAGGAAGGAGACAATATATCTTTATATTCCAAGGCAATTTTCATACAAAGATTCTTGAAAAGATAGTCTAGAACAAAGGGTAATCAGTTTCTCACTTTTAAGATGTACAGAAATGAAAGAGAACCATGGAGAATTGTCTCCAACAACATCCAAACCTCATTTTTATACCATGTTGGTTTCTGATGAATTTTCCCTTTAGTTCCCCACTCCATGCACCATTCTGATTAGTATGACTGACTGAAGCTGGGATCAAATTTGATCAATTTGCTTTATACAGCATTTAAATAAAGCTACTACCAATAGGACACCGAGCAGAGGTCACCTCACCAAGATGAGGCCAATCTGTATTGTTAACCTCAACCCTACCCTCAGGGTCCCAGACTCAACTAGCCGAACAAATGCTATGAACCATCAGGGTTTACCTTAGAAAGCTACATAGCTTTCTTGTGTTGATCTTTCCACTGGCACTCAGATATTTCCTCCATAAGATTTGGACAAAAAGGGGACAAGGAAATTTTCAAAATCTTAACAGAGACCCAATATACAGAAGTCCTCCCTTACTTGCAGTTTCACTTTTCATGGTCTTACTTTTTGTGGTTTTAGTTATCCACAGTCAACTGTGGTCTGAAAACATTACATGGAAAATTCCAGAAGTAAACAACAAGTTTTAAATTGTGTGCTCTTCTGAGTAGTATGATGAAATCTCCTACTGTACTGCTTTGTCCCCCCCGGAAGTAAATCATCCCTTTGTCTAGCATATCTTTGCCATATACACTACCTGCTTGTTAGTTACTTAGTAGTCATCTTGATTATCAGATTGAAAAAGACAAAACAGAACCAGCATCATAGGATTTGATACTGTGCTTCGTTTAAGGCATCCACTGGGGCTAGGGGGGGAGTTGGAACGTATCCCCTGGGAATAGGGTGGGGAGAACTGTGTCTCTGATTTTTGTCACACACTTGGTGAGCAGTAAACTCAATCAAGTGGTTACTATCCTTTTGATCTAGGGTCATGGCAATCCAACAAGACAATCCAGATACATTAATCCAGGTACTACAGGATATATTAGTAATTGTACAGACTTTGTCTTGGTTCTCAAGGAGAAAGTATAGGGTAATTATATTGTGAATAACAATGTATGGACAGTGAGTTGATGTTGACCTGAATGCCTTTGATGGCTGAGGTGGTGTAATTGATTACTTCAAGCTAAGGTCAGAGGCAAATTTTATACCACCTTTTCTAGCATCCCTAACAGTAGGGGTATTTTCCTAAACAGTTGAAGATCTTTTATGTCTACTCCTAAGGTGTAAGTTATCATGTTTTTAGTGAGGAAGCAAGTTAGTGTCTGATTTCTACACAAGAAGTGCAGTCCTGGAGGTACACATGGTGCCTCTGGAAAGAAAGTGTTATTCACAGTTGTTGGGTACATGAAGTGGGACCTACATTGTGCAGGCAGCACAGGTTGACTGTGCCTGTAAGTGGCTTCTTTGCTGGCTAGTAAGCCTTAGGGTTTCCAATTCACCTCATATCATGATGTCTCCTTTTTGTCTTCAGGGAGACTACTTGAGGGAATTCAGCTCAACTTTTTCTGTTTGTCCACACTGCAAACTAGTGACTTTTGTTCACCTCATGAAATGACTAAATAACGGCTATGGAAATGAGATGTTGGTGTTACTCTGGGGCAGGGACTGAGGCCATTTCTTGCTGTTTTGGATAAATTTCTCAGTTAGTTAAAGGGGAATGGCAAATGAATTGTGATGAGAGCATGTGGTGGGTATGGCAGACCCAGCAGTGAGTTAAATTAAAGGCGCTTGCCATGATTTGAAAGAGCCACATCAGAGCATTTTTCTTCATAGGAAGGTGACAAGGTGACCCTAAAAAATCATATGATTCTTAATGTCCCTTATTTCTTCATACTTCTCAGGGTCTAAGCTGTCTCCTCCATTATCAGACTGTGTTGTTGTCTCTTTCCAGTGCTAAAAAACCAGCTTGTCCCATTTCAGTAACTATAATTTCACCTTATTTCTACCCATATCTATCCAGAACATTCATGTGCAAGAGGGATAAAGGCATTTTATAGAAACATATAGAGACTCAGTGTGCACCCCCTCTTTGTCCATGTGGGCCATGGTAGGGGGATTTGGGGGGCAGTGTACTCCACAAGTGGTCATTATCTATTTTATCTATAATCATGACAGCCAACAAAGCAACAATACAGGTGGTTAAACCAGAATTATATTTGAATCTCCTAGATCCCCTTCTGGGTGGGCTATCACTAGAAGTTGTATCCAGGAAGCCTGAGGTTACTGTTGGAGTAAATAACACATCATGCCCTAGATTGGTGAGGCAGAATCCAGGATGTTCAGATAAGTGTAAATAACCTTATGTAGCGGTGTATATGTGTATCTGTCTGTGTGTAGGTATGTGTATGTGTGTTCTTCCTGATCATTATCCATGAAGTGGCCAAAAGGAGATGATCCCTTTCCATGGGCAGCCATATTTGATGACCAAACTGCTGTATTAAGATGTGTGGATCAGGAGGAGGTGAGGGAGACAGAGTCAGAAATCTTTTTGAGTCGCTTTCTGAGAAGGTCTTACAATGCTCAATAATACCATATGCTTTTGGACAGTAGAAAATGTGGAAGGTCCACTGAATACCTCTACTCTCAACTAATTTATGGGTAGCTTTTGTGATAAAAAGTGCCCTATTGTCAGACGGCAAATGGTCTTTAAAGCTACCAACTTTATACTGATTTGTTTCAAGGTTCACAATGTGTGGGTAGAGTTAGCTGATCAGACTGGAATAGCAACACAATACGCTGAACAGTTGTAAATAGTGGTGAGGCACCACCAATAGCCCAAAGAGGTGGTCAAAGGTATTTTGTAATCAATTTTCCCGGGAAGAACTGGTCAACTTTTGGCATGAGTCCCAAGTCTGGCATCTATGGTAACCTCTGCATAAGAAAAATAGAATCATTTCCCTTGTGCCCAGCCTATGATGGCAGATGCTTTGCCATGTTGGGTGAGATGATGGACCCATGCACCATTTGTGACAGTCTGTCTTGGGTAGTCTCTATCAGGAGCTTGATTCAATTTCATCTTTTCTTAAGAAGGATCCTTACTTGGGCATCTACATGAGTGACACATATTTTAATCCAAAACTAAGATCTATTTTAGTGGTATCCAAAAAGGGTAACCTTGAAATGCCAGTCTTTAGTTTTTCAAATGGCAGAGAAAACAGCTAGCCATTAGCAATAGCACGAATCAGTAAGTCAGAAAAATATAATGAAGTTTATCAAGGGAGGTAATGTGTAGGTCTTGATAATGCCTTTGAGTTCTGTCCACTGAGCTGAGCAATCTTGTTGGTTTTCAGTTATTCATAGATGATTGAATATCTGTAGCAGCCAGTGGATACCATTGGGCTTCAGCTCAACCAAATCATCAGTGAACCCGGTCCAACATGTAGTAGAACCTCGATAAATCGAGGGTCCTATTGAGTCAGTGGTTTTGTTTTGAGCAGTGGAGTAGGGGATAAAATTTCACCCAAAGGGTATGGTGCCACATTTTCATGTGAGGCCTACATGCCACTGGGGCAAGACCAACAGCATTCTTGAATATATGCCATTCGTATTTGACAAGTGAGGCTTATTCGGCCTTTTCCACCTTGTTGAGCGACCATAAATGGGACTATCAAGCTGTAGAGTCACAAGATCTGCATGGGAATGAAATTTAGTTTTGACTAGTTCAGTGACCAACTAATGGCTATAGCTGGTAGCCATATCAAGAGATAATGAGTCTAAAACCTCAAAGGGTACCTCTGTCTCCTTTTGCCAGAGTCTCCAACTGGCAAAATCATTAGTTATAGAGAATTGTATCACAAAGTTGTCATTATGATTGTGAGGCCATAAAGGTAAAGAGTGTGCCCCAGCTTTCTGGACAGCTTTTAACATAGCCTGTTCGTTTGGGTCCAATTCAAAGGATACTATTTTGTAGGCTAGCTGATATAAAAGAACAAGTAGAATACTCAAATGAGGCCCAACACTGTCCCAATAGCAGAGTCAAGTGAAGTGCTGGGCTGTTTTTCCTTAACCGTTGGGTAGATTTAGCATTGTAAATCTGCTTACATAGTTCCAATGAACTTTACTTAGGTAGCAGGTCCCTGAATGTTTTGGGGGTTTATCAACCACCTCTGCTAGTAGAAGTGTGATAACTCAAGCAGGGCTGTTGATATGGAGACTTCTGACTTGCCACCAAAAGGACCTAATTTATATAGTGACTGTTTTGGGCATCAGAAGGTAAAGGAACTTGTGTGAAACCCTGACTCACCATTTGTTGCAAATGGCAGAGTTGGGAACTCCTGGGGTATCCTACTGCCTACTGGCACTTCTCTACACGTGGCTGTTCTTGGTCAAGGGATCTCCTTTAGCATGTATGAGATGGGGAAGTACAAGCATATAACATCAAGTTCTACTGTATATTCAGATGTAGAAGCAACAACAACACTATCTTGAATGGACACATAGAACCCCTCCAAAGGTCACATTATTTTCCCTTTTCTACTCTAAACCTTGCTCAAACCTCATTATTTGTATGCTCCTCTTTTCCCACAGGAGAGTAGGTATGATGGTGACTTGAGTTCCTGCAACCAACAGAGTGGTAAATGTTTAAGAAACCCTCTCCAAGTTTTCCTAGCAGATTCAGATGGGTGTATGTCGTCCAGCCCCTCTTGGTAACAGGAAAACTTTAGTCTCTTTTCTAATTATCTTTTTTCTTGAAGCAGCTGAAGTTGGGATAGTTTGGGAGGGAGGCATTAAGACTGAAGAGAAAGAGAATCTTTGACAATAGACAAGATGTTTGCATTCACTTTTATTTTTGACCAACATATTGGCTGCTAATGATCCAACCAACTTCCAATGTTTTTGGTCTACCCAAAGGCCTATGTTGAACAGCAAGGTTCTGTTTACTGACATCATTTATTTGAGCTTTGGGGACCCCTTAACTTAGAGGCCACTTTCATATTGCTTTTTCTCTGAGGCTGCAGGTTTTATGTCCTTTTGTTGATTTGTACTTGACTTGCATATTGGAGACATGTTTAAAGAATCTATCTTAATCCAGAGTATTTCTTGCTATTGTTAATAATGTTTAATGTAATTCCTGGTTTTAACATAAAAGTAGGGGAAATTTCCAGGTAGACCTGACCATACTAATTTATTTAGAGTCCTTTGGGTCAGTTTCTCATTCTCTAGTGAACTTCTTCCGCGTTGTAAACCCAATCTGCGACAATAAGAGTCCAAATATGAGTCAATGCTTCACTAAGTTTTCCTATGGGAATTAGTCTCAGGGAAAGCTCTCTGTATTGTAGTCAGGACCCACTTCAAAATCTCTGAGACTTTTTTACTGTCATCTATGAATATACCTAAAATTGGCATGATAGATTGCAAGAGGTGTTGAGCCCAAAAATGGCCCACCTGCTTGTCATTCTGAATTGCTTACTGAACAGTCATTGAGTCCTGCCAAATGATCTCTAAAGTGAGTCAGTCAAAATCTTCATAATCTCTCAGGTTTCTTCCCATAAATGATTTCCATTTTTCCCTTTTAGTACTCCTTGTAGATTATGCATGTCTCTGTAATTTTTATCTAAAGAGGGTGAAACCTCCTTTGCCTACCAGGATGAATTTTAGTTGTACGGTCATACAGGATTGGTTCCAGGGCCCCTGAGCATACCAAAATTCAAGCATACTTAAATCCTGCAGTCAGCTCTGCAGAGCCTGCCTATGTGACAAGTCAGCTCGCTATTTACGTGGCTTTCACCTCCCACAAATACTGTATTTTCAATCCACGTTCAGTTTTGTAAAATCTGCCTATAAGTAGGCCTGTGCATTTCAAACTTGTGGTGTTCAAAGGTCAACTGTAGTTCTTACCATGGGGCATACCTAAGACTGATTGCCTGGTGAATGAGGAAGTCTTTCGGGCTAGAGGATAATTAAAGCATCCAGGGCACTGTTGAGGTAGCTGAACTGTGAAATCTTTAACCCATTGCCCAGTCAGTACTCAACCAGCAGTCACCTCCCCAATTAGAGTATAAAAAAGTTTTCTTCCCTGAGAAGACTCAGGGTAGTGAATTTTGTTTTGAATAGCAATTTTAGTTAGCATAATGATTTTTTACTTTAAAAATGAAATTTTGAAATAGTACAGAAAAGTTGAAAGAATCATACAGTGGTATAGTCATATACCCACCATCCAAATTTTATTATATTTGTATTATTACATATCTGTCCCTCCATCCTTTCATCAACCCATATTCTTTTCTGTTGTTTGGTTTCAAAGTAAATCGCAGACTTCAATACACTTCACCCCAAAACACTTCAGGGAACATATCATTGATGATAATTCAATACTTTAAGTTTATTTTAAGTGAAAGGCACACATTACAAATATACAACTTAATGAATTTTGAGAAATGAATATACATCTATAACCCCCAATTCCTATCAAGATATAGAACACTAGTTCACCCCTGAGAGTAACATGTATTTTTGCATGTAGTCAATCCCACATCTCCCAAAGGAAACTACTATAATGATCTTTTTAAACCATAGGTTAGTGTTATTTGTCATAGAACTTCATATAAGTGTAATCACACAGTATCTGTAGTATTTTGTGTACATTTTATTTTACTCAGAAAGATGTTTTTGAGATTCATTTGCCTCATGTTAACAGAAGTAGATTCCTTTGTATTCCAGAGTAGTATTCTATTGTGTAGATATACCAAAATTTGTTTATCCAGTCTGTTGATTGATACCTGTGCTATTTCCGGTGTTTGACAATGAATAAAGCTGCTATAAATATCATTGCACATATCTTATTGTGTGTCTATTTTTAAGAAGTTTGTTATACATGATTTCAGAGAGCAAAAAATGTTTATGTTCATTAACTATTATGTCATATAGGGTTTGCTTTATCTTAGATATGCTCATTCATGTTCTAAAGGCCATACCTTATTTGATATTTCTCTAGCACTGCACTACAATTCTCGGGTTTATGTATAGATTTATTTTTCTTGACTTTTCTCAGCAATTAAAACTAAATCAATTTTTATGTGTTTCTTTTATTTATTTCACTATTATTTATGGGACATTGTAAGACACTTTGCCAAGTTTGGGTGTTATGTCAAATTAGACACAATTTATCAACTCAGACACCAACTAGAATATTAGGGGAGGACACATATCTCTCTCTCTCACACACACACACACACCCCCTTTTCAAATGATCATCCAGTATGTCAAGAACAAGAGTAGCGTCTCTTGCAGCACTGGGGAGAAGGGAGTGCAGTAGGGTAGATAGTGACAAGGTGAGGAAAACCTTCTGGGGGAAGTTGGCTTTGGAGTAGATTCTTGGGTTTAGAGCTGAAAAAGATCATCCTGTTTGGAACTCTTGTCTAATACATGAGTAAACTGAGACCTTGTGAGGTTCACTTATTTGTCCAAAGGGGTTAGATAGGAATTAGAAGCCCTGTCTCCCAAGTTCCAATCCAGTGTTTTTCCTTCTCCAATGTGGTATTTCAACAGATTTTTATAACCATTGATTGACAACCTACCAAGTGGTAGGACTTGGGTCATATCTTAGGAATTAAACAATGAATGAGATATAGAGTTCCTGCCATTAGGAAGTCCCAGTCAGTTAGTGGCACTACCTACCTAATTATATACACATGCGTATGTGTATATATCCCACCATTTCAGCAATAGCACAATCCCATGCGAATGCAGAGGACATGGCTATTAAAGCCCTATTATCTCAACATGATTTTATAAAGGATTTTCAGTGTTTTACTTTAAATATTACCTTGAAGATAACCAACAGGTCTCTGCCTTCCCTCCCCACAACACCATGTTGAATCAAATTTTCTCAAGCAAAGGCTGCAGGAATCTCGTGTTTTCTTTTGAGTTTATGGCTGATACCCTAGAGCTCTTTCCTTTAATATTCTATGAGCTCCTGGAGGGAAGACATCTCGCTGTACTAATTTTTGTATGCCTAAAGTCTAGTCATGGTCCTGCAACAGAGATGGTGCTTAACAAATATTTCAACTGCTAATGGTTATTCTAAAGAATTGTTAAGGCTGTTAAACATGAGACCTCAGGCCAGTTCTCACAGAGCCAGTCAGCAGGAGCACTGAGGAGATCTACAGTCTGCTCTTCCAGAGGCTTGTCAGCTCAGCAGAGGCAGGGAAAAAGTGATATGTTGGTGCATATGCTATGATGTTTTTCTATAACCCTGTCCCTGTAGTCCTAAAGCTCTTGGATTTATCCACCCCAATGAAAGCAAACACAAAAGCAAACTTACCCTTCCTGACAGCTACTCAATGTCGACTTCCTATTATCTTCTCATGTCACTATTCTACTTTAGACATACATCTATTTGCATGTGAGACTGATTGGCCTCCTATTTCATTTATTTTAAAAAATAATCATAGTTCTCTTTATTTTTATTCTCTTTATTAGCATAGTCTCCCTATCCCATTCCAGCAGCCTTCAGAAAGCTTTCTCTAACAATTAAAATGTTGGAAGAAGCCTGGGAAACATGGCAAAATGTTGTGTCTACAAAGAAATATAAAAATTAGGTGGTTGGGCACAGTGGCTCGTGCCTGTAATCCCAGCACTTTGGGAGGCTGAGGTGGGTGGATCACGAGGACAGGAGTTTGAGACCAGCCTGGCCCCAACATAGTGAAACCCCGTCTCTATTAAAAATACAAAAACGTATCTGGGTGTGGTGGCAGGTGCCTATAATCCCAGCTACTCAGGAGGGTGAGGCAGGATAATTGGTTGAACCCGGGAGGCAGAGGTTGCAGTGAGCCAAGATTGCACCATTGTACTCCAGCCTGGGCAACAAGAGCGAAATTCTGACTCAAAAAAAAAGAAAAACCAAAACAAAACAAAGGCATGCTTGCTCGCATCTGTGGTTCTAGCTACTCAGGAGGCTGAGGTGGGAGGATCCCTTAAGCCTGGGAGACAGAGGTGGCAGTGAGCTGAGATTGCACCACTGTACTCCAGCTTAGGTGACAGAGAGAGACCCTGTCTCAAAAATACAATAAAAGTTGGAAGAAATCCCATCTCCTCTTTCTCCTTTCCTCATTAAAGAAAACTAATTTATTTTAATAGTCTACATTTTGAATGTTTTATATAATGCCAGCAATGATACATTTGAGTGAAAATTTTGACCTATTATCAAAGATGACTTGTTTAATATCTTTAATAGGCATATACCTAAAAGATTTTCCTAAAACATATTAGTGAACTCAACTGATCTAATGTCTTATTGGCATTCTCCTTCTTTATTTCTGCTGTCCTTTTTTTATTATTCAGCCTATATTATCTTGAAAATATTTAGTCAGCTCTGTTTTGCCCACAATTAGCATGGCTAGGTCATTGATTTCAGCACTCAGGTCAGGTACGCCCTCAGGAAGGGTCTCAGTGGTTTCTTTGCAGGGATCACAGCTACGTCTTTTGGTGTCTATTGCAATCATGGGTTTGCTTCTATTTTGAATTTGTCTGTCTTATCTCTTGGACATCAAAAGTGCCCTTCAGGGTAGGCATGCTACTTGTTTTATATCTGCCACCCAATTTTAACTAAAATCCTAATCACAAGTGGCAACTAGATAGATTAAAATGATTTCCGGAACTTTCCTTCAGGACATGTAAGATCCTAAAATTTTACGAGAATTTCAGTGAGTTGATTTTGTCTTTAATATTTTTTCTTAGGAAAAAGAAGACCATTTTGAATCTGTTCAACTGAAAACCTCAAGATCCCCAAATATATGAAGAGACAGTGCTGTAGCCTTGAGACTAATGAACAAAGAAACCTGCTCTAGTTTTACAGGACCATATTTTAGGGTCTGTCCTCATACCTGTCACATTGGTGATCTCACAGAGGAGGGCCATGCCGCTGAAAAGGGAAGGAGATTGAAACATTTGATTGCCTTATCACATGGTCAAGTACCTTGCCAAATAAAGGAAAGCAAATGATTTGGGTCTCAACTGAAGATGAAGCTCAACTCAGGAAGAGATTTATCTGTATATACACATAACTGAAAGCCAAGTTTAAGCCCACCAATGCACTGCTGATGCATGCCATATAATTAATGGGTAACTTTTATTCTTTATAATGTCTATATAACAAGTGTGATTTGGAGGGCACATGTGAGCATATGCATTATGATCCAATTTATGTTTTTTCTTTGTTTATATTTTGGGGAAAATTAAAATTTTTTTAAGGTATATTTTTCCCATTATTTATTTTCCTGACCTTAAAACAGCTTTTCTACTAAAAGATGGTGAGCAATGAAGACAATAAATTTTTCATTTTTCCATAGGGTATCTTCTCTTGATTTAAATTTCAGGAAGAGTTAGCATGTGCTTGGGTTATCTAGATTTATAATTGCCTTTGAAATTCCATCCTTGTTGGAACTGGTAAGAAGGGCTTGACTGAAAGTTTGAAGGAATCTAAAAAACAAAAAAGTAAGAAAGGTAACGAGAAGCCCTAATTCTCCATTAATGCAAACTAGCTGCTAGTATCGTAGAAGTCAAATGACTTAAAACAGTTTATGTAGTGCTCGAAGTATAATTAAAGTAAATAGGAAAGCTTGTCAATCAAATCACTGGCAAAATCATGAAGAAGAAAGTGAGATGGTTTGTCTATAAGTACAGATGACTGTATGAAATACTGGGGTAATTTCATGGTCTCCAGAAAATGTCAGTGGGACTTTTGCTCTTTGTCAAGCACCAGAGGTTATATGGTTATTTTTCTGCTGCAAGACTTTGAGGATGATGACTTTCTTAGAAACTTTTAAAAAAATAATCCAATAAGGCAGGAATTCAGTTTTGAAAAATTACATATAATTGTATTCATAATAAGAATGTGGTTATTTCATAAGCAGTTATGAAAGAATTATTGTTTTTATTCAAAAGTGATCCAGATAATTGTGATATTTGCTATGGTGGGCTACTGGTATTAGCACGACTTGGATGTTATTTGTTGAAGGAAGTATGAATGAAGTTGGATTTGACCAATTTTGTGTAAACCTTAATTGATTTAAAACTGGGAAAGAGGGGGGTTTCCTGGCCATTGCTGATCTAAGGTGCTCTTATTTGTTTCCAATAAACAGTCATTTTTATAGACCTTAATGCAGATTTTAAAAAATAGTTGTGATTGGCTGAGAGAGGCAGGGCATATATGTAGGGAAATGATTTGCCCCAAGCAGTCCAATGAAGTATGACTTGTAACTTTTGTGTCTGAAGGTGGTGTCTTTATTTTTGTGGAAAATGGGAGAAAAATGAATAATTGTGTTTATTTGGCTGATTGGTAATACACTAGACCATTCTGTTATTATTGAATGAATGTTTTGTGTATATCTCTGCTGTTGCACATATGAGTATAGGTGAGGTTGTCATTGTTTGCTGTGGGATTCAGGGAGGGTGTCACTTTGCATAAACCTTTTTTTGCATTTAAGTTCTTGAATGTTCTTATAAAGAAGACATTATGTTGGCATTCTTCATTTTTATCCTGCCAACAGAGTGCTTATGAGCATTTCCGCATTTTGATCAAAATTTAAACAGAAGAGTGAAAATACATTTGAAATGAACTCTTTCAGAGGAACCCTGGCAAAGCTGTATAGACTGGACAGAGTGAGAAAACTTCCACAGCCACCTGTCACCTTTCTCCTCATCTTCCACTGTGTTCAATATGTATGTTCCAAGCCATAGAGATAATTGGGATTTGCTCCCAGGTAGCTTCTTTCTTCTCCTGTCACTGGACTAAAATCTCTGACATGTCAAAAATGCCTTAAATTTTAATGAACTCTCTGAAAATGTAGTTGATATTGGAGAATTTATTTTATTTCTAATTTTAGATATTAAATATATTTTGGCAGCACAGTCTTATCTTTGGGAAGGAGCTGATTTTTTCCTTTGGATTCCAGTGGTTTGTCATTTTATTTCAAGCACTGCAGAAGTATGACAGAAAGAATATTATGGGGAAAATATTTAGACCAATCCTGGCTATAAAATTCCCTTTAGTTTTATGCATGGCCTTTGCAAAGCTCAGTGAAATGTTGAAAGGAATAAACAAATTAATCACGTTTCTGTGACTTTTAATTGACACTTGTTCCTTTTCCCCCCTAAGTGGTAGAAGAAGTTATTTGTTATTTTTCTAAAAGGCACAATTTTGAAGCCTTAACTACTTCATTAAGTCAACTGTTGCCTATAACATCTCTTAGCACTCGTCAAAACGTATTTAAATCAATTTTCCAATGGATGAGAACATGTCTTCTGTGGATAGATTATATTATGTCATTTAACAACATTGAACATTCTGATATGTGTTCACGAATTAAAAAACCTGAATTTCATTATTGTTGACTTTTCCCCTCTTTAATTACTAGTAATCACATCCTTTCTAGGATGAAAAATATTTCATAGTATTTTTGTGTAGATGTCTGTCCTTATTTTCTTCCCAGAGAAAAAAGGTCGTTTAAATTGATTATGTGGAAGAATTACTTGGGTCCAGTCTTTAGCATCTGGGGTCTCCAGGTCCCCAGGTGGGTCATGATTGTCTGCTTCTTCAAGACCCATCTTGCCAACTCTCATTTGATGTCTGTCAATAGAACTACTTCCTGTGGCACATGGTCATTTCTAATGGGAGGCTAATGTGTACATAATTTCTCTCTTCCTCATAGAAATAAATTTCTCCGGGGATTGCTGTGGGAAGATGACTTCGTTAGCCATGTTTAAAGTGAGTGTACTGCTCACATTTATCTTTGTACACTAAGAGTATGTAGAGTTGATCTTCAGAGAAACTAAACCTCCCTCATATCTATTTATAGTAATCATGAATATGATTGCAGTTGACAGGCCCAACTCCTAAACTGAGTTTGCCACAAAGAAAATGTCCTTAGAGGAGTAAACTTTTAGAAATCTCAACACCCGACTCATTCCTTGGAAGCTAAAATGGAATTCACCTTCATACTAATTGGCTACAGATTATTCTCTTGCTGGATTTTACTTTTATTTTAACATTTTTACATGAGTTCCTTTTAGAATCATAAATGAAAGAAGTAAAACTTTAAGATGGGAATGAATAATTGAAAAGAGAATTATATTTACTATTATAATTGATATTATTTGCTATTATGATTACACTTGTCTAGATCAGAGCCCAGCAAACATTTTTTTTTTGTAAAGGGTCAGATAGTACATATTTTTGGCGTTGCAGGGCATGTGGGCTCTATTGCATTTACTCAACTCTGCCGTTGTAGTATGAAAGCAACCACATACAAAATGTAAATGGATGGGAGTGGCTGCATTCCAATAAAACTTTATTTATGGACACTGAAATTTGAGTTTCATTTAAATTTCATGTGTCATGAAATCTTTCGATGTCTTTCTAACTATTTAAAAATGTAAAAGCCTTCTTAGCTCTCAGGTCTTACAAAAACAGGTGATGGGCTAGCATTTGGCCTAATGGTTATGGTTTGCTGACCCCTGGTTTAGATCACTGTAATCTACCACAGACTATTCAGAAGAATCTGTTTGCACACAGGTTCTTTTCCCTTTAGAAGCTTTGCACCTAAAAAGTTTATCAAGTCTTCAGAGTTGTTCAAAAAGAAAATAACTCATCACGTGCACTTGATGATTTAATCACTTACCCAATACAAAGCCAGATACTCTCCTGAGTTGCAAAGGATAAAATTAAAGCCAGTGAATCGGTTAAAAGTAAATTAGCAAGATTGATTTAAAAGCCTTTTCTCATTGGGGTTTAGATAATATTTATTGGTAAAGTAACTGAATTTGGAGATACTCAGTCTTAAATGCAGATTCATTTAAAGTAACCATATGGAAGTAGGGAATGTTGATGCATGAAAGTAGCTTCAGCATAGGTTTTCTAGCCCCAGCACTGAAGAGAGTCTCTTTGTCTGTTTGCATTTGTTTAGTCAGGGCACACCTCAATCCTTATACATTTGCCAACAATCCTATTTTAAGACTGATTAAGCTGCAAAAGACACTTAGAATTCCTTTAGTGACTGGTGCTTCAAGAAACAGATCAATTTCCTTGAACAAATGGTCCCAGTAAGGCTTTTAATTTGCTGAAATTTTCTTCATCTTATTAATGATGCGTGTGGATATTGGTAAATTTGGCTTAGAGGGGCAATATTTTCTTTATCTTAGATGACTAATTTCAGATTACCTTTGATTGCTTTTCAAATAAAAGCATTAAACCAGTGGGAATTATGCAGATGTAAACCTATCACAGAGCAGGAGTGATAATTGCCTTGTTCACAGGCTTTGCCTTTGTAGAGTTGTGGTTATAATCCATGCTGGTGTTCCATCTTCCTGGCACCTCACTTTGCTTGGCTTCTCCATGCTCACAGCGCTTGACTAAAGAGCTCTGGGGCCCAAAGCTATCATGGTGGGTGAGTGAATAAAGCGAGGATTGCTGAGAGAAAGCACAGAACTAAAGACTGTGAAGGTACACTGGCTAAATTACCTCCTTTCTCAACCACTCTCTTAATCTCTCCTATGTGTGGTCTACAAGCCAGCTGGCCTCACAGTTTAAAAATAGGGACCATTTTATTTTACCGTGGTAAACATGAGCAGGCTGGAAAATCTAATATTTAAACTAGACAGGAAAATGGAGCACCTCAGAAGCTGTAAATACTCAAAAATACCATAGAAAATCAAGCATGTAGTAAGGTTTTGATCTTTTTTAAGTTTCTTGTTAACTTACAAAAAACAATTGCATACAGTTATGAGGTACAATGTGATGTTTTGATACATGTATACATTTTGGAATGATCAAAGCAGGCTAATTAGTTTACCCATCACCTCAAGTGTTTATCATTTTTGGTGGTGAAAATCATTAAAATCTCTTTTACTCATTTTGAAATATATAATACGTTATTATTAACTATACTGTAGTCACCATTCTGTGCAATAGAACATCAGAACTTCTATCTAACTGAAACTTTCTACTTGTTGACCAATTTCTCTCCTTTCTGGTTCACCCCCACTCTAGCCTGTGGGGACAACCATTCTACTCCCTGCCTCTATAAGTTTGACTATTTTAGATTTCACATGTAAGTGAAATCTATCGTATTTGTCTCTTTTTGCTTGCCTTATTTTACTTAACATAATGTTGTAGGTGTAGCCATGTTGTCACAAATGATAAAATTTTCCATTTTTTAAAACAGGGAGAATAGTATTTCATTTGTCTGTGTGTGTGTGTGTGCGTATGTATCACATTTTAAAAATCCATTTATCCATTGATGGGCACTTAGGTTGTTTACATATTGTGGCTATTGTGAATAGTGCTGCAATAAACATGGAAGTGCAAATATCTCTTTGACATACTGATTTCATTTCCTTTGGGCATATACCCAGTGTGAGACTGCTGGATTATATGGTAATTCTAATTTTCATTTTTTGAGGAACCTCCATACTGTTTTCCAAAATGGCTATACTAATTTACAATACCAAAAAAGGGGAACCAAAGTTCCCCTTTTCTTCACATCCTTACCAACACTTCTGTTTCATCTTTTTGCTAATAGCCAAGCCAACAGGTGTGAGGTGATATTTCATTGTGATTTTAATTTGCATTTCTCTTATAATTTGAGATATTGAGTATATTGGCCATTTGTATGTCTTCTTTTGAGAAATGTCTATTGAAATCCTTTGTCCATTCTGTAATAGGGTTATTTTCTTCTTGAGTAGTTTGAATTGCTTGCATATTTTGGATGTTAACCTCTATTCAATGAATAATTTGCAAATATTTGCTTCTAATCTGTGGTTTATCTCTTCACTGTATTAATTGCTACCTTTGCTGTGGAGAAGCTTTTAATTTGATGCAATACAATTTGTCTATTTTTACTTTCATTGCCTATATTTTTGGGATTATATCCAAGAAATCACTGCTCAGACCAGTGTCAAGGAGCTTTCCCCCTATGCTTTCTTCTAGTAGTTTTACAGTTTCAGGTCTTAAATTTATGTTTTTTATCTATTTTAAGTTGATTCTTGTATAAGAGGTGAGATAAGAACCTAATTTCATTTTTCTGCATGTGGATATCCAGGTTTCCCTACACCATTTATTGAAGAGACTGTCCTTTCCTCATGGTGTGTTATTGGCACTTTTGTTGAAAAGTAGAAGACTGGAGGTATGTTATCTTATTTCTGTTAATAGTCTCTCTATATTAATCCATTGGTTGATGTGCCTGTTTTTATGCCAATACCATGCCATTTTGATTACTATAGCTTTGTGCTATATTTTGAAATCGTGTAGAGTGATTACTCCAACTTTGTTCTTTTTGGTCAAGATTTCTTTGGATATTCAGTCTTTTGTGGTTTCATACAAATTTTAGAATTGCTTTTTTCTATTTCTGTGAAGAATGACATTGGAATTTTAGTGGGGATTGCATCAAATCTGTAAATCACTTTGGGTAGTATGAACATTTTAACAATATTTTTACAATCCATGAACACAGAAAATCTTTCCGTTTATTTGTGCCATCCTCAATTTTTTTCATCAATGTTCTATAGTTTTCAGTATGAACATCCTTAACTTCTTTGGCTAAATTTACTCCTAAGTATTTCACATTTTTCATGCTATTGTAAATGGAATTATTTTCTTAATTTCTTTTTTAGATAATTCATTATTAGTATATAGAAACACTACTGATTTTTGTAAGTTGATTTTGTATCCTGCAACTTCACTGAATTCATTTATCAGTCTAACAATTTTTTTTGGTGAAGTCTTTAGGATTTTCTATATGTAAGATCATTTCATCTGCAAATAGAGATACTTTCACTTCATCCTTTCCTGTTTAGATGCCTTTTCTTTCTTTTGCATAATTGCTCTGACTAGCATTTTCCAGTACTATATTGAACAGAAGTGTTGAGAGTGGGCATCTTTGTCTTTTTCCTCATCACAAAGAAAAAGCCTTTTACTTTTTCATTGTTGAGTATGATGTTAGCTGTGAGCTTGTCATACATGGCTTTTATTGTGTTGAGGAACATTTTTTAAATCTCTAATTTTTTTCCAGCATCTGTTGAGATGATCATATGGTTTTTGTCCTTTATTCTGTTAATATAGTGAATCACATTTATTGATTTGCATACTTTAAGCCATTCTTGCATTCCAGGGATAAATTCTACTTGATCATAGTGAAATATCGTTTTAATATATTGTCAAATATGGTTTGCTAGTATTTTGTCGAGTATTTTTGCATCTGTGTTCATCAGTGATATTGGCCTGTAGTTTTCTTTTTTTTGTAGTGTCCTTCTCCAGCTTTAGTATTAGGATAATGCTGGCTTTATAGTATAGAGTTTGGAAATATTCCCTCCTGTTCTGTTTTCTTGTAAGAGTTTGAGAAAGAACTCAAACTTAATTCTTTAAATATTTGGTAGAATATAGTTGTGAAACCATCTGGTTCTGGACTTTTCTTTGATGATAGATTTTAAATTACTGGTTCAATCTCTTTACTCATTATTGGTCTGTTTGGATTTCAAATTTCTTTGTGATATAGTCTTGGAAGGTTATATGTTTCCAGGAATTTATTCATTTCTTCTAGAGTGTTCAATTTGTTCATGTCTAATTGTTCATAGTAGCCTCTTAAGATCCATTGTATTCTGTGTTACCAGTTTTAAGGTTTCCTCTTTTATTTCTGATTTTATTTATTTGAGTCTTATCTATTTTTTCTTATCCTAAGTAAGGGTTTGTCAATTTTGTTTAGCTTTCCTAAATTTTTTCTACTGTTTTTCTAGTCTCTGTTTCATTTATTTCTTCTTGATGTTTTTAATTTTCTTCCTTCTGCTAACTTTGGGCTTAGGGCTTTTTTTGTTTTGTTTTGTTTTGTTTTGTTTTTAAGTTCCTTGAAGTGTAACATGATTGTTTATTTGAGATCTTTTTTCTTTTTGGATGTAGGTGTTCATTGTTACAAAATTCCCTCTCAGGGATGCATTTTGCTGCATCCCTTACGTTTTGGTATATTGTGTTTCCATATTTGTTTGTTTCAAGATATATTTTTATTTCTTTATTATTATTATTTTTGAGATAGAGTCTCACTCTGTCATCCAGGCTGGAGTGCAGTGATGCAGTCTCAGCTCACTACAACCCCACCCCCTGGGCTCAAGCGATCCTTCCACTTCAGCCTCCCAAGTAGCTGGGACCACAGATGCACACCATCACACCCAGCTGTTTTTGTATTTTTTGTAGACGTGGTGTTTCACCACATTGCCCAGGCTGGTCTTGAACTCCTGAGCTCAAGCTATCTGCCTGCCTCAGCCTCCCAAAGTGCTAGGATTACAGGCATAAGCCACTGCATTGGGCCTCAAGGTATTTTTTAATTTCCCTTTTAAATGCTTCTTTGACCCAATAATTGTTCAGGAGCATATTGTTTAATTTCCACATATTTGTTACATTTCTGTGATTCTTCCTGTTATTGATTGTTAGTTCCATACTATTTTGGTCAGAAAAGATACTTGAAGTATCTTTTGTCAAGACAGGTTTTTTGGCCTAATATATAATCTAGCCTAGAATATGACCCGTAAGATCAGTGTTCCATGTGCACTTGGTAAGAATGTATATTCTGTTGTTGTTGGATAAAGTGTTCTGTATATGTCTTTTCAGTCCATTTGGTCTAAAGTGTAGTTCAAGTCCAATGTTTCCTTATCGATTTTCTTTTTGGATTGCCTGTTTGATGTTGAAAGTGTGGTATTGACATCTCCTACTATTATTGTGTTGCGATCTATGTCTCCCTTTAGATCTCTTAATGTTTGCTTTATATATATATATGAATATATATATATATGTATATATTTAGGTGCTCTGATGTTGGGTGCATATATAATTGTTATATCCTCTTGATGAATTTACACCTTCATCAATATATAATGACCTTCTTTGTCTCTTTCCAATTTTTAACCTAAAGTTCATTTTGTCTGAAGTAAGTATAGCTACCACTGCTCTCTTTTTGTTTCCATTTATTTGGAATATCTTTTTCCATTCCTTCATTTTCAATTTATGAGTATTCTTTTAAGGTGAAGTGAATTTCTTGTGGGCAGCATATAATTGGGTCTTATTTTTTTTTAATCCATTCAGCCACTCTATGCCTTTTTATTGGAGAATTTAATCCATTTCCATTCGAAGTAATTACTGATAGATAACAACTTACTAGTACCATTTTGTTCATTGTTTTGTAGGTTCTTTGTTCCTTTCATCCTCTATTACTTTATTCCCTTGTGATTTGAGGACTTTTATAATGGTATGCTTTGGATCCTTTTCTTTTGGCTTCGTTTATCTATTAGAGACTTTTGCTTTGTGGTTACCCTGAGGATTTTATAAAACATCTTATAATGGCGCAATTTAAGCTGATAATGTATAAATTTGATTGTATACACTTTTACTTCCCCTTCTACCAACTTTTATGCTTTTGATATCATAAATTGCATTTTTAAAAAGTTTTTATCTTTAACAAATTATTGTGGCTTTATTTTTAATAGTTTTGCCTTATAATTTTTATACTAGAGATATAATTGTTTACCCACCATTATTACAGTATTAGAGGGTTTTGAATTTTACAATGGACGTATCTTTACCAATGAGTTTTATACTTTCATATTTTTTAAAATGTTACTAATTAACATCTTCTTCCTTCACCTGGGAGAACTCCTATTAGCATTTCTTGTAAGGCAGTTCTTATGGTGAGAAACTCTTAGCTTTTGTTTGTCTTAGAAAGTCTTTATCACCCTGTCATTTTTGAAAGATAAGATTGCTGAGTAGCGTATTTTTGAAATTTTTTTTCCTGCATTTTGAATATCATTCTACTCCCTTCTAGTCTGCAAGATTTGTGCTAAAAAAAAAAAATCCCCTGATAATCTGGAGGAGTTTCCCTTGTATGTAACAATTCACTTTTCCTTTGCTGCTTTCAGCACTCTGTTTTTGTCTTTAACTTTTATTTTATTTTCAATTTTTGTGGGTACATAGTAGATATGTATATATTTATGGGGTACATGAGATGTTTTGATACAGGCATGAAATGTAAAATAAGCACATCATGGAGAATGGGGTATCCATCCCCTCAAGCATTTATCCTTTTAGTCATAAATAATCCAATTATACTTTTTAAGTTATTTTAAAATATATTGTGTTCAACTTTTAATTATAATATGTCTCAGTGTGGGTTTCTTTGGATTAGTTTATTTGGTATCCTTTGGACTTACTGGATCTATATTTCTATTTGTTGTCCCAGGCTTGGGAAGTTTTCTTCCATTATTTCTTTGAATATGTTTTCTTTCCCTTTTTCTGTCTCTTCTCCTTTGGGTGCACCAATAATCTGCATGTTCTTACACTTGATGGTGTCCCCATAGTCTCTTAACCTATCCTCACTCTTTTTCATTTTTTTTCTTTTTGTTCCTCAAATTGTGCAAGTTCTCACTGAGCCTTTCTTCTGCTTGCTCTATTTTGCTATTGAATCCCTCTATTGAATTTTTTCAATTCAGCTGTAGTATTCCTCAGGTCTTCTGATTTCTGTTTGGTAATTTTTAATATTTTCTGTTTGTTGAAATTCTCAGTTTGTTCTTGCATTGTTCTCCTGTCATCAATGAGCATCTTTATGACCATTATTTTGAATTCTCTCTGTGGGTAAATCACATATGTCCACTTCACTTGGGTCAGTTTCAGATGTATCTTGTTTTTTTATTTAGGATATGTTCACCTTTACTTTGTTTTCTTGACCCTCTGTGTTGGTATCTGCACATGAGATAAAACAACTACCTCTCCAAGTCTTGTCAGATTGGCTTCTTGTAGAAGTACCTCACCAGTCCATCTAGCCAGAGATATTAAGTTACCTCTCAATTCTATGTGTCTGTCCAGACTGCTATCTCTGTTTTTGGTGGCCCCTGGAGCTTAGGATATGTCATATCCTGTCAGTACTCTGAGACAAGTAAGTTAGAATCCAGACTCCCTAGATGTAGCTGGAAAGGTTGGGGTGTTGAATTTGAATATATGTTCGAGTTTTTTCTCTCTTCACTGTGAAGCTAGGCATGGATATTTATCTCCCACTCTTTCTGCAGTAAGCCAGGGAGAGGATCTGTGGCAAATGCTTGAACTCATATTCAGGCTGCACTCTCTGATTCTGGGGAGATAGCTGCTGAAAGTGGGCCCATTGTATATTGACCATTTTCTTTTCTGTGGTCTAGGACCACTCATAAATGCAAAGCCCCATTGGCTCCTAGAGCTGGATCATTAAGGAGACAGTCACTTGAGTGGGATATAGAAGTTGTGGCACTTGGTGCATGACCAAACTCCTTCCAAGAAGAATGAGTAGACCTGGATTTATTATTGGGTGAGCTAGAGGAAAGGCATATGAAGTTTCAGGCTTTGGCTCTGGTTGTTGCTGAGGGCTACTGTGTTTTTTTTTTCCCTGTTAACTCCCCAATGCAAGTTCATTAGAAGCCAGGCCGTTAAGTAGCCACTGTCACTGTGTGCCATAAGCCCCTTCTGAAGAGGAAATGGAAGCTGTACGTTCTCACTCTTTTCTGCATTGCTCCAAGGAGATGTAGCCCCTGGAAGTATTTGCATGCTCACTTAAAAACACCTCTTTATTCTGTGATCTATGGAATCTTGAATATGCCTCGTCCCTTTTTTTCCATAGCTAAGAGGTTTAGAATGGAGTCCTTTGGGTGATAGCTGTAAAACCTGGGGCACTCAATGAAAGGCATAAACCCCTTCCAGGAAGAAACAAAGAGCTCCATGCTTAGAGCCCCTTCTCTGCATTGCTTCTAGGGAATGAAGCCCCTGTAAGTGCTTACACATGTATATAAAATTGCCAGTTTTTTCTTTGGTCTGGGTAGACTCACATATACTTAGTACCCTCTGCTCCCAGAGGTAGGATGTTTAGGATGCAGTACCTTGGATAGAGGCTATAAAAGTGGGACACTCAATGCATGGACAAGCTCCTTCCAGGAAAAATTAATAGAAATGGAGTTATCACTGTGGTGAACTTGGAGAGAAGACTCCAGAAGAGCCAATCTGCTTCTCAGGCTGGTGGTGGGTTAATATTTATCTGCCTCCTTAACTCCCTGATGCAAGTTAGTTGGAAGCCAGGCTGCCAAGTAGCCAGTGGAAAAGTACGCTATAAACTTTAAAGTTTAAGCCCCTTCTCTGCACTGCTCCTGTGGGACCAAGGCTCTGGAAATGTTTGCATACTTGTATAAAACACTGCCTTTTTCCTGTGGTCCACAGAAATATATATGCCAGTCCCCTCTGCTCCCAGAGCTGGAAGGTTTAGGATGTAGTCCCTTGGGTGAAAGCTGTAAAAGTTGGGGTGCTCGGTGTGTGAACAAATTCCATCCAGGATAGATTAATAGACCTGGAGTTATTGCTGGTGTGAACTGGGGGGAAACCTTAAGAAATGCTGATCTGCTTCTCAGACTGCCAGTGCGTTATTTGTTCTTTAACTCCCTGAAGCAAGTTAGTTACAAGTCAGGCTGCCAATTAAACACTGGGAGAATGTGTCCCTTCCAGGGAGACAAAGGGCTACATTTTTTAAGCCTCTTTTCTGCACCTCTCCTGGGGCATGAAGCCATTGGAAGTGCTTGCCTACTTGCGTAACACTGATGCTTTTTCACTGTGGTCTAGCGAGACTTTTATGTCTAATCCCTTCTGCTCCCAGAATTGGTGAATTAAGTGTCAAGCCAAGGGAATTCTTAGAGTTAGGATATTATATGTGGGTCCAAATCCTCCTCTCCACAGGGAGAAGCTGGGTGTTGGGGATTCCGTTCAAGATTTTATGGCACAGTGCCTGGGGAGACTCTGTGTCTGAGTGTGCCTACTTGTTTGATGTGGGTGTTTTCTCAGTTGCCTGGTGGGTAGGAGTCTCTCAACTGGTATCTAACTTTCTCTCAGAGGGAATTGATCTGTGAATAGATTTTTTTTTTTTTTGTAGATTCGTGGGTAGAGGGAGAGGCAGGAGCTTCCTATTCTGCCATATTCCTGATGTCACCTTGATTTTTTTTTTTAATGAGTGGGATATATCATTTTGCTTGGGTTTCTTAAATTCAGGAAGTTTTTTGCAGTGATGGACTGGCTCAACCAGTTTTATATTGTGAACTGATGAAATGTTACTGGAGCAAAAAAATCAACCAAAAACCTATTTGCTTGAAATAGCTTATGTAAAAGATTTTGTAGCTGCTATTTTTCATACATATGTTGAATATTTTAAAAAATATTTCCAAAGATCACATGTTAGATGATGCACTTCCAATTAGAAACAAAGGTTGTGGCAAGGAAAAAGAAAATGACAAGAGCTGTCAGTTAATGCATGAAATTATATTTTCAGGGCATGAAATACAGTGGGCATAGATCAAAACCTAGCCCTCTCAAAAACACAGTTTTCTGAAGATTTATATACACGCCTAATTGTCTTGTTTGAAAAGATACATAATCAGTTTGATTGTTTGAGGCATCAGCCATGTCTCTACACAACCCATCTGATATTGCCTTCTTCAGACTGTCACATTCCATCAGAGGACTGAGTTTATCTCCCATCAGCCTTGCCTCAGCCTTTATCCTGAGCAATGCTCATTCTTAACACACTTATCTAGCATTCCTGCCAATTTCAGTCACAGCAGAATTCATTTTTGTCATTTAGTGCTGTTGAATCTATTATCCAGTCTAAGCTCCCCTCCCCAGATTCCAGGTTCTTATTTGAATATGGGAATTAGACACTGGTGAACACTATTGTCTTTGAGCATCTGGTGAGTTTTGGATTGCTTGATTAGGTTGCTGATTCAAATGCATCCAGAAGAAAAAGAAGAATTTCTAACATCTGACTCTTTTATTTCCTCCAAAGCCAGTCCTGTTGGCTTTTTATTTACCTGTTACTTGTTTTCAGGCATTTTAAAATAGTATAATTATGTTTGATTATTCAGGCCTTGACTGTTTAGCCTGTGGATATTTCATATCCTGATTCTCCTCATCTTTCCTCTCACTGTCTTCCTTGTGTCACAAACGTCCTCTTATCATAATATTTTTCAGTCTTTAAGCTTCTTAGAGGCAGGCACTACAACTTATTCATTCTTTTTTCTGTTGTGGGATAAAAAGTGGCCCCTAAAATGATATGTCCACATCTTAATCCCTGGAACTTGAGAATGTTAATCTATTTGAAAAAAGGGCCTGTGCGGATATAATTAAGTCTCCCGAGATGAACTCATCCTATAGTATCTACCTAGATTGGCCCTAAATCAAATGACTAGTGTCCTTGTAAGAGACACAGAGGACAAAACTGACACAGAGGAGAAGGTGATGTGAAGATAGAGGCAGAGATTGTAGTGATGTGGCCACAAGCCAAGGAAGCTGGCAACCACCAGAAGCTAGAAGAGGCATGGAATGAATTCTCCACTAGAGCTTCTGAGAGAGTGTGGCCCTGCTGATGCTGACACTTTCCTTTCAGACTTTCAGCCTCCATGACTGTGCAAGAATAAATTTCTATTGTTTTAAGACACCCAGTTTGTGCTAATTCCTTATACCAGCCATAGGAAACTAAAGCACTCCCTAGCCATGGCCCCTGGCACAGGATCTGACACATAGATTCTCAGTAAATTTTCCTACATTCATAAATGATTTGTGAGTAAAAGGTTGATAAAAATAGGACAGTATTTAGTAAGAATAAGCCAGTTTTAGCTTATCCATGCTTTCCCTCTTCACTCCCTTACTTAGGTTAGTAAAATATTCAAGTTTAGTGACAAGCCGATGTGCCTGAGCATGGCTACTGAAAAAAAATTAGAAAATAAGATATCCTGCATTTTATTGCCTCATTCAGCAGTGAATGGTGAGAGTGATTTTCTAATGGAATAAGGAGATATTCTGCCAATTTCATAGTAATTAAGGTTGTTTTAGGAAATGAGAGCCATCAAATCTTCCCTGGCAGCCACAGTCTCTATATTCTGAACATAGCAACTCTCTCATTGTCTTATATCTCTATCTGGGCAATTCTCGGCTGCCCCCCCAGATGTGGCTTTAGAAAACCAAAATGTGTATTGTCACTGAAATGGTCTGATATATATGGTGTTGCTACCAGTCAATTTCTGATCATTGTGGACCATAGAGAAGTCTGAACCTGCTCACAACTCTTCAGCAGGGTAACAACTTGAGTTTGAAGTATGTATAGATGGGAACAGAGGCACAGTCAGACAGTTTCTTCTACTATTAAATGTAGAAATGATTTGAAGTCATATTCAAATTACCTTGAGTTATTCAAAAAGAAGAAACCATTATCCACCATGCTGGAAAACCTTGAAGGTTTTATTCTCAGTATCTTTACATTAATACAGATGCTTTTTATTTTGTGCTGAGAAAATCAATCTGTTACACATAATGTAACTTTAATATACAACATAGAAACTCATCCTAAATTAGTTACAACAAGGACCTACAAAAAACTTCATAGGAAAAAAAGTTACATAATATTGCCACCGTATTTTTTTTTTTTTTTTTTTTTTTTTAGTAGACTGACCCTGTCAGACCCTTTCACCAATGCTCAGCTCTGTAAACAATGGTTATTTCTATGTTCTGGGGGAATTGTTAATAATAGGGGCACTAGAATCAGCCTAGAAAGTTCTAGCACATCACTATATACAGTCCTCAAAAATAATTTATCGTACTGTTTCTAAAAAAAGGTACTAGGGTTGTTCTTTTGCTCTGTTTCCATATTCTGGAGCTGCATGTGAGCACTTTTGTCTAACAGTCTAAAAACACAAGAACTGAACTGCAATTCACAATCACAGAGATGAGGTGGTGGAGTCGAGGACTTCCCGCCCATTGCACACCGTTGGCACATACGTGCTTGCAGAGGCTGGAAAACAAAGTGGGACAGAAAACTCAAAGTTAGTCAAGTGGGACACAAAGGTAATAGCATGAAGGATACAATGGACTTTGGGGACTCGGGGGGAAGGGTGGGAAGGAGGTGATGAATAAAAGACTACAAATTGGGGTTCAGTGTATACTACCCAGGTGATGAGTGCACCAAAATCTCACAAATCACCACTAAAGAACTTACTCATGTAACCAAATATCATCTATTCCCCAAAAACCCATGGAAATAAAAAATGTGAAAAAAAATAAAATTAAATTAAAAACTCATTTTAATTTGGCTTTGGAAAGTGCTAAATGGTTAAAATGCTATTGTAGGTCAATTTCTAAATATGGTCTGCTCCAAATTAGTCTGCAACCCAGAACATACCTCCACTAATGTTATACCTCTTGGCAGAGAATTTATAAGTATAATCATTGTTGAAGGAAGTCACTTGTGGGTTGAAAATTAGCTTTGGTAATCTATAAACTGGTTTAAATACAATGTGCAAAATCAAAAACTCACTGCAATTTTTATAGGTTACTAAATTATTTACTGTTTTCAGTACCTTAGTTAGTTTTGTTCTGTCTATACAGGGATGAGCCTTATATAGTCCGTGAGTCATCTGTGAACTCCACTGCCTTAGAGACTTGTTTGATATATTTTCATTGTTCAAGTGGATAACCTCAGTAAAAACACTAGCAAGGGCTGAGTTGCTAAGAGCTTCAGTTTCATAACGGGTCTCAGAAAAGATATTCCAAAGGGATGGTGCCCTCGTTAATGACAAATAGTGACAACAGTGTTATGGTGTGGCCCTGCTGATGCTTTCCTTTCAGACTTTCAGCCTCCATAACTGAGAGAGAATAAATTTCTATTGTTTTAAGACACCCAGTTTGTGCTAATTCCTTATACCAGTCATAGGAAACTAAAGTACTCCCTAGCCATATTATATAGTATGGATATATATATTCATTCTTTTTATGGCACTCAGTTTTCCTAGATACAGTTCTTAGCTATTAACTTGTTGTTGGTAAAGTTTTATTTCATGAGAAATCTAGGTACAGATAAGTTATATATATTTCACCCTTAATGCTTTTTCTTTTCACTGAATGAGAACAAAAGCAAGGAGCCCCATTCTCCATGGAATGAAACCATGTAGCCGAGAGAATTGGTTAAAGAGATGGTGTTCCATTACATTTAAGATCTCTCTCATACAACCCCTTGGCCTGTCTATTTGTATATACTCTCACCAGTAGGAGCTGATCCTCTGGGGTACTTGATCGCAGCCCAGATCAAATTGACCAGCCGTCTGTCCCATTCTTTAAGAGCATATCTCAAAGTTAACCTGCAGATAAACTGGCTTCATGTTTAAATGCCAATGCTTGATAGTGGATATATAATTGACCCCTACATTTTCATTTTATCTAGGCAAAATTCCTATTAATTCCCTTAAACAGGAGCAACTATTTATGAAATTGGAGATTATATGGCATTCAGTGGGGGTGCATTCACTGTACTTGGGGCACTGAAGTCTATCAGCAGGTCCACCACTAGGGAATCTACAGCCCCTCAATTTTACGTTGATTGCTTGGCTAGGTATGTAAGAAAATCTATGAAGTCAAGTTTGTGTGGCTACCTCAAGTTACACTGGAGTCATGCAACATGTTAACTCTTTTGGAGATTTTTTTCTTCTTATTATTAGGATCAGGTTCAATTTTCTTTACAATACAAGCCCATTAAAAGCTATAGTATCTCTGAGGGCAGGTACGGTTTAATATGCATTTCCTGAAACTGCTACAATGAAGAAATTGTTAACACAGTATGTGCCAGATAAATACTTGATGGAAAGTGGTCATAATCATAATTCCAAATGTGAGGACTTTATTATTTATAAATACTTTAATTAGAAAAATTATTTCCACATATTGTATCTACTTCCAGCTTCATCAAATGTAGGTAAGGTAAGAGAAAGGGCAAGGCAAAGTGAGATTCAAAATGAGTTACTGGAAACCTAGGAGAGCACTCTAGGTCATTCAATATGTGCTTTTTCTGCAGCCTTTTGTATCCAACTGCCTGCTTGACATCTTTGTGTGTATGTTTAAAAGCCACTTCAAAATCAGTGGCCAAAGCTGAACTCTTGATTCCCTAACCTGTCTCCATTTAGCTTTCCTTTCCTCAGTGAATGGTTTTGCCATCTGGCTGATTGCCCAAACCAAAAATCTAAAATGTATGTTTCATTCCTTTTTGTTTCAATCCTGCCCCATGTCAAACCTATCATCAGTTTCAGTCACCTCTAGATTTATGTCTAACCAGTTCTCTTTGCATCTACCACCCTGGGGCAACCCACCATGATGTTTCTCCTGATCATTGCAAGAGTTGCACCACTGGCCTGTTTCCACTCTTGCTTTTTTTGCAATATATTCTCTATACAGCAGTGAGAGTATTTTAAAATACAAGTCACCTACATATGCACTTCCAATGGCTTCCCTGTGTGCTCTAACTCTACTCTGGCTTATAAATCCCATCGTAATTAGGACCATGTCTCTCTTTTTGTGTTCACCTCATTCCAAATTTTCTTTCCTTCTTTTTGCTTTTGTTCTCAAATACAGCAAGTCTGTTTCTCAACTTTCTGCCTTTGCAGTAGACTTTGCCTCTCTAGGAATGCTCTTCCCTCTGATCTACTCATGTCTGGCTCCTCCTTGTCATCCACATCTGAAATGTTACCTCAAAAAGGTAGTCATCAGGCCACTTAATTTAAAATAATAGCCAATCAGCTACTGTCACATCACTCAGTTTTGAAACTCAGCCTAGCCCAGTTGTTGCTGCCTTTTTTCTTCCTTATTATTATTTTTGGTGTAGCATCCGATACCCTTGACTAGATAATATGCAGGGGTTTTACTTATCTGTTTCATTATTTTATCCCTAGTGCTGGTCATGGAATAGACTGTCTATAAATATTTCCTGAATTATCATATAAATGTTTGCATCTCAAAGAATCAGGAAACCAATGGAAGTTTCAAGAAGGAAATAATCTTTTAAACTAAAGAAATGACCAGCAAACGTGAAGCCTATGGGCAGCCTTATTTTCAGACAGGTGGGCTTTTGCTTCTCAAGCCACATTGTGACAATGACCATCAACTACCCTTGCCAAGAGAACTGACTCAGGTTGTGAGCTCCCCATTCAGGCATGCTGCCTTTGACATTTTAACTAATCTCTTTATCTTTTCCAGGATCAAGTTGTATTATTTCTGTGCAGGCTAAAAATGAAATTTTAGTGATTGAAGAGGAATAATGTGTCACAGGGATAAGTCTAGGATAACTAAGGCCTGGGATTCAAATACCCCCTCTTAAGTTTGTATCTGAAACTTACTCTGATGTTCCCTGTCCTCTTATGGAACTTGATGTAATGCTATGCTTTGGAGTGCACTCTTAGAGTCGGCTTGCCCATTGCATTCTAATTTCTTAAAAATTAGGTATATCTTGCCTAGGTAAGAAGGACAGAGTCTGCAAAAGATACCTGCATGGAAAATCCTCAAGTTCTAGTATAAAGTAGTCATCTACTATGCACCCCATGGACATCATTATGGAAGTTAATAGAACAACTTTGTTTCATCCACCCCCTTCATAGGGACATTCAAAGGAGCAACCTATGTCAGAATGTCTAAACTCTTTGAGTGGAAGATAATACAAATTCAAGGTCTTCTTACAAGAAATAGCAACAACAAAAAATACCCACAAGACTCTTTTTGCAACTACTTTTCCCCCTAAATACTTTTTAATGTGTCGAAGGGAACTCTAACTTATATTTTTCTACTTCTCTTTTATTATTTCATTGGTAGCTTCTGCTGGTGCATTTTATTATGAAGAAAATTCTCATTTTTGCACATGCTGTTGAATATAGTAGGGAAAATTATTGTTTTATGAGCTTATTATCTCAATTACTTTGCTTTTCATAAATATTTTACATATGCCTCCCGTATTAGCCCATCTGTTATTCACCAAGGTAGTAAAATATGTGGAAGGGCAAAGTACTATCATTTGTGTGTGTATGTTTGTGATGAGCTTTTTCTATTATTCTGATGAAATCCTCATGAGATTTTTAATGGTGTAAGTTTAGCCCATTTTCGTAAGTGCGGTTAAGCAGATTTCTATAATCATCCTTTCTATTAGACATAAGAGGCATGTAGCCCTATTTTTGGCTTTCCTGGGACTTGGGGTAAGTAGTAACTATTGGATACTCTAGGATAAGGTGTGCTTTTGCCATTCAAAGTGAAAATTTAAGGTAAATGGAAAAGGACCTTACAAATTCCACTATTGATCACAAAAGTGTAATTCACAGCCATCAAAAGGCATATTTTGCTTCACAAACTGGTGAAACATTGAAGATCAATGTAACCAAGTGGCAGCTTTGTCTTGCTCTGTGAAATCCACTTCTCTTCCACCAGTAATGCATGGGCTAGCCAGACTTTGGAGAAAATTATTGTATTTTTTTCAGGTAATTGGACCCTCAATCAATGCTAAATATATTTATTTAATAGATTTTTATGGATGCCAAGTCTGTTAGTCAATTTAGTGGCTAAGACTGGTTGCTGAGAATCAGTGTTACTTTAGCAGTGTTACTTTGCATCAGTCTCAGAAAAAAAAATAAACATTTCAATAGAACAGACATTCCAGTTTGCTCCATCTGTTCCATTTCCTTGCTTCTGATGACCCCCAATAATTTTTTCCCAGGAAGTCTGTTTGTTTAGGTATTTTACTATTATGGTCATGGAATCCAGTTTCCACCAGCTGTTTGTTGTCTTGTGTCCTGCTTTGTCATTGAATCTGCTTTCTTACTCATCATCTTAATTTTACTTGTGCTAGGGTCCCTTGGTTCCATTTCAGGAGAATTGTATCTCGTGATTGAATAATAGATGTTATCTGGGCAGATGAAGACACTACTACTACCCATTGGTTTGGTATTCTTGCTATGTCAGAGATTTCACAGTGGAAGGCAAATAATTCATTATTAAGAAATATAGACTGGGCCTGGTACAGTGGGTTGGGCCTGAAATCTCTGCACCTTGGGAGGCCAAAGTAGGAGGGTCATTTGAGGCCAGGCAGGAGTTTGAGACCAGCCTGGGCAATGTAGCAAGACCCCATCTCTAAAAAAATTTAGCTGGGCAGGATGGCATGTGCCTCAGGTCCTGAGGTGGGAGGATGACTTGAGCCGAGGAGTTTGAGGCTTCAGTGAGCTAGGATCATGTCACTGCACTGCAGCCTGAGTGACAGAATGAGACCCTGTCTGTGAAAAAGGGTCTCTTCAAAAAAAAAGAAAAAAGAAAAAATATATAGACTGAATTCTTAGTGACTGCTTCCTCTTTATGACCCAAGTAATGGTTTTAAACTGTTAACAGTAGATTTAAGATCATCATATTCATTATGCTGTGAGATAAAAATCTGCAAATCCAAGATTTAGTTTCCAAATGGGGAGTAGAACTGTATGAAAGCAATGACTTCTTCATTCAATGATTCTTTTCCTGTGCGACAAGATTTATGGAAAAAGAAGGTATGTCATGACCCTTTTTAATGACCCATTACCAACAGAAATAGCACTTGGTCTTAGTCCATTTTCTGTTTCTGTGATAGAATATCACTTACTAGGTAATTTATAATGAATAGACATTTATTTAGCTCATGGTTCTGAAGGCTGGAAGGTGCAAGAGCATGGCACTGGGCATCTGGCGAGGGCCTTCCTGCTGTCTCATGACATGGTGAGAGGCATCACATGGTGAGATAGGGTGAGCATCTAGTTCAGGTCTCTCTTCCTCTCCTGTTAAAGCCATCAGTCCCATCATGGGGGCCCCACCCTGATCACCTTATTTAATCTTAATTACCTCCCAAAGACACCACCTCCAATCAGGATATGAATTTGGAGATTAAGTTTCCAACACATGAAATTTGGAGGACACATTCAAACCATCAGTCTTCAACTAAATACTGCCCTCCATCGTTGCCACATCATGTTGCTTTAAAATATCATGCTCTTGGCCAGGCACGGTGGTTCATGCCTGTAATCCCAGCACTTTGGGAGGATGAGGTGGGTGGATCACGAGGTCAGGAGATCGAGACCATCCTGGCTAACATGGTGAAACCCTGTCTCTACTAAAAATACAAAAAATTAGCCGTGTGTGGTGGTGGGTGCCTGTAGTCCCAGCTCCTTGGGAGGCTGAGGTAGAAGAATGGCGTAAACCCAGGAGGCGGAGCTTGTAATGAGCCGAGATTGCGCCACTGCACTCCAGCCTGGGGGACAGAGCGAGACTCTGTCTCAAAAAAAAAAAAAATAAATAAATAAAATAAAATAAAATAAAATAAATAAAAATTTACTCTCTTCTCCTTCCCTCAAAAAGTACAAAGAGGGATGCCCAATAAATAATTGGTAAATGAAAAGGCTCATTTTTCTGTGCTTTTCTACCAATCCTGCGTTCTTTTCACTATCTTAGTTGCCCAACATCACTGGTTTCTCCTCTTTTCTATCAAAATATGTTTTCAGACAAGGATCAGAAACTTTTTCACCCTGAGGCTCAGATGACTAATATGAGTTGCATGTGCTACTATGCCTAGGGACAAAAGTCTAAAACCAAAAGTGTTAAACTCTAATAAAATTAGTTTTAGTCTCTTTTCTGTGGAACTAATGCTGTTAGCTTCACCTTTAAGTTATGTACAGTATCAGAACACTTTATTGGCTTCTACTGCTATCTCTCACTCTGGTCTAAACCACCACCATTTGGACTATGCCTCCTCCTAAATGATCTCTTTGACTGCTCCCTCTTTTATATTTTGCCCACACAGCCAAAATTTATGCTTTTAAAGTCAGGTCGTACCACAACTCTGATGAAACCCTTCTAGTGCTTTCTCATTTCTTTCAGTCAAAGAGCAAATATCCTTATAATGCCTCTCTGTTCTCCTCGCCTCTTATTCTCACTTTTATTCATCCTCCTCTAGCCACATTCAAACCTAACTTGCTTGGCCAGGCTACTACGTAGTGTCATTATGGGACTCCATGAACATTATGGGACTACATGAATGAGTCTGTACCTGTGCTGATAGAACAAGATGCCATCAGGTATAGACCTGAAAAGTAAGCTTCTAACTTAAAAAAAAATAAAACCATTGAATTTGCAGATGCTAACATTCTCATTGTCAGAATAGCCTATGAGCTGAATTTTGTAACCGAGCTGAGGCAGCAAATCCAAGGAGGCCAGAGGAACAATATAGCAGCTTTTGAGAGTTTCATCTATAACTCTAGTTACCAAATTCCTAAAGTATCTAGTAGATAGGCCCTAGTTTTCTCATCTAGAAATGTGGTTATTAGAATAAATGTTCCAAAGTGGCCCTCCCAGCTCTGATATTTGTGGTCACTGTTATTAAAGAAGGTGGGCTATATTTACTAGGGGAAAACCTAGCAACATATTAGAGATAAAGAGAAAATGATTTAAGGGATGGAAAAAAGCAGTTGTGAGACAAACACAATGACAGTGTTACACAGAAGAAAGGAGAGGTACTAAACATCAATTCTCTAATACATGTAGAGTTACCTATTGTAGCTGGAGACTCTATTCTTCCATTGACAATGACAAAAGGAGTAAAAGGGAATGGAATGAGATTCTCAGGAATGCTGTGGACTTTCTTTTTTTTAACTTTTATTTTAGGTTTAGGGGTACATGTGAAGGTGTGTTACATAGGTAAAAGTGTGTCACAGGGGTTTGCTGTACAGATTTCAAGTGATGAAATAAGCCCAGTACCCAATAGTTATCTTTTCTGTGGACTTTTTTTTTTTGCAGAGGGCGATGGAGTCTTGCTCTGTCTCCCAGGCTGGAGTGCAGTGGCATGATCTCGGCTCGCTGCAGCCTCCACCTCCCAGGTTCAAGCAATTGTCCTGTCTCAGCCTCATGAGTAGCTGTGATTATAGCTGCACACCACCATGCCTGGCTAATTTTTGTATTTTTTTTTAGTAGAAATGGGGTTTTGCCATATTGGCCACACTGGTCTTGAACTGCTGACCTCAGGTGATCCACCTGCCTCGGCCTTCCAAAGTGCGGGGACTACAGGCATGAGTCACTGTGACTGGCCTCTTTTCTGTGAACTTTCTAAAGGGAAAAATAGATTAACATTTATCTGGTTTGGATGCTTTGGGTATATTCTCCATGAAAGCAGCTGGCTTCACTTGCTGAATACTCTAGTTCTTCCTGCACTGCCCATTGAAGATTTACATGTATGATATACCTGTGGCAAGAAAGACCATCAATTCAGTTTGTATTATCAATTCAGTTTGTATTACCAAATACCTTGCTAATTTTCCGGCCAGGCTAGTACATAGTGTCATGTGGGGTTCCCTGAGCTTAGAGTACAGGCACATGATGCTGTTTTTCAGGGGCTGAACTATAGAGAAGAAGCTTGGGAATTACGTGTTATGCTTTTATTTTATAAAGTCATATTCAGACTTCAACAATGGCTTGCCCCCTGCTAACTAGGCCATTGCCCGTTGCTAACTAGGCCAGAGTCTGGTCTCATGTGCTTGCTTTCTGTGGTTGTAGCTGTGTG
Source organism: Pongo abelii (assembly GCF_028885655.2). NCBI lineage: Eukaryota > Metazoa > Chordata > Mammalia > Primates > Hominidae > Pongo > Pongo abelii. Next base: position 89,629,507 of record NC_071991.2, read on the forward strand.
GAAAATGATGCCGTGACTCTAGAAGAGTGTTCACTTAATCTTTTTTTTATACTACCACTTTCTTTTTATAATGCGAAAAAACTTTGTGATAATAAGTAATTGTATTAATTGAACAGTTCATACATTACCACCTAGACAAGTGACTGTCTTGGCAGAGAAAAATCAATCTCCATATGCCTACAGCTCCTTGGGGACCAAAATCTGGGCATCATTAGGTAGTCGAAGTTTCTTGGCTGATCTTCATGATAATGACATACACACATCTGAACGATTACCATGAGCAAGAGACACATATCCTTATAGGACCAAGTCTGGGTACATAATAGCTCTGAAGACTATGGGGCACACATCATTTTTCACCTTTCTCTCCCCAGTCTATGCTGATACAAAATCATGTTAGTGCCAATATTCTCACCTGCATGACTGCTATAGGGTTTTACGCTATGTAACTTCATGTGTACTTCCAGCTTGTTTCTTTAAATATTATGCAGTTCTACTTACATTCCCAACATATGTTATTGATTGCCTGTCCTTAGGAACCAGCTCTGGGAATCCCTTTTGCTTCTAGAGCAGAAGAGAATAAAAATGACCTCTTTTTCATCCATATACAAAGGATGTTTGCTTATGTGTGTGGGGGTGGGAGTGGAGTTAAAAGTACAAGTTTAGGATTTCAAGGTCTCTGAGTTATACTGCCATTAGAAGGAGAATGCCCACTTTTAGTAAATGTTTTCTGAGTGGCCAGGTTCTTCTATGCTGGAAATGACTTCCCTGAAAGTTCCAGAGGTAGCCTGGGAAATCACTGCATGTGGATGTGGCCATTGGTATTATGAAGCAAAGGGTGGAAATTCAGAATGTCACTCCCTCTCTGAAACCCTGCTTCCTCTTTGATGGGCTAGAGAACCTCCCTATAGTGACTGCACTGATATCAGTGGATGAAGTAGACAAGGATGGTTTGGGCAGAGGTTCTCAAAATATTTTCTTTGGACCACTTCTATTGAAACAGCTGGGGTGTCTGTTATAAACCAGATTTCTGGCCTTTGCTCCAGACCACATGAATCAGAATATCTATGGGTGGGACCAGGGCATCTCCATTTCAAAGGAGTTATTTTTCATATACAAATATCTGGGAATCATTGATCCATGGGTATTCTTAATGGAGATTAAGAATTTATTTTTATCATTTATTTATTTTTATCATTCTTACTTCTACTGTATATAATTAATTAGGCACAACTTTAATTGTACTCTTTTGCACATAGCAATATGTAAAACTTTTCAGTTTTCCAAGATGTTGTTAACCATGTTCATTCTTTCTTGTCTGCTACTGAGTGTGGTCATGCTTTTCCAGTTTTGTGGAGCAACTGGTCAGCTTTAAAAATTCAATACCAATACTCTTTCTGCTATCAACCAGCTTGGCTGCCATCAGGAGGCTCTCCTAGAATCCAAAGTAATGTGGTATTTCTCCTACTCTCTTGCTAGAGGATTAACTTGGAATTGATATGGCTGTACTTTCCAGTTGGGGTGACTTCTTGGTGTTATACAGGATTGTGTCAAGTCACTGTAATTCTTGATAAGATGCAGTAATGGATTAATTGGGGATTTGGAAAGTGTGGCATAATTAAAATGATCACAGACTCTTTGAGAGGTGGGGTCTATGCACTTCCCATTGAATCTGAGCTTTGATAAATAAGTATGGTACCAATTATGCTATACCAGTTTCCTGGCCAAGCCAGTTTCTACTTCCTTTTTTTATGGAACATGCTCATTAGGAGCCAACATGGACAGGCTTCCTGCCAAGATGCCAGGAATAAGAGTGAAAGCATCATCAATCTTCCAGATCAGCTCAGTCCCTGCTTAAAACCATGGAAGAACCTCAGCCTCATGGAGCAGATGAACCAAGCCCTGTCTGAATTCCTGACTTGTAAACTGTAAGAGATAATAATATAAAGAGGTATTGTTTTAAGGCTTTAAGTTATGGAGAAGTTTGTTATGCAGGAATAGATAAAGCGGAGGAAACGTGATAACTCTGTTTCCATATTAGCTTACTCTCATCTCTACAGTGGGTTTTGTTTTTACCTCTGAAGAGAAAGTCAGAAAACCAGCAGCAATATTAACAATCACCCAATGAAATAAAGTGCTAACATTATACTCACTGGAAGAACATGAATTATGTACAACCCAAGAAAAACATGTGCTTTATCTAATGAACTCAGAGCAGTTTAAGGAATGTTCTTGATTTCGAAAGCAACATACTTCCAAGTATTTAAGAGGGAAATGGAGATAAATTGAGCTGAATATACAATAGAGGAAACAGACACTAAGATATTAAATAATTGCTTCAATTCTTACCAAAGTGGATCAGTAACGTGTTCATACACAGAACTAAATTCCATAGACCACTGGCCTTTAAACATCTTTGATTGTGATCTATAGAAATAAATACATTTTACCCGGACCTGGTATATGTATACATATAACTCTTCATGACTTACCTTTTATGCCTTACCTTTATTACATGTAATGCACTCTTAAGATTTTCTATTTTTTTCTTTTAAAAAGCACTGGCCAAAGATACTAAATTTCATGACCCAATAATGGCTTACAGTCTATAGTATGAAAACCACTGTCCTAGACACCAAGCTTCATGGGGCCAGGGATTCTGTCCTATTCATTACTGTGTACACAGTGCTTAGAAATTTTTGGTGTGTAGTAGGTACTCAATAATTTAATAAATGAATAAATTTCTTGATATGAAATACTTCCATCTTATTAAAATGGGAAAGTTTTTAATTGAAAGTCAGGAAATCAGGGTCAACTATTGACTCTTGTATCATTGTATATCCTTGAGAAGTAACTTCAATTCTCAATTTTCTTACCTATAAAATAGAACTTGTGATATCTGGTACTCATGAGGATAAAATGAGTTCATGAATATAAAACTACTTTGAATAAAAGAGTAAAAATGCAAATAACAGGTGAATGTATTTGTTACTTATGCACGTTAAAATGCTAAGAGATGTTATATAAAATCTTCATTTTGTTACATGGTACTACTTCATTGATTTGTATTAATTAGGGAAATATTGCTGAAACAATGAGGTCTGAATTTAGACCTTTTTTTAAAAAAAAGTTTATTTATAATTTTATTAACAAAACATTCCAAAAATGTTGTTCAAACATCTGTCTTGAAGTACTAATTGGGTCACTATCAGATTAGCATACTGAGTAATAGTTTAGCAGGTCTGCTGTGGTTGTAGTACATTGTTTTTATGTAAATGGATATTTCTGAATTTCTAACAAGAGACTTGATTGGAGAAAGTGCCCTTGCTATCCCTTCTGGAATTTGTTAATTCCCAGCATATGCATTAGAAAATTCTGCCATTTCTAAATTACTGAGGTCTGGATATATGCAATTTTGAATAATGTCTATGGAAGACTTATGGACTCTGCTAAATTGTTCTAATAACAAGCAAAAGTTCTGAGCTAGCAATGAGACAATTTTGCTGGGATAACCTTCTTTTTATTCTCTCCGCAAAGCCTGCCCATGAGAACTTTCCCAGCTTGCTCTCTGGGAGAGGCTGCACGATACAATGGTTAGGTGCACTGGCTTTGAAATCATAGGAACTGACTCTAAATTCTGGTTCTGCCATTTTTAAAGTGTGTGACCCTGGGTGTGTTTCTTTACCTTAAGGGGTTGGAGCATTGAATAAGACAGCACACACATGCACACATGTGTGTAAAGTATTTAGCATGGTGCCCAGCATATGAAAAACACTCAACAAATGAAAGTTCCTGTTACCTGTTGTTAATATTTTTATTAGTTATTGACAGTTCTCTCTGGTCTGGACTAGGTAGCTGTTAAGATTAGTCTGTTAAAAAGAGCTTTGTTTGCTCAAGAAATCAACATATTTCTCTAAGATCCATGGAAAACGATCCTACAGGCTTTGCCATGCCCTGAAGCTCAAGTTTTGTGACACGTTGGAGTTTAGCTGGAAAGAGAGGAACGTGCAGCCTATCCCTGAACACATGCTCTCAGCCTGTCAGTCTTCCCTCAGTTTCCTGGGGGAAGGGCTGCCCTGTTAAATTCTGTACTTTGGTAGAGAAATTGGGGCACTAATGTGATTGCTGACCCTGTGATGCTGAGCTATTTTGAAGTATCCTTTCTGATCAACTCGAGGCAAAATTGTGAAGCAGTCATTTGTCTCTGTCACTTTCTGTCCTCCCTCCCCCTCTCGTGGTTCCCGTTCTTTTCTTCCCCCTCATCCAGTGTCAGTGAACTGCTTCTACTTCATACCACAAGTTAGCTGAAAATGGCTTAAAAGGTTATCCCCTTCAGGTACATTTGTGCTTTAGAGAACTCTAAAGAATTAAATCAATGATTCTCTAAGGATAGCGCTTCAGACATTTGCAGGCCAGTAGCAGAGAGAATTAGGGACTGGGAACTATCCTAGTATCCTTCAGTTCACACTGCCTTCTCAGCTGAGAAAACATTGTGTCACTGAAGTAGGAGGAAGATCTGTTCCAGCATTTTCCAAGGTGTGTTCCACGGGATGCTAGTTTTACTGTGATAAAATATTTTTAAAAGTATTTTAACTTTTAACAAAGTTAAACAGGTTTTCTTGCATAGAGATTCTCAAAACCTATAACACACTCATTAAAGGAAATGCTGTAAACTTCCAAGGGGGAATTAGGAATGTAGCATTTTTCATTGTATTTTATTATCTTCCCCTTTTAATTTTTCATGAAGCTCCTTTGGCATCTGTGTGACATATAATATACTTTAGAAAACACCAATCTAGTCCAGTCCCCTATTTTAATTAGTAAAATGAGGCAGAAAGCAATAGAGTGACTTGTTTGAAGTTATCTATTAAATTGACTGCAGAACAGGACTAGAGACCAGGTTACCTAACCTCACAACATGGTCAAACCCCTCATTGCAGCTATGGATTTAATGTCTTTGTTCCCTGCTAGACTGTATGCACTCCCAAACAGAAGCTTTGACTTCTTTGCTCCTTACTGAATCCCCAGCACCTAGCACAATACCTGACTCACAGTGTTCAAATCCATACTTAGTAAAATCGAATTGAGATTGTTCATGGGGACAGACATGTGTTGCCTGTTCTTGGCAGGCTGGTCCTGACTACAATGCTATGTATGAAGGAGTTAGTGCTGAGTTCCATACTTACACTGAGAGTATGTGGTCCCAGTTCCACTGACACTGAACCTGTTGAGGTGCAGTCTGTGTGTGACAACATTCTTCTGGGGTTGAAAGAGGATGATGTGAACCTTGGGTGCAAACAAACAGCCCAAGACCACAAAGCCACTCAGGCTGACAGAGATGCACATGGTTGTCGTCTGCACCTACAAGAGAAGGTTGGCTAATAAGTGTCTGGCTGTACATTCAGTCAAATGGCCAACTAAAGAGAGTGCTGAAATAAGACCAAAATGAAAAACCCAGAATAATTGACAGCTCTGTCCTTATTATAGCCAAATCAATACAGTAATTATATTGAATCTTCTATGTTTGGGGTAGTCTTGGAAATATTGCTTAGGATTTGTAAGCAAACATCATTTGTGTGGGGTGCTTCTGAATGCTTGCCAAGACTTCACATGGATTTTCTTGTTTGTTTTCTTTATATTTTTATAAAGATATTTCTGTAAAGCCACAGAAGGTGGAATCTTAAATAGTAAAGCATATTCAATGATGAAGTGGCCAGATTGCTGATGATTTCAGTCTATGAACTTGGCTTGTTTAAGGTTTAAGGTTATTATAAACAAATTTTTTTTTTTTTTTTTTTTTTTTTTTTTTACATTTTTCTATCTCCCTCGCTTGCTGGAAGCTCTGCCTATTGGCTACTGGTTTCTCTATTCTTTGTTGGGGATCACTGTCAGCTTTCTTCTGTGGTACCTTTGCTTTTGCTTGTTGGCATCTCTGGAATTTTGATTCATCAGATACTCACTGTTCAATCTTCATGTTCTCTAGGCTTCTATACACCCATTCTTGACAGGTAATTTTCACTTCTACCTCTTTGTTTTCCCTGAAAGTTCCTCAGAACCAGGGTTTATCATGTCTTCTCATTCTCATCCCAGAGTAACTTTAGATTTTTTTCCTTTCCCCTTAGGCACATGCTATTATAAAGTAGCATAATTTCAAATGCCCTAAATGACTTTTAGGCATCTATAAAACATATCTGTAACGTCTCTGACCTTCCTCTCTAATCAAGGAAAGCTGAAGACTGAAACACATAACTGGAGAAGCCACATAATTTTAGAATGCTTCATTTTACTTTTGATTTTTTAAAAAAATTCAGTCTGCCCTGTGGCATAATTCTTTAGACCTTGCTTACTTTGAATCCTGAAGGCATAATCTATCCTCATCATTTTAAAGTTCTTGTCTCTCTTAACTAGTCCAGTGCTCTCCACCTTGGGGCCCCTAATTGCAGGCTCCTTTCTTGTCAGATTCTCAGAAAACAAGCTGCTATCTGATTCTGTGATGCAAAAGCCTTCATAAATCTGGGACAATTTGTTTTGTACGTATATATATAATATGATGTTAGCATTGTCCTCTTCCTGCCTCAGTTCCTGCCTGTGACTCGGAAGCCAGTGTGAAGGATATCAGAGATCATGGGAGGGGGAGACAAATCCCCACCAGGAAACCTTTTCTAAAAGTATTTCTATAACTCTTGAAACCACTCACACACTTTAAGACATTACAAGGAGAGGTAAGGAGAGGCTTTTAGGAGGAGGGGATCTTGGGCAAAGCTGTACTGTGATTTTTGTCTCCTCGCTGAAAGCCTAGCAAGGAGTGCTTCAGTGTGGCCATTTCCAAAAAGTCAGGTGTTTCTGCAGGAAGAGGATGCCCTGAATTGGGACCTGATTCCTGCCTTGGAAATTTAGAAGGTGAGGAAAAGGCTAGTTGCCCTATTGGCATTGCATAAAACTTGCTACTGTCTTGACGTAGTCCTTTGTTCTGAGAATTTGTCAAAGCAAAGGCTATGTGAATGGTATGCATGGACAAGACGGGCCACACAAAAGCCATTATGCATGGTCTTGGGCCTATGTCTTGGCCTGGAGACCTTCACAGAAAGAGGCTTGGGGTAGGATAGCTGGATGCCCTGAGAATGGACATGGAGCCACCAGAGACAAATCACAACAGAGAACTGCCAGCCAACTCACTCAAGGTCCTGCAGGGGAAAAGGCCAGAGGGTAATTTCTAAAGATCACATGAAAAATGAAAATGCCTTCTAGTCATCTTCCAGGCATCTGAAGGATATATCTTTCCATGTGTGGACTTAGAGATCATAAAGTCATCTAGCCACAAAGAACTGTCCTACTGCTTCCTTATTACTCTTTAATCAGCCCTGAGAGGGAAGTAGCAACTGGTGGATTGGGGAACATAAGCACCAAGGAAGATGCCAACTACTGCAGGCTCTCAGCCTAAGACAGGCCAGACCTCAGGAGGAAATGACATTGAGTGTGAAGACACAGTTTTGATCATTACATAGGACTATATATTTTAATTTCTTAATAAAGACAATTTTCAATTGAAAATGATGGTAGTACCTTATGTTACATAAAAGCATATAAATTCATGGGCCTACCAAGGTCACAAACGTTTTTTCTCATTGTGCTATCCCCAGTACCAGAATGGAGCCTCACATGTAGTGAACATTTGGTGTTTGAATACGTGCACAGGAATTTCCATCCCAAGGTGGGGGATGATTACCCTTGCTAAATACTGAAGAGATAACGGAAGGAGCACTAAAGTTGCATTTTTATCATAGTTTGTGCACCATGTTTATTCAGTATACCTGTTATAAAATTGAAATACCTTTTATTTATTACAAATCCCAAATATCAGTTTCATAGTTTCAGTTATCCAGTTCCTTCAGTAAGTCACACTATTAAAAGTCTGTTTTTATCTGTAATTCTGTGTTCTGACCCTTTGACTACTACCAGCTCACGATGCTCTGTTTTCATCTTTGTCGAACTCGCAGCAATGCTTGACACAGTTAATCACTTCCTTCCTTTTGGATTCCTGGACACATCTTTCCCTCGGTGGTTGTTCTTTGTCTTAGTTATCTATTCTACTTGAACTTTAAGTGCTGGAGTTCCCCAGAGCTTAGTTGTGGACTCTTTTTCTTCACCATCCCATTGAGTTTCATGGCTTAAATATTGATGATGTCCAAATCAATTATTACTGGTTTTGACCTATACTATGGGCTTCTAGAATTAAGTATTCAACTGCCACCATGACATATTCTTTTGGTAATGAAATAGGCATATCATAATAATGTAATCAAAATTTGGTCCCTTTCCCCAAGTGTCACTGTTTAAGTGGCACCAAATGCCACCCAGTGTGCAAGCCAAAGACCATCCTTGATTTTACCATTGCCCTTGCACCTACACATCCAGTCCAACAGCAAATTCTGTTGGGAAATTATTCTACATGAGCTTCCCATGTTATTTTGTGAGCAAGGCTCTGACTGCCTTTGTTCCAGAATGTCTTTTCAAGGATTTTGTGTAGAAAAGAGCTTTGGAAGATACAGTGCCTACCTCTAGAACAAAGGGCAGCATACTATTCATTATAAAAGATTCAGGTTCCCTGGTCTCAGAGTTCCTGTCCTGTGATGTAACCCACTGATGGTACAGGGGCCACCTGGACTACTTTGTGTAACCCTGTGAGAAGTGGCACTCAGGAAACCTGTGCAAATGCTGACACTCTGGCTACTGCTATTGCTGTGAGTCATAAAGTTCTTTTTGCTAGCATTAGTAAAACTGTGGTAGGCTAACTTGTTGCCTTGTAAGTATAGAAAAATCTCAGGCACTACAGTCTTTGACAGTTTTGACAATGAGGAAGAAACGCCAACAGACACATGGCTTTTTCAGAAAGAAAATATGAGTGTTTCAGGGGCTGATTAACAGGATTTGAGGAAGTCCACGGGAATCAGTAGCAAACATGTTGACCAAATTGTATGATTAACCAGGAATAAATAGTGTTCCACTTTATTTCCTGTTAAGGAGAAGGATTTGGAGATGTGGTTGAAGGTTGAGGAACAGGAAGTAGGTTCAAACACAGCTGCTAGACTGATGCCCTGGCTGTTGTTAACTCTTCTCTGGAGGGTAGAGTGGGGTGAATTTCCTCTCCATTTGGATTCAGATTCACTTGATTCTAATAACTAGTACTAACATTTGTCCTGAGTAGGCAGAAAATTCCACTCTCTTTTACACAAAAATTGCAGAGACATGTACCTTCACTGAGCATTGAGAGAGAGAGACTTTCAGAGAAGGTAGAAGCCAGGTGAATCATTCGAACTTTGACTGGTTTCCTTGGGAGGTTGAGGCAACAAGACACATATGCTTGTTAAGGAAGAATGGCAACAGTTGGGCCCTTGAAGGATTAATCCCCAGCTGTAGTCTCTTATTCCAAACTTAGATTTATTCCAAGATGACAGTCAAAGGATTCAGAGTTTTGTTTTGTTTGTTTTTCAGTGGAACTTAGCTTTCTGGGAAGCTATAGATGAGGCACTGATTTGTATTTGGGTGCTTACTCACCTGGATTGGTTTACAGTGTTGACAAAGAATGAGAAAGGGAGGCAAAGAAATCTAGACAAATTCCTACCATCAGCGACAGCCCTGGAAAACTTCCCCAACCCTTACGTTAAAAGAAGGCAAGACCCTAAGAGATATTATCATGATGAGAGAGCAAATGCTCTGTTAATTTTGTATCAAAAAGAAGCAAAACACACTTGCTGTGTGAGTCAAGGCCAAATTAGTTAAGTGCACAAGCCATGAGTTCCAGCCAGAAAGCTATAGGCTCTGGCTTCTTAGTCAATGGGTCATCAAAGTTGAAGCGAATAGTGACAGTAATGATGCTCTTGTTTCATAATTTAGTCTTTTAGGTGCACAAAAATATTGGACCTCATATGGTTGAGCCATAGGTAGCTGCTGAGTCCTTAAAACTGAAAACAAATGTGTCTTATTTATTGGCAAAGAGCTGCTCTCTCACTGTGCTGCTCTACTCCCCTCCCCCCATCCTAATTTTAGCTGATTAAGGAAAATATTACTTAAGGCTAGATTAAAATTTCCCCATCCTGAAGGGTGGGTGAAGTCCATACGCACCAAACTAAGTATGCTGAGGAACTTCAGAGAGGGGAGGAACTCAAAATTTTATGCCTTGTTGGTGACAGACACCAAAATCACCATCCTAACCTATTAGGGGAAAGGCAGGGCTGGGGCTGGTGTGAAGCAAGTGAGGCACTTGCCTGAGACACAAATTTAAGGAGGCATCAAAAATGCATTAATCAAGACAATAATGCAATATTTAAAAAACCAAAAATGCTAAGCCCATGATGAACACAATGTCAACATTTTAAATAAGGATAGGATCAATAACAGCACCATGCTGTTGTATATTTGATCCTAAGGCAAAAAGAAAGTAAGTAACACTGATCCTCTTTTGAGTACTGCTTATGCAGGTGTCCTAGCCCACTCTGCATTGCCTTGTAGAAATCAGGATGTGGCTGGGTGCGGTGGCTCTCGTCTGTAATCCCAGCACTTTGGGAGGCTGAGGTGGGAAGATCACCTGAGGTCAGGAGTTTGAGACCAGCCTGGCCAACATGGTGAAACCTTGTCTCTACTAAAAATACAAAAATTAGCCCAGTGTGGTGGCATGTGCCTGTAATCCCAGATATTTCGGAGACTGAGGCAGGAGAATCGCTTGAATCCAGGAGGCAGAGGTTGCCTGAACCCAAGATCACGCCATTGCCCTCTAGCCTGGGCGACGAGCGAAACTCCATCTAAGAAAAAAAAAAAGAAATCAGGACTCAAGGAATCTACACAAGTTTTGATAATCTGGCTACTGCTATGGCTATGAGTAATAAAGTTCTTTGTTTCTGAATCAGGAGTCTCATGTCTTCTGACACAAGAATCCTGAAACTGTGGCAGGCTAACCTGGTAGATTGCAACAGGGTAAAAATCTTTCACAGTTCTTGACAGGTTCTACCTCTACTTCTAATCATCTCCATTGTTAACATCCTACTATGAGATGGTTCTGACCCCAGTACCCACCTCAACTTCCTAACCAGTCTCCTCATTTATGCCTTTTTGCCATGTAGTAATAGAGTCTTTACAGCAGCCTGATTTTTTTCTACTAAAATTTGAGATCATAAACTCCCCTGCTTAAAAATCTTTCAGTGATTTTCCTTTCCATATAGAATAAAATCTAAACTCTTTGCTATGGCTTATAAAATCCTACATGATTTAACTCTCCTGCCTATTTCTCATATCAAATCACTCTTCCATTTAGTAATTAAACTGTAGCCATATGCTTTTCTTTTCTAGGATATTTTTGTTTAAGAGTGTTTGAACTTGCTGTTTCATCTGCATAGCACATAGAATTCCAATGTCTGGCTGCCTCCCTTCAGTGGAATATTTTCTTCCGTGGAATATTATGAAATAGATGCCAGCAAAGTAGGGGTGACACAAATTTTTAAAAAGAATTTGAGATATATATTTTTGAATCTTCAAAATAGTCAACATGGGAAAATAGGAATTTCTTTGTAAGTATTTGAACCTTGTCAAAATTCTAGAGTGAATTCCCAAGACTCTGCCTACTCTAGGTAAATTGTTTCATCTGCTCCAATCCCCAAAAGAACCTAGAGTCTTGACACTCCAAGTATGGTCCTTAGTCGAGTAGCATCTCCATTTCCTGGGAGCTTGCTTATATCGAGATTCTTGGTCCCCATCCTTTTTTACTGAATCAGAATCTTTATTTTAACAAGATCCCCAGGTGATTTGCATGCATATTAAAATTTGAGATAAACTGCAGTAACCCACTTTTCAAGGCGATTTTTAAAAAATCTCATTACAGCATTCACTACTGAATGAGCCTGCATTTTCATTCATTCATTATTTATGCTCCATCTCCATCTTCACCTCATTCTCCACTAGACTGTAAGTTACAAAAGAGGAGAGATTTGCCTATGTTGATAACAGTATCTCCAAGGCCTATAATAAGTCCTCAAATATTTTTTGGAAGACATGAACAAAACACTCAGTAATTACTATAAATGAGTTCCTTTATGGATAACTTTCCACTCAAACATGGCTGAATTTTTATTTACACAATTTAAGCTATGTATTAGATCCCAATGACTCAGTGTTTGATTCTTAAACTGTCTGAGAATGGTTAGTTGCAATACAGCAGGAGATGACTTGGATAGTTTCTCAAAAATCCTTTGATTTTTTTTTTTTCTGACTCAATTTCTTGTTTGCTCTGTATTGCATTCTTATAAGAGCTTCAATTAGTCCTCCTTGATCTCGACTGTACCCTTTCAAATCCATCCTTCATATTATGGATACGTCTGTGGTACAGTATGAAGGGCATGGATTTGAATCAGAAAAACTACTATTTCTTAACTGTGCCACCTGGGAAGTTCATTAACCTCTGTTTACTCATCTTTCTAATGGATAATAAAATTTACTTCCAAATTTTATCAAAATGAAGATAAGTGAGCTCATGTACTTAAAGCATCTAGCAGAGTAAGTTGATCAGGAAGGTTTCTTTCCCTCTTGCCTTTCATCATGTCACTTTTTTGCCCAAGCAAATAACCAAAACAAAACAAACTCAAGATCTCAAAGTCCTTAAACATTATCTAAATGAACCAGCCCTGCACCTGGCCCATTTTTCAACTGAGTAAGACTGATATGGTTTCCTTCTGGTTGGTTCATTCCTGTCTTGTCTCCGGAATATTCCCTATATTCTCTAAATACCTTAGTTGCATTTGCCCGCCAAGGTTATGGGGTAAAAATCCCGTCTTCAAGAAGTAATCCTGGAAAGATCATGATCTTACCCATATAACTCCTACGGAGCCCACAGGTATTTAGAATTTATATCATCAATTTAATTATAAACTATTCTTCTGTGTTTATAATTCTTGAATTCTTTCTTGTTTAATATCTTTCTTCTAGCTGAGATATAAACTTTGTGAAGACTGAAATCGTGCCTTATGTTTATTTATAACTCACAATGGGTGGCAAAGTACTGAGATATAAACCTTGTTGACTGTTTGATGCTCAAAATTTTTTCAGCTGCTCTTAAATTATTGCTGCTAATTCTGTCTGAACCACATGATTTTCCTCTGGGAAATTTTAAATCTCAGTCTTGTTCTGGAATTTCTAGAGCAAGGGTCCCAAGTTCAAATGCTTACAGGGTCTATGAAAGTTCATAAGCGAAAGGGACCAGGTGTGAGAATTCAGAGATCAGTGGGAGATAGGGGCAACAGGAATAAGAGTGGTCCGTCTTCAGGGGTGAGCACTACTCAGGTCCAGCTAATTGTTGAGTGTAGGAATTTGGGCTCACGTTTTTACTTTGTTAAGAAAAACCAAGAATCTGGATATTTATGTAAAGTTTCTCAAGTTTCGAACTTTGACAAGTATTTCAAAACAGTACACGCAAAACTAGACATATTGGTGGGACAAGAAGAGCATGTGATTCATTAGAGCTGAGGTTTTCAATCCTGGCTGCAAATCAGAGTTACCTGTGAAGCTTTGAAAAATCCTGATGCCCAAGCCACAGGCCAGGCCAATTAAATCCCAATCTCTGAGGCTGTGTCCCAGGTATCAATATTTTTTAAATGCTACCCAGTTGATTCAATATGCAGCCAAATTTGAAAACCACTACATTGGAGGCTTCAGTCTACCTTTCTCATTTCTTTTGTAAACTTAGGATTGGCATTATTTGTGAGGCTTTAAATGATCTTAGCATCACTGGATACCTTAATTATCACGGACCTTAAAAAACTCTATTCCACAACCTCTGTCCCATTTCATTTGTCTTATGACTTCTCCTGTGTGGTGAAAGCTCTGGTGTCTTCAGCTAATTCCATTCAGTCAGTTGTTCTACTCTATTGCTATCATGTAAAGAAGGAAGTCATTTTTTGTGTGTCTTAGAAGTAAATGCTAATTCACTCAATAAAATTAAATTTTTATAATGTTATTTATGTTTATTCTCAGTAGTATTTTCTGCTCTGTCATTTTTTTAACCAGCTCTTTCGAGAATGAAGAGTTTCAAATCATATGTCCAGGACAAAATAATTAGTATTATAACTATTTTGCAGTTCCAGTACTCCAAATCATGTCTGCTAAGAGTGGCTTCCTAAAAACTTAAAAAAAAAATCCTGCAGATCTATGGGACTAGATGTATATATAAAGACAAAAGACAGAGATGGGGCATTACAATACATTAACTATAGTTCTCCATGTTAATCCTCAAATTCTAACACTCCAGCTCCCCTGTAGTTCATATACTCCACTCTTTGACTTTGCCAATACAGCTCTGATGTTTCCTCTTTTTAAAATTTTCCAAAATTTCTATAGGTAGTCTTGCCCCACAACATTGAACTTACCTTCTTCATCTTTATTGTTCATTTGTTAATGTAGCCCATAGGTTTCAGTTACATAGTTGTGAATAATTTACAGCGACTAGATACAATATACTTTGCCAACATCTTGATTCCAAGCTTTAAACAGATTTGCCTTTTTTTTTAAACTATTTATCTGTTTTAATTGGCAAAGAACAATTGTATACATTTATGTACAACATGATGTTTTAAAATATGTATACATTGTGGAATGGGTAAATAGAGCTAATTAACATATGCATTACTTCTCATACTTACCATTTTTTATGCTAAGAGCTCTTAAAAATTGACCCTCAGTGATTTTCAAGAATACAATGTAGTCACCACGTTATGCCACAGACCTCTCGAATTATTCTTCCTATCTAACTGAAATTTTGTATCTACTCTGTCTTCTTTTTGGGCTGCAATTTTCTAGATTTTGGCAATGTAGGAATTGCTGGTAATCAGCAGATTTGAGGATTTTTACAACCTATAGAGGCACTTCATTTTGTGAAATCATGGTGCAGCAAGTAAACGATCATGCTTCTGGAAAACTTTAATCTCTGACAATTTAAGAAACATAGAGAATAAAAAACAAATACCTGAAGAGAGAAACATTCTTATACTCACTCATTGTAAGATACTGAAATCAGAATTATAAAATGCTACATTTTGTGTAGCATTTTAACAGTTTGGAATATTATAATGGAATGATGAAGTTTCTTTCAAAAGAGATGGTAATTATAAGGGAGCCCAGAAATTTGAACTGTATATTACTAATACTCTATTATCTGTTAATTAGGTTACCTGGATATGTACAGTAAAATTTTTAACTAGTTAAAGTATATATAGCTAAAGCTATAGAAAAGACATAGCAAATTAACATTGTATTTTAATCTGTTTTAGAGAAGTAATGAAGCACGAGTGAAAGTTTCTATCTTTAAACTTATCCTGGCTTAATATTGCAAGTGTATTTTAATTTACAGATTGATCCATGGTAGCCAAGTCCTCCTATATCTAATTTAAAGTGTTCTCAAATAGATTCACAATTAGATTCTTAGTTTAAGTCTTATTCTATTGTCAATCACTTTTTAAGTTTAACATTACGTGTACGTGTATTACATTTTATCTCCCACTAGATTATAAATTGGGTAAATGACCATATAATTTATATTTCTGTTCCCCTCTGTGCCTAGCACAGTGCTCTGCATGTGGTAAGTACTAATTAAATGCTGTCTACATACATAATTAATTTTAATATACAGGCTCATCATGGCATTTGAAATTACCCAACTCGTTGAGATGAAATAAAAGGAGTCTATTTTAAATACTACACAAGAAACACTGGCAGGAGAAAGAATAAGAAAAATAAGAAACAATCAAAGACTTACTCTGTAGTCACTTGATGTCACATAAAATATAGGGAGGAAGGCCAACCAGATGATGCACGTGGTGTACATGGTAAAACCTATGAACTTAGCTTCGTTGAAATTTTCTGGGCACTTCCGCGTTTTGAAGGCGTACACAGTGCATAAGATCACCAGGATCACATCGTAGGTAAGAGAGATCAACATGCTGGAATCTTTGACATTGCATTTTAGGATGACTGTTTCCCGCTTCTCTGCAAGGGTATACCTCCTGGTGCCTGGGGCCTCCAGGATGAGCCACACAGACACCATCACTATTTGCACCAGGATCAGACCCAGGCAGATGAAAACCTGCGAACTGGGGCTGATGAATTTTGGCCTCTGAGCGCCATTCTTGACCCCATCGAAGATGCGGGCAATGCAGTTTGTCTTGGTCAGCAGGGCTGAGTAACAGATAGCGAAGGAACTCCCCAGCCCGAGTCGGCGCAATGCACAGATGACTGGTGATGGCTTGGCAATGAAGAAGAATGTCATGCAGTATGACAGGCCAACCCCAAACAATAAGATGTAGCAGAGTTCTCGGCCCGATGCTTTGACCAAGGGTGTGTTGTTGTGCTTGATAAAAACAGTTACAACCATGCATGTACACATAAAACCCAGACAGGCAATGGTGACTGGGCCAATGGCCCAGGCGTCTTCCCACCTGATGTAGTCCTCAGGAAGGTCATAGCATCCAGTTAGGTCTGCAGTGGGCCACTGTCCAGGCCCACAATCCATACAGGTAAACTCATCAGCCAGGTATTCGTAGGGTTCACAGGGGATGCAAATCCAGCAGCAGACATCCCCTGGTTGCATATTCTTCATTTCATTGGGGGCACAGGGGTCGCTGCACTGGGAAGTGGGGACTGAGTTCCGGGACCAGTGGATAGAGTCGACATCTAGCGATAAGGTTTCCGCCCAGTGACCAACTTTCAAGTAGGAATACTTTCCACCTACATTTTGGAAATTGAACACGTTGTATCGCCCCATTCCATCTCCAAAAGTGTCAAACTTGACTATGCTATCTGCATCTTTATTTGGGTTGAATGGAGCTGTGATATGTAAAGTGAAAGAAAAAAAAAGAACACTTGTTTAGGTGTCTTATGTGTGATTAGTCAATTACTTTATGCCATACACTGAAATAACAGGAAATGGTGATTCCAAGGCTGTTATTTGGAATAACAGTAGTAGCCATTGAAAGTTACACTTCAAAAGCTACTAAAGTGCTCATGCATTCATACATTCATTCACTTACCATTACTGAGTATCAAAGGGTGCCAAGTACCAGTGATAATCATGAATACAATACAATGCTTATTATGTAACGGGGGGATTTACAAACATGTAGTCATATGTTTTATGGTGGGCATGTATTCCCTTCTTGAAAGACTTCATGATAAGAATTGGACAAAACATTGTGTCTCATTCTTATTACATGTTTATTTATGTACAGCCAATAAAATGTTTCCCATCTTAAATATTTTCATGAAAATATAAAACAGAAAGAATTTTTCTCCTTCAAAACGAAGAACTTTTTTTCATTACAGATGCATGATATGAGTCTTTTCAATAGTTCAGATGATTCAGAAAGAAAAAAATTTAAACTACCTATCATACTTCAACTCTAATAGTTTAATATTTTGGATATTAAATTTAATATTGACATTAATTCTGACTACATATATGCATGTGTCTATATACAGCATGCTCATATTCAGACAAATACATACAACCTAGCTGTATGTAGAATCTAGGTAAGTAGACTTTGAAATTTCCTAAGTGAACAGGGTCAGTAGCACTCAGCCAAATGGGCCACCCTCAACCCTGTCTCTTTCTTACAGGATTCTGCAAGTCCCTAAGAGCAGAAGCTCTCTGAGCATACATGCTTCCTCTCTTCCAGCTGCGGCTCATCATGTCTGTCTTGCCAACATAACCACCCCTCTGATCACCCATTTCTATGCCACGTACTCTGTTCTACTACTGTGTGCTTCTATTTCACTGCTGATCTTTACTCTTTTCTTAGAATTAGAAGACAAATGTTGCTGATACCTATGTGACACATAGAGAAACTCTATTACTCATGGTAGGCTTGCCTCTGTTGGTAAATAGACCCCAAATTGTTTAGTTCTCCCTCATGTAGCAGTCTAAGATTTTGGTTGCTGGGTGTCCGTCTTTCACATCGTGATTCAAAACCCCAGATTCCTTCCATCTTGAAGCTGTGCCACTGCTTAGTGAAGCTGTGCCCCTGCCTAGGCCCTCCTCTTCATCAGCATCCACCCAGCAGAAGCAGAGAGTAGAAAGAAGGTATGGCACATATTTCTATTCATACTTCATTGATTAGAAATTAGTCACAGGGACACACTCAACCTTAAAAGAGGGTGTAAAAATGTAGCTTAGCTAATGTGCTCAGCTACTTCCGTACTATGGAAAGAGAGATTGGAATTTAGAGGACGCTGCAGTGTCTGACCCTGTGAGTATTAGCTGTCTTTGTTGCCTCACCCGTGAGCTTCATTCCACCTTCTCTGAGGCTCAGGCTGCTCTAGCTTACAGGGAAACACTGTCCAGGAAACACTGTTTAGGAAAAACTGGATCCAGTTATTGTATGGGGTAAAAGAATCCTTCAATGAATTACTTGGGCTCTTGGTAAGAAGAGGACTTTATATTTTACAAAATAGCCCTCTCTTGTCTAAAGGATATAGGTGCCCCTAGAGGGCTGGGTTGGGTAGTTTATAATAAAACCTCATACAAGAATCAAGTTCTGTTATAAATATTATATGCCCAATTTATTATTCACTTATTGTTATTTGTTTCTTTGTAGTGTTCTTGTTATCTCACCCTGCAATTTGACTTTACCAACCTCCACCTCCTTTCTACCACATTTCACAAACCCATCACATATATCTGTTTGTGTCTGTACTCCAGTTGTGAATTGGTTTCAAGTTCATTGTAAGACAGGGTGATGTAGTAGTTGAGTGTGTAGTTTTGGGGTTAGATGGACTTTGTGTGATTCTTGTTTCTGTCTTTTAATAATTGTGCGTCCTTCAGCAAGGACCTTTCTGACTCTGTTTCCTAATTTGCAAATTGGGAATAAGAGTTCTTTTGACAATTTGATGAGATAAATCATAAAACATGGCACAATGCCTGGCACACAGTAAGCACTTAAGATATATGTTAGTGATAATGATAATAAAAGTAATAAAAAGAACTTCATGAAAAAGGAAAGCTGCTCATAAAAGTGAGACCTACTGAGAGACAGGGAGGGAGAAGATGGGAGGAGGGAGATGTTATTCAATTCTACCTACTGCTTTATCCAAACCTCACTTCTGACCCAATCCAGACCCTGCTCCTCCATCCTTTTCCCCACACTTCCATTAGTAGGCATGATTATACTTAGCTATTGCTTTGTAATGTATATTTTTACTTAGTGAAATATTGAGAATTTTTTTTTAAGATTAACCTTTTAATAAATTATCTTTATTTTCAATAGCTGTATACTATTATCTTGTACCTAAGTACCAAGCTACTTAAATATTCTTATAGTTTTAACATTTATGTTGTTTCTAAGGTTTTCCCTTTATAAACCTCATTATCTAGTTATTTACTTAGAGCAAATTCATAGAAGAAAAACTGTCGGGTCAAAGCATAGGTTCTTTAAAAATTTAGCTACAGATTACCAGCTTGCCAAGGAAAGGTGTTTTTTGTTTGTTGTTTGGTTTTGTTTTACCAACTAATACTCCCAAGAACATTGTATGGGAATGTCCATTCTCCACAATCTTACTAACCTTGGGTATTTTTATCTTTTTAATAATTGACAAACTGACAGGAAACACATCTTATTTTAATCTGTGTTTATTTCTTTGACTTTCAGAGGGTCTGGTTATATTTTAATATTTTTTTAAATTATATGTATTTATTTTGTGAATTTCTGGTTCACACATTTTTCACTTGTTTTCTTTTGGGATGTTTATATGTTTTTAAAAATTAATATGTAGGCCAGGTGTGATGGCTCACATCTGTTATCCCAGAATTTTGGGAGGCTGAGGTAGGTGGATCGCTTGAGCTCAGGAGTTCAGGACCAACCTGGGCAATGTGATGAAACCTCATCTCTACCAAAAACACAAAAAGTTAGCAGGGTGTAGTGGCACATGCCTGTGGTCCCAGCTACTCAGGAGGCTGAGGTGGGAGGATCACTTAAGTCTGGGAGGCAGAGGTTGCAGTGAGCCAAGATTGTGTCACTGTACTCCAACCTGAGTGACAGAGTGAGATCCCATCTCAAAATTAAAAAAAAAAAAAGTAAGAGTTGTATATAAACTGGACATATTAACTGCTTGTCGTATATGTATATATATGTTGGAAAGATTCTTCTAACTTTGTGCTTTTTCCCAAACAGATTGCTAAAATCTTAGGTAACTGATTCTATCCATCTCTTTCTTATAACTACTAGTTTACTTATCAGTCCAAAAAATCCTTTCCTACTCCAAGATTATTAAGATATTTATCTAAACTTTTTTCTACTACTTTTATGGCTTTCTTTTTTATATTCAAAAATTTAATGCACTTCAAATTTACTTTAAAGTATGAGTTAGGATTTCAATTCATTTTTTTCTCAAATGGCTAACAATTTAAATACTAAATAATAAAATATTGTACACCTTTTTAAATGTATATTACCATACAATAATTTATAAGTGAAAATTATAAAGTACTAAGTTAATAATTTTCCACTGATTCATAATACTTGTCATATATTAAATCCCTGATACCCAAATTTTTATACCATTTCTTGTTTCTCTTGGTCTCTTTCCACAGTTGTATGGTCATTTTATAACTACCACAGTATTATACTAAATTTTAGTATTGGTTAGGACAAGTGAACAAAGGAGTTGAAACATTATTACTATATTTTCAGGTATAGTAATCAATATCAGAATTCTTATGTCACATAAAACTAAATTTGTTTATTCTATGATTAGAGAAAGTTCATTAAGAATTTTAGGAACTCCTTTCATGTTACAAATAAGAAAAATATTGAATATTTTAACTCATTTGATATCAGATGTAAGAATAAGAACTCTCAGGTTCTTACTGTGTTATTAATTTCATTATTCTCAAGTATGCACCCAACCTCTACCAATGTTCAGTTGATGTTATTAGATAATTTCTGGTAAGCACTTCTAAAGTAATATGTTTTATATCTTTAAATAATTCACTGTTCTCATAGCAATTTTTGAATATAAAGTTCTTAAAATTAGTATACTTAACAAACAATAAAACTGATTGAAAGAGACTAAAACAACCAGAAAATAAAAAAAAAAAATGGAGAAAGCAGAGCAATGCAGGATGTGAAAGTCAAAGTCTTCAAAACATTAATATGCTCAAGAGAGATAAGTGAAGATATTGCATCCATGAGGTAGGCACAAGATATCCTTAAAATGAATATTCAGAGAACAAGAATGAGCTTTTGGAAGGGAAATAGCAGAAATAGAATTAACATAAAGACTGAAAGATAAATTTGAGAAAAATCTCAAAGTTTGACCAAAATGCTGTGATGGCAAGTAGAAAATACAACAGGAAAAGAATTACTCTGTGGAATTTCAACATGTAACCAACAAGAGTTCCAGAAAGAGAAAACAGAGGGTAAACATTATTGAAAGGCAAAGTGAACACCAGTGAAGAGTAGACTTAGCTTGGGGAAGGATGAAGCAAGAAACTTTTCTGATTTCTTATAAGTGTGTTTATATTCATGGAAAAACTATGTACATGTATTATTTTGATAGAAAAGAAATTATAAAGTTAAAATAGTATAAAGATAATTAAGCAAGGTCAGGCAGAGTAGCTTTAAAGTAAATAAATTACAAAAATAATGCTGCTGCAAATATTGGAACAACTGCTTGAAAAGTGGGTGGTGAATAAACAAACGCTACTTTTGGTGGAATTTTATTTTTTAATACATTTACCTTTTACTAAATTTGTTTTGTTAAATGTGTAAAATATGTAACAAAATTCAGTCTAGTTTCTAAATCCTTCAAATACATAAAACAAATTACTTCAAATGCATACATTACGAATTCTAAACAAAAAAAAGCCATTTTGAGAAGAAATGCCCTGCTCCTTAGCTTGTAATAAAGATTCTTAGGTTGCTGTGTCTGTACTAGAATGAGAAAGAATAAAATAAGAACCAAGAAGAAAAAGGTGAACCACATCTGTCAAATATTCCACATGTGAGAAAAAATCCTGTTCTTGAATGGTTATTTTGAACGCAATGGCAACATTGACCTGGGTAATGAGGAAGCAAGTAAGAAAAGCAAGCTGTCAGGTGCTGCTGGAGTGGCTTCAAGTGGCAGAGAGCTTGAAGCCCTAGTGTATTGATCCTGTTGCCTTCCTGGTGCATTTAGAGTTGCCTCTAAGTCAAATGACTCACTAGGAAAATAGAACCCTGTGAACTGAAACCATGATTCTCCAGCAATCAGTTGTATAGTTCTTTAGCGTGAAGAAACTCCAGGGAATTTGCTGTTTTTCAAGTTAAGTCTCACCATGAGAGTAAGCATCATTAGAAATGGAAAAATACATCACTTCACCTTTCACTGGTGTTGCAATAGCATGAAAGAACCCAAACTAGAAGGGGAAAAAAAAGAACAACCAGGAAGATGGAAGAATTTTTTATAAAAGACTTACAACCGTCTCCAAACTCTAATTTCAAGCTCCTCATCACTCGGGTGCTTCAAAATCAGGTCTTCACTTTCAGAAGGAGTCGGATGTGGCTTTGGGTCAGGAGAATCGTTTCTCGGGTTAGCTCATTATCCAATTAGTTCTGACCCCTGTTTCGAATGGGAACTTGGCTTGAATACCAAGGTGACCAGTCCTCCTAGGAATCATTTGGTAGAGAGGCAGCAAGTCTATACCTTAAAGATATCATAAGTCAATGGCAGGAGAAATTAAATTCATTCTTTATTTTTTTCTTCTCAGACAGAAGTCCAATTAAGGTAAGAGAATAGTGTGGCTCTTAGGCCTTCAGTAAAGGGAATATTACCTCCACTGCTTGGGTTCACATTCATAAACACTGATAAAGATTGCAAAAGCTACTAGCAGTGGCCGGGCACAGTGGCTGACTCCTGTAATCCCAGCACTTTGGGAGGCTGAGGCAGGCGGATCACCTGAGGTCAGGAGTTCAAGACCAGCCTGGACAAAATGGTGAAGCCCCTGTCTCTACTAAAAATACAAAATATTACCTGGGTGTGGTGGCACACCTGTAGTCCCGGCTCCGTGCCGTGGGGGGCTGAGGCAGAAGAATCGCTTGAACCCGGGAGGCAGGGGTTGCAGTGAGCTGAGATCGCGCCATTGCACTCCAGCCTGGGCAACAGGAGTGAAACTCCAACTCAAAAAAAAAAAAAAAAAAAAAAAAAGGGCTACAAGCAGGAACATGGCTCCAATTTTACAACCAGGGCCTCATTAACGTTTCTGTGAACTAATCTGATGAATCAGAATTAAGATATAGGTGAAAGACAGTGTCATCTCCCTGGAAAGACTGTTAGAAGTCAAGAGGTAAAGAAACCAAAATCCTTTGGTTAGAGCAAACAAAATCTTTTACGAACCTCATGCAGCAAGAAGATAGGAAAGAATAAGAATGAATCACTGGCTGTCAGTAATTAGTTTACTTACTGATTAGGAACAAAATCACTGAAGCCTTTCTCACAGTCATCAGCTGAGTGTAACAGCTGGAACAAAGCACCACTTAGATGTCTTCGGTGCTCAGTCTTACGTGTGGAAAACACTCAGTAAATACCTAACATGTCACAGAGAAAGTGAATGTTTGAGAAAAGATACTGAAATAGCTTTTTTTTTTTTTTTTTTTTTTTTTTTTTTTTTACGGTGCTATGACTTTTGAAGAGGACTCTCTTCAGTTCCCTTGAAATGTTACCATGGTTAGTCTTCATTATAGATTTTACTGGTTTTCCTATCTAGATTCTGCATATTATTGTTGAAATTGTCAAGACTCCAGGCAACTCAGAAACAATCTACTCTCAGACTAAGAATGAAGAATGGGGAGGTAGGGGCATAGGGAAAATAGAAATGAGTGGAAATTATGGAGATTCCAATCCTCCTACCCGCAATTCAGGGGACAGGGCTAACCTGATTTATTGGAGCTGAAAGTCCATAGTGGTCATTGAATCTTTGCTTAGGGACTTTCTTTAATGTGAACTAGAGATACTATCACATTTTTTTCCTACCTTCTTTTCCCCAACTCTTGCCCTCTTCATTACACAGTGTACTGCTTTTTTCTCATCTGCTCTAATAAGTGTTTAGATTTTTAAAAATTTTCATTGAATTTTAATGCATACTAAAAAAAGCATTTTGAAAAAGTGGGTTATCATGAAGTGAACATACATATGTAACATTGTGACTGTTAAGAAACAGCATTACCAGTTCCCTTGTTTCCATCCCTATCATTCCACCCTTCCTCAGCTCCAAAGGCAATCACTATCTTACTTTCTACAACCATTGTATTAGCGTGTTAGGGCTGCCATAACGAAGTACCACAAACTGAGTGGCTTGAGATGACAGAGATTTATTGTCTCATGGTCTGCCTGAAATCAAGGTGTCAGCAAGGTTGGTTTCTTCTGAGGGCTGTGAGGGAGAATCTCTCCCATGCCTCTCTCTTAGCTCATGGTGGTATGCCAGCAATCTTCGGTGTCCCTTGGCTTGTTAATGCATTACTCTCATCTTCCACATTCACAAAGCATTCTCCTTGTGTCTCTGTGTTTATATTTTCCCTTTTTGTAAGAGCACCAGCCATATTGGACTGGGGCCCACCCTAATGACCTTATTTTAACTTGGTTACTGTATAAGCACTATTCCCAAATAAGGTCATATTGTGAGATACTAGGGTTATGACTTCAAAATATCTGTTTTTGGGGAACACAATTCAACCCATAACAACCACAGACTATTTTGCCTGATATTGAACTTTATATTAATGTAAGTATGTATTATTTTGTATCTAACATCTTTTGCTCAAAATTAACCTTTATGAAATTCATTCATCATGTAGTGATGAGGAGCTCTAGTTTATTTTTATTGATGCATAGTATTTTATCATATGATGTGCCACAATTTATCCATTCTTTTGTTGGTGGACATTTAAAAAAAAATTTTCTTTCAATTTTTAGCTTATATAAACAATGATCTATCTTTAGCTGGGTTATCCTAGAAGCAAACCCCAAGACTAAATTTGAGTTCAAGTAGTTGATTTGGGAGGTTATAGGGCAATGGAGAAATAAGACAAACAGGAATGAATCCAATACAGGATGTGTCAATGACCAAGTTACTGCTGAGGGCAAGTGGGTCTCAGCCTCACTGGGGCCTTGTGGGAGACAGTGGAATGGAAATTGGGACATAAAACCCCAGCTGACTCATCAGCTCGGATGGGACAACTCTAATTTGTCATTGGTTTATGGTAGAGTGGTAACTTCATGGCATTTTTGGTATGTTCTCTATAGGTAGAGCCTGTCTGACCAGACAAAGCTCTCTGGCAGAGAGTCACAGATACTTCTATTGAGAAGGCATTGGCATGTCTGAGAATAGTGAGTGGTAAGAAGATACAAGTGAGGCACTGACAGCATTTTCTACGTGCTACCTTGAAGACTCTTGTATATAAATTTTGGGATATACATATATAAGCATAGCTCATTTTATTGTACTTTGCTTTATTGTGCTTCACAGATATTACTTTTTTGTTTTGTTTTACAAATTGGAAGTTTGTAGCAACCCTGCATCGAACAAGTCTATCAGTACCATTTTTCCAACAGCATGCGCTCACTTCATGTGTCTGTGTCACTTTCTGGCAACTCCTCTTGCAATATTTCAACTTTTTCATTATTATTATATCTGTAATGGTGATCTGTGATCAGTGATCTTTGATGCTATTATTACAAATGTTTTCAGGTGCCGCAAACTGTACCCAGGTCAGATGGTGATCTTAATAAATGTTGTGATTGCTGATTCTGATTGCTTCACTGACTGGCCATTCCCCTATCTCTCTCCCTTGCCTCAGGCCTCCTAGTCCCTGAGACACAACAATATTTACATTAGGCCAGTTAATGACCTTATGATGGTCTATAAGTGTTCAAGTGAAAGAAAGTATCGCTTAAAGTCAAAAGCTAGAGAGGATTAAGCTTAGGAAGGCATGTTGAAAGCTGAGATAGGCTCAAAACTAGCCCTCTTGCACCAGTTAAGCAAGTTGTGAATGCAAAAGAAAAGTTCTTGAAGGAAATTAAAAGTGCAACTCCAGCAAACACACAAATGGTAAGAAAGTGAAAGAGTCTTATTGCTGATATGGAGAAAGTTTTACTTGTCTGGATAGAAGATCAAATCAGATACAAGATTCCCTTAAACCAAAGCCTAATCCAGCTCAAAGTCCTAATTATCTTCAATTATTTGAAGTCTGAGAAAGGTGACGGAATTACAGGAGAAAAAGCTAGGAGAGGATGGTTCATGAGACTTTGAAGGGCTCAAGACTTCAGTGGAGGAAGTCACTGCAGATGAGGTGGAAATAGCAAGAAAACCAGAATTAGAAGTGGAGCCTGAAGATGTGGCTGAATTGCTGCAAACTAAATGATCAAACTAAAACAGATGAGGGGTTGCTTTTTATGGATGAGCAAAGAAAGTGGTTTCATGAGATAGAATCCACACCTGGTGAAGAAGCCGTGAACACTGTTGAAATGACAAGAGAGGATTTAGAATATTACATAAACTTAGTTGATAAAGCAGTGGCAGGATTTGAGAGAACTGACTCCAATTTTGAAAGTTCTATTGTGGGTAAAATGCTGTCAAACAGCATCACACGCTACAGAGAAATCTTGCGAAAGGAAGATGCAATTATTGTGGCAAACTTCCTTGTTTTCTTATTTTCAGAAACTGCCACAGTCACCTCAGTCTTCAGCAACCACCACCCTAATCAGTCAGCAGCCATCAACACTGAGGCAAGACCGTCAATCAACAAAAAGAGTATGGCTTGCTAAAGGCTGAGATGATTGTTAGCATTTTTTAGCAATAAAGTATTGTTAAATTAAGGTATATACATTGTTTTTAATACATAATGCTACTGTACACTTAATAAACTACAGTATAGTGTAAATATAACTTTTATATGCACTGGAAACCAAAAAATTTATGTAACTTGCTTTATTGTGAATTTTGCTTTATTGCAATGGCCTAGAACTGAATGTAAAATATTTCTGAAATATGCCTATATATGTGCAAAAGTGTGTATATGTGTATATAGTGTGTATGTATTTGTATATAATAGTAAAATTGTATGTGAGTTTCAGTTGCTTCATATGCTTAATAATGATGTCATTTAATTTTAGATATTTGAGTGAAAATGTACCGGTATCTCATTGTGAATTTTTTGGTAGTTAATTTGCATTCCCCAATGCCTAATAATATTGAGCACCTTTTCATAAGTCAATCAAATGTCTATAAATACTCTTTTATAAAGTACCTTTTCCAGTCCACTTGTATTGGATTTTTTTTTTTTTTTTTTTTGATACGGAGGTTTGCTCAGTCTCCCAGGCTGGAGTGCAGTGGCATGATCTCGGCTCACTGCAAGCTCTGCCTCCCAGGTTCACGCCATTCTCCTGCCTCAGCCTCCCGAGTAGCTGGGACTACAGGCGCCCACCACCACGCCCAGCTAATTTTTTGTATTTTTAGTAGAGACAGGGTTTCACCGTGTTAGCCAGGATGGTCTCCATCTCCTGACCTTGTGATCCGCCCACCTTGGCCTCCCAAAGTGCTGGGGTTACAGGCGTGAGCCACCGCGCCCAGCGTGGATTTTTCTCTCTTTTAAAAATTTGACAGTGGGCGTGGTGGCTCATGCCTGTAATCCCAGCACTTTGGGAGGTGGATCACCTGAGGTCAGGAGTTTAAGACCATCCTGGCCGACATAGTGAAACTTCGTCTGTACTAAAAATACTAAAATTAGCTGGGCATGGTGGTGGGCGCCTGTAATAACAGCTACTGGGGAGGCTGGGGCAGGAGAATCGCTTGAATGCGGGAGGCAGAGGTTGCAGTGAGCCGAGATTGGGCCATTGCACTCCAGCCTGGGGGACAAGAGCAAAACTCTGTCTCAAAAAAAAAAAAAAAGGGGGGGATTTATATGAGTTTTTTATATTTTCCAGATATGAGTACTTTTCAGATATATGTGTTGTGAATATCTACCCTGTGGCTTACCTTTTCACCTGCTTCTTAGTTTTGTCCAATAAACATAAATTCTAAAATTTAATGCCCAGTACAGTCTTTATTTTTAATGCCCCCAATTTCTTAATTTTAATGCCAATTTCCAATTTATGAATTATTTACTTTATGGCTAAAACTTTTAGCATTCTGTTTAAGAAATCTTTACCTATTTCAAGATTATAAATATATAATTCTAAAATGTGAGGATTTCAGGTACTGAAAAACATTTCAGAAGAATATTGTATCTTTAAGGTATCAGCTCTCCCTTTGTGCTGACATAGTGTGTTGTGCGTTTGACCTTAAGGAAACAGACTATAATATGTTGGAAAGATATTCAGTGTGTGCCCATCTCTTTGCTATTCCTAAGCCTCTCCAGAACAGGGATGATTTCTCATTCAACTTTGTACTCTCATTAAGGAACACTGGACACATTGTTTCCTAAACAATTAGACTCATTAGAATCATCTCAGGAACTTAAAAATCATGCTAATGCCTGAGTCATAATACAGGCCAATTAAATGTGAATCTTAAGGGCCTTAACACTTGTATATATTATTATGTAGCCAAGGGGGTGGGGGAATTGCAGCCTCTAGCAGGTGACGCCAGGGATGTTGCTGAACATCCCATAATATGCAAGACACACCCTCAGAACAAATACATATCTGGCCCAAAATGTCAATAGTGCTGAAGCTGAGAAACCTTGGTCTAGGGTAATAAATATTTGTATTTCTAGATATATTTTGAAAAGCTCAACCCTTTATGAAAATGGAAAATATCTATGCCTGATAAATTCCTTATGGTGTCACCATATTGAGGTTACTATTACCTAGTCTTGTTTTCTCACTATAGTCATTTCCAGCTTATACACTTCCTTGAATATGTGGAGTACTCTCCTTTCCCCGCTCATTAGCCGTTTCAATTATGTTTCACTCCTCCCACCTTACCCCAACAGTCACTACAGGCCCATTACACACAGATTTTCACAGTCTTTTCTCCCCTTTTAAGAAACCAGTCATCCAGCTGCACATCTCCTCTTTAATCACCTCTTAGGAAAGAAGCAAATTCTTGTCTGCAGCAGGAGCAGAAGATATATATATATAGTCTTCTAGAGCTAACTCACAAGCAAGAATGTCTGTTATTAGTGAGAGTTAAGTGGGGTCTGTATGCAAATTTTCTCCCATTTAATTTATATCCCCAGCACAAACCTGAGCACCCAAGAATACTATGTGACTTTGCAACAGTCTCCAAAATTTTCCAATTTTGTTAAAAGAAATTGTGAATTCTGATGACCAATTTAATCTGTTCTTGCTTTTTAATGTGACTGTCATATAGTAGAGCAAAGATTTTAAAATGTCTTAAAAAGGGGCAAAAAGGCTTTCCCCAAACAAAGTTGGCTAGAAATGCATATCCACGACTTTTTTAAAAAGGCATAAGCATCCCATTGTTCTGTCCTTAAATCACTTTTCCACCTGCTGTGCTAAAGATCTAAGTGCTGCAGAAGAGTGAAATGTGATATGGACAGAAGGTGTGAAAATGGCTGGGAAAATCCCATTCAGAGATGTTCTCAGAAGCCAACCATGCAAACTATTAAAAAGTATTTGAAAATTGGTAGCAGAGTTAATATTCTGAAGAATGCAATCACAGTATCAAGGATACTTAATAAAATGAGCTTTCCCATGTTTAAGCAAACCATAGACTTCTTTATATAAAGAAGCAGAATAGGAAAATTTTATTCAGCCTTCAAGGATGAACTTTCCAAAGACAAGCACAGCAGCTAAGCATGAAATTTCCATGGGTAAGGCAAATTAATTTCTATTTTGTTGTTTTATGAATGCATGGACATGCATTTGACTTTCTGTGTAGTATCACGCAAAGAGAATACAAGGTAAAATAAATGACTTCTCCTGCCAGCATGCTGGTCTATTGTTAAGTTGTCATGTGTTTCCTAAGCCACTGTAGCATAGCTTAGTCTTCTGTCTTCACAGAAAAGCTGCGTTATTGAACCACAAGATTTCAAGTGAACTTGTCAAATCTTCAAGCATATCCACACATCGTTAAGAAATTCCAAAGCTACATCTTCCTGAAAAGGGTTTCTATTCCCCTGGAAATAATTGAGGTGACAAAATTTAAAAAGTTATGATTTAAAAAATGTTCTCCTCTTTTTCTCCTTTTTAACATAAGGGTTAATTCACTTAGAATAAACCAAACACCACGTGTTCTCACTTATAAGCGGGAGCTAAACATTGAGTACACATGGACACAAAGAGGGGAACAAGAGACACCAGGGTCTACTAGAAGGTGGAGGGCGGGAGGAGGGTGAGGATGAAATTCAAAAAAATGAAAAGAATAAAAATTTTCTCCTCTGCCCCATAATTTATATTTTGAACTAACCTGAAAATAATGTTGTTAAGGTTATGACAAACTGGTTATTTTGTCCCTTTTTAGAAAATCTCCCTGGAAATTGATCAACCCCAGAAATCATTTGAGTCTCACTATTCCTCCAACTGTGCTCAATTAATAAGATAGATGAAATTAACTTGGTTATAGTACCCTAACATAATACCTTACGGGTGTATCTATCTATCTATCTATCTATCTATCTATCTATCTATCTATCTGTATATATATGTGCACACACACACACACATATATGTATAACTTTGTTGCATAAATTTCCACATTTCTCATATATTTTTACTGAAAAACCAGGAGATGGGGCATTGTTAACATCCAAAACTTCACCCACAGTCATCCTTGAAATAGATGGAGAAAGTTAGTAGTACATGTGAGAATTATGGTAATCACATATCCAACTAGGTGTGTAATTATGAAGTAGACACAGTTATCTTTAAGGCTCTTCCACTTTCTTTTTTTCTCAGCCTACCTTCTTGTTCCTGAAACCCACTCCTCTCTTGTAGCCCCAAGCAAAACAAATTCTCATCCACGTACTACATACTGTATATGTTACCCCTCTCAGGAACAGTCATATTAAAAGATATCATAGTCAAAGGACAATATCAAATGTCGTCACAAATAAACTATTGATGATGGGATCTGATATCTCAGTGCAGAAAGAATTTTGGACAGGAGCTTTGTCTTACTTTCCTAAAATGATATACTTTGAAGAAGTAGGAATACTTTTGTTCTTAGATCAAGTTTTAGCCTCAGTCCCATGAAAAGGGAACTTTTGCTTCCTAACTTCCTTCTTTTCCCACCATCTTATTTTCCTTCCCCTCAGAGAAGCAGCAGGTCTGACTGGCTAACATTCACTGAACCTTCCTCCCTAATGGGCAGAATCATAGCTATTAAAAGATAAGGCAGGAGTTCTACCTTCACTGGCTGACTGACAGAGGAACTAACTTCTCAGAACTGGCCTTGGTCATCTTCATGCACTCCTTTGCACTTTCAGTCTCTAGGCTATACAGACCGAGTGGGTCTTGCCTCAGCGGCTCTGCCCCTGCTCCAGGCTCTCTCTCCCCACTGCAACAGGTGGGGAAGGAAGATCTGCCATTCACTCCTCATACATAAGGACACCTGGGTAAGTAGGCTTGAAATCTGCTCCAAGGATGCAGACATTTAGACACAGGTTGTGGGAAACCAAAGGTTTCTTGGCTTCTGGCCTACACTAGGGATCTAGCTGTCATATCAGAGAAGTCTTTTTAAGGGAGGGTGGTGGGAAAGATCAGGCATTAGCTCAGTTGGTAACAAAAATTGAAATTTGTTTCCTCTTGGCTATTGATCCTTACATGTTTAGAACCCGGGAAAAGAAAAGGAGAAAGTAGGATTTGGGCACTAAATCCTAATCCACAGCCCCCAGCGCGCACTACCCGCCCCCACCAAAAAAAAAAAAAAAAAAAAAAAAAAAAATACCTCACACAGCTAACTGCTGAATTTCTGTTAGTTCTAGCTAATAACATTTTTTTTTAGAAAAGGGCAGAGAGGACTGCAGTATAATTGAAAAGGGCAGAGAGCACAAATAATTGAAAAGTGATTTAGAGGCAGCATTCAAATTTCGAGTTTGTTTTCTTTTAAATTAGAGTTGTAGGGCATATATACTGGGACTCAACAAAAGAAAAGCACGGGTAGTAGAAAACAGAGAAGAGGAAAAAAAAAAGACGAATCTGGGAGGCTGAGAGTGGGGATGGTGGATGCTGGCTTGTCCATCTTTGCCTTTCAACTAGATATTGATTGCTGCTATTATCCCAATTTTGGTTCTCATTACAAAACATATACAACATGAACAGCACCTCAAATATGTCCAGCATATTGGCAGGGCTGTGTAATAGGAAGCCATTATTATTTCTATGGGCTATTGTGATAGCCTTGCAGCTGATTTTCTGTTCCTAGTCCGTCCCCTTCTTTTCTGGTTCACAATTCTCTAAAAACGTCTAAGGTACCACAGCTACCAGCATCCCATCACTTCATTGCATGAAGGTCTCAGTGGCTCTCCTGTTGCATTTAGTGATGTTAGCTGAAATTTCTGTTCTTAGGATAAAAATAAATGTTCTAAGAAAAGACAAAAGTTATGCAATATAACAAGCTGGATTAACAAAGCTAAACAGTAACTTCATTACTGAATAGGGGTTAGTTCTTAGACGATCTACTTTGTGAGTCAGCTTTGAGGATCATCCAGAGATTGATATGGTATGTAGCCTTTCCCAATTTTTGGACTATCAAATTTTATTTTAATTGATTTACTTTTAAAAAAGATATCTAACATGTACTATATTGGTGTTTCATGGAACTACATCCTACATAATAAAGTATTACAAAGTATGAATTTCACAGTCCCACACAATCTGGCCCACTTCCCATTCACCATTCATATCTCTCGCTCTATCCCTTTGCAATCCATGACAGAACCTAAGTGCCCCCTTCCTCTTTGCTCACATGCAACGTGCATTTTTTTCCACTTGTGCTTTTTTTCATCTTGTTCTCTGCTTTATATGCCCTTTCTTCTCTGTACCACCTGTAAAATCACTCACATCCTTCAAGGCCAACACAAATATTGCTTCTGCTTGCCCTTGTATCTCAGCTGAAATTGCTAACCATGATCCCACATTCCATTTCTCTGGCATTTACTATCTTTCTCTCACATTATATATTTTTTTCTGTATATCTTATTATTACTATCTTCTTATCACTACATTGTAAGCTCCTTAAAGGCACAAACATAACTTTATTATTTTTCAAACAGAAATTGTAACCTGGGAGCTATAAGTGAAATTCATCCTGAGAATTGTTTTGTTTATCCTGCACTGTATATTCAAAATATCTGTATTAGTGTCCTTTAGTAAAAAATTGAAAGAAAAAAAAAAAGATGTCATTTTCTCTTGAAAGAGAGAAAGATCTGGTGCCACTGTGCTGCTATTCAACACAGGCACAATCAGCGTTGTAGTTAGCCTGGTCCCCACCTGAAGCAGATCAACCTGCTTGATGACTTATTTGAATTTTCACTTATTTGAACAATGTTTTATACAAAATCTGTTCTCAAAAAAAAAAAGTTGCTCTAAGCCAGATGTAATTATTTCAGAAATATCAAGGAAGATGGGGAAAAATCCCACTAGTTAGAAAATTATGAAGGGAACAATTTTTAAATTTGATTTTCTTGTAAAAATGAGGAGAGAGGGAAAAAATTAAGGAAGTATGGTGACAAAGAATGCTAGTAAACCAGTGATGCTTGACCATAAACAATCTCTTTTCTGGGGTCTCAGGACCTTTGTTGTACACCTCCACCAGAATATGATTCACCTTCGAGGAATAGTTTATTTGCTCTGGGTCCCCTGTCTAGACTGCGAGCTCCTTGAAGGCTGGGGCTGTCACGCATCATTTTACCCTGGAGTCTAACTACCTGAGTTGGAATGTCAGCTTTACCATGTACTGTCCACTTCATTTTTTGCATCTCGTTTACCCATAGGGTTATTGTGAATGTTAAATTAAAAGTGATTAGTCCAGTGTCTAATATGTAGAAAGTGTTTGATAACTGTTAGCTTGACTGCTAGAGTACCTGCCATCTATCAGGTATTCAATAAACATTTGTTGAATGAAAGAGTTAAAAAATGAGTGAGTGAGTGACTCTGTGTCCACCACTGTGTAACCACTGTGCTGTTAGTCAGCTGGTTTTCTGAGCTTTGGTTAATGATGTAGGTCTGTTCACAGAATTATATGAGCTATAGCAGTTCTTTATATTGCAGACTTCATTTACCTAAATTAGACTAAGTAAAATTAAACTACATGTTTATGACATAATCTTTCTCTTTCTAGTTAAAAAAAAACCTTTATTCAGCCTTTTTCCATGGAGCACATTATCTGCAATATTGTCCCCTTCCAACTTTTGCAAATCATTTGTGAATTAACTGAGCCCCACCACACCCCCAAATTTTGCCTGACTACTACCTCTGCTACAGGGGTGTGTCAAAACATACACACAAGTAAAAAGCTACAAGTAGTGAAGAAGTATTGGAATTTGTCTGCAGGACATATTTTTGGCTTTGAAGTAAGAAAGAAAGAACCTGTGACTTTGCATTTCTCCACCTTGGAGGTCATCTCTGCTGCAAGATGGGCACCGGGTGATGTTGAAGGGGAAAGAGCCTGGGAGGCTGGAAGCATTTACTTTGTTGCCAGTCTCAAGAAGCTTGAACATGCTTTTCTATTCCTGTTTTTTTTCCTCTCAGGGAACATAAAAGATTTTTGATAGCAGGGATTTTGTGTTGTCAGTTTTAACTCTAATGCCTAGCATTTAATAAATGTGTGCTGGAGGAATGAATAAAGGACTTAGAAAAAGAAAGAATGATTAATATGAGACTGAAGGCAAGGAGCCTCCCTAAATATCAGCTGACATTTTAAGTTAATAACATTTTTATAAAGATATAATACATTATGCTATAAATATTATCATAACACTCTAAAGGGACCCAGTACCTTTGGGGTTAATACTACAAAGCTTTCATCAGAAAACTGAAAAACATTTGTAAGATTGTCCACTTATATAAGGTACTCAATATGTACTACCTGCTGCATTTATTTGAAATAAGCTAAGGAACTCAGTTCTATTATCTCTTTAAAAATAATGACCTAGGGGTAACAGTAATGTCCTCTCACCTCTCTACCCAAGCACTGTGATCCAGGATCCTGATGGAAGTCAAAGAGTGTACCCT
Organism: Pongo abelii; assembly: GCF_028885655.2. NCBI lineage: Eukaryota > Metazoa > Chordata > Mammalia > Primates > Hominidae > Pongo > Pongo abelii. Next base: position 89,664,706 of record NC_071991.2, read on the forward strand.
GTTTGTTGCAAATGCAAGTATGGGCTATTCCAACCATGAAAAGACACACTCACAGTTATATCTCGGCAAAACCATTCGATATTTGGGTTTTGAATATCCAGTCTCCTTTTCCACAATATTGACATCCTTTCTGTATGCTATGAGCCAGATGCCTTCTCTACATCAAAAACTGCCCACAAACTACAGTGTGATAATTGATTATAGAGACCAGAGTATAAACTTAAATCACTGTAAGAGGTCAAGTATAGGTTCAATTTGTAAAAGTCTGAATTCATACCATCAAAAATGAAAGCTTTGTTCTAGTTAGTGGAATTTAATGTGGCCATCTGGGAACAGAAGCTTTTTGGAAAGGTAGAAAGGATATATTCGAGGGTAGCAGGGAGTCTTCCTCATACCTAGGTTCACCTAGAATTTGGCAGACACCAACCTTACATATCCAACTTCGATTCCCATTTTATTTTGATCTCACAGTACCTTCTGTAAAGTGGAAAGAGAATTTTTGACTATTTTCACTGTAGCAAGTGTTTTCCCTTTTAGAACTAGGGACGGACAACTTTTGAAGGAGAAGGAGATGGTTTGTGATTCTGGAATTCATGGATTAGAACATCATACATCTTGAATCAAATTCCCCTGAGAAACTGCACTGCAGAAATTGCAGTTTTGACACGAGTCCATTCTTTGGTTGTTGATCATAGCCATTGTGATGTGCTTGTGCCCCTAGGCCTGCTGGGCAGCATGGCATTAGTTTCAACTCGGGCTCTCCATCTCTGATTGTTGCTGCTACAGTGGCCAGTTTTCAGTACCTTTCTTCAAACAGTTTCAAAATTGTCTTTGGAGCACTTCTTTTGTTGGCTTTAGAATGTATGATTGTCCTTATTGAATGCATTATATGACAACTCATTTGAAGCACAAGCACAAGCAATAACAGTTTTAGGACATCAATTGGAATAAATGTAAAGTCCTTTTTTTCAAAGCTTTCCTTGATAATGTGTGATTTGAGAAGGAAGGAATTTGCAAAAACTTTGTTGCTGAATTAAGGAGAAAGGTGAAAAACTATTGCTTTCCATAGATTTATGGCTTACCACACACACACGAAGACATACAAACAATGATGGTTATTTCTTTCTTTTTTATTTTCATCCTATGAATTCAGCAAATGGCTTCAAGTATCTCTGGCTGTGATAATTACAGTATAAAGGGAAGTACTCTTTCAATTGAAGTGGTTGGAGCTGTCAGGAGGACTCTGTGGGGATACATTTTACAAGCGAATTCATCTTACAATAAAGATGTCTGAGATGGAAGTTAGAGGTTCACTGTTTGACAAATGGAAAAGACATGAGGCTTCTCTGCCCATTTCTGATCAGAGGTCTGATCAGGGAGGTTGAAATTTGGAACCCAGTAAAGAAGTTTAAGGTCAACAGCGTACATCTGCATGTCCAGGAAATTGACCCACATCGTGTGGCATTGTTGGATCAGATATTTCTCTTCCCTTGCTAATTGTTGTATTTACTTTCTTGAATTTTGGGAATTTGGGGAATTTTTCTAGGAAGTAACTAAGACTATAGGCATCTGCTGGGTATTGACACATTTGGTATATATGCATTTTATTTTTTACTTAATAATATCTTTAGTCTACTGGATACCTTCCCAATTGTTCCTTCTAATCACATAAGGAATAAATCATAAAGTATATGTATGATTATTGCTGCATATGCATCTACTTGAGTACCTACTATGTATCAGTGCTTGTGCTTTACATACATCATCTCATTTAGCTTAACCCAATAAAATGAGTTCTTACTGATATTTTACAGATGGGAAAACTGAGCATACAAAAGATGGAGCCATGTGACTAGTAAGGGAAAGTCTCAGAATCAAACTCAGGTCTACCTGACTCCAGCACTTGTGTTCTTAACTACGGTGTGTTCTATTCTACCTTACTCCAATTCTTAGATCCCCCAGTCTAATTTATGTATTTGTTCCTGGTACTTCAATAGGCCCTAAGTGAGTTCACGTACCATAGTCATTATCACATGTTGATTTAGCTGGCTTGAAGGTAGAGACCATGTTTTATTTATCATCAATATATAGCACAATAAGAGGCACATAGTAAGCATATTACTAATTGCTTTGTGAATGAACAACTAGCAATGACAAGCAGAGCTGGTCTTTCAGGCAAAATAGATGAATGCAGTGTGATGTGAGGATTTCTATAGATGGATCGTTTGAGAAGGAATTCATTTTTCTTGTTACCACACAAAGCAGTGATCCAGACAAGAAGGAATGCTCTGGTCTGCAACATAAGATAATGTCTAAGGAGGTAGGCTCAGGGTATGTTGTATGTATGTGTGCATGTGTGTGTGCATGTATTGCATTGATCTACTGCAGTAGATTCAAATTCTCTTTCTGCATCTAGATTGTACCCCAGGTAGTTAGTTGCTTTTGTGGTATAAGTTGCTTCTGGATAGATTTAGTGGTGTTGTATTGATAATTTCACTTACTCATGTGCATTTTCTAACAGATTGTAACTTCCATGAAGGCAGAGCTGAAACCTTTCTAGCTTTAACGTAGGCTAGAAGGTATAGGGCCTCACATGTAGTATGTGCTTTAATATTACTGCATGGATAAATGAGTTCCAAAACCCAGCCAGATGACAGCTGAGACTTGACAAGGCTCAGAAAATCTGAGAAATATTTTCTCTTCTTTGCACTGACCTTCAGCCTTAGTTGTACTTTAAATTTTCCATAATAGTTAACATGAAAAATGATCAAAAGCTAGCCCTGAACAGCTCATTGAATAGCATTCATTTAAAAAATAATGGAAAACAAAACAGAGTACCCTATATAGGATGGAACTGGAGAAAATGAGCTATATTTTGAGTTAATTTTATATTCATAAATAAGATTGGAATTGTAGCTTGGCTTTGATCCACCTCATTGAAAGTGAAAAGGGAGAACTGAGTATTTCCCTACAGGAAATCTAAAACTGAATACAGCAGAGATGATAATGGTGTTTTTGCTTAACTTTCAATAATGTATCATTTTATAATTTAATAACAATTCTAGGGAGATAACATTAGAAGGGACATGTAAAGCATTTAGGGTTTCTTGGAGAAAGCTATTTATAATTTTTAAATTATTGTGATAATTATTGGATAATGAGGAAGCTTAAAGTTACATCTGATCTACACCTTGACAGGCTTCATTTCCCCTGAGCTCTGCCCATATTCCCAAATTGGAGAAAATAACAAGATTATTTTTCTTTTCATTTTACTCTTACCATACCAACTGTTTTTTTCAGTATCCTTGGCTGAGAATTTCTTCCTCTTATTTCTAAATATGGAGAACCTCAGGGTTCCGTTCTGTGCCTGTTTCTCTTTCCTCTCTTCATCTTTTCCCTGAGTGATCTTAATCTATTTCCTGTCAGTTTAAATATACTGCTAATTCCCACACTTATCTCTAATTCAGAAATGGCCTTTCAAATACAGACTCATAAATCTTACTGCTTATTAGGCTGTAAATTCTTGAAGGTAGGAATTGATGTCTGGAGTAGCATAAAGACACATGCAAGCATATGTTCATCGCAGCACTATTCACAACAGCAAAGACATGGAATCAACCAAAATGCCCATCAACAGTAGACTGGATAAAGAAAATGTGGTACATATACATAATGGAATACTACACAGTCATAAAAAGGAATGAGATCATATCCTTTGCAGTAATATGGATGGAGCTGGAGGCCATTATGCTAAGCAAACTGCTGCAGAAACAGAAAACCAAATATGCATGTTCTCACTTATAAGTGGGAGCTAAACATTGAGGACATATAGAACACAAAGAAGAAAACAACAGATACCTGGGCCTACTTGAGGGTGGATCCTGGGAGGAGGAAGAGGATCAAAAAACTACCTATTGAGTACTATGCTTATTACCTGGGTGATGAAATAATCTGTATGCCAAATCCCTGTGACATGCAATTTATCTATGTAATAAATCTGCACATGTACCCTTGAACCTAAAAATAAAGGTTAAAAAAAAAAGTGCTTGCCGCTTAGTAAGCTTCAAGGAATGTTTGTTGAAAGGCAATAATAGCCACTGGATGGGGAAGCACTATATTTTTATTTGTTTACCCATTTAATTTCTGAATGATTCTGCCTTGACTGGAGTGTCTACTCTGCAAATGCTACCTCTCTGTCAATGCTTAATTCAGAGGCAACCTTCTCCATGAAACAATGTATTCTTTTAGCTAGAATGACTTATACCTTCCAGGTACTCATGCAACTTTACCTGGCCATTCTTATGGTACTTAACCATGAATGAATTATTATATGAATAACAGAGTCAAATAATCTCAATGCTGAGCATATTTGCGATGACAACCACATCTTACTCCTCACTGCCCCAGTCTGGAATCTTTCTACTCCACTGAATCATTTCATCTTTTTATGTTTGTTCTTCTGTAACATCAGTTGGCAGTAGGATAGACTAAGAGATGATTTCTGTTTCTGATATTTGATTACCTATAAATAAAGAGACATAAAATAAGGAGACAGGATAAAGTCTGGTTTGCCCAAGAAAATACTAGTTTGTGCATGTTCTGGCATAATTATTCATAGTGCTTCTTTTCACTCTCATAAGTGGCTGGGTTGGACGATAAAGTATATGTTCACTTGATCTATAAGGGTGTGGTAAAACACAGCCTGTGACAAATTTCGAAGTGCTTTGTGTACTGAAAATATAAAAGGAGAATAGTAATATAAAATTGTGTAAAATGTAAATAATTTCCCCAGAATTTGTATTTGCATATGATGGTAGAAACTTGACTACCCTTACTTTCTTTTGTATAAGTTGGGGGAATGGTATTTATTTCCTTAACAATCTATAGGGTTACATTTGCAAAGGGAACATAGCTCAAAATCAAACATGCCAGCCAAAGGTTATCTCTTGCATGGCTTGACAAAATCATCAAAGGGGGACATTGGCATTTGAATATGATGTAGGGGTATCCATAGATGAGCTTCCATATATATATCTCAGCCCTTTCATTGGTTTTGTCCTCATGAGGTTTCTAAAGCATTTTCCTAATGTGAAGTCAAGCTCCTGTAAGTAGACACGTGTTCTGCCAGCAGATGGTGTGTTTGACGAAATTGTTCTTTTTCCCATTCCCCCTCCTTTTCCCCCTAAGAAATTAACCACCAGGTTTCTGCCAGAACCTGCCATGTTCAGGGTGACATATGATGCTGTGAAAATAAAATATAAAGGTTAGAGAAAGATCAGTAATAAGTCCTAAATTGAACATAGATTTCAAGAAACTACCGTTAAAAGAGTCTAGAAATTAATAGTCCATAATATGATGAAAAACCCCAGCTGACATCAAAGAAACCTCTTGCCTTCTTTTTAAAGAATTCTGTTTAATGCATAATTCACTGAGCCCATGAAACATTCTGGGAAACTTTTGGATGGATATCAGCCTTTTAATTCAAAATTATGCACTCTGGGAAATGACTGGCGCTGAAAGTGGCAAGCCTACTAGGTAATTTACACCAGCAATCAAATTGCAATTATAAAGAGATTAAAACATGACTTTTAAAGAGCCTAACTCCACCCTCAGGGCTACTAGCTATTTGGTAAATATAGCAAAGGAGCCTGTAATTAAAGAAAATGTGTAATTATAAATTTCAACCCTCTTCAGCTTTGTTAGAGTGACACTATAAAATTCCAAGAAAAAGTGAAGAAAGCCTCATTTAAAAAAGTCCATGGTAGTTAGCTTTATATCTTCAAGAGAGTGTATTTCTTCTGATATTGTCTACCACATCCTCTACTAGTCTTTTTTTGAAGTTTATATTACCCTTGGTTTTTAGTTCTCATTGATATATGGGAGCTAAGCTATGAGGATGCAAAGGCATAAGAATGATACACTGGACTCTGGGGACTTGGGAGGAAGAGTGGGAGAGGGCGAGAGATAAAAGACAACAAATATGGTGCAGTGTCTACTGCTGGAGTGATGGGTGCACCAGGTTCTCACAGATCTCCACTAAAGAACTTACTCATATAACCAAATACCACCGGTACCCCAATAACTTATGGAAAAATAAAATTAAAGAAAAAAGAATAGCTTGAAGGATTTTCAAATCCATCACTGGAGACTGCATATACAGGAGGTGAGTACATTCAGACTGTGACCACAACACAGCCATTAAATTGGGGTTGCTAACTCTAAGGCATAGGCCTATGAAGAATGGGTGTCTTCTCTGTACATCTTTTGATCGTGTTTATAGATGATTTATAGTCTACTTTCCTCCAAGGATTTTTAAAAAAGCTGTCTAGTCTGGAAAATTGGGGGTTAGAGGATAAACTCCAGGTAGGAAGCTAGCCAAATGATTTAGTGGGAAAGATGATCTTAGCCTTTTCTCCTGGGTGCCAATTCCTCTATACCCTGTCTCTGCATGCATCCTTTAGGTTCTTGCTCTCAGCAAGTCTTGTTCAATTAGGGTTCTAGCTGATAAAATGTCACCTCTCTTGGGAGGTCTTAAATTGCCAAGGTATTTTCCTTAGGAGAGGAATGAAATTAACATGATTGTATAGCAGGTGATGATGCCCAAGAGTTCTGGCCACCATGACATATCCATACACATCTTAGCTAACATCTGGAACATTAATAGGAACCAATGTGTGGCCTGTTAAACAACACATCTGTGTAGTATTATACATTTTTCCTGTAAACTTCCTTCAGTGCTTAACTCATACTTCATTACTATCTCTGATTTCAACCAAGCTAGCATGCTAAGGTGAACTCAGATGATCAGGCTAATGTTAACAATGCTTTAAAAATAAAAGTTGATTAAAAATTCAACTGCTGTTCTCTGTATCACTGATTAAGTGATGAGAATACATAGGCTTCATTCCAAGGACATTTAACTCTGCTCCTTGTAGGAACTTGACTGGACTCTAAACAGATTGAGAGATTAAGATATTTTGGATGATGTGCAAGATGTTTCATTTCTAAAGACCCATGAAGCTGGAAAAGTGTTTTCAGAGACTCCCAGAAACATAATTAATTACTGAGTTAGGCCCTTAGAGACAGGAACTGCTAAAAGGCTGATATGAACCTTTTATCTAGTTAATTAGCTTTACAGGGAGAATTTTGTGCATTTAGCAGATGGGTATAGATTTTATTATTTGAAACACAATAAAATTTATTTTTATGTTGTACTTTTAAATTAGAAGATGAAAAACAAGATTGGAACTCTGAAATAACTCTAGAAGCTCTGATGATAATGAGGGGCACAGTGACATCATTATCTCAATCATATTATATCTCTAAAGGAAAATAAAAATTTAAGTGTAGTGCCCTCCAAATAGGCCAACTCATTCATGATAAGAAACTTGTGGTGTTACTGAGAAGTTTAGTTGTTCATTATATAGAGCAAACTGGGTCTCTAGATATGAATAAGCTGGGCTCTAAAAAGCTATTCATATATCCCTTTGCTCCTAAGTCCTAAGAGATGGAGAGGAGTTTGTGCCAACCATCCTATCATTTCCACTAAAAATATAAAGTGGTAAAATGAGAATATTATTTTCTCCCCAAATAGACCAATTTTTCCACAACAAATATCTGCTGAGATGGAATTACCTTTGATATGCCCGGCAAATGCTGTGAGGAATTTCTCAGCAGTTATATTCTCCTTCACAACCTGGATGCTCACTTTAATTCTGTTCAGATTCTAGTGGGCTTTGAAACCACTGGATCATCAGTGGCTTGGAACAAAAGTCTCAGGAGTAATATTTTTACTGAGAGTAGATTTTAAATTCTTAAAGTTAATCCTAACCTTTTTTTGGAATTAACACCTGGTTAATAGGAGTCAGAATTAACACTGATTCTGTAGCCACATACTCTAAAGTTTCTCCCTTTTTTTCAGTTGCTTTTCTTGTCTCTTAATGCACAAGCACATCTGTACAATTTCATAGGCCTGTCCCACACTGTATCAGGCAGTCCCTTGCCTTGCCTTGAGAATTAACTAAGCTCTCCAAAACTTAATCTAACATACGCATTGCAAAATTCATCACTTTTCTCAGCACTTAAAATTATTTCACATCTCTTTTCTCTGATAGTCATATGTATTTTCTTACTTGCAGTTTTAACAGTCTCATTACTTTTACCTCTCATAATGGGGTACATAATTTTCATAAAAACATTTCAAACTAATAAACTGCAATGGTTGTGAGCGCCATGACTACACACAATTGCTCATACCCTCATTCGGTTCCGTAGAGTGGCAGAATTTTTGTTCTTTGTCATTACTAAGTGTACAGTCTGCAAGTACAGAAACTGTTATTGTGTAATTTCTATTATATATAAATTATAAGCTATCTATCAACAGATAATTATATATCTATTATGTAAACTTTCTATTACATGGATAGAAATATCACACTAGCTTTCTCATTTAACAAATGAGTACAATAAGTTGAGGAAGGGGAAGAGAAGAAAAAGAGGATTATACAGATGATTATCAAGGTTTTCCACATCTGAATTCAATCAAAGTGACTCCACTTTTATCAGATTTAAATATTTTAATTCTTAATATAATATTGTTTAAGAAATTGTTACGTTACTTTAAAAAATAGATTTCAAGCTTTGACTAAGTAATCTCTAAGATTCCTTTCAATTTTGCCCAAATATTGCATCCGATGAGCTCTTTGAAAACCTCTCAGCTTATGGGGTCAGATGGATGTGAGGTTACAACAAGGGCACAGTTTAGGGTTTGGGGAATATTTGCTGTTGATGGTGGGTAAAATAGTGTCATCTAAGCTGCTGCATCTCTATTCATCCATGCTGAATGGTCTCCCTAGAGATGATACTTCCTGGTGAGTGGAAACATTGCAGGAAAGGAAAATCATACACCTAGGGTGGAGAAAAACAAAATGGTCCATGAAGTGATTTAGTTGCTCTTCTTGCTTCTTTTAGGGCTGGTCTAAAAATGGCTTAAGGTTCAAAAGTTGACTCTTTATATTAGCAATCTGAAAAAAAATCTGAAAAGAAATAAAGCTTAATGTTTTTTCCAGCCCTTCAGCAAAACTTTATTGTTGTTCCTTACCTTCAACTTTTACTCTAATGATGGCTTATGAAGCAATTGGATGATACCTCATGTGCTGTAAACAAAAATTTATGGTTCACATGAGTTGCTTTCAGTTCCTGCTCTGCCTTCCCTACTTTTTACCTGATGTTTCTCTTATGGAGAAATCCACATGAAAATCGATGTTTTGGGAAATTTTATTATGAGCTTCAAACAAACAGGAAAAAATGACACTCTGGCCAGTGTCAATTAAAAATGGTCCCCCAGGTCAAGAAACATTATTGACTAGATGAAATTTTGATGACGTGGGAAAAATGATCCATGGTGATTTTGTGAAAAAATATGGGAATTTATTTTATTGGGTATATTTGTATGCAATGTGTGTATGTAGATATGTTTATCACAAATGAGTGTTTTAAACACAAATTTTCAAGAAAAAACAAAAGTCTTTTTAAGAAATATTCTTTCATTTGATAGATGGCATAACTGAGACCTAAATAACAGGAGTGACTTGCTAGTCAATACAACCATTTGGGGAAGAAATCACATCTCCTGATTCTCTGTCCAGTGTATTTTATTTATATTGCAATACTTGGGTTGCATGCAAGTTACCTTGAATTGGAGTTACCTCTATGCAAAGCCATTAAGCAAAGATTGGCTTCAAGAAAGAAGACAGTTTTAAACTTATAGAGGGAATGTTTTTGGTCAATATATTATGTGAAGTGGTTTCCAATTTGGAGGAACCACATAAGATTACCTTGTTATTTTCAGTGAAGTGGAACGAAAGTATAAAACTCCTGATGACATGAGGTATATCAACACGTTTTTTTCAGAATAAAAGCAGTAACTATTCATGAATTTCTAGCAGAATGTCATCTTTTCATTTAATATTATATCCATGTTATTCTTAAAAAGTTTGTGCTTGCTATGTTCCTAAATATTAAGGATGACCACAACTGTATAATGGATTTCAGTATTTTCTTTCTTTGGCAATATTGAACAAAAGTTTCTATTTTCTTGACCTTTTGACAAAGAATGAGATTGAGTAAACCATCCTGGAATGGAATTTATGTGGTTTTCTTTAGGAATAAAGACGATTTAAGGTCATCACAAACCAAAGAGCAGGAGATCCCACCTTCGGGTGAAAAGGCAACAGTGCTAGTTTTGAGGATCATTAGAGTTTTCTACATTTTACACTTATGCAAATATTCATCCGGTTTTAAAATAATTTATCCTTCACGTTCTTGTCATGAGGTCTTCCTTGAGCTACTCCTGTTCTTTCCTTAATCTTCAGCTGAAATTTACATTCCCTTTGAGTATGTTTAAGAAGCATTGTTTGTTTGGGAATGGTGTAAATATTAAATGAGATGCTGTATGTGAAAGAATTTTTGTTTTAAATCTAAAGTACCAAACAGATAACTTTATTGCCCTAATACTCCTGTGACAGCTCGTAATGCATTCTGCGTCATGTTACCTTTCTAAATACACACTTGCCTTTCCCAGGAGACTAGCGCTTGTTGGAAGGTAGTCTCCTCAACAACCTTTTCCTTTGTACTCTTCCCAATGTCTGACATAAGAATGATGCTTCAATAATTGTTGCGAAATGACATAACGCATTCATCAATGAAGCCCACAATGTTTTGTGATGGTTCTATCATTAATAATAAATTATTACGGGGAGAGAAGTAGGCCACCTTGCTATCCCTATTATGAACAGGATGTGCAAGAGGCTAGAGCAACCCGAGGATTGCCTGAAGTCACACAATTAGATTAGAGACATTTTGTTGTGAGGAAGGCAGATTTACACAGAGAAGAATATCCTATTATCACCATGACATTCAGGGCTCAGCAAATATCCCTCTGTGAATTTTTAAAACATGATCCACAATTGTATGATGGGAAGTCTGGATAGGAAGTATACAGATTTCTGCAGAAACACTTTATTATTTTGGTAAGTACTGTATTTGAGTTTAGTTGAGTCTTGAATATAAAAATTACAATTTAACATGAGAAGTAACTTTAACTGTGCTTAATTTGGATTATATAATAGAGAATTGATTCTGGTTATAGTTGAGTGGCTTGGAGACTTTAAAACATGTTATTTTCTCTGAAAATTTAAATGGCGGGGGAATCCTCGGTGTTTATAGAAGATATGTATTAGAATGTCAACATTGATAAGTCTCTTTAGGTTTCTTTATTAGCTTTTTCTGATATATAATCATAATTTTTAAATGTTCCCTATTTGAAATCTTTGATATTGTTCCAGTCACTTCTCAGAGTCTCTCAATGGCTTCCAATTTCACTCAGAGTAAACTCCAAAATCCTTACAAGGCTCTCACCACTTCTCTGACCTCATTTCTTCTGTCTCTTCCACGCTAACTCCATCCAGCCACACTGGTCTCTTTACTTCCCCTTAAACATATTAAACAGGTGGCTCACACCTTAGGCCTTGTTATTCCCTGCTGTGAAGTTCTGTCCCATATTTCCTCATGGGTTGCTCCCTCACCTCCTCAGGTCTCTGCTCATTTGACCTCTTGCTCAAACTGTCAGTGAGGTTTCTTTTGATTACGTTATATAAAACATTAACCTTCTACCCCCTCCACCCCAATTCTAACACACACACACATACAAACACACACACACACAGGCACCCCTCTACCTGGGATGCCTTATTCCACTTGGTGTGCTATATTTTTCTTCATGGTATGGATCAGCATGTGGCATTCTATATCTGTACTAGCTTATTTGTGGAAGAAAAAAAAAAAGCTATAGAAGAGGGTGGGGCCATTGCTAGGTTTCACTTCTTAATTTCCAGAGTCTAAGGCTGGGACTTATGTAAAAAGGTCTGCAATATCCAACCAAAAAAAGTCCAGGACCAGACGGATTCACAGCTGAATGCTACCAGAGGTACAAAGAGGAGCTGGTACCATTTCTTCTGAAACTATTCCAATCAATAGAAAAAGAGGGAATCCTCCCTAACTCATTTTATGAGGCCAGCATCATCCTGATACCAAAGCCTGGCAGAGACACAGCAAAAAAAAGAGAGAATTTTAGGCCAATATCCCTGATGAACATCAATGCGAAAATCGTCAATAAAATACTGGCAAACTGAATCCAGCAGCACATCAAAAAGCTTATCCACCAGGACCAAGTTGGCTTCATCCCTGGAATGCAAGCCTGGTTCAACATACACAAATCAATAAATGTAATCCACAATATAAACAGAACCAAAGACAAAAACCACATAACTATCTCAATAGATTCAGAAAAGGCCTTCAACAAAATTCAACAGCCTTCATGCTAAAAACTCTCAATAAACTAGTTATTGATGGGATGTATCTCAAAATACTAAGAGCTATTTATGACAAACCCATTGCCAATATCATACTGAATGGACAAAAACTGGAAGCATTCCTTTTGAAAACTGGCACAAGACAGGGATGCCCTCTCTCACCACGCCTATTCAACATAGTGTTGGAAGTTCTGGCCAGGGCAATCAGGCAGGAGAAAGAAATAAAGGGTATTCAATTAGGAAAAGAGGAAGTCAAATTGTCCCTGTTTGCAGACGACATGATTGTATATTTAGAAAACCCCATCGTCTCAGCCCAAAATCCCCTTAAGCTGATAAGCAACTTCAGCAAAGTCTCAGAATACAAAATCAATGTGCAAAAATCACAAGCATTCCTATACACCAATAACAGACAGACAGAGAGCCAAATCATGAGTGAACTCCCATTCACAATTGCTTCAAAGAGAATAAAATACTTAGGAATCCAACTTACAAGGGATGTGAAGGACCTCTTCAAGGAGAACTACAAACCACTGCTTGATGAAATAAAAGAGGACACAAACAAATGGAAGAACATTCCACGCTCATGGATAGGAAGAATCAATATTGTGAAAATGGCCATGTTGCCCAAGGTAATTTATAGATTCAATGCCATCCCCATCAAGCTACCAATGACTTTTTTCACAGAATTGGAAAAAACTACTTTAAATTTCATATGGAACCAAAAAAGAGCCCACATTGCAAAGTCAATCGTAAGCCAAAAGAACAAAGCTGGAGGCATCATGCTACCTGACTTCAAACTATACTACAAGGGTACAGTAACCAAAACAGCATGGTACTGGTACCAAAGCAGAGACATAGACCAATGGAACAGAACAGAGCCCTCAGAAATAATACCACACATCTACAACCATCTGACCTTTGACAAACTTGACAAAAACAAGCAATGGGGAAAGGATTCCCTATTTAATAAATGGTGAGGGGAAAAGTGGCTAGCCATATGTAGAAAGCTGAAACTGGATCCCTTCCTTAAACCTTATACAAAAATTAATTCAAGATGGATTAAAGACTTAAATGTTAGACCTAAAACCATAGAAACCCTAGAAGAAAACCTAGGCAATACAATTCAGGACATAGGCATGGGCAAGGACTGCATGACTAAAACATCAAAAGCAATGGCAACAAAAGCCAAAATTGACAAATGGGATCTAATTAAACTAAAGAGCTTCTGCACAGCAAAAGAAACTACCATCAGAGTGAACAGGCAACCTACAGAATGGGAGAACATTTTTGCAATCTATTCATCTGACAAGGGGCTAATATCCAGAATCTACAAAGAAACAAATTTACAAGAAAAAAATCAAACAACCCCATCAAAAAGTGGGTGAAGGATATGAACAGACACTTCTCAAAAGAAGACATTTATGCAGCCAACAGACACATGAAAAAATGCTCATCATCACTGGCCATCAGAGAAATGCAAATCAAAACCACAATGAGATACCATCTCACACCAGTTAGAATGGCGATCATTAAAAAGTCAGGAAATAATAGGTGCTGGAGAGGTTGTGGAGAAATAGGAACACTTTTACACTGTTGGTGGGACTATAAACTAGTTCAACCATTGTGGAAGATAGTGTGGCGATTCCTCAAGGATCTAGAACTAGAAATACCATTTGACCCAGCCATCCCATTACTGGGTATATACACAAAGGATTATAAATCATGCTGCAATATAGACACATGCACATGTATGTTAATTGTGGCACTATTCACAATACCAAAGACTAGGAACCAACCCAAATGTCCATCAATGATAGACTGGATTAAGAAAATGTGGCACATATACACCATGGAATACTATGTAGCCATAAAAAAGGATGAGTTCATGCCCTTTGCAGGGACATGGATGAAGCTGGAGACCATCAGTCTGAGCAAACTATCACAAGGACAGAAAACAAAACACCACATGTTCTCACTCATAGGTGGGAATTGAACAATGAGAACACTTGGACACAGAGCGGGGAACATCACACACTAGGGCCTGTAGTGGGGTTGGGGGAGGGGGAGGGATAACATTAGGAGGTATACCTAATGTAAATGATGAGTTAATGGGTGCAGCATGCCAACATGGTACATGTATACATATGTAACAAACCTGCATGTTGTGCACATGTACCGTAGAACTTAAAATATAATCATAATAATAACAAAGATATGATGCAATCTTAAATGTGTATTGCTAATTGAAAGAAGCAAACTTGAAAAGGCACATACTATATGATTCCAACTACATGTCATTCTGGAAAAGGCAAAACTGTGGAGGCAGTGAAAAGATGAGTGGTTGCCAGGGGTTTAGGAGGAGGAAGAGATGAATAGGTGGAGCACAGGGGTCTTAGGGCAGTGAAACTATTTTCTGGTACTATAATGGTGAATGGATGTTATTTTACACTTAAAACCTACAGAATGTATAACACAAAGAGTGAACCCTAATGTAAAACATGAGCTTTGGTTGATGATGTGTCAATGTTGGTTCATTAACTGTAGCAAATGCACCACACTGATTGGGATGTTAATGGTGGGAACGTTGTGTATATGTGGTCAGGGAGGAGTATGTGGGAACTCCCTGTATTTTCCATTTAATGTTGCTCTGAAACCAAAACTGCTCTAAAAAAATAAAGTCTAGTTTAAAAAAATAAAAAAAAAGGTATATAATATATATTGAACAAAACGTAAATTTTCCCTGGTTCTTCAAAGTCCATTTCTAATCCAATTTCCTTTAGGAAATCTCATTGTGAGTGGAATGTATACTACCATCCTCTTTATTTTCTTTTCTATTTTTATTGGATAAGGTCTCACTCTGTGGCTCAGGCTGGAGTGCAGTGGTGTGATCATGGCTGATTTCAGCCTCAACTTCCTGGGCTCAAGCGATCCTCCCACCTCAACCTCCCAGGTAGCTGGGACTACAGGCGTGCTCCACCACGCCCAGTTAATTAAGAAAAAAATTTGTAGAGTTGGGATCTCACTATATTACCTAGGCTGGTCTTGAACTCTGGGCTTAAGCAATCCTCCAGCCTCAGCTTCCCAAAACATTGGAATTATAGGCATGAGCCACCACACTCATACCTACCATCCTCTTTAAATGCAGAAGGGCATCCTATTAACACTAATAGAAATCCGCTCTATTTTTCCCCAGAAACAGAAACACCTGTCATATGAAGAGCAAGGACAAAAACATCATATCTGGGCCAGATGCAGTGGCTCACACCTATAATCCCAGCACTTTTGGAGGCTGAGGCTGGCGGATCATCTGAGGTCAGGAGTTCGAGACCAGCCTGGCCAACATGGTGAAACCCTGTCTCTACTAAAAATACAAAAAGTTAGCTGGATGTGGTGGTGGGCACCTGTGATCCCAGCTACTCAGGAGGCTGAGGCAGGAGAATTGCTTGAACCTGGGAGGCAGAGGTTGCAGTGAGCCGAGATTGCGCCATTGTAATCCAGCCTGGGCGACAAGAGCAAGACTCCATCTCAAGAAATAAAAATAAAAATACCATATCTGATAATTCTATTAATGTTTGGTACTCAGCTTATGGGTGGTGTTTCTGAAATATTAGCAGATGAATCCTGGGTTGTCGATGGGATTTGCCCTAATCCACTGAGCCATGCAGTGGCAGATCTAGAATGAATATGATCTTTACTGGTTCAGTGTCTCTTACTCTTATTCATGGCAATATTCTCTCAAGAATCTCCAGTGACAATCATAACTGGAGACTGGTTTTGCCTCCAGTGCAATTTTTATGCATTATGAGATAACAATCATTGTACTGCCTATAACCTTGCAAGTTGAAGGAACATATCACTGTGCAATGATCCAAGAATGTGAATTCTACTCCAGGAGGGGTTCTTTTTCTTTGACCATAGTTGAGTGACTCCACCTCATTCTCTATATTCTCATCTATAAAATGGTGAATAATAATATCTGCTTGACCAACTTCACAGGGTTGTGGTAAGGATCAAATGACTGTGATCAAAAGCAATTTAAAAATGATAAAGTGTTAAGTGACATACATCTTCACAACGATTACTAAAATTTTAGGATTCTGAACTTTTGACAATATCTTTATTTTAGCTTCATGACTGAGTGAGCTCTTGTGGTGGGCCATGAAACATAAGGGACAAACAAACAAACAAACACCTCTTGCCACACTGGGGCTTGGGATGCGAAAAAAGGGCTGTGCCTGCACTCAGGGAATCATGCTAGTTAATTCAATCCTTAGCCAAGTAACTTGGATGACTTAAACTTAAACTGTAGGTGGCAGCAAAAAGTAGAAGGCTGGGAGGGCAGCCTCTGGTTTTCCTAGTTTTGTTGTCAAATTAATTACCCTTACTTTATTTCTAAAAGTGTCTATCAGCATCCTAAATATTGCTAAAATATTTTAAATAAAACCATGAAATCATGCTCCCAAGAAAAAGTAAACAAAGTATACTTTCCTTTTTCTTTTCTACAGTTTAGCCATTGGATTAATTCAGCCTTAAAAGACCCTTGCAACAGAAAAAGGCAGAAAAGGAATTTGACAAATTTCTCTACTGAAAAGAAAGGATTCAAATTGAGGAAGGATTCACAACCGGGTAAGTTTTAAGGGTGAATTGAGGTAGGCAAAAGATAAGGAACTCATCTCTGGAAGTTGGCTTTACATTTAGATATATTTTGTTTATATATCTGTTGTTTAAAATATTGCTGAAGATTAAACATAGTGAATAGAAATGAAGATATAAATGTCTTCTTTATCTAAAGGCTTGCTTTTTGATGACTGAGAAATGATAAATTCTCTTTGTTTTCTACTTTTATTACAATTGAGATAATCATGGTTGAAGGTTTTATTAGACTGTAAGCATTTTAGGGATAAAGATTTTGTTAAGTACCCCAAGAAAGTGGTATATTGCTAAAATGTGATTATTGGTGACTGAATAGCCTGTAAACAAAACCTTGTGATAGAAAACTCTGAAGATTCTCTAACTTATGAAGGTATTAATTGCATTTAAAATTTTTAACTTGATTTGTGATGTGTGCTATAAAAGAACTACTACTACCACCCGTTAATAACATGAATTCAACAAGAAAAGCTTTTAAACACATTAAACAAACCCACAAAACTATCATGGTCTTGGATGGAAACCTGGAAGGGTTTCAGACCCAGTATTTTTCTCATTTCTTCAATCAATTTACTTTTAATTAAATATACAGAGGTTTGTAATTAGAGTGAGAGAATGGTGTGATAGGGAAGAGAAATGTAGTCTTCAACAGCATTGAAGACATGGTGATCTGTAGCCTGATTATGTTTTTTTTTTTCAATTTACTATTGATTCTCAGAAATAACAGTATGATACTGCAAATATTGATCTGGCGCAATTTGATGCTCTCAGAGGAAGGAGGGAAGTATATAGTTGGAGGCCTTTCCTAAGAGTCATTCTTTATTAAAGACATCATTATAACAATTACATTATAACAATTAATGAGTTAACAAATACCTTCTTGTATTATTCAGATTTGGAAAAAATATTTTATTATTACTGTGAATGCACATAGGTGAGCTGAGCCAAATGACAATGAGACTGCATCCTTTTTCTAAATACAAACCTTGTTTTTTTTCTTTTCTTTTTAGGAAGCAGGAGTGGAAAACAATGTGTGAGTAGGAAACAGATAGACTTGGGTCTCCAAATCTCCAAAGCCACTTAGTTTTGCAAATTGGAGAAAGACATTTAACACTTTTGAGACACATTTAAACTTATAAAATAGAGGGAAATAATATCTACCAACCTGATGGATTTTTGTGAGAATTAATGAATAAAATATATAAAATGGTTATGTCAGGCCAGTGGAAATCAATAAATGCTAGTTTTCTTTTTTCTTCTTTTCCTTTCAGATTAAAATGTAATTGGTTTTAGCTTAAATTCAGGGTGAAAATGATAGACCAAGGATCACAACCAATGTGATTTTAGAGAAGTTTATATATTTTTTATACAAGGGGACTAAAATACACATTTTATATTTAATCTATAAAATCAAAACAACACTTTATGGTTTCAATTTAATTTTTAATTTCCCAAGGAATTCTGAATTTGTTAATGAAATCTTGATTGTATTCTAAAAATTATAACTTTTAGGAAGCCTTTTCTGACCTTCTGCTCACTATGATCCCTCTTTTGTATCTAAATACTATGCAACTTACAGCTCTCTTAAGAGGCCAGTGATGAACTGCTATGTATTGAAAAAGTTACTCTCTTATTGCCCTTAATAGTTGCTAAGACACTTGATGGCAGAAATAATTTTTTTCTCTTTTTAATCTCATCTGTTGTAGTACCTGACACTGTTTCACATTGAATACTAAAGATCCTCTGAAAAGTTTCATAATTATAGCATTGTGTTGTTTTTTCTATGTACATATGTCACCATTGCCCACAAATCCCCTCCATATTAAAAAGGAAAATACTCTAGCAGCACTAGCTCTAAAACACTCAATTCCAAATTCTGTCTTTGCTTTATCGTGAAGAAAAAACTTGTAAGAAGTTTGCTGTGGTGGCCGGGCACACTGGCTCACGCCTGTAATCCCAGCACTTTGGGAGGCTGAGGTGGGTGGATCATGAGGTCAGGAGTTCAAGATCAGCCTGGCCAACATAGTGAAACCCCGTCTCTACTAAAAATACAAAAATTTGCTGGGCATGGTGGCATGCACCTGTAGTCCCAGCTACTTGAGAGGCTGAGGCAGGAGAATTGCTTGAGCTGGGGAGGCAGAGGTTGCAGTGAGCTGAGATCATGCCACTGTACTCCAGTCTGGGTGGCAGGGCAAGACTCTGTCTCAAAAAAAAAAAAAAAAAAAAAGAAGTTTGCCATGGTAAAACATAAAACATGAGACTAGTTCATAGTCAACTTGTTTACTATAGGGGTAGAAAGTATAATCTTGTCTCAAAGTGCAATTTAAATAACTTAAATAACTTAGACTGTGGTAGATAAGCTTTTTGATGTGCTGCTGGATTCGGTTTGCCATATTTTATTGAGGATTTTTGCATCAATGTTCATCAGGGATATTGGCCTGAAGTTTTCTATTTTTGCTGTATCTCTGCCAGGTTTTTGTATCAGGATGTGCTGGCTTCATAACATGAGTTAGAGTGAAGTCCTTCCTTTTCAATTGTTTGGAATAGTTTCAGAAAAAATAACACCAGCTCCTCTTTGTACCTCTGGTAGAATTCACCTGTAAATATATCTAGTCCTAGTCTTTCTTTAGTGGGTAGGCTGTTTATTACTGCCTCAATTTTAGAACTTGTTATTGGTCTATTCAGGGATTCAACTTCTTCCTTGTTCAGCCTTGGGAAGATGTATGTGTCCAGGAATTTACTCTATATTTACTCTATATTTTCTAGTTTATTTGCATAGAGGTGTTTATAGTATTCTCTGATGGTTGTTTGTATTTCTGTGGGATCAGTGGCGATATCCCTTTATCATTTTTTATTGTGTCTATTTGATTCTTCTCTCTTTTCTTTATTAGTCTAGCTAGCAGTCTATCTATTTAATTATTTTTTTCTGAAAACCAACTCCTGGATTTACTGATATTTTGAAGGGTATTTTTTAATGTCTCTATCTCCTTCAGTTCCTCTCTGATCTTGGTTATTTCTTGTCTTCTGATAGCTTTGGGGTTTGATTGCTCTTGGTTCTCTAGTTTTTAGTTGCGACATTAGGGTGTTGATTTGAGATCTTCATAGCTTTTTGATGCGGGAATTTAGTGCTATAAATTTCCCTCTTAAGACTGCTTTAGCTACATCCCAGAGATTCTGGTACATTGTCTCTTTTTTCTCATTGGTTTCAAAGAACTTTTTGATTTCTGCCTTAGTTTCATTATTTACCCAGGAGTCAGTCAGGAGTAGGTTGTTCAATTTCTATGTAGTTGTGTGGTTTTGAGTGAATTTCTTAATCTTCTGGCATGCAAGCCTGGTTCAACATACACAAATCAGTAAGCATACTGAAGACAAAAAAAACATGATTATCTCAACAGACATAGAAAAGGCCTTCAATAAAATTCAACATCTCTTCATGTTAAAAACTCTCAATAAACTAGGTATTGGCCAGGCGCGGTGGCTCACGCCTGTAATCCCAGCACTTTGGGAGGCTCAGGCAGGCAGATCACGAGGTTAGGAGATCGAGACCATCCTGGCTAACACAGTGAAACCCCGTCTCTACTAAAAAAGAATACAAAACATTAGCTGGGCATGGTGGCGGGCACCTGTAGTCCCAGCTACTCAGGAGGCTAAGGCAGGAGAATGGCGTGAACCCAGGAGGCAGAGCTTGCAGTGAGCAGAGATCATGCCACTGCACTCCAGCCTGGGCGACAGAGCGAGACTCCGTCTAAAAAAAAACTAGGTATTGATGGAACATACCTCAAAATAATAGGAGACACTTATGACAAACCCACAGGCAATATCATACTGAATGGGCAAAAGCTGGAAGCATTCCCTTTGAAAATCAGTACAAGACAAGGATGCCCTCTCTCTCTACTCCTGTCCAACATATTATTGAAAGTTGTGTGCAGGGCAATCAGTCAAGAGAAAGGAATAAAGGGTATTCAAATAGGAAGAGAGGAAGTCAAACTTTCTCTGTTTGCAGATGCCATGATCTTTAGAAAACCTCATTGTCTCAGCCCAAAACCTGCTTAAGCTGATAAGCAACTTCGACAAAGTCTCAGGATACAAAATCAGTGTGCAAAAATCACAAGCATTCCTATACACCAACGATAGATGAGCAGAGAGCCAAATCATGAATGATCTTCCATTCACAATTGCTAGTAAGAGAATAAAATACCTAGGAACACAGCTAACAAAGGAAGTGAAGGACCTCTTCAAGGAGAATGTATTGTCTGCTCTCAGCTCTCACTCTGCTAATAAAGACATATCCAAGACTAGGTAATTTATAAAGGAAAGAGGTTTACAGACTCAGAGTTCCACATGGCTGGGGAGGCCTCAGTCATGGCAGGAGGTGAATGAACACCAAAGTCACATAAACATGGTGGCAGGCAAGAAGAGGGGAACTCTCCTTTATAAAACCATCAGCCCATGATTCAATTATCTCCCACTGGGTCCCACCCATGACATGTGGGAATTATGGGAGCTACAATTCAAGATGAGATTTGGGTAGGAACACAGCCAAACCATATCAATCCATCCCTGGCCCCTCCCAAATCTAATGGTCTCACATTTCAAACACAATCATGCATTTCCAAGAGTCCCCCAAAGTCTTAACTCATTTCAGCATTAACTCAAAAGTCCACAGTCAAAGCCTCATCTGAGACAAGGCAAGTCCCTTTGCCTATGAGCCTGTAAAATCAAAAGCACATTAGTTACTTCCTACATACAATGGGGGTACAGGCATTGGTTATACACACCCATTTCAAATGGGAAAAGTAGGCCAAAATGAAGGGGCTACAGGACCCACACAAGTCCAAATCCAGTAAGGCAGTCAAATCTTAAAGCTACAAAATGGTCTCCTTTGACTCCATGTCTCACATACAGGTCAATCTCATGCAAGAGGTGGGTTCCCATGGTCTTGGGCAGCTCCACCCCTCTGGCTTTGTAGGGTACAGCTCCCCTCCTGGCTGCTTTCATGGGCTGGGTTGAGTGTCTGCGGCTTTTCCAAGTGCACACTGCAAGCTGTAGGTAGATCTACCATCCTCAGGTGTGGAGGATGGTGGCCCTCTTCTCACAGCTCCACTATGCAGTCCCCAGATGGGGAATCTATGTGGGGGCTCACACTCCACTTTTTCCTTCTATACTGCCCTAGCAGAGGTTCTCCATGAGGGCTCCACCCCTGCAGCACACCTCTCCCTGGACACCCAGGTGTTTCCATACATCCTCTGAAATCCAGGCTGAGGTTCCCAAACCTCAATTATTGTCTTCTGTGCACATGCAGGCCCAACATCATGTGTAAGTCACCAAGGCTTGGGGCTTGCACCCTGTGAAACAATGGCCTGAGCTCTACATTGGCCCCTTTTAGCCATGGCTGGGATGCAGGGCACCAAGTCCTGAGACTGCACAAAGCACTGAGGCCCTGGGCCCAGCCCAGGAAACTATTTTTTATCTCTTAGGCCTTCTGAGTTGTGATGGGAGGGGATGTTGTGATGGGAGGGGATGTTGTGATGGGAGGGGATTCTGTGAAGGTCTCTGACGTGTCCTGGAGATATTTTCCCAATTGTCTTAGCAGTTAACATTTGACTCCTCACTCCTTATGCAGATTTATGCAGCCGGCTTGAACTTCTCTTTAGAAAATGGGTTTTTCTTTTTTATCGCATTGTCAGCCTGCAAATTTTCCAAATTTTTATGCTCTCCTTCTCTTTTAAACATAAGTTCCAATTCCAATACATATCTTTGTGTGTACATAAAACTGAATGCCTTTAACAGCACCCAAGTCACATTTTGAACTGCTTAGAAATTTCTTCTGCCAGATACCCTAAATAATCTCTCTCAAGTTCAAAGCTTCACAAATCTCTTGGGCAGGGACAAAATGCTGCCAGTCTCTTTGCTAAAACATAACAAGAGTTGCCTTTGCTTCAGTTCCCAACAAGTTCCTCATCTCCATCTGAGACCAATTCAAGCTGGACTTCATTGTCCATATTACTATCAGCATTTTAGTCAAAACCATTCAACAAGTTTCTAGGAAGTTCCAAACTTTCCCACATTTTCCTGTCTTCTTCTGAGCCCTCCAAACTGTTTCAACCTCTGCCTGTTACCCAGTTCCAAAGTCACTTCCACATTTTCAGGTATCTTTAGAGCAACACCCCTCTCTACTGGTATCAATTTATTGTATTAGTTCATTTTCACTCTGTTAATAAAGACATACCTGAGACTGGGTAATTATAAAGAAAAAGATGTTGAATGGACTCACAATTCCACATGGCTAGGGCAGCCTCACAATCAAGGCAGAAGGCAAAGGAGGAGCAAAGGCATATCTTACATGGCAGCAGGCAAGAGAACATTCAGAGGGGACCTGCCCTTTTATAAAACCTTCAGATCTCATGAGACTTATTCACTATCATGAGAACAGCATGGAAAAGAGCTGCCCCTATGATTCAATTACCTCCCATTAAGTCCCTTCCATGACACGTGAGAATTAGAGCTATAATTTAAGATGAGATTTGGGTGGGGACACAGCCAAACTATATCAGAGAACTACAAACCACTGCTCAAGGAAATAAGAGAGAACACAAACAAATGCAAAAACATTCCATGCTCATGGATAGGAAGAATCACTATCATGAAAATGGCTACACTGCCCAAAGTAATTTATAGATTCAATGCTTTTCCCATTAAATTACCATTGAAATTCTTCACATAATTAGGGAAAACTACTTTAAAATTAATATGGAACCAAAAAGGAGCCCATATAGCCAAGACAGTCCTAAGCAAAAAAAAACAAAGGTGGCAGCATCATGCTACCTGACTTCAAACTATACCACAAGGCTACAGTAACCCAAACAGCATAGTACTGGTACAAAAACAGACACATAGACCAATGGAACAGAGTAGAGATCTCAGAAATAAGACCACACATCAACAATCATCTGATCTTTAAGAAACCTGACAAAAACATGCAATGGGGAAAGGAGTCCCTATTTAATAAATGGTGCTGGGAAAACTGGCTAGCCATATGCAGAAAATTAAAACAGGATCCCTTCCTTGTACCTTATACAAAAATTACCTCAAGATGGATTAAATACTTTAATGTAAACCCCAAAACTATAAAAACCCTATAAGAAAAACTAGGCAATACAATTCAGGACATAGGCATGAGCAAAGATTGTATGATTAAAACATCAAAAGCAATTGCCACAAAAGCAAAAATTGACAAATGGGATCTAATTAAACTAAAGAGATTCTGCACAGCAAAAGAGACTATTCTCAAAGTGAACAACCAACCTACGGAATGGGAGAAAATTTTTGCAATCTGTTCATCTGACAAAGCCAGAATCTACAAGGAACTTAAACTTATTAATAAACATTATTTAAAAGTCAAGAAACAATAGATGGTGGCAAGGCTTTGGAGAAATAGGAATGCTTTTACATTATTGGTGGGAATGTAAATTAGATCAACCATTGTAGAAGACAGTGTGGCAATTCCTCAAAGATCTTGAACCAGAAATACCATTTGACCCAGCAATCTCATTTCTGGGTATATATCCAAAGGAATGTAAATCATTCTGTCCATTGCAACACTATTCACTATAGCAAAGACATAGAACCAACCCAAATGCCCATCAATGATAGACTGGATAAAAATAAATGTGGTACATATACACCATGGAATACTATGCAGCCAAAAAATGGAACGCGATCATGTCCTTTGCAGGGACATCGTTGGAGCTGAAAGCCATTATCCTCAGCAAACTAACACAGGAACAGGAAACCAAACACCACATGTTCTCAGTTATAAGTGGGAGCTGAACAATGAGAACACATGGACACAGGGAGGAGAACAACACACACTGGGGCCTGTCAGGGGTGCAGGGGAGGGAGAACACCAGGATCAAGAGCTAATGCATGTGGGGATTAATACCTAGATGATGCGTTGATAGGTGTAGCAAACCACCATGGCACATGTTTACCTGTGCAAGAAACCTGTATGTTCTGCACTTGTATCCTGGAACATAAAATAATAACATAAAATAAAATAAGATAAAATAAAATAAAATAAAATGAAACAAAATAAAATAAAATAAAAACTAACCTAGACCAATGGCTCTTAACTTATCCTCCTATACTTCGGTTCTGTATGTGTCAACCCCACTCTAAAAGTAAAAGAGAAATAATCATCTTTTCCAAAGTGGCTGGTTAAAGTAATACATTAAACTGCCTTAATTTTAAAAAAGAGGTACATTTGAAAAACTTTCGTTACTTTACTTCTTGTGTGCTAGGAAGAATGAATGGACAAGTACTAGGTTAATATTAATGGCAATCTTAGACTATCTAATCATACTTGGCCCAGCAGCTTTGTGTGTAAGAATATGATTTTGTGGTTGCTAGTTGAGATGTTGTTTTGTAAATTTAAGTTATGGTCAACTCTGTGCTAGTAAAATTTTTTTTTTAAAGACAAAAGAGAATGAAATCTTTGAATATTCTGCAATGTTATTACTGTAACTTCGGAGGACTCTGCCACGTTAACAAATTCTAATATACTTTAGACAGTGGAATGAATCCTTTGATTATCATAGTTTGGAGTGTAGGTACAGTAGCCCCAGGAACCATGCTAGGGGTTCAGGGAAGAAACATAGACTGACTAGCTAACCTTGCTGCTGATGTCACATAAAGTGATAAGGAGTATTGTGGACCCCGCTAAGTGTTTTTGGTAAGAGGCAGGTGAAAATGGTGACTAGTTTTCAAGTTCTTTAGCCATCCTTCTCAATGCCTGCTCCTCAGAGTATAACATCAGCATCCTTAATCTTTAGGATGTGTTCTCATTGCTCAGGCATTATGAAAATTTTGCTATGTTTCTGTGAAGGCTTACTAAACTCAACCTTAGGATAGCTTCCCATACTCTCATGTTCCATTGGATAACAGTATAATCGTTTAAAGTTCTTTAGAGAACATTCCTCTATTTCAGTATGTGATTGCTATCCTGGTGAGTACAGCAATCTGATAGCTTTTCTGAACCTACTGAAAATAGTTCCTTTCTGTATGTTGGCTTCTCAGTGTCCTGCTCAGGATAAGTAATAGCATAAAGGTATACAGAAGTGGAAAAAACATATGTTTTTAACTCTACTATGACAAAGTTTCCAGAGATTAGAAACCTTTAGAAGACTATGTTCTTGTTGGGATAACACAAGCTATCTTGAAAGGGACATAGATAAGGTAAACTGATTTTTAAACAGGATTTTAGTTACATTTAAAAAAATACTTAGAATATTTTTTTCCAATCTCCAGATACCTTTGCAAGTGATATTCCTGTAAATATACCACAGTATCCAAAAAAGTCTGGAAACAGCAAGGAAATAATATATTTACTGTACTTTTTTCTGACTAGCAAGGTGGTACGATCCATTTCTTTCATACTTCATTGGGGATCATTACTTTTTTCTGCCTCACAGGATGTATAAATGACTCATAATAAATTAAGGATTATTAAATAGTAATGACAATAATAATAGCAGCTATAATGATAATAGTAAAAATAACAAGCAGCAGCAGCAGCAGCAGAAAGCACAAGCCTAAGTGGAAAATTAGGTTTCCTAGAGGCTCGTGTTCTCCACTGCATGACCTTAAAATGGGAATCATTTCTCAAGCCTCTAAGACACCAAAGCACAGATGCACGGTGCATAAACAAATAAGTGACCACATTAGTGGTGCCCTTTGGGGGTTTAAAATCTTATTCTTATGACCCCAGGAAGCTGACCAGAGAGAAAGGGGAAGAAAGAAATACAGGATATTTATCTTTACATTTTGGAAATGCTTTTGATCAGCAGAGCTGGAACAAGTTTCTGTGCTTTTGTGGGAACTACAAATGTTCCAGGGGAGGAAGCAAGATCAAGAGCAGTTTGCTCTTTCAGGGACTTCAAAGCCCATTCATCTAAAGATGTGGCCATTACCATTTTGGCTTCCTCACTGTGCCTTGGATGGCCCTGTACTTTTCAAGAGGAGAGCCTTGCTGGGTTGGGGCCAGCTAAAACGTTATTCCTCGGAGTGCAGTGTCCCAGAAAATCTGCCCTTCGTGGCCTGTGCTCTGTGATTATAGTCCCAACCAGGAGTGAACCTTGTTCCTATTGGATGAATCAGACACAGAGGTGAGTAGGGTGGCAAGGCTGGACTACCCATTTTCTGCCTCTTCTCCTCTTCCAGGTGTAGAGAATTGTAAACAGAAGAAGAAGGCTGGACTGTCTCCACCAGGCTCTAGGTCTCTGATTCCAGTAGTCTGTCTCTTCACTGGTAGCAAAAAAAAAAAAAAAAAAAAAAAAAAAAAAAAAAAGGCAACCAACCAACGAACTAAGCCAACCAAGCAAACAAATAAAAAAGAAAACTGTCTTAGCTTAGCTGTACATACTATTCAGTCTTGTTATGATGAGTCCATCAGTAACAGGGAATTGTCCTCTTCACATATAAGTGAAGCCCTGCGAGTAAGATTTCTTCAGGGATCCTAGATCTTTTCTGGGTGTAAGATACATAGTAATTTCCCAATCCAAACCAAAGCAGAACAAAAATCCTAGGGCAACACCCTAACATTGTAAGCCATAATAATCATGCTTTTATACTTTAGAATTGTTTTTGGTGGTTAAATGTCTGTGTAAGCTCTACGAAGCAGGGACTGCATCTGCCTTGTTTACTGTTGGGTCCTCAGGTCCTAGCAGGACATCTAAACGTGTCTGTGGAATGAATGACTAAATCAGGACCTTGGCAGTTTACTCTGTCACCTATTCATTATGTGAACTTGGATGAATTTTCTTTTGTGTCAAGTTCTCAATTTCTCCATTCTCAAACAGTTTAGCCGAACCCTAAGAACTGCAGAGAGGAATGGCATAAATGTTATTCCTGACATAATGCCTACGTGACATTGGATGTGTCTTGGGGCACTTCTGGCAGTTATGTTTAGCAAATGGAAGCTCTTTATTTTTTCCTTCAAATTGGGTATACTCCAGTTACCACATCACCCTGACAGTTGAGTTCATTTTTGTGTGCTTCAGTAAGTGAAGATAATAATGCTGACATCCTGAATTTTTACCTCTGTTGAGTGAGAAGTAGGGGCAAGCTCATCTTTGAGGAAGGCCTTTTGTAACTCTATGATTTTATTCTATTCGACTTTCTGGAACTGGTCTCAGGATAAAAAATGAGAGAGAATGTACTGTACTGTGAACACAATCACAGTGATATTCCATTTCTTTAGGTGTTTCATAGACCTCTCTACTTCCTTTTTCTTAACTGTATTGCATAGTTTAAGCTTTCTTTTACATCATAAATTCTGAAATTCTACTCAAAGTAAGTTTGAAAGTTCACATGACACCAAACATAATTCTCATTTAAATATTTACTTTAGGATTTTGGATGACATGACTCTTACACATGGAAATAACTTTACTGAACAATTAAAAAACGATTTGAAACTTTATTTAGTTTTAAATATACTAAGGTTTGGAATCCAAGGCTCAGCGTTCAAAGTTTGGGTGTTTGATGAACCACCTTTGTGTCGACTGAAAAAGTAGACCAGGATAATTAAAGTTATCTTAAAAAGAATTAAAGAAAGGAAACATACTATAAACCTATTGATTATCTTTCATTCCTTCAATAGCATTTCACTAATATTTAGAATGGATCAGAAACTGTGGTAGATGTTTGGGATCAAATACATCAATTTCCCAGAGTCCTTGTGCACATATAAAAGCAGCACTGGGTCAGGTGACATGAATTTCACCTTGCCCCTGTTACTAACGAGCTAACAGTCCTGGACCCTGTTACTAACCGGCTGACTGACCTTGGGCAAATCACTTTCAATTCTTGGGATTCATCTATAAAACAGTGATGGGTCTCTTCCAGCTTTAATGATATTTGGTTACATTTATCTCAAATGAAATGATAGAATATAACTAAAAGAGAGTACTTAGGTAAAAAAGCAAGCCACTCTAGAAGTCATACACTTTCCTTTCTTGGCATTCGTTAATGAACAAAATTTATATATTAAAATTTTTCCAAAGCAATCATATTATAAGTTGATTGCTTGCTTTTATAATTTCTCATTCCTTTGGTAAACATTTACATAATGTCTGCTCTATGCCAGAAACCATGCTGAGTATTTGAGATCAGAGATGAAATATATGTACTATGCCTTGAAAGAGCCCACAAGCTAGTAATAAAGGTAGAGAAGAAAACATGAGTTTGGGTGTTAAGTGCTATTCAAAATCAACACTTACTGAACACCTGTTATGCTTGGGATGCATTCATGAACAAAATTGATAATGATTTCCATTTTTTGTGGGGCTTATATTCTAGTGTGAGGATCAAACAATAAAGAATAAATATGAAAGTAATAGATGATGTAGTATGACAGAAGGGGAAAATGTCATGGGGTAAAAAGACAAAAGGTAGAGCAGGTTACAAGGGAAATAGGGGCATCTGTAGTGGGGGTTGGGGGTAATGCATTGGACTGTTAAGAAGGGCCAGAGTAGGTCTCATTGAGAAGATAACATTTACATGAATATTTGAAAGAAGTAGGGAATGGATTAACCACAGAAATATCTGGGTTAGGGGCAATATAGGCAGAGAGAACTGGCAGTGGAAAAGTCCTAATGTTGGAAAAAAGGGTGGCTGGAGTGAAGTGAGAAAGAAGGAGAGTAAAAGGTGAGGACAGGAGAGCAGTCAGGATAGGTAGGGCAGAGCAGGGAGGGTGGTGTGCAGGACATTGTAAGGATGTTGACTTTCACTATGAGTGAAACAAGGCAACTCAAGTGGTTCTGCGTAGAGGAAGGACTTTGACTTAGATTTTAAAACGGCATCCTGGCTATCATGTAGAGAATAGATTGTGGAGGCTAGGTTGGAAGTAGGCAAGAATAAATCAACTAGGAGGCTATCACAGAAGTATAGGCTAGAGATGGTGGTGTGGACCAGGGTGGTAGCAGTTGAGAAGATGATAAGTCATCAGATTCTGGATCTATTTTGAAGGTAGAGCCAACAAGAGATTTTGGTGTATTGGATATAAAGTATGAAGGAAGGCAAAATCACGGATGGATATGGGCATAAGAACGGGCATTTATCTTAGTTTGGGAAGTATAGGAATGATTCCTAAAGGAACTATCAATTAAATCGAATCTCAGAGAGACACAGGAATAACTGAAGATGCCAGATAAGGCAGGTGGGGGTGGGGAGAGAGTCTTTTAGATAAAGAAACAGCATTCACAGGAAGTATACAGGCAAAAATAGAGGCATGGCATGTTTGGGGAACTGCAAGTAGTGTTAATGGAAGGAAGAGTGAATGTGGAGTGTACAGCAGGAGATAAGCCTAGAGACCTGGGCAGTGGTTAGCTCCTGTGCCAGCAGAGATTACTATTTGGAAGAATCTTTAGCAAGGCATAGCTCTAAAAATCTGTTTTGCAAAAGGAATATTTAAACTGGGTTAGCTTCAAACAAGATCCATGTTGACCAATGCTGGAGTTAGCTAGTGGGAACACATCTGAGTACCAGGGATATTTTAATCTATTTTTAAATTCACAGGAGGCCTAGTTTTTTAATCCTATAATGATGAGAGCTATTGGGGAATTGGCTAAAAGTGTCCCTTGTCAGAAGAATCTTGGAGTAAATGTGTTGAGTACATGCAAATGGCCAGAAGAAGACTTTTTTCAGCCTAATTGAACAGATTGTTCAGTGTCTGCTAAGTGTGTACTATTGTGCCTAGTTTATGGCCACAATATTCAAGTTAGAAAAAACAAAGATACTGTTTCAGAAAAACAGTAAAACAAATCTGCTTTTCAATAGCTAGGAAAAAATATTCCATAGTGCATCTCAAGCTTAAAGCAGTAATAATGCATACATACTTATAATGTTTTACCTAGCTCTGAGTTAAAAATATACATATATTTAGTCATATACAGGTTACTGTAAACTGAAATCTGCATTCTATTACTATAGTTAGTTCTTTGACTTATTTTTTAAATGTACTAGTTAGCTAACTTAGCATTTTGGTATCCTCCCTTAGTAATGTATTTTCTTGTCCAGTTCTCACTGCTGAGAATATTTACCTTGTGGCTGGTCTAAATTCCCTCTCTTTTATGTAGTTTAAATCTGTTTTTCACCCTCCTACTCTCTTGAGAGATGGAGAATGACTGGTAATGTCTGACAAATTGAGAAGGCTAAAATAGCACTTTGTGGTCAGGTTTGCATAGCCAAACTGAACGGTAGACTTGAAACGAGTAATTGAACAAGACAGACAAAAAGAGGATACTTTTGTTTTGTTTATCCAAATAATGGGCTTATTTCTTTAATTTTCTTTGCCTTTTAAGACCCAAGAAGTCACTGGAATGAAGGAACATGTTTTGGTTCCATAAAACACCTTGCAAAGGCTCTCTGAATTCTAAGAGTTCATTTTATTTTAGCTGTTGATGAGTGAATATACATGTATATTTGCATACTAAAAAGTAAGAAAGGAACTAGAATAACAAAGTTAATTAATATATGTGGTGAGTAAAGATAAATAATACCCTGAAGGGTAGTCTGATGGGGAGTATGTGCTGAATTCTTATTCATCTTTAAGAATTAAGTGCATTGCAGATGCCTTTTACGAATACCTGAGAGTTTATTTATTTTTAGAGTAAAGATATTCTTTTTTTACTGACTCCAAGGTCCATTCTCAATTTTTAGAGATGTCAACAGGAACTAACCTGGGATTTGAAGATGAATGCTGATTTATTACTCTTTTTATTGATTTATTTTTGTTATTGCTATATGAAATACACTCATGGGAATACAGGGCACAGAAAAAGTTTAATCTTTACCATTTTTAGTAGTCATTCTAATGATAAGAAGTGGTATCCATCAGATTAATTGGAGGAATTACTGATATAATTGATTTTGACTACTTTTGGCCTTCTCTGGGGAAAGTAAAGAAGTTATGCAACATGCAGGCTGGTAATTTTTGTGCTTATTTTCAAGGCTGCCTTGCAGGTAAGAATTACGGAATAGAAGCCAATGGTCATGAGGTCTTTTTTCATTACTACCTGTGATTTCATAGAGCACTTGACTTCTGAGTGACCACTTATAAGGGAGATGTGAGAACTGCCATTTGCACCAATGGTAGTATGATTTGAGCATATAAACTTTCAGGTCTTGGATGATACTTCCATGGAAGCAGACTAGACACTGTGCAGACTGGAACGATCCCTGAGTGGCATGAGAGGTATTAGTAATTTAGGTTGATGAAAGCATTTTATCACTGTAATGTTTTTGGCATCAAAATCTTTGTTCCCCCAAATATTACTTAATATTTTATGATTTGGGAATAAGCTATAGTACCCAGAACAAGTGCCTTAATAAGCAGATATCCCATGTACCCAAATAGAGAATGTAGACCTAAAGATTTTGTGCTTTTTATGTAGTAATGCATTCCATGCAATACTATAGTTAGAGAAATATTTAGACTGTATTTAGAAATAAATAAAGAGGCAGCAAAAGTCACTTTGAATACACCTTTGTATGATGTTCACTACTGTATCAGAATGAATTCCATCAGTCTTCAACCTGCTTATAGTCAAGCTCCCAGAAAACGAGTTTCATTTCATAACATATTTTGAGAAAATCCCCAACTATTAATAATATATAAATGTTTTGGTATAGCAGAAAAATAAACAGAATGCCTAGAAATCACCATGATCTGGGTATCTTTTCTGTTTTACCCCTAATTAGGCTCTGGGAGAACAGTGACTTTTCTCTCTCTCTCTCTCTCTCTCACCCACTGTGAAAGTTATGAGATTCTTTTGCTCAAATCACCCACAAAGAAGGCTTGGAAGTTCATGTTCCCTAGAGAGTTGCCAATTCTGCTAAAGAAGATTAAGTGCCCATATCACACATGCCATAATCCTGCAGCCAACAACAACAAAGAGCTCAAATCTAGCCTGGCCCTAATCTAGGGAGCTACCACAGTGGGCTGTCAGCCCTGCCTGGGGCCCGTTTCATTGCCATGTCGTGTACCAGCCGAGATGTTCATTCAGAAATGAGTAAGAATATTAGAGAACCATCCTATTGCATCCTAGAATATTTGGTTAACAGTTTGAACCCTTTTTATGGCTCTGAAACAATTATTTCTGAGTTGGGCACAGAGGCATTTGATTCCTATTTGATTTCACTTGTTTGCATCTAAGAAGATGTTTAAAGGCTCTTGGCTTACCCGTGAAGTTGATTTTCAGCAAGTAATCCCTGTACAACTTCTTCCCATCCAGGATCCTCATAGCATCACAAAGCTTGGTAGTGTTGGGACAGAGGGTGCGCTGCATTTTGTGCAAAGCGTGGGCCATGGCATACACCGCGTTCACCACAAACATGATCTTGGACTCTTGCTCGTAGTTGCTGCTGTCGATGGCCAGGTGCTTGTCGCAGACGCGCCTGTGGTTGCGCTTGTTCTGGAGGCTGCACTGAAACTTTTGCTCCCAGAAGTCCCGGAACCAGGGGTTGCGGTGGTTGTTGTAGGGGTTGAGGCTCTGGAAGTAGCGGTCGAACTGGCGGACAGGCTGGGAGGCCAGCTCCAGGGTGATGGCGCCGTAGGCCACATGCTCGCTGCCCTTGATGATGCTCTCCTGTGCGCCCCAGCCGTCGCTGGCCACCCAGGTGAAGGAGGCATTGGCGCGGCTGGCGGCGGCAATGAGCTCCCGCGAGTCGTCGCTGCGCATGAAGAGGACCACGACGCGCGCGTTGGGCTTCTGCAACAGTTCTCGGATCACGCTGTCGTAGGACTTGCGGATGTTGGAGCGGCCCACCTTCTCCGCCGTAGCGATGCAGATGTTGCGCAGGCGAGCTTCCTGCTCGAAGGCCTCGATCCCTGTCTCCCCGTAATCACCCTCGGAGGCTACTGTGGACACGTAGGTCCAGTTGAAGAAGCGCAAGATCTCAGCCATGGCTTTGGCCTGGTAGAAGTCGGGGGGCACGGTCCTGGCAAAGTAATCATAGCGCGACTTGTCACTGAGTTTGGCACTGGTGGATGCGTAGCTGATCTGAGGGATCTGGAAGAGCCGCAGCAGGTTTGCCACCTCGGGGAGGGAGAAGAAGGACCTTTGTTAGAAACCCAGAGGTAAATGACTGGACATGAAAATAAATAATAACATCCACACCTTTTACTGACTCCCTTTTCCCTCTACTCTAGATGGCTACATTTTTCTGATAGTTCTTGAGATGAATACCAGATGCTTCCTTGGATACTGTATTTTGGACACTAGGAAGCAGGTCTCACACAGGTATAGGAAGCAGGTCTCACACAGGTAGTGTGTACTTCAGGAAAGGGCAGAGTAGAGAAATGAGAAGGGCACCACACTCTCTTTTATACTCTGTGCTAGGCACTAGACTAGGATAAACCCTGTCCACGGGCTCTCAGGTTGCTTTAAGTTTCTGGGGTCCTGCTATAGCTCAAGCAATGAACTACAGTGAATTGGCCAAACCCGGTTTTTGACTGCACTTGTATAGAAAGAGCAAGGGTGTTGTCTAATTCTCACTTCCCCCTCTTTTGCTAAAAACGGCAGTCTCTGAAAGAGTTTAATTTGGGAACTGCATGCCACATGGGCAGTCCAGATTAGACATTTATCATCTAGGTTAAGCAAAAAAAAAAAAAAAAAAAAAAAAAAAAAAAAAAAATCAATTCTATTTAGTCCATCACCCAACATTTTAGGCAGATACTTTTCTAAACTCCTGAAAATCTTGACCAATATTTTCTTTACTTTCTTTTTCTTTTTAAAATATTTTTCTGCTTGGACTATGTGAAAAGAAAAATATAGAATTCTATTCTTATGTCATTTTTGATTAAAAAAACAAATTAAAAGATATTGAGGACCTAGTCAAGAACAGACCACCTACTTCCAAGTATTTAAACCTAAATCTGAATCAAATATTTAAATTTTTTATAATTGACTATCAACAATATTTATTGTTTTTATTTATTGTAGAATAAAAAGGAAAGTGACATTTGTTTATTGAGGAGCATTTTATGCATACAGTATTTGCAGAGATATATATTTACAAATATCTAAACAGATTATATGCATACTGAATAATAAGGTTTTAAAAATAATTTCTCCTGGCTACCTCATGTAGGAGAGTTCTTTCTCTATACTGACTTAAGTTAAATTATGTAACATACTAAGTGGATTTTAATCAGAAATGACATTGAATATTACAGTATGCTCTATCTACATTGGTATGAATATTAGTACTTTGAAGTTTTTCCTTTAGGAAATTGTGGTTTCACGTTTATATTTGACATGTAACAAGCACAGCTTGAAATAGGCAGCTGTTAGCAAAGAGCACAAGCAACATAAAACAACTGACATCTGAGCCCCGATTAATCATAATTTCATCTGGCAAGAGAAACCAACAGCCAAGTTCATACACAGCTACACAGCATGTTCTTGGATATCTGGCCTGCTATTAAAATCAACACTAGATATAGTCCAGAGCTATCAAAAATATCTTCTATATCTTTTCCAATCCTGCTACCTCTCAACCACAAATAAAACAGCTAGAAATCTGGGGCTTAACACACAATATAATGCAAAATTAAAACCCCAAATCTTTCTTGCATTTAGTATTCTTTAATCCGGGGGAATGGAGGTGAATGGGTGGATGAAGGGGTAAAGGCTGATATATTATTTATTTCTTCTCTTCTCAGGACTAGGAGACTCTGGACAAAATGGCCTATACTGACTTATTTAGGCATAGGAATATTGCTTCACTCAGCCTGACTGAAATGGCAGGTGTCACCAAACAGGTACTGTCATTACTTCTAGAATGGGTGCCTGGCTTCCACTGGATTTATGTACCACTATGGAAGGCTTGGTGATAGGAGCCCTGTCTATGCATAGCTTGACTTTGTTAAGAGGTTTCTGGCTAGCACTGGAGAGGCCATCTCTTCTTGATACAATGATTTTCTCATCTTCAAGTTATATTAATCAGGACCTGAACCCCTCAGGGAGACAGAGAATAAAAGGACCTAAAAAATATCTGGACATTATTTTCTGGCAGTGAAGAATCACAGTGAAACGATCCTAAACTGCTGAAATTTCCTCTCCCATAGGGGTAGGAGTAATGAGAAGCTGCTCAAAAAAAAAAAAAAAAAAAAAAAAAAAGTTCTTGTTTTTCAATGATAGGCTTCATGTCTAACTCTCCAGGATATACGAGAATAATTTACAATCAAGGCAGGCTTTGCAAGAGAACGAACTAGCCATAGAATAACAGCAATGTGGGAAAGATTCTCTGCATTGGAAAGGGGCACAATGAGCTGTAACTTTGGGGAAGGCTGTGGGCTAGAAGAAAACAGCAACTATTGCCAACATTTTAAGAATAATTTTATGTTCCTCTGTGTGTGTATGTTTAATGAGGAGACCACAACCGACTCTAGAAAAAGGAGGCACATTTGGTGAGTTGAAACATGAGATTGGAACACAATAAGTGTTATCTCAATTGTATCACCTATATTGAATAGCATGGGGTGATAATATAGTCAAACTTATGATATTCAGAGTTACATTAGAAACACATGTAATACAAATGAATCATGGAGTGAAGTGTTGAGGTAATTTTATCACAGTGAGCTGCTCCTTTTAAAATTAGTTTCTTTAGATTATAAGGGTTAAAATGATTAAAAGTAAACACCATGAGAGGCAATAGATTATAAGTCTCTCTCCTTTCTCTTTCTCATCCACCCCAGCCTTATTTGTACAGAAGAATGTTAGTTTGGTTTATTCATTTAAAAAATGTGTTTATTCTGTTGTAAAACCAAGTACCAATGTACTGGGTATGTACACACACACACACAAACATATTTTGCTCTTTTGATAGTCACAATAACTTTTTACGGTGGATATTATTGTCTCTATTTTAGATATGCAAAAACAGTTCTGCTAGATGAAGAAACTTGTTCATAGCCATATGGTTAGAATGTGTGGGTGAAATCAAGGTATAAAACCAGGTGTTTTGACTTCAAGGACTATGGCTATCCCCTCACAGCTTCCTCTCTACCTTCTACTGTGTGACTATAAACCTGAGCCTTCAAACACAGAAAGGCATCCAGATAGAAAGAACAAGAGGAACAGAAGCAATATTATGGTATACACCACAGACTGCCTAGTTGCTGTTAGCAGGAACTTTCCTTTTAACATAAATTTAAAACTAAGGTTGGGGAATATCCAGGTAGTTGTTAACCGGGTTCCTGTCTCATTTGTCTAAAAGCTTCATTCTGGAATATTCTTGACTTACTTTACTGGCCATATGGTTTCTCTGAGAAAGCATAAAGAAATAAAGGAACTCCTACACTGGACATCATTTTGAATGATAAAAGAAAAATTGTTTCAGAATGGAGAAGTAATGTAAAATTTTGGAAGAAAGTTACCCAATTATGTTATTATTAGATAGAGTGGAGGAAGGAAAAACAGGATGTAGTTATATATGGTTTGGAAAAAAATACTTTAAAAGAGATATGCTTCACATAAATTAAGACTCTAAAATGGAATACAGGAGGACTTTAAAAATAATTCATACAATACAGAATAGTCTCAACAAGAAAGAGAAGATGAAAACTCTAAAGAATCCACTGGGTGCTAGGCTGTATTTGGGGGATTTTGGTGTTAGAAGAACCAGCAACACAGAATGGGTGCTGTCTGTATGTATGTTGGGGGCGTCCCCATATACAACATAAAAGATTGACATGAGCCTGTAAAAATAAGGGACGCTAAAGCACAGAATGTGAAAATGCACCAAAGTGATTTTTGTCATTGCTATTGTTTTGATTTGAAATTATGTTTCAGGAGAAGATGTGGCAGGAAGATATAGAATCATCAAATGGGAAAGTTGGTTCTATATGAATAAAAGAAAGATGCTGCTCCATCCCTCTTGCTTTCTCATTCTGTCCATTGAGAATGGTTTCTAACATGGAAATGGCAGTACAAATAATATGAAAAGGTTACCACACTCAAAAGTAGGAGAGAATACAAAAAAAACCCATAATCAGATGAATGGAGTTTGTCCCCAGTAATGAATTCTGGAAGAAATTGCAGATTACATTATGAAATCACTTTCAATAATCCTTGAAAAACACATAATGGGAGGACTCCCACAGGGTGAAAGGGAAGGAGGAAGGACAAATTCGGAATATATAAATCAAGAAGAAATATAAATGAATAAGCATGATGTGCTTTGGTAATCTTCTAGAACAAAGTTTGCTAACAGAGAGCATGGAAACACTTACAACTGAACGAGGAAAGTACTAGGAATCAGCATGGGTTTAATAAGAGTGAATTTTACCAGGGGGCCATCTTTTCAACATTATATAAGGAAGAGTTGCAGCCTGGAGGACCATGACTTTAGTAAGTTATTGGTGACATTACTTGGACTCTTGTGGAAAAGAGAAAGTGATAGGAGTTGGGTAATACAGTTAAACGTAATCAAAGACAGCAGCTTGGAAGAAAGTCTTATATTTCTTCCAAGTCTTTATATAAGTCTTATATAAAGTCTTATATTTCTTATATTTATAGTGGCCAAATAAAATTAAATTTGTATTAATGCCATTGAGAAAAGCATAAATAAGCAATAAGATCATTACATTGTAGAGATGAAAGAAACCGTGAAGATGATCTAAAACTATTGTTTTATAGGTGAGGAAACAGAAGCTCACAGGGTGAAGTGACTTTTCAAAATTTAGACAACTAATAGGCAGAAAGGCTAAGATTAGAGCAGATTAGAGCTTAGTCTCTTGATTTTCTCAAAGGACTAGGTTCCCTCTCTGGAAACAAGGTGATATTATTTAGGAAGAG
This sequence comes from Pongo abelii, assembly GCF_028885655.2. Classification (NCBI taxonomy): domain Eukaryota; kingdom Metazoa; phylum Chordata; class Mammalia; order Primates; family Hominidae; genus Pongo; species Pongo abelii. Next base: position 89,703,590 of record NC_071991.2, read on the forward strand.
ATGTAAATTCCTGAGTTTAAGTTAAAATTACACAGGTGAAGAAAGAAGAAAAAACTAGAAAAAAATGAAATTATAAATGCAAAATTCAATATTGCAGTTCAGCAAGTGCCAGAAATCTAAGGGTGGCTAAAGTTAAAGAAGGATTATTAAGTGGTTTATCCTGTTTAGATTCCAATTCAGAATTCCTCAAAAGTGAACAAAGAAGAGCTATTTCAGTTTTCCTATTCACTGAGTTACTGTTTTCAGACTACCTTTTTTTTTGGGTAAGGCTTTTTTGGGGAAGCCTTTTAAAGATCCCTAGTATTTTCAATAGTCCTAATATTTTTGTGCCAACTACTGTTCTAATTATTGCAGATGTGTTTTCTCATTTAATCCTCATGGCATTCTTATGATGTAGATACTACCATTATCCCATTTTATAGCTTGAGAAACTAAGGTAAAGAGTGCATAGAGATCTTACTGAGGAACCCGTAAGTGGTAGGAATTCTGGGACCACTCACTATACTCACTTTTGTCATATTTATTCAGTCCATTCTGCAATCCAAACTCGTAATGGATTCCTCTCACTATAATGATGCAATGATATATTTCAAGCTATAACGTTTGTCTGTTTTTTGTTCTGAAGCCACAAACTCCTTTATTTGAGGACCATGACCAATCATCCCTTGCTATCAAAAGTACGCTTTTCATTTGTCAGTCTGTGCTTTGTGGTGACTCCATAAACATTTGTTTACTGACTGGCCATCAACAGATATAACAATGATAGTCTAAGAATCTACTGGGAAATTTCCACAGGGGCAATGAAAGCTTCAAGCTATAAATATCAGTGTCAGATGTGGCTTTAAGATTTATGTGAGAAACACAATGGCTTTATAGCAGAACCCATTAGTTCCTAGGGCCTGAGAGGCGGCATGCAAGTAAGTTATGTTTAGCAGAAGCTCTTTCCAGGTGTGGCGTATACTGTCATTTTATTTTCAATGTTCAAATATTATGAGGTACCCATTTTCTTGGTGGTTTGAATTTATCCAGGACTTAGGTGTTGCAATGTTTTCATTGCAGACTATCAAGTCACAGATGTGACTAATTTTGCTCAAGAAAAAATGCTGGACTTGGCCAGATATGATTAATTTTGCTCAAGAAGAAATGCTGGACTTGGCCAGATATGATTATGTTTGCCAGCAGATGCAATGTTATAAAATTAGTATTTTTTATTATACTTTAAATTTTAGGGTACATGTGCACAATGTGCAGGTTTGTTACATATGTATACAGGGATCTAGAACTAGAAATACCATTTGACCCAGCCATCCCATTACTGGGTATATATCCAAAGAATTATACATCATGCTGCTATAAAGACACATGCACAGGTATGTTTATTGCAGCACTATTCACAATAGCAAAGACTTGGAACCAACCCAAATGTCCAACAATGATAGACTGGATTAAGAAAATGTGGCACATATACACCATGGAATACTATGCAGCCATAAAAAATGATGAGTTCATGTCCTTTGTAGGGACATGGATGAAGCTGGAAACCATCATTCTCAGCAAACTATCACAAGGACAAAAAAAATTAGTATTTTTATCTTTTTCCCATTGTTGTAGTTATAAGCTGGTGTAATTTAGAATGGGCTTTACTTGCAGTAGTTGTCCAACAAACCATTGTTAAATGTTATTAAATATCTGCCACCATTTTCCCAATATATTTTTTTCTTCCAAATAAACTCAACTTTGTGGAGAATCTCTGACTTACTGTGATGTTCCTTCTGTCTAGAATGACCTTTACCACTTGTCTGCTCAGCTAATCCATTCAAGGGCTTCTTCTCTAAGGAACCGTTCTAATGCCTGACTTCAGAATGACTTGTGTGCCCATTCTCTGAGCCTCTTTCATTCCCTCATGTGTTTCTCTCATGGTACTAATGAAAATATATAGTGATTTCTAGATTATTCACTAAGTTCTCCACTGGAGTGAGAACTCTTGTTAATCTCTGAATTCTCAATGCCTCACAGAGTATAGAGGTGCTCTATAATATTTGTTAAATGGATGGATGAGGGAATTGATATTTTGCTGCTTTACCATGTAACCTTTTCTAATTATAATGATGGGTTTGTGTGTGTGTGTGTGTGTGCGGGGAAGCTGACCACCAGCAGGCAATATAAAGCTACCCTGAAATATGACTGATAAACAATTTTATTGTGCAATGTGGATCTTTAACTAGTCATATTCATTTTTTTATTAAAATGAGATGACACATAAGACAAGAAATTGATTTAGACCTTCAGGAATCAACTCACACCACTTTCTCCCTTATTCTTGCTTTGGGAATGTTTAAAACTTTATTTTTTTTCACAATCAATAGGCAATTGTGGAATGATGCTACTGTAGGCATCCAAGCCATACTCATTCACAGATGGGAATTTTTAGTTCAATACTAATTTATTTGGAAGTTTTATTTCTCATGATATTTTCTAACAAGCCATAGAGCCTTCTTTTTAGGATCCCAGGTGTCATGCTTTATTTCAATGATGAGTGTGTGTGTGTGTGTGTGCGTGTGTGTGTATCCAAATTTTGCTTTTGTATAAGAATACCAGTCATATTGAATTAGGAACCTACCCTACTTCAGTATGACCTCATCCTAACCTAAGTACATAAGCAATGACACCATTTTTCAATCAAGTCACATTCTAAGGTACTGGGGGTTGGAACTTCCAATATTATATTGAATATAAACTTTCAGTCTTTTAGCACTGAGTATGACATTAGCTGTGTATTTTTAATATATGGCTTTTTATTACACTGACATAGTTTTCTTCTATTTCTGTGTGTTGATTTATCACATGTTGTGCATTGCTTATCATGAAAGGTGCTGTGATCATGGGAGCAAAAGAATATGAGCTATGAGAAAGATCTCAGGCAGTTTACTCTATTCTTTTCATGTTGTAAAAAAAGAGAATGTGAACTGGAAAATATCAGTCACTTGTGAGCCCCCACATCAGTTCCTTTTTTACTATTTCTACTCAGGATATACATGATGTATCAATTTCAAACAGAGCTTTGTGCCTTCTATGCTGACACAAAGCCAAATTTTTTTTTTCAAAACAAGACAAAAGGACTGTGGACATGTAGAATCTGGTAGAAACAAGTTTCCCACTAAAGTGATTTTTTAGTGCTATGAGAATTATTTTCATAAGTTTTACAGTTATTGGCTTCTGAGTTTGTGCTAATACATTAAAGGGAACAATAATAAATAGTTTTATGAGGATCTATACTTAGCTACAAAAATTCCAGATGGCAAAGAGGCATCAAATGCCCGCTTCCAAGAAGAATGCTATTTACAGAGCTGAACTATATACATTTAAAAAAATAAACCATTGCTACTGTCCTGTAATCAGGAGACTTGATAATAACCTTCATGTTTATTCTCTGCTGTTCACCTATCTCTTTGGGGCTGTTTTCTAAGAATAAGTCTACACCTTTAATTGCTTTGTCACACATGCAGTGCTGAATATTTTGTTTAGTTCTTTTAATTAAATGCTTATATATGTGCCTGGAAGAGAACCATTGAGTTGCTGCACTTTGAACCATCTGTTACCTCATAGCATAGGTTATTACATAAAAACAAGTTCTAGAAGTTGTGATGTTTAGAGACCTCAGTGTCCCTCCTATTCAGCTTGTTCAAGTTACATTATTAGCTGTACAAAATCCCAGATTGGCTTGTATTTTAAACTGGAACTGGGGGTGGTATATAGTTGACAAAACTGCCTGAGAAATTCAAGCTGTTCACATCATATTAGTTATCTGCCCATAAAGGAGGCCAATCATATTGTTATTGCTAAAAGGGTTAGTAACCTTTTTTGTTTTGTTTTGTTTTGGCCACATTACCTGTAGCACATCTGGGAACATTTTGCATGAAAACAATTGATGCCCATGTTCCCAAGACCAGGAATTAATGTTGATTTAAGAAATTGTATAATGAAGTATAGCAAATACCAGTGTACGCAGTATAATCTGAAGAAGTCAACAACTCTTACATGCCATGGGACCCGAAAACACTTGAGTCAAAGATCCATATTGGTTATCACCATTCAACAGCATGGCTGAGTACCCATGATTTTACATGGTAATTCCAAACAAAGGACTCCCTAATCATAGTGGAAACCTTCAAAAATGGCTGAAAGTCACCCTGCTTTCCATCCCAAGTCTCTCTGGAAATCATTGCATTCAACTCCTGTAGTTTGTAACCAAGATTGTCACACACTTTTATTTTCTTCATTTGAAACTGAAGGACTTCTTAAATAGTAAGGTTATTCATTTTGGCAGTTTCATAACTCATCATTTAGATTGAAATGATATGCAGACCACAAAGGATTCCTTGAATCCTATCATTTCAGGAGGCTGGTATTAAAAGACATGTCATGTTTCTCACCGTCACAATGCTATTCCACATTCAAATATCTAGCTTGTTCCCTTACTAACAAGGAACTATCTCAGGAATAACTTTCTTTCCATGCAGATTTAGCAGGTACTTACAAGACAAACAAGAAGGTATTTTGCCCACTGAATTAGTCTGCATCTGCTCTTTGCTTCCCTTTTCCCCCATGCATTAGTTTTCAGGAGAAATCACAGAAGTGAAGTGGTTCATGTTCCAGTTCCTAACAACAGGATCAAAAAGTCTGTGTCATATCTGGTGTCAAGAGTCTTTGTGTTTGCCAGCAACACCTGCGAAAGCATGACTTCCAGGATGACTTGACATCAAAAGACCTGTTAGAATCACATCCTTTAGTGCCTCAGATATTGATTTTTGACAATGTCTCTTGAAGTTTTAACAGAGCCACAAGTTGAACTAATCTATATTTTTCTGTGGTCCCTGAAGTCACTTGTATAATAATAATATGAGAAATATGGCCTTATCAATAACAAAAGGCATGCCAATCTTTGTCAGTTGTTAACCAAAGGACAAAAGCTGTTGGGTATGCTTGGGGATAGCTGAACGCTATAACCTAATATTTCCTTAAATGATTATCGTTTACTTTTGAGGTCTTGGGGCAATAATTTAGGGCAAAGGTATATTCACCATATTGTAGCAAACAGAATTGTGTTATTCGTTGTTTTCTTGTTAAGTACTCTTTACTTCAACAGAGCTGTCAGACACAAAATAAGCAAATGGTATTGAAGCAAAAGAAGCAAACAGTGCACAGGGTTGGAATCAGGCCAGCATTGGAATCTCAGCTCCTCTCACTAGCTGTGTGAACTTCGGCTAATTATTTTAACTCCTTAAGCTGCAATTTCTTTATCTGTCAAAAGGAAAGGATAGTAATCCGTGGTTTATGAAGTTATGTAAAGATTAAATGAAAACATATGAAGCCCTTAACTCACTGATGGGCACGTAGTAAATGCTCAAGAAGCAATAGAGAGGGTGATAATAGCTAATTTGTCATCACTCATTCAGCAAACTTTGACTGATGTCAATTATACAAGGCACTATTCTAAACTCTAGTTTTTTTTTTTCTGGATGAGCAATGTACCCCTACAGTCCTCCAGGAAGTCGTAATTTGACGAGAGACAAAGACACATAGCCAAGGATAAAATTTTAAGGTATGTATGTATACAAACTTATACAAAAACACAGGTGAAGAGCAACTAATTACACTCAGATGATTCATCACAGACCTCCATGTAGAGGTAACATATAGGCTTGATGTTGAGGAATAAGTGGAAGTTTTCCAGGCAGAGAAAGAGGAAATGAGGTTTTTATATAGAAGAGAGAACACAAAGACAGAGATGAGAAAGTACATATTTGTTTTAATAGTATCAGGTAGTTCCCTATTTTCAGAATACCCAGGGCCTCACAGGGATTAGTAGAAGGTAAAGAAGGATAGAGGGATGGTGGTTAGACCACTAAGAATTTTATATACAATTATAAGTATTTTGAACTTTGTTCTTTAAGAGATAAAAAGCTATTAGTTTTTTTTTATTAAGGAAATGACATGACCCAAGTTATGTTTTAAAAAGACACAGTGGATGATATCCAACTTGAAAGGAATGAATCAGGGAAGGGCAATCAGATGAACAAACTACCCATTCTGACTTAGGCTGTGGGTTCTTGAAAGCTAGGGATGATATCATCTCAATAATGCTGAGTAAGTTGATAATATAAGTATAAACATTGGAGCTTTAAAACAAATGGAGCCTACTTGAAACTATTTTATTTCATTGGTAGTAATTACCTAAGTACTTATGTTTTTATTTGTTCTCCTCTTTGTGTCATTACAGGTCACCTTGAATCCTTCCTGGAAAAAACCAGGTCATAAATAATAATGGTTGTTGGAGAAAGGTCTCCAGGAAACACGAAGAACATTTAAATTCCTAGAAGCATCTTAGAAAAGATAACACAAAAACTTTATTTAATGTAAAAATAAGAGCTGAGAGTCAGTTAAATAACCATTGGTAACAGTTGAAGTTTTCTGGATTATCTGCATTTATTGTTACATTCCTTTACTTTTTAATTTAATTTTAGATCAAGGAGTTACATGTACATATATGTTATGTGGGTGTATTGTGTGTGTGATGTTACATTCCTTTAAATCTTGTATAAATAATCTTTCTTAAAACTACTTTGTAAACTTAGGTAATATAGACTTAATGCACATGTATATTTTTATTTAGATGGAATTTACTTTTTTATTGAGAAATTCAGAACAAATTTTAGATCATTTGTTCAACCACATCTGTTTTCCATATTGGAAAAGCTTAATTGCCTGGTTTGCATTCTATGAGGCCTCATTTGTGAACCTTATGGTATCTACCCAAATTGGAGGCACTGTGCCTGGGAAAAAACTGCTAGTCCTTTGTGTAAACACCCTGACAATTCAACCCTATTAAGTGATGGCAAATCTGTCAAGATGATTTGCCATTCTGACCACTTGGCAAGGAAATCTGGTCTATGTTTAAAATATATTTTTTGAAGGTGTTGCTTCTATTGAATTCTCCCCTGTATTGCAGTTCTCTTTATTGGAATGTGAAGCCAAAGTGTTGGCAAGAATCAAAACTTTGTTACTAGTAACAAAGGGATTTCCACAATATACCAGGTGGTGTTGTCAAAAATAGTCACACTACACTTTTAGTGTTCAAAGTCCCACTGATAAACCACCTGGAGGATCGTTTGTTTGGAGTTTAACTGCAGGTGTTTTTGGAACACTATTCTTAAATTCCCAAAGTCTGCTAATTAGAAAGGTAATCTGTGAATTTTCAACGCATTTTCCATAGATCAGTAGAAGCACCTCTACTATGTTAAATCCATGGACCTTCATTATTATAAACTGCTAACCGCTGCTCTTTCCATATTGAAATACCGAAATTGTACATATCAATCCACAAAAAAGGCACATATTTAATGGTAATTTGGAAAGAGAACTTTGTGTCATTAAGGCAAAATATCACAGGTTTAATCAGAAGTGTCAGCAGTCCTATTTCAATTCGTTTACCTATTAATCTATAATCATAGCATAAAACACTGCTGCTATCTTAGGAATGTCTGTATTCTTTGCTTTTTGTCGCATGACCTCCATCATAGACATCTGACCTGCAGTGTAAGCCTGGACCATCCTATTGCCTTGTGAACAGTGGTCCTGATGGCAACTTCTTATCTTTCACTAGAATAGTTTCCAAATAAACACATGGCAGAAGGGGAATTAATTAAGAAATTAATCCCAATGCAAAGGAAAAAAATAGTAGCATATCAGATAATTACTTCTGATGAGAAATCTCTACAATGCAGCAATGCTAACAAAAGCATTTTTAATTGCTCTTGCTGGTGCCTCCCTCCCTGTGATGAAGTCCTTGAATAGCACTGCCCTTTCTTGGAGGAGGTGAAGCAGGAGCAATGGAGGGAAGTTTCAAAACAATCAGTGTTATGAGATTGCTTTAGAATGAAAAGTCTGGGAAGGAAATAAATGAAAAGATGCTGTCTGAGATAACTTTTGAGTCAGGTTTTTCTGCAGCTTAGACTATATGAGGGGGTGGTTGGTGTGGGAGGCAAGCTATCTGGATTCTCATGTTGATTCTGCTACTTGTAAAGTGATAGAAACTTGAACTTGGAACTTGACCTCTGTGAATCTCAATTCCTCTTGAAACTGTTCCTTTTGGGCTGGAGATGTTGAAAGTAAAATAAATAAATAAATAAAAGGTAATGGATAATAATATCTACTAAAATGTTGACTGCTAAGTATACAAGGTACCATTTTCTCACTTTTCATGTATTTTCTTATTTAATTCCCACAATAGCCCAATGAGAGAGGTACTACTAATATCCCCATGTTACTGGGTACACATGTACATAAAGACAGCAACAGTAGACACTGGGAGCTAATAGGGGGAGAAGGTAGGAAGGGGTTCAAGGGCCGAAAAGCTACCCACTGGATACTATGTTCATTATCTGGGTGCCAGGATCATTTATACCCCAAACCTCAGCAACACACAATATACCTATGTAACAAACCTATATATGTGGCCCTTGAATTGAAAATAAAAGTTGAAATCATAAAAAAAATCTCAATGTTAGACATGAGTAAAGAGACAATGCAGGGTTAAGTGCATCCTAGTCAGTCTGCACAGTTTTAATCACTGTGTTGAAATTTTTCAAGAAAGGCATACTAAAAATGTACAATTGTAACATATCCATGCTATAATCATTGTATTTGCAGTATTAAACTACCTAAATGCAACTATCATTTTTACTATTCTAGTGATAGAGACACTGGTGATAGAGTAGTGAATGGATTTCTAATACTGTCACTCTGCTTTTCTTGAGGATAGGATGATGTTCTCTTTGCCTTTGCATTAGCTACAAGCACAGCATCTGGCATAAAAAGGTTCCCTGCATATTCTTCCTGTGGAGAGACTGCAGACAGCTAGATAAGAGGACAGGCTCTAACATTCAAAATGGCCCTGACTGTCTAGTTGTGTTGAGCCTTGGATAGTCTTCTCTGGAATAGTTGGTCTAAGTACAATTGGAATGGAACCCCTAGAGCTGCTCTCAAATCAAGGCATCTGTGGCGCATATGTAAAGAATGGTAGTGAGGACGGTGGGGGCAATTTTGTCCCACATGCTCGCCTTGCAACATTGTCTGTCTTTTATATCTAAACCAGTCTTCCATTGCAGAAAAATGCTTATTTCTCATTTATGAGCATCCAGACTGATCTAGAATAGGTGGGTGATGATTTTGATCCTTAATCCAAGGTTCCCATAAAGATTTTCTGCCTTCTGGAAGTATAGCAGGTTAAAATCTTTCAGTTCTTATCAACTGTACATAGGTAATCAATTCTTTCAATTCATTCAACAAAGACTTACTCTCTACCTGGTTGAGACATTATTCTAGGTATCAGTAATATAAAGACAAAAAATGTGGTTCTTAAACTCAAGTGGCTTATAGTTCATGGAAGAATAAATATGCAAATGAACAGTTATATTTACTTAGTAATGGAGGGGCACGTTTATGAAGTGAGTACTTGGGAAAGGGTTCTCACAGGGATAGGATTTGAGGGGAGGACTGAAGGAAAGTAGGATTTGCAAGGCATACAGACAGCTGAAGAACACTGCATTCTAGGTGGATGAAACACTGTGTTCCCTCATATATGAAAGACTGTGCAGATATCATCCTGTTGACTATGAGAAAGCAACTTTCCAGGAAGGCTTCGAAGGCAGGCTTTCTGTTTATGTATATCTAGAAGTCTTTCTCCTGTTCAATCCCATTCCTGTCTGCTCATTCTGTTCTTCTATCTGATCTTCCTGTACTTATGTTGTCAATTGATACTCACATTCTACACTTGGACCTGTTTTATGTATGGTCTTGATATTTCAATTTGCTTCTATATCCCTCAGAAGCTTGTAAGATGTCTACTATTTTAAAATTTTATTTTACGTTCTCTCTACTCCATGTCAACACTACATGATAATGTTCTATAGAATAATGTTCTATAGAATACTGTTCTTGCTGTGCCTACTATATACATGCTTAATAAATGCTTATTTTCTGATAAAAATGATTTTATATGAGAACCCTAGTTATAATAGATAGGTAAATAAGATGCTTAATTCATGACATTTGCAAAAATACTAATATAATCAAGTGAAATAACAATTGACTGGACTTCTGCTTCAAAGTGATCCTGATATAAAAGAGCCCATTATGTAAACTTTCTGCTCCATATTTTAAATACTTCCTTTGCAATCACCTAAACCCTAATAGTAGAGTATTTTCATAGAGTGACATATAATTATAACATTAAGAAATACCCTTAAATGCCATATAGTTCAAATACTAATATATGGCTTCAGTCTTCTCAGTAACAGGCCAACTTTTGCTTGAATAACTCCAGAAACAGAGAACTCACTTCCTTCAACCTCTCTCCTTCCAGGCTATTTCCTTTTTAAGAAGTCTTCCTTATGTTGGCTCTAAATATACCTTGCTCCAGATCAGTGATTCTCAGTGAGGAAAGGGGAAAATTTTGTAACTTGCCAATGTATGGAAACATTTTTAGATGACAAAGCTTGGGGTGCTGGTGGCATCTCATGGGTAGAGGCTAATGATGCTACCAAACATCTTACTATGTACAGGACAGCCCTATATCCAGCCCAAAACAGCAATAGTGCCAAGGTTGCTCTAGAGTCAACCTATTTGTCCACAGAGAGAGTGTACCTGTTTCCATTCAGCTGTCTATCAGATACTTGGAGACAGCTAACTATATGAAGGCTATTACACTCCCAAGTTCTGCAACTATTTTTCCTATGTTCCTACAAGAAAACTGGCAATCAATGTGTGACTTTTCCTCAAAATATTTGAATTTAAAGGAGGAATGAATCATTGAAAGAAACCAACGCTTAATACAAATTGACCAGTGGTGGTCCCCTTGAGCACTGTGGAGTTGAGTGAAGGGAGTATAATAGAGGGATGTTTTTATATGCTCTTCCCTCTTCCCCATATAGCTAAAACCTATGAAATTTACTGCAAGGGATTTAATTTCAGGAGTTATTCCTCTCAGGGATACAATGTGAACAATGCATGTCATGTCATGATACACTATGTGATAGTAACCATCTCCTGAGTTGGAGTGTTCCTGGGATGTGGATAGTGCTAGAAATTCTGGAAAATTTCTATACCAGGGATGGGAAAGAGATAGGAAAGTCCTTTCAAGGCTCTCTTCTGCCCTTTCTATGAGCTTAACTTTTACATGCCATCTAAGCCAAATCTTCATTTGTTCCTGAAGTCACTTTAACACTCAGGGACAAAACAATAACTGGGTCAACTTATATCTGCTATGTTCTAATTAAAATTTGCTCCATCTAGGCAAGAAAAACTGAAGAAATGATGTGTTCTCTGGAAAGAGTGAAGATCATTTCAAGGAATATTTTTGATTGAACAACTTAGCAGTTAACTACAATCTATTCGAAAAGCACAAGCATTATCATTGTTTCAAAACAAGTACCATGTAGACAATTGCCTAACAGCAACCAACTTGATTCTCTTCTTGAATAAATATAAATACTGTTTTCCCTGAAGTGGATGGATTGCAGGCTTATGGAGAAGAGCAGGATACAGTCTTAAAAATGCTTTGAGAGGAGGAGCCAAGATGGCCGAATAGGAACAGCTCCGGTCTACAGCTCCCAGCGCGAGCGACGCAGAAGACGGGTGATTTCTGCATTTCCATCTGAGGTACCGTGTTCATCTCACTAGGGAGTGCCAGACAGTGGGCGCAGGTCAGTGGGTGAGCGCACCGTGCGCCAGCCGAAGCAGGGGCAAGCCATTGCCTCACTCGGGAAGCGCAAGGGGTCAGGGAGTTCCCCTTCCAGGGGTGACAGACAGCACCTGGAAATTCGGGCCACTCCCACCCGCATACTGTGCTTTTCCGACGGGCTTAGGAAATGGTGCCCCAGGAGAGTATAGCCCGCACCTGGCTCAGAGGGTCCTACGCCCACGGAGTCTCGCTGATTGCTAGCACAGCAGTCTGAGATCAAACAGCAAGTCGGCAGCGAGGCTGGGGGAGGGGCGCCCGCCATTGCCCAGGCTCGCTTAGGTAAACAAAGCAGCCTGGAAGCTTGAACAGGGTGGAGCCCACCACAGCTCAAGGAGGCCTGCCTGCCTCTGTAGGCTCCACCTCTGGGGGCAGGGCACAGACAAACAAAAAGACAGCAGTAACCTCTGCAGACTTAAATGTCCCTGTCTGACAGCTGTGAGGAGAGCAGTGGTTCTCCCAGCACGCAGCTGGAGATCTGAGAACGGGCTGACTGCCTCCTCAAGTGGGTCCCTGACCCCTGACCCCCGAGCAGCCTAACTGGGAGGCACCCCCCAGCAGGGGCAGACTGACACCTCACACGGCCCGCCGGGTACTCCAACAGACCTGCAGCTGAGGGTTCTGTCTGTTAGAAGGAAAACTAACAGAAAGGACATCCACACCAAAAACCCATCTGTACATCACCATCATCAAAGACCAAAAGTAGATAAAACCACAAAGATGGGGAAAAAACAGAGCAGAAAAACTGGAAACTCTAAAAACCAGAGTACCTCTCCTCCTCCAAAGGAACGCAGTTCCTCACCAGCAACGGAACAAAGCTGGACGGAGAATGACTTTGACGAGCTGAGAGAAGAAGGCTTCAGACGATCAAATTACTCCGAGCTACAGGAGGATATTCAAACCAAAGGCAAAGAAGTTGAAAACTTTGAAAAAAATTTAGAAGAATGTATAACTAGAATAACCAATACAGAGAAGTGCTTAAAGGAGCTGATGGAGCTGAAAACCAAGGCTCGAGAACTACGTGAAGAATGCAGAAGCCTCAGGAGCCGATGCGATCAAATGGAAGAAAGGGTATCAGCCCTGGAAGATGAAATGAATGAAATGAAGCGAGAAGGCAAGTTTAGAGAAAAAAGAATAAAAAGAAACGAGCAAAGCCTCCAAGAAATGTGGGACTATGTGAAAAGACCAAATCTACGTCTGATTGGTGTACCTGAAAGTGATGGGGAGAATGGAACCAAGTTGGAAAACACTCTGCAGGGTATTATCCAGGAGAACTTCCCCAATCTAGCAAGGCAGGCCAACATTCAGATTCAGGAAATACAGAGAAAGCCACAAAGATACTCCTCGAGAAGAGCAACTCCAAGACACATAATTGTCAGATTCACCAAAGTTGAAATGAAGGAAAAAATGTTAAGGGCAGCCAGAGAGAAAGGTCGGGTTACCATCAAAGGGAAGCCCATCAGACTAACAGCGGATCTCTTGGCAGAAACCCTACAAGCCAGAAGAGAGTGGGGGCCAATATTCAACATTCTTAAAGAAAAGAATTTTCAAACCAGAATTTCATATCCTGCCAAACTAAGCATCATAAGTGAAGGAGAAATAAAATACTTTACAGACAAGCAAATGCTGAGAGATTTTGTCACCACCAGGCCTGCCCTAAAAGAGCTCCTGAAGGAAGCGCTAAACATGGAAAGGCACAACCGGTACCAGCCACTGCAAAATCATACTGAAATGTAAAGACCATCGAGACTAGGAAGAGACTGCATCAACTAACGAGCAAAATATCCAGCTAACATCATAATGACAGGATCAAATTCACACATAACAATATTAACTTTAAATGTAAATGGACTAAATGCTCCAATTAAAAGACACAGACTGGCAAATTGGATAAAGACTCAAGACCCATCAGTGTGCTGTATTCAGGAAACCCATCTCATGTGCAGAGACACACATAGGCTCAAAATAAAAGGATGGAGGAAGATCTACCAAGCAAATGGAAAACAAAAAAAGGCAGGGGTTGCAATCCTAGTCTCTGATAAAACAGACTTTAAACCAACAAAGATCAAAAGAGACAAAGAAGGCCATTACATAATGGTAAAGGGATTAATTCAACAAGAAGAGCTAACTATCCTAAATATATATGCACCCAATACAGGAGCACCCAGATTCATAAAGCAAGTCCTGAGTGACCTACAAAGAGACTTAGACTCCCACACATTAATAATGGGAGACTTTAACACCCCACTGTCAACATTAGACAGATCAACGAGACAGAAAGTCAACAAGGATACCCAGGAATTGAACTCAGCTCTGCACCAAGTGGACCTAATAGACATCTACAGAACTCTCCACCCCAAATCAACAGAATATACATTTTTTTCAGCACCACACCACACCTATTCCAAAATTGACCATATACTTGGAAGTAAAGCTCTCCTCAATAAATGTAAAAGAACAGAAATTGTAACAAACTGTCTCTCAGATCACAGTGCAATCAAGCTAGAACTCAGGATTAAGAATCTCACTCAAAACCGCTCAACTACGTGGAAACTGAACAACCTGCTCCTGAATGACTACTGGGTACATAACGAAATGAAGGCAGAAATAAAGATGTTCTTTGAAACCAACGAGAACCAAGACACAACATACCAGAATCTCTGGGATGCATTCAAAGCAGTGTGTAGAGGGAAATTTATAGCACTAAATGCCCACAAGAGAAAGCAGGAAAGATCCAAAATTGACACCCTAACATCACAATTAAAAGAACTAGAAAAGCAAGAGCAAACACATTCAAAAGCTAGCAGAAGGCAAGAAATAACTAAAATCAGAGCAGAACTGAAGGAAATAGAGACACAAAAAACCCTTCAAAAAATCAATGAATCCAGGGGCTGGTTTTTTGAAAGGATCAACAAAATTGATAGACCGCTAGCAAGATTAATAAAGAAAAAAAGAGAGAAGAATCAAATAGATGCAATAAAAAATGATAAAGGGGATATCACCACCGATCCCACAGAAATACAAACTACCATCAGAGAATATTACAAACACCTCTATGCAAATAAACTAGAAAATCTAGAACAAATGGATAAATTCCTCAACACATACACCCTCCCAAGACTAAACCAGGAAGAAGTTGAATCTCTGAATAGACCAATAACAGGAGCTGAAATTGTGGCAATAATCAATAGCTTACCAACCAAAAAAAGTCCAGGACCAGATGGGTTCACAGCCGAATTCTACCAGAGGTACAAGGATGAGCTGGTACCATTCCTTCTGAAACTATTCCAATCAATAGAAAAAGAGGGAATCCTCCCTAACTCATTTTATGAGGCCAGCATCATCCTGATACCAAAGCCTGTCAGAGACACAACAAAAAAAGAGAATTTTAGACCAATATCCTTGATGAACATTGATGCAAAAATCCTCAATAAAATACTAGCAAACAGAATCCAGCAGCACATCAAAAAGCTTATCCACCATGATCAAGTGGGCTTCATCCCTGGGATGCAAGGCTGGTTCAATATATGCAAATCAATAAATGTAATCCAGCATATAAACAGAACCAAAGACAAAAACCACATGATTATCTCAATAGATGCAGAAAAGGCCTTTGACAAAATTCAACAACCCTTCATGCTAAAAACTCTCAATAAATTAGGAATTGATGGGACGTATCTCAAAATAATAAGAGCTATTTATGACAAACTGACAGCCAATATCATACTGAATGGGCAAAAACTGGAAGCATTCCCTTTGAAAACTGGCACAAGACAGGGATGCCCTCTCTCACCACTTCTATTCAACATAGTGTTGGAAGTTCTGGCCAGGGCAATTAGGCAGGAGAAGGAAATCAAGGGTATTCAATTAGGAAAAGAGGAAGTCAAATTGTCCCTGTTTGCAGATGACATGATAGTATATCTAGAAAACCCCATTGTCTCAGCCCAAAATCTCCTTAAGCTGATAAGCAACTTCAGCAAAGTCTCAGGATACAAAATCAATGTGCAAAAATCACAAGCATTCTTATACATCAATAACAGACAGACAGAGAGCCAAATCATGAGTGAACTCCCATTCACAATTGCTTCAAAGAGAATAAAATACTTAGGAATCCAACTTACAAGGGATGTGAAAGACCTCTTCAAGGAGAACTACAAACCACTGCTCAAGGAAATAAAAGAGGATACAAACAAATGGAAGAACATTCCATGCTCATGGGTAGGAAGAATCAATATCATGAAAATGGCCATCCTTCCCAAGGTAATTTATAGATTCAATGCCATCCCCATCAAGCTACCAATGACTTTCTTCACAGAATTGGAAAAAACTACTTTAAAGTTCATATGGAACCAAAAAAGAGCCCGCATCGCCAAGTCAATCCTAAGCCAAAAGAACAAAGCTGGAGGCATCACGCTACCTGACTTCAAACTATACTACAAGGCTACAGTAACCAAAACAGCATGGTACTGGTACCAAAACAGAGATATAGATCAATGGAACAGAACAGAGCCGTCAGAAATAATGCCACATATCTACAAGTATCTGATCTTTGACAAACCTGACAAAAACAAGAAATGGGGAAAGGATTCCCTATTTAATAAATGGTGCTGGGAAAACTGGCTAGCCATATGTAGAAAGCTGAAACTGGATCCCTTCCTTACACCTTATACAAAAATCAATTCAAGATGGATTAAAGACTTAAATGTTAGACCTAAAACCATAAAAACCCTAGAAGAAAACCTAGGCATTACCATTCAGGACATAGGCATGGGCAAGGACTTCATGTCTAAAACACCAAAAGCAATGGCAACAAAAGCCAAAATTGACAAATGGGATCTAATTAAACTCAAGAGCTTCTGCACAGCAAAAGAAACTACCATCAGAGTGAACAGGCAACCTACAAAATGGGAGAAAATTTTCGCAACCTACTCATCTGACAAAGGGCTAATATCCAGAATCTACAATGAACTCCAACAAATTTACAAGAAAAAACCAAACAACCCCATCAAAAAGTGGGCGAAGGACATGAACAGACACTTCTCAAAAGAAGACATTTATGCAGCCAAAAAACACATGAAAAAAATGCTCACCATCACTGGCCATCAGAGAAATGCAAATCAAAACCACAATGAGATACCATCTCACACCAGTTAGAATGGCAATCATTAAAAAGTCAGGAAACAACAGGTGCTGGAGAGGATGTGGAGAAATAGGAACACTTTTACACTGTTGGTGGGATTGTAAACTAGTTCAACCCTTGTGGAAGTCAGTGTGGCGATTCCTCAGGGATCTAGAACTGGAAATTCCATTCGACCCAGCCATCCCATTACTGGGTATATACCCAAAGGACTATAAATCATGCTGCTATAAAGACACATGCACACGTATGTTTACTGCAGCATTATTCACAATAGCAAAGACTTGGAACCAACCCAAATGTCCAACAATGATAGACTGGATTAAGAAAATGTGGCACATATACACCATGGAATACTATGCAGCCATAAAAAATGATGAGTTCATGTCCTTTGTAGGGACATGGATGAAATTGGAAATCATCATTCTCAGTAAACTATCGCAAGAACAAAAAACCAAACACCGCATATTCTCACTCATAGGTGAGAATTGAACAATGGGAACACATGGACACAGGAAGGGGAACATCACACTTCGGGGACTGTTGTGGGGTGGGGGGAGGGGGGAGGGATAGCATTGAGAGATATACCTAATGCTAGATGACGAATTGGTGGGTGCAGCGCACCAGCATGGCACATGTATACATATGTAACTTACCTGCACATTGCGCACATGTAGCATAAAACCTAAAGTATAATAATAATAATAATAATAAAAGAAAAAAAAATGCTTTGAAAGAAACTTATTCACCAGGGAGGGTGAATAGACTCCCACATATATTTGCTAATATAGAAGGATTTTGATGTTAGCTTTCATTGATTACTGAATTAAGAAATCAATACTGTTGTTTTATAAAAGGGACCACCGCAGACTGGCTTGTTGTACTTTATAAGGGCATTGGGAAAATAATTATCCAGTTTCTTCATCAATGGTGATACAGCTTAACCCAGCAAGTCAGTAAGAATTCTCCTCCATGCAGTTTTCCTATCAGCAAACACTGTCTATTGCATGAACTAACACAGCAGGGCATATCTCCTATGCTGCGTTCCGGAAAAGTTTCTATCCTTTAGTGAGAAGGTAAGAAAAGAAGAGGAAGCTGGAGAGAAAGCACCTCCTGAAGCAATTCAGCAGAGAAAGGAATCCAGGCCCAAATGGGGGGATTGCAACGTCTAAACTGACCCAACTGCAAAAGGGAAGATGCACAAAATGCTGTCATTCTCTAAAGTTCTCTCTCAACAGGCAATTTGTAACGGAAAACCCCTGAGCTCTGGTTTGGGACTAGATGTTATAATCAGACGGCAGGAATTTTTAAAATTATGTGACAGGTTCATACTCATTTATTTCTTCCACCCTCTTTTTTCCCCCGGCTCAGTTCAAGAAAAGACAATTTCCAGTACATATGCAGGAAGTCAAAAGTAGTTAAAAATGGATGGCAATGCTACAGGCTGCACACTGTCACCACGGTTACCACACACCAGGTGTATGACCAGCATCAGTCACTGGAGCGGGAGCATGTGAGTATCAGAGCTACCCTGATAAATCTTCTCTCCAAAAATGTTTCCCTCATTAGTGTAAAAGAGGGCCTTAAATTCACCATTAGGAGTTTATGGCTTTGGATTACCACTGACTATATTTTTTAGAATTCTTATTAAAGGACATATATGTTTCAAAGGAATAATACACTTTAATTCTTAGCTACATAACAGCCACCTAACAACTCTTATTATTCGTGATGCCTCGCTGAATACAGGACCCTGTATTGAAGGGTTCCTTGGAAGGGTGCCTGGGGGTCGGTGTATAGGCTAATTGCTCCAACTCCTGGCTTGACTTGGCCTGGACGAGTCTGTGGCCTAATCAGAGTCTGACTAGTCAGGAAATGTTGGAGCCATGGAGGAGGGAATGGAGCCTTCTCTCCTGTTCCTTCTTATTCATGTCAAGGCCTTTATCCCCTTGTACATGGACGTCTCCCACAGTTTTCTGATTGGCCTCTTCAGATCCAGCATCTCATTTACACTGTCACCCTGTTAGCCTTCTCCAATGCAACTTTCATTCTTACTCATCCTCAAAACCTTTCTAAAGGTCATTTCTTACTTTGTGAGCTACATGAACATATTCTGAATTATAGTTACTGTTATTTCAGAGCACATTGTACTCATAGCCAGATTTTAAGTTTCTTGAGATCAGGGCTGTGTTCTATATGACTTTAGTGTTTGCTCTAACTCCTGTCACAGTGCAGTGCACACAGTAGGAGCTTAATACAAACTGACTTGCTGATTAACCATGTGGGAAACCAGCAATGACTTTATGGGACTGCTTGGGCACCAGAGAAGTCCACATAATTAGCTTTTGATATGGCTTTCCACTGACCTTTCCTATAATTTTAGGGACATAAGGTTACCATTTATTGAATCTGTCAGTTTTTGGTGAGCCATTTTCCACAGATTTTCTTAATTTATCTTCTCTCCAACTTTTTGAGGTAGATGATATTTTCTTCATTTTACAGATTAACCAGAAAATGGCGTAGTTGGAATTCAAACGCAGGTCTTTCTGATGCCAAAATCTATACTGTTTCCACTATAGCATGATAGTTTTGGGTTTTTTATTTATGCTGTGAAGATAAGAACCTTATCAACATTTGTGACTTTATGGTGATATTGACCAGATAAATGAAAAAAATCTAATGAGATAGGTCTTTCAATGAGTAAGAAGTGGCTTCTGCCCTTCAGAACTAAGTAGTACAGGGTTTTAGTAGCCCGCATTTTTTCCTCTAAACTAGTCTGACTTCTTCCAGGAAGTACATAGGTAGTAAAAGAGTAAAATTAGATTGTAAAAAGGCCATTTGCAGGGCACAGTTTCTCAATGACTTTGGATAAGTGGGATATTTACACATCTGCTGTAGAGTACCATTTATTGCACTAAGAGAAACTAAGGTGAGAAAAAACACATATATATAAGCCCTTACTAGTGGTAATATTAGACATAATGTAAATTTGTGAAATGACTGGCATTCATCTGGAAATTATGATTGAAGTATGACAGACAATATATATACATATATGAAATCTTTAATACTTCATTTATATATATATGAAGTATGACCGATACTCTTTTCTCAAATAAAATAGCATTTTTCATCTCTCTTGATCCAAGTATAGAAAGAGTGGCAAAATTAACATGACGTGCTTTCATATGTGCAATATTTTCTATCCATCTAGTGAAACCGAAGGGTGTTTATTTAAAACCAGTTATCCTAATTACTCATAACGTGATGGTGTAATCTGAAGAAGGAAATAAATTTCTAATAGCTCATAGAGAACCACACAGAATTATACCTAGAATTTTATTTTATGTATCTATCTATGTATTTATTATTACTTACTTTTTTTTTTTTTTGAGATGAAGTCTTGCTCAGTTGCTCCAGGCTAGAGGGCAGTGGCCTGATCTTGGCTCACTGCAATCTCCGCCCCCTGGGTTCAAGTGATTCTCCTGCCTCAGCCTCCCGAGTAGCTGGGAACACAGGTGTGTCCCACTATGCCCTGCTAATGTTTTGTATTTTTGGTAGAGACAGGGTTTCACCATGTTGGCCAGGCTAGTCTCAAGCTCCTGACCTCAGGTGATCTGCCTGCCTCAGCCTCCCAAAGTGCTGAGATTACAGGCATGAGCCACAGCACCTGGCCTGTACCTAGAATTTTAGGTGCCACAAATATGAGATAGAGAAAGAAGGTTATTATATTCCAATGCAAATATAGCCAATTTAAGTGGTTCATGACATAAAAAGACAACATGAGTGTAGTATAGTTTCTTTTAGTGTTTGGGGCTTTGATTATAGTAATTTGGTGGGAGGCAAAGTGTATGACTTTTATTACTGTGACATTAATGCTCTAATCAGAAAAAATACTAAACTTAAAGTGACATATAAATATCACATGGGGTAATTAAAAGAACACAGAAGTACAAAAGGTCTATCTGAGTTCTAGTTCTTGTGCTTTCTACCAGTGGGAGTTTTCATGAAACCAATCTTTCTGGGGATTGGGAAAATGACAAAGTTGAGCTAGATGATTTCTCACTTATTTACTTCTATAAAATTTAGTAACCTTATAAGTAAGGATTGCAAGAGTTTGTATATTTCTTCTTTCCTAACAAAATTATGACAGCCAATTATTAGCTTTATATCTAGTTTAAGTTATGTGTTAAATGTTTCCTTTTTTTTTTAAATGGTAGTAATCCTCTGGCTTCTCTGCATACATTTTTAGGTTTATATCCTGAGAAATTTTATTAATATTTTATCTCTGAACAAAAAAATGCTTTAGTAAAAATTAGCAGGAATAATGGAGTTCCATGACATTATGCCTTCCTGTGTTTGATTGTATCAGTGGCTTCAAATTATTATTTCATCTTACCTTGACAGTCTGTTGTGTAACTGCAGCACTTGTCCTGTGGGCAGGGCATACTTACCAGCTCCTTCACTCTGGGTTGAGCCCTGTGAGTTGCTTTGGCTAATGGGATGTTAGCAGGTGCGAAACAAGCAGAAACTTGAAAGAGCTTTGTACAGCTGAGTTTGCATTCTCTTGCACCTCTGCCATCACTCAGAGAACATTTCCTGGGCTAGATGATTGATTCCAGGAGGAGGATAAGAGACAACCTGGAGCAGAGCTGCCCCCAGTGAAACCCAGCCTCCATTAGTTCACAGCATCTGATCTTTAGACTTGTAAACTAATAAATAATATTCTTATTTGAACCACTGAATTTTGGGGGTAGTGTTTAATGTTGCAATAGCTACCTGATATGCTTCTAACAATTTTCATTGGCAGAAAAATCTTCTGCCTGCAAACCTATATTATCAAATTATAACTAGCAAAATTAATAATTGCATTGTTGATATAATCCATTGATGACATTATTATGATATTTTCCTTTTGTTCCCCCAAAACATAAAAGCAAAGAGATACAGCCTTTTAGCAATAGCATTAGCCAATCTTACCTGTATGGAAACACTGCTGTAAGAGCCACCAATGACCCCTGCAATGAGAAGTGGGATGTTTTCTTGAATGGCATAGGATCCATCAGGACACATATACTCAGCTTCATCCACTTTTGTCAAAGATGCCCTGACAAACTCCAGTGATTGCTCCAATGCATAGGTATCCCTTGAACATGTATCCAAAATGTGAACACCCAACTTCACTCCTGGTAGCAAGTAATCATCTTTGTTGATTTCATCAATAGCAAACAACATAGCTTCCAGGCGTTGAATCCCTCGGTCTTCATTGATTCGCCCACATTCTTCAGTTCCAGTGCCTTTTTCATTAATAGGAAACAGGCCCCCTAAAACAAGGTCACCTTCTATTTTAATCTCTCTCCTTAGAAAGTTATGGTCCCCTAAAGAGAGTAAAAATCCCTTTGAAAACAAAGCTAAGGTAAGAACTTGGAGTCTTGTCAACATCTTCATGAATCCTGTTTCTGTACCTCTGGGAGATATCAATGGTGGAGCCAATGTGTCATGCTAGTCCTCTCTCATTTCCAAACTGGATCTTTGGCCTGTCCTTCAAATAAGGGAGGAACAGACTAACAGAGCCTGTCACAAAATTCCTAAAGAGATAAAAATTATATGAACAAAAATGGTAAAGAAAGCAACAGTGATTACATCGATCATGCCCAATCAGACCTTTAATGGGATGACTCAGAAAACCATTTACTAAACACACAGTACACCACAGCACCAGGCACTCTCTCACAGGTATTCTCACCCCATCCTTACACACTCCATGATGTAGTTCCTAGTGGTCCCATCTCACAGAAATGGACACAGAGGGTCAAGGAGGTGACCTTACAAAGTGTACTTATTGCAGATTGGGTTTGGACCCCAGGTTTTTTTTTTTTTTTCTTTTTAAAGCCAAGTCCAGTACTCTCTCTACTGAGTCATTTACTTTGTTTTTGTTAGGGCAGCAATGTGGATGTGAGTTTATATCCCTTCTCTTAAAGCTACATTTGTAAACTTACCTTTTTTATGGACTCTTTCCCTTTCCATTTAAAACACAACAAAACACAATGAACTCTGCTACCATTTCTGCATTTCTACCACTGCATCTTTGTCCCTCCCTTAATAGATGAACTCTCCTAGCCCACTGAGGTTAAGAGTCTGCCTCAACTGCTCTAACAAAAGGGTTGTGGAAAAAGCTGCTACTTATCTACTAGTTTCTAAATTGAATAAACTATAAACTCACTGTAGTTCTCATTTTACTTGACCTTAATTGAAATCTTGACTATTCTCTACCTATTACAACTTCCTAGGTTTCTGTTATCATGCTTCATCTTGACAACATCTCAAATTCCATTGTTTAACACCTTGCTTCCCCCATCCTCCCACTACCTCTTCCTGGGCCAACTCATCTATCTTCATAGTTTCAGCTACCACTTAAATGAGCTCCATACTTCTTAGGTCAACTGCCTGCTAAACAGCTTTACCCACACATCCGTCAGACACCTCAAAGTCTACGTGTCTATGAATGGATCTTCTCTGTTTCCAGGCTCTCAGGCCAGAAATCTGCACCCTAGAGTCTTCTCCACTTCACCCCCTGCTACCGTCTTTCAATTAGCCACTATGCCCTGCAGAATCTAAACCGCTTAACATCTCCCAAAGCTACCACTTCTTCCTTATCCCCACTATGCTGAGCTCTTGTAATTCGTAGCAAGACCCTAGCAATAAATTCCTAGAGAGCTGCTACCACCCCCCAAAGCACTGTTTTGAGCATTAAAAAAAGATACCCCCTTTACCAGTACACAATTTCTCAACTTTTTATTGTATAACCTGTACAACTATAGATGATGGGGCAAGTGTGATTGCTGGTGGCTGCCTCCCCTACCCAGAGTGAGGCAACTCCTCATTTTGTCCTCACATCTCAGGTAGTGCAATGAATGCTAGTGCTGGGGTGCACACAGTAGACTCTAGCTACTGTGAATTGAGCATCTTTTTACATTCTAGGCTAGAACGTATGAATCTACTGGGAATCAGGCAAAGCCTTGCTGTGAGGATCATGCTTTGGACAGTAGTCTGGGATCTTTCTAGAGAGCTTTCCAAAACTCTGGTGTGGTGTAGTCTAGTTGCATGCACACATGAACCTATGTACCTGCTGTTGAATTCTTTGACACTCAGCTTTCTAGCACTAGAGCAAACACTTGGTCAGCACATTCACACGGCCTGCTTACTTCTATCCCCCTAGATAAGATGAATGTATTACTTTCAGAGTCAAGTGAGAGATCTGACTGCATCAGGCTCCTGGAGCATTCTTCTGACAGGTTGCAGCCACATGCCCTTGTGTGTTCAGTTGAGCATGCCTGTCTGCTTTTCAACTTTCACGCATGATTGTGTGTTGGAAGGGTTTTATGAAGGAAGGGCTCTCCTAGCTGGTCCAAGACTCAATCAAGATGCCTAAAAGCCACACTATTCATGTGCTGTCAGATAAATTAGCAAATGTTAGCAATTTGAATGATGTCTCATTGGGGAAGACACTCTAATGCATAATCTCAATTACTATTCAGAGTAGCCCATCTTCTACCAATGTATACTGAGTTTCCCTTGCCCACAGGTTTAAGAATTAACTCATTATAAATCTCTTCTCAGTGCTTTATGATCTTGTCCCTGGCTAGCTCTAAAGCCTTACTGCTCACCATGCTCATCTGCATGGGCCTACCTCTGCCTTCAGATCTTAAGCTGCAGATATATTGAACTATGTGCACTCAGTAGGTGTTTAGGGTGTTGATGACCCCTTGCTTTTGCTCATGCTGTTCCCTTTTGCCAAGAATGTCCTTCTATACCAATTTCTCCAGCAAATAGCCACTTACCAATTCAAGACTCAACAGTTACCACCAGGAAAGATCAAGTATTCTGTCTTATCTCCCTTCCCCAATCAAATTGTTGACTTCTGGCTTTATATTCCTGTTGCAGTTTGTTCAAGAAATGTTTGCTATTGCTATTTTGATTTATATTTGTTTTCTTGTGTGTCCATTGAGAATTAATGAAATGGCACAGCATTTAGAATTTTTCAGGTGCCAAGGAAGAAAAAAACTCAATGAAACAAGCAAGACAGGAGCTAGTCCAGTGTTTACTTCAACATTTTTGACATTTCTCCCTTTTCATATTAGCAGTGCCCTTTAAAACCCAGATTTCCGCTTGCTTTCTGTTCCTTTCACATGCAGCGAATGATGGGCTGTTTTCCTGAGCCACAGAGTCAGCTGGGATATGTTTTGTCTGTTTGTTTAGGTGTGAATCTCAGTACTGATGGCAGCAGCCATTGAAATGCTCAGTATTAACTCAGAGCCTCCCTGGGAGATCTGCCACAGGGCACCAGAAAGTCTAATAATAATAATTTTTTTAAAAAGTTGATACTGTAGTAGAATTTTTTTGTTTCATATCAATTTCTTGTCTGTTTGATCTTTACGTGCAGTTCCCTTTGAAGAAAAACTGCCATAGAAGGCAAAAGACACCGTGATCATTATCGTTAATGATAAAGATGCAGAAATTTCTCTACAAAATAATTGTTTTATGTGCCTAGTAAAACAGAATAGCTAATTAAAAGAAGGCCATCAACACAGGCTTACCATGTATCTTTGCAAAAAGTGTAGACATCTTTTGAATGTAAAGAAAGTTTGGCTACTCAAAGAGTAAAGATTACCTTATAGTCTATAGAAAGCTTAATTCTCTGTTGGGAAAGGGCTCTTAGCCAAAAAAGACTTCAAATGAAACACTGCATTAAACTGAAAGTAATAGTCTCTCATGTCCAAACTGGATCTTTGGCCTGTCCTTCAAATAGGGAAGGAACAGATTAATAGAGTCTGTTACCAAATTCATAAAGAGATAAAAATTATATGAACCAAAATTATAAAGAAAGCAACAGTGTCTATCAGTTTACCTGTTTCACAGGTAAGGACTGTGTTTTATTTCTCTTTGTTTACGTTCTGGTATAGTAAAACAATTCAATGAATGTTTCTTGAAGGAATATAGACATCCATGATGTCTATGTTTGTACATGACTCTTTACTATTTTATTTACGGTATGGGAAATGGGAATTAAATAAGAGAAATGCATTATTTTTGCTTCATTACCTACCTGGTCACATCAGATGCATTTCCCCTATTGTACTCTTTGATGGTAGGGTCACCAACAGGTAGAAATATAGTAATGAATTTGTATTATGCAAGAAAAAATACTGCCTTTGTACTTGAATATTGCAACTGAGATTGGCATCTAGGAAGCCAGGAGAGATGTAGACCTGAACTGACCTACATTTACTGCTTAAGTTTTTGGTCAGGAGAATACTAAATAAGGAATATGCATGTTCTTCTATCTCAAAGCCTCAGAGACACATTCACTTATGAAATATTTATTCAACACCTACTATGTGTGCACTAGGCTATGAGTTGGATACCCAGGATATATACTTTAGTTGTAAACAAATGAACATCATCCCTGCTGCCAAATAACATTCTAAATGCTTACACATTTTTATATAAAGAGTGATAGAAAAGTATGCATCTCTGTTTTTACCAACTATTTTCATCATTAGTGAAAATCTTGAAAGTTTGTATACCATTGGTTTCCTTCAACATGATAATTGTTAAGTGCTATACTAAAAAACTGATTTATTCATACTACATGTGTTACATAAATTTAAAAATTAGATATACAGACCATAAAAATAAGTTGGGGGATGACAATGTCATGTAAAATATTTTTTCCTTTTAGCTCTGTGACAGGGCATATCTAAGTAACATTTAATGTCATTTTAGAGAATTACAAATCAAAAATCAATTAATGTTTAAATACACTGTCTTTGTATTTTTATTTACTTTTTCTTTATAGCAGAACTTATAATGATTAAAACTGTAGCACTATGCATAATCAGAGACAATTAGCATTGTTTAAAATGAAGCCCTAAGAAAGTTAAAAAAAAAAGTAACATTGAAAAATAGACAAACATGTTTAATTCAATGCCACTGTTATCTCTGTGTAACAGTTTATCGGATTGTGTGAAAGGGCACCAACCACCTCTTTTCAGGTTCTTTTCATTACAAATCAGCCAGCAGCACATTCCTCAGATAAACAGGCTCCCTACTGCAAGCACATTCATATGCAGCTGGAGAATTGCATCTCTACAGTCAAAGTTCTCCATTCAGGGATGATGAGTGATGTGTCAACTGTAAACAAGCATGTGTAGCCCTCTCTGTAGGCAACCTGCTCACCAATGTTTTATTAATTGATGCATTAATAGAATCTCAGAGGTTTGCTGTGAATATAACCCCTGGAATATATGAACTCAAAGCATTTCTGTACTCTGCATATGCTAATATGTATTTTCGTCCATTCTTTGCTCAGGGACTCAGTGTCGGAAATGAAATGCACTTTCAGTCAATGCAAAAGTAGTTTATCCAGGGAAAGGAAAGGGTCTATCTGGGAGATAAAATCCCAGAAACCATACATACTCTTTCCCAGAAATAAATCCTTAAGTTGCTGAAGGGTTTCTGAGAGTGCTCAAATCCTGCACACTCAATCAATCTGGAGCAAAGTTAGGGTTAGTCCTAGTATGTGCAATTTGATTAGGATTCTGTAATTTTTCAGCTGTCAGTATTATAGGCAACAAAAGGCATAGCCCTTGCTCTTAGACTGCCATTTTCAGTTGGGTAAACAAACAGAGTCTGTAGTTATATTGGCATTTTTAATAGGCGATATGCCATTACATGACTGTAATTCTTTTACTGGAGAAAAAGGGTATTTTTCCCCAGAAGTCTTAGGGAGCTATTATGAGTAGCTCATCATTTCAAACCCAATCATTTTTTGTAGATCTACCTTAAAATTTCTTTTCCTTGTAGCCTTCCTTGTTACTCCACTGTAAGGGGTTCCTTCATTTGCTAAATTCCCATACACTTTGTGCTATGTTTATCATGAGGATCATATTTTGTCTTGTGTTTTATTTGCAAAGTTTTTAAATTGAAAATTATTCTTACTTTACCATTAGTTTGTAAACTACTATATATCAAGGAGCATACTCTGGATATTGTTGTATGTTCCACAGTGCCTCAGACACAGTTGTCAAAAGTTGGTTAAATAATAAATTCCCAGTAGCATGCAAGTTTTAGAAAGATTGATCAGGAGATTGAAAAAATAATTTGGAAATTTCATTCAGATAATGAAGATCGCTAAAAAGATCTGTCATTTTCAAAATGACATTATACTAGGACAAAATTCAACTTTGGCCCTAGATAAATTTGACCCAAATATCTCTGATCTGACTTTGTGATGCTGAATTGTCAGTTGATTTTTTACAGGAAGAAAAGTATAAATTAAAACTGGAAATTTTGAGAGCATTTAGAGAAAAAAGAATGAGAATACATGTTATTGGTCTGAGAGGGATTAGGAAGAATGGAAAACAATACATCAAATGACAGGTTAAGTTCCTTCAAAGCATGAAGGACGGGGCAGAATAGAGGAGGCCAGGCTTACGCACTAAGGTGTAAAGTTAGGGAGAAGAGTTCTGCTTTCCTTCAAATTTTCTGAGTTTAAGGCTGTTTGAAATCCCACAATGTGTGTGAAATTTTAAACAACAAAAACATTAGGTCAAATCATGGGAAATGAAAGACCCTCTTATATAAACCTATTTTATTAATAGATTAAATGAAAACACCAAAGAACCCTGGGTAACTATGTTGAAGAGAGGGACATTGTCAGTTGGCATGTTGGAGCTGAGAAACGGATGGTGATGAGGCCAAAAGAAGAAAGGCCCACTTCACTATTCGACCTTGGACCAAAAAAACTAAGTCAGGTAAATTAAAAAATAAAAATTACATCTCCTATTCATCTCCTATTTTCTTTATCTTCTGAATTTAGAGGAAAATGATTTTATGAGGTAGGCAAACAGATTGTCCTAAACTTTGGTGATTGCTGGTAATTTACTTCCCATCAATAGTATTCACTTTGTTGAGTGACTCAGTATAGAATACATTGAAGATTTATTCACTTCCCTTCAAAGTAAACCTTTATTTTCCTAAGCATCAAAGTGCACAGTATTTTCATGGTATGTGTGCATGTGCACATGTGTGTGTTGCCATTTCAGCTGCTTTAGCATCCTCAAGTTCCTTACCCTCATTACAAAGCCTCTGAATTAGAGCCTCCCCAAATTCCCTGTGATCCACCTTTGTCCTTTACCTCTTCCAAGCTGCAAAGTCTAATAGAAGTTTCAGGTTTGTCAGCATAAACCGAGTGTAGAAACTGGGTATGTCAAAAGCTTTCTCTCTAGCTCTGGACAAAATGGTGAAGGAGCAGAAATGGAAGAATACCATTTTTAGGAGGATATTTTTACCGATTGGCAATATGACCCATCAAGTGGCTATTATTAATAATTTCCTAGATGTATACAGTCCATTTTTGTATTATTTCAGAGTATTCCGCATAGTGAATTAACTCTTCTGTTTCCTGGTGAAAAATAATTATATCATCTATTGCTAAGTAGAGAGTGAGAGAGGGACTGAGAGAGAGAAAGAGTAAAGCAAATTGCTCAAGATGGTAGTCAGTAGTAA
Source organism: Pongo abelii (assembly GCF_028885655.2). NCBI lineage: Eukaryota > Metazoa > Chordata > Mammalia > Primates > Hominidae > Pongo > Pongo abelii. Next base: position 89,733,094 of record NC_071991.2, read on the forward strand.
TAAATACAGAATTAGGATTTGGTAAGACGTTACCATTATTGCTCCAACAAGTCTACAAAACAGAACACATGTCACACATATCTTTACAAAAATATCACTTCTATCATTCACATATTGCTGGTGACCATTCCTATGATATGGTTACTAGGAGAAGTCAGGTACAGATATTGGACTGTTACTGGATTTACCCTCCTGCTGAAAATAACTACAAAATTGGAGAAAAAATATGAAGCAAACTATGATCTTTGAGAGAAAAAAAAAAAAAACACATGAGGGAAACCCCATGGTTACCTCATAGATTCCCCAGTATTCTGCACAGGGCACTTTCCTGCCATGTAGCAGTGGCAGTCTTTCTGACTTGAGGAGGCAGGGATTATTTAATAGAATTCTAAGCTGCTAAAGTGGTTGCTATTTGTGGGGCAGTGAGCTGCATGGAGTTGGTGGGCAGATCTGAGTGGTCATCCACAGGGTGAGACTCAGTGAGGCCTGGCAGACATATCTGAGAGATATTAGAGTTCCAAGCCAGCCAGAGTGCAGAGATCATACTAGGCACTTTGCGCTTTTTATTAAAACCTTAGAAAGACTGGCTGTACTCTATTAGTAAAGGCCAAGCTTTGGAATTAGGGTCACGTCATAGGACTAAGTATAAAACAGACCTGCCCTCATAGAGAATGAAACTAAGTCTAACAAAAGTAAAATGATCCACCAGTATTTATTTATGGGCCTGTTAAGACAAAACTCAAACTCTTAAAGAAAGATGACATAATTCAGACTGCCTACAAATATATGTTCTATAATAACCAGCATGTAAGTATAAATTGCTTGACATATAAGAAAACAGAAAAACAGCACCCAGAGCAAAGAGAGAAAGCATTATTTGAAATAAGACCTGAAATGGTGCACATATTGGAATTAACAGACAAGAACTTGTACTATTATAAATATGTTCGAAAACATAACAAAATGAATGAATAGTTGGGGAATCTCAGCAGAGAAGGGAAACTATAAAAATACTATATGGAGATTCTAGAACTCAGAAGTACAATATTTAAAATAAAGATTTCATGGCAGGAGGCAACAGATTGGAGAGGCAAAATAATAAACTTGAAAATGAACCAAAAGAAATTATCCAATCCAATCAGAGAGAAAAAAGATAGAAAAGAAATTCAACAAATCTTCAGTGTCCAGTTGGACAATATTTAGTAGTCTAACACATGTAAAATTAATGTTTCAGAAGGAGAGATGAATGAAAGAAAATACTTGAAGTAATGGCCAAAAAATTCCCCAAATTTGGTGATAAACATAAGATTACAAAACCAAGGAGCTCAGCAATTCTCAAGCAGGATAAATACAAATAAAACCATATGTAGTTAAATCATAGCCAAATTGATCAAACTAAAGGTAAAGGAAAATCCTTGAAAACAATCAGAATAAAGCAGCACATATGTGTAATGTAACAACAATATTAATGATAGCTGACTTATCAGAAAAAATAACAGCCATAACTTAATGAAATGGCTTCTTTGAAGTTCCGGGGAAAAATTGGTCAAGCATCACAGAATTCTCTACCCAGTTAAACTATACTTTAAGAAGGTGAAATAAAGACTTTTTAAAGGCAATTAGAACAGACATTTCATAATTAGTAGACTTACACAATCAGAAATGCTAGAGGAGGGCCAGGCACTGTGGCTCGTGTCTGTAATCCCAGCACTTTGGGAGGCCAAGGTGGGTGGATCACTTGAGGTCAGGAGTTCGAGACCAGCCTGGCCAACCTGGTGAAACCCCATCTTTACTAAAAATACAAAAATTAGCTGGGCTTGGTGGCGGGTGCCTGTAATCCCAGCTACTTGGGAGGCTGATGCAGGAGAATCGCTTGAACCCAGGAGGCGGAGGTTGCAGTGAGCAAAGATTGCGCCGTTGCACTCCAGTCTGGGGGCACAGAGGTTAAACTCCATCTCAAAAAACAAAAACAAACAAACAAACAAACAAAAAAAGAAATGCTACAGGAATTACTTCAAAGTAAGAGGAAACAACACCAGATGGAAAATCAAACCTACAAGAAGGAATGAACAGTACCAAAATGGTCAATATGTGGGTTAATATAGAAGAAAATCTGTAAGTCTAGACATTAGATATTGTTAGCTTAATTTCATAAAAGCTATATTTGTCACAATTTTTTTTAAAAAGTGAGAAAAGTTCCACTACCATTTTGTTTATTTTATGGTTTGATTTTACTTCTCTCTGTGTATATATGTTTGCCTTCATCCTATATCCTGTTTGCTGGAAACTCCTTTGGGCATTCTAGAGCCTTCTACTAAAAGAGCCATCCCCATAATTCAACAGCCATGTTTCTGAAAGTAGCATTTGAGAGAATATTTTTCTTTAATTTTATTGCTGCTAATAGATTTAGTCAAGACTTAAACCCAGCTGGCACACACTGGTACAGCCATACCAGTTGTTAAAATATTTAAATATTTCCATCCAGTTGGTGTATAGCCAATCCTACCAAGCCCTTTGAGCATTTCTCCATCTTCCTGGCTATTCTGGTCCCCTCTCTAGCATATCTCCACCTACCCTCTCTCATCCTTAACCCACAAATTTCCTCATGACCCAGCAACTAAAGTGTTAGATTCTGGCACAGTAGGGTCTTTAGTTTCCACTTCCAAGGTTATGATTACTGCCCATTTCGATAACTTGATACTAGTTGTTAAGCCTTTTGAATATCATACCTGAATTGACTTGCTGAATAAGATGTTCAACATTTGGGAAAAGTTTCACTTTTAAGCAAAATCCCAATCAGCTAAAACAGCTGAATTTTTCCGTTTTGGTCTGACAGATTAGCATCCATTTCCTTTTTTTTTTTTTTTTTTCTTGAAAACTACATCACAGTTTTCTTTTCGGAACCAACACATATGTTTCTAAAGTGAGGTGAATTCATTCCTGGATTGATGGGTGGCTTATGACACACCTGATTAACCAGAGTCAAGTGTCCCTGGCTACTGCAGTTCGTTAAGGAATGAGCCTGTCACCAAATCATTGCCAAGCAAGATGATTTAAGAACATTTTTCAGAACCACTAGGAGAAAAACATCCTCTCTCTGGTAGAGTGGCTTAAAAGAATGCATGTAAGCTCTTGTAAGTATGGGAGCTGCTGGTGGGCATCTTACCACCATGAGACAAATGCTTGTCTGAGAATAAACACAGAGAATTGCAGAGCCAAGGAATGGGGATATAGTGAGACCCGTGCTGCTTAATCCAGCTAAAATTTCCCAGTAACATGAGACAATAAATTCCCTTTTGGTTTTGCTGAAATCAGTTTGAAATTGGTTTTATATAACTTTGCCCAAAAAGATTCCCAAATAGCCTCTCTCTGTCTTTCCCATACCCTTTACATTAAAGATAATAAAATTTATTGGGCACCTACTATGTGCTAAAACTATGGTTAATGTTCTACATAGATTATTTTATTTAACCCCATAACTTTTATCCCATTTATACACTTACATATAGATGCCATCTCAGATGGCCACAGGCTTCATGATGGCTCCCTCTGTGCTACTGTGTTAATGACAACTCTTTCCAGAAATTCAATGACTCCAGAGTCATCTTTTCTTTATGCTATTATCAGAAGTCCCATCTTCTCAATTCTCTTACCACAATCAAGTCATCTGATATATTAAACCACCAGTTTTGGCACATTAATGCAAGTTAATTTGTTACCCACTTAGGGATGATCAAATTTTTGAATGGCCCAAAACACAGGGTTAAAACATTAAAGAGAGAAACATTTTTAATCATGGAATTTTAGATACCTTTATGTACAGATAGTAAAGTATCAAGGCCTAATTGATGTTCTTCAAGTTATAGCATGTATGAACCCCATACTCAAATAGAAGTCAACTCGTGTGTATCAGATACTATGAGATTTCAGACTTAGAATAATCCTGATCTCATCAGATAGACAATTAAATGCCATTGATAAGTTAAACCTGGCATAATGGAACTCTCCTATCGTTTAAGTGACCTTAGAACATATTTTTTCAGTTCTGCTTAGCTGGAAAATTTTGTGGACAATCATTAGTATGCTGTAGTTGGCTGGTACGATCTCTCAAAAGCCAATTACACATATCTCTTCCCAAGGCTGTGTTCAGTGGCACAATGCTGGCTTACATCACAGAAATCAACAAACACTAAAAATCAGTCCCTCCATAAGTTCCCAAGATTTGATTGTTAAATATTTACGAGCACACCACTGGTGGTAAATTTAACAATGCTCTTATAAAATCCATTCCTAGAAAATCAAATAGAAATTGACTGGGAAGGCAATATGGTATAGTACCTTAGATCAGAGTTTTTCTAACTGCAGATCAAATTTTCACAACCTATTCAAGTGTCATAATCCATATAAGCAAATCGCAGTGAGCATTTTAAAAGGAAATAGAAGAGCTTAAAATATAATAAAAATATCAAAATATGAATATAAGGCATTTATGTAGAAAGGGTGAATATTATTTTCTAAAACATTTTGGTGTGTATGCATGTGTATATGAATATTTATTCTGGGTTACAATGTAAAATAATTTCTTACTGGGACATGTTAAAAAAACATTTTGAAAGCCACTGTGTTAGGGTGTGGCCTCTTTAGTGAAATGTTTGTATCTACTTCATGATGTCAGCACATGGCCACCTCTTTGGGTCTCATTTTATATATGTGTAAAATGAAGACAAGAACAATACCTATTTCATGTTTTTTTTTAGGATTAATGAAACAAAATATAACATTAGCTCAATAACTGTTAGCTATTATTAAAATTGTTGGAGTGAGGATAATTTATCAATGACTCTAATGAAACTGGGGGTGTTCTGGACTCTCCAAATGATCCCCATCAGCTAGCATTCTGCCTTTCTTCTCATTGAGGTGTAAGGTGGTGTGTGATCTTGGGGAATTGCTGGCTGTGCGGATGATGCAATGAGGGAATCAAAGTTCCAAGGTGTCCAGTAAATTCTGGATTGTTCAGTGTTTATGGGTGCTAAATGCCATAATATGCCAGGAGAAGATGGAAAGTGATCATCTCCTTCTCCTCAAAAGGACACATGTGCTCACACTCAGTTGATATATTGTTTCTCCAGAAAATGTTAGCATCCTTACTCCCTTGATCCTCTCCTGTTGTACTGAGTTTTGTTAGAAGGGGGCTGGGCACCTCTTACCCTGAGTCAATCTGGACTAGGACATTAACTGACCCCTAATGTCAAAAGAAGAATATTTCCTAAAATTCTGGTGTCCAAGTTGTTTCTGACTTAATTTTCACTATCCCATCACATTAGAGGCCTTAGTTATAGGGGGTTTGGGTCCTCTATAACACTTATTAGTCTTTAAATTCCATGGCAACTACTGTGCCTGTGACAGCAAGTCTGGGCTGTCGTCTGCCCTCTTGTCCTTCATGAGTTTCAGGGACCCCAACTATCTTGTTGTACACATTTCGATGTAGGAAGCTCCCAACACATAGATAAAATTTGAGACAGATTTTCAACTAACAAGACTAACATATCTCTTGTATAGCTTTCAACTTTTAAACTGATTCTGATTTTACCTGTGCTTTAAAAAGACTAAGAATAACACAAAGCCTTCATATAACACAGCTTCTAGGTTTGCTTTCCTTTCTTTGTGTTATACTCAAATTACAGGCATAAAATTACGGCATGCGTATGTTACACAAGGGCCCATTTCCCCAAGTAATAAAGGCAGAGCTAGGCACGAAAGAGTGCGTATTGCATGAATCCGTTTATATAAAAGCCTAAACATACCAAAGTTATCTATGGTATTGTAAGGTCGGACAGATTTTACTCTTGTGAATGTGAGAGGTTACTGACTTGTAGGAAGCCTGAGAGGGTTTCTCAAGTGCTGGTAAATTTGTGTTTCTTGATCCAGATTTTTGTTTCAGGAGGAGTGTTCAGTTTGTGAAAAGTCATAAAGCTGTGCAATTATGACATGCATTTTTCTGTATGTATATTACACTTCAATGAAAATTTAAAATAAAAAAAAGCAGGGCTGAAGTGAAAAAGTGGCTAGTGTGGCTGTGCATTTTTAAAAAATGACAGTATATAACAAATTGGTCACAGGAGTATTGACATGAATTTGCAACTGTGGGCTTACTAACAGCACTAACTCTGATGAGAGAATCCTCTAATGCCTGGTGAGAAGTCCTAGTGGAAGATGAGATGCCATACCTCATTGCAAGTGAGTGATGGGCATGCAGAGGCCTCCTTCTCATTATAATAGCAAGCCAGTCACTTTGTTTTCCTTTCTGTACACAAGCAGAAACCATGAGTCTTGGTGTAAATGACAAATACTACCAGTGACACGCTGCCTGACATTTGGAACTTGCAACTTTATAGTTTAGGCTGCATGGGAAGAGAAAGGTGAAGAGTGAGTTCCAATCAGAAGATTCTAAGTCAGGCAACTGTTACTTTCACAGCTTGATTTCTGAAAAGTGAATGAAATCATCCTGTGGTTTTACTATGTTCCACTGTTCAAAAAATTCTGTTCAATGATTTAAACAAAATTGCTTATTATGTCTATTATGTGCCAGGCCCTGTTGTAGGTTCTAAAGATACAAGGAGCAGTAGGACAGCATCTCTGCAAAATACAGTAAATGAAGTTTGTTGGGACTCTGATAACAATTAACAGCTAAACAAAACATAATTCAAATTTATTTTGGCAGCACACTCCAGTGTGACACATCTGAAGAGGGCCACAGACTCTTCCTTCATTGCCGTTAATTGGTTGCTTCTACCAGGAAGGTTGGGATAGATTACCATTTCCAACTGGATGGGCAAACTGCATGGCAGAGCTTAAGAGCTTCGGATTACTACTGCTCCTTCCAGATGCAGTTAACCGTTGAATGTAGCTATCTTGCCCACGGTGATACCTGATGCCATTTCAGACAACAGGGAAATTGATGACAGCAGAGATCAATTCACTGGTCTAAGATTAAAATATCAATAGGTGGCAGCCATGAGAATATATTTCATATATCCACTTCTATTATTTTCCTTATGCCCTATATTTCTAGTTGCAGTGGACTCTCATATTTAAAATGTTCACAAATATTGTATTGAAAGTCGGTTTAAATTATCCTCCCTATCCTGACCTTTTAGGTATACATTCTTTTCTCTGTACTCAAGCTTTCACCAAGCCCTAGTTGCTGTTTTGCTCACAGTAGCTCCAAATTTGGCTTTCTTTTCTCTGTTGCTATTTTTAGATAACATCAATCTTTTATCGATCTTTGTTTCTGATTGCTGCAACCTTCTTCCATTCAGATTTCACACACTTTTTTTTTTAATCTGCTTTAGTCTATTTAAGATATTGCTCTAAACTTTTATTCTTCACCTGTGGTCACTTGAACAGATGCAAATATTTCTTGTCACTCTAAATTTCATCTTAGCAGCACCAGTTTCAATGATTTTATCCATTCACTTCTTTTCCCTTTTACGGCCCAATTTTTTAGTGGCTAGGAAACACTAAGATAACTCCTCATGCTTTTTCTTTTCATTCCTAACACAGCATATGTTTCCAAGTCTGGGCAAGCTAATTCAGTTAGTTAGCCCATAGAACTAGTAAAGCCTACATCATTTGATTTGTCCAAGTTGCATTATTCTAGAGAAAACTGGTGTTACATATTTGGTCATAGTCTGTATTACACAAGCATGCTATTGGTCACAAAGTAAACTGTAGTGCAAGATACTTGGAAAGCTTTGTGTAAATTAGTTAGCGTAGCTAAACTTGTGAGCTGCAGCAATTCTGTGTAGATTAGCATGATCTTTCTTTTTGATGTATAATGCATTGCCAGGCATATATTAGGTGTGCAATAAATATTTGTTGACTAAATTAATGAATATATATTTTCCCCTTTTATCACTTTACAATAAACCTCAGCTTTCTTTTTCACTAGTTTCTTCATTCTTGAATGGGAAAAGTAACCAATATTTTTTTGAACTTGTATGCAAGTTGCTTTACATATGCTCATTTACTCTTTCCAAGATTTCTGCTATAAATAGATGAGTAAAACTAGCTTAGGGGCAAACTTAAGTGCTACTTGCTCAGGACTCCTCAGTTACTGAGTAGTGGAATAGAATTATCTGATTCCCAGTTTTTGACTGGGGATAACTCCTTTTATAACTCCCATCTGTTGAGAATTGTGTCTCAATGTCTCAGAGGACTCTGAAAAGCAGTAAGGAAGATGTGACAGTCTAGGCACCTCCAGCAGCTTGTTTGTCTATCTGGTGCTTCTCTTTCCTAGAACATATTTGTGTTGGCTTAATTTAAATTCCTAAATTATTATTGCCTCAGAAATATTTTTTTCTGAAGTCTATACATGCTCCATTTTAGTTTCAGGAGAACTTTTCTTCTAGGTCATGACACTTAGAAATGATCCTGCCTAGAGAGAGACCTTTGAACATGAATTTGTTTCCACATCTGGCATCCATTAGCCTTCTCATCAAGGCCGTGTTTGGTGCTGATTCTATCCACTGTCCAGATGTTTCTTTTACTTGTGGCTTTGCACAAGACATTTACACTTTGCTGTTTAGCATACATATGGGGTAATAACCTTGGGGAATTTCAAAAGCCCTGAACTGCAATTCCTGTGAAATGTAGCCAAAATTATCTCAGTAGTGTAGATGCTGAACTACCCAAGCATCCTTCTCACAGCCTACCAGTAACTCATTTCACCATGGGAGGGCTGCCACTTTATAGGACTTGTGGTGGGGCACACAAGATGTCACCCAAAGGATGGTGTTTCACATGACACCCAGAGGAAAGCTGAAGATCAGGCGAAAAGCAGATTTTGTTTAAAAGCTATTTTTATTAGCTAGAAAAAATATGCCAGTAGTAAGAATTAGAAAATAAGCCCTGATTTTTCATATGTGAAATATCACCTTATATTTTATTTTAAGCTGTACAAAGAATGAGCACAAAAGTTTCTTTAAGTGTTACTAATGTTGCCTCAACTTTGCATAAAATATCTTACTAAGATGTTAGCATCTGGGTGTGTTTTGAATGATCTTTGGGTATTGATTTAAACAAATTCTTCTTCAGCACTTACCCTGGACCTCTGTCTTGGAATTCACTATTACTAACTGCGGAGGCTTAACATATGGAATGTCGAGAACAATGACGCTGTCTTCGACATGGGTAAGCCAAAAGGAAAAGATAAGTTCTTTTGAGGACTTTGAGTTAATTTCATGACCATCAGTGAACAACAAGACAGTAGCCCTATTCTATGAAAAATTTCACAGTATACCTTTTAATGTAATAGTTCCACTGCTGCATTCTCTAAATAGCCACTCTCCCCTGCACTGTAACTAAATTTTTGTTTTTAAAATATGAGTGTTTATAGATCATAAAATGTTTTAGTAAGAGAGCCTCCGGTATCATCCAGGCTGACCTTTGATCTTCTTAATTTTCTTATGAAATATCGGAGTCCCTGGGGAAGGGGATTATTCAGTATTTCTATTTTAGGGTCTTGCTTAAAATGTATTTAAAAGCTCTTGCCCTGGATGAAATCTAGTGTGCATGTGGTGCCTCTTTGGGAACATCTGTGGATGTAACATATTGTGCTTGGTTCTTCCAATATGTATTTTTCTTCTAGTCAGAGACTTGTTACTTGCCTCCAAATGACTTCGAATTCCTGCAGCCGTTTTCCTTTCGTTAGACAATATTCTTACTTCCTGAGGGGGACGGTTAGTTAAATAAAGAGTCAAGGGTACTAATGTGGATGATCCAAAACAAAAAATATATATATTCCATTATTTAATAACAGGGATTGATGGTCAGCTGTAGGAAACATAAAGTGTATATCGGCCACATGCTGCTGCTCTGAGAACAATGGTGAAAAGGTGAAAGATTAAAACAAAAGCAAAAAGCAAAATAATAGGTATATCCACAGGCTGTCTCCTGCCAGGTGAAGGGAAAAAAATAATGTTTCCTTGTGAAAGGGAACAACTTCAGTCTACTGAGCTTTTGAAAAAAGAAGAAGTTAACCGCAGGGAGACAGGAAAAACAACAGTGGAGAGAACTGAACTACAGAATACTAACTGTTCCCTGCACAAACATTAGCTCCAGGCTGTGCTGTTTAGTGGGGTGTGAAATCACAATTAACAGAGCAAGGGTTCTGTAAGTGAGCCGAAGCTGCTTCAAATTACATCCTGCTATTAGCCGCTTTTAGAACAACCACATTGAACAACTCCATGTTTATTGGACTGTGATATGTTCTTGAAGAAATCATTAATAAAAATAGCTGATTATAGTTACATTTACTCTGTTGGTATTTTAGATCTTAACCATTTTGGATGTTTCCCAGTGTAAGGATGCAGAAGCAGGAAATGGATTCAGTCAAATAGGCAACCAGAACTGATGGTGCCAAGGTATCCCAATTGAGTCTTCCCAAGGTCTTTATTGATCTGTTTGTGTACTTCTGGTGAAGATTATAACTGGACTCTGTTGAATGTATTTTAGGCAGAAGCTCAGAGAAAATATAAAACCTATAAGGAGAACAAACACTTTGATTTATGTAGAAGATTAAAGGTATTAAATATCTCCATTGCCCATGTAATAACCTTTTTATAAAATAAAATGAACTTATAGAAAATATGGCTTAAAATGTAAAGTATAAATCTCATCAATTTTCTCTGAAAATAATGGCTTTGAAATCCCTTTTACCCTGAAGGTATTAGAAAGTCTATTATCATTTCTGTTTTGATCCATGTTAGTGAGGGTTTAGAAACTGTAATGAAGAGCAAATTTTACAGATAAAACATTGCTTTGTTGAGTATACTGAAACATAGTAAAGCTGATGTGTCAGCTAACTTCGCTGCATGGCTCAAGGCTTCTCTGCTTAAATTTTTCTCAGGCTAATTAAATGTATAATGGGATCATGGACGCTTACATATGGAAAGGAACTTATAAAATGTCTCTTCCAACTCCTATGAGTGCTTAGACCAGTGAATAGCCTCGTCTACGTCTTTAAGTGACTTGATTACCAGGACCAGAGCCAGGACTAGAGCTAAGTTTATGATTCCCAAATCCTCTTTGAACATGTTGTCCATACTGAAAGGTGTCAATCATCTTTGCTACACATGATCTGCAAAATCAGAGTTGACTTTCAAATCTGAAGCCAGTATGAGGCCCTTGGTTTCTTCTACTTTTTATCAGGCCATAGTGGCATTGCCAACCCTATTATTCAAAAAAGCTGATTCCAAATGGGCTGCTGTACCCAAGAATCAATAAAAATACCACTGCATCTCTGTCCAATATTTCTTTTGAGTGAAGTGATATATAAACCCCGTGAAATCAGCTTTCTTGAATTTTGGCATTAGCAATGCATCGGACTAGGAATTTATGCAATTTTAAAAGGTGAGACAGAGGTGATGAAGGCCATGGCTGGATTCTGCTGAGCTATGTGGTCTTTGAATGTCCCTGAGCTTTAGTTTTTTGATTTGTAGAATAAAGGTGTTGAGCTGAATGATCTCTAAGGCATCCTCTAACTTGTACATGTTTTTTTTTTTTTATTCTAAGTTCAGTATTGACAAATATTTCTGGAATTCTAGCAGTCTACCCACTTAAGTTCAAAACACTCCTGTCTCCTCCTAAATGCAGCATAGAATTCTATTGGAGTGAATATATATATATATATATATATATATATATATATATATATAAATAAATACATGACTGACCCTCTATTAGTTATATATTGAGTTTTGTTTCTCAGTGGTAGGGATATATTTGACCTAGCCTGCCATTCTTTCTGACTTTTCCATTACCCATCCTCCCTGCCTCCACTTAAGAACAGAACACCAACAAAGTACTCACAAAATAAATATTATAGAGCCAGATGAGGAAAACATTAGAAAAATCTACTTAGGAAGTTAATACTATTGAAAGATATTTAATGCTTGATGCCTACCTGAAAGAAGCTTTGTATCTTTGTCAAAGTTGGATAAAAAGGAAGGGAGGAGAAAAGGGGAAACGAAACACTTATCAAGAACCTATTTTTTTCTAGGCATGGGACTAGACACATCTGTTTAGTTTTAATTCTTTTCTCTCCATCATTAACTCATTAAAACAAATATTAATCTGTACACTTACATGCCAGACACTTAAGATACGGAGGTGAATGAGACAGATGTAGTCTTTGTCCTCAGTGAGCTCGTTTAATCAGGTAGATACTTTATCTTCAACTTTAGACAAAAGAAATTCCCATGGTTTTGTAAAGCTTTAGATTTCTTTTAGAAACTATGGAGATGTGGCCCTTCTTTTAAAAATTTCTCCTAGCTATGAATGACAGAAAAATTAGGCATGTATACATTTTACCATAATGATAATATAGCATAATCCACCTAAAATTTTTCCGCTCCAAAAGCCCAAAGCCCGATTTCTTAGTCTCCTAAGCTCTTCGTGAGCAGCTCTGCAAGAAGTCATTCACATTATGTTGTAATCGGAGGCTTAGTGAGACTATGTAACTTCTCCAAGGTCAAAGAGTTAGGTGGCCTTGAGCCCTGAATCCAAGCTATCTGAAGGTGACCGGGGAAGATTTCTACTTATATTGTTTTCATCTTCCCACTGTTTAAGTAAGATTTTTTTGGTGACCATGTTTCTAGATTTGGAGGGTGATATTCTAAACCTGAGCCTTCCTTTTCCAAGGTGGGCTATGCTAAGATGAGAGAGGCTGCTATCTTTATCCTTTGGCCAATGTCACATTCCACTCAGCAGCATGGCTGTGAATAATTAGATAAAGCATACCTCCCACTGCCCTCAGGGGTTTCTGGCACATGTGCCAAGTCAAATAGGCTTTATCTCAGTCAAGCATTGCCTGCCCCTCTGCTGTGGCCAAAAGCCCAGACATTTTGCTGCTGTTTAACAAAGCCAACTGGAGAAGAAAATGACCCACATGCCAGCTCTGGAGTTATGAGATGGAAGGGAAATTTCTGTAAGGTAAAATATGTAAATGTGAAAGCCCAACTTTGTTTCACATCGTAAATCCGCCATTTATCACACTGGATCATGAAATGCCAAGACAACTAAGGTACCTAGATTTGACTACAGCAAAGGGGACCAGCATGGGTAGTTGGCTAGGAGTCGAAGGGCCTGGGTGTGAGGAATAAAGGAAAGCCCATGTCTGCTTCTGATGGTGCCTTTCTACATATTTCCAGGAGTGCTTTTCATGTATCTTTTGTAAGGCAGGCATATCATATTCCGTGCAGTAGAGAATCTATCTCAGCACTGGTTTTAGTCACCATGCTGGACTTCCTGTAAGTTTCTTAACACTATTTTTGTACATTCAGCTCCTTATTCACCTGTTCATGCATCAGAATGCTGACAGACTGCCCGGCATATATAGTAGGAGTTTATTCTTACCTGAGATGGTGGTGCTCACCCACACTAACCTCACATTGTAGATATGGCAGCAAAAGGTTGTAAGTGTCCCTGACACCCTAGGGGCGACCCATGGCATGTGGCCTGTTGGGGAATCTTTGCTACTCCTGCCTTGGAACCTCATGCTCCTGTGGACAGTATTTCCTCTTGGTGGGGCCTAGTCTTGGAAAGTTCTTCATGATCTCCACTGTAGAGTAGAATCTGTAAGACAGCCCTCTGCAATTATTTTAAGGGGCCCAGAATATTTGGGAAAGATAGTAATATGACGTCTTTCCCAAATATTCTGGGCCCCTTAAAATAATTGCAGAGGGCTGTATCCCAAAAACTCATGAGGGCAAGTGTTTCTAGCACTGCCTGTCTGCTGCACACTCTTTCATGAAAAGCTTCCACATTCTCTAATAGTCTTACTTATGCTTATACTCTGTCATAAGTATCCTCCCAGAGGGGAGTGTGAGTTATGCTGATGGCCAGGCACAAGAGAGCAATGCCCAGACCTGGGTGTGGGATACTTCGTATAGTGGATTCATAAGGAGAAGAGCTAGATTAGAGAGGTAACATTGCCCATTTGCTTTAAGGTCTTGAACAGCTCTTGGCATCTCTGTTTTCTTATCTGTAAGATGATGCTAATAATAGCTACCCCAGAATGTCATTTGTAAACCTAGTTGATATAATGCTTGTGAATGTGCTTTGTAAAGGATATAAAACCTTTCAGTGTAGTATCTTATTATCATAGTCACAGACAGCTCTCTTCTTGAGGAATTACATATGGAAGTGGCTTGAGTCAGACTTGAAGTTAATGCATTAGGGTATACATGATAGATTTGGAGGAGGGGCTGAACACTCTTTTCTAGCCCACAGAGATCTTGCTCTCCAGCCATTCACTAGGTTTGCAATCCTACTCTTCTTTATACCATGAGGCCCTTGTTGTAATGTAAATTCCTCTGACAAGTATAATATCAGAAACTTTTTTATTTCAATCAATACAGGACACTCTAGAATCTAAGAGGTATGAAAACCTATGTTGTCAATCTCACAATTTTTCCCTGGTCACAGGGATAGAGTTGGGTTAGGGTTTCAGATTAAATCTCAGAATAAGGACAATATATGCAGCTGCAAGGGAGAAGAAATATAAGCCATGGACCCTTATAGATAAATGTTTTAAAATAGAAAGGGAAGAAGGAAGGGCTATAAAATCTTCACAAATTTTTCCCACTTTATTGAGGTTTTCTTTCAGGTCTTCTGAGACTATATTTATTGTGTTGTTTAGGTATGTTTCTGTGTGTGGCTGGGGGAGGATATTTTGTGATATCATGGGATATAGCTACCAACGTTCCAATTTCTCCCAAAAAGTCCTTATTGCAAGTTTAAATCAGAGAGTATTATCTGAATCTTAACTGTTGCTTCCATTCTCCATACCTGATATTGAAACCTATATATTGAGAGATTACTACATTATTTGTATTTTCGCATAAAACATGCTGTATAGTTATCATCTTCAAAGTGATATGGTCATGTAATATAAAATAGAAGAGTCCTTGCTTTGTAATCAGATAGACTTGGGTTTTAATAATAGCTTTATGAATCATATGATATTTGACTTTGAGGAAGTTATTTAATACTTCTGAGCTTCAGTCTCCACATCTGTAAAGTGAGAATAATAATATGAATCTCCTATTGTTCTTGTGATGCTTAAATAAAATAATGAACTAAAAACCCAAGTCACATATAGTAAATACCTCAAAGTGCTTTCATTATCCTCGTTCTAAAATTTATAACTATAGAAAATGTGAAAATGTCACAGAGAAGAATTAGAGCTCAGTAGAATTAGGCCTGTGAAGTACTTTCCCTAAAGTGCTTTGCAAAGGTCACCTTTAATCACAATATACTTCTTATTGAGATATGATTCAATAAGAATTTTTGCTAAGAAAAATCTTTACTCAAAACCATTCAATGGCTCAATTTCCTACCTAAATATGTCTAAACTCTTCTGCCCGACTTTCAAGTTCCTTTATAATCTTGTAAACTGTACCAATCCAGCCCAATTTCTTACTGTCTCCATTATCCTTCCTCTTACATCTTCTATTTTATTCCTCGGTATGGCAGATTGTATTTTCCAAAAATATTTCTCATTCCACACGCTCTTTCAGGACCTTTTCACTCTGTCTTCAAGAGAAGTGGTTGTACATCTTAAATATATATAATTTTAAATTTTCAACTATACCTCGATAAAGCAGTTAAAAAAGAGATAGAGTATATTTTCCTACCCCTTGAACTTGGACAGGACTTTTGATTTCCTCATGAATAGAAGGAAGTAGAAGTGCCAGCTGAATGTGAACTAGTGACCCCGGGTTGTCAAAAGCAGCAAGGCTTCCTGATCCTGCTGCTTCTTTCTAAAGATGCTCACCTTTGGAACCAAAATGCCTTGAAGAAACCAAGCAACCACATAGAGAGGCACATGTAAAAGTTTTAGCCAGCAGCCCTAGCTGAGGTTCCATCAACATCCAGCATCAATCACTAAACATGCTAGTGAACAAGCCTTTAGATGATTCCAGCCTCCAGTCTTGAGCTGCCCCAGGTGATGATGAGTGGGCTAGAGATGAGTTGTCTCCACCAAGCCCTGCCTGAATAGCAGCTTCATGAGAAAATTAATGTTATCATTTTAAGCCATTAAATTTTGGTGTGGTAGGTTACTAAGCAATAAATAACTGGAACAACTGAGAAGTACTTCTTTCCATTTATATTTCAAGTTTTTTAAGGTTAAAAACCATATATTCTCTGCTCTTTATGTAAATAAAATATCAATGCTAGGTACAAAACATATGCAACAAAAATGGTCCTTAGCAATCATCTAATCCAGCAATTTACAAACTATTCCAGAGCTGGATTTTTTGAAAATAGATATTTTGGGCCCTATTTCTTGAGATTCTTATTAAAAGTTCTGGGGTGGCATCCGAGCATTTTGGAAACATCTGATAAGTTTAATCTTTCAACCTTAAAGATGCAGAGATAGGCCCAGAGGCAAGAATTAACTTGTTTTGGGTAGCAAAGCAAATTAGCGAGCTGAAACTGGAACTCAGCTCTTCAGTAGCTCACACCAGTTCATCATCTAAAACACCTGTCTTTAGATAACCCAATATAGTTGACTATATATATTAACTTCTTATACCACCTGTTCTTCAAGCTAACTCTATAGCCCATTTATCTCTGCCCCATGTATGGAAGATCCACCTGAGAACAATCACTTAAGAAATTAAAGTTGCCATGAGGAGGTTGCTGGCGGAGAGTGCTAAGCGAAAGTGCTATATAAACTGAATGCTGCTTAGAAGCAGTTGTGGTTTTCTTGTCCGGCCCACTGCCACTGGAATACCGTGTATGTGAGTTCCCCTTTATAAACCCTATGTTGCATTCACTGGCTCCAGGTCTCTTCTTCAGCCTCTTGAACCTAGTACCGTCCATATTGGAGTTAGTAGAGTTCAAACACAACATCCCAAAACAGGGACTCTATTTTTTAAAGTTAATAAAATGTCTCCATGCTTTCATAAGGTCTGGGTGGAGATGGTCCAGGAAAACGTTTTAGATGGGAAAATGTGGTGGGAGAGAGATGACAGTTTTCTCTTTGCCTAACTGCCAAGGTCGATCTGCACATATACATGGTTCTTCCTTCATCTGCTTGCAAAGGTTGAATTTGACATGATGCATACAGGTTGATTTGTACATCTTCAGCGGACGTGCTCCACAATGTGCTAAATAATAGACCACCATAGGAAAAAATGGATATGGCGAAAATCATTTCCATTACTCTGGTAGGAAGATGACAGACCAACCAATGCAGGTTTTGTATGAAATGAAGTGAGTTGAAAGTCCTTGCCAAGGGCCTCTTTCTGCTTTAGTCTTCAAGTTATCAGCTTAATTTTTGAAATGACTCGAGAATTTTTAAGAGGGTCTTGATTCACAGAAATTGTCTCTCAGTCTGTCTCTACCATAATTAGACTTTTAAATCTTTAATATTTTCTTGAGAATTTCTTATGGATTTTTAAAAATTTAGTTGGTTTTGGGTTTACATTCTCCTGAAATTAGGTTTTGAATTGGCAAATAAGTTAATCTTTTTATTCTGGTTAGGCTTATTTTACATTTTCTTACTGGTAGCCAAACTTGCTCTTTGAAATATTTCTTTTGTCAAACAGTTGTTTTTTAAATTGACTTGGTTGCCATTTTTTTGAATCAAGGGAGTATTGCTTTGGGCTTCTTGTTATCTCATTGTTTTCTCCCCAGCCTTGACTTTTCCAGATTTTCTGGATTAAGAGAACACATATTATCCCCAGAATGCCTTACTCTAAGGACTAGATACACTTACTTGTGCCTCCTCAAAATGGAAGTTGGGCCTATGGAATAGTAATCCAATTTCATTAACTACCTCTCTTGTTAATTACTTCACAAATGGAATTTTTTTCCCCTTTAGTAAATGTTCTCATTTACATTTGGTTTGCTGTTCTTCCTAGTTTATATTTGGTTGATTTTTCTTCTGATTTGTAAGTTTTCTTAAGTTCAATTATTGCTTTGGGCATTTTGTTGAGATTTGCCTTTGGTGTTAACTTAAATATATAATAGCTAATGTTTTTGAATGCTCACAATTGTATCATGCACATCTTATTAACACAAGCACTGTTTTCTTTAATCCTGGCAATATCCCAGTGAGCTAGAGGATATTTACATTTTAGAGATGAGGAAACTGAAGGAAAAAATGAGGATCAGTAAGTTGCTGAAGATCACAAAACTGGTAGAAAGGACTTAATTATTTTACTCTTGAGCCTTAGAAAATCTTTCTTTCCTGTCTTCTAAATGGACATTTTGCTCTGATTTTACTTCTTTTAAGTTTCCGAAAGGTTCATTCAGGTTCCTTATTACAATAGTTCTCAAACTTAAGCATGATTAGAATCACCTGGAAGGCTTGTTAAACTACGAATTGGTTGGCTCCACCCAGAGAGTTTCTAATTAAGGAGATTGGGACAGGCTTTATAAATTTGCATTTCCAGCAAGTTCCCAGCTGATGTGGATGCTGCTGGTCTGGAACAATTCTGAGAACCACTGATTTAGTTCATTCCCTTCAGGTAGAGGTAAGGCCTTTCTACATAGGTAATTCCATCCAAAAGTAACAAGTTTTTATATAACAATCAGGCACAGAAAGACAGATGATCTTACCCATATGTGGAATCTAAAAAAGTTGAATTCACAGAAGCAGAGAGTAGAATGCTGGTTACCGGAAGGAGGGGGATGAAGGTTGGGAAGATGTTGGTCAAGTGCTACAAAATTTCAGTTAGGTAGAAGGAATAATTTCCAGAGACCTGTTGAAGGCTGGGCACGGTGGCTCACACCTGTAGTCCCAGCACTTCAGGAGACCAAGGTGTGCAGATCACCTGAGGTCAGGAGTTTGAGACCAGCCTGACCAACATGGTGAAACGTCATCTCTACTATAAATAGAAAACTTAGCCAGGCATAATGGCAGTGCCTGTAGTCCCAGCTACTTGGGAGACTGAGGCAGGAGAATTGCTTGAACCCAGGAGGCAGAGGTTGCAGGGAGCCAAGATGGCATCACTGTGCTCCAGCCTGGGTGACAGAGTGAGTGAGACTGTCTGAAAACAAACAAAAAGAGACCTGGTGTACAACATAGTGATTATAGTTAATGACAATGTATTTTATTCTTGAATTGCGAACAAAGCAGACTTTAAGTGTTCTCACCACAAAAAACCAGGTATACGAGGTAATGGATATGTTAATTAGCTCTATCTGGTCATTTCACAATGTATATTTCAAAACTATGTGTTGTGCATAATATCATTTTTTATTTATCAATTAAAAATAATTACTTGGGTTTAAACTTCAATTTCATTTTTATTATACAAGTATCTCTTTTCGTCAAGTCAGTACTCGTTAAAAACCCTTCCCCTGCATCCCAATATCTACTGTATCAGGAGAATTGATTCAGGGTAAAAATGATTTGAGCTTTGATGTTCATAAAGTGTGTGATCTTTGGCATGCCATTTAACTTGCCTAAGTGTCAGTTTCCTCATTTGTAACATGAGGAAATGGCATCTGCTTCACAGGAAATTTGTGAAGATTAAATAAGTTAAGTGAGATAATGTATTAAGGAGTAGAATATGGCTTTATATTTGACTTCCAAGTGCTGTCAATATCTGGCCCTCACAATTAATTCAGCTTTATATCTCACATCCTCCAAAGGGACTTCTGTCTCTGTCAGACTTTCTTCCTCACAATCCTGTGAATATGCCATTCTGTTCTCCTTGACTTTGTTCAAAAGCATCCATACATTTTACTTGCTGAGCCATGTGTGAATTTGACATCTTCCAGTCTAGCTCCATTTTCTGTTCTTTCTGGGAGCAGAGGAGTTAGTCGAAGAGGGGAAATGACTGTGGATACATGGCCTATATTAAATCACTAGTTCCTGAATCACTGTTTGCTGTCCATCCCTATGGTGGGCATGGAGCATCCCAAAGAAATAAATATATAGCCCCTTCCTGCCTGTCTCTCCTTGTCATTCAACCAGGGCCAGTAACTGCATCCACACTGCTGCCTACAAAATGTCCCCAGCAGAGTGAAACCTCTAAATCTGGGAAATGTTTTCATGTCAAATCTGGCAAAGGAACATCTAAATGGTGAGGGGAATGAGCACAATAGATTTCATATAGATCTAAGTGGGGCATGCTAAAATCATAATGAGAGTATTTATCCTTCTTGTCTGCCAGCTTATAGATTGATAGCTGGGATGTTTTATTATGAATTTGCCATTATATTTCATTCCTTTTCTTTTTGCTGCTTTACAGATCATGTTTATTTTGTATTATATTCTGCCCCTGCAGAGGCTATATAAATCCTTATTAATCACTAGCAAAGCTGCCCCTTGGTAAATTTCTGGAGATATGTGTCCAAAATGGATGTGTGGCAAACAATATTTTAATTTTTTTCAGATGTATTCTTTGGAGGTAAACTATGGTAGACTAAAGCACATATTGAGAAAATAGGTATTTAATGTGTTTAATAATAACTGTAACAAATTGAGTACTTCATTATGTGCCTGGTACTGTGTTACGTTTCATTCATGCTGTCATTTACTGCTTGCAACAAATCTGAAAGGTATAATTATTGATGTTTTACAAATGCAGTAGCCAGTGTTCAGAGAGATTCAGTCAGTGCCAGAAACAGCATAGCATCGGAATATCAGACCTAGGTCAGAGCCTACTTCTGTAACCTCTTGTGTTCTTGGAAGTGAAACAAATGTTAAGCCTATTTCCTCACTCATAAAATTCACTCCCAAAGTGAATTTGTGAAGGTTAACTGTGATAGTGCATGTGAAGTGCAAGCACTGGGTTTTGGCCCTTAGAAAGCATTTATTAAACATTAGCTATCACTAACAAAAGACATACTGAGGATTCAGACCTAGGTCTTTATCTCCTATGTCCATCCCCTCAAGCTCAAGGTTTTGCTTATTTCTGTTTTCATGCTGAATTGAAATCTTACCTAGCAGCTGAGATTGGCCATTTATAAAGCGATCATACCAATGATCATTTTTGAAGTGGAGTTGGATGGTTTTTTTTTCTTTATGGCCCCTAGGACTGGTGATGTAGGACTTCTGACACAACGGTAAAAATAAATGTATTTGTTTTTTTTGATGAGCCTGTCTGGAGAATCTCATTAGATATGGGTTAAGTTTTAAGGAAGCACACATCTGCAAATTTTAGTTTATGAAAGAGAGCACTATGAGCAGAGCTGTGGGAGAATGTTAGATCTTCATTAAATCTGGTTTCTCCTCTTCTTGAGTGCACTCAGAAAGATCATAGTTCCTAGCCTTCTTTACAAAGAGATGTGGCCATGCGACTGATTCTGCCAGTGGGATATGAGTGGAATATGTCTCATGTAAACCTTCCCCTGGAAGGTTTCTTTGCTCTTTTTCTTTCCTGGCTGAATTGCTGACAAGCATAAGGCTTTGGAAACCACATGTGGAAGATGGCAGAGCCATAGATGGAAAGCACCTGGTCTCTTTGGATTATACCTGAAGAATTGCTACTTTTCCCTTAAAAATACACAAGTGGCACTCCAGCCTGGGCAACAGAGCACGTCTCTGTCTCAAAACCCCAAGTGGAATCTGCTTGAGCAAAACGTAACTTTCTTTTGTGTTGAGACATTATTTATTTTGGGATTTGTTTGTTACAAACCAGTAGAGAAATGTTTCATGAACTTTGGCAGCTACATTAATCACATTGGCATTTAATTGAAGAAGTAATTCTTGCCTTTTTCACCCACTTTGAGTTAAGGCACACCACCTGCAGGAAGAATGAACTAGCATCTGGCCCCTGAAGATCTCCTTGGATCTTTTCCTCATTTGCCTACCTGCCTTCCCATGAGGATATTGACACACCTTCCCCAACAATCACCATGTATCCGTTAGCTTTTCTCCCCTACACCAGCTCTCTCTGGTACCATATGAATATTTTTCTGTATATATTAGTACATTTCAGACAGAACTTGAAGCACAATTCAGCTCAGTACTTCAAAGTTGACTGCTTCAAACACAGTAGAAGAAGTCAGCTAGGAAGACCAGGGGTTAATTCTGGTCTCATTGCTTAATGACCATACAGCCTTGGGCAAGTCTATATTTCACTTGAACTCAGTTTTCTCATCTGCAAAATGTGATTAATTCCTGTGCTGCTTCTCTCTCAAATGCTTTGAGGATAGGCATACAATTTGAGTGTTTTTAAAGAATTAGAAAGTGCTCTGCAGGGTATTATAACTTTATTTATATAAAGTAATGATGCAAATATTGAAGTCTTTATGGTAAAATGGTAATTAGTCCCATTACGAAAGGCTTCTTTGTGAAAGGCAGTGTTGTGTATTAAAACAAACTGGTAGACAGCTTTATTTTATCTTTCCTTCACTCGTAGTTGTGTGAACTAGTAGCTCCTTGACATGGTTTTATTATTTATAAGTTTAGGACAATAATACCCACTTTACAGAGTTGTTATGAGTTCCAAATGAGTGCTCGTAAATGGAGCACTGAAAAATATAATTAATATATTTAAAAAACCTGCTGCTGGTCAGATCATTCCAGTAGTTGTAACTGTTTGCATGCATGTTGGCAAATATTTAACAATGGAGATAAGGGAGTAGACAAACTTAATAATGAAGAATTAGAAGTCACAGTCAATTGGAGGTTAGATAAAGCTTCTTAGAAAGTATAATGCCAACAAGTGGGATTTTTTTTGTCTGACTTCAAAAATTTCTACTTGATTTTATAAATTCTATGTGAGGTCTAGAACAAATGTTGTGCATAGAACGTTTATTTGTATTGAGGAGTGTGGAGATCTACAGCAGGTATATCTGCTGTTAATAAGTGAGGACTGAAGGCTGAAGAAGCAGAATAACAGCAAAGAAGATGCTGTCATCATTAACCACATCTAGTCACTCTTTCCCATTCCAGCTATTTTAAGACAATCTCTTCAAAGGCATGGTCTCTTGTGGATTAAGCTTAACTATCACATTTAAACTTTTATCCAGCTTCACATGCAAATAAAGACTATTCTCCTTGCTCCATTTATTGCCTTCCCTCCAAACGTTTTAACAAAATATGTGAGACCATTACTAATAGTAATAATGATAAGCCTTCACACATTTTAAATTTGAGAAAAGAGCTTTTACAATATTTACATATTCTCTATCAAGTGTAGTCAAAAAAATTGGGGTGTGTGTATAAAAGAAAAAATTGTGACTTCATTTGACTAAGCTGGTGTATGTGATGAAGGGGGAATGTAGAGGAGGATGAGGAGGGGACTATGGAAGTGGAAATGAAACTAAAAATGATAGGCCAGAGAAAGATACAGGAAAATAGGACGAGTGTAATAAGGGTTTCATCAGGTTTCTAAAACTAGCAGGGGATGGAAATACATCTGTCTGTGTGTATGTTTGTCTGTGAAGAACATTTATATTGTCAGAGGCCTTTGCTTGGTTTGAGGCTGCATGCTGAGAGACTTCCTGTGTGACATTTATGGGAATATGAGGATATTATTCTTTACAAATAAATATTTGAATTATGTAACCCTAACATGTCTGAATAGATTAATGGCTTATGACTAATTCTATGTTATTGAAGGGCAGAAATAGGGAAGAGACATGGGATCCAGAAATAATCTCCAAATTTCATTTTAACCTATAGTTTCAAATGGCAGAATTGCTAATAAGTAGCAGAACTGGTGGACTGAGTGTTGCCTAATACATCTCTCAGAAAAGGAACTAATTCAATAATGAATGGCCAAAACCAGTGAGCAGTGGGGATGATGGAGGGATCAAAATGGCTTAGAACAATATACACTGTATATTGATGCTTAACTGATTTTTCAACCCATTCTTTTTTCAATCTTGGACAGTTAGAAGTAGAGGAAAGTATCTTCCCACTGTCTCAGAACTAAATATGGATCCTTATATCCTATCAGGTATTCTCTGGAGTCCCCAGTCTGATGTCTTTTCTCCCCCCTACTTTCTTTGGCTAGTTTCCTAAATAAACACAGTCTCAGTAAAACTGGATACTCCCTGCAGGGAAAATGGATGTGCTGCAGTCAAGAATAGGCCAAGGCAGACATCTGGTTCAGCGTGACTCAGCGAGTTTGGAGTGCAGGCACACAGCTCTGCTCATTATGTAACCACGTCACTTGAGGAGTATTAGATGATCACTTACGTGAGCTCGTGCTTGGCTTGGAGCCACTATTGTCGGTAAAAGGTATAATTACCCTGCTAACGCTGTACATCTGGCCTGTGCCCAGGCTGTTGTCTGGGTTCACTTGCACCTAGGCTCGCTTGTGCCCAGAGAGAGGGTAAAGTCATGTTGAAACTGTCTATGATTCTTCGAGTGTTTTTCCAGCTATTTGCCACTCACCCACCAACTCCCCCCAGATCTGTTAGAACCTGACACTCCCTACTTCACTGCTGCATCTTTGCTTCATCAAAAATCTTTTTCCCTGTCCTTATAAGTCTTCCTACTCCTTGAAGACTCAAATCAAGTCTTATCTTCTCCATGAAGTCCTCTTATACTCCAACATCTGTCCACTCTTAAATTTTGGAGTTGGCCCATCCCTTCTGGAGTTACAGATATTCCTTATCTTCATGCCCAGTCCATGTCATACCAGGAAGAATGACAAGAGCCTGAAACCCATAATTTTCTGAGTCTAAGCTCAGCCCTTCTTTCATCAATGGGAATCCAGTAGTCTAGGGAGAGCTTCTATATCTCAGCCATTCTTTTTTTTTTTTTTTTTTTTTTTTTGAGATGGAGTCTCACTCTGTTGCCCAGGCTGGAGTGCAGTGGCATGATCTCAGCTCACTGCAAGCTCCACCTCCTGGGTTCCTACCATTTTCCTGCCTCAGCCTCCCAAGTAGCTGGGACCACAGGTGCCTGCCAGCATGCCTGGCTAATTTTTAGTATTTTTAGTAGAGACGGGGTTTCACCATGTTAGCCAGGATGGTTTCCATCTCCTGACCTCGTGATCCACCCACCTCAGCCTCCGAAAGTGTTGGGATTACAGGCGTGAGCCACCGCACCTGGCCATCTCAGCCTTTCTTATCTTCCCATCACTTCTTCCACCACAGTGTCTTTGTTTATATATAACGCTTTTCTGCCTCAGTTTTGCTGCTTAGAATTTTACTTTCCTGCTGGGTTTGTATTCCAACACTATGTTTGGAGTCTGTAGAACTGATCTAGATCATGCCAGTTCCTTGGTCTTGCTGTGTGAGGTGCTAAATGTTTTTTTGGCTACCTCTCTATTCTTCTGTGAAATAAATGATATTCCAGGATTATTTTCCACTTAACTTTAATTGGTACTTAATTCCTGGTCTCCAGCTATCACTTACTCCTCCATTTGCTACCCGTATGACCATTGGAAAGTTATTGAATCTTTTTAAGCCTTATGTTCCTTGTGTGGAAATTGGCATAGTGTTAATATCTAGTCCATAGGACTGTTGTGAAGATGAACTTGGTTAATCCTTGGAACATTGCCTGCCACATAGTAAATGCTCAAAAATATTAGCTGTTATTATTGTTTTTGTTCTTAACACCATTATTACTGTGCTGTATTGGTTGAACTATAGTCTCTGAACTAAAATCTCTGCTTGAATCATATCTGAACTTGCTATGCTATTTGAACACTAACAACTGCCTCTATAGCCAGGTTCATTTTTCCAGCCCCCACTCTAATCTGTCTGAGACTTTTCCTCTGCTCTACCTTGGATCTGCCTCTTACTTATACATGCTTGAGCCCTGATAATATAGGCCTTAGATGTTTCTGTTTTTAAGGCACTTAGTACACATTGGGTTAAAATTTATTTGTTTTTTCTCTTCTGCTAACTCATATGCTTTTTACAGTCAGAAACCTTGTCATTTATACTCTTGTGTTTCCCAATATTTCTTAAAAGTAGAAGGCTCTTAATACATATATTTTGAATAACCAAAAGATAGTCCATATAGAATATAATTCGCATCTCTAAAATTTAACATCTCAGTGCTTCATCAAAGTAGCTATTAGAAATAAAAGTTTTTATTTCTATTTCTAGGTTCATTCAGTATTTATAAATTACCAATCCTCAATACCTTAGAAAAATACAGTTAAATTAAGCTCAACAAATACATATTATTTCCTATAAGCTAGCCATTGTATTAGGCATTGGTGATAAAAAATAAAAAGCAGACTCGGTCACTAGCCTTGGCCATTTAAGATTAAAAAAAATTAAGATGTGGGTTCAGATTCTTAGATGTGTTCATTTAGTCGGTCATTCAGTCATTTAATAGTTACTTGAATACCATTATGTTCCTCATGGGGCAGCTGAATAATTATTCCTGGAACATGACACAGATAACCATCAAGATGTTCACATTCTAGCATACATGATGCTGTTACCCTTTACACTCTCAAACCTATTTTCTGCACATTCAAAAATCCTAGGAGATAGGTATAGCCAACCCAGTCTGACAATATTTTCAAATAAGAAAATTAAGAATGAAAAGGATAAAGTAATTTGTCCAAGATCACATGAGAAGGCAAATCTCTATAACACCAAATAATCAGGCAGTATATTAGGTTAAACCATGTAAAATTAGCTTTTTTATTCATCAAAACTGGTTGAATATTGTTATTTTCATAGAGTTTAATAAAAACAAGGTCTACATAGTTTTACAGGGACATGGAAAGAATCATGGAGGTAGAATTTAATGCCACTTCATGTGAAGAATCAAGGTAATTTGGTAATGGATTTTGCGTAATGACTAAGGAGAGAGAAAAATCAAAGATGATTCCTAGGATTTAAACCCAGGTGACTAAAAGAAAGAACTACTAAAAGTGGAAAGCTAGGAGGAGGAGCTTGTTTGAGAAAGGAAAGATAATATGATGAATTCAGTAGTAGAATTTGAGCAGCCAATATTCAATCAAAAGAATCCAAAAGATAGCTGGAAATATGGGTCATAGCTCTACAGAGGCTGGGAAGGGAGTCAAGCTTGTCATAATGATTGAAATCATAGCACTAATTGAGCTCATTGAGAAAGGTGGCATTTTACAGATGGCAGCCAAGGACAGAAACTTAGGAATGCCTAGATTTGAGGGGAACATACAGAAAACACAGCCAGGCTAGGAGACAGAGCAGGGACATTCAAAAAAGGGTAGTCATAGAAGCAGGTTTGTCAAGACATAGTGATAGCTGACCCTATTAAATTGTCTTAGCAGATTCAGTGAAGATGAGGGCAGAGAAAAGGCCATTTTGTGAGTATTTGGCAAGTAGAAGATGAGAAGTGACCCTCAAAGTTTCCTTTTCCCTGTGTATTAGTTGCAGTGGAAAATATAATGCTAAGGTTTAGAAAATAAATTGCGAAAGAGTTAAAGCAAGGAATGTAGGTTAGCATGCGAAACGGTCTGTTTTTAAGATCTAGGAGGCTAAAACTGTTGGAAGAAAGTTGGTCTGACCAATAATTGTTACGTAATTATTTTGGAAGTTAATTTGGGTATATGTTTCTGAAAAGCTACTTTTCCTTATGAACTTGCACAAAATAAATGAAGTAACAGGTGCAATGCTGGAAAAATGAGCTCCTAAGAAGTCAACTGCTGGGCCATCCCTTTCTAGTGAAGCCCTTTACACTTCTTAATAGCTTTCCTCTATGGCTATGAGTTATGTTATGCCTTTTTTTTTTTTGAGGCAGAGTTTCGCTCTTGACGCCCAGGCTGGAGTGCAACAGCACGATCTTGGCTCACTGCAACCTCTGCCTCCCGGGTACAAGTGATTCTCCTGTCTCAGCCTTCTGAGTAGCTGAGATTACAGGCATGTGCCACCATGTTCAGCTAATTTTTGTATTTTCAGTAGAGGCGGGTTTCACCATGTTGGCCAGGCTGGTCTCGAACTCCTGACCTCAAGTGATCTGCCCGCCTTGGCCTCCTAATGTGCCGAGATTACAGGCATGAGCCACTGCACCTGGCTGAGTTATGGTATTTTATTTTATTTTTTTGAGGCAGAGTTTTGCTCTTTTTGCGCAGGCTGGAGAGCAATGGTGTGATCTTGTCTCACTGCAACCTCCGCCTCCCAGGTTCAAGCGATTCTCCTGCCTCAGCCTCCCAAGTAGCTGGGATTACAGGCACCTGCCACCACGCCTGGCTAATTTTTTGTAATTTTAGTAGAGACGGGGTTTCACCATGTTGGCCAGGATGGTCTCCACCTCTTGACCTTATGATCCACCCACCTCGGCCTCCCAAAGTGCTGGGATTACAGGCATGAGCCACTGCACCCGGCCGAGTTATGCCATTTTTAATATTAATGTAGGTATGCTGGGTTATTGAAAGAATGTAATTAATCCTTTATGATCAAAGCAATGAGAGAAATGTAGGACTTTTTTCTGTGTGATTTGTAAAATTATTTGTTACTCTATAGTAACATACAAATAATTCACTCAGATCCTGTTAGAAAAGTTAGTGTATGTACATACTTAATTTCATATGCATATATATTAATTTTCTTTAAATTACAACCAATACATGAGCCATAAGTGAATTCCTTTATTGCTAATGGAAAGTGGTAAAGTTAACAATTTAGAAATCTTAGCTTTCCTCCATGTTAGTAAAGAATGTGTTTGGAATTAGAAGCATAAACTGACATTTTGTTCAAAAATATTTTTCTGCTATTAATAGGACAGTGTCACTTCTGTGCTGAATAATATGTAGCACAATAATACTCTCTTTAAAAAAATGGAACACGTTATACACCAGGTACTATTCTCAGAATGTTAGATTAGATATATTAACTCACTTTATCCTTCCAACATCCTCATGCAGTAAACACTATCATCATCACTTTACAGATGACAAAGATTAGAAGAGATTACTTTGCTATAGTCAGGAGAGACTTGAACAGAGAGTCCAGCTTGGGAATCCTTCTCTTAACTATTGCACCATGCTACATCTAAGGGTCATCAGTATTCTTCAACTAAAAAAAAAAAAAAACCTGCTTAAAATTATCTCACAACAGGAAGCTAATCAGAAGTAATTTGGGGTGATTGCATCTGGACTCATTCTATAAAGGTGGAATGAGAGCAGACAAAAGAGTGCCCCCTTCTTTGGGGATAAATTCACCAAGTCAAGTGTAAACTCCTTATCTTGGAAGGTACTTTTTTTATACTAGGAAAAGTTGGAGTATCAACAAAAACTCCCCTGGAAATAAAGGAATTAAGTTTCTCTGGACTCTGTGTATCACCACAAGCCCTGTAACGATCATTGTGTATCTTTACCACTGATCTCACTGTGAGAGGCTTCGACTTCATTGCAGTTACTTTACCAGTTTCACTACCTGCTCACTAGCTAAACCATAAAATCCCAACCAACATATCAGATATGGACATAGATGCCCTGCTCTGTGTGTGGCAAATGAAGGACAGTAAACATATGGGGAAAGTCATACCTGAGTACTCCAAAGTGGTAGGACAAACAGAAGCCTGTCAAGAGGAGGGAAGATGATGAGGTGAAGGGCAGTTACTCAGTTGTACGGCACCATGCCAGAACTTTGGAAGACTTCAAATGTGATACCTGATTTGCCTGGTTTAATTCATTGATTTACTTAACAGCCCCATTGCCTGGAGAAGAAAGGGATGAGGCTGAGTTGACTATAGTTTCCTAAGTTCTTAAGACAGTCAAGCTTGTTAAAACTTTCTAGTAGACTAAGAAAGTGGTGGTCCAAAACTATGAATAGTTCAAATATATCTGACTTTCAGTAATGTTTTTCTCTATATTCCATGGGATATGCCCCTCTTCTACATATACTGTCTTTGATAGTCTGTGGCTTACAGGATGGAGAATGCTCCTGCCAGTTACATTGTTGTCTTAATTCTAAGTTCCTAGAGGGCAGAGTCTAGGCTCCTGTGCATGCTATTTTACAGCATCTGTTGTAAGAGACAGGCATGGAGCTGGGCCTTGTATTGATGTGGTAATAATAAAAAGTAGAGAGTACATGGAGGGATATTCATAGGACAAAAAATGGTCTTTTTTGAGCCAATATAAATTGTCTACAGAGTATAATATATTATTTAGAGACAATACACTTTATTCTAAATATTCCACCTCTTGATGTTTAGCTCATGGGTTGGCAAACTTTCTGTAATGGGTCAGATAATAAATATTCTAAGTTTTGCAGGCCATATAGTTTCTGTATCAACTAGTCAACTCTGACCTAGTAGTATGAAAGCTGCCATTTAAAACACACAAAGGAATGTAGCTGTGTTCCATTACAAGTTTGTGTAAAAGCAGGTGGCGGGCCAGATTTGGTACAAAAGCCAAAGTTTGCGGACTCCTGGTTTAGTTCATACACATTTACACTCATACATATGGGGACTGAAAAACAGTAAGTTCTCACTGAATCTTCTTTCCTAAAATATTTCTCACTTGATCTGACTTCTGATTTGACTTCAGATTCTCATTCATATATTAAACATCTGCTTGGTCAGTGCTATAATCTGTCAAGCATTGTACTAAACATACAAGGATAAAGATAAAAAAGGTTTCTGCCCTCAATAAATTTACTGTCTAGTGAATGAGTAAATATGATAAATACAAATGTTCTGTGCTATGTGCCAGAAGAGCTTTATACTCAGCTATAATAGGCTGACAGAAACAGAGACTTAGTCACTAATTCCCTTTTCTGAGAAAGACATAACTGAAGGGAGTCTTCAAGAACTTTTGGGATTTGGGAGTTAACCAGAGGAAAAAAGTAGATGGAACACGTATGAATGGGGCTGGGGTACGGGAACTGGGAGAGGAGCTATAGCTAGGGACTAGACCATAATGAACTTTGCATGTCTTTCTAAAGAGCTTTCTTTTCTCCTGAGGGATAGGGTCATATTTGGTTAAAATGACATTTCTTTCATTAAGATCTTCCACAAATTTCCTATGACTCTGTTGTCTCTTTTTGCGCTATATCATCTTCTGCCTTGTGTTATAGTTATCTTGTATTTATCTTCCTCCTGCTCATTTTATTTAATTTCCCTAGGAAAGAGAACTGTGTCTTATACTAACTTGAATTGTCTCCTAATCTGTAGTTTCTATCCCTGGCTGGGTCTTGGGACCTCCTTGCTTATTACTTGTATTTGATTCCCACTTGGGTCTTTTCTCCCCCTGCCTCTATCCTGGCTGCAATGTCAAAGTTGTCCATTTCAAACTTGTTCCTTATTGCCAGTACTGAGACCTCTCCTGACAGATAGTTATCACTCTTGAATGATGGAGATTGACCAGTTCTGTTAAGAATAGTGTTACAAGAGGAAATGACTATATTAATTGGCAATAGATTCTCAGATTAGCTGAACAGTGAAGGTGAAGTTAATGGGACTTTAAGGAAGTTCTTAGTGCTTTCATTTTTAACTATGTGCTTGAAAAGTAACTTATTTGAGGTGAGGAAAATGAGTGAAAAGTGGTACCTCTGTGGTTGTTCTATATGGCTCTGAGTAATGGAAATAGGCTGTTAAAGGTCCAACTGGGGGAAATATGGGGGAAATGGTTAGTGATGGTGAATCAGATTCAGAAAAGAATTTGGAGAGGAAAGGAAGTTGTATGAGAACACAAAGAATTGAACTGAATTCATGAAACAGTATTGAGTACTAACTCTGAACTATATATTGCAATAAAATTTCAATCTAGAAATGAGGATAATCAGAGTTAGGTCTCTTGCCATCAGGGAGCTTGCCATCATTTCCCCTTATCCAGAGAAATTAGATTGTATTCAGCCTCAGGAAAAAGAGCTGTTGTTTGCTTTAAAAAAATCTCTGTAATGACCACAAGGTCCCATGACTGAAGGAGATGACCTCTGCCCACACTTTGGGGTGAGGGCCAACACCTCTGTGAATATACTTAGTCATGATTGTGAACTAAGAACTGCTAGAGGTGTTCTTGGACTAAGAGCTAGACAGAAATGCAATTAGTAAAAAGAGTGACCTCTGGAGGACCCAAGACCCAACATAGTTTTTGCCAGGCAAAGATAATGAACAATGTCACTCTAGCACAAATATTTGATAGATGCTATAGTCTAAATGTTTGTGACCCCAAAACTCACAGGTTGAAGCCTAATCCCCAGTGTGATGATATTTGGAGGTGGGGCCTGTGGGAGGTAATTAGGCCATGAGGGCAGTGTCTTATAAATGGGATTAGTGTCCTTCTAAGAAGAGAAAGAAACCGGATCCTTCCTTCTCCCCTTCCTCTTCTTCCTCCTTCCCCCTTCTTCTGCCATGTGAGGACATAACCAGGAGGATGGCCCTTATAAGAACTTTAATTGGCTGGTACCTTATTCTTGGACTCCCCAGTCTTCAGAAGCATGAGAAATAAATTTCTGTTGTATAAGCTAACCAGTCTATAGTAATACAGCAGCCCAAGCCAACTAAGAGAAAGTTTTCAGTCCAAAAGGAGGAGAAAATTGTTTGCCTACTGTGGCTGACTTTATTTTCCAAAGAGAGCTGTCCTACATGCTCTTCTACAATGAGACTTTGCTGCTGTATTGTTGATAGTGGGAGTCTGATTCTCCTATTCCTGACTATAGGAGGGCTTACTGTAACCAATAGAATGTGGTGAGGGTGATGCTATGTGGACTTTGAGGCTAGGTTATGAAAGATGCAGCCTCCGCCTGGCATTGTTATACTCCTGCTTGAAGCCTTGAGGTATCACATCAAAAGTCTGACTACGCTGAGGCTATCATGCCCTTTCCAAATTCCTGGCTCTCAGAATCCGTGGCATACTGTGAGATTGGTTGTTCAACACCATTCAGATTGAGGTGATCTTTATGCAGCAATAGTAACTGGAACACCTACTATGTGTCAGGCACTGTGCTTAGGCTTTTATGTACATTATTTTGCTGAATCCTCAAATCAATCCTTAAAGATTAGTATTGTTTCTTCAGTTTTCTAGATAAGAAAATCAAAGAAGAGAGAACTTAAGAAATTTATCTAAAGTTATAGCCATGAAATTAAAGAATGAGGATTCAAATCAAGGTCTTGGCAACTCCAATGCATACATCCCCTGGTAATAGTAAGAAGTGTTTCCAGGCTAATGATAAGAATTATCTGGTAATGCTAATGTCCAGGATCCACCTTAATTCCACAAAATCACCCTAAATAAACCTCAGGAGATCTTTTTTTTGTTTGATGGGGGAAGTTTAGTAATACTATTAAACTCCACCGCACAAACTGAAGTATATTCTGTAAATAATATTGTAGTCTTTTAATGAGGCAACGTTAGAAGACCACACCCAAAGTATTTGGCAAAGAGTAAGTGATCATCAAGTGAGTGCTAAACTGAATAGGCTTTTGCAAATGATCTAACCCTCCCCACTCAAGAGTGTGATTTATGAATCAGCAGCAGAGACATCAGTTAGGATTTGCTAGAAACACAGACTCTCAGGCTCCATCCCAGGCCTATTGAATCAGAATCTATAGTTTAAACAATATTGCCAGGTGTTTCAGATGTTCATTAGAATGGTAGGAACACTGATTCAGCTGATTTTGGTACTCATTTAGGATAACTTTCCTACCATGGGACAGTTGGTCTACTTGCTACTGAGTTCTCCAGTGTATTACTGTAAAAATAAATAATGTAAAGGGCTCCTAGGAAAATAACTCTACAATATGGAAATTGAGTCTTCAATTCAGCTTTTGGAAGCTGTAAAGTTAGACAATATGAGCTGAAGCCTTGTGGTTTCACTCTGCACTAATGAAAGTTCAATTCTACTGTTAGTGCCTTGCCTGGAAAGTTATTTCCTAGCCCTTTCCCAGGCACTCCTGTTGAGCAATCCTCAGGAAGAAAGCAGTTTTTTAGATGTCGTGTTTGTAAAGGGAATCAGCAACCATCCTACTATTTGATTTTCAAGAATGATAAGAGCATT
Source organism: Pongo abelii (assembly GCF_028885655.2). Lineage (NCBI taxonomy): Eukaryota > Metazoa > Chordata > Mammalia > Primates > Hominidae > Pongo > Pongo abelii. The sequence continues at coordinate 89,766,967 of NC_071991.2, forward strand.
CTATTTAACCTATTTATCTACACATCATCTTAGATACAGTTGATTTATACACAATAGTGTCTGTCTGCTCATGTTATTGGAAAGCGTTAATTGAAATGTTAGTGATCCCACTTTTATCTTCTAAGTAATAGCTGCAAAGGCTATGAAATGGTGACCAAAACACCTCTTCCAGGAAGTCTAGAAGAAAACTACATTTCTCCTCAGATTTACCTCATTTATAGTTAATGAGCCTGCAGTGCTTATCTATAATTGTAAACACATGTTATTTGAGATTCATTCGTTACTACCATGGTCTTTAACGCCAGTCTTGCATTGTGCTTCAGCCAGGAGGGTTCAACAGACTACTACAGCTTAGTACAATCTATGCCTCCTATGATTCATATTAGTATGAGGGTGGAGCTGGGGAACAAGGTGAAGACTGCAACTAGGGGTAGAGAAACCTTTAAAGTCCTCAGAGTTCTCTTTGCTTAAATGACATTTTGTAATCAGCTTTGTTAAGTGTCCCAGGCAACACCATCATGCTCCCTCAAAGAACTGCCCTGTGGCCTCAGCCACTGCATAGTCTCACAACTTACATCATAACAATGAGCTGCAAATATATTTTAGTTTAGTTTAGTTCTTGTTTTTTAACTCCTTTGGTAAAAAATTATTTAGTGGATGACAATTCATCTTTGCTAATCAGATCATATGTTTATCAACATTTTCTTACCATCAATTTAATTCTTTTTAAGTTTAGCTCAGAGAAAGAAATGAGTATCAGGCCCATTTAAAAAATTTTCTGGCAGTTAAAATGGGGCTCAGCCAGTCGCCATTATGTATAATATCTCTCTATGTACTAGAAGAATATCATTTCCCAGCCTTCTCTAGAGTAGGTAATTCCAATTTCTGTTACCTTTTCTCACAGGTGTCATTTTCCTTCCTTTTAATCATCATTATATCTATCACCTGAGCTATATTCTTTTTTTTATAGATGTAGAACTCAAGAGCAGATGTTATATTTCATAGGGTTCTGCCCATATGGAGAATAAGGGAATGAAATACCTTCTTGAGATTCATTCAGGAAATACAGTTTCTGTATTATCTATTAATTATAATTGTCATTTAAAAAAACAAATTGTACCAGGCACAAAATCAAATTCCATAGTATGAGTAATAGTTATATCATTTGGGGCGATTAGGGCTGCACTAAGAATCGTCAACTCCAGATATATTTGAAATGAATGAAAAGGTGGAATAAATATATTATATTAAGATCAGAAATTCCAGCCCTCTAATTAGTGAGCTCTGTGACCTTAGAACTAGCATGTGAAGACTACCAAAGGCTGCATGATGAATAAAGCCTGAATAGATGGAATTCTTACAACATAAAGAGAAGTTGTTCTCAAATTTGCTAGATAAGTCATTTTTCTTTTTTTGCTTATATGTAGATTTTTTTTATTATATTTTAAGTTCTAGGACACATTTGCAGAACGTGCAGGTTTGTTACATAGGTATACAGGTGCAATGGTGGTTTGCTGCACCCATCAACCTGTCACCTACATTAGGCATTTCTCCTAATGCTATCCCTCCCCCAGACCCCCACCCCCCCGACAGTCCCTGGTGTGTGATGACCCCTGCCCTCCATGTCCATGTGTTCTCATTGTTCAACTCCCACTTAGGAGTGAGAACATGTGATGTTTGGTTTTCTGTTTTTGTGTTAGTTTGCTGAGAATGATGGTTTCCAGCTTCATCCACATCCCTGCAAAGGATATTAACTCATCCTTTTTTATGGCTGCATAGTATTCCATGGTGTATATGTGCCACATTTTCTTTATCCAGTCTATCATTGATGGGCATTTGTGTTGGTTCCAAGTCTCTGCTATTATGAACAGTGCTGCAGTAAATGTATGTGTGCATGTGTCTTTATAGTGGAATGATTTATAATCCTTTGGGTATATACCCAGTAATGGGATTGCTGGGTCAAATGGTATTTCATTTTTTAAAAATAGTTTTCTGAGAATAACCCAAGATATAATGAATCAAAGTTGCTGGTGGTGGGAAGGGGAAGGGTCTGGGAATCTGTACTTTTCAGAAGCCTCTCTGGGGTCTATTATGACTGAGTAATATTGAGAATTGTGCCCAATCTCAAGAGTTTCTTTCAATTTTCAGTTTCTATGTTCTAAAATACCTTTTCTCCCAGGGACCCAGTTTCCCTCAAGAAAGAGCCTTGACCTTCTCAACTTTAAGGTTCTGCCAGTTCTAGTTTCCAGGAGTCGATGTTTCTCCTGGTATCTTCCATGCTTCCTAGTGATATTCCTTCTTCAAGGTGCCAATGACATCACACTGCCTTGTCACAGTTTGTGGCATTTACCACCTGAATCTGTTCTTCCTACAAAGTGCCTCCCAATGCTGTCTCAGCCTTTCACTTTTGCCTCAAAATGCATTGGTTCTTGGTGTCATCCCCTTGACAAGGTAACAAATACACTTTAATAGAGATCTTATGGAGATAACACTAAAACAAAGGTCTAGTGGTGAACATTTAACCCCTTTGGCTCAATGATAGAGAGGTTTTGTGATTCTTCTCAGATCTTATTATAAAGCACAGTATTGGACTCCAACCCAAGTACTTACATATTTTTTCATGTTTAACTTTAGGATTAATCCAGTGGCCTAAGATCTGAATTTCCAAATTGGAATTCCAGAACAATAATACAATTGTCTATTATGAAATAGGTTATTCTTTCCATGGAAGAATATATGCTATAGAAATATTTAGGCATTATTTGATGAGATTTCTTTTTTATTTGTGTCAGGGAAGGGTAAAAATTTCCAGGTTTTTAGGGGTCAAATGAATGGCTTTCTTGCTTTTTCTCTTACTTGGTATTTCATCCTAGAAGCCATGAGGAAGAAATTAAAAACTCATCAACAAACCAGCGTGAGGGCTGGGATGCTAAAAGCTTTCATCTGTTAAATACTATGCTCCTGTACAACCCCTTTGGAACTCTTCTGCTCAGTAGATTAATTTGTTACCAACGTGGTTCTGAGCAATGGGGATTCTTGAGAGGACAGCTGTCTCTATCACCAGTGAGAAAGAATGGGATCACATAAGAAAGGTGTGTGTTAGTGGCCCAGGCAGCTAATATGGTAGTATTAGCTTCCCTTTGGAGCCTGAGGCAAGCAAAGGCTTGACCAAGCTACTAAAATCAGCCTCCTGTCTGCTCCTGTTACCTTGCTTATTTCTCTCATAGCACACAGAGAACTCTCATCCTCTGTATCTTGTTTGCTTACTGTTGTCTGAGTATCTCTACCTCAATGTAAACTCTCAGAGGCAGAGTTTGCTCACTTTTCTACCTCTAGTATCTAAAACAGTGCTTGTTCCATAGTTAGGTGCTTAATCAATATTTGTTGAACAAATGAATGAGTGAACGCTTTCATACAAATTCTAATGAGTGGACGTATTTAAGGCACTGAATATTTGTGATCTACACAGTGATACACTGTGCTAGTTCATATTTGATTTACCTCGATGCTTTGCTCTGTGGGGCTCTCTGGCAGAATGAAAATTGAGAAGGGGATAAGTAGCAAGGGTATAGGGTAGATGAATTCAGAAGGAGGCTCTGGACTCTGTCATATCTCATGGCACGGCCAAGATATCTAGACTGTTGCCTCTCTAACTTTCTCCAGTTTCCTGGTATTCTATATCAGTGTATGTAAATGTGTTTTACACTTTCAGTTTCAAATTCACTCTTATCCACTCCCATGACTTTACTTATCTCTATTCCAACTTTCATTCATCTTCTGATGTCTAAAGCTATTTTAATCAACTGCTCAATGGCACCCTCATTTTAGTGCCTCACTGCCACCTCAAATACAACATGCCCCACATGGTACACTTGATGTTACCTCCTTTCCACCTGTAGTTTTCTTCCAGTAGCCTCTATCTCAGTGTCCTGCCAGATTCTCATTGAAGAAACACTGGAATTATCCTAAAAGCCTCCTTTTTCTTTATCCCTCACATTCAATTACCAAGGTCTGATCTATTTTCTGACTTATTTGACTTTATCATCATCTTCTTATCCTTGTTTCTACCATTTTAGTCCAGACCACCATCATCTCTCCTTTGGACTACTGTGATAACTGATCTCTTTCCATGGTTGTTCTATCCCAATCTATTATCTGTAGGATGTTCCTGTGGCCTATGAGGTCTTTCCAGATCTGGTGCTTACTGACTTTTCTGATAGTTTATACTGCTTTTATCCTTGTAATCTACTCCACAGCCACTATATTCTTTATTGAGTTTTGTGAGCAAGCCATCCTTCCTCACACATCAGGACCTCAGTCATGCTAGTGTCATTGGCTTTTTGACCAGCTAAGTCCTACTTATCCTCCTTAAGGCAGCTTGAAAGGTTTCGTGGAATAGTCCTCTATGATTTCCCAGTCTAGCTAGATTGTCCTGTTAGATGCTCTTTCATCATACTTCTCTTTTGCTTCGCTCATCATTCTTATAATTAGTTGCTCAGTAGTTGTCTTTCTCACTCCTTGACACATAGTCAGTGCTATGTCATACTGAAAGAATAGCATCCCCTTCTTCCTTCCTTCCACTATTGATTTATGATTTATTTTCAAGTTATAAAATGTTACATTTTTAGAGAACTCTAGACCCAGTAAGTCCACCTTAATCCATTGTGTTCCATTACATTTTGTATAAATGCCTATCAAAGCGTTTATTACATTGCATAATAATTTCTTGTTCACAGGTCTGCTTTCCTGGACTGTCAGCTCTTTAGGAGTAGATCCACATGTGACTTATCTTTATACGCCTGGTACAGTGTCAGCAATATTAGAGATGATCAAAATTTTGCTAAATAGATGTATGAAGAAACTTCTCAGAGAATGGAGAGTAGAAAAACTTTTTGTTTATAGCCTACTGCTTTCTTAATTTTCGACACACTGAAAATATTTAGGGACTTTGATTTTATACTAAATAACTAAAGAAGTATTCATACTCTCTTTCTGGAATTCAGTTTTTTCTGTATATTTGTATTACCATAAATAAGGAAAGCAAGTATTTTTTCACTACATCTTTTTTTTTTCCCCAGAACTGCTTGGATCAGAACCTTCTTTATATAGATGAGTAGTTTATTGAAATGTTTTCCTTGGTCAGTCCAAAGTAGAACAGCCTTATTTATTAAAGTTATTGTTCCAAGGTCCAGGATATTAAAGTCATTTTCTTTCCGAATGAATTCAGAAATGTTTTCAATTCTACCTTGCCAGACAGTCAGTGTCATTCAGAGCTCAAAAGCAGTGGTGATTCAGTTTTAATCTCATTTATAAAATATAGGTGGGTCTCACTGTTTCTGCCAAGCAAATGATTCTTACAAGAGAAGGTTAGAATTGTAAGTTTTTTTGGGTAATGTTTATTTCAACTTTCTGTATTTAATATACGATGCCAAGGTTTTGAGGGGTTGAATTGCCTTTGGCCACAAATTAAGTAATAAACATTAATGCTACTGTCACCCAGGTGTTCTGATTTCCAGTTTGACACTATTTTCTCTACACCATCTCTCCCACTATGCAGACTTGCCTTACAGAGGCAGGTGGTGACTGTGAGAGAATGTTGAAACAACTGTGCTCAGCATCAGTGTCATTGGAAATAACATCCCTATCCTCCCCTAGCAAACCAGCAATTAGCTTCAAGTGTTTGGAAACAAAATGACTATTTCTAGCAGAAATGATGTCTGAGATTAACCAAGAAAAAGCAGTGTGTCCTTTCAAATCCTGCCTTTCCTCTCTCTGTCTCATACACACACATACACACACAACATGTATCATTCTTATTCAGTGGGTCAGATTATAATAAATCTGAAAGCAAACAGTGTAATGTTTTCCAGTGTTTATTTAATTGACTAGGTCTTTATATTCAAATTTTAGGTGGTGGCTAGTTTAGATAAATTGTGATGTGGAATTCATGCATGGATGAGAGTGCTTGCTTTATGATACCAAGACAAATGCCAGACTGAAATAATATTTTAAGGTCAGCCAAGCTGAAGTATGTAAATGGTAACAGATCTACATTTCCATTTTTATAAAACCCTGCTAATAAGGCACATTTAAAGGCTAAAATATCACATTCAGCAATGAAGACATTAATTTTGCTTATACAACACTATTCACACTTGTAGGATTTCTGACAGTTTTAGGAACCCATGAGAATTAAGAGGCCTCTAGTAAATGAACCCACATCAATAGAATACCCTTAGTGAGGGATTTTTTTTTTTTTTAAACTGATACCGTATTTTCTACTTAAAGTCACTGACAGTGGAGATGGTATGCACAATGTTTCACAATGACTTTTCCATGTTTTCTTCCTGTTCTGAATATTCCCTATGTGCTTTTGAAATCAATAGTGCTGGAGAGATTTACCTGTTCTTTAATATTTCAAAGGCCCTTTCCTCGATGCCCATCTTTTCACTTAGAGTTTAGTAAGCCTTGACAAACCCTTATGTTTCATGTCTTCAAGTAACACGGAGGATTTCCCACTTCTGTGGTTTGCCTTTAGAGCAAGGCATTTAAAAATGGCTAACCACATGCTACCATCTGCATCATTTCTAGGGAATTTGATACTTTTTTATTGTTTATTATTTTAAAGGCACAATATAAGCTTCAGAATACCTTTGTAATAGTTTCGTAAATTTTTATCAGTGACAAAGGTAAAGATTCTTATTTGTAAAGAGAGATGGATGAAGGAAAGTGAACAAAACAATAAAACAGGATCAAATGATAGCCACTTGCTGATTATCATTCTGGTCTGTCTGTATCTATCATATTGTAGGCAGTAAATGCCATTATGAATTTAAATAAAAGTCGTTTCTCACACATACTTGAATGGAAGTAAGAGGGAGCAGTTTGGTATATTTCACTGTGAGGACATGACATTTAAAAGCAATCAAGTTCATTTCTTGGCAATGACATCTCTTTTTGGTCAAAACTAAAATGAGTGCTATTTGTTCTATGGAGGGTAACAAAACTACATGGGGAGTTAGCACAGTCCAGTGATAAGAGACCCAGACTTAAAAACTAAGTGATGCATTTTATAATGAGACAAATAGCTAACATTTTATATTTGAACATTCTTTGACTCACTCAATCTTCGTTATTATCTCCTGACACACATATTACTATTGAGGGAACTGAGGCAGGAAGTATCAAATAATTAGCTCAAGTACACATGGTTAATAAGTAGAGGAGTCAGAGTTTGAACCCAGGTAGTCCAACTCCAGAGTACTATGTTCTGGTGTCTACTTGCACTGGAAAAATCAATCTTTAATCTGTAAATCTGAAATAGTCATTGATCCCTTTAACAGTGCTGAGGATATGAAGATGAAATAAAATGTTTACTTTTCCTGCCTGGGATAGTTCAAACTATCCCAAGGGAAATTGTTTTTCTTATAATCTTATGTAAATTATAAGCCTCAAATTGGGCTTATAATTCTGTAATTAATAAAGAATAAGCAGAAACTATTTTTTTTGCATATAACTGGAATAGTGGCCAATTGGGTTATTGCACTTGGTGTTTCCCTTCAATGATCTTGTTTGACTCATGTGTGCAGATACCTGCATATGTGCTCACTCCCTCCTGGCATCGGATTCCTTTCATTACCTTGTGGATAAGGATATTGGGATATCTTGAGCTCTAGAGTCAGGAAAACCTGGGTGTGAATTCCAAGTTTTTCATTTACCAGGTGCCTGATTTGGACAAACTTCTTAGCATTTCTCATCCTTAGTTTTCTTATGATAAATCGACACCAAGGATTGATTTGAGGATTAAGTGGAATAATACATATACTAAGTAACATAAAAACTCAGTAAGTGTTTGCTTCTCTTTCTCTCCTTTTTATCTCTGCTTTGTCTTTCTCCTCTCTCCATTCTTTTTGTCATACTCTGTCATAGAATTATTTTCTTTCTTTACATCATCTTATCATGAAAGAAGGTCAAGTGTGATGACCATAAACCCTGAGCCCCACCTTGACTTTCTTAGGAGTTTTCTAGATGACATTGGGAATACATTTGAGGATGTCTATCTCTACTTATCCACCGTCCACCTGTCAAATGACATCTGTGTACTTCATTTACATGCAAAGAAGGTATGTTAATTGTTGATCCAGAGCTTTGAGGATGAAAAGTACCATGTAGGTGGTTGCTACTATCATTTATTAATCTGTGCTTCAGGTGAGTTCTTTCCTAAAGATGAAATCACCATTGCTTTTACATATTTTGTCTCTTTCTCATAATTTCCCTAGCTTTCCCTTTGTCATACTCTACCCCACCCTTACTTTCCAGGCCTTTTATGTTTAAATGCCATTGCAAGATGACAGATAGAAATTTTCTCTTTGTATTCTGAACTTGTGTATATTGACCTTTTAGAGTAAGCCAGCATTTTGGAATTAGGTTCGATAGTTATTAGAATTGCTTTTATGAATTATGGCTGAAGGTAGCTTTGGTCCAGAAGATTACCCATGAATTTGTATCTTTGGAGTCCACTATCTAGAGCACAAATAATTCATTAATTCATTATATGAATAATTATTAAACATCTATTTGTGTTAGGTACTGTGTCAGGTTCTGAGGATATATGACCTTAAGATGGGTCTGGAAGGAGCTGCCAGCCTGGCAAGGGAGATAGACTTGTAATGATAGTAAAAGGCATTTACTGAGCATCTACTTATAATTCAAGGCACCTTCCTTAAAATGCCTCATTTAGTTCTCACAATAAATATCAAATAAGGAAACAGAGGCTCAGGGAGGTTAAGAAATGTGCCCATCTTTTGAGTCAGTAACTGGTAGAATAGGATGTAAACCCAAATATGTCTTATGTTAAAGTCCATCTTTGCACTATTCTCTGCTACTTCATGAGTTAATAGAATATTTTGATATGTGCATGAGTGCAACCAAGGTAACCAAGAAATGGTAATTGGTGTTTGAGATTTTAACAACAGCCATTTCCCATTTATATTTGACCTTTATTGTGACCCACTCCATTTCCTAATGTGATTGACTGACAAACATAGGATGACACCTGCCAGAAGGTGGAGATATGCTTGAGACCTCCTGTTCTAATTGGCCATTTCTGACCAATGCAATCATAAGGGTCCTGACAGAGGGACACTCATTAAAAGCAATGCTTTTAAATCAAGAAAAATGTACAGGAATGAGTAGAGAGGTGAAATTTTTATTCAAGAGTTGTTTTGTGACAATCACATGGTAAATGGTAGTCAGATGTTTAGAACCATTTTAAAGTTGGATCTTGGCTTAGATCAAACTCTTCTTTTTATAATTTTCATCTCTTTAAAGAGAGAATAGTGCCTTCATTATCATAACCCATTGCCTGGCACAAGGTTGTCACTCACAAATGAATGAATGCCTGTAGCAGCAAAAATATTTTCCTGAATCATAGTTATATATAATGTCCATGCTTATCATATACTGCTTGGGAGTTTGGGGGCACTTTGGGATTAGCTGTGTAGACAATAAATTGAACCTTTATAACTTTTTAAATGGATGCAGAGATTTCAAACTTATATCAACATAGTTGATTTAGCAGGTCAATTACTTAGCAGCATAGTGTAGTATTTAAAAAGATGTATTATATTCTGGACTTAGGTTTTATGGGTTGAAGTCCTGGATCCATTGTTTTATTAACTGGGTGACTTGGGCAAGTTACCCTCTCTAACTCTCTTTTTTCATCTTGTATGGTGGAAATAATAGTCACATTTTTCTCGTTGTGGACAAATGAGAAAGTGCACATACAGTAAAAGGTTAATTGTTGTTCTATTATTATTATTATTATTATTATTATTATTTGAGCTTGTTAAAGTAGCGACTAAGGCAAGGTTTACATAGCACAGGGTTTAAAAAAATTCAGAAAAAGTGTATAGTTATGTCACAGGAAATTGGGTCAGTCCTGGTCTCCTTAGAGGCAGAGCCAAAATGGGATTAAATTTGTAAGTATTTTCTTAGGGGAAATATCTGTGTGAGAAAAATGGAGAGATAACTGGAGAAAGCTAGGAGACCATGAGAATGATGCCAGACATTGGTAGGAAGAGAAGCAGTAAGGGAGAGAAGTAGAGACTGGTGTGTGGATGTGCCCTTGACTCTTGTGTGATATAAGGAGGCTCAGCATAGCTGTGTGTCAGAGTTGTCTATCAGATAAGTCCTCTTTTCTCCTAGGAATGGACCTGCCTTAGTGTCCCTGTCACATCGTGTTATGGGCTGGAAGGAGCTCTAAGGGGCATGACCCAGCACAAATGTAGCATACAGCTCAGAATCCAGTAGCAGGGGCCCTTGGTCAATTATGTTCTTTATATTTGGAAGTCTGTGAACCCCATTTTTTATTGTTGTCATATATACTAATTTAATAATTCAATAATTCAATATCTGGACATTTTCTATGTACATAGAACTACTTTGCTAGAAGTTGTAAGAAACATAAAGATAGTTAAGACATATTTCTGCTGCCCTGACCATGTAACTCAAACAAGAGACTGTATTTTGTACCAAATGAAGTACAGAAAAAGGCATCCTACAGGAACAGGGAAACAAGCTCTAAGTTGCGTTTTGCTTTGAAGGATAGGTGAGGTTTGACAGGGGTAAGGAGTGGCCTGGAGGTTGTGTCAGACTGAGACAATAACATGAACAAAGGTATGAAGGGAAAAAATATGGGGCTCTCGTGGGGAAACTGTTAGCACAGGGTATCTGGATATGTGGAGGAAGGTGATAGTTACATGAGACATAGGTTGAAAGTTGAACACAATTAACAAAGAGGAGCTAAGCTGTGTAGCACTTTGAATATGAGGCTATAAGGGGCTCAAATAACTCAGCAGCAAAAAACATAATCTGACCTTAAAATGAGCAAAATATCGAATATATATTTCTCAAAAGACATACAAAAGGCTAACAGGTATATGAAAATATATACATCACTAATCATCAAAGAAATGCAAATTGAAACCAAAATGAGATGTCATCTCACTCTGGTTAAAATGGCTCTTATCAAAAAGTCACAGAATAACTAATAGATGCTGATGAGGCTATATAAAAAGTAGAACCCTTGTACACTGCTGGTAGGAATGTAAATTAGTACAGATGCTATGGAGAATAGTATAGAGGTTCCTCAAAAAGCTAAATGAAGAACCACCATTTGATCCAGCAATTCCACTATTGGGTATATATCCAAAAGGAAGGAAATCAATATATCAAAGATATCTGCATTTTTATGTTTATTGCAGCACTATTCACAGTAGCCAAAATATAAAATAAACTAAGTGCCCAACAATGAGTGAATTGATAAAGAAAATATTATATACACAATGAAATGTTATTCAGGCATATAAAATAATGAAATTCTGTTATTTGCAGCAACATGGATAGAACTGGAGAGCATCATGTTAAGTAAAATAAGACAAACACACAAAGACAAATGTCTCATGTTCCCGCTCATATGTGGGAGCTAGAAAGTGGATCTCCTGAAGATAGAGAATAGATCAGTCCCCAGAGGCTGGGAAGAGTAGAGGGGTAAGGCCATGCAGAGAGGTTGATGAGGGATACAAATGTACAGTTTAAAAAAAAAATAGGACCTAGTGTTCTATAGATATGTAGGGTAACTATAGTTTACAATAATCTATTGTACATTTCAAAAATACCTAGAAGGGAATAATTTAAATGTTTCTAGCATAAAGTCAAATATTCAAGGTGATGTATATACCAGTTACCCTGATTTGATCTTTGTACATTATTTGAATGAATTAAATTATCTCATGTACCTCCCCCCAAATATACTTTATTTTAAATGCAACTATTAAAGGTTTTTAAATAAAGGAGTAATGAAGTGACATAATGCTAAAGGAGTTTTAGGAAGAGAACACTATGGCAGCAAACAGAATGTACTGGAAATGACTCCAGGAGGAAGAATGGCTTACAAATACAGCTACAGTGGTTCCGATGAAAAGTAATTAGAACCAGTTCTAGAGAAGAGCAGGAGTGAAGAAGAGGTTAAGGGGCAAGTCAAAGGTAAAGTAAGCAGAATTTGAGGACTAGACTTTGAGGAGAGAGAGAAGTTAAGACTACCTCTGAGGTTTTTTCCTGGAAGATCTGAATATTAGGATGCCACTAACAGAAAGAGCATACAAAAGTAGAAACAGGTTTTGTAGGAGGTGAATTCTGCTTTGACATGTTGAATTACAGATATTTTCTCAACATTCATGTGGAATGTCCAGAGGTTTGGAATTGAATGTCTAGAATTCAGGATTAGGTCAGGTTTAAGGTATATGTACCCTAATAGAAGAGATGGATCTAGGTTCCCTAAGTATAAATAAAACAGTGAAATGAAAAGAGGACTGAGGACAGAACCTTGGGGAATTATATGTGTAATGGAGGTAGGTGGAAAAAGATGAATCCAGCAAACCAAAAAGAGCTTTAGAGTGTGCCTGGCTTAGGACAGTGTATGTGTAATTAATTAACTATAAGTTGTGATGATGGTGAATAGTTATTGAGCACCCATTATACATCATCTTCCATTCTCTGAAAAGCTAACCCAGATGAAGACCAATAGAGACCGGTATATTTGGCAGCTAAAGGATATCAATGATCACGAATAGGGTAATTGTTGTGCAATGATGGGAGTAGAACAGAGACAAGAGAAAGTAAAAAGGAAATGATGAAGGAATTTATTCTGGAAAAGTATATAAAATGGTAGAAAAGTGCTGAGTATATTTAACATGCCACCAAATAATATTGTGGAAATATTTTGCAAAAACAATTCAGGAAAATATGGCCTAATATATGCATACATATTTATGTACATATATGCATGCAGTGATCTGTTGTTCCATATTAGGATTTGCTCTGCAAAGTTGTCCATTATTAAATGTTCACAAAAGCTGTGATATATGTTTTACAGGGAACTGTTCTATCATAACTTTAAAATTAGAGAAGAGAAATCATATGATCCCCTACTACAAGAAATATATTTTATTATGGTCCCTACTTTACAGATGAGGGAAGGGGGGCTCAGAGAGAGTACTTGTCTAAGGCCACACAGCTACTAAATGGTAGAACCAGGATTACAAGTTAAGTGAGGCGACATGAAGAGTGGTTTAAAGCATGAATAATGAAGCCAGACAACCTGGATAGGAGGAACAGGGGCTTTAACACTTTTCTAACTCTGTGACTTCAGGCACCCTTTCTGTGCCTGAGTTTTCTCACCTGTAAAATATAGATGATAATAATGACAATCTACCTTTTGGTTTATTGTTATATTTGACTGGCACATAGTAACACTTTAAAGACATGTTATTATCTAGTTGTAAGGTCCAAACTTTAGCCACTGGGCTATATTGTCTTCTACAGACTCTGAGAAAATACACTGTTTACTAGAGTTGGGAATTACAGAGAAAGAAACTTTATTTTCTTCATTCCACTGTAAATTTAGGATGTTTTTAAAACTATTTTCCCCAAGTTATTGAAATCTCTCTCTCTCTCTCTCACACACACACACACACACACAAACACACAGTAGCAGCTTACTTTTGGACATAGAGATTCAGAAAAGCACATCAAGTACTTCAACCTTCTATAGTTATTTTATACAAGTTTTTTTTTTTTAACTTTTCCTGGGTTATCTGCTTTTCCAGTAAATATAAAACATAAATGTACTTTATTCAAAAGTGAAATTTCCAAACAACAGTCATTTGTATTAGAAGACTTAGGAAAAACATGAAGAGGAATAACTACTTAGAATGGCAGAAGAGAGCATAAGAATTCTAGAGTTGAAATGAAAAAAAAAATAGACATTTTAAATTTAACTAACTAAATTCAAAGTTAGGGAGTTCATAGAAAAGAAATAAGTGGACTATATTACTTACATTTTTAATTGGTCATATTTGCATTATGAAAAAATGAAAAGATAGGACAATAGAAGTTACATTTGCAACCTGTTCTTCTGAACAAGTAGTCTCTTGATTATTGTGTGGCTATTGGTAAAAAGTCACACTCAAAATTGGCTTTGAGATAGAAGAAAATGCTCCGTTTAATTTGAGCATAATGTGAAATGCTAGCTCCATTTTTTTTAATAGCAAGACATGCCATCATATTGATTCCTCAAATAGGTTATTCCCATTGCTTAACTTTGCAATTGTCCCTTCAAGGACAAATGTTTCCTTAAAGTCATCCAAAGATAATTCACATTTCTTGCATGCCTCTCTTCCACTCTTGTCTCCCAACATCTACTAAGTCTTAGGATATATATTGATACGTTTTTTAGTTACAGACATTTATGGTAAGGCTCAGATGTGTATCCTGATTTTATAAATTTCAGCATTCCTAGGTCTGTACAATTTATAGAAATTTGGTGTCTACTAATATGATATCATTTCAAGGTCTAAAGTAACCCCTCAGGAAAGAAGAAAACTGGGCTCACTGACAGGTGTGAGCTGATAGCAGAGAATCTCAGGTGTTCATCTTTGGAGATGAGAGGAGAGTGGTTCCATTTGCTACCCCCACCCCCCTGAAGGTACCACAAGGCTGGGTCTGATGGAAGAGGCATTTCTTACCTGAGGTTGAGAGAATGTTGAAACAAAGGGGCCATACAAAACTGACAATCAAAGGGAAGCCTGGTTAGGTAGATATGCAAGAGAATAAAATGTACTTGCGCCATTAGAATGAGGGTGCGGAAGCAGCCTCCTATAAGATGAGTGATTAGCTGGCTGAGGGGGAACTATGAAGCAGTGGGGTAGGATGGGTAGGGAGCAAGGTTGTCTGGGGAGAGCCGTGGAGCAGTGTGGTGGAGTTGGGTGAATTAGGGGAACTCATTGTGGTTACAGGGACTTTAAGGAAGACAGAGAATTGGAATAACTGAAAAATTTAGGAATGCAAAATACAACTGGGCTTAAAAACTCATGGTCTGAAATTTTGAGTTCAGGGCCAAACTCAGCCTTCATTGCTACTTAAATGCACTCAAACAAGGGCACATGGAAAATCAAAGCTTGTAATTTCTTTGACTATAAATGGAAAAAAAAAACCTTGAGTATGTAGGTTGTAATTTAGGTGTCAAAGTGAAATAGTCTCTATACATTTTCTAAGATTAAAAATTAAGATTTTTTTTAACTCTGTGTTTGTGTGTGTGTGTGTGTATGTATGTGTGTGACAGAGATTTGAGCTACTTAGCTGATTGTGAAGGAACTCTCCTACACCTTGCTTATATGGAGACATGAATCTTAAATAAAACTTAGTTTCTCAATATTTTAAACTTTAAAGGTGTGCTTAGACTAGACTCTGGCCAGCCTCAGTTATGTTCTGGTCAGGAGGCCTTTCTAATGATGCATAATTAGGAGTTATGCCCTCATTACTTTGAAACTGATTTGCTTCTGGGTGAATTTCTTTAGCTCTATTCTTCCAATAGTGGACTCAGTAAGCTCTTACATAGCACCAAGGGGAAATGTGTTTAAATCCAGCTCTGGGGTGGATTAGTTGACGTGGCACCCCTCTGATCCTTTGCCAGATGTCTATCCCCAGCTGGCAAAGCTCTCCGCCTTCTTTTCAGTGGTTGTTGTCAACGCTGAGCTTCCTGCCAGCAGGGGCTGGTCTCTCCTCAATGGAGGGCAACATGCCCTCAATCAGCATTTAGATTCTTGTGTGAAGACATTCATGGATAAAACTCCCTGCTGCTTCTCATCTGCCTTCTGTTTTTGGAATTTCCCAGACATCTCTTGAACTGTTAGGCTTCTGTGTGTGGCCACTGTAGGATGTGTGTGTGTGTGTGTGTGATTGGAGAACTGGTGATACAAACTATAGAGACCACTGGGCATGGAGCCTGAATGTTTATACGCCTTGTTCCCATAGATCTTCAAGTGTCAAGAAGGGGGCTTACGGTGCTTGGCATATGGCCCAGAAGGTTGCATGAGTAAAGGGCCTATGGGTTGAAAGTTTTCCTTTCTTGGAAACCACACAGTGCCATAGTTAAGAGTGTAGGCTCTGGAGCCAGAAAGACTGGCTTAGAATCCCAGTTCTATCTGTTGTTAGTACTGGAGTCAATTAATTGACACATAGACTCTCAGTGACATTGGGCTAATTGTACAACCTTTATGTAATTCACGCTTCTCATTTTTTAAAGTGGGAATCATGACAGTACCTTTTTCATAGGGTTCTTAATGAAAATTAAATGAACTATTTGTAAAGTGCTTGCATCAGTGCCTGGCATTTGGTAAATATTATATAATTGTTAGATAAACTAGGTTTATGTCTCCCAGGTTTAGTGGAAGGAAAACAAACATTGATTAAGAGAGATGATAAAAGCATTCTGCTTGAGTAAAAAGTAATATCTATAATTACTTTTTACCACTTATTGGCTGCTTACCATGATCTAAATACTATGCCAACCATTTTATGTAATAATAATGAACCCATTAGTAGCACATGCATCTGCCAGGCACAATTACAAGCCACTTTATCCACTTTACTCTTTTGTTCCCTGCATCAGCCCTGACAGGAGTACATATGTGTCTATTATTATCATCATCCCCATTGTTCTCATGAAGCAAGTTGATGTCAGATAACTTGCCCAAGGTCCCAGAGCCAGGAGTAGAACTAAATTTTGAATTCAGGCAAAAGGGTCCCAGAGTCTTTGTTCTTAACCACAGTCCACACTCTCTGTCATGGAAGCCCTCCTTAATTCATCACAGCAATCTTAGGAGGACGTATCATTATTCGCCTCATTTTATAGAGGACAACGCTAAGATTTAGAGAACTTAGCAAGCTGCCTAAGTTCACACTGCAAGTAAGTGAAGGATATTTGTGATCCAAACCAGTTTGCTAAAATTACAGAATAAAATTAATATATATCACAAAAATCTGATATCTGAGTGTACCAGCCCTGGAGAGGGGAGGACTATAGAAAAAAATGTTATCAGGGTTGGTCTGGAAAATTCAAGATGTGAAAAGTGTAGATATGCTCAAGGACCTTCCAAACAAGTGTGTTTATAAAAACTCATCAAGAAATTACTTCTGTTTTTAGCTACTCTTGCTATCGGTCTAATTCAGTATTCTAGGGAAGTATATTTCCTCAAAGAAAAATTTAAAAAGCAGCAGAGATATGTTCGATGTTATAATGTTCACTGAAAAATATCTAAGTGCAAAATTGTATGACAACTTCTAGGAAAAAATATTCAGCCATATGGACAAATCCCTGTAAGGAAATATAAAGTAATAAAAATACTTGCTTTGTTAATATGATGAAATTGTGAATTATAAAATGTTTATTTTAACATTGCTATTTTTTTGCTAATTACAGTCAACTTTAAAAAAGTCAGCCCATTTTGTCAATGTCAATCTATGGTCAATGATCATGTGCCAGGCATACTAGAGTAACCTCTCCTCTCTCCCTCATTCAACAACTGTGCACTTGGCTCTTAGCTCCCAGATCCATATGCTTCCATGTGAGCCTTACACTCCTTTGACTCTATTTACATTAGTGTCATCTCCTTGATTTGTAGTGTCCTCTGTTTTACCACTTGCACATCAGCATACTGCCCACCACGAAGCCTTTCATAAAGCCTGCTTTGACTAACACCAACAGGAAGTGACCCCCCCATTCTGAATGCTTATTATCTGTAGTTGCCATTTGACATATGTGGCCTATTGTGTGTCTATCTGCTCTGTTCTTTTAGATTGTAAAGCTGAGATCCTGGTCTCTGCTGAATTTAGCATCTTGTATCATACCATACAAATTGCAGAGGAAATTCTCAATATAGCTTTGTTTATGGAGATAACAAGTTGTAAAAAAGGATGGGCTCTACTCACCCTACTTTAAACTCTAACAGGTATTTTTAGCACTAAACTGTGCCTTGACCTTCAGGGCTAAAGGAATATTCCAAACTATAGGAAAGTCAGAATTGAAAATGGTCTAATATTTCAATGAATTCATTATAAATTGGGTCTCTTAGTAATTTTCATTTATCCTTAGAATTAGAAATGTAGTGTATATTATAACATTTCTATTCAAATAGTCTATGGATTTGTATAAACAAAGGACAAGTTTTATCATCCTAGACAGATTATCTGCAGATGGGCTAAAAGTCTGGTGCAGTATTTCTGGTGCTTTGACACTTTTGTGTTTACTTGCTATTATAAAATTGCCTTCCAAATTTTTTAATAAACTTCATCAGCATAATCTTGCTTTGTGATCTTTAAACATGATATAACATGATCTTTAAACATGATATAAAAATTAATGGTTCAAAGACAAGTTTTTCCAAAGGCAAACTTTTATGTTCCAAAGGCAACATTTATATCCTATAAGCATGGTGATATAAAATTATTATTAGAGAGCCCAAGAATAAAAACTAGAACTTAGCTAAACTGTTTCTTTTTCATTTTGTTTTTGTTTGCAGCATTTGATCCAAAAAAGTGCTTCTCAAAATTATGTATGCAAAACAAAGGAAAAGACCCTTGTGCTCTTTTTAATGCCAGATTTTATAGTGTATGCATACATGGGTCAGTATGTTTACAAAAAAATTTAAAAGGCTTCTAGAGCTTTGTCTACTTGCTCACAACTCAGCATATAGATGACTTAACCCATGCAGCTAGTTCAGCCTCAGCTTCCTTTTTCAACAAAATGTCTTTTTGATTTTCAAATTACTTATTCATTGTGAAGAGTCTGTCTCAAAATTGAGAAATAGAGATGACTCTCTCAGTTATCCAGTGAGGGAAACTATATGTTGGTGCCAATCGACTGGTACTTCACCTTTCTGAGTTGTAATGAAAGCCATTCTTTGTGTTTCACTTTAATGAGAAAATAAGTGGTCCAAAGATTGAAAAATAAATGACATTGAAAGAAAAAGACAGGTAATTTAAAAGAAAGACGGAAGGAAGGAAGGAAAAAATAGAGAGCTGTTGGGAATGTCTCATTGGAATAGTTTTATAACATTCATTTATATTTTAGCATCACCTACCAGATTCTATTTTCATATCAAAATATAATCTATATTATACATAAGTTCCCTTATTAAAACTGCCTTTGGATGTTCAAAAAAATGCTACATAAAGGGAAGAGCTATATGTGAATTAGATGCCTATGTCAGTATTGCCTAACAATACAGCATTCAAAACCATTCTCAAGATTAAAGAAATTAGTTCATAGTTAACATTGATTGACTTGTCCTTAGTTTCTAGATTTTTGCACACTTGAAGTTTCTCTAAACCCCAAGCCTTTGAGAATATAAAGAAAAAGGAACTATATTAATGGATGTTTGATACAGTCTGAACAGAATGAGGAAAGGTAATCTTTAAAGAAATTTCAAAGAAACAGTAGAAAAGAATGTTAATTTCCATGTAAATGTATTCAGAGGCCTAGATTTTTCAGTCTTTCAAGGTGTAAGAATTAATTACCAGTTTTCAAGAGCAAAATTTATTCATGGTAAGAACTATAGCAATCAGAATCCTCTAGGTGTAAAATTCATGAAATTAATATTGAGCCGATTAAAGTTGAATAAATCATCATTTTTCCTTTGGTGTATTGCAAACTTCTAAATGTTTGATGTTGTCTTTGGTGTGTTTGTGAACAGTATTTAAAGACTGCCATATATATTGGGACTTACAAAGGAAGATATTAAGTATGTTTTGGTTCATAGTAAAAATGCATTAGAAAGGATGATTTCCTTTTGTGGTCCAGTGTTAGGTTCTGAATCTTTAAAGAATTATTTAGGTGATAATGGAAAAATATTGGTGTTGCTATCATTGATCATTAATGTATTCCTATGAATAAATTATAACTATCTAGTTAACCCAAAAAGCATCTAACCAAAACTTGAGAATAATTCATTCTATTTTTCTTATCTGTACCTATAAAGAAGAGACTTCGTTTAAAACTGTTTGAATGCCAATGAAGAAATGAGAAAAATGCTAGTACTTTTTAATACATAATATGAAAATATTTGGTTGTACTATTTATATGAGGCTGCCATGTGAAATATTAGCAGGGTCAGGATTAATAGACTAAGGGAATACATAAAAAACTTAAATCATCGCCTGAGGTAAGTAGAGAGATGATTTAAGACCAACAGAAAGAGATAAAATAATGGGATTAAACAACTTTATTAATACAGGCATATCTGAAACTTTAATGGGCTTTTTTGGGGGAATGGGAGGCAGCATTTCATAGAAGTCTCAAAGCTTATTTTAACTTTAAAGGTCATTGAACATATGTCTAGTGTCTAGGGCAGGTTTATTAGAAAGGACCTTAAAAAGTTATAAACCCATTTTACTGTTTCATTTGCTTTAATTAAAAGGGACTGAGGTTGTGTTTCAGTGGAACACATTCAATGGAACTCTGATGTTCTGACTGTGCCGTCAACTTTCCATTTCTTTTTTGATGAATCATTCCACTTGGCTGAGCTCTGGTTTAGTCAAAGGCAGATGGGAATGAATGAATGAATACACATTCCTAGAGAACAAAGTGAAAATTTCCCTTCTCATATACTTTTGGCAATTGTAATATGGGATGTGAGTATTACATAATCCTCATTTACACATCCATATGGATTTAGGCTCAAGGTCTTACTTAGACACTAACACACTCTTCTGATGTATTTCAATGACCTTTGAATGCAAGCTACTTCTTCTAGGACACTTCTCTCCTGTCTACTCAATTTCTCTGCTTTCTTATCTGAGATTGAATTTCAAAGGTTTGCTTCCAAAAAATGTCCTCAGAATATATAGAAATACCATGAACCTTTCACACTACATTTCATACAGGGAAGGTTCCCCCACCTCTTTGAGGTAGTAAGCAAGAGATCTTAGTGAGTGGGATATTGTGAAATGGTCCTTAACAAATAAAAACTTTGCCTGTCTCTAGGATTTGTGCTTTGAATAAAGTCAGATATGATGGTTACAAAATTTAAATTTAAATGAAAAACATTGACTTAAGAAATGTTCATATTCTAGAAATGTCTTTTTAAGACATTTATCTGGAAAAAAAACCCCAACATATTTTGTCTCATTGTCAGGGTTTCCAGTGAGAAAAACCACAGGTAATCATTACTATGTGTCCTCAAAGCATGAAAACAAAACTTCATTTCTAGGATTATTTGTTTAACTGAAGAAAGTTTATACAGCTTGTGGGAAATCATCTCCTAGGACTCAACATGGGTGATTTGTTTTCTTTTATGTTTGTTCTGCGTATTTTTTCTCATTAATAGTAACTCTAACGTCTCAAAGATCAGCTACTTCTTGACACATAGGCTCACTTTTGACCCTGGCATTGTGTTCTTCCTTTTGGTCTAAATCAAGACTGTGTTTAGGTGTTAGAACTGCTAGGTACTCAAATGTTTGCCAGGGCCAAAATGCTATGTTATAAACAACAAAAAGAAAAATGAGGTAAACTGAAGATAGAGAGCATTTTGTTTACTCTTGCCTAGTCTTTCATTTGCAGTGTAAAGAAGGTAAAATTTTGTAAAGAATAAGGACAAAAAGAGAATGATGGAATCATAATTGGATCTTTTAGGGATTCTAGAGCTGAACTTAAGTTCATACTTCTGATCTTTTTCAGAACCTCATTGGAATATAAGCCATATACTCTTTGAAGCACTATTTTAGAATCTTAGATTCTTGAAAATGTGATAACCCTGTGTTTTCTGTGATTTTAAATAGAGCTGGTTGTTGTGGGCATCTAGCAGGGATATGCAGCTATATATGAAAGCTTGGCTTAAGAACATTGTTCACTCTGTCCATAGAAGATGCAGCAAAGGATGAAGAGATGCAGGCCTAACCAGCCAGGCTGATCAATCCTGATGATCCACAGGGCTATGATGTCTCAGACAAGGAGTAAAGTGAAAGACTAAGATAATCCCCAGATTATCTAGGAAGGAATTTGTCTCCTTTTCATTTTCTGTTGTTGTATGGCCTCACACTTATACTCAGGTAAGCTTAGTATCTTCTGTTTAATAGAATGAGAATTTTAAGAAGGATTTCTTTTTTTATTATTATACTTTAAGTTTTAGGGTACATGTGCACAATGAAATAAAAAAAAAAAAAGGACTTCTTAAGATGATGTAGGTCTAGTTTTGGCTCTCAGATATTTCCTGGCATGTGGTCTTGGACAAAGCACTGAATCTCTCTGCTTGTCAGTGTCTTCCTTAGTGTAATGAAGTAGGGATTGACTCCAATATGCTTACCTTAAGAGTATTGTTGTAAAGGTCTGATGTGACAATCATATGTATAGGAAATCCTGAAATATGAGATTGTATCAGTTTTACATAAAATGAACGATACTTGCAAATTCAGCGAAGCCCACCCTTGCCTCAGCTTATATACCCTCAGCCTATATACCCTCAAAAAAGCCACTCTTAGAAATTATGAAATATTTATAGATGTATGAATTTTTGTTTCCCATAAGAGTATTCCTTTTGGGTCTGAAACTTGAAGGTCAATAAATAAGTTTGAGTAGTTACAGCTGGATATCTTTTACCCTTTGAATAAATTAGATTTAATAAAATCTAATAGGTGGGCAAATTATGGATGATTCACAATGAATTACTTCAATTTAGTTTAAAACAATGGAAATATATGTTGAAAATAAAGGAGAAAGTTTTAGCAATATTGTATAATGAAACCAAACTTAAATGCCTCAATCTTTAAAACCATCAGAAGAGATTTCTCAACTTTTTCATTACTGATATCTCTGCCAGTAGGAATTTGTCATACTTTCTAAAAAATAATTTAGATTTTTACCTTTAATATTAGGACTCTATGTTGAGACCCCTAAATTTATTGTTTTGAATAACTTCTCAAGTACAGTAAAGTTTATTTTACTTAATAGACTAGCAGGTGTTTATTCTGGTTATTATAATATTCTAGTTAATAGTTACCATGCATGATATTCAATATATAAAAATGTAATAAAATATTCTTCAGTTGGACATCGTTTATCTTTTTCAGATTGTATTTAGTTTCTTATTAGGCTAAAGGTTATTGTTATAAAAAAAAGTACTAATGGAAATCTGTGTTTTCCAGTTTAATTCTGGTTAACAGAATGCAATTGTGGTTTAAATAGTAGTAGAGCCTTGCTAATTTGGATTATGTTTGGGATTATGAAAAATTAAAAGTGTAGAATAAATTTAGACTTTCATTAAAATTACAATGAACTTCAATTAATCTGTTTGAAATGATACGTTTCTAATTAGTAGAGGGTAAGTTAATGGTACTGATGTTGTTAATGTAAGTTGAATGCTTATAAGTCTATCTCAGAACATTAGTATTTATCTTTTCCAGCCACCAAGTAGAACATATGACAGCAGAAACAATAATTTCTTTTAAGTAACTGAACCCATTCACATTGCATTTTTATATAAATGACTTGTATTCTCTGTAAAACATCAGGAATAGGATCCTGATATGGCGTAGTATTTCTCTTTCTGGCTTCTTTAATTGTGTTCTGTGTAAAGATATTGGGACAGAACTAAGATAACTGTCTGACTTCAGTAATAACAGTGTGGGGCAATTTTTGCTCATGCTAAAGAAGGTAGAAAACACATTCCAAGACAGGTGTAGGGTTGTTAATTAAAATACAATGCAAATTACAGTGAAAAAATGAAAGTCATGGTTATTATTGGGGACTGATGTGAGGCTTCTTCCGAGAATTTGAAAGTAAGATTTTAGGCTCTCATTTCACCTCACAATTAAAAATCGGAAATAAAATCTCCCATATTGAATGCTTTAACAGAAACCAAAGGGCTTTCAGAGAGTGTTGGAAAACTGCCTTTTAATGAATTCCCTTAATTTTAACTCTCAGTTGTAATTTCATGCTTTTCAAATTACTTTTTGATTATGAATTGGCTTCCTGTTTAGATCCACCTAAAATAAGTAGTTGGCTAGTTATGCAGATTTAGGTATTCCTGTCTCTAAGATCGTTATTTTTTATTGCAAATCAATAAAATGGAATTCAGACTTTTAAATATCAGTTTCACGAGCTTGGTTAACGGCAATCTCACTTATAGATGGTTCTGTTCTCAATGTGCTGGAAATATCTGAGGAATATTACCAGCCTCTGGACTGTGGAAAATTCACAAAGTTTAAGACGAGCGTGCTGTGAAGCCTAGTGTGGGTTACCTCTTAATGATTCTTTAACCAGAGATCTTTGTAGAATAGACATTCATTAAGATCTCTCAAAATTTTCAAATTTACATGGATGCAGGTCAAGTTTTTCTTATCCCAGAGCAAGGATAGTGATAATAAGTGTGACCTTTTATTTCCCCTTTACCTCCTGGGAAAAGCTAGTTCTCCTCATCTGGTGACGCATAACTTTTTCTCTGCAGTGAACTTTCTTCTTGACCAAGTTATTTCAAAACCATTTTGTTAATTTCTGGATGAAATCTGTACCAAGATCTGTTGGCTTTCTATTTCAGTATGTGATGGAAGGTGTAATTTATATTCATGCTAAAACTTTTTGTGATTGAATAAATAAGGCATGTTCAAAATGTGGAAAACCAAAGAATATTTTAAGAAGAAAACACAAGTTCCCTATAATACCATGACTTGTAGGTATTCTGTGCTTTTTTAAAAAATTGCTTGCTTCTTAGGACTAGCATTAAGTTTAATTGCTCTTATCAATATGTGTTGTCCATCAATGGGAAATACAATACAGTTAGAAAAGAGGGTGATGTTTTAGGAATAGCCATTAAGAATAATAATTGCCAAGTTATTTAACTACCACAATAAACAGTGCAGGAACCATCCAGATTCTGCATCTGGATTGACTTATAACTCACAAGGGGTAGATAGAGAAAATTTCAGGCTAATAGGTGTTGTTTCTAATTTCCTACATAAGCTGGTAGGTGTTAACCTCTGTTATTCAAATAAATTGAGAGAATTTATTTTATTAAGGTAGTTGGTTTGATTTCAGTGAATTTTCTCTTTCTGGATTTCAATCTTTCCCAATTAATAAGCTCAAGGGTCTCACTCCTGAAACAATCTAATGGCTTCTCTCCCTGTATTTCTTTTTTATGGTTAAACTATAATTTTTTACTTTAAAATCTCTGGTTTTGTACATGTGATTTAAGATCTTCAGAGGCTTGTGGAAAATTCATTAGTCACCCCTCTCTGGAGTATAGCCTCTAGAGTATAGCCTCAATACGTGTGTAAAACTGAACAGCTTCCTAGTAACAATACATACTGCTAGTGGGGCCATGTTTTTCTAAACCTCAAATTGTCTAAGACACGTGGTTTAATGAGGAAGACAGGATGGAATGTGAAATCGAACTGGCTTATGACACTCAGATGAGGCAGCTACTGCTGCTATGGCCGTTTTCTGGGAAAGAGTTCTTAAGGGCTTTTCAGATTCACATGGGTAACCCATTTTGTTCTCTGTCTTAATCAGATATTAACATCTCAGCAGACATTCACCACTTTTTCCAGTTTTTAAATAGAAAATTGAACTTGAAAGTTGTGCATTTGCGCATTGGGGTTCCAAGCTTTTATCGTGTTTATATATACGCGTGTGTGTGTGTGTGTGTGTGTATTTTATATATATATATATCACAATACTTTTTAGACATGGGACTCTTTACACCAGGTAAAAGGGCTGTGGAAAGGGAGGGAACATTTCTATTTGTGGTGGGGAGTTGAGGAGGATATTTATTATTTAGGTGCACCGGCCCAGTCAGATTAACATCCAAAGGACTGAGCCCCAGACAAAGAGTTAAGTTACCTTTTCAGGAGGGAACTTCTTTAATAAGCTTTCTCTGAAAGGGTGCTTTGAGGTATCCTTTACTCTCAGACTATTAACAGCAAATTGTGATGCAGGCACAGTTGTTCTTTGTCATAAGAATGTCAAGGAATACTTGGTTCGAAGAGGTGAGGACATTGAAACCTTGGTAAATCCCCCAGTTCAATTGCTTTTTCCATGTAATTGAAATGTTTGCTGCTATAGAAAATGGATGGGTAAAAGGATATTATTGTTAAAATGTCTGTTTCAGTTTAATTCCTTGCCAATGAATAGACAACATTGTAGCTCAGACTGTTTTCTATTTAATATCTGTAAGACCAGTCAATTTATTTAAGTCTTATGAGTCTTAGAGTTTTCATCTATAAAATGGAGATTAAAAATATTACCCCGTAGCATTTTCAGGATTAATGAGAAGACAGTGATAAAGTAGCTAAAAGAGTTCAAGTCAGCACGTCAGTTCCTTGCTTTTCCATCTTCAAACATTTCCTACACCAGAGATGGGTTTTGGTATCTATTTTAGAAGAGCTTTAGAACACCAGGGAGGGAATTATTGCCTTTTAGAGCTGAGTAAATATGTAATACACCGTAAATAGTCTGTGAAAGTAAGTTTGCAAAGAGATTTCAATTTTTTTTAGGGAAATCATTTCAAAATTAGTAATATTACCTCTAGGTTATAAACTTAAAAATTTAGAATGGTTATTGAATTATGTCAACATTTCTGAAAATTACCTCCATTTTGAAATTAATTCTAAACTTACACTTTTAGAAAAATTGATAACGTGGGGAAAAAAAGCAAAAATTTCAGGAAAAAAGTCTTCTCTGTTTTTCGTAATTCTCTCTTAAGGAACAAAGCCTTTTCCATCCTCTGACAAACCAGGTCTGAACACCCCCTGACAGTCAAGTGTCTCCAAAAACTGGCCTTGCTTTATTATTGTAAATATTTTCCATCCTTTCCTAATTAAGATTTGATCCTTGGGTCAGGCTGGTCTTTTCATTGATTCTGTGTACAAACCATGTATATTTGTATCTTTTTTTTTTTTTGCTTATGTTTAATTGTATACTATAATTGTCCTTACTTTTCTTCCTCTATTCAAGATGTTCTCAACTTTCAAAGCCCCTGTATGTTAGGAGACAACGAATTTGGGTATGTGGTTTCAAAGATTCTTCTCTCCCATTCCCTCGCTATTTGTTTCTCTTTTTTCCTACTTCCCTTCTCCTTCTCTATGTAGGCAGTTTCTTAATAGCTTTATTTTTTTTAACACATACCTATAAGTCAAAGCATTCTTTCTCTATAAGAGCCTGCTTTTTGAGAAACTATAAGAAATAGGCATCTTTTACCGCCCATATTCCCAATAGGATAGGAATCTGAGAACAAGGGAGAAAAGATGGGAGATAGGGTCAGGAGAGCCAGAATAGCAGAGTGGTTAAGACAATGGGCTTTGGCAACAGATAGTTTTGGGTTGGAATCTTGGTCTTAGTTGTCTCATCTGTACAATGGGTTAAGAGAGGTTCCCTTACAGCAGAGTTGAGAAAGCACAAGAGACAATGTGGGTAAGACATCTAACCCAGTGTTTGACACGTAGCAGGAGCTACCACCACCACCACCACCACCACCACTATTACTACAGAAGAACCAAAAGCAAAAAATACTCTTCACCTTTATAAAACACATGAGCTATCAACAGCATAGAATGTACTGATGGTATATGAGTATGCTATTGCTGCTTTAACAGATTACCACAAATTTAGTGGTGTAAGAAATTATTATATGAAGCTATTCTTTTACAGTTCTGGAAATCATAAGTCTGAAATAAGTCCAGGGCTAAAACCAGTGTCAGCAGGGCTAGCCTCTTTTTTGGAGGCTCTAGGGGAAAATTTGTTTCATTTTTCTTCCAGCTTCTAGAGGTTTTGGGGATTCCTTAGCATATGGCCTCATCCCCCCAATCTTTACTATTGTCACATTGTTTTCCCCTACCTCTGACCTTCCTGTTTCTCTCTTATAAGGAAGCTTATAATTGCTTTGAGCCCATGGATAATGCAGGATAATCTCCCATCACTCTTTCTTAATTTAATCATATCTAAGTCTCTTTTGCCAGACAAGGTAACAATTGCAGATTATGGGGATTTGGAGGTGAACATCTTTTATAGGGGGCATTATTCAGCCTTCCACACACAGACTGAGCTCTTTGATGCAAAGGAAACAGTCATGTTTAGAAAGCAATAGAAGGCCAGGAATTAACTTGCAGAAGAGCAGCAAGTGTTTACAGAAAGAATTGGTTAGCAAGCTTTGACAGGAAACAAAGTGAACTCCTACTCCAACTGGTTTATTTTATTTATCAGTAAAAGCTAAGGTAAACTGTACCTTTCTAGACAATATATTTTTATATGAAAAGTTTTATTCATCATGAGTGATATCATTGTGTCTCTTAGGAGTTACATCTTTGTTTTTCTACAACTTAAAAAAGCACTATCATTGTCTAAATGACATCTTCCTTAGATCCAGATATTGTGAGTTTTAGGGGAAGCGAGCCACCTTTTAAAAACTCCTAGTAAGTGTTAGAAAATTATCTAACACTTTATCTCTTTTAATATTATCTCTTTTAATATTCTTTATAGTTATTTGAGGTAGACATTGTTACTCTCACTTTTTTGTTGAGGAAACTAAAGTTTAGAAACCTTAAGTAACTTACTTGCAGTTTCACGCAAGTAAATGGGAGTTCATGATTTGAAGCCATGCGGTATCTGACGCAAAAGCTCAGCTTTCCCTTCCTTTAATGTTTGGCCTTAATAGAGTGGATGACTGCGTTTACCTGTTACAGATTAAGTTGCTAATTAAATAACAGCAGGACTAGGTTCTAGGCCTCTTTATCCTATTCCCTATATTGGTGTTACTATATCAGATATAAGAAATATATATATTCGAAACTGAACATTATGGAAAGATTTTAATTCTAGGTCTTATATAACTTTAA
This sequence comes from Pongo abelii, assembly GCF_028885655.2. Lineage (NCBI taxonomy): Eukaryota > Metazoa > Chordata > Mammalia > Primates > Hominidae > Pongo > Pongo abelii. The sequence goes on from NC_071991.2 coordinate 89,795,686, forward strand.
TTTTCAGAATTGAAGCAGAATCTGCTCAAGAAGCTATCAAATCAGATACTCTTTTCATAATGAACACCTTTCTAAAATCTTAAATCTATTTATAGGAGAAAGGAAATAGATCATTTTCCATGACAACTTCTCTATTTTTAATCTACCACAAGTTCATTGTCTTTTCTTGCCTACAGTTCAATGAACTTCAGTTGAGAAAGAAAGGGATAAATAAATCAGGAAGGTAATTGAAGTACATTTATGGACTCCTTTATTTTATGTGATTTGTCCAGGAATCAAGCAAATGACTACTTTTAAGGGCTTGATAAGCATTGGTACAAACCACTATTGCAAATGCTCTCTGATTGCAGTAATTAACTTTGTAGTCTTGAAAGGGAACCCTTGATCTTCCTTCATTACCCAACAGAAGTACTCTGAAAAGAATTAACATGAAAGTAGACTGTGAACAACATAATGTGTGAGGAAGCGAAAATAAGGGTTATTTCTCCTTCAATCCATAGGACACCAGTCATTGTGTTGCTTGTCAAACAATAAGCGCTGTCTTGGCATTAGCAGTTTTCCTCAGGAAAACAGCAGAACCTGAAAAATGACCTAACTTTCATGGCCAAATAAAAAAGTCACTTGTTAAGTGAAACCAGTTACTTTAAAATAAATATACCGTGGATCAGTATTTAATACCTTTTATATAATTTATTAAATGCTTTGTCTTTTTTCCCTCAAACTTCTAAGAGAAATCAGGATGAGGTTCAGTTTTCTCTTTGATTTCTTTTTTTTATTTTCTTTCTTTCTTTCTTTCTTTTTTTTTTTTTTTTGAGATGGAGTTTTGCTCTATTGCCCAGGCTGGAGTGCAGTGGCGCCATCTCTGCTCACTGCAAGCTCCGCCTCCCGGGTTCACATCATTCTCCTGCCTCAGCCTCCCGAGTAGCTGGGACTACAGGCACCCACCACCAAGCCCGGCTAATTTTTTTGTATTTTTAGTAGAGACAGGGTTTCACCGTGGTCTGATCTTCTGACCTCGTGATCTGCCCACCTCGGCCTCCCAAAGTGCTGGGATTACAGGCGTGAGCCACCGCGCCCAGCCTTTCTCTTTGATTTTTAAGAATGAGTTCGTACTTCATTTCTGAGTGAGTTATTTGGTTAGTTGTTAGAGAGATTTCCCATTCTTGTTTTCAAAACTGTATGCATCTAAGTGAGGGAAATAATTCTGGTGTCAATCCAAACAGAATTAACTTCTCACCTCCACAGTCCATTCTGGGTTAACATTTGGTTGTCTTCTACAACCCACCGTTAATGAAAAACTGTGGAATTAATAGTGTGGAAGTGATTTATGGACTTAATACATAGTTGCCTGTGTGAAACATGAAATTGTAATAAAAAGGAGATTATCTTTCATTTCCAGTGTAATGAGTTGAAAATAGGGAATGCAGTTATTAAATGCTGTGCTCTTCAAGTTCAAAACTCTTCTGTGGTCAAAGGACTCGGAAGAGATAGTTTTTACTTTCTGGTACTTCCAGATCTAACACAGTATTCTGTAAAGAGAAAGTGTTCAATAAATACTTGTTGCAATGAATTGAGTTTCTATAACAGTGGCTCTAGCTCTCTTTTTGGACTGTTTGTTTTTGAGATAATCTGCTACCTGAGATCTCTCTCACACCATGAGATTATGGTTAACATTATGGTAATTATGATTAACAACATAAGAATGTTGTTCTCCATAGAATTTAAGATCCTGTTTTCTTATTTTCCTATGATTTGGCCATTTTTCCTGGCCCTGATGACTTTGGTAGCTAGAAGCTTGTCCTTTTTCTTTTAATCACCCAGTTTCACTGAGTTCTTCTATTGAATCCTGGTCAATGTGTCTTTGTTTCTGCAATCTTTAGGTGGGCTTACTCATGTTAAAGCTTCCTACTTGAGCACCTATCTCCTGCTATGTTTGTGTGTGGGGAGGCATTGGGGAGCGGCAAAGATCAGTATTAGTGCATGGGCTTCTAAATGATCCATGTCCTAAGGTAGGCTTTGCCACTTACTAATTGTATGCAACTTCTGCTTCCTGAAGAAATGGTCTCCTTATTTAAAAGTAAGTCTTATACTTCTTGCCTCAAAGCGTTTTGATTGGGATTAAATGAGATGACATAGGTCAAGTGCCTGGTATAGCGTCTCACATAGAGCAAGCTATCAATGAATGATAGTGGTCTGCCCTCAAATTAACCTTATTCCGTGTTCACCCTCTATGATATCCAGTACTTACCTATTGCCAGACAATCGTTTTTGATGATAAAAATCTACCTATCTGGACCTGCTCATATTACCAGCATCTGAAAACTGCCTTTATTTTTTGCCATTTCATGATGGATCTGTCCAGTCTGTAGGTCCTGAACCGATGTGCTGCCTTCCCCTCCTCTCCAAAATAAAATGTCTTTTCATGTCCTGAGCCCCATACCTGACACCTGCTTTACTATTGGTTTTTTGAATTACTTCTTTAATATTTTTCTCTAATAAAATCAGAAACTGTTTTAAGAAAACAACATTTTCACTTTGAGATGCTAGTGTTTATATACTTCGATTATTAATTCAAAAAATATTTTATGTGCCTATTATGTACCAGGCACTGTTAAAAATACCAAAGATAGCTTCAAGAATAAAACAGGCAAAAATTCCTTAATATTTTAATAAAAGAGGTCAATAAAAACAAGTAGACACACAAAGAATACTATTGTGTCATACTATAAGCTCTATGAAGAAAAGTGCGAAGTGATGAGATAGACAGATGTGGCAGATGCATAGGTGGATATGTGTGATTTGAGCTAATAACTGAATGATGTGAAGGCATAAGCCATTGCTAAATCTGGTATAGTAGCAGTAGGCAGTGAGAAAAGAGTAACAGGTCTGAAGGAGAACCTTGAATGTTTGAAGAACAGCAAGATCGGTGTGGTAGGATCATGATTGACAAGGAGTAAAAAGAGAGTCAAAGAGATGATTAAGGGCCAGATTATGTAGACAGACTCTATAGTCTATGATAGAAAATTTGTATGTTATTCTAAGAGAAAAAATGTTTGAAAACAGAGGATTAGAAACTGACTTATGCTTGTTGAGAACAATTATTATGTACTTGGAAACAAGCCCAAAGTATGGCTATGTGTGTCATCCTTTATTAACTAGAACATTGTCTAATTGGCCCTTCCAAGGATTATTTAATTCTCTAGGTGAAAGTACCTTTGTTTGACATTCACTTTATTTTTGATTGGGCCCAGACTCTGTGAAATCACGTTAACTTGTAGATTTTGTCTGTTAGAAAAGCAAATCGTTTCTAACTTGCAGAAAAGATAGAAAAAATAACTCTGAATTATTTTAAATATTATTAATTATTTTTAATTAATACATTAATTTAATTAATTAATACATTTAATTAATATTTTAATTAATAATATTTTTATTAATTAAAAATAATACAATTAATTATTTTTAATTGCCTGTAGGACATTAATCAGTTTGTCTCTTAGCATCTTAGTCCATTTTGTGCTGCCATAACAGAATACTGTAGACTGGCTAATTTTTAACGAACAGAAATTTGTTTCTCACAGTTCTGGAGGCTGAGAACTCCAAGATCAAGGTGCCAGCATCTGACAAGGGTCTTCTTGCTAAGTCATTTCATGGCAGAAGGGCAAAGAGGGAAAGAGAGGCAAAAGGAGGCCAAGCTTATACTTTCATAAGGAACCCACTCCTGTGATAACAAATCTACTCCCATGATAAAGGCATTATTAATCCATTGACAAGAGCCCTAATGTCTAATTGCTTCTCATTAGGCCCTGCTTCCCAACACTGTTGCTTTGGGGATTAAGTTTCCAAAACATATTTTGAGGGACATATGCAACCATCACACTCAACAAACTTATTTTAACATGCCTTTCCTATATGCCCTATTTCTTTAATTATCCTTTGAACTAGCTTTACAATCCTTGTGGTTCTCTCATTGATGAGTTAAACATTTTTGACATGTCTTCTGTATTTACATAAGAGTTATGGTTTTAGCATTTAGGAAATTATATGCTTTGACGTGCTAAAAAAGCCCACTTTGACTGCTTAATGGAGAATGCAATGTGTGAGAGTATGAGGGAGAATTTGCCAAGGTAGAAGCCGAAAGACAAATGAGGAGGATGGTAAAGAGATCCAGGCAATGGCAATGATCAAGATGGCCTGGGCAGGTTGTAGTGGTGGAGATTGTGAAAATTATTTAAATTTTATATCTGATTTGGAGGTAAGGATAAGACTTGCTGATGAATAACTAGGGAATGTAAGATTGAATGGCTAGGGAGTGTGAAATTCAGAGAAGAATCTAGGATTTCTGCTTGGGCAACTAGGAAATGGTAGTAGAGGAAAAGCAGAATTTTTAAAGAAACTTAAAAGATCTGTTTTGACTATGTTAATCTTAGACATAATTTATACCTCTTTGGCAAATTTCCTTATGGTAAAGATGTTTATTTTCGCAACAACCAGGCAAATCTTAAATATAACAAATATCTATAATTATGAATATGCTCTTTATACATCATGCCTTCTGAAATCCCTAGAATGATTTCTCATCTTATGTGTTCAATTAACTTCTTCAAGCTTCCCCCTCAAACCTCCTCATTCTTAAATTTAACATTTTTCTCCAAAATTTTAAGTATAATATGTCCAAAACAAGACTCTTGATTCCTACTCGGCAAAGCTGTCCTCTCTCTTGTTCTCTCACTACTAGCACTCTCAATCCCAGTAAATGGTGTCACTATCTACCCAGATAGACTTATGGGATCATCTTGATTTCTCCCTTGCCCCTGAACCCCTTATAGACAATACATCAGTAAGGCAGATTTCCAACCTCTATATTTCACATATGTCTGCTTTAATCTCATGGTGAAGGCTCACTCCAGTCCAGGCAAGCATTATCTCTCACTTTCTCACTGATCTTCTCACTTCACCTCTTATCTCTTGTAAATTCACTCTTTATTTAACAACCAGCAGAAATCCTAAAATATAAACCAGATCATGTCTGTTCTTTTCTTAGAACATTTCAACTGCCATCTATTGTATTATGATAAAATTTAAGCTCCTCAGCCTGGCATCAAGACCTCACCTTCCTCACCAAATTCATCTGTTCCACTCCTTTTACTTCTACATGCTCAGGTCCCACAGGCCTCTTTCAGTTCTTGGAACCTGTAATTTCCCTCCTAACACCAGGCCTGATCCCTCTACTTGAAACTCTCCATGCTCTTCTCACTTAAGTATCACCTCCTAAGTGAAGGCCCCTAGGACCCATCTGTCTGTAACAGGCCCCTTGCCTGTCATTGTTTGTCGTGGAAACTTTTTTATCCTTCTATTTCTGTTACTTTCATTTTATTTACTTTACTAGCAAAGCTGGTTCACCATTTTATTTCCAGCCTTTTGCTCAGTCTTAGAATAGGAAAGACCCTTAGTGAGTGACTACTGAAGGAATGGATGATGTATTTGCAAGGCATAATCCATAATGATATTATTACAATTATTTATAAGCAAAAATTTACTTATAAGCAAATATATAGGGGATTTTATGAAAATCTAATAGACCAGTGACGGACTTCTTAGGGAAAGCTAAATAAGTTTGAACTTCAAAATTTTCTAATTTCTATTGTAATGTTTAGTCCATCAAGGCATCCATGTAAAAGAATTCTTATTGCTCTTATCAGTATCCTTCTTTTAATTCAAAAGTTACTTCTTATAGCTATTCACATTCTTCTTGGCCAGTATCTTATATTTTCTTCAAATTCTATTTGTATTTTAGTACATCTGTCCCAAACTGTTTCTCTAAATAAGTGCAAAATATTAACATTATGCTGCTTCAGCAGAATTATTATGCTTCAAAACCTTCAAAGACAAAGTTACATGGCAAGGAAACACTTTCTTGAGAATAAAGAGAAATAACTTATTCTTTTTTCCATTAGGAATTTATCCTTAGGCTGTTGTTACTATTTATGATTTATTTTCCTGCTGTATTTCATTACTTTATTTAATCTTACAATAGGATAATATTTGTCTGAAAATGGGACTAATTGTAGAATAAATGAATTATCTGTTTACTGCTCGCTGCCCCACACTTTAACCTCAGGAGCTTAGTAGTTTGTGGCAACTTTCTATATAGTGTAGCTTCCTATTTATTCATTACATTATGACATTTTTACCTTAAAATCTTTAGATTTTAATTTTATATTTTATTACTCTTCAGTGTTACATTATTACAATACATGTTTACTATTTAAACTTGCAAAACATCATTTAATTTCATTGTTCCCTTTTGACCTTTTGTACTAGTCTTACAATATCTGTCAGGATGAGGATAATGGCCATGACTCAGAATTATTTCCTAAGAATTCATAGTTTTGAATATATAATAAATATATAATAAATTAATGTATAATAAATTAATTGACCAAGACTATGTCTCGTGACACCAGAGCCTTGAAAAGAATGACTTAAAACTTGTATTCCTTAACCCTTTGTGAACATCTAAGACTTTAATTTTAAAACCCTTAAAAAGTCAACACATGTATATCATATATATATATATATATATGTATATATATATATGACATACATGGTAAAGAGTGCTCTGCAATTGTTGGATATAATGTTCTATAAGCCAAATTAGGTCAGTTTGCTTAATGTCATTCTAAACTTCTGTATCCTTTTCTTTTGTATGCTTTTTCTATTAGTTACTGAAATTGGTCATAGCCTATGATTGTAGATTTGTATATGACTCCTTTAGTTCTTTCAAGTTTTGCTTTATACAATTAAATTTTGTGCTAATTAGGTATTGAAAACTTTGTGATTTTATAGCTTGCTACGGACTTAACCCTTTTATGACTTTGAAACGTACATCTTTATATTTTGCCCTTCTACTTAAGATCTACTTTTCTCACTATTAATTTAACCATATAATTTTTCTTTTTGTTAATATATGGTAGACTTATTTTTGTCTTTATACTTTTTAACTATGTGTTCATACATATGCTTACAATGTTACTTTTGTAAACAGAATAAAACTGCATTTTTTTTCAAGTCTGACAAATTCTGTGTTTTTAGGTACAATTTCATTTTTTACTTGCTTAGAATTCTCTTTCAGTTTTGAGATGTAATTGACAAATTATATTCAAGGTGTAAAATGTTATGTTTTCATATACTTAAACAGAGTGAAATGCAGATTTTTTTTATTTTGAGAGTTGAGTCCATTTACTTTAAATATCACTGATTCAGCTCTTTTAAACATGTTATCTTGCTATTAATACATTATCCTATTTTATCCTTTATTTATCTTTTCTGGCTTCCTATTTATTCATTACATTATGACATTTTTACCTTAAAATCTTTAGATTTTAATTTTATATTTTATTACTCTTCAGTGTTACATTATTAATTACAATACATTTTTACTATTTAAACATGCAAAACATCATTTAATTTCATTGTTCCCTTTCGACCTTTTGTACTAGTCTTAGAATATATTTTATTTATATAGACTTCTATATGTTGCAAATTCTGTAAGACATTATATATTGTTTTACTAGCCCATATGCAATTATGTTTACCGCAAAATTTATCCTTTCTTTTCCACTGTTTCCTAAAGTTCTATATGTCTATGAGATCATTTTTCCTTCAACCTAAAGAAGTCCCTTTAGTATTTCTTGTAGTGTAGGTCTGCCCAGAAAAACATTCTTGGCTTTTGTTTTTCTGAAAATGTCTATTTTGCTTTCATTTTTCTGAGAAATATTTTTACTTGTACAGAATTCTAGGTTGGTAATATTTTTTTCTTTCAGGAATCTAAGTATATCCATCCATTGTCTTCTTGTTTCCCTATTTTTCTGTTGAAGAATTGGTAGTCAAAATTGGTTTTTCTTAAACTGAAGATAACATGTACTCTGGCTACACCCCAGGCACTTTTTAAATGCTCTTTGCTTTGTTTTTTAATAATGTTACCATAATGTCCCTAAGTGTGGTTTTATTCACCTTTATTGTGCTTAGTGTTTGGACAGCTTTTTGGATCTTATGTATATAAAATCAGACATTTTTCATGAATTTTGAAAAATTTCTGGCCAGTATTTTTCAATCATTTATGTTGTAGCATTCTATCTTCTCTCTTTCTAGTGCTCTGATTATATGTATATCAGAGCTTCTCATGGAATCCTATATTTCCCTGACTTTTTTCCTAGATTTTCTACTTTTTCTTTTATAGAGATTAATCACGGCACTTTTTATTGACATGTCTTTAGTTCACTAAATTATCTATTCTGATGTTTCCAATCTGTTATTAAAGCCATCTACTGAATTCTTAATTTCAATTTTTATATTTTCAGTTGCAGGATTTCAGTTTGATGCATTTATGAATTTCAGGTTTCCACTGAAATTCCGTTCTTTCCTCTATCCATTTGAATATATTAATCATTGCTATTTAAAAATATATTTTATAATTTTAATATCTAAAACACCTAGGTGTCTGTTTCTATTTTTTGTGTTTCTTTTATTTGCTGGTGAGCTTGTTTTTAGCAAGCCTTGTATGTTTTGAATCAATGTGCATATTATAGACAAGTTAAATATCAAGTTTTTGTTTTGTTTTGTTTTGTTTTTTGTCAGCTATAGCAGTAATGGTTTATCTTGATCTTTTAGTTGGTTGCTTTTAGTCTTCGTTGGGGCTGATTACATCATATTTGCCCTTACTCTTGAGTGAGGCTTTATAGACTCTCAACTCAAAGCTTGAAGTTTTTACCAAACCTTTGTAATTTTGAGGCACTCAAATACTAACCTGTTTTTCCTTAAAAATGTCTCTGAAATATCTTTGCAACCCACTGGTGATTTATATTGTTTCTTTTTTGGAGTTTTGCCCTGTGTATCACATGAGAAAAATTTTGGAACCATATTTTAGGGTTCCCTCATCTGGGGCTAACTTCCTGCTTGAATTTTGCCCCTTCTCACTTTTTTGGCAGCTCTAAACTCTTATATTTGTCTCTTCAGTGAAGCAAGAGGCTTTCATTCTGATTGAGCTCTGTTCTCCCATGCCAAACTGGAGTGTGTCTATAGAGAAATACCCACTGAAAGCATATCTCTTCCTTTAGGATCATAGCCGCTTAATTTGCTGCTTGTTTTCATAGTTCTTCAGAGACTTCAATTTCAGTTTTTATATTTTGTCCAGGACTTTAATGGTTTATAGTGTGAGAGTCTGACATAACTAATCTATCTTGCTTATTATTTAAACCGATAATTATTATTTTAAGCTACATATATTAAGCATTCATTATTTGCCAGATATGGTGCTCAAGGATTTAATTGTATTATCTCATTAAATTCCCACAGTGGTCTTGGATGTACTCATTAGTATTTTTTTTTTTTTTTTTTTTTTTGGAGGCAGAGTCTTGCTCTGTTGCCCAGACTAGAGTGCAGTGGTGCCATCTCGGCTCACTGCAGCCTCTGCCTCCTGGTTCAAGTGATTCTCTTGCCTCAGCCTCGTGAGTAGCTTGGACTACAGGTGTGCCCCACCATGCCCGGCTAATTTTTTGTATTTTTAGTAGAGATGGGGTTTCACCCTGCTGTCCAGGATGGTCTCTATCTCCTGACCTCGTGATCTGCCTGCTTTGGCCTCCCAAAGTGCTGGGATTACAGGCATGAGCCACCTTGCCCGGCCCCCATTTGTACCTTTATAGATAAGGAAACTGAGAAAGGAGAATGAACTAGTTCAGGTCACACTGGCTGCTTATCCAGATCTGTCTGACACTGAGGTGACATCATGCTGTTTCAAAAGTGAGTGTCCTTTACTTGAGCAAGAGAGAAAGCCCACTTGCTCACACACACAGGTGCCAGAGCTTGTTTCAGGTTCTTACTGAGAACACCAGGGCTTGCTTTTCTATTTTTTCTAATCGATGATGCCTTGTCTACATAGACTTATTTTATTTCTGGTTAGAAACCAATCTGTAAGTTTTACTGGTAATATGATACAGCAATTTAAAAAAAAACAAAACTTACTATGTTCTCAAAGCTTTATTTAGGAATACCTTTAAAGAAACAATGTATGCCATACCAACTGTCTTTGGTGCTTTAATTGGTACTTGAAAACCTTCAGATAATTCAATACATCTTTAACTGTTTTCTATTTCATTTTTTGTAGTTCATTAATTGAGGATGGAAGTCGCTGCAAATATGAGGATATTGAGATATTTTAAATAATGAAAAATTGAACCTAGCAACAATTTTCAATCTATAAGAAAACAAAAGTAACAGTCTGAACAAACAAATAGGAAGTAATTAGTGATAACATGGATAGCATGCTTCCCTTTTCTCAGTTACTATAAGTACTTTACACAATTAATCCTCATACCATCTCTCTGATACAGGTCATTTTGTTATCCACATGTAACAGATGAGAAAACTGAGGCACAGGGAGGTCTAATAAATTGCCCATGGTCACAAAGCTAGAAAGTGGCAGAGATGAGATTTAAAATCCGGCTATTGGAGTCTTTATTTAATATTCAGTGAAATCTTAATTTACCTGAATTCTTGAAGAATAGGATGTCATTATTCCTTGATTCTGTGATTAAACACTGTTACCATATTTTCGATTTTGACACTAGATAGAAATTTTGCTAAGTTCATTTTACAGTATATTCTTCAGATACTGCTAAAGAGCAAGAAGGATAATGGAAGACACGTTTTCTTAGAATTTTAAGCTTTGAGGGAAAAGAGGGAAATTAAGGATATGGAAGATTACTAGTTATATAGGTTGTGAAAGTTTCGAGAATCATAAAGAAGTCTGAAAATTGATTAGAAACATAGACTGGTTGCCATCTGATCATTCATTAAATTGTTTATTCTGTAGACATTTATTTACTACATTGTGCGTTGAAAGAAAACCATCATTGAATATTTGCCATGTGCCAAATAATGTACTAGGTATTTTCATAAACATTATCACATTTAATGCAACAGCCCTCTGTGGAATGTATTATTACTCCTATTTTCAGTTGAGGAAACTGTGTGGCTTAGTGGGCATTCGTAATTTGTGCATTGTGGGAGTTAAGGGCTGTGCAAGTGACTGAGATGGGCTTTGAGCCGAAAACTAAATGACTCCAAGAGCAAGGCTATAATGTTGCAGGGTGTGGGTCTAAGACTTCGGGGAGAGAGTGGCAGTTCCCAGAGGGTAAGAAACAGTTTCAGACCACAAAGAACTTTACAATCTTGTAGAAGGATTAAAAAAAAAATCTCCAGCAAATATAAATCTAATAGTAAAAAGAATGCAATACATACCTTGATTGAGATATAATATTTAGAGCTTCAAAGGAGGGAGAGATTACTTTCTGTTGTGATCATTAAAAAAACCGTCCTGGGAAAGTGGTCATTTATGACATGTAGGATACCATATAAACTATACACCATGATCATGTGTCACATAATAGTCGCTGTAGTATCACTTTTGTACTAGATACAGAAATGGCTGTTCCCTACTCTTATTTAAACCTTTTATTAAAGGCACCTGGCACTTTCCAGTTCATATTGTGATTAAATTTGCATATGCTTTGTCTAAGACCTCCTTCAAGGCAGAGACGTATTCCTTAATGGGTCCCCACCATGTCTGGCATGGTGCCTGTGACATAGCAGGGGCTTTTCAAGATCTCCTTTCCCTTGGTGTCGGTGATATCAATGCTAACCTGGCTACTTTCAATCTCTCTGGATACTCTTTAGGCTCTCTTAGGCAAGAAAGTGGAGTCCTCAGTGTATTCAATCTCCCGACATCTGCCTCTCACATAGGACCTGTTGAAGGACTTCATGAAATCTCATAACTTCAGTGATGGTCCACGTGCTGATGTCTCCTCAATCAATAGATTCTTCTGAGCTCTGAATTGGTGTGTACAACGTACCTCCATCTTTGTGGTACACAGTTATTCTAACGTCAGCATGTCTCAAACTGAACTTGTTATTTCCTCTGCTCCAGACTCTCAGTTCTTCCTACATGTTCTGTTTCAGTGAATGTTAAGAGCAGGACCATCCAGATACCCAGGCCACTTGACTCCTTCCTCTTCTCCTCTCCTTGCTTATCTACATCTACTCAGTCATGAAGTTCTGTCATAGTCAATTAGATAGTTCTTCAACCTCTTTGCTCCCATAAATTTTCATGGCCATTATTTGAGTTCAAAACCTACCATGGCTCATCTAGATCACCTCAGAGTCTCCTTGACTTTAGGCTTGTTCTCTTGTGATCCAGTGTTTTCAAACTGCTGTCCAGAATGATTTATTCAGTTCAAATCTGAAAATGTTCTCCCTTTCAACATCTTGGCTCTTAATTCTTATTCAAATAAGCCCCTCAGCATGGGAACTATGGACAGCCTCTTTTTCTCTACTTTATCTCTTGCCTGTCTCTGTTTCAAACCAATGTCCTGTCCATATTGAATTGTGGTTTTCTGTTCCTTGGCATATTCACTCTTATACGAATATTTTGAAAAAAGAAATCTTGCTTTCTTTCTCTGAACCATAATGACTAGCTCATTCTCTGGCAATTGCAAGAGCTCAATAAATAGTTGCTGAATGATTGGATAAAAAAATGCTTGAAAAGTAACTAAAAATAAGGCTGAGAAGAAATAATTCACCTCTCTTAATGTGAAAATTGAAATTGGTAAGCTTTGGGGCATGCTGGATGATTTTCTACTTCATGGCAATACACCTTTTATTTCTTAATTTTCATCACTGCTCTGCCAGAATTATCTCCAAACAAAAAATAATACAAGTGTAAACCAAAACATAATGTAAAACCAATGATAATAAATAAGCAGAATTTCTCTTAAGTGTGCTGTAACATGAATCTAGTGGTCATCATTTTCTTTGTAATTTATTTTTATCTTACTGGGTACATAGACTTGGAACCCTACAAACTGGATTATTTAGTATTGCAGTGGCATTCACATAAAATACAAGTGCTAATAATATATGTACAAGATTATGACACGTACCATATTTTACTTCTGTAATTTTTAAAATAATATCAAATATTGCTCTATTGACATTTTTTATTTTACATACTTATGATCCTTTGTGAAAAACATAATGGAAACAACTAGGTTGTACTGTGAAAAACTTGTAAAAATATGTCTGTCGGTCTATCATCTGTCTATTTAATCTGATGGTGTTATTCTCTCTCTGCTTTGCAAATGCACTGTTTAAGGATAAGAATTGTTTAACCTCTCCATGTGATTATTTGAAAAATCCAACACTGGAATCCCACGTTAGAATTAATGAATTAACTTCTGAAAGTGTGGGGTATATACTTTAGGCAACGTAACTGATCTACGAAGCTTGCTTTGTCAGTACCTGTGAATCTTCACTTCTAACACAGGGATGTGAATATTATACACCACCCACATATCACAAGAACTTTTTTTCTCAGGAATACAACCTAAGTTTATACTTTTAAGTGGGTTATTATTTCTTTGAAATGCAAGACTAGTTCCACACTTAGTTCATCTTTATCAGTGTTTCTGTGCTTGTTGAAATCATGAAGATGAAATATAAGAGTATGAAGAGATGATAGGGTTCAAACCAGGAAAACCCATATGTGAGATGTTACCTCAGCATTCATATATATACCAGAGACGTTATACTATTTCCTCAAGCATAGTTGCTCCATCTGCTCATGATTGCCAGCTGCTGTTGGCATGAATTCTACACCCCCCTCACCCCCCAGCCACTGAAGTCTTTGCTAAATTAAAAACAGAGCCATTGATGAATAATGTAGACACATTGAAAAAAGAGCATATTCATTCCTTATTAATGCTAGGACACCGTTAATGTCTTATTCTTTCTATTTAATTTCATTAATGTGACATGATATAGAAAAAGAGAGAAAAGAAAACATGAATGAGATATAGTATCTTTTCATCTTAGAAACTGGTGGCATATTAAAATTAACCTAGATGGGCCAATCTCCTTGGCCAGTATGGAGATCCCCTCTGAGACACTGAATTGTGGGTTCCATCACTTATGCTGAAAAACTCCATTGATGAAGTTGCTGTATCAGTTTTGTTACAGCTCTAATTGTTTGAAGACATTTTTTCCTACTTCTTTTCCTTGTCTTATTGTGCTGGCCAGGACTTATGGTACTAGTTTAAATAAACGGAGTGATAGTAGACATTCTCATCGTGTGTTTGCAAATATTGTGAGAAGAAAAACATCCTATTTACTGTGTGGGTGTGTTGTTAATCCTGCTATAGAAATGCTGTGATAATTGTGCTGCTTTAAGTTATAGGTGAACATTGAACTATATTGTGGATTGGGCCGGAGAGTAGGAAGAGAGATCCTAGCTGGAGAAGAGAAAGAACTTAGTTTCTCTTGATTTGGGCTGCCAAGGGGAATGGTACATTACATGTGGGCAGGCCAGGATTTAGGAATTGTGAGGGGTCAAAAAGAGGTACCTATGAAAATTGTGTTTGTCCTTGGTGGCGAAAGTGTAGCTAATATCTGAGAGCATGTGAAATGGGAAGGGGCTGGGAGCTCTGAGAACAAGTCAGCTATGTGAGCCCTGAACCTTGGGCTTCTTATTTATACAGTTCTTGCACTGTCTGGGATCATTCTTCCCCTGCAATCATTTAGTATTTAACAAAGTCTTATTGAAAGCTTTAATTTGTCTAAATTATGCTATAGGGTACTAAGGACAAAATGACCTTTTGTCCAGTATTGTGCATTAAAGTGAGATGTATTAAAATGGGAAGAGAAAACCCAACACTTGCATAGTAGAGGCAGCTGGCAACCTATAGTAAAAACTGTGAAGGTAAGGTGAAACTTAGGAAGATAGAGGTAGTAGTGTTAGTTGTTCCAGTGTCTACAGGACAAAATCCTAGAAATTTGAGTTTTATTAAGGAATACCATATTGTCTGCAAGTGTTCTTACAACTTCCCTATGAGTTTTGTTCTTTAACACAAATTAATCCTTTTGGAAATATTGTGACTAAAGGCAATAATAAATACACATCATGAGTCCTAAAATATGTTATTCCAATTTTAGTAGTCCTCTTAAATATTTTCTTTCAAAATACCCATGGTCCCTTCAGTAATCCTCATGCTTTGTGGTTCCTAGGCGCTTTATCATGATTGCTCATTTCTAGAACCTCATGTGCCTTTCAGAATGTGACAGGCTGAACTTCTCAGCACACTCTAGCAAAGCAATGGAATACTGCAAAGGACAGTTGGACCACCTGGTACATTCCTTGTTCTGCACGCTTGATTTCAATTAGTGAAGGACAAGTCTATATTTTGATTTATTTTTACAGTTGGATTATAGAGAACTTCCCAAAGAATATCATGATTGCCTTATTTGTAAACAACAAGAAAGAAAACAAAGTTCATGTTGAATATATTTTTTATTTAAATTCATGGCTCTGAGTGAACAAATTAGAAATTTTTCTGTACTGGGTATCCCGATATAGCCACTGAAATGATTCTTATTTTTAGGTCTAACCTCCCCGGGCAGGTTTTGGGAATAATGACCCAATAAAGTATGAGCTGTGGGGAAAAAGGACCCAGGGAAAAGATTCCATTTCTGATGGAGATGATCAAGGGGATGAGTGAGGGAATGAGTAGGAATGAGGACAGGAATGGGTTGTGGGTGGCAGATGCCAATGAAGATACTCCTATTTTCTTCCTAGTCTTTAAAGAGATCTCTCTTCCTTTTTAAAACGTTGGCTGTGTTTAATTTTATTTTCCCATGTAAGCATAGTAGGATTAGGCTAAGTGGCTAATTCCCCTTTATCCTCAATTCCTCTGAATAACTCAATGTGATCACCCAGAACGATTTTAGCTATATTGAACTTACAGATAATGAAAATTAATAGGTCTTTTTTTTTCCCCCATGGGAAGTGCTAGCAAGGTGGTTTCTTCTTCCTGTATTTGTCAAACTTACTCCTTTTAAAAGTGTAGTTCATTATATTTAATCAAAGTATATTTGTGTATGTATCTTGTTTTATCACATAACTTATCAAAATCTTTTATAACCCAAATTCTTTTACTTAATATTTCCTTCTACAAATTCATCACATCTACAGATATGATATGCCTGTCACCTATGTATTCATTATCCTGATCACTAATAAGATGGTCAGACAAGAGATTACAGCTCCATGGCAAATCACTGCAGAAAGAAAGATGAATCAAGGGTTACATGACATATTAATCAATACGATATGGGCCATTTACCTAGCTATTAATATGTACTTCTATCCTATTCATCAATCTACACAGTCCATCTTGCCCATAGTGATAAAAAGAGACTTTTCCAAAAGCTATGTGAAATCACCAAAACCCCTGATATCAAAAAGTTTCAGAATTAGAAGCCTAAAAACCATGTACCATAGCCTTCTCACCCGGAAAAAATATTGATCTACTAACTACTAACCTTATCATGAAAGCAGAAATGCCTTACACTGCAAATATGTTGACTCAAGAGCTCTGTATTACCTTCTAAGGGATCAAAATTTCCTTAAGGGTCCATTCTGGAAATAAGGTTAGGATCAGTAGATTACAGTTTCACTAACACATCTCGATGTCCTTGTTGGAAAACTGGATACATACTTGTCCATGTGCAGATTTTTCTCACCTTTCCTAATTGCTATGATTTCTCAGATATCATGTTTGAAATATCATGATTGTATCTGTAAATTCCTTCCAGACACCAGCATATAAATCCCTTGTGCTTAGAGACATAAAATCATTTAATTATGTGCTCCTTTATGGTATTCTTAGACACCATGGAATCACCCTTAAGTGACATGTGTTCTACTTGTCATGTGTTCTCCTTCCATGTGTTCTACTTCCAACGTGATTTGCTTTGACAGAAAAAGAGAGGCGGCGTTAACATGACTTTTTCTCCTTGCAGGAATGGGGGTTAGCCTATTCTTTTCTTCTTGTTTTAAATATAACTTTAAAAATTATTTTCATCTTTCTTAGCATTATTCATAATCCTGAATTCTTCTGCAATTCTGACATTCATAGTTGTGTGCTCTTTTATCTATCTTTTGTAGGTGACTTTTAATCATTTTTCTGTTTATGAAAGATATATTTACTAAAGAAAATTTGAAAACCAGAGATCAGAGTGTAAAGAATAAAATAAAAATTCCATCACTTAGAAATAACTATTCATAGTCTAATATCCTTCATTTTAATGCAGGTTTTTTTTTAAAGTTAGAACCAAATTAATATTTCTATCCTTAAGTTTTACTTTGTAAGATTTTTTCCCCATGACATTCAATATTTTTATACAACAAAATTTTAATTATTTCAAAATACTTTATTACATTTCAATTTATTTACTAGTCTCCTTTTTGGGAAATTTAGGTTCTTCTAATTTTTTTGCTGTTACAAGTAAAATTGTGTTGAATAGTCTTATGCTTCAAATCTCCTTATCAGATGGTTCTCTAACCAGCTCCGATAATTTATTTAGATTATTATTTCTTATGTGATCATTAGCTATAATTTAATCTTAGTTTCCCATTCTTTGTGGGCCATTTTGTGTCATCTTAAAGTCTCCTTGCTATTTTTTGAACTTTTAGAAATCTTTGCTAGATTATATTTATTTGGCTAGGTGGGCATATTTACCTTTTCCCAAGCCACCTGTCAATTTCCTAGTAAGTTCTTCCTTCTTAGCCAGACTGAAAATTGAAAATAATAAGTTTTAGAATTAATAAAAATCTTTATTTTATGATACTCTTGTTTTCAGGTAAATGTTAGTTTTCTTTGGGCTTCTAAAAGAGCAAATTAATAACACAGTGACATATCTTGTACAGGTTTGGTGACCAAATATGCTTGACCTCAGCAGAAAGCCAACAGGTCAAAGAGAAATCTGGAAGTAGAAAGCATGGTTTTGCCAGGTGATGGGAACAGGGTCTCCAGAAGATGATGGTAGGGAGAGTAGTGTGGTTCTGATCAGCTTATTAGACTTAGGCAGGACATCAGCTGGCAACCGGAAATCTAGAGTTCTGGAACTACTTCTCATAACAGACATTTTTTTAAAAAGGTGTCAAGGTGCCAAGTGGATTAGTGCTTAAGCTAGGAATCTTGTTCTAATTAGGCCTTTAGTGATAAACGGAAATTAAGTGGAAGTCAAGTCATATAAATGAGAAAATGCAGAGTGGGCTAATGAAGACTCAGGGATAATAAAGCAGGTAGATGCCTAGGGCTCCAAACAGTTATACCAACACTGGATTTTGGGCTATTGGTGGGTTTGTATTTAATATACATGATGTGCCTCAATTAAGATTGGCTTAAAGACTATATGAGGCTTAGAATGCAGATTTAAGGCCTTGGTACCTACTGTTGTAAAGGACTGAACTGTAGAAAAGGTACAAATAACCAAAAATCAAAGCATGACTGTATTCAATCCTCTAATTTGGCCAAAAGAAGTTTCTATAATAGCAGATGAAAAGACGGTTAAATACCATTACTTTACCCCACCTCTGTTTGAGGGTCTATTGGAAAAGCTTTATTCATATACTTCATCTACATATATGGCCTGCATTATTGCCCAACTTCCTACAGTATTTGTTTCTTTTCCTTTATGCTTACCCTCCCAAATTTTGCTACTCTTCCACCAAATAAATTTGCTGTAGTTATGTTTATGATTTTTAGTGATTATTTGCATCTTCTTAAGACAGGCTAATATCGGGCCCATTTTAATGTTTGAACATACATAACTTTTACATATTTTAGTCACTGATTATACCATTAAATTAGAATATACTTATGAGATTATACCTGCCTTAAAACACAATTTATTATGTCTATTAGATTTGTTCTGTCTTTGTATATTAATTTGAGGATATATTTTTCACAGTCCCCATATCCTGCTGCTTTTCTACAGAGAATTACTTGGTATTTTACGTTGTTAATTTTTTTGTTAGTATAGGAATTGTTTTTCATGGTATTCAGTCTTACACTTTTATTGAGATATTTTTTGTCTTCCTCCGATTTTAATCTAAAATCTTCTTGATCAGATCAGCAACTCTTCTAACAGATATTTTTTTCTAGTTCTTGTGAGATGTACTTCATCCCTTGCCAGAAGCTACATCAAATACTTGGTAATCTTTATAGAATTTCTTGGCTTGGAATTATATAAACATATTGATGAAATTCATGTAGCTTCTGCTAAGAGCTTTAGCTTGAGGGGGAAAAAAAAGCTTAAGGCTTTAAGGTATTTTTGTTTTTGTTTTTGTTTTTGTTTTCCCCTAATAGGACAATACACTGACGAATACAATCATTTCCTTCTTTTGATATTTATTTCCTTATTTATTGTTCTTGCTTGGGTTTCTTTCCACTTATCTCTCACATCTTTCTTATTATTGAAAGAATTAACAGAAAAAAGATAGTTTTAAAGTTATTGAGAACTTAAATATTTTAAAATTTTCAGAAAATCTACACTGTGAATTATTCTTGGTATTTTTATTTCTTGAACATATTTCAGAGAAAAAAATTCGGAGACATTTGAATCTATGGAAAATTTTAAAATACATGCAATGCTTCTTTTAGCAAGAAGAATTTTGGTTTCCTCATTTTTATTTTGGATTTAAGTCTTTGCCTAGAAAATGGGGAAGACAAACTTGACTAGAGATAAATCAGATCAATATTCTACTTGCAGTATAATTCTTTAGAATAATAGTTTCAGATCATTGCTTTCAATAGTTCACCTTCATTCCTAACCCTATTTGCAAGCTCACCAAGAACATGTTAAGTCCAGGTCTGGCTATTGAACTGGGAGCTTTATTCTCTGTGTTAATGTTACTTTTTAAAGACAACTGGTAGGTTCTTGGCTCTCACTGCACTTGGATTTTGTTTGCTGGTTCTCAGGTTAGGATTACTTGAGTTTTAATTTCTGGCTGTCTTGAGGCTTTCAACTAAAACAGACACAGAGTACTTTGGAAGCAGGGATATGGTGTTTTCCTTAAAGACTTATAACTTAAGCATAGCTTATCACTTCTGACCTCCTATGGGGGATGTCCTGGGTCTATAAATCCTACTTGAAAATGGTGATATCTTTCCAGAAAGAACTAAAGTGTACCTAGCAACTGTCAGACCACCTTGATTATAGTACTGGTTCTCCAAGAAGCCCTAAACATGAAATATGTCATGAAAATGTAGATATGAAGTTTGATTTGGGGTACTATTATAACAACTAGTGCTATACTAATTTATATAAGGATACAAAATGAATAATATGTTGCCCTCAGTGAGCTTACAGCCAATTTGTATAAAGAGAATATGTGCAAGTTATTGAAATAGAAAAGTTATTTTAAAGATATATTAGGAAGCAAGGAAGAGATGAGTCCTTGGCCTAGGGCTAGGAGTCATATTTCTGAGAAATCTTGCAAAGCAAAGGTGATAAATGCATTGGGACTTAATAGATGAATATAATTTAGTCACTCACAGAGGGCAAGAAATTCTATGCAGAAATTATAGGTCTGAGAAAAATCTTGGGGTCAAGAAACAGTAGTATATAGTGACTAAGAAGCAGTTCAGTGTTTTAGAAAATCATATATGAGTAAGGAGTAATGGGGACTTAAAGTTGTAAACATACTCAGGGATCAGATTACTGAGTCTTGTAAGCTATGTGAAGAAACTGTGACTGTAGCTGTGGATAATGGGAGATATCTTTTAGATTTTCATTAAGTGATATGACATTAATAGATTTATAGCTTTAACAGATTTTTCTGAAAGTTGTAAAGGACAGTGGATGTGGTGATTTTAATCTATTTGCAAGTTCTTTGATACTCCTCTTAGAAGGTAGAGCCTAATTTCCCTCCCCTTGAATGTGGGCTAAACCTACTGATTCACTTCTAGCAAAGAGAATAAAATGAAGTGATGGTGTATAACTTCAGAAACTAGATCACAGAAGTCATGTGGCTCCTTCTTAATTCTCTTTCTCTTGGATCTCTGGCCCTGAGAGAGAGAGCTGCCATGTAAGGACACTCAGAAAGACTTGTAGAGAGGCCCATGTGGAAGGAACGGAGGACTTCTACCAACAGTCACATGAGGAAAACATCTTGGGGGTGAATCTTTTGGTCCTGGTCAAGCCTCCAGATGACATTAGAGAAAGCCAACAGCTCAACTGCAATCTTTGCAGAGACCTGAGCCAGTACCACACAGCTAAGCTACGCCTGGATTCCTGATCATTAGAAACCATGAGGAAGAATAATAAATGCTTGTTTTAAATGGCTACATTTTGGTGCAATGTGTTAGACAGCAGTAGATAATCAATATACTGGTTTTAGATGGGAAGAGGACTTTAGTGCAGGCAGATAAGTTAGGAGCCTGCTATAGTTGGTGAGGTTAGAAGTTGTGAAGGTCTAGTTTAGGACAGATAAAGGTGGGTAGGAGGCAAAATATATAAAAAGAGTAGGAGTCAAAAATTTCTTGAACTTAGAGAATGATTAAATATGGAGATAGAGGAAGGAGTCAATGTTGATTCCCATGTTTCTGGCTTGGGCAACCAGGGTAAGAGTGTTGCTGACATACTGAGGAGGAGCATATTGGAGAGAGAATAGATTCAGTTTGGGAGATCCAGTTTGAATTGTCTGAGATGTCCAGGTGAAATGTCTTGAATAGATGTACCAATGAAGAGATAGGGATTAAGGAATCATCAGCATAGAGGAGGTAGTTGAAATAATAAACATATATATCATTTAGGGAAAGAATATAGAGTGAGAAAAGCAGTTGTCTGAGGAAGTAACCTGGAAGCAGTTGGCATAAACAGGATATTGCAGGAAGATATGAATAGGTAGTGAGAGAAACTTGAAAATGTAGACAGAAGGCTTGGTTTTAGGCATTAGATAGGAAACTGCATTCTCTGACACTGGTGAGAAGGAGGAAAGAATGGGTGTTCTGGTGAGTTCTGAAGTGGATAGATAATTGGATAATTGAGAGGAATCATTCTCTATAGTTCTAGTTTTCCGGATGAAGTAACAGGAGGAAAGATGGCTTGCTACAATTACTTCTCCCACAAATAAGGATGATGCCAGTTGAATAGAGAGGAAAGTCTTTGGCTGTAAGGGGAGAATGAGGAACAAAGTAAGCAGGGACAATGAGGGAATGGATGGGTTGTGCTGAGTGCTCAGTCACGCCTTTGATGTAAGTGATACCAATATGGAAATATGATAATATATACACCTGGGGAATCTTTCTGTTTCAGATCACCTGGAGCCCTAAACCTGATAACAATCCCATAGATAACAGCTTATCTATGTAAGACATACTGAAAGATTTTAAAGTTTGTTTTGCAACCCTTAGTTCATCACCTTTTTTGGGTCTAGAGAGGAGTCAATATTGATCTAAAAGATACTGAATAAGAGGTACTCTTTTAGACAGTATTGGTTTTCTATATGTTCACCACTTTCCACACACTCATAGAGAGGGGAGGGGATGCTTTTGTGCATTTTTAGCAAAGTCAGAGAAAAGCATTTGTGAAAACTACAAGGAAAGCTTGGCATGAGTCTTCTAAAGTTTAGGGGACATGGTTAAAAGTTAAGGTTCTGGCTGGAGCTGGCAGAACAAGACAATGTGATGCTTTGAGAGCTAGTTGCATCTACCACTGGGGGGTAAAGGTGTGTTTCACACACACCAAATGTGTTCCCCCACAAGGGAGCCAGCCATGGTCTCCTGAAAAAAAAATAATAAAAAAAAATAATAAATAAATAAAACCCTGCCCCAGGCAACCACTTGAGATGAGGTGGTAGTATCTGAAGAAAGGCACTGCTAAATCTAGAAAACTATAGATGCCCTTATTGCAAAGAGAGGGGAAGCTAGGCAAGAAGACAATATAAACGTGCCCCATAAGTCACCTTTGGATATATATTATGCACAGAAGGAACTGATGGAATGTCACAATTGTGCCTGTCAAGATAGACTTTTCTTGCCCATTTATCTCTTTTCTCAATATTCCCTACCTTATCCCAATTGTGGAGGGGCCAAGGCAGTATCTGTGGAATAGGGGATAAGGCAAAGCAGGAAAAGATAAGATGCTAGTTTTAATCCCTTCTCCACTACAGGTCTCCTAAGAGTCAACAGTCCTGAGCTGGAAAAAAAACCAAAACAAAAAAACTTTACATTTGCCTAACTGATTTCCCACTACACTAGACTGGATACTCTTTAGAATGGAGTAGACTTTTTATCACCTAAGATTGATTTAATTTATGTGACCTGGCTGAGTTTTAATCTAGGAGTGGAAAAAAATAAAACAGTGGAAGAAACAATAAAAATAAAACCCCCAGAGAAGTGGCAGCAACAGGAAAATTATAGTTTCTTCTTGAGCCGAACCTGTTTAATAAAGAATAATGTGGGGTTTTTTATGGCTGATTGGTTTCCAGTAGTGCTACACTGACTGGATGTCCAATGGACCTTTTTAATGTTAAGGTCAGTAAATGGATAAGGAGACTGGGGAATTAAGGGTCCCAGTAGAAGTATGTTTCAGATAATTCATGATAAAATTTAGATTGAGTAAAGAATCAAACGAAGTGAGGTCAAAGCAGGACTAATTATCTGACAGAATTGAATCAAGGGTTGGAATGCCCGGGTAGTTGATGAGCAGTTGACATGAGAAGCAGAAAGTGAGATAATCAAAAGCACTGGAGGTTGCGGTCAGACCTCTAGATTAAAGCAATTTCCAATGTTGACACATCCTAAGTTTTCTCAAATAATTTGAAATAATTCATTTCAGTAGATATTAATAGATATGTGGTGAGTAAGATGGAGCCTACTCATGAGTAGCTTGTTGGGAATACATATGCATTTTATTGGAAACAAAATATGCGCACAGAATTTGGTAAATAAAATCATTGAAAGACATTCAATATTGTGCTTTTACTATGTGCTAGATGTGCTAACTTCAGGACATAAAGAATGAAAGAGAATAGTTATTTACCCTTGAATATTGAAAATCTGACAGGACAAACATCCAAACCATATTAGAGTCATACATGGAGATACATAATTACGATACACTGAGGTAAGTAGGTGCTATTAAAAAGGTTGCAGAAATATATGGAAGGGCACGTCTATGAAACTGGGGAAAACAAAAAACTTATCTTGGATTAGGTGGGCATGGAGGCAGGCACCTGTAGTGCCAGTTGCTCGGGAGGCTGAGGCAAGAGAGTCACTTGAACCTGGGAGGTAGAAGTTGCAGTGAGCGGAGATTGTGCCATTGCACTCCAGCCTGGGAGACAGAATGAGGCTGTCTCCAAAACAAAAAAGTATTTCATATTTCAGTTAGTAGTTCAAACATATTTCATGAAAGCTACATTTGAGATAAACCTTCAAGGACAAGTAGGATTTTTGAAGGAATTGATGGGAGAGAGTATACCTTGTCTTGGACGTAATATAAACAACATCTAAAGGTCAAGAAAACACAGTGTATCTTCTGAGAATAGAGAGTTGTCCAGCTTTCAGTTTAGAGAATGTGTAAGGAAATTAGAAGATGAGCATGAAAATGTAAATTAGAGCCACCCAGTGAAGGAGCTTAGAAGCCCAAATAATAAATTGGCAACTATGAAAGTTTTAAGCAGGGGAAAAACAAAATTAGAGTGGAAGCCTAGGAAGATTGATCTGATTGATATGTATGAGATGATTAAGATGAAAAACACAAAAGGAAATCAGTCAGACTCTAGTAATACAACAGTCAAGAAGAAATCAAGTTCTAAAGCAAGATGGTGAATGTGAGGATTGAAAAGAGGAGTGGATTCAAAATGCCATTTGGAAATGGAACCAATTGGATTTGTGGACTCAAGATGTGCAGGCAGAAATTCTTTTGGCTTTCCAAGGTCATGTTCCTGGATGTATAAGAAAATGAGAGTCCCATTAAAAGACATAAGAAATTGCCTGACAGGCGTTTGGAAATGTGAACTTGGAATTTGGGAAGATGATTAGAGGTAGAGCACTAGCAGTTACCTGCTTAGATGTTGATAGATGGAGCCACATGAGTAGGAAAGATTCCTGACTGAGTTTATCTTGAGTTCTTTACCCTATTTGAGTTATGAACTCTTTTGTGAATATGATGAGAGCTATGTATTTCCTTGCCAGAAAAATGTGCAAACACACAGGCACAAATTTTTGTAGGCCTTAGTTTAAAATATCTTGATATCAAAAGAAAAGAGAGCTGACAAAAGAACATTGTAAAATACTTACATTAAGGAAACAGAATTAGGAAAAGATGACACAGTGATAGAAAACAAACCAGGGTAATGAGGGTGCTTTAGAAGATGCTTTGAAATATTTAGAGCTACAGAGTGTTTCAAGTGTCTGAGAACTGAGGAGAAGTTGTTGGATTTGGTGATCACTAGATTTGGAATGTGTTGCTGATCTAGGACTAGGAAAATATTCAGTAGTGTGGTGGGGAGAGAAATGAAACTACAGTGAGTTAAGGAGTAAATAGATTGTGAGACTAAGTTGAGATACTACATTGAGAGACTAAGTATATTCTGTTCTTAAGCTTAATCATAAAGGTAAGAAGAGAGCAGGGATTTGAAGGAATATGCAGTTTGGGGAAAATTTTTTTATATAATTAAAATACTGGGCATGTTTTTAGACAGAAGAGAAGGACTTGGAATGGAGCAAAATACATAAGAGAAAATAGTTGTTGTGAAATGTCAGTTATTATTTTCACATTCAATGTTACTACCAACTATGGTTGCACTTTTGGAAAACAAAATAATACTTCTACAATGAAGACAGGAACTCACAGCTAAGTCTTAAAAGGATCTACTTGTGAGATATAGGAAAACATTGAAAAACAGTACTGTGTGAAGAGTAGAAAAATGTGAAGATTTTCCAGTCTTAAATCTGGCTGAAATCTTGTCACAGAAAAAGAAACATGATTATGGACATGTCTGAGCAGAGGCGCTCTTGATAGCAGAAGCTAACTATAGTTGTTTCAGAGTTTTTAACACCTGTTCTTTCCCTAGTTCTTAGTGTAGTGTTTCTCAATTGGCTGTCCCCTGGAATCATGTGAGAAGATTTGAAAAATACTGATGACTGGGCCCCAGCCCTAGTGATTCTGATTTAACTGGAGTGGGGTGAGGTGTGGGCATGGAAAGTTTTTAAAGGTGATGTTATGTGCAGCCAATGTAGAGAACCACTGTTTTAGCACATTCACTTTGGGCTTTGATTTGATTACATATTCCATCTAGTTATTTTCTGTAGGTTGCTTGAGGAAGACATGGTCACCAGCTAAAGTCTTGAGTCTTAGATGACTCCATGGAGAAATACTTACTATCTTGGGATAGTAAGACAGGAACTTTCCATTTATTTCTCCTTTTAACCAGCTTAATCCAGGCTTTTCACCCACAGTTATGAGAAAGCAAAGCCTAGCAGGAGCTTATTCTCTGGACATTTGTGAATTTCACACACAAGGGAAATCTAAGAATAAAGCAAGATTCCCAGAAGATACACTTCCTCCCATTTCTAAAATCACCACCTGATGATCAACCAAGCTGCAGGGAAAATGACAATAGTTTGCTTTAGGTTGGGTAGACAGTCTATGCATGGCAGGTGGGAATAAGCCTCTTTCTCAGTGACAGTTACTCTTCCAGGGTAGGAGCAGTCAGCCACAATTCTATTTTCAGAATATATTTTCAGGGTAAGTCTATATTAGGCAGTAACTCACTTTCCTCTTCTCCTCCTTCCCTCCAAGTTTCCCTGCCCTCTAAAGACGGGATCATTAGAAAGGGTGAGAATTGCCCAAGGATTATATGAAGTTGTGGTAGTTGAAGAGAATGCCTCATTAGCATGTGAGAGAAAAGCCCAAACAACACCATCAAAGGGTGTTAAATCAGTCCAATGGGGTGGAGAGAGGGGGTGGTTAGAATTAATTTAAATCACTTTAAAGCCAATGTGAATGAAGGAAGAATTATTTCCCTAGTAGTTATTTAGCCTGCAAGTGAGTGAATGTATGTACATTTTCATGTGAATACAGACTTGATTACCTAAATTTGTTCATAATGATGGCCTAAATAATAAAAAAAAATTTTTGACATTTCACCTGTTCTTTGGAAACCAGAAGAATCCTAAGGAAGCATGGCAGGCTAAGGAGAATATCTGAAACAGTATATTATAACACGCTACTCTTACTAGCATAGTAACAATTGAAATAATGAAGATACACAAAACAGAGCAACAAGATTAGGCACACCTGAGTTAAGAATCTAATGAAATCACTTTTAATTTGTATCCATAAACTGGACAAAAGTTTCCCACCAAACAGGGTCAGACTTGCAGGAGACTGGGGTGGAAGTGGGTAGGAAGGAGAGCGGGAGAGAGCTTTGATTAGCTACTCAAAATCTCCCTTTAAGTCAAGAGTTTGGCTCCCTCCAGTGTCTGCTTAAACAGCCTTCTGTTCATTGAGTGGGTGAAAGTGACTAGAAGGCTTGGTAGGTAATTGTATTGGCTTGCAACCCCAAAAGAAATGCCAGTTGGTATTACAGGATTTTGTGCCTTTGTGCACCAGCCAGCATTTCTCAAGAGTACACCATTAGAAGAGCCGAAAACGTTCTTCAAAATTTCCTGGAGGTTGGGCCTGGGCAGAGGTGACTAATATAAAAGATTGGGGCCAATGCACAAGAATGATTGTTAGCCCTATGATGCTCTATTGCTAGAGCATACTCAGTTTTACCTTTGCTGTCCATCCCCACTCCAGGGAATATCTTGAGAGCAAAATAATGCAGTGTGAACCCCCATTCTTCCCAAGAGTAGCTGGAATATGATGATGTGACTATGTTGAAAACTTAGTCACATAGAGAGATAATATGAGTAAAAGCTTTGCTTAGTGTTTATTGTAATAGCTTACCTCTACTTGATAAAATCAGAAAAATGCAGAACTAAAAAACAATCCTAAAGGATAAATTGAGATTCTTACTGTGATATACACTGGTATTTCTTAACTAAAAGCAAAGCAATCAATACATAATATCATATATCTTAAACCACAGGTATTTCCCTTCTCTCTGCTTTAGGGACCTGGTTGAATCATCCACTATTCTATGCCCTTAATTGTGTAACAATCTGGGCCAGTCAGGGAACTCTACTATTTAGGTCAGATGTGCAAGTACTGCATTGTTAGTTACCTGGTATATGTAGAACATCAGTCATTTTACAAAATAATTTTCAGGGATTTTGACATTTGCAATAGAGAAGATCCACAAGTCTTTGATTTGATAAGTTGCTTCCTGCTGCCTCCTTCCTGTCAGAGGTGCTGAGCTTGAAAATGAGATCAAACTTCCGGAAAGAAATATGCTTTATATAAATGTTCCCACTCATATTATTTCATAGTCGCCTATGACAACCTTAGCGTCAAAGATTTATTCTGGGTATTTAAGTTATACAACAAAATATCTGATGTAAATTTTGGCAAGAAATTCACTAACTGGATAACTTGCCAGGAACAGGTATCCATATGGGATAAACAGAAGTCATGAGAACAGGTAAGAACCTGCTCACCAGGGGCTGCATCTCGAATTAGTTTCCTAATTTGTCCAAACAAAATATCATTAAGCTCATTAGTGCCTCAATCTATCTTTTCAGTAAGATGTGCATCATAAACAAGCCAATTTTCTCATTAAAAAATAGCTAGTTTGGATCCTACAATTCATTAGAAAAAAAAGTGTTCTGAAACTTGAAGAGCTATTTGGAGAATCTGAATAATGAAAACAAATAAACAATAACAAAAAACATCTGGCTTTAAAAGATCAAGTTCTGTTTCATGTAACTTCCAGAGAGGGATAGCTACTTTTAAATATAAAATCCCTTACATAACATCACTCAGGTTTTAGTTGATAAAATACCATAAACATATTCATGATTCCACATATTAGTTCTAAAAGACTATTTTATCTTTAAGGTTAAGTGTGTTAATCCTGAAAAAGGTGATGCTTTGTAGATGAAGTCAAGTTTTTGGCTGTTAAAAAGGCAACATGGCTTCTTGAAGTATCATTCCATTTGCTTCTGTGAGTAAGCTATTTTCCGAAGTTAATATTGAGAAAAGGGAAGCTAATCAGGTCATTTTCTGTAGTGAGATACAATATTTTTCCCTCTATAAAATGGGTTATTCCAAAAATTTTATCCTAGGTCCTTCTGCTTATTAAGTGAAGCTTAAAACCTCTAAAGGATTATTTGACTTTCAATAGCTCATGCTTTTGTTAAAATACATTTCAACTTGCTCCTGTAATTAAGATTAACATCTTATGTCTAACTTCATGACTCTCAGAAAGTTATGATTACAATATAACTTAGATAAAAATGATTAGAGGGTAAGAATATTCACAAAATGTGAATGACAGAAAATGTGTCTAACAGCCCACATTATTGTGTAGTCCTAAAACTTGTTCTTCCTAAGATTTTGCCTAATATAAGTAAACGTCTGACACTCTGAGTTAACATTTAAAAATATGCCTTAGTTTCATAATCACTGCAGTGCAGAAGTTATTAAAGCTACAACAGTTCAACATAAAAGAAGCCAGGAAATTTTCTGCATTATTTGGCTTCCTTATAACACATGATAATTTATATAAAATTCTCATTTTCTTACTTTTAGATCACACATAGAATCTTCATAAACAGAAGAAGTATAACATATGGTTTATAGAGAAGACTACAATATGCATAGCAGGATCTAGAAGGAAAATTCCATAAAAATAAGTAGAAAGCATTTGATTAATGGATGTATTTTAATTAATATGCACATGGGATTATGAAAGAGTTGAATTAATGTGATTGATAGTAAGATATTGTTACTACTAGGGCAAAGAAAAAGCAGTTTATGCCAGTGGATATTACTCTAGGTGCAGATTTGGTTTAGCATTGGTAGAAATCAGTTTATATTTAATGAGCACCTATAAAGTGCCAGAGCCTAGTTGGTACTTCTATAGTTCATATTACAAATATATTTTTACACTTATATTTTTATGTGAGCAACATTGTTTTAGATAGTATATTGAAGTCTAGAGAAATTTAATATGACTTTCATGATAGGATAGCTTATAAGTGATAGAATTGAGATTCATAACGTATTCTCCCAGAGCACGTGCAACGTTCATCTACTTTACTTCATTTTCTTTCTCAAATACATTCAATTTGGTAACAGTAGAATAAAACGGAACAAAAAGAATAGATTTCTTCATGTAGCAGGTAATAGTTTGACTAATAAAAACTGTATCTCTCTAAGCAGACTTTCACAGCTACTACAATCAATAATGATAGCTAGAATAAAATTATTATATTGCAAGACTAAAATTTATCTTAGCTATCCTTCTCAGAATTGAGAAAAGGAAATAAGAAAGTTCATCTTTATAATATCTTAAAAGCAATCTCCTCACTGGTATTTGAATAATGCTGGCCAGAACTTCCCAAGTTTAAGGTTGTCACTACCCCTTAGGCCTGGGAGGTTTAATTAAGAGTGAAATTAGTGGTATGTGTGACTTTGGGTTTACTAGCACACATGTGTCAAGAGGAGGCGGGTATGCAGTTGAATCTTGCAGTTGTGTTGGTGAATCACCCTCTATGGGCTTCTCAGCCAAACGTAACCATCATCTGCTTGCATCAGTGTTGTGCAAGCTGTACTGGGTAGAGAAAATTCTGTCATCTCTTTTGGATGAGCCTAGTATAGCTTCTGAATGGATTCTTTGTTACAAAATCCCTAGGATACAATAGAAATTCATCAACACTGGCTTGTTTTTCTTAGTGTGTCAAAAACAATTGAGATAAACAATGTCTAGAATCTGATCTTTACTTCTAACACATAAATAATTTTGAGCTTTCCCTAAAAGGAAGGATATATTGACATAATAGTAGGCACTCAAAATAAATGCTTATTATTGAGTGCTCAATTGATTCATTATATATGTCCTGAACAACTGTAAACACATTAAGATGGTATCTAATATTCCTAACCCATATACCACCAAGTCCTTGCAATTTTTAACTACTAAAATTTTTCTTTATTCACCTGTTATTTCAATGTCTACCATCTCTGTCTAAGCTACCATCTTCTGTAGACAATACAAAAAAATCCCATAACTGGTCTACCTGTTCCATTCTGACCCCTCAACCCCCATCATTCTCCACATTCCAGTGAGGGTCTTTCTTTTTTTAAAAAAAAAATTATGGATGCTCTTATTTCTACTTTAAGTACTAAAATGATTTTCTGTTGTTCTTGGATAAGAACAGCCCTCGACATAATATAGTGCTGCTCTCTGTTCTCAAGGTTCCAAGCCACATTGACTTTTCAGTTGCTCATAGGTGCCATTATCTCTCCTTTCACAGTATCTGTGCTCATTTCACTGAATACAGCTTGATTTCTTTCTCTTCACTTAGTTAACTCTACTCATCCTTTAGTTGTCATTTTTCCCATGAAAACCTGATATCTCTGATATCAAACTCCCTATTTTATGTTCCCACAACATTATCTCTTAATTTTAGCATATATCATAAGTTCAATTTAATATTTCTTTGAGACATATGATTATTCTGTCTCCCTCACAAGATGATGAGCTCCACATGGGCAGGGACTTCAATGGCTTACCATTGCTCTGAGCCTAAAATCTTACAAACTTCTCAACAATGTATCTAAAGCCTTCTGATCTGCCCCCAAGACTACTTCAATCTCATCTCCAAAAAAAAAAAAAAAAAAAAAAAGACATAATTCAGTTGAATTTAATACATATTTATAGATTCTCTTTTGACCCAAGTTTTCCTGCAGAATCCATTGGCTTGCCACGATTAGTGCAAAACTACACAAATTAGTAGTCACTATTTCTACTTAGAATCCAGTTTTCTCAGTTACCTCCAAACAGCTTGTCTCCTTACTCCATAGCAACTTCCAATGGCTTACAAGATGCTAAACACATTGATCAGCTCAGTTTTTGGAATCAAGATTCTAAATGCCTGATATCATCAATTTTCTTATCTAACTTGCCCTCCAGCAGCATCAGTAGAGTTCACCGCTGCCTTGTTCTGGGAAAACTTTCTTCTCTTTATTTGCATGATACCACTTTCTCTTGGCCTGCTCTTTACCTCATTGGCCACTACTGTTTCTTTGGATTGTAACTTCTAGATGTAACTATAAGTAGAAGTACCCTAGGGCTCAGCTTGAGATTCTCTATTCTCATGTATACCTTGAGAGATCTGATAAAATGGTCTCTGTTACTAGATAATAGTTTATAAATAATTTTTAATTTCTAGTAAAAGGTCATTAAGGATTTGCAAAAAAGGTTTCATATTCATTAATTGTATTAAGATATATTTCTTTATACTGGCCTCAAATTTGGGGCAGTTTTTTAAAATTTAATGTGCTGCTTTAACTCATCAGAGAAAAGACTACAAGAGAAATAAGAAGCTATAGCAAAAAAAATCTAAATGGAGAAGTTCACTTTAAAAACTCATGCTACATTTGGTGGCTCTCATCAGTATTTGGGGTTAGGTATGTAGATGCTAAAGAATAAAGGCATGGATACACAAAAGTTTGAACATGTTTGGACAAATTACTAAAGAAGATTGTGTTTCATATGAAATTCATAGCTTCAGAAATTGATCTCTAAAAGTTAAGTATTAAGGAGATGTATTACAGGCAATATCATGAAAATATTTGGTTACATGAGAAAAATGTTTGAGCCAATGACTGACATTATAAGACTCTTATAAATATACAGACCTTAGATATACATAAAACCAAATATTAAAATAATTTATTATCACTAAAATCTATTAATTTCCTCTTGGTGATACAAAGGCAAACACTATAGAAGTTTATTAAAACTTTATGACTGAATTATGGTAATATGCCCTGCTCATTGTAATCTAATAAATATTTATTGAGGGTTCATTGTGTCCAAGTCTTTATTCCTTCATTCCTTCTTCCATTATTTTACTTACTCATTCAACAGTCATTATTTTTAAGGCACTGTCATAGATTCCAGTGATAAAGAAATGACCAGGACATGGCTTTTCTTGCAGTAAATGTACAGAGGTTAATAAGATACCATTCTTATTTTCAAGCAGGGATAATGAAAATATTGAAAGATAATTTGTGATTCTGTTAATGAGATGTTTTCAAAGCATGTGATTTTGAACTTAAAAAAATACATGAAATAGTTTGTCTTTCCATTTGTAGCAAAATAAGAAGCATTTAATAGTAAATTTGGTTAAGACATTTGCAATTATTTTTGGAATACATAGTTAATAAGATAGGCATTTTGTGTGCTTGCAACTAATATGTTTTTTTTTTTTAACCCTGATAGCATTCATTTTAAGATTCACCATAAATATGAGTAGTTTTTTGGGAAAAAATATTATTATATAAGATGTGCAAATAAATTGAATTATATCTCAATTACAGAAGCATTAAACTGTGAAAGTAAAGTGCCTGTTATGCTTTATGGAGGAATTATAATAGATAGTAAATCAATTTACTAGCTAATGGTGGTTTCTAGCCTTGTTTGACTTATTGATTGGTTTCATGTTTTTTGATAAGTCATTTAAAAAACACATCTTCCAATTAATTTCAGAACAACATTGGCAGGAAGAAATGTTTTTTATTCTGTAAAAATTGAATTGGTCCCATCTACATTTTCCAGTGCCATTTGATTCAGAGTACTTTTTTCTTCTAAAAATTATCCAAGAATGCTTTGCTTCTTTGATTATATATTTTTCTGACCTTAGGAAAAGAACACTGAAGTTGTGATTCTCAAAGTCTACATTCCATTGAGTACTTAGTGAATTTTTAAAAATCCCAAGCACAGGATCATTAATAAGTTAAACACTATACCTCACTTATTTTCTGTAAGTTCTGTACAACAGAACTATTAGCTGCAGATTGACAGATCCCCAGCACCTACCACAGGGCCCAACATAACAAAAAGTGCTTAGTAAAAGTTTCTGGGAAGGATCGATGGCTGTACCAAAGTATACTAAGTTAAAGTAAATGAAGACATTTTTACACATATGAAGATGTTAAGTAGCCTACTCCCAGTACATTCCCTAAATAATCATGATTGTGTCATACATTGCATCATATTTTTCTTTCAAAAAGCATTAAGCAAATCTAGTTACTAAGAGAATAGAAAAAATACTTTGTTTGGGTGATTCTTAGGCCTCTGTCCATGGTCTCAGGGAAGCCAAGGAAGTCCATTATCTTGTAGACTTTATTGACTGATTTCTGCCTGAAACATTAGATAAGAGACTATGATGCTGTTTATACTCCATTTTCTAATCTTCAAATGTAGAGTTTTAAAATTGTAAAGAAAGATCTTTGAGGACAGGACTTATTTTTCATTTGTTGTTGGTTTTCTGCTTGCCATTCTATACTCAGTGTCTAGCATAATACCAAATTTAATATGTGTGCTCAATTAACACCTGTTGGATGAATGAATCAAAAATGGCATGGCTAAATAAAGGAAACTATTGGAATTAAGATCATGAAGTCAACATTAACTAGCTAACTGAAATAGTATATATGTGTATGAGGATATCCAATTTGAGTATGCTTTAATTTTTACTATCAAAATTAATACTTAGCAGCATCATGATTAATCTGCAAATGCTTAAACCTCCTCTTTGTTAGAACTGCATAGCCTAGTTGATATTCAAAATAGATATAATTTTTACTAAGTGCTTTTTATCATCAAAGCAACCAATGAATCCATGTAACCCACAAGCCTTATACATCTTCATGGATGAGCAAGTTTGGATATTGCAGTCAGACTTCTGATGTCACCAAGGATCTTTCTTTAGGATTATTTGAAACCAAATTATCGAAATAAAGACTATCAAGCATTCTGTTTTTTGTTTTCCTTTTGCTGGTGGATTATTTTGCTCACCTTTTCCTCTTTGTTTGTTTTGGGAATTAGAGTTTTTGAATGAGCCCATGTGGTGTTAAGAACTATCTCTAGATATTGAGTTTACCTTACAAACAAGCAAAAATTCCCAGTCTATTAGAAATCTTCTCCTAGGATACAAGGAAAGGCAAAGTTCAGCTGAACTGCACAATTAATTCGCAATCATTTTTGAATAGAGAGAAAAGGTTGCTTTAAGCTGTTCTGTTCTCCTCCTAGGGATTTAAGGTCAGCTTCAAGAAGCAAAATTACTATTCTTTCAAAGTTGTCTCTCCTGATTTGTATTCCTGTAATTATCTCCTCAGGACCTCTTTTTAACTTGTAAACATAGCTTAATAAATCAATTCAAGGATTAGCTACATGCAAATATACTATTCTGATAGCTAAATGGACAGGTAAAGGAATAAAGTAGGACAGTTTTCCTTCCTGACCAATGATTTCCACCAATGTGTCAATCATTTTTGTTTTACACAAAGGAATCAGACTTTTTGTTTCTGGGAAAAGTGATTTTTTGTTTTTTTTTGCTTCAAATTCACCCCCTTCTCTTTTAATGTGAAGATTAAAATATTATCTTCAAGCAGGGGACAAATTCTGGAGATCAAAAGAACAAATAGTTTGTAAAGAAATAAAGCCTTAAAATGTAATTATTATCATGACAGCTGAGTTTCCAGCTATTGAAATGAGAGGATTTTATGTTAAAATAAGAAGCGTAAGTAATTAGATACACTCTGCTCAAAAACCTATACAATATTTGACTATACTACTAACTTCTATTTCTAAAAAAGAGCTGAATGTCACTTTATTAATCTGTTTCTCATTTTCAAATCAAGGAATATAAGACAGTTATTCCAACTGTTTTTTGCATAGTTTACGTTTTAGTTTTGGG
The DNA here is from genome assembly GCF_028885655.2 of Pongo abelii. Classification (NCBI taxonomy): domain Eukaryota; kingdom Metazoa; phylum Chordata; class Mammalia; order Primates; family Hominidae; genus Pongo; species Pongo abelii. The sequence goes on from NC_071991.2 coordinate 89,831,463, forward strand.
ATGCTTTCCTGAGAGAAGCAATATATTCAACTGGTCAAATTCATAAGCTCTGGAGCCAAATGCCAGATCTAAATCCTAGCTATCCTCTTACTATGTTACCTTGTGTTAGTACTTCACTTTCCTCTTCCATAAAATAGGGATCATAATAGCATCATCCTCATAGGGCTACCATGAAGATTAAATGAGTTAACATAGATAAAGCAAATGGAACGGTGCCTGGCATATGTAAACATTCAATAAAAATTATTGTTATTCACAATATCTTCTCATTCTTCTAAAAACGGTGTAGAGGATGTGTGTCAACCGCATTCATTTTGAGAAATATTGCCACAAACTGCATTTAATGGAATACCTTGGGGTGTTATTTACTGGCACTAGTAGGAATTAGTATTAATAAATGGGATTCAAGAATCCTCTTCAATGAAAATGTCTGAAATGTGCTTTCATTAAAATTCAGAAAGGACAAAATCTGCCTCAATGTTGACTTTCTTGGGGCATTTACTCAACTCTGTTTTTATGTTTATGTTTATTTCCTGTTACTCATACCACATGGCTTAAGATGAACAGATAAAATGTTTTCAAAATGCGGACAGGTTGAGGAATAACAAAACACATTTCTAACATTATTATTAATAACCTTGCTATTAAACAGCAATTTAAATTTATAAATAAGACCTAATTACTTTTTTTTTTTTTTTTTAGTGTAACAGGGTACTGACTCTGACTTGGGATGCTGAATTTTATCTTTAAGTTTACTTATAAAAATATATGGCTAAAAAGAATATAAAAAACAATACTCCAGTTTTAAAGATGAGGAAAATTTGCTCCAGAGTGAGTTAATTAACCCCTGTTCAATTTACCCCATAAAAAGCTTTTGATTTTCTGTATGCGGTACTTACTCTGCTGGGTAATATACACCTGTAAGTGAGCAGGCATGACTTCTGTCTTTTTAGCCCCTATAGACTACGGTGGGGAGAGAGACAATTATAATAAAGTGTGATGAAGGAAAATACAGAGAGTTTGGGGAGTACATAGAAAGAAGAACCAACCTACTATAGAAGGTCAGAAGTAGTATAGAATTTAAACTGAGCCCTGAAGGGGCTGGAGTGGGCCAGTGCACCAGAAAGTTTCACAGCCTATGGGAAGGCCTGGGGAGTGAGAGGGAAGGATGGAACAAAAAGTGTAAGGGCAAAGGGATGAGACATGAATCTCGACACACATGCAGATCACTGTGGGCCAGGTAAACCATGTTTCAATTATAGCAAGAGCAAGGAAAAAATCTTTGGAGAGTTTTAAGCAAGGATGACATGCTTGGATTTGTATTTCTTAAAGATAATTTTGGCTGTAGCCATGTGGATGAACTTAGAGGTGGGTGTAAGATGAAGGTCAAGGAAGCCAGTAGGTAGCTCTTGCAGAGCCCTGGAGAGAGACTGTGTTGGCTTAACCTCCCATCTATAGATAAATGCAATCAAGTCATAGCCACATAGAAAATATTGATTTGATTTGTAAGTCTTATTTTCAAAGAGAATTTTGATTGTTACATTTTCCTGTGACCCAAATTCGTGAAAAATAGCTTAAAAGAAAGACAACTTCCACATTTTCCATTATTAAACTAAGGATTTTATGCATCATGCTCTTTTCTATTGTTGAAGAAGGAAAGTGAATAGCTTAATTGTTTTGGCTGGTATCTTTTTGCCCAGAAGCTAATTCCTACCTACTAGGCACTATTCATCTTTATGTCTGTTAGATTCATTCCGTGTTTCTTATTCCCATTGCCACTGCCCTAGTTTAGGCCATCATTACCTCTCACCTGGACTGTTGCCATAACTTGCCAACTCATCTCTCTGCCTCCCAAACCTTTATTTCCTCCTATTTGTCTTCACATTGTGCTTTCAGATTCCCCTGCTCAAATGTCTTCAGAGATTTTCCTCTGCCTAGCAGAGAAATGTTAGCCATCATTTTATCTGCTCTGAGAGCTTTATCTTCTGCCCTGACCCCCGTACACTCTAACCTTAAACTAAGCTAGGTTACCTGATGCTCCCCAATTCAATCCCACATTCTAGCTCTCTTTTTTTGCTTAGGTCTAGAATGAAATCCTCCACTTCCTGAAATCTTAATTTTTTAGAGCCCAGGACAGAAGTAAATTTTTCATTATATCTTCTACAGTTATGTCAAACAGAAGTATTATTATCCACTTAGGGGTCTCACAGCCAAGTTCCTGAATTTTCTTGTTACTATAGGTACACATGCACATATCTCATCTCTCCTATAAGATTTTACATTCTAAGGGCAGGCACAGTGTTTTATTCTTTTCTTTGTCCTCCTCAGTACCTTGCCCAGTGCCTTGAAAGTAGCAGATGCTCATTAAGGATTTATGTCATTAAGTTGATGTCACTTTTAAAGCTAAATTTTTAAATTTGTATATAAAGTTACTCCATTTGAGATCAAAAGTGCCTTCAGAAGAATAGTACCATTTATGGATTAAAATTAAGATTATCACAATTCCTAAAGTGCAACATATTAATGGAAGATATTAACCTGATAATTTATGTTTTCTCATTAAATATGTGTTAAATATTATATGCATTATTATAGACTGCTAAAAATGACAGATAAGATCTTTATTCGTTGGGAGCTAATTCTAGTCAGAGAAACCAGTAAATGTTTTAGCCATATCTTACATTATTTTGTAGACATTGATTCCTATAAGTCTTTATATGGGTAGCCCCCATAGAAACATTTTTCTTGGTTATAAAAAGTAATTTTTTAAACTTAAGCTGTATTATTACACTCATACATTCAATGAGTAACTACCAATACATTAGAAACTAGGTACTTTGCTAATCCTGGTGTTAGTCAAGTAGAAAACAACAGGTATCTAAGCAAGTGAGTGTATTACATTTCATATGTCCTGTAGTCCAAATATGTTCACAAAAATTGGAAATAGTTATGTATACCAAAGAATATAGCATCACAAAGCCCAGTCAATGTAGCTGTTATCCCAACACTTTGGGAGTCCAAGGCAGGTGGATCGCCTGAAGCCAGCAGTTCGAGACCAGCCTGGCCAACATGGTGAAACTCCATCTCTACTAAAAATACAAAAACTAGCCAGCCATAGGGGTGCATGCCTGTAATTCGAATTACTCAGGAGGCTGAGGCATGAGAATTGCTTGAACCCGGGAGGCAGAAGTTGCAGCACTGAGCTGAGATCGTGCCACTGCACTCTAGCCTGAGCAACAGAGCAAGACTCTGTCTCGAAAAAAAAAAAAAAAAAAAAAAGAACATAGTATAGTGTCACAAAATGGGTTGGGTCTTACTCCAGGCTAGGAAATAATAAAGGATGACAGAAGGACCAGCTAACTCTTTGATGCTTTGGCAGTGGAGAAGTGAAGAAGAGAGATTGCTGCATTGGACTGGCCCACATGCTTAGCATTTTTTCCTGCAATATTGTGTTATTGTTTCCTGTGGACTGAAGGTCAGTCATTACTGAAAGGAATCAAACCAATTGAAAGCCTGAAAGGGAAATAGGAATCTAAAAGTAAGAGTCTGTTGCAGTGAGGTGCCGAAAGAACAGGAACGGAGGAGGTGTGGTCAGACGAAAGAAAATTTGTGTCGAGGAAACTGAGGTGAGAAGACCCTCAGCAATAGTGAGAGAAGTAAACACACACACACACACCACAGAGTCAGCCTTAAAAATCTTGGAGTCTAGTGTAAAGTTTGTCAGGTAGGAACTTTTTTCCTATAACCATCTTGTTTTCGCCTACCTTCCACCCCTAACTTTGGAGGTTTCAGAACTTGAGTTAGTAAGAGTGACAAAGAAGGGTGGATGAAACCCATAAGACATTTAAGCTTTCTTTTTCAGCTTCTTACCTGAAAGACACTCCTGCTGGGGATAGAGAAAAGATTCAACTTTAGTGTTCAAAATTTCAATTATTATATTGGTTTAGGCACACTAATTTTTGAATTGAGACTGTTTGCAAGTTAGGGTTTATTGTTTTATTACACAAATGTAATATATTTTACTGAATACCTTTTAAAAGGGCAGTGAGAAATAAAAATAAATTTGCTTTTTTATTTTATTCCGCAATTTACTGTTCTACCTACCTGTTAGTTATGCCAAAGCATTATTTTACTAATCAGGCCTACATACAGTAAGGACCACATGGATGTTTTGAATAAAAATTTCTTTGGTAAGACAGATAAAAAATCATTAGTATGAACTTAGATTAAGCAGAACTTTGAAGTTGGACTTAAATACAGGTTTGTAGAAAGGAGGAAGAAAACACATTCTAAATGAAATCATGACTACAAAGATACTCAGATGTATATTTGGTGCAAACAGAAAGGTCTGGGTAGACTATATGTTCATGTTGAGGATGACAGATTGGAAAGATACACCAGGGACCTGATTGTAAAAGGCCTTAATGGCCACGCTGGGATGTTACGTTTAAGTGATATTTATATTTAATGCTTTTAACACCTGGAAAAATCAGTTATTCGTCAAGTTTAACCTGGTAGCAATACTTCCTTTTCCAGCTTCTCTCACTTTTGTACATCCCTCATTCTATTTTCTTCACACCCTATTTGTTCTCTTGTTTATTGTCTATTTAGTGTAAGCTGAATATAAAAAAATTTTTCTACATTATTGTTCATGCTATAATATCTCTAGAACAGTGACTGAACACACAGTAGGCACTCATCAAATTTCTGATGAATAAGTAATTGTATAAGGAGAGAGAGAACAAAGGAGATAAATGGTTAAAGATTGAGAGGACAGTGATGATAACCTGGGCTAAGGTTTTGGCAGTGGTAGGAGAGTAAAGAAGTTGCCATATCATTTAAGAAGGAATCAACAGAGGACTAAACAGAAGAAAAATGTCATGGGCAGTTCCACGATTTTGAATGATTGTATGGAGAAATAATCTTGTTTCTCTTAGAATCAGAAAATAAGGCGCTGGTTGGGGGAGGCAGTGGGCTTTTGGCTTTAGATATGTAGAGACTGCTGTGTGAGTGGGACAGTCCAGTAGAAGTGACATCATCAGGTAGAAGTACTGTAACCATTAGAGCGGTCAAGAAAGCCAGGCTCTGCTGAGACATGGTGTAACTTTCAACAATTTAACAATTTTGTCTCTGAGATGCCTGAGTCTTAAAAAAATTCAAACCATTAAAATGTTTGGGAGAGTGGGGTGTGCTCTGTTTTTTATTGCTTCTCTCTTCATGAAGTCAGCTACTAAGTGCGGCATTCCAGTGAAGGCAAAGAGGGAGCACAGAACCCCTGGGAGGTAAAGCTGGTGGCCCAGGCTGAGCCTCCCCCTCCCTGCTGCCAGTCCCTCACTTCCTCTTCGGCATTTTTTCCATGTGGCTCTGAACACTGCTTAGGAAACTATCTTTGGTAGTATTTGTGAGGATTGCCAGCTTTAGCTAAGCAACCATTCACTTGAACGAAGTGGACGCTGAGTGAAGAATGTGTAAGTTGCCAAATGAGGTCCTTCCCCTGCCCCCACGCTGCAGATCTAGAGGGCAGTGGGGAAAGTTGTGACAGAAGTTTTCCCACATCCCCTAGCTCATAAGGGCATAGCTATAAAGACAATTTGAATTTTAAGAGTACAGTGATTCAAATCGAGGAGAGTTTCTAAGAAATAATCTTTCCATTAATGATAATCTTCAAACACTAGTAACTTATCTTTCTAATATATTAATATTAATGATAAAATATAGGATAAAAGATTAAAAATGAGAAGGTTTTCTAATAAGAATATCAGTAACTTCTTCAAATACCAGTAACTTCTCTTTCTAATATATTAATATTAATATGATGATAAAATACAGGATAAAAGATTAAAAATGAAATGGTTTCCTAATAAGAATATCCAAAAGTTGTATATTATTATATGTGTTTGCATATCTTATGGGAACTTACTATAGGTAACAGGAAAACTTCCTTTACAATGAAGATAATGAGATTTCTAGAAAATCTATTCATACAACTTATAGAAACTGTGCCTTATTAGTTGAGCTTAATTAGTACTCAGGCTTGTAGAATTTACTTTATACAACTGGTTAATCCAATTAGAATGAACTTGCTGTAGAAAGTAATTTGGTAAAAGAAATTCACTGGATATTCTGTGTATGACCATCATTCTATATGTAATTGTTATGGACCGAATATTTGTGTTGCTCCAAAATTCACATGCTGAAGCCCTAGCTCCCGATGTGATTGTATTTACTAACAGGGCCTTTGGGAGATGATCAGGTTTACAAAAGGCCAGCAGAGTTTGACCCTCATGATGGAATTCATGTATTTGTAAGAGGAGGTGCCCAGAGCACCTTCTCTTCCTCCCAGCTATGGGAGCACAGAGCAAAAAAGTGGCCTGGGAAGAGGACTCTCACCAGGAACTGAATCTGCTGTAATCTTAATCATGGACTTCGCGACATCCGCAACTGAAAAATAAATGTTTGTTGTTTAAGCTACCTGGTCTATGGTATTTCATTATAGCAGTCTGAGCAGACTAAGACAACAATGTTTCTCAAATCCCAAGAATAATCAGAAGTTTATTTACTATGCAGATTCCAAAACTTCAATCTACATGACATTCGTTTCTATTAGCCTGGGATGCATGTGTCCTAGCATTCTTCATTTTAAGTAAACTTCAAAGTGATTCTAATGCAGGCTCTCTGGGCAATAATTTCACAGACTATTTACAGCAGAAGTAAGTAGATGATTTTTGTTGTTGTTCAATACATGGGAGAGTATAAAGAAAAGGAAGAGGTTAACTATTCTTTGTTTTTCAATTTTCCTACCCTTTCCTACTTCAAATGTTCCAGCATTTTCCATATGAGAAGTGGACGTAATACTATTGGCTTCTGGCCGGGCACCATGGTTCATGCTTGTGATCCCAGCACTTTTCGAGGCCAAGGCGGGAGGATCATGAGGTCAGGAGTTCGAGACCAGCCTAGCCAACACGGTGAAACCCCGTGTCTACTAAAGATACAAAAATTAGCTGGGCATGGTGGCGGGTGCCTGTAATCCCAGCTACTTGGGAGGCTGAGGCAGGAAAATCGCTTGAATCCGGGAGGCGGAGGTTGCAGTGAGCTGAGATTGCGTCACTGCATTCCAGCCTGGGCAACAGAGCTAGAATCCATCTCAAAAAAGAACAACAACAAAACAAAACAAACAAGCAAAAATTATCATCTTCCTTCCTGTCTTGTTATATCACATAGCAACAAACACAAATTTAGGACCTTAGAAGAAGAAAAAAAAGTAGAGGGTGAGCACTCTAACACCTCAATCATTTTCCTACCAGGGCTTCATTTGTTCTACAACTACAGAGAAGGCTTGTCTCCTTTCAGATTACTGAATTATGAGTGTTTAGGAAATCATAGCCAAGGAAGGGCTTGTCTTAGACAAGGTCGTGAAGTAGGTAAAAATTCAATAAATTAATTGTTCATTCTGCCTACTCCCTACCAAACCGGTAAAGTTACCTTTTCTGAAAAATGAGCCTATAAATTCAGAATGTGTTGGAGGGTTAGTACACTATGTAGTTCTAGAAATATACGTTCTTTAGTACTTCTTGGATGAAATACTTCAGTTTAAAATTTGGAAAATTTTATGAACCAAGGAAGGTAGTGAAAAAATATATTTTGGGTGTTGGGGGAAGTGGGACTTTTGGCATTTTTCAAAACATTTTTTTCAACGGGAGGTCTTGAACAAAATCTATGGAAGAGATTTGTTAGACATCTAAGTTTATGTGGATTCCACAGAAATCACTGGGATTAATGCATAAACATGTAGAGGGTCTCTGCTTTTTCAGGAAAAACAAGATGTTCCAAAGTAGAAAGTTAATTATACTCTCTAGGTATCATTTTCTCCTTGAGGCAGATATAAATTCCAACCGTTTTTGACCTTGTAATGCCATCTCTCAGATTGGCATGTATTCTGACATATTTTGTAAAAGCAGCTTCCATTATGTTGTATTCACCAACACATGGTTCGTTGAAACTGTTAAGCAAATATTACTATAATCTATCTGCTATCTATTATTAACAATCAAAAGAAACAGCCTCCACCAGATGGAGGGGCAGATCTGTGATATGTGTTCCTTTTTTATGTCCATTAATTACTCTAGCACATATCACAAATCAGAGAAAGACCCTCAAGTAAAGATTTGTTTCAGCCCTTTGGTTGTGTGAAAAGAAGTGTGAAAAGAAGTATAAGTTCATGCAATTAAGACAGCAGGTTTCCTGTCTGTGGGAAGTCACTGAGTTCAGAGAATAATGAGATGTGGGTTTTCCTGGAGCAGCACTACCAACAGAGTCTTTGGAATCTCCAGCAGGTCACTTTGCATCTCCTATTCTTAGTGTGTTTAAAATTCATAATCCCTGATCCCTTCCAGTTTCATGCTGTTGTATATATTATGGATAAATGTCCTGATGTGTAAAATGCTGAGAGTTTTCTAACATAAAGATGAACCATTACTACTTCAGCAGGGTAAAGAAATTTGAAAATTTTACTATACTACAAAACCTTTGTACCAGCTTCTTTTCCTGGTGGGAAGTAGGTAGGTTGTAAGAGGAGAGAAACATCAGCATTTTAGCCTCAGCAGAAATCCTATTCACCTCTATCTTGGCTTTTTGTGAGACTATATTCTTGCCACTGTACTAAGTTTTACAGATGATAATGGTCATTGAAATCAGACTCCAAGAAATATATTTTCCTCACACTTTCAGACCTGGTGTTTATTTCTCAGCTTGTTAATCTGTAATCTTCATAGGCTTTTCTATTTTAAAATTTCGTCCTTATTCCTAGTCAATTATAAATAATGTTTTAGTTTATTTCTTCCATTTGCATGTGTCTCTGCCTCTCGGAAGGGACAGTGTCTGGGGTGGAGAAAGATCTCGAGCCTGGGGAAGTCTATTCTAGACTCCCTTTCATTGATTATTGTTTGCCCTCCTTACCAAAGCATGTCCCTCTACTTGGAGCTCAGAAAATACTTGTTGAATGCAATGAAGCCTGGTAAAATAAATAAATAAATTAAAATAAATAAATTAAAAAATTGTGAGGCAATATTGGTAGTAAAGAAAATAGGTCTTAGAATAAGAAAGTAGGTTTTGAATTCCAGTTACAGCCTTGTTAACTACCTGAACTTGGGCAAGTTACTTTATCTTTCTGGGCCTCCGTCTCCTCTTCTGTATAAAATGAGGATCCCAGTACCTACTTCACAGGTACTGTATAGTTCTTGTATAGCAGAGTTCTTCACACAGGGCAGTTGGTTAATAATTATCATCTATTATTTTGGCTTATTATTAGTTTTGTCACCTCACAGCATACAACACTGTCTCCACAAGGCATCAGAATATATACACACATTTAAAATCCTAAATATGAATGCATCTGTTAAGGAACAGACTTTTTCATTTGGTTGATAATTCTAGTAACATTTTCTCTACTCTAAAATTTCAAGTTTGATTTTTGCAGCATTTTCAACTTTACACATGTTTGTGAAACTTTGTGTGTGAACATTTTTTTTGTGTTCTCACTGCATATCCTATATTTTGTTTTGGTCAAAATAGGTACTTAATAAATATTTATTGACTAATTGTTTCCCTATTAGCTACCTTTTCTTTCTGATGATAGACTATTAGAGGAATCTTCTCAAATTTTATACTCCTAATATTCCCATGCTACATATATAGGTTGTAAGTTTTTTTCAAACGATGTATCTAGCATCATGGTTTTGAATTTTTTTTATCTGTTTAGATATCTATACCCTTTCAACTGAATTTACTCAAATGTGTGTATATGTAGTTATACAGTCAATGATAATGAAGTAGTGAAGTAAATTCTGATAAGAAATTAAAGATCAGAGTTACTTTGGGCTTTTTGTGGAGGTGCCTTCTCTATATATGGCTTTATTTTCAAACTGGTGGTGCCTTAATCTATGCCTACATAGATTATATCAGAATGTTTTCCAAGTTTATTTCTCTCCTTAAAGTACAGTGTACAATTTCCAGTTCCATAAAAAGATTGCTCAATTTGATGAAGAAATATTTATTCTGTGTAGGCACAGATTCTTTGGATGCCTCTCTGTTCCAGAGAGAAGCTATAGGTATATTAATGACCTACATTTTCTATACCAAGAAAACTGATTTTCCTTTTGTTTCTAAGGAAAATCATTTTGAGGGTGCTCTCCACTATGTGATGAATAGCACTATAAAAATACTTTGGGACCTCAGGAGGGAGAGTACTTGTTTAAAAATTGTTTCATGCAGTCTAATTTTATTTGTTTAAAAATACATTAAGTTTCGGAAAGATGTCTCCTCCTTGATTCCTTAACCTAATCCACGTGAGTGTTTCCATATACCGTCGAATGCTCAACAAGCAGTAAGACAGCACTAAATGGTGTTTTTAGATGCTGATTCACCTCCCTCTTCGTTTTATATTTTCTTGACTTGCTAAGTGTAACCTAGGAACTTATTTCCTGATTTATATCATTTACTCCTCTACTGTCTAGCAGAACTTGTACCTCAATGCCTGGAACTTGGAGAAACAATTGAGTGGGATGGTGAGTCTACCAAGATATTTGCTTAAGAATCTTAAAGAAGCCTACACACGGATGTCTTGGAACAAGATTTTAAGTGAACAAAGTGAAAACCTGTTTTTTTATGTTTTTTTTCGGGCTTTTCTATTTTTAAAGTAACCTTCACATGTGGTACCTCCATATATATCGAAATACATTCCACATTGATATATGCATGATGTAAGCTTACTTTTCATAATGCAGCACGGTGAATAATTTGGCCTTAATTCTACTGGGTTTTTTAGATTGTTTCAGTACAAAGGGGCTACTGCCAATTCTAACAGAATTACTATGTTGTGCTAACATACACATCTAAACTATATACACTATTACATTCCTAGCACATTCTATTAATTATGGACATCACTTTCATTTCAATAGTGGAATTTACATGACAACAGCTTCTGGGGCTCATTGAAGCATCGGACCAGCATGTCACAAAATTCCCTTGTAGTGTGGGCGTTGACAGGGTTCTGTTGCAAACAAATTTGCAATGAAAATATCTCATAATGTGCATCCACATAGAATATTACTCAGAAAGTATCACCTTAATATTCACATAGGTCATTAATGTCAGAGAAGGTAATTTCTTAACTCTTACATTAGTAAAGTAAATTATTAGGAACATATAGTTATACACATATATAAGTGTGTAAAAAATGTCTTAAACATTTAGCAAAGATGTCTGGACACGGAATTGCCATCTTTGTGTTCTCTCCTGTAACTGTGTGAAGCTTTTGTATTTTATAAGTCCTAGAGAAATGTTGGATGGAGAATCTGAATCAGACAAGAGGATGAACTAGTCCAGAAGGTTTATAATAGGAATTAAGTAACAAGATAAAATATAATCAGGGGAAAATTAAACTGAATATCACAACAAAGTTCTTAATAGGGAGAACCATTAGACTGTGAAATAGTCTTTCAAAGACTCTGGAAGAAGTCATTACGTGATCCATTTAAAGTCAGACTGGACTGAAGTACTCCAAAATACAGTAGGCTATGGGGATCAAGCCTACATTAGAAGTAGAAGAAGGGATATGAGCTAATAGTTTTTGCCATCTCAGTGATTACTACGATGATACTCATCTTATGTGTTCAGACTTGGTAGATAATCTTCTATCATTTTATGCTCCTCCTCGGGAGCAATTTCAACAAATACATCTAATGCAGTATTGGATCCATTTAGTGGAGTCTCAAAAGATGTGAGAATGCACAATAAACTCAGTTTAAAATAGCAAAGTGAGACAACTGTGAGTAAACACGTACTCCTTTTTTTGAGAATTACTGCTGGAGAAAACAAGTCTCACGCTGGAACTTTGGCCGCATTCCAGCGTGCGTAACTGAATCCTGCCCTCCTTGTTTTACAATAGTGATTAGGTATTAATTTTCATTTCTTTTGTTTAGTAGAATATTGGGACGATGTTTAGTGCAGGAAAACAAATGGAAAATTCACCCCCAAGCCAATGTGCTACATTTTGGCAGGAGGTAGCTAGTATCCTGGAAAAACATCATGCTTCATTTTGCGACTGATCACTATTAGAAGAATAGACAAGAAAGACAATAGTTTTATTTGGCAAAAAGATAGTTCGACATGAAATAAAAGTGAGGAAAATGTACCCAGGGAAGTTGTAAAATGTTATTGCTGAGAATCTTTCAAAATAAGACCATCTTCAATTGTGTGATTCCAGCTAATCACCTGTCATAGGGAAGTGAAGCAGTGACCTTTTGACAATTATCCCCATTCTTTTATTCAATACAAATATTAATTTCAACTTAAACATAAAGCTCAATCAATTTTGTTATATTTGCATTTGTTCAACTTACCAATTTTAATTGCAGTGATATAAAATCAAAGATGAGCTCATCATTTTGATATATGTAATTGTGGGGTAAGTCATCTGATTTATACTCCTTTTTACATGTATACCACAACTTTTTAAAAAGCCCATTGTACAAAAATGAGTGGGTCACAGAGTATATTTTAATTATTTATAATATTTTTTGTTTGTGTGGCTTTCTACACATTTTCTTGTTATTGATCATATATTCCTGAAGTTTGAAAAATACCATTCAATTTAAATAAATAGAAAGACATCTGTTTCAAGCTCCAAAGTGTGGCCTATTCATTGTGCTGGCATAATTTTCTATGATTTAGGTTTCATATTTCACTGGTAAGGGCCTAACTCATAAAACTACAGTTTTATACCTAGATATATAGTATCTAGGGGCAGGAGGGGTTTCAATGCTAAAAGGTACTGTTGCCATATTCTTTTTCATCTAATACAGGTAGATATTCTGGAATTTCAATGTTTTATTTGTTAAAGCATAGGTTTCAAGACTTCCTTTACTCATTTTCCATCCTGAGCTCCTGTGTTACTCTGAACATAAGATAGCCTTTGGGCATGTTTATTCAAAATATCTATGTACTCCTGCTGGGTAATCAAAACCCAATAAGATAGACAGCTAAAGTCTACAGGTGTGAGAAATCTTTGTAAATATAAAACACTACCCATTGTGAAAGGAAAAATAGTACAGTAATTTCTGGTGTACAATAGCTTCCAAATATATTCAAATTCTATTGGGCTGATTTTAGAAACAAGGTACATAGGAATATAGAATCATACTTATTCATTAGAGTGTCCTAAGCATCTTTGGTAGGAACTGTTAGCCATAGTTTAGCATAGTGGCAATCTAGATGATTTTAGTAATGCCTGTATTGAATATACTTCTGCAAACAATTAGAATTCAGAGAGGAATCTTAAAATGTGTGATCAGATAAACCAAAGTAGACTCCACCCCTCAACCTCCTCCCCCCGACCCACCCACCACAAAGAAACATACTGTAGCTCTGCTGGACAGTTCTAAGAAATTCAAGCAAAGAAACTCTAAGGAACTATTGTTGGTACTTAACTCACACCTACCTCAACTCACATTAACCTCAACTTTGAATATTCCAATATGTACCTACATATAGACCCCAAACATATCTATTACTATTCAAATAATAGTAGAAATATTTTTATAAGCAAATTAGTTGAGTCCTTAACCAAAGATCTTTAGAGGTGTACAGTTTTGTTTTTCAAAATTTACAATATCTAAAATACATAAAGTGGGAGAATCCTTCCTTAATATATTTACCTAAAAGTGTTATACCTTAGAGAATTGTCCACCTTTGATAACCCAAGGAATAACTAGAAAGAAATTTAAATGAAATCCTTAAGAAACAAGCTTATTGGATATATCACCTAGTCTATTTTTGGATCGCAAATCTCCCGCCCTCTCTGAGTTATCTCACTGTCAGATAAGAAAATGGAACAGGGTCGATGAAAAGATATGTTCCCTGTCTGGCTTTCCGATTTTTCACTCAAGCCAAAAGGAGCAAAGGGCAGTGAGTTAAGGCTCCTTTCCAGCCATGCTTGCGGGAGGGCAAACCTCTGGCCGCCTCCGGCTTCGGAGCTTATCTGGGCTGCATGGACCAGGTCTCGCTGACCTGACCGTTGCCCACCTCTGCCGGCCACCTCCACACCCACATGAAACCGCCCGTATGTCAGCCAGTCATTGCACGGATTCCTGTGCACAAAGCCTTAGGGAGCCCCCAAATAGAAACAAATTCTGAGCCCAGAGCTGAGATGGAGGTGGTTGGCTGATGAGACTGGTCTCTCTGGGGGTCTGCGAGTGCTAGTTCGTCCCTTCACCTCTCGCACCCTGGCCGCAGATCTATGCCCTGAAATCTCCCTCCTCCCAGACACAGATGTGGGCGCACACACACAAACTCTCACTCATGCACACCCACATCGCCTCTGCCCTCCACCCTTCCCAATCCAGTCAGGACTGTAGGGACTGGTCCGTGCTCTGCCTCAACTTTCCCGGCTGCGCCTGCCCCACGCGGCACCCGAGCTTCCGCGCCCTGGCTGGGCGCCCTCCAGAGGGACACGTCCTCCTCTGGGCCCCTTACCTCGCACCGACAACTCCTGGCAGGAACTGGAGCTGACCGCGGTGGCAGCGGCGGCGGTGAGCCTGCACCCGGGCTCTGGCTCATGGTTGGTCCTCCTCATCCGACACAAAAGAGGTAGCTTGCTGGCTTTGTCCTTTCCAAATCCAAGGGAGAACTTATTTTGCCCTCGAAATGGCCAACTTGTGCGCGCAGCTTCCTGTCACAGTGCCCCCTGCCCCCGCCCCCTCCCGGCTGCACACTGGACCACTGCCCGGTGGCAGAGCATCCAGGCATCCGAGTCAGTGGGGAGTGGGAAAACGGAGGGGTGGAGTAGAAGAGAGGGAGGAGGTTGGGGAAAGGGGGGACCCAGTGGTCTTCCACGGAGGGGAGGGGAGTACTTCCCAGCCGAGTCCCCTCCTCCTTCTCTTATCAGGCAAACCCACTTCCTAGGCGCGGAAGCAACTTTCCTTCACCTTGACCAGGCTGAAGCCGTCGCATCTAATTGGGACTTTCGGCAGAAGCAGGGACCTCCTGGCATCCTCTCCTTTTCATTCTTTCCTCCCTCTCTCGTTCTTTTCCCTCCCCCACCCTCCCTCTTATAAGGGTATATCTGCAGAGTCTTCAGTGAGCCAGGGTACCTAGACGAGAGGATTTTTATACGAAAAGCCAGGGTAGCTTTGCCTCACTCTGAAATCCTTAGGCAGTGCATGCAAAGGTCGGTGAATTTCGGAGTGGGGTGAAGGGCCATGGGGCGGTAGGGAGGGTGGCGGCTCCAACTTTAAAGCTCTGCTAGAGCGCTTGGCTTTCAGGTGAGCAGGGACTAACGGTCCTTATAAGAACTCTCCTGTGGGCCCTGGGCAGGGGGCTGACCGCATGCCAGAGGAGATTAGGAGAGCGGGAGCAGAGAGGGAGTGTGAGAGCCAGGGAGGCCGGTGCGCAGCTCAGCCGTACTCGCGACTCAACTGCACACTGCGAGCCCCTGGAGAGGGTTTGTGCAGAACAATCTCTGGGTCAGGCGGGAGGGAGACGCTCCTGTTTCCTAGCAACCCTTATCAATCTTCTCCCTCTGAAGGAATTCGATTGGACAGCCCCTGGAGAAAAGCCACGCCCATCCAGGAATGCTGGGCTGCTGCTTTTTCGCATTCTCCCAAATTTCTTGGGTGGAATAAGATTATAGGGGACTGCTGAATTATCTTTCTTCTTATCCTTTTGTGCTACCACCTCGCCTTCTTAAAGCTATCCCCAGCACCCCTCATTAGTCCTTCTCTAGTCCTACTATGGTTGTCAGATACAGTCAATGTTTCCTACAGAACCTCTTCTTTCTTCTTAAAAATAAATAAATAAATAGGAACCTTAAATCGATGACGTAGGCACAAAAGAGAAAAAGGCACGCGGAAATAGCTTTAATAGGCTGCAAGCTACAGATAAAATCCTAAAGGTAAAATTCCAGGCATCTTTCTATGTCTAGAAACACATACCGCTTAATTTCCAAATTGAAACTTCATTAATTTTTGTACTCTAATATACTAACTTTGTGTTAACCAAGGACTGAATTATAAGAAGCCAGACACAATTAAACTTAATGCTTTAAATGCTACATTTAGTCTTTAATATTTAATGTTAAGTTGTTTAACAATTGCTGTCTTTTGTAACCTAGCCAGAACTTTTAAACTACTGAAATAATTTTACCTACTGATTCTTTTAGAGGGATAGCAATATTTAAAAGACACATGTGCATGTATATATATATATATATATATATATATATATATTTCATTGTGAACTCCACTAGATCCAGAAATTTGAATATATTAAAAATTAGAGTGTTATTATATAGTGAAATGCTAAAATTTTAGAAGTCCCCCTTTCAACATTATTCTTTCTGGAATGCAATAGCATTGACCACATACAAGCAAAATTCCTCTTCCTTTGTGTTTCATTAGTATTTTCTAGCATGTATTGTTCACCAAAAAAAGATCTGTATAGGAATTTAATTTTAATTTTAAGAATTTATTTAATTTTAACAATGTCTGCTCAATAGACAACTGTATATCAAGGGGCAATGACATGAACATGAGAAAGATAAAGATTTATACACTGCAAGGCTTCAGATCCTCATGAAGCTGTGTGGGTAGATTTTGGTCTCTTTCAGAACATTCCAGAAGACATCATTTTGCACTTCCATGACCTTATCAGAATTAGCTGGGATTGAGAGAAGTAGAAGAGAGCTGATGTTTTTGTCTCACACACGCAAAAGTAGCTAATGTTTGCACAACGGAAAGTGCTGATAAACTGCACTCCATAGTCTGTATCTAGCTGTTAACTAAGGCTTGTGGTGAGTAGAGGCTGAAATGCTGAGGCAAATTATCAATCTGTTATCAGATATGGCCTGATGAGACCCTTCTTTCCTCTCCCACATTATGCCATACACACAAAGGAATGAATGAACGGGCTGCTCAGCCTGGTAGAAACAGATTACCTCAATGTGAATCCTGAATTTTCATCACTTCCTAGCTGCGTGAACTTGGGCAAGTTTCTTAACCTCCCTATATCTCAGTTTCATCATCTGTAAAATGGGATTAACAATTGCTCATACCTCAAAATTATTTTGAGGATTAGTAAATCCATGTAAGCAGCATATAAATATTAGTTACTATTAGAAATCCCTGGTTTATATAATAGTTAACTGATGGTAGTTTAATTGTTGAGCATATTTAATTGAAAGCAATTAGTCTTCACTGTTTAAATTCGTCATTGATTGGGAATATAGATTGACTTTTAATGTTTATTTGTTGGTGTGTGTGTGTCTGTGTGTGTGTGTGTTTTCGAGTTACTTTTAAAAGCCTCAAGGGATAGGTCTAAATAAAAACCTCTGACTAAATAACATGTCAATTAAGAGATTACATTCTCCCTCTCTTCACACCCTCCGCAAGTATTCTAGCTGGGCTCCATTTCTAAACAATCCTAGTTCCTTTTCTTAATTACATCTGATGTAGCAAGTTTCTCAAATATTTTTCAAGTGAAACACATGTATTTGGGCATCTAGATCACTCCTTGTAGCTCATATTTTTATTAGTTTATCTAAACTTCACTAATTCATCTATATTTGTTTGAATAAATCATGATATTTTTTCTTAGGAGTCTTTACCAGTAACACTTGGACTTCTTTATAGTGATTTTTTAAATATGGCCTGTAGGCTGGGGGTGGTGGCTTATGCCTGTAATCCCAACATTTTGGGAAGCTGAGGTGGATGGATCACCTGAGGCCAGGAGGTTGAGACCAGCCTGGCAAACATGGTGAAAACCCCTCTCTACTAAAAATACAAAAAATTAGCCGAATGTGGTGGGTGCCTGTAATCCCAGCTACTAGGGAGGCTGAGGGAGGAGAATCACTTGAACCCAGGAGGTAGAGGTTGCAGTGAGCCAAGATCACACCACTGCACTCGAGCCTGGGCAATAAGAGTGAAACTCCACCTCAAACAAAAACAAAAAACAAATAAATATGCCCTGTAAAGTGTCCCATCTTTCATCCAGAATAAACGTTGAAAATGGAAGTACTGTCATCACTAATTACAAATAAAATACCTTCCATGTCCCCATTCTGATCCATAGTTTACTCTCACTAGCATTCTCTTTGAAGCAAACCTCCATTTTGCTTCAGAGATCAATTTCTTTGTTGGTTTCTACTACCAGTCAGAAATGCACTGTTCTCTTTGAAGCAAACCTTTGTTTTTCTTCAGAGATCAATTTCATTGTTGGTTTCTACTACCAGTCAGGAATGAACTGTTATTTTTGTCACATAGGGTAATCAGGCATCCAATTTATGCAGAACAGTTCTGGTTTACATCTGTTGTCTGAATGTATTCATAGTCTTCATTTTATTTCTCTAAGTGTCAGGTTTGGGCATCAAATTATATGGCTACATAAAACTTCTAGTCATCTGGCCATACCTCTTGCTTCAGCCTTTACTTGCTTCATCTGCCCTGTGACTGTAAATTCCTCTGTATAATTTTTTAAAGAATAGGATTGACTGATCTATTCTGGGGACTTACAGTATGTATGTCCTTGTAAATATATAATATTAAAATTCTCTTTAATTTGCTAATAAGCATCCCTCATTCACTTTTCAACTTCTTTCAAAAATATGTTTCTCCTTAGAGCATCTGTAAATTCTGATTTTAATTACTGTTGCAATATATAAAAATGAATGTATTCTAGTCTTGCTCTTGACTGAAGCCTCCATGCAAAGAGGAGCCAATTACTCCATATTCCAAAGTAGGAGTTGTCACACCCCCTGTGCTGGATTCGAGTGGAGTACCCCTAATCCATGTGGAATATAAGAGAGTTAAAATATAAGAAGCTGAGAAAGGTAGGGAATAAAAGCATAGAGAGTTTTTGGTGTTCTTTTAAATATGCAAGCCCAGGGTGAGAGTTTGTATACTTTCTTCTTGCTTCAACTCTAATGAAGTGTGCTGCTGCTATAGGAAAACCATTGCTATGTTCCGTTGGAGTTAGGGTGATGTAGTGAACCGCTTCACAGCAGAGAAATATAAAACACTGTGTCTGAATCTGTCTTTCAGAGGACTAAAATAAAATAGGGCAAGTGATTGCACTTCCCCTTATGTCAGGCAAAAGGGATGGGTTTCCTGTATACTCTATTTGGGTAGAGTGAGCACAGAGCAGGAGATGTGTTTTCTTAGCCCCTACCCAGAAGTACTTGGTGGAGAATCTGTGATTCCGGTAGACAGTCTGTGAAGGGCACAGGGCTGTGGTAATGTCACCTTGTAGGTTGTGGTCTGCACAAAGGCTCCTGGCTGAGAAGTGAGAAGGAGCTGCTTGCCCAGGCTCGTGCGTAGGACTGTATCAACATGGTGGGAGGGCACCTGTCTATACTTCATCAATCTGGAGGTGCCACCTTTTTATAATTCACATAAAGGGTGGTAGTAGAAGGCTGAAGGAGACGTGCAGACAACCAGAGGCTTTGGGTAGGGTAGTCAGTGGCCAGTCATGAATGCCTCGCCAGAATCAGGTCAGAGTCTGCGGTGAGAGATCCCCAGAGCCTGAGGGTCTTCAAAGAACTGACGAAATTGGGATCAGGAAAGTCAACTTTGAACACCTGCAAAGCCCAGGAAAATGCAATGCTAGATCAGTGCTAGACAAATAAGATTTTTCATGTCTCCTTATACCTTCTATCTCTGACCTCTTCAATTCAGAGAGATCAAAAGCTCCAGCTGCTGATTAAGGTGGAGGGAGGATGAGGATGAGGAAGCCGGCTGGGCAGAAAGAAGAGCCTGCCAGGTCCTACTGCAGGCTGCTGTCCGGCTGCCTTCCAAGGCTGGGTGAGGGGGAGAAGCATTAGCTCAGGTGGATACTGGAGTTTCAATTATTATTCTGCCTTAGACCTGGTTTTACTTGAGTCTGTGGCATTTTCTTTTTTTCTACTGAAATGAAAGAAGGAATGTTTTATCTGGGAACAATCTGAAAGTCAAGTCACTGATTTTCAGTTACATCCAAGGGAATAGAGATGGACAAGCCCTATAGGCTGGAAATGCAGGGGCAATGGGGGGAAAGAATAAAATTGTTTTGAGGTGCTTTATGAGCCTCAGTTGTTAGGTATATAAATGCTCTGATCAGTGCTTTGGATCTTTTGTATTTTTCCCCCTGATTCTCACGAGGAAAAAATAAAAGGAGTAGCCCTTGTCTATTTACTGTTTGTTTTGGTTTCTGTTCTGCATATTGCACAGTTAACACCTGAATTAAGGTTAGTTCTAAACTTGAATGTTCAAATATTAAAGTACCTATAGTCCATAAATGGCTGCTTTGGGACATTTTAATTTTTGATTATAAACAAATATGAATAAAAATAAATGTAAATAAATATTAATACAATTTGGGGATTATTTGATAATAAGAATCACCAGTAATAGAAGTACTTGTGTATTTGTCTTCTATAAATAACATGGGTGCTTCATGAGGGCAGGCACTATGGCTGTTATATTTTTCTTTATAACCCCTGTGCTTATGGAAATGATGAGGATGGCAGTGAGGAGGGAAAGCTTGCTCAGTAGACATTTGTTGAGTGAATGAGTTAAACTTTAAAGATTAAAAGTTCACCTTGACATATTTTATTGAGGAAACTGAATCGTGGACATAGCATGGATTTCTGAATTTCTATATAGGAGAAGTTTAGAAGTGTTAGTCTGGTTCATCAGACTGTAAACTTCAGGAGGAGGGGTTTGTTTGTGCTACCCATCTACCTATCTTGACTGCCTAAAACTGTAGAGCTCGGTAGGCATCTGATGAATGAAAGATTAAATGGCTGAAAGGCCTCTCTAGGGGTTTTGTCTCAAACTGTGTATTCATAATATGCAAACCCTTTTTAGTTTTAGGTTTCTCAAATAATTGTTTTGAGGATTAGGGGTGGAATAATAGGATCTGATAAAGTTTATCAGCATTGTAGGGGAGTTAATTCCCCTAAGCACAGTTATTGCTTGGAGGGGTTAATTCATACAGATGTGTGTTAGAATCACTGCTTTTACTTTGGGCTTGTGACTCCAGTGTAAATAAATTATGCAGAGCACAAATGCTGAAGGAGCTCAGAAGACAGGAAAGCATGTTAACTGGGTTTGCTTTTCCACCTACAAATTTATTCAGATTTCCGGATAGGTTTTTATTGCATATTTTAGATATAACATGTTTATGGTACTTATTTTGGTCTTATATTGATTATTTTCTTCCTGACAGTTCAAATCTATTTTTCATACCCAGAAGTGATGGTTTACTAATTGTATCATCTCTAAATCAGCCGTTCATCTCAAAGTAATATCTGATTAGTTATGTGTGTATGTATTCAAGTAATAGTCATGAGAGATGATCATGGGCCAAACACGATGCCAAGTACCCGGGATACCAAAGAGATAAGAGGAGAGCTTTACCCTTGAAGATTTCTCTTCTGATAATATGAAGTAGACATGTCAACAATTTTTTAAAAATGTAACATGATGAAATATATAAGAGAGGTCCTTTATGAAGAAGAGTGACCTAGTACAAGTGGCCACTATAAAGAACTCAAAATAAACTCCTGAGCTCAAATGGCCTTTAATTATGATGACCCAAGGCAAGAGTCTGCTGTTTTGTGAATGCTTTACTTCAAGACTCAACTTTGAAATACATGTATTTGAGAAAGGGAGTGTATGATTAAAAGGGCTTTTTGGCTGAAAGTAACACATAAACCAACTAGTAATGACTTAAACAAATAGTAGTCTTCTAGCTTTATTTTCACAGACCAAGACTATGAAAGTAGGCAGCTTTTGAGGTTGCTTCAGTGGCTCAGTGTTGTCAAGGCCAGCATCTCTGTCTTTTCCTTTATGTCACAGCATTGCTACTACAGGTCCGGCTATCACAACATCACTTCAGGAGACAGAAATAAACAGGACCAGCAGTGTAAGCTATATTTGCCCCGTGTGTCAAGAATGCATAATCTTTCTCAAAACCACATAGCATAGTATTGTTTATGTCTCACTGGCCAGATCAGTTCTTATGATTGCTTATACTTGCAAATTAGGTTGGAAAAGTGTGTAAATAGTTTTTTAACCTCTTAGTTCAAGGCATCAAAGAAGAGAGTGAATGGGATTGGCTGTTGAGCCAGCCAGCCAGTAGTGTCTGACTCAGGGAGTAATCTCACTACTTAGCTCTTCTTACACCTTTTCTATACTGGAGATAGTTTTCTAGCCCATATCTTAGATATTGATGTCTAAAGCATGACTGCACACTGAGATACCTCTGCTAGTTTTGTTCTTATGTTTTCATTCAATAATAAATATTTATTGAGGGCCTACTCTGTACCAGGCAATGTGCTATATTCTGGGTATGTAAGATAGATTAGTTCTCAGTATAATGGAACATACAGCCAGAGAAATGTTTTCAATCAATATGGAGCTTTAATTTTAGGAATGTTCCAACCACAGCCCTTATGACTGGGAGATGTCACAAGCACTTAGTTTTGTATTTCAGATAATTTTACTCTAATTCACAATATTCTGCTTTTTGATATTTTTTGGTACTTTGAAAATATTCTTTTCATTAAAAACAAAAACAAACAAAAAAACTCCCATTCCCCATCTCCTCGTTTCTTTCTTTAACATTTCATATATTTAAACAATATTTAATACGTTCTCCAGGTTCATAAATGAATCTATTTTCCAATGTGAAGGGGAATGTACCTAATTGGGAAACATTTGCCGCAGGGAAAATCAAGGTTGTTAATAATGAAGAAAATTTTTTTTTCTTGTCTAGTGCAAGGATATCTTAAGAAAGATTCTTGGTGGAGAAATCATATAAATGTAAATATAAGACATTAGAATTTGCTATCATTTCTGGACCAGAATTCAATAGAATAAATTCAAGATTTCAGGAAAGTGTTTTTCTCAGTAAAAGCATATTTAGTTTAAATGATCATAGTAATTGAGTAAAATCCTTAATTAGGTAATTGTTTCTATTGTCTGGCTTAGTTTAGTAGTGGATATTTAGTCACTGAGGGCATGATACTTCAGTTAGATATAGTGTCAAATTAGTAGTGACTTATGATGGCTCCACTATCTCAACAAAATTTTTAAAAAATACATACTGCTCAAATGAGAATATCTCAGGCTGAAAAGAAGGATTGGATTAAAGTTCTGGGGAAATATTTATTAAAATTATGTGTTAGTCACATATCTTCACTTTGATGATTCATTATTTTTCCTCAAACATAATTATTTTGATTCTAAAAGTTGTGGAATAAATATACTCTTATTAGTTACAATGATTAGAGTATAATGAGAAGTTGTCTTTCTTACGGTTTGCATGGAGGAAAAGGCAAATGCCCTTCTTCTCCTCCAATAATAACGTTGCTCTTACCCATCCTATCTGTATAGAAGGTTATGATTTCATAAATTAATGTTTGAGAAACAGGCATGGATCAGAAAATTGCAAAATAAGAACAATGAACAGCTAACAGAAAAGTCAGCTAGTAAGTACAATGCCTCTCAACCTTTTTTTTTTCTGCCCAGAACCCATGGCTGATGATGTAGTCATTCTCAAAGGTATATCTGGAGTTATTTTAAATTCCATGGTCATCTGTAATTCTGTTCTTTTTTCTTCTACTAAGGGAGGATATTGGAATGCAGGTGAATAAGAGCAACTTCACTCTAGGAACATCCTTGTATCCCTGCTAGTTTACATAGAACGTAAAATATTCAGGCAAAGTAAAACATTCAAAAGCCTTGTCACTTCATTAAAAAATAAAAATGCTAATTTCTTCTATTCTTTTTCTTCTTGCAGGAATAGCTGTGATAAATTTGCAGTTCATGGTCTTCCTCAGAGACACTTCCATATTTACATTATTAATAAATCTTCCTTTGAATAGCATTTTTCAGCTTTCAAAATGCTTTCACTTATGGGTTTTACCAAAACTCCTTGAGATAAAATATATATATATATACATATATATATCCATATCCTATTGGCCAGGCACAGTGGCTCATGCTTGTAGTCCTAGCACTTTGGGAGGCAAAGGTGGGCAGATTGCTTGAACTCAGGAGTCTGAGACCAGCCTGGCATCATAGTGAGACACTGTCTCTTCCAACAATACAAAAAAATTAGGCAGCAGTGATGGCATGGTGGTGGTCCCAGCTACTTGTGGGGCTGAGGTGGGAGGATCAATTGAGCCTGGGAGGTGATGGTTGCCGTGAGCCGAGATCACACCACTGCACCACTGCCTGGTGACAAAGTGAGACCCTGTCTCAAAAAAAGAAAAATTATATTGTATGTATTTTCTAGATGAGGAATTTAAAGCTAAAAGAAATTAAATGGCTTAATAAATGGCTTTAAGGTCATATAGCAAAGTTAGTCAAGCCAGAACTTCAATCAAGTTTATTGATTTTTAATCCAGTATGTGTTCCAATATTCCCCCCTACCTCTCTTGCTCCCTGTTCACTGGATGATACATTTTGACCGCATCCATCCCAACTACAAACCACTCTGTGTTAGTGGGCACTCTATATTTAGATTGTTCTTTATAGCCAAACCTCCCTCTGCCTCAGAATTCTGCTGAGCATATCTTTTCCACAGGGCTTAATTTTTAGTAGCTTTGTAATGTATTAAAAATGTAATCACATAATTTACCCATGTAACAAACCTGCATGTGTACCCCCGAACCTAAAATAAAAAGTTGGAAAGAAAAAAAAAAAAGGTAACATATAAAGTGAAAAGAAAAGTGTTATCAGATAAACTCACCTCTACTAAGGACTTAACCAGATAATGGTAACCTCTTCATGGTTAGTTTTAACTTTAAGTAGTCATATCATTACTGAGAAATATCTTCCTGTCTTCATGATCTAATCAACCTCATAGTAAACTAGGAGGAAAGGTATCATGTCCACTTATTCAATATTATTTGCCTGGAGCTTAGTGTGGTATCTGAAACATATTTGTTGAATGAGTGAATTTCAACAATATTGCCAATACCCTGCTTGATTATCACCACAGATGGATGCTGTGGAGCATATAAAGTTTGAAATGTAAATAGTGATAATGTAATTATGTATTAGAGGTGAGATTAACTAGGTGTATCTGTCAGAACTGACTAAATTCTGCCGTGGCAATAAACAAATCTCTTGTCTTAAAACAACACTTCTGCTACTTGTTGATTGAGGGTTTGCTGGAGTGCTGTTTCATGTTGTTCTTTGTCTGGGACCCAGGCTGATGGAGCAGCCACTATCTGAAACATTGCCAGCTGTGGCAAAGGGAACGAAAGATATACAGGGTCTCACATCAGCACTTAAATACTCTTTCCAGGAAGAGACACTCTTAGATTCTATGTACAACTCAATGGCATAATGAATCCCAGCAACCACCACTCAGGGGATTAGGTGGGTGGAGAGGTCGGAGGTGCAATCCTATGCTGTGTGTGGAAGACATAGAGCCTGAAATAACTGTTGAAAAACACGAATGAATTGATACAATGGTAAGACAGTGTTCATCTTGTGTGGGAGCTGTTTCTGTGTTATGTATTATCCCAGAATGGAAAAATAAGCATTTCTATTATCTGACCATTTTCTATGGGTTAGGCACTGTGTTATTGGCTTACATGTATTGCCTCATTAATTCATACAATGACCCTGGGAGGGAAGTATTATGATTATTATTATTACTTTTATAAAGATGAAAATATTGAAGTGAAGTGAGATTAAGTATCTTGCCCACTTAATAAATGCTGGGGGAGGATTAGGGCTCAGGTCTGTGTGACTCCAAAGATGGTGCCCTCAACAGCTGTGGTCTTTCCTTTATATTATACCTCCAAGTCCTTCAGACTCCATCATTTGGTTACTAATTTGCTTTTGATTTTCACTGGGCCCCTGAATGTCCTTTTGTCCACAATGCTAAGTAAGCATGCTTTTAAAAGTCAATACAAAGTAGAAAATGAGCAATCTGCTTTTGTTATAGAGACTGAAAGTGTAATATCTCTGATCTAAAAGGAAAGGTGCTATGAGACAATTCAGACAAACAAATAGTCAAGACTGATTAATCTTATTAGGCAAGACATGAAATTGTATTGTTCTGGTAAAATCAAGTTCTAGATCCTATTCCCATTGACTATATAAAATGTTGATTTGATGTCTGAAAATTGCTTATTGTAGTTCCAAAATGTTTACTAGCTTAATTATTCTTGTAAAATTGAAATTTCCATTTAGTAATAAGGTTTTCAGTTTTATAAAACAAATATAACTTCATATTTAGAATTTTTTCTGTGGAACTTTTATTCTATAAAGACAAGGTTTTCTTCCAATTAAAAAGCTTTAGAGATTATTTTAAGTGTAATCTTCTCTAGTGTTGCATTCTTTTTTGTTTTCAAATACAATATTAATTTTTGATTGGGTGAGGCAATCTCTTTTTTCCTTGTTTTATATTTCCAAACACTCAGGAATAAGCATAGCAGTAACCGGCCTGTTTGCCCTCTCATTCACTGCTCCTCAGGAGAAGAGTCAATTATCATACAGCTAACATACGTGGGAGAATGAACAGGGCTTGTACAACTTAACTGCTTCTCTTTACTTACTTCCTCTGGGATCTGCCCACACAAAGTATGTATCTTATTAATGGAAGGTCCTAATTTAAATGACAGGGAAGGTTCATTTCTCTCTTGGTGCACAAAATAATGGTACGTCTTACGAACCCGACATCATTTATTAGATAAAATATGGTATTCTTCTTTTATCTCTAATATATGGTAGATGAGCTGACTATGGGGGCTGTATTAGGAAGGCTTTCTGGCTACATATCTAGGCTATGACACCAACAGCTTCCTCAGTAATAAAACTGGCATCTCCATCCTTCTGAATCATTTGATCAGCTACCAGTTGGTTCTGAACTATAACAGGAGAAGAGTGTTGTATATTAAATCTTTAAGCCCTCAAATCTGATACATCGGACTAGTCAACTTGGCAATAGATAAGGAGCAGAATTTGGTAAGAAAGGGAACTGTGGAGATTGAAGCATCTTGTTGAAGCAAGACCCTAAGTGATCCAAAAGAATGGCCTTGGGGTTTTGTTTCACCAAGCAGCAATAGAAGTGGGAGTCATGTTTTTTTTTGACTTTGGTAGGTGGTAACTTTCTATAGCATGCCATATGGCTACTTTTTACAATTTATTATTGTTTTTTTTTTTTTTTTTTTTTTGGCTCATGCACCCTGGGTGGGTGGCATTAGGCCTCAGGCTTTAGTAAATTGGCCAGGTGGGATTTTGACTTTGATGGGTCACTGGAGCATATTAACTTTGTCCCAGGAAAGTGACAGTTTTTATTCAGGCAAGGCTGCAAGCACCTGTGCCTTAGACAAACTTTAGCCATACAGGTGACCTCAGCATCTTGGATACAGATGCCTTTAGGTAAGACTGTGACAGCAAGACCTTGAAAATTCATAGTCTCAGCTTGGCCTGGTATTTCAGGTAAAGCTGAGTTGAGATTAGTCGTTTTAGTACTTGTAAGGAATAACATTTGTTACTTTTAAACTGCAAGGCAGCTGAGTTTTGCATTTCTATAGAACACTAATGAGGTTCTGGCTTTGCAGTTTGTACCAGGTTTGTGTAGGCAGTGCTAGACCAGCTGTTTCACATTCTGTTCATCTTCATGTCATGTCACCTGACTTTAAGACAAAGAAAGATAAGTGTAGAAGGAATAAACTATGTGGCCTCAAGTTGGATTGAGTTGTGTTAAGTGACTGAACATTGGCTATACATCCCAATTTCAGAGACCCATGTTATGGGTTTCCCAGAGATGTGTGGTAGAATTTTATAAATAAATAATAATGAATGAAAGCCCTTATTATGAACAGAATATGCTATCCTCTTGAGATGAAGTAAACACAGCTCAAAGTTGAGTTGTTGCAAACCCAGTCTAAGAAGGCAGTTGAAAAGTCCTGTATCAGCCATTATGGAAAATAATATGGAGGTTCCTGAAAAAAATTAAAAATAGAGCTACCATATAATCCAACAATCCCAACACTGGGCGTGTATCCAAAAGACATGAAATCAATAATGTCAAAAAACATCTGCACTTCTGTGTTTGTTATATCACTATGCACAATAGCCAAGATATGGAATCAACCTAAGTGTCCATTAACAGATGAATGGGTTAAAATATATGGTATATATACACAATGGAATACTCTTCAGCTATAAAAAAGAATGAAATTCTGCCATTTTCCACAACATGGATGAACCTAGGGGACATTACGTTAAGTGAAATAAGCCAATCACAGGACAAATAATGCACAATCATACTCGTGTGGAATCTATAAAAGTTGATTTCATGGAAGTTGAGAGTAGAACAGTGGTTATCTACTGTATTGTATGTTTCAAATAGCTAGAAGAGAGGATTTTGAGTGTTCTCACCACAAAAATGATAAATGTTTGTTGTGAAAGATATGTTAATTGCTCTGATTTGATCATTAAACAATGTATGCATGTATTGAAACATCACACAGTATCCCATAAATGTGAACAATTATTATGTATCAATTAAAAACAAAATGAAAACATTCTTAGCAAAAAAAAAGCCTGTACTTTTTTAACTCTAGTAATCAAGTTACTTCAGGAAATTGAACAACAACTGGAATGATTTGTTAAAAACAAAATAAAAGAAGACTGCTAAATAAGCCGAAGAGAGTTGCTCATTGGAAAAATTGATATTTTAGTTGGCAGACTAGACAAATATTTCCTTTTATATCTGACAAACAATACTAGTCAGATATAGAAGGAAGAAGAATTGAACTAGGCCTACCAGCTCTAAGGAGATAGAAGAAAAGGAGAGATATTTGTTTAGTTGTTGCTAAGACAGAAATAATGACAGCAGGACTGAATAACTGTGCTGGAAGGAACCAGGATCCAAAAATGACTATGGAGGTTATCTTTGAAAGCTGAAAATAGAAGATCCCTTGTAAGAATAATTGAGTAAATATACCTAGAAGATTAGGAGGTCTCTGACATTTGGTTACAAGAAAACTTGGACACGTTCAAGGGAAAAAATTAGGACTATCATTGCAAAATATTCAAATCATTAGTAAGTGAGTTTCAAAATGACAGTTACTATAGGGGGAAGTCATATATTACCATCGTCCTGAGGGAACATGCTTGAGGAATTTATGAATTTATATTCTACTGGAAGGCAGAACAAAATGAGGCAGGTGGAATGATAATATAGTGGGGCTTTATCTGTACATCAGTCTAAAGAGGATGTTCTATAGGTTGGGATTAACCAACAAGGGAAGATAAATATTTTTTTCTTGATAGACCCAGACTCACTAGTTTTATCTCTCTCACTATGCCAGCTTCCAAAAGATAAAATCTGAAGAAGTATATTAGTAAAACAAGCTTCTCGGCTAGAAAATCACAATGAAAACAAACAAGTCACTGAAATTCAGTAAACAGCACTAGTCCTACATCTAGTAGAGAAAGAAATTAACTTAAGTAAAAATCAAATTGTTACCAGTACTCCTTAAAACAGCTAAGGTCATCCAAAACAAGAAAAATCTAAAAAACTGTCACAGCCAAGAGGAGCCTAAAGAAACATGACAACTAAATGTAATGTGATATCCTGAATGGGAGCCTGGAACAGAGAAAGGACAATAGGTAAAAACTAAAGACATGTAAAAAAGCATGGACTTTAGATAATGTATTAGTATTGATTAATTAATTGTGACAAATGTATCATTAATGTTAGATTTTAATATTAGGGGAAATTGGGTATGGGTACATGGAAACTGTACATCTTTACAACTTTAAATCTCAAACTTGTCTAGAATAAAAAGGTTTATGTAAAACAATTGAATTGTTAGAAGATAAGACCTTGGGCAATTGCAAAGGGAAATGTTAGGAATCACAGTGTTTTGAGAAGCCGTCTTGGTCCTCAGTTGGCTGCAAAGGACAGGGCACAAGTATTGATAGCAGCCACAATGTGGAAGTTCACTGATGATGATTATCTAAAACAACTGTGGGAAAGGAGACACTCTTTTTAAGAGACAGATTTTAAAGTAGCCTATATGAAGAGGCAATAGAAATAGTTATTGAGACATAGGACTGAAGATATTCATTGCAAGCATTATGGAGGTTGCATCATTAAATAATGCTAACAATTCAACACTAGGGTGGCAGAAATTCAGGGCTCAAAGGAGAGATAAAAATTAAGAGCATTTGAATATATTAAAAGGAACAGATAACTTCCATAACTGAGCTGGCCACTATTGCAATTTTTCAAACAACACAAAAACACACAGAAAAAGCAAATGGAGGATGGAATGGTATAATTTGGTGACTTTTCTATTCAGTACAAAACTGATAAACTTGTTGCTATTATCCCATTTGTGGAATTCAGTTTATTCTCACAGGTGGAAGATTTGGCACATCTCTCATAGATTGACTGACATCTTAGCAAGGTTGACACCAAGATTCTTTCTGTTCACTTTCCTTCCCTCAGATATCTCTGAGACCTTGTGTGATATCTGGCATTATTGTGTTGAGTTTCAAAACGTAGTTTTGTCTGTGATAACTTTTAGTAGCTGAATAATGGTTTGTTTTCTAAGTTCCATGGATATACGGTAAATTCTGTGATAATCTTGTATATCTTATTAACTTTTTTGATCTTTAAAAAATGTAGCTTATGACAGACTTACCAATAAGTATATTCTGTCTTAAGTTACCAAAAGAATTACCAAGGCTGGAGTTGCCGAAGGCTCCTTCTCCCCAGCATTAAGAATCCACCCTATTGAGAATGAGGGGAATAACACATTGATGGGAATACATTTTGGGTTATTAATTTTGTGGAGATTTTAACTCACAAGGATGAATAAAATTTAATTTCTTTTGACCATAAGTTACAAGAAGATTTCTGTTTTTATACTGTAATTTCCTACTAAGAAATTTTAATGAAAGTTGTATTTAAATTGGGACACATTTGTAGTTCTATTTTATAATTAGATAATCTTAATGTCATTTAATCATATTGTAGATCTTCTGATGAGAAGTACTAAACATCATGTCTGTATATCATTTGGGATGGGAATAGAAAAATGTACCAAATTTTCTCATAAGGTAACAATGTGGCTTGAAATTAAAACATTGCCAAGACATTAAAAATCCAAAATATCTCCCATTATTGTGGAGAAAAGAAAGCATATTATGATGGCAGATGGATACTTTACCCCCCTATTAAAACTCAATATTGGAATGATAGTTTAAATTTTATGAAACACACTGTCATTTGATTGATTCATCTGTCTGTTCATTCACCCAACCATCCATCCTTTACTTGCCTTGAATACATGCCTGATGCTTCCCAAGCAAATAAAGATCTTACTTCAAGCTTTGATTGGCACTAAGCAAGCAAGAAATATTTGAATGAGTAAAAAAAGAATGAGTTCTGTGATAAATGCAAATCATTATACTTATAAAAGTGTTTAAATGTAACATAAGATTAACAATGCCGGCTAGGCTCTTTGGCTCACACCTGTAATCCCAGCACTTTGGGAGGCCAAGGTGGACGGATCACGAGGTCAGGAGATCGAGACAGTGAAACCCTGTCTCTACTAAAAATACAGAAAAAAAAAAATACCTGGCATGGTAGCGGGCATAGTAGTAGTAGTCCCAGCTAGTAGGAAGGCTGAGGCAGGAGAATGTCGTGAACTTGGGAGGTGTAGGTTGCAGTGAGCCGAGACTGCGCCACTGCATTCCAGCTTGGGCAACAGAGCAAGACTCCGTCTCAAAAAAAAAAAAGAAAAAAGATTAACAATGCCATTTTACATTTATATTGTGCTATAGGAAGGTATTTTAAAAAATGAGAATCTGCTACTTAATAAAATCACTGACTTTTT
Organism: Pongo abelii; assembly: GCF_028885655.2. Taxonomy (NCBI): domain Eukaryota; kingdom Metazoa; phylum Chordata; class Mammalia; order Primates; family Hominidae; genus Pongo; species Pongo abelii. Next base: position 89,863,375 of record NC_071991.2, read on the forward strand.
TAATATTACACTGCTAGTATACAGCGGACAATGAATCACAAACTGATTTTTCTCTCCTAAACAAGGGCACTTTCCACTACACAGCACTACATCCTTGAAAAACATGGTTCTAGTTTCCTTTTTTATGCTCCCAGTTTTCTTTTAAAAAAAAAATCTGTGACGATATAAATCCAAAGGGAAAGACTTTTTGACTGGTAGTAATTTACATTTCTTAAGGTGCCCCCAGTGGCGACATAATTGATTTTGTTGCCATTGATTAAAAGTCACATTAAGTTTAGAACTGTCAGCTGAGACTAGAGATATTTTCATAATGTCTTTTAATAAACATGAAAGAAATGATTTCATTGCATTCATAAATTTGATTAATGATATTTTCTCAGGACCAAAATAAATGAACTGCTCATTTCCAGGCCTAATTACTCAATTACAGGTATATTCTCCTGTAATACATATATTGGATAGGAGAAGAATACTCCAGATATGGGCCTAGCAAATGACTAAAAATGGATTCTATTAGTAATTTCAGAAATCTCAAAATGATTATGTTTTTATCTAACAAAATAGGGAAGAATATTTTGATTCAGATTTTCACCATAGTGAAAATATGAATATGATTTGTTTTTATCTAAAAATAATTTTTCTAAACAAGTATTTCTGAGCTCTTGACATGCCTCCTCCACTACTTTTTCTCCTTGAGTCTTCCACACCTCAGTAAATGGCAATTCATTCTTCCAGTTTTTATTCTGAAAATTTTGATTTAATACTGGACTCCTGTCTTTCTCCCCTATCAGTTCCATCTTCAAAGTAAAACCAGAATTTAGCCACTTTTCATCATCACCACTGGTCTCCCTGGTTGTGCTTTTGCCCATGTTTAGATGATGTCAATCCAGTGCCCTGTGTGGTCACATTATGTCATTCTTTCACTCAAAAATCTCCAAGTTTCTCCTCTAATTGGAGCAAAACCTAAAGTTTTAACTATGGCTACATGACTCTGTATGCCCTGTTTTTACCCTTCCAGTTACACTACCACCCCAAATTATCTCTCTGACTCTAAATACTGCCTTCCACCATGTAGTGAATGATTATAAGTTTATATAGCCTCAGTATCCATCTTTGAATGCAGGATTAACTTTCTCATACCAGAGGCAGGGCTCAGTCACCCTTGACAGTTTCCAGTTTTACATCATATCAAATGGCTAAAGTTGGTGGCCAGAGATGAGAATTTAGAGGCATCTCTTCAGGCTAGCAAAGTGGGCTCCCTGCTTTCCTGCCGTTGATATTTTTAAAGAGGTATTTCATGGATTTGCCTGTGAACTTAAAGTGACCCACACCCTATTCCCTTACATATACTTCTAGCTGCCATGTGCTCTTCTCTCTCTGCCTGACTCTTCATTCCTGCTTCACATGACCTGGGGATGAATGACTACTCTCCTGACTCATTATGCCCTCCTTTGCCCAGGATCTATATAACTAAATATCTTTGAACTTGTTTCTTATTGGGGTGATGTATTAAATTGGTGCCTTCCATCTGAAGAATCAGGAATTACCCCAGCCTGGGTTTCCCCCTGGATTCATGGAGGAACCCAAAGTCAGACTCCCAGTGGAAAGCGATTGTCAGGCAGGCATAAACTGGACGTGAGTCAGTCAAGAGCCATAAGGGTAAACAAGTTTCCTGTGTGACGGACATCTCCTCTCCCCCACAAAACTAGACATTAGGCTGTCTGTAAGGCATAAGAAGTATCCCATGATTAAACAGTCATCTTCAGTACTTTGTCATTTCCCTCTAGGGCAGAGTTGCTAGCTGCTTTGGTTCTGGAACCCCAATTTGGCTGGAGGCTCCCAAAACACACCATCACTCCACTTCAGTTATTTTGAGTTGCTTAGGCATGCTCTATAATCAGGTCTTTGCAACTGTTATTCTCTTTGCCTTGGACGTTTACCCCCAGATTTCTGCATGATGAACTACTTCTATTCTTTCAAATCTTTAAATTCTCTGGATATGCTATCTAAGACATCAACACATTATCCCTAAAAATAGAGTTTTAAAAATTCTATTTTTAAAATCCAGGTACTTGGAGACCAGCCTGGGAAACATAGGGAGAAGCTCTCTACAAATTCTTTTTTTTTTTTTATTTTTTATTTAGTTGAGCATGATGGTGAGGGCCTGTGGTCCCAGCTACTTGGGAGACCAAGGCAGGAGAGTCACTTGAGCCTGGGAGATCAAGTCTGCAATGAGCTGTGATCACACCACTGCACTCCAGCCTGGGCAACAGAGTGAGACCCTGTTTCTAAAAGAAAAAAATATATATCAAAATCAAATCAAATCCAAGTACTGCACAGGAATATAGTGCTTGGCATATGGTGTGTTTTTAATAAATATTTGTTAAATAAAATTTACCTGTGCTGTTCTTGGCAGCATACATATAAAAATAATTAAATTTACAAAAGCATAAGAAAGGGCAAATCAAATTGTCGAGTGCTTAAAGTTCCCACTCACCCTAATGACTGCCTTTCATTCGGTAGCCCTATTTACAATACTTATGTGATCGTGTTTATAAATAGTCCCCAGACCTAGTGTGAATGTAGGTCACATGTCCTGAGGTCAGGTTTTCCTCCCAACATGTGTTTCTACCCCAACTGTGAAATGGAGCTATACCTCTGAGAGCTGGACCTAAAAAGATGCAATATACCAAGGCCTAAAAGTGTTTCCATGTGACCTCTAGTTTCTATTGCTGACCTAGCTTTGATTTTGAAAAATGACCTCAGGCTCCTTATCTGGGATCCATATACTTTCGGAGGACACAAGCAACTGTATCACAAACTTTAAAGGCCAAATTTTCTCATTTCAACTGACTATCAATGTGTGCTGTACTTCCCAACAGCATCTGATGTGGTCTTGTTCCTGGGGTACTACCACATCCTCTCTTGGGCCCTGAGCCAGCACATCACTCTCCTCTGTATCATGTACTCTGCCAATCTCCTCACAGTTCTTCGGTGCTCCAGTCTCTCTCCTATGGTGAGAATAATGTAATCAACTAACAGTCTCCAGCCTTCTTCCACTTCAGGAAGTTCTTCTTTGGAAGTATGGTCGTCTTGATTGCATACCAGGTGCTACATGTCCACCTCTCAATTATTCCATAGGGAATTACTCCCTGTCCTGGAATTGAAAGTACACGAATGTTTGTATCCCAGTGTTTGGACTGTTGGGAGGCATCAGCTCGACTTTCTGTGAGAAGCAGAAGATAATGGCCTTACAGTTCTCAGTTGGGGGAATTTGGTGCTCAATGTGCACGCTTCTGACACTCCAGTATCTACCCTTATGTTCCAAACCCTGCTTGCTGATAAATAAGAGTTCCAGCTTTCAGACGCATGTGCAGAATTTATTGACCCCTGTAGCTCTATATTATTTGCCCTAGGTCAGACAGTTCTTTTCGAATTGCAAACTAGAATCAAGTATTAACCAAGTCTCTGATTAACAGGTTAAACACCTATGCACCTATGTCTTCGGATGGATACAAAGGGAAGGGTATATAAAAGCAGAATTATTTTTATAAACATCCACTTATTAAACAATGTTTACTGTATGCCTATTATATGTCAATCACTATTCTAGAGAGTTGACAGTATACAAACAAACCCTCCGGCCTCCTGGAAGCTACATTCTATTGAGAGATAAAGACAATCAATAGGTAAATAAACTACGTGTATATTAGATAACTAGAAATAATAAGAAAAAAGGCAAGAGACAGAGATAATGCATTGATGTCTTAGATAGCTTATCAAGAGAATTTATTGTAAAGATTTCAACGAAGTCATGCAGAAATCTGGGAGTGGGGGGCAACGTCCAAGACAAAGAGAATATCAGTTGCAAAGACCTGAGGATAGAGCATGCCTAAGCATCTCAAAATAACTGAAGTGGAGTGATGGTGTGTTTTGGGAGCCCCAGCCAAATTGGGGTTCCAGTACCAGAGCAGCTAGCAACTCTGCCCTAGTGGGAAATGACAAAGTACTGAAGACGGAATTTAATAATATATTATTTAATATATATGGGGAAAGTAGGAATAGAAGAAATAAGTTTATTTTTATATAATCTAGAATATACATATTAGACACATAATTATATATATTAAATATAAGCTAAAATACATAAAAATATCTGTTTAAAAAATATTTTTCATCTCAAGGCACTTTAAAAAGCAGATTCATAGTTTGTAAAGAGTATCTCTTTAGCTACAATCTCTCTTTTTATTTCTAAAGTCTCTCATTATCCTCAATATTGAGTTGATCCCGAAACTTTATCTCTAGCTTTAATATTGTTAGTTGTATTGGCCTGAGTGCCATCTTTTATCAAGATCTAGACAATAAGTTTATTAAGAGCCAAGTCAGAGCCCTTTATCTACATTTGACTGACCTTCCCTCTCCTCTTATGGTAACTCATTAAACATTTGTTTGCATGTTTATAGGAATGCAGATACGTGTAACTTTGCTACTTTCAGGCACAAACCATTAAAAACAATTTTAAATCATTTCATTCATGATATATTTTTAAAGACTCTTAGTTGTTGAAACTGCGATATTGCTATAATTTTTGAGAAGTCCAGTGAAACTCCCATCCTCATTCAAAAGATAGAATTCATTAAGAATTATTTGAAAATAATTTAGGTTTTGAGAATTTGGCTTTGAAAGACCAGGAAGGGAAAGAAAGAGGTCAGAAATATTTTCCTTAGAATAAAGTTTTGTTCATATCCTTAAAAAAACCAAAGCCAATAATTTTAATGGATTAAATTTTAAATCTTATTTTTATAAAAGAATAATTCAGATTAATTTTTTAAAAATTACTTATATTTTAAGTAAAATCATAGTATATTGTAATTCCCTTTCAAAGGATATTTGTTAAAATAAACTGAAGATAATTAACCATTCTCTGATATTGAGTTTACCCTATAGATGCTAACTGTGGTTTTGATCTTTCAGTTATTTGTGTTTTCTTTGTACTTTGCACCTTTTTTTCCCTCACTATCAGGGTTAAAGAATCCTGATATGAATGGTACAAACATGCAAGTGGATAATGTCAAAATATATTTTTTGACCTAATATTATTTCTGGCAATACTTCTTAAAAATTTTTTTAATACAAAGATATACATAGTCATGAAACTTTTTAGCTTGAATGTGTTAAAATAAAACTTCAGACAAATCAAACGTAATGGAGTTTAATTGAGCAAGAAAAAAATGATTCACGAGTTGCACAGCCTTCCAATCACTGCAGATTCAGAGAGACTCCAGAGATGCCTTCAGAGAGACTCCAGGGATGCCCTGTGGACAAAACAAATGTACAGACCAAAAAAAAAAAAAAAAAAAAAAAGTGTCATACAGAAATCGGAAGTGAGGTACAGAAACAGCTGTATGGGTTACAGGTTGGTGTTTGCCTTATTTGAACACAGTTTGAACACTCAGCAGTGTATGAGTATTTGGGATTGGCTGCTGGGATAGGTCAAGACTCAGCTATTGTTACAAGTGCATACTCTTAAGTTAGGTTTTCAATCTTGTCTACCTATTAAGTTAGGTGATGGTTCATCCACAAGGACTTAAATATAGAAGTACGAAGTCCTTCTCAGGCTATATTTAGTTTGCTTTGATAAATGTAATATCTATCTTAAAATAACATGGGGTTAATTAGAAGCTGTGAGTTTTTGTTTTTTTGAATCAATGTCTCACTGTTTCCCAAGCTGGAGTGCAGTGACATGATCATGGCTCACTACAACCTTGACTGTCTGGACTCAAGTGATCCTCTTGCCTCAGCCTCTCAAAGTGCTGAGATTGCAGCTTTCAGCCACCATGCTTGGCAACTATTTTTTTTTTTTGAAGTCCACTGACTTAATGATTCACAAGTTGGGCAGCCTCCAAATCAAAGCCTCCCAATTAAAATCTAATTTAAAACCATTCCCTAATATTTGAACCTTGGCTTCTGTATAGTTTCTGGTTATTGATGTTTCTAATTGCTTCTCATTCACTTTGTATCTTTTACATCAGAATTTCTCATTCAAACACTTTCCTTTTCTTTTTAAGTGGATAACTGCCTCTGTAGTTCATTCAGTCTTTCTACTTAGTACTGGACAGATCATGATTTAAAGTTGCTTAGAACCTGTCATCCTGGATTATTGCTTCACTGTCCCTATTGTGTGCTTGACTGTTTCCTAGATTCTATAATTTCTTCTTTTTTTGATTTCCAATCCAATGTTGCCATTGTACACCCTCAGGTATTCAGGTATAGCCTCTCAATATGGAGTGCATGGAAGAAAAAAACATCTGACCATTTTTATTTATAAAAATGTTTTTAATCTTAACCTCACACTTGTTAATGAATTTGGCTGGAATCCTAGACTGAAAATTATTTTCCCATAGACCTTTAAAGGAATTGGTATAATTGTTGTATGACCTTTAATATTGCTGATGAAAATTCTAATGCCAGTCTAACTCCTTATTCTTTGAGTGATCCATTGTTCTATAATGTTTGTTGTTCTGTTTTGAAAACTTTTCGTTATTCTTGGTGGTCTAAAAGTTCACAATAATACATTTATTTTGGTGAGTTTAAAAATCCATCCTTGTTGGAATTTGGAATTTATATCTTGAAGATTCTCATCTCTAATTAGCTCCAAAATGTTTTTGTCTTTTTTTCTTTGCTTAATTTCTCTAAGATTTTGTGTTTCTTCTCCCTTCCTCAAAGTAATATTAACAGGGTAGCTGAATTCCTGGATTAAACCACTAGATATCCTATCAATTCTCTCAGTTAAAAAATCTTTATTTTACCCTTCCTATTGAACAGTTTATTTCTTTTTTTTTCAAAAAGTATTGCTTTCTTGTGGTAAGAAGACTTAAAATGAGATATATCTTCTTAAAAAATGTTAAGTATACATTATTATATTAGGTATAGGTACAATGTTGTACAGTAGATCTCTAGAGCTTATTCTGCTTGCTTAACTGAAAGTTTACGCCTGTTGACTAGTAACTCCCCATTTCCTGGAGAAAGGATAGTCTGTTCAATAAATTACGTTGGGAAAACTGGATATCCACATGCAGAATAATAAAATTAGCCCCCTATCTCACACCATATACAAAAATCAACTCAAAATGAATTAAAGACTTAAACACAAGACCTGAAACTGTAAAACTACTGGAAGAAAACATACGGGGGTGGGCACAGTGGCTCATGCCTGTAATCCCAACACTTGTGAAAGCCAAGGTGGGCAGAATTCTTAAGCTCAGGCATTCGAGACAAGCCTGGGCAACATGGTGAAACCCCATCTCTAACAACAACAACAAAAAATTAGGTGGACTTGGTGGCAAGTGTCTGCGGTCCCAGGGACTTGGGAGGCTGAAGTGGGAGGATTGCTTGAGCCTGGGAGGTAGGGGTTATAGTGAGCTAAGTTTGTGCTGCCACTGTGCTCCAGCCTGGGTGACAAAGTGAGACTCCCTCTGGAAAAAAAAAAAATTAGAAAACATAAGGTAAAAAGTCCATAATATTGGTCTGAACAAAGATGTTTTGGCTATGGGCCCAAAAGCACAGACAACAAAAGCAAAAATGGGCAAATGAGATTACATGAAACTAAAAAGCTTCTGTATAGCAAAGGAAACAATTAACAGAATGAAGAGATAACCTATAGAATGAGAGAAAATATTTGCAACTAGTACATTGGATAAGAGGTTAATATTCAAGACACATAGAGAATTCAAACAACTCACTAGCAAGAAAACAAATAACCCAATTAAAAATGGGTAAAGAAACAGAATAAACCTTTCTGTAAAAAAGACATACAAGTAGCCATCGGGTTTATGAAAAAATGCTCAGCATTACTAACCATCAGGGAAAGGTAAATTAAAATCACAATGTGATATTGCCTCATTCCTGTTAGCATGGGTATTATCAAAAAGATGAAAAATAACAAGTGTTGGTGAGGGTATGGAGAAAAGGAAACCCTTGTACACTGTTGGTGGGAAAGTAAATTAGTATAGCCATTATGGAAAACAGCATGTACATTCCTCACAAAAATTAAAAATGGAAATATTATGTGATTCAGCAGTTCTACTACTGGGTATATATCCAAAGGAAATGAAATCAGTATGTGGAAGAGATATCTGGACTCCCATGTTCACTGCAGCATTAATCGCAATAGCCAAGATATGGAATCATTCTCAGTGTCCATCAACAGATAAATAGATTTAAAAATGTGGAATATATACACAATGAGATACTATTCAGCCTCAAAAAAGAAGGAAAACCTGTCATCTGTGACAACCTGGACAAACCTGAACATTATGTTATGTTAAAACATAGAGGGGTGGGCACAGTGGCTCACGCCTGTAATCCCAACACTTGTGGAAGCCAAGGCAGGCAGATTGCTTAAGCTCAGGAGTTCGAGACCAGCCTGTGCAACATGCGAAACCCCATCTCTACCAAAAAAAAAAAAAAAATTAGTTGGACTTGGCATGTGTCTGCGGTCCCAGTGACTTGGGAGGCTGAGGTGCACAGAAAGACAAATACTACATCATACTTATTGTGGAGTGTTAAAAAAATTGAACTCCTAGGAACAGAGAGTAAAGTGATGGTTACTAGGGGTGGAGAGTGGGGGGAATGAGGAGATATTGGTCGAAGACTTTGTTAATTAAAAATAATAAAATTATTATTGAACAAAACTTTATTAAGACAGAAGTAAGTTCAAGAGATCTATAGTATAAAATGTTGACCACGGTTAATAATGCTATATCATATACTTGAAAATTCCTAAGAGAATAGATTTTAATCACCACAAAAAATAAGCATGTGAGGTAATACATATGTTAAATAACTTGATTTAGCCATTCTACAATGTGTACAGATATGAAAGCATCATGTTTACACCTTAAATATATATACTTTTTAGCTTCAATTAAAAATAGATAAAAATGGTTAATAAAAAAGTAACTCCCCATTTTTCCCCTCCCTCTAGCCCTGGGAACCATTATTTCACACTTTTATTCCGTGAATTTGACTATTTTAGTTAGATACCTCATAGTATTTGTCTTTTGTGGCTGGCTTACTTCAAATAGCATAATGTCCTCAAAGTTCCATGTTATCACAAATGACAAGATTTCCTTTCTTTAAATTCAAAATAGTATTCCATTGAATGTATATATCACATTTTCTTTATGCTTTCATCTATGGCTGTACAATTAAGTTGTTTTCACACCTTGGTTATTGTGAATATTGCTGCAACAAACATAGAAATGCATACGTTTCTTCAAGATCTTGATTTCAACTATTTTGGATATATACTTAGATGTGGGCTTGCTAGATCATATGATATGACAATTTTAATATTTTTAGAAACTTCCATATAGTTTTCCATAGTTGCTGCAATAAAGACATACCTGAGAGTGAGTAATTCATAAAAGAAAGAGGTTTAATTGACTCACAGTCCAGCATGGCTGGGGAGACCTCAGGAAATTTACAATCATGGCAGAAGGGGAAACAAACACGTCCTTCATGTGGCAGAAGGAGATAAAATAATGACTGCCCATCAAAGGGGGAAGCCATAAAACCGCCCAATCTTTTGAGAACTAACTCACTACTATAGAACAGGATGGGAGAAACTGTCCCCATGATTCAATTATCTCCACCTGGTCCCTCCCATGACATGTAGGGATTATGGGAACTACAATTCAAGATGAGATTTGGATGGGGACACAGCCAAACCATATCATTCTGTCCCTGGCCTTTCTCAAATCTCATGTCCTCACAATTCGAGACACAATCATACCCTTCTGACATTTCACCAAAGCCTTAACTCATTCCAGCATTAACTCAAAAGTCCAAGTCCAAAGTCTCATCTGAGACAAAGCAAGTGTCTTCTGCATAAGAACCTATAAAGTCAAAAGCAAGTTAGTTACTTCCTAGATACAATGGAGGTACAGGCATTTGGTAAATACTCCCATTCCAAATAGGAGAAATTGTCCAAAACAAAGAGCTACAGGCCCATGGAAGTCCAAAATTCAGTAGGGCAATCGGGCAATCATTAAACCTTAAAGTTCCAAAATGATCTCTTTTGACTCCATGCCTCACATCCTGGTCACGCTGGGTGTGGTTTTGTATAGCCTTGGGCAGCTCTGCTTCTGTGGCTTCTCAGGGATGGCTCCTCTCCTGGATGCTTTCACAGGCTGGCATTGAGTGCCTGCAGCTTTTCCAGGCACATGAGCTGTCAGTGGATCTACCATTCTGGGGGCTGGAGGATGGTGGCCCTCTTCTCATAGCTCCACTAGGCAGTGGCACAGTGAGGACTCCACGTGGGGGATCTGACCCCACATTTCTCTTTCACATTGCCCTAGGAGAGGTTCTCTGGAAATCCAGGCATTTCCATACATCCTCTGAAATCTACGTGGAGGTTCCTAAACCTCAATTCTTGACTTCTCTGTACCCACAGTCTCAACACCACATGGAAGCTGCCAAGGCTTGGGGCTTGCACCCTCTGAAGCCATGACGTGAGCTGTAGCTTGGCTCGTTTTAGCCAGGCTCAGGACTGCTAGGAGGCAGTCCTGAGGCTGCACACAGCAGAAGGGCTGGGGACCTGAGCCAGGAAGCAATTTTTCCCGCCTAGACCTCTGGGCCTGTAATGGGAGGGATTGCCACGAAGGTCTCTGACATCCCCTGGAGACATTTTCCTTATCGTCTTGGTGATTAGCATTGGGCTCATCATTACTTATGCAAATTTCTGCAACTGGCCTAAATTTCTCCCCAGAAGATGGGTGTTTCTTTGTTATTGCATCCTCAGGCTACAAATTTTCCAAACTTTTATGCTCTGCTTCCTCTTGAATGTTTTGCCACTCAAAAATTTCTTCCACCACATACCCTAAATAATCTCCCTTAAATTCCAACTACCACAGATCTCTAGGGCAAGGGCAAAAACCCACCAGTCTCTTTGCTAAAGCACAGCAAGAGTTACCTTTGCTCCATTTCCCAACAAGTTCCTCATCTCCATCTGAGACCACCTTGGCCTAGACTTCATTGTCCATGTCACTATCTATCAGCATTTTGGTAAAAGCCATTCCACAAGTCTCTAGGAAGTTCCAAACTTTCCCACATCTTTCTGTCTTCTGAGCCCTCCAAGTTTCTAGCAAGTTCCAAACTTTCCCACATTTACCTATCTTCTGAGCATTCTAAACTGTTTCAGCCTCTGCCTCTTACCCAGTTTCCAGTTGCTTCCACATTTTTGGATATCTTTACAGCAGTGCCCCACTACTCAGTACCAATTTACTCTATTAGTTCATTCTTATGCTGCTAATGAAGACATACCTGAGGCTGGGTAGTTTATAAAGGAAAGAGATTTAATTGTCCCACAGTTCAGCATGGCTGGGGAGGCATCAGGAAACTTACAATCATGGTGGAAGGGGAAGCAAACATGTCCTTCTCCACATGGTGGCAGGAGAGAGAAGAATGAGTGCCCAACAAAGGGGGAAGCCCTTTATAAAACCATCAGATCTCACGAGAACTAACTCACTATCATGAGAACAGGATGGGGCAACTGCCCCCATGTTTCAATTATTTCCACCTGGTCCCTCCCACTACATATGGAGATTATGGGAACTGCAACTCAAGACAAGATTCAGGTAGGAACACAGCCAAACCATATCAATGTACAAGGATTCTAACTTCCTCACATTTTCATCAACACTGTATTTTGCCATCCTGATAGGTTTGAGGTGATATATCATTGTGAGTTTAACTTCTATTTCCTAAATTATTAGTCACTAAGCATGTTTCATATACCTGCTGGCCATTTGTATGACTTATTTGGAGAAATATCTTTTCACATCCTTAGCCCATTTTTAATTAATTTATTAGTTTTTTTATCTTGAGTTTTAGAAATTCCTCATATATTTTGAAGATTAACCTCTTGTTAGATATATTGTTTGAAATATTTTCTTTCATTATACTAGTTGCTTTTTTACTCTGTAGGTTGTTTCCTCTACTGTGAAGAAGCTTTTTAGTTTCATGTAGTCTCATTTGTCTATTTTTGTTTTTGTTGCCTGTGCTTTTGGTGTCATATTTGTGAAATCATCAACCAGGCCAATATCATAAAGATTTTCCTTATGTTTTTTTTCTGGGAGGTTTACATTTTTAAGTCTTACATTTCAGCCTTTAATCCACTTTGAGTTTTTTGTAATGGTATAAAATCAGGATGCAATGTTCTTATTTTGCATATTCCAGTTTACCCAACACCATTTGTTGAGGGTACTGTACTTCACCCATTGTGTATTTCTGACATGCTTTTTGAAGATCAATAGATTATATACATTTGGATTTATTTCTAGGCTCTCTATTCCATGACATTAGTCTAGTCTGTGTGCCTGCATTTAAACAAGTACCACATTGTTTTAATTACTGAAGCTAACATACCCTGAAATCAGAAACTGATGCCTCCAGCTTTGTTCTTCTTTCTCAGGATTGATTTGGCTATTCATGATCTTCTGTATTTCCATATTGTCTTAGTCTTTTCAGGTTGCTATAACAAAATTCATAGACTGGGCAGCTTATAAACAACAGAAATTTATTTTTCACAGTTACGGAGGCTGGGAAGTACAAGATCAAGTTGCTGGCAGATCTGGTGTCTGGTGAGAACCTGTTTCATTTATGTTGCCTTCTTGCTATGTCCTAATGTGGTGGGAGGGGTGAACAAGTTCCTATGGGTCTATTTTATAAGGGCACTGTATTAGCCCATTTTTATACTGCTATAAATATACCATCTAAGACTTGGTAATTGATAAAGGAAAGAGGTTTAATTGAATCACAGTTCCACATGGCTGGGGAGGTCTCAGGAAACTTACAATCATGGCAGAAGTTGAAGGGGAAGCATGGCAAGTCTTACATGGTGACAGAAGACAGAGCGAGCAAAGGGCAAGTGCCACACTTTAAAACCATCAGATTTTTTGAGCGCTCACTCACTGTCACAAGAACAGCATGGGGGAAACCACCCTCATAATCTAGTCACCTCCCACCAAGTTCCTCCCTTGACATGTGGGGATTACAACTTGAGATAAGATTTGGGTGTGGACACAGAGCCAAACCATATCAGGCACTAATTCCATTGATGAAGACTTCATCCTCAACTCCAAAAAGCCCCTCCTCCTCAAGCCATCATATGAGTGATTAGTTTCAACATGAATTTTGGGAGGAGATAAGCATTCAGACTGTGTATTAGTTTGTTCTCACACTGCTAATAAAGACATATCCAAGACTGGGCAATTTATAAAGGGAAGAGGTTTATTTGACTTACAGTTCAGCATGGCTGGGGAGGCCTTAGGAAACTTACAATCATGGTGGAAGGGGAAGCAAACACGTCCTTCTTCACATGGTGGCAGGAAGGAGAAGTGCTGAGCAAAGTGGAGAAAACCCTCTTATAAAACCATCAGATCTCCTGAGAACTCACTCACTCTTACAAGAACAGCATGGGGGAAACCACCCCTATGATTCAATTACCTCCCATTGAGTCCCTTCCACAACACATGGGATTATGGGAATTATAATTCATTATGAGATTTGAGTGGGGACACAGCCAAACCATATCAGATTATAATACATATGAACAGTAGAATTGATTTTCTATTTCTGTAAAAAAAAGTCATTGGTATTTTAGTACAGAATTCATTGAATTTGTAGATCACTTTGAGTAGTATCGATATTTTAACAATATTAAGCCTTCCATTCATGAATACAGAATTTCTTTCTAATTGTTTTGTCTTCTTTAATTTCATTAATATTTTGCAGTTTTCAGTACACAAGTTTTTCACTTCCTTGATTAAGCTTTTACCTTAGTATTTTATTCTTTTCGGTGCTAATATAAATGTGATTTTTTAAAATTTCCTATTCAGTTAGTTCATTTATAGTGCATTATAAAAGGCATCCAAACTGAAAATAAACAAATTGTTCCTGTTTTCAGAAGATATAATAATATACACAAAACCTTAAGGACTCTATAAAATGGCTGTTAGAGTTAACACATTTAGTAAAATGTCAGGACACAGAATCAACATACAAAAATCAGCAGGTAGCTGATTTTTGTGTGCTTACTCTGTACTGAGCCAGTGGTGCAGAGCTATGGGATATACCATCCCAAGCTATCATCTTCATTTTCTCCCAGGTGGTTAATCTGTGATGAACCCAGCAGAGTTTCAAGAATGACAAGTATATTGCCAGGTTTTTAGGCATCCCAGAGAAGTTGGGATATTGGATACATGGATCAATACTTTCCCTCCCTGGGGGAAAGCTGAGAGCTGATATATATATATAATCTGATTATTCTGTGCTGTGCAGGAGAAAGGACCTGTGGTGTCTACAAGCCCAAGCTGTTGTCTTCATTCTCTTTCAGGCAGCTAGACCGTACTAGAACTGTTAGAGCTCCAAGACTGGCAATACAGAAGTGAGTCCTCTGGGAGCTCTCTCAGAAAAGTAGTGGCTCTGGATGTGTGAAGCCAGTCTTCACCTCACCCTAGAGAAGCTTGGTGCTAGGAGGCCTCTTCCTGCATGCATGGCATTGTGACACAGGCAGGTACTCTGGCAAGACGGTGTTGTGAATCTCTCTACTATCTTTGGTTAATGTGGTTTCATATTCTGCTAAAGAACCGAGGCCTTTCAATTATTTTCAGAATTTTTCACAAAGGAAATATGTCTGCAAATTGTTGCTGAATTAGTATGTTTTGGGGTACAAATAATAATTTTAATTTTCAAACATTTGACTTAATTGCAAAATATTATAATTTGACTTATTGTATTTTCTTGAGTCTCACTGAGGATGGTGATTTTTTAGAATATTGTTTTCTTAGGTTATATCTGTTTCTTCCTTGGTCAGTTTTCCTATTTATTTATCTTGTTATTTGTGTTTCAAGTCAAGTATATTTCCCCCCACAAATGTCTAGAGATTCCTTTTTGCTAATTCATTTAAGAGTGAAAGAATTATATGCTTTGTATAAGTAGGGATTTGTAAACTGGCTGGTTTTATTTTAGAGTGAGTGTACATTAATTTATGAGACCCTAAGCAGTAAAAATTGGAGTACATCACTTTGGATGCCATACCCTTAGTAATTTGCCAACTTCTGCATATATTTTATTCCATTCATTTAGTAAATACAGAAACTGCTCAAGTTCAGATAGTTGAAAGGACTCTTAAGACTACACAGGGTATACTCAGGTAAGGCTTTAATAAAAAAGTAAAGGCAATTCCATATAACAGAAGAGATAAAATGCAGGCAAAGGTGCATCATACTTGAATATTTTCTCAGTTGTGCAGGACATGCTTCATTTTCACATTACAAACTATGAAGACATGTACAAGATATCTTGGTTTCAGGGGAACCATGGCGCAATTAATGAATGGTCATTTATATCTCACTGGTAGGCATTCTGGAGATACTCACAGAGCTATTCTCATCTAACTGCAAATTAACCTGCTTTACGCAGCACAAAGAACCCCCTGAATTTTAGCTTAAAATAAATACCTGGTTGTCAGTCATTCTGTGTGGGGGTTGCATGTCAGTATACAGAATTTTAAATAAACTATGTTTCAATCCTAATTTTTATTTCCAATCTACAGTGTTTCACCATTTTTGAGTCCAGAGCTTCTGCGGGGTTTGGCAGACAGTTTGGCTCTTCCCTCAAAAGAAGTTCCTACAGAATGCATTCTAGTTTGTTTCCTCTGTTATGTTTGACTTCTTTTCAACCTCTTCCCATTTTCCAGAGTTTTGTTGAAATCGAAATATTAGTGAGTCAATGCTCTTTTAACTTATTTTCATCTTAATAGATCTATGCAGGCAGATGAAATTAATGAATATGTTCAGTCTTCCATCTTGAACAGGAAGTTTGTTTCGCTTTATAAAGGCATTTTATAGTTTTGTTTTTGATTCTGCTTCATATCAGAAAGAAGAATATGTAGAAAATGGGAACTCCTCAGTACCACTTTAGCAGGGGATTATGTTGTTTATGAAAATCAATATTTGAAATGGTGTTTCTATTATTCCTTAGCCATCATGGGATATGCTGTACATATGTTAGGCACTAAAATAAGCTTAGTAATTTTAAACTTTATGTAATGTTAAACTTTAGTATCTTGCCTGGAACCAAATCCAGCATTGCTTTTTAAACAAAGAAATTATTTCAATTTCCAAATAATAAGATTTGCAAATGAATTTTTAGAACAAAAACGATTTGTTACAAACCATTTGTTAAGTTGGCAATTTACCATGTTGCAAGGTTATTTTAACTAAAAAATGATTTCTGTAACAACATGTCTAGGTGGGAATCATAGGTTTCTTTATCATAGGTTTGTTTTATTGATTATAGGGTGTTTTGACATTTAAATCTCATTATTAATTTATAAGAATTATATAACATTATCAGGCTGTAAGCCATTTGAAATGTTGGCTATTTAGATGTAAAGAATTTGTTGTGTCCTTAAACTGACCTATCTATGAAAATGTTCAGTCTAGGATTGTTATGGGTAAAGATTCATAGAGCATTTTTTTTGGTGGTTTCTTTTCTTTTGAGCTGTTACATACAAAATAGAGATAAAGTTAAAAAACAATATCTAAATGTTCTCATTAATTCAAGGTGAGAGGTTACCTGGAAAGAAATGCAATTATCCCCTAGAGGCAGCCAGATTTCTGAGTCCTAAGTTTGCCACTTTGACTGTTTTAGCTATTTTCTTCTGTTTATTTTGGATTTCACTCACACAGAGAGACCATCTGTAGATATACCAGGGTCTAAATATTTAACCAAGATTTTAATTTACTACTAGTTGGAATGAAAAACATATTTCTATATAGATTTAGTTTATCATCATTTTAAATTTTGGTTTTATTTACCTGATGTTCACAAGTTTTTTTTTAAATTTAAATATATATCTATCTATATCTCTATACATATATTGGAGCAGCCAAGACTACAAGACTAAACTCTAAAATTTAAAAAATAACCTTAGAAAAGGCAAACACTCGCTTTATGCTACACATCTTGAAATAAAAAATAATTTTTCTTGGTGAAATACAAATCAGGAATGAGACAGAAAGAGTTAAAACATATATATATGAGGGAGTCCTAATTCCTTTAAGGCCATTATTTATGTAAATTAAATGTCAAATTAATAGTTTGCTTTTTGTGAAAATGTGTTATGTATAAAGCAAAAAACCTACTTACCGCTATTCCCTAATCCTTCTCTACCTCTCTTATGTGGTCCACTGTGAGTGCAAATTTCTATTTTTAGATTTTTAGTGTTATACAAACTTGTATATGTATCATTTTTACACAAAATTAGGATCATAATATACATATTATTCCCCTGATATTTTTTACTTGATATTTTTTATACATCTTCTCATATTAGTACTTATCTATTTTCTTTTAGTTTCTAACAGCTTTATTAAGGTACAATTGAAGTAATAAGTTGCACGAGTTTGAAGTGTATAATTTGCCAAGTTGTGACTCTTGTGAAATCATCACTACAATCAAGAAATTAAAAGTATTGTTCACTGCAAAGTTTTCTCATTTCACTTTGTGATCTCACTCAGCATAATTATTCTAAAATTCTTGAATGTTCTTGTGCATATCAATGGGACATTCCTTTTTAATGATGAGTAGAATTTCATTGTATGGATATATCACAATTTGTTTATCAATCCACTTGGTGATGGACATTTGGATTATTTTCAGTTTTTAGTTTTACAGAAGCTATGAATATTTCATTTAAGTGTGTGTATACACATACTTTCATTTCTTTTGAGTAAATACCTAGAAGTGGAATGTCTGGTCATGTGGTAGGTAAATGTATTCAGTTTTTAGAAGCTGCCAAATAGTTTTCCAAAGTGGTTATGTGTATGAAAGTTCTAGTTCTTCTGCATCCTTTACAGAACTTGATATAGTCAGTCTTTTCAACTTCAGACATTCTAGTAGTGTGTAATAGTGTATCTTTTGGGTTTTGATTACACTTCTCTAATCACTAATGAAGTTAAGCAAATTTTCATGAGCATATTTGCTCTTCATACATGTTCTTACATTAACAATATTTGAACTTCCAATTTATAAGCACACTACATCTCTTCATTTGTTTAGGTTTTTAATTCTCTCAACAATGTTTTATAGTTTTATAGTTTATAGTATAGGCTTTCCATTTCTTTGTCAGATTTACTCCTAAGTATTTCATAATTTTGATGCTATTTGTTATTGATTTTTAATTTCTATTTCTAATTTTTCATGGTTAGTATATAGAAATATATTTTTATATACTGATCTTGCTAAATTCATTTATTCTAATAGTTTTTTATAGATTTCATAGGATTTTTGAATAAATGATCAGATCATTTCCTAATATGAGCATTTTTATTTCTTTCTCACCGATATGTCTAATTTTGATTCCTTTTTTATGTCTTATTGCTCAGGCTAGGTTCATAATCTTAGAGAAATAGTGTTTAATTTTCACAATAAGTGAGTATGATGTAAACAATAAGTTTTTTTGTATGTGCATTTTATGAGGTTAAGAAAGTTTCCTTATATGCCTAGTTCATTGAGAGTTTTATTAGATCTGTGAGACGTTGTCCAAAGATTTGTCTTTAATTATTGATGTTATTACTTGGGTTTTTTTTTAAAGTATCTTAATATGGTGAATTATGTATTGATTGATTTCTAAATGTTAAACCAGGTGTTTATTCCTGCACCTGGTCATGGTGTATTGTCTCTTTTAAAAAAGGGATGTTGGCATGAAGTTTTGTTTTGTAGTGACTTTGGATTTGGAATCAGTAATGCTGGTTCAAATAATAAGTTGGAAAGTAATTGCTTCCTCTTTAAATTTTAGTTTTAGTTTAAATTATAATTTTTGGGATTGATATTTTTTCATAAGTTTCTGCTAGCATTCACCATTGAAGTTTTGTGCTGCTTAAGGTGTTTTTGTGAAAATATTTTTAAGTACAAATTCAAATAGTTAATTGATATAGGGCTTTTAAAGTTATTTATTTATTCTTGACTAAGCTTTGGAAATTTGAGTTTGTCAAGGAATTTGTTGATTTCATCAAAGTTCTTGAATTTATTGGCACAAAGCTATTCATAATATTCCTTGATTGCTATTTAAAAATTTAAAAAAATTTAGTGATGTCACTGCTTTTATTCTTCACATTGTTATTTGTGTTTTCTTTTTTTCATAATTAGTCTGACAAGAGATTCTTCAATTTTATTGGTGTTCTCAAAGTTTTAGTTGGATTTTTCTATTATTTTCTTGTTTTCCCCTTTGTTGTTTACCACGCTGATCTTTATTTTTGCTTTCTTCTGCATAAGTTGGGGTTTGTTTGCTTTTACTAGTTTCTTTAGGTGAATAATAAGGGCACTGATTTTAGATCTTTATTATTTTTCTGCATTTATTGCTATAATTTTCTTATTTCTCTTTAGCAAAACATTGTCAATTCTGATAGATTGTTTTTTTATTTTCATTCAGTTCAAAATGCTTTCTAATTCCTTTCCTTTTTAAATGTCTTATTTTATCCATGAATTATTTAGAAATGTGGCATTTTCTACCCTCACCCCTAATATTTGGAGATTTTTGAAAGTGCTTTCAGTTATTGGTTACTAGTTTGATTCCTTTGTGGTCAGAGAACACTGCATGACTTGTATCCTTTTACATTTATTGAGACTTGTTTTATTGCTGAGAATATATTGATATATGCCACTTGTGCCCATGTACCCCAGAACTTAAAGTATAATTAAAAAATATTTTTACTTATCAGAAAATATCATTGTAGTGATTATGTAAGTAAACATTGTGTGTGGAGTCCTTAATTTTTTCATGGAAATATTTAGGTAATATCTCTTCAGATTACTCATGGTTCTTATATCTGTATTCCTTACTTTAGAGGCACATTTGTATTATTAGAAAAGTTGATAATATGTGAATAATACTTTCAAAATGTGACATTATCACCCATATAAAATCTTTATCATCCATATTTTTTTCTTGAGAAATATTGGAATCAACTACTACTGTAATTTTTTGGTTATCAAAATTATTTAATTTAATGTCTTTGCCTTTCTTTTCCTAGAAAACACTTCAAGATTTGAAAAGGTAAAAATACAGAATGAACAATACTGCAGTGAATCATCCTTTATGAAAGGATCGTATTTCAAAGATGTGTGCTTCTTAATTAATAAACAGGCAAATAGGACATTTGTAACTAGGCCTATTGACTTTGTATTCCAGCAAACAGAGCCAATTTTGGACTGTGCATTTTAAAGTAGAATACATGGTGAATTTGGGACCAGGGCAGATCAGTTTTATGGGACCTGAAACTCTAAGAAAAAGTAATACAAAAATTTTTAAAAATTGCTATAAAAATGGTATTTGTTTAGAATGAGAAAATCTATCACAAAATGCTACAAATTTAAAAAGCTGGCAAACAATATTAAGCAATAAAAAATGAAATATAGAAATTAATAAAGTTTTAAAATAATTAACTGCTTGACACACCTCTATTATTTTATCCCCCTTCTATTTTGATGCATGCTTGTTATTGACTTGTTTTTTTTTTTTTTCTATATGGATATTGAGTGTTCCAGCACCATTATTGGAGGAGACTTTCCTTTTCTGGTTGAATTTCTGTTGTGTTTTTGTAAATTTACTGCATATGTGAGATCTATTTTTGAATATATTATTCTGTTTCATTGATCCATTTTTCTGTTCTTCAACATTACCACACTGCGTTGATTATTGTAGCTTTATAGAAAGTTCTGAAAACTTTAGTCTTCTTTTTCAACATAGTTTTAGCTATCATTGCTCCTTTGCTTTGCCAAACACAATTTAAAATTATCTTGTCAATTTCTAGGAAGAAACATGCTAGAATTTTTATTGGGATCACATCTATTCTATAGATACATTTTGGGAGATTGGTATTATTTACAGCATTTGGTCTTTTTATTGATGGAAATAGTTTCTTTTGTCACTAATCTAGGTATCTTTTATTGCTCTCAGCATTGTTATACACTTTCAGTATATAGGTTTGTATCTCTTTTTGTTAAATTTATCCCTAAGTATTTTAAAATTTTGTTTTTAAAGACTTATTGTTAATATATTAATAATACAATTTGTATTTTTCCATTAATTCTATATCTTGCAACATTAGTGATGGCAGCAGTGGGCCATCTGGAGTGGCCATTGCCATCACACCGACTGTAGCAGGGAGGTGCGGCCAGGGCTGCATGCTCCACGGAGCTGGTGGAGGCTGGGGACAAGTGGGAGCCCCACTCCTACCAAGGTGGGGCAGGAGCTCCCTGGGTGCTGCTGCAGCTGCTGCAGCTGCTGCAGACTCGGGCATCTCTGTGCTCTCAGGCTGAGAGCATGCTGGATTCCCACCCTCCTGGATGCAACTGCAGCCACCCAAGTCATAGCTGCAGACCCAGGCCTCCTGCTCCATGAAGCAGGCAGGAGCCCTGCCAACCTGGGTGCAGCTTCAGCTGCCCAAGTTGTGGCTCCCAGGCCTCTGTGTGCTCTTGGGGGAGCCCATAGCAGAAGGGAGCCCTGCCCTCCTGGTTGTAGCTACAGCCGCTACAAACCATTGCTGCAGACCTGGGCCTCCCACTCCACGGTGCAGGCAGGAGGTGCTCCCCCACCCCCAGCACAACTGCAATCTCCCAAACCAAGGATGTGGACCCAGCCATCTCTGCACTCCTGGGAGCCCGGGAAGGGCCCCCGTGCCCTTGCAGGCTTGAAAGTGCCTGCTCCCATTGCCTGGCTTCTCCCTGCTATCAGTACCCGTTCTGATCTCAGAGCAAGTTGAGGCCAAGCCTGGGTGCTGTCACAGCTGGGCTGGGTGTGTACACACTTAGGGTAGTGCTAACATGTCAGCCTCCTGCCACCTCAGCCTTCTCCAGACTATGGGCACTAATGAGCACAGGAGGGAAGCCAAGGGGTTGCAGAGGGCAGCTCAGCATTGGCCTGCAGGCACCCCTTGGCATCTACAGCATAGGCACCATGAACAGCAGCAGAAGGCAGACAGGTTCCTGGGTGGAAAGGGCAGGTCCCCAGTGAGGCTACATCTTCAGGCCAGGGAGGGCCTGAAGGCTGGGGGCCAGGCTGCCAGTCCAGTGGAGCAGAGTGGGAACTTGTGGTGCCTTTTCAGGGCCTGCCCATGGCCACCCAAGGACCAATTGGTGTGCACTTCCTCCCCTCTGAGGCCCATAAAAGCCACTGGCTCAGCCAGAGCTGACTGGGTGTCAGGATGATCAGCTGCAGAGAGGTACAACCCACTCTAGGGCCTCCTCTCTGCTGAGAGTGGTAAAGATGACAGGACGACTTGCTTGCAGGGACAAGCCACCCACTCTAAGGCCTCTTCTCTCCTGAGAGCTATTTATATGATGGGATGACCAGCTGCAGAGGAGCTACCCTCTCTGTTCATAGCTGATTGCTATACACTTGTCAGGATGACTTGCCTAGCAGAGAGAAGTAACTCTCTCTGTCCTGTCTCAGGACATTCTGGCTGTGAATGTCTTTTGTGGGTTTCCTCTGAGCTGTTCTATCACTCAATAAAGCTCCTCTTCATCTTGCTCACCCTCCACTTGTCTGCATATCTCATTCTTCCTGGTTGCAGGACAAGAACATGGGACACACTGAATGGCAAAACTAAAAGCTGGAACACAAGCAGGGCTGAGACATGCCCTTTGCTTATCACATTGCGGGTGGAGAAAAGGAAAGATCTGTGGCCCTTTGGGGAGCCCAGACCTGGTAGCTACCCAAGACGGGGCTGTGACTCCCTCTATGGGGCCCTGTGGTTCCTGGTGTCTTCAAACTTCTGGGTGCCACTGTGTTCCCTGGTGCCAGCCATGGAAGCTGCTTGTAGTTCCCCTGGTCTGGCCATAGGCTCTCAGAGAACCAGCACCCAAACCAGCACCTGGAGCTGCCTACCACACTGTAGCAGCTGGTATGTTTGACTGTGCATAGTGGCTGGACCCCACACTTGCTCACACATCCCTTGCTGTTCCATGACTGACTTGCCCTTGGCAGGTGTGGGATCCAGGCCGGTAGCATGAGCTGAGCATGACCTACCAGGGAAACAATGAACCCACCATGCCTGAGCAAAACTTGGGCAAAGGTGCTACTGGCCACAGAGGTTTCTGACAGAAAAACGACACCTCAAAAGTCCTGTAATATTATTTCTAGTGGCAATATTTTTTGGTAATTTCTCAGGAATTTTTATATACACAATTATGTCAACTGAAAATAGTGACATTTTTGTTACTTTCTTTTATATCTAGTTACCTTCGCCACCAGCTTGCATTCTTTCACTGACTAGGAAATCACTGCCATGTTCAATAGGTGTCACTAGGTCAGACATCTTTCCCTTTTACATCATCTTAGAAGGAAAATATACAATATTTCACTGTTAAATATATTAAATGTGAATTTTTGTAGATTGTCACTTATCACATTGAAGAAGTTTCCTTCTGTTCCTAGTTTGCTAAAAGGCTTGGAAATTATAGGGGCTTTTTTTGTCAAATGCCAATTTCATCTATTAAATATTTATATAACATTTTTGGTCTTAAGCTACAAAAACAGTGAATTATATCAATAGATTATCACATATTAAACTAATCTTGAGTTGCTGTGATATACTCAACTTGAATATAGTATCTGAGCTCTAAATATTGTTGGATTTGATTTATACTTTTAAGAATTTCTGAATATATTTTTCAAAAAAATTTTGTCTATAATCTATTTTCTTGTAATGTTCTTGTCTTGTATTGATAATGAGAAATACTGGCCTCATAAGATGAGTAAATGAGTAGTTAACGTTCTCTCTTCTGTGTTTTCTGAGATTTTTGTATAGAATTAGTATAGGTTATTATTTAAATGTTTATTGAGGTTTACTGTTGATGCTGTCTAGGCCTAAAGTATTTTTTGTTTACTCCTGTGTGTGTGTGTGTGTGTGTGTGTGTGTGTATGTAGGGGAACTGAGGATATTTGTTTAATTATAATTGAGTTTATTTATTGGCTAGATGGCTATTTAGCATTTCTACTTTTTCTTTAATCAGTTTTGGTGATTTGTGCCTTTAATAATTTTTTCCATTTAATCTAAGTTTTTAAACTTATTGGGATAAAGTTCTTCATGATATTCCATTATTAGACTCTTAGTTTTAGCAGCATCTCTGAGGAAGTTCCTCTTTTCATTCTTTGTGTTAGATTGGATCTTTTCTCTCTCTCTGTCTCTCTCACGTTTATTAAAAGTCATTCTAGTGATTTATTAATTTCGTTAATTTTAATCAAAGAATTAACTTCTGGTTTTGTTGATTTTCTCTATTATTTTTGTGTTTCTTTTTTCTATTTTAATTTTATTATTTTGTTTATTTTAGGTTCTATTTTTACTGTTCTAAGATGCTAAACTTGGAAACAAAAGTCATTGCTTTACACCTTTCTACTTATCTAATGTTACATTTAAAACTATACATTTCCTTTAAGAATTGAGTTAGATGCATTTCACTAATTTTAATTTGTTGTGCATTTATTATCATCCAATTAAATACGTTTCCTAATTACTAGGTAATACTATTTATCCTCAAGTTTTTTGGTAGGTATTATTATAGCTGTACCAGGTTTTTTATGCTTACTGTTTACATAATGAATCTTTTTTAAAAAATCCTTTAGCTTTCAAACTTTTTGTGCTTTAATGTTTATATTTAATTTTTGTAAGTACACAATTTATCTCATTTTAGTCATTCCTCTTTCTGTTTTCCAGTGGTGTTTCTTTAGATAACAAATATGCATTTATAATTTTTCACAATCTATATTAAAAAATCCTATTGTCATAAAAATTTAAGAAATTTATGACAATATATTTTTCAATTGTCAGATATTTTACTTCTAAATATTCTATAAACATATTTTTGTTATTGTTTTTTATTTAAATGTTAATTGTCTTTAAGAAGACAACAAAATATGTATAAATATAGAAATAATTTCAACGACTGCTAATAATTACTGACCAATTTACTTTTTATGCTGTTCTCCATTCTTTCTTATAAACTAGATTTCTATGTGATATCATTATCTTTTGGCCTATAGAAATTCTTTTAATTTTTTATAGTAGAGATTAATTCTTTTAGGTTTTTACTCTCTAAAAATGATTAATGAGTTGAAATGTTTACCAACAAAACTGACAAAGTAAAAAGCAATATTATTTCATAGGTTTCTTAGAAATGGGCACTCTCACACTTCTATAAGGAGTAGAAAAATGGTGGAACTATGCAAACCAAATTAAAAATGTCAGGCCAGGCGCGGTGGCTCACGCCTGTAATCCTAACACTTTGGGAAGTCGAGGCAGGCGGATTGCCTGAACTCAGGAGTTTGAGACCAGCCTAGGCAACATGGTGAAACCCCATCTCTACTAAAATACAAAAAAATGAGCCAGGTGTGGTGGCATGTGCCTGTAGTCTCAGCTATATGGGAGGCTGAGGCAGGAGAATTGTTTGAACCAGGAAGCAGAGGTTGCAGTGAGCTGAAATTGTGCCACTGCACTCCAGCCTGGGCGACAGAGCGAGACTCTGTCTCCAAACAAACAAACAAACAAACAAAAACTTTATCTTCTGTCTTAAATATTAAAACCCTGGAATTTATAAGAACATTTAGATGTGTGTAAAGGTGTGTCTACAAGCGTGCACATTGCAGCTTTATTTTCTTTTTTTTGTAGTGAATCTTCTTTTTTTTAATTTTATTTTAAGCTCTGAGATACATATGCAGGTTTGTTACATGGGTAAACCTGTGTCATGGGGTTTGTTGTATAGATTATTTCATTACCCAGGTATTAAGCCTAGTACCCATTATTTATTTTTCCTTATCTTTTCCCTTCTCCCTCTGATAGGCCCCAGTGTATGTTGTTTCTCTCTATGTGTCCATTTGTCTCATAATTCAACTCCCACTTTTAAGTGAAAACATGTGTTATTTGGTTTTCTGTTCCTACGCTGGTTTGCTAAGGATAATGGCCTCCAGCTCCATCCATGTCCCTGCAAAGGACATAATCTCATTCTTTTTTTATGGCTGCATAGTATTCCATGGTGTATATATACCACATTTCCTTATTCAGTCTATTATTAATGGTCATTCTGTGTCTTTGCTATAGTGAATAGTGCTGCAGTGAACATATATATGCCTGTATCTTTAAAATAGAATGATTTACATTCCTTTGGGTATATATCCAGTAATGAGATTGCTGGTTTGAATGGTATTTCTGTCTTTAGGTCTATGAGGAATCACACACTGTCTCCCACAATGGTTGAACTAATTTACATTACCACCAACAGTGTATAAGTGTTCCTTTTTCTCCACAACCTCACAAGCATCTGGGTGTTTTTTTTTTTTTTTTTGACTTTTTAATGACAGCCATTGTGACTGGTGTGAAATGGTATCTCATTGTGGTTTTGATTTATATTTCCCTAATGATCAGTGATGTTGGGCTTTCTTTCATATGCTTGTTGGCTGCATGCATGTCTTCCTTTGAAAAGAGTCTTATCATGTCCTTTGCCCACTTTTCAATAGGATTTTTTTTCTTGTAAATTTGTTTAAGTTCTTTATGGATGCTGAATATTAGATCTTTGTTAGATACATAGTTTACAAAAAATTTTCTCCCATTCTGTAGGTTGTCTGTTTAATCTGATGATAGTTTTGCTGCACAGAAGCTCTTTAATTAGGTCCCATTTGTCAAATTTTGCTTTTGATGCAGTTGTTTTTCGGGTCTTCATCATGAAATCCTTGCCTGTGCCTATGGCCAGAATGGTATTGTCTAAGATGTCTTCCAGAGCTTTTATAGTTTTGGCTTTTACCTTTAAGTAAGTCTTTAATCCATCTTGAGTTAATTTTTGTATATGGAGTAAGAAAGAGGTCCATTTTCAATCTTCTGCACATGGCTAGCCAGTCATCCCAGCATCATTTATTGAATAGGGAATCCTTTCCCCATTGCTTGTTTTTGTCAAGTTTGTTGAAGATCAGATAGTTGTAGGTGTGTGGTCTTATTTCTGGGTTCTCTATTCTTTTCCATTGGTTTTGGTCTGTATTTTTATACCAGTGCCATGCTGTTTTGGTTGCTGTATCCCTGTAGGATAGTTTGAAGTCAGGTGGTGTGATGCTTCCAGCTTTCTTCTTTTTGATTAGAATTGCTTTGGCTATTCGGGCTCTTTTCTGCTTCCATGTGAATTTTAAAATAGTTTATTCTAGTTTTGTGAAGAATCGCAGTATACATATGTAACAAACCTACACGTTGTGCACATGTACCCTAAAACTTAAAGTAGAATAATAATAAAATAAAATAAAATGAGAATTGAATTAGTTTAAACAAATAAAAAAAAGAGGAATAGCATTGAATCTGTAAATTGCTTTGGGCAGTATGTCCATTTTCATGATATTGATTCTTCTTATCCATGTGGATGAAATGTTTTTTCATTTGTTTGTATTATCTCTGATTGTTTTGAGCAGTGATTTATAGATCTCCTTGTAGAGATCATTCAAATTCCTGGTTTTAGCTGTATTCCTAGGTATTTTATCATTTTGTGGCAGTTATGAATGGGAGTTTGTTTCTAATTTTACTCTTGGCTTGACTGTTGTTGGTGTATAGGAATGCTAGTTATTTCTGCACATTAATTTTGTATCCTGACAATTTGCTGAAATTGTTTATCAGCTTAAGAAGTTTTTGGGATAAGACTATAGGGTTTTCTATACATAAGATCACTTTATCTGCAAACAGGGATCTTTTGACTTCCTCTCTTCCTGTTTGGAAGCCCTTTATTTCTTCCTCTTGCCTGATTGCCCTGGTCAGAACTTCCAATACTATGTTGAATGGAGTGGTGAGAGAGGACATCCTTGCCTTTTGCCAGTTTTCAAGAGGAATGCTTCCAGGTTTCACCCATTTAATATAATGTTGGCTGTGGGTTTGTCATATGTGACTCTTATTATTTTGAGGTATGTTCTTTCAATACAGAGTTTATTAAGAGTTTTTTAAAACATGAATGGGCATTGAATTTTATCAAAAGCCTTTTTTGCATCTATTGAAATAATAGCGTTGTTTTTGTCTTTAGTTCTGGTTTACATAATGAATCACATTTATTGATTTGTGTATGTTGAACTAAGCTTGCATCCCAGGGATAAAGCCTACGTGATCATGGTGGATAAGCTTTTCAACTTGCTGCTGGATTCACTTTGCCAGTATTTTGTTGAGGATTTCTCCATCAATGTTCAGCAAGGATATTAGCCGGGAGTTTTTTTTTTATTTTGTTTTGTATCTCTGCCAGGTTTTGGTATCGTGGTGATGCTGACTTCATAGAGAGTTAGGGGGGAGTCCCTCTCCTTAATTTTTGGAATAGTTTCAGTAGAAAGGGTACCAGTTCTTCTTTGCACATCTGGTAGAATTCAACTGTGAATCTGTCTGGCCCTAGGCCTTTTTTGGTTGGTAGGCCATTTATTTCTGTCCTGATTTTAGAGCTCATTATTAGTATGTTCAGGGATTCCATTTTTTCCTGGTTCAGTTTTGGGAGGGTGTATGTGTCCAGGAATTTTATCCATTTCTTCTAGATTTTCTAGTTTATGTACATAGAGGTGTGGAGTCTAAGTCTCTTTGAAGGTCTCTAAGAACTTGTTTTATGAATCTGGGTGCTCCTATGTTGGGTGCATATATATTTAGGAGAGTTAGATCTTCTTGTATTGAATCCTTTACCATTATGTGATGCCCTTCTTTGTCTTTTCTGACCTTTGTTGCTTTTAAGTCTCTTTCATCAGAAACTAGGATTGGAACCCCTACCTTTTTTCTGTTTTTCATTTTGCTGGGTAGGCTTTTCTCCATTCCTTTATTTTGAGCCTATGTTTGTCACTGCATGTGAGATGGGTCTCTTGAAGACAGCGTTTCAGTGGGTCTTGATTTTTTATCCAGCTTGTCGTTCTTTGTCTCTTAATTGGGACATTTAGCCTATTTACATTGAAGGTTAGCATTGATATGTATGGATTTTTATCTTATCATCATGATGCTAAGCTGGTTGTTTTGCAGACTTGTTTATATGGTTGCTTTATAGTATGACTGGTCTTTGTACTTTAGTGTGTTTTTGCAGGGGCTTTCCTTTCTATAGTTAGTTTTTCCTTCAGTAGCTCTTGTAAGGAAGGTCTGGTAGTAACACATTCCCTTACCATTTGCTTGTCTGAAACTGATCTTATTTATCCTTTGGTTATGAAGCTTAGTTTTGCCAGATTGGATTTTTTTTTTTTTTAAGATGTTGAAGATTGGCCCCCAATCTCTTCTGGCTTTAGGATTTCAGCTGAGAAGCCTGCTGTTAGTCTGATGGGCTTCCCTTTGTATGTAGCCTAACATTTCTAGCTGCCTTTAATTTTTTTCTTTCATTTCAACCTTAGAGAATCTGATAATTACGTGTGTTGGAGATAGTCTTCTTGTGAAGTATCTTACTAAGGTTCTCTGCATTTCCAGAATTTGAATGTTGACCTCTCCAGCTAGGTTGGGGAAGTTCTCATGCCTAACATCCTAAAATATGATTTCCAAGTTGGTTCTATTCTCCCCATCTCTTTCAGGTACACCAATCAGCTATAGATTCGATCTCTTTACATAATCTGACATTTCTCGGAGGTTTTGTTAATTCATTTTCATTCTTTCCCTCTATTCTTGTCTGCCTGTCTTATTTCAGAAAGCCAGTGTTTAAGAGATGAGATTATTTTCTCTGCTTGGTCTATTCTGCTATTGATACTTGTGATTGCATTGTGAAATTCTTGTAGTGTGTTTTTCAGCTCTCTCAGGTCAGTTTTGGTCTTCTCGATAATGGCTGTTTTGTCTGTCAGCCCCTGCAATGTTTTATCATGATTTTTAGCTTCCCTGAATTGTGCTACAACATACTACTTTAGCTCAATGAAGTTTGTACCTATCAACATTCTGAATTCTACTTTG
This sequence comes from Pongo abelii, assembly GCF_028885655.2. Classification (NCBI taxonomy): domain Eukaryota; kingdom Metazoa; phylum Chordata; class Mammalia; order Primates; family Hominidae; genus Pongo; species Pongo abelii. Next base: position 89,893,353 of record NC_071991.2, read on the forward strand.
TCATTTCAGCTATCTCAGCCTCAGCTTCGTTCTAAACCCTTGCTGGAGAGGTGATGCAGTCATTTGGAAGAAAAAAGGCACTTTGGCTTTTTGAGTTTTCAGTGTTCTCATGCTAATTCTTTCTGATTATTGTGGGTTTATCTACCTTTACTTTTTGAGGTTGCTGATCTTTGGATTGTTTCCTTTTATCTAATTTGATGACATTAAGGATTTGGTTGTGGTATAAGGTGGACTCAGATGACTGGCTTTGTTTCTGGGAGGTTTTAGGAGGCCAGCGCTCAGCTCCCAACTCCTAGACTGTATACTCTCCCTTGGAGGGACTTGTATTGAGCCCCAATTTTGTTCTTTATCTCCTTGGGGTTTGGAGTCTACTGTGCTGGTGGTGCTGAGGTGCAGCAGCTGCAGCTGAGTGCTAGTGGATCCCAGGGTGCCTGCCTCCCTGTGGGTATTCACCACAGTAGCAGAGGCAAGGCAGCTGGTAGGGAGTGGGAGGCCCCTGCTGGAAGCTGTGTGTGCTGTTGCACTAGAGGTGGTGTTGGCTTAGGGCAGTGTGCTGGCTAGTGCAGATTTGGGTGCCTTCTCTGTGCTCTGCAAGCAGGAGTGATCAGTTAGGGTGTGGGAGGATCCTCTGTTCTCTGCACAGTATTAGCGCATGGGTGGGATGCTGGAAGGCTGGCTGGCTCTGTTCCTGCCAAGGCTTCATCTGCAATGACGGTCAGCAGGGGTGGGAGGGGTGTAATGCATTCCTGCCTGCTAGTGGGGCAAGTAAATCAAAACCCACCTGTGTAGACATGCATCAGCAAAGTGATGTGAGGAGTTGCTGTGGGCTCAGGGGAAGCTGCAATATGCAGAGGGAATGTGTGGGCTAGTGTGCGGCAATAGGGGCTGCCTCGCTGGAGCTCTCCACCATTCAGGCATGGTCTGCCAGCACAGAAACTATGGCATGGGCCCCCAGGGCACCCAAGACTGCCCTGTAAGCAGGTGTGTCTAGGCTGGGGCTCCATGAGAGGCCAGCTGACCAAGGAGCGCTCAGGTTGGAGTAGCCCTATCTGATGTTCAAGGCCACCCTGAAGAGATCAGGTCTGACAGCTCCCCTAGGACTAAAATCTCTTATGGGAGCAAGTGCAGCCTAGATGAATGGCCATCCCTGGCCATACTCTGCTACAGATGCTCCCGCACCAAACCCTCTGGGCTCAACATCAGCTGGCTTACTGCCCCACCACTTTGCTTGTCTCCTGGGGGCTCTACCCCAGAGAGATGCAGGTCAGCAATTGCTCAGTGCACTCAGGCCAGGATGGAGGGTCTGTGCTGTGGACTCAAGCCAGGGATTCCCTGTTTGGCTACAAGCAGTTGGGGTTGCGTGGTTCCATGGGAGACAGACTGGCTTCCTCTCCTTGGGTCAGCTGCAACTTGTTGAAGGTGTAGATAAGGCACTTAGGGTCTTTACTCCTTTATTAGTTTGAGGGTAGCAAGGATAGTTTCACTGAAAAGGCAGTAGCAGAGAGACTTTCAGTTGCCCCTTGAGGCTCTGTCCAGGGAGCCACTGAGTTGCTACTGCCCCAATAGCTCTGGTTGGGTGTGGCTAGAGGCCTAGAACTGCCAGGTGAGGATATATGGGAATGGGCACATGTAACAGTCTGGCCACTTTTCCATAGGGCTGATGTAGTATTCTGGGGTTCCATTCCAGTTCGTAGTTGCCTCAGACTCTCCAGTACCTGGAGGTATCACCAGTGAAGGCTATGAAACAGCAAAGATGGCAGCCTAACCCTCCCTCTGGAAGCTCTGTCCCAGGGAGATACGGGCCTGTTTCTAGACTGAATGCACCTGTAGGAGGTGGCTGGAGACCCTGGTTGGGAGATCTCTCCCAGTTATGAGGAATGAGATTGGGACCCATTTAAAAAAGCAGTCTGGCCACATTTTCATAGAGGAGCTGTACTGTGCTGGGGGTCTACTTCAGCCCCCGGTCACCTTGGACACTCCAAAGCCCAAAGGCTGGAAAAGCTGTCTCCCAAACAGCAAAGATGGTGGCCTGCCCCTTTCTCTGGGTGCTCCACCCTAGGGAGGTTTCAAAACTGCATCAGGTCGGGCGTGGTGGTTCACGCCTGTAATCCCAGCACTTTGGGAGGCCAAGGCAGGCAGATTACTTGAGGTCAGGAGTTCGAGACCAGCTTGGCCAACATGGTGAAACCCCGTCTCTACTAAAAATACAAAAATTGGCTGGGCATCATGACGGGTGCCTGTAATCCTAGGTACTCAGGAGGCTAAGGCACAAGAATTGCTTGAACCCCGGAGGTGGAGGTTGCAGTGAGCCGAGATCGCACTACTGCACTTCAGCCTGGGAGGCAGAATGAGACTCAGTCTCAAAAAACAAACAAACAAAAACCAAACAAACAACAACAAAAAAACTGCGTCAAGTGGAGATCACTGGTGGGGGTGGCTGAAGACTCCAGCTGGGAGGTCCCAGCCAGTGAAGAAGAATGAGATCAGGGACCTGCTTGATAAAGCAGTCTGGCCATGATTTGGTAGAGCAGCTGCGCTGTGCTGGGGGACTGCCTCTGTGCCCAGTCAGCTCAGACACTTCAAAGCCCGAAGGCTGGAACGGCTAAGTCACCCAAACAGCAAAGATGGTGTCCCCTACTCCCCCACCTCCAGGGGCACCATCTCAGAGAGGTGTAACACTGCTCCCAGCGGCTGGCTGGAATTCCAAGCCAGTAGGTCTTATCCCGTGAGGTGCCAGGGAAGTGGGGTCTGCAGATGGTCGCTGCTCAGCCTCGTGGATTCAGCTTCCTTTTTAGGGGTATGTATGGGGATCCAACCTCCCACTTTGCCAGAGTCACACCTACTTTTGCCAGAAAGCTCAGAAAGCCCGAGTTTCTAAGTCTTCCTGGTCTCTATGCATGCCTGAACGGCTGCCGTGCCAAGACTCCAGGTAGCTCTGTGTGTCATACTGAAGGCCCTCCGTGGAGTGGGTTCATGAGGGGATCTCCTGACCCAATGGTTGCAAAGATACATGGGAGAATCATGGATCCCTGGGGTTGCACGTTCGCTCACCACTTCCTTGGGCGGGGGAGGCTCCCTTGGCTCTGTGCTGCCCCCAGGTGGGTGGTTGTCCTGCCTTGCTTTTCTCTGTCTCCGTGGGTCAAGTCGTTTCCTTGATTAGTCCCAATGCAAGTACCTGGATGTTTCTGTTGGAAGTGCTGTATTTACTCGCCCCTTCCGTTTCTCTTTCTGAGAGCCAACGCATACTAGCTGCTTCTAGTCTGCCATCTTGGACTCTTCCTCAGCTTTATTTTCAATAGCAAAAAGTGGATATAACCTTAAAGTTATTTAGTAAATGACAGTATACCAAGATGATGAAATATTTAGCTATTAAAATTTGTTCAGAGTGCATTGCTAGAGTTGAGGAAGTGCTACAAGACTGTTTTGTATAATATAAAATAACTTTTAAAATACATGTGTTGTAACCTACATAGAATAAGAGATACACATAAAAGTTTTGCAGTGGTGATATATTTTTTGTGTTTGTCAACTTTTCTTCTGTTAGTATGTAATTAGACAAAAGTTCTATAGTACTTATCCAAGGAAGATTTATCAAGGACGCTAGGAAATATTAAATACACTGTAGAATGGAAAACAACTTAGAACTGCTACTGATTTTTGGAATATAGGTAACTCTCTAAGGAGCATAGATGGGTATCTCGCCTAAAGGACCAACAATAAAGCCATGTAATTTGTGTTCCTATTTTCTCCCTTCTTTGCCTAATGAGCTGTGGAGAAGAGATAAAAGTTGAGAAAGACATAGAAGCCACATAATGTAATCCCGAATTAAAAAAAAAAGCCAATTATAAGTGAAAGTGTCATTAAATGTTATAGCACTAATGAAAAGACTGGTTTATATCTTTGCAGCTTCCAAAATGTTTTGAAGGTATTTTTATGTTTTCTGGAATGTGTTTACCCTTTTTACTAGAGAACCGGAAACTGGAAATTGTTAGTTTGTTGGCCTGAAGCTAGTTAACCTGTCAGGAAAACAGTAATGAATAGAAGAGTGTGTTCCATACTCTACTTCAATTTTTATTTTTATTTATGCACACATACATTACCTTAAGATAGAATATGCTGTTGTGCATTTTAAGGTCACGTGAGAAATTGGAATTTAGATCCCATGACAACAGGTTAATTGCCAACTTTATTCTCTTGGTGCAATAAAAACTATAGAACATGTGTTCTCATTGTTCAATTCCCACCTATGAGTGAGAATTAATGGTTGCAGCACACCAACATGGCACATGTATACATATGTAACAAATCTGCACGTTGTGCACATGTACCCTAAAACTTGAAGTATAATAATAGTAAAATTAAAAAAAAAACAAAAAAAAACTGCAGAACATTTACATTTGAAAGAGTATTGTTAAAGGTGTTTATCTTACCTTAATATATTTTTATATTTTGTGATATTTTAAAAGTGTTATTTAGCATTTGATGGTTACTATCAGAAAGAAATATGATCCAATTACTACTTAATAATTAAAAATATTACTTCTGTTCCTAGTAGTAACAAATTGGAAGCACTTATGTTAGAACTGAAGAGAAAATACGGAAAAACTTAAACATGGTAAGTGTATGAGAATAGAAATTTTTATTTTTATATATTTATACATTTTCTTTAACAATATATTGTGACCAATATCCATGGTAATAAATATTTTTCAAAAACATTATTTTCAATGGCTATAAAGTATTCTCCTAAAGGAAACACCTCTTCTTCCACCATCCAGCAATAGATTGCTGAGAACTATGCATTCTTTGTCCCAGGACAATATAATATAATAAAGTTACATGAGTTTTAAGAAATAGTTTTATAAAATTCCCCATGTGACAGTAATTGTACCACGAGTTTACAAAAAAAAAAAAAAGTAATTTCCTAAGCAACTGCTTGTTTTTAACTTGTGGATAGTATATATCATATTAACTACATTTTAAATTTTATCTGCTAGAATGCTTAAAGTTGTGATCTATCATTAGAAGCTATATATAACTTCACTTAGTTTTTCTAAACCTCAACCTCACTTAGTCTAAATTTAATTTAGCTTGCCATATTTATGTATCCTAATGAGATTTATTAAATTTATTGGAAAAAATTAGTGTATGAATAACAATAGAACAACAGCAAAAATTGCCACAAGAAAATTACATGGCTTCTGAAAATATCAGTTTCCTCATCTACAAAATGTGGATAATTATTCCAATACTTTTTGGTAGGGCGTAAGTGAGATTTAAATTAGATAATTTAAGCAAAAGCCTATTACAGAGGTAGGAGGAGTGCAATATTCAAAAGGTGCTTTCCTTCTTTCCTTTTTTTTGCAGATAAAAGCCACTAAATAAATTCCGTTTTCATTTAGCTAACACATTTTCTGTTAAATGTAGCCATTCGGAAACCACCCCAAGTAGATGATAACATATTCAGCATTACCCATATCATGGTATTTTAAATTGGGCAACTTTATATATAAAAATTATTTAAAATGCTAGTGAATATTTTTTTCAGTTTTCAAATAATTGTTTTGGTGTCATATAAATAAATGCTATTTATCCTATTTTTCTTTACTATAAAAAAGATAATTTCTTTAGCAGTATAATCTTATACTATGATTATTTTTATAAAACTTTATACAAAAGTTAAGATATTTCAAATATTGAATTTGTATTAGAAAATAAGTAAAGGAGATGAAAATGTCAGTGCAACACACTCCTGATACTAAATAAGATAAATTTTATCAATAATCAGATTGCTAATAAATCAGAGATGCCTATATTTATGAAGAGATATTTGCCCCCCAACATATGTTTGTGTTAATTTGCATTCCAAGAGTAAATTGGAAGGAAGAGAACTAGCTAAATTTGAAAAATAAATTGAAATCTCTAAATGTTACCTGAATGTAATTATTAGTCTGTGCTTTTGCCTACAGCAAAGATCTCTTCTATTTCTTAAATTGAAAGTGAGTTAGAGGAGAGAGGAGGGAGACAGCGAGGGAGAGAGAGAGAGATCATTCTAGGAAGACAAAAATTTTCTATTACTTTGAAAATAAACAGGACATCATAAAAATTTATATCTATACTAAGTATAACTGTCACCATTTAAAATGTGCATCTTTTTGAGGATTCCTGTCTATACCTTGAAGCAGTGCTATAATTATGATCTCAATTTGATGAGCTTTTGTAAATAACCTGGCAATTATTCCTGATGCACTACTGCATTTTGTCTATTAGTGTTTATTATTTAAATAACCACCATACACAAACACATCTTGGAAATTTTTGTTTCTCTAGTATGTTACCTATTGATAATTTTAAAAAGAAAGCATGGTCAAAATAAAATTTCCTTAATCAGAAAAATTCTTAGTTTATAAATTAGTTCTTGAAATAATTTGGGTGCTTTTTCAGGCCCTTAATTGCCTTAAGTAGTACATTAGTAGTGGGTAAAAAATTAGTGCTGTTATTTTTGTCAGAGTTACCAATATTTATAAAGGAGTTACCAATAGTTATACATATTATTGAGCCTCTGGCAAGATTTTTCTTGGGCCACTGAGTGTTATTTAAATATTTTTGGGGGCCAGGTGCAGTGGCTTACACCTGTAATCCTAGAACTTTGGGCGGCTGAGGTGGGCAGACCACTTAAATTCAGGAGTTTGAGACCAGCCTGGCCAACATGGCAAAACCCTGTCTCTACTAAAAATACAAAAATTAGCCAGGCGTGGTGGCGGGTGCCTATTATCCCAGCTAGTCGGGAGGCTGAGACAGGAGAATCGCTTGAACCTGGGCTAGGGGTGGTGGTGGGGGGAGTGGAGGCTGCAGTGAGCCGAGATGGCACCACTTCACTCCAGGCTGGGTGAAAAAACGAAGCTCCATCTCAAATAAATAAATACATAAGTAAATATTACCGGGTGGATTGTACTAAGTTTGCTCCTTACAATCAACAATAAGTAAGTATTTAGCGCATGGCTTCAATGTGTTCAGTGCAATGCTAAATTAGGAATATATATGCATAAGACATGGATTTTACTTTTACAATAATTACATTTAAATAAACTGATTATACATAGATAATGGTCAGCAGTAAGCTAGTTTCTGATCACACATACTACAATCTATTTTAAGTGTTCTTTGTATTTAGGCAAGAAAGATGAAGCTCTCTTGACCCAGCCATCTGGTCACCCAGGCTGCAAATAAAGCAGATGGGCCATAATAAAGCCACCATTATAAACAACCCAGTGAATACTTTTTGTGAGAGGTAAATGTTGATTATATTAAATTATAAGATAAAATTTCTCCAATAGATCACTTTCTTTTTCTCTCACCTTATAGATACGAAACTGTAAAATATTACTTAGTAATATGTAGCTATGGATAACCCTGTCTGGACTCAGTCAGAGGTAATTTTCTTGTATATTGCCTTCCTCTTGGATTCAATGTTACTGGAGAAAAATATCAAAATTTTGCCATCTCTCTGAATTTGTCTAAGGCTCTATGCCTAGTGAACGGGGTTACTAATAGCTACCTAATACCAATATACATATATGTTTCTGAGTAGTCAAAAGGTGTTAAGAACATTTTTTTAAATTAAATAAAACTTACCAATGACAAATGTGGGCAGCCCATGTGAGTAGGTCACATTTGAAAAGGATTTTAGGGATCGTGGATTTTAGCACGGATCAGAGGAGATTTAACATATAATTTAATAGAAGAAGACTTATTGATGACTAATTTTATTTGGTATTAGGTATTCTTGGAAGCAAGTGTGCATGGATTGTGGATATTAATAAAGAATTGCACTTTAGCAGATACTGCTGAATGTAGCAATGCAATTTTAAATTCTAAAGCCTGTTTCAGATACTAGTCTTCAGTCTTAGTGGGACATTTTCATCCTAAGTTTTAGTCTTGTATTCATATACAGATCATTAGTCCTCTACAAACCAGAAATAAGTTCAAAAACAGTATTATATGAGCCAGTGTTTAACTGGAACATCATTAATATTCTTGATATTATCATCCTGAATTAATTGTAGTTTACTAGCAGCATATATGGCATTATCTTGTATTCTTTTTTTTTTAAATTATACTTTAAGTTCTGGGGTACATGTTTAGAACACATAGGTTTGTTAGACATTTATGCAGTCAACAAACATGAAAAAATGCTCATCATCACTGGTTATTAGAGAAACACAAATCATTATCTTGTATTCTAACAGTTATGAGTGTGGTGGTATATTTTGGACTACTAAGTGACTTGTTTTGGTTAAGGCGTTCTAATTTTTTTTTAAACAAACACACAAACAAAAAAACTTGTTATAGCCAGACATCGTGACCATCATGTAGCTCTTAATGAATTGCTTCTGGTTGCTGTGATTAAGTTGGTGATATGGTTGTGAACAAAGTAAGTCATAATACTGTGTGACTTGAATCTAGTACCTCTTTCTGGGGGCATGCTCCAGCATTGTCAGTAATAGAAGTTAAGTAGATCCTTATGCTGTAATTTCTCAGTGTACACCTCCCAACATAAAAACCCCATGCACATATATATACATGCACATGCGCACAGGCTGATTCTGTGGAGCACGGTGGAAGAAAACTAGATTTTTCTAAAACATGAGAATTTTGTCACATGGTCATAATCTTGCCTTGACCCCACATTCATTGGTTGAAATTATTATAAATCTGATTATAACTGAAAGTGGCACAGAAATTAAAACATAGTAGAAGATCAATATATAAGTAAACTTAAGTAGAATGATTTAATGTTAGACCATAAAATTCTAGATCATTTTATATATTTCTAAAGATTTCCATATGTATTAACTTCAGTAAAATGCAAAATAACTCCACCAATTGAACAGATCTTTTCTTAATCCCATCTTGCAGATGAAGAAACAAAAAAAATTTAAGACTTACTGAAGACCATGTAGCTAATTTGTGTCAGAGACAGACCTAAAAGTCTTCCTCTTGATTTCTACTCTAGGGCTTTCTCCTTTACCAAGACTGAGTACCTATAAAATATACTTTTTAGTTGAATTTTGTCAGTTTAATAATTTCTAAATATCTTGGGTGTCAAGTAGACAAGAGGTGGGTTCATTATAGTTCTTTATAATATGTCTTAGCTTCAATTTGTCTTAATTACCCTAGTGTGTTTACATGTGGTAGGAGGAGATAGCAAGTACTAGATAAAATAAAACTGGTAAGTTCCAGTTTCTGGTGAGTTTCTAGAAAGTATTACTGAAATGACAAGTGTAAATAATTATAAAAGAATGTGAAAATAAAAAGATAATATATTTTTCAAAAATAATTGGTAGAATACTAAATCATGGGGATTTCATGACAGATTATTTTTCAGTAAAGCATTTGACAAATGTTTTCTATTAATTTCTTAAGGTTAAAACATTTAAATTTGAGTTAGATAATACAATTATCAATATTGACATATTTATAGCTGATTAAGGAGTGATGATCAATGACAATTTGGATAAAAGTTATAGAGGCATGTGAAAAAAATGTAACACTTTGTTTTTCTTTTAAAAATTGTTTCATTTGGGATGATTTCTCTTCATACAGTTGGAATATTTAAACAAATTGCCATGGAGACAAAACAAACGCACACACACACCACCATTACCATCATTACTGCCGCCTTCAATAAGTACAGTAATGACTTCTTCTGGCCCCTAGTTCCTGGGGCCAGTCCTAGGCCCCTAGTTCCTGGACCTGAAATCTTAGGGGATTTATCATGAGTAGGACATTAGCAGGATACCTAGTTATGACTATTTTATAAAAATTTAAATTCTCCAAGGAAGAAAAGAACTCCTCTTGGATTTTAATAAAATAGCTGGCAATATTAAGCAAAATTAACACAAACATGTGTCTTTCCTAAAATTTTCCGTACTTTAGAAATATTTAATTATACCTTCATTTAATGATTTCAGTAGAATGTAATGTTAATTAAGCCATACAAATTACTTAGCACACTTTTGTGAGGCTTCTAGGATTCTTCTTTTCTGACACAACAGACATCCATCTATTGCTATTTTGAAAATGAGAAGGTGGATTTAACTCTCTAACTTATATATTCCTGAAGACCTTAGATAACTAAGTATAAAATACTGAATCCAAGCTATGGACTTCATTAGCCAAGGAGACATTTGCAAAAGGTATTTTTGTTTGATTATCTTATTTATATATTTTTTTCAGAACAGATATAATATCTAAAATCTGTGCAAGGAAATACTCAGAAATGATTAAGGAACCATTCGTTATTCTGTCGGATTGTTTCAGACTTCCTCACATTCCTCCTAGATTATTCTTTATTCTGGATACAACAGCTTTGCAAAAGGGAACATCTATGTATCACATGAGATAGGACTGCACACACAAGAAATATATATGATAAATGGCTTTATAATATCTTGGTAATATAAACAGCCTCTAAAAATTGTATGAAATAAATCTACTTACTGTGTGGTTTTTAATTCCTGAAAGAAAGTAAGGGATAATGATAGTTTCCTTAGGAAACTGAAAATAGAAACCCACTGGTACATTTAACAAACAAATTATTTCACATTTTCCTTGGTAAAATAAGGTTAAATATGCATCTACCTATGGTGTTACCCATATGATAGAGATTGGTCTTATAACTCCTGGCTTTTATCTGCCTTCAATGTGTTGTTAAGAGATAATATAGTCGGAAATGTCATTTTCAAAAAAAATTAGCCAGAGTTAGAGCTGGCAAAACCATTAGAAATACTGCTTATCCCCACTGAAATTTTGAAGTCTCTGCTTGACTGTGGATTTGTAAAATGAGAAAACTTCACAAGTGGGCAAGGAGATATTTAATTAGCAGTTTCCATGTGGTACGCTTTTTTGTAGGATATTGGTAATTACCTGGAAGCTACCTGGTTTTAGAGGAAATGTTCCTTCAGATAATCCATGTTCCTCTGTTCTGATTCTTTGCTTCTAAGCAACTTTATTAATTTGGCAATATAATTTTAAAATTATTAAAAATTTACATGGAATTTGGTATTCCAGGTTATCTTGATACTGGGAATGATTTGCTCTAAAATTATAAGTTAGCAAACTATGGCCTGTGGGTCAAACCTGTCCCACCATCTGTTTTTGTAGGACCATGAATTGACAAGTGCTTTTACATTTTTAAGTGGTTAAAAAATAAAAATTAATGTTTTGAGATTTATGAAAATTATATAAAATTCAAATTTTATTTATTTTTTTTGAGATGAAGTCTTGCTCTGTCACCCAGGCTGGAGTGCAGTGGTGTGATCTCAGCTCACTGCAACCTCCACCTCCTGGGTTCAAGCAATTTTTGTGCTTTAGCCTCCTGAGTAGCTGGGATTACAGGCATGCACCACCACACCCAGTTAATTTTTGTATTTTTATTAGAAATGGCATTTCACCTGTTGACCAGGCTGGTCTCGAACTCCTGACCTCAAGTGATCCTCCCTCCTCAGCCTCCCAAACAACTGGGATTACAGGAGTGGGCCACCATACCCAGCATAAAATCCAAATTTTAGCAGGAGATAAAATGTTACTGGAACACAGCTATGACATTCATTTGCTTATTGTTTTTGCTGCTTTGTGAATGCTGCTTTGTATCATTTTACCATGATATATTGAAGTATATTGCTATATTGCAAGAGAAGACCATATGATCTCCAAAATATTTACTATCCAGGACTTTACTGAAATATTTGCTGATTCTTGCTTTGGATAATAAATATGATAATTTTCATTTCTTGGAAAAGGGTGTGAAAATTAGTACGGTAACATCTATAGACTAAAATTTGCCAAGAGAACAGGTGGGGATTGTACAGTGACCTAGAATAAATACAATGGCAGTATCTTTTTTGTTCTAAGGTTATTTTTAGTTTCACTGTGATCTAATTGAATGAAATTCTACCCTGGAAAACCTTTTTATCCTCTGAAAAACTTACAACATCTGAAAATTTTGAATTTCAATACTTACGGTTATAACTTTAAAATAGTAATTTTTCTAAAATAGCAAGTAAAAAAAAATCACACACATCTCTAGTACCTCACATTTAGAAAATTTTATATCTGGTAAATATAAATAAAGGCATCAGGATGATGCTGGACTCATAAAATGAATTAGGGGGTCCCTCTTTTTCTATTGTTTGGAATAGTTTCAGAAGGAATGGTATCAGCTCCTCTTTGTACCCCTGGTAGAATTCGGCTGTGAATCCGTCTGGTCCTGCGCTTTTTTTCATTGGTAGGCTATTCATTACTGCCTCAATTTCAGAACTTGTTATTGAATTCAGGGATTTGACTTCTTCCTTGTTTAGTCTTGGCAGGGTGTATGTGTCCAGGAATTTATCCATTTCTTCTAGATTTTCTAGCTTATTTGCATAGAGGTGTTTATAGTATTCTCTGCTGGTAGTTTGTATTTCTGTGGGATCAGTGGTGATACCCCCTTTATCATTTTTTATTGTGTCTATTTGATTCTTGTCTCCTTTCTTCATTAGTCTGGCTAGAAATCTATCTATTTTGTTAATCTTTCCAAAAAAACAGCTCCTGGATTCATTGATTTTTTGGAAGTGTTTTTCATGTCTCTATCTCTTTCGGTTCTGCTCTTATCTTACTTATTTCTTGTCTGCTAGCTTTTGAATTTGTTTGCTCTTGCTTCTCTAGTTCTTATGTTTGTGATGTTAGGGTGTTGATTTTAGATCTTCCTGCTTTCTCCTGTGGGCATATAGTGCTATAATTTTCCCTCTAAATACTGCTTTAGCTGTGTCCCAGAGATTCTGTTACATTGTGTCTTTGTTCTCACTGGTTTCGAAGAACTTATTTATTTCTGCCTTAATTTCGTTATTTACCCAGTATTCATTCAGGAGCAGCTTGTTCAGTTTCCATGACTTGTGTGGTTTTGAGTGAGTTTCTTAATCCTGAGTTCTAATTTGATTGCACTGTGGTCTGAGAGACTGTTTGTTATGATTTCCATTCTTTTGCATTTGCTGAGGAGTGTTTTACTTCCAATTATGTCAATTTTAGAATAAGTGCAATGTGGTGCTGAGAAGAAAGTATATTCTGTTGATTTGGGGTGGAGAGTTCTGTAGATGTCTATTAGGTCCACTTGGTCCAGAGCTGAGTTCAAGTTCTGAATATTCTTGTTAATTTTCTGTCTCATTGATCTGTCTAATATTGACAGTGAGGTGTTAAAGTCTCCCACTATTATTGTGTGGAGTCTAAGTCTCTTTGTAGGTCTCTAAGGACTTGCTTTATGAATCTGGGTGCTCCTGTGTTGGGTGCTTATATATTTAGGATAGTTAGCTCTTCTTGTTGTGTTGATCCCTTTACCACTATGTAATGCCCTTCTTTGTCTTTTTTGATCTTTGTTGGTTTAAAGTCTGTTTTATCAGAGACTAGAATTGCAACCTCTGTTTTTTTGTTTGGCTTTCCTTTCGATTGGCTTGGTAGATCTTCCTCCATCCCTTTATTTTGAGCCTATGTGTTTCTTTGCACTTGAGATGGGTTTCCTGAATACAGCACACTGAGAGATCTTGACTCTTTATCCAATTTGCCAGTCTGTATCTTTTAATTGTGGCATTTAGCCCATTTACATTTAAGGTTATTATTGTTATGTGTGAACTTGATCCTGTCATTATGATGCTAGCTGGTTGTTTTGCCCATTAGCTGATGCAGTTTCTTTATAGTCTTGATGGTCTCTACAATTTGGCATGTTTTTGCAGTGGCTGGTACTGGGTTTTCCTTTCCATATTTAGTGCTCCTTCAGCAGCTCTTGTAAGGCATGGCTGATGGTAATAAAATCTCTCATCATTTGCTTGTCTGTAAAGGATTTTATTTCTCCTTCACTTATGAAACATAGTTTGGCTGGATATGAAATTCTGGGTTGAAAATTATTTTCTTTAAGAATGTTGACTATTCACCCCCACTGTCTTCTGGCCTGCAGAGAGATCCACCATTAGTCTGAGGGGCTTTCCTTTGTGGGTAACCTGACCTTTCTGTCTGGCTGCCCTTAACATTTTTTCCTTCATTTCAACCTTGGTGAATCTGACAATTATGTGTCTTAGGGTTGCACTTCTTGAGGAGCATCTCTGTGGTCTCTGTATTTCCTGAATCTGAATGTTGGCCTATCTTGCTAGGTTGGGGACGTTCTCCTGGATAATATCCTGAAGAGTGTTTTCCAACTTGGTTCCATTCTCCCCATCACTTTCAGATATGCCAATCAAACATAGTTTTGGTCTTTTAATATAGTTGCATATTTCTTGGAAGCTTTGTTCATTCCTTTTCATTCTTTTTTCTCTAATCTTGTCTTCAATCTTTATTTCATTAAGTTGATCTTCAATCTCTGATACCCTTTCTTCCACTTGATCGATTTGGCTATTGATACTTGCATGTGCTTCATGAAGATCCTGGCAGAGACACAACAAGAAAAAAGAAATTTTCAGGTCAATATCCCTGATGAACATTGATGCAAAAATCCTCAATAAAACACTGGCAAACCAAATCCAGCAGCACATCAAAAAGCTTATCCACCACGATCAAGTTGGCTTCATCCCTGGGATGTAAGACTGGTTCAACATTCACAAATCAATAAACGTAATCCATCAAATAAACAGAAGCAATGACAAAAGCCACATGATTATCTCAATAGATGCAGAAAAGGCCTTCGACAAAATTCAACAGCTCTTCATGCTAAAATCTCTCAATAAACTAGGTATTGATGGAATGTATCTCAAAATAATAAAAACTTTTTATGACAAACCCACGGCCAGTGTCATACTGAATGGGCAAAAGCTGGAAGCATTCCCTTTGAAAATTGGCACATGACAGGGATGCCCTCTCTCACCACTCCTATTCAACATAGTATTGGAAGTTCTAGTCAGAGTAATCAGGCAAGAGAAAGAAATAAACGGTATTCGAATAGCAAGAGCGGAAGTCAAATTGTCTTTGTTTGCAGATGACATGCTTGTATATTTAGAAAACCCCATCGTCTCAGCCTAGAATCTCCTTAAGCTGATAAGCAACTTCAGCAAAGTCTCAGGATACAAAATCAATGTGCAAAAATCACAGCCTTCCTATACACCAATAACAGACAAACAGCCAAATCATGAGTGAACTCCCATTCACAGCTGCTATAAAGAGAATAAAATACCAAGGAATACAACTTACAAGGGATGTGAAGGCCCTCTTCAAGTAGAACTGCAAACCACTGCTCAAGGAAATAAGAGAGGACACAAACAAATGGAAAAATGTTCCATGCTTATGGATAGGAAGAGTCAATATTGTGAAAATGGCCATACTGCCCAAAGTAATTTATAAATTCAATGCTATCTCCATCAAGCTACCATTGACTTTCTTCACAGAATTAGAAAAAGCTATTTTAAATTTCATTTGGAACCAAAAAAGAACCTGTATAGCCAAGACAATCCTAAGCAAAAAGAACAAAGCTGGAGGCATCATGCTACCTGGCTTCCAATTATACTACAAGGCTATAATAACCCAAACAGCATGATACTGGTACCAAAACAGATATATAGACCAATGGAAGAGAACAGAGGCCTTAGGAATAATGTCACACATCTACAACCATCTGATCTTTGACAAACCTGACAAAAACACGCAATGGGGAAAGGATTCCTTATTTAATAAATGGTGCTGGGAAAACTGGCTAGCCATATGCAGAAAACTGAAACTGGACCCCTTCCTTATACCTTATATACAAATTAACTCAAGATGAATTAATGACTTAAATGTAAGACCTAAAACCATAAAAACCCTAGAAGAAAACCTAGGCAATACCATTCTGTACATAGGCATGGACAAAGACTTCATGACTGAAACACCAAAAGCAATGGCAACAAAAGCCAAAATTGACAAATGGGATCTAATTAAACTAAAGAGCTTCTGCACAGCAAAAGAAACTATCAGTAGAGTGAACAGGAAATCTACAGAATGGGGAAAATTTTTGCAATCTATCCATCTGACAAAGGGCTAATATTCAGAATCTACAAGGAACTTAAGCAAATTTACAAGAAAAAACAACCCCATCATTCTCAGCAAACTATCGCAAGGACAAAAAAACCAAACACCGCATGTTCTTACTCATAGGTGGGAATTGAACAATGAGAACACATGGACACAGGAAGGGGAACATCACACACCGGGGCCTGTTGTGGGATGGGGGGAGGGGGAAGGGATAGCATTAGGAGATATGCCTAATGTAAATGACGAGTTAATGGGTGCAGCACACCAACATGGCACATGTATACACATGTAACAAACCTGCACGTTGTGCACATGTACCCTAAAACTTAAAGTATAAAAACAAAAACAAAAGCAAAAACAACCCCATCAAGAAGTGGACAAAGGATATGAACAGACACTTCTCAAAAGGAGACATTTATGCAGCCAACAAACATATGAAAAAAAGCTCATCACCACTTGTCATTGGAGAAATGCAAATCAAAACCACAATGAGATAACATCTCACACCAGTTAGAATGGCAATCATTCAAAATTCAGGAAACAACAGATGCTGGAGAGGACATAGAGAAACAGCTACACTTTTACACAATTGGTGAGAGTATAAATTAGTTCAACCATTCTGGAAGACAGTTTGGCAATTCCTCAAGGATCTAGAATTAGAAATACCATTTGACCCAGAAATCCCATTACTGGGTGTATACCCAAAGGATTATAAATCATTCTACTATAAAGACACATGCATACATATGTTTAGTGCAGCACTATTTACAATAGCAAAGACTTGGAAACAACCCAAATGCTCATCAATAATTGACAGGATAAAGAAAATGTGGCACATATACACCATGGAATACTATGCAGCCATAAAAAAGTATGAGTTCATGTCCTTTGCAGGGGCATGGATGAAGCTAGAAACCATCATTGTCAGCCAACTAACACAGGAACAGAAAGCCAAACACCACATGTTCTCACTCATAAGTGGGAGTTGAACAATGACAACAAATGGACACAGGGACAGGAGCATCACACACCAGGGCCTGTTGGGGGTTGGTGGGGCTAGGAGAGGGATAGCATTAGGAGAAATACCTAATGTAGATGATGCTTTGATGGGTGCAGCAAACCACGATGGCACATGTGTACTTATGTAACAAACCTGCACATTCTGCACATGCATCCCAAAACTTAAAGTGTATATATATATATATATACACACACACATATATATATACACACACATATATATATACACACATATATATATATATACACACACACATATATATATATTTTATATATATATATATATATATATATATATAGGCTTTTGACTCTAACATCCAGTCTCTCATTATCCCTGGTGATGTATAAACCTTCAGCAAAAGAGGTCATCATGCTGATCACTGAAAATAATCCTGCTCTATCAAAAGCCTGGGCCAGAAAGTGTAAGCAGCCACAAGTGAAATCCTACCCACAGACACATTTTTTTCCTTTCTTAGATTCTATGCTTTCTTTAAAAAATCTGATAGTGTGACAACATATAAAAATTGGGAGATTTGGCTGGGAGCGTTGGCTCACGCTTGTAATCCCAGCACTTTGGGAGACAGAAGCAGCTGGATCACGAGGTCAGGAGGTCAAGGCCATCCTGGCTAACACAGTGAAATCCCGTCTCTACTAAAAATAAAAAAAAAATTAGCCGGGCATGGTGGTGGGCACCTGTAGTCCCAGCTACTCGGGAGGCTGAGGCAGGAGAATGGCATGAACCCAGGAGGCGGAGCTTGCAGTGAGCCGAGGTGGCGCCACTGCACTCCAGCCTGGGCGACAGAGCAAGACTCCATCTCAAAAAGAAAAAAAAAGAAAAAAAAAAATTGGGAGATTTCATTTAAAATTTGGGCTTTTTCAGTTTTGAAAATCTATGGCAATGCTGAACACCCACCTGCCTCGATCTCCCCAAGTGCTGGGACTACAGGCATGAGCCACTGTGCCCAGCCTGTCCATAATGTTTTAAACTGTAGACACCTAAATTTATATTATAGAATGTTGGTATTATACTTTGAATTTTTGTTACGGTGGAAAGAATGACATGTAAATAGACTAAACTCTTAGCCACAAAGCAATAAATATTTTGGCTGTCACAAAATTTCTCCACATTTATCTCATAATTTAGAACTTTGACTTTTAAATCAAACAGATTTTGTTTATTTACTAATTTTAAAATTTAGACTTAGCCTTTTAGCAGAAACACACATTTGTACCTATCATTAGAATTTAGAAGGCAAGAGTCTGATCTCTTTTTTAGTCATTTATGGAATTATTAAGAAGTGATCTGCAGCCAAAGATACTTTTACATATAACCAACTGTATTAATTTAACACCCTGAAATTTTATTTTTGAATACTTAAACTTTCATTCTGTCAAGACAATGTCACTCATTCATGTCTCTTGTCTTTTTACTATTACTGCTCTCTCACAAATTTGACTAGGTATGAATGTTTTTTATTTAAAAAACCCTTAAAAGGGCTATCTAAATTTCCCAAAGAAGATAATTTCATTGTAATATAATTAACACAATTATGTAATTATGGTATGTTTACCAAGACATATTTATGAGAAATTTTAAAAATCTGAATAAATGTTATTATTTTTCTTTCAATCATTACCAAGATTTTTAAACATTTACTCTTTTATCTATAACAGAGTAAGAATGGATGAGTACATAAAAGGTCTCAAGCACTATGTCAACTTATATTCAGTATCTTATTTACACACTGGAACAACTTTAGAATTTCCGTTTTATAAATGCAAAAACTGAGAGTGGTTAAACTCCTCCATCGTTATCACTCAACTAGTAAGCAGCAGAACCAAGATTGGAACCTAGGCCTTCTGATTTGTCATCATTATGCTTAACCACTATTTTTTACCTGTACTTAGAAGAGCCTCTCTAAAACATTTTAAAATGTGTTTTCCTCAAATCTACATCTTTTCCTTTAACAATAGTGTTTAAAAATTATGTTTAATAATGACTTTATTTTACATTCTTCAAGCACATACTATCATTTCATTTGTATTATATTATCACTTCAATAAGTTCAAATATTGTATTTTTCTTGAGTTGAAAGAGAAAGTTTTTTTTCTGACGTTTTGATATCCCTGGAACATCTATTTTGTGTTACTACAGAAAAATGCCACTTGATGGCATCTGGCACCCCCTCTACCCCCCTTGTCTATTTATGGCTTGGCAACATACATTCATAAAACAGTAAAAGCACTTTTAAGAAGTGCCAGTGACTTATTCTAGCCCTCTTTTTCTTCCCTGAAGTATTTCCTTTTTTTGACCCTGATTTTTATCAGAAGGAATTTTTACTATTTGTAATTTTAGTGTCTACTTTTACCTAAGTCCATTTTAAGAAAACAATGTTCTAATTCTGTTTGAGCTCTTTGAATCTTGTTTTAGTATTTATTTTCTAGCAGGACTTCGTTGTCTTTATTATTTTCCTTCACTTTAGCATTATCGTTTTCAAATTGTTAAAATATTCCAGCTGTCTTTCTTTTTTTCCCTTTTGTTTCTTTTTTATTTTACGCTGTTTTTCGTATTTAAAGTATCTCTTTTGTTCTGTGATATTTTTCCCATTTGCCTTGATTGTAGTTAGGTTGTTTAGTTTTAGATGTCTTCTTAATGACTTTCCAGTTTTCTCTTTTTTTGCTTTCTGTCCTTTCTCTCATTTTCTTTTGCATATTTGCTTTACTTTATTTTTTATTTGTTTTGCATGCCACACCTCAGCCAGCATTTTTCTCTTTACTACTACAATAGGCATCATCCATCTTTTTGGATGAGTCAAGTAAAGGGAAGAAAATAGTATCCAGAAAGCTTCATCGTAACCCCATTATTTATATGATCTTAAATTCCTCTATGTTTTAAATAATGCCTAGTTATTTCAGATAATAAACAATTTCTAACAGAAACTCAAACATATGGCAGTACAATACCTAATCAAATTTAATCAAGCACATGTCTGTATGCCTTAGAAAGAAAAAAAGAACTAGAAAAGTATCCCCCAAAGGACATCTTTCATTTTTTCTAATTATGAGGATAAATATCTAATTACTTAGAAATATCTAATTGCTTATAAATAGATAAATACTCTAATTATGTGGGCAAAATATCCTTTATATTGAAATAATATTCTTAGTTTTTTGCTGTCTTCATTTTTTTATTATACTTTAAGTTCTAGGTTACATGTGCACAACGTGCAGGTTTGTTACATAGGCATACATGTGCCATGTTGGTTTGCTGCACCCATTAACTCATCATTTACATTAGGTATTTCTCTTAATGCTATCCCTCCCCCTGCCCCTGACCCCATGACAGGCCCTGGGGCGTGATGTTCCCCACCCTGTGTCCAAGTGTTCTCATTGTTCAATTCCTACTTATGAGTGAGAACATGCGGTGTTTGGTTTTCTGTCCTTGTGATAGTTTTCTCAGAATGATGGCTTGCAGCTGCATCCATGTCCCTGAAAAGGACGTGAACTCATCCTTTTTTGTGGTTGCATAGTATTCCATGATGTATATGTGCCACATTTTCTTAATCCAGTCTATCATTGATGGACATTTGGGTTGGTTCCAAGTCTTTGCTATTGTGAATAGTGGTGCAATAAACATACGTGTGCATGTGTCTTTATAGTAGCATGATTTATAATCCTTTGGGTATATACCCAGTAATAGGATCGCTGGGTCAAATGATATTTCTAGTTCTAGATCCTTGAGGAATCACCACACTGTCTTCCACAATGGTTGAACTAGTTTACGCTCCCACCAACAGTGTAAAAGCATTCCTATTTCTCCACATCCTTTCCAGCACCTGTTGTTTCCTGACTTTTAATGATCGCCATTCTAACTGGTATCTCATTGTGGTTTTGATTTGCATTTCTATAATGACCAGTGATGATGAGCTTTTTTTCATGTGTCTGTTGGCTGCATAAATGTCTTCTTTTGAGAAGTGTCTGTTCATATTCTTTGCCCACTTTTGATGGGATTGTTTGTTTTTTCTTGTAAATTTCTTTAAGTTCTATGTAGATTCTGGATATTAGCCGTTTGTCAGATGGGTAGATAGTAAAAATGTTCTTCCATTCTGTAGGTTGCCTGTTCACTCTGATGTTAGTTTCTTTTGCTGTGCAGTAGCTCTTTGGTTTAATTAGATCCCATTTGTCAATTTTGGCTTTTGTTGCCATTGCTTTTGGTGTTTTGGTCATGAAGTCTTTGCCCATACCTATGTCCTGAATGATATTGCCTAGGTTTTCTTCTAGAGTTTTTATGGTTTTAGGTCTAACATTTAAGTCTTTAATCCATTGCTTTCTTCATTTTCTAGAGTTATTCCTAAGATAATAATACATTCTAAGGAAGGTCTTGGCTACTTCAGATAAAAAAATCTGTCACAGCAAAGTTCATTGGGATTTTAAAATTTTCAATTTTATTCAGAAATAAATTATCTATAAGTTGAGGCTGGGAAACATTTTTTTATTGGCATTTTAATTCAGAAGGTATGTGGAAGGGGACTGGCTTTCCTTCGTCTATGTGAAGCCTTTTCAAGCTAGTATAAATGCTGTGGAGGAGTGAAGCAGAGGTTCTAATATTTTGTTGTTGTTGCCATCAGCAGTCTTTGCTGCATGGACCCCAGGTACCCTAGTATTTGTACCTCAAACTTCTTCTATGTTTCTTCTACCAACACCATATGCTGGAAACAGAGTTGGTTCTCTGAATAATAAATTAAAACACAATAGAAAGCCTGGAGTAGAAACATCATCTTATTTGGATGATAAAAATGGATGGGGCAGTTTGTATGTGGCTTATAAAGCTTGGGAGGAAAAGAAATGATAGTACTTATTAATTATTAGTATTGGTGGACAACAACAGTGCTAACAATGATAAAAACATCTATTAAATGCCTAACTCTGTTTTTTTATTAAGGATTAAAGAAAAATACTAACAATAACAACAGTAATACTGATGAAAGCTAATATGTGTATAACACCTATTAGGTTTTGTACCAAGTTCTTTATGTGCATTTTCTTTCTTAATCTTTATGAAATCTTGTGGAGTTTTTATTCAAAAAATTGGCTACAGCTGAGTAACTTGCCTAAGGCCATATAGCTGGTAAATGTTTGAGATAAGTTTTATATCCATGTCTGTCTGATTCCAGAGACTAATTTCTCAATTCCTCAATATTAGTTCAGTACCTACTATTGAGCACTATATGTCAAGCATTATAAGATGCATTTGTGTTCTTTCCTTTTCTGAAACTCTGTGGTTCTAGCAATTCCATTTTGTCATATATTTTAATTACTGAATAAGGCAAAATGTATGAATTACATAAGAGAGAAAGAAAAAAATATTGTAAGTCATCATTAAATTATCCAAATTCCACCCCATCAGGCTCCCCTCATTCCCTGAATAACACATAAAGGGAAATCAAACAGAGACCTACTGCTTCTGTTCATTTGAAATTTAATGTATAATACTATTCATTAGATTAAAAAGCTTGTATTATGAGAGCTTAAATACTATCAATTCTATTAGTTTATTACGTTTAAAATCACCATAATGTATCATCTAAGAAAGTAATTGCTTTACTATATTGCTAGTGGGAAATAACAAGTTAGAGAATTATATGGAAGCAATGTAATGGCCCCAAAGAGCATGGAGAAAACAAACAAATCAGGAGAGGATAATCAATTTTCTGTACTATGAAAGTCTAATGCTGTTCTAATAATAAATAAGAATTCCTTTCTATCACTTGGCATGCTGTAAGTACTATGACTCATTTGATAAGCTTTTGTTGTTCATTCTAAAAGGGCTTTGACATTAGAACTTGTATAAAATAATAGTAGTTTTAAGTTCATTTTCATAAATGTAATTAAACTTCATCACTTCCTATTGATGCAACAAGCCAAGCAGAAAATAGAAAGAAAAATAGAAAAGGCCACAAACACAAAATTTAATTGAATATAATGTAAAATTAGCATCTTCTATACCAAGAAATACATAGGTTAAATTAATGAAATTAATTATGTTCAAACAACAAAATGAAAAAATTTTAGGGAACAACTTTTCTGTTTCTTACTAGTTACAAAGCTACAAGAAAGTTATTTCTATAGTCACAATTATGCTATTATTATCTTTTAATCACATTAAGTAGATTTCCTAAGACATAAGAGAGATGCACTCTTTAAAAACTTCGATCCAGGAGAAATTCCATCCCTTGAATACGTTAAGGAATTTCATAGGTTCATAACTCTGGTTTACTCCATAAAATATTGTAAAAAGAAAGGTGGTGCATTTTTGTGTGTGTTGAAATATACATTTGTATCAGTCCATTTTCATACTACTATGAAGAAATACTTGAGACTGGGTAATTTATAAAGAAAAAGAGGTTTAATGGACTCACAGTTCCACATGGCTGGGGAGTCCTCACAATCATCGTGGAGGGCAAAGGAGGAGCAAAGGCATGTCTTATATGGTGGCAGGCAAGAGAGTATGTGCAGGGGAACTGCCCTTTATAAAACCATCAGCTCTTGTGAGACTCATTCACTATCATGAGAACACCATGAGACAGATCCACCCCTATGATTCAGTTACCTCCCACTGAGTCCCTCCCATGGCTGTGGAAATTATGGGATCTACAATTCAAGATGAGATTTTGGTGGGGACACAGCCAAACCATATCAACATTATATCTGAAATCCCATCTACTGTTGCATTTATAGATGGAGTGGAGGAAGAACAAGAAGAAAATATATCTGGAAGGTTGATGGTTTTCATAAGGTGAATAATTTGTTTCTAAGTGATGCAACTGTTACTGTCAATTAGAAATTCACATTCTGATGAATTTTGTTGCATAGGCTTTAGTTTAGGGACAAATGTTAATGCATGTGGTTTGTTACTATTAAACCTTTATTTTAGATTTGTTAATTTCCAATAAGAACTTGACATGGAGAAATTGAGTTTAAATTTCTCCAATTGTCAATTCATGCAAACTTCAAACTTTTATTTAAATATATATATACATATATATAATAATAATATAATACACTTACAATGAGGAACCCATCCTAAAGCTCATTTTTTCAAAATAAGCAGAAAAATGTTATGAAGTTCCTGTTTGATAACACCTCAAACACACACACATACACACACACACCATAGTTTTTAAATTTTTGCACAGTAACTAAGAGTTACCTGAAACTGCCTTTATTTAAAAAAATAGTATATAGGATTTGTTGAATAAATAAAATAGACATCAAAGGCACATAAGCTTTTGCTTCACATAGAGAAATATTCAATTCATATTCTATCAACTGCTAACAATAGTGATGATGCTGAGTTAAGCTTTATGTTTGTGAATGATAACTTGAAGTGCATATGCCATATTTTTACAAATGTTTATGATTTAATTAAAGATACTAATTCTTCTTCCAAGGAGCTAATATTGTATATGTTTATTTAAATTATTTAACTCTAGTTATCTTCTCTATAAAGAGCTTACAATAGGCTTTAAATAGGACAGCTTACCCTTTCTAAAGTATGTTACTTCTTCTGGTAAGCCTAGAGACAAAATCCAAGGAAATAAAATCGTACTAAACTTCAAAGAAAGAATGGAATATCTTTCATTTTTTAAAAATAGACTTAAAGCAGTTTTAGAATCACAGCAAAATGGAATGGAAAGCAAACAGATTATCCGTATATACTCAGCCCCTCCACATGCATAGCCTCTTCCATTATCAACATCCCCTCAGAGTGGGACATTTATTGCAATTGATGAAACTACACTGACACTTCGTTGTCTTCCAAAGCCTGTAGTTGGGTTTGTTCTTGTTATTGTACATTCTAAGAATTTGGATAAATGTGTAATAATGTGTATTGACCATTATAATATCACACAGAGTAGTTTTACCACTCTAAAAATCTTCTGTGTTCAATGTCTTCATCCTCTCTCCACCTTAACCCCTGGAAGCCCCAATGTTTTACTTATCTGCAGTCCAGAATGTAAGATAGACAGAATTATATGGTATGTAGCTTTTCCAGATTGGCTTTTTTCACTTAATAATATGCGTTTAAATTTCCTTCATGTGTTTTAATGGCTTAATAGCTCATTTATTTCTAGTACTGAACAATATCCCATTATCTGGATGAACCAACTGTTTATCCATTGACTTACTGAAGAACATTTCTGTTCCTTCCAAGTTTTGGTAATTATGAATAAAGCAGCTATAAACATCTGTGTGCATGTTTGTTGTAGATGTAATTTTTAACTCCATTGGGTAAATACCAAGCAATGCAATTGTGGGATCATATGGTAAGAATATGTTTAGTTTTATAAGAAACTGCCATTTTGCATTCTCACCATCAGTGAATAAGAGTCCCTCTCGTTGCACGTTCTTGCTAGCATTTGCTGTTGTCAGTGTTGTGGATTTGGATACTCTAATAGGTGTGTAGTGATACCTCATTGATGTTTTCATTTGTATTTCCTTGGTGACATATGATGCGGAACATTGTTTCACATGCTTACTTGCCATCTATAGACCTTCTTTGGTAAGGTATTAAGGTCTTTGGCCTATTTTTAAATTGATTGTTGGTTTTCTTATTACTGAATTTTAAGAGTTCTTTGTACATTTTTGTTAACAGTCTTTTAATAGATATGTCTTTTGCAAATATTTTCTCCTTGTCTGGGCTTGGATTTTCCTTCTCTTGATAGAGTCCTTCACAGAGAATAAATTGAATATCATACATTTAATTATTAAATCCCCCCAAAACATAGCCTCTCTAATATTTTATTGACTAGAACCTAAATTTACTTTTTATTTCTTCTTGTTAGCTCAGATAATTTTTGGAAAAAGTATGATCTTTTGTTTTAGCTCTTTGGGGAATGGAAAGGGGGGAGAGAGAGAAGGGGGAATATATATATACACACACATACAAACACACAATAATAGTTATCTTATATATATAACCATATATGTATATATGAATACATATAATATGTGTATAACCCTGCATATATAATAATTATGTATATATATATAATTATATATGTTATACACACACATATATATGAGACTGACTGGAAAAAGAGCAGAAGAAAATACATCATAATATTAATAATAATTATGTATACAATTATGAATGATTTACAACTTTTTGCTTTTATGTATTTTTATAAGTTTTCTACAGGAATTGTAATCTTTTTATAGAAAAATTACTACAAAAGGAAAACATGTCTGAGAAAACTTAAAGACATAGTTAATCTGAAGATTTAGGGGGAATATATATATTATATATATGTATAATTTTTATTATATATGTTATATTTCTATATATTGTAATATATACTATATAATATATAATAAATATTTTATATAATATATAATATATAATTTATATAATATATAACATATAATATCTTATATAATATTCTATATATAATATATAGTATTTATTATAATATATAAATATATATAATAAAAATTATATATATAAATACATATATATATTTTGAGACGGAGTCTTGCCCTGTCGCCCAGGCTGGAGTGCAGTGGCACGATCTCGGCTCGCTGCAAGCTCCGCCTCCCGGGTTCACGCCATTCTTCTGTCCCAGCCTCCCGAGTAGGGAGTAGCTGGGACTACAGGCTCACGCTGCCACACCTGGCTAATTTTTTTGTATTTTTAGTAGAGACAGGGTAGGGGGAATATATTTTTATAGATTAGTACTATTGAAAGAAATATGTGAGCCACATATGTAACTTTAAATCCTCTAGTAGCCATATGAAACTGGTAACAAGATACATGTGAAATTGATTTTTAAGAATATAATTTAATGCAAACTTACTTGCTTAATTTTGCTTTTTCTTTTGCCTGTGTTTTGGTGTCATATCCAAAGTCATTGACCAGATCAATGCTGAGAAGCTTTTTCAATGCTACAGTTTTGTGAATTGTTGTTTTTTTTTGAAAATTGTAAATACTTTGAGAGAAAACCACCCTAAAGTATTAATAAAGCACTATGTCATATATTGTATGATTAACTTAAATTTTAAAAAGTACTCATTTTCAAATTTTGAATTAACTGATTATCTAACATAATTGCTTGGTGACTTAATTTAAAATATTTTTATATCTTTATTTTACTCTTCTCATAATTTTCTTACAAAATTTTTAAATAAAATAATTTATTTTCCACATCTTCATCTACAAATAGTTTATTCATTTTGCAACAATCTAAACCATATTATATATTGCTAAAGTTATAAGCTCATATTTTGTTTAAAATTATTTTAAATTCTTTGATATTTAATTATTTTATTCATTCTTTTTTTGACTGCTGAGATAAATCTGTAAAAATATGTTTAGAATAAGTTAGGTAGGTGAATTTACTTTTTCAATTTTCATCAGATTCACTATGTATTTGCTAAAATGTCTCTTCATATTGTTTAATTTCTTTTTTTTATATGTACTTTGAGTTCTGGGGTACATGTGCACAATGTGCAGGTGTGTTATATAGGTATACATGTGCCATGTTGGTTTACTGCACCCATCAACTTGTCATTTACACTAGGTATTCTCCTAATGCTATCCCTCCCCTAGCTGCCCACCCACTGACAGGCCCCAGTTTGTGATACTCCTCTTCCTGTGTGCATGTATTCTCATTGTTCAACTCCCACTTATGAGTGAGAACATGCAGTGTTTGGTTTTCTCTTCTTGTGTTACTTTGCTGAGAGTGATGGTTTTTAGTATCATCCATGTCTCTACGAAGGACATGAACTCATCCTTTTTTATGGCTGCATAGTATCCCGTGGTGTATATGTGCCACATTTTCTTTATCTGGTCTATCATTAATGGGCATTTGTGTTGATTCCAAGACTTTGCTATTGTGAACAGTGCTGCAATAAACATATGTGTGCATGTGACTTTAGAGTAGAATGATTTATACTCCTTTGGGTATATACCCAGTAATGCGATTGCTGGGTCAAACGTTATTTCTAGTTCTAGATCCTTGAGGAGTCGCTACACTGTCTCCAGAAATGGTTGAACTCGTTTACACTCCCACCAACAGTCTAAAAGCGTTCTTATTTCTGGGGGAGGGATAGCATTAGGAGATATACCTAATGCTAAATGGCGAGTTAATGGGTGCAGCACACCAGCATGGCACATGTATACATATGTAACTAACCTGCACATTGTGCACATGTACCCTAAAACTTAAAGTATAATAATAATAATTTTAAAAAACGTTCTTATTTCTCCACATCCTCTCCAGCATCTGTTGTTTCCTGACTTTTTAACGATCAGTATTCTAACTGGCGTGAGATGGTATCTCATTGTGGTTTTAATTTGCATTTCTCTAATGACCAGTGATGATGAGCATGTTTTCATAAGTTTGTGGCTGCATAAATGTCTTCTTTTGAGAAGTGTCTGTTCAGATCCTTTGCCCACTTTTTGATGGGGATGTTTGTTTCGTGTAAATCTGTTTAAGTTCTTTGTAGATTCTGGATATTAGCCTTTTGTCAGATGGATAGAGTGCAAAAGTTTTCTCCCTTTCTGTAGGTTGCCTGTTCATTCTGATGACAGTTTCTTTTGCTATGCAGAAGCTCTTTAGTTTAATTAAATCTCATTTGTCTATTTTGGCTTTTGTTGCATTGGTTTTGGTGTTTTAGACATGAAGTCCTTGCGCATGCATATGTCCTGAATGGTATTGCCTAGGTTTTCTTCTAGGGTTTTTATGGTTTAGGTCTAACATTTAAGTCTTTAATCCATCTTGAATTAATTTTTATATAAGATGTAAGGAAGGGATCCAGTTTCAGCTTTCTGCATGTGGCTAGCCAGTTTTCCCAGCACCATTAATAAATAGTGAATCCTTTCCCTATTGCTTATTTTTTTCAGGTTTGTCAAAGATCAGATGGTTGTAGATTTGTGGTGTTATTTCTGAGGCCACTGTTCTGTTCCATTGGTCTATATATCTGTTTTGGTACCAGTACCATGCTGTTTTGATTACTGTAGCCTTGTAGTAATGTTTGAAGTCAGGTAGCGTGATGCCTGCAGCTTTGTTCTTCTTGCCCAGGATTGTCTTGGCTATGTGGACTCTTTTTTGGTTCCATATGGAGTTTAAAGTAGTTTTTTCCAGTTCTGTGAAGACAGTCAGTGGTAGCTTGATGGGGATGGCATTGAACCTATAAATTACTTTGGGCAGTATGACCATTTTCATGATATTGATTCTTCCTATCCATGAGCATGGAATGTTCTTCCATTTGTTTGTGTCCTCTTTTATTTCATTGAGCAGTGGTTTGTAGTTCTCCTTGAAGAGGTCCTTCACATCCCTTGTAAATTGGATTCCTAGGTATTTTATTCTCTTTGAAGCAATTGTGAATGGGAGTTCACTCATGACTTGGTTCTCTGTTTGTCTGTTATTGGTGTATAGGAATGCTTGTAATTTTTGCACATTGATTTTGTATCCTGAGACCTTCCTGAAGTTGCTTATCAGCTTAAGGAAATTCTGGGCTGAGATGATGGGGTTTTCTAAATATACAATGATGTCATCTGAAAACAGAGACAATGTGACTTCCTCTTTTCCTAATTTTATAAGCTTTATTTATTTCTCTTGCCTGATTGCCCTGGACAGATCTTCTAATGCTATGTTGAATAGGAGTGGTGAGAGAGGGCACCCTTGTCTTGTGCCAGTTTTCAAAGGGAATGCTTCCAGCTTTTGCACATTCAGTATGATATTGGCTGTGGATTTGTCATAAATAGTTCTTATTATTTTGAGATACGTTCCATCAACCTAGTTTATTCAGAGTTTTTAGCATGAAGGGCTATTGAATTTTACTGAAGGCCTTTTCTGCATCTATTGAGATAATCACATGTTTTTTGTCATTGGTTCTGTTTACATGATGGAGTACGTTTATTGATTTGCGAATGTTGAACCAGCCTTGAATCCCAGGGATGAAGCTGACTTGATCATGGTGGATAAGCTTTTTGATGTGCTGCTGGATTCAGTTTGCCAGTATTTTATTGTGGATTTTCACATCAATGTTTATGAAGGTTATTGGCCTAAAATTTTCTTTATTTACTGTGTCTCTGTCAGGTTTTGGTATCAAGATGATGCTCATCTCATAAAATGATTTAGAGATGAGTCCATCTTTTTGTATTCATTGAAATAGTTTCAGAAAGAATGGTACCAGCTTCTTTTTGTATCTTTGGTAGAATTCGGCTGTGAATCTGTCTGGTCCTGGACTTTTTTGGTTGGTTGGCTATTAATTATTGCCTCAATTTCAGAACCTGTTACTGGTCTATTCAGAGATTTGACTTCTTCCTGGTTTAGTCTTGGGAGGGTCTATGTGTCCAGGAATTTATCCATTTCTTCTAGATTTTCTAGGTGATTTGCGTAGAGGTGTTTATAGTATTCTCTGATGGTAGTTTGTATTTCTGTGGGATCTGTGGTGATACCCGCTTTATCATTTTTTATTGCATCTATTTGATTCTTCTCTCTTTCTTCTTTATTTGTCTTGCTAGCAGTCTATCAATTTTCTCGATCTTTTCAAAAAATGGCTCCTGGATTTATTGATTTTTTGAAAGGTTTTTTATGTCTCTATCTCCTTCAGTTCTGCTCTGATCTTTGTTATTTCTGGTCTCCTGCTAGCTTTTGAATTTGTTTGCTCATGCTTGTCTAGTTATTATAATTTTAATGTTAGTGTGTCGAGATTAGATTTTTCCTGCTTTCTCTTGTGGGCATTTAATGCTATAAATTTACACACTGCTTTAAATGTGTCCCAGAGATTCTGGTACGTTATCTTTGTTCTCATTGGTTTCAAAGAACATCTTTATTTCTGCCTTTATTTCATTATTTACCCAGTAGTCATTCAGGAGCAGGTTGTTCAGTTTCCATGTAGTTGTGAAGTTTTGAGTGAGTTTCTTAATCCTGAGTTCTAATTTGATTGCGCTGTGGTCTGAGAGACTGTTTGTTGTGATTTCTGTTGTTTTATGTTTGCTGAGGAGTGTCTTACTTCCAATTATGTGGTCAATTTTAGAATAAGTGTAATGTGGTGCTGAGAAGAATGTATATTCTGTTGATATGGGGTGGAGAGTTCTGTAGATGTCTATTAGGTCCACTCGGTCCAGAGCTGAGTTCAAGTCCTGGATATCCTTGTTAATTTTCTGTCTCGCTGATCTGTCTAATACTGACAGCGGGGTGTTAAAGTCTCCCACTATTATTGTGTGGAGTCTAAGTCTCTTTGTAGGTCTCTAAGGACTTGCTTTATGAATCTGGGTGCTCCTGTATTGGGTGCTCATATATTTAGGACAGTTAGCTCTTCTTGTGGTGTTGATCCCTTTACCATTATGTAATGCCCTTCTTTGTCTTTTTTGATCTTTGTTGGTTTAAAGTCTGTTTTATCAGAGACTAGGATTGCAACCTCTGTTTTTTTTTTTTTTTGGCTTTCCATTTGCTTGGTAGATCTTCCTACATCCCTTTATTTTTAGCCTATGTGTGTCCTTGCATGTGAGATTGGTCTCCTGACTACAGCTCACTGAGAGTTCTTGACTCTATGTAATTTGTCTGTCTGTGTCTTTTAATTGGGGCATTTAGCCCATTTACATTTAAGGTTAATATTGTCATGTGTGAATTTGATCCTGTCATTTTGATGCTAGCTGGTTATTTTGCCCATTAGTTGATGCAGTTTCTTCATAGCATTGATACTCTTTACAATTTGGCATGTTTTTGCAATGGCTGGTACCAGTTTTTCCTTTCCATATTTAGTGCTTCCTTCAGGAGCTCTTTTAAGGCAGGCCTGGTGGTGACAAAATGTCTCAGCATTTGCTTGTCTGTAAAGGATTTTATTTCTCCTTCACTTATGAAGGTTAGTTTGGCTGGATATGAAATTCTGGGTTGAAAATTATTTCTTTAAGAATGTTAAATATTGGTCCCCACTCTCTTCTGGGTGTAAGGTTTCTGCCAAGAGATCTGCTCTTAGTCTGGTGGGCTTCCCTTTGTGGGTAACCTGACCTTTCTCTCTGGCTACTCTTAACATTTTTTCCTTAATCTCAACCTTGGTGAATCTGACGATTATGTGTCTTGAGTTTGCTCTTCTCAAGGAATATCTTTGTGGTGTTCTCTGTATTTCCTGAATTTGAATGTTGGCCTGCCTTGCTAGGTTGGGGACGTTCTCGTGGATAATATCCTGATGAGTGTTTTCTTACTTGGTCCCATTCTCCTGGTCACTTTCAGGTATGTCAATCAAATATAGGTTTGGTGTTTTCACATAGTCCCATATTTCTTGAAGGCTTTGTTTGTTTCTTTTCACTCTTTTTTGTCTAATCTTGTCTTCTTGCTTTATTTCATTAATTTGGTCTTCAAACACTGATATCCTTTCTTCCGCTTGATCGATTTGGCTAACGAAGCTTGTGGATGTTTCACGAAGTTCTCGTGCTGTATTTTTCAGCTCCATCAGGTCATTTATGTTCTTCTCTACACAGGTTATTCTAGTTAGCAATTTGTCTAACCTTTTTTCAAGGTTCTTAGCTTCCCTGTGTTGGGTTAGAACATGTTCCTTTAGCTCAGAGGAGATTGTTATTACCCACCTTCTGAAGCCTACTTCCATTAATTTGTCAAAACTCTCTGTCCGGTTTTGTTCCCTTGCAGGCCAGGAGTTGTGATCATTTGGAGAAGAGGCATTCTGTTTTTGGAATTTTCAGCCTTTCTGCACTGGTTTCTCCCCATCTTTGTGGTTTTATCTACCTTTGGTCTTTGATGCTGGTGACCTATGGATGGGGTTTTGGTGTGAATGTCCTTTTTGTTGATGTTGATGCTATTCCTTTCTGTTTGTTAGTTTTCCTTCTAGCAGTCAGTCCTCTCAGCTGCAGATCTGTTGGAGTTTGCTGGGGGTCCACTCCAGACCCTGTTTGCCTGGGTATCACCAGTGGGGGCTGCAGAACAGCAAATATTGGTGCCTGATCCTTCCTCTGGAAGATTCGTCCCAGAGGGACACCCACCAGATGCCAGCCAGAGCTCTCCTGTATGAGGTGTCTGTCAGCCCCTGGTGGGAGGTGTCTCCCAGTCAGGCTACACGGGGGTCAGGGACCCACTTGAGAAGGCAGTCTGTCCGTTATCAGAGTGAAAACGCTGTGCTGGGAGAACCTCTTCTCTCTTCAGAGCTGTCAGGCAGGGATGTTTAAGTTTGCTGAAGCTATGTCCACAACAGCCCCTTTCCCCAGGTACTCTGTTCCAGGGAGATGGGGGATTTAGCTATAAGTCACTGACTAGGGCTGCTATCTTTTGTTCAGAGATGCCCTGCCCACAGAGGTGGAATCTAGAGAGGCAGTCGGCTTTGCTGAACTGCAGTGGGCTCCGCCGTGTTCGAGCTTCCCTGCCACGTTGTTTACACTGTTAGCATAAAACTGCCTACTCAAGCCTCAGCAATGGCAGACACCCCTACCCTACCAAGCTCCAGAGTCCCAGGTCGATCTCAGACTGCTGTGCTAGCAGCAGGAATTTCAAACCAACGGATCTTAGCTTGCTGGGCTCCGTGGGCATGGGACCCACTGAGCCAGGCACGGAAGGGAATCTCCTCGTCTGCTGGTTCTGAAGACTGTGGGAAAAGCGCAGAATCTGGGCAGAAGTGTACCATTCTTCCTGGTGTAGTCTCTCAGGGCTTCCCTTGGCTAGGAAAGGGAAATCCCCTGACCTCTTGTGCTTCCCAGGTGAGGCGACGCCCCACCCTGCTTCAGCTTGCCCTCTGTGGGCTACACCCACTGTCCAACCAGTCCCAATGAGATGAACCAGGTACCTCAGTTGGAAATGCAGAAACACGCGTCTTCTGCGTCAATCTTGCTGGGAGCTGTAGAACGGAGCTGTTTCTATTTGGCCATCTTGCCAGAAATCCTCTAATTTCTTATTTCTATTTGGTACTCAATAAAAATCTCCTTTCTTTTATTATGATACAGAAAATTTCAATTGACATTTTTTGTGAAACTTATATCTCCTTCCAGTCTCTTTTGTCTTTACTGTTTCTGTGATAGTACCAGCTTCTGCATCTTCATTTAATTCTGTATCAATTATAACCATATATTTTATTTTATTTTTTGAGACAGAGTCTCACTCTATCACCCAGGCTGGAGTGCAGTGGCATGATCTCAACTCACTGCAACCTCCACCCCCAGGTTCAAACAATTTTCCTGCCTCTGCCTCCTGAGTAGCTAAAATTACAGGCATGAGCTGCCACACTCAGCTAATATTTGTATTTTTAGTAGAGACAGGGTTTCACCATGAAACACATGAAATCAATCCAAATGCCCATCAACGATAGAATGGATAAAGAAGATGTCATACATATATACCATGGAGTGCTATGTGGCCATAAAAAGGAACAAGATCATATCCTTTGCAGGGACATGGATGGAGCTGGAAGCCATTATCCTCAGCAAACTAACGCAGGAACAGAAAACCAAACACTATGTATTCTTACTCATGAGTGAGAGCTGAACACTGAGAACACATGGACACAGGGAGGGGAATAACACACCCTGGGGCCTCTAGAGGTTGGGGGGAGGGTGATGGGTTGATAGGTGCAGCAAAGCACCATGGCACATGCTTACCTATGTAACAAACCTGCACACCCTGCATGTGTATCCCGGTACTTAAAGTATGTATAAAAATGTTTAATTTTATTAAAGTTTTATTTTCTCATACTATTGACGTTTCAACTAGCTACATGTGGCTAGTAGCTATTTAATTGACAGCCCAGTTTATAGAAAATAGCATTTTTAAGAAAACTAAAGTTTAATCATTTAAATGATGAATATTCACTTAAATATATTGTATAGCATCAATTCTTAAATCTTATTGATAATTTAGGTATTGATCTTTGAACGGTATGTATAAATCATGGTACTTTGCATGTGCATTGTACATGAAGTGGTTGCATATTCCTTTGTCAAATTATGTTTACTGTGTATACTCACTATTTCCTGCGAATATGGGGTCTTAATTTTTATACAATCAAGGTTAAGTTGTTATTATCTTAAAATAGTATATTACAACTACAAGACTCCTTTTGTTAACCCTGTAATAATCACAAAGTAAAGAAATTACAGCAAATACATAAAGGAGTAAGAGAAATAAAACAAAGCTTAGTAGCACAGAAAAGCCTCAAATCATGAAGGTAAATAACAGTAGAGAAAGAAAAGAATAAAGGATATACAAAACAACCAAAAAAAAACATTAACAAAATAAAAAGAGTAAGTTCTTATCTATCAATTATAACTTTGAATGTAATGTCTAATTTGTAATATAGATATGTGTAGAAAAATATGAAAGGCTATATACCAAAGTGCCAACGACAGTTATTTTTTTAGATGGTGGAATTAAAGGTGATTTTTTTTATTTCTAATTTTTATACAATTACCATATAGTGCTTATATAATAAAATAATACATTATTCAAGGGAGATTTTAAAAAAAACTTTAAAAATTGTTTGCCTTTTCTTGCTTTCTACAGTTTTCTTTAGAATTGTCTTTTCCTAAAAATAATTTAGTTTCCTAAAAAGACTTGCTTCAGAACACTAATTTAATTTGCAGAAGAGGAATTTATTATAAGACTTGAAAAATGCCAGATCAATAATCTGTAGATAGTTGGGTGAGCTTATAGTTGTAACAGAGGTGATTTTTTAAAAGCAAAATGTTGCTATCACTTGGTGCCCTTCTTTTACTTTATTATGACTTTCGGCCAAATATACAATTTAAGTATTTTCTAACTGATACTCTCAAATAAATTTACTTTTACAGTAAGGTAGTGGATAAGATGCAGTTTGAGAAAAGTCTTAAGAACTTGAAAACTTGAATAAATACCTTTTAAAAATATCATTTCATAGATAATTATTTAAATAAAAGAGATTATTAACTGCTCCTATAGTATAATTTACTGGGTAGGTTCTCTGCTTCTTCAACTTTTTTGTTGATGTTTAAATTTTTTCAGCAGGAAACAAAGCATTTCATTCCAACTTTATTTAAGGTTTTTTTTTTTTGTTTTTTTTTTTTTAGATGGAGGCTTGCTCTGTTGCCCAGGCTGGAGTGTAATGGCAGGATCTTGGCTCATTGCAACCTCCACCTCCCAAGTTCAAATGATCCTCCTGCCTCAGCACCCCTAATAGCTGGGATTACAGGCATGTGCCACCATGCCCGGCTAACTTTTTTGTATTTTTAGGAGAGATGAGTTTTCAGCATGTTGGCCAGGCTGGTTTTGAACTACTGACCTCAGGTGATCCACTCACCATGGCCTCCCAAAGTGCTGGGATTACAGGCGTGAACCAACGTGCCTGGCCTATTTAAGGTTTTAACATTTCAAACTAAATTTAAACTGTGGGACAAATGACTGACAGTAGACCCTTTTCTGGATTTAATCATTGGAGGAGGAGAGGAAGGTGAGAATATAAGGATCTATCAAGGCAAGAATCAGGCACAGAAAGAGGGTTTGGTGGTGAGGAGGGAGAATGATGAAGCTAAACTCTACACAGTTCATAGTTTCCTGGGTCCTCTTCCATGTGTCTTCAATATTGGCTCAAAGAGAAGTTCAGAAAAAACTCACATTGTGTTTTTTCTTTTTCATTAACGTTCTTTTTTAGCACAAAGTTTAGCAATACCAAATATCCACTTTCCTACAAACAATGCAAACCACCCTTGATAGGTCAATGTTGCTGAGCGTGTGTAACCAAAGAAAGACCTGCTCTACTTTTTCAGGCCACTCTGTGCATAGTTTTCTGTCACTTGTTGAATCAGTTTTTCTGTAGTCCTGCCTATGTGTGCTTTTCGAATAATAAAAGGAAATATTTGAGGTAGAATAGTAAGATACTGTCCTGAAGTTACCAGATTAAGGTGTGGTAAGTTGCAGGCCTAATTGCTCATTTGGTAAATGGAATACATTTAGTCTCCTGCCCAGGAGTTCACATGTGACTTTTAAGCATGTAAACACACAAACACACAATTGGCAGTAGAAGATTGAAACTGAGAAATGCTAGGAACATTATCTTAATACTTGTGGCAGGCTTGTTGCCAAATTTATCTATAGAAGACATAAAAATTGTAGGAATTCCCTATAGAAATTATAGCTACACACTTGTAGCTTGTAATTACAGTAATTTTTAAAAAATTAAGTTACAAAATTAAATTAATTAAAAATTGTTATCTAGAATTATTTTCTAGTTTAAACTTGATTGCTGAGTTGATACATAAATGGATCGACTGTATTACCTCATCCCTATCCCTGATAGAAGGGAGTTTGGGCCTCTGGCTGGGATCTGTTGTGTCTAACTTCAGGTTAGCTAAAGTGTGAGTGAGAAATATTAGCACACACAGCAGTGAACGGTTTTGAGACTGAGATGTGGACATCTTTCCATGAAATGCTTGCAATCGAAAGCCAGGCCAATCCTTCAGCAGTCATCAATACAAAGAGCTACACAGAATGGATAGAAGGAGGGGGAAAAAAAGGAGAGACTTGAAACACAGTGGGGGAGGAGGCAGGAAAACAGGGCTGTATCCTTATTGAGGAAATTTTCTAGATCTTGGAACCTAGCAAGAAATATATCTTGTAGTTGACCCATGGCTTTTCTGTGGCCAAGAGAATTGCTGTATTGGCTGTTATTGATTCTGCTTAGAGAATACCCTTCACATAAGTCACAATGTACTACTAAGTTTCTCCTCAACTTTCTTTACTCTCCTACCTATAGTATCCCATTCCTTTCCTTGGGCTCATTTTCTGTATGCATTTCACTTCTCAATTCACCCAATATGATCGTACCCATTCTTTGAGATTTATCTCCACTGTGAAGCCTTTTAAATTTCCACAATCAGATATTAGCTTCTATTTATTCATTACATTGTAAAATGTAATGAATAATTATTATTCTGAGCATTATTTTGTAGTAGGAGTTGGTCAAAGTGGAGGTGATGGTTGTGAGTATATTCTAGGCAAATGAAACAAAGCATGGACAAAAAGGTGGATCCCAATAAGTTCCTGGCACATTGAGAACTTGAGCTTTGTTCATGATCTATTATTGGAAATTAATTGGTGTAGGGGTGGGATAAGGTTGATGGGAGATGACACGGGTAAGGCTAACAAGAGCCAGATAATGGCGTTCTATAATTATCTGTTGAAGGAAGAATGAACCATGAAGGACCTTGTTTAGACATATTATATGATTTGCCCAAAGCCACATAGCCAATTAGTGAAAAAGTCAGGATTCAAACTCAGTTTGTGTCTTATTTTAAAACCCGAGCTCTTTATCTCTATGGTAGCCTAAATCTTGAAATAATTCCTCCACTAGAATGTGAAACAAACAGCCTTGGTTATAGCACTGCTCAAAGCAAAAGAATTCAGTGTGCAGGAGAGAGAAAGATGTGATTTTAGGGAGTGAAAAGAATGTTTTTTTTTTTCTTTACTTTCAAAGAGAGTGCACTGAGAGAAGAAAAACTCCTTAGAAATAAAATTTGTGGAAACTATAATTAAATGAGAATTTTGAGTTTTGGAGAGATGAGAATACTCTGTAATTTGTGTTAACACTCGTAATATAAGGAAGTGATGATTCCAGGAGAAATGTGAATAATATTATATAAGAAGGAAAACAAAATATTATGTAAGAAGGAAAACAAAAGGCAGGGTGAGACCAAAAATATTTCCTTATAAATAGGACTGATTCTAAAGCCACCCATAAGCAAATGTTTGTATAGCAAAACTATAACTCATTTCAAATCTGATTTTGAAAAATCTTGAAACATTTTATAGGCAATATGGATTTCTACTAAAGGAAGATCAAAAGTTAAAATCTGCACTATAGGTATATTTTTTGAGAAGCAAATTGAATCTGCTTAAGTTAATTGCTTAGTATAATGCATATGATTCTTTTTTTAATGCATATGATTCTTAAGCTTCTGTGTATGTCATAATTTTGGGTTGTAATTCTCTATATGTATAAAGCTAAGGTACTTCTTCTGATAATGTAAATAATCTAATCTAGATGAAACCCAACTGAGAGATGCTTCCAAAATATGTGTGAAATATCTGTATAATGCTTCCATGTAATGTTAGTTGTTAGCAACTTTGACTTGAAATGAGCAGAAAAAGTAAGGAATAACGTAAATATTCCCCAAATTTGGCAAACCATCAGAATCATGTGAATAAATCCTTAAGGGAATCTCAAGGTTCTCCCCAACCTGAATGAAGCAGAATCTGGTGGGACCATCTTGGAAATCTGCATTTTTAACATAAACATTGACCTGAGTGTTCTGATGAAGAGCCTGACTCCCAAAAACACATGTGTATTTTTTTTTCTCTGTTAGCAAGAGGACTGTGCAGAAAGTAAAGTAACTGGAGTTAGAGCAGAACAGTTATTATGTGCTTCTCTCCCCAGGTGATATAGGAAGTTACTTATTTTACAATCAATTTACCCTTTACCTATGAGCTGAAAGTTTATTTTACAATTACCACAAAGTGAGCAGGTCATCTCTGAAATTGTTATTTTTGGCCCCCAGATTTGGCCTCCTGAAATCCTTGACATTTCCCAAATACACTTCCAAGAGCGAAGGAGAATTGTCAATTGTCTCTGAGGCATAAACATTAAACTAATAGTAAGGTCGCTTGGAATAAGTTCTCTATCTTAGTCAGTTAACTTTGTGAGCCCCTTAAGATCTAGATAACATTGTGCATCTTTCCAGAGTGCAGTGTATATTTGGTAAAAAGGTAAAGATGAGTGAAAGTGGTCTGTATTATGGTGAGGGGAGTGGCCATTCATATAGGTGTGGTTTAGGGAGTTGAGGCAAACACTTTCTCTCAAATGTGATTTCAAATGTGATTGAAATCTAGTATCTAAAACTTAATCCATTGATCCTTTTAAAATGCAAATGAATCTCTTTTCAGATATTTATACTTGTGTGAGAAAAAAGAGTTTTAGTGTATGTAGTACTGGTAGGTGTGTGTGTGTGTGTGTGAGGGGGGTGTGGTAAAGATACAGGAGATGAGCTATCAATGAGGAAGAATAAGAACAAACAGGCTGGAATTTATAGTTTCCTGATTTATTTGCTATATTTCCTCTTGATGGTGCTTAAATTTGTAGGTTAAGCCTTGGGATACAGTGCTAGGGCCTTGTTTCTGCTCTCTCAAAAATTATAGTTTGTAACCTCCTTTTTCTACGTTCCAGTCAATGGTTTCTAAACTTTGTGCTGCAGGAACTATAAAGAGTAGTCATTCAGCAAGGACTGTTTATTTAGTGCCCTCCAGGGTGCTGAGAGCTGAATCAGAGAAAATTTATGGCATTCTACTCCCAAGCTTTGATGCTGGTTCTGAAATATAGAGCCTCTTGACACATATCTCCAAAGGGACATTTATACCTCTTTTTAATGTGCATTAAGGGAAGAAAACTACTTGACCGGCTTATTAACACATTTTAATGTCAAATGCACTTTTTCAAAGTCAGATTTATTAAGGCATAATTTGCATATTGTAAAATTTACCCATTTTAAGTATACAGTTTGATGAATGTAATAAACGTATATAATCATGTTAATAGTTTTACCACCTCTAAACATTCATGCCCCTTTGTCATTAACGCTCCTTCCCTAGAAACAACACTTGGCAACCACTGATATGAATTAAGTTTCTACAGTTTTGTGTATCCCATAATATCACATAAATGACTCATACATTATGTGTTTTTTGATACCAGCTTCTTTCACCTGGCGTAATGCATTTGTGATTAAGTCATGTCATTGTGTGAATCAGAAGTTCATTTCTTAACGTTGCTGAGTAACACTTAATTATGGATGTCGTGGTTTGTTTACCCATTTGCCATTTCAAAGACTTTTGGGTTGCTTCCAATTGTTGATGATTATGAATAAAGCCAACACAAATGTCCACATACAATTTTTGTGTTGTGTACAAACACAAGTTTTTATTGCTCTTGGTAAATTTTGAAGTGGGATTATTGGATTATATAATAAATGTCTGTTAAAGCTTATAAAAGAACAGACAAAAGTGGTTGTGCCAGTTTGCATTCTAGACAGCAATGAATGAGAGTCCCAGTTTCGCCTCATCCTTGCTAGAAACTTGGTATTGTCACATTTTTTATTTTAGCCACCTTTATAGGTATCTAGTAATATGTCATACCAGTTTTAATTTTCATTTCCCTAATAATGCTGAACATCTTATTATGGGCTTATTTGTTTATATATTATCATCAATGAATTCAGCGTTCACATCTTTTGCAAATTTTTATTGGGTTGTTTTATTAATTTGTAATTTTATGCACGCACACACACACACACACACACGCTATACAGGTCCTTTACAAGCTGTATATCAGATAGGTGTTTTACCAATATTTTTTTACAGTCTGTTTTGTCTTTTAATTTTTGAGTAGTGCTTTTCCAAGACAGGTTTTAATTTTAATGTGACCCAAATTATTATTTTTTATATGGCTCATTCTTTTTGTATTGTATCTTTTAAAAAATTGCCTAACCCTAAGTTAAAGTTTTCTTCTTTTTCATTGTATAAGATTTATAATTTAGGATTTACATTAAGTATTCATTCATTTAAAGTTGATTATTCAAATTAGTTATGGAATAAGGTTAATTTTTTGTTTAATTTTATATTACGTATCATTGTGCAATTGCCCCAGAATCATTTGTTCGAATGACTTTTGACTTCCCATTGGACTACTTTGGCATTTTTGTTAAAACACAATTGACTTTAGATGTGTTTGCTTATCTGTGTATTTAGTGGTCTATATCCTATGCCAATGCCACACTATATTGATTAATGTAGTCTTTATAGTATGTGTTGAAATAAGATAATATTAATATTAGACTCCAGGCTTTGTTCTTTCTGTAAATGGTTTTAGGTTCTTTGATTTTTCACATTAATGGTAAACCAGCTTGTCAATTTCTACAGAAAATTCTGCTGGGAATGTGATTGTGATTGCACTGAACTTTAAGATCAATTTGGGGAGAAGTGACACCTTAATATTATCAAGTCTGCTAATTTATAAACACAATATTTTTCTCTGTTTGTGTAGATATTCCTTATTTTCTCTTATCAATGATTTATAGTTTGCAAATTATGTACATATTTTCTCAGATTTATCTACAGTTTATATTTACAATGCTATTGCAAATAACACTTATACTTTAAAAGTTTAATTCCTAATTGTTTACTGCTAGTAAATAGGCTTATAATTCAATTTTATATTGACTTCATACTCTGTGGACTTGCTAAAAACTCATCCATTAGTTGTGATAGCTTATCTGAAATGTTCTGTGTAGACGGTTATGTTGTCTACATGTATACACGTTACAAAAAACAACAGTTTTGTTGCTTCCTTTTCAATATGTATATCTTCTATTTCATTTTCTTGCCTTATTGACCTGACTAGAACCTCCAGTGAAATGATTAACAGTGATGGTGGGAGAAAATATCCTTGTCTTGCTCTTTTTTTTTATTTTTTTATTTTTTTTTTTATGAGTTTCGCTTTTGTCACCCAGGCTGAAATGTAATGGCTCGTTCTTGGCTCACTGCAACCTCCGCCTCCCGGGTTCAAGCAGTTCTCCTACCTCAGCCTCCGGAGTAGCTGGGATTACAGGGGCCCACCACCACGCCCAGCTAATTGTTATATTTTTAGTAGAGACATGGTTTCACCATGTTGGCCAGGCTGGTCTCGAACTCCTGACCTCAGGTGATCCACCTGCCTTGGCCTCCCAAAAGTGCTGGGATTACAGACGTGAGCCACTGTGCCCGGCCATCTTGCCCTTGATATTAGTATAACAACATTCCATCTTTACCATAAATTATGATGCTATAAATATTTTATAGATGTCCCTTGTCAGATTGAGGAAGAATCTTTCTCTTCTTAGTTTGCTGAGTTTGTTATGAACAATGTTAAATTTTGTAAAATACTTTTTCTATTTCTGTCATATGATTGTTCTTTTTCAGTCTGTTTTATGAATAATTTCATTGATTGATTTTTCTAATGTTGAACCAACTATGATTCCTGGAGCAAACCCCATTGGTTGTTACTTTTAAAATATGTTATTAGATTCAATTTGATAATACATCTTTAAGGAATTTTGTGCTTAAGTTTACAAGGAATATTGGTGTTTAGGGGTTTTTTAAATGCCATTTTCTTGTTTTGCTATAAAGAAAACGTTGGCTTCATAAAATGAGTTGGGATGTGTTTTCTATTTCTCTATTTTCTGGAAGAGTTTGGGGAGGTCTTCAAATTTAGATTCTCTAATAGATGTAAGACTACTCAGATTACCCAGTTTTCAAGAATTGGGCTTTGGGATTTTGCATTTTTCAGGGAATTTGACTTTTTCAAGATATGTTATCAAATTTAAGGGCATGAATTTGTTTATAATACTTTCTTATTTCTATTTTAACTTCTGTAGAAACAGTAGGATTCTGTGATGTCTCTTTTTATATTCCTGTTATTAGTAATTTGTGTCTTATTTTTTTTCTTTGATCAGTCAGGTTAGAGACCAGTCAATTATATTAGTATTTTCAAAAAACTAGTTTGTGGTTTTATTGATTTCTAAAATTTTTAGTTATTTATTTCAACTTTATTGACCTCTTACATTGATTTTTCTCCTTTATGCTTTCTTTGGATATATTGGACTTATTGATTTGGATATTTAATGTTTTCTGATATTAA
Organism: Pongo abelii; assembly: GCF_028885655.2. Lineage (NCBI taxonomy): Eukaryota > Metazoa > Chordata > Mammalia > Primates > Hominidae > Pongo > Pongo abelii. Next base: position 89,937,102 of record NC_071991.2, read on the forward strand.
CATATATTGTTGCAAAATTCCTCCTAATTATTGCTTCAGCTGTATCTCACAAACTTTGGTATATTGCATTTTTATTTGTATTCATGTCAATATACATGAATACATGTATTTGTGTGATTTTAATAATTTTTAATATTTTTGTGTGATTTATTTGACTTATGTATTATTTAAAGTACATTATTTAATTTCCAAATACTTAGGCAATTTCCAATTGTCATTTACTTTTGGCTTATTTTCATCAAATATTGTTTATAGTATTTCAACCTGAAAAATTTTTGACATTTTAATTATTGCCGAAGATATGGTTTATATTGGGACACACGCACATGAAATGAATATGACTTATGCAATAGTTGGGAGAAGCTGTCCTAAATATTAATTTGGTCAGATTGGTCTTAGGATTTTTCAGGACTTCAGATATTCATTTTCTGTCTAATTATTAGATTAAATATTGATAAAAGAGAGTTGATATCTCCAAGTACATTTGTGAACTTTTCATTTTCTTTTGTATCAGTGTTCATCTTATTTTATTTTATGTGTCTTATGTATTTGTTGAATATACATTTAAGATTTGTATGCATTCTCAATGAGTTCACTGCTTTAACATTATGTAAGTCACTCTTTAGCCTGGTAGCTCTTTATCCTAGGTTTTAAAATCTGTTTTATCTTATTTTAGGCATTTTAACTTTCTTTAATTAGTTTGTACACGCTATGTCTTTCCATATTTTTGCTTATAACATATTTATATTTTTAGATTTAAAGTAAATTTATCGTAGGCATCTTTAATGTATTTTCTATAGGTAGCATCTTATATTTAATATGTTTCTTGTAGGCATAGAGTTGTAGCTACTTTTATTTTATTTATTTATTTTTATTATACTTTAAATTCTAGGATACATGTGCACAACGTGTGGGTTTGTTACATACTTATATACATGTGCAATGTTGGTTTCCTGCACCCATTAACTTGTCATTTACATTAGGTATTTCTCCTAATGCTATCCCTCCCCCATCCCCCCACCCTACAACAGGCCCCGGTCTGTGATGTTCCCTGCCCTGTGTCCAAGTGTTCTCATTGTTCAATTCCCACCTATAAGTGAGAACACGTGGTATTTCGTTTTCTGTCCTTGCCATAGTTTGCTCAGAATGATGGTTTCCAGCTTCATCCATGTCACTACAAAGGACATGAACTCATTCTTTTTTATGGCTGCATAGGATTCCATGGTATATATGTGCCACATTATCTTAATCCAGTCACCATTGATGGACATTTGGGTTGGTTCCAAGTCTTTGCTATTGTTTGAATAGTGCCACAATAAACATACGTGTGCATGTGTCTTTATAGTAGCATGATTTATAATCCTTTGGGTATATACCCAGTAATGGGATGGCTGGGTCAAATGGTATTTCTAGTTCTAGATCCTTGAGGAATCGCCACACTGTCTTCCACAATGGTTGAACTAGTTTACAGTCCCACCAACAGCGTAAAAGTGTTCCTATTTCTCCATATCCTATCCAGCACCTGTTGTTTCCTGACTTTTTAATGATCGCCATTCTAATTGGTGTGAGATGATATCTCATTGTGGTTTTGATTTCCATTTCTCTAATGACCAGTGATGATAAGCATTTTTTCATGTGTCTTTTGGCTGCATAAATGTCTTCTTTTGAGAAGTGTCTGTTCATATCCTTTGCCCACTTTTTGATAGGGTTGTTTGATTTTTTCTTGTAAATTTGTTGGAGTTGTTTGTAGATTCTTGATATTAGCCCTTTGTTAGATGGGTAGATTGCAAAAATCTGTAGGTTGCCTATTCACTCTGATGGTAGTTTCTTTTGCTATGCAGAAGCTCTTTAGTTTAATTAGATCTCATTTGTCTATTTTGGCTTTCGTTGCCATTGGTTTTGGTATTTTACTCATGAGGTCTTTGCCCATGCCTATGTCCTGAATGGTATTGCCTCGGTTTTCTTCCAGGGTTTCTATGGTTTTAGGTCTAACATTTAAGTCTTTAATCCATCTTGAATTAATTTTTATATAAGGCATAAGGAAGGGATCCAGTTTCAGCTTTCTGCATATGGCTAACCAGTTTTCCCAGCACTGTTTATTAAATAGGGAATCCTTTCCTCATTGCTTGTTTTTGTCAGGTTTGTCAAAGATCAGATGGTTGCAGATGTGTGGTGTTATTTCTGAGTCCTCTGTTCTGTTCCATTGGTCTATATATCTGTTTTGGTACCAGTACCATGCTGTTTTGGTTACTGTAGCCTTGTAGTATAGTTTGAAGTCAGGTAGCATGATGCCTCCAGCTTTGTTCTTTTGGCTTAAGATTGTCTTGGCAATGTGGGCTCTTTTTTGGTTCCATATGAAGTTTAAAGTAGTTTTTTCCAGTTCTGTGAAGAAAGTCATGGATAGCTTGATGAGGATGGCTTTGAATCTATAAATTACCTTGAGCAGTATGGCCATTTTCATGATATTGATTCTTCCTATCCATGAGTATGGAATGTTCTTCCATTTGTTTTTGTCCTCTTTTATTTCATTGAGCAGTGGTTTGCAGTTCTCCTTGAAGAGGTCCTTCATATCCCTTGTAAGTTGGATTCCTAGGTATTTTATTCTCTTTGTAGCAGTTGTGAATGGGAGTTCACTCATGATTTGGCTCTCTGTTTGTCTGTTATTGGTGTATAGGAATGCTTGTGATTTTTGCACATTGATTTTGTATCCTGAGACTTTGCTGAAGTTGCTTATCAGCTTAAGGAGATTTTGGGCTGAGACAATGGGGTTTTCTAAATATACAATCATGTCATCTGCAAACAGAGACAATTTGACTTTCCCTTTTCCTAATTGAATACCGTTTATTTCTTTCTCTTGTCTGATTGCCCTGGACAGAACTTCCAACACTATGTTGAATAAGAGTGGTGAGAGAGGGCATCCCTGTCTTGTGCCAGTTTTCAAAGGGAATGCTTCCAGTTTTTGCCCATTCAGTATGATACTGGCTGTGGGTTTGTCATAATAGCTCTTGTTATTTTGAGATACGTTCCAACAATACCTAGTTTATTGAGAGTTTTTAGCATGAAGCGCTGTTGAATTTTGTCAAAGGTCTTTTCTGCATCGATTGAGATAATCATGTGGTTTTTGTCTTTGGCTCTGTTCATGTGATGAATTGCATTTATTGATTTTCATATATTGAACCAGCCTTGCATCCCAGGGATGAAGCCAACTTGATCTTGGTGGATAAACTTTTTGATGTGCTGCTGGATTCAGTTTGCCAATATTTTATTGAGGATTTTCGCATTGATGTTCATCAGGGATATTGGTCTAAAATTCTCTTCTTTTGCTGTGTCTCTGCCAGGCTTTGGTATCAGGATGATGCTGGCCTCATAAAATGAGTTAGGGAGGATTCCCTCTTTTTCTATTGTTTGGAATAGTTTCAGAAGGAATGGTACCAGCTCCTCTGTGTACCTCTGGTAGAATTCGGCTGTGAATCTGTATGGTCCTGGACTTTTTTTGGTTGGTAGGCTATTAATTATTCCCTCAATTTCAGAACCTGTTATTTTTCTATTCAGCGATTCGACTTCTTCCTGGTTTAGTCTTGGGAGGGTGTATGTGTCCAGGAGTTTATCCATTTCTTCTAGATTTTCTAGTTCATTTGCATAGAGGTGTTTATAGTATTCTCTGATGGTAGTTTGCATTTCTGTGGGATCGGTAGTGATATCCCCCTTATCGTTTTTTATTGCATGTATTTGATTCTTCTCTCTTTTCTTCTTTATTAGTCTTGCTAGTGGTCTATCAGTGGTACGTTTTGTCTTTATTCTCATTGGTTTCAAAGACATCTTTATTTCCGCCTTCATTTAGTTATTTACCCAGCAGTCACTCAGGAGCAGGTTGTTCAGTTTCCATGTAGTTGTGTGGTTTTGAGTGAGTTTCTTAATCCTGAGTTCTAATTTGATTGCACTGTGGTCTGAGAGACAGTTTGTAATGATTTCTGTTCTTTTACATTTGCTGAGGAGTCCTTTACTTCCAACTATGTGGTCAATTTTGGAATAAGTGCTATGTGGTGCTGAGAAGAATGTATATTCTGTTGATTTGGGGTGCAGAGTTCTGTAGATGTCTATTAGGTCTGCTTGGTGCAGAGCTGAGTTCAAGTCCTGGATATCCTTGTTAACCTTCTGTCTCGTTGATCTGTCTACTATGGACAGCGGGTGTTAAAGTCTCCCATTATTATTGTGTGGGACTCTAAATCTCTTTTTAGGTCACTCAGGACTTGCTTTATGAATCTGGTTGCTCCTGTATTGGGTGCATATATATCTAGGATAGTTAGCTCTTCTTGTTGAATTGATCCCTTTACCATTATGTAATGGCCTTCTTTGTCTCTTTTGATCTTTGTTGGTTTAAAGTCTGTTTTATCAGAGACTAGGATTGCAACCCCTGCTTTTTTTGGCTTTTCATTTGCTTAGTAGATCTTCCACCATCCCTTTATTTTGAGCCTATGTGTGTCTCTGCACGCGAGATGCATCTCCTGAATTCAGCACACTGATGGATCTTGACTCCTTATCTAATTTTCCAGTCTGTGTCTTTTAATTGGGGCATTTAGCCCATTTACATTTAATGTTAATATGGTTATGTGTGAATTTGATCCTGTCATTATGATGTTAGCTGGTTATTTTGCCCATTATTTGATTCAGTTTCTTCCTATCATCGATTGTCTTGACAATTTGGTATGTTTTTGTAGTGGCTGGTACCGGTTGTTGTTCCTTTCCATGTTTAGCACTTCCTTCAAGAGTTCTTGTAACGCAGGCCTGTTTTCTGTTCCAAGATGGCCGAATAGGAACAGCTCCAGCCTGCAGCTCCCAGCGTGATCGAAGCAGAAGATGGGTGATTTCTGCATTTCCAACTGAGGTACCTGGTTCATCTCATTGGGACTGGTCGGAAAGTGGGTACAGCCCACAGAGGATGAACTGAAGCAGGATGGGGCATTGCCTCACCTGGGAAGTGCCAGGGTCGGGGGATTTCCGTTTCCTAGCTAAGGGAAGCTGTGACAGACTGTACCGGGAAAATTGGGACACTGCCACATAAACACTGCATTTTTCCAGGGTCTCAGCAAATGGCACACCAGGAGATTATATCCTGCACCTGGCTCAGCGGGTCCCATGCCCACAGAGACTTGCTCACTGCTAGTCTGATTTTGAACTGCCAGGCAGCAAGCCTGGCTGGGGGAGGGGCGTCTGCCATTGCTGAGGCTTGAGTAGCTAAACAGAGTGGCCTGGAATCTCAAACCAGGTGGAGCCCACCACAGCTCAAGGAGGCCAGCCTGCCTCTGTAGACTTCACCTCTGGGGGCAGGGGATAGCTGAACAAAAGGCAGCAGAAATTTCTGCAGACTTAAACGTCCCTGTCTGACAGCTCTGAAGAGAGCAGTGGTTCTCCCAGTACAGTGTTTGAGCTCTGACAACAGACAGACTGGCCTCTCAAGTGGGTCCCTGACCCCGGTGTAGCCTAACTTGGAGACACCTCCCAGTAGTGGCCGACTGACACCTCATACAGCCTGGTGCCCCTCTGAGATGAAGCTTCCAGAGGAAGGATCAGGCAGCAATATTTGCTGTTCTGCAATATTTGTTGTTCTGCAGCCTCCACTGGTGATAACCAGGCAAACAGGGTCTGGAGTAGACCCCCAGCAAACTCCAACAGACCTGCAGCTGAGGGACCTGACTGTTAGAAGGAAAACTAACAAACAGAAAGGAATAGCATCAACATCAACAAAAAGGACATCCACACCAAAACCCTGTCTGTAGGTCGCTATCATCAAAGACCAAAGATAGATAAAACCACAAAGGTGGGGAGAAACCAGAGCAGAAAAGCTGAAAATTCTGAAAACCAGAGTGCCCCTTCTCCCCCAAAGGATCACAGCTCCTCGCCAGCAACGGAACAAAGCAGGACAGAGAATGACTTTGACGAGTTGACAGAAGTAGGCTTCAGAAAGTTGGTAATAACAAACTTCTCTGAGCTAAAGGAGGATGTACAAACCCATTACAAGGAAGCTAAAAACCTTGAAAAAAGATTAGACGAATGGCTAACTGGAATAAACAGTGTAGAGAAGACCTTAAATGACCTGATGGAGCTGAAAACCATGGCACGAGAACTACATGACGCATGCACAAGCTTCATAGCCGATTTGATCAAGTGGAAGAAAGGGTATCAGTGATTGAAGATCAAATGAATGAAATGAAGTGAGAAGAGAAGTTTAGAGAAAAAAGAGTAAAAAGAAATGAACAAAGCCTCCAACAAATATGGGACTATGTGAAAAGACCAAAACTACATTTGATTGGCATACCTGAAAGTGATGGGGAGAATGGAACCAAGCTGGAAAACACTCTTCAGGATATTATCCAGGAGAACTTCCCCAACCTAGCAAGGTAGGCCAACATTCAAATTCAGGAAATACAGAGGACACCACAAAGATACTCCTTGAGAAGAGCAACCCCAAGACACAAAATTGTCAGATTCACCAAAGTTGAAATAAAGGAAAAAATGCTAAGGGCAGCCAGAGAGAAAGGTCAGCTTACCTACAAAGGGAAGCCCATCAGACTAATAGCAGATCTCGCAGCAGAAACCCTACAAGCCAGAAGAGAGTGGGGGCCAATATTCAACATTCTTAAAATAATTTTCAACCCAGAATTTCATATCCAGCCAAACTAAGCTTCATAAGTGAAGGAGAAATAAAATCCTTTACAGACAAGCAAATGCTGAGTTGTATCTACTTTTAAATCCAATGTGATAACTATGTCTTTTAAGTGGCAATTTTAGACCATTTGCATTTAATATAATTATAGATTTGCACTTAAATCCACCATTTTGCTAGTTGTTTTTAAAGTTTTTTAAATAATTTTTTTCTCTGCCTTGTTTGTATTAATTATCTATTTTTTATGATGGGATCTTATCAATATTGCTTATTAGTTATACTTCTTTATTTTGAGTCTTTTATCATATATGTCTTTAACTTATCATAATCTGTTTCAAAATATTATATAATTCTCATATAGTATAAGAACATCATAACAATATATTTTTACTTCCTCTATTTTATCTCTTGTGCTATTATTGGCATACATTATATTCATACATATTTTCTAGAAAATGCATTTTTAGAACTTGTGGCTTTAAACAATTATCTTTTTAAAAAAACTAAAAGGAGACGAAATGTGTTTTATACTTACTCTTTTAAAAAGATCTTTTTCAATGTTCTTCTTTGTGTAAATTGAAATTGCCATTTTTTACTAGCTTCCTTTAACATTTCTTTTAGGGTATATCTCCTAGAAATGAATTATTTCTACCTGTATTTGTTTGAAAAAATGTGTTTCTATCACCATCATTTTTTATCTCTCTATGAATAAGCCCAATATTTTTTATTTATTGATAAGTGATTATAGAGTTTTTGCTATGCACCAAATTCTATGACTATGTATACATGAAATGCATCTAACCTAGTCCTACTGTGGAGGAATACTCAGAAAAGGCTTTGCTTTAAAGAAAGTAATATATTAGTTGAGATGTAGAAGCTAAATCATAAATGCAGTAAATGTAGACATGTAATCTATAGTTGAAGGCATTACTTTTTAAATACAATCAGCCAAAAAATTGGCATTTTCTATTTTCCAGAGTTATAATTTCTTAATAAAATTAGAAGGTTTTGAACTGATTAGAATTTGGTCATTTTGTACATATATCAGTAAAATTGTATCATGTACTGTTGTATTTCACCGCAGATAAACAAATCAGGTAAATATTGCTTTCCAAAAATTAGTATCTGTTTAAAAAATGTATTGGGCCATTTAAATGCTCTGTTGTCAACTGTGGGATATCTATAAAATCATCAAGAGCATATTTATTACATAGATTCTGTGGCATATTTTTAGTATGCTTTAGAACAAACGTAAAGCAATGCAACAGAGTTTGCCCATTCCTCTTCAGTAAAAAAAGCTAAGACTACAGTCTCCTCTTTTCCCTAAATGTCATCTACAAAATTGACAATTGCCAAATATAACAAACCAACAATTGACAACCTGATGATAGTGCCACAAATCCATTTAAAGTTTAAACTGTCTCTAATAACTATTTTCATTCAGGAGTGTGGTAGGAGAAGATGAGGTTAGAGAGGAGCTCATTTTTCTCCCAGTACAAATACTTCTCACTAGAAAATATTAGATTTAGTAAATTTTAATTTAGAATGGCAGCAAGTAAGGATAGAAGATGCAAACACCCAATTGCCATGTAGTTGTCTGCTAGTCTTCTCATGAGCAGCATTTCCCTGATAATAGATATTGGATTAACTTCATGATCTATTGGCATAGTTTAAGTGATATACCTGTTTCTTATTGCATTGTGTGCACTTTGTCAAGAATAAACTCTAGCTTTCAATATTTATAAACAAGAGCTTAGTACCACTTAATATGATAACATCACAGAATGAGGGCAAGGGTTGTCAAATTGCTGCTTAAAATATCTGAGAGGCAATGTTTGGTTAAAGTGTGGTGAGATAGTGTTGGTAACGTTATAAACTGGAGAACGGCTTTAGAGAGTAAAAATGATATTGATCCTGAATTCCACTGGTACTAGTTTATCACAGATGAGGTTTGGGGGAGAATGATTTATGCATGTGATATTATCTTATATAATTCTCACAGCATCCCAAAAGGCATCGCTTACAAGTCACATTTTATGTGGGATCATTTAGGCTTAGAAAATTTACATGGTTTGTTCAAAAATGTACTAGAAGAAGCAGAATTGGAATTTTTGCCCATATCTGACTCCAAGCCCCATGTTTTTATCATTTAAAAAAATTTAATTCATTGGATCAGTGCATACCATGTACCTATAGTGTCAAGTACAGTGATAGAGACTTGGGACATAAATATGTTTCTTACTTTTGAGTGATTTATAGCTTCTTGAAGAGAGTTAGAAGATCAACTGATAGTGTGAGAGAGATTTAAGGTCTATGATAGAAGCATTAGCTACCCAGTGAGTGCCCAGAGGGTAGAGTGATCAATCCTCCCTTAGAAAAATGGACTCAAAACAGACTTTATTGGTGGCTATGATGTTTCAACTGAGCCCTGGAACATGAACCTGTACTCAACGGTCCAAAAACCAGATTATAGGGATACGAAAGGTTATTCCAAGGAAAGGGTTCAGCCTGAGTAAGACACAGGTATAAGAGTTTTTCAAACAATGGTTTACAATAGATTAATTCATTAGGATAGTTTTGGTGCCCAGAGGAAATGGGACACACAGAGTTGCTTTTGATGCCTTGTAAAGCACAGCTTATTGGAAACAGAACCAGGTGATATCCTCAGTGGGGGTGATGTCTCTCTGACATTCTACATACAAGAAGGACCCTTCATTGAACAAAATAATTTTGGGTAAATGTGAAAATTAGAGATCAAATCTTTGAATCTTATAAAACATTGAAAAGGCTAGTTTGGGCAGGGAGAATAATGAGCTTCACCTGGAATTTGTGGGCTGTGTAAAGATAATTAGAGCCAAATGTTAAGGCTTAACGCATCATAGCAAGAAAGGTTATGCATAAGCAGATGGCTTGCAATTTCTAAATAAAATAAGTATTCACAAAGTTAAAATCTTGGTTAGGTGGAGCAGAATTTCAGTTGATGAATTTCAGCAGCTAAGGGGTAGTTGAGAAAAAAGACTTTAATGTGATTAGGCAACTGCTTAGGATAGTGAGTTTGAAAGATGGCTGCATATTAGAATCACATGGACCACTTTTTAAAAATCCAAATATTCAGCTTTCACCTCATGCCGGTTAAATTAGAATATCTGGGAGTGCTAGGAAGGCATCAATATTTTTATAGATCTTCAGATTATTCCAACGTGTAGTAAAGTCTGGAAATAGGTGCCCTAGGACAAACATATACTACATTTTCTTAGATTAGTTTTACCTAGCAAAACTTTGACATGAAAAAGAAATAGTAAGAGAAGCCACGTTTCTTTTTAAAACAGCTCATGAAGCTGGGCACAGTAGCGCATCCCAGCACTTTGGGAAGCCGAGGTGGGTGAATCTCTGAGCTCAGGAATTCAAGACCAGCATGAACAACATGGTGAAACCTTGCCTCTACCAAAAATACAAAAAATTAGCTGGGCATGGTGGTGAGCACCTATGGTCGCAGCTACTCAGAAGGCTGAGGTAGGAGGATTGCTTGAGCCCAGGAGGCAGAGATTACAGCAAGTTGAGATCCCTCCCACTACTGTACTCCAGCCTGTGCAACATAGTGAGACCCCATCTTTAAAATAAAATAAAATAGTAAAAGTGCTCATGAATGCTACTATCTACACCAGGAACTGGAATGCCTGATGGAATTTTAGAAACATACAATCTTTAAGATGTGTTTTTCCCTTATATTTGCAAAATACCTGGGCTATCTTGTCTATCATTATATATATTAGAATAAAACATGACTGATCACTTATTATTCTCCGGAAATCAACGATGATAAAGCATACCAACTGTTCACATGGCACCTTTCCCGGAACACCTAAGGCATAAGAAAATATTATTGTAAATTCTCACTTTGTTCTGTGGATTGGTTGAGACAATGACCTTACCATTTTTTTTTTTATGAAATAGGAAAGTGAGGTGCAAGCAACTGAAGCTGGAATATAGGTTTATTGATTTTCATTCCCAGATAGCATCTATTGTCCCTCTACTGCCTGATAGAACAAGCCTAAACTGAATAGTAACATGATTAAAGCTGGGTGCCAGAAATGCTATTTTTGGGGTAAAAAATGGCAAGCTGAAAATGTTGCTTTGCAATCAGTATATTTACCCTAAAGGTAACATATTTCCAATGGAATGACTGAAGATTAACATAGGGTTTGTGAGAAGGCACCACTTAGAATATACAATAAGAAATAAAGATTATTAATCCTAAAAATAATTATACATATATTATTAACCCACATACAAAACAAGAAGTGTTTATTGCATGGATACCATATCCTTATTCACTGGGCAGTGTGGTGCGAACAAACAGAAGAAAGTTTCTTTGTGTAAGGAGGTTGCAATATTTAAGACAGTTTATTGGTGTAAAAGGAGATTTTAGATATTGGTGTGCTAAGATAGCACTTGCTGTAAAATCAACATACAGAGTAGTAGAATGTGTGCTGTTTTGTTAATGCTAATGAAAGAAACTTGATCTTGTCCCATCATAGTGTGAGAGGAGTCACGTATCTTTTATAATGTCCCTTCAGTATTATAGGAAAACATGTTAATCTCATAGTTCTGAAGATATACATCAAAAGAATTTGGGAAAGAGGAGATTAATATGCATAACTTGAAGAAGTTTTTCTTTGTCAACGTGGAAGGGGAAGCTATGGAGGAAAGAAGAGCTCCTTCAACAAATGACCAATGAGTACCAGATATAAAACATATTTGGCTTCTTCTAAATTACTCTTCATGTTATAACAATCAATAAATAGGGAGAAAAACTCTCCATGTCATGTCTCTTTAATAAATTCCTCCATTAGACTATTAGCAACTCTTTCACCAGACTGTGAGTTCCTTGTTGATAGGGACAGTGTTCTATCAATCTTTGATTCTTCTGCGCTAGGGCAAGGGCCATGTGTATAAAAATAATTTGATAATTGTACAACTTACCTTCATTTTAGATAAAAGATAATGAGGCATCGGTTAAGCTGTCATCTGTCTGCCCTTTTTATTGTGCATTTAAAATCTTCTCTCTTTGAATCAGTTCCGGAGATCATTGACTTTGAGTTATGTAGAACAAACTGAAGGCTTAAATTCTTTCATTTTGATATGAAAGTTTAAATCATTTCACTGATCATTTGGATAATTTGACTGGAACTGCCCTGAATCTATAGATAAGGGAGAATTAATATGTAAACATTATTGAATTTTCTAGTAAGTTTTAAAATTTTGGATGCTTTTGTTAACTGTGTTTTTCATTTTATTTGGCAACAATTTGTTGCTAGCATACTTAAATACGTTTAACTTTTGGATACTCTCTTTGCATCTCAATCTTGTAAAAATCACTAACTGGTTGTAGAAATTTTCTGTAGTTATTGCCTTTGTTGCACTGGCTAGGACTTTGTGTGGAATATGTGTTAAGAGTGAGTATCCTTACTTTTTCCTGATTTTAAGGAGAAAACATTCAGGTTTTTACCATTGATTTTTTTCATAGATGTCCTTTATCATGTTGAAGAAGTTTCTTTTTATTCCTAGAATCTACTTTCCATTCCTAGTATCTGTTGCTAAAAAATACCATTGTCTGTAACTTGCTTTCTTGTAATATCTTTGTATGGTTTTGATTATAGGATAGTGCTGGAATCACAAATTGAAAGTTGTTTTTTCTACTCCAGTATTTTCTGAGACATTTTTGTAATATTAATTTCTTAACTATTTGATATAATTCACCAGTAAAGCTGTGAGTACTGCTATACCTTCACTCAGCAAATGTTGACATGTTGTATTTTCATTATGTTTCAGTTCAATGCACTGATTTTCTTTTGTCATTTCTTCTTAGACTCAATGGTATTATTTAAAATTATGTGACTTAATTTCCAAATATTTAAGGCTTTTCTATATTAATGGTTTTTACTTTAATTCCATTGTTGTCAGATTTAGTTCATTTTTAATTTTGGGACTCATTTTATGGCCCCTAGAATGGACTATTGTGATGACTCTTCCATGTACATTTGAAAACAATGTATATTCTGCTATTATTTGGTGGAGTGTTCCACAAATGTGAACCAGATTCAAGTGGTTGACAATTTTGTCCAAGCCTTATACATCCTTGGTGATTTTATGTTTGCTTGTACTGTCAGTTACTGAAAGGGCAGCATTGAATTCTGCAACTTATAACATTGGATTTATTTGCTTCCCTTTTATTTTTTTCAGTTCTGGCCTCATATATTTTGAAGCACTTACCAATGGCATATTAATACATTTAGAATGTTTATTTATTCCTGATAAATTGACCCCTTATGAGAAACCCTTTATGTTTCTCTATATCCCTAGTAATATTGCTGTTCTGAAGTGTACATTGTTCTGATACTGATATAACCATTCCAGCTTTCTTATAATTAGGTTTATGTGGCATATCTCTTTCTATTCCTGCATTTTTAACCTGTGTCTTCTTTAGTGGATTCCTTATAAACAAGATAGTATTGGTTATTTATGTATTTCTTCATCTTCCTCCATGGGAATATTTTTTGTTTTTGTTTTTTAACTTTTAAGCTCAGGGGTACAAGTGCAGGTTGTAAAAAAATGAGGATATTTAAAAATATATATTCACATACATTTTGAATACTCTCTTGCTTTTTATTCTTTTTTATAGGGCCAAATATCCATCTGACATCAACTTTCCTCTTCTTGGAGAATTTTCTTTAATATCTAGTCCATTGATCTCTCTTTTGCTAATTTTCAAACTTTCACTAAATATAAAGTAGTTTGAACTCTTATTTGGTAAATAAAATTATATGGGATATACAAGCAAGTATCTGCAGTCATTTAATAGCAGCTTACCAGTATTCTAAATCTATGCTGTGAATTTAGATTTATAACTTGGGAGCAAACGGAAAGACAAATTATGTTTTATGGTGTTTGTGAGTTAGATATCAATTTAATGTATAATCTAAAATATAACTTGAAGTTTTTTTGGGGTAAAAATAACCTATATTTTGAGCAGAGTAGGAACCCCTCTTAGGGGCTTGCCAGGAACCCCTCTCAGCCTATCATGAAAATAAATACAAATCTTGAGTTCCTTTAAGGGAAATTCCAGCTACGTAGCTAGCCCCGTGAGCAACTTGATAAGCAATAAGATAATAGTAGCTTAAAACAATAGCCAAGGAAGTTAGAGTCAGGAAATGTTTTGTTCGTTATAGAAGCTAAAGATAAAATACATTGTCGTTTCTTTTTAACTTTTATTTTAGGTTCGGGGGTACATGTGAAGGTTTGTTACACAGGTAAACTGATGTCATGGGGGTTTGTTGTACAGATTGTTTCATCATCGAGGAATTAAGCCCAGTACCCAATAGTTATCTTTTTTGCTTCTCTCCCTCCTCTCCCCCTCCCCCAGACCCCCTCAAGTAGACCCCAGTGTCTGTTGTTTCCTTCATTGTGTTCATAAGTTCTCATCATTTAGCTCCCACTTATAAGTGAGAATATGTGGTGTTTGGTTTTCTGTTCCTGTGTTTGCTGAAAAATCATAGCCTCCAGCTCCATCCATGTTCTCCCTAAAGACATTATCTCATTCTTTTCTTTGATGGCTGCATAGTATTCCATGGTGTATATTTACCACATTTTCTTTATCTGATCCATTTTTGATGGACATTTAGGTTGATTCTGTGATTTTGCTATTGTGAATAGTGCTGGAATGAATATTTGCGTGCATGTGTCTTTATGGTAGAATTATTTATATTCCTCTGAGTATATACCCAGTAATGAGATTGCTGGGTTGAATGGTAATCTTGCTTTTAGCTCTTTGAGGAATCACCATACTGCTTTCCACAATGGTTTAAGTAATTTACACTCCAACCAACAGTGTGTAAGTGTTCTTTTCTCTGCAACCTCCCCAGCATCTCTTATTTTTTGACTTTTTAATAGTAGCCATTGTGACTGGTGTGAGATGATATTTCATTGTGGTTTTGATTTGCATTTCTCTAGTGATCAGTGATATTGAGCTTTTTTTTATGTGTTTGTTGGTCACATGTATGTCTTCTTTTAAAAAGTGTCTGTTCAAGTCCTTTGCCCACTTTTTGATGGGGTTGTTTTTCTCTTGTATATTTGTTTAAGTCTCTTATAGATGCTTGATATTAGACCTTTGTCAGATGCATAGATTGCAAATATTTTCTCTGATTATGTAGATTGTCTCTTTACTCTGTTCATAGTTACTTTTGCTGGGCAGAAACTCTTAAGTTAAACTAGATCCCACTTACCAATTTTTGTTTTTGTTGTGATTACTTTTGTTTTTGTCATGAAGTCTTTGCCTGTTCCTAGGTCGAGGATGGTATTGGCTAGGTTGTCTTCCAGGATGTTTATAGTTTTGGGTTTTATATTTAAGTCTTTAATCTGTCTTGAGTTAATTTTTGCATATAGTGTAAGGAAGGGGCCCAGCTGCAGTCTTCTGTATATGACTAGCCAGTTATCCCAGCACCATTCTTTGAATTGGGAATCTTTTATCCATTGCTTGTTTTTGTCAGCTTTGTTGAAGATCAGGTGGTCATAGGTGTGTGGTCTTATTTTTGGGCTCTCTATTCTGTTCCCTGAGTTGTTTTTTACAAACCCAGAACTCCACCAAGTGGATCCCCTGGCATGTAGACCTCAGGTGAGGGGAGAACTAAAGACTGGTCTATGACCACTTTTCTTTGTTTTAAAGTTCTTCCTGAGGGGCCTGGAGAAAGTCATATCTACCAGCCAGAGCTAATATTCTTTTCTGTTGACACTTAATTTTTAAACAACCCTTTTTTTTCCTTAACCAATTGAGAATCAAAAAGTATTTGAGTCTTCCTATGATCTGTAACTCCCTGCTTCAAGAGATCCTGCCCATTTATACCAAAATCAATGTATAATCTCCATGCAAATTTATTTATAATTTGTCTGTAACTTCTGCTTTTCTAAAATTTACCCCTGCTTTTAAAAGCCCTCATCTATAAGCCATCAGAGAGGTTTGGATTTAAGCATTAACAGCCTGATTCTCTTTGCTTGGCACCCTGAAAATAAATCCTTACTACTGCTGCAAACCTTGATATAGATATCTGGTCTTACCGCACCAGGCAAGTGCACCTCAGTTCTGTTCTATAACAATAATACTTGCTTTAAGCTTGTTGAAAAGATTTAAAGAATAGGCTTCTAGAAATTTCATATATATATATATATATATACACACACACACACACATACATATATATGTATATATATGTACGTATATATATGAGAGATATTCTTTCCATTTAGATATCAAGTAAAGCTCTAGTCATTTTTCATGACAGATGCAAGTTTACCTGACAAGACTGTCAATTCATGAACTAACTTCATTATTGTATTTATTTTTCTTTTCCTCATTGGTGCTACATTTGTCCCTTTGGTTCCAATTCAGGAAAAATCATAACAGTCATGCAGTACTCAATAGGAATATATTGATGTAGAGTTGCTTCATATTGCATTACTCTCAGGAAGTAGAAATGATCATTTTAGGTGAATTTCAGGCAACTTCTTGTGGGGAGAGAAAATGTAAGGACTATAAATGTAACATAGTAGATGTGTTTGAGTGAGTAGCTAGGCAGACATGAACAGGGCAGGAGAGTGCCCCTCAGGAATGTCAGGTGACCAGCAGATGATGTTCATGAGATTGCTAAACTGTGTCTCCAAAATAATAATTGGCTGCAGCCGGGACTAGGGAAAGGCGGTCTTCCAATAGATAGAAAACACCTGAAGCTGGTGATAAGCAGCTTCCCAATAAGATCTCAGGAGTTGGGCAAGTGGGCTTAAGCATGTGCACTAAGAGGCGAAATGCAGAGTTTAACTGGTATAGGACCTTCCTCTAGGAAAACTCGACTAGTAAGGGAAAACACCTCAAGTGAGCATGCAAACAACTTCAGTAAACACACTGTACATGTAGCCTCTTCTAAGGGCTAGCAGGCCACTGCACATGTGGACAGCCCAACCCAGGGGAAAAATCAAGGGATGAAAAAGGGAAACCTTGGAACCATGCTAGTATATAAAACGTCAAGTCGAGGGCTAAATTGTGCACTTGAATCTTTCAAGTCATTGGCTTGGACCTCTTCCAAGTGTACCTTCTTTCGTTCCTGCACTAAAACTTTTGGATAAACTTTCACTCCTGCTCTAAAACTTGCCTCAGTTTCTCCTCTATCTTATGCCCCTTAGCTGAATTCTTTCCTTCTAGGAGGCCAGAATCAAGTTTGCTGCAGACCCATATGGATTCACCACTGCTAACAGATGGGGATTTAAAGACAGCTGAAAAGAATATGTTTAGGAATTTTTGAGGTGGTTTATTAATGTAGACTGTCTAGTTATACACATTTCATTCTTTGTTGTCTAAACAACTTCAGTTTATTTCTTTAATAATATCTAACAGTTGAGAAAAAGGAAGAAAAATATGCTAGGCCTCTTAAATTATCTTAGTATATTCTTTCAACAACATTTAAATAAATATGTTTTATCAATATGTAAACTGAAAGCCAGGAAAATAAAATGACTTGCTTAATAAGTGGAAGAACTTGGGTTGCTTCTCAGTATGGCTGACTAGAAGCAACTAGTGTGTGCCGATTTCACAGGGAGAAAAAGTGTGAGTAAATACTAGATCAACTGAAACATCCAGGTGGACAACACTAGGATTAATCAAGGAAACAACTCCACCCACAGAGAATGGAGGTAAGCAGGACAGGAAGCCCACCCATCCAGAAGGGACATTGGGCCAGAGATGGCTTCCCTACCATGTAGAAATAGTGAGTGAGAGACCCCAGGGACCCATACTCCTTTTTTTGCCTCCCAGGTTCACATCATTCTCCTGCCTCAGCCTCCCAAGTAGCTGGGACTACAGGTGCCCGCCACCATGCCTGGCTAATTTTTTGTATTTTTAGTAGAGATGGGGTTTCACCTTTTTAGCCAGGATGATCTCGATCTCCTGACCTCGTGATCCGCACACCTCGGCCTCCCAAAGTGCTGGGATTACAGGCATGAGCCACCGCTTCTGGCCAGGACGCAAACTTCTTCCGTGGACTTTTGCAACCCTGGGCTCAGAAGATCCCCTCATGAGTTCATCCCACCAAGGCCTTCAGATTGTCACACAGAGTTACATGGAGCTTGGGAAGAGCTGTTACTCCGGCACACATGGGAGTCCCAGAAGCCTTAGATCTTCAGGCATTTGGCACTAGTGGCTGCAGCTCTGGCAATGGGGGGGTAGGTCAGACTCCCTCATGTGCCCCCAGGAAAAGGACTGAATCCAGGGACTGAATGATGATGGACTGCAGGCCTCACTTCTACTGCAGCTTGGAGGATAAGACTCACTGGTCTAGGACTCCAGCCACCTCCCTCTTGGGCTCTCAGATAGGTAGCAGGTCTGTACTTTCTTGGGATTGGGTTCTCACAGGGACAGGCAAGCCACAATTTTGGCTGTCTCACAGCCCTCCTTGCTACTGCCTTCAGGCTCCAGAGGGTGCACAGTGACTAGGGACATGCAAAGATACACAGCACAACACAGCTGCCCCACGGAAAAGTAGCCAGACTGTGTTTTACATAGGTCCCCAATCCCACTTCTTTTCACTGAGTGGGCACTCCCGACCTGGGACTCCAGCCACAGCTCACTGGGGCTGTCAGGCCTGTAGAAACTGCATTTCCCTGGGATGGAGCTTCCACAGGGAGGGGCAAGCCGCCACTTTGGGTTTGTTGCAACCTTTGCCAATTTTGCCTTTGGGCTCTCAAGGGTGTGGGATGACTAGGGACAGGTCCAGATTCCCAGCACAACACAGCTGCCCTGTGAAAAAGGGCATGTCCACACATGTCCATACATGTCCCCAATTCTGGTTCTCCTTACTGGGCAGGGCCTCCTGACCTAAAACTCCAGCACAACTACCCTGTCCCCACCTGAACACTTCAGTTGAAGGTAGCTATGCAGTTCTTTGAGGAGGAAGTCCCAGATACAACCCACAATCCCTCCACCATTGCAGCTGAAGTGGTATGAGCCTAACCACCCTCAGGCTAGGGAAGGAACAAAGGGCCTAGTTGCTATGCTGGCACCTCCAGCACACTGCAACCACCATATGGAGAACAATCCAGTCTCTCTTCCCTGTAAGACCCCACTCCCCACTCTTGAACAGGCAAGTCCTCCAGCTCAGGACCACAGATCAGCTATTCCACTCATGGTTGAGCACACCCACTAGCAGGGGCTCTGAGTTTCCATGACGAGAGGCTCCCAGAGGCAACCAACAGCCCCTCTGCCACTGCCACAGCAGTGGTTCTGCTCCTGCTGCCCTCAGTCTGGGAAAGAAACAAAGAGATGGAGGGCTTCACCTTCACTTCCAGCACACCACAGTCAGCATACAGAGAGGGACCCAGTCTCTCCTTCCTGTGAGACCTTCACCTTCCACTCCTCAACAAGTGAAGCTCCCAGCTCAGGCCAGCAGTACAGCCAACCCACTCCCCTGGCTGAAAACTCCAGTAGTGGCAGCTCTGTATTTCTCTGAGATGGAGCTCCCATAGGCAACCAAAAGCCCCTCTCCCACTGTCCCTGCAGTGGTACTGCTTTCACTGCCCTAGACTGGGGAAGAAACAAAGACTCTGAGTCCTTTAACCACACCTCCAACAAGCTGCAGTTGCCCTAAGAAGAAATTGTGTGAAGACCCAAGGCCAGTGTTTCTCTCATGAGACCCACAGAGCCCTCGCTCATTACGACAGGATCCACCAGCTTGGGTCCACAGGGCAGCTGCACTACCTCAGGCCAATCATTACTGATTGATAGTGGTTCTTGGGTAGAGCCCCAAGAGACAAGTGAAAAAGGCCTGACCCAGCCATTCCATTACTGGGTATATACCAAAAGGATTATAAATCATGTTGCTATAAAGACACATGCACATGTATGTTTTTTGCGGCACTATTCACAATAGCAAAGACTTGGAACCAAGCCAAATGTCCATAGACTGGATTAAGAAAATGTGGCACATATACACCATGGAATACTATGCAGCCATAAAAAAGGATGCATTCATGTCCTTTGTAGGGACATGGATGAAGCTGGAAACCATTATTCTCAGCAAACTATCACAAGGACAAAAAACCAAACACCGCGTGTTCTCACTCATAGGTGGGAATTGAACAATGAGAACACTTGCACACACGGCAGGGAACATCACACACCAGGGCCTGTCGTGGGGTCGGGGGAGCGGGGAGGGATAGCATTTGGAGATATACCTAATGTAAATGATGAGTTAATGGGTGCAGCACACCAACATGGCACATGTATACATATGTAACAAACCTGCGCATTGTGCACATGTACCCTAGAACTTAAAGTAAAATTAAAAAAAAAAAAGGCCTTCTGCAACCATCACTGCTAAGGTTGCTTCTTCTGCTGTCTCCAAGGTGGGGAGGGAACATAAAGCCTGAGGTTGTCCCAGAGCTGCAGTGTGCAGCCTGGGAGTGCCAAGCTGAGATCTGCAGCCCGCACTTTCAGAGCACTGAGAGGGAGCATGGCTGCAACTGTGAGGAAATACAGAGGAGTCAGGTGGCTGAGCAAGAGCCTACCTACTGGCCATTTCACTTAAGTGTCACCTTCTGGGTCACAGGCAAAAATTTCAATAAAAATGTTAATACTTTGCTAATATACCCCCTGTGAAACAAAGGACAATAATTTAACTACAAATAAAGACCCTTCACAAAGCCTTGGCCCTCTGAAAACATCCAGAAAAGGAGTCTGCTGACTATACTCAAATTACACCTCAGTGAAAGGAACAACAACCTACACAGATGAGAAAGAACCAGTGCAAGAACTCTAGCAACTCAAAAAGCCAGAGTGGCCTCTTTCCTCCAAACATTCACAGTAGTTTCCCAACAAATATTCTTAACTGGCTTGAAATGGTTGAAATGACAGAAATAAAATTTAGAATATAGATAGAAACAAAGATCACTGAGATTTAAAAAAAAGTTGATACCAAATCCGAGGAATCTAAGGATTACAATAAAATGATACAGGAGCTAATAGATGAAATAACTATTATTAAAAAAACAAATTGATCTGATAGAGCTGAGAAACACATTATAATAATTTCATAATGCAATTGCAAATACTAATGGCAGAATAGACCAAGCCAAGGAAAGAATTTCAGAGCACAAATCCTGGCTTTCTGAAATAAGTCAGTCAGACAAATAAAAAGAAAAATTAATAAACAAGAATAAACAAAACCTCTGAGAAATATGGAATTATGTAAGGAGACCAAAGCTATGACTCATTGGTGTTCCTGAAAGAGATGGGGAGAAAGCAGGTAACTTGGATAACATTCCATGAAGACTTCCTCAATCTTTCTAGAGAAGCCAATATTAAAATTCAGGAAATTCAGAGAATTCCTGTAAGATATGTAGTCATCAGGTTCTCCAAGGTTGAAATGAAAGAAAAAATGTTAAAGGGAGCTAGAGGAACGGGACAGGTCACCTACAAAGGGAACCCCATCAGGCTAACAACAGGCCTTTCAGCAGAAACCCTACAAGTCAGAAGAGATTGGGGGCCTATTTTCAGCATTTTTAAAGAAAAGAATTCCAACCAAGAATTTCTTATTCAGCCAAACTAAGCTTCATAAGCGAAATAGAAATAAGATCCTTTTAGGCAAGCACATGCTGAGAGGATTGGTTGCTACAAGACCTGCCTTACAAGAGGTGCTAAAAGGAGTGCTAACTATGGAAAGGAAAGACCACTACCAGCCCTTGCAACACATACTTGAGTAGACAGATGAGTGACACTATAAAACAACCACACCAGTCTGCATAATTAAGAGCTAATAACAAGATAACAGGATCAAAATTACACACATCAATACTAACCTTGAATGTAAATAGGCTAAATCCCCCAATTAAAAGGCACAGAGTGGCAAGCTGGATAAAGAAGCAAGACCCATTGGTATGCTGTCTTCAAGAGACCCATTTTACATGCAATGACATCCATAGGCTGAAAATAAAGAGTTGGATAAAAATCTACCAAGCAAATGGAAAACAGAATAAGCAGGGGTTGCTATTCTAATTTCAGACAAAACAGATTTTAAGCCAATAAAAATTAAAAAAGATGAAGAAGGGCACTACAAAATGGTAAAGGGTACAATTCAACAAGAAGACCTAACTATCCTAAGTATATATGCATCAACACAGGAGCACCCAGATTCATAAAGCAGTTCTTAGAAACCTACAAATAGACTTAGTTTCACACACAGTAGCAGTGGGAGTCTTCAACATCCCATTGATATTAGATAATCAAGGCAGGAAATTAACAAAGATATTCAGGACCTGAACTCAACACTTGAACAAAGAGACCTAATAGACATCTTCAGAACTCTCCACCCCAGAACAACAGAATATACATTCTTCTTATCTGAACATAGTACATTATCTAAAATTACCCACATGGTTGGACATAAAGCAATCCTCAGAATATTCAAAAAAACCAAAATTGTACCAAATACACTCTCAGACAACAGCTAAATAAAAATAGAAATCAAAGCTAAAAAATCACTCAAAATCATAAAATTACATGAAAATTAAACAAACTACTCTTGAATGATTTTTGGGTAAGTAATGAAATTAAGGCAGAAACCAATTAGTTCTTTGAAATTAGTGAGAACAAAGATACAACATACCAGAATCTCTGGGACACAGCTAAGGCAGTATTAAGAGGGGAATTTTAGAGCACTACACACCCATATCAAAAAGTTAGAAAGATCTCAGATGAATAAGATAATATCACAACTATAGGAACTAAAGAAGCAAGAGCAAACCAACCTGAATGCTAGCAGAAAACAAGAAATAACTAAATTCCAAGCTGAACTAAAGGAAATTAAAACCAAAAAATACAAAAGATCAATTAGTCCACAAGTTTGTTATTCACAAAATTAATTTTTAATAAGTCTATTTTTTAAATAAGTCTTCCCAAGTCTGGACCAAAAATTAATTGAATCCCTGAATGAATAATGAATTCTGTAATTGAATCAGTAATAAAAAGCCTACTAATCCAAAAAGGCCCAGGACCAGACAGACTTACAGCCAAATTCTACCAGATGTATAAAAGCTGGCACCATTCTTACTGATACTATCCCAAAAAATTTAGAAGGTACTCCTCCCCAATGTATTCTATAAGGCCAGTATCATCCTGTTACCAAAACCTGGCAGAGATGCAACAACAACCAAATACCTTTTGGCTAATGTTCTTGATGAATACAGATGCAAAAATCCTCAAAAAAATACTAGTAAACCATATCCAGCAGCACACCAAAAAGCTTATCCATCACAATCAAGTAGGCTTTATCCCTGGTATGCAAGGTTCGTTTAACGTACACAAATTGTGAATGTGATTCACCACATAAACAGATTTAAAAATAAAAACCACATAATTAACTCAATAGATGCAGAAAAAGTTTTTGATAAAATTCCACATCACCTCATGTTAAAAAACCCTCAATAAAGTAGGCATTGAAGGAACATACTTGAAAATAATGAAAGCCATCTATGACACACAGCCAGCATCATACTGAATAGGCAAAAGCTGAAAACATTTCCCCTGAAAACCAGAATAAGACAGGGATGTCCTTCCTCACCATTCCCATCGTACATAGTATTGGAAGTGCTGGCAAGAGCAGTCATGCAAGAGAAAGAAATAAAAGTCATCCATATAGGAAGAGAGGAAGTCAAGCTATACTTGTTTGCAGATGACATGATTCTATATCTACAAAACCCCATGCCCTCTGCTCAAAAGCCTCTTGATCTGATAAAAAACTTCAGCAAATTTTCAGTATATAAAATCAATATACAAAAATGAATTGCAGTCCTATACACCAACAACTCCATCCAAGCTGAGAGTAATATCAGGAATACAGTGCCATTCACAATTTCCATAAAAGGAATAAAATACCTAGGAATAAAGCTAACCAGAGAGGATAAAGATCTCTACAATCAAAGTTACAAAACACTGCTTAGGGAAGTCAGAGATGACACAAACAAATGGAAAAATATTCCATGCTCCTGGATCTGAAGAATCAATGTTATTAAAATGGTCATACTGCCCAAAACAATTTATAGATCCAATGCTATTCCCATGAAACTACCAGTGATATTCTTCATAGAATTAGAAAACACAATTTAAAATTCATATGGCACCAAAAGAGAGCTCATATAGTTAAGGCAATCTTAAACAAAAAGAACAAAGCTGAAGGCATCACATTACCCAACTTTACACTATACTACAGGGATACAATAATCAAAACAGCATTGTACTGGTACAAAAACAGACATGTAAACCAATGAAACAGAATAGAGAGCCAAGGAGTAAGGCTGCACATCTTACTGGTTACAGATAACCATGTGATCATCAACAAAGCTGACAAAAACAAGCAGTGGGGAAAGGACTCCCTATTCAATAAATAGCTCTGGGATAACTGGCTAGCCATACGCAGAAGACTGAAACAGGACCCCTTGCTTATACCATACACAAAAATCAACTCAAAATGTATTAAAGCCTTAAATGTAAAATCTAAACTATGAAAACCCTGGAGGCTAACTTAGGCAATACCATTCTGCACAAAGGATATGGCAAAGATTTCATGATGAAAATGCCAAAAGCAATTGTGACAAAAGCAAAAATTGACTAGTGGGACAGAATTAAACTTCTGTACTGCAAAAGAAACTATTAACAGAATAAACAGACACCCTCCAGTATGGGAGAAAATATTTGCAAACTATGCATCTGACAAGGGTCTAATAGCCATAATCCATAAGGCGCTTAAAGCAACAAGGAAAAAACAAACAACTCCATTAAAAAGTGGACAAAGCATATAAACAGACACTTCCAAAAAAACAAAGACATACATGTGGCCAAGAAGCATATGAAAAAATGCTCAACATCACTAATCATTATAGAAATGCAAATGACAACCACAATGAGATACCATCTCACACCAGTCAGAATGGCTATTGTTAAAAAGTCAAAGAATAACGAACAGGGAGGAGGTTTTGGATAAAAGATAATGCTTATACACTCTTGGTGGGACTGTGGGTTAGTTCAGCTATTGTGGAAAGCAGTGTAACAATTCCTCAAAGAACTTGAACCAGAACTACCATTTGACCCAGCAATCCCACTATTGCATATTTACCCAAAATAATATAAATTGCTTTACCATATAGACACATGCATGCATATATTGATCATAGCACTATTCACAATAGCAAAGACGTGGAATCAACTTAAATGCTCATGAATGGTAGACTGGATAAAGTCATGTGGTACATATACAGCATATTGTACTATGTAGCCATAAAAAAGAACAAGATTATGTCTTTTGCAACAACATGGATGGAGCCGGAGGTCATTATTCTAAGCAAACTAATATAGAAATAGAAATCTAAATACCACGTGTTATTCCCTTGATTACTGTAATAGTTTATTGTTAGTAATCCCTGTGTCTGCATTCTATTTTCAAGATAATAACTTGAAAATTTAATATGGATCATGTCAATCTTCTTTATTCAGTCTCATTGTTTCAGAGTAAAAGCCACATTTCTTACAAGGGCCTAAGTCACTACAGGATTGGATTAACTTCTTCTAATATTCTTGTTTATCTTTTTATATATTTTGCTCCTGGCTTAGAGACCTTCTTTGTCTCCTTGGAGCATGTTAGTTTAAGGCTTGCCGTAGGACCACTGTACTGGCTGTTACCTCTAGTTGGCATGTTCTTTCCCCAGATTTCTGTAGAAATAATTGTTTACCTTCTTTAAGATTTACCTTAATGTCTCTTTCAACCAGGTCTATCCTGACTACTGTATTTAAAATCATCTGTACTCTGAATCTCCATTATCCTCTGGTTTTTCTTCTTTCCATAGTACACATTAATTTCTAATATACTATGTAATTTAACTTTTCACTATCTCATTATTTTTCTGTCTGTACTCCTTATTATAGAATGTAAACTTCAAAGGAAATAAATCCTTGTTTCAATGACTGGCCTCTCTATTATCCAGAAAAGGTTTAGGACACAGTACATACTCAAGTAACATTTATTGAATACATGTATAGGTGCTATTACAGAGGGAGTTGTTGGAGTGGGGAGTAGTTGGATATTAAAGTGTAGGATAGAGGCTGGAAGAAGGGCAGACTGGAAAGATCTAGCTTTATATCCTGAAATGGGTGACATAGTTCTAAATCATATGTATGTACTTTAGATTGGAAGGGATGTGACTTAACTGCTGAAATACATAGGTCCTCATAGGCCCATGAAATTATAGTGGTCTGGAAGAATGTCCTCTTTGTCAGATGATCAGTTAAATATTTGTTCTAAATGAAGTAATAAATTCTTCCTGGCCTTTATTGAACCAGCAGAAGGATGGAGGAAAATCCTAAAAAATCTTGTGTTTAGCTTGGATTATGGCTGACAGCATATGTTATTTTCTAGTGACTTTACTATTAAAAACAGGCAAGCAAGCAAGCTTTCTTTATGAGATCTGGGAAGGTGTATTCTGTCATTTTAGTACTCTTAAGTAATAAGGTTGTAGGAACACAGGCAACTCAACTCTGACAACCCAATAGATATTGTGGGAAGAAAAACACATACAAATAAAAGCAATTTATTCTTCACTATCACAAGATGCCATTTCAGAGAATCATCTGGGGTCAAGAGGTCAAGAATGTGTTCCTGGAGGCAAATTGTATTGCTTTATATTCCTGGGCAATAGTTATTCAACTAAGCAGAACTATCAGAGAATCAATCAGGAGAAGAAAAGCTGATGTTTCATTTTCTCATTCAAAATATGCCCTTTTTGAAAATAAATGTTTGGTGAAAATAAATTGAATTGGCTCTAAAATGTTCATCTTAAAACATGGGTCTAAAACCAGCTATAAATATTTTTTAATGTTGTCGAGGTTGTTACTAAACACATCTTCAACAATGAAAAAATTGTAAAGACTCTTTATACTTAAAATACCCTCAGAAATATTTAGTGCAATATTGCATTTTCAGTCACCTTTTTACATCTAACTTACAAAGCTGAGAAAACAGTGATCTCCTTCACAATGTATAGCTGCATGTGAGTACTTACTATTCTAATAATTTGCTTTTAAATTTGCATATATTAGTAGGAACCAATGTTTGAACTTAGAAATGGAAAATATTTTCACCTTTATCTTAACCTCTGATTTTCCCCAATTTAACACAATTCTCAAGTGAATTATTCCCATTATTTCTAATTTTAAAGAATTCTGAAGATGTACATTTATACATTTCTGTATCTCTCAACCTGTCTTAATTGGCTATAGACAATTGGCTATAGACTTTCCAATTTTCAGATCTTGAAACTCTGTGTGTATTTGTTTTTAAAATTGATCTTAAAATTATCTGAAAAGTGGTTGGGTTTATAGGAATTCTCTCCTATTTTACAGCAGGTAAGTATATTTCTCATGTATCCTACGTCCTGATAATTGACACTGCTCCAAGGCCTCAAAATCTAAAAACATCAAACTATGGAAATACTTTTAAAAACCTATCTTTCTCTCTGATATATATTTCTGTTAAGTGTAAAACACGGCTTTAAAAATAAGGTATTAGCACATTAGACTATATCTGAATTCAGATACGGGGTAGAGTGGGGCGATAGAAGTAATAGAAAGTTTCAATCAGCAATTTTGTCTCTTTGATCCCTTGACTATTTTTAAAAATGTCTAGTTTTGGAGCAAAGCAAATAGAATAATGATAAGAATGCTAAAAATTACACTTTAAATAAAATTAAATTTAATGAATACTTGCCTATTCTTAATATTAATTGCTAAAAAATGTTATGGACTAGTGATGCGGCCTGATTCAAATATAATTAGAATGATTTTGGAATACTGAATTTTTGACAGCACATTCGACACAATACACAGAAAAAAATTTTGTATAATTTCTTGTGAAGTCAGTGTGTGCTATAAGGTGGCCAATATGTATTTTAATAATTGTATGATAAAATGTCAATACAAATGTATCAATCATCTTCAGTTACCTCAGAAAATATTTAATATTTTCTAATTTTTATTAGTGAGACTTAAAATTTATGCTAACTACCAGACTGCTTCGTTTTTAGTTACCCATATCTTTGTCTTTCATCAAATATAAAAGTACTATTTGTTCATGATGTGTGAAAAAAATTAATGGAGTTATTTTTTATTTTTATTCTCGGGTTTTATTGAAGTAATCTCCAAAGGCAACTAACAGAGTTCTATATACACATGCACATTTACTAAAGAGATACCGTATCTTTTTATCATACTGCTCACCTTCTAAATAATTTAATATAGTTAAATATTATATTAATTTATTTAAAAATTAATAAAAATGACACATTTATTAATCTTCTCATATTTGTAAATTATATATATGATTTAATTGTATTAGATCCTCATAATTTTAATTTTGACCTGTATTTCTTTATCTTCTAAGATATATTCTATAATACATGTCTTAGTAGATTATATAATATGATGTCTTTGGATGCACCTGTCTGTCCAGATTTCAAGGTGGTGGTTTGCTTTGTGACCTTGTTCTCTGACGTGTGTAAGAGAAGTCATTGATTTTTAATTTGCTCCATTTTTCTGTTCTGGTTTGGTGTCAGTGGATTGATTTTCTCCTCATTATAAGGCATATTGTTTATTTGCAAGCCTCGTAATTTTTACTGGAGGCCAGACATTATGAATTTTATCCATTTGTTGGCCAGATATTTTCTGTCCTATAACTTGTTTTGTCCTGGAGTTCAGCTAGGAAATACTTTGATCCTTTGGAAATACAAAGGAAATTGTTTGGAAAAAGTTTTATCCTTTGGAGTCTTGCTTTTTAGATTTTTTTTAGGCTTAACCACAGCAATGTTTATTCTAGATCTAATTATTACCACTACTGAAGCAAGATACTTTTGTGTATTCCCTTCCATGCTTATTGAATCTTGAGGTTTCTCAGACTGGCTGGCGGAAATAAACACTGTTCCTGGATCTGTGGAAGTGTGTATTTTTTCTAGTCTTTCATGTGATTAGTTGCCTGACTCATCTAGTTTTCTTACACACATGTGCTGATCAGTACTCAGCTGAATAGTCAAACCATAGGTACTCTTTGAAGGTCCCCATGGTTCTCACTCTGTGCAGCATTCTCCTCTTTGGTACTCTTTCCTGAGCACTGTGACCACCTCAGTCTCCTAGGCCTTCTCTTGAAATCAATGAGTCTGCTGAACTCTGCTTGGGTTTCCCTTCCTTGTGTGTGTCTTGGAAGCTCTTTCAAGGCAGTATGCTGGGGCAATCATAGGGCTAACTTCATTTGTTTCTCATCTCCAGGAGATCCCTGTCCTTTATTCTCTTGTAGTCAGGGTCCTGAAAACCATTATTTCATGTGTTTTGTCTGGCAGTTAGCAGGAGGGTAATTCTGGTCCTTGTTACTCCTTTGACCAAAAGTGGAAGTTCACATGTTCACATTGAGCACTTGAAATGTGGGTGGTGAAAATTCAGATGAGCTGTTCGTATAAAATAGATACCAGATTTTGAAGTGTTAGTACTAAAAATGATATAAAATATCTAATTAATATTTTTATAGTGGTTACATTTTGACATGAAAATATTTTTGGATATGTTGGGTTAGGTAATAAATATTATTAAATTTCTTTCACATGTTTCTGCTTTTTAAAATGTGACTGCTGGAAAATTTAAAATTATTTATGTATTCCCATTGTATTTCTATTGCATCGTACTGATTTAGACATTCCACAGAACATTATTTTCATTTGCTGTATTTGAGAACATCATTTTAATACTACCTGGGGATCAGGAAGCGGAAAGTACTTTGGGTGTTGTGTTAAAATACATGTGGTCCAGGAAGTAAGATATATCATATTAAGATTTAGGGACATGCTACAGTGATGACTCTACAAGTCATCATTGTAGCATGATGGGGTCCAATGTTCTGTGGCCTTGTAGTAGGCTCTTAAAAACAGAGGACATAGGTGGAAAATACCTGGCTCTGGTTTATGGATGAGTTAGCTCAGATATGGGCATGTCTGTAAGGAATACACTTGGTTTTGGTATGGAGAGAGAATTGGCATGAGATAGAAAATATATGTGGAATCCTTGGCGATGACAAATAGCTTGTCTAGTCAGTCATGAGCTTAGAATGAAAAAGATTGGGATATTTGAGAGAGATGGTTTATGAAAGATTGGCTTATGGGAATGGGCTCAAACTTTGAAGATTTTTGTATCCACAACAATGCCCATGACAGACATTTAAAATGGAGGTGGTACTGAACAATCAGCTATACATGATGATTTGTCCAGTCTTTGTCCTTGCATATACCAGTGACTGTGTTGTAAGACCGTGAATTGAATGATTATGATTGCAGGGTGGACATTTTTCCTAGGCCTTAAAGCATCAGTCTCCTATCACAAGGTTCGCTTAGCCTATTTCTGTAGCTGAATGCTTGATCTGTCAGCAGCAGAGACCAGTAGTGAGTTGAGGACACCAGTCAGCCTTCTGTGGTATTGAGACTTTGCCTATGTTAGAGGGAGACATTTGTCGTTTGTGTGATTGACATGTTTTCTGGTATAAGTTTAGTTTGCTTGCCTTCAATGCCTCAATCAGCACCACTGTCTGAGGCCTCAGATATGCAGAATGCTTTAACATTTTGAGTCCCCACATGACACTGCTTCAGATCAAGTGACCCACTTTGCAATAAAGGTCTAACAAGGAGCACGTGACCATTTCCACATTACCTAGGAGCTTCAGAACTGATAAAATATTGGAATGACCCCTGAAAGGTATACAGAAGTATCCAGTTTAGGCATATATTTTGAAATAGCAGCCATATATGGTTCTGTGCCATTAACAGGTAAAATACATTGGTCCAGGTACCAAAGGGTAGAAGTAGGAATCTACACCAAGTAAGTGAATACCATAACAGAGAATCCACATATGTTAGTACTTTATCAGATCACTGTTCTAGTGACACCCTTGCAGAGTTTGTGTTTCACATCCCTGAAAATTTCAGCTCAATATAACAAAAGTTTCCTAGGGAAGGATGCATTTGCCAGCAGACAAAATAAAGTTACAGTTTACCCCCTTCCTGTAAATACAGGCAAAGAAACAAGGAAAAAGATCATTCTATAATGCCAATGGTTGCAATTCAAAACTAAGATTAAAAAAATTGATGCATTTAAAACGTGGCATAAATATTCACAAAGTATCATCTATTGGAATACATTATTTATAAAACTGACTCCAGAAGAGATGGAAAATATAGACATTATCATAGGAAAAAAGTTTTAATTTTTATTAAAAAATGTTGAATCTGACTTCTCTCATTGGTTTGACAATAGAAACTAGTTTGGTCTCTTAGTTTATGTGGAAAATATTTTCCAAAAACTGAGTCAAATAATTTTATAGTTCCAAAGGTTTGACAAAAACCTTTAAATTATGTAAGATATAATGCTTTTATAAAATCTATTATATTTGCAAAGAATTAATGAACCATAGAATACTTTTATTTTCCTAATCCTTCCTTAGTGTGTCAGATTAAATTAGGTACCTATAAAGGAGTATAGAACAAGTATAATTAAGTTATTTAATAGCGCTTATCCTCTTTCTGTATTTCAGAAATTGAGATAGCAGAGGAATCATGCCTGAACAAGTAATTCATTAACTCCACAAATGAGGATTTCTGTCAGTCTTGGATGGTCTATGGAGAAGCATCTAGTCAATTGGATGATATGATGGATAATTAAAATGTAAATTTGTGACAGAAAGGGAACAAGCAAAGAGTCAAACATTTTTTTCCTTACTCCTCTTTCTCCCAGGATTAGTAGTAAAAGCAAGTTATCTAGATTCATTTAAAAATACTAAAGTTCAGTTTGAAATAGATTTAAACTGTTTTTAAAATAAAAATGTATGGATTTTAAACTTCTTTGATGAAAAATGTATAAAAATATAAGACTTCAATACTTGTAATTCTCAGTGTTAAAAATTTTGATGCATATGGTGCAATTTAAAATAACCATAATTTACCAGAAAATTTTATGAGCAAATATGTAGGAAAGGCCATATTAAATTTAAGGAGATTATTTTTCAGTTCAACTAAAGCTAATCTTACAAGGATGAATCTTTCAGTTTTACAGATATGTCTTTAATATATGATTTTATAATTATTATCCTGTTAGATAAAACTACTCCTTTAAGCCACATGAATTTTAAGTTCATATCAATGAAGGGTAAACTACTTACTAATTATGCCATGATACAGTTGTTTTCTGGGATTTCTGTATCACCCTTCTGAGGCTGAGTTATGAAAGAGGTATTGAAATGAACATAGATAATAAAGGAAAAAATATAAACTAAGCAATCATTTTAGTACAGAACCAATAGAAAGAGGATGGTATTTTATGTTTAGTGTTGAAGGTAGGAACATTTATTCTCCACTCCCCATGTTTCTAAAGGAAAGAAGAGGAAGTCTCCCCTTTTTTTTTCTTCCTTAGGATAGGTGTGAATGAGAAAAACAGTTCCAGCCTCTTGCAGCTCCTTCTTCTACTGTATTCCAGAAAGGGGGAAGTAATATTTTTGGCTGATGAGTTAACAGAAGGAACTGAGATGTTGAGATCCATAGGCAGATGGATATAACATTAATACAATGATTACTAGAAGTGCGGCCACTACTAGTCAACTTTGCATTCATCCGCCTATTGAGAATGTACTATGGTCAGTACTCTGCCTTGAGATAAAATGCCTTTTTTTTGGAAACAAGGTCTTGCTTTGTCACTCAGGCTGAGTGCAGTAGCATGATCACAGCTCACTGCAGGCTTGCCCCCCGGGGCTCAATGATCCTTCCACCTCAGCCTCCCAAATAGCTGGGACTATAGGCATGTGCCACCATGCCTGGCTAATTAATATTTTATTTTTTGTAGAGACAGGGGTCTCACTATGTTGCCTAGCTGGTCTCGAACTCCTGGACGCAAGTGATCTTCCTGCCTCAGCCTCCCAAAATGCGAAGATTACAGATGTGCGCCACGACACCCAGCCTTGGTTGCCTTACATTATGCTAGGCACTGGGAGTGTGAATGGAGGGTGAAGCATTAGTAAGCCCTTTGTTTCCACTAAACATGCTTGCCATTTTCATCTCTGACACCTGTATTTCTTGTTGTTTCTAAACTTGGAAAACAAATAGTGTTATTTATTGACTGTGAATCCTTCATTGTAGAACATGGTACACTGTCCCACTGAGAATGTTGTTTTCTACAGGAAATAAGTGAATACTATAACTTGGACTCCATGTATGTGGGTAGTTTGTCAGATCACTGTTCTAATATGATTTGGGGTGTGATTTTATGTTTATTCTCTGTTGAGAGGGTTAACTGATTTCAGTGCATTTGGGGACCTTCAATCTGATCTAGTAAATCATTGTCTGATAAAAAGGGGTAAAATAGGAAAAAAAACTCACTGCAAATGGAAAAATACTGCAATAATCTGACTCACTCATAATGGGTCAGCAGTGTCATCTTCAGAATCAGGACAGTGCATTACTTTAGTATTTGTAGATCTACCTCAGGGCAGAAAATGGATGCCCTGCTTTCTTAAGATTTTTCTTAGCCCTCAATTAAAGGAAGAATGATATTCACATTCATATCATATATAAATAATTGACTGTGGGACCTTGAATTTTCCTGTTTCCACAGTTTCCAGCTGGGATATTAGGTCACAGAATAACAAATCTCATAACATTATTAAATACCAATTGTGCATGTTAAATTATCTAAAACACATATTTTAGTCTAACAGCTAATGTTTATTTGTAAATTAATTCATCATTTTTTATAGTTGTGATTTTAACATTTACCTTTCTCTGGTGCAGGTTTCTTTTTCAAGCAACTTATAAATAAAGAGCTTGTTATACAGCATGGCTTTGAATCAAATAGTATGCAATACATTGTAATTATTTTCCAGGCAAATGTACATTTCATAGAGTATGTTGGAAAATATTAGAGTTAGTGATATGGCAGTTGTGAGTGTGAGGTTGACTAACACAGTAGTTAAGGCTATCCTTACAGAGTATCATAGTCATGGATGGATGAAGATACGCTGAGACTGGATTCAAGAATTTTGGCAAGCATTAATTTCAATATTAATTAAAAGGAAAAAGACTCAATGCAAGTTTCTTATTTCATAGAATGATTATCTAAAGTGTAATGTTTACGAGTATATTATCTGTAGAATTTAGACATTTTCAGTTATTTCTATAGCATTGGTGGGGTAGGGCTTCCTCATGGCTTATTTTAATAGGACTTACATATCTTAAAAAAAAACTCACTTTGAAGAAATAGACATGAAGCCCACAAACGTGATCTTAGCATTATCTTTCAGAATTGGAGGAGAGGGATGGTGAAATGTATTGTACAATATATATCATTCAAATTGGTGTTAAAGTTATTCCAATAACTACAAACTCTCAGGAAAGGATATAGTAAACATATAAAAGCATACATTTCTGAAAGACAGGAATCCAAACTTAATACTATTTCATAACTCCTGCTTAAAAGTTGAGTGTGTTGCTAATGAGAAAAGATGGAGAAAATTGAACAGATATTTCCCCCATTTGTGATTACTGCTAAAACCCAGAATGGATAATAATTACATGAGTATAAGACTTAACCAGAATATATGGACATGATAAATAGTAGTAATTGTAGAAATAGCAGTAGTAGCATTTATAGTCGCTAACTCTTTTATGACACTTTCCATATACAGACTCAGGTCTAAACTTTTTGGTAAAGCATATTTTTATGGACAAGCTTCAAAGCATTAAAAGGAAATAGTGTTTGCAGCCTTAAAATGACTAGAGCACTCAATGGCTTGGAGTCACTCTAGAGGCATTTAAAGCCTCAGCAGAAGATGTAGATCAAGTAAATGGAAAATGGAACCGTGACATAGCTGAGTGAACTATGTGCATGAGAATATGTAAAACATTCCCTGAAAAAAGGTAGTTAATGGTAGTGACTCTGAAGAGAGGGGTCAGAGATAACTATCAGGGTGAGTGAACATCATTTACCCGTAGGTTTTCAGGACTGGGAGATAAACATTATATGAAGGAAAATGCTAGAAAAATCTTAACAGCCAGAAACCAACACTCCATTTCACTTGCCTACAATGTCCATTTCTCTGTCCTTGATTTAGATGTGAAAATGTTACAACAGGGGTTGAGGATTTCATCTAGGTTGCTTTAGCTTTGTCATTTTCTAGCACTCTATGTCTCTTAGTAAAATGATGATAATTGTTGTGATAAAGAAAAAAAGTAATTCACATTTATTTTTATTTACATTAAATATTCAATAACAGGTGTCAAATACCAATGCTGATAATTACCTTTTTGGAATCTCACACTGGTCAGCATTCTAGAAGCCATCTGCCATTTTTGAGATGTCTTCCAGAATATCCCAAAGTATTATTTCAATGTACTGTGTAGTTTATATTTAAGGTAACACATTTGAAACTTAAACTCTAATTGGGAATAATCAGAACCACTGTTTTCCAGTAACAGTTTAATGCATAAATAAATAGAAAAGAACTTAATTTATATATTAATTATACATAAAACATCATAAAATTAGATGACTTACAGAATTACACAGACTTTACGTGGTGAATTAAGTGTTAGAAAACTGGATTTCTTGAAATATCTGAAGAGATGTCAGCAAGACGGTTGACTAGAGTTACTTGGTGATCATCCCTCCCACGCCAAGGAAAGAGATCAAAACAATGAATAAACAACTCCCAGTGCAGAACGGAATCCTGGGATAGCACCATAGAGATGGAAGTGAGGCATTCTGCCTCTGCCACACTGTCTCCCCAGTGAGAATGAGTTCAGAGTCAGGGGTACTTCTCACGGGGGAAAACGTAAGCTGAAGTTCCTCAGTAGTACCTGTTGCTGCCACAAACACCAGCAATCCTGCTACAAGAGAGTTACCCAAATCCTCACAGGCTTCAAGCCAGTTTGTTAATTAGCTGGGAGTTCATGCAGCTGCACTGCCCCAGAGTAGGAGCTCACCTTGAGCACTTCCCGCCCCCATGACCTAAGAAGCTATGGCTTGGCACCATCCTGCAACTGGATTTATTACTATAGTGTATCTAATCCTGAGGGATAGTAGCAACAGATTCTCTCAATCCCTGAGACCCCTGATCATTTTACCACATTCACATTAGTGTCTGCAGCACTATAACCCCAGTCACCTGAAGTCTATGTGATACCAAATAATTGAAATCCCGATGTCCAAACCCATGCAGCAGCCCCCAAACCATGAAATAGATAGATCTGCATAGCAGCAAAGCCATGGAGAAGCTGGCCACCTGCCTTAACTGTGTGTACATGTGCTGCACAGCCAAATGGCTGGTCTAGCCTACATGTGTCCATACCTGGCCTGATAGCTGGTCCTCCAGTACCTCCACTTCCCAGACAGACTGCCATAGGGCTGCCTCACCATACTGCAATCATGTATACCTAGCCCAGCATCCAGTCTGGTGGCATTCCCACCTCCCTGGAGACAGCTACACAGCTGCCCAGCCAGCTGTGCCCATGCATGCCTGTGTGCACCTGAGCCTGGCCTGACAACCAGCCCAACAGTGGCCATTTGCCTCCCAGGAGAGTCCAGCACACAGCCTGACAACCTTTGCCCCTGTACATGCTTGGCCCAACAATCAGCTCAGTGCCCACAACCACAGCAAGACTGTGCCAATGCCATCTCAAGCTTCCATAGCCTAGGTCACTGAAACAATCACAGGTATTGCTAATGAGGATTACAGGTAAAGACACTGCATGGAGACTATGCTACTGAGTCCACCCAGAACCAAAGCTAATACACCATAGGTCCTGACACTCTGACAAACTGACATCCTAGGTCCTATCTACAGGAAAACTGTTAAAAGAGATAAAGAAGGTTATATAACAACAAATGATCAATTTAATAAGAGGATATAACAATTGTAAGTATATATGCACTCAACACTGGGGCATGCAGATATATAAAGCGAATATTATTAGACCTAAAGGGAGAGATAGACCGCAATAAAATAACAGTAAGGAACTTTAACAGTAAGATCATATAGAAAAAAAACAAATATTGGACTTAAACTGCACCATATACCAAATGTAATTAAAAGAAACTTACAGAACATTTTCTCCAACAGCTGCAAAATACACACATTCTTCTCAATCGCACATAAGACATTTTCCAGGATAGATCATATGTTAGGCCACAAAATAATTATTAACAAATTTAAGAAGAGAGATTATATCAAGTATCTTTCTTGACAATAATGGTATACAACTAGAAATTAGCAACATGAAAAACTTTGAAAACTTTATAAATACATAAAAATTAAACAACATGCTCCTAAACAATCAATAGTCAATGAAGAAATTAAAAAGCAAAGAAAAATTTTCTTGAGACAAATGAAAATGGGAATATATAATAACAAAACCTAAGGGACATGGCAAAAGCAGTTGTAAGAGGGAAGCTTATAACAATAAACGCCACATTAAAAAAAGAGAAAGATTTTGAATAAACAACATAATGATGCACTTTAAGGAACAAAAAATCCCATAACGTATTAAAACTCAACATTGGCATAAGGAAATAATAAAGCTCAGAGCAGAAATAAATAAAATAAAGACTAAAACATTTAAAAGTTTAATAAAACAGAGTTGGCTTTTTGAAAAGACAAACAAAATGAGCCTGTCTTTAGCTAGACTAGGAAGAAAAAAGACTCAAATAAATAAAGTCAGAGATGAAAAAAGAGACATTACAACTGATATCATAAAAATACAATCATAAGAGCCTATTATGAACATCTATAGGTCAACCAATTTGATAGCATAGAAATGAATAAATTCTTGAACACATGCAACCTACCAAGGTAAATTATGAAGATAAGAAAATCCAAATAGACCAACAGTGAGCAAGGAAATTGAATCAGTAATAAACAGTCTTCCATCAAAGAAAAGTGCAGAACCCAATGACTTCACCGCTGAGTTCTATCAAACATTTAAAGAAGAACTAATATTATCATCAAACTATTCTAGAAAATTGAAGAGAATGGAGTACTTGCAAACTTGTTTTTTCAAGGCCAGTATTGCCTTGATTCCAAAACCAGAAAAGAAAAAAGAAAAATACATGCCAGTAGTTCTGGTAAACATAGATGCAATAGCCCTCAACAAGATATTAGCAAACTAGACCCAATACCACATTAAAAAGCTCATTCACTACGATCAAGTGGGATTCATCCCAGGAATGCAAAGATGGTTTCACATATGGAAATCAATAAATGTGACACACCACATTAACAGAAAGATAAAACCCATATGATTATATCAATAGAAAGAAAACACATTTGACAAAGTTCAACATCCCTTTATGATAAAAACTCTCAAAATAGGTATAGAAGTTATGTATCTCAGCACCACAAAGACAATATATGACAAGCTCACAGTTAACATCATATTGAACAGGGAAAAGCTAAAAAGACTTTTTCTTTAAGATCAGGAACAAGGCAGAGATGCCTATTTTCACCACTTCTATTGAATGTAATAACTAGAAGTCCTAGCCAGAGGAATTAGGCATGAGAAATATAAGGCATCCAAATTGGAAAGGAAGTGGTTAAATTGTCCTTGTTTGCAGATGAAATGAACTTATATATAGAAAGCCCTAAAGGATTCACCAAAAAAAAAAAAAATAGAATTAATAAATAAATGAAATAAAGTTGTAGGATACGAAATCAACACACAAAAATCAGTTGCACTTCTATACACTAATAGCGAACTAACTAAAGAATATATGGAAGATGGCCGAATAGGAACAGCTCCAGTCTACAGCTCCCAGCGTGAGCGACGCAGAAGACGGGTGATTTCTGCATTTCCATCTGAGGTACTGGGTTCATCTCACCAGGGAGTGCCAGACAGTGGGTGCAGGACAGTGGGTGCAGCGCACCGTGCGCCAGCCAAAGCAGGGTGAGGCATTGCCTCACTCAGGAAGTGCAAGGGGTCAGGGAATTCCCTTTCCTGGTGAAGGAAAGGGATGACAGACGGCACCTGGAAAATCGGGCCACTCCCACCTGAATACTGAGCTTTTCTGACAGGCTTAGGAAATGGCGCACCAGGAGATTATATCCTGCACCTGACTTGGAGGGTCCTATGCCCACAGAGTCTCGCTGATTGCTAGCACAGCAGTCTGAGATCAAACTGCAAGGCGGCAGCGAGGCTGGGGGAGGGGCACCCACCATTGCCCAGGCTCGCTTAGTTAAACAAAGCAGCCTGGAAGCTCGAACTGGGTGGAGCCCACCACAGCTCAAGGAGGCCTGCCTGCTTCTGTAGGCTCCACTTCTGGGGGCAGGGCACAGACAAACAAAAAGACAGCAGTAACCTCTGCAGACTTAAATGTCCCTGTCTGACAGCTTTGAGGAGAGCAGTGGTTCTCCCAGCACGCAGCTGGAGATCTGAGAACGGGCAGACTGCCTCCTCAAGTGGGTCCCTGACCCCTGACCCCCGAGCAGCCTAACTGGGAGGCACCCTCAGTAGGGGCAGACTGACACCTCACATGGCCAGGTACTCCTCTGAGACAAAACTTCCAGAGGAACGGTCAGACAGCAGCATTCGCAGATCACAAAAATCCACGGTTCTGCAGACACCGCTGCTGATACCCAGGCAAACAGTGTCTGGAGTGGACCTCTAGCAAACTCCAACAGACCTGCAGCTGAGGGTCCTGTCTGTTAGAAGGAAAACTAACAAACAGAAAGGACATCCACACCAAAAACCCACCTCTACAACACCGTCATCAAAGACCAAAAGTAGTTAAAACCACAAAGATGGGGAAAAAACAGAGCAGAAAAACTGGAAACTCTAAAAAGCAGAGCGCTTCTCCTCCTCCAAAGGAACACAGTTCCTCACCAGCAACGGAACAAAGCTGGACGGAGAATGACTTTGATGAGTTGAGAGAGGAAGGATTCAGACGATCAAACTACTCCGAGCTACAGGAGGAAATTCAAACCAAAGGCAAAGAAGTTGAAAACTTCGAAAAAACTTTAGACGAATGTATAACGAGAATAACCAATACAGAGAAGTGCTTAAAAGAGCTGATGGAGCTGAAAGCCAAGTCTCGAGAACTACGTGAAGAATGCAGAAGCCTCAGTAGCCGATGCGACCAACTGGAAGAAAAGGTATCAGTGATGGAAGATGAAATGAATGAAATGAAGTGAGAAGGGAAGTTTAGAGAAAAAAGAATAAAAAAGAAACGAACAAAGCCTCCAAGAAATATGGGACTATGTGAAAAGACCAAATCTGCGTCTGATTGGTGTACCTGAAAGTGACGGGGAGAATGGAACCAAGTTGGAAAACACTCTGCAGGATATTATCCAGGAGAACTTCCCCAATCTAGCAAGGCAGGACAACATTCAAATTCAGGAAATACAGAGAACACCACAAAGATACTCCTCGAGAAGAGCAACTCCAAGACACATAATTGTCAGATTCACCAAAGTTGAAATGAAGGAAAAAATGTTAAGGGCAGCCAGAGAGAAAGGTCGGGTTACCCACAAAGGGAAGCCCATCAGACTGACAGTGGATCTCTCGGCAGAAACTCTATAAGCCAGAAGAGAGTGGGGGCCAATATTCAACATTCTTAAAGAAGAGAATTTTCAACACAGAATTTCATATCCAGCCAAACTAAGCTTCATAAGTGAAGGAGAAATAAAATACTTTACAGACAAGCAAATGCTGAGAGATTTTGTCACCACCAGGCCTGCCCTAAAAGAGCTCCTGAAGGAAGCACTAAACACGGAAAGGCACAACCGGTACCAGCCGCTGCAAAATCATGCCAAAATGTAAAGACCTTCAAGACTAGGAAGAAACTGCATCAACTAACGAGCAAAATAACCAGCTAACATCATAATGATAGGATCAAATTCACACATAACAATATTAACTTTAAATGTAAATGGACTAAATGCTCCAATTAAAAGACACAGACTGGCAAATTGGATAAAGAGTCAAGACCCACCAGTGTGCTGTATTCAGGAAACCCATCTCACGTGCAGAGACACACATAGGCTCAAAATAAAAGGATAGAGGAAGATCTACCAAGCAAATGGAAAACAAAAAAAGGCAGGGGTTGCAATCCTAGTCTCTGATAAAACAGACTTTAAACCAACAAAGATCAAAAGAGACAAGGCCATTACATAATGGTAAAGGGATCAATTCAACAAGAAGAGCTA
Organism: Pongo abelii; assembly: GCF_028885655.2. NCBI lineage: Eukaryota > Metazoa > Chordata > Mammalia > Primates > Hominidae > Pongo > Pongo abelii. The sequence goes on from NC_071991.2 coordinate 89,978,118, forward strand.
ACTATCCTAAATATATATGCACCCAATACAGGAGCAACCAGATTCATAAAGCAAGTCCTGAGTGACCTACAAAGAGACTTAGACTCCCACACAATAATAATGGGAGACTTTAACACCCCACTGTCAACATTAGACAGATCAACAAGACAGAAAGTTAACAAGGATACCCAGGAATTGAACTCAGCTCTGCACCAAGTGGACCTAATAGACATGGACAGAACTCTCCACCCCAAATCAACAGAATATACATTTTTTTCAGCACCACACCACACCTATTCCAAAATTGACCACATAGTTGGAAGTAAAGCTCTCCTCAGCAAATGTAAAAGAACAGAAATTATAACAAACTGTCTCTCAGACCACAGTGCAATCAAACTAGAACTCAGGATTAAGAAACTCACTCAAAATCGCTCAACTACATGGAAACTGAAAAACCTGCTCCTGAATGACTACTGAGTACATAACGAAATGAAGGCAGAAATAAAGATGTTCTTTGAAACCAACGAGAACAAAGACACAACGTACCAGAATCTCTGGGAAACATTCAAAGCAGTGTGTAGAGGGAAATTTATAGCACTAAATGCCCACAAGAGAAAGCAGGAAAGATCCAAAATTGACACCCTAACATCACAATTAAAAGAGCTAGAAAAGCAAGAGCAAACACATTCAAAAGCTAGCAGAAGGCAAGAAAGAACTAAAATCAGAGCAGAACTGAAGGAAATAGAGACACAAAAAACCCTTCAAAAAATTAATGAATCCAGGAGCTGGTTTTTTGAAAGGGTCAACAAAATTGATAGACTGCTAGCAAGACTAATAAAAAAAGAGAGAAGAATCAAATAGACGCAATAAAAAATGATAAAGGGGTTATCACCACCAATCCCACAGAAATACAAACTACTATCAGAGAATACTACAAACACCTCTATGCAAATAAACTAGAAAATCTAGAAGAAATGGATAAATTCCTTGATGCATACACTCTCCCAAGACTAAACCAGGAAGAAGTTGAATCTCTGAATAGACCAATAACAGGATCTGAAATTGTGGCAATAATCAATAGCTTACCAACCAAAAAGAGTCCAGGACCAGATGGATTCACAGCCGAATTCTACCAGAGGCACAAGGAGGAACTGGTACCATTCCTTCTGAAACTATTCCAATCAATAGAAAAAGAGGGAATCCTCCCTAACTCATTTTATGAGGCCAGCATCATCCTGATACCAAAGCCTGGCAGAGACACAACCAAAAAAGAGAATTTTAGACCAGTATCCTTGATGAACATTGATGCAAAAATCCTCAATAAAATACTGGCAAACCGAATCCAGCAGCACATCGAAAAGCTTATCCACCATGATCAAGTGGGCTTCATCCCTGGGATGCAAGGCTGGTTCAATATACACAAATCAATAAATGTAATCCAGCATATAAACAGAACCAAAGACAAAAACCACATGATTATCTCAATAGATGCAGAAAAGGCCTTTGACAAAATTCAACAATTCTTCATGCTAAAAACTCTCAATAAATTAGTTATTGATGGGCCATATCTCAAATTAATAAGAGCTATCTATGACAAACCCACAGCCAATATCATGCTGAACAGGCAAAAACTGGAAGCATTTCCTTTGAAAACTGGCACAAGACAGGATGCCCTCTCTCACCATTCCTATTCAACATAGTGTTGGAAGTTCTGGCCAGGGCAATTAGGCAGGAGAAGGAAATAAAGGGTATTCAATTAGGAAAAGAGGAAATCAAATTGTCCCTGTTTGCAGACAACATGATTGTAGATCTAGAAAACCCCATTGTCTCAGCCCAAAATCTCCTAAAGCTGATAAGCTACTTCAGCAAAGTCTCAGGATACAAAATCAATGTACAAAAATCACAAGCATTCTTATACACCAATAACAGACAAAAAGAGAGCCAAATCATGAGTGAACTCCCATTCACAATTGCTTCAAAGAGAATAAAATACTTAGGAATCCAACTTAAAAGGGACGTGAAGGACCTCTTCAAGGAGAACTATAAACCACTGCTCAGTGAAATAAAAGAGGATACAAACAAATGGAAGAACATTCCATGCTCATGGGTGGGAAGAATCAATATAGTGAAAATGGCCATACTGCCCAAGGTAATTTATAGCTTCAATGCCATACTCATCAAGCTACCAATGACTTTTTTCACAGAATTGGAAAAAACTACTTTAAAGTTCATATGGAACCAAAAAAGAGCCCGCATCGCCAAGTCAATCCTAAGCCAAAAGAACAAAGCTGGAGGCATCACGCTACCTGATTTCAAACTATACTACAAGGCTACAGTAACCAAAATAGCATGGTACTGGCACCAAAACAGAGATATAGATCAATGGAATAGAACAGAGCCCTCAGAAATAACGCCGCATATCTACAACTATCTGATCTTTGACAAACCTGAGAAAAACAAGAAATGGGCAAAGGATTCCCTATTTAATAAATGGTGCTGGGAAAACTGGCTAGCCACATGTAGAAAGCTGAAACTGGATCCCTTCCTTACACCTTATACAAAAATTAATTTAAGATGGATTAAAGACTTAAACGTTAGACCTAAAACCATAAAAACCCTAGAAGAAAATCTAGGCAATACCATTCAGGACATAGGCATGGGCAAGGACTTCATGTCTAAAATACCAAAATCAATGGCAACAAAAGCCAAAATTGACAAATGGGATCTAATTCAGCTAAAGCGCTTCTGCACAGCAAAAGAGACTACCATCAGAGTGAACAGGCAACCTACAAAATGGGAGAAAATTTTCGCAACCTACTCATCTGACGAACGGCTAATATCCAGAATCTACAATGAACTCCAACAAATTTACAAGAAAAAAACAAACAACCCCATCAAAAAGTGGGCAAAGGATACGAACAGACACTTCTCAAAAGAAGACATTTATGCAGCCAAAAGACACATGAAAAAATGCTCATCATCACTGGTCATCAGAGAAATGGAAATGAAAACCACAATGAGATACCATCTCACACCAGTTACAATGGCAATCATTAAAAAGTCAGGAAACAACAGGTGCTGGAGAGGATGTGGAGAAATAGAAACACTTTTACACTGCTGGTGGGACTGTAAACTAGTCCAACCATTGTGAAAGTCAGTGTGGCGATTCCTCAGGGATCTACAACTAGAAATTCCATTTGACCCAGCCATCCCATTACTGGGTATATACCCAAAGGATGATAAATCATGCTGCTATAAAGACACATGCAAACGTATGTTTATTGCGGCACTATTCACAATAGCAAAGACTTGGAACCAACTCAAATGTCCAACAATGATAGACTGGATTAAGAAAATGTGGCACATATACACCATGGAATACTATGCAGCCATAAAAAATGATGAATTCATGTCCTTTGTAGGGACATGGATGAAATTGGAAGTCATCATTCTCAGTAAACTATCGCAAGGACAAAAAAACCAAACACCACATGTTCTCACTCATAGATGGGAATTGAACAATGAGAACTCATGGACACAGAAAGGGGAACATCACACTCTGGGGACTGTTTTGGGGTGGGGAGAGGGCGGAGGGATAGCATTAGGAGATATACCTAATGCTAAATGGTGAGTTAATGGGTGCAGCACACCAGCATGGCACATGTATACATATGTAACTAACCTGCACATTGTGCACATGTACCCTAAAACTTAAAGTATAATAATAATAAAAAAAAGAGGGAGGAGAGAGGGAGAATTGTAATAGTTAAATAATTTTTTAATAAAATAAATGCACAACAAGAAAAAAAATGATAAAAACAATTTCACTTACAATAGCTTCATAAAAAATGGATTCCTAGGAATAAACTTCACCAAGGAGGGTAAAGATTTGTACATGGAAAACTATGAAACTTTGATAAAGAAACACAAGTAAATTGGAAAATATCTCATGTTCATGGATCAAAAGAATTAATACTGTTAAAATGGCCATACCACCCAAAGGAATCTACAGATTTAATGCAATCTCTATCAAACTACCAATGACATTCTTCACAGAAATAGAAAAAGCAATCCTAAAATTCATATGGAACCACAAAAAGGCCCCAAATAGCCAAAACTATTCTGAACAAAGAGAACAAAGTACCTGACTTCAACATATACTACAACGCAGTAGTAATAAAAACAGCATGGTGCTAGCATAAAAAAAGACACATAGACCAATGGGACAGAATAGAGAATCCAGAAATAAATTCACACACATACAGCTGACTAATTTTAGACCAAGATGCCAAGAAGAGATGTGGGAAAAAGACAGACTTTTCAGTAAATGGTGCTGGGAAAATTCAAAATCTACATGCAAAAGAATGGAACTAGACCTCTACCTCTCACCATATACAACAATAAACTGAAAATAGATTAATGGCTTAAACGAAAAACCCCAAATTATAAAACTACTAGGAGAAAACATAGGGGAAACACTTTGTGATATTGATCTGGTCAAGCATTTTTAAAATAAGACTTCAAAAGCACAGGCAACAAAAGCTAAAATAAACAAATGAGATTACATCAACTAAAAAGCTTTTGCAAAGCAAAGGAAACTAACAGTGAAGAGACAACTGACAAAATGGGAGAAAATATTTGCAAACTATACATCTGACAAGGAATTAATATCTACAATATGTAAGAAACTTAAACTACTCAATGACAGAAAAACAAAAACCCATTTAAAAGTGAGCAAATAAACCTTAATAGACATTTCTCAAAAGAAGACTTAACAAATGGCCACAGGTATATGAAAAAATACTCAACATCACTAATCGTCAGAAGCAAATCAAGATCACAATGAGATACTGAAAAGAGGAAAGAAAACAAGTGCTGGCAAACAAAGGATGTGGAGAAAAGAGAACACTTACACACTTCGTGGGATTGTAAACTAGTACATCTGTTATGAAAAACTATGAACATTCCTCAAAAAATTAAAAATAGAGCTACAATATAATCCAGCAGTCTCACTACTGGGTTTACATAAAAAAGAAATGAGCTAAGTATGTCAAAGAGGTATCTGCACTCCCATGTTTATTGCAGTACTATTTATAATCGCCAAGGTATGGACTACCTCAGATGAATGGATCAAATAACTTGGCATATATACATAATGGAATGCTATTCACCCATAAAATAGAATGAATCCTGTCATTTGTGACAACATGGATGAACCGGGAGGATATCTCATTAAGTGAAATAAACCAGACCACATAAAGACAAACACCATGTAATCTCAATCATATGTGGAATCTCTGAAAACATAAAGTTGATATCACAGAGCAGTGAGTAGAGCAGTAATGACCAGATACTAAGGTAAGGAGAAGGGAGGGGAAGATGAGGACAGGTTGGTCAAAGGCTACAAAGTTGTAATTAGATAGAATAAATAATTTCTGGTATTTTATCACATAGTAGGGTGGCTGTGGTTAATGATAAAATATTGTGCATTAAAAAATAGAAGAGATGCTTTTGAATATTGTCACTACAAAGACATGATAAATGCACGAAGTGATGAATACACTAACTACCCTAACTGGATCACTATACAACATAGATGTGTATCAAAACATCAAATTGTACCCCCTAAACATGTACAATTACAATGTATCAGTTAAAAAATAAAAACAGAAAAAGAAGTCCATCAAATAGAGTTACTACAGATCTAGTCAGGATGAAGTATAACGCAGCTCTTCTTGGAACAGGGTGGTAGATTAAAAAAATTTAATTTTTTTCAGTTCTAATATTTTTCCTGAAAAACTTGCCAAATTATAGTAGTCAAATTCAGTAGTCAAAAAACTTGCCAAATTCAGTAGTCAAAAACCTCTGAATTTCCTTGTTCTATGGAAATTTTTGTTAAACTTGCATAAGAGCAAAGACAATATATGAAAATCTTTTTAGAATTATTCTGAGACGTAGAGAAGTTTCTTATGTAATAAACAACTCCAGTGTTACATTAACCTTCTCATTTGCCTCTTCGGTTAAGAAAATGATTCTTAGAAAAAGTACAGTGAAATGATGAGTGGGAATGCTGTACTACATTAGAATGATAAATTAGAGAGAAAATAAATTAATGACAGTAAAATCACACTCATATTAAGGTACAACTTTAATGAATGTTCACTTTACAAAATCATAATGCTAATGACTTTCTTAACTAGAGCTATTTAAACTCATAGTAAGCATTAACCATGTTTCCTATCACTCTCACAAAGAAAAGTTATTTGTAATTTTAGGGGAGTATTTGAATATTCTAAATATATTTTCTGCTTATGTTAAAGGACTCCTCAGGAAGTATAATTGTTTATAGCATCATTGGTTTAATAGTTGGACAGGTTGATTTGTTTTGCTTACATGTGAACTTTGCCCCAGCCACGGGGGCACATGAAATCCTCAGTCTTTTCTCTTGTCACTTTCTCTCTTCAAAATCCTCTTTTCCTGTATCTTCAAGAGGCTGCCTCCATCTCATTATTCAGGTCTCAACTCAAATATCAGCTTCTCTGCTAGGCTTCTAACTCTTCCCTCTAAAGTAACAATTCTAGTCACTCTATTTCATTATACTGTCTGGTTTTCTTCATTTCATTTACTACTACCAATATTTATTTAGAGAATATTTTTTTTCAGCACCTACAATGTGTCAGGCACTGTTGAAGGGGCTGAAAGTAATGCAACAGTAAAAGGAAAGAAATTTCTGCTCTTATGAAACTTATATTCTGAAATCCTTTTTAGTTTTGCTTACTTTTACGGTACACCTAACAAGAATGTGAGCTCCACGAGAGCAGAGATTTTGTCTTTCTTGGTCTTCATTGCACAGCCAGTTTCTAGGTTTGTGTAAATTAGTAGGTGCTCAATACACTTGCGTATGAATGAGCTCATTTTGCAAAGTGCTTAAAACTTTCAGTATGCCTCTACCTCATGGACTTACCAGAATTCAATGCTGTCCTTTCACTCTGTAAGAAACAATGACTGAAGATCCTGATTGCACCATTGTAGTGAATTAGTCCCTGGTATATCAGTTACTCTGCCTTTGTTAGTTGAACTTATCCAGATAGCTTTGATTTTTCTCAAACTTATTTATGGCAACAGTGTTAGATTTTTATTGGTGTGTAACAAATCCCCACAGATTTAATGATTCAAAACAACACACATTTATTGTCTTATAGTTCCAGTGGGTCAGAGGTCTGAGTACAGCTTAACCTGGTGCTATCCTTCAGAATCTCTGACAAGGCTGCATTTAAGTTATTTACCAGGATTAGGTCTCACGTGAAGGCTCAACTGGGAAAATATGTGCTTCCAAATTCATGCAGTTGTGGGAAGAATTCACTTGCTTGAGAGTCACTGAAATGTGGACCTTGGTTTCTAGCTGGCTATTAGATGGAGTCTACTCTTAGTTCATTGTCATGTTTGTTTCTCCAATATGGCAGCTAGCTTCAGCAAAGTGCATAAGCCAAGGAGGCAACAGCATCTGAAAGCAAGACAGGAGACATTATTTTATGTATGTTAATACATAAGTGACATCACATCTCCTTTGTGATATTCTATTGATTAGAAGCAAAACACTAGGTAGCTCAGACTCAAGGGGAAGAAATTATACAAGGAATGAATCCTAGGAGACTGGAATCATTGAAGGCATCATTGAGTCTGCCTGTCACAACAGTTGTTTATTTACTAATTTAATCATTTGGTTTAATTAATAGTGAAAAACAATAATATATGAGTGGGAAAAGAGAGTTGTTGACGTAAAAACTGTTACATGCTTTGTAAAGACATGATAAAGTCAATTTGCTATATAAAACGTTTTTAAATTGTGTGTGGGATTAGAGCACTATAAAAAAATAACAATCTCTAATTCCACGTACGGGTTTTTTATGAGTGTCTAATTTTTTCTCCTACTTTAAATACATGCAAAATCAAATTATAACTGATCCATTATGGATGTGACTTATGCAATAGAGATAATGTAAAAATTTTATCAACCATATTCAAAAAGGCCCTGCCATTGCAACAAAAATATGGCCCAGATGTTGTCAACAAATTGAGTTTGATATAGAAGCTGGAAAAAAAACAAAACTTACGGGATTCACATATTAAACACTAACTGGGAGCAATTATCTGCTGATATGCATGCTGCTCAGAGACTTACAGAAGATTTAAAGTCATTCATCAATAGAGAAAATTGGATTAGAGAGCAATTCTACAAAATTGAAGAATTGGGTCTAAATGAGAATGTGTCACATTTTCTTACAAAAATAATGGCACAGAATCAGAGCATGCAACATTTAGAATCAGAAATCCAAAGAAGAAATCATAGCAACCTCTTGTAGCAATGCAGCTTGTATCCAAAATTGCTATTTTTAAAAAAATCAGCAAATTCTAGAACTTCAAAAACATAAATATTTTATATTTACCAGTTGATTATAGCTCACAAAAATCAACATGGGTGAATTCTGAATTATTCAAAGAAACATGAAAAAATAAATTTACATAAAAAGCCAAAGCCTTTTTAGATAACACACTTTCACAACTCAGTGTCAAAACCTTGAAGGCACTGAGAAAATTTTTTGTCTCATCAGTGTTACATTTTAAATTCAGCTCATGTAATAAAGAGTTCTAGATTGTTTTAAAAGGTGACACAGGCGAAAATTGCCAGTTCTGAAAAACATACAAGACAAGAAAACAGGTCTTAGAGAATCATTAAGATTTATTAAACGAAGATTTTCATAATGTATTTTTATTATAAACTTAAACTACTACTTTAGCCTTTGATAAATACAGGTGAAAAATATCAGTTGAGAGTGATAGTGCTATGGTAAACTTTGAACAAGAAACTAATTAACATTTCAGCATATTAACTGATTTTGAGTAAATTAGAGATTGTAAAAGTTTTCCTGAAGATAACACATAACAAATAATTATAGTTAATGTTCTGAAAAATAAATAGAAATCCTATATATGGACAGAAAAAATAAATATAAAGAAGCTACAAAATTGAATCCAGAGCGAAATATTGCTTATGCATTACTCAAATAAATCATAGGTGCAATTATGTGTTATATATTTTTATGACTGACGGTTGAATGAACCAATAATATTTTGATAAAATGTTTAAAACTCCTGAAGAAATGTATTTCTTCTTCTCAATAACTTAAAATAATATCATTAGATACGTCAAATATTAAGTTAAAACAATATATTCTAAATGCTTTTAAAATATATACACTTTTAACCAACAGGTTTCATTATGTGAACAAGAACTACTCTATAAATAGTACTAGATCTGAGAACTTTTAGTGATGTAGCTTATACTCAAACTGGACAGCTGGCTCAGCTAGAGCCTTAAAGACATTTGTGAAAACTCTGCCCTGTGTTTATCCTACTGATGGTAATTTGGCTGCATTAAATACAAGGAAATGACACTTTTGATAGGAACAGGAATCTCAGACCTGGCTCCATAATAGTGGCTAACTAAAATAGTAATGTTAAAGCTATTATTTCCATTGATTGGTGGAGAAAAAAAGGAAATGTATTTTTTGGTGGGGGGTACTACAATTTAATATCCAGTAATTGGTTAGAATCTGAATTTACAACAGACTTAAAATACTTAATATTTGATATATAATACCAAGCATAGAAATGTAAATGCAATTAAACTGGAAATGACACCATTCATATAAAAAAAACCAGATGATTATAGTGCTCATGATTCGTTGTCTTCTTATAATTTATTCTTTGTCCTATTGTGTAGTAGTCACAACCAGTCAATAAAATCACATCCTTTTTGCAAAGTAATTGATCAGAGATGCACATGTGATCCAAATTGGTCCTGAGTGAAGCTCAGAGCTTTTAATTCATGGTTGGGGAAGAGAAATTATCCAGATAGTTCTGTGTGGTGGTAGCACCTGATACTGTTTCAGACATCTCATTACTATGAGCAATACTAGACTGAAAGTCACATGTACATAGATGAGGCTGGAACAGAGAGAATTGAAGAGAGATAGAGCTAAAGGTGTGACAAGGCATACCTGAAGTTAATCCTACCTTTGAGTGTTTCAGTAATAACATTTATAAACAATATAAGTTATATTTTCTGTTATTTGCAAAATATCCTTATATAGTAAATAAGTATTTTTAAAATTTTAAATGCAGGGGTATTTGTGCAGGAAGTGCAAGCTTGTTACATAGATAAATGTGTGCCATTGTGATTTGCTGCACAGATCATCCCATCACCCAGGTATTAAGCCCAGCATCCATTAGCTGTTCTTGATGCTCCCCTTCCTCCCTACTCCCACCCTCTGACAGTCCCCAGTGTTGTTGTTCCCCGCCATGTGTTCTCATCATTGAGCTCCCACCTATAAGTGAGAACATGCAGTTTAAGACATTGAAAGAACCTTAGAGGGTTGAAAATCAGCACCCAGAATTTCCCCGAGTGACTTTAAAGATGAGAGGTGGCTGTTTGAGCAGAAGAGGCTACTTTGCAAGTGAACACCACAACAATAAATGCCTGGTAATGTCACTGTTAACAGAACCATATCTCTGGTGGTGCTGGGGCAATTCAAAGCTGATTGCCTTATGGTATTTAACGGTTGATTCTCCTAGAGACATGGAATGGTTTTTACTTTGAAATAAACTGTACTTCTACTTGCCAATGATATTTTCCTCCCCACCCTGTTGATCTTTGGCTAACAACATTAATTATTTATTGGAGTTACACGTAACTGAGAATTATTAGTGATTGACCACAGCTATAACTCATAAAATATTCATTACATATCTTTAAATTATTGATTGATATTACGAATGTACAGGCACCATAATAGAACAAAAGTTTAGCATTGTTTCCAGCTGACAAGGATTAAGTAGAAATGCTTCACCCCCATCCTTTTCTCTCACTCTAGAAAGCTGACAACATTAGTAAGTTAAGTGTTTTCATTTCTTTTGATAATAGCTTACCAGATATCTGGAATCCTACCTCAAAGGTGGATGGATAGGTAAAATAATGCTAATAACTACAAATAATAAAAATAATAGTTAACTCTTATGTAATACAATAAACCAGGTATTATTTTAGCACTTTCCACATGCCAGCTAATATACTCTTTAGGATAACCTCAAGAAGTAGATACTATTATTATCTCTTCTTTATGAATAGGAAAGTTGAGGTATACAAAATCAAGTCACTTGCTCAAGATCACAAAGCTTGAAGATGGAAGGGTTGGGATTTGAACCAGGCAGTTTGGCTACAGAGCACATGCACTCAACCACAAACTGTAACATGCTAGTGATCATAAATATCACTAAATGTTGGAGAGCAGACGCTTGCCTATGGCTAGTTATTCTTGGAGTTAATCCAAGGGAATTTTGCACTGAAATGTAAAAGACTCAAACTACAAATTGGTCCCTAGAGAGAAGATTTTCCTCATACTGGGTGGCAACAGCAACGAGACTCACCATAGAACAGCATCATATGAAAATATTCTAGAATAGGTGGTGGTTGATTATAATAACCGAGGACTACTTCATACTGGGAGACTCTCAGAGGATATTAATTCTATAGTGAATTTTTAGAACTACTGTTGCAGGTTTAACAAAAATGTGGTGGGTGATTTTTGTTTTCTGAACACTTGGCATTTTAAACAATTTATGGGAAGCCAGGGCTGTGTGAGTATTTTGTGAATCATGGAGAAGGAAATTGACATTGTGATTTTTCTGGCTCCAGGTGTAACAAGAGCAAATAAACTATTACTGTATTTTTAACTTTGACCCACAGGAAACTTGTGGTATAGCAGTGAATTGATGTTTTTAAGAAATTGACCAAGTAATTTAAAAAATTACAAGAGGTAATTTTGGAATATTCAGACATGAATAAAATTTTCATTAAAGTTAGTATTCTCCAGAATGGATGCTGTGAGGAGTAGAAGTCTGATACTCAGTTGCCAATAATGCCAATGAGAAAGCAGATGGAAAGACATTAAAGAGCACCAATTTTACTTCACAGGAAGTGATCCATCTTCAGATTTTACAGGATCATGCGGCTTCAACTGCCAACTTATATAATTTTAGTAACTGTGTATGAAATTCGAGCCAAGATTTCACTCCAAACCCTGGCCTATATATCCAGGTGCCTATTGAATATCTACTTAAGATGGTGCGGATTTACTCTCTTGGTAAATGACCATCACGTATTTCCATTTCTACTTAAATTTTTAAGGCTTTAACTGGCTCTATAAGTTAAAATAAATTTGTTTTCCTTTAAATGTGTTTATTCTTATTGTAAGCATTTTATAATTTTGTATAAATATCCATTGTCTCTAATCATTTTGCTTTCAGTAAAATGCTTTTTAGCTGTTTTGGATATTAATTACCAGTGGATTGATATGATTGCTTTCGTTGACTAGTAAAACTTATTGCCTATGCTGATTAGCTTAGCCTTGCAAAATGAAAACATTACTAGCCTTTCTCAGAAATAAATATATATATATATATATATATATATATATATATATATATATATATATATAGCCTGACTTAGTCCTTAATGCCTCTGCTTCCCTCAGAGAACACATCAAATTCGATTCTAATTCTGTATGTATACTTCCCAATTCTGACCTTTTTCTATAAGTTCACCATCTTAGATTAGAATGTCATCATTTTTGAATAGATGATTGCAACAATCTCCCAATAAATCCCCCCTGCCTCTTGTTTTGCCACCATTCAAATCATATTTTTTTCCGAGCCATCAGAGTGAGGCTTATATGCATCAATCTTATCCTGACAGTCTCCTATGTAAAATTCTTTATTTGCTCTCTATGGTTTCTGAACAGAGTCAGTATAGGACCCTTCAAGATCTGGCCCTTATTCAGTGACCAGACTTACCTGTCACTGTTCCACATAACTATCCTTGTTTTCTGAAAGTTATCCTCCAGCTAATTCCAAAGCATTTATTCTTCCTATAACCCACCTCATGTTCCATTTTTTTTTCACGATGAATGTGTGTGCATGTATATCCAAGAGTGCATTAAGAATTTTATTGTGATGGTTATATGGTATGGTGAAATTTGTGACTTAGAGTATTTGTGGGCATTTAGCATACATTTTCTGTAAAAGCTGTCCTGCTAGTAGGACCATATCTGAAGTAATCCTTAGTTTTGGGTGCCAAATTTTAAGAATAAATCAACAAGCTAGAGCATGAACAGCAAAAAAGAGAAGCCTAAAAAAAGATTAGTCTTATTGTGCTCACCATAACTCAAGCAATAGTTGAAGGCCTGTTGTATAGATTGAAGCTTTGGCTAAAGTGCATCTCCCTTTTGTATAACTTTGGAGAAGTCATTAGAGAGAATGTAGAAAGATGTTTTTACTCCATAGGTTTCCATGTGAGGAAATATTTAAATACAAGCTCTTACCTAAGATAGAGGGAGACAGTGAAGGTAGTAGGCAGGGTTCGGACACCAGACCAGATTGAGGACTAGCTAAAACAGACCCAGGGCAAAAGCAGCTTTCAATCAGATGCCCCCACTAGTGTATGTCAATTTACCATTACCATGGCAACACCCAGTTATCACCCCTTGCCATGGCAATGACCCAATGACCTCAAAGTTACAACTCCTTCCCTAGAAATTTCTGCATAAGCCACCACTTAATCTATGTGCAATTGAAAGTGGGTATAAATATGACTGCAAAACTGCCCCAAGTGGCTACTCTTTGCCTACAGGGTATCCCTGCTCTGCAGGAGCAGTCACAGAGCTGTAACACTGCAGGAGCTGTTAAGACTGTCTCTTCAATAAAGCTGTTTCTTCTACCTCTGGCTTGCCCTTGAATTCTTTCCTGGGCAAAACTAAGAACGCTTGCCAGCTAATCTCTACTTTGGGAGTCACCTGTCGTGCATCAGTAGGACTAAAGCAATCCCCCACATCACCTTTCATTCTGATTATTATTTTGTGTCTGTTTCATTTTTCACCTTAAAATGGTATAATAGGCCAGGTGTGGTGGCTCATACCTGTAATCCCAGCACTTTGGGAGGCCGAGGTGGGTAGATCACCTGAGGTCTGGCGTTCAAGACCAGACTGACCAACATGGTGAAAACCCATCTTTACTAAAAATATGAAAAATTAGCTGGGCATGATGGTGTGCGCCTGTAATCCCAGCTACTGGGGAGGCCGAGGCAGGAGAATCGCTTCAACCTGTGAGGCAGAGGTTGCAGTGAGCTGAGATCACGCCATTGTATTACAACTGGGATTCAGAGCAACACTCTGTCTCAGAAAAAAAGGGTATAATAGACTGCCTCAGTGCATCAGTCAAGACCTCATTTTGGGAACCATCAATGATCCATTAAAAACAAGTGAGTTTTTATCAACATGTTTGAGAAGCAGTACCTCTAGACCTTACACAGTTTCTTGTTTTCTAAGTGTTTCGATTTTGATCTCACAAACTGTATATTTTTCCCCTCATTTTATGTGACTAATTGTATCTATAAAAAGATGATTAAGAAAGTGAAGTATCTTCATTAAATTCTAGTGTGCCCTATTGACTGTTTCATTTGTTTTTAAGTAGTATTGATTTTTAATCTTTAAGTTCAGTGTGTCTAAATAAGTTTTTCGTTATAATTTGGTCTAGGGCTGTTAGCTTACATTTTCTTATTTTAGTTTTATTTTACATTACTAATTGTATATACTTTTAGTACTACTCTATTAATGAACAGCTAGTGTTGTTTTTTTGAAACAAGCATTTTAGAAAATAGGAAATAATACAGAAGTATTCTAAAAATCATGTTTAATTCTTCTACTCAGAGTCACTTTTTAACAACTACTAATTTTAGTATATTCATTTCCAGTCAGTTTCCTAGATGTATACATTTATTTTTAACTTCATTAAAATATTTAAATTTTTACATTTAATTTTATTTATTTATGTATTTATTTATTTTTTTAGAGACAGACTCTTGCTATGTCACCAGGGCTGGAGTGCAGTGGCACAATCATTACTCACTGTAACCTCAGACTCCTGGGCTCAAGAAATCCTTCTGCCTCAGCCTCCTGAGCAGCCGAGACTAAAGGTGTGCACTATCATGCCTGGCTAATTTTTAAACCTATTTTGTGGAAACAGGGGTCTTGCTGTGTTGCACAGGCTGGTCTTGAACTCCTCGCCTTGAGCAATCCTACTGCCTCTGCCTCCCAAAGTGCTGGGATTACAGGCATAAGCCAGTGCACCCAGTCATTTATGTTTAAATGGTTGTGATTTCACCTTATTTGTAACTTTGTATTCCACTTTTTCAGTTAATATTATGTGCATTATTGCATGTCATTAAAAAACTTCCTAAATATGTTTTTCTTAACCCACAGTTATTAAGGACAGGATTTTCTGAGCAATTAGGTTTTAGAGATTTATGTATGAATGTCTTTTATTCAAAAGAATTAATGCAAATTGGCTGTTCAGTAACTACCATTCTAACTAACTTGAATCGACATAATTGCAGAAAGAAATTTAAGAGAGAAATCTTAGTCGGCTCTGAAACATGCAGGATGTCTCTGATGAAATGTCTAACATCCCTTAATTTCCTCTACTTCATTTACAACAATTTTACTCCTCTCTCTCACCTTTAAACATCCTTTGTCCTTACCCTACAGTTCTTTCCTAAAAATCAAATTACTTGACCTATTTTTGTTCTAAATGCTAATTATATTTCACATTGTTAAGCAGATTTTTGTCTTAATTATGAGGTCTTAAATTAAGAATAATTATTAAACAACATTTTTTCTATTACTCTATGAAAATAGAGAAATCACTAGTGATTTAAAAATCACTTCATATCTACCATGTAAGCTCTGAAAGAAGAAAAGATGCATAACTTATTTCTTATATGTCAGGAGCTTAGCACATGGCAGGCACTGATCCAATAGCATTTAATAAAGTACAAAAATTAAAATTTGCTTTTTAGCATGTGAATTAAAAATGAGAGAAAAGCAAAGAAGAAAAAGAGATGAGAAAAGTTAGGAAATGGGTAGACAAAAATGAAAGTTGGCATGTGGATGTTTTGCTACATCTTCTTGAACATATTTGTCTTCCTGGGTTCTGCATATGTGTGAATCCAACCAAGATGCATAAGCCAAATCAACTCAACTTACATCATGTCTCCTAAAGTAAAAATAGGCAAAAACATTTCTCTTCTAATTTGAGAATTTAACAATTAGAAAATTATAGGTAAAATAAGTAATTTTACATTATTTTTTAAATGAAAATAACATATAGTATATTTTTAGAAAATGAACCTAATATAATTTTTTAAATGAATCATTTGGCTTAGGAAGCTAGTTTGGAAGTAATCTGGCTTCCTAGTTAATATAGTTTTCATTGAGGGAATATTTGGAAAGTAGAGATAATGAGATCACTTGCATTCATCACCTAGATATAAGTCATGTAAATGCTTCATTTTCTGTTCTTCGTCTTTCGCCCACATGTATTGATGCACAGTTTTCCCAGTAAAACTGGGATTATATCATACGTGTATTTCAACTAAAATTTTGTAATTCATATGTTTTTCTTTTATTCTCATATTTTTAAAAATCATTAGTCTTCTGTATTATTTTAGGCATACTATTGTTTTAATATATGAAACCAAAGCATACCAGCCTGGAAATGATCTGTGTTTTAATTTTAATTAAAGTGTGTTATGTCTTCAAGTTTTAGGCACTTCAGACAATATATTCAAAAACCATTTAAGATAAATGTTATGAATTTCTAACAACAAGTCAAGGGCTATGTTCAGCTCTTTTTTTCTTACTCATATTTCATGGCAGGGACAATTTGGATATATAAGGGGAAATTTGACTGTGATTGCAAGCAAAATCAATCCTGAGATAGATTGGTATGAACAGTGAAACTTTCAGAAATTTGTGTTTATTATTAATGGTAAAAACAAGAAAACAGACAAACAAATCCCAACACGTGCACACCCCTACCCCCTCACCGATGAGCAGGTGAGAGCAGCTTATACAGCTGGCTTGAAATAATTGAAGCTATTCAAGTGATAAGCCGATATAACAACAATAGAATCTTTCTCATGTATAGAACTGATGTCTCTTTCCTATAAAATGAACATCTCAACCTTGGCAAGGTGTTAGAATAACCTAGTGAGTTTTTAAAACAAACAGTAGGGCTGGGCACGGTGGCTCACGCCTGTAATCCCAACACTTTGCTAGGCCAAGGTGGGTGCATCACAAGGTCAGGAGATCAAGACCATCCTGGCCAACATGATCAAACCCCATCTCTACTAAAAATACAAAAACTTAGCCGGCGTTGTGGTGCATGCCTGTAGTCCCAGCTACACAGGAGGCAGAGGCAGGGGAATCACTTGAACCCTGGAGGTGGGGATTGCAGTAAGCCGAGATCGTGCCACTGCACTCCAGCCTGGCGACAAAGCGAGACTCCATCACAAAAAACAAAACAAAACAAACAACAACAAGAACAAAACAGACTAACAAACAGAAAAAGAGTAGTATAGCTTTACCCCCTAAATTGGTCTGTGGTGGAGCCTGAGCTCTGGTGTGTTTTAAAAAGAACCCTGATGATCCTTTTGTTTAGCCAGGAATAAGGAGTATTGCTAAAATGAATGCGAAATTGCAAAATTGGATTTTGAGAAAGTAAAATCTGATCTTCTCTTTCTAATAAGAGTAAACAAAGGAATAAGATGAAGGCAACTAACAAGCTGAAATATATTTTTAATTTTTTATATTCACCTGGGCAGATATTATTTATGCAACACTTAAACAGATTATTTATTTCTATAAAAGTTTACATTTAACCTGTAAGCTTTCAAAAACAATATCTGTTCTTTTTTGATGGAAAAAATCCAAAATTCACGCAATTCACTTATCATATTAAAAAATAAATCTGTTTTTTAAATTTATTTTTTTCTCACACAGTCTCATATTAATCTATGGCAAACAAAATAATTAGCCATTCAATTTTGTGATGTTGTTGTAAAAGTATTTCAAAATAATTATGTTACCGTTTACATTTTATGTTTTGTACCAAAAGATCTATTTCAAATTTGTGAACAATAGACAGAGGTAATGTCAAATAATGAAATATCTTTTTTGGGTTAAAATTTGATTACATTGTCTAGCTGTTTTTTAAACTGTGTTGACTTAAATTAAATCCTTTCTTAAATTAAGATAATAAAAGTGTTCCAGGCTGAATCTAAGTCCATTCTGAGAAACAGCGGTAAATCACTCTATAATTAACTTATCTAAGACAACTTCAGAATGAAATTTGCTTTCTGGTTTCTCTACCACTGCTAAGAAAAATAGCCCCAAATTTAATTAATGAAATGTTGTTTGCCTATATTTTATATTAAGCCTTTCATCTAACATAATCTCCATGTGTTCTATTTAGTTAATAATTCGTAGGTTTTGGTGTTAATAAGGAATCATTTAGGGGTGTTGCTTAAAAATTTAGATTCTTGGGCTCCAACCTAGACATTCCCAGGGAGAAAATCTGGGAATCTGCATATGTTAAACAAACTTCTCCGTCTATTCTAATGTAAACAATAGTCGTTCACACTTGAGAAAATGTTCTTCTTGTTGTTCTTATTTCCAGGCATTTTGGGAAAAAGATGCTGTGAGGTATACTTCACAGGTGTTTGGAGGAAGGTTGGTTGGCTGTTACAGTTTTTCTGCTTGCAGACCCACAACTATCCTTAACAAGGCGTAGGCCATCCCCTGTGCCCTGTGGTTTTTAGGGCACTTCAGACTTTTTCTGTTTCCTCAAGCATTTGCACTTCCTTCCTTTGTTGAGGTAATTTATGTCCAAAGGGTAAAGCCATAAATGTGTACCAGTACTCAGGTTTAAATTAGAAATATTTGTAAGAAAAATGTATCTATTTAAATTCATACTTAGGTGTAAATGAACGGAATCTTTTCTGGTAAAAGAAGTGCAGTGGGAAAAGGAATGTTAAGGGCATTAATATGGGATGTTGAGGAGGAGTGGGGCACCACAGGGACTGAAAAACTGGCTCAGAACGGGAAGTCTGTGACTGTTGAAGAAATCGTGCCAGTCTAACAAATTTTGCTCTGTCTTGGTTTTAGCATTCTCTGCCTATCTACCTATTTACTACCTATCCATAAGTTCCTTGAGGACAATTTCTCTTTTATATTTCTTTTTCAGAATTTGTCTGAACCTTATTTTGTATTTAACGCATTAAAGGCAGACAGCAAGTACTTGCTGGGTGTTAAATGATACAGCCCCTGGGTCACTTTAAACTCTGTTCCCTCCCTCTTAGTTCACCTTCTGCCTTCTAATGATTTTATTATTGACATCCCACTACCATTTCCTTACTTAGTGGTCAAGTTATTTCCTGCCCCGTCTCCTTGACTAATCTTTTATCTTGTCAAACCTGCCTTCCACATCAAAAGCAAAGTAACCCTCCATTGCCTAAATAATATTTTCTGAACTGTGTTTCTGGGAATACTTATTTCCAGAAAATGGAATCCCATTGGACTTTAGCAATTCAAATAAGTTTGAAAAATGATTTCATTGTGATTTTTTAGAGCCTTTACATGTAAGGTACTCTCCAAGGGGATGTTCTTTTCAGTATTTCCCAAGCTTATTTGACCGGTAGTCCATTTTTTGTGAAACGCTTTTTGGCCTATAAGAAGAACTATTCATTTCTCACCATGGTACACAAAGCTTTTCAAGACCCTCCTCACTGTCTTTCTTTCTGGGTTATTTTCCACCACTTTCTCCTGTACATTCCTCAAACGGCAACTCTGAGCTTCTTTTTGTTTCTGCTGTGCTACACGTGTGTGTCTGTCCTTGCTTTTGCAGACCATGATTGTTCTGCCTGGAATGCCCCCTGACACACCTTTCACTCCAACCTTTACTCTTTTATGTCCTTAGGTTTTTATTTCTTTTGAGAGGCCTGCCTTTATTATCCCATTCACAGTATCCTCCTTTTACTACATTATCATTACATCTGCTGTATGTCTTCATCAGTGCATCTACCACAGTCTGATTTCTGTGCATACTTCCTTCTTTCTCTAGAATGAGTTTCTTGAAGCCAGCGACTATTCACCTTTGTTTCAAAAGAACTGGATTTCAATACATGCTAAATGAATGAATAAATGCACAAATAAGTTTTCAGCTCAACTGATATTTGCTTACTGGCTAGAAATCCTGAATTAAAGTTTGCCTTTTTACAATCTCCAAGTTTCACTTGCATCCAAATTATTACATTAGAGCATAGTACGTTTGATTCTGATTTATTCACATAATTCATTCAAGTATCCACCTGTTTCAACTGCTGTTGTCTCCAGGGAAGTGCTGGAGTGCCCACTGTGTTTCTCCTGAACATAAATATACTTGGAAGACTGTGCTGTATTTGAGAGCAGTTTTTTTTTTTTTTTAAATTAAGACCCTGAGATAGAACACAGGACTATCAGTAGCTCTTCTTTCTTTTTTATGGTTTACTTTCTTTGAAAGAATTCATCTAAGAGAGCTTTAAACCTCACTATTTTATTTTTATTTAACAAACACATATGGTATTTACTATGTAACCATATTGTAAGCAATTCAGAGATATTAACTTATCTAATCATTATGAAAACTCTACCCAGGCAGATATTCCTGTTGTCCATACTTCACAGATGAGAAAACATAGGCAAGAGGGTGGAAGTATGTTACTACGGTGACACTATTAAAAAATAAGAATAGCATTTGATTCTGAGCAGTCTGTCTCTCAGAGTTTGTCGTTGAAAGCGCTTAGCCATGCTTCTTTTCATTGCGTTCAGATTCATGTGGAAGAATCGCTGAGCAGTTTTTAGGTGCACATGCCACCTTATCGAAATTCCTTAAATGCTCTGTGAAAAGGAGTTTTTAAAGTTTCTTTCAGTTTAGCTAGCTGGTAGAGAATATAAATCCATAAAAAACTTAAAGGTTATTGATTGGATAGGATTTATCTTTCCAAATGTAATCATGTGGACTTCTAATGTTGAGAAAGTAAACAGATTTTAAAATGAAGGGGAGCATTACGTCAGTTATAAAATATTTCTTTTTTAAAAAAATGGAATATAACTGCAATAGGTTTTTATCTAAGACTCAGTGAATCTTAAAGAGATTAAGCCATACTAGGAACTCTTATGTGAGAAAGATTGACATAGCTGCGGGACACAGACTATTTCTATGCAGTATAGCTCTTTTTAATGAAAAAATAATCAAGGCAATGGAGCTTCAAAAATGTAAGCTGCAGATGATGAGGAAGAATGGCAGAAGATAAAACAATAGAAGAAAGGGAGAGAATTACATAGCATAAGAGGGTTGACCTACATCTGTTCATTTACCTTATAACCTAATATCTATTATAATGTTGCCTTATCCATTTTTCTTGCTGTAAAGAAATAGCTGAGGCTGGGTAAGGGGCTTACTTGGCTCATGGTGTTTCTGCAGGCTGGACAGAAAGCATGTTGCCGACATTTGCGTTTGATGAGAGCCTCAGGAAGCTTCCACTCATGGAGAAAGGCAAAGGAATTTCAGCATCGTGTGCAGATCACATAGTGAGAGAGGAAGGGGAGTGGGAGTCAGTCAGGCAACTACCCTGCATTTAACTGAAAATGCACTAATCCTTTCTCCAGAATTTTACTTTTAGGATTTTAATATTTGGGATTTTAATCTTTTGGGATTGTGATTTTCAGGATTGCAGGGATTAGGAATTTTAGACTTTAGGAATTTTGATCTTCAGGAATTTTAATCTTTTGTGATTTCAACATTCAGGATTATGGCATTTGGGGTTGTGTCTTTTTGGATTATGATGGGTGCCACTTTTCCTAGGCAATTCCTGAAAGTGACATTCCATCACTTTTTCATATTTCATTTGTTAGACTAAGTTAATAGGCCCATCCCACAGCCAAAAGGAAGGGACTACACAAGAGTAACTACATCAGAAGGTGAAGGACATGGGGGCCACATTAGAGTTTGCCTACCACAATTGTGATGGGCTTGTTAGATATTGTTTAATTTGCTTGAATAATGTTTCTGATAGCTTCAGCATTCTAATATAGAAGACTTGAAATTGAAGGTGTTGGTGTTTATTAAATCCAACTTAATTACTTTTAAACCTAGATTGAGAAATATTCTGTGTTCTCTGTGGTGTCATTTTAAAATTTGTCACAATGAAAGAATGCAAGAGTTTAAGATAGCTCAAGATTTAAAATAGGATAAAAAGATTACAAAAACTTAGATGTACTATTCTATCAGGCTGACAGATTCAAAAGGCAAATCTTTTGTCTTTTAGTTAGTACAGTGGCACCTTGCACCGAATAATTTACTGAATCATTTTTGCACAAAAATACATAGCAACAAATCAAATCAGTACTGGAAACATAGTCACATTTCATGGTCGCTTGTGGAAAAAATGAAATGGAATAAAATAATTATTGTTTCATTTTGACAGATACAATAATAATATCTAATTCATGTTCATGTAGGATGAGTCACATAGCTTGGCATTTGAGTAAAGTGTGATATCATTCATCTTAGGGGATTATCAATCAATAATCATTCTTTGAGTGCTTGCTCTGTGTAAGAAATTGTGGAAATATAAAGATGACCTATGAGCTCTCATGGGTTGCAGGTCTTTTTTTTTTTTTTTGAGACAGAGTCTTGCCCTTTCGCCCAGGCCGGACTGCAGTGGCGCTATCTCGGCTCACTGCAAGCTCCGCCTCCTGGGTTCACGCCATTCTCCTGCCTCAGCCTCCTGAGTAGCTGGGACTATAGGCACCCGCCACCACACCCGGCTAATTTTTTGTATTTTTAGTGGAGACGGGGTTTCACCGTGTTAGCCAAGATGGTCTCAATCTCCTGACCTCGTGATCCGCCCGCCTCGGCCTCCCAAAGTGCTGGAATTACAGGCGTGAGCCACCGCGCCTGGCCAAGGTCTTTTATTCATATACTTATTCATTCATCAATATGCACATAGAGAGCCTACTATGTGCACAGGAAGACCTGCTAGAACAATAGTAGGACAGGAAAAAAGAGAAAACATTTATCAGTCTGATTCCTGCTTTCAAGGATCTCATGGTCTCAGATTTCAATCTGACTCTATGTATGTTTTATAGCTCAATTATAGCTCTTAGTTCTTAGTGCAAATTTAGTAGAGTCATGCTGAATTACCTATTAAACTTTTTAAAATTCATCATTATCTTGTGCTTCTGCCACCTTTCCCTTGGAAGCTGCCTACTCATTTTTACTTCTTAGTTACAAATCATTTCAGCTGGGGAAACTTCTCTAATTACTTCAGGCTGGGTTCTTGCCCTTTGTGCTCTCCTTAGCAACATGGACCATTCTCCTCCCATTGTACAGTGCCTCACTTTAAACAAACAAACAAACAAAAACCCAGTAAACCCCATTAAAGGGTAAGCTGCATGACATCAGAAGCGTGTTCATCTTGTTATCATTACATCCCCATCTGTTTAACAATATTTATTTTATGCCTACTATATACCAGGTACATCTTGAGGCACTGGTAATATGGCAGTGAAGCTTATGTTTAGTGGAAAGAGACATAAAATTGATAAATACATTTGTACTCACTCAGATAGTACTAAGTGCTATGAAGACAAAGAAGGACAAGATGATAAAGCAAGTGGATTGGAGGGAAGGCAGGGCTTTTTTAGATAAAGTCCTCTTTGAAGTGGTGATATTTGAGCTGAGAACTAGAGGAACTGAGGGAGGAAGACAAGGTGGCAGCCTGTTCCTGGGAGAGCGGATAGTGAGTGCAAAGACCCTAAGTTGGGAGTGTGTTTCATGTAGTGAAGGAGCAGCAAGGAAGCCTTTGAGGCTGGAGAGTAGTGATGGGGGGCAGGTGGAGCAGAGTATTAAGAGATGAGGTCAGAAAGATTTCCAGGGGTCAGATCACAGAGGATTTTACAGATCAGCGTACTTCTAACACCTAGCACACAATTGGTGTTTAATGAGCATACATTGAATATTGTTAGATTAGGTTTGAAGTAAATGAGCAGTATTGCCTAATTTTATAATATTAGTTAATATTATCACTATTGAAATACTTGGATAAGTGAATCAGCAAACATTGCTGCATGCTAGAATCACCTAGAATTTTTTTTTAAAGACTGATTCTAGGTCATATGGCAGGCTCATGACATCCAAATCTCTGGGTGGCATCTGTTTTTTTTTTTTTTTTTTTTCTTTTTTAGAGCTCCTCAGGTGATTTCAGACAACTGTGAAAATCACTGAGTTAGATTAATGTTTCTAAAAGTGTGGCCACCAACCAGCAGCATTGGAGATAATAGGAAATGCAAATTCTTGGACTCATCTTATATCTATTGAATCAGAAACTCTGGGAGTAAAACTAAGCTATCTGTATTTTGTTGCCCAGATGCTTCGAGTGTGTGCTAAAATTTGAGTATCATTTTCTTAAAAGTATGAGCCCACATGCAGACAAAATAGGTGATAGATTTTGTGATGTTAATTGTAGAGGTCCATGTTTCTATATGTGTATAGTGGCAAAAATGTCTAAAATTTTAGCATTTGAGAATTGTTTCTTTGTATTAAAACACTCCCTCTCTCATAGCTTTTGTTTAACTAAAACTTTACTGTGAATAAAATATTGAACCGTTGTTAGTAGTACTTTAATGTAAATGTATTGATTGGAATAATTTTGCTGACTGAGGATGGGCCACTTTGAACATTAAGAATGGTTGAAATAAAAAAAATTTCTAGAGAATAATGAAGATGAAATGAAAACACAATTTTCCTTTAGTCTCAAAATCAATGGTATTTAATAAAATTCCAATTAATCATTAGCACTTGATAAAATTGAAAACTGAGAAAATTTTAAAATAATCTGACTATATTTTTTTCATATTTTGGTGGGCATATTTTGGAAAATGTATTTACTTTGTTTTTAGTTAATTGTACACCTGATTCTATATTCACTATATCTGTACATGACAATTTTGACATTTGTAAATTTAAAATATTATCAATATTTTAAAGAATTTAAAAAGAGAGGATTTCTCCAGCTGCTTTTCTTTTTCTTTGTTTAAGAAATCAAAGTCTTGCTAGTTAGGTTTCTATCTGACATCACTCTTCAAAAGATTTCCTCATGGAAAACCTTATCACCATTTACCCTCCTAGAGAAAGTTACATTTTTTTTTCACAAAACCTGAATATTAATATGTACATTGGAGTTTCTTTTTCCCTTTCCCTTTCCCTTATCTGGGAATAATAATGAATGAGAGAAAGTGAATTATATATACATCTCAGGGGCACTGCTCAAAGGCTGAGTTTGAGCAGTATTATAATTTTAGTTTTAGCCTTCTTATCAATGCAGCAGGTTCATTCAGGTTTAAGAATGAACTGTTAAAGTCTTTTGTTGTCCTGTTATGCAAGTTTTCTACTATATAGAAAACTCAGCTTTTTTTTCCTGGTTTGTGGCTTAACCAGAGGCAATACCCAATATTGTCTGCAAAGTACAAGCAATATATATTTGGAGAACTTGAATAATATTAGTATCTTGGCTGAGTAAGGAGAAAAAATAATCTATAAAGTAAAGATAATACAATTTTAAAAGGGAACTTTCACATGCCATAGGATTTCATTCAGCTTTCTGACAAAGGACTTCAGAAATAAGGAGAGCTTGAGATGGAGAAAATGTAAATGCACAGTGTGTCTTGATATCTCCAGTTTGTGTCTTCATATGTTGCTGTATATTTGACTGATGAAAGCCTTGCTGAGATTTGCAAGCAAGCATCAAAGGATCTGTGGAATTTTTAAATGAACAATTTCCCTCTATGTCACTCAACAAAGCAATATGCTTTCTTAATTTTTCATCATATATATTTTTTCAAGATAAATCCACAGCCTTGCTGGGGAGGTGAACATAACCTTTGCAATATTATATTGTCCTCCTGGGAATCTTTCTTCTGACAAAACAATGTTTTCTTAAATGTCAAATTTCTCCCGTCTACTATTTTTGCATCAGAAGCCAACTTTAGAAAAACTAGAAAGTCTTTTTTTCCCCCATTTTTCCTTTCAACCCACATAAAATAGTGCCATTTAATATAGCGCTACACAGTTTGCAGTCTTAAATCTGAATTCTCCAACTCTAAGTAGCATGAAACTGTCAAGTGTCTTTTCTCCTTTGCATATTTGAATGCCTTTTAAAATTATATTTTGCTACTCCCTGGCATTTATTAGAAACCATCAGTGGCCTAGCACTGTTTGTTATTGGATCACAATAGACAAGTGCGAATATGTTCATTTGCTAATGATTCCCCCCAAAACACATGCATGGCATCCCAAAAGCTAATAAAAAGGTAATTTATATTTAATAAAAATAAAATTAATTATTGTATAACTGATTAGAATTATAGAGCTAATGAATTGGTGAAACAACCATATTAAACCATAATTTAAAATTACATATCTGCTTTCTATGAAGGATCAAATCACATATGCTCACAGATACAGAACACACAGAATACAGGCATGATATGCCTATGTACAGACAAACTTTTTTTCTTACTATTTCCTTTTCTTTCATATACATTATGAATAAAGTATATCAGGTCTTAATGTCTGTCATGCATTATCAGGATATTTACTAATCATTTCTTGATTTAACAAATGCTTAGCGAAGGCAGGTTTCTAGTTGTGCATATAGATAAAGTCTATACGTACAGGTAAAGCACGCTCAGGAAGCTTATTTTCTTGTGGGTACATTAGAAAGTAACCAAGTAAATAAATAAACAAGATAATAAGAGGTGCTTAAGTGGTAGGTAGAAAACAACAGAATAATGCATTGGAGATTGATTGAGGATGATACTTTCAATAAATAGATACATGTATGTCTGCTAAATGGTAAGGCATTTGAGTGAGACCTCAAGGATAATGAACCAGTTAGGAGAAAGCTTGGCAGAAGGGGTAACATGTGCAAAGCCTGTAGATGGGGAAAGGCTAGGTATATTCAAGGAAAAGAAAGGCCATTGTGGCTAATGTAGTGAACAAGATGAAAAAATGCTATGAGATGATGGTGAAGAAGTAGTAGGAGCAAGATTCTGAAGGCCTTCTGCCAAACAGAACTCCAGGTTTTATTTTATGAGCAACAGTGAATATTTGAAGGGGCCTATATAAGTTCCTCAGTCATCGAAGTCAAAGATTTGGGCAAGAATGTTGTGGAGCAGACAAACCAAAGATATGTTTTAAAGGTAGAACAAGATGGACTATTCACTGTTCTTATATTGATTTGCTTAACTATTTTCATTAGATACTTTAAACATAGCACAATGAATGCTCCCTTAAATGTCTAAAATATTACCTTAGAAAAAATATTACTTAACACTTAAGGAAATCTTTTTTATAAAACCAGATAGTTAATAAGGATAGTGACACATAGCCAAAAAATCCTTAACAAGACCAGATATGTCAACATATACATATTAAGTTAATTTTCTATATCATGGTAGAGCTTAAATAGTGCATCAGGAAAGAATCATTTTACACACATACACACCATGTTTTATATCTACCACATCATAAGGAATAGAAGCATTACCACCTGGTATTTTGGCAATTTCAGAAAGTGCTGACAATTTTGCCTCCATAGTCACTGGGTTATGTTCAGCACCAAGAAAAAGTTAGCCCATTTTCACCAAGTAATTACTTCAACTTTGAGTTGACAGGATGAAAGAGCAGCACACTGTGATGCGATAGGAAATGATGCAGAGGATGAAATCTGGGACATAAGCTTTCTGATAAGATACTTACTAGTCTTCCCCAACAGAGTTCAGTCCTACTCCATCCTGAATTCTTTCAAAGTTTGTGCTACTTATTAAAGATCAGCAAGTTAGAAATTGTGGCTTGAACTTTCTGTAGTCATAGAAAATAGCAGCACATAACTAGACTGACTCAGAGATGTTGGCCAAAGGGTACAAAATTTCAATTAGATAGGAGGAATAAGTTCAAGATCTACTCTACTACATGGTGACTAGAGTTAATAACCACACAGTGTATTGTATTGTTGAAAAATGCTAAGAGAGTGAATGGTAAATGTTCTCACCAATTTGGTCATTAAAATGCTTTTTATTAATAAGGAGACACTGACTGTGGTTGGAGGGAATATTTACCATGTTCAAATTAATCACAAAGATTGGAAAAACAAATGAAGTGATTCAGTGTCTAGCACAGTACTGGCCACTTAGGAGACTCTCAATATGCGCCATTGAATGTGAATTAATTATAGAATGTCAGTGTCTTAATTACCTCAAATGAAAAACAGCTCAAGATAGAACACATTATTTAAAAGAAACCTACCTTTATCAGTGGATTAAAACGGGTTCTTTTTGCAACTTCAGAAACTAAGCAAAGAGATTCACATTAAACAAATAGGTACACATGTTTCGTTTAATTTTTATTGAGCTTATTCTTACATTTTTATGTTGTTGTGTTGTTGGTTATTTGCTTAAATATTCCTTCCTTAAAATGGGTGCTGAAATAATAATGCCATGTCATAATGAGTGTTGGACAAGTAGTTATTTGAGTCTCAGGATTGGAAAGCCACCTTGAAGTGGCTGGCAGCAGAATCTTAGATTGAGGTCATCGCCCAGCTTATTTAATAGGAGCTACAGTCCAGTGACCCTGGAGAAATATGCTGGACCCTGTATTATTGGAACTGGAAAGAAATAATGAGATGAGAAAGGGGAAGTACCCTAAGAAAAAGAAATTTATATTGAGAAAAAAAATAATTTATCCAAGGGTGAAATTGAAGTGCAGTTTTAGAGACCCTGCTAATTTGGCATTTCTTTTTAATTGGTGTGAAATGTGTGTGATACATATATACCACAATGATTGCCTTAATGTTGCATAGGCTGGATCTGCTATTCAAGTTCAACTCTAGCGCATGTATCAACTGTAGCTGGACGTTATCTTTTTCTACTGTCTAGAAAATAATATTCAAAGAAAAAAATTCTGCAACATGAAAAGTTACACTAGATTAAAAATACATGTTATTGTGATCTTCAATGTGTTTAATTTTTTGATTTATTAGTTTATTAGAACTGATCTCCACTTTTACTTTTATAAGACAATGGCCCTTGCATTTGAAGGCTGAATGCTTCATTTTATTTCATTTCAATAAATACTGATGAGAGCATTTATTAGAATCTGTGTAGACTAAAAGGGCAAGTGAGATATAAACTCTTTCCTTCAAGAGCTTACAATTTGGTGGGACTAAAAATCAAAAGATGTCACAAGGTTGCACAGGTGGAAGACATTATATTTACCTGGTGACCAGGCAGTGCTTACAGGGAGCAGCTGAATTTAAAGTGCACCTTGAAAGAGACCATGTGTTTAACAAGTCAAGTGGAGGAAGAGAGAGGTATTGGAAGGTCAAGGCCAAAGTATTTTAGTAAGCACAAGACTTAAAGAGTTTAAGTGGTTCTGATTTGGAGGGTTTGCTGAAATACAATAGAGTTTCAAACTTACTTTGAAAATCTGAAGACTGCCATTTATAGGTTTTAGGTTTTATTTATTTTTTTAACTTTCTTTTTATTTTAAAATAATTGTGGACTCAGGAAGTACACAGTACAAAGACTCTCACGTACCCATCACCCAACTTCCTCCAATGATGACATCTTATATAGTTATAGCACAATATCAAAACCAGAACATTGACATTACTATTATCTAGAATGCAGACTTTATTCAGTTTTCACCATTTTTAAAAAACCTGCACTCATTTGTGTATGTGTGCATGTTTTTGTGATAGTATTTTTACTCTTTAATCAACAGAATTATGTAATTGGAGGTAGGATTTAAGATTATTTGGCAATAGTGAACAGGCAAAACTGGAAGTAGGAAGACTAAATGAAAAATTCTTGCGGTAGTACAGAAGCGGAACAGTGACAACCTGGGATGGATGGTGCCCAGCACAGCACTGGACACTGCAAAAGTACTTAGTGAGTGAGTAAGGATTTCTGTTTTCAAACTACATGTTTTTCAAATGTAAAGACATATTTTTCAAATGTAAAGGCATGTTTTTCAAATGTAAAGTTGAGCACATGTACCATAGAGCCTAAAGTATAATAATAATAATAATAATAATAATAATAAAAATAAAAAAAAAATAAAAAAAGAAAAGTAAGAAAGAACACACACACACACAAAAAAGACTATCCATTTTCAATTTCACAATGTGTGTACACTGGCAGGAATTAGAAGAATAAGACATAGTCAGAACCCAGTGAAATTCTCAGTTCAGCCCACTGAACTATATACTGCAGAAGCCCATTAGAAGCAGGACAATTCTCAATTTGAATGAGGTAAGCTGCACAGGTCAGAGAAAGGTCAGATTCAGACTCCAGGGCATGCACCGGCAATTAGAGCACTACTGGGAGAAAAGTGGAAAGGCATCTGCTTCCCGCCCTAACTGCTAGTAGACTGGTTATTATTGTTTCTACTCAGCTCGCTCATTGCTAGTTGAAATATAAAAAAAAAAAAATTGCTTTTTAAATTCAAAACCTTTCAAAAAAAATTTCAATATCCTGGGAGAAAGTTCAGAATTTTGTTGTGCGTGTGTGTTTGTGTGTGTGTGTGTGGAGACGGAGTCTCACTCTGTCGCCCAGGCTGGAGTGCAGTGGCACTATCTCGGCTCACTGCAACCTCCGCCTCCCGGGTTCATGCCATTCTCCTGCCTCAGCCTCCCGAGTAGTTGGGACTACAGGCGCCCACCAACACTCCCGACTAATTTTTTTGTATTTTTTATAGAGATGGGGTTTCACCATGTGGGCCAGGATGGTCTCGATCTCTTCACCTTGTGATCTGCCCACCTCGGCCTCCCAAAGTGCTGGGGTTACAGGCGTAAGTCACTGCAACGGGCCTTTTTAAAAGTATTTTTAAAATTAAATAAATGCTAAGAAAATTTTCTAAGACAGCAGTTCTCCTCTTTTATTCAATATAATGATTGCATAATTTTATTCCCTGTGTGTCTCAAAATCTCTTATAAAGGTCAATATTTGCTGGGTAGACAAACTCACAGTTGCAGAACTTCGATATGTGATTTGCTGGCTGAGGGATTATGAGCAAGGTTTTTAAACATTTTCTGAAACTTGATAACCTCATCAGTTACATAAGAGTGTTGGAGTCAATGGGCCCCTTCCTTTCTGACACTCTCAAAATAAATCTCCTTAATTCCCACATACCTTTTTATCACTGTTCCTCTTTTTTACTTAGCATTAGGACAGTGACTGTCATGCAGTAAGTATTCAGTGAAGGTTTTCTGAATGAACTTTTTGTAGAATTTTAATTCTAAACCCTTTCAAGGATTTTAAGTAGTTTTTAGATCTTAATACAGTAAAATTGTTTCAGCAAAAAAGCTTGCAACTTTGCCTTTTATCCTTTATGTTTTATGTGTTGTAAAAATATGTAAGTCACTTAGTCTCTTTTGGACTCAGTGCTTTTATCTGCAAATATGAGAACTGTGCTTCTAAAATTGCTTCTATTTTTTAAAAAAATGAAAAACATTAATTGGTAGAAAAATTATGCACATCTCATTTAGCAGTATTTCAGATCGAACTCCTCATAGCTTCTTAATTATATAAGCTGCAAATTTGTTTTTATAAAAATTTTAAAATAATATATTTAAACTAAATTTTTAAGCATTTAATCAGATTACTTCTACTAAATGTAAACGTAATGAGCCAAAAATAAGAGCTAACATTTAGTGAGCCTAATAAGTTACAAGCATTGAGATATCATTATTATGCCAATTTTACAGAACAGAAATCAAAGACAATAAAGGTTAAGTAACCTACCCAAGGTGATATATCCAATGAAAGAGGCAGTCAGGATTTGAACATGGGTAGCTGAGTTCCAGGGCTGTGTGTTTAACCAACACTTTATACAGTGTGTCACTCTGCATCACTTCCAAGATAGAGAAAAAGCCCTGAACCATATTTTTTGAGCTAGGGAGTAGGACAATGTTTAAACATTGAACATGATGTTGTCTGAAATTGCATTGACAAAGTCTCTAATGACTGCCTGTAGAATCTCTGCTATGTGCTCTAAATGCAGTTTGCACTTGGGGACAGTCCAACCATGGGATGTAGATAATCACAACTCTCTTTTCAATAGATACAAAATGTTTCACATAGTATATGATCCATATATATATTTGCAATTTAGGAAGGTAGATTTCTGCAGAGAGGGAAATAGTTTATATATGAACAAGTTTGTATATGAAATCATAAATTTCATAATTTTTCAGATATTGTCTGTCTTCACAACAAAATTATGTAAAATGCACAGATCAAATTTCATTTATGCTATTGAGTCATTATATGATTTTGTATAAACAAGTCAGTCCTCAGATATTAGTATGAAAAATCCCAGTTTTTATTTAATAAAGCAATTCTGCTTTGGGGTCTCTTTAGCTCTCATTTTTTTCCTCTCTCCTCAAATAATAATTATACTGTATTGACAACTTTATTCTTATTATGTGTAGTTATACAATACAGAATAAATTGCCTTGCATTTTAATTTTAAGCACTTGAAATGTCCCACTTCAACAGATAGTTTAATAGGAAAACAAAAAATATTTTAAAAAGCATTTGAGTGAATAAAACAAAGCAAAATAAGTACCATTACACTCAGACCTTTTCCTCCCTAGAACATTAGCTCCCAGATGCCTTACATAGAGAAATGCTTACTTAGGTCCTTAGTAGGTGTTACGCCAAAAAGTTTGAGAGACTAGTTAAATAGGATTGAACAGATTTCTCTGTTACAGAACTTCTTACTCTCTTTAACCTCTAATGTATTTAATTAAATACTTTTAAAACCTAATCTGAGCATTATTGAACATTTCGTGGGGATAATATTTCATGAAACTGCGAATATTTACATCAATAGTCTTTAATGGAAGCTAGACATTAGAATCACCTAGCGAGTATTTGAAGCGTATCCCTGACAAGAGCAATCCAATCTGAGTCTTTGGAGGGTGGCAGCCTGCAGTAGCAGGAAGCTAATGGCTTCCCAAAGATGCTTATGTTCTAATTCCTGAAACCTGTGACTATGTTACATGGCAAAGGGGAATTAAGGTTACTAATCAGCTGATCTTAAAATCGAGAGATTATTTTGAGATATCCACATGGGCCCAATATAATGACAAAAGTCTTTAAATGTAGCAGAGGAAGCAGAAGAGTCAGTGCCAGAGTGATGCATGTGAGAAAGACTCCACCGGCCATTGCTGGCTTTGAGGCTGTAAGAGGCCACCAGCCAAGGAATGCAGGTGGCATCTGGAAGCTGCAGAGGCAAGAAAATGGATTCTCCCCCAGGACCTCTGCAAAGGAACACAGCCCTGCTGACATGTTGATATTGGTCCAGGAGACTCATTTTGGACTTCTGAGCTCCAGAGCTGTAAAATAATAAATGTGTTGTTTCGAGCTACCAGATTTGTGGTAATTCGTTACAGTGAAAATAGGAAATGAATACAGGGCCCAAACATTAGTTATTTTTAAGAGGTACCAGGTAATTCTAATAAGCAGCCAGATTGAGAACCTCTAGTTCTGATGAATGGCTGCTCATTAGAATCCCCTAAGAAGTTTTTGGTATCATATCTTCCATCTATCACCAGGAATCCAAATTCACTTTCAAAGTATCAACTTATTTAATCCCCATAACAACCTTATAAGATAGAAATCATTATGAGAAGCACAATTTTTTAAAGAAAGTTGTCCAACGTTATCCAGCTACTAAGTGATAAGCTTTAAACCTGCACAGGCTAGCTCCCACTACCACAATCATGTTGGCTTAAACGCTTGTGTAGGGTCTGTTTAGTTCCATTTTAAAATATCATTACAATTACTGGCTATTTTCTGAGTTCCTTTTTCACAAGAAAAGCAGGAAATTAGAAATGAAAGGTGCCAGTAGAAATAAAAACATTGATGGTAGTGTACTTATGATTGGGAAACTGATTCTCAGGGATAAGAATTGAAAATATAAAATCCTGTGTTCAAAAATCATGGAAATCTGAGATCTTCATAGGAGTTGTAAATGTTACCAAATGCAGCAATATTTAGTGCTATTGGGAGTACTATTGTATTTGAGTAGATTTGAATTAATCTTAATAATTCTGACTTATCAAGAAAAATTCTTTTTTGTTTTGTATACTTCACTCATGAGAGGAGGTATATATTTATAATTCTTAATAATAATTTATATAAGTAAAAATGCTTCTGAGAGAAAGAAGCCTCAATTGTCTGAGTATTTTAACAGGTGGGCCATGAATTTTCAAAATAATTTAATAAAATATATTATGGTATATGCATATGTTATGTTCCATATGGAAAACCGGCCTGTTTGCATATCAGCCCTATTCAATTTTCTCTTATAAATGAAAGGCCATTCCAAACCAACTGAAATGTCAACATTCTTTGACATTTTGGTGACATACTTAGCAGAGGTACAAAGATGCCAAAACACATCTGTAAAATCCAGTAGAAGATTTATTTATGAAGCATTCAGATTTTAAGAGTTAGGAAGACAAGGACAAACAGCAAAACCAAATTCCCTTGTGTTCAAGTACTTGCCATTTTGTTCATCCACATTAAAGACTATAATCCTAGTATATGTTAAATCTTTCAAATTTCCAGCCTTCCATTCCTTTGGGTGTTGTAATGAAGAGCACTGAACTAAAGACAAAACACTAGCTAGTTGTATGACACTGAGTATAAACCATAAAACCACAGCAATTTCTCCTGATCTATCAAATGCACATTGCACCTGCTTTTTCTACCCCATAGGATTATGAAAAATCAAATGACAATGTTTGGGAAAGTTTTTTGAAAATAGTAAAGCACCATGTAAATAATGATTCCATGTAATAATATGGATTCCAGGAGTTACCTATCCCTACATAACAAACTACCCCAAAATTTAGTGGCTTAAAACAATTCATTTAAATTTTCTTGGGTCAGCAATTTGAGCATAGTTTAACTAAGTCCTTTGCTTCAGACCCTCTCACAGGCTGCAATCAATGTGTCTCCTGTGGCTATCATAATCTCAACACTCAACTGGAGAAAGGTCTGCTTCCAAGATTACTCACAGTGTTCTGGGCAGGATCAGTTCCTCGCTGGTTGTTGGAATACAAGCCTCAGTTTCTTACTTGCTGTTGACTGAAGGCAGTCTTCAGTTCCTTGGCACATGGCCTTTCCAGCATGGTAGTTTGCTTACTTCATCAAAGTTTGCAAGCCAAGATGGCAATAGAAAGAACACAGCAAGATAGAAGTCATTCTTTTGTAATCTAATCATGGAAATAACATCTCATCACTTTTGCCTTATTCTGTTCATTAGAGGCAAGTTACTGGGGGAGGGGGGTCATCCCACACTGAATGGGAGGTGACAACACACTGGTGTAAATATTAGGAAGTGGGGATCATTGCAGGTCATCTTGAAAGCTGCCTAACGCATGGATCATTCCCTACACCCTAAACATATCCTGGGCTTAACTCCCTCTCAGTTATCTCAGGATTTCCTTCTTTCTATAAATCCACTCTCAAATGCAGCTCAACCTTCAACACACAATTCAATTAAGATCTCCTTTTGTGAATTTTATTACGAATCCTTCAGTTAGATGGGATTGTCCCAATGTCTAAGTTCCCCAAACATTTGGCACACATCTTAGGTCATATATCATCTCCTGTTTTTGTTATGGTATTCATAGCCTTCAGATGTATTCATTGATTGGGGCCTGGAAGTTCGGAATGGGGTCTTACACCTCTTCATATTCTCCCATGGTATGAAGGACAATATAAACAACTACAAAATGAGCAATCTACACAGTTATTGAATTGAATTGAGACAGTTTTTCATGCAAATGCTAAAATATAATAATCTCTTTTCTGCTAAAGGGCTTACTTGAAGACACTAAAAATGAATCAATAATTTCAGTTTTGTAATAGTCTTATTTTAGGGATTCCTGCCAGTCTTTTGTTTTTCAAGGGATGTCTACAGTCTGCTCTTCTAAGGGCTTTATTCATCAAGAGGGTGAACCTGCAGAAAATGGTGGAACCATGTGACCTCAACAGTAAGGTACCAGATTTTTGGATGCCTATGCTTGATAAGTGCCTGCTTTTATTCCAGGAGGTTTTTGGGGCCACACCCTTCCTGTTATTAAAAT
The DNA here is from genome assembly GCF_028885655.2 of Pongo abelii. Classification (NCBI taxonomy): domain Eukaryota; kingdom Metazoa; phylum Chordata; class Mammalia; order Primates; family Hominidae; genus Pongo; species Pongo abelii. Next base: position 90,014,314 of record NC_071991.2, read on the forward strand.
TTTCTAGAACAGGCTTAATTTTAAGGCAAATTTTCCCTTGAGTATAAAGTCTTATTGAGAAATCTCTCGTTTATATTAACTTATTAAAAAGACCTATTATGTGACTGATTATTTTTCAGCCATACAGTGTTTGTGTGTAAATAGACCTATTCTCCCATGAAATCACTTAGATAAGAGCCTGGGCATAAATAGTGACTGGGGACCTATAAAATTAAATTTGCATAGTAGAACCTGAGCCAAGAATTCTACTTCTTTGGGGGTATTTATTTTTATAAGGTTGGGCCCAACCTTCTTAGTATTAGAATATCTTAGAAACTTATAGGAGATTCATTCATTTCAGTTCAAGAGATTTCAAAGGTTCTACTGGCTTTTACTCAAGAACACTTATATGGTTGATAATGTGTTGAAACTGGCCCCTAGGGGTTTTGGTTTAGACTCAATCTACTTTTAGTTCTCTTTACTAAACTTAATCCAAAAAAGGCTTGGGGAGAGCACTTTTCAGAGCAGCTCACTATTAAGTTCTTTACAAACCCCCCATCCTTACTTTCTACTCATCATTGCCATTTATTCTGAGGAGAATTTCAGAGGTCTGGACTAAATTTGGCTTTTCCTCAGGGCTCCTTCCCATCAGTATTCCCTGTATAGGAAATGGCCAATGTTCAAAGTTAAATTTTTTGGCTAAGTAAATGGAACTTAATCCATTTGTTCAGTGGTCCATGTGCTTCAAAATATCATGGGGTTTGATTCAATGTGCTGAGAGCCAAGTCACAGGAAATAGATAGTTCACTGAATTTTATGCCTCAGTGTGAGGGAGGTGGGAATTGTGAATTTTTGGAAAAATAAAATTGGGCAAAAAATGGGGAGATATGGTTGGAACTTGAAAACTACCTCATTGGTATTTTTCATCATCTCATTGGGTAAGTTATTATTCTTTCATTCATTTGACAAATAATTTTTTGAGCATTACTGTGAGTCTAGAGTTGTTTTAGGCAATAGGAACAAGCCGTGAACCAAAAGAAATGTTCCTGCTCTCATGGGTCTCACATTTAGCCAGGGAAAAGATAATGAATAAATAATTAAGTAGGCATACATTATGCCAGCTGGTGATAAGTGCTAAGAAAAGAAATATTGTAAAGCAGCATAGAGTAACAGCTGGAGGTAGGGTGTGTGCTATTGTAGATTAGACAGCATTTGAGCAGTGACCTGAAGAAAATGAATACGTGTATATGAGTATTTGGGTGGGGGAAAGTCCTGAAGGGAGCAGAAAGTACTTAGACACTCAGGTGAAAACAATTTTTGTGTTGAAAGACTATTAAGGAGGCTAGGGTGGGATACAGGGAGAAGAGTGAGAAATGAAACCCAATAGGTTGGGGTGTGTGTGAATCATACGGGGATTAGTAGGCCATTATGAGGACTTTGAATTAGATCCAAATAAAATTAGTAAACCATCAGAGGATTGTAAGCAGAGAGGTAATGTCCTATATTTTAAAAGGATCAATCTTCTTGCCATATAGAGATTTCCAGAGTAGGGATGGACACAGGGTGCTACAGGTGAGGTGTCAGTGACAACCCCAAAACCACAATTGGAATGGTGAAGTTGTTATTAATATAGATTATAAGACTGTGGGAGAAACAAGTTATGGGGAAGATTGGGGGCCTCAGTTTTATACATTTTAATGATGATGTATTATTATATAAAGTGAAGATTATTTACTATGTAAAGTGAAGATTTATAATTGAATCTATGAGTCTAAAGGTCAGGAGAGAGGTTCAGGCTAAAAGAATAAATATGGGTATCCTAAGTATTTAGATTATTTAGAGTCAAGGGACTGGTTGAAATCACTGAAGAAGCAAGTCTATAAATGAAAATGAAGTCTAAGGCTTGAGCTCTGGGGCATGTTAACATTTAGAGATAAGGTAGTTATGGAAGGCTCCATGAAATAGGGGAAATGAGACAATGTATATAAAAGATTTATTGAAACCCTAATATACACGAGGCATTGTGATAGGTCTGTGATTCAATGGTGAATAAAACTGTTTCTGCCCCTGAGGATTTCATAGTTTATTGGTGCTTTAATGGAGTTATTTATATAGCGAGTTATATAGAATGTGCTCTAAGCTCAGGGAAGACAAAACTGCTATCTCTGCCTCAATATAAAAAATACTTTAGAGAAGAGGTGATATTTGAGTGGAAGAGAAACATGAGAGTAAGTTTTCCATGTACAGCAGTTAGTGAAGGGCATTCTAGGTGCAAGAGATTGCTTGTACAAAATTGCAGAATTGGAACACATGAAGTATTGGTGGAAATGCAAGGAGGCAGTGTCATTGTAGGATAAACAGAGATGTGGAGTTAGAGTCACAGTGAATGGCATCTGTCACCTAGTGGCCGTGAAATTACCTTAGTTATCTTTCTTCTTATTTGGTTTCTTATTTATAAATCATAGTAACAATGTCTCATAAGCACAGAAGAGGAAAAAAGTAAAAAATATTGGATTTGTGTGTTTGTTATGTGTCATCCATTATGCAAAGTACCTTAATATACACTACTAGTTAATCCTCACAATCACATGAAATAGGCAGTGTTACGCCCATTTTACATTTAAGGAAAGAGATTCATAGAGAGGCTGAATAATTTACTCAAATTTTTCCAGGTAGTTAGTTGAGGGGAGGCCTGTGTGTGGGGATTGTGAAGAAAGCCAGCATTCAAAACTAAGTTACCTGACTCTAAACAGTAGGCAGGAAGACATGATGGCTATTTACTAACACTGAAGTTCAAGTTAGAGCAGTCAAAGTGAGTTTGTAGAGAAGGGAATAGCTTTGATGAAGTACAGACTGACCCAAAAAATTTCAGCTGAGGAGTTGCCAGAATAAAACTTTACTAGCTTAAATAGATTGGATACATGGTGCTTTCATTCACTGAAACAAAAGAAAACAAAACAAAACAAACACTGGGAGGAGCAATGAAGGACGCAGCAATTTAGTAATCCTTAATGACTCAAGATGGCTTATTTATATCAGTTGGATCAGTGGAGTCCTTTGCCTATTAGCTCCATAAAATCTGGTCTCTGGACTCCTGGAACTTTGATTAAGACTATAAAATACAGAATGCATTTTTTCTTCAATTTACTTACAACCAAAAGGACTCAGCCACTGGAATTTATTTAAAATTTGAAATCTCTCAGCATTAGTTTTTAAAGCAGTCCTTTCCCCTTATCCCTCCAAAATAGAAGCTGTTCCTGAAGATAGTTCTTTACTAGCAAAGGAGGACACAAAATTTAAGTTCTGGGGATTAGCAGGATGCAAGAAAAGATAAGCCTTTAGAAATGAGATGATTACAATAATCAAAATAAAAAGGTAATTTAAAATTTCTGATGCTTGAAGCTGGAAATCTTTGTACAAAGCTGAAATTTTCATACTCAGACCTCTCTTCTGAATTCCATATCTAAATATCTTTCTATTGAGAACTTCTGTGTGAATAGTCCCCAAGTAACTTGAATGTCTCAGAGGCACCTTAAACTTAACATGTTGAAAACTGAAATTATTATAGTTTTTATTAGATCTCTCTTTTTCTTTCTGAAAGCCAAGTCTCAATGAAAGGTATAAACTGCTAGGAGGTTAAAACTCTCAAATTGTTATTTGCCTCCTCCATTTCCCTTAACTCCGTCATTCTTCAGTTCCAATCATCCATCAAGTCCTGGCTTCCATTTTCCTGGTGCAGGCTCAGCTTTCCCAGTTTATCCAGAGCAGGATGAGTCCCTTCTTTCAATGACCATTTTGGACTGCCTGTCATAAGAAGCATTTACGAGCATAGTGTGAAGACTACATGATGTATGTACAGTGGATCTCTACATACTTTTTTTTGTACTTTACTCATGAGAAGAGGTGTTGCCGTTTGAAGATAAATAGGTTGGCTGTAAATCCACAGTTTTTTTTTTTTAATATAAATAGGTTGGCTATAAATCCACAGATTTCTTTGTTCTTCCTATAATCCTCTACATGGGATGAAATCGAGGTGTTCATTAAGGCTAATTGGGAAAAAATTGAACGAGAGCTTTTAGAGAGACTTTCCATAATACTTCTAGGCTATCCAGGGTTTCTGAGAGACAAAGTGATCTGTATTAAAAGTGATATATTGAAATATTGTTATTTGGCTTTCCATGTTTAATTTATTATTATTCTTAGCAGTAATACTTGCTATAGACTCAGTAGAGAGGCCAGAATTATGTATTTAAAGGCTTGAATTGTTCTTACTCCAAGGGAAGTAAATGGTCTTTTTGAATTTTACAGGAAGAGCAGTGTCTTCCATATAATATGAGAGGGAAAATCCAGTGCATCCAAGGATGCCTTATGTGCATGTTCTTTTGTTTAAAATTTGTAAAGTATTGTTCTATTAATTAATCAAATAGGTTGAATGGAGAGGGAGGGAAGGAGGGAGGGAGGGAGGGAGAGAGAGAAAGAGAGAGAAAGAAAGAGAGAGGAGATGTCTCTGGTCTCTGTGCTTGGAGTTTGGAGAAATAAGTAGCCTGCCACAAATAATTGAAATTCCTGAGACTGGAATATGAGTGTGGAGGGGCTGACACATTCTGAGATTTTTGAGAATTGGTCTTTGAGTAAATGAATTATCCCTGGAATGACAGTTTCCATGGTGATTGCTGTGAGGATCTCTGAGGGGAGACTGTGTGTTGAGAACTGTAATTCAGAGACCTTTGAAAAAGTCTCATGTCTTGATCTGGAACTGACTGGGAAAATGCAGAGCCAGCTATCTTGTCATGTTCCTGATGCCTGGGTAAAGGCCAGTGGCCCCAGTGACCAACATGAAGGAGCACGGAGAAGACAGAGCTTCATTTTTATGAACTGTGTATGCTTCAGTGTTCTTGTCTGATCAATAGTAGGAAGTGAGACTTGAAAATGAATGGATGTTGGCCTGGTCAACTAAGATGTTTGGCAGCTAAAATCTGGTTTTGATTTTACTGAAAAGAAACATGAGGTATTTGGTATTCTTAATGTTGTGGAAAAATTCATACTTATCCATAAGAAAATTCATAGTGATCAATAGTTCAGCTGAAATCAAATGTCTAGAAAAATAAATGGCTCATTTTAAATGTTGATGAGGTATTTAAAAACATGAGCTCCTGAGATCTGGGTAGGATTAATTTGTTTTATAGCCCCAGGAACAATGAATTCAAGCTTTTTGATGCCAGAAAACAATTAACCCTGGATATTGTCTAGGCATCATTATTTGTGTACCTCTGTAAATCAGTGCCCTCAATGCAGATGAATTGGTTTTTTTACTTTATGCTCACGACTGGAAATTCCAAGTGCTATTTCTTAAGATAACCCTTTCCAACGGGAATTAATAGAATAGAAAAGCAATGACCAGTTTTTCCTCATCCTAGAAATGAAGCTATATTTTCAGTTCAGTTACACAGATATATATTATGAGCCTACTATGCACATTCAATATCCTGGCAGTGGAGTCTATTGTAAAGATCATAGATTTAAAATTTATAGAGTCTGGTTTTATAATCCGTGCTCAATTATTTGCCAGATCAGTATCTACCACAAAGTCATTTAACTTCACTTTCTACATTTACATTGTTATAGCAGTAATGGCTGTCTCACGGTGATATGACAAGATAATATTTGAAAAATCTTTGTATCAAGGGCTCTTTGTTGTTATCATGTAGAAGACTTTCTGTTCTGTTTTCAGAGTGTAATGTTGATTATTTGTTCAGTCTATAAAATGAGGCAAAATTATCTCTCTTCCCAGTCCCTGTAATTCTGTGATTCTTCCAAAATAAGAGACTTTCAAAATTCACAAAATAGGTATTTTGGAGAACAATTTATTCAGGCAATATAGTACTTTCAGTAAAAATATAATTAAGTTAAACCTATTGCATATGGGGTTTATACTGATAATTTAGAGAAAATAAACAATTATTGTAAAGGAGATATTAACAAGTAAATAATTTGTTTAAAATCATAAAACAAATCACAAGTAAAGACACAATAGAATTGGTTATATTGTATCCTCCATAAATTAGGAATCTTATTTATATTTTCTCAAAAGAGTGAGCATTTGATAAATCATATTGAATTAAAGAATCCTCAATTTTCAACTTCTTTTTTTAAGCCAGTGGTTCTCAAACATAACCTTTAGTGTGATTCAGCATCACCTGTAGGGTTTGTTAAAGTACAGGTTGCTGGGCCCCACTTCCAGAATTTCTGATTCAGTAGATCTGGAGTGTTCTAAAAATTTGCATTTATAACAAGCTCTCAGGTGATGCTGACACTGCTGTTCTGAGGACCACACTTTGAGAACCAATCTTTGGTCTCACATTTTGAGAACCAAATACCACTTTAATTACTGGTCTAAAATGCAATATGTAGGAACCACTTGGACAACTTTTGAAAGACAAAGATTCCTGAACTAACTTTCAGAGATTCTGCCTCTGTAGGTACTGGCTGGGGCCAAGGTATCTGTGTGTTTTAAAAGCTCCCAGGACTTACTAAGAAGGCAGGTTTGGAAATTACTTCTCTACATAAAGCTAACGGTCTGTTTTGTTTATACATACTACGCCACATAGGCTTTTCCTAGGATTGAAATTCAGAATAAACCTAACAATAAAACATGATAAAACAGCTCCCTGATGTAAAGAAAGAAATCAATAAATAGAGCTACTTGTTATCTAGGAAAATATTGGCTTACTTGATTTCCATTAAGTTTCCATTAAATTTAAGACAACTTGACATTTTTATTTAATGCATATTCCCTTCCAAAGAATGATAACATTGTTTTGAGTTTTATACATCCTTAAAAGCAAGTGGAAGCTGATACGCTAAGATTTCACATATATATTATAATATACATGGTACCTTATAAATGTGATTCTGTTATTTATCTCTTTTTAAACTTATTAAGCAAAAGCATCACAGAAAGTATTTGGTTCATTCTAAATTTATCACAGTTATCTGAAAAATAGTCATCTAAGGCATGAGAAATGAGGCAGGTGAACTCTCACATAAGAACATTTTGGTGACAGATTGTATTGAGCCACTTGCTAAAGAGTACCATACTTAATCATGTATCTTGGCCTTCTAAACCTTTGCTGTTTATTTCTCCATATCAAATGTTCCATCTGCATGCAAAGATATTATTTCATAACCAGTAGTTTTGCAAACTCCACATGGCAACCTCTAGCATCAAATTTTATCTTCTATAGTTTATCTGTGGACAATAAAATTCTAAACCAGGATTGTGTTATAAGCTCGGCAAATATTGAAAAAAGAATCTAAGCTGGCTTTTACATAACTCTTTTAGTTATGTAATACAGAAATGGGTGAATGTTTATTTTGGTCAATACAGTAAGCAGGTGTGGCTTGAAGATAGGCCAGGATGAGCTAAATTAAGTAAAAGTGGAATTTTTACATAATTGCTTTTCTGACCACCATGAAAATTTATATTGCATATTATGAGATTAAAGGTCTTACACAAATTGAAGATTTAGAATCTTATTTTCTAAGTAAAGTGTACACATTTTTTAGTCTTGTTCTTTATTTCACCACTCTGGCAGGATGAAGCTTGAAATATTGTTTATAATTTCTTTAGATTTTCTTTTATAATCAAGCTTGAAGATTTTTTTACAGCACTCCTCAAGATTCTACTCCTTGTACTACCAAGGATCTAAATTTCCCATATATTTAACATGAATGCATATAAATCATATGAAAACATTGGGAACTCTGGTTTAGAAAGCCTGAGAAGACCACATCTGGCAAAGAGTATGTTTTTAAATAAATGTTTGCTTCATTTTTCTATAAGAATAATTGTGCTAAATTCAGAATTAAACTTCTCTTCCAAAGGATCACATACATCACATATTTATATCACACATACCAAAGATGTAAAGGCAAAACTCTTGCCCAGGAATTTTTCTTCTACAAGGTAAGCAGGGATTCACAAGGACAATCAGCTGGGAGAAATACCATGGGGCAAATAGACCAGGATTCAGTGCAGGCTTCATGGGGACACAATTCCCAAATTAAAGGATATAAGAATCTTCAGTCTAGCCAAGATAAATAAGAGAATTATGCACCCAGAGAAGAGACCATAAGAGAACACGGTGCATTTGAATAAACGCAAGTTGGACGGTGGCCAGAGACCAGAATGTGAAGGGCCTCACCTGTTTCGTATGTTGAAATAAGAGCGTTTATATTTATTTCAGTTAAAATCTGGATTATTTCTCTATTTACATGGTGGAAAGCGACTTGCCAAGCTTTTGCTGGCTGTTCCCAACTTCACCATTTTCTTTGTAGATGCAGAGTCTACCAAGTGTAAATGCTGCCAAGTCACGTGAGAAGGCAACCACTAGGTGGCAGAACTGTACCGTATTCTGTGGTCGGGACCAAAAAGCTGATCTCTTGACACCATCATCCTCTTACTCAGAGCAGGTTGGCTGCAGAATGGTGGTAGAAATCTAGGATTGTTCCGAAGCTTTGTTGAAGAATAACCAGCAACTTCAAGGGAGGTCTTATGACTGCAGACACCCTGAACTCCAGCTCTGCCGTGTTTCACTCATCCCATGGACTTTGGTTATTGGATGAATGCAGCATGGAGATATATCTTAAATTATTTCTTTGATTGAAAACGTAATCAAGGCTCATATATTAACAAACATGCACCATATTTTAATATAATTACCTCATAACTAAGCGCAGTGCAAAAATAAAACAAAATGTCAATCTATTTTTTTTTTTTTTGGAAAATTGTCTTGCTGTCAACATAGAATAAATCTATTACCATATGGCCCACCAATGCAGCAGAAAACATGGGGTCTAATGGCGTTCTGTTGGCAAACTCTTGTAATTGATTTATTTTTCTAAGCTACCAACTGGCTTGTTACTGTGTGTGTTTTAGTTATACTCTCAGTAGATACATTTGACTGCTTTTTGTTGTTGTTTCTATTTTTAAAAGCCTGCAATCAAAGTTCCAGAATTCTACAGTATTTCCAGATCTGCAATTTAGAATGGAAAAGTGTTGAGAACAGGTTGGTAACACTAAATACATCAAAGTTTCTCTTCAATATAATGTAAATGTATGTTTAAATTTATGCAGCCTCTATGTTTAGTCACAAAAGATCTGCATATTTTGATACTCTTTTAGATAATAGTACATTGATTAAATTAATTCATTATATCTGTTAATCAAATTATTAATTTGATTAATTGGGTCTAAGCATGTTCCTTTGGCGATATAATCATTATCTTAGCCTGGTTTTATATTAACTGCTCAATGTGGCGTAATTAATACCCTGAAGAGATAATATCCTGTTGCCCTGGGTAATATTCAAAATTGTTTCAGATCTAAAATATAGAAAATGTAGGACTCTTTTACAGGCATTTCCAGCACAGGAAGAGGATTAAAGGAATGACATTTTATTTTGTATGTCTGTATTGGATAAAGGTAAGAGACATTCAAGTATTTCTAAGTAAGAAATAAACTTACATGTTAATATTTTACATTTAGATTTTAGTTTTTGGTCATAAAATCTGTAAAAACTGTATTTTAATTAGACTTTTATATATGGAGAGACTCAGACTCTGTCCAAAGTAAGTTAATCTGTAGAAACTATTCAAAGTACACACACACACACTTGTGCCCGTGCACACATGCACCCCACCTATTTTAAGTATAATAATCCCAATGTCTTTATGACCAACAAGCAAATAACAATGTAAACTTTCAAATTACACATTACTAAAAGAACTAGAATGAATCATTAACATCTAAAACCGTTTATGTTACAAACTTATATTGATTCTATTCTGTTGCCTACTATAATGAGTTCTTGTTTTTCAGGGACTTGTTATCTTTTGCTGGAAATGCATAACTATGCAGGGCTAGGATTTCTCTCGTTTCAAAAAAGAACTACTGAATGAGATTGCAGCACTCTGGGCTAGGATATTCTCTATGAGCATATTCCTCTCCTCTCCTCTTCTCTCCTTGTTTCCTTCTTCTTTTTTTTTCTTTTTGGATTTCTATAATCAAGACAAAAATATTAAAGAACTGAAATGGGAAAAATGTGTTTCTCAAGCTCCCCCCACCGCTTATTATTTAAATAAAAAAAATAGACATACTGAAAGCATTATAAACTATTCACAGGCAAACTAGGCATATCCAACTTATTTTAATGAAGGCTATAGAAAAAAACCCTTTTTTGTTAAAAAATACAGCTTTCTGAAGTCAGTTTTTATAGGTTGGGATTTTAGGCTTCTGGATAAAACTAAACTCTTTATGGTTTTAATAATAATATAATGCATTTCTATCTGAATATAAAATCTCCTTTTTTATCTCATTTATCACATACGAACTAAATTAACATTTGACTATCCTAAGGAAGATAGAAATTTATTTGTACACATATCTGACACTAAAATAAAGTGAAATGCAATGCCAAGTCCCTTGTATTGGCTCGTCTTCTAGTTTCCCATATTGCTTTAGGAAAAAAGAAAGCTATGTACTACACATTTATGTAACATAAAATCCAACTTAACCATGCATTTTCTTCAGTTCTGATGTTACAATTCTGGATGGAAACCTTTGAATTTTAGCTTGCTAAATTCTGTAAATTATTCTCTATCCAGCATTCTCTGTTTTTAGAGATAAGATCTTACTCTGTCATCCAGGCTGGAATGTAGTGGCATGATCATAGCTCACTGGAACCTCGAACTGTGGGCTCAAGTGATTCTCTTACCTCAGCTTCCCAACTAGTTAAGACTACAGTGTGCTTGCCCCTATGCCCAACTAATTATTATTATTATTATTTGTAGAGCTGTGCTCTTGCTATGTGGCTCAAGCTGTTCTCAAACCCCTGGGCTCAAGATATCCTCCCATCTCAGCTTCCCAAAGTACTGGCATTATAGGTGTTAGCCACCCTTCCTGGCCTCTATCCAGCATTATTGATGAGCGTATCCCAGTTTGATATCCTTCTCCCTATATAACGTATAATGTATTCATCTGATAAGACCCTCCTATTTTTAAATGCCTCCAGTAAATACAAGTCTTGAATTCTCCCACGCTCAGCCAGCAGCAGGTGCCATAGTTCTCAGCTACCTTTTCTTGTCACGGTAGTCAAACAATAGATTTAGTCATAAAGAGTAAAACCACAGTGTGGAATAGATAGAAAAAATTTTGTAAATATTATTGTTCTAGAGGGGCTTATATAAATTTTTTTTTTGAGATTTCTACAGTCAGAAATTCAATTTTGGACTTCTTGCTTTCTGCTATGACAATGTCTATACTCTGTGCACACATGTATGCTTTGGGAAAGATAAAACATTTCACTATATGAAATATCTAGCATTTTCAAGTATGGAAGGAATACCATCAAGAACCCAACCACCTAGCTTTTAAAAATTATAAACTCAGGCCTCATCTATTTTCTAACACTCAGATAATTATAAAACAAATCTGATCTGTACGCATTTTAGTATGTATCTCTAAAACATGTTTTAAATATACTATTATATAATTAAAACATACCTAAAAATTGATAAGAACTAATATAAAATGTATAGTATTTGTTCAAAATTTTCTGATTGTCTCACAAATACATTTTACAGTTTGTTTAATTAGGTATCAAGGTCTATACATTTAGTTTGTTAAGTTTCTTAAATATTTTCAAAATTTATTTTACTTTTTGAACTGACAAAATTATATCGGTTTATCTTGTACAACATGTTTTGAAGTATATATACACAGTGGAATGCCTAAATATAGCTAATTAACATATATATGTTTCCCTCACATAGTTATAATTTTTGCAGTTAAGAACACATTATGGCCGGGCGCAGTGGCTCATGCCTGTAATCCCAGCACTTTGGGAGGCCAAGGCAGGTGGATCACAAGGTCAGGAGATTGAGAACATCCTCGCTAACATGGTGAAACCCTGTCTCTACCAAAAGTACAAAAAATTAGCCAGGCGTGGTGGGGGGCGCCTGTAGTACCAGCTACTCAGGAGGCTGAGGCAGGAGAATGGAGTGAACCTGGGAGGAGGAACTTGCAGTGAACTGAGATCGTGCCACTGCACCTCCAACCTGGGCAACAGAGCGAGACTCCGTGTCAAAAACAAACAGACAAACAAAACAAACAACACTTTACCTCCACTGTTAGCATTTTTCGAGACTAGAACATGTATTTACTTGTTCAATAAACCTGTAAACGGGCATTTTGGAGTTTCTTCTAGCCTGCATTTTACTAATTATAATCCCCTTATGTCATTTACTGTGTTACCCTGACCCCAGTATTTCTTGTAAATTGATAGGTAGAGCCAGAAGCTAAATCAGAATTGGGTGTGAATATTTTATAATATCATTTTCCTGAAGGCACGTAATGCCTGCTTATACCATTCTGTGTAATTGTAACAATTATAAATAGTCATAGATTAGGTCTATTATTTTGGGGGGAGGGGTGTTATAAAATTGACATATTTTAATTCTATTATTTCTTTTCTATTCATTAGCTAAAATACCTCAATAAAGAGAAAACTTGCTTCCTATTTCTCAATGTGTGGTTCCCCCAATAGACAAACGCTTGATAGATTTTCTTTAAAAACTAATTTAAAAATAGCATCTACTAATGGTGTCCAAATATTGTTTTTAACCATTCATATATTTCATGTTCATATATTTATATTATATATTATATAATATATAATATATAATATATATTATATAATATATAATATAATATATTTTATATAATATATTATATATAGTATATATATAAAATATATACTATATTATATATTATATTATATATAATAATATATAATATATATATTATATATTATAATATAGTATATATTTGAATTCCAAAAGCATGTGTACCAAGAGAAGTCTAGTGTTTCTTACTGTCTACTGTATCCTATTTCTTTGCTCATTTTTAATTTTAAAAAGTGACTTAAACTTCAATATTATATATTATATATAATATATAATATATAATATAATATAATATATAATATTCATATATTTCAATTCATATATTTAAAAATACTTGCTGTGTTTCAATACATAGTAGTTTTTACTTTTAATGAGATTCAATTTGTTTTACTCTTGCATAACGAGAGTTCTTTGTGTTGGCTCCTGGCTTGGTCCATTTATCATGACCTTAGTAGTCATTGCTATCTTCTTGCTTTCTTCTATGACAAATGTTTCCAGGGAAATTTTGTCCATGTCCTTTCTCAGACCTCAAATCAGTCCTGCCCTGAAGAAGACCAGTTGCTTTTGGTGGGAAATAGTATTTACATATCATTGAAAATCACAATCTAGCTATTAAGAGTCACCGTTACTACTGGTTTGTCATCGTTTCTAGTCTTTTTCAGTGACCAGAGTTTAAAAATTTTTGTTAATTTTGTAAAGACTACCATTAATTTTATATTAACAATTACATTTCCATTTAGGCCTACAGAGTTTCATTTCACTTCATCAGTCTCACATCTCCATTTCCAATGCATAAAATCCTGGATTTCAAATTCACCAACATAATTTCCCAAATTCTTTATCCCACAATATACACTATGCAACAGTATAAGACAAAAATACTAACCACTGCCACCAAAAATATAGTTGGTGAAACTGTTTAAGAATTTTTTAAACACCTTCTCCTTTTTTGGCTTAGTGTATATCTTACTCAGAATGTATGAAATCACTCTTTTGTAGTAACTTGGAAAGTTTCTCTGTTTTTGAGTATGTCATCAGCTTAATGCACAGTTAGGTTTATTCATTTCATTGCAAATATAAATTTTTGAGATCATTTTTCTGTTTGTTTTTGTTTTATAATTGTGTAAAATATCTACAGAATTCCAAAGTGTGGTCTATAAAACCATGTGTACCAAGAGAAGTCTAGTGTTTCTTACTGTCTACTGTATCCTATTTCTTCCCTCATTTTTAATTTTAAAAAGTGACTTAAACTTCAATTATAGTCAAATATATATATATACACACATATATATACACACACGCACATACATTTGTATTGCCCTTAGATATCCACTTTTTTCATGTTCTTTTTTGTCATGTAAAATATACATTTTGGAGATCATTCAATCTTAGCACAGATATTTCTTATTTTTGTATAGCTGCATAGTACTCCACTGTAAAGATAAAATATAGTGTATTTATTTTGTCCCCATTGTTGGGCATTTGCTGGATAAAGATTCTGGTCTATATGCCTTTTCAAAATTTTTACCAGTGGCCAGGTGCAATGGGTTACACCTGTAATCCCAGCACTCTGGGATGCGGAGGAAGGAAGATCATTTGAACCCAGGAGTTCCAGACCAGTCTGGGCAACACTGAGGGACCCTGTCTCTACCAAAAATTATAAAATTATCCAGGTGTGCTGATGTGTGTCTGCAGTCCCAACTACTTGAGAGGCTGAGGCAGAAGGATTTGTTTGATCTCAGGAGTTTGAGGCTATAGTGAGCTAGGACCACACCACTGCATGCTAGCCTGCTGACAGAGAAAGACCCCGACTATAGAAAGATAAAATACAAAAATTAAAAAGTTTACCAGTTTAGCTTTGGGGTTGTTTACTAGCAGTAGAATTGCTGGGTCAAAGGGCAAATGCTTTCATAATTTTGCCAATTATTGCCTCATCAATTTTCTCATATATGGATTATGCTGCTTTGCATCCTTACCAGCAGTACATGAGAATGGCTCATTTACACAACCTGGCCAACAGAGGATAAAGTCAAAAGTTTTGATAGTTTCTAATCTGTAGGGGAGAATTGGATACACAGTTAGTTTTAATTTGCATTCAGTTAAATGAGTCAGGTTGAGCATTTTCTTTTATGGTTAAAGGACTTATGCTTCTTTATCTGTGAAATGTCCATTTATATACCTTGCCAATTTTCCTTTTTTTCGTAGATTTGAAGCTCATACATTCTAATGACATTAGTATTTTGTCTATGATATAAATTAGAGGTAGATTTATATTATGTCATTATGGTGTTTCACTTCAAATATCACAATGGTGGTTATTTTTTGCTATGAAATATTTTTATTTTTATATCTATAGTCTATTTGTCAAGCTCACCAAATTTTTTTTCCCTTCTGCATCTGGATTTGAGCTGTAATTAGGAAAATTTTTTTAACACTAAAGCTATAGAGAAATTTACTCATGTGTTTGTCTAATATTTATGTAGTTTCATTTTTAATATTTAAATTATGTAAATTTATGATGTCTTTGGAATTATTCTAGTGACTGCTATAAGGAATGGATCCTTTTTCATGATTATAATGGTATTAATTATACCTTTGTTTTATACCAAATTTACACATACAATTTGATTAATTTTTAATTTTTTAATTCTCTTCTAATGGTCTTCTTATTAATGGGCTGATGCCATTCACTTTTAATTAAAATGGCTTTATAATATTCTTTAATGTCTGGTGAGGCTATTTCTCAATTAATGTTTTATTGAGAGTCATGTTTTTTCTGATTATTTTTGCTTGATTGTTTTCTAGATGAACTCTGTAATAGACCTATCTAGCTGTTGAATATTTATTTTTACAGGATTCTAAATTAATGATAGGGAGAACAGATATTTTAATTATGTTGAGTCTTCTGTCCAACATGATGATGTATTTTAAATCCACTTTCTTGGTGTAGTTTTTTATTGATACATAATAGTTGTACATATTTCGGGGTACATGTGATATTTTGATGCATATACACAATGTGTAATGATCAAACCAGGGTAACTGGGATAAAAATCACCTCAAACATTTCTCTTTTCTGTGTGGATTGGGAACACTTCAATTCTTCTTTTCTTGCTATTTCAATTTCAATTTAGCTCAAGAAGACATGTATTTGAATTTTTAGTATTTTTAATTCCTATTAGGTATTTTTTTTTTACTGCAAATCCACTACTCAACACACAATGAAATTCTTCAAATGCAAGCATCTGTAATTCAAGGCGTAAACGCTAGTATTTTTTTTTTTTTAGCTTTTCTAGACTTGCATGGTTGAATGAATAAATTTATCGCACCAGTTTCTCTTCTATGAGCTTTTTTTATTGGAAAATCTGTTATGGCATTGTGAGTCAATAGAACTGGATTGCAGAACTGGATCATTAAAGTAGAGGTAGAACTTAGTGAAGGAAGCTACTTAACCTCCTTTACCTTCATTCTCTTATCTGTAAAAGGAGATGAAGGGGATGCATGTATCATTGTATCATTTATGAATAGATTCAGTGGCATATAAAATTAAATAGACAGTGGCTTAAGCAAATAAGGTGTTTTGTTTTGTTTAGTGAATAACAAAAATTACAGAACTAGAAAACACAGGGTGGGCTTGGTAGCCCCAGGAAACCATCAGGACTTAGGCTCCACTTAGCTTTCTAATCCTTCACCCTTGGAGTTGCTCTTATACTTTTGCTTTTATACTTATAACCTAGTGGTTGCAAGATGGCTTTCCTGACTCCAGTTTTATGTCTCTCTTTAAGGAAACAAGAAGAGGAAGAGTGTAGAATAAAAGTTCTATCAGCTGCTTTAGATTTTCTCGTAAGCCCTGCCCAGTCATTTCTGCTTCTATCTCATTACTTGTGCCATGTGGTCACTGCTAGTTCAAGGGAGTGGAGATTGGAGTGGAATTATTGTTTGTTTATTTGTTGGATTTCATTTAAGAGTAATGTCCTACCAAATAAAATTATGATTCTGTTCATAGAGGAGGAAGGCAATGGATCTAACAGTTCACCATGGTGGACTACGTGATCTCTAAAGTCCGTTCTATATATATCAAAATAAAAACAAACACAATCTTTTCCTCTGTTAATTGAAGACTGGCAAGGTTCATAAATTTGGAAAGAAGAGATTTATTTTTCATAAAGGGTTGCAACCTGCATGGTGGACACTCTGACAGGCAGGGAAGCACAGCTCCTTGCCAAAAACCTGAAACAGTCAATTGGAAGGTGGGGGTGGGGGGGGGCAGTGGGGGAGGAAGGTGAGGAATAGGAATTTATGCTGAGCAGGGTGGCTGAATATCTATATTTAATAACCTGTAGGAGAAATCATGAATATTTATGAAAGAAGAAACATGAACAGGCACAATGGAGCTTCATGGCACCTCATATGTAGCATGTAGATTGGCCAGAACCACTATGTGGTCAGTGGTCTCTTATTGGGAAGGAATGCTGGTCAACTGTGTCCAAACTGCTGAAGGGAGGGGACAGTGTCAGGGGTTGGTTGCTATCAGTGATGGAATCTTTCACAAGGGCTGGTTTCTGTTTAGTGTTGGTTTCTCTTAGGTGTGTCTGACCTTTCATCCTGTCATTGTCAAGAGCTCAATTTTCAAGACTACTCTGGGGTCCCCTTGGCCAAAAGGGAGTCTGTTCAGTCATTTAGGAGGCTTAAAATTTCATTTTTATTTATCATCTCTCTTGCCCCCACAATATTTCTTTTCTTTTCTTTTTCTTTTTTTTTTTTTTTGAGATGGAGTCTTGCTCTGTCACCCAGGCTGGAGTACAGTGGTGCAATCTTGGCTCACTGTAACCTCCACCTCCCAGGTTCAAGTGATTCTCCTACTTCAGCCTCCCGAGTAGCTGTGATTACAGGTGCTCACCACCACTCCTGGCTAATTTTCGTATTTTTTAGTAGAGATGGGGTTTCACCATGTTGGTCAGGCTGCTCTCGAACTCCTGATCTCAGGTAATCCTCCCTCCTAGGCCTCCCAAAGTGCTGGGATTACATATGTGAGCCACCACTTCCGGCCACCCCCACAATATTTATTCACTCATTTCTTAAAGGTATTTTCTATAAAGAACCCAAGCTTTTATGTACTGAAATTTTATGTACTGTATAAACAACTTTCAGGTGGTAAGGATTTTTAAGTATCAGATGTGCGGGGAGAGAGTAGGAGGAGGTGCAAGAGGAGGAAAATTGCACACACAAATGGAGGGGAAATGGAGAAGCAAGAACTGCACCAATCTCACTTGATCTTACATTTCTACTTTTTAGTCACAAGCATTGTTGGGTTTGCTATTTTACAAAATAACTGGATTATATAAAGAATTGTTTAAAGACATATAAAAAACAACTTCTGAATCACTGCTATTAACTACAAGTCACTAGCTACCTTTTTGTGTCAACTTCACTGAGGCATAATCTATAGACAGTAAACGGCCCCATTTTAAGTATACAGTTTGATGGGTTTTGACAAATGTAAATACCTGTGTAATAACCACCCTAGTCAGGATATAGGTCAATTCCACCACTCCAAAAATTTTTATATTTCACTTTGCAGTCCACCTGTCCCAACCCAACCTGGAAAACTACTGATCTGTTTTCTGTCACTATAGATTAGTTTGCATTTTCTATGATTTCATGCAAATGGGATAATACAGTGTATACTCTTGTATCTATCTGGGCTCTTTAAATCAGCTTAATGATTTTGAGATACATCCATGTTGTTGCTGTATCAGCTGTTCAATCATTTAATATTACTTAGTAGTATTTCTTTGTATTAAAAAAATTACTATAGGCCAGGCGTGGTGGCTCACACCTGTAATCCCAGCACCTTTGGAGACCTAGGAGGATGGATCACCTGAGGTCAGAAGTTCGAGACCAGCCTGGCCAACATGGCGAAACCTCATCTCTACAAAATTTACAAAAATTAGCCAGGCATGGTGGCACTTGCCTATAATCCCAGCTACTTGGGAGGCTGAAGCAGGAGAATCACTTGAACTCAGGAGGCAGAGGTTGCAGTGAGCCGAGATCGTGCCACTACACTCCAGCCTGGGTGACAGAGTGAGACTTTGTCTCAAAAAAATATATATATACATATGTATATATATATGCATATATATATACATATATACATATATATATAACTACAATTTGTTTTGTCCATTCATAGATTGATGGGCATTTGGATTATTTCCAGTTTTAAACTGTTAAGATTAATGATTAAGTTACTATGAATGTTCACATACAGATCTTTGTACAGACATGTGTTTTCATCTTTCTCAGATAAACATGAGTGTTATTGTATGGTAATATGATAATTGTACGTTTAAATTTAAGATTGCCAAATTCCTTTCCAAAGTGGCAGGACAAATATACCTCCCACCAGCAATGTATGAGAATTTTATTTTTTCTACGTTCTTACTAATGCATAGAATTTTCAGTCTTTAAATTTTAGCCATCTAATTAATGTTTAGTGAAATATACTGAGTTATTGAAGCACTAAACTCACAACTTTCTCCTGTAGTTCTCTTTCAACAGTAGATTCCTTTTTGGTTTTGCCTAATTTTTTACCATGCTTCATAAGTTCCTTCCCAAGCATGAGTAATTTAGCTGTCAGCTAGGGATATGGGCAGAATTTATACTTAAATTTTGGGTCTCATTTCTTTGCTTCTTTTGTTGGCAGGATTTTTTCTTTAAATTTCCAGGTGTTCTGCCAGCCACACACTCTGTTCTCTGTCACCTTGAGCTGTAAAGTTGAGGTTTTCAAATGCTCCCTTTCCTATCCCTGTAGCTGTGGTAGTTGAAGAGCTCACCTTTTGTTCTTTCCTTTGTGCGATTGCTTGTGCCTTTATATATTAACCCACAGTTCTCTAAACTGTGTTAAGGTTTTTCTTCATTCTAGTTGCAGTTTGTTAAGAATAAGCTCTTCCCTAGCTTCTTTAAAAAAAAACTTTAGTGACTTTAGTTTTTCTTTTTTTATATTTTCCTTTAGATTTATTTGATAATTAATATCTGGCAGAAGTTTTGCATGATCACTTTACTCTACCCTTTTCCTGGAAATGTCCCCGGTTTCCAGCTTCTTAATGCTGTTTCCTCCTGTGCTTTCTCAATCTCTCTCCCAGGAGGTAGAATCTAGTAGAATATAGGCACTGACCACTTCTAAAAATTATAAATTACCTCTTAGTTTTTACCTTTTGTCCTATATTTATGAATGCAGTCTTTTTCAGAAGGTTTATTTTTCATGGGACAGGAAAGATCTAAGATGTTGGGAACATGTTCTCCGAAAAATCTTCATTACTAGGTTTGAAAAGAGTGCTCAGATGCCTGTTAACTGATAATGAACAATCAAAATAAAATATTAATTTCAAAATCTAATCCAAGTTCTGGGGGCCATGCAGTTTAGAACAGAGTAGCAAAGGAAAAGAGTTTCTTTACTTTCTCGGGACAAGAATCGTCTAAAGCAAAAGTTAAAATTTAGGCAAAATTAAACCGTGGTGCTTTTGTATTTCTCTTTCTTCTTTCTTCTACTTCCCCAGGCACCCAGCATGTGTTGTTCTGTTGCTCTATGTCCTCACTGCACCTCATGCTGAGATCTCACTTGCCCCCTAAAACTTATTTTCCTTCCAAGTTATTTACCTCCATCCTACTTAAAAAGAACTCCAATTCTCCAATGTGGTTCTTCTCTACTAAATATTTAGAGGCAAATTTCCTCACATTCTCGAAGGCATTTTCATTTTTAGAAGGAGATATTTAATATCACAAATACATTTTGAACTGAGACCATTCCAGTGGTGTAATAGAACATATTAAATTTTTCAGTTTACATGGGAAAATGTATGTGGGGCTGAGGGTCAACTTGTGGTCAGTCCCTGAGCAGAGATCTCTACTAATGGTCAGCTCTCCTGGAATGTTCCTGAATTTTACCTCTTCTCACCTATTTTCATTTTAAAATCTAGAGATTTGGTAAAAGCTTCATGTCTTTGGTTTGCATAACTGATAGATTGTTTTGAAGTAGTAGTCCATGGCAGTGTCTCTGGGGATTCACGGGTGGTGGATGGCATGAAGGAGCAGTGGTAGTGAGACTCATTTTTGTCTATAGATGAACTTGTCTCTGGAACTTTTCTTCCTCTTGTTCTGCTGCTTTTCTCTACATTCCATACCTCCTTTCCAAGCCGTTAGCTGGCGAATTTTTCCTCGCTGACAATGAGAGAGTGTTATTGCCTGTACTTTTGTTGATCATGTCTCAATACATCTGGAGAAAGGGTCACTTTCAAAGTTTAGCTTAGTACTTCAAAATTTTACTTGCTCTACCGTAATGTTCAGTTAAACTTTATATATATAATATATACACACAGATATATCTAAAGTATATATTATATATAAAATATTACATAGAAATATATAATTTGTTACATACAATTAATACATATATTATTATATATAATTTTATTTTTATTATTTACTTATTTATTTTGATATAGGGTTTTTTGCTTTGTCACCCAGGCTGGAGTGCAGTAGCACCATCATGGCTTACTGCAGCCTCCACCTCCTGGGCTCAAGTGATCTTCCCACCTCAGTCCCCCAAGTAGCTGCGATTACAGGCGTACATCACCATGCTCAGCTAATTTTTGTATTTTTTGTAGAGTAAGGGTTTCGCCATGTTGCCCAGGCTGGTCTCGAACTCCTAGACTCAAGCAATCTGCCAGCCTTTGCCTCCCAAGGTGTTGGGAATACAGGCATGAGTCTCCATGCCAGGCTTATTATTTATTTATTTATTTATTTATATTGATTGATTTATTTTTTTTTTTAGAGACAGACTTTTAGTCTGTTGCGCAGGTTGGAGTGCAGTGACATAATCATAGCTCACTGCAGTCTCAGAAACTCCTGAGCTGAAGTGATCCTCCAGTCTTGGCCTCCCAAAGCCTTAAGATTACAGATATGAGCCACCATTCTCAGCAAGTTAAACTAATATAAAACAGCTATGTGCTCAACCATATTCTTGCTTTTGTCTATAATAATTCTTAAGTTTGCCTTTATCACTTTTGTTGTTAAGACAGCTTCTAAATTAGTACATTGTATCGTTATGACCCACTGTTTCTAATGACCCATTTAGCAATTTTTTTTTTAGTTTCATTATCTTCTCTGAGTTCTTACAGAATTTTCTTTTCTTTGGTTATGAGAAGCAATGTTGAATTCTCATGTTACCTTCAGTGGTCCAGCATCTGTTTTTCCTAGTCTTCCACTGTTGCAGTGGATAGTTAGGCAGACATGAGCAGGGCAGGAGAGAGCACCCTCCCCCACCAGGAATGTCAGGCCGCCAACAGGTGGTGGTCAAGTGGTTGTTAACTGCCTGTCTAAAATAATAATTGGTTGCAGCCAGCACCAGGGAAAGGCAGGCTCCCAACAGACAGAAAAAACCTGAAGCTAGTGATCAGGAGCTTCCCAATAAGATCTCAGGAGTTGGGTGAATGGGCTCCAGCATGTACACTAAGAGACAAAATGTCAGAGTTTAACTCGTATATGACCTTCTTAGGAGCATTTGACTGGTAAGGAGAAAGTCCTCAACTGAGCATGTATACAGCTCCAGTAAACATACTGTGTATGCCCCACTCCCAAGCGCTAGCAGGCCACTGCACATGCGGACAGCCCACCCAAAAAGAAGAATCAAGGGAGAAGTAATGCAAGACCCCAGAGACATGCCAACGTATAAAACCCCAAATCAGAATGTCAAACTGTGCACTTGATCTCTCACGTTACCTGCTTGACTATCTTCCATGTATACTTCACTTCCTTTCATTCCTGTTCTAAAACTTGCCTCAGCCTCTCACTCTGCCTTATGCCCCCTTGGTTGAATTCTTTTTTCTGAGGAGGCAAGAATTGAGGTTGCTGTAGACCCATACACATTTACTGCCAGTAACACCATTTTATGCAATTGGTGAGCACTACTTTCTTTGCATATTACCTACTTTGTCATTTAGGGATTGAATGCAGGGTCAATCACACAGCTCTTCTATTAGCTTCACATGAATCCTGATTTCTCATCCTAAAAAAGGGGACAAGTCCTCTCTTGCCCCATGTGATGCAAAACAATAACATCACATGTTTCAGAAAGTGCTATGTGAATTACAAAGCAATTTCACATATAGTTAACACAATATGTCAGGTACTGTTTTATGCACTTAATATGCATTGCCCATTTAATCATATGAGTAATGAGGTGGACACTGTAATTATTCCCTTTTCATACAGTCAAAATCTAAGCAAAGGAAGTTACTTGAGTTAATCTAGTCCACAAAGCTACTAGTTAACAGAGTGGGATTCAAACTGAGAAAGTTCGGCTTTGAAGCTTGACCCTTTATTCTTATACTACATGATTTATGTGAAACTGTTTGCTCTAGACAAACTGCCCAGTGAGATGCTAACATTAACACCATATGAACATGAGTAAGTAGCTACAAGATAGGTAAATTTATTACTCCCTGACATTTAACTAAAGCAGTTTATTTGGAAAAATCTGTTGTTGCCAGGAATTCATGCTGTTTCTCCACTCTCTAGATATCCTACGTGAAACTACAGTGCCAATAACACCAAACTGAGGTTATCTCAGTTTAAACTTTGAAAGCAACAGCATTTGAAGAGTGCAGAAAGAAAATTAGAAACATGAGAAACACATTTATTAAGAATGGAACCAATCCCCCCAGCAAACAATGTTATAGCAACTACTTCAAGTCTAAATATTACAGCAACTTCTTCAAATCCTGCCAGTAACAATCACAAAAAAAAGTGTAGTACAATGCTTAGTTGTCTTTTTGGACGAACTATATTTGACCATTTGAGAGCCATGACCTGCTAAATGAAGCCAGTGAGGCATTCAGCCTCAAAGTCACTCCACTGGAAAAGTAATACTTAGCCCAGAAAATTTACCTTAGGAAATCCTTCATTAGTTAAGGATGTTTTCTCTGTGTAAATATATGTATTCCATGGAGGGAGAACATAAGTCCGATTCATTATTCAGGCTTTGGTGGAGCTAGTTAATCCAATTGCTTGGCCAACTGAGGGTAAGTCTGTATAAGGAGATAGAAGGAGAGGCAGTGCAATACATAGAAGAGAAGCAGGTTTTAAGGTCGGAAAAAAATAGCACCTGAATGCAGATCAGAAGCTGAGTAATGAAGAACAGATTATAAAACCTCAGTTTTCTTATCTGTGAAATGGTATAACACTTAATTCATGAATTTATTTTGGTGATTACATAATATGGCATATATAAAACACCTAGATTATAATGTCTACTAAAATGTTAATTCCATTTTCTCCTTATACATCCCTGGAAGATGTATTGTAGAGGGCAGATCATCAAATCATTTCTGACCCCAGAGTTTGAGTTGAGCAGAAAGGGAGAATAAGATGGATGGATAAAACAAGAGGGTATTCTCAGTCACAAGAAGGAAGTCAGAGGTGCCAAAGAAAAGATTCAACTATTTTGAAGTTCTGTTTATGATTAAACCCGATTCTCTCTCTCTGTGCCTCATCAATCTATCACCTTTCACTTTTAAAGGCAGACCTACACAGCGTAGAGAACAAAACAGGTGAAAAGCATTCCTAGAACTTTCTTCTTTGCTTGGCTTTAGAGAAAGCAAAGAGAGAATAAGTTGACACACTGTGAATGTGTCAAATGGTCTTTCAAGCTGCACTCGCCACTTTATCATCCACCTAACCCATCCAAGTTTCTCTTGTATATTCTTTCCTCTTTCATAAATAAGGTTACCTAGTGAAATTCAGGTCATAATTCCTCCAGATATATTTATTATTGTTATCAACCTGGAGCAGAGACTTAAGCTAATAGGAATGAAAATGCTAGTATCAATCAACAGATGAAAACAATTGAGGTGGTGGGCGGCAGTGGATCAGGACCTTCCACGAAATCATCCTCACAAAGGCAGTAATCCCTTCCACCTGTGTGCACTTTGTGACTCATTTAGAGCAGCTGACTAAATTACTGCCTGCATTTCTACCTTCCCTTCCCTTTTGCATTCCTTCTTCCTCCTGGAAATGTGAGCAGTTGGGTAGAAAGCTCAAGGTCTTTCCCGAGGATTTTCTGAAGGTAAAACTTCTGATTATGTTGGGAATTTAAATGTTAAATGGGCACAAATGACATTCTAAATACTTTTTCTTTCATTTTTGACTTTATTTCTGACCTAATTTTCTATTTGACAAAACTTAGAGTGATTTATGGTGCTGAATCTCATTTAAAAAGAATAAATTCACTAAAGCAAGTTCCATACAAAAATCAGTATCACATATCTTGAGGCTGTTACATCACTAGCTTTTGAGGAGGTCAGTTTACACCAATACTAATGTTTTTCTTCTCTTATATGCTGTTACAGGTCAGTGGTGTTGGGGTGATATTTACCACAGTAAAGTTGCAGTAGCATATTAAGATAATATTAAGTATTGGAGAAGATAACCTCCCAAATGGTGTCAGTGCCTGACAAAAACGCTCCCTATGTCCACACATATCAAAAGCGAATGTATAGCTTGTTCAGAGAGACAGGTTAACTCCAACACATTAAAGGCTGAACATGGAATAATTTACTGGAGTGGCAAAGTGATAAATTTATGCATTTTCTCTTTCTTTTGATTATTTTAGTGACTCAGATGTTTTGGGGGAAGGTAAAATAAGTTTTACCTATGCAGCTGAAATGCATACATTTTAAACATTTTCACCAAAATTTGGTAAGCTTGAATCAAAGTAAACAACTATTATTTCATATGTTCATTAAACAAAGCTGTGAGCATCTTCCATGTGGCAAACCTTTATCCAGGGCCTGAATAAGACAGACTAATATAGGGATATTACAGGGATGAATAAGACAGATGTGGTCTCTGTTGTCATCAAGCTTAACATTATCACAGGGAGACGGACAAAAACCAAATTGACAAATACATAGATAATATTTCAGATAAATTTAACAACTATGAAGAAAATAAATGATAAAGTATAATCTCCCCATGGAGGGGAGCTACTCCTTTAAATTGGATAGTTAGAAAAAAACCTTTGAAAAAAGGTAAAATCTCAGAAGCCATGTAAATGTAAAGTATTACAGAGAATTGTATTTAACTTTGCAAAATAAAATGCAATATTGAGAGAATTATATAAATTATTTAATTATTTTGACTGGGTATTGATCTATGAGATAATCCATTATTTTTGCCTATTTTAATGAATTGTTCAGACATTTGTTGCCAGTATCCAAATTCACAAATAGTTATGTGTGGTGTTTTTCTGCCATCCTCTATGTAGCCCTAAGATTTTCCTTAGCGCCAATTATTGATGCTTGAAACATACTGCTTTGGGTACCAAACAGTTTGCTTTCCAAGGTAATGGTTGGGTCTAAAAATACAAAAGGAAGCTAAAGTTTCAGAACTTAATTTTTCAACAAAATTGTCAGATAGAATCTGCATCTGGGATAATTTTCTGACCAATCCTATTTCTTTGTTTTTTATACAAAGTGATAATTTTTCCCCCCACCATCCTGCATTCTCTAATACAGGATTTTATTTTTCTTGATTCTATGTACAAAAAATGACTTCCTGAACATTATTATATTCTCCTTAGTTGATCTAACCATAGCAATGTGCATCGTATAGCTAGTTGGTCTCTATCCATGTTAATTATTGCCAGAACTGGATTACAATTTTTACAAAAGATAAATTCATAGTTATAATGTGTACAAAGAAAATTTATCACAAAGTAAGCAAAGATAATGAACTAGAACTCTCTCATTCAGGTTATATATTTCTGAGACTTATTAGCATCAATTGAAATGGCATATTTTTCTTGATGTGGACACTTATTCACCAGTCTAGATGGAGGCTACTGATACATTTCACACAGGCCACCACAAAGCTGTAAGTGCTTCCCCCTATCAACTAGTAATTGCTCAAATGGCTCCTGTAAAGTTCAAAGCTGCTGGTCTCTATTTCCAGGGCTTAGTAATGATGATAAACTAAAGTGATGACAGCATGAATAAGGGAAAAACTAAACTTGTAAAGGGACATAAAACTAAAAGTTAAAACATAAGAAGCAGTGCCCTTTTGCAGTGTTTGCAGTGTCATAATCAGAGCATCAAAAAAGTAGTTTTCCTTGTATATATATATTTTTTCTAACATTATGGACTCATTGTATTTTTCTAATGTCAATCAGTGAGTTAAACAGAAAAAGAAATCCTATCAGGATGTTTGGCCACCTGATTGTGGAACTCCTTTGAACATTCAAACATCATATGGATTATTGATGTAAACCCATACACACATTTTTCAACAACATATGCAGAAGTGCTACTAAGGCAACGGGCTATGTGGCCATCCATATCCCTTTTTATTACGCCTCTAAGAAGATAAAGTCAAAATTGTGTAGAAAAATTTCGTAAAGTGTTTCAAAGATGTTATGTAACACCAACCCTAAGTATTTGTAACAAAAAGCTGCTTCAAGCTAAAAGTCTAAGGTGAGAGGCACTCAGCCAACAGCACAGAGTTTTAAAATTTTCTTAGGCAAAAGAAACCTACAGAACCTCTAAAAACTTGGTTTCAGGAAAAATAGTTTAATTAGAACTAATGCTGAACTCTTAGAAATAATATTCCCTTAAAGCAATGTTATAGCTAGCATTTAATTTTATTTGTGTCTGTATATAGACTCATAATTTACACATAGAGAACAACTTTTGCAAAGGTGATGATTTGCCTTATAAGCAACATCTAGTGAATCTTCAAAACATACATACAAATTGGGAATGAAATCCCAATATTTTTAGGTTCATTTTGCCAAGGGAAAATTAATTTCAAAGAAATTAGATGACCCCAGCGAGGAAAGATCATTCTACATCTCCAAATTTAAAAAAAAGAAAAATGATTTTCTTTCCTTCCCTCCCCCTCTTCCTCCTCCTCCTCCTCCTCCTTTTTTTTCTCTCTCTCTCTTTTTCTATGCTACTCCTCTCTCTCTTTCTCCTCCTTTCTTTCTTTTGAGAATTTATTGTGGCTCTTTGTCTCTTTATATATATTTACATAGCTTGTACATTGTCCAGCTCTCCACATTATTTAAACTTGGTTTTGTAGATCATTCACAATTTTTAAAGACAGAAAATTCATTTTATGTGGTAAAATGTTTTTGTTAAGGATAGTTGGCAAAATCATATTAAAAATGCTGTTTTGAAAATAGATTGGAAGATGATAAATGCAACTCTGTGCTTCATCCTTCTGAGACCAATTTGATAGTTTCTTGGTCTTGTTTTCTTAGGAAATCAATGTATGTGATTTACAAAAGGTCAAGTTTGATCTTTCATCTATTATCACACCAATATTTTCAAATATGTAGGATAGTTCTACTTCCCAGGCCTACTCTCACTATGAATTCTACATGCCTAAGCCCAAATTTGTCTCATATATTCCCTCCTTTCCTGGCAAAACATGATTTTCTCAGCTACTGTATTTCTTTCTACCATTCCACTGTCTCAGACCTCCACCCACTTACAAAATTACGTTTGACCGTAATGCCCCTCTAGCATCTCTAATCAATCTGTCTCCTAATTCTACTGGTATCCCATCCCGAGAAAATTCTTCCTTTGTATGTCTCCTCTAGCTACTTCACTACTTCTCTCTGTTCTGACTCGTCTATGCTACTCAGGAGAGTTGTTTGTATTTAATGTCGTGTCCCACTTTCCACTTACTGCTTAACCTTCTGCAAACTGGCTACTAGAGTACTCTTCATTCTTTCTAATAGCTAAATCCAACGTAAGAAATGTCATTCTTATCCAACTGAATCTTCCTACTGTGAAACTTTTTTTTTTTTTTTTTTTTTTTTTTTACACAGGGTCTCGCTCTGTTGCCCAGGGTTGAGTGCAATGGTGCAATCATGGCTTACTGCAGCCTCAACCTCCCTGGGCTCAGGCGAGTCTCCTACCCCACCCTCCTGAGTAGTTAGGACTACAAGTGTGCATCACCATGCCCGGATAATCTTCATACTTTTTTGTAGAGGTGGGGTTTCATCATGTTGCCCAGGTTGGTCTGAAACTCCTGGACTCAAGGGATCAACCTGCCCTGGCCTCCCAAGTGCTAGAATTACAGGTGTGAACCATCACACCTGACCTACTATAACACTTTTGATTAGTCCTTCCTTTGAAAGATTCTGCACTTCATTTGTTTCCATGATCTATTAGGCTTCTGGTTCTATTTGTATTCCTCTGACAATTCTTTTTCTCATATGATGTACATGAATTGAATAGGAGCTAAGACGTATCATCTGTAGCAGCTTATGGCTTTTGATCCTCAGAGGTGTAACTTAGGTTACAGGGATGAAGAAAGTTAGGCAGTTGTTGGGAGCACAGCAATATGAGAAACAAAAACATGAGAAGTAGCAGTGGTTTCAGGTAATATGGTGCCTTTAGAAGCAGTTTGGGAAATTGGAAGATGAAATGGTGGTATATCTGTGGGTAAAAGTGGAGAAAGAGCATGAAGAAAAGTGGAGAAAGAGCATGAAGAATCCCAAATGCTATAGTAAGATCTTGTCCAGAATGGTGGTACTATTGGTAGATTTCAAGCTGTGACGTGATAAAATTAGCTTTGAATTTCAGACAGAACATACTGGAGAAAATTTGGAGAATGAATTGAAATTGTGCAATATTGGAGGTAGAAAAAATGTGGAGGGTTATTTAAAAATCCCAATAAATTAGCAACGAGGGTCTAAACCAAAATTTCGGCAATGAAGTTAAAGAGAATGAAACAGGTTAAATAGCTATTTGGGTTAAAGAATTGATAGAACTTGATGACCAATTGGATATGGAATGGAGCTGAGAGGGAGACAACAGGTGAGGAAGACTCTGACAGATGAGTAATATAGAAGTAAAATAACATGAATAACATTTTTTTGAAAAAAAAAAGTCATTATAAACTGCCTGAATGGTACCCAGATGAAATTGTTCATGAGGGATGTGGAAAATACATATTGTGCTTAGATGGTCATTCCTGGTGATGAAGATTTTTAGGAGGACATAATCAGTATATAGGTGGCAGCTACAGTCAAGATTATAAAGCCAGGAACAGACAGAGATACAATAAGATAGCTCTATCAGTAAGAGTAGATGTGGTTATGCTACAGTAGCAAACCTTCAAATCTCAGTGATTTACAGTAATGGAGATTTACTTTTTACTTTCACTACATATTTATTGGATGGGTTTAGACTCTGCTCTTATCTCTTGGGTGCAGCCTTCCAGAACAACTTTTATATGAAACATTGTTTATCATTATACAAGGGGAAAAAGAATGTGATGAAGCATGAATGAACCCTTACAGCTTTTGCCTGGAAGTGACACATAAAACTTCTGCTAACATTTCCATTGTCAAAGCAAGACACAAGGCCAAAACTGACTTATGAGGGGTGGGGGAGTATACTTTTTTTCCCAGGGAGGAAAAGCAGATCTTTGGTAAACAGTAGTAACAGGATTGCCAACTCAGCATTCTAAAGAATGGAAACATTTAAACTGGTCTTTGAAAAAGGAGCACCTCTCAAGAAGGGTGAAAAGAAGATGCCAAAAATATAAGTCAAAGACTCAGAAGTATTTTTCCTTAAATGAAGAAAGGAAAGGACAATTTTTGTGTAATTCATTAATGATTTTTGTATGTAATGTGTTTTTGTTGTAATGAAATTTATATATCAGTCATATGTTTGCTTTTAATAGTCATTTATAATTGAAATATGGGCTAAAATTTATCATCTTAATGATTTCTTGCAGGAGATTTATCCTGAAATATGCATTGCTACAGGCAAATATAAAGCAAAGTGTGTTTAATTAGAATTCATTAATACAGGGTTTGGATACACCCTCATATAAAGTTAGAAATATTTCCACATTTCCATTCGGTTCTAGTTAAAAGATATATTTTCCTAAAAAAAAATTCAGATTAGTTTTAGATTTTTCATACTCTATGCTTGTTGAACTTGGAACTAGGTGTTGTTATTTACCACTTCTATTTCAGGCAAAATCATCGAGCTACTCCCACACATGGAAGTAACTTTTTATTTATTTTTTTGCACAAAATATGATGTTAATTTTTTTAGCAGGTGAATAAAGTACTAATTGTTTTTCTATTGTGAAGGGCTGGGAAAACTTCCAGGACTGAGACCTGAATTCCAGAATTTTCTGTTAGTAAAAGAACAGTGAAACAGTTAAGAGGTGGGGGTGGTTCTGTCTTATTCTGAAATAACATGGGGAATCAAGAATCAAGATTTTAGATTTTCGAAAAATCTATATTCTGTAAGCCAGTAATTGGCCAATGGTGACCCTGCTGAATCTTTTTTTTTTCCTTTTAATTTACTTTTTCTTGTTTATACTTAAGGTATACCTCATGATTATTTTGATACATTTTTTGATACATATACATAGTGAAATTACTACAGGTAAGCAAAAAACATTATCTCACGTAATTATCTTTATGTGAGATCTCTTTTCTTTCTTTTTTTTTGGGGGGTGGGTAAGAGTAACTAAAATTTACTCTTTTAGCAAGTTTCCAGTATACAAAAGAGTAATATTAACTATACTAACCATAGTCATCCTGTTGTACATTAGATCCCTAGACTTGTTCATCTGATGTGTATTAGTCCATTTTCATGCTGCTAATAAAGACATATCAGAGACTGGGTAATTTATACAGAAAAAAGTTTAATGGACTCACAGTTCCACATAGCTGGGGAGGCCTCACAATCATGGTGGAGGCAAGGAGGAGCAAGTCATGTCTTACATGGATGGCAACAGGCAAAGAGAAGTGAACTTGTGAAGGGAAATTCCCCATTATAAAACCATCAGATCTCATGAGACTTATTCACTATCACGAGAATAGCATGGGAAAGACGCACCCCCATGATTCAATTACCTCCCACCGGGTCCTTCCCACAACACATAGGAACTGTGAGAGTTACAATTCAAGATGAGATTTGAGTGAGGACACAGCCAAACCATATCACTATGTAATGGCATGTTTGTACCCTTTGATGTACCTCTCCCCATTTCCTCCCCTTCCACACCCCTGGTAAACACTGTTCTGCACACTTTCTCTGTAGCCAGTGTTTTTTTAGATTCCACATATAAGTGAGGTCATGCCTTACCTTTCTTTCCATGTCTGGCTTATTTCATTTACCATAATGCTAAGTCTCAATATTAAATTAACTCACGTAATAATTTTGTGCATCAAAAAAATCAAGTTCTATGGGAATCAGCTATGAATAAAAGATACAAAGCCCCTCTCCTTGTGGAACTTAAGTTATAATTGTGGAAACATATACTAAACAATGAATTATACAATTCACAATTGAATTATATTAGTGATAAGTATCAGAAAAGAGAATATAGTTTGTAAAAGAACTTTGACTTTGGGAGGCAGAGGCAGGCAGATCACTTGAGGTCAGGAGTTCAAGACAAGCCTGGCCAACATGGTGAAACCCCATCTCTACTAAAAATACAAATACTAGCCGGACGTGGTGGTGTGTACCTATAATCCCAGCTATTTGGGAGGCTGAGGCAGGAGAATCACTTGAACCCTGAAGGCAGAGGTTGCAGTGAACAGAGATTCTGCCACTGCACTCCAGCCTGGGTGACAGAGTGAGACTCTATTCCAAAAAGAAAACAAACAAAAAAGAATTTAGTCGGTTTTTTTTTTTTTTTGAGGAATTGATCTAGAGTGGATAGATGAATGAATAAGCATTAGCGTGGCAAAAAGATGGGGGGAAGGTGTGATTATGGAGCTTCCCAGGCTGAATAAACAGCAATTATGGAAGTAAAGGCAGCACTGTTGCTTGGAGTATTTGAGAACAGGCCAGTTTGTGAGAGAAATGTGAGAAAGATAATCAGTAGCCTGAGTTAAATCCAATCTGGCAGTGCCAAATTCCAAAGGACTTTGTAGTTGATGCTAATGATTTTGGATTTTGCTTCAAGGGCCATGAAAATCTTTTTCATTAGAGGGGAGAAGCATATTCACTTTTTTATTTTTACTAGGTTATTCTGTTGGCTGTGGAGGGAATGGAGGAGTAGAAATGGCCATGACAGCTGAACTTATTGCAATTTAAGGGGTCATGTTCACTGGGAATAAAAATGGAAAGATAGAGATGGAATCCACAGAAACCTCAAAAATAGAGTCCAATGCACTCCATGATTGATTTGATAGATGTGGAAAGTGAAGTTCCAAGAGGGATGGACCAAGGATGACTGCAAGGTTTCTGGCTCATGTAACTTTTTGGTTTAAAGTGATCATTTACTGAGATGGAATGCTGGAGGTGGACCAGGTTTCTGAGAGAAGGTTTTAACTGTGTAGTTTATACGCAAAGGCATTGTTGCTGTAGGTGCTGGCATTTAGGTGAGTACAAGGCAGCTCACAAGAGAGATCTGAAGATGACTTTTCTCTTTGCTCCCAGACCAAGATTTGTAAATCCCAGGAAAGATTGATTTCAGTATTAAGCAGTTTGTTACCAATTACCTCTAAATGTATCTGTGGCATACAGTGATGATGATTGTAGTTAATACTTGTTAGTCCTTACTATGAAACAAGTATCATTCTACCATTATATGTGCTTTATGAATATAATTCATTTAAGTCTCTCCAAAATCTTAGGTACTATTAATATCTCTACTTTTCAGATAAAGATTTGAATACAGATAGTATAGCTGCATTCTTAAATACTTAAACTCTTAAATACTTCACTATGGAACTAGACTGTAGTGTATTCTAGTGTGCAGAAACCAAAGGAATTTAACTGGAAAGAGGCAGAGTTTAAGAAGTGGGCTCATGATTTTGGGACATACTACTTTAATAAAAAGCTAGTAGCTGCCTCCTTATGTACAGTCCTAGGTCTGTCATTATTATTAAGGCTGATGCTACCTAGAGCGAGTGGCTCTGAGTGAGAGGTTGGTGATAATTATTCCCCAGGAGTCCTACAGAGTCAAATTCCTTAGGAATTTCCATGCTAGGGGTTATGAGATCTTAGCATGTGAAAACTATGTTACAGTAACATCCATCTTTGTGTTTCCAATGTCTGCAAGGGGTCTTGATGCATGACAGATATTAAGGAAGTGTTAGCGGATAAATAAATGAAACAATGATTGTTCTTGTAGTTACAAGTACTTCCTAGGTGTCTGTCTTCCTGGTATGGTGTTGTGTCCGGAATTGGTGGGTTCTTGGTCTCACTGACTTCAAGAATGAAGCCACGGACCCTGGCAGTGAGTGTTACAGCTCTTAAGGTGGCGCGTCTAGAGTTTGTTCCTTCTGATGTTCTGATGTGTTCAGAGTTTCTTCCTTCTGGTGGGTTCGTGGTCTTGCTGGCTCAGGAGTGAAGCTGCAGACCTTGGCGGTGAGTGTTACAGCTCATAAAGGCAGTGTGGACCCAAAGAGTGAGCAGTAGCAAGATTTATTGCAAAGAGCGAAAGAACAAAGCTTCCACAGTGTTGAAAGGGACCCCAGTGGGTTGCCACCACTGGCTGGGGCGGCCTGCTTTTAGTCTCTTATCTGGCCCCACCCACATCCTGCTGATTGGTAGAGCCAAGTGGTCTGTTTTGACAGGGCGCTGATTGGCGCATTTACAATCCCCGAGCTAGACACAAAGGTTCTCCACCTCCCCACCAGCTTAGCTAGATACAGTGTTGACACAAAGGTTCTCCAAGGCCCCACCGACTAGCTAGATACAGTGTGTTGATTGGTGCATTCACAAACCCTGAGCTAGACACAGGGTGCTGATTGGTGTGTTTACAAATCTTGAGCTAGATACAGAGTGCCCATTGGTGCATTTACAATCCCTGAGCTAGACATAAAGGTTCTCCACGTCCCCACCAAACTCAGGATCCCAGCTGGCTTCACCCAGTGGATCCCGCACCAGGGCTGCAGGTGGAGCTGCCTGCCAGTCCCGGTACCGTGTGCTGGCACTCCTTAGCCCTTGGGTGGTCGATGGGACTGGGTACCGTGGAGCAGGGGGTGGCACTCGTCGGGGAGGCTCGGGCTGCACAGGAGCCCATGGAAGGGGTGGGAGGCTCAGGCATGGCAGGCTGCAGGTCCCGAGCCCTGCCCCGCGGGAAGGCAGCTAAGGCCCGGTGACAAATCAAGCGCAGCGCCAGTGGGCCGGCACTGCTGGGGGACCCAGTACACCCTCCGCAGCCGCTGGCCCGGGTGCTAAGCCCCTCATTGCCCGGGGCCGGCAGGGCCGGCCGGCTGCTCCAGTGCGGGGCCCGCGAAGCCCACGCCCACCCGGAACTCCAGCTGGCCTGCAAGCGCCGCGCGGGGCCCTGGTTGCTGCTCGTGCCTCTCCCTCCACACCTCCCTGCAAGCTGAGGGAGCCGGCTCCGGCCTTTGCCAGCCCAGAAAGGGGCTCCCACAGTGCAGCGGTGGGCTGAAGGGCTCCTCAAGTGCCACCAAAGTGGCAGCCCAGGCAGAGGAGGCGCCGAGAGCGAGCAAGGGCTGTGAGGACTGCCAGCACGCTGTCACCTCTCAGTGTCTAGGAAGGAAATAATCTGTAAGTCTGAGGACTAATTCTTTGGTCAGAATCCTCTCAATTTTTATTCAGAATTCTCAAGTATAAAGTAAGAAACAGGCAGGGAAAAAACCCAACAACAATGACAAAACCTCAAGTTACTTGACAAGCTTGTGGTAGATTCAAAACAGCTACATACATTCTTAGTGATATATAAAAATCAAATTAACTTAAGGAGAATGACACTATTTTGTAATTATTTACAGATATTTTCCCCCTAAATTCGCCAGTTAACGCTCATGTCATCTGTTGATTTTCACAAGGAAGATAAGGTTATCACCAATTTATAAGGACGTAACAAGAGCAAGCAGAGAAGTAATTTGCTCACTTAGTGAATGAAAGAAAGTACAGTTTTATTCCTTAATCTCATAAAACCATACCAGATGTTTAAATTCCTTTCTAGTCAACCATACTGATTCTTGAGTGAAAGACACTCTCCACTGTCATGCACTATAAGAAAGCTATTATAGTGCTCAGTTTGGTGTAACTCCTGGCTTTCACTTTTAAATGCTTCGGGCCAGTTCGTTTATTGCTTTACTAGCTCTACTGAATCTGCCTTAGATTCCAGGGACTATGGGCAAGGGCTCCTGAATAGATACTCTGAATTTTATAAGTTGGCCAGTTTTAATGTCAAAAAATATATATTTTGAATTACATATCCCTTCTAGTATTTGAATTTTTAGAAAAATATGAGCAACCTATATTATTTATCTCATGCGAATGTGATTATTTGATTTGAACTTGTGAAAGTATACAATTTTACTTCAAACTTACCTTGTTGAAGACCAGTTTCTAACTAGCTCCTATAGTTCCCAAAGAATTCTACCATTTATAAATAATTTTTTACATATTATTTAGCGAGCCTCTTAAATGCTTTCATTTTTAATGCAGTAGATGTACTTATTTGAACTTGTTGGGGAAATATATTCGGCTTTCTGCTGGTAGAGATTTATTACAGTAACTTATTGTAAATTCAATCAATAATTGATTTCCTTTTTTAGAAATCAATAAAAGATTTCTACAACAATTGTGCAGTGCTGTATGCTTGGGGTACTAAGAGAAATATAGCACCTATAGGAAGAAAGAAAGAAAGGAAGAGCAGAGAGACTAACAGGCAAACAGGTAATATACACTTTCCTAAACTTAATTTCCTTACATACACATTAAACGGTAGATTTAATTGAATGGCATGAATTGCAAATTATAATTTTTTCTCCATGTTTAATGAATATTCAATCGTGCATGTTTCCGATGTTAATTTTACCTTAAAGCTGATTGAAATATATATCTACTATACAGTAAAATTATTTTCATGTCTTTTTTAAAAATGACATGGCAATTACGCCTATGGTGAGACTAATATCTAGAGTACTGGAGGAAAAATGAAAGATGAATACTATAATTTATCACACTTCAGTATTTGCTGATTATTAGAGTTGAGAGACTTTAAGGATAAGTGGGAGAAAGGTGAGTTACGGGAATAGAGACTGATTTAATATATTGATATTGTGATGCACCATTTACAGTGAAATTGATACTTTGCTACTAAATCTTGCTCTTACGTTACATATTGATGTGTCAAGAAAAACCTTGGATTACTTGACTATAGTATCTTATCCATAAACTTCAATAGATACAGAGACAAATTTATCTTGTTAGCCATTTCATGTTTTCCAAATTACTTTAAAACACACTGTTTAGGAATCAACCAGAACATTGCTGCTTTACTCTGGAAGCAAAGCTTTTGAAAACAGGGGAAAAAGAGAAGAAAAAATCTAAACTACCACCTGAGATCTGTGGATTTTCATGTTGCTAGACAACTCGAAGAAAAAAAAGTAGGAGGTCTGAGAAATGAAGGCCAATTTAACAAGAAAAATTTTATCTGGCAGTACTGTTTATCTCACCTTATAAAGGCCTACTTAAAAGTTTTAATTTAACACCCTATTTATTTTAGCAGTGCTTATACACTGAATGCATTTGAAAAGTGAGTAGATTTTTCAGAAAGTTCTAAAAGTACATAAAGATTTAATGATGTGTTGGACACCTAGATGTCTCAGTAATAAAAAGCCAAATAGTCTTTATAATCTACAAAAGCCCCTTCACAATTGGTGAGGAAAGAAGCCTTCACCACCTATTCGTTTGTTAAAATTATAAGAATTCCTGTACATTAGTCTTTGAAGCAATTATAGAAGAAAAAGAAAACTGCTATTTATAGTGATGCAATTACAGATAAGAGATGACAGTGGGACTTGGCTGAAAGGTGCATGGTTTTGTTTTAAATTGAACAGGAGTTTTATGGTTGTTTCACTTCTAAAGCCTTGTCTTTTGTAATACTCATATCTACAGAGAAGTCAGGCTGTGTTCTATCTATGGTGAGGTGGCAGGGGAATGAGGTAATTTAATTCAGAGCTGGATATTTGCTCCTGATAAAATGGTCGTTTTTAGCACATATAAATATACTGTGAAAATTGAATGCCAGATTGCATGAAGACTGCTTCTGGCATTAAAAAATATGTAAGAGCAAGTAAGGATGAGAAAAATAAAACTTTAGAGCTTTGGTATGAAGCAGACAGAAATAGAGGTTAGAGAATTTGTTACAAATTTCTGAAGATGAGATTGAAGTGGTCTCTATCACAGTTTGGGTTTCCCTGGAGGCAGATACTAAAATGGACATTCTCAAACAAGTGGTTTGATAAGAAGTGCTCTTGGGACCAGTGTCTGTGAGGAAAGCACGTTTGGGTGGGAGGAAACTGAACTGGAATACAATTGGAGGAGAGGCCTCATTCGACATAAATGAAACTCTGAATCTGAGATGGCCCTTCAAAGGTGTCCCAAATTGGGATATGGTTATCAGGACAGTTCATGCAGGCTGCCCCTGGGAAGAGGGTAAGGCAACAACCTTATTCAAAGGGGAATTTGTTTATGAGCTCTCAGTAGGCAATAATCCTTACAGCTGGGGCATGAGAGCTTGCAATTCGATGAGGCTCTTGCTGAGTACCCTATGTAGAAGTATTTATTTTATATGAAAATAAGACATCTAGAGCTGTTGAACCTAGAATTTTAGGAACTAGACTAATTTCCCAAACAGCAAACCAGAACTCATTGAAAGCAAGATCTCTCTTACATCTACAGTTTTGGTTCCATGTATTCAACCTATTAAGGATACATAACTCTCATTGATTTGACATATTCTAAGTATTAGATGATGATGCCTTATACTGTCAAGATGATTATTTCCAAGCAGCTAGCTGCAACTTCAAAAGGCTATTCAGTTGTTCGATCTGGCCAACTTTGCTGTAGTACAATGTGTGGTAGAACCACTATATCTCATGGTTATATTCCCACAGCCATATTACCTTTGCTGGGAAAAAGTTCTCTTCATCCAATGTGATGTTATACCGAATCCCACACCAGAGAATTAACCATTCTATTAATCCTTAGATAGTAGTATTCACTGAAGCCCTTTGAGTTGGAGAAGCATTATTTCTGGAATATATATTGATTTCATTCAAGAGGATTCACTGTCCTTTCCATGATGGTAAAAGGTATAATGTAATCAACTTGCCATCAAGTTCCTAGGTTGATTTCCTGAAGAGATGGTGTCATATAGTTAGTGGTATGCTAAAGCTGTCTTAATTTTTTTTTTTTCTTACGATCTAACTTTTGCATTTCTTCACAGTTTTACATTCAGTGATGTCAGGTTAGGGACTTGAAATTTATCATGCTTGGTGTATTAATGCCACAGAAATCAGGGCTCTTTTCCCTGGATAGCCAGTTGTTAAACATTTACTATCACTTCACTGATTTTTGGAAGCTTAGTATTCTGTTGCAGAAAATTTGGACATTCATTACTGTTAGTAGCTAAATCAGCCTTAGTGAGTACATACCCATGCTATTTGCTCCATATATTCCTTCCCATCTACTCTCTTCTTGAGCCCAGAGCACCGAAATGGCCAATGATAGAGACTGGCTGATGTCAAATGGCAGAGTTGTTCTGATTTCTATGTTATTAGTGCCACTTCTGTGGTGGATGTTCTTGCGTGAGTGTCAACATACAATACAAAGATCTACAAAAATTCCCATAGACCTATCTACATTCCTTTTTTTACCAGACCTCCAAGTTTTCCAATTTTTCTCTTTTCATGTCTATGGCCCAATAGTCAAATCATTCACCACTGCCTTGAGACTATATATATTATTTGAGGCCATTTTCCCCCAGGCAATATGGATGGCCTACTATACAAATTTCTGACCAGTACAAGGAGTTTCCCCTATGGCTGACTTTCATGTCCACTCCAGGGTGAAGACCTATAGTAGCAGTTAATTTTTATCTTCATCTTACATACTGAGCCGATGGATCTATAAGCCAAGTGATTCTCCCCCAACAGACAACCATAATAGTGAGCCAAGAGAGAGTCACTCGTATCTGTTCCACCTGTTTGTGAACAGAATCTGTGTTCTTTTCACTTGGTCATATCCACATATTCCATTTTCATCTTACAAGAGATTGTTGTTAGGTCCAGTTCACTCTATATTGGGACAAAACACAACTAACGCATGATGGAGCATGTTGGCTGCATGGACATTTGATGTATCAGGTATTCTAGCTCTACCAAGGCCCAGTAGGACAATATAGACTACTTTTCAAATAATATTTCTCTGCTGCAGATGGCATAGCCTCGATCAAGAACCCAATAAATCTATGTTGTGATTTTCCTGCTATAGAATTATTCTCATTGCATCTTTTTTCCACCTCATTTACCTCTAAGATCATAGAGTCTATTGGGTTATATGGCCTAAGAGACAGGGATACTTGCACTGAAACCTGGACCTGATGTCAAGCTGTATTCTTCTCTGGGTCCACTCAAAACTCGTAGCCTTTTGTGAAACCCAGTAAATGCATTGGAGCATTATTTCCATGTCTCAATTACACTGCCTGTATATCCTGAAGAGGATGGAGACATTCATACTTTAAAGTCATCTCAGACACAGTGTTCAAGAGTCATAAAATATCTGCTTACTTCTTTCCCGCAACATAAAGTTTCTTGAGTTAATGGCTATACAGCACTTTGGGAAAATGCCAGAGGAAGTTTTACTATATACCCTATTGCAGTAAGGCAGGATCTTCCCCCCTGTGGACCTAGCCTGTCTTCAAAGCGTTCCAGATCTGAAACTGGCTCCTGTCTGGACACACTGCAAGGAATCGTGAGTTTTACTGGGGCAGCTTCACCCAACCTCCTGATCAACCAACCTTGATTTCTTTGTATTTGGTTGAACAATATCCTATGCTGTCCTTGAGATGCTGTGTTACTTTCACAATTTCCAAGGCTCTCTATGAGTAAGGACACCCTTATTGCTAGTCTAACCTTGTTCTCATTGGGATAATTGGTTCAACTTTATCTTTGATGGTTAAATAACACCATATGACCTCGATTATTTTGGGATTATATCATTCCCATTGCCATTAGGGAAACCACTTCTGTAACAGCAGCTCCTATTATGCCTGCTCTACAGAAGACAGCCACCACTGAGCTTTTAAAATAATATCATATCAAACAAGTTTCTTACCTCTTTAGTAAACAAGATCCCCAAGGCCCACTCTGTGAAGCACAGTAATTGGTGAATTTTCTGACTTTATGTAGCATATCTACTCTCTTATGTAGCATATTCACTTCTCTGAGTCACTCAAACTCTTCTTCCAACATCTTTTATGGCCTTTTTTGTCATTTTTACTTCACTTAGTGTGGGCTATTGCTTTCTCCATCCTTCTAAGAGTTATTCTGATAGAATGTTACCACCTATCTCCACCATTGCTTTCTACATGCTTCTAAGAGTTATTCTCATAGAATGTTACCACCTGTCTCCTAGAGTCCTTGCTAGGATTTTAAATTATTGAATCATGGAGTTTGCTCCCACACCTATAAATTCTAACTGTATGTTCAAGCAAGTAGAAAGACACTAGCTATTAACAAAGAGCAGTGAACCACTTTTGCAGGGCCAGAGGGTTCTGGAGCATCTTGGAATTTTAGTTTGCAGACACAGATTTTCCAGTCTTAATCTTCAGTTCTCACTCATTCCCAGTCATGGATGTGACCTTGGTAGAGGAGACTTGCTAACATTGAGAATTCAATCTTCCTGGAAGCTTTTCTATCTTTTTAAGTCCTGGATCTGGTCCTCAGAATTTACTACCTCAAGGATAAAAGATAAAAGGTTCTCTTTGTATTTTACCAGAAAGATGTTCTAGATTTCCTACTTTGTCTTCGGTTAGTAACTAATCACCCTCCATCTTTCTATTGGTATTTTTTCTTTAATGCATCAATAGCACCTACCAAAAGCCATTTGATTTTATTGTCATCATAATTGCTACTTCCATGAAGTTGTCAAGCAGCTGGTCTATTACACCCACAAGAGCATTCCCTTCCACTAATATCTTCTCCCAGTTCACTACCAGAGAAAGCCACATGCCATGGTCTATCATTGCTTCATCTAACACCAGTAATTGGGTAGTAGCCTTACAGTGAGTGATATGGCTCCAAAATCTCATTTTAGTGCCTGTTTCCTAGTACCACTCTAAAACTAATTTTCATAGGTCATTTTCCAAAGGCAATAGACCCTGAGATAGAATTTACATGCAGTTGGTACATTGGAGAATGCT
Source organism: Pongo abelii (assembly GCF_028885655.2). NCBI lineage: Eukaryota > Metazoa > Chordata > Mammalia > Primates > Hominidae > Pongo > Pongo abelii. Next base: position 90,056,275 of record NC_071991.2, read on the forward strand.
CTCGGGAACAATACCTGTAAGAGAGTGAGCAAAGCAAGAGTAAGCAGAGGGAGAATTTGAAATTGATACAGTTCTAGCAGAGGACTCATCTATCTCTGTTGGAGCTCTGAAGCACAAATGGTCCAAAAGTATTCAAAATTGTGGCAAGGAGGTTGGATCCTTTCTCCCCACATCAACAATATTGGATGTTGGCTGTCCCTGGGGAAAGCAATTAATCTTGAATGTTCCATCTCCCTTTAGCAGAGAGCTATTCCTAAATAACTCATCTGTGGCTAACAGAAGGCAGAAGCCCTTCCTCTGTGGGATGAATGCTTCAGCCCGAAAGGGTAGATCTGGCTGGCATAACATAGTAGCTCCTCCAGTGTCAGAAAACTGCATTTGTATTGAGATTTTGGTATATTCCATAGCATTTTAATTTTTATCAAATCATAAATGAGAGCAAATATTATCTAATACTAAGCCTATAAAAGTCTATGACTGAATTTAAAGTTTATTTCTGCACATTGTTACTTTTAAAGGAAAATATTTGTAGAAATTATTCTTGTGTGTGTATTCAACCTCACATGAGGTTTTGTTATCCACAACATTGAAATATAGAGGCAACATAATTTTATATACACAAAAATAGAAAGGAGGCAACTATTAATATGGGCTAGTCATATCTATGTAGTAATTTATACATTCATGAGAAAGTATTAACATTGCTCAAAAATAAGAAATACTAATAAGACAATAACCAATATGAAGAAGACAGGTGAATATTTAAAAATACCAAGTGAGTACCATTTATATATATGATTTATTTAATACTTTACAGTTTTAATATCTAACTGCAATTTTCCTTCATCTTTGAAATGGGAGTTCCCTGCATATGGATAACCTAGTTATAGAGAAGAAAAGAATGATAAATTCCATGATAGCCAAATATTTCAATGAATATCTTAAATGTTAAATATCATATATTAATATTATAGATACAACATCTGTCTAAAAAGCTCACACTTAAATAAAGTTAATTTAAATAAACTCAGATGGATCTCTTTTTTATCTATACCACATTTTCAATGTGTCAAAATAACATTCTTTCTGATATATTCCAATGTGCCTTTTTGATGTTGATTTAAAGTCACTACTTTATCCTGCCAAGTAACATTTGTTATCAAACATAACACAAGCCACTAAGAATTGTCAATTTCTAAGGGTAAATAGAGACCAATTTTTATGCTTTCAGCAGGTTTGGTTGTCCTTTTGCAATAACTACTGTGGATACCAGTCTTGTGTAAATGCATGGGTACTCAGGAGCAATTTACTTTTAGTATTAAATCAACCTGAAAAAATACTTTTGTTATGAAGAAAGGTCACATGTTTTAATGGAAAATTTTGACCAATGCTAAATAAGTTTATTTAGAATTTTGGAGCACATAATATATTCATTGCATCCCACTTAAGTTCTCAATGTAAAAGGAAAAACTCTATTTTACCCTCTACTGTGAGAAGTATTATAGTTTTACTGTAATTCCCATGAAATTACCTTTATTTGTTTCTTTATTCATTATCTTTTTACAGCCCTTTAAGATTCAAGATTTTTATTTCATCTGACTTTCCAAATTTAGTAGCTTCATAAATTCTATTTTCCTGTCACAAAGTGCTCCCTGTGAGGTTTTGTGACATTGGATATAAGTCGTCTATTGGATATAAACTGAGTTACTGGATTTGGGGGTGGGTGTCACTGGTGTCATACCTGAAATGTCACGACCTCCACATTCCTGTGTGGTGGGAGTTGTGCTGTTAGTTCACACTCAATCTGGAAGTTACTCTTCCCAACAAAAGAAGTAGGATATAAAACTTTTTTTTCCCCCATCTCTGCTGTGTAGGCAGAACCCAGAAACAGATGGCTGGAGAACACAATGTCCTAAGATTAGAGACAGGAAAATTCAGGTCCCCCCAAATAGAAAGAAGCAAGTCCGCAATCCTAAGTACTGCAGGCCAGACATTTTATAGCACATAACAGACAAGAAGAAACTAGCTTAATAATCACTTTGATTAAAATAAATCTACTGAAGGTGGCCTTGAAGCAGAGGCTGAAGAAAGCCTGCAATGCAAGAATGAAGACACATAATACAGAATGGTGTAGCTTGAGGACAATGTGAGAGAGCACTGAAGCCCAGAGCAGAGACTGTTCTCTTTGCTATAATTATTAACAAGGCTTTTTATTGATAATTGATCAAGTGGAAATTGGAAATATGCAGAACATGCTTCTATATACTATATTATGCACAAAGTTGTATTTATTTTTTATTTTTGAGACAAGGTCTTGCTGTGTTGCCTAGGTTGGAGTGCAGTGGCCTGATCATGCCTCACAGCAGCCTTGAGCCCCTGGGCTTAATTGATCCTCCCACCTCAGCCTCCTGAGTAGCTGGAACTGCAGGCACATGCCACCACATTGACTGATTTTTTGTATTTTTTGTAGAAATAGGGTTTCACCATGTTGCTCAGGCTGGTCTCAAACTCATGGACTCAAGCAATCTGCCTGCCTTGGTTTCCCAAAATGCTAGGATTACAGGCATCAGCCACCATGCCTGGCCATGTATTTTTGTTTACTTTATATTGTACTTATCATATGAAATGAATTCAGGCATTTTCAAAAAATCCATGTATTATTTATATAAAGCACCAAGGTAAAGAGGAATTACCTGGATTGGATAGACTCTCCTGATAATTTCAAGTACTCAAAGAGAATAAGGCCAGATCAGTAGTAGCCATTGCACCATGTTGTCGAAACTATCTTCATTTTTGACCAGCTTTACATTGATTTGTATGTGTTCCCCGATTTGTTCCTCATGCCTCTGCTCATGCTATCCCACTGCCTGACACAATCTTTCTGCCATTTGCACAAGTCAGTATGTTGCTTATTTTTAAGGGGTAACTCAAATGTCATTTGTTCATTCTTTTGTCCTTGAGATCTACACTGAGTGTTTCTTATACCATTAGGAGTCAACTGATAAGACCCAGAGAAAAATAAGAGACTGTAGACACATGCAAAGATAACTAAAAAATAAACTGGAAATGCAGCAATATGATTTTTAATGAGCCTTTATTCCATATAAATCAGAGGAGGGGAGGAAAGGAATTAGAGAAGATTTTGTTTAATTTTACTTCTTCAGGAGATCACACTTGAACTGTCTTAAGAGACGATGTTAATTAGTTGGAGAAGGGAAAGTCCAAATGAATAGAGAAGCATGAAGAAAGGCACAGTAGTTGGAAATATAGTGATGCATTTGGAGAACTACAATTTAGTGTGATCAAAAAGTGAGTCCATGGATAATGAGGGCTGAAATTGAAGAGAGAGATAAGGTTTACTCCATGGAAGTCCTGGATGATAGTATGGAATTTGAATTTTAAATTGTAAGTTATCAGGATTCACTTAAGTGTTTAAACGAAAGAATGACAAGATTACCATAAAATCTAAAGTATAATAATAATAATAATAATAATAATTACAATAAAAGAAAAAAAAATGACAAGATTAAATTACTAAGAACAATTACTTTTGCAATAAAGTAGAGAACAAAAATTGCTGTGGGGATGCCAAATAAGAGGTATTATAATTGATCAAGTGAGTCAATGATACACCTAGGTGGGATCCAGGAAGAGAGGCAGATTAAAGGAAATGCATTATGAGTTCAGACTGGGAATGCTGAATTTGAATTGCCTTTGCACAGAAAAATAGAAGTCTCAAAGAAGCAGTTAGATATAGATTTATGAGATTTAAGAGGAAACACTTTATAGAAGATACTGATTAGAAGTCGTCAACTTTGAGGTGGAAATTGAAATAATGAAAGTCAGTAAGACCACCCAGACAGTGAAAAGATTAAAACTTTAAAACAAAAGCTGAAGAAGTTCTTATCTTAATCTTCCTAAAGATAACATTTATGCGCAAGGATGTCAGTAGCATTCTGATAGGGAGTAAAGTAACCTGCCACAGGTCATATGGCTAGTAACAATGAAAGTGAGGTTCAACTACAAGACTTCATGCTTCCAAAACTTGTAATTTTTCTTATGTATTTATGTAGCTACTATAATCTCAGATAATTTAAGCAAAATTATTTTTAACTAGAACTTTTTTTGGAAAGTTCTTAGCTTGCTTTTAATTTATTTATATAATGTAAATCAACATCACAACTAAAGTAAAAAATTCCAATATTATAATCCTGGTCCTGAATTCAGAGCCACAATTTTTATTTCAAGCTATATGACACTTTTGTTCTTTTCAATTCATAATAGTCATTTGGATGACCTTGAATAGGTGATAAATCTTGTTCATTTCCGTTATTTAAAAATCCAAATGAATAATTGAATCATAAGGGTCATATTTGTTAAAAATGTCAGCAGCATGCATTTGAAACAGTGTAAATCCTGAGTAAAGAGGTATTTTTCTTTGTGACAATAGTAAAATGCTTATTACTAAATTATGTTTGATTTTGTCTGTATTTTACTAAAGTTTGAAGGAGTCATGGAGTAGAGTGAACATATGAATTGAAAAAGATTTCTTATCCACATGTTACGTATTTATTGAAGGGAGTGAGTGAAATACTAAGTTAATGCCAAATTTGCATGTGTGTGTGTTCAATTTAGGTTTAAATTTCTCAATGATCAATTGGTTACCTATTAGAAAATGTCATGTTGGGTACATTAAATATGCCTTGGACATTGGATGTGTTAAAGTCCTCAAAGAATTTGCCAATTATTTAAATACACAAATGCTATATACACAAAACAACTATAGACCTAATTAAGGCAATCAATGTGCTCTGAGACCTAAAGGCAACTGAATAGTTTCATTTAGCCCATAGAAAATATAAGGTGTTATTATTTGAAATATAGTAATTAAAAAATTATACTCAAGTAACTTGGCACCAACATATTCTGTGCTTCTCAAAATCTGTAGTGTTGAGTTTATTTTGGACCCTTATACTATTAAACAAAAAGACAAAAAAAAATTGACATAGAATGAAAGGAAAATGACTATAATAGTGAAGGGCCAAGTGAATGACCAAGGAACTCTGTCATTTGAAGTGCTAGGAAATAACTAATGATGTGTGTTAGAAATGACAAGACTCACTGAAGGACTGATAGCTCTATCTTTCAATAACTTAAGAGCTGTTATTTAGAAGAAATTATGCTTTTTTCTTTATTACTCTGCAAGTTCTGAGTCCAAAGCCTTAGAGGAAATGAAAACCCTGGAGTCACCCAAAGGTCGGCTTGATTCCAACACTGAGACTGATTTAGATGAGCTTTCCTGGAAGATATTTAGGGGCTGTCACCCTTTTTGTACCTATTCCTGGATATTTACATCTCTATGCATTTTCCCTAGGTTTATTTTTGAGATTTGTATCCTTATAAGCCTACTTTGGCTTCTTTATTTTTCCTTTCTCTACTTTCAGAGATATTCCTTGTTGAATTTGCTTTTAGTCCTCCATGACCTTGAACCATGTTTTCTTTCGGAGCCTGAAGTCACAGTACCAGAGCAATTTGTTGTTTGATCGGAACCAGTAGATACAGGATTTTTAGATTTCTATGGAAGAACTTTGTAGTTACTAGAGATACATTTTACCTTTCTCTATATTATATAAATATGCTCCATAAATTTAAGGGTGAGTCAAAGGTTGAATTTATGTTCCTAAAATATTAGTAAAAATCTGATATTAGGTTACCTCAAATGCTGGCTGAATAATTTCTAACATTTTAGATTCAGACTTAATCTGAATCTAAAGATATCACAAAGCATCAATATCAATGGCACTTGGTGGAAAGGCCTGTGTGATAAGTGAATGACACACTCTGGTCATTGTTGATATCACAAAGCATCAATATCAATGGCACTTGGTGGAAAGGCCTGTGTGATAAGTGAATGACACACTCTGGTAGTAATCAGACAGCTATTGTTTAGATAAGAAAGAATATTAGTATCTACATAAGTTATGGTAAAATGTAAGTTAAATCAGTACTTACTGTGGACCTAAATATCATTATTAAATCAAACTTTTTCTAAGTATATTTACTTAACAGGGGCAAATTAAATGTTTGTTCTAATAGTTTGAATGACTTTGGTAATTCTAAAACTGTAAACATTTGTTAGGAGGGACTAATTTTGGTGGAGTATTGGTTTATTTATTTTTTATTTAATTAATTTATTTATTTTGAGACAAGGTCTTGCTCTGTTGCTCAGGCTGGAGTGCAGTGGCTTGACCATGGCACACTGAAGTCTCAAACTCCTGAGCTCAAGGAATCCTTCCACTTAAGCCTCTAAGTAGTGGGGACTACAGGTGCATACCACCACACCTGGTTGATTTTTTTTTTTTTTTTTTTTTTAAGAGGTAGGGTTCTCACTATGTTGATCAGGCTGGTTTTTGAACTACTGGCCTCAAGCAATCCTCCTGCTTTGGCCTTTCCAAGTGCTGGGATTATAGACTTGCACTCAGCCAAGTATTGGTTTTAAATGTTTGGGCTTTTATACCTAAATTATAAACATTTTTTGTCATAAAAATTTTATTTTACTCATTAAACTTAATTACTGATTTCTGATTTCATTAGCTAGCTGTAATGAATACAACCAATGTAAAATATTGTATGATTCTCTTAGAATTAAAAGATTGAAAAAGCAATTTTACAAGTAAAAATTAGTTTATAAGATTCCAATAGATACTTTAAAATCTAAGTGGGACTCTTAACTGTCCTCCACAGAGGGGTTTACTTTTTGCCAAATAAATTTTGGAAACGATGCAAATTTTTACTAATACACTGAACAAAATGTCAGTAATCATTTTACATACACATGGTCCACTTAATTCTCTTAAACCAAAGAAAATAATAATAGCTTCTGTTTTCTCTTGCTGATTGTATAGCTGGGTCATATGATAGGTTACAAAAACTTTTTACATTGTCCTCTCAACATATAGATGAAATTCTAAGCCTAGAAAATGTGATCTTAATTTCTGTCTGTGGGATGAGCAAGTCTTCATATGGACATTTTTCTAATAGTTACAAAAACTTGACAACATAGACTATATGTGCAAAAGGAATTAATTTTCGGGCTAGTAAAACTTAGCAAACCATAAAAGGCAGGAAAGGTGGAAAATATAAAAGCAATAGTAAAATGTACCTTAGGGGACGATACCATCATAGCAGTATTTTTTAAACATTTGGATAACATAATTCAGAAAAGTGATTCCTAACTGAGAAAGATTTTAATGCCAGTGAATGTGGGCAGTACTACTGGATGCTTTCTAGAATTTTCATTTATTGAGTTATTTCTATCTAGTACCATATTGGTTGTACTGGATGTCATTATTTTATATAACAGCTTACTTTTGTTAATCATGGTTTTGCTAGTCATTTGAGTAAATAAAAATAAACACTGTTCTGCTAAGTAAGCAGCTGAGAGTTCTCTGCTGTACTACCCAGACTATTCTGACTGTAATAATGTCTTCTCTACTAGAGCAAAAGTTTTCTGATTGCCAGATGAGGATACCCTTTGTTACGTAAATATCTTGATGATTTCTTAAAGCTGTTTCTTTTGGAATTGTCCAATTAAAGCAACAAACACAACCTGTTGAAAAAAATTTGTTTCCCACTTCAGTGCAAAGAAAAACCTCATTTAATTTCCAGTAAAGAGAATGAATTGACTGAGGGTTACCTGTGCTTTTGTCATCAGCCTAGACATCTACATTCTGTTAGAAGCTGAGCACTTATAAAGTTGTCGAAATAAAAGCTCCCTTTAATTTTGCCATCAGAAAGTCTCTTTTGGACAGTTGGCTTTATAATCTAAATTAACCAGATTATTTATTTATTTATGTACACCTGGGATTTGCATTTTAGTTTTCCTCATGGTTTAAATGACTGTTCCTTGCTCACACTGCAAGATTTATTAGTAGCTCTTCCTTATTAAGAGCTCTTATTAGAACTAAGTCTTGTTAGTATATATCTACTGGCCTTTACACAGTCACGATCGCATTCACAGTCAAGTCACTAGAGAAAAGAGAGGGCCCAAACTCTTTAAGCTCAGACTTCCATCTGTAAAATCCCCTGCATTTATTTAGTGGCACAAAACACTTTAAAGCCTTATCCACGTATATTCATCATCAAGATTCAGAAATTCCTGGGCAATTTGTCTATGAAAACTCCAAATATATTCCTTAACGTCACAGTCTAATTGTTTAGCATATCATTTATCCTCCCAGATGTTAATATCCTTTAATAAATTTTATATTATCCCAGTTAAATAATTGAAAAAATTTGTGACATTAGAGAATTTAAAGTAGATTTTTGAAATCATCTAATGCATCGCCAGTTAAGAGTTCAAAGGTTTTATAAAGCTGATGAAAAATATTAGCATGAAGCTGAACATTTCAGAGACTTAAGATACGGTAAGTATTTAGCAATTCTGAACCTTGAAAGGTGGCCTGAACTACTTATCTGTATTTTAACTCATCTATTATCTAAATTTGGAAAAATAAAAGCTTATGACTCCATAAAGACCATGGGATGATAAAATGACTTTCTATGCCAAGTTAAATCTATGTAGAGAATTCAGGAATCATCTAGGAGATAAACTGAATAGAGGACAGGGCTGTTTTCCCAGGACCAAAACAGGTTTGCTATGTTTACTGCTCAAATTCATTAGCTAACTTTTCATATTCAAATGTTAGTCGATAGTATTTAGATGATGTTTAGATATAAAAACTTTAATCACCTTGGAAGTGAACAAAATTAGAGTATGAGAACTTCTGACTATGTAAAGTAAAAACAGTTTAATCAATTTGAAGATTTCTAAACTATGGATTTAGAAACTTTAGCATAATATCCTTTAATGTTAATGTGTAAATATTATTTTGTTGTCTTAACACTGGAGATGGAGCCTAACTGTATTGTGCTTAATGAGAATGGATATAGTTTGATAGAAATGTGATCATATTCTCCAAAGAATCATCTCATTACTTCAGTGTACTAAATACACTGCGAATATGAAAGAATACTTTAAAATCAAAATTAAATAAGCTAACTATGACTGTAGAATATTTCTTACATAATACACCAGCCAATCCAAGCCATAAGCAAATATATTTCATCCTGACTGCCATGGCCTTGCTTTTGACAATGTTCTACACAATCCTCTCTTGTAAAAAGTAATTGAAGGACTCTGATTTAACAATGTCTTCTCTTTCTTTTTATTGTTTTCATTTCTGTCCTCTCATTTTCTCCTCTATATTCAACTTAGAATTGTAGACATTCATTGTTCCTGAGTGAGTTATTATGAATTGATTATCTTTTACTTTTAGAGATCAATAGAACATTTTGCAAATTTTTTCTCTACTAAATTACACTTTCCCTTAGGTTTCCAGGAGAAGAGATTTGTGTTTTATTGCAATAAAAGTGACAGCATTTCAATAAATACTACTTCTCATCTATTTTTGGTATTTCAGTAAACTATTCAGTTAAGAAGTACCTACCCCTCTTCTATTTCTTCCTCACAGCAGGAATTTGTTTTTGCTAAGTCCTATGTTTATCAACTTTGGTCACTGTTTTTCATATTAATACATACAGAATTATACAAACATGACTTGGACATAGCCTAGAAATTGAAATAGTCAAGTCACTAGAGACAAAAGGAAGCCCAAACTCATAATTTTAAAACCGCATTTTAGAGGTTGTCTTTAGAAAGTACTCATTATTATTCAGAGACTACCTTTATTACTAAGTGTGGATAGAAAATTATAACTTCCTTTTGCATAAGATCATTATAAAGTTTGCAGTTATTCTTAGTGCTAATTTTAATCTCCAGAATGAAAGTTTTCTTTTATTCTGAAATCATACTAAGGTTTGTCTAATCTTAAAATTTTCACATAATGTTGAACTAAATTTGACACAATTTTTACAAACCCCACAACATTATAGATTTTAAGATTTCAAAGAATATCGAGAGGACATCATGCATCTCCTTTCTTAGAAACATTTTGGATTGTAAATGCATGCAAGCATACCCTCCTCCAACCCCTTCCCACCAACACATGCACACGCACACTCCTAACCAACTTAAGGGCAAGCCAGGAAATGAACTCAAGGCTTCAGACTGTATGTCCTATTTATACAACTATGCTCTGGACCATTATTGTAATTCTGGGCCCCATTCCATTCTCTTAGCCCCTGAAGAGTATTGGAGAATAGGAAAAGGCTGATTGCCATAGAAGAACATTTTCTTTTTAATTTTAACCTCCAAGTTGACCTTTTCATTTGAGTCTCCTCCATTTCTGAGTCCTCTATCACAGTCACTGAGGAAATGTGAAATGCTAGATCTGCTTTTCTAAAACACAATGTACTGAAACACACCTAGGGACTTGAAATGTAGAGACTTGATAATGAGAGATGAATAAATTCTTTCCTTTTAAGGAAATTCAGTTGGGATTGAAAGTTAAGACTGATCTATGATAACATTCAAATCATACTGAGTTCCTAACACAGTGACAAACTATAAAAAGAAAATCACTAAAATGTGAAATTCAGAATATCAAGTTGTTTCACAGATTTTGAAATCTATCAGTTTGTCAGACTAGTTTTTGAACAAAAAAGCAAAGATTAAAAAACATAAATGTCTGTAAAATTGCATTAAGATTATTTAGTGTTTTTGTTTGATTTTAGGGCCAATTTGAACAATGAACGATAAGGTGTAAGGTGCTTTACCGAGTGAATTTTGTTCTACTCCATTTTAATTATTCACTTCTTCAGATGTGGGAATTTTTTTCTTTTTTAAATCCTGCTTTCCTGGTAAAATACAAAATAGTTGACAACGTTTATTTCAATTAGGAAAAATTAATAATGCTTTAATATGAAGAAATTTCCTGCCAAAAATAAATAATCCTATTCTTTACCACATACAGGATAATCTAGATTACTCTGAAAAGTTCTTATGAAAAAAAGGAAACAATGATATCTTATTTTATTAGTGTACTGTTCATGCACCAAATATAACCTTTCATACATTTAAGACTGGAGAGATTAGGTTAAAAGTCAGGAGTATTATCATGTTTGCCAGCAAAGGAATTATAACAACTTTAAGTAGTTATCTGACATGCCCTCCTCAGCAAGCAGCTGGTTCTGAGCTCTGTCCTAAGCTTGTGACCCAATATCAAGCCAATATATATTGTAAAATTTAAAAAACTGACAAATAAATATAGGTGGTCTTCCCTCCCTCAAAAGCAGCCATAATCAAATAGAAAGTTTTAATCTTATTAGTCGATTTGTGTAGTCAGTTATCAATGGACTAAAAGAAAAATTGCACCATGGCAGGGTGAATTGCAATTTTATGTTATCTTCGCAAACACAACTGTATGGATTTTTCAAAAGTTTATGAATGTATCAGCTGTGCTGGCCATGCAGTGGAAGATAGATGGTTATAACTTTTTCTAGAAGAATCGTTTGGTGAGCTAAACAGAGTTTATATGCCATAGTGATAAAGAACTTGAGCATTAAATTCAATCAGACCGTAAAATAAACAGCCCACTCTACAACTCACTGGCTGTGTGACTACAGCAATGGTAGTACGTATCTCAATGAATCATTGTGAGCATTAAATGACAGGACTTTTTAAATTTTTTTTTTTTGCATAGAACTTAATCCCTAGTGTGAGGGCTCAATATATATACTGTTAATGAAAGATGGCAACACATTTTTGATGCTCATCCCATTGAGAAATGAGGTGTAGTTCCCTCCCCTTAAATCTGAGCTAGCATGCCTGTGACTTTTTCTGACCAATAGATTATGGCAGAAGTGATACTATGCTAGTTTCATGCTAGATCTTTCAGGAAATAAGTACCTTTTTCTTAGTATCTTAGAGCCCTGAACTACCAAAACAGAAGTCCAAGAACCTTCTGGGGATAGAGATCACATGGGGGAACACCGAAGGGCCAGATATATAAGTGAAGAGGCCATACTGCTAATATCCGAGTAAGAAATGTCCAACTGAGCCCCATTAACCCACAAAATCATGAGAAACAATTTTTGTATAAGCCATTATATTTATTGGGGTGGAAGTTGTGACACAGTAATAGATAATCAGGACATTGTATCATTATTGGAAGGATAATGAGATAATTGAGTCAAATATTCACTCATGTATATACACACACACATGCACACACACAACACACAAATATAAAATACCTATGTACTTCCAGGAATTTAGCAGTGAATAAAATAACAGCCCTCATACAAGTTGCAGTATAATTACATTAGAAAAACACTAGAAGTCTCTAGTATTGAGTGTTCTGTGGTAGAAAGACTAGTTTTGACCGTAAGTTAGAGTTTATTCTTGTACAAAGACTCAGGATAGAATGTCAAAGGTTAAAGTAAAATTCAAGGATCAGACATAAATCCATGAATACTAAAAGTGATTCAGCTGTAGAATAACAACAGAATAAAGAAAAAGGAATAAAAAACGAAAGTGAAATGCACCTTATATTGCTAGCCTATGGAAAAGATACTTCACCTTAATGTTTTCAGTAATATTTACAAAAAATACTACTTATTTCAGTATGTATATTCAGTACTCTTTAAGTGACGTAAAAACACAATTTTTGTAGTTGAAGTCAAAGTTCCTCTCAGTGAAGGAAGAACTGAATGTGCTCTGCTAAGTTAATAGAGGGTGGAAGATAAGCTCCTGAAGGAGCAGATTGGAAAAATACAGGAAAGATATCTGAACAGTAGGAAATGAACATAAATTCAGTGGTGGGAAAAACAAAGGAGAATACTGAAGACAGATGAATAGGAAAAAGAGGGTGAGCAATGGGGTTAGAGGCAGAATCTTGAGGAGAAGGATGTCCAATAAGAAACGTCAACTCTGGATAATCAAAAGGAAGCGTAGGAACGGTATGTATTAGGGTTCTCTAGAGAAACAGAACTAATGGGTTTTTAAAGAGATATATTTTCAGGAGGAAGTTTATTATGAGTAGTTGGCTTACACAATTATGGAGGCTAAGTCCCATGATTTGCCCTCTGCAAGCTAGAGATCCAGGGAAGTCAGTGGTATAATTCAATCTGAGTCTGAAAGGTCTGAGAATCAACAGAACTGGTGATGTAAATATCCAAGTTAAGGAGATGACGAGATGTTCTATCCATCTTTGGTTCTATCCAGATACTCAATGGATTGGAGGAAACCCGCTTTGGGGAGAGCTATCTACTGAGTTCAGTGATTCAAATAAGAATCTCATCCAGAAACACTGTCATAGACACACCTGGAAATAGTGTTTAACTGGATACCTGCCTATCCATTTCTTTATCCAATCAAGTTGACATGCAAAATGGACTCACATAGTGGTATCTTTTTATTCAATTTTAAGTTTTTTAATCTCTGTATTATGCTTATCTCTGTGGCTTAGTTTTTTTTTTTTTTTTTTTTTGAAATTAGGACAACAATTTGTTGGATATATGGAGCAGCACAGAGTAGAAAGAAATAATGGCAGCAGATGGTAAGATGCAAGGAAAGCTGGGGCCTAAACTAGGATCTAGACATAACCATGAGTGTAAGCTTTTTGGAAATTGCTGAAATTTTCGAGAGGACATTGGATTTCATGTAAAACATAAGATAGAAAATTGAGATAATTTTATCTAAATATCCAAAGACGGAATGTCATTAGCTGATATACGTGGTACACTATATACAAGGGCACATATGCTACAGAGAATGGGCCATACAAAAAATAATCCTTGAGAGAAAAGCTTGGAGGGGTGGTTGGAGATGGTGGCAAGAAACTAATATATACTGATCACCAATTATACTGTAAACATGGTGTTATATCTTGGCATATTTTTATCACTTGAATTTAGCAAAGATTTTCTGTTAGCTATTATAGTCTCCATGTGACTATCACATAAGAGAGCTGAAAAGAGACTGGTAACATAGCTAGTAAGGGATAAAAATCAAATTATTTGCTTTCAAAGTCATCACTCTCTTTACTATTCCTCACTCTTTGTTCCTGAATCTACTAAGAATGTGACTGCAATTCCAAGATGCTGCCAAATGCAGACTTTCACCTAGTTCTAGGAAAATTTCATTGGATGTACTTTTTATCAGAGGTAATATCACATAACAACTAGTGATACTATTGGTATTTTTTAATAACCATTTTTGTGGTGATTCTAAACAAATGGGACAAACTACTGTCTGGCTGGATGTCCTTCCTTCTTCTTGAATTCTTTTTAATGCCCTCCTGGGAAGCTTTACTGAGACTGCCTTGAGGAAAATAACACAGTGTATATAATTTATCATGAGTCTTATTTTTTCTTCAAAATCTTCACATTTTTGCAGGAGTATTCTTTCTTCTCTTTTCTCTTTTGTTTTTTTTAACACATCAGGTGTCAGTGCCCTCAACATTACATTTTATCAAAGTCTTCCCTAAGGTGGACAGATTCATGTCTGACCCTGGAATTTCAGGCATTATCAGTTCTCTGGTATATTGTAGATAATCAGAGATTTAATGTACCTTTTCATTGTACATTAAATCCAATTATGAAAGGCCAAAAGAACTAGGTGGAAGTTAAAATGTGAGAAAAGTAAAGTGTAATAGAAAAAGATTATTCATAAGAAAGCATATGCAACACAAATATTAAAATAGAGGTTAGTCCTTTTACTCTTCATATTGTATTCGTTTTTATTGTAAATTCTCAAAGTATTCTCAGAAAGCCTTCTTTAACACTATAAAAATGAGCAATAGACAACATTATAGGAAATGGAGTGTGTGTTTCTCTGAGCATCTGGTTCAGGCATCTGTTGGAGACGGGACACCAGCTTATTGTTATTTTCCTATGTGGAAGGTGTAATTAAGTAGCAGACAACCCTGGAAGCCCTAGAGTATAGTTTAAATCAGTATCCAATGGTTTATATGTGCTCACAGGCCTCTTATACCAGTAATACTGAAGTGTGAATCTCAGCAAAACTAGTTTCAACTTTCATGCCTAGAATATGCAGAAGTTGAAATAACTTTTGTGGGGCACATGATAGAGCATGACTAAGCTAGAAGAAACTTCAGTAAGTTGGCTTCCCAGCTAAGGCTTCTATATAAGTACATTTAAACTAGCTCAGAAAGAGAGCTAACTATACTTTTCTAAATAATCCCCAGTAAATTAGATTTTGTACTAATATCTAACAATCTTTAGAGTCAGGGAGTTTTTGGCTATCACTAAATTCCCTTTGTATCTTTCATCCATACTATCTTCTTCCCTTTATCCTTCCTTTTTTCCTCACTTCCTTCCTTTTCTCTATTTAGTCTCATGCACGGATTCTAAATTGTTACTCATAGTCAAATGTACACTTCATTCCATATACCTAATTGTCCTCTAACAATCCTCCTTCAATTAACTCATCTCTAGTCTAAGAAATTTGTTTTCACGGGTTTTCCTCTCATGTCAGTTTTCCAAATTTCTATTTGCTCTTTTTTGGGGGGACCCCATCTAATTTTCCTCATCTTACCTAGCTATGAGACACAAGACATATTAGACCTAGAAAGTTTCTCTTTGTGTTCACAGAATGAAATAGCCTTTGTGCTCTTTCTTTCTAATCTATTATTCTCTTAGAAATTGGATTGAAGTTTATTTTTATTGAAAGTTCATTAAAATATCACTTCATGGGAATTTATTTTCCTTACAAATAAATATTATTCAAAAGAAAATAACACTTGTTAGTTTAAAAATTTTATAAACTGAACTTGTGATAAGCCAGTATGTTGGAGTGAGAACCACTGCCTGCCCCTCAAAGAAAAGGAAAGCAAACACTAACATTTTATAAATGTCTAGACTTACATTTTTATACAAAAGTGTGGACCTAGTGAGGTTGTACAGCACAGAAACGCTATTGTTATTGGAAACATTGGTCCTATTAATGGATGTGCTATTTATTCAACTTTTGTAAAAGGTACCCTAACTCCCTATTTTAAGACCCATTTTTTGGAGTCTGAGGAAGTTGAGGAGCTGGAGGTAATTCCAAAATTACTAGATAGAGACAAGTGTGCAGGAAATAAGATAACAGAATAAGAAAGGAAATAAACCCACCCAAATTCTAAAATTCATGGAGACCAAGGACCTTACATTGGTAAATTAATATTGGGGGAACTATGAAGAACTAGCATACTAAGAAAAATTAAAGCAACAACCAAAAGAAAAACAATGCTTTTAATAAAATCAACTTTATAGGACAATCTAATAAAATTTAAAATGAGATGTTCAGCCTATTCAAAGACATAAAGATATCACATTAAAACAATACAGAAATAGCCAGGCAGTGTAGCTCATGCCTGTAATCCCAGCACTTCGGGAGGCCAAGACGGGCGGATCGCTTGAGCTCAGGAGTTCAAGACCAGCCTGGGCAACATGGTGAAACCTCATCTCTAGCAAAAATACAAAAATTAGCCGGGTGTGGTGGCATGTGTCTGAGGTCTCAGCTACTCAGGAGGCCGAGGCAGGAGAATATATATGTATCTGGAAATTGGCAAAAATGTGATAAGAAAAGGTGGGTATGAGAGAGAACAAAATGAATCTTGGAAACAGTGTACTTATTAAAATAAAAAATTTGAGAGGCAGCAAAAACTCTAGACTGGACATAAACTAGGAAAAGTAAACAGAAATGTATTACTAATGATTTCATCTATAACACATCACTGATAGAAAAAATGCAAAAAATAAATGAATAAATGAGTCATGGAGTGTATATCAAAATATTCTAACAATTCCAGAAATAGAAACTGAAAAAGCAATATTTAAAAAACTGAGAAATTTTAAATATTAAAGAGAGTTAGATTGCAATTTGATATATCTCTTAGAGTTCTGAGTGAGATAAATGTTAAAAACAAACACTCAAAAGTCACCTAAACACATCATAGTCAAACTGTCGAGGTTAAACAGAACATTTCAAAAGCTGGCAGATGACCAACAAAATAGTGATAATTAAACAACAAACTTCTCTTCACCAAAAACAAGCTAGAATGCAATAAAACAATATTTTCCATGTTTTGCAGAAAAATAACCATCAATTTAGAAACATATGCCCAGTTAAGTGATTATTCAAGAGTAAACATAAGTTAAATATATACTGAAACATATAAATACTATGACATTTTTAATAACCATAGGACATAATTAAAGAACTTTTAAAAATGCATTTTGGTAAAAAGGAAAATGATGATAAAGGGAAGATGTAAAATATACAAACTAATAGAGTTTTCCATTTAGTAATTGATAAGATTTGTTGGTAAATTTAATTTACTCTTGACTGTAAAGCTAATGCCTGTTTTTGCTGTAAAAAAATAAAAGTAAAGCTAAGAAAAATAATAAAATAGGATATTGAATGGGCGCCATAAGGTTGCTAACATCTTTATGTTGAAGGAGGAGCCAGCACGGACAACTTTAGACTTTAAAAAATAAGTATGCACGTTAAAATGCAGAGATATGCATTAAAATATTAGGAATAAAAGATATTTTCCAGAACATCTGTGAAATTAGAAAATGCCATTTTGCTCTCAAAAGGCAGGAAATGGGAAAATAATCAGAAGAAGATGATAGACATAAAAATGAGATGATAAAACACAAAACTAGTAATAATCAAAACTGATGATAATTAATACTCTATCCAAATCCTTCAGATGCTTAAGTGCAGCACAAATTTCTGCTGCCTCTATCCAGATACTGTTTTGGATTTACTATTTTGACAAACTGTAGTATTAGAGGCTTCCATTTGTGTTTTACCTATGATAGCTCTTCCTCCATGGGCCAAGAACTCAGTGTGAAAGTTGCACTATCTACCAAGCATATCAGTTTCGGTTACACAATCAGGAACTGGGGAAATGCTTACTGTGTGAATCCACAGACTCAGGACACCTATATGAAGTCAGAAGTTGTCCAGGATTTTCTTTTTTAAAAGGTTTTCATGTACTCCCCCAACCCCCACTGTAGCAGCAGGACCAAGATGACACTTTGCTTCTCTGGTTGTTAATATCAATTCAGATCCTATTTCTAACATTCCTTGAAATATATAGGTGTTTTCTTTTTTCTGGTGTACAATTACCTGAATAAAAGGCCGTAAGTACCATTGGGGAAGGACTGAGGAAACGCTATCATGTTTACCTGCTATGGTTTTGCAGGGTCCTTCTATTTTGAAGGAAGTGAAGCGTTCCAGGTATGAAAAGATTTCAGTCAAGCAAAGGATTCCAGGTCTACAAAATTATGTAGGGCTGTGAACTGGACAATGTCTCAAGACTTCTTATCGGCACGACCAATTTTCTCTCTCACAGTTGTTCATTCTTGTACAAGCTTAGTAGTACTCTTATGGAATGCTAAGTGTCTTATGACCTCCATACTACTCTCAGCAAGCCGAGTTCTGTAATGGCCTCTCTTACCTTCAGCTCTGGTCTACAGAGAAGAATAACCAGTTAACTCTTTCATGCCTCTTACCCAGCATCATTCTTTGTGGCTTTGTGTCTTCCTACAGAACAAAATCGTCTGGTGAATGTTCTGAACATTTATAGCATATTTATTCAAGAGTGACCAGTATCTTAGCCTTTAAATTTTCTCTTTCACCATCTGTCATGGCAATTAAACTTCACTTAACATAAGCCTTCTCTTCACTTTTTCCATGTTATGAGGAATTGTCTCCTAAGGTCTTTGCTTATTAAAAATCCTATATCCAGCAGAGTGCTTTCACATCTCTAGCTCTTCCATATTCACTTTTTTTTTTTGTCATGGACTCCTTGAAAAAACACTCTTAGAATCTATTCTGAGGCATATTCTCCCAGCTCTTGTAGGTACAATCGGTCTTGCAGGTTTGTTTTTTATATGTATATAGGACCTTTCCTCCCTTATTAGCCTCAGTATGTCCCCAACCAGCCTATGCCAAAATTTAACCTTAGATATACGCCTAGTAGTCAGAAAGAGAGATGGAAAGATCCTGAGGGGGAAATTTGTTTCCTTGAGGGGAAGAGGCCTCTGCATTGTCTTCCAGCATGGAGAAGTGGTAGCTCTTAATAGAAGATGCCAGCCACTTCTATAGGCTCAGAAGTTTCAGAGGAATCTGGAGTGCCTACAATCATATGATTTTTTTTTTTCCAGATGTTTCCCTTCCATGTGTCAGGTTTCCAGGTTTTCCCAACCAAGACTCTGATGTTTACCTACATGACTTGCCTGGCTTGACCAATTTGAAACCAGTCCAATTGTTCCATACAACTGATGTTTACAGGTTTTGAGTAAACATAGAACTTGATCCTCCTGGCCTTAAAACTGAAAAACTTAAAATTGTTTTATCTAAGTTCCTTTATCAGGAAACAAACCATCAGTCTCCCTGATAGTATCAAGGAACTGAAACTCACCAGATTACTGCATCCGGACAACGAGACACCAGAACCCTCATCTGGCATGGTTGCCTAACCCAGCACCTGCTGACTATTACCAACTCTTTGTTATCCCTCCCTAATTCCCATTTTCTGAAACGTAGCTACATTTCTTCCCTGCTATATAAACCTGGTTTATATAGCAAGTCAGTCAGCTGGGGAGATGGATGGATTTGAGACTCATCTCTTATACTCTGGCTACAACATCCAAATAAAACCTTCTTCCCTGGAAATACTCATTGTCTCAGTGATTGGCTTTCTATGTGGTGAGCAACAGGACCTAGACTAAAACTCTGGTGTTTCAGTAACAATTTAACCTTTTAAATCTCAGCCACTCAAACTATTATAGCCTGGGCTTGGCCTTCTGCCTAGGATATAATAATTTTTTTACACTCTTAATATAAGAGGTGAGAGCCTTGTATGCTACCAAATAGGCTCTCTGGCTGTCATACTTGGTTTCAAAATGCTTTAAAACTGCCTTCAGCATTTCATTTTATCTTTCTCAACAATATCAATGAAGTTTAGAATCAGCCAGTCAATCCTATTGCATCTGTAATTATTTCCTCTGTAAGTTTTAAATGCCTGATAATGTTGTACCAAGGTAATGCATTCCCTTGGCCAGTGTAATAGCTCAATTCAACACCAGAAAAAGCTCTCACAATCAGACTGCCAGGAGCTGTTTGTGCTCCACGAGTGATAGAGGGTGACGGCATGGGGACGACTTAATCAGGCAGTGAGTAATCCAGCTTTAAAATACCAAATTACTGTTTACTCTTTTGGACCATCCCTAGGTCTTGACATCAAAGAGCTTACAAATTTGAAAAAGGTATTGTCTTGAAAACAGTATTTTGTAGGAATCAATTATTTTACAAAAACATTTTTGCCTCTGATGATTGTCCTTTCCTGGCCACTAAAATAGATGATTAGCCTGGAAATTCTGAAGATAGAGATAATGGAATCTGCATGGCAGCCAAGGCTAAGTCTTTTTTTTATTATTATTATTATACTTTAAGTTTTAGGGTACATGTGCACAACGTGCAGGTTTGTTACATATGTATACATGTGCCATGTTGGTGTGCTGCACTCATTAACTCTTCATTTAACATTAGTCTTTCACAGTATCTCTCCCCTGCTGATGTTCTCAAGGGAAAAATATACTTTAAAGAAGAGCTTTATTCTTCTATTTGTTTCTTCACTCTGTTTGCCTCAAAGATGATGATCAGCAAGGCAATCATTTTAGGGTTTAAAATGTAGACATTGTTGAGAAAACTCTGAAGATTGCCGATAGAGACATTCTATGTCCTAATTGAAATTTTTAAAAAAATGCATTTTGAAAGTGTATTAGATGTTTTGGCTTAGTCACAACTTTCAAACACCAGGTGATCTTTGCTACATTTTACAGAAGGCCTTTAAAAACAGGTTTCGGAATTTTATTTTCTTCATCTTACACGTGGGTAATTGAATTGCCGTTTGCTAACTGAGACATCACTAGTTGGTTTCATGTGTTCTGTTTTAACATTTTAAAGGAATATTGGGTTTCTTTGACCACTGAATAATGGGATATTAAAGGTAGAAAATTTCCAGAAAGTATGTTTGTAGACTGACAAATTATTACAGCTTCTGTGGTTAGAATTAAGCCTATGAAAATCTTTAATCTCTAAATAACTTTTTTTCTATTACTTCTCTGGAGTCTTGATGAGGTGGTTGAGAACATTGTTTCTTTAATGGTAATATAGCAATAATAATAATTTATTGAACACATACCGTGCCTTAAGCATTATTTAGCATATTATATGCATTATCACTTTTAATCTGCTTTTACACTAGAAGAAACTAAAGCTTAGACAGTTTGTGTACTGGACCCATGATGATTCAGGTGAGGAGGGGTGGTGCTGGGTAGTAAGCCCAGGTCAGTGTGGTTGTAAATCAGTGCTGTTAACCAGTATGCTAAAATAGTCCACATAACATTACTGCCTTTTTAAATTATCAGCTTCTAGCACAGATCTGGCACTGAGAGAATGCTCAATAATGTTTGAAAAAAATGTTCATAGAATTAAGTGAAATTGTAGTTCTGAGGAATGGTTATTAAGCATAATCATATGAAAATAATTACTTGGCCACACTAGGCATGTTTTAAAGAGCTCTTCCTCCATTTACCTCTAAACTTGTTTCTTTAAGTTTTTGTTTTCCTAATATTAATTGAGGTATATTTAACATATAATCAGCTGAACAGATTACATAGCATCATTTGATAAGTTTTGACATATGTGTACTCCCATGAAACTATGACTACAATCAAGAAGTGAACAGCTCCATCACCAGGAAAGTTTACTAGGACCATTTTCTAATCCCTCCATCCTACTCCCTTCCTATTCCCAGACAGCCACTAATCTGCTGTCACTTTTGATTAGTTTTTATATCTAGAACTTTTATAAATTGTGTAATATAACACGTATCTTTTTTCCTGGATCCTGTTACTTGGCATAATAATTTGGAGCTAGATCCATGTTGCTACATATATAAATAGTTTATTTCTTTCTATTGTTGATAGTGAATTGTATTATTCACTATTAACAAATATGAATATGCCACAATTGCTTTATCAAATTTATCTGTTAATGAACAGATGATTGTTTCTAGTGTTGGCTATTACAAATTAAGCTGCTGTGGACATAAGTGTACATGTATTTGTATGGATATTTGCTTTATTTTTCTCTCAGATATATCCCTAGAAGTAGGATGTCTGGACCATATGATACATGCATAATTAGCTTTTAAAGAAACTGCCAGATTGTTTCTCAAGGAAATCGCACTATTTAAATTCCCACCAATTGTATTGAGAGTTACAGTTTCTCTATATTCTCAACACTTCCTATGGTCAGGCTTTTAATTTTAGACATTTCTAATATATTCTAATACAATTCTAATAATTGTAATATTATTTTAATGTGGTTTTAATTTGTATTTCCTAAGGAATTATGCGGGGCATCTTTGGAGGTGTGTATTTGCCACACAATTGCTTTCTTTTTTAGTTAAGTTCGTGCTCAAATTTTTACCCCCCAAAATTGAGTTTGTTGTTGTTGTTGTTGTTGTTGTTGTTGTTATTGGGCTTAGAGATTTCTTTATATATTTTGCATACAACTCCTTAATCATATATAAGCTTCTCAAACATTTTTCCCAGTTTGTGGCTTGTCCTTTTATTCTTCTAATAGTATCTTTCAGAATGCATAAGTTTCTCATTTTGATGAAATTCTATTTATCATTTACAGGTATTAGATCTATTCTGTGTATTGATGTAACTTTTGACCCCCGGGTTCCAGGAGTAATATTCAAGAATACAGAACAAGTCTAAGATTTTTTAAACCATTGCAATTTCAGGAAATGTTACTGGCTTATGTCTTCTAATATGCTAAGAATGTTAGGTAAGATCTCAGTCTAGGCAGTAGCCAGCCAGAAAAAAAAATTCAGAAATATTTTTAAAGCTATGAAGTTTCTAAAAATCGCTCAGTATTATCCCAGTTCTATTACCCTTCCATCACTCTAGGCAAGTGGTGCAGTCATGATGTTTAGTACTTAGAATAGTCAGTCTAGTGCTTTGCAGAAAAATAATATCTATCCTCTACATATCAGTGTGCTGGATCCTATCAGGAAAGTTCTTGAGGTATTAGGAATATCAGGTAGCTTTTATAAACAAAGATACCAAGAGAAAACTACTATTCAAATGAAGTAAATAAAGCAAAGCAAAATAAAACAAATTTGTTTCTTTACAGGCTTCATGCCCCAATATTCTTAATGAAATTTGGGAGTGAACCAGATATTCACGTTTCTGTCAGCATATATATGTGATTTTGTTCAACAAAAAACCTCCAAGAGATTATATCATATGTAAATAGAGTTACATTAAGGAAATTGATTCTCCTTCTTAGTTTGTGAGATAGTATACAATCTTTTATTGCATTTTAATTACATATTAATCATAGAAAGCTAATGCTTTATAAAATTTCCTCTGTGCCAGGTTATGTTTGAGATATTTTAGGTATATCAACTTAATAAATGTTCAAAACAATTTTATGATGTAAGCATTATTATTATTCATATTTAAATTGAGGAAATAAAGGCAAAGAGAGGCCAATGTATTTCTCAATTAACTAGGAGGGTCATGATTCAAATTTCAGGCAAGGTGACTTGATTCTGCACTGCTAATGAGCATTCACTTCTGCTAACTAGAAATGGTGTGTGATGATAACCAGCCCAAGTGAATTATAAACACTTTGAACACTGACTAATGTAGTGGGTGCTTCACTCCTAGGACATTAATACCTATTTAAACACTCATCAACTAAATATTTAGCTTTAGAATTCTTGAGGATGACATCCTTCATGCAATAGCATGGGTGAGGCTGGGGTAAGAAATCCACAAATGTTTTAATAGTCTACAAAGTCCTGGCCCTACTCTGATTCCTGTTTTTTTCTCATTCAGCCTTTCTGTTTTTCTATAGGTTCTTCTACTACTTCCCCAACTGATTGGTGGGAAATATTTTCAATCAATATAAAAATTGAGGTTTTAAAAAATATACTATTAAGTTAATGCCTAAGTTAGATGCAGTAGTGCTTGGAATACACACACACACACACATACATACATATTTGTTATTGAAGAAATGAGTGTCTTTAAACAGGTTCTATAAAAAATTGTATTTGACTCTGCTAGAAATCAGAAACATTAGCATAACAATCAGATACTATAAAATATTCAGAGAAACATGAGAAATTTAACCAACATTTTTAAAATAAAAAATATAGTAACCAGCTAATGAAATGAATAATTTCTGTCATGTAAACGAATTATGTGGGCACACATAAAGAATGTTATATTACTTGAAAAAAAAGGATAAGCTTTACTGATTTCAACTATTTCACTTTAAAGGTTTTCTTTAAACTTTATATAAAGGAACCTGATCAAATTAATTTTTTTACCCTGATAACTTTATGTACCCAAGAGTAATTGCAAAGAATAGTTAACACTTTGGAAAATTATACCCCTTTAAATCCAGCAACAATTTAGAAGAATCATTTGCAGTGTCTAAGAAGGGTGGCCACACACGGAAGACCTACAGGATTGTCTGGCAACTGCATTGACAGCTTCATTAAACATTTCATTCCACATCACTGATGTGCAACTGATTTCCTCTGAGGTTGCAGAAAACCATTAGGCTTTCATCAAAAGGAACTTGATCTCCTGCCCAGCTCTCCACATGCTACTTATACCCTGTACACTGCCGCTTCCATGGGAATTAGCATCAACTTGAAGAAGCATCTCGCCAGACCAAGTTACTAATTTATGGCCAGAGAAGGAGAAAAAAATAGCAATAATTTTATTTCACAAACCATTGAAAATAAGAAATATCTGTATGAATTGTCATAAGTACATAATGTTAATCTAGAGCGAGGTCATCTGCTTGTCACTCTAGCTTTGGATGGGCATCTTTTTTTTTCTTTTAGTTTCATGAGGAATATGTATTACCTTTACATTTTATATCATGAAACATTTACATTTACAAACAGCCACAATGAATCATATAACAAATACCTGTGTACCCATCACACAGCTCTAGAATAAAACATGACCAACACAGGGAAAGCCTCTCGTGTAACCTTCTCCAATCACATTCCATTTTTTCCCAGAGGTACCACAACCCTGAATCTGGTGCTTTTTATTCTCTTGATGTCATATTTTACCAAATATATCTATGTTCCTAAACAGTATGTAGTGCTTTTCCTCGTTTAGCATTGTATATAATTGGTATTACACTGTGTGTGATCTTCTATAACTTAAGTTTTTACTAAACAGTATGTATTTTTAATATAATCATGTTAATACCAATGCTTCAGATCAGCAGTCCCCAACCTTTTTGCTGTTAGGGACCAGTTTTCATGGAAGACAATTTTTTCATGAACCGGGGGAGGGGAGTGGTTTCAGGATGATTCAAGTGCATTACATTTATTGTGCACTTTATTTCTATTATTATTATGTAGTAATATATAATGAAATAATTATACAACTCACCACAATATAGATTTAGTGGGAGCACTGAGCTTGTTTTCCTGCAGCTAGTCAGTGTCATCTGGGGGTGATGGGAGACAGTGACAGATCATCAGACAGTGACAGATCATCAGTGACAGACCATTAGATTCTCATAAGGAGAACAAAACCTAGATCCCTTGCACGTGCAGTTCACAAAAGGGTTTGCACTCCTATGAGAATCTAATGCTGCTACTGATCTGACAGGAAGTGGAGCTCAGGCAGTAATGTGAGCAATGAGGAGCTGTTGTCCATACATATGAGGCTTCCCTTGGCTCACCTGCCACTCACCTCCTGCTGTGTGGCCTGGTTCTTAACAGGTCATAGAAAGGACAGGAACCCCATGCTGCAGATCATTCACTTTCATTGCTGTAGTGTTCCATGTTAATTTATTTATCTTATTTTAATTTTTTGGCCCTTTATTTTAGGTTCAAGGGTATGTGTGCAGGTTTATTATGCAGGTAAATTGCATGTTGTGGGGTTTGTGTACAAATTATCTTGTCACCCAGGTAATAAGCATAGTACCCAATAGGTACTTTTCTGATCCTCACCCTCCTCCTACCTTCTGCATTCATGTAGACCCAAGTGTCTGTTGTTCCCTTCT
Source organism: Pongo abelii (assembly GCF_028885655.2). NCBI lineage: Eukaryota > Metazoa > Chordata > Mammalia > Primates > Hominidae > Pongo > Pongo abelii. The sequence goes on from NC_071991.2 coordinate 90,082,385, forward strand.
TTGTGTCCATGTCTACCCAATGTTAGGGCCCATTTACAAGTGAGAATATGCAGTATTTGGTTTTCTGTTCCTGCGTTAGTTTGCTCAGGATAATGACCTCCAGCTCTACCCATGTTGCTGTAAAGGACATGATCCCATTCTTTTTTTGGTTGCATGGTATTCCATGGTGTATATGTGCCACATTTTCTTTATCCAGCCTACCACTGATGGGCATTTAGGTTGATTCCATGTCTTTGTTTTTGTGAATAGTGCTGTGATGAGGATATGCAAGAATGTGTCTTTATGGTAGAATGATTTATGTTCCCTTGGGCATATACTCAATAATGGAATTGCTGGATTAAATGGTAATTCTGTTTTAAGTTCTTTGAGAAGTCGGCAATCTGCTATCCACAATAGTTGAACTAGTTTATATTCTCATCAGCAGTGCAGAAGCATCCTCTTTTCTCCACAACCTCACTAGCATCTGTTATTTTTGACTTTTTAATAATAGCTATTCTGACTGTTGTGAGATGGTATCTCATTTTTATTTGCATCTCTCTGATGATTAGTGGTGCTGAGCATTTATTCAAACACTTGTTGGCCAGATGAATGTCTTATTTTGAAAAGTGTCTGTTCATGACCTTTGTGGATGGGCACCTTTGAGGTTCTACCAGGCACTACCACCTACATCTAACCTTGCTGTTTTTTCTTGAGGGTGTCTGGCTACCATTTCTTAGATTCTTGCTAACTCACTCCCCGCCGAGACTCAGGGAGGCCATGTGCAGGTGCTCAGATGCCCTGGAATTTTTCTATTCTGCTGCTTTCCCTCGACCTTTTAGTATTTTCTGTTTCTCTGGAAAAACTCTAAGGCAGAGTAGAATCATTTTCTAGCCAATATAACGAGGTAACTTATCTGAGCTACAAAGTGTTCTCTACAAAAGGACAATGCCTCACTCTTTTCTGTGTTGCACTCTGTTAGAGAGGTATATGCTAGTGTGTTTTCATGATCCTAAATTTCCCTGAGTTATTTATGAAATGGATATTTTTCAGTTTTCTTTCTTGCAGCCCTACTCTCAATAAAAAGTGGCAGAAGCCTAAACCCAAGAGGTTTTATTGCATGAGTCCTGACATACTTTTAAATTTAATTTTTCTTCTGAATATATTCTGTTTTAGAAGCATCTTAGTCCTTCATTTTAGTGTCAAATGAATGCAGTTTAGATTATCCATGGGCTGTAATCACTGTTCCTGGTGGTGTTTCTGGTGACTGATGGGGCAATCATGTTTTGCAGTTCACAGTAATGATTATCCATTGTTTTATCACTTCAGATGATACCACTTTAAATGTGCAACTTTACTGTGTTGTAATTGTGAATGCCAGCAGATGTTCTTTGACTTTGACTGTGAATTAACTGCTGTTGTTTGTATGGAGATAGCGCTAGTTTACTTTCTAACATTGGGATTATTGAGGCCATGTTTTCTAAGAGTTCAGAAAAAGAAAGTCGAAATGATTACAACACCAATGCCAGCATGACCCAGGCACCACTGAAAAAGAAAGTGAAATGACTGTATTATTTTAATGACAGATGGAAAGACATATATAACAAAAACAGAACATTTATGATTGGGCATGGTGCAGAGAAGGAGATGGAAGCACATACAGAGGCTGAATCTCACAAGTCATAGATGAGACAGCCAAATATATCTAAATAAATCAAAAGTGTTTTGTTGCCCAAAAAGACATCAATGCTCAGCTGAAAATAATGGCTGCTGAATTAGCTTGGGAATACCTAACTAATGACCCTGCATTGTCATATGTTTCCCTTGATTAATCTATGAAGCTCAGTAGTTACATTTTCTGACTATGAAGTTACAAGTAAAATACCCTGTGGGACAAAAGGGAAATTTTTTAAAATCACAAATGTCACAAATGTGTTAGCTCCTTACAATATAAAGCTTATTCTGTCAGATCTCACTGGATAGTTTACTTTTTAACATTGAGAATATTGTGACAGTGTGAGTGTGTGTGTGTTTGTGTATGCAAAATTGAAAATTTTTTTTTTCTCTTAATGGAGAAATTAAGCCTGTTCACATTCGTTTCTAGGACTGATAGTTTTACTTTCAACTGCTATTTATAATTATGCAGTTTATGTGGTATGTTTCTTTATCTATAGGATATGCATTCTCTGCCCTTTAATAAAATTGGGTGTTCAAGAAGGTTGAAAGGTTTATTGTCAGGACTACCTTTGCACTTACATCTATTTTGATGACTTTAGTCCCCTGCTTGCTTAATACTGTACTATCTGTATTATCAGGTTTCCTTTGGGGGGGACATTATTTAATATATACCCATTGCTTATACAATAGTTAGCTTTTCATGTTTTCTTTTTCTTCCCTCTTTCATCTCCTCTCAATTTTAGTTGTATTATTTCTATGCTATTAGTGTATATAATATGTATATATTTGTTTTTCCCTCATGGGATTTTATATATATATATTAATATTTTTTAAATGCTCACTATCTTTTTCTGAAATTTTCCCAGTCATCGTCTGGTTGGCTGTAACTCATACTTTTTTTAAAAAATAATTTCTCCTTGTTTTTATTTGTTTTGACTTTTAGTTTTAATTTCTGATTCAAGGTGGCTTTCCATATTTTCAAATACGTGTTTCAATACTTTTACTGCTGTTTGGAGTGCAGACTTAGTTTTCTTTTGCTTGATATTTTGGCAGGTATTAATGTAAGGTGCAACTCATTTAAGTTGCAATCAAATTTTTGACTGATTTTCTGTAGTGGTTCTTTATAGATTTGTTTTCTTGTGTTCATTTTTAGTGATATCCAGGTGGCTTATATGATTCTCATCTTAATTGCACCATTTTCTGTTAGTGTGGCAAAGAACTGGTAGCTCAGCAGTGGTTGGTTGTTTGGTTTTGCAAGTGAATTGAGGGGTTGTTAGTACTCAGATTTTACATCTCTTTGGTCTTGCAGAGCCCTGAATTTTTCACTTTTTCTTGTTTTCTCTTTCACCACCTAATTGACAGAGGGTTCTCTTCCCTTTCTTTTGAATGTTATTCTCCTTAGAAGTTAATTATGTGTGTTTTCTCTTAATTATACATTTTTGGAGGGGTTATGTTTTGGTTTTAAAGCATTTAATAGTGTGCCTCTTTAAAATGGATGCCTGATATTCCGTCTCTTTAAATTCTGCATCTATCTCTTTCTATGGTGTTTGGTTCTTTGAGAGCATGCACTTTGAAATCCCTTCCTTGCAGTTTGTTGTGTGATCTGCTTTTTTTTTATTTTTTTATTTTTTCTTCTCTGGTATCTTCAAATTTAGTGTGGATTTAATCTTTCCAGTCAATGGTTGCTTCAAATCACCCTCAGGCTCCTGAGCTGGTATCCCTCCTCTATATTTCTTGCAATTTTTTTCTGCTTTTGCTTGCCACAGAGCTCTGACATGCATGGGGATGGGCAGGGACATGTACTGCCACACTAATATTCCTTGTATTTTCTCTTTTCTCCACAGTCATTTTTATTCTCTTGTCTTTTACTCTTGTTAATATTGAGGGTGTGGTTTTGCATAGACGTTTCATAAATGTGCAGCGTTGTTAATTCCTGTCATCTGGGAAGAGATTCAGAGAGGTAGTATGTTTGTTGTTGTGGGTTTTGTTAGTTAGTTTTTACTACAGAGTATTTATTGCCTACAAGTACCTTGAAGTTTCTTCCTAAAGGTATTTTTTTTTAATTAATCTGTGTTTATACTTTATTTGACAGTATGGATCCCCCCAAATTTAGTAAGCACCTGTACATGTGCTTTTGGCCATTTCAATTTTGCTTTTCAGTTTCCTTGTTTCTCCCTCAACTCAGCAGTGCTGCTGCTAATAGTGGGATTGTGAAGGTCATTTTCTAAATCTGGTTTTGTGATTCCTGGTTTATTTTATGCAAACGAGTAACTTTTCTAGATCTTTGTTGCCCAAAGGCATTTAAAATTTCATCTATTTTACTGAATCTGAAATTATTCAGCTTCTCCACTTCAAGTCCCTGATATTCTTTTCATATTTACTTGTGAATAATGCATCCTTTTTTTTTAAACTCCTTTCTTTCTATATATTGTTAGACTCGTCCTGTATTAACACACACACACTAACGTTCTGCTTTTGAAACAACTTTTGGTAGATTTCCTAACTCAGTAGGCACCTAATTGGCCTCCCATGTCATGGCAGCAGTGGTTTTGCTAAATGTTTTGTCACTGCATAACATGGATCACAACATTTCCATCCTTCATTATTATTTTTTTTTGTCACCAGAAAATTACTGCCTATGGGGCAAATCTGCCCTCTGGCCTGTTTTTGGAGCATAGCCTTGTTTAGTCATTTATGTATTGTCTATGGCTGACTACAGGAGAGCTGAGTAGTTACAACAGAGACCATATATATATATAGTCTTCAAAGTCTAATGTATTTATAAGATGACCCTTCAAAGAAAAGGTTTTACCAACCACTGCACTAAGCAATTGCCACATACATTATGTTTTTGTTATAGAAAAATATTACCCCAAAGCAGTGGATTAATTTCTGGATTAAATGAATCAAATTTCTGGATTAATTGGGCTGAAAAAAGTATTCTGTCATGGATGAATCTTGAAATCTCAGAGGCTTGATATTATAAAAGCATATATTTTACTACTGCAAAGTCCAATGCTAGTTGGACTCCCAGGCAGTTCTTCAAATGATTACTCTGGAATCCAAACTTTGATTGTGCAACTCTGACATTTTAGAGTTCTTCATTACCAACCACATAGTGAAAAGAGAAAAGGGAAGAAGACAGAATAAATCTCAGTTTGGCATTGAAAATGTGCCCATTATATTAGTTCACCATTTTCCATGGGTGATTTGTTCCAAGACCCCCAGGGTATGCCTGAAACTATGGATGGTACCGAACCTGATTGCTGTCAATGAGAATATGTTTCTGTTCGTGCCTTCCACCCACAAATTTAATGCCCTTTCTATCTTAACTAAGCAATGATTATGCTCTGTAGCTGTAACTTTCACAGTTTGAGGTACAACAGCAATACTGGTAAAAATTTCTTTTTCTTCTTCACAATTTCATGACTAGAAGATTAGTTCTTACCATAGCTCTTAGTAACCTCAGCATACAATTGTTTTACTTTCCTAAGTCAAGAACTTTCACCTTTTCACTTGAAGGAAGAATGTTATGGCTTCTCTGTAGCATATCCAAATTGTTAACATCACTATTCTTATGCTTTGGGGTAATTACTAGATAAAATAAGTGTTCCTTGAACACAAGCACTGCAATACCATGACTGTCAATCTGATAACAGAAATGGCTACTAATTGATTTTTGGCAGGTAGCATCTACAGCACAATTATGCTGGACAAAGGGACATTTTATCTCCCAGATAGGATGAAACAGGATTATGTGAGATTTCACCACACTACTCAGAATGTAACTTTTGATCATAATACTGAAAGACACAATCCCAAATGTCATAATCCCATATGTGGAAACCTCAAAAGACCAAAATCCCTAAAATCTAAATCCCTAATGTCTAAAATCCCCAAAATTACAATCACAGGAGAGTTGCCACATGTTAAGCAGAACTTCTCTTATTATCTTTATTTATAGATTTTGTGTGGTTTAAGGAGATGCGCATGGGTGTCAAATTGACAAGGTGTGGATTTGTGGACTGAATTTTAGGTATCAACTTGACTGGATTAAGAAATACCTAGAAATTTGGTAAAGCAATTTGCTATGCTATGTATTTAATCTTTGCATCATTCCCAATACCGGAGTTATAAATTGTGTAGAGACTTGTAGAGAGTTCTAAGTTGTTTTATGCATTTTTGCAAATTTGATTCCATAAAAATGCATTATCACAACACTGACTTTTAGCATAAGCATTGTGCATGTATGTAAAAATGTTAAAACTTCGTCAATAAATAAAGAATTGTCCTTTTTGGACATCTGCATTTGAGAAGGATAAAATTTGAGAAGATCTCGGCTGTTTGGGTGACACATTGCAGTTTTTGATAGGTCTCATCAAGACTTTAGGTTATTTGCCATGTTATTTCAGACAACTGCAGTTATAAAGCTAGGTGCACACAATTACCAACCCTAGTGATATGCATTGATACATTTTTCTTTTTGACCTATTTCTTCAGGAATATGGTTCATCTGCTTATGCTTGCAAAAATGTTTGTTTTTATTGCCTACTTTATCAGGTAAAGTGAACTATGAAGTATTATCATGTCTTTATGTTTCTCAGATGAATCACCCTTTAACATGTAAATATTAATACATGTCTTAGAAGTATTTTTTAAATCATTTTTATTTCTGGAGTGATATTTTTGGGATCTTGATCTTTCAGGATATTGACATTTGGGATTGTGTCTTTCAGTATTATGATCAGCTTCCCTCAGAATGGCACACAATGTAAAACTTATGAATTGTTTATTTCTGAAATTTTTCACTTAATATTTTTGGACTGTATTTCACCATAGTTAAATGTAACTATGGAAAGCAAAAATGCAGATAAGGGGGAACAACTGTACTTTCATATTCTATTGGTAAGCATAGTTACGAGACTAGCTTTCTTGCAAGAGACGCTGGGACATGAGTTCACAGGTATATTCCATAATCCTTCTCTAGGTTTCTTTCATAGGCAAATGTCCCAGAACACCTCCTTATCTCCCTGCTTTCAGTTTTATTTTTGTTTATGGCCTCAGAGGAATTCTAATACTTTATGTTGGGATCAGCCATGCCTTTAAATGTTTATTAACTAATTTGTGTGGTGGTTTAAAAATATGTCCACAAACTCTTTGATACTCTATTTTCAGAGGTAGTGCTTAACTCCCATCTATTTGATTGTTGGCTGTGTGCATTATTCTAGGACTCTCCAATATTTGGACAGTGTCTGCCATGTAACAGATGTTTCACGTTATTGAATAGAAAATAGCAGAATTTTGCATAATTTATTGGAAAAGCATCACCACAGAAATAAATTGATAAATGCTGTACTCAAACTGAGCTTTGAATAGTTGCAGATGTAAAATTAAGAAAACTCAGCAAATAGAAATGACCAGAAACAAACAAACAAAAAAATATATACAATGTAACGAACAGGAAATTCATGAGAAAGAGAAGAGAAATTAAGCCAGATAAGCAAAAGGAAAAGTGATGGTTCATTATTAATTCTAAGTTTAAAGTCTCACCAGATCCCTAGAGAGAAAGTAAATGTTGACATCAGAGTGCATTCATAATTTGTTGCATATATTAATACTTAATTTATTGTCTTCTTTATAAAACCCCAAATTGAAGAACACAGTGTTTTTCATGTTAGCTTGTGTTAAGCATAAAATAAAATTTAATATTTTAAGCGAGACGGTAAGAAATTGAGATCAGAGTTATTTTATATAAAGTGACCAAGGAAGGCTTCTTAGATAACACTTTCAAGTTGAGTTCAGCAGGAAGTAAGGGATTGAGTCCTGTGAATACCTGGAAAAAGAGTGTTGTCAGCACAGGGATGAGTAAGTGCAAATGTCTTAAGGTAGGAGCATATTTAGAATGTTTGAGGAGCAGCAAGACATCCAGAGTAATGGATGGAGTGAGCAAGGAGAGACTGATGAAAATGAAGTCAGAGGGATAATATGAATTATCCCTTGTAAGCAAAGGTAAGAAATTCTGTGTAATTTTCAGTGAGATGGGGATTTTTTTTTTTTTTAAATTACAAGAGTTGGAGCACAGAAGAAAAAATATTAAGCGTATTTTAAAAACACATCTTAACCATTCTGTGAGGACTATAGAAGGGTGTGAGACTGTTATTGCAACAGTTCACATTGGTGATGACAGCATTTTCTTCTAAGGAGATAGTCATGGAGCAGGGAAAGAAGTGGTCATATATGTATGTGTTGTCTTATAATTAAATTGTGTAAGATTATATTGCATCCTATTCTAGAGCACAGTATTCCTAAGTACTCTTGTAGTACCAATAGGTTGTCAGTTTTTCAAAGGAAGGCATTTCCTGTAATGTATAAATTCTAAAGTAAATATTTGTGGAATAAATAAGTAAATAAATGACTAAAACATGAATAGGTGAACATTACACAATTTATCCTTGTTACAACTTGTTATAATATGATCATGTCCTAGGATAACTCCATTCGTAGTTACTAGGATATAGTTATCTGTATTTCCAATTATGCATTTCATCTTTTCACTATGCTCTTCAGAGTTAAAGGTTACAATGCACCTTGAGGAAAAAGATTCATAAGCCTTAGACTTATTCAATTTTATATAAATAATGGTTCACTACCTCACTAGATCTTTAATGAAAATAATGTTATATCTCCTGAGAAACTCTACTGCAATGACGCTGCAATGTGAGTTGTACACAGATTTGCTTTTTTGCATTTGTTTGTAGAAAGTCATGGCCAATACCTTGAAATCATTCAATAAACAAGTCAGAGTATAAATTAATAAAAATTATTGATAATGACTACTCACTTAAAAGACACACTTTTGTGCATTGGGGGTAAACCCTATTTAAACACAGTTATGTACCCACAAAAAGGTGTATTCCTTTCACTATTATAGAAGCTCCAATCCTGAGAAAAGTCTTAATTTTCTGTTAAATTTATTAATTTACATAACTGTCATCACTGCTGATTGTCCTGATTATTTATAGGGAAAAGATTGTACTTTGCATTGATTGCGTGTTCCTTTTAAATGCTTCAAAAACAATTATTTAAAACAAATATGAGGTCAGAACATGATATTTTATAGGTGCAAGATGGTACAGTACTAGCCAGGTTATAGTGCTCAATGTAGTATTTCTTTTTGTTTTAGTAAAAGAATTATGTATTGTGGTTCTATATATAGTGAAATTTGAGGTTTATTTCAAGGAGAGAGCAACTCCAACTGTTGTGTGGTCACGCTCATCTTTTATTCTACACTTTGGATACCATAAGTTTATGGGAGCTCTACTAGAGGTGAAGTGATCCCAGGACTTTTAATTAATATAGAGAGGCAGAGAAAACTGAAGAATTAGCATTATATTAATTTTATCCCCCAAATTTCTGTTGACTTCTTTGTAAACTAGAATTAATTTTATGTTCGGCAGAGCTGACATCCTGATTTATGATATAGCAATTGTTTTTTTAAAAGGAACTGTTAAAATATTCATTGTAAACTATTATACAAGTAAAAATATTCTCTAAAATCAGGACTTATTGCATAAAACGTATACTCTTTCTTTTATTTTTGCAATGCTTTGTTGTGGTGCTTAGATTGTTTTTGCTAATATAGGGCTTTGTATCGCATTTTTCAAATTTCGTAAGCTGAAAGTTCCTTAGGGTGTGAAGATTTTTATTTGGTAAATAGAATTCATAAACCACAAAATAAACATAAAATGAAACCCAACTATGCAACAATTGCTGAAAGGTAATGAAAAAACTCTGAAGATATTTAAAAATATTGATTTATGATTTATGATTTACCTTTTTACAAATAATTGGTCTCTGTTTTATTTTCCATATGATAGATATATCTACTGTTTACTTATTTCACAGAGCTATAAAGGAGGATTATGAAATTCTGTGATGTATTATTATGGATTTTCTCAGTTAAAGATTGAGTTTTAAATTAAACTAACGTTCAACTGTGTTTAAGATATTAGCGCACCAGCATGGCACATATATACATATGTAACTAACCTGCACATTGCGCACATGTACCCTAAAACCTAAAGTATAATAATAATAAATAAATAAATAAATAAAAAGATATTTTGCTTGATGATTTGGGGGATGGAAATAATGTCTGCCCTCAAAGAAATTGCAGTAAAATTTGGAAGACAGAATTGAAGAAAAGAAGTGAAGAATCCACAAAAATACGAAGACAATTACATAGTTTTTCAAGATGAAAAGAGGATATACCATGTAGTAGTAATCATTAAACAAAATGAATTTTACAAGTAGCAACTCCATTACAAGCTCCTCATTGGGCAAATTTACTTTAGATGTTGGTTAGAGGTGACAGAGAAGCTATTAGCCATAGCGAACTATTATATTTGCAACACATTTGCCACTCTGAGTTTAAAGATATGAAATCAACTGACTCACAAAGCACGGGACAATTTAGTTTTCTAAAAAGCTCTGAGTGTTTTTTTAAAAAATCACCCTCTATATTCATGTTATTATTTTTACAGTGCCTGCAGAAACTAATAAAATTTGGCTTATCTTATCTATACTTTTATCACTGGCAAGGAGGAACATGTCAGGGGAATTGATCCTATTGATTTGAAGATATTCAGCATTCTTCCCAATCCCCTTGAAAATTAGGTGTAAAACTATCTAAATTAGCGTCTGCCTTTTGTTCTTTAGTGCTGAAATTCTGATTTAATTTGAAGAATAATTGCTATAGTCTTTATCAGTTAATTTTAAATTCTACTTCCATAGATAATTCTCATGGTTAAGGTTTTCTGTTTGTTTTCCTATTTTAAGCAGGCTGATTCATTAAATCTTTTCTTGCCTTCTCTGATGAATAGGATGTAAACCTGAAACATTTAATTATAATTTTTCTTTATTTTTGCTATGATTTCATGCCAACTATGATATGAATATCAAAAATTTTCTTGAAGCCAATGCCTAATATAAACTGGGTAGGTCTGTGGCACATTTTCAATCTAATTTTAATAGTTTCCACAAATACAGACCTTTACACAAGCTGAAAACCTTACAAGAATTTGATGGCAACGGAATTTAAGTGGTAAAGGCTGAGCAATTGATTTTCACTTTGCTCAGAACAGGACACATCATGATATGAATGCTATTTAGACTCAATCAGATACAGGAGGCCACTTTGTATCCAACCTGAATGCTCTCCTATTGGTAGCTAAGAAAGATAACTTCATTTATTTACCTCTTAGGTACTGTCTGATTAAATGACAATGTTTTTAAGCATTTCTTCATAGGAATCATACTAATAGAAATTAGTAAGTAAAATCTGCATGAATACAAACTTCTTTGGAAAATTTAAGCTGTTCAGAAGTTGAAGATACCATAATACAACAATGGCACTTTGACAAAAGTCTTTTCCATATCTCTATCTCCATTACTTGATTTCTCTAACTACCTTTCTCAGTGTTCTTTTGGACTAAGCTATACTCGTGTGATGAGCTTCTATAAGCACATGATCTTTTTGAGACTTGAAAGTCCAAAATGAAAATAGTGCTACTTAAAAACGCATCTGATGTTACTGCAGCAGGTATTCTGGAGTCTGTTTCCTGACTTTAAAATGTCCATCAGTAGGCAGTGGGAGTAGAATTCTGTTCTATTATGAGTAGGCAGTAGAATATGCATTTAAGACAAGTTGCTTGCTAATTGGTATGTTAAGGGTTTCAGCCAAATTTTCTATTATTTGTTTACATTTGTTCATACATTCTCTTAAAGTATGTGAAATGGCAAACTTCATAAGTGCAGAATTATTTTCAGTACAGCATCCCTTCTCCCATAATATGCACTGAAAAGGAAATCACTAAATCCAGTTATAAACACTCAATATTGTGCCTTATGAGGGCTAGTTATGTAAAATATGGCCATACATCTTATAATTTATTTGCATTTCATATATCTAACAAATAGGTTATAATAGATTTCTTACAAAAGCAATTGGTATAAAAGCAATTTGCAAAACACTAATCTCAAAAATAATCCACAAAGAGAGCAATAGCTTTATGACTTTTTAGTGAAGTAGTTTCAGCAAGTGTAAACTAGCTAAGAGAGCCTTAACATATTGGTCATAGAACTCTGCAACTTAGATTGAAGATAGAAGCAGGGTGATGACAGTAACATAAAGACAATTATGAGGAAACAACAAAAAAGAAAATAAATAAAACTTTCAGAAAACTATACTAGCATGCTCATATTTGAAAGCATGAAGGCTGGATGTAAAGATGAACAGTGAGAAAGATGGTTTTCACAGGTAAAGCTCATTTCATTGCTGTGGAATGGAAAGTTCAAAGACTGTAGCAGCAGGAACATAAAAACATATATGAGGCCACAACAAGTAGTGTCTGACCTGGCTCCCCAAAGTGCAATGGAAGGGAGATGAAGCCCGGTCACAGAGAAACAAAGAGCCTCTACTGCAAAACACTTTTAGTCTATAGTTTCACAGTCAGATTTTTCTATTTGCACTATGAGAAATAAGTAAATAATAAGTGCAGATAAACCAACATGTTGTTGCGATTTTCAAATTTCTGTTAAAAAATTAACAGCTCTGTTAAAAATGGAATTTTTATGCCAACATATGAGATAACTTTCTAGAACAATATTCAATAGGCAGAAAGTATAGGAGATTCTAGAAATATCTATACCGTATATGTGCAGACTATAAAATGATACAAAATCAGATATGGAAATTTGGCATTTTGCACAACTGATTCAAGAAATACAAGTAAAAATGTACGAAGACAATATTACTTTTCCATGAGATTGCTAAGATCTCAGTTGCTTCTCCAGATATAGCAAGAGGTCAAGTAGCTGACCTTAGGATATAAAGCTGCATCACCAAGACTCCCGTTAATTTCTCCATAGGCTACAGCTGATGTTGAAATTGGAATTGAAGGGATTACTAAGTTTTGTTACTATTCTTCCAATGCATCACCTACTTTCCTGTAATGGTGGATAAGATCAATAAAATTAGGAGACTAATCACAGAAGAATAATTTTTTACTGAGAGAAATGGAGGTTTGGGAGTGCTGATCAAGGGGGCTCACCTTGCATTGAGAAACTGATATGAATTATAAGGGCACGCAGTTGCCCAAAAGACTAAATATGCCTCCAACTAAAAGCAGTGAGCTTTTGTATAGTGTTATAACAAAAATTATAAACAAAATCTTTCACTTCTGGGAAAGTGAAGTAGTATACTTTTTCTTATTTTCTTTCAGCTGATCACAACTAAAAACACTGGATACAATAAGCTGACATAGAAAGACTGAAAAGCAGAAAGAAGTCAGAGAAGTTAAGAACATAAAGGGTAAAGGAACAAGATGGGGAAGTTGTATGGTTTGGCTGTGTCCCCACCCAAATCTCATCTTGAATTGTAGCTCCCATAATTCCCATGTGTTGTGAGAGGAAACCAGTGGCAGATAATTAAATCAAGAAGGGGGTTTCCACCATACTGTTCTCTTAGTAGTGAATAAGTCTCATGAGATCTGATGGCTTGACAAGGGGGTTTCCCCTTTCACTTGGCTCCTATTCTCTCTTGCCTGCCACCATGTAAGATGTGCCTTTTGTCTACCATGATCATTGTGAAGGCTTCCTAGCCACATGGAACTGTGAGTCCATTAAACCTTTCTCTTTATAAATTTCCCAGTCTTGGGTACGTCTTTATTAGCAGTGTATAAACAGACTAATATAGTAAGTAAGAACCAGTAGAGTGGGGTGCTGCTGTAAAGATACCTGAAAACGTGGAAGCGACTTTGCAACTGGGTAACAGGCAGAGATTGGAAGAGTTTGGAGGGCTCAGAAGAAGATAGGAAAATTGGAAAAGTTTGGAACTTACTAGAGACTTGAATGGCTTTGACCAAAATGCTGATAATGATATGGAGAATTAAATCCAGGCTGAGATGGTCTCAGATAGAGATGAGGAACTTGCAGGGAACAGGAGTAAAGGTGACTCTTGCTGAATTTTAGCAAGAAGACTGGCGGCATTTTGCCCCTGCACTAGAGATTTATGGAACTTTGAACTTGAGGGAGATGATTTAGGGTATCTGGTGGAAGAAAATTCTAAGCAGCAAAACATTCAAGCTGTGACTTGCGTGCTGTTAAAAGCATTCAGTTTTAAAAGGAAACAGAGCATAAAAATTTGGAAAATTTGCAGCCTGACCATGCAATAGAAAAGAAAAACCATTTTCTGGGTAGAAATTTAAGCCACCTGCAGAAATTTGAATATGTAGTAAGGAGTCAAATGTTAATCACCAAGACAATGCAAAAAGTGTCTCCAGGGCATGCCAGAGACCTTTGTGGCAGCTCCTTCCATCACAGGCCAGGAGGCCTAGGAGGAAAAATGGTTTCATGGGCTGGGCCAAGGGCCACTGCCGTGCACCCCCTGCCATGCTCTGTGCAGCCTAGGGACTTGGTGCCCTGGATCACAGCTGCTCCAGCTGTGGCTAAAACGGGCCAAAGTACAGCTTGGGCTGTGATGTCAGAGGGTGCAAGCCCCAAACCTTGGCAGCTTCCACATGGTGGTGAGCCTGTGGGTGCATGATGTCAGGAATTAAGATTGGGGAACCTCTCACCTAAATTTCAGAGAATATATGGAATTGCCTGATGTCCAGGCAGAAGTTTGCTGCAGGGACAGGGCCCTCATGGAGAACCTTTGCTAAGGCAGTATATAAGGAAAATGTGGGGTTGAAGCCCCTACACAGATCCCCCACTGGGGCACTGCCTAGTGGAGCTGTGAGAAGAGGGCAACAATCCCCCAGACCCCAGAATGGTAGATTCATTGACAGCTTGCACCATGCATTTGGAAAGGCTGCAGGCACTCAATACCAGCCTGTGAAAGCAGACAGGACGGAGGCTATACCCTGCAAAGCCACAGGGCCGGAGCTGCTCAAAGTTGTGGGAGCCCACCTCTTGCATTAGCATGACCTGGATGTGAGACATGGATCTCTTCAAAGGAGATGGTTTTGGAGCTTTAAGATTTGACTACCCCACTGTATTTTGGACTTGCATGGGGCCTGTAGCCCCTTCATTTTTGCCTATTGCTCCCATTTGGAATGGGTGTATTTATGAAATGCCTGCTACCCCATTGTATCTAGGATGTAAATAACTTGGCTTTGATTTTAGAGGCTCGTAGGCAGTAGGAACATGCCTTGTTTCAGGTGAGACTTTGGACTGAGTACTTTTGAGCTAATTCTGAAATGAGTTACAACTTTGGGGGACTATTGGGAAGGCATGATTATTTTGAAAGTTGAGCACATGAGATTTGGAAGTGTCCAGGAGCAGATTAATATGGTTTGGCTGTGTCCCACCCAAATCTCATCTTGAATTGTAGCTCCCACAATTCTCACGCGTGTGGGAGAAACCTGGTGGGAGATAACTGAATCGTGGGGCAGTTTCCCCCAAACTGTTCTAGTGGTAGTGAATAAGCCTCACAAGGTCTGATGGTTTGAAAAGGGGTTTCCCCTTTTACTTGGCTCTCATTCTCTCTTGCCTGCTGCCGTGTAAGATGTGCCTTTCGCCATCTGCCATGATTGTGAGGCCTCCCCAATCACGTGGAACTGTGAGTCCATTAAACCTGTTTTTCTTTATAAATTACCCAGTCTCAGATATGTCTTCATCAGCAGCATGAAAGCAGGCTAATACAGTTAGGTATCCATAGAGAAGACCTAGCAGGGATCTGAATTTCCCTTCTCCATGCAGCAGTAATCAAAATCCCTACCCCTTAGGTGTCAACAGAGGCTGAGTGGGGAAGCTGTATTTTTATTCATACCTTGTAGAAAGAAGCTGGTGTCTCCCTTACCCTGCTAAAGTGCTACCAGAGAAAGCCAGCTAAAACAAAAGATTTAAAAATGATCCAGGGTCTCCTTACATAATATCCATAATACCAATATCAAATGAAAAATCACTTGTTATTCCAAGAACCAATAGAATGTAATGTAAAACTGAACATAAAAAGTCAATCAACAGATGTCAATACCAAGATAACAGAGATTTTAGAATTATCTGAGGCAGATTTTAAAGCAACCATTATAAAAATGCTTCAATAAGCAGTTATAGACACAGTTTTCTTTAACAGAAACAAAAACAATTAGAATTCTAAGCAAAGAAATAGAAAACCTAAAGAAAAAACAAATGAAAGTTTTAGAATTAAAAGATATAATAACCTAAGTTAAAATCTCCATGGATGAACTCAAGAGTAGAATGGAAGGACAGAAGAAACAGAGAACTAGAAGACATTTCAATAGAAATTACCAAAGCTGAATGATGGAGAGAAAATATACTATGAAAAAAACCACAAAAGCAGTTTCAGAGACCTCTGGGAATATAGCAAATTATAACAGTCATATCAGGGAAATCTCAGAAGGACAGTGGAAAAGAGAGAGGGAGGGAGAGGGAGAAAGATATGTCACAGTAGTGATAGTTGAAAATTTTTCCAAGTTTGAGAAAAGATACGTGCTCACAGATTGAAGAAGCTGAGAGAACCTCAGGCAACTTCAACACAAATAAATTCTCAACAAAACACATATAGACAAACTTCTGAAAAGCAAAAACAAAGAAAAGATCTTGATTATGAAAGAAATCTTGTCTGAGAGTGAGAGAGAAGCAAAAGTTTACCTATAGGAGAAAAAACTAAATGACAGTGTATTTCCCATTGTGAACCATGGAAGCAAGAAGTAGTGACACAATATTTTTCAAGTGCTGGAAGAAAAGAATTTTCAACTTACAATCCTACGGTCAGTAAAAATATCCTTCATAAGTGAGAAAAAGACAGTTAGATGAAGGAAAATTAAAATAATTGTAGATGGCAGACCTACCCTGAAAGAATTGCTAAAGAAAGTTTGCTAAACAGAAAAGAAAATGAAAGAAGAAATATTGGAACATCAGGAAAGAACAACAGAGAAAAGAAAAAATAGATATAATATACTATCCTTTTGCTCTTATGTCTTCTAAATTGATTAGTAGTTAAAGCAAAATTATTGCCCTGTTAGATGTGGTTCTAAGAGTATGCAGAGGGACTGTTTAAAACATCTATTTTATGAAGGGGAGGGGTAGAGAGAAAAAAGGGAAGTAAGAGACAGAGAGGGGTATTACATAATGATAAAAGGGTCAATCTCACTAAGTTTTATGCTTTTAGTTGGAGGCATATTTAGTCTTTTGGGCAGCTGTGTGCCCTCACAATTAATATCAGTTTCTCAATGCAAGGTGAGCCTACTTCTTCAGCTTTCCCAAACCTCCATTTCTCTCAGTAAAATATTACTCTTCTGTGATTACTCTCCTAATTTTATTGATTTTATCCACATTTACAAAGAAGTAGGTGATGCATTGAAAGAGTAGTAACAAAACCTCCTGAGGATATAGAGGATATAATCCCCGAATGAGCAAGGATATAGAAATCAACAGCACTATCAACCAACAGGATCTAAATCACATTTATAGGACACTTCATCTAACAACAGCAGCAACACATTCTTTTCAAGTACCCATACAATATTTAATAATGTAGATCATATCTCAACTTAAATAATTTTTTTTTGAGACAGTGTCCCAACCTGTCACCCAGGAGGGTGTGCAGTGGCATGATCATGGCTCACTGCAGCCTCAACCTGCCAGGCTCAAGTGATCCTCCCACTTCAGCCTCCTGAGGAGCTAGGACTACAGGTGCATGCCACTATGCTCGAGTAATTTTTTTTTTTTGTATTTTTGTAGAGACAGAGTTTCACCACATTGCCCAGTCTGGTCTTGAATTCCTGTGCTCAAGAGATCTGCCCACCTCAGCTTCCCAAAGTGCTGGGATTACAGGCGTGAGCCACCACACCCAGTCAAAAAATGTAAAAATAATTGAAATCATCCATAGCGTGCTCTCAGATAAATATCCATAGTATGCTCTTAAGTCACATTAGAAATCAGTTCAAAAAGATAGGCAAATTTTTCAACATTTGAAAACTAATACACATCTAAATAATGTATGAGTAAATGAGATATTACATAGAAATGGCTAAAATTAAAAAGTAAATCACACCAAATTCTGGTGAGGATGTGGAAAAACTGGATCTCATATATTGTTGGTGGGAATGTATAATGGTATAGCCACTCTAGGAAACAGTCAGCTGGTTCTTAAAAAAACTAAACATGCAACTACCAAATGAAATAATGATTGCACTCCTTGGCCTTTATCCCAGAAAAATAAAAAACTTATGTTCACACAAAAACATGTGCACAAATACTTACAGCTACTTTATTTGTGATAATCCCAAAAGAGAAACAGTCTAGTTTCCAAATGTCTACATGTTTTTCAATGGTTGAATGGCAAAATACACTGTGGTACATCCATACCACGAGATACTATTAATTAATAAAAAAGGAGCAAACTATTGACACATGAAACAATGGATAAATATCCAGAGAATTATATCAAGGGGGAAAAAAGTCAATCCCAAAAGGTTGCATGTAGTATGATTTCACTTACGTAACATTTAAAAATGACAAAATTGTAGAAATAGAAGACATGTTAGTGGTTGCTAGGGACTATGAAGCACTGAGGATGAAAGGGAAGTGTGTGTGTGTGTGTGTGTGTGTGAGAGAGAGACTATAAAAAGACAACACACGAGATCTTTGTGGTGACGGAAAGGTTCTGTGTCTTGAATATCTATGTGAATATTCAAGGTTACGTATGGGTTACGATGGTGTACGACATAAGAAATCAAACAGTGAGGTAGAAGAAAAGAAGAACCAAGTTGCTCAGGATGGAACCTGAGACTTAAAAAATAAATCCAGAAATCAGAAAGAGTGGACTTCATATCAAATAATTGAAGATGTCACATAGAGCCTGGAGATGTAATCCATAGAATAGAGGAAAATAAATGAATGGAGGATCAAAGGAATGAAAGTATGTAGGAAGAAATATTCAGAGATGGAATATGGAGGGAAAAAATGAAAAAAAACAATATATAGTTAATGTAAGGACTTGCAGAGCATGATAATGGAAAAACAATGGAGAGATACAAAATAAGATGATTATATTATAGTTAAAAGGATAACACAATATGCTCATCCAAAGACACAATGCTAAGAAAGAAGTGTTGATAAAAGTATTGATAAAAGTGACCGTTTATTATTTAGAAAGAAAAAAGGTAGAAGAAACTTACATGTATAAATTCTTGATAACTTAATCAGGTAAAATCGATACTGAGGAGAGAGTGTTTAAATAAAGAAAGAAAAAGAGACAGCATATTTCTGGATAAAAATTAAGTAAAACTATTAGGAGTATCTTTATTGTTTTAATCATAATCTGTGGAGAGCTGAGAATTTATAATGAATCTAAGATATATTATGGATTTTACTTAAAGTCATTGGTACCTATTCAAGTCCCAACTGTCCAGGTTAACTAGAGCCTCAAATTAGAAAATTTAGAAAAAAAAATATGCCACTGAAATAACTAGCAGTGGCATTCCATATGAAATCTGGTCTTTACTACTGAAAATGTGATCCACAGACCAGAATTCTAGATACCTTCTCAGAAATGAGGACTTTCAGGCATCGCCTGAAACCTGATGATTCATGTGCGCATAGTGAGAAACCGTGGTCTGATTATTTCTACTCTGGAGGAAGATACATAGGGTATATGTTCTAGAGAAAAAAATGATGTCAAAAAGAGGAAAAATGTGATTATGTGTAAAACGTTAAGAGCTGGCATGTTCTACGGTGCTTCATTCTGTTGCTCCTGTTTAAGTTAATATATAAACTAATAAATCATGTTATTACTTATCCACAGTTTCCATTATTCTATTCA
Organism: Pongo abelii; assembly: GCF_028885655.2. Classification (NCBI taxonomy): domain Eukaryota; kingdom Metazoa; phylum Chordata; class Mammalia; order Primates; family Hominidae; genus Pongo; species Pongo abelii. The sequence goes on from NC_071991.2 coordinate 90,101,889, forward strand.
TTATTACTTTAGATGCTGGGTTCTCCTAGGAGGCCAACTCCTAGAGCAGGCTGTCAGCACCCACTTTCATTAAAAAATAATGAATACATTTTGAATGATAATGAGTACAATTTTGAATAAAAAATAAATTTTGAATCTTTTAAGCATAAAGAAAAAGGAAAGGTGATATAAATATTCTAGTAAAAAAGTATTTTATTTAAAAGAGGTACAATGAGATTGTATTCAGCCTTCTCCATAATAACAATTGGCCAGGGACATTATATGAGATAGCATAGGTCCTGGCTTATCAGGTGGATATAAAATATATTCCTCCCTGCCCCAACATTTTCTAAAAGTTCTGTCTTCTTCTGATGTTCAGGGTCAATTACTCCTGTCTAAATTATGACTCCTTTACTTCTTATCTTGACATCAGATTAAAGTGGTCAAGCAGGAGGCATAGGTTAAAAATTTAAATTTAATATAACACAGAAACTCTGGTGGAGGTGTTTCTTGTTTTTGTTTCAGTTTTCTTCTGGGAACAAGGGGCAGAAAGCACAAACTCTTCAAGTGAGTCACAGTGAATGACTATAAGCAGGGCACTTCTCATGTCTGCTTCCAAACTTTGGTTCACAGAACCATGTATTTTACCCATTGGAAGCACCATATATGTAGAATAATGGTTGTTGACTTAAAGTATAGATTGCATTCTGTTAGATAGTTAACCATATTCACAGGAAATATATCTAACTTGAAGTCTCAGCTGTATCTTCAAAAGGCAGTTCTGTCACTCTATCAAGCCAGTAGATTCTGGCAGTACAAATGTGATAGCACCAGTGTATCCTTTTATCTCTTGCACTTCCTTTACTTTGAAGTGCGTGCCTTAGATTTGATCTATGCAGTTTACCAGGTTTACTGTATGAGATAATCCTTATATCCTTGAATAGAGGTACAAGAATGTCAAACCCATACTCAGAATATTTGTTGATTCTGGCAAAGAAGAATCACTGCTTCTGCTACTAGAGAACGGGTGTAATGTAATCAATAGCCACCCTCAAGGGATGGTATCACATTATGGTAGCTCTTTACCTGACAAGTTTAACTTTTATCAATACAGCAACTAGATCAGTCTTGTTGAATAGGAGCCCGTGCTGTTGGATTCATGAGTAGGTTGTTATTGCTATCATGGGTATCAATCTTATGGGCCCATTGATGTGAGATGATGTATAGGAACTGGAATAGCATCGGTAAATGACATAGAAGTCAGGACCTTTTGACTTTACAGGTCTGCGGACACCAAGCTCTTGAATGACAGCTCTGGCTGCATGTTTACTTGATGTCACCTGGTCAGATATGCCTTCTCATTTTGGACAATCAGATTAGTAGGAACTGGTTTTTGAGTATTATATAGTTCTCTGCCAAAAGAAAAGGCATGTTCCCGAATCATAAGATTGCCTGTAAGTTGTGTATTGCATCTTTTCCTTCCTCTAATATATCTAGTACTATAAGATCCTCTAGATTATATAGTCATAGATGGCTGTGAACTATCAACAGTTATAATTTCCTGCATCTAGGAAATGTTTATCTTAATCCTAAGTGAGCATCTTGACAGTACAGAACAATGCCCATTACCACATGTGGGTTTGTTGTTAGTGAAACATCACATTAGTGTCACTTTTTTTAAAAAATGAGGGCAATTAGACAAAAATTATAAACATGTAATATATTTATGCTGTTTGTCCAAAGAATTCTAATATGTCTAAATAGAAAAAAAGAACTAGATCTTCAATTTATAAGAAAATGTAAATATTCATTGAAAAGGAACTAAATAAATACATATATTTTTTAAATTAAATGATCTAAACCATCAAGAAGGGAGATACGATGTCATATATTTATGTTAATAAACCAAATTCATCATGACACAAAGATTAAAAGACGTTATTAAACACCTTTGGAGTATTATTTCATTATATCGATTTTGTCTATATAAATCTATTATATTTTTATAGCCATTAAAGAATATACTGCTCACTATTAGATCATAGATCTTCTAAGAATATCACTTTCCTATTTTGTAGCCAAACAAGTTGCAATGTAGGCAAAAGACAGAAAAAGACATTTCACCAAACATAATATATGAATGGGTAGCTCTTCTAAGCCAATGAAAAACTCTTCTAAGAACTTCATTTTCCTATTTTTTTTAACAAAACAAGTTACAATATAGCCAAAGACAGAAAAAGACATTTCACCAAACATAATACATGAATGGCAATTAAGTGCATGAAAAAATATTCAATACAACTAGCCATTAGGGAAATGCAAATTAAGATCACAACTGTGCATATCATATGCCTATTATATCAGCTAAAATGAGAAAAAAATACCAAATTATGATGAGGATGTAGAGAAACTGGATCTTTCATGCATTGCTTATGGAAATCTAAAATGATGCAGCCAGTTTGAAATTGGTTAGCAGTTTTTTAATAAACTAAATGTATGTTTAACATACGAACCTAGCAATGACACTTCTGGGAAACTACCCCAGAGAAATAAAAACTTATGTCTACACACAATATTTTATACATTTTTTAATAGAAGGCTTTTTTTGGTAATAGCTCTAAACTTGAAACAACCAAAATATCCTACAATAGGTGAATAGTTAACAAACTGTGGTACATGCATACCATGAAATACCACTCAATAATAAAATGGAACACTCTGTGACATACGGTTTGTCTAGAATGGATCTCAAGGGCATAATTCTGAGTGAAGAAAAGACAGTTTCAAAAGGCCATATACTGTATGTTTTTATTTATATAACACTCTTTTAATGGCAAAAATATAGAGATGGTGAATGTATTAGTGATTGCAAGAGTTTGAATAGGTGAGTGGAAGGAGGTGGGTAGGACTAAAAAGGAGTAGCATGAGGGAGATCTTTGAGGTAAGGGAATCATTCTGTGTCTTGATTGCAGTGGTAGTTACATAGATCTACATATGTCCTTAAATTACATAGAAGTGCACATACATCTTATGGAATTTCCTGGGCTCGGTATTAGGTATTATATACAATAGATAACTAAGACGTAACCAATGAGTGATGCTGGGTTATGGTTACATGAGCCCTTTCCGTACTGTCTTTGTAACTTTTTGTACTCCAAATTCTTTTTTTAAAAAACTTGTATATTCAAATTGTGATAAGAATGCATTTTATTTCTTAAAAAATTAAATAAACAAGCTCGCTGGAGCCAATAAGGTCCTTCTCAGGAATATTGTAAAATAGAGATTGAATAAAACGTTTTAGAAACTAAACTATAATAAAAGAATAAATGGAAATGAGTTCAGAGTTTTTCCTTCCTTAAGTGATTTCCAGAAACCAGTAGATAGAAGTGATTAATTGAAAAATAGAATGAGGCTATAAATGAAAAAAGGTTTTAAATGTTCCACTCTCGGTTGAAGGAAACAAAAAATGTATTCAAATATAGTACTGGCTGTTTGTAAATTTTCTATTTTATGTGAAAGACATGTGAAGTCTATATTGGTTAAATACACTCAGTAAATCGTAAAACATTTGAGTTACAGAAAAATGACTCATTTAAAAGTTAAATGATGCTTTTCCAAATAATCCTCTTAAATCATTTTGACAAGTTTTATAATGATATAAGTTTAGTTATTTTTTTCTATCCCTTCATGGATATTTTAAGTCAGGAGGCCAAAGGACTGGGAAACTTGGGCTAATTTGTTGTTTCAAAAACAAACCAAAAACCACAAAAAATGCTCTGTTATCTATTAAAGATTTTTTTTTTTGCATTAACTGTTTGCTTGTATTTTCAGAATATTTTTCTTCCAGAATCTACTTGTTCTGATGTCTGTTTGAGGCCTTGAACTTTTTGTGCAAATGATGGCTATAGGCCAAGTAGTATTGTTCCTTGGGGAAAACTCAGAAACAAGAATGGTAGGAGCAGGTGTGCTGATGCCCTGTTGCTTATCACATTTTGAGGTAGTTCCAAGAAATTTGTTTGGACTTTGAGGGAGAGTTTCTAATATTTGAATTCTGATTCCTTTAAGCTGCATCAACATGAAAGTCTCAAAATATTATTTAAAATTGTAAACAGAATTTCCAGTATTTTTCCTTTGAATGGATCACCTTGCACAGCTTGTTTGGGCAACATTTATTAATTTTACAGCATGATTTGTCATTTGCTGCCACATCTTCTTCCTTTTCTCTTTATTTAGATGACCAAAAAATTATGACTTGAACACACCATTGCAATTTAAAAATTAAAAAAATAAAAATTTCCATACATATGTGACATAGCTTCACATTTTATTTTAAGTGGTATCTGATAGAAAAAGAAGAAAAATATAAATAGTCTGGACATCCAGACTGATGAGTTTTAGATTCAGATTCAAATAATATTAATGAGCAGTAACAATGAGATTGCCATATTATCGAGCACTCTACATACTCTATTTTATAGTACCCCTCACAGTATTTATATGAGGTAAATATTACTAGCACCCTAATTTTAAAAAAAGAATCTGAGACTAAAAGAGGAGAAATACTTTATTAACACTTAACACATATAAATAAAAGTAGCCTTTTTCAGCTGTAATTTTAAAAATGTATTTGATTGCATGTTTATGTAAACCCCTAATTATACACAGTGTAATTACACTAATGCAATGAGACTGATATGTGACTGCAGTTTATGAGTATCAGACTAATTATATTTAAACAACCAGCTGGAGAAAACTGGAAAAAGAAATATGTCTCCTTGGTTTTTGATATATGAATTAGTAAGGCATTTGATAGAGAAATATCTGTACCTATATCTACATCTCTGTATACACCTATCGGCGACTTGAGGTGAATTTTTCGGGGTCTGAAATTACTGTCATATGTCTGTTTTCAATTAAACTTGTAAACAATTCTTCTCTTTACGATGGAGTTTTTTTTTAATTTTTTATTATTATTTAAGTTTTAGGGTAAATGTGCACAACGTGCAGGTTTGTTACATATGTATACGTGTGCCATAATGGTGTGCTGCACCCATCAACTCGTCATTTAACATTAGGTATACCTCCTAATGCTATCCTTCCCCCCCTCCCCCCACCCCACAAAAGACCCTGGTGAGTGATGTTCCCCTTCCTGTGTCCATGTGTTCTCATTGTTCAATTCCCACCTATGAGTGAGAACATGCAGTGTTTGGTTTTTTGTCCTTGCGATAGTTTGCTGAGAATGATGGTTTCCAGCTTCATCCATGTCCCTACAAAGGACATGAACTCATCATTTTTTATGGCTGCATAGTATTCCATGGTGTATATGTGCCACATTTTCTTAATCCAGCCTATCATTGTTGGACATTTGGGTTGGCTCCAAGTCTTTGCTATTGTAAATAATGCCACAATAAACATACGTGTGCATGTGTCTTTATAGCAGCATGTTTTATAATCCTTTGGGTATATACCCAGTAATGGGATGGCTGGGTCAAATGGTATTTCTAGTTCTAGATCCCTGAGGAATCACCACACTGACTTCCACAATGGTTGAACTAGTTTACAGTCCCACCAACAGTGTAAAAGTGTTCCTATTTCTCCACATCCTCTCCAGCACCTGTTGTTTCCTCACTTTTTAATGAACGCCATTCTAACTGGTGTGAGATGGTATCTCATTGTGGTTTTCATTTGCATTTCTTTGATGGCCAGTGATGATGAGCATTTTTTCATGTGTCTTTTGGCTGCATAAATGTCTTCTTTTGAGAAGTGTCTGTTCATGTCCCTCGCCCACTTTTTGATGGGGTTGTTTGTTTTTTTCTTGTAAATTTGTTTGAGTTCATTGTAGATTCTCGGTATTAGCCCTTTGTCAGATGAGTAGATTGCAAACATTTTCTCCCATTTTGTAGGTTGCCAGTTCACTCTGATGGTAGTTTCTTTTGCTGTGCAGAAGCTCATTAGTTTAATTAGATCCCATTTGTCCATTTTGGCTTTTGTTGCCATTGCTTTTGATGTTTTAGACATGAAGTCCTTGCCCATGCCTATGTCCTGAATGGTATTGCCTAGATTTTCTTCTAGGGTTTTTATGGTTTTAGGTCTAACATTTAAGTCTTTAATCCATCTTGAATTAATTTTTGTATAAGGTGTAAGGAAGGGATCCAGTTTCAGCTTTCTACATATGGCTAGCCAGTTTTCCCAGCACCATTTATTAAATAGGGAATCCTTTCCCCATTTCTTGTTTTTGTCAGGTTTGTCAAAGATCAGATAGTTGTAAATACGTGGCATTATTTCTGAGGGCTCTGTTCTGTTCCATTGGTCTATATCTCTGTTTTGGTACCAGTACTATGCTGTTTTGGTTACTGTAGCCTTGTAGTATAATTTGAAGTCAGGTAGCATGATGCCTCCAGCTTTGTTCTTTTGGCTTAGGATTGACTTGGCAATGTGGTCTCTTTTTGGGTTCCATATGAACTTTAGTTTTTTTCAATTCTGTGAAGAAAGTCATTGGTAGCTTGATGGGGAAGGCATTGAATCTATAAATTACCTTGGGCAGTGTGGCCATTTTCACGATATTGATTCTTCCTACCCATGAGCCTGGAATGTTCTTCCATTTGTTTGTATCCTCTTTTATTTCATTGAGCAGTGGTTTGTAGTTCTCCTTGAAGAGGTCCTTCACATCCCTTGTAAGTTGGATTCCTAGGTATTTTATTCTCTTTGAAGCAATTGTGAATGGGAGTTCACTCATGATTTGGCTCTCTGTTTGTCTGTTATTGGTGTATAAGAATGCTTGTGATTTTGGTACATTGATTTTGTATCCTGAGACTTTGCTGAAGTTGCTTATCAGCTTAAGGAGACTTTGGGCTGAGACGATGGGGTTTTCTAGATACACCATCATGTTATCTGCAAACAGGGACAATTTGACTTCCTCTTTTTCTAATTGAATACAGTTTATTTCCTTCTCCTGCCTGATTGCCCTGGCCAGAACTTCCAACATGATGTTGAATAGGAATGGTGAGAGAGGGCATCCCTGTCTTGTGCCAGTTTTCAAAGGGAATGCTTCGCTTCCAGTTTTTGTCCATTCAGTATGATATTGGTTGTAGGTTTGTCATAGATAGCTCTTATTATTTTGAGATACGTCCCATCAATACCTAATTTATTGAGAGTTTTTGGCATGAAGTGTTGTTGAATTTTGTCGAAGGACTTTTCCGCATCTATTGAGATAATCATGTGTTTTTTGTCGTTGGTTCTGTTTATATGCTGGATTACATTTATTGATTTTCGTATGTTGAAACAGCCTTGCATCCCAGGGATGAAGACTTCTTCATCATGGTGGATAAGCATTTTGATGTGCTGTTGGATTTGGTTTGCCAGTATTTTATTGAGGATATTTGCATCAATGTCCATCAGGGATATTGCTCTAAAATTCTCTTTTTTTGTTGTGTCTCTGCCAGGCTTTGGTATCAGGATGATGCTGGCCTCATAAAATGAGTTAGGGAGGAATCTCTCTTTTTCTATTGATTGGAATAGTTTCAGAAGGAATGTTACCAGCTCCTCTTTGTACCTCTGGTAGAATTTGGCTGTGAATCCATCTGGTCCTGGACATTTTTGGTTGGTAAGCTATTAATTATTGCCTCAATTTCAGAGCCTGTTATTGGTCTATTAAGAGATTCAACTTCTTCCTGGTTTAGTCTTGGGAGGGTGTACGTGTCGAGGAATTTATCAATTTCTTCTAGATTTTCTAGTTTATTTGCGTAGAGGTGTTTATAGTATTCTCTGATGGTAGTTTGTATTTCTGTGAGATTGGTGGTGATATCCCCTTTATCATTTTTTATTGCATCTATTTGATTCTTCTCTCTTTTCTTCATTAGTCTTGCTAGCAGTCTATCAATTTTGTTGATCTTTTCAAAAAACCAGCTTCTGGATTCATTGATTTTTTGAAGGTTTTTTCGTGTCTCTGTTTCCTTCAGTTCTGCTCTGATCTTAGTTATTTCTTGCCTTCTGCTAGCTTTTGAATGTGTCTGCTCTTGCTTCTCTAGTTCTTTTAATTGTGATGTTAGGGTGTCCATTTTAGATCTTTCCTGCTTTCTCTTGTGGGAATTTAGTGCTATAAATTTCCCTCTACACACTGCTTTGAATGCATCCCAGAGATTCTGGTGTGTTGTGTCTTTGTTCTCATTGGTTTCAAAGAACATCTTTATTTCTGCCTTCATTTTGTTATGCACCCACTAGTCATTCAGGAGCAGGTTGTTCAGTTTCCATGTAGTTGAGCAGTTTTGAGTGAATTTCTTAATCCTAAGTTCTGGTTTTATTGCAATGTGGTCTGAGAGACTGTTTGTTATAACTTCTGTTCTTTTACATTTGCTGAGGAGTGCTTTGCTTCCAAATTTGTTGTCAATTTTGGAATAGGTGTGGTGCTGAAAAGAATGTATATTCTGTTGATTTGTGGTGGAGAGTTCTGTCGATGTCTATTAGGTCCTCTTGATGCAGAGCTGAGTTCAGTTCCTGGATATCCTTGTTACCTTTCTGTCTCGTTGATCTTTCTAATGTTGACAGTGGGGTGTTAAAGTCTCCCATTATTATTGTGTGGGAGTCTAAGTCTCTTTGTAGATCTCTAAGGACTTGCTTTATGAATCTGGGTGCTCCTGTATTGGGTGCATATATATTTAGGATAGTTAGCTCTTCTTGTTGAATTGATCCCTTTACTATTATGTAATGGTCTTCTTTGTCTCTTTTGATCTTTGTTGGTTTAAAGTCTGTTTTATCAGAGACTCGGATTGCAACCCCTGCCTTTTCTTGTTTTCCATTTGCTTGGTAGATCTTCCTCCCTCCCTTTATTTTGAGCCTGTGTGTGTCTCTGCACGTGAGATGGGTTTCCTGAATACAACACACTGATGGGTCTTGACTCTTTATCTGATTTTCCAGTCTGTGTCTTTTAATTGGAGCATTTAGCCCATTTACATTTAAGGTTAATATTGTTATGTGTGAATTTGATCCTGTCATTATGATGTTAGCTGGTTATTTTGCTCATTAGTTGATGCAGTTTCTTCCTAGCCTTGACGGTCTTTACAATTTGGCATGTTTTTGCAGTGGCTGGTACAGGCTGTTCCTTTCCATGTTTAGTGCTTCCTTCAGGAGCTCTTTTAGGGAAGGCCTGGTGGTGACAAAATCTCTCAGCATTTGCTTGTCTGTAAAGTACTTTATTTCTCCTTCACTTACGAAGCTTAGTTTGGCTGGATATGAAATTCTGGGTTGAAAATTCTTTAAGAATGTTGAATATTGACCCCCACTCTCTTCTGGCTTGTAGAGTTTCTGCCGAGAGATCAGCTGTTAGTCTGACAGGCTTCCCTTTGTGGGTAACCCGACCTTTCTCTCTGGCTGCCCTTAACATTTTTTCCTTCATTTCAACTTTGGTGAATCTGACAATTACGTGTCTTGGGGTTACTCTTCTAGAGGATTATCTTTGTGGCATTCTCTGTATTTCCTGAATTTGAATATTGGCCTGCCTTGCTAGATTGGGGAAGTTCTCCTGGATAGTATCCTGCAGAGTGTTTTCCAACTTGGTTCCATTCTCCCTGTCACTTTCAGGTACACCAATCAGACATAGATGTAGTCTTTTCACATAGTCCCATATTTCTTGGAGGCTTTCTTCGTTTCTTTTTATTCTTTTTTCTCTAAACTTCTCTTCTTGCTTCATTTCATTCATTTGATCTTCCATCACTGATACCCTTTCTTCCAGTTGATCGAATCAGCTACTGAGGCTTGTGCATTCGTCACGTAGTTCTCGTGCCATGGTTTTCAACTCCATCAAGTCCTTTAAGGACTTCTCGGCATTGGTTATTCTAGTTGGCCATTCGTCTAATTTTTTTTTCAAGGTTTCTAACTCCTTTGCCATGGGTTTGAACTTCCTCCTTTAGCTCGGAGTAGTTTGATCATCTGAAGCCTTCTTCTCTCAACTCGTCGAAGTCATTCTCCATCCATCTTTGTTCTGTTGCTGGTGAGGAGCTGCGTTCCTTTGGAGGAGGAGAGGTGCTCTGATTTTTAGAGTTTCCAGTTTTTCTGCTCTGCTTTTTCCCCATCTTTGTGGTTTTATCTACCTTTGGTCTTTGATGATGGTGACGTACAGATGGGGTTTTGGTGTGGATGTTCTTTCTGTTTGTTAGTTTTCCTTCTAACAGTCAGGACCCTCAGCTGCAGGTCTGTTGGAGTTTGCTGGAGGTCCACTCCAGACCCTGTTTGCCTGGGTATCAGCAGCGGAGGCTGAAGAACAGCAGATATTGGTGAACAGCAAATGTTGTTGCCTGATCATTCCTCTGGAAGTTTTGTCTCAGAGGATTACCCGGTTGTGTGAGGTGTCAGTCTGCCCCTACTGGGGGGTGCCTCTCAGTTAGGTTGCTCAGGGGTCAGGGACCCACTTGAAGATGCATTCCGTCCATTCTCAGATCTCCAGCCGCATGCTGGGAGAACCACTACTCTCTTCAAAGCTGTCAGACAGGGTCATTTAAGTCTGCAGAGTTTTCTGCTGCCTTTTGTTTGGCTATGCCCTTCCCCCAGAGGTGGAGTCTACAGAGGCAGGCAGGCCTCCTTGAGCTGCAGTGGGCTCCACCCAGTTCGAGCTTCCAGGCTGCTTTGTTTACCTACTCAAGCCTGGGCAATGGCGGGTGCCCCTCCCCCAGCCTCGCTGCTACCTTGCAGTTTGATCTCAGACTGCTGTGCCAGCAATGAGTGAGCCTCCGTGGGCATAGAACCCTCCCAGCCAGGTGAGATATAATCTCCTGGTGTGCCGTTTGCTAAGAATGTTGGAAAAGTGCAGTATTAGGGTGGGAGTGACCTGATTTTCCAGGTGCCATCTGTCACCCATTTCTTTGACTAGGAAAGGAAATTCCCTGACCCCTTGTGCTTCCTGGGTGAGGCCATGCCTCACCCTGCTTCGGCTCACGCTCGGTGCGCGGCACCCACTAGTGAGATGAACCCGGTACCTCAGTTGGAAATGCAGAAATCACCTGTCTTCTGCATCGCTCACGCTGGGAGCTGCAGACTGGAGCTGTTCCTATTCAGCCATCTTGGCTCCACCCCCAAGGCACGATTGAGTTATTAAAGAAAATAGCTTTGGTGAGAGAGAGAGATAAAATGAAAAGCAAGAGGGACTGAAGGGAGGCTTTGAATGTGATAGAGTAACGCTATTGCCAGGTAGAGACTGTGGGAAGAAAAGTGATACCTATTGACGATTGAGTTATTAAAGAAACATCAATAGGTATCACTTTTCTGCCCACAGTCTCTACCTGGCAATTGTTTTACTCTATCACATTCAAAGCCTCCCTTCAGTCCCTCTTGCTTTTCATTTTATCTCTCTCTCTCACCAAAGCTATTTTATTCATTTTTTGGTATGAAACTGAATTTCATAATACGCTCTTCTTGGTTAAGAATGATAACAAATGAAAGTGGTTTAAAAGAGCCTACAATGAGGTGAGTAGACTTCTTCTACATAAAGTGCTATTGTTAAAATTTTATAAGATGTAGAAATACAATAGAAAAAAATAAAATTATTTTGGCAAACATTAATGAAAAAACGATGACAAAATGAAAAGTCTGCAAGTTTATACAGAATAAAATGTATAAAATGCCAATCTTAGTATACACCACTATTTCATTTATTTCAAACTTGAATAAGTGCCTACTGTTTAGAAGAAGTAGTAAAGATATGTAAAAGAAGAAGCAACTATTAAAAGGTATGGCAACATAAAATAGCTTCTCTGTATTTTAAAAGTACACATATAAGGAATTGCTTCCTTCAAAATGCTTCTTGTCCCCTTGAAAAACAGACAAAATGCATTTGATCCTAAATGTACTCTTGAGGTACAAAAAAGGAAGTGGAGGAAGAGCAGAGTGATCTTTTGGCAAACTACAGGGATTAGTAAATAAAAAATGGTGCTCCCCATCCACTGAGAATGGGAGTGTCTGGCTCATCACCAATACTTTAGCTTGGTTTCCCAAAAGAGCTACAACCAGGAAATAAGAGTGAATTAGAAATACACTGGTCCTGAAATCCTCATTTAAAAGCATCTTAAAACTTATTTAGGTTAAAGTGATTTGCCACCAGATACCATTTAAAGCACATGTAAATCCTATTTGCAAGAAGCTGACATCATATCAGCCTCCAAATTACTTTGAAATTTTATAAGCAATATAAAAGTCAATCAAAAATAATCAGATGCAAGTTAAATATATGTAGCATATTCATACAGTGTGATGTTACTTAGCTATAAAAAAATGTTGCATGCAACAACATAGTGAATCTAACAGGAAGAATATTAGGTTAAAAAAAGATGCAAATGAATACAAATTAGGCATATCTCAGAGATACAGCAGATTTGATTCCAGACCACCACAATAAAGTGAATATCACAATAAATTGAGTCACACAACTGTTTTGGTTTCCCAGTGTATATGTTATGTTTACACCATCTTGTAGTCTATTAAGAAAAAATAGCATTATATCTAACAGACAATGTATATACTTTAATTAAAAATACTTTATTGCTAAAAATTCTAATCATGTAATCTTTCTGTGAGTCATAATCTTTTAGCTGGTAGATGGTTTTCCTCAGTGTTGATGGCTGCTGACTGATCAAGGTGATGGTTGCTAAAGGTTGGGATGACTGTGGAAATTTTCTAAAATAATAAATAACAATGAAGTTTGCCACTGAAGTTTAATTAATTCTTTTTTTTAAAAAAGATTCCCTGTAGCATGCAATGCTATTTGATAGCATTTTACCCATAGTAAAACTTCTTTCAAAATTGGAGTCAATCCTCTCAAACCTTGCTACTGCTTTATCAACTAAGTTTAGGTAATATTCTAAATTCTAAAATTTTTTTGTCATAACAACACTCTTCACAGCATCTTCACCAGGAGTAAATTCCATCTAAAGAAACCACCTTGTTTGCTCGTGCATAAGAAGCAACTCCTCATCTTTTTAAATTTGATCACAAGATTGCAGCAATTCAGTCACATATTCAGGATCCACTTCAGTTCTCTTGCCATTTCCACCACATCTGTAGTAACTTCCTTTACTGAAGTATTGAATCACTCAAAGTAAACCATGAAGGTTGGAATCAACTCCTTCAAATTCTTGTTAATGTTTATATTTTGACATCCTCCCAAAAATCAAAAATGTTCTTAATGGCATATAGAAAGAATTGTTTCTAGAAGATTTTCAGTTTATTTTGCCCAGATCCATCAGAGGAATCATTGCCTATGAAGCTATATATGTTTAGAAAATTTATTTCTAACATAATAAGACTTGAAAGTCAGAATTACTCCTTGATGCATAGGCTACAGGATACATGTTATGCTAACAGGCATAAAAACATTAATCTTGTACATCTCTATCAGAGCTCTTGGGTGACTAGCTGCATAATCAATAAATAGTAATACTTGGAAAGGAATCTTTTCTCTAAACAGTAGGTCTCAACAGTGGGCTTAAAATATCAGTAAATCATGCTGTTAAGAGATGTGCTGTTATCCAAACTTTGTTTTCCATGTATAGAGCACAAGCAGAGGAGATTTAGCATAATTATTAAGGGCTCTAATATTTTCCAAATGGTCAATGAGCACGAACTTCAACTCAACTCAAAGCACCAGCTAATTCACCCCTAACAAGAGAGCCAGCCTGTCTTTTGAAGCTTTGAAGCCAGGCTTTGATTTCTCCTGTCTAGCTATGAAAATCCTAGGTGGTATTTTTTTCCAATAGAAGGCAATTTTATCTGCCTTAAAAATCTGCTGTTCAGTGTATCCACCTTTATCATTTATCTTAGCCAGATCTTCTGGATACCTTGCTGCACCATCTACATCACCACTTGTTGCTTCCTGTTGCATTTTTATGTTAGGAAGATAGTTTCTTCTCTTAAACCTCAAGAACCAACCTCTGCTAGCTTCAAACTTATTTTCTGCAGATTCCTCATTTCTCTCAGCTTTCATAGACTTGAAGAGAGTTATGGCTTTGCTCTGGATTGGGCTTTGACTTAGGAGAATGTTGTGGCTGGCTTTATCTTCTATCCAGACCACTAAAATAGCAATGAGGCTGTTTCATTTTCTTACTGTTTGTTGGTTCACTGAAGTTGCACTTTTAATTTTCTTCAAGAACTTTTCCTTTGCATTCACAACTTGGCTGTTTCATGCAAAATGTCTAGCTTTAAGCCTATCATGGCTTTTGACCTGCCTTCTTCACTAAGCTTAGTAATTTCTACCTTTTGATTTAAAGTGAGAGACATGTGACTCTTCTTTTCACTTGGACAGTTAGAGGCCATTGTAAGGTTGTTAATTGGCCTAATTTTAATATTATCTCATCTCAGGGAATAGGGAGACCTGAGGAGAGTGAGAGAGATGGGGGATAGAGCCAGTTGGTGGAACAGTCAGAACATACACATGTATCAATTACATTTGCTGTTTTATATGGACTCAGTTGTGGAGCTCTAAAACAATTACAATAGCTATATCGAAGATCAGGCACACTCATAGGTAAAGTAATGCAGGCTAAATCAAAGTTAACAGTCCATTCTTTTAACCTATTATTTTGAAAACAGTCACATATTTTGATAATGTACAGAGTGTACAAGAACATGGATTGACAGGCTATTGAGGAATTATTAGTGAAAATATGAATTTGAGTAACTTGTTTAGAAAGCTATTTAGCAACAGCTACCAAACTTAAAAAGGCTATTTGTTTTATCAGCTTCTCTACCTCTAGGAATATTTCCAAATATCACACATTTCTATAGAGTTCTAAGTACATTAATATGTTATAACCTTGTTTTAAAAATAAATTTCTGAAATAAACTTAAGTTCAAAAATAACAAGTTAAATAAACTTTGGTTAAGTATCCTAAATCCCTTTACAACTTTTACAACTGTTAAGATTAATGACTTTAGATACATATCTATAGATAAGAAAATGTTACCAAGCACATATATATGCTTACTAAGCATGTATATAAATATATTTACAGTCACTTAAGTACACATATACAGAGAGGAAGATAAAAAAAAGACAGGGGGGAGAGGTTTTTTTTTGTTTGCAAAGATACAAAATTTCCAGAAGGGTATAAAAGAAACCAATGAAAATGGTTGTCTTTTGGGTAGATTATTGTGGTTCTGTGGTGAGGAAGAAGACTCATTTTAATTTTTATTATCTATACTCTTAATAAATGCAATGTTTTACTTGCTTCATCTACTACTTTTAAGTTTAAAAATTCATTCCAAACACATTCTAGCTGCCTAAAACCTACACAGTTTTTGGATGGCTTAATAAATTTTTTTCATGAAAACATGTATATTTCATTTCCTTATATATTTTGGATATTAACGCTTATTAGATGTATAGTTTGCAAATATTTTCTCCTATTCTGTAAGTTATCTCTTCATTCCATTGATTGTTTCATTTTCTGTGCAGAAGATTTTTATTTTGATATAATCCCATTTGTCCATTTTTGCTTTTGTTGTCTATGCTTTTAAGGTCATATCCAAAAGTCACTGCCCAGACCAATGTCATGGAGCTTCCCTCATATGTTTTCTTCTAGTAGTTTCAGTTTCAGGTCTTACATTTATGTCTTAAATCCATTTTGAGTTGATTTTTTTAAAATTATACTTTAAGTTCTGGGGTAAATATGCAGAACATGCAGGTTTGTTACATATGTATACACGTGCCATGGTGGTTTGCTGCACCCATCAACCCATCATCTGTATTAGGTATTTCTCCTAATGCTATCCATCCTCTAGCCCCCCACCCCCGGACAGGCCCCTGTGTGTGATGTTCACCTCCCTGTGTCCATGTGTTCTCATTGTTCAACTTCCACTTATGAGTGAGAACATGCGGTATTTGGTTTTCTGTCCCTGTGTTAGTTTGCTGAGAATGATGGTTTCCAGCTTCATCCATGTCCCTGCAAAGGACATAAACTCATCCTTTTTTTATGGCTGCATAGTATTTTGAGTCTTATATATCAAGAAAGCAAATCACCCAATTAAAAAATGGGCAATGGACCTGAATAGACATTTCTCAAAAGAAGGCAAAAAAAAAAAAAAAAAAGACAAGTATACACAAAATTGCTCAACATCACAGGCAAATGCAAATTTAAACCACAATGGGATATCACCTCACATTTAGAATGGATAATATAAAAAAGACAGAATATACTGTGTTGGGTAGGATATAGAGGAAAGGGAAACCTCACATACCATTGGTGGAAGTGTAAATTAGTACAGCCATTATAAAAACAATACGGAGGTTTCTCTAAAAATTAAATAGAACTACCATATGATTCCCCTACTGAATATTTATCCAAATAAAATGAAACCAGTATGTGGAAGAAATATCTGCATGCCCATGTTTATCACAGCCTGATTCACAGTCGCCAAGATATGGAATCAACCTAAGTATCCAACAACAGATGAATGGATAAAGAAAATTGGTATATATACACAATAAAATACTATGCAGCCATAAAAATAAAGTAAACCATGTCATTTGCAACTACATGGATGAACTTGAAGGACATATGCTAAGTGAAATATGCCCAGTACAGAAAGACAAATACTGCATATCATTCATATGTGAAATTTACCAAAAAAAAAAAAAAAGACCTTATATAAATAGAGGATAGGATGGTAGTTAGCAGGGACTAGGATGGTGGTGGTGGGCAGGGGCTGTTGGGGAGATGTTTGTCAAAGGCCGCAAAATTTCAGCTAGATAGGATCAGTAACTTCAAGAAATCTATTGCAAAACATGGTGACTATAGTTAGCATTATAGTATTGTTGAAAAATGCTAAGTGTGGATAGAAAGTATTTCACCACAAAAATAATAACTATATGAGGTAAGCTTATGTTAATTAGCTAGATTTGGTCATTCCCTAATGTATATATACTTCAAACATTATGTTATATATGGTAAATATATACAATTTTATTTGTTAATTTAAAATAAATAAAATTGAACATAGGAAACTGCATATATATATATTTTTTATTATACTTTAAGTTCTAAAGTACATGTGCACAACTTGCTGGTTTGTTACATATGTATACATGTGCCATGTTGGTGTGCTGCACCCATTAACTCGTCATTTACATTAGGTATATCTCCTAATGCTATCCCTTCCTCCTCCCCCGACCCCACAACAGGCCCTGGTGTGTGATGTTCCCCTTCCTGTGTCCAGGTGTTCTCATTGTTCAGTTCCTACCTATGACTGAGAACACACGGTGTTTGGTTTTTCGTCCTTGCAATAGTTTGTTGAGAATGATGGTTTCCAGCTTCATCCATGTCCCTACAAAGGACATGACCTCATGTCCTCATCATTTTTTATGGCTGCATAGTATTCCATGGTGTATATGTGCCACATTTTCTTAATCCAGTCTATCATTGTTGGACATTTGGGTTGGTTCCAAGTCTTTGCTATTGTGAATAGTGCCGCAATAAACATACATGTGCATATGTCTTTGTAGCAGCATGATTTATAATCCTTTGGGTATACACCCAGTAATGGGATGGCTGGGTCAAATGGTATTTCTAGTTCTAGATCCTTGAGGAATCGCCACACTGACTTCCACAATGGTTGAACTAGTTTACAGTCCCACCAACAGTGTAAAAGTGTTCCTATTTCTCCACATCCTCTCCAGCACCTGTTGTTTCCTGACTTTTTAATGATTGCCATTCTAACTGGCGTGAGATGGTATCTCATTGTGGTTTTGATTTGCATTTCTCTGATGGCCAGTGATGATGAGCATTTATTCATGCGTCTTTTAGCTGCATAAATGTCTTGTTTTGAAAAGTATCTGTTCATATCCTTCTCCCACTTTTTGATGGGTTGTTTTTTTCTTGTAAATTTGTTTGAGTTCTTTGTAGATTCTGGATATTAGCCCTTTGTCAGATGAATAAATTGCAAAAATGTTCTCCCATTCTGTAGGTTGCGTGTTCACTCTGATGGTAGTTTCTTTTGCTGTGCAGAACCTCTTTAGTTTAATTAGATCCCATTTGTCAGTTTTGGCTTTTGTTGCCATTGCTTCTGGTGTTTTAGACATGAAGTCCTTGCACATGCCTATGTCCTGAATGGTATTGCCTAGGTTTTCTTCTATGGTTTTTATTGTTTTAGGTCTAACATTTAAGTCTTTAATTCATCTTGAATTAATTTTTGTATAAGGTGTAAGGAAAGGATCCAATTTCAGCTTTCTACATATGGCTAGCCAGAAACTGCATATATTTGTAATTGATGATTTTCTCATGAGTTCTTGCTTCATTTTCATGAAAATGTAAATGAAAAGTAGTTACAGAATATATACCATGAATAATTTTAACTATATTTGCAATAAATAAATACAATTAAATATATCACAGTGTTCATGGTGGTTAAATTTTTATTTTAGAAAATTTATACTTTTATTGTTTTCCAGATTATATATGGTAAAACTGTGTGATTTTTATATATATTTATTTTTGAAACTATCTCTTAATTTCTACAAAGATAAAGGAAATAAAACTGCTCATATTTTCAGAAGTGAATGTTTTCCAGGTTATATAAAACAATACTGTGTAATGTTTATATATTTTTAAAAGTATCCCTTAATTCCTAAAAGATTAAAAAATAAAACTATTTATCTGATATATTTTCAGAAACTTTACTCTGTCACATGCAAGTTAAGGCCTGTGCAAAGGACATTTTGTATTAACTACATAAGTAAGTTGATAATTAGGTAAACCAAACAAGTAAAATATTGCTTCAATTTTAAACTATTATTTGCATTTTTGTTTATTGGATTGTATACTCAAGATGATAATCTAACATTTAGCTGGAGTTTATTGTCTTTAAATTTTAAAGATGCTTTATTTAGTAGAATAAATCAACCCCGTACACTCTATTTTTTGGCATAATTTTGTCATTGGTACTAACCTAGTAGTCTTCACAGTGATAATGGCTCAGCAAGATTTATCAAATATAAGAACTATGATAAAGTATAAACAATGCTATTTTTCTAAACATTTAAAGTTTTACTATGGGCTCTCTTAAAAATTTCTGGGAAGGAGGTAGCAATTTTGGTTATAGCTTTGGTATTATCACTAGCACAGTAAAATATATATTTATATATAGCTATACATAGCTATATATATTTTTTGCTCTCTCTCTCTCCGTGTATATATATATATATATGGAGTAAAAGCTATATATATATATATATATATATATATGGCAAAAGCCTTAGGGAAAGGCTGCCCCTTGGGTTCAGAGCTGTCATTCTTCTATTCAAGCTTCAGAAATGTCTTAGCTTTCTTTGTTCCACAAGAGGCTTACTGAAACCCCGCACACTGTGTCAAACTGCAGGCAAATCCTTTATCAGCACATCCTTTTGAAACTGTCATTGAACTGTATGGACCTAAGGAGTGATAAGCATTAATAATACCCTGTCCCTTATATCCCTTCTTCCTTTCAGCTTTATTGCTGGATTCTTTATCTAAACTTAGGTTTTACAGCCTAGACAAATGCAATTCTCCTTGCCTTCAAAAGTGATGCTTAACCTAGCTTGTATTGATGTGTAGGATTTTTTAACTGCTTATTTTCTAAAATAATAAATGCTTTCTTGTAAATAACCTTGAGCTTCACTTGGAAAGTTTCAGTGTCGTGGATCACAATATCTGAAATGAAACACATCATAAAAACAAGGCTTCTAGAACTCTAGAGACTGATAAATGGCTAAGTCGTGCATTCAAAGTCATTGTTCTATTTGCCATTTTTTCTAAAGAAGCATGCACACATACAGGCAGATTCACAGATACACATGTTTATGGGCTTAATGTCAAGTGAAAAATAAATTGTGAATTGTCTATGGATAATGCTTAAAAGGTAAAACATGAAAAATACTTCTTTTGATGCTTTTTTGGTCTGTTATATAAGAATTTCAAGATTGTCACATTTTAGTTGTATGTATATTTTTATATTTAAGTTTGCAAACCATTTTATATAATTAAAAATAAGTGTATTATAACATTTTTGCATATATATGAAACAGTAAAGATTTGACAGATTTTATAAATTTCAATTGTTGTTGAGGTACAAATAGTACTAAAGTAACCATATGAAAATATTTGCCAGTTCCTAGCAGATATTTTCACATGTCATGCATGAAAGACATATAATTATGACACTAGATAATTATATTAACCATTATGTCACAGTGGTGGGATGATAGATTAATCATAAACCAGAAGACCATCCTAAGGGATCTGTCATTCTCAAATTCTTATTCAGAGTTTTTTTCATTGAAATCAGACTAAGTATTAGAATAAGATTTTAAACACTTCTATTTTTATTTTATATAATGTGTAATTTGATTTAAGCAACCTAACACTACCAGAGATAAAGAAGCTTTGAAAAAAATAGTTTTGTCTACTCTGTGTTTTTACATATTTGGGCTCCTTTAACATATGCTTAGGAAGACGTCCTTTGAAATTGTTTTG
Organism: Pongo abelii; assembly: GCF_028885655.2. Lineage (NCBI taxonomy): Eukaryota > Metazoa > Chordata > Mammalia > Primates > Hominidae > Pongo > Pongo abelii. The sequence goes on from NC_071991.2 coordinate 90,122,354, forward strand.
ACTTAGCAGTGTGAGTGCCTGAATGTGTGTGTGTTTGTGTGTGTGTGTGTGTGTGTGTGTGTGTGTGTTACTGAAGCAGAAGTATATCTCTTAGGATACCTAAGAGATAAGGTACCCTAAGAAGTCGAATAGTTATTTTTGAACTCTCTCTTCTCTACTTGTCTTGGGTTGGGCAAATTTGATAATTAGGTGAAACAATATTCTAAAACAATACTCTCACCAACATCCTTAATTGCTTAGTATCTTCCTCCTTCAACCATACCTGTGAAGCAAAACTTGAATTGATCAATGCTAAAGTTAAACTTTTCTGCTCTAAAACTGTAAGAATACACTTTCTAAAGGTATCAGTCAACTTTATAAATGTGAACCACTAGCAACATATGGTCTATAGCATCAAGATCTTCAGCACTGTTCCTCAATCCTTTTACAAATCTCCATTAGTTATAGTCATACGGCTCCTTCCCTTTTGACTATAAAGTTTCACTTACCCCCTCGAGGCCCACATTCTTCCCTACTCTAAGCAAGTTTATCTTTTTCTTGCTTACTGAGAAAATCCAGAAAACCACCATCTCTCTCAGCTTCCTGTTTTCCCCACAAATGTATATACAATCATATTGGTCTTAATTTCCTTTTTTTCTAGTCTGCATGAGGGAGCATCCTTTATTTTGACTAAGGACAACCACCCTGATTAAGCTTTCAACCTAATCCCCTTGGCATCAGGCTTTCTCTTTTGCATCTTCATCAGCCCTCTTAGTCTCTTCTATGATACAAGTCTCACTTTAGCTTTTGTTCTTGCTTTTGGTATCATGCTATCTCTCTTCTTCAATCAATTCAATTTTCTTAAAAATGTAATATGTATTTATTGTTTGTGTCCCTAATGCCCATTTTTGCAAAGCCCACTGAATTCTGAGTTTTGGTGTTAACAGTTTTCAAACTGCTCTTGACAATCAGATCATCAATGACCTCCTTTTGTTTTCACTGGTATTTTATGACTTCTCTCCAGACATTCAACACAATTAGTGAATCAAACCCAAATAGCACTTTCTATTTTCTAGTTTCTATTTTTAAATTTTTAATATATTTATAGGCATAAATTTTATACAATAGAATTCACTCATTTTAGGTATATAGTTTGATGACTTTTAGTAATTGCATATATTTAACCGTCATTACAATTAAGGTACAGAATATTTCCCTTACCCTCTAAAGATTCTGCCATTGGCATTCAAGCAGTTTCCTGATTATGCCTCCAGGCAACCACACATCTGACTTCTGCCTTTATAGATTTGCCTTTCTAGAATTTCTTACAAATGGGATCAACACTATAAAATCATTTGTGTTGACTCCTTTTATTTAATTCAATGTTAAGATTCGCCATGCTGTGAATATATTTATATCTTACTTCTTTTCACTGCTAAGTAGAATTCCACAGTAAGGATACCAAAATTTTGTGTATTTATTTGTCATGTTGTTTCTAGTGTACTAATTATTATAAATAATACTGCTCCATAAATATACTCCTGCAGGTCTTCATGTGAACATATATTTTCATTTCTCCTGGGTAACATTTACAAATGAAATCGCAGGGTTATATGGTATATGCACATTTAACTTTGTAAGATACTGCCAAAATGTTTTTCAATATGCGTGTATCATTTTGCATTCCTACTAGCAGTCTTTGAAGGTTCAACTTTCTCTGCATCAGGATTTCTCAACAATAGCACTATGACATCTTGGAATGAATAATTCTTTGTTGTGAGGGACTATCTTGTGCATTTTATATGCTTAATAGTATCCTTGGCCTCTTCTCCCACTAGATGCCAGGAGCACACTTCTCCCCTCCATTTGTGATTACCAAAATATCTCAAGACATTATCAAATGTTCACCAAGTGCAAAAATCACCACCAGTTGATAACCACTGCTCTGCATTCTCACCAAGACTTTGTTAGTGATTAGTGATTTAACTTTACCATTTAAGTATGTCTATTGTGGTATCTCATTACAGTGTTAATCTACACTACCCTGATATCTAGTGTGGACGTAAACAAAGGCCACCCAAATGAGAATAAGCAAAGGCTATATATTGTACAGTTTTTGTTTATATACAGTATCTCTTGTCCTAGAATGTTCACTTCACTCATTACTTAGGTAAGTGCCTTTTCCCCCCACCCCATTTAGTGAGGTTATGTCATACATTTTGATACCATTAAATTATTGTCTTACAGTTTGCATTACATCCCTGGATCCCCTAATTTTTACTTTTCCTTAGTGTTATATAAATAAGATAATTTGATATGTAGCTGTATCAGATTGTCTTCTTTACTGAACAATATGCAATTAAGATACAACCATGTTGACAGCTCATTCCTGTTATCACTTAATATTGTTAGATTATAACTAACCTATTGAAGGACATCTTGGTTGCCTCTAGTTTTTGGCAGGTATAAACAACCCTGCTATAAATTTTCACATAAAGGACTTTGTGTGAATGTAGGTTTTTCGAACAGTTAAATACCTAGAAAGGTTATTGCCAGATCATATGTTTGCTATGTAAGGAACTCACGAACTGTCTTCCAAAATGGACATACCATTTACATTCCCTCCAGCAATTAATAAAGCTCCTATTGCTGCATATTTTTTACCAACTATTCGCATTGTTAGTTTTTTATTTATTTTATCTATCTTAACAAGTGCATATTTGTATCTTATTCTTTTAATTTGCATTTCCCTAATGACAATTGATGTTTAAATATCTCTTAATATACTTACACACTATCTGCATATCTTCTTTGGTAAAGTGTGAACATTCTAGGTATAAATCCCTTAATAGATATATATAATTTCCAAACATGTTCCACTAATGTGTAACTTGTTTTATTCTTTATCATTTGCAAAACACAGGCTTTTAATTTTAAAAACGTCCAACTGGTTTTATTTATTTTCCCTTATGTATTGTGCTTTTGGTGCTATATAGAAAAACTCATCATCTAACCCAAGGTCATTCAGATTTACTTTTACGTTTTCTTCTAGCATTTTATATTTTTGCATTTTACAATTAGGTCTATGATTAATCTTGAGTTATTCTTTGTAAAATATGTGAGTCCTGTGCCTAGATTGTTTTTATTTTTGCATTTGGAAATTCTATGATTCAAGCAAAATTTGTTAAGAAAAAGACTATTCTTTCTCCATTGAATTGCTTTTTTGTCTTCGTCAAAAATCAGTTGTCTCTAATTATGTGAGAGTATTTCTGGCCTTCCTATTCTGTACCTACCATTTACCTATGTTTCCATTCTTTCATTAATAACAGGTTATTTTGTTTACTACAGCTTTGCAGTAAGTCTTGAAAATGTGTGAAGTAAATCTTCCAACTTTGCTCTTTACTGTTGTCTTATCATTTTTATAAACTTTAGAGTCAGTAATGCTTACTTGGATTTTGACTGGGTCTGCATTATATCTGTAGACCAAGCTAGGGATAATTGACATTTCAATAATATTGAGTCTTCCAATCAATGAATATAGAATACCTTTCCATTTATTTAGAACATTTTTAATTTTTTTCATCAGTGTTTTAAAATGTAAATTCTGTACATATTTTGTCATTTTTGTACTTAAGTATATCAGGTTTTTTGGTAGTAACCCTTGTGTTTGTTATTTACATCTCTTCCTCCCCATCCCCGTTTTATGGCTTTTCTTGTATTTAAGCATTTTATATGATTCCACTTGACCTCCTCTTTGGACACCTAATTTTTTGTTTTTGTTTTTGTTTTTGTTTTGAGACAGAGTCTCGCTTTGTTGCCCAGGTTGGAGTGCAATGGCGTGATCTTGGCTCACTGCAACCTCCGCCTCCTGGGTTCAAGCGATTCTCCTGCCTCAGCCTCCCAAGTAGCTGGGATTACAGGCGCCCACCACTACACCTGGCTAATTTTTTTTTCTTTTTTTTGTATTTTTTGTAGAGACGGGTTTTCACCATGTTAGTCAGGCTGGTCTCGAACTCCTGACCTCAGGTGACCCGCCCGCCTCGGCCTCCCAAAGTGCTGGGATTACAGGCATGAGCCACCGCACTCGGCCGGGCACCTCATTTATATTTCTACTTTCAAAAATATATTACTGTTTGCCCCAGGACTTATTATTTTTACATAAACTATGCCCATCTTCAGATAACACTATATCAATTCATTTCTAGAGGAGGTATTACAGAATATTGTCAATTCCTCTCTTTTCCCTTGTGATATTATTGTAATTTATTTTTATGTAACAATCTGTTGTAAGCACCCAATTTATTGTTACTATTCTTGTTTTAAACAGTAACTTCTTATATTAAGAATAAGAAAAATAAAACATTTTACTTTTCCTTCATTTAATTCATCTCTAACACTCTTCCTTTCTTTATGAGATTCAAGTTTATGACCTATATAATTATCTGAAGAATTTTTAACATTTCTTGCAGTGCTGGTCTGCCTGCAACATATTCCCTGGTTTTATTTTTCTTAAAAAGTTATTTTTCTTCACTTTTGAAAGATAAATTTGTTAAACATAGAATTCTACATTGACAGCTTTTTTTTTTTAAAACACTGGAAAGATTTAATTCCCCTCTCTTCTTGCTTGCGTGGCATCAGATAAGAAATTCGCTATGATTTTCATCCTTGTTTTTCTGCAGGGAAGGTATTCCCTAGTCACCACTGGCATCCTTCAAGATTTCATCTTATATTTGTATTTGTTTTTTAGTAGTACAAATACAATTTTTAGAAGTGTTTTTTGGTATTTGTCTTACTTGATCATTATTGAAATTCCTGGATCTGTGTTCTATGTCTCTCATGAATTTTTTTAACAATTAAATTCAATTGTTTTATTTTTTCTAAAGTTTTAAAGATTTTTTAAACTTTAATTATATCTTATAAATAAGTAAAACCACACAAAAATAGCAAAACAAAATACATTTAGAATTATCAGTATTCCATCTTTATCCTCTTTACCTTGTTCCCTCCTTCCCTGATGGGCAAAACTATTGTTGGGGCTCAGAAAATGAAGCCTTAAAATATAGTGTTTTGACATGCTGAACAAAGGAAGCAGACTTAATGCCTCTCTAACCTTCCTTCCTCCCTCCTGTCTCTCAACCCTTTGTTACTCCCAAAGCACAAGATGAAGCTATTTTCTGAAGTTTCCTTTACTATCTAGAAACCAGAACCACCAAAGAGGAACACAACTGCCTTTGGTCTCTTCCCAGATATTTTATTAACCAGAGAAGAGTAAAACTCATATTACAGAGGAAGACACTGAAAATTAAACACCACACCTAGAACCCAGATCAACTTTGTCCCAAACCACTGTGTGTTCTACAGTTCCATTCAATTTCCAAACAGAGTAATTCACAAGATAATGTCTGCTCCTGGGTCCATTCATTCCTTCCCCCAAAATTATTTAATCCTATACCTCCATTTCCCTTTCCTTTATAAGAAATGATATATATAGCTAGGCATGGTGGCTCATGCCTGTAATCCCAGCATTTTTGGAAGCTGAGGTGGACAGATCACTTGAGGCCAGGAGTTCGAGACCAGCCTGGCCAACATAGCGAAAAACTATCTCTACTAAACATTCAAAAAATTAGCTGGGCCATGGTGCCGCATGCCTGTAATCCCAGCTACTTGGGAGGCTGAAGCACGTAGATCACTTGAACCTGAGAGGCGGAGGTTGCAGTGAGCCGAGATCGCACTCTGCACTCCAGCCTGGGTGACACAGTGAGACCTTGTCCCCCCCAAAAATAATAATAATAAAAGATATATAAGCACCTGTAATTTATTGGGTTATTAGTTAATCATTCTCCAATATTTCCCTCATGTTACGCATATTAAATAAATCTGTATGCCTTTTCTCTTATTAATCTGTCTATTGACATTTTATTATCAGCAAACCTTAAGAGGGTAGAGGAAAAACTTTCCTTTAGCCCCTGTAAGGTCTTCAGTATTTGATGTATCTTTCCATTTCTTTTTATTTAATCGATTTTATTTTTTAAAGAAGTTTTAGATTCACAACAAAATTGAGCAGAAGACACAGACATTTCCCATTTACAGCCTGTCTGCACACATGCGTAGTCTCCCACACAATCATCATCTGCCACCAAACTGGTGCATTTACTACAATCAATGAACCTACATTGATGGACCTATCATTATTATCTGAAGTCCATAGATTATACTGTGGTTCACTTTTAGCATTGTATATTCTATGGCTAGGACATATATCTGCCATAAGACTATCATAAGATAGCATTAAAATTTTTCTGTGCTCATCTAGTTAACTTTCTCCCTGCACCGCCGCCCCCTGCCCCACCAACCTCTGGTAATCACTGATCTTTCCAGTGTCTCCACAGTTTTACTTTTTCCAGAATATCATATACTTAGAATCATATAATCTGTAGTGTTTTCACATTGGCTTATTTTACTTAGTGACATGCATTTAAAGTTCCTCCATGTATTTTCAAGGATTGATACTTAATTTCTTGTTAGTGCTAAATAATATTCCATGATCTGGATGTACTAGTTATCCACTCACCTACTGAAGGACATCTTGATTGTTTCCAAGTTTTTGCAGTAATGAATACTGCTGCTATACATTCATGTGCAAGTTTTTTTATGAACATAAATTTGCAACTTCTTGGGTAAATACTAAGAAGTTCAATTGTTGGATCATGTGGTAAGAGTATATTTAGTTTTGTAAGAAACTGTCAAATCATCTTCCAAAGTTGCTGTCATTTTGCATTTCCACCAGCAGGAATGAATGATGCTGTTGTTGCACATCCTTGCCACCCTTTTGTGTTCTTAGTGTTCTGGATTTGGGCCATTCTAGCAGCGATATCTCACTGTCATTTTAATTTTCATTTTCCTGATGATATACAATGAGGATCACCTTTTCATATGTTTATTTGCCATCTGTATGTCTTCTTTGGTGAGGTGTCTGTTAAAGTCTTTGACCTACTTTTTAATCAGGTTGTTTGTTTTCTTTTCGTTGAATTTTAAGATTTCTTTGTATATTTGTCTAACTGTCCTTTATTAGATATGTCTCTTTCAAATAGTTTCTCCCAGTTTGTTGCATAACTTTGAATTTTGTTGACAGTGTCTTTTTCAGAGCAGAAATTTTTAATTTTAAGGAAGCCCAGCTTTTTGATTTTTTCTTTTATAGATCTAGCCTTTGATATTGAATCTAAAATGTCATTGCCAAATAACCAATGTCATCTAGATTTTCTCCTATGTTATCTTTGAAGAGTTTTATAGTTTTGCATTTATGCTTAGGACTGTGATTCATTTTGTGTTGTGAAGGATGCAAGGTCTGTGCGTAGATACTTTTTTTTCTTTTTCTTTTTCTTTTTTTTTGCTTGCCTGTGGATGTTGAGTTGTTACAGCATCATTTGTTGAAAAAACTATATTTGTTTCATTGTACTGCCTTTGTTCTTTTTTCAAATATCAGTTGGTTACATGTATGTTAATTTATTATTTCTGGGCTTTCTATTCTGTTCCATTTATTTATTTCTCTATTTTTTCATCGATACAGGATTGTCTTGATTTCTACAGCTTTGTAGTCTGTCTTGAATTCAAGCAATGTTAGTCATCCACAATTGTTGCTCTTTCAATATTTTGTTGGCTATTCTTGGCCTTTTGCCCCTTCATTTAAAATTTATGATAAGTTTGTTTGATATCTGTATCAAAATATCTGTAACAGTTGTTGATATATGTAAAATAACTTACTGAGATGTTGGTTGGGATTGCATTGAATCTTTATATCAGGTGAGAAAAAACGAATATCTTAACAATATTGAGTCTTTTTGTACTTGAACATACAATATCTCTATTCATTTAGTTCTTTGATTTCTTTCATCAGAGTGTTGTTTATTTTCATGTAAATCTTAGTCACATTTTGGTATATTTGTGCCTATTTCATTTTGGGAGGTGCTGATGTATATTGTATTGTTTTAAAATTCTAGTTACATTTGTACCTTGCTGATATATAGAAAAGTGATTGACTTTTTTATATTAAAATTTCATTCTGCAACCTTGCTATATTTGCTTACTATTTCTAGGTGTTTTTTTTTGTCATTTCTTTCAGGTTTTTTACATAGACAATAATCTCATCTGTGAAAGAAAAGACAATTTTAATTTCTTCTTTCTCTATTAGTATACTTATTTCCTTTTCTTGTCTTATTGAATTAGTTAAAACTTATAGTACAGGATTGAAAAGGAGTGGTGAAAGGAGACATCTTTGCCTTATTCTTGATCTCTTAGTGGGAAAACACACCATTAAGTGTGATGTTAGCTGTAGGTTTTTTTGTTTGTTTGTTTTGTTTGTTTTGTACATATTCTTTACCAAGGTGAGAAAGTTCTCCCCATTTCTAGTGTACTAAGAGTTTTTGATGAGTGTTAGATTTTGCAAAATAAATTTTGTATATATATATTGATAGAATTCTGTGATTTTTCTTTCTTACCTTTTTGATGTGATAGATTACATTAATTGAATTATGGATGCTGAACCAGCTTTGCATACTTGCGATAAATCCTATTTGGTCATGGTGTATAATTAATTGTATACATTGTTGAATGTGATTTGCTTATATCTTGTTGATTTTTACATCTATGTTCATGAGAGATATTGGTGTGTAGTTTTCCTGCAATGTCTCTGTCTGTTTTTTTATATTGGAGTAAGGTTGGGTCATAGTATGATTTAGAAAGCATTTTCTCTGCCTCTATCTTCTGAAAGAGATCACAGAGAACTGGTAAAATTCCTTCCTTAAAATGTCAGATAGAATTTACCAGTGAACCCATCTGGACCCTCTGCTTCCGGTTTTACAAAGATTATGAATTATTTATGAATTTATTGAATTGCTGTAGACCTATTCAGATTGCTTATTTCTTCTCATGTAAATTTTGGCAGATTGTGTCTTTCAAAGAATTGGTCTATATTATCTATATTATCCAATCGATAAATTGGTAGATAAGAAGTTGCTCCTAGTATTCCTTTATTATCCTTTCAATGTTCATGTAATCTGTAGTTATGTCCCCTCTTTCATTTCTTGTATCAGTAGTTTGTTTCATCTCTCTTTTTCTCTTATTTAGCCTTGCTAGAGACTTACGGGTTTAGTTGATGTTTTTAATAATCAGCTTTTGGTTTTATGTTTTTCTCTGTTGATTTACTGTTTCCAATTCCTTTGTTTGTATTCTAATTTTTATAATTTATTTCTTTTGCTTTCTTTGAAATGAATTTGCTCTTTTTCTATTTTTAGAAACTTTATTTCTATTTTGTAACTTTATTCTTTTTAAATACATGCACTAAATGTTACAAATTTTCCTCTACACACTGCTTTTGCTGCAGACCACAAATTTTAATTAATTAATCTATTTTTATTTTATTGATTATTATTATTATTTAACGACAGGGTCTTGCTCTGTCACCAGGCTGGAAGGCAAGTAATACAATCATAGCTAACTGCAACGTAGAACTCCTGGGCTCAAGTTATCCTCTCACCTCAGTCTCCAGAGTAGATAGGGATATAGGCATGCACCACCACACTCGGATAATATTTTTTATTTTTTTTTTATTTTGTAGAGATAAGGTCTTTCTATATTACCAAGGCTGGTCTCAAATTCTTGGCCTCAAGTGATCCTCTCCCTTTGGTTTCCCAAAGTGTTGGGATTATAGGCGTGAGCCATTGCTTCTGGCCACATATTTTGATGACCTGTAGTTTGATTTTTATTTAGTTCAAATTTTTAAAAAAATCTGATGAGATTTATTTTTTCGACTTGGGTATTATTTAGAAATTTGTTGTTTAACATCTAGGTATTTTGGAATTTTTCAGATATCTTTTTGTTATTGATTTCTAGGTCAAATTCCTTTGAATCTAAGAACAGAAATTGTTCGATTTATATTCTCTTAAATTTTTCAGCTGTGTTTTATTAGCCAAAATGTAATCTATCTTGGTGAATGTTTCCTGTGGGCTTGAGAAGAATATGTATTCTGCTGTTGTTGCAGTAGTTCATAGATATAAATTCTATCCAGTTGATTGATAGTGTTGTTTATTTAAACTATGACCTTACTGATTTTCTACCTATTAATCTGTCCCTTTGGATAAAGGAGAGTTGAAGTCTCCAACTGTAATAGTGAATTCATTCATTTCTCCTTGCATTTCTATCAGTTTTTGTCTGATGTTGATAAGGTTTGATTCTTTGTCCCCATCCAAATCGCATCTTGTAGCTCCCATGATTCCCACTGTGGGAAGGACTTGGTGGGAGATGATTGAATCATGGGGGTGGGTATTTCCTGTGCTGTTCTAGTGATAGTAAATGGGTCTCACGAGATCTGATGATGCTATAAGTGGGAGTTTTCCTGCTGTCTTCTAAGATGTGACTTGCTCCTCCTTGCCCCACCTTGCCTTCTGCCATGATTGTGAAGCTTCCCCAGCCACATGGAACTGTAAGTCTGTATTATATCTCTCTCTTTTGTAAATTGCCCAGTCTCAGGTATATCTTTATCAGCAGTGTGAAAACAGGCTAATACAGATGTATTTTGACACTATATTGTTAGACACATATACACTGGAAATTATTTTGTCTTCTTGGATAACTGATCATTTTAATCATTATGTAGTGCTCTTCTTTTACCATATAACCTTCCCTGATCTCATGTATGCTTTATCTGAAATGTATGTAGTTACTACTATTTCATAAAATTAAGTGTGGTTTCTTTCCATCTATTTACTCTTCTTCTTTATGTGTCTTTATTTTTAAGGTGGTTTCTTGTAGGCAACATATAGTTGGATATTGTGTTATTTTTATCCACACTGACAGTCTTTTTTAATCAATTTAATCAATGTAATTTAGACTTTTGATATTTAATGTAATTATTGATAGTGTTAGGTAAATATCTGTCTTGTTACTCTTTTCTATTTGTTGCCCTTGTTTTTTTTTTTTTTTTAATCTTCCACTTTTTTCTTCCTTTTTTGGTTTTAATTGAACATTTTATATTATTCATTTTTCTCTGCTTATTTATCATATCAGTTATAGTTCTTAGTTTACATTTTTAAGTGGTTGCTCTAGAGTTTTCAACATATATTTACAGTGAATCCAAGTCCACTTTTAAATAACATCATACACTTCATGGATACTTTATACAAAAAAAAAATTCTAATTCCTCTCTCTCATTGATTGCATCATTGCTTTTGTTAATTTCACATATACATCAGTATACATAAGCATTTATATATACATACACTGATGTATACCTCAGTATACATAAGCATTTATATATATATATATACTGATGTATATACCTCTATACATAAGCATTTGTATATATACTGATATATACACCTCAGTATACATAAGCATTTATATATATACTGATGTATACCTCAGTATACATAAACACATATATACTTATAGACATAAGCATACATAATTAAATACATCATTCTTATTTTAAAATACTGTTATATGTTTAAAAACTAGAATTAGAATAAGGATAATAAAAGTTATTATCTTACTTTAACACTTTAACATGTCTTCTCTAATGCTCTTTCCTTATGTAGTTCATAGTTTCTGACCCATATCTTTTTCATTTTTTCTAAATGCCTTTAAAAAAAATTCTTGCTAGGCAGGTCTACTGGCAACAAATTCTCTCAATTTTTGTTTATCTGAGAATATTTTTATTTTTTCTTCACCTTTGAAGAATAATTTTGCAGAGTGTAGAATTCTAGGCTCATTGGGGTTTTTGTTTTTCTCTCAACACTTTATGAGGAGAAGTTAAATGTAATTCTTATTTTTGCTCCTTTATTGGTAAATCATTATCTTTGATATTCTGCAATGTGAATATAATATACTAAGTGCAGATGTTTTATTTTTGGCACTTATCTTTCCTGGTGCTCTCTGAAATTTCTGAATCTTTAGTTTAGTGTTTGCCATTAATTTGGAGAAATATCAGTCATTTTTGCTTCAAATATTTCTCTTCTATTCTTCTTCCTTTTCTCATTCTGGTATTTTCATTACCTGCAGGTTGTATTTTTTGTAGTTGCCCCACAGTTCTTGGGTCTTCCGTTCTGTTTTTTATTTTTCAATCTTTTTTCTTCCGTTTGTGGTTTTGTGTTTTTTTCTCTCTCTTCACATTTAAATTTTGGAAGTTTCTAATGTCATATACTCAAGCTTAGGTATTCCTTCCTCAGACGTGTTCTGTCTACTAATATGTCCATCAAAGGCATTATTCATTTCTGTTACAAAGGCATTCTTCATTTCTGTTACAGTGCTTTTTATTTCCAGTTTTTTTTCTTTTTGATTATTTCCTCTTAATTTTTTTTAGAATTTCCATTTCTGTGCTTACATTGTCCATCTGTTCTTGTACACTATCTACTTCATCCTTTAGACCCCTTAATATATATTTTATATCTTTGTATTGGATTTCTTCATCTTTTTTTTAAATTTTACTCTAAGTTTTGGGATACATGTGCAGAACTTGCAGGTTTGTTACATAGGTATACATACTCCATGGTGGTTTGCTGCACTTATCAACTCGTCATCTAGGTTTTAAGACCCTTTAACATATTAATTGTGGTTGTTTTAAATTCTAGGTTTGATAATTCCAACATCCCCGCTATATCTGAGTCTGATTGTGATATTTGCTGTGCTTCTTCAAAATGTGTTTTTTGTTTTTGTTTTTGCTACCAATTATTTCTTGGTAGCAAAAAATAATGGACTGAGTAAAAAAAAAAAAAATCCCCATCTTTAGGTGGTACAGCTCAGCTAGAGTGGGCTTTATTTGGGTATTTCCTTTCCTCCACAAGGAAAGCTAGTGCCAGCTGGTTTGGGGTATTTCCCTTCCCCCAGGTCAGTTAGGCTCTGGTGAAACCCTAGCAGGTTAAGAATAACCAAAGTTAAACAGCAAAAGTTAACCAAAAGTTAACTTTAACCAAAGTTAAACAGCTTCTTCTGTGGGAAAATCTTGTTAAGAATAGAATGTTCTTGCATATTTCAAAATTGTTATTTTTATCCCCCCTTTATTAAAACTAAGAGTTATTTTTTTAAATATATATATATTCACTGTGAGAACCTGGTTGAACCCCTGGAGCTAAAACTCACAAAAATGTGGGTGTTCAGATTACTGGGCCCCATTAGAGTTTTTGGCTCTCAGACTTCTCTATGATAAGCCTCCCCCAATCACTAAATTATAACTCAGATTTTCTTAACCTCACACTGGTTCCCATGGCTGTTTCTCCTTGTGGGTTTTTGCTCTGGTAAGTTATGATTCTCTGTATCCGTCATTTCTTTTTCATATGTAAGATGGGTTGTTGACTTTTCAGTTTCTTCAGGTTTTTACTTGTTATTGTGATTAAGTGGTAACTTCCAAATTCATTATATACTGACCCAGAAACTGGAAGTCTTCTCTTCAATTTTATAACTTCTCTGCTATTATCACTTGAACTATTTCTTCTGCCATATTATCTCTTTCTTCTTCTGGTTTTCCAACTGTGATTACATACAACTTTTGATATTCTTTAACAATCCAACTATTCTTGCATTTTCTATATGTTTGCCTTTATTTAATTATTTTTATCTTCTCTTTGCTTTTCAGTTTGGAAAGTTTCTATTGATGATCTTCCAGTTCACTGATGGTTTCCTTGGTTGTATCAAATCTACTGATTCTTCATTTGTTTCTGTCGTCTTGATTTCTAGTATTTTCTTTTGACTGTTTCCCACTGTTATCCCTCTGCTGTGGACAAAAAATATTGTAAAATCCTCATCTGATAATGTTAATATCTGTGTCATATCTGAATTTGGTTCAGATTATTTCTTTGTTTCTCTGGACAGTATAACATTTTGCTTCAAAGTTGGATGTGTTGTATCCATAACAGGTACTGTGTTAAACAGATCTTTTTTTTTTTTCATGGAGTCTTGCTGTGTTGCCCAGGCTGGAGTGCAGTGACATGATCTTGGCTCACTGGAACCTCCACCTCTCGGGTTCAAGTGATTCTCCTTCCTCAGCCTCCTGAGTAACTGCGATTACAGGGGCACCACCATGCCCAACTAATTCTTGTGTTTTTAGTAGAGACAGGAATTCACCATATTGGTCAGGCTGGTCATGAACTCCTGACATTGTGATCCACCTGCCTTGGCCTCCCAAAGTGCTGGGATTACAGGCGTGAGCCACTGCGCCGGCAGTTAACTAGATCATGATGTGAGTATTTATGTTAATCTGCCTAGGAGTAGGGCTCTGTTTAGCTATAAGTAGGAGAGGCTTCAAATACCTCTATTCGTTTTTGCCCTTCTTCTTAGTTTCCCGACTTCTCTTTGCACTGATTCTCAAAAAGAATGTATATCTTGCAGCCCTTTCAATGGCAAACCATTGTTGTTATAGTTGAATCTTGTTTGTATAGTGTTAGGGTGTGGGGTGGGGAAGCATTGTGTAGTCTTCTGATTAAATCTCAGTTTAACAGTTTTCCAATCTAATAGTGGCTTAGGGGTGTGACTTTCTCAAGCAATTCTCTCCCTCTTCCAGTGATACAACTATTATCTCCCCTGCTTCATATTCCGTGTTGTAGCTTTAGGATTCCCAATCTATATTTTTCTGAAGCTCTATTTCCTATTAACTATATATATATATTTTAACTTTGTACTTGAGGTAGAAAGTATGCAGAAGACATAGTGTTACATAATTTCTTTTCTCCATGTGGGATAAGCTTCTGGATGTTTCCCTTGAAAAAAAGACTTCATTATGAAGGCTCCTGAAGAATTTCATAATGGTTTCTCGTCCTCTTCTTCTGACAAGGTCATAAGGATATTTTCTCAGAGCATCCTTTTGAAAGGCCAGTGGGTTCCTGGAATGAAAGCCCACAGAAATGTGAGGACTCATTTATATTGTTGTCCCCAAGAGCTTCTCACCAATTCTAATTCACCTTCAAGTCTCAGCAGTTTCTCAGATTTTCCACTGAAGTCAGTAGATTTATTTCTGTGGCGTCCCTGCTTCTGCTCAAAACAAATAATTCTCAAGTTC
The DNA here is from genome assembly GCF_028885655.2 of Pongo abelii. Lineage (NCBI taxonomy): Eukaryota > Metazoa > Chordata > Mammalia > Primates > Hominidae > Pongo > Pongo abelii. The sequence goes on from NC_071991.2 coordinate 90,137,376, forward strand.
TCTGTTTAGCTGTTTCTGTCTCTCCAAATATTGGTAAGCTGTTTGCTTTATGACCTCAGTTCTCTCATGGGCCCATTAAGTTGTTTATTTTCAGTCTTTCCAGCTTTTATTATTGTAAAGAGAGTACCATCTTCTGAGATCTATACACATTGAATGTGAAACAAGAAGTCTAGCTGCCTTTTTTATTTTTTATTTTTTGAGATGGAGTCTTGCTCTGTTGCCCAGGCTGGAGTGCAGTGGCGCAATCTCAGCTCACTGTAGCCTCCAGCTATCTTGTTCAAACAATTCTCCTTCCTCCTTCGGCCTCTGAGTAGCTTGGACTACAGACGCACACTGCCACACCAGGCTAATTTTTGTATTTTAAGTAGAGATGGGGTTTCACCATGTTGGCCAGTATGGTCTTGATCTCCTGACCTCGTGATCCACCTGCCTTGGCCTCCCAAAGTGCTAGGATTACAGGCGTGAGCCACCATTCCCAGCCTTGCTTTTCTTTTTTAATTAAATAAAAATTACCCTTAAAATTATTTAAAGGATCCAATTTATTAACTACAAACAGCATTATATTTCAGGAAAAAAATGGAGTATAATGGTGTTGTTATATAATTATTAAACTTGAAGGAGTATACATTTCTAAATATTTTATTCACATTGGGAAGCAGAATGATCAAAATGATTTGAAAACACTTATATTTCAATTTGTATTTAATTCACAAATAATCATACTCACCTCCCTCAGCAAATACAATAATAAACTCTAAGATTTATTTTCATTTTTCTTAAGTAGACATATTTCCACTATTTTATTTGGAAGTTAATTAATAGCCTAAGGTTTTTCTAAAATCCTACCACACCTACCCTTGTTTTCGCTCTAATTCTACCGTAAAGAATATTACGATTCCTACTCTTTTGCATTTAGGTATCATTAATGAAAATTTTCTTTCTTTTTCTAGTATCTCCTACTCATCCATATATAAAATATCCTATAAGGATGGCAACTAGTAAGTGTTTTATTCTTCACCCCTTTCTCTCCAGGCCTCTTGGATTCCTTGGGATTCTCTGTCTTATTAAGTTTTGGCACCTAAACTAAAATCTTACTCCAAATCTCAATTGGCTTCTTAAGTACGTATTTTTTTTTATGCCAGCAATCATACAGCACTTTAGTATTAGGTATCTGCCATTTAATGAGGTCTCATTTTAGTTGAATTAATACACATATCAATTATCACACCCTCTCTAGGCATCGTTTGTGCTGCGTAATTTTTGTACACAGCGATTTGTTAACTTGAGATTTGATTCTTCCTTTCTATCTTCACCCAGTCTTCTGTACCCTTCTTAACTTCTACCCTGCAGTCAGAACTAGATAAGTAATTCATGCAACCTGGGAATATTTTCTAACATTATACTGTGTGAATAAAGCAATCTACACAGGTTGCCAAAGACATACCCAGAATCTTTTCTTTCCTGGAGGCAATTAGATATGCATATATTTATCTAAGTCTACCAGAATATTTTTATTCCTTTTTGCACATAATATCCTAAGATAATGATTTTTCTTCTCTATGTTCTGTGAAAAGAAATAAAATAACAGTAATTGGTTAGGTTTGCCTAATGAATGTAATGAATATTGATTTGCTGTTAATGTGGAAATGCTGTTGTAAGTAATTTTTAAAAGTTCATTAGACATTTTATAATGGAATGTAGTGATTTTGCATAAAAATGTAAAACACAACTAATTTCAATAATATTTAAAATAATTGCAAAGTGAGTTTAGAATGCAAAATGTTATAAACAATTATGCAGTAGATCTGTTTTATCTTTAAATCTGAAATCCATTTAATACTATTTTTCAACATTTGAAGGACAAGAAAATAGCACTGAAGGAAATGAATAAAATGGCAGAAAGGGAAAAGAACAAAAAAGGAGGAAAAAACAAAATTAAAGTAAGAGAGACTACTATAGAAAAAATTGTTTAAGTCAGATTGGTTTTATATTCATCATTGATATAACAATATGTTTAAAAACCCCTTGAAGAAACATATATCTTTTCATAATTCACTAATTTATTTTCAATAGCACTTAGCTCATCTAAACATATTTACTTACCAAAGTTGCTCACCAGTATCCTAAGACTATTGATATGGTTTTTATTTGTGTCCCCAACCAAATCTCATGTTGAATTGTAATCCCCAATGTTGGAGGTGGGGCCTGGTGGGAGTTGACTGGATCATGGGGGTGGATTTCCCCACTCTGGTGATAGTGAGTGAGTTCTCATGAGATCCGGTCGTTTAAAAGTGTGTGACACCTCCAGACCCTCTCCCTTTGGTCCTGCTCCTGCTGCATAAGATACCTGCTTCTGACCGGGCGCAGTGGCTCACGCCTGTAATCCCAGCACTTTGGGAGGCCAAGGCGGGTGGATCACAAGGTCAGGAGATCAAGACCATCCTGGCTAACATGGTGAAACCTCGTCTCTACTAAAAATACAAAAAATTAGCCAAGCATGGTGGTGGGCGCCTGTAGTCCCAGCTACTCGGGAGGCTGAGGCAGGAGAATGGCGTGAACCTGGGAGGCGGATCTTGCAGTGAGCCGAGATTGAGCTATTACACTCCAGCCTGGGAGACAGAGTGAGACTCTGTCTCAAAATAAATAAATAAATAAATAAATAAATAAATAAAAAATAAAAAAAAGATGCCTGCTTCCACTTTGCCTTCTGCCATGAATAAAAGCTCCTTGAGGCCTCCCCAGAAGCAGATGCCACCATGCCTCCTGTACAGCTTGTGTAACTGTGAGCCAATTAAACCTCTTTTCTTTATAAATTACCCAGTGTCAGGTATTTCTTAATTGCAGTGCAAGAATTATCTAATATAACTATTATATGGAAACAGTTGCTTATCAGTGGTACCCAGTGCTGTCACTTGAAATCCTTTGATTATAGCAACTTTATAAATACAGTGTAGTACCATTTGATGATGCATAAGAGGGAACATTAAGATCAGTAGAAATAACTCAAATAAATGAGATATTATTCAAGTTTCAGGAGAATATATATGTTTATCATGAGCACAAATTATATGTTTGTTTCAAGGTCCAAAGTGAAAAGGAAAAAATTTATCATAGAAAAGCTATTTCAACTAGGAAGATGCTAATACATTCTTAGACAATTTTTGAACCAAAGTCTAAATCTCTTAGCTCTTGGAGAGCTGATAGAGAAGTTTTTCTGAACAGAAACATGGTTGTCAAAACCGAGAAATCTGTAGAACTGTTCTTTTTCCTTTCCACCCCCACTTCATAGAGGACTACCAGCCTTTGTGATATACTTGCCCTGACTTGAATATTACTCTATTTCTTTCTTGTCTTAGAATTTCATTATTCATGTCGTGGTTACTTGCCTGAAATATCTGATGGATGCCACAGGAACGCTAATATTATATCTAAATATAGCTGGATAAGCACTGGAAATTCGCCAACTCAATGAGCTAGTAATAAAATCAAAATTCTTGCAGAATGTCATTTCAGAAACAGGATAGTGATGTCATTATAATAACTTTTAGAAAAGTTTTTGGGATGTAAGTCAGAAAGTTCAGAGATAACTTAAAAAAAGGATTCCTAATTAACTACCAAGCAAAACACCAACAGGTGGAGAGGATAGAGTCATTACAGAAAAGGCAGTATTTAACAAAATAAAGAAAAAATTAAATGATGAAATATGTTTTGTTCGACTAAGAAGGAGACAGTATTATTGAAAACATAGGAAGAAGTTTATGTTAGGTTAACAAGAAAGATTTTTAATCACCAGAAACTGGAGTGACGAGAGAACTATTAAAGACTCTGTAAATGTTCAATAAAAGGGGGAAAATTTCTGCTTCTAATAATGAAATAACAAGAAGATATGAACATTTCTCATTTAAAACATGTAAAAAAATCATATAAAAGGCTTTTTAGTATTTTTTTTAAATTTTCATTTTAGGTTCATGGTACATGTGTAGGTTTGTTATATAGGTAAACTTGTGTCATGGGGGTTTTTATATAGATTAATTTGTCACTCAGGTACTAAGCCTAGTATCCAACATATTTTTCTGATCCTCTTGCTCCTCTTACCTTACGCCCTCGATTATAACCCAGTGTCTGTTGTTCCCTTTTTTGTATCCATGTGTTCTCATCATTTAGCTCCCTCTTATAAGTGAGAATGTGTGGTATTTGGTATCCTGTTCCTGTGTTAGTTTGCTAAAGATAATGACCTCTATCTCCATCTATGTGCCTGCAAAGGACATAGCCTCATTCTTTTTATGGCTACACAGTACTCTATGGTGTATATGTACCACATTTTCTTTACCCAGTGTTCCATTGATGGATATTTAAGTTGATCCTATGTCTATGCTATTGTTAATAGTGCTGCAAGAAACATATGCATGCATGTGTACTTATGATAGAATGATTCATAGTCCTTTGGGTATATGCCCAGTAATGGGGTGGCTGGGTCAACTGGCAGTTCTGTTATAAGCTCTTTGAGGAATCACCACACAGCTATCCACAATGGTTAAGCTAATTTACACTCCCACCAACAGTTTGTAAGTGTTCTCTTTTTTCTGCAACCTTGCCAACATCTGTTTGTTTTTTGGGTTTTTAATAATAGTCATTCTGACTGCTATGAATTGATATCTCATTATGGTTTTGATTTACATTTCTCTAATGTTCAGTTATATTGAGCATTTTTTCATATGCTTATTACCCACACATATTTCTTCTTTTGAAAACTATCTGTTCATGTCCTTTGTCCACTTTTTAATGGGATTGTTTGTTGACTTGTTTATAATTTTTTTATGTTCCTTATAGATGCTGGATACTAGACCTTTGACAGATGCATAGTTTGCAAAAATGTTCTCCCATTCTGTAGATTGTCTGTTCACTCTTTTGATAGTTTTTTTTTTCTATGCAGAAGCTCCTTAGTTTAATTAGATGTCATTTACCAGTTTTCACTTTTGTTGTAATTGCTTTTGACATCTTCATCATGAAATCTTTGACAGGGCCTATGTCTAGAATCATATTGCCTAGGTTGTCTTTCAGGGTTTTTATAGTTTTGGATTTTACATTTAAGTCTTTAAGCCAAAAATCTTGAGTTAACTTTCGTATATAGAGTAAAAAGGGGGTCTAGTTTCAGTCCTCTGCAAATGACTAGCCAGTTATCCAAGCACCATTTATTGAAGAGGGTAATTCCTTTCCCCATTGCTTTTGCAGCTTTGTCAAAGATCAGATGGTTACAGGTGTGTAGCCTTATTTGTGGGCTCTCTGTTCTGTTCCATTGATCTGTGTGTCAGTTTTTGAACCAGTACTATGCTGTTTTGGTTACTGTATCCCTGTAGTATAGTTTGAAGTTGGGTAGCATAATGCTTCCTGCTTTGTTCTTTTTGCTCAAAATAATGAGTTATATATGACAAACCCATAACAAATATCATAATGAATGTGCAAAAACTGGGAGCATTCCCTTTGAAAACTGGCATAAGACAAGGATATCTTCTCTCACCACTCCTTTTCAACATAGTATTGGATGCCTTGCCAGAGCAATCTGACAAGAGAAGGAAATAAAGGGCATGCAAATAGAAAGAGAGGAAATCAAACTCTCACTTTTTGCAAGTAACTTGATTCTGTATCTAGAAAACCCCATAGCTGCAGCCTAAAAAGCTCCTTAAGCTGGTAAACAACTGCCTCAAAGTTTCAGGATACCAAATCAACCCACAGAAATCTCTAGCATTCCTAAACAACAACAGACAAGCCAAGAGCCAAATTAGGAATGCAGCCTCATTCACAATTGCCACAAGAAAAAATGAAATACTAACGAATACATCTAACCAGGGAGGTGAAACTACTCTACAATGAAAACTACAAAAACACTAAGGAATCAGAGATGACACAAATAAATGGAAATATATTCCATGCTCATGGATAGGAAGAAGCAATATTGTTAAAATGGCCATTCTGCCTAAAGCAATTTACAGATTCAATGCTATTCCTATTAAACTGTCAATGACAATCTTCACAGAACTAGGAAAAAACCATTTTAAAATTCACATGGAACCAAACAAGAGCCCAAATAGCCAAGAAAATCCTAAGCAAAAGAACAAAGGCTTTCAATAAATTTGAAATTATACAATGAAAGAATAGAGTCCCTGAGAAATGGGAAATAAACTAAGCAAGCTCTACAATTGCTCAACTTAGTGCTATAAGACTTTCTAGGCCTTAATGCAAAGAGCAGTAACTTCAGCAGAAAGGGTGAACTCCCTGAGTTGAGGAAATACAGCTAAGAGTCTAGAGGGACAATGGTAGGTAGGGTTTGTAGGGCAGAGTAGCGGAGAAAAAAAAAATTCTGATATCTGTAGAAGGTCCTTCCAGAACAACTAGCAGGTAACTGACCAGTATGTGTGTGTGAGAAAATTACCCAAGGCTGGGAAAAGAACCACCTAAAAATATAAGAGGAACATTTCAGTTTTCACAAGCATAGCTTGTAGCACAAAGGCTGGGCTATTGCCTGTTTCCACCAGTCAAAGTAGATCTCACAAATCACAAACCATTATGCAGAGAACCCGAAAGGCCTTGCTTTAATGGTTGAAATAATTAGCTTTAAACATTATTCTAGTAATGACTAACAGATCCTAAAAATCATACTCAAAAAAAATTTGTTTTTAAGTAACTTCAATATGTCCTAGCACAAATCTTAAGAATATTTTATGGGGATAGAAAATTATCTAGCACCTGACAAAGTAAAGTTTACAATAGCTTTCATTTAATGAAATATAACTAGGCATACACAGAAGCAAAAAAAATACACCCAGAATGAAGAAAAAATCAATCACACCTGTCCTAGGAGTGGTGCAGATGATAAAATTAACAGATAAAGGAATCAGAAACAGTTTTTATAACTGTAGTTCATATATTCTGAAAGCTAAAGGAAAGGTTGAACTTTTTAAGGAGAGACATGTAAGATATGAAAAAGAACCAAGTTGAACTTTCTGAAGTAAAAATAATGTCTGGCATAAAATTAATGACAAATTGCCAATTAGACACCCCAGAAAAAAATGATTCATGAAATTGAATATGTAGCAATAGGAACTGTTGAAAATAAAACATTGAGAGCAAAGAGAGTGAGAAAAGAGAGAGAGAAAGAGAACAGATCAGTTAGCTGTGATACAAATTCAAGAAGTCTATGTATAATTGGAGTCCCTGAAAGAGGGAGTGGCAGAAAATTATTTGGAGAAATAATTATACAACAATTTTACAATTTGATAAACGCTGTAAACCCAAAGTTTCAAGGGCAGAGTAGCGCCCTTGAAGCGTTCAAGGTACAGCAAGACCTAAAAATATGGGAAAAAAGAAACTCTGCCAAGAAACATGATTACATGAATAAAAATCACTTATAAAGATAAAATCTTAAAGGTGTGCTTGGAAAAAAAAAGATAGATTATCTATAGAGAAACAAAAATGTATGACAGAAAACTTTTCATCAGATTCAAAGCAAGATCAGAGATAACTGAGAAAAACTTTAGAGTGCTGGAGAACAAAGAATTCTAATACTAGAATTCTACACCCAAAGAAAAGGTCTTACAAAGTAAAAGATGAAATAGATACTTTTTTCAGATATATAAAACTCGAGAATGTCATTACTAGAACACCTGTGATGAAAAACAGTTGAAGAAATTTCTTCAGACAGAAGAAAAATATTACCCAATGTAAATAAGGGCCAACACAAAGAAATGAAGAGTACAAGACATGCTAAGTACATTAGCAAATATATAACATTTTTTCATATCATTTAAAACTTAAATATTCCCAAATGATTAAACAAACAAACAGAAAAGGACACAATGTGATATTTATAACATATATAGAAAATAAATTTGAAAACTATATACGAATTGAGAAAGGAGTTAGAGAAGTGTTGGGGTCTTCAGAAAGTTTATAGAAAATATATATTATTAAAAAAAACTATGCGTAGATAAATTGTTTTGTACCAAATTAGACTCATACTAATTCGTATAACATGTCTGAATAGAATCTAGTTTGGCACACTAAAGACATGAGTTTGAAAACAGCCCCTATCAGAGCAACATGGATTTTGCTAAAATTGAAGCCAAAACAAACATAATATTTATGTTGAAGTTTGGATGGAAGAATGATAAAATTACTTATGCTTTCCAAAAAGTGTATGGGGAAAATTCCCTCAAAGAAATCAGCACTTTACAGATGGATAACTTGTTTTAAGAAGGAATGACACAATGTTGAAGATGAACCCCAGAGGGACGGACCGTCTACATTGATTTGTAAGGAATAAATTAATCTTACTCATGCTCTAATTGAAGAGGACCGACAACAGCATAAACAGTAGCCAACATTGTTGACATCTCAATTGTTTCAGCTTACACAATTATGACTAAAAAATTAAAGTTGAGCAAACTTTCCAATTGATGGATGCCAAAACCATTGTGCCCAGATCGGCTGCAGACAAGAGAGGGGATTTCAATGGAAATTTTAAACAAGTGGGATCAAGATCCTGAAATATGAATAACTAATGTCTGCCTTAGAAACCATGCATTTCTTTAATTTCTTAAAAATTTGGGAGATTTTATTTTTTATGAAAAGTGACTTTGACACTTTATGACATTAAATAATTAAATTAATGTCACTTTTCTCAATTTTTTTGTCTTTATGTCAAAGTGGTACAAAAATAACCCAGTCATTTTCAGAAGATTAAATATTATTATTTAAATATGTAAGTTATAAATTCCTCTCGTGTGTCAAATAATTTTATAAGAAAAAATTCAGCCAGCAAAGTAATGTCATTACTAATTTAGCTTATTGTGTATTCTCTCTAATGATACTAAGTTGAGCACAGTAACAGTGCAATTATATTTCTAAGCAGAAGTAGAGCATACTCATTATTTTGTTCTGAAAATTACACTCGGATTAATCATTTGATAAGCCCATAATTGTATGGTCTATGTAATATTAGATGTGCTGAATAACATAATTGAAATGAATTTGTAGTGATAACACTTAGGAAACCCATTGTTTATATACACAAGTCATTAAAAATACTACTGGTAAATTTTAGACAAGAATTGTTTGGGAAGTTTTAATGTTTATTAGAATAGTATTTTCAATATAAATTTGAAAAATGAGAAATATTTAAGTGGCTAGCACTCTGGAGGAGAAGCAAAGATAATTGGGATTTATTTTCAGATCTGTGATTCACTTATGGTATTTCACAACTAATCATGTCAAGAAATTTACATTCAATTGCCATTTCATTTTACAAGGATATTAGATGAATAATGTCATAATAGTTATAACGATGGTTGATATTTTATAATGAAGATCCTTTTTAAAGATGTTTTAGTCTTTTCATTGTATTTTTTTCTTATTTATAAAATGATAAAATAAGTCTCTCTTACAAATTTTTTTTAAATCATCAACTTTTTTGTTTATAGACATTCTTGAGCATTGACTGCAGCCGATTTTGAATATCTTCTATTGGTTACAAACATTTGATCGTCTTTATAATTTTTTATCAAGAGATACTTCCTTTAAGAAAATGTACACATCTTTGTTTCTATGTTATGTAAATGTTATTTTTCTGTTAAAATTTTTAAGTGCTGTAGTAATATATTCAAGGGTCATGTAGGCATTAGTGATTTAAAAAGAAAAATATTTCGAATTAATCAAATTTTCCCTTCATATTATGGTAGCTTTAAATGCTGTGTTTAGTTTTCTGATTAGAAAAGTAACACTAGCCATTTTACCGAATAATTTAGCAAATAAGGAATGATATAGAGAACATGATATTATCTTTGATACTTCTTTGGGTTATCATTCTTAACAGATTAACATATTTTTCATTCTCCCTCTGCCTAGTATATAATAACTACACTTTGCTCAGTATGCATCATTTTCCTGAAACTTACCACAAGTGCTTTAATGGTCCCTAAATATCCTGGTATGAATTTACTTATTCATTAATTATTTCATCAAACATTTTTGAGTGCCTAAAATATACCAAGAAATGTGCTTATGCTTTTTTTTTTGAAGAAAGTAAGCCATACCCTAATGCTCATATAGTTTATATTTCAGTGGAAGGAGATGATAATTAAGAGAAAGAAATCAAATGAATCATTTCAAAGTAGTGATAACATTAATAAAAATAAGGAAATAGAAAATATAATAGTGACTGGAGTGCCAAGGCTCTAGGTATTAATAAGTTTGGCATGTTCAAGGAACATAAGCAATGTCAATGTGGCTGGGGCTTTGTTATCAGGTTTGGAGTGACTCATTTAGTTGGGGCATTAGTTTGAGTTTGTCAAGCTTTTACTTTTAATTTTAAAGCTGAGACTCTCAAGTGGAAATGGTGCTTAAGCTGATCTTTACAGCACTGAATATATAAATATAAATTCAGACAGATAGTATTAACTTAGCCATTCCATTATTACTGGACATGTATTTTATTAACAATTTTAATCTAAATATTGTTGTAGGAAATTCTAATACTTAAATCATTGTATGAGTTTCTACTTACTTAAGCTAAAGTTCTATTATAAGAATAACTCAAAGTTTATAAAGTTTTTGAGCACTCTTGATATATTTTAAAATTATTCCTTAATGTTTGTGTTCACTTACACTTGTAAGAATAACATGAAGAGAGCTCAACTCACTGCACCTGGAAGCATTTTATTATTCGTAATATGCTACTTTGTTAAGCAGTAAAATGAAATTAAACCAGAATTTACTATTTCATAGTCATTAAATCCACAACAATTTGAATGCATCACAAGTGATATAGACAAAAACATACTTCCAAGAGAAGCATAACATGATTATTAAATATTTCCTGAATTAATTGAAAACTTCAAAAAAAAAAAAAAAACAAGGAAGGGGAAAGAAGAAAATATTTTGGCCTCAAACAGCACTACTTCTGCTCTGTAGTCCGATTCTTGAATCATGAGTAAGAAATTCAGAAACCCTCATAGAAAATAACAATTTTAACTGCACAGGCTTATGGTATCCTTCCCTTATATCAAGAATTAAGGAACAGACCAGTTCCTCTGTATCCACATTACAATTAATACTATACAAATTATTTAAATGAATGTTGGATTTTATAATATAGTAAGGTATTAAGCATTACTCATAAATTTGAAAACAATCACATTCTCTGATTTTGAGATACCTTTTTGACTTTGACTGACTCAGAAACTACAAAGGATTTTTGCTTTGAACAAGTGGTATGTGTCAATCAGAAGTATGCCTTGAGCAAATGGAAAGTGCATAGAAAACTTTTGGTTGCTTTGTATAAATATATCAGGGCCTTATAAAATCGTGGGCGCATTACATTTGTGGTTTTTCGCAGGGAAGATGCGGAAGGAAAGGAAGTTTCTAACATGAAAAGTTTTTTTTTTAAGTTAAAATGTCAACATTCAAATACATGAACACAAATGTAATTCTTTCACCAAGTTTTTTTAAATTAATTAATAGACAAAAATAAATAACAGCTTCCAGATTGGGAATTATTTATCACTTCTTTAAGATATCAGAAGCAGAAGAAAATAAAATAACTGACATTTAAAATATCTGAGTATCCGTTTTTCACTTTGTTTTAAAGTTCTAAAAGCTGTCAACAAATACTTCCATTCGTCATCACCTAATGTCTGAGTATAAGAATGAAAAATGCCTTCTAATTATCTCCTGGATAATGGATCACATCTGAGAAGTATGGAGATTTGATAGCAGGAAAATAAATTTAGCTTAGCTTTTTATGGAATTATCTAATTGTGCTGAATGTTGTTTATTGTGGCATATGTTACTATAGAATTCATATAAGCAGATACACTCTTCTACTTCCTTCCAATAAGTGACTGCTCCATTTTTTTCTTTCTTTAGATGTCTCTAATAGTTTTGAAAATTTGCTATATGCCAATTGTTATAACCCTGTATCTCTTTCACCTTTGTAGTGAATGTGCTAAATGCCAAGATACTAACTAGAAAAATAAATGAAATAAAAAGACCAAACCAAGAGAGGGTAAATGTATTACCTTCAACATGTGTTGTACTTGAGGCTGGATTTGGATGTGGATGTAGCTGAAGCTGAGAACTGAGACTTAGATCCTGAGGTTCATAAGTGAACTTTAGGCCTTTGAAGCATTAAGGAGGAAAGAAACATTGTGATACTTGCCTATATTTATGAAAATAATCAGGAATTCAGTGAATGGAATAACTCAAAATCACACTAAAAATGAATTTAAAAAACAGATTATTTTTTCCCTGATAGAGTGAATGTTATCTAGGGTAACATGTTTAGAAAGGAATATTTAAAATAAAGTATAGATTTCTGAGTCAGTGCTAGAATGACAATCTTCCATTTCAAAAATACATTATTTTTCTGCTTCTATGAGCAAAAATCCATCAAATCTATCTATCTATCTATCTATCTATCTATCTATCTATCTATCTGTCTATCTATCTATCTATCTGGAATTCAGTGAATGGAATATATATATGTGTGTGTATATATATATATACACACACACACACACACACATACACACACACACACACACACATACACACACACACACACACACATATGTATATATATATTTCAATGAGCTACTTTCCACAAAGAACCAGGCAGAATTTTACTTGAAAATTCTAATAAACATTCAAAAAGTGGTCATTTTAATGCCACCTAAATTGCTACAGAGATTAGAAAGGAAAACTTTCAATGCTTTTTATAAATGCAGATATTGTCATACCCAGTCAGGATTTTATAAGAAAAGTTCAGGTCATTCCTACTTATTCATGAATAAAATATTATTAGAAACATTTAAAAACACACTAAAAACTACAGCATGATTAGGCAGGCTTTATTCCAGAAATCCAAAGAAGGTTCAATAATGTATTAGTTAGTTCTCATGCTAGTAATCAAGACATACCCAAGACAGGGTAATTTATAAAGGAAAGTAGTTTAATTGACTCACGGTTCAGCATGACTGGGGAGGCCTCAGAAAACTTGCGATCATGGTGGAAGAGGAAGCAAACATGTCCTTCTTCACATGGCAGCAGCAAGGAGAAGTGCCAAGCAAAAGGGGGAAAAAGGCTTTCTCCTTATAAAACTGTTAGATCTCCTGAGAACTTACTATCACAAGAACAGCATAGAGAGTAACCACTCCCATGAATAAATCACCCCCACTGGGTCCCTCCCACGACATGTGGGGATTATGGGAACTACAATTCAAGATAAGATTTGGTTGGGGGCACAGCCAAACCATATCAATATAGTATATCCATTAATGTGATTACAATTATATACATTTTTAAAGTTTCAAAAAGTAAAGTAACCATTTGTTACATAAGGCACTAGTAAAATATTGTGACTTTCTAAGCTTGATAAAAATCTATGCATTTCAATTGCAAAGCCAATATCTGACACATTAGAAAGAATGTGTCACTACACATTCTGTCCACTACAATCAAGATAAATCTTTCTATCCTATTGTCTAAACTGATGTTTAGCATTGAATTATAGTTATTATCCAAAACAATAGGAAAATAAAAAATCAATTTGAAAAATAAGAATTAGAAAAGAGGGCAACACTTAGTAGCATGTCCAGAATATTTAAGAGAAATTTTTAATAAAACTACCACAAAGAGTAAAAACTGATACAAACATTTCAATAAGGTATTAATGTATAAAAAATAAGAAATTCAAATCCCTCCACATATTCAAACAATAATCACAAAAATACCTTGTTAAGAAAATAGAAAAAGATAATACCTAAAATAAAATTTGTAAAACCTATAGAAAAAACAGTTTTAAATACTTCAGTAAAAGACAAAGTCCCATTATTTTGCCAAAACAATCAAACATCATAAAGGTATCAATCGCATAAGATAAAATATAAATGTAATATGGTCTCAGAAAATTATCCAGAGACTTTTGCTGGATTTAAACAAGTTCATATGAAAATCAAATGAAAAAAAATAACAATCGTGACTAGATGAAGAAACCCTAAAAATGAAGATTGGCAACACAGGCAAAGGAGAATTGGCCTTCCTAGAATGTAAAATAAAGTAAAAATCTTCTCATAAAAACAATATGGTCCTTACATATGAATAATCAGAAAGATCAATGGTACCAAAAAGAAAGCATAAAATGGACACAAGTACCTAGGAAAGTATAGTATAGTATATGATAAATTAAATCACTAGTGCAAATAGGTTTTTTTAATTATTAATGTTTTAAAGTCATTTGATAGTCATTTTTTTAGAAAGATAAAACTGAACCTGTATGTCATCCTTTCACTCAAACACCAAATGAATCGAGGATATAAATGTTTAAAAATAAACCATGCAAGTACTAAAAAACATTATTATCATAAGTGGAAGTTAGAAAACCTAAGTAAGGCCCCAATATTTAGAAACAATAAAAGTTGAATAAATGTGATAATCATGTCTTATATTTACATACATCTCTTTTAGTCAGATATTACAGTTTTAACATTCCCAAGATATCAAAACATCATTAGCTGATTTGAAATAAAAAACTAAAAAGTAAAATAAAAATAAAAATATTTACATCTTGAAAATTTATTTCTGTTTTCCCATTAAATTGCTCATTCTGCTGCTTATCTACTAGAGTCGCCATTTTAAAACCAATGTTTTCTAGCATCTTCAGATACAGTCTCCCTAAATCTCACTATTCAGATAAATAACAACGTAAATATATACACCTTTTATGTATCCATAACAATTAAAAATAATCATAATAAAATTAAATATTAGCATCCAATTTTTAAAAAACAACCAAACTTGGAAAATTAAGATTGCTAGATTACCTGTTGGTAGACATGTCCAGTCCAGATAATCACAAAAGAAGAAACCAGGTAGTCAATACATATTGGAAGCATTTTTCCTTAATGAAAGAAGTTAAGATATTAGTATGTTTGTATTATTGCTAATTAAAGCACATGTTATTTTAAGTAAAGCATTCCAATTACGGAAAGGCACAGTGAAATGGGCCTTTCTGTAGTCAGGTAGAAAAGAAAAATGATGCGACATTTCTGAAGAGTGATTTGTACAGTGACCACTGCTAGTACTCTCATTCACTAACCTGGTAATCCCAGTTCTAGAAGATTTTTCTAAAATTAATTAAGGATATTACTTTTTTTTTTTTTTTTTGCAATTGGAAGTTTTTTCCAAGGCCATTTATGGGAGTAAAATTTGGAAATTGTAAAATAAAGAATTGGATATATTTTGGCCCATCATAACCTATAAAATTATTCAGTCAACACATTAGCATTTGAAGCACATTCAGTGTGATGAGAAAAGTGATTTCATATGCATAGAAAGAAGTAAAAAATGTAAGTGCTATAATGATATCTGAATAATGGGAATCAGATTAATTTTAGATGTTCTTATTTATGCTTTTATGTATTTTTAAGTTCTATATAAAAATACCTTTGTGGGTTTTAAGAACACTAATAAAGACATGTGGAAGTCAATGCGATTTAAAGAATAGAAGATGATAATAACTAACTATTGCTTTGTTAATATTCTGTGAGATACTTGGTAAATCACTTAATTTCCATCTGTTTTTCCTTCTAGAATGTCAATACTCAAAGACCTTCTTTGTTAGCCATTGTGCACTACCGAGTTGGAATTTAACTGTTTAAAACAGGAATTAGCATCACTCCACTTTAGTGTCTTTGGTGTCAATGCATAGTTGAGAGTATAAACCAGGCTAGCATGAGCTGTGTCAGTTACGAAATGACAAAGAACACTCTTAAAAATTTCCAAACTGACTTGAATATATGCTTGAGGGCAAACTGAGGAACACACACATACACACACACACACACACACACACACACAGAGTAGCTTTTGAAATGGAGGGGTTATTTGTATGTTAATTGTCAACACTCAACAGATTGAAAACTCTTTAACTTTGACCCAGTGCCACGTTAGAAATTTTCTTTGCTTGAATGTTACTGAGTCTTCCAATTCTTTCATGACTAGTAGTTTCAAAGGCATTTTATCAAAGCTCCAGTAATATGATCCTATGTATAGAATTGACTACAAATAAGGAAATAGAAATTGGACTATGAAAAAAGACCAATTGAGTCTTACTAATGAAAGCTTATAAGAATACGTGAAGCTCTATTTGCAAAATATTAGCAAATTTGCCCAATGTTCTCTCTTAAATTTAAATTTTCCTGAAAAAAGTGTCTATAATAATACAATTTTGACATTGCTGTTTGTTGAAGGATTTTCATCTTCCTTCCTGCTCAAAACAAATACCCACACAATAATAGAAATGTATGTACAAGGGCTTTCTAATTATGTCCAGTATTCATAGTATTCATTAACACATATTAAACAATTACCATGGGTGATATTATATATTAGATGCTAAATGTGTTTAACATATAATTCTAAACATTCTGCAAGTCTGTTGGTCTTCAGTTCTTTCTACAGTTATTATCATTTTCTATATTTATTAATTTTATTTCTTTCCTAAAACACATAACATCTAAGTAACAATTTTCTTAATGTACAATTGATTCATTTTCTTATAATTCTCTTAAAAGTCTTTTGCAATTTGATCTCTTCCATTTTCAGATTACAGAACTACTTATTTTTATGTGACATCTTTCTGGAACAATTTATTGATCTTTTCTAATTTTTTTACTTTGGATCTCTCAACATCCTTTGATACACGCAGTTACTTTCTGCCTCTAAAACTATTTTTATCTTTAGTTTCATGAGTCTAAGTTTACAGATTCTCTTTTGTCTTTATATATATTGCTTGTATTCTTTTCAATTTAATCCTCTTTTTTTCCCTCAGGTATTGATTATGATTGTACTCAATGTTTAATCTTAAACATCTGGAAATTTCTTGCTGTATCAATGATTTGGGAGAAATTATCCAAGTAAACCTTGAAAACGTTCAAATCTGTATCTTTAAACTCAACTAGTGGCATTCAAATGGCACTCTTAACTCTCAAAATATCTTCAAGACATGTTTATTTGTGTAATTTTATGATTCTTGAAACTTATTGGAAACTAAACTCATCTTAATCCAAGAGCAGTCAGCTCTACCCAAGATATAATTGAACATCAATTATATTTTTCATTCTTAGTTTTCTATTCTATGTTTCTTTCTTCTTAATTAACCATGTTTTTTCTTCTTCATAAATCCATATTTAATTTTAATAATTCCCCAAGTATTTATATACTATATGATAAAGCATATTCTATGAATTTTATATATTTTTTTCTTCTTGTTTATATTCACCACCCAAATCTTTTTGTCAACCCTTCTTTTTCCCTTTTACTTTAATAGCTCTTAGATATAGCTGTGCATTAGAAACATTGGGATAATTTGGATTTTAAAAAAGTTTTATTAAGCTATAACTTATATAAAGTGCTTAGCCCCCTTGAGTATACAGCTTGGTGAATATTTACAAAAGCATTGACCTATGTAACCTTAGCCAGTTGAAAATACACAGTTCCAACATCACAGAATGCTCCCTGGAGCCACCTTTTAGCTGATAGCTTTAAAAATACCAACACTTCAGCCCCAGCCCTAGAGATTTTGATTTAATTGGTCTGAACTGGGTCTTGAACATTGGTATTTACCTTTCCACACAAATATATTTAATAACTTAAAAATATGGAGGAAGAAGAAATATGAGGGAAAGATCTTGTTGACAGAGCAGAGTTGAGAGGTAGAACACATGTGGATGAATTTGAAAGAAAATAATGTCTTCAGGACATTTTGAGGAGGGGGCAGGAAAGGAAATAAAAAGACAAAATTTGAGGTGAAGGTGGTGGCATTTCATACCAGATTATATAAGACAACTCTGTCATTTGTATTCTTTAAAATATTATTGGTAAATGTGTCAAGAATAATTTAGACCAAAATGGGGACAAAAATATGTTTGTGTGCATAATAAGATTTCCCAGGGGATTATTAGAAATATATTGCAATGCCTGTGGCATAGTTGTATCTGAGGTTTTTACACCTATTTGTAATAGACAGTCATCTTATAGAATAACTTACATAACAAACACTTGATAAATATTTTTAAATAAATTAATGGTATGGCCAGCTTATACTTACTATGAGTGCTGACATGTTTAAAAATGAATCTATCATTTTACTATTTATATTTAATTTGCCCTATCTCATGTATATAGGGCAAATGAAATATATTTACATTTTCTCGCCTTTCATTGCCATCTTTTTGATGAACTATTTTATTTTCTTTCTCTTTTACCTTGTTAGTGGTTACTCTATAGATTGAAACATATGTGACACATAAATTAATACATTTGCATTTCCTGGCTAATGTAAAGAAGTTATAAAACCCATGGCATTTATACTTTGCTTCTGCCTTTTTTTTTTTACATTCTTGTCATGTAATTTAATTTCATATATGCTTTAAAGCCCATGTTATGGACTGAATGTTTGGATCCCCTGAAATTCATATGTTGAAGACATAACCTTCAATGAAATGGTTTTTGAAGATGGGGCAATTGGGCGATAATCTGGATTAGATTAGTTTATGGGGTTTGGACCCCTATGATTAGATTATTAGCTTTATAAGAAGAGGAAGAAAGTGAGATTACGTTCTCTCCATGTTTATGCACTAAGAAAAGGCCATGTCAGAACTTAGTGAAAATCTGGCAATCTGTGACCCACAAAGAGAGCCCTCACCAGAAACTGAATCTGCCAGCACTTTGATCTTAGACTTCCCAGCCTTCAACACTGTGACAAATAAATTTCTGTGTTTAAGTCACCCATTTTATGGTATTTTGTTATGGCAGCCTGAACTGACTGATATACTCCACAAGATTGATTGTTATCATTCTGTATATAATTATATTCCTCTAAATTTAGTCAACTATTTCTCCTTTCTGTTGCTCTATGTTCTCTCCTGAAATTTCAAGCTTCCATCTAGGATCACTTTTCTTCTGTCTAACAAACACCTTTAAGTATTGCCTTTAATGCAATTATGCTAATGGCAACTAAAATATATACTCTGTATTATCCGAAAATATTTTTGGCTTTATTTTTGAAGGATATTTTCACTGAGTATAGAGTTAGAACTTGGCAAAGCATTATTATTGCATTATCTACTAGTCTCCATTGTTTATAATGAGCAGTCAGTTTTATTACTCCATTTTTAATACCTCTTTTCTCTAGTTGCTTTTGAGTTTACCCTTTGTTTTTGGTTTTCATCCGTATTCTATAATGTGCCTATGTATAGTTTATTTCCTATTAAAATTCTAATGAGGATTAGAATTTATAAAACTTCTTAAATTCATGTGTTGCTGCTTTTCATTGTATTTAGACAATTCTAAATCATATCTTCAAATATCACTTCTTCCTCATTATCTCTCTTCTGTTTCTGGTCTTCCAATTACACACGCATTAAGCTTTTATCCCATAATTGTATGTTATTTGCTCTTTTCTGGATTTTTCATTTTCTATCTCTCCATGCTTCAGTTTGTATTTGTTTGAACTAGCTTCCAGTTCAAAAACACATTCTTCCACAGAGTCTAATCTGCTTTTAAATATATATTGCATTCTGAATTTGTTTTTATTTTTTTACAGCTCTAGAACATAAATTTCATTCTATAATTTTTCACATTATCAGTTCTGTCCTTTAATTATTTTGTAACTTCATTTCTTATACATGTAATTTTAAGCCTATATCTGTTAAGCCAATGCCTATAAATTCCTTTAGTTTATTTTGATAGACTCTATCTTGGTCGGTTATTGTCTTCTTTCATGCCTTTTGAAAAATTAAATGTGTATAAAAACTTGTTGACATATTTGAGACTTTGGATGGTATTATCTTCTTTTAGAGATGATTTTCTTTCGAAAAGAATTAACTTTTGCCTCTTTCAGGCTGTTGTGACTGGGATAGATTATTTTAATCCAATCAAGGATGGCAATGACTCAAAATTGGGTCTTACTCAGTCATTCTCTATTTCTGGCTAACGTTTACTGTTATGTGGTAACCTTTTAGGTTTCTAAACTGACAGCTTATTTTGAAAGTCCTGAACAGCAAAGTTTGTGCCCTAGCCCAAAGTAACTGCCCAAACAAAAAAGTTCTGCCAAGTTTTTCAGATGCTTCTTTTGAATCATCAAATGCCTCCACAGCAGAGGTTCTCAACTGGGGACAATTTTGCCTGTCAAGGGACATATGACAATATCTGGAGACATTTTGTGTCTGTCATATACTACTTGTGTTTAGAAGATAGAGTCTCACCATGCTGCTAAACATTCTGTAATGCACAGGACTGCCCTACATAACAAAGAATTATCAAATCCAAGATGCTTGTGGTGCTATAGTTAAGGCCCTAATTTTTTTTAGAGGAGAAGCATTGCACGTAGTGCACACTTTTTGGGGCATTTCTTCTCTGTAGGATTCTTACTCTTCAAGTTTTTACTACTTTAATATTTTCAATCACATATTTTTATGTGTTTAAAATTTTTGCAATTTTTCAAGATTGTCAAGTGTTCTTTTCAGAGAAGTGACTCTCAGTTAGGCTAATCTGCCATTGCTGAAGTAATAAAATCACAGATTCAGTTGATTTCTGTCCATTCACAATTTCTTTGCAAAATAAAAGCAGAGAGGAGTGTAGCATCAAAGATGGATGATTGATTTAATTCACATCTAGACTTATTGGCTATTATGGAATAATATATGAGAGTAAGAGTTTATGGGGCTAGAGAATGTAGTACTGACCAAGCTAACTTTGGATTGTAGGATGGAGAAGAACATCCATAATAATCAGAAGGCTGATACTTGGTGTTATGTTCCTACAATAATATTCATATTTAAGATGCAATATCTCAATACTTTTTTACAGCTCAGATATTTTTAATGACAAAAGTGTCTGCTTATAAACTGGAAGTTATCCCTCAATAATGGTGGACACTTAAATCCCATCACGAAGTTTCAAGTGCTGAGACAGAAGAAATTCAATTTAATTTCTGTTGACCCTCAAACTTAGATGTAGTTTTTTTGCATTTATTTTCAAAAGAACATCATTAGAAATTAGTCCCTCAGGTACAGTGCCATAACACACATTGTCAGTCTCTCACACAGATTCACTGCTCCAAGAAATGTTAAAATGGTCAGTGCTAATTCCACTTCTCCCATGATTTCTCTTCCAGTTTTTATTACTGTGCATGGGTACTTGAGAACCCAGGAATAAAAAAAAAGATACACAAATGTTGGGTATATATGAATCTAGCCTTAAAAATGGGACTAGAATTATAGACAGCCAATGCCGGAAGTAGTGATGCATTTTGAGATCTATTGAAGAGCAGTAAAGATTAAAGCATGATTTGTACAGTTATGAACACAAAAAATGCCCAGTTCATTAAGCAAATCAGAGGAGCAAATCAAATAAAAATAAGCTTAAATAATCAGAAATTATCCACAGGAAATTTACCCAATAAAAGTTGCAGTTTGAGAAAAACAGAAAGCTCTATTACATACATTTGTCATCTACTTAATTTTTTGGTAAATAATTAAAAATGTAACATCTACTTTTGGTGTTAATAAAGTGGCTGAGGCTATACAATAAAGTAGGGTACAGTTATTGCTTTTAATGTTTTCTCATATTAAATAAAATACAATGAATTTGAGAACCAAGATGAAACTTATTTCATACTACAAAGCAGTACTCTCTTTTTTTTTGGTGGTACAAAATAGAAATGATTGAATTGCTTTTTCTTCAAATCATTTTCGAAGGTTAATAGGGAAGCCAACATTGTAAGCATAGATGGGAATGTTATTTAGACATTTGTAATCAACATTGAGGAGTCATTCAAACTGACCTTACCAAAATAGGAAATTTCTACCAACTCATGCTCCAAAATAGAAAAAAAAATCTAGATCTAGATCAATTTTCAGTTATTTTGTCATTTATCATGATGTTTGATTATTTATTGCCTTGTAGGGTTTTTTCCTCTTTTCTCTACCATGGTGTCTTTTCAACTCTTTAATGTTCTACATAACTTCCATTTAGTTGACTTATATAAAATTAGGAATATTTATATAATGGACTGCTCTTAAACATTAAATATGATGTTTTTGCAAGATATTTAATGACATGAAGTAAAATTCAGGACATATTTTTAAGTGAAAAATGTTGCTTACTAAACAGAAAATATAGTATGCAAAATAACCAAGATCTATAGAGCATATCTTTATGTGCATTGCACTGTTTTCTTTACATACAGTGACTTTATAAATGAATATTTGTCAATTGCTTTGACAATATTTTTATAGTGATTATTTCTGAGGTAGTATTGCAGGTGACTTTTAATCTCTTGTTTGTGATTTTCTTTCTTTTCATATTTTTCTGCAAGATTAGACTTGTCTTTAAAATTTAGAGTATTGGCTGTGAATGGGTAAAGAGTATAATTAATGCATATTTTATTAGAAATTCTGGCTTAAAATACATTTAGAGGAAAGTTTAAAACATAAGCTGAACTTAGTAGTAATTGAACTTGTCTTTCACTTTTATTCTTATATGTCTCCCCTATTTATTTAGATGACCAAATATTAGATATTAGATGATAAGCCGTATTATTGTTGTTTATAATAAACAAAGTAGAGAGTAAAACAAAACAAAAAGCCCCTCATCTGGTATAACGCTCAAGATAAAAATGTTGATCCATTGAAAGTAGCCTCCCATTACTTTTCTCAGCCTTTTTTTTCCCAGTGATTTATTGAGAGCTGTTCAACTCCTATGAATTTTTTTGGTGCCCTTTCATTTGTTTTATACCCACTGGAATAAAAGGAAATGCTTTATATTAAGGAAACAAACAAACATAAAAGACATTTAGAAATAGCAAGCTATTTCTATATATGTCTGAAAACAATTCAGAAATTATGAACATTTTCTATATTTAATATGGTATCCATGGTGATGGGAAGTCCCAATAAGAGCAAGACATTTATTGAGTAGGGCATTGTGTTCAATGCTTGAGATACAAAGATCACTGGAGTGGTCTGTGCTTACTAAAGCTCATCCATTTGAAGGGTTTTTGTTCACATAAACCTCAGCCTGTATCGCTGAAGCATCAAATGCCTTTGGTTCTATTTCAGACATTGAACACTTACTGGCTCTGAATGCCTCTGAGTCTGTACCAAGCACTAAAAGCAATCATAGCTATTAGCAGAAAGCAGACTTTCAGAATTTTATTCTTTGTATAGCTCCAAGTGTGATTACAGTGTTTCTGGTGAGCGCTGTTACCAATAAGTAAGAGCTGTCCCAACATTAAATTGCTAAGGTAAAGGATCCAAAATCTTCTCACTAGAACATAGTAGTTTGAAACTGTCAGATGTCTTTAAGCCATGCATGACAGTTAGCCACCTGGTATGTAAAGATAGAGCCCACACAAGTATACCTATGTCAAGCACACTTGATTGCCTGATTTCATGGAAATAAAGCATAATGGAATTCTTGCCTAATCTCCTATTACCATAGCTTTGTGTAAGTATTTCAGTCAGGGTAGGCAGTATATCAACAGGCATATATTTTCCATTTGAATACCTGAGTGCTAAATTTATATTCCTTTTGTATTTAGTGAAAGATATTTCCTGGCCTAATTTGTTCAGCAAGGATATTTCTCACTTGTTTTTCATTTTTGAATAGGAGGATCCTATTGTTGGAAGAAATGGAAGTTAATTAATCATATTTTAACAAGCTTTTTATTGTGTAACTCCATTTCACTTGAAAAGCATTAAGTGGGGTTGAGGTAGGACCAGAGTGAACATTGCAAACAAAGCTTATTGTTTATGACAATACTGAATACTATGAAAATCATCTGCACGTTGCAGTCTGTTTTATACTACTAACATTTTATGGTTGATTACAGCTGTCAGAACAACATTCAAATTAAATGCAATGGGAGGTTATTTAGAAATGTAGAAGTATGTGCAGTCAACCAGCACCCAGCATTGCTGCAGAAGGCCAGAGTGCTAATTATTTTAGTTTCTACTGAAACTTAACAATGCTGTTTTATTATAAAATATTGAATATATATACTTGATTTTAATACTGTAAATATATTAGCGCCTTAATTTAACTTTTGACTCAAAGAATCAAGTGTAAAAAAGGAATTATTCCTACTAATTCCTAATTTAAGAAAATTAAAATAATTTAATATAAATGGTAATTATAAACATTTCAAAATTCAATCTCACTGAAGTTCTCACACCATTATAAACATAATTATTATATATTATATTATTAAAATATCATTGTACATTTTCATACATGCTTATATTTCATTTTCACTTGAAAACTAAGTGAATCTCCGTGGAATCTATCCATGGAATCTTTATTCAAAGTTATGGCTGCACAAAAATCTTCATTCATCAATTCAAATATTTAAAGAGTTGTCATATATAAAAGGAATGAATCATATTCTATGTGGAATCCAGTACTTGAACCAGCATAATTTTCAGTAGCAAATTAGTAGGTGCTCAATATTTGTTTGTGTGAAACTAAGATAAGCGTGTGAATGCTGCAGAATGATGGATTTTGTATCCATAATGCAAGGAAATAGGGCTGCCTAAAGATGAGATAGATCGCCCTCAGGAAACAGAGTATCTTTTGGGAAATTTCAGGGAGCACAATGTATATATCAAATGCATCATTTATGCAGATGACTTTAGGTTCTTCTCCATTCCTGAGAAGTTTTAAACACACACACACACACACACACACACACTAATTTATACAATTGTCTAAATTTGTCATATCAATTTACTTTTTACTCTAGCATTCTTAAATATCAGTAAGAATACATTTCCTCTCTCTCCCTGTCTCTCTACCCTCCTTCGTCCCCCTCCTTGTCTCTCTTTCTCTCTCTTTCTCTCTCTCTCTCTCTCTCTCTCTCTCTCCCTCTCTCTCCACCTCCCTCCCTCTGTTTAGTACTGTCTAGAAAAGTTTGTGTTTCCTTGATAAGAAGGCATGGAAAATTCACAGATGTGCTTACCATAATACTCCAAGCTTTTATTTGGTATTGTCAAGTCACAATCTGGGTAGGCTTATGATCATGGTGTACATGATCTCTGTATGACCTCTCAGGATAGGTCATAAGAGTTGATACAGCCTTTGCCTAGCTTTCTTGGGACTCTTGCTCTTTGAAGTTAGTCATCATTCCATAAAGAAGCTCAAGCTGAGGACCACTTGGAAAGAAAGAGAGCACCTGACCCACTGCCGTCACTGAATTCCTAGCCAACAGGCAGCTCCAACCTGGTGGCTATGGGAGTGAATCATCTTAAGAGTAGATCCTCCGATCCCCAGTTGACCCATCTCACCTGAAGCTGCTGGAGCAGACAATCTGTCCACATCATCACTACCTGACCAAATTGCAGATTTGTGAGCAATTGCTCACAAGTAATTGAAAATTGTTGTTTCAAGCCTCTAAGTTTTGAGGTGGTTTGTTATGCACCAATTAACATGATTTACTTGTTAACAAAGAATTTAATCAATTACTAATTGCACCATAAATAGCACCATTTCTGTAGCTATATCTTATTATGGATTGCTATGAATAATGCATTTTCTCTTCATGTCAGATGTAACAAATATTGGCAATATCTGTTCTTCATGATATGCACATTCACATATGTAGAGTATTTTGTGGCATAAAGAGCTTTTTATGAAAATTTCATGAAGTCTCATTCTTACAAGCTATGAGACATTGAATGAGTTGTTTATCTATAAATGGTCAACAGAGCCATTCTTAGGACTCTTACATAGGCTATTTAGAAGTTCAAATTAGATAAGGTATAGGAAAGCTTTACCTGAACCCTAAGAAGCTATACAAATACATTTCTATTAAAATTAATATTATTAGAAAGTTACTCTATTAATTTTAGTTTTTACTAGGTCCTTTTAAAAGTCCAGGCTCAGAATTGGTTTGAAGAGTCTAAATGAATTAGGCCTAGACTAGAGCAAAGAGTCTTGAGTTGTTTACAGGAAGATGCAAAAAGTTTTGCTTTTTCATGGTAGAGGAAATTACTTCTTAAAACCTTTATATGTCACTTTGGCTATATTCTGAAAATAAAAAGCAGGAGGTTCAAAGGGCATTTTGAATTTTGCTGCACTAAATTTAATCCTGCCTTCAGAATTCCAAGCAGCTTTCTGTGTCTTAAAACCATTTACAATTATGGAACAACATTTTTATATATTTCAGTAATATACTCTTTCAGTTTATTTCCCAAAAGGGAGTTGAAAAAGTGCTAGCTTCTTAGTAAAAAATTTGCTTCTAAAAATATATCTTATCTTTTAGAAAATGCACATATTTAAGGCATTTTCCAAATGAAAAAGAAAAACATTAAGTTGCATGAGAAAATAATGAATATTATAAATATTTAAATATTATTGAAGATACCTGATTGCTGCTCTAGTTTATGTGAATTTTGTTCCTATTAGGAAGTTACAGAATTTTTTAACTTATTATTTATTTATTTACTCAGCATATTTCAGGAATGTTGGATGTAGATTAGATAGCTATTTTAATAGGCAGTTTCACTCTTTTTCTGGGATGATGTTCAAATAGCAGAATTATCATAAATGGACATGGCCCATATAACAATGAGTATTTCTTCAGAGATGGAATATGCAACTCTGCAGTTTATTCTGAATTTTTCAAAGAAGTCTCTAAAGGGTATTTATTATTTTGGTGACCTAAAATTTTGAAGATACAAACAAGCTCAAATTGACAATCTCTTAAATTTAGTAGGAGCTAAACAGTCCATTTACTCATTTATTCATCACATATGTTGTTCTGTATCTCCTCTGTGCCAGTCACTGAACAAGGTGCTGAGTATATGACAATGCCCTTGACTAAATCTTTCCTCAAGGAGCTTGTAATTTTGAGGTGAAAGCAGCTATGAATGTATCACAAGGTATTCATCCATTTGTTTGCCTGGGCCTGGCTGTAATCAAGGATCAGGAGGCCTTCCCTTCACTAATAGATGTCATTCCTTCTCCCCAAGTGGTCTTATCCTGGAGAGTCAATGCCAAAGAGTATTTTACTTCATGACTTTCTCTTTAAATGATCATATGTCTTAAAAACTAATAAAACACAGTTCTGTTGCTTTATATGCAAAGTCCTGATCTTTGTAATTAGCTGTGCATGGTTGTGTAACATATTTGCCTTATACTTAGTGAGATTATTTTAAGCTAGCAAATTTTTTTCACTATTTCTGTTTTTTATTATCTTATTTATCATCTCTATGATGAATAGATGTGTTATTTATCTCTGTCTAGAGATGTTATTTATCTCTTATTTGTGTTTTTCTCATGTTTAAATATTTTAAGTGCATGTAATTTTTTTGTGGGAGTGGGGAATACTGTGCTTGATATCTGTGCACTTCACATTTACTTCACAGAGAATCTTCCAAAGTCCTGAGATATATCTATTTTAATTTTCTAGATTGTCCTTGGTCCTAAACATAATGTTTTTAGGGAAGTAGTATTACACATCAAGCATGTGGACTGGTCTATTATTTAGTAATGTTTTAGTTCCATATGGAAGAGAACTCACCCAGTTGCTTAATGCAAAAAAGGCATTTATTGACTCATATAACTGAAAAATTCAGGGATAGGACTAGTTTCAAATGACACTTGATTCAGGATCAAAGTAATATTGTGTCTGTTTTCTTCTATGTGCTAATTTCAGAGTGAAGATCTGCTGATTATTTTAGATTAATCAAGTCCTATTTCTGGATATGAGAGTTGAATCAACTCCTGAAAACTATAAGTATTGAGAATGGAAGATTAGCTGGTTCTCTTTTATCAGGAAAAGTATGAATGTTGAACACCAGCAGGCAAAAATCACATCACTTATTTCTGCAACAATTGGCAGTTTTCTCTACTTATTCTTCTAGTAAATTAGTGGAAAAACAGGTCAATTTATAGAATGACAAATTCTGTCCTAAATATTGATGAATAAAGCTACTGGAATATTCTATTTTTTTGTAGCTAGAAACATTCAATCCGTACATGCCTATATTCAGGGGTGGAAATCACGATTTCCAATATATATGCTCTTCTACATAGATTAAGCCTCCAGATGAGATCACATGATGGACTGATACTAAACAGAGCAAAACATTAATTTAGGTAAGGATATCAAATCTTCCCACTGATTTAAGTTCTAGAAATAGACAATGAGAAATTTTTCATAGTATTCTTTAACAGGAGGCACAACAGAGCATCTCAACTAAAGTATGCAAATCTCTTTCAGACCAATTATCCTCCAGCAGATGTCCAAGTCAATTGATGCCCTTTCTACCAGGAAGGCTTCAAAAGGAAAAAATGCATAGTCTTTCCCTTCTACCTGGTCTCAATATAAAAGTTAAAGAACAGCTGTCTAGGGTAGGGCTCTTGTTAGTTAGGTCATATTTCTCTATAAAAAATAAACTCCATGAGGCTCTTTTGTAATCAGTTCTTGAACTGCATTACAGGGTCCTTTGAGAACAAGGATCTCTAATGCTCTCTGAATATGTCAAGCTCTAGGTACTCTCTTGAGAATTGAAAGTCATCAGAGAGTTTGCTAAACCTAAAGACATAACCAAGTCAGTCAACATGCAATCATAAAATTCCAATATCCAAAAAAGTATTTTTATCTCCATAAAAATGTTTTTAGTTTTTCATATAGTCAAGTACATATTCGGTGCCTAAAAAAACTCTGTATTAGGCACTCGAGGTATAGAGGTCACTATTTTCATGGAGCTTATATGCTGTGAGAAGACAGATAATAACGAGCAGGTAATCTCAGAAAGACACAAATGCTATGTAGAAAGTAAAATAGAGTGATGTTGCAAAGAGTAACTGGATAGGAAATAGTAATTTAGGATAGATATTCATTAAAGGCTTTTCCTAGCAGGTGATATCTCAGCCAAGATTTGAATAATGTGAAGTAGCCAACCATGCAAAATCTGAGAATTAAATATCTTAGGGTATATTTCACAAGAAATAAATATGCCCAGTGATTTGGCAATCTAAAGATACAGTCAGATATTAACATTGTTTATATGAAAACTTGCATTAGGTAAAAAGAAAGCTAATTCCAATATTCTAGGCTTTTTTAAAATATGGCATTATTACAAAGTGATTTAAACAAACACTAGTGTGAAATATTTGATGTCATTTATAGTTAAAAGTAGAAGATCAGTTCCTGAGCTATGCTTGTGATACAAAACTATTGTTCCAAACCCTGGTTTTGGTCTCTGATAAGATTAAGCTGATATGTCTTAATCAATGTCTCTTTCTTACTAAGAAGTCACTTCTTAAATGCTGTATTAATTTGATAGCTTTCTTTCCCTCAGATATCCTGAAAAATCTTTAGTCATTTGAATAACTTTCAGAGACCTTGAGATATATAATTTAGACAAGTTTAAAAGAGATAAGTTTCTCCTTGAACTTACTTTGACTGTAAGTATTGTAATCACTAAGTCTGACTGTATATATAATGAAAGTGATGACTTCGCTGATAAGTTTCAGTTACAACAAAGATGTCTGCAATTCTAAAAGTGAAGTCCAAATAATTCTCAGTGCGCACAAAATGAACTTTTGAAACATTAGTGGATATGCTGGTATTTGCCTTTGTGGTATTATATCCGAGAAATCAGGGGTTTGATTACCTTTTCTTGATATGCTAACACCTCCAATAATTCAAAATACCAAAGTGGAAAAAGTCAGAGAAATAGCAAACCTCAAAAAGTAATTACATACAGTCATGTACAAACTTGGAAAATTAACTTCTGTTTTTAAAAAACATTTTCTCTTGAAATATTATGGTTATATAAAGTGCCAAAAAGACGTTTCATATTAAATCAAAAAGCAAAAGGTAAATGTAAATTAGGAAATATTGCTGCCTGTGATACCACAACTGTAATTAATTAGGTTTCTATCACTCTTAGACATTTTTCTAGGTGCTTTAAAGATTTCATTTTATTTGGTTCTCAAAATATCCTGATTAGCCTGATTTTATAGAAGAAACTGAGGGTAAGGGTTATACAAGGTCATTGTTGTAGGCTGAATAATCTTGAGGTAGAAATAAAGATATTCAGGTCCTACTCCCTGTAAGAAGCTATAAAAGGCATGGAAACAGATTCTCCCCTGGAACCTCCAGAGGAGTGCTGACACCTTGGTTTGGGCCCAGTGAAAAGGATTTTGCACTTATGACATCCAGGTCTGCAAGGGAATCAATGTATGTTGTTCTAAGACATCAAGTTTGTGGTAATTTGTTAGAGAAGCTAATATATTGGGAAACTAATATAATCATAAAGATAAAAATGTTGATACCAGATTGGAACCAATCTGTCTCCTCATTTTCTAATATATCACTTTGTTATGTAGCTTTCTAGAAGAGACTTTAGAGTTGCAAATGTAAAGCAATTGGCTAGGCAAATTCTTCATTTGAATTTAAAATTTCATGAATTTGTAGATCAAGTAAACACATTCACTTAAAAATATCAGCTCCTTCACCTAAAGTTGAATTATTTATAAAGTTTTTGAAAGGTGGAACCCATGCCTTGGGAAATTATTGACACTAGTTATCTCCTTAGATTACCTTTAATAAAAGCACAGAGATAAGACTTTTTAATCTGCTGTATAGGCATAATTTTCAATCTATTTCTATGGATAAATCATAGACCAACATTTTGCATATGAAATAAGAAGTGTTGTGGCACAATTATTCCACCAATAAATCCCGTTATGTTGTATTTTTTGAATTGATGAGGAGTTGTAAAAGTATCATTTTTTACTACTCTGGCAAACACTAGAAAGATAGGAATAGATGGATTTGAAGGCAAAGCTAAAGAAATAAAGAGCATATTACAATTAAGTTAAATTAAGCAACTTATCAAATTGGAAGCAATTCATATAATTGCTATTTTGGCAGAAACTGGAGGATCTCTTTTAAGGGTAAATGCCTTTATTTCTGGGAGACGAAATGACAATCCAACACAGACCCTCCCACCTATGAAAAGATCTACTTATTGGTCAGATTCCAGAAAAGAAAGAGTGAAACAAAATTCAAAGCTGATTACAGTTATAAGATTGGGTATTTGGATGGAGAGGACAGATAGGAACAAGATCTTCTCAGAATAAAAGGTACAGAGCTGAGGAATAGAGATAAGGAATTTGAACCTGAGAGCTCATTAAGGACAATGACTGAATCTTATGGAAAAAAAGAAAAAAAGTGTCTTGTCAAGGACTTGTCATAGTAAACTTTTAAACATAATATAACTGGAACAGCATCACATTTGAATGAGCAGCAACAATAATATTGAATACAAGAGGGTAAGAAGCTAAATTTCTTCTGTTTTAGGTCATGTTTGGTCCCAGTAAATGGAATCGAACTGAGCTTGAGGCGATACTCATTTTAAAATTTTTCTAATGAGAAAAGAAAGTTGCAATTCCAAAGACTGGGGACTTGGCTGGTTCAGAAGTGCTATATTGTTTCATTGCACCAAGAAATAAATGAGGAATTAAAATTTATTGAGTATACTGGCAAATTAGTTTTGGAAGCCAATCTATAAGCTCTCAACATAACTCCAAAGTCTTAATACTTCTTCACACATGTAAGGCTAAGGACTTGATGCATTTTACCAACTATCACAGAGACCCTGTGCAGGAATGCGTTAAACACAGAGGAGTGCCATGATGTAAGGTTGGAAATACAGGCAAGGACCACATTGTTTAGAGCTCTTCAGGCCATGAGAAATAATTTAGACATTATTGTAAGTGCAAATAGAAGCCACTGCAGAATTTTAGGTAGCAGAGATACATTGCATGATCACATTCTTAGAATATCAATCTGATTATGCTACAGGAAAAAGAAAATTGGCAGGGGGGGCGGGGGGTGGAAAAATGAAGAGACATCTTTTAGGAGACCACTGCAGTATTTTAAAAGAGAAGTGTGATGGTTCGTACTTAAGCAATGGTAGTGGAATTAAAGAGAAGTAGAAAACTTTATATATGTATATATGCTAAGGAATACACTTTTACTGATTCTCTGGATTCTTGGAAAAATATACATATAATTATATGTGTTCATTAATATACCATATATGTATGTATATTTGTATATTACCAGAAATATAAATTCAGATTTTTATTTCCTACAGAAATGCTTTCATTCCTTTACAACACATATCTTGCCCCAATTATTTAGTTCTAATATCCATGCCTTTGCAATATGACTTTGCAACTTTTCCCATCAAGACTGTATTTCCACAGCCCTTATAATGGGGCTTGCCCTGTATATTGTTTGGAAAATAAAATACAGCAGAAGAGAAAATTAATAAAAATTGAAGCCCATTCTTGTATGCCTGACCTATAACTTGAATCCAGCTGTAAAAAATTAGTGGTAAATTATTTTCTAATGAACTACAATTCACAGGTTTTTATCTTCAAATTATAAGCATTCTTACATTGGGTGGTTATTTTTCCTATTTCTTCATCACCTTCACTGTTTTATATCTTACTTCATTACTGGCAAAATACCTTCAGAGTTACAATATCTTTAACAGCTTTGTCTTTAAAAATGATAATAACTTCTTTTCTGTCTAAATTTTTCATTAGAGCTTATCAAAAAATTAAGCCAGCAATTGAACTATATATACTAAAATATGATAAACTTGAGAAACTGAAACTCTTGATCTGTCATAGTGATGTCTTAAAATACACTGGCTAAAGCCAATTACAAAATCAGAAGATTATTTTTCAAACTGATGACATTTAAAAAATCTTTTAGGCATTTTCAGGTTACAACATGACAATTTTTGAGTTCTAAAATAAAACTTGTTCTTTGTTCTATGGAAAAGCCTAGGTTTCTTCAAGGCAGTGTCTGGAAAAAGTGAGGATTATGTTTATTTGAAACAATAACTTGAAAGTTTATTTTCATAATTAACTAGAAATGTTAATTTTTTGAGAACGATCTTACCTGTATAACATATAAAGATTGCCCTCAAATATTTAGTATTCTCTTCATTTAAACATTAAAAATCAATATTTTAAGATGATAGGAAATAGCTATTCATATAGAAATAGAAAATGTTTATTCCAAAATAAATGTCCAATCTCTTATTTGAAGGTATTTTGGATATCTCTTTGTGTGTAAATGGACAATTGTATGTTCATAGAATTTGAACCTAAAAATGTAGCGGGGAATCTGCAGTTTGCTTTTCAGAAAGGCACAGTAGCAAAATTGGTGAAATATTCCAGTATTGGTTATGGGCAGAAATGCCTTCCTTTTTTTGTGGTTTGGATACTTGTCCTCTCCCAAAATCATGTTGAAATTTAACCCCCAATATGGCACTATTCAAAGATGGGCCCTTGAAGAGGCTTTTAGAGCACTCATGAAAGGCTTAACTCATTCATGGACTAATAGGTTATCCTGGGAGTATGACAGGTAGCTTTATAAGAAGAGGAAGACAGATCCAAAAAGCATGTTAACACACTCAGCCGCCTTGTCGTGTGATGCCTTGTGACATCTTGGGACCCTTTAGAGAGTCCCCATGAGCATGAAAGCTCTCACCAGATATGGCCCCTTGACCTTGAACACCTTAGCCTCCATTAATATAAGAAATATACAGCTTTTCTTTATATATTACTCACTTTTAGATTCTGTTATAGACAACACAAAATAGACTAACAGACCTTTCAAAAAAAGTTTATAGATGCAGGAGAATCAGGAATTCCAAGCACCCTGAAGACTTCCTTTACTTGTTATTCACGATCAGCTCCAGTTATCTTGAATGTTTAATTTAATTTTGGAGCTTTATAACTGCTCCAAAATTAAATTAAACATTCAAGAGAACTTTGGAAAAATATATCTAATATAATTTCTGCAAATTCTGAATGAGGGATGGGGAAAGAAAGGATTTGTTCAGTAGGACAGAGAGGCGGAGAGATTGTCCTGGAATTAGCACAATAATCTATACTTGCCTGTGGGCTGAGATGATCTAGACAATTAATAGGCATTTAGAGCTGCAAGGACACATACCTTTAGCCATGGTTTCTTGAATGCATGCCTCAGTAAGTTTTGCTGGGCTTCCTACTATGGAAAAAAATGTAGAGGGTTTTTGCAAACAAAATATAGAAATCCCAAATCCAGGTGCCCCGGATGTTTGCTTTAACAGGTTTAATTCATTATCAAAGCTTCTCCATTTTCTTTAAACCTCAGCAACAAGTAAACAGATTAACTTTGTGGCTTTAGTTCAAAAACTAAAGCATTATATTGTGTTCAATATTCACCTCAAGAATCCAGTATAGTGACAAATATAAAAACACTGGATTTTGGGAAAAGTAATTGAAGTAATCACCTTGGCATTGCTTATTATGTAATAAATACATATAATATACAAATAATATATATATATGCATGTTATATATGTTTACATGTGCTGGGATTACAGGTGTGAGCCACCGTGCCCGGCCTGTAGTTGTTTATGTATTGACATAAATGATGGGATTCTGTTTTGCTTTACATAGAACGGTGGTTCTCAAATGCTTTTCACCTTACCCCAGCACAGAATACACTCCCATCAGGAACATACCTTGATAATAATAGTGATTCACTTGGGGGTTGAAGAGGACTTATCTCTAGAAAGGAACACCAGAAGTCCTAGAGATGATTATTCACCTCCATTGAGAAATTTGTTCATTTTTCTCTTCCATTTCCTTATAACCACTGACAAAGAATATTTAAACTAAAAAAAAAAACCTCTCAAATGTAGCATTATAACTTACTAGAATAATTAAATGTTATGCTAGAAATGTTTACTTAATACAAAGAAAGTCAAAATAAGAGGATAAAAGAAACAATGGAAATGAAACACATAGAAAACAAAAACCAAATGGGGAGATACAATAGAAGACATATTAATAGTCATATTAAATATAAGTGGATTAAGCAATCAATCAAAAGGCAGAAATCTTCAGATTACACTTAAAAAAACAACAATGTTATTTTATGGTGTCTACAGCAGGCACAATTCAGATCCAAAGATATAAATGCATTAAAAATAGAATAAAAATATTATTCAAACAGTAATCACAACTAAATTGGAGTGATTATAATAATATTAGACAAGGCCAGGGATTAGGGGATTGGGAGGAAAGTGAGGATGGTTAATTGGTACAAAAAAATAGAATGAATACAATCTGGTATTTGATAGAACAACAGAGTGACTGTAGTCAATAACTATTTGTACATTTTTAAATAAAGAATATAATTTGTTTGTAACACAGAAGATAAATGCTTGAGGTGATGGGCACACCATTTACATTGATGTGATTATTGTGCACCATATGCCTGTATCAAAATATTGTAGGCACCCCATAAACATATATGAGTACTATGTACCCACAAAAATTAAAAATTAAAAAAAAAATCAGTCAAAATAGATTTCCAAACAAAAATTTTACTGAAAACAAATTGGGATATTTAAAATAATAGCAAGGTAAATCCACCAGGGCTACATAACAATTATAGACAAATAAGTACTTATCATCACAACCCAAAAATACACAAAAATTGGCAAAATTGAGGGAGAAAGAGAAAATTGAACATTTGGCTTGCTAGTATTATATATATATATATACACATATATATAATTTTGGCTTTTTTTCCTTTTCTTTTTTTTTTTTTTTTTTTTGAGTCACTGTTTTGCTAGGCTAAGGTGCAGTGACAAGATCATGGCTCACTTCAACTTCAAACTCTTGCACTCAAGTGATTCTCTCATATCAGCTCCCTGAGTAGCTAGGTCTACAGGCATGTGGCATGTATGTTCATTAGGGATATGGGTCCATGGGTTTTTGTTGTTTTTATGTGCTTGTCTGATTTTGGTATCAGAGTAATGCTGGCCTATACAAGAAATTAAAAAGAATTCCCTCCTTTTCAATTTAATTTTTTTCTTTTAAAATAATCAACAACATACAGTTACTGTGAGCAGAGAGTAAAATTGTAAAAATATTATGGCCAAACTCTGCTGTTTTTGTTTTTGAGATTTCTTTCTCATCTTGAATGCCATGTTTTTTTCAGATATTATTTTCTTAGTTTTATCATTTTTTTCAGATGTTATTTACTTAGTTGACGCAACAAAAAGCATACAGAGGATACAATCCAAGTTTTCAAGCAGAAGCACTAGTGATAATTTTGAAATTATATTGATAGAATATTTATATTAACTTAGGTGTTTTAAACATAAAATTTCCAAATATAGGAAATATTAAAGAGAAAATTAGACAAAGTTAAGAGAACTTTATTTACCCAGTATCTAGATTCAATAATTATCAAATTTATATGCTTGATTTTTCATTTTCCCTCCAAGTTTTGACCTCATGCCATTCTGCCTACAGACAATCCTAAAATATCTCTCAAAATGATAGAGATTTTTCTTCTTTTGAGCAATTTCATTGCCACACCTATTTAAGAAAAAATAGCAGTAATTCCTTAATATTTAATACAGTTTATATTCATATTTCCTCAATTGTCTCAAAAATGTCTGTTTAAAATCAGTTTGTTCAAATTAGTACTCACTTAAGCTGCAAGCTGGTGGTTGTATTTCTTGGATCTTTGTTAATTTAGGATAAGCTCTTTTCTCTAACTCCTGCCTCCCTTTTTTTCATGTTCTTATCACATGGCAGATACTAAGTCAATTGTCTAGTGGTAAGAACTGTAGTTTTGGCCGGGCGCGGTGGCTCACGCCTGTAATCCCAGCACTTTGGGAGGCCGAGGCGGGCGGATCACGAGGTCAGGAGATCGAGACCATCCTGGCTAACACTGTGAAACCCCATCTCTACTAAAAATACAAAATATTAGCCGCGTGTGGTGAAGGGCGCCTGTAGTCCCAGCTACTGGGGAGGCTGAGTCAGGAGAATGGTGTGAACCCAGGAGGCGGAGCTTGCAGTGAGCCAACATTGCACCACTGCACTCCAGCCTGGGCGACAGAGCGAGACTCCATCTCAAAAACAAACAAACAGACAAACAAACAAACAAAACCAGGAAGTGATATCTAGAAGTTCGCTTAGATTCAGTTTCAACTTTGATAATACTGTTTCTAGGAGGGATACAATATCCTGCTTTCTAGTGTTTAATAATGGTAAGATTAATCATAGGTTCTGTGCCAACAGCCTAATCCTTTCTTTGTAAAGTTGCCCATCAATCTTTCTTCTAATTGTTTATTCCTCTGCCTGAAACAGTTGATTTACTACAAATTGCAAAATAGCAATGATTTTATTCTGACATTTCTTCCTCATGTATTAGCTTAAATCTTTTCTAAAAAGCACTTCTCATCATTGGCTAGGACTACTGTAGTATATCAAAATACAGTTAACATGAGGGACTTTAGGGAAGATATTAAATTTTCCTTTAATTGCCGATGTTAGAATAAGGAAATGGTGCTCTAGATGCTTAGATAGAAATCAATGCCTTTTTGTTTTTGTTATTTAATGTGATTGTTATTCATTGACTATATTCTCTCTTCAAGTATCCTTATTAACTCAATGTTTGTAAAAAAATGTATTTTTAAGGTAATACGGATTTAAGAATGTATTTTTAAAAACAGTGAGTTAATAAGGACTAATGTGTATTAACCAATAGAACCTGTTTTATTTTTCTGCACAAATGTTCTCATCTTTGTTTAGTTGGAGATTCTTCATTTTAGTTCCGAAGTCCTTTGGTATAACATTATCAGAATATATTGCTCCTTTGATTCAGTTTCAAGTTTGGTAATATTGTTTCTCATACAGATGTGAAAAACTCACCTTGAACAGTTCTTACACCAGTCTTGGAATCAGCCAAATCTTGCAGAGGTAGTAGTTGCTGTAAAATTTCAGAGTTCACAGTTTTGAAGATGGAGTGCCTATTCCTACTGGGCAGCTATTGTTTATAGGCTCTTTTAGTGAACAGAGCTAGGATATATGATTACTGGGAAAAAATAATTGATACAAATATTTCCAAAAAGTATATCATTACAATTTATTTTGCTGTTATATTTATATGGTTTTTTCCTTATACTAAAATCCTTAGGTCCTAAAACATTAACATAATTATTTGCTATGTGTATGTGTATATATTAGATTCAAAATAATAATAATCTTATCACTAAAAATCAAAAGTGAGTGAAGTTTGAGATGTCTTTATAGTTTTACTTTGTCCTTAGACTGCATTTCTACTTTAGATCTATAGTCAAAATATCAAATTTTAAAATCACTTCAAATTGTTCTTTTTTTGGTGACTAAGCAATCAACTTTATATTGTTTGAATTTATAAGTTTGGTTTCAATTTTAGAAATTGTAGTTATTTTAAATTATTTTTATTTTTAAATATATAAATCACATTATCCCAAAGTCAAAACACATAACCAGTTACATGCAGGGAATATTAATTTCTATATTTGATCCATCTACTTTGTTTTCTTCTTCATCCATAGATAGTAATTTTATGGCTATTTCTCTAGCATTTATTTTTGCAATTATTAAAAATATATGCACATATTTCTATTATTTCCCATTTTATACAAGGTTAGGATATGCTATATAAATTCCATACCTCGTTGTTTGCAACCTAATATATCCCATTTTAGGTAAATCAGTGACTTAGGATTGGGTAAAATGGTACTGAAATCTGATAACCAAGGGCACAATTATATGGTAAAACCTACTGAGACATGTTTATT
This sequence comes from Pongo abelii, assembly GCF_028885655.2. Taxonomy (NCBI): domain Eukaryota; kingdom Metazoa; phylum Chordata; class Mammalia; order Primates; family Hominidae; genus Pongo; species Pongo abelii. The sequence continues at coordinate 90,176,162 of NC_071991.2, forward strand.
TGAACTTGCATTTCTGTAGTGATTCATAGAAACTCTCTGATCTTACCTATCCGACAATACTGATATTTAGTAGACTACAAAATGTAGCAACTGAAATAGTTTAAACACAGTCATCCTCTGCAGGTAATTTTTTTTGGCAAATGAAAAAGCTATTTTTATTCAGACTGTGTTGTTCTACTCATGAGCCAATGACTCTTTCTCTGAGTGGGGATCTGCTCCACCATTCACAGTCTGGGACTCTTCAACAGTATTTGCTCCACATCCCCAGCAATACCTAATCAAACAATGAGAAGATCCCAGCCCAGAGATTGAAGAAGTTAAATTTACACTAATAGGGGTTTGAGAATTGGGACATAAGAGATTAATACATCTTTTCATGTGTTAAATTTGGTTTAGTAAATTGAGAGCTGTTGGGGCTCATGTGAATAGTGGTAGAACAGTTTGGGCTGAAAAGGAAGAGAAGAGTAAATAAAGTCTGCAGAAGGAAGAAAAGAGGAAATGGGGAGAATCCCAGGGAGTTCTTCCTGTCTCCCACTTTTTAACATAAGGCTTTTCTGTAAGGGGTCTGGATTCCTGCCTGTGGGTTTTATAACGATGCCCTGTACTTCTATTTTGTAGTTCTCTGTCAGTACAATTTTAAAACAACCTGAGCCAGCTTCCTACAACAAAAATTTCCTAATTAATAAGCTTGGCATATGTATGTTCGATTGCAGGAAATAGGGGCATAAGTCACCATTAGCAAGAGATATCCATATGGAGATATTCTAATGCTTAGATACCTGTGTTAAGTGAATATAAGGGCACCAAAAATGAGCACCCAGTCATCTTATTGTGATTCTCAGCCAAAGTTGGAGGCATATAGTGCCTACAACCAATCAGGTATTAAGAAGTTACCTAAGGAGAATATCCTGTGACTGAATTGAGGGGGCATTCTAATCAGACAGGCACAAGGAAAAGGTAAACTTGTTTAGACTCTCTAGAAATGCACATTTAGCAAAGAATTATCTTGTGCTTTAGATGATACCTAAAACTCTGTGAGCTGGAACATTACGATTTGAGGGAAATTATACTTACTCATTCATTTTTACTTTATTTCCCTGTTCAGCAATGTGAGTCAGCAAACATCACATCAATATGCTTCATAGATTTTAGGAACTGTATTTCCTCTGGAAATTAGGAACCTCAGGATAAAAATGTAGAGGAACATAAGTAACAGGAATTAGAAAGTTTTAGAGAGTCTACCACTGAAAAATCTTTTTTGTTTTTTAATAATACATTTTTATATTTTCAGTGCAATTTTATTTATATTTTGTGAGAAGACAAAAGAGTTGCTAAAACAAGGCTAACTGTAACACCATTTTTCATGAAATGTCATGAATTTTGAATTAAGATGGACCTAAATTAAGGTTTAACTTTTCTCAAATAAATTATTACTTTAAAGTATAATTACACTAAATTTTATTATCAAGAGTTTTGTGAACTATAAAAGGATAATATAAAATAAATTTTCAGGATGTCTTTGAGGTAAACTCTTACCCTGCTCAGCTAGGATTCTCTCTTACGCACGCGCACACACACACACACACACACACTCACTCTCACTCATTAATTGCTTGGCAAATTTTATTTCACACCCTCAAATTGACTTTATTTGGGTTAAATTCATTTTGAGGAACTAAATTATTAGAATCAGCTGCCCAGGTCAGTTAAATCAGCTAGCTATTGGCCAGCTTGCTGAGTATACATGTTGCAGCTGAGGGTGAAAGTATCATTTAATATCCTGGAGGAGACTAACACTGAGCGTTCTTTGATGCCGATCTGGTGGCCATTCTCAGTGCCAACATTTCCACTTGTATAATCTGTCTCAGGAAAATCATATTTTCAACTTCTAAGAGGTAGTTAAAGAGAGATATTTGCTGTTGACAGACAACTAATTTTTTGATGGTTATTCCTAATAAGTTACTTCTAACCAAAATCTATTCTAATAATTGTCATGAACAAGCAACAAACATCCATACTCTTCAAAAGAGTTTTAAATACACTATCTACCCTAACACACATTAATACAGAAATAATTAACTGATTACTGGGTCTAAATTTTGAGGATACATGTAGTTTATCTACAAATAAATGTTGGAATTACAGAAACGGACAAAAAATACTCTGCTAGCAATGCTCGTACACGTTTACATGTTACATGACTCACAATAGTAGGTGTGAAATATATTATTTTGACAAAGTGTTATTTTGCATTAGCGTTATCATCATCTTGTTATTGTGCCTGCTTAAAACTTTCTGATAGCTTCATATAGATATAAATTTAAACCCTTTATCATTGTTACAGTCTCTCATATTCTAGCCACTTCCTACCACTCTAACCTTAATACCTACTGATCTTCCTCATTTGCTCTCTTTTCAAAAAAATCCTTGAAACAATATTTATAATACTTACAATGATGCATAGCATATCATAGGCACTGTGTAAATCTTTATGGAATGGAAAAGAAGGAAAATACTGAATTGATTGAAGATTAAGTATTTATTTCCTTTTGTATACTTTTTTATTCTTGTATATTTACTTCAACTTTTATTTTGGATTCAGGTACATGCATAGTTTTGTTACATGGGTATACTCTGTAGTAACTCTAGTGTAGCTATTTTTTCTTATGTGAATATATGTTATAATAGTTATTAATAGAAATAGGACTGCAATCTTGTAAGAAAATTTATTCTAAAATTTATGTAAATTGTTAAAGTGGTTTAGTATTTTAAATATTGGTATGCAAGTGACATTTATATAATAGTAAGATTAAGGACAGAATGAGATGAGAGAGACAGAGTGGGACATGCACAGCATTTTTCAGACCTGGATTCATCAACAAGTCACAACATTTATAGCTTAATGTACTAACATACCTAAAAGGTAAGGTTATTAAAGTTAGAGTGTATTGTGTGGTTTTGAAAGGAAAAAAAAAAAAAAAAGAAAAATGTCAACAAAAAGGACAACCTTGGATGGGTACTGTCTTTGGTTGTCCACAGGAAAGGAAATCTTAGCTAATGGATCTCAAACTTACCAGCATTGATGACGGAGATAAATCTCAAGTGGAAATATCTATAGGCCTTTTTAGGCTATAAAGGTTATAGAACCTGCGGCAAAATTATACTGTAACCTACAGCCATTAACATTTGACTTGTAGAAGTCCTTTTCTGAGTCAATGTCCTTTTTAGTGACCTTCTGATTCCTATGACTTCAGATTACAGTACAGACTTTCATTCATCTGGTACTTTAAAAGTCTCTGCAAATACAATTTTTGATTTTAAATACAAATTGTTGCCTTTTAATATTTTTGGCTTCTCTATAGCTTGATTAAGGGGAATAATATGATTATGCCAATACAAGTATTTACAATCTTTGACATTTATTTTTTCTGTTTAAAATGAATAATCTGGTGTTCTGTTATCTAACTTAGTCTCAAGTGTATTTTAGTTAGCATTAGTCATTTTCTCAGCCCTGGTCAGTTCTGAGTCTTTGCAACACTATGTATTCAAAGAAAGAACTAGATAATAGCAAGTCCTAATAATAGTAAGACTTCAAAGAAAGGACTAGCTACTAGAAATACTTTAAATAAAAAACAATAGAAAAAGTCATTCTCCCCTCAGATAACAGCATCTTAAACCTTTCAAGAAGGTGTGAATAAGGCAGAGCAGGAGGTGCTAAGGAAGGAAGAGAGTGAATAGCAATGATACCTAAACAGAAAAGACAAGCTTCAAATGAAACATTTCTTTAAATCCCTTGTTTCAAAATAGAAATTCATGCTTGTCATAAATTCTGTTTAGTAGTATGTTTATTTGATATGCTTTTTTTCATAATAATAGCTTCCATTTATTGAGGGCTTAGTATATACCAGGCACTATGTAAAGCATTTACACATACCTTTTCATTCAATATTCTCAATTCAGTGAAGTGATACTCGAAGAGTCTAATTAATGGATAACTCTGAAGTGATAAGGTCAGTGTTTGAACCCAGGGTTATCTGATTCCATAGCTATGCTCTTAAACATTATCCTTCAAAATAATGTGCCAAGTTTATAAAATAGTTTTCTATATCCTCCAGATCACTATCATTAAAAGGGTATATAATACCTCATGTTTAGAGGATTGACTTAAATATTTAAATGGTAAATTCCTCTGCTCCATCCAGAGAGATTTGGAAGAGTTGATTTAGTGTGGTCCTAAAGGATGAATATTTTCAACCAGGAAGCTTGGGGATCATAATGCAGGTGACCGAGAGCTTCACTGTAAGAAATCATATGCTTGTAGATTTTTCTTCTACCTATTGCTGTATCAACTAAGCTCCCCGCCTTGTCTTTTCTTTGTAAAGGAAAAATCAAGCTGTTACATCCTGAGACAAGTCTCACCTTACCCAGGAGGTGGCTAAAGTGCTAAGGAGGGAAGCAAATGAATGGCAGTGAGGCACAGCAATATTTTTCTTACTTGCTCTTCTCACAAGACCCGTGATGAGTAGCTGGTTGCAAATTTATTTGAAAACTTTTCCTACCTTGGCAAGCACAAATGTCTTCTGGCTTACCACATGAATAAATTCGTAAAAAGGTATCTTTTCATAAAACTGGTGATTCTTTCCCTTGGGAAGGTAATATTGGTGTTTGGAGGAGAGTTGGAAAGCTGAGAATCTATGACCTAATGCAGTGAATGTTTTTTTTTCCCCCCAATTTCTTTGCTAAGTGGTCTTGAGAATTTTTTTTTTTTTTTTAGAATAGGTATGTTTTTGTTTTTTGTATATAAGTGTGGAAACTTGGCATATAAATCCATCATAAAAGACCACCTACATTGCACATATTTTAATTAGGCATTTTTAACCATAATATGCTTCTGTTAAAATGGCTTACACTACAGTAGATATATTGGAAATCAGCCAGGATGTTATAAATATTTTGGCAATATTTGAGCAGCCAAAGAAATGTCAACTTCTATTTGGAAAATTTAAAAATATCATTATAAATCCAGTTGAAAGCTTCTAACTGTAATCCTGTTGACCACTGACCTATAGCAGTAACTTGTGTAAAAAATATGTTCCTCTCAGAGCCCAGAACTGGAACCAAGTTATTATGAAATTTACTTGAAAAAAATTCTCATTTCCTCATCTATAAAATTTATAAAACACTTAGATTTTGAAGAGAGATGGTGGAAAGCCTAATATATGTGTTGGAATATTCAACCAAAAAGGGTTGACAGCATTTAATTTTAGTTTTCTTCTCTTTATTCCTGAGTGAATTCAAAGGGCTGTGGATATTCTGATATATAAGGTGAGAATTGAGTTCAGGGGCCATTTTCCCCCAGAGTGTAGAAAATTTGTTCCATTAAGACCTTGAATATTGAGACCCCAAAAATGAATAACCCATGACTAATTTAAATTCTTTTCTTGTAGAAGCACTCATTTCTGTGCATGAATACAGAGTCACAATAGGTACCTATATATGTTACAAAATGTCATTTGCCCCATTGTTAAGGACTTGTCTTCCACAAGATATAATGTAATAGCAAGAAGCAAATGCTGTTAAAGCTTGATAGACATGTTCTATAGAGGTGAAGCTAGATTTACCCTCTTTTAGCAGACTATTTGGGAATGAGAAAGATGCTGAATTTCATGCTAATAGGGCAAATTGGTTTTGTTAACTTATCAGAAATAATACTTCATTTGGAATTCAAATATCTGGAACAAATATAGCCTTTGCCATTATAGTTCTAGAAAGCTAGCTATGGAAATGCAAGTAGAAAAAAATGCAAGGTTAGTCTTCATCAGAGTAACTTTGTTAATCTCACCTCGAAATGCAATAATGATAATGCTATTAAAATAATTAACTGGAAAAGGTCTCTGGAGCCATACAACTTAGTTCAATAATAGCTTTATTCTTGTTGGTTGTATCACATTCAACAAGTTATTTAACCTCTCTGTCCCAATTTCCTTATGTGTAAGCAAAGATAATGAGATCATTTATTTCACAATACTTTTATAAGATTATATGAGTTTTGCATGCCAAGGGCTTTGGATTATTTTTGGCATAGAAAATTCCATCGTTGCTGTGTATAGTTTGTTTCATTATTTTTTTTTTATCATTTCACTTATGAGTGTCCCTTTAGGGCATGCATATTAACATATCTGAAAAGACCAATTCATCATGTAGGCAAATAATCTCTTAAGTATGCCAGATTTAGAATGTAAAATATAGGACACTTAGTTAAATATAAACTTTTGATAAACCATGAAAACATTTTCAGTATGTCTGAAACATTTGATGCATACCTATGCAATATTCTAGAAGCCTTTCACCCCTTTCAGAAAATATTGACTCCTTTTTCTATAGTTCTAACAAATGTTTCAAATTGTTTCTCCTTAACCTAGCTTGAAAGATAATCTTATATATGAGCTAGACACCATGAGTAGGGACACAAAATATTCCTTTTGACCAAGATTGAGTCGTGTCATGGTCAGTGTTACCCGGAAGTTGTAGAATGTGGTATAACGTTATCTTCTAAACCAAGTCAAAGAGAAATAACCAGGGAAATCTGCTGAATCTACTGGATAATAGAAGGAACCTTAATTTTAGGTGGTTGGAAAGGTGTTAGAATATAACCCTGAGGCTGCCAGAAGAGAGACTGTGCAATAAAGGATAAGCAAAAATAATACAGAAGAAAACAGAGCAAAGGGATGAAAGAGAGAAAGACAAAATTCGTTTCTCAGACATGCTCTGAATTCCTGCAGCCAGCTGAATAGATTTGATATACCTTTGGCATTTTCAATTATGGAAACCATTAAATTCTCTTTTTTTTTTTTTTTTTTTTTTTTTTTTTGAGATGGAATGTCGCTCTGTCTCCCAGGCTGGAGTGCAATGGCGTGATCTTGGCTCACTGCAACCTCCACCTCCTGGGTTCAAGTGATTCTCCTGCCTCAGCCTCCCAAGTAGCTGGGATTACAGATGCCCGCCACCACGCCCAGCTATATTTTGTATTTTTAGTAGAGATGGGGTTTCACCAGGTTGGCCAGGCTGGTCTCAAACTCCTGACCTCATGTGATACACCCTCCTCAGCCTCCCAAAGTGCTGTAATTACAGGCATGAGGCCGGGCACAGTAAATTCTCTATTTTGTTAATACCAATTAGCATTCAATTCCTCACAATCATGGCTGAAAGATTTCTGGCAAATAAATCAAATAAAAGGCCATCTATGAACCTTTGAAAATGCCAGAGTCCAAGGATAGCAGGTTACCTGGGGATAGGGAAGGATGATAGATATCAAAAATGCAAACTTCGTTACTTAGTAATTGTGCCTGATATCTTTCCTACATTAGAAGCTATACTATAAACTTCTCAACAGTTTGGTTATCTATTGCTGTATAACAAACTATACCAAAACTTAGCGGCTTAAAAGAACAATTTATCACTTATTGTTCTATGGGTTGACCGGGCTTATCTGGTTGGTTCTCACTTAAGGTCTCCAAGCAGTTTCATTAAGATGATAGATGGGACTATAGTCATCTGAAGGCTCTGGTGAGCTGGACATCCAAGATGGCTAACTCACATGGCTAGAAGTTGATACTTGCTGTTGGCTGTGAGCCCAAGTGGAGGTGCCAGCCCAAACACTATGTGGCTTGAGCTTCTCACAGCATGGAAGCTGGGTTCAGGGACAAGCATTCCAAGAGATCCAGACAGAAGCTGCCATGTTTCTTATAATTTACCCTCCAAGCCAGGAAGCATCACTTCTGTGTTTCATTGGCCAAAATTAAATCATATGGCCATTATAGATATAAGGGGAGGGGACTACACTAGGGCATGAATACAAGAACACATGGTTTATGGACAGGGGGGAAGGGAAGGGGGTGGGTACATCATTGGCGACTCGCTACCACATTATGTTAATTAAAGTAGCCATTCCAATTACTGTTCATATCAGAACACCTATCACAAAATGCAATTTCCTTACTTATTTGCTTCTGTATTTACTTTTCCCAGGAGAAGGTAAATTCTTTGAACGCCCTGATGACATTTACTCTTTCCCCAATGCCCATTACAGTGCTTGCACATAGTAGCTGTTATTGAAAGAGTAAATACATCAACTAATAAATGAATGAATAATTATTTTTCTTGAAACCAGATCTACTGGGCCTAGAAGATCATGCATACTCAACTTACTAAATCATTATTTTTATCATAGAAAAATGCTATTAGCCTGGGGATTTGAGTGCCTAAACAGGGAAGAATCAGTTGGCCTAGATACATTTGGAGAAATTATTTTGGTATAATATACATTTTGACAACATATCAAGAACTCAGAATAAAGCACTATTTTGTTAATTTATTTATATTTACCACTAAAATTATGAGTGCTTTTTTTATTTCACCACTCTAATAATTTTTGGTTTGAAATGAATTAATCTACTACATTTATTACTTCAGTCTCTGTAAGATTATCAGAAAAAGTTGGAGAGGCTCTCACAAACCAGATTGAAGGGGATTGATAGGAGCTGGAGTATTAAGAATGTAATAATTAGTGACCATATGGGTCCTGCTCCTTATTAATGTTCAATTAATAATAAGCATCAATAGTATAATTAATATTTAGTAATGATTTAAGAAATAAATGTAACTAGTTTGGTACGTGAGATGAAGCTGGAGACATAGAATTTCTCTAGAAGGACATTTAAACCAATTCATGTTATTTCAGTTTCACTTATAACTAGCACGTTTATTTTCTCAAATAATCATCAGAAAGATTCTACAACAGCACATAGCCCTGAGAAACATTATGATAATTTGAATTAGACAAGGAAAGATTTTAGTTCCCTAGAAATACACATACTTTAAAGAATTAATGGATAGCAACTTCTGGGGCAATTTGGGTTTGGGTTTTTGTCAAATTTTCAGTGTTTGCAAAATTGTTTCAGGCATTTGATAACGTAGAACACAGTTTATGCTTTTTTTTTCTCTCCTATCTCTTGGTTCGTGCCTCAAGAGTACTGAGTACAGTTGAAGTATCATTCTGTAATCCTCTCTTATGTCTCTAATATTTTATTAATAATGCAAGGAAGGAATTTTTGGTGGTTATCTTCCTGGTCATCTTCGTGATTGCTATGCCCTTATGCAATAAGAAAATAATAGGGCTTTGCCTAGGTCTTCGTAAATACTAAATTAATTTCTACAATTCGGAAGACAGATGATCACGAGTATGAATCTCACCTCTGCTACTTAATATTTGAATGTTCTTCCCCAAGTGTCTTTATCTTTCTAAAACTCAGTTTTCTCATCCAATATAGCATCAGTATTCTCATCATAATAGCACTGTTTCTTATGGTTGTTGTAAGGATTAAATCAATTAACACCTGTAAAGTGTTTAGAACAGCAGGGGACAGTAAGCACTATGTAATTGTAAGCGATTATGATTATGATTATTGTCCATTGATCCAGATTCACAATCTTCTGAAGGAGTTAAAATATTATTATGTATTAGCCTGACACACACCCATAACTAGAAAAAAACAAGTTCCGAGAAACAGAATTGACCAGCTAAGAGCACACAGCTACTGAGTTGCAAATAAGTTTCAGCTTGAAGGGCTTACAATTTGTAATTGGTGTGAAGAAACAGCAATTGTTTTCTGTGGAGATGCCAAATTCTTTTTCCATGTTCTCAGAATCCCAGGACAGTGTTCCCAGCAACATAGTATGATATGAGACACTTTCTTAATTCAGGGAATCCAACTATATAAGTTTTTCTTTTATTGAAAGTATAATTAGTTATAATTTTTAATTGTGGACCATTTCTTAGTGCTCCTGAGTTTGAGAGATATTGTAAAAAAAATTCTTAGTTCACATAAGATTAAATTTTGAGATGCAAGCTATTTTTGTTGTTTCTTCCTTTTATGTTTACTTTCTTTTTTTTTGTTTTAGTTTTTAGTGGCAGTGGTTTTTGAGTTGTAGTTTTCTTTCCTTCTACTACTAATAATTTATACTGACCTAGATAAAAGTTTCCTCTGTAGGTAGGCAGACAGGCAGGCAGTAATTAGATATCTGACTGTATTAAGAACTACTTATATCAAAATGTGATTTACTGTACTTCTCAGATAAGAATTCCTCTTTGGTCTCTGGTGAAGTAGCAATTACCACATCATTTCCAAACTTCAATAGCTTATATGTGGAATTTGCAAGCGTGCGTGCTGTGCAAGCATAAATTTGATGCCTATGTTTAGACTCTTTATGACCATGTCGCAAATTCTGAGGCAGCATTTGTGCAATGGAAAGTAAAGATATGACACAGAGACTTCACACAAAAGAACTGCAGAGTTGATTTTTACACTAATGCTTCACTTTGTAAATAAGGAAAACTGAAATATCTTCAGACCTATGGAACTAACATTAAAAAAGATAAAATTAATGTACATGATCTGATTATTTTCTGTTATACTAGGGATTAATATTGTGCCACATATGTTTCACTGAACCTAGTAATAAACAACTGTTACTTATTTACTTATTTGCTGTAAGTTAGTTCCCTCTATATGGGTGTGGTGCCACACAGTAGGCATGATGAGTTCCTACCGATTGGTTAATAAGGTTAAAACGATTACTGTAAGTGTTTGAAATAAAAAGTTATAATAACTTAGGCACAGTGGGTTAAGGACATACTCCAATAAGAGAAAAAAATGCCTATATAGTGAAATTATTAAAAAATATATTTTAACATTGCCTTTGTTTTAATAATTAACTTATTCATTTACAGGAAATACATTGATATTAAAGTACAATTTTATTCCTGTACCATTAGAAAATGTCACTTATCATAGAGGCAGGGAAAAGGAAAAGCACTATTTATAAGACTGTAAGTTTACATCTATAACAAAATATTTAATCTTCTTCAAAAAGAATCTGAATATGATTTTTAATAGAAAATATACCATTTTAACTTTGATTATTATACAATATGGAATTTAATAAGTTTGTCCACCAATTTCTATTTGTATTTAATATTTACCTGACTTCAGAGGCACAGTGACATATATAAACATAAGAAATACTATGTGGATTTTATAGGCAAGATCCATCCTACTGTGCTTCTAAAATGACTCACAGACAATATACTAAACAGTATCACAGATAAGTGCAAACAGTGTAAAAAAGCTTGTTCATTATAGAAAAGTTGCCCAAAAGTCCTATTTTTTTTTTCTTATCCAGCTTAGACTTCAGCATCCATCATTATATTCACTCTCTGGAAAATATGCTCGGCTACCTTGCCCACCCCCTCCCCCTATATTTGCTACTTTTGCGAAACCTTAGCCAGGGTAAAACCTCACTGCTGAATGTGACTAAGTGAAAACACAACTAAGGAGACTTATCTTACTTAAAATTGATGATCACAAGTTTCAAGTGGGTATACATTGTTCTCTTTCAATCATACAAGATATTCTCATATATATATTCATACATATAGCCTCACCATATATATTTAATATATATTAAATATAATAAATAATATATATTAACTGTATTAATATATATTAAATACATTAAATAAAGGATATATATATATATATCAGACACTCCTCCCCAATCCTTCACTCAGCTATTGAGTTGTTTCTAGTTTATTGAGAAAATAAGTAATCAGAAAACATCTCTATAAACTTTGATTTTTAAGATTTTTTCCCATTCCTGTGAAAAATGCTGTTGGCATTTTGATAGGGATTATATTGAATCTCTAGATTGCCTTGTAGGTTTTAGTATATAGATCTTTCACCTCCTTGATTAAATTTATTCCTGAGCATTTTATTCTTTTTGATTCCATTGTAAATGGAATTTTCTTAATTCTTATTCCATTTGCTGTTGCATATAAAACACAGATAATTTTCATATGTTAGCTTTGTATCTTGCAACTTCGTTACATTTGTTAATTAGTTCTAAAAGTTGTTTTCCCTTTTGGATTTTGTATACATAAGATTATGTTCTCTGTGAACAGAGGTAATTTTACTTCTTTATTTTATATTTGGGTGTCCTTTCTTTTTCTGACCTAATTGCTCTGGATAGGACTTCTAGTACTATGTTGAATAGAAGTGGTAAGAATGAGCACCCTGGTCTTGTTTCTGATCTAGGGGGAAACGCTTTCAATGTTTTACCATTGAATACAGTCTTAGCTATGAGTTTTTCAGATGTGGCCTTTATTATGTCAAGGTGAATTCCTTCTATACCTAGTTTTTTGAGAGTTCTTTCATGAAAACCTGTTGGATTTTGTCAAATGCCTATTGTGTAACTATTGAGATGCTCATGTGATTTTTATTCTTAATCTGTTAATGTGATATGTATCATTTATTAATTTGAGTATGTGAAACATCCTTGCATCAAGTAAATAAATCTCATTTAGTAATGGTGTATGATCCTTTTAATGTGTGGTTGATTTTGATTTGGTAGTATTTTATTGAAGATTTGTGCATCTATGTTAATCAGGGACATTGTTCTGTAGTTTCCTTTTCTTATAGTGTCTTTGTTTGGCTTTGGTATCAGAATTAAGATTCATATAGAACCACAAAATATCCCAAATTGCCAAAGCAATCTTGAGAAAAAAGTACAAAGTTGGAGGCATCATACTACCTGATTTCAAAATATATTACAAAGTTATAGTAATTATAGTAATTAAACAATACGGTATTGGTATAAAAACAGACATATTATAATGGAAGAGAATAGAGACCCTAGTAATAATCCCACAGATATATAGATACTTATCTTCCACCAAGGTGCCTGCCAAAAATACACAATAGGGAAAAATAGTCTCTTCAAGTTGAGAAAATGAATATTCACATGCAAAATAATAATAGTGTTCTTTTATCTTACACCATACACAAAAATCAACTCAAAATGGGTTAAATACTTAAACTTAAAACCTGAAATTGTAAATATCTTAAAATAAAACATGGAAAAATCTTTATGACATTGGTGTTGGCAGTGATTTCTTTAATATAATACCAAAAGCGCAAGAAACAAAAGCAAAAATTAGGCAAATGGGACTACATAAAACTGAAAAGCTTCTGCACAGCATAAGAAACTATTAGGCTGGGCACGGTGGCTCACGCCTGTAATCCCAGCACTTTGGGAGGGCAAGATGGGTGGATCACTTGAGGTCAGGAGTTCAAGACCAGCCTGGCCAACATGATGAAACCCCGTCTCTACTAAAAATACAAAAATTAGCCCGGTTTGGTGGTGGGTGCCTGTAATTCAATCTACTCAGGAGGCTGGAGCAGGAGAATCACTTAAACCCAGGAGGTAGAAGTTGCCATTAGCCAAGATTGTGCCACTGGGCTACAGCCTAGGCGACGGAGCGACTCCAAAAAAAAAAAAGAAAGAAAGAAAGAAAGAGACTATTAATAGTGAAAAGGCAAACTGTAACCTGTAAACTGGTTGAAATGGAGACAAGTATTTGCAAGCCATATATCTGATAAGGGGTTAATATCCAAAATATGCAAGGAACTCCTCCTACAACTCAACAGAAAAAAAAGGACCTGATTTTGAAATGGGCAAATGATTTTAATTGACATTTAAAAAAATACATAGATGTCCCAAAAATATTTGAAAAGATGTTTAATGTCAGTAATCATTAGAAAAATGCAAATCAAAACCACAATGAAATATATCTTCACAACTATTAGGATGTCTATTATTAAAAAAGATATATCTATAGAAAATTATGTATAGATAGATACGATCTATTCACTGGTTGTTTCCAGTTACTGACTATTAAAAAATATGAGTATTTGCCTACATAGTTTTTTTATTTTTCCAGGGTAAATACCCAGCAGTGGGGTCGATGAATCATATGGCAAGTACCTTTTTCATTTTAAAAGATACTGTTCAACTGTTTTTTTGTTTGTTTGTTTGTTTTTGAGACGGAGTCTTGCTCTGTTGCCCAGGCTGGAGTGCAGTGGCGCAATCTCAGCTCACTGCAAGTTCCGCCTCCTGGGTTCATGCCATTCTCCTACCTCAGCCTCCCAAGTAGCTGGGACTACGGGTGTGCACCACCACGCGCAGCTAATTTTTTGTATTTTTTAGTAGAGATGGGGTTTCACCGTGTTAGCCAGGAACTGTGTTAGCCAGGATGGTCTTGATCTCCTGACCTCATGATCCACCCATCTCAGCCTCCCAAAGTGCTGGGATTGCAGGCGTGAGCCACCGCACCCGGCCCTCAACTGTTTTTGTGTTCCCAGTGCATCCTCATCAGCACTTGGTGTTAATACTATTTTTCATTTAGCCTTTCTTATGTGTGGATGTATCAAATAATTGCTACAATTTGCATGTTTCTAATGGGGGATATGTAGAGCATTTTAAAAGAGCTTATTTGCAATGTATATATCATCTTTAATAAACTTTCTGTTCTTTTGCCCATTTTCAAATTTGATTATCTGATTTCATATCATTGATTATAGTGAATTCTTTACATATTTAGGTTAAAAACGTTTTGTCAAACATGTGATTTGCACATATAATTTTTATATTTTGTGGCTTGCATTTTTATTTGCTTAATAGTGCCTTTCACAGAGCAGGGTTTTGGATTTTTACTAAATTTATTTTACTAACTTTTTTCTTTTATAGATCATGTTTTTTTGTCATGTCTAAGAACATTTTGTTTAACCACAGATTAAAGAGACTTTCTCCATATTTTTATGTAGAAGTTTTATTTTACATTTCACATTTAGATACATGATCCTTTTTTCATAAATTTTTGTATGAAGTGTGAGTTAGTTCCAGGTTGAATTTTGCCTACTGATATTTAATAATTCCTACATCATTTGTTAAAAAGACTATCCTTCCTCTTTTACATTGCTTTTGCCCTTTTATTTAAAAAATTAGTTGACTATACTTGAGTGGATCTATATTATTCATTGATTCTCTAATGTGTTCCATTGATCTCTGTGTCTATCTGTCCATCAATAATATACTTTCCTGATAATTGTAGGTTTATGGTAAAGAGGTTTTAGAATCAGATAGTGGAGTTCCTTCACCTTCATTTTTCTTTTACAAATTGTTTTACTATTCTAGTTTCTTTGCCTTTCTATATACATTTTAAAATTGGCTTGTCTATAGCTACAAAAACATCCTGCTGAGATTTTATATGACATGCAATAAACCTATAGATCAATTTGGAGAAAATTAACATCCCCCCTATGCTAAGTTTACTGATTTATGACCATGGCCATATTTCTTATTTATTACAGTCTTCTTTTATTTTTCATCAAAATTTGTAGTTTTCAGTATGCATATACTGTATGTGGTTTGATATCCTGTATATGCTTTGATATACCTAAGTATTTAACTTTTTGAGGTATAATAAATGTTACTATATATTTAGTGTTTCTTTCTGATTATTTATTTCTATTGTGAAAAAATACAGTTTTTTATGTGTGTCGACCTTGCATTCTATAACCTTGATAAATTCAATTTTTAGTTCTAGAAAACATTTGGAAACTCCTTGATATTTTCTGCATACACAATCATGTAATCTGCAAACAGGCTCAGTTATAGTTGCCTATATTTTATCTTCCAACCCTATTTCACTGGCTAGGACTTCTGGTACTATGCTGAATAGAAATAGTGTGTGCATTATGCCTTCTTAATCTTAGGGTGGAAGTTTTTAGTATTTAATCATTAAATATGATGTTTGCTATGGGTTTATTGTAGAAGTTCCTTATTAGATTAAGGATGGTATTATTCCTAGTTTTCTGAGATTTTTAAAAAAATTATTAGGTGTTGGTTTTTGTCAAATAATTTTTTGTGTAGATGTATCATGAGGACTTTTTACACTTTAGATTTTCAGTATGATGGATTATAGTGCTTTGTTTTCAAATAGTGATTTTCAAATCCATCTTGTATTTCTGGAATGAAACTCCCTTGACTATGATGTAATATTATTTTTATATATTATAGAATTCTGCTAGTTTTTTTGAGAATACTTGCATTTATGTTTATGGGAGACATTTTTAAGAGTTTTCATGTTTTGTATTGTCTTTATCTGTTTTTGGTAATAAGGTAATTCTGGAATCATAATATGACTAGGAGTTTTCTTTCTATTCTGTTTCCTCAAATAAATTGGGTAGAATTGATGTTGCTTCTTGTTTAAATTTTTGGCAGAACTTACTAATAAAATTAACTATGGAAATGTATGTTTGAAAAAACTTAACTGGAATTTATTTTTAATACTTATATACAATTTAGATTATATCTTCTTGGATGAGTTTTGGTAACATCATTATTTTAAGTAATTGGTCCAATTTATCTAAGTTGTTGAAATTGTATGAATTGTTCGTAGTTTTTTCTTGTTATATTTTAATATCTATAGTGATGTTTTCTTTTTTCTCTGATATTGCTTTGTGTCCCTTCTTTTTCCTTTGACAGTCTTCTAGAAATTTTTATTCATCTTTAAAAAAAAGCAGGTTTGGTTTCATTGATTTTCTCTCTATATATTCTTTTTGGGTTTTCAGTTTTATTATTTTTCTCTTTTCCTTATTATTTCTTTTTCTATTATTTATTTCCTCTTTGCTTTGAGTTAATGTTTCTATTTTCCTAGGCTCTTTAGATGGAAGCTTATAGCATTGTTTAGAAAGTATTCTTTCTTTTTAAAGAAATAGAGGCATTTAGTGTATACATATACTTCTGTGCTTTATTTTAGTTGCATATCTCCTATTTTAAATATTGTATTATAATTTTAATTAGTAAAATGTATTTTCTTTTGACACATGCATCACTTAGAGGTATACTGTCTAGCGTTTGCAGATTTGTCTCTTTTTTTGTTACTGCCTTCTACTTTAATTCCAGTTGATCAGTGCTTATCGTACTTCGCATGATTTTGATATTTTAAAATGTGTTAGATTGGTTTACCAAAGAGTGTCCTATATCTTGGTTAATGTTCTACTTATGCTTGCAAAAATGCATATTCTGCTGCTGTCTAATAGAGTGTTTCCACAAATCTTAATGAGATTTTTTGGCTGATAAAGTTGTTCAATTATTTTATATCCAGTCTCATTTTTTTTATCCAGTTGCTCCATTGATTACCGAGAGCCCCAGTTTTCTGTTTCTTCATTTGTTTCCAATTCACTGTGTTTCTATTTGTTACTGTAAAATTTTTATAATTATTTTAATATATCTCTTTGAATTTTTTTTTTCAGTGAGAGAAAGTGAGGCATTTATTGCAGGGCACCAATCAAGGAGAATTGTGCAGTTCATCCTGAAGACCCAAACTCCCTGATGTCTTACACGTAAGGCTTTTTTGAATTATTTTTCATTTTTTATGTTTTTAATTTCCATATTTTTGGGGGTAACAGTTGGTATTTGGTTACATGAGTAAGTTTTTTAGTGGTAATTTGTGAGATTTTGGTGCACCCATAACCCAAGCAGTATACAATGAACCCATTGTGTAGTCTTTTATCCCTCACCCACTTCCTGCCCTTTCCCTGGAGTCCCCCAAGTCCATTGTATCATTCTGTGCCTTTGCATCCTCATAGCTTAGCTCCCACATATGAGTGAGAACATAATGATGTTTGGTTTTCCATTCCTGGGGTGTTTCATTAGAAGGACAGTCTCCAATCCCATTCAGGTTGCTGTGAATGCCATTAATTCATTCATTTTTTGGCTGAGAAACTGTGAGATATGTGTATATATATATATCTCATATTTGATTATATGTATATCACATTTGATTACATATATCACATTTGATTATATATGTATATAATATATGTATATATGTATATATTATATGTATATAATATATGTATATTATATATGTATATATGTATATAATATATGTATGTATGTATGTGTGTGTGTATATATATATATATATATATATATATATATATATGTCTCACAGTTTCTTTATCCCCTTGTTGATTGATGGGCATTTAAGCTGGTTCCACATTTTTGCAAATGTGAATTCTGCTGCTATAAACCTGTGTACAAGTATGTTTTTTGTGTAATGAGTTGTTTTCCTTTGGGTAGAAACCCAGTAGTGAAATTGCTCGATAGAATGGTAGTTCTACTTTCAGTTCCTTAAAGAATCTCCATACTGTTTTCCATAGTGGCTGTACTAGTTTACATTCCCACCAGCAGTGTAAAAGTGTTCCCTTTTCACCACATCTATGCCAACATTTATTTTTTTTATTTTTTAATTATGGCCATTCTTGCAGGAGTAAGGTGGTATCACATCATGGTTTTGATTTGCATTTTGCTGATCATTAGTAATGTTGAGAATTTTTCCATGTATTTGTTGGCTATTTGTATATCTTGTTTTGAGAATTGTCTAAGCACTACTTTTTGATGGGATTTTTTTTTCTTGCTAATTTGTTTGAGTTTATTGTAGATTCTGGATATTAGTCTTTTGGTGGATGTATAGATTGTGAAGATTTTCTCCCAGTCTGTGGTTGGCGTGTTTAATCTGCTGACTGTTTCTTTTTCTGGGCAAAAATTTTAAGTGACACTATTTCGCAAGATAGAGAAATAGGAAATTCTCCCTAAATCATTCTATGAAGCCAGTATCACCTTAATACCCAAACTGAGAAAGGATATAATGAAAAAAGAAAACTACAGACCAATATCCCTGATGAACACAGGTATAAATATCTTAACAAAATACTAGCTATCTAAATCCAATAGCACATCAAAAAGATAATCCACCATAATCAAGTGGGGTTCATATCAGAGATGCAGGAATGGTTTAACATACACAAGTCAATAAATGTGATACACCACATAAACAGAATTAAAAACAAAAATCACATAATCATCTCAATAGTTGCATAAAAATCATTTGACAATATCCAGCATTCATTTATGATTAAAATCCTCAGCAAAATCAGCATATAAGGGACATACCTCAATGTAATGATAGCCATCTATAATACATCTGTGATATAGCCAACATAATACAGAACAGGGAAAAGTTGAAAGCATTCCCTCTGAGAACTGGAACAAGACAAGGACACCCAATTTTCCCACTTCTATTCAACATGATACTGGAAGTCCTAGCTAGAGCAATCAGAAAAGAGAAAGAAATAAAGGGTATCCAAATCAGTAAAGGGGAAGTCAAACTTTCACTGTTTGCTGATGATATGATTGTATACCTAGAAAACCGTAAAGACTCCCCCAAAAACCTCCTAGCTGATAAATGAATCCAGCAACATTTTTAGGATACAAAATTCATGTACACAAATCAGTAGCACTGCTGTAGACTAACAGCGACCACTTCGGCTGTTGAGAATCAAATCAATAACTCAACCCCTTTTTACAATAGCTGCAAAAAAATAAAATACATAGGAATATACCTAACCAAGGAGGTGAAAGACCTCTAGAAGGAAACCTACAAAACACTGCTGAAATAAATTATAGATGACACAAATAAATGGAAACACATCCCATACTCAGGGACGGGTCGAATCAATGTTGTGAAAATGATCATACTGTGAAAAGAAATTTATAAATTATATGCAATTCCCATCAAAATACCACCAACATTTGTCACAGAACTAGAAAAAACAATTCTAAAATTCATCTGGAGCCAAAAAAGAGCTCGCATAGCCAAAGCAAGACTAACCAAAAAGAACAAATCTGGAGTCATCACATTACCTGATTTCAAACTATACTATAAGACCATAGTCACCAAAACAGCATAGTACTGATATAAAATTAGCCACATAGACCAATGAAACAGAATAGAGAACCCAGAAACAAACCCAAATACTTACAGCCTACTGATCTTCAACAAAGCAAACAAAAACATAAAGTGGGGAAAGGACAACCTGTTCAACAAATGGTGCTGGGATAATTGGCAAGCTAAATGTAGGAGAATGAAACCAGGTCTTCATCTCTCACGTTATACAAAAATCAACTATAGATGCATCAAGGACTTAAATGTAAGACCTGAATCTATAAAAATTCTAGAAGATAACATCTTAAAAACCCTTCTAGACATTGGCTCATGAAAAGACTTCATAACCAAGAACGCAAAAGCAAATGCAATAAAAACAGAGACAAATAGGTGGGATTTAATTAAACTAAAGAGCTTTTGTATAAATTTTTAATAGTTACTCTAGGACAGAGGTTCTCAACCAAGGAAAATCCCCCCATTCCTTTAAGAGACATTTGATAATATTTGGAGATATTTTTCATTTGTAACTGGGAAGTGGGGTGCTAATGACATCTATCTGGTTGTTAGAGGCCAGGCATATTGCCGGAAGCCTTACAATGTGCAGAATAGTTCTAAACAACAGTTATCTGGCAAAAAATGTCATTCATACTAAATTGAGAAATCTTTTCCTAGGGAATATATATTTTACTTATCACAGTCTAATACTATCAATACTTCACCACTTTGAATAGAATGTAAGCACCTTACCATAGCTATTCTCTCCCTTTGTGTTATGATTTTCTTATGTGTATTTTCTATACATACATTTGAACCAAATCAGATAATTTTGTCTGTTGTTCAGCTTGGAAACTTCTTATGAATACGTCTTCACATCCACTGATTTGCTCCTCTGTCATCTCCATTTTGCTATTGTGTCCATTCACAGAGTTCTGTAATTTGGTTATCATATAGTTTTATTTCTGAATTCCCAGTTAATTCTTCATTATATACTTTTTTCTGAAAATTTTTATTTATCACTTATTTCAAGGATGATTGCCATTGCTTGTTGGAATATTTTATAATAGCTGCTTGTATTTCCAACATCTCAGTCATCTTTGATTCCTTTTTCTTATTCTATGTGAGATTTTTCTTATTCTTACCCAGACCAACTTTGGATTGTATCTTGGACATTTTGAGTATTGTCATGAGACTGTTTCCTAATCAAATTCTTCTATTTCAGCAGGCATTTAACCTGTTTCGGTTCAGAACACTTGTCCTGGCCTAATTTGTGGGATTGTGGATAAAATGTCAATTTTGTTTTCAAAGTCCTTGTTGTACTATTCTGATCTGTCCTGCTTATGTGCTATCCATAGGTCATTCAGAAACCCGGGTGGTATTCCACAATGTAGATCATTTCTCAAGGAATTGCTGTTTTGATTCTGCTCTGTTTCACACATAGACTGCCCGGGGTGTTTCATGCATTCATAATGCTGATTTAAAGAATATCTTTACCTTTCTTCCTTTCTTCCCTCTTTAATTCTCCCTCTCCTTCCTAAATGGGAAAGCAAATCCTTGATTTTCATAATCATTGCCTTTAACCAACACTATTTTTGCTTGGAGCCATTTTATTTTAATATTCAATTTTGAATAAATATATTCCTATGTAACTGATATTACATTTGATGTTCCCATTTTAGATGCTGACCAAGTGTCCTCCCTATTTATTTCATCCTTTGAACTTTTTCAACCTCTTGCTATAATTTTCCTATACAAATCTATTTCCCTTGAAGGCTTTGTTTTAGCATAACCTTATCTGGTGAAAATATATAGCTGTGAAAATGAAATTTATATCAATAAAGATTGTGAAGCTGGGCCATGTACCTCCAAGTCACTCTTTACAGGCATACAGTTAATAGAAACAGACATAGGTGAAGTTTACTCAGAGTAAGGCTATCACTAAAACTAAAGCAGAAAATATCAGTAGATTGTACAGTATTTGACAGCACTAAAAGGAGATATTATTAAAACTCAAACCTTCCATGAGATAAAATAAATAAACACTACAGGTAGAGAGATCCAGGTATCTTCTTGCAAAACTAGTAGATAGCAAAGATAACATGGGTGTTATAATTACAACATTTGAAATCACAGGGGTCTTTCACAATGATAATGTAATTTAATGCCTCAAAAGTGAGACTTTAACAGGTGATTTAGGTATATTATTCTTTCATTCTTGTAGCACAATTTACAATATGTATATGTGATTTTATATGCTAACTTAGCACTCAAAAGCCATATTTCTTTTAGATGTTTTGCCTAAAGCAAATACTGCCATTAAATGAGTGGTAGGTAGCTGTCAGCTGTGTATTTCAAACTTAATGCAAGGCATTTTATGAATCATTTTATTTATTTTCTTCCTAGGGAGGAAGGAAATGTGGGGTTTTCCAAGTTTTGAGCTGAGGAGTACTTAGTACTACTAATAATGTATTATAGTTGTAAACATATATGGTTTTCATTAAGAGATTTAAAATTCTTTACTAATGCAGACTGTGAATCAAGTCACCTTTTAAAAATTGTTCAAGGGTAGCACACATATAAAAAAGTGAACATATTACAAGCAAAATAATTTTTACAAAATGAACACTTTCACTTTCCAGCCTCAAAATTAAAAAAATAGAATATTGGCAGTATCTTAGAAAGTATCATCATGTCTCCCCAAAAGTAACTATTACTGCCACTTCCAGTTATGCTTGGCTTTCAACCTTAAATAAATAAAAACATACAGTATACACTCTGTTCTGTTTTTTCAAATTATGTTTGTGACATTTATTCATTTGGTTATATGCAGTAATATTAACTTATCATTACACCAACCATTGTATAGTATTCCATTGTGTAAGTATACCAAAATGTAATTATCTATTCTATTGTTAATACACTTTTGGCTTATTTCTAATTTTCCTATATTACTAGTGGAACAATAAACATGAATTGATTTTGGTGAATAAAGACATACATTTAGTTGAGTTTCTGTCTGAGAATGAAATTGTTAATCATAAGATATGTATTTGTTCAGCTCTAGTAGACACTGCCAAACAATTTAACGATTTTCCAAAATGAATGCACTAATGTATATTTCTACTATATAGAAAATTGTTGCTCCACATACTTGCCAATACTTGGTATTATTTTCACTTTAAAATTTAACCATTTTGATTTTGCATAGTGGTACTTTATTAAATTTTTAATTAATATATCCCTGAAGACTGATGAAGTAGAGCAGCTCTTGATATGTTTATTGGCTTTATACATGAACTCATTTGTAAGAGCATGTTCAAGTTTTTTTGCAGTTTTGTTAGGCTTTGCTCAATCATTTTTATTTGTAGTTTATGTTATGATTACTAATCTTTGTCAAATATGTGTATTGTCCATTATTTCTTCCATTCTGTATCTTCTCACTTCCAAGAGATCTTTTAATAAGCATAACTTTATTTTAATATAGTCTTGATCTATCAAAATTTATTTTAAGGCTAAGCATTTATTTATGAACTTTATTTACTAAATTAAGATATATTTGCCTATCCGAGGTATATGAAAATATTCCCTGATATTTTTATCATAGACATATTGCTAGAATTTTTATGTTATATTCAGAATTATTTTCATGTAAATTAAACTTTATATTTACTTTTTCATATGGATATTTGATTGACCTGGTACTGAGAGGTGACAGCATGCTGGCAGCCCTCGCTTGCTCTTGGCACCTCCCGGGCCTTGGCACCCACTCTGGCCACACTTGAGGAGCCTTTCAGCCTGCCGCTGCACTGCGGGTACCCCTCTCTGGGCTGGCCAAGGACGGAGCTGGCTCCCTCTGCTTGCAGGGAGTTGTGGAGGGAGAGGCGCAGGTGGATGGGAACCGAGGCTGCTCGCGGGCCAGCCTGAGTTGTGGGTGGGCGCAGTCTCCGCGGGCCCGCACTCTGAGGGGCCAGCCAGCGCCATCGGCCCCAGGCAGTGAGGGGCTTAGTACCCAGGTCAGCAGGTGCAGAGTGTGCGCCAGGTCCTCCCAGCACTGCCAGCCTGCCTCACGCGTGAATTCTTGCCAGGCCTCAGCCGCCTGTCCGCAGGGCAGGGCTCAGACCTGCAGCCCGCGTGGCCCAAGCCACTGCCCCCCTCCCCCATCCGCCCCTGTGGGCTCCCGCGCAGCCGAGCCTCCCTGATGGGCACCGCCCCCTGCTCCAGGGCACCCGGTCCCATTGACTGCCCAAAGGCTGAGGAGTGCAGGCACTGGGGGTGTGGGCCTGACAGGCACGGGATCCACTAGGAGAAGCCAACTGGGCTCCTGAGTTGGGTGGGGACTTGGAGAAATTTTATGTCTAGCTGGAGGATTGTATATGCACCAATCAGCATTCTGCGTCTAGCTCAGGGTTTGTGGATGCACCAATCAGCACTCTGTATCTAGCTAATCTGGTGGGGGACTTGGAGAACTTTTATGTCTAGCTAGAGAATTGTAAATGCGCCAATCAGCACTCTGTCAAAACGGACCAATCAGCTCTCTGTAAAATGGACCAATCAGCTTTCTGTAAAAATGGACCAATTAGCAGGATGTGGGTGGAGCCAGATAAGGGAATAAAAGCATGCTGTCCGTGCCACCGTGGCAACCTGCTCTGGTCACTGTCCACACTGTGGTAGCTTTGTTCTTTTGCTCTTTGCAATAAATCTTGCTGCTGCTCACTCTTTGGGTCCGCAGTGCCTTTATGAGCTGTAACACTCACCACGAAGGTCTGCAGCTTCACTCCTGAGGCCAGTGAGACCACGAACCCATCAGAAGGAATAATCTCTGGACACATCATCTTTAAGAACTGTAACACTTACCAGGAGGGTCCGTGGCATCATTCTTGAAGTCAGTGAGACCAAGAACCCACCAATTCCGGACACAGTACCATTTATTGAAAAGATGATCCTTTCCCAAATGACCAGCATGTCACGTTTATTACAAAAACAGGGACCATGTATGTATGGTTGTGTTTCCAGATTGTTCTTCCATTATTCTATTTTCTATCATTGCAATAAAGTTATAGTATTAATATGTGGCTGAATAAATTATTCAGGGCATTTATTCCTGTAAAACTTTTTATTGACTTTTTTTTTTTGCCCTACTTCCCAACTCTTTTTAAATAAATGTTAGAAAAAGATTATTTCTATTAAATATAAAGTGCTGGAATTTTTAATGCAATTACATCAGATGTATAGATAAAATTAAATATCTTTATCATATTGAGTCTTCTCCATGATCATTATACTTAAATATACATTAATTTAATTTAATATTATATTGAATACAGAGTATCTTATATATCTTTAAGTTTTGGATGATACTCTTACCCTAATGTGAAAGTTTATTTTATTCCCTGTTGGGCAGATGGGAATTACTATTACAAATCTGGTTTGCGCTTTCAGGGAGACTTGGTCTAACTCTATTTCATGCCTGTTCCTAAGATGTAGCCCTCCAAAAGTCTTACTGGAACTCCTCGTTCAGTACTGATCTTCAACTCTTTGTGCTTTCTCAGCACTATGAGCTTCCCATATCTTGCTCTGTACAGTTTATTAAGTGTTTCGGGCTCAAATTCCTGAATCTCATTTCACTCAAAAGTCTTAGCTTTCCCAAATTGCTTCAGTAGCCCTGAACTTTTACTTATTTTTTTTTTAGAACCCTGTGAGACTGTCAACATTTCTGCTAGTTTCCTTACCTCTCTGTCCAGCCTCTTTATCCAGAATCTCAGATGCTAACTGCGCAGACATCTCGTAACATATGTTAAAAACATCCACTTCTCCCAATAATTTAAAATGGTACATTATTATATAGTAAAATTTTATAGGCAATTTGGTGCCTTTCTAGTTTTACTATTCTGTTTTTCTGTGTTTAACTGCCGTTCTTTTCAAGAAATTCTGAAATAATTTTTGATGGTAAAATATATTATTTAATAAAACTTTTTACATTATTGAGTGAAACAATTTTTGTATTCTTTGATATTTTCTTTTGGGGTTAATATATAACCAGTTTTCAATAATATTTGTGCTTAAAAACAAATTGCATTTCAATGTTTGCTTCAGAATTAAATTTATATACAAGTTGAGCATCCTTAATTCAAAAATCTAAAAATTTGTAATCAAATTTGCCTTATTAATTAAAAATAAATTGAAAAGTGCCTTGTTTTTTTATCATAGAGTAAATAATGCATTTCTACTGGAGCCTTTTAGAAATATGGAATATGTATCATATACGATTTTAAAAAACTACAGCACTAGTATGAGAGAGTGGAGATTGAATCCTAACTATAGCATATCACTTATTATTTCATAATCTGAGTAAGTTACTAAGTCTCTCTGGACCTTGGTTTCTTAAGATATATAACGTTGGAATATATTGTTTCTTTTATTGTTGTGAGTAATGAATGAGATAATGTAAGTAAACTGTGCACTATAGAACTTGATACATAGTATGCTTCTAACAAAGAGGCCTGTTAATAATAGTTTCCAATGTGTGGACCTATTGCTCAGTTAGAGACAGTTTTTATTAGATCTCAGAACTTAAATTTTTAAACAATTTTTAACTGAACTAATTTGACAAATATAAACATTTTCAAACCATTATTTTTTTCCTTTCCTTGATACCCAGCAATGCTCTTTTCACATTAGATATGTGAAATGATAATGCTGCATATTCTCACACATAATTGATTGATTAACCAACTGTTATTTAAGGGCTTAATAACAAATGAGTGAGAGGTAAAAATCATTTTATATTTAAATTCCTTATATAATCATGATGTATATATTTTTCATTTTAATTTGAATGACACTCTCTAATAAAAAAGAATATACATGATTTTATGGACCTTTTTACATATAAAATTTATGGAAAATTACCATGCCCCATGCCATTAATAATCATTGACCAGAAAAAGAGAAAACATATTTTCAGTATAAAAAAAGAATTATTATAAAATATTTTTTCTCCATTACTATGTTTATGGTGCAATGCTATTTGCATGTGTGCCTCACTGTTAAATTTGGGGATGAGAGATAGACTCTAGCTAACTGACATTGAACTCTACCAGAAAGAAACCATGTACAGCAATAGTAGAAAAGTTGAATGTCCAGATTTATTGATCCTATGTAGCAAATATGGGTTACACAAATTATTTGATCTCAAATTTATTTAATTAATACACAAATACAAAGGAATGCTGTAAGATTTTTCAATATAAAATAGATTATAGGATGCTTCAAACAAAATAATAGGAAGAGAAAAATAGAATGTTGAAGGTACATCAGATGAGAAGAAAAAAGGCAATACAAATACCCAAAAACACACAACAGGATGCTGAATCTGATTAATAGTGTCAAGTGAAATTTTCTGAATATTTTCATGTTTCTGCAGAATCATATTTTTGTCAGCAAAAAAAATACTGGCAATCTGTGTGTGAACACTGAATGATAAACACAATTTGGAAGTTAGAGGCAGTGAATTGCTCCAAAAAGATTTTCTTATTTTTTAAATGATAGTACATTTGATAACTAGATAATATGAATCAATTCCTTGAAAGATGCAATCTATCAAAACTCACACAGAAACAAATATATAACTTGAGTAGGACTGTATCTATTCAAGACATTAAATGATTAATAACCTTTCAAAACACAAAGCATCAGGTCCAGATAAATTCATTGGTAAATTCCACCACACATTTAAAGAAGAAATTATACCAATTCTCTGAATTTTTTTTTTCTAGGAAATAGAAGCAGAAGAAAGTATTTCTAACTTATCCTACAAAGATAGCATTATCCTAAAGCAAAACCAGACAAGTAACAAGAAAGGAAAATTACAGAAAAAAATGTCTCTCATAAGCAAAACTGAAAAAATCCTCAACAAAATATTAACAAATTATGTCCAAAAATGTATAAAAAGAATTATATGCCATGAGAAACTTGGACTTATTCCAGGTACCTAAGGCTACTTTGACATTTGAATATCAATTAATGTAATCTGTCTCATCAACAGGCTGAAGAAGAAAAATCACAGGATCACATCAATAAATGCAGTGAGAGCTTTTTACAAAATCCAAAAAAAAAAAATGTGTTTCACAAAATAATTCATGATAAAAACTCTCAGAAAACTAGGAATCGACATGAAGTTCCTCAATTTCATTTTTAAAAAATCGACAAAAACCCTATAGCTAATGTCATACTTAATGGTGAGAAACTAGCTTTCTCTCTAAGATGGGGAACAACGCAAGGATATTCCCATTCACTACTCTTACTCAACATTGTTCTGGAAGCCTAGCTAGTGCAAGAAGACAATAAAAGGAAATAAAAGGTATACAGGCAGAAATAAATAAAATATTTTTTCGAAGAGGACTTTATCTATGTAGATAATCTCAAAAAATCGACAAAATAACTCCTGGAAAACATAATCAGTTAGAGCAAGTTTGCAGGATACAAGTTAATACATAAGAGTCAAATGATTTCTATATGCCAGCAATGAACAATTGGAGTTTGAAATTAAAAACACAAATTATAATAAAAACCTATAGACCTCCCCTTCTACTCCACCTCTTTCTAGAGCAAAGATTACTCGCTCATTCTGTCTTCACAAAGGAGGATAGGCAAATTCACCAGCAGCTTTTATATAAGCTCAGAATTTCATAATTTCAAAGTTTCACTTCTGTGGTGCATACTGTACCACGTGCACTCCCTGATCCAGATATCTTTTTAGCCCCCAAATAAGGTCCCATATTAGACACTTCAAATTGAACTGAAATATTATGGCAAAGATAATGAGATATACTTGCCATAACATAGCCCTATTAAAGAAAAGATGAAGGCCCTGCATTCCAATGGGAATTGGTTGCAGATATGTTGACAAATTATTTGGTCATTCATTTCATAAATGGTCCTCTACTTTGTTGCCAGTAAAGAAAGATAGGATATTTATTCAAAGGATACGGGGAAGTAAGGGTAAAACAAGCAGTCTATGTGGTACATTTTTTTTTTCTCTCTCTCTCCTCTAGTTGGTGGGCAAAATGGTCTAGGGATCCTGTATTGACACTGGGTTTTGAATGGTTTGAAAAGGGTAGTTTGTTGGATCTCTTCTTCAGATAGCAGGAGGAAAAACCTAGGAATCCTGGAAGGTACTGTATTGCTTTGAGGGCACAAAAATCGCTGGTGCAGATACTTTCCACTCTTCCCTTGCTTCTCGTCACCCTCTACTCTGACCTCAGCTGCTGTAAAAATTAGGTGTGAGCCAAAGTTTTCCTATCCCCATGAGGGACTGGGAATCCTACATACACACCCAATCAGGGAGGGAAGGGATTCAAATGCATATAGCTGTTAAATACAGACACCAACATGACCATCATACTCAGTCTTTTTATAAAAGGATTAGACAAGATGAAAATGTTAAAACATCCTTTATTCATTTGGTCTAATTCTCTTACAGATAAGTAGAGTTGACCCTTGAACAATGAAGGAGTTAGGGATGTTGATCCCCCATGCATTTGAAAATCTGTATAACTTTTGACTCCTCAAGAACATAAGCACTAAATTAACACATATCTTATATGTTATATGTATTATTACTGTATTCTCACTAAGTAAGCTAATGAAAAGAAAATGTAATTCAGAAAATATATTTATTCATTAAGTGGAGGTTTATCATTAGGAGGTGTTTTTCCTCCTCTTCACATTGAATAGGCTGTGGAAAAGGTGAAAAAGAAGGGCTTGGTCTTTCTGTGTCAGGGGTGGCAGAAGAGGAAGAGGTGAAAGAGGTGAAATGGGAAGCAAGTGAGACCTGCACACTTTGTATAACTTTATGAAATACATTATAATTTCTGTTTGAATTTTCACTTTTTTATTTCTCTAAAACTGTTTCTATATGATACTAATCTTTCTTCCACCATTTGCTTTACTTTCAGTAAAGCATATCACAGAAGAGTCCATGTCATAAAAGAAGTCAAAAGAAATCTTAAACAAAACGCTTCTGACAGACTGTCTAATGTCAGTTTGTTGTCTAGCACTGATTCTTCTACATCTTCTTCCTCATTGAGTGGCACTGGTTCAGAAGCACTGATCTGCATGAAGTCATCTTCTGTTAATTGCTCTAGTGTGATGTATATTAGTTCTTAAATTTCTCCAAGATCCATATCTTGAAACCCTTCACCCCCCACCACCATATTTGCCATACCCACAATATCTTTTTATGATTTCTTTGATTGGTTCTTTCATAAATCCTGTGAAGTCATGCACAACATCTGGACACAGTTTTTCCTCCACTAGGAATTTATCATTTTGGGTTTGATGGCTTTCATGGCTTTTGGTATAACAATAATGTCATCTTCAATGGTGTCACCTTTCCAAGTTTTGGTGATATTCTCTGTATCAGTGTTCCCTTGCATAGCACTGGTAATCCTTTCCATAGAATACTGTGTATAATGAGTCTTACAGCTTCCTATCACTTCCTGATTTAGAGATTGAATTAGAGATGTTGTGGTTGGGGGCAAGTAAACCACTTCAGCACTTTCAAGGTT
The DNA here is from genome assembly GCF_028885655.2 of Pongo abelii. Taxonomy (NCBI): domain Eukaryota; kingdom Metazoa; phylum Chordata; class Mammalia; order Primates; family Hominidae; genus Pongo; species Pongo abelii. The sequence goes on from NC_071991.2 coordinate 90,206,417, forward strand.
GAACTCATGGGGTTCTGGGTGGCCAGGGGCATTGTCCAATATCAAAATAAATTCACCCTAAATGGCAAGGGACTTCCTGACTTTAGGGACAAAACATTGATGGAACCAATCCAGAAAGAGTTATCATTTTCCAGGGCTTTGTTTTGTACAACCAGAAAACTGGCAGCTGATATTTATTTTTTTCCTTTTAAGGCTCAGAGGTTAGCAGCTTTATCAGGGAAGTCCTGATTATAAACCCAACTGCATTTGCACAAAAGAGCAGTTAGCCTATTCTTTCCTGACTTATGTCTTGATGCTCATGTCTCTTCCTTACTAATAAATGTCCTTTGTGACATTTTTTTTCCACCAGAATAGGTTATTTTTGTCTGCATTGAAAACCTGCTCAGGAAGATATCCTTTCTCCTCAACGATTTTCTTAATCGTGTCTGTGAACTCGCTGCCCTTTTGTTAAGCAGAAGCTGCTACTTCTGTTATCTTAACATTTCTAAACCAAACATTTTTCTAAAATCATCAAACCATCCTTTGCTGGCATTAAATTCTCTAACATTAGATCCTTCACCTTCCTGTTGCTTAAATTTTTCATATAATGAGTGCTTTACTCAAATTGTATTAGAGTCTATAGGTATGCCTTCCTTACAGCAATCTTGCATGCACATAAAAGCTTCATTTTCAATACAAAATAAAAAGCTATTTCTCAAAAAGTGCAAGGGTTTTTTTGCCTGGAATAGTTGTAGCGATGACTTCACAATTTTTTATTTTTATTTATTTATTGAGAGGGAGGCTCGCTTTGTTGCCCAGGCTGGAGTGCAGTGGCACAATCTCGGCTCACTGCAAGCTCCATCTCCCGGGTTTACGCCATTCTCCTGCCTCAACCTCCTGTGTAGCTGGGACTACAGGCGCCTGCCACCACGCCCAGCTAATATTTTTTTTTTTTTGTATTTTTAGTAGCAACTGGGTTTCATTGTGTTAGCCAGGATGGTCTTGATCTTCTGACCTCGTGATCTGCCCGTCTTGGCCTCCCAAAGTGCTGGGATTACAGGCGTGAGCCACCGCGCCCCACCAACTTCACAAATTTTCTTTTCTTTTCATTTGCAATGTTACTTATGCTGGATTCATTTATCTTGAAACGGCAGACTGCAAGACCTCAGTCTACCACACATATTAGTAATTGGACTTTTTCTTGTAATGTTATGACTTTTGTCTGTTTCTTGGGTGCACTTTCAGCTTCACTTTGTATGGGTACCCCAGTGTTATTCGAGCACTAGAGTATTACACTAAACAGGATGAGAAATACGGGAAATCAGAGAAAGATCACTTTTGACTGCAATGCATAATTTGCTGGAGAGAAGAATCCTCCCCTGGAGTTGATTAGCACTTCACAGAAATTTAAGTGGATACTCACAGCACTTCAGCTCACTGCAAAGGCAGCAGGAGGTGGCTACAAAATTATTACAATAGTACATTATGTACTACAGTTAGTTTTATGGAGTTATGATTTAATACTGCATCTTTATGTTTGTTTTACATTTCTTTCTACTGAGAATGATGCCATGTAGTCTGTGTGTATATAAGTTCTAGAAAAGTTAAATTTTTTATAATAGATGTTTGTATAGTTTCTAGTAGTAAATTATTAAATATACTATTATCTACATATATCTTATGCATTCATGACATACCTTTTTCTTAACTTTTTGATATTTCTAGACTATGCAGTTATCTGTGAGTTTTTAAAATTTGTCACAAAGCTCCAAAAAATTTTCAATATAATTATTTTTAAAGGCCATGTATAAGTGGACCTATGCAATTCAAATTTTTGTTGTTCAAAGGTCAACTGCAAATTGGAGTATAAGGATATCACTGTCTACTGAGGAAAGACATTAAAGTCTAATGAATGCCTTCTGTCTATCAAACCCTGTCCTAGAAGCCTTTCCTTTTTTTTCTTTTTTTAATTTTTTATTTCATTATTATTATTATACTTTTAGTTTTAGGGTACATGTGTACAATGTGCAGGTTAGTTACATAGGTATACATGTGCCATGCTGCTGTGCTGCACCCATTAACTCGTCATTTAGCATCAGGTATATCTCCTAATGCTATCCCTCCCCACTCCCCCTACCCCACAACAGTCCTCAGAGTGTGATGTTCCCCTTCCTGTGTCCATGTGTTCTTATTGTTCAGTTCTCACCTATGAGTGAGAACATGCAGTGTTTGGTATTTTGTCCTTGCAATAGTTTACTGAGAATGATGATTTCCAATTTCATCCATGTCCCTACAAAGGACATGAACTCATCATTTTTTATGGCTACATAGTATTCCATGGTGTATATGTGCCACATTTTCTTAATCCAGTCTATCATTGTTGGACATTTGGGTTGGTTCCAAGTCTTTGCTATTGTGAATAGTGCCGCAGTAAACATACGTGTGCATGTGTCTTTATAGCAGCATGTTTTATAATCCTTTGGGTATATACCCAGTAATGGGATGGCTGGGTCAAATGGTATTTCTAGTTCTAGATCCCTGAGGAATCGCCACACTGACTTCCACAATGGTTGAACTAGTTTACAGTCCCACCAACAGTGTAAAAGTGTTCCTATTTCTCCACATCCTCTCTAGCACCTGTTGTTTCCTGACTTTTTAATGAACGCCATTCTAACTGGTGTGAGATGGTATCTCATTGTGGTTTTGATTTGCATTTCTCTGATGGCCAGTAATGGTGAGCATTTTTTCATGTGTCTTTTGGCTGCATAAATGTCTTCTTTTGAGAAGTGTCTGTTCATATCCTTTGCCCACTTTTTGATGGGATTGTTTGTTTTTTTCTTGTACATTTGTTGGAGTTCATTGTAGATTCTGGATATTAGCCCTTTGTCAGATGAGTAGGTTGCGAAAATTTTCTCCCATTCTGTAGGTTGCCTCTTCACTCTGATAGTGGTTTCTTTTGCTGTGCAGAAGCTCTTTAGCTGAATTAGATCTCATTTGTCAATTTTGGCTTTTGTTGCCATTGCTTTTGGTGTTTTAGACATGAAGTCCTTGCCCATGCCTATGTCCTGAATGGTAATGCCTAGGTTTTCTTCTAGGGTTTTTATGGTTTTAGGTCTAACGTTTAAGTCTTTAATCCATCTTGAATTAATTTTTGTATAAGGTGTAAGGAAGGGATCCAGTTTCAGCTTTCTACATGTGGCTAGCCAGTTTTCCCAGCACCATTTATTAAATAGGGAATCCTTTCCCCATTTCTTGTTTTTCTCAGGTTTGTCAAAGATCAGATAGTTGCAGATATGCAGTGTTATTTCTGAGGGCTCTGTTCTGTTCCATTGGTCTATATCTCTGTTTTGGTGCCAGTACCATGCTGTTTTGGTTACTGTAGCCTTGTAGTATAGTTTGAAGTCAAGTAGCGTGATGCTTCCAGCTTTGTTCTTTTGGCTTAGGATTGACTTGGCAATGCGGGCTCTTTTTTGGTTCCATATGAACTTTAAAGTAGTTTTTTCCAATTCTGTGAAGAAAGTCATTGGTAGCTTGATGGCGATGGCATTGAATCTATAAATTACCTTGGGCAGTATGGCCATTTTCACGATATTGATTCTTCCTACCCATGAGCATGGAGTGTTCTTCCATTTGTTTGTATCCTCTTTTATTTCATTGAGCGGTGGTTTGTAGTTCTCCTTGAAGAGGTCCTTCACGTCCCTTGTAAGTTGGATTCCTAGGTATTTTATTCTCTTTGAAGCAATTGTGAATGGGAGAGTTCACTCATGATTTGTCTCTCTGTTTGTCTGTTATTGGTGTATAAAAATACTTGTGATTTTTGTACATTGATTGTGTATCCTGAGACTTTGCTGAAGTTGCTTATCAGCTTAAGGAGATTTTGGGCTGAGACAATGGGATTTTCTAGATATACAATCATGTCATCTGCAAACAGGGACAATTTGACTTCCTCTTTTCCTAATTGAATACCGGTATGGGAATGCTGCCTTATGTCTACGGCCATACCACCCTGAACGCGCCCGATCTCGTCTAGAAGCTTTTCTATATCTTAAATAATTTTCTACCAGAATCAAGGTAGGACTTGAACCAAAATCTTTTCATCCCAGTTTTGAATTGCTTTTTATTTTCCATTCCAAATTGCCTTTACCTCAGATACTGAATTAAGCTCTTGCTTTAAGCTGCAAAACAATTTTGCTAATTTATGCCATCCCTTAGTGTTCATCAAAATGACCTCTTTTTCATCATTTTAAAAGACAAGGTTGATAAAGTGACTCACGATGTTGATGAGAGCTGTAAAGAGTAGTGACTTTGGCATTCTGTACTGTATTGATTGTGCAGACAGCCACATTCACCTGGGAAGTGACCTCTGTAGGCCATTTCTCTCCCTCCCCTTGGGCAGTTCACTAATTTGAAGCCTCAAAGATTTCTGACCCTTTCTGTGCTTGATTAATGTGACAGTTGCTGAAAATCGCTTAATCATTCCAATGCCATTACTGGATAAATATTCTTTGCATTCAGCAGAAATACCTAGGTTTTAACCTGCTAACTGGTCAGATGGTTGTACTGAATTAAAAAAGTATAAGATAATCTTAAAGAAAAAGTCTGTTCAGAAAAGAGTATTGTATAAAACACATCCCCAAATGTGCACATTTCAATCTTTTTTTAAAATTTTTTTATTATACTTTAAGTTTTAGTGTACATGTGCACAATGTGCAGGTTAGTTACATACGTATACCTGTGCCATACTGGTGTGCTGCACCCATTAACTCGTCCTCAGTGATTTTGAAGTGAAGTGCTTATGACTCCCTTAGTTTCGTTCTTTGTGTTCAGATTTTGTGTCTATAACATTTTTCTTTCTATTACTTGTTTTTAGTTTTTAATTATACTTCCTTGCAAATTTTTTTAAAATTATCTTCTGTTAGGAAAGTAACACAATTTCTCCTTTTAAAAGACATTGTCCACCCAGGAACAAATAATCTAAAATGAAATAGTGTTAACTATCTCTGCCATTGTTCTATCCTCCATCCTACAAGTTCTCATAGCCAGTCGTACCCTGCTGGTAGGTCATTCGTTAATATCCCGTCCCGATCACCCTACCTAGAAAAGTTTTAGGTGGATAATAGTAAGGGCTTCTAAAAATTATTGAGTACTTCCTATGTGACATATATTAGCTTATTTTATCCTCAGAAGAGTCCTGTCTTATAGATATTCATTTTCTTCAAGTCTGCAGATGAGAAAACAGTGGACACTCACTGTAAAACCTGTCTCAACAGGATGTGGTCAACTAGCTATTGTCACAGTGGGAAACTGTGTTCTTGTTCCTTCTCCCCTCTCTCTCTGTGTTAAAATAGAAGCATTTTAAAATCTCCAAATTAAACTCCGACATTCAAATGTAATACTGCAATTTAATACTGCATGTTTTAAAGTGAAACCTGGAGTCCTTGCACTCTGCTTATGACCTTGTTAATTTTGGGCAATCCTCCAGTCCTTACTTTTCTATCTCTAAAATGGGTACGATAGCACCTATTACATTGACGTTGTGAGACTAATTGACATACTGAATGTAAAACTCCTGGGACAGCATCTGTCCTATATGAAATCTTACTTAAAATGTCTGTCTGTATGTAAATGTCACAAGTGCTCTTTGAAATTGGTCCTTACTGAAAATGTCAATCTGTAATATTCCACATTTTCAATAGAGCAACTATATTGATTCAACTACTTGTGAGAACACAAAGGATCTTGAATATAATTAAAGACACTATAATGTTATAACAGACCAGAATTAAAAAGATTTTCAGGATGAGGAGAGTATTTGTACTTTGTTTAGAAATCTGTAATTATGTTGCTTGGGATCAAGAAGTGACAAGAATATTAAAAGGGATGTCAAATAGTTGAGATGATGTGTCAGAAAGAAAAACCCATTTAATTCTTCTAGATTGGCTCTTCACTTAGGCAGTAATGGAATAAAACCTCAAGCATTATAGGGATAGAAAAGGCCTTAGAGATCACTTGGGTCGGCAGTTTTTAGACCTTTTCTGTTTTATCCAATTTAAATCATATGAAAGTTCAAAAAGTAGCTAAAAGCAAAACTGTTCTATTAAAATAGAGGTCCCACTTGCCCTTGTTTGTCCCCTTGTCTCCTTGAAACATTAAAAGTACATGGTTAGAGGTGTTTTCAAGAAAGCTCAAAGAATCCTTATTGCTTTAAAATACTGTGATCTGGTGTAAGCCTCCATGTTAGATGTGGGAATGAATCCTGAGTCTACTTGGTGGTAGAGCAGGCATGCAAAGGGCACTAGTCCTCCTGGCTCTGTTCATTAGCCATGCCAGGTACTTCGATGCTTCTCTATTTCCTTCTGCTCCTACAGCATTCATTAAGTCATTCAGTGTGAATATTCTGGCCATATAAAGGTTAGGGAAATCATGAGAAAATCAAATCAAAGAACTTGCAAATTAGGAAAGCGAAAGTAAATGAGGAAGGGAGAAGCTTTAAAAATTATTTCTGTGCACAGAGTTTAATTCAGTTCGATTCATAATGAGGATCTTGTTCTTGTACATCAAGCATCTCTGCACATTTAGTTATAGTTTTGTTCTTTTTCGTGCACAAATATGTGAAACAATTATTGATATATTCCACATGTAATTTTGTATTTGGACTCGTAAGAATGAGGAAATTATTTATATCTTCAAACTAATGTGTATGCTAATATGTTCTCCCTATATTAAAAACAATATTTTCTCTGAAGTAGTATTTTTTTGATCTTGTCATTTAACATTGAGAGTAAATTCATGATTGAAGAACTCCATAAGAGGAAAAATAGCAATATTTCCTCAAACCCTAGTGCTCATTTTTTGCAAGTAAAAACTGTTAAAAGCCTTATTTTTCTGTGTATCACTGTATATAAGTGTCAAGCAACACTCTTTCTGCACACACATAAGTACACACAGTTGAAATCCTTGCCCCTTGAAAATCAATAGAAATGCTGATGTATTTCAGCCGGTCACAGTGGCTCACATCTGTAATCCCAGCACTTCAGGAGGCTGAGGCAGGCAGGCTGGAGACCAGTTTGGCCAACATGGTGAAACCCTGTCTCTACTAAAAATACAAAAATTAGCCAGAGGTGGTGCACACCTCTAATCCGAGCTACTAGAGAGTCTGAGGCAGGAGAATCACTTGAACCTGGGAGGCGGAGTACAGTGAGCTGAGATTGCACCGCAGCACTTCAACCTGTGGGACAGAGCAAGACTCTGTCTCAAAAAATAAAAAAAAAATGCTTATGTATTTTGAAAGACTGCTATTGTCAGTAAGCAAAATCATTACAGGAAATTTGAGATAATTTATTTGAGCATAGATTAGTTTATTCTTTTTATCAAAATTGGGAGGAATAATATTAATATATTTAACATATCCTAATGATTTCTCCCAGTTTAGGAAGTGCTAATGGATGCACAATGTACCACAAGTAGGCTATAACGTATTTCATAAGATAAATTTGGGGGAGTATCTTTTATATAAAGATAACACTGACTTCATGGAATGAATTGGGAAGTATTCTATCCTTTTCAATTTTTGGAAAACATTATTAGAATTGGTGTTATTATTTTTTCTTAAATATTTGGAAACATTTATCATTGAAGCTATCAAGTTTTTGTGTGTGTAGGGGGTGAGTGGGTGTTGGGGGAGATTTTAAACTATAAATTGGGTTCATTTAAGAGGTATAGGGATATTCAGATTTTCTCTTGAGTGACATTTAATTGTGTTTTCATGGAATTTTTTATTTCATCTAAACTGTCAGGTTTATTTGTAGTTGCTCAAAATATTCCTTTAATTTAATTTTAATATAGGTGGAATTTGTAGTGCTGTCAAATATATGAGTAGAAATCATCGGTGAATACATCTTGGCCTAGTGCTTTTGTTTTTGAAGAGTTATTTATTATTCATTCAATTTCTTTATCAGAGATGGAGCTATGACAATTATCTTTTAACAAAATTTAAAAAATACATTTACCCTTGTAGTTACCAATTTTATGGCTCTTCATTCCTTTTTGGCAACCCATATTTCAAATTTGTACTATTTTCATTCTTAATGAAGGGACTCCTATAATATTTCTTATAGTGTCAATCTGGTAGTAATACTTTTTTCCCAGTTTTTGTGAATCCCAGATGTTTTCATTTGTCTGTGTTTTTTTAATATTTATTATTAGATTTTAGACTGAGAATATTTTTCTCTCACTACATTAAAGCTGTTTCTCCACTTTCTTTTTGCTTTTTTTCCCCAAATGAAAAATTTACTGTCTTCCTTACCTTAGTTTCTCTGAATATAACGTTTCTCTTTCTCTAGCTGCTTTTAACATATTTCTTTATCACTGATTTTGCACAATTGATCTTCATGTGCCTTCTTGTAGTTTTCTTCAGATTTCTTGTTTTGAGGAATCACTTATATTTTAGAGAAGTTTATTACTTTTTCAAACATTCAATATTAGGGGCTATCATTTTGTCAAATATGTTTTTCTGCCTTTGTACTTTTTTTCTCCTTTGGGGACTTCTATCACACATATATTAGGCCACTTGAAGTTGTCGCATATTTTACCATTCTGTAGTCTCTTTTCTATTTTCTTTTCTCAGTGCTAAATTTTGGTTCATTTCCATTGCTATGTCTGTCCCAAGTTCACTAATCTTTCCTTTGGCAATGTCATATCTCTCATTAATCCAATCCAGTGTAATTTGAATCTCACACATTGTTGGTCTGGTTTCCAGGATGTAGATTTGGGTCTTTTTTTTAAATATGGTTCATGATGCTATATGAACATATGTACCCAAATTATAGTAACTTATTTGATATCCTTTCTGCTAATTTCCATTATCTACGTCAATGTTGTATCATTCTTGATTGAGTGATGTTTTATCTCACCTAACGCTCTACTGCATTTAACGGTCATTTCTTTAGTTTTTTACTCCTGTATTTCTAGGTGTTCAATATGTTTGCAACTTGTGATTTTTCAATTAATTAATTTAGGTCTTTTTTTTGGTACTTCAAATTTATAAATTTCTACTCCATTCCCTCTGCTATAGTCTATCTCATATTCTTTCTATTCTCCCATCTGGAAACTACCACTAGAAATGTGTTGGTCCTTTTCATGATTCTTTCTCTCTCCTTCCTAGTTCTCATCTATCTTTCTGTGACTTACTAATGCATACTTCCTCATTTCTAACAGTTCTCTAATTTTCTTCAGTTCTTAATCTTCTTCCTATGCTACTTATTTTTTAAAAATCACTATATTTTTCATTTCTAGATATCCATTTTGTTCTTTTTTTGTAAAGTTTTAAAGTTTTATTATCTCTTGGAATTCCTATCCCATTTCCTGTTTGGCCCATGGTTGGAATTTAAAATTTTCACAGGAGATGTTTTTATTTTTCTATACATACTATAGGGGAGAAAAAAATATCTTTTCGCCATCCATCCTAGATTCGTGATTAAGGCTTCTATAATGAAAGACAGATTGACAAGATAAAAGCATAGATGTTTATTTAATGTAAGTTTTATGTGATGAGGGAGCTGCCACAAGGAAATGAAGACCCAAAGAAATGATTAAGTCTGTGTATTTTCATGCTAGGTTTGATGAAAAGGAAACTGTCATGCAGAAATTTGATAGAATAAATGGGGTATGGTCTAATGCTAACAAACTGGGGAAAAGGCAACATCTGTTTGTTCAGATTCTTTTCCATGTCCCTTCATCTTCAGAGATAAGGATGCTCCTTTCTTTCAGGTAGAAGGAAGACATTTCTTACATTAGAGTCTTATCACTTGCTTCAGGGAAAGATGAGAAAAACTTAATTCTGTAGTTTTTCTTTCCTTTACAAAGTGTATACATCATTTCAAGGTTTCTGGTGTTATGAATGTTCTTCTACCTTCCATCTTGCTTGCCCTCAAGACGGCAGCACTGTTCTTCATATTCTTAGACCAAAAAATTAAGCACTCAGTTTGGTAAATATCTTAATCTGATGCCTGGCAAGGGTCAGTAACGTTATCTTGAGTTCTTTGCTTTGTGATTCAGTGTGTGTGTGTGTATGTATGTGTGTGTGTGTGTATTTATTTTTTAAAAAATATTTTCTTTTGCCAATTTTTTTGAAACTGGATATGTAATTTTGTCATAGTTTATTCATAGTTTTTATGAATATTTGGCTGGAGACTGATCCACACCAAGTCCATCTGCTAGGGTTCTCAGAATTCTTTACATTTCTTATTGAATTTATTGCTCACAATGATCCTATGAATATAGGTTGATAGAGAAGTAAACTCAAGCTAGATATTTGATATTTTAAATGATTTAACTAGAATCACACAGCATTAGTGAATCTTTTTTTTTTTTTTTAGACAAAGTTTCACTCTTGTTGCCCAGGCAGGAGTGCAATGGCATGATCTTGGCTCACCACAACCTCCACCTCCCAGGTTCAAGCGATTCTCCTGTGTCAGCCTCCTGAGTAGCTAGGATTACAGGTATGCACCACCATGCCTGGATAATTTTGTATTTTTAGTAGAGACTGGGTTTCTCCATGTTAGTCAGGCTGGTCTCAAACTCCTGACCTCAGGTGATCCACCTGCCTTGGCCTCCCAAAGTGCTGGGATTACAGGCGTGAGCCACTGCGCCTGGCCGAATCTTTTAACCATGAATCATGTTCAGGTCAATGGCCTCTATTGGCTTTTCACTGAGCCATTAATCTGTATAATTATAGCTTTAAGAAACAGGATATTTAGACATCTAAAAAAAATTCTTGTCTAAAGTTAGAGAATACCTCATCTATTTAACCTATACTTGACAGTTAAGTCTCAGTCTATCCTGTTTTAATCAATTTCAGTTTCTTGGGTAATCCGTACCCATAATTGGGATTAGAGAGTGTTTGCTGTAAAGGAAATGAGGAAAGAATAGTGTTATAATATTAGATATTGGTATTTTAAATTCCAAGTATGGCTAATGGAGAACTTCCTCTCATAAAAATTCTTTAAGTTTAATTCCTGATGTGCTAAAAAATCAGACTATTTGATTTAGACTATGTGCTAAAATCAGACTCACTCATGGTCAGTTCTGGACATTGACTGTACTTCATCTATTAATCTTGAATTAAATACACTTCTTTTGAGATTTATTCTTCTTCTGATTCAGTTTGCTATTTCAGCACCAGTTTTGTCATTTGCATTTTAGAGAGTCAATGCTTAACTCTTTCTTGGTTTTACTCTTTTAACAGCAAAAGAGCCTGTTAGCCGATGAATAAGGTTAAATAGATAGATGTCATTTTAATTTTTGTATTATATTCTTATTCCAAAGAATACATTTCAAATTATTTTCTATAACCATTGACATTGCTTCTGTAGTGTTTCGCCTTGAATACTGTAGAATTTTCTAGAGCTTTGGAAAATCATGTAAATTTTAGAAAGTCCCTCTGAACTTATGCAGAACTAAGCACTTATATATCTTTGATACACTCACTGATGGCAACTTATCTGACCTGAAGTTGTTAGTCAAATTGAGTCTTACTCTTGCATCCTTATCCTTTCCGAATTAATTTAGAAGATAACACTGTTCATTTCACAAAAATGCCCTCATAAAGATAAAACTTTCTATTCTTAACAGTTTAGCCTAAGTATTTTCTAATTCTCTTACAATTGCTAGAGTTGTATCATATACCACCTGCATAATTATTACCAAGAATGATTATATCATTGATAGACACTGAAGGGCAAGATAAAGGAATTTTCCTTTATGACAAAAGTTATGGAAGCTATGGAGGTGGCTATACAAAATACAAATTTGTCCATATACTTTTTGGTGGTATTCTTATAATTTCCTAATTTTAAATTTCTTAAAGTAGATTTTTTTTGTGTATGTAGTTAGTTGATATGTATAGCGTTAAAGTTCTCTGACTTTAAAAACACAAGTGCCCTCCGGAAAAATTGTATCAATGAATATTCTCAACAGTATTCTATAATCACAATACCAGAAATTATTTTATTATCACTTTCTAATCTTGTTCATAGATAAGGTTCTGGGTTTCCTAAAAACGCACTTACCTTTAAATTTCAACAATTCAAAAATGTATAGTAGGCTTTTTTTCTTCCCATCATCTGCTTTTCTGAACACATTGAATACAAATACATTATTGGAAAATTATTATTATTTTTCATTCTTTTTTATTATACTTAAGTTATGGGATACATGTGCAGAACATTCAGATTTGTTACATGGGTATCAGCAGAATGAGTTATTTTAGCATTTCTCAAAAGTTATATATGGTGTATTTCTCTACTTGCATGCTTTTGTCATTAATGTTAAACAAATTTATATTTAGTTGTAGTGGAATTTAATTCCAAAAAGTCCAAAACAAGGAAAAATTTATGTTGTTTTCCACGAAATCATTCTTTGGCTCTGTTTCATGATATGGCATTGGGAGTTTTTATTAATCAAGCATCAATGGCATAAGGTTTATGTTCAAAGCAATTTGATTAATTAGTTATCTGGAAGTTTTTTATAGGCGAGTTTAGTAACCTTCCATCAAGTGTGTACATAGTATTAATAAAAATGGTACTAATAAAATTCCTGAGTTTGGTAGTACAGCACACTCATGTTTACAATGGGACATTTCATCATTTGTAAAGAATTAACATCATATAAGATGATGGGTAATATAGAGAAAATTACCTGGGGTAAAAGGAGTCAATAAACATTTAAAATCAGAACAATGTTAAAAATATGATAAGTGATTTATCCCATAAAAGCCATAACAGAGATGTTTACAATCCTAAAGAGACCTTTCAAAAGTTGCTGTTATTTCTTTTTTATACATTCTTATATACCAAAGGAGAATGGGAGGTATATAAAATTATTTGAAAGTATTGTTAAACATATTCAGAGAGGGAGAATGCAATACTTCTTTACACAGTTTGCAATAGGAACTTGAGGAATTTGCTTTCTAAAATCAGTTAATTTTTTTGAGATATTTTAAAAAGGAACCCATAGTTTTTTGACCAGTCTATACTTGATTATAACTTCATATAGTAAAATTAGTAGCTTTAGGAAGAAGCCACTGCAACATTTTAAACATTTTTAAAGACTCCAAGAAACAACAACCATCCTTATATATAGCAGTCAACAATAAAAAAAAATCGTAAGATTTTGGAAACAAAACCAGTTTTTTTTTTTAACCCGGAAACATTAAATTCAATTCACTACTCCTATCTTGTGCTGCCTTAGTCATTCAAAAGGAGATGTGTGATCCATGACTAAGAATAAAACCACAGTGATGCATCTTTCTTCTCTGGTTCTCTCCTCATTCCCACAGCATCCAATGACTATATGCTGATGTAAAGCATGTTACTTACAATTTAGCAAGTATACGGGGGCCTTTCATAAAAGGAAATTAAGAAACTGCTATATTAAATGTCCACTTTTTGGCTAAGAATAAAGGACACTTATTCATCCAATTATATTGCAAGTATTTCTGTACAATAAAATGTTTGTTTACGTTTTTTGTATGTAATCTAAACATACTTTTATATCACTTTGGCCATTTTTAATTTGGTATGGCATAGCATGACTGACTAATAATGCTTATGACCTGTATGAATGATCAACAATATTTTATCACCTTTTGTATTCAGGGTTTTATAGTATGTTGAGGCATATTGAAGAAAACACTAATGTTCCATCTGTGTTTCTTATTTGAATGCAGTTACCTTTTTTTCTCCATTCCAATCTCCTTTCCCTTAAGAAAATTATATGTCATTTTATCACTAGACCTTAAAAAATTATGTGAAATTCAGCCCGAAGCAAATTTTAGATTTATTAATTCACATAATAAAATCCATTTAACATCTACTACGTGCCAGATAGTTTTCTTGCCCAGGGGACTCAGTGGTGAGCAAGACAGGCTAACTTCTCTTGGGACTTCTGTTCTTGCCTTTTCAATCTGCATATTCAGTTTTCTCCTTAGCCAGAAAATTGCCTTCTATTATGTGTTTAAGGATTGCCTGCCCTTCATCAAATACTTTTCTCCTTCTAAAAGTCCTAATACTATAAGATTAGATATTCTGAAATTTTTTCAAGTCTTATATTTTCCTTCCTGCATTTTATATCACTTTATTTTTGCTTGATACTTTGAATTATTATTCTACTTGATTTTCTGGGACAGAGGAAAATCATCAGTTATGAACTTGTATTTGTTAGTTTAAAGAATAGAAATTTTTCCATCCCAGAATATGTGTTGGTGTGATGTAATGAGCCTCATTTTTTACAAGCAAGACAAAAATGACTTTATCCCTGGGGGCTAGGTGGGCAGTGGGTTCTCTTCCCACTCTTTAAGTTGCTCAAGCTCCTCCAGACCCAACAGCAGAAGGAGGATCCAGCTGAGGCAATCGATTATTTCTCAGCTATGGGAGGTCAAGGAATAACAGACGCACTCACACCCAGTCTAGGTTACCCTCCTGTTAATCACATTCTCCAGGTGCTCAGTAGACCTATGGGAAAAAAAATCCATCGACTTCCTCAGAGTCCAAGGCTGCCTTGCTTCCTAAACTGCTTGACTTAGGAAGGAGGGTAGAGTAGTGTGTGTGGAGCTGAATGAACTTATGTTCAGCCCCATCTTCCGAGACCTCTCTGATGGAAACCACAGTGCTGTTTTTTAAAGGGATGTATGATAATATAACTTATCTGTTTAAAATATATCAATAGAATCTCATTATTCTTAAAACTACTAAAAAATGATTGTCATGTCTTTGTGTGATGAGAATACTGCTTGCTGCTAAACTACGTCTTCTGCCATGTCCCTCAGCCAATCACACTAAACAGACCACTTTCAGGACTCCATACTGCATTCCTTATCACCTCAGATCCCGCTACTCTCTTTTTCTCTCCTCTTGGAATTATCTGTTTCTTTCCACCTGGCAAATTCTTACTCACTATTTTCTTTTTTCCTTTACCTTGTACTTGTTGACTCCCTATTATGTCTATGTCTGTGTGAAGCTTTCAATTTACCAGAAGCAACAGAAAAAAAAAAAAACCTACACAAATATATAAAATACAAACTAACATAAATACAATTAAAAAAAACCAAGAAGATACATTTTTTTCCAAGGAAACCTGCTTAATTGAATGAAGGGGCTGGCATAGGAATTCCTGCTTGCCCGATTTCAAAAACTCTGGTCTCAGCCACAATATTTTTCTGTATTTAATGATTAAAGGTATACTAGTTTAAGTACTTCCCATATTATCACCTTATTTTTAATGTTCCCTACTTAAAATATATCCTGAACTGTGGATTGTTATCAGTCAGGAAAACAACAACAACAACAAAAACAGCAAACAGAAATAGCAGGGTAGAAAGAAAGTGGATTGCAACATTGTTCCCAATTTTTCCCAACTCTCTTTCTCTACTCTGTCTGCCAAGCGACTTTGTAGTCCTGCCCACTACCGATATATTGCAGGGGTCCATAATCCCTGGCCTGCAGACCTGTCCATGGCCTGTTAGGAACTGGGCCACACAGTGGTGGCATTAGATTCTCACAGGAGCACTCACCCTATCGTTGTTAACTGTGCATGCAAATGATCTAGGTTGCCTGCTCCTTATGAGCCATCCCTTCCCCATCCATGGAAAAATTGTCTTCCGCGAAACTGGTCCTTGGTGCCAAAGTGTTGAGACTACTTTTTCTACCTCTCATGGATATACTAGATACACACAGTAATAAGTGGTTTGTTATGAAGTATTTTTTGTGACAATGGTTGACAAATACAGTTGACATTTCAAATTTCTAAAAACCTATTTGTGTGAGTTAATCTTCGGTTTTAGTCCTTATTGTACCCCAGAAGGCCATTTAAATATATGTACAGAGTAGTCATTATCTCAGAAATATTTCTTTTGTGTTAAATTGAAAGGAAAATAAGTACAAATTACTTGTTTAACGTAACTATGGATCCACATTTTAAAATATGATTAAAGTCAGTAATTTCAATTGAAATACCTCTTCTATATCATGAAAGAGTAAGATGTGTTAACACTAGAAGGAAAAAAAATTAAAAGCAGCACACATATCCCATCTTATGTAAACTTTAATGTTTAAGTATTGAGATGTAGAAAATGAAATTTGTATCTCTGAATTGAGGAAAAATAACTGTGTTAACTTGCGAAATTTAGGAAGACATTTGTATTTTTATTGACTCTACCATACTCCAATAGAAGTGAGGTTTGAATTTCAGAATTGTTTTTGATGGTTTGGCAGAAGGAGTAGGAAAGTTACTGAACAATGTTCTGAATTTTAAGAATATTATAACAGAGTTGATGAGAAAGTTTAATGGATAATTAAAATGTAAAATTCAAAACTCATTAAAATAGATCAATATGAATTTAACATGGTACCATTTCCATAGAGGGCAACAAACTTGCAATATGCTTACTTTTTTTTTTTCCTTTTTCTTTCTTTATTTTAAATAGACAGATAAAATTTTATGTATTTACCAGGTACAACATGATGTTTTGAAGTATATATACATTGTAAAATGACTAATTCTAATTAATATGTGCATGACCTCACATAATTACTATTTTGTTGTGAGAATACTTTATAATTAACTCTCTTAGCATTTCTCAAGTAACGTATTTCCACAATACGCTGTGAACTATTCTTTCCATGTTACAGTAGATCTCTTGAACTTATTTATCCTACTTAACTTTAATTTTATACCATTTGTCCAACATCTCTCCAACCCACCTTCCCAGCCACCCCAGCTCCAATAGCCACCATTTTACTCTCTGCTTGTATGAGATCTACTTTTTTAGATTCCAAATATGAGTGAGATACATGGCATTTGTCATTCTGTGCCTGGTCTATTTCACTTAGTATAATGTCCTCTAGGTTCATTGATGTTATTATAAATTACAGGTTTTTCTTATTTCCTATGGCTGAGTAGTATTCCAATGTGTATATACTACATGTTCTTTAGGGATTCATCTGTTGATAAACAGTTATTTCCTGTATTTTTGCTACTGTGAATAATCTTACGATAAATATGGGAGGATAGATATCTTTAAGGTATACTGATTTCATTTCCTATGATTATATAACTAATAATTAGATTGGTAGGTCACATGGTAATTTTAATATGTAGAAGAAACTCTACACAATTTTCTATAAAGGCTATGCTAATTTACATTCTCACTAACAGCATCCTCACCAACAAAGTTTACCTTTTGTCTTTTGGATAATAGCCATTCTAAAAAGTATGAGATAATCACTCTTTGTGTTTTTAATTTGCATTTTCCTGATTATTAGAAACGTTGTAAATTTTTTCTATACCTATTGGCCATTTTTATGTCTTCTTTTGTGCACAAATTTATGGGCTACATGTGAGATTGTGTTACATGTATATCAGGTGTAATGATTAAGTCAGAGTACCTAGGATGTTTATCATCCAAGTACAAAACATGTTCTTTAAGTATAATCACCCTGCTCTGCTATCAAACATTAAATTTATTCCCTCCATCTTACTGTATGTCTTCTTTTGAGAGATTTCTATTCATTTACTTTGCCAATTTTTAAATTATGTTATCTGCTTTCCTGCTATTGTGTTGTTTGGGTTCCTCATATATTTTGGATACCAACCCCTTGTCAAATGTAGTTTATCACTATCTTCTCCCATTCTGTAGATTATCTCTTTACTCTGCTATTTATGTATTATTTATTTATTTATTGCTCTATGGAAACTTTTTAGTTTGGTGTAATGCTATTTGTGTATTTTGGCTCTTATTGCCTGTGTTTTGGGGATCTTATCAAAAAATTTATTCCCTACTCCAATGTCATGGAACTTTCCCCTAAGTTTGCTTATAGTAGTTTCATAGTTTCAGGTCTTACATTTAAGTCTTTTTTTTTGAGTTGAAATTTTTATATAGTGTGGGAAAGGGGTCTAATTTCATTCCTCTGCATGTGGATATCCAGTTCTCCCAATACCAATTATTGAAGAGACTGTTCTTTCCCTATTATGTATTCTTAGCACCTTTGTCATAAAACAGCTGGCTTTAAATGTATAGATTTATTTCTGGGCTTCATTCAGTTCAATTGGTCTATGTGTCTGTTTCCATGCCAGTAGTTTGCTGCTTTTTTACTATATCTTTGTAATATATTTTGAAGTCAAGCAGTGTGACACTTCCATCTTTGTTTATTTTACTCAAAATTGCTTTGATTATTCAGGGTCTTTTGTGGTTCCATACTAATTGTAGGAATTTTTTTTCTATTTCTGTGAAGAAGGTCACTAGTGTTTTGATAGGAATTGAGTTGAATCTGTAGATTGTTTTGGCTAGCACAGTTTAACAATATTTATTCGTTCAGTCCATGAACACAGATATATTCCCATTTTTTGTGTTTTCCTCATTGTCTTTCATCAACGATTTATAGTTTTCTGTGTAGAGATCACCTCCTTGGTTAAATTTATTCCTAAGTATTTTTGTACCTATTGTAAATGTGATTGTTTTCTTGATTTTTTAAAGATAGCTTGAGGTTAGTGTATAGAAACACTATTGATTGTTATTTTGGAATTTGTATCCTGAAACTTTACTGAATTTGTGTATTAGTTCTAATAGGTTTTTTTAGTCAAATATTTAGCTGTTTTTGTTCCTGTTTTGTGACAGAGTTTCACTCTTGTTGCCCAGGCTGGAGTGCAATGGCATGATCTCAGCTCACCGTAACCTCCGCCTCCGGACTTCAAGCTATTCTTCTGCCTCAGCCTCCCGAGGAGCTGAGATTACAGGCATGCACCACCATGCCCGGCTAATTTTGTATTTTTAGTAGAGACAGGGTTTCTCATTGTTTGTAAGGGGGTTTCTATGTATAAAGTCATACTGTCTGCAAACACGGACAATTTAACTTCCTTTTTTTTGTTGTTCCAATTGGATGCATTTTATTTTTTTCTCTTGCCTAATTGCCTGACTACTCTAGTACTAGGTTGAATATAGGTGGTGAGAGTGGGCATTCTTTTCTTGTTCCAGATCTTAGAAGAAAAGCTTTCAACTTTTCCCCCATTAAGAATGATGATAGCTATTGGTTTGTAATATATTACCTTAATTATGTTCAGGTACATTCCTTCTATACCTAATTTGTTGAGAGTTTTTGTCATGAATGTTGAGTTTTGTAAAATACTTTTTATTCATCTATCCAGGTAATTGTATTGTTTTGTCCTTTGCTATGTGAATGTAATATATTATGTTTATTGACTTAGGTATGCTCAATAATTCTTACATCCCTGGGATAAATCCCACTTGATCTTGATTAATGAACTTTTACTACACTTGATCATAGACAAAGACCAAGAAGCAATGAATAATTTTTTAATAGGCTGTTGAATTACATCAGCTAGTATTTTGTTGCAAATTTCTGCATCTATGTTCATCAGAGATATTGGCCTTCAGTTGTCTTTTTATGTTGTATCCTCGTCTGGTTTTGGTATCAGGGTAATCTTGGCATTGTGAAAATGAGTTTGAAAGTGTTTCTTTGTCTTCAATTTTTGTATCAGTTTGAGAATAACTAATATATATATTTTAAAATGTTTGGTAGCAGTCAACCCATTAGGTTTCACACTTCTTTGATAGTAGGCTTTATATTACTGATTCAGTCTCCTTACTAATGTATTCAGGTTTTTAATTTTTATCATAATTCAATCTTGAGACATTGTTTATGTCCAGAAATTTGTCTCTTCCATGTTATTCGATTCTATGTCTTTTGTTTGGAGAATTTAATCCATTTACAATTACAGTAATGATTGGTAGGTAAGGACATACTTCTGCCATTTTATTTATTGTGTTTAGATGTGTTGTAGATGTTTTGTTATTTTCTTCTCTTAATATCTTTCTTCGAGTTAAATAATTTTATCTGGTGATATGTTTAGATTCTTAGCTGGTTTTTGCACTTATGTACTACAAGTTTTGTTTTGTGCTCAACAGGAAGTTTACAAAAAACCTTATAGTTACGACAGGTTTTATTTTATTTTTATTTATTTATTTATTTATTTATTTTTATTATTATTATACTTTAAGATTTAGGGTACATGTGCACAACGTGCAGGTTTGTTACATAAGTATACATGTGCCATATTGGTGTGCTGCACCCATTAACTCGTCATTTAGCATTAGGTATATCTCCTAATGCTATCCCTCCCCCCTCCGCATACCCCACAACAGTCCCTGGCGTGTGATATTCCCCTTCCTGTGTCCACGTCTTCTCATTGTTCAATTCCCACCTATGAGTGAGAACATGTAGTGTTTGGTTTTTTGTCCTTGTGATAGTTTGCTGAGAATGATAGTTTCCAGCTTCATCCATGTCCCTACAAAGGACATGAAATCATCATTTTTTATGGCTGCATAGTATTCCATGGTGTATATGTGCCACATTTTCTTAATCCAGTCTATCATTGTTGGACATTTTGATTGGTTCCAAGTCTGCTACTGAATAGTGCTGCAATAAACATACATGTGCATGTGTCTTTATAGCAGTGTGATTTGTAATCCTTTGGGTATATACCCAGTAATGGGATGGGTGGGTCAAATGGTATTTCTAGTTCTAGATCCCTGAGGAATCGCCACACTGACTTCCACAATGGTTGAACTAGTTTACAGTCCCACCAACAGTGTAAAAGTGTTCCTATTTCTCCACATCCTCTCCAGCACCTGTTGTTTCCTGACTTTTTAATGAACGCCATTCTAACTGGTGTGAGATGGTATCTCCTTGTGGTTTTGATTTGCATTTCTCTGATGGCCAGTGATGATGAGCGTTTTTTCATGTGTTTTTTGGCTGCGTAAATGTCTTCTTTTGAGAAGTGTCTGTTCATATCTTTTGCCCACTTTTTGATGGGATTGTTTGTTTTTTTCTTGTACATTTGTTTGAGTTCATTGTAGATTCTGGATATTAGCCCTTTGTCAGATAAGTAGGTTGCGAAAATGTTCTCCCATTCTGTAGGTTGCCTCTTCACTCTGATGGTGGTTTCTTTTGCTGTGCAGAAGCTCTTTAGTTTAATTAGATCCCATTTGTCAATTTTGGCTTTTGTTGCCATTGCTTTTAGTGTTTTAGACATGAAGTCCTTGCCCATGCTTATGTACTGAATGGTATTGCCTAGATTTTCTTCTAGGGTTTTTATGGTTTTAGGTCTAACGTTTAAGTCTTTAATCCATCTTGAATTAATTTTTGTATAAGGTGTAAGGAAGGGATCCAGTTTCAGCTTTCTACATATGGCTGGCCAGTTTTCCCAGCACCATTTATTAAATAGGGAATCCTTTCCCCATTGCTTGTTTTTCTCAGGTTTGTCAAAGATCAGATAGTTGTAGATATGTGGTATTATTTCTGAGGGCTCTGTTCTGTTCCATTGGTCTATATCTCTGTTTTGGTACCAGTACCATGCTGTTTTGATTACTGTAGCCTTGTAGTATAGTTTGAAGCCAGGTAGCATGATGCCTCCAGCTTTGTTCTTTTGGCTTAGGATTGATTTGGCAATGCCGGCTCTTTTTTGGTTCCATATGAACTTTAAAGTAGTTTTTTCCAATTCCATAAAGAAAGTCATTGGTAGCTTGATGGGGAAGGCATTGAATCTATAAATTACCTTGGGCAGTACAGCCATTTTCATGATATTGATTCTTCCTACCCATGAGCATGGAATGTTCTTCCATTTGTTTGTATCCTCTTTTATTTCATTGAGCAGTGGTTTGTAGTTCTCCTTGAAGAGGTCCTTCACGTCCCTTGTAAATTGGATTCCTAAGTATTTTATTCTCCTTGAAGCAATTGTGAATGGGAGTTCACTCATGATTTGTCTCTCTGTTTGTCTGTTATTGGTGTATAAGAATGCTTGTGATTTTGGTACATTGATTTTGTATCCTGAGACTTTGCTGAAGTTGCTTATCAGCTTAAGGAGATTTTGGGCTGAGACAATGGGGTTTTCTAGATATACAATCATGTCATTTGCAAACAGGGACAATTTGACTTCCTCTTTTCCTAATTGAATACCCTTTATTTCCTTCTCCTGCCTGATTGTCCTGGCCAGAACTTCCAACACTATGTTGAGTAGGAGTGGTGAGAGAAGGCATCCCTGTCTTGTGCCAGTTTTCAAAGGGGATGTGTCCGGTTTTTGCCCATTCAGTATGATATTGGCCGTGGGTTTGTCATAGATAGCTCTTATTGTTTTGAGATACGTCCCACCAATACCTAATTTATTGAGAGTTTTTAGCATGAAGCATTGTTGAATTTTGTCAAAGGCCTTTTCTGTATCTATTGAGATAATCATGTGGTTTTTGTCTTTGGTTCTGTTTATATGCTGGATTACGTTTATTGATTTTCGTAATTTGAACCAGCCTGGCATCCCAGGGATGAAGCCCACTTGATCATGGTGGATAAGCTTTTTGATATGTTGCTGGATTCAGTTTGCCCGTATTTTATTGAGTATTTTTGCATCAATGTTCATCAAGGATATTGGTCTAAAATTCTCTTTTTCTGTTGTGTCTCTACCAGGCTTTGGTATCAGGATGATGCTGGCCTCATAAAATGAGTTAGGGAGGATTCTCTATTTTTCTATTGATTGGAATAGTTTCAGAAGGAATGGTAATGACAGGTTATTTTTAAGCTGATGACACCTTTGATCACAAAGAAACAAACAAGTAAAAAACTTTCTATACTTTAATCTTTCTCTCACACTTTGAAATTTTTGATGTTATAATTTACTGCCTTTTATGTTATATATCCCTTAGCAAATTATTGTAGCTATGATTTTTATAATGGTTTTGTCTTTTAACCTTTATACTGAAGGCATATATTATTTACACACCACCATTACAGTATTAAAGTATTCTGAGTTTAAAGAGTCAATTTAAGTTTAATACTTTCACATGTTTTCATGTTACTCATTCACATCCTTTCTTTCAATTTGAAGGACTCCCTTCAGAATTTCATTTCAATCAGGTTGGTAGTAATAAACTCCCTCAGTTTTGATTTGCCTGGAAAAGTCTTTATCTCTTCTTCATTTATTAAGACCAGTTTTGCTGGGTGCAGCATTCTTGGTTTAAGCTGTTTTTTTTTTTTCTTTTTTTTTCCTCAGCACTTTGACAATTTAATAGGGACAATTTAACTTCCTGTTTTTCCAATTGGATGCCTTTTATTTTTTTCTCTTGCCTAATTGCCTGACTTGCACTCTAGTGCTATGTTGAATAGAAGGGCTGAGAGTGGGCATTCTTGTTTTGTTCCATATCTTTGAAGATAAGCTTTAAGCTTTTCTTCTTCCTGGCCGCTAAGGTTTCTGCTGTGCAGTGTGCCAGTACACATATTGGAACTTCTTAACATATAATTTGCTTTATGTCTTTTGTTTCTTTAAGGATTCTCTCTTGTCTTCAACTTTGGACAGTTTTAATATGTCTTTGAATAGTCATTTCTATTAAATCTGATTGGCAATATTTGCCCTTCATATACATAGGTATTTATCCCTTTCACCAGGTTTAGAAAGTTTTCTGCTACTATTTCTTTAAATAAGCTTTCTACTCCTTTATCTCTTTTTTTTTATTGAAACTTCATGACTTGAAAATTTAAACTTTTGATGCTATTCCATCATTTCTGTAAGCGTTCTTTATTTTTTTCTTTTTGCTTTTTCCTCTTCTGTGCGTATATTTTCAAATAACCTGTCTTAGAGTTTACAGTTCTTTCCCTTGCCTGATGTCTGCTATTGATGCTTTCTGTTACAGTTTTTATTTTATTCATTGTAATTTTACCTCCAGGGTTTGTTTTTGATTTCTTTTATATTTCAATCTCTGTATCATATTTCTCATTCTGGTCACTTATTATTTTCCTCATTTTGTTGAATTGTTTCTCCATATTTTCTTTAAGTTTGCTGAGCTTCCATAAAACAGTTGTTTTGAATTTTTGACAGGCAGTTTATGCATTTCCAGTTTTTTAGGGTCAACCAGTGGCCCCTTATTTTGTCCTTTCTGTTATGTTATGTTTCCACAAGTGTTATTCATCCCAGTATTCATGTGTCAACATGTGTACGTTTGAAGAGGTTAGTTACTTATTCCAGTCTTTGCAGATTGGCTTTGTCTGAGAAAGCCTTGTGGGAGGCAGGGTGCTGGGGTAGGCCAGAAGCCCATGGAAGATGTGGCCAGCACAGTGCTGGGGCATACCTGAAGTCAGGGGCCATTGAGGCCTGCCTCCCGCTAAGGGCTTTCTGGAGCCTGGCACTGCTTACAATGGCCCAGAAGTGGTATGAGCTTGAGATCAACTTCATAATGCAACCCTGAAACCTGAAGCAGTGTGGTTCTGCCTGCTACCAGGGTGGATATAGAAGCTCAGAAAGCAGATACCAGCTGCTTAAATCATATGAGGCATGGAAATATTCCTGGTGCTGGTGGGCCCAATGGTAGGGTACCAGGTAAAGTCCTGTGCTCCCTTGCCTTTTGTTCCTCCAAGTCGACAGTATCTCCCTGCACTGTGCTTCCTGGGCTTGGGCTAAAGGAGACACAGGTAATGCAAAACTACCCTTCCTACACTCTTCAATGCATCTTTTCTTATAATTTCACTGCAACCAGGTACAATGACCTTTTGTCTGGTATCCTTACCTCTTGTGGGAGTATGTGTGGATACCTTCATTCAAGTTGTTCAAATGGATGTTTCTGTAGCTGGATAACTCCAGAGAATCTTATTCCATCATCTGGCTCTTTCTGTCCCTGATATTTTCTGTCCTAAAATACACACACACACACACACACACACACACATAACTTTTGGTCCCTTTCCCTTTTCTTTCCAGCCATCACCCTTTTTCTCTACCCTATTCAACAGGAAATTAGCTGAAAACAGTTTTTTAAATGAACTATTTGCATTTCTTTTCCTATTTTCCTTGAAGATATTACAATGAGAATTTCACTGCCAACTACTTCCGTCAAAATCACCAGTAATTTTTACAATTCTAAACCCAATAGCAATCCTCAGTTTTAATCAACCTTTATATATCATCATGATTTTATGCAGTAATCATTCCCACTTCCTCAAAGTACTTCTTCAATTATTTTGCAGGACACTTCACTCTCATGGTGATTTTCCTATTTTGTCAATGGCTACCCCGTTTTAGTTCTCTGACACCTCAGTATTGTAGAATCTCTGGACACAGAGGACAATTTATACCCTCATATAAATCCACTCCTTGACAATCATGACTTTAAATATTATATACACGTCAATAACCTATAAAAATATTTCTCCAGCTTGGTCTTCTCTCCCAAATCCCTGAATTCCACACCTGCACAATACCACCTACTCAATATCTTTACCTGAATACTCAAAATGCATCTTCCACTTACTTTTCTCCAAATAAGACTTGTATCCACCAAGACTTTCTTTTCTTGAAATATTTTCCATCTTGATTACAGCTAAGCCATCCTTCTAGCTACTTAGGCTAGAAGTCTTTTTATCATTATTTCTTCTTCTTTGTAACCAACTTTCAATTTGGTGCCAAATCCTATCAGATTTACTTTTAAAATGTGGTCAAAATTCATTAAATGAAGATAAAGATTTCTTCACTAAAAAAAAATAAAATATAGTCAAAATTTAACTAACAGTTTACTACCTCCAACAGAGCAACATGATTTTAAGCCAACATCATTCCTACTGTAGATAATTGCAATGGCCTAATTTTGTCTTGTACTTACAATAATGACCCTCATTATATACTTTTTACCCAGCATTGATGAAAATACTTTCTATTTATCTATATATCTAGCTAGCTATAATTTATCAATCTATTTTGATTCTATCTATCTATATATCTTTTGAAATATCTATCCAATAATGTCAGTTTTATGCTCCAAAGGACATTAATGTCTTCCTATATCATTCAAAGAAGCAAAATTTATTGAAATAGGCCAGAAAGTCTTTCAAGATCTATACCTTTCCCTTCCAACATTACCTAACTTCATGTCCTATTGCAATCCTTCTTATCTAATCTTCTCTAGTCTTACCAGATCATACCATCTAAACGTTTTTACATCTTCAGCTGTTTGTTTTGTTATCGACTAGAAAGCTCTTCTCAATAACACTCATGGTTTGCTCTCACTTCCTTATGATCTGTGCCCCAGAAACTTCCTCAGTGAGGCCTTTACCATTATCTTATTTAAAATTGAGCTCCCCATTCTATTTAACAATGCCCTTCTCTGTAGCTTGCTTTGTTTTCATTCATAGTTCTTACCAATATCTGACATCATGTCTTTTTACTTAATTGTTTTTTTTATTTTGTCCCTCTCCTTCCATGATAATCCAAAGGTAATAAGAGCAAGGATTTCAACTTTTCACTTCTCTGTTCTGTCTGTGGAGTATATCACTGAATAAATATTCGATGAATGAATAAATAAATAAATGAACTTTTTGATCTTGTTTTGCTGGACTCATAGATGAATAAACTCACTAATTAGCAAAAACTGTCAGAGCAGATTCCAGTCTAACATAGGAGTAAGAGTACAGGCTTCCTAATCTTTAGATATACCTTAATGTTTTATGATTTTGTGGACATGGTGCATGTATTACATGAGACAAAGAAATTATAGATGTGCTTACCTTCTCTTTCTTCACTTCCAGATGGTGATAGTATAGGAAATACAATTGATGATGCAGAAAAATATCTCTGCCTCACCACAGCAGAGAAAATATCTCTGCCACACCACCCCAGAGTTTCTGGGGCACAGATCATAAGGAAGTGAGAGCAAACAATGAGTGTTATTGAGAAGAGCTTTCTAGTTGATAACAAAACAAACAGCTGAAGATGTAAAAACGTTTAGATGGTATGATCTGGTAAGACTAGAGAAGATTAAATAAGAAGGATTGCAATAGGACAGGCAATGAACCATAGAGACCCAGCACACTCTAAGGGATTGGGCATGTCTTCCTAAAACTTGAAGAGCTAAGTGCTATCCACCCTAAAGAACCCAAGCTGTGTGAGCCATTATGTACCTTTTAAAAAAAGTCATAGCCAACTGACAACCACACTGATTCATTTTGTATGTTAAATGTAACGTTTGAGGACAGAATGATTTGGCCTTCCGGGTAGTATTTGTGAGAATACCTCATATCACTGGGTTGCGTTGTTGAAATTCTATTCCTGTCAAAAGCTATGTCCACATACCCTACACTAAACGCTTTGGGGATTTATAAGGTTAACAGCTTCAATGTGGTTTTTATCTGCTGTGCAAAGAGAAAGATTTTAAACTGCTGGAGTACACAGGCTATAGATGCTGAATAGTAAAAGCTGCAAAGAGAGGTTGGGTGTGTGTGTCTGTGTGTATGTGTGTGTTACAGGAAAGGGGACTAGAAAAAAGCATGAACATATACTTTTCTATCATTTTCAGTAAAAAATGTATAAGAGCATTTTCAGTAAAAAATGTATAATATGTGAACATTGACTTGACTATATATAGATTTTATATTTCCAGATATTTAAATTTATTTTACTTTTAATAATACCAATATTATGATATGGCTTTATTAAAAGGCTGAAGAAAAAGT
This sequence comes from Pongo abelii, assembly GCF_028885655.2. NCBI lineage: Eukaryota > Metazoa > Chordata > Mammalia > Primates > Hominidae > Pongo > Pongo abelii. Next base: position 90,233,950 of record NC_071991.2, read on the forward strand.
ATACCTGATGTTCTGTGAAGCCATGAGTGGATGAAAACTGTGTAATTGAGTAGATAAATATGGCAAAGACTGGAATGTTGCCATTGCTCACACAGAAGTACACAATGAAAGATTTTTCACTTCCATGCATTGTGAAATAACGTATGTAACCATTATGAAGAGGAGCTAGTTGGTGCTAATACAGCCAGCCCTGTATTTAATGGTACATCTTATTTTTGCCTTGTCACCATGAAATATTTAACACCACAATACTCCAAAAAAAAAAAAAAACAGTAGTAACCAGAACTATTTAATATTCATGGAAGGAAGCAAATCTGAAATTCGAATGGTCATGAACCAGGAAAATATGTGTTAATTGTTGTGCCTTGCCTGTTAGTTTTTATATAAAAAATAGCACATTCTTACTTAAGAATGAAAATGTTATATTTTGGACCTTAGTGTGATTGGTAGATAATAGAGAAGGAAGATCAGATGGTGAAGTACTTGGTACGAGGTTAACGAACAAACAAAAAACCTAGGCCAAGAGATTTTGTACAACCAAACAGACTCCAGGGAATAAAGCAGCAAAGGATTAAATACAAAGGATAATTTAGAGAATAGCAGAAAATAGCACAATGAAAACATGATTAAAAATGCATATGCCCAGCAGGTAGAAATACCACTGTGGCTCAGGAAATAGGAAAGATGATAAAGAGTTTGTACAGATTAGTATGTTCCATGTAAGACATTAAGACCATTCCCAGTTGAACTTAGGCTAAAGAGATATTGATATGTTATTGGGGAGAAGAAATTTTGAGTCCTTATTCTTAAACATGATCATGCTTTATGATATCGGAACCTAGAAAACTAAGTTCTGATGAAATATTAATCAAAAGTGATAACTGTTTTCCATTGAACAAAGCAATTTTATATAGAATATGGAACCTCAGGTAATGTGCTTGGAAATGTGGTCTAATAAAATGTAGACTTACCAAAAGGCATGTATTGAGCTCATTGGGCTTCCTATGAATAGATTACATGATAAAGTTATTAAAATTGAATCCTTCATGTGGGTTATCAGTATCAGAAATAATTTTGATAAACTTGTTCAGTCATTATATATGGAGTATGATATCTGCAAAATACTCCAGATCTTTCTTGGTCAGTTGTTTTCTCCTATTCTGCATTGAAGAGTGAATCTCTGTTATTCAAAATATATGCACAGCAAAACTCAGAGAAGCCTCACTCATCTAAACTCCATGTTTTAAATTTATTTGGTTACTACTTACAGGTAATAAAGACAGACCTACAGACTCATGTTCTGGTTGGAGTTAAAGACTTGATTTGTGTACTTATAAAAACCTTTATGTGCTGGGCTCTGGAAAAACAATGATGGATATAATAGATAACTTAGCAGATTGTCCAGAACTTTCAGTCTATTGAGGAATACAGGAAGGTGAATATATGATTATATTACACAGTTTTAATTGTTCAGGATAGAAAAGTGCAGAGGAGAAAGTAAAGCACAGAGAAATGGAAACTAAGCCAAATTGGAGTAGGCAAAGGGGAATAGACAGAGGGGCTTCCAGGAGATGATGACTTACTGATAGTGAAATAAAGCACAACACTTACTGGGAAAGTCTCCTGGATAATAGTATGGCATATAAGATAGCCCAGAGGCTAGTGAAGAATTTAAAGATTTGAAAGAATATAAGCTTGAGGGTTTTTTTGTTTTTTGTTTGTCCAGATTTGTGTTTTTAATTTAAAATTGTTATTGCATTTTTCTTAAAAATGTGAGGGTTTTATTCGTCACAGAATAATGAGAGCTGCAACAGAAAAAGAGAGCAGAGATGTGGCTATTTATTCATGCATTGCACTTCTAAACTGCTCTATATGTTTCAAAGTTCTATCAAATAGGTCATCTCCTTTGATCTTCTTTAACACCACTGAAACAGGTGATGGAGTTACAATTACATTTTTTCACTGTTGAAGAGACTGAGGTTGGTAAGGAAGTGTTAGTATGGGAATTAAAATTAAAATCTTGATCTCTTAAATTTTGGTCAAGTTATTGTGTCGTGTGGTCTTCTCCCCACTTGCCTTTCAGGGAAAGATAAAGAAATAATCCTAGTGTATTTAAATTCTCTCTTTGCCAGTGAAATCATGACAACATTGATTGCAATTTATTGGGACTACAAAAAAATGGAGGAACTATACTGAAGTCTCTCTTGAAAAACTGTCTTATATTCTACTCTATAGGAGTTTAAATGTGTTAACTGACAATATTTTATTGTATTTAAGGTAGTATGGAGGACAAATTCATGATCAGTCCTTGAATTGGGAAAGATCTTTATTTTAAAAGCATAACCTATAATTTACATTTGATCTTGTTCTAGGATGAAGTAGTTATACAGCATTTTGTATACAATTAAGACTGCAGAATAATTTCATTTTAGGTACTAGCAATTTGCAGACAGGAAAAGGTGCCAGTTAAAGCCACACTGAGAAAGTCAATGACAAGTTGGCATAAAGAAGGAAAGTATTTTACACTTGAGGTAGAGAGTGATTACAGTTTGAAGATGATGCCAGATTGAGGCTATGGGGAGATGAAATGAAGAGTAGTAAAAAGTTAATATATAATGTCATGATTTGGAATAGGAAACTTAATTACTAAATTAATGAAGTTTGACTACATTATCTATGTGAACAAGCCATGTAAATTGATCAAGTAATATTGTTTTCTGTAAAATCCCAGGGGAGGATGACATTCTTACTTATCTCACAGGGAAATTATGGAAATCATAAAGAAAACTCTTGGGACTGTTTTGAAATAGAATGTGTTATGCAAACAATAAATGTTAAAGGGTCAAGAAGAGCTTAAATGAAGGATAGGGCAGTGATAAATAGCACTTTATGTGCACCAAAAAGTAAAATGGAAAATAAGATTTTTGTTAAAAATCTTAAAAGTTGACTTTTACGTGGAGATTCAGTTTAGAAATTTTGGAAACCAAAATTTCATCTTAGTGCTTTAGAGTCTAGAAAATCATTACAATAAGACATAGATCTTTCCAGACTCTCTTTTGTGTATATGATACATTTCATACCTTTAACTGTATTGTGAATTGTTGTACCCCTATTTTACCAGCATTTAAGTGGTTTCAGGTGGTTAAGGTCCACCTGTGAGTCCATTTACATATAAATTTATTTTGAATTTACTTGTGTTTGTTAATTAAAGACATACTTTAGTGATTTAGTCATTGAACAATAATTAAAAATGTTTATTGAGTATTGTCACATATTTGGGGTTTGAAACAATAGAACTGACGGCTGCATTCATTTCATTCATTAGCCCTTAATTTACAAAAGCAAATTAGTGAATGTTGCAGCACTAATCACAGCATAGGTGTTTGTGACTCTTCCTAAGACAATGGTTTAATATATGCAAACTTTCATGAGTTATTTGAGATAGTTTATTACAAGGGTTATCAGCAATTTTGCTCACAAGTGAGACCTTTACAGTCTGGGTTTGGTCACTTATCCAATATTCTCCACCAATACAGCTTCTGTTTAGCATTTATTTCCCATGCCATTATTAATTTCTTCCTTTACCTGTGCTTTCTTCATCGTATTTACCGTAGAGAAACTCTACTTCTCAAATACTTTATTCAGTATTTGTAGCATTATTCTATTACACTGCTTATCTCACTATTCCCCATCCAGGAAAAATCCTGGATTTTTCCAATGAACCTCAAAGTAACAGTATACTATTAAGATATATTTTCTTGTATCATCAAATATTTCTATCAATAACAAATACAACTTATTTACTTTAATTGAAATTTTGCTTTCTTTTCTAGCCTTCTTTGCTGTAGACTCCCATGCTAATTATAGGCTACACTTTGGCCACTGCCAATCAACAGTGATTTTTTGAAAATGACTACCATACCCTGAATACCAGCATCTTTATATTTAGTGTTTTAGCAACAAACACTCAAAATACAATCCCTTCTCCTTAATGACCTCATCAGCAAGTTCATAACTCCCATGGTCATCTCTAACTTGCCTAAGTTCTTGGCAACTTCAATATCAGCAACCATGAGCCCTGTGGTACCTAAGGTCAGACTTCCTCACTCAATTCTACATATATTAATGTCATTTTTACACCAATTAATTTGCCCTCTATTAGGAATGGGCTGTGCTTTTCATCATGAATGGAAATGATCCATCTCAATGAGCTCATAGTTGGAGCAAAGCAAAATTATGTATTTATTGAAACTATTATTTACTTTCATTGTGACTTATAATCCTGTTTCTTTCAATTACTCAGTTAAGTAGCTTTGTGCCACATGATCTTATTGATTGGGTGATTGATTAAGTCATTTTTTTGTTTGTTTTTTGAGATAGAGTATTGCTTTGTTGCCCAGGCTGCAGTGCAGTCGTGAGATCTCTGCTCACTGCAACTTCCACCTCCCAAGTTCAAGTGATTCTCTTGCCTCAGCCTCCTGAGTAACTGGCATTACAGGTGCACACCCCCAGCACCGGGCTAATTTGTGTATTTTTACTACGGACAGGTTTTCGCCATGTTGGGCAGGCTGTTCTTGAACTCCTGGCCTCAGATGATCTGCCCACCAATTCAGCCAATTATTATTAATTAATTGTTGCTGATAGAAACTGTACTAGGTTGTTGGGATTTCAAGAATTTGAGACAGAAACAAACATTTCTGAAAACATGGTGACTTCCTTTAGGAAATTTAGTTTCCCAAGTTTTAGCAAATATAGCTTATTTGGCTTGATATTCAGCATGAGCATGATGCAAAACAAAAATTCGGTATGCCAGTGGAGGTGGCATAAAAGTTGAACCTAAGGCCCTTGTCCTGAATCCCAGAAAATTGTTTACAGAGAAGAAAATGGGGAATCTAGACATGTTGGTGTGGAACTAGAGAACTCTCATGCCCTGTAGACAGTCTAACACAAGTTTGACAAAGTACATCATGACTGGGGACGAGTAGTTTTTGCACCATGGCCTCTAGAAGTAGACGTCAGAATATTGCCCTACAAAGACTAATCAGAAAATCACATTTTAATATCACCGTCATTGGATCCAGACTACACCAATTAACAACCCAGCATCGATGAGAGGGGAGCTGAAAAACAAAAGAAGATTGAAGGTCCTCTTATCCCCTGCTACTATGAGAATGTTGATGGACTTAGTATGTCCTGACATATCTTGATGAAAATTACAACAGAATGAGGCATTTGAATGGCAGAATATGTCCTTGAAAGTGACTAAATCATTGAAAATAGAATTTTATAATTGTGAAGACTATGAAATCATATATTGTCAGATTAAACTATTTTATATTAATATCTCCCCTTAAAACCTAGCAAAGTGGAAAACTATGAGTAAGTTTTTTTATCTTTTATGGAAAATGAAAATTAAGCTTTCTGTGCATGTATAAGGAGTATTGTGAGTAAACTGGAAACTTTGCTATTAGTATATATTTTCTCTTTAATACATACGATTCTCTGTACTGTGTGGACATCAGTAAAACGAGTATAAAAGAAACATTTTCTAAGATACATCAGAACTTACATAATCAACTGTATATTGCCTTTTTAAGGCATCAGCTACCTGATACTTGTTCTCAATGACTGATAGCTCTTGAGTAGCAACTCACTTGGAATTAGCTATGAAGGCATTTTATAGGTGCCATAAGGACGGCTCTGTGGCCATACGCTGCACTTCCTATAATGTCATCTCTTTTAGAATAACTATCTACTAGTTTCTGCAGTCATGGGTATTTTTGGCTTGAAGGGAGAATTGGTGATATCCATCAACTATCACTTAGGAAATACAATAAGCTATGTTGGAAGGTTGGGGTTTGCAATGATGAAGATAAATTTTATCAGCACCATCAGTAGCAATATTGACAACAACACTGCTCCCATGAATTACAGACATAATCAGTGCCAGGCACAGCACAAAACAATTTACATCTAATCTTCATAATGTACACAGAAATAGAAATGACTAATGCTGTTCATCACAAAGGAAATCAGAAATGGACAGAATAAGTACTTGTTCAAGGTAACACAGGTTGTAAGTGAGCCTCAGTGCTAATTCAGGCATGCTGACCTCAGTTTCTGATTATGAGAATTTAGTTTTTAAATTTGACATTGATATATAAGTGGATGTCTGAATTTGATAAATACACTGCAATATGATGCCAGAAAGTTTGTGAGGCTAAAGCAAATGGCATATCATTGCTTTTGTGGGAGTATCTTCTGAAAATATTTTACACAAGTAATTGCCTTAATTTTTCAAGGAAATTTTGAATGTTCCAGAAGGAAACGCTATGGCTCTGTACCTTGAGGACTGTTAATGCCTTCTAGCTGGTGTTGAAATGACATAAAATGTTTTATAATGAGTTTTTTAAAAAAACAAATCAAAACATCACAACAGCTGGCAATTATATCATAAAGAACCATGCAGGAAAAGAAAATTTTAGATAAAGCAAAACAATGTGATTGTGTTTTGAGAAGAATACAAGGATAAGTGACTCAGGAACCCATTCCATGTGTTTTATTTATTTATATTAAAATTATATATGATATTTGCCACTTTTGGACACTGTAAAAATGTCAACAAATTTGTTCTGAAATAAGAAAATGCAAATTGATAATGATTGGTTCATGTGAAAAATTCATTTGAAGAATAATCAAAGTAATATTTACAAATGCTTGAGAAAGCAGAAAGACTTTTAATAAACAGTAAAGTTTCCTGCTTCATTCCCCTTTGAATTCTACATTTAAAAACTAAATGCTTAAATAACTAATTTTTGATTTCTTAATTTTCTCTCCTGTGATTAACATTTATTTCTCAAATATCCTCAACTCCTTCATGCCCATCTTCAGAAATTAAATTGTCACCGTATCTACAAAATAAACAGGACAAAATGTTTATTTTGTATGACAATGTAAATCATTTATCTGACAATTTACACAGTCTTCTATAACTTTCATTAATCTCCTATATAGCTTCTTATCCCTGTGATTTCTTCCTTTCTCTTTTTTACCTTGCATTGACTGCCCTAAGTTGTTCCAAAAACTAAAAAAGAAAAAAGTGAAATCTTTTGAATACCCTTCTCTTTCTTTTTTACCAAACACCTACCTCTGACCTGGAGATTGTAACACACCTGTTTCAATGTTCAATGTAGACTGATTGCCATCTTATTTAGGTCTGTTGTAGAAACTGGAACTGTGATATCACTTCCTTTGTGATCTTTTCTCACATAGTTTATATCCTTATACTGCTAAGCATATCCGTAAGTAATTTCCTAGGACAGAATGTATAGAAGGAAGTTTTCTGATTCTTCTTGTGTCTGAAAATATTTTTATTCTGGCTAAAACTTAATTGAAGTTATTGAGTATTGAAGACTTGGCTAAAATAATGCCTCAGAATGTAACAAACACCACTGCATTGGCATCTGAAATCTAGTGTTGCTGATGAGTATACTGATGCACATTCAATTCTTATAACATTGCAGGTAGCTATTTCCTCAACAATTATATTTCTTTATTTTTCTTCCCTGTGTTAAATAAAAAAAAACTTTAAACATTTTGTTATTTTGTTTATGTTATTTCACAATATTTTATAGCATCAGGGTTGATACTTTTTTTAATGAACTTTGGAATGTCCTTTCAATATGGAGGCATGATCGTTCATTTGCCCTTTTTGAGCATGTATTAAACATATGCTGGACACCTTAGACTGATTTTTATGTCCTTTATATCTTCCCTTATATTTATCCATTTCTGCTTTTATGCTCATAAAAGCATCTGTTATCCATGTATGCTTTTTTTTTGGAATATTGTAGCTTTTCCGCTTTCACTAATTTGTCTTCGGCATTTTCATTTATTTTCACTTTCTAACACCTACTGCTGTCTGCCTCCCTCCTTCTCCTTCTTTTCTCTCTCTCTCTCCCTCTCCCTCCCTCTTTATTTTTTCTCTCTCACACTTCTTATCTTTTAAATAGCATCACCCTTTGTGAATAATAGGTCTTTTCAAGTCTCTCTGAAGATATTTGTTTGAGGAAGATTGTATTTGTGCATGTAACCTGTTCTTTCTATGCCATGTTTCAGGCTTTCCTTAAATGTATGGTGATTGTGACTTTCTGTTTATATTTAATGAGATAATAAAGGTCTCAGAACACTGTGTACTTCGGTGTGTCTTATTGATTAGAAAATGATGCTTCCAAGTTTGAAGATGGATCTAGCTTTTGTGTAAGGGATGTCTAAATGACAGTACATGAAGAACCCTTTGCCTTCTCCCCAACCCAGGGGCTATTCACTGTGTTTCACTTTACCTGGAGGGCAGATTTAAGTTTTCTGCGTGAGAAGTTTGCATCAGTGTTGGGGGTGAGGGGTCTACTGTTCCAAATACTATTTCATTCATATTTATGTTTTCTTTCCTGTCTCACATTCTTCCTGACTTATTTCTGGTATTTTTGAATCCTGATCTCTGAGGTTATTGGGAGAATGCCTTGCTTTGGGCTCCATTCTCCTCTATAGGAACTTAGGCTGCATTTTCCTTTGTCCTCAATATTTGGTTAACATTCATTAGTCTGCAGTCTGGGACTTGGAATTGGTTGAAATGTTTTTCCTCCTAATGGCAACCCTTTTATTTTGTTTCTTGTGGAATTATACTCTTTTATTTAATTTCACTTTAATTGTGTCTTCAGAAAAAAAGTGATCAGTTTATTTTTTAAACAAGAATTTTCAAACCTATCACTTTGCAAATAGTACAAAGCTTGATCCTGGAACAATGTATATTTATGACTTTTCAGATCTGATATTACAATTGTCTAAATTATTTTTACTTCTCAAAATATACTTCAGTTCTTAGAGGAATATTAAACAGCACAATCATTAACTAAATATGACTGGAACTGAAATACAATAGGCTCTTTATTTAAAAAGTTAAGATATGATTGCTTACGTGTGTGTGTGCACACATGCTTAGGATATCCCATGCTTACGGTTCTCCTGATAATATTTAGGATTAATATTTTAAAGCTGGAAGGAGTCTTCATAATTGTTTAGCTTTATGTCCTTATACTAGTGATAAAGGAATGGTGAATATTCGATAAGATGACTACTCCAATTCTAAAGACATTAATGATTATTCTAAAACTTAGTTCTCTTCACTTTTTATTACATTTCACTTCATGAGAACATAAACATTGCCCAGATTTGTCACGGTTTAATTCATTAATGGAAGTCTAAATAATCTCTGAAAATTTTAATACATAATTGAATCAATTTTAACTACTTTCTCTTTAGATATGATGAAACAAAAGCACAAATCCATTGATGCATTTATTGATTAATTAAATAAGTATTATGCATCCACTCTGAATCTGACTCAGTTATTAAGAATGACATATAATGGCAATGCCTGACTTAAGACCTATAAAAGTGTTATAAAATATTATGGAGGCTATGACAAATACATGCCTTGAGCATTAAGAAATAATAAAGGGAATGTTTAATTCTACATATTTTTTAGACTGGAAGTAACCCTTAATTTATTAACTCAAAAATACTTATTGTTAAAGACTAACATGAAAATTTGCTGTAACTTTTTATATCTTTAGTCACTTCCTAAATTAAGTATATAGTTAATTTAGGAAGTAATGTGGTTAGACATAACATGCTACAAATATAAGAGAACTATTAAAGACTTCATGTATATGTGGACTTTTCATTCCTTATGACTTATATTTTGATTTAAATAAAAACATATACAGGACCGGGCACAGTGGCTCACGCCTGTAATCCCAGCACTTTGGGAGGCCGAGGCGGGCAGATCATGAGGTCAGGAGTTCGAGACCAGCCTAACCAACATGGTGAAATCCCGTCTCTACTAAAAAAAATACAAGAATTAGCCAGGTTTGGTGGTGCACACCTGTAATCCCAGCCACTCAGGAGGCTGAGGCAGGAGAATCCTTAAACCTGGGAGGCGGAGGTTGCAGTGAGCCGGGATCATGCCACCACACTCCAGCCTGGGTAACAGAGTGAGATTCCATCTCAAAAAAAATAAAAAATAAAAAATAAAAAACTTATAGAAAAGTTGCAATAGTATTATAAAGAATACCAATATACGTTTGCTCAGATTTCTTAACTGTTTACATTTTTCTCTTTGGATTTAGCATTCTTTCTCTCGAGTCATTGGAGAGTAAATTTTGAAATATGCCCAGTTATCCCCCAAATTCCAGACATTCTCTTGTATCATTACCTATCCACTGGTACAATTACATAACTCACAAAACTTAAAAATGATGTAGTACTATCATTTAATCTACAGTTTTCTCTCTCCCTTTTTCTTTCTATATATATAGATGTGTTACACACATACAAAGATGGTGTTATATACATATATAGCAATAGCTAAATTACTATATAGTATATATTACTATTTGTACATATAGTAATATATAGTATATTGTACATATAGTAATATATAGTATATATTACTATATTGTACATATAGTAATATATAGTATATATTACTATATTGTACATATAGTAATATATAGTATATATTACTATATTGTACATAATAGTAATATATAGTATATATTACTATATTGTACATAATAGTAATATATAGTATATATTACTATATTGTAAATTATAGTAATATATAGTATATATTACTATATTGTACATAATAGTAATATATAGTATATATTACTATATTGTAAATTATAGTAATATATAGTATATATTACTATATATTACAATATAGTAATATATTATGTACATACATATTTAGAGAGAGAGAAAGGTATTCAAATGGGATTTACAAGAAATCTAAAGTGCCATGAAATGTCACTATAATTTCTGTGAGAGATAGTGATAGTTGCCTTTTTGTTTGTTGGCTTTTTCTTTCTTTCTTTCTTTTTTAACTTACAGTTCCATGTGATGTTAAAGTTTGTACTGATGGAGATTGACCAAGCAGCCTGGGTAGCAAGTTAGTGAAAGTCATTCAGCACACATGGAAATGTACACTAAAACTGCGGTCATGCAGTCATATCCATTCTCAGTGTTTTATATGAGGTGAAATTCCCAAAGAGAGAGTTTTTAAGCTGTTCATTGCATGGAGGGGCCAATAATGTCAGCCTTTCCCTCTAGAGTTACCTTTCTCAATTTCTCCTTAATCCATCAGATTGGCTTGTGGGTGGGAATAACCTTTACAAGTTAATAAGAAATAGGAGTTTGATTCTACATAATGTGTTGTTGCATGCCACAACTCACTGGCCATCCCCATTACTACCACATTTAGCTGCTTTTTAAAATCATTGCAAAACAAGGATTGTTAGGTCAGACATGAATTTTATTGTGATTTAGTTATTTTTTTCTCATGTTACTTATGTCCTTTTGCTTTATATTTTATGAGTTTATGAATTTACGTAACATTTAGTGTTCTATATAGAGCTTTTTAAATATAAGTTTTGTTATGGAGGAAGAGAAGCTTAGAGTGAAAAGCTACAATCTTCTCAAGCATGGCCATGCACTATTGCAATAAAAGACACAAAAGCAGTTTGTCATTGTAATGGAAGCTACTCAAAAAACTGGTAGAGGCAAGCAAAGGCAGATATACTTAGTAGTTTTGTCTTTATACATTTAAACAACAAGTCTGTTTTATAAAGACTATATTGATGTGTATTTATGGTGCCCCAACAATAGTAAGCTTCAGAAGAGGTTTCAACTCTTTAAAAAAAGTAAAGAACACCCTGGTGTTATAACACAGAACTGTTTTTCTTTAAAAAAACATTGTGTTGCAAATATTGTGTCAACAATTTTTAATAATAAAATGAAAATAAAATCTGAATAACACTACAAAAATAGGTAACTTTATTACTTTTACCACTCAAGGACAAGTGTGAACAAACAGGACATAAATCCCCTGCCAAGCAAATAAATCTGATGATTTAATGAAGGAATATTTCAAAGCAGCATGGTTTAGGTGAAATAAGAATTGCAGGAATTTTTTTTTTACTTTTTTCAGCATTTTGAGGTATAATGGACAAATTAAAAATTATATATATTCCAGGTATACATTGTGATGATTTGACATGTATATCCATAAACATATATGGTGTAATGATACCACAATCAAATTAACATGTTCATCACCACACACAGTTACCATTGTGTGTGTGTGTGTATGTGGGCAGGGGGATGGTAAGGATACTTAAGATCTATTCTCTTAGCAAACTTTAAGTAAACAATGAATACAGTATTATTTACTGTATTCATGCTGCTGTACATTAGATCTGCAGAACTTATTCATCTTGCTGCAGGAATTTTTTTCAAGGAAATGGTAGGCCAGATTTTGCTCAGTGCTTTGAAGATTAAGGATGAGTTCAAAAACTAGTCTACTTAAGAGATATTTTTCACCACATAAACCAGTTGAACTAATCTCTGCAAGGCCCTGGAGAAAATATTTTGACATTAAGTGAAAAAATCCTAGGATTTAAAAAGAAGCTAAATCTTTGGGAAAATCACATTGCAAAAAAAAAAAAAAAAAAAAAAAAAGCAGTCACACGTGGGTGATGGTGGGGTTGTATGTGATATTTTCCACTGCTACCTGGGTTTGAATGTGAGAAAGAAAATCAGTAGGTTTTAAGTCTTTTTGAGAACTACCTGGAAGAACTGCAGAACAAAACTGAATGGCATTCACTCAATTTCAAGACTTGGTGACTGTGACCCTTTTATTGAATCTTCTGCTCAGCTAGAGGACTTGACTTTGAGGGAAGAGGATAGGTAAGCCGTGGTATAATTATACGTCAGTTGAGGTTTACTGCTCCTTCCTAAGCAAGAAGTGAATTTCTTTTACAATTTATATAAAAGAAGAATATTTTGCCATTTATAAGAAAACAGTGAATATTTTACCACTGCTTCTAACTTCACGTATGAGCAAGCTGCTTTGTTTAACAAATATTTTCAGCAGAATCAGAATATGTTTAATTTCAATTGAAAATAAATCCCTTGTACTTATCTCAACTTTGATGAGGAATTGATTATTTTGTGCAGGAAAAATCAAGCTCAGGTTTCACCTTAAATAAATTACATCTTTCATTATTGGTATCAACAGTAGCACATTTCATGAATACAAAGATGAAAAAACTAATACCTATATATGATAACTTTGTAATTACTACACTCATATATTAGCTCCTATTATGTCACTCAGTTAAAAAATATTTTTTCAAAGTCTTGTATAAATTTGTGTCTTAGGCTAATTTGTGTTCACATTGTTTTAGATTATGGTTAAGTAAATGTACTACTCAACACAATAACATTAATGAAAATCAACATATATCCTTTATTTAAGTTAAATATATTTAGCTTTCCTTTAAATTTTTAAATCTCATTTTGCCTTATGACAGTAATTTAATAAAAACATTGTTTGCCTTATGTGTTTCTAAAATTTATACGAAGAAATTAAATTTAAGAAAGGTATGCTATGTTTATCTTTTTTTCAAGAATGGTTGGATCTAGTTTTAATGGAAGGAGGCATTGAAACTGCAGTTAAACAAGTCATTTACCATGTGCTTTCTTTATTAGCATTTTGTATAGTGAAAATTTGGGGTAGGAATATAATACCTACCAAAAAGCAAAAAAAAAAAAAAGATTTATTAAAAAATATAAAAACTCTAATTTCCTTTACCTGCCTTACTTGACTTACATTCAAAGTGATGTAGTTTATGGAGAAGGGGAACTACACAAAGAGAGTTGGCTAATGATATGGCCAAATAAGCACATCCACCAAAAACAAAACCAAAAACATTCTCAACTTAAAATAGCATTGAAAGTTATTATTGTAATATATCTAAATTTACAGCCCTCATTAAGTTACTAAGACCTACGGATATAATTTTTTTTTGTGGAAAACTTACAAATTATTTCAAAGGTTTCTGCAGGGTAAAAAAAAATGAGAAATAATGTTCTATCTTATAGATTACATAGATAAATATACATAGATAAGTATACAAAAAGACAGAAAGATAGATGAAAATTGTCTTTGTCTGATATGATGCCCCATCACCTCGAAAATACTCTAGCGTGCACCTTCTAAGAACAAGAATACTTTCCTACATACCACCTTCCATTTAGAAATGCAGTTCTCCAATTCACACACTCCATTTTAATTTTATCAATCATTGTATCAGTGTATATGTTTCGTTTCACATCCAGATACCTGTCCAGGAAAACTGTTGCTTTTAATTTATATGCTTTATTAGTCTCCTTCAATCTGGAGCAGTTACTTTATCTCTCCTTGTCTCTTATGTCCTTAATAGTCTTTTGTTGTTATTCTCAGTAGCCTTGAAGGTTTGCAGGCTTTTCATTCTGTAAAATGACAATCTACCTAGGTCTGGAGGCTATTTTCCCATCCCTAGGCCCAGGTCTTTCAGTGTGAAAGCCATCATTGTGTAGAGAGATATTCCAATATGATACTATTATATCATTTCTTGGCAAAACTTCAGTCACTGTTATGATTTTCTAATTATGAATATCTGTCAATACTTCTTTATTTTTAATTAATAGGAAAAAGAGCTTTCCTTTCTTCCTCATTTATTTATACATGTATAAACTCATTAACTTCTCTTCTATGAAATAGCCTACAGTGTGATATTCTCATTATTTATTTTGATGCTCAAACTGCCCTAGATTTTCTCAATGAAAAAAACCTTCAAGCAGGCTCTTACTAGTTTTTTGGATATACCTCTATTCTTTGATCATGCCCTCACTTTCTGGTAATACAGTATCCCTCTAGTCATAATATTTTCATCAATTAATTAATACATAATGTTGTTATATATGTGTTTATGTGTAAAAACACCTTATTTGATATATAATTTTGGTTAACATTGAACTCACAACCAATAGCACTGTAACTCTTTCTTGAGCAAAGCTTATCTAACAGGCACTTTCCCTGTAAGGCACATCAGACACTTCTCGCACTTAGGAAAACTAGACGACACTTCAGCACTATCCTTAGGGACCACTTAAAACAGCAAATGCATCAACTAAAACCCCAAAAATGAGCTGTGGCACTCAATAGACCAAGAAAATAACATTTGTTTATACTAGAAGTGTTGAAACAAAAAAGCAGAACAGTCCCTTGTTTGACCTTAGCTGGAAGGGTGTACATTTGGCAACTACAATTTTTTGATGCTTTTCCCAATGCCTAAACGTGCCCATGAAAGTGCTCTACTGATTTTGGGATTACAAATACATTTTACTAAGTAGGTGAATATTGCAGATACAGAATACATGAATAATGAAGATTGACAGTATATGAAAAAATCATACCAATACTTAAAATTCTAGTATAATACCTCATGGTTCTAACTAGCCTTCTCTCCTTCCACATTTCAAAATCATTTCTCAGCAGGTAAAATAATCTTAAATGTAATTATTCTTGATGTCTTATTTGCTTAATCAAAAAATTTATTAGGTCAATCTAATTAAATTTTCAATCATTGTGCCTCCTCTGCCTGATTTTTTTACCACCTTACTGCCTAGGATGTCAGGCCATACTGTGGCTCCTTCTTTGGCCTCCTACTCCCTATCAGTGTCATCCTCACCAGAACATGTAACACTCCACTTCAAAGTCCAGCTTCCTTGCATACCTGATCTTAGATTCCTGGAGGAACCTCCTCCCTCTTTCTACCTGCTTTCTTGAACATAGATGACTCTGCTTAGGAGAGGAAAAAAGGAATGGAAGGCAAAGAAAGGGCAGATGGAAAAATTTAGGAGAGAGAAAGGGAAGGCTTGTGCAAGTCTTTTTGCAGACATATATTTTATATATTTTAAATAGATAATTAACATAGGAGTAGGTATATGTTTAACCTTATTAAAATAAAAACTTGTAATTTTCTTTTTTTTTCTATTATACTTTAAGTTCTAGGGTACATGTGCACAATGTGCAGGTTTGTTACATATGTATACATGTGCCATGTTGGTGTGCTGCACCCATTAACTCGTCATTTACATTAGGTATATCTCCTAATGGGTTCCCTCCCCACTTCCCCCACCCCACAACAGGCACCGGTGTGTGATGTTCCCCTTCCTGTGTCCAAGTGTTCTCATTGTTCAATTCCCACCTATGAGTGAGAACATGCAGTGTTTGGTTTTTTGTTTTGAGATAGTTTGCTGAGAATGATGGTTTCCAGCTTCACCCATGTGCCTACAAAGGACATGAACTCATCATTTTTTATGGCTGCATAGTATTCCATGGTGTATATGTGCCACATTTTCTTAATCCAGTCTATCATTGTTGGACATTTGGGTTGGGTCCAAGTCTTTGCTATAGTGAATAGTGCCACAATAAACATACGTGTGCATGTGTCTTTATAGCAGGATGATTTATAATCTTTTGGGTATATACCCAGTAATGGGATGGCTGGGTCAAATGGTATTTCTAGTTCTAGATCCCTGAGGAATCGCCACACTGTCTTCCGCAATGGTTGAACTAGTTTACAGTCCCACCAACAGTGTAAAAGCATTCCTATTTCTCCACATCCTCTCCAGCACCTGTTTTTTCCTGACTTTTTAATGATTGCCATTCTAACTGGTGTGAGATGGTATCTCGTGGTTTTGATTTGCATTTCTCTGATGGCCAGTGATGTTGAGCATTTTGTCTTGTGTCTATTGGCTTCATAAATCTCTTCTTTTGAGAAGTGTCTGTTCATATCCTTCGTGCACTTGTTGATGAGGCTGTTTGTTATTTTCTTGTAAATTTGTTTGAGTTCTTTGTAGATTCTGGATATCAGCCCTTTGTCAGATGAATAGATTGCAAAAATTTTCTCCCATTCTGTAGGTTGCATGTTCACTCTGATGGTAGTTTCTTTTGCTGTGCAGAAGCTCTTTAGTGTAACTAGATCCCATTTGTCAATTTTGGCTTTTGTTGTCATTGCGTTTGGTGTTTTAGACATGAAGTCCTTGCCCATGCCTATGTCCTGAATGGTATTGCATAGGTTTTCTTCTAGGGTTTTTATGGTTTTAGGTCTAACATTTAAGTCTCTAATCCATCTTGAATTAATTTTTGTATAAGGTGTAAGGAAGGGATCCAGTTTCAGCTTTCTACATATGGCTAGCCAATTTTCCCAGCACCATTTATTAAATAGGGAATCCTTTCTCCATTTCTTGTTTTTGTCAGGTTTGTCAAAGATCAGATGGTTGTAGATGTGTGGTATTATTTCTGAGGGCTCTGTTTTGTTCCATTGGTCTATATCTCTGTTTTGGTACCAGTACCATGCTGTTTTGGCTACTGTAGCCTTGTAGTATAGTTTGAAGTCAGGTAGCGTGATGCCTCCAGCTTTGTTCTTTTGGCTTAGGATTGTCTTGGCAATATGGGCTCTTTTTTGGTTCCATATGAACTTCAAAGTAGTTTTTTCCAATTCTGTGAAGAAAGTCATTGGTAGCTTGATGGGGATGGCATTGAATCGATAAATTACCTTTGGCAGTATGGCCATTTTCATGATATTGATTCTTCCTATCCATGAGCCTGGAATGTTCTTCCATTTGTTTGTGTCCTCTTTTATTTCATTGAGCAGTGGTTTGTAGTTCTCCTTGAAGAGGTCCTTCACATCCCTTGTAAGTTGGATTCCTAGGTATTTTATTCTCTTTGAAGCAATTGTGAAGGGGAGTTCACTCATGATTTGGCTCTCTGTTTGTCTGTTATTGGTGTATAAGAATGCTTGTGATTTTTGTACATTGATTTTGTATCCTGAGACTTTGCTGAAGTTGCTTATCAGCTTAAGGAGATTTTGGGCTGAGACAATGGGGTTTTCTCAATATACAATCATGTCATCTGCAAACAGGGACAATTTGACTTCCTCTTTTCCTAACTGAATACCCTTTCTTTCTTTCTCCTGCCTGATTGCCCTGGCCAGAACTTCCAACACTATGTTGAATAGGAATGGTGAGAGAGGGCATCCCTGTCTTGTGCCAGTTTTCAAAGGGAATGCTTCCAGTTTTTGCCCATTCAGTATGATATTGGCTGTGGGTTTGTCATAAATAGCTCTTATTATTTTTAGATACCTCCCATCAATACCTAATTTATTGAGAGTTTTTAGCATGAAGGGCTGTTGAATTTTGTCAAAGGCCTTTTCTGCATCTATTGAGATAATCATGTGGTTTTTGTCATTGGTTCTGTTTATATGCTGGATTACGTTTATTGATGTGCATATGTTGAATCAGCCTTGCATCCCAAGGATGAAGCCCACTTGATCATGTTGGATAAGCTTTTTCATGTGCTGCTGAATTCAGTTTGCCAGTATTTTATTGAGGATTTTTGCATCGATGTTCATCAGGGATATTGGTCTCAAATTCTCTTGTTTTGTTTTGCCTCTGCCCGGGTTTGGTATCAGGATGATGCTGGCCTCATAAAATGAATTAGGGAGGACTTCCTCTTTTTCTATTGATTGGAATAGTTTCATAAGGAATGGTACCAGCTCCTCCTTGTACCTCTGGTACAATTCGGCTGTGAATCCGTCTGGTCCTGGACTTTTTTTGGTTGGTAGGCTATTAATTATTGCCTCAATTTCAGAGCCTGTTATTGGTCTATTGAGGGATTCAAGTTCTTCCTGGTTTAGTCTTGGGAGCGTGTATGTGTCCAGGAATTTATCCCCTTCTTCTAGATTTTTTAGTTTATTTGCGTAGAGGTGTTTATAGTATTCTCTGACATAGTTTGTATTTCTGTGGGATCGGTGGTGATATACCCTTTATCATTTTTTATTGCGTCAATTTGATTCTTCTCTCTTTTCTGCTTTATTAGTCTTGCTAGCGGTCTGTCAATTTTGTTGATCTTTCAAAAAACCAGCTCCTGGATTCATTGATTTTTTGAAGGGTTTTTTGTGTCTCTATCTCCTTCAGTTTTGCTCTGATCTTAGTTATTTCTTGCCTTCTGCTAGCTTTTGAATGTGTTTGCTCTTGCTTTTCTAGTTCTTTTAATTGTGATGTTAGTGTGTCAAATTTAGATATTTCCTGCTTTCTCTTGTGGGCATTTAGTGTTATAAATTTACCTCTACACACGCTTTAAATGTGTCCCAGAGATTCTGGTATGTTGTGTCTTTGTTCTCATTGGTTTCAAAAACATCTTTATTTCTGCCTTCATTTTGTTATGTACCCAGTAGTCATTCAGGAGCAGGTTGTTCAGTTTCTGTGTAGTTGTGCGGTTTTGAGTGAGTTTCTTAATCCTGAGTTCTAGTTTGGTTGCACTGTGGTCTGAGAGACAGTTTATTATAATTGCTGTTCTTTTACATTTGCTGAGAAGTGCTTTACTTCCAACTATGTGGTCAATTTTGGAATAAGTGCGATGTGGTGCTGAGAAGAATGTATATTCTGTTGATTTGGGGTGGAGAGTTCTGTAGATGTCTATTAGGTCTGCTTGGTGCAGAGCTGAGTTCAGTTCCTGGATATCCTTGTTAACTTTCTGTCTCGTTGATCTGTCTATTGTTGACAGTGGGGTGTTAAAGTCTCCCATTATTATTGTGTGAGAGTCTAAGTCTCTTTGTACATCTCTAAGGACTTGCTTTATGAATCTGGGTGCTCCTGCATTGGGTGCATATATATTTAAGATAGTTAGCTCTTCTCATTGAATTGATCCCTTTACAATTATGTAATGGACTTGTCTCTTTTGATCTTTGTTGGTTTAAAGTCTGTTTTATCAGAGACTAGGATTGCAACCCCTGCCTTTTTTTGTTTTCCATTTTCTTGGTAGATCTTCCTCCATCATTTTCCCATTTTCTTCCCCAAATTGTCACCAAATTTGATGCTGCCATTCTTTTCCTTTTGGTTTATGTATGTCAGTGAAATCACTACCATAAATAAGGAAATAAATGCATTTACCACTCCCAAGCATGCAAAAATCAGTGAACTCAGCATCGACACCAAGAAACAGATTGTAGCCAGTGCAACATAACTCATTGCTACCATTTACCATCACTACCCCCTCATGGGGATGCCTTTTGATATCATCATTTTACCCATTCTTATTTTTTTATTACTGAAATATAATTGTGTATACAGAAAAGTGTTAATATTAGTGGCATCTTCATGACTTTTTTACAAATGGAAAATATATAACTAACTTTCAGATCAAGAAATAGCTCATTTTCTGCAACTATGAGTTCATTTTATTTTATTTTATTTTTACAGTCATGAACATCCCATTCCACTTCTCAACAGAAAAGTCTTTACTTAATCTGTTTGTGAACAGTATAGATTAGTATTGCCTTTGTTTGTATTATACAAATCAAATCATAGATTGTATGTTGACCTATGTCTCATTTTTGTTTATTGACATTTTATTTATGACATTCATTCCTATTGTTACATGTCCTCGTCATTCATTCATTCTATTACTGTATAGAATTATAGTTTTTGATAGCATTTCCTTTGTTTTCAGTTCGGGCTATTGATTATAATTTTGCTGTTAATATATATTTATATTATGTTGAGTATAAACTTGGGAGTTGAATTTCAGAGTCATAGGGCATGCACATAGTCATCTATATAACGGCATACATTTTAAGTGATTCTGTTAATTTACACTCCCAAAAGCAATGTAGAAGAGTTTCAGTTATTTTATCTCCTTTGGTATTTTATCTTTCTCCTTTTAACCATTTTATTAAATACCTCATTCTGTAGTAGTACTTCATTCTAGTTTCAATTTTTAATTCCCTGGTGAATAATTATGTTGAACATCTTTTCATATGTATATTTGCCACTTAAATATGTATAATTTTGAGGCCTCTGTTTCAGGATTTTGTGTGTCTTTTTCATATTTGGGTAGATGGCATGTCTTTATCTTAGCAATTTATGAAATTTTTAATATATGGATGTTAGACCTTTGTCTGATATCTGCATTGGGAACACTGTGGTTTGCCTTGGCACTTTCCTAATGGTGAGGAAAGGATATTTTAGATTTTAATAGAATCTAGTTTCTTGGCCGGGCTCAGTGGCTCACGCCTGTAATCCCAGCACTTTGGGAGGCCGAGGTGGGTGGATCACGAGGTCAGGAGATCGAGACCATCCTGGCTAACACGGTGAAACCCCATCTCTACTAAAAATACAAAAAGTTAGCTGAGCATGGTGGGGGGGCGCCTGTAGTCCCAGCTACTCGGGAGGCTGAGGCAGGAGAATGGCCTGAACCTGGGAGGCAGAGCTTGCAGTGAGCCAAGACAGCACCATTGCACTCCAGCCTGGGCGACAGAGCGTGACTCCACCTCAAAAAAAAAAAAAAAAAAAAAAAATCTAGTTTCTCATTGTTTTCTTCTATGATTAATATCAGTTTCCATTTAAGATATCTGTACTCCAGTGTCAGCAAGATATTTTGTTCCCCACTGCTGAATACATTATTAGTATTGATCTATAGTTTATTTGCACTCCTGATAGCTTTTCTGTCCAAGCCCTAGTGGGAATTGCTGTAGTTAGTGATGTCTTGGTGGGACATATGGAAAGCCATGAATCTACCTGACTCATGGGCTATAGCTAATTGGCCATTAGATCAGGCCACTAGCAAGCCTAAAACTGACATAGAAAACAAACTGCCATGTGGGGAGAAAATTTTTTGATGCAAATCTATTCTCCTTCTAAAAAGTTCTTTGTTACCTATGGGATTTATTATTTAAAAAATCCTCAATGCTGATTAGGGGAAATATAACCAATGAGCAGTTTGCACTTGTCAAATAAGTGTGGAGATTCAATGAACTGTCTGTTTCTGCCCTAGAACAAGTAGATTTGTGATTGATTGACTCCTGGATTAACCATATGGTGGCCCATTGAAACACAGACACCATCGTAGGTTAGGCCTGCTGGTGTAGACTGCTACTGTTGTTAGAAGATTTTGAGACACCATGCAAAAGCTACCCTTCTTGTCAGAACCTTGTCAAGGACAGATCTGAGTCTATGAGCCAAAAGTTTCTTAGGGCCTTTCATTCTATCCAGAGGGGTTCTCTGGGTTCTGACTGCAGGGAACACTTTCTCTGGGTTTAGCCTAGCCATCCCTGTAGGTTCTGCCACAATGCTCAGACCATATAAGATCACATTTGTTTTCTGTTTAGGATTTCTGAGCACATTGCATCTGATAAGGCCCCAAGTTTGTGACCTAAGCTATATATTGGTAGGACAAATCCTGAGATATAAACTGGATTCTGTGTACTCCACATCAGCACAAGTTACACAGGTGGTTGAGCATTCTAATGGACAATTAAAGAACATACTTAAACTGCTGATTTGTGGTGACGAGATTATCCTAGCCTGAATATTCACTTCAGGTGAGTTGTTTGGAGCCTCAAAGCAGTGATTCCCTTACAAGGAACTTCTCATTTGCAAAGTTGATCAAAATATCTGCTCTCTTCTTTCAATTGCACATTCTTCTTTGGCAGTTTTTGACGTTCAGCCTCCACAGGGGAACTCCTAATCATCTTCTATCTTCTTAATGGCAGTGGCAGCCCATCTGGAGTGGCCACTATGAAGATGCCAGCTGCAGCAGGGCAGGTGTGCCCAAGGCTGTGCATTCCTTGGAGCTGGTTGGAGCTGGGAACAAGTTGGAGCCCAGCTCCGTTTCGAGTTGGCAGAGTGGGAGCCTCCCACTCTTGGGGACAGTATCAGCTGCCCAGATGTGGCTGTGGACCCACTCTTAGGCCCTTGGAAGCCCTCATGCCCTTGCAGGCTCAGAAGTGTCTGCTCCCACTGCTGGGCATCTCCTCACTCACGGTGCTCACTCCAATTTTGGAGCAAAGTTGTGGCCAGGCCAGGTTGCTCTCATGGCCCAGCCAGGTGTGTGCATGCTTAGGGAAGTGCTGATACATTAGCTCCCTGCTGCCTCAGCCCCCTCTAGACTTTAAGTGCCAACAAGCATGGGAGTGAGGCTGAGGGAAGGGCTGAGGGCAGCTTGGCAGGGGCCTGCAGATGCCTCTTGGAATGGACAGCCTGGGCATTGTAGATGACATGTAGATGGTGGCAGGAGGCAGACAGGCTCCTGGGTGGAAAGGGGCAGGTCCCCAGTGAAGCTCCACCTTCAAGCCAGGGACTGCCTAAGGCATGAGGGCAGGGCTGTTAATTCTGGGTGGAGTCTGTGGTCCAGAGTGAGAACTCATGGTGCTTTTCCTGGGCCTGCCCATGGCTGCCTATGGACCAATCAACATGCACTTTCTCCCTTCTGAAGCCAATAAAAACCCCAGACTCAGCCAGACTCACAGAGATGTCAGCATGACCTCCCTGGAGATAGGAGCTACCCACTCCAGGTCTCCTCTCTGCTGAGGGCCACAGACATCAGGACAACCTGCCTGTAGAGAGAAGCCTCCCATTCCAGGTCTCCCCTCCACTGAGGATTGCAGACATCAGGACAACCTGCCTGCACATAGGAGCTACCCACTCTAGAAATCTTCTCTGTTTTGGGCTGCAGGCTCGACAGGACAACTCCTGCCTGTGGAAAGGAGCTACCCAAGTTGGATCTCCTCAGGGCTATATTGTTACTCAATAAAGCACTTCTTTGGCTTGCTCACCCTTCAGTTTTCCATGTACCTCATTCTTCCTGGATGTAGGACAAGATCTTGGGACCCACTGAATGGTGGAACTGAAAGAACTTCAACACAAATAGGACTGAAACATGTCCCCTGTCCTCCTGCCCCCCATGCTCACCATGTTACAAGTGATGAGAAGGAGAGAAGAGCTGCGGCCCTTCAGGATGCCCAGACCTAAGGTCTCCCTGATCCAAGGCTGTGACACCCTCTTTGGGGCTCTGCAGTTCCTGGCATCTCCAAGCTTCTGGGCAATACAGTGTTTTCCAGAGCCTACAGTTGAAGCTGCTTGAGGTATGCCTTGTCCAGATACAGCCTCCCACAGAGCCAGCACCTGTGCTGGCACCTGGAACTGCCTACTGTGCTGCAGCAGCTAGTGTGCCCGGCTGTGTGCAGTGGCCAGATCCCACACTTGCTCACTCATGCACATCTCACTGTTCCACACCAGGATCACCCTTGGCAGGCATAAGATTTAGGCCAGTAGCATGAGCCAAGCACAGCCTGCCAGGTTGAGTGGGTGAAGCAAGTCCAGTGGGCCCAAGCAAAACACAGGCAAGGGAGCCACCAGTCAAAGAGGCTTCCAGCTGGAAAAGTGACACCCTAAGGATCCTGTGACACTCTTTGACTATTTTTCTGAACACTCAAAGAGAGGGAGAAGAAAATGACTATTAAAGAGCAAGGAGTGGAGATGATGTAAGCCCATTTTAAAATATTTTAAAATTTTCAAATTTTGTGCTGAATAATTTTTAAACACAGTATATCTTCCAGGTTAAGCTATATAAAAATATTTTTTGGTTAAAATACTTTAGTCTCTCTTGCATACAATTCTTCCAGACAAAAGGTCTAAATGAAAATAGGAGATGATTAAAAAGGGAAAAAATAATGAAGTTTTAATTACTAACTGCACCCACTGATACAACAGAAACAATAACCCTGGAACCTTAAAAGCACAGGAGTAAAAAAGGACATAAATAATATTTGTTTTCAGATTTGCAAATCTATGGAGACTGTAAAGAATCAGTGATTGCTAGAAAACTGGAAGGAGGTAGTTTGGGAGAAATATGTAAAGCACGGGATTTTTAGGGTGGTGAAACTATTCTATATGATACTGTATACATGTTCTGTACAGGTACACATGAATAGTAGTAAATAAAGATGGAGGGACTAAAGTGACTACCTAATATAAAAACAAATGGAGTTTTAGACAAGGAATATTACCAGAGGCAAATGACATTTCATAGTAATTACAGGGTCAATATATCAGGAAAACATAATATTTGTATATGTGCATTCCCTAGATATATAAATAATAATAGAACCACAAAATAAGTGAAATATGATCTAGCAAGCTAAAGGGAAAAATTCATAAGTATAGCTGGAATCTTCAACACCACTGTCAGACCAACTAGACAAAACCTTATTAAAGAATATGGAACACCTGATTGTCACTATTGATCATTATATCTGATAATATTTATAGAAGACTGTTTCCAACACCTGGAGAATACAAATTCTTCTGAATTAAACATGGGACATTTACTGATATGTCTTGAACTGTGCCATAAAACAAGTGTCATTCAAGCTCAAAGAGAACTCTTACATAGTATGTTCTCTGACCACAAGAGAAGCAAATTAGAAATTAATTAGATACCTGATACAGTTTTGCTGTGTCCCCACCCAAATCTTGTGTTGAATTATAGCTCCCATAATTTCCACATGTTGTAGGAGGGACCCAGTGGGAGATAATTGAATCAGGGAAATGATTTCCCCTATCGTGTTCTCATAATAGTGAATCAGTCTCATGAGAGCTGGTGGTTTTTATAGGGGGTTTTCCCGTTTGCTTGGTTTTCATATTCTCTTGCCTGCTGCCATGTAATATGTGCGTTTTGCTTTCTGCCATGATTGTGAACCCTCCCCAGGCATGTGGAACTGTGAGTCAATTAAACCTCTTTTTAAAAAAAATTACCCAGTATTGTGTATGTCTATGCAGCATGAAAACAGACTAATGCAGTAAATTGCTACCAATAAAGTGGGTCACTGCTGTAAAGATACTAAAAAATGTGGAATCAACTTTGGAACTAGTTAACAAGCAGAGGTTGGAACAGTTTGGAGGGCTCAGAAGAAAACAGGAAAATGTGGGAAAGTCTGGAACTTCCTAGAGACTTGTTGAATGGATTTGAACAAAATACTGATAATAATATGGAGAATAAAATTCAGGCTGAGGTGGTCTCACATGGAGATGAGTAACTTGTTGGGAACTGGAGTAAATGTGTGTCTTGCTATGTTTTAGCAAAGAGACTGGTGGCATTTTGCATCTGCCCTAGAGATTTGTGGAATTTTGAACTTGAGGGAAATGATTTAAGGTATAAGGTAGAATAAATTTCTAAGAAGCAAAGCATTCAAGAGGTGACTTGGGTGCTGTTAAAAGCATTTGGTTTTAAAAGGAAAGCAGAGCATAAAAGTTCAGAAAATTTGTGGCCTGATGATGCGTTGGAAAAGAAAAACTCATTTTCTGAGAAGAAATTCAAGTTGGCTGTAGAAATTTGCATAAGTAATGAGGAACCAAATATTAATCACCAAGACAATGGGGAAACTGTCTCCAGTGCTTGTCATAGACCTTTACAGAAGCTCCTCCCATCACATGCCCAGAGGCTTAGGAGGAAAAAATGGTTTTGTGCACCAGGCCCAGGGACCCCTACTGTGTGCAGCCTAGGAACTTGGTGCCCTGCGTCCCAGTGACTCTAGCCATGGCTAAAAGGGGCCAAGGTGCAGCTCAGGCCATGGCTTCAGAGGTTACAAGCCCCAAGCCTTGGAAGCTTCTATGTTGTGTTGAGCCTGTGGGTGCACAGAAGTCAAGAATTGAGGTTTGGGAACCTCTGCCTTTATTTCAGAGGATATATGGAAACACCTGGATGTTCAGGCAGAAGTTTGCTGCAGGGGCAGGGCCCTCATGGAGAACCTCTTCTAGGGCAGTGAAAAAGGGAAATGTAGGATTGAAGCCCCCACATATAGTCCCCACTGGGGTACTGCCTAGTGAAGCTGTGAAAAGAGGGCCACGCTCCTCCAGACTCCAGAATATTAGATTCAGTGACAGTTTGCACCATGCACCTGGAAAAGCCGCAGGCAGTCAACATGAGTCCTTGAAAGCAGCTGGGAGGGAGGCTGTACCATGCAGAGCCACAGGGGCAGAGCTTCCCAAGACAGTGGGAACCCACCTCTTGCATGAACTTGACCTGGCTGTGAGACATGGAGTCAAAGAGATCATTTTGGAGCTTTAAGATTTGATAGCCATACTTGAATTTTTACTTGCATGGGGCATATAGCCCCTTTATTTTGGCCAATTTCCCCCATTTGAAATGGCAGTATTTACCCAATGCCTGTATCCCCATTGTATCTGGGATGTAACTAACTTGCTTTTTATTTTACAGGCTCATAGATGGAAGCCTTGTCTCTGATGAAACTTTGGACTGTGGACTTTTGAGTTAATGCTGAAATGAGTTAGGACTTTGAGGGACTGTTGGAAAGCCTGATTGGTTTTGAAATGTGAGGTTATGAGATTTGGGAGGGTCCAGGGTCAGAATGATATGGTTTGGCTGTGTTCCAACCCAAATCTCATCTTGCATTGTAACTCCCACAGTTCCCATATGTTGTGGGAGGAAACTGGTGGAAGGTATTGTCATGGGGCTGGGTCTTTCCCATGCTGTTCTCTGTTTTGTTGGAAAATGCAGATGGTAATCCCTGCTTTTTTCTGTTTTTCATGTGCTTTTTAGATTTATCTCCATCCCTTTACTTTGAGCTTATAAATGTCATTGCTTGTGAGATCAGTCTTCTGAAGACGGCATACCATTCGGTCTTGCCTTTTTATCCAGCTTGTCACTCTGTGCCTTCTGATTGGGACATTCCGCCTGTTTACATTCAAGGTTAATATTGATATGTGTGGATTTCATCCTGTCATCCTGTTGTTAGCTGGTTATTATGAAGACCTGTTTGTGTGGTTGTTTTATAGGGTCACTGGTCTGTATTCTTCAGTGTGTTTTTTCTAGTGGCTGGTAACCGTCTTTCCTTTTTAGTGTTTCCTTCAGGACCTCTTGTAAGGCAGGTCTGGTGGTAGTGAATTCCTTTAGCATTTGTTTATCTGAAAAGGATCTATTTCTCCTTTGCTTATGAAGCTTAGTTTGGCTGGATATAAATTCTTGGTTGGAGTTTCTTTTTTTTGAGAATGCTGAACCTCTTCTGGTTTCTGTTGAAAGGTCCACTGTCAGCTTGATGGGGTTCCTTTGTATGTGACCTACACTTTCCCTCTAGCTGCCTTTAACATTTTTTCTTTCATTTTTAACCTTGGATAATCTGATGACTATGTGATGAAGAGATGGCCTTTTGTGTATTATCTGTAGGCATTCTCTACATTTCATGAATTTCAACATTGAGGTTGGGGAAATTTTCACAGATGATATCCTGAAATATGTTATCCAAGTTGGTTGCTTTCTCTCCATCTTCTTTAGGGACACAAATAGATCATAGATTTGCTCTCTTTACGTAATCCAATATTTCCTGAAGGTTTTCTTTG
The DNA here is from genome assembly GCF_028885655.2 of Pongo abelii. Taxonomy (NCBI): domain Eukaryota; kingdom Metazoa; phylum Chordata; class Mammalia; order Primates; family Hominidae; genus Pongo; species Pongo abelii. The sequence continues at coordinate 90,262,096 of NC_071991.2, forward strand.
TTCATTTTGGTTATTTCCTTTATTTTTGTCTGACAGAGTTACTTCCTTGAATCAGTCTTTGAGCTCTGAAATTCTTTCCTTAGCTCAGTTTATTTTGCTCTTAACACTTGCAACTGCCTTATGAAATACTTGTGTGTTTTCTAGTTCTATCAGATCAGTTTGGTTCTTTCTTATAATGGCTATTTCATCTATCAGCTTATGTATCATTATTTTCTGAAGATTCCTTGAATTGAGTTTCAACCTTCTCCTGAATCTCAATGATCTTCATTCTTATCTATATTCTGAATTCTATTTCTCTCATTTCAGCCATTTCAACCCAGTTAAGAACTCTTGCTGGGGAGCTAATGTGGCTGTTTGGACAACAGGGGACATGCTGACCATTTGAGTTGCCAGAGTTCTTGAGCTGATTCCTTCTCATCTGTGTGGGTTGATGTTCCTTTAATGTGATATAATTTGAGTACCATCATTTGACTTCTTTTCTGGTTGTGTCCAGGGGGCTAATACTTTGTACAGGCTCTCTATTTGTATCTGAGTTTTGGACAGTGATTTCACAGGGTGGTATATTAACAAAGTATTTTTGGTGTTGAAGTTTGGGTTGTGATCCAATAGATGGCTCGTAAGCATAATGGCTAGTAGATAGGCTCTTGCTCAGCCATGTGGCTCCTCTCTATTTCCTGATGTTGGCAGCCATGCTCCCTCTCAGTGCTCTGAAAGTGTGGGCTCCTCCCCTGCTGAAGTGCTGACTGCAGATCTCAACTTGGCACTCCCAGGCTGCACACCACAGTCCTTGGGTGAACCCAGGCTTTGTTTCTTCCTCAGGTTAGAGGCAGCAGGAGAAGGGACTCTGGCAGTTGCTGTGGCAGAGGGCCTTCCACTAGTGTCTTGGGGCTCTACCCCAGAAGAATGCAGAGCTGCTTGGTGTGATCAACCTAGAGTAGGGTAGCTGTGATATGTGCCCAAGCTGAGAGGCCCTGCTTGGTGATGACCAGGGGCATGGGGAGCTTGTTGGGGAGCAGAGTGACCCCTTCTCCTTAGGGCAGCTGTGACTTGCTTGAGGTGTTGTTAAAGCACTGGTGGTCTTTGCTCCTTACCCAGTCTGAGGCCAGCAAGGGCAGTACCAATGCAGCAGTAGTGGCAATGGAGTCTTTGGTTGCCTCTGGGAGCTCCACCTCAGAGAAGTGTAGAGCCCTTGCTACTGGCAACAAACAAACAAACAAACAAACAAACAAACAAACAAAAAACCCTCAGTTTTAAATAACCTTTGGATCAAAGAAGACATCATAGGTAAAATTTGAAAATATTTTGAATAAATCAGAATGAACATATTAAACATCAATGTTTGTGGGAGGGAACTAAAATTATGTTTAGATAAAAGTGTATAGATTTTTTATTCTTATAATAGAAAGGAAAAATGGCCTAAAACCAATTATCTGAATGTTCCACTTACAAAGCTAGAAAAGAACAAGTAAATTGAATGCAAAGTATGTAGAAGAAGAGAACTAATAAAGATAAGAAAAGCAATCAATGACACAGAAAATGGACAAACAGTATATTAATACATAAAAATGTTTGTTCTTTTAAACTATTAACATAACTGACAAACCTGTAGCAGGAGTGATTAAAAATAGAGAAAGAGAAAGACAGGGAAAGGGTAGCAATTTAAAATTGTGATAATAAATGAGGGGCTACCATTTCAAACCTAAAAGTATAAAATATTTAAAAATTTTATGAACACCTTTATTCCAATAACTTTTTTTAAGTTTGAAAAACTCTATGTCTCATTCTTAGTGTTTTAAGAAAACTAATTTAATATAAAATTGAGAAACAGAAAATGTTTAGGTCAAACTCATCTAAAATTATTTTAGGAAAGAAGAAATAAATAATAGAATAACATTCCTGTACACAGTAAAAATATGACTTAGATGCATGCTCACAAAGCAGGTAAATCCTGTAGTTTGCTATTTCCAAATGAGAATCTCAAAAAATGAGATGAGATTGCTTCAGAAAAAATTAGTAAAATAAAATTACATTTGTAAATGAAAAACTGGAAGAAACACAAAAATGAATAAGCACATTTATTTTAAGGCAAATATGTTTAAATATTTTTTGTGTTTTCACTTGAAAATGCTCTGCATTTTAAATTAATTAAATAAAAACCAATGTATAATAGAAAAATTCAACGATGTCAAAAGTTTGTTTTTTTTAAAGTTATATTTGATAAGAGTTTTGATAATCTGTACAAAAAGAAATAACAGGGAGAGAAAAAATAACACAGGCTATAATTATTAGGATTGAATGGGGAACATCATGATAGGATTTAAAGAGGAGGTAATATGAAGTGGTTTTCAACTTCTTTTTTTTTATTTTTTTTATTTTTTTGAGACAGAGTCTAGCTCTGTTGCCAGGCTGGAGTGCAGTGTGGTATGATCTCAGCTCACTGCAACCTCTGCCTCCCAGGTTCAAGAGATTCTCCCACCTCAGCCTCCTGAGTAGCTGGGATTACAGGCACACGCCACTAAGCCCCGCTAATTTTTGTATTTTTAGTATAGACTGGGTTTCACCATGTTGGCCAGGATGGTCTCCATCTCTTGACCTCATGGTCTGCCCACCTTGGCCTCCCAAAGTGCTGGGATTACAGGTGTGAGTCACCGCGCCCAGCCTCGACTTCTATATTTGCTAATAAATTTGAAAATTAGAATGACTTGGACAAATTCTTTCAAAACAACAGTTTTTAAAGTGACAGAAGTAGAAATATGCCAATAACTCTGTAAATTTCTAAACTGTGTGCCAAGTCACAATAAGATGACACCATGAACTCAGAGTGGTGTCACAATATATTTAAAGTCAGAGATATAGAAGATAAAAATATAAAACTTTGTTTTTATCAATGTATCTATAAACAAATACAACTTTCATAGGAAAAGGTAAGTTAACATCTTTGTGACACTAGGGTTGACCAAGATTTAGATACATCATGCAAAAAATATTAAGCAGTAGAGAATTATAGAAAAAAATAGTTACTTTTGTTTATTAACTGAACTACTAAGAGCATGTAAGTCAATAGGCAAAGTGGAGGAATATGTTTTCAATAATATATTTGACATAATACTCATACACAGGATATTCAGACTCTACCTAGAAACGCAATAGGAAGGAAATATGACAAATTTCTCTAATCATATGGTAAATATGGGTTAAAACCACCATGATATACAGATTGAGCATTGCTATTCTAAAAATCCAAAATCCAAAATTCTCCTAAACAGAAACTCTTTGAGAACTGACATGACACCACAAGTGGAACATTCCACATCTGACACCTTTGCTTTCTGATGGCTTGATGTACACAAAATTTCTTTCATGTACAAAATTATTTAAAATATTGTAGTCAAACCTCTTTTCTCCAATAAAGAAAAATCTGACTTTCTGAATTAATGCTTGAGAAATGTCCTTTTCCTACTGGTTCACATTTAGCCCAAAAATGGCATTTGATTCAACAGCATACAGCTCCTGTGAGTCCATATTCAACATTTTTGATACATTTGATTCATCTTTAGTTTCTACAGAAGACAAGATGGAGAAGATGGCTTAGTATGAAGGGTTGTTGAATTTTGTCAAAGGCCTTTTCTGCATCTATTGAGATAATCATGTGGTTTTTGTCTTTGGTTCTGTTTATATGCTGGATTACATTTATTGATTTGCATATATTGAACCAGCCTTGCATCCCAGGGATGAAGACTTCTTCATCACGGTGGATAAGCATTTTGATGTGCTGTTGGATTCGGTTTGCCAGTATTTTATTGAGGATTTTTGCATCAATGTTCATCAAGGACATTGGTCTAAAATTCTCTTTTTTTGTTGTGTCTCTGCCAGGCTTTGGTATCAGGATGATGCTGGCCTCATAAAATGAGTTAGGGAGGATTCCCTCTTTTTCTATTGATTGGAATAGTTTCAGAAGGAATGGTACCAGCTCCTCCTTGTACCTCTGGTAGAATTCGGCTGTGAACCCATCTGGTCCTGGACTTTTTTTGGTTGGTAAGCTATTGATTATTGCCACAATTTCAGCTCCTGTTATTGGTCTATTCAGAGATTCAACTTCTTCCTGGTTTAGTCTTGGGAGGGTGTATGTGTCAAGGAATTTATCCATTTCTTCTAGATTTTCTAGTTTATTTGCGTAGAGGTGTTTGTAATATTCTCTGATGGTAGTTTGTATTTCTGTGGGATTGGTGGTGATATCCCCTTTATCATTTTTTATTGCATCTATTTGATTCTTCCCTCTTTTTTTCTTTATTAATCTTGCTAGCGGTCTATCAATTTTGTTGATCCTTTCAAAAAACCAGCTCCTGGATTCATTAATTTTTTGAAGGGTTTTTTGTGTCTCTATTTCCTTCAGTTCTGCTCTGATTTTAGTTATTTCTTGCCTTCTGCTAGCTTTTGAATGTGTTTTCTCTTGCTTTTCTAGTTCTTTTAATTGTGATGTTAGGGTGTCAATTTTGGATCTTTCCTGCTTTCTCTTGTGGGCATTTAGTGCTATAAATTTCCCTCTACACACTGCTTTGAATGTGTCCCAGAGATTCTGGTATGTTGTGTCTTGGTTCTCGTTGGTTTCAAAGAACATCTTTATTTCTGTCTTCATTTCGTTATGTACCCAGTAGTCATTCAGGAGCAGGTTGTTCAGTTTCCATGTAGTTGAGCGGTTTTGAGTGAGATTCTTAATCCTGAGTTCTAGCTTGATTGCACTGTGATCTCAGAGATTGCTATAATTTCTGTTCTTTTACATTTATTGAGGAGAGCTTTACTTCCAAGTATGTGGTCAATTTTGGAATAGGTGTGATGTGGTGCTGAAAAAAATGTATATTCTGTTGATTTGGGGTGGAGAGTTCTGTAGATGTCTATTAGGTCCACTTGGTGCAGAGCTGAGTTCAATTCCTGGGTATCCTTGTTGACTTTCTGTCTCGTTGATTTGTCTAATGTTGACAGTGGGGTGTTAAAGTCTCCCATTATTAATGTGTGGGAGTCTAAGTCTCTTTGTAGGTCACTCAGGACTTGCTTTATGAATCTGGGTGCTCCTGTATTGGGTGCATATATATTTAGGATAGTTAGCTCTTCTTGTTGAATTAATCCCTTTACCATTATGTAATGGCCTTCTTTGTCTCTTTTGATCTTTGTTGGTTTAAAGTCTGTTTTATCAGAGACTAGGATTGCAACCCCTGCCTTTTTTTGTTTTCCATTTGCTTGGTAGATCTTCCTCCATCCTTTTATTTTGAGCCTATGTGTGTCTCTGCATGTGAGATGGGTTTCCTGAATACAGCACACTGATGGATCTTGAGTCTTTATCCAATTTGCCAGTCTGTGTCTTTTAATTGGAACATTTAGTCCATTTACATTTAAAGTTAATATTGTTATGTGTGAATTTGATCCTGTCATTATGATGTTAGCTGGTTATTTTGCTTGTTAGTTGATGCAGTCTCTTCCTAGTCTCGATGGTCTTTACATTTCGGTATGATTTTGCAGTGGCTGGTACCGGTTGTGCCTTTCCATGTTTAGCGCTTCCTTCAGGAGCTCTTTTAGGGCAGGCCTGGTGGTGACAAAATCTCTCAGCATTTGCTTGTCTGTAAAGTATTTTATTTCTCCTTCACTTATGAAGCTTAGTTTGGCTGGATATGAAATTCTGGGTTGAAAATTGTTTTCTTTAAGAATGTTGAATATTGGCCCCCACTCTCTTCTGGCTTGTAGGGTTTCTGCTGAGAGATCCGCTGTTAGTCTGATGGGCTTCCCTTTGATGGTAACCCGACCTTTTTCTCTGGCTGCCCTTAACATTTTTTCCTTCATTTCAACTTTGGTGAATCTGACAATTATGTGTCTTGGAGTTGCTCTTCTCGAGGAGTATCTTTGTGGCGTTCTCTGTATTTCCTGAATCTGAATGTTGGCCTGCCTTGCTAGATTGGGGAAGTTCTCCTGGATAATATCCTGCACAGTGTTTTCCAGCTTGTTTCCATTCTCCCCGTCACTTTGAGGTACACCAATCAGACGTAGATTTGGTCTTTTCACATAGTCCCACATTTCTTGGAGGCTTTGCTCGTTTCTTTTTATTCTTTTTTCTCTAAACTTCCCTTCTCGCTTCATTTCATTCATTTCATCTTCCAGGGCTGACACCCTTTCTTCCATTTGATCGCATCGGCTCCTGAGGCTTCTGCATTCTTCACGTAGTTCTCGAGCCTTGGTTTTCAGCTCCATCAGCTCCTTTAAGCACTTCTCTGTATTGGTTATTCTAGTTATACATTCTTCTAAATTTTTTTCAAAGTTTTCAACTTCTTTGCCTTGGTTTGAATATCCTCCCATAGCTCGGAGTAATTTGATCGCCTGAAGACTTCTTCTCTCAGCTCGTCAAAGTCATTCTCCATCCAGCTTTGTTCCGTTGCTGGTGAGGAACTGCGTTCCTTTGGAGGAGGAGAGATACTCTGCTTTTTAGAGTTTCCAGTTTTTCTGCTCTGTTTTTTCCCCATCTTTGTGGTTTTATCTACTTTTGGTCTTTGATGATGGTGATGTACAGATGGGTTTTTGGTGTGGATGTCCTTTCTGTTAGTTTTCCTTCTAACAGACAGGACCCTCAGCTGCAGGTCTGTTGGAGTACCTGGCCGGCCATGTGAGGTGTCAGTCTGCCCCTGCTGGGGGGTGCCTCCCAGTTTGGCTGCTCGGGGGTCAGGGGTCAGGGACCCACTTAAGGAGGCAGTCTGCCCGTTCTCAGATCTCCAGCTGCATGCTGGGAGAACCACTGCTCTCCTCAAAGCTGTCAGACAGAGACATTTAAGTCTGCAGAGGTTACTGCTGTCTTTTTGTTTGTCTGTGCCCTGCCCCCAGAGGTGGAGCCTACAGAGGCAGGCAGGCCTCCTTGAGCTGTGGTGGGCTCCACCCAGTTCAAGCTTCCAGGCTGCTTTGTTTACCTAAGCGAGCCTGGGCAATGGCGGGCGCCCCTCCCCCAGCCTCGCTGCCGACTTGCTGTTTGATCTCAGACTGCTGTGCTAGCAATCAGCAAGACTCCGTGGTGGGCGTAGGACCCTCTGAGCCAGGTGGGGGCTATACTCTCCTGGGCCACCGTTTCCTAAGCCCGTCGGAAAAGCACAGTATTCGGGTGGGAGTGGCCCGATTTTCCAGGTGCCATCTGTCACCTCTGGAAAGGGAACTCCCTGACCCCTTGTGCTTCCTGAGGGAGGCAATGCCTCGCCCCTGCTTCGGCTGGCGCACGGTGTGCTCACCCACTGACCTGTGCCCACTGTCTGGCACTCCCTAGTGAGATGAACACGGTACCTCAGATGGAAATGCAGAAATCACCCATCTTCTGAGTCGCTCACGCTGGGAGCTGTAGACCGGAGCTGTTCCTATTCAGCCATCTTGGCTCCTCCCCCGAAGATGGCTTAGTATTGAAGAAGTTGATTCCCTTCCTAATGCACAAATACATACATTTGAAGCTACTCCACAGGTTAACCCATTAGATAAGCTGAGACCAAAGTTAACTCCTGGAATGACTGAAATAAGAGGAAACAGCTCTGCAGTTCTGCAAGCTAATTGTGACTTGGAAGAGGAGAGGACCACCCTGTGTTTGCAGTCATTGAGGGAGAAGCAGCCTCAGGTATCTGGAGACAGCCATGCCCATGTGACCACATAGGGAGCATGCAAAGTCCACACGTTGATTACATACACTGCCTCCTGTCCTGTTTGCTCTAGATTACAGGGAATCCCTGTTACTGTGGAGTGATGGACCTTTCCCAAGGGAAACCTAAAGGCAAATTTTGCTCATGGACTCTGAGCACAAGGACAACCTCTTCTCTGAGCTTTTGCCATGACAACAGATCCCTGCATATGCAAATTGAGTAGCAGATTCACAACTTTAGTTTTGGTGTCCATGACTCATGTAGATTTCACTTCTACACTGTAACAGAGCTTTTAGAACATTATAAAGATCCTAGGTCTTGCATGTTTTTTGAACTGTTGCTTGCTATATCTCTAGATGGGACTTCTTTTAGCCTGTGATATATCTGCCATGTGGTAATCTGCAGGTGAACTACATATGATGGATTGATTGGATCCCTTTACCATCAATGTTACAGGAATTTTTAAAAGTATCATTATAAACAAAAAGTTAGGATTCAGAAGTTAAAATGAGGACCAGTCAAGCCAAAGTAAACTCTCCTGTCCTCAGAGGGTATTAACTAGGTCTGCTTTCATGTGGATGAGATAGCACACCTATAGCAACACACACATCAGTGGTGGTTTTTTTCATACAGTATGTGAACTTAGTGTTTGTATCTGTCAGATGCTGTTACTTATTCAGATCTGCTGTTACTTATTCAGATAAACGTGGTGCCTATTGAAACAACAGGATAGAACTATAGGTATTCAGGAAGACTACAAAAACATTTTGGTGATTTAGCTAACACTTTTTAATGGCTGTAGTAATTCAGTGAGGCAACACTGGGGCATTTGTTATGAAGAATTCTATTACTTTCTGAAGGACAAATGCTTAATATTGGATGAGTATTTCAGCATTGTGAATGTTTGAAATTATTTTGTCTAAGAGTTTTTGTATAATCTTCCAGAAGTAGTGATGTTTCTAGTTGCTATAATTCAAGTTTTGGGAGTCCAAAAAAATAAAAGACTGCCTTCCTTTTAAGAAAAAAATAAATGCAAGTTTCTGGCCACAAGGGCATAATGCAGTTCAATTAAGTGTTGAAGTAGTTTAGAGTTACACTGCTTTTCTCCTCTGCAAAAGGTACTGGTAAGTAAACCAGCTTTTCTGAATAGTCATTCTTAAAATTTCAGACTTACAATGTTAGTAGTAGAATTTTATTTAAAGGCCCTAAGTACTGATTTTTTAACGAGTGCTTTAATTTAAAACAAGTATTTGGAATAGCTGCTACAATGTATTCTTCCATGTCATTTTTTTTAAGTTGACATGCAGTCTAATTGTTGTTTCATAAAAACTGGATATTTTCCTATGCTCATAATTAGTTTATGAACCATGAAGAAAATGAAACTAGAAGATTCCCGAACAAGTCAGAAAATAAGAATTTCAGTGGTTGATGATGTTGAGATTATTGTTAAACTATAATTAATAATTTGGATAGCAGTACTTATCTCTGTTGTAAACTCTCATAGCTGAATTAAGTATAATTTATAGAATCTCAGTGCAGTTAATTCTTAATGGGAAATCTGAAATCTAAAATTTAGATTTAAAAGGTACTGCATAACCATTATATCCATAAATTGCTTAGCTCCTTTTTATCATTTAGAATAATATGTATCATTACTGGAGTGAGCTGTTCTTGAAGTTATTTCAAGTTCTAGTGTTCACTTCTAAGTAACAGAACTGAATGTACAGTTCTAGATATTTGGCAGTAAAATAGCCAAATCCATTCTTATGTCTTTTTGTGACTGTGCTCTGTACTATTGGTGAGTGCTGCATAGTTTCTACACTGGCTGCTACAAAATGTGATTTTACATCCCTATGGCTATTGCCAAGGCTACAAAAAAAGCAAAGCTGTATTTGTATACAACACTAACCCTTTGACTAGTAATGCATGTTTCTGCTTGATGTGCCTTGTTTGAGTTACTTTTTTGTGCTAATAAAGGATGTTTGGTGTTCTTGTAACAAAATTGAAATAAATAAATAAATTTAAGTACGTAGAAATAGTATTGTCAAACTCAACATACAGTGTAGGGATTAATGTCTAAATTTAACATTTTATTTGGAGAAGCAAAAATTGCAATTCAGAGCATACACGTAGATCCGGTGGTCTTCGATATGTCTGAAGAACAAAGAAAAGGTTAGGGTTTTATTAGGAAGATAAATATTGCGTATGGTTTTGAAAGAAAGCTCATGGGCACTAAAGAATCTTTTGGGAGTCAGTAAACTCTGATTGGTGAGTGACGGTGATAGGTGATACTAATTTTAGAGTCATGGCAGGTGGTTTAACCCGCTACTAGGTAAAACTGGTCTTAAGTTTGCAGCAGACCATTTCTGCAGCTGGCAGAAAATTCAGTTCTTGGAGCAGTGCTATACGCCCCCACTGACTTTTGATTCTGATTAACTGAGTATGACAAGAATGACTTGATTTGTAAAATTATCGTTCAGAGTGTGAAAAATATTTTCTCTATTCTTCTATGAGAAAGGATAAGTCAATATTCTGCAAAGTATTGTTTGCTTTTATTGTTCACCTACTTTATTTAAATTTAATTTGTCTGTAGGGTCTATATATTATAATTGAAATCTTGCTGTGTTCTTGATGGTTCATTGGGAAAAACAGGTGGTAACAAAGTGATTTCAACTTATTTGATTGTTTCACTTTATCCCTTTAGCCTGGGCATGCTTAAACAATTGTACAATATTAGGATGTGCTACACTTGCTTACATATTCCTTTTTAATGGTGGTTTCGTGTTGACATTTTATCACATATATTAGATTACTCACTTTCTGGGATATTCTGCTCACTTTACATCTCGTAATACCTTTTGAGTTTCCATCAACACAGACTTTCCTAAATAGCGGTCAGTGAATATACATTTAATGACATTGGTTAAAGCAGGATAATAGAGGAACCCCTTACATAAAATATCCAGAAATATAGAAGGAACAGTGGTCCCTTAAAACCATTACATAGTGATAGTTACTTTGTCTCATTTGTTCAGTCTAGAATTTACTATGTGAGTTCCTCATTGTAATGGGTTCTTAAGAGCTAGGTAGAATCTTCTAAACCAGTGTAAGAAATTTTAGCCATCTAAGTTATTCAGATTTTATGTTTATACTAAGCCCAATGTGCAGATGTTAAATTAGCCAACAGGGAACCTATTTATTGGCCCATAAAAGTCAGAAAAGCATACTGGAATTGATAAAACAAAAGTAAAAGAAAAATATGTAGGTGATACAGAGCTTAAACTTCATTGTACAGATCAGAACTGCTTCAATCTACATAATTTTAAGGTGTTTTATTTACTACAGGATTTCCAAAAATGGAAATAATAAATGAACGGAGGTTGTTTCCTTCTCATGTTGCTTCATATTATTCCCACTGCAAAAAAACAGTGATATATGCACTTAACTACAATTTTTTAAAAGAGCCATAAATTGAAATGTCAACATCTCTCAATAATCATTGGCTGGGTGAATATAACTCTAAGGGCTGAATCTTGTTCACTGTTTCATCTTCACTTCAGGCCTCATTTCCAGAGTATTATCATCCAATTTAATTGCAGACTTCTGTTTGCTGAATTTCTCAGTAATTTGTTTTAAAGATTACGCCCATCAGGTATTCTTATTTTTAGATACAGAACCTGATACCTTTTGTAATTTCAGAATTTGAGTTCAATGACTAGTGTTTTGAAATAATTCTGTAAATATAAGAAAAAGAAGAAAACGATCATGTGGGAATAAATATATATTTATTTTTATAATATTTGTTATATTTTGGGGAATTATTTTTATAGTGTCTGAGCTTTAAGAGCAGGAAAAGTAATGTATAGAAATACAAAAAAATATTAAAATGCTCACTCTAATACAGGAAGTGACAAACCTGCTTTCATTACATGCCAAAGTGGAAAAATAAATTACATGACTATCATCTCTTTCAAGTTCGGACATTTTCTAGGGATTCTTCTGGAAATATTAAGGAAGTATATGAAAATGAAATAATGGGGAACAAAAACTTGTACTCATCCCAGAAACTGTTGTATAAATTGTACCATTTCTTTATCAAGTAATTGCTTATTAAAACAAATGATCATGTGCGCTCAATAAATAAGACTTAATTTTCATGATTATAACTATTTATATGAGTATTGGTTATTAGTTAAATAGTCAGAAATTTGAAAATATTCTGACTTTCAAGGAATAAAAAAATTCAATAGTTGAAATGATGAACAAAACCTGAAACAGAAATTAAGGCTTTTTGATTATATCTGAACATACAAAATGCCAATCAGCTCTATTGTTTTTGTCAAATTATTTTGCAATATATTACAACGAAATATCAGCATATACCAAATGATCAGAATATAGAAAAAATATGAGAAAAAATTTTTTACTTATCTAAATGTGTTTTAAAGCACTGGTTTAAAACAAAATAAGAGTTAGGTTTCACACTGTTTATTTGCTTTCTCATCACCTTTACACTTGCGATGGATAAAAAATTGCCTTAAACCAGGTGAGAGAGCAGGATAAGGAGAGTGGAAATAGTAACTTGGCAAAGATTCTTTAAATCTAGATCTGCAGCCTGCCAAGAATGCTGACCAAACCCCTTAGTACAGCACAGCTTGTGCTACTCAAATGAATAAAGAAAACATAAATAATAAAAGCAAAGCCAGCTTTTAAAAATCCCCCCAAAAAAAACCTTTCAATGAAACCCACAGTTTTTATGATCTTGAAAACACTCTGTCAGATTTTGTTTGCTTTATACTGCCAGTTTGCAAGATAATTAAATACAAAGTAATATGTTTTGCTAGCTCTTGGATACATCTAAATCAAATAAATAACTAGTAACTTCTCCTTCTACTAAAAATAGTTCCTGTTGTCGTTAGCCTTTAATCAACTCGGATTTTTCAGTTTTAGAGTCATTGTTAGATTTACGTGAAGCTGCTATTTGGCACTAGTTCTTAAAAGCAGCTGAAAACCCCAGAAGGTCATGTCACAAATCAAATGTATAGAAAAGCTGAATAAACCAATTGCCATCATCAGAAAGCTGATGTGTCACTCAAAATTACGTTTTTATTTCCAAGTGAAGGATTGCCTGTACTGATTCTAAGATTATATTGAAATTTTAAATGTTGGAACTTCTAACGTTTAGAAAATGCATTCATGAAATTGTTTTCAAATTGTGCACCTGCATCATGGAAGGTGAGTTGAGGTTCTGACTATTGCTCATTGCCTCCAAAATGAAAAACATCATTATTTTAATCCATTCTACATATTACACTTCTGTGTAAGTGTTCTTTCTTTTGTATTTATTTACTTATTTTGTATTTATTTTTTTTAGAGATGGGCCCTCACTATGTTACCCAGGCTGGACTCAAAGTCTGGGCTCACCTTCCCCAGGGACTACAAATGCCCACCATCATGCTGGTGCATTCGTAGGTGTTCTTTCTGTCAAAGAAGGACTTTTAATCTAAAATAATATTAGAAAGATTTTAAATCTAAAATGTTATTACATATCTAATATCTAATTAGAATTGGAAAATAGTCATTTAGTTGTCAAATTTTATTTGGCATAACTTATTTTGGCTTTAATAATGTAAAAATCTTATAAACAAAAACACCGGGACTTACAGTAGTATCAGTTGTCAGTCATTGTTTCATTTGGGTTCAGAGGCAGGACCTAATAACTAAGACATGAAGTTGTTTTCTCTTTTTAATATTACACTTGATAAAAATTACAGTGCTTCTTGATAACATATTTTAATTCATATCTTCAGGACTCTCTTGGGAAACCAAGAAGTAAAAAATGATAGTAACTGGCCAAAACTATAAATAATATACATTTGGTGCTGATGATCAGTTTTGCAGTTTTCTTTTGAATAAATATATGTTATTAAGAGATAACACTAATAAGCCATTTTTTAGAGTTTTCTGAATATTGTTAAAAGTGAACCTGGATTAAATTAGGATCTGAAAAATCTAATTTATACATACTAAAAGTAATAAATCATACTTAAAATAAATATTTTAAGAAAGTTAAAAAGAAACACCATCTATATATCCTAGTTATCTCTCTCTCTCTGTATTTCTCTTCTCTCCCATTGCATCTTTTCCCTCTTAACCTATTGTGTATTGCATACAGTGAACTAAAATGAGGACAAAAGAGAGCTTTACAGCTTAATGATACATCACCAAGTAAATATGCGGGTAACCAAGGCACTTAGATCAAGAAACAGATTATGTCTAGTGCACCACAGTTCCTCTAAAACCCTCACTCAATTTTTATCATTATTCCATTCAATTTTACACCTTATATTGAGGTTTTTAACAATCACTTTCTAATCTCTAAACACCATTCTTTAACTTTGCCCTTTATTTTATATAAGTGAAATCATACAGGATGTATATTTTTGGTCAGGTTTCTTTCTTTCAAACTCATTATTTTAAAGATTAATGTGTGTTGTTGCATATAACTGCAATTCCTGCTTTTTAATGATGCATAGTACCCCATTCTATAAATAAAACACAGGTTATTTATTCATCCTACTTTTCAGAGGAAGTTGGGTTGTTTCTAATTTTTATTATTACAGAAGGCAGTTACGTATAAGTTGGAGCTTGTCTTTTGCACATGGTTCTGTTGGATGTAAAACCATGAGTGAAATGACTGGGTGTTAAGTTCAATTTTAGCAGGAAAAGTACTTTTTCCACAGAATTTGAATCCATGTACACACTCCACAGTAATGTTTGAGAGTTTCCCTTAATCCACATGTTTGCCAACATCTGGTATGTTCAGATTTCTAATTTTAGCCATTCTGGTGTGTTTTGCATTTGTATCTCTTTGCAGGTTTAATTTTTATTGCCTTAATAACTGAGTTCAGCAATTTTCAAATATTAAATAACCACTTGAATGTCTCTTTGTGAAATGCCTTTTCAAGTCTTTTGCACCTATTTTTAATAGGCTTTAGTTCATTATTAATCATATATTACTTTATGATTCATTAGATATTCTAGGCACAAACTTTCACAGGTGTTGCAAATACATTTGTTTTTTAATTTGGTGCCTGGCAGTTTCATTCCCTTAATAGTTTCTTTTGATGTACAGAAATTCTTACCTGTGAGGTAGATCAGTTTATCAGTCCATACCTTTATGTTCAGCACATTTGTAATGTCTTATTTAATAAATCTTTGTCTACCACAAAGTCATAAAGATATTCTGCAATATTAACTTCTGAAAATATATTATTTTGCATTTTATAAATTGATCTACAACACTTCCACAATTTATTTATGTGTATGTGGTGTCGTGTTCATGAGGTTTTATTTTTTCTCCACAAAGTTATCCAACGATCTAGCACCATTTACTAAAAAGGACCATTCCTTCCCAATGCTTTTGTTGCTAACTTTTTTCCAAATCAGGTTCTAGATCTGTTTTTCTACTCCATTTTCAGTTTCTCTAATCTATTTCTCTTCTCTCTCTCTCTCTCTCTTTCTCTCTCTCACATACGCATTTATCACCAATAAGACCCAGGATTAATGACTGATTTACAAACTTTAGATGTCCAGTAAAGCACATTTCCCTCATTATTCTTCTATTTTAAAAATCTGTACTCTTGATCTTTGAAATTTCATATAAATTTAAAATCATTTGTCAAGTTGCACACAAAAACGCAAAAAACTTTGAATCATTATGATTACATTGAATCTACAGTGTAACTTGAGGAGTAATTACACTTGTATAAGTTGAATTGTGTTTAGATAACAAGTCTATGCTTGTCTTGTCAAAGCTTTATTCTCTGCAGTAGTATTTGTAGGATTAACATTATTTATTCACCAGTAATGCCACCTGATTCAATAGTTCCTTTGAGAGAAGGTTTGATATTATGCACTACACTTTTTAATAGTTATAATAATATGAGATTTCAAATCTTCTTGAGTTAGTTTAAGTAAAATGCATTTTTTTCTAGAAATATGTACATGGTATATTTTTATAGTTATGGCATAAATTTATACCTTTTTAAAATTTTTATAGTAATACAGACTATAAACAGCAATTACATCTTTTAAAGTTCTTGATACTTTTAATCTTTTTAGTAGTTTTATTTTCCTCATCAGTTTTGTTAGAAATTTTAAAGAATCAACTGTTTAATTGATCTTGTCCATTGTTTGTATATTTTTCAATATCATTAATTGTTATCTATTTCTTTAATTTTTTATTTTACATTTTTATTTAGTTTCTTTTCTTTCTTAGAGTTAGATAATTAATTTATGTATTTTCAGCATGTACTTTCTTCTAATACACAAGCTTAAAGTTATGAATTTCCTTTTAAGCATAGCTGCATTTCACAAGTTTTAAAATTAATTAGTTTTCAGCTCAAATTTTTAAAAATAGATACAAAACACAAATTAATAAGCCAGAAAAAAATGTAATCAAGTGTAATCGCTATTAAAAGAATGGTTAAATGGTTCAATCTTCAGCAAATTCATAATAAAATTGATAAACGTAAACTAGAGAAAATTCACTTGAAAAATTAACATCGTTTTATAAATAAAATTTATACTGGTAAATTTTTAAACTATAGATATAAAATATACAAATAAATATATAAATTTCTGAAATTTATATTTTTATTAAAGATTAAGGAATCACAAAACAGGTTATTTCAGTACCATATAATAAAGATGAAATAAAGACAAAATATAAGCAAATAAACAAATACACAAACATTTGCTAAAATTTTTGAAGAGAAATCTTACACATATACAGAATAAGTGTCAGAAAACTCATGAGACAAAAGTTAGAAGGCTATATACTTTTTAGGGCATAGAGGCCTTACTAGAAGGGAATTTCTATGAAGAACATATGGTGTTTTTTAAATGTACAGATTAAATTTACATTAGCATTTACTTTACGGTATGTTCCAGAATGGCAGCTTTACAGGCTTGATATTAGACCTAGTTCAGTTATCAAGCAGTACTTATGTGACAATTTTTTATAAGAAATCCTCCTGGAAGCCCACATATAGAGAGAAGCATATTGATTTCCTAGGTTTTATAGGCAGTAGGAGAAGTGTCAGTGATTTATTTCTGAAACTCACGGAGGAATGCAGCCTAGCCTTAGACAGGACTCAAGGCTGTCAACCCAGGTAGACAGATCACCACAGTATGTTTAGCAAATGATCATGCAGACTAAAGCCAAACATGCCCTCAAGGTGAGGGACAGTGCTGCAAGGCTGACTGCGGAGAATTTGCTGTAGACTGTGAATATTTAAATTTCTGTGAACATCAAAAACATTGACAAAGCTTTAATAATTTTTTAAGGTTTCTGTTCCTTAAGAATAGTAATCAAATTAAATTAGCTTTGAATTTTAATAACATAATTGCTTGGGAAAAATACCTGTTTTTAATGCATTTTTTAGAAAAGAAAAAACCCTAAAGAAAAGACAAGCAATATTTTGATTCTGAGGAATATTAATTCCCTATTGCATATTATAAGAAAATTTCTGTCATGCAGTTTTAATGATTGAGTCACTAAGATCGAAAGAAGAGTTTGGTATTTCTTGTTGAGATGAAGTAATTGGGTATTCTGGGAATACAGTCATAGAAACAAGAACCATTTTTTTTTTCTGGAAAATCATAATGCAAATCCCCACCAATAATGACCATGATACTTGACACGATTCTACAAATCAAAAGTCACACTCTTAGATTGTCAGAAGTTTTAAGTACTCACAGACACTACATTTTGTGGCAACAAATAGAAAATGCATCTTCTCTAATTATATAGAAATTAGAAGTAAATGCCCCTTAAGTAAGTTGAAAGAAATATTTTCTTCAGGTAATCTGAATGTCCTAAAATATATTTACATACTCTATGTAAACAACAGCATTTGTTGTCTAGAATATAGAATAATTAATCACCATGAACTAATATTTTCCCAGATTTTACCAAGGCAAGTTCAGCTTAGAAAATAGCTCCTTGGTTAAGATAAATCATAGATAGAAAATCTTTACCAAATGATGCCGCCTTAATTAATAATGTTTAAACAAATTGCAGGAGTAAAAATGAAAGAACTCCAGGTATGGTGAGTTCCAAGTCATAAATAAATTAGACCATCGACCTTCAGATTTGTTTTGTTGATGATGTTTTTTTTCTATCTTTAGCTACAAAGCTTTTAATTCAGTGAAATTTCTGGTGCTGGTCCAATATATAACAGGGATAAAAGCAGAGCTGCTCAGGATAAAACAGGTCCTGGTCTCTTGGGTCTGCTTCATGCACCTGAGGCCACACACAGAATGGAATCTTTTTCTGAATTAGATAGAGACACAAAAGGCTTATTGTGCCTCAACACAGCTTTTCAATTAACCTTTATTACTTGTACAAATAATAACAATTACTTTGGTTATGACTATACACTTGTTAAAGTGCAAATGTTCTTGAAGGGGTAATTAAATCAGTCTATTATTTTATTAACACTAGAATAAATTGTGTTTACATTATTTTCCTTAAGACAAGAAAGCCGATAATAAAACAAATATTATCAAGAGGTAAAGAAAAAAATATATGTTAGGAAAATTTGAGGATATTGAAATAAAAATTTTGGCTACTTCACAATTTCTATAAGATTCAGATTATCTGTTATATTAATATAATTTTAATTAAATGTTATAATATGAATATGATATATAGGAGACTGGATTTGGACAAACCATAGAATTAGGAAATTGGATTCAGGAGTCAACACAGTTTGACCAGGAGAGAAGAGACTCAGAATTGCAAATCTCAATGGTAAGCATGAAAATTTTGGTAATTTGTATAAGATTGTTGAGTGAGCAATCATGTAGCCATTGGGAGACAGTTCTCCATGAGATTCTGGTGATTGTACACATCTTGTAAAGAGCCATTGACAGCTTTGTTCTGAACTATTTTTTCAAGGATTTTTGTATAGCAAACAGTCTTTGAAAAGAGAAATAGTGTTTCCTTCCAGTGCAGAGGGTAGATTAATTTCTTCACCAGGTTAATAAAGATAATGTCTTCTTCAAGGGGAAAGATAGGGCAGGTCTTACAGCATTCCTCTTATAAAGTTCATGATTCCCTAACCAATCCTAATCACATCTTGTTGCCTGCTGTGCTGTGCTCCTTCGTCTCTGACCCAGGAGTCCCTGTCTCCTGCTAGTATCTATAAAATTGTGGTAGGCTAAATTGTTAGCCTACTAGTAGAATAAAAAAGCAGACCTTTCTACAGGCTTTGCAGCAGTATGTGACATATAAAATGTCAAGAACTATAAATATGATACCTAATAAATAAGTACTATGATAGGACCTGTGCTAACCAATAACTGAGATAAGAATTCTACTAAAGCAGAGTTGAAGGGAAGAGAAAAAAAAAAAAAGAGTTCCCTCAAGTCACTGGGAAAAGCTGAGAGATAAAAGAGAGGCAAATGTTTACCAAGGGTTTTCCTTATGTCTTGAAGATTACTGGTGTTATCAGCTTTGAGGCCACCAGGCCTAGTATTATTACAATTCTCTACTCTATTTCTGTAGGTCATCACAAAGAAACCAGAATTCCCACACCATTCCTCATTGCCTTTGCTTTAATACATATATGACTCCTCTCTGTCTCCCCTGGGCCCTCCTAATACATACAACCTGTCTTCCTTCTCTGCTTTATAGTTTTCCCCAGAACACTCATGATCATTTGAATATTATTCATGAATTTTATTACCTCTTGATTTGACTTATTTCAATATAATATAAGCTTTGTATAATATTAGAGACTTTTGTCTCTTTCATTCACTTATTAATTTTCACTTCCTAGAATAGATCATAAAATTCTGTAGGTAATAAATAAGCATTAGTCAAATGAATTAATGAACAGATGAATGAATGAACAATGGATGTTTGTGGTTAAGTTAAACATTTTCATTTATTACAACCGTTTCAAGTATTTCACTCTTTATTTGGTAGACCTCCTTCCTTTTAATATCTCTTAATCTGAATTCCTGAAATATCGACTGAGAGGACAGGCTTTCAAATGTATCTAAATAGTAACAGACACTTTTCTTTAATTTTTTCCTCCAGTTCGCCATGATCATCCTCACTTTCCAAAACTTATAAAGTGCATGAGGAATTAAGGGAAAATATAAATATAATAAGCTTGTGATTCAAATTTAATGCTAATGATCAGATCATCTTCAGTAGGTTATATCAACCAAAGATATCTCCAGAAAGGAAAAATGTATTTGATGTCTGATTTAAATGCCATATATATATATGGTATATGTAAATAGTTTTAATAAAGGGAAAATGCTTTATCTTTACAATAGAAATCTAAACAGATGTTTAACATATAGACTTTTATATATTATTTATAGAAAATTTAGTTACAATTCATGCCCCTCTTCATTTTAATATTTAAAAGGCACTAAAGTAGTATACAGTTTTGATAGGAATCTTTATTTTTAGTCATGGACTGCCCTGTGACTAATGATGTTCTGAGCCCTCTGAGTGGGACTTGTTTGTCTTTCCATAAAATATTATAAATAAATGGTGTTGGTGTTGATGCAACTGGGACATTTAAAGCTGCCAGATTTTATTTCTACCATTTATTTCCAGTGTAATAGGTGTCTCAGCATTTAACAATCATTGTGCATGAAATTCTGTACATGTAAGCCTTAGATTTTTGCACGTTTTACAAATTTATAAAACCCAGATTCAAACAAAAACAAGTTAATGTTTGAAATTTTTCCTTTAAAACAAAACTATAACATTATCTCCAGCTGATAATTATTTATGATTTCTTTACATTGGCTAGTTACATTCAGCGATTGAAATGCATAACTGATGACAGAAGCGGCCGGTCTATTGCCAGTTCTGCAAAGAGACCGGCTGCAGTGGGGGAGGCGCGGCCAGGGCTGCTGGCTCCACAGTGCAGGTAACCTGTGAAAGCCCCCCACTCACCCCTTCCGAGTTGGTGGGACAAGAGCCCAGTGCTCTCAGGCACAGCTGCAGCCATCCAGTGGCAGCCATGAACCCAGGCACCCCTGTGCTCTTAGGGACCTGGGAAGCCCCACTGCCCCTGCAGGCTTAGAAGTGCTTGCTCCTCCTGCCTGGCCTCTTCCTGCTTCTCATGCCCATTCTGATTTCACAGTAAAGTTGTGGCCAAGCCCAGGCACTGTCACGACCCTGCTGGGTGTGCACATGCTCAGGGTGGTGCTGACATGCCAGCCTCCTGCCTCCTTGGCCCCCTCCACACTTTGGGTGCTGACCAGCACAGGAAGAAGGCTGAGGGGGTCTGAGGGTGGCTTGGCATGGGCACCCCTTGGCACGAACAGCCTGGGAACCATGAACAGTAGCAGGAGACAAACAGGCTCCTGAGTGGACAGGTCCCTGGTGATACCCCACCTTCAAGCCAGAGATGGTCTGAAGCCTGGGGGCCAGGCTGCCAATTCCAAGGACCAGAATGAGAACTTATGGTGCTTTTTCCAGGCCAGTCTATGGCTGTCCATGGACCAATCAGCAGGTACTTCTTCTCTTCTGAACCCCACAAAAATCCTGGATTCAGCCAGACTTGGGCAGATGATGGGAGGACCTGACTGTGGATAGGACCTACCTGCTGTGGGTCTCCTCTCTGCTGAGAGCTGTACTCTCATCAGGATGACCTCCCTGTGGGTAGGAGCTACCTGCTCCAGGAATCCTCTCCGCTGAGGGCTGCAGAGACATCTGGATAACCTGCCTGCGGAGAAGAGGTACCCACTGTGTGTCTCCTCTCCACTGAGATCTGTACACACCAGGATGAACTGCCTGTGGATAGAAGCTTACCCACTCCAGGTTTCCTGAGAGCTGAACTGTCATTCAGTAAAGGACCTTTTTGCCTTGCTCCAGTTGTCTGTGTACCTCATTTTTCCAGGATACAAGACAAGAACTCGGATCTGGCAGGACTGAAAGAGCCGCAATAAAAATAGAGCTGAAACATGCCCCCTCCTCACCATGTTGTGGACGAGAAGGAGAGAAGAGAAGAGCTGTGGCCCTTCAGGGATCCCAGACCTAGGAGCTTCCTAAGCCAGGGATGTGACAACCTGTTTGGAGCTCTGCAGTTTCTGGTGTCTCCAAGATTCTGGGTGCCACCATGTTCCCCAGTGCCCACAGTGGAAGCTGCTTGTGGTATGCCTGGTTCCATTGCAGCAGGAAGCCAGTGGCTCTGCCAGTCCCTATAGCTGCCCACCCTACCACAACTGGCATGCCTGGTTGTACACAGTGGCCAGATTCCACGCTCACTCGCTCACAGTCTCCTCAACACTCCATGCCTTGGCATGCATGGGATCCAGGCTGGTAGCAAAAGCTGAGTACACCCTACCTGGCCAAGTGAAAAGAATGAGCCCTGTGGGCTCAAACAAAACTCAGGCAAAGGTGCCACCGGCCACAGAGTTTTCTGGCTGAGGGAGTGACACCTTAAGGATCCCGTGACATTTTGAGGGGCTTTTCTGGGATCTGTAGAAGGTTGAATAAAAGCAGACTTGCGGCTGGGCGCGGTGGCTCATGCTTGTATTCCCAACACTTCGGGAGGCCAAGGTGGGCTCATGAGGTCAGCAGTTTGAGATCAGCCTGACCAATATGGTGAAACCCTGTCTCTACTAAAAATACAAAAATTAGCTGGGTGTGGTGGTGCACACCTAGTCTCAGCTACTCAGGAGGCTGAGGCAGGAGAATTGCTTGAACCCAGGAGGTGGAGGTTGCAGTGAGCTGAGATTGCACAACTGCACTCCAGCCTGGAGACAGACAGAACAAGACTCTGTCTCAAAAAAAAAAAAAAAAAAAAAAAAAAAGCGGATTTGCTGCTTTCTCTCCTGTGCTCAGAGTCTCTAAACTCCACAACAGCCAAAATGAAAGAAAAACACTGAATAACTGTTAGCCAGTGAAAAGTGACTAGTGCAGCTGTGGGACTTAAGACATGTAGGACAGGCTTGCTCGAGAAGCAACTGTTAATCCCCAGTCACCTTCCAGTGTTAGGAATGTTGGCTTTGTTCCAATCCAATTTCCCTTCACAGAGGTCTAGACATTGCATGGAATCCAAAGGAGGTCCTGGGGAAACTGAGGGTAGCTGGCTGAGGCTACACCTCAGTGTTATCCAAAGGCCCCTGTACTAACTTTAATCCCCAACCACTTGTTAGAGTGTTGGCACTAGAACCCCCAGTCCTTCCTTCCTTCTTTTCTTTTTTTCATCTCCTTTGCTTTCCTTTCCTTTCTCTTTCTCTTCCTCTTCCTCTTTCTCTTTTTTCTTTTCTTTTCCTTTCTTTCCCTCCCTCCCTCCATCTCCCCTTCCCTTCCCTTCCCTCCCCTTCCCTTCCCTTCCCTTCCCTTCCCTTCCCTTCCCTCCCCTTCCCTTCCCTTCCCTTCCCTTCCCTCCCCTTTCCTTCCCTTTCTTGGCTGTCATGGCTCCTATCTCTTCTTTGTATACAATGCTATGGGTCTTGCTGCAAACCACATAAATATTCCTGAGTAAAATGAGCATTTTGAATTTGGCTTAGTCAACAGGAGTGTATATTATAAATGAGAACACTGTGGTATCTACCAATTCGTAGGAGTATGAGCATGTAATAATTGAGTTTTATTTCTCCCATTGAAGAACCCATTTGCATAGGGCAAGAAGCTGTTTCCCCCAGGCACCTTCCCATTCCTTGCACGTAAGTTGTTTTCTTCTCTTTTCTTCACCATGTCAGGAGTTAACTTTGTCCTGCAAATACAGGGAATTTTTCTATGTGAGAGACTAATTTGTTTTTCCTTTTGAGAGGCATATTTTTAGTCCAGGTCCCCAATTCCCTGGACTCCCTTTCTCTCCCTTGTTTGAAGAGGACTGGCTCCCACAGTTTTACCTGCTTATCATAGGGAAGCAACAGAGGGGCTGCCCCACTGGTTGCTCTGTGCAATTTGGTGAGGGCCACCTGGGACTTAATTATTGAGTCCCTACACTCTCCCAAGGCAATCCCAATCTTTGGTTTGAGGCCCTAGAAAGGAAAACTACATCTGAGGAATCCAGAGACCGATAACTATGGTAGTCTAGGGGTGCAGTACAGGTGAGCATGACTAATTCCTACCAATTAGGTACTCCTACTTCATGGATGGAGGCAGCCGCTGCTGCCTCAGCCCCCTCCAGACTTTGAATGCAATTGAGCACAAGATGGAGGCTGAGGGGGGACTGAGGGTGGCTCACACGGGCCTGCAGGTACCCTTTGGCATGGGCAGCCTAGGTGCCAGGAATGGCAGCAGGAGGCAGACAGGCTGCTAGGAGGAAAGGGGCAGGTCTCTGCTGATACTCCACCTTCAAGCAAATAACAGTCTGAAGCCTGGATGCTGGGCTGCCAGTTTTGTGGATAAGAGTGAGAATTTATCATGCCTTTTTTGGACTCTCCTATGGCTGTCCATGGACCAATCAGCATGCACTTCCTCCACTCTGAAGCCCATAAAAACCCCAGACTCAGACACAGGCAGATAATAGGACAACATGCCTATGAAGAGGATCTAACCACTGTGGGTCTCCTCTCTGCTGAGAGTTGTACACTCATTGCAGCAACCTGCTTGTGGATAAGAGCTACACACTCCAGGTCTCCTCTCTGCTGAGGGTTGCAGAAATGTCAGGATGATCTGCCTGTGGATAGGAGCTGCCCATTCTGGCTCTGCCCATTCAGCCCTCTCTGATGAGGGCTGCAGGCTGCAGACTCAATGGGATGACCTTCCTGTGGAGAGGAGCTACCCACTGTGGGTCTCCACTCTGCTGAGAGCTGTATACTTATTGCAATGACCTGGCTGTGGATAGGAACTATCCACTCCAGGTCTCCTGAGAGATGTATTGTTGCTCAATAAAGTACCTCTTCACCTTGCTCACCCTCTAGTTGTTCACATACCTCATTCTTCCTGGTTGTGGGACAAGAAGTTGGGACCCACCAAATGGTGAGACTGAAAAATCTACAACACAACAGGGCTGAAACACGTCCCCTCCTCACCATGTTGCGGGGAATGAGAAAGAAAGAATAGCTGTGGCCCTTTGTGGAGTCCAGACCTAGGAGCTCCCTGGGCCAGGGCTGTGACACCCTCTTTGGGGCTCTGCAGTTCCTGGTGTCTACAAGCTTCTGGCCGCCACCATGTTCCCCAGTGCCTACAGCGGAAGCTGCTTGTGGTTGGCCTGATCCAGCTGCAGCAGGGAACTGGTACTTGTGCCAGTGCTTGGAGCTGACTGCCCCACCACAGGCAGTGTGCCTGGCTGTGCGCAGTGACCTGAGCCTGCGTTCACTCCCTCATGTACCCCTCACTGTTCTGTGCCTTGCTTCCCCTTGGCAGTCATGGGATCTGGGCTGATAGTGACAGCTGAGTGCAGCCTGTCAGGCCAAGTGGGCGGGAGGAGTACAGCAGGCCCAAGCAAAACTCAGGCAAAGGTGCCACCCACCACAGAGGTATCTGGCTGGTGAAGCAACACCCTAAAGGTCCTGTGACATAACTAAATGAGAAGAAGAACAAAATAAATTTTAAAAAATATCTAAATAACCTGACTGAAAGTACTCTAGAGGTACCAATGGGTAAAATTTGATGAGCTAGATTTCCAGATTTAGTTCTATTCTATTTAATTTGAAGGAAATAATATGTGTGTGATTTCTTATGTGTAAACAGTATGGTTTGGTTATTGGAAGAATTTAAAATATAATCCCGAAAATCTATCATTCTAAGAATACCTTAGTTTCATTGTTTTTTTTTTTCAAAAAGATAATATTCAAATTGTATTTTAGAACTCATTTTTGACTGTCAGACTGTTTACCAAGGTAGACTTTTATACCTTATCAATAGCTATTATTATATTGCTTCCAAATATTAATTTGGTATTTCCAATTATATTTACAGATGAGCAGAATCATAATGTATTACTTATAATTATTAATGATTAATAATACATAGAAATGAGAATTAAACCATTACAAGAGCTCAGAAATAAATTTTAGACCATTACTAATTTAACTTTATTCTTTCAGAAACAATCTCAGCCAAAAATGCCTGCCAGTGATGACCTACTCTAAACTACCTTAAACAGAAACTTTGACTAAAAGCCAGAAATAAGCACTAGCATTTATTTGTGTCTCTGTCTTTGCCCAAGTGATCAAAAAGAAAAAAAAAAAGGTTATGTTCTATTCAGAAGGTAAAGCTATGGTTGCACTATTTTTATACTTTTGGAGCCAACATATATATGGAAATAACAGAGTGCATCCAGATGGGCAGAGATTAGTTTTTCCATCGGCAGTTGAACGTCAAGTGGTTTGATGATAGGAGGTTAAAATTAGCAGTTAAAATTAGTGGGAGAGGAAGTACTTTGTTAAATAAGTTGACCTTAAATTCTTTATATGTCATGGCATGTTTCTAGAATTATCAAAAGAAATGGTAGTATTAAGCTGTATCAGCCTCCCTCTCCCACATCTCCTATTGAAAAAAAAAGGGTCCCAGAATATTACTTTAAAGTTATTTAAAATCTATTAGATTTGTTTTATACGAGAAAGGGAATGTGTTAAGAGAAAAGCTTATCAGACAATTCTAGAGCTTTAGAATTCAGGGATATTTGCATGATTTAACTAATGTTTTCAGAACCTTGGATCTTTAAAATGTTTGAAAATGTAGCCTTTTTCCACAGAAAATAAATAATTATAGGTGAATATGAACGATCCCATACTCTAATCCACATTTATGTATTCACACACCAAACATACACATACACACATACTCACATTTGCATATATTCAGACTCACACATATTAACATATATGCAGACTCACACATTTACAAAAACTGCCTCATAGTTATGTTGTCGACATTTTCAGTGAGGTTAATGGACGTTCCTGAATTCTGAATGTGAAATCAGAATAAGAATCAGTGATCTACACAATGAACACTAGCTGATGGGTACAATAGAAGCCCAGACTTCATACCATCACACAATTCATCCGTGTAATCAAAAACCACTTGTACCCCTAAAGTTATTGAAATAAAAAAAAGTTAAAAAATGAACAACCAAAGGACACCTACACTAATATGAATCAAAAAAAAATAATAAGAATCTGTGATTCAATCAGAGTTCAGCACAATGGCCCATGGCCCAGATTTAACCTACCTCCTCTAATGGATGAAATTTTATTAGAACACAGTCATACTCAGTTGTTTGTGTATTGGTTATGTCTGTTTACATGCTATATCGGCTGAGTTGAATAGCTGAAACAGAGACCATATGATTCACAAAGCCTAAAATATTTGCTATGTGACCATTCAAAGAAAAATGTTTCCTGACCCAGGATCTAGAACCACATTTTTCTTTACATAATAAACAGATTTATAAAGTTTAAATAGGATATTAGCTACCATAGAGAACAATGTGGCAACATGGTGAATCGAATTAATACAAAATTTTGTTTTTGCTATAAGATCCTAAAATGCTGGATAAAATAAAAGCAAATTATAAACAAGGCCTTGCCTGTGCACATAGTAGGGAACCGCAAGGGAGACTCCTACACAGATTCTCACGAGGCTGTCCCTAAGTGGAAAAGACTACAACTCTCCATGCACTGTCTGTAAAGACATCCAGGATGCTAATCTCCACCTAGGGCCAAGGTTTTTCAGAGGGGAATATAAACACAAGAAAGAACATTTTTTACTTGTGAAAAAAATCAACGTTCTAATCCATGCTATGAAAATTTAGAGTATGAATTTATATTACCAAGCTAAGATATTAATAAATTAAAATAAACCTGTTAAACAGTGTTTATTTTGTTTTTCACAATCCAGGTCTCACATTATTTCCAAACATTAGGCAATTTCCACTGAAGATTAGTTCACATCCATAGTAATGAGAATAATAATAATAATGAAAGAATCCACAATGATACTAAGTCAGAAGATATGCCCAGAAAGCCAAGGAGGAATAGCATCCCTGGAACTTAAGAAACTGAAAAATCTGAGAAAGTATTTCTCAGAATATTGAGGTAAGTTACTTAAGGTATAAAAGGAGAAATGAAATAAAAAAAATAGACCCCAAGAAAATTGCCAAGTGATTTGTAATAAATCCAGTAGAATCTCTAGAAATGAAAACAGAACTGCTATAAGTAAAAATTTTAGCAGAAATGTTTTAAAAACACATTAAAACTGAAGAAATCATTCATAAATTCTGAAAAGTAAGTACAGAATAGCTATTAATACATTAACATAAACATAAACAATAGGTGTTAAAAGAAAATTAAAAATAGGAAAAAAGAGGTTAAGAAATAATATAGGATGAAAGGTACAATATAAATATAATAGAACTTAAAGAATAAGAAATTTGAGAGCCTTGTAAGAAGCAATATTAGAACAGATAGCTGATAATTTCCTTGAATTGTTAAAAGATATTGATCCTCAAACTGAAGAAGCTTAAGTAATTTATATATAAAGTTGTATATATATATATGAAGTTATGTGTATATATTTAGACATGTATATGTATTTTATATATATATAATATGTATATATAACCACACACACATTATATATATATATAATGCTAGATAGATACAGAGATAGATCTTCACATAGGTACACATTATAGTGAAAGTGCAGAATGCAGAATATCAAAACAAAGAAGAATTTTAAAATAGAAAGTGCAGAATGCAGAATATCAAAAGATAGAGAAATTTTAAAACAAGAAGAAAATGCACGCATTATAAAAATGAGATAAAATTTAGACCAATAAAATATTTATATTTGCAACAGAGAGACACTGGAAAACATTTTCCATTTGCTCAGTGATAATAACTAACACTTAGATATTCATATGCTGCTAAGGTATCATTCAAAATTAAGATAAAAAGAACATTTTTAGACATAATAAATGAGAAAGTTCACTACTTGCAGACTGTGGTGGACAGAATTATAAACAATTTTCTATTATGAAAATAACAAAAACCAGAAGGAAGGAAAGGAATTTCGGAAGAAATGTTGACAGAGCTAATGATAACTTTTAAAAAGAGAGTGAAAATTACTGCATTGTATATAAATAAGCAATGCCTTTATAATAGTGAAGTTTATTAAAAAATGGAATTAGATACATTTTTGATGGGAGGTAAGAACACATATTTTTTGTTAATTTTAAGAATAACTGTGGAGGGAATAAATGGAAAAATGTAACTTCTCTAGAGGAGCGCATAAAATAGGAACAAAGATAATCATCAAAGAGTGCTCTGAGAATATACACTGTCTTTTGTCCTGCCTAAGGTCCATTTACAATGAGGGTAAGCAAATGGACTTGTGCCAGCCAAGAAATCTGGGGATGCATGGGTGGTTTGGGAATGAGCAACTCTGTTTGGGTAATACATTTAACCCATGTCTAAGAAAATAAAGAGATTGTTGGCACATTTCTACTGATGAAGTAAGGGAAAAAATGGCAAAAGAAAATATGCAGCCAATTTTGGCAGACAGGTCAGAACAGGACCAAAAAGGTACCTGGATATGAGTCTGCAGGAGAATCAGATGGGATATAAAACTGTAGGAAGAGGGCGTGGGGTGTGGGTGGTTAATAGACTGTCCATATATGGTACAACTGGAAGAGTTGATTTCACTCTGTTTATACCCCTTGTCCTGTATCTGGCCATTTTTGGTTATACAGGGAGTTTAAGTACCTTACGCTTTATCTGGATCAGTGGAGACCTACAGGACACATGAAAGATTTATCAAAATTCCTAAAAGAATTAGAGATCCTAGGGTAGATGCTGGCTCCAATGTTTAAAGCCTTCTGACCTTTGAGAGGCCCTTGGCTTAAATTCAGAATTTTGGTTTATTCACCCTAAAAAGAAGTGAGTCAGTCAGCATCCTTATATATGTCTATGGTGTTCTCCTCCTTTCAACAATAGGGGAAATCTATTCTAGCTACCTAGAAAATGTCCCTGTCCATACATTTAAATGGGGATATCTATACTGATGGTTATACATATGATAAAAATCAGCCACAGAGCAAAAAAAGGAAAGTCAAAAAGAATAAAGAGCAATAAAAAGAATGAAGACAGAATTAAAGGCCTCAAACAAAAATTTAAACATCTTAAATTTATATTTTCAGAAAGATTCAAGAACATGTTGATTACATAAAGCCAGAACACGATGTTATAAAAAATGAGGAAAAAAAAAAGATGGGGAGTAGGTGGAGAGGAGAAGGCAAAAGTGACTTTTAAAACTAAGCATGTATAGCCAGGTGCATACTTGTATTCCTAAGTGTTTGGGAGTCTGAGGCAGGAGGATCAACTGAGCCTGGGATTTCAAGGCTGCAGTGAGCTTATGATGGTGCCATTGTACCACAAGCCTAGGCAACAGGGTGAGACCCTGTCCCTAAACAACAACAATAATATAAATAAAATTAAGCATTTATTAGGGAAAAGAAAAAAACCCTAAAGATTAGAAATTAAGGAAAGAAAATCTTCTTATTTAGAGTTAAATAAAAACTTTAAAAAGTTGATTTTGAGAGAAAAGAGGCATAATGTAACATTCCAATAGTGTCAGTATATGAATTACAGAATTTGATAAGGAGAGAATAGGAAAAAATATGGAGAAGAGTAAATAACTACTGTTGGAAGAGAATTAACTCATAAAAGCTTAAAGTAAAGAAAAAATATCAAAATGGGAAGGGTCTGCTAAGTCCCCTTTTGAAAAGGTGGAAAATACAAATAAATAAGACTATACCTGGATACATGACTTCGAATTTGCAGAACACTAAGTTTCCAGAGTGAAAATACAAGTCAATTCCATCAGATTTTCATCAATCATGGTAGAATATACGAAAAACGTAAAACATATTCAATTTTTGATTATAAAATATGATTGGGAAGCTAGGATTCTGTAACTATGGAATCATTCGACTCAGAAAAATTTTACCTCCCAAACAAGTTATATCTTCCTCATTTCCCTTCCACATTTTCTATATTTTTCCTCCTTCTTCCCTCCTTCTCTTCATTTCTGTCCTCCTTCTTTCCTTCCTTTTTCTTTATTATTACCTTCATTTTTTGGAAAATTTTGTTTTTACATATAAACAAGGAAAAGATGAGTTAAAAGTAAAAATAAATGATGGCTATACCAGCAATAGTGAAATTCATCTGGGATTCCAGGAGAATGAAATGGCAACTAGTTATATGAGCAAAGAAGCAGAACTTAAAAAAGAGGTCCAAATTAGAGCCTAAGTTGAGTGACCTCTAAAAACAAATCTGGAAGAAAAAAACATATTGGATAAAAAGGAATATATGGAATAGAATAAGGCTATACTAAAGAAGCTCACATTACTTCACTCAATAAGGACAAAGCAAAGATTTGAAATTCTGGGAAAATAAAGCAAACCTGATCCTAATATAAAACAACCATAGCAAACCATACTTTTTAGCTGAAGTGTAAGAAAATATAATCAATTTAAACAAGATGTGGATTGCATTCTTCAGTAGGTCAGAGATACGAGATTGAACCAACAGGGAAGGAAGTTCGCCATCAGCATACTACTGGCTATGCTAGTGGCTTGGTTACAAATCATTTATTAGTTCTTGCCTTGTTTAAAAACTTCAATATTCACCCATATAAATTTTATTAACCTAGACAACATAAAGGCAAAGCTATAACTCTCAGAAAAGAAAACGGTGGGAAGGGAAATTAACATCTGAGAGTCAAATCAAGAGATACGATCTG
This sequence comes from Pongo abelii, assembly GCF_028885655.2. NCBI lineage: Eukaryota > Metazoa > Chordata > Mammalia > Primates > Hominidae > Pongo > Pongo abelii. The sequence continues at coordinate 90,293,494 of NC_071991.2, forward strand.
AAACAGTACAAAAAATGGAGGTTGAATAATTACTAGAAAGAAATAAGGGAAGATGAATATGATCCAGAGTCTCAGCTGTTATAACAATTAGTCAGGAGATAATTTCTACTGATGATAAATTTAAAGACCCATAGAGCATACTATTTAATAATTTGGAGGTAATAAAAAAGTTTTCTGGGATTTGGCCCTGGGCAGGGGTGAAACTATTCCATTGAACTATGGTTACTTTAGTACTGTTTTATTTTCTACTATGCATATACACATTGCTATATTTTAAATATTACAAAAACAAATTAATTCATGATACACATCCATCGTTTTTTGATATTTTGAGACTGTTATTACTAATATATGTAAAATATAGGCAATAACTTATTTTTAACCATAATACAATAGCTTTCCTATGTGAATTTCAATTTTTTTTTTTTTTTTTTTTTGAGATAGAGTCTCGCTCTGTCTCCCAGGGTGGAGTGCGGTGGCATGATCTCGGCTCACTGCAAGCTCCGCCTCCCAGGTTCACGCCATTCTCCTGCCTCAGCCTCCCGAGTATCTTGGACTGCAGGCGCCCGCCACCATGCCCGGGTAATTTTTTGTATTTTTAGTACAGACAGGGTTTCACCGTGTTAGCCAGGATGGGCTCGATCTCCTGACCTCGTGATCTGCCCGCCTCGGCCTCTCAAAGTGCTGGGATTACAGACGTTAGCCACCGTGCCCGGCCTCAAAATTTTAAAATAGGACAAATGTAATTTTTAATAGGGAACTTTAAATAGTAGTTTTCTCAAATGTTCCACTTGTAATCAAATTCAAGTAATTTCCACATTAATATAATAGGTAGTGCTCATTTCTTCATTGCATTTTATTGGTCTCAATTTCTTAGTGGGTACTTAGAAAAGCTTAGCCCACATTACAACAGTATTAGATACAAATAATTTGTTCAAGATTATCAATGCACGCTACAAACACTAAATGATTTCATCTACATAAATCCATACAAGGGCAATTGATACCAATTAACCAAAAAAGACTTTCATTGGTTTTATTTCCTGCAGTATTTATAATGAATCAGCCGAGGATGATTTTCTCGACTATACATGCTGACCAACAATTCACTAACCAATGTATTCAAACATATTTTTTTGCATTAAAATTATGACCATTTTCAGCCGGGTGTGGTGGCTCATGCCTGTAATCCCAGCACTTTGGGAGGCCGAGGCGGACAGATCACGAGGTCAGGAGATCAAGATCATCCTGGCTAATGCGGTGAAACCCTGTCTCTACTAAAAACACAAAAAATTAGCCGGGCACGGTGGCCGGCGCCTGTAGTCCCAGCTACTTGGGAGGCTGAGGCAGGAGAATGGCATGAACCTGGGAGGTGGAGCTTGCAGTGAGCAGAGATTGCGCCACTGCACTCCAGCCTGGGCAACAGAGTGAGACTCCATCTCAAAAAAAATAAATAAATAAAAGAAATTATGACAATTTTCAATATTTTTAATAAATATTCATATACTTTGTAATAAGCCCCAACATGAGTTTGAAATGGAAATAGGGGCATAAAAGTGAAGCAATTATAGAATGAGAAGCAACTATGGAGAGAAAGCATAAGCACAGCCCACTTCTTAGGCAGGTAACCTCAGAATCACACAGGACCCAATACAAAGATGGCACCATGCTTAGTTTAACCCTCTGCTGTTGCTGTCTTGTAATTATTAATAATTCTTTAACATGGAGCTTTTATGTTGCACTGAGCCCTGAAAATTACATAGACAGGTTTATATGTAAGCATTGATTTCAACAAAAAGATATGCTTAGAAAGAAAATACAAGTATAAATCTCTGGAAGAATATCTGAAGTATTAATTTTGTTCTCTTGAAATCTGAACTTTTTTTCAAGTTTATTTTTCTGTGATTTTTATTTTTTGTGTCTCTGGAGACTGAAAGCAAAATTGATATTAATAATAGTTTCTACTAGAGGTTTTAAATATTTAAAATAATTTAGAATAAGGTGTTTTATAAATAGTTTACATTTTTGTTTAGCTTGTTTTTTTAATTGGTTCTATTTTATTTATAGAAGACATTATTTGACACTCTTTATAGCTCAGATATGGTACAGGGACTAATAGATGCACATGTAAGTAATACCTTTTGAGGTTAAAAACTGAAGTATTTCTATGTTTTATCACTGCTAAGAAGATTTTTGCCACGTATTTACAATTTTAACAGAGACATGTCATTTAATATACATGCCCATGTAGACTTTTAAATTAATATAGAAAAGCTAACTCGCTATATTATTCCTTTGCTCTCAGGAAGAGATAATCTTAGCTTATTTGGAATATATTTATTTTTCTAAACTAATTGTGTCCTAGTGTTCCAGGATCAAAGGCTGGACTACGCACATTTGGTAGTTTTCTACCTTCTCCAATGGGTAGGGAAAATGAAATTATTCATCTGGGGTCTCAGTCTTTTAAGAAACCTAGGAAAAAGTAATAAATAAGTTGTTCATAGTATCTACTGAAAAATAAACAACTCAGAAGTCCACATTTGAAATAAACTTAAGTATTAGAATTTGAAGACTTTAAAGTTATCCCAAGGCCACAACTCACTGGTTAGTTAACTAGTAACTAATAGTTACTAGTACTAGTTAGTAGTACTAACTAGTAACTACTAATAACTAGTATCATAACTATTTACTAATAGTTAATTAGTTAACTACTAACTCATAGAGAACACTTATGGGTTTGCACAGAAAGTAGCCCAACTCGTGAATAATCTTACTGTAGCTAAAAATTAGAATTTTCTTCCTTTTTTGGATGACTTTACTTCACTATATTTTGTAACTAGTTAACAACCTTGTACTTGGAAGCTAATAATGCATAGGATGTGTCCAAATATTTTCTTCATGAAGATCGAAAACTTGTCTCCATCTCAAGCAATATGGCTGATGAACAAAAGTTAATTTTCCAAAGCTGAATAGCGGTTTCTCCAAAACAAGTGAGATTGAATTACTAAAATCACTCGTGTCTAGGTATCTCAGGTTTGGATAATATAAGATGACAAAGAATAGTAAGTATAGGAAACAAAAAAGCACTATTTCCCATTTAACATGTCCGCCAAGGTGCTATTTCTGTTTCGAGATCATTGGTAGTCAAGACAGTGTATGCTCCTTTTACTTATGAGGATGACAATAAATTGTTCAATCTTTAATATAAATTATGCCCGAGTAGTAAAAATGAGCACACTTATAATATGTGTGTTAAGTAAAGTCAGATTTGAAAATAAATATTTCATCTATAGGTATGCAAATAGACAGATACAAAATATTATAATACTGGACGAGATAATCTTAGAGTCTATGTCACTTATAACTTCATGTGATTCTACTTTATACTAACATTGGAATGGAGTTCTCTAACAAAGCTTCTTTGTAATCATTTGATATATAATCATTTAATTATATCTCATTTGATATGTCATTAAAATTACATCTACATCTTAAAACAGACGCCTTAACAATAAGATAATATGTTTTGCACTTCATATCAACATATTATACATTTTAATATCGTCAAACAGCAGATATAAAGTAAAAGTGTTTCATTGGAAAGCTGGTTAATAGTATAAATTTAAAATAAATAAAGTCTAAAATTGAAAAGGGGGATAACATCACTAAGAATAAAACAATAGGCTTAACAAGATTGATCATTGCACAATCTTTCTCATAATTTTTTTTAATACAAATACTAAAGACATCTGTTTAAAAACATCATTTTATGCTAAATAATCTTGGAATCCTAAGATCACTGTTACACGATTGTTGATACCCTATCCTCTCCTTATAGCTATGATCATAGTAGATTTATTTTTCACTTTTAATCTTTGTTGCTGGTATTTTTAGTTATGTAAGGGCGGTAACCATATCCGTCTTTCTCACTGGTATTTGTCCACTGTTTGAAAAGTGCTAGGTATTCAAGAACTGTTTGATGAATAAAATTACAAACAAAATTGGTATATTTTGTGTCAGTTTGATCAAACTGCTATTTGTTAAACACCTACTATATGCTAGGAATACAAAGATTACAAAAGCAGGGATCGGCCATGAGGAACAGATGTACTGATAATACAAGACACATTATTCTAGTATTCTATATCCAATGGCCCATCAATGCTCGGTCAGGTGCTATGGAACTAGAGAGTCAGCCAGAATGCAGCCAGCAAGTTCCAACTTTATGAATTTATGTCTAAACCAAATCTGAAATATAGCCAAGGAATTGAGTTAGATGAGGATGATGAAAGCATTCCAAGCGAAAGGAATAGAAAAACCAGTTTCAAAAGTATGAGAGAGCATGATTAATGGGAAGAATGTTAAGTAATCAGCTATTTTTAAATTATTAAGCAATAGTTGATATCTAGTTTTGTCAAATTTATTTCAAATTGGAGGAGTCGTAATGTTCCACTGTATGATTTTACATTTAACTTAATTTTTACCAAGAAAATGTATTATGATATGAAACAGAAGTGATAACATTGGTGAATGTTTGGGCTCAAAATAAAGTATTAATGGTAGAACGAAAACAATGGCTCCATGCACATAAATGGCAGCTCTCAGAAGAGCTCTCAAGAAGATATATATTTACTATAGAAAACACATTTTTTGCTATATCAAGAGCAGTGTAAGTTATTTTTCTACACAGCTAACATATATCCTTTTAAAAGAGTAAGTGCTTCATGTACATATTGTTATTGTATAGAATGTTTTCCCCAGTGGATAATGTGTTACTGCATGTATACATATTGCGCACCATACAAATCACTTAGAACATTACAATGAGGTAAATGTTTGAATCACTTTCTATTTATAAATTTTAGAAATAAAGGAGGAATATTTACTAGTCTCTAAAACATGTTTAATATTCTGCTATAGGTATTTTGAAATTCTTAGTTTTTAAAATTGGACCTGCATTTTTGCACTCTGGGCCCTGAAAATTATGCAGCCAGTCTTCCTTTTTGTTTTACCTTTTTTCATACAGAGAACTATTTTCGTTGTGGTTGTTTGTTTTGTTTTCTTTTTAGAAATATTGTATTCTACTCACTATAAAGATATATAGATATGCCTGTATTTGGGAGGCTATATATCACTATCTATAGTGATATATAGATATCTCTGTATTTGGGAGCACTTTGGGAGGCAGAGGCAGTCGATTATCTGAGGCTAGAAGTTTGAGTCCAAACTGGCCAATATGGCAAACCCCGTCTCTACTAAAAATGCAAAAATTAGCTGGGTGTAGTGGCTCACACCTGTAATCCCAGCCACTTGGGAGGCTGAGTCAGGAGAATCTCTTGAAGCCAGGAGGCAGAGGTTGCAGTGAGCTGCAATCATGCCATTGCACTCCAGCCTGGGTGACAGAGCCAGAGTCGGTCTCAAAAAAAAAAAAAAAAAAAAAAAAGAGAAAGAAAGAAAAGATAGATATTTATACAGTGAGAAAAAATATAATTTTTTCTTTATCAACTTTATGTTAAAAAAAAAGGACTTTAAATTTCCATGATACTTATTGGGTATCAGTACCTTCTCTGCTATTAAATTTAAAAATCTGTCAATGAAAGAAGGGTGTTTGGGTTTATCATTAATATTTCTTGGCCTAGAAATGAAAGGAGAATTTTTTTTCTCATTTTTCAGACCACAGCTTTCTTTTATTTGAAATACCTGCATATTTTAATCCAAAATATATCTTCAGAGAAATTTTTACATTTAGCAAGAATATCCTGACTTGTTTTAAACTAACTGTCCTGGCATGAACTAGAAGCAGTTAAAGTTTTTTTTTTTTTTTTTTCTTTTTATTATTATTATTATTATTATTATACTTTAGGCTCTATGGTACATGTGCGCAAAGTGCAGGTAAGTTACATATGTATACATGTGCCATGCTGGTGTGCTGCACCCACCAACACGTCATCTAGCATTAGGTATATCTTCCAATGCTATCCCTCCCCCCTCCCCCCACCCCACAACAGTCCCCGAAGTGTGATGTTCCCCTTCCTGTGAGCATGTGTTCTCATTGTTCAATTCCCACCTATGAGTGAGAATATGCGGTGTTTGGTTTTTTGTTCTTGCGATAGTTTACTGAGAATGATGATTTCCAATTTCATCCATGTCCCTACAAAGGACGTGAACTCATCATTTTTTATGGCTGCATAGTATTCCATGGTGTATATGTGCCACATTTTCTTAATCCAGTCTATCATTGTTGGACATTTGGGTTGGTTCCAAGTCTTTGCTATTGTGAATAGTGCCGCAATAAACATACGTGTGCATGTGTCTTTATAGCAGCATGATTTATAGTCCTTTGGGTATATACCCAGTAATGGGATGGCTGGGTCAAATGGAATTTCTAGTTCTAGATCCCTGAGGAATAGCCACGCTGACTTCCACAAGGGTTGAACTAGTTTACAGTCCCACCAACAGTGTAAAAGTGTTCCTATTTCTCCACATCCTCTCCAGCACCTGCTGTTTCCTGACTTTTTAATGATTGCCATTCTAACTGTTGTGAGATGGTATCTCATTGTGGTTTTGATTTGCATTTCTCTGATGGCCAGTGATGGTGAGCATTTTTTCATGTGTTTTTTGGCTGCATAAATGTCTTCTTTTGAGAAGTGTCTGTTCATGTCCTTCGCCCACTTTTTGATGGGGTTGTTTCAAACTATACTACAAGGCTACAGTAACCAAAACAGCATGGTACTGGTACCAAAACAGAGATATAGATCAATGGAACAGAACAGAGCCGTCAGAAATAATGCCACATATCTACAACTATCTGATCTTTGACAAACCTGACAAAAACAAGAAATGGGGAAAGGATTCCCTATTTAATAAATGGTGCTGGGAAAACTGGCTAGCCATATGTAGAAAGCTGAAACTGGATCCCTTCCTTACACCTTATACAAAAATCAATTCAAGATGGATTAAAGACTTAAATGTTAGACCTAAAACCATAAAAACCCTAGAAGAAAACCTAGGCATTACCATTCAGGACATAGGCATGGGCAAGGACTTCATGTCTAAAACACCAAAAGCAATGGCAACAAAAGCCAAAATTGACAAATGGGATCTAATTAAACTAAAGAGCTTCTGCACAGCAAAGGAAACTACCATCAGAGTGAATAGGCAACCTACAAAATGGGAGAAAATTTTTCCAACCTACTCATCTGACAAAGGGCTAGTATCCAGAATCTACAATGAACTCCAACAAATTTACAAGCAGTTAAAGTTTTAAAAAATGTATTTAAATAAACCAGAGGAAAACAAGGACTTCAGGGACTACAAGAGTGTCATTATTGGGAAAAGAAAATTGAGTAACCTCAAAATTCTCCACATAATTTTATCTTTTTTACCAACTATTTATTTATTTTTTAATTTTTTTGTGAGATGGCATCTCATTGTATTGCCAGACTGGAGTACAGTGGCATGATCTCGGCTCACTGCAACCTCCGCCTCCCAAGTTCAAGCGAGTCTCCTGCCTCAGCCTCCCTAGTAGGTAGGACTGCAGGCATGTACCACCACGCCAAGCTAATTTTTGTAATTTTAGTAGAGATAACGTTTTACCATGTTTGCCAGGATGGTCTTGATCTCTTGACCTCATTATACGCCCACCTCAGCCTCCCAAAGTGCTGGGATTATAGGCGTGAGCCATTGTGCCCAGCCTATTAACCAACTGTTAAAGAGCTCATGTATTGGATGAGAGGCTGAGAAAGCATAAAACAGATTCCAAAATGACCATAACAATAACCACTTTTTCCAGAATATTGAGTGCTCCTGGAAGACAAACTGATATCCCAGCATGACAAAAATGAAGAACTACAGTAAGAATTCAAGTTTTTATTTGAGTTTCACTTCAAAAGTGATAAACTCTAGGATTATAAAAAATGGCACACTTGATCTGGGATAAGATAATCTTCCCAAACTTCATCTGCCTATAGGAAAAAAAATTAAATCCACTATGGAGAAAAAAATATTATCTAGGGTCTTTGGTATTATTCCTGAATGTGAAATTAAAACAATTATCAGAATTAAGAGGAAATAAGGACCAAATGACAAAAATCAAGAACATAAATAAAACAGCAAATCCACAAGTGATCAAAATACTGGAATTTTCCAAAGGTGGTTTAAATGTAACTAACAATTTTAATAAAATAGGTAAGAAGTTAATTTCATGTGATAATTTGAATCTACAAAACAGGAAGCAAACACTTCATAGAAATCAAAAATATAGTGAATATAAGTTGGTGTTTAAGAGATAACAGAAGATTCATAAATTTTAAGACTGAGAAATACAAAATGTCCAGATAGAAATACAGAGAAATTACAGAAATAAAAATCAGAGAAAAGCATGAAAGAGACATAGGAATATGGCATAAAAGTTTAAACTACGTGTCACTATAGTTCTAGAAGGAAATAAAGAGAAAAAGAAAAATTTATGTTTTAAGAAATGCAAGCTGAAAAATTTCCAAAACTTATGAAATTCATCAAGCCAAAAATAAATATGAATGCAAAGCAGTATAAGTCCAAAGAAAAAGTAAAACTATACAAATAATATCAAAACATTGAAGACCAATGTTTTGTTAGGTTTTATTAACTTATTAATGTGTTAATTTATTCACGACTTTTTATGTGCTGGTTGTTGTTCTAACCCATGGCTATACAGTAGTGTATTTTAAAACCTGACAAAAAAGCATTGCTTAATGGACTAATAAAGGGAGACAGACACATAATATCAAGGAGTAAATTTAAGATGTTACATGGAGATACAGTCTAAGGAATAGAATAATACAACAAAGATAGAAAGTAGCTGGGCCTGGTGACTCATGCCTGTAATCCCAGCACTCTGTGAGCTGGAGGCAGTAGGACTGCTTGAGCCCAGCAGTTGGAGATCAGCTTGGGCAACATAAGGCGAACCTGTCTCTACAAAAGTTTTTTAAAAATTAGCCAGATGGGGGGGCATGTGCCTGTGGCCCCAGCAAATTGGAAGGCTGAGGCGGGAGGATTGCTTGAGTCCAGAAGACTTAAAATTTTTTTGTAAAGTTTTTAAAATTGGACCTGCATTTTTGTGCTCTGGGCCCTGAAAATTGAGGCTGATGTGAGCACTAATAACATCACTGTACTCTAGCCTGGGTGACAAGAGTAACACTCTGTTTCCAAAAAAAAAAAAAAAAAAAAAAAAAAAAAGATAGAAACTGATAGGAAGATTGATGTTTCATAAGTTTTAGAGAAGACCTGATGAAGAAGCCATGTGAACATCTGGGGAAAATGTTTTTCATGTTAAGAAACAGACTGCAAAGAACATGAGATAGGAGAATGCTTGGTGTGTGGTCAAGGAACAGAGAAAAGGTCTAGGTGGCTGGGGCCATATAAGGAGGTGGAAAGAAGGTCAGAATTATAAAAGGGTGCTAATTCATGAAGATCTCATTATATTAAGAATTTGTGGGGTGGGTTGTTTGCTTTATTTAGAATAAGACAGAAAACTTTTGGACAGTTTTGAAGTGAGAAGTTTCATGATCTGACAATGCTTTGATAAAATCATTCTGGTTATGCTGATGATAGGCTATAAGAAGTCTGGAACAGAAGCTGAAAGATCTTTTTAAAGATAAATTTTCTACTATCTCCTGACTTTCAGAGTATAATTATGCTGAGGTCAGCTGCCAATTAACAGTCATTACTTGAGATAATCTATCTCAATTTACGGACTTCTTTAAAAATCCAAATAGGTAATATAAAAAGACAGAAAAGTGTGAGGTTTGGATAGAATATAGAGCAATTAGAATTCATACACTGCTCTTAGGAAAGTAAATGGGTAAAACCTCTTTAGAAAATGGATTACTTGTACCTATCAAAACGGAATATACTTATTCCCTCTGACCTAGCATTCCTTCTTATAAATATGAACAAAACAGAAATGTGTACATGTTTATCAAAAGACATGTACAAAATGTTCATAGCAACATAATTTTAATAGACCCAAACTGGAAACTATTCAAATGCCCATCAACAGAGAATGCATGGAATACATTTTGGTATATTCATACAATGGGAACAAATGCACTGATGAGTATGAAGTATAACTACAAGTACAAACACAGATGAATCTCACCAAAATGATGTTTTGTTTGTTGGAACTGCCCCTTTTTTATTTTGACCCCTCTCTACTTCTTTTGTACAACAGGATATTCCAGACTTGTGCTTCCCTTGCCCCAGTCTTGGAATCGCCCATTTTGGTAAGCAGCCTTGTTTTCTTTTACTTGAGCCTACATTTAGAAACCAACATCAAGAAAATAGTTTTGCTCTTTTTTCCTACAGCATCATTGACATAGAAAATTGTTAAGTTCTTACTGTTACTGGTCATGGGCAAACCAATACCTTAGGGCCTTCCCTTTTATTTATGTGCAACTACATTCTTCAATGATAATAACTTTTAACTTCATCATTAAAACATATGTATTAATTTGCTTAATCCTCAAATATGCAAAATCTCAGAATTATTACACCATATCCATGTAGAAAAAAACTTAAATAATTAAATTACAGTAATTTTGTATGCCTGTTTTAGATGGTCAAGAAGGTAATTTCTTTAGGTTATTTTCTCCTTTATCCCCATTATTGTGGTTTATTAACATCTTTGTGTCAACTGAACTTTTAGCTCTAAATATACCTCCTTTTACCTTTAATACTTGTGGGCTTAAATTGTAGTAGGTCTGATAAAATAATTGTTAACCCTTCTATTTTGTTTCTATTTGCCTCATATGTCTTTGTCCATCCCTTAATATTTTGCCTTTGTGAGGCACTTTTTTTAGGTTTGCCTCTTGAATGCAACATACTCATGTATTTAAGTCTCCGTTATGAGCAATGAGCAAATTGAAAATATTTTTCTTTTAATAGGTGAACTAAGGCTGTTCACGTTTATTGACATGTCTGATATGTTTGGTCTTATTTCTGTCATAACACTGTACAATTACGTGTTTTATGTTATAATTTTATGTTACTTTTTCCATATAATAAGATCAAATTTTCTTTGATGTATTTTGGGAGGATGGAACTTTGTTCTAGTTATTACCTTTAGACTTACGGCCTTTTAATGCCTTTAGTTCCCAGTTGTCATGCTTACTTTTTACTACCTGGTTTGTCAGTTTTCAATGGTTTCCTTTATCTCCCATTGTCTATACAACAATCAATGCATGCATTCAAATTTCTTCTTTATATTTTCTTTTTCCTTCCATTAAAAAATTATACTTTATCACAACATAAGGAACTTGTACATTAGTAGTCCACCCTCATCCTTACTTTTGTTTTAGCATTAAATTTAAATTGCATACATTAAAATGCTCACTATTAGTTGTCTTGCTGGATTTTCCCCAGGCATCTCTTGTTTAGATGGAGCATGTTCTAGTTTCTCTAAAAGGTCTCATTAGTAGAGCATTCCCTAAATTCATGTGTACTTAAATTTTTCTGTAACCTCTCTATTTAAGGAATGCTTAACTAGATATAAAATACTTGGTTCACGCTTTATTTTATTAATTTTTTGAAAATCCTACTACATTATAGGATTGCTTTGAATGTCATTTTAAAAAAATTGAACATCAGTCTAATTATTTTTGCCTTGTAAATTATTTGATCATTTTAACTGAAGAGCTTCAGTATTTTTTAATCTCTATCTCCACATTTAATAGCTTTACTAGCATACTTATAGGTACTAACATTCTAATTAATTTTCTCCTGTTTCCCTTTTCAATTTGTAGATTTAGGTCTTTACTCTTTTCAGGAAAATATTTACGAACAGATCTTAAAATGTTAGTTACATTTCATTATTTTTCCATAATTGGTACCTCTCCTTTTTTTTTTTTTTTTTTCCTTTCTCAGTTGCAGTGTGTTTCAAAGACTGCCACTTCACATAGGGAGAACTTTAAATTTCTTCTATGTGAATAATGCAGTTATCTTTCCAGGACACCTTTTTAAAATTTGTCACCATTATAGTTAATGCACTCATAATGACATTAGTTTCAGAATAACTTTAAGGCCTATTGGTAGCTCTTCTCTCTTCCTAGCACTTTTCTTTCCTCTCTTTCTTTCTTTACTTCTACTCTTCTCTTTCTTATGGGGTACCCCTTTTGCTATAAAGACTTGAAATAGGGCAGGAGCAAAAGGCACTGTGCACTAAGATTTGGTGACTTCTCTACTTTTTTCTCCCAAACTTTTATCAGTTATTTTTAAGTTTGGGCATTCTCTACTTTCAACCTAAGCTGAATGCATGGTTTCAGTGATTTTTTTCTTTTCTTCTTGTTCTATTTTGTTTTAGGAGAAAATACTGAAATATGCAGAACTATTCATAGGTTTCTGCCATTGTCTTATCTACCTGGAAGGTTTCTTAAAAATATGTGTGCGGTGATACAAAAGCAAGTCTATGTATGATTTCATCTTTCTTCCTTCATATAGAAATGGAATCACACCATGTATGCTGTTGCATATTTATCACTCCTTTAAAATTTTATGTTTATTTTGAAAATCTCCCCACAATAGTTTCGACATATTATTTGCTGTGTATGCAAGGTAACTTATATGCTACTATAACCTTTCACATCATACAAAATTAGACATAGAGTTATGAAGAAAAAATAAAATTAAGAACAGCCTACTTAATATCAGTGAAAATAAAAACCGGAATGCTAACAACAACAATTCCTAAGGAAAACTACAAGTACAATTAAATACATACTAAATTATCAAATAATGAAGCACTATAATAAATATATCTTTTTACTTAAAATACTATAAAGCTACCTCCATAGATGGGAATGTAAAGAAGAGTTGGAGCTGTTGAGTTGTGGAAAGATTTGAAAAGACCACCCAATAACACCTCCAGAACAAAGCCTGTGGCAAAGGGGAAGAATGTGGAGTGAATTTGCATCATATATGTACAACATTTCTTTGGTTTATTGCTGTCAGCTGACACTGTGCACTGTGTTGAACTACTGGTACTTGGCATAAAATATGAAAATTCTCAGAAAATTCTCATGTAAACCAAAATACATTCTGTGTTATAGTGACATCATTCCTCTATTTACCAGTCATGAATGACATTATTGGAATCTCATAAACAGACTGTATTTAATTATAAAGATGTATATCACACACACATGCGTGCATGCATGTGCGTGTGCATGCACACACACACACACACTCTTAAACCTAAATAGAATCTCAAAATACTCTCCTGTTTCAGCCATCCTCAACCTTACTTGCGCAAGTACTTGATGCCATAAACTTTTAAGGCTCTAGAGTATCTTTTTTTGAAATTGGTTGTTTCTTGCGTTTTCTTCTTTCTGTTTGTTGTTCTACTAATAATGTGCTTCCCATCTTAAATTTTATGGTTATTATCATCTCTCCCATTTTCTTTGGTTCTTGTGGGTTTATACTTTTTTCTTGAAACCTACTAGTGGCATTTTAATTCATACAAAACCTTCATTTTGATAATAAAAACTCCTTAATTATTCACTGCATAATTATTCTTATTATTAGTAAAAGAATCAATCTTCCCTGTAAGGCTACTACTAGATTTTATTTTCCACTCAAACCAATTTAGAACTATTAAAGTAGAACTTTCATTGTGATCTTTTGGTTAACATTGTGAGGCTTAGAGTGGAATGGTTTTGGCCTTTACTGTCAGTGTGACTTTTCAACAGATGGCTTGAATTTTCTGAGTTTCAGTTTTTACAAAATATGAATACTAGTGTTGTTGGGTAAATTAAATATGTTTGGAGATATAACAAGACTTCAAATATACCATATTTATAAATGCACTATATAAATGGTATATAGGCACTCAATGTCTTAGTAAGACGCTCCCCTTCTTCTTGTCTAACCTTATAGTATGTGCATGCAGGTGACTAGTCAGTTTACTAGGAAATAATACTAATGTGATGAATGGGATGGGTTATATCCTAGAATGCATCATTCCTAGAAAACATACTCATTTGTGGTTATTGCTGTGCATAGTTTGAGCCTTGGAAGAAAGGGGAGCTATGCCCAAAAATGCTCACCATCTTGCCTAGAGCAAATTATAACTGTCTTAGATGGTGATGAATCCATTCTAATAAATAGTAAAAAAAAAACTGGGCATAAATAAAGCTATGAATATTACATCACAGCTTTGTGGAGGAATTTTATAAACAAACCTGTTTTTCAGGGTAAACTATACAACCTAAAATTATTTCGTTAATAATATTAGCCAATCACTAACATAAAATCATATTTAGAAAATTGAGTACAACTCAGAGGTAAAGATTTCTTGAGTCAGCAATACTGCTTGTCTCTGCACAGGTTTGTTTTATCTTGAGAATAATAAAGAGCTATTGATTTTGTTTGGTGAGCTCACAGTCCAAGGTTTTCTCTTATCATAATGCTTTCAATATGACTTATTAACACAGAAATAGAGATCACAGAGTACTGCCTGATTTATTTTTTAGAAGAAGATTTCAATGAGATACTGAGTAGTATTAGTTTTTTAAAAAATTATTATTATACTTTAAGTTCTAGGGTACATGTGCACAATGTGCAGGTTTGTTATATATATATACATGTGCCATGTTGGTGAGTTCCACCCATTAACTCATCATTTACATTAGGTATATCTCCTAATGCTATCCCTCCCTCCTCCCCCGACCCCATGACAGGCCCTGGTGTGTGATGTTCCCCACTCTGTGTCCAGGTGTTCTCATTGTTCAATTCCCACCTATGAGTGAGAACATGCGGTGTTTAATTTTCTTTCCTTGCAATACTTTGCTCAGAATGATGGTTTCCAGCTTCATCCATGTCCCTACAAAGGACATGAACTCATTCTTTTTTATGGCTGCATAGTATTCCATGGTGTATATGTGCCACATTTTCTTAATCCAGTGTATCATTGATGGACATTTGGGTTGGTTCCAAGTCTTTGCTGTTGTGAATAGTGCTGCAATAAACATACAGGTGCATGTGTCTTCATAGCAGCATGATTTATAATCCTTTGGGTATATGCCCAGTAATGGGATGGCTGGGTCAAATGATATTTCTAGTTCTAGATCCTTGAGGAATCGCCACACTGTCTTCCACAATGGTTAAACTAGTTTACAGTCACACCAACAGTGTAAAACCGTTCCTATTTCTCCACATCCTCTCCAGCACCTGTTGTTTCCTGACTTTTTAATGATCGCCATTCTAACTGGTGTGAGATGGTATCTCATTGTGGTTTGATTTGCATTTCTCTGATGGCCAGTGATGATGAACATTTTTTCATGTGTCTGTTGGTTGCATAAATTTCTTCTTTTGAGAAGTGTCTGTTCATAGTCTTGCCCACTATTTGATGGGGTTGTTTGATTTTTTCTTGTAAATTTTTTTAAGTTCTTTGTAGACTCTGGATATTAGCCCTTTGTCAGATGGGTAGATTGTAAAAATTTTCTTCCATTCTATATAGGTTGCCAGTTCACTCTGATGGTAGTTTCTTTTGCTATGTAGAAACTCTTTAATTTAATTAGATCCCATTTGTCAATTTTGGCTTTTGTTGCCATTGCTTTTGGTGTTTTAGTCATGAAGTCCTTGCCCATGCCTATGGCCTGAATGGTATTGCCTAGGTTTTCTTCTAGGGTTTTTATGGTTTTAGGTCTAACATTTAAGTCTTTAATCTATCTTGAATTAATTTTTGTATGAGGTGTACGGAAGGGATCCAGTTTCAGCTTTCTACATATGTCTAGCCAGTTTTCCCAGCGCCATTTATTAAATAGGGAATCCTTTCTCCGTTACTTGTTTTTGTCAGGGTTTTCGAAGATCAGATGGTTGTAGATGTGTGGTATTATTTCCAAGGGCTCTATTCTGTTGCATTGTTCTATATCTCTGTTTTGGTACCAGTACCATGCTGTTTTGGCTACTGTAGCCTTGTAGTACAGTTTGAAGTCAGGTGGTGTGATGCCTCCAGCTTTGTTCTTTTGGCTTAGGATTGTCTTGGCAATGCGGGCTATTTTTTGGTTCCATATGAACTTTAAATTAGTTTTCTCCAATTCTGTGAAGAAAATCATTGGTAACTTGGTGGGGATGGCATTGAATCTATAAATTACCTTGGGCAGTAAGGCCATTTTCACAATATTGATTCTTCCTGTCCATGAGCATGGAATGTTCTTCCATTTGTTTGTGTCCTCTTTTATTTCGTTGAGCAGTGGTTTGTAGTTCTCCTTGAAGAGGTCCTGCACCTCCCTTGTAAGTTGAATTCCTAGGTATTTTATTCTCTTTGAAGCAATTGTGAATGGGAGTTCACCATGATTTGGTTCTCTGTTTGTCTGTTATTAGTGTATAGGAATGCTTGTGATTTTGGTACATTGATTTTGTATCCTGAGACTTTGCTGAAGTTGCTTATCAGCTTAAGGAGATTTTGGACTGAGAAAATGGGGTTTTCTGAATATAGATTCATGTCATCTGCAAACAGGGACAATTTGACTTCCTCTTTTCCTAATTGAATACCCTTTCTTTCTTTCTCCTGCCTGATTGCCCTAGCCAGAACATCCACCACTATGTTGAATAGTAGTGGTGAGAGAAGGCATCCTGTCTTGTGCCAGTTTTCAAAGGGTATGCTTCCAGTTTTTGCCCATTCAGTGTGATATTGACTGTGGGTTTGTCATAAATAGCTCTTATTATTTTGAGATATGTCCCATCAATACCTAGTTTATTGACAGTTTTTAGCATGAAGGGCTGTTGAATTTTGTCGAGGGCCTTTTCTGCATCTATTGA
This sequence comes from Pongo abelii, assembly GCF_028885655.2. Taxonomy (NCBI): domain Eukaryota; kingdom Metazoa; phylum Chordata; class Mammalia; order Primates; family Hominidae; genus Pongo; species Pongo abelii. The sequence continues at coordinate 90,310,288 of NC_071991.2, forward strand.
GATAATCATTTGGTTTTGTCTTTTGTTCTGTTTATATGATGGGTTATGTATATTGATTTGCATATGTTAAACCAGTCTTGCATCCCAGGGATGATGTCAACTTGATCATGGTGGATAAACTTCTTAATGTGCTGCTGGATTTGGTTTGCCAGTATTTTATTGAGGATTTTTGCATCAATGTTCATCAGGGATATTGGTCTAAAATTCTCTTTTTTTGTGTGTGTGTCTCTGCCAGGCTTTGGTAGCAGGATGATGTTGGTCTCATAAAATGAATTAGGGACGGAGGATTCCCTCTTTTTCTATTGATTGGAATACTTTCAGAAGAAATAGTACCAGCTCCTCTTTGTACCTCTGGTAGAATTCGGCTGTGAATCCATCTGATCCTGGACTTTTTTTGGTTGGTAGGCTATTAATAATTGCCTCAATTTCTGAACCTGTTATTGGTCTATTCAGGGATTCAAGTTCTTCCTGGTTTAGTCTTGGGAGGGTGTATGTGTCCAGCCATTTATCCATTTCTTCTAGATTTTCTAGTTTATTTCCGTAGAGGTGCTTATATTATTCTCTGATGGTAGTTTGTATTTCTATGGGTTGGTGGTGATATCCCCTTTATCATTTTTTATTGCATCTATTTGATTCTTCTCTCTTTTCTTCTTTATTAGTCTTGCTAATGGTCTATCAATTTTGTTGATCTTTTAAAAAACCCAGCTCCTGGATTCATTGATTTTTCGAAGGGTTTTTTTGTCTCTATCTCCTTCAGTTCTGCTCTAATCTTAGTTATTTCTTGCCTTCTGCTAGCTTTTGAATGTGTTTGCTCTTGCTTCCTAGTTCTTTTAATTGTGGTGTTAGGGTGTCAATTTTAGATCTTTCCTGCTTTCTCTTGTGGGCATTTAGTGCTATAAATTTCCCTCTACACACTGCTTTAAATGTGTCCCAGAGATTCTGGTATGTTGTGTCTTTTTTCTCATTGGTTTCAAAGAACATCTCTATTTCTGCCTTCATTTCGTTCTTTACCCAGTTGTCATTCAGGAGCAGGTTGTACAGTTTCCATGTAGTTGAGTGTTTTTGAGTGAGTTTCTTAATCCTGAATTCTAGTTTGGTTGCACTGTGGTCTGAGAGACAGTTTGTTAAAATTTCTGTTCTTTTACATTTGCTCAGGAGTGCTTTACTTCCTACTATGTGGTCAATTCTTGAATAAGTGTGATGTGGTGCTGAGAAGAATGTATATTCTGTTGATTTGGAGTGGAGTGTTCTGTAGATGTCTGTTAGGTCTGCTGGGTGCAGAGCTGAGTTCAATTCCTGGATATCCTTGTTAACTTTCTGTCTCGTTGATCTGTCTAATGTTGACAGTGGAAAGTCTCCCATTATTATTGTGTGGGAGTCTAAGTCTCTTTGTAGATCTCTAAGAACTTGCTTTATGAATCTGGGTGCTCCTGTATTGGAGGCATATATATATTTAGGATAGCTAGCTGTTCTTGTTGAATTGATCCCTTTACCATTATGTAATGTCCTTCTTTGTCTCTTTTGATCTTTGTTGGTTTAAAGTCTGATTTATCAGAGACTAGGATTGCAACCCCTGGGTTTTTTTGTTTTTTGTTTTTTCCATTTGCTTGGTAGATCTTCCTCCATCCCTTTATTTTGAGCCTATGTGTGTCTCTGCACCTGAGATGGGTCTCCTGAATACAGCACACTGATGAGTCATGGCTCTTTATCCAATTTGCCAGTCTGTATCTTTTAATAGGAGGATTTAGCCCATTTACATTTAAGGTTAATATTGTTATGTGTGAATTTGATCCTGTCATTATGATGTTAGCTTGTTATTTTGCTCATTAGTTGATGCAGTTTCTTCCTAGCATTGATGGTCTTTACAATTTGGCATGTTTTTGCAGTGGCCGGTACCAGTTTTTCCTTTCCACGATTAGTGCTTCCTTCAGGAGCTCTTGTAAGGCAGGCCTGGTGTTGGCAAAATCTCTCAGCATTTTTTTTAAAGGATTTTATTTCTCCTACACTTATGAAGCTTAGATTGGCTGGATATGAAATTCTGGGTTGAAAATTCTTTTCTTTAACAATGTTGAATTTTGGCCCCCACTCTCTTCTGGCTTGTAGAGTTTCTGCCGAGAGATCTGCTGTTAGTCTGATGGGCTTCCCTTTGTGGGTAACCCGACCTTTCTCTCTGGCTACCCTTAACAGTTTTCCTTCATTTCAACTTTGGTGGATCTGACAATTATGTGTCTTGGAGTTGCCCTTCTCGAGGAGTATCTTTGTGGTGTTCTCTGTATTTCCTGAATTTGAATGTTGGCCTGCCTTGCTAGGTTGGGGAAGTTCTCCTGGATAATATCCTGTAGAGTGTTTTCCAACTTGGTTCCATTCTCCCCGTCACTTTGAGGTACACCAATCAAACGTAGATTTGGTCTTTTCACATAGTCCCATATTTCTTGGAGGCTTTGTTCATTTCTTTTTACTCTTTTTTCTCTAAACTTCTCTTCTTGCTTAATTTCATTCACTTGATCTTCAATCACTGATACCCTTTCTTCCACTTGATCAAATTGGCTATTGAAGATTGTGCATGCATCCTTTAGTTCTCGTGCCATGATTTTCAGCTCAGTCAGGTCATTTAAGGACGTCTCTACACTATTCATTCTAGTTAGCCTTTCATCTAATCTTTTTTCAAGATTTTTAGCTTCTTTGCTATGGGTTTGAACTTCCTCCTTTAGCTCAGAGAAGTTTGTTATTACCGATCATCTGAAGCCTTTTTCTCTCAACTCATCAAAGTCATTCTCCATCCAGCTTTGTTCCCTTGCTGGGGAGGAGCTGCGTTCTTTTGGAGGAGAAGATGCGTGCTGATTTTTAGAATTTTCAGCTTTTCTGCTCTGGTTTCTCCCCACCTTTGTGGTTTTATCTATCTTTGGTCTTTGATGATGGTGATGTACAGATCGAGTTTTGGTGTGTATGTCCTTTCTGTTTGTTAGTTTTCCTTCTAACAGTCAGAACCCTCAGTTGCAGGTCTGTTGGAGTTTGCTGGAGTTCCACTCCAGACCCTGTTGGCTGGGTATCACCAGCAGAGGCTGCAGAACCGCACATATTGCAAAACGGCAAATGTTGCTGCCTGATCCTTCCTCTGGAAGCTTCATCTCAGAGGGGCACCCAGATGTATGAGGTGTCAGTCGGCCCCTACTGGGAGGTGTCTCCAAGTTAGGCTACCTGGGGTTCAGTGACCCACTTGAGGAGGCAGTCTGTCCGTTCTCAGATTTCAAACTCCGTGCTGGGAGAAGCACTACTGTCTTCAAAGCTGTCAGACAGGGACGTTTAAGTCTGCAGAAGTTTCTGCTGCCTTTTGTTCAGCTATGACCTGCCCCCAGAGGTGGAGTCTACAGAGGCAGGCATGCCTCCTTGAGCTGTGGTGGGCTCTACCCAGTTTGAGCTTCCTGGCCACTTAGTTTACCTACTCAAGCCTCAGCAATGGCAGATGCCCCTCCCCCAGCCACGCTGCTACCTTGCAGTTTGATCTCAGGCTGCTGTGCTAGCAGTGAGCAAGGCTCCGTGGGTGTGGGACCCTCCGAGCCAGGCATGGGATATAATCTCCTGGTGTGCCATTTGCTAAGGCTATTGGAAAAGCACACTCTTAGGGTGAGAGTGTCCCGATTTTCCAGGTACCCTCTGTCACGGTTTCCCTTTGCTAGGAAAGGGAATTCCCCGACCCTTTGAGCTTCCCAGGAGAGGTGATGCCCCGCCCTGCTCCATGGGCTGCACTCACTGTCTGACAAGCCCCATTGAGATGAACCCGGTACCTCAGTTGGACATGCAGAAATCACCCGGATACTGACTAGTATTACTAAGAAAAATGAAAACTTCCTACAAAATTAATGGTGGGAAAACTTGAAACCTTAAGATCTGGTCTTAAATTACTTTCACATCATTATCCATCTGGTCCAAAGGTGCTTTTTTTGTGTGTATTGATTTTTCATATAAACTATTTATCTTCATGCTTATTCTTTCTACAAAAATTTTATATAAGTGACAAGACTACTAATTCATGAGGTTAAGCATCAACTATCAAAACCTGTTTTATATATTCACAAACTCTTTTTCACATGGGCTTGATTACCTCATCACATTTTAATGTCTTCATAGGGCCACAGTATACATGTTCAGTGATGTAACTGTATTGATGTGAGGAAAATTTTCTAAAATTAAGTGTTTTATTAACACCTGATATTTTAGATAGACAAAAATATACATGCTTTAATAAAATTTAGTCAAATTGTATTTTTCCTGGTATAATATACAAATATTTCATTGATATTTATGTAATGTATCTTTCCAGAAATATGAAAGATGCAAGTATAGTTGCATAGGAATAATACATTTTATATCTTGTAAAAAGATCAAGATGTACTTGAGATATAATGCAAATAAAGATCAGCCATTTGTATTCAATTTTTACTCTTTCAACTTTTCTAAGTGGCCCCTATATTCCAACCCTATATTTCAGGCCCTACAGATAAAACAGAGAGAAAAAAGACACTTCCAACAAAAATGGAACTTGAATTTTTTAGGGGTATTGGAACAGAGAGAATACATTATACACACACACACACACACACACACACACACACACATTTATATTATAATTTAGAAAACTGGAATAGATAAGAAATGTAAAACTAAAAGGTGACTAAAAACAAAATGTTCCTTAAAAAGAATAACTACAAATAAATATTGAAAATCTGAAGTATAATTTCTATGCATGAACTGATAGAGTAATTCATGTATGAGTACCTTCTTTTAAAGTGGTTTTCTTCATTTTTGAATAATAATCTAACCGTTAATTAAAATTAACTTATAGTATTCTGATGTAAAGAAACACAATATTTTTAATTGATAAACACATAAAACAATCAGACCACCTGTTGAATATCACTGTCCTTTATTTTGTATATTTAGGTAGAATATATATTTTTTTATTTTTAGAAAGTCAGTGCATATATCTATATGTGTGTATACATGCATCCACAAGTAGGCTTATATGCATATATGCATTATGTAGAAAATAAGGAACAAACATATCCTAATTTATTCATCTTGTTTCTTAAAACAAAGCTTGGGTTTTAATTATGTTTCTTGATATTCTCATTAATATAATGACATTCTGTCACCATGACCTTGGAATGTCTTTCAGATCCCTAATGTTTGTTATAAAATGTATCTATCCATTCAACCATGTATCAAGAACCTGATATTTAAAACTAGATTTTAGAAAAGCGTTAAACCATGCTAATTTTCATGAACTACATTTATGTTACCATGTTGGGGAGCTGAGGTAAACCAAGTAAATCAATTCTATTTTAAAAAGGGTTTTGGAAGATCCAATAATTTAAGCCACACAAAGAATATTTTTAATGCTGAAATTTCAGATATGTGACATGTCAATAAACAAGTATTTATAAAGACAAGTCATTTCATTTTTTACCTCCTGAAAGGGTTAACTATGATAACCATATATCGTGTTTAACACCAGATATCTTTTTATGTTTTCTATTAAAACATGCATCACACACACACACACACACACACGTGTACACATGTATTGGCAATAATACTGCATGAAATAAGTTTTAAGTTTTTCTAACCTGAGATTTTCATGCTTACTTTTAGAGGAACTGAGATACTACTTCAGAGAGAGATTTGTTTTTAAAAACTGGAAACTTGAGTATTGTTACATGCCAATAATTATTCCAAAGTAACATAACTTTTTAAAAGTAAATGTCGAGATCATTTTGCCCCAGTAGGTGAAAAAAGTAGGTCTTGAGCATATGGTAATTACTTCAACTGTTTAAAGAATACTGGGGTTAAATATATTCAATTATTACATTACTTATGAGCAGGTCAGAATTTATAGACAATGATAATTAAATTACAAGCATCACTGTAAATCTAGAGTGGTATATTTCTATAGAAATATTTCTACCAAAATAAATAATGCAAAGATAGGTAGAAAGTATATGAGAAGGTCTTGGATAATAAAATATGAAAAAACTAAAGAAAGTTCATTTACTTGGTACAGACATTATTTCATTTATTTAGAGAAAATACTTCTTGGTCTGCTATAATTTCTTATGTAGAAATTATATCTGGAGTTTGCACATGTACTCAGATAGCACATTTATTCAGAAAATAGCTCAAAGAGTATTCTTTGCTAACAAAGGACTAATACAGACTACTATATACTATAATTAGATTTAAATTTGAAATACAAGTACACTAACTCTCTATGACCTGCCTGAATTACCTTAGAGGACTTCTTTTATATCTTTATGATTTATAGACTTTCCCTTAATGGATGGTAAAATCCTTCTTACCCAACCCAGATATAAATAGTGCCTTGAAATTGGTGTTTATATGTTTACTGTAATGTCCTTATCTATAAAAGAAATATACACATTGCTCTGTGTATTCTAAAATGTGTATTAATTAAACTTGTTACTTTTCCAAATTGTACTTTTCATTCTGTTTTATTTTAGAGATATAGACCAGCTTATACATGGACATGTTTTTGATTAATGTTCTATGGCATAAGTTAATTAGAGTTCATTTAGTCATACATGATTTAACAGTTCAATTTCTAGAGAACTATGTATAAAACATTCTGGTACTTCATGAAAATCATCACATTACCTCTCAAGGTGATGTACTGTGAGAAAAGAGCTGAAATGATTCCTACTTCATTTTACTGTCTTCTCTGATTCACACTTAAATAGGAAACACTTTTTACTACTATCAGTATGGCTATTTTTATTTAAGGATAATTAAGATATAAACTTATGAGCATAAATTGTAGATAGTTAAATCATGCATTTAACATCTCTTCTGGCTTCACATTGCAATGCATTCTTTAGTGTACTTGTGAGATGCACAGTGCATTTGATCATAATACTATAATTCAGATCAGATTCAATCAGTCACTGTGTTATCAGATGCTTTAAGTGCTATGTGGATCTAGAGCTAAAGAAAAATTTTTTACAATAAAGAATATTTAGGGTAACATATTTTATGATCACTACAAAATTATTACACTAGGAAAACATTAAAATAGGCCAGTATCTGATGATACAGAATGCATAAGCCATTTCCTATGGAAAATCTTATAAAGTTTCTTTCTTGGAAGAAATACTCATTATTTAAAACTGAATTAAATTTTCATGTATTTCAAATAAAGCATTACATCATATTCTTAAACAGTTATATGAGGTATGCAAAGTAAAAATCTTATATAAGAAAATGAATTTATTATATAATACCAGGTGTTCTAAATAGAAAGTAATGTATTTATAAAGAAAATAACCAATTTAATACATAATTCATAGTTGTTGCAACACTCTCCTGTTTGTGCTTTTCTTTTGATAAAACTTAGCTTTGATCTTAAGAAAACACCAGAGGTCTTTTTCAAGCATGTGTAAGATTAGAGGAAGGTGGATAAGCTCATTCAATGGTCTTTGTTTGGCTCTTCAAATTTTGTGGCCTTGTCTTTGCCATGGTTCCAAGATAAACATCTCCCTTCTCAAACTCAAGCTGGGCTTTGAGAATTTCTGAAAAAACGTGCTTACAGAAAAAGACTGAAGAAAAACGGAAACCACATTAAGTATGTATTTTGGTGTATACAAGATATCTCATTTTAAATACATACACATATGTAATAAAAAAATCTGGGCAGATATATATATATATATATGACATTGATTATCACTGCAATGTGACTATAGAAGACTTTTATTCTTTCTGTTTTCATATATTTCTAACAGTTTTTTAACCAATGAATATGTATTGATTTATTTACTCATTCAGAAGTGTTTAGGAAAAAGAAGGAAATGTTTAAGGAACATCTACTATATAAAAGTTACTGTTTTAGGCTCTGAATAGTAGACAAAATAATGTCTTTGCCATAGAGCTTATTAATTTTAGAATTACAAGAAGCAATAACTATATTTGGAAATAAAGTATTTGATTATAATTTTTTTAAAATGTGTGGCTGAAAAGAGTTACAATAATTAGGTGTGATGAGAACAAGAATAATTCTTATTTTCTTTTTTTGTATTTTTACAATTTTTTCTAGAATAAAGTATGGTTTTATTACAAATAATAAAAAGTAATTTTTAAGCTTTATATGCAATTATTTCAATTTATTTAACTTATGATTTTCTTTCTATTGCAATTATTTTATCTTTTACCTTTAAAAAAATTTTTATCTTGAAAGTTAATATTTGCTTAATTTTCTCCATGTCAATCATTTTGTTTTCTCACTTTCTTTGTTCCCAATGGTCAGTGTATATATGATTTAATTTTTTATAGCTAAGATGCTGCTTCCAACTTTCTCTAATAAAGAGTTTAATACAGTTTTTTATTTCTAAATAAGTTTCATTCTTCATTATCATAATGAATGGTCTTTTATATTCTATTTTTTCTTTTTGTCTCTCTTTTCTCCTCATAATTTTCTACTTGAATATTATGGATTTATTATATATATAAAAGTTTTATATATGATATATATCATATTATATATATAAAGTTTTATATATAATATATATTATATATATAAAGTTTTATATATAATATATATTATATATAAAGTTTTATATCTTATATATTGTATTTACAGTTTTACATATATAATATATATTATATATATAAAGTTTTTATTACAAAACTTTAATCCACTTTCTAAGTTATCTTCTGATTATTATAGCAAATTCCTTTTGCAATATATGGCCTGGCTCCCCCAAGACATTTAATTTAGTTGATTTATTGTTTCCTTGTTTTCTTACATAGTATATAATAAGCGTAGCTAGATTAATACGTATTTGACAAAGTATACAGATTTTCCATAAAATGACCTCCAATGTATAAATTCCATCATATTTCTTCCTATTTGCCCTTCTAAAGAGGAGTATGTGTTTATGTAAACTAGCCCACTTCTTCTCAACTGTGAAGTATTCTTATCAGTTTCTATTCAGTTTGGAATACATTTTGTCTGTTTCTCTGAAAAGTATAAGAATATAATCTTCAATATACCTGCTGCACAGACTTTTCTTTTTTCTCTCAAATTTCTATCACTTTACCCAAGAAAACTATAAATATCAGGACAAAATAAGTTGTTCCCCACAGTGACTGCTCTAGCAGAAGTATTGATAAATTGATCTTCCCTGTAGTTTCAATAGTAGCTTTTTTCTCATTTCCATAATTTCACAAATATTTTAATTTATAGAAGAGAAAGGCTAACTTAAGACCTGATTTTTAAATGCCGTATTGAAATAGTACTAGCCCGGTGAAAAATCAGTAGAAAATACCACTTGAAACAAATAATGAGTAAAAACAAATATTACTGAAAACCATAGTTATTTTCAGCCATTACAAAACTGAGGTCAGAATTTAAACCTAATGAACTAAAATCTAAAAATGTAACAAAAAGCTTCTGCTAAATAAGTTCCGTGGTGGATTTAGTCTTTGAAAGAACAGTGGGAGGAGAAAGAAGCAATGTTAGATGCCTGATATTGTTTGACTCTCTGTCCCCACCCAAATCTTGTGTTGAATTGTAATCCCCAATGTCAGGGAAGGGACTTGGTGGGAGATGATTGGATATTGGGGGCAGATTTATCCCTTACTCTTCTCATGACTGAGCTGACTGAGTTCTCATGAAATCTGGTTGTTTAAAAGTGTATAACACTTCCCCTTTCACTCTCTCTCCTGATGCCATGTGAAGATGTGCTTGCTTCCCCTTCACCCTTCTGCCATGATTGTAAGTCTCCTGAGGCTTCCCAGCCATGCCTCCTGTATGGCATGTGGAACTATGAGTTAATTATACATCTTTCTTATCTTTATTAATTTCTCATTCTCAGGAAATTCTTAATAGCAGTGTGAGAATGGACAAATACAATGCTTGTAAGAAAAAAACAGCTGCAATTTTAACGAAGGGAATGATTATCTGTTGTAGGAATTGGAACAGGAGAAATTAGAGAAATTTGCTACCAGTGAGGCAGCACTGGGTCTGATGAAATCTGAGATAGTATGTGAAGGAACAAAGATAAAGCTAACAGGCAATCTGAGCCTTATAAGGAGCATCAGACAGTGGCCTTTTACCCCTGAATCCTGTACTAATTACCTGACTATGGAAAGAACTGAATTTTTATGGAAAACGCTATTATTTACATCACTTTTGTTTTCTTTTGCACACAATATCAGTCATTCAATGAAGCTTTATAAAATGCAAGACCATACTATAATCGTTAAGAGAAAAAGTAGTCAATAGTATCAGATCTAGAAATGACGAGCTGTTAAAATTATCAGAAAGTGATTTTAAAGTAACTATCATAAATATCTTAAAGAATCTAGAAACAACGATGAATAACAAGTAAGAACAAATGATGCTTTTCAGCAGATATGATCATTTTCAAAATGCTGAATGGAAATGACAGGATAAAAAAGATCACACGTTAGACATGAAGATTCATTCAGAAACACCAGAGGAAGAATCAATAAATGAAGGCATTTCAGGAAAAATCTGAAATAAATTACGCCCAGCAGACCTGCCATATTAAAAAGTGTTAAAAGATTTTCTTTAGACTGAAGAGAAGGGTAACATATAGAACACTGATTCTGAGTAGAGTAATGGAAAATGCATGAAACAGTAAATATGTAGCAAAGATAACAATTCTTTATTTAAGAAAGCCTAGTTATAAATTAGTAATGGGAGAGTCTTTGGTATGACTATTTTAGTAAATGATAAAAGAGTTAGGCCAAAAAAATCAGTGAGATATGTATGGAAGATTTGAAGAACACTACCAACCAATTTGATCTAATTGATATTTATAAAATACCACATGTATTGGTTGTAGAATACACTTTCTTCTCAAATGTAAATGAAACATTCAGTGACATAAACCATATACTAGGACATAAAATAACTCAAAAGATTTGTTATAGTAGAAACTGAATAGAGTATGTTTTTGAAGAACAGCAACATTAAATTATTAATAACTATGATATATCTAGAAAATTTCCACATGCTTGAAGATTACACAATACATATCTAAATAGATTATGGCTTAAAGAAAAACATCTTAAAACAATTAAGAAAATATTTGGAATTGAATGATGAAAATAACTTATTGAAATTTATGTCATGAGTTAATTGGTGCTTAGTTTTATAGCATTAAATGCAAAAAGAGTAAAGGAAAAAGATGTAAATTCAATGATATAAATTTTCACATTCTAAAGCTACATGACATGACAAACCTGGGCAACACAGTGAAACACTGTCTCCACAAAAAAAAATTAAAAATTAGCTGGGCGTAGTGGTGTGTGCCTGTGTTCCTAGCCACCTCGGAGGCTGGGGCAACTGGATCACTGGAGCCCACAAATTTCAGGCTGCAGTGAGCTATGATCACATGACTGCACTTCAGTCTGGGTAACATAGCAAGTCTCTCTCTCTCTCTCTTCTTCTTCTTCTTTTTCTTTTTCTTCTTCTTCTTTTCTCTCTCTCTCACACACACACTCAACACACACAGGCTACATGAAGAAAAACAAGTTAAAATCAGAGCAAGATAAACTTGTCTTAACATGAAGAAAATCATTCTATAAAAATGAGTTAATTTATTCCCTTAATAAAAAGGAGGAACATTATGTGACAACTGCAAAAGATGCAGAAAGACATTTGAGAAAATTCACCAACCATTCATGATAAAATCTCTTAATAAAGTAGGAATAATGATATATTTTTATCCTTAAAAATTAAATATAAAACACGAGAAAACCAAAAGACCCTGCAGTTGCAGCAAGCATTATACTTAATAGTGAAATAGAGACCACTTTCCCCCAAAGATAAGGAAGAAGACAAGGTGTTCCAGTCTTACCAGAGTAATTCAATATTTTATTGAAGGCCTGGTTAGCACAAGAAGGCAAAAAAAAAAAAAAAAAAAAAAAGAAGAAGAAAGAAAAAGGGTATATGGAGTAGAAAGAAAGAAAGAAAAATACTTTTATTTTTAAAAGTCTTAATTATGTACTTAGAAATTTTAAGAAATATATAAAAGAAGAAAACCCACAAACACCACAAAACACGACTAACACTAATAAATGAATTTAGCAATAGTGAAGGTGCACAATCAAAATATAAAATTTAATTGTATTTTTGCATAGTATATTATATAAATAATTAGAAACTAAAATATAACAAAATCATATATAAAACAAAATATATGTACATATAAATGTATAAATATATGTACTTAAATAAATATATATATATGGTTACATTCAACAAATATTCAAGAATTCTACACTGGAATTATAAAACTTTAATAAATTAGAGTATCTAAAGAAATGCAATTTAAAAATATTGGATTTGAAATCTCATTTAGGATGTGTATTTCTCCAAATTAACTTAGAATAGGTGTCATAATTTTTTTTCTGTAAAAAGAAAGATAATAAATACTTCCGGCTTCACAAACCATACGGTTTCTGTCACAGTTATTCCCCTAAATCACTGTAGCACAGAACCAGCCATTATCTGGCCCCAAACCAGATAATATGTAATAAATGGGTGTAGTTGTGTTTCAATAAAACTTTATTTATTAACACTGAGATCAAGTTTGATCTTTGGACAGTTGTTGCCAACACTTGACCTATAGAGTGAAGACTCTTTCAGCAGACCTTTTAATAGATTTTGACAACATGGTGCTAAAATATCTGAAAACCCAAATGACCTAAAAGAAACAAAGTGATCTTGAAAATAAGAACAAAGTTGATCTAACAGAACCGTACTTATATACTTGTTGTTTAGATACAGTAATAAAAGCACTGTTGCTTAAGAGAAAAAAACAGACAAATAGATCATTAACACACAACAGAGGGTCAAGACCTATATCTATACACACAAAGAAAACAGTTAAAATTGAATAAACTTGCCACAGTGATTCATTAAAAATAGAATAATACCTCAGTAAGTGATAATGGCGCAGTTATGTATCTATCTTGAGTAAAAACAATTAAAACAAAAAAATAAATTCAACCCCTACCTTACACTATACATGAATATTAATTTGAAATGAATAATTGAGCTAAATATAAAACTGAAACTAAAAAGCTTCTATAATAAAATATTGGACATATATATGTATATTTGGGATAAACAAAGATTCCACAGGAATGATAACAGAAAAAAAAATTCAAAAGATCAGCCATTATACTTTATCAAAATTAAGTACTTCTGCAAAACAAAATCTACCATTAAGTAAATAAATATGCATGTCACAGGGAGAAAATCTTTGCAACACATATGTCTAAAAAAGCACTTGATTCCAGGATATATAATGGACTTTTCCAACTCAATAATAAAAATAAATAATCTAATATATCATGAGCAAAGCATTGAACAGACACTTCACAAACTAATAAGAAAATTTGCTCAACATTATAAGGCATTGAAGAAACGCAAATTAAAATCACAAGTATTATCCCTACACAGACACCATAATATTAGGCTAATAAAATGAGAAAATGGACACCACCAAATATTGGAGAGGATGTCGAGAAATTAGATGTCTCATAGATAGTATTTGGGTGTGTAAAGCATGCAACCACTGTTAAAAACTGTTAGCCAGTGTCTTTTATTTTATTTTATTTTACTTTTAGTTGCAGGATACATGTGCAAAATGTGCAGGTTTGTTACATAAGTATACGTGTGCCATGGTGGTTTGTTGCCCCTATTGACTAGTCCTATAAATTCCCTCTCCTCACCTCCCACCTCACAACAGGCCCCGGGTTGTGTTGTTCCACTGCCTCTGTCCATGTGTTCTCATTGTTCGACTCCCACTTATGAGTGAGAACATGTGGTTGGTTTTTTGTTCCTATGTTATTTTGCTGAGGATAATGGCTTCCAGCTTCATCCATGTCCCTGCAAAGGACATAATCTCATTTCTTTTTATGGCTGCATAATATTCCCTGGTGTATATGTACCACATTTTCTTTATCCAGTCTATCACTGATGGACATTTGGGTTGGTTCCATTACTTTGCTATTGTAAATAGTACTCCAATAAACATATGTGTGCATGTGTCCTTATAGTAGAATGATTTATATTCCTTTGGGTATATACTCAGTAATGAGATTGCTGTGTTAAATGGTATTTCTGGTTCTAGATCTTTGAGGAATCACCATGCTGTCTTCCACACTCATTTAACTAATTTATATTCCCACCAACACTGTGAAAGTGTTCCTATTTCTCTACAGCCTCTCCAGCACCTATCGTTTCTTGACTTTTTAATAATCGCCATTCTGACTGGTTTGAGATGGTATCTCATTGTGGTTTTGATTTGCAGTTCTCTAATAATCAGTGATGTTGAGCTTTTTTTCATGTTTGTTGGCCACATAAATGTCTTCTTTTGAGAAGCATTCATATCCTTTGTCCACTTTTTGATGGGTTGTTTGTTTTGTTCTTGTAAATTTGTTTAAGTGACTTGTAAATTTTGGATATTAGACATGGGTAGATTGCAAAATTTTTCTCCCATTCTCTAGGTTGCCTGTTCATTCTGAAGCTAGTTTCTTTTACTGTGCAGTAGCTTTTTAGTTTGATTAGATCCCATTTGTCAATTTTGGCTTTTGTTGCAATTGCTTTTGGCATCTTCATCACGAAGTCTTTGCCCATGTCTGTGTTCTGAATGGTATTGCCTAGGTTTTCCTCTAGGGATTTTATGGTTTTGGGATTTACATTTAAGTCTTTAACCCATCTTGAGTTAATTTTTGTGTAAGGTGTAAGGAAGGGGTCCAGTTTCAGTTTTCTGCATGTGGCTAGCCAGTTTTCCAAGCACCATTTATTGAAAAGGAGATCTTTTCCCCATTGCTTGTTTTTGTTAGGTTTGGTGAAGACCAGATCATTGTAGATGTGTAGTGTTATTTCTGAGGTCTCTGTTCTGTTCCATTGGCCTATATATCTGTTTTGGTACAAGTATCATGCTGTTTTGGTTACCGTAGCATTGTAGTAGAGTTTGAGGTCAGGTAGCATGATGCCTCTAGCTTTGTTCTTTTTCCTTAGGATTGTGTTGGCAATATAGGCTCTTCTTTTATTCCATAGGACATTTAAAGTAGTTTTTTTTTTCCTGATTCTGTGAAAATGTCAATGATAGTTTGATGGGAATAGCACTGAATCTATAAAATACTTTGGGCAGTATGGCCATTTCCATGATATTTATTCTTCCTAGCCATGAAGATGGAGTGTTTTTCATTTGTTTGTGTCCACTCTTATTTCCTTGAGCAGTGGTTTGTAGTTCTCCCTGAAGAGGTCCTTCGCATCCCCTATTAGCTGCATTCCTAGATATTTTATTCTCTTTGTAGCATTTGTGAATGGGAGTTCATCCATGATTTGGCTCTCTGCCTGTCTATTGTTGGTGTAAATAAATGCTTGTGATTTTTGCACATGGATTTTGTATACTGGCACTTTGCTGAATTTGCTTATCAGCTTAAGGAGTTTTGGGGCTGAGATGATGGGGTTTTCTAAATATACGATCATGTTTTCTGCAAACAGAGACAATGTGAATTCCGATCTTCGTATTTGAATATGCTTTATTTGTTTATCTTGCCTGATTGCCCTGGCCAGAACTTCCAATACTGTGTTGAATAGGAGTGATGAGAGAGGGCATCCTTGTCTTGTACCAGTTTTCAAAGGGAATGTTCCAGCTTTTGCCCATTCAATATAATGTTGGCTGTGGGGTTGTCATTAATAGCCCTTATTATTTTGAGATATGTTCCATTAATACCCAGTTTATTGAGAGTTTTTCACATGAGAGATGTTGAATTATGTCAAAGGCCTTTTCTGCATCTATTGAGATAATCATGTGGTATTTGTCTTTTGTTCTGTTTATGTGATGGATTATGCTTATTTATTTGCATATGTTGAAACAGCATTGAATCCAAGGGATGAAGCCAACTTGATTGGAGTGAATAAGTTTGTCGATATGGTACTGGATTCAGTTTGCCAGTATTTTATTGAGGATTTTGGTATTGATGTTCATCAGGGATATTGGCCTGAAGTTTTCTTTTTTTGTTATGTCTCTGCCCGGTTTTGGTATTAGGGTGATGCTCTCTTCAGAAAATGAGTTAGGGAGGAGTACCTCCTTTTTGATTGTTTGGAATAGTTTCAGAAGGAATGGTACCAGTTCTTCTTTGTATTTCTGGTAGAATTCAGCTGTTAATCCATGTGGTCCTGGACCTTTTTTGGTTGGTAGGATATTAATTACTGCCTCAATTTCAGAACTCGTTATTGGTCTATTCAGGGATTCGACTTCTTCCTGGTTTAGATTTGGAGGGTGTATGTGTCCAGGAATTTATCCATTTCCTCTAGATTTTCTAGTTTATTTGCATAGAGGTGTTTATAGTATTCTATGATGGTAGTTTGTATTTCCGTGGAGTCAGTGGTGATATCCCCTTTATCATTTTTTTATTGTGTCTATTTGATTCTTCTCTCTTCTCTATCAGTATAGGTAGCGGCCTATGTATATTGTTAATTGCTTCAGAAAAACAGCTCTTGGATTTGTTGATATTTTGGAGCCTTTTTCATGTCTCTATCTCCTTCACTTCCACCCTGATCTTAGTTATTGCTTGTCTTCTGCTAGTGTTTGGATTAATTTGCTCTTGCTTCTCTACCTCTTTTAATTGAGATGTTAGGGTGTCTATTTGAGATCTTTCTAGCTTTTTGATGTGGGCATTTAATGCTATAAACTTCCCACTTAACACTGCTTTAGCTATGTCCCAGAAATTATGGTACATTGTCTCTTTGTTCTCATTGGTTTCAAATAACTTCTTGATTTCTGCCTTAATTTTATTATTTACCCAGGAGTCATTCAGGAGCAGGTTGTTCAATTTCCATGAAATTGTGTGGTTTTGAGTGAATTTCTTAATCCTGAGTTCTAATTTGATTGCACTGTTGTCTGAGAGACTATTTGTTATTATTTCAGTTTGTTTTGCATTTGTGGATATGTGCATTTCTGTAGATGTCTATTAGGTCCACTTGATCCAGAGCTGAATTCAAGTCCTGAATATCCTTGTTAATTTTCTGTCTTGTTGATATGTCTAATATTGACAATGGGGTATTAAAGTCTCCCACTATTATTGTGGCTAAGTCTCCTTGTAAGTATTTTTAAGAACTTGTTTTGTGAATCAAGGTGCTCCCTTGATGTTATGCACCCTTGGTGTTATGCACACTTGATGTTATGCTCCCTTGATATATGCACCCAAGGTGTTGGATGCATATATATTTAGGATAGTTCTTCTTGTTGAATTGATCCCTTTACCATTAGGGAATACCCTTCTTTTCTTTTTTGATCTTTGCTGGTTTAAAGTCTGTTTTGTCAGAGACTAGGATTGCAAACCCTGAATTTTTTTTTTTTTTTTTTTTTTTTTTTTTGCTTTCCATTTGCTTGGTCCCTTTCTTTTTAGACTAGGTGTGTCTTTGCATGTGGGGTGGGTCTCCTGAATACAGCACACCAATGGTTCTTGATTCTTTATGTGATTTGCCACTCTGTGTCTTTTAATTGGGGCATTTAGGCCATTTATATTGAAGATTAGTATTGTCATGTGTGAATTTTATCCTGTCATCATGATGCTATCTGGTTATTTTGTACACTAGTTGATGCAGTTTCTTCATAGTTTCATTGGTCTTTATATTTTGGTGTGTTTGTGCAGTGGCTGGTATTGGTTTTTCATTTCTACATATAGTGCTTCCTTCAGGAGCTCTTGCAAGGCATGTCTGGTGGTGCAAAAATCCCTCAGCATTTGCTTGTCTGGAAAATATTTTATTTCTCCTTCGCTTGTGGAGCTCAGTTTGGCTGGATGTGAAATTCTGGGCTGAAAATTATTTTCTTTAAGAATGTTGAATATTGGCCCCCAATCTTTTCTGGCTTGTAGGGTTTCTTCTGATATATCCACTGTTAGTCTGATGGGCTTCCCTTTGTAGGTGACCTCGCCTCTTTCTCTGGCTGCCCTTAATGTTTTTTTTCCTCATTCTGACCTTGGAGAATCTGATGATTATGTTTCTTGGGGTTGATCTTCTCATTGAGTGTCATAGTGGTGTTGTCATTCTCTGTATTTTCCGAATTTGCATGTTGGCCTGTCTTGGTAGGTTGGGGAAGTTCTGGATAATATCTGAAAATGTGTTTTCCAGCTTGTTCCCATTCTCCCTGTCTCCTTCAGGTGCTCTAATCAATCATAGGTTTGGTCTTTTTACATAGTCCCATATTTCTCGAAGGCTTTGTTTGTTCCTTTTCATTCTTTTTATTTTTTTATCTAATCTTGTCTGCATGCCTTTTTTCAGCCTTGTGGTCTTCAGACTCTGATATCATTTCTTCCACTTGGTTGATTTGGCTATTGATACTTCTCTATGCCTCACAACGTTCTCATGCTATGGTTTTCAGCTCCATCAGGCCATTTATGTTCCTCTCCAAACTGGTTATTCTAGTTAGCAGCTCTTCTAACCTTTTATTGAGGTTCTTAGCTTCTTTGCATTGTGTTAGAACATCCTACTTTAGCTCAGCAGAGTTTTTTATTACCCATCTTCTGAAGCTTACTTCTGTCAATTCATCCCTCTCATCCTTCATCCAGTTCTGCACCCTTGCTGGAGAGGCATTGTGGTCACTTCGAGAAGAAGAGGCACTCTTGACCTTTGGGTTTTCAGAGGTGTTTTTGTTCATTCCTTCTCATCTTTGTGAGTTTGTCGAGTTTCGGTCTTTGAGACTTTTGACCCTTGGAAGGGATTTTTGTGGGGACGTTTTTTGTTGTTGATGGTATTGTTGTTTTCTGTTTGTTTTTCTTTCAGTGATCAGGTCTCTCTTCTGTAGGGCTGCTGCAGTTTGCTGGGGGTTCAGTTGAGACCTTATTCTTCTGGTTCACTCCTGTGCCTGAAGATGTCACTCAAGGAGCCTAGAGAACAGCAAAGATGGGTGACTGCTCCTTCTGGGATCTCTGAACTTGAGAGGCACCAACCTGATGCCAGTAGGATTACTCCCGTATAGGGTGTCTGATAACCCCTGTTGGAGGGTCTCACTCAGTTGAGGGTCATGGGTAACAGAGCCCATTTAACAAAGCACTTTGACTGTCCCTTCGTGGAGGGAGTGTGCTTCGCTGGGGGGGATACCTACTCGTCTGGGCTGCCTGAATTCCTCAGAACTACCAGGAGGAAAGGCTAAGTCTTCTGGTCTGCAGAGGCTCTGGCCAGCCCTCCCCCTATGGACTCAGGCCCAGGGTTCTGTCCCTGAGCCTCTGGCTGGAGTTGTTGGAGTTCCTGCAGTGGGGGACCCACACAGTGAGTAAGGATGGGTCAGAGTCAGGCCTGAAGAGGTGCTCTGGTCTCTTTCTTCCACAACCGGTATGTTGGGTTGTGGGGGTCACTCCTAGGACTAAGCTGTTCAGCCTCCCTGGCTCCAGTGGGAGAAAAGTGTGTCCTGGAGCTATAGCAATGGATGCCACCCTTCCCTCACCCAGGGAGCTTAGCATGTTAGGCAGTTATGAGTCCCAGTGCTGGCTGCTGCACCCTCCCTCAAGGAGCTCAAAAGGCTTAGACAGCAAGCAGCCACAGCTGTGGTACTGGTTTCCCCTCCCCCTGGGAACTCACAGGCTTAAGCAGATTCTAGCTGAGAGGCTTTTGAGAATCTGCGCAGCTCCAGGGTTGGGACCCTAAGCTCTGGTGGCATGAGTCCCAAGTGGGGTCTTCTGACCTGTGGGTTGCACAGTTCTGTGGAAAAAGCATGGTTTTCCTAGCTGGGTAGCATGCTCACTCACCACCTCACCTCCCTTGGCTGAGGTTTGGGGCTCCCCTGCCTGATGTAGGTCTCAGGTGGGCCGCTACACCACATTCTAGCCAGTGTCTTAAAATATTATACATACCTCTTCACTGTGATTCAGTTTTACCCTAGTGCAATGAAAATATATGTCCACAGAAAGCCTTGTATAATAATAATCATAGCAGGTTTATTTATAATAGCCAATTTAGAAACAGTCCAGGTGTCTATCAATAGGGTGATGGATGGCCAGACATGGTGGCTTACACCTGTAATCCCAGAACTTTCAAAGGCTGAGGTGAAAGAACCACTTGATTTCAGGAATTTGAGATCAGCCCGGACAGCATATCAAGACCTTGCTTCTACAAAACATTTAGAAAAAAAAAATTAGGCTAATTGTGAGGCTGAGTTGGGAGATGGCTTGAGTCCATGAGTTCGAGGTTACAGTGAGTTGTGATTGCATCACTGGACTCCAGCCTCGGTGACAGCGTAGGACCCTGTCTCTAACTGCTCTAACTGAAAACAAAGAAGAAATGGCAATGGAAAAACTATTTGATATTCACATAATTCATATAATTAAAAAATCCTCAGCAATGAAAAAGAATAAACCAATGATATATGCAAATGCATGGATAAATATAATAATACAATTTTCATTAAAAATAACGCAAAAATAAGCTAAGAAAAAAATTGTCACATAAGAATACATATTCTTATTATTTCCTTTTACAAATTCTACAATAGTTTAAAAATTAAAAATGGTAATCAATTAACAAATAGTGATTCAAATCAGGTTAGATTACTCCTTGGAGTAAGCAGGAATTAACTGGGAAAGGATATGAGGAAACTTTCTTGGGTAAAGACAATGTTCTGTTTTGAAAGGTATGTGGGTTGCATTGAGTGAATCCATTGTTAAAGTGGATCAAACTATACACCTAAGATCTGTGCAATTCACTACATGTATATTTCAACTCATTAACAAGACTTTAAATAGCTTTAAAAAACAAATAAGAACCAAACTTACATTTAAATGACGAGATATTAAGAAGATTGGGTAACAATAACCAATGATGTAAAAAAAATAACTTAAGATTCTTATTCTCATTTTTTCCTTCATATATATATATACATATATATACATGAGAAATATTTGGCAATATTATCTTAAATGTTCCAAAATTAAATGTGCTAGCTGATCTCAGATTTCAGTGTGCCTCCTTTAGTAACAACACTATGATGGAAATGTGATGGTTTCAAATTCATCTATAACTATTTATTCCTCAGAACTTTCAAAATAGTTGAAGATAGATAATTTCAGATTCTTGGCTTGAAACAAAGATAACTATAGAAATAGTTTCTAATACACTTATAAAACAATGTATAATGTACTCTTCTTAATAGAATGGCTTAAGAAATCAAATGTTATAGTTAAAAGTGTGTAATGTTTGAAGAGAGAAAATAAAACAATTTAACTTGCAATGCAGCCAATGTTTGGACATATTATATAGATAGATTTATAGATTACAGCTTTATATGGGACAATCAGATGGTTATGGGCAACATATGAATATGAAGATTTTCTTATGTGAAATTAGTAGTAGCATCTTCTTTTATGCACATAAAACAAATGATTTCTGAACTCTGTTATACCATTTACTATCATTAATACAATGAATAATCAATCTTTTGTTTCTCTGCCTCTTTCCCTTGTTATTATTTTCTCTAATCTCAAGAGCAATTCTTATAGAGCATTGCCGGCCTACTCATCACCACAGCTGAGCACAATTCTTGGCTCAATATACGGATTTTTAATATAATAAAATTGAACTGAAATGTAAAGTTAGTCATTTTTAAATTCTAGTTACAGTAGAACAAGATTCTTTTAAGATCAAATAAACATGGACCAAGTAGAAAAACTCAACATGAAAGGAGGATCTGGAGATCAGAGTAGTTTAGACAAATTTGGAGAACTTTGTAGGTGCCAAGGAAAAGCAATTTTTTCAGCAGCATTGAATATAATAGTAATTGTTAAACGGTAATGTTGACCTTGAAGATTAAAACCTGTTTTATACACACAATTCCGTTATACATTTTAGAGAAAATTTCAGAATAAAATTATTGACTTGAATGTCTACACAGATATCTAATCCTGCTGTTCAAAGCATGAGCATTTACAGAACTTCATTAAGTAAACTGTCAGAGGACCCAATCATCTTCAGGTGAATTATCAAATTGTAGAATACAGAGAATTGTGACAGATTGACTCCTCCTAGAGTGACGCCATAGTACAGTAATCTGTAAATGCACTTAACTAGCCATGAGGCAACATTGAAAATTTTATGCACATATTTCACTAAAGATAAACACTTCATGAGAAAAATAAATACCAACACTGCCTCTTCAATTTTACCAAGTCTTAAGATCTTGTTATTCTTAGCTGAAAATATCAGTTTTCACAGCATAGACTACACATTTTCAAAACTTGACATTAATTAGGCAGAAGACATTTCTTCACTGATAATTTTTAACTTTTTGGTTAACCATGAAATTCAATTTCATGAATATAAAGCAGAGTAAAAAATTATTTTGTTTTTATAGAATTAATGAATTTTAACTTTCCTTTTAATGATTTTATTAATAGTAACCATCCATAAATCAATCTTTTGAAATTTCAGTCTATAATAAGAGCTCTGAGGTCAAGAAACATTTTTATTTATATTGCTTCAACAACAGTTGGTATTTAACAGATTATACATATATATCTAAAATAATAATAAATAAATCATATTATTTAATCATTGAAAAAGTATGGAACACAAGAACTATTTATTTACATTTTCTTAGAGGAAAATATGCATTCATAAAGTGAAATACAATTGAAAATTAGCTTTTATGTAGATTAATACCATTCTACAAAAAAGAATTGATTTTAACAATAAAGGTGAAATTTATGTTCATTTATTTATTGATTAAATAAAAACAATTAAATACCAAACAATTGTTCTTACAGCCCTGATGGACATAGTAAAAAATAGAGTTTTTGTCCTCAAGGAGATTTTAATCTATATAAGGACACCAGATGATATATAAATCTTGGAGATTTGGAGATAAAAACAAATGAAAATAAAATCAGGTGTTAGATTGTGTGGTACAGAGCAGATGGAAATGCTACTACTTTCTATTTAAAATGTCACTTATGACACAAATCAGGAAGCCAGGTGCAGCCAATATTTTATTAGAATCAAGCTGATAGATGTGCTTTTTATGACCACAGGTAGTTTGGTTCCTGAATGATTTAGTGACTTCTCAAACCAAGAAAGAATATGCTAATAATGCCTATATCTCTTTGAAGTTTCTTTTCAAAATTTTTTTTGCATTGCCATTTAAATAACTAGTATAAATATAAACCAGAGATCATTAACATAATAAATGCTTAATAAATCTTCAAACAAGTTAGTACAATATAAAATACCAGCACTGGAAGTGAAACACCTAGGTCCTCGCCTTATCTTTCTCAAGACTAGAAAATTACTTTACCTATACAAATCTCAGTTTTCTAGACTGTAAAAACCTATAGCACAGACACTATGTATTTGGTCTAACTATCAACATTACTATAAGGACCTGATGCCATAAGTATTAAAGCATTTTTTTGTGTGTTAAGAGCTACATACTGTAAACTATTGGGAGATTAAAATATTTGTATAAAAATAATAGGTTTAATAATTCCTGTTTCCCATCCTGTACTATGCAACATTTATTTTTTCTGCATCAAAACTAACTATAAAAATTTAGACATTAAAAACATATGTTTAATTCATCCTGTGTGAAGTCAGCTGGATTGTAGTAACTTACATAGTTGGTTTCAGTTCTTTTGTGTTCTTCTGGTTTTAACTGGTGCCTGTTCTCATGCTGCTATAAGAACATACAAGAAACTGAGTAATTTATAAAGGAAAAAAGTTTAAGTGGCTCCCAGTTCACCTGGCTGGAAAGGCCTCAGGAAACTTACAATCATGGCAGAAGGGAAAGCAAACTCGTCCTTCACAAGGCAGCAGAAGAGAGAATGAGAGCTAAGTGAAGGGGGAAACCCCTTATAAAACCATCAGATTTCATGAGAACTTACTTTCACAAGAATAGCATTGGAGAAACTACCCCCATGATTCAGTTACCTCCCACCTGATCCCTTCCACCACACATGGGGATTATGAGAATTATAATTCAAGATGAGTTTTGCATGTGAACACGGCCAAATCATATCATTTTGCCTGTGGCCCCTCCCAAATCTCATGGCCTCACATTCCAAAACACAACTATTTATTTCAAACAGCCCCCCAAATTGGCTCATTCCAGCATTGACCCAGAATTCCAAGTCCAAAGTCTTGTCTGAGACTAGGCCCTTCTGCCTATGAGCCTGTAAAATCAAAAGCAAGTTAGTTACTTCCTAGATACAATGGAGGTGTAGGCACTGGGGAAATACACCCAATCCAAATGGGAGGAATTGGCCCAAACAAAGGGGCTATAGGCCAAAATCAAATAGGGCAGTCATTAAACTTCAAAATTTCAAAATGGTCTTCTTTGACTGCGTGTCTCATTTCTGGGTTATGCTGATACAAGAGGTGGGCTCCCACAGCCTTGGGAAGCTCTGCCTCTGTGGCTTTGCAGGATACAGGCCCCCTCCCAGCTGCTTTCATGAATCAGCATTGAATACCTGTGGCTTTTCCAGGTGCATGATGCAAGCTCTTGGTGGATCTATCATTCTGGGGTCTGGAGGACAGTAGCCTGCTTCTCATAGCTCCACTAGGCAGTACACCATGGGGACTCTGTGTGGGGGCTCCCACCCTACATTTCCCTTCTGCACTGCCCTAGCAGAGGTTCTCCATGAGGGCTCTGCCCCCTTAGGAGACTTCTGCCTAGACATCAGGCATTTCCATACAACTAATGAAATCTAGGTAGAGGTTCCCAAACCTTAATTCTTGTCCTCTGTGCACCTGCAGAAAGAACACCACATGGAAGCTGCCAAGGCTTGGGGCTTGCACCTTCTGAAGCCATGGCCTGAGCTGTACCTTGGCCCCTTTTAGCCATGGCTGGAGCCACTGAGATGCAGGGCACCAAGTCCCTAGGCTGCACACAGCAGGAGGGCCCTAGGCCCAGCCTACAAAACAATTTTTCTCTACTAGGTCCTGGGACTGTGATGAGAGGGGCTGCTATGAAGGTCTTTGACATACCCTGGAGACATTTTCCTCATTTTCTTGGTGGTTAATATTTTGCTCCTCATTATTTATGCAAATTTCTGCAGCCAGCTAGAATTTCTCACCAGAAAATGGGTTTTTCTTTTCTTTTGCATCATCAGGCTACAAACTTGCCAACATTTTATGCTCTGCTTCCTCTTGAATGCTTTGTTGCTTAGAAATTTCTCCCACAAGATACTTTAAATCATCTCTTTCAGGTTCAAATTTCCACAGATCTCCAGGGCAGGGGCAAAATGCAGCCAGTTTCTTTGCTAAAGCATAGCAAGAGTCACATTTATTCCAGTTTCCAACAAGTTCCTCATCTCCATCTGAGACCACCTTAGCCTGGACCTTATTGTCAATATCACTGTCAGCATTTTGGTTAAAGCCATTCAACAAATCTCTAGGAAGTTCCAAACTTTTCCACATTTTCCCGTCCTCTGATCCCTCCAAATCTCTAGGAAGTCCCAAACTTTCCCACATTTTCCCGTCTTCTTCTGAGCCCTCCAAACTTTTCCAACCTCTGCCTCAGTTGCTTTCACATTTTCAGGTGTTTTTAACAGTAGCACCCAGCTCCCAATACCAATTTAAAGTATTAGTCTGTTATCATGTTGCTATAAGGACATCCCCAAGACTGGATAATTTATAAAGGAAAGAAGTTTAATTGGCTCAGATAGTTCTGCAGGGCTGGGGAGGTCTCAGGAGACTGATAATCATGGTAGAAGGGGAAACAAACTTGTCCCTCACAAGGTGGCAGGAGAGAGAAGAACGAGGGCTGAGCAAAGGGGGGAAGCCCCTTATAAAATCATCAGATCTTGGGAGAACTTACTATTATGAGAATAGCATGCAAGAAACTACCTTCAGGATTCAATTACCTCCTACCGTGTCCCTCTCTCCACACATGGGAATATTGGGAACCACAATTCAAGATGATATTTGGGTGGGAACACAGCCAAACCATATCAACTGGTTTAAAGGAAATTTTTATTCAAATGACAAATTGAAAATATTGCCTGTGAGCAACATTAATTTATTCAGATTTCTTATTTAGTAATTTTTTAGCAGGCTTCCTGTAATTTTTTTGCCCCCAAAGGGTATCTTAATTAGTCAAATGTTTCTCATGCCACTTCTCAAACTTATCTATTATGGTTTCATAAAAGAAATAGCTTCAAGTAACCAACCACAAAGTTCTAAACTATCTATTTTCTTGTATTTTATTGAATATGTATTTTATTTCTTCCAATGCATTCCCGGTTGTAAAAAGTTCAATGCTTTTTTTTGTTTGTTTTTTGAGACAGTGCCTCACTCTGTCACCCAGACTGTAGTGCAGTCAGTGGTGATATCTTGGCTCACTGCAACCTCCACCTCCTATGTTCCAGCAATCCTCCTGCCTCAGCCTCCCAAGTAGCTGGGACTACAGGCATGTGCCACTACGCCTGGAAAATGTTTGTATTTTTAGTAGAGATGGGGTTTCCCTATGTCTCTCAGGCTGGTCTCGAACTCCTGGACTGAAGCAATATGTCTGCCTTGGCCTCCCAAAGTGCTGGGATTACAGGTGTGAGCCACCATGTCTGACTTCAACTCTTTTTTGAGATTAATTTCTTATAATCATTAGCGATATGAAGGTAATAGCAAACACCTTGCAGTAGTAACATTTTGCCTCGAAACCTCTTCTCCAAAGCAAAGTGTGTTAGGTATTTTTTCTATCTTTCATATTAACTCAGGTGACAGTTTTATTTTGCCAAAGAAAAATATGGGTCACCAGGCTTTTAGCCTCTATAAGATTAAAATTGGTAAGCCCCAGCCAGAATCACACACAAAAAATTACAACACAAGCATTACAAATATCAGAAGTTAAAAAATGGCCACCACTATTGACCCAATGGACATTAAAAGGTCAGTAAAAGAATATAATAAACAGCTGTAAGCCAAAAATTAGATAACTTTGATGAAAAAGAACATTCCGTAGAAGACACAATCTGCAGAAACACTTGCTACAGATAATCCAAATATGACTTTACATACTAAAATAATTGAATCAATAATTAATAACCTTCCAAAACAAAGAGAAGACCCAGTCTCAGTTTCACTGGTGAATTTTACCAAATATTTCAAGAGAAATAATACCAATTCTCTATAAATTGTCCCAAAAATTAGAAGCACACAAAAGAATTCTGTCTCATTTTACAAGGTCAACATTACCCTAATAACAAAAGTAGATAATAACATTACAAAAAAAGGAAAACTACACACCATTTTCTCTCATGAAAATGGATGCAAAAAACTCTCAACAAAATATTAGTAAATCAAGTCTAACCATGCATACAAAGATGTATAGACAATGAACAAGCAAAGTTTTTTTTGTTTATAAATATAAATTCTTTCTAATTTGGTGTTGAAGTCTCCCTCTTGAGAGTAGCTATAAATTATAGCTCTCATCAGGAAATAATTTAGGTTCAGGTGTGTCAGTCAGTGAGAAACAGAGAAGGCAGCACAGTCAAACACTTGAAATGACAGAAGCATTTTTATTACTTACAGATCCAGAGGGAAGAGAGCAGCACACTTTGCACAGCCAATGGGAAGAGGGGAGCTGTCCAGGACAAATGTGTTCAAGCAGTGGGTGAAGAACAAGAGAAAAAGACAGGAAACCCTTAGACCAAAACCCTTATTGAGGTCTAGAGCATTACCCAAGCATGCTTTCCTCAGGCACTTCTAACAATTGGGTTTAAGACAACCAGACATGAGATCTGTGGGGTTACTCTGTGACTGAGAGATGGGTCACTGGAACATATTTATGCAGTCCTTGTGGGGTGTGGGGAATGAACAACTGATGAGTCAAGTCAAGATTGAATTTAGCTGCCTATAGGGAGGTGGTCACTAGGAGAGAGTTGTATAAGACAGACTCTGGAGCAGCCACACTGAAGAACTAAGAGGAGGTAAAGAACGGGGTACTGTGTCAAGGGTGACTGAGAAAGTTAAACTTACATTCAGAATAGATGCATAGACAACATAAATTATATGAATTTGTCATAGGCGTATATTTTAAGTATGCATGGCTGTTTCATCATGCAAAAATAAATTAATGTAATTCATCACATCTACTGGCTAAACAAGAAAATCATGTTTTCATAACAATAGATGCAGAAAAGGTATTTGACCAAATACAATACCCTTTAATGATAAAAACAAACAAACCAGCAAACAAAACTTTCAATGGACTAGAAATACAGGGGAAGCCTCTCAACTTGACAAAAACAACAACAACAACAACAACAAATCTAAAAATAATAATCAAGTAGCTAATCTAAAATTCAATGGTGAGAAAATAGATGATTTTCCCGTAATGTCAGGAACAAGGCAAGGATGCCCCCTTCTGCCACTCCTATTGTACATTACACTGGAAGTCCTCATTCATGCAGAAAGACAAGTGAAGTACATAAAATGACAAACATGGCTATTAAAAACATATGAGAAGCTGCCCAACATCTTATGTTGTCATCGAATTAAAATTAAGATGCCACTACACACCTAGAATGACTAAAATTTAATACACGAACAACACCAAA
Organism: Pongo abelii; assembly: GCF_028885655.2. Classification (NCBI taxonomy): domain Eukaryota; kingdom Metazoa; phylum Chordata; class Mammalia; order Primates; family Hominidae; genus Pongo; species Pongo abelii. The sequence continues at coordinate 90,338,893 of NC_071991.2, forward strand.
TCCTGACGAGAATATGCAGTAACAGAAACTTTCATATATCGCTTACAGGAATGCAAAATGAAAGACAGTTTGGCAGTTTATTACACACAAAGCTAAACCTAGTTTTACCATACCATCCATCAATCACATTTCTAGTATTTACTGAAGTGAGTTGCAAACTTGTCAATACAAAAACTTGCATATGAATGTTATATAGCTGTATTCACAGTTGTTTAAAATTGGAAGAAATCAAGATGTCCTTCAGTTAATTAGGTGATAAACTATGGTACATCCATACAAAACAATACTATTCAGCAGTTAAAATGAATGAGCCATCAAGTCATTAAAAGACATGGAGGAATCTAAAATTAATATCGCTAAGTGAAGTAAGCATAACCGGTAAGACTACCTAACATATGATCCTAACTATAAGACATTCTGAAAAATACAAAAGTAAGGAGACAGTAAAAAAGATCCATGTGGCTAAAGATTTGGTGGGTGGGGTGTGGGCAGAGGGTGAGAGATGAGTAGTTGGAACATAGGAAATGTTAGGGGAGTGAATCTAGTCTGTTTGATAGTGTAACGGTGGATAGAAGATATTTTACATTTGAAAATCCATAGAACTGCCTGGGCATGATGGCTTGCACCTGTAATCTGAGCATTATGGGAGGCTTAGGTAGGAGGATCACTTGAGCCCAGGAGTTTGAGACTAGACTGGGCAACATAGGAAGATGCCATCTTAACAAAAACGAAAACAAAAAATTGTCAGGAATGGCTGTGCATGCCTGTGGTTCGAGCTACTTAGGAGGCTGAGGTGTGAAGACTGCTTGCACCCAGAAGGTCAAGGATTCAGTGAGCCATGATTATGCCATTGCACTCAAGTCCAGGCGACAGAGTAAGACCCTGCGTCAAAAAAAAAAAAAAAAAAAAAAAAAAAATCCACAGAAGTATTGAACTCAAAGAGTGAATCCTATTATGAACTATGTACTTCAGTTAATAATAATGTATTAATAATGGTTTGACAATTTCTGGCAATTAAAAAGCTTTCATTAATATATCACATCAATGCTTTCTTCTTCCAGTCTCTTTCAGCTCATTGGATTTAAATTTATTCCAGTTAGGATAAATGGAGAAGGGTTTCTAAAGCCTTTGAAGTTTGATAGCTACCGAAGCTGGGATAAGCATAATGTAATGTCATCCTTGTTCTGGTGATTTTGGATGAATAGATATTTTGTAACAGCATTGTTTATTTCCTCATTTTGATTTTCATTTTGCTCTTTATCACCTATAGGCAGATTTCAACTCAACCATTATTTTTCCCCAATTACTCTTATTTTTATTTTGCCCATCTTCCTTCTTTTGAACGGTTAAAACCTTTTTCATTATTAAATCAAATAAATGCATGGCAAATATGATAGCAGGTGGGTTATTTCCTATATGGTCTATAATCCTTTGAATATAGGGTTGAAATAAAGGGGCCCAGTCAAAAGGCACTGCCCATATCATATTTGTTTACATTACAGCCACATACTATTTTGGTTGGGTTGTTTCTTGTCATCATAAACCCAATCAATTTGCTTGTATGTGAAATGTTTCAAAAGTTTCAGGGGATAGTCCATTGTTTTAGAAAAGTGAGAAAGCCAAACACAAACCTTTTCCAGCACAAACTTGCTGTATTTATGTTCTATTTATGCCTTTATCTATTCCAAATGAATGAATTCAATTACGTCTAAATTCTAGAAAATTGTTTGTATGCTGAACACTGCTGGAACTCAGCTTACATAGTCCATTTTGTTCACATATGTCTGCCGTAGAATTGTTAGTCTCCTGATCATTAGTCAAATAATCTGAGAGAGCAAAGATTCATCAGGTGGTTGCTAGTATTATCAAGCAAAGAGTCACGTGCCTTTGAACTGTATTCTCTCCGTAAATATCCGTGGTCACCTCTCCACTACATTGTGTACCTAGGAGTGTGTCTAATGAACAATAGTCATACTAGAGAATAATAACTGAACACTGTATTTTCCAAATCCCCAATGGAATCATTGGTGTATAACAAGACCTTGTTTGATGGTCTGTCTTACCAAGTATGATTGACTCTTTTCTTTCCTTCAGTTTCTAACAATTTTACTAACACTAAAAGTCAGCTAAGCAACAACCACATCGGAGTACTACTCACTAATTTTTTGTCTGTCTGCCTTATCTTATAAATTCATTTTGCCAAATCTTCAGGATTCAAACCTTTTTACTTATAAATAAATAAACAAGCAAACAAATAAATAAAATACATGAAATTTATGCCTGATATTCTGACACAGAATTTTTGTGACTTCATACTGATAGTGAGTCAGCAACTCATTGTACATCAAAATCTTCACTCTTTTCTCTTTCTTTCCTCTTCTTTCTTTTTATTCTTTTTTTTTTCAAGGTTAAGATTCTAATTTATTTCAAATTATTTTTAAATCAGAAATACAATGTATTGGATATTGAATAATCCATATTTAACCTTATTGTTTTGAGATGTCACCATGTCTGTGCATATGTGTGTATATGTGTGTGTGTGCATATGTGTGTGTGTGTGTTCCTAGACATTGTTTTGTTCTTGTGAGCAGGTCTTATTCTGTACCAGCATTACACATCATCTACCTTTTATAAAGATCTGGCTGTCTTTCCTCTTCTTTTCTTCACCATAAAGCACCCTTGCCATATTGAGTTGTAGGTCTAAAAGTCAGTTGCATTAATGATACCAATCTGCAATAGCTGGAAGTGGTTAAGTAGTAGCACTGGTCCTGAGTTCTGATTGATAATCAAAATTATAAGACACAATAGGCTTAACACAGCAACACATTTAGTAGATTTAATAGAGGACAAAGAACAGAGAACACAACAAACACAGTGACAGCAAAGAACTATTTCTTGACTCCCAGGAATGGCTTTCAAATATTCCAGAGCCTCCACATTAATTAGAATAAGGACTGAAAATTGACATTGTACTTAGTAAGAATGAGGTGATCGGTTACTTTGGCAAGAGAGTTATACTGGCATGTTAGGGTGAAAGTCTGAATAGGCAGGGCTGAAGGGAAATAGAAGAGGCATCATAGAAACTACAAATAACACATTCTCTCAATGAGATTTTCTGGGAAGGGGAATAAAAAAAATGGGAAAAAAATTGAGGTGAAGTTCAAGCCAGAAACAGTTTTTTAAATGGGAGTATTTTTAGATGGTAATGAAGAAGTTTAAAAAGAAAAATTAAGTATGCAGGAAGAAGCAAGAAGCATTGCTAGAGTGATATATTTGTGCAGGCAAGAAGGAATGGGTCCTGAACCCCGCTGATATACTTGGAATATTTCCAAATTGTTCTTATGTATTATTAAGCTGCTTATCATTATCTCTGGCTTAAGAATTAAATATATGCTATCAACTCTTTGTTTAATTGCTTGTATTTTGGTTCCTTTTGAATTTTAGGGATTATAATTTCTTGCTGGATTGTTTCAGAGTGAATTTAACTCAGAGAAATAGGGAAACTGACTAATTGTTTCCCTGTTCCATTATTATTATGAAGAAATATTATCCAAGATTTTAATTTCTCAGAGAAAACTGATCAAATCAAAACCAGTAAAGGATCTATATATAGCTGATATTTTCCACACCTTTATCCAGGAAATAAAATCAATTGCAGCTTACACAGTGATGATAATATAATCTATAATCTTTAGCTAAACTCTTAGCAGAGTAATCACTGACATTCCAGGTGCATTTCTTATGCAATAGATAGAAGCAATAATGTGAAGAAAGGGATGGATTTAACAAATTGGAGGAGTGCCATTCCATGGCATGGTTTATTGTCCTTACTGTACCAATTCTTTTGATAGAGTTTTATCTAACTCATTTGTTCTTGTGCTTGCTCTTGATGCAATTAATGTTTTCAGGAATCATGTATCTAGAGATAACCAAAAGATACAGCCCTGTCACCAATCACTAGGATGCCAGTAGAGGTAGTACTAGCTGAAAATATGTTTTCTCAGTACAGGGACAACTAAACCTCAGGGAGAACAATATGGAAGCCTGCTTCTCCATTTCTGTTACATACCCTCCAGCAGCCTTGGTCTTCCCCCAGTCATATTCCTAAAATGTAAAGCTATTTAAAACATAGCAGTTTTCTTTTGCTGTGTTCTCAAATTTAGCTTGTTTTGATGTCCTTCTAATAATATTTGAATAAATAAATTACTAAGAATTATATTAATAGATTAAAGCAAGAGCAATCTGGCCACAATTATCAGCATCTATTATTTAAGGGAAGTTTTTCACTCCAGCATTATTTTATTTTGCTTTCCCATCACGTAGCACAGATTTGATTGCAGATGGCTGCATCAGAGTGCATTTGATCCAATTTGGAATACGACTTTCAAGCAACTTTAACTTTTGCACATTGTTATATGGTAATCATACTAGTAATTTAAGAATAATATTTTCCAACATATTATGTTTCTCTCATATTATTAGCAAAATCTCTAACCTAATTTCAGTATATAATTATCATCTTCTTAATATTAAATTCTTGTTTTACTAAATAAAAAATACGTAAATGATAGTTTGAAATTCATCTGTCAAAATAAAATTTTCTCGAAATAGAATGTTCTGTAATTTACATTATCAGCATGGTTTTGTCATTTCTTTTCTACTTGGTTCATTTTACAGATGATACCATGAGGCCTAGGGAAGCTAATTAAACTAGGTCACACAAGGTTAGATAGCTTGCTGTCACATTAGTGTTGCTACACAGCTACAGGGAAAAGGCAGAATGACAAAAATGCCATGGAGCATGAGGTCCTCTAAATAACCCCACTGTCATTTTAAAAATTGCTGCCAAATGCCTTCTTCAGAGCAGCAGCAAATGCCAATGAAGTCTGAAGTATTTGAAAGGGACACGTTTCAATAGCAAGAGGAAAATAGATGGCATGGTGTTTGGTGTTGAAGAGAGAGAGAAAAGTGCCACTGATTATATATATTATGTAGATATAAGATATAATAATGTGGCATTGGCTGTGCCCAAATGAAGCTATTAGTGTGATGACAGAGTTAAACAGTATGCAAGATTCTTAGCTTATTATCATTAAAGTAGCAGCCATCACTATCTTGTTACCATATGAGCAAAACACCTGGAGCATCAGCTTTTACTGGTGATGACAGTCACTTTACCCTAGCAATATTTTAACACTTCATGAAAATCAGTAAGAACAGAAATTGGATGTCTGCCTGTCTTATCTACATATTTGCCTATGAAATATTTTATAGAAATATTCAAACCTACATCTTGGAGAATCCTTTGTTTCTGAGGTAGGCACTTAGAACATATTCATTACAAGAATTAATCAAAAGCTTAAATAAATTCTGCTCTAATTGTTGTATAATTTATGGAAAAGAGTGCATAGGCAGAAGACGTGGTACTAATCCAAAGAAGAAGATTCTTTTGTTTAACTTCTTCAAAATGCTTCCCCTACTAAACAATGATGGAAACATATTTTGTAATTAATGCAAACAAACATTAGTATCTCTTTGTAATTTTTGTTAAAACTTCTGCAGACTAGGGTGAAAATTGTTTATCTTGAAACTGTGATTTAATCAGGAAGAAAGAGACAAGAAAACAATAGAGCTATACCACTCTACCAACTCCTGGAACCTTTTCCAACTTACCCAGAACAGTGATTATCATCTGACACTTTGCATAGTGATATGGTTTGGCTGTGTCCCCACCCAAATCTCATCTTGAATTGTAGCTCCCATAATTCCCACATGTTGTGGGAGGGACCTGGTGGGAGGTAATTGAATCATGGGATGGGTCTTTCTGGGCTGTTCATGTGACAGTGAATAAGTCTCATGAGATCTGATGGTTTTATAAAGGGGAGTTGCCCTGCACATGTTTTCTTTGCCTACCGCCATGAACTATGTGCCTTTGTTTCTCCTTTCCCTTCTGCCATGATTGTAAGGCCTCCCCAGCCATGTGGAACTCTGCGTCTATTAAACCTGTTTCCTTTATAAATTACCCAGACTCAGGTATGTCTTCATTAGCAGCATGAGAACAGAATAATACACATGCTAATTTCTCTCTCTCTTTCTTTTAGAGAATGTAAGTGCCAAGAGGAGAGGAACATTGGTTTGTTCACTGTCATATCTCCAGTAAAACTAGCATATAATATACCCTTAATAAACATCAGATGGGTTAATGAATAAAGACAAAAGAGGTTATTGAATGCCTAAAAATGAAGAAAAACACACCAATTAATGAAGGCTAGGACTCATATAGAAAATACAAGGAAAATTATGTAATAATGACAGAGAAAGCTACTTTCTTTTGGATTAAATTTCTGCCCAACTATTTTGCTTTTACAGAAACTATGGTCTATTAATTATCTCCTTAACTCCTGTTGGTCAAGATCCTTACTTTTCTTTCTGAATGCTGGTCACTATAATCATTGTGGTCCCCTGGCTTCCAGCAGTTAAAAGCTTCCACTTCTCCTTTATTGCTTTGGGGTCTATTGATGGAACATTGAGGTCCCATCTTTTCTATTACTATCAAATATAGTTCTGTGACCACCTGCCTGCCATCACCTTGGCTTGCAGAAGAAGGCCATGACTGAAGTTACTGGGGCCAGTGCTCCCTTTACCAGTGTATTGCTGATGACTTTTGTAAATGAGTATGATGTCCTCTGCACATTCTTGCAGAATGTAATCCCCTGGTGGTTGTCTGATCTCACTTTGGATATTCCTTACTGCAAGGTCACTTTTCTGAGCCATTTAGACTCCTTCTTGTACTGCGTGCCAGAAAAACTCAGGCATTTCTACTTTGCTCGGTGTGGAAAATTGTTTTCTCCAGGCTTCTAAGAGCCATTTTGCAGTGAGCCAGTGTGTTAAATTTCTTTTTTCTTTTCTTTTTTTTTTTAATTATACTTTAAGTTTTAGGGTACATGTACACAACGTGCAGGTTTGTTACATATGTACACAAGTGCCATGTTGGTGTGCTACACCCATTAACTCATCATTTAACATTAGCTATATCTCCTAATGCTATCCCTCCTCCCTCTCCCCACCTCACAACAGACCCCAGTGTGTGATGTTCCCCTTCCTGTGTCCATGTGTTCTCATTGTTCAATTCCCACCTATGAGTGAGAACATGCGGTGTTCATTTTTTTGTCCTTGTGATAGTTTGCTGAGAATGATGGTTTCTAGCTTCATCCATGTACCTACAAAGGACAGGAACTCATCATTTTTTATGGCTGCATAGTATTCCATGATGTATATGTGCCACATTTTCTTAATCGTCTATTATTTTTGGACATTTGGGTTGGTTCCAAGTCTTTGCTATTGGGAATAGTGCTACAATAAACATACATGTGCATGTATCTTTATAGCAGCATGATTTATAATCCTTTGGGTATATACCCAGTAATGGGATGGCTGGGTCAAACGGTATTTCTAGTTCTAGATCCCTGAGAAATCACCACACTGACTTCCACAATTGTTGAACTAGTTTACAGTCCCACCAACAGTGTAAAAGTGTTCCTATTTCTCCACATCCTCTCCAGGACCTGTTGTTTCCTGACTTTTTAATGATTGCCATTCTAACTGGTGTGAGATGGTATCTCATTGTGGTTTTGATTTGCATTTATCTGATGGCCAGTGATGATGAGCATTTTTTCATGTGTCTTTTGGCTGCATAAATGTCTTCTTTTGAGAAGTGTCGGAGTATGTTAAATTTCATGTGTGAGAAAGTGCTCCCAAGTCTATGACCTCTTGTTTAAACCCTGTCTGTTTCCTTGATCAAGCGCCATCAAAATTCAATCCCAGGAATGCTACATTGGTTCCTGCTGGGACATGTTAGGTAATTCTGTGCCTCTTTTGCAGTACACATGCCCAGCTGACAAAGTTGTTAGTTTCAAACCCTTCTCATTCTTGTATTTGCAATCTCTGTTTTCTGCTTATCTTTACACTCTTCCCACTCCATTCTGGACTTGGTCTGATTGTAGCAGCTTCGCAAAGCAAAACAGAAGGGTGGAAGAAATCAATACAAATGCTCTATTTTTAATAAGTAGGTGATATATAAGACTGATTGAGACATCTTCAGGCTTTCAAACAGAAACATATTGCATGCATTAATTTAGGGAGATGACTTGCCTAAAGTTAATATAGTTACTATTTGTTTTATCTTAAAAGGCAGACTTCCTTATATTAAAATATAGAGAGCTGATAAGACTTTTTGTTTTTGAATGTTCAGTTCAATTATATTCATTTATCTAAAAAATTAAGTCCAAACTTTTAAATGTAAGGTAGAAATGAAGTGTCATCTTTAGGAAGAAACAAACAGTTAGAGGTGAAGTGGCTATGAAAAAGAAAAGCCTAGTAAATGGGAATTGTCATTGGTAGTATTTCAATAGAAACACAGGTGAATATGTAACAGAAATGTGTGTGTGTGTATGTGTGTAATACAATAATAAAGCAGTTTTCCACCTAAGAAAGTAATATTTTCAGAAATTTATTTAAGGTATATATTACAGATAGTTTATTTAAAGACAAATTCAGTCACCGACCTCTAAATTTCTCTTTAGTATTTTTTTGAATTTCAGTTGCAAACACCTATTACAGTTAATTAGAGTATCATTAGAAACCTACATAGATTTTGAAAAATTAAAAGGAAACTCTGGGCCTACTAAAACTGTAGTGATTTATTTTCTCATTTAGAAATATTGGCAATATTACATTGTAAAATGCATTGAAGCAGCTAATTTTCTTCTTCAAAGTACAAAATCAGCAATGGTTTTTGTTTGTTTTTGCTTTGCTAAGGAGCAACTTTAAACCTGTCCCCTAATAATAACAGTTTGACTTTTTCTGTTGTGACAGATGCTCTCATTAACATCACTCATAACCTTATGTAGCAAATGCAAGACCATTGCCCAAAAGACAAAATGAAGATTAGAAAAAAGATAAGCCTCATGGGATTTATGAAATACATATGTAATATATAAGCATCTTATCAGCTAGCCCTGATAGCATCAATTATCCAACACAAATAAAATGCATTCATGCTTCCTTAATTTTTTAGAATGATCTTGTCAAAATTAATTTGCTGTTCTATGAAAATTATGTTTTTTACATATATGTGTGCTACTTTTTCATGTTAGTCATCTACAGGTCTTATATATATAGGTTTAAAATATATTAAATATTTATTGGTTTCGTAGAAGTATTGAAAAAAATGATGGGTTGAATTTTTAAAAACAAACAATTTATTGTAATCACCATGTTACATAAATGATAGGAATTTATTATAATATTTAAATCATGCTCCATGAAATTATTCTCTGAAGTTTTTCGAAGTTTTGCAAATGGGGAGAAGGAGTTGGAAGGGTTTTTTAGATTTGTTTTTCAGGTTATTTATAGTTCTTTAATAAGTTGTAAGCCTGTTATAATAGGTTGTAAACCTATTATTATAAGATAATAGGTTTATAGCAATTGTGATCCATTTGTATAATGCCATAATTTTTCTTTTCAAAAATGACAATCAAAGTTTTCTATGTCACACCTTAAAGAAAAAGTCATACCATAAGCTTTGGAAATCTTGGGAATATTGATGACAGATTAAAAAATATGTTTAATTAATATAATTAATGGTTCCTCAAAAAAGTTGGAAGCCCTGTCCATTTTTCTAGCTTCTTATATCTCCCAGAATTTATTAAATATGAGGTAACATGGAAAACCATGATTTCATCCATTACTAAGTACAAAAGAAGCTAAGTCCATGATTGTTTTTCTATTATGTAAAATATGTGGAAGAAACATAGCATGAACCAATTTAATCAACAGTATGTGTGAATAATCTACTTGTATGTGCAAAGAAATATTTTATATATTTAATTTATTATACTTTGATGACATGTTAAATACAATAGCTGACTCTTCTCCAAAGAATAAGAAAAAGAAGGTCTTCGATAACCTTCATTTTAACATTTACAATTCTTTTTTTTGATACTCTAAAATAGAAATCCGTATTCTAAAATCACACATGCATTTTTTCATCAAATGACTTTGTAATTTATTTTTGAAAGCAGGACATTTCAAGAATAAAAGGATCACTATTCATTATAATAATAGGGCAGAGAAATAACCCAGGATTGTCCCAGGCAAACATGGATTTGTAGTCACTCTAATAATTAAGTATTGTATAATAGTTTATTAGTATAACTGTTTCTAAATTGGGCAGCCAGCATTGGTGTTCTGTTTGCATTTAGGGTCCCTATTCCAGGGTCTAATTTAGACTGTGTAGAATGGTGTTGAAGAAAACAGACAAGGTGGTCAGACTGCATACGTTCAAATCTCAGTTCTGCCACTTACTAGCTGTATTGCCATAGGCCATTTGTTTAAACTTGCTGTGCCTTATTTCTCTTATATGTAAAATGGAACAAAAATATTTCAGTATTTCATTATTTGTGAAGTTTGAGTTATTATTTATAAAATATTTAGAACAGTGCCTAGCATATATTAAATGAATAGTAAGTATTGCATATAGTAAACCATTAATGAGCATTAACTACTAATACTTTCTGAAATATTTTCATTATAAATTTTGAATATAGAAAGGAAGGAATTGAAAAATCCATTACAGAATCTCTTTTTCTTATTAGTTTATCTGATTTGTTCTTGACAAAAATAATTAATAGTATGTTGCATAGACACAATGAAGAATGAAGCTTGGCTGACTTGATGTGAGATATACTTTCCTTAAGCTTACATCCCTAAAGATGTGTCTAACAACATCTGCCTCACTTGCAACTCTCTCTCCCCAATGACTTTAGATGCCACATCCTAACTTGCTTACAGCTTGCAGATTGTAAAGCTGTGTGACTCATTAACTTGCATAATTTGAATTTATTCTAATTTAGAGTGGAGACATCACCAAATGGCCTGCTGGTGCTAGTGGAGTAAGTGTTATGCCTTTGAACATGCTATTATGTCCTCCATACTTTGAAGCCAGGTGATTTGGTATACTATGGACACAGATATGTTACCTACCATCTGGAAACCACGTGCACCAAATTGAATCAGAAATTAGTGACAAAAGTTCAGACCCCTTGTCAAATCCATGCTGGTGACATGCAGCTTCCAAAAGCAGACAATGAAGAAGTTAGAATGCTGGTATCCACTGCCCCTTATCTGTAGATTCTGACCACAGTGAGAGGAGCAGCAGTGTTTCCTCCAACCAGCTCTACCTTATGTCATTGCGCATGGTCCCCAATTGTGTGACCTTCAAGCCTTGTTTTTGGCCCACCTAGAGGTTCTGTAAACTATGCTATTTGCAACCAAATATGCTATTTGTAACTAAAATCCCTGATTAATACTGTAAATTTTAAGTATATGTTTTTGTTTTCCTCAAAGAACCTCATGAGGAAGCAGACAAGAAAAAGCAAGTGCCTAATATAATATTTTCAAACTCAACCAATGATTTTTATGAGTAGAGATTATTTGAACTTTTATTAAAAGTATGATTTTTGCTTCTGAGAAAAAGTACACAATATTTATACATTCATTATTTCATAAGATCAATCATGAATAGTCCTCAGGAAATGCATATAAGCTCAAATTATAGGTTCCAATGAATAGTTGTTTCCTAGGATATATTTTAGGTTTTAACATACATGCATTTATAAAATCAAGAACATACATATTTTTCAGAAATTCTCTGAAAGTTAGTCTATTCTTTAACAAACCTTTGTTGATAGCCAATTTTTGATGACTTTATATTTAAAAGTCCCTGTGATTTAACAATAAAAACCAATTATTCAAATTTTGTGCCATTGATTGTACCATGTCTAGAGGATTAGGATTCATAGCAAAAACGTCCATGGAAATGAAAAATGAAGACAATTGAGGGAGTTTATTTAAAATTACCCAAGAAGAAATGTATTTGTTCCCTTTAATTTCTCTCAATTTTCACAGTCTCAGTTACCAGTCTATAGACTTGTCTCTTGGGATTTCACACATACCAGTGTGTTCTGGTAAATTGTGCAGACTTAAATATCAGTTTCTATGTTACATATTTTGTGTGTTAAAGTAAGCTTCTGTTGTGTATCTTCTTCTTCTCAAATGAGGCTCAAGTCACACAGTTGTAGGTAATTCATTCTACAATATCCTTTCATTTTATTTTCCCTGATTTCTGACATAGATATACTCCACATTCAGGGCTGCTGTGTTCATCCTTTGCTTCTGAAAAATAGCTTCTGGAAGAAAGTGACTTGAGGTAGTAAATGACTTATGAACTAAACATGAGTTATATTTGAACTGAATCTATGATTTCCTGGATTCAGATTCTTTTTATTAGCTCGAGAAAATTCAATTAACCCAACCCTCAGAATTTAATTATATTCATTGTTTCAAACTGGCAGTCACTTTTATCCTTTCATTCATTAAACATTTGTTAAGTTCCTATAATTGAATGTCTTCAGAAATCCAAAGAAAAATGCTATAGGAAATGCTTTGTCTTCCTTATAACTTTCAAGTTCATACAACTCAATGTTTTTCTAATCTCCTTTTGTTGGCTTATTTTCTCTCCTTAAGTTCATTACCGTTGATGAAAGCAGATATCACTCTGGATCACATTTGAAGCTGTTATATATCCCAGCTTCCCTATTAAAGTTTGTTAGCCCTCAGTTTGTAAGGAATTGAATTTGACACCTTCACTCCAAATCTCAATGTCCAGATATTAGATTCAGCATATTAGAGTCAGAAAGAGATGGAGGGGTCAAGCAAATCATCTCATAAAAAAAGACATAAAAGTGGTATTTTTTTTAAAAAAAGAACTTGACCAATAGTACAATACTAATTACTGACAACAGAATAGACTAGGATACAGGCTTTATGGCATTTGTTCAATGTTCTCTGTATCTAAACTACTCCTGTGCTATTATGTGGCCACTCATGCTAATTCTGCTACACTTATTATTGCTACTGCTGCCAACATTATACTTTGTAACTGTACATTAAATATAAAAGAAATATTTTGTTATATTTTTGGTTTCTTCTAAGTACTACAGGTAATCATTTTTTAATCAGAAAAAGTATTTCTTGTTATACTAAGTTATTTCATGGAGAAAAACAGACAATTAAAACTAGAAGACTGATGTCAGGAAAACACTTAATCTCAGTTGGAAAATATTTTGATTGGAGGGTTAAGAAATGCTGAAAGCACATCATCAAACAGGCTCAAAAAGATAGACAATTCTTATTTTTTGATATCTGATTCTATTTTTTTCAAAAAATAATGAAAATGCTAAACAACTTCTTATGTGAATAATATTTATCATTTTTGATATTCCAAATATTCTACTTTTACTTTCAGATTTTTTTTTTTCTGTTATAGCACTGAACTCCAAGGGTGTGATCATTTCTTTTTCAGTTTATCAATATGGTGGGAATTTCCAAAATGAAAGAGAAGAAATCACATATTATTATTTGGGGTAATATATGTTTCCGGAGAAAATGAATGATTATTTGAAATCCATAGGCCTTAATTTTGGGTCTGTTTCGACAAAGATCTTGATATAGGTCCCAAATAACTTTGTGTCTTAATGTGCAAATCTGTAAATTTTGAAAAATATAGTACATCTGCCTAAATCACAAGGTTGTCTGAAGGATAAATTGAAGTAATAAGAGCAGCCATAACCACAACAGATATTTACTAGCCATTCTTTGTCAGAGTTAAATTTTGTACGTGCAAGCAAAGGCAGTAAATACATCCTCTCTCCTTCCCAAAATGTTTAATCAATTCAACAAACCAGGATTTAATGAAATGGAGAACAATGCACTGATATGGGAGAGAAAAGAAGGAATTTGAATTAAACCTTGGCTCTGCCATAATAGCTGGATAATTTCTGAAAATATATTTTATATCTTCAAATTTTACTCTATTTATAAAACAGCAGTATTTACTGAGATAATAGTTTGTGCAACACTTCTGTCAGAGCTAAGATATTATGAATCAATGCTAAGTGCTATGTGAAAGAAAGAGGAGGTATTCAGACATTTTGTGAAGTCTTTGGCAACTTTATTGCTGTGTGGTTCAAGCTAAAGGAAGAAAATTTCAGAACATAATAAAATAAAATTCTAATGGAGTGAATTTCTTGTTTGAATTAAGATTCATTATATATAATTTATGTGTTGTATATATACATATAAATATATACTTGATTTTAACAATATACCTTTAAGAGTTTCAAGTATAATAAACCTTCATTTTTTCATTTCAAAACAATAGTTTTACATTAGTTAAAAATTAATTATTATGAATATGAAAGGATAATTTTCAAGAGCAACTAAAATGTGAGTGCTAAAAATGAAAAAAGAAAGGTTTTGTGTGGCTTTAATGTAGAATACAGAAAAGAGAATGTGCTTCAAAATGAGGTATATGAAAGTCTAAACTTTTTGCAGTCTCCTTTTAAGTGTCGGCCACAAATACAGAACACCATCAGTTGAAAATATGCGTTTTAACATTAATGACCTTTAGATAATTAAGGACAGTACAAATGACATTCAGAATAGCAAATAAGAGACTGTATTTAATAATTTAATATATATTCAAATGAACATTGTAAGAGTTACAAATTTATGCAGGGGCGTATTTAATAGTTGAAGACATTTTCATAGATTATTAGAATAATGTTAATTGTGCCATTATTAAGAGACGGATAGAGTAACTGATGTGAATTCAGATTATATTCATTTACTTTAAAAAAATTTGTATAATGATCAAGAACTTACCTGGCCTAACCATTTCTGAGTTCGAAGACTCTGAGTTACCCTCAACTGCTGAGCTAATCTTTAACCAACTTTCTAGGGAATAACGGGGTTGTTTATAATTTTCCAATCAGTATGGATATGACACTTACATAAATCCGAGTGTCTTTCATCTTTTCTCTTCATCCAGGTTAAACACAGGTATTTTTTTATTTGGACATGAGTGTTTATATGTTTTATGTGTCCCAGTGATACATGTTAATATTAAAATTATCAAGATGCAGTATGTTGAAATGACTATGTTGTATCCGCATTTTAAAAATTATTTCCCTGCTCTTTTTCTAACACCATTTAATAGAAACATATGTTATAGAAAATTAACTATAAAACATATTTCTTAAATATTTAAACACCAATGCTATCGTTCTGTAGAATAAAAAAAATTTTGAAGCCTGGAAAGTTAAATTTCTTGGCTCTTGTGAAATAACTTGATCTAATTGACATTTACTGAATACTCCATCCAACAATAGCAGAATACACATTTTTCTCAAGTACAAATGAAACTTTCACCAAGACAGGTCACATTCTGGGTCATGAAATAAACCTCAATATACTTAAATCATAAGCATCTTGTAAAGTAGGTTCAAGACCACATTGTAATTAAAATAGAAGTAAATAATGGAAATGAGGAAGAAAAATCCCATCCTGAAACAATTGGAATTTACGTAGCACACTTCTAAATAACATATAGGTCTAAAAGTGACCCTCAAGAAACATTAAGAACAAATGCAGAGATATTTCCTGTTCATGGATTGAAAGAATTATCAATATTATGATGTCAATTATTCCCAGCTTGATTTATAGATTCAAGGCAATCTCAACCTAAATCTCTGCAAGTGGTTTTATAAATATTGACAAAGTGATTTTAGTTTATATGGAGAGCCACAAGTCCTAGATTTTCCAACATAATACTGATGAAAAACAGAGTTGGAGAATTGACATTACCGGATTTCAAGAGTCTACGGTAATGAAGAGTGTGATATTAGCAAAAGAATAGACATATAGAGAAACAGAACTGGCAGTGCACACCTTAAGATTTACTATAAACCTACAAGAAACAAGAGAGCATAGGGTTGTAATAAAGATAGGAATATCAATAAATGAAGCAAAATACAGAGCCCAGAAGAAGACTCAAACACATATAGGCAACCAATTTTTGACAAAGGAGCGAAGGTTTCCATGGAGAAAAAATAGAGATTCCCAGAAATTATGCTGGAAAAATCGGATTTCCAAAATAGACATTGTTAAAAGAATGAGAAGCCACAATGGGGAGAAAGTATTTGCAAAACACATATCTGATAAAAGGCCTGTATCCAAAAATATGCAGTGAAAATGTAAAGCTCAGCAATAAGAAAACAAACAACCCATTTAAAACAATGAGTAAGCTATTGGAAAAGACGTCTCACTAAGGAAGATATACAGATGGCAAGTAAGCGTATGTGAAGATGCTCTGCCTCATTTATTATTAGGGAATAGCCTATTTTAAAAAAATGAGAAACTACTGCAAACCTATTGAAAGGCTATAACAATGGCTAAACAATTAGAATTACTAACACCACAAAACCTTACAAAGCCAAATTCTGGTAAGGATGAAGACCAACAGAGACATTTGAGACGTTCGTTCATTGCTAATGAGGATGTACAGTCACTTTGGAAACCAGTTTGGCATTTTTTTTTAATTTATTTTTTAATTGACAGATAAGATTTTATGTATAGACTGTATACAGCATATTGTTTGAAAAAATATATATATACACATTGTGAAATGACAAAATCTAGCTAATAGCCAGATGCATTAACTCACATAGTAATTTCTTTTTATTTATTTATTTATTTATTATTATTATACTTTAGGTTTTAGGGTACATGTGCGCAATGTGCAGGTTAGTTACATATGTATACATGTGCCATGCTGGTGCGCTGCACCCACCAACTCGTCATCTAGCATTAGGTATATCTCCCAGTGCTATCCCTCCCCCACTCCCCCCACCCCACAACAGTCCACAGAGTGTGATGTTCCCCTTCCTGTGTCCATGGGTTCTCATTGTTCAATTCCTACCTATGAGTGAGAATATGCGGTGTTTGCTTTTTTGTTCTTGCGATAGTTTACTGAGAATGATGATTTCCATTTTCCTCCATGTCCCTACAAAGGACATGAACTCATCATTTTTTATGGCTGCATAGTATTCTATGGTGTATATGTGCCACATTTTCTTAATCCAGTCTATCGTTGTTGGACATTTGGGTTGGTTCCAAGTCTTTGCTATTGTGAATAATGCCGCAATAAACATACGTGTGCATGTGTCTTTATAGCAGCATGATTTATAGTCCTTTGGGTATATACCCAGTAATGGGATGGCTGGGTCAAATGGAATCTCTAGTTCTAGATCCCTGAGGAATCGCCACACTGACTTCCACAAGGGTTGAACTAGTTTACAGTCCCACCAACAGTGTAAAAGTGTTCCTATTTCTCCACATCCTCTCCAGCACCTGTTGTTTCCTGACTTTTTAATGATTGCCATTCTAACTGGTGTGAGATGGTATCTCATTGTGGTTTTGATTTGCATTTCTCTGACGGCCAGTGATGGTGAGCACTTTTTCATGTGTTTTTTGGCTGCATAACTGTCTTCTTTTGAGAAGTGTCTGTTCATTTCCTTTGCCCACTTTTTGATGGGGTTGTTTGTTTTTTTCTTGTAAATTTGTTTGAGTTCATTGTAGATTCTGGATATTAGCCCTTTGTCAGATGAGTAGGTTGCAAAAATTTTCTCCCATTTTGTAGGTTTTCTGTTCACTCTGATGGTAGTTTCTTTTGCTGTGCAGAAGCTCTTTAGTTGAATTAGATCCCATTTGTCAATTTTGGCTTTTGTTGCCATTGCTTTTGGTGTTTTAGACATGAAGTCCTTGCCCATAACTCCTTTTATGAGGCCAGCATCATCCTGATACCAAACCCGGGCAGAGACACAACCAAAAAAGAGAATTTTAGACCAATATCCTTGATGAACATTGATGCAAAAATCCTCAATAAAATACTGGCAAACAGAATCCAGCAGCACATCAAAAAGCTTATCCACCATGATCAAGTGGGCTTCATCCCTGGGATGCAAGGCTGGTTCAATATACGCAAAGCAAGAAATGTAATCCAGCATATAAACAGAACCAAAGACAAAAACCACATGATTATCTCAATAGATGCAGAAAAGGCCCTCGACAAAATTCAACAACCCTTCATACTAAAAACTCTCAATAAATTAGGTATTGATGGGACGTATCTCAAAATAATAAGAGCTATCTACGACAAACCCACAGCCAATATCATACTGAATGGGCAAAAACTGGAAGCATTCCCTTTGAAAACTGGCACAAGACAGGGATGCCCTCTCTCACCACTCCTATTCAACATAGTGTTGGAAGTTCTGTCCAGGGCAATTAGGCAGGAGAAGGAAATAAAGGGTATTCAATTAGGAAAAGAGGAAGTCAAATTGTCCCTGTTTGCAGACGACATGATTGTATATCTAGAAAACCCCATTGTCTCAGCCCAAAATCTCCTTAAGCTGATAAGCAACTTCAGCAAAGTCTCAGGATACAAAATCAATGTACAAAAATCACAAGCATTCTTATACACCAACAACAGACAAACAGAGAGCCAAATCATGAGTGAACTCCCATTCACAATTGCTTCAAAGAGAATAAAGTAGCTAGGAATCCAACTTACAAGGGACGTGAAGGACCTCTTCAAGGAGAACTACAAACCACTGCTCAAGGAAATAAAAGAGGATACAAACAAATGGAAGAACATTCCATGCTCATCGGTAGGAAGAATCAATATCATGAAAATGGCCATACTGCCCAAGGTAATTTACAGATTCAATGCCATCCCCATCAAGCTACCAATGACTTTCCTCACAGAATTGGAAAAAACTACTTTAAAGTTCATATGGAACCAAAAAAGAGCCCGCATCACCAAGTCAATCCTAAGCCAAAAGAACAAAGCTGGAGGCATCACGCTACCTGACTTCAAACTATACTACAAGGCTACAGTAACCAAAAGAGCATGGTACTGGTACCAAAACAGAGCTATAGATCAATGGAACAGAACAGAGCCCTCAGAAATAACGCTGCATATCTACAACTATCTGATCTTTGACAAACCTGAGAAAAACAAGCAATGGGGAAAGGATTCCCTATTTAATAAATGGTTCTGGGAAAACTGGCTAGCCATATGTAGAAAACTGAGACTGGATCCCTTCCTTACACCTTATACAAAAATCAATTCAAGATGGATTAAAGACTTAAATGTTAGACCTAAAACCATAAAAACCCTAGAAGAAAACCTAGGCATTATCATTCAGGGCATAGGCATGGGCAAGGAACTCACATAGTAATTTCTTACAAAACTAAATATCATCTTACCATGCAATTCAATAATCACATTCCTAGGTATTTATTTAACTGGTTTTAGAATGTATGTCAGCTCAGGAATCTGCAGACACATGTTTATAGCAGCTTTATTTATCCTCGTCCCCAAACTAGAAGCAACAAAGATGTCCTTTGATAGGTACATGGATAATCTAACTACAAAGATCACATAACATTATTCAGAGATTTGTAAAATGAAGTGTCAATCTGTGAAAACATATGAAGAAATTTTAATGCATTTTGCTGAATAAAATACAATCTGAGAAGGCTGCATACCATATGATACACATTATATAACATTTTAGAAAAATGCAAATCTATAGAGAAAAAATAGATCAGCAGTTGTCAGGAGTTGGGTGGTGGGGTAGAGTATGAAGGTTGTGCCTGTGGAGCACAAAGGACACTTAGTGAGGTGACACTATTCTGTATGATAGAGTAATGGTAGGTACATAAAATGATGCATTTGTTAGAACCCACAGAATATTAAAGCAAAAGAATGAATCTTAGTTGATGCAAATTTTAAAATTAGTGTAATGGTATTGATTGGGACAGGAGGCCAATAAATTCTAGGCAGAAAAAATGTGGGTCCTCCGTGAAACCCCACCCTCAAGCCGAGAAGACTGAAACCGTGGCCCAAAGTGATAACTTATGTCTCTGTTTTCCTGCTTGAATGTTGCCTTTTCCTAAACCACCATGGCCCTGCCCCATCCCATCCTGTGCCTATAAACACTCCAGACTCAACCAGTAGACAGGACTATGGCTGGATGTTGGAGAGAAGTGGCTTGACTTCAGAAGGGCAGCTTGATGGCGTAACTTCAGAGGAGAATCCGTCCAGAGATGGCCAGACTTCAGGGAAAGATTACCTACCTGCCCCGTCCCCCTTTTACTTCCCGTTCCCACTGAAAGCCACATTCATCGGTAATAAAATGCCCCGCATTTACCATCCTTCAATTCGTTCATGCAACCTCATTTTTCCTGGAAGCCAGACAAGAACTCAGGTGCCACAAATGTGGATACAAATGACTGTCACACTGGCCCTGTGCCCTCGCTGGTAGGAGGTAGGTGCCTCACGTGAAAAGGCAAAGGGCCCATTGAGCTGTTAACACTTAAGCCATCCGTGGATGGCAGAGCTAAAAGAGCACTTTAACATGTCTGCCTGGATGCTGCCGTGGGGCCTGCATGGAGTTTGCTCCTGTGGCGGCTAAAGCATCTGGCGGTTACTGCACCCACTCACCTGTGCACTCCCTCCTGCAAGGGGTGGAACCCAGCAGGTCCGAGTGAGTGGAGTTTGATCCCTCCCGCACAAAGCGGCCAGGCAGTTCCAGTGCTCCTTCACTCCAGTTTCCGCACTTGTTTGCTCACGTGTTTCCTCCTGCCAGGAGTTGAGAGCTGTGGGCTGAGTAAAAGAGGCACCCCTGTCACAAGTTCCGCAAAGGGGTCAGGGAAATATCCTGTATCAGTAGTTATATAAAATGATGCATTTGTTAAAACCCACAGAACATTAAAGCAAAAAGGGTGAATCTTAGTTTATGCAAATTTTAAGACTGGAAGGTTGTGGCATCTCTGAAAAGAATCCTGACTGTGATAAGAAATCTATCACCATTATAAAATGTGTGAAACAATTTCACTTAAGGAGTTAGAAGGAAACTGTGCTGACCTAAATAATTTTGAAAATTAGTAGAATTTGTAAGATGTAAGATGAAAGGAACTGTGCAAACACAGTGTAGTCTAATTTAGAAAATATTTCAATGGGTTATGTGGCTTTGGGTTAGTAATTGTGATACTTTACATGTGTACTGGAATTAAAAAAAAAAAATGTGGATTGTGAGAGCTGGTTCTCTTTATTTTGACCTCGAGGGTTATAGATAAGCAAGAAAATGAGACTAGAATGATCTATGTGTTAGTGGATTGAAGTTGGAGAAATGAGTATGTATTCATATTTAACTTTATGTAGTTGCAGGGTTACACATAATGAAATATTATGAATATGCGTGGTGTATACATTGTGTAGTATACACATAGATTTTCTTGCTCTGTCATAGGACCTAAAAGAAATGACAGCCCAGGAACAAAATCTACCTAACACTCAGATCTTGCCTTTGAATACCATTCTTCAGTAAAAAAAAGAACGAAGCCTACTTCGAAAAATATGATATGATCCTGGAAGGTCTTATAATACCAGAAAGTGGGGAAGTGCTAAGAAGAACAAAGCAAAACAAACAAACAAACATGAAAACAGAGCTCACATATATGGGGCCACATTAAAGAGAAACAGGAATCAGGGAAGAGCTCCCAAATGCCAAAGCTGGAACAATTCGAGTATAGTATTGAAAGGGGCAAAAAATAGAGCAAATTTACAGTGCAGAAACCTCATAAACATTACCTCAGAGAGGTGATCAAGATCAACATCAAAAGTGATAAATTATTATGTCGATATTGACTCTTGATATTATGTGAGGAAAATTGCGTTTTTACCTCTGTGGTCTTCCCAAAATCTATAACCCCAGTCTAATCATGAGAAATATATCAAACACATTTCAACAGAAGGGCAACCTACAAAATACCTGACTAGTTCTTCTCACAACTGCCAATGCCACAAAAAATAAGAAAGGCTACAGGTCCGTCCATGCTCTCACAAATGACAGATTTTTTTCTTTTTTATGGCTGAAATGTATTCCATTGTGTATGCATACCTCACTTTCTTATCCATGCATCCATTGATGAGCATTGAAGTCAGTTCCATATATTGGCTATTATTAATAGTGCTGCAATAAATAGGGAGAGCAGATATCCCTTTGACCTGCTTATTTCATTTCCTTTGGATATGTACCTAGTCATGTTACCTGAGTAAGGCAGACACAGATAGACAGATTTTGCATGATCTCACCCATTATGTGGAATCATAGAAGTAGAGAGTAGAATAATGGTTACCAGAGGCTGGCATGGGGCAGGGGTTGGAGGGGGTGGGATGGGGAGAGGTTGGTCAAAAGATACATAATTACAGCTTGATAGGAGGAATAAACTCAAGAGATTTGTTGTGCAATGGGGTAACTATAGGTAATTATGATACATTGTTTTCTGGAAAAATGCAGAGAGAGTGGATGTTGAGTGCTGGCACTACAAAAATGATAACTGTGTGAAGTAATGCATTTGTTATTAACTAGAGGTAACCATTCCACAATGTATCTGTACCTCAATACATCAAAGTTGTACATGTTAAATACATACAATATTATCTGTTGAATTTAAAAAAATTTAAAAAAAAAAGTCACAATCAAAAATAGCCTAAGGGCAATGACAATGAAATGTAATGTGGTAGCCTGCAAATGTTGCAACAGAAAAGTATGTTACATAAAAACTAAAGGAATATCATTTAATTATCAACTTACTTACCAATAATGTATACATATTAATTTATTAATTATAACAAATGTACCATATGAATGCAAGATGTTAATAACAGGGGATACTGAATGCCAGATATATGAGAATTTTCTGTACTATGTTCTCAATTTTTCTGTAAATCTAAAACTCTAAAAAGTATCTGTTTTTTTAAAAAATGATGTAATATAAGCACATATATTTCAGTCAAAATATGGAAAGTCTTTTAAAATTGCATAATAAGAAGACAAATAACCTAAAATACATACAAAACTTTGAGTAATACTTTACAAAATAGCATATCTACATATCCCATAGGGTATAAAAAATTGCCAAGAATGGCTGGGCGCGGTGGCTCACGCCTGTAATCCCAGCACTTTGAGAGTCCGAGGTGGGTAGATCACGAGGTCAGATCGAGACCATCCTGGCTAACATGGTGAAACCCCGTCTCTACTAAAAATACAAAAAATTAGCTGGGCGTGGTGGCAGGCGCCTGTAGTCCCAGCTACTTGGGAGGCTGAGGCAGGAGAATGGCGTGAACCCGGGAGGCAGAGCTTGCAGTAAGCGGAGATTGTGCCACCGCACTCCAGCCTGGGCAACAGAGTGAGACTCCGTTTCAGAAAAAAAAAAAAAAAAAATTGCCAAGATTATTAGACGTCAGAAAAGTGAAAATTAAAGCCATAAAGAAATATCATTCTACAACTAATACAACGACTAAAAAGTGAAAGTAAATATACTGGTTAAGGTGTACGGTGACTAGAACTGTCATATAGTGCAGGCAAGTGTTTAAAATTGTGCAGATACTTATGGAAAACTGCTAGTTCCTTATAAAATTAAATATAAAGCTACACTTTGACCAAGAAATTCAATTCTTGTGTACTTATCCAAGAGAAATAAGCACATATCCCAACAAAATGACTCATAAAAATATTCATTGAAGTTTTAATAATCGTTGCATAAAACTAAAAATACCTAAATATCCACTAATGAATGGATAAACAAATTGTGATGTATCTATAAAATAAAATTGAATGAGCTACCAATCCATGCAACAGCAGGGACAAATCTTAGAGACCATTTTATTGAGCTATAGAAGCCAAACACATAAAAAGTATACAACGTGAGATCTCCTGTATATATAGTTCAAAAGTAGACCAAATGCTCTATAATAATAATTATAAGAATAGTATATGCTTCTGACGATAAATTTTGACTGGAAAGAGGCATTAAGGAACTGTCTGGGTGTTAGGAATATCTGTATCCTGTTTGGGATGGTCATTACATGGGTACAAATATTTGTCAATTTTCATCAAACTGTACACATAAATAGGTTTATTTTATTGTACCTAAATTAAATCACAATAAAAAGTATACAGAACCAAAATAGGCCGGGTGCGGTAGCTCACGCCTGTAATCCCAGTACTTTCAGAGGCCGAGGTGGGCAGATCACAAGGTCAGGAATTTGAGATCAGCATGGCCAATATGGTGAAACCTCGTTTCTACTAAATACAAAAGTTAGCTGGGCATGGTGGTGGGCGCCTGTAGTCCCAACTACTCGAGAAGCTGAGGCAGGAGAATCGCTTGAACCCAGGAGGCAGAGGTTGCAGTGAGCCAAGTTCACGCCACTGCCTTCCAGCCTGGGCGACAGAGCAAGACTCTGTCTCAAAAATAAATAAATAAATAAATAAATAAATAAATAAATAAATAAATAAAAATAAACAATGCCAAATAATTTTGTAACGTATATGAAATTTCATCTATAATTCATTGTATTTTTTTTTTTTTTTGAGATGAAGTCTCGCTCTGTCACCCAGGCTGGAGTGCAGTGGCGTGATCTCAGCTCACTGCAAGCTCCGCCTCCTGGATTCACGCCATTCTCCTGCCTCAGCCTCCCGAGTAGCTGGGAATACAGGTGCCCGCCACCACGCCCGGTTAATTTTTTTGGATTTTTTTAATTTTTAAAAATTTTTTAGTACAGACAGGGTTTCACTGTGTTAGCCAGGATGGTCTCGATCGCCTGACTGTGTGATTAGCCCGCCTCGGCCTCCCAAAGTGCTGGGATTGCAGGCGTGAGCCACCACGCTCGGCCTCTTTGTATTTTTATCAAGAAGCAAAGCCTCAACATAATTTTTAGAGTAGTCTCCTGTGAAGGAGATAAATACATATTATACAATTACGACCTGAAATATTAAAGTTAGTTAAAAGAATTGTTTTGTGGGTATGTGTTTCCTTGTTTTTTTGTTTGTTTGGCTGGTTTTATGTTTTGATTTTCTGAAAGATCAGAATAAGCAAGAATAGAAGTTGCACCTGAGTGATCACTTCTGAAATACTTCCAGATATCAATTCCCTCATGATCCTGTTGGAACAGAGTAATACTAAAACCTAAAAAATAGAACAATTGCTACTATTTGGAAGGCTTAAATAATATCCTAAACTACATGCAGTAGTTGGCTGTGGGCATACATTTGTTTCAAGTCCACATTGAGTATGTTTAACCTTCAATATGTTTCTGCCACTTCAGTACTAACTGTGAAATCACTTTTACCTAATATTAAGAACCACATAAAAAATATGTAGTTGTTTTGTTTTGTTCTATGTTAAACTTTTACCTTGGTACATTATTTTAATTTCACTTCATTTTCATATTCCACTTGAAAAGGTACATGTAATAGTCCTTAGTGTGTTTTTTATTCCCTTTTGATATTATTTGCCATGATATGGAGATAACACCTGATCCTTTTGTTCCACTTGTACAGATAAGTCCATCCTCTCTGGTTAGTCCAGTAGCTAAAGACCAAATGCATGCATCATCATGATTAGAGAGTTGAAAAATAATAAGGATAATTGAAAAGATAATAAGAAGGATACATTATTCCCTTTAGTGGTAATTTTTTGTGGGACATAGATAATAACATTGGTCAAATATTTCATGCATCTCTCAGCTTTAGGCAACCAATATTAGGTTTTAATGAAGGCTTTGATATATGCACTCACATTTTTTTCTATATGCAAGGAATTATTAAGAGAATTTGAAGAATCTGTTTCCCTGAAAGCAACCAGAGAAATAGCACAACACAAACATGAGTTAGCTCTGACTTTATTGATTCAGTATTCCATAAATGTATGCTCCATAGGCTTTCTAGAATTCAGTAAAAATTACATTACACCAAAGTAAGAGGAAGAAGTAGGAAAACAAAACACTTAAAACAAACAAACAAAAACAGTCAGCAGAACCAGACTCTGAGAAAAACAATTTAAGATGTAATTGGAACTCCAGAAGGAAGACAATAGAGAATTTAAACAATTTAAAATGTTGGAAGTTAAAAACAAAACGATTAAACAAGTTAAATGACATATCCAAAAAGCAGAGTGAAACCAAAATGGAAAACAAAAAACTACATGCACACATGGAAAAATACACAGACTCAAACACATACACCCAGATATATCAAAGACAAACTTATGAAACCAAACATAAAGAGAAAATGTCTAAGACAAGCATATTAAAAAGCTCCATTATCTATAGGAGCATAAAGTTATGTAGTACAGAAGATTCATTATTAGACATAATGCAAGTCAGAAGTCATTGGACTGTCATCCTTCAAATAATGAAGGAAAAATCATTCAACGCTGAATATTATACCCAGAGAAAACATCTTTCAAAACTGAAAGTGAAGTACAGATTCTTCAGAGACACAAAAGCTAGAGAATCTATTACTTGCAGACTTGTACTAAAAATAATGTGAAGGAAAACTTCATAGACTAAAGGAACATAATGCCAGACAGAATCTTGGATTTGGACAAAGATCATGACACTCTAGAAATGCTAAAAATGAAATTATATTTTTTCTAATATTTAATTTTTTTAAAGGATAATTTGCTTCCTAAAATTAAGTTGTAGCAGTATATCACAGACTTATATGTAAAACATCTGCTTTCTGTCACGAAAGATTACTTAGCATAGTCTCATTTTATGCAAATAGAATTATTCAGTATGTATTCTTTTTTGCCTAGTTTCTTTCAATCAGCAACATTATTTTGAGGCTCATTTACATGTATATCAATATTACATGTTTTTATTGCTGAGTAATATTTCATTGAGTGAATACACCACGATTTGTTTATCCATTTATCTACTAATAAATAGTTCTGTTGTTTCCAGTCTCTTGTTCCTAGAGACTTTACAAATGAAGTCACTAAGAACATTTACGTAGAAGTCTTTGTATGAACAGATACACAAGATTGTATTTCCCCTGGACAAATAAATACCTAGGAGTACAATGTCTTCATCATATGGTAAGTTTACACTTAAAATTTTTAGAAAACTGTCAAATGGTTTTCCAAAATGGATGTACCATTTTACATTGTTTACATACAAATTCCATCAGTACATTCTTTAGTTCTTCCACATCCTTGCCAACACTTGGTATAATCAGTTAATTTTTCTTTTTCCTTTTTGATTTATTTTATTTCAAGACAGGGACTCACTTTGATGCGCAGGCTAGAGTGCAGTGGTGTAATCATAGCTCACTATAACCTTGAACTCCTGGGGTCAAGAAATCCTTCTGCCTTAGTCTCTTGAATAACTGGGACTACAGGTACCAGCCACCATGCCCAACTATTTTTTAATTTTTTTGTAGGAGTGGGGTCTCTCTATGTTACCCAAGTGATCCTCCTGTCTTAACCTCCCCAAAATCTAGGATTATAGGTGTGAGTCACCATGCCTGTTCTCGGTTTCGTTTTTGATTTAGCTATTTCAGTAAGAATCTAGTGGTATCTTTTTGGGGTTGTGTTTTGTGTTTCCTTACAGACTTTGAGCATCTTTTCATACATTTAACTGAAATCTTCTTTGAAATGTCTGTTCAAGTCTTTTGTACAAAAGTCCTTTATCAGCTATGTGATTTGCAAAAAAAAAGTTATTTTTTATAGTAGTATTCTTGATGGTGTCTTCTAAAGAGTAGAAACTTTTTATTTTAATGATGTCTAATTTACCAAAATATTTTGTATGCAATGTGCTTTTGTTATTATATCTAAGAAATTCTTGCCAAATCCCGTGTCACAAATATTGTCTCTTATATTATTTCTTCTAGAAGTTTCATAATTTTAGGATTTACATTTATATGTATGATCCAATTTGAATTATTTTTGTATATGGTACAATATATTTATCCAAGTTAATTTTTAATAAAGGGGTATATATTTTTCAGTCCCAACTGTTGAAAAGGCTATTTGCTCCCTCCTGAGTATACTGTGCATGTCTGCCTAAAATCAGTTATCAACACACATGTCTAATCCTAGATTCTTTATTTTGTTTTATCAATCTGTTGATCTGTCTTGTATCCAGTTCCACACTTTCTTGATAATTGTAGCTTTATAATGAGTCATAAAACTAAGTTGTGTTTATCATGGTTTTGCAGATTTTTGGTCAGTCCAACTCCTTTACATTTCTGTTTTAATTTTAAAACTGGCCTGTTAAACTCTATGGGAGAAAAATCTGCTTGGACTTTAAGATTGTATTACATGTACTGTTCAATTTGTAGAAAACTGACTTCTTAAATATATATATTTTTCAACCCATGTACAGAGTATATCTGTCTTTTCATTAAGGTTATTTTAACAATATTATCCAACTTTTACTATACAATCTTACATATATTTTGTCAGATTTATTCCTATGTTATATTTTTATGCTATAATAAATCACTATTATTATTTCAACTTTTGGTTAGTCATTGATAGTATGTGGGATACAATAATTTTTTTGTAAATGATTTTGTAAACTAGACTCTCACTAAACTCCCTAATAATTCTAGCGTCTTATTTTAGGTTCCATTAAATTGTCTACCTAGATGACCATATAATTTTCTCATGTCAAATAAGTTTTATTTCTTCCTTACCAACTGGATGCCTTTTTTCCCTTGCCTTATTGCACTGGCTAGAATCCCCACTGGAATATTGAATATAAGTAGTTAAGAGCAAATATTCTTGCCTTGCTCCTTATCATATTCTTTCAACATTCGGTATGATATCAGCTGTAGGTTTTATATAGAGTATCTTTATCAGGTTGAAAAAGTTTTCTTCAGTTCCTATTTGATGAATTTTTTTCAGTGATAAATATTGATTTTTGTTACCTTTTCCACACCTGTTAAGACAATTATAACTTTTCTCATTAAATTTGTTAATGTGGTAAATTATACTACTTCTTTTTTAATGTTTAGGCTATAATGTATTGGATAATTTGTTCTTAATAGCAATAACAAAAAAAAAGTATCACTCTCACTGTGAAAGAAGATTTCTTTCTGCATAACATTGGGAGTTATATAGGGTTTGATTGTTAAGGAGGACGTATAGCACCCAAAATGTCAGTGCTCACTAATCTACAATTTATTTTAGGCAAAGGATACAATACAGCAACAGCGTTAAAATAAAGGTATGCATCTTAGTCAATGTTTGCATCACAGACACAAACTCGAATTTTTCTCCCTTTGTAAGAGCCATAATGGACATCATTTCTCTTTGTTTTTCTTTATTTGTGGTTAATTCCCTACATTACTTTATTTATTTATTTTTGCTTTTAAGTCTTTTTTTTTTCCTTCAACTTTTAAGTTCCAAGGTACATGTGCAGGATGTGCAAGTTTGTTACAACGTAAACGTGTGCCATGGTGGTTTGCTACACAGAACAATTCACCACGTAGGTATTAAGACCAGCATCCATTAGCTATTCTTCCTGATGCTCTCCCTCCCCCACCCCTAACCAGCAGGCCCCAGTATGTGTTGTTCCTGCAGTGTGTCCATGTGTTCTCATTGTTCAGCTCCCACGTTTAAGTGACAACATGCAATTTGGTTTTGGGTTAGTTTGCTGAGGTTGATGGCTCCCAGCTCCATCCATGTTCCTGCAAATGACATGACCTTGTTCCATTTCATGGCTGCATAGTATTCCATGGTATGTATGTACCACATTTTCTTTATCCAGTCTATCACTGATGGGCCTTTCAGTTGATTACGTGTCTTTGCTATTGTGAATAGTGCTGTAATGAACATATGCATGCATGTATCTTTATACTAGAATGATGTATATATACCCAGTAATGGGATTGCTGCATCAAATGGTATTTATGGTTCTAGATCTTTGAGAAATTGCCATACTGTCTTCCACTATCATTGGACTAATTTACATTCCTACCAACAGTATAAAAGTGTTCCTTTTTCTCCACATCCTCATCAGCATCTGCTGTTTCTTCACTTTTTCATAATTGTCATTCTGACTGGCATGAGATGGCATTTCATTGTAGTTTTGATTTGCACTTCTCTAATGATCAGTGGTGTTGAGCTTTTTATCATATGTTTGTTGGCCAAATGAATGTCTTCTTTTGAAAAGTGTCTGTTCATGTCCTTTGCCCATTTTTAATGGGGTTGTTTTTTCTTGTAAACTTGTTTACATTACTTTAAATTAACTATAAAACTATATTCTTTATCTACTTGGGATCTGTGGGAATTTTCTGTGTAGATAGCATATCCATTTCTTCATATAAGGAACTTCCTAACTGTAGGAAAGAACTACAGTAATTTTCTACCTTTTCTTCATCCCAACACACTCATGGGAGATGTCATACTACCATTGATAGACAGAGTTCATGCACCAGTCCAGTGACTCTCCATGTTTCTGAATGGGCTTTCGATATGCTCTTCTTGTACCCACTTTCTACGAAGAATCCCTACCCTATAATTGAGAAATTTCGCTGAGCATGAGGAGTTCTGCAGACCAAATTTTCAGTGAATCTGGTAACAATTATTTTTGAAAACAAAAATTTAAAGTATCTGGAGAAAGCCTTACCAGCATATAGCAAATGAAGAAATACTCATAGAAATCTACTAAAACTAAAAAATACATATGTTAGCAATATTTGAACCAAAATCTACATACTGCCTCCCCTCTCCCAGCTCAGTAAGGTGGAGACTCCCTCCAAACTGCTGCCGCTGAAAACCCAGGGTTTCTTCTCCTTCCTGCTACCAGTCTGAGGGCTATTTTCCTGGGAGGAGTAGGACATTGACATTTCTCATCTTTACCCCAGCTACCTGTTGTTGAGGCTAAGTGTTGGGTGAGTATCACCAAAAGGTACGGAAATAAAAAAGTAAAAAAAAAGATTAAAAATAAAAGATTAAAAAGCTGACAGAAGGAAGAAAAAAATAGTATGTATTTGTAACTCAGTTATTCGTCTTCTTATTCATCATTTCTCTGTCTCTTCATTTGTTCCTGTGGATTTCAGTTACTATTTGGAGTCATTTCCTTTGCCAAATAAGCTTTTCTGCTCATCTTCTTTCTTTGTGCTGTTGTTGGTAAATATATTAATTTTCTGCATGTTATAGGCCCAACAATACATTACGTATGTATTATTTTATACAATTGTGTTTTAAGTCAGTTAAAGAAGAAAGAACCAGAACTATGCATCTCTAATGTCTTTTATAATTACATAATTACTTTTCCCAGTACTCTTTATTTCTAATGTGGATTTGACTTATTGTCTGGGACCACTTGCTTTCAGCCTAAAATACTTCCTTTAATATTCCTTATAATGCAGGTTGGCTAGCAACATATTTTCTCAGGTTTTCTTTATTCTTTATTTTGCCTTCATTTTTGAAAGGCAGTCTTGCGAATGTAGGATTCTTGGTAATTTGAACACTTTGAATGTTATCCCACTGCCTTCAGGACTCCATTGGTTCTGATAAGAATACAGCTGTTAACCTAACATCGGTTCCCTTATAAGTAATGTATTTTTTTTTTTTTTTTACTGCTTTCAATATTTTTTCCTTGTCTTCAGCTTTCAGTATTTTTACTATTTGTGGGTCTGTCTGTGTTTATCCTACTTGGAGATCATTGAGTTTTCTGAATGTGTATATTAATATTTTTCAGCCATCATTATCATCATTATTATTTTGAGACAGGATCTAATTCTGTCACCCAGGCTGGAGTGCAGTGGTGCAATTATAGCTCACTGCAGCCTTGACCTCCAGGGCTCAAGCAATCCTCCCACCTCAGCCTCCTAAGTAGCTGGGATTACAGGCACATGCCACTATGCCTAGCTTTTTTTTTTTTTTCTTTTTTTTTTTAAATTATACTTTAAGTTCTAGGGTACATGTGGGTCTTGTTATGTTGCTCAGGCTGGTCTTGAACACCTGGCCTCAAGTAATCGTCCTGCTTTGGCCTCCTAAAGTGGTGGGATAGCAGGTGTGAGCCATAGAATCTGGCTTTTATTTTTCAAATATCTTTTCTACATTTTCTTTCCTATCCTTCTTGTAGTCCCATTATACACATTTAGTATGATTAATGGCATTCCATATTTCTCTGATGTTCAATTCATTTTCTTTTTTTTCCCCCACCATTCTTCAGATTGCACAAATTCTATCAATACAGCTTGAAGCTTGCTCTTTCTTCTACCAGTTCAAATCCACTGCTGAGTCCCTCTAAGGTAATGTTAATTTCAGTTGTTGTACTTATCAACTCCAGAATTTCCATTTGGTTCCTTTTTTTAAGAAATATAATTTCTATCTTTTAATTAATATTCACTATGATGCAAAATTGTCATCATTTCTTTCTCTGTTTTTTTTTGTTTGTTTGTTTGTTTTTTGTTTTTTTTTTTTTTTGAGACGGAGTCTCACTCTGTCACCCAGGCTGGAGTGCAGTGGCACAATCTCGGCTCACTGCAACCTCTGCTTCCCAGGTTCAAGCAATTCTTCTGTCTCAGACTCCCGAGTAGCTGGGACTGCAGGCGCACACCACCATGCCTGGCTAATTTTTTTATTTTTAGTAGAGGTGGGGTTTCACTGTGTTGGCCAGGCTGGTCTCAAACTCTTGACCTCATGATCTGCCCACCTCAGACTCCTAAAGTGCTGGGATTACAGGCATAAGCTGCCGCACCCAGCCTCTTTCTCTGTTTTTTAGAGATAGAGTCTAACTCTGTCACCTAGGCTGGAGTGTAGTGACACAATCATACAATCATAGCTCACAGTAACCTTGAACTCCTATGCCAATCATACAATCATAGCTCACAGTAACCTTGAACTCCTATGCTAAAGCAATCTTCCCACCTCAGCCTCTTGAGTAGATAGGACTACAAGTGGATGCCACTAAGCCCAGAACATTTTTGATTCTTTTTTTGACACAAGGTCTTGCTATGTTGCCCAGGCTGTACTATAACTCCTTGCCTCAAGCAATCCTCCTTCCTCAGCCTACCAAAGTGTTAGGATTAAAGGCATGAGCACCTGAACCAAGCACCAACTTTTATTTCTTTAAATGATGGGTTGATGAGTGCAGCAAACTGCCATGGCACATGTATACCTATGTAACAAACCTGCACATTCTGCACGTGTATCCCAGAACTTAAATTATAATAATAAAACAAAACAAAACAAGAATGGTTTCCTTTAGTTTTATGAGCATATTTATAATTGCTGTTTTGAAATTTGTTTCTGTTAAATCTGCCATTTGATCTCAGTCACAGTCAATGTTTGTGGCCTAATTCCAGCTCCCCCTCCCCACCCTCTGCCATACACAGGTCATATTTTGTTGTGTCTTTGCATGTATCTTTTGTTGTTGTTGTTAGAAACCTTATATTTTGGATAATATACTGTAGTAACTCTAAGTGCTAGCCTCTCCAAAGATTGTTATTATTATTTGTTTGTTTACTTATTTAATGACTGACTAAATTACTTCAGTAAAATCTATTTCTCTTCCTCATCTCATCCCTCTGGCAGTGTGAAGTCTCTGATGTTGCTCCTCGGGATGTAATGTTAGATAGGCCCATAGTCACCTGCAATGATAGTGGTTTTGACTGGGCTTTCTTTGACTGTTTTTCTTTTTCCTTGATCAGACACAATTTTCAACTTAATTAATTGCCAGCCAATTGCTCTGTTTTCAACAATGTCTCAGGCATTGCTGCACAGCCAAATCCAATCAGATTTGGGCACTTTTGAAGGAGAAATTCTGAGGCCAGATATTTGCAATTTAAGATGTCTCTTTTCCCGTTTCTTTCTAGTAAACTAGCTGTCCTACAGCTTAGTCTATATGTCCAATGACCCCCACTCATCTTCAAATTGCCTTATATCACAACTTCCACTGTTTTTGAGAGCACTTTTAAGCTTGTACTCTTTCACATTCTGTTGTAAAGGAAGTCAGTTTCTTTGGGAAGAGATTTGGAGCTCCATTGTATGACCTGCTTTTTTCCTCAGAAAAAAATCTGTTTTCCAGTTTCTAGTGTTGGGGGCAGGGACAATGATGTGTTTTTCCCCGAGTGACATTCTTGCTTTAAAAGTTGTTCTTAGTGGCTGAGGAGGGTGGTAGCACCAGGTAGCCTCTTTTGGCATGGAATCCCAGTGTTACAAGCCAAGATAAACACAGTTGGGGCCCCAGTATTCTCCCAGCAGTATCCCCAAGATAGTGCCTCTCTCGCATCAGTGGGGGCTGCTGGGCAGAAGGGAACCATCCCCTTTCTCTTTCTGATCACAAGCCAAACAAGTGGGCCAAGAACACAGAGGAACCAGGATCCCAAAATTGAAATCTGAGCTGGAGCTTCTTATATCCTGCTAGTTAAACGAACGGGCATATTTCTAGCTATGTGGAGAGTATCAGTGGCAGAGCTCCCCAGGATTCTCACAAAGTATAAATCATTAACTTCATTGATATCAATAAACATCACTAAGAAGCTTGTACAAACCATCACAAAACTTGTCACAGACTCATTACATTGGTTAACACAATGGGCCTCTAACAAGTTTTAAGGGGGGATAAAAAAGATCCAAAATTATTTCTCTGTTGTAAAACTCTCTTCATTATTAGTCAGCGAAGTTGATCTGATTCATAGTCATATATTTATTTAATAAATTTATATTTTTAGTTGTGATCCTTCAGAAGAACTGGAGACAAGGATACGAGTGTAGGTATTTTTGGGAGAATTTAAGCCAGCAAGGAGATGTGATGGAACAAAGTGAATGATTCATTAAATAAAGAAAATTCTATTTCAGGTTGTAGTATATATTTTACATTCATGAACTACGGAGGCTCAATTCTACTAGCAGCTCTTGGGAAAATGGCTTCCAGAATTGTTTGCCTGATCTATGAAAGGCTGGGCCATTTATCTCCCTGCTGCTTTCTTCTACTGTCTGAGAGTTGCCTATAGGGGCCTCAATTACCAAAACTTTTGGTAAGCGTGTGGACAGAGGCCAATATAGTTATAATGGTATTGAAGAAGGCACTGGGGAAAAAGAGTGACAAGAAGCTCAGTATATGAATGGGGACAGTGTCAGCACCAGGTGAGTCTGGTCTCACTAGAACTGTGTACTGCAGCACAGGCTACTGTCTGTGGTAAGGTAAGAAGATGTATCATAAAATACAAAAGATATCTGTTATGTCCTGTCTCTCTTATCTTCTGGACTATGAGCCACACAGTCTGTGTGTGACTTAGAGCTCTGTCTGTTTTATTTTCAATGCCATAATGAATGCCTAATATTTCTCAGATGGATGGGAAAAAAAAGATGGAAGGAAGGGAGCAGGGGAGAAGAGCAAGAAGAGAAAGCACAAGTCAAATGTCTATACAAAGTAATACATGAGTATCACAGGGCTGCAGAGGTGACAAGAGTGGCAAAGATTGCAGGACCATAAAGCATGACAGAGACCAAACAGAAAGTAGAATAATTGCTATTAAGATTCTCAAATTTAAAAGTCATCTACTTTAGTTTTAATTCAAGTCTACTCTAGAGAATTAGTTACTATGATTCCAGTATCAATTAGTAGCATCTTTCAAAATGAAATCTTTCATTTCTATTCACTTTTCTGGGACGTTTTAGAGCTGAGATAACTTGGAGAGAGATAAAAATGAGTTCATTTTTCTTTTTATGTATAGAAACCTTATAAATTTTTTTTTCTGACAACTGTCAGGTTTTTTGCTGCTTTGTCAAGCAAAGTGATAGTAGTCTTACAGCCCTTGGGAATGCAAATTTCAAGTCAGAAATTAACTTTTGTAGCAATACAGAGTACACAAGATAAACAGATGGTTCTGTAGTCTCGAAGTATCTTCATATATTTATTTATGATGCTTACACACACTTCATGTTTTGATAGATTAGTGACTGAAAGCTTCATTAAAGGAGACTGGCATGATGTGAAATTATCTGAATGAAAAGATGTTGCTGTTATGTCTGCGTTAGGTCTAATTTTATTTAGTCGAGAATAAACAGTAATAATATTTTACTTTTAATAGTCTCATTGTAGATTTTGGGTTCACGTTTAGAAAAGACACTTTTCTTTTGGAAATGATTGTAACTAAACATAAATAGAAGGGGAGAGAGAGCATTTCTACTAGATTGCTCTATTGCAGAGTTCCTTTGATTTTTTTATTTTTTTATTTTTTGGAGCATTTTGTGAAAAATAAGGAAATAATGATTTAATAATTACCTTAATAAAGGTTTGGTAGAATATGTATAATGAAATTAATAACAAACAGGAGTAAAGACAAGAATTAAACTAATAGGTAAATGTTAACATTAATTTTCTAGATAGTCCTTATTTAAAAGAGAAAATATATAATATAATAGCCTATACGACTATAAAGTGAGAAAAACTGTGTTAAATATTACATTGAAATACCAGTTAAAGTTTCTAAAAATAAGATGATCTACATTGTTTACATTTATTTGTATGTGGCAAAACCTAAGTAATTCAGTGAAAATTTAGTATTGAAATATTCTTAAATGAATTGAGTGATGAACAAATGAATGAATGAATGAAGAACCAATGAGTATACATCTAGTAAAAAAATACTGTTTGGTTAACTTCAAGTATCTAAAATAATCCCCAAAACAGAGACAGGAAAATTGTTGCCCCTAAAATGCCCTATTTTAAATAATGGATGAAATTCATTTTAAAAAAAAAACTTTTGTACTTTAAAAGAATTTAGACTCAACAGAAGATTTGCAAAAATAACATTTAAAGTTCCCTCATATTTCACGTAGCTTATCCTAAAGTTAATATCCTACATACTCACAGCATAATACTCCAAACTAAAAAAATAACTACATAACTTATTCATGTTTCACCAGTATTTTCACTAATATCCTTTTTCAGTTTCAGAATCCAATTTGGTTTCCCACATTGCACTTCATTATTACTAATCTTTTTATCCCCCAATCTAAGTCAGATCCTCAGTCTTTTTTTGTCTTTCTTGATCTTGACAAGTTTGAAAAGTACTGGTTAAGCATTTGGTAGACTATCTTTTAATTTGTGGTGTTTTTCTATTCATAGTATAGTCAAAGAGTATAGTATTTTGGGGGAGAATGTTACAGAGATGATGTGCCTTACTCAGTGCATCAGATCAGGTGTAACATAATATTTATATTATTACAAAGGGAAAAAATTAGTAATTTTGCAGTGTCTGCCAGGGTTCTCCAATATAATGTTATTTTGTTTCCATTTGTAATTATAAAATATATCAAGGGACATATTTTGAGAATGTGAAAATATTGTTTGTCTTTAAATTTTTGCTCATGAGTATTACCATAAATCTCTGGATCTTGCTTCCAGCAATTATTACTATGTTGTACTAATCGTGTTTTTCTATTTCATTATTTCCATATTTGTTAATAGGGGTTATTCTGCCAGGAGGAATTGTTTCTCTCTTCTCCATTTTATGTATTTATTCAATCACTTATTTATATCTCTATGGACTCATACATATTGTATTTGAGTTATAATCGAATGCTGTTTACTTTGATACAGAAATTGTTCCTACTTTCACCATTGGGAATGTTTTCAGCTTGGATGTTATATCTTTTCGGCATTCTTTTTTTTTTTTTTTTTTTTTAATTCTGTTAGCACATCATTACTTTCTGTCAGGGCAAGATGCTCTGAATTCCTCTTATATTTTCCTAATCTCACCTTTAGAAACAGCCGTCATTTGTCAATGAATTTGATATATATTTGAAAAAAGCTTATTTTTATTATGTAAAATACATGTAACATAAAATTTAGCATTTTAACCACTTTTAGATTAATATTTTAGTGGCATTAAGTGCCTGTACATTATTGTACAACCATCACTATTATTCATTTTTAGAATTTTTCATCTTAAACTGAAATCCTGTACCGATTTAATAATAATTCTCCCGTGGAAACCACCATTCTATTTTTGGTCTCTATGAATTTGACTTCTATAGTTACTGCATGTAAGTGAAATCATACGAATGTGTCTTTTGTGTCTAACTTATTTCACCTAAAATATCTTCAAGTTTTATCCAAGTTGTAGCATGTGTCAGAATTTTATTCAGGAAAGAGCCATTTTTAATATATTTATGTAATTAGTGTTCTTATAAAATTTTACTTTCTTATGATATTAAAATATCACTTATTCGTGATCATGAGATCACTATATTTTATATTAAAATATTATCTTAAATGTATAGTGAAAGAAATGTTCTAATATTTATAAATCTATAATTTGCAAAGTGTGATAACTCCTTTAAAAAGTATGTTTGAAATGTCCACTTCTGTTAGTGTACAGAAGTATGCAGGGAAATATTATCCCAACATTAAAAATGAGAACCTTTGAGATATCTACAAACAGAATTATTTTAAACCTATCAGAACACTTAGGCTACAAATAACCTAATTACCCAAAATCCAAAATATGGATTTCTTTAAGAAAAGATGTAATTGTATTTTTTTCTCTTTGTAGTGAAGTAAATATAGGAGAAATCATCATATACACATGTAAATAAAGCAGATTTAAAAAATTGACACAGATTTTGTATATTTACTGGTTATAATGTGATGTTTTGATCTGTGCATACACTGTAGAAAGATTAAGTCAAGCTAATTAACATATCCATGGCCTCACCAACTTGTTATTTCTGGCAAAAGCACTAAAATCTATTCTTTTAGCAACTGCAAAACATAACAATACATTGTTATTAATTGTGGTCATCAAGCAGTACAATAGACCACTAAAATGTATACCTCTAATCAAACTAAAACTTATACCCTTTGATCAACATGTCCCCGTTCCTCCACCTGTGTTTCAAATTATATGATCCTGCAATTCCCCTACTGGTTACATATCCAAAGGAATTGAAATCAGTATGTCAAAGAGATATCTGCATTCCCATGTTCATTTCAGTATTATTCACCGTGATAGCTACAATATGAAAGCAGCCTAAGTGTCCATCAATGAGTGAATGGAAAAAAAAAAAAGTAGTATAAACACTCACACACAAACACACACACAACGGAATACTATACAACCTTCATAAACAAGGAAATTTTATCACTTGCAATGACATGAATGTTTCTGGAGGACATTATACCAAGAAAAATAAGCCAGGCACAGGAAGATAAATACTACATATTTTCACTTATATGTGGAATTTAAATAAGTTTACCTCATAGAAACAGAGTGTAGAAAGGTGATCACCAGACTGACTTTTAACACTTTTTTTTCAAGTTTAATTATGGACTGGGGTAGCAACTTAGATTCTTTAGGACTCCCAAACATATGGTAAAGAGTAAGTATGCATCCAACTGCTAACTTTTCCAAAGGCCATTGCTGAATGTTCACAAAAAAAAGATGAGAAATGGGCTATAAAAACTCATAAACAGAGCATGATGCCTTCTGAAACACTGGCATGTCAGTCACTCTGTATTCCAGGGGTGGAGTGGAAGAACAAAGAATACAGTGAATCCTTCCTGCTTTCCAGGCACTATAATGAGTGTAAGGAAGTAAATATCTACTTTTGTGGGAAAGAAAAAATATCTCAGATTGGTTTACAGTAACTGATCTATTTTTTATTATAGTTTAATGATGTGAGGTTTTTTTTGAGATCTTATGATTTAATACAATGCTAATGTCTTAATCTCAGTTAACATGCCTATAGAAAAGCCTAGTTGCTAGGAAACTAAGAACTAAGCCAAGGTATGATTGTACTCAGTCATTGTGATGTATGCTAACTATTAACAATTAGAAATGGCCTGTTTAGTATAGGTCTTGCTAAGGAATTTTACTTTGATTGGCTCCTAAAATCATATGGAGGATGTTCATCCCTGCAACTTCTATTCCCTCAGTTTGATGAGAGTTGGACCCAGCTCTGTAATGACAGGAAATCTTTTTTACATACTATTCCTGTAAGAAAAAAATAAAATTGCCCATAAGCATAGCTCTCTTCCCAGGTGTGTTGCACAAGAGGAATATTTATTCTACTGTGTACCTCAATTACCTGGGCATGCAAATATAAATGTACAGTCAGTTAAGAATTAACTACTCTACATCATAAAACGAGAGTGTGGAGAGAAAAGATTTAAGGGAGCAACACAGGTAGGTTTCGTAAGGATAGTTTAGCCTTTGTGCTACACAATATAACTGCATTCAAAACTCCAAAATAGTTCAGTAAATCTATTATAAATAAATGTTGTCTGTGAATAGCTTTTGACTGAGAGCAAAAAGGAGGCAATTTCAAAATCATGTGAGCCTCAGCATGAAACAGAAGAATGATGATACTTTAAAAATTCACCACCCAACAAGAGGAGACCCAAAGAATGAAAGTGCTGAAGAAATTAGCCAAAATTTTGAGGGGAGGTATGAGCATTTATAGGCCACAAAATTGGTTGAGGAGTTCAAGGAGACTTTACCTGGATATTGTGCGCAGAGAGGCCACCCCTTGTTTTCTAAGTTCTGTTCGTTTTTGAACTGAACTGGGGTCCATTTGCCCAGTGCAGTAAGACCAGATATCCACACCAAAGTTTGCAGCAGGAGAAAGGAAGCTGTTTGTTGTCAGGGTGTCAAGCAAGAAGGATCAGGCAGCTAAAGCTTAAGTCC
Organism: Pongo abelii; assembly: GCF_028885655.2. Lineage (NCBI taxonomy): Eukaryota > Metazoa > Chordata > Mammalia > Primates > Hominidae > Pongo > Pongo abelii. The sequence goes on from NC_071991.2 coordinate 90,379,365, forward strand.
TAACCTCCTCCAATGGCTTACAAGGAAGAATTTTAAAAGGCAGGTTTAAATTTCAGGAAAACAGAAGTTACAGGCAAAATCATAATTCAACACATGGAGATTACACATTGGTTTTGGCCTAAAAGGGTGAAATAACTTGGGCAGGGCCCTAAAGGTCATAGAAAGAATCAAAACTTTTCTGATTTGCAATTGATTAAGGAAGAGAAGCTTAAAAAAGAATTGGGGTCAGCAGAAAACAATGTTAGCTCTGGCTCATGGTTGCAACTTTCCAGGACTGTAGAATGAATGGTGGTAAAAGTTCAGTTCCCCTTTGCTGGGGTCTATATTCCCACAGATCCATTTTGTTGGGGTCCAGTTTTCTGAAGAACACTCAGAGACATATGTTGAGATGTTATATTTAGTTTATTTAGGGAACCAAATGTGATTGTTGCTACCTTGGCTATTTTTAAGCTACTATTGCCTTCTTGCTTATCAAGTTGCTTATTTTCTTCTCAGGGTTAGTGAGGTGCCTGGAATTTCTTTTGAAGGAACCCAAGATTTTTCTCTAGGCTAGTGAAGTGCCTGGAATTTATCTGAAGGAACTAATTCCTTTATTTCGTTTATTTCCAGGGTTGGGTAGGTGCCCACAGGCTCCTAAGAGGGGGATCCTGGTGTATCATGTGTTTGCTTTCAGAATCTCCCATCCTTATACTAAAGAAAGTTGAGAATACTACACTGCCCTCCAACTTTGCCCTACTCCAACCACAAAGTATTCTATTTCATCATATAAGTTAGTTTAAATGTCAATATGTAAAGTTTGGGTAATCAGCAAGATCACTGACCATGGACGCAGATCAAATTTGCTAATAAAATACCACCAATATTGGAATGAAGTTTAAGTGCAATGTGTAAGTGAAGGCCAAAATGTGAAGATTTTGTATTTAATAGCTTAGAGCCACAGATATATTCTGGAAATAAGTGTTTGAATTTAAAGGTTTAGAGGATTAGATTTCAAGGGCCATTTACTTGACATGTAACTGGAGCCTGAATATTTAGTGGCAGTACGTTATCTCAGAAGAAAAAATAGATATGGGCTTGAGATAATTAAACTAATTATTAAAAGGAAAATATAGAAGCAATAAAAATCTTAATATTAATAATCTGAGCCAGAACAGAGGGAATCTGTTCAGATACATTGAGTACGTATAAAGTTTCTTCTTTTTTTTAATTAATGAATATTTTATGGCTTGACATACCTTTAGTGTGCATTCTCTTAAGCATTGTAGAAAAAAGTAAATAGAATTGATAAGTTAAACTAAGAACAATTTTTTTCTCACACAGCCAAAGTACAAGAATTTTACCATCCTATTGGCAAGTGATACTATATATATATATATATATAGTATCACTTGCCAATAGGATGGTAAAATTCATATATATGTATAAAAAAGCAAAATAATCATAGCACCCTAAACCAGGCTTCTCTGTTTTATTTTCTTGCAGACCCACTCTCATCAACATTTCTTTATTTGAAAACTTAAAACCTGCTTAGAAAAGAATAATCAAATATGAAAGTATATTAATGATCATTTAGCTCAGCAACCTCATTTTTTGACTATGGAAACTGACACTGGAGATTAAAAGGATATTCTAATTAGTGATCCATAGTATAAGTTTGCCTATTCCCAATATGTTAGCCACTAATGCTGCTCAGATTAACCTCACCAAAAACGTCTTTATACTCTCAGATTCTTTCCTGTTAGAGTGTCAGAAATAATAAGTATTCTGAAGTATGTGTACATTAAATGTTTTGGTAGTGGAATTGAGCAGCATATTACTAAATTTAATTTTTAACTTTTTGTTTGCTGTATTAGTTCGTTCTCAGGCTGCTATTAAGAAATAACCAAGACTGGATAATTTATAAAGAAAAGGGGTTTAATTGACTCACAGTTCCACACGGCTAGAGAGGCATCAGGAAACTACCATCATGGTTGAAGGCACCGCCTCACAAGATGGAGGGAGAGAGAATGAGTGCTGAGCAAATGGGGAAGTCCATTATAAAACCAACAGATCTCATGAGAACTCACTATCGTGAGAACAGCATGGGGGAAAACTCCCCCATGATTCAAATATCTCCACCTGGTCCTGATCTTGAGACATGGGTATTATTATTATAATTCAGGATGAGATTTGCATAAGGACACAGAGACAAACCATACCATTCAATCCCTGGCCCCTCCCAAATCTCATGTCCTCACATTTCAAAACACAATCATGCCTTCCCAACAGTCCTCCAAGACTTAACTCATTCCAACATTAACCCAAAAGCCATGTCCAAATTCTCATCTGAGATAAGGCAAGTCCCTTATGCCTATGAGCCTGCAAAATCAAAAGCAAGTTAGTTACTTCCTAGACAATGGGGGTACAGGCATTGGGTAAATGCTCCCATTCCAAATGGGAGAAATTAGCCAAAACAAAGAGGCTACACGTCCCATGCAAGTCCAAAATCCAATAGGGCAGTCATTAAACCTTAAATTTCCAAAATGATCTCCTTTGACTTCATGTCTTACATCCAGGGCATGCTGATTCACAAGGTGGTGTCCCATGGCTTTGGGCAGTTTTGTCCATTTGACTTTGCAAGGTACAGCCCCATTCCCGGCTACTTTGCAGGCTGGAGTTAAGTGCCTGTGTCTTTTCCAGGTGCACAATGCAAGCTGTTGGTGAATGTACGATTCTGGGATCTGGAGGATGGTAGCCTTTTTGTCACAGCTCCATCAGGCAGTGCCCCGAGGGGATTCTGTGTGGGTGCTTCAACCCCACATTTTTCTTCTGCAATGCCTTAGCAGAGGTTCTCCATGAGGGCTCCGTCCCTGCAGCAAGCTTCTTCATGGACTTCTGGGCATTTCCATACATCCTCTGAAATTTAGGGAGAGGTTCCCAAACCTCAATTCGTGACTTCTGTGCACCAATAGGCTCAAGACTACATGGAAGCTCACAAGACTTAGGGCTTGCAACCTCTGTATAAATGGCCTGCACTGTCCTTTGGCCTGTTTTAGCGATGGCTAGAGCAGCTGCAATGCAGGGCACCAAGTCCCAGGCTGGACACAGCAGCAGGTCCCTAGACCTGGCCCACAAAACCAGTTTTTCCTCCTAGGCCTCCAGGCCTTTGATAGGAGGGGTTACCTCAAAGGGCTTTGACATACCGTGGAAACATTTTCTCCATTGTCTTGGTGATTAACATTTGTTTCCATGTTACTTATGCAAATTTCTAAAGTGGGCTTGAATTTCACCCCAGAAAATTGGTTGTTCTTTTCTACTGCATGGTCAAGCTGCAAATTTTCCAAACTGTTATGTTCTGCTTCCTCTTGAACACTTTGTTGCTTAACAATTTCTTGCTGGAAAAAAATTGATGATACCCTAAATCATCCCTCTTAAGTTCAAAGTTCCACAGATCTCTAGTACAGGGGCAAAATGCCACCAGTCTCTGCTAAAGCATAGCAGGAATCACATTTACCCCACCACCCAAGAAGTTCTTTATCTTCATCTGAGACAACCTCAGCCTGGACTTCATTGTGCATATCACTATCAGCATTTTGGTCAAAGCCATTCAGCAAGTCTCCAGGAAGTTCCAAACTTTCCCACATCTTCCTGTCTTCTGAGCCCTCCAAGTCCTTAGGAAGTTCCAAAGTTTTACACATATTTCAGTCTTGTTCTGAGCTCTCCAAACTGTTCCAACCTCTGCCTGATACCTAGTTCCAAAGTCGCTTCCAAATTTTTGGGTATCTTTATAGCAGTAGCTCAATCCTGGTACCAATTTGAAGTATTCACACTGCTATGAAGAAGTACCCAAGACTGGGTAACTTATTAAGGAAATAGGTTTAATTTAGTCACAGTTCCATATGGCTGAAGGGGCCTCAGGAAATTTACAATTACTGCACAAGACACCTTTTTATAAGGCAGCAGGAGAGAGAATGAGTGCCAAGTGAAGGGGGAAACTCCTTATAAAACTATCACATCTCAGCCGGGTGTGGTGGCTCACACCTCTATTCCCAGCACTTTGGGAGGCTGAGGCAGTTGGATCACAAGGTCAGGAGTTCAAGACCAGCCTGAGCAACATGGTGAAACCCTGTCTCTACTAAAATTACAAAATTAGCAGGATGTGGTGGTGCACACCCATAATCCCAGCTACTCAGGAGGCTGAGGCAGGAGAATCGATTGAACCCAGGAGGTGGAGGTCGCAGTGAGCTGATATCATGCCATTGCACTCCAGCCTGGGTGACAGAGCAAGACTCTGTCTCAAAAAAAAAAGAAAGAAAGGAAGAAAAAAGGAAAAAAAACCCTCACATCTCATGAGAACTCACTCACTATCAAAAGAACAGCATGTGGAAAACTGCCCCAATGATTCATTTATCTTCACCTTGTCCTGCCTTTGACATATGGAGATTATTACAATTCAAGGTGATATTTTGGTGGGGACACAGAGCCAAACCATAACACTTGACATCAGTGTAAACCTGACAAATTGTGAGGATTCCATTTCAGATTTCTATTTATGAGGAATTTGGGAACATTTATACATAGCATTTTGACCTTACCAATATCTGATTTCCCACTATCCAAGAACTGATTTATTAAAGATGAAGAGAAAAAAAAGAGCTCACTATATTATTTTTATATTTTTATTGTATCTCTTACTAGATTACTAAAACAGTGGTCTGTTTAGTAAAACTTCTGTACAGTTTTTGACTTGGAAGCAATGCAATGGCCAACCTCCTTCCATCTTCCCTGCTACAAAAACAAAAAACAAACATATATGTATGAAGTAATATAAAGAAAATAATAATCTCCTGTAGCCTACTAGTATTTTTTTTCTTCCTCTGACTTTGCTACGTAGAGATGGGTAGACCAATAAATGGAGAGAGATACACATTGCTCTTTAAGATAGCAATTTCATAATAAATTGCTAATTTAGCAAGGCGGAAGATGTGACACATAATCAAAAGGAGGATCTGCATATTTATCTTTGTCATGATTACAATTACAATGATGTTTAGTTGGGAATACCTAATTTATGAATGTGTCTATTGCTACACCTGAAAGTATATCATTAGTTTGTGATTTTTCTGGATATTCCCTGAAATCTGAAGCAACATGCCTTGGCAAGCTAAATAATTGCCTAATTCCTTAGTCATAATACTTTTTTGTTTGTGATAAAGTCCTAGTTTACAAAAGATAACAAATTGAAATTAAAACCTTCAGCCCTAAAATATGTATTCTGTTTTCTTTTTTTTTGAGATGGAGTCTCACTCTGTCGCCCAGGCTGCAGTGCAGTGCCACGATCTCCGCTCACTGCAAGCTCCGCCTCCTGGGCTCAGGGCATTCTCCTGCCTCAGCCTCCCAAGTAGCTGGGAGCCCGCCACCACGCCCAGCTAATTTTTTGTATTTTTAGTAGAGATGGGGTTTCACCGTGTTAGCCAGGATGGTCTTAACAAATGAAAATATTTTATAAATATTAAGATTAGTTAATAACCTAAGCTCTTTATATATTATGTGTTATAAGTAAAAATATATACATATATAGACATATATGTACATATGTAATTGTTATATATATGTGTATATAATATGTAATATATATCTATTTTATATATATATGCTATAATATGCAGGTATTTGGTTTCTTTTATTATATATTATTTTATACAGTATAAATCTATTTTTTCCAGCTGGGTAAAGAGATATGTGGAACTGTAAATAAACCAACGTGTTGGGGCAAGATTGGAAATAAACCTGTGCTTTGTAGGTGAGATGTAACAAAATGATGAATTAGCCAAATGAACCATGATAGATATGAAATATACAGAATTAGCCTCTCACCTTCTGGGAGATGAAACTTCTTAATGAACAGTCTGATGCCAAGTAAGCATCATGATAAAATAGTAAACTGGGCCAAACACTCTTTATATTAACTTAATAAACTTGGAAGGGAAGTGGATTGGTTGTTCCAGAACAGAGTAAATGCCATTATCTTGGGAAGTGTTGGTGACATTACAAATAGGGACATTATAAAATAATAAGTCCCTTTATTATTTAAGTACAAAAAGTCTCATGAGGCAAAATTTTGTATTAATATGGAAGACTCAACCAACTATTTTTTTTCACCATAAAATTAAGTTGAAAATCACTCGGGCTTTCCCAATTCAGAATCTCTGAGTTAGTGTTCCCGTTTCTTGAGCCTGATATAGAAACCTAAGTATTTCTACATGTTAGTAAGATTTAAACGACTATAGGATAATGAACAAATAAATCAACAGGATGTAATAACAGTAGCAGCTGTAGTAACTTTAATCAAACTTTTATAATTAGTTTTTTTCAGGTGTTTTAAATAGCCAAGAGTTTAAATATATTGTGATCATTATTTTGGATAAATTTAATTAAGTTTTAAATAATGTTTGCTTAAGAATTCTCGATTGAAGAAATTTATTGATTTTGGTTTTTTGTTATAAAATTTATAGTTAAATATTGAAAACAATATTTTATTAATTTAGCACTGAGCATTAGACAAACTGTGAATTATAAATTTCTCTATATACACAAAGTCCTTTGAGCATTAAACTACTGAATGTTGACCTGCATATGGATAAGAGGAGTTTATCTAAGGCTGGGGAAAAAAACACACAGGAAGTAGCAGGATAAGCAATGCCTGGAACTCATAAAAAGCTGGGAAAGATCTTATTCCTACTGGACAAATTATAAAGGCCCCAGAAGCATCTTTCCTCAGTAGTTGGGCCAAATTAGTCCTTGACTTCTGGTGGCTCTTAAAATTCCCTAAGAAAACAAACAAAATAAACTCAGAAGCTTTATACTGATTCCAAGTAAAATCACTGAAATTCAGAACAAAGGCCATCACTGTTTCAAAGAATAAAACAAAATTCAGCACCTCACAAGTTAAAATTCATACATATGGCATTTAATAAAATTTTTCTGATAATATAAATAAACAGAGAAATACAGTTCTTACCAGAATAAAAATCAATAAAAAAGATCAATAATTGACAGAGATAGTAAATTTAGCAAATAAGGACCTCAGAACAGCTATTATAAATATCCTCTATTTGTTGAAGATGGAAGAGGGAAACGTGAACATGATCAGGATAGAATTAGAAGATATGTGAAAGACTTAAGTAGAACTTGTATCAATAAAAAAGAAAATATCTGCAATAGAAATGCGTTAGATTATGTTAAAATAAAATAAGAAAAGGGAACTATCTAAAATGAGGAAAAAGAGAAAAAAAAACTTAAAACAATAAAGAAGAGAGTATTAGTACACATATAATTGGAATCACAGAAGGGGAAACAGAAAAAAATTATTGAAGAATAATGACTGAATATTTTATAATTTCAATGAAAATTATAGATTCATTTATCCAAGTAGTTCAACAAACTCCAGCAGGAGATTAAAACAAGCACTTCACCAAGAAAAAAATAAGGATAGGAAATAAACAAATGAAATACATGTTCAGCTTAATTATTAATTAGAAAAACACAAGTTAAAATTACAAGGAGGTACAACTACTATACATTCATTACAATGACTAATGGGCTAAATTTTCATAGTCTGACAATGCCAAGTGTTGACAAGAATGTGAACTACTGGATTTCAGATATTTTGGGTGGCAGTGCAAAATGACTCAATTACCTTGTAAAACAGTGTACATTTTTATCAATATACATTTAGACATTCACTTTCCATTTGTTGCAGGAATCTCACTCCTAGATATTTTCCAAGAGAAATAAAGTTATATGTCTGCACAACAGTTTGTACTCTAATGCTTACAGAAGTTTCACTCATAATAGCTAGGAACATGAAACAACCCAAATGCCTATCAACTGTAAAAGGATAAACACATTGTGATATATCAATGCAATGGATAGTATTCAGCAATAAAAAACCAAATTGCTGATATACTCCACAACATGGGTGATGCTTAAATTAGTTATTCTAAGTGAAATCACCCAAACACAAACTAATACATACTGTAATTTTATAACACACAGAAATATAGTGACAGAAACAGATCAGCATTTCCCAAGGATTGAGCATGGAGTTCAGCAGTTGACTGCAATAAGGCACAGGAAAATATAGGGTTAATGAAAACGTTTTATCATGATTGTAGTGGTGTTTACATAACTCAATAAATATGTTAAATCTCATCAAATCACATATTTAAAATTAGTTATATCATTGCATATAAGTTCATCTCAAAAAACTTGATTTTTTCAATTATAAAATATTAAATATACCATTTATGTCAAGTGATCACACAGTTCTAAGCAGCTGTGCAGTAACAGGTGCTAGGTTGGTTTGTCACACATCCATAGATTGTAGAATAAAGAGACAAGCAGACCAAATGGATTTAGACAGCTTACTACTTACAGTGATTGTAACATTCTGACACTTGCTTCTTTGTCCCCACTCACAAGGCGACATAATGAGAGCCAGGTAAAGCCTGCATGCATTGGAAATCATCTCTAATCTTATGTAGGGGTGGCTGGTGAACTTGTCCATTTTCCCCTTCACAAAGAGACATTATCTTTATCACCTTGGATCATAAGCAAGTCTCTCTGAGGAGGCAAGGAAGTTGTCTCTATCTTTATGACCCTGGAATGTCTCTGAAGAGAGACATATCTATGCAGTATTCTGGAATGGAAATATATCTGAGAAAATTTGCTGCTAAAGTTTTGATATGAAGAGATTCAAGAAAAATTGTCTTCCAAATATTCCTTTTTTGACATTTGGGTCTCATTTTATATCATTCTATAATTACATTATTGATATTGCATTTTTGATATTTATGCCCTCACACAAGTGGCGTTATTTGGTTTAACAGAAGATATGAAAAAAAATTGGGTTTAGTAGATTTCTAGGTAGCTAGTATGTGTCTTTTTTTAACTGGATGTTCCACTACATAATTAACAGAGGCACTGCCTAGCTCTGTGGGGCATGTTGACCAGCATTTCTATAAAGAGAAGTGTCATTTAGGCCGGCAACCAACCACTCCAAAGTCCTAGAAGATTAAAAAGAGCTTTATTTACAGACATTATTACTGAATTTTGTAGCTTTAGTTTTTCTGATCAAATGACCAATACAATTACGAACATTGTGTCATCCAAAATTTTGGTAATAATGCCTTCTGTTTCATCTGAACATTTATGACAGTGATAAGTTAACAAACCATTAACCAAACTAATTGGATAGAACAGGAAACCACGATGTAGCTATGGTCCGGTTCATGTTTTTTTTTTTTTTATTTTTGTCTATAGTCTTTTGTTTCCTAGTTGCTTTGCTGAAATATAGTTTCTCTGGTACAGTGATGATATATCAATCTTTTGATCTACTTAAAATGGACAATTGTTTAGTTTACTGATTCCTTAGTATTAAATGTGCCAACATATTTTTCTCCACATTTTTGATACTTTATTTTTCTTTGTGATTCTTTAAAAGTGTAAAATTAACTCAATTATATAAAGACAATGAAAACTGTATTGAGTTAACAAGTCACCCATATCTGCTGTAGCTACTGATGTTGAATTCTGAATCCGAACCCCAGTTGTCTGAATTTTAGTCTTGAAAATTTTACGCGGAGTAGGTCAGTATTATTTGTACTATTTTATTTAAGTTATTTCTACAGTGAGATTAATGAGTGTTTTAATTTTCTAATGTTATATTTATATTTTCAATCTCAGTGACATTAAGGGAGCTCATTGATTTTAATAATGTGAGCAAAATTAATTGAACAATGTATATTAAACTGACAGAGACTGTAACCTCATTATGAAAATGCCATGATGTAAATATGGCAAAATGTGAAGTGAAGAGATTCAAAGGATGGACATGTTTATTAACCCACCTTTCAAGGTTGATTTTAGGCTAAACAAGGCATGACTGTACTAGGGTCAAGAAGAATAAGCATCCTATTTAAAAATTGTATTGAAGCTAACTTACAAAGTTATACTCTGATGTATCACTTTGGACATTTAAAAGAACTTTCAGATTATCAAAAAATCTAGAGAACCTCATAGCTTCCTATGCCAGTATTCTACAGTCTGTTTCTTAAGTTCCAGGCACAGTCAATGTTACAAGTTCTATGAAGATGAATAAGAGGAGACACTTGTTACTGACATTCAGCTAAAAATATCGATGAATTTCTAAGAAAACAAAGATAAGAAATATCATGCTGGTAATATGACTTCATAAAGTACAATAAAAAAGACTTAGATCACAATATTGGGCACTATTTGAAAATGTTTATACATTTGTCACTGCATATTATGTCTTTTATAGAATTATCTAGGCTCACTTCTAGCCCAGAAAAATTAAATATTTTATGTCATCACCTTATACAGTATGTAGGCCAACATGCTTATGTGTTATTTTTCATCTCTCAATAGGCATGTACATCCATTTAGTTGACATAAGTACTTCAAAATACACTTAAAATGCTTCTTTAATCTAGGATATAATTATGATGATGACAATAATGACAATAATTTTACTGTTTTGACATCCATCTTACACATGGACTGTTTTTTATCTTTGGCATGTTTCTCAAAAATAAAGTCCAATTAACATTATTTTTTAAAAATCTTTTAACCATTCAATTAATCTATGTGATTCTGTGTTGTTAATAACTCTGTATAGTAATATGGTAACAATAATGATGGTAACAGATATCAGTGCTTACTATGTACTAAAGTTTAAGATCTTCATATATATTTACTCATTTAATATTCACCATAACTTAGTGCAATAGGTACTATTACGTTTATTCTTATTTTAGAGATGAGGAAGTTAAAGTCCATACAAGACAATTAATTTGCCTAAAGCATAATGGCTTTCAACTGCTGTTGTTAGGGTTTGAAATAAGACTTGCACAATCACTATTATATGTACACACATATTATCCATTCACATTATGAAAGACATTAGAACTGATATTAGCAGAAAGAAAAAGTGATTTGCATTTCTCATCAGATGTTTACTCTGAGACATATGCTCATTAAAGATAATGGCATGAATGGCTCTCTCTCTGTCTGTTGTGTGAGTACAGTTGTATTGCAGTTAAATTCATGCATTCCCAATGTGCAAAGTACTATGTGTACTTACTGCATTAAGTGCTTTACATCTATTATATCTAAGCCTCATAACAACTCCAGTGTTATAGAGAAAATATTACAAAATAATGTACTACTAATAAAATAACACAGTGTTTTCTTTTCTAAAACAAATGAGGTCAAGGAATGCTCAATCACATTTTCTATGTCTTACCTAGAGCTACTTCTCTGGATATACATGAGAATGTACACAACAAACAACTACATCTGATTATATTGCATATGGTCACATAGGCCGTGTCATAGATATCATTCCTTATCCTAAGAGTAATAGAAAATATTAAGAATTTAAGCTAGATGGATGACATAATTGGGATACATTTTCAAAATAGCACTTAAGCCCTTTAGTGAAGAACAGATTGGAAGGACATCAGTGTGCATGTGATGAGCCTTATATATTGACAATCTCAGTGATACAGGGTGAGGTAGTGGTAATGTGGACAAGGGAGGAGGCAACTGTGAAAATATGAGGAAATTGAAGATACTTAGGACCTACTGATCGATTGTATATATGTGTGTCTTTGTACTTGCACAATTTGTGAAAAACAGATTTCAAAAATGATGTCACAGTATCTTCTTTATACAACTTCTTGGATATGGGAAATATATATTTAAATACAGCACCTGAAAGGATACTGAGATTGAAGTAATTGGTTAAAACTTAAACATGTTGATTCTCAATTATCTTTGAGACATCTACTTGGAAATACAAAGTAGCTGTTGAATATCGGGTACATAGATCTCAAGGGATGTAAGATTAGGGGTGGTAAGCATATTTATATAAATACTAACCTAAACCACAAAAATTAATAGTATCACCCAGAGAGAGGGTGTGAAAATAGAGGACCCAAGGTCAAGCTATGAAGTGCATCACCATCTGTAACAGGGTCAAGTATTAAGACGAACCAGAAAAGGATAATGAGGAGTGGCTAATAGAATCGGAGAACAACCAGGAGTGATTACGTTTGTTAAAATCTAAGAAAGATAGAGATTGCATGCAGGGAAGAAATGGTCAAATGGCTAATTTAAAGCTTAAAAACATGATATTTTATTTTGAATAATGAGAGCTGTTTTTCTGGAATAATGCTACCATAATCTAATTTTTTGGATAGAAAAGTAACTGAGATAAGATTGAGAGTAAACAGTGAATAGTATCTTTTCTAAACATTTGACTTAGACTAAGAAAAGAACTACGATTCACTGGAATGGAAGGTTAGGTGTGAAGTTCTCTTTCTTTTTTTTTTTTTTTTTTTTCTTTTGAGACAGAGTCTCGCTCTGTCGCCAGGCTGGAGTGTAGTGGCGTGATCTTGGCTCACCGCAACCTCTTCCTCCTGGGTTCAAGCGACTTTCCTGCCTCAGCCTCCCAAGTAGCTAAGACTACAGGCCGCCACACCCAGCTAATTTTTGTATTTTTAGTAGAGATGGGGTTTCACCATATTGTCCAGGATGGTCTCAATCTCTTGACCTCATGATCTGCCTGCCTCGGCCTCCCAAAGTGGTGGAATTACAGGCGTGAGCCACCACGCCCAGCCATGATGATATTTTTAAACAGTTCTACAACCTTATTAAATTATACATTTATGTATGATAAAATGTAAAGAGCCTCTCCCCACCATAGTCTATTACATGTCACACTTGTTTACTAAACATCCATGAGAGCCCAAAATAGGACAGACAATTTGTCAGATTTGGGATAGTTTCTATATTCAAGCATATTTTTTTCTGCTAGTAGAATACTGATGCATAAAGAAAGAAATAGAGGAATAGATTTAAAATGAATGATAAAAAGGTTGCTAAAAAGCTGAGACGTAATCAAAAGTGCTCAATCCAGGTGGACATCAGTGAAACAGGTCAAGTAGGTAGGGTCAAGGGCACGTCTCTCAAAAGAAACACTGAATAATTGAGCAAATGGGTCAGATCCAATTTTTATCAGAAATAGAAAATATTCAAAGATTTATAGCAACAAAGCAAAGACTATACCAGGATAAAGGCAACTTAGAAATGGTTTAGAAGCTTTGCAGTATTTTTACCTTGCCTTTGCCTCACCTCCTCCCTAGTTCAGTGGCAGTCTGAAAGCAGCAGCAGCCCACATTTCCAGCTTGGCCAATGGGCTTGTTGTTGGTTCCAAAGACAGAGCAGATCTTGTTCTTGGTTCCAAAGACAGAGCAGATCTTATTATCAAAGAATTATGTTTGTGTATTTTGACTTGTCTAGGCCTACCTAAAGCAGTCATACAAGGTAACTGACACTGTTTTACCTACCTTGGAATTTTTCAGGATGGAAAAGTGGCTATGCAAAGGAAATTCCTCAAAAAATGTTGTAAGGTAAATGAACAAACTTCTGCCATACAGGGCAGAAGTTTACAGTTGAGGAAAATAAAAAGTGTGCCAAAAGTCTGAGAGGATTAGCTGGAGACAAAGTTTCTTTAGAAAATTAGAACATTTAAGTCAGCCTCCTGCCTATACCGGAGCATTTAGAAATTAATGCATGTGCCTAAGCCAGGATGCACACTCAGAAAGACCAGAGAAGTCTCTTAAGTTTTCACCTCTGGCTAATTGTTAGGTTAAGCGAAACCTGGGAGGAGAAGATAGTGTTGTAAATGGTCAGGCTAAGCATTTAAGGAGTACCTCAACATAGAGCCAATCTGCAAATATACAGAAAGTTTTTATCTCATTTACTTTCTTTTATTTCTCTTTCCCTTTGTTTTATTTTCTCTTTCCTTTTGATTACAGATGTCACAGAAAATTTCTGTCAAAGCGCTAGCTGAATACAACCTGACAAAGAGTATAGACATTATAAAAGTAGTTTCAAATAGTCACTAAGCAAACAAAAAGCTATAACCCACATCAGGCAACCAAAACAAACATTCAGGAGAAAAAAAAATACAATTTCCATAGTTTCCCTAGCATAATGTTCCAAATTTTTAGCATTAAATAAAATGAAGCATGCCAAAGAAACAAAACAAAATAAAACAAGAAAGTATGGCTTAATTGTAGGAGAAATGAATAGAAATTATTTCAGAATAAGACACTAGACTTACTAGACAAAGATTTTAAACAACTGTTTTAAGTATGCCTAAAGACATATAGAAAAACATGAACAAAGAATCAAAGTAAACCATGAGAATAATGGCCAAACAAATAGAGACTATCAATAGAGATATGAATTATAAAATAAACCAAAACAATTCCAGAGATGCAAAGTACAATAACTGAAAGGAAAAGTTTACTTTAGGGTCTAAAAAAAAATAATCAGTAAACTTACAGATAGGTCAGTTGAAATTATCTAGCATGAGGAGGAGAAAGAAAAAAGAATGAAGAAAAAAACATTGTTTAAGACACTTATGGGATACCATAAAGAGTGCCAAATACACAGAACAGAAGTCCCAGAGCCTGGGAGATAGTGAAAGAGGCAGAACAATATTTGGAGTAATAATGGCTGAAAAGGTTCCAAATTGTATTAAAAATATGAATGTACAAATACAAAAGCTCAATGAATTCCAAGACCAAGACAAAAAGATCAAAATTATTATAATCAACCAGATACATGCCAAAGACAGAAAGACTATCTTACAAGCAGCAAGATAAAACTATTCATCTGCAAGAGATCCTTCAAGAGATTAATGGCTAAGTTTTAGCAGAAATCATCAAGGCCAAAGGCAATGGGCATGTATTTAAAGTGATGAAAGAAGAAAAATTGTACACAAATAGTTCTATATTTTACAAAATTTTCTCCAAAATTGAAGAAAAAATTAATACACTACAAGTAAACAAAAGCTGAGGAAATTTGTCATGAGTAGATCTGCTTTATAAGACATGTTGAAAGGAACCTTATAGGAATACATTAAAGGACACTAGACTATAACTTGAAGACAAATGAAGAAATAAGTAACACTAGTAAAGCTAATTAATAGGTAAATAAAAAAGCCAATATTACTGTATTTTTGGTTTTTAACTTCTCTTTTTTTCCTATGGTATTTTAACAACAAATGCACAAAAGAGTACTTAGAAATCTATGTTAATGGGCACACAATGTATAAAGGTGTAATTTTTGCAAACAATATAAAGGGAGAGGGAAGGAAGTTTACAGGAGCCAAATTTGTGTATACTCTAACGATAAGATGATATTAATTCAAGATAGTTTGTTTTTAACTTTAAAGGCCAAAAGTAGCCCACAAGGTAACAGCTAAGAAAATAACTAAGATGTACAGAAAATAAAAAAGTAATCAAAATGGAACACTACAAAAAATGAGTAAAAATAAGAAGGCCTTATATAATGGAGGAATTGAGTTATCAGAAAGATAGAAAAACAAAGAAATGACAGAAGTGAGTTCTTTTTTATTTAACTTTTATTTTAAGTTAAGGGGTACATGTGCAGGTTTGTTATACAGGTAAACTTGTGTTACAGGGTTTGTTGTACAGACTATTTCATCAGTCAGGTATTAAGCGTAATGCCCATTAGTTATTTTTCCTGATCCTCTTGCTCCTCCCACCCTTCACCCTCTGACAGGCCCTAGTGTGTGTTGTTCCCCCTCTATTTGTCCATGTGTTCTCATTTAGCTACCACTTGTAACTGAGAACATGTGATATTTGGTTTTCTGTTCCTGCATTAGTTTGCCAAGGATAATGGCCTACAGCTCCATCCATGTCCCTGCAAAGGACATGACTTCATTCCTGTCATGGCTGCATAGTATTCCATAGTGTGTATGTTCCAAATTTTCTTTTTCCAGTGTCTCATTGATGAGAATTTAGGTTGATTCTGTGTCTTTGCTATTGTGAATAGTGCTGCAATAAACATACGTGTTCATGTGTCTTTATGATGGAATGATTTATATTCCTTTGGGTATATGCCCAGCAATGGGATTGCTGGATTGAATGGTATTTCTGTCTTTTTCTTTAAGGAATTGTCACACCGTCTCCACAACAGTTGAACTAGTTTACACTCCCACCAACAGTGTATAAGTGTTCCTTTTTCTCCACAACATCGTCAGCATCTCTTCTTTTGTTTGACTTTTTAATAGTATTTATTCTAACTGGTATGATGTCATGAGATGCTGTCTCATTGTGGTTTTGACTTTCATTTCTCTAATCATCAGTGATGTTAAGCTTTTTTTCATATGACTGTTGGCTACATGTATGTGTTCTTTTAAGAAGTATCTGTTCATGTCCTTTGCCCACTTCTTAGTGTTTTTTTTTTTTCTGGTAATTTTCTTTAAATTCTTTATAGATGCTGGATAATAGACCTTTGCTAGGTGCTGGATTAGTCAGGGTTGAAGAGGGACAGAACTAATAGGATAGATGTATATATAAAAGGGAATTTATTAAGGAGCATCATACTCACATGATCATAGAGTCCCACAATAGGCCATCTGTAAGCTGAGGAGCAAGGGAGCCAGTCTGAGTCCCAAAGCCGAAGAACTTGGAGTCTGATGTTTGCGGGCCGGAAGCATTCACCATGGGTGAAAGATGTAGGCTGCGAGGCTGAGCCATTCTAATGTCTCCATGTTCCTCTGCCTGCTTTTTATTCTGGCTGTACTGGCAGCTGATTAGGTGATTCCCACCTAGAGTGATGGTGAGTGTGCTTCTCCAAGTCCACTGGCTCAAATGTTAATCTCCCTTGGCAACACCAACACAGACACACCCAGAAACAATGCTTTGCATCCTTCAGTACAATCAAATTGACACTCAGGATTAACCATCACAAGTCCACCCCTTGTCAACTTAAACCTATATACATCTCCTGAGATCATACATAATCTTCACATAAAGATAGAAATAAGGTCATAATTACACCTAACATAATACAACTATCCTTCATACAACCAGAAATGCACCAATCCCCAAACCAAATGCTATTACATAAAGTTAACAACACTTAAATGCTGATATGAAGTCAATAAATCTTATGTCATATGATAAAGGAAACAATAAATAAAATGAAGATATTTTCTTAGTACAATGTATACTTAAACATGTTCTTCACAAAAAAAAGGAAGAATTACTCATGACAATTACAGTCCTCATTTCTGCAACTAGTCACGTGGTTATAGCTGTTATTGACGACCACCTTCTTCTACTACCCATTCTGTATTCCCTTGGCTTTCAGCAAGCACCTCAGGAGGTTGAGGGTTTTTTTTTTCTTTTCTTTTTTTTTTTTTTTTTTTTGACCAAAACTTTCATTCTTGATAGGTCTGTGTCATTTGCAGTCCTGCCTGGATTGGGCTGTTGTAGTTTCCTATTGACCTTAATCACAGGGCATGGTAATACTAAGAGACATCCCAAGGAATCTCCTGTATTCCACGCATACTGTTCCTTACCTCCATTGTGGAGTAGCAGACTGATTTCATCCTGACAGTCTGAGTCAATCAACCTAGGATTGACTCACTTCTTGGCCTGTTGACTTAAAGGTAGGAGGATCCCAAAGTGTCCAGGTGGCAATCTTAACTTCCAGTTCAATGGAGACATTGTTGTGTCTCACAGTGGCAATGTTCCTCCCTCTGGAACTAAGACCTCTAGGCCAGCAGAATGTAATGTCACAGGAACAGGAAGCAAAAATTTTACTAATGAATCACTAGGGGTGATGGTGAGTGGTGCCACTTCCACTTTCACTCCTTGATTCTTGGGCCAGTGAAATCTGGCTATGGGAGAAACAGTAGCATACATTGAATACTGATTCAGAGCATACACAGCCTTCTGGAGAACTTTGCCCCAGCCCTGCAAAGTATTGTCACCTAGTTGGTGTTGCAATTGTGACTTCAAAAGTCCATTCCAATGTTCTATCAATCCAGCTGCTTCAAGATGATGGGGAACATGGTAAGATCAGTGAATTTCATGAGCATGAGCCCACTGCCACACTTCTTTAGCCATAAAGTGAGTGCCTTGGTCAGAGGCAATGCTGTGTGGAATACCATGACAGTGGATAAGGCATTCCATGAGTCCATGGATGGTAATCTTGGCAAAAACATTACATTCAGGAAAGGCAAACCCATATCAGAAGTAAGTGTCTATTCCAGTGAGGACAAACCTCTGCCTGTTCCATGATGTGAGGGGCCCAACATAACCAACCTGACACCAGGCAGCTGACTGATCACCCTGAGGAATGGTGACATATCAAGGGCTCCGTGTTGGTCTCTGCTGCTGGCAAATTGGGCACTCAGTAGTGGCCATAGCCAGGTCAGCCTTAGTGAGTGGAAGTCCATGTTGCTGAGCCCATAAGTAACCTCAATCCCTGCCACCATGGCTACTTTGTTCATGAGCCCAATGGGTGCTGACAGAGGTGGCTGGGGAAAGAGGCTGAGTGGTGTCATCCTATCCACTTATTAAAATCCTCCTCTGCTGAGGTCACCCGTTGGTGAGCACTCACATGGGATACAAATATCTTCAGTTTTTGACCACTCAGAGAGGTCCATCCACATAACCCTTCTTTTAATTTCTTTAAATTTTCCAGTCATGCTTCTTCCAAGTCCCTGACCATCGAGCCATACCATTGGCTACAGCCCATGAATAAGTACATAATCGCACATCTGACCATTTGTCTTTTCATGCACAATGCACAACAAGATGCACTGCTCAAAATTCTGCTCACTGGAAAGATTTTCCTTCACCACTGTCCCTCAGTGATGTCTTAGAAAGGGGCTGGTGGTACAGCTGTCCACTTTTGGGTGGTGCCTGCATATCATGCAGAACCATCTGTAAAGCAGGCCCTAGTCTTCTCTTCCTCTGTCCACTGATCATAGGGAACTCCCCAGGAGGCCATTGGTGCAGGCTGGTGGAGACAAGGTAGGGTGGCAGGAGTGGAGACCATGAGCATTTGAGCCACTTACTCATGTAACTTACTTGTGCTTTCAGGACCTGCTTGAGCCCAATCATGTATTTATCACTTCCATTTGATGATGGAATGCTGTTGTGTGTGACCCACTTTATGGCTAGATGGATCAGAAAACACCCAGTTTATGATAGGCAGTTCAGGTCACATGATGACTTGATGACCCTAGACAAATGTTCAGTTTCCACCAAAGCCCAGTAACAGGCCAAGAACTATCTTTCAAAAGTAGAGTAGTTATCTGCAGAAGAGAGCTGGGCCTTTCCCCAAAATCCTAGAGGCCTCTGATGTTATTCAACTATGGGGGCCCGCCAAAGGCTCCAAACAGCATCCTTATCTGCCACTGACACCTCAAACACCATTGGATCTGCTGGGTCATATGGCCCAAGTAGCAGAGCAGCTTGCACAGCAGCCTGGGCCTTTTGCAGGGTCTTCTGCTGTTCTGGACCCCACTCAAAACTGGCAGCCTTTTGGGTCACTTGATAAATGGGACGCAGTAACACACTCAAATGAGGAATGTGTTGCCTCCAAAATCTAAATAGGCCCACTAAGCGTTGTGCCTTTCTTGGTTGTAGGAGAGGCCAAATGCAGCAATTTATCATTCACCTTAGAAGAAACATCTCGATAGGCCCCACACCACTTGACCCCTAGAAATTTTACTGAGGTAGAAAGTCCCTGAATTTTAGTTGGATTTATTTCTCATCCTCTGGCACACAAATGTCTTACCAATAAGTCCAATGTGTTTGCTACTTCTTGCTCACTGGATCCAATCAGCATAATGTCATCAATATAATGGACCAGTGGGATATCTTGTGGAAGCAAAAAGCGATCAAGGTCTCTTTGAATAAAATTAGGATGCAAAGACAGAGAGTTGATATACCCCTGAGGTAGGACAGTAAAGGTATATTTTTGGCCTTGCCAGCTGAAGGCAAATTGCTCCTGGTGGGCTTTATAGACAGAAATAGAGAAAAAGGCATTTTCCAAATTAATGACTGCATACCAGGTACCAGCAGATGTGTTAATTTGCTCAAGCAATGAAACCATATCTGGCACAGCATCTGTAATTAGAGTCACCACTTGGTTAAGCTTATGATAATCCACTGACATTCTCCAAGATCCATCTGTCTCCTGCACTGGCCAAATGGGAGAGCTGAACAGAGATGTGGTGGGAATCACTGCCCCTGCATCTTTCAAGTCCTTGATGGTAGCACTAATCTCCGCAGTCCCCCCAGGGATGTGATATTGCTTTGGATTTACTATTTTTCTAGGTAGAGGCAGCTCTAATGCTTTCCACTTGGCCTTTGCCAACATAATAGCCCTCACTCTACCAGTCAGGATGCCAATTTGAGTGTTCTGCCAGGTGCTAAGTATGTCTATGCCAATTATGCATTCTGGCAATGGGGAAATAACCACAGGATGAGTCTGGAGACCCACTGGACCCACTGTAAGTCAGACCTAAGCTAAAACTCCATTAATTACCTGACCTCCGTAAGCCCCTACTTTAACTGGAGGACCATAATGACGTTTTGGGTCCCCTGGAATCACCGTCAGCTCAGAGCCAGTGTCCAGTAGTCCTTGAAATGTCTGATCATTTCCCTTTCCCCAGTGCACAGTTACCCTGGTAAAAGGCCAGAGGCCTCCTTGGGTAAGGATGGGAGAAAGACTAACAGCATAAATTGACAGTAGTGTAGTGGGGTCCCTCTTCAAGAAGAGCCAGCCTCCCTTTAATTCAAGGGGTTCTGGGTCTATAAACTGGCTTAAACCTGGAAATTGATTGAGGGGCTGTGATTCTCTGTGTTTATAATCCAAATTAGTCTTTTGTCCACTTGACCTCAAAGTTTTCTGCTTATATAAATTAAGTAAGAATGCAGTAGGCTTCCTATTAATTTCAATTTTAGGAATATCATGATTAATTAGCCAATGCTAGAGTTCTACATGAGTCAAACATCTGATTGCTCTTTGTCTCTGCTGTCCATTACAGTAGCTATGCCCACCTTGCCTTTGAAGATTGAGTGCCACCACTTGGACCCTACCACCTCAGGATCCAATTATTCCTATTGCATTTAAATTTTGTAGTTGAGTGACTGTGGTTCCCATGGTTAGATCTGGCACACAGAGAAGAGTAGTCACAGAGCTCTTCAATGATGCAGGCGCTGCCCTCACAAATCTATTTAGCAAGGCATTGGTCAAGGGTATATCTTCTGGACCCTCCCAGCTGGGATGAATAGGTCTAAAGTGACTAATCCACTCCAGTATCCCATTCTTCTAAGCCTTTGGATCCCCTCCTCTACATTAAACCAAGGGAGATCAGGCATTTCCAGCTCACTCACAGTAGGCCATTTTTTGATCCTCATTTCAAATAACCAAGCAAATAAACTGTGAACCTTTTTTTAACTCCCTGAGCTGCAACATTAAATGAAGAATCCCTAATTAATGGGCACAAATCAATAAATTCAGCCTGATCGAACTCTAAGTTTCTTCCACCATCATCCCATACCCTTAATATTGATTCCCATGCCTGTTCTCCAAATTTTGCCTATATAAATTAGAAAACTCAAGCAGTTTTTTTTCAAATGTAGTACACCTCCTTGTCAGTCACACTCTGAACCTCACCTCTAGGGGCCTGCCAGGACTTTAGTTATAGGTCTAGTAGCAAACAGGGGTGTTGGCGGTGGGTACTGAGAAGAATCAACATTGTCTTGCCTGGCAGCTCCCTCAGGGGAGGCCATCACTGTTGCCTCAGGCAGCATAGGTTTTATCTCCTTAGACAAAGGTGGAAAGGCTGATGACAGCATAGGTCAGGAAGGGGATGTTGCTACTACTGAGGCTGGGGAAGCTGTTTCTCCTGGCACAAAAGGTTCATCAGAGCTCATAAGCTCGGTGTCCCCAGCTTCACTGGAGTCCTCCCACACCTCATTCCAAGTTGCAGGGTCTCATTCTTTTCCAATCAATGCCCTCACTTTAACAGTAGACATTTGGTGAAGCTGTGTATGCACCTTTTGTTGTAGGTCAGCCACTCTCATGATAAGAACTTGTGACTGATCTTTCACAATTTTAGCTCTTTCTTTACAGGAGGTAAGGATCCCTCACTAAGGGTAATCTTAGCAGATTTGAGCCTCAGTATCTGCTTCCAAAGCCAGGAGTTAGAATCCCCAAGTTCATCACTTTCTTTCTTCACTTTGTCCAGTGAATTTAGGAGCAACCAACCAACTTCATTATGTTCCTTGGTTCTCCACATATGGTCAAAGGTATTATGTATAGAGTCACTAAACCCCTTGCCTCTCACGAGTAGTGAATCGGGGGTGTCAAATATATTTATTTTACATAACTCTCTAAATAGTTCATGCCAAGGACTATCAGTGTTCTCCATACTATTAGAAGTGGAGTCCTTAGCATTTTTGGGTCTAATCATATTAAGCAGCCAACTCTAGAAACCCAAAAACCAATGAAAGAACTCTATCCTTAATATTCTGTTCCTTTGGAAATACTGCTGGTACCAAAATCTGTGTTAGGGTTATGTAGATGGACAGAACGAATAGGATAGATGTATATATAAAGGGAATTTTATTAAGGAGCATTAACTTACATGATCAGAAGGTTCCACAATAGGCCACCTGCAAGCTGAGGAGCAAGGAAGCCAGTCCAAGTCTAAAAGCTGAAGAACCTGTAGTGTAATATTCAGGGGCAGAAACCATCCAGCATGGGAGAAAGATGTTGGCTGGGAGGCTAAGCCAGTCTAATCTCTCCAAATTCCTCTGCCTGCTTTTTATTCTGGCTATTCTGGCAGCTGATTAGATGGTGCCCACTTGGAATGTGGGAGAGTCTACCTCCCCCAGTCCACTGATCCAAATGTTAATTTCCTTTGGCAACAACCTCACAGACACACCCAAGAACAATACTTTGCGTCCTTCAATCCAATCAAGCTGACACTCAGGATTAACCATCACAGATGCATAGTTCACAAAAATATTCTCGCATTCTGTTGGTTGTCTGCTCAATCTCTTGATAGTTTATTTTGTGGTGCAGAAGTTCTTTTTTTTTTAAATTAAACTCTCCTATTAAAAGTCAAATGCCTGCACAATGGATTTTAAAAGTGATCCAACTATATTTTGTCTATAGGAGACTGGCTCAAATACGAAGTCACTAATATGTTGAAAATGAACAGATGGAGAAAGACATTCTATGCAGGTAGCAACCAAAATTCAGTGGGCGTACTAATATCAGACAAAATAGATTTTAAGTCAAAAACTGTTATGTGAGGCAAAGAGTGATATTACATGTTGATAAATGTGTCAATTCTTCATGAAGACAGAAGAGTTACAAGCAGATACACACAAAATAAGAGAGCCACTAAACATATAAAGTATAATTGACAGACTAAAAAGGAAAAATAGACTTTTCTACAATAATAGTTGGAGACTGCAATATTCTTCAAGATAGATCACATATTATGCTACAAATAATTCTCAATAAATTTAAGAAGGTAGAAATCATATAAAGTATCTTCCCTGACCATAGTAGAATAAAAATATAATTAATGCCAAAGACACCACAAGAAAACTACAGCCAAATATCACTGATACATATAGATATGACAATTCTCAACAATATAGTAACAAACCAATCCAGCTGCATTTTAAAAGGATTACATATCATGACCAAGTTGGATTTATACTTGGAAAGTAAGGGTGGTTCAACATACAAAAGTCAATACTTATAACACACCACGTTAATAGAACGAAGAAAAAAACCCACATGATCTTTCCAATTATTTCGGAAAATATCATTTGACAAAATTCAACATACATTTGCAAAAATATATTCAAACTAGTAATAGGAAAAGACTCCAGCAACTTGGTAAAGGACATTTATGGAAAGCCTACATTTAGGATTACTCAATGTTGGAAGACAGAAAGCCTTCTTCCAAGGATCAGAAAAAAGAATAAGGATGCTGATTTTTGCCACTTCTGTTCACCATCGTACTGATGGTGCCTCTTCCAGTCAAAGAAATTAAGAGAGAAAAAGACATAAGAGGCATCCATGTTAAATAGGAGATAGTAAACCTTTTGCAGATGATCTTTTCTTATATATTGAAAAACCTCAGGAATCCACAAAAGAACTACTAGAGCCAATAGACTTTTCAGCAAAGTACAGTAACCATAGTTAACATACAAAAATCAGTTGCATATCTGTACACTAGCAATAGAAAATCCCAAAACAATTTAATAAAACAAGCCCATTTACAATAGCATCTAAAAAACAAAATACATAGGGCTAAATTTAACCAGGCTGATGGAATACCTGTACACAATTAACTTGAAAATATTGCTGTAGGAAGTTAAGAAGATGTAAATAAGTTGAGAACAATCTGTGTTCATGGACTGGAAAACTTAATATTGGTAATACTAGCCAGAGTGGTCTACAGATTCAATATAATCCCTATTAAAATTTCAACAAACTTTTTTTGTGAAAATGGAAAAGCTGAATGCCAAATTCATATGGAATGATAGTAAGTCCTTTGAACAAATCTGTGTGGTAAAAAAAAAAAAAAAAAAAAAAAAAAACGCAAGTAAACAATGCACATCTCCATATTTCAAAATTTATGACAAAGCTACAGTGATCAAACAAGTGTGTTACTGGCATAAGAATAGACATATAAACCAGTGGAATAGAGATGAGAGTCCAGAAATAAAACCATTCATCTCTGGCCAATTCAATAAAGGTGCCAAGACTGTTCAACAGGTAAAGTATAGTCTCTTCAACAAATGCTCCTTGTATAATGAGATATCTGTATACAAGATCTTACATCATGTATCCAAATAAAAAAATGAAATATAGACATAAATACAACAGCCAAAACTGAAACTTAGAAGAAAACTTAAGGGTAAATCTTTGTAATCTTGGATTTGGCAATGGATTCTTAGATATGATATTAAATGCATGAGCTTAACATATGAGGTTTTATGGGGGATGATTAAATTATTCTGGAAGTTGATATAGGTGATGGCTGCATAACAATGTGAAAGTAGGAAATGTCACTAATTGTATGTATTAAAATAATTAATTCTATGTTAATTTTACCTCAATATTTTAAAAATGTGTTCTATCCAGTCTGGGATATAAAGATAGGGTGGGAAAGTATTCACTTAAAAGTAGGTATCTTTTGAGCTGGGCCCTGAAAAATGAGATGTGTAGTAATGTAAAGGAGATGTGGAATAAAGTGGAAGTACACAGGAGAAAAGCATGGTATAAAAGATTCCAAGTAAAGAGATCATGAGAAAATGCATACAAGTCAGTTAATAAGTCTTGGTGCAGGGCAATTGTGATAGGGCCAACAGGACATCAGTGCATCCTTCCTATGTAGAGGAGTCTGGATTTAACCTTAAATCTTTAGAAATCACTGAATATTTGGTGTCAGGGAAAATATGTTCAAATTTGCCTTTCAATAAGATTACTCTGGAAACTGTGTAGATAGTAATATAAGAAGAGACCAAGATGGGGGATCATGAGAATAATTTCACTGGTTTGTGTGTGAAACACAGTGATGAAAGTCTAAACTATATTATTAATCATAAAGATTTTTGCAGACATTTAATCCTGGGAGGCCTCTGATGAACGTGATAATTTGAAACAATTTGGCTGACAGGGATATGAGTTTGAAGCTAGAGGCAAGGAGAGACTATTATGTTGTTCCGAGATTGGGATATGAATTAGTGTGGTAGAAATATACAGAAAAGGGCACACTGAAGAGCTATTTCAAGGGAAGAAATAGCAGTGTTTTGTGACAGTGAATACGAGGAGTAAGGTAAATAAAATGTCAGAGTTCTTTAAAATTGTGGGCTTGTAAAAAAGGAAAAATTGTGATAAAGTATACATGGAGTTGAAGTAGTTTACTATTTAAGATAGGGGACATGCCTTTTTCCATTTTATACCGTAATTTAAAAATAAAATACGATGTTGTGAAAAAAGTATTGTGTTTAGATCCCAACTGGGCAATCTTGAACAAGTTACTTATCCTCTGAGCCTCTGCTTCATACCTACAAAGTAGTTTTTAAAAGAAAAATTACTGGATTTCAGAGGTGATCAAAGGATGTTGGGTCATGTTGCAGGATATACTTATCAAATGTAATAATAAGTGTAGGCTATAACTAGTGCTGTTATTATTACTGATGATGCTGAACTGGCCAATATTTAGGATTTGGATGAAAAAGTAATGCCAAAAAATTTTGATAGCAGGAAGAATTCATCATACATTTGCCCTTGAATCGTTTAATTCTTTTTATTCTTGGGTACTTTCTCAGTTACCGTATCTTTTAGCATCTGTACTATTTTCTCGAGTCTTAAGTATTATATTCTTAATGAATCTTAGCTAAGAATAGTTACACAATTTATACTAAGATGATCAAGTTTTCATATTTACTAATTTTGTCAACATTGTTCTAAATCTCTTGAGTCAAGACAAAACCGTAAGTTTGAGGTGTTATTCAAGCACCCTTGTTCATAGTTAAGCTGTTAATAGTATGGAAATTCAATATCCTTATTCATATTTAGGGCTCCATCAATAGTAGAAATAAAATTTTTCATGACTGAAGGGTGTATGATTTAATAGGGAAGAATATTACATATAACCAAAGAAATCATATTTTGAAATGACAGTATCAGTGTTTTACTCTCTGTGTTAAATTTTAATCTATTGAGATTAAAAATAATTAAAAAGTAATTTAATTTAATATAAAGGCCAGGAAGTATATGTTTTTACAGCCATATCGTCTAGAAATACTTAACAAAGATTTATTATAATAAAATTTATTTCTTTGTCCCAGAAAAATATACAGAACTAGAAATGATAAGTAGAATACTTACTTTCAATTGCAAAACACTACCTTAGAATAAAATATTTGGCTTTCTCTGGTATATTAGGCTCTCTGACCATTGCTAGATGATTCAAAAACAGAACATTATTACTGTGCTGTGAATTTCTAATTTCATTGATCATGTATCTTATGTGGAAAGTATATAGTGTCCTTTAGATAGAGCCAGATCCCAACATTGAGAGCAATTTATTTTCCACAATCAAGTAAAAAAAAAAAAAGTAAAACATGGAGTATCCATTACTGAAAAATTCATTAAATCAGGCTCATAATCAAATCAATTGTATTTTTTATGTTTTGTAGTTAAATTTCTTATCTACACTCTATAACCAGAAGATAAGAATAATGTAAATGAATTTTAGGCCAGTTCTATCTTCTGGTGTGTTTTATTATATTCTTCCAAAGTTAATGAACGATGCTGCTGTCAACTTAAAATCAAATTAACTGGATACACTGTGGCCACCTCATTAATTCTACATATAATTTTCTTTTGCTTTATATAAATCAGTGTTAGGACTAATTGCAATTTTACTGGTGCCTAACTGCTTCAAGATTGCAATGTTAATACACTGTTTTAATTTTGTGGAAAAAATTAATAATCAACAGTAATTTTGAGCATGCATTTTAAATTTATTTCTATGCACATATCATACCCTGCTCAATATTTAGAAATATAAAAAGAAATTAGAGATGACCCTTTAGAAATATCAACTGAATTTAAAATAACTATGATTTATATGTTAAGGATTCTAGTGGAAAAAAATGGATAATATGCAATGTCAGAGAGATAATTTCAGCAGAAACATGAAAATGATAAAAAAATGAAATGGAAATACAATAATTGTTTTAGAAACAGGAAAGAATGATTTCAATGAACTCAGAACAGCCTAATATATGTTACTGAAATCTCAAGAGAAAGGAATGGAACCAAATAAATATTTGAAGAAAGATACTAAATTTAATAAATAATAAATATATTAATAGAAACTCACAAAACCAATACATTTATGTAATTCCAAACAGAATTGAAAAAAGTAAACAAAACAAATGAAAAACCTAGGCATATCTGGACATATTGTACATAATCTGCTCACCGTCCAAGATAAAAAAATATTTAAGACAGTGATAGAAACAAAACACATTACATAAAAAGGAATAACAATGAATACTACACCATACATTTTACTTACAAAAAAAACAGAGGAAATTTGTTGCCAGCAGAATTAAAGATTGTTGAGAATTAAGAATGTTAGTAAACTTCTTTAGGCAGTAGAAACTGGATAAGAGACATAAGTATGTATCCATATACACAAAACTAAAGAATGCTAGAAATGGAATAAGGATGTAACTAGATTTTTTTTCTTGAGTTTAATTCATGTAAAGATTATGAACTCTCTAAAGCAAATTAGTCATTGCTATTGTGTGTATTTATAGCATAAGTGTAATTAAAGTACATAACCGGAATAGCACAAAGGTTGTGAGGGAAGAGTTGAGGGCATATTGTCAACCACTTAAATTGTAAATAACAGTAATAGCACAAAGGTTATGAAGGAAGAGTTAAAGGCATATTGTCAACTACTGAAATTATAAATAAAGAGGTACACTATTATTTAAAGTTAGACTCTGATGAATTAAAAAAATAAATACTAAGAGAACAACTAAAAAGAAGAATACATAATAAATAATATGATTATTGGAGACAAAATGAAATGTTAAAGTAATTAATAAGAAGGTAGAGAAAAGGATAAAGATCCAATAATGAAGTGATGAAACAAATATAAAATAGCTAGCAGACAACAGATTACAATCTACTCATATCTATAATTACAATAAATATACAGAAACCTATCAAACCACAAAATCATCAGAGTAAATAAAAAAGTTATATATACCTATATGTGTGTACATGTGTCACACACACACAACACACACTTCAAATATAAACACATGTCAACGGTAAAAGGATGGAAAAATATATATTAAGCAAATAGTAATCAAGGGAGAGTGGGAATAGTTATGTTAACATCAGACTAAATAGGCTTCAGCAGGGAAATATTACCAATGATAAGTAACGATAGATAATAATAAAGGTATCAAGTATCCAAGACGCCATAACAATCCTAGATGTGTGTTAACAACAGACTTTCATAAAAGCTGTGATATAGAAAACCTGAAAATCACTATCAACCAACTTGGTCTAATTAACATATATAGGGCTGTGCATGATGGCTCACGCCTGTAATCCCAGCACTTTGGGAGGCAGAGGCCCGTGGATCATCTGAGGTTGGGAGTTCGAGAGCAGCCTGACCAACATGGAGAAACCCTGTCTCTACTAAAAATACAAAATTAGCCAGGCATGGTGGCACATGCCTGTAATCCTAGCTACTCAGGAGGCTAAGGCAGGAGAATCACTTGAATCAGGAGGTGGAGTTTGCGGTGAGCCAAGATTGAGCCATTGCACTCCAGCCTGGGCAACAAGAGTGAAACTCCGTCTCAAAAACAAAACAAAAGAAAACAAAACAACAGCAACAATAACAAAAAACCATTTCTAGAACCTAGGAAAATAGACTAGATATTCTTTCAAGTGCATGTGGAACATCCACTGCTTGATCATATTCTGCTTTATTCAGAAAATATAACCTTAAAAATTTTAAAAAATTGGGATTACTCAATGTGTGTTCCAGTAGCATAATGGAATTGTATGAAAAAAAATAAAGAAAAAGAAAAAAAAACTAGCTTAAAAACACCCCAAATATTTGGAAATTAGACAAAATATTTCTAAATAATTAACAAATAAGGTGAAAACTATAAGAAAAATTAGAAAATGTTTTAGTTGTCTAAAAAATGAAAGTACATATTAACAATTTTGGCATGTGGATACAGCAGTGTTCAGGAGGATATTTATGCCATTATATACTCATTCGGGAGAAGAATAAAGATTTCAAATGAATGGTTTAAGCCTCCAACTTAGGAAAATCTTTAAAAAGAGGAATACATTAATCTCAAAGTAAGCATAAGGAAGAAAAGAATAACAAACAGAAATCATAAAATTGACAACTGAAAAACAATAGAGAAAACAAATGAAACAAAACCTGTTTATCTGAAAAATCAACAAAAGTGACTATAATAAATAGAGAAGAAACAAATGACAAATATCTGGAAAGATCTAGATCCATGAGGAATTGCCACACTGACTTCCACAATGGTTGAACTAGTTTACAGTCCCACCAACAGTGTAAAAGTGTTCCTATTTCTCCACATCCTCTCCAGCACCTGTTGTTTCCTGACTTTCTAATGATTGCCATTCTAACTGGTGTGAGATAGTATCTCATTGTGGTTTTGATTTGCGTTTCTCTGATGGCCAGTGATGATGAGCATTTTTTCATGTGTCTTTTGGCTGCATAAATGTCTTCTTTTGAGAAGTGTCTGTTCATATCCTTCATCTACTTTTTGATGGGGTTGTTTGTTTTTTTCTTGTAAATTTGTTTGAGTTCATTGTAGATTCTGGATATTAGCCCTTTGTCAGATGAGTAGGTTGCGAAAATTTTCTCCCATTTTGTAGGTTGCCTGTTCACTCTGATGGTAGTTTCTTTTGCTGTGCAGAAGCTCTTTAGTTTAATTAGATCCCATTTGTCAATTTTGGCTTTTGTTGCCATTGCTTTTGGTGTTTATTGTGGCACTATTCACAATAGCAAAGACTTGGAACCAACCTAAATGTCTAACAATGATAGACTGGATTAAGAAAATGTGGCACATATACACCATGGAATACTATGCAGCCATAAAAAAGGATGAGTTCATGTCCTTTGTAGGGACATGGATGAAATTGGAAATCATCATTCTCAGTAAACTATCGCAAGGACAAAAAACCAAACACCGCATGTTCTCACTCATAGATGGGAATTGAACAATGAGAACGCATGGACACAGGAAGGGGAACATCACACAATGGGGACTGTTGTGGGATGGGGAGAGGGGGGAGGGATAGCATTAGGCAATATACCTAATGCTAAATGGCAAGTTAATGGGTGCAGCACACCAGCATGGCACATGTATACATATGTAACTAACCTGCACATTGTGCACATGTACCCTAAAACTTAAAGTATAATAATAATTAAAAAAAAAAAAAAAACAAGTATCTGGAAAGAAAGAGAGAATATCAACACAACCCCAAAGCTAAGAATATGGTATTAAAAAAACTTTATTCTAATAAATTAAGAATGCCAAATTATTTGACAAAAATACTAAATTGTCCTATATTCTATACCAAAATTGTATTTACAGTTTAAAGCCTTTCCAACAAAGAAAGTCGAGATGCAGATAACTTCTACCAATTTTTTAGAATAATTTCAACTTTTATTTTAGATTCGGGGGTACATGTGCAGGTTTGTTACAAGGGTATAAGAAAAAATAGTAATAGTTCTAAAAAATATGTTCAGAATATAAAACATATCATTCTCACACTCTTTTTATGAGGCCGGCATTACCCTAATACCAAAAGCAAAGACTAGATAGAAAAAAAAATTCTACAGACCAATATTTCTCACAAACATCTATGCGAAAATCTTCAATAGTATGTGAGCTAATCGGATCCAGCTATATATAAATATGTTAATGCATTATGACCAAGTGAGTGTAACCCATGTGTTAAGTATAGCCCTGGCCTATACTTCACCTGCCTAACATGTATGGCCTTGTGAATCGTTCTCTGTGACCAGCAGACATAGGACAAAATTCTTCAGCTTAGTTTACAAATAGTTCAATCTGATAAGATAGTGCAAGCCAAAAATCTACTGCTACCATGCTAACACTTCATTCAAAGAGGGCTCTAATAGTGAATGATGAGAGAAATATTCCCAGTTAAAAGAGCTTGAGCAGTACTATTGGATGTCTACTCTGTGTGGAGGGAATATTGGGCTGGTATAAGGATATATAGGGTGCCATGACATTTGGTCAGCAGCCCAGAAGCATGGAATTGGGAAAATTAGAGACAAAGAGATCTGGGGTAGAGGTGTATAGACGGACCCAAATGAACATGCACTTTGTGTGAAACTGTCTCATGTAAATACCCATAAAAGAGAATCTACTGTAGGAGGCACTAAAAAAACCTGGGGGGGACAATGTACACATAAATATATACAAATTTTATTGTCATTTTAAACTAAAACAAAACAAAATAAAAAAGCGAGTTAACAGATTGACTTATGAAATCAATGAGTGTCAGAGAAACCTTGCACTCAGCCACGCTAATGAAACAAAGAGCAGAATAGCCATGGTGCCAACAACGAAATCTAAGCATGGGAGTAAAAGTATGCACTCTGTGTCACCAAACCTATGTAACTTTGCCTTTGTCAAACGTATGATATTCCAGTAGAGACCAAAGCTAAACCCTTGCTAAAATACCATCACAGATAGAGACCATGTAGCCACTTAATGTCAAGTTGAATAAATTGTATCTTTTTTACCCTGGGGAGCAAAACCATGTATCTTTATTGCAGTTGACACCAATTAGAGATATATATTTGCCTTACCTGCTCACAGCACTTCAAAGTAGCATGGCTTTGAATTACAGTTTATATAGCATCTTAAACAAAGAACAGCAAATTTTTAGATAAGTGACAAAACAAAGGAAAAAGACTTTGAATCTCTATGGGCAGTAACTTGGGGAAAGGCAAATAAATGTCAGATAAATGCTAGTTAGTAAAGATTGTGAATGTAAATTTCTCTGGTACCATCATCAGGCCAATTAGGGTCTAAATTTGCCTTCAGTGGTTAACATTTGTTCTTCCTGGTAGAAAGTGGAACAGGTTATCTTGTTTTTGAAATCTATGCTGTGCTTTTAGGCAAATTGAAGGAGTGAAGAGAACTTTTCTGAATCTGCTTCTTCTTAGTTGTCTTAATTGTCTTCTGATCAGCTCAAAAATCCTTCATATTTTGTGGAAGCATATTCCAGTCTCCCACATATTAATTCTCTTATTCATTTTCCTGCATGATTATCAACTTCATTCTCTTTTAGGTATCCTGTATTTTAGGCTTAATTTCTAAGACTATTTGTATTTTCCTCAATTTCTTTCCTAGATTTGATCAAACCTTGTTAGATGTATTCCTACTTACTTGTCTCCTTTTATCATCTTTTGAACTTCTTATTTAAAGTATTTCTATATACCACAATGCATTTTGAGGTATTTAATTTAACCTGATGTATCATAATATAGTTTTCCTCTGCATTTTGGCTGTTCACTTGGGTGGGGGTGGTTTAATTGCTGACATCTTTTAACCTTCAATTTCTATTTTTATAGTAGTTTATATAAATAATCATTGCTTTTGTATACTTATTTGGTAAACA
The DNA here is from genome assembly GCF_028885655.2 of Pongo abelii. Taxonomy (NCBI): domain Eukaryota; kingdom Metazoa; phylum Chordata; class Mammalia; order Primates; family Hominidae; genus Pongo; species Pongo abelii. The sequence continues at coordinate 90,412,560 of NC_071991.2, forward strand.
CTTTGGATATTTGGGAAGTTTATGAAATTCTTAAATAAATTTAAATTCTGACTTTATACCATTCCTTTCACATCAATAATTTTACAGTTTCTGTTGATTGTCATTATCTGAAAAGAAATTAAAAATCAGTTACATTTGATGCCAGTATGTATTATTGATATAAATTATATTACCTGTGTTTACAGAATCCTACAATTACCTATGCTAACAATTACTTTTTGTTATGAATAGTCAAATAATACTGAGTTTTATTTAACAACTCTCTCTAATAACTGCAACATAAAATTCATATCATCAAAGTTTGCTTTGATACAATTTGATTAGAACACAAATAATGGTCATATATTTTTAAATTAGAATTTCACTAGAGAGTAAAATTGTACATAATGTTAGATTTTCAAAACAACTGTCATAAGTAAAACATGCTTCACTATTAATAAGTAAAATATGCTTTCATGGTAGTCCATCTATCTATCTATCTATCTATCTATCTATCTATCTATCTATCTTTCTATCTATCTATCTATGTAGATATATACATACTGATATATGTAAATATATATATACTGATATATATATGTTCTAATTTTATTCTTGATTTAATATTGCCTAAAATTATTGGTGTGAAAGGAATGATATATTTTTAGTAACAATATAAACTTTCAAAAACTTGAAACATTCCAGTAAGATATGACATTCTAATAGTTCTTTCATTAAACATAACTATTGCCTGCTCTTTCTCATACTTTTTTGGGAAACATTTAACATAAAAACGTTATTTTTTTATGTTATGTGTTTAACATAAAAACATTAAAAAATGAAAGTTCAGTTTCTATTTTTATTTTTTAAAACTCTCTATACACATTTACAAATTATGCATGGAAAAACGTATGGTATATTTAGCATCTAATTTACCTTTAGAGAGCTGAGCCAAGTTTTTCTGATTAAAGTTCATTCTTTATGCTGCAAAATAAAATTGAAAAATAAAATTGTATGTATTTATATATTTTTTCTCTGATTTTTATCTGAAAAATAGCAAACCTTGCTGGAGTAAAGTAATAAATGTCTATAGTTATTCATAGACTGATTACTCAGAGTAGATAAAAAATTTCTGTATTTCCTTGAATCTTTGACATTAACACTTAGTGAAAGTAAATAATGTGTGTGTTTATGTTCAAAATATTTTATCTAGCCTTTCTCCAGAAGATGCAGAATCAAATAAATTAGTTGGTTTATTTTTTATAACTTATCAGGCATGCAATTGTAAGATGTCTATTTGCTATTTACCCCTTTTTACATACAAAAATGTAGTAGCATTTTATTATTTATTGATAATCTTCAAGTTTTTATGAATATCTATTTTTACCAAACAAGGAAAGGGAGGCCCTAAATCAATGAGTGAGCAGGTGAAGCTTATGCAGCCACCAGCTGATAATTAAAGCCGTCGTTACACAAACTTGATTTCAAGTCACTCTGAGCCTTGTTCTATCCTTGATGTCTAGGAATTTTACTTTGAAGTAACGTGTAGAATTTCTTGACAGGTTTGTATATTGTTGAGTGGTTATATTTTGCTAGTTGACAAAATAAAAAAGGTATTAAAATATGAATAATTCTTCTATTGTAAGTTCAATGTATAGTAAATAACTTTGTTATTATTTATATTTTTTTCTCCTACATACAGAAGCATTTTATTCCATTAGACACAATTGAGATTCAAGGACATCACAGTCTTACTAATGCAAACAACAATATACCAAATTGACAATCTAGAGTAGAAAGGTTTATTAATAAGCTATGTGTTCTATTTTTATTCTTTGTGGATTTTCATATATATTTTGTTTAATTTTATTATTATTATACTTTAAGTTTTAGGGTACATGTGCACAACGTGCAGGTTTGTTACATATGTATACATGTGCCATGTTGTTGTGCTGAACCCAGTAACTCATCATTTAGCATTAGGTATATCTCCTAATGCTATCCCTCTGCCCTCCCCCCACCCCACAACAGTCCCCAGTGTGTGATGTTCCCCTTCCTGGGTCCATGTGTTCTCACTGTTCAATTCCCACCTATGAGTGAGAACATGCGGTGTTTGGTTTTTTGTCCTTGCGATAGTTTGCTGAGAATGATGGTTTCCAGCTTCATCCATGTCCCTACAAAGGACATGAACTCATCCTTTTTTATGGCTGCATAGTATTCCATGGTGTATATGTGCCACATTTTCTTAATCCAGTCTATCGTTGTTGGACATTTAGGTTGGTTCCAAGTCTTTGCTATTGTGACTAGTGCTGCTATAAACATACGTGTGCATGTGTCTTTATAGAAGCATGATTTATAATCCTTTGGGTATATACCCAGTAATGGGATGGCTGGGACAAATGGTATTTCTAGTTCTAGGTCTCTGAGGAATCGCCACACTGACTTCCACAATGGTTGAACTAGTTTACAGTCCCACCAACAGTGTAAAAGTGTTCCTATTTCTCCGCATCCTCTCCAGGACCTGTTGTTTCCTGACTTTTTAATGATTGCCATTCTAACTGGTGTGAGATGGTATCTCATTGTGGTTTTGATTTGCATTTCTCTGATGGCCAGTGATGATGAGCATTTTTTTCATGTGTTTTTAAAGTCAATTTAATATTTTAAAAATCTCCTCAAGCATTTTCCTTTTTTCTATAGCTAACTTACCTATATTTCTGCATCTTTCATATATGTTTGTTATAGATGTGTCTTTATGTATATACAAATATTTTTGTTTAAAGAATTTCAAGAAACAGTAAGTATAACCATGTATCTATCTCCCAGTACCTTCTGCCTTGTTGTTAGGAATAGACAATATAGGTCAAAGTTTAACACATTTCTGCAATCTAAACATATATCTTTATTTTCTCTAAGTAATGAAACATTTGTCATGTACATATGGGCAATTTTACAGAAAGATATTACAAGTGGAAAGGTCCTAGTATATAATCAATATATTGCCTCTAAAGCAATTAAGTTCATTTTCACATTTTTTTTCACATCTGTCTGCTTTCACATTTCTGTTGTGTCACAGCGGCCAGTTCGCTACCCAATACCAGAAAATTATCCATGAAAAATAAGAATTTATCTTTTTTTCTTATACTTACATAAGGGAGTGATAAATCTTACCTGAGAATTTATAATTAAAGGGCTGCTTACAAAGGAGTCAGCAACACAAATTCATAATAGCTGAGTACTGAGAAAACATGCCTGACCAACATTTTAATTTAAAATGCTCTTGGGTATTAGTGGCATGAGCTATCTGCTACAAACAAATGCATATCCTCTGTTGGGGGAAAATAATATCAAACTAGAACATAAAGTATTATAATTGTTAAAAATAAAGTGATTGATGGCACAACTGAAAAAAAGTAAAATTAAAGAAAAATAAGTTAGAAAAAGTGAAACCTAGAGGAAACAAAAGCAAGAGGAGAGTCAGATTGATGGTAACCTCACATATTGGAATAATCAGAGGCAGAATAAAAATATATATTTAAAGAAGGAAAATGTAAAAAGCAACCCAGAAATAATAGCAAAACACTATGAAAAATGCCCAAAGTATATTTGAAAGAGAATTAAATATAATAATATTTTTTAAGTATATTAAAATTAAAGTTAAAATTTTACAGTCAGTGGATTGGGTGTGTAGATCTGGAATTGATGGATCCATTTATCACTTTTATAATTCCATGATTTTATGTAACTCACTTCCAGATTTAAGCCAAGAAATATCTTTAATGAATATAAATTTCTTGAATAATAAGTTTCATTTTTTTCTCTATTTTAGCTATTATTTTTAAGGTTTCAAGATAACCACTATTTTTTAAAAAATATTTTAAATAAAATAACTAATATATTTAAAATGTCCTTTTGTCTCCAGTAATATGTCAAATATGCTTTGACAAAAACTGACTCAACAGAGGAAAAAATAATAAAATATGGAGAAAATAACATAAAATGTTGAACCCATAAATGAAATCAAACACACCAGACATTTTAAAGCCAAAACTAAGTAAATATAGGAAGAACAGATTGTTACTTAAAGTGACTTTCAACTTGATGGCATTTGAAGAAAGAAGCAAATGCCACATTGATTACCATCCAATTATAGAGCATGGATACCGGGAGACCAAGCCCAGAGTTGCACAAGTCAAGATAAAAATTGAAGACGCTTAGGATAAAAATGAATAACTTTCTTGTTGCAGCAATATTCTCTCATGAAATCAAACAAGAAACAAATCTTAACAAGTTGGCCAAAATATTCAGCACAATAAATAAATGCACGAGTTGAGGCACTATATAAATTTCAGGACAGCAACTACTTAAAAGAATTACAAAATGAGGATCTCTCTATACAAAATAGCTTTTTCCCTTGAGGTATTAATGAATTCCAAAGTAATTGATAGTAGACTGAGAATAACTGGACTTCAAGGTCCTTCAAAGAAGAAGGTGCCTGAGAAAATTTCCTGCATTGTAATTCCTAGGTTAGAATCCTTCTATAAGAGTGAGGGTAGACTGGAACTAGAGCAGTTCCTATAAAGACCCAAGCTGAGCTTCAAATTATCTCAACCTTTCGTTCCTCTTAGAGGAGATGATATGCTCCTATATCAACAGCATCCTAAAATGAAGAGTAAATTATCTATGAATTTATTTTTTAAAGACAAATTATTTCAAAAAGTTTCAACATTGCACAATAATTGCCAGTCTTATCAACATATAAAAACAGATAAGCAAAAGCCAATAAATAAAACAGATAAAAGAAACAAACTAGCAAGAGAAAAATATACTGTAATAATCAGATATAGATTTTAAAATAAATATGAGTATGAAATAAAATACAAGATAGAAATGATGTAAATGAAAAAGAGGGAAGAAGAGAGAAGAAGAGGGAAAAAGCAGAAGAGGAGGAGGAGGAAGAGGGGAGGAGGAGGGAGAAAAGAAGAAGACCTGATGAGTACTTTATGATTTTCCTATAAAATAACTGAAAAGAAGTCCTTTTTAGATTGGCTCCTATCATAGACTGAGTAGTTTAAACAAAAAATATTTATTTTTCACACTTCTGGAGACTGGAAAATTCAAGATCAAGGTTCCGACTGATTTGCTTCCTTATGAGGGCTCTCTTCCTTGTTTGCAGATGGCTGCCTCTTGCCCTATCTTCACATAGTAAAGTGAGAGATTATCTCTCTCTCCTGCTTTTTCTTATAGGGTCATTACTTTCATTCATGAGGGCTCCACCCACATAACCTCATTATTTCCAACAGGCCTTTTCTCCAATACCATCACATTCAGAATTAGGATTTAACATATAAATTTTGGGGCAACACAAACTTTCAATCCACAGCAAGCCCAAGAAAATATGAAGAAAATAACATAAAATATTGAACCCATCAATGAAATCAAATGTACCAGACATTTTAAAACCAAAACTAAGTAAAAATGTGAATAATAGAATAAATAAAAAAGATTAAAAGGATAAAAGCTGTTTTAAATAGAATATAACATATATGTAATAAGAGGTCTTGAGAAAAGTCAAAGGGAGAATGGGAAAAATATATATTTGAAGAGAGAAGAGCATAGAGTTTTCCAAAATCGATAAAAGACATTGAGCTAAACATCCAAGAAGTACTGTGAAAGCCAATAGTATAACTATAAATAATATCATTCTTCATACATCATAAGAAATCTACTAAAGATCCAAGACAGGAAAAGAATATGAGAAACAGTGAATAAAATAAAATACAACAACTCCTTTATAGAACCAACAATGAGACTGTTTGTCTTCTCGAAAGAAACAATAGACAAGATAAGAAAATGTTATTTGAAAAAAATAGCCAATGAGGAATTATATTACTACTGAAAATATCCTTCACAAATCAATGGAAAATAAAGACATTTTTAGATGAAGAATAAAAAAGATTACTCATTAGCATAGAGTCACATTTAAAAGAAACCTTAAAAATCATTCTTCAGACAAAAAGCGTATGATATAAGGTAAAACCAAAGATATTAAAGAAAGAATGATTTTCAACAAAATGTGTAAATATGTGGCTAATATATAAATATTGAATTTATAAAATAACCTGAAAAACTGATGTGCTTCAAAATGTACCCATCATTAAATACATAACATGAAAAAAACTATTGAAGGTAGAGGTTAATTGAAGTTAAAATATTATAAAAAGTCCTTACTCCATGAAAGTGTAAAATTGTTTATTTATTTCATAATCAAATAGTCGAACAATCTAAGGAATTAATAGCAAATGTAGTAATTTCTAAGGTATTAATAAAAACAAGAGTAAAGGAATGTATCATAAATGAGTTAAGCATGAAAAGTGACAAGTTGAAAAAATACAGTATTAATCTAGCAGAAGACAAATAAATGGAAAAAAAGAAGATAGAACTGATAGCAAAAATAGGAAAAAAAAAGGTAGAGGGATATATTTAAACCAACGTTATATGATTAATTATTTAGCACACAAGTGAGCTGCAACTAAAGTAAGAGGTTACCAGGTTAGTTTTAAAATATATGCTGCTAATAGGAGATATGTATGTATTATTATAAGAACACAGAATTTTTTTTTTTCTTGACAGAGTCTCACTCTGTCTCCCAGACTGGAGTGTGGTGGCACTATCTTGGCTCACTGCAACCTCTACCTCCTGGGTTCAAGCAATTCTCCTGCCTCAGCCTCCCGAGTACCTGGGATTACAGGCACATGCCACTACACCAAGCTATTTTTTGTATTTTTAGTAGAGATGGGGTTTCACTATGTTGGCCAGGCTGGTCTTGAATTCCTGACCTCAAGTGATCCACCCACCTCGGCCTCCCAAAGTGCTGAGATTACAGGCATGAGCCACCGCGCCCAGCCAGAACACAGAATTTCTGAAGGAAAATGATATACAACAAATATGATCTAAAATATAGTTGCTCTATAGCTATATAAATACAAACAAAGTAAATTTTAAGATAAGGGGAACTACTGAGATAATAAGCAACACTTTTCAATGACTAAAATCAAACTATCAAGAAGATATAATAATTCTAAATTTTATACTTAATAATATAGATTTAAATATGGAAACCAAAAATTAGCATAACTAAGAGGAGAATTGCACAATTATATAAATGATTTTGATAAAACTCAGTAACTAAGAAAATAAATCAACAATAATCAAGTTTATAAAAATTTTGAAAAATATTAAACTTGATTTAATACAGAAAATATTGTGTCATAAATTTAGCCACTAAGGTGACACATCAGTGCAGAGAAAACTATAAAACATTTATGAAAGAAATGGAAGAAGACACAAATAAATGGAAAGATATCTCATGTTCATTAGTTGGAAGACTTAATTGTTAAGATGTCCATGCCTACTCAACATGATCTGATGATAGGGATTAAATGCAATAAAAATGCCTGTAAAACCATGCATTTACAGCCAACTGATTTCTGACAAAGGTGTCAAGAGCACATAATGGGAAAACAATAGTATCTTCATTAAATGTTGGAACAACTAAATATCCACAGGCAGGAGAATGACATTAAACCCTTATCTCACACCATATGCAAAAACACCTCAAAATGCATTAAAGACTTGAAAGTGTGACTTGTTAAGTACAAAATTAGTAGAATACAACATATGATATTTGTCTGGGCAATGATTTTCAGAGATGAGCTAAGAAGCATAGGCAACAAAATAAAATGTAGGTAAATAGGATTGTATTGAACAAAAATGTATTTTCACAGCCAATGAAACATTCAGCATTCCCATGGAATGGGAGAAAATATTATCAAACTATACATTTGATAGAGGGCCATTACCCAAAATATATAAGAAATTCAACTCAATAGAAATTAAAAAACCAAATAACCCAGTTAAACAAAGAGTCAAATAATTGGAATAGACATTTATTAAAAGAAAACATACAAATGGGCAACAGATATATGAAAAATGCTCAATAACACTAATCATCAGGAAAATACAAATTAAAACCACAGTGAGATAATCACCTCACACTTGTTAGAATGGCTATTATCAAAAAGACAAAAATTGACAAGTATTGGAGAAGATGTAGGAAAAAAGGAACCCTGCACATTATCGATGGGAATGTAAATTAAGTTATCCATTATGGAAAATGATTTGGAGTTTTCCTAAAATAAATTAAAAACAGAACTACCATATGATCCAGAAACCTCCCTCCTGGATATATCCCAAGGAAATGAAAGCAGTATGTAGAGGAGATGTCTGCACTCCGATTTCCATTGCAGGATTATTCACAACAGTCAAGATATAGAAACAACACAAGTGTCCATCAATGAATGAATAGATAAATAAAATGTGGATATATACACAATGGAATATTATTCAGCTTTAAAAAAGAAAGAAACTCTGTCGTTTGGGCAACATGGATGAACCTGAAGGACATTATGTTAAGTGAAATAAAAGAGGCACAGGAAGACAGACAGCACTGTATTTCATTTATATGGGAAGTATAAAATAATTGAACTCCATAGAAGTAGAGAGTAGAATGGTGGTTACCAGAGGCTGGAGGTGGGAGGTGGATGGGGAAGATATTGGGCAAAGGAACAAAATCTCAGTTATATAGGAAGAATAAGTACAAGTGATCTATTGTACAACATAGTGACTATAGTTAATAACAATAATTGTATTGAAAATTATTAAGAGAGTAGATTTTAAGTGTTTTCACCTCAAAAATAATAAATTGGTGAGGTAATGGATATGTTAATTAGCTTGATTTAGCCATTTCACAATATATTCATATTTCAAAACAACATGTTATAGATGATAAATATATATACATTTTTATTTATCAGTTTTCAGAAAAGCCTAGCTATTAACCTGGCAAATTATTAGAACCTATTTTACACTTTCTGTTTTAAAAGTATGTATTTGTATTGCAAGCAGCTATTAAACACTATTGTTAGGTTCATGTTTATATTTTGTCCTCTTAGGTGAGCCAAAAGTGGGCTTCTTCAATATGTAGCACTCCACTAATAAATTCTGTAGTCTGTTCTTGAAACACTGTATATTCTGATGAGGATAGTAGGATAGGAAGAATTAATAAACAAATGAAAAACATATGAAAATGCCACATCTAAGGGCAGCAGAGTACACTTTTTGTTTAAGTGATAATGGATGATTTACTCTAATAAAACATGCTCAAGGGCATAAAGTAAATCTCACAAAACTACAAATTTATACACAGTATATGCTCTGCAAATTCTGCAAGTTAGCTAGAAATGAGCAATGATAAGAAATTTATAAAATCCACAAATATTAGGAAATATTAATCTTCTAATGAATCCATGTATAATAGAAGAAATTACATTGGAAATCAGAAAATAATTTGAAACTTAAAGTGATACAAAATTAATCATTTCAAAGCAGGTTGGATGAAGCTGAAACTATGCATATATGGAAATGCATAGCCTAAAATCTATATACAAATAAAGAAAGATTAACAACAAATGAGTTAAGGAGCCTTCTCATAAAGTTTGCAAAAACAACAAATAAAAGCTAAAGCAAGCAGAAAGAAGGAAATAATACAGATAAAGGTAGAAATTAAGGAATCACAAACAAATATACAACCAATAGAACAATAAGGCTGCAAGTTGATGCTTTGAAAACATTAATAGAACTGATAAGTTCTGTTATTAGAACTTATCAATGAAATGGAGAGAATAAACCATATGAAGAATTTAAAAGTTGAACATTATTACAGATTCTTGACTTTAAAAATCCTGAGACTATTTTAAATAATTTCGTCATCTAAATTTGATTACATAAATAAATATAAATGTATGGATGTCTAGGAAAATACATTTACTAAAACACACATGGGGATAAATTTAAAAATACAAAAGCTGTTGTAATCATAGAGGAACTGAAACCTATAATTAAGAAACAGAAACAAATATACTGCTGCAGGTAATTTCTTTTGGGAATTCTTCTAAATGTTTCGGAAAGCACCAGTCTTACTCTATTTCTTCCAGATAATGAAAGACAGACAGAGAGAGAGAAGAGAGAGAGAGAGAACACACACTTTTAAACCTAAAGAGTGACAGAGAAAGAGAAAATGCTTTAAAACTCATTTTATGAACCCAGAGTTACCTTGACAACAAAGTGTGGGGCACAATCTCATTATTAAAAACAAATGGAAAAACTCTGGGGCAAAAGATCAGCAAACAAAATCTATGAAAATTATGTCATTTTTATAGTGGTTCAATTCCAGGAATCTAGAGAACTTACAGGGGGTTAACAGTAAAAATCTAAGTGGGAAAGCAATCATTTAAATTCAGAATAAAGAAAAAATTTTGTGATCACTAAATAGATGAATACACACACACACACACATACACACACACACACACACGTACACACACACACAGTGCAATATTACTCAGCCATGAAAAAGAAGGTAGTCCTGCCATTTGCAACAACATGGATGAACCTGGAAAACATTATATATAATAAAATAAGCCAGGTATAGACAAATACTATATTATTTCACTCATATGGATATTATTTTTAAAAATCACACTTATAGAAACAGAGACTAGAACAATGGTTGTCAGAGGCTGGGGATGGAGCAAATCAGGAGATGTTTGTTGAAGGGTACAAACTTTCAGTAACTAGATGAAAAAAGTTCTGGGTATCTACTGTGTAGCATGGGTGGTGATGAATGTGTTGAGTAAATTGATTGTGGTAATTATTAAATCGTGTTTATGTAAATAAAATTATCACATTGTACACCTTTAACACATCGAATTTTTATTTGTCAAGTATTTTAAAATAAAAGATTAAAAGCAAAACAAAACAAAACTCTTCATAATCCAGAGTAAAAAATTACAAACTAAAAGTTTCTCTAAAAACAAATGTCAAAGTTTAATTTTCTTTACATTTTTAACATTTTTCCTTCTTTCAGATGGTTGTGATCTGCTGCTTTTTATTATACTTGACCAGTCTCCTGCCCATTGTTTTCCCATTCTCAATTTGTCCTTAGTTTTCAGAACAGAAGAGACACTGGATTTTACCCACATTTTTCTTTTGCAGAGCAAACAGAAATAATGCATCTTTGTAACTCTAATAATCTAAAATGAGTTCATCATAGTGAAATATAAAGAAGTATTTACTAAAAGCAAGAACACCAAAGTGCAGCTTTTGTATTTTCTAGTAAATATCTCAGTGGCCCTAGAGCAGTAACTACACCTCACTTAACCCATTATGAGAGTTTCGAACTAAGTGGTATCTAAATTTTTATATTAAAGAAAATAAAAAATTGAAATACCTCATAAAAACAATCCATTTTATTACCCCTCCACCTCACAAACCACACATACATGATGCCAAGTTTCAGAAATATGCCCAAGATATGAATGACAGAATTACATGAAAACATTCAAAACAGTGTCTAAACCAGCTAGTGGCAATATCATTAAAAACAGAGAACAAAAACAAACAGGAGGGGGAAAACGGTAGAGGACAAAATAGGAATTACACATTTTATCTGCGAAGCACCATTTTTAAATTAGAAGAAATATATCATTATTGGTTTTTTAAAAAAATTGACACCAAGCGTTATGTGAAACAAAAATGACTTAATTTTAAAAAATTACCCAATGGTTCAGAGACCCAAGAACACTAGCGTTAAAAAACAATCAGAGTAGGGTGACTATAATTAGCAATAATATATTGTATATTTCAAAGCCACTAGAAAAGAGAACTTAAAATGTTACCAACACATAGACATGATAAATACTCAAGGTGATGGGTATTCCAAATACCCTGACTTGATCATTACACACATTATGAATGTAAGAAATACCTGTATCTGTGAATATGTAAAATACTTTGTATCAACTTTTCTTAAAAAAAATCGAAGAATAAGTCCCATATCTACTTTCCTCCAGCCCCTTTGTTTGGAACTCAGTGTGAAACTTGATAACTAAAAGGGGACCAGCTGTATTAAAACACGAAAGCATAAGTAATGCAGCACATTTTAAAAATAGAAACAGAAATGGTACTATAGGAAAGGTGGCATGAAACAATGAAAACATGATGTGATAATGTAGGAAGGATAAATGTATTACACATGAAAGTTAAATAAGAATACAATAACATTTAATACTTGCGTTGAATAGTGAAAGAAGTACTAAAAGTAGTGACATTGCACTCCCATACACAAACATGGTTCTCAGGTAGAGGAATCTGTAAACATCAAGGAGGCAAATTGGAGGTAATAAGTAAGATTTCTCCTTTCCTACCTTGGGTGTAGTTCATTTAACTTTGTTGCTATTCCCACCAATTGACATATTTGATGTAGGAGATTTTTAATAAAATCAATACTGAAGTGCTCATTCTAAATTACGAAAAGTCCTGGCAGATCAGAGAAGTCATATTACTAGGGATTTCCCAATAGAATCCTACTGAACTGAGTAGTGATGGTTGCATACAACCATTCTCCAGGACTGTAAGTCATCAATTGCTGTGTGGTTTCCTTAGAAGCTTAATGTTGATCTTAGAACTCTAGAAACAGAATCATGTCTATAAATAGAAAGAACATAGAAGCATTTATATCTCTTTGGGAATATAACACAATTACCCAATAAAGAGTGAAAAATATTATCTAGTATCTACTTTCAAATGCATTCATCTAGAGGCAGATATTTACACCTGAGAGTAAGATCATTGCTTGCAATTTATTGCTTATGTATTGCTTGAAGCACCATAGTGAACATGCTCCATATATTTATGATCCCAGTTCACTAAATAAGATATGGGATTAGTATTTTTGGAGTCTGAGAATTACTGCCTGATGGCGATGTCTAGCAACTTAATAGAAGCTGAAATCCAACAGTGTGTGAAATGATGTTATTTATAAAGTTGGGAAGATATTATTGAATCCTTCAATATAAAAGCTTTTGTATAAATGTGAAATATTTTATCTGGAGGATTTTATCTTTGTATTCAAATATAAAAAGAGGAGCCTTGAGGCTCTCAAACCTTGGAGCTCTTTGAATATATTTGTGTTCAAAGATAGAATATTTTATAGCAAAATATTTTAATCTAATACATAAAAGAGGAAATTAGAAGTTTAAGCATGAGAGTCTACCAGAAGTTCCATAAATGTTTCTATAAAAAACAATTAAACTATCATTGGCTAAGACTTTGTATAGATTTCTTTCCTATAAACTTCCAATAAAATTGTTTCTACTTCTTCCATTACTGAACAGAAATAGTTAAGAGTGTGTGATGAAATATATTGAATTTACACACTTTATATTCCCTCAATATAATAGTTTTGAATTTTCTTAAGAATATTGGTTATATGTAAGAATCAACTTTCAAAGTCTGTGTTTAATTAATTAGCATAGGAAAGACTGTAATTAATTTTTTGATAAATGTATACATCTGTCTTTTGGTATCTTCCATGAAAAATACTTGATAACTTCTACCTTCTTGTATTAGTCTGTTTTCATGCTGCTGATAAAGACATACCCAAGACAGGGAAGAAAAAGAGGTTTAATGGGCTTACAGTTCCACATAGCTGGGGAACCCTCACAGTTATGGCAGAAGGCAAGGAGGAGTATGTCACATCTTACGTGGATGGAGGCAGGCAAAAAATAAATAAATAAATGAATAAATAAATAAATAAATAAAGCTTGTGCAGGGGGACTCTTATTTTTAAAACCATCAGATCTCATGAGATCCATTCACTATCATGAGAACAGCACAGGAAAGACCCACTCCCATAATTCAATTATCTCCCACCGGGTCCCTCCCACAACACTTGGAAATTATAGAAGATACAAGATAAGATTTGGGTGGGGACACAGAGCCAAACCATATCATTCTGCCACTGGTCCCTCTCAAATCTCATATATTCACATTTCGAAACCAATCATGCCTTCCAAACAGTCTCCCAAAGTCTTAACTCATTTCAGCATTAACTCAAGACAAGGCAAGTCCCTTCTGCCTATGAGCCTGTAAAATCAAAAGCAAGTTAATTACTTCCTAGATACAATGAGTGTACAGGTGTTGGGTAAATACAGCTGTTCCAAATGAGAGAAATTGGCTTAAACAAAAGCACTAAAGGCCCCATACAAATCCAAAATCCAGAAGGGCAGTCAAATCTTAAAGCTGCAAAATAATCTCCTTTGACTCCATGTCTCACATCCAGGTCACGCTGATGCAAGAGGTGGGTTCCCATGGTCTTGAGCAGCTCTGTCCCTGTGGCTTTGCAGGGTACAGCCTCCCTATAGGCTGATTTCATGGGCTGGCATTGATGTTTATGGCTTTTCCAGGTGCACAGTGCAAGCTGTCGGGATTTACCATTCTGGGGTCTAGAGGATGGTGGCCCTCTACTCAAATCTCTGTTAGACACTGCCCCAGTAGGGACTCTGTATGGGGGTTCCCACTCCACATTTTCCTTCTGCACTCTCCTAGTTGAGGTTCTCCATGAGGATTCCACTCCTACAGCAAACTTCTGCCTGGGCATCTAGGTGTTTCCATACATATTCTGAAATCTAGGTGGAGGCTCCCAAACATCAATTCTTGACTTCTGTGCACTTGCAGGCTCAACACTACATGGAAGCTGCCAAGCATTGAGGCTTGCACCCTCTGAAGCCATGGACTGGGCTCTACAGAGGCCCTTTCAGCCACAGCTGGAGCTGCTGGGATGCAGGCACCAAGTCCCTAGGCTGTGCACAGGACAGGGACCCTAGGCCCAGCCCATGAAACCACTTTCTACTCCTAGGCCTCTGGGTCTGTTATGGGAGGGGTTGCAGCAAAGGTCTCTAACATGACCTGGAGACATTTTCCCCATTGTCTTGGTGATTAACATTCAGCTCCTTATTATGTATGCAATTTTCTGCAGCCAGCTTGAATTTATTCTCAGAAAATGGGATTTTCTTTTCTATTGGCTTTTCAGGCTGCAAATTTTCCAAACTTTTATGCTGTGTTTCCCATTTGAAACAGAATGCCTTTAATAGCACCCAAGTCACCTCTTGAATGCTGTGCTGCTTAGAAATTTCTTCTGCCAGGTGCCCTAAATCATCTCTGTCAAGTTCAAAGTTCCATGAACTTCTAGGCCAGGGCAAAATTCTGCCAGTCTCTTTGTTAAAACATAACAAGAGTCACCTTTGCTACAATTCCCAAGAAGTTTCCCATCTCCATCTGAGACTACCTCAGCCTAGACCTTATTGTCCATATAGCTATCAGGATTTTGGTCAAAGCCATTCAACAATCTTCTAGGGAGTTGCAAACTTTCCCACATTTTCTTGTTGTCTTCTGAGCCTTCCAAACTATTCCTATCTCTGCCTGTTACCCAGTCCCAAAGTTGCTTCCACATTTCCAGGTATCTTTTCAGTAGTGCCCCACTCTACTTGTACCAATTTACTGTTTTAGTCTGTTTTCATGCTGCTGATAAAGACATACCCAAGACTGGGGGGGGGGGTGTCTGTGGAAAGAGATTTAATGGACTTACAGTTCTACATGGCTAGGGAGGCCTCACAATCATGGTGGAAGGAGAGGAGGAGCAAGTCACATCTTATACAGATGGTGGCAGGCCAAAAAAAAAAAAAAAAAAAAAGACCGTGTATAGGGAGACTCCCGTTTTTAAAACCAGCAGTTCTCCTGAGACCCATTTACTCTCATGAGAACATCATGGGAAAGACCCACCCCCATGATACAATTATCTCCCATTGTGTCCCTCCCACAACATGTGGGAATTATACGAACTACAAGATGAGATTTGGGTGGGGACACAGAGCCATGCCATTTCACCTCTTATTTTACAAGTATTTCCAAAATCATTAGCTGGCTGAGGCATTTTGTCTGAGCTCTATTGCCATTTTTATATTAGATACTTAATTAAATAATCTTACCCTTCTGTCTTTCATTTTGTTCATGAGTAAAATTAGGATCTTATGCAAATCAGTGATTTTTATATTTTGTTTGTTGTAGTCATGGATTTATGTAGAGATGATTCAAGGACCGCTGTGAGTTAATTTTGCAGACCTCCAACCCTCCTCTTATGCCCCTTTTGGTCCTCTTTGGATTGAGACTGCACTCATTCTCTTGAAATCTACTTTTATGGCTTTAAATACCACATATTTGCAGTTACATCTCACTTTATATCTTCAGCTATCCCTCTCTCAAACTTGCACTATCTTAAAATTGCACTCTCAAACTGGCACTATCTTAATATTCCCTAGTAAACTTCCACATATTAGTAATTTTAGTTGATCAAGGCAAGTATTTCAGAGTTAACCTCGGCACTTCTATTTTTCTGACAACCCACATATAATCTACATAAAATCCTTCATGTCTGCTTTTGACATATATCTGTAATTTGAACGTTCTTCCAATTTTTATCATGTAGTAGCCTTGTATAAATCTCCTTATAGACAACTTGGCTTGCTTTGATAAACTCTTACCAAGTTATTTTGCTGCAATGTACTTTTGATACAGCAGCTAGTTTAATCCTTTGTCTAAGTTAGATGTCACCTCAGTGCTTTAACCCTTTTAATGGTTCTCCTTTTCATTCAATGTAAAAGCTAATTTCCATACCATCTGCAAACAAGCCTTTTATAATGTATTTCCCTGTTACATATCTGTCCTCAGTTCCCACTACACCCCTCCTGGATCACTGTTGTAGACACACAGACCTCTTTGCAGTTGCTAGAGGCTTTGAATGTCTACTGGGTGTTTCCTCTTCTTGAACCACAGATGTCCACTTGGTTAACTTATTTCATCTCCTTTATAATTTTTCTCAATACCCTAACTCTCAATGCAGTAACACCTTATTTCCAGCTACAAACCCCCATGCACCACCATCCTCCACAATTTTGTTTCTTTGCTCCCTAATTTACATGGTGCTTATTACTTTCTGTTGTATAAAGCAATTGTCTAACTTATTCACCTTTTGTTTCATATTTCTTTCATTCTTCTACAATGTCAGCTCCACAAAAATAGATGTTATATCTTTTTTATAGCTGTATCCCAAGTACATAATTGATTTCTAGCTCATAAATATATGTTGAATAAATTAATGAATACATGGATAAAGAGGAGCAGAGTTACTATTGGAAGGCAAAACATTTTTTCTCTTTTATCACCAAGTGTTATTAATAAAAAATGCAATGTACATTGGGTCATTGACAAAATTTCTGTTTAGCCCTCCATGCTTTCATCAGGGAAATAATGCTTTCATTACAGTTAAAAATAAGATTTGGAAGGTGATATCATTTGGCTCTGGGTCCTTACCCAAATCTCATCTCGAACTGTAATCCCCACCTGTTGAGGGAGGGAGGAGGTGATTGGATCACGGGGACAGCTTTCCCCATGCTTTTCTTGCAATAGTGATTTCCTGCAAAATCTAATGGTTTTATAAGGGTCTCTTCCCGCTTTGTTTTCTCTCTTTCCTGCCTCCTTGTGAAGAAGGTATTGTCTTCTTCTTTGCCTTCCACCATGATGATAAGTTTCCTGAGGCCTACCCAGCAATGCAGAACTATGAGTCAATTAAACCTCTTTCTTTTTATAAATTACCCTATCTTGGGTAGTATCTTCATAGCAGTGTGAAAAAGGACTAGTACAGAAGGCAAACAATTGGACATTTGCTTTCAGTATGGCCAAATGACTGCTATAAAACTTAATCACTCACAAAAAAACAAATATAAATGTTGAAAAATTACAAAAAAAGTCAACATCAGTAACAACCAACTAAATAGGTAGTAGCCATGGAAGATGAACAAAAGCAAACCAATATTGGAAAGGAGTTAACACTTGGAAGAAATAAATGCCATTAGGAAACTTTCCTGTTTCCTCTACCTTTTATCCTGAGGGCAGGCCTCAGAGTGCTTCTTGTGACATGATTAAATCCTGAAGTCTTATGCTTGAAAAGCCAGGGCCAACAACACAAGTTGGAGAATGAAGTAAAAATTTTTATTAAGGGACTCTACCAAAATGTCTGGCTAAACCACAATGAAATATCTTCTTAACCCCATTAGAATGGCTATTATTAAAAAAGAGAAAAAAATAACAAATGCTGATAAAGACATGGAGAAAAGGGTGCACACTCACACTGTTTGTGAAAATGTAAACTAGCACATCCACTATGGAGAACAGTATAGATCCAAAAATCCCACTAATGGGCATTTATCCAAAAGAAAGAATAGTATATTGAAGGGACATCTGCACCCCATGTTTATTGAAGCACTATTCACAATAGTGAGGCTAAGATAGGGAATCAACTTAGATATGTCCAACAAGAGATGAATTGATATAGAAAATGTGGTGTCTATACACAATGCAGTACTATTCAGCCACATAAAAAAGAATGAAATCTTGTCATTTCAAACAACATGGATGAGGTTTGAGGACATTATGTAAAGTGAAATAAGCCGGGAATGGAAAGTTAAACACCACATGTTCTCACTCATATGTGAAAGCTAAATATTTTTTTAAAAAGGTGATCTCATAAAAGTAAAAAAGTAGAACAGAGGGTATTACAGGCTGGCAATGGTAGGGAATGGTGGATAGGAAGAGATTAAAGCAAGATAGGAGGAATAAGTTTTGGTGTTCTGTAACACTGTAGGATGACTATAGTTGACAATAATATATATATATTCAAAAAGCCAGGAGGCGGATATGAAATGTCCCCAACACAAATAAATGATAAATGTTTGAGATGACAGATGTGTTTATTAATCTGATGTGATCACTATACATTATGTATATATTGAAACATCACCATTTAGTTCTGGTTCAAGATAGCTGACTAGAAGCAGCTACTGCGTGCCACTTTCTTGGGAAATAAAGTGGCAAGTAAATACTAGCATTTCAAGTGGATTGGTTAAGAGCTCACATCAGGATTCACTAAGGGAGTGACAGGACCCACAGAGAACAGAGAGGAACAAAGCCAAGCAGCTGCCCACTTGGGATGGTGTGAAGCCAGGGGAAACTCCCTGTCATGAAGAAAGAGTGAGTGAATGAGAATCTTCAGGGAATTCACACTTTTGTCACAGACCTTTGTGATCCTGGGCACAAGAGACACCTTCCAATCCCCTCAAGTTTCCAGATCAACACAGAGTCACCTAGAGTCTTTGCAGAGGCACTGTCCAAGCCCACTTGGAGCCTCACAGGCCTTGGATCCCTGAAGAGTCAAGCACTAGCTGCCATAGCCCAAACAGAGGCCACAGCCATGGTGCTGAGAAGTGGCCAGACTTCTCTACTGCTTGTCACCAGGCAAGGCTCCCGAGCTTGGGTTCTAGTGCAGTGACCGCACCCCTGCCTGTACACTGCATGTGGTTGCAGATCTGCACTCCTCTGGGAAGTGCCCATACTACAGACTGCACAACCCCCCACCCCCACTGCTCCTTGCCAGGAGGGACTGACCAGTTTGAGCTCCCAGCACAGCAGCCCACCACCAATACAAAATTGTAGCTGTCACAGCTCTGCATTCCTCTGGGGCAAAACTCCCAGAGGTAACAGACCAGGCTTGGCCCTGTTGCATGCCCCTAATAGTAAAGCCCAATATTGTTTTAGTGGGAGGAAAGTGAGAGGTACCACATGTCTCAAAGCTGCCAGTCTCCACTGTTCCAGCTGAGGGGTCCTGTCCTCCTCAGTGAAAAGCCCACAGTACAGCTGCCCTGCTACAACCTGAACATTTCACCTGTGGCCCAGCAACTTTCTGAAAATTACACCCCCACAGGCCTATGATAATCCTTCAGGCACCCGGCACCTAAGTATTCTGTCTGATCCTGCCTGAGAGTTCAGCCAGTGACCCAATGACCATCCCACCCCTCCCCATCACAGCCAGCACCTGAATTCTGGGCTTGCCCAACCCTGGTCCAGCCCCTTCAGGACTCATATATGCTGTCCAGCAGGCCATCTAGGGGCCTGGGAACTACCTACCCCATTCCAACTCTGCTGGCACGAGACCACTGCCTCAGGGCCTGAGGGCAGGCTGACAAAACCAGCTGACACCACCAAAACTAGCACCCACTTGCATGGGTCCAAAGGCAGCACATCCTTTTACAGGAACCAACAGTATACTACTGCCATATTGGAGAATAGGTGAGCTAAAAAGCTATCTGTATCAGGTTGAGTGATGAAGTTATGCTCTGAAATGATGCCCACAGAATCATAAAACAGATGTTTCTCATGGCTTTCAATCATGTTGTGCTCCAGAGACATACTATAGTGAACAGCCGAACTAGCAGTTAGCAGCCATGAGTGCAGGAATAGGGGTGTGACTGGAAGACAAAAGATTAAGTTCCTGCCTATATAAGGTAAAAAGCTAGTGCAGCCCCCTCACCCCACCACAGAGAACTCAGAACACTTCATCAGGAGATCCAGCCACACTTGTCAGGGTTGGTGCCTGCACTTGCCATTGAGGTATGCATAGGCAAGCCAGGGGCTCTAGTTCTGCCTAGCTATGTTTCTGCCATCCCCACAAAACAGGAATCTCAGGACACCAGGACTCCACTGTTCAGCCTTTCACCTGAAACAATATAGAGCACCACACAGTAAACAAAATCAAGTATATACCCCTGTGCTCTTTCTATAGCAGGCTCCCACATGTAAGCACCAGCAACTAGCCTGTAGGTCAAACTGTACATCCCAATATAAAATCTACTGGCAGAAGTGCATAAGACTCTATAAGCAAAGCCAAAAGACCTTACCCAACATACTCTACAGCTGCATCCTTTAGGCAGGAGGGGAAAGAGAATGAAAAAAAAAGTGTATGTATAGGAAAAGAAAAAAATTTGTATCTACAAGAAAATAATTACATTAATTAAAAGTGCCAGCATCTTCAGATGACAAGGAACCAGCACAAGAATGTTAGCACCATGAAAAATCTGAGTGTTGTGACACTACCAAAAGATTATACTTGCTGTCCAGCAATGATTCCTAAACAAAATGGAAACTCAGAAATGACAGGTAAGGAATTCAAAATATGGATTTGAAACAAGCTCAATGAGATCCAAGACATATTTCAAAATCAATGCAAAGAAACTTATAAAGCAATCCAGGAAATGAAAGAAGAGATAAACATCTTAAAAAGAAATCAACAAGCTATTGGATTTGAAAATCTCACTTAAAGACTGTAAAAATACAACTGAAAGCTTTATCAATAGACTAGACCAAGCAGAAAAAAGAAATTCAGAGCTTGAAGACAAGTCTTCTGAACTAACCAAGTCAGACAAAACTAAAAAAAATTAAAAAATGAACAATATATCCAAGAAATATAGAATTATATAAAGCAACCAAACCTATGAATTATTGGCATTCCTGAGAGAGAAAAAGGAAAAGTAAACAGCATGGAAAAACTTACTTGAAGAATAATTCAAGAAAATTGCCCTAATCTTGCTAGAGAGATAGACATTCAGAAACAAGAAATCTAGAGAACATCTCTGAGATACTATACAAAATGAACATCACCAAGGCATATAGTCACCAGACTGTCCAAAGTCAATGATTAATAAAACATATATTAAAAGCAGCTAGAGTGAAACATCAGATAATGTACAAAGGGAATCCCATCAGGCAAACAGGAGACTTTTCAGAAGAAACCTTATAAGCAGGAAGAGATTGGAGGCCTATTTTCAGCATTCTTTAAGAAAAGAAATTTTAGCAAAAAATTCATATCCCAAGAAACTAAGCTTCTAAACAAAGAAGAGTAAATGTTTTTTTCAGACAAGAAATCACTAAGGGAATTCATTACCACTTGACTGGCATTACAAGAAATCCCTAGGGAGTGCTAAACACAGAAATGAAAGAACAATACCTGCTACCACAAAATCTCACTTAGGTACATGGCCCACAGATCCTATAAAACAATTACATGATAAAAAATGCAAAATAATCAGCTAACAACTTCATGATAGGATTAAAACTTCATATATCAATATTAACCCTGAATGTAAATGGTCTAAATACCCCACTTAAAAGGCACAGAGTGCAAATTGGGTACAAAAACAAACCCCACCCATCTCTGTCTTCAAGAAATCCATCTGACATGTAATGACACTTATAAGCTCAAAGTAAAGGGTTGGAGAAAGATCTGTCATGCAAACAGGAAACTAAAAAGAGTAGGGGTCAGATAAAACAGACTTTACAACAACAGCGATAAGAACAAACAATGACATTACATAATGATAAATGGTTCAACTCAACAAGAAGTTGTATCTATCTTGAATATGCATGCACCCAACATTGAAGTACTAGATTAATAAAACAAGCATTTCTAGACCTATGAAAAGACTTAGACTACCACACAATAAGAGTAGGAGTCTTCAACACCCCACAGACAGTGTTAAATAGATCATCAAAGCAGAAAACTAACAAAGAAATTCTGGTATTAAACTTAATGCTTGATTGATTGGACCTTATAGACATCTGTAGGGCATTCCATTCATCAACCACAGATTATACATTCTTCTCATCTGCACATGGATCATAATCTAAGATCAACTACATATTTGGCCATAAAGCAAATCTCAATAAATTTTAAAATATCAAAATCATACCAACCATGCTTTCAGAACACAGTGGAATAAAATACAAATCAATAACCAGGATAGCTCTCAAAACCATACAATTGCGTGGAAGTTAAACAACTTGCTCCGGAATGAGTCTCAAGTAAACAATGAAAGTAAGGCAGACATTAAAAAAAATTGAAATAAATTAAAGCAGAGACACAATACACCAAAATCTCTGGGATGCAGGAAAAGCAGTATGTACATTGGATAAATGTTAGGAGGAAGGTTTACTAGGCTGAAAACCTACATCAAAAAGTTTAAAAGATCTCAAATTAATAATGTGACATAACACCTACAGAAACTAAAACACAAGAGCAAACTCATTCCATAACTAGCAGAAGAAAAAAATATCTAAAATCAGAGCAGAACTGAATGAAACAGACATATACACCCATACAAAAGATAAACAAAAGCAAAATCTGGTTCTTTGAAAGGATAAACAAGATCAACAGACCACTAGCTAGACTAATTAAAAAAGAGAGAAGATCCAAATAAACACAGTAAAAAATGACAAAGACGGCGTTACAACTGATCCAAGAGAAATACAAAATATCCTCAGAGACTATTATGAACACTTCTGTGCACACAAACTAGAAAATCGAGAGAAAATGGATAAATTTCTGAAAACACATACTCTATCAACACTGAATCAGAAAGAAATTGAAACCCTGAACAGACCAATATTGAATTCCAGAATTGAGTAAGTAATAAAATACTTAACAACAAAAAGGAGACCTGGATCAGACAGATTCATAGCCAGCTTCTTCCAGAATTATAAATGAGAGCTGGTACCAATTCTCCTGAAACTATTACCAAAAATTGAGGAGGCAGTACTCCTCCCTAACTCATTCTATGAAAGCAACATCATTCTGTTACTAAAATCTGGCAGACACAACGGAAAAAAGAACTATAGATCAATATACCTGATGAATACAGTTGTAAAATTTTTCTGCAAAATACTAGCAAACCAAACTCAGCAGCACATCAAGAAGTGAATTCACCATGGTCAAGTATGCTTTATTCCTGCCACACAGGGTTGTTCCAACATACACAAATCAATAAATGTTATCTACCACATAAACAGAATTAAAAACAAAAACCATATAATCACTCAATAGAATAAAAAATAAGCTTTCAATACAATTCAGTATCTCTGCATGATAAAAACTCTACAAATTAGGTGTTGAAGAAACAGACCTCAAAATAATAAGAGCCATCTATGACAAACCCACAGACAACATCATACTGAAAAGGAAAAGCTGGAAGCATTCCCCTTGATAACTGAAACAAGGCAAGGATGCACACTCTCACAACTCCTATTCAGTATAGTACTGGAAGTTCTAGCCAGAGAAAGACAATAATAAAATGCATCCAAATAGGAAAAGAAAAAGTCAAATTATCTTTCTTTGCTTAACATATGATTTTGTTGTCGTTGTTTTGGTTTTGTTTGTTTGTTTGTTTTGAGATGGAGTCTCACTCTGTCGCCCAGGCTGGAGTGTAGTGGTGCTATCTTGGCTCACTGCAACCTCTGCCTCCCAGGTTCAGGCGATTCTCCTGCCTCAGCCTCGTGAGCAGCTGGGATTATAGGCACGTGCCACCATGCCAGGCTAATTTTTGTATTTTTAGTAGAGGCAGGGTTTCACCATGTTGGTCAGTCTGGTCTCGAATTCATGACCTTGTGATCCGTTCACCTCGGCCTCCCAAAGTGTTGGGATTACAGGCGTGAGCCACTGCTCCCAACCATATTGTGTGATTTTATACCTAGAAAACCTTCAAGACTACACCAAAAAACTCCTAGAACTGATAAATAACTTCAGTAATATTTCAGGGTATAAAATCAATGTACAAAACTTGGTAGCATTCCTATACATCAATAACGGTCAAGCTGAGAACCAAATTAAGAACATATTCCACTTAAAATAGCCACACAAAGTAAAATACCTAAGAATACATCTAACAAAAGAAGTGACATATCTCTACAAGAAGAACTCCAAAACACTGCTGAAAGAAGTCATAGACAACCGAAACAAATGGAAAAATCTTCCATGTTCATGGATTGGAATAATCAACATTATTAAAATGGCCATACTGCCCAAAGCAATCTATGAATTCAGTGCTATTCCTTTCAAACTACTATCATTTTTTTCACAGAAATAGAAAAAAAATTCTAAAGTTCATATGGAACCAAAAAAGACCCCAAATAGCAATCCTAATCAAATGAACAAAGCTGGAGGGATCACATTACCCAACTTCAAACTATACTACAGGGTTACACTAACCAAAACAGCATGGTACTGATGCAAAAACAGATACATTGTCCAAAGAAACAGAATAGAGAACCCAGAGATAAAACCACATGCCTGCAACCATCTGATCTTCAACAAAGTTGACAAAAATCATCAGTAGGGAAAGGACTACCTATTCAAAAATGGTACTGGGAAAACTGGCTAACCATATGCAGAAGAACAAAACTGTACCCCTGCCTTTCATCATATACAACAAACTAACTCAAGATGAATGAAAGACTTCAATGTTAAACTTTTAAAAAAATAATTTTAACTTTCATTTTAGATTTAGGGGATACATGTGCAGATTTATTACCTGAGTATATTGTTGATGTTGAGGTTTGGAATATGATTGATACAATTACCTAGCCACCAAAGCATAGTAAACAATAGGAAATTTTTCAACCCTCACCCACTCCCTTTCCCCTCTGGTATTCTCCATTTTCTATTGTTGCCATCTTTATGTTCATGTGTGCCCAATGTTTAGCTCTCAATTATTAGTGAGAACATGTGGTATTTGGTTTTCTGTTCCTGCATTGATTCACTTAGGATAATGACCTACAGCTACATCCATGTTTCTGCAAATAACATGATTTCATTTTTTTTATGTCTGTGTAGTATTACATAGTGAATATGTATCACATTTTCTTTATCCAATACACCTTAGACAGACACCTAAGTTGATTCTATATCTTTACTATTGTGAATAGTGCTGCAATTAACATACAAGTGAATATGTTGTTGTTGTTTTTTTTGTGGAATGATTTATTTCCCTTTAGATATATACCTAGTAATGGGATTGCTGGGTCAAATGGTAGTTTTGCTTTAAGTTCTTATAGAAATCTCCAAACTGCTTTCACGGTGGCTGAACTAATTTACATTCTCACCCACGGTGTAAAAGCGTTCCCTTTTCTCCGTAGTCTTGCCAGCATCTGTCATTTTTTTACTTTTTAATAATAGCCATTCTGACTGGTGTAATATATATCATTGTGGTTTTACTTTGCATTTCTCTGATGATTAGTGATGTTCAGCATTTTTTCCTATGTTTCTAGGCCGTTTGGATGTCTTCTTTTGGGACTGTTTGTTCATGTCTTTTGACCACTTTTTAATGGTGTTATTTGCATTTTACTTGTTCACTTATTTAAGTTCCTTATAGATGTTTGACATTAGCCCTTGTCAGATGCATAGTTTCTGAATATTTTCTTTCATTCTGTATGTTACCTAATTACTCTGTTGATAGTTTCTTTTGCTGTGCATAAGCTATTTAGTTTAACTAGTTCCCATTTGTCAATTTTTGTTTTTGTTGTAATTGCTTTTGAGGACTTAGTCTTAAATTCGTTCCGAAGCTGAAGTCCAGAATGATGTTTCTCAGGTTTTCTTCTAGGATTCTCATAGTGTGAGTTCTTACATTTAATTCTCTAATCCATCTTGGTTAATTTTTATATATGTTGAAATGTAGGGGTCTAGTTTCACTCTTTTGCATATTGCTAGTCCTATATCCAGCACCATTTATTAAATAGAGAGTCCTTGTCCCTTTTTTAATTTTTTAACTTTGTTGAAGACCAAATGGCTCTATATGTGCAGCTTTATTTCTGCGTTCTCTATTCTGTTCCATTGGTCTGTGTGTCTGATTAAATATAAAATGTAAAACCTTAAAAATCCTATAAGAAAACTTAGGAAATATCCTTCCCAACATTGGCCTTGGCAAAGAATTTAGTACTAAGCCCTCAAAAGCAATTGCAACAAAAAAAAAATTAACAAGTAGGCACTAATTAAAATAAAGTGTCTCTGCACAGCAAAAGAAATTATCAACAGAGCAAACAGGCAACCTACAGAATGGGAGAAAATATTTACACTCTGTGCATCAACAAAAGTCTAATATCCAGCATCTAAAATGATTTTATGCATTTAAACAAGCAAAAAGCAAGTAACTCCCTTAAAAAATGGACAAATGATGTGAACAGAAACTTCTCAAGAGAAGACATCCAAGTGGCCAACAAACATGAAAAAATGCTCAACATTACTCATCATTAGAGTAATGCAAATCAGTACTACAATGACATACCACCTCACATCAGTTAAAATGGCTATTATTAACTTGAAAAATTACAGATGCTGGCAAGGCATCTGGGAACAATTATACACTGGGGATGAGAATGTAAATTAGTTCAGCCACTGTGAGAGCAGTTTGAAGATTTTTCACACTTAAAGCAGAACTACCCTTCAACTCAGCAATCTCATTACTGGGTGATATGGTTTGGATTTGTGGGATTTGTGTCCCTGCCTAGATCTCACCTCGAACTGTAAATTCCAGTGTTGGGAGGAGAGGCCTGCTAGGAGGTGACTGAATGATGAATAGTGTAAATTGGTAAAAATAAAAATTACTGATTTGAAATTTGGCCTACAAGACACTGAAGACAAAGTTCTAACAATTTTATTTCAGCCAGATCAATTGCATGTTAATTTAAATAGCTAATTTTTAGAGGAACATTATAGAATTCAGACTTTATATAACATATCATTCAAAATGTCTAGAATAGATTCCAAACTTATTTAACATACAAAAAAGAATAAAATATGACCCATTTTAAGAGAGAAAAAATTAGCATAGATTGATCTAGGATAATATACATATCAGAATTAGTAAGCAAGAGTTTTATGTTTGCTATTATAACTATGCTCAAGGATGTTAGGAATAATATACTCAAACAAATAAAAAGAAAAATCTTAGCATAGACGTATAAACTCTTTAATAAAAATTTTTAAATGAATGGAATACAGTTTTGAAACGAAAATTCATCAAGTCAGTTTAATGGAAGAATGGAGATTATAGAGAAAAAAGTTGTTAAATTTGAAATTAAATGAATAGAAATCATTTAATCTGAAGAACTGAGATTTTTAAAAGATGAAAAAAATGATGACATGTTCTGGGCATGAGAGATAATATCAAATATTCAAACATTCAAGCACATATATTACTGGATTCTTAAAATGGAGAGGCGAGGTAATGAAATGTCTGACATTTAATGGCAAAATTTTCCAAAATGTGGTAAAAGACATAAAATTATCAATTCAAAAAATAAGTGAATATCAAAAAGTATTAATAAAAAGGGAATAACACCTGAGCACATGATAGTTGAACAATGGAAATGAAAAGAAAAAAAAAGTACTTAAAATACTGAAAACAACCAGAGAAAAATAACACACTGTGTGCAGTGAAAAATTATGCAAATAATATAAATTACCACTGGTATCACGTTAGACACAATGGCAGCCGTAAGACTGGAGAACAACTTTACAGTGCTGGGGAAAAAATTAAACTACCAACTCAAAATTCGTCACTCTTTATCAGTCATCTTTCTTCCCCAGTTTCTTTATTTTGAACTACGTTCACGTTCCCATGATGCCATCCAGCCTCAGAGCTTTTAATAATTGCCTATTTACCCATAATGCACAAATGTATGTCTACAGTCTAGATATAAACTACAGACTTGAATATCCAACTCCCCAGCCCTCCTAGAATGTCTGAAAGTAATCACAAACTCCATGTGGCCAACCCTGAGCTTCTGACCTTCTCCTCCAAACTACTTCACTCATGACCTTTTCCATCTCAGTTGAATGGCAACTCAATTCCACTTTCTCAGATTCCTTTACAGCTTGTCAAGACATTATGCTGACTCTAGCTTCAAACTCTTTCCAGATTCAAACTCTTTCCTTCTGCTACTGCTCTGGTCCAGACAATATCATTTCTTACCGTAATATTGGTTTCATTCTTACCTCCTGTATCCTTAACCCTGTATTGTATTTTGAACACAGCAGGCAGATGCCTTTCATTTCATTCCTCTTTCTAAATCTTTCAAATGAAAGCCAAAATCCTGCAATAAGCTTTAATGATTTACAACAACTATATTTCTTTAACTCTTTCCTATCTTCTTTCCAACTGGATATAGTCCTAGTGCTTTTCTTTAAACACTCCAAGAGCTCTCATCTCAAAGCTTTGTATTGGTTGTTCCCTATGTTTGGAAAGTTCTTCTCTCAGATAGTCACATGATAACTCTCTTACACAGGTCACATAATATTTGCTCAAACAATATCTTTGAAAATATCTTTTTTATATGCTATAAGAGTTATTATTTATGTATAATTAATAATGTATCATTTATTGTCTGTCTCTCCCTACCTTAATATAAGCACCTAAGAGGCAGAGGTTATTTGTGGTAACTTTGTTTAAAGATGTGTTTTCATTTTTGAAATAGAATTCAATATATATATTTGAAGAAAGCACAAAATAATAGAATTTGTAATCTCCTCCCTCATTACTTTTATTTTTTTCATTTTTTTGTTTTCAGAGGAATTTCTATTATATTTTTCTTCATATCACAGTTGTAATTTTTCTTGGTGTCAGCTGCCCTTCATGGATTTATATTTTGCTGTTTTAGTTTTATATTTTCTTATCTCGTCATTGCCTTTTTTCATCTCATTCAGTTTTTTTCATCTTTTTATTTTTTCAGTTTTGACTCCTTTTTTTCTGATGGTTTTTAGCTGCTGTTTTGAGAGGCAATGTATCCTCATAATCTTAGATGCCATTCTTTTTTCTTTCCCCTTTGATCTTTCAATAGATTATCAGAGATCTACATATCTAGTATGAATTTTCCTTTACTTTATTTGGTAATATTATTATAGGTTCCATTAGAAAAGCATTACCTCACCATAGGAAATATTTTCCTCTATCCAGAGTTGCCTACAGGCATTAACTTGGATATTCTGTGTATCTGCCATCTGTCTACATTATTCCTGGTAGAACCCTTTTCTTGGATTTTTCAACTGAATAACCAACAATCTAATACATCCAGCTCATAGCCCATGCTTCAGTGTTTGGGAAGCTTTCTAGTACTGACAGAAACTTGAATCGCAATAGCATAACAACCCCTAAAAAGTAAAATAAATAAAACATCCATGGTGCACTGAATGTACCTGATGCTGGACTAAATGTTTTGTGTTCCCCTCCTGACCAACAGCCATATGAGAAAGAATTACATTATTGTAACTTTAAAAGGAAGAGGTTGAAGCATATACTGAGTAAATCACATGACCAAATAAATAGCAATTTGAAAATCAAGGATCAAAATCTAGGACTTTCTGATTCCTAACTAAACCAGTGTTCTTAAATATTATGCTATTCATTCACAGTGCCCTAAATGTATTAAGTGCTGTTTCCAAAATGTTCAACTACAAGGTTTTTTCAATTTTTCCACTCCCTCTGTTAATAGTTCTTAGGATTTCACCAGTTGAGATTCAAAAATGAGTCAATACCAACCCAAACACCTCTACCCAATTATTTTCTAAAAATTGTAGTTTTTGACGAAATGGAGGATAAGAGTTTCTAACGGGAGGAGGGGTACAAATCTTATGCACGAAACAGCAGTCAGTCATGTGGTATACCTTATAAGGTAGAGAGAAGTGAGACAAGTTTTCTGCTTAGTATAAAATTTAATTTTCACTGGCATAAAGGTACTTCCATTTATTTAATCTAAATGGTTGGCATTGAAATTTACAAAATCTCTTCTGGCATTAGTATAGTATTTTCTTTAAGTTCTAGTTGATAATTCTATTTTAAGTTTTCATACTATTCCTTGTCACTAGAGTGTTTTAGAGTCATGTTGCAATGGGAATAACAGGAGACATTGCCAGATATCAAGTTAATCAGTAGTACTAACTTTCATATGCAACTTCTTTGTGGAAGTATAAAGAATCTCAAATAATCCACCTATTAGTAGTTAGAATAATTATAGAAGACAAAAATGGGCCCAATTCATGTACATTTTCTTGAAAAACAGATTTTTGTCAGAAGATATGTTTGCAGAAAGAAGCAAAAGTTAAAATTAACACCTGTCTTTTTATTATGATGACAGTTTATATACAAGAATGATTGAATTTTATTAGTTTATCTTTTTAAAAATATGTATCATGAAAATGTGTTCAATATCTAATCCTCCCTTAATACTTCTTTTTGTAGAAAAGCAAAAACATAAAAGTTACTATTTGATTTCCAAAGACAACAAGTAATTGTTTTGGATGTTTTGAAGTAAAAATCCAAAATAGATTTAAGAAACACTTAGATTTTGATGTTTACCTTTTGACAAGCACACTTCAGGGAAATAATATTTTATGGTGTTCACATACTGTTGAAAACTTGTTTTTAGAATTATATTTTAGGTTTCATTTTTAGTAACAGCTATCTCCATTATACCTCTAGGCTTTTTCTTTCTCCAAACTGACAAAAGTGAAAAGAGAATGAGAATGAATAACAGAAGCAGAGTTAATACAATTTGAAAACAGTTGAGGTTTAACTTTTGATGGTGAATTAGCATATATAGTAACTCTTGCTTCTTTATTTTTTATTTTTTATTTATTTTTTATTTTTTATTTTTTTATTTTTTTTTTCTTTTATTATTATTATTATTATCATTATTATACTTTAGGTTTTATGGTACATGTGCGCAATGTGCAGGTAAGTTACATATGTATACATGCGCCATGCTGGTGCGCTGCACCCACCAACTTGTCATCTAGCATTAGGTATATCTCCCAATGCTATCCCTCCCCCCTCCCCCCACCCCACAACAGTCCCCGAAGTGTGATGTTCCCCTTCCTGTACTCTTGCTGTATTAAATAAATGCAGTAATTTTGCTAAGCTATGTGGTAGATTTCACTATTAAATCTTATTTTAGAGAATGTCGCTTATAAACTTTATGTTGGTAGTGTTTTAAAACAGTAAGTCTATCCCATCAATGTCCATATTATGGGAATGGAAATAAAGCATAAAAAATCAGTATTTAGCACACAGGGTGAAAATTGCTGGCACTGTAACTGTACTTTGCTGATATACCTTTTTAGAGCTATATTTTTGCTGTCCCAAAATAATCAGTTTCACCTGGTGAGCATTCTACTACAGGGAAAAGCAATGCCAGCATTCACATAAATGGCAGTGTTCTGGGTATTATATTCGAAACACCAAAATGGGACTCATAGTTCAAAATGTATCCCTTGCCTATTAATGATATCTGTAACTTGTTTGCAGAACAAAAAATAAGTCTTCCATGTCTTTTCTTAGAAATACAGCAAAAGTATAAATAGCACAAATGGCATGTAACCTATAATTCTAAAATGACACTCAGGTATAAATAGGAGCTTCTGTCCTGAGAATACAAACAAGAAGGAAGTAAACAAAAAAATCACAAAAATGTAAAAATGGCTTAGAAAGCGCATGCTTTGATAGTTTCTTATTTTATTTTTAGTTCTGGGGTACATGTGCAGGATGGGTAGCTTTGTTACCTAAGTAAGCATGTGCCATGGCGGTATGCTGCACCAATCAACTGATCACCTAAGTCTTAAGCCCAGCATGTCTTCTATTAAGAAGTGTCTGTTCATGTCCTTTGCCTACTTTTTAATAGGGTTGTTTATTTTTTCTTATGAATTTATGTTTCTTATAGACTCTGGCTATTAGACCTTTGTCAGATTGATAGGATGCAATATTTTCCTCCCATTTTGTGTGCAGAAGCTCTTTGGTTAAATTAGATCCCATTTGCCATTTTTTGTTGTTGTTGCAATTGCTTTTGGCATCTTTGTCATGAATTCTTTGCCCATGCCTACGTCCTGTATGGTATTGCCAAGGTTGTCTTCCAGGGTTTTTATAGTTTGTGGTTACACATTTAAGTCTCTAATTCATCTTGAGTTAATTTCTGTATATGATATAAGGAAGGAGTCCAGTTTCAATTTTCTGGATATGCCTAGCCAGTTATCCCAGCACCATTTATTGAATAGGGAATTCTTTCCTTGTTGCTTGTTTTTATCAGGTTTGTCAAAGATCAGGTAGTTATAGGTGTGCAGTCTAATTTCTGGGTTCTCTCGTCTGTTCCAATGGTTGTTGTCTGTTCTTGCACCAGTACCATGCCGTTTTGGTTACTGTCACCTGTAGTATAGTCTGAAGTGGGGCAGATTGATGCCACCTTTTTTTTTTTTTTTTTTTTGGTTAGGATTGCCTTGTCTATTCAGGCTCTTTTTTGGTTCCATATGAATTTTAAAATAATTTTTTTCTAGTTCTGTGAAGAATGTCAATGGTAGTTTAATGGGGATAGCATTGAATCTATAAATTGATTTGGGAAGTATGGCCATTTTAATGACATTGATTCTTCCTACCCATGAACATGGAATATTTCTCCATTTGTTTGAATCATCTCTGATATATTTGAGCAGTGGTTTGCAGTCCTTCTTGTAGAGATGTTTCCCCTCCTTAATTAGCTGTATTCCCAGGTATTTTATTCTTTTACAGAAATTGTGAATCGGAGATCATTTGTGATTTGGCTCTTGGCTTGACTCTTGTTGGTGTCTAGAAATTTTAGTGTATTTTGTACATTGAATTTGTATCCAGAGTCTTTGCTGAAGTTGTTTATCAGCCTAATAATCTTTTGGGCTGAGACAGCCTGGCAATCCTATTACTAAGTATATATCTAAAGAAGTATAAATTGTTCTATTATAAAGACACAGGCACGCATATGTTCATTGCACCACTATTCACAATAGCAAAGACATGGAATCAACCTAAATGTCCATCAAAGATAGACTGGATAAAGAAAATGTGGGACATGTACAGCATCGAATACTATGCAGCCATAAAAAAGAAGGAGGTCATGTCCCTTGCAGGGACATGGATGGAGCTGGAGGCCATTATTCTTAGCAAACTGACACAGGAAAAGCAATCCAAATACAGCGTGTTCTCACATATAAATAAATGGCAGGTTAATTATGAGAAAACAAGAACACATAGAGGTAGAGGGGAACAACACACAATGGGGCCTGTGGAGGGTGGAGGGTGGAAGGAGCAAGAGAATCAGAAAAAATAATGGGTACTATGCTTTTTACCAGTGTGATGAAATAATCTGTACAACAAATCCCCATGATGCACGTTTGCCTATGTAATTAACCTGCACATATACCCCGAGCTTAAAATAAGTTTGTTTAAAGACATCTTATAAAGCATTAATTTTACTGCCTAAGCCATGAGCAAAAACTTTGCCATGTGAAATTTCCTTCTGTTTCTATTTTTTCAGAAAATACTCCAAATCATGTTTCCTGTGCTATCAAGCTTACTGTTTTATTACCACTAATTTTTACTATTCAAGTTGTTTAGAATTTAATACTATCTCTTGCACTTTTTACTTCATTGCATAAGGTAAATTCTTGAATCTGGAAAATTTTACAAATAACCTGAATTTTACACTGCTGACTCTGAGGACTGTTTTAGAGAAAAACATTCAAAAGGCTTTAAATATGGAAACAGTTTTTTCTTAATTTTATTCTCAAAATAGAGAAGACTTGTGATATGAACAGAATTATAGGAGACAGAAATATTCTTCTTATCTTTCGCAAGGTGCAAATAACAACCAGTCAGAAAAGTCCATTTTCAGCAACTCTAAGAGAAAGAAGAAAAATCTACAGTTTCAAAAACTAAAATAAAATATACAGGCTGCTCAAAGCAGTTAATCACAGTGCACAGATGAGCCATGGTGAGTATAACAGAAAATAGTGTGGAGATGGGATGATTTGTCAGAAAGTCAAGCAGCCCAATGCTAGGAGATACCAAAAAATGCTCCCCCCAAAAAATGCTAATAAATTTGAACTCTTGGATGACAAATAAACCTTACTAGGCCTGACCAGAAGAAGGAATAGAAAATATGCCTAGTCTAATACCTATTGAATAAATCAAAATTCATTATTAAGACTTTTGCCAAAGAAATCTCAACCTCAATTATCTCACTGATGAATTATTCCACAATTTGTAGAATATTTTTAAATGCCATGTATGCCCATGAGAATTAAAAGGAGCTCTTCAATTTATTTTATGAGGAATCCAATATTTTTAAAAAATCTGATTTAATTAAATGGCTGAGAATCTTATGGTCATGTTAACAATGCTCTTTGAAGCTGCGTCTTATATTCAATTTTACCATCAAATGAACAGCCGAAATCTAGCTTTGACTACCTATTAATGAAATTGTGAATCAATTATTCTATTTCTTGTTGGTTTGGGTCAAAAAGTTTCCTTTCATCATTGCTACCAAAACGTAACAGATTTAGAAAATTTTTTCGGTATCGGGAAAAATAATGAATATCGGGTTAAGTATGCTGTTGTCTTTGTATATTTTTAAAATCTGAGTTCTAGTAAGGATCTATATTATTGTTATACAATGTCACTTGGAACACTGAAACAAAAAGAAAAAGGATGTGGAACAGAGCATGAATAAAGGCAGGATTCAGCTAAGTGTGTGATGAAATCAGTTTATTTTCGGTTCATATGTCTAATATTAAGTGATAGTAGGTATGGGGAAATAAAGTAAATAGCAGGTTTTAGAGATGAATATTAGATGTGGTTGGAGTTTCAGATACAACGTTTCCCACCTTAGTACACTTATTTACACAAAGCAAGAGTGAATTGCTTATGTAGGGGACAAGCAGTCGATTGCTGACTGGAGTATAGGACAGAAGTCCCCTTTACTATTTCCCTGTAGAGTTAAATGCTTTGAAGAAAATGTTGAGGACTTAGGCTTCTGGTGAAGATCAACTGATAGTTACAAATAAATATAATTTTGATACAGTTTAATGTGTGTGTGTGTTTGTACAAATTGTAAATGTGCACCTGAACAAGCAAGTGAATTTTAAAATGTTAACGAAGTGTGGTGACCTGAATTTATACCAAGTGGGGATCATTTTTACAGAAGCACTCCTCATTCTCTCTCCCTCTCAGGAAGGCAACTGACATTTTGACCTTTGACATCACAGGTTACTTTCATGCAACATTGTAGTTGCTCTTCAATCATTTTTGTTGCTCCATAATTTTCCACTGTATGAAATTAAAACAAAATATGATGATTTATACTAAAATTGATGGACATCAAGGTAATTTCCTATTTGGAATTGTGATGTATACTACCACTATGAGCATTATTGTACATGTGTATTTCTTCTTGGATCTACCTAGAAAGAGACTTATTGGGATATACATATTTTCACCTTCATTTGAGGATAAGATGCAGATTTCCAGTTTCCAATTTTACCAGCAGTGGATGAGGGTTTCTATTGTCCCTCTTCCCTGTCAATACTTGGTATGATTGTATGATCAGTCTCTTTGATTTTAGCTATGCTAGTGTATGCAAATTAAAATAAAATGATGTTTTAAATTTGAATGTCTCATATGATGCAATAGAATACTTTTTAAAATTTTTATTGTTAATTTATATGTTTTCTAAAGTGCAGTGCTCATTCATGTATTTTGCCTATGTTTCTTTTGGGTGTATTTATTTTATTTTTTTATTGTGGTAAAATATATATAATACAAAATGTAGTATTTCAATCATTTTTAAGTGTACACTTCAGTGGCATCAAGTACATTCACAATGTTTGCAACCTTTGCCATTATCCATTTCCAGAACTTTTTCATCATCCCAAACAGAAACTGTACCCATTATAGCAATTCTCCATTCTCTCTTACTCCCAGACTTTGGTAACTTTTATTCTAATCTCTGTGGCTAAGGATTTAGCTATTCTACATGACTCATATTAATGGAATAAAAACATTGTCCTTTTATGTTTAGCTTACTTCACTTAGCATGTTTCAAGGTCCATCTATGATGTAGGCATGTATAACATTGTCAGTCTTTTTTAATACTGAATACTATTCCTTCGTGCACATATAAATTTTGGTTATTCATTTATCTGTTGTTAAATACTTGTTGTTCCTCCTTGTGGCTATTGTGAATAAAAGTGCTATGAACTTTGATATCTGTCTGTTTGAGCCCCGGCTTTCAATTCATTTAGGTATGTATCTGGGAGTGAAATTGCTGGATTATGTGATAATTCTGTGTTTAACTATTTAAGGAACTGTCAAACTGTTTTCCACAGTGTCTGCATCATCTAATGTAACATTTTCACCAGCAAAGTACAAGGATTACATATTTTTACATATTCTCACCAACATGTGTTCATTTCCATTCCCCCCCCCCCCCCACCCACCTAACAACCTGCTCTGTATAGTGAAGAATGTGGCAAATGCCTCAGGGAACAATTTTAAAGGGACAGGCTTATTCCTTGCAGCTTCTCCTGCTTGCTCCACTGAAGTGCTGGCTGCTTTGGCACAAAATTCTAAGTTTTCTCACCCTAATCTTTTGAGATCACCAACATTGTTGCTGGGTTATCTGCCCTCTGGCAGCAATCTTCAGCAAGAAGAGTTCTGTTAATCTTTGAAAATCAACAAATGTTCTGAAGAATGAAAGAGTTGCAGAATGGTGGCTCATGGGGTTCCCTTCTGTCTGGGATCTTGGACTCTGACGATTTGCTCTTTATTTTGTTTGTTTGTTTATTATTTAACTTACTTTAGATGGCTTTTTATGTTTCTAATAGGAGGCTATTCCATCATAACCAGGCTTTGAAATCTCATAAATATTTTTGATGGCAATGTTCTATCTGTTCTTCTTCAAAAGAGAGATCTCATTTGTATTAGCAGTATGGTCTAATGCTGTCTGGATAAAAATGGGATTATATTAGACTTTAAATAGAAAATGTATAATTTTTCAAAAAGGAAAATTGCCACAAATCTCTCTACTGATGACTGGACAAGTAATTTGTAATAATGTAAAGTAAGTGAACACATCAGTTACCCTGTCTTGTACATGAAAGACACTCAATCTGAATCTCAGCAAATATTTCAATTAAGTGACAGTGTAATTTTTAGGTTTGTGTGAACTTCCCAAGTGAATGCCATCAACTTCCACCCACTGAAATATATAAAATCAAAATATTCTATAGAGATAACCTCTTGGAACTGCAATGTGTAGGAATCTGCTTTTTTTTCTGCAATACAAATCAGTTTAGTTTAATTAACTCAACACATTTAATTTTCTTAAGACAGAAAAAAAGTAGTGTATCCCATTTTTTAAAAACACTTTTTCCTAATTTGGCTGAAACTATTGAATTCTTTTTCAAAATGTGCTATTTGAAAATTTTTCTGGTGTTTTAGACATGAAGTCCTTGCCCATGCCTATGTCCTGAATGGTAATGCCTAGGTTTTCTTCTAGGGTTTTTATGGTTTTAGGTCTAACGTTTAAGTCTTTAATGCATCTTGAATGAATTTTTTTATAAGGTGTAAGGAAGGGATCCAGTTTCAGCTTTCTACATATGGCTAGCCAGTTTTGCCAGCACCATTTATTAAATAGGGAATCCTTTCCCCATTGCTCGTTTGTCTCAGGTTTGTCAAAGATCAGATAGTTGTAGATATGCGGCGTTATTTCTGAGGGCTCTGTTCTGTTCCATTGATCTATATCTCTGTTTTGGTAGCAGTACCATGCTGTTTTGTTTACTGTAGCCTTGTAGTATAGTTTGAAGTCAGGTAGCGTGATGCCTCCAGCTTTGTTCTTTTGGCTTAGGATTGAATTGGCGATGCGGGCTCTTTTTTGGTTCCATATGAACTTTAAAGTAGTTTTTTCCAATTCTGTGAAGAAAGTCATTGGTAGCTTGATGGGGATGGCATTGAATCTGTAAATTACCTTTGGCAGTATGGCCATTTTCACCATATTGATTCTTCCTACCCATGAGCATGGAGTGTTCTTCCATTTGTTTGTATCCTCTTTTATTTCATTGAGCAGTGGTTGATAGTTCTCCTTGAAGAAGTCCTTCACGTCCCATGTAAGTTGGATTCCTAGGTACTTTATTCTCTTTGAAGCAATTGTGAATGGGAGTTCACTCATGATTTGGCTCTCTGTTTGTCTGCTATTGGTGTATAAGAATGCTTGTGATTTTTGTACATTGATTTTGTATCCTGAGACTTTGCTGAAGTTGCTTATCAGCTTAAGGAGATTTTGGGCTGAGACAATGGGGTTTTCTAGATATACAATCATGTCGTCTGCAAACAGGGACAATTTGATTTCCTCTTTTCCTAATTGAATACCCTTTATTTCCTTCTCCTGCCTAATTGCCCTGGCCAGAACTTCCAACACTATGTTGAATAGGAGTGGTGAGAGAGGGCATCCCTGTCTTATGCCAGTTTTCAAAGGGAATGCTTCCAGTTTTTGCCCATTCAGTATGATATTGGCTGTGGTTTTGTCATAGATAGCTCTTATTATTTTGAGATACGTCCCTTCAATACCTAATTTATTGAGAGATTTAGCATGAAGGGTTGTTGAATTTTGTCAAAGGCCTTTTCTGCATCTATTGAGATAGTCATGTGGTTTTTGTCTTTGGTTCTGTTTATATGCTGGATTACATTTCTTGCTTTGCGTATATTGAACCAGCCTTGCATCCCAGGGATGAAGCCCACTTGATCATGGTGGATAAGCTTTTGGATGTGCTGCTGGATTCGGTTTGCCAGTATTTTATTGAGGATTTTTGCATCAATGTTCACCAAGGATATTGGTCTAAAATTCTCTTTTAAGAAATGGCAACAAAAGCCAAAATTGACAAATGGGATCTAATTAAACTAAAGAGCTTCTGCACAGCAAAAGAAACTACCATCAGAGTGAACAGGCAACCTACAAAATGGGAGAACATTTTTGCAACCTACTTATCTGACAAAGGGCTAATATCCAGAATCTACAATGAACTCAAACAAATTTACAAGAAAAAAACAACCCCATCAAAAACTGGGTGAAGGATATGAACAGACACTTCTCAAAAGAAGACATTTATGTAGCCAAAAGACACATGAAAAAATGCTCATCATCACTAGCCATCAGATAAATGCAAATCAAAACCACAATGAGATACCATCTTATACCAGTTAGAATGGCAATCATTAAAAAGTCAGGAAACAACAAGTGCTGGAGGGGATGTGGAGAAATAGGAACACTTTTACACTGTTGGTGGGACTGTAAACTAGTTCAACCATTGTGGAAGTCAGTGTGGCGATTCCTCAGGGATCTAGAACTAGAAATACCATTTGACCCAGCCATCCCATTACTGGGTATATACCCAAAGGACTATAAATCATGCTGCTATAAAGACACATGCACACATATGTTTATTGAGGCACTATTCACAATAGTAAAGACTTGGAACCAACCCAAATGTCCAACAGTGATAGACTGGATTAAGATAATGTGGCACATATACACCATGGAATACTATGCAGCCATAAAAAAGGATGAGTTCATGTCCTTTGTAGGGACATGGATGAAATTGGAAATCATCATTCTCAGTAAACTATCGCAAGGACAAAAAACCAAACACCGTGTGTTCTCACTCATAGGTGGGAATTGAACAATGAGAACACATGGACACAGGAAGGGGAACATCACACTCTGGGGACTGTTGTGGTGTGGGGGGAGGGGGGAGGGATAGCATTAGGAGTTATACCTAATGCTAAATGGCGAGTTAATGGGTGCAGCACACCAACATGGCACA
This sequence comes from Pongo abelii, assembly GCF_028885655.2. Taxonomy (NCBI): domain Eukaryota; kingdom Metazoa; phylum Chordata; class Mammalia; order Primates; family Hominidae; genus Pongo; species Pongo abelii. Next base: position 90,452,878 of record NC_071991.2, read on the forward strand.
TGTATACATATGTAACTAACCTGCACGTTGTGTACGTGTACCCTAAAACTTAAAGTATAATGATAATAATTTAAAAAAATTTTTTTCTGTACTCATTTAGGATTACAGAATTTGTGGTAATGATATGTTCATTAACCCGATACTTTTAAAATTTTATTGTTATGTATGAAAACCTAACATTTACTCCAGAATTATCATGAATGTGCCATTTTAATAACCAATAGCATTTAAACAGGCTACAGTATTTCCCAGGAATATGAAAGTTAATGAAAATAATGAGGTTGCTTGATACTGATCCCATAATGATAAATATAAAAATTAGAGATGCAAATTTTCTATTAAGCAATAATAAAAACGTGTTTTCTATTTAAGAATTCTGATTTTTTCCTAGCAATTAAATTACAGTTAATATTTCCCCAATAATTCCAGATATATATTTCAATGAAGGTTTTCTCGAAACTGCTTACTAATTTATACAAATAACTATTTTATCTTTGTTTTATACTTGTATATGTTTAGTATACAATACCTGCAAGTGTAGACAATGCTATAAAATAATTCAATTATTGCTTCTAATTGCAAGTACAATCCTCACCTTTGCAGCAAGACAGAATAGTAACTTTAAAGTATTTACCAATTTTACCCCTACATCTACTTCCACCTTCATAAGAATTCAAGAGTTTTAGGGGAAGAGAAGAAATTTTAGAGCCCAGGAGATTTGGAAACTTTGTCCACTTTCCATTTTCCTCTATCCCCTACACGTAAGCTCTAGGAAATAAGCTGTCAGAAACCCTGTGTACTTCTTTTCATAGATAGAGACATAAGGATCGGCATATCCACCATTCTTCTTCAACCCAAACCAAACAAAACAAATATACAACAACAATAACAAAAACAGAAATGGCTATTAATTATGCCTGAGAGCCTTGGAGAGACTCAGATCCTCAGAGTTTTCTAATGCCTCATTATAGAATAGGAACAGAATATTTATCTGAGCTTAAAGTGTAATGGAGGGTGGTGGGCAGGGAGAGAGGGAGAGAGAGAGAGAGAAAGAGAGAGCGAGAAGAGAAGAGAAGGGAGGAGAAGCGAGGAGGAGAGGGGAGGAGAGGAAAAAGGAGAGGAGAGGAGAGGAGAGAGGAGAGGATAGGAGAGAAGAGAAGAGGAGAAAGGAGTATAAGGAATGGGAAGAAGACTTTTAATAAAAAGGGAAGACTTTAAGACTCAGGAGTAAGCTGACTGGGCTCTAATCAAAGAGGAGATGGAAGTCTGTAAGTCTCAGCGGCACCAGGTCCTGATCTTAGTGACCACTTCTCTAATGCCTTTATTTTTAAGAAATCAGAAATTACAGATGTGACCCTAGGGAAAAGGGTTAAGTCATTTTATTGACTAAGTCTAAGGCTTCACCACCTTGGTGAGCTGAAGTCTCAGTTTAAAAAAAAAAAAGAAATTAAAGAAAATTACATTCTTAGACACATGTCTATTAAAATAGCCTATAGCTATGAATATCATATATCACTTCCGAAATGGCAAAAGTCTTCTATTGGCATGCAATGGTCACTGAGAGTTGCACTTGTTATCTCTTTAGATATGTTTTTTATAGATGGAACACACATCTGCCCTTAAGCAACTCAGTGAGGAATATGTGACAGAATATGAAACCGAGAAATAAAGAAAAAATACCAAGTTTTAGCAGTTCTGCCTATCTAGGTGACAGGTTGAATTTGAGATTAAAGAAATTTCCTGCTCTGTGATGTGCCTTGAAAGCATGTCATAGTCCCTGCTTGTTCAGTGAAGAGTGGGACTGAGGCAAGTTTGCAAGATTTAAGGCAGAAGCAAGTGGAACTAGTAAAACATGCATATTTTCTCAGCTGCAAAAAGTGATTGGTATTCTATGCCTGTGACGGGTTAAGTTTTACTGAATGCTGCTTGTCCTTAACCATCATTCTCAGCAAACTAACACATGAACAGAAAACCAAACACCACATGTTCTCACTCATAAGTGGGAGTTGAACAATGAGAATACATGGACACAGTAGGGGAACATCACACACTGGGGCTTGTCGGGGGGTGGGGGAAGGGGAGGGATAGCATTAGGAGAAATACCTAGTGTAGATGACAGGTTGATGAGTGCAGCAAATCACCATGGCACGTGTATACCTATGTAAAAAACCTGCACATTCTCCACATATATCCCAGAACTGAAAGTATAATAAAATATAAAAATAAATAAATACATAAAATTTATTTTTTAAAAATCTCAAATCTGAACTCTGGAGAAGCATTATGTTCTTTCAGAGAGTTATATGTATATTATGTGTATCCTAAGTTTTATTCTTGCCAAAAAGAAACTCTTTATGTAGTCTAGATGACTGCCCTGAGGTTGCCACTGTGAATATTTTTATTTATTTATTTATTTTTACTGAAAAACAACTTCTTCAAGAGAGAAAATAACTGTGTTCTTCTGCTGCTTGAAGAAAGAATGTGGAAGGACCAGGAATATTAGTGTGTTGGCAATGGAAGTTACAGAAAACATAGGATTCCTGGAGTTTCATCATCATACATTAGACTTAAGATGGAAAGTCAAATGACAAAAACTTTAAAATCAGAAATAAAAACAAATTATTCCTTTAATTGAAGAGTAAGGTTTTGTTGTTGTTGTTGTTGTTGTTGTTGTTGTTGTTTTAGGTTAAACATGTCATGCTATGTCCTTAGGACCTGTCTTTAGAAAAGACCTATTCATACAATAAAGATTTGCAATATAGGGACATATAATCACTGATTTTGGGAAGCATATCATAGTGTAAAAACATCACATTTGTTCATTCAATGAAACTCAAAATATGCAAAAAAATTAAAACTATCTCCATGATAAAAGTGATTTTTTTCTCAACTGTTATAAGAATCTAGAATCTGAATTTTAAAGAAATGGAGAATTGAGAGACTTAGAAATAAGGAAAGGTAGTTTTTGAATACAGAATAATAGAGCTGAAAAAGAGAACATTAAAGAAAGAACACATAAATCTGAAATCATATCAGGCAGTTATTGAAAAATTCAACCAAAAGTTTTTAAAATGACCGCACTGAGAACACTCTATTTATAAATCATTTGAGTGAAGAACAGAAGATCCAAGATGCTGCTGACAAGGACCCTTCAGGAAGAGTCCATAATTATAGCAACAATTTCACAACTGTTATTTTGCATTATTTATATAAAAACAATTGAAATATATAAAACAATTGCCATCAAATACCACAATTAAAAAAAAAAGAAAAGGATATCAAAAAACAAAACTTTGAGGCTAAATAAAATAAAGTAAAAGAGAAAATGTAATAATTTTTTCTTTATACCATTATTCCCAGGATATGCCATTTGAAAAATAATAATAAAGATTTATAAATATTTGAAAATCAATCTATAACATATTAGTTTATCTTACAATATTTTTGGTGATTTAATATAACAAAAAAGTACCATTTTTAGATAGTAGAAATTATCTTCTGTCTTTATTTGTCTCAATTATTGGCTAAGGAAAATGGTAATGTGAATAGTACCCAATTTGGCAGAGCTTCCAATCAAGAAAAGTTGATTGCAGCTGGGTGTGGTGGCTCATGCCTGTAATCCAAAGCTACTCAGGACATTGAGGCAGGAAGATTGCTTAGGGTCAGGAGTTTGAGACTAGCCTGTTCAACATATTGAAACCCTATCTCTAATACATTTACATAAACATTTTTATAGGTAAGTATGTATATTTTTAATATATATATTTAAAGAAGAGTTTATAAATTTACCTTTGTTCTTTACATTGAGCATCCAATGATATTAGGACACCTTCAGGTTATATCAGTGTGTAATTGTTAACTATAATTTCTGGAATTCATTGTGGACAACAATAAATTCCATGAATACCTTATGAATACCAATAATATTAGGACCACTTGGTTTTAAATATTGGCAATAGTATTTTAAAAGAAAAAAACAACAATGACAGCACTGGCAGATAAACAGCCTGGAGTTTAAAGTGAGTTTTTTATTATTCAGCTCATGATGACTTGATAGTATTTTAGAGTGAATTTGATTATTATTCCTTGTCTATAGCCAATTTTTTTTCACTCCTGTTTGGTGTCAGTTATACAAAAATAGACATACCATATGCTATAATTCTCAGATCATGGGATTTTGTGAATAGTTTAATTTTAGCTAAAATGAAATACATTTCCCTAAGGGGAAGTCCTAATTTTATTTACTATATCTAAGTTTATCACAAGAGTTTAGATGATTGTGCTACAAACCTTTGGGGTACTTATAAAACTCCCATAATAGTACTTTCAACAGCCAAAGACAATTTGATATTAATGGATCTTTAAAGGAAAAAAATGGCTAGTTTTGAAAATTACATAAATTATAAATTATTCAGTGTTCACTGTCTTCATTAGACAATGTACTATTATTCCACTTTATACAGAGCCAAAAAGCATCCATGGATCATTTGATATATTTTGAGAGGTTTATTACTTAACTTGTTTTCAAGTTTATATCTAACAAATTGACACACTATGATTAGTGATTTTGTAGTAGTATTTACTAGAAAAAAAATAATAAATTCAAACCCATTTTAAAAGTGAAAATACAAAAAACTGCACAAAATTTAATGACATTTTTAACTACACATAGAAAATGATGACAGCAATATGAAATTCTACAAAGTTGGTGAAAAAATATGTGATTGGTTTATATTTTCTATGTATGTCCTTATGCACAAAAGTCATGCTGAAGTTTTAATTGAAGTTGAGAAAACTAGCTTCTAACAAAGGCATTTGTTTCACCTATTAAAATGGCGATGAATTAAAATTTCATTTATGAGATAAAAAATGCCAGCATGTCCAGATAAAGGAAGGATTATTTAAATTATCCTTTCCTAGTTCTTGCTCTTGTAACCATTCAATCAGTATAATTTTTGAAGTTATTAAAAACCTCCATTGTAAAACAGTAGCCAGCTTTTTAAAAATCCTTTTTATATTCTGAAATGTAGTTTTAGAAGGAAAAGCTAGATAGTAGCTAAGTTTTGAAGACACAACTTATCTTTTCTGCTCCCAAAACAGTTTTGAGTAATTTAAATCGAATATAATTTATAAAGTAATTTAACTATTTGAGATATTTAGTTCAAAATATACACAAGAAATCTGAACTTATTTTAATATCACTTCAGAATGTTATATTAAATAATTCAGACTTTTATAGTATAGCCACATAATTAAAAATAATTTAGAGATAAAATAATTATAAATATTAATTTCAATAGTCTTTTATAATAAGCTCATATTTCTTTAGAACATTAAAATATTTTTCACTATACAAGGTCAAAGATTAGTTTGTTCTTAAATTATCTTATCACAAAAGATAAGATAATTTCTGAAATTACAGAAAATTTTCCCCTAAACCTTGGTGAGAGTAGCTGTGAAGTTAGTTTCCACAATTATATTTTAATCAAATAAGTAAAAGAAATTCACTAGAAGTTCTATATTTCATTTTATAAATAGTTTTATAATACAATTTTACCAGTATAATATAAACCAATATTGAAGAAAAATGTTGATTCAAGTATAACTTTATTCAAAATTTCCCCAAATTGAGGACAGTTTTTCTAATGTCCCTCAATTAGTAATAAAAAGTATAGCATATCTATACAATGCAATGTTTCTTGAACAGTCAAGAAGGACAAAATAGTGATACATACAACAATATAAATGTAAAGTTCGTTTTCTAAGCAAAATAATATCTAAAGGCTGATATTGTATGATTCCATTTATATGATGTTTTACAAAAACAAAATCTGGAGAAAAAAACAGATCATTAATGCCCAAGGGTAGGGGGGTGAGTATAAACAGTTGTCAGTAGAAAGGTGGTATAGGAGACTTGAGGACAAACATACTGTTCTCTCCAGAACTGTGCTCACTGCTACATGACTGTATGCATTTGTCAAAACTGACAGAATAATATGCCCCAAAAGATAATTTTTTGTGTGTCATGTAAATTTTAAAAAATCAACTAGATTGTGGGGGAAAAATGGAAAGGAGATTGTAACAAATGAAACTGCATCACCATGAATCCCAAAACTCAACTGAAATGATGGGAAAAAAGGAAGCTGACCTATGTAACTTAGTAAAACAATATTTTGGTGTGATACCATAAAGCTAAAGACAACAAACACACAAAACACTGCTAGTTGATAAATTTATTTTAAACAGGAGTAAGGTTTAGGAATATTGAAACTACTTTATTTGTATCATAGGCTGGAGATAATAAGTGAATGCAATATAAATGAATTATGGACAGATTTCTCACTATAGGAGAAAGAAATTATAAATAAAATAAGGGAAAAGGAGAAGTCTACAATGCAGCCCAGGGTGCTGGATTTTAGGTGGAAGTGTCAGTACAGACTAGCACACGTTTCAAAGATATATGTACAACTAGAGAAATAAGTATAGCTTTGTGTGTGGATGAGTGTGAGTTTTTGTATTTAGTATATATACATATATTTGCTGTATCTATTCACTAAGAAAGGTGAGAAGCAGTGACCCTGAAGTAGCAATGAGCAAATCTAGTTCTTGGTTTCTATATACCATACTGCAATAAAAGGACTCTAGACCTGGAGCAGGGAAAATGCAAGTTGAACTTTGAACCTAGAGCATTTTGCAGTGGCAGAAAGTAAGAAAAGAAAGAAAGGAAAAGGAAAAAAGAAAAAATAAATAAAGCAATGTTCCAAGCACCAACCTGAAAGAGTTGCCAATGGCCAAAGTTGAAACAACTTGAATGACAATGTAAGTAACAATAGTATGGATTATAATCCAAAAAGAAAAGAAATATATATTAATCCGTACCAATTTAAATAGACAGTTTTCAGAATAAGTGAATGGAAATAAGTAAAAACATTTCTTACAGTTGGATTCCAATGTACAAAGAATGAAGCACATAGAAAATCACCACTAGAATATCATTTATGGATGCTAAATTAGTGGGTAAAAATTTAAGCAGAAACAAGATGTTTGCAGAGTCTCAAAGTATCTCCCTCAAAACATTTAGTAATTAGCAAGGAAAAAAATGATAAATTTATAATTGGAGAAACCCAGAAAATGCCACTTTAGCCAGGTGGTCATGGTTAATATTGTGAGAAAGGAATACCGATATCATTCTATTCCCTAATGTTAAATATTGAGACGGGAATATCATCTCTCTAGTATTCTTCTGGACAATGTATAATCTCAAACTAACCATGAGAAAACAAAAGTCAAACACAAATGGAGGAATATTCTACAAAATATCTCACCAGTTGTCCTCAAAAGAGGCAAGGTAATAAAGGACAAATAAAGACAGTTATAGACTGGAGTCTGCTGAAGGGACATGACAACAAAATTTAATGTGGCATCCTAGATTGGATCCTGGAATAGAAAAAGAAATTAATGAAAAAATGGTGAAATCCAAACAATTCTATATGTTAATAGTATTTTACTGAATTTAATTCTTTATGATAAAGTGTTTCATTATGCAAAATGCTAACGTAAGGGGGAAGCTGGATGAAGGGTATACAAAAAATAGCTACAACCATATTAGTAACATTTCTATTTAAAAAATTAAACATTTAAAACATTTAAACATTTAAAACATTTAAAACATTTAAAATGCTCTTCATGTACATGAATGTGTTTTCTGACATATTATGCATAATTTAATTTAAATAAAATGTATTAGATTCTACTCTTCAGTGCTTCTCTGCCATTTCTGAGCAACATTTTTTAAGTAGACAAAATAAATTGCAATAGGAAATATGTCCTTTTCCACTGTAGTTACAATCCGTGTCAGGATAATTTATTATTGTGTTTCAATTTTCTTTCCTCATTGATAATGTTGTCATGAAAAGAGAACATCTGAAGTCCAATGTGTCAAATTCCCCAAATGCTTCATATTTGGAATATTAAAGACTAAGGATTGTGCTTCTTTGACCTTCTCATTAACCAAGATGCTGTCTGTGTGACATTTGCATTCTAGTTAATTACATTCTACGAAACTTGACACTTTTAATGGAGTAGACAATAAAGAGGTACTTGAATATTAATTTTGGCTATTGCTAAATTATGCTACACACCTTCTTCAGGTTTCGAAAGTTTTTTGGACCTGGAAGTATAACAACACAGATACAAATATTAAAATATTTAATGAATATCTTTACTAAGCATTTAGTCTTACTATTTGCATCTCAGAAATGTGTGATACAACCATCTTACATAAGTTCAGACAATTTATTTATTACAAATTATTAAGCTACTTTTTTATCCTAGGCATTACCTGAAGTACATGCTGTAATGATTGGTGACAAATGGTTTTTAATCATACAATTTGTGTTTAAACAAATCTCAAATTATTTGTTAGAAAGGATGCTTGTAAATACTGACAATGTATTTCATTTTTCAATTAACACATAATAATTGCACATATTTATGGGGTACACAGTAATGATGCCATGCATATAATGTATAGCGATCAGATCAGATTAATTAGCACATCCATCTCGTGAAATATATATGATTTCTTTGTGTTGGTAGCATTCAATGTCCTCCTTCTAGTTGTTTGAAATTAAATATCATTGTTAAATATATTCATACAGTGCTATGTAACACTAGAACTTAGTCCTCCCATCCAGCTATGATTTTGTAACCTTTAACAAACTTCTCCCTATCCCTGTCTCTCCTCCCTTCCATCCCCGGTTTCTAGTATCCTCTGTTCTATGTTTATTTATATGAGATCATCTCTGTTTAGTTTCCTCATATGACTGAGAAAATGTGGCATTCAACGTTCTGTTCCTGGCTTATTTTACTTAATATAATGTCCTTGAGTTCCATCCATGTTGCTGCAGGATTTCATTCTTGTTCTGACTGAATAGTATTCTATCGTATATATACACCACATTTTCTTTATCTTTTCATCTCTCGTTGGACAGCTAGGTTGATTCCATATCTTGGAAATTGTGAACAGTCCTGCAATAAACATAGTGGTGCAGATGCCCCTTCAATATACTGATTTCCTTTTCTTTGGATAAATGCCCAGTAGTGGGATTGCTGGACCGTATAGTTCTATTTGTATTTTTTTGAGGAATCTGTATACTATTCTACGAAGTGGCTGTACTGATTTACATTTCCTCCAACAGTTTATACATTTCCTTTTCACTGTGCCCTCTCCAGCATTTGTTATGTTTTGTCTGTTTTATAATAATCTACTAAGTAGGGTGAGATAATACCTCATTGTGATTGTGATTTGCATTCCCCTGATGATTAGTGATATTGAACAACACATATTTGTTGGCCATTTGTATCTCTTCTTTTTAAGAAATGTCTGTAAAGATCATCGTCCATTTTTAAATCAGGATTTTTTTTTTTTTTTGCTATCAAGATGTTTGAGTTCCTTGTGTATTCTGTATATTAATTCCTTATTGGATGAATAGTTTTGAAATATTTTCTTCATTCTGTAGGTTGTCTTTTCACTCTATTGATTGTTTCCTTTGCTGTGCAGAGCCTTTTTAGTTTTATTTAATCCCATTTATTTTTTGTTTTGTTGCCTGTGCTTTGAGGCATTATTTATAAACTCTTTTCCAGACCAACGTCCTGAAGCATTTCCCTTTTGTTTTCTTCTAGTAATTTTATAATTTTGAGTCTTCCATTTTAGATCTATTTTGAGTTGACTTTTGTACAGGGCGAGTGGTGGAGGTCTACTTACATTCTTCGGCATATGGATGTTCAGTTTTCTCAGCATTGTTTATTGAAGACACTGCCCTATCCCCAGCGAGTTTTCTTATCATCTGTCATCTTTGTCAAAAATCAATTGGCTATATATACATAGAGTTTTTTGTTGTTGTTGTTCTCTATTCTGTCCCATTGGTCCATGTGACTGTTTTTATTCCAAGTACTATGCCATTTTGGTTACTACAACTTGGTAGTATATTAAGTCTGATAGTGTGATTCCTCCAGCTTTGTCCTTTTAGCTTAGTACTGCATTGGCTGTTCGGGGTCTTTGTGGTTCTGTAGAAATTTAGGATTTTTTTTCTATTTCTGTGAAGAATGTCATTGGTCTTTTGATAGGGATTGCATTGGTTCTTTATGTAGTACTTTATGTAGTACTGACAAACAATTTTAAAACCTTATGTAGTACTTTATGTAGTACTGACAAACAATTTTAAAACAAGCTCAGTTAAAATGAATTATGTTTAGTAAAATTATTTGAAATGCATATGGCTCATGCTATATTACAAATATTCTACATTGAATCCCTGTATAAATCTAAGTGAGTTGTGAGCTATATATGATTTTTGCCATTTTATTTAAATATACGTTTATTGACTATCCAATATGCAGTAAGCACTATTATCAGTGATGTGCTTTGATACACACAATAGACATGATGTCTGACCTTTTAGAGTTTATAATTTTGAAGGGATAAAAAATTACACAAATAATTATTAATATGATGAGTTCTAGTCAAACGAAAGAGTCTCTAGGATAAAGCACAATATTGGTAAATAACTTAGTTCAGTAACTCAGAGAAAACCTTCTAATATGAAGGCATCACACTATTTTTGTACTTGTAAAGATATTATAAAATATATAGCCTGTTTTATACTTCTGTAATAGTTTGTGTGGCCCATTTACAGAAAATATGTCATTCTCCTGGCACATCAGTATGTTCAGCAACCAGGAGTTTTTTAAAATTTGGATTTAATTATATTTTATTGAATCATTAGCTACTGGATTGAACTCCATCTCCAGGACATCTCCTCTTCCCCAGAGGTTGGGCCAGCCTAAAGCCCAAAGAGGGCCGGCCCAACCCTCTAATTACATGGTTAATCTTTCTGGTGACAGCCTCAGTCTTCTTCCTATAAACTCAGGTGTGATCCAAAAGGCTCATGAATAAGAAAAACACTCTTATCATGCAGGAAATGACAAGTGTTTAGACAGCAACCAGACACAAAAACTAGATAAGTTGTTTATGATACAAAAGGAGCTCACAATCTAGTGATTATTAATTGAAAAAGCAAAACCAAAATAAATAGATCTTCTAGGCTGTTAACATGTAATTAAGAGTTATGGAAAAAATATGGCGAGAAAGAGCACTATGTTGAGTGTGTTTGTGTCTGTGTGTGTGTGTTGCTATGTTGGTGTGTGTGTGTGTTATGTGATGATTCCCATTTTAAATTAGATGGCTAGGTAGAGAAGGTTTTAATTAAACAATGTTAATTTCTTACAAAGATTTAGATGATGGTAAGTTTTTTGCAATTATTTTCTTTTTAAAATTTTAATTGTAGAGTATTCCAGAAATAGACATATATGTGAAATACACATATGTGTATTTTTATATTATACATACATATATGTATACAAAAGTGTATATTTACCCTTTTTCTTTATGCATTTAATCTGATTGCTTTACGGTCCTCCTAAATTGAGGCACCTAAATTCATTTGTCTTCCTATGCATACTTATACATACTTTTTTACTTCCTATTTATATGTATATTTCTCTAAGAATATGCAGTACAATTAACAGTTCTAATAATGTATTAAAATATGAAAAATCTGATAGTTTATACTTAATTAACAAATACTAATTTTAACAGTAATCATGACACGATGTTCTAAACAGAAATCAGATACTACACATTAATTTAAAATAAAAATCTACAGTTTTCAAAATGTAACTTTAATTAGAAGATTCTAAAACTATGTATCTTCATAAAATATTTATTATCCTTTTTTACTTAATATATAATTGATTGGATGCATTGTAGAATTAATTATTTTAGTACTTTTAGTGCAAACTTTAGAAGAGGCTGAAGTAATAAAAAATGTATGTAAAAAAACAATGCATCATTTACCAACCATAGCGTAACAGCATTTTAGGAAGACAAGAAAAGATTCCACATGCCTTGCTTAAATTATATTGAAAGAAACATATTTAGATTAAACCAATTTTTTGTACAAATCTATTGATAATCCTTCTTACTGCACTTCAGCCTGGGTGACAGAGCAAGACTATCTCAATAAATAAATATATAAATAAATAAAAATAATAAATAAACACAGCTTAATTATAAGTTTGGAAATGATTATTTATACATCATCTTTTAAGCTCAACTGCAAGTTTATCATAGTGCTCAGTTTATCATAGCATCCTTGATTCAATCGTAGAATTCTATCTTAGCCTGATATTGTATTTCTCCTCTTATTCCTCCTCCTCCTCCTTCTCCATCTGTTCCTTTTTCCTTTCCCTCCTCTTTGTCTTTTTTCATCAATGTCTGGAATTGTCCAAGTGAGTTTAATTGCAGGTCAAGTCTCTCTTATGCCTTCACTAAATACTTCATGATTAATTGTTTCCTCTTTTCTACTGAAGAGAACTCTAGCAAATTGTTAATTAAAGAGGTAAATAATTTCCCTGATTCATAATACTTTGGTGTTTATGAGCTAATGTATCAATAAATAATTATGAAGCATAGTAGCAGTAATAATATTAATATAAGTAATAATACAAATATGACACCAAAATGTCTCAAATTTATGGTACTTTGTAGATAAATAACTTTTACTCTAATTCTCTCATTTCATCTCCTGGACAACCAAATAAGGTTTGCAGGGGAAAAGTCTTCATATAATCTTTTACATAATATTAAACCAAGTCACAGAGTAGTTATTTGATTTAATTAAACCCTCCCATCGAGTAAGTATCAACATCTGATCTTGAATAGGTATCTTGCTTGTGGTTTATTCCATTTTACTGCATGTAATAGGTAACTATTGTTTTGTCTCGCAATTCGCTAACCCTCAATTTTTCTTCCTAGAAATAAGCTTTTTCCTTTTTGTGGTCAACTGTTCCTATTGCTACTTCAGCTTTTCAGTTCCCGTTAGATAGCACATTTTCACATGGCACCATCCTTATGGCCATTATTAATTTATCCATAGGTGACATAGTCTATTGTTAACAAAAAAAACTGTGAAATATGCAGAGGAAAGGGGGAAAGCTTTATATTCTATTTAAAAAGCAATCTGCAGACTGGGGAGGCACAGCCTTCAGTACAAGTGACAGTGTGCTCTCTGAAGAACAAAGGGTCTAGTTTAAATAAGGAAAGTTCTGGCTTTTGCTCTCAATCATATTATGCAAATGCAGGATTTAAACTTGTTCATCTATGATTGGTCAAAATAGTAGAGCCTTGAATGAATGGTTTCCAAACCCCAAACCAGAAATGTCTATCAGATGTTTTTTTCAAGCCATTGTGGGGTGGTTTTCAGCTGCAGTTTATCTTGGTACTGACATCAGGAACTGGGTTGACTTGATGATACAAGGGGAGATCCTTTGACACTTTTACATCTTTTCCAGAATATAGACTACAGGACTGCTGCCTCATACAGCATGGCTTCTGATTCTGCTTTAACTTTCAGCACCTCAGTTAGCCATGGGGAGTTTATTTTGTCCTCCAGATGGGGGCATACTTTTAACAGTATCAATTCAAACTAAGCAATTAAGAGTCCTTCCTCTACAGACATTATCCTGGGTTTGGGAAATAAAAATAAAAATAAATAAAAGTGTTAAAAAGAGTCCTTCTTCATGACTGTTTGCATTGAACCAAGAAAGGGTCACTCCTTCAGAAATGGCTGCTTTGGGAGTTGAGAAGTGGAAATTTTCTTCAGCTACTTTTCTGGCTATGAAGCCAGGTTACACTGACAGAAATTGATCATGACACTCATGGAGAAAAGGGGCAAAAGATGGGCAGAGAAATTAATCTCTTGGTTCCTGAGTCCCAGTTGTATCCCTGTCCTTCTTGCTGTTAGATAATTCAACCCTTTTGGGAATTACATGAAATTCCTCAGTATCTTCTCAATTAATTCACCTTTTGGATGCAAACTTTTCCAGTTAAAGTATTGACTCTTTAAACAAAAAGTGCATTGAGTAATCTATTCAATAAAGAGTGAATTATTAGTTTTTAGAGAACCATTTTATTTCCTTTATTGTCCTTTTAAGTGTGCCTTTTAAAGTTATTTTTAGTGACTACTCTCGAGTTAACAATGTGCATACTTTACATATCAGAATCTAATTACATTTAATATTGTACCTTTTTATACTTTCAATCTGATATTTCACACTTTACAGTATCTTATTCTTTATTTATTGACCAATTTGTTATGGGATTATAGTTATAATTTTGATGTTGACATACATTATCAATCTAATGGTCTGATGTTGCCACAACCAGTAGTGCTTTTTAATACTAGTGATGGAATTGCATAGAATGATCTGTCAATGATTGTTTTGGGGTTAGGAGACATTTTGATTTGCAGCCCTTTTGATGTCCAGATATTTAAAAGCAAAAGCTATTGTAATAACAAGAGTGAGGAGACATATCTGCTTGTCAAATGATCAGCTGAGCCATAGTGTCTTATTCTGTTTTCTATCTGAATTTCAAACCTAAGGTGATTTCTCAACATTGATGAGAAAAAGCATGGAGTGTGGTGGTTCTATTGCCAAGAAGACAAAAGCTCAGACTGTTCTGTCTATAGTTAATAATGAACTGCATATTGGCTACCCTAAAATCTTGATGACTTTCCAATGTATTTCTTATTTTAGTGAAAAGACTCATGTTTTTTATTTTGACGTTTGATACAACAAAATGGGGAAAATATTGACCTACAAATTCGAAGGGAAATTTCTTTGGCAGCCAGGTGAGGATGAAGAAAACAGATGCAATTTTGGATATCTTAAATGTTTAAGATGTTGAGGACAATGTTCCGCATGAATCCATGCTGACACCTATAGTAAAACATCTTGTTTCTCCATAAATTCATATATTATAACTTTTATCATTTTGCATAAGTTCCGTTAAGTTCCTCTCTGTCTCGCCTAATGTATCATAGAGCTCTTAGGGTCAACAGCTATTTCTTTTTACATTGTAAATTGGTATGTCAATAATTTAGTGCTTTTTAGAGCAGCAATGATGAATCCAGGAGAGCTTTACTTTTCCTGCAAAATGAAAGTCAACTTACTTGAAGGAAATTCAATGATAAGAAAAGAAAGAAGAAAAAAAACAGAGGCAAAAAGTAGGGAGGCCAGAGAAAGAAAGGGAGGGAGTAAGAAAAGGAGGGAGACAAACAGTATTTTGTGCTTGACTTGCTAAATACTGACTGATTTGATCAGTCATAAAAGTGGGAATTGTGGATACTTCATTCTAACAGTATAGAGTTGATAGGTAGCCCAGAGGCTTCTCATGTCCATAATGTGATTTGGGAATCATAGACTTATCAAGAGAGAGGCAGCTTTGTGATGCATAAAACCTTCATAGAGGAATAAAGTTATAGTTAGAAAGAAACTAAATCAAAAATTAATTATGTTTAATTTCTAAGTCAAGACAGTAAATTTCAAATTTTTATTATTGAATTAATGGCAAGTTAGTTATTGGTGGGCTATGTTACAGAAATATTTGGTTATTAATTATAATAGTTATATACATCTTTAAAATAAAACTGTGTTTTACACTTGCATTAATTTTGGGGAAATTTATTTCTTGTTTATAAGATCTTTCAATAGAATATAAATGAGTAATTATACAATTAGCAGCAGAATGTAAAAACTGCACAAATCATTCAGATTTATTATTAAGATTACATTAGAACAATACTGTACCACATTTTTTACTTGTCAGAAAGATTGGCATGTTACTGAGACAGACAAATTTTCAACTGCGGTCATGTTTTCAAAAATTTATGTTTTATGAACAAAGCCCATCAATATTTTTTCAAGAGTTAAAACTATACAATGGGCGAATAGGTATTAATTGGTATTTTCACAGTATGTAAATATAAAATATTAAAATCTGTAAATGTATTTATACTTTAATTGTTCTCTCTATTTAATAACATTTTACGGAAGTAATTGGAACCAACGGTCAAGTGTTAAGCTTTAAATAAATTATCAGTTAATATTTTAATAGGAAGAGTATGTGTATTGAAATGAAGCTAAATATAAGTAGATGATTATTGGTTGTCCAAAAATTATTTTCATAAAAGTGTTTTTCTTATTTATCAATGGACATTAATCCTAACATAATTTTACTCATTTGAGTATAATGCAATAAAAAATTTAATTAATATTTGGCCAATTTTCATGAAATGTAAAATCTTTCTGATCCAAAAATCAGTAGCAGCAAATAAAAAATCCCAAATAAAAATACATTAATTTATATCACTAACCAATAAATTACTTATTAAAACCATAATAAAATATTATTTTACACTCATTTAAGTGACAATAATTAAATTCTGATTATTAATATTTGTAAGGTGGTCACAGTTATGTCTGAGGGCTGAGTTAACATGCACAAAGTAAACTTTCCAAGGTTTCCTGATAGCAGCTGCTATGAGGTTGAGGGCAGAACAGAAATGCTAGAGGGGAGAGCTGTCTTGGGAACACTTACATTTTGGTCCTGCCTGATTGGAGAGATATCATTATCACCTCCTTAATACCTCTAGAGACCAATTAAAACAACAGAAAATCTCTATAGAAGTAAGGATTTCCTAACGTATAAACTGCATTAGATCCACCCTAACAAAGCTTAAAATAAGGTTTCAAAAAGATATCTTTGGGGAACAGAATTTAAAAATTAGTCCTGAATAACCTGGGGAATACCTGGGTTTTGCAGATCGACACTAAAAAAACATAAAATGGGGTCAAGAACAGACATTTTTCAAAAGAAGACATACAAGCAGCCAACAAACATGACAAAGTGCTCAACATCACTAACCAGAGAAACACAAATTAAAACCTCAATAAAATACCATCTTACACCAGTCACAATGGCTATTACTAAAAAAATCTAAAAACAACAGATGTTTGTGAGGATGTGGAGAAAGGAAACCCCATATACACTGATAGTGAGGATGTAAATTAGTACAACCTCTGTGGAAAACAATATGGAGATTTCCCAAAAAACTAAAAATAAAACTATAATTCAATCCAGCATTCACACTCCTGAGTATCTACCCAAAAGGAAAATAAATCATATTGAAAAGATACCTGCACTTGTATGTTTATTGAAGCACTATTCAAAAAAGCAAAGCTATAGAATCAGGCTGTCTCTCAATGTAGGATAGGATAAAGAAAATGTGGTACATACATGCCATTGAATACTATGCAGCCATAAAAATAGAATAAAATCATATCTTTACAGAAATATAGATGGAAGAGAGGTCATAATCCTCAGTGAAATAAACTCAAAAACAGAGAGTCAAATACTGCATGTTCTCACTTACAATTGGGAGCTATACCTTAGGTCCACATGGACATACACAGTGGAATAATAGATGTCAGAGACTACAAAAGGTGAGATTGGGCTGAAGGTTAATAAATTACCTTTTAGCTACAGTGTTCACTATTCTGGTGAGGAGTACATTAAAAGCCCAGTTCTTATCATGATCAAATACAGGCATGTAATAAATCTGCACATTCACCCTGTAAATATATATAAATTAAAACTTTTATCACGTAAGACCCAACAGATGATTAATATCTATTCAAAAAAATTGAAAATGATGCTTACAGAAATTCATATGAGTAACCAGTAGATAAAAGCAACTTTAAGAAGAATAAAAACACTCAAAGAAAGAGAATGGAATCCAGAGTTCTACAATATCCAGTGTTCAAGAAAATAAATACATATGTAAAGAAAAGAAAATTGAATCCAGAGTCAATTAAATATAAGCAGTCAATGGAACAGAAACATGAAATGGCCCCAAAGTAAAACGTAGCAGACTATATATAGGTTCATATTCTCACTTTCTTTTTTCCCTCATTTTAAAGTTCATAGTCAATAATTATAATCATCCCTTGCACATTCCCTTAATTCCTTGCCCCTCCTAGCTTTGTCAAGAAGACTGTAAGCCATTTATTGTTTTGTTTTGTTTTGATGCAAAGTGTCATTTACGCCAAATGTGTTTCCATGGAACTGAATGTGGTAAGAGAAAAACAGAGAGCTGTGACTAGAGCATCCATGAGATGGTTTATGCTGTCTGGCAATCCCACTGCATTTCTCTACTCAGTCATTGTCTTCCTCTTCCAGACAATTCTGATTCCTTCACTCCTCAGGCCCTCAATACCTCTCTCATCTTCATTCCAATTCAATAATTTTGCTCCATTTTTCACCAAGGAAACAGAAGCAATTAGACGAGAATATCCTCACTCTTCCACATGGCAGCTATTCACATAATTTATCTGCTCTTGAACACTTTTAGTAGCTAAGAATGTGTTTCTTTTAGTAGCTAAGAATATAAAGGTTCTTGCTCTTGGTGAGGTCAAATTTCTCCACTTATAAACCAGATCCTATTCACTCTCCTTTCTTATTTAGACATTATTCTAGAATTCTTCCCTCTAACGCCCACATATTCAATTTTTCTCCCCCCACTAAGTCATTTCCATCATTTTCCATTTCCTTTTCTTTCTGTCTTGAAAAAAATCATTTTTTATTATTCCACTTCCCCTTCAGCAACTACTCCATTTCTGTGCTTCCCTTTAGAATAAAATCCTCAAATTCATCAATTTTGCTCGCTGTGTTAGAATTCTCTCCTCCCATTTTCTCATAATCCTACTTTAATCAGGCTTTCACTTACACCAAAACATAATCTTAATGTTGTGCTAAACAGAAACTTCCAAATGATAAATCTAAAGTTGAATTCTCCTTCCTTATCTTATATAAACTATACCAGCATTTGAAAAAGTGTATCACTTCTTCAACATCGAAGCACTTCCTTCACTTGATTGTTAAGACACCACATGCTCTGGCTGTCCTCCTTCTTACTGTTCTCCCTTTAATGGTGGAGGGCTCCAGGGCTCAATTTCTAAATATCTTTTCCATCTACACACTCTCCCATCTACTCATTATGCATTCAAGGCCTTGGCTTTAAATGCAGTTTATATGCTGACAAGCAGACTTAATGTTAAACAACTTCCTTGAAAACTACATTTGTAAGTTTAGCAAGAATTTCTAATATATACCCAAGGCTAAACACCTCTTCTTCCTTCTACAATATGTTCCATCTGCTATCTTCCCTATTGACACAGTGTCAACTCTACCTAATAGTTACTAAGGCCACAGAGTTTGGAGTCATCCTTGTCAACTATTTTTCTTACATCCTGCATCCAATTCATCAGCAAATAAATGGCTTAACTTTAAAAATATATCTAGAATTCAACATTTTTTTGTTACCCTCTGATATGGTTTGGTTGTGTCCTCACCTAAATCTCATCTTGAATTCCCACGTGTTGTGGGAGGCTACCAGGTAGGAGGTAATTGAATCCTGGGGGCAAGTCTTTCCCATGCTGTTCTCGTGATAGTGAATAAGTCTCACAAGATCTGATGGTTTATAAAGAGGTGTTCCCCTTCACAAGTCTCTCTTTGCCTGCTGCCATTCATTTAAGATATAACTTGTTCCTCCTTATCTTCCACCATGATTGTGAGGCTTCCACAGCCACGTGGAACTGTAAGTCCAATTAAACCTCTTTCTTTTGTAAATTGTCCAGTCTCTGGTATGTTTTTATCAGCAGCATGAAAATGAATACACCCTACGGCTACAACTCAGGTGTAAGTCTCCTTAATGCTTATCTATCTAAAATAGATTATCATTATAACTCTTCTCTATGATACCTCATTTTGAAGCTCCGTCTAGAGTTAGCAGCTTAAGTTACATAAATTTAGGGAAAAAATCTATATCATTTTTTCTACAACCCTGTACTATCCATTTTTCTGAACCTTATAACTGGATCTACATTTGGCTCTTTTTCTTCTCTGTACTTGAACATGTTTACCTGATCATCTAATCAATATAACAGTCTCAATTAGTATAGAAGCAATTTTGCTCCCAACTGGATATTTGGTCATATCTAGAGATATTTTTGGTTGTCATATTTGGTGGGAACTAGTGGATTGAAGTCAGAAATGCTGCTCAATCTCATATAATGCATAACATAACATGGCCTTCCATAACAAAGAATTTCTGGCTTCAAATGTCAGTAGCTACAAGGTTGGAAAAAAAAAAAAAAAAAAAAAAAAAAAAAAAAAAAAACCTGTACAGTAAAGCTCTAAAAACAGAAAACCTTCTAAAATAATTTTGTCATCATTTTTAAAATATATGCTACCAATTAAAAAAGGATCTCCTGGGCTACAAAGTACCTATTTGTGATAATAGTATTCCCTAATTGAAATACTTTTTAAAGAATAGCACGATTGTAATAAAAAAAGTTCAGTAAAACTATGTTGTTGTTAGAAGAAATCCTTTGGTTCAGAGTAATTCATATGATTTGTTAGGTAAGAACTGTCTTAAAGCAATGAATTACAATTGCTGAAATATATTCATTTATGACAAGATATCTTCAGTTACCATTGCCTATTTTTAAGCTTTTTGGACTTAGGAATCCAAATTCCAAAAAATATATATATATATTATTAGCCTGGATCAGGTCAGATTTGGAACATCCAGGTAACTGACAGAGAATGTCTTCATCCATGAGCTGCAACACACTTGTTATGGACTTTTGAAGAGACTTTGTCAGCACCTATCACTCTGATATAATATTGAATTCATTCTTTCATGAAACAGATTAAAAATGTGTTTATCCATTCCCCTTCCAATTGCTTTTCATATCCTTTTCCCTCATAGCAATTTAATTATATTTCTTTTGTAATTTTCATGGAACTTAGGTAAACAGAGCAGAATAAATCACAATTACTGCCAATATTCTAGTTATATTATCTGTGGACTAAAATGCTGGCAATTGTTTATGTATTCTGCATGTTCCTGTCCTGTTCTGTCCCCAATATCCCCACACATAAACACAATCCTGAATTGATTATATTCTTATTTACTTGCTTTAATGGCTGTCTGTGGTTTAATCAAAATTTTTATTGTTTAGAAAATACCTTGTTTAGCATTATTTGTTTTGGATTTTCAGAATAATGTAACCTGCCATATGTAATCTTCTGGTACTTATTTCTTTTTGTTTATTTAACTTATTATTTTAGTATTCATATTTTTGTAACTTTCACAATTCAAAGCATAATAATAATACTTTATGTGGCATTTATTATGTACCAGACAGTGACTTTATAGGCCTTCAACAAACTATCTATTTCATTTCTTATGAGGAAGAGCTACTGAGTAATCTTTTATTGTTAATTTGCATATGAGAAAACCAAGAGATTTTCTTGATTTGCTCATTACTAGACAGGTAGTCCATGTTTAAACTGGATTTTGAACCTAAATTTAGTTGGACATAAAATATACCCTGCAAAAATATAAGTACCTAATTTTTCTCCTAGTACTGAAAAGTCATTATATAGATTTAATATGCTCATAGAATATATACTCTTTAAACTCCCAAATAGCTCTATCTTCTTGCAACAACAAAATATCATTACATATTAGTAAGCATAAAGTTTTGCCTGACATCCCACTAGGAGTATCCATATACCCCTATAAAAAGCCCTTTGTGCCACTACTAAATAGAGCATCAGATGATATGTATTAAGAATCTTCATATTTAGAAAAATGTTTAATTTTGAGTTCTGTTTTATCTGCCTCTTGTTGTAAATTTAGAGCTGATGTCACTAATTAGAAACTGATATTTTTGGCACTAAGTTAATTTCTTCATGTTGTGGTTCAATGGAGTCAATGTATAGCATATAGAATTCTCTCCCTGAGTTCAAAACTCATTAAAAAATATAGAGAAGTTAAACATATCAGGACTAAAATGTCCGTTTTATTCCTGATAAATTACGGATGTGGTTCATTTTGTAAGCAAGCAAGCTTGGTAATGATCCTCTCACAGGATTGTAGTCTCTCCCCATAAGTTATAGACATATGATCTGTAATTAATGTGAATATTCATAATTTATGTATATATAAGTCAGTTTGTGAAATTCCAGCATATACTATGCATTACCAAATATACCTTGCAAAATCTCACTCCATTCCACTAATTGTAAAGATGAATGGTGTGTGCCTCTGAATGATATAGCCATGATAAAATTTACTAAATATAATATAAACAGTAATATACATTGTACAATTTAAAAGTCAATTTAATAACCATATCTTATGTAGCTACTACATATAAGGTGATCTTTTGGAAGCTGTGAAAATGTTAAGATAATTCGAAGTTAAGTTCTTATACTAGAAAAATTTAAATTTAAGAGATAGCCATAGAGATGAACTTCTAGAAGCCATACACTTACAGTGTATTAAGTAACATGATGGAGTTAAAACTAAAATGTAGCAGCTTCCCAGAGAAACGAGAAGCTAATTTCATCTCTGGAGATTCTATGTAAAGGTAGGCAATGAATGAATTTTGGTTGAGCCAATCACAGGCTCAGAGGGGGAAAGATGGCCCATTGACATTCCAGGAGCAGGGGAAAAATAATATATAAAACAGTTTCTGGAGTTGATAGATGCAGTGTCTGTGTGGAAAACATTTACTCATTAATGGGCCTGAGAGGAAGGCACTTATCTTCTTGTGTTTCAGACTACTTCCTCTCATAGCCTCTTCTCTCTAGCCTTGACAATTTACACGTTCCTCAAAAATCCCATGCCATTTTGCTTCTTCAAAATTTTGATATTATTTTTCTCTCTGTTTGTTTGAAAATATTTTGCTTTTTTGTAAAGAAATAGCTTTGGTAACATTGCTTGAAAATGTAAGACCAGATGACAATAAAATAAGATCTTGGAAAAATACTATTATAACTAATACTTTATGCTACTTAGAAAAACCGTTTAATGTAATATTTCATTTAATCTTCACAACATTCCATGAGGTAAGCATTTATTTTCTACATTCTTAAAAATATACAAGTGAGACTTAAAATTAAAGGTAATTCATAATTTTCAGGGCTCAGATTTAAATGCTG
This sequence comes from Pongo abelii, assembly GCF_028885655.2. NCBI lineage: Eukaryota > Metazoa > Chordata > Mammalia > Primates > Hominidae > Pongo > Pongo abelii. Next base: position 90,475,856 of record NC_071991.2, read on the forward strand.
GTTCTCACATAATTTACCAGTAGGAAAAAATCAAACTTCCATTAAAACAAAACTTCAACAGAGCAATAGCATTTGGCCAAAGTATTTATACCTCCCTAATCTCCAGCGGTTATTAACTCACCAAAATTTAAATAGAGGGTTAAGTTATTTCAGTTTTAATATTTGAACTCTTTCTGCATGTCTTGGGGGAAATATGGATGTAAGCCAACTGAATTTTATATTTATTCTAAAAATGACAAAATCATCTTAAGCCCTGCACTTGAAGTTGGAAAACTGAAATGAATGTTATGCTTTCAAAATAGAATAATTTCATATGGCCAGGCAACATTTTTATGCCCACTGCCAAGAACAGTATACACTTTATGACAGAAGGATCACTACTATTTTAAACTCAGAAATATCAACACATCTAAATTATTCCTATTTTTTCTATAAATGCTGTTATAATAGTAAACATAAGCACACAGAGATATTTAAAATGTGTTGTAATTATCACTGGATGAAGTTTTTCTTTAAAGTCAATGTTTCTCTTTTCTAACAACCAGTATCCACTATTCATTATGAATTTTGCATGTGAAAGACAGGAATTAAGTTTATTTTTAATGTTAAGTAAATTTGAGAGGTATATAGCATACTCTGATTCTACGTCAAACCTGTAATTTTTAATGGACTTATATAGGTATTTTATATAAAGTACTTCAAATTCTTTTAGGGAATATATAATTTTTAAATTAATATATAAATAAACGGTAGACTGAAAGCCAAGTGAACCTAATGTTAATTGAAAGTTAAAGTTGCTCTCTCTGAGATGAGAGAGAGCCTGGAGTGAAAGATGAACACCAAAACTTTTTCGGCAACAAATGGCCCACTCCCTGCTGAGGGCCAACCATCCAATAAAGGCATCAGCCCTACAGCTCTGGCCATGAAACAGAACCTAGATATATGTTGTTAATATATTAACAAGAGATTTATGGAAAGTTGAAGAGATTACAGTATAGAAGGTAGAAGACATATCCTAGACAGACTGAGTGGCTAGACAACATTTTTGAGTACCTTCTTAAGTAGGGGTATCAAGAGGAAAGAGAAAAATTGCCAAGGTAAACAAAGATAAAATGTTTGTTCATATGGTTCACTAGTGATGTTTAGAGAGTGGAGGTATTTTGGGAAAAAATTTCCCATAATAGGATTGCAAGAACCTTTTAAATCTAGTCAATAACAAGTTATGATTTTTTAGAAAAGGAATTAAATTTGCTTCTGTTAAAAGTAAAACATCTGCTAACTTTTAATAGTGTGAAAATTATTTATTCACTTAACAATATTATTTGTATACCTAATGTGTGCCAGTCTCTGTTCAAGATTTGTTTTTCACAGAGCTTAGATGGAAACAAAGGTGTGAGATGAGTCCGGATGTTCTTATATTTGTTCCCAAAACAGCTCCAAGTTCTTAAGGACAAAGTTCATCAGAAGAAATGCCACTGTTGTAACTAAACCAGGGTAAATAACAGAGAGGGTCTTTGTCTAATTCAGTGTGTATAATACAAGAAGTAGGGCAGGGTCATGTTGAGTTTTGAGTTGAAAGAAATTTGCTATAAATATATAATGTTTTGTTTGTAGAAAAATGTAAGGGTTTTGCCAAGAGTTAAATGAGAAAAAGCAAAAACAATACAATTGTAAGTACATATAAATTCTCATTCCTCATGAGTATAAAATCATCTGGCTAACTACATGCCACATGCCAGAAGTATTGCTAAGTTAGTTGTTTCTTACATGATCCTGACATGATTGTTGTCAAAAATCCCTGGCTTTATGGTAATGTGCACTGTATCTGTCCTTCAATGAAAGTACTATGAAGAAAAAAAATAAGTGGGAGTGTATTTTTCCTAAGACACATGGTATCCAGGTTGTGATAGAGCAAGTTAGTAGAACTGTACTAAGTGTTTACTGACTAGTAGAAATACAATACTGTTATATTACTCAGAAATTGACATGGCTATGCATGGATGGAAGTCTTAGAAAGAGACTCTTACTGGCAAGAAATTTAAACCCTCATATATAATCCATGATCACACTATGAAAATGTATGTTGATTCACAGAAAGTTTTACAGGCTGCAGAAGGGACTTGATTAACTCATTTAGGTTAGACAGAGCTGCAGCATTTTGTAGATATTTTTGCAGGCATAGCAACAGGTACATAATTAAGAGACTGTTCCAAATATCCAAGATTTAGAATTAATCAGTGTCCATCAACACATGAATGGATAAAGAAAACGTGGTACATGTGCACAATGGAATACTATTTGACCATAAGAAGGAATGAAATCTCGTCATTTGTGACAACATGGTTGAGCCCAGAGGACACTATATTAAGTGTTTCCTGGGAACAGAAAGATAAATAGCACATGTTCTCTCTCATATGTGGAGGCTGTAGAAGTTGATCTCATAGAAGTAGAGAGTAGAACAGTTGTTACCAAGGGCTGGGAAGCATAGGTGAGAGGAAAGAGAGTTGTCGGTTAAGGGGTACAAAATTACAGCTAGAAGAAGGAATCAGTTCTAGTGTTTTTTAGCACTGTAGTATGACTATAGTTAAAATTTTATTATGCATTTTCAAATGGCCAGAAGAGAGAATTCTAAATTTTTCTGACATAAAGAAATCATAAATGTTTGATGGGTATGCTAATTACCCTGATTTGATCAGTATACATTGTATGTATCAAAACATCACTATGTGCCCCATAAATATTTATAATTACTATGTGTTAACTTAAAAAATAAAAAAATTAAGTACTCTAAAAAGTGTTAATTATAATATAAATATTAATATCCAAAATCTGATAGAGAAATAATTTTCATATATTACTGTGATGAATTACTATTTAACTATTTAAAAATTATATTTTGGGCCAGGTGCTGTGGCTCACCCCTGTAATCCCAGCCCTTTGGGAGTCCGAGGCAGGTGGATCACGAGGTCAGGAATTCGAGACCAGCCTGGCCAGCATGGGGAAACCCCATTTCTACTAAAAATACAAAAACTTAGCCAGGCATGGTGGCGTGCACCTGTAGTCCCAGCTACTCAGGAGGCTGAGGCAGGAGAATTGCTTGAACCTGGCAAGAGGAGGTTGCAGTGAGCTGAGATCATGCCACTGGACTCCAGCCTAGGCAACAGAGCGAGACTCCATCTCCAAAAAATAATAATAATAAAATAATATTTATATATATACACATATATATTCTCGCAGGAAAATAAAACTAAATAGTTACAGTGGGCTAAGAACATGTCTGGTTAAAATAATATGTAAATGTAATATATGTAAAAATACACATCTACATACAAATCTGTGTAATGTTAAATGCCAAAATTTAAAGTGATTACCTCTGGAAGTGTAGAGAAGTTATATATTTGGTTGTATAACATTTTAATATTATATATTAATTTACCTACTGTTAACTGGTATTGCTTATATCATAACATGAATTACATTAGTTAGAATAAGCACAATAAAACAAACTGAAACCAGAAATGACAAGTCTTTCTCTTTGTGTATAGTATGTGTCTTAGACAGGATATGCTTTGTATTTAACATTTTAAATGTCAAACAAATTCAGCCCACTGATAACAGACTGACCTTGAAAAGAGCTTGCATATAGTATTATACGATGATATGACTGAAATTAAAATTTAGAGTGGTGCCTTTCTTTTGAAAGATATAATAAAGCTATACAATTATTGTGAGCATTGGCATAATCTCTATATGAGTGGTTCACTAAATATGGTGCCTAAGTAAGCACCATCATCTTCCTGGAAACCTGTTGGAAAACCAGATTCCCCAAACCAACCCAGATGTATTGAATCAGCAATTTTGAATTTGTATCCCAGCATTCTGTGTTTCAAGAATCCTGTAGGATATTCTAAAATAGGTTAAAGCTTGAGAACCACTGCACTAACACAAATATAGTTTAAGCAACTTCACCTGTCTAAATTCACAGAGGGATATGCTTATTATAGTAAATAACATTTTTCAGACGTTATCTTGGGTGTGATACTCTGTTTTTTCTTCTTTCTCAAAACCATTTCCAATTAAATAAGGTAAATTAATATTTTAACTGCTAAATAACTTTCATCAGAAACATTTTTAATGTTTCATTTTTAAGGAGTATCTTCTTTGTTGGTAGCAGATAGATAAGAACATTCAAACAATAAGACATATTGATATGCAGAACATGTAATTCCAAGAGTCCCAATGAAACATTAAATTACATGTAGATTTGCACAAAGAACATTTCAGGATAAATAATACAAATACAATTTATAAAACAAAAATTCTAGAGCTCTGATAAGGCCATCTTGTACAGAAGTGTCAATGATTTGTGAATTAAAAACAGGAGCAAGGCCTAGGGTTCTGTTAAGGCCATTTCATTTAAGCTCACCTGAAATCCTTTTGGAAAATTCACAGGAACAAGTAATGAATAAATGAATAAAATTTAAATATTGAGTTAAGTTAATCAGGTCAACAGAAAAGTCAGAAACTAAAGCTGACTCCACCATGTAGCAAAATGATGCCTAAAAGGCAGCAAGTGGTTTGAGTCTATCTCACTGAGAAGACTGCAAGCCTCAATATTGTAAAGTGTCCTAATTTACTATCACCAACGGGTAAAACTACAATAAGATAATACAATTCCTATGACCTGTTGATATCGTTAGGCTTTAGAGTGTCAATCCTTGGAGGAATTTTCCCCTGAATTTACATTACTAAGCACAAAACAATGTAAATTTATAATCTCTTGACAAAAACTCCAATATACTACAACTATCTCACAACCATCTACAGCTATGTTATTAAAGCAAACTTTTTAGTTTTAGGTGTCATTCTGGTTATATTCTTAGTTTCTCCAAAAAAAAAAAAAAAAAAATTCTGAGTCCAGTTTGTGGCTCAGTTGGCTAAGCATTCTGTTAATGAAGCCATAGTTGTAACTTTGATCTTCATTTTAGGGAGTTAGTATTTCTTTTCCAGACATTTCCTTCCCTAGTGAAACTGACTCACATAGTGTATACTATTATTTCTTACAAAAACAGTAAGAAAATGAGATGGATCGAGGAATCACCATTATAAAAGCAACTCAAATTATATTCTTTATTGACAGTGAGTCATGAATTATAATGGAGCAGAGCCCATCTTCAGTACAAGTTTTACATATTACTGGACAGTCTGCTCATCAGTTCCAGGGGACACTCCTTTCTTTTCACCCATCACCAACTTGTCTTCCAAATACTTCCTCTGGAAAATGCCCATCATGCACTTCCCTTCTCAAAACTCTCATTCTGTCTGCAATGTTGGCATCATATATGTTTGAAAATCATTGGCATCTAACATTAATTTTGACATCTGATATTCACTGTAACTATAATAACACTATTATAGGAAACTAAGGAGCTAATGGCCTTAACATACCTCCATTCCCCAAAAATGCCTCCTGAGTGGAGAAACAAAAACATCAAAGGTTTATACACTGTTTCCAGTATCATTATTCAGCCATTGTCACACTTTTATTTTATACTTCTGCATTCATTTGTCAGGATGAAGAAAAGGAAGTTGCTGCTGAACATAAAGATTTTAGGAAAGAAGCTGTCACCTTTTACTGGAGAATTTAAGAACAGACAGCTAGCAGTTGATCACAGTTTTGTTTTTTGTTTCTTTAAATAAAGAACATCTATTGGTACTCCCTTTAATAGCCCCAGAACCAATCCGTTAAGCAAATCCTGTTGATTCTAAGTTATAAGTGCAGTCACTTCACATGGTCTCTGCCAGAACAATCCTGCTGAGAATAGCTTCACTTTGATTTTGTCAGTATCTTTAACAATTCATTGTCCTTTCAATCAACTCTGTACAGAGCAGTAATAATGATTCTTCTAAAATGTTGTCATGCTTATAATTCTACAGTTGACTCGTCTCTCTCTCAGGATAACGGCCCAATTGTAATTCATATTGCCTTAAAGACCTCTGTGATCTTTTCCACCAACACCACAGCTACTTGAATTTACCTGTACCTCATTCTCCCTCATTCACTCTGCTTCTTATCAGGGATGCATTACAATTTCATGAGCATAGAATTATTTGTCTTCATGAGCCCGTTTTTACAAAAAAAATTAAAATTATATTTTTGTGATTTTTATTGGAAAAAGACAAGTATAACCCAGGATGGATGTTTTACTATATATTCTTTTTTATCACACTCATTTTTTCTTCCAATTTTAAAACAAATTAAAACGTAAAATTTTGTGAACTCCTAGAATTATTGTGGGCCAGGTGGTTTCTGCTGCTTCCTGAGGAATGTACTTTATATTTGATGAGGAACATTTCGAATGTGCTTCCTTCAAATAGCCACAAGCTTTGTTTCTACAGGTCTCCTCTTCCAAAGGTCTTCCTTGACCCAACTGTAAAAAATGTTCTGGCCTCCAGCATTTCTTATTCCCTTTATATGTCTTTTTTTTTCTGCATTGTGCTTTCTGACTTAATATTTTTCAAGGATTTGACATATTTTATTTGCTTGTTTATTTTGTTATTTTCTTCCCACAAGAAAAGGAGTGCTATGTGAGAAAAGGAATGTTGCATGTTTTGTTCATTGCTTTTGTAAAAACTCCTAGAAGTGTACCTTGAAGCAAGCCTAGCATATCATAGGAGCTTAATAATAAGTGACCTACTAATATTTTATATAAAAAAGAGTAGTTTCTTACAAAGCTAAACAAGTGTATAGTATACTACCTAGCAATTCCACTCAGGAATTTTGGTAAATATTTTTTTTCTTACATTTATTCATGCTAGTGTATAGAAATGCAATTGATTTTTTGTATTTAAATTTATCCTGTAACTTTGCTGAACAAATTTATAAACTTGAATATATCTAAGAATTTCTATATTTGTGGTCAGGTGTGGTGGCTCATGCCTGTAATCTCAGCATATTGGGAGACTGAGGTGGGCAGATTTCTTGAGCCCAGGAGTTTGAGATCAGTCTGGGCAATATGACAAAATCCATCTGTTTTAAAAATACAGAATATTAGCTGGGCCTGGTGGTGCACGTCTGTAGTCTCAGCTACTTGGGAGGCTGAGGTGAGAGAATTACCTGGGCCCAGGAAGTGGAGCCATGATTGTGCCACTGCACTCCAGCCTAGGCAATGGGAGTGAGACCCTGTCTCTTTCCAGCCCATCAAAAAAAAAAAAAAAAAAAAAAAAATCTGCATTTGAAATCATTTTATCTGCACATAGAAATAGTTCTATTTCTTCCTTTTTAATCAGGATGACTTTTATGTTTCTTATTTAATAGCCCTGCCAAAAACATCCAGTTAATTTGATGTGAAAGAGAGAACATTCTTATCCTGTTCCCAATCTTTATATATTTATTTATTTATTTTTTCTGAGACGGAGTTTCACTCTTGTTGCCCAGGCTGGAGTGCAATGGCACGATCTCAGCACACCACAACCTCCGCCTCCCAGGTTCAGGTGATTCTCCTGCCTCAGCCTCCCAAGTAGCTGGGATTACAGGTGGGTGCTACCATGCCCGGCAAATTATTATTATTATTATTATTTTTTGTATTTTTAGTAGAGATGGGGTTTCGCCATGTTGGCCAGGCTGGTCTCGAACTCCTGACCTCAGGTGATCTGCGTGCCTCAGCCTCCCAAAGTGCTGGGATTACAGGTGTGAGCCACCAAGCCCGGCCTCCTGTTCCCAATCTTATGGAGAAATTATTCAGCCTTTCACACTTAGCTAGCTGAGAGTTTTTCATAGATGCCATTTAAAACATTAAGGAAGTTTTATCTATTCCTGGTTTGTTGAATATTTTTATCATTAAAAGGTATTGATTTCATATACAGCATAGCAAATTGGAACTTATCCCAGAAATTCAAGATTCGTTTAACATGTGAATATCAATTATTTTAACATACAATATAAACTATATATAAAAATATATAATTTATATATAATTTATATATAATTATATATAGTTTTTATATATAAATATATAGTTTATAGATTATTATGTATTATATAATTATATAAAATTATATCTTATATAATATAATTATATTATATAAAATTATATATTATATATTATATATTATATAAAATTATATAATTTTATACTATATTATATAATATATAATATATAATATAATTATATTATATATAATTATATATTATATATTATACATTATATAAAATTATATAAAATATAATTGTATAATATATAATTATATTATATATAATTATATATAAATGTGCTTATATATTTAATATACAAATATATATTTAGATATAATTATATATAATATATTACATAATTATATATAATTATATCTAAATATATATTTAGATATAATTATATCTAAACATATAATTATATATAAATATATGTTTATATGTTGATATGTATGTTTATATGGTTATATGTTGATGTTTTACTATATATTCTTTTTTATCACACTCATTTTTTCTTCTAATTTTAAAATAAATTAAAATGTAAAATTTTGTGAACTCCTAGAATTATTGTGGGCCAGGTGGTTTCTGCTGCTTCCTGAGGAATGTACTTTATATTTGATGAGGAACATTTCGAATGTGCTTCCTTCAAATAGCCACAAGCTTTGTTTCTACAGGTCTCCTCTTCCAAAGGTCTTCCTTGACCCAACTATAAAAAATGTTCTGGCCTCCAGCATGTCTTATTCCCTTTATTTGTTGATATATTTATATATCAACATATAGCTTATATATAATTATATATAAATATATAAAATATATAAAGCATAAATAAAAAATATATTTATATATATTGTTCACATTGTGCATTAAAATAATTGATATTCACATGTTAAACCAATCTTGAATTTCTGGGATAAGTTCCAATTTGCTATGTTGTATAATACTTTTTACATGTTGCTGGATATGGTTTGTTAATCTTGTGTTGGTAATTTTTGTGTCTAAAAGGTATTATTCTGCACCTTTTTTGTTTTCTTATGATGTCTTTGGTTTTTGTATCAGGGTGTAATATATACTGACCTTACAGAGTCCAAGGGGAGCTATCCCTTCCTTTTCTATGTTTTGTAAAAGTTGGAGAAGGCTTCTTGTAAAGGCATCTATGCCTAAGTTAGTTTATATTTGTTAGAAGATTTTTAATTAACAGTTTAATTGCATTACTTTTTTGTTCTACTTAGATTATCTTTCTTCTTTTTTTTTCATTCTTTTGTTTTGGATATCCAGTTTTCCCAGCACTCTTTATTGAAGAGCCTGTCTTTCCCCATTTTGTGTTCTTGTCAACTTTGTCAAATGTCAGTTGATAACAAATGTGTGGATTTTCTGGGTTCTCTATTCTTTTCAATTTTTCTGTGCATCTGTTTTAACACCAGTACCAAGCTCTTTTGGTTACTATAGCTTTGTAGTGTGTTTTAAAGTCAGGTAGTGTGATGCCTCTGGCTTTGTTTTTTCTTTTTACTTAAAATTGTATTGACTATTGATATAGTTTGGCTATGTTCCCACCCAAATCTTATATTGAATTATAGCTCCCACAATTCCCACATGTCATGGGAGGGACACAGTGGGAGGTAATCAAATCATGGGAGTGGGTTTTCCTGTGCTGTTCTCATGATAGTGAATCAGTATCAGGAGATCTGATGGTTTTATAAAGGGAAGTTCCCCTGCACAAGCTCTCTTTTGCCTGTTGTCATGTAAGAAGTCCCTTGCTGTTACCACCATGATTGTGAGGCCTCCCAAACAATGTGGAACTGTTAGTCAATTAAACCTCTTTTCTTTATAAATTAGCCAGTTCTGGGTTTGTCTTTATTAGCAAAATGGGAACAGATTAATGAAACTATTCAGGATCTTTTGTGGTTCTATACGGTTTTTAGGGTTGTTTTTCTATTTCAGTGAATAATTTCATTGGCATTTTTACAGAGATTGCATTTATCCTGCAGATTTCTTTTAGTAGTATGGGCATATTAAAAATATTAATTCTTCCAATCCATGAACATGTAATAGATTTCAATTTATTTGTGTTTTCTTTAATTTCTTTCATCAATATTTTATACTTTTTAGTATAGAAATCTTTCATCTCCTTGATTAAATTGATTCCTAAGTATTTTATTTTACCCAGCTACTATAAATCAGATTGTTTTCCTTTTTGGTAGATCACTATCAGTATATAGAAATACTATTGATTTTTATATGTTGATTTTGTATCCCACAACTTTACTGAATTTTTTCATTAGTTCTAACAGGTTTTTTTGGTAGTGTCATTAAGGTTTTCTGTATATAAGACCATGTCATCTGCAAACAGAGATAATTTAACTTCTTCATTTCCACTCTGGATGCCTTTTATTTCTTTCTCTTGACTAATTGCCTAGCTAGAACTTCCAGTACTATGTTGCATAGAAGTTTTGAGATTTTGTTATTCTAGACCTTAGAGGAAAACCTTTGAAATTTTTCTTCTTCATTATGATGCTAGCTGTGAATATGTCATATATGGCCTTTATTGATATGCGGTGCAATAATATAATTATTAGTATACTACTAATATAATAAATAATAGGAAAAAACAGAGTTCTGCTTAACATCTAAGCCTCAGCACTAGCAGTGAAATTTGTCATTTATCCCTATAATATTCTATAAAGCTATACTAATATTTGCATTAGAATAAATTCAATTTTGATATCATATATTTTCTATGTTAATATTACATGCTACGCAAATATTATTTTTATACAGTCATGATTAAATAACATGTGTGAAGCCATTTCAAAAATTATTTTAAACAAGAATTTATAGATTATTTAGAACTCAACTTCTATAAATGAAAAAATAAAATTTTAAAATTGTAAGAATTTTATGACATGCCACCAAATTATGATAGAAATAGACTATCATCTTGATTTCCACTTCTGAACTCTTTCCACTGAACCGCTTATTATAAGAATGGGCAAGGTTGAGTAATAAATACTCCCAAGTACAATATATTGCTTGCTTAATAAGAAAGTACTAATGTTAATTTTTAATTGGTGATTTCCATACATCTTTAATCCACTTTCTAGAAGCCTTGTGTAAGAAATGGCATACATAAATTTTGTTTAAATTTCATTGATGAGACTTGAACTTGGCCACATCAGCAAGAAATGTGGGAAATACAGTGTGAGTGTGTGTGTGTGTGTGTGTGTGTGTGTGTGTGTCTAGGAACAAAATAATTATTTTAAATTATTTGTCTATGTATTTGTTCAAGGCTTTTCCTAGTGAAAAAATTGTTCTTTTTTGCTTCATGTGACCCTTAAAATGTTCTGTCTTTTATAAATGAATATCCTACTTTGTTATTTTGCCAATATTTTGCCAAAGGAAAGAGGAAGGTGTTGTATGAACAATTTCTTCTGAAAAAATATTTGTATCTAATCTTAAACTGGTCATTTCATTAGGCAGTTGTATGGGCATTATTGCAACTTTGATGGAATTAAACATCCTCCTTTTGCTTCAGTAGTTCAGAGTTCAATTTTTAACCATATTAGAATTGCAGTCATATAGGATCCTGTAGAATGAAGATTGTATCCAGATAATAAGAAATCTGTCATCTATAACATTGCTATTGTTTGGCATGTGAGCCTTAATTTGCTCAAAGGTAATAAAGATACTAAAATCCCTAACCTCCAGGCTATAAGCTGCAACTAAGAATATTTTAAATTTGGATAAATAAATAAATAAATAAATGGACACATCACTTTAGCAATCTTATATCTCCCAATGAATATAAAAATAAATGTACAAAAATGGACATATTAACCCACCCTTCTATTCTGCCCTTGAGTCCCATTACCATGTTGACTCATGACTTAATCATGTGACAGTCTCTGTAAGTGTGGCACAGGCAGAGGAAGAAAAAGTGCTTGCGCATTGCATCATATCTGATCTTTCTCTTCCTGGAAACCCTTAAACATTTTACTGTGTGATGAGTCAAACTGTCTCTGCGTGATGAAAAGCACTAGTCAAGTCACCCTCATTACCCGGCTGACATTGAGTCAGCTGCCAGACATGTGTTTGAGGCATCATGTGTTTGAGACCATCTTGCCCCAGCAACCTGCTAACCAGTGATCAGCTGAGCTGCCTACAATAGGACTTCCCAGTGAACTCACAGAATTGTGGCAAAATAATTTTAATTGATTTAAGACACAAGTGTTGGAGTCAGACACAGTGGCTCATGCCTGTAATCCCAGCTACTGGGAAGCCAAGGAAGGAGGATCACTGGATTCTAGGAGTTAGAGGCCAACTTGGGCAACATAGCGAGACCCTCCCAATCTCTAAAAACAAGAGAGACAAATGTTAGGGTGGTTATATACTCAACAACATTTAACTTATGTACTTAGGAAACTCGATCTTTTCAGGATATTCATACGAGCAGCTCGAAAGTGACTGAGAATAAAGCAATGACAGTGTTTCATTTCTTTTGGAGAGCTATGAATTTTTTTTTCACATTGTACTCATTGAGGATACAGTTGCTATTTAATTGTGTTATTTAATTCAGAATTATTTGTAGAACAAAAAATAAAAGTAAAATAAAGTAAATTTTAAAGAGAGGAAAAACAAACAATAGCCTGAATTATGTTGGGATACATTCAACTTACACTCACATATGTGATATTTCTTATTGACTAAACATTTGAGTTTAGATTATAATTATTTATTATTATTTAGCCTTTTTTGGATTGCTATAGTTCACATTAAATGATGCAACTTGTTTTAATACATAAATAAAGCCAAAAACCTTTGTGTCAGTCTTATAAATTTAGCTCGACTTTCTTAAAAAAACCAAGTTAAACCTTATCTCTTAAAGTAAACAAATTTTTAGAGGACGTTACTAAGGTTTTTTGACACTAGAGTTATTTTAGTGAGTTGTTTTTAGCGTGTTGGGTCAAGTCATCTTCATAGTTTTCCTATCAATCAATTTTATAGAAGTTGGCTAGCACTTGTCATTTCAGCAATTCCAGTAAAACAAATGAAATAAGAAATGACTGGATGAGCAAAGACCTTTTAGTCTGAGAACAAGAACAAGATCAAAAATGGCATTTCACAGAAAGAATGAATCAAGATAAACTACAAGCTAATTGAAGACAAATTTATATGAGATAAAAGAGAGATATTTAAAATTATAAAATACAAGCCTGCAATATTTGAGTATTACATTTCCTCCGTTTTTAATCATGTTGACTGTGAACAGCTTCTGACTGCTTGCAAGTAGAATAAGTCATAAACTGTGAAGTTCTGAAATTTACCTCTCACTCTAATACTTGAAACGCAGCTGTGAAAATGAAACTGCCAATTAAAAGTGCCAATCAGTATCATAGCTTCTAGCTATATTTTTTAAAGTACTAAAGACAATGGTTAATATCTGTGCTAAATCCATATTAATTATAAAATATCTACTCCTGTTAGATATAAAAAATGTTCTCAGAGTGAATTAGAAAGTATCAATTGTTTTCCTTTCCTCTCCTTTCCTATTCTCCTTCTTCTTCTTTTACTTCTTGTATTCTGCCTCGTTTTTCCTGATGATTTATGCCTATTAGTTCAATGAGAGCTGGACCCTTTATATTCATGACTAACATGGGCCTCTGTGAATCAAGTAATCTATAGAAAGTAAATTTGATTTAGAAATCTCTGTTTAAAACATCATTTTGAAATATGTTCAAAGTGTCATTGAACTCACTTTTCTAATCTGAGCAAATAAAGTATGAGGAATTGAATTTTTTTAAAAGGGTTTGGAAATGAGAAATAGCACTATCTTCTCATAACAGGATACCAGAAAAGCACAAAGAAAACCTGATGATCCTAAAACAAAGAGCAAGTTTTCAAGATATATCCTCTCATCCTAGAAAGGTTCTATGGTAGTAGTCCCCATCCTTTTTGGCAACAGGAAGGGGTGGGGAGATGGTTTCAGGATGAAACTATTCCACCTCAGGTCATCAGGCATTAATTAGAGTTTCATAAGGAATGGGCAGGCAACCTTGAATGTACAGTTCACCATAGGGTTCACCCTCCTATGAGAATCTAATGCCGCCACTGAACTGACAGGAGGCTGAGCTCAGGTGGTGATGCTGGCTCATTCAGGGATCACCTTCTGCTGTGTGGTTGGTACCTAACAGGCCACGGCCAGGTACTGGTCCATGGGCCAGGAATTGGAGACCCTTATTTTAGGGAACAAAAGCAGACAATAATATTAGTCGAATTTTTGGAGGTATTTTTTGTTACCATAATTAGTCAAAAGCTTTGACATATCAGAAAACCTCATTACCTGATACCAGAGGGCCAGCCCATAGCTCTTACCGGTAGCGCAATACAGAAGCAGTTTTGAGGCTCTTAGGCCTGGGTAAGAAACTGGCTAGATATCACTTGACTTGGGGATAAGAAACATAATGGCTTCCAGCACAAGTAAAAACTGGTTCTGAACAAATGAGACCAAGTTTAAGAACAGGGGATAAGGGCAAATAAGAAAAGCTTTGGACATCGATTGTTTAATCAGTGAAGGACTCACACAAACATGGAGTAAATCAGAGACTAGCACGAGGAACAAGAATGTAACTCTGAAAATTATGATAGTTATATAAAATAGCATTTCAAATAGTATTTTTGACAATGTTATAATAAAGCTGGTTATATGTGATCATGCTAGCAGTAGGAACATTTCCGTTCATGTTAATAGATCAATTTTAAAAAGAGTTTAGAATTCAAATGAATAAAATGTGTAAAGGAAGATGTTTATGGAGAAACTTACAATAGAGCAAAAGACTCTCAAATAACTGATTTTTTATTTTTAAAAAAGGAAAAAATAACTCAGCAACAAAATTATAGACAATTCAATAAAAATCTGTCAATGATATTTCACAAAGCTGCACAACAAAGAAATAAACAGCCACAATATCTTAATGTTTAAATTTGAACCGTAACACTGAGAATAAACTTTTAGTTGAAACTTTGTAAGACAGATTATAATAAATATATTAATTAAATTTAAAATGCTTCTACAAGTTTCTTGGTTTTAATCAAGTAAAAACTCATGGCATTTTCTCAAGTTTCAAAACTGGAGCTTGATATTTAGAATAAACTGTGATAAATGTGAATTATATCTGTAAAAGAAACTGTACTTACATGTGTGAGAGCTAGTAAAACAAAATTAAATAGAAAACATGATAATCCTACACCCATAGGACATTTATCCAAATTCACCTCTACATGGTTCAGGGAAACAAACAAACAAACAAACCCCAGCAAGAGTATACTTCTTATTTGAGTTTCTCCTGGATTGTGAGCCTGTAATATGGTTTGGCTCTGCGTCCTCACCCAAATCTCATCTCAAATTGTAATTCCAATGTTGAAGGAGGGACCTAGTGGGAGGTGATTGGATCATGAGGGTGGATTTCTTCTTGCTGTTCTTGTGATAGTGAGTGAGTTCTCACAAGATCTGATGGCTTAAAAGTGTGTAGCACTTTCTCCTCCTCTCTCTCTCTCTCTCGCTGTGCCATGGTAAGATATGCTTGTTTCCTCTTCACTTTCCACCATGATTGAAAGTTTCCTGAGGCCTCCCAGTCATGCTTCCTGTTAAGCCTCTGTAACTGTGAGCCAAGTAAATTTCTTTTCTTTATAAATTACTTAGTCTCCGGTAGTTCTTTGTAGCAGCGTGAGACCAGACTAATACAGCCTGATCTAGGTAATATATTTTGTTTTTAGTAACATTCATCCACAACTCAGTCCCACTTTTTTGATTTCTTCCTGAATTGGTCTGGTGAATAATTTTCAGGAGAAATATTTCAAAGATCTCTTGAATTATTGTTTACAATTTCACAAAATGACTTGCTTATGTACATGGAGATGGTGATTATGTGGAGTAGATTTCAATAAATGTTTTGTGATGAACCCCTTTATTTGAATTTGATGTTTTCTCATGATTCACTTGAGATCATGGGTTTGTGGAAAATAATACCATAAACATGATATGCCCTTCTAAGCGCATCATATCAGAAACTACATAATGCTGCTATGTCTTATTACTGGTGATGGCTTAAACACTGGGTTCAGATGGTGTTTGCCAGATTTTTTTACTGTAATTTTATTTTTTTTCCTTTTATAATTAGTTAATACTTTGGGAGAACAACCCTAACACTAGATAAATCTATTTATCACTAATTTTTTGGCTCAGTAATTTTAAAATGCTAATATATCATGCAGAAATTATTATGTTGTTTGCTTAGTGGTGTTTTCTATTTTTTTCATCCTTCTATATTTATTAAGTAAAATTTTTAAGTAAGGAAGAATAGTATATTCTCCTCCATGTAATTAATTAAAACATTTAGAATATTTTTAATTGACATAATATGTGTACATATTTATAGGTTATGATGTGATGTTTCTTTCTGTATACAATGTGTAATGACCAAATCAGGGTAATCAGTGTACCAGTTACCTCAAACAATAATAATTTATTTAGGTTGGGACATTACAAATCCTCTAGATATTTGAAAATATAGAAGAAATTGCTTTAACTATAGTCACTCTACAGTATTATAGAATACTAGAACTTATTCCTGTTATCTAGCTGTAATGTTTTATCCATTAACCAATCCATCCCTATCCCCCACATTTCTCAGCCTCTAGTTACCACTATTCTACTTTCTATTTTTATGAGATCAACTTATTTAGCTTCCACATATGAGGCAATCATGCAGTATTTGTCTTCCTATGCCTGGTTTATTTCACTTAACAAAATAAAATGACATATTTTATATATATATATATATATATATATATATCTTATACACATATACATATTTTCTTTACCCATTTCCATTTATCTATTGGTGGATGCTTAGATTGGTTCCACATCTCGGTCATTGTGAATAGTGCTGCAATAAACATAGGAGTGTGCACCAGATATCTTTCGATATATTGAATTCCTTTTGTTTGGATATATAACCAACAGTGGGGGTGCTGGATCATATGGTAGTTCTTTTTGTTTGTTTGTTTGTTTGTTTATGTAATTTACATTTCCATCAAGAGTGTACAGGTATATCACAGTTTATTGCACTTCACTTTTTGTGCTTTGCAGATGTTGCCTTTTTTAAAATTGAAAACGTGTGGTAGCCCTGTGTCATGCAAGTCTATTGGTATCACTTTTTGACAGAATGTTATCATTTTTTGTCCCTGTGTCACATTTTGGTAATTATAAAAATATTTAAAACTTTTCATTATAATTATATCTGTTATAATAATCTGTAATCAGTGATCTTTGATGTTACTATTGTAATTGTTTTGGGGAGCCACAAACTGCATCCATATAAAACAGCACACTCATTCAATAAATGTGTGTGTTCCAACTCCTCCACTGACCAGCTATTGCCCCATCTCACTCCCCCTCCTCAGGTGTCTCTGAGACACAGCAATATCGAAATTAGGTCAATAAGTAACCCAACAAAGGCCTCCAAGTGTTCAAGTGAAAGGAAGAGTCACATGACTCTCACTTTAAGTCAAAAGCTAGAAATGAATACGCTTAGCGAGAAAGGCATGTTGAAAGCCATGGTAGGCTGAGTGCTATGCCTCTTATGCCAAACAAGTAAGTTAGGAATGCAAAGGAAAAGTTTTTGAAGGAAATTAAAAATGCTACTCCAGTAAACACACAAATGATGAGAAAGTGAAACAACCTTATTTTGACATGGAGAAAGTTTTAGTGGTCCGGATAAATCAAACCAGCCATAACATTCCCTTAAGTCAAAGCCTAATCCAGAGCAACACCCTAACTCTCTTCAGTTCTATGTAGGTAGACAGATATGAGGAAGCAGCAGCAGAAGAGTTGAAAGCTGGCAGAGGTTGCTTTAAGAGGTTTCAGAAAAGAAGCTGTCTCCATAACATAGACGTGCAAGACAAAGCAGCAAGTGCTGATGTAGAAGCTGTAGCAAGTTATGTGGAAGCTTTATCTAATATAACTGATAAATGTGGCTACACTAAATAACAGATTTTCATGGTAGACAGAGCAGCTTTCTTTTGGAAGAAAATACCATCTAAGACTTTCATATCTCAAGGGGAGTAGTCATTTCCTGGCTTCAAAGCGTCAAAGGACAGGTTGACTCTCCTGTTAGAGACTAATTCACCTGGTGTATTTAAATTGAAGTCAACGTTCATTTACCATTATGAAAATTCTAGGGACCTTAAGAATTATGCTATATCTACTCTGCTTGTGCACTGCACATGAAACAACAAAGCCTGGATGATAGCACATCTGTTTATAGAATAGTTTACTGACTATTTTGAGCCCACTGATGATAATTATTGTGCAGGTAAAAAGAAAGATTTTTTTCAAAATATTACTGTTCATTGATAATGCGCCTGGTCACTCAAGAGTTCCAGTGGAGATGTACAAAAACATTAATGTTGTTTTCATGCTTGCTAACATAACATCCACTTTATAGCTTATGGCTCAATAAATAGTTTTAACTTTCATGTCCTATTATTTTAGAAATACATTTCATAAGGAGGAGCTTCAAGATGGCTGACTAGAGACATCTAGGGTTCACCTCCCCAACAAAGAAAAATCAAGATAATGAGTAGATAATCACACTTAGAATAGATCACACTTAAGAGAGAATGCTGGGCTTCAACAGAGAAGTGACAGGAAACACCAAGAGCAAAGAAAGAGAGAAGCTAGGTAGCCTACTTGACTGGGACTGGCTGAGAGCCTATAGAGGCTCCCCAATGTGGGAAAAGGGTAAGTGAGTGATCCCCACTGGTCCACATTCTCACCACAGATGCAATCTTAGCCACAGCCAGAGCCCTTTAACTCACGCAGGTCCTGAGACTAACATAGGGAGCTGCCTAGAAACCATGCAATGACATTGCTCCAGAGAGGGAATTCATGCTGGATTCCACACACCCTGGAGTCCTAAACAGTTACAGCAAGGTGCCCTTTTAAGAGCCAAGCCCCCACTAGACTGCATCCTGCCCTGGGCCCAACAGTTCCTGCATGTCCATATCCCTGAAAACGCATTGATGCCCCCACCCAAAGCTGGGCACTGCTGCTGGCTGCTGTCATTAGTTCCAAAGCATGAACGGCTGGCAGTGACCTTATTGCCCCCAGTAGCAGGTTTGCCATGCATTTACATGCATCCTGAGAACAAGGTAACTGGCTTGCAGCCACTACTTGGAACCAAAGCATGCACTCCCTAGTTACTTGTTTATGGCTGCTGCTACTGAAAGCAACTGTACCCTCCCCAGCAACATGGCCACAGTATAGCTGCTGACTCTTCCAGACAAGCATTCTCCTGAGGGCCTGGTAATAACTCCACCCCTGCCTACCACAGCTAGCAATCACATGAACCACCAAGGGGCCTGATGACAGGCCCAACTAGCCTGGTTTCACCCCCTCAGTGCCAGAGCACACTATCTAGGGGACTGGGGATGACCCTGCTCCATCCACTACAGTTGGCACCTGAGCACTCCACCTAGAGGAATGAAGATGGGCCCACCTAACATGCTACTACTACAGCTGGAACCCACCCACATGTGCCACGTATGGCCCCAGGGACTGGCTGACCCAGCACATTGCAGATAATGTCAACACTAGTGCAGACTGCTTGGGAGCCAGAGGTTGCCCTGCCACTACCACTGTCATTGCTCATGCCACATTCACTGACCTGGGACCCAAGGATCTACTCACCCACCTGGCCAGCCACTGACACTGCCAGCACCTGAGCAAGCTTACTGAAGGCCAACAAATCAGCTTTCCTGCACCCACTCACACCAGTGCCAGAGTCTTCTGCCCTGGGTCCCAGGGACAGGCAAGCTCATTACACCAGTTCCACCACTGAGGCCGAAGGATTATTAGCCTATCTAACATCTCTATTACTAGCAATACTTCACCACAGCCCTCACTGACAACTGCACCCTGCTGAGAAAATCACACACTACTGATGCTCTTTATTGCCAAGGAAATCATATAGATACTACAATACTGCACATACCTGGAATTTAAGCCAAACCACCCTATTTAACCAACAACATAGATACATCTTCAGAAAAAAATTATTGCATACAAAAACAAGTTTAAAAAAATTGTAAGATGCAACCATTATGAGATGCACAGAAATAAATGTAAGGACACAAGAAACACAGGGACAAGAGAAAGCAAGGACATATGATACCTGCAAAGGAGCACAAAAATTCTCCAGCAACAGATTCCAATGATAAAGAAATTTATGAAATCCCAGAAAAAGAATTCACAATAATGATTTTAAAGAAGCTCACTGAGATACAATAGAAATAACTCAGATAAACAATACATAGAAATCAGAAAAACAATTCAGGGTATGAATGAACAATTTACCAAAGAGATGGATATCAACAAAGAGGACCAAACAGAAATTCTGGAACTGAAGAATTTATTGAATGAAATATAAAATACATTTGAAGGCTTCAGTAATACACTAGATCAAGCAGAAAAAAGAATCTCAGAACTTGAAGCCAGGTTTAAAAAATTAAGTCACATAAAAATAAAAAAATAAAATAAAAAGTATGAACAAAGCCTGCATGACATATGGAGCACCATAAAGTGACCAAATATTCAAAGTTTTGGTGTCCCAGAAAGTGAACAGAAACTAAAAGGGTTAGAAAATGTATTTAACAAAATAATAGCTAAAAACTTCCCAAATCTAGCAAGAGATTTAGACATACACATACAGGAAGCTCAGAGAACCTTAAAGAGATTCACTTCAAAAGGGTCTTCTCCATAGTACACTAAAAGTCTAACTGGTAAAAGCCAAAGGCAAAGAGATCATTTTAAAAACAAAAAAGAAAAAATATCTAGTCATTGATATGAAAACTCCCATCAGACTAGCAGTGGATGTCTCAGCAGAAATCTTACAGGCCAGGAGGGAATAGGATGCTATACTCAAACTTCTGGAAGAAAAATAAAAAAGGAAACTATACCCAGCCAAGGATACTATACCCAGAAAAGTTATCCTTCATAAGTTAAAAGAGAATAAAGTCTTTCCCAGACAAACAAAAGCTGAGGAAATTTATCACCCCTAGACTTGTAAGAATTGCTTATGGGAGACAAACAAGAAAGAAAAGACTGTGGAAGACTTTGATGCTTTTTGGCCTGTATTAGCAATAAAGTATTTTTTGTATGTCTATTTTTGAGAAATATCTACTAAGATTATTTGATCATATTAAATTAGGTTATTTGTTTTATTGCTGTTGAGCTGAGTACCTTATACATTCTGAATATTAATCCATCATCAAATTAATGTTTTGCAAGTATTTCTTCCCATTCTGTAGGTTGTCATTCATGATTGTTTATTTTGCTGAAGTAGAAGATTTTTAGTTTGATATAATCTCATTTGTCCATTTTTGCTTTTTCTGCCTGTAGTTTTGAGGTTTTATTCATAAAAGCTTTGCCCAGATCAAACTCCTGAAGCTTTTTCTTATGTTTCACACTAGTAGTTTTATAATTTCAGTTCTTACATTTAGTTCTTGGATACATTTGAGTATTTTTTTTTCACATGGTAAGAAATAGGCATATAATTTCTTTCTTTTGTTATGGTTTTCTCAGCACAAGTTATTGAAGAGACTGCCCTTTCCCCAATGTAAGTCCTTGGTGCCCTTGTTGAAAATCAGTTTCCTGTAAATACTTGAATTTATTTCTGGGTTCTCTACTCTGTTTCCTTGGTCTATGTGTCGGTTTTTATGCCAGTACCATGCTGTTTTGACAACTATAGCTTTGTAGTACATTTTGAGGTCAGGCAATATTATGCTTCCAGCTTAATCCTTTTGTTCAGGATTGCTTTGGCTATTTGAGACCTTATGTGGTTCTATACAAATTTTAAAATTGCTTTTGCTATTTCTGTGAAGAATGTAATTGTTGGCCAGATGCAGTGGCTCATACCTGTAATCCCTGTGCTTTGGGAGGCTGAGGTAGGCAGATCACTGAAGGTCAGGAGTTTGAGACCAGCCTGACCAACATGGTGAAACCCCGTCTCTACCAAAAATACAAAAATTAGTCATGCATGGTGGCAGACACCTGTAATCCCAGCTACTTGGGAGGCTGAGGCAGGAGAATTGCTTGAATCCAGGAGACGGAAGATGCAGTGAGCCAAGATGGCACCTCTGCACTCCAGCCTGGGCAACAGAGTGAGACTCTGTCTCAAAAAATAGAATATAATTGCTTTTTTGATAGAGATTGCATTGACCCCATAGATCACTTTGGATACTATATTCATTTTAACAATATTGATTCTTATAATCCATGAACATGGCATGTGTTTCCATTTTTTGTGTGTCCTCTTCAATTTCCTCACTTATTTTTATCATTCCAAATTCAAGGGTATTCACTTTATCTTAGGGCTATATAATTTAATACTGTAGTTATTTATTTTGTTGCTGAAATTGCTACCTTTTTGGTAATTGCTAAGTCTTTTACATTTGCTCTTACATTTTTTTAACATGCCTTCTTGTACTTCTCTTTTTTGTCATTGTTGTCCTCCTTCTTCTTTTTTATACTTTTATACTTCCTGGCACTACACTATACTATAGATTCATTTTGTATTATCTCTATCTCAGTCTTAGGCTCAAACAGTTTTTCAGGGATTCTTGATTGCTGTTATAGCTGAACAGCATTTAGAAATCGATATCTAGACGTTATTTGTTACTACATGTCACTCAAGCATTCATTTTTACATTTGAAGATAAACTAAATTAAAAGAACATTTTTTTAAACTTCTTGTAATTTTAAATAATGGACTAAAATTACATACTTTATATCATCATTTTCATGAAATGAAAATGTGTGAACTGAGGGGAACCAAAGCCTTAACAGGAGAAAATCTCCAATTCTACAAGAGAAATACTGCCTTTAGTTAGAGGACCAAATAGAATCCTCAGTGGTCATTCTCCTCCCACACTCACCCCCTCAGTGCAGGAACACCAAATTGAACAACTCTTCATACAAGAAAACACCTTTGTAGGAACCAAAAATCAGATGAGTGATCAAAGTACCTGGCTTTAACATTTTATCAAGGAAACAAGGAAACAAAACAAACAAACAACAACAACAACAAAAAAAAAAACGGTGTCCAATTGATGCAAACAACCCTTCCCCACCAGATCTTAAGATCCCTGATTCTAGACATTGGCTTCTGGATGACATTTCTTGATATTCCCTGGACCAGTGGGGAGCCTACTATCCTGAAGAACGAGACCTAGTCTTGGCAGCATTTGCTACAAGCTAAGTGAAGAGCCCTTTGGCCTTGAATAAACATCAGCAGTTTCCAGATAGCTCTCACTGTGAGCTTGGGGCAGGAGGAGACTCACTCTGCATCAGGAAAGGAGAAAGAAGAGAGAGAAGAAATTTGTCTTGTTGTTTGGGTGCCAGTGCAGCTTCAGTAGAATACAGAACTAAGTAGATTCCTCTGGTTCCCAATTACAGTCCCTAGCTCTCAGGTGGCATTTTTAGACCTGCCCTGAGCCAAGGTGGAGCTCACCGCTATGAAGGGAAGGACACAATTCTGGCTGGATTCAACTGCTGAGTGAACAGTGCTTGATTCGTGAGTGAATATTGGCAGTGGGCCTTGAGTGAAACCCGGTGCTGTACTGACTTCTGGTCTGACTCAGAATAGTACCAGTGCTAGTGGTCACTGGGATGCTTGTGTCACCCTCTGTCAACTCTAGGAAGCTCA
The DNA here is from genome assembly GCF_028885655.2 of Pongo abelii. Classification (NCBI taxonomy): domain Eukaryota; kingdom Metazoa; phylum Chordata; class Mammalia; order Primates; family Hominidae; genus Pongo; species Pongo abelii. Next base: position 90,499,586 of record NC_071991.2, read on the forward strand.
GCATAAAAAGAGAGTCTCTGTTTGCTTGTGAGGAAATTAGGGGACAAGAACAAGAGTCTCTAAGTGCTAATCCAGGGAATTCTCCCAGATCTTACTGAAGACCACCAAGGCAGTACCTCTACAAGTCTGTAGAAGTCAAAATGTTACTGGTCTTGGGGTGCCCCTTGTGGGTGATATGGCTGCAGTGACCAGACTTACATCACATCACTCAATTCCCTTTGAATACCTGGAAAGCCTTCTCAAGAAGGACAGGTACAAACAAGCCCAGACTGTGAAGACTACAATAAATACCTAACTCTTCAATGCCCAGACACTGATGGACACCCACAAGCATCAAGAATATCCAGAAAGACATAATCTCACCAAACTAAATAAGGCACCGCTGACCAATCACAGAGTGACAGAGATATGTGAACTTTCAGACAGATAATTCAAAATAGCTGTTTTGAGGAAGCTCAATAAAATTCCTGATAACACAGTGAAGGAATTAAGAATCTTATCAGATGAACTTAACAAAGAGATCAAAATAATTGTTAAAAATCAAGCAGAAATTCTGAAGACGAAAAATTTAACTGACATACTGAAGAACGCATCAGAATATCTCAAGATCAAGGAGAAGAGAGAAGAAAGAATTATTTAGCTTGAGCAAAGGCTATTTGCAAATACACAGTCAGAGGAGACAAAAGAAAAAAGAACAAAAAAGAATGAAGCATGTCTACATAATTTAGGAAATAGCCTTAAAGAGGAGGTAGATATAGAGATAGAGGTAGAAATTTTATCCATTTTATTCAAATGGATAAAAACAGAAAACTTTCACAACCTAGAGAAATATATCACCATTCAAGTACAAGAAGGTTGTAGAACATGAAGCAGATTTAACCCAAGTAAGACTACCTCCAGGTATGTAATAATCAAACTCCCAAAACACAAGAATAAAGAAAGAGTCCTAAAGCAGCAAGAGGAAATAAACAAGTAACATACAAAGTATCTCCAACATGTCTGACAGCAGACTTCTCAGTGGAAGCCTTACAGGCTAGGAAAGAGTGGCATAGCATATTTAAAATGTTAAAGGAAAAAATCTTTTACCCTAGATTAGTATATCCAGTGAAAATATCTAACAAACATGAAGAAGAAATACTTTTCCCAGACAAACAAAAGCTAAAGGATTTTATCAACACCAGATCTATCCTACAAGAAATGCTAATGCGAGTTTTTCAATCTGAAATAAAAGGACAATAATGAGTAATAAGAAATCATCTGAAGGTACAATACTCACTGGAAATAGTAAGCGCACAGACAAACATACACTATGATAACACTGCAATTATGGTGTGCAAACTACTCATATCTTGAGTAGAAAGACTAAAAGATGAAGCTATAAAAATAACTACAATAATCTTCAAGACAAAGACAGTATGAAAATATTTAAACCGAAAAAACAAAAAGTTAAAATGTGAAGGAATGAAGTTAAAGAGTTGTATTACTTATCTCTTTGCTTGTGTTTGTTTTTGCAATTAGTATTAAGTTGTCATCAGTTTAAAATAATGGTTAATATAATATATATTTGCAAACCTCATGGTAACCTCAAATCAAAAAAAAAATCTACAATGCATACACAAAAAATAAAAAGCCAGAAATTAAAAGGTACCATCAATGAAAACTACCTTCACAAAAAGGAAGACAGGAAGGAAAGAGAGAAGAAAGAGAAGGCCAAAACAACCAGAAAACAAATAACAAAATATCAGGAGTAGGTCCTTACTCATCAATAACAACATGGAATGTAAATGGAAGAAACTTTTCAATCAAAAAAAAAAAAAACTCGCTGAATAGATTTTTAAAAAAGACTTAATGATGTATTGCCTGCAGAAAACAGATTTTACCCATAAAGTCACACAGACTGAAAATAAAGGGATGGAAAAAAGATATTTCATGCAATTGGAAACAATAAAAGACTAGAAATAGCTATACTTATGTCAGACAAAATAGATTTCAAGGCAAAACCTATAAAAAGAGACAAATACAGTCATTATATAATGATAAAATAATCAATTCAGCAAGAGAATATGATAATTTTAAATATATATGTACCCGATACTAGAGCACCCAGACTTACAAAGCAAAATTATTAGAGTGAAAGAGAGAGACCCCAATACAATAATAGTAGGAGACCTCAGCATCCTACTTAAAGCATTGGACAGATCATCCAAACAGAAAATCAACAGAGAAACAACAGACTTAATCTGCACTGTAGAACAAAGGGCCCTAATACTTAAAGAACATTTCATCCAATGGTTGCAGAATAAACATTCTTCTCCTCAGTTCATGAATCATTCTCAAGGATATTCCATATGTTAAGCCACAAAACAAGTTTAAAAAAATCAAAAAAATGAAATCATGTTAAGTATCTTCTCTGAACACAAAGGATAAAACTAGAAATCAATAACAAGAGAAACTTTGGAAACTATACACATGGATATTAAATAATATACTTCCAAATGACCAGTTGGTCAATAAAGAAATTAAAAAGAAACTTGAAAAATTTACTGAACCAAATGAAAGTGGAAGCACAACATATGAAAAACTATTGGATACAGAAAAAGCAAAACAAAGAGGAAAGTTTATAGCAATAAGCACCTGTATCAAAAAAATAGAGAAACTTCAAATAAACAACAGGATGATGCATTTTAAATAACTAGAAAAAATATATATATGTAAATGAAAATTTGTTTTTTTGAAAAATAAACAAAATCAACTATCTTTAGCCAGACTAAGAAAGAAAGAAAGACAGAAGATCCAAATCAATACAATCAGAGATGGAAAAGGAGACATTGCAACTGATACCACAGAAATTCAAAGGACCATTAGAGGATACTACGAGCAAATATGTGCCAATAAATTAGAAAATCTGGAAGAAATAGATACATTCCTAGATATACAGAAACAATTTACGAAGATTGAGCTATGAAGAGCTTCAAAACCTGAATAGGGCCAGGCACGGTGGCTCACACCTGTAGTCCTAGCACTTTGGGAGGCCGAGTTGGCAGATTACCTGAGGTCAGGAGTTCGAGACAAGCCTGGCCAACATGGTGAAACCCCATCTGTACTAAAAATACAAAAATTAGCTGAATGTCATGGTGCATGCCTGTAATCCCAGCTACTCAGGAGGCTGAGGCAGGAGAATTGTTTGAACCCTGGAGGCAGAGGTTGCAGTGAGCTGAAATCATGCCCACTGCACTCCAGCCTGGCGACGGAGCAAGACTCCATCTCAAAAAACAAAACAAAAACACCTGAATAGACCAATAAGTAATTAGAGCAAAGCCATAATAAAAGTCTCCAAGCAGAGAAAAGCTAGGGCCTCTATGGCTTCACTGCTGAACTTTATCCAACATGTAAAGAAGAACCAATACCAATCTTACTCAAACTATTCCCAAAAGATAGAGGAAGAGGAAATCCTTCCAAACTCATTCTACAAGGCCAGTACTATCAGGATACCAAAACCAGACAAAGAAAAAGAAGAGAAAACTACAGGCCAATATCCCTAATGAACACTGATGCAAAAATTCTCAACAAAATACCAGCAAACTGAATTCAACAACACATTTAAAAGATCATTAATCATGACTAAGTGGGATTTATCCCAAGGATCCAAACATAAGCAAATCCAGGAATGTGATACATCAGATCAACAGAGTGCAGAATAAAAACTATAAGATAATTTCCATTGATGTTGAAAAATCATTTGATAAAATTCAACATCCCTTCAGGATAAACCCCCTAAAAAACTGGGTATACAAGGAACATGCCTCAACACAATAACAACTACATATGACAGGCTCACAGCTGGTATCATATTTAATGAGGATAAATTGAAAGCCTTTCCTCAAAGATCTGGAAAATGACAAGGATGCCCGCTTTCATCACTGTTATTCAACATAGTATTGGAAGATTTAACTAAAGCAATCAGACAAGACAAAAGAAATAAATGGCATCCAAATTGCAAAGGAAGAAGTCAAATTATCATTGTTTGCAATGGTATGATATTATATTTTGGAAAACCTAAGGACTCTATCAAAACACTATTTGAATTGATATGTAAATTCAGTAAAGTTCAAGGATACAGTATCAACCAACAAAAACCAGTAGCATTTCTATATGTCAATAGCAAACAGTCTGAAAAAGAAATCAATAAAGTAATATCATTTACAATACCTACAAATAAAATAAAATACCTAGGCATAAACTAAACCAGTGAAAGATGTGTATAATGAAATTATGAAACACTAGATCAACAAAATGAAAAGAATACAAATAAATGGAAAGTATTCCATGTTCATGGATTGGAAGAATAAATATTGTTAAAATGTCCACCCTGCCCAAAGCAATGTGCCGATTCAATGTAATCCCTATCAAAATGCAAATGACATTCTTCACATAAATAGATAAAACAATCCTAAGATTTATAAGGAACCACAAGAGACCCAGAAGAGCCAATGTATCCTAAGCAAAATAACAAAATTGGAGAATCACATTACCTGACTTGAAATTACACTACACAGCTATTGTAACCAAAACAACAGGGTACTGGCTTAAAACAGACACATAGACCAATGGAACAGAATAGAGAACCCAGAAATAAATCCACACACTTTTAGCCAACTGCTTTTCAACAAAGGTTCCAAGAGCATACATTGTGGAAAGGACAGTTCATTTATAAACAATCCTGGGAAAAATGGATATCTATATGCAGAATAATGAAACTAGACCACTATTATCATATATAAAAATCAAATAAAAATGGATTAAAGACAAATATAAAACTTCAAACTATGGAATTACTAAAAGAAAATATTGGAGAAACACTTGCGGACATTGGTCTGGGCAAATCTTTCATGAACCATCACAGATAATCAAAGCAAAAATGAACAAATGGGATCCCATCAAGTTAAAAAGCTTCTGCACAGCAGAGGAAACAAGCAGCAAAGTGAAGAGACAACCCACAGAATAGGAAAAAATATTTCAGACTATCCATATGACATGGGATTAATATGCAGAATACCAAAGTAGCTCAAAAAACTCAATAGGAAAAAATGCAATAATCTGATTAAAAATGGGCAAAAGATCTGAATAGATATTTCTAAAAAGAAGACATACAAATTGTAAACAGGTATGTAACAGGGTGCTCATTGGTCATCAGAGAAATGCAAATAAAAACTACAATGAAATATCATTTCATTTCAGTTAAAATGACTTTTATCCAAAAGGCAGGCAATAATGAATGCTCCTGAGGATTTGGAATTGCTGTATTTGGAATGTAAATTTAGAAAAGGAAGTGCATCGGGAAAGTAAGTTAGTGCGACCATTATGGAGAACAGTACAGAGGTTCCAGAAAAAACTCAAAATTTAACTACCATATGATCCAGCAATTCCACTTCTAGGTATTTACCCAAAAGAAAGGAACTCAGTATATTGACGTGATATCTGCACTCCCATCTTCGCTGAAGCACTATTCACAATAACCAATATTTGGAAAGAAACTAATTATCTATCAACACACAAATGGGTAAGAAAATGTTGTACATATACACAATGGAGTACTATTCAGCCATAAAAAGAATGACATCTTGTCATTTACGACAACATGAATGGAACTAGAATGGAACTAGAGGACATCGTATCAAGTAAAATGAATGAGGCAAAGAGATTAATATTGCTTATTTTCACAATTTGTAGCAGCTAAAACGTAAAACAATTGAACTAATGGAGAGAGCAAACAGAGTGATGGTTACCAGACTGGGGAGGGTTTTGGGGAGTGGAGGAAGTGGTTAATGGATACAAAAATATAGTTAAAATGAATAAGAGCTAGTATTTTACAGCCCAATGCATGATTATATTCAACAATAATTTATTGTGCATTTAAAAATAACTAAAAGAGTATAATTGGAATGTTTGTAACACAAAGAAATGATAAATGCTTCAGGTGATGGATAACCCATTTATCCTGATGTGATTATTACACAGTGTATGCCTGTATCAGAATATCACATGTGCCCTCTAAATATATACACTATATACCCATGACATGTTTTAAAAGAAATAATAAATATTAAAATTACCCAAAGAAGATCTGATATAGACCCCCCAAAGAAAACTGATCTATATTTATGAATGACGTCTTCACTGCCAGCATAATTTTGAGATAAAAATGTATGAGTAAAACACTATTTTTGATATTTATATTTATATGGATGTTGCATTTTTAACATTGTGAAAATTCAAAGAAACAATTACTAAACATAATTAGAATGTTTGCCTGCCTTCACTTAACAATCAGAGTTAAAAAGAATAACAAAGTCTACCATTAAGTCACGTTATAGGTTTTTCCTGACAATATCAATATCCACATATTTCAACTCATTGAAGGCATACAAGTCATCCCATTTTTAATACATAGCTCCAACTAAAGAAGATACAAATCCCTTCTTTGCAAACTTTTTTATCTATAATATCAATAAAATCTCTTAAAACCTATAATAATGTTGCAATCTTTCTATAGATGTAGAGTAACTTTGATCCTCCTCTTTCTTCTTCCTCTTCTTCTCCAGAATGAGGGTCTCACTATGTTGCCCAGGCTGTAGTGCATGGCTATTCACAGGTGCAATCATAGTGCACTACAACCTTGAAATCCCGGGACAAAGCAACTCTCTTGCCTCAAACTCCCTCATGGTTGGACTACAGGCCGTGCCACTGTGTCTGGCTTGATTTTGGCATTTCCTCTCATACTCACTGCTCACACTTGAACAAACTCTACACATTGCAAAGATTCCACATTTAAAATATTTTATTCTTTCTATTTTATTTGCTTTCCTAGTTAATGTTTGTTACTTCTAACAAATCAATTCATATTCTCTCTATAAAATTTCCCCTCCCAGTAAAGTAGAATTTCAAGAGGCTGGCTAAGCAAAGTGTGGGAGAAAGCCTCCAGCCTTATCCTCACACTGCGAAACCCAGGAAGAATTTAGAGACAGAGACTTATAGCAAAGGATTTTGGGATCCATCCAAAGGGCTTGGGCAGAGAGGTAGAAGCCAGACAAGATTCAATTACATGATAATGACATAGTCTATCTGGGAGAGAAGAATCAGAGTGTGTTAGATGGAAGGTAGGGGCACTCTTGGAGTCCATCCATTATGGATATTAATTAATTAAAATTTTTAGTGCATTCATTGTCTCAGCCATGGACAAAAATAGTTTGTAAGGGCAACACACCAGCTCATTGAGATGATTTTCCTCACACAAGTGTTTTAAATTATTTTAAAACTTAGATATAGGGCCAGGCACGGTGGCTCACGCCTGTAATCCCAACACTTTGGGAGGCCAAGGCGGGCGGTTCGCGAGATCAGGAGATCCAGACCTTCCTGAGTAACATGGTGAAACCCCATCTCTACTGAAAATACAAAAAATTAGCCGGGCATGGTGGTGGTCGCCTGCAGTCCCAGCTACTCCAGAGGCTGAGGCAGGAGAATGGCTCGAACCCAGGAGGCGGAGCTTGCATTGCAGAGCATGTTCCATGGGAAAGCTGAAGTAACACTGATTTGGTGAAAAGTCAGTTATCCAATCCCTAGTTGTATGTGTGTTTGCCTTATTTTTTATTTTGCCTATTCTTAAATTTCTTGAACCTGAAAAAGTATCTCTTGACTTGTATATATGTACATAGCACCAAATACACATTTGGTATGCAAGAAGTAGATCTTGGTGAGAGTGAAGTTGATATATTGTTTGTTAAGAACTATTTTAGTGTGGACTCTTGTAGTTTAATATTTATTGAGTGCCTACTCTCTGAAGTACTGTTCTGTATGAGACACTTCATTCTCAAACTATTTGCACTTAAAAAGCACTTAGGCAGAACTTATTTCGACAGTTTCTTAGTCATGGTTGCCCTCTCACAGTAGCATTTTAGAAGGATGACTTCTGTATTGCATGAAAAGATACACTTCAAACAGTCTGAATGTAATTCCATGGCAATCAGACATCTTAGGTTTCTGGAACAGATGCTGTATGGCCTGATCTGCTTTAAACATACTATGACCGAGTTGATCCAGGGACAAGATTAGGCAATGTGATCCTGAGCTCAAACACTTCAAAGCCTTTAGAAAAGGAAGTGCATTTTAAACACTACATCAGAATATAATTTGATCTAGCCTAGTGATCAGCATCTAAATTTTTTATATTACTCTTTTTTATTAATAGTCACATAATATTATGATTAATTATGTGACTATAGCATTAAAAAGAAAACTGCTATACTTTTCAGTAAAATCTTGATGATAGAAGATCCTGTCATCTTTCAAACACTGCAAAAGGCTTCCAAGTGAGGTTTCTGCAAACCTGCAGTTGTAAAATAATACCATATCTTGGGAGAATACAATATAACATGACTAAATATAGTTCTAGTCTTCTTAGCCAAAAATTCTCATACTTCGCTTCATTTGTAGAACCTGTGTAAAGATGACAATGCCAGTTTGTGGAGATTAAATACTGAGATGCAGAAATGTCCTAAATTATCTGGCTTCGGTATTTGTCTCTCCCATAATGCCTGCCATAGGAAATATAATTCCTCAGAGATGTGTCACAAATAAAAATATAACTGTGACACTTGCTAATCAATATTTTACAAAGATACATGCAAGAAGTTATATAGACAGAACTAAATTCATTTCCAATTCGTAGTACCAAGCACAAACATGAGCTACCGGCTTTCTATACTATGACCGCTATCCCCAACTCCTGCTTAGTTTCTCACTGTACCTTTCTCAAGTTTTAAACTCGGCATAATTCACCTTGTGATTTTCCTTTATACCTACCCCTGCCATTTGCTTCACTAAATTCTCATCCACTAGAGTGTAAATTGTAAATGGAAGTCATGCACTAAAATATTTAGTTTCTTGATCTATTGCCAGCACTAGTGTCTGGCATGTAGTAGACCCTCAACAAATATTTTCTGAAAAAAATGAATTGAATTATTTAAAGTTCAGTTTGGTTATCAACACTTACAGGAGGTCTTTTTTGCTTCTCCCCTAGTACCATCAACCTAAATTAGATGTCTCTCTATAGTGTTCTCATGTTAATACATATATTTTTCTATTGCTGCACATACTACATTATTTTAGAATTTATTTGTTGATGCGTGTATTTATTCCTAGATGTTGAACTACCTCTCGCTAGGGACCCTGTTTTATTTATTTCTAAACATTTTTTCATGTCTCGTAGAGCAGATGACACATATGGGGCATTCAATATATATCTGTTGAATACATGCATGAATAAATTCACTGTTAACACCAAAAAAAAAAAGTGTGTGTGTGTGTATGCATTTATCAAGGTTCAATTCCACCCAGGTGTCTTCTAGAGATTGTCAAGGTTTGGTACATCTGCTTTAGGGACTAGATTGTATTTTGATTATTTTGATTAAAAAGAAACAAAGATTTTATATTACCAAAAGTGGGAGATTGTTCCTTTTGTTTTTGTTGTTGTTGTATGTTCACATTCCCTTCATTACTTTACAAACTGAATGCCATAAAAACATTTATATATTATGTATCTTTGTTCCAGGCTCCTTTTGATATGTGGGAAACATCAGTATTCTCAATGATTGGGGTAGATGATACAGGGGTTTTGCTAACTACTTTCAATACACTGCCTTAAAGAGTAAAACAATGGTTCTGTTTTCATTGCAGAGCAAAAAATGTGGATCCACCCCAAAACCTGTTACAAACACGCTTTGCTTTATTTGTGATGCAATGGATATCTTTCTCTTACATAGTTGTCATGGTGTAAGTGTGTATCCTCCCTCAGTACATAGTTACTCTTTCAAATAATTATTATAGTAACCTTGGATCGTAGTTAAGAAAAATAACCATTGACTATCAGTCATATCTTCCGTTGTGCATCATTTTATCTATGTCAAAAATCTATACCTAATTTTGAAATCACTCATGATAATATCCATGACAAAGATTTGCTATGATTTCTATATCTTATAATGAAAATGTTATAGAAAACCAGGAAAGCAGATGTCAAATGAAATATGAAGGTCAAGGCAAAAATGAATCTACTAACAGAAATAAAAACACATATAGAAGGTAAATTTATTTGAAAGTCTATACAATTTGTTTATTTTCAGTAGTGGCAATGGTATATTAGGAGTTGATGGCCAGTATATGAGGCCAGATGGTTAGCAGGTGATACATAAGAACCACAGGGAACAGAAACAGTAAGAGATAAATACTATAAGATCAAAAACAAAAAAGAGGATCTGGCACTCAGGTTGTTCTATATGGCTGTTCAAGATTCTGTTCAGTTGCTTTTGTTCCTCTCTCATTCAAATGAGAGTCACTAAAAAACAAACATGACCTAGAGGCCTGTGTAGAATTATAATATATATATTCCAATGTCTAATATTAAAATAATGCTAGCTATAGTTTAGAAAATTTTGAAATGATTTTTTCTCTGTTCACAGCTTAAAACAGAATAACTCTGACATTGTCACATTTCCTTTTTCTCCTTTTTTTCTTAAGTGAATTACAACACTTCATTGACAACAACGTTTCGAAACTACAATGTTCATAGGCATCTAGAAGTAAAGCCATGCAGAAATATGCTTCCTCTATCAATTACAACAATCATGGTCTTTTAAAATTACATATGGATGTGAAGAATTTTGGCTAAATCAGACTTCTTTAGTATTTGTGGATAGATGTTAAAATAAAAAATATTTTTATTCTACCATTTTGAACCAATTATTTTGATTAACTTTTCACTTATCTTTTTATCTTGTGGATTTCCAAAATTCATGTTGATGAGTGCAAATATTTGATAAGTGCATAAACAGTCAATTTTGAGACAGAGTTTTTGAAGTTAACACAAATGCGTTTTGATAATTTTCCATAATATGAAGATAAAATATTTAAATTACTTTCATGTGACTTGATTTTTTCCTTTCATAAATTGTACTATAAGGATTAGATTCATTTAATTTTATAATTTGTATCAAATTTTATAACAACTTCTGTCTTGCAGTTTTATTTTCTGGCTAAGTGCATTTTGCTTGATCAAATTTGGAGATATTAACAGTTAAAAAATTTAGTTATCTTATTTGATTTTAATCAGTAACACATTTTATCAAGTACAATTTTACCACCAATATGTCTAATTTTACTGAGGTTAATATATATAGTTTTAAACAGAATTAACCAGATAGGAATTTTCAGAATTTTATGTATAAAAATTTCAATGTTGTTTAAATACAATTGTAGTCAGAATTATTGTTTTATTTTTCCTTTGATTTTTTCTTATAGCAACATTCAATTTGAAAGATTAATAAAATGAATGTTTCTATTTATTTTTTAATTCAATTGTACCAAATAATAGCTGTAAACTTCTTAGGTATCACACACTTGCTCCCATTTTCGAAACTCCTGAAAGCTCAACATTCTTTTCCTTGTTATCTTTTTTGAAAGTTTTTTATTTTTTTTTAATTTGTGGAGGTTATTTTTCTGAGAAGATACAATTTTTTTCTTGGTAATTTTGGATTTGATCTTGGAGGATTTTTTCTTATAAATTTATACCAAAATATTATACATTTTTAGGTATTTTATATGTACCTATAATATGATAATGTGTAGCATTAGGACAAAGATCTAGGTTCTTTGTACTCAGATAGCTCACGTATTCCCAGAAGATAAGCACTGGAAAGAAAACAGTCAATATCAAATTGCCCTGCTTAGATGTATGCTGAAGTGAATTTAGAATTTATTTAAAAAATAAATAAATTCAAGGCCAGAATTTCCAAACACTCTTTAAAGCTACTTTTGCAGAATATTTTTGATCATATAGAGGAGGGTGATTGCCAAGTTAAGTGCAGTGAAGAACTCATGAGAAGACACTTATTCGATTATTTAAAAATGTGTAACTCATAAATTCTTTCTGAGAACTTCTTTTTAGCCACAAGTTGAATCCCTAGTTGTGGAGGACACCCGTAACAAATAAATAATTTCTGGATATTCTGTTAGCTAATCGTCTATTTCTTGTGGTCTTATCATTAACAGAAGAGCAAAAGTAAAGACTGGGATGGCTCTGGATTTGCAATTTGTAATTGTGTGAGTTGAAATATTTCTGGAAACTAATACCTGGTAGGAGCCAAGAGTTATTTGGCAGAGGGAGTTACTTATTTGAGAAAGTAATTTTAGGAGATATAAAAATATATTAGACCCCATCAACTGTCAGATAAGCAGAATAAATAAATTTTTTAAAAGTTTAAACAGGGAACCAGATGAAAGATGTAGTTCAAATCACTGTATTGTATGCCATAATACACAACTGTATATTTTCCGACAGTATTTATAAAAGAAGGTTCATCAGTCTTTCAAAACTGAGACAATAATTTGCATAGCCTGTTTTTTTGTATTTTTGCTGAATTTAAAGATCTTTAACATTATATCAAGTAATAGAAGGCCTTGAGAAAAAAATAAAGTAAAATGGAAGTGCACCCCAAAAAATTTTCACATAGGATTTTGCTTTTCCACTCTTTTCACTTCTCTCTTCCTGCCATCTGATTACATATCTCTACTTTCACTTTAGAACTCTGGGATAATGACCTCATAAAGATTTGTATCTAGAATGAATTCTTTGAAAATGTTTTCTGTATAGAACAGAAACTAGACATCATTGTCCAGGTCATCTTTATAGCAATTCAATATTCCCATGCTTTGATGAAAACTGTCAAGATTGTAAAATCCAGAATGATATTTTCTTCTCCCCTCTTAATTACAATAGCACCTAATATTTGTACTATTACCCATTCTTTTATGCCAATCTAACTCTTTCTTCATAATTGTCCCAAGGCTTTTTTATGACATGGTAATTTTCCTTAAAACTCAGCTTAGTACCCCTTTAAGCAAATGTTGTCAGGAACCCAAACATGCAAATGAGTGGCCAAAGATAGGCAGTTTGAAATTTTAAGACTGTCCATGTTTTCTGACACATAACTGAGATGTGACTGCAAAATAAAAAGCACCTTCTAATACAATATTTCTTCTAGGCACACATACTAATATTGATTTCATAACTGCAACTTCAAATTACACATCTCTGATCCATGCCATACTTTTTGTGCTTAGAGTTGATAACTGAAAATAATCTTCTTTTAATTTCATGTTTGGTTATGCCCTTATAATTTTTTAATGCAATACCATATTTTGCCACACCCATTTTTATGAAAACATTTCTTGTCTCCCCCCCCCCAAAAAAAAAAATGACAACGGGAAAACAAGTGTTGTTATTATTAAATTCTTCCAGTACATGGCATTCCTCCAGGAATAATAGGGGACTACTTTCTCTTTGTACTGCTTCATTTTTCTTCTGCTTTCCTCTATGCCCTATTTTAATAATTTCTCAGTTAGTATGATTTTTGTGACCCCTCACTTCTGATCTCATTAGAAAAGTATCAACTATTGTCAGCACCTAAAATGTCCTAGGCATTGCTATAAGCACTCATTTAATTCAGAAACAACACTATGAGGTAGATGCCCATTTTAAAAATGGGAAAAATCAAAGCCCAAAGAAGTTGAAAAACCTGCCCAAGGTCCAAAGCTGGTAAACATCACAGTTGGATTTCAAACTTAGGCTGTCTGGCTGAGAAAGTGTCACTCACTGCTAAAGAGAGTGTCACACACTCTGTCATTTGGCCTAGCAATTTCTATTACATAATATATTTTATCTTTCAGCATAGTATGTCTTCACTCTCTTCGAGAAATACTTCTTGATTATAAGTTTCTCTTTCTTATTCTACTCTGATTATGAACATCTCTCTGTATTCATTTTTGTTCCTTCTGAAGTCTAACTTCTTCAACCTGAACTTCTAGGTCACTCTTTAATATTTAATCATGAATTACAGTAAAATTCCAAACTTATTAAAACCTTTAATAATTTATAACTCCTTTATAAATGCTAAGGAGTAAGGTTCCAGTGTTAATGTTGGATATATTTCTTGCTCTTCAGACATGAAGATTTACCCAAAGTACCTGTTACTTAGAAAGAAAGTTTATTATTTCCAGTCAAAATCAGAAGTACATATCAAGCAGAGGTTAAGCATACACAGCACATGGTTTAGACAGTTATTCTTCCAAGAATAACTTATTTCTGTAGAACAATAATCTCTGGTCTAGCAAATGCTCCTCAATCCATATTCAAAAAAAAATTGTAATGCAGAGACTGGAACTTTGCTGATAAGGAAACTATAGCTTTAACATCATTGCCTTGGGTGATCCAAATTAGTTTTTGTGTTTTTTTTTTTTTTTTTTTTTGGTCTGGGGTAATTGATCGTTTTTTCACAATGAAGGCAGCTACACAAAATGGCCCAAAGATGTTAATTCATCGGTAAGTCCAAACAAGGTTTTCTGATGAGAACATTGCATCTATTAAGAAGAAACACCTTGTTTATCCACCTGGAGCAGGGTGAGGTACCTGGAGAAATTGCTGAAGCATCAGAATGCAGTTACTACATTTTCTGCAAAACAATAAAAAAATTCAAATTCTCCAAGGGACAATCTAGGAAGGAGAAAAAAGAGCCAACAAGATTGATCATCTGTTTAAGAAGAGAGAGAGAGAGTGAATTCCAGGAAGCAGCCATGATGGCACAAACAGTTCACATGGGTTATAAATGTGTGTGTGGGTGTGTGTGTATGTGGTGTATGTGTGCGTGTGTGTGTGTGTGTGATATTCTGCACTGTGAAATATGACCCTTTTCTACCACCTTAAGGACTTTAAGAAGGACTACACAAACATTTCAATATCTGCTGTGAACAGATGTCATCTGAAAATATATGACGGGGCCAGATTTTGCATCTGAGAAAGGGTGGATGCATATACACATGTAATTGGAATATCCTGAGCTATTTTCTGAATTACGTGGGTGATACTATATTAATTGCTTAGTAAGTCAGCAAGACAACATTGATTCAAATCTGGAAGCCAGAAAAAACAATTTAGGATGATCAATGAATTTACAGATGGGGGCCAAAGTGTTCCCAATTGTGTGTGTGTTTGCGTGTGTGTGTGTGTGTGTGTGTGTTTTCCCGAGGCATGTAAGCAACATTTTTTTAGAACAAGTACAAGGAACATTTCCATTATTTTGTAACTCCTCTTACCAGAGCCAGAGGAGGACCAGGTGTATCATTCTGGGCACTTAAAATGGCTTATGCCAATGTATTAAATAAAGGCTTTTTGTTTTGTCTGAATTTGCAGACTTTCATCTATATAACAGTCATTCTTCAGATCAGAGCTCACTTTTCTCAAGTAGCACTTGACTGAAAAAACTTTTTTTCCTAACTTCATCTGTATACCCATTTTCTATTGCTGTGTAACAAACTGCCACAAATTTAGCAGCTAGAAACAGCACACATTTATTATCTCCCAGGTCCTGTGGACCAGGAATTCTACCACGATTTGCTCACTGGATGAAATCAAGATATCATTAGAGACTGTGAGCTGATTTGAGGTTCAGAATCCTCTTTCAAGATCACATGATTGTTGGCAGAATTCAGTTCCTTGCAATTGGAGGTTTGAAGCCCTTAACAGCTAAAGGCTGCCTGCCTTTCCATGCTGCTTGAACCTTTTAATAAGCAGTTCATGCATGTCATAGCAGCATGCTTCTTCAAGGCTTGTGATGAGTTTTTCAGTCCAGTCTGCTAAGACAGAGTCTTGCAGAATGTGTTGCAATCATAGAAGTGACATCATATCACCTTTGCCATATTCTCTTGGTTAGAAGCAAGTCACAGTTTCTGCCCACACTCAAATACGGGGATTACACAAAGGCATGTACACCAGGAGGTAGGGATCATTGGGGCTCACCTAGGGTTGGTATGTCATACCCTGACTGCTTTAGTAAATTGATCGCACTTTATTTTGTTCCTCAATTTTGTTCTAAATGCATTTCTATCATATTACATATAGTAACTAAGTCATTATGTTCGTGTTTTTCTTCTCCAGCCAGTGCCACTTAAATTTCTATCTCTGAAGTCCACTAGCATAGGAATGTATATGTTTTTCTAAATAAATCACACAATGAATAAATGAATGAAATAATTCGTGAATGTTTTGCATTCATTAAAAGTATGAGTATATAACAATTTGAGTACTACAGATATAAAATCATCTATGCCATGAAAACTTTTGGATTTGAGCAGTCTCGACATTTGGTAAAATTTTGACAGATTCTGTAGAGTTGGTGCTATAGTGGTGCTGATGAGTTGAAATGCATAATAGCACATGTAGGAGCAGGCATAAACATGAAAGGTCATCGATAAGAGCACAAGGTTCCTATGGGGCATATAGAGTTATATTATTAGAGTCATGTGAAGCCCCTTACCACCATCTTCAGGAGTCTCCTTTTTATTTCTTTTTTGACAGAGTCTCACTCTCCTGCCCAGGCTGGAATGCAGTGGCACAATTAAGGCTTACTGCAGCCTCAACTTTCTGGGCTCAAACGACCCTCCCACCTCTGTCTTCTGAGTAGCTGGGACCATAGGTGCACACCATTGTGCCTGGCTAATTTTTGTATTTTTTATAGAGATGAGGTTTTGCCATGTTGCCCAGGCTGGTTTCCAGTTCCTGGGCTCAGGTGACCTACATGCCTTGGCCTTCCAAAATGTTGGGATTACAGGCATAAGCCACCAAACCTGGCCAAAATGTTTAACTGTAGATTAGATTTCAGAAAGATAAGACAAAAGGATTGAAACTACTTGGGTTTTAAGATTGTCCTTTGGGGACCTCTTTCTACCCAAGACAGCACTATTTCGAGAAACTTCATAATATAACTTATATATTAAGTGGATATCATGACCCTGAAAAACTGTTAATTTTTTGCTCATTTAATTCCACATTTCATATATGTGAATCACTCAAAATTTTTTATATTTTATTATATTACAAAGATAATAGACAATATCCTTTAGCTTAGTTTTCATTCTTTAATAAATTAAATGTAGTCTTTTCTCTATGGCAACATATATCAAGTATATTGAATACTTAATTTACTAATTTGACTTCCTATTCACCCTTTCCTTTCATTAGCTAGCCTTTTGTTTAGAATTCCCACCGTTATTTTCAACTTATTTTTGAACAGTTTTTTTTTAAGCATGTTATTCCAGACCTTTAGATACTCAGTATTTCAAGCCAAGCAAAACTACCTGTATATAGGTCAATTGAGAAAGCAGAAAGAGCAGTCGTGCCTTCATGCTTATATTGTGCATCACAGAACAGAAAGACAGCATTGCTTACTTTTCTCACTCCTCTCCTCTTTCTCTTGAATGTGTCTTCTTTATCAGATTTTTTCCCCCGACTTCATCCAATTCCCATCACATTTGATGGTATGAACAATCTAGTCAGTAAAAAAGTTCAAACCCATCAATGCACTGTCTAGAATACTGTACATGCCAAAAAAAAATCAACCTTGGGCTTTTAAATTTATTGCATTCACACTGTAGGAGGAGCTGCTTTTTGGCTTCTCCCACCCTGCCACTCCCAACACCCACTCAAAAAATGAAAATCAAGAAAACAATTTTGTTGCAGCATTAATCTCAGTAAGGAAAACATATCTTTAAAAATAAATTGCAAGAGTCTATTTTTTTATTGATTATTCAATCAAGAGCTTGTTTTCTGGTAAATTCAAAAGATGATCTAAAGCATCTTCGCTAAAGCATTTCAAAGACCTTTAATCTTAATTACTACTACATTGTAGCTGTCAGCATTTCATTATAGGTGAGTCATTCTAAGGCATTGTTACTCTTATCAGCTTCTACTTGTCAGATCTTTGATTGATACAATCCTTTACTCACTTGACTTTTGCTCAACTATACCAACTAGATGTTGCTACGAAAATCCATACTGAAAGAACCTTATTTGATTAAGAATTGTTGAAGTCCATATATTTTCTATGGAACCGATTTTCTCAGTATACTCATAATTTTGCCTTTCAAAAATCAATGGATTAGTCCAAAACAATGGTCTACCATAATGTTGTTTAAAAAAAAACCCCTTTTTGGTCAGGCTCTCACTTAGGTGAGAGTGTAACCAAAACTTAGGGCCTTAGCGCTACTCTCAGTTACCATCAGCTTGGGTTTCTGGTCTCAGCACATCATTTATAGGTTATGGTGTCCTCATGGTTGCAGATTTCTTTTAGCTCCTGTTATTATAGCTGAAGAGAGATCATATGATAGTCTAGAGATCACTGCGTGCAAGCATTTAAAACCTTTGAGAGGGAAACTATTATTATGACTATTGGGAGGATAATACCAAGAGTTTGGAGTATGCTCCTTACCCAAGATCCCCATAAACCAAACTCCTAAAATCAAATGGGTCAAAGAATGAGCTAAAGAGTTTACTCACTTGGCTAAGCAATTTATTTGTGAATCTCCTGCCACTGAATTTCTATAATCTTCATTTTATGTATTTCTCCATAGGCCACAAGTGCCAGCAGCTGCACAGGTACTTTTCTGTTTAGCTAATTGTATTATTTAACATAACTTCCACAAGAGAATTTAAAGACTACGTTCATGCAGTAGGCCCCAACAAACTGAACCTAACCAAAATGGAGTTGCTTGTGCTAAGACTTTAAGGAAACACATAGATTCTAGAAGAGACCAGGTTTTGTTTTTTCTCCTGCAAATCTCTATAACAAACATTTCTGACAGCATAGGTTTCCACCCCCTGAAATTCCCATGAAATGTTTCAACAAAATTCATTTCCTCTCGCCTAGAGAGCATCAAGCTTCAGATGATCATCCAACAAAAGTTCCAGCCAGTTTCAGGTGAAGACACCACCCCTGGCCATCAAGGAGCTACCCTGCCTCCACTAGACAGAGTAGGGTGAGAGTTTTGTGATCCCCAATAGGTGGGACTACGCTCCAAGCCATAATGAAGCAGTTACAGGAAAAACAAAAACAAACAAACAAAAAACTCTACCTCCAATAAAGATTTATGGGGATCACATCTCTCAGAGGGGGAGATGAGGCAGGAAAATAGGGTCTCGAGGCAGGGAACATAAGGCTGATTCACACTTCAGCTATGACAGGAAATATCCTCTCCACAGGGCGTAGGCCAAGTAAATGACTTTGTAACTTTACTTCATCCTCTCCATTTACATAAAGCTTACCCCAAGTAATCAATGGAATCCTGTAGGGGGTATTTAAACTCTCAAAAATTCTGTAACAGAGCCTTTGAGCCCCGTACTTTCATTTTCAATAAATCCCTTCATTCCTTAAAAAATAAATAAATAAATAAAATCAATGGATTTAGATAATTAAACCAAATTTCATGCTATGGGCCTTGAATTAAATTTTAAAAATAAAAGGCAGTGTGTGCTAGCATTTAGGATCAAATTAGGTGGCACTCAATAAAAGATAAAAGTTGCATAAAGATTTTTTATAAATTCAATGAGAACCATATCAGTTAAAAGAACAGAGAGCCTTGATTCATCAAATAAATGCTGCATGAGTGTTTTCCAAAATGAAATTCAAGTAGCTGTTTTTAATTTTAATATTTAACTGTTTTTTTCACTTTAAGGATTCAAGCACATACAGATACGTACATACACATGCAGGCAGCTCAGGTTCAGTACACAGAAATTAGTCCCGAGACTTCTGAATAAATCACCAAGAGGAGAGCTGGATGAATAGGTGAGCTGGAGAAGCAGGGTAGAAAACTTTGAAAAGAGAACTTGCCAATTCAAAACTTTTCTGGAAGAGACATTTTCAAGGAATGAGGTAGAGACTGCTTCTCTAATTGGTAAGAAACATTTCAGTAGGATAGGAATGAGACAAGCAATTCGTATTTGGTATTAAACTAATTGCTTGGCCTTTTCATTCATGTGACAAGTAGCTAAATTATTTTGTTTGTGGTCTAATGTTCTCTCTTCTCAGGGTTATGTATAAAGAAACTTGTCAGTTGTTACTCTGACTCCTAGACAAAGATAAATTTGAGTTTGTACCTTTGCAGCATACGGTATAATTCTCAGTATTTTCCAAAATTTGTCTCCCATCATTTTTTTTGTTAAGTACCTAAAATTCAAATGCCTCACTTTGCACTGAGCTGCCCTATCCCTATTCTTCGCCAGTCTGGTCTCTGGAATTTGCATTACCAGGTAATTTCATTCCCATATTTTCAACCTGTACCTGCCAATATACATGTATATTTCCCCCACAGATTACTGACATGCTAAAATTTCTCCCATTGTAAAACAATGTAAAAAGAAGTGAACCATACAGCAACCTAACAACCACTATTAGATACTTTATTTCTTTCATCCTTCATTGCTGAGCCGCTAATATCATGAAAATGATATGAAGGCTAATATTTCCCGGGGAATGGTATTTCTACAAAAATTTCATGAAAATATTATAAGATTAAATAATTTGAAGAGTGTTTGGATCAGAAAAATTGAAACAGTTTTTCATTGTAAGATTTCTAAGAAATCAAATATGACAATTTTCATTGTGAACTTGCAAGATATTGTCTAATGACCATAAAAATTTTCATTTTTCATTCATCCAATTATTTATTCACAGAGGAGAAAATAATTTTCTCTTAGTATATTTAAAATCTTTTTGAAAAATTATCATGTACATTTACAGTCTCTAACTTCTGACTTTAAATGTTCATCTCCATCCAGCAAAATGCACATTTTGCCTCCAACTCATTTGAATCTTCTGTGACAATTGTCAACAATATTTTCCAAATGGTAGGAAAAAAAAGTAAAATAGGGACTAATGATCTTTTCAGTTGTTCACTTACTACATCACAGTATTTCAAATCAGTGACTCTTCCCTCCACAAAGTTATCTTTCCCGTTGACCTTCATTTTTTTCTCTGTTATGATTTTCCTTTCATGTTTTAAAGTTCTTTCTCAGTGTTTTTGGCAAGCTGCCTTATATTTGCCCAATTATGTTCACAAAAATGCTCATCTCTAGTAATCTTACTGTATATATTCACTGGATTATCAAATGTGTTCTTTAAAAAAAAATCTATCTACATTTTCACGACAGTAAAATTGTTCTCCCTGCATTTCTTCAAGCATCCGGTTCTCATAGCTGGTTGATTGCATCTCTTTCTGGGTTTTCCTGGGAAATCCTCAAATTTAATGTGTATAAAAATATCTATTTTATTCTCCTGTATCAGAGCACATGGTACTACCATCTGTTCACTCAGCCATGTCAGAAACCTAAAAACTGTTATTTCCCTCTTTACTCATTCTTCCCATAAATACATGACTGAATTTCAGTGGTTCTGTTTTCTTTATATCTTGCGATTCCATCTCCTTATGTAAAACTTAAGGAATACTAAGTTAGTTTAGTCTGTTACCTGTCACTTGATTATTGCTGTATATTCCTCATAGGTTTTTCTTTTCCCAGTCTTAGCACCTAAGAAGGCTTTCTGAATTTTCTAATAAAAATACAAATCTGAACATGTGTCTTTGCAACTAAAATCCTTAAATAATCTCCATTATATAGAGGATAGTCCAAAGTTTGTTTACAAGTGAAACAATAGTATTTCGGTTCCTACATGATCTTCCAAAAACTTGTCACTTCCAATAATTGGTTTAATCTTATTTGCCCTCCTATTGAAATGTGGTTCATTTGTTACTGAAGAATAGATAACTAGAACAATTTTATCCATGATTGGCTTCCTACCTACTTCTGTGTCCTGTAAATTTATCTCTGTAAGAGTTGTTATATTATGATTGAATCATGTTAAAGTACAAACAGGATTTTTATGAGTTAGGCTTCATGTTTATCTGAAAAAATATTTTAAAATCCCAAGTTCAACACCTGTGAAAAGAAGGGGAAAAGAATTCCAGCAATACAAGTAAGATTCAATATTAGAAAATCTTTCAGGAGGTCAGAAGACCCTCTGTATATCTAGGAATCATCTTTTCTTAAAATTGCTTTAATATCTTAATTATTAATATAGTCATATCAATTTTTGATTAACTTTTGCCTTGTCTTTCTCTTATTTTTAACTTTTGTGTATATTTTGTTTAACACATATCTTTGTAAATAACATATCAATATTTTTAGAATCCATTTTTAAAGCTCTTGTAATTGAAATAATTACCAAATTTAAATTAATTCTTATTACTCATAACTTTTTTCTTTCACCTTATTTTGTGTTTAATTTTACTCACTTTTTTCTATTTTTATTTTCTATGCTTTGTTTTAGATTGATTGAATATATAATCTCATTCTATTCTATTTTATTTTGGAAATTATACTATTTCTTTCTTTTTGTGATTATCACAATTATGTTACCATCCTGACTTGGTGTCAAAAGTCTGGAGTTAATAACTTTACCAATAATACAAACGCGTTGACACCTCTCAACAAATAGTTAACATTGTACCTATGAAAGATTTTACCTCCCAATGATGGCAGTGGCGGCCTGTCTGGAGAGGCTGCTGTGAAGATGTCGGCTGTAGTGGGGTAGGCGTGGCCAAGATGGCGCACTCCTCAGAGCCACTGGGGGCTGAGAACAGGTGGGAGCCCTGCCCGCTACTGAGTTGGCAGGGTGGGAGTCCTGCACTGCTGTGCACAGGCTGCAGCCGCCCAGCTGCGACTTCAAACCCGGACATCCCTGTTCTCTCAGAGGTCCAGTAAGCCACCCTGTCCCCCAGGTTTGGAAGTGTCTGCTCCCTGGCCTCTCCCTTGCTCCTGGTGCCTGCTCTGATTTGTGCCTGTGCCACAAAGCAAAGTTGTTGCCAAGCCCAGGAACTGTTACAACCTGGCTGGGTATGCATGAGCTCAGGGTCGTGCTGACACACCAGCCCCCTGCCGCCTCATCCCCCTCTGGACTTTGGGCACTGACTAGCACACAAGGGAGGCCACAGGGACCCAGGGCGGCTTTGCACTGGCCTACAGGTGCCCTCTGGCATGAACAGCCTGGGTGCTATGGATGGCATGTTGATGGCAGGAGGCAGACAGGTTCTTGGGCAGAAAGGGACAATCTCTAGTGAAACCCCACTTTCAAGGCAGAGACAGCCTTAAGCCTGGGGGCGGGCTGCCAGTTTCGGGTGGAGTCTGTGGCCCTGAATGAGGACTTACTGTGCTTTATTCGGCCTGCCCACAGACCAATCAGCACGCACTTCCTCCCATCCCAGCCCATAAAAACCCTAGACTTAGCCAAACTCACAGAAACTCATGCCCCGCTGTGGGAGGGAGCTACCCACTTCGGGTCTCCTTGGCTCTTCTGGATGACCTGCTGGTGGAAAGGAGCTGCCCACCATAGGTCTCCTCTTCACTAAGAGCTGGACACATGCCTGTATGACCTGCCTACGGAAAGGAGCTACCCACTTCAGGTCTTCTCAGAGCTATTCTGTCTCTCAGTGAAGTTCCTTTCCACCTTGCTAACCCTCTGTTGGTCCGTGTACCTCATTCTTTCTGGTTGCGGGACAAGAACATGCTCAATGGTGGGACTGAAAGAGCTGTAACATAAACAGGGTAGAAACACCCTCTGCTCACCACATTGTGGATGTCAAGAAGGAGAGAAGAGCTGCAGCCCTTCTGGGAGTGCAGACCTAGGGGCTCCCAGAGCCAGGCCTATGACACACTGTAATACCCCTCTTTGAAGCTTTGCAGTTCCTGGTGTCCAAGCTCTTGGGCGTCACCCTGTTCCCCTTGTCCAAATGCTAGTGCCCTCGGTGGAAGCCACTTGCAGTATATCTGGTCTAGCCACAGCCTCGCATGGAGCTGGCACCTGTGACAGAGCCTGGAGCTGCCCTTTCCATTACAGCCAGAGCACCTGGTTGTGAGCAGTGACCAGACTCTGTGTACATCTGCTCACACACCCTCGCCACTCCACACCTGGCTTGCCCTTGTCAGGCATCGTATTCAGGGCAGTAGCATGAGCTGAATGCAGCCTGCCAGGCTGAGTAGGCAAAATGAGCCCGAAAGGCACAAGCAAAACCCAAGCAGAGACAATGCTGGCACAAAGTTTTCTGGCTGGACAAGCAACACCCCAGGGATCCTGTGACACTAATATTATTTTTATAATTTTACATAGCTACAATGTTATTCAAAGTTCAATGAGATGTTTTAAATTTGGTATCTTTAGCTTTAACTCTTTTACTGTAAAATAAAATATACACTTAGAAAAGCATACAAAACTTATCAGTTCAGCTCAATTATAACAGAACAATCATTGTATAAAACTATGATAAAACAACAAAAAAGAGACATATAGCACCCTAGTAGCTTCCTTCTTGCCCCCTACAAATTATAAACTCCCATTTATGAAATCACATTGACATTTGTATCAATTAGTTTATAACCAAATTATTTTTCTAAACTTACTATTATTATTATTTTGAGACAGAGTCTCACTCTGTTGCCCAGGCTGGAGTGCAGTGGCACAATCTGGGCCCACTGCAACCTCCGCCTACTGGGTTCAAGTGATTCTCCTGCCTCAGCCTCCCTAGTAGCTGGGACTACAGGTATGCACTGCCATGCCCCACTATTTTTTGTATTTTTATTAGAAATGGAGTTTCACCATTTTGGCCAATCTGGTCTCAGACTACTGGCCTCAAGTGATCCACCCATCTCCGCCTTCTATAGTGCTAAGATTACAAGCATTACCCACGACATCTGGTACTTTTAATAGACATGTACTTTAATTTCACCTGTATTTAAATTTTTATAATTAGTTATTGCTTTTTGGTGATTTGTTTATTGTCAGATTCATTCTACTGTATTATTTTTTATTTTCATCATTTTATATATTTTATTAATAAGGTCACCATAATTTGTTAATCCATTCCTTTGTTCTTGCATATTTAGATCATTTCCAATTTTAAGCAATTATGAGTAATACAGCCATGAATATTTCTTGTCTTTTCATGTACATATATAAACATTTCAGTTGGCTAAATAAGAGCGGAAATTATGGGCTATATTAATTTATATATGTAAATTTATATAATTTATACATTTCTTATTTTAATGTATTTTGTATTTATATATAATTCATTTCCATTTACAATTTATTCATATTTTGTTTTCTATTTATATTTTATGTATTTTATAATTGTTTATATTTTATATTAATTCAATTTATGTATATTATCTATGTATATAAATGTATATTATATTAAATATTATATATTAAAATTATAAATATTTATAGGATGTGTGTATTTGGTAGATACTACCTATATCAAAATACCTATAAGTTATATATTTCCTCAACTTTCATGGATGATGGCAAACTTTTTCAAAGACAATCTATTTTCACAACAAGAGTATATGAGAGTTTTCTTGTTTCTCATCATCACCAGCTTCTAGTATTAGCTTTCCAATTATACAAGGATTTTATAATTATTCTGTTACTATTGATTCCCAGTTTTGTTGCATGTCTCTAAAAAAAAATTATCTATGATGTCAATAATTTGAATTTAAAAGAGCATTGTCAAATGGTCCAGTATATTGTCAAATGTACAAATATTCCATACGTTCATTAAAAGTATCTATTGGGTAAATTTTTTATATATAATCACATGATTAATTATATTGATTATATATAAATTGTATTTATTTAATATTTTTATATTAATCATATTTTACATAACAAGATGTATAAAATCTTCCTAGATGGCTTATTTGTCTATTTCCCTTTTTAGTTTAGTAAATTTCCACTTCATATATTTTGATGCTACAAAGATGCACACAAGTTTAAGATGTTTATATCTTACTGGTGAATGGAATTTTAAATTTTCTGAATCTTTCTCACATCTCTCAAAGCCTTACTACTTTTTTGAATTTTTAAGATTTAGCTTAGTGGCTGAGAGCCACTCACAATCAAATGTCAACTTAATCTAATTCTGGAACTGAGATAAAATGAAGTTGGGTCATTCTCTCTGCAAATATTACACTACTGCCTCCTAGGATGGATCACTTCGATGTAGAGGGGTTTAAAAGTACAAATGTCTTGTTATGTCTTGCTGTCCAACATTTGATTTTTAGAACTGAAAAGGATTGCTTAGTTCTGCAGTATCTTAACCACATTTTTATTTCAAGTGAGGGCAACAAGGATGAGAGAGGGAGCCAAATGTCCCTAAATGGAAAGGGGTAACTTATTTGATCCATATTATATTAACTTGCCTTACTAAGCAACTATTTTAACCTGTCCATATTTCCCTCCTTTTCTGAATTTGAATTGGGGCTTGGTGATTATTTACTGCCATCTTAGATTACTATATTCTTTCTAGTTGGCCTACATGCGGACATTACTGGTGTATCATTATCAGAAGTAGGATTCTTATAGATTTTTCAACACATTTGCAACTTTGTTCGTTATATATTCCTGAATTTCAGACTTTGGACTAGAAAACACTTTCCATTACTCTGAAGTATGTCTTTTAGCGTTTTCTTTAATAAGAATCTGTTGGTAGAAAAATTTGTTTTTATTAGTATAAAAATGTTTTTTACTCTAATTTTAGAAAATAGTGTGTTGATTATTTTTATGTATTATTTATTGTATCTTATTTTATTGAAGACAATACCCTCTCATATAGCTTCCACTTTTGTACTGAAAATTAATATTATTTATTTGACTGTACTATTTCTTTTCTCTCTGTGTACTTTAAGGTCTTCCCAATTCATTAAGTTGTGGATTTGTTATTTTTACTCTACTTGGGATTCGCTGGGATTCCTGATTAAGAGGAGCTTTCATTAGTACTAGAAAATTCTCGCTTATAGGCTCTGCAAATACTACCTGTACTGCCATCCTTTATTTCCTCTTTCTGAAATTCTGTTTGAACCCATGTGAGACCTCACTTTATCCACAATTTTAATAAATTTATTTTTATAGTTTTTATGGTTGTATGTTTATATTGTGTTAAACATAGATTTTTTTAAAGCTATGTCTTCCAGTTAACTAACTGTTCACTCAGCTTATAAAATCAACCTTTAAGTCCATCCATTGAGGGTTTTATTTTTTGGTAACATTATTAATTTCATTTTATTTTTATTTCTAAAAGGCTTATTGGTGTTCTTCACATCTCTTTGGTAACATGAGTAAACAAGCCCTTTACTCATGTTTAAAATAATGTTTTATGTCCTTAAGCAAAATAATGCTTTATGACCCACAGAGTATGAATTCAGTCCAACAATGCATGAAATGACGAGATTATAGTTACACACTCTCATGGATGACTTCTCTCCGTTCAGTGCCAAAGTTGTACAGGCAATTTTCTTTTGGTGAACAGGTTTGTTCCTAGTTCATCCGTTCCCTCACTGTATACCTCCATGTGTTCCTGATTTACAGGCAAGGTAGTTAGTTTCGTTTTAGATTATTTGCTTCAAATATTTTTTCAACATTTTAATTTACATTTCTCATATTCTTGCTTATCTTTTCTTTATTTCAAATTTAATATTTCTTTATTTCAAATGTAATAAAATCTACAAAGTATGGTTTGATATATTAACAGTATTGATTACTTCCACTTTTGTACCCACACTAAGCACAATGCATTCTAAAACACTGAACCTACGGTATTTTTAAAACTTATTTTTCTATATATCTCATTTCCCCAACAGTTCATAAACTTCTTTAATTAAGACTGTGAGTAACTTACTGGTTTATATTCATGACACCTACCATTTATTTTTAGCTCATAAAATACACTCTTTAAATGGTTAGATAGCTATAGTTTTCAATATTAGGTGCAGCAATCACTTCCATTTAAGATTTAGGGATTCTTTCCATTAGGGTTCTTATAAAAACCACTGGTTCTTCTTTAGTGTACATGAATAACATTTTCTTAATTTTAAAATGGCTTCTATTGTTTGACCAGAGACTTGGTCTACATTCTATAGAAGGAAAATAACTGTCAATCGACAATTAATTTCTTGAGTGCTTATTATATATCATACTGTATATTGGATGCAGACATTACAGAAATAACTTTCATGAATCAAGTCTCAAGGATGTGAATTGAAACAAAGATTATTATTCTTTCTTTTCTTTCCTCTATCAGTTTTTTCTCCTGACTCTTAGATAAAATCTAGGGCAAGTTTTATGTTTTATGCAGTCATGCTTAGATGATAAAAATTCCTCTTGTCAGTTCTGATTATAAATATAATCCCATTTCAGGAATAGTCAAATCTACAAATTTTATTTGAATGTAATGCTTTCCTCCTTTCATCTTTTGTCAGCAGTGGGAAATGAGGGTCATGATTGATTTCTTCCTCATTTTTTTCAGCTAGCTTTTTAAAAAATTATACTTTAAGTTATGAGATACATGTGCAGAACGTGCAGGTTTGTTACATAGGTATACACTTGCCATAGTGGTTTGCTGTACCCATCAACCTATCATCTATATTAGGTATTTCTCCTAATGCTATCTCTCCCCTAACACCCTACCTCCCAACAGGCCCCAGTGTGTGATGTTCCACTCCCTGTGTCTATGTGTTCTCACTGTTCAACTCCCATTTAGGAGTGATAACATGCAGAGTTTGATTTTCTGTTACTGTGTTAGTTTGCTGAGAATGATGGTTTCCAGCTTCATCCATGTCCCTGCAAAGGACATGAACTCATCCTTTTTTATGGCTGCATAATATTCCATGGTGTATATGTGCCACATTTTCTTTATCCAGTCTATCATTTATGGGCATCTGGGTTGACTCCAAGTCTTTGCTATCGTGAATAGCACTCCAATAAACATAGGTGTGCATGTTTCTTTATAGTAGAATGATTTATAATCCGTTGGGTATATACCCAGTAATGGGATTGATGGGTCAAATAGTATTTCTTGCTCTAGATCCTAGAGGAATTGCCACACTGTCTTCCACAATGGTTGAACTCAGTAACATCTGCCCAGAAAAGAGAGAGTTGGTTATCCAGGAAAAATCGTATTAGATTAGTGATGTTTTGAACTTTGATTTCCTTTTGCTGGGACAGATACTGTAGAACACCTTTTCTCTTTCAGAGCATTTCATGGGCTTATTGGAGATATCCTCAAATTGCTCATCATCACTTACCTACTGCACTCTACAGTAAGTAAATAACTCTACTGTACTGCTGGCCACTTGTTTTTTCCCATGGCTCTCTTATCTGGGCAGTCCGCTTATACTCAATGGTCTCTGTGGGAACTCAGAGTCTAGGAATTCTTCCAAGTCAATAAGACAGTTATGGGAAAGTTCCTTTTTTTTTCCTCACAGGGCCACATCTGATTTTTGGGAAACACACATTTGAACCATCATCTGCAGAAATTTTGTTCATTTTAACACAATCCTTTATATGTTGCCACATGAAATATCAGTCAAATTCTCACCCTTTGTATTTCCTATGCGTGTAACAGTTTATAGTTTTCTTTATAATGGAAGAAGACTTATATTAAATTCTTCAAATGGCCTTCTTGTAGTCTCCAATGCCAGGCTTAAAGTGAAAAGAAAAAAGTAACCTTTTTTGCTTTCCCTATTGAAATATGGATTGCTATTTAAGGCAATATTCTATGCAAAAATAAGAAATCCAAATTTCTAAATCTTTGTTGAAACATCAAATTTACTTACATAGCCAGAAGATGGGTGATGGTCAGAAAACTCATTTTTATCCACTTCCTATGTGAATGAAATATTGGTTGTTTAAAATAGTCTTTAAAATATAAAAATATCCAACATCTCTTATCTCAGGATCTCAGCTAAAACAGAGAAAGAATCCCATTTTAGCATCATTTTATGCAAAGATGAATAGGAAGTTGCTGTATAGGAGTTCACATTGTAAGAGAAAATAATAGATGTACAATATTTACTGACAGCCTGATACTTGCTTTAAAGACACATAAACTGTTTAAGTTGAGATTTCCAGAGAGTGGGAAAATAACTGTGTCAAAAACTGTGTCTGGTTATGTCAGGTAAATTTTAAAAGGCGGGTAATATTTGAGGGGTACTTGAAAGATGGCACTTAAAAGTTTTGCCGTAATAGAATAGCTAAAGAATATCCAGTCATAAGGAGCTGTATGTTCAAAAGCAAATAGTAATGAGAGAATAATTTTTGGGGGAGGAAGAAAAAAGGAACAAGCTTTGGTAGTGGCAAAAATTGGGGAATAGAAATTATTTTGGTTAAGTATTCGGGGCAAGGTGTGCAAGGCTTTATCCTGTATTTTTAGAAAATGGAAAATTATTAAGGATTTTTAATTCTGGAGATTAATATGATGAGATTTGGTTGAAAGTAAAATAAAGTGGTTCACAAGTTGTTCTGCATGAAGAAATGCTTCAAGGCAGAGAAGTAGAAGATCCTGTAGAAAATTTCAAAAATCAGGTTCAGTAGTTAAATATGTGTGAGATATCTATATTCAGCTTACCACACTCATTAGCCTAGTGAATATTCTGACAATTTTTGAGATAAAAGAATCTATTAATACTGAATTAATTCAACATCAATCAAATGTGTTAGCAGATATAATTTTCAGAACTATTAATATCTTACGGAGATATAAAATAGTAAGAAAATACCTTCCAGAAAGCCTGATGTTGATGACATTTATGACAGTCATCAACATTTATGACAGAGGCTATTTAGAAAGTGATTGCAACTGTTTCCATGAAAGATTTTGAGAGTCTTTATTACAACAGTGACAGTTGGGATAATGCAAAATACCAATGTAGAAGATTTATTCTACGAGAGACATTGAGAGATTGTGCAAAAAGGAGTAAAGTTTCACTCTGAGAGCTCCACCTTTCAATTGCTTGTGGATGTAAAACTATTCACAGAAAATACGCAGGCACACAAAAGTTATGTTTAACTTTCATTAAACCACCCATTTGGTCATGTTCTCAAAAGTATTATGCATTACAACAAATAGTGTTTTATTGCCTTCCTGAATGTGGATGCCACTTGCTAATTCATTTGCTAAATGTTTGATAATTCAACACCCACAGGATTTATCACTCTACCCCAGACTCACAGCAGACTCCTTTCTCAATGATGGGAAAATCTGTCTGAATAATAACAATTAAAACTTATTTAGCAAAGAAGGAAGTGTCCAGTTTTATGAAGTAAGTATCCTGCTTAAATAAACAGTGATACACTATGAAATGCCTTAACTATATCTTGTATTTTCTTTCTGATAATGTCTGCAACTTGGAAGGATTTATGCTTAAAAAAAAACAGCTATGTTTATAGTTTGAAAAAACTTTCTATTTCTTGTTGAAAAATCTATATTGTGATTTTCATTCCCAGCCATAGTGCTGACTATACATCCTGCGAAAAAAATAAAAAAACATTGACATGGAATACATAGAAATACTGTTTCTAAATGCATAGCTGACGTTGCAAGATATTGAGGGAAATCCCCAGAAGTATAAAATGGAAAAGAAGCTGAAAAACACAACTAAAGTGAGGCCTAAGACCATGGGTATCTTGAGGGCATTTACTAAGTTTAGTAGCTGAAATCTTGAGTTTTAATTTTTGTATAAGTGAAAGGAAGCAAGGCTTTGGTTGTGTCTAAGGTGGTTACTTAGAAATAAGAGTTTTACCTAAAAGAAGAAAATTGGAAAGGCTCAACTTTAGGAAAGTGTAATTTTAAAATGTCTTCCCACAGGCAACATCAGGCAATAATATATATCTGTATCAGCTCACATCCAAGGCAGAATTTTAAAAATAGAAAAAGAAAAATGTTGTTAGCCATTTATAATGATATGCCTGACCTCATAAAGATACTGGTTTGGGTTTACAATTTTTAAGTAGTTATTAAGTCAATGATCAATTTAAATTAGAATTAGGTTAATATTTTATAGCATTCTGAAGTACCTGGCAGAGAGAAATTCTCTCTGGAAAGAGACCTATCTATGATCTCACCAAGTATCAAAAGATTAGAGACAAAAATAGGTACAACTGAAAGAAAAATAGATGATTACATAACCATAGTGGAAAATTACAAAACATCAAATCTCATTAATTATCAGAACAAATGCATTTAAATTAATATGCATATTGGACATTTTATAAATCAGCAAAATTTATCCAAATATTTATGTGTATATAAAACAATGCACCTTTAAATTAGAAAGAGAATATTGTTATATGATTCTTTGTCTAAATAAACACAATAATAACAATTTAAAAATACTGTAAAAAGCTAGATAATAAGAATAGGACATCAAAATCCATGAAAAACAGCTGAAAAAGCATTTAGCAAGATGGTGTCTTACATTCTAATCACTAAAATATGAAATAAAAAACAAAAAAGAGGCTCCAAACTGCCAAAGTCTGTTCTGTTGAATGTATCAATAAGATAGAGAAAATTGACATAGTTGATGAGACAGAGAGAAAGGGAGTAATTAATGAACTATGTTAGAAAAAAAAATGAGCAAAGAATAACCACAGATTAAATTATTAACAATATACTAAAATAGTTTAGGCAAATCATTTTAAAATCCTAGAGAAATTCACAATTTCTAGAATAAATAGAGCATCAAATAAGCAATAAATCAATTGAAAAGTTGAGAAGACCCGACCATTAAGTACATTTTATCAGTATTTTAAAATATATACCTCTATATCTCACTCATGAAAAATATTTTAGGTACAGTTAATTTAAAAATAAGATTACAAAGTGGCAATTAATCATCTAATATATATGATTTACAAAGCAATAACTAATAATTTCATATATATATATATAGAGAGAGAGAGAGAGTCTCAAGTCTTTTTATATTCTGTGAGGTCACAGATCTCTTTGCAGAGATGATTGTTCCTCTGCCAGGAACTTCAGAATGCTCTAAACTATTTACCTAATTTAAATTGGTCTTTGACGTAATAACTAATCAAAAAGCATATACATGTACACCCTTACAGATATTAGAAAAATCAATTAACTTTTTGAGGCTAGTATTAACTTCATATAGTACAAGATATTAAAAGAATAGAAAATCTCCAACATACTCTATATAAATGTTTATAGATGTAATTCCTAAATAAGATATTCACAAGTAAAATAGACATCTAGAAACCGTATAAAAATATGCCATAGAACATTTCTATTTAAACAAAATAATGCAATGATAGCTTAACATTAGAAAATATAATTTAACACATTAAATCAAAAGAGAAAATGCATATAAGTATTTTAGCTATTATAGTTAAAAAAATAAAATATAGCATCCATTCATGATAAAATCTCTTAAAAACCATGAGTAGAATATAACTTATTTTTCCTGAAAATAAAAGTATCATAAATTTATAATTAGTATCATATTTAATAATAATATATGTTAGAGACATCCTTTTAAAGTCAGGAAAAAGCATACTTGCTTACACCATGTGTATTTAACATTATACAAAAAGATATTATACTTAGCATGTTAAGACAAAAAAGGAGTAAGCAATGGTAAAAATGTTAAAAAAATGTGAAACTGAATCCAAATATTTCAAATTATATACTATTGAAAATAATATAACTGCCTACATAGAAAACTCAAATAAACTGAAGAAAATTATTGAAATTATTTTAAAAACTAAAGAATTAAAGACAGTTTGCTATATAAAAAGTTAATATACAACAACCAGTTACATATTTATATACCAACAAGAAGTAGCTAGAAAACATAAGTGAAAAAAATGTAATACCAATAAAATTATGCACATGGTTTTTAATGGGCTACATTTCTTTTATAAGGAAAATGACTGCCATTGTAGGAATTCTTTGTTGTCGGCATTTCATCTTGGCTACGTATAATTTTTCCTTGGGCTCCCAATTCCTAGTCGCTCGCATTCTTTGTATTACAGAAACAATCTGAATAGAGTCATGGACTTTAATTAGTTCATTAGACTTTAACTAAGTTTAATTAGATTTTAATCTGTTTAATTAGACTTTAATTTGTTAACAGTATGTAGCATTTCCATCCAACAGGATGAAAAGTTGAAGAATCTTCTCCTCAGAAAGCAACTATAAAGGTGAATGAAAGTGTCAAAACAATTATTTTAGCATTCTGGAAATTAACCAAAGATATGCATGCAAATGAAGAGAGAAGTGTTATTCATGAAAATTGCTGAAGCATGGGCAGATATAGGGCAATTTTGTAGTTTTCTTGATGAAGACCATTCCTATGCCTCACCTGTAGCTCTACTGCTAGACAGTTCAACTTGGATGAGACAGGCTATGAAACCAATAGTCTTAGCGCTGGTACCAGGGAAACTCACTTGATTTAGAATCTTGTCAGTTCCAGAGGTGTTCTCATGAACAAGTAAATAAGGAGGACCAGCAGTTCTGCTAGCCTGAACTAGATTCTGTTTGGTGCAGACAGCAGTCTGGCAGACTAGCAGAGGATTTTTTAGGAAAGACCAAGAAGTTAGGGATACGAGGAAGGCTTGTTAAGTTCTTCACATATCTCAGGTTGACAGGAGTTGTCATGCAAACAATGTTGTGCAGTTAGCCCATGCCACCCCACATTCCTGGTTGATGAAGCCAATAATAAACACACACACACACACACACACACACATACACGCACATATACATGCACACACACAGAGAGAGAGAGTAAGAGAGAGAGAGAGAGAAACTGAAACTGATTGGCAGAATCTACAATTAAGGGAAAGAGTTGAGCTGAAAATGGCCTGGAATCTGAATGTTCTTTACATAGATCCATCTTGAGAGAGTGGAATCCTTATTGGCTTGAGTTGTTTGAGTGCATACTCTGGCCAACTTTTGGCTGAACACAGAATATGCAGACACAGGGGCAACCTCTAGGAAGCCAGGCATACAAATAAGCAGAAGAAAATAAACTGAGCAAGATATACACACAAAGATACATCACAGTCAAGCTAGTGAAATCCAAAGAAAAAAAGCAATTCTTGAAAGCAGTAAGAAAAAAAAAAATAGCTCATCATACACAAGAAAGGAAAGACATAAATAGTGGCTGACTTCTTATTAGCAAAAATGGAGGGCCAAAAGCAACGGAAAGACATTTTAAAGAGTAGAATAAAAGTACCTGTCAACTAGGAATTATATATTGAGAAAATTCATCATTAAAATATGAGGGTAAAATAATATTTTATTCAGATGAAAAACTGTGATAATTTTTTACCAGCAATTGTGCATTAAAATAAATAGTAAAGGATATCTTTCAGGCTAAAAGAAAGTGACAGTAGGAAATGACTTTAATTCATATGTTGAAATGAGGAACATCAGATACAGTAAATGCAGCATAAGTACAATTTGGGAGGCCAAGGCGGGTGGATCACCTGAGGTCAGGAGTTCGAGACCAGCCTGGTCAACATGTTGAAACCCCATCTCTACTAAAAATACAAAAATTAGCCAGGCGTGGTGGTGGGTACTTGTATTCCCAGCTACTCAGGAGGCTGAGGCAGGAGAATTGGTTGAACCTGGGAGGCAGAGGTTGCAGTGAGCCAAGATTGTGCCATTGCACTCCAGCCTGGGTGACAGAGCGAGACTGTCACACACACACACACACACACACATACATAATATAAATGTTATATATATATAATATATATATAATATTATATATATAAAATATATATAATATATAATATATATAAAATATATATATTATATATAAAATATATATAATATATATAAAATATATATAATATATAATATATATAATATATATAAAATATATATTATATATAAAATATATATAATATATATAAAATATATATAATATATATAACATATATATAATATATAAAATATATATAATATATATAACATATATAATATATATAATATATATATAACATATATATTATATATATAATATATATATAACATATATATTATATATATAATATATATATAACATATATATTATATTTTTTGATTTCTTTAACTTCTTATAAGAATCTACAGGGCAATAAACATAATACTCTTTTATGAAATTGTATAGATACACTGTGAATGACAATAAAGAAAAAAGAGGAGGAAAAAGAGAAAATATATTGGAGCAACATTTCTATATTTTTACCAGAATTAGGTCAGTATTATTCTGAAGTGGAGTGTAATAAGTTAAGATCTTTTTTAAAACCTTTAGCAACAACTAAGTAAATAGCTAGAAAAAGGATTAAAATGACAGAATAAATTAAATGGTAGAGAAAAAATATATTTGACACAAAATAAGACATTAAAAGAGAAAGAGAAGAACAAAAATGTCATAAATAAAATAGAAAGCAAAGAGCAAAATGATGGCCTAAAATTTTACCAAATCAATAATGATATATTTTGAGTGAATTAACTTAGCATTTAAATATAAAAGCTAAAACTACTAGAAGAAAAGATAAAACTTTGAAGACATTGAGGTGGGTAAAATTCCTTAGATAGGCCAGGTGCGGTGGCTCATGCCTGTAATTGCAGCACTTTGGGAGGCTGAGGGGGTGGATAACTTGAGGCCAGGAGTTCGAGACCAGCCTGGGCAACATGGCAAAACCCCATATCTTCTACAAAAAAAACCACAGAAATTAGCCAGGCATAGTGGCACACGTCTGTAATCCCAGCTACTCAGGTGGCTAAGGGACATGAATCGTTTGAAACCAGAAGGTGAAAATTTGCAGTGAGCTGAGATGTCACCACTGCACTCCAGCCTGGGCTACAAAGTGAGACTCTGTCTTCAAAAAAAAAAAAAAAAGAGTGAAAGAAAAAAATTCTTAGATATACCATCAAAAGCATAAACCTTAAAAGAAAGAGAAAAAAAGACACCATTGTACTTCCAAAAACACCTTTAAGTAAATTAAAACACAAAATATAAACTGGGAGAATGTATTGTATTTGTAAGTGATTTGTGGTGAACTGACCCTATGTGACACCCATTATCTTCCTCCAGGTGCCCATGTCTTTCTTCAATCCCTTCCCATTCAATGTAGGCAGGGCTTTGACTTGCTTGTAACTCAGAATATGGCAAAATGATGAACTATCACTCCAATTATTAGTTACATTATATAAGACTTTGTCTTAGCAGAATGCAGCAAGAGATTCTCCTTGCTAGCTTGATAAACTAAGCAGCCATGATGAGGAAGCCCACATGTCAAGCAACTATGGGCAGCCTCTAGGAATCATGGGT
This sequence comes from Pongo abelii, assembly GCF_028885655.2. Taxonomy (NCBI): domain Eukaryota; kingdom Metazoa; phylum Chordata; class Mammalia; order Primates; family Hominidae; genus Pongo; species Pongo abelii. Next base: position 90,536,700 of record NC_071991.2, read on the forward strand.
AGCCTGTAGGAACAGTGGATACCATTTAGGACCTTAGGAAAGCCTCCAGACAATGGCCCGCAAAAAGCTGGAACCCTCAGTCATATATCAAAAAAAAAAAAAAAGAAGAAGAAGAAGAATTATTCCAACAACCTGAATAAGCTTGGAAGTAGATCTTTCCCTGATTGAGCCTACAGAGGAAAGTGCTGCCCTGTCCAAATGTTGATGACAGCCTAGTGAGACTGAGTGGAGGACCCCGTTAAGTCATGACCAGATTTCTGGCTCATAGAAATTGTGAGATAATAAATGCATGTGTTGTTTAAAGCCACTAAATTTGTGGTAATTGGTTATGCAGTAATATAAATCAAATACACTATATGTCTTACAAAATATATAAAAATAGATGCAAATGATATAAATAAACTTTAAACTCAATATTAAGAAGTCAAATGTTTCAATTAAAATGATAAAATGATTTAATAAGCATGTATTTAAAAATATAAATGGTTAATAAACACAGAAACGGTGCCCAGCATCATTACTCTTTTGGGAAACCCAAATTAAAAGCATAATGAGATAACACTATCCACCCACTAGGAGGGCTATAATCAGAAGGATAGATAATGCCAAGTGCTGGCCAGAATGTGGAGAAACGAAAACTTGCACATAATGCTGGTGGGAATGTAAGTTGATATAACCAAGTTGGAAAAAGATTTTCCTCATTTTTTTAATAGTCAAGCAAAAACTCATCATATGAGCCAGCAATTTCACTCTCATACATATTACCTAAGGAAAAAAGAATATGTATGTCCACATAAAGATTGTATATGAATGTTCATAACCACATTGTTTGTAATAGCTGGAACTAATTCAACATTAGCTGGAAAGTAGATAAGCACAATGTGGTATATCTATACGACAGAATACTGTTCAGCAATACAAAGAAGAAAATACTGATTCATGTTACATCTTGGACATACATCAAAAACATCATGCTATGTGATAAAAACCAGGGGAAAAGTCTCCATATTATAAAATTGTATTACATAAAATTAGCAAGCAAATTTACAGAGGCAGAAAGAAATCAGTGGTTTCCTGGGTCTGGCTGGAGTTAGGGGCAGAAATAGACTGCAGACTGAGTGACTGGCAGAACATTTTAGGGATGATGGAAATGTTCTAAATGTTTTAATGTTCTGGATAATGCTGATGGTTGCACAGCTTTAAAAACTGACTGAAAATCATTAAATTGTATACTCACCTGGGTGGAATTTTTATACATAAATTATATCTCAATACAGCTGATAAAATAAAACAGAAGGGGAATATGGGGTAAATACATGTTGTTCTGCCTGTTAACAATGGTCCTTTCCGATAGCTAGCTTCTCCTTCCTCTACTGATTAATTTGGAGCTAGAAACATACAACTCAAGCTAGTCCAAATAAAATATAGTTCTCTGGAATTTGAAACTTGAAATAAAAGACACAAAAATTGAGCTGTATTTGAACTCAAACGTAGTTATCCTATTCCATCTCTTTCTGCTACAGAGATCCTGAGAGGCATTTGGTTTCTGCCTTCTCTAGTGATTCATGTTGTCATGTCTGTGAGTGAATTTTCTTCCAACAAATTCATTTTTCCCTATGTTGGAGTAGTTTTCTATTATATACAATGAAATCAAACACAACTAATGTAGAATTAAATTTAAAATCTACAAATGCAATACCTTAACAAGAGGACATATAAATTGCAAGTCACTTATTTTGTCTTTATAATAGTGTCTGTACCTTTAGTCACTCATCTTCAAATCTGTAAACAAGAAGGAAATTGACAAACAGGGGGATTTGCAAAGTCTTAAAGCTATTAAAAAACGGGTATTCTTTGAGAGATTAGTAATAGACCTGTTAGAGGATTAAGGAAGTAATAATTATTGTCCAAATACCTACTAAAATGATTGATAGAGAATTTTTATATGATATCTTATGTAATCATACACAAGATAAGTTACGTTTTTATATTTTATAATTTGAGGAAACTTACAAAATAAGAATATGTATTTATATAGTAATAGAAAACATTTATGGATCAACTGCTAGGTATCAAGATTTGTTCTAAGAGCTGTATGTAATTTATTCTTCACAAGAACCCTATGAAATAAGAACAGTTATTATTACCACCCACTTTGAGAAGAAAAGAAGAGGCTCACAGATGTGAATCAGTTTGTCAATGAAATCTAGTAAGTGGCAAAACTGTATTGGAATGAAATCAGTCTGGTTGGAGTCCTTAATTGTGTAACCCCTGAACTATAAATCCTCTTCCATTGCTTCATGTATGACCGCTGTAAAGTGGCAGAGCTACAGTTGGAATATATTTATTTACTTCTAAAGTCTGTGATATTTACTTATCAACATACTCTTCAACATCTAAAGTAACCTGTCTGGTGGTGGGCAGGAATTAGAAAGAAGAGGTGCAGTGGGGAAGCTACATATAAGAATTATTTTTTCTTGTGCATTTTAGGTGGGACTGAGGAAACTGAATGAAATTGGAGGGTGGTACAGAGTGTGACTTCATGATACTAGAGATGCAATTTGAAAACTGTTAGATTGCAGAGAGAAAAGGATTTTCTCCCACACCATGTTCTAAGTTTCTCTGAAACGACCCTTTTATTTTAGCCCTCCAGGGTCATCATGATGGTAATACACAAGAGTAAGGGCTAGTGTTTAGATGCTTTGGCTCTGCATCACACTGGATGACTCCAAATTATATCCCTTCTCTGCTCCAAATTTTCTCTGGAATTCAAGCTTCTTCTCTCTGCCAGGGTTGTCTCACAATTCAAGGTGTGGTCCTCAACATTTCTCTGTTCCATTTCACTAGTCTTTAGAACACTATAACATAGTGATGCATAATTTATTTTCAAGCAAGTATTATCTCTAATGACCCCACATAAAGTAATTTTGTAATGTAAGAATGGCCTTTTTTCCATTACACAAAAGCAATTTTCTCTGACATATTAACCTTTACTGAACATTTTTCTAATTTTATCCAGGCAGGATCACACAAGTGAAAAGTGAAGGATAAATGATGTCCTTATTTTTTTAGGGAGTTTTTTATGCCATTGAAACTTATAATAAATAAATAAATACATAAAGTGATTTATTTAAAGCATTAAATAAAATGCCTTGTAGAATATAAATAAATTGCAAAATATTTTGCAATGTTTTTAGAAAGTGTTACCATAATTGAAAAGAATTGAGCTAACTTAGCAACTTTTTAAAATTTTTTTAAAGTGAAAAGTTTTTCCTACAAATTTTTATTTTAAAAGAAACAAAGTCTCATATCCTTGGCCTTCCCCTTTCTTCACTAGGTGATTCCTGAGGTATCTCAGTGTAACTCAAGGACTCATGGAACACAGTTTTAAAACCAGAGAAATAATTTACTATAAACCTTAGAAAAATTACCTCCAGTGTTAAAAGTAAGAGTTACCAGGAAACAAAGCAACACTGGGAGAATTTGGTCATAAAAATAGATTTTTATGAGATTGAGAAAACAGGGAGAAGCATTTGCTCTGCTGTGATGCTCACTGACCTGTAGCCAGTCAGTGATGAACTCAGATCTACAATAATATAATAAATTAAAACAATAACAACAACAAAAACATTCTCCTCCTAACCTCCTTCCCTATCCCTCTTTCACCTTATCCACCTCGAAATTTTTCTCACTATCCTTTTTTAATTAAGTTCCAGACCTATGGACAGCCAGGCTGTGCCCCTATCATAGCCACAAGGAATCTTTATTGAGAGAAAGTTGACCTAGTTTTGATGAGCATGGCATTATAGTCAAAATCAGAAAGGTTCTCTCTTTCTGTAAAGAGTCAGATAGCTCTTTATTCTCTCTCTTTAACTCTCTCTCTTTCTAAGCCCCCTGTTATATATCTGCATCATATTTAGAAGATATATTTTCTGTCTAAGTGCATCTGTGGGTGTAGATAATTATTTAATTACCTTTATTGAAAAAGTCATCTCAAGTATAAAATTGATCTCCATTGTGCTATTCCATGATACCTCTAATATAACACAAATTAATTGCCCTCTGGCAGAAGTATATTAGAGTATTAATATTAATATTTAAAACAATGGTCCTAATCTCATAGATGTAGACTGCTCATTCTGTAAAGAAGTTTCATTCACTATTTTCTTAGTTTCTTAGCACAGCCCTTTCTTCAATCTCAATTCTGTACAAATATGTGCCAGAAACAGGAAATACTTAGTATCAATGTAAAGCAAAATATTAGCTATAATAATTTTTACTTTTTGTGAAATAAGGTTAAAGGCAGAGTTAAGAAGACCACTTCAAAGAAACAATGTCAATCATAGAATCTTAGATTGTTGTAATTTAAATCAACAAAAGTTATATGTCAATAAGTAAAACATTTGTTCCATTATATGTTTCTTTCACAACTTTTCTATCTTATGATGTTCCCTCTTATCTCTTACATAAAATAAATATTTTTATGTAAAAGATATTTATTTCTATAAAGTAATTCACAAAGAAATAAATGTACTGTAGTAGTCCAAGATGATGTACATAAGGAATTAGGGTTTTCATTTTTTACTAAAAAAAAAAGTGCAGTGTAATCACAGAGGAAAGAACATCCTTGTCTTCCAAAAGTAGGAAAGACATAATGTGTTTTTGTAGCCTGGTAACTCTGTATCTATTACTTTCAGAATTAAAGTGTTTCCTGAATTGGTTTATAAATTAAGTTGATGTTATCCTTTAATGCTTCAGTGTTTCCTAGCTTATCTTATGTTGCTCACAAATGTTCTTTTATCCTTCCTTTGGAAGATCTTGCATAGGAATAAAAAGTATGCACATGCAGTACAATGTACATGAGTAAATACACTTATATTTTCCCTCTACCTACAGTTTATTTTTCTTGGAATAATCTAGAAAACAAGAATTATTATATTTAAAGGTGTTGATTTCAAAGAAATAAAGGTCTTCATGGAATAAAAGAAAAAAAGCAATATGGAGTTTATAATGTCATTGGAATCTAAAAAAATATAACATATATGAAAAATTGTAAAATAATATCCAATTTACCTGATGCTCATGGCAGGAAGTTATTGTAGACTTGATTGGCAGATGATGTAGAGAATAATTCTGTTTAATGATAGATTCTAAGGACAACCACTCCACTGATATTTAAATTCCCTGGAACACTAGTAGTGAATTTCTAGTCTCTGAACATGTTCAGTCATCAGGAAATTAATCTAATGAAGTTACCTATGTCATTTTCGGAATGTTTTGTAGATTATAAAATTCTTCTCTGTGTTGAGTTAGAATTTACTTCCATTAGCTTTGAATCCCTAAATCTGACTTATAAAGAACAATGGAATCGGTAACTTCCTATATGCTGAAAGTATCTATTCCATTTTCAAAAAGTTCTGTTAATTATAAAGTTCTTTTCTATTTTGAGTTGGAATTCACTTCCACTCTAGAACAAATATACTTCCTCTCTACCTAATGACAGTTTACAGTTTTGAGGCTCCAGTTCTAACCCATCATATCATTGTTTTTCAAATTTTTAGAGTGGCTTCTGGAAAGTGTTCAAGAAACTTGAGAAGGAGAGAAAAGGGACAGAGTGAGACAGTGGAAGGGAAGGAGAAAGGGAGAGAGAAGGCAGAAAAAAAAGCCAATACAGATGGGAATGAATGGAGGGAGTGATATTTTCCACATCCCTAAACTCTGCTTCATCCAAAGCAGCTCTGCAGTTAGCTCTTTTCTAAATTAGGTTCCCATGTGAGACTCAATTTTATTTAAAAAAAAATTAAAAATCAATAATTCTATGAAAACCCTAACCATTTCCAAGTTAAACATAAATTTAATTCTGTGATTTATTGTTAGTGATTTTCTTCACAATATGAGAATGCAGCTACTTTAAAACATTGAAATTGATGTGAACATTAGACCTCCTGTACCTCAGGTTTAGAATAGAATCTCAATATCAGCTGTTTTGGGGGGACTTTAGATTTCCCTCAATTTCCTTCCAAATGGCGTTAGAGTTTGACAGAAGTCTTCCATTTGTTTATCAAGAAATAGCTCTCTTCCATATTTAAAGTACTAGTAATTGTTTTCTGCAGCAATTCTGCCTACCCTATGGGCAATATGCCTTTTGTTCCTTTCAAAACATGGAGACTCTTTCACCACTGACCACTGAAGACAATCCACATCATTCTGCATAACTGTCAAAGTAACTGTTTTGTTGCTGCTGGTGAGTCTACTGATGTCTATGATAAAGTTGTCAGTGTTAAAGCCCAAGATATTGTTGTCTGAGCTAAGGGCAATGATGCCCATGAACAGCACATTTAGCACCTCACTCTCCATGTCATCAGCAATGGCATTACCACCTCACTCATTATTGTCTTTGCCCAGGCATCACCACTAATGTGGCTATTTCATAGCTAATATGCTCACTACAATGCTGCCGCTCCCACTCTCAGCAGTGTGACACCATGATGTCATCAATACCTTTCAAAAAACGTTTTTAGAGTTTATGAAAATCTAAAGCTCTATCAAATTTCATTATTTTGAACAAAACATCTCTTGCTTTTTGACCACTAAGGGCATTTTAAACATTTTTCTATAACTTCAGTACACTTTTCAGTTTGCACACATCCCCATGAGATTTGATTAGGAGGAGAGGGACATAAAAGAGATACTACACAGAAACCATTATCATGAGTGTAGTGGAGATTGAGAGACCACAAGAATTCAGATTTAGCAATGGCAAAAGTCTCGGTAGCAGAGGTATGCTAGTAGCTATTAGTCTTATGCTCAGCCCCAGCTGAAGTAGATTGCTCCTTACGGTGGCTGACAAGTGGTGTATGTAATCTGGTCATTTTTCTTGATTATGTAGATGCTTTGCCTGATTCTCTGGCATTGCAGAAAATCTGATGGGCCCCCTTTGTACTTTAATGCATTTATATTTTACTCAGAATAGCTACAGTGGATTATGATGTGACAGATAGTCATCATGCTAGACATTTGAGTAGAAAGGACTTAAACTAAAAAGAAAAACACACAAAAAGCAAACTTTATATTTTATAGAAAAATTTCAAGGTAAATGACAGGTATTGCTTTGAAAGGAAGTATATTATATATTTAAATCATAACTATATTAATATTATCAATGATGATGACTGCAGCCTTTTAAGATAAACTTTGAATTTATAGGTCACAAATATAATGTAAATTTATACTTAGAATAAAAAAAATTAGGGAAAGTATGCTGCTGCTTATTTCTTTATTTACTAGCATCTTTACATGAAAAAAGATGAAAAGAATACAGAATTATTGGGACCATCTAATAAAGTAATAGTTTTAGAAATGTTTTAAAATATTGTTTATCCTAATTGGGTATCAGGAGGTATTATTCCTTAATACTTAGAATAAATTATAAAAAGTAATCAATAAAGCTAATAGAAAAACAACTGAGGTGAATTAAAATTACTTTTATTTATCATGCAGTATATACTATATTAACTCCTTCATTGCCAGTTTTCTTAACAATGTCATGGGTGTTATATCTGTTTTAGCAAACTTCATATGACTTTAATGGTAAAAACCAAGAGTAAAAATCATATTTATTTGCTGAAAACTTTTGTCTGACCAGAATTAATTTTCACTAATTGTATTTATCAACAGAAACAGAATGAATAATGCTGACATCACATATGTTCACCAAGAGCTCAGTTACTTGTCATGATAAATATCAGACTGAATTTTTTTTTTTTTTTGAGACAGTCTTGCTCTGTCACCCAGGCTGGAGTGCAGTGCAGACTGATGTTTAACACCCTTTGTTTTTATGTTGAAATAGAGCACTAGTGAAGGTGTCCAATTAAAATATATCTGACCAGGAGAGATTTCGAGCAAGATAGCAGAATAGAATGCTTCAGCAGTCATCCCCATGTGGGAACACCAAATTGAACACCTACCCACAAACAAAATAAGCACCTTCATTAGAGCCAAAATCAGGTGAGCAATCACAGTACCTGGTTTTAATATTATATCAAGGAAAGAGGCACTGAAGAGGGTTGTAAAGACAGTCTCTTATTGCCTATACCACCCCTCCCCCATCTACCCTGGAAAGGGGAGAGAGAATCGGAGAAAGAGAGTTTGCATACTTGGGGGAGTGAGAGTGAAGCAAATCTGGGACTTTGCACTGGAACTCAGAACTGCCCTGTCACAGCAGAAAACAATGCAGGGCAGAATTCTGCTAGATCCTACAGAAGGAGCACTCAAACTAGCCCTGGACAGAGAGGAATACACCACCCCAGCAGTAGAAACCAGAGTTCCAGCTATCTCCACCACCCACAGACTAAAGAGCCCTAGGCCAGGCACAGTGGCTCAACACCTGTAATCCCAGCACTTTGGGAGGCCGAGTCAGGCAGATCACAAGGTCAGAAGTTCAAGATCAGCCTGGGCAACATGGTGAAACCCCGTCTCTACTAAAAATACAAAAATTATCCAGGCATGGTGACGCTCACTTGTAATCGCAGCTACCGGGAGGATGAGGCAGAAGAATCGCTTAAAACCCGGGAAGTGGAGGTTGCAGCGAGCCAAGATCGCGCCACTGCACTCAGCCAGGGCAACAGAGCGAGACTCCATCTCCAAAAATAAAAAAATGAAATAAACAAATAAAGATCCCTGGGGTCTTGAATAAATTCAAAAAGCAATCAGGCCACCAGAACTACAGTCCTTGGGCAAGTATGGGTGCTGTGCTGGGCTCACAGCCAGTGGAATTGGAGTACACGTGACCAAGCAAGACCCAGTTGTGGCAGCCAAGGGAGTACTTGCATCACCCCTCCCCCAACTCCATCCAGAGAAGCTCAGGAAGAGACTTCAGTTTGTGAAAAGGAGAGGGAAGAGTAAACAGAACTTTGTCTTGCAACTTGGGCACCAGTTTGGCTGCAATAAACTAAAGCACAGAGAAGATCCCTGAAGCCCCTGATTCCAGGCCATAGGTCCTGGACAGCATTTCTAGATGCACCCTGGGCTAGCAGGGAATCTGCTGTGCTAAACAGAAGAAAGAAGTCCTAGCAGGATTCACCACCTGCAGACTAAAAAGCCCTTGAGCTGTGAATAAACATCGGTAGTAGTGAGGCAGTAGTCACCATGGTCCTGGGGTGAAACCCAGTACTGTGCTGGGTTCAGGTTTGGCCCAGGGCATCCTGGCTGTGGTGGCCAAGGAAGTGCTTGCATCAATCCTCCCCTGGCTGAAGGCAGTCCAACAAGGAGAGAGAGAGACCCTTCAGTTTGGGGGAACATGAGGGAAGAGAACGGGAGAATTTGCCTGGTAATCGGGGGAATTCTCCAAGATCTTACCTAAACCCACGAGGGGTATATGAGTCTGCAAGACTTGCAGCATTAAGGAACTTGTTGTGTCCCTTGTGCAGATACACCTGCAGTGACCAAAGACTTATATCACAATACTTAATTCCCTTTGAATTAAGACTTCAAAGACTTCTCAAGAAAGATAAGTACAAAAGAACTCAGACAGTGAAGATTTCAATAAATACCTGACTTTTCATGCCCAGACCTCAACAAACATTGACAAACATTAAGCATATGCAAGAAAACATGACTTTACCAAATCAAGTAAATAAGGCACCAGGAATCAACCCCAGAGTAGCAGAGATTTGTGACCTTTCAGGCAGATAATTCAAAATAGCTGTTTTGAGGAAGTTCAAAAAACATTAACAAAATGGAGAGAAGAAATTCAGAATATAGTTAGAAAACATTAACAAAGAGATTGAAATAATTTTTACAAATCTAGCAGAAATTCTGGAGCTAAAAGATTCAATTAATACACTGAAAAATGTATCAGAGTCTCTCAGTAGCAGAATTAATTGAGCAAAAGAAAGAATTAGTGAGCTTGAAGATAAGCTATTTGAAAACACGCAGTCAAAGGAAAAAATACAAAGAATGAAACACCCTTACAAGATCGAGGAAATAGCCTCAAAGGGGCAAATCTAAGAGTTTTTGGCCTTAAGAAAAGATAGAAGGAGAGATTGGGGTAGAAAATTTATTCAAATAAATAATAACAGAGATCAAGCTCAGCCTAGAGGATGATATAAATATTCAGGTATAAGAAAGTCATAGAACACCAAGCAGATTTAACTCAAATAAGACTACATCAAAGCATTTAATAAGCAAATTACTAAAGGTCAAGGATAAACAAAGGAGTCTAAAGACAGCAATAGAAAAGAAACTAATAACAATTAAAGGAGTTCTAAAACTTTTGACAACAGACTTCTCAGTGGAAATCTTACAGGCCAGGACAGAGTGGCACGACATATTCAAAGTTCTGAAGAACATAAAATTTGTGTCTTATAATAATATACTCAGTTAAAATAGCCTTCAAACCTGAAGGAGCAATAAAGACTTTCTCAAAATAACAAAAGCTTAGGAATTTCATAAATACAAGACCTGTCTTAACAAGAAATGCTAAAAGGAGTTTTTCAATCTGAAAGAAAAGTATGTTAGCAAGCAATAAGAAATTATCTGATGGTACAGAACTTACTGGTAACAGTAAATACACAGACAAATACAGAACATTGTAACTGTGGTGTGTAAATATAAAAAATATAAAAAAGGGGAACAAAATTTAGAATGCATGGAGAGGTAAATTGTAGAGTTTTTAATAGTTTCCTCTTTGCACAATACAAACAGGAAACAAATAACTAAATGGCAGTAGTAGGTCCTTATCTATCAATAATAACATTAAATGTAAATGGACTAAACTCTCCAATCAAAAGACATAGACTGCCTACATGGACCAAAATACCAAACCAAAACAAAGACAAGAATGAAATAAAAAAAAACAACCAACGAGCCAAACAAACAAAGAAACCCACCAAGGCTCAACTATATACTGCCTACAACAGATTCAGTTCACATATGAAAATGCACACAAACTGAAAATAAAGGGATGGAATAAGATATTTCATGCAAATGGAAACCAAAAAAAGAGCAGAATAGTTAGATAATATGGATTTCAAGAAAAAAAACTATGAAAAGAGACAAAGAAGCTCATTATATAATGATAAAAAAATAAATTTAGTAAGATGATGTAACAATTATAAATATATATAAACCCAACCCTGGAACACCCAGATATGCAAGGCCAAAGTTCTTAGAGCTAAAGAGAGACACTTCAGTGCAATAAGAGGAGACCTCAAAACCCCAATTGCAGCACTGAACAGATCATTCAGACAGAAAATCAACAAAGAAACATAAGACTTAATCTGTACCACAGACCAAATGGACCTAATAAATATTTACAGAATGTTTTACACCAAAGCTGCAAAATATACATTCTTCTCCTCAGCACATGTATCATTCTCAAGTACAGACCATACGTTAGGCCACAAAATAAGTTTTAAAAATTCCAAAAAGCACCATAAAATCATTTCAAGTATCTTGTCTGACCACAAAGAGATAAAACTAGAAATTAGGTGAGACCATTCTGGCTAACACAGTGAAACCCTGTCTCTATTAAAAATACAAAAAATGAGCCAGGCATGGTGGCAGATGCCTGTAGTCCCACCTACTGGGGAGGCTGAGGCAAGAGAATGGTGTGAACCTGGGAGACAGAGCTTGCAGTGAGCCGAGATTGCACCACTCTAGCCTAGGAGACAGTGAGACTCCCAAAAAAAAAAAAAAAAAAAAAAAAAAAAAAAAAAAAAAAAAAAAACTAGAAATTAGGAATAAGAGAAACTTTAGAAACTGTGCAAACACATGGAAATGAAACAATCTGTTTCTTAATGACCAGTGGTCCATGAAGTTAATAATTACATTAAAACAAATTTAAATGAAAACAAAGCATACCTATAGAATACAGCAAAAGTATCACTAAGAGAGAAGGCTATAGCAGTAAGTGCCTACATCAAAAAAGAATAACAACTTCAAATAAGTAAACTAACCATATATCTTAAATAAATAGAAATATAAGAGAATACCAAACCCAAAATTCATAGTAAAAAGAAATATTAAAGATCAGAGCAGAAATGAACAAAATTGAAACAAAAAATACAAAAGATCAATGAAAAAGAAGTTGGTTTTTGAAAAGTTAAACAAAATTAACAAATCTTTAGCCAGAACTAAAGGAAAAAGAGAGAAGACCTAAATCAATAAAATCAGAGATGAAAAAGGAGACATTACAAGTGATACTACAGAAATTTGAAGAATCATTTGAGACTACTATGAGCAACTACGTGCCAATAAATTGGAAAACCTAAAAGAAATGGATAAATTCCTAGACACATACAACCTATTGAACTATAAGGAAATACAAAACCCGAAAAGACCAATAATAGGTAACAAGATACAAGCTTTAACAAAAGTCTCCCAGCAAAGAAAAGCCCAAGACCTGAAGGCTTCATAATGGCTTCACTGCGGAATTCTACCACACATTTAAAGAAAAACTATACCAATTCTACTCAAACTATTCTGAAAACTGAGGTAAGAGAGAATACTTTTAAACTAATTATAGGTCCAGTATTACCATGATACCGAAAGCAAAGACACAACCAAAAAGGAAAACTAGACTAATATCTGTAATGAACGTTGATGGAAAACTTATCAATAATTACTAGCAAACAAAATTCAACAACACATAAAAAGATGATTCATTTTGTTTGAGTTGAATGCATCCAGAGATGCAAAGATAGTTCAACATATGCAAATCAGTGTAATACATCATATCAATAGAAAGAAAAACAAAAACTAAATGATAATTTTAACTGTTGCTGAAATGGGATTCGATAAAATTAAACATCCCTTCATGATAAAAACTCTAAAAACAACTGGATATAGAAAGAACATACCTCAACACAATCAAAGCCATGCACAATAGACACACAGAAAATATCACACTGAACAGGGAAAACCTCTTAGGCTTTCTTTTAATATGTAGAAACAAGACAAGGATGCTCACTTCAATCTATTGTTATTCAACATAGCACTGGAAGTCCTAGATGGAGACAACATGACCTTATGTTTAGAAAAACCTAAAGCTGCACCCAAAAATCTGTTAGAACTGATAAATTTAGTAAAGTTACAGGATACAAAATCAACATAGGAAAATCAGTAGCATTTCTATATGCCAAAAATGAAAGAAATCAAGGAAGTAATCCCATTTGGAACACTTACAGATAAAAAGCCTAGGAATTACCTTAATAAAAAAGTGAAAGATCTCTATAATAAAAGCTCAAAAACATGGATGCAGGAAATTGTAGAGAACCCAGGAAAAATGAAAAGATATTCCATGTTCATGGATTGAAAGAATTAATATTTATAAAATATCCATACTACCCAAAGCAAACCATAGATTTAATACAATTCCTATGAAAATACCTATGACATTCTTCACAAAAATATACAAAATAATCTTAAAATTTATATGGAACCACAACAAACTCAGAATAGTGGAAAATATCCTAAGCTCTCCAGAAATAAAAAATACTGGATGAATTACATTACCTCACTTCAAATTATACTACAGAGCTATAGTAATCAAAAGAGTATGGTACTGGCATAAAAACAGACATATAAACAAATAGAACAGAATAGAGAACCCAGAAATAAATTTATACATTTATAACTAACTGATTCTTGACAAAGGTGTCAAAAACATACATTAGGGAAAGGGCAGTCTTTTCAATAAATGGTGCTGGAAAAAGTTAGTATCTATATGCAGAATAATGAAACTAGACCATTTTTCACCACATACAAAAATTAAATCAAAATGGATTAAAGACTTAAATCTAAAACCTCAAACTATGAAACTTCTAAAAAAAACAAAATCTAAAATAGGCGTTTCTTAAAAGAAAAAATAAAAATGGCCATTGGTGAGAATGTAAATTAGTACATTCCCTATGAAGAACAGTATGGAGCTTCTTCAAGAAACTGAAAATAGAATTACCATATGACGCAGCAATCCCACTGCTAGGCAAACACTGAAAAGAAAGGAAATCAGTATATCAAAGTGATATCTGCCCTCCCATGTTTACTGAAACACTATTCAAAATAGCCAAAATTTGGAATCAACCTGTGTCCTACAACAGACAAATGGATGAAGAAAATGTGGTACATATACATCATGAAATATTCAGCCATAAAAAATGAAATTCTGACATTTGCAACAACATGGATGGAACTGGAGGACTTTATGTGAAGTGAAATAAGCAAGGCACAGAAAGACAAATTTTGCATGTTCTCACTCATATGTGTGAGCTAAAAATGAAAACAATTGAACTCATCAAAATAGAGAGCAGAATATGGTTACCAGAAGCTGGGAAGTGTAGCTGTGGGGTGTGTGTGTGTGTGGTGGGGTGGGGGGTGGAAAAAGTAGGGATGGTTAATGATTATAAAAATATAATTAGGTAGAACAAATAAGATATAGTATTTGATAGCACAACAGGCTTACTACTGTCAACAATAATATTCTATACTTTCACTAAAAGAGTGGAATTGGAATCTTTCTGACACAAAGAAAGGATAAATGCTTGAGGTAATGGATACAACAATTAGCCTGCTATGATTATTATACATTGCATGCCTGTATCAGAACATCATATGTACCCCATGAATATATACACCTATTATATACCCATAATATTTTTATTATAAATAGTAAAATAATAAAGTATATAACCCACAAATATAATTTATTATTTTAATAATTAAAATAATATTTAAAATGTATTTCATGAAAAATACATTTATTTACATTTCAGAAAAATTATTCTTAATTCAGTCTAACTACATTTGAGAAACATGGCAGAGTAAGCGATCATAAAATTAATCCTTTGAATGATGTTGATTATGATGATCATGATGATAATATAATTTGACTCTAAACTCTATCTCATAAAAAAGCATTCTGTAACACCAGTAATTAACGTAACAAAATAATTTTATAAGGTAAGTAAGAACCTATATTGTGACATAAAATTTGCACACCTGTACACACACAACGTATATTTTTACATATACAGTAGAAAAAGAAAGAAAATGTATGCATACCCTTAACTGACAATCTAAAATCCAAAGAGCTCTGCATCCAGTTTTCTCTTCAAATTTTAGTTTTAAGTAAAGCCTGATATGGACAATCTACAAATGGGCTATTTGTAGTTCCTTTTTTTAAAAAAAAAAAAAATCCTTCTAATTGTGAGTGTTCACACATCTTGCAATAGAATATTAATGAGTTGAATTACTGGTTACCAAAACAGATCTTTCTGGCAGTGTTGCCTTCAATTATGTAGTATATGCATTGCATCTTCTGTTTATAAATGAAAAATTCTGAATTTAAAGCACATTTGCCCTCAGACATTTTAGAGATAGATTGTCAACCTATATTGCTAAACCTTATAACCAATAGACTGGAGGAATTATTTTCCCCAAATTGGGGGTATGTTAAAAACACAAATGATCCTCCATTTACATAAGCTATGTCCTGATAAATCCATTGTAAATTGAAAATGCATTCAATACACCTAACCTACCAAACATCATAGCTTGGCCTAGCCTACCTTACTTAAACATGATGAGAACACTTACACTAGCCCACAGTTTGGCAAAATCATCTGGCAATACAATAAGCACAATATGCGGTAGAGTATGGGTTTTTTTACCATTGGGATTGCATAGCTGACTGGAGGTTGCAGCTCGCTGTACCTGCCCAGCATTGTGAGAGTAAAGAACTGCATATTGCTAGCATGAGAAAATATCAAAATCCAAAATCAAGTACAGTTCCTGCTGAATGTGTATCATTTTTGCAACATCATAAAGTTGAGAAATTGTTAGGTCAAATCATTGTAAGTTGGGGACAAG
Organism: Pongo abelii; assembly: GCF_028885655.2. Lineage (NCBI taxonomy): Eukaryota > Metazoa > Chordata > Mammalia > Primates > Hominidae > Pongo > Pongo abelii. The sequence goes on from NC_071991.2 coordinate 90,552,567, forward strand.
CTGTCCGTGAAAATCCACCTCAAATAATCTGAAATAAAGGAAATTTATTGCTACAAATAATTGAACCAATAAAAAAGATTAGAAGTAGGGTGGGTTTCACTAGAATTAAATCCTCCCCTGGGAATTTCTGGGTTCTGCCTCTTTTCAGTGCTTTCTCAGGCTGGCTCTAAGAACAACAAATATCAGCAGTGGTAATGGCCTCAGTACAACTACATAGAGTGGCAGTGCCTTTTGCCCCCACATATTAAGCCTGTGTCCTGACTCATTCTGGATTGGACCGTTTGGGTTATAAATATGGATAGGGGATAAGATGAAGTAATTTGTTAAGTCTCTCTCATATGCCCCATACTTGGAAAGAAGATAGGATCAGCTTCCTATAACCACCAGGATCTGAAAGATGAAAGCACAGACTATTGGAAAGGTAAAAGGAAAAATGGTTTTGGGGGACTCACTCAACATGATGTCAATATAATCCCCATTGCAGAATGGTAGAGATTGAAACACAAACAGCTCAAAACAGTGAGAAAAAGATTTTAGGCTAAGAATCACATGACACCAAATCTGCCCTCATTTTTTCTGTGCTGTATTCATGCTTTGTTTTCTGACTTAACTGATCTTTGATTTTCTTCAGTTGAATCTCTTTTAGGATAAATTCCAGTATAGGTACAACTAGTTTCCAGCTACATTTCTGAAACATATACAAGAATTGTTTTTATTTGAACTGTTTTCAGTATCTTAAATATAAATCTAATTTTTTAATGAATCTGTCCTGATATAATTTAGAACATTTTTCAAATGAATAGGTAATGAAATGATAATACTAGTAGCAAATTTCAAGTGTAGTAATATCAAAAATAGACAGATTTTTTGTAGCAATAGTGAATAAGAAAATTACAAGAATAATTTTCAGTTTTTTTGTGAATGAATACTAAACTGTACAGAAAGAGTAAGGTGTTTACCTTTGTAAAACTATTGTACTGAGAAATCAAATGTGTTAAAATAATATTAAGAATAAGTGAGATAAGTTATCCTGCTTATTCATTATAAAGACTATTTGGTATTGTATTTTTTTTAATCTAATCTATACTTCCCTGAACGTCAGCACTTCGAGAAGCATGAAGTGGCATTACAACTAGAAAACTCACAAACTATATATATTCACTTTTCCTTTTCTCTTTTTTCATTATACTAGTGCTTCAGCTAGCAATTTTCACTGTGTCACTGTAGCATTTTGAGGTAAAATGATAGATCACCTGTCAGCAACTGGAACAGCAATATGGAAGAAGAGAGTTATTGCAAGAAATGGATTTGCTGATAGTCATTTTCAGGGGACTTTTAAAATCTCAAATAGTTCCAATAGTTAAGCATGGCAGCTTTCAGTCATGAAAATCAGTATATTGTCATCTTTTGCTCAAAAGGCATAATATATAAGGCTCACATTCTTGAAGTTTATAATTATCTAATACATGTATATTACATTTGTTATCCACATATGTGGATGATAATTATATTGGATCCAATATAATCCAACCAATATTTGTTGATGCTAACTATGTACAATTCAATATTTAGGATTCGAGTATGTAGGGATGACTAATATGAACTTACACTGTAATAACAGAGGAATGAGACAGGGCCAAATTGACCTTAGAAAAACCTAATCTCATATATACAAAGAGTAATGGGAGGAGAGGCAGAAAGATGTCTTTAAAAAAAAAAAAAGAAATATTGAGTAAATTTGCTTTGACAAAAGCCGAAAATTTATAGTTTACAGTCAATATTTACACCTGGTAATACTTTAAAAAGTGCTGATTACTTTGATAATATCATTTGGCAAATATTTAGGGCCTCCCTTTTAAACATGCCAAATAGTTTCAACTTGTAGAGATTATCTGTCCTTCACTGAGTTGGAAAGGACTTAAGTACTAAAAAAGTACCTTTTGTTTTAGTCACTGCTGTCATAACAATCATTACACTCGATGAGACATTTCAAGTACGTTCTTGTGACTGTGGAGTGAATTGAAACTACGATGGCCTTCCTCTGATCTCAAATTTTAAAATATGACCTGAAAATCTATTAAAGACCTAGAGAGCTCAAAAGTGGCATAACTATCACTTTACTGATGACCTGTATTCAGGGGCAGGGGCAGTGGGTATGTGTGGACATAAGTGACATTTAAAAGAATTAGGCTTTACTGAATCTATGGGAGGAACTACGAACAGCCTTTGTTATTTCTGACAGATTTTATGCAGAGTCTTCCCTTCCCTGCCTTCTCTTTTGATTAATAGCATCCATGTTTTCACCATACAAAAGATTACAAAAAACCTTAGAAAATAAAAATAAAAATGACACTTTGTAGTAATATACTGCACTGTAGTTTCAAAGCATTTTTGATATACAATATTTTATACAATACTCACAACTATTCTATGGGACATAGGACAGGTATTATTAGTCCCAAGTAAGACTACAGAATAAAGAATGTGTTTAATAGCATTTCATTTCAGGGTTAATACTTTTACATTCTTAGTTAAAATTTTTTCTGATATTTATATTGCTAAATGTTTGTGGCATGGGGCAGGTTTTAGGTGATGATGAGGACTGAAAGGTGAGACATCCCTAAAAGTTTTAATGAAAATCAGCTTGCAGCTCTGGCTATATATCTCTGTTTCAATTTGCATTTATATACATTTTAAATATCTAGTTTTCCTCATCAGTGGTTCTCCTTATTTTCTCTTTGAATGGTGAACTAGGATTTCCAGGTAAGAAAGTAATTTTATTTCTAACTTAAAAGCATAAAATAAGCCATTTTTGAAGAACAAAACAGAAAAATAATTCTATCTGAATGGCAAGATTCAATCAACACTTCACATTATAGTTTGTAAGAAAGACAGATGGTAAAAAATAGAAAAAGAAAAGTTCACTTTATAAAACGGGAGAAACTTGAGCAATGTTCAATTAATTCTTCCTTCATTATAATTTAAAATTTTAACCCTTCATTCACGAGGTTTGCCTTTAATAATGCCAAACAATTAACTCCATGTGCACAAACCACATTAATCATAGCGCTTGCAAAGGGAAGTTTTATGCCTTGTTCTGCCTTGCATTGCATTTTCTTTGTTTTTGAACTAGTTGATTTATTGGTTCTATTATGTATCTTAGCTAATTGTGGTTAATTTTTGTCTGTATTACCAACATCTGTTTGAAGTATAGATCCTATGAGTCTCTCATTTGAATTAATTCTGTTTAAAATTCTTTATTTTCTTTTGTGCTTATTGTCATTTAAAATCTGAAAATCAGATTGGTATATAAATCTAAAATTCTAAATCCACCCACACAAACTAAGGACCTTCACATACCACTACTAGGTTCTTTCTACTGAGTTTTGTGGGAGAAGCAAGTATTTGGTGAAAAAAAAAAAGAGAGAAAAACAAAGTTATTAATCATTCAAAAAAGTAATCAATAATTCTTAAAAGTTAAAATGTGAGTATCTTTTTCCTCACTAATAATTCTTCCATAGATCCACTGAGTAAGTCACTCAGGGGACAGATACTGTCTCTCTGAGAAGTCATCATGTTGCCTAATAGGATGATGCATTTAAGGAATAAAGTGTCTTAATTTTAACCAGAGCAGCTGGCAGCTACAGTACATAATGATGTTAATGGAGTGACCTGTGCCTTCATTCTTTATTTGTATTTTTTAAAAGTCTTTTTTATAGCACCCACAACCTGGGTGGGTCATCCACTAGTAGCAGATCCTAACACCAATTATTCAGATGCCTCTTTTAAAAACATTCTTACACTCTGAGAAAACTAAAGGAAAGAAAAGCAAGACAAAACATAGCAGGGGCTCTTTATTTCCTTTAATCTATTTCTCTAAATATACAGGAAAAGTACTTCACTTGACAAAATACAACCTTCTCTTTGTCAACTAACTGGATTTAGAACCATCTTTCTTTAAATTATTGTACATTAGTTTTCTTATTCTGCAATGCTAACAATGAAAGAATCTTGTGGTGCTTCCTATCTGTGCATCTCTGTGTACCTATCTAGGGATAGTCATATTTGATATCTGCTTTTATCAGGAACATAGTCTATTATTAATTAGACATCTAATTTTTTGTAAGAAACAAAACCAGCACTTTGAAAATCTACATTTTGACTTGCATGAAGTAAAATAACTAACTCAGTGTTTAATGTAATATAATATAATATAAATGAAAACATGTATAATGAAAACTTGTATAATATAAACACTAATTGTTTAATATAAATGAAATATAAATGATGATATAAATGAAAACTTGCATAATATAAATGAAATATAATATAAATGAAATGTAATGAATATAATATTAATATAAATGAAAACTTGCGTAATATAAACACTAATTGTTATCTTTAGGTCTTCCTAGAGTCCCAATTTTATTCCTAACTCTAAATAATTATTTCTACTGACAAATTTACTTCACTTCTAGGCAAAAGCTACCCTAACATTTTGGTCTGCAGCCTCTTTTCTTTTCCTTTTCCTAAATTATACACATTTTTTTAATAGCAAAACATTTAGAAAGAATTTAGAAACATTTTAAAATGACAGCTTTGATTTGCTCTGTAAGGTATTTGACAATTTGATTATTTAATCCATTCAACACAAATATTGAAAAGCAATATATGTTGTCTAGGAGAAATACGGAAGGAATATTTATTACCAAAATAAAGAAGCCATATAAAAGTAGGCTGTAGGGTATAAGAGATAATTGTCGTAAAAAAGGCTAGGTTCTTGAATCAAAGGGTCAAACTCTACTTACCTGATTTTTTTTCCCCGACAAAATCTGTCTCTTTTAATTAGTGACTTTTCTTTCTTTTTAGACAATATTTTATTTTATTTTTTATTTGATAGATAAAATTGTATATATTTACTAAGTACTACATGATTTTTTAAAATATATATACATTATAAAGTGGTGAAATCAAACTAATCAGCATATGCATCACCTTACATAGTTATCACTTTTTTGTGGCAAGAACACTTAAAATCTATTTTCTTAGCATTTTGCAAAAATACAATGTATTGTTATGAGTCACCATGTTGTACAATAGATCTCTTGAACTTCTACTTACTTGATTTAAAGGAACAAACTATGCCAAGCCTAATTTGAAGAATAAGCATGATTTTAAATAAATAGTCTTCTGACATTGGGAGGGCAAGGCGAGAAGGTCACTTGAGGTCAGGAGTTCGTGACTAGCCTGGCCAACGTGGTGAAAACCCACCACTACTGAGGCAGGAGAATCACTTGAACCCGGGAGGTGGAGATGGCAGTTAGCCAAGATTGTGCCACTGCACTCCAGCCTGGGCGACAAAGTAAGACTTTCTCTGTAAAACAAACAAACAAACCAAAAACAAACAAACAAAAAATAGTCTTCTGAATACATAGCTTCTAGATGAGAAAAAGAGGGAAAGAGAAGGAAGAATCACCGTCTGGCAAATACATGGTGAAGATTCAAGAAGGCAAAAGAAAACATTTGGTGTGATGGAAGGCAAAACAGAACCACAAAATCAGAGGATGAGCAATCAACAACTCATCTCCTATCACCAAACCAAATAACTCTTCTAAAGTGACTGGATGTTAACAAATTATCAGAAAAGTAGGTTAGTAAATTACAAATAATGAAAAACTCCTCAATATTATAAAATGAATAAAAAAATAAAGCTCATAGAAAACTGTATTGCAGAAAATCAGGTAACAATGTTCATATAAAACAAATGAGGAAAAGTATTCCTTGGAGTAGCAGTCATAAAGAATATAAATGGTAGGTCTACTAATCAAACAGAATTACGTATATTCAATGAGCATTTGAAGATATTAAAACTCACCATGTACCAGAAACTTAAAAACAAACAAAAAACAAGTATGAACAAAAAATAGGAATAAGTGAGAAAATATTTTATTTAGTTTAGAAATGAAATGGAAGGAAACATAGAATAACATTAGAAATCAAGAACAAGTTAGAAGGTATCCAATGGAGTATACACTCAATGAAAATTTAATACGCTATATCAAAGCAAGGTAGGAAAATAACCAAGACAATGAAAGAAGCAGGCAAAGAAGGAACGACATTTTATCCTATCAGCCCCTGAAGAAGAAAAACAAAAGAACAGAGCTAATATTTAACACTCTAATCTATAAAAATTAATCAGAATCTGAAAGTTGACAAAGGTTCTAGATTACCCAAAATCAACCTAAAACAATGATCTCTGAATAAAACTTTTTGATTTCAAATATAAAGATGCAATCTTCCTGGTCTTAAAACAAAAATATAAATACATTACAAAAGAATTATGTTAGCATCAAACTTTGCAAAACCAGCATACAAAACAAGACAAAAATAGACTATGCATTTTATATAGACGAAACAATGTGTGAATTAAGCATTTTATTTGTAGCCAATCTATCCTTCAAATATCAAGCCAATTGAAAAAAAAAAATCTGTCTGGGCAACATGATGAAACACCATCTCTACAAAAAATACAAAAATTAGCCGGGTGTGGTGGTACCTGCCTGTAGTACCAGCAACTCAGGAAGTTAAGATGGGAGGATCACCTGAGACTGGGAGGTCAAGTCTACAATGAGCCAAAATTTTGCCATCTTTACTCAAGCCTGGGTGACAGAGTGAGATCCTGTATCCAAAAAAAATTAATAAATTTAAAAAAATTTAAAAATAGAAAACCAGTTTCAATGTATGTAATCATCAATGCTTCTTATGAAATCTAGAAAATTAGCTTTATCCAATCAAATTATGACAGGGAAAATTCAGCAAAAATTATGCTTAGCATGTTTAAATACACATAGTTACATATGGAACCAAAATGAAGATGGCATGAAGGTAGAAGACCATTTACAAGTGTCATGTATTGTGATAAAATAGAAATGATGCAACTGAGTGAAAAAAAAATGAGAGGAGAAGAAAAAAGGAAAGAATAATTTAGGAATAGCATTATATAGGTAACATATGCATGTTAAATGATAATGAAGACTGTGAAAGTAATTTTAAAAATCTGACAAAATATACAATCAATGACTAAATAAGAAAAGCAACTAGGGCCATTAAAATGATATATACACCAACATAACAAATTATAGTAGACAGATCAATGGCCACACAAAGATATCCAAAACCTACTCTAGAATCTGTGAATGTTATCTTAATGGTAAAAAGGACTTGCAGATGTTATAATGTTTTTTGGATGTTGATATAGGGTGATTATCCTGTATTGTCTGAGCAGAATATAATACATGAATCTTAGAAAGTAGAAGAGGAAGGCACAAAAGTATTTTAGAGAAGTGAGGTGTAGGAAAGACTTGACCAAGTGCTGCTGACTTCAGTGATGGAAGAAGGGAGACGTGAGCCAAATAATGTAGCAATCTCTAGAAGATACCATGGGGGTACAGCCACTAGGTAGATGCAGCCATTCCAAATTAGATAAAATTGGCCAAAACTAAGGGACTACAGGATCCTTACAAGTCTGAAATCCAGTAGGGTACTCATTAAACCTTACGGTTCCAAAATGATCTCTTTTGACTCTATATCTCACATCCAGGTCATGCTGATGCAAGAGGTGGGCTCCTATGGACTTGGACAGCTCCACCCCCGTGACTTTTCAGTATACAGCCCTTCTCCCAGTTGCCTTCATGGCTAGCACTGAGTGCCTGAGGCTTTTCCAGGTGCACAGTGCAAGCTGTCAGTGGATCTACCATTCTGGGTTCTGGAGTATGGTGGTCCTCTTCTCACAACTCCACTAGGCAGTGCCCCAGTGGAGACTCTGTCTGGTGGCTCCCACCCCACATTTCCCTTCTGCTCTGAACTAGCAGAGGCTCCCCATGAGGCCTTTGCTCCTATAGCAAACTTCTGCTTGGACATCTATGAATTTCCATACACCCTCTGAAATCTAGGCAGGGGTTCCCAAACCTCAATTCTTGACTTCTATGTACCCACAGGCCCAACACCACGTGGAAGCCACCAAGGCTTGCAGCTTGCATCCTCTGAAGCAATGCCATGAGCTGTACCTTGGCCTCTTTTAGCCATGGCTGAAACTGAAGCAGCTAAGTGTCAGGGCACCATGTCCAGAGGCAGCACAGAGTGGGGGGACCCTCAGGCTGACCCACAAAACCATTTTTTCCTCCTAGGCATCTAGACTTGTGATGAGAGGGGTTGCTGTGAAGGTTTCTAACAAGGCCTGGAGACATTTTCACCATTGCCTTGGTGATTAAATTTCTACTCCTTGTTACTGATGCAAATTTCTGCAGCCAGCTTGAATTTCTCCCCATAAAATGGGTTTTTGTTTTCTATCGCATCACCAGGCTGCAAGTTTTCCAAACTTTTATGCTCTGCTTCCTCTTGAACATTTTGCAGCTTAGAAATGTCTTCTGCCAGATATCCTAAATCATCTCTCTTAAGTTAAAAGTTCCACATATCTCTAGAGCAGAGGTAAAATGCTGCCAGTCTCTTTGCTAAAACATAGCAAGTGTCACCTTTATTCCAGTTCCCAACAAGTTCCTCATCTCCATCTGAGACTATCTCAACCTAGACTTCATTGTCCATATTACTATCTGAATTTTGGTCGAAGCCATTCAACATGTCTCTAGGAAGTTTCAAACTTTTCCACATTTTTCTGTCTTCTTCTGAGCCCTCCAAATGGTTCCAACGTCTGCCTGTTACCCAGTTCCATAATTGCTTCCACATTTTCAGGTATCTTTACATCAGCACCCCACTCCTGGTATCAATTTACTGTATTAGTCTGTTCTCACAGTGCTATGAAGAAATAACTGAGACTGGGTAATTTATAAAGAAAAGAGGCTTAATTGACTCACACTTCCACATGGCTGGGGAGTCCTCAGGAAACTTACACTTATGATAGAAGGTACCTCTTCACAGGGCAGCAGGAAAGAGAATGAATGACATCAGGGAAAATGCCACACACTTAATAAATCATCAGATCTAATGAGAACTCACTCACTATCACAAGCATAGCATGGGGGAAACTGCCCCCATGATTCAATTACCTCCCACCGGGTCCCTCCCATGACATGTGAGGATTATGGTGATTATAATTCGAGATGAAATTTGAGTGGGGGCACAGCCAAATGATATCATTCAGTGTGCAGAATATGAAAATATTTAATCTATTAAAAAAGGCTCATGTGTACACACACTTATTCTCATCTTGGAAGTGTTGTTTTTGCTTTAAAATAAAGCAGTCTACTTTTATTTTAAAGCAATAATATTTCACTGAATTTGCTCAGTTCCTATTGAAGGAATCCAGAATCCAGCTTCTTCCAAATAACCTCCAACTGGTAGTAGTTTTAACAGTTGTCGTGGAGTGGCAGAAAATGTGCATGCACCAATATAGCACTTATTAAAGATAACTTTAATTGCTGATCTAAGTTGTTTTTTTATTACTCAATAGATGTTAAGCTCCTTTGTGCAAATAATACATTCTATTAATATTGCATATACCAAATCCTGGCGTTTTTATTATGCTTGGTACTTAGATTTGTTGAAAATATAAGAACAACTGTCCTCAGAAACTAGTCATGTAACTCCCATGTAGTGTCTGCCACATTTTACTTGTCTCCATTTCTTACCCCTAATAGAGGGTGAAAAATTGTTGATTCCATCAAGAACTTCTGAGGAAGATCTTTCTAACCCACCGACGCATATTTACTTTATCAGCTGCTGATGCACTGGGTTCTATGGTAGCTTAAGAAATACCTGCATCCTCTCCTCATTATAATTTCTTAGAGGAGCCGTAAAATGTTGTTATTTAGATCATCATATATTAAATATATTTTTATAACCCAGAATTTAACTTTTTCCAAAGCTCTCTTTATTCATAAGACATGGACATACTTTGGCTAAAGACATAGCTAAATGACAAACATCATGTTGTATTCTATATTTTGGTTGATTTTTTTCATTTTCTATGACCAGATTTCTAACATTGAGGGTATTTTATTACTTTTTCTCTTCTAGAGTAAAATCATCCACAGCAAATGTATTAGCATTTGTGCATATTGAATATACCCACAGTTTGTCGAATACGCTTAGCCTTATCTGATTCTCCATGATACATACACTTAGGACCAAATTTTAGGATTTTTTCCACCACCATGTGTAAGAGATTAATGATCACTTATTTGACTAATGGCTTTTTTATTAGTGAGTTCCTAAAGAAAAGTAATATATTTTAATCATTTTCATGAACAAAGTCCTTGAAACCAGTTTCTTTCAACAGTAATGATATTACAGCTACAAATTGTAGCATGTTCAAGGGGAAATAATTTATGATTTACCAGTCTCAATAAATATGCTCGTACTCCTGTTTTTATTTCACTAGCCAATGCGTAAATCCAAAAGTGCAAAGAAGTGTTATCCTACCATGTACTTAGAAAGAAAATGAGAAATATTTGTTAGACAATAGTGATGACTAATACCAATGGTATGGAAAGTACGTAAACACTACAAAAACAACCAGAGTAAGAAGAGTTCATCAGCAACCAACAAACTTCAGCATAATTTAGTTTTAAGGGAAACAGTAAATAAAAGTTAAAAAAGTGTGTGTGTGTGTGTGTGTGTGTGTGTGTGTGTGTGTGTAGGGAGGTAGTGAGAGAGAGGGAGGTGGGTGGGGAGAAAGAGAGAGAAAGAGGATGCAAGAGAGAGCTAGCACACTTTAGGACCAGACAGCGGCACTTTGGGAGGCCGAGGCGGGAGGAATACGAGGTCAGGAGATCAAGACCATCCTGGCTAACACGATGAAACCTTGTCTCTGCTAAAAATACAAAAAATTAGCTGGGCGTGGTGGTGGGGGCCTGTAGTCCCAGCTACTCGGGAGGCTGGGGCAGGAGAATGGCGTGAAACCGGGAGGCGGAGCTTGCAGTGAGCCGAGTTCGCACCACTGCACTCCAACCTGGGCGACAGACCGAGACACTGTCTTAAAAAAAAAAAAATGTATATATATATACACACATACATATATATGTAGACAATATTTAAATATGTAAAGCTCATTAAATAATAAATTTTTAAAAATGATATATGTATAATGGTAGGAGTTATGGAGGAAAGGAAGTAATGTCGGTGAGCTAAATCCTCATCCACCATAGGAGAAATTCAGTACATAAAATCTGAACTAGATAACATAAAAATAGTGCTATAAGATATTGTTTTTTAGCGATTTCGATGTAGCTATCTCAAAAAACAAAAGTTTAAAAGTAGCTCTCAGGGTGGAGTGAGACTAGAGATAAGAGAGAAGTCTGGCAGAAAGATATTTCTTTACTGAGAATGATGATTTCCAATTTCATCCACGTCATCATTCTCAGTAAACTATCGCAAGAACAAAAAACCAAACACCGCATATTCTCACTCATAGGTGGGAATTGAACAATGAGAACACATGGACACAGGAAAGGGAACATCACACTCTGGGGACTGTTGTGGGGTGGGGGGAGGGGGGAGGGATAGCATTGGGAGATATACCTAATGCCAGATGACGAGTTAGTGGGTGCAGCGCACCAGCATGGCACATGTATACATATGTAACTAACCTGCACATTGCGCACATGTACCCTAAAACCTAAAGTATAATAATAATAAATTTAAAAAAAAGAAAAAAAAAGAAAGATATTTCTTTTAAAGTAAGGCCTTTGGTTCTACTAGTTTGTAGGCATTTTAGGTTACATGTGTATGAATCTAAAATAAAAAGGAAGCTGGTCAAAAGGACGGTGTGGACTAACCCACATTTCTACCTCTCTAAGACCCATTCAGATGAGGCAGCATCATATCAGGGGTACCAGCATCCTGAAATTCCCAGAGGAAAGGCCGTAATGTAAGCAGTGTTGGTGGTTCTAGTGAACAGGAGGAGGAATAGCTATCAACTGGTAGAATCTACAGCAAATGTAAAAATAGATTTTATCTATTCCATTATACTGGGAAAAAAGTAACCTTTATATAGGGAAAGAAGACACATTGCTGATACCTGGATTTTTTGTAAGGAAAACAAAGATGTACTTAAGTGTGTATTGCTGAATAAAATTAAAGAGTTAATAGCTAGTAATCTTTAAGTGAACATAGTCATAATTATAATGGGGTTGTGACATGCATTTTAACGATTCCATATTGGGTACTGAGAAAAAACTTTAGTCAAGGGATGCTTAGAAAATAGATTTTGTCGTCCTATTATCAAAATTTTTCCCATCCCTTACTTTGATGCATCCAGTTAAATATCTTATCAAATGGTCAAGTCCTTGGATGAAGATTGGCATTGTAAATGCAGAGAAATCTCAGTCACTAAGATTGAAATTGATTCAAGTTCCGATTTTCAGAACTTTTTTCAAGTGCGTTCCATAGCCGTAGTTATTTCTGTTCCTATTTGTTATGCACAGATCTTTGCAAATTCTAGAACTCCAGGAGGTAGAACTCCCCCCCAGTTCTGCTAGCTGCAGCTGCCCGTAAATACCAAGGAACTTATGAATCTAAATGCCTGCTGTTGTAGGAGGGCTTATATAAGATTTCTTGGCTCTTGGTGGAAAGAGAAGAGTCTCTAACTTGAGAAGAAGAGAAATACTCTCCGTTTCTTCCAGTTTATCTAGCCATAATAGCCTTAGAAGTCATTTACACTATATTCTTTCTTGTGGTTGGGTTATGGAACTTATCATTTTGTTTTTTTTCTGCAGTTTTACAGTTTAAATGTTTCAAGCACGTTTGTAATCTAGCACCAACTTCTTCTAAAGACCCTGGAATATCTAAAGATCGTATTCATTTTCAAATAAGAAAATGACTTTCCTAAAAGCTTTTAAAATAAATCATGCAGAACGAAACATGCTGTATTATCATGTCTTATTTTTCTTTTAAGTTTACAAGACCTGCTTTATAATTTTTTTAATGTCTGTTATTTAATCTATCAACCATTACTTCAGTACAAACATATATACAGAGAATTTACTCATTAGAAAATAAATATTTGTTAGCAGTTAGTAGTAGTTAGTATAGTAGTTCTGGATACAGTAATGATTTTTTAGAAGCTTATCTTTTGGGGAGAGATGGATACACATTAATAAATTTTACATTACAATGTAATGCATTATCATAAATACACATTATAGTAGCTGTAAGTATCCAGAGAAGGAAATACCTAACTGTTAATCAGGTGTGGAGAACAGGGTATGATTATGGTTTTTGTTTTAGAATATCTTTGAACAGAGTTATAACATTGATATACACAGCTCTCCTATTTTCATAAAAACAAACAAGCCAAAAAGGAAATGAAAACATGAAATAACAGAATCCAATACTCTAATTCAAGAGATACTGTCTTGGTTAGTGTGTAAAATTGGGAAATCAGCTATAAAACCAACGTCTTCCAAGCTGAGATAAATCTGCCAAACCATATGCCATCAGTGTTTTACATAGAGTAGCTATCTTACCAAATCTCATGAGAGAAGCCTCACTCTATTCTCTCAAACATTTTTAAACTAAAAGGGATTACCTGATCTTTAAGCCCTGACATTAATGACCACAGCTTTGGTACTTGTTCAGGTATATTTTCAATCAAATTGTAAATATAGGGTGTGTAGAGAAGAGTTAACACACAGATCTGAGTGGTCTCCTTTGAAAGGCCTGATTACAAGGTTGGCCTTTGGCTGGCATATGAGAACTTAGATTTTGGGAAGGTTCCCAACATTAATCTACAAGAGTGGTTCACTGTGTCTAAACTGTTTGAGGAAACAATATTGTTTATGTAGAACACCTGATTTTATTCTGGGAGATGGGATTTCTGTGCTTACCAGGCAAGACTATCTATGTGATCAGCCTCCAGTGAAAACTCTGGCACTGAGTGCCTAATGAACTTTCCTACTTGGCAACATTTCACATCTGTGCTCACCACTTGTTACTGAGCTAAGTATATCTGGTGTGACTCCCCTGGAAGAGAATCTTTGGAAGCTGGATTCCAATAAAGGATGAGTGTCTTTATTATTGTGCTTGGTATTCTTTTACTTCAATAAATCATAGCTGTGAGCATAACTATTTGCTATGTTCTCAAACTTCTCCTAAGGAATTATCATATCACACCCAAGGATGATCTTCAAGACCGCCAAGAAATAAGGTATATATTATTACATTGAAATAATTATATTTTGACACTCTCTCTAAAAGTTTTACCCATAATATAGAAAAACTATATGCAACAGGGGAGAGCTCTTGCTTCACAGAGAACATAAAGGGGTTCAACTAGTTTCCCAAAAGTAGTTAGATTTCTACAAAATCAAACATTTAAATTGACAAATTATATATAAATATATATTATACATATGTGTATGCGTGTGTGCTACAATCAAGCTATTAACTCATAAAGAAAAAAATGCCACTGTGACTTTCTAACCTATAGTTAATAGAGTTTAAACTGTTTAAGCACAGAGAATACCACTTTTTCTAGTCCCAGTCCTCACTAACACTAGTGAGTAAACTGTAACAGTCACTTAGTTGTCTTCAGAAAAGTCATACATTCCAATGGCCACATTTGTAGCTCAAGTTTAAGATTTTGGAGTAGATAATTTTCGGTATGACTTTTTTCTGAAATTCCAGTTGTTTTGTGAATAAAAGTGCCCTTGGTGTTAACTCTGTTTTCTTTTTTTTCATAAGGTTTGACTTGACTGACCCAGTTGACATGTGGGTGATCCTGTTCTCCCACAAAGCACCATGTGTGTCCTTCTAAGCTATTCATTCTTTCACAGACAAAGAATATCCCAGTGAGATAAGGAATGAATTGTCTTTTGGTGATATATCAGTCTAGGTCCAGTGAAGGAAAGAGAGCAACTAGAGGAATTAGACAAATAAAGAAGTTTAATGTAAGGATTAGAGCTTATCCATATGTGGGAAGGGCTGAGAAACTGTGGGAGTGATCATCTGGAAGGAAGGAATGAGAAGATTGTAGAAGGAGCCATGAAAGACTTCAGCCTGAAGGACAGGACAGGATGGAGAAAGCACCACAGTTTTGAAGTAGGAGCTTGTGGAGAGGTCTGCACTGCTATAGCCACTATGACCTCCTAAAAGAGTGGCTCTGCTTCACTTTCTTTTTCCAAAACTCAATATCTTTCTCCCACTTAAAAACTCTAATGATGAGTCATATAAGAAGAGAAATAATGGGACATTCAATTCCTAGCCTTAGAAAGAGTGTCAGGGGTACCTGGTTGAAAATTAGGAAGCTCTGAAAGGCTCTAAACACATGAAAGACTTCTAGAAACCTATGAATCTGTATTTTTCAATAACGTTTCAGTACACTTGATGAGGCTGTAACATTAATCACTTTTCTAGTGATATCTGTGGTTTGTGCTATGTTAAAAAAAAAGGAGGGGGGAATCAGATTTTCAAAGGTTTATTAAAAAGCTTTTTTTAAAAAAGATAAATTTTATTTGACCTGAATAAATATATCTAAAAGTGGCAGCCCAATATCTGTTGTATATTACAAAGATAATGTTGTATTGAGTTACTTTGAAAATGAAATGGAAGTCTCATAAAATTATTGCTACAGTTCAAATTGAACTGTCACTTATTCATGATCAGCATAGTAAACTATTAATTGATATTATGCCTCTATTTAAGTGATCTGACATTTAGATATCCTTGCCCACTGAAAAGCTTATTTTGCACATAAATTTTTCTTCACCCATTCTTACACTTATCAGTTTTTAAGCTAATTGATGAATTTTTCAGTGTATTATAAAATTGTGGTATCAAATTTTTAAAGAAGTCATATTTTTAAGTTCTAATTTAAAAATTAGTTTTCCATGTAGGATTTCTCTAGGTTCTGAAGCTTCAAGCCTCAAGCCTCAAAATGTATGCTTTATTATATTTATCAATAGAAATAATTTAGAATGAAGTATTACTAGCCACGTTTGTGTTCTAAACAGTTTTCCAAATTTCTCTAACTGTATTAAATTTTTACAGTACAAAAGTGTTACATACAAGATCAGTATGACAAACAAAACTATTTAATGAAATGAGTAACTAATAATTTGGGTCAAGTAACCTACCTAGGGCAAGAATTACAATGACCTGGATTTGCAATATGAGTACAGCAAAGGTAGGAATGCTTGCAATTGTGATGGTTGTGCCCAGCCAAGGCCAGAAACACTGTAAATAGGAGTTGATATCCTTATTGTAAAAATCAATGTTCCTGCTCATAAGCTAAGTGAAGATGTTTAAAGTAGAGAGATGATCAAAAGGATGAGTGCCTGTGAACTTTAAATACATTGTGAAACCTCGTGTCATTCTCTCCATTTGGTTCCCTGGATAAATACTTCTGAGCAACATGTATGTTTTTCTTCTTATCTGGAAGGTTCTGATTTTGCTTCATATACTGATTGGATCTTCACTAGTTTTTTCATTTTAAAATCTTACATATTAAAGGAAGATAATATTATCTCGAATACAGTACAATACTGTATTAGGTCCATATAATAATATTTCAGTCCATATAATAATATTTCATTTTTTTTTGTAGAGATAAGGTCTTGCTTTCTTGTCCAGTCTGATCTCTAACTCCTAGCCTCAACTGTATTTTTGCCTCAGACTCCCAAAGTGCTGGGATTACAGGTGTTTGCCACCATACATGGCCAATAATATTTCAATTATTTAATATTATAGTAAACCTAAGACTATTTCTATTTTTTATTCATTTATGATATAGCTGTTTAGTCAATCTGAGAGATAATCATACGAAAACACAATTGTTTTATTAAATGCTATGTAAGCAGGGGAAGAGACCAGTACAGAGGAACGTCTAATGTAGACATATGGGAGAAGAGCATATTAGGTAGCATTTACTAAAAGAGATGATATTTACTCTGAGTCTTAAAAGGTGCACAAAGTGATGAAGCATGGGCAAAGCAGAAAAGCAGACAATGCAAAGAACAGAGCATTCAGAATGTGAAGGGTTCAGACTTCTATAAGTACATCAGCTTTGCTGGAACAATGGCAGAAATGGTGACAGGAATCGTGCCTGATTACTAAGGAAAGAGACAAATCATGAAAGGCCTTGGATTTTATTTTGAGAAGTTTAGGTTTCTTTTTAAAATGATAAAGGTCACCTAAGAATCTTGGATAAAAGAATATAAGTATTAACTATTTACATTAAAAATAATTAACAATTTTTCTGAGAACACATTTAAAATTAGGCCAAAAAATGTTAAAAGACTGTCAGAGTAATCCAGTAGAAAAATATTACTATGAACCTAAAGTCAAAAGAGAAAAATTAATACATATTTGGGACATAAAATACACAGGGTTTGACTGGGTTGGGAATCAGAGAGAGACAAAAGATGAATCTTAAATTATCCTCAAGTTTTTTGTGTGTTTGACTGGATAGAGCATGGTATTATTGTAAAGACCTGGCCTAGAAATAGATCTGGTGAGAAGAGGAGGAGGCTTTTGTGTGATAAATTTGGGATGTCCATGTGGAGGTAGTCAATAGATGGTTATATAAATAGGCCTGGAGCTCAAGTAAGTTTTCCAGGAAAATGTTGACTTGAGAATCATCAACATAGTGGTAAAGTAATGGTTCTACACAATCAGGCTTTGAGTAATGTATTTCCTAACTCCCTGAATAGACAGCAACATTTTTTTAAACCTGTTCACAAACTAGTAAAATTTATAGTCCTCTCCTTACATTAACTTATAGCCAAGCATCTTCCCCACATCTACATATAGAGCCTTACATCTCCCCCACACATCAAAATTCACACCACACAGTATGATTTTCCAGAGTTATGTAAAACTCAAAAACCAATGGCACATTTTGCCCTTAAAATTTTCTCTATAGGAAAAATTGGTCAGAATGTTTAACAACTCAAATTTACAAATAACTAAATTTTCCAAAAGCAGAGGTGATTTCAATTAAAAGGTGTCATAGGTCCTGGGACTTTAATGACAGATTTGAGTTCCACAAAGAGCAACTCATTTAACAGACTAATAAGATACTTTCCATTCCCTCATATAAAATGAGGTGCTAGGAATAGTTCAACTCTAGGATTCACTCCAAACACTAAATTCCAAAATTAAATTAGAGTACTATGTAAACAATTCATTTTCTACTGTTATGTGTAATATGGTTTATGCGAATTATAATACGTGCATATTTTTTCCTTCATTAGATTTATCGACATAACGTAGCTATCTGAGGAAATCAACTTACTAAAATATATTTTTTTAAAAAACACTTAGCTGGGCACAGTGGCTCACACATGTAATCCCAGTACTTCGGGAGGCCGAAGCAGGTGGATCACCTGAGGTCAGGAGTTCAAGACCAGCCTGGCCAATATGTCAAAACACTGTCTCTACTAAAATACAAAAAATTAGCCAGGCATGGTGGTAGGCACCTGTAATCCCATACTTAGGAGGCTGAGGCAGGAGAATTGCTTGAGCCCAGGAGGCAGAAGTTGCAGTTAGCTGAGATCTCACCATTGCACTCCTGCCTGGGCAAAAAGAATGAAACTCTGCCTCAAAAAAAAAAAACAACCAAACAAACAAAAACTTAAAACTATTATTGAATTAGTCAATTTAGACTATACAGCAACACATTATGGATATGAATACCCCTTATTTTTATCAGTTATACTTTCAATAATGTCTAAGAAAGTAGTTTCAGTCTAACACAATAGAAACTGTATATGTGCCTCATAAAAAGAAATGTGTTACAAATGAAATGAGAGTATGTTTACAAGTTTAATTTCAAATTCTCTGTTTTGAATTTATCGATGATTTATTTCATAAATGGCATACAGATTCAAAATTATTTGGGCCTTAAAACTAATGCTTAATTAAGTTCAATGAGCATTGTAACAGTTTAATATGTATATATTTTTCCATTCAAAATAGCATATATTCATTAAACTCACATATGGTTTTATTTAACATCATTACAGTTAAAAACAATAACACTCTTAAAAACAGCACTCTCTCTAACTTATTCACACATATTCACAACCACCCACAAGGCATGCACAACTTGTACATACATAAACACTCCCATTCATGTGAACTCTTTCCCGTACATGCATGCGCACACACACACACCACACACTCGGGATTTTCTTTCTCTTGCTATTGCACTCAACGTTTCATATTCAAAATATATGGCAGATTGAGTAGTCCAGCCTCAATAATAAACAAAATTATTGTATAGAAAGAGCAACTGTCCTCAATCCTTGAATCTTTTCTTATGCTGGCAAAACAGTCTCAACAACTTCAAATAAATAAATGAATGACATTTTTAACTATCCATGACTTTTTGACTAAGATCAAAAGTGCTAAAAATAATTTTTGCTTAATGTTTGCAGAGTTCAGTTTTAACTCTGCAATATATACTGTGGACTCCAAAATCTCTAAAATAGTTCCTCAACCATCAACAAAAACCTCACCCTTATCAAGCAGTCTTAATTTAGATGGGGATGCCTTAGAAGCCACAAACTTTCCATAGGTTAAAACCTACTCATTCTTTCTAAAGTTTTTTTTTTGTTGTTGTTCCTCCTAGTGAAGTTTATTCTCTTTGCTGAGGCAAACATAGAAAAATTAAGAAACAGAATCTAAACTGATATCTGACACCTATCATGCACAATGGTAAACTATAACAAACTCTGTTGTTTTTCAGTAATTCAGCACTTAAAATCATTGTTTGTAGATTTTATTTTAATTTACCAACTCAGAAAACTGCAGTACCATGTTTTCTTCTGTCCAATGTCACTTAGCTGTTAAGTGACATTGTTGTAACATGGAAACAATCTATTGTTCCTCAATTTAGAGGTGTCTCTAGTATCACACAGAGAAAATATGCAGCAAGTATACTTTTCAGTGTTATTTTAAAAATCCATATAATCCACATAATTTGATCACTGTTTAAATAGAGAAACCTAAAACCACTCCCTGGTGGATTAAAGATATTCTGATATACCTAGCCTTCCTAGCTCAAGAGAATCGTTGAGCATCAGTAACCTTGGGAAGATAGTACAGCATTAGTTTGAATGTGAGGGGCAATTCAATTCAATTCATCATTTACTTTTTGGACAATACACACTTATTTTATTGACACACTGTATTTGCACATATTTATGGGGTATCATTTTATATATAATTATATATAATATATGCATATATTGTGTAATGTGTATATGTATAATACATATGATGTATATAAGTATAAACATATAATATGTACTATAATAAACTATACCATATTTAAAATTATATGGTATGATATAATGATCAATAGATAGTATAACAATCTAAGCAAGGTATTTGGCATATCCATCACCTCACGTATTTATCCTTTCTTTGTTGTGAGAACATTCTAAAGCCTGTCATCTGGCAGTTTTGTGTTCTACAGCATTTTACTGTTAACGATGGTCACCCTACCATGCCACAGAACACCATAAGTTATTACTCCTATCTAACTGTAAATTCATGCCAAATGATCAGTCTCTTCTTATCCTTGCCCCATCTTGCTCCTCCCCAGTCCTAGTAAAAGCAATCAGACAAAATAAATAAATAACAGGCATCTAACTGAAAAAGAGAAAGTCAAATTGTACCTCTATTCAGATGACATAATCTTATACAGAAAAACCCTAAAGACTTCACCAGAAAACTGTTAGAGCTAATAAACAAATTAACTTTTGATTTTTGACTTGAGGCTCGTGTTGAAAATGAATGTGTCTCCTTGGCCTCTGGCATCTTTACAGACACAGTATTAGTCTCCTGTGAGCCAACACCCAGGTTTCTCATTGTTCCTGTAAAATAAAAGAAAATTTCAGGACCCTCTAAATTTATTATGTCAATGGAGAGGTTAAGTACTGGAGACTAAGTCATGTGGCATGTTTGGTATTTCCCATTCTTAGATTATAAATTAATATTCTTCCTTATCGTTCTTGTTCTTTAACTGCCTTAGGATAGTCAGATCTTCTTGTTGAATTGAACTGTTTAGCATTATGTAATGCCCTTCTTTGTCTTTTTTGATCCTTGTTGGTTTGAAGTCTGTTTTGTCTGAAATCAGGATTGCAACCCCTGCTTTTTCTTTTTTCCATTTGCATTCACATACATGAACAACGGCCAAGCCAAGAGCCAAATCAGGAAGGTAATCACAATCACAAATGCCACAAAAAATATAAAATAGCTAAGAATACAGCTAACCAGGGAAGTGAAAAATCTCTGCAATGAGAATTATAAAACACTGCTCAGAGAAATCAAAGAAGACACTAACAAATGGAAAAACATTCCATGCTCATGGATAGGAAGAATCAATATCATTAAAATGGCCATTCTGCCCAACACAATTTACAAATACAATGCTATTCTTATCAAACTACTGATGACATTATCCACAGAACTAGAAAAGCCTATTTTAAAATTTATAAGGAAACAAAAATGAGATTGAATAGCCAAGACAAACCTAAGCAAAAAGAACAAAGCTGGAGGCATCTGTTACCTGACTTCAAACTATACTACAGGGCTACAGTAGCCCAAACAGCATGATACTGGTAACAAAAACAGACATATAGACCAATGGAACAGAATACAGAGTGTAGAAATAAGGCCACACACCTACGACTATCTGATCTTTGACAAAACTGACTAAAACAAGCAATGGGTAAAAGACCCCCTATTCAATAAATGGTGCTGGGATAACTGGCCAGCCATATGAAGATTGAAACTGGACCCCTTCCTTACATTATATACAAAAATTAACTTTTGAAGAAGATGACAACTTAAACTAAAATTAATATGGACATTTAAAAGACTTAGTAGAGACAAAACAATGTAGAAAATGAAATAAAAAAATATATGTTATTAGTGTGATGATACACGAAAACACCAATGGGATAGATGGTGCCATGTTTAAACATAAGTATAGGTAATTCAGTAAGAAAACGACAGCCTTTTTACCAAATGGTGCTGGAACAACTTGATGTTCCCACAGAGGTTGAGGCAGGCCTTGGTTTATAAATTGAATTCTACCATACTTAAAAATTAGCTCAGTGTGTAACTTATACCTAAGAATGAATCTAGAATTATAAGGTGGAGCACAGTGACTCACATTTGTAATTCCAGGGTTTTAGAAGGCCAAGGAAGGAGGCTCACTTGAGCCCAGAAGTTTAAGACCAGCCTGAGCAACTTGCAAGACCCTGTCTCTACAATAAAACATAAAATAAAAGTAAATTAGGATGTAATTTGCTGCCCCCTGCTCTAAAGATACCTTAACCAAATGAGAAGACAAGCTTTGCACTGAAAGAAAATATTACCTATATGTGTTTGACTAAATATTGGTATTCAGAATATATAAAGATCTCCTACAACTCAATAATAAAAAGACAAATAACGTACTAAAAATAGGAGAAATGATGTCGACACTAGACAAAAAAAATAAGTAAATGTCAACTATGCCTACTATGCCCATGAAAAGTTGACTGACTTAATAGTCATAAAGAAAGTAGATATTAAATCACTTTGAGTTAAAATGTCACACCAACCAAAATGGCTAAAATAAAAAGGGCTTACTACACCACATATGGATGAGGTTGTAGAGCAGTTAGAACTCTCATGCATTGTGGTTGAGAGTAGAAAATGGTGCCATTTGGGAAACAGCTTGGCAATAGAATACCTATATTTATACAAAATGGTCATTATAATTCCAACATTGAACATATTTTTTAGCAGGTAAATGGATGCATAAATTACGGTATAGTAGTGCAATTGTAAACTACTCAGCAATATAAACAACGAACTATAAACTTTCTCAAGGAGTACCCTTGGGTACTGTTGGTGGGAATGTAAGTTAGTGCAAACACTATGAAGAACAGTATGGAGGTTCTTCAAAAAACTAAAAATAGGACTACCATATGATCCAGCAATTCCACTGTTACATACATATCCAAATGCATTAAAATTAGTATGTAAAAGAGATAGCTGCATTCCCATATTTATTGCAGCATTATTCACAATAGCCCAAATATGGAATCAATTGAAGTTTTTATTGATGGAGGAATATAAAGAAAATGTAATATAAAAACAATGGTATATTTTTCAGCCACATAAAAGAATGAAATCCGGTTATTTGCAACAACATGGACAGAACGGAAGGACGTTATGTTAAGTGAAATAAACCAATCACAGAAAGACAAATATTGCCTGTACTCATACATATATGGGAGCCAAAAAGCATTGATTGCATGGAGACGTAGAGTAGAATGATGGTTACCAGAGACTGGGAAAGGAATGGGGCAAGGGTTGGTTAATGGGTACAAAAATGTAGTTAGATGGAAAGAATAAGATCAAGTATTGGTATTGCCATATGGCTACTATGTTTCACAATAATTTATTGTGTATTTTAAAATAGCTAGACAAGTAGAATTGGAATGTTCCTAAAACAAAGAAATGGTAAGTGCATGAGGTAATGAATATCCCAATTACCCTGATTTGGTCACTACACATTGTATGCTCATATAAAAATATCATATGTACCCAATAAATATGTACAATTGTTATGTACCATGAAAATTAAAAATTGAAAAATAGAGATATAGACCTATGGAACAGAGCAGAGCCCTCAGAAATAATACCACATATCTACAACTATCTGATCTTTGACAAACCTGACAAAAACAAGAAATGGGGAAAGGATTCCTTATTTAATAAATGGTGCTGGGAAAACTGGCTAGCCATATGTAGAAAGCTGAAACTGGATCCGTTCCTTACACCTTATAGAAAAATTAATTCAAGATGGATTAAAGACTTAAATGTTAGACCTAAAACCATAAAAACCCTAGAAGAAAACCTAGGCAATACCATTCAGGACATAGGCATGGGCAAGGACTTCATGTCTAAAACTCCAAGAGCAATGGTAACAAAAGCCAAAATTGACAAATGAGATCTAATTCAACTAAAGAGCTTCTGCACAGCAAAACAAACTACCATCAGAGTGAACAGGCAACCTACAGAACGGGAGAACATTTTTGCAATCTACTCATCTGACAAAGGGCTAATATCCAGAATCTGCAAAGAACTCAAACAAATTTACAAGAAAGCAAAACAAAAATTATTTTCAATAACATGAATCTTAAAATAGTAGGCTGAGCTACAGAGGCAGGATAGAAAAGAGAACATATGTTTTAATCCATTAATATTATGTTTTAAAACAGTCAAATCTAAGCTATGTTTATAAAAATCAAACCGTGTTTGACTTTGGAGTTTATTTACTGAAAATGGGCATTTGAAGATTTAAAGAAGTGTACAAATACTCTAATTAGTCAAAACATACAACTGTACATGTAATGTTTTTGCATACATTATATATAAATTATGCCTTAGGTTTTTAAGAAAGTGATTTTTAAGGGTAAGATAGCAAATAATTTTTCTTATATGGTAAGCTGAATGCCATAGTTATTAAGAAACTAGGGATGATTCTGAATTTCTCTGAATCAAGCAATATTGTCAAATTCTGACAAATGATATAAAGGAAGCATAGGATTGTCTTTTGTTAAAACTCTAAAGTAATTAACTTTAAAGTAATTAAAATAGTTTAATTTGAAGTAATTAATCTTTCTGTTTCACTGTCCTCCTTCTATTTGGCCCCATCACATATTTTTCTGTCTAGTGTTTTACCTTTTGTCTTTCTCTACTCATACCAAAATCTGTTCCCAGGAAAGAATCTAAAACATTATTTTATCCTCCTTTCAGATTAGTCTATATGCTCTCTCAGAGACATGCAGTCTTCATCCCTCCTTCATCTGGTAAGGAAAACAGACTCCTTTTAAAGTATGATTGCAGGCCATTAAAAATCTATTGGACTGAGTTATATTCTGAGGAATAGGAGATGATAGCTTCCCACATGGTTGATTATAAGTAAGAGGATACTAGGGCATCTCTTTTTCCTAGGTATTAGGAAACTACTCAGGACTTTAGAAATAACTTGTGGTGACACTAATAAGTGGAGCATTATAGAATGAATTTTCACAATCTTTGAGGACACAGTCAGATATTTGTCACACATAACACAACTTCATAGGGAAGTGCATGCATTTGAAATAAGTTATAAATTCTGTTCTCTATTCTGTATTTCTACCAATACTCTTATTATCAGCAGAATGAAATAGATTATTATTCTCTCTAGTATAATATATTTTATGTATCTTTTAAAAGTTGGTGATAATTTTTGCAACAAATGAAATGTAATATTGTGTCTTAAGTTCTTTTAACAATCTACTTTCCTCAATACCACAATTCTGTCTTTTGGTTTTTACTTTTGCTTCTAAATAGTCCTGAATTCAGTTTAAAACCTCTTTATTAAAAAAATACTTATTAGTTGTATAATAGAATATTAATGCTGTAAACTACCATAAAATGATTCTGTTCAATCCATTCATTAATAATTGGTTACTTAGTTATATTAATGTCCTCATAATAAAAGTATTTAAGCATACAATTTATACTGGAGATTATTTGGTTCAAGACTTTGCTTGGGTATTTTTGGTAAACTGACAGTTTTTCTCACCCCATGAATCTATTCTCTTTGTGAAACGAATAGATGTATTTGTATTGGCTGTCTTCACTAACAGAAACTTAGGCTCAGGAGAACAATATCTTACATATCACTCTTAAAATTTAGTTCATTTCCATTGAGAATTGTACCTTGTAATTCTAGAAAAAGCAGGCAGAGTATAGCTAACACTTTACTTTTGTTCAGGGGAGAAGAAAATGTGCCTGGGTGATGCATTCTTTATTATGGTAACTATTAATAGACAACTGGAAATAGTTTAGTTTTCTAAATGTTTAGAAGAACTACTCTTACTGAAAATGTTGTCTATGGCATATTTATAAAATATAATTTTGGCTATAATTAGATACCACAGAGTGTATTCTTAAATATGCTATGCAAATGGTGGTTTTTTTTAAATTGGTTTACTTATAACTGAAAGGACTAGCACTTCCTTAGCAGTCTTAGGAATTGAAGCTTGAAGAAACCATTATTAACAATTCCTTTGATTTTCTTTTAAAGGGATTAAAAGAAAATTAATTTAAGTTTCAGGATAACCTCTTGTATTTTATTGTTTAGATTTTCTTCATATTAATTTCAATCTGTAGGATGAAATATACAGATTTAAATATATACAGACATATATATATGTCTTCTGCAATAAATGTTTCTTGCAGAAAAAGGGCTATATGCACGATCTTCTTGCCCAAAGATATATGATCTTACTGCTAGTGCCTGAAACTATTTTGACTATCAGACTGCATTAAACCACTGAAATGACATTTATCCTTGGCAATGATCATCCATTAGAAGAAGAAAAAGACAAAATGTACGTTTTTATTTGCGTATTATTTATTTATTTATTTATACAGCTTTTGAGACAGAGTCTTGTTCTGTCACCCATGCTGGAGTGCAGAGGCCTGATCTCACCTCACTGCAACCTCTGCCTCCTGGGTTAAAGCGATTCCCGTGTCTCAGCCTCCCAAGTAGCTGGGATTACAAGCGTGTATTACCATGACCAGCTAATTTTTGCATTTTTAGTAGCAACAAGGCTTCTCTATGTTTGCCAGGATTATTTCTAACTCTTGGCCTGAAGTGATCTGTCTGCCTCAGCATCCCAAAGTCCTGGGATTATAGTCATTAACCACCACACCCAACCAGATTTTTTAACTTTTACTAACAGAGAAAGTAGCTGATACAACCTAGTGAGTATCTAAATTGTTAGTGGAAAACAGAATATAACTTTTAAAGATTCAGAGGTAAAAGGTGTCTTGTTACAATCTAAAATAAAACATTGGATTCAGAAAGAATTATTTGTAACCAAAAGTATCAATCTTCACATTCTAGAAGTGCAAAAAACCTAAGAGCTCATCAATTCCACTTTTCAATGTTTTAGACAAAATATTATTTGGCTATACATGTGCAGTTTTGTCATTTTGAATATTATTTGAACTAATTATTAACTCCAAGTTGATTTCATACAACTGCTCAGTAAGCCATCTGGAAGATAAAATCTTAAGGAATGCTACTCTAAGGTAAATATAATAAAACAAATGATTCAACATGCAAATTAATTATAAATAAAAGGATTGGTTGTTCTGTTGGTGTGTGCATATTGTAACATTATTCAATATAGAAAAGTATCCAACATCTGTCTTTGTCATCATTCCTTTTTTCAGAGGTCTTAATGCAAAACAGAATAAGTATTATTGCTGTTACACTCCTATAAAAGCATATGCATTGCAATTTTTGTTCGGTTCCAGGCCTGTTAATAAGAAAAAAATGTTGTAAAGAGTGTTCAGTGTTGTGGGGGGGGTGTGTGTGTGTCTGTGTGTAAATTAGCATATCTGCAAAGTGGATTTTATTTTATTTTAGGTTTGGGGGTAAATATGAAGGTTTGTTGCTTAGGTAAACTCATGTCATGGTGGAGTTGTTGTACAGATTATTTCACTAGCCAAGTATTAAGCCCAGTACCTAATAGCTATCTTTTCTTTTCCTCTCCATCCTCCCATCCTTCACCCTCAATTAGACCCAGTGTCTGTTGTTCCCTTGTGTTCATGAGTTCTGATCATTTAGCTCCCACTTATAAGTGTAAATATGCAGCGTTTGGTTTTCTGTTCCTGTGTTACTTTGCTAAGCATAATAGCCTCCAGCTGCATCCATGTTCCAGCAAAACACATGATCTTATTTTTAATTGCTGCATAGTATTCCATCATGCATATGTACCACATTTTTTTAATCCAATCTGTCATTGATGGGCATTTAAGTCGATTCCATTTCTTTCCTATTGTGAATAGTGCTTGCTGCAACCAACATTTGTGTGCATGTGTCTTTACGATAGAATAATTTACATTCCTTTTGGTATATACCCAGTAATGGGATTGCTGGGTCAAATGGCAGTTCAGCTTTTAGCTCTTTGAGGAATTGCCATACTGCAGTCCACAATGGTTGAACTAATTTTACTCTCACCAACAGTGTATAAGTGTTTCATTTTCTCCATAACCTCACCAGCATCTTTTATTTTTTGACTTTTTAATAATAACCATTCTGACTGGTGTGAGATACTATCCTACTGTGGCTTTTGTGTGCATTTCTATAATGATCAGTGACATTGAGCTTTTTCTCATATGCTTGTTGGCCATATATATGTCTTCTTTTGAAAAGTGTCTGTTATGTCCTTTTCCCACTTTTTAGTGGGATTGTTTGTGTTTTTCTTGTAAATTTGCTTCAGTTCCTTATAGATGCTGGATATTAGACCTTTGTCACATTTATAGTTTGCAAATATTTTCTTCCATTCTGCAGGATGTCTGTTTACCTGTTAGTTTCTTTTGTTGTGCAGAAGCTCTTAAGCTTAATTAGATCCGACTTGTCAGTTTTTGCTTTTGTTGGGATTGCGTTTGTTGTCTTTGTCTTGAAATTTTTGTTGGTTTCTATGTCCAGAATGGCATTGCCTAGGTTGTTTTTCAGGGTTTTTAATAGTTTTGGGTTTTACATTTAAGTCTTTAATTCATTTTGAGTTGATATTTGTATATAGTGTAAGGAATGGGTCCGCTTCCAATCTTCTGCATATGGCTATCCAGTTATCCTGCAACATTTATTGAATAGGGAGTCTTTTACCCATTGCTTGTTTTAGTCAGCTTTGTCAAAGATCAGAAGATTGTAGGTGTGTGGCCTTATTTCTGTGCTCGCTACTTTGTTTCATTGGTCTATATGTCTGTTTTTGTGTGAGTACCATGCTGTTTTTGTTACTGTAGCACTGTAGTATACTTTGAAGTCAGATAGCGTGATGCCTCCAGCTTTGTACTTTTTGCTTAGAATTGTCTTGGCTATTCAGTCTCTTTTTTGGTTTCAAATTAAATTTGAAATAGGTTTTTCTAGTTCTGGGAAGAATGTCATTGGTAGTTTGATAGGAATACCATTGAATCTGTAAATTGCTTTGGGAAATATGGCCATTTTAATAATATTGATTCTTCTTATCCATGAGCATGGGACGTTTTTCCATTTGTTTGTGTCTTTGATTTCTTTGAGCAGTGTTTTATAATTCTCATTGTAGAGATTTTTCACCTTCCTGGTCAGCTGTATTCCTAGCTATTTTATATTTTTTGTGGCAATTGTGAACGGAATTGCCTTACTAATTTGGCTCTCAGCTTGGCTGTTGGTGTATAGTAGTCCTAGTGATTTTTGTACATTTATTTTGTATGCTTAAACATTGCTGAAGTTGTTTATCAGCTGAAGGAGCTTTTGCACAGACTATAAGATTTTCTAGATATGAAATTATACCATCTGCAAACACAAATAGTTTGATTTCCTCTCTTTCTATTTAGATGCCTTTTATTTCTTTCTTGTGCCTTATTGCTCTGGCTAGAACTTCCAATACTAGGTTGAATAGGAATTGTGAGAGACTGCATGCTTGTCTTGTGCCAGTTTTTAAAAGGAATGTTTACAGCTTTTGCCCATTCAGTATGACAGTGTCTGAGTGTGTGTCATAGATTGTTCTATTATTTTGAGGTATGTTTTTTCAATACCTAGTTTATTGAGAGTATTTAAAATGAAACGCTATTGAATTTCATCAAAAGTCTTTTCTGCATTTATTGAGATAATCATGTGGGCTTGCCTTCTGCTTATGTGATGAAATCACATTTATTCTTTTGCATATGTTGAACCAACCCTGCATCCTGAGGATGAAGCCTACTTGATCGTGGTGCATTAGCTTTTTGATGTGCTGCTGGATTTGGCTCATCAGTATTTTGTTGAGGATTTTTGCATCTATGTTCATCAAGGATATTAACCTCATTTAATTTTTTTTTGTGTCTCTGCCAGGATTTGGTCTGAGTATGATGCTGGCCTCATAGAATGAGTTGGGGAGAGGACCCTGTGGCTCAATTTGTTGGAGTAGTTTCAGTAGTAATGGTATCAGCTCTTTTTTGTACATCTGATAGAATTTGGCTGTGAGTTCAGCAGATGCTGGGTGTTTTGGGTTGGTAGGCTATTTATTACTGATTCAATTTCAGAGCTCATTATTGGTCTTTTTAGGGAATCAATTTCATACTGGTTCAGACTTGGGAGGGTGTATGTGTCCAGGGATTTATCCATCTCTTCTAGGTTTTCTAGTTTGTGTGCATAGAGGTATTCATCGTATTTTATGATGGTTTTTACTTCTGTAAGATCAGTGATAACATTCCTTTCATCATTTCTAATTGTGTTTATTTAGATCTTTTTTCTTTTCTTTATTAGTCTAGCTAATAGTCTATTTATCTTAATTTTTTTTCAAAAAGACAGCTCCTAGATTTGTTGATCTTTTGATTGTTTTTGTATCTTGATTCCTTTCAGTTCAGTTCTGATTTTCATTATTTTTTGTTATCTGCTAGCTTTGTAGTTGATTTCTTCTTGCTTCTCTAATACTTACAGTTGTGATGTTAACGTGTTAATCTGAGATCTTTCTAAATTTTTGATGTGGTCATTTAGTGCTATAAATTTTCTTATTAACACTGCCTTATCTGTGTCCCAGAGACTCTGGTATGTCATATCTTTGTTCTCATTAGTTTAAAATAACTTCTTGATTTCTGCCTTACTTTTATTATTTACCCCAAATTTATTCATGAGCATGTTGTTTAATTTCCATGTAATTGCATAGTTCTGAGCAATATTCTTACTCCTGACTTCTATTTTTATTTTGCTGTTGTCCAAGAGTATGTTTGGTATAATTTTGGTTCTTTTGCATTTATTAAGGATTGATTTATGTCCAATTATGTGGTTGATTTTAGAGTATGTGTCATGTGGCAATGAGAAGAATGTATATTCTGTTGTTTTGGGGTGGAGAGCTCCACAGAGGTCTATCCGATCCATTTGGTTCAACATTGAATTCAGGTCCTGAATATCTTTTTTTATTTTCTGTCTTGATGACCTGTCTAATACTGTCAGTGGAGTGTTGAAGTCTCCTACTATTATTGTCTGGGATTCTATGTCTCTTTGTAGGTCTCTAAGAACTTGCTCTATGAATCTGGGTATGTCTGTGTTAAGTGCCTATATATTTAGGCTAGTTAGGTCTTTCAGTTGTACTGAATCTTTTACCATTATGCAATGCCCTTCTTTGCCCTTTTTTATCTTCGCTGGTTTGAAGTCTTCCTTTGTCTGAAAATACTTTTATTTCTTCTTTCAATTTTCTTGGTAGATTTTCCTCCTACCCTTTATTTTGAGCCTATGGGTGTCATTACGTGTGAGATGGTCTCTTGAAGATGGCATAACATTAGGCCTTGCTTTTTTATCCAGTTTGTCCCTCTTTGCCTTTTAAGTGGGGGCATTTAGTCTGTCTTTATTAAAGATTAGTACTGATATGTGGGTATTTAATCCTGTCATTTTGTTGTTAGCTAGTTATTATGTTGGCTTGTTTGTGTGGTTGCTTTATAGTGTCATTGGTCTGTGTGTTTAAGTGTCTTTTGTATTAGCTGGTAGCATTCTGTCATTTGTATATTTAGCACTCTTTTAAAGACCTCTTGTAAGGCAGGTCTGGTGGCAACAAATTGCCTCAACATTTGCATATCTAAAAAAGATCTTATTTCTCCTTTGTTTATGAAGCTTAGTTTGGCTGGATATGAAATTTGTTGTTAAAGATATTTTTCTTTAAGAATGTTGAATATAGGTCTTGAATCTCTTC
Source organism: Pongo abelii (assembly GCF_028885655.2). Classification (NCBI taxonomy): domain Eukaryota; kingdom Metazoa; phylum Chordata; class Mammalia; order Primates; family Hominidae; genus Pongo; species Pongo abelii. The sequence continues at coordinate 90,584,294 of NC_071991.2, forward strand.
AGGCTTGTAGGGTTTCAGCTGAGAGGTCTGCTGTTAGCTTGATGGGGTTCCCTTTGTAGGTGACCTGCCCTTTCTCTCTAGCTGCTTTTAAGATTCTTTCTTTCAGCTGGGCATGGTGGCTCACGCCTGTAATCCCAGCACTTTGGGAGGCCATGTTGGGTGGATCACAAGGTCAGGAAATCGAGACCATCCTGGCTAACACAGTGAAACCCTGTCTCTACTAAAAATACAAAAAAAATAGCCAGGCATGATGGTGGGTGCCTGTAGTCCCAGCTACTGGAGAGGCTGAGGCAGGAGAATGGCATGAACCCGGGAGGCGGAGCTTGCAGTGAGCCGAGATGGCGCCACTGCACTCCAGCCTGGGCGATCGAGCAAGACTCCGTCTCAAAAAAAAAAAAAAAAACTAAACTAAACTAAATTAAAATAAATAAATAAATAAAAAGATCCTTCTTTCATTTGACCTTGAAAAAATCTAATGACTGTATGTCTTGGGGATGATCTTGTGTAGAATCTTGTGGGAGTTCTCTCTATTTTATGAATTTGACTCTTGGCCTGTCAAGGTTAGGGAAGTTTTCATGGATGATATCCTGAAATATGCTTTCCAAGTTGTTTCTTTTTCTCCCCCTCCCTTTCAGAAAGGCTAATGATTTATAGATTTGACCTCTTTACATAATCCCATATTTCTTGAAGTTTTTGTTTATTCCTTTTTATTCTTTTTTGTCTTATTTTTGTGTGACTGTCATATTTCAGAGAGCCAGTCTTTGAGATCTGAGATTCTTTCTTCAGTTTTATTTATTCTACTAATACTTGTGATTGCATTGTGAAATTTTTTATTGTGTAATTCAGCTGTGTCAAATTTGTTTTTGGTTCTTTGCTATTACAGCTATTTTCTCCTTCAGCTCCTGTATTGTTTTATTGTGACTTTTAGTTTCCCTGGTTTGGGTTTTACCACCCTCCTGAATCTTCATAATCTTCATACCTATTCATATTCTGAATTCCATGCCTGTCATTTCTGCCAGCTATTGGTTGGCAGAAAGCCTGGTTATGAAGTCTTATGAAGCCTGGTTATGAAGTTGGAGAACTGGTGCGGCAGTCTGGAGGACACACGACACTCTGACCACTTGAGTGACTGGAGTTCTTGTGTGTACTGCCAACACTTAGGACTATTTAGAAAACATCTGCTTTAAGAACCTGAAACATCTTTTCCTAGGAGTGAAGAACCAAAGAAAAATTGTAAAATAGTCCAGTTTTCTCTTGAAAGCATTATTCCTTGCAACTGTGTGATTTTATTGATCTTTGTTTGTCTCTGTCTTAGTAAGTTTGGGCTGCTACAACAAAATATCATAGATTGGGCATTTTATAAACATCAGAAATTTATTTCTCATAGTTCTGAAGATTCGGAAGTTCAAGATCAAGGCACTCATTGATTTAGTGTCTGGTGAGGGCCTGCTTTCTGGTTCATAGGTGGAGCTTTCTGTCTGTGTCACATTTTGGAAGGGAAGAGTGATTTCTTTGGTGTCTTTTTATAATGGCACTAATGACCTAATTATCTCCTTTGGGGGTTGGTATTTCAACATGTGAATTTTGAGGGTACATGAACATTCAGACAATAGCAGTCACTTGTCAAGGCTTTGTTGATGAAGGAAGCAGTATTTTACTTTACATTCTTTACATACAGAAAAACACTCCTTAGATTTAGAGAAATTGCCCCTTGAATCCTTTCAGATAGTATAAGTAGACCCCTAACAGTAATGGCTACTTTTTGTTTTTCTATTTTTAACTAAAGATCCTACATCTCAGGTAGGTAATCTAGTCTGCCTTTCTTGCTTTGCTTTTCTTTCTTCCTTTCTTTCTCTTTCTTTCTTGCTTTCCTTTCTTGCTTGCTTTACTTTTTTCCTTCTTTTTTTTTTTTTTTTGAGACAGGGTCTTGCTCTGTTGCCCAGGTTGGAGTGCAGTGGCACAATCATAGCTCACTGCAACCTCTTCCTCCTGGGCTCAAGCTATTCTCCCATATCAGTCTCTCAAGCAGCAAGGACTACGGGCACAGGCCACCACGCCTGGCTAATTTTTGTATTTTTTGTAGAGATGAGGTTTCACTATGTTGCCCAGGCTGATCTAGAACTCCTGAGCTCAAGCAATCTGCCTGTCTCAGTCTCCCAAATTGCTGGGATTACAGATATCAGCCACCGTGTCTGGCCTATTTATTAATTATTGTTTAAAAAATGAAATCTCACTGTGTTTTCCAGACTACACTGCAGTGGCTATTCACAGATGCACTCAGAGTGCACTGCAGCCTCAAACTCTTGGCCTCAAGCAATCTGCCTCAGCCTCCCAAGTAGCCTGGACTATAGGCACGCATCACCACCTCCAGCTTATTTATTGAATCTCTGTTTATCATAATATTATTTTTGCTTTATTATATGGTAAAAGTATTAACAATATCATATTTTTCTATATTCCAATGAATTTTACATATTTATAATCTTATTTTATTCTCTCATTAAAGGTGGACAATAGGTTGTTTAGTTTTTATATCACCATTTGAGACAAAATGAAATTATAGATATTTCTTTCAACTCAAACTTATATCAATGTTGGGGGGACAGTCTCTTACACATTATTATGGATGAGGAAAATGTCTAAGTGCTGCTTATGGATGAAGTGCCTTGGTGTACTGGCGCAAATAAAAAATGTATTGCCACTTCATTTCACACTCAATTAGGGGTGGCTCTGAAAAGTGGGGCTGAAGCAAAATCCTCCCACTATGCTGAGCTTTAGGTGTTGTACCTAGCCATTATGTTTTGCTAAATAGAAGCACCTCACACTAATTATATACATGAAATAGCAGGGAATGATAAGTGGCTTGGATAGCTGCATATTATCTTTGAAGGGGAAGGATAGGATGGTGAAGGATAAAGAGGTGTGAAGAAGAGTTATTCAGTTGTTCATACGTGAGTTGGCACAAAGTATGATGATCTTTGATTCACATGTTAACACACCAATAACTATTTAACATGGCAGAAGAATTAAAGAGCCATACAGATACAATAACCCATCCAACTGATTTCAATCTGCCCCTTCATCAACTGTCAGAGTATGAATAAAATTGCCATGATTGCCAGGGGTGGAGCCTATGCATATTGAAACAGCTTAGCCTTCTGTTTTCCAAGATGAATTTAGCTGTCGTTATTGTCAAATGTCAAAACTTGCAGAAACATAAATCAATACTGATTTCCTAACTGGACATCATTTTTGAGGAGGCCAACTAGTCATTTAATGGTTAGTTCATGACATCAGATAGTTTATACCCTGAAAAAGCAGTGCAGTTGACCTATGAAGAATGTGGGGATTAGGGGTATTGAAGCTCCTACTTAGTTACAAATCCACATACATCTTTTGATTCCCCAAAAATGTAACCACTAATAGCTTACTGTTGACTGGAAGCCTTAACTGATTACATTAACATTGATTAACACATATTGTGTATGTTATATGTATTAAATACTGTATTCTTATAATAAAGTAAACTAGAGAGAAGAAAACATTATTGAGAAAATTTTAGGGAAGAGAAAATGTATTTACTTTTCATTAAGTGGAAATGGATAATCTTAAAGGTCTTTATTCTTATATTCACAATGAGTAGGATGAAGAGAAGGAGCAAGAGGAAGGGTGGATCTTGCTGTCTCAGTGGTGGGAGGTGGCAGAGGGCAAAGAAAATTAGTGTATAGATGGACTCATGCAGTTCAAACCTGTGTTGTTCAATGGCCAACTGTAATTATCATTAACTGGGATAAACCCGATACATATTCCAGATATGGGTTAGCTTTTCCTATTAATACTGTCATGGCAGAACCATAATCTAAGCTCTTATAAAATGTTGTGTCTCAGCTGTGATGTATTGGCAACCCAAACCCCCTGAGCTAGAGTGTCTCAGTTTGAAAGGGATATCATTATATGGTATGATGTCCAGCAAGACCAAACAAACACTTCATGGCAGAAGAAAAATTACAGCTGGCACATGACCATTGGATCTGGTAGTCATATCACAATGTCCAGAAGCCTGTAGCCTGATGAGCTAATGTAAGGCTTTCTGACCTCTGTATTACGGAAATTTTGGATCAGATAATTTTTATGTGTTAGTGGGTTTTACAGTGTTTTATAGTATATTTATTATAATTATTAGATCACAAAATCTGCTCACTAGATTTCAGGGTCACCCTAACCCAACTGTGAAAACCAAAAACATTCCCAGACATTGCTAAATGTACCCTGCAGGATGGGGGAAGGAAAGGCAAACTCACTCCCATGTATATATATATATACACATATATATGTGTGTGTGTATATATATATACACATACACACACATATATATACACACACACAAATATGTATGTGTGTATGTATGTGTGTATATGTAGTGTATACATATATATGTATACATAATATATTCTAATAGTCTTCCCACTGTGGATACAGAATTATATAACATTAATTGACTTATGTATATGTGTGATGTGTGTGTGTGTGTATATACACACATAAAAATATATATGGGTAGAATATTAGAATATATGGGTCCAGGAACCAGAGAATATAGGAATGGCCCTAGTTACTATCTTACCCACTGACTTACTTGAATAATTTGTGACTCTGGACTCTATGGGTTTATTCTGGCTCCCAGAGTAAACATAACTCTGTTGAAGAGTGTATTAGTCCATTTTCATACTGCTATAAAGATACTGAGACTGGATAATTTATAAATCAAAGATTTTTAATTGGTTCACGTATCCACACGGCTGGGGAAGCCTCAGGAAACTTACAATCATGGTGAGAGGTGAAGGAGAAGCAACCACCTTCTTCACAAGGCTGCAGGAGAAAGAGAGAGAACAGGGGAAACTGCCATCTTTAAACCACCAGATTTTGTGAGAACTCACTCAATATCATGAGAACAACATGGGAGAAAGCGTCCCCATGAGCCAATCACCTCCCACCAGGTCCCTCCCTCAACACAAGCAGATTACCATTCAAGATGAGATTTGGGTGGGGACACCGAGCCATATCAAAGAGTATAGTAAAAGCCCCATTAAACTTTAAGCTAAAGTTACACTGGGTTCCTCAGGCAATAAGACTAACAAGAAAGAAAGGAGTCGCCATTGTGAAAGGGCTAATGAACTCAACATTAGGAAGAGGCAGGACTGAGGTAATAAAATTGGAACACAGAAGAATGAGTTTTATACCCAGATCATCTATTTGGATATCTCTTGGTAAGTTTTCACCCAATTTTGAAGATAAAAAGACAAATATAGTAGGATACGGTGACCAGGGTCTGACTTCCTCAGGGATGAAAGTCTAGATTACTCCACACATTAATACCTAGACCAGCAGATGTGCTAACCAAGAGTGGAAGGAGCCTAGAATGATTTACAGAAGAAGGAGGTGATGAATATTCACTGTGATTCTGAGAACAGCTATAGTGGAGGCCTGAAACTCATCCCACTGATATTACCCAGATGTTTCTCAGGAAAAGAGATTAATGAGAATTCTGAATAAGCTGTTTTTCCCAGATCCTATGAAGTTACCATATGAAACAAGTGAACATGAACAGCACGCTGGGTGGACTGTGGTACACAACCCAGATTTACCCTTCAGGACTGAGGCACACGAGCTCTAAGGGTTTGGGTTGCCAATAGTCCAGAGCTCAGACTATAGCAGAAAATTGCACTTAGCCAAAGAGAGCTGCTTCACCCTAAGTTTCACACTCTATCTAGGGGCAAACTGCATCCAATAACTGCTCAATGTGAGGGTACAAAGACTTTTCCCCCTTGCCTCAACTTGGGACAAGTTTTAGGGGCCACCCCAGCTTCAGTTCTTCTCCTAAGATGAACTGTGACCTCTTTTTCAAATGCATTGGAGTGTAACTTTTGCCCAGTTCTGCTTCCTTTACTCCCTTGCAACAGTTTTTCCCAAGAACACTGTCTTTCCTAAATAAAAGCTCCTCCTCCCAACTTTACTGTGAGAAAGTTAACCTAAGACGTGGACATACATCAGAATATTTCTTTCAAGTCACACTGAATAATTTGTCTATGTGGGTAAAAAAGGGGTGTGTTTTATACAAAAAAAGTTGGAATTGGGCCTCCAGTGTTCGAACTAAGAAGTACATTACAATTGTAGTTAAGAGTTTCTCTAACAATAAAGGGAAAAAAAATTAACACAAAATATTGTATAATCATCAAGGTCTGAAGTTAGAGTGCCAATTATAATAACTTTCCTCTGAAATCTAACTGAAATGAGGTAGAAATTGTGAATTACTAATTTGTTATAAAAGATTGTTCCCTGAATCATGCCTTGTGGGTACTAACTTAGTTTTTACTCTATGTTGAGTCTCTGTAAATAGGGAAGCAAAATTGAAATATATCCAAGTATAAGTAAGAATAAGAAATGGTTGAGCATCTCACTTGTATCAATAACAGACTCTCTTAATTCAATATTTACCTATAGTTTTTATTACATTGAATATGTATTTGTACTTCTGAAATATTTGAATATATATATATTCATTAGAAATAAATCATATCATTTTTGGAAAAAAATTAGCATTTTAATATAATGAGGGAGAGGTATATTATTCACACTTCAAGCTAAATTTTGAAATTTATTTCTCTCCTACAAATCTCTGTAGTTTAAAATATTTTATGCTTGTAAAATGAATTTTGAAACCCATGGATCTCAAACTCAATTATCTTAAAATTGATCCTAAACATGGATGATTGAGATCACTACGAGTCCAATGCAAGAATTTTCAGATATTGATAATGTGGCTCAGAATTATTCAAACATATTTACTTTTCCCAGCAAAGAATTGACCTGAGTGCTTTTGGAGGTATTTGTAAACTACATAAATGAAGAAAACACTATATTTCTCCACACATTAACATGCGGAATGTATTAACATGTTACAACGGAATTTCCAAAATTGTTCCCAATAATCATTTATTATATCTAAATCATGATTGTACTATTCTTTTGAATAAATTAAAAAGTATACTTATAGTTAAAAAAATAAATGTAAATAGAATTGAACGCACAAACATTCAAAGAAGTAATTGAGCATAGCAAAACTCAGTCCATTATCTGAAGTTGGCAAGGATATTTCATTTCATACATCATTTAGAGACGAATAAAAATAAAAATTTGTTTTCAACAAGTATCTATGCCAAGGTGCACAGAGCTGGTGAACCCTTTAGTCCCAGCCGGGATATGTTCACATTTGACTGAGCTAATATCCTTTACTTTCTGTAAGCTCAAAAATGGGAAAACACGAACAACAAAAATATTTACTTTATTTTAACAGTGAATCAATTTTCATTTCATTTGAAGGCTCCATAATAGATTTAACAGTACATAAACTAGACACTGGAATATAATAAATCGTTTGTTGCCAATATTTAAGTTCATAATTACATTGCTTTGGGAGACAATTTAAAAATAAAATAAATGGAAAAAAATAGGTTCAGTGTCCTAGAAAGCTAAGTCAATATCAAACCTTGGTTACAAACCAGAAATTGCAAATTTCATATGAGGTATAAGATAGAAATAATTCATGAAGCACATTAATTACTTGTAACAATATTGGACAAACTACCTATGATACCCATCTTTTTCAAATGTATCTATATTATCAAAGAAGAAGTCGATTAAGAACCCTTTAGATTAACCAGGTCATCTAGGACCCTGGTGCAGTATAAAAAAAAAAAAATTTTAAGTCCTTGTCTTAAAATACTTATAATTTAAAATGGAAGATTTATGTAAGCATTTAAATATCAAAATTATAGATAAAGAAACTTAGAGATGATAAATAGGCAGGTAGAGAAAGAGATGATAGATGATAGATGATAGATAGATAGATAGATAGACAGATGGATGGATATGCGTGTTATTGAATATGTACTTTTCAGGCAACTTTCTAAGCAACTTAAATTTTTAACTTAAGTCCTCACCAAATCCTGCGTTATTACTAGTATTTAACAAATGAAGAACTTGAGATTAGGAAAAGCTAGCAAATTTGATAAAATTCCAATTGTTAGGAAGTGATGGGTAAGAAAGTCCAACACAGGCCTGCTTGCCTGCCTTCAAAGCCAAGACTCAACCGTTATGCATGCTACATTTCCTTTCTTTAAATAGGATGTTACTTTTAATGCTAAAATGCTGAAATCACTTGAAAGAAACCTCATATAATTTTCTGGAGATCTTTACTATGCCCCCAGAATCTGGGTAGCTCAGAGGTACAGTGTAGATCTCTGCATTGCTTCCTAAGCACACCACATAATTTTGTTACAGACGGTCCATCATCCGCAATATGAGAGCACTTACAGAACTCCCCCATGGCTGTAATTTAAGGCAAGGGTAAAATATCTGTTGCTAAAGGCAAATAAACATCACAGGGAATTAACTTCACTTTTGCTTGCAGCTCAAGCTGTCTCAATCTAAGAGAATAAAGAAGAGTAATTAAAATGACGTGATCTACAAAATCAGAAGCTAGCTTTTCATGGCTTTTCTCACGTGAAAAGCAGTAATTCACATTGCAGCTATTCAGTCTGTTTTCACCTTCTCTTCAGGATGCCAGCAGCAAATTAAAAAAAAAATTATCTTGAAATGATTTTAGATGTACATGAAATTGTGAGAAATGATATGGAGAAGAGCTGTATACCTCTCAAGAAGTTTCTCTCAATTGCCACATTTTGCACAACTGTAATATAATATCACTACCATAAAATGAACATCAATCAACTGACTATATTCAGATTTGGCCAAATTTACATGCCTTCATGTGTCTGTGTGTTTGTATCTAGTTGTATAAAATTTTATTTCATGTATAGATTTTTTGTGACTACAATCACAGTCACAAAGGTTTCCTCACAATTGTAACATTATTTTTATATAATTGTATAATCGTATGTATAGATATACCACATCAAACTCTTATAGCCACAGCCACATCCTTCCCTGCCCTGTGCCGCTAATCTGTTTTCCATCTCTATGTTATTGCTGTTTTCAGAATGTTGTATAAATGTAATTACAGGAATACAACATTTTGAGACTGGCTTTTTTCATTCAGCATAATTCCCTTGAGATTCATTCAAGTTGTTGCTGTATCAATAACTTCTTGGTTTTTTAAATGTATTTTTGATCTTTTTAATTGACATAAAGTTGTATATATTTATCACATGCAACATAGTGTTTGAAAGTATATAGACATCGTGAAAAGACTAAATTTAGCTAATTAACATATGCAGTACCTCACATAATTATCATTTTTGTGGTAGAAAATTTTAGTTATATAGGAGGATTGACTTCAAAATATCTAGTATACAACATGGTGATCATAGTTAATAATAATTTATTGTGATTTTTTATTGCTGAGTAGTATAGTATAGTATGTATGTATCACATTTTGTTTAACTTTCACCTGTTGAAGGCTATTTGGGTTGTTTCCACTTTGGAGCTATTACAAGTAAATTTGCTTTGAACATTAATGTACAGATTTTTGTGAGACTGTTTTCATTTCTCTGTAATAAATGCCCAGGAGTGTGACTATGCTGGTTTTTACAGCATTTTCAATTTCATTTTTTTAAAGAAAATGCCAAACCGTTTTCCAGATAGACTATACCCTTTTTACATACCACCAGTAATGTAAGAGTGATGCAGTTTTTCTTTATCTTCTTAAGGACTTGTTCTTATTTCCATGTTTTATGTTAGCTATTCTGACAGATGTGTAGTGATATTTCATTGTGGCTTGAATTTGCATTTTCTTAATAGGTAAGGATGTTGAACACTTTTTCATGCAATTACTTGCCATTAGTGAAATGTCTTTTTCTATATTTCTCATCGTTTGATTTGATAATTTGTGTATTTACTCTTGAGGTTTAAGAGTTCTTTATATATTCTAGATATAAGTCTATCATTGGATATGTGATTAGCAAATATTTTTTCCCATACTGTTGCTTGATTTTCTTCCTGTTTACAGGGCCACTCAGAGAGTAAACGTCTTTTTAAAAATGAGGTCCATTCATTTTTTTTCTTTTAATGGATTGCAAGCAGCTAATTTTATTTCATGAGTTATTATCCCCAAAGTGAGAAAAGAGCTTGTGCCAATTGTTCTCCTTGCTGATATGTAAAACAAGCAGTGAGATTATTTTAGGAATGGTTTTCTCCTAATCATACTAATGAAATGAAATTTTTAAAACGTGTTGTGCAAAAAAAAAGTCCTGTCAATATTGCCCTGTTCTATAATGACTTGTAATGGATTCTAGTGTAATCTACACTATAAAACTTTATTCTTATGAATACCCACCTTATGTATTATTTCTCCATATTTTCTAGCCTAGAAAACTAAAGAACCTACCAGAATAAAGAAGTAGGTCACTTAAAGAGCCCCGAATTAAGTGAATCACTTGTATTTTGGGGGAATTAAAGCTAATTGTCTCCAAAGCATTACATATCGCTGTAATTACTAATACTTCTTTATTTAGGAAATGTAAAATCAGGCAACATCTGAAAGATATTTTCATGTCTCTCAGGAAAATTTTAACAGAAAGCTATACGTTATCCTTGACACCAGTCTTCCCCTAAGTCTAGTTCATTCTCTACAGTGTTACCAATGTTATATTCATAAAAATTAGATCTGATTGATGCTTCTTTGCTTAACCACTTCTGTTGATACCCGTTTGCTGACAGAATACATTTAAATCCTAAAAAGTGACAAGTGGGTCCCTTGCAACTCAGGAAATGCACCATATTTATCTAATGGCTCAAATAAAAAGCCAAGAGTCATTCTTGATTTTTAAAAATGCCCTCAATTCCTACATTCAATTATTGAGAAATTCTTATTATTACTACTTGCAAAACATATTTCAAACCTATCCACCTCTATCTGTCTTCATGGGACACATAGTCCAAGACATCATTATCTCTTTCCTACACTGCAGCCACAAGTCCTTTAATTGGCAACTTTTGTCTCCCTAAAACCCACAGGGATTGAGCTCTTTAAAATATGAAATCAGGTCAATTACACCTCTGCTGCATTTCTTCCAATGACTTTTCACTATGCAGAACATTAAAGCCAGTCTTCTTACTAGCATGAGAGTTTCTCCATGACCTGGCTTCTGCTTATCTCTCTGCCATCTCTTAGCAACTCCATTCTTTGTCACTCTCTGTCAGCAAGGTTTAGCCAGACTGGTCTTCTTTTTCTTTTTCTTTTTAAGCTCATTTTTTTCAGATGCTGTTCCTCTGCCTGAAGTGTCTCTCAGCACCTGGTGAACCCAAATGTCATCTCCTCAGCCAGGTCTTTTTTAACTCCTATCTGATGTTGCCCACATCCATTCCACTTGTTTGCTATCATAGGAGCTAGCTTCTATTTCTTTTTTAAAATGTAGCACTGCCTGGAATAACTTAACTTGTTTATTGTGAAATAGCTACATAAGAATGTTAGTCCCTTAATAGCATACAATGTATCTCTCTTATTCACTGCTCTATTTCCAGAACCTGGGTGGTACCTGGAATATAGTATGCACTAACTGAATATGTGTTTATTAAATAAATGCATTATCTATCTATATAACTAAATCTATCAAATATTCTTTAAAACATGAACCAAAGTTAATCTGAAACTCTTCCTGTGAAAAAAAATCATGTATTATATGCCTTCAACACAGAATTTGTCATTATTTCCCGTGGCATTATACTATGCCCTTTGTCATATGCTTTTTTTCCCATAGAGCATTTTTTCCCATAGAACTTTGTATTCCTTCAGTTCCACCACCTTTCTTTGAAGAACTCTTATTTACCATTTCTTGGACTAAATTAGGAAAAATATTCCGTGATCTTACAAGGTTTGAAATGCTAATCAGAAAAAGTCAACTTTAGATTTTTTTAAAAAAATCAGTATCTCAGCTCTTTAGCTGCTTAAGAGTCAAAAGGTACATCATTATATTATAATATACTCATATTCATCAGGCTGAAATTTATTTGTCATATTGTGACATGTCTTTCAAATTCAGGTTTGAAGAAGTTTCACCTGTCAGAATTTAGTTGAGGAAGGGGTGAAGGCATTTGAAGAGTTTTCAAGCTCTGAAGTTCTTCTTAGTCACAGCTCATTGCTTGTAACCTTATTTCTCACTGGGCATGCATTTTTGTTACCCTCCGTCTTTTTATTTTAGTGCCAACATGCTGGGCCAGCTGTCCCACTATCATTTAAATTAGGGTACCACCATCCATGCAGTAGAGATGTGAACACAGAAAAAACACTCTTTTTTAAATATCAGTGTTAGAAAGAATGAGATATTTATAAGAATGAATAAGGAAGTAAAGAAACTTGGTTTTTAAAAATTGTTAAGTGTATAAATATATTTTTGAGAGCAGAGTACCTTATGTCAGCAGCCTGCTTTACTTGGAGAAAACCTTTGACAGTCTTTATGCTTTGGTTGCCTAATAGTATTCTGCCAGGAGTAAATTGGGTTTCTGGTAACACGTTTTCTTTAAAACAGCATAAAACCTAATGATCATGTCAAGCTATGTTTGCCAGGATAATTGCTTAAATTTGGATTTCTGATTCTCTTGCTCAGTCAAAGGCCATGCGTTGAATGTTGGCAGACCAGACAATGAACTTATTTCGCATTTTGTGGATAGATACAAACTGAGTCACAGGCTTCTCTCCTCTCTGACCTCTGATTATTTTAGCAGTGATAATGACCCCAGCATTTTCCAACCTGATACTGCATTACAGAGCACAAAACTTACAAACTATAGTATGAAAAATGTGAGGGATAAACCAACTTAAATATGGCTTTTTGGGGGGAATAAAAGACTTATTAGCTATGTGCTAGACTCAGTTTTTAATAAGAACTATTATTATACGTTAGAGGAAAAAGTTACATTTGGATGCTAGCAGATGTTAAAAACGTGAACCTATTTGACCTCAGTTCCTAAAAAGGTATCTTTTCTCCTCTTGCATTTATTCTCAGAATTATTAATACTTCCTTTGTACTTTCTGTTACATCTTCCACCATTCTTCCTTTGTTTTTAATTCCATGTTTTTTTCAGTAACATTTATATTTGTCATCTAGTGTACATTTACAAAGTATGATTTTATGTCATGATTTCTGTTTTAAAGAAGCATATTTAAAGTCAGCCTAAAGGTTTGAGGTGAGCTTCAATTCTAGCTCTGTCACTGCCTCTAAATTTTTTCTTTAACATTTACTGGCTCATAGGAATTATTTCTTTTCCTGGGTTGGAAATATGACCTCACCCATACAGCCTACAAATGTACATATTCAGTGACACATTTCCAATGTTTCTCTTCACTTGATTGATTTTAAATCATCCGATATACACACTTCTGTTGCCTCCTCCATCTCAAACACAAATAGGCACCCCTTTGCATATATTGCCACCAGTCATTTTTCGTTTATTCCAACCTAAGTAATGTTTCATGTTTTTTTTTCCTTTAGCTCTAATATAGAATCATCTCCCATCGATATTTTGATTATTCTTTTGATGATATTACTTTGCTTTCATTTTCAGAAGTCCCACCACAGGGAGCAAAAGCATTTCCCATGTAAAATTATATAAAAACATGGTTAGAGAAAGTGAAAACAAGTGGAGCTCAGAATCACATTCATAGAAAATTAGTTCCTTGAAGAAAACAACTTATTTAGGATCTCAGCAACTTACATCTAGATTCCTGTAATAGGATCTTACTAATAGTTTCTCATTTATTTTGTCTTTAAACATGAAGAGGAAGAACAAGAAGAAGAGGAGGAGGAAGAGGAAGAGGAAGAGATCAAACATTACATGGAGCAAAGTCTTTGGTTCACTAGGGCCCAAGGCTGGTTCTTAAAATTTGCAGATTCAAAAATTCTGTCAATGTGTCTAGAGATTGTTTTGGTAATGATGCTTGTCAAATCGAGAAGATAGGAACTATTATGTTCATTAAACTTGAATATTTATCGATTTACAAAACCCACGTATCAGCTAGATTACTTTCTGCCTCTTATTAATCTGGTTAACCCTGGCTAGACCACCAAACTCAAAGTTTGTGACTGGCAAAATAATTTTTCTTTTTTTTTTTCCTTTCATATTAATTCACTGACTTCCACAGGTTTTTCTGCTCTCTTTAATATGTGAATATTGCCTTAATTCTACCTATGCTATTCTAATAAGTACTACTTCTTCACCATTTCCACAAACACTTCCAACATTTAGAGGCCTTGATACCGTTATTGAAATGTGGTCTGTGTGCGTGTGCGAGACGGGGAAGCGGGGTGGGGGGCGGTCTCGTGCTCATGTGTAGGAGTGAATGGTGTTGAAGGTCATGAGGAAGGTGTGTGGATTTCTCAACTAACTAAGCCCCAGTTCACTGGGGATTCGAGAGACAACGTCCTCCTGTCTTATTATATTGTCTCTCGATTCCTTATTTTGGCCCTCATCTGGGTGGTTTTTTTTTTTTTTTTGAGACGGAGTCTCTCTCTGTCACCCAGGCTCCGCTCAGTGTGATCTCCATTCACTGCAAGCTCCGCCTCCCGGGTTTAAGCGATTCTCCTGCCTCAGCCTCCCGAGTAGCTGGGACTACAGGCGCCCGCCACCACACCCGGCTAATTTTTGTATTTTTAGTAGAGACGGGGTTTCACCATGTTGGCCAAGATGGTCTCGATCTCCTGACCTTGTGATCCGCCCGCCTTGGCCTCCCAAAGTGCTAGGATTACTGGCCTGAGCCACTGTGCCTGGCCGGCTTTGTTACGCTCTAACCTATGGCTAAAGTTCTTATCAAAATGTATTTTCCTACAAAAACTTTAATTTCTCAAAAAGAATCTCAGTAAATGTGAAAAACAATGCTTCTAGATACTAATGAATTTGAAATAAAAAGAGGGAATTTGATGGTCTTAAGAAATTTGTTGCACCAATCTGATAAGTGCTCCCGCGTTCCGGTGACACTAATGCCTACCAGATGGTGTCTTTTTCCCTTTGACAGTTTTCCTGAAAAATTGATATTTAATTCCTCCTCTTGTAGCATGTGTACATACCTCAGCACATGCCTCTACCTACTTCTTTTCACTTGACATATTTTTCCTCCGGAAACACCAAGATGTGTTCCAGCACTGAGAGGATACTCTTATTTTCATCCTGATATTTTCCAGTTCTCTGCATTTACACAATTGTAGACATTGTTTTGTGATAGATGACTGAGTGAAATAGCAACACTCCTTCATTATATATTATTATTCATTTAAATATCACAAAGAAATTCATTTTCAATCTCTAGAGTAAATTCTTGAAATTTTTTCTGTGCAGACAACACCATAGGTTCTTCAGGCATTATTTTAAACTTTCTATTCCACAGAAAGCCCTAGCAGTGGCTCTTCATGGCTTCTTATATTAAATCACATCACAATACCATGAATCCACAATGATAATATGCAGAATATGTTCCAGAAAACATTTTCTCAAAAATGTAATGAGCATGTTCCTGACATTATTTGTAATCATCAGAAAAAAATATTGTTGTCATATAATATAATTGCTATTTTATATGTGGTATGTATTATGTGTGCATGTGTGTATGTATTTATAGCCTACATTACATTTCCTAAAGTGCATTTATATGCTATTGAAAATTGTTTTACTTTACTTGTTTACCTGTAGCTCTGGGAATCAAGATAACAAGGTCTACATTATGGATTTGTTTGACCAGTTTTAAACCATTGAAACATTCTACCAGAAAAACAGACACACTCCAACTCTCATTTTCTAATCTTTCTTTGCATCTCTTCTCTGTACTTGAAGCTTTCTTTGAAGAGGGTGTAAGGGATATAAAGGTTAAGAGGAGACAGAAAACCTAATGCTTTAAAGTTCACTTATCATTTATCTAACATAAGTTCTCAAGTAAAGACAGCTCACTGAATGCTTATCAGTCATTCCTATTGTTTGATATCTTGGCACCCAATTAACTAGGGATTCAAGAGTTCAGCTAAACTTCAAAAAAAAAAGAAAAAATAAGACTTCTTTCTTTTTTTAACTGTACTTGGGACACTGTCCTATATATATCTATTTTATAACATCATATGTATGCATTTTTAAAAATTTCAATTTTATTAGCTTTGTGAAAATTAAATGTCTGAACTAATAGTACCTAGTAATACTCACAGTAGCCTTAAGGTAGAAGCGAAATATTTGTAATAGAGGCCAAGCTGGGCAACCCAGCTGGTGTGAGTAAGTTCAATTACTAAAATCTTCAGTGCCA
This sequence comes from Pongo abelii, assembly GCF_028885655.2. Taxonomy (NCBI): domain Eukaryota; kingdom Metazoa; phylum Chordata; class Mammalia; order Primates; family Hominidae; genus Pongo; species Pongo abelii. The sequence goes on from NC_071991.2 coordinate 90,600,591, forward strand.
TGAGCTTCAAGGTCTAATTAACGCCTGTGAGAAATGAATATTTCCTGGAGATTCACTTACTTGAAATAATTCAATCCCTCAAAGCTATTAAGAATGGGTAATCTCAGATGGAGTAATGGGTCAAGGGACCATAATGTCAGTTTTCATTGTTCAATTTAATTAATTTAGAAGTCCTACACTTGTTGAACAAAACTACTAGGTGAAATGTAATCAGTTGTAATGTTTATTATTACTGACATATTTTATTTACTTGAGATTTTCATGTTCCCTATACATGAGTGTCAGGATTTTTTCTTTCTCATACTTCTCCAGAGGAGTCTGCTGGTCCCATCTTGGACTTATCCTTTTGAGTGTTTTTGTGGCCAGATTTCCAAGGAGGAGACATGGAGCATGACACATATTAATGAATGGTTTACTTATGGATATGTCCTATTTCCAGTATTTTCAGTATATTTAAAATGGAACATTTCTTGTGCCAAGAAATGATAATGATAGCTAGTAGACTTGGATCTTCGTCCCAATTCTACACAGTTACTCCTTCCTGAAACAAAATGTGTCAACCCAGATACTGCACCTTAATATGGCTTCTTTAGTGTCCTTATGATACCTCCTGGGTCCCAGAAAAGAAATCCAACAATAATTCTCGAGTATACACTAATTTAGGTACTGAACCTAAGTATGATTTGATTAATAGGGGCTGCATACAACTAACAGCATGTTTTTTGTTTTGTTTTGTTTTTGTTTGATGTTGTTGTTGTTTTGTTTTTTGAGACTGAGTCTCACTCTGTTGCCCAGGCTGAAGTGCAGTGGCACCATCTCGGCTCATTGCAACCTCTGTTCCCTGGTCTTAATGATCCTCCCAACCTCAGCCTCCCAGGTAGCTGGGACAACGGGCGTGTGCCACCACGTTCAGTTATTCTTTCTTATTTATGTATTTATTTATTTATTTATTTAGGTACAGGCTGGGTCTTGCCATGTTGCCCAGGGTTATCTCGAACTCATGGGCTTAAGTGATCTGCCTGCCTCGGCCTCCCAAAGTACTGTGATTACAGGTGTGAGCCACTGTGCCTAGGAAACAGCATTGATTTTCTTTTTTCTTTTCTTTTCCTTTTCTTTGTTTTCTCTTTTTTTCTAGCTGCCAAGAGACCCAAACAAAATTGAAGTTTAATTCTTAAAATTGTATTTGACACCTATAGTTGAAATTTTGAGTAGACAATTTCAAGCTTGAATTCTCCCATTATAAACGACACTGGGATAGAAAATTAAGTAACCTGACATGGCATGCCGACATTTGGTAGTAGCTATAATAAATTTATATTAAATAAATACAGTATGATGTTAGCTAAGGGGCCTATGAAAATAACTTTTAGCAAATAGAGGGCATTTCCCTATAAAGCAACTTCTCCAGTTACACATTCCTGAAATTGGCAAGTAAGATAATTCATTGCAAATGTGATCTTCAACATTTTACATGTGTTTTTCATATTTTTGTTTTCTTCCAAGTTGTATAGGCTGATTACTTATTTTATAACTTAATTAAGTCTACACAGAGTCTGAACCTAGGTGTGAGTTTAAAAAAATTTGATACTGAAGGTAATGGTCAGAACATAGAGTGAAAAAAAAAACAAAATTATTAAAGTATTGAAATGATGATCAACATTTAAACCTTAGCAAACTTAAATATTAAAATGTATTAAATACTTTAAAACTCTAGTTCTGTTTTATCCTTCAATATCTCATTATTTATCTGTCAATATTCCAAACAAATAAATGTGTAGTAATTAATACTACAATAATTTAAATACAATATGTAATAAGTAGGCTATATTATCTAGAAAATCAAGTTTAAAAAACTTAAAGAGGCATAAATATTCACTTCAGAATTATGCACCTCTCTCATCTCCAACGGAAAAAGAAATTTTACTCTCAGACTCTCCTTACCATTGAAGGACACATTCTTCTCTTGCAAGAGTATCTTTTTTTGACTGCTGCATATGGCTTCAGTCTTGGAAACACTATATCGCTGAGAATGATGTTTTTGTTTTTCTGTTTCCAATCCTGGTCTCCCTTAGAGATACCTAAACCTAAGACTGGCTAGTTGCTATCTTTCTCCTAAACATTAAGTATCCTGGAACTTATCCTAACACCTTCATAATTCAGAATTGTTACGTAAAGAGAATCTTCCTTCAAAGAGAATTTGTAAATGGATTGAGATATTGCTAAATATACACATTTGATTAGAACACAAACACGTGAAAACTAAATAACACTGGAGATTAATCCCATAGAAACAACCAAGTGTCACTCTTAATTTTACTTATCAGTCACAGAAAGAAAAATACCCTTAAGATTCTTGATGATCTGACAACATCTATCATAACAGGGAAACTGATGAAAGAAAAAAATGACATTTGCCGAAGTGGACAAAAATCTTACATTTTACACAATTGAAGAAGCACACACCTATATTTAGTTTTTACTGTAAAAACTTCAAAGACTACATGTGAAAAATGTTATATTGAAAGGCAGAAATTCAGTAAAATCAGTATTCTGCCCATAGAGAACTGTTATCAGCTCTGGGAAGATTTAGCTTATATCAAAGTGCCCTCTTGAGGATGTAAACGTAACTACATGACTGAAAGTATTACTGAAATGTCAAATGCGCTAATTGAATTACCAAAAGAAACTTTTGCAAATGGTCAAATGTGCATCAGAACTAGTGAAGATATATTTCTCTTTTTTTTTTTTTGTAAAGCAAGGGATAATTTGCATATATTTTGCTATTGACTGATTAACAGGGAAGAATTTTACAAGAACTGATACTTATTCTAATGGATAGGAATTTTTGTTCAAATCTTACTAAGAAATATATTTGCTATTGTGAAATAAATATTGTTCTCAATAATTCTGTTTAATTTCTAAAAAAAATTCTCATCATTTTATTATATTTCAGAATCTTGGACTTTGTCAAGGCATCACTAGGGGGTAAGAAAGGCTAGTGTGGGCATTGTCTACCAGTCCACACAAGTTATTCCTGAGTTGCTGGATGTTCAGCCCAGTGGCCACTTCTGACGGGGTGGTTTTCTTGGAGCTGCAATGCAGGATTGGTACATTTAGCTCTAAGTAGGTACTTGAAAGGCTGTCAAAGGTAACATGAAGGTAACTTTCTTAGTGTAAAATTTAGATAAATATTATATCTTTGTTTTTGCAGGTTTAAATATTTTATCTTTGTTTTTGCAGGTTTAAATCTTTCTGGTTTGTGGAGAACAACATTCTAATATGCTAATTCTATGTTAATTTTGATGAAATGCTAATCACCACATTAGTTCTAGACTATAAATACAGTGTATTTCTCTTCCTGGTTTTAAACTAGGGCTATATTAAGTTTATAGATTTGCAAATGTATATTTGTCAACAATAAGAAACTATGAGGATGTAGTGTATCTTAGAAGTGAAAACAGTAGTTAAAAGTTTAAAATTAGGAGAGTTTGCAAGAAAATACTCATGAGATATGTTTGAAAAGAAGGAACAATAAGTCAAACAAGTGGGAAGGACTATCAAGTTTAAAAATTTTAACACTAGAACTACAGAGAATATCATTGGAAAAACTAAATTCAGCTTAAAGAGATTTCTGCTCTAGGGCAGGTTATATACCTAGTGCCAGCTTCTACACAGGATAACTAGCAAGGCCATGAAAAATACTGAAATTGTGTGTTTTAAAGCAATAGTACTTATTTAAGATTGAAAGATGAGCTTCACATCCATGGGGAAAATCCACATGGTTATTACAGAATATGGCTAATATTATATTGAGAGCAGGACCAAGACAGTAGAGGTCAAAGAGTTTTAGGAGATGTAAAGTTTCAGCCCACGCAGTATAGAAAGACTCTATTAACACTTCTTTAAGATCCCAGTATCCACCTAAAACAGAAAAGTTCCATCGTAGGAATAAGGACCACATCCTAGAGTAAGGTCTGCCCTAGTCTAGCCTCACTTAGATTTTCTCCCTCCAAGTCCATAAAGACTTCTATAAGATAGTACACCATCTGGAGCTCCTTTTGTCTCCCAGTCAACCAAAGGCTTATTTCCATTGGCTAATGCCCAAGAATCAATAAAAAGTCATAATACAACATTAATATTGTTATTAGCTAGTTTATTTAATGTCATAAGCATTACCTATTTAATTCTGCCCATTCACTCGGTTTATCTTTTTCTTCATCAGTTAAATTACAGCAATTAATGCACTGCAATGCAGCTAGTTTCCAGGTTGAGTGCCTGCCCTTCACTCTTGAGCAACTGTCCTTAAACTCTGATTCATGTTTGGCATCATCTGATTATAAAGGATTACAGAGGGAAACTTTCAGCAATGGAGTTAGAAAACTCCTCAGGGAAGCTAATATAGGACTGAAGTCATAGTCGTCACCTGCTCATATGGATGATGGGCACTTCCAGTGGCTCCCCTGATCTATATTTTGGACATATTATTTTGTTCAATAAGGAACCTCTCCTGCACATCTTCTTGCCTGTTGGAATGAAGATTTTACATGAACCATAAGCAATGGACATTTCAGATCTCAAAATAATTTTATAATTTTCCTTAGAATAACATCCAACAAATGCCCAATCACAGACCAATAACTGCTTTGCAAAGAGTGTCAGATTACTTTCTAGCCCAAAACCCCAGCAGTTGCTGATGGGTAGGTGTCTTGACTTTTCCTGAGGGCTCCAGTCAACATGGCTATGGTGTGGGAGATATTTCCGTGTGCAAAATTTATTTCAGTAGGGATTCAGAATGTACAACCTGTACAACAATTTCATTCATTATTAGCTTGACATAAATCTTTTTGATCAAAACAGATATCTGCCTGACTTCCTTCTTGGAATAAATAAATATACCCCTTTGCTTTAAAAACTCAGTCACCAGCCATAACTTTATGGTTCTAGCATTCTTGGATTGTTTCTCATTTACTTTTATTTCTGCTAAAAGAGACAAAAGCAGCTAATACTTCCTCTTTATTAGAATTTTTATCGTTTTGGATTTAGCACTTCCCCTAAACCTTGATCTACCAACTGCAAGTGGCATTGATACAATTTTGTGTCATCAATGCTTGCAGTGTTTTTGTGACTTCACCCCACAGAAGCCCAAAGGCAACAATGATTTCTCACTCTTACTTTTCTTGTCTTTCTATCTCTCAAGTAAAGCCTTACTCATTTTTAAAATTACAAATCAGGAATTATTGCAAAAATCTTCATAATGTTAACTGCATATGTTACACAGTTCAGATAATTAAAAACATTCACAAGCTTCCACAGAGCATACTCAGGAAGTCTCTAATAAAGGCGAAGGTTATAGTATGAAGTAGAAAGACAGCACAGGCCCGGAACAGGGCCCAACATACTGCCAGGCTCTGCTCTCCTGGATCATTTCTTAGTCATACAGAATTAGCATTTGTTTCCAGATCATGAACCACCAAGATGTGTGTAAGGAATTGTATTAGTTTTACGTGGCTGCTGTAACAAATTACCACTGCCCTGAGAGCTTCAAACAACAGAAATGCAGTCTGTCGTAGTTCTAGAGGCTAAAATTCCAAACTCAGCATCACTGAGCCCAAAATCACACTTCTAGCAAAGATATTCTCTCTCTGAAGGCTCTAGTAGAGAACCTGTTTCTTCCCTCTTGTAGCTCCTGGTGACTCCTGATGGCTGCTGGCATTCCTTGACCTGTGGCTGCTTCACACCAATCTCTGCCTTCCTGATGACATTGCTTTTTCTTCTTTTGTGTGTGTTAAATCTTTCTCATCCTCACTCTTATAGGGATACATGTGATTGCATTTAGGGCTTACCTGAATAATGCAGGATAATGTCCCCATCTCAAGATCTTTAACAGTCACATCTGCAAATTGTTTTTCTTTGTTTTTGCCATATAAAATGACATTAACAGGTTCCAAGAATTAGGGCATGGATATGTTTAGAGGAAGCATTATTTGGCCTACCACAGGAATCTTGATTTCAGGGGGGCTCATGCAAATGTTTCCATTGTGGTTTTATATGACCTACTGGTCACACAGCCAGGACAGGTGAATTAAACCTTTGTACCAACAATAAGACATAAATAAACAAGCTAGCCCTAGGTGCTGCCAGAGAAGCTTCAAATATTAAATAGCACACTTTAAATCACTATTTAGCCCATCCAGTCAGAACCAGGATTCCAGGTACCCCTCAGAGGTAAGCATGGAGTTGTCCAAATCTAGCTGTTAAGATCACTCTTACTGAAGGAAGAAATAATGATTTAAATGCTCTTCTATAATTCAAGGAGCAAAAGTAAGTTAAATTAAAGAAAAATATGAGAAAAGAACATGAACCTCAAAATGAACTCCCTACTTGTCTGTCACACTACTTCATTTTCTGCCATTAGAGCAGAAGTAGCAAGAGAACTAGAATTAGAAGTGGAGCCTGAAGATGTGACGGAAGTGCTGCAATCTCATAGTAAAACTTGAGTGGTTGAGGAGTTGCTTCCTATGGATGAGCAAAGAAAGCAGTTTCTTGAGCTGTAATCTATTCCTGGTGAAGATGCTGTGAATATTGTTAAAATGGCAACAAAGGATTTAGAATATTACATCAACTTAGTTGGTCAAGCAGCTACAGTGTTTGAGCCGACTGACTCCAATTTTGAAAGAAATATTTACTGGGGGTAAAATGCTGTCAAACAGCATTGCATGCCACACAGCAATCTTTCGTGAAAGGAAGAGTCAATCAATGTGGCAAATTTCATTGTTCTTGTATTTCCAGAAATTACCATAGCCATCCTACCCTTCGGCAACCACCACCCTGATAAGTTAGCAGCCATCAACATGGAGGCAAGACTCTCCACCAGCAAAACGATTATGACTCACTGAAGGCTTAGATGATAGTGCCAGTATTTTTTAGCGATAAGCTGTTTTTAAATTAAGCTTTAATTAAATTACATTTTTTTAGACATGATGCTATTACACACCTAACAGAATACATATAGTGTCCATACAACTTTTATATGGACTGGGAAAACAGAAAATTGATGTGACTCACTTTACTGTGATGATCTGGAACCAAATCTGCAATATTGCTGACATATACCTGTAGTAAATCTATGTGTCCTTTTAGGCCGAATTGGTATATATATTTTTTTAATTTTTAACTTTTTTATTTTACTTTAAGTTCTGGGATATATGTGCAGTACATGCAGGTTTGTTACATAGGTATATATGTGTCATGGTGGTTTGCTGAACCTATCAACCTGTCATCTAGGTTTCAAGCCCTGCATGCATTAGTTATTTGTCCTAATTGTTATTTTAAGCTATGTGAAATGGTGCAGAGTATGTGTCACTAGAAAACTACAGATAAAACTACAGGCAAGTCTCAGCACATCTTGAGCAGATATTGCTATTATATTCATTGAGCTACGAACATGTAACTTCTGCTCCTTTAGAATTTTATAATTTATAAAAATGATGTATTTGAAACCAAATATATTAAAGAGTAAGATAAAACTTTTTCCAAAACACGAGAAATTTTAAACAACTGTTTTGATATTCAATTTTTTCTTACATGCTGAGACAGAGAGAAAGAGCTAGCCATACCAGAAATTTCATAACAATTTGAAATTATGCTGAAATCAAGTTGATGTATATAAAACATACATTTCTTACAAAAAAATAAATAAAGATAAATAAATAAATAAATAAATAAGCAGCCTTTGGTTCTTTGGAAGAAAGAATGATTGCCATGTCATTTGCAACTCACTTGCAACTCAAGCGGGCCCTGACCCTCATTAAAATATCTAAATATAGTAGCTCAAATAACCTTAGCGCTAGTTTCAGTTTGTAGAAAAGATAACATCCCTAGTAACACAATAGTGTAATTCCTAAATTGATTTTCTTTATTGTTATAATAAAGAACATAAAGGCAGAAAAAAGGATATTCATTAAAATATCATATTAACTGCATACAAATTGCATGGCCAATTTATTATTTCACTAAGATGTGCCCCTATGACATCTGTAGATAATAAGTAGAAAATTTTGATTTTATGTAAAAATTAATGTTGCAATATTTGCATAATATTTATACAAAAATTAACCTATCTCTCCCCAACTGTCCCCAACTCCTGTAGTTCCAACCTGTCTCCAACTCCTCCTAAGCTGTAGCCTGCTCTAGTAAAAAAATTGATATAATGATTATCTTATAAAAACATACAGTTGGCACGTGTTCTTGATGATACATGTAAAAAAACATATTGTTGTGAGCTGCAAAGAAAGCAAACCTATCTCAAATACATTTTGGGTTGGGCATGGTGGCTCACGCCTATAATTTCAGGACTTTGAAAGGCCAAGATGGGCAGATAGCTTGAGCCCAGGAATTCGAGCCCCGACTGGGCAACATGACAAAACCATGTCTCTACAAAAAATATAAAACCTAACTGGGTATGGTAGTCCCAGCTACTCTGGAGGGCGAGGGAGAAGACTCGCCTGAGCCAGAGAAGTCAAGACTGCAGTGAGCCGTGATTGTGCCACTGCACTGCAGCCTGGGTGACAGAGCAAGAACCTGTCTCAAAAAAAAAAAAAAAAAAAAAAAAAAAACCATATTTTAATTAGCCATGCATTTACCACAGATCACAAGTCTCAAAATCAGAAGGCTGGGTTTTAAATCAGAGAACAATTCATTGACATGTTTTGAATATCAATTTACTCATTTGTCAAGCAAGGGTAATAAATTGTGGTCAAATGTGATAATATATTTAAATTGAAAGCTTAAAACAGTTGATGCATCAGACAGAAAACCTGCCTTCAAATCGTGGCTTCTTCATTTAGTAGCTGCGTGACTTTGGGCAAAATCATTTATTAAAAATCTAATCTGCTAAATGATTATTCTAATGGCATGCTTATTTTATAAAGTGATAATGTGAATTAAATTACTGCATGAAAAGCATAAGTTCTAAATAAATGATAATTCTCATCAGTATTCCTCTTGTAATACAAGTATCTGTTCCCTTTCCCTTCTTGATGCAAAATGCTTATAATGTAAATAACAACACCTTTGCTAGAGTTGTGAGGGAAAAATGAGACTATATGCATAGAAGCATTTTAAAAAACAGAAAGGAACATCTACATTGAGATTTTTTTTTTGTGTGTGTATGTGATTTGTAGTCTTAAATTAGACCAGTGAGCAATGGACACAGACATAAAACTGCTACACAGAACTAATCTGAATGTAACTAAATTATTTTATTTTAATATTTGCTATGGAAAATCACCTTATTAGCAAATGAAGGAATACTTGCTTGAATGTGCTCCATGATTTCTATGGTTATATCTTAACATTTTATAAAACTTTTTTTCAAAACACAACTCTTTCAAAGCTGTGTCTATGTACTCTTGCTCCTTTGCAGAAGTATCTTAAATATTAAGTTTAATTAGCCTAAAATCCTAAATGTATTAATAAAAGCACAGTTTTTACCTATTATCTACTTTTCTTTGCTACCGTAACAGTTTAAAGGGCCAAGAGTAGCTAATGATGTGCAATGATCAACTAGGTAAATGTTAACCATTTTTCTTGTCTTCAGAGATGCCGGCAGAGCTACTTTATGTGAGGTATTTAAATCAACTTGCTAAATCTTAAGAACTGTTACGTATAATTACAAGATACCACATAGCTTGCTTATTTGTCTTGCACGATGCTATTTCTGAAATCACTAGACATAGAGTATTACATTCATAAGAACATCTATTACCTATTTTCTATAGCTTTGAATTTGCCAAACTAAGTTTTCATGAAGATCCTAACTGACATACAGAATAAACTTGAATATGAGATAACATTCCAGCTGAGTTATGCTTAGTTTTTAAGAGCTTATCTTTATATTTTCAAATGACATTTAGAGATTTCCCAAGCATACTATGTCCTTTACATATGCTTAAAATAGTGGATGAATATAAGTTAGTCTTCTCTTAATGAAGTTGGATAAACTTAAAAAAAATCAATTGTTAATAATGAGCAGCAATAGAACAAAGATTTCAAGGGCAAGTAAACTCTTTGAAATATGTTTAAAAATATTAACCTTTTTGCCTTCCCACCGAATGATCTTTTTTGTATAATTTGATTTTTTTATATTTTGTTTTCATTCACCATCAGGCAGGCTATGCCTGTCTAGGTGAGATTCTAAAGAGCAGAACTGTCTCATTGTCATCATACGTCTCCGCTCATCTACTCAAGGGCATGTTCTTGATCTCTATATCTGCCACCAGCAGTTCCCAAGTTCTTCCCAATCTGTCTCTCTTATTTACTACACGTAAGCTTCTGTGAGCTGAAAAGCCATCTTGCCAAACTTGCAAGAATTTTGTTCAAAATTAAACTAGGTTTGAAGATAATGTCTGAGAATTTTTTTTAGCACATAGACTTCCTGACTTCAATACCGATTTCCACATTCCTAGAAGCATTCTGAATAGTTGAGGTTGTCACATCAATGAATACCTTTATATTCAGGAAATTTGAGTCATACAGTTTACAGTTGTCTCTAGCTATATGCAAGGTATTCCTTCTGGGACCACTCCCCCAACTCCACATATGTGAAAATCCCCACATACTCAAGCCCTTCGGTGGGCCTCGTGGAACTGGTGGATATGAAAAGTAGAGCTTTCATATATGCTTATTTTGCATTCCTTGAATACTGTATTATCAATCCCCTAAACATAAATGGACCTGTGCAATTCTAACCCATGTTGTTCAAGGGTCAACTGCAGTTATAAACATAACTAGTTGTATGATAGTTTAGATGTTACGGGCCCTTTGTCTATGAATTAAACAGTCCAGTATTAGGTGCCTACATTTAAAACTATTGTCTTTGAAAACTAGTTTAAACAAAGCAATAAATAATCCAGATAAGATAGGAATCTTCTATTTTAGTAATAACATTGTTTCTCTCCCCATCATTTATCAAATATTTTCACAAGTACTTAGTTTGGCAGTGATTGGCAACAGAGCACAATGTTCCTTTCTGACATTTTTTGTTTGTTTGTTTGTTTTTGTTTTTGTTTTTTGTTTTTTTTTGAGACAGAGTCTTGCTCTGTTGCCAGACTGGAGTGTAGTGGCACAATCTCAGCTCACTGTAACCTCTGAGTTCCTGGTTCTAATGATTCTCCTGTCTCAGCCACCCAAGTAACTTGGATTACAGGCACGTGCCACCCATGCCCGGCTAATTCTTGTATTTGTAGCAGAGATGAAGTTTCACAGTGTTGGCCAGGATGGTCTCGATCTCCTGACCTCATGATCCACCCACCTCGGCCTCCTAAAGTGCTGGGATTACAGGCATGGACACTGTGCCCAGCCCCTTCTGACTTTTTAATGGATTATAATCAAAGAAAGACATACTCACATAAGCAACTTTTCATATAATTTTACCATACCATATAAGAATTAATGCCTTCATAATAAAGAATCCTTAACAATAGGATTGCTCCTGTTACATTATACCTAGGATGTAATACACCACATGCAAAGTTGACATTTACCATCATTTCCTCACCATTAAGACTAAGAGGATGTATAGCATTATTTATGATTAGCATTGCCTCCTAAAGTTTTTAATGATGAAACAACTAGACTATTTCTTGCTTAAAAAAAGTTTTAGCATATTAAAATTACATGATAGCAGGATACATACACACACACACTGAAATTTTAATTGTATGAATATATGTATGTTTATTATATATGCATACACTAAGACATATGTCAAACATATAGTATATAATATATAGTATATATATGGTATGGCCTATATATAGTATACATAGTATATACTATATAGTATATACTTGGGATACTATATATTCTACATATATCCTAGTACATGCATATATATATAAAATATGAACGATAAATATAAAATTTATCCTAGTATATATCCCAGTCTCCTATATAGTACTAGTATATATCCCAGTCTCCTATATAGTACTAGTATAAATCATAGCATGCTTAATATATATATATTTTTTATATATATATATATATATATATCTCCTTCTTAGTCCATTTTCTGTTGCTATGACAGAATACCCAAGACCGGGTAATTTATAAGGAAAAATGTTTTGTTTTTTATTGTACTGGAGCCTGGGAAGTTCAATACTGAGTGGCCATACTTGATCAGCTATTGTTGAGGGCCTTATGCTGTGTTATAATGTGACAAAAGGCATCACAGTGTGAGACATGCATAGGGAGAGCCAAACTGGCTTTTATAATCCCAGTCTCATGATAAGTATTTCATTGATATACTCCCATGACATTTCATTAAGTTATTAATCCATAAATGGATTAATCCACTAATGAGAGCAGAACTCTCATGACCCAATCATCTTTTAGGGGCCGAACCTCTTAAGATTATCATCTATAATTTATGCCTAAAAATAAAGAACATCTATTTTTTATCATTTTACCACAGGGCCACTTAGCTTTGCTTTTTCCTCCCCAGAGACCTCATGCTTTGAAAGACAATGGCTGTAAATTACAATTATTCACAATTTACTCATTTTTTGCTCTTTTTTAAATTTATTTTTATTTCAATAGGTTTTTGAGAAACAGGTAGTGTTTGATTACATGAATACGTTCTTTAGTTGTGATTTCTGAGATTTTGGTGCACCCTTCACCTAAGCAGTGTACACTGTACCCAATGTAACCAATCCCCTCCCACCCTTTCCTCTGGGCCCCCAAAGTCCACTCTATAATTCTTATGCCTTTGCATCCTCATAGCTTAGCTCTTACTTATGAATAAGAACATACAATGTTTGGTTTTCCATTTCTGAGTTATGTTGCTTAGAAAACTATTCTCCAATTCCACACAGGTTGCTGCGAATGCCATTATTTCATTCCTTTTTATGACTCAGTAGTATTCCATGTTATATGTATATATGTGTGTGTGTATATTCCATGTTATATAATATTTTCTTAATATTTCTTAATCCATTTGGACTGGTTCCATATTTTTGCAATTGCAAATTGTGCTGCTATAAACACACATGTACAAGTATCTTTTTCGTATAATGACTTCTTTTCCTCTGGGTAGATATCTATCAGTGTGATTGATGGATCAAATGGCAGATCTATTTTTAATTCTTTAAGGAATATCCACACTGTTTTTCATAGTGGTTGTACTAGTTTACATTCCTATCAACACTGTAAAAGTGTTCCCTTTTCACCACCTCCACACCAACATCTATTATATTCTTATTTTTTGATTATGTCCATTCTTGCAGGAGTAAGGTTGTATTTCACTGTGGTTTTGATTTGCTTTCCTTGATCATTAGTGATACTGATCATTTTTTCATAAGTTTGTTGGCCATTTGTATATCTTCTTTTGAAAATAGTCTATTCATGCCCTGGGCTCATTTTTTGATGGGATTATTTTTTTCTTTCTGATTTGTTTGAGTTCCTTATAGATTCTAGATATTAGTCATTTGTCAAATGCATTATTTGCAAAGACTTTTTTCCCACTTGGTGGGTTGTCTGTTTAATATGCTGATAGTTTCTTTTGTTGTGAAGAAGCTTTTTAGTTTAATTAAGTCCCTTCTATTTACCTTTGTTTTTGTTGCATTTGCTTTTGGGTTCTTGGTCATAAAGTCTTTGCCTAAGCCAATGTCTAGAATGGTTTTTTTCAATGTTATTTTCTAGAACTTTTATGGTTTCATTTCTTAGATGTAAGTCTTTGATCCATCTTGAGTTGATTTTTATATAAGGTGAGAGATGAGGATTTAGTTTTATTCTTTTAAATGTGGCTTGCCATTATCCCAGTGTCCTTTTCCCATTTTATGTTTTTGTTTGCTTTCTCAAAGATCAGTTGGCTATAAGTATTTGGCTTTATTTTGGGGTTCTCTGTTCTATTCCATTAGTCCATGTGCCTGTTTTTATACCACTACCATGCTGTTTTGGTAACTATAGGCTTGTAGTATAGTTTGAAGTCAGGTAATGTGATGCCTCCAGATTTGTTCATTGTGCTTAGACTTGCTTCTGCTATGCAGGCTATTTTTGGTTCCATATGAATTTTAAGATTATTTTTTCTAGTTCTGTGAAGAATGATGATGGTATTTTGATGGGAATCGCTTTGAATTTATAGATTGCTTTTTGGAGTATAGTCATTTTTACAATATTGATTCTACCCATCCATGAGTATGGAATGTGTTTTCATTTGTGTTGTCTATTTTTTTTTCACTAGTGTTTTATTGTTTTCTTTGTAGAGATCTTTCACTTCCTTAGCTAGGTATATTCCTAAGTATTTTTTTATTTTATTTTTTTACAGCTTTTGTAAAAGGAATTGAGTACTTGATTTAATTCTCAGCTTTGTTGCTATTGGTGTGTAGCAGTGCTACTGATTTGTGTCAATTGATTTTGTATCCTGAAACTTTACTGAATTCATTTATCAACTTTAGGAGCTTTTTAGATGAGTCTTTCAGGTTTTCTAAATGATATGATTATATCATTGGCAAACATCGACAGTTTGATTTTCTCATTACAAATTTGTGTGCCCTTTATTTCTCTCTCTTGTCTGATTGCTATGGCTAAGACTTCCAGTACTACGCTGAGTAGAGTCATGAAAGTGGGCATCCTGGTTTTGTTCCAGTTCTCACAGGGAATGTTTTCAACTTTTGCTTGTTCAGTATAATGTTGCCTGTGGATTTGTTATAAATGGCTTTTATTACCTTAAGGTATATTTCTTCTATACTAATTTTGCTGAGGGTTTTATTCATAAAGAGATGCTGAATTTTATCAAATACTTTATCTGTGTCTACTGAGATGATCATATTTTTTTGTTTTTAATTCTGTTTATGTGGTGTATCACATTTATTTACTTGCATACGTTAAACTATCCCTGCATCCCTGGTATAAAATCACTTAATCATGATACATTATGTTTTTGATATGCTGTTGGATTTGGTTAGCTAGTATTTTGCTGAGAATTTTTGCATCTATGTTGAGCAGGGGTATTGGCCTATAGTTTTCTTTGTTTTTTTTTTTTGTTGTTGTTATATCCTTCCCTGGTTTTGGTCTTAGGGTGGTACAGGCTTCATAGAATGATTTAGGGAGGATTTGCTTTTTCTCTATCTTTTGGAATAGTTTCAGTAGAAATGGTACCAATTCTTTGAATGTCTAATAGAATTCAACTGTGAATTCATCTGATCCTGGCCTTCTGTTGTTGTTGGCAATTTTAAAATTACTCTTTCAATCTTGTTACTTGTTATTGGCCTGTTCAGAGTTTCTATTTCTTCCTGATTTAATCTAGGAAGGGTGTATATTTCCAGGAATTTATCAATCTCATCTAGGTTTTCTAGTTTGTGCACATAATGGTGTCCATAGTAGCCTTGAATGATTTTGTTTTGTATTTCTGTGATATTTATTGTAATATCTCCCATTTTGTTTCTAATTGAGTTTACTTAGATCTCTCTTCTTTTCTTGTTTAATCTCACTAATGGTCTATCAGTTTTGTTTATCTTTACAAAGAATCAGCTTTTTGTTTCACTTATATTTTGCATTTTTTGTTTCAGTTTCATTTAATTCTGCTCTGAACTTTGTTATTTCTTTTCTTCTGTTGTGTTTGGGTTTCATTTGTTTTTGCTTCTCTAGTTCCTTAAAGTGTGATCTTAGATTGTCCATTTGTGCTCTTTCAGACTTTTTGTTTTAGGCATTTAATGCTATTAACTTTACTCTTAGCACTGCTTTTGCTGTATCCCAGAGGATTTTATTGGTTGTGTCACTATTAACATTCAGTTCAAAAAATTTTTAAATTTCCGTCTTTATTTTATTGTTCCCCAGTGATCATTCTGGAGCAGATTATTTAATCTCTACATAATTGCATGGTTTTCAGGGTTCCTTTTGGAGTAGATTTCCAATTTTGATCCACAGTGGTCTGAGAGAGTACTTGATATAATTTTGATTTCTTAAATTTATTAAGACTTGTTTTGTGGCCTAACATATTGTCTATCTTGGAGAAAGTTCCATATGCTGATGAATAAAATGTATATTCTCTAGTTGTAGGGTAGAATGTTCTGTAAATATCTGTTAAGTCCATTTGTTCTATGATACAGTTTAAGTCCTTTGTTTCTTTGTTGACTTTCTGTCTTGATGACCTGTCTAGTGCTGTCAGTGGAGTATTGAAGTCCCCCACTACTATTGATTTGCCATCTGTCTCATTTCTTAGGTCAATAGTAATTGTTTTCTACATTTGGGAGCTCCTGTGTGAGGTGCATATATATTATGGATTGTGATATTTTCCTGTTGGACTAATACTTTTGTCATTATACAATGTCTCTTTTTGTCTTTTTTAACTGTTGTTGCTTTAAGAATGCAAGAATAGCTATTCCTGCTCACTCTTGGTGTCCATTTGCATGGAATATATTTTTCTGCCTTCTTACTTTAAGTTTATGTGAGTCCTTATGTGTCAGGTGATTCTCTTGAAGACAGCAGACACTTGGTTTGTGGATTTTTATCCATTCTGCTATTTTGTATCTTTTAAGTGGAGCATTTAGACCATTTCCATTTAATGTCAGTACTGAAATATGAGGTATTATTCTATTCATCATGCAAGTTGTTGTCTGAATACCTTGGTAGTTTTTTTTTCATTGTGTTACTTTTTTATAGGCTCTGTGAGACTTATGCTTTAGGAGGTGTATTTTGGGGTTTGTTTCAAGATTTGGAGCTCCTTTTAGCATTTCTTGTAGTGCTGCCTTGGTAGTGGGGAATTTACTAAGCATTTGTTTGTCTGAAAAATATTTTATCTCTCCTCCATCTATGAAGTTTAGTTTCACTGAATATAAAATTCCTGGCTGATAAGTGTTTTGTTTAAAAAGGCTAAATATAAGACCCCAATCCCTTCTGGGTTGTAGGGTTTCTGCTGAGAAATCTGCTGTTAATCTGGTAGGGTTTCACTTATAGTTTACCTGATGCTTTTGCCTCACTGCTCTTAAAATTCTTTTCTTTTCTTGACTTAGATAACTTGATGATCTCTTTGCAATGAATTTCCCAGGTGTTCTTTGGGCTTCTTTTATTTGAATGCCTAGATCTTTAGCAAGACCAGGGCAGATTTCCTCAATGATTCCCTCAAATAAGATTTTCAAACTTTAAGATTTGTCTTCTTCCTCAGGAACAGCAATTATTTTTAAGTGTGGTCATTTAATATAATCCCAAATTTCTTGGAGGCTTTGTTCACTTTTTAAATTCTTTTTTCTTTGTCTTTGTCAGATTGTGTTAATTCCAAAGCTGTGTCTTTGAGCTCTAAAGTTTTTTCTTCTACTTGTTCTAGTGATTATCATACAGATTACCGGGGAAGTGGGGGAAAGCTGGCAGTAATGGGCCTCACCGAGCTCCCACATAGCCAGCAAGGCCAGTCTCACTCCCACCATGCCACAACAACAGCACCCAGCTTCTATCCAGCAGCTGGTGAGCAGGGCTGAGATGTTGCCCCAAGCTACAAGCCTCCCTGTTGAGAAAGCAAGCAGGGCTTTCAGGCCTTGCTCCCCAACACATGCCTGCACCATTGGCTGTGGCTTCTGTGCTTGTATCTGCACTTGCAGCTCACTCCTCAGATCCTGCTCAGAAAAATTTGGGCTTGGTTGAAATTATCACAAAGTTCAGCTAGAAGCCTCTTTCACCCTTTGGTCCCTCCGTAATTCTATTGGCTGCCTTCCCCCAAGAACTCCTGTGAAATAAAGTCAAGGATGGTTTCTTTGGGCTTGAGCTAGGGACTGGGAGTGCCTACAGGGCTCTTTACACTGTTTCTTTTACTTTTATATTTCACTTAGCTCCCTAACAGTTTCAGCTATAGGTAAGGTTAAATCCATCTCCTGTGATCTGGATTTTCAGGTTCTCCATTTCGGATGTGTATTCAGAGGCAGACTTTCCCCCCCGCTAACACTTTGAGAACTCAGTTTTTGGCTATCTCACAGAGTTTGCAGTAACAAGCCACTTCTTTCAAATGGGTCTGTGAATTCTTTTGTTTTCCTGGTATGGTCCTGCGGTGTATCTTGCAGCAAAAGTTCATGATGTGAGTCTCCACACACTCTTCTGTCCATCCAAGTGGAAGCTGCACATTAGTCCTGCCTCCTAGCCACCATTTTCCCCCAAGAAAACCATATTACATATTTCTCATACTGCATGCAGTCATCTTAATATGCCTCTTCTCATAGCATTTTCTTATGCAAATTTATGCACGTAGTTGTATATATAGTTGCACTTCACTTATTTTTTCCTGCTATATTATAATCATTGTATCAATATACCAAATTAATTTATCCATATTTTTGGTGGACATTTGGCATGTTTCTAGTTTTTTGTTATTATGAAAGTACTGTTATAAACATTCTTAAATATTCTAACTGGTATTTATGTTCAAAGTTCTCTTTTTGGTATAAGCCTTTCCACTTTTGTGGAATTTTGAATCGTAGGATATTTGAATGATTAACTGCATAAAATGATTTCCAATTGTTTTAGTATGGTTGGAGTAATTTACAACTTAACTTTTATAAGTAAAAATGATCCACATCTTTGCAAACATTGATATTACCAAAACTTAATTTTTGCTAAAGAAAGGGTATAAAAAGTGGTGTTTAAGTTCTTTTGAATTGTGTTTTACTGAGAGTCAACAAGAGCAAGGAGGGTTTTTTGTTGATTGTTGGCCATATGTTTCTTTATCTGTTAAATATTTTTCATGTATTGTCTATTTTTATATTCTATTGTTGTTGATTTGTGGTATAAGTTCTTTATATATTCTTAGTTAGTAATTGCTAGTTATATGAATGATAAATATTTCCTCCCAATTTGCAAATTCTGTACCTGTTCAGGGCTCTCCATTCACTCCATTAAATAACTTGTCTTTTCATTCTAATCTATTTTTCAGTATACTAATAGCAAAAAGATAATAAATTTTTCAAGTCCTCTGCTGTTATTATTCTTAAAACATGCAGAAACTCTTCTGGGCCATTTGATCTTCCATATACAATTTATAATTAATTTATCAAGTGTCCCCTTAATTTTGTGGGACTTTTTATTGTAGTTCTATGGATGTATGGATTAAATTAAGGAGAATGTACATCACTGTGTTCCTATATAAAAATAAAATGAAGACTGCATGAATGTGATGGCAATGTAAGTGTACATAAAATATCTCCTACAAATCACCCCCAAAATATATAAAATTTAGACAAATTGTAAAGCACTTTGACCATGTGAAAATGAAAGATGAAATTTTTTTTTTATATATCAGTGGAAGGTGATTTGGAAGTACATTTTTGGGCCAAATATTTTAAGGCCTATCTGTAATCCTTTAAGCCCAGATACTACCAATACATGTACATATGCAAACCCCACAAAACAGGAAGTGGGTCTGGCTTGTTCTCGTATGTTTCCCTAACAATCACAGTGCATGTCACAAAAGAGGTTCTTAAGAATATTTATCGACATAATGATTAAGAAACAAGTAACATAATTCAAATTTACTTTCATTTTTTACACTTAACTTGGGATGCAGTATATTTACTAACCAAAAAATGTGTAGCTTTAAATTTTCCTTAATGACACTATTTTACAAGTGTGGCAAAAGCAGAATATTATTTCCTCTTCCTCTTCTTCTGGGCCTTAATATCATCTCATTATCAAATGTCACTCTTAGCAGAAAAAATTGCAAGAATGGAGAGAAATGAGTAGAAAGCTGCTTATGCAGCTAAACTACCTAGAAGGTAAATTTAGAAAGTTTAGCTGGATGAGTTAAAAACAGCCAATTGAAAGTAGGCAAAAATTCTAGCACAGAAAAAGATAGTCCATCTTGTACAACACCATTAAAGTAAGAGAAAAAGAAAATGCAACTGATATTATTGGGGAGTTTCTGACTACGCCTATATGTTTTTGCAAACTGTTAATGTAATAAATTTATTTAAACCTTAAAGATACAGTGGCAAGTCGATTTTATTATGTTTATTTTATATGATATTTCTGTAATCATGTTTCTAAGACCTTTTCAGAATTATTTGATTCATAATTCTTAATTTGTGTGCCAGTTTTAGTAATATATATTTTGTTGAACAACTGTCCACTTTGGGAGATTTTCAAATGTGTTGCCATATAATTTCCTATAATAATCTCATATTTTTAAAAATATTTTCAGTATCTGTGGTTATTCTTTCCTCACAACTAATTTTTTTGTTCTCCTTATTTCTCATTTGAAAAGTTCAGCAATGTTTATCTAATGACTAACCTTATCAAAATATTAGGTTTATTCTGATTATTTAAAATATTCTAGTATCTTAAAATCACCTAATTATTGTATTAGAATTATTATCATATCTATCATTTATCTATCCTCTTATATATGTATTGATTGCATTTTATCCTATATTTTCTATTATAAAAAATACTTCCATTTCATATTTCTCTTTTTTTATTTATTTTAATATTCTAAGACTTTTACTATTTCTTTTAACTTTTTATTTTATTTTAAGTTCCAGGACACATGTGTGGAATGTGCAGGTTTGTTACATAGGCAAATTGGGTACCATGGTGATATGCTGCACCTATCCTGGATTTTATGCCCAGCATACATTAGCTATTTTTCCTGATACCCTCCCTCCTTTCTCCCATACCCTCTGACAATCCTCAATGTGTGTTGTTCTCCTCCATGTGTCTATGTGTCCTCATTGTTCACCTCCCATTTATAAGTGAGAACATGCATTGTTTGGTTTTCTGTTCCTGCATTAGTTTGCTGTGTATAGTGGCTTCCAGCTCCATCCATGTCCCTGCAAAGGACATGATCTCATTCCTCTTTATGGCTGCATAGTATTCCATGGTGTATATGTGCCACATTTTCTTATTACAGTCTATCACTGATGGGCATTTGGGTTGATACCATGTCATTGCTATTGTGAATAGTACTGCAATGAATATACGTGTGCCCATATCTTTATAATAGAATCATTTATATTCCTTTGGGTATATACTCAGTAATGGGATTGCTTGGTCAAATGGTATTTCTGGTTCTAGGTCTTTGAGGAATCACCACACTGTCTTTCACAATGGTTGAACTAATTCACATTCTCACCACAGTGTAAAAGCGTTCCTATTTCTCTCCACAGCCTCTCCAGCACCTGTTGTTTCTTGTTTTTTTAATAATCATCATTCTGACTGGTGTGATATAGTATCGCATTGTGGTTTTGATTTGCATTTCTCTAATGACCAGGGATGTTGAGCTTTTTTTAATTTCTTTGTTAGCTGCATAGATGTGTTCTTTTGAGAAATGTCTGTTCATGGCTTTGCCCACTTTTTAATGGGGTTTTTTTTCTTGTAAATTTGTTAAGGTTCCTTGTAGATTTTGGATATTAAACCTTTGTCTGATGGATAAATTGCAAAAATTTTCTCCTATTCTGGAGGTTGTCTCTTCCCTCTGATGGTAGTTTCATTTGCTGTGCTGAAGCTCCTTAGTTTAAGTAGATCTCATTTGTTAACTTTTGCTTTTGTTGAAATCGCTTTTGATGTTTTAATCATGAAATCTTTGCCCATGCCTATGTCCTGAATGGTATTGTCTGATTTTCTTCTACGGTTTTTATAGTTTTAGGTTTCACATTTGAGTCTTTAATTTATCTTGAGTTATTTTTCATATAATGTGTAAAAAACAGGTTGAGTTTCAATTTTCTGCATATGGCTAACCAGTTTTCCCAGCACCATTTATTAAATATGGAATCTTTCCCCATTGCTTGTTTTTGTCAGGTTTGTCAAGGATCAGATGGTCGTAGATGTGCAATATTAATCCTGAGTTCTCTATTCTGTCCCATTTTTCTATGCATCTATTTTTCTACCAGTACCATGCTGTTTGGTTACTGTAGCATTGTAGTATAGTTAGAAATTAGGTAGTGTGATGCTTTCAGCTTTGTTTTTTTGCTTAAGATTCTCTTGGGAATCTGGGCTGTTTTTTGCTTCACTATGAATCTAAAAATAGATTTTATTTTCTAATTATGTGAAGAATGTCAATGGTAGTTTAATGAGAATAGCATTAAATGTATAAATTACTTTGAGCAGTATGGCCATTTTCATGATATTGATTCTTCCTATCCATGAGCAAGGAATGTTTTTCCATTTGTTTGTGTCATGTCTCATTTCCTTGAGCAGTGGTTTATAGGTTTATAGTTCTCTGTGAAGAGGTCCTTCACTTCCCCTGTTAGCTGTATTCCTAGCTATTTTATTTTAATTTTTTTTAGCAATTGTGAATAAGAGTTCACTCATGATTTGGCTCTGTGCTTGCCTATTGTTGGTTTATAGGAATGCTTGTGATTTTTGAACATTGATTTTGTATCCTGAGATTTTGCTGAAGTTGCTTATCAGCTTAGGAAGCTATTGTGCTGAGTTGGTGGAGTTTTCTAGAAATAGGTTCATGTCATCTGCAAAGAGGGAAAATTTGACTTCCTCTCTTCCTATTTGAATACCTTTTATTTCTTTCTCTTGGCTGATTGCCCTAGCCAGAACTTCAAATACTATGTTGAATAGGAGTGGTGGGAGAGCATTCTTGTTTTGTGCCAGTTTTTATGGGGAATAATTCCAGCTTTTACCCATTTAGTATGATATTGGCTGTGAATTTATCATAAATGGCTCTAATTATTTTGAGGATTGTTCCTTTAGTACCCACTTTATTGAGAGTTTTTAACATGAACAAATGTTGAATTTTATCTAAAGGCTTTTCTGTGTCTATCGAGATAATCATATGTGGTTTTTGTGTTTAGCTTTGTTTAAAACGTGATGAATTACATTTATTGATTTGAATATGTTGAACCAGCCTTGCATCCTGGGGATTAAGATTACTTGATTGTGGTGTATAAGCTTTCTGATGTGCTGCTGGATTTGGCTTGTCAGTATTTTATTGAGGATTTTTGCATTTATGTTCATCAGGGATATTGGCCTGAAGTTTTGTTTTTTGTTTTTTTTTTTCTCTTATCTCTGCCAAGTTTTGGTATTAGGATGACGCTGACTTCATAGAATGAGTTAGGGAGGAGTCCCCCCTTTTCAATTGTTTGGAATACTTTCAGAAAAAAATGGTACAAGCTCTTCTTTGTATATTCAGTAGAATTCAGCTCTAAATTTATCTGGTCCTGTGTTTTTGTTTTTGTTTTTTTTGGTTGGTAGGCTATTTGTTACTACCACAACTTCAGTACTTGTTACTTGTCTATTCAGGGATTCAGATTCTTCCTGGTTCAATCTTGGAAGAGTGTACCTGTCCAGGAATTTATCCATTTCTTCTAGATTTTCTACTCTATTTGCATAGAGGTGTTTATATTATTCTCTGATGGTTGTTTGTATTTCTGTGGGGTTAGTGGTGATATGGCCTTTATTATTTTTTATTGTATCCACTTGATTCTTCTCTCTTTTCTTCTTTAATAGTCTAGCTAGTGGTCTATTTATTAATTTTTTCATAAAAACAGATTCATTGATCTTTTGAAGTGTTTTAGTGTCTCCATCTCCTTCAGTTCCACTCTCATCTTGGTTATTTCTTGTCTTCTGTTACCCTTGAGGTTTGTTTGCTCTTAGTTCTCCAGTTCTTTAAGTTGTGATGCTAGAATGTAGATTTAACATCTTTCTAGCTTTTTGATGTTGGCGTTTAGTGCTATAAATTTCCCTCTTAATACTGCTTTAGCTGCATCCCAGAGGTTCTGATACTTTGTCTCTTTGTTCTCACTAGTTTGAAATAACTTCTTGACTTTTGTCTTAATTTTGTTGTTTACCCAGGAGTCATTCAGGAGCAGGATGTTCAATTTCTATGTAGTTGTGTAGTTTTGAGTGAGTGTCTTAATCTTGAGTTCTAATTTGATTACACTGTGGTCTGAGAGACTGTTATGATTTCAGTTCTTTCTAATTTGCTGAGGAGTGTTTTACTTCCAATTATGTGATCAATTTTAGTGTAAGTGCCATGTGGTGGCAAGAAAAATGTATATTTTGTTGTTGTTTTTGGGTAGAGAGTTCTGTAGATATATGTCATGTCCACATGATCCAGAGCTGAATTCAAGTTCTGAATATCTTTGCTAATTATCTGCCTTGATGATCTGTCTAATATTGACAGTGGAATGATAAAGTCTTTCACTATTATTGTGTGAGAGTCCAAGTCTCTTTGTGGGACTCTAAGAACTTGTTTTATGAATCTGGGTGCTCCTGTATTGGATGCATATATATCTAGGATAGTTAGCTCTTCTTGATGAATTAAACCTTTTGTCCTTATGTAGTGCCCTTCTTTGTCTTTTTTCGATCTTTGTTGGTTTAAAGTCTGTTTTGTAAGAAACTAGGATTTCAGCCTCTGCTTTTTTTTCTGCTTTCCATTTGCTTCATAAACTTTCCTTCATTTTTTTTTTTTTTTTTTAGCCTATGTGTGCACATGAAATGGGTTTTTGAATACAGCACACCAATGAGTTTGACTCTATCCAGTTTGCCCATCTGTGTCTTTTAATTGGGGCATTTAGCCCATTTACATTTAAGGTTAATATTGTTATGTGTTAATTTGATCCTGTCATCATGATGTTAACTGGTTATCTTGCAGACTTGTTAATGTAGTTGTTTATAGTGTTGTTGGTCTCTGTACTTCAGTGTGTTTTTCTAGTGGCTAGTAATGGTTTTCCTTTCCATATTTAGTGCTTCTTTCAGGAGCTCTTGCAAGGCAGGCTTTGTGGTGATAAATTCCCACAGCATTTGCATAAATTCCCACAGCATTTGCTTGTCTGAAAAGGATTTTATTTCTCCTTCACTATTGTTTCACACATAGTTTCACCAGATCTGAAATTCTGGGTTGGAAATTATTTTCTTTAATAATATTGAATATTGACCGCCAATATCTTCTGGCTTGTAGGGTTTCCACTGAGTGGTCTGATGTTAGTCTGATGGGTTTTACTTTGTAGGTGACCTGACCTTTCTCTCTGGTTGCCTTTAGCATTTTTTCTTGCATTTTGACCTTGGAGAATCTGATGATTATGTGTGTGGGGATTATCTTCTCATGGAGTATTTTACTGGTGTTCTCTGGATTTCCTAAATTTGAATGTTAGCCTGTCTTGCTAGGTTGGAGAAATTCTCTTGGATAATATCCTGAAGTATGTTTTCCAACTTGGTTCTGTTCTCCCTGTCTCTTTCAGGTACCCCAATCAATCATAGGTTTGGTGTTCTTACAAAATCCCATAGATCTTGGATGTTTTGTTCATTCCTTTTTATTATTTTTTTCTCTAATTTGCCTGCATGTCTTATTTCAGCAAGATAGTCTTCAAGCTCTGAGATTCTTTTCTCCTCTTTCTCCTCTTGGTTTATTTGGCTATTGATACTTGTGGTTGCATTGTTAAGCTATCCTGTTGTGTTTTTTAGCTCCTTCGGGTTATTTATATTCCTCTCTAAACTGGTTATTCTGGTTAACAGCTCTTGTAATGTTTTATTATGTTTCTTAGCTTCTCTGCATTGGGTTAGAAGATAGTCCTTTAGCACAGTGAAATTCGTTATTACCCACCTTCTGAAGCCTCTTTCTGTCTCTTTATCCATCTCACTCTCAGCCCAGTTCTGTGCCCTTGCTGGAGATGTGTTACAATCATTAGGAGTACAACAGGCACTCTGGCTTTTTGAGCTTTCGGTGTTTTCTTGCATTGTTTTCTACTCCTCTTTGTGAGCTTATTTACCTTCAATTTTTGAGTCTGCTGACATTTGGATGGGATTTTTGTAGGATCTTTTTTGTTGATATTGTTGTTGCTTTGCTTTTGGTTTGTTTGTTTTCCTTTTATCAGGCCCCTCTTCCATAGAGCTGCTGCGGTTTGCTGGGGGTCCACTCCAGACCCTATTCACCTGTGTCCCTCCCACATTTGTTAGTGTTACCAGCAGAGGCTGCAAAACAGCAAAGATGGCTGCTTGCTCCTTACTCGAGGAGCTCCATCCCATAGGGACACTGACCTAATGCTGGTGGGAATGCTCCTGTATATGGTGTCTGGTGACTCCTACAGGGGGATCTCCCATAGTCAGGAGTGATAGGATCAGGGACCCACTTAATGAAGAACTGGCTGCCTTTTGGAGGTGTGGGTGCACTGTGTTGGGAGGAACCCCCGTTGTCTGGACTGCCTGGCCTCTTCAGAGCCAGCAGGCAGGAAAGACTAAGTCCACTGAGCCATGGAGACCATAGCAGCCCTTCCCTCAGGGGCTCTGTCCCAGGGAGATCAGAGTTCTGTCCATAAACCCATGGGTGGAGCTGCTAAAATTCCTGCAGGGTGGCTTTGCCCAGTGAGGGGAAATGGATCCTGGTCCCACTTAAAGAAGCAGTTTGGCCACGATCTGCCACAGCCACTGTGTTGCGCCATAGGAAAATCTTCCCAGTCCAAACTGTCCAGGCTCCTGGCACTGGCAGGGGCAAATGGCAGACTGGAGCCACAGTGATCACCGCCACCACTCCCCCCAGAACTCAATCAATTTAGGCAGTCTCCAGCCTGCTGCCACTGGCTGCAACACAAGTGGCTGCTGACTGTCTCTATAGCTCTATGCTTGGACCCCAAGCATGGGCTCATAAGGGTATCTCCTGATCCATGGGTTGCACAGATCTGTGGAAACAGTGAGGTTTCCTGCTGGGATATCACTATCATTCACTGCTTCCCTTGGCTGGGGGTGATGCTCCCCTTGCCCTATGCAGCTCCCAGGTGGGCCATTGTTCTATCCTTTTCCTCATTCTCTGTAGGTCGTGCCAACTGCCTAGTAATTCTCAATAAGAGAACCTTGATACTTCAGCCGAAGGTGCAGGATCCATTCACCATTTTCATTCTTCTCGGTGGGAGCCACCAACAGCAGCTGCTTCTAGTCAGCCATCTTGTCCCCTCCTTTTTATTTTTTATTCTTTGTTTTTTAGTAAGTTATTTAAGTTTATGACAGGTTTGTCATTATCTTTAACTCAAGCACTATTAGGTTCATGTTGTTTAATTATTATGAAGTTAAGAACTTTTAAAAAATATTTTCTTTCGCTCCCAGTAATTTTGTCTTGTGAACAGAGGATATAGCTTGCAAAGCCCTTACATTTTAAATTTAGTCAGGTTCTTTTTCTGTGTGTGTGACCAACTACTAAATTAGTTTTTGGAAATATTTCATGGACATTCCATAAAGTATGTTTTTATTCTCTATTTTTAGAATGTATATAACAGGTTCATTGTTATTTAATCACTCTGTTTTTCCATATTTTTGTGTAATAGACCTATATAATTCAAAAAAGTTATATCAAAATCAAATTTTTATTCTGATTTTACTTAGCTTCCTTTGCCTTTTCAAACTAAATACTTTTAACTCTTTGTTATTTGGTGTAGTTACAGCTCTGATTGCCATAACATCTTCATAAATTATTTTTCTAATGATATATTTTTCCCCTCTTAATGCCTCTAATTTTAAGATCATGTTCTTAGATAATAACATGATCACTTCACCCAGTTGTTGCCCTTTGCTAGGTATTATTTTGCCTTCTATGTATTTATTTACTTTTAACCTTTCCTCACCACTTTCTTATTTATGGTTCTTATGAAGAAACACATTTCTTAATAGTCCTTTTAATGTAACCTGAAATTCTTTTTCTCTCCCTCTCTCTCTCTCTGACCACCACTTTTTCTCGTGAATATAAGTAATTCAAAATCCAAGCTGTTGGAACTTTAAGTATTTAAAGTCTTAAAGGAATGTGATTATGGAACCTGAGTCACAGGACAGGCCATATGACCTAGGCAGCAGTAACCTTTGTTTCTCTGATTATACATTAATCTTCTTCCTTACTTACATTGTTTTGTAAAATATTGCAAATGACTAAAGGGCACAGTGAAGACCCCTTTACTCTTTACTGTTCATCTTCATTATAGATTAATTTCCCTCTTATCTTTCTCACACAAATACTTCATAACTATCATATCATCTTACAATAAAATGTTAAACACATTTTTAAATTAGTAAAGAAATATAAACAGATGTAAAGAGAAAAAAACAAGCTTTGACAAAAATTAACTAATAAAACAGTTGTATAAACCAGCATCATATGGAAAATGTTGTAAAACTGTTAATTTTTTTTCTCATATAAGCAAGACTTTAATTTTTAACTTTGGAGCACTTACCCCATTTCTCTAAAGTCTTTGTTTCCCAGATGGTCATTCCCAGTACTGGGCTCAAATAAACTCTATAATGAATCATATATTCTGACTCTCATTATTTAAGGTTGACATCTCTCTCAGTTCATTGAACTGTACTATAAAGACAGATGTAATTGATTTTATATTATCCATTTTCAGTTACTATTTTATAAGCTTTCTGTTTGTTCCATCCTTTTAACCCCTATATCCTTATTAATTGATGAGGTTATCAGTCATTACCTATTTCCCTTATTAAATTGTAAGTTATTAGGTCCTCTACCTACAGTTAATTATGTATCTTTTTCTAACACTGACAACCAAAAAAATTTTCCTTACTATTATTTGAAAACAAAGCACTGATTATTTCACCTAGTCAACGTACACAATTCACCCACTGTTTGTTTTCATCTGCTATAAGCATAATATTTAGAATACTTCTACCACACTTACCTGACTTTATTTTATCAATCCACTAAGTTTATCTGAGAAAATTTAATACTTCACCTTGGTTCTAATATAATAATTCCCTACACAATATGTCCCATCCATCTCAAGAATCCCAATTCAGCTAAGTCATTAGTCATTGATTTTGATTAAGCTGTGTATTACTAACCACTATTATCAGTCCTCATTATCTTCCAAAATCTAAAATCTCTGTTCATTTTTTGTTTAAGTAATATATCTAAATGTTTGCTAAGACTCATGCATCTTGCCCTAATGGTTTACATGCTGTGAATCAATACATGACTTTTAAAAATTGACACATAATAATTGTGCATATTTATAGTATACAGAATGATATTTTGATACATACAGTGTGCAACAATCAAATCAGGGTAATTAGCATAACCTTTACCATAAACATTTATTATTTATTTGTGTTAGGAAAATTCAAAATCCTCCCTTCTAGTTATTTTTAAATACACAATACTTATTGTTATTTATAGACACTACAGTGCTATAGAACAGTAGAACTTATTCCTCCTATCTATCTGTAATTTTGTGTCCTTTTACCAACCTTTCCCTGTCCCTCATTCCCCTCTACCTTCCTCAGTTTGTAGTAACCACTATTCTATTCTCTACTTCTATGAGATCAAAATTTTTTTAGCTTCCACATATTCTTTTCATGACAGGGAAGTAATCCCATGACTAAGTGTAAGATTCTCAGTCTTTTTTTTCTCTTAGTAGTTGTCTGAACATATCACTCCATTGTCTTCAACATCTAACATTATAGATGGGAAGTATGAGGTCAGTTTCATTCTTTTCCTTTTTGAAGAAAAAAAATTGGAATAAAAACTTGCAATATTTATTTTTATACAGAAATTTAGGAATCATTACACAGGTTGAATACCCCTTATCTGAAATGCTTGAGACCAGCAGAAGTATTTCAGATTTTAGATTTTTTTAGATTTTGGAATTATCACATTATACCAGTTGAGCATCCCAAATTCAAAAATTCAAAATGAATATTCTTATGAGCATTTCCTTTATTATTATTATTATTATACTTTTAGTTTTAGGGTACATGTGCACAATGTGCAGGTTAGTTACATATGTATACATGTGTCATGCTGGTGTGCTGCACCCATTAACTCGCCATTTAGCATTAGGTATATATCCTAATGCTATCCCTTCTCCCTCCCCCCATCCCACAACAGTCCCCAGAGTGTGATGTTCCCCTTCCTGTGCCCATGTGTTCTCATTGTTCAGTTCCCATCTATGAGTGAGAACACGTGGTGTTTGGCTTTTGTCCTTGCGATAGTTTACTGAGAATGATGATTTCCAATTTCATCCATGTCCCTACAAAGGACATGAACTCATCATTTTTGATGGCTGCATAGTATTCCATGGTGTATATGTGCCACATTTTCTTAATCCAGTCTATCATTGTTGGACACTTCGGTTGGTTCCAAGTCTTTGCTATTGTGAATAATGCCGCAATAAACATACGTGTGCATGTGTCTTTATAGCAGCATGATTTATAGTCTTTTGGGTATATACCCAGTAATGGGATGGCTGGGTCAAATGGTATATCTGGTTCTAGATCCCTGAGGAATCGCCACACTGACTTCCACAATGGTTGAACTAGTTTACAGTCCCACCAACGGTGTAAAAGTGTTCCTATTTCTCCACATCCTCTCCAGCACCTGTTGTTTCCTGACTTTTTAATGATCGCCATTCTAACTGGTGTGAGATGGTATCTCATGGTGGTTTTGATTTGCATTTCTCTGATGGCCAGCGATGATGAGCATTTTTTCATGTGTCTTTTGGCTGCATAAATGTCTTCTTTTGAGAAGTGTCTGTTCATATCCTTCACCCACTTTTTGATGGGGTTGTTTGTTTTTTTCTTGTAAATTTGTTTGGGTTCATTGTAGATTCTGGATATTAGCCCTTTGTCAGATGAGTAGGTTGTGAAAATTTTCTCCCATTTTGTAGGTTGCCTGTTCACTCTGATGGTGGTTTCTTTTGCTGTGCGGAAGCTCTTTAGTTGAATTAGATCCCATTTGTCAATTTTGGCTTTTGTTGCCATTGCTTTTGGTGTTTTAGACATGAAGTCCTTGCCCATGCCTATGTCCTGAATGGTATTGTCTAGGTTTTCTTCTAGAGTTGTTATGGTTTTAGGTCTAACGTTCAAGTCTTTAATCTATCTTGAATTAATTTTTGTATAAGGTGTAAGGAAGGGGTCCAGTCCTTTGAGGGTCATATAGGTGCCCAAAACGTGTTGCATTTGGGGACATTTAGAATTTCAAATTTTCAGGTTTGGAATGTTGAACATGTATCATATATCTAGATGTGTTTTTTGTCCTCCTATTTTATCTAAAATTTTGGGACTGTTCCATTATTCAAATTCAAGTTCTCAGTTCATGGAGATATTATTTTTAAATTTTTAAATCCTTTCCTGTCCTTTATTTGCTCATTGTGGGAATTGTTTTAGTCACCTTTTCTGTGCCAGTCCTACAGGACACTGACTTATATGTGCAACTCTTCGTATTTTTATTGTGTGTACAAAACGTTTCTTTCATTTGATCATCTGGGCCACAAACTCAGGTATTAATAATAAAAATTCCATTATTTAATTCATCTACTGATTTTTAAAATGGAAGTTTTTTAAACAAAATATTTCTATTTTGCTATTGAATCTTGTTTTAATACTTACATTTCTCCCTATTTTCATTGTCTTCCATCTGGGTCTTGGAATTGATTTTGCTTCCTTTTTGCAGTTTATAATTATTATTATATTTTATAAATATAAATGCAAACACTTTCACATAAGTTACCTAATTTAATCTTTGCAACAGTTTAAGTAGGGTTTTTTTTATTAATATACTGTATAGAAGTAGATACTACCGCTTAAGGAAGTGAAAATTCTTGCCCACATTCATGCAGCCAAGTGTGAGATGTGAATTTGAGATTCTCTGATACAAAAGTCCTCTTTTTTTTTTCATGACATAGTATATTGTCTTTCTTGAGCAGCTTTAAATTTATCTTTATATGATAACCTGATTTTTAAAACCTGTGAAAATTTTAGATTTACATTATAAATGCATATTTATACAAGCAAATATTTTGTGTCAGAAAATAAATATTCACACATCAACATAATATTATTACCAAAAGATCATCACTATTTTACCAATATTATATACATGTTATACATAAAATACTATTTTCTAAAACAACATTTCTATATGCTTGTTCCTTTAAATATATTTTAATAAAGCAACTAATTTAGTATATTCAGAGTTTTATCTGACTTTTTCACATAATATTAAAGTGTTATTTTTCTACAGGACTACATTTTTTTCCCTTCTTTCATTTCTTATATGAGCAGTATTTATTTTTCTTTTCTGATTTTGCTGACATTCTTCTTACCCTCCATCTCTTGCTTTATTTACATAAGCTTATCTTGCTTTAGCACTACAAAGTAATTCATCTTAAACACCTTTATGCATTTATGAGTATGTTTCATTATGATACTATTTTATGTACACACACTGGTACACAAACACATACAATACTTTTTAGGAGTTTTTGGGGTCATTTTTGTTGTTTTGTTTGCTTAATATAGTAGGATCATATAATACATACTCTACTATATCTTGATTTTTCATGCAACTCTACTCTCCCAATTAGTATAGCTCTAATTTAGAATTTAAAAGGTCTACAAAGTGTTTTATAGCATGAGTATAATCTACTTTATTTGCCTTTTCCTTCAGTTTTCCTATTCTGTTTTTTATTTATTTTCTTGAGTAATGATGAAAATTCAATGATCACATAATATTTTATTCACCCAACTTGATAACCAGTAATAAGTGGAAGATACAGTAAAACAAAAAAAAAAGTCTACATTACTTTCATATCCTTTTCTCTCAAGTAAATCAATTATGAGACATTTCTCTCTAAATAAGAATTATTGTCTCTGATTTTAAGTGCTAATTAATAATTGAATTAATATTTATTCTTCCCTAGACATGTCTTCCTTTGAGCATGTAATGAAATCTATTATAAATTGTTTCCCCCTAACTTTTTTTATGTTGATTCTGCCTGCTTCTTGAGTTCGAAAACCTCCCTTAGATAAAGCAGTGAATGCCAGAAGAGCTAATGAAATACATAACTGCCTGGTTATAAGGCATTCAAAACCACTGCCATATATTGGTCTTCATTTAACACCCCCTATTATCTCTATTCCTATTTTGGCACTTTGATTTCTGTGCATAGGTAGCAATTAGTAAGAAAGCTTGTATCTGCTCTACTAGATTTGCAGTGATATTTTATATTTTATGTTTACATTTTCATATAGAAGAAAGATGACACAGCCTAAATTACTCATCCTTTGGCGAAGTTACATATGGTGTCAGGAATTGTGGAATTCAGAATTTGTATTTTTTTAATTCCTTTTTCTGGAATATACATTGCAAATTCTCTTCTCATCTCTAGATATATTTAATATTGTATACAGTGAAGGGATATTCCCAAATGGATAATAAAATCTGAATAATTTTGTTATGATCTCTTTATTATCTAACTGCTTTTGTATGTTTATGACAGTAACAGTAAACATATGACTGGTTAAGTGAATTTCTTAAATTTCTTTAAGAAGTTCTGAAATACTTAGTCCTGAGGCTGTACATGCTTTCTTATTCCCTTGGTATGTCTAGTCTACATAGTAGACACATATATATTATAAATCAGACAGATAGATCTAAGTTGAAATGCAATCATCATCATTTACTAGCTACAGTGAGCGAACACAACCCTTTCATGGATCATCCATTTCTCTAATAGCCTCCAGATTTCCTTAGAAACATCTCTTTTCCATTATTAGTCATAGAGTTTGAATGGGATTGACAATATCACAGCTCCAGAGATAGTCCTTTATTTGCCAAAATAATCTGAAAAATTTTACCTCCTTGTTCAAAATATTTATAATATTTAGACCACTCTGCATAAGACGTTCTAGCTACAAATCAGTTAATTCCTTTTTTGTTTTCTGTTTCTTGTTTTTCTGTCATTATTATTAATTCCATGACATTGGACAAGCTACCTAATCTCCTTGAACTTTTGTTTCTTCTCTATAAAACAGTGGTTCCAGTATAATATACACTGTAGAGTTATTATAAAGTTTAAACTACATAGCACGTTTTTAATGATATATTTTCTACACAGTGTAGACAATAAGAGATTAACAATGGAAACAGCAGTCTTGAAAATTTGATTTCAAAATCCCTCTAAAGCTCAGGAGTAGGCTGATGTGAGAGTAGCAGTAGGAAATAGTTTCCTTCACAGACCCATGCTGATGAAAACTGGGCTCCATAGGCAAGCCAATAATCACTATTCCCATAATTCAGTGAAACCTAATGCCATATAACCAATATATCTTCAGATGAGATGTTTTCCTCATAACCCTCTGTGCTTATAGATTTTAAGTCTAGTTAAATACTTAATATCAATCAAGGTAGTCAAGCAAATTTGTGAACATCATCATTGCATGGGGTGATTTAAAGTGACTATCAGTCCTTGGTGTTGACAAGTTAATGTTTCATGATTCACTATTGCCATTGTTTACATGATAACTTATAATTAAGAAAGCACTCATGCTTGGAACCACTGTACTTCCTCTCTATAAAATATAAAGGTGTTTATTTTTCCTTTAAGTAAGTCATTAAGTATTTAAGAGACATTTCCTAAATGCAAAATTGTTACATGATATGGAAAAGTACTTGTATAAATTAAGGACAATCACAGGAAAATGTGAATAATTAATCATTTAAATGATAGTTTAAGAAAAGAAAATAAGAAGTACAAATAAACGCATATCACCATATTACTCTATTAAAAATTTTGGAGCATATTTGGTAAAAATCAATGAGACCACATGGACACAGGAAGGGGAACATCACACACTGGAGACTGTTGTGGGGTTGGGGTGGGGGAGGGATAGCATTAGAAGATATACCTAATGCTAAATGTCGAGTTAATGGGTGCAGCACACCAACATGGCACGTGTATACATATGTAACAAACCTGCACGTTGTGCACATGTACCCTAAAACTTAAAGTATAATAATAATAATAAAATTTAAAAAAGTGATACCATATAAAATTATGCAAAACAGTTTATTT
Organism: Pongo abelii; assembly: GCF_028885655.2. Lineage (NCBI taxonomy): Eukaryota > Metazoa > Chordata > Mammalia > Primates > Hominidae > Pongo > Pongo abelii. Next base: position 90,635,366 of record NC_071991.2, read on the forward strand.
TCTTGAATGTACCAGAAATTACTCTAGAAATTAAGAACTAAATAAATATATTAAAATAATTTTGTTCTTCATAGACAGAAAAAAATATTTTAATCCCAAAGTTATACTTTTACCTTTTTCTATTCTATTTTGTGTTCTCTAAAATGTCTAAAAACTCCTACCCTTAAAACATGAAATACATACAAATACAAGTATAACTAGTAAAGGAGAAAATTGTCATGATGGTTTATTTCAAAAGTATGAACTTTAGACATTGTTCTATCTTTGTAAAACTTAATTACATTTTTGATACTTCATTTATAAAACTGTGCAGTCAACCTACAAATCTCCAACCCTTATTCCAATTAGGTATTCTAAGTGTCTTTTCTACAATTTAATTTTTTGCTTTTCGGTTTTCTTTTTTTGACGAGGGGTAATAAAAAGCAATTTTTATCTGTATTTTTAATACTGCTTTTCTCTAAGAACCTATAATAACTCATTAATGTATGATATCTCATTGTTTTCTGTCATTCTGAATCAATTGTTTCTGGCAGTCCTTTTTCTTAAATTTAGTGAATTTTGAAATTAATGGGTAATGTCTGACACTTCTGTTATTCATTTCCTATCTTTAATCGTTTATTTTGAGGCTAACATATCAGTGTTCTCCATAAATACACTGTTGCATGTTGGAAAACATAATAATTCATGTGTAAATTTTGGCATTTTATGTGCCAAACTTAAGTTGAAGTGGTTTTCTATTAAAGTGTTTATTTACACAATGAAGAGGAAAAGTAATGTCATTTTTGTTTGTTTAAAATCTGTTTTGGTGCTTCAGTGAAAAAAATCTAAAAGGAAAAATTAGAAATTAAAGGTAAATAAAATAATCCATACATATTAACGTGTTCGTAATTAAATAATAATTTTAATATTGTGCTCTTTTACTATGTAACAATCAAGAAGAAGTAATTTCTGCATACATGCTGCTATTTAGCTATAGGACTGCAAATTCAATGGGCAAAATTCTTGAAATAAGGAAATATAACTGATTCCTCTCAAATTATTTCTTCAATACTTTTAGTATTGATTCATCACCTTTTATACCATCCTACCCAGTATTTTGAAGCTCTCACCATCTCTAATATATTTTAATTTTAAATTAATAATATTGTGGGAATAACAAGAAATGGGGGGAGATAGTTACATATTAAATTGTTGAGACTCTGAAATTATTTCAAATCTTGCTAAGGCTAAACAGATTCAGAAATTTTCACTAGTCACAGAAATAGTAGTAATGCTTTTTTTTTCTACTAAAATTATTCAGCAAAATTTTACTACAATTTGGTAAACACATAAAATAATCTAGTCTTCAATCAAAGAGAAGATTCAGGATTGTTCCCAAAGTTTTATTTAGATTGCCCTTGATATTAGTAAATATAGATGCATTATATTTATATTTTACCTTATAACATTAAGCACATAAGTAAAGGATATTGCTGTGATTGATAGTAAACTTAGGTTTATATAGGTGAATGTACTAGATATCACTCATATATACTGTTTTTCTCTTTTTCATGATTAGCTCAATTTCAAGTTCTGCTTGGAATTTACATAGTTATCACAGAGTTTTTAAAAGGCTGAGTAATAAAAGACAGAGATTATTTTATTTCGTGTACACATGCACACACACACATATGGGAAGACTCAATATCAGAGAAATATCAGATCTCTTTGTATTAATAATGTGAGCTGGGGAGGTTACTTCAAATCCCAATTTCTTTCAGAGACATTGGCAAGTTATATCTCTCCCTTTGTATTAGTCTATTTTCAAGCTACTGATAAAGATATACCTGAGACCAGACAATTTACAAAAGAAAGAGGTTTAATCAATAACCCACAGTTCCACCTGGCTGAGGAGGCCTCACAATCATGGTGGAAGGTAAAAGTCACATCTCACATGGTGGCAGACAAGAGAAGAGAATGAAGAAGAAAAGAAAGCAGAAACCCCTTATAAAACTATCAGATCTGGTGAGACTTACTCACTACCACAAGAACAGTATGGGGACATTGCCCCCATGATTCAATTACCACCCACCAGATTCCTCCCACAACACATAAGAATTATGGGAGTACAATTCAAGATGAGGTTTGGGTGGGGACACAGCCAAACCATATAATTTCACCCCTGGACCTCCCAAATCACATGTCCTCACATTTCAAAACCAATCAAGCCTTCCCAACAGTCCCTCAAAATTTTAACTCATTTCAGCATTAACTCAAAAGTCTACAGTACAAAGTCTCTGAGACAAGGCAAATACCTTCTGCTTATGAGCTTGTAAAATCAATAGCAAATTAGTTACTTCGTAAATACAAGTACAAATACAACAAAAGTACAATAAGGAAACAGAACTTGAACAAAATTATAAACAATGAACCTAATAGATGTATGTAAGACATTCTACCCAGGAATATCAGAATACATGTTCTTTTCATGTGTGCATGAAACATTCTCTAGGATAGATTATATGTTAGCATACAAAGCAAGTCTTATAAATGCAAAAAGATTGAAATCATAGCAAGTATCTTTGTTCTACCAAAATGGAATAAAGCTAGAAATCTATAGCAGAAAAAAACTAGAACATTTACAAATATGCACCAATTAAACAACACACTCTTAAACAACCAATAGATCAAAGAAGAAATCAGAAGGGAAATTAGAAAATAGCTTGATATATTCAAAAATGAAAACCCAACACACCAATCCTATGTGATGCAACAAAAGCAGCATTGAGGGACAATTATGGTTATAAATTCTACATGAAGAATAAAGAAAGATGTTAAGTGAACAACTTAACCTTACAACTCAAGGAACTAAAATCACGAGAACCAATGAAGGCCAAGTTTAACAGCAGGAAAGAAATAAAGATTACAGCAGAAATAAATGAAACAGATAAGTAAAAAATAGAAAAATCTGTAAAATAAAGAGTTTTTTGAAAATATATATTGAAATGGATAAGCCCTTAGCTACAGTAACTATGATAAAAGTAGAAAAAACTTAAGTAATAAAATCATAAATGAAAAAGGAGATGTTATGACTGAAGCTACAGAAATAAAGAACACCAAAAGAGACTACCATGAGCCATGATAGCCAAAAATTGAATAACCTAAAAAAATGAATAAATTCCCTAGACATATACAACCTAGCTAGACTGAATCATGGAAACAGAAATTGTGAACAGACCTATAATAAAGAGAAGGACTGAATCAATCTCCCAGTGATAACAAAAAAAGCTCAGGACCCAGTGACTTCACTGGTTGATTCTATCAAATATTAAAGAAGAATTAACACCAATCCCTCTGTACTCCTTTTTAAAAATTGAAGAATAGGAAACATACTTGCAAACTAATTTATGACCCAGTATTACTCTTATATATAAGCCAGCCAAACACACTACAAGAAAAAGAAAACTACAGGCCAAATTTTCTCAATAAAATACCTACAAAACTGTACAAACCCTCAGCAAAATACTAGCAAATTGAATTTATCAGCACATTTAAAGCATCATATATTATGACTGAGTAGGATTTATCCCTAGAATGCAAGACTGGTTCAACTTACAAAAATAAATTCATGTAATACCCCACATTAACAGAACAAAGAAAAAAAACAGTTTATCATCTCAATTGATGCAGAAAGGTCATATGATAAGGTTCAATATCTTTTCATAATAAAAGCTCTTAATAAACTAGGTATAGAAGGAATTTACCACAACATAAAAAGGCCACATATGAAAAACCTACAGGTAATATTATACTCAATGGTGAAAAACTGCAATTTTTTTCCTCTAAGATTAGGAAGAAGGAAAGGATGCCCGCTTTTAATCAACATAACACTAGAAGTAATGGTCAGAGCAATTAGAAAAGGGTAAAAAAAAAAAAAAAAAAAAGGTATCCAAATCAGTAGGGATGAAGTTAAATTATCTGTTTGCAGATGACATGATCTTATATGTAGAAAACATTAAAGATGCCATAAAAACTGTTAGAAATAATAAATTCAATAAGGATCAGGAAATAATACCAGCATACAAAATTTAGTTGGATTTCTAAACTAGCAATAAACAATCCAAAGAAAATCAAGAGAAAAAATTCATTTACAATAGTATCAAAAAAGATAAAATACTTAGGAATAAATTTAACCAGGGAGGTAAGGGATTGGTACACTGGAAACTGTAAAATTTTCATGAATGAAATCAAAGAAATTACAAATATATGGGAAGACATCAGATGTTCATGCAATAAATTAATATTTTAAAATTATCCATATTACCCAAAATTATCTGCAGATGCAATAAAGTCCGTGTCAAAATCTCAAGAGAATTTTGTTGAAAAAATTTAAAAAAACTATTCTAAAATTCATATGAAGCCCCAAAAGACCTCGAATAGCCAAAATAATCTTGAGCAAAAAGAACAAAACTGAAGGCATTACACTACTTTACTTTAAATATATCTCACAAAGACATAGTAACCAAAACAGCATATACTGGCAAAAAAACCAGACACATAAAACAATGAGACAGAATAGAGTCCAGAAATAATTCCATGCATTTATAGCCAATTGATTTTTAACAAGGTGTCAAGAGACACTTTTCAACAATGGAGAGATGAAAATATCCTTAATAATAAATGGTGGGAAAACTAAATATCTTCATGTAGAAGAAAAACACCCTAGACACCAATCAACTCAAAATGGTTTAGATTTAAATGTCAGACCTGAAACTGTAAAATAACTAGAAGAAAACCAGCGGAAAGCTCCATGATATTGGCCGAGGTCATATTTTTTGGGATATGACTCCAAAGCATAGGCAACAAAAGCAAAAATTACAAGTAGGATTACATCAAATTGAAAATATTCTACACTGCAAAGTAAACAGTCAACAGAGTAAAGAGAGAAACCACAAAAACGAAAATATTTGCAAAACTCATACCTGATAAAAGGTTAATTTTAAAATACATAAGAAACTCAACTCAATATCAAGAAAACAACTCAATTAAAAGGTGGGCAAATAATTGATTAGTTATTTCTGAAAAAGTACATATAAATAGCCAACAGGAAAATGATAAAATGGTCAACCAAACTATTCACATGGAATATAGCAATGCATGAAAAAAAAAGATGTTTTGTATTTTCCTAAAATTATGCTCTAGATAGGATGATATATAACAAAATGAACAAAAGAGTATCATAATAGGTGTGCAAAATGATAAGCACTGTGAAGGAAGATAAAACAGGGAGTAATAAACATTGGGGGGTTGTTACAAGAGGATGTTGCAGACGGATAGATGCAGAAAATCCTCGTTTAAGATTATGTTTAAGTACCAAACTGGAAAGAAGTCAAGGACGGAGCCATAAGGGCTGGGAAGGAGCAGTTTAGATAAATGAAAATGCAATAACTAATGGAAGCATCCATGGTGTGTTTGAAGAAGGAAAAGGACAAAGTGCTTGGAAAAGAGAGTGAGGAAGATAATTAAATGATGTTAAAAAGGTAATGTTTTGGGAGGCTGAATGTGTAGGGCTATACAGATCACTGCAAAGATTTTGAATTTTCCTCTGAATAATATGAAGGGTCACTGGCAGTTTTAAGAAGCAGCATAACATGATTATACTTAGGATTTAAAAATATTCTTCTGATAATTTGAAAAGATTGTTGAAATAAGAGTGAGATAAAACTATGGAGGAGGAAGCTATGAAAAATAATTAAATAGAAATACCAGTTAAGGCTCTATTGCAGGTGGCTTAGGCAAAGGAGGTAGCTGTGGACTTGGTGTAAAGTCACCAGCCTTGAGTGATACTTAAAAGTTACTGAGAGCTGTGGGATGTAATAGAAGGGAAGAGTAAAAGAGAATGCCAAGGTTTGTGCATTACACAACATGAGGATGTAAGTTACTAGCAACTGAAATGGAAATGTTAGGAAGGGGCACATTATGAGGAAAGAAGTTGGCCTTAGTTTTGAAAATGTTTACTGTGAAATGCCTGGTGGATGTTCAAGTAGAAATGTTGAATAATCTGTTTAATACATGAGTCTGGATTTGAGGAAATAGGCCCAGAACAGAGGAGTAAAGTCAGGCAAAATGAGCTTATAGATTGTATTTAAAGCACGTCAGCATTGTCCTTTTATGTACATATTTAGGCATGGCAGAAGACTAGAGATCAAATTATAGAAATAGAATATTATACTTGACTCTAAGGTAGATTTTATTTTCTTTTATTTTACCTCTTCTGATTTTATTATTATTTTCAAAACTTCATTGTTATAAAATATAATAAGCTTAGAAATGTGTTTTTTCATAGGACTCTGTTAGTCACGTGTCAAAATCTGAACCCAGTGGGCTTATAATAATGAGGAATAATAGAACACTTGGCAAATTTCTGTGCCTGCTAATGGATCATAAGTATCAAGAAGTTTCAATAAAATGAAGACATAACCTTGTTCCTTAACAAAAGATATTCACCTCAGTAGCAATTTTTAGAAAACTATTAACATTTGCCCATAAATAGGTCTTTGATTACTACATATTTTTACTTGGTCGATATTAAATTTTTAAATACCGATTCTACTGTCAACAGGTTAATTAAAAATAAAAGGCCAAACTATTTTGAATTAAGCAGAATATTATTGCCCCGAGGTTATAAGAGTTAGGAAACTGGATGCATAGAAATGCTCAACACTTACTAACTGATTAATTGCTGATATTGTTAGGATGTCTATTCCTTCCAAATCTCACGTTGAGATGTGATCCTCAATATTGGCGGGAAGCCTAGTGGGGTGTGTTTTGGTCACTGGGATGGAGTAATTCTTCATGAATGACTTGATGCCTTTCCCATGGTAATGAGTTCTCCTTAGTGAGTCCACTCATAATCTTTTTTTTTAAAGGGTGTGGCACCTCCCCCTGCTGCGTAACCTAACTGCTTTCTTGTTCTCCTTTTCATGTGACATACCAGCTCCTGTTTCGCCTTCCATAGTGAGCAAAAATTCCCTGAGGCCTCACCAGAAGCCAAGCGGGTGCCGTATTTCCTTTACAGCCTGCAGAACCATTAGCCAATTAAACATCTTTTCTTCATAAATTGCCCAACCTCATTACCTTTGGATTAATACTAACTGTATTAGACCAAAATAGTCTAATACAATTGCTTTAAAAAGGTAATAATCTATTATAATATTCAAATGTCAAATTATGAGAAACTGCAGATGAATTAAAATGTATTTAATCAAGATATGGAATGCAAACTGATCCGAATTATAACTTGAAAGGAAATTGAATCAGCTTATAAATGCTGATGATAATAGATACATAACACACAAAAGCATATGTACACTAATATCAGAAATTACTAACACATTATTTGGAATTTTGAACAAGCAATTATGATTTTGAATTCATTAACATACATTTCAATATTAACATAACATAGGAGTGAACAGTGAAGACTGGATCGAGTTTTAGTATAGGCAATTTTCATTTCTATAATATTTAATATCCTATATATTTCAGTGCATTTAAATTAAGATTCCCAATTATTTTCCTCTTTTCTAGTTTAGAAATAAAATATCTCAGTAAATATTCCTATTGAATATTAAACAGAATGCATTATTTTCCGCAATATGAGGCACTGTTTTGTATACTTTATCTTTCTCCTACAAAGCCAGTAATGCCAATTTTAAGTGTTGATACTCGTGTTTTGTATATCTCATTATCAAAATGATATACAATTTCAACTAACCTTTTATGAATTAGATCTAGTAACTGAAGTGGTGAAACTTCTATTTGACAACACTAGATGGTGATAGAACACTTTTAAAATGGCTTAGCCCAAGTAAATCGGCAAGGACCTCAAATATCAAGGCACATGTATACATATGTAACTAACCTGAACATTGTGCACATGTACCCTAAAACTTAAAGTATAATAATAATAAAAAAAATTAAAAGAAAACAAAATTTCCAGTGAGTAAATGTCTATTAATTTCAAAAACTATTAAAATTTTTGAAGTGATTCTTGCTTGATTATTAGCGTTTGGCAAGAATAGCTCCTTGGGTTTTAAATGTATTCCGATACTGATCATAAGTCATGACGCTCATTTAATTTGGCCTTAAACTCATTTTTACTTCTACTAGAGTCATTTAATAGAATGTTTTGTAAAGAGCTTATTATAAAGATGGAGAAACCTTGAATATGATGAATTTAAAAACCTCTTTATGTCATTATATTTACAAAGAAAGATTAATTATGCTAAACTATATATTCACAAAGTAGAAAGTTATATCTTCATGTTATGAAATAAGAATAATATATACTTATTTTTTTGAGACGGAGTCTTGCCGTGTCACCCAGGCTGGAGTGCAGTGGTGTGACCTTGGCTCACTGTTACTTCCGCCTCCCGAGTTCAAGCGATTCTCCTGCCTCAGCCTCCTGAGTAGTTGGGATTACAGGCACCCGCCACCATGACCGGCTAATTTTTGTATTTTTAGTAGAGACGGGGTTTTACCATTTTGAAGAGGCTGGTTTCCTGACCTCAAGTGATCTGCCCGCCTCAGCCTCCCAAAGCGCTGGGATTACAGGAGTGAGCCACTATGCCCGGCCGAGCGTAATTTTTAATAAGGTGCATCATAATAAAATTAAAATGATCATTAAATTGTCCTCAAGTATTTGGCCACACAAAAATATATTTGGAAAATAATAGCTTTCTTATTTTTCAAGTTGATCAAACAAAGATTTTAATAAACTTTTTGAACTGTGGCTAGCTCAGTGAAAACCTCTTACAACTTTCTCATTATGCAAACTTATGGAGATTAAATGACCAGCTCAGTATGAACTGGAATTAGAGACCTAGTCAAATATTCTTTCAAATAAATCACTTCTGACACATTTCCAATTCATTTATCCTCACGTTATGAGTTATCTTTTGATTTCCAGCCATTTTATCTGTCCAGGGAAATAAACAGCATGGCCAACATCTGGTGTGTGCACTGCCATTAATATTAGAACATTACAAGTGTGCATCCAACACAAACTTTGCAATTCTCTCCAAGGTACTGTGATTGTTGTATGCTCCACATCTGCATAAGGCTGACACATATTACTTACATTTGCAAAAAACTGCATGGCAGTACAAGGTACTTGAAATTGTTCATAGTGCCTCTTTACTTTAAATACAAGCATATATAGCTAAAGTGAATGGAACAACATTGTGTCTAGAAAAAAAATAAGATTAAATAATTAAATTAATATAGCTAAAGCATCGTTTGAAATGTACCCAACATATGCATTCCAGGTTCATCAGTTTTATTCACTGGGAAGCCAGTAAGGATTTCAAAGGGAACATGTTATATTTTATTATCACTGCTAATACTAGTTACATTGTAGTATCTATCTCATTGACTTTCCTATAATTACTGCTTCTATTTGTAGAGTCAAACATTTTTTCTAAGTCCATTACCTGGAAAATTGGAGCTAAAAAGTCTTCATTAGCAACACTTTTATTGCCAGAGATAGGAAAATTCTTCATAGTATACCCCTAGAGGAGGAGCCAAGATGGCCGAATAGGAACAGCTCCGGTCTACAGCTCCCAGCGTGAGCCACGAAGAAGACGGGTGATTTCTGCATTTCCATCTGAGGTACCGTGTTCATCTCACTAGGGAGTGCCAGACAGTGGGCGCAGGACAGTAGGTGCAGCGCACCGTGCGCCAGCCGAAGCAGGGGCGAGGCATTGCCTCACTCGGGAAGCACAAGGGGTCAGGGAGTTCCCTTTCCAGGGGTGACAGACACCACCTGGAAAATCGGGCCACTCCCACCCGAATACTGTGCTTTTCCGACGGGCTTAGGAAACGGTGCACCAGGAGATTATAGCCCGCAACTAGCTCAGAGGGTCCTACGCCCACGGAGTCTCGCTGATTGCTAGCACAGCAGTCTGAGATCAAACTGCAAGGAGGCAGCGAGGCTGGGGGAGGGGCGCCTGCCATTGCCCAGGCTCGCTTAGGTAAACAAAGCAGCTGGGAAGCTTGAACTGGGTGGAGACCACCACAGCTCAAGGAGGCCTGCCTGCCTCTGTAGGCTCCACCTCTGGGTGCAGGGCACAGACAAACAAAAAGACAGCAGTAACCTCTGCAGACTTAAATGTCCCTGTCTGACAGCTGTGAGGAGAGCAGTGGTTCTCCCAGCACGCAGCTGGAGATCTGAGAACGGACAGACTGCCTCCTTCCTCAAGTGGGTCCCTGACCCCTGACCCCCGAGCAGCCTAACTGGGAGGCATCCCCCAGCAGGGGCAGACTGACACCCCACACGGCCGGCTGGCCGGGTACTCCAACAGACCTGCAGCTGAGGGTCCTGTCTGTTAGAAGGAAAACTAACAGAAAGGACATCCGCACCAAAAACTCATCTGTACATCACCATCATCAAAGACCAAAAGTAGATAAAACCACAAAGATGGGGAAAAAACAGAGCAGAAAAACTGGAAAATCTAAAAAGCAGGGTACCTCTCCTCCTCCAAAGGAACGCAGTTCCTCACCAGCAATGGAACAAAGCTGGACGGAGAATGTCTTTGACGAGCTGAGAGAAGAAGGCTTCAGATGATCAAATTACTCCGAGCTACGGGAGGATATTCAAACCAAAGGCAAAGAAGTTGAAAACTTTGAAAAAAATTTAGAGGAATGTATAACTAGAATAACCAATACAGAGAAGTGCTTAAAGGAGCTGATGGAGCTGAAAACCAAGGCTCGAGAACTACGTGAAGAGTGCAGAAGCCTCAGGAGCCGATGCGATCAAATGGAAGAAAGGGTATCAGCCATGGAAGATGAAATGAATGAAATGAAGCGAGAAGGGAAGTTTAGAGAAAAAAGAATAAAAAGAAACGAGCAAAGCCTCCAAGAAATGTGGGACTATGTGAAAAGACCAAATCTACGTCTGATTGGTGTACCTGAAAGTGACAGGGAGAATGGAACCAAGTTGGAAAACAGGATATTATCCAGGAGAACTTCCCCAATCTAGCAAGGCAGGCCAACATTCAGATTCAGGAAATACAGAGAACGCCACAAAGATACTCCTCTAGAAGAGCAACTCCAAGGCACATAATTGTCAGATTCACCAAAGGTGAAATGAAGGAAAAAATGTTAGGGGCAGCCAGAGAGAAAGGTCGGGTTACCCTCAAAGGGAAGCCCATCAGACTAACAGCGGATCTCTCGGCAGAAACCCTACAAGCCAGAAGAGTGTGGGGGCCAATATTCAACATTCTGAAAGAAAAGAATTTTCAACCCAGAATTTCATATCCTGCCAAACTAAGCTTCATAAGTGAAGGAGAAAAATACTTTACAGACAAGCAAATGCTGAGAGATTTTGTCACCACCAGGCCTGCCCTAAAAGAGCTCCTGAAGGAAGTGCTAAACATGGAAAGGCACAACCGGTACCAGCCACTGCAAAATCATGCCAAAATGTAAAGACCATCGAGACTAGGAAGAGACTGCATCAACTAACGAGCAAAATAACCAGCTAACATCATAATGACAGGATCAAATTCACACATAACAATATTAACTTTAAATGTAAATGGACTAAATGCTCCAATTAAAAGACACAGACTGGCAAATTGGATAAAGACTCAAGACCCATCAGTGTGCTGTATTCAGGAAACCCATCTCACGTGCAGAGACACATATAGGCTCAAAATAAAACGATGGAGGAAGATCTACCAAGCAAATGGAAAACAAAAAAAGGCAGGGGTTGCAATCCTAGTCTCTGATAAAACAGACTTTAAACTAACAAAGATCAAAAGAGACAAAGAAGGCCGTTACATAATGGTAAAGGGATTAATTCAACAAGAAGAGCTAACTATCCTAAATATATATGCACCCAATACAGGAGCACCCAGATTCATAAAGCAAGTCCTGAGTGACCTACAAAGAGACTTAGACTCCCACACATTAATAATGGGAGACTTTAACACCCCACTGTCAACATTAGACAGATCAACGAGACAGAAAGTCAGCAAGGATACTCAGGAATTGAACTCAGCTCTGCACCAAGCAGAACTAATAGACATCTACAGAACTCTCCACCCCAAATCAACAGAATATATACATTTTTTTCAGCACCACATCTATTCCAAAATTGACCACATACTTGGAAGTAAAGCTCTCCTCAGTAAATGTAAAAGAACAGAAATTATAACAAACTATCTCTCAGATCACAGTGCAATCAAGCTAGAACTCAGGATTAAGAATCTCACTCAAAACCGCTCAACTACATGGAAACGGAACAACCTGCTCCTGAATGACTACTGGGTACATAACGAAATGAAGGCAGAAATAAAGATGTTCTTTGAAACCAACGAGAACCAAGACACAACATACCAGAATCTCTGGGACCCATTCAAAGCAGTGTGTAGAGGGAAATTTATAGCACTAAATGCCCATAAGAGAAAGCAGGAAAGATCCAAAATTGACACCCTAACATCACAATTAAAAGAACTAGAAAAGCAAGAGAAAACACATTCAAAAGCTAGCAGAAGGCAAGAAATAACTAAAATCAGAGCAGAACTGAAGGAAATAGAGACACAAAAAACCCTTCAAAAAATTAATGAAACCAGGAGCTGGTTTTTTGAAAGGATCAACAAAATTGATAGACCGCTAGCAAGATTAATAAAGAAAAAAAGAGAGAAGAATCCAATAGATGCAATAAAAAATGATAAAGGGGATATCACCACTGATCCCACAGAAATACAAACTACCATCAGAGAATACTACAAACACCTCTACGCAAATAAACTAGAAAATCTGGAAGAAATGGATAAATTCCTCAACACATACACCCACCCAAGACTAAACCTCTAAAGTTCAACTAAAGAAGTTGAATCTCTGAATAGACCAATAACAGGATCTGAAATTGTGGCAATAATCAATAGCTTACCAACCAAGAAAAGTCCAGGACCAGATGGGTTCACAGCCGAATTCTACCAGAGGTACAAGGAGGAACTGATACCATTCCTTCTGAAACTATTCCAATCAATAGAAAAAGAGGGAATCTTCCCTAACTCATTTTATGAGGCCACCATCATCCTGACACCAAAGCCAGGCAGAGACACAACCAAAAAAGAGAATTTTAGACCAATATCCTTGATGAACATCGATGCAAAAATCCTCAATAAAATACTGGCAAACCGAATCCAGCAGCACATCAAAAAGCTTATCCACCATGATCAAGTGGGCTTCATCCCTGGGATGCAAGGCTGGTTCAATATACACAAATCAATAAATGTAATCCAGCATATAAACAGAACCAAAGACAAAAACCACATGATTATCTCAATAGATGCAGAAAAGGCCTTTGACAAAATTCAACAACCCTTCATGCTACAAACTCTCAATAAATTAGGTATTGATGGGACGTATCTCAAAATAATAAGAGCTATCTATGACAAACCCACAGCCAATATCATACTGAATGGGCAAAAACTGGAAGCATTCCCTTTGAAAACTGGCACAAGACAGGGATGCCCTCTCTCACCACTTCTATTTAACATAGTGTTGGAAGTTCTGGCCAGGGCAATTAGGCAGGAGAAGGAAATAAAGGGTATTCAATTAGGAAAAGAGGAAGTCAAATTGTCCCTGTTTGCAGATGACATGATAGTATATCTAGAAAACCCCATTGTCTCAGCCCAAAATCTCCTTAAGCTGATAAGCAACTTCAGCAAAGTCTCAGGATACAAAATCAATGTACAAAAATCACAAGCATTCTTATACACCAATAGCAGACAAACAGAGAGCCAAATCATGAGTGAAGTCCCATTCACAATTGCTTCAAAGAGAATAAAATACCTAGGAATCCAACTTACAAGGGATGTGAAGGACCTCTTCAAGGAGAACTACAAACCACTGCTCAATGAAATAAAAGAGGATACAAACAAATGGAAGAACATTCCATGCTCATGAGTAGGAAGAATCAATATCGTGAACATGGCCATACTGCCCAAGGTAATTTACAGATTCAATGCCATCCCCATCAAGCTACCAATGACTTTCTTCACAGAATTGGAAAAAACTACTTTAAAGTTCATATGGAACCAAAAAAGAGCCCGCATCGCCAAGTCAATCCTAAGCCAAAAGAACAAAGCTGGAGGCATCACGCTACCTGACTTCAAACTATACTACAAGGCTACAGTAACCAAAACAGCATGGTACTGGCACCAAAACAGAGATATAGATCAATGGAACAGAACAGAGCCGTCAGAAATAACGCCACATATCTACAACTATCTGATCTTTGACAAACCTGAGAAAAACAAGAAATGGGGAAAGGATTCCCTATTTAATAAATGGTGCTGGGAAAACTGGCTAGCCATATGGAGAAAGCTGAAACTGGATCCCTTCATTACACCTTATACAAAAATCAATTCAAGATGGATTAAAGACTCAAACGTTAAACCTAAAACCATAAAAACCCTAGAAGAAAACCTAGGCATTACCATTCAGGACATAGGCATGGGCAAGGACTGCATGTCTAAAACACCAAAAGCAATGGCAACAAAAGCCAAAATTGACAAATGGGATCTAATTAAACTAAAGAGCTTCTGCACAGCAAAAGATTAAGAATCTTTTGAACAAATTGAACAGGCAACCTACAAAATTGGAGAAAATTTTCACAACCTACTCATCTGACAAAGGGCTAATATCCAGAATCTACAATGAACTCAAACAAATTTACAAGAAAAAAACAAACAATCCCATCAAAAAGTGGGCAAAGGACATGAACAGACACTTCTCAAAAGAAGACATTTATGCAGCCAAAAGATACATGAAAAAATGCTCACCATCACTGGCCATCAGAGAAATGCAAATCAAAACCACCATGAGATACCATCTCACACCAGTTAGAATGGCAATCATTAAAAAGTCAGGAAACAACAGGTGCTGGAGAGGATGTGGAGAAATAGGAACACTTTTACACTGTTGGTGGGACTGTAAACTAGTTCAACCATTGTGGAAGTCAGTGTGGCGATTCCTCAGGGATCTAGAACTAGAAATTCCATTTGACCCAGCCATCCCATTACTGGGTATATACCCAAAGGACTATAAATCATGCTGCTATAAAGACACATGCACACGTATGTTTATTGCAGCATTATTCACAATAGCAAAGACTTGGAACCAACCCAAATGTCCAACAATGATAGACTGGATTAAGAAAATGTGGCACATATACACCATGGAATACTATGCAGCCATCAAAAATGATGAGTTCATGTCCTTTGTAGGGACATGGAGGAAATTGGAAATCATCATTCTCAGTGAACTATTGCAAGAACAAAAA
Organism: Pongo abelii; assembly: GCF_028885655.2. Classification (NCBI taxonomy): domain Eukaryota; kingdom Metazoa; phylum Chordata; class Mammalia; order Primates; family Hominidae; genus Pongo; species Pongo abelii. Next base: position 90,650,700 of record NC_071991.2, read on the forward strand.
ACCAAACACCGCATATTCTCACTCATAGGTGGGAATTGAACAATGAGAACACATGGACACAGAAAGGGGAACATCACACTTTGGGGACTGTTGTGGGGTGGGGGGAGGGGGGAGGGATAGCATTGGGAGATATACCTAATGCTAGATGACGAGTTAGTGGGTGCAGCGCACCAGCATGACACATGTATACATATGTAACTAACCTGCACATTGTGCACATGTACCGTAAAACCTAAAGTATAATAATAATAATAATAAAAATATATATTTAAAAAAAAGGAAATTCAGAATTGGGGTTGAGGTTGTAGAAAAAATTACATTGTGGTATACATACAAGTACTCATTATTATGCAGTGCTCCTGCCCTTCTGGGTGGATGAAACACTCTATTTCCCAGCTTTTTTGCTGTCCGGCAGACCTGCTTGACTTTTTCAGCTTCATGGGTTGTGAGTGAACGTTAAAGAAATTAAATACTAGTGGTTTAAATACTCCAGTACTCTCTTGCCCACTCTGCAACCAAGGAAGGTACTTGTCTTATTTAGGTAGTGCAACTGCAGCGTGGAAGACAGCCTGCGAGCCTGAGCCCCTCAGTTATGTGTAGAACTTTCTACCCCACACCTGTCTTCTCAAGATGGACATGTAAAATGAATGAGAAATAAATCTTTGTTGATTAAGTCACTGAGGATTTTTTTAGCACCTATAGCATAGCCTATCCTGATGAATATGAGAGTCATCAGTGCTTACATGTTATTTAAAAGAGGAGACAGCAATCACCAAGGGAATGATTGCAGATAGAAAGGAAAAGCGGTCCAATGCTTTTTTCTCAAGGAGAAGAGGCAGAAAGAGCAGTGGAAACTGAGAGGAAGCAGTCACTGAGAAAGGAGAAGAATTAGAAGTGCCGCCAAGTAAAGACAGTTTGAAGGAGGTGTCCGTGACTGAGTCAATTACAGCTGGTAGATGGAGTAATAATGAGGATTAAGCATTCACCACTGGATTTAACAACTTGGTGAGCAATCATAAATGACCTTGACAAGAGCCATTTCAGGGGAGTGGTGGGGGTTAAAACCTCACTGAACAGTTCAAGACAGACTGGAAAGATCAAAACTAGACACAGAGCATAGACGACTCTTTTTAATTTCATGTTCCATACGCTAGATAAAAAATAATGGTGGTTGTAGTCTTGCATTTTGAAAGATCTCAGTTAATTTTAGAGGTTATATTTTGTGTGTATGCTTGTGTATGTGTTAATTTTTTGTGACATTCATAGTTTAAAATCACTATAATAAATTTGATTTAAAAAAAAAAGTATACCCCTACATGTCCTTACCACATACTTTTTATGATTCACAAAGTACATGCATATTGAAGAATATCTTTAGGAAACCTATTGATTTTTTTTTTCAGCCCAGTACAATATTTATTTTAACTCTGCAACTTGTTTTCATAAAACACATTTCTAGGATTAACCTTCTCACTTTTGTTTCAGCACTCAACCTGTTATGTTCTCTTCAATCGAAATCACCACATCCTTATATCTCATGCATTAACTTATGAATATTAAACTCTTTGAATATTTACCTTCTGAGTATGTCATGGTTTTCTTTGTACTCACTGGACTTTTAGTCATTATCCATGTTCTCAGCATCCAATTTTCTTTACATGTGGCTATCTTAAGATACAAATTTTAAATACATAAATGAAAATAAGATCTACATCATGACTGCAGCCCATATCTAATGATACTGATGTTATGAAATGTAAACACAACCAGTAAAGCCTAACACACACACACACACAAACACACACACACACACATATATATACACATATATATATGTATATGTAAAATTTTTGCCTGAGATCAGGAAATATTCAGCCCTTAAAATTCAGCTGTCTAACAAAACACAAAATAAAACAACATTTTATCGAGCAATAGGTTGTCTAATATGCTAATCCTGGTTCTGCAATTAATGTCCCTCAACACATAAAGCACCCCTGTACTCACTTCATATGTTTTGAACAACAAATAAAGAGGCTTATGAAGAATTATAATCTAAAATCAATTCCCACAGCAAATTTATTATTCATTGATTATTTAAGTGAATAATATTTACTTTTACTTTCCAAAAATATTGTAGGCAAATTGTAATAAAATTCACATATTCAGTACAACTTTTAAAACCGTAGAGATTCGTGACGATTTCCATGAAAATAAAGAAAAGTTGGCAGGGTGTGGTGGCTTCCACCTGTAATCTCAGCACTTTGTGGGGCTAGGCAAGAGGATCACTTCAGCCCAGGAGCTCCAGACCAGCTTGGCCAAAGGTGATACTCCATGTCACATTTAAGCAGGACTGTGAGGGTTGCTGAAGTGGAAGAATTGCTTGAGCCAGGAAGGTTGAGGGTGCAGTGAGCCATGATCTGCATTGCACCATTGTGACAGAGTGAGACAGAGAGTATTAAAAAAAATAAATAAAAGCTAATTACTTATGCGAATGTACACAAGTACTTGGTAATTTGATTCAGCACTTTATTTAATAATTCCAGAGGAAAAAGAAAAATTTTGCTTTTTTGTGGGGGTGGAGTTCTAAAAGGAGTTTATAACACAGCTCTCCATTTGCTAGGTCTCTCATTTTAATGGATAATGCATTCAACAGTGTTTTACAGCAAATAAGAAAACTCCTCCTTGGACTGTAGCAAATTTCATTTTACTGTTCACAAAACCTTTCCAAAATTTTCCAGATCACTGAGGAGCAAATTCCTTCACCATCTCTGCAGAATTTAGTGTATTATTTTAAGACTTTCAACAATCACAGGATTTTTTAGTCTAAACTCAATGTTTCTTTGGCACTACTCAAAACCCTTTTATGCTTCTCACTTGTTTGTTCTCAGCTAGCTCTATGTGCCAGTACACACCCAAAGATCTTTTTTAGACGAATTTTTAAGCCTGTTTTACTGCTTTTTTTTTCCCCTATGGCTTTCTCTTAACTAAACCTAGACCTATTTTAGACGAGAATAACATAATAAATATAGTAATGCTATAGGAAAATATTTTTATTTTAAAACAAAAGAGGTACAAATGTAATTCAAATATAGTAATTAGAATTCCAACAAGATAGATTATCTGGGAAAATATTTACCCTTCTGACCGAAACACCTGAACAGAAGAAAGTATGATGAAAGTATGATGATTCTGAAACGATGATTTTCAGAAATGACACAGATGAAAGAATTAGTAGACAATACCATTAAAACTGTTAAATATGTTCAAGAGGTTTGAGAGATTGAGGCATGGAAGACGTAAAAAGATTAAATCAAACTTCCAGAGATGAAAACAGCAATGTCTAAAAGGAAAAATATATTGGATGAGATTAATGGCACATAACACTGCAAAAGAAAAGATTAGTAAATGAGAATACATAACAATAGAAATGATCCAAAATCAAATATAAGAAGAAAAAAATTGAAAAGATATTAACGCATGAGTGATTTGTGGTCATAACTTTAAGTAACTGAAAAATATAAAATTGGGTTTCCCCGAGGACACCAAGAAAATATTTGAAAAGTAATTAATAGACATTTTCCAGATTTGATTAAAAATGTTTACCCAGAGATCCAAAATCAATTAACCCCAAGAATGTGCATTCATATTTGCAGTCACACACACATACTCTCTCTCTCCCTGTCTCTCTCTCTGTCACACACACACACACACTCTCTCTCACACACACACACACACACACGCACACAAAATAAATGATACTGAGGCAAATGAAATACTTTAAATGTGATATAGAAAAAAAAATCTTAAAAGCAGCCAGAGACTAAAAGCACTTTTGTTCAGAGAAACAAACATAATGATGAAAGTCAGCTTTTTTATCAGAAATTATGCAATCACAAGGCATTACAGTAACATCTTTTAAGTATTAAAATAATAATGCTATCTTAGGATTCTACTTAAAAAATAAAATAACTGACCAAATGAAGGTGAAGTTAAGACTATTTCAAATGTAGAAAACACACACACACACAAAGGTCACCAGAATACCATAATAAAAATATGTTAAAGGCTTTCCTTTAGGCAAAAGGAAAATATTCCCAGATGGAAATCTGGATTTACACAAAGGAATGAAGAGCACCAGGAATGGTTACTATGTCAGTAAACACAGTAGATTGTTTTCATTTATTAATCTTAATAGTTAGGTGATTATTTAAAGCAAAAATAGTAAGATGACCTGTGATATTTTAACTTACATATATAGAAGTGTGACATGTGACAACAATAGCATAAATATCAGGAGGAGAAAAGTCAAAGTGTACTGTGATAAGTTTATTTCACTCTATGTGAAGTATATCATTTGCAGAAAGACTGTGGTAGTTAAAGATATATGCTAAGTTAAAGATATATGCTATAAACCCTAATGCAGACTCCAGAAAAACAAAGAGGTAAATCTGTTACAGTCAATAAAGGAGATAAAATGGAATTTTAGACAAAATACCAAATTCATGGCACAATTTTTTTAGAAAGTACCAAGGAAGAAATAGAAAGCAAATAAAAGGTGGCAGTTTAAGTTCAACTATACCAATAACTACATTCAATGTAAATAGTTTAAAAACCCCAATTAAAAAAACAAATGTATATCAACTTAAAACAACTTTTAAAAAGCAGAAATTGTCAGATGTGACAATAAAGCAAGATTCCATTATATGTTACTTAAAAGATACTTTCATTGAATATGAAACCCAAAGCAGGAAAATAAGAAATAATAAAGATCACAGCAGATATTAATAAAATAACAAACAGTAATAGTATACTTAATTAATTAATCAAAGCTGCTTCTTTAAGATCACTAAAAAGATAATCTCTAACAATCCTGATTATGTAGAAAAGAGAGAAGACACAAATTACCAATATAAGGAATGAGTGAGTTGACAACACTACTGGTTCTACATATTTTAATGATATTAGGTTGGTGTTCACAAGGTTTCCCCCTTTAAAAAGTTACTGTTTTCCCTTTCTATTTTCTGTGTGTTTGAAAAAAGTCACTAAATTATGGAAATTTTTAAAAATTGAAACACTGTTGGCATGTATATTTTATATATCACTGGATTTTTTATCTTTATGTACCACAGACTTCAGGCATAAATTACATACTGCTACTTAGGAAATGGTCAGCAGGTACTGATATGTTTTAAAGTGGCTAGGAGTTACAAAAATACTGTTATTGAATGTTTGCGTATATACTGCATTATATTTACATTTTTCCTTTTACCACTACTTATGCATCTAGATATCATACATAGCTTGCTTTTAAGTTTAATGAATATATCCCAGTAGAATATACAGCTTATAACATTTAATGTACCATTAAAGTATGTCCTAAATATGATAACTTGGTCTTAAAACTTTTATGTCTGAAGGGGATTGAGGAATTGAAGTCTTCCATTTTAAAAATTAAAAAACTCTTATTGAATAGGGCACCTTTGTTATCTAATAGATTTTAAAGACCTCGTCTTTTGATGGTCTGATAGTTAATGGATTTAATGTCATTGGCTAGATGCCAAACCCAGAATTTGTTGGGGAAAATGACTGACAAACTGTGGTTCAGCTTTTGTCAAGCACAAACATTTAATCACAGTTTGCGATAGCCAGCTAGAAACATATTTTGTTTTCTTCATTCTTATTTCTGCTTTGAGTGTTATCTTTCACTTTTAAAACTGAATTACATTTCTGTGTTTGATGTGGTGACACCAAGTGAACAGAACCATTTCAGCGAGAATTTGAGGATTTAAATTATCTTAAATCTACCTCTCAGTAGCTCTCGCCATGAGAAATCAACAAAAAAGATACATTCCCACAAAATCTCAGAATCAGACGTGAAGAACTATTCTTCAGAATAAAACCAGAGAAGGTTTTAGGCAGCTCTAGTGTTAAAACTGGGCAACAGACATACACAAACTGTTTGTTTCAGCTTTCAACACCTAGGACAATTTCTATGAGTTTTGTGGATAGAAGGTCTTGTGGCAATGAGAATTTATTCCAGCACCTTACAATATAACTAAGATAATTAAGTATCTTAATGTTAAAGTAACTTACCTTGTTGCTAGAGTATGCTTTAAGTCAAAATAATACATCAGAAATGTTCACTTAACAAGCAAGTTCAAATTTTCCTCACTTCCCCATGTTCTTAATATTACCCAGCAGTGCAGGGACTAGTAAGAAAGAATCAGTTAGAGACAATACAGAAGGTACATTTCCCCTGTAATTTGGAAAGTAAAAGGTAATTTTCTAAGTGCCAATCTTTCTGGAAAGGTTACTTTTGAAATAGAGGCAAACCATGTTCTTGTGTACATTTGCCTCCTAGATGGCCACTTTCATTTTTTTCTTTTATATTCTTGGAATTTTCATTTTATCTTGGTTTTCATAATTGTATAATTATATTTCTGCAAATAATTATTTCCAAAAGTTATACCCAATTGTCCTATGTATTATCTCATTGTTTTATCTTCAGCTTCTCGAAGTGGTAAATACTAATCTTGCTACAGACATTCTGACTTCAAAGAGATGCTTCCAATATTTAACTTTATAGTATAATGTTTCTTGCTATTTAGTCACTGATATCCTTTACGCAGATCAAGTTTGCAGAGTCTTTAAAGCTTGCTAAAGTTTTGTTTGTTTGTTACTTGGTTGTTTGGTTTTAGAAATAGACGATGATCTTTTTTAAATTTTGTAGACACATAATAGGTGTATATCTTTATGGGTTACATGAGATATTCTGATACAGGGATGTGGTACATAATAATCAGGGTAAATAGGGTATCTGCCAAGTCAAGCATTTATCCTTTGTGTTTCAAGCAATCTAACTGTACTCTTTTAGTTGTTTTTAAATGAACAATCAAATGACGTTTCCTATAGTCATTCTGTTGGGTTAGCCAATACCAGACATTATTTATTCTTTCTAACTATTTTATTGTACTCATTAACCATCACTGCTTCCCTCCCAAGGACCCACCCCCTCCAGCCTCTGATAAACATCCTTCTACTCTCTATCTCCATAAGTTCAATTGTTTTAATTTTTAGCTACCACAGATAAATTTGTCTTTCTGCACCTGGATTATTTCACTTAACGTAATGACCTCCAATTCCATCCATATTGAAAATGACTGGATCTCACTTTTTATGGCTGAATAGTACTCCATTGCATATAAGTACCACTTAAATGCTCTGAAAGAGTTTAAATATTAAAATTATCTGTTACTGACAGCTGGGAAGAAACTATGTATGGTTGACTTCTTATCCTACTCCCTGTTCTGAGCTATCAAAAACCTCCAGGATTAAAGCAAGAGTAAAATCTATCTTGAATTGATTTTTGTAGATGATAAGAGATACAGGTTCAGTTTCATTCTTCTGCATATGACAATTCAATTTTCTGAGCATCATTAATTGAGCATCATTTCCCTGTTGTATGTTTTTGTTGACTTTGTCAAAATGTAAGACTTGAAATTAAAAAAAAAAAAAATATATATATATATATATATATGAAGAAAACTTAAGAAAAACTGTTTTTTTTTTTTTTTTGGAGGCAGAGTCTTGCTCTATCCCCCAGGCTGGAGTGCAGCGGCACCATCTTGGCTCGCTGCAACCTCCGCCTCCTGGGATCAAGCAATTTTCCTGCCTCAGCGTCCGGAGTAGCTGGGATTGCAGGCCCCTGCAACCATGCCTGGCTAATTTTTGTATTTTTAGTAGAGACGGGGCTTTGCCATGTTGGCCAGGTTGGTCTCGAACTCCTGAACTCAGGTGATCCACCTGCCTCGGCCTCCCAAAGTGCTAGGATGACAGTAGTGAGCCACCGAGCCAGGTCAGGAAAATTCTTCTGGACATTCGGTCTTGGCAAAGCATTCCATTTTTTTTTTTTTTTTTTTTTTTTTTGAGACGGAGTCTCGCTCTGTCGCCCAGGCTGGAGTGCAGTGGCGCGATCTCGGCTCACTGCAGGCTCCGTCCCCCGGGGTTCACGCCATTCTCCTGCCTCAGCCTCCGGAGTACCTGGGACTACAGGCGCCTGCCACGTCGCCAGGCTAATTTTTTGTATTTTTAGTAGAGATGGGGTTTCACTGTGTTAGCCAGGATGGTCTCGATCTCCTGACCTCGTGATCTGCCCGCCTGGGCCTCCCAAAGTGCTGGGATTACAGGCGTGAGCCACCGCACCCGGCTTGGCAAAGCATTCATGACTAAGACCTGAAGAGTACAAGCAATAAAAACAAAAATAGACAAAAGGGACTTAATTTAACTAAAATGCTCCTGCACAGCAAAAGATATAACCTACAGAGTTAGCAGACAACCTGCAGAGTGGGACAAATTATTTATAAACTATACATCCAACAGGGGACTGATATGCAGAATTTATAAGGAACTCAAACAACTAAACAACAACAACAAAATAACCCCATTAAAAAGTGGGCAAAAGACATGAATAGGCATTTTTTAGAAGAAGATATACAAATGACCAACAAACATATGAAAAAAATTGTTACCTCTAATTGTTAGAGAAATGCAAATTAAATCCACAATGAAATATTATCTTGCACTAGTCAGAATGCCTATTATGCAAAAGTGAAACAGTAACAGATGTTGAAGATGAAGAGAAAAAGGAACCCTTACACATTGCTGGTCAGCATGTAAATAAAAATGCAAAATACAGTATACAGAATACAGCATCGAGATATCTCAAATAGCTAAAAATAGAACTACTATTCAATCCCACAATGCCACTACTGGGTAGGTACCCAAAAGAAAAGAAATCAGTATGTCGAAAAGATACGTGCACTCATATGCTTATCTCAGCACTATTCACAGTTGCAAATATTTGGTATATGTATCCATCAGTAGATAAATGGATACAGAAAATGTGGTACATATATACAATGGAATACTATTCAGCTATAAAAAAGAGTGAAATCATGTGTTTTACAGCTACGTAGATGGAACTGGAGGCCATTATCTTAAGTGAAACAACTCAGAAACAGGCAAATACTGCATGTTCTCACTTATGAGAAGAAGCTCAATGATGTGTACTCAGGGACATAGAATATGCAATAATAGACACTGGAGATCCAGAAGAGTGGATGGAGAAGAAAGAGAGAGGAATGACAAATTACTTAATTGGTACAGTGTACATTATTTATGTGGTGGTTACACTAAAAGCTCAGACTTCAGCACTATGCAAAACTGCACTTGTACCCCTTAAATGTATATAAATACATTTATACATATAGAGTAACAAAACTGCACTTGTACCCCTTAAATGTAAATAAATAAAAAAAGGAATAGGTACTGAGACTCCTTCAAGTTTAGGCCAACTAATTTAAGGCACTCAAGGAGAGAAATTTTTTTCCCTTTTCTAGTTCTTGCTATCTACTATGCAGCAATATTAATCAGTTAGAAGAACAAATTAGGTAAAATGATTATATTTACATGATTTATTAACAACTCCTCCTACACAAAAGTCAGTGAGAGAAACAACAGGTTGGCAGTATCTCATATGTTCTCAAACAAACATGCTTTGATTTATACATTTATACAAAACGACAAATTCCTCCTTTCATTCTTTTGACTTTAATTCTAGTTCAACACTCACTATTCCCCTCTAGTTGATCTATGGTTTATCCAACATTGGGCGCAAGGGTGCCTACTTCTGTGCCCAGATTGGGATTGAATATCCATCTCTTGCTTCAATTATATTATGTATTTGAAATTATAATATATAAATGGTTTAGTGGTTCCGGGCTACCTCATTTGATAATTGCACAGTATTAATGATTATTCTAAAGTTAATGTCTGTTTACTTTAAGATGTATATAAGCCATATTCAGTTTCTGTGATTCATTATACAAAGAATCAGTTATTTACTTTTCTTTACTTATTATAGTAAGTCGATTAGTGTTTAATTGATCTAATTTTTCATTATTGTTTTAGTTTATGTACTAGTTTCCTTTTTCTTTTATTTTCTTCTTTTTGTGTGTGGGCAAAGGTACAAGCCTAATTTTCTTCACATTGCTGAATCTACTTTTTGTTGTTACTATACAATTTAAACATGAGCATACACAGATTTGATAGTCAGTTTTAATTCTAAAGATGGTTCTTAGCCGTTTTTGTAGAGGTAATCCCATGTATAATTCCAGAATAGCAAATAGTACTAACTACATGAGGCACTGGAGGAGGTAACAGAAAAAGAAAAATGAACACTTTCATATAATTTTTTATGCCACAAACACTTCACATATATTAACTTTTTTAATCTTCAGTAGAATTTTGATGTAAGTCCTATTATTGTCCTCATTTTACAGTTGAGGAAGCAGATCTAGAGGAGTCACATATCTTGGCCCAAACATAAGGTAAGCAGCTGAATCTGGTTATGAGTCTGTGGTCTTCATTACTGTGCTGCCTTACTAGGAGACAAGTCTGAAAAAAGCTGTGTGTTCAGCACACTTTGAGGGTACTGAATATTTTATCTCTGCTTCGCGGACAGCATGTAAATTAGTTGAAAGAGAAAGAGGCCAATGAGTGTGTAAGGGGTTTTGGAGTTGACATAAAGCAAATCCCTAGCATGGAATACAGGGTGAAACAGCCTGACCGGATAAGGCAGTAATGTGTTTACATTTCCAATCATGAATGTGTCATGCGAGAACTGGAGAAATAGATGAGGTAAATTATGTTGCATAATACGGCTGTGTTAAACTGAGACACAAACACTAAGACACGGACAACACATTTCTGGCAGTAAGGAGAGAAATGGAGACTCAATCTTGAATTCTTCTGAATTTTCAATGTTAAGTTTTTCCAACAATTATGTATTCAGTATCTACTCTCTGACATGTACTGCCACAAAATAAAGACCCTGAACCTCTTGAAGCTTATACTCTAGCAAGCTTACCTTATTTAGGTATCTCTAAAGATCACTGAATTTGACTATAATTTTACTGAAAACACAAGATTAAGCTTTCTGAAACAGGAAGATGAGTGATGAATAAAATAATTTATGTTGAGTTGCAGAGAATAAAAATTACCTATTTGATACAATGTTCAACATTTGGTTGATGGGTACACTAGAATCCTAATCCATACCATTATGCAATAAACCCACATAAAAACATGCATATGTACTAAAATTTTTTTAAAAGTACATATATGCAAAGGACAGAAATTATTATATTGTTGTGAATGACAGATATGCATACTATTTGGCATAGTACTTCTCATGTAGTAATCACTCTAAAACATTAATTTTACATTATGATATTATACTCACACACAAAATAAAACAAATCTAAGATTTGTTCTCTAAGTTTATTCTTTTCATGTTTTGTAATTTATTATTTTTTGCTTGTTTTGTTATTCAATAAGCCTGCTTTCTTGTTTTTAATTTTCATATTATTTTATTGACATTTAGTTTATTTTATTATTTTTAAATTAATGATAAACTAAGGCAAAAAATTTCTTCTGGTATGAGCTTTATCTATACCTTATAGTTATTGATATGTGAAATTCTAAAATAATCAGGAATTCTAGTTTTTATTCCTTTTTTACCCAGCGGTAAACTAGGGGAGTTTTAAAACATGCTTATTTATTTTAAAGTGTTAGGCTTTTCTTTTAATTAAAAAGTAAACTTTATTATTATTGTGTTTCCTTTTACATTTATGGATATTTTCTTCTTATGCTAAATCATGTTTAATATTTGTAGCTAGTCTATGAACACTTGAAAATAAGTATTTTCTTGCCTTTCAGATTATCTGTATATTTCAACCTTTACTATTTTATTATTCTAATCCTTTTTTTCTGCCTTGAACATCACTATATTCATCAAGTAGATGAGAAATTCAGTTTTATTTTAGCCTATTTTCTAGATAGCTTATGAAAACAATGAAAGAAAATAATAATAATGGAAAAGGTGGAGTGGAACAGGAGCTATCACTATAGACATAGAGAGAGAGAGATTCGTGTACATATGTATGTGTGTATTTATAAAATTTACTGATGCATGATATACATATGATAACATTTATTTATTTTAAATATACAGTTTGATGCATTACGGTAATTATATACAGTCAAGAGAAATGTGATTTTAAATTTCATGCTTTACAAAACTATGGAAAGAGCAGTATCTTTTATCTTGTACTTAAATGAATATTTGCAATATAATATTCAGTTAAAAATTCTAAATGATAAAAATTCTATTCACTGTTACATAAACTTTTGAAGGAGTTGGCAATGTTATATGTAAATATTAGAGGACTTAATGAGGACAGATATTTATCTTCAACAAATATAATGAGAGATTCAACTTATTATATCCAAATAAAATTCCAAATAAACAACCTAGGAATAATGGAGCTAATATTTTAAATATATTTCAGCTTAATATAGAAATAATCTTATGAAAATAGCAGAATCTAATATGGAAATAAGCTTTTCTGGGAAATGTATGTTTGATATCACAGGACCAGTTCAGGCCATGGATGGAAGAGTTTACTATAACAAAAACAGCCACACTAGTGACAAAGCTGAGTTAGCTCTTTCTAACAAACACTCCCTCCAGCTCATAGATTCATTTATTCTTTGAAAATTGAAAAAGACAAATGAGGGAAAAATATTTCTCTCTGTGACCATATTAGTTACTCCAATAAAAAATGTCATATATATGTATATATATATATAATCATAATTCATTAGTCGCCTTGAAACATTGACAACTAGATTAGTAATAAATCACATATACTTAAAATTCAGAGGGTAAGTTTTGCATTTCATAGAATGGTAAATTAAATCACACTTTTGTTTGGTGTTCCATGAGGGGTAGGGAAATTGGGTAGTTTACCCATGATATTCTCAGGTAAAAAACGTGGTATTAGTCACTGATGAGGTATTTGGGGTTATTTGGAAAATCTACTTACAGTCAGAGCCCGGAAAAGTGACTTCAATTCTGCCACTGGGTTATTGTCTTTTCATTTAAAAAAATTATAGATTTTTTTAAATTAGTAAAAGCTAAATATAACCAAAGACGTGAGGTGGGAAAAATAAAATTATGAAAGAAATATTAAACTTAAGTTCTGTTTTTATAATTCAAATCTTTTAAAGGAAACCTTGGACACACAGTATTATCTGAATTGGGTGGAGTTAAAAGCACTTAAGAGAACACTTATCCAATGGATTAGTTTTTTCTTTCTTTCAATATTCATAGCTTCAATTTCATTTTTAATGGGATCCAAATGTCTTTTCAAATATATAACCATTTAAAAAGCTATTACATGCTTAAATGAACATTAGAATTTTATCTTTTGTAATCTTAGCTACAGAGCTCTTGTAAATGAACAGGATAGAAGTAAAGTCCTAAATCATAATGGACTTAGGTATTTTCAACTGTTGGCAATAAATAATTAGAAATGAGAAACCACCCCAGGAAAACATATCACTGAACCCCCTTTTAAAAGTTGACTTTTTATTTTGCTTGAATGTATTTGTAGTTATTCCATCAAAATATGAAAATACACCAACTCATGTCTATAAATTAGTTTTTCTTCTGTTAATGTTACTGATGAGAAAAAGCAATAAAATGAAAATTAATTTGCTAAGTCGTTTCCCGATGCTGTATATATGCAATGATTATGTTTCCTTACACATCCAAATGAAAAAAAGCAAGAAGTAAAACAAAGGTATGGTAATCAGAAATGTATGCAAAACAAAAAGCAGCCATATGTCAATTCAGGAATATTGAGAGTAAAATGAAGTATATTTAATTATAAGAAATATTAAAATTAGTTTAAAATATAAAAATGCCAATTTCTATGTTTCCATATATCATCTTAGTTACCTGGAAAGTATTACAATAAAATGTGGCTAAAGCAACTATCTAGAAGTCTATATGTTTCCAGTAACTGAAAAGCTCCAAATGTATAAATGAAAGAGGAAAGCGTAGGAGGAACAAAAGCCACAAAGAGTCCTTCTTTAAAGAGAAGAAAGTAAATAAAACAGAAGAAAGGAGTAAAGGCCTCCATTATAACCAGTGTTCTATTTGTCCACTGGTCAAAACTAAACAAGTCGTTGTCATCAGGCTTTTCTTGAAAAGGCAAGAAACAAAAGTAAATGGAAACCAAAAAAACACAAAATAGGTAATGTAGAAGAACAAAAAAGAGGACGAGTGAAAAGAGGAGAAGGAAAGGATAAAGAGTAGAAAGATCGAGAGAAGAAATATGAACCCTGCCTGACGTGAGGAGAAAGAGAACTAAAACTAAATGAGGAAACCGAACAAGTCTGGAAAACATTTGATTAGCTTCAATAAAACTGAATATATGGGATTAGAAAGGGGGCTGGGGAAAGACAAGATTTGTAATCCCCCTCAATAATAAAAATGATAACTTCCAGTTATATTAATGTATTATTTTAATCAAGGCAGTATCTTTACATTTATTGTGATATGATTTTAATAATTAAATCAGTGAGAATGCAAAATAATGTGAAGCATAAATAAATATCCAATAATCAGGTTAGAAAATTTAGTTTAACTCCAGCTACTCTACATACCAAGAAGCCAGTTTGTTTTCTGAACTTTCCTATCAATAAAATAAAAAATACATAATTTAATTAGTGGTTCTTAACCAACTATCTATCATTATCCCAGGTCTATTAATTAAATATATATATCCTACGATATAATGTGTATAGTACAGTATATGTTGTAAAACACTACCCACATGCTTCCGAAGTGCCTTCTTGGTTAAAAACAACTATACGCCCGGGTGCAGTGGCTCACGCCTGTAATCCAGCTCTTTGCGAGGCCAAGGCAGGCAGATCACGAGGTCAGGAGATCAAGGCCATCCTGGCTAACAGGGTGAAACCCTGTCTCTACTAAAAACACAAAAAATTAGCCAGGAATGATGGCGTGCACTTGTAATCCCAGCTACTCAGGAGGCTGAGGCAGGAGAATCGCTTGAACCTGGCAGGCGGAGGTTGCAGTGAGCTGAGATTGTGCCACTGCACTAATACTACATGAATTCAAAGTTACTTCTTAGCTTCAAAATTTTACTCAAAATTCTAGGATTCTATGGCAGTTAATCAACATTTATTTCCATTATATGGTATATCCTACTATAAAAATAAACTGCTGTAACAGTTGTCTGTAGTTTTTCTACAGAAAACTGCTATACCAGTACTCTTGCTAGTTTTTCACTATTTAGCTACTTATCTATGACATATATGACATGAAGATCTTGAGAGAAATTGGTATTTTGCATATATAGACAAATGGAGTAAGATAACTTCAAATAATTCCATACTTTACCCTTTGTAGATTTACAATGAAAATATTTTTATATGGAAACTAATTTTGGAGTTATACTCATAAAATATAATATTTTAGGAGATATTATATTTAAATCTAGAGAGCAGGAAAATGGTCTGAGAAAATTATAATGTATAAATGCAATAGCAAGTATTATATAGGAAGGTAATCTTGACCTGACCCACTATTAGGAAAGGACATTTTCAGGGTTTTCTTAGCTGTACATAGAATGGAGCCCAGTTTGCCAAATACATTCTGCCAAGGACTTACTTTTACCTTAAGAGACACTGAAACTCAAGTGGATTCACACCCAAAATAGGTTATAATGAAAAGTCTAAACACATAATATTTGGCACCTCATAGTAAAATAAAACTCTTAAAGCTTGTACTGGTTTCTGGAAGAAATGGAGTCATTGCAGCCTTTACTAATTATCCACTTTGGCTAATTCTGATTATTCCGAATACCTTTTGGAAAGTGACAGGGTTTAAATTATAATATGATTTTGTATTTTTGGATATAACTGTATACTCTATTAAAAGTCTACAAAACACTTTCTATTTTTTAGTAGTATAGTGATCATTCCTTCTGACAGTAAACCAAATTTCTTGCTAAGCTACCTGGCTTACCTAGCTTTTCAAAAGTTTGCCTACACTATCATAATATATTTCATTGTAGTTATTCTTTGGTCAGCACACAGTTTATTTTCTGAAAATAAAGTGTTTCTATGACAAATGTGAACTATCTCTCTGTCTCTTTCTTTCAACATTTGTTGTTGGGTCTAAATTTTTAAAGTAAATGCAAAGACTCATACCTTTCCGCTAACAAAATTAACAAGTCATGTGGAAAGTTTAACAAAAATACAATTCATCCCGTAATTAATTATAACTCCAAAATACTGGTTAGAATTTTTCAAAATATTCTACGTACATATTAAAAAGTGATTATTTGACATAAACTTTTTGGCTGTTTGAAGTATGCAGTTATATTTTAATAATTCCTAAAAATCTAGTTAGAAAACAATTGTTAAAACCAGTATAAATTTCTGTAATGTGAAAGAAACAGATTTGCAGAAATGATAACTTCCTTGTGTCCTTTCCAGAGCTGGAGGGAAAAAAAGGCATTTAAGTTAATGACTTTTACCAAAATTCCAGTTATACAGGGATAACTAATGAAAAAAAAATCATTACTGTGGTATTTTTAGAATAGAAGTTCTCAGTCTTTAATGCATCTGAGAATTACCTAGGTGATTGGATAAAACACAGATTTCTGGTTTCTGCCCACAAGCTTCTGATTCAGTGGGTTTGATAGGAGTCTAGAAAATTTGCATTTTTAAAGTGCTTTCAAGTGATACTCATACTTTTTTTCCCAAGGACTATGTTTTGAGAACCACTGATATAGACTCTAATCAATCAAATCTATTTTGTAGTTCTTAGTGTCTTATATATATCTTTTTGTAGATATTTAAGGACATCCTGATTTATATGACAAAGATTTGATGATTTACTTTATATACAAGGGTGACTTTTGATCCTTCAGAGACGATGTGGTTGGTCCAAAATCAGATGTTTAAATTACGGTTCTCCAGAGAAACAGAACCAATAGGATATATAGATAAAATAGAGAGATAGATAGAGGAGAGGTCATTTATTATTGAAATTGGTTCACACAATTATGGAGGCCAAGAAGTCTCACAATAGGCAAGCTGGATAGCCACGATAGCCAGTAGTGTAATTCAGTCTGCGTCCATAGGCCTGAGAACCAGGGGAACCAATGGTGTAACTCTCTGTCTGAGACTCAAGGCCTAAAAACTGGAAGGGGATGCGGAAAGACATGTGCATTGGTGGGGAGCTCTGATACCTGAGAGCTGAAGATGAATGTTGCAGCTCAGGAGTGTTAGGGAAATTTCTTTCTTCTTCCACCTTTTGGTTTTATCCAGGACCTAAACCTGCCCACATTAGTGTAGGCAGGTCTTTTTTACTCAGTATACTGATTTAAATGCTAATCTTTTCTGGAAATACCCCAACAGACACACCCAGAAATAATATTTTACCAGTTATATGAGCATCCCTTGACCCAGTCAAGTTGACACATATGATTTCATCCTTTATTCTGTTGCCATTTGTTGATTTTTAATTTTATTTTTGACCAATTCCACTGGAGGAGAGCAGTTGCGCAGATCCTTGTGTAAGACTAGCTAGAAGAAAATCTGAAAGCAAGTTGGGAAGTAGTTGATTGCAAAATATGTATTTGTGTAATAATGATTTTTAATCAGTGAAAAAAGAAAGGTCTATATGCCTAGGATATTTTAAAGTAGTATTCCAAAAACAAACAAACAAAAACAAATGAAATAAGCAAAAAAGAAAGAAGGAAGGGAAATAACCTCCACATTAGCCACTTGGAATTACTAACTCTAATTAATTGAGTTAATAGTATTTTAAAACAATGTAAACTTTTATTTTTTAATCCTTTCATTTTGTATCATCGGTGACAATACAGTTTCCAATTACAGATGTTGCTTTGCTCATGAAAAAAATATTTGAAATATTTAGTTTCACACTAAACATTTTAACATTTTGTCTTGAATTCGTCTTGGCAAGATATTTCTATGCTGATTTGGCCCATTACATTTTTGTGAGCTGATGAATACTGTGCAATTCTGTGTGAACTCCTCCAGTGCAAAGGCATTTTGCACTGGAAGCACACCAAATGCAAGTAAGTATTACTTTGGCTTTCGTGATCTGTAAGTAATATATAGCTCTACTGGTTCCAGTATGCAAACGTGAAAACTGAACAGTGGAAAATTATAATATCATTTTTTGAGTGAAGTATATTTGGACACATGAGAGCTGTTATCTTAATTCTACCCATTTGCAGAACATACTACTTAGTTCATTTGTAAGAAACAATATATCAGAACAGCTGTGCCTTTTTCCCCTTAAAACATTTAATTTTTGACCATCAGTATATGCTGAATGTTAACTGAACTCTTTAGTAACTAGTTTATCTGCCACTTTTCCAAACAGGTATAGAAACTGTCAATTCAGAAGTAAACCAACAGAAATGTTCAAGAAGATAATTCTACTTACTTCTATAGTCAAAAAATGTCAGTTGAGAGCAGTTAGAGTGAAATTATTGGAAAACATAAATTTTAAATAACATATATTTATGAAAGTCTAACTGCATACTAAGATATTATCTCTTGGTAAAATTTTCTTTGAAATTGATGAGGCATGGGGTAGAGATTATTAGAACTGTTACTAGAAAGATTTCATGAACAATGGTAATAAGCATTTATAAATCATTATTTTTTTTCATTTATCTCTATCATGGAAGAAAACACAAAAACAATATTTGTTAAATTTTAATGTCTGTCCTTCTCATGAAGAGGTGAGAAATGTGTGGCAGTTTTGTATCTTATCCAAATAGTAAGTAATCATTTTAAAAGACTTTTCAAATGCTTAAAGTTTCCAGGATTGTATTTAGTAATGTAAAGCCCTCCAAAATTGGCCAACATTTCCCACGTAGTGAATTGAGCTGTTACGAGGTCCCATTCAGTCATCAGAAAAGATGCTAAGTATGAAGGGGAGACATTGAGGTCAAAGCTAGAATGCAGAAAAATAAAGTAAGGCCACAAAAGAGTCCCTGTCAAAGAGAAAGTGTTCAGATATACACCCATTATTAATAAAAACAACGGCTTGATCTGATTCCATCTTTCATTCAGGAATGTCATGAAGAAAATCTTACTAATCTCAAGAAATATCCAACTGTACCTCCACATTTTATGAGATCCTGGCATCAGTTAATGTACTGGATACCTTAGGAATGCTCTCCCATTATTTTCTTTCTTTAGATCCAATGTATAAACCTCCCTTTGTTTTCACACAGTCATTCCACTGTTCGGAACTTCTGGTAACATTAAAGTTCATTCCCTTGTGGTAATTGATACATCAGTCACACAAGCCATTTTTTCTGTATATTCTTAAAGTATCACTGTAGATCAAAACATAATGTAAAAAGATAAAAGTGACCTGTGTTTGGAAATGTAAAATTTACTCTCCTTTAACTACCCACTTTTCAATTTCCTCTCAAGGCAAATTTTGAAGGGCCATTTTGAGACTCTTTTTTTTTTTTTTAATTCCTTCCTGAGGGACTTGCTTTTTCTTTTGAAAGAGAAGAATGGGTTTTGCAGACTTTTCTCACATAAAAGGAAAATATAAGATAAAATAGAATAGAAAAAAAGCATTTCCCCAACAACAAAACAAAGTTGGAAAACAGCTGTTTAACAACACCTTACTCCCCAAACACACACTGATAGGGAATTATTATTTTGCAATAGAAACAATGATAAACATAAAGTTACTGTCTTGCACTATGATTTTGAATGTATGCTCTGACATTTCACTTCCAATTTTCCCCGGGTTTGGCCTTGTGACTACCATGAACAAAGCAAACAGCCCTCACTGTCCTTCCTTAGCTGTGAAGTACAGATAATTCTAATTTCTCTGCTAACCTTTCAGTACCACTGAGAGAATGAGATGAGAAGATGGTGCACATGCTTTTAGAACCTTCAGATGTTATTTAAATACGTAGTGGTTTTCATATTGTTGTTGATTTGATAAAGTAATATAGTATTCATTCATTTACACAATTATAAATTATTCAATAAATATTTATTAAATGTCTAATGTGAAAAATTTGAATGAAGGTTTTTGCTGATGTAGTATTTTTTAAAAAGTTGAAAAACTATTATTTTTGTTTAATGTTCTGAGAAGGAAAAGAAAACAGACACATAATACATTATTAGATTGTTCAAATTGGAAATTAAAGTAATAGAAAACCTTTAAATAATTCATTTTGAAAATACAGTCTAGCAACATCAAATAGGGAAAGAATAGATGATAATACAGAAGGGAGGCCCCATGTGGGAATGGAATATACAAGATTTAAAGAACCTGGTACTTCTGGAGGAATTTAGTAATTTTTATGCCCTTAAAGTATCTCTCTAACATTAACTAGTTACCCAAATATAAGTTATATCAGGAGACAATATGTGGTTAAGATATTAAGAGCATAAGCTACAGTGCAAGATTATCTGTGTTTAAATCTTGGCTCTAATGTTATAGCTAAGTTGATGTTCAAAAAGTTACTTCAGTTCTCTATGCTTATATTTTCTTACTGATAAACTAGGATGATAATTACACCTACTTTGCAGGATTGTTGTGTGGATGAAATAAATTCCTATGTGGGAAGTGCTTGGAAGAATGTCTGGGAGCCTCCTAACCATTAGAGCTGTTTAAATGTTATTGTTATCTGCATATTTTTCTTCAGAGTCTCTAAATAAAAACCTTGCACACTAATTCACAATGTGAAGATTATTTATAATAACTATCCCAGATAATTTAGGGCACAGATAATAATAACATTAATAATTACCACATATAAGGAGCGATTAGCTTTGCCTTGCACTCTCCTGAATTTGTTACATGCCACATTTATCATCTCAACCTTATGTAGTTACTAAAATAATCCCCATTTTGCATATAAGAAAATGGAAGCATCCTAAGAAAAGCTAATTTACCCAAGCTTATACAGCTAGAAAATGATTGAGCTGTGGTTTCAATCTAGACACTCCATCTCCAGAACTTGCACTGTTAACTTCCAGTGCCTTGAAAAGTACCTTATAGATATAAATATTAATATCTGTGGTATCTCTAAGCTACTTAAAATGTTGACAAGGACATTCAGTTTCTCAAATATTCTGAATAAAGAGGATTTTATTATGCATGCTTTTAATGCACCATTAAAATTTCAAATATACTCTAAATCTTGAGCTTTATTAATAACATTGCATAGTATATCGTATTAGTAGATTTGCCACAAGATGGCAAGCTTCACTAAGAAGTGTTCATTCTTGTCAGGTGCAAAGATATAAAATGTGATATTCTATAATAGGGCTAGGGGAAAAAAGTGTGTAGCCTTCTCTGATTGTTTTACATGAACAGATATTTCACTTTAATTTTACCATGCTCATTCTGGGAAACCAACCTGCAGCCATATTATTCAGCTCATGCATTCAAAGCTATGCCTTTTGTTTCCATTAAAGACATTTTATTCTGTTTTATATAGTCTATATTTTGCTCTCAAGATCAAAGCTTTTTGTCTGACTTTGTGTTTCTGTCACCTGAAATATTTTGATTATGTAGCAATTATATATTCTCTGAGAAAAACACTTTCTCATTGTACCTATCCATATGGGTGCTTTGGATGGAAATAAACATTTGCATTTGAACTGTTCTGTGGCCTGTCAACATCACTGTGGGCCATCAACACTGTCAGAGCATTAGCAGGAGACTAAACACTGGGGAGAAGCCTTGATAATTTAGCTGGACTAACTCTGAACCTACAAAAACAGTCCTTTCCTTTAGATTTTAAGGGCTAAGTCTACGCAGAAAATGACTAAGAGTTTCAACCGTTTTACATTTCTAGGTACAACATTATTAAAAAGTGGATGAAAGCACTATGAGATGCAGTGTAAAGGGTACGTTTATAATAGCAAGGTGGAGGCTATTTTTTAAACTACTGTTATAGTAGAATTCGAAGGCCTTTCTCGCATTTGAAAAGGTTGGGCATAGTTAGGGAAGATTTTCATGTTTAAATAACAATTTCCTGTGAGTGAGAGGATCTGCTCAGAGAGCTGTCAGTTCTCTTTAAACCGTGTAGTACAATTCCCAGACAACTATAGGACTGTCCCTCTATGGGTAGTGGGGTCAATGAAAAGTCATATATGACTCAAACTTTCTCACCCTAGAATCTGAGAGATTGAATCTGTTGACTTCCTCAGCTTTGGCCAGCTCTGGAGTGGAAAACGGATTTGAGAGATTAAACCTAAATCTCTTGTGTATCAAAGCAAGGAGCTAAATTCAGGACTACTGTGCTGGCTAAGTGAGGACTACTGTGCTGGCTGGTGGGGACTTCTGTGCTGGCCGATTGAGGATGGAATCCTCAAACCGAACACTGTAGCCCACTGTCTCTGTGCTAAGGTCTAAACTTCGAGAAACTTTCTGCCGCCTTAGAAAGAAAAAGGAAGTTTTGAGAAGAAAATCTTTTTTAAATATTGTTTTGTTTTTTATTTTCTTTTTAGTTAAATACACAAAAGGCTTGCTTTACAGCTTTTTTGTTAAGTCTTTTTGTGTGTGTAGAGTCCCACTTATACTCAGTTCTGTTAAAAAAAATATGCATTGAAAATTTTTCCAGAATTCATAGACTGGAATGAGGGTTCTATCTGTGGTGTATTTACTTTCAAATGATGGCCTTAGGCTGTGCAATGGCTGCCCAGACAGACATTTGGAGGTCTCCTGCTTTGATAGTTGTTAAAATAGAAATGTTAAAATTTCACCGATTCAGAATTCTTATGTAACCAGTCAAATAGTAAAGTAAAATAGAACTTTTGGAAATGTGCAGCAATAATACTAATAAAAGTATACCTGGGGCCAGGCGTGGTGGCTCACGCCTGTAATCCCAGCACTTTGGGAGGCCGAGAAGGGTGGATCACCTGAGGTCAGCAGTTTGAGACCAGCCTGACCAATATGGTGAAACCCCATCTCTACTAAAACTACAAATAAATTAGCCGGGTGTGGTGGCAAGCGCCTGTAATCCCAGCTACTCAAGAGGCTGAGGCAGGAAAATCGCTTGAACCCGGGAGGTGGAATTGTAGTGAGCCGAGATCGTGCCACTGCACTCCAGCCTGGGCAACAAGAGCGAAACTCTGTCTCAAAACATAAGAGTATAATGGGATGAAGACAGTGATTGAAACCTATCCAGTGTCCCATCCCATGATCCATGATCTCTGTGATAAAGATTCCCCAAGTAGTCATTTTTTTTTTTTGACATGAAGTCTCACTCTGTTGCCTAGGCTGGGGTGCAGTGGTGTGATCTCAGCTCACTGCAACCTCCGCCTCCTGGGTTCAAGTGATTCTCCTGTCTCAGGCTCCTGAGTAGCTAGAATTACAGGTGTGCACCACCATGCCTGGCTAACTTTTGTATTTTTAGTAGAGACGGGGTTTCACCATGTTGGTCAGGCTGGTCTGGAACTCCTGACCTCAGGAGATCTGCCCCCCCTTGGCGTCCCAAAGTGCTGGGATTACAGGCTTGAGACGTCGCCGCACCTAGGCCCCAAGTAGTCTTTGACAGACATCTGCTTCTTCCATTTCAAGACATTCCGGGATTAATAGAAAAAGCAGAAGAAAATGAATATATCTCAGAATGAATATGTCTCAGAAATGCCACATAATTTCAATAATATGTCACAGAGCCAAGACATTTTCATTGAATAAAACAAGAATCTGAATATACTCCATTTATCTTAGAATTTATATCTGGTATGTATTGTTTATTTAACAGTTGTTTGTACTGAGATCTTATTGAAACGCTTTACTAATTGAAAGTTGTTATGACTAAGATTTTTCCAATTTTTCCTTTTTATTTTTTATTTATTTATTTTTTCATTATTTTTATGGATACATAGCAGTTGTATACATTTATGGGGTACATGTGGTATTTTGATACAAGCGTACAATGTGTAATGATCAAATCTGGGTAATTGAGATATTCACTACCTCAAACATTTATCATTTCTTTGTGTTGCGGACATTCTAAATCTACTCTTCTAGTTATTTTGAAATACAAAAAAAAATTTTTAATTATTGTTGCCCTATTGTGATAATGAAAACTAGATCTTATTTCTTTTATCTAACTGTATTTTTGTACCCATTAGTGACTGAGATTTATATTCAAAAATTGAAAAGTAAAAATGTAAGTCAGGAAGGGATTTTTAGTCCAGGATTCTGTTTTCTATAACTCTCCTGAGCACTTTTTTGCCCAGTGCTGCAGAACTACTAGGTGTATTCGATGTCTATTTCTGCTGAAACAAATTACTCCAAACTTGGCAATTTGAGATAACATTTTTTTTTAATTTCATAGTTCTGTTGGTTAGAAATCCAGTGGGATTGACTGGTTTGTCTGCTCTAAATATCACAAGGCTAAAATCAAATTGTCAGGGAGAGCCAATTTCCATTTTAAACGCTGTTCCAGGGACATACAGGTTATTTGCAGAATTCAGTTCCATTTGGTTGCAGGACTGAGATTCCTTGTTGGCTGTCAGCTCAGATATATCTTTAGGTCCTAGAGGTCTTTCTCCAGTCCTTGAAAGTCATTCCTTCAAGTGGCACAATCTTGGCTCACTGCAACCTTCACCTACCGGGCTCATGTGCAGTGACGTGATCATAGCTTCACCAGCAGTTGCAAGTTCCTGGGCTCAAGGCGTCCTCTTCCCTTAGCCTCCCAGGTAGCTGAGATTACAGGCGAACACTGTGCCTGCTGAATGGGATCCTTTTGGAGCTTCATCTTTCCTGATTTATCTTCTTCTGCATCTCTTTCTCACTGACATTTTTGCCTTCTTCTTCCACTTTGAAGGGTCCACATGATTACATTGTACTCACCTAGATAATCTCTCTAAGATCAGCTGATGGATTATTAATCTTAATTCCATGTGCAAAGTCCCTTTTGCCATGTAACATAATCATAGGTTCCAGGGATCAGGGCATGGACATCTTTGTGTGGCCATTATTTTGCCTACCACAGGAAGTGCTGAAGACTATGCCTTGTAAGAGAATTAGCCCATCCTTGAAAAACATGTTTTCATTGCCCAATTTTTGTTTTGTTTGATTTCATTTTAATGAATATCTCTATAGTTCTCACATACACTTATTTAGAAATCCTAAATTAGACAAAAACGTTTTGGAATCACTTGCATTGGTCTAAGAATTTTCTAGATGTAATTCCACCAATTGTCTTCTCAGGTAAACTAGTAGGAGATTACGTGATTTTCCCTATGATCATTAGCAAAAGAATAACACATTTTTTTGCTAATGAAAATGAAGCCCCGATGCAGTGAAACGGCAATCAGAACACAATCAAATTAGCTCCTGAGCAGCTACCTTTATCATCATCTCTGTCAAATCAACACCATCATAGTACAAAGCCAGTGCCAGTTGAACTTTTTTCAAACTGGTAGTTTTGCAATCCTCTAGAGGAGAAATAGAACTTATAACAAAATTTATTTTAGCATTTGGTGAAAGTATATTTCAGGAGGCTTTTGTGAATAGTTCAAGAAAAAGCAGATCTTACGCAGAAAGTAGGAAGTTCAGCCAATACAAGATGAATAATGAATAATAATAATAATAATAATAATAGTAATCACAGTGGCAAATAATTGCTAAAGAGAACACACTCATTTGATAAGTTAGACAAAGTACTCAGTCAAGAAGCAGAATAGAGTTATATATTGATTTAGTAACATTGTATTATATACTTGAAATAGTCTATGGGAGTAGATTTTAGGTGTTTTTATTGCAATGGGGTAAAAAAAAGAAGGAAACTGTGAGATGTGCATGTTAAATTGCTTACCTGTAACAGTCATTTAATTATGTATATATATGTATATACATCATGGATATACATATATATACATATATATCAAAACATGCTGTTGTACATTTTAAATTTATACAATAAAGAAGAAAATAAATAAAAGTTGATCCTAAGATTGCTCTGTAAATCAAAATAAGAAGAAAGAAACAGCAGAATTGAGTTTGTGGAACATTACATTGGATATGGGAAAAAGACAGGCTAAAAGGGGCAAGGAGTACTTTCTTAGCCAGTAACAAACTGCTCAAGTAGTTGCGTATTTAACGACACAGAAGACCAAAGTCACTGAAAATAACAAAGCATAAGCCTTTTAGAAAATAATAATGGCATATACAACAATGGCATTCCCTTAAGATGCAGGTGTTTTCATTTCAGTACAAGAAGCTGAGGTGGATGATATTTGAGATTCTGAGAAACTGAGAAGTATATTAATCAGATAGAATATTTTATTTTATTTACTTTTGCCAGTTCTTTTAACTTTGATGAGAAAGTACCTGTGAGGCTGGGTGCAGTGGCTCATGCCTGCAATCCCAGAACTTTGGGAGGCCAAGGTGGGTGGATCACTTGAGGTCAGGAGTTCGAGACCAGCCTGGCCAACATGTTGAAACCCTGTTTCTACTAAAAATACAAAAAATTAGCTGGCCATGGTGGCACATGCCTGTAATCCCAGCTACTCCGAAGACTGAGGCAGGAGAATTGCTTGAACCAGGGAGGTGGAGGTTGCAGTGAGCCGAGATCACGCCACTGCACTCCAGCCTGGGCAACAGAGCGAGGCTCTGTTTCAAAAAAGAAAGAAAGAAAATACCTGTGAAACACCAGCATCAAATGAAGGCTGCTTATCTATCCAATTTTGTGGCTGGAGTGGACCTTTCTGTTCATGAAATCCAGATGGAACATTTTATAAAACACATAGAAAAGAAGCTGCTTCTTGAGCTGTTTCAAGGGAGACAACACTGCTGACAAATGCATTTTTGTTATTAGAGATATTTTAGATTTGGGAGCCTGAGAACAAAGTTATACTTCCAAGCAAATAAAGGCCATAAAGCAACTTCATGATTACAACATCTATGTTGTCAAAAGTGAACTTTTTGTTATAATTTTCCAAAACTAAACTGAGAACTGAGATTAAAAAAAAAATGACTTAGGCAGTGGGCCCCCATAGAAAGTGCAACAGACTGAGAGCTGAGCAATGCTATTAACTCTGTGCCTATATTTTCTTTTGTTTCTGGGTGTGTTTGTTTGTGTATATGTAGATAGTTATTTTTATCTTTAACTGACACTATCTGGTGAAAACACTGAGTTACAAATTTATTTAGTTCAGCTCCTTTCTCCCCTCTCTCCTTTAGAGTAGTTATGTCATGTGTTTGAAATACAGTTAGATTCATTCAAAACAGTCTGTATTTCATCTTGGGCTCCACAGACATCTGGGTTGACTCTATTCATTTGCATAGAATACTATTCACTCTTTGTGGTGTACAGTTCTATGGATTTGAACAAATGCATTGAGTCATGTATCCACTGCCACATAATCACGCAGAACCAATTCCATCAACCCACATTTCCTTGTGATGCCCTAGTGCTCATGCCAACTGGAATCCATGAAAATCTCTGATCTCATTTCTGTTCTTAGATGTTTGCTTTTTCAAGTTGTCATATAAATGATATTATACAATATACAGTCTTTTGGATCAACTTACTTGGTTAAACACCAAGAAATATGATTACTGTATCTTATAGTAAGTACATGTTTTGTTTTATAAAGAAATTGTCAAACCATTTCCCAAAGTGACTGTACAATGTTGCATTTGCACCACAGTATTTGAGAGTTTCAGATGTTCCATGTCCACACTCGTGATTGGTATTGTCAGTCTTTTGTTTTTTTAAATTTTAGTCAAACAGGTTCATAGTGATATCTCATTGTACTATTAATTTGCAAATTTCTAGTGACTGATTGTGTTGATCATTATTTCATGTGCTCATTGGCCAAATGTATATCTTTGATAGAGTGCTTATTTAAATCTTTGGCCTATTTTTTATTGGGTTATCTATGCATTTATCTATCATCTATCTATCATCTACCTATATATTTATTTAAATTGACAGACAAAATTGTATTTATTTGTACAACAAGATGTTTTCAAGTAATATATATCGTGAAAAGGTTAGATCCAGCTAATTAACATATATGCATCACCTCACATAGTTCTAGTGAGAACACAATATTTACTCTTAGCATTTTTCAAGAACACAATATATCACTAACTATAGTAATTATGCTATATAACAGATCTCTTAAACTTATTTCTCCTAAATGAAAATGGAAACACAACATACCAAAACTTATGAGATACAGCAAAAGCAGTTCTAAGCAGGAAGTTCATAGCAATAAACACCTATAAATAAAAATAAAGATCTCAAATAAACCACACCTGAAATAACTAGAAAAATAAAAATAAACTCAGCCCAAAATCCTTAGAAGGGTGTTATCGGGTTGTTTTCTTATGATTAAATTTTTAAAATTTTTAAATATACTCTGGATAAACATTATTATGAGATATGTTAACTGCATATATGTTCTTTGAGTCTGTTGCTTATTTTTTCAGACTTTTAAACAGGTGTTTCACATAACAATTTAGGATAATATATAAAGTCAAAGGTATCAAATTTTGAAAACTTAAGACTTAAGCCTGGTGTCATATTGTTATAGGATTCTTGGGGTGTCGCTTTTCTGGCCTGAAACCTCTGCCCAGTGGTGCCTTTGCCCAAGTTTTGCTTGGGCCCACTGGGCTCTTTCTGCCCACTTGGCCTGGAAGGCTGTGCTCAGCTCACGCTACCAGCCTGGATCCCATGCCTGCCAAGGGCGAGTCAGGTGTGGAATGGTGAGGGATGTGTGAGCGAGTGTGGGGTCTGACCACTGTGCAGCCAGACACACCGGCTGCTGCAGCAGGGCAGGCAGCTCCAGGTGCCAGCATAGGCACCAGCTCTCTGCAGGGCTGCAGCTGGACCAGGCACACTGCAAGCAGCCTCCCCAGCTGTCACTGGGAAACACAGTGGCACCCAGAAGCTTGGACATGACAGGCACCACAGGACCCCAAAGAAAGAGCCACAGCCCCGGCTCTTGGAGCTTTCTGGTCTCGGCTCCCTGAGGGGAGGCAACTTTTCTCTGCTTCTCTTCACCCACAGCATGGTGAGCAAGGGGTTTGCTTCAGCCCTGTTTGTGTTATACCTCTTTTAACTCCACCAATCAGCAGGTCCTGAGTCGTTGTCCTGCAACCAGGAAGAATGAGGTATGCAGACAAGTGGAAGGTGAACAAAATGAAGAGGAGCTTTATTGAACAATAGGACAGCTCAAATGAAACCCACAGTGGGTAGCTCCTTTCCACAGTCAGCATGTCCCAATAAGTGTTCAGCTCCTAACAGACAGGAGACCCTGGACTGGGAAGGTCCTCTCTGCAGGCAGGTCATCCTGTCCTCTCTGCAGCTCTCAGCAGAGAATAGGTTTTGGAGAGGGTAGCTCCTCCCTGTAGGCAGGTACTTCATCATCTCCTCAACTCCTAGCAGAGAGGAGGCCCTGGAGTGGGTTGTTTCTCTCTGCAGCTGCTTGTTCATGTCTCCTGCTATAGGCAGAGAGCATAGCTTCTCTCTGCAGCTGGTTATCCAGTGATCTGCTCAGCTCTGCCTGAGTCCAGGGCTTTTACGGGCCTCAGAGAGGAGAAAGTGCACATTGATTGGTCCATGTGTGACCAAGGGCCGGCTGGAAAGGGCACTGCAAGTTCCCAATCCAGTCTATGGGACTGATAGCCTGGCTCCCAGCCTTTACACACTTCCTGGCCTGAAGGTGGGGCCTCGCTGTGGGCCCTCCCTCTTCTGCCCAGGAATCTGTCTGCCTCCTGCTGCCATTCATGGCATCCGGACTCAGCCTGACTGCTCCGAGAATGAAGCAGCCCTGACAGCAGGGAGAAGCCAGGCAGCTGGAACAGGTACTTCCCAGCTTGCAAGGGCAGGGTTGTGGGAGCTTTCCTGGCCCTCAAGAGTGCAGGGATGCCTGAGTCTGCAGCTGCAGTTTAAACAAAGGTAGGAGTGGGAATGGTGGGGGACAGAGTGGGGTCCCTGCCTGCTCTGTGGAGCAGGAGACCTGGGTCTGGAGCACGAGGCCCAGGTCCAGAGCAGGAGGCCTACATCAGCAGCCACGGTTTCAGTGGCTGCCGCTGCGTCCAAGAGCACAGGGTTCCTGCCTGTCCCTGGCCCCCACAAGAGCACAGAGAGGATAGATCTGTAGCCACAACTTGGGTGCAACTTGGGCCTAGTCTACCTGCTGCAGTCAGCATGATGACGCTGGCAGGCCCTCTGAAGTTGCAGCTGCCATCAATATCTAAAACCTGTCAAACTTAAGGTTATGTAAATTTTCTCTTATGTTTTCTTCTAAAATTATATAATCTTTTATTTTATGTAGGTCTATGATATTTTTGAGTTAATTTTTGTATAAGGTGTGAGACTTAAGACACTTTTGTTTACTGTGACTTTATAATGTCTTCAATTTCAGTAGTACCAGATCCTCCAATTTTTTATAGTTGTTTGTCTATTCTAGTGCCTTTGCATTTCCATATAAATTTTTAATCATTTTGTCAACACTGAGAAAAACATTTTCATAGATTTTGATTGGCATTATACCAAATCTATATGGTGAATTAGATATAATTGACAGCTTAAAAATATTGAATCTTACAATCCATGATCATGCTATATCTCTCCATTTTATAGGTTTTCTTTTATTTCCTTCATCATTATTTCCTTGATTCCAGCATATAGGTCTAGCATACATTTTTTTTTTTACAAAAAATTATATGTAAGTTATTTTTGTTCGTTTATTTTGTTTTTTTGAGATGGAGTCTTGCTCTGCTGCCCAGGCTGGAGTGCGGTGGTGTGATCTCAGCTCACTGCAAGCTCTTTCATGCCATTCTCCTGCCTCAGAATGGGGCAACAGGCACCCACCACCACACCCGGCTAACTTTTTGTATTTTTAGTAGAGACGGGGTTTCACCATGTTAGCCAGGATGGTCTCGATCTCCTGACCTTGTGATCTGCCTGCCTTGGCCTCCTAAAGTGCTGGGATTACAAGCGTGAGCCACCGCACCCAGTGTAAGTATTTTTTTGTGGCTGCTATAGTGTTTCTTGTTTGCTTGTTTGCTTTAATTTCAAACTGCAATTGTGCATTGCTGATGTATAGAAATATGAGTAATTTTTCTGTATTGATTCTTAATACAGAAATTAACTCTATTGCAGAATATGCATATTAGTTCTGGCAATTTGGGGTAGATAATTTGAATTTTCTATATGACAACAATTTTTTTTCTCTATTCAGTATGCTTTCTATTTTTTTTCTTGCCTTATGACCCTTAGTAGGACTTGAAGAACAAGGGTGACTATGAGTGGTGAGAGCAATGTTGACTGTGATTGGTGAGAGCAGACATTTTTGCCTTTATACTGACTTTAGTAATAAATTATTCAGTTTATCAGAATTAAGAATGCTGTAAGTTGGACATTTTTGATGTTATGTTGTTTTATAGATCCCTTATATTAAGCTAAGGAAGTTCCATTCTAGTATTCTAGTCGTAGTTTGTTGTAGGTATCATTAACTGACATTACATTTTATCAATTTCTTTTCTGTATCTGTGAAATATTCATGTTTTCTAATTAATCTGTTAATATCGTGAATTATATTTGCTTTTCAAATATTCAGTCAACTCTTCATTCTTGGGATAAAATCTAGTTTGTTGTGATGTTTAATCCATTTTATATTTTGAAGGATTAAATTTGTTCGGGATTTTTGTTCAAGATGATAGTTTGTAGTTTTTTTCTTATTTTGATATTAGAGTATTGCTGACCTCAGACAGTGAGCTGGGAAATGTTCCCTCTCCATTTTTTTGAAATTTTTTTTACAATTGATATTATTTCTTTTCTAAATATTTAGTAGAATTCGTCACTGAAATCTTTCATGCCTGGAGTTTTCTATCTATGCAAAATATTCAACTACACACTATTTAATAAATGTAGAACTCCTAAAGTTATCTAATTATATTTGTGTGAATTTTAGCAGCCTTTGTTTCTGAAAGAATTGATTCATTTATATAAATTTCTGAATTTATGAGCATGTAATTGTTGCAGGTTCTCTTAAGTTCCTTTTAGATTCTATTGGGATCACTTATGATGTGCCATCTTGGATTCCTAACATTAGTAAATCCCATTTTCCTTCATTCTGCCTGATTTGACTTTTATTTTATATTCTTCCCCTTGCTTAAATTGGAAAATTAATTCATGATATGAAATTAGCCTTCTGTTCTAAAAGAGTATTTTATACTATACTTTTTTCCTAAGTACTGTTCTGGCTCCAACTCACATATTTTGATATATTGTATTTTTAAGATCCAGTTCAAAATGATTTCAAATTTTCCCCCAAACTTCCTATAACCCATGGGTCATTGAGAAATATGTTGCTTAATTTCTAAATATTTGGGAATTTTTAAATGTATTATTATGTCAGTGCTTTCCACTTTAATTTATTATAATTGTGTAAGGATACACATAACCAGTAAGGATACACATGTTCTGAACTACATTATCAACCAAATTGACCTAATTGACATTTATAAAATGTGTCAGTGTAGAACATGCAGATATACACTTTTCAAAAAGTTCATAATATAAATTTTAAAGTTTAAAGTTCATAATATAAGTTATGACCCACAACAGGCTCTCTCGTTAAATATTTTTGAAAAGAATATGTATCTGGATGTTCTTTATAACTCAGCAGAT
This sequence comes from Pongo abelii, assembly GCF_028885655.2. Lineage (NCBI taxonomy): Eukaryota > Metazoa > Chordata > Mammalia > Primates > Hominidae > Pongo > Pongo abelii. The sequence continues at coordinate 90,683,330 of NC_071991.2, forward strand.
ATAATTTATTAATTATATCTTGATAAATTAAGTTTAAAAGAAATGTTTTAGGCCGAAGAAATAATTTTAATCAGAAATTTTACATGAAGATTGTAAAGAATTGGAAATGAAAATAAATGGAAGTAAAATGAAGTTCTTTTGTTTGTTTTAGAAGGTATTTATCCAACTTTTTGAAAGATATTTTTACCATAAATAGAATTCTGGGTTTACTTTTTCTTCTTTCAGTTCCTAAGTGTTACTTTATTTCATTCCTGGTTACCTGTTTTTTGTTTGTTTGTTTGTTTTTAATGGGAGTGAGCTGAAATTCTCATTTTTGTTCCTGTACAGGTAATATGTGCTTATTCTCTGGCTTCTCTCAATATGTTGTATTTGACTTAATTTTTAGCATCTTGAATATAACATATATCTGTGTTAATTTTTCTCCTTAGTGCTCTCTGAGCTTCTTGGGTCTGTGGTTCGGTGTCTGCCATTAATTTTGCAAAATTCTTCAACATTATTTCTTTATATATTTTATCTACTTCATTTTCCCTTTCTTCTCCTTCTTGAATTTCAATTATGCAAATGTAAAACTGGTATTTTCACACAGCTCCTGGAGACTATATTTTGTTGTTGTTTTCTGTTTTGTTTCTTTTCCTTTATGGTCTTATTTTTTTTATGTTCATTTGGGCGATTTTACCTATTATTTCTTCAGGCATGACAAATCTACCAATGAATGTGCTGAAGGCATTATTCTTCACTGTTATTTATATATTTTTCATGTTACCATGTTTTTAATATTTAGTATTTCCATTTGAATTTTTTCTTACTGTGTCCCTCAGTCTGCTGAAATGATGTATCTGATCTTACATGTTGTCTATCTTTTTCATTAGAACCTTTAACATAATAATCATATTCTTAAGAATACTTGCCTGGTCATATCTAAGTCTGCTTTGATGATTGTTTTCTCTCTTTTGCCTTGTTGTTTGCCTTATAATTTTTTGTTAAAAACTGACATCTTATGAAGGAGAGTAGTTACTGAAAGTAAGAATGTTTTATTCTTAGAGAAATTTGTACTACGCCGGCAAGGTGTTGGCTTCTGTAATCCTATTAAGGATTAGGCTGGATTTGAAGTTGGTTGGAATGGTCATACTTTGTCACATCCATTAAGGTGTCACACACAGGCTTCAAAGTCCTTCGACCAGGTAGACTGCCAGAGTATTGTTTTTGTCAATGGTTCTTTCCCCATGTTGGTCTGGGTCTTTCTTTTTCATTACACTACGTTGCATTACATTATATTGCATTTCTTGCATTACAAGAAAAAATATCTCTTGCATACCTCCCAGCTGTATTCCACTGTTGTTTTCTAAATGCTTGTAATCACGTGGGTGAGAAGGAGGGACGCTGAGATTAAGCCAGTTTTAGGATGGTACTGTGTCCCTGGGCCTCAGTAGCATGCCCTTTGCAACTTCTCCTGCATTTCCTCAAATACTAGAGGTTGGGAAGGCATGTACCCTGATCATCCTCAGAGGTAATGCTTTTTCACATTGTGGTTTTCCCAGCTGCAGTGGTTTTCTACCAGTGCCCTAAAGTGATAAGTTTTTTTGTCCTTCCCCCCGCAGATCAAGGCTGTTATCTGTAGGAAAGATGGAACTGTCTGGCTGGAGTTGTAGCAATGGCATCTGAAAACCACTCCTATCCTCCCAATGTGACAGAGCTTCAGCATTTTCTAAGGGTTCTCTGTGATTTTCTTTATGAGTGTTACGTGTGGCATTTGTGGCGACAAAGCCTATAAGAATGTGAGCCTCTTTACACATGTTCCCAGAGATTTCACTCTCATACACTTGCATTCAATATTTAACAGTTAATTGAAAATCTTTAGATGTACCTTTGTATAGGCTTCTGTGGAGTCTTGTGGCATGTGTTCCAGAAGAAAATTTTGTAGTCAGAATCTTTCTGTCTGCAAATGCCTGTCTCTCCCTGGAGTTTTGGTTATTTGGTTGCTCTGTGATTTTAGTTATTTGATGGCTTAAAAAAGAATTAATTTTCAGATTGCCTAACTTTTTCCTGCTTGTAAAGACTGGAATAATGTGCTTTATCACCCAAAATGAAAGTCCTCTGCCTCTGCTTTTGTGACCTTGTTCATACACTTAAAACCTCCTGGCTAGGGCATCAAGGCCTTTTCTTACGAAGGGCTTAGTCACTAGATGACCTCTAAGGAACTATCCAACACTAAAACTTGGGGATAAAGAACATTTACAAAAATCTACTTCAGAAAGTTTGGAAAGCCCTTCACTCCCATTTCTATGAAATGTGCAATTTCATAAAAAAATCAGAATTCTTTATTTACTCTGTAATTATTTGTTTTTAATAATCACATTTTTTCTTCCATCATGAGACAAAAATGTGTGGTGTCAAAGACTACGTTTCTATTTGATGTACATACACATCTGCATGCAAACATATACATGCATACTCATTGGAATCAGGAATTTAGATCATATGCCAAGAGGGAACACATGCTGGGGCCATCTGTCTTCTGTAAAATGTAATGTAAGAAAATGCGTGCAGTCATATTTACTGAATAAAAAGTGTTCTGACACTTAATCGGGATGCATAATGTAAATAGAACACTTGTGGAATATTAAATCAAGTTGCTCTTTATTATCTTGAATTTCCAGAAGGACTTCTACTTTGTTAATTTCTCAGTCACTTATTTCTATCAATTGCAGAAAGGACCAAATAGATTACATTAGTACTGCAACTATATTAAGGCCTTACAACTTATTGCATCTTTTAAGTAACTGAAAACATATTTAGCAAGAAAATATTTCCAACATATCACTCACTCAGTCAGCCTTCAAATATATACATCGTATCAGATAATCTTTTATTAAGTAGCAAAGTTTTCTTGCAAAAAGAACAAAATTGAAAATATAAAATGTAATGTGCATAGTATACATTTTTATATTTAATAAAATTTTAGGTTTCATTGCTCTATATACTAATTTTATGAATGAATAAAGTATGACACACATGCTGACATTTGTGAGTAATTTTTCTTTACAAATTTTATAGTTGCATAAAATAATCTGTTTTATCCCCATGTGTCCATAAACTCTTACATCGTTTATAGTTTAAATGATAAAGCAACATATAAAGGAGGGTGAGAAATACTAATGAAGCTTCTGAAGTAAATCAGTTTAAGGGTCTATTTCCCACTATTTATTATTCATTAATTTGTCCAACTCGGATATTTTACTTTTGAAAGTAATATGTTAAGTCAAATTGAAGACTATTTTGACATTAGAAAGTTTGAGTGCCATGTAAAGTTGTTCTGTTTCTAACTTGATTCATATGTACATATATATAACAATTTTATTTATTTATTTTAACTTAATTTTTATTTTTAGTTTGTAAATAGTTGGTCTATTTGTGGAACTATCGTGGAACTATTTTTTTGTAGGTAGATAACTGTTTCTTTAAAAGCTAACTAATAACAGAATAAGTGTGAGGAATATTAAAATTCTTTTATGAAAACTTGAAACTGATGCTTGTAATCACTTGCTTTAACTGGCTAAGTGAATTTCCACTTTTATTTTTTATAATGTGTTTTACCAGATTGATGGGAAATACTAACTTTATTTATTTATTTATTTATTTATTTATTTTATTTTATTTTATTTTTTTTGAGACAGAGTCTTGCTCTGTCGCCCAGGCTGGAGTGTAGTGGCACCATCTCGACTCACTACAACCTCCTCCTCCCAGGTTCAAGTGATTCTCCTGCCTCTGCCTCCCGAGTAGCTGGGATTACAGGCACCCACCATCATGCCTAGCTAATTTTTGTATTTTTGTAGAGATGCGGTTTCAACATGTTGGTCAGGCTGGTCTTAAAATCCTGACCTCAGGTGATCTGCCCGCCTCGGCCTCCCAAAGTGCTGGGATTACTTACAGGTGCGAGCCACCACGCCTGACCGGGCAATACTAACTTTTAAATCTCACAATTCTCATCTGATAATTAAACTCATGCTATCATTACCCTTCCATAATTTTATAATAAATACAACGTTTAAATTATATACACTTTTCTCTGTATCAGTTGTGAAGTAAGTTTCACTAGGTTGCAGTTAACAAAAATACCTGCTTGTCTCTCCTACAGATATTCTCATCTTTGTCATTAGTAAGAAAATTCCTCTATGTGGGTTAGTGGCAAACTTTTTAGTACAAAACTCCTTTGAGATGAGGGTGCCAAGGAAATATAAGCAGGAGCCCTTTGATGAGGTTTTAGAAAAAGCACTGTAATTTCTTGTAATTTAGTTGAGGGGGTATCACTTACTCCTCTTGTCCCACTCTCATTCTAGCTCCCTTAAACAAGACTGGACAAGGCTATAGCAGCTGTGTTGAGATCATAATATATAAGGCTCAGAAAAGCACAGAGACTTGGTCCTAATATCCTGAACCACTGAACAAATGACAGAAACTGCCCACTGTGAACTTGATATGGTTTGGCTCTGTGTCCCCACCCAATTTTCATGTCAAATTGTAATTCCCAATGTTAGGGCAGGGACCTGGTATGACATGATTAGATCATGAAGGCAGATTTCCCCCTTGCTGTTCTCAAGATAGTGAGTGAGTTCTCACAATATCTGGTTGTTTAAAAGTGTGTAGCACCTTCCACTTTGCCCTCTCTCCCCTGCTTCACCATGTAAAGATGTGCCTGCTTCCCCTTCGCCTTCCTCCATGATTGGAAGTTTCCTGAAGCTTCTCCAGCCATGCTTCCTGGGCAACCTGTGAAAGAGTGAGTCAATTAAACCTCTTTTTTTCCATAAATTACCCAGACTCAGGTATGTCTTTATAGCAGCGTGAGAATGGACTAATACAGGGCTTCTTGTTATAGGAGAAAAATAAACATTTTAATGTGTAGGCTATTGTAATTAGGTTTTTGAAACTAGCAGTCAACTACTGTTTTTTATGTAAATGTGTGATGATCCAAATATGAATGAAAAGAATACACTTCCTCTAGGCAATATCTGACATTAGATAATGAACAATTCCTATCACCCAAGTCAAATCTTGAAAGCTACTTCTTTATGTTATTTATTAATTTTGTTTCTGTTGCCTACATGTCACATGCAATGCCATTATATCTTTAGTATATTTGTTGCTTATGTTTTCCCCATATTTTATTTCAGACAAAAAAACTCATATAAAATCTTTTGTGAATTTACTCATGATAAACTGTGTTTCATGCCTCAGAACAAATAAAACTGTTTCTTCCTAGATCAATTTTCTATTATTGGCTTTTGTATATCATACACAGCCGTGCTAGTTGGAAGGCACTAGAGGAATTCAGCATGTGTTATATTGTAGTTATGGTGTGAATGTCTTCATTAAAAGGTTGCCGTTGCTAATAGAGATGGATGAGTTGGAGGAAAAGCTTACTTTATTTTAATCTATCAACTGGTCCTATATTTAATGGCAACTTTAGGAGCAACATTTATTTGTAAAGCCAAATGGAATTGTTGACAGTGATAATTTCCTTGATGAGTGAGAAAATGCTTTGTGTGTGTGTGTGTGTGTGTGTGTGTGTGTGTTTTAAATAAGATAATTTGGCACATTCTACCAATCACTGATTTAACATAATATCCCACAAAGAGTCATGGTTGGGAGATTATTCTGTCTTTTATTTATAATTTCTCTTGGGAGTAAGTTAGATACCATTTGTTAATGATTACCTCAGATCACAGTAAGATTAAAAGAAATTATAGGCTTATTTCTCTTTTTGTTCCATAGATGGGCTGGGCTACTTTCTTTCAAAATGTCTATAGTCACTGATGAAAATGCTTAACATTAAATCTCAAAATGCTTTTTGAGAATTTACACTTATTTGAGATACTCTATATCTTGTGTAAAATAAAAATTACATAGATTTATTTCAGCCTCAATACACATTATGGAAGAAATATTGTAACAGTGGTTGATTATCTTGAAGCAGAAACATAGAGACCCATAGACTTAGTTTGAATTCTGATTACCATATATGAAATTTTGAGCATAATACTTAAATATTTATAATATACAAAATAAAATTTAAAGTGGCTCTTAGGACTTACTTGGTGCTCAAATACAGATTAGGGTGTCTTCAATCCTAGATTTAAATTCTGGCTCTATTTCTCAATAATCTGTAGGGCATGGACAAGACTGTTTTCTCATGAGTAAAATTCAGCTATAAAGGGTATTAACTAGTGTTCTATAGAGTTATTGTTAGTTTTAGATTAAATAATAGATTTAAGGAACTTAGTACTATAGAAACCACTTGTTAAAAATCCAATCTATGTAAATTATATTTATTAATAAACAATATTTTATAACTACAAACTACTTGATACTTTAAATAAGTGCTTTAAGTCTCATCCACCTTCTGAATGTCATAAAATTCCAGGACTCAAAAAGCCATACAGTGTTGTCTTATGTAAAAAAAAAAAAAGACCAAAATCTCATTATTTATTATGGTTCCCTACTTCCAGCTCATTCATACTCCAAACTCTACCCCCAACATAGCTTCCACAAGGTCTGTGGGCACAAAAATTTCTGCTACTCTCCGTGACATTCTAGTTCTTTCAATCTTGGAATACATTTTAAAAATAAGGAACAACAAAGTGAAACAAAACCCTTTTCTACTTACAATGATATATTTGGTATTAGGTTTTCCTCATTTGTGAAAGTTGGGTAATTAGACAAAAGAGGGAGAACAAATGAGCTGTTTGCTATTTTATTAAGCCTATTACATAGCTATCACTTGACTATATATAAAATAATGTATACAATGGATTCACATTTGGTATGTCAGACATCACTTCAAAAATCCATATGGCCATATAATATTTATATAATGCATCAATATGTTTTCTAATCACATTAGCTATAAAGTTACATAAAAAAGTGATTGAATCTTTGTGCTAAAAAATTTAAAACAAATCAGAAAAAGTAGAACAATCCAGTGGAAAATGACAGATGTTGCTTTTATATATTTACCTTTTCTTCTTAAATTTGTAATTAAAATTTATGGATATCTATGTGGACTCTTTGAGAAATGGTTTAATATAGGGATAGCTATTTCTCCAACTATTAAAACAACAGCCATGTGAAAAGTATAAGGAAGTTGTCTTATTGATAGGACTGAGTGAAATCAGTATGAAATGTTGCCAATGGAATGCAATGCAAAATTTTTAATTAAATTTTGTTATTCAAAAATTTGTTTTAAGGGATATCTAGAAACATTGAGCTCCTGTGTATCAGGAACTAAAAAAAATATTTGGCAGGTGAAGAATAAGTCCTGGAGCCAACCCTTGGTATGAATTTCTTAACTACATACCTAATCAGAATATTTCAGAGCTGGAAGAATCTTCAATGGTAATCTTCTCCATAATGTAATACAGAATACTGAACCCCAAAAATGACAAATGATTTGTACAAAGTCATACACTCGAAATAGAATTGGTCATCTGAAACTCTGTTGTGTTGATAATTGCGATTTGAATGTACGTGGACTCACAGGACTTAAGAAAGCTTCTGCCTTCTTAAGTCAATAGCTTACAGTTATACAAAATAAATAATATGGCTAAATAGTACATTTCTTTTCACACCTCAGTATAATATGTTTCTTAGACTATTTTCAAGTTAATTTAACCTAATGGCCACCACCACTAATGCCAATAACTTTTAGCAAAACTATATGAACCTTGATTCTAACTTTTATAAGGCTACATATAACTTTTAGCAAAACTATATAAACCTTGATTCTAACTTTTATAAGGCTACATAGTCTGTTTTTTTTTGAAACCATTTTCTTCATTTTTAAATTTTTGAACCACTTTTTAATTAATTTAATATTGAATCTTTCATTACTTAGCAATATCCTTCAAACAAAATAAAAGCAAAGGGGAAAAAAAGAAGCAAAGTAAAAGCTTTCAAATAAAAAGAAAGCATTTTTAACATAACAAGTTCTAAATTCAAAGAATTGTGTGTTATTCTTTAGGTAAGTTCTTAAAGCACCTCTTTAAACAACACTGATTATAGCCACACCTAGAGGCTCAGTTTTCAAAAATAAAATATCACAATGAAAACTTCTGAAAGGAACTTCATAAGTGAGTCCATCTACCTAACCTAAAAATAGATCTTGGGAAACAAAATTAGAAGGTGTGAAAAACATTTTGAACTCTATTTCTTACACCAAAATGCCAAATAGTGGCACTACAAATGGAAAAAGAACACCAGGTATATTTAATATCTTTAATATTAAAAAAAAAAAGGTTGGGCATGGAAATAAAGCAATTACAGATGATTGTAACTTTCTAAACTACATAGTTTGACCCAAATTTTCCAATCTCTATTCTAGAATTTCCTTTAAAAATTAATATAGAGGCTGAGAGAAGTTATTCAGCCAATCCACCTACAAGTTAAGGTATAAGTTGAAAAGCTAAAGTATCAAGTATTACTATTATTCTACATTTTTCCAAATACGGACAAAACCTACCCTAGCATCTCTCAGATTTACACTTCTATTTTTTCCCATGTTTCTTTTACAGTTTGAGAAAAAGGGGTCAAGAACACTGATATCCATGAAGCATCATCATTTTTTTTCTATATGTGTGTTAGTCTGTCCTCACTCTGCTAATAAAGACATACTAGAGACTGGGTAATTTATAAAGGAATGTTTAATTGACTCACAGTTCCACATGGCTCGGGAGGTGTCACCATTATGGAAGAAGGCAAATGAAGAGCAAAGTCAAGTCTTACATGGTGGCAGGCAAGAGCGAGCTTGTGTAGGGGAACTCCCCTTTATAAAACTGTCATATCTTGGGAGAATTATTCACTATCATGAGAACAGAATTAGAGAGACCCATCCCTATGATTCAATTACTTTCCACTGGTTCCCTCCCATGACGTGTAGGAATTATGGGAGCTACAATTAAAGATGAGATTTGGATGGGGACAAAACCAAACCACATCATTCCACCTCTGGCACCTCCCAAATCTCATGTCCTCACATTTCAAACCAATCATGCCTTCCCAACAGTCCCCCGAAGTCTTAACTCATTTCAGCATCAACATAAAAGTCCACAGTCTGATGTCTTATCTGAGACAAGGCAAGTCCCTTCAGCCTATGAGCCTGTAAAATCAAAAGCAAGTTAGTTACTTCTTAGATACAATGAGGGTACAGGTATTGGGTAAATATGCCCATTCCGAGTGGGAGAAATTGACCAAGATGAAGGGCCTACAGGCCCTATGCAAGCTCAAAATCCAGTGGGGCAGCCAGATCTTCAGGCTGCAATAGGATCTCTTTGGACTCCATGTCTCACACCCAGGTCATGCTGCAAAAATGAGTTCCCATGGTCTTAGGCAGCTCTCCCCCTGTGGCTTTGCAGGGTACATCCTCCCTCCCAGCTAATTTCATGGGCTGGCATTGAGTGTTTGTGGCTTTTCCTGGTGCACAGTGCAAGCTGTGGTGGATCTACCATCCTGGGGTCTGGTGGAAAGTGGCCTTCTTCTCAAAGCTTTACTAGGCAGTGCCTGACTCGGGACTTTGTGTGAGGGCTCCCACCCCATGTTCCCCTTCTGCACTGCCCTAGCAAAAGTTCTCCATGAGGACCCTGCACCTACATCAAACTTTTGCCTGGACATCCAGATATTTCCATACATCCTGTGAAATTTAGGCAGAGATTCCCAAACCTTAATTCTTGACTTCTGTGCACCTGGAGGTTCAACACCATGTGAAAGCTGCCAAGGATGGGGCATGCACACTTTGAGGCCACAGCCTGAGCTGTACCTTGGCCCCTTTTAGCCACAGCTGGAGCAGCTGGGACACAGGGAACCAAGCCCCTAGGCTGCACAGAGCAGGCGGGCCCTGGCCTTAGCCCAGGAAGCCATTTTTTTATCCTAGACCTCTGGACCTGTGATGGGAGGAGCTGCTGTGAGGGTCTCTGACATGCCCTGGAGACATTTCCCCCATTGTCTTGGCGATTAACATTTGGCTCCTTATTACTTATGCAAATTTCTGCAGCTGGCTTGAATTTCTGCTCAGAAAATGGATTTTTATTTTCTAATGCATCATTAGGCTGCAAATTTCCCAAATTTTTATGCTTTGCTTCTTTTTGAATGCTTTGCCGCTTAGAAAATTTTTCCCCCAGATACCCTAAATCATCTCTCTCAACTTCAAAGTCGACAGACATCTAGGGCAGGGGCAAAATACAGCCAATCTCTTTGCATAGCAAGAGAGACCTTTACTGCATTTCCCAACAAGTTCCTCATCACCATCTGAGACCACCTCAGCCTGGACCTTATTGTCCATATCACTATCAGCATTTTGGTCAAAGCCATTCAACAAATCTCTAGGAAGTTCCAAACTTTCCCACATTTTCCTGTCATATTCTGAGCCCTCCAAACTGTTCCAATCTCTCCCTGTTACCCAGTTCCAAAGTTGCTTCCACATTTTTGGGTATCTTTACAGCAGCACCCCACTCTACCAGTACCAACTTACTGTATTGGTATGTTCTCATGCTGCTAATTAAGACATACCTGAGCCTGGGTAATTTATAAAGGAAAGGGGTTTAATTGACTCACAGTTCTACATGGCAGGGAGGCCTCACAATCATAGCAGAAGGCAAATGAGGAGCAAAGTCACATCTTGTGTGGTGGCAGGCAAGAGAGAGCTTGTGTAGGGGAACTTCACTTTATAAAACCATAAGATCTTGGGAGACTTAGTCACTATCATGAGAACAGCATGGGAAAGACCCATCCCCATGATTCAATTACATTCCACTGAGTCCCTTTCATGACACATGTGAATTATGTGAGCTACAATTCAAGATGAGATTTGGGTGGGAACACAGCCAAATCATTTCAATATGTGTACTCACATCCAGCAATTTTTTGCATCCATATATGATACTCTAACTGGAAATTTTACCTTGAATCATCACTTATTGTTTGCAAATCATTGGTATTTATTTTAATTAGTCTATAGGTACTAGGTTACAAACTTTAGACTTTATTTTGCAAGGAGAGATTTAAGGAGGAATAAATATCCTAATTTTCAATTTAAAAATCACTGTGGTATCAATGTGAAAGATAGTTTGTAGGTGGGGAAAGAGGAGCTGGAATGGGTGCATGTCAGCCATTGAGGTGGGGTAAAACTGTTCCTGGTATTAAATGGAGCCCTGCTTTGAAGCTTTACAAGTTATTCTGCTGCTCTTGTCCTTTTATTGTAGGCCTGGTCCCAGTCCAAACCTGGCCTAGGCCTTGGAATGTCCAGGAGGCCTAACATTCCTGGACTTTTTGGAGTGAGTGAGGGCTCTGTCCAAGGAAACATTCTGTCATGGACTAGTCATGGGTGCAGGGCACCAAGATCTTCACTGCCTACTGAGTGGCAGATGGGAGACTGAGAGTGGCTGGAAGTGGAAAACTTTGCTTGACTAATCCTTGGTGGAGATAGCCAGTATGTATGGCTTCTGGTCCTGTGGAAGGTCTAAGTCTCTCACTAGCATTTAAGGAACTTTATAATATTAAGTATTTTATTATCTTTAATAAAATTCTAACTGTTAACAAAAAAGAGGGAAAGAGAAAGACCAATAAGAAGGTCCTCTGGTGAGTCTAAAAGGGATTTGGTGTACGCATTAGCAAAAGGGATGGAGAGACAGCAGGTATTGTAAAGCAGTGATTCTTCAAACTTTAGTGGGCATCAGATTGAGAGTTTTTGATATTGGGAAGAGGGCTCAGGTTATGCTGCTCTAAGACATTCTCAGAACTTGGAATGGTGGGTCATGTCTGTAATCCTAGCGCTTTGGGAAGCTGAGGTGGGTGGATAGCTTGAGCCCAGGAGTTAAAGACCAGCCTGAGCAACATGGCAAAACCCCATCTCTACAAAAAATACAAAAATTAACTGGGCATTTTGTTGCACACCTGTAGTCCCAGTTACATGGGAGGCTGAGGTGGGAGGATCACCTGAGCCATGATTGCACCACTACACTCCATCCTGGGCAGCAGTTATACCCCGACAAAAAAAAAAAGAAGTTCCCAGGAGAGGCTGATGTTTGTTATCCAGAATCATATGATGAAAACCAGTAGTCTAAGGTTTTTTTACTCAAAATGGGGCCTTGGGATGAGCAGCACTGGCAGTAGTGACACCACTGTCACCACTCTCAGCCACTTCCAGACTCCTATTTGTCACTAGTAGGCAGTAAAGGTCTTGGTGCCCTGCACTGTAACTATCCTGTGACAGACTGTTCCCTTGGACAGAGACTTCCCTCACTCCAAAGAGGCCAGGAATGTTAGACCTCCTGGGAACTTATTAGAAATGGAGACTGTTAGGCCTTACCCTAGTCCTGCTGTATCAGAATCTACATTTTTACAATATCCTCAAGTGGCTTCTATGAAGATTAAGATTTGACGAAGGATGCACTGGCTTAAAATAAATAATGAATAGGATCAAAAGATTTTAGGAAAAATAAGGGTGTCTAGCATGACTCACGTTACTTCCTGAAGAATTAGGTAGATAGTGGTGACAGTGCTTATGAAGCTCCTCCTACTCAGAGGTGGACAGGGCACCTCCAGGTAATCAACATAATTCTCACAAACCCCAAAGACATTTCTAATAGATAGATAGATAGATAGATAGATAGATAGATAGATAGATAGATAGATTATGTATAAAATATGATATACCTAAGCTTGATTAAGAAAAGCTGATACATAAATAGGTAGTCCAAGGAGTATATACAAATCAAGTCATGAGGCCCCTGTATTGAAAATTGAGATTGTAAGCCAAGGTTTCTCCACCAAGCCTTGGCTGTATAAACAGGAAGAAAGTGCAATTCCTGGCTCTGATTCTGGATTTATGTCCAAATATGCTGTTTTCATCTTTCCTGGCAGAGGATCAAGTCCTAGGCAAGATAACTAAACTATTTTCTTCCATCCAACAGGTAAACCAGTCTCTCATTTGTGTTTAAAAAAATGGAAAGTAACAGCATATCTTTTTTAATGAGAAAAAATGGCTTATTAAATTAATTAGGATAAAACACAACAATAAAGAGGGGCTGCTCCTCTAGTCTACAAGTATATTTACTTCAGAAGTTTCTCTTTCGGAAAAAGATGACATTTCTGCAAATTTATCTCTCTTTGAAAACAGGGCTCAATAAGCGATGTCAGAAATCAAAAACTGTAGTGAGATAAATTTTTAAATGATGAGTGGCCAGATTGATGTTCAACGCACTGGTGGAGTGGGGCAGGCACTAAGCAAACAACTCACATCTCAATCCAGGCCTCCTTACTAAGGGACTATGAGACCCCTGGGAATTTACTTCATCTTTCCAAGTCTAAGGCTCATCATAATAATTTTAGCACATGATTGATTTGAGAATTAAATGATAATACATAATAAACATTTAGCACAGTACCTGAATGTTCATAGTTTCTTAGTATCTTCTGGTATTTTCTGTATTTTCCTACTCAGTGGCCATAACAATGGAAATATATGTCATATTTTCTTGGCTATTGTAGAAAAGCTAGATTATATCAGAAGCCACAGGCCAAAATTTTAAGCCCTAAGGAGAAAGTAAGAATTTTCAACCAATAAGGCTGCCTGTTGGTATGCCAGGAGTTTTCTTTCATGGATGTACTATTCCACTGCAGTCAAAAAGTAAAAAATAGGTTTATAACAATTGAATGCACATGGTTTTATGGCGGTTATTTCCTGAAAAAATACTGAAATGAGCAGATCTTGTAATGCAGTAGCACACTTTGCACTATGTGTAAATAAAAAACAGACAACTTAGCCGGGCACGGTGACTCACACCTGTAATCCCAGCACTTTGGGAAGATAAGGCGGGGGATCACGAGGTCAGGAGATTGAGACCATCCTGGCCAACATGGTGAAATCCCATCTCTACTAAAAATACAAAAATTAGCTGCGGGGGTGGTGCATGCCTGTAATCCAAGCTACGGGGGAGGCTGAGGCAGGAGAATCACTTGAACCAGGGAGTCGGAGGTTGCAGTGAGCAGAGATTGGGCCACTGCACTCCGGCCTGGCGACAGAACGGACTCCGTCTCAAACAAAACAAAACAACAACAACAACAATAACAAAAAAGCAGACAACTTTTCAGGTCATCATACTGTCACAAAAAATATATCAAGTATTTTTCTGCAATATATGAAAACTATGCTTCATGAAAATTCAAAAAAGCACTATTATAAGGAAAAAAAAAGCTATCTTCAAACAGTGTCATAGTGAGTACAGGAGTTGACCCAACAAGTATTTTGATATAGGGATATAGTTACACAGACTATAAAATAGTTATATTGTAATAGTAATAAGATGCTAATTATTGCAGACTTTTTAGTTGTATTCTGAATCTTTTCATTTTTTAAACAAAACATCAAGTATTTGGAAATGTATTAAGACAAAGGGAGGCAGGAAGAAGGAAGTGAAAGAGATAGAGAGAGAAGGAAGGCGAGAAAGAGTGATTGGGAACAGTGCTGAAGTGCCTCTTCACTGAAGAAGACAACATAAGTGAGAGGGAGAGATACCAGCATTACAGAGAACCCAGTAACAGACTAACTGACTTGTACAGAGAAAAAACTCAGCTTCCCTCGAATACACATTCAGAATTCCGTCTTCCCCTTGACTAACCTTAATGCAAGGTTTGATTTTGCCTGCTTCCCTGAATGCCCTCCTGTCTCAGCAAGCTAAGGTGAGTGGACAAAAAGAGAGGCAAGGTTATGCCAAGGTAAATATCTATAGCGAGGAAACACTCTCTTTGACTTGCAAAGGGACTTCGGTGAAGCAGCTAGGAGGAAACGTACCATTAAATGATATGGTTACAATAGAATACAGTATTCTTCCTTTTGCTATCACATTTCTGGAAATAATTTACCTAGAAATTTTCCCTGAAGTGTGGTTCTCTTACTGTGACAAAGGAAAATGTAGGTACAGAGAGTGTACATCAGAATATAAATGCCTATTAGAGCTAAGAGATGGCAATATTACCTTAGATTTCTGATTGCCCATAAGGTACTTACATTTTCCCTACTCCCATTAAAAATAAATTACCTCTTTAGACTGGTTGAGCCAGATCCTTCAATTCTCTCTCTGGACCAATCAAAGTAAAACTAGCAGAAAAGTGTATGGACCAAAGGTGCGAGGAATTCTTTTCTGTGTCTGAGTCTGGTCAAAGCCCATTCATGTTCACAGAAATCTTGTGGCGGACTACATGACTTGAGTTAGAAAGTCTCCTGCACTTGTCTCAGGCTAGGGAATTGGTAATCTCAATCAAAGTTTCAAGAGTTTAATAAATTCCAGCAGATTAAAAATAAAATATAACTTTAACAAATGTTTAAACTTTAGTCAGTTTGCTATTATAGAATGTAAGAAAAAATATAGCTTTCTATTTTTCTTTTTGAGAGATAAAATACTCCAGAAAGTTAGATAATAGAAGCATACAGTTTTAGAAGCTTATCCTTAGAATCCCTAACTTGAAGAAAAAATCAAAACATTTCAAACCATGTAAGTTGTATGAGTTTAATTTTATTTATTTTTTTAAATTCCAATTTATGGGCATCACTGATTTTCCCTCACTGTAATAAGAAAGGGAGTTCCGTGTAATTGTAGAGAAGACATCTGTGCGGTACACTTTTGAACCACAAAGTACATATATATTGGAAAGAAGTCTTTCATTTTTCAAAATCTTTTATTTTTCTTGACCTGCCATGGTAAGGAAAAAGCAAAGTAATTTCTTCTTCCTCTCTCGTCTGCAGTGAATTTCCACACTCAACCACAAGCAGGAAAGGATTTTATATGCTTATAGTACTTTACAACCACATAGTTTTTGCTCTTCAAGGAATAAGACGAGAATGCGTATTTATTGGTTTGTGATGGTGATTCCTGCGGACTCAGTGTGTACCAGCATACACTCTATCCCATAATAGACTGTGAAAATTTCACTTTTGATAAATAAAAAGTTTATTCAGTACATTTTATTTTATTGTTTAGGCAAATGTTTTCTACATACATTTATTTTTTAAAAAAATAATTGAGGCTTTTGTCATCAATAAAATGCAATTTTAATTTGCACTCTGATTTTTTCTGTTTCCTCTAGACAACTTTATGCAAATATTTGTTTTCTATGGATGTTCAGCCTCAATGTTTTTGATGCCAGAGATGAGTAAGTCAGAAATTAGCTCAGTATACTGGCCAAATGAAATAGTGCATTTTGTCCTAATTATTGAGAGTGCCGGGACATATTTACGTGAACACCACCAAAACATGGCACCATTCCTCACAACCAATCAGGTTACAGCAAATTCAACACTGTTTGGCAATATGGGAAAATAATTCAATACTAGACTTTCTTTTAAATGTAGTGTGGAAAATAGGTTCATAAAACCATCACAGGATGTGAAGGAGTCTGTTGAAGAGATTTGAAAGCAGGAAATGGATCTTTGGCAATCAGGAAACAGTAAAGTATTTCTTCTTGAGCAGAACAGAGGGCAAAAATTGAGGTATCGGAGAAATAATAAAACTATAGAGGGACAGTAAACAAAAAAATCACGTTTTTCATTAAACATCTCTACTGTCAATTACAAAATCTGTTTAATATTTGTTTAAAGACTGAAAAGGACTATGTAAACTACCATAGGAAGTTCAGAGAATAGCTAGAACTGATTTAAGAAATTATGTATTGTGGATATATGACAATTTAGATGTATTAAGACAATTTAAGATGAGTACTTTGGCTTAGTAAGTGAATTGTGATGGCCAATATGGGAAGAAGGGACATACATATAATGACTTTCTACTGGGTTTCATGGCCCCGAGAAAAGAAAATATAATCATAGCTGAGAAGAAGGAAATACAGAGAATAAAAGGGAGTGTTTTAATGTAAAACATCAGTAATGCTGTCTTCTGGGTTGAGAATAACTTTATTTGAGATCCTTAATACCAGTCTATATATAAACTACTGCTAATCATAGTTACCAAAGGATTTAGTTGCTTCCACATGTCACCCATCCCTTTGTTAATTTATCTTCAATAAATTCTAATCATAATTAGGTCCATCCAAGTCTTTATGTCACATCTTCAGAGATGTCTTTCCTAACACCTCCAAATTAGCATTAGTGCCCCACTTTTATATACCTAATGCTTTCATAGCTACGGTGACCATAAAATTTATCTTCCAAATTCGAACATAATTGAGCATGAAAGGAGGGGCTGTTACAATTATGCCTGAACAACAGGTATAAATCAGGACTACTCTACCTCTGGCAAACTCTTCTTTTAGCACATCAGCAAATTAGCAAATTGGCAAATATTGCTAATTTGCTATCCAATTATCTGTTTCTAGCACAGAACACTCAATGAAGATGAGTATAGTGACTAGCCTATTCACTTTGAACCTCTGATATTTATCCCAATGATAAATGCATAGTATACCTTCTACAAAGGTTATGAATGGGTTTTGTTATACTTATGACATATATTACAATAAGTAATTTAATATTTTTAATAAAACTATATTGCTTTCTGTTTGTGGTTTGCAGCCATGATGTTTTTTGTTCTGAATGAACTGTTATGCAACCTAATAATGCTAAATTTTAATAATAATTTGGTGGTAGATTTTCTAAGTTTTCTATATAGAAAGTTGTATATATTGTGAATAATAATTTTTTCAAATGCTGATGTCTATTTTTCTGATATTAAACTACCTAGGACTTTCAGTACATTAACTAAAATTGATAGTGTTTGTAGTTTTGATCTTAGCAATTTTACACATACATATGTATTTATATACATAGATATATATAGCAATGACATATTTGTACACATATCTGTCTATATGTGCGTGTGTATTTTCCTACAGTTTCTACTACATGTTGAACAATTTCTTATATATTGAAATATATGACAATATACTTCTAGATACTATATTACATGTTTTTAATATATTGGCTTAATGTTATACAAACATTTTAATGTAGTTTACACCTTGACAGTTTCTGCCATGCCTATATATAATCTGTAATTTCTGAATATTCGCCTTCTTATTATTTCTCCTTTAATTGTAAAATAATAGCAAATAGAAAATTTGCAAAATTTAATTAATGATTATACAATTATATGTGCAATTAATGAATAATTACAATATAAAATGTACATGACTTGTACACTCTTCAATAAATAACACATTGACAAAAACCTAGAATCATCCCTATTTGTCTCAGTGGTTTTTAACCCTCTCTCTCTTCCTATTAATCCTATTGACCTTGTGAGCATTTTATCAGTATGTAGATTATAGGCTTACTAGTGATAAACACCTAAACAAGATATGTGTCCCCAAACAGCATAGTTTATTTCATTGTTTTAGAACCACATAAGAATAAAATGAAACCTCATGCATTTCTGTGTTTTACCTTTCTCTCTACATCAGCAGATGTTTGTTTGTTTATATTGATGTATGCTAAGCAATTTGGATGTTTCCAGTGAGGTAGGTCACACATTACTTCTTTGGAACTTTTAAAATTCAGATATACGGTTGTAAATGGGCAAAATGATTTTTAGTTTATAAAAACTAGAGCCTTTGACTCTATATGCTGTGTAACAGCGTTAACAGGGTAATACTTTCAATTTTAACAGATTATGCCAAACTGTTTTTTCAACATTGTTATTACAATTTGCATTCGCATCAACAGTGTTTGCCAGTTTCTGACAGATGTGTGATTTATTCTGTTCCTTTTATTTGCATTCTTATTATTATTTATATGGCAAAAAACTTTTTGTTTTATCTATTATTTGTTTGATGTTTGTCTTCATGAATTATTTGTTGTAGAATTTTTTCCTCTGTTCTATTTTACTATCTATTTGTATGTGTTGGCATGCAAATGTGAAGGGGGGGTGTGTGTGTGTGTGTGTGTGTGTGTGTGATCATTTTGTCTGACTTCTAAAATCTCTCCCTTTATCATATATACATGTTGCACATATTTTATCCTATTCTGGAACTCTTATGTTTACCTATATTCTCTTCTCTGTTAATAAACAAGAGTTTTAAACTTAATATGATAAAAATTATTTACTTTTCCTTTATGGTCTCTAAGATTATCTATCTTTGCCTTTATTTTGCCAAAGAAATTTTGTCCTATATTGAAGTTGTGAAGATATTCAAATATACTTTTAAAGCTTTATAGTTTGGATTTCCATATATTTTTCTGGAATCCATCTGTAACTGACTTTTTCTATGCTATTGAGAAAGGTTTCTATATCAATTTTCTGTAGGTATATGTAATTTTTCCAGCATATTTTTTGAAGAGACCATTTTTCCCTTGCTGCTATGACATGCCATTTGTTTCGTTTTTTAATTTCCCGTGTATAATTTAAGGTTTCTTACTCTAAGTACTCTAATAATGTGTAATAGACTTTTCCACTGAGTCTTCCATATATTTTACTATTTTTTTCTGTATTTGATGACTTTTGTACCTTTATGCTAATTTTTGGATAAATTCTGATTTATTAAAACTTTATAAATTTTATTGTCAGATCTGTCCAATTCCAACTTTTTACTGAATATTTAATTTTAATCCATTATTTTTATTTTTAGTTTGATTTTTGTTATCTTTATTTCTCAAAGTTATATGTTGTTATTTTTTAAATCTGCAGTCATTTTATAGTTTCTGGTTCTCTATATTTTATTATTTTTCTTTAATTTCTTTAAAAAGTATAATATATACATAATTTTGGTATCTGTTCCGATAATTTCAGTATCTAATATTTTTCACTAATTCCATATCTTATATATTACTGTTTGGGGTTAGTTTTAGTGAGTTTGCTTGTGTGCATGGTTTTGTTTGCCTGGTACTCTTTAATGACCTTTAACAATGGCTTCAGGGGAAACCTAAAGCTTAAAATAAAGATATCTCTTCCAGAATGTGTTTAGATTTACATTTGCTTTTTCCAAGTGCTTGAGGTACTACCAAATGGAAAAACTGCAAATCCATGCTTGGAGAATCTTGGACCAGTCAATCAAGCAAATTTGAGTGAAAATTCATGTGATATGTGGCCAATTGTTCACAATCTCTTGAGTAAACTGTTTGACTTTTCTTTTTCCTTTTTTCATTTTTAATTTTCCCCCGACTCAAACCAGGACCACAGCAACATTTGCTGAAAGAACAATAATTCATAATTGCACTGAAAGGTAAAGAATGAATGTTCCTTGTTTACATTACCTATGGTTGTTGAGCAGACTGTCTGCTTTGGAAGCGGGTGGTCATTGGGTTGGATGTAGATGCCGTTTACCCTTTGAGCCCTCACAATTTCATTTCACATTCTCATAACTAACAAATATGTGTAGAGGAAAAGCAACCACTTTAGGTTGCTGCTTTGGTCTTTAAATTTTCACTATCCGGCTGCGCGCAGTGGCTCACGCCTGTAATCCCAGCACTTTGGAAGGCCGAGGCGGGCGGATCATGAGGTCAGGAGATCGAGACCATCCTGGCTAACCCAGTGAAACCCCGTCTCTACCAAACATACAAAAAAATTAGCTGGGCGTGGTGGCGGGCACCTGTAGTCCCAGCTACTCGGGAGGCCAAGTCAGGAGAATGGCGTGAACCTGGGAGGTGGAGCTTGCAGTGAGCCCACATCACGCCACTGCACTCCAGCCTGGGCGACAGAGCCAGACTCTGCCTCAAAAAAAAAAAAACAAAAAACAAAAAACAAAATTTTCACTATCCTATCGAATGGTCCTAGTAGTCCTGTTTTGTTTTGCATATGTTTACACAATATTTTAAGTTTCTTTTCCCGTCAGTGTTGGTCTGAAAATGTAGCCTTGTACCAGTGTTAGCAGAAATAATGATACTGTTGTAAAACAAGAGCATGAAGTATGTCTATATGACTCTAGACATGTTTAGGTGTATTGGTACCCCATACATTAAACAGAGAAATGAATTCAACAAGAGTCAATGTTATCCCAAAGAAGTACAACTAGTCTGGATCGGCCAAGGTAGCTGAGATTATATGTAGGGGTCATGAAATCATAGCTAGGTGAAAGAAAGAGTAAGTTGATTACACAAGAAAAGCAGAGGACAATAAAATTTTACTAGATCACTAAATTATAGCATATGTATATATTTATGGGTGTTTTGATACATGATTTACATGTATCAAACGAGGTGTTTTGATACAGATTTACAATGTGTAATAATCACAACAAGGTAAATGGGATATCCATTACCTTAAGCATTTATCATTTTTTCTATTACAAACATTCCAATTATACTCATTCAGTTATCTGAAAATATACAATAAATTATTGTTCACTATAATCGCCCTATTGTGCTATCAAATATTATTAGATCTTATTCATTCTATCTAACTATATTTTTGAATCCATTAACCATCCTCACCTTCCCTTCCCAGCCTCTGGTAACCACCACTCTACTATCTATCTTTGTGAGTTCAATTGTTTTACTTTTTAGCTCCCAAAAGTGAGTGA
This sequence comes from Pongo abelii, assembly GCF_028885655.2. Classification (NCBI taxonomy): domain Eukaryota; kingdom Metazoa; phylum Chordata; class Mammalia; order Primates; family Hominidae; genus Pongo; species Pongo abelii. Next base: position 90,704,840 of record NC_071991.2, read on the forward strand.
GAATGTGTGAAGCTTGACTTTCCGTGCCTTGCTTATTTCACTTAACATAATGTCCTCCAGTTCCATCCATGTTGTTGCAAATGACAGGATCTCACTCTTTTTGATGGTTCATTAGTACTCTGTTGTATATATGTACCACATTTTCTCTATCCATTATCTGTTGATGGACATTTAGGTTGCTTCCAAGTCTCAGCTATTGTGAATAGATAGTGGTGTTTCAATAAAGATGAGAGTGCAGATATCTCTTTGACATATTGATTTCCTTTTGTTTTAGCATATACCTAGCAGTGGGATTGCTGGATCATATGGTTGTTCTATTTTTAATATTTTAAGAGTGTCCCTACTCTTCTCCATAGTGACTATACTAATTTACATTCCCACCAATACTGTATAAGGGTTTCCTTTCCTCCATGTGCTCACAAACATTAATTGTTGTCTGTCTTTTGGATAAAAGCTGTTTTAGCTGGGGTGAGATGATAGCTCATTGTAGTTTTGATTTAAATTATTCTGCTGATGATTGATGAAGAGTACCTTTTTATATACTTGTATGTCTTCTTTTGAGAAATGTCTATTCACATATTTTGCCCATTTTTTATTCCGATTATTAGATTTTTTTCCTATTGAGCTGTTTGAGCTCTTCATATATTCTGGTTATCAATCCCTTGTCTGATGGATAGTTTGCAAATATTTTCTCCCCTTGTGTGTGTTGTCTCTTCACTTTGTTGATTTTTTTCTTTCCTGTGCATAAGCTTTTTAACTTTATCTGATCTCATTTGCCCATTTTTGCTTTGGATAAGCAATACCCTTGTGCTTGTGGGGTATTGTTCAAGAAATCTTTGCCACCCAGTGACTTGGAGAGTTTCCCCAATCTTTTTTTTCAATAGTTTCATACTTCAGGTTTTAGATTTAAGTCTTTAATACATTTTGATTTGATTTTTGTATATGGTGAGAGATAGCAATCTAGTTTCATTCTTCTGCACATAGCTATCTTGTTTTCTCAGTATCATTTATTGAAGAGACTACTTTCCTTAATGTATATTCTTGGCACCTTTGTTGAAAATCAGTTAGCTATAAGTATGTAAATTTATTTCTAGGTTCTCTTGTCTGTTCTATAGGTCCATGTGTCTGTTTTTATGCTTGTACCATGCTGTTTTGGTTATAATAGCTCTGTCAAGTAAAGTTGGGTAATGTAATTCCTCCAGTTTTGTTATTTTTGCTCAGGCTGGCTTTTGCTATTCTGGGTCTTTTGTGGTTGCATATAAATTTAGAATCTTTTTTCTATGTCTGTGAGAACGTCGTTGTTAATTTGGTAGGGATTGCATTTAATTTGTATATTTTTGAGAGTAGTATGGACATTTTAACAATATTCGTTCTTCCAGTTTATGAACATGAAATATCTTTCTATTTCCTATGTCCTCCTTAATTTTTTGTTTCAATGTTTTATAGTTTTTATTATAGTGATCTTTCACCGCTTAGGTTGAGTTTATTCCTAGGTACTTAATTTTATGTGTAACTATTGCAAATGTGATAAATTTCTTGATTTCTTTTTCAGACTGTTTGCTGTTGGGATATATAAACGCTACTGATTTTTATACATACATTTTGTATTCTGGGACTTTACTGAATTGGTTCATCAGTTTTAATTTTTTTGGTGGATTATTTTTGATTTTCCAAATATAAGATCATATCACCTATAAACAGGGATAATTTGAATTCTTCCACTCCAATCTGGATGACTTTTGTATCTTTCTTTTTTCTGATTGCTCTAGCTAGAACTTCCAGTACTATGTTGAATAACAGTGGTGAAAGTGTGAATCTTTGTGTTCCAGATCTTAGAGGAAAGAATGTAAGTTTTCCCCCATTCAATATGATACGAGCTGTGGGCCTATCATATATGGCTTCTACTGTATTGAGGTATGTTTCTTCTACATCCTGTTTTTAAGGGTTTTTATCATAAAGAGATGTTGAAATTTATTAAAAATTTTTTGGCATCAATTAAAATGATCATATGGCTTTTGTTCTTCATTCTGTTGATATCATGTATCACATTGATTGATTTGCTTATGTTGAACCATTCTTGCATTCCAGGGATAAATCCTACTTGGTCATGATGAGTGATATGTATACTTTGTTATTGAATTAGGTTGGCTAGTGCTTTGTTGAGGACTTTTGCATTAATATTCATCAGTAATAGTGGCCTGTGGTCTTCTTTTTCTGATGTGTATTTGTCTGGTTTTGCTATCAGGGCAATACTGAATTCATAGAATGAGTTTGAAAGTTTCCTGCCTCAATTTGTTGGAAAGTTTGAGTAGGATTGGTATTAGTTATTTAAATATTTGGTCAAATTAACAGTAAAGCTATCAGGTCTTGGGTTTGCCTTTCCTGAAAACCTTTTTTATGATGGCTTTGATCCCATTACTTGTTATTGGTCTGTTCAGGTTTTGGATTTCTTCCTGGTTCAATGTAGGCAGTCTTGCTTTTTTGGATAAAAAAGCAAGTGGCCATTTGGCCACTCTATGTCTTTTAATTGAAGAGTTTGGTTCATTTACCTTCAAGATTATTATTGATAACTAAGGATTTAATCCTGCCATTTGGTTATTTGTTTTCTGGTTGTTTTATAATCCTCTCTTCTTTTTTTTCTGAAGGTTATTTTCTCTGGTGGTATGTTTTAATTTCGTGTTTTTATTTGTTTCTATCTGTTTTACTATTTTCTCTTACTTGAGGTTGTCATGATGCTTGAAAACAACATCTTATAACCAATTAGTTTAAGCTGATAACAACTTAACACTGATTATAAAAATAAGCAAACAAGCAAAAAGAAAACTAATAGAACTATACATTTTAACTTCATCCCATCCCCTTTAGGTTTTTCTTGTTTCTATTTATAACTTATTATACTGTCTGTATCTTAAAAAGTTTTTCCAGTTCTTTTTGGTACGTTCATCTTTCAGCCTTTCTTCTCAATGTATGAGTAGTTTATACACCACAATTACAGTGTTATATTTAGTATTCTATGTTTGTCTGTTTACTTACTACTACCAGTGAGTTTTCTATTAATACCTTCCGTTGATTTCTTACTGCTTTTTAATGTGCGTTTCTTTCAGATTGAAGAATTCTCTTTGGCATTTATTTTAGGACTTGTCTGGTATTGATGAAATCCTTCAGCTTTTGTTTGTCTGGGAAAGTCTATTTCTTCCTTATGTTTGAAGGGCAATTTTGCTAATTTACTATTCTAGACTACGTTTTGTTTGTTTTTGTTATTTTTTTCCTTCAGCCCTTCAAATATGTCCTGCCACTCTCTCCTGGCCTGTAAGGTTTGCACTGAGATGTCTGCTGCCAGATGTATTGGAGCTACTTTGTATGTTGTTACTTTACTTTTGATGCTTTTAGGATCTTTTCCTTATCTTTGTGATTATTGAATGTCTTGACGTAGTTGTATTTGTGTTATATCTGCTTGGTGCTCTATAACCGTCTTGTACTTGATATTGATATCTTTCCCTAGGTTTGGGAAGTTCTCTGATATTATCCCTTTAAATAAACTTTCTACCCCAATCTCTTTCTCTCTCTACCTCCTCTTAAGGCCAATAATTCTTAGATTTCTGCTTTTGAGGCTATTTTCTAGATCTCGTAGGTATGCTTATTTTTTCTTTATTCTATTGTGTTTTCTGACTGTGTATTATCAAATAGCCTGTCTTCCAGCTCACTAATTCTCTCCTCTGCTTGATCAATTCTGCTTTTGAGAAACTCTGATGCATTCGTCAGCATGTTAGTTGAATTTTTCAACTTCATAATTTCTGTTTTATTTTCATAAGTATTTCATTCTCTTTGTTAAATTTGTCTATTAGGATTCTGAATTCCTTCTCTGTGTTATCTCGAGTTTTATTGAGCTTCTTCAAAACTGCTATTTTGAATTCTCTGTCTGAAAGGTAATGTATCTCTATCACTCTGTGATGGGTCACTGTTGTCTTATTTAGTTTGTTTGGGGAGGTCATGTTTTCCTGGACAGCCTTGATGCTTGTGGATATTTGTTGATGTATGGGCACTGAATAACTAGTTATTTATTGTAGTCTTCACAGTCTGATCTTGTTTGTACAAGGAACAAGCCTTTGAAAGGCTTTCCGGGTATTCATGGGAATTGATTGTTGTGATCTAGGTCTTTGGTCACTACAGCCATATCTGTATTAGATGGCACCCCAAGTCCAGTAACATTGTAACTCTCGCAGACTCATAGAGGTACTGCTTTGGTGGTCTTGGGTGCAATCTGAGCAAATTCCCTGAGTTACGATGCAGAGTCTCTTGTTCTTTCTCCTATTTTTTGACAAAAAAAAAAAAAAAAAAATGGAGTTTCTCTCTCCATGCTCAGCTGCCTGGAGCTAAGGGAAGGGTGACACAAGCAGCACTGTGGCCACCACCACTGGGGCTGTGCTGGGTAAGACCTGAAGCCATCATGGCACTGGGTCTCACCCAAGGCCCATGGTGACTTCCTCTGGCTACCACTAATGTTCACTCAAAGCCCAAGTGCTCTATAATCAGCTAGTAGTAAATGCTTCTGGCCTGTGTCTCTCCCTTCATGGCAGTGGGCTTCCCTCTCAACCTGGGTTGGTCAAAATATGCCTTCCAGGAGCCAAGGCCTGGAACTGGGGACAACAAGAGCCCACTTGGTGCTCTCCCTCACTGTGGCTTAGCTGGTACCCAAGCTACAAGACAAAGTCCCCTTTGCTCTTCCCGCTCCTTTCCTCAAGCTGAATCTGTCTCCTCCTGTGGCTACCACAGCTGAGAATGTGCTGGATCACATCTGAAGCCAGCATGGTACCGAGTCTCACCCAAGGCCCATGTACTGTCTGGCTATCTTTGATGTTTATTCATGACCCAAAGACTCTTTAGTTAGCAGGTGATGGATCCTGCTGTAACTAGTTTCTTCTCTTCAAGACACTGGGTTCCCTTCTGGCCTAGGGTGTGTCTAGAAATGTCATCTGGAAGCTAGGGCCTGGAATTGGGGCCTCAGGACTTTTCCTGGTGCTTTACTGTACTTTGGCTGAGCTGGTATCCAAGTTGCAAGACAAGATCCTCTTTATTATTTCCTCTCCTCTCTTGAAGCAGAAGGAAAGTGTCTCTCCTGGAGCTGCAAGCTGCATTGCCTATGGTTGAGGGAGAAGTGATGCAAGCACTTCGTTGGCTTCCCCAGCAGGTATGTCACTAGGTCACATACACCAGAAGTCTACTGACTCCAAGCCCAGCACAGCACCGGGACTTTCCCAGGATGTTCAGTCCTTGTGGCCTAGACTGCCTGTCAAGTTTATTAGGACCCCAGAGTGCTTTATGTTTCAGTGATGGGGTTCCAACTGCCGGGATGGACGATTCCCCTCTGCTATGGCTGGTCTGAATGATCCATTTGTTGATGTCAGCTGAATTCTGCCCCTTGGTGCTTTCTGCTGTGACAGGCAGCACTGGATTCCAAAGCAAAGTCCAACATGACTACACTCTTCTTCCTTCAAATATACAGAATCTCTCAGTGCCATGTGGCCACTGCTGGGGATGAGAGAGGGTTGCTGTCAGCAATTCAGTACTCTCTTTCTTATTCTCTTCAGTGCCTCTTTCCTTGCTATGATGTTAAAACCAGGTATTGTGATTACTTACCTGATTTTTTGTTCTTATGAGGGTGCTTTCTTGTATGGATAGCTGTTAAGCCATAATCCTTTGGGTTTTGGTGTGGATGTCCTTTTTGTTGATGTTATACCATTCCTTTCTGTTGGTTAGTTTTCCTTCTAACAGTCGGAACCCTCAGCTGCAGGTCTTTTGGAGTTTGCTAGAGGTCCACTCCAGACCCTGTTTGCCTGGGTATCACCAGCAAAGGCTACAGAACAGCAAATATTGCTACCTGATCCTTCCTCTGGAAGCTTCATCTCAGAGGGGCACCCAGCTGTATGAGGTGTCAGTCGGCCCCTACTAGCAGGTGTCTCCCAGTTAGGCTACACAGGGGTCAGGGACCCACTTGAGGAGGCAGTCTGTCCGTTCTCAGAGCTCAAACTTTGTATTGGGAGAACCACTGCTCTCTTCAGAGCTATCAGACAGGGACGTTTAAGTCTGCAGAAGTTTCTGCTGCCTTTTGTTCAGCTACGCCCTGCCCCCAAAATTGGAGTCTACAGAGGCAGGCAGGCCTCCTTGAGCTGTGGTGGGCTCCAGACAGTTCGAACTTCCCAGCTGCTTTGTTTACATACTCAAGCCTCAGCAATGGTGGACGCCCCTCCCCCAGCCCAGGCTGCCGCCTTGCTGTTCCATCTTGGACTGCTGTGCTAGCAGTGAGCAAGGCTCTGTGGGTGTGGGACCTGCCAAGTCTGACGCAGGATATAATCTCCTGGTGTGCCATTTGCTAATACCTTTGGAAAAGTGCAGTATTGGGGCAGGAGTGTCCCAATTTTCCAGGTGCCGTCTGTCACAGCTTCCCTTGGCTAGGAAAGGGAAATCCCCTGACCCCTTGCACTTCCCAGGTGAGGCGACACTCCCTCCTGCTTCGACTCACCCTTGGTGGGCTGCACCCACTGTCCAACCAGTCGCAGTGAGATGAACCGGGTACCTCAGTTGGAAATGCAGAAATCACCCATCTTCTGCGTCAATCATGCTGGGAGCGGCAGACCGGAGCTGTTACTATTTATTCAGCCATCTTGGAACAATCCAACCCTTCATTTAAGTTCTAGGCAGACTGTTTCAGGTAGATCCCTATCCTTTCAACAATGATTAACTATTCCAGAGTCTGGCAGAAAATGTAGTTTTAGGTATATAAAAACACTGAAGGTTTATTGGTTTCATCCAGTTTATAATCCCCCATGGGATTTCCTAAGACTCGAAGACTTTGGCAAGACTTGAATGGTTTCATGAAATGTGAATAATTGAGAAAACATAAGCACTTGAATATCATAATACATTAAGTAATGAGGTCTGAAATGAGATGTGTATGTTACTACTTCATCTTTAGTTGTAGATGGTAGTAATGAAGATTTGGCACAAGAAAAATAGCATTATAATTGATACATACTTTGCTTGGGTTGTGAGTGGAACAGACTATTCTATATAGAGAGTTTTTGGGTGAGTAAAATAGTAATTTGGCATATGATACAAAGAAAAGGGAATGGTATATATATTTGGGTGAATTCATATGTGTCAACATACTTTATTATGTAATTCTATCCAGTAAAGCTTGAGGGAAAGAGATGTATAGTTCAGTGACTTAGAGAAAAAATCTTTATGGAAACTTCAAATCCCTTTGCTCTAAGAAAATAGAAACACTATTACTCTCAATGAAGCTTTTTAAACAAAACACTTTAAAGTATTGAAAAGCAAATAATATACAGGTGTGACTTTTCCATTGATAGCTATCTAGATTAATAAAAAATAAAATTTGGATAGCTTTTGTTAAAAACGAGAAAAAGACAAGATTTGCCAGTCATTAAGTCAATTAACTCTTATGTTAATTGAGCCATAAATATCATACTGAGACAATAAGTTAATCTCAAAATCAAGATATCTTCATATTGTCTTCAGAGTAATTGACTATTTTCAAACAATTACAAAACTACACTTTAAACAATAAAAGTTGTATTTCTTATTGAGATTTTTCTCTTGCTATTCTTTTCTTTTCAAAACAAATAAAAACATACATCTCCTTTGGCACCACATCTTTCTCCAGAAAGTGCTGGAGGTACAAGTCTTCTATTTCTTCTTTTCTCATTTTCTTTTGAAACATTTTCAATTATGCCTCCGCTTTGCTATTTCAACAAAATTGCTGTTCTACTAGGTCAACAACAAACACTACCTCATTATATCCAGTTGTCAGTTCTCAGTCCTCAACTTACTTGGTCAAGTAAATGCTTATTTCCAGCATTTGAAAAAATTGTCATCTTTTCTTCCTTGAAATTGCTATCAGCTTCAAGGTCACAACCATCTCCTGAATCTTACCCACTCCACTTCCCAACTTCCCAATCCACCCCAATGCCTTTGTTTGCTCTGTCTTCATCTCCCTAATTGAATATTAGAGTAACCCAGGAGCAGATCTTTAATCCCTTCTCTTTTCTACCTACCCTAACTCTCTTTATCTTTTTTAATATAAGGAAAACTCTATTTTTTCCCCTGACCAGTTTGTTTTTTAATTCAACTTTTATAGATTCAGAGGGCACATGTGCAGATTTGTTACATGGGTATATTGCATGATGCTGAGGTTTGGGGTACAATTAATCCTGTCACCCAGGTAGTGAGCATAGTACCCAATATATACTTTTTCAGTCCTTGCTCTCCTCCCTCCCTCACCACCTAGGACTCCCTAAAAAACTCATAAAAATTTACCTATCACTCAAACTGTGGTCATTTGGAGAAGTCTTGTAGCAATTATTTAGTCATTTTAGCATCTGTTTCACATGATTTCTCAACTTTATTCCAAGATTTTAAAAAGACAAAATATATGTTTCCTTCAGTGTTAACAATTTAAACAAAAAGTTAAGATCTGAACTCCTTTTTAATTATCTAGAATGAAAAAAAAGGTTAAAAATCTGAAACATAATTGGATTTTATTTACATAATTTGAGATAAATAATATGCATCCCAACGTATATGACTGTTTTTTATCAGTTGTAATTATTATCACTTTCAAAATTCAAATTGTTCTATTTTTAGCATGAGTAACCTCTTTGAATTGGCTTTTGTTTCTTTTAAATGTGACCCTGGAAGTCTTTGATACCTTGGCCTCTATCCTATGTGACACCATATTCCCTGCTTTTCTTGGACATTTCCCACTCCGAAACTGGAATCAGCTATTTGTGTGAGAGGTTCTCACTGTTCTTAGTGGTATAAGTAATTAAAACCTCAATCTGGGTAATAAGGATGTTTATTGATACAAGGTTGGTCATACTATATGGGCCTCTGGAGTTGACTGAGCTAAGGAGATAGGTTGATGGCTAGATGAATAGAAAGGTAGATAGATATGGATAGACAGTCAATGGATACACATTTTTAGAATGTATTATGCTTCATGAGACCTTACTAATACTTCCACTCAAATTTAGGACCACAGGTCATTTTGTATATTATCTGCTCTATTATATTTATATCTCTCTTCTGTTACACACATAATTTAAGTTCTCTAGTGCACCAGAGATAATAAATTTTGTATGTTCTGTAACCATTATTTTAATTTATCTAAAAGTATACACAACTTTATCAGAAAAACAATATACACATCACATATACAATTACTGAGAAGAGTTTATTTTTTTGCATATGCTTTTCCAATTTCCCTCAGGTTTAATAGTTGTGCTATATCTATATTGACTAAGCATAGAGTTATTGCATACTGTTCTTCATGTTTAACCTTTCTTCAATTATAATTCTATAGATAACTCTATGTTTCATTCTTACCACTCTTCTCATATTGATGCCTGTATACCCATTTTGGTTACCTGAAGACTATTTCCTAGTAGATTTCCCAGGAAGGCTCAATAATTCCCTGAATTCTTCCATGTTGATTATAGTTTGCTCATGCTGTTATACTGGTAAGTCATTTATCTTCTTATATTGAGTATATTAAATATGTTACTCTATTTTTCTGATGAAAGCATTACTGGTGAAAGGTCTAATGACAATCTAATTTTCTATCCTATGTAAGTTACTTACTGTTTTTGTCTTACTGATCAAATGAGCTTTTGTTTTAATATATTAAGTTCAATATTTTATTAGAATATGTCTTGAGCTTTGTCATTCTAGATCAAGATTCTTAGGTATTTAATGTGCTTTTTTTGGTATAAAAATGAACTTTTTTCATTATGCATTTCCATTTTTTTTAACTTCAGGAAAGTTTTTTTTAATACATTTTTTAGATCATCTTTGCCCAGCCTCAATACTTACTTTTTATTCAATTCTTGTCTCTTTATTTATTTTGATTTTTTAAATTGCCCTTTTTAATCTTCTAAATCACAAAAGGCATTTTTATTTTATGTTCTATCTATTTACCTGTGTTTCTCCTGGTTGTCATTTATAAAGTGATTTTTCTTTTATTTCTGTTTTTTTTTCCCCAAGTTGTAGCACCTTATTTCTGTTTTCTTCTCATTCCCATTTATTTTGCTCTGTTATATATCATTTTTAAATGGCTTAAAACCTATCTTAAATTTTTTATTTTCTGTGTGGATATTATTTTACACCTAATTATCTTTTTCTTTCTTTCTTTTTTTTTTTTTTTTTTGAGACAGAGTCTCACTCTGTTGCCCAGGCTGGAGTGCAGTGGTGTGATCTCCACTCACTGTAACCTTCACCTCCCGAGTTCAGGCAATTCTGCTGCCTCAGCCTCCTGAGTAGCTGGAATTACAGGTGTGCACCACCACACCGCGCTAATTTTTCTATTTTTAGTATAGATGGGGATTCACCATGTTGCCCAGGCTGGTCTCAAACTCCTGGCCTCAAGGGATCCACCTGCCTGGGCCTCCCAAAGAATTAGGATTACAGGTGTGAGCTACCACAACTGGCCTTAATTATCTTTTCTATAAAAATAATACACATGTTGAGATTTGACCTTGACAATTATCTGTTGCTTATTTTTATTTTTAAAAATGTGTTTTTCTTGAGTTTTTAAATGTCTTGGATCCGGGACTGTCCTACTGGCAGAGTTCCATTTTCTGTTGTTTTTCAATAGTCTAAGCAAATAGTAACTCGTTTTATCAGATTTTCTGGGTCTCCTACCTTTACTCCACTTTTGTCTGGACTTTTTCTTTTCTTTCTCTTTGTTGTTTATATCTCATTATTATTACTTTTTTCTGTACTCTCTGCAATTTTTTCTCTGTGTGTTGTTCTGTCTTAGGAAGAAGTTAGTTTGGGGAGATCTTAAAAGCTAGGCTTATCTAGCCCTTCAGTGCTTACTATGGAGCTCTTGCACCAATACACTATTTCACTGGGCAATGCTCCTTCCTCTCCCACCATTTCAGCAACTGGTATCAAGATAACCCACAGAGATGTCTACTGCTTTCAGTTCTGTCAGATGCATTGTAGTTTCCCTTGGTTTCTGCCTCACCGATATGGATGCCATTGCAAGTTTCGTGCTTTTCATATATTCAACCTACTTATATATTTGAACTCATAGGAAAAACTTGCCACCTAGATTCATTGTAAACATTATCCATGAGTTTTTGTTTTTGCTAAATACTTTGTCTGTTTTTATGTGGGAATTCAAAGAATTTGAACCATTGTCATTGGTATTATTTAACAACCCTCCATAGTTAATATTTCATCAAATACTTTAACATATTCTTTATTTGGAAAGTTTACCTGGACATCCAGTTTTCCATATTGCTAGATACAAAAGTTTTTTTTTTCCTTGGGATGTAAATGTCCTGAAATTACTGATATATTAGAATTTTTCCCATTATCTAATACTTAGGCTTTTTCTATATTTTTATTATATTTGTTTTCTGTCACCTGTTTGATAGATTTTTTTCATTTTTATCTACTAGTTTGGAATTATACATTATCATTTTCATATTTTAGAAGTAATTCTAAAGATAGAGTATCATATCTCTTTAATTGCATTGCTGAGCTGGTAGAAAAATAAGAGAGTTTCAAAAGCCCAGAAAGGTAAACAAGAATAGAAAATCCCTTTCCCACCCTGCCTCACCTATACAAATACAAAAGTTATATGATTTTTGTAACTTGAAATGTGTTTATTTTTTGACTTTTAAAATTGTAACTCACTGAATAGTCTTTTGTATAAGCTAGGTTAAGGAAAATCTTAAAGAAATTCCCAAAATTCATAATCCAAAATCATGGCATACCATTCATGAAATTTCAAAATGGATAGTCCAAATTGGCTAGCAGGTCTTCCAACCTTAACAAAAGCTTTCAAAATTTTCCCTGGTCATCCATTTCTAATAGACATATGGGAAAACAGGTGGTAGAAAAGGTTTCTTCCAAATCACCTTGGGTCACATTTTATTTGTGCAAACCAGTCTTACGGCCAAAAATGGATATCAGGGGAAGGATGGTCCCTGATTACTCATCTACTTTCTAACAACACTGCACTTATAGAAGGGTACAGTCTTGAATCTGTATCAGGAAACACTCGTGAACATTTTGATAAGTGTGTTAAGGTGATCATTATTAGAAAAATATAGACAAATATCTCTGATGAAAAAAGATGTAAAAATTCTTAACAAAACACTACCAAACCAAATTCAACAACACATTTAAGAAATCACTCACCATGGTAAAGTGGGATTCATCCCAGTGATGCACGAATGTTTCATCATAAGCAAATCAATAAATGTGTTATATCACATTAACAGAATGAAAGACAAAATCCATGATTACTTCAATCAGGCAGAAACAGCCTTAACAAAATTCAACATCCTTTTATAATAAAAAACTTTCAACAGATTAGATACAAGAGAAACATACCTCAATAAAGGCCATACATGACAAACCCACAGCTAACATCAGACTCAATGGGAAAAAGTTGAAAGCTTTTCCTGTAAGATCTGGAACAAGGCAAAGATGCCCATTCTTATCACATCTATTTATCTTAGTACTTGAGGTCCTTGCCAGAGAAATTAGGCAAGAAAAAAAGGCATCCAAATTGGAAAGAGAGAAATTAAATTATTCTTGTTTCAGATGATGTAATTTTACATGTAGAAAACCCTAAAGACTTCATCAAAAACTTAGAACTAATAAATGAATTTAGTAAAGTTGCAGGACACAACTCAACATACAAAAATCAGTAGCATTTCCACACATTAACAACAAATTATCTGAAAAAAGAATCAAGAAATCAATCCCATTTACAATAGTTAACAAAAATAAAACACTTGGGAATAAATTTATAAGGAGGTGAAAAATCTCTGCACTAAAAACCAGAAAACACCAATGAAAGACACTAAAAAGACACAAATAAATAGAGAGATATGTATTCATATATTAAAATAATTAATATTATTAAAATGTCCTACTACCCAAAGAGATCTACAGATTCAATGCAATCTCTACCAAAATAGCAATGTTTTTTAACAGAATTAGAAGAAAACAATCCTGAAATTCATGCAGAACAACAAAAGACCCCCAAACGCCAAATAATCTTGAATAAAATAACAAATCTGGAGGCTTCACATTACCTGTCTTCAAAATATACTACAAAGCTATAGAAACTAAAACAGTATGGCAGTGGTATCAAACAGACACAGAGATCAATGGAAGATAACAGAGAGCTGAGAAATAAATTCATGCATTTACAGTTAACTGATTTCCAAGAAAGACTCCTAGAACACACAATGAGGAAAGGACAGACACTTCAATAAATGGTGTTAGAAAAACTGGATATCTATATTCAGAAGAATGAAATTAGACTCTTAACTCTCACGATACACAAAAATCCACTCAAAATGGATTAAAAACTTAAATGTAAGACCTAAAACTATAAAACTTCTAGAAGAAAGCATATGGATAAAGTTCCATGACATTAGCCCAGGCAATAATTTTTTGGACATGACACTATAGGCATAGGCAAGAAAAGCATGAATAGACAGATGAAGTTACATCAAAATAAAACTCTTCTGCACAGAAACAAAAATCAATACAGGGAAGAGAAAAAAAATTGCAAACTACACATCTGATAAGGGGTAATATTCAAAATATATAAGGGACTTAAGTAACTCAATAGCAAGAGAACAAATAACCCAAGTAAAAGATTGACAGAGGTCCTGAATAGACATTTCTCTACAGAAGACATGCAGATGGTCAACAAGGAAATGAAAAAATGCTCAATATTACTAATCATCAGGGAAATGAAAATTAACACTACATACATGCTTATTATAATGGGTATTATAAAAAATACAAAATATAATGAGTCTTGATGAGGATGTGGCAAGAAGAGAACATTTTTTATTCCACTTTTGGTGGAAATATAATGTGATGCAGCCATTATGGTCAACAGAATGGAGATTCCTTAAAAAAAATTAACAATAAATCTTCCACATGATCCAGCCATTCCACTACTGAATACATGTACAAAGCAAATGAAATGAGTATGTCAAAGAGATATCTGCATTCCTTTGTTTATTATAGCATTACGCACAACAGCCATGATATGGAATCAACCTAAATGTCCATCAATAAATGAATGGATGGATAAAAAAAATCTGGTATATATACACTATTCAGCCCTAAAACAGAAGGTAATTTTGTAATATGGGACAATATGGATGGACCTGAAGAATGCTACGTTAAGTGAAATAAATTAGGCACAGAAAGACAACTATCAAATGATTTTATTCATATGTAGAAACTAACAAAGCTTATCTCACGTTTGTTATCATGGGCTGAAATGGTTAAGGAAGGGAAGCTGGTAGATGTTGCTCAAAGGATTCAAAATTTCAGATAGGAGAAAGAGGTTTAAGAGGTCTATTGTGTAACTTGGTAACTATATTAAACAATATATTGTATTCTTGAAAAACCCTAAAAAAATGGATTTAAGGTTTTTTTTCTCCACAAAAAAGATAACTGTGAGGTAATACATATGTTAACTAGCTAGATTATTTATTCCACAATGTATCTTACTCCAAAAGAATATGTTCTACATGGTAAATATATACAATTATTTCTGTCAATTAAAAAACTAAATTAGAAAATTGAAGAGTGATCATTACTAGAGATGAAAGCACATTAGACTAAAATGTTTGTTAATTTATTCTCAGTTTAATCAGTAGATGAAAGTTTCTGAAGTATCTTTTTCTTTTTTTATTTTATTTTATTATTATACTTGAACTTTTAGGGTACATATGCACAATGTGCAGGTTGGTTACATATGTATACATGTGCCATGCTGGTGTGCAGCACCCATTAACTCGTCATTTAGCATTAGCTATATCTCCTAATGCTATCCCTCCCCCCTCCCCCCAACCCACAACAGTCCCCAGAGTGTGATGTTCCTCTTCCTGTGTCCATGTGTTCTCTTTGTTCAATTCCCACCTATGAGTGAGAACATGCGGTGTTTGGTTTTTTGTCCTTGCGATAGTTTACTGATGCATAAAAAATGATGAGTTCATGTCCTTTGTAGGGACATGGATGAAGTTGGAAATCATCATTCTCATCATTCTCAGTATCTTTTTCTTTAATCTTAAAAATATATCCAAAAATATATATATACTTGTCAAAATAACTAAATGAGTCTAGCCTAGCTGGCCTATCATTGAGGTGACATTAGTAGAATGTCTGGCTCCTCCACTTACTAGTTTTGTTTTCTTGGACAAGTTATTTAATCTCCCTTTTCTTCACTTTTTTATGGTGATATAAATAGTACCTAACTCACAGAGTAACTCAAAGAGTAATTAAATAAATTATTAAATTTATTTAATGATAAAAAATTATTTTTAGGCATGCAGAAAGGAGACTGGCACATAGAAAGAATATTGATTGTTCTCATTTTATTATTTATATTATTGTTGCACATGCCCTAGTTACATGTGGAAGTGATTGTTAAGGATTAAATGAGATAGCATTTATGAAATATTTTGAAAATAATAAATTTACATGGAAATTCAAGCTATTTTCATGACTAAACAGTGCTCTTTAGCTTTGGCAAACAGAGTCTGAATTTTCCATTCAATCACTCTTTTTAAAATGATTCTTTTCATTTGTGGCCATGGATGCATCTGTCTTAAAAAGCTAATTTTAGACAAGGCTCTTTCCCCTATAGGCATCAAATAGTATGACCCTGTTTCTTTTGGCAAATTTCACTAAACACACGAATCTAGTTAAGTCTCAGAGTTAAACAATGACAGAGAGCACTGACCTAAAACCTGCACATTTCCTCTGTGGATTATCTATTGCAAGAATGATATCTGTGATCTTTTGAAACAGACCATGTGGTACATAGTAAACTATAGAATCTCAAAATAGTATTTATTTCATCATTTGCATGATAGTTTTGAAGAAAATATATACTGGGGAGCCAAAACATACTTGTGTGTCTTCAGACATAACAACTACCGAGTGCAAGGTATAGCTAATAGAATTCAACCAAAATGATGACACAACCCTGAAGGAGTAGACAGACATAGTGTTTATCATAATTTACACCCAACCTTGGCAAACAATTTTTTAAAATTACAGAAGATATAACTAACTGCCAAATGAAATAGTCTGTGTGATTCATCTTGGTGGTGTAGTAAGTGGTTTTCTGATTGAAAATCTATGGAAAACAAATATATTTTTATATTCCCCAGGAAATTAAGGCAGTCAAATGTTTTATTATCTTCTCAAATTGTATTATGAAAAAAATTCCAGGAATTGGAGATTTGTGGAATGCATGAGTTTTGGTATTTCATTAAAAATCATGTAAACCTCTAAAATAGAGTTCTCAGTTTAAAAAAATTATCTTCAAAATACTGTTAATACCATATGCTTATTTTCAGTACTTTCTAAATTGAAGCAGTTTCTTTATACAGAGATGGCTCTGTTTTTAGTATGTTCTCCCAATTGCCTATTTCTTAGAGAAGTTAGAACTCCGAATACAGCACACTTCTGAACCAGACTAAATCATTTCCCTTCATATTTTGAAGATGGATCTCGAGTTCAGAAAGATTAACTACCATGTGTATGAAATAACACCTTGGCATATTGTACTCAAAAGCTATCTTGTTCAATGCATGAATAAATTAATATTACCCAATCCATTCATAATTGGCATGGAATACATTTTTGTTCTTGATCTTTCTGTTGTTTAAAGACCTAATGCTAAGTCTCTAGCCTTTTGCCATGATGTAATACGTTTTGAATAGAAGTGTAAAGCTATTCTATGTGAACAGTGATCTTCATATCGTGGTTTGTGCTGTCAGCATGAATTGTAGAGACATAATTGTAGATACAGCATTTTGGTGCTATGGGTTTTTTATATACTTTATGTTTTCCACCATTGTTAACAAATAGCATTTTGCACATTTGTTATTTCATTTGAACTTTCAGATAACTTTGTGAGAGGTATACAGAACAGCTATTATGAGAAAACAGAATTTGTGGGGTTACAAAACCTGGTAGGAGTTGAGGAATGCATTTTCAAATACTCTCAAGGTTTCTTTTTCTCTTTTATTCTTTGAAAAAGCAGAAAGATATTTTATATAGAAGTATATTATACTTGTATATGTGTAGATAAGGTGTGGACATTAAGAATGTGCAAATCCCAGCCTGGCCAACAATGATGAAACCTCCGTCGCTACTAAAAGTACAAAACTTAGCCGGGTGTGGTGGCCTGTAATCCCAGCTATAAGGCATGAGAATATTTTGAACCTGGGAGGCAGACGTTGCAGTGAGCCAAGATCACGCCACTGCACTACAGCCTGGGCAACAAGAGCTAGACTCAGTCTCAAAAAAACAAACAAACAAACAAACAAAAACCCAAAAAAACAAAAAACAGAAACAAACAAGCAAACAAAAATGTGCAAGTCCCTTTTATAATGAGCTATTTGCCACAAGTAGTCAATATGTCCAACATGTTTATAAGCTTCTTATAGGAGTTTATTTATGACAATCTACATGGTCTACCAGGATATATCATAATTCGAAAGAACCGAGAAACACTATTGATAATGAAAGTTTTGGAAGTTTTGGAAGACAGGACTAGCCTTGCCCAAATTGTGAAGACAAAACATATTTCTCCAGTTTATCTCCAGTGATTTGTGTCTTAGTGCCTTTGGAGAAAATTTGTTAGAAAATAAAACAAAACAAAAAGAAAACAAAATCTAATGTAACTATTGTCACCCAAGAGTCTTCTTGAAAACTATTATTTCCCTTTCATGAGGCACCAACGATGATAGCATCCAGGAACCTGGTAGTAGCAATGCCATCAAGAGTGGCTGGACACATCCAGGGATTCCTGGTGAGCTAGTGGGCACTACTAGGGCAACATAACAGCAGACTGGAGGTGACTTAGCACACAGAAAGATCCTTTTCTTGGTTTTATGTTTAGGGAATTTCTTGCTGATTAGTAGAAGCACCAGAGGCCACAGAGTTTGAGAAAACTTGTCCATGGGACACAGGAAACATCTACAAATTAAGTGAAAATACTTTTGAAGAGAGTTTTAAGTCTTACACTGAAAGGCAGAGGCTAGAGCCAGCTGACTCACGTAATTATTAATAAAATTTAGCCTTGTTTTGTCTCTTACTGCAGTAGCATAAAGGTAGTGAAGTTCAGTATGTCTTAAATACAATAGATAAGAACAGCTTCAAAAATAAATTACAAAGCACTTTTTCATGCTTTCCTCTATTTAATCATATAAAATTACAACATAGAGGACAATAATCTTACTAAATTTTAAAAGGTAAAGAAATCAAGCTTCCGAGAGCATATTGACATAGTTGACACATAAGTGGTAAATAATTAAGCATGGATTTAAAACAAGAACTGAAGCCAGAAAACTTCATTTCTCATTCTTAATTTACTGCTTTTCCAATTTTGTAAATTCTACTCCATCAAAAATCATGAGCTTAGCATTAGCAATTTTATATTTTTTAACAAGATGTAATTTTTATACAACTCAGTTTTAAAACCAATAGAATAATTAAGCACATTTAGTGTACAAAACTCAATTTTTGAAATTCATAAAAACCAGTTTTTTTTCATTATAAACATCATATATTCTTACACAAAGATTCCAAACCATATGGGAAGATTGTAAATTGAAAATTAAGAGATCCAAAGCACCACAAACTTCAGAAAGAACTTTAACAGTCTATTGTGGATTCGTGCAAAATGTGTTTTGTGAACAGATAATTGTATTTTTAACACATTATCAATCAAACATTGTGTTAAATTTTTTTCTATGTAACAATTTAACAAATAATCATGGGCCTATTTCCATATACATATTTATTGATGCATGTTTATGTAAATATTTTTCTACTTTAGAGAATGTTGCATTCAAAATTGCTGTATATGATTTCCATGGAAGTATAATCAATCATAGAATAAACTCCTCAAGGAAGAATTTTTGGATCCAAGGGAATGTGTGTTTTAAATTTTGATGGTTATTGACAAAATTCACTCCAATTATGTTTAAATATCATCCACAGAATATGAGAGTAGTTTTTTTCCTTAAAACATCTTGTGTGTATATGTGTATATATACATATATGTACATGCATATAATTATATACATACATAAAATTAATATTTTATTAATATAATATGAATGTATTTAATGTTAAGTCAAGTCAAACAAATAAAGCATCTTTTGATAATATTTTGGCCATTCGTCCTTTTCCCTGCGAAGTACATGGTATAATCCTTGAACAAACACACCCCTACCCTATTTATTTAGAATGGCTATTTTTGTTTTTATATTTATGAGTTTTGGGTTATATAATAAATGTTTTGTGTATATTATTTGTTTCAAATAACAATCCTAATTTTCTTTAAACATTGTGAAGATGAAAGTACTATTGCTTTAGTTTATCCACATATTTAAGAATAATAAAGTCGACTTTATATTTGGTAGTCTACTTTTTATTGTCTACTTTTTATTCAGTAGCTTCTGAGTCTCTAGAGGCACATTTACTCCTCTAAGTGTTACAAAAAATACAATAGAATCTTTGTGTTTTTCCAGTATTTTATAGTTTATGTTTAAATCTTTGGTCTATCTGAAATTTTACTTTTCAGTAAAAAATAAAATAAAATAAAATAAGGTAGGGGATGCAACTTTTCTCCTAATGTTCTCTCAATATATATATCATGCAACTTCTGCATGAATGGGACAAACCAAACAGTTGTGTTTTTCAAGTAGTAATCATCTAATTGGAAGTACCAAAGCTCATAATTTCATTTGTGTAACTCACTCAGAAAATTTACTCCAGTTTTACATTTTTGTCATGTGAAACTGACAACTAAACCTTTGCTTAACAGGCTTTTTTCACTGAAATAGCACCATCATTTTTATATCTAGTTTATTTTCATATTTTTATTTTTTGTTTTATGTTTGATTGATAAACAACTATATGTATGTATTATACAATGCAATGTGATATTTTGATACATATATACATCGTTTTTAACTCTTGATCTGACATCACTACATCATTGAAATGTAAATTTCGTTCATCCTTCTTCTGTTTTTATCTTTTCTTGCTAATTGTTTTAATCTGATTCATTCCTTAGAAAGCACTTTTAGAAGTTCTAAGATTCCTCATCTTCATAATACTGAAAAACGTGTTCACTTAGAGAATGGAAGTGATTTAAAGCTAGAAATAAATGCAGATATGTACCTATACAATATAGACACATAGTATGTCAACATGATTCTTAAGCTATTTAGGCATAGGCTGAATGAAAATATGTATTTGTGAACTTCATAATTCTAGGCCTGCTTGGAATAGCCCTATCACCTGGACCTACATGGCAGGATGTGAACTGAGGCTCAGGTGATTTAACTTATTTCATTTTTCCCTTTCTCACCCATCACTGTGCTACAAATGATTTACTGGGCTCTAAGGAAGACTTCCTTTGGTGACATAGAGGTGTCATAAATTATAACACTACTTCTGTCATTTCCTATAAGAGTCTTTTCCTCATCCTAGAGAATAGAATGCCTTCTTGACTTTTTCACAAATTTTTCACAATCCAATAAATAAGTGGGCGATCAGAAGGGCTATAAAGACTTACACCTCAAAATGCTCAGACTCACTTAGAGACTACACATACAGGAAGTTTAAAAGTAGGAACCACATCCAAGTCTGTGGTTCACCTACCCTCTATAAAAACACAAGCTGTGGTGCCTGTTTGAAAGCTGGGCAACTGTAGCTGACCTTGAAGTGCATTGTACTTTTTAGTACAATGAGGTGGGTTTTTTTTTTTTTTTGACATACAAGGATGGTGGAAAGAACATTTATTATAGCCAGATAAGAAGTAATCCGTTGGCTGTGATTCAGATGGATTTGAAAAGTATGATTTTCTTGGAATAAAAATGAATCCCTTAACTGTTTTCTCCTGCCACTACCACAGCACTAACAGTGATTTACAGCAGCATGTTGCCTAATGTTCCATCTGCGTATTATTTGGAAGGGAAAAATTATGATAATGCAATGTGCAAATGAGTAAAAGCAGAATTTGTTTGCTTTCTTTCCTGCCTACACGATAGTCAAGGTTTTCTTATGTGTAATGCACAGAATCTGTTTGGTTAGTGTATAAGCTATGTTTCACTATGAGTTCCAGTGTCTTTCAGAATCAGGCCACTTAAGAAATTTTTAAGTATGTATTTTAGGTAAAACACCAGGAGAAAGCATTTAAGGTAGGTAAAATGAATGGCAGCTTATTAACTATTCTGTCAGAACAGTCAAAGGCTCTTATATTCTAGACAGTGAATGCGGGGAAAAGTCTTGTGATTATGGCCATTTAGATTATAGTAAGAAAAGAAGGTAATTTTCTAAGTTAGTAGATTTTAGCTTCTCAAGAATTTGGATAGAATAGAAGTAGAGCAAAGAAGGTGGCGTTGTTTCTTCAATATCTAACTCTTAGATAGGTTCCTCTTTTCTGTCTTTTGTGTATTGGAAACAACTTTTGTGTGCATTTGTCTGTCTTTTGTTTAAAAAGTGTAAAAGCTATTATTGTAGATGCAATAACTAAAATCATAGACCAAGCATAGAGGTGAAGTCAGCCTGCATTAGGATTTTTAAAGAAATACCAGCCTAAGAATGTGAGGGCCAGGTCTGTACAGGATGCACCCTCTTAAGTTAGTGCCACCAATAAAGGGAAAATATTCATCAGCATAATACAATCCCCATGTTTACTTGGAGATACAATTATGAATCATTTGAAATTTAGTCCTAAAAGTGGCAGCTTTTCTGATGCAACAAAGAAACAATGCTAGATGAAAAGAAGTTGAATTCTACTCATGTCTTTGTATCCCATTTTTTATGATGAAAATAATAGTGTGGGCAGGCTGGATAATAATTAGTGCTTTATATTTAATAAGTTATTTTCTTAAAGTCTTTTATAAATAATTACTTCATGTCTTCTTGTAAGATTGGTAAATAATATAGGGAAAAGGCAAAGTAGATATTATGTGTTTGAAAAATAGAATTCCATTGAGTGAGAAAGTATCTGGTAACCTCATTCGGCTGTACTCCCTTAATTAGCAGCCAATTTCAGAATTATTTGTATTTTAGCTCTGAATACAGCCTGTCATAATCAAACAATTTTTGTGCCAAGTGTTCTGTTGCCTGATGAAGACTTCACTTGTGAGAGAGCCCACTGGCTTTCTGGAGAGGGGATATGGCACTTCAATATTTCTGCAAAGTCTTCAGTAATTGATGTACAATGTTGCATATGTGTGCTGTCTACATCGCCTCATTTCATATACCATGCAAAGGCAAAAGGTATAACTACTGTATAGAAACTCGAATTATTGGCACAGAATCACATTTATTGTCTTTAATTTAAGGAAAAGTGATTTTGGCTTGCAAAGTAACTAGAAATTACAAAGTGTTGACATTAGTTGTATTTTAGCAGAAAAGTTGGCAGTTTATTCACTCAGAGTTTTCTGAGGTATTGCTGATTTTCTTTATTTTTTCCTAAGAAAGAGTCCATTTGATTTTTTTGTTCTTGTGGATTCAGTTAGTCCTGCAGCTCTGTGAAATCCATCTAAACTTACTGGCTACGTTGTGAAAAAAAAAAGAAGAAAATAACACTGCCTCATCCCAGTTCTCCGGTCCAGTGTATTACCCTTTCACAGATATGCCAAGGCATTGGGGAAGCGTGGTGTTCTCTGGCGAAGCCTTCTGGAGCCAGGAACATGTCAGGGAATGTAATCAATGGTTGATCTAGGGATACATGAGTCCTAGCTCATCTGCCTGATACATCAATGTGTAAAGGCTATTTCTTGCATTTGGCTTTATAATATATAAATAAATTCTAAGTAGCTTTTCTTTCTCAGATCTGCATATTTAACATTAAAACAGCTGATATCGTATCTAGAGAATACCATCATTTGTACATTTAGAGTTTAACATTTTAAGCATAGACTATACTCTGTATTGTTTGAGATTCTTAATAATAAAGTTGTAACCAAATTGTATTTTTTGTGAAGAAGTTAAACTTAAACTTGGCTAAATCAATAAAATAATTTTATGTTACGTATCTGAATATTCAGTGAGAAATTCCCTTAAACAGGAGTTCTTAGCCTAAGATGCAAAGATGTAATTCAGTGAGCTCACAAAACTTCCAAAATAAAAACTTCATGTATACATTGTATATTTTGTTCCTTCCTTAAAGGAAGAGACCATGGCTTTTATTAGCAGTTCCTTTTCGCATGGCTAAAAAACCACTGATCACTGTATTGTAATGATTTTATCATTATCATTAGTAGTAGTACCAGTAGTAAAATTTTGCTGGCGAATCAAAATGGAAATTTATGAATCAAATTACTTAATAACAACAGGCATTTTCAAGTTTATGACTATTGTAAAAAGAGTCACAACATGTTATCCCATCTGACACATATCGAGATTACAACATACATTCCAAAATATTCCCAAGTCAATCAAATGTTTCCCCAAGGCTTTGTGTGCTTTATTTCCTTGTATTTTTTTTCCGATAGGTAATCAGCAGGACAAAATGTCTATTAGACAAGAGAGAAGACAAGGTTCTAAAAATATGAAAGGATAGCAATAACAATGTTACATAGCGATTCCTCGTTTTCTGACACTATTTCACATGTTTTACACATTTTATCTAATTTAATCCCCCAATTATAAATTAGGTACTATTATTCTCATGCCAGTTTTACACATGATGAAACCAGCACAGAGAAATTTGTATACAATACCTGCATTCGAAGAGTTAGTAATTAGTCTGACTTTAGAGTTTATAAATTACTGACGTAGCTATGCTACCTTGAGAATCAAAGATAACATATAAAGAACAGAACATATTTCAAGGTTCGTGTCTTGGACTGAAGTGACACTGAGACCCCTTTAACATTTTCTTCCTATCAGCAATCTCAGATTCTCCCAACTCCTATTTCCATAGTAGATCTCAATCTTCAGTCACATCAGCAGTTTTAATGATGTAGAGCATGTTTCATTGCCTCCACCTTTTTCCTCAACCTTTTCTCCAGATTAGAAAAGTATTCTTCAGTCAATGTTATAAATTAGAGTGGTAATCAAGTGTAACCTTATACTCATCCTTGTATCCTTTAAGCTATGGCAGGAGGGGGTACGATACCCAGTGTTTCATAGTCCAAACCACAACAAACATATCTGAAATATACCCTTGTGGGAAACTCAGCTTACATTCTAACTTTTTCAGGTTAACTTTTGTTAACTGATTAATGGGCAGAAAATAGAAAAAGTAGAGTAGTTGTATTACTTAATGATGTCACATTAATCGTGTCCCTGTATCTGTTTCCTGGGGAATAGAAATTCAGTTTGACCACATTCAAAAGTAACTATTCACACCAAATAGAATAGAAGTTTTTTTGCTCTCCATAGCTGCAGTGTGGTTAAGAATACAGATTATTGCAAAACAGTCAAATAACAGACAGGCTGAGTCTTCCAAACTCAGTTTGCATACTTCTCTAGTGAACAAATGAAATAGGCATCCAGGAATTGACAAGTCATACTGAAACAAATTAAAGCCTCTTTAAAATTTGAATATAGAGACTTTCCTTTGTGTTATTGTGACTTTCCAATTCTTGGATAAGTGTATGTGTACACAAACGCTTTTAGCAATTGCTTAACAAAACTTGAGGACCACATGAAAATACTAAAAAGGCCCTTGGGACAAGGAGTGATAATTCTCAGTACATCTGGCATGGAGGAGAAAATGTGTCATACAAAGAAATGAAGGGGAGTTGGAGGCTGATATAAGAACATCTTACTCTATCTTAGTGTGTTTTTTTGTATTTGAATTTTGTTATGTACTTTGGAGAACACAAAATGTAATCTGTGGTCATTTAAGTCAAAACTTAAATAATACTTGATTTGTACTAAGTTAAGAAACATATCCTTTGTAAAACTGATCTATTCTAAGTCACAAAAGCAAAGATCTCTTGCTAGTTAAAGAAAACTAAATATGTGTTATATTGACAGTATAATTAACATAGTTATAGATTTGTATAAAGTTATTTTATAAGCTGCTTACAGATTCCTCAGTTTATATCAATAATCTAAGTTATCAATGACTATTTTGTAACAGCTGTTTTGTAAGACATTTCTCTCAGTGTGACTTTTTGTTACTGTGAAGATAATGCTTGAAGATACTGATGATGTATGCCATCAATACAATATTAACAAAAAGTTTTGGCATAAAATCTCATTTGCTTATGTAAGAAATTAAATATATGAACAATTATATTTATGAATAGATTCACATAATTTTCAAATTCAGGTCCTCAGAAAGGACATCTACAATGTGAGCCAGAATATCAATAATACTTTGAGAAATTCTAAAGCAATGCAAAAGTAGTCCATGCATCAATTGTACTTTCAGGCAATAAGTAAAGGAGATAGGGGTCTGAGATGTGTGTCAATTATTGTTTATGTGTTGTTGTTTCTAAATAATCTATGTTAAAAACTCATGCGATTGTTATTGTAAAATGAAGACAGATTATTTAGAAATTAAAAAATAATAATTGACACACTTCTCATACTCCTAACTCCTTTACTTGTTGCATGAAAATGTAGTTGATGTATGGATTGCCTTTGCATTGCTTTAAATCTTGGGCTTTAGAGAATTTACCATGGTATTGCTGTGTTTTTGACACACCAGATTGATGCTTAAAGAAAGCAGGAATCTCCATGACAACATATGTAAAATTATTCCTAATATTAAAATTTATTTTCAAAAGTGCTTAATAAAAATCATATCAGAAGTTGCTTTCTCTCAATATTGAGCATCATATCAAATCCAATTTTTTAATATACATAGATCTGCATGTATAATATACCACCACATAGGTTTATTTCATGATTACAATTATTATGGATTAGCATGGCTTTCCACTTCAGTATGTACTAAATATTTTATATATATAATATCATATTATAAATGCTGTATTATAAAAAGTTACATATATAATAGTATATATATTTACATATAAAATTTAGTACATATTGAAGTGGAAAGCCATGCTATCCCACAATAATTGTAGCTATGAAATAAACCTGTGTAGTGGTATATTATACATACAGATCTATCTAAATATATATATAAATAACTATCAATATCTATCTATATATGTATGTGTGTATGTCTTATTACTAAGTTTATCACTAAGTATGATGTAATATACTGTTCTGACAAACATTCAATTTTGTAAATACTCAGTTGAGGAAAATATGAGTTTTTGTATCCCCTATTTTAGCTAAACATTTGGATGCAAATCAGTCTGGATAGAATTCTGTACAACATGTTCCTGATGACCTGCAAGTTTAATGTTTGGGCAGTAATTTTTCTGTAGTTACTTTAGCTTTAAGTTTGGCACACTGAGATTTTGAAAATAGATGGAAGGAACTACTTTTATAGATACTTGCCTCTGTGCTCATATGAAGAATCAGTTCAATAGTGTATGAAAGCAAGCCACTGGATGGATAAAGAGGGTAAATAATTATAGGGGTGCAGGGCCATTATAAGAAGATTATGTGAGCAAAAGATGAAGCAGTCTGATGGGGAGAAACAACCCAGACTGAATTCATAACATAAAATGTTAGTTATTAATAACAACAAGAACTACTATTTAAAAAAAAGATGCAAGACACAGCCTTAAAATAAGCAGCAATAATTATATTGCTATTTACAAAGTATATATACTTGATTGTCATTAGAAATTTTGCTTATCTTAGTAGGAAAGTATTTTATATATATAGTTTATTTTCTATAAATAATTTAGACTAAGTAGATATTTCATTAATAAATTATTATCTTCTTCTATTTTAAATTAAAAACTTCAAAATTAATCGGGAATATAAACAGAACTTCTGGGAATAGAATTAGAGCCATAAGTATTGCTCCATATTCTAAATACATTTGTAATTTACTAAGCACATATACAAACATACATGCACCGGTTTTACAGTGCGGCAAGTCATTGACCAAATAATTCAACACATTGCAAAAGAATAGACTTGCCTTTTAAGGAGAAACCAAAATCTGGAATGCTGTGTTTACATGCTTCAGAAAGCATGCTAAAAACCTATAAGTAAAACTCAAAACCTAGATT
Organism: Pongo abelii; assembly: GCF_028885655.2. Classification (NCBI taxonomy): domain Eukaryota; kingdom Metazoa; phylum Chordata; class Mammalia; order Primates; family Hominidae; genus Pongo; species Pongo abelii. The sequence goes on from NC_071991.2 coordinate 90,732,067, forward strand.
ATCCTACTGAGGAAGAACTGGATAGTTACAAACAATCAGAAATATACATGTCATGTGAATATCAAATTGATGTTCAGAGAAGATAATACAAGTGTAAGAAATGATGTGATTCTACTTAGTCATAATTAAAAACACTCCAGAAATCATCCATAAAAGGTTTGTGGTAACATGAGATGTCTTGCTTGCAGAACTATCATAATTCAGGTTTGGCATTTGGCCTTGTGTAAGTCACCAAGTCTGTTCTAGGTTGTTATTGCACACTGTAAGTACTGAGTTGCAGCAACGATAGAAGCCAGTTTCCATATTAGTGCTAATTGACGATTGGCTTGGGATGTACCCTGGATCCCATAAAAAGTGACCTTATATGGATGACTGGATTCGTACCATCAAAAGATTTTACTTTCTTTTGCTGATCTCATTAGCTTGAGCATGCATACACACACATACACAAAGCAGGCAGCTTGCCAAAACACTCTAAAATAATACTCCTAATTAAAGTAGGTCACCTTTATCATTTAATGTACAAACCATTTCTTTTATAAGGTCTATCAAAAAGAGATTATATATTAAATATCAAAGTGAATTTTCTTATTTTGAGCCCAGATGGTATTTTGGGATTTTATTTTGGCATTGTGGAAGGTGTGGAATGTGTATGTTTGATCTTTTTATATCTTTGGATCTTTGGATAATTTACAGTTATTGACATTGACAAACCACAAAATAATGTGAAAAGATCAACTTTGGGACTAAGCTAATTCAGTTTGGTCTCATTTTCATTTGTACTTTTTAAATGCACTCTAATGTATTATTCCCAATCTTGAACTTAAATCTATATTAAAATGTTGAGTTTCATTTCTTTAAGTTACATACTATAAGAATGTAGTGGTATATATATATATATATATTTTTTTTATATCTAATGATGACTCTGAAATGACTCACTGCTACTCCAAGTCAGATGTCTTATGGAAACTTCTTCTTCATACATATGTTGTATATTAAATGACAAATTTCTAAACATTATTTAGATTCAAGTCATGTATTAATATGCTCTGTGTTGTGGTACAATGGACTTTCTGTGAAGTCTGCATTTGGCACTACATTATCTACATAGCATTGTCTTGAGGTAAAGATTGACTCTAATGGCAGGTACTTTTTCAATTCCATGATCGTGTATATGTTAGATGATTTTTTGTTTTAATCAGATAACAGAAATTACAGTCTGTTACTTATAATTACTACCCATACTTTACAAGTGATAACTAAATTTTAAAAACTATTTTAAATTAAATATTGCAAGCAGATATTGAGAACCTAAATAAAAAAGCATTTGCTATGAAATGAAACCCCATCTCTACAAAAAATTAGCCGGGCAGGGCGGCATGTTCACCTGTAGTACCAGCTACTCAGAAGGCTGAGGCAGGAGAATTGCTTGAACCCGGAAGGTGGAGGTTGCAGTGAGCTGAGATTGCACCACTGCACTCCAGCCTGGGTGACAGAGCAAGACTCCATCTCAAAAAAAAAAAAATTGTCTATTTTAATACTTAAAAATTACTTTAAAAGATAATGATAACAAGTACTTGAAAGACATGTCTAAGGCAGTATTTCTCAAATTTTATTCTACTTTAAATTTTGTTTATGTATGTAAATCACATCTGAACAAAACACTTCTCATTATTTTCAGAAATGATCAACAATGTGAAAGTGTGAAGTGGGAGGACGTTTCCTTGAGATGGACATGTAAAAATACCAAAGCAAATTTATAAGTCACTACTCCTCTCCAAAAGGATGACAATACAAAACATTACAGTGCCATTATTTTTCCTGGCCCTGACCTTGAAATAATCTATTCATGAGGAATACTCAAAGTGTTAACTAAATATATCCAATGTGATAAGCAAAAACTGTATTTCTGACTCAGATTAGCCAATTATCAAGAAATTATAATTTATAATTATGCCTCAAATATTATCAGAAGTACTCATGCAAGATTTTTCTCAGTCACTTTGCTGACCAGGGGCCTCCACAGCCAGCAATGGCCACTTTGCCTGGGCCTCACTTGGCCTCAGGCCTCCTGCTGGAGGCACCCACCCACTTGGCCTGCCTGTGTCAAGCCTGGCTTATGAACTGGCTCACCCATGGCTGGGACAGGCATGCTCCAGCTCACCTGTGTCTTGGCTTCTACCCGCCTTCTGTGGTTTCTGAGCTCTTGTCCTGTGTCGAAAGAGAATGAGGTTAAGCTGACAATTTGAAAGGTAAGGAGGGTGGAGAAGAATTTTATTGAGTGATGAAACAGCTCTCGCGGAGAGGGGAGGTGGGGAGTAGTCCCCTACCCCCACGGTCAGTTGGTTTCTCTCTCAATGTGGCTGAGTCCAGGGCTTTTATGGGCTCAGAATAGGGGAGTGCATACAGATTGCTTTGTGAGTATGCAAAGAAAGGCTAAAGCAAAGACACCACTCAAAGGTGGGCTCAGTAGTGTAGAAAAACAATTAGTAAAGCGTAGGTATATGTAAAATATGTGAAGGATGAGAATCAATCAGAGAAAAGCATGCCAAATGGGAAGACAGGTTCTTAATCTGGTCTGTGGATTTGACTTGTAGCTTGTCTTTCAGGCTTGTCTTCAGCTTATAGGTGGGATTTCATCCTATCTGCCTAGGAATTTGTCTGCCTCCTGCTATCAGTATTCCAGTTCTGGGTATGATAGAGTAAGCACACTCAACCCTGTTATTCTGACTCAATGAAGCTAAAAATCCCAAACATAAAAAATATATGTGGGCTCCAAAAAGTAAATAGCAGAGTATCTGGGGTGAAAAACCACAGTTGGAGGTAACACTAAATCAATAGTGAAGTCACCTATATATTTTTTTCTCCAGGATTTGTTGGCCTGGAATCAAGGAAGCCTATAATGGAAGGGGGCATTGGCACATGTAGAGCATGCTTCAGGAGTTGCTGTCTAGTTCAGGTCTGACGAGAGGTAAATAGGTTTCCTAGAAGCCATAACAAGGCAACAGGAATTGTTAAAACAAGGAGGTGGACATTCTTCTGATTGGAGGAGCTATAATCTCAAGTGTTTATGACAATGTTCTGTTAATCTTTTCTATTTCTGTCCAACTGACATTGGCCATAAATGCAGGCAAAATGACAAGGAATGTACAGCAGTACACAGTGTATAAAATCCCAGCATTCTAAATAGAAGATTAAAAAGGTGACTTTCAGGACATTAGAAGGTAGTAAGGATATCATAGAGAGAAAGGAACTTGAGAAAACCAATCTATAAAGATAGTTTAAAAGTCCTGGGATTACCCTCTCTTGGCCCCAAGGTATGCACACATGTCTTAGACAGCAAACCAAAAGCCTTGAGAATTAAACTAAGAGACAGATAATCACCCAGTTCCCAGACAATTTCAGTGTCTAGCACACACTGGAAATAGAAAACAAAATTATACTGAAAACACAATTCAGATAGTTGGTTGGAAATTGTGCCATAAATCCAGCCAAAGTTATTGTCTATAAAGAAAAGGTTAAAAATCCACTGATTTTTTAAGAAGAGGTAAGTCTCATAACACATTCAAAACTTTCAAGATTCATTAAAAATTATTCATTATACAAAAAAGGAAAATATCAACAAAGATATGATATAATAATCAATGTATATCAATGATGAGATGGCACACGTGTTGGAACTATCTGACAAGATTCTAAAATAGCTATTAAAAACATTCCAACAAATAATAAAAGTGGACATTCTTGAAATGAGTGGAAAACTAGAAAAGCTCAGCAAATTAATAGAATATATAAATAAGGATCAAATGGAAATCTCAGAACTAAAAAATATAATAACATACATTTTGAAAACCCCTACTGGATAGGCTTAGATTAAGCCATAATGGAACTGACATAGAAAAGAGAAAGTGAACTTGATGTAGATGAATAGAAATTATCCAAGCAGAAATAAAGTATATTAGGAACAAATGCTCAGTGCCTAAGGAGCATGTGAGATAATATTAAATAGATTCAGAAGAAGACAAGGAAAAGTATAGTGCAAGAAAAATATTTGAAGAAATATTAACTGAGTACTTTTTCAATTTTTTGAAAGAGATAAATCTACAGATTCAAGAAACTCATCAAACTTTAAACAGAATAAACCCTAAGAAATCTGCATTTACACCAATTGTAATAAAAGTACTGGAAGTTAAAGACAAAAAATATTTCAAATCAGCCAGAATAAGTAACATGTTGATTGTAGAATAATAATTTGAAGGTTGACAAATGTGACCTCAGAAATAATTTATAAAAGAATTACTGAAACAAAATTTTTAAAGTATTAAATAAATAAATAAACTTTTAGTCTGTAATTCTATATCCAGTGAGATATTCTTTAGGAGTGAAGGAGAAATAAACACATTTTCAGATAAAATAAAACCAAGAGAAGTTGTGACCATTAGACCCGCACCAAAAGACCTACTAAAAGAAGCTTTTCCATCAGAAGGATACCAGAAATAAACTTGGAATATCACGGATGAAGGAGCATCAGCAGCAGAAATAATAAGTGAGACAGCGCTCCTTTCCTGGGGGCACTAGCTGCCGGGGGGATTGTTCCTGCAAACCCCTGATTTGGCGATGGATGAATGAAACATACACTGACACAGAGATATTCTGCTCTGCCAGTCCAGCTGAGGGTCTGAGCCGCTTACAGGCTTCAAGCTGAGTTCTGTAAACAGTTGCAACTCAGCACGGATCAGATAGTCAGGCTTGCATTTATTCAGTAAGATTAATTAACAAAAGTTGTGAGTAAACACCACTAGAGGATAAAGATTAAAGGCCAGGTTCCCAGGCCTAAAGCAAACACCATTTGTGGGTAATAAACTTCTAGGGACCCCCCGACCCCTCCCCGAAGTAGGAGGCAGTAAAGTACCTGCCGTAGGACAAAGGTTAGTCTTAAGCCCATGTAAGTAAACAGGTTAGTAAGATAAACTTCCCTTTGTTTACTACTCTAATCTATTTAACTGAAGGTAATGGGACCAGGCCGGTCTATTACCAAAGCCATGTGAAAACCCTCAGGTCTTCCAAAAGGGTTTTGTGGCTATCATAACTAATATTTTTTCCACCAGCCTGATCGAATCCCTGCATCTTCCCCTTTTTTGTTTTCTACATTAAGTTTTTTTTGATTGGGGAGCGCAGGTTTGTGTAGCCATGGGTTTGTCAGTTAAGCGGGGGGCGGGGGGGTCACCGCTCTTATTCCAGCTTTGCAGCCTAGGATTAGCAAATAACATAAAACAACCATAAGCACAATTAGCAACATTATTTTCCAGTCAAAGAGTGACCACCAGGAGCGGATGTCTAACCAAGAGAGATGATCTTGTACACCCTTCCATATGGCTGTTTGTTGAGTGTGCAGATCTATGGTGTGAAGGGATTCTAAAATTTTAATTTTAAGTTGCTTCACCTCTGCTGTTAAATTGTCATGAAATGTTCTCCAGAGGTGTTGTTTCACCTCGTCTCAGCTGTGTATTGATTGATTCCATGGTAGAGAAGTGATACACATATGTTTATGTTCCCAGTCACAGTTTAATTGTTGATGGAATGCTACTGCATCTTGTCTCTCTCCCACATATTCTAAAGCAGCCTCGAGGGCTTGCAGATGTGCAAGAATTTTTTGATCTATACCTTGCTGTAAGAGAAGTTACATTAGACACATTTTTGGCCAGATTATCTACAAAAGCAGCTGTTTGTGCTGATTCAGTAATAGATGCAACAGCAGTGCAAGCAGTTGACAGGATAACTATGGCTGAGACTATAAAGGCCATAAGTGTAAATATGAATCTTTTGTGTCTGACCTGGGACAGGGCATGTTCTAAGGTGACAAGGGCAGAGGAACCTTGCCAATCACTTGTCAAATTGACTGGTAGAAATGCCTCAGATTGTCTCCTTAATACCATGACACTAGTAATTTTTTAATTAGATATATTGTGATTAGTGAGTGATACATGAGGCAAACCAAGCCTGTCCTTGCACCTGGGTTGTAAAGGTGAGTTTCAGGGTGTAATGGAAATGTTAGTTCCCATAAGGAAAACATATGGATGGGTAGTGAAAACCAGGTACTGATCAGTGTGATTCTGAATAAAGGTTATAGTATAGTTGTGACTGGAATTATGATGTCTCATGCCAAGTGTTAAAGGAGGTGTTAAGATGTTCCGGTTTCATGTGGGGTGGGGGGAGGGGGAAGGGATAGCATTAGGAGATATACCTAATGTTAAATGAAGAGTTAATGGGTGCAGCACACCAACATGGCACATGTATACATACGTAACTAACCTGCATGTTGTGCACATGTACCCTGAAGCTTAAAGTATAACAAAAAAAGAAAGTTTTTTGACATTTAATTAAAGTTTTATTTTCTTTTGAAAGTTTATACATGTTACTATATACACATAATGAAAGTTATTGAAGCAGTCGCCTGCTGTAGATCTTTTCTGTTTGTTTTCTTGGGCAAAACAAATACCTCATGACTCTCTGAGCCAACCTCAGAAGGAGAACCCTGTAGGGAAGTCATGAAGTAAAATCATATCTTCTTGGCCAAGGAAGCCCACAGGAAATCGTTGACAAGCACTGTGCATAAAAAATAAGAATGCAGATGCTCCTCAACATACGATGGGGCTATGTCCCAGTAAACCCTTGTATGTCAAGGAATGTACTAAGTATTACTTTTACACCATCATAAGGTCAAAAAATCAAAAAAACCTCAGGGACTATCTGCGTATACATTTTAAAAGATGATTGATAGAATAAACAATGATGAGAGGCCCAGTGGAATTTTGTCATTAAACCAAAAGCATTATCTCCCTCAGAAGAGAAGTTTAAGATACTTATTATTATTAATGCTAAGTGGGAGAGGAATAGCACAATCCCTAAGTGGCACACAAGGTGTTAAAAAGAAATACTATCAATTCATCAACTCTCATCCACATAACTGAGAAGGTGCCCTGTTATTCTTCCATAATGAGTATGTTTGTGATATGATATATATATATAAATAATATATATTTAATAAATTTTTGATTGAACAAGTCAATTAATTTTAAAAGATATATAAAATATATATACATATATATATTTCTGGACCATTTGATTCTCATTTTAAAGTGATTTTGCCTTCTCCTTTTATGATGAGCTTTGCATGCATATTATAGGAAAAGGGCTTATATAACTTAAATCATTTGAGTTCTTGCAATAAACAAAACCATTTGATAAATGTAGATTATTCTAACTCAAACTAAGATAAATCTTTGCAGACATGCAGGAACTTCTGGACTCTAATATAAATGGGACTATTTAATGAGAATTAGAAAATCAAAACATTTCTCAGGCCTGCTGGATTACAGAGCATCCCAATATTAAAACCAGCTTATTTTCCAGTTGGAAAAACTAAACATGAAGTTCCGTGTTTGGATGGCTGGACTGGAAGTGTGCACCTGGACCATTAAAACTAGATTAAATTCTAATGTTTTATAGCACTACAGGGTGACTATAGTTAAATGTAATTTATTGTATATTTTTAAATAATTAGGAGGGAGAATTTTGAATGTTCCCAATATAAATAAATGAAAAATATTTGAGGTGATAGATATAATTATCCTGATTTGATTGCTACATGTCATATACATGTATCAAAATAACGCTCTGCTCTCCATGAATATGTGCAATTATTATGTATCTAACTAAAAATAAAATTTAAAAAATCAGTTTACAAAAAGTCATGCATCTCTAATATCTGCTTTTAGACTTCTCTACTTTTATTTTTCCTGACTCTGTTTCCACTGCCTGATTACATCTTTGTTACCTATCATTCTGAGTTCTTGGCAGCTTCAACACACGTTCATAATACTATACCTCAGTTTTATTCTGTAATTCAAATCTCAGTTTCATGTTCTGCAGCTACTCTTTTCTAACCCTACTATTACTGCACTCATATACTGGGCCTCCCTCCACATTGTGTTTTCACCGTCTTAATGCTTCCCATTATGGAGGGTAAAGAAGTTCAAGTTCTCCAAAGACTGTCTGGAATTATGTATTCCAATTTTCTTTATTATAAATTAGACACATGTGTTACAGATAAGCTGAAGAACAGGTTCAAGATCATGGAGTTAATTAATGGAAAGATAATTAGAAAGAATTATTTGCATTATGACTCCTGGTCCAGTGCTATTTCTACCCAGTTAGACGTATAGATTTATCACTGAAAAAAAGTTAAAATATTATTAAATTTTGGTGTTCCTTTATAGAGCTACTATTTCCAGTTTTTAATATTCCTTTGCATTATTTATGATTACTTTAGTCACTATACAAGTTTTAAGAAAAACAATACAGGGCCATAAATGTCGTATTTCCTTAAACTCAGCTGGAAGTCTACATTCAGGCATTGATTTCACTATTTTCAAAATACAAACCTACAACAGCTCCTCTCCTCACTTATCTACTTACTCCTGACTTACTAATGTAGAATTTCATGAGCTAAGTTCAATTTACTAGTAATTTTTAAATGAAATTGATAAATGGCAAAACGGTGTGTCTCCCTTTTCTTACTCCAAGAAATCTTAATTGAAAAATAAAATCATTTAAGATTGTTGTGTTTTGCCTTTGATTTCTTCCCTCACTCTGTTTTCAAACTTTGTTTCCCTAAACTCCCAAGTCAATGTTTCCTTGAAGAGGCCTTCGATTATTTTGCAAGACTTATATCTTCTTGATAGTCTTGATCAATTTTGCCTCTTTCTTTTCAAAATGACATAGACTTACAGTGGTATTTAAAACAATAACTAGTAGGGAGGAATTATTGTAGTACCAAACATTATAGTTACTGGAAATGCAAAGATTATTTAAAAAGAAATAATCTCATGTTCTATAATTTTAAAGAAAAAGCTTATTATATGTCTAGGTTTGTAATATTGTATTATTTTCCATATTTGAGGATAAAAACCCTCAGATAAAAGTATATATGTATAGAAAGTTTGATTTCAGTGGTAATTCTAGAATATACATATTAGAACCATTCAATCTAATCAGGCTAGCCACAGAAATGAATTTTGCTCTTATGAAATTCTACTTACATGCACACAATCTGATTTATTTGCTTTTAGAATTTTCTGGCAATATTTTGCCTCTGTGGCTTACGTGTCTTTCATATGGCTACAGGATTTAGTCCTATTTCTACCATCAACCCAATAAAGGGTTTCAACTAAGGTCGCTGTGTTCCAGTATTTCTTATTCAAGTCCACAATTTCAAGTCCAATTACTGATTAAGAAGTAAACACTATAAGCCCCAAACAGGCCTCCAATTAAATACTGTATCAACACAGCTCTTGTTCTTTTTCTCTTTGAAACTTCACAGTCATTTGGATGGATGGTATTTTTGGTTAAACATAGCAAATCGTGTAAAAACTAAGTTTGTTCAATATGATTGATATAATTTTGTCATATTATTATATATTTCTTCATTAGAGGATTAATAATACTGTATAAGCAACACATATAGCAAGTGAAAATTACTTAGCATATACAACTTTTTCATCATGATATAGCCATTAGTTAGACAAAAATAAACCTTGCTCAGATGGTTACTTCTTTTCTGCCTCATAGTTATTAAATAAACCAGGAGTTTGACTTACATCATAGTGGTTTGTGGGAACTGCCTTTACAGAATAAATGTTTAGAAGGTGAATCCTTGAAAGGGCATTGTAAACATTTTTTAACCATGGATTTAAATACTTTATTTTTCTTCGTTTATGTGCAATTTTTAACTTTCAAAATTATTATCTCAATTATTAGACTTTATAAAAGTTGTGCAATTCCTTCTTCCTAAGTATTTTAGTGCAATTTTACTGTACAATGTAGAGTATAAAATTTAGTAATGAAATTATATATCTATATGTAACAATTCCATTGTTACATGGAATTATATTATTACATATGGATATAGATGAAACAATACATGTATATTGTTACATATACTTAACAATATATGTCACCTGTCACCCAAATAATGTACATTGTACCCATACCATAGGCAATGTTGTATCCCTCACCCACCTCCCACCCTCACCACTTCTGAGGCCCCAATGTCCATTATACCACTCTGTATACCTTTGCATACACATAGCTCTCACTTATATATGAGAGTATGCTGCATGTGGTTTTCTGTTCCTGAGTTACTTCACTTAAGATAATGGCATCCAGTTCCATCAAAGTTGCTGCAAAATACATTATTTTATTTTTCTATGGCTGAGTAGTATTCCTTGGTAAATATATATCACATTTTATTTATTCACTCATCAGGTGATGAGCACTTAGGTTGATTTCATATCTTTGCAACTGTGCATTGTGCTGCAATAAACATACAAATGCGGATATGCTTTTGATATAATGATTATTTTCCTATAGGCATCCATAGGGAATTCCTACAGTAGTAGGAAATCCCAGTAGTGGGATTGCTGGATCGATGGGTAGATCTACTTTCAGTTTTTTGAGAAATCTCCATACTGTTTTCCATAGAGTTTGTACTAACTTAAATTCCCATCAGCAGTGTAGAAGCATTTCTTTTTTACCACATCTGTGCCAACACCTTTTTTTTGTCTTTAACTTTTTAATAATTGACATTCTGGCTGGTGTAAGGTGGTATCTCATTGTGGCTTTAATTTGCATTTCCCTGATGATTAGTGGTTTTTAGTATTTTTTCATATGTTTGTTGGCCTTTTGTATATTTTCTTTTGAGAAATGTCTGTTCATTTGCTCGTCCATTTTTTAAATGGGATTATTTGTTTTCTTCTTGAGGATTTGTTTGAGTTCCTTGTAGATTCTTGATAACCTACAGATTCTGGTTAACCTATAGGTTTACAGAACCTATAACTTATAGATTCTGTAGGTTCTCCAGGCCCTTTATATAGGTTGTATAGATTCAGAACATTCATTCTTTGTTGAATGTATAGTACGCAAATATTTTCTCTCATTCTGTAAGTTGTCTGTTTACTCTGAAGAAGCCTTTAGTTTAATTAGGTCCTACTTATTTGTTTCTGTTTTTGTTGCATTTGCTTTTTCAGTCTTATTTGTAAATAATTTCCTAGGCTAATGTCCGGAACAGTTTTCCCAGGGTTTCTGCTTGAATTTTTATAGTTTTAAGTCTTATGTTTAAGTCTTTAATCAATCTTGAGTTAATTTTTGGATATGGTGAGTGATAGTGATCCAGTTTTATTCTTTTTCATGTAGCTACCCAATTTTCCTAGCCCTTTTAATTGAATAGGGTGTCCTTTCACCAGTGTATGTTTTTGTCTGTTTGGGCAAAGATCAGTTAGTTGTAAGTATTTGGCTTTATTTGTGGAATCTATTCTATTCCATTGGAGTGTCTACTTTTATACTAGTACCATGCTGTTGTGGATAATATAGCCCTGTAGTATAGTTTGAAGTCAGGCAGTGTGATGCCTCCTGATTTATTCTTTGTGCTTAGAACTGCTTTGGCTATTTGGATACTTTTTTGGTTACATGTGAATTTTAGGATTGTTTTTCTAATTTTGTGAAAAACGACGTTTGTATTCTGATAGGAATAGCATTGAGTCTGTAGATTGCTTTGATCAGTATGGTCATTTTCACAGTCTTGTTTCTTCCAATCCATGAGAATGGGATGTTTTCCTACTTACATCATTTATAATTTCTTTTTTTTTTTTTTGCATTTTATATATTTTTAAATTATTTTTAAAACTTCTAGTTTAGTTTTAGGGGTACATGTGAAGGTTTGTTATATAGATAAATTATGTGTTGTTGGTGTTTGGTGAACAGATTATTTTGCTACCCAAGTAATAAGCATAGTGGCTTTGATTTGCATTTCTTAAATGACTGGTGATGTTGAGCATTTTTTCATATGCATTACAGCCATGTGTATATCTTGTTTTGAGAGGTAAGTGTTTATGTCCTTTGCCCACTTTTTAATGGAATTGTTTGTCTTTTGCTTGTTAATTCGTTGAAGTCCCTTATAGATTCTGAATATTAGACCTTTGTTAGATGAGTAGGTTGCAAATATTTTCTCCCATTTTGTAGTTGTCTATTTACTCTGTTGATAGTTTCTTTTGCTGTTCAGAAGATCTTTAGTTTAATTAAGTCCCATTTGTCAACTTTTGTTTTTGTTTCAGTTGCTTTTAATGTCTTCATCATGAAATGTTTCCCAGGGCCTATGTCCAGACAGGTAATTAATAGATTTTCTTCCAGGGTTTTATAGTTTTAAGTTCTACATTTAAGCTTTTAATCCATCTTGATTTGACCTTTGCGTATGGTGTAAGGAAGGGGTCTAGTTTGAATATTCTGTATGTGACAGTTCAGTTATTATAGCACCATTTGTTGAACAGGTAGTCCTTTCCCTATTGCTTCGGTTTGTCAATTTTGTCAAATATCAAATGGTTGTAGATGTGCAGCTTTATGTGTTGGCCCTCTATTCTATCCCATTTTTCTATGTGTCTGTTTTTATACCAGTACTTTGCTGTTTTGTTACTGTAGCCTTGTAGCATACTTTGAATTCAGGTAATGTGATGCTTCCAGTTTTGTTCTTTTTTGCTTAGGATTACTTTGGCTATTTGTTCTCTTTTTCATTCTTAATTTCAGAATACTTTTTTTTATAATTCTGTGAAGAATGTAATTGGTAGTTTGATAGAAATAGCACTGAATCTGTAAATTGCTTTAGATATGGCCATTTAAACAATATTGATTCTTCCAATCCATGAGCATGGAATTTTTTTCCATTTATTTTTGTCATCTCTGATTTCTTTGAGAAGTATTTTAAAATTGTCATTGTAAAGATTTTTTATCTTCCTGGTTAGCTGTATTTCTAAATTTGTGTGTGTGTGTGTGTGTGTGTCTGTCTGTCTGTCTGTTTTGAATAGGATTGTGTTCTTTATTTGTCAATCAACTTGGATGCTGTTGGTGTATAGAAATGCAGCTAATTTTTAGACCTTGATTTTGTATCCTGAAATTTTTCTGAAGTTGTTAATCAGATCTAGAATATTTTCCTCAGAAAACACAGGATTGTTTAGGTCTTAAATCATATTGTCTGCAAACAGAGATAGTCTGACTTCCTCTTTTCCTATTTTGATTCCATTTATTTCTTTCTCTTGCCTGATTGCTCAATTTGGGACTTCCAGGCCTATGTTGCACAGGACTGGTAGGAGTGGGCAACCTTGTCTTGTTCCAGTTCTCAAGTGGAATGCCACCATATTTTGCCCATTCAGTAAGATGTTGACTGTGGGTTTGTCATAGGTGGATATTTTACAGGTTTTCATGTCTGTATTTCCTTCAGTTCAGCTCTGATTTCAGTTACTTCTTGTCTTCTGCTAGCTGTAAGGTTGGCTTTCTCTGTTTTTCTAGTTCTTCTAGGTGTCATGTTAGTTTGTTAATTTAAAATCTTTGTAACTTTTTTTTTTCTTTTTTTATTATCATATTTTGAGTTATGGGATACACGTACAGAACATGCAGGTTTGTTACATAGGTATACACATGCCATGGTGGTTTGCTGCACCCATCAACCTGACATCTACATTAGGTATTTCTACTAATGCTATCCCTCCACTAGCCCCCCATGCCCCAACAGGCCCCAGTGTGTGATGTTCCCAACCCTGTGTCCATGTGTTCTCACTGTTCAATTCCTACTTATAAGTGGCAACATGTGGTGTCTGGTTTTCTGTTCCTGTGTTCGTTTGCTGAGAATGATGGTTTCCAGCTTCATCCATGTCCATGCAAAGGACATGAACTCATCCTTTTTTATGGCTGCATAGTATTCTATGGTGTATATGTGCCCCATTTCTTTTTCCAGTCTATCATTGATGGGCATTTGGGTTGGTTCCAACTCTTTGCTATTGTGAATAGTGCCACAGTAAACATACATATGCATGTGTCTTTATGGTAGAATGATTTGTAATTCTCTGGGTATATACCAAGTAATGGGATTGCTCAGTCAAATGCTGTTTCTGGCTCTAGATCCTTGAGGAATCGCCACACTGTCTTCCACAATGGTTTAACTAATTTACACTCCCACCAACAGTATAAAAGCATTCTTATTTCTCCACATCCTTTCCAGCATCTGTTGTTTCCTGATTTTTTTAATGATTGCCATTCTGACTGCCGTGAGATGGTAACTCATTGTGATTTTGATTTGCATTTCTCTAATGACCAGTGATGATGAGCTTTTTTCGTATGTTTGTTGGCTGCATAAATGTCTTCTTTTGAGGAGTGTCTGTTCATATCCTTCGCCCAGTTTTTGATAGGGTTGTTTGTGTTTTTTTTTTGTAGATTTGTTTAAGTTCCTTATAGATTCTGGATATTAGCCCTTTGTCAGATGGATATATTGCAAAAAATTTCTCCCATTCTGTAGGTTGCCTGTTCACTCTGATGATAGTTTCTTTTGCTGTGCAGAAGCTCTTTAGCTTAATTAGATCCCATTATTCAATTTTGGCTTTTGTTACCATTGCTTTTGGTGTTTTAGTCTTGCAGTCTTCACCCATGCCTATGTCCTGAGTAGTATTGCCTAGGTTTTTTCTAGGGTTTTTATGGTTTCAGGTCTTACATTTAAGTGTTTAATCTATCGTGAGTTAACTTTTGTGTAAGATGTAAGAAGGGATCCAGTTTCAGTTTTCTGCATATGGCTAGCCAGTTTTCCCAACACCATTTATCAAACAGTTAATCCTTTCCCCGTTGCTTGTTTTTATCAGGACTGTCAAAGATCAGATGATTGTAGATGTGTGGCATTATTTCTGAGGTCTCTGTTCTGTTCTGTTGGTCTATATATCTGTTTTGGTACCAGTACCATGCTGTTTTGGTTAGTGTAGCATTGCAGTATAGTTTGAAGTCAGGTAGTGTGATGCCTCAGCTTTGTTTTTTTTGCTTAGGATTGTCTTGGCTATGCTGGCTCTTTTTTGGTTCCATATGAAATGTAAAGTAGTTGTTTCCTAATTCTGTGAAGAAAATCAATGGTAGTTTGATGGGGATAGCATTGAATCTATAAATTACTTTGGGCATTGTGGCCATTTTCATGACATTGATTCTTCCTATCCATGAGCATGGAATGTTTTTCCATTTGTTTGTGTTCTCTCTTATTTCGCTGAGCAGTGGTTTGTAGTTCTCCTTGAAGAGGTCCTTCACATCCCTTGAAAGTTGTATTCCTAGGTATTTTATCTCTTTGTAGCTATTGTGAAGGGGAGTTCACTGATGATTTGGCTCTCTGTTTGTCTATTATTGGTGTATAGGAATGCTTGTGATTTTTGCATATTGATTTTGTGTCCTGAGACTTTGCTGAAGTTGCTTATCAGCTTGAGGATATTTTGGGCTGAAACAATGGGGTTTTCTAAATATACAATCATGTCATCTGCAAACAGAGACAATTTGACTTCCTCTCTTTCTACTTGAATACGCTTTATTTCTTTCTCTTGCCTGATTGCCCTGGCCAGAACTTCCAATACTATGTTGAATAGGAGTGGTGAGAGAGTACATCTTTGTCTTCTGCCGGTTTTCAAAAGGAATGCTTCCACCTTTTGTCCATTCCATATGATATTGGCTGTGGATTTGTCATAAATAGCTCTTATTATTTTGAGATACGTTCCATCAATACCTAGTTTATTGAGAGTTTTTAGCATGAAGGGGTGTTGAATTTTGTTGAATACGTTTTCTGCATCTATTGAGATAATCATGTGGTTTTTCTCATTGGTCCTGTTTATTTGATGGGTTACATTTATTGATTTGTGTATGTTTAACCAGCCTTGCATCTCAGAGATGAAGCTGACTTGATCGTGGTGGATAAGCTTTTTGATGTGCTGCTGAATTCAGTTTGCCAGTATGTTATTGAGGATTTTCACATCGATGTTCATCAAGGATATTCGCCTGAAATTTTCTTTTTTTGTTGTTTCTCTACCAGGTTTTGGTATCAGGATGATGCTGGCCTCATGAAATGAGTTAGGGAGGAGTCTCTCTTTTTCTGTTGTTTGGAATAGTTTCAGAAGGAATGGTACCAGCTCCTCTTTGTACCTCTGGTAGAATTTGGCTGTGAGTCCATCTGGTCCCGGGTTTTATTTGGTTGGTAGGCTATTAATTACTGCCTCAATTTCAGAATTTGTTATTGGTCTATTCAAGGATTTGACTTCTTCCTCATTTAGTCTTAGGAGGGTATGTGTGTCCAGGAATTTATCAATTTCTTCTGGATTTTCTAATTTATTTGCATAGAGGTGTTTATAGTACCCTCTGATGGTAGTTTGAATTTCTGTGGGATCAGTGGTGACAACCCCTTTATCATTTTTTATTGTGTCTGTTTGATTCTTCTCTATTTTCTTCTTTATTGGCCTATCTAGCAGTGTATCTATTTTGTTAATCTTTTCAAAAAACCAACTCCTGGATTCACTGATATTTTTTGAAGCGTTTTTTGTTTCTCTATCTCCTTCAGTTCTGCTCTGATATTATTTATTTCTTGTCTTCTGCTAGGTTTTGAATTTGTTTGCTCTTGCTTCTCTAGTTCTTTTAATTGTGATGTTAAGGTGTTGATTTTAGATCTTTCCTATTTTCTCTGTGGGCATTTAGTACCATAAATTTCCCTCTAAACGCCACTTTAGCTGTGTCCCTGAGATTCTGCTACATTGTGTCTTTTTTCTCATTGGTTTCAAAGGACTTATTTATTTCTGCCTTAATTTCTGTATTTACCCAGTAGTCATTCAGGAGCAGGTTGTTCAGTTTCCATATTGTTGTGTGGTTTTGAGTGTGTTTCTTAATCCTGAGTTGATTGCACTGTGATCTGAGAGACTGTT
The DNA here is from genome assembly GCF_028885655.2 of Pongo abelii. Lineage (NCBI taxonomy): Eukaryota > Metazoa > Chordata > Mammalia > Primates > Hominidae > Pongo > Pongo abelii. The sequence goes on from NC_071991.2 coordinate 90,748,884, forward strand.
TGTTATAATTCCCGTTCTTTTGCATTTGCTGAGGAGTGTTTTACTTCCAATTATATGGTCAATTTTAGAATAAGTGTGATGGGGTGCTGAGAAGAATTTATATTCTGTTGATTTGGGGTGGTGTTCTGCAGATGTCTATTAGGTCCACTTGGTCCAGAGCTGAGTTCAAGTCCTGAATATCCTTGTCAATTTTCTGTGTCATTGATCTGTATAATATTGACAGTGGAGTGTTAAAGTCTCCCACTATTATTTTGTGGAAGTCTAAGGCTTTGTAGGTCTCTAAGAACTTGCTTTGTGAATCTGGGTGCTCCTGTATTGGGTGCATATATATTTAGGATAGCTAGCTCTTCTTTGTCTTTTTTATCTTTGTTGGTTTAAAGTCTGTTTTATTAGAGACTAGGATTGTAACCCCTGCTTTTTTTTTTTTTTGCTTTCAATTTTCTTAGTAAGTATTCCTCCATCCCTTTATTTTGAGCCTATGTGTGTCTTTGCATGTAGTATGGGTCTCCTGAATACAGTACACCAATGAGTCTTGACTCTTTATCCAATTTGCCAGTCCCAGGGATTTTGGTAGGTTTTATCTTTGTTCTCATTAGTTTCAAAGACTTTTTTCATTTTTGTCTTAATTTTATTTTTTACTCAAAAGTCACTTAGGAGCAGGTTGTTCAATTTCTATGTAATTGTATGGTTTTGAGTGATTTTCTTCATGTTGATTTCTATTTTTATTGCACTGTATTCTGAGAGTGTGGCTGGTATGATTTCCATTTCTTTTTATTGCTTGTTTTGTTTTGCTGATAATTTTTTATGGTTTATTTTATGGTCAATTTTAGAGTATGTGCTATCTGCAGGTAAGAAGAATATATGTTATGCTTTCCTTTGGTGGAGAGTTCTGAAGATGTCTATTAGAACCATTTAGACAAGTGTCAAGTTCAGGTCCTGAATACTTTGTTGTTTTTCTGCCTTGATGATCCAACACTGTGAGTGGGTTGTTGAAGTCTCCTGCTATTCTGTGGTTATCTAAGTCTCCTTGGAGGTCTCTAAGAACTTGGTTTAGGAATCTGGGTGCTCTTGCGTTGAGTGCAAATATATTTAGCATAGTTAGGTCTTGTTTAATTGAAAGCTTTACCATTATGCAATGCCCTTCTTTGTCTTTTTTGATCGTTGGGTTAAAGTCTGATTTGTCTGAAATTAGGATAGCAGCCCCTGCTTTTTTTCTGTTTTTCATTTGGTTGGTAGGTTTTTTTCCATCTGATTACTTTGAGACTGCGAGTTTTATTGCATGTGAGATATTTCTCCTGAAGACAGGAGATATTTCTCCCACGAGTTTTATTGCATGTGAGATATTTCTCCTGAAGATATTTCTCCTGAAGTTAGGTCTTTCTTGCTTACCGTACTTGCCACTCTGTGCATTTTAATTGTGGCATTCAGCCCATCCTATTCAAGGTTAATATTGATACGTGCAAATTTGATTCTGTCTTTGTGTTATTGGTTATTATGCAGATTTGATTGTGTGCTGGCTTAATAGTGTCTTCGTACTTAAGTGTGTTTTTGTGGTGGCTAGTAATAATCTTTGCATTCTGTATTTAAAACTTCTTGCAGCATGTCTTGTAAGGCAGGTCTCGTGGTAATGAATTCCCTTAACATTTGCTTTTCTGAATAGGATCTTATTTCTCTTTCACTTATGACGTTTAGTTTGGCTGGATATGAAATTCTTTGTTGGAATTTGTTTTCTTTAATAATACTGAATAGAGGTCCCAAGCTCTTCTGGCTTGTGTGGTTTCAGCTGAAATGTCTACTGTTAGCCTAATGGGATTCTCTTTATAGGTAATCTGCCCCTTCCCTCTAGCTGCCTTTAACATTTTTCATTTCAACCTGGGAAAATCCGACGAGTATGTGTCTAGGGGATGGCCGTCTTGTGTAGTGTCTCACAGGAGGTTTCTACATTTGCTGAATTTGAATGTTCTCTGGTGAGGTTGGGAAATTTTCATAGACTATGTCCTCAAATATGTTTTCCAAGTTGCTTGCTTTATCTCTTTCCTTTCAGGGACAATAATGAATTGCAGATTTGGACCCTACATAATCCCATATTTCTTGGAAGTTTTGTTCATTTTTTAAATTTTATTTTTATCTGACTGAGTTATTTCAGAGAACCAGTCTCAGAGCTCTGAGATTCTTTTCTCAACTTGGTTGATTCTGCTGTTAATACTTGAGATTATATATAAAATTTCTGAAGTGATATTCTCGGCTCTATTAGATCAATTTGGCTTTCTTGAAATAGCCATTTCATCTTGCATAACCTGTATTATTTTGTTGTATTCCTTAGAATCATTGGATTGGGTTTTGACTTTCTCCAAAATCTCAATGATCTTTCTTCCTATCTATGTGATGAATTCTACATCTGTCATTTTAGCCATTTCAGCCTGGTGCCATTGCTAGGGAACTAGTGCAGTGTTTGGGAAGTAAGAAGACACTCTGGATTTTTGAATTTCCAGGGTTCTTGTGCTGGTTCCTTCTTATTTGTGGGGATGTTATTCCTTTAATCTTTGAAGTTGAGGTCCATTGCATGGGAGTTTTTGTCTTTATCTTTTTTGATGTGCTTGGAAGTTTGATTGTGGGTTTAATTGACTGGCTTGTTCTGTCTATTGGTTCTGTTTCTGTAAGATTTCCGGTGGTCAAAGCTCATCTCAGCACTCCTAGGTTGCATATTCTAACTTAGGGGATTGATAACAGGTGCCTGGCTTTGTTCTTTGGTTCTTTAGGGTTAGGAATCTGCTAGGCTGAAGGGACCAAGGTGTTTCCAGTCTGCTGGCCTCAATATTCTATTGGAGGTTGCCCGCCAGAGCGCTTTGTCGGGACGTGGCAGTGGGATCCGTGGTCACTCGCGCCGTGTCAGCAACTGCAGCAGCGGTGTGAGGTGTATGTGCTTTGGTTAGGGTAGGGCTCTGGCAGGAACCTTTGCCTTAGTTTTCATAGGCACTATAAGCGAGCAAAATATTTTGGCGTTGTATTTTGGGCTGCAATCCAGCAGGTGGCGCTTAAGACTGTTAGCAGAGAGGTTCTTAGTACACTGTATGGCTCTTTTGTGTTTTGGTGCAGTTAGCAGTAGCGGTATGTTGTGACGAGGGAGAGAGGTGACCCCCTCACCTGGTCTACTCCTGGGCCTTGGAGGTGCCCTCTCCGATTATAGGCACCGTGCTTGCATTTTTTTGTCGGGCATTCTGGTCCACAAGTCTCCTTCAGGCAGGAGCCACATTTGGCAGGCAGGTCGTATCCTTGTCAGGTGGGCCCTGTAGACGGAGGCACACCTCGCTCCTCCACCAGCCTAGGAACCCAGGTGTCACATTTCACAGTGATCTGAGAATGAGGGCTCCTACCTGCCTTGGCACTGCCCACGCCCTCAAGTCCTGCTCAGTTAGGAGCTGCCTGGGTGGGTGGATTCACCTGTTCTGCTATCTAGATGCTTCCTGGGTGGGGGAAAGGTGTTGTGCCTTCCTGCAAAGTTCAGGCAGAAGTGGAACCACTAAGCTAAAATCTTTAGCAGGTGTGGCCTGCCTGAATACAGAGGTGGGGGTGGTTTGAATCAAACCACCACCACTCCCTGCCCCCGCCCATGCCATCCAGGTGTTTCCCACCAGTTGAGTTCAGACAGAGGCAAAACCACTGGGCTGGAAACTCTGGCAAGCGTTCACAGCCTGACTACCAGCGATGTGAGTGGGCACCCACTCCCTGCCGTCTGGGGCTTCTTGGGATAACAGGAGGTTGCATGTGTTGATTGAGTTCAGGCAGAAGTGAGATGGCTGGTGCTGGAAGCTCTAGTAGGCATTGGCCGCCTGGTTACCAGCAGTGGGAGTGGGCAGAGTCACCCTCCCTGTTGTCTAAGTGCTTCCTGGACAACAGGAGGCTGTGCCCCCTGACTGAGTTCAGGCAGGAGCTGAACCACTGGAGTGGAAGCTCCAGCAGTGGTGGAGGTGAGTGGGGTCATCCACCCTGCCCTTTGGGTGTTTCTTGGGACAGCAGAAAGCTGTGCCTTGCTGTCCTGTTGAGCTAGAAGCTCCAACAGGCATTGCCCACCTAACAATGGTGGGGGTAGGTGGGGTTGCCTGCCCTGTCATCAGGGCATTCCTGGCAACAAGAGGCTGTGCGAGCAGCCGAGTTTGGATAGAAGCGGGATGGCTTGGCCAGAAGCTCGACTGATCTTTGTCTGGCAAGGGCAGGGCAGTTAGAGGAATCTTCCTGCTCCCAGGCACCCTGACTGCAGCCTCTACTGGGGCTATGGTGCTGGTGAAGGTCTATTTCCAGGTCCAAGGATTGTAGAGAATTTGGAGCTATCTCTGTAAAGTATCTGGGTGACCCTCTGCCTCAGTTTAGAAGCATGGTCCCTGTGGAGAGCATGAATCCCTCTGAGGCCCTCAGTCACTCCCTCATGCTTTCCCACATTGTGGAGCTTCTCCTGGATCCACATTGATTCCAGATTGGCTGCTGCCCAGCTTTGCTCCTCTTTGCTGTCTGTGTTCACCTGCTGCTGTGATAGTTTCCGATGTGGTTTATTTGATTATCAGCTTATAGAATCAGTGTTCAATAGCCCTTTTGATTTCTCTCTGTGAGAGCAGCACAGGTAATCTGCTTTTAGTCTGCTATCTTGACCCCTCACCTCTTTCTATGATTTGTTTCATTAGTGTTTTATAGTTCTTTTTGTTGAGATCTTTCACTTCCTTGTTTAAGTATATTCCTAGGTATTTTATTGATTTTGTGACTGTTGAACCATAAATGGGATTGAGTTCTTGATTTGATTCTCATCTTGGTCATTGGTGTGTAGCAGTGCTACTGATTTGTGTACATTAATTTTGTAATCTGAGACTTTACTGAATTCGTTTATCAAATCTAGAAGTCTTTTACTACCTTGAATAGAAGTGTTGAAAGTGGACATCTTTGTCTTGTTCCAGTTCTGAGAGCAGAATGTTTTCTACTTTTCCTCATTCAGCTTGATATTGGCTGTGGGTTTATATGGCTTTTATTATTTTGGGATATGTTCCTTTATGCCTCGTTTGTTCAGGGTTTTTATTACAAAGAGATGCTAGATTTTATCAAATCTTTTTTCTGCATCTATTGAGATGATCATTCAGTTTTTGTTTGCATTCCATTTATGTGGTGAATCACATTTACTGCCTAGCATATATTGAACCACCCCTGCATCCCTGAGATGAAAACTACTTAATCCTGGTGAATTATCTTTTTGATGTGCTTTTGGATTCAGTTTGCTAATATTTTGTTGAGGATTTTTACATCTGTGTTGATTGGGAATATTAATCTGTAGTTTTCTCTTTTTTTTTCTTGTTATGTCCTTTCCTGGCTTTAATATTATGATGATACTGTTTTTGTAGAATGAGTTAGGGAGGATTCCCTTCTTCTTAATTTTTTGGACTAGTTTTAATAAGGTTGGTACAAGTTCTTCTTTGGATGTCTGGTGTAATTCAGCTGTAAATCTATCTGGTCGTGGACTTTTGTTGTTGTTGGAAGATATATTTTTATTATTACTGATTCAATCTCACTGCTAGTAATTGGTTGCTTAAGGATTTCTATTTATTCCTGATTTATGCTTAGCAGGTTGTATGTTTCTAGCAATTTATTCATTTACTTTAGACTTTATATTTTGTGTGCATAAAGGTGTTCATAGTAACCTCAAATAATCTTTTATATTTTTGTGATATCAGCTGTAATGTCTCCATTTTCATTCATGATTGAGCTTAACTGAATCTTTTCTTAGTTAATCAATCTAGTGGTTTATCAATTTTGCTTATCTTTTAAAGCACCATTTTGATCCTTTTTATTTGGGGGGGTTCAATTTCGTTTAGTTCTGATCTGTGTTACTTTTCATCTTCTAGATTTGGGTTTGTTTTTTTCCTCATTTCTCTAGTTCTTGAAGTGTGAAGTCAGGTTGTCAATTTGTGGTATTTGTGTCTTTCTGATGTAGCAATTTGGTGCTGGAAACTTTCATCTTAGTATTGTTTTGCTGAATCACAGAGATTTTAATAACTTGTGTTACTGTTATTATTAATTGTGAATTTTTTTTAAATATTCATCTTGATTTCATTGTTGACCCAAAAACTACTCAGGAGCAAATTGTTTAATTTTCATTTATTTGTATGTTTTTTAGGTTTCCCCTTGGAATTAATTTCTAGTGTTGTTTTTCTTGAATGTGGAATATACTTAATATGATTTTGATTATTTAAAACTTATAGAGACTTGTTTTTTGTTGCCAGTCATATGGTCTATCTTGGAAAATTTCTATGTGCTGATGAGAAGAATCCTTATTCTGCAGTTTTGTCATAGAAAGTTCTGTAAATGTCTGTTGGGTCCATTTGTTCTAGAGTCTAGTGTTTTTTGTTGACTTTTGTCCTTAGTGATCTGTTTATTACTGTCAGTATAGTGTTGAAGTCCCCCACTATTACTGCTTTGATGTCTATCTCTTTTCTTATATCTAGTACTAATTGTTTTATGAACCTGGGAGCTCTGGAGTTAGTGAATACATATTTAGTATTGTTTTTTTTTTTTTTTTTTTTTTTTTTTTTTTTTTTTATTTCTTTTTTTTTTTTTTTCTTTTATTGTAATTATTATTATTATTATTATACTTTAGGTTTTATGGTACATGTGCCCAATGTGCAGTTAGTTACATATGTATACATGTGCCATGCTGGTGCACTGCACCCACCAACTCGTCATCTAGCATTAGGTATATCTCCCAATGTTATCCCTCCCCCCTCCCCCCAACCCACAACAGTCCCTGAAGTGTGATGTTCCCCTTCCTGTGTCCATGTGTTCTCATTGTTCAATTCCCACCTATGAGTGAGAATATGCGGTGTTTGGTTTTTTGTTCTTGCGATAGTTTACTGAGAATGATGATTTCCAATTTCATCCATGTCCCTACAAAGGACATGAACTCATCATTTCTTATGGCTGCATAGTATTCCATGGTGTAGATGTGCCACATTTTCTTAATCCAGTCTATCATTGTTGGACATTTGGGTTGGTTCCAAGTCTTTGCTATTGTGAATAATGCCGCAATAAACATACGTGTGCATGTGTCTTTATAGCAGCATGATTTATAGTCCTTTGGGTATATACCCAGTAATGGGATGGCTGGGTCGAATGGAATTTCTAGTTCTAGATCCCTGAGGAATCGCCACACTGACTTCCACAAGGGTTGAACTAGTTTACAGTCCCACCAACAGTGTAAAAGTGTTCCTATTTCTCCACACCCTCTCCAGCACCTGTTGTTTCCTGACTTTTTAATGATTGCCATTCTAACTGGTGTGAGATGGTATCTCATTGTGGTTTTGATTTGCATTTCTCTGATGGCCAGTGATGGTGAGCATTTTTTCATGTGTCTTTAGGCTGCATAAATGTCTTCTTTTGAGAAGTGTCTGTTCATGTCCTTTGCCCACTTTTTGATGGGGTTGTTTGTTTTTTTCTTGTAAATTTGTTGGAGTTCATTGTAGATTCTGGATATTAGCCCTTTGTCAGATGAGTAGGTTGCGAAAATTTTCTCCCATTTTGTAGGTTGCCTGTTCACTCTGATGGTAGTTTCCTTTGCTGTGCAGAAGCTCTTTAGTTTAATTAGATCCCATTTGTCAATTTTGGCTTTTGTTGCCATTGCTTTTGGTGTTTTAGACATGAAGTCCTTGCCCATGCCTATGTCCTGAATGGTATTGCCTAGGTTTTCTTCTAGGGTTTTTATGGTTTTAGGTCTAACATTTAAGTCTTTAATCCATCTTGAATTGATTTTTGTATAAGGTGTAAGGAAGGGATCCAGTTTCAGCTTTCTACATATGGCTAGCCAGTTTTCCCAGCACCATTTATTAAATAGGGAATCCTTTCCCCATTTCTTGTTTTTCTCAGGTTTGTCAAAGATCAGATGGTTGTAGATATGTGGCTTCATCCCTGGGATGCAAGGCTGGTTCAATATACGCAAATCAATAAATGTAATCCAGCATATAAACAGAACCAAAGACAAAAACCACATGATTATCTCAATAGATGCAGAAAAGGCCTTTGACAAAATTCAACAACCCTTCATGCTAAAAACTCTCAATAAATTAGGAATTGATGGGACGTATCTCAAAATAATAAGAGCTATTTATGACAAACCCACAGCCAATATCATACTGAATGGGCAAAATCTGGAAGCATTCCCTTTGAAAACTGGCACAAGACAGGGATGCCCTCTCTCGCCACTTCTATTCAACATAGTGTTGGAAGTTCTGGCCAGGGCAATTAGGCAGGAGAAGGAAATCAAGGGTATTCAATTAGGAAAAGAGGAAGTCAAATTGTCCCTGTTTGCAGATGACATGATAGTATATCTAGAAAACCCCATTGTCTCAGCCCAAAATCTCCTTAAGCTGATAAGCAACTTCAGCAAAGTCTCAGGATACAAAATCAATGTGCAAAAATCACAAGCATTCTTATACATCAATAACAGACAAACAGAGAGCCAAATCATGAGTGAACTCCCATTCACAATTGCTTCAAAGAGAATAAAATACCTAGGAATCCAACTTACAAGGGATGTGAAAGACCTCTTCAAGGAGAACTACAAACCACTGCTCAAGGAAATAAAAGAGGATACAAACAAATGGAAGAACATTCCATGCTCATGGGTAGGAAGAATCAATATCATGAAAATGGCCATCCTTCCCAAGGTAATTTACAGATTCAATGCCATCCCCATCAAGCTACCAATGACTTTCTTCACAGAATTGGAAAAAACTACTTTAAAGTTCATATGGAACCAAAAAAGAGTCCGCATCGCCAAGTCAATCCTAAGCCAAAAGAACAAAGCTGGAGGCATCACGCTACCTGACTTCAAACTATACTACAAGGCTACAGTAACCAAAACAGCATGGTACTGGTACCAAAACAGAGATATAGATCAATGGAACAGAACATATTTAGTATTGTTATATCTTCTTGTTAAATTGATTTTTAAATTATTATAGAATAATAATCTTTGCCTTTTCTTTTACTATTGTTTCTTTATAGTCATCTTTATCCAATATAAGAATAGCTACTCCTATTCACCTTTGGTTTCTATTTGTATTAAGCATTTTTTTCATCCCTTTACCTAGAGTTTATAAAAATATTTACAACTTAGATGGGTATCTTGAAGACAGCAGATACTTGGTTTTGGTTTTTTAATTCATTCTGCCAATCCATGTCTTTTAAGTGGATAATTTAGACCATTTAGAGTCAACATTAATATTGATATGTGAGGTACAGTTACAATCATCCTGTTGATTGTTATTTAGTTGCTTTATTTTCTTCAGTGTGTTACTATTTGATAATTCCTGTGAGCTTTATGCTTTCAGGTGTTTTTATACTGGTGCAAATTCACGTTTAGTTTTAATATTTAGAACTCCATTTAGCATTTCTTGTAAGGTTGGACTAGTGGTGACAAATACTACCAGCATTTGCTTGTCCAAGAAGGCTTTATGTCTCCTTCAATTATGAAAAGTAGTTTTGCTGGATATAAAATTATTGACTGATAGTTACTCTGTTTGAGGAGACTAAAGATAGGTCCCCAAACCTGTCTAGCTTGTAAAGTTTCTGCAAAGAAGTCTGCTGTTATTCTGATAGAGCTGTAAGATACAATACAATTCCTCTTCAAAGGTTCAGCCTGTTAATTTACTTGTTCTTTGTTCTCAAACCTAACTTTCTTGTTCTCCATACCTCCTTGCCCTTAGTTACTGTAAACAATCTTCCTGTCAGAGCTAATCAATAACTCACACCTGTTCCCTTGGTTACTCACTCTGCACCCGTTCCTCCCACCAAAACTTCATGTCCCACCACTGTAACGCACCTTCCTCTTCCCCCTTCCTTATTTAGGAAAAATATTCATAAGTAGCCAATAGGGTCAGCTTAGATTGTGCAGTTTGACCCCAGCCCATGGGAGAGGCACAGAGGTAGGGACTACGCCTCAGAGATAAAAAGCCTTTCCCTCCTTTGTTCAGTGTGCTTTTGCAATCATAATTGACACAGGTAGCACCCTTCTGCAGAAGTAAATTGCCTTGCTGAAAAAACTTTTCCCTGAGTGCTGGTTTCACTTTGCGACACCAAGCATTTACTTCCAATAATTTCTTGGGGCTTGTCCAGGATTCCCATTCTCCCCTGGGGAAGGGGTCTATGGTCACCTCTCATGAGGAAGCACATCACACTGCCTCGTTGTGGTGGCCTCAAGGTGAGGGATCAGGTCCCCCCCACCAACTGGTGTGACAAATAAACCCGGACCCTCAACAACATAGGGAGGAAAAGGCTTGCAACACCACGGCGACCAGGTAACTCTGTGCACAGACCAAGGTAAGAAATGTCACCAGGTGACAAAGTATTTCCTTGGTGGTTGGGATATTCTGGAGGTTGAAAGTGTGTGTGAATGATCACAAGCACTACTGCTTGTGGTGCTGCTTGTGTGAATGGTTCTAAGCACTACTGCTCTGCAGAGTGAGTGGGTCCTATCGGTGGTTCCATGGTGACCTCATACAGCTTAGGGCAGATCCTGCCATGGGGTTTATACAGGCACACCAATGCCAAGAGGGACTTAAATTCCCCTTGAGGAAGTGGCCAGAGTGGACAAAGCAAAAGAAGTGTGCAAGGAGCCTCCAGCAGGTGGGGCTAAAGGATAGGCAAGAAATCTCTAATATGAGGAATTGAGCCTTAACAAGCCCCAACGGAAGAATAGGCAAGAAATCTCTAATACAAGGGATTGAGCCCAGCAAGCCTTCAGAGACAGATAGGCAATTAATCTCTAGCACGAGGGATTGAGCCTAACTGGACCCAATATGGGAAATACCCCAAGCAAGACAGAATAAAAAGGATAAAGATAGTAATAAAGATATTCCCCCTGATAGTCCCCTAGGCCTCATGTTAAAATATTGGAAAGATAATGAGAAAACTAAACATAAGAAAAAGCAGCAAATGATAAAATATTGCTGTTTTATTTGGACTCAGGGACCCATCCTTAAACCTTCAATCTTCTGGCCAAAGTTTGGGTCAAATGAGGATGTGATGTGCCAACTTCTAATTCAACATGTAAGTGACAAAAGTCTGGTTTCTCAAGAATAACTGGACTGTGCTCTTTGTTGGAGGCAGGGACCTATCTTCCTTTTTCCCTTAAAGACAATTAGGGCAAAATTCAATCAAGAACACCAAAATTAACAGTCAAAAAAGCCAATTCCTGTGCCTAAAGAATCCAGCACATGGGATCCCCTAGACCATCTCCCCTCCTTCAGTGCTCCTAACCCTCCCCCTCAGGCAGCCACTGCTGTCGCAGTTCAAACTCCAGATCCCTCCCCTGCTCGCATTATTCCTCCTCCTTACAATCCGGATTGTTGAGAATCTTATACCATGAACCCATTTCTTCTCAGCCAAAGTATCCTTCCCCAAAAGACTCCAGCATGGGATAGAACAATGTAAAAACAATATTCAAAATGTCCCACTTCCCTCCACACCTAAGGAGTCAGCCTCAACTCTCTTCCCCTTAAAAGAGGTGCCACAAGGAGGAGGAGCTATTGGCTTTGTGAATGCTCCCTTAACCAAGTCAAGAATTCCAAAGTTTAAAAAAGGAACTTAAGTCATTGTTGGATGACCCTTATGGGGTGGCAGATCCAGTTTATCAATTTTTGGGACCTAAGTTGTACACTTGGGTCGAGTTAATGTTCATCCTAGGCATCCTCTTTTCAGGGGAGGAAAGAAGCATGATCCATAGGGCTGCTATGGCAATTTGGGGATGTGAACACCCTCCTGATCAAAACATTCCTACTGCAGATGAAAAGCTTCCTGCCCAATACCCCTGGTGGGACAATAATAATGCAGCTTGACAGGAAAATATGCAATACCTAGGGAAATAATAGTGAAGAGAATTAGAGAATCAGTACCCCGAACCCAAAACCTCTCTAAAGCACTTGATGTATAACAGGAAAAAGATAAAGAGCCTATGAAATTTCTAGACAGACTAACAGAGAAAATGAAACAATATGTAGGCCTAAATTTGGAAGATCCCCTTAACAAGGAATGTTAAAGCTCCACTTCGTAACTAAAAGTTGGCCAGATACTTCAAAAAAGTTACAAAAATTAGAAGATTGGGAGAACTGACTTCCAAGTGAACTTCTCAGAGAAACTCAAAAAGTGTATGTGAGAAAAGACAAAGAGAAGCAGAAACAAAAGGCAAAATTTATGGTATCCACTTTCCTACAGGTGGCTCCAGACCTACATGCTTCTAAACAAAGCTTCCAGGGGGCCAGAAACTATAAAGGGTCCAGAACCCTATTTAAAGGACCCAAGCCACTGTCTAGAGGACCCAGGCCCTCTTTACCAGACCCTCTACAGAATATCGGGGGAGGGCACAGTGGCAGAATCCCAGAACTGAGAGAGAAGGACAGGATAGGTGCTACAAATGTGGAAGGACAGACCATTTCAAGAGAGGATATCCTGAATTAGAAAAGGAAAAGAAGCCCTTCCACTCATGGCTTTTGGGGAAAAATAGGGGGGTCAGGGGCTCTGTTTCTTTTACCTCAAGTCCTACCAAGAGCCCTTGATAAATTTAGAGGTAGGACCCAAACATGAGTTTATCATCTTTTTAGTTGATTCAGGGATGGCTCGCTCCTCTGTTTGTTTCCCTCCATCCAACATTGCCTGCTCTTCAAAAGAACTTTTGGTCTCTGGGTTAAAAGGACAAGGATTTAAAGCAAAAGTCATAGAAAGTACAGTTAAATAACAAGATTGATTAACTCATATCCATTTTTTGTTGGTTTCTGAAACAGGAATTAATCTATTAGGAAGAGACTTAAATGCTAAAATTAGGTATAGGTCTATAAGTTAGCCCTAAATGATTCCTTACTTCATTAAACCTACTCACCACTGCAAATGAAAAATATATTAACCTCAATGTCTGGTCAAGCGAAGGAAACTGAGGGATACTCTGAATGCTTCCAATCCACATCAAGCTAAAAACCCCCAGGGAAGTGGTAAGGAGGAAACAATACCCCATTCCCCTAGGGGAAAGAATAGGGTTAAAGGCCATAATTGAAAGTCTTATCAAAGATAGGCTTCTTGAACCCTGTATATCCCCTTGTAACACTCCAATATTGCCAGTCAAGAAATCAGACCAGTCATACTGACTGGTACAAGATCTCAGAGCCATCAATCATATAGTCCAAACTATGAATCCTGTTGTCCCCAACCCATACACCATTCTCAGCAAAGTTCCATGTAAGCATCAGAGGTTTACAGTAATAGATTGAAAAGATGCCTTCTGGGCATGCCCCTTGGCTGAAGACAGCTGAGACATATTTGCTTTCGAGTGGGAGGATCCCCATTCAGGGGCATAAACAACAGTATCAATAGACAATTTTACCTCAAGGGTTTACTGACTCCCCAAACCTTTTTGGTGAAATTTTAAAACAAGTGTTGAAAAAAGTGGTTGTCCCAAAGCAAATATGCCTGCTCCAGTACATGGATAATATTCTCATATCTGGTGATGATATAGAGAAAGAAGCTGGCTTTTCTACACATATTCTTAACCATCTGGAGTTTGAGAGGTTATGAGTTTCAAAGGGAAATCTTCAGTATATGGAGCCCAAAGTTAAATATTTAGGCCACTTAATAAGTGCAGGTAAGCGAAGAATAGGGCCTGAATGAGTTGAAGGCCTGGTGTTCTTACCCTTACCCCAAACTAAGCAAGAACTCAGAAAACTTTTAGGGTTAGTTGGGTACTGCTGCTTATGGATTGACTCATATGCACTAAACAGTAAACTTCTATACCAAAAACTTGCCCAGGAACAACCTGACCGTCTCCTGTGGATGTCTGAGGAAGTCGATCAGGTTGAAGAACTAAAAGAAAGGCTCATAACCGCCTCTGCTCTAGCCTTACCTTCCCTAGAAAAACCATTCCACATTTTGTTAATGTAAATAATGGAATAGCTTTGGGGGTGCTTACCCAAAAACATGGTGGCTGCTGGCAGCCTGTAGCCTTCCTATCAAAAGTTTTGGACCCAGTCACATGTGGATGGGTTCAATGCATCCAATCCATTGAGCTATAAAAATATTAATTGAAGAAAGTAGAAAATTAACTTTTGGGGGGAAATGGACTGTAAACACATCCCACCAAATTAGAGCAATTTTAAATCAAAAAACAGAAACGTGACTCCATAATCTTAAAATATGAGGCCATTTTACTAGAAAAAGATGATTTAACCTTGACTACTGATAATTCACTCAACCCAGCAGGTTTTTGACAGGAGACCCAAATTTAAAAAGAAATTACTTATGTCTAGATTTAATTGACCACCAAACAAAGGTCAGGCCAGATCTAGAAGAAACTCCTTTCAAAACAGGGCTATACTTATTTATAGATGGTTCCTCCCAAGTAAATAAAGGAGAAAGGCATAATGGGTATTCAGTAATTGATGGAGAAACTATTGAAAAAACAGAATCAAAGAGGTTGCCCAACAGTTGGTCTGCCCAATCTTGTGTATTATTTGCACTCAGTCAGGCTTTAAAATGCTTACAAAACAAGGAAGGGACTATTTATACTGATTCTAAGTATGTCTTGGAGTAGCACATACGTTTGGAAAAATTTAGGCTGAGCCAGGTCTTATTAATAGTAAAGGCCAAAATCTTGCCCACGAAGTGCTAATTGTCCATGTGTTAAACAATCTTCAGCTGTCAGAAGAAATGGCCATTGTACATGTCCCTGGACACCAGAAAGACTTTTCCTTTACAAGTCGAGGAAGTAGACTTGCAGATAAAGTAGCCAAACGCGCTGCCGTTTCATCTGAAACACCTATCTCTCACTTAACTCCTTGTCTTCTTTCCCTTGCTGCAACCCCTATCTTCTCTGCTGCAGAGAAGGAAAAATTAATAAGAATAAGAGCCAAAGAAAATTCATAAGGAAAATGGGTGTTACCAGATCAAAGAGAAATGCTATCCAAACCCCTCATGAGAGAAATCTTGTCTCACTTGCATCAAGGGACCCACTGGGGACCCCATGTGTGATACAGTTCTCGGGGTTTATGGGTGTACAGGAATTTATACCCTAGCCAAAAAAGTTACAGACAGTTGCTTAATATGTAAGAAAACCAACAAACAAGTTATTAAAAAATCACCTGTAGGGGGAGGGATCCAGGGCTAAGACCATTCCAAAGTGTTCAAATTGACTATATTGAAATGCCCCCAATAGTTCATCTAAAGTACTTATTAGTGATAGTAGATCACCTCACTCACTGGGTTGAAGCTATTCCCTTTTCAAATGCAACAGCCAATAATGTAGTTGAAGCATTAACTGAAAATATAGTACCCAGGTTTGGACTAATAGAAAATATTGACTCAGATAATGGAACCCAGTTCACAGTGTATGTCATTAAAAAGCTATCCTAAGCACTAGACATTAGATGAGAATATCATACTCCTTGGCACCCACCTTTATCAAGGAGAGTAGAAAGGATGAATCAAACCTTAAAGAGCCACATAACCAAATTAGTTCTAGAGTCTTGGTTGCCATGGACAAAATGTCTTCCTGTTGCCTTCTTAAGAATCCAAACTGCTCCTCAGAAAGATATTGGCCTCTCTCCTCATGAGATGCTCTATGGATTGCCTTATTTACACTCCAGTGCTGACATCTCTACATTTAAAATGAAAGACCAATTCCTCAGGAATTATATACTTGGTCTCTCCTCTGCTTTCTCTTTTCTTAAAACCAAAAGTCTCCTAGCACAGGTGCCACCCCTGAAGCTTCCAGTGCATCAACATCAGCCTGGGGATCACATCCTCATCAAAAGGTGGAAAGAGGAAAAACTTGAACCGGCCTGGGAAGGGCCTTACCTGGTACTTCTAACTACTGAAACTGCAGTCCGGACAGCAGGGAAAGGATGGACCCATCACACCCGAGTCAAGAAAGCACCACCACCTCAGGAGTCATGGGCCATTACCCCAGGGGAATACTCCCTCAAACTAAAGCTAAAAACAGTTTAACACTCTTCCATCTATTTTAGTACTCTTTCTTCTTTGCCCATTCTATTGCTGACCACCTTGTTATCAATGTAACTAAATCAAACTCACCCCAAGTTATTATGTTTGATGCTTGTTTAGTCATAACCTATAGAGATCTCCAAAGTCAGAGGTAACTCTCAGCCTCAGAAAAGTATCTCTGCCCCTTTAAAATAACAGACTCCCCCTACCAAGAGTCTTGCTCCTTAACAAATGCAGGAAAACAGATCTGTCATAGCTGGAATGATGTTCTGTGGACAACCGAGTATCAAGGCTGGACCTCATCTACAGGTGGTTGTATATCCTTAAAACCATGCATTCACTTTACTAAAGAAAGAACTCCCCGCAATTGCCAGTGTAACCAATGTAATCCAGTGCAAATTTCTATTCTCATTCTCACCTCTACCGACCCTAGCCCTACTTTGAGTCACTTCTATGGCATAGGAGCCAACTTTGCTGGCACAGACCTCATAGGGTCTTTTGAAATGTGTTTTTATTAATCCCTCATCCTCTTTGCCCCCTTCCCTCTCTTCTCCTTCTGAGCTTTCTTCTAATCAAACTGCCATCCCTTCTATACCCAATGATAATACTAAAGCAAATTATCTAAGGCAAACTTTATCAATTGAAACAGTGTATCAAAATATAAATTCCTGGTTGGAATGAATCAAATATTCCATCCACACATTAAACAAAAGCAATTGTTATGCTTGCGTGCACGGCCTCCAGAGGCCCAGATTGTCCCCTTTCCACTCAGATGGTCTCCCAGTAGACCACACATGGGCTGCATGAAAGCTCTCCCCCAGGATTCTACGGCTTGGGACAATAAATCATGCCAAGCTCTCTCTCTGCTATATCCTGAAGTCCAACACCCTGCGGATTGGCCCCCAAGGGCCATCCAGCTTCCGTCTCCCAACGTCAATTTCACCTCATGTCTCTCCTGACAAGGGGAGAACTTGGCATTCCTTGAAAACTTAATGAGATGTAATGAGCTTAAGCCCTTCCAAGACCTTACCTATCAGTCTACCCTTAGACGTCCTCAAGGTGATGTATGGTGGTATTGTGGTAGACCCTTACTGGACACTCTGTGAAGTAACTGGAGTGGCACTTGTGTTCTTGTCCAATTGACTATCCCTTTCACCCTGATATTTCATCAACCAGATAAAGAAAAATCACAACACCGTAAAATAAGAAAAGCCCCTATGGGTCTTTTGACTCTGAAGTTTATTTGGATGCAATTGAAGTCCCACAGGGAGTACCTAATAAACTCAAAGCCTGAGACCAAATAGCTGCAGGATTTGAATCGGTATTTCCATGGGTAACTATTAACAAAAATATAGATCAGATAAATTACATCTATTATAACCAACAGTGATTTATTAATTACACTAGAGATGCTGTCAAAATAATAGCTGAGCAATTAGGGCCTACTAGCCAAATGGCTTGGGAAAACACAATAGCCCTAGAAATGATGTTAGCTGAAAAAGGTGGAGTTTGAGTTATCATTAAAACTCAGTGTTGTACCTTCATCCCAAACAATACTGCCCCCGATGAAAACATAACAAAGCCTTCACAAGGACTTACCACTTTATCCAATGAACTAGCTATAAATTCTGGAGTCAATAACCGTTTTTCAGGATGACTATAAAAATGGTTTGGTAATAGAAAGGAATAGTGGCTTCAATTCTCATTTCTTTTGAAGTCATAATAGGTGTACTCATTCTTGTTGGGTGTTGTATTATACCATATACCCATGGGCTAGTACAAAAGTTTATAGAAACAGCACTTACTAAAACTTCTCTTAGTTCTCCTCCACCTTATTCAGATAAGCTTTTCCTTTTAGAGGATCAAGTTGAACAACAAAGCAAAGATATGTTAAAAAGGTTTGAAGAGGAAGAACTATAAAAATTAAAAGGGGGGAATTCTAGGATACAGTAAAATTCCTCTTCAAAGGTTCATCCTGTTAACTTCCTTGTTCTTTGTTCTCAAACCTAACTTTCTTGTTCTCCATGCCTCCTTGCCCCTAGTTACTGTAAACAACCTTCCCGTCAGTGCTAATCAATAACTCACATCTGTTACATTAGTTATTCCCTCTGTACCCATTCCTCCCACCAAAACCGCACATCCCACCACTGTAACTCACTTTCCCTTTCCCACTTCCTTATTTGGGAAAAATATTCACAAATAGCCAATTGGGTCAGCTTAGATTGTGCAGTTTAACCCTAGCCCATGGGGGAGTAACACAGATGTAGGAACTACACCTCAGAAATAAAAACCCCTTCCCTCCTTTGTTCAGTGTGCTCTTGTTATCATGATTGACACAGGCAGCACCATTCTGCAGAAGTAAATTGCCTTTCTGAAAAAGGACTTTTGCCTGAGGGCAGGTTTCATTTTGCGGCACTGAGCATTTACGTCCAACTGAACTTCTTTTGTAAGTTATCTGATGGTTTTTCTCACTGCTCTTATAATTCATTCCTTCACATTGACTTTAGATAACCTGATGATATACGCTTTGGTGATGTCATTTGTGCAATGACTTTCCCATGAGTTCTTTGAGTTTCTTGTATTTGCATGTCTGAATTTCTAGCAAGACCAAATAATTTTTTCTTATTTTCTGAAATAGGTTGTGCAGACATTTTGCTTTATCTTCTCCTTCTGGAAGACCTATGATTCTTAGGTTTGAACATTTTACATAATCTCACATTTTTTGTAGACTTTGTTCACTTCTTTTAATTCTTTTCTCTTTATTTTAGTCTGATCAGGTTAATTTGAAAGCCTTGTCTTCAAGCTTTGGAATTATTTCTTCTACTTGGTTTAGTGTACTGTTAAAATTTTCCACTATATTTTGTAATCCCCAAAATGTATCTCATTTCCAGAAGTTCTGATTTTTCATATTGCTGATTTTTCATATTGCTGGTTACTTCTTATTTGAGTAGACTATTTCTTATTTTTTTAACTTTATTTTTGATTTGACTGGGTTTCTTTAAAAATATTTTTTCCTTTGAAGATGTGACTTTAATGTACAGTTTATGTTGACCTAGTTTTGGCTCTGAATGCTTTCCATAGTACAGACTCTGTATTAATTCCTTGGTGATAGATAATCATTGTGTGATGGCTTTCTCTGATGCTGGTTGTATTAACAATGTCCTTGGTGTGTGAACAGGCTCACTGTCTCTTGTGGGGCTGGAAAGGCAGAGGTATCATAAAGCTTATCTTATCCCCCAGTGGTGTACACTTTTAAAATTTTTTTCTAGTTTAGTTTTCACCGGGTTAACAAATTTGGCCTTCCAAATTTGTCAACCTGGTGAAAACTAAACTGGAAACCAGTCCGTGGTTTAGTACGAGGTGGCCAAGGCTAAAATTTTGTTGTGGCTGAAGTAGGTGGATGTATTCAATACCTCAGTGGTAGGGAAAGTTCACAGCCTTGACAGTGGTGGCTGGGGGAGCACTCATTGAAATACATTCAGGTCTTTTGGAGGGGAAGGGAGAAAGCTACCTCCTCTCCTCTTTCAGAACAGTAAGAAAGCTGTCTGCCTCCACATTATGCACTTGTCTCATTGTTCTGGCTATTCATATCAAATAGGTGCCTCTTTCCATATTCAGGAATGCTGATGTTCCTTGTAGAGTGAGATTGTTACTCTCCTCCTCATGCAAGCCTGAGCCTGGAGGGCACTCATGTTGTGGGGATGCAGTCACCTCTAAGCGCTCCGGAAAGGCTATGTATGGGTGGACCCATGCCGAGTTCCTGTGGGAGAAACCGCAGCTGTGTACACGGTGGTGGTAAGGAGGAGATAAAGTCTCCTCCAAATTTCTTCATGAGTATTTGGGCTGCCCAACTACTGCGTAGAACTGCAGTCCTTCCTCACTGAGACCAGCACTACACTTGTGACTCTGCTGAAAGAAACTTTCCACAAGCAGAAAGTTCTGGGACTCAAGGCCTGCACTCTGGTTTCTTTTGTGCCACAAGGTGCTCCCTTGATGTGGTGCACTCCCACTTCTCCTAGGAATGGTGGTCCCTGAGGGCCAGACTACTGTGAATGCTGCTGCTCTTCTGACTCTAGGTGCCTGGTAGGGCTTCCACATTCCAGGTGGTGCTGGGGAATATCTACAAGGGATCCAGTGTTATTATGTTATAAGGGTTGAATGTCCTTGAATAGAATAAGGTCCCTCAGTGATAGTGCATTCAGTATGGTGTATGCTATTATAGCTTAGATCCAGAGGGAAAGGGAAAAAACATTGTGTAAACAAAGGTAATGCCCTCAGAAAGTCCCCAAGTTGTAGCCCACTCTAACTCTTCTGCTCACAAAAGCAAAGAAGCTCTCCTTGAGCTCATATGTCAGCAGTCTACTGCAAGAGCTAGAGAGGTCAAGAGCACTCTCACCTATCCTTTCCATGGATTACCAAGTTTTTCAGGGTTTGATTTCTGTTTGATCTCTGTGAGCTTGTTACTTTCCTTTGTGTATGTGTTTGTTGTAGATTCTTCCAGTGAACTTTCCTATAGAGTCTAGCACTCTCCCTTTACCAATTCATTTGGACTCTGATTATTCACCTGTAATTTGATTCTGCCTTCTGAGAAGAACTGGTCACTAGCATCTCTTGTTAGTCAACTGGGGAAGCTCTCTGCTGCCTCAGGCTGTGGACAGGTTTGCAGGATGTGCAGCGGCTGGGTTCTGCACTTAGCTCCAGAGAGAGGCAATGTTGGGTGGAGCTGGATCAAGTTTTCTTGTCCTCTGGTTTCCTCGCAGTCAGTGCAAGCACTAGCTCTGATGGGGGTGGCAGAGTGATGATATTAACTCTATGATTTTCTTCATTTTAAACAGCTTTATTTTGGTGGTTTTCTCAAATGTCAGCTGTAGTATTAATGTACTGGGCCCATGGACAGACTCAAGACCTTCTGATTAGCCAGGGTGATGTAGGCAATGGTGTTAGCACAGGTTGTCCAAAAGTTTTCGGCTTCCTGGGTACTGTGTTGTTGTGCCGGCAGATGCAGTAATGGGTTGTGCTGGTTGGCCTTTAGCCATAAAGTGGCACTTGCAGGAGAGAGCCAGGTGTCATGGTGGCTGTTGGATTTGTGCTTGGCTTATGTTACCCAGGGGAAATACTCATGTATCTCAGGCAATTGGGAAGGGCCATGGACCTACCAAGATCTCTGTCCATCTTGACCAGGTGAAGCCTGGGTCAAGCAAGTTTATGCTCTGGCTCCTTACGTGTGGGTGCAAGCAGTAGCCCCAGTGGGGATCAGAGAGAGGTTTTCTGGCTGCTGGGGTAATGTTCCAGAGAGGAGCAAGCTACCTCTGTTGCACAGACATGGGAGAGAGGGTATCAGATGGCAATAAGACCCACCCAGCTCCCACTCCCTCTACAAGGCAGGTCTCACACCTGCAGTATTCTGCTGGCAAGAGATAACTGAATCCCAAGCAGCCTGTTCTCAGGATGCAAAACTGCCTCAGACCACAAGCCTTCCCACCCGAGGTAAGAACCATGGCTTTTAGGCCAAGCCGCTCCTGGTTTGTCTGGAAAGCAGGAGCTCCCAGCTCCTGTACCCATGATAAGAGCACACTTTTCACTCACTCCTTAGTTCTGGCCAATGGGATTTACCTTCACCTGAGATTAGATTACAAATGTCAATTGGGAGCTTCTTTCTGTCTGTGACTGCCACCTGAGTGAGCTGACTGACTTCTGCAAGGTCAGGAATGGCTTCCCTCTTTCCCCACCGGGGTCTGGGAGTGCATACACAGCATTTTCTGATGCAGCTCCTTCTCATGTGTTCCCGACTGCTCACCAAATATGCTCCAGTGCTGGGTAGGGTTGAGGAGCTCCCCTGTGACCTGGACTGCCCACCTCCCAGGTGGGAGTGAGCATCGCAGAGGCAGTCTCTCCTCGTTTCATGCTCTGGACAGAAAGTTTTCTGCCTGGCTCACTGCTGCCCATCATTTCTTTCAAAGTGTCTGTTGTTTCTTTCAGGTTTCTGTTGAGTCTCTGTGTTGCTTCTTAGGTAAATGTTCACAGTGTGAATCTCTACACACTGTTTTGCTCTTTCTAAGCAGGTAAGGCATGCTAACAAAGTCTCTGGTCCACCGTCTTGGAGTTAAAACAAACAAACCAACAAAACGTGCTTTTCTAGCAGCTAGTATAACAATATCTAGTAAATAATGTTGAAAGTTGATCTCATGGAGAAGACATTGTCTCTTTTTCTGAAAATACCCATTTAAATTTTGTATGGGACATCAGCAGCAAACAAGTAATTTCTTGAGATGCTTGGGAGAAACTGTAGTCTAACAATCCATTCTTTCATTTTTCTTTATTAACAAAACACAGATTTTTGCCCTGGAGGGCAATGAGCTCAACCAGAAATTATTTTCTTTTCCTTTGCTGTTATAAGGGGGCATGTGATGAATTCCTAATCAGAGGGGCAGAATTGGAGAACTACAGCATGTTTCTAAAAAATATTTTAATTTTTCTGGTAAATAAAAAAGATAAGTTGGCACTAGCCTTCTTACTGTCTTGAGTACTGTACTTTGCTGTACTGTCTTGAGATGGACAAGTATTCTAAGCTGCAATAGCCTTGTTGTCTATTAACCAAGTTTCCCTCATCTAGATGGATAGGGAATTGATATGAAGAATGTGGCTTCCTTTATCCTTCTCTCCTCAGCCAAGTTAATAGATGCTTACTGAACTGAATCAAGGCTTTAGAATTCAGAGAATGTGACTCTGTTTATTTAGGCCTAATATCTAGATAAGAACCTCAGCATACTTTTTTCCAACACTTAAAAATACATTTTGTGTTTTGTTTTGTTTTGTTCTGTTTTGGTCAAGTTACTTAGGTAGGACAGGGACAACAGACAACAGGCAGCAAGGGGGAAGCAATTTTTTAAATATTTGTTTGGAAAGCAACTGACTGACTTTCTCAAACACTCTTTCTTTCAGATTTTCATACTTTCAGACGTCAAAGGATGTATATGGCTGGTGGAAGGGAAAAAAAGTAAACTACAAAGAAAGATGGGTCAAAAGATAAAGATAACTGCCTAACAAATGTGTATGTCTTTATCATGATTTTAATAAAACTTACAATGTAGATAACATGTAATATGGAATTGTCATAATGCAATTACTATGATTGAAAATACTATGATTTCTTGCCTGAAACCATGACTTTTACTTTCCATCTCTTTGTGAGGTTCCACTTCACATATACACACAGTCTCAATACTTACTCAAACATATCAAAGATACAACACTGCTGCTACTGCTACTATTTATAAGTTTACTGTTCCTACATTATTTTTCCATCTAGTGTTTCACTTAATCTTGTCAACAACTCAAGTAAAAATGATAAATCTCACAAGTTCAAATATTAGGAGTAAAAAGTATATGTATTTATAAATAAGAACTGTGATATTCTAGTGGGACTTTATATAAAACTTTAGAAGATAGCTTGTGATTTAAATAACACAATCAATAGACTTGTAAAGCTATACAATAACTAAAAACTGAATAAACAACACTGATATCTTCCAGAGTGTCAAAATGATGCGAATGAAAATTTTTGGCTTACATGAATTTTAGTTGACCAAAGAAGGGAGTGAGCCTTTTTCTTTTTTTTTTTTTTTTTGAGAAAGAGTCTTGCTCTGTCGCCCAGGCTGGAGTGCAGTGGCATGATCTTGGCAAGAGTGAGCCCTTTTTAAGTATCAGGAGCAATGCCAGTAACTTCAAGGGAATATGAGTATTGTTTGTGCTGCAGAATTTCTGTAGTATGTACAAGGGTTGTTTGAGGAGTCAGCATGTTGATGTTTCATTGTAAAACATAGGAATTGAATAGAAGAGAGAAAGCTAACAATCTGAGTGTCTACAAAACCAATCTTGTTTTTGAAAATGGAAACTGTGCTAAGATATATGTGTCTTCTGATGAGCCAAATTTCAGTTATTTGTCACACTCTGCTTATTGTAGAATTTGGATAATCCATTGACATTAGCTGAGCATCCTTCCAGCTAGAACTTTATTGAAGTAAACTATCAGGGAACCTGCCCCAGTAGTCATGTAGGTTCTTTTCTATTTTCCCTAAGCATGGGCCAGTTTGAGAAATAAAAGGACAGAGTACAAAAGAGAGAAATTTTAAAGCTGGGCATCCGGGGGAGACCTCACATGTCAATAGGTTCAGTGATGCCCCACAAGCCGCAAAAACCAGCAAGTTTTTATGAGGGATTTTTAAAAGGGGAGGGAGTGTGTGAATAGGTGTGGGTCACAGACATCAAATACTTCACAAGGTAATAGAATATCACAAGGCAAATGGAGGCAGGGCAAGATCACAGGACCACAGGACCGGGGAGAAATTAAAATTGCTAATGAAGTTTCAGGCACCATTGTCATTGATAACATCTTATCAGGAGACAGGGTTTTGAGAGCAACCGGTCTGACCAAAATTTATTAGGCGGGAATTTCCTCTTCCTAATAAGCCTGGGAGCGCTATGGGAGACTGGGGTCTATTTCACCCCTACAGTCTACAGACCATAGAAAATGACCACACCCAAGGGGGCCACCTATAGACCTACCCCCAGGCATGTATTCTCTTTCCCAGGGATGTTCCTTGCTGAGAAAAAGAATTCAGCGATATTTCTCCCACTTGCTTTTGAAAGAAGAGAAATATGGCTCTGTTCTGCCCAGCTGACTGGCAGTCACAGTTTAAGGTTATCTCTCTTGTTTCCTAAACATTGCTGTTATCTTGTTCTTTTTTCAAGGTGCCCAGATTTCATACTATTCAAACACACATGCTCTACAATTTGTGCAGTTAATGCAATTATCACAGGGTCCTGAGGCAACATACATCCTCCTCGGTTTACAAGATGACAGGATTAAGAGATTAAAGTAAAGACAGGCATAGGAAATCACAAGGGTATTGATTGGGGAAGTGATAAGTGTCCATGAAATCTTCACAATTTATGTTTAGAGGTTGCAGTAAAGACAGGCATAAGAAATTATAAAAGTATTAATTTGGGGAACTAATAAATGTCCATGAAATCTTCACAATCCACATTCTTCTGCCATGGCTTCAGCCGGTCCCTCCGTTTGGGGTCCGTGACTTCCTGCAACAGTAAACAGCCATAAGAAAATTCTTCCTGATTAAATCATGGTCATTACTGACATCAAAATACTGGCTTCCAAAAATTAGAACTTGAAGCAATACCATCTTGAAATACTTACTTGTACTCCTAATCATTCTCTACATCAGGATGAATTTGGTGTGTCTTTCCAAAAAGAAAGCATTTCTACAATTTCATCCTTATTTTGACTAAACAATAGAAATAAGGACAATATTACACATCTCTACATTGTTTTTGTTAATATATTAATAGAGAAAAAAAATTGGGGGAATGGTAAAAGAAGGCTAACACGTGTTTTCTTTTCCATTGTTTTGGCAGTCACAAACCTCAGGGAGAAAAACTGATTTTATAACGCCTTTTTTGTTTGTTTGTTTTCTTTCCTAGAGGGCATATGCACCCAGGTAAGAATAAACTAAATTATTTGGTCCAGGACCCAAAGTATAATAAAATACTTGTTTTTAAATGTTTATTACACATGAGCTTTTGCACAAGGCACTGTATATGTATTATTTAGTTTGATTGTATAACTGTAAGGTATCATATTTAATTCATAGGTTCAGGATCTGAAGCCAGAGGAATCATACGATAGTATACCATAAAGAAATTAAAGCCCACTTTGTCTTTATTTGAAAACTCCTGCTGCCTGAATGATTTTCTAGTCCCAGTGTCACAATTATCTGTTGTCTACAAAAAGTGCAATCCCAGCTGGCTGAAGTCACACTGCCTGGGCAGAATGCCAGAGCACACACCCATGTTCTGGACCTCTTTTATTATTATTATTATTATTTACAATACAAATACATTTTACCTTTGAAGAATGCAGGTGTTAGGGATACTGACCTCTAGTGCAGTTGAAAATTTGTCTATACCTTTTGATTTTCAAGAAACTTGTTTACTAACAGCTTACTGTTGACTGGAAGCCTTACCAATAACAGCCAATTGACATATGTTGTATATGTTATGTGTGTTTTATACTGTATTCTTACAATAAAGTAAACTAGAAAAAATATCATTAAGGAAATCATAAGGAGGAGAAAATGTATTTTTTATTTATTAAGAAGAAATGGATCATCATAAAGGTCATCCTCTTTGTCTTCATGTTGAATAGCCTGAGAAGGAGCAGAAAAAGAATGGTTAACTTTGCTGTTTCAGAAGTGGCAGAGGCAGAGGAAAATCCACCTGTGAGTGGACCCACACAGTTCAGGTGCATGTTGTTCAAGGGTGAACTACAGTTAAAACCTATTCACTGTGCCTCCATCAAAAAAGAGGTAGACTTTGGGAAAACTACTAAGGGAACCAGTGGAAAAGAGTCTTCTCTGAATACTCCACTAATGGATCATTTCCAATGAATGAGATTTTCAAACTTTAACATAGATTAAAAAGGATTACCACCCGTATTAGTTTTCTATTGCTGTTGTAACAGATTGCCACAAACACGGTAGCTTAAAACAATACAAACTTATCTTACAGTTCTAGACGTCAGAAGTTTGAAACAGGTCTTACTGAACTAAAAGTCAGTGTCATCAGGTCCATGTTCCTTTCTGGAGGCATTTTAAGTTAAGATGTTTCCTTGCCATTTTCAGCTTCTAGAGGCTGCCAACAGCTTTTGGATTGTAGCCTCCTTTCATCATCTTCAAAGTTAGCAATTGGAGGCCATGTTCTTCTCACATCTCATTACTCTGACACTAACTTTCCTGCCTCCTGCTTCCACATATAATTGCAGTTGTGACCTTCTATTCAGCGTTCAAAGGATTAGCAATCTTACTTCCTGAAATCTTAATTCCCCTTTGCCATATAACACAATATATTCACAGATTCCAAGGATTAAGATGTAGACATGTTTTAGAGACTATTACTTTGCCTGCTACATCACCACATTAAAAAAATGGAAAATAAAAAGTGGTAGTACAGATACATGGTCAAATCTCACCAAGATCTCAAACTGTGTATGTCCACATTCTGGGCACTGCAAATTAGTGAATGATTCTGGAAGGTGTACAAGAACAAATACAAAAATCTTGTATGACTTCTTGGGTTTTCAGAAACAAAATGGAAGTATGGTTCTTAATCCAATGTCTGAAAATTGTATGACCTTAAGCAAATCTTATATATATGTAAATGTTTATGTTGCATCTTGAATTTCTCATATTCAAAATAATAGGTTAAAACTAGACAATCTCTCATGTCAAATCCAGAAGATACAGTATTATCTTCTGAAAGGGAGGGTTTTAATGAGGACACAAAATTAGGAGAGAAAGATGCATACCAGTAACTTGAAACAGAGCAGAATCTTACAACAAAACATAGCAATTAACACTGTTACATTTAGAAATGTGCAAATCTGACACTAACAGCTCAGAAAATAGTGTAATTACGAGCACAGAGCCTTACTTTTTCTTAGAGTTTGCAGATAATAAAGGATAGCTTTAGACACATTTTGATCAAAGTAAATACATATTACTTTCAGTTTATTTTATAGAAATTATTTTTATTTGACTTAGTTATTCATTGTATTCATTGTCAAGGGAAATAAATATTAGTTGACATAAAAATAGATAACAACTTAAAAAGCCCTTTTTTAGAGTTAAGAACAATTGCATTGAAACATGATTAATAGGCTAGTGAAAGCAGGGGTCTTAATACCAAAATGTATTAATGACATGGAAGACTGAAACAATCTCATATTTATGACATTTCAGATAATGCTAAATTAGGATTTATATTTCATGTTATGTCTCATATTTCAAAACTAAAATACAAATTTAACTCCATTTACTTAAAGTAGAATACAAAAATGATATAAATTGATAAAGTAAAAAAGTACTTTCTGATATCAAATGTTGAAAATCATTTTTAAAATCATATTACTCAAATTTATCCTCTAAATATACACATGCCTTCTCTTTACCTTAAACAAAAACATATACATGTGATTCAAGTAAAATTTTGTGAGTGATGATTTTATAATGGGCTAGAAGGTGTTGAAATGCTAAAAAATACATCTTGTGCCTAGGAAAGGAAAAATAAACTCCAAGGAAAATCAGATGGGGTAAGACAGAACTATAAAACAAGTAAGAAAAAGACATTCCAAAATTTGTCAACTGGGACATGTGTTTAATCCCTATAGTCCTTTTTTTCTGTATTCATAAGATATATAAATTTCCCCTATTTATCAAATATATGATTCTATAAAAAATGGACTGAAAGATTCTAGGAGACTCAAATACCAACTGGAAAATGAAAATTGCTCAATGTTAGAAAGAGTAAGAACATTCTAGATAAAGGCTGAAGAAAGAAGACTCTCACAGAAAATGACTGAACTGACAGTGGGGTGGGAGGCTTTGGTGGATGGAGTCAGGGACAGTTATAGGTGAAAAGATGTTCTCTTACTGGGAATTTGAGACAGGAGGAATTAGCCAAAAAATGCAAAGAATAATTAGTGTAATTTAGGCCTGGGCTTATTTGGAAATATATGGTATGATTGTTTTCACAAAGGGCCACATTGAACAATGAGGTTTCAAAAGGGCTGATAATAAAGTAGAAATAGCTTGAGGCCAGGCGCGGTGGCTCACGCCTGTAATCCCAGGACTTTGGGAGGCCGAGGCAGGCGGATTAGGAGGTCAGGAGATCGAGACCATCCTGGCTAACACGGTGAAACCCCGTCTCTACTAAAAATACAAAAAGTTAGCCAGGCATGGTGGTGGGTGCCTGTAGTTTCAGCTACTCAGGAGGCTGAGGCAGGAGAATGGCGTGAACCCAGGAGGTGGAGCTTGCCGTGAGCCAAGATCGTGCCACTGCACTCTAGCCTGGGCGACAGAGTGAGACTCCATCTCAGAAAAAAAAAAAAAAAAAAAAGAAAGAAAGAAAAAAAAATAGCTTGAAAAGGAAACTGGGAGATAGACAAATTGTCATCTGTGGCTAAAATGTGAACTAATGCATAGTGATATTTAGTATTATGTTGCCCGCCTTTTTTTGACACAGCTACATACAGTTTGTGCCACGAAATGACTGGAATTACAAAGATTATATATTCAGTCTGCCTGAAAACCTTATAATGAAGTTATTTTCTGATAGGAAGGCTATAGCAACACCTAGAAATTTAAAGATGATTTAGATCTAATAAGGAAAAATTCTAAATAAAAAATACTTACTGGGTTTCCACCTTGTTAATGGATTATATTAGTTATTGGATAAAGGAAAGAGCACTATAATAGAGCAGTAAAAAAATTTTGTTTATGTCAGGTTTTACATAGCTCAGTATCTCTTACGTGATGAACATTTAATAAATGTTAGTTATCATCATCATTATTCTCATTACGAGATAAATCAGAAAACCTCGATGTCAGTTTTAGTCCTACTACTTACTAGATATGATTCCTTCTTCAAGTTTTTTAACCTCTTTTAAATCTCCGTTTCCATATTTATTAAGTAATAAAAAAATCTGTTAAACAATCATTGGACAAAATTGTTGTGAAAAGAAACTTGAGCTAATATAGCTCTATACATATGCCTGTAAATGTGTATGAATGCTTTTTGTAAACACTAAAAAACAATAAAAGTTTGTAGGCCTAAGTCAAAGGCTTGTCTTTACCGAGACTGTAAGAAAAAATTGGACATATAATGCATATACAAGGGCTATAAGAATGCATACAGTATGCATATGATATGATGGCCAAATTCAAAAGAGATTTTTTTTTTACAGAAATACATTAGTGAAGGATTATAATATAATATTAACATCAGTTGACTCAATGGACTTGACAGAATGGATCAGAGTAGATAAAATGAAACATTTACTAAAGTTAAGTAAAGATACTGAGTATAAATGTTTCTTTTACCTAGAGCATATAAATAGTTGCATCCTTAACACTGTATTTAGTCACCCCCAGCCTCTACCCCTGACCTTTTATATAGATTCTGTTTAAAACCATATTAGCCTGTTAAAGCCTTACACACACTTCAGCACAACAGCATACATTGATAAATAAAATAATTATTTGAAACATTACAAAGAAAATGTCAAAAATTGCTTTTTGTTTTTATCCAACAGTATAATATTATGTATCCTTTGGAAGAGAAGAAATGACTTACAATGGTATAAAAAAATAAAATACGTATATTTTGTTGAGTATAGAAAAAAAACACAAAGAAATTAACATTAAATTTTAGGGCAACCACAAAAAATGATTAGATTATAGCATTATCTCCCTGGGGAAGTAAAAGAAACCTTGTGACTACTAAAACTAGATGAGGTTAAATGAGAGAGGGTGGATACAATAAAATTATTCTAAACATAAAGGAAATAGGATAGATGACCTTTCATTTTTGTCCATAGCATTCTTGGACCCTAAACTGCTCTGAAACAGTAACTTTTTTTGAATTAACTGTAAATAAATCAGAAACATATATATTCAAATGTTGCATTCTGAAAATGATCCTGATCACTCTAATCAGGTGGGGAAAATTACTGTTAAATTCCAGATATTTTCAATTTACCAAGCCATGTACAAAGGTCATGTTAATAAGGATAGGTGTAGTTGATTAAAAACAAAATTAAAAGCAACAGATAAATGCAATGAGGCATCTGAGGATGTGTCTCTCTAATAATAGTTTATCTATGCCTGAACCAGTCATCTCCTTTGAGCAAAATATACTGTAGGTTGACAGAAAGTACTTTTGACACAAAATGCTCCGTATTGATTTCCAGGACTCTGTTGTGGCCTTTCTTCAGCAGATTCCCGCTGGACTTAACAGGAAAACCACTTTGATACATAATTCAATGGAAACCCCAATATAACTTTTCAAATTTACAACTGACAACTGGGGAGATGAAGAATGACATTCCATCTTTCTTCCTGGAATTTCGAGCACAATGAATAAAATTTTTCAGTCTAAAGGGCATACTCTGCATCAGTAGCCATATCATTGGGAGAAACAAACCAAGAATGATCCAAGTATTTTTCCCCCACCATTACCCCTTTTTACTTATTATTATTATTATTATTATTGTGTTATACGTATTTTTTCTTTTATAGATTTAGATGATAGAAGTGCAGTTTTGATACATGGATTTACTGCGTAGTGGTAAAGATTCAGCTTATAGATTAATCGTCACTAAAATAGTATACATTGTCTCATTAGGTAATTTCTCATCCCTCACCTACCCTCTCACTTTTCCAAGTCTCCAGTGTTTATTTTTCCACTCTCTATGTCCCTCAGATAATAAAAGAATCAGGGCATAGATACAGCTAGTATTGACTTTTCATCACATTCTCCACCCCAAAAGAAAATATTCCTTCTGGATATTAAGATTAAGCCCTTTTGTGTCACAAAAGGTAGTATGATGATGTTTCTTGAAGCAATTTTTAGTCTCAATCTAATGTGACCTGATTTGATACTTTATTTTGAAGTAAAAACAAACAAACCACCACCACCAACAACAAAATATGTTTTTCGGGCACATTTTCATGACATTTAGTTAAGGATTTCCCTTAAAAATCATAATTTACCTTCACAAAAAGATTTAGACACCATTTCTTTAGTAACATGCACAAATCACTATTCCCAAAGCAAAACTGCTGTAAATTTTATAATACCTGTATTCCTAAAATTCCAAAATACCTAATTACAACAAAATGCTATATTTTTATCATCTTATAGTATTACTCCAATTTACACATTTAATAAAATTTATTCAAATCTTGATTACTCTGAAATATGTAAAAAAACTTCGTAGCTTCTCTGGGGACTGCTGATAACTTCATTACAACTTTTTACCTGAGATAAAATGAAATCTGGGAGAGATTTATGTTGATTATACCTTAAGTTTGCTTGATAAACTTCTCAGTTCTAAAATAACTGAGCCTATTTCATGATTAAGAAGGATATCAGGGCTATGACTCTTGTCAATTATTCAATTATTTTATATTTTTGAAAGCAAAATGTTTACAAAGAAAATTATTTCAAAACATGTTAAGTAGTGTTATTTGCTAACAATCTCCTTAGTTTAATCTGGTGCTTATGTTGAAATGTATGCTAAGAATGTATTATATATTTATGTATGCATTATAATACACAACATCTATAATAGATACATATTTTGTAATGTAAACATAAATATATGTTTATAAACAAATATATGTTTATACAACACATGTTTTGAACCACTCACCAATGGTTCAAAAATGCAAGGATCTTTGATAATTGTTTACACTTTTAGACTTTGGAGATGTAATTAATTACAGGTTGGAGCTGATGTCACACACTTCGATATGTTTCACTTTCCATTTTTTTAACAGTTAACTGTAGCTTTAAAAATATGAAATCAGAGACACTTAAAATTTTTCCTTTTACTGCACTTTCCAATTTACAGAGAAAAATTAATCCAACTCAAGTCACAGTTCATGAGGGTGCTTTAAATAAAAGAGGAAAAAGGGTTTATAATGTTTGGAAATGTCATAGAAGTTTTATGTCCAATATTTTATTTTACTTACCAACCTTAGTCCAACACAAACTTACTAGAGTCAGGTTAAATCAATGATTTTCAACCAATTGAATTCCAAGTTTGCAAAAAATAAGAACTGACAATAATGAGGATCCTATTTTGCTATCTCCCCCTCCCATATAGGTCCATCAGGGGGATAGCTGTAAAAATAAATAGTGGTCTGTCCAAAAGGCAGAAGCACAAACATGACTGGCTTTGTGGTATTATTTCCTGAATGGCCCAAGTTATGTTTTGAAGAGTATTTTTCTAGGCTAAATTACAGAATCATAGAATCATGAATTTTTAGAACTAGAGAAAGTTTTAGTGGCATTTAGACATTTAGGGTGACATTTAGTAAACATTCCTTTGAATGTTCAAAATAATATGCAAAAGAATGAGTGTAGCTTCCTAAGAACCTTCTGTCCTAGAAGTTGGCTTTCTATACTTATTAGAATGCTGAGTAAAATGTGCCTTATAGCTTCACCATATTGTGTTTTGGCTTAGTGAGGATAAAGTTGGTTTCTATAGGATTATATTCAAGGAAGTTTGTTTATGGATATAAAAGGGTTTCATTGGCATAGTTATCTAACCATATAACATAATAGAAACCCAGAAAATATTACCAGGATAAATTTTCAGTTTGTAAGAAGTCATGCTACTAACTAAAATCTGCACCATGTAGCAGGAAATCTTAGCCTAGTTTATCATCTCTAAAGTTAAATTACAGTATATTAAGAGATTAAAATTTGGGGCTAAAGTTTATAAGCTATAATTCTGTAATTTATATAGAACCTAGCATTATGCATAGTAGGAAACTAATATTTATATATTTTTTAAAGTTTTAAATATTTTGGGTTGTACCTGTTTCAAAAACAAAACAAAATAATCCCTTTAGAGAATCAGAGGGATATCCACAGCTTGCCATTTATTTTATTAAAATTATTAGGGACCACTTAATTATGCTTAAAGTAGATTATCTCATTTAAGTCTCAGAGAAACCAACTTTATAAGTGAGGAGAGGAGACCAGTTAGAGAGGTCTAATAATTCATTTCAAAGAAAGGGTAATAATTCTTGGAAAAGTTATTTTAAATAACCAAATATAGCCATTCTAATTCTTGTATAAAAGGGAAAATATTAAACTGAAATATCCCATGTAATTCTAATCAAAGAGGAAAACAAAACAAAATCATTTTTCTCAGATATCTTTCCTTCACCCTTACTCAGGATTTCTTCATATTAAAAAAAGAAAACAACAATATAGAATCCCTTAGAATGAAATCAATGCCTGCAAAGCATGCCTCTTCGAATGGGATTGACTCAGTTCCTCTTCAGTCTACACTCCTCTCAGTCTACCCCTGAGCTTAGTGTATAAGTGGTCATGACGATAACTCATGGAGAGAGACAAGCTTGCATAGTCTGTGGACTCATCTGTTTCCATATATTCCCTGTAATGTTACTTCTTTGTACATTTTCTCTACTCTAATGTTTAACCACACACAGATTTGATACATTATTTCAAAATGTCTCAACTTTTTACAATTTCTACTCTTTATATGATGAGCTATTGCTTTTCAAGCATTCTATTAAACAGTTACTATTACTCTTTGAAATTCATTTTAGGTAAGCTGAGAACCACAAAAACAACTTTCAACTTACAGATCAGCACAATTTTAAGCTAGACTTACCAACAATTCGTATTAAAAATCCATTTTCTTTATTTTCTCTTTCATTCAGATTTTTCTCCAATGTTGTGGGAGTTTCTAAAGTCACCAGATACCTTTATCTTTATTAGGTGTCATGGATATTTCATTAGAAAAATTAAGTGCTCCACTGAAAATAAATCAAAATACCGGGTGGGCTTGTGAAGTTCCAAAATTATTTTTAAGTCATATTTAGCTGCCAAAATTGATACAACTTATCCACTTGCATTTCCAAATAAATTTTCAATTATTTATATATGCCTTTTAAAAGTAGACCAGGACATGACTCCCCTCTACATTTAGCAATTTTTAAGTATTGTGTTCCTTTTGGCTATTTTTTAACTTGGCTGGATAAAAATTGCAGATAGCATAGCAGACGATTAGAGAGATGTTAATAACCTAGTGTAAGAACTGATTCCATCTGAGCCCACTGCTGTTATAGTATGTAAATTCCGTTCTATGCCTTAAGGTTAATGTGGAACTCGTGAGCAGTAATCAACAAAAAGGACTCAAACTTTAAGAAGTAATTGTTATATCTCAATATTATATTTAATGAACTATATTTTACTAAGTAAATGCACAACATTCTTAATCTGCATTCATTACATCCAATTATCCAATACATCTTGCAAAGGTTCCATTATAATGGTTATAATGCTTTCATACAAAGAGGGAGAAAAGGAAGAAGCAAGAACAATGTAAAATTTTATAAGACAAAATTTTGCTTGTTGTTTAAATAACCCTTTATCTCAACTCCAAAATTATTAAATTTTATACATTTGCTAACACACTCAATTTTATTTTAGCAACTTTTAACCCTGCTTTCAAAATGGAGCCAAAATAGAGCCTATTTCTTAGCAAAACTCTTTCTGTTTTTTACCCAATAGTGTGACTCACTCTTTCTTCTGTGCTATGTGTGACAGAATACATTTTCAGCTGGTAATCATACCTTGTTGTTTTGTAATTTTAAGTCTTTATATCAGCCTTTCCTCTTAGAATGAATTTGTAAGCAAAAGGTCACTTTTGTCTCACCTTTTCATATTCTTTTCTTGACCCTTTTTCTAGAATGCAGAAGATGAACTAGAATATAAGTTTCCACTAACAGAAGCTGCATTAGAACAGGACTTTATAAGTGTTTGTTCATCCATGTGTCATGATTACCTAGATGAGTACCTGGCACATAGGAAACAATAAAAGTATTCATTGTATATATAAGGTTTTACTGAATTAGTCGAGTTAGTTTCCTAACGTATCTAATCATGAAAATCATTATTTGCCTTTGTATTAGTTACTGTGAATTTCATAGTGTATATTTTACAACTCTGACAAGTTTATACCTCAATACACATTTTAGTCATCAAGATAACAGAAAGAATCATCCGCATGGTGAAATTGTAACCCTGCCTGCCCTTCTGATGCAATTACCATCTAACACATGTGCATCAGAACTTCCAAGCCTGGACCTCTCATCAGAAGCTTTAAGCAAACTGTCTGAATCTTAGCACTGAAAATGGGGTGGAAACTTTGCTGTACAGTCTCACTCATGATATTTTTGGCACTCTTTAGGTCATTTCATGTCAAATAATTGCATGAGGCCACATTAGATTTCAGAAATACTGACTCCTGCCAGAAACAGGAAGATAAGTGAACATGATGAAACTCTCACAGGTTAACAATAATTGCAATAACATATTTTCAAGCCCTCTGTTTGCCAGTCTCCCCTTTCCAGTCTTTAATTTTAATTGCTCCATTCACATTGAATTAAATGTGAACTAGTAAAATTTAACTTGTTATTTATTTTTAAAAGCACTGGACTGTGAAAATCAAGAGACCCAGATTCATATACCAACTGAATCATTAACAAGCTGTGTGTCTTTGGCAAGTCACCTCTGTTTTCTTATTCTTAGGATCCCAAACTGAGAAAACAGGAGATTGGGTTGTATAATGTTTGAAGTCCCTTCAAGCTCTAAAATTCTAAGTTTCTTTCTTTTTTTTTTTAATTTTTTTTTTAATACAGGATCTTGGTCTGTTACCCAGTCTACAGTGCAGTGGCGGGATCACGGCTCTCTGCAGTCTCCATCCTCCCGCTTCAGCCCCTGAGTAGCTGGGACCACAGGTATGTGCCACCATACCAAGCCAGGCTAATTTATGTTTGTTTATTTATTTATTTATTTATTTATTTGTTTATTTATTTTTGGCCTGGGGGGATGGAGTCTCGCTCTGTCACCAGGCTGGTGTGCAGTGGTGCGATCTCAGCTCATTGCAATCTCTACCTCCCAACTTCAAGCGATTCTCCTGCCTCAGCCTCCCAAGTAGCTGGGACTACAGGCATAAGCCACCACACCCAGATAATTTTTGGATTTTTAGTAGAGATGGGGCTTCATCATGTTGGCCAGGATGGTCTCAATCTCCTGACCTCGTGATCTGCCCACCTCCGCCTCCCAAAGTTCTGGGATTACAGGCGTGAGCCACCTTGCCCGGCCACCATGCTAATTTTTTAAAAATTGTGTAGAGATGGGGTCTCACTATGTTGCCCAGGCTGATATCAACCTCCTGGGCTCAAACAGTCCTCCTGCCTTGGCCTCCCAAAGTGCTAGGATTATAGGCCTGAGCCACCAAACTCAGACCAAGATTCTTTTAATGTATCTCCAGACACTGGTATTTCCAAATTTTCATTCATATCATTGTACTTCTTTATATTTCCTTAGTATTGTACACCCTCCACCCTCTCCTTGGCTAAGCCTACTTCAAATTTTTAACAGGAAACCTTCCCTGATTGCTCATCTTCTCATTGATTTTCCCTCCCTCTGATCTCTTGTATCATTCAGTGGGGAGTATAATATAGCCATATTAATATACTATTTTTGTCAAATATGTTAGTTTTTAATATTCAACTACATTTATGCATATACGTTTGTCTTATATTTCTAAGTAGACTGACATCTTCTTATAAGAGAGATAAGAGCTAGCAGCTCTGACATTTAGTAATGTTCCAGGTATCTGTGAACTTTAAAAAAAGATTAAGAAGCACTTCTGCTTGCTTACTTGATTTTAGAAGAAAACAAAGTTTGTACAATCAATTACACAAATAGGTTTTTTTTGCATAAGATGTTAAACAAGATATGAATACATTTCCCATTCTGTTGGTAGTGTTGCTGTTTGTAGAGTCTCTCACTCTCTCTGATCCGTATATCTTTGATGTTCTTGAGAATCAGTTTTGTCTATGCAGTCAAAAAAGGCCTTTGGTTAGACCTCTGTGTGTGTTCAAGTAGTGGGAAAAGATGCCATTCCAGATGATTGACTGATTGACTTCAACCAGAACATTTTCTTGTATGGTCTAAGGAATAAAACAGAATTCTGATTACAGAAAACCAAGTTTTAGTACCAGCTTTGTCAGGAAATCCCTGGATAACAGAAATAATAAGTTAGTATGTCTGTACTCAGTTTTCCTATTACATATATAATCCAATGTTATTCTCCTGATTAGTTTAACAGATCAGATACACATAAAGTGAGAAAATGTTTTAAAAGCTTTGAAATATGTAAACAACATACAAATGTTAGGATATTACTAGTTTCAGTCTGTTCCTTCTCCATCATCAATTTATGCCTTTCTTATCGATTACATTTATTAGGATTCTATTTGAATTTGGGAGTAAAACTCCAACAGAAAACTGATAAATGAAGCTGGGACTCTGCTTTCTGCAGCAAATTGAAATAGCCAGAAGCAATGGATGTGAAACCCGTCTAAATTGCTACTGTGGGAAATAACTTAGATTTACAAAAATATTTTTTTCTGTTTTCTGATAGATTTCCTATACAAAATATCTTTAGCATACTTTTTATTTGTGGCACATAAAACATAGGACTCTTATACGATGAATAAATTTGCTGAAGATTGTGCCTGGAGATTGAGCCAATAGTTAACTCCTGTTCTTCTTGAGTTCCTTGGTGTCACAGGAAACTGTTAAAACATATTGGGGCCAGGTGCGGTGGCTCACGCCTGTAATCCCAGCACTTTGAGAGGCCGAGACGGGCGGATCACGAGGTCAAGAGATCGAGACCATCCCGGCTAACACGGTGAAACCCCGTCTCTACTAAAAATATACAAAATTAGCCGGGCGTGGTGGCGGGCGCCTGTAGTCCCAGCTACTCCGGAGGCTGAGGCAGGAGAATGGCGTGAACCCGGGAGGCGGAGCTTGCAGTGAGCCGAGATCGCACCACCGCACTCCAGCCTGGGCGACAGAGCGAGACTCGTTTAAAAAAAAAAAAAAGTTGGAATGTTCACTCGTGTGTGTTGCATTAATATTGAAGTTCTCTATTAAGATAAATTAATTTGCAAGGAAACACTGAAACCTTATGAAAGAAGACACAATTATAGTTTTCTGATATACATTAGATGTCAGCAGATAACAAATGAATTGTCTGGGTTTTCTCCTGAGAAACTGTGTGAGCTCTTCTAATGTGGTCAGTTTTAATAAGTTTTTTTTTACATTGTTAAATTATTATTTCTTTTTATATCCTTTTCCTGCTTTTTTCTTTTGGTCTATTAATTACGTATATTAAAGGCTAATTTTAATTTACAAAGATACATTTATTATACCATTTAATCTTTACAATAAATCTACGAGGTAGGTAACATTACTACCTTTATTTAAATAAGACAAAGTTAAGTTTTAGAAAGATGAAATAACCCATCTAAATCCATAGCCGGTTAATGACTAAGTTGATAACAAAATCCAAGTCTTTCTGAATCTGAAGTAGATGCTCTTAACCCTAATCCATTCTATTTTAGTCTCACTACCGTTATATGGCTTATTGGTTTTTAATTCCTATTCCCTGAAGAAGTTCATAATCATTTATCTTTAGAAATATTTTTTACATTTAAAATTTACAATTAGAATAAAAAGTTTAACTTTTCTTACTACATTTGCCTTTATATAAATAGTTAAGCTATATTGCATAGTAATATCTACAAGGTATTTTATAATAATAAAATAATAGAATGAGCATTTATTATATATCACACAACTCTATATACAAAACACATAATACGTAAGCTAGATTGGTTGATTTTCAATACAAGACATTTATTTATTTGTTTAAGCAAAATTCTCTTTCATTTAAGGTCGTGAGAAACAAGGAAAGACTGAGAAACGGTCACTATCTGAGGAGACTAAGGAGACATGATGACTAAATGCAGTATGGTATGCTGGACTGGATCATACAACAGAAAAAATGACATTAGTGCATAAACTGATAAAAATCAAATAAAGTCTTTTGTTTAGTTAACAGAGTCTTACTTTTGACTAAAGCACCATGGTACTCATTCTGCTAACATTAGGGAAAGCCGAATGGAAAGTGTACTTTCCTTCAACTATCTTTGCAAACATTTTGTACATTTTAAACTATTCAAAATAAAAAGTTTAAAGTAAAAAAAGATTTATTGAGTATCAATCTTGTGCTAAACTGTGCTAAGGAGTAGTCAGGAGGGAAAAATCCTTCTGAAAGAAAGATAGCTTCTATTCTCAATGAGTTAATAGTCTAATTAGGTTAGTAATACACTGTAAACCAGTATGACCTTTGTGTGTATAAATATGAGCAGAGGGCAAATGGGCACATGACAAAGAGAAAACCAACTCTACTTGGCTAAGAAACAGGAGAATACTTAGAGATTCAGGAAATACTTCACAAATTCATTATATTATCTTAATTTTCAGTGTGAGGCAATAAAAATGAAAATTTGTAGACATATATCCCATACGATTATATGGATAATATTGAAAAAAATTTATATATGACTAATCTTAAAAAAATTTTAAATTTATATATATTTTGTAATATTTATTATATTATATAAAACAATAATTTTATATTAAGTAAAAATTATATTTTTATTTATGAATAACAGGTAAGGTTTTAGATAAATAAATGTAGATATATATGTTTTTTCTTAATTATAATAAATGTTATTAAAGTAATGGTATGCAATTTGGTTTATCTATTCCAGACACAAATGGTTTTGAATTAGCAAGAAACCCAAGAATAATCATAATATTTTAAACATTTCAATTGAAATTGACAGTATATAGGTAACAATCTCTATCACAATATACTTCTACATACTCTTACAGTTAAATTTGTAGAAATGCTTGCTTTTTTTAAGAAACAAAAACTCACACCTGGAGTTTGATTAGGCCGGTCTAAAATGACATCTATCATATTTCAAGTGGGAAAATTTACTCTAATTTGCTCCTCAATTATATTCAATTGCATTTACTATATTTAATAGGATTATGAAAACTAATTTGATCATTGTATTTGATAAGAGTCCTATGTTAATATTCACAAACATAGTTTACTTTAGAGAATAATTATAAATCAATATAGAATCTTCTTTTGTAGCAAATTATTTGGAAACCTATTAATAGGAGGTTCTGTGAACAGATGAAATACTGTGAATGTCAGTGTATGTTTTGATACTGTAAATGCTTCGTTGGAAAGGCTTTATGAGTGTTTAACTATATTTTAGCTAACATCCTACGGTCCATTTTTTATCAGTAAAATGCCTAAGAGTTTCCACTTGAGTTTCAAGAAATCCAGATGGACCATATTACCATTTGGCTTCTTCCAGCAGTATGAAAACTTGACCTTGTTTCTCACAAAAGTACTCAGTTTTATGTTAGTGTTAAGTGCTGTAATATCTCTAAGCTTTTAACTTCATTCAACCTGTTCAAAACAGAATATTTTATTTTGCTGTCAAATGAAAATTTAACTCATGATAATACTGGCCAATTTTCAATAAGTAATGGAACCTAACATAAATACACAATCAAGGCCGGTCTCAGTGGCTCAGGCCTGTAATCCTAGCACTTTGGGAGGCCGAGGTGGGTGGATCACCTGAGGTCAGAGGTTCGAGAACAGCCTGGCCAACATGGCAAAACCCCATCTCTACTAAAAGTACAAAAATTAGCCCGGGTGTGGTGGCAGGCACCTGTAATCCCAGCTACTTGGGAGGCTGAGGCAGGAGAATCGCATGAACCTGGGGGCGGAGGTTGCAGTGAGCCGAAATTGCACCACTTCACTCCAGCCTGGGCAAAAGAGCAAAACACCATCTTAAAAAAAAAAAAAAAATCAATAGCTAGCATCATTATGCCATTTTACATATATAAAGTCAACCCTTTTAACACACCAACAGAAGTATATGAACTTTCATTTGTTTTTCTGGAAGTGGTAATACACTTGACTCAATCCATCGCATTTTATTTTCTGGTTTTTCATGTGACTTATGTTTTACATTTGCATTTTGGTTTTCACAGTTCTCAGATACAGTAAATCGCACTATATTGAAGTCATAAAGTTTGTTTTCAGTTCCCCAGCCTTTACTTTCTGTACATTTCACCTCTCTTGCTTACTCAAACTTTAGGTATTCTCTCAAGAAATGCTCTCAGGATAACAGCTGATGACCTCATTTACATTTCAGCTAACAAACAAAAACCCTTATGTCAACTTCCCCACTGGAATTTATTTTTTGGCAGTTGAAAGCCCTATTCAAGGAAAGGATATACAAAAGCAATTCTGTAATGTTAGGTACAAATAGGACTTGTGTGAGTTCTGCTTGGAAGGAAGGATGAACCTTTCATTACCCTAATATACACAATATGTGGGAAACTTATGTCCAACTTTGCTTGGAACAGATCTAGACCGGGTCTGCCACTCCGGTAAGTTAGGAATATAGCCCCATCTCATTCTCAAAACTGTCCCAATTTGATCATTGAATTGTATGGTTACTAAGCCATATGAAAGGCCTTGTCCACAGAGAGACCCAGATTTTGCCCATAACAAAGATATTTGGTAAGTGATAATTATGTGTACAAATAGATAGACTAATTGATGTACATATGTTTCAAGTTCTTTTAAACTATTTAATAAACCTATAATCATTGATATTGTGTTACAGTAACTTTTTTGTTTTTTAAGAGTTTACTTATCTTTTATTGTCCTAAGTGCTACAAAGAGTAGATTCAATGTGATAGAAAAAGTAGTCAGCATAAATTTTCTGGTAACAAGTCTGATATCTGATACCTGATTCAAATCTTTGTAGGTGTGATAAGCATAGAGATGACTGCCAAAAATACTGCGTTTGGCTCAAGATCTAAGACCTAAAACTTGCAGGTGTTCCAACAAGATTAAAAATATTTTCTGCTCCAGAAAAATTGATTTATATCACATTTGTCATTATTTAAAAATGTATTTTTAAAGCACAGTTGGAAACATATAGACCCAATTAATAAAATCCTTGGAGGAGTGGAATGGCTCAGAAATTCTGTAATGTGATGTGCTTTTAAAACACATGCTGTTAGGTCACTGGTTCTCATTACATTTACAACACAAGTCATGTTTTTGCTAAAAATCTGTGAAACATCTTCCATCCTCCATGCCAGCAGCTGACAATCTCCAAAGGAAGGTTAGACATCAGAATTGGAGTAGAAAGATCATCTTGTTACACACTTTATTTAATTAGGTCAAACATTTTGCAATAGTCTAGAGCATAGTTTCAGGGTATTTCTGTGGTATCTTCTTTCTGAGTTTTTCTCAGTTTTCAGATATTACTCTTTAGAATATATATAACTAATTAATATAATATATATTTGTAAATTTGATTTTGAAATCAGAAAAAGAAAGGTTTAGTAAATTTTTGTTTAAACTATATGACAAAATGATTACCTGAAATATGACAATAATTTTATAGAAAATCATACATTGTTAATTAGATTAAGATGATGATAAAGGTATATATTTTCATTTAGAGCCACATTAGCAATAAGTATACTTCAAATATAATTTCTTAATTATGAAAATAAATAATTAGTAATAGGTTTTTTCTAGCTGTTGCTGATAACTTATTATAAATATATATAGTCATAGGCAGAAAAATAAAAGCCCTTGAGCCAGACTTAATGATTTATTTCTTAAATATTATTAAGTAATTGAGTATATATTTTTAAATGGAACATTTTACGTAAATATATACATTTTTAGTATTTTAAAAATCTGAGTTCCTCTTTAGATATGATGTGCTTTCTTCAATTTAAAATAATCCTTTACACTTCTCATCATTCTTACTTTGATTTTTTCATTTCTGCAGGGTTTATCTGCCTATGCTGGATAGGCTAAGCTGGTATTCAGCATAGTATTTTTTTTCCCTATACTGGCTGAAAAACTTTGTGAAAATTGCTTTCCCACACTTTCTTGAAATTAGAGAGACTAGAAAATTTAAAATCTGCTTTTGCAAGTTCCTTAGAACTCAAGTTCTAGATGTGACTTTGGTGCTAGCAATTGCCAAACTCAGTTGAGATTTAGAAGACAGAGAAGTGTTTCCGTTTTGAACAGTATCCTGGAGATGTGGGTGTTTATTAACAGTTACATTGGTGGACACAGCATTGCAGTGACTAGTAACCTGCTATTAAGAGACAGACGTACTAACATAGGTTTTAGCAACTGAAGCTTCCTGAGCTCTGAAATGACAATTGCAATAGCAATCCCTTGATCTATCAGCTCCAATCATTCTGCAACAGAGTAAGACAGAAACTAATTCCCTGAAATCAGTCTTTTCTCACTTGAAATAACTGGAAAGGTTTCTATT
This sequence comes from Pongo abelii, assembly GCF_028885655.2. Taxonomy (NCBI): domain Eukaryota; kingdom Metazoa; phylum Chordata; class Mammalia; order Primates; family Hominidae; genus Pongo; species Pongo abelii. Next base: position 90,792,842 of record NC_071991.2, read on the forward strand.
TTCTTTTCTGATACTGTTCTTTTAGCAATCTATATTGAAAGAGGAAGTCACTTTAACTGGTCATTATTTTGAAAGAATTATTAGAATCACCCCTCTTAGTTATATAGATGTAAATTAAACTGGCACTGATTATCACATAAGAAAGATGTAACAGAATATTTAGGTAATTAAGACTTTTCCAATACCCAATATTAGGCAAACACAAATGCTCTTGGATTGTAGGTTAAATATTTGAATGACCAAATATATTTGAAGGAGAGAATATCAAGGCTTTATCCTTCTTCCTTTTTGGTTTCATAAACAGCAGAAACTCTGTAACGGGTCCATATGTTCCCAACTGATATATGCTTGTAAGAAAGGATGTCAAGGGGCACCCTCACCCAGAGAAAGGGAAACTTACTGAGATGGAATAAAAAGTCTGGAATTAGGATTTAACTTGTCAATAGGAAGGCTCATTCTGAAACAAAGTGGTTGACATTGGATACCTGTACCCCAAATCCAAAATAGTCACTCTAACATGGCCTGCATGTTTTGAAGGCAATGACTAAGGATATAGGGGTAAATTGAGCAGTAGGAGATTCCACTTCAACCTCTAAAGGTATTTGACTACAAAGGTTTTTATTTTTTGGCCAGTTCCATGAAGAGAGAAAGAGAGATACTAATTTTCTGCTAATCTAGCTAGTTGTTATTGGAGCCAGTTTTCCTATGACAATATTTAAACCTCAAGCTGTTGGAGAAATTCCTACTGGTTCCCTTATGCCTTTACCTGGAGAACTGGAATAATTATTCTCTCCCAAATCTTCTCCTTCAAGCTCTTGTCCCTCAATGGTTTACATGATTCAGTTAAATACTTATACTGCTAGCAGCCTAGTTTCAGTCTGTGTGACTTATCTCAAACCGTAGTAGGAGCCTCATTATTGGTCTGCTACCTGCAGTTTCTCCTCAGTACCACATACCTCTGGCAGATTAATCATCACACTGCTCACAAACATCAGAGAGTTTCTGTCATCTTAGAACATGAACTCTGTCACTCTTTTGAATGTTGAATGTATGTGTTTATGAATAAAACATATGCATCTTAAAATGTGTATGTCAAAAGCAATTTCCCCAAAAGAATTATTGATAAAAGAATCCATTTCATTTCCAGTATAGTGGAAGAAGTAACCAGTGATTTGTCTCTATAGTGACATTAATAGAAGCTGAAGCAAAAGCTCTTCACTCTACAAAGGGAAAAATTTACTATCATATGTGGTATACTCAGGAGATAAAAAGCTGCTGCCCGCTAGTCCCATAGAAGGAAGGTCATCAAGCCAACCACTGTCTAGTTCCACAAGCCCTGAGAAAGGTCAGTATTCCAAGTGAAGATCTTTTTTTGTGATTTCCAGATGTCTATGCTTATAATAACGAAGGGGTTTCCCTGACATAAAAGACAACATCATACATGGCAAACAGACCAAAATTATAATTGTAGTAGAGATGCACATAGAACATCAGAAATGCAATAAAAATGTAGGGAACTCTGTGGGTAAAAAGATTTTATTTCCTGCTTCCATTAGGGACTTACTACGATGTTTGTTGATGTTAGGGTGCGTGATGGCACTGTATGGTGGTACTTCTGACAAATTGTGGCACAAGTTATTCTGTTAAGTTATGTTTCTATGTTGACTCGAGTTTTAAATAATAAACACACAACAAGGCACACTGACATAGACCAAAATTTCACCTCTAATTTTATATATGAGAATTGAAAAGCCTCTCTAATTTCTTTCTTCCTACTCTTTATCCTCAAAGTCTACAAGCTGTTTTCTATATAGTCGATACATTGAACTGCCTCAGTACATTTGGTCGTGATCATACTGAAACATCAAATCCGCATGTATGAGTTCAATCTGTAGACATAATCACCTACTATATGCCATTATGTGATTCTGTAGAGGCACGATAAATACAAACTTCCTCTATTATCAAAAAGTTTACATTCTAAGTAGGAGAAGAGAGAGAAATGTAAGCATACAATTGCAACACAATATAACACATGCATAATTATACAAGGGCAAACCAGGCAAAGAAATACAGATGGGGTTATGATTAAATTGTTGAGGCAGGTCAGCAAGAATGGCAGACAATATTCTATGTGCTAATTTATTGTATTTCTTGCAGTTGGTTTGAGACTATATTACTATGTCTGCCTTTTGATTATGTATCACAAGACAGATTCCCCCTCTCTCCTTTTTCTCCTTTGGTAATAGTCTTATGGAGGCTGGAGAGCCACAGTACAGAGGTAGCCTGGAACTCTGAGTTGGCTTGAAGGGGAGGTCTCGGCGAGAATATAAATTCAACATTGCCTTGTTAAGCCCCTGAGGTTTTGGTGTTTCTGTAGTAGCAGCTACCATTTACTGCCTTGGCTATGTCAGAAATAGTTTAGATGTTAAACTTAAATATTACAGCTTATTTCTGGATATGTAAAAAATTTAAATTTTAACAAGTGAATCATAGACTATCGAACCACATAGTACAGTCATCAAAAATAGTAAACATATATATGAAGGCATGTAGTTCTGAAACAATCTCCAATATTGAATATTGCCAAAGTATAAAATTTGATAGTCATGTATCAACAGGCAGGGCAGTAAAAATGAGCAAGATCCTGATACATCATTAAAAAAAAGAAACACTAAAAATCAGAAGGTCAAAAATAAGGAGGCCCTGAAGGATTTTTAAAGGGGTTGAGGACCATAACTAGGTTTGTGTTTTTTCAAAAAGGTTAATCTGGCACCAAAATAGAGAATATTATTAAAGTGATTTAGCAGACAGATAAGTTAAAAATCTGTTACATTTATTCAAGTAGAAAATAAGACCTGAACAAAAGCAGAGACATGGGAAGTACAAAGAGGTTTTACTCTAATCACTACTAATAAGGCAAAATTTGAAGTTCTTAGGTAATTGAGTAGAAAAAGGAGAGTTAGGATAAAAGGAAAATCAGAAGTTATTTTCTAATTTCTGGCATCTGTGCATATAAAGGAACCACTAACTGAGAAGTTATACAGGAGAAAACAAAACTGGAAACAAAATAATGAGTGTATGATGTAATGAGCTTGCAAATAGCCCATAAACAGAAATATTAGCATAATAACTCAAGGAATAAAGGCTAGAAATAAAGAATCCTCACACATCAAGAACATGGTATGCATTCAATATATTTATTTTTCTCTTGTTAAAAAATAAATGTTATATTGGGGGCAGTAAATTTGGAACTTGGCCAACAATTAGAAAATATTATTTGCTAATAACCTAAACAGAAAAAAATATTGATTACAATTCATCAAGAGGAAACATATGTATGTCATAAGAAGATTTGAGACTTCCAAAGGGTCTTGAAGAAGAGACAACCATGCCCGTTTGACTGCTGTCCAATCACAGCAATTAATTTACTACAGAACTATTACTTACTGCAGAACTATTTCCACACATATCTAAAAATGGACTAGGAAAGAACAGATAATTATTTTCTGAAAAACAAGTAATGAGAGGAAAGAATATGAAGCTGAGAAAAAAGAGGAAAACACTTACAAAATTGTCCAAAAGTTTTATTAAAAATTTTGCATTGCAGTATTTGAGATGATTGAGAGAAAGAAAAAAAAATGAAAATTTACTGAAAAAAAGAGGAATTGGCCTGATGCAGTGGCATTTCCCTGACTCACACATATGATGAGTAGATGCTTCCTCGTGGCCATTTCACTATTTAGAAGGCTTTAATTGTCAAAGTGGTGTTCGGATCTCATTGTTATTAAAGGTTTTTCCTAACAGTGTACCCACAGCACAGCTGTCAAAACTATAATCACCAAGTTTAAATAATCAGTATGACATTCTACAAATGAATAAAAGCCAAGAAACTCAAAGTTCAGAAAACTTATCCTAAACAAACATTTTTAATTGTCTCAACTTTTTAAAACTGAAAAACAAGACCATGTTACTAGTAAGATTTTCAAAATGGTCTCAGTATAGTTTTATGTAACTAATTACCTTTAAAAAATGAGTTTTCAGAAAGCTAATAAAAGACATTCATAAGAAAAACTTAAACAAGTCCTGTCAAGTGGTCAAAATCTTGGACCATATATACCTGTCCTTTGTTGTTTTTCTGTTCAAACTTATGAAGTTACTTAAGTTTTCAATTTTCCCATCTGCAAAAAGATGATAAAAACTCATTTACCCCAGGATTCTGATAGAAATCAGTTAATAAATTAGAAAAAGTTACTCTGAAAATTTTAAAATCACTTCATAAAATCCAATGATCAGTTATGCTTTCAGAACTTTCCTATTTTTTCTCAAGGGCACTTGCACTAAATTAAATGTATAGTATGTATAATTAAACTATTATGTTTCTTCTTATGTACAACCAGATGTTTAAGCAAATGTTTAGAACTAAGGAAGCAAGAGATTTTTACCAGTGTGTATTCTTCCAGACAAAAAAAAAAATACAATTCAGCAAAAAAGTAGCTATGAAAAATGAAAAATATACTATACAGTATCTGTATTGAGAAAATATCTGTGCATAATAAAAGCAATAATGATGAATTTACTAATTCTAAAACACACATTTTTAAAGTTAAAAAATAACATAAGTCTCTGGAATTGTGATGCATTTTATTATTTCTGAGATTTCACAGTTTATTGATAGTTTTTGTTTTTCATTGTATAGGAAAAAATAAATGATGTGTCTTAGATTAGACAAAAATATGCACAGTGTATTTGAATAGCACTGTGCCTTCTTTAAGAATTTAAACTGGGGGCCAGGCATGGTAGCTCATGCCTGTAATCCCAACACTTTGGGAAGCCGAGGTGGGTGGATCATGAGGTCAGGAGTTCGAGACCATTCTGGCCAACATAGTGAAATCCCGTCTTTACTGAAAATACAAAAAAATTAGCCAGGCATGGTGGCAGGCACCTATAATCCCAGCTACTCAGAAAGCTGAGGCAGGAGAATAGCTTGAACAGGGAGGCGGAGGATGCAGGATGCAATGAGCCAAGTACTCTAGACTGAGCAACAGTGAGAGACTCAGTCTCAAAAAAAAAAAAAGGATTTAAACTGAAATCCTACTCAATCAGCAAAATGAATTTTTTTTCTACAGTTTATGAATGTAAAAATCTAAGACCAGGATTATAAATCATGCTGCTATAAAGACACATGCACATGTATGTTTATGGTGGCACTATTCACAATAGCAAAGACTTGGAACCAACCCAAATGTCCATCAATGATAGACTAGATTAAGAAAATATGGCACATATACACCATGGAATGCTATGCAGCCATAAAAAAGGATGAGTTCATGTCCTTTGTAGGGACATGGATGAAGCTGGAAACGATCATTCTGAGCAAACTATTGCAAGGACAGAAAACCAAACACCGCATGTTCTCACTCATAGGTGGGAATTGAATAATGAGAACACTTGAACACAGGATGGGGAACATCACACACTGGGGCCTGTCACGGGTTGGGGGAGGGGGAAGGGGTAGCATTAGGAGATATACCTAATGTAAATGACGAGTTAATGGGTGCAGCACACCAACATGGCACATGTATACATATGTAACAAACCTGCACATTGTGCACATGTACCCTAGAACTTAAAGCATAAAAAAAACCAAGACCAGACTACAGTAAGAGCAACTGTATGTTACTTCATGCCTCCAAAAAGATGCAAAATGAAATTATACATCAAAAAATGTAATGAGCAAGGTTTGAGAGATCCTTCAAATCTTGATAATGATGTGACTCCTGTGAGTCATAGGGAGAGAGAGAAATAAGAATAATTGTATCAAACTAGTTTATTACTACATCCACGATGTGCATATCATGAGATTAAGTCTCTAAATGGAAGATTTCCACATCTCGCTGTAGTGGGTCTGCATTATTTAGTACCTGACATGCTAGGCAATTGACTGAAAGTGACAGTGGGGATATGTAGTCGTGGCATGACTATGGTGGGATATCCAAAAAGGAAGGGAATGGAACCCTTGGTTAATTATGCATCTTACAGCTGGATATATGATCTGCATGTTTTCATGGTAACCACACAGGATTTAGGTCATACAGCTTATAAGCAGTGGAATTGTTTCCTTTCTATGATGAAGACTTTTTTATTTTTTGTCATAAATAAGAAAGAAATACATTCCATTAGCAAATTAAACTATATTTTATATCACATGTGAGTTTTTATTGCATACATATTGAAAGTTTAACAATATAGAAAACCCAATAGTTCAGTCCTATAGAAACCCAACATGAAAAAATTGTGTATGCAAATTTTTCACCCTCAGGTAGTTAGTTGAGTATTTATCCGTGACCTACAAATCTCTCACCTGTTAATTAACAGCGTTGTGAAATGGAATGAACTCCAACTGAGGATTCAGGAAACCTAGTATTTGTCATTCTTCTGCCTTTAAACATTCTCTTCTCCCTCTCTTTCCCTACCATGACCTTTGGCAAATTATTTAACCTCCTCCCATCACAAATTCCCTATAAATAAAATAAAGGTGTTTGAAGTACTTATCCAAGCTCAACCAATTGAATAATGAATTTAGAGGTAATTCTATGTCAACATTAACAATACTAGTAAAATACTGAATTCTGCAGAAGCTGAAAAAAAAAACCCTACATATTGAGTACAATGTACACTACTTGGGTGATGGGTTTACTAAAATCTCAGATTTCGCTACTATACAATTCATCCATGTAACCACAAACCACTTGTACTTCTGAAGCTATTGAAATTAAAAAAAAAAAAGAAAAAACAAAAAGAAAATGAAGAATTTGGACAAGCTTAAGGAAACACACCAGGCTGATTCTATCACTTTCAATCCAAGCCAGATCTGTGGTTTCTAAAGCAAACTTCAGTTATATTGTTAGTAAGGACTCATCCACTGTGGCATTACCTATGAATAATACTGAATTTGTGTGAACTGTTAGGTTTCAAAAAGGGAAATATGCCTCTAATCTGTGATTTAAATATATATATTTGTATAAAATGTGAAATAATAGAAATTGGTTCAAAGAGCATAGCTTCTTATGATTTCAAGATGGAATTTTGGAAAAATCCATCAACTTTTTTAAGGTAACTATCTGTTTCTTTTTTGACTCATTAACATGATGAACAATACATTCCTTCTACAATTAATGTGTTGATAGATTTTAACATAAAATAATATCGAATTTAGTTAAATGCTTTATCTGTATCCATTGAGAAGATCACACAATTTGTATTTTTAATTCTGTTTATAGGTTGTATCATATTGATTGATTTGCATAGGTTGAACTAATCTTACATCCCAGGAATAAATCCCATTTGATCATGGTGCATGATCCTTTTAATGAACTCTTAAATTCAGTTTGCTAGTACTTAATTTTAAGATTTTTACATCTCTGTTCATCAGAGATATTGGTCTGTAATTTGTTTTTCTTTAGTGTCCTTGTCTGGTTTTGATATCAGGTAATGCTGCCCTTATAAAATAAATTTGGAAATGTTACAACCTGTTCAATTTTTTAGAAGAGTTAGAGAATAAGTATCAATAATTTTTTAAACATTTGGTAGAATTCAACAGTGAAGCCTTCTGGTCCTGTGCTTTTCTTTGCTGGAAAATTTTTGATTACCAATTCAATCTTCTTACTTGTTATTGGTCTGTTTGGATTTTCAATTTCTTCATGACAGTCTTGTTATAGGAAAGGGGTCCTGATCCAGACCCCAAGAGAGGGTTCTTGGATCTCATGCAAGAAAAAATTCAGGGTGAGTTCAAAGTGCAAAGCAAAAGCAAGTTTATTAGGAAAGTAAAGTAGTCAAAGTACAGCTAATCTACACAAAGAGTGGGACGTTTCCAAAAGTAAAAGGAGGAATGTGTCCACCATGCAATACTCATTTATGTAAGATAAAAAAAAAAAAAAAAAGATCATGGGGAGATATGCTCTGCTACAGGGATTTGTGATAAAGGATTAATTTACTTAATCACTATATTTTGCAAGAATCAATATTATCGTTAAAGCAAAATTAGGAATGCTTCTGTTCTCAAGATATCAGATATAAGGACACTCCCAAGTCTGGGTCTGTTTAGTAAACATTATCAATCTGTTCCCTTAACTGTAAACATCTAGAGGCTAGGAATACCTAACTTTCTGGGTATGCAGCCCAGGAAGTCCCAGCATCATTTTCCTAGCCCTCACTCAAGAAGGAGTCACTCTGGCTGGAACGCCACTCTTGGTAACATCTATTCCTATTTTTCAAATCATTTTTTATGAGATAAATTATGTATTAAGTCAAGACCTTTGAAAACTGAGTTTAAACAATCTTATAATTAAGTTCTGTTTCCAAATGTGCTTTTATTAGGATTTTGTAAGAGGCAGTGTCAGAGGTTAGCAGAGATTTCATTTTTCAATGAAAGTCTTCATTTTCATTTATCATGTAGAAAATACTGAGGTTTTTCCTGTTTCTATTTTTTAAAATGACATTATATTTGTTATCAAAGTAATTTTGTAATCATAAAATGAACAACCAGAAAGCAAAACACAACAACAAAATTTAAGAAGGGATCAGATAATTGTAGCAACAATGTCTTTTTAAATTATGCATCCTAGACATCAAACATCTGGAATTACCAGAAATTAAGTTCACATTTTCCCTTCTCCAATCTGTGAAATGCACGTATTCACAGGCTACAGAGCTCTTTATATACTTCATTTCTTTTGCTTCAAAGGCAGTTATTTTTAAAGTTATTTTGAAGAGAATTGTTTTATAAGTGTGGATTATTTAAAATGTTATTTAGTAAGTGTGTTACTTAAAAAGTGGATTGTTATTTAAAAATGTAACTTTCAGCTTATAACATCCATAAACATTTATAGACATCATATCCATAAAAACATTAATAGAAAGAGAATACTAATTTAAATTCCGCTTCATTTAAAACACAGTCTCATGTGTGTTTATGTTGATTTAATAATGGACCTAACATAAGAATTAATAATAATAAGTAACAGTACTAATTATGAATACATCTAGTTTTATCATACTATGCTCAAAAAGGTGTTTATAGTTATAAGAATGCATATGATGCAATAAGTCAATAAGTGAATTAATAATATAAAAAAGGAAACAAAAATTAAAAATAAATGAAGTAAATAAAATAAAATAAAAAATTAAAACGAAATAAATTGAAGACAGAGATTAATTCAGTTATTTTAAAAATACAAAAATCAGCCTCACTAGAGAAGTTAATATTATTTAACGTCATAACTGTTTGAGGGTAAATCAAACTAATCTGGTACTAAGTGGTATTTATCTCTCTACTGCCTCAATATGGAGCATGGTTAGACTTTAAACACAGATTGACTAAACTGGGTAAAGTACACTGGTAGAGGATCTGGGTTCAGAAATAAAATGAAGCCAGACAAAGCATATAATCATAGCTATCATTCAAAAGTTAGAAAGCAGTTCCTATCAAAAGAGAGAGTTCTTCATTTGGGTTCCACAAATAACTCAAGTAAGTATCTGGAGAAGCTAAACTAATCAAATATGAAAGCTAACATGTTGATCTTGATCTCTGAATTGAGGTAGACATAGCCTTTAAATGCGCCTTTCAGCCTAGCAGATGTGCTATTTTTAAGTCAGTTTTTTTCACTTTTTTATACCTATAAAGAAGGAATAATAGTATTTTCTGTACTTTGAAGCTGTTGTATTATATAAACTAATGCATCTGAAAGCCAATAACATCTTATTTCTTAAACTATTAATAATTTACTTGGAAATATTTGGTGTTAAAAAGTTCAATCCTCATGTATCCAAAATGAGATTTACAAATATTAAAGATCTATAGTTATGGCTACCATATTCTGCGGGCTTGGGTTAGATTGAGCCTCAGGCTGAAATAAAGAAGGCTCCAGTTGAAATAAAGAAAAGCATTTCACAGACCACACTTAATCTCTTATTATAAAATAAACAACTTTTCTGGAGTAACTGTCCACAATAGTTAGTCTCTACTGACTTCATAATTAACAGAAAATATTGAGGGGTCCCGCATACCACCAGAATACTCACATGATTCCAACAATAATTTTAGTGGGAGAGAAAAAAGGTAAATGATGCTTTTGGAGTCAGGCTTGAATATTTACGATGTCAGAGCTAGGGAGTATAATCTTTCTATTGAGTTTCTGCTACTGATTCTTAAGATATCCGCTGTACTCATTTCTCTACAAAGTTGAGAAACAGTCTTGCCAGAAGGGACCCTCCCTTACATTTATCTTCTGACTTCTATCCATCATTTGTTTTTGTTTTTTACTCAAAATGTACTGATTGTACATGCCATAACCTTAAGATGTAAATCCCTTCCTACAAGGGCAAGGATTTAGTTCTGGTTCAAAAACTCAAGTCTGTTAATTGTACATTGAATAATTTGTGTTCTGGAAAAAGTTAACCAATGAGCCTCTAGGTATCCTTGTGGTAAATTTTTTGGAAACATTCAGAAAAACATAAAATATGTATAAAGAAGCATCAACAGGGAAGGTTCAGAAAGGCTCTGAGTTTGCATTCAGGCTCTGACATTAATTACCTGTGTGACATGAACAAGTTATTGAACCTCTCAATGTCAATATTCTAATTTGAAAGCAAGAATCATAATATAATCTACTGCAAAGGACTATCTGCAGACTAAATATAAATAAAATTATGAAAATAGGTTATATCATAGTAAGCAATTTTAAAATATTTGCTCTTATTGTTGTTTTGTTTTGTTTTGCCATGCTACCTCCTCACTTTAAGGATTTAAAAATCCTAAACATTGAAAATGAGTTTTAAGATAAAACGTTGGAAATCAATGAGATAAGGTTTATAATGAGAGAAGAAGAAACATAAGAATAAAAAATAAGAAAAGAAGATGAAAAAGAAAATAAAAAATATATTAAAATGCAAGGAATTATTTTGAGAAGAAAAATAATTTTAGAAGCTTATGGATAATTCACTTAACTATAAAATTTTTCTAATTTCTTTGCATTCAATAATGAGCTGAGGAATCAATCCATTGTACACTTTATTGTAATGGAATAGTAAGAATTAGTGATATTTACACTAAATAGCAATATATACCATTTTAAATATATCTATATTTATACCATATTAAATATATTAAAATTATATATGTTAAGTGTGTGTATATATATAATTACATAACATTATAACCATGCACAAAACATTCCTATTCCTAGACTTATATTCACCCCCTGATGAAAGCATGTTTCCTAATTCTCTAGTAGTCAGAATTATTTCCCTTGTAGGTATATACATATTGCATCACCATTCTTTATCTTTTGTCCCTTTCTACTTTAACTTCAAATGCCCAAGCATCTTATTATGTTTAATAAGCATATGATTCAATGACCTCATCTATTAAATTGAGACCACTTTGTCATGGCTTAATAAAATACGGGTAAAATGTATAGCAAAGTGCTTTCTAAATATGAGATTATAAATAACAAATAGGGTGTATTCATAGAAGACAGTGAGAAAACAGTGTCTTCTAAAATTCCCATATTGTTAAAGTGTTGTCTGATATACAATGAGGAAAGAGAAAAGAAATGTTGTTACTTCTGTTTTTACTCTATTTCATACCAATTTGCTCCATTCCATAAACTTCTAATAATATCTATCTAATTAAACTTAAGGGCATAATTGCAATAACTTTAAAGCATATCTAGAAATTCAGTTGCTAGACAATGCTTTTACTTGATTATAGCAGATGTCAAATAGTCCAATGGAAAAGAAACTTTGACCTTCTAACTTCATGGAGCTAAAAAACTATCATCATGCTGATATTTCTTTCACTTGAGTGTGTATGTCCCAGATAGGCACGGTCTGAAAACATTGAGGAGAATGAAACTCACCTCAAGAAATAAAGCTCTGTGGATACTGAAACAAACCATTTTTATTGCCAAAGGAAGATAGAAATGAACCATAATATTAGACAGCCTAAAACTGAAAAATGCCCACTGGCCCATTTTATTCCTTCAGTGCTTCTTTCTGCACTTGAAACATTACTCCCCAAAGAATACTACCAAATGCTTCATCTTCTCCTGTTAAATGATTCAAATGATGGCCTTTCATTTTTACAGCATGAAAGCCCCAACATTAGTGTTTTTTAACCACTGACTTTTCTTTTTATTTTGTTTCTATACATCTAAAACCAGGTTAATTCACTTGGGAGTATGCACTGGCCTATAAGTTAGAACTTCTCGCACTTTGCATACCACTAGGGCCAGAGTTATTTAGCATGAGAGCTGGATTCTATTACCACATTTTTTTTTCTACATCATATCAGAACTTACCCATGGAGGAGCACATATTCACTCACAGAATTGCTACTCTGAGGAAACAAAGGTAGTATTTGTCTCTTTCTCTTTCGTAATCATCTAGTAATATAGCATTTCCTGATTCTTTTAAATACCAAAGGTACCTAAAACCAGAAAATTACTCATTATAGTGACTTGCTAGAATGTCTGAAACCCTCAGTGTTAATTCTGTCTTTGGATTACGGGAGACAAAAAAATTTCTATTGAAATTTATTAGCTGGAAGGATACAAAACTTTAAGGGTTACCACTTATAAAACATTAACACAAATAGAATAATATGATTAGCTAACAAAGAGTGGGACCCTGAGGCATTAGGTCAAGGACCAGGTGGAAAGAGTTCTGAAAGAGTGAACATGAAGGAGAATATCAAGAGTTGGAAAGAAATGGAAAACACATTTTCCAAATGGCATACCCTTTATGTAATATTGTGCTTTGTAAAATTTTAAAGGTTTGGACTAAGATGTTGTTTTATATGCATACAAATGCTTACTTGATAATATTTGCATTTAGGGTATTAATAAATGATGATTAAAGAAAATTATGGCCTTCACGTGTGCCTATGGGGAGTCTTGATAGGCTTTCCAATAATTACCATCTTTCTGATTAGAGAAGGGAAGTGGAATTTAAAGCAGAACACCAAAGTTTTAATTAAATGTATGAGAGAAAGTTGATACTAACGCACACAAGAGAAAATTACTGAAGCATATCCAATTTGACCAGAAGTCAAGAATTTTCAGCAAAAAGAAAACCTCATAATCATAAGATCTTGTTAATACCAACACACTCATCTTATTCATCTGATAGCTGTAATTTCAAATTTTAATGAGAAGCATCCAAAACCAACATAAACAATGTTTTCGTGGGGATATTGAATTGCACCCTACCCTCACAAAGTTTTTGACACATATCCAGGATTTATATTACAAGTACATTAACTATAAAAAGGTATTGTTCAAAGCAAAAGTACTGGAAAAAGAAAAAGGAGAAAGAGTGGTAATGGGATTTGGGAATCAACTGAATTGATTTTTTTCAAATTGGCCTAGCTAGGTATACGGCTATTAATTTTCTCAGTAGTTGTTTCTACATAGTAAACTATATGTTTCTTTTGATCTAAAAATAACTAAAGAATTTATTAAGTTCTCTATGATTTTAATAGCACTGTGGGTTTTTAAAATAAATTATCAGGTTGAATGAACAATCCACATTTATTAGAGGCTCTTTATATTATTTCATGGTAAATACTTTGCAATGATTATATGCTCTGAGAGAGAGAGAGAGTTGAGTTACTAAAGAATACATGATATGACTAATAAACATTATAGCCAGCATTCATTCATTTGTTAAGCAAATTGCCTGCTTCTTTTGTTTCATACACTGAGCCATCAGGATGGCAGAAAAAAATTAAAATCCTCCTCTTTCAAGGATCCCTCCTTTTAGGTTGTAGGTCAAGTAAAAAATCGAAGAACTGGGTTAGTACTGAGCACATAGGAAGAAGTACTAAGTAAAGACATGCACCCATTTTGGGGCAGGAAATTGCCTAAATCAGAGTCTTCAGGTATACACCATGATGCTCTAAAATCTTAGAGCAAATAATCTTTTTTAAAGAAGTCTTTCATCTGTGCTAAAACTCTCTACAGAGCTATTACGGAAGCATGATTATATAGAAAGCTAGAGTTTTAAGCCAAAAATAGTAGGAAAAAATGTATCATACAACTATGTCAGGCAGGTAATTAAGTTAAAAGCACATTTTCATTATTTTCCTGGATTTGGTAATGTGTATAGTATAAACATTATACTTGGTTGGTAAAACACTGTTTTTATTGGTTTATGTGAAACCTTTTTAAAAATTATTTTAGTACATATATGTGTCTGCCTAAATAATATACTCTTTAGTGTTGCTTGCATTTAACTTTTTAGTTTGTTTATTTTACTAAAATAATTTTACTGAAATAGAGAACCCATCATTTAACTCAAAACTAAAGCAAACTGAAAAAGACAACCGCCCAACCCCCTACAAACACCCACACACATAATTGGTAATTCATATCTGCCTATTCCTTCTTTCTCTTCCTTTCTTCCCAGCTCTTCTACTGCAGAGATAACCACTATTCTGAATTGTGTTATTATTGTCAAGTTTTAAAATGAGTTTTATCACATATACAAATATATTTGAGTAACGTATTGTATGGTGTTGCTTTTTCAATCTTGTACATTTCAAAAACAAGACAAAACAAAACTCAGCTATGTTTCCAAGATCAGGTAGGTACTACTTAAATCATTTTAAAGTGCTCATTGTCTAATTAAGTCTGTTTGAATTGCTTTGGATACCTTCTCTAGCATGTTAAGTGTAAGTTCTTCTTTTTCCAAAACTAGTACAAACACAACAGTTTGTGGGGACACCAAATTGGAGTACCATTAAAAAAACAGAATGCCAATTCATTCAAGAAGAATTTTAATTTCTCTAATTTTTTTCATAATCTATTCTTGCAATTATTCTATTGTTGTAGTTGTCATCTAAAAAGTATGTCAGAATGACCTGGAGGAATTTTCAAGATATAGATCAGTTTTGAGCCCTACAACCAACACCATGTGGGGAAGATGCCTTAGCTTCCTGAACATTAAAAAGATACTAGATGATTCTTAATCACTTCATATGTTCCCATGCCCAAACATGGGATTAAAAAAAACAACAAACAACTACTAAGGTGATAAGCTGGTTAAGTTCATCTGAGCATGTCTACCATTTGAGGATCTGCTACTAGGTGAAAGATGATACCTTGAACCATAGTATAGTATAGTGGTTAGGAGTGCAGATGCTGGAATCAAGCAGCCTGGATTCAAATTTTCACTATACAAACTTGGGCAAATCTCTGATCTTCTCTATGCATCAATTTTATTTATTTAATAGAGTTAATATAATTATTGAATCTTCCTTATGAGCTTACAGAAATTAATAATTAAGTTAAAATAGACAAAAGTGTTTGAAAAGTACCTGGTAAATGGTAGTTGTTATTGTTTATTAGAATTAAGTGCTATCTTTTGTGGTGGTTTTGAAGATTTATTAGCTTAAATTATCACAGATGCAAGTTTGATTTTGTTACTTACATGATCTAAATCATAACATAACCAAGATAAATATAAATTAATTATTATTTATAAATTGAGGCAGATTCAGTTTTGTGAGGCCTGGAGCTTATAAAATTTGTGGGATTCTGTTTAAAAATAAAACATTATGAATTGAGTTACTGCATGAAAATGAAAACTTATATAAAATGGGAAACTAAATCACAAAAAATAACATTGTAACAAACTGACATATAGTACGTACATTACAAAAATCCAGAAAAATAATAAAAATGTGTTTTTAACTTATCAGCCAGACGCAATCGTATGATACGTTTTGTCCTACTATTTTTGGTGTAAACGTCTTTGCCTTTTTATATAATAGTGTTTTTGTATTAGCTCTATAGAGAAATAGTTGAAGTTATCTTTTAGCACAGATGAAAGAAATGTTTATAAACGATTATTTAGCTCTAGGATTTTAGGGTCGAGTATATATCTGAATAGGATAAATTTGTTTTGACCTAAGTGTCAGCCAATGGAAAGATTTTACGGACATCAATAAGTAGCTTATTACATTTCATGACATGAAACAAGTCTTTCATACTGCACTGCAATATGCTCTTTGGCTTTGTACCTCCCTGCCACAATGCTGAACAAGTTGGCACAGCACTTCTAGAAACCTTTGCTAGGAGGAAACCACGAGCAATAAGTTAACTATGCACAGAAGTGACTACAAATGTAAATAAAAAGATATTGCACTAAACTCGGACAAGATATACCTCAAACATGCCCTTAGGCAGATTCCAAAAATGCCCATGGCTACTTCAAAGCCACTTGACATTGAAGCTGGAGTAAAGAGACAACAATCTCAAGTGATCTTTGTTGAAATAACTTACTTTGGTACATTGTATTGAAAATACAGGTACATGAGAATACATTGCTAGGTCCTCTGCAAGGGCCCCAGAAGTTGCTCATGCAAGTAAAAAGGCATGGAGTTTAAATTATAATCTTATACAGGTAAAACAGCTTTAAAAATCGGTACTAATATGGCACTAACTGCTGCAAAACATAAGATTAGTTGTAAATATAAGAAAAAGTATAAGCTTCCTTAGAAGATAACTAAGCAGACCTTTCTTTCAATTTTACCTGGAGTTTTGGGGGAAAGTATGTTATTTAATAGATAAGAAATATAAATGCTATTTATGTTTTGGTATGTAAAAGTATACCGATATATTCTCAGGTAAAATTACATTTTTTCCAGGATACACATCATAAAAACTTTTATATAAGTCTCATGCTTGTGGTATGTTGCTTTGGTCTGCTCCCTCCAAAATCTAGTGCCATGAATTTATTTTCTTCTTAAAAAGAACCAGTAGGTTATATATTTAAAATATTTATGATGGTTTAAGAATAGAGAAAGACTTTTCATGTTAAGATTTTTTTGTGTGTGTCAGTAAAATAGAAATGACTCCAGTAATATCAATGCAATATTAAATTTTAAAATACACCAAATTAATTTCAAAATAATTGTTATAAAAAAATTTATATCATTTTGTTTTGGAACACTTCATTCAAGAAACTTCATTTCATACTACTTCTGATTAAATACATTGACTTCAGATTATTGAACATGATTTCAAAAAACAGTGGCACAATAATAATTCATGGTTTGCCCAAGGTAATAAAATTTTGGAAACAGGATTACTATTGTCTCATGTAGAACTGTTTTCTCCCAAAACAATTAGCAATTCTCTCATGCAGAAATGTTCTCCCAAAACGAACTGAGCACACTCATTGAACAATACATTTTCCATACATTTCTTTATAAGAAATACATATACGATTTCAATAATAGTGTCACTAATTTATTTATATATATTTGAAAACTGTAAGATTTAAAACTTAGGATAAAGTAAACATAATTATTTTGAGTGCTAGCATTAATTTCAAGTGCTTGATTAACTACTGCTTTTAAAAGCCAGGTGTATGCCATTTTGCATTTTATAAGAGCTAAAAGTATAGAAAAAGCCAGAAGCTATAATTTACTAGCCAATAGGCCAAACACTGTGTATGGTAGTGAGGATTAATTTTCAAGACCCTGCATCATATGATTTTCTGCTATCAGTAGACCCACTGTTTTATCACAGACATGTTGAGTTAGGAAAAATTTTCCCCAAATCATTAACTTTCTTTTTATGCTCTGAACCAAAATCACTTCCAGGAAAAGAAAAAAATGTGCTTAAAGCTGCCTAAGGAAAGTTTTCAATAGCAATTTGGTCTTTTTATAGGATGAAATTCCTTTTGGCATTTCAAAACACTCTTCTCACTTTGAAACCAACATAAAATCTGATTATTGTAATAGGACTACCATGTGCTCTTCTCCATCTATAAATTCCTGCAGTCTCATGTACTCATGTACTGAAGAACCACCTGGCTCAGCATCACAAAATGGAGAACAGATGGACAAGAGACATGCAGCATAATGAAGACAACTACAGAGAAAAAGACACATTATCATTAAAAATCAAGCTAAATTTATTATACATCTTCCTTTACATGATTTAAATTTTAATATTTTGGAAAGTAAAAGCTTTCAATAAAAATTTCAATAAATACACTCTCCTTCCACTGGAAAGTGTCATTTGACATCATTATTATAGTTTACTCGTGGAATGGATTATCTCTTGAAGATGTAAAAATCACTTAAAGGCATGCACAAAATGTATGAAATATGTATAAAGCTACTGTATGAAGCAGGCCATCAGTAACTAAGTGGTTATTAAGGGTGCGCTCATTACAGGCCATAGAGTAAGAATGTTAATGGGAAATGGCTGTTATAAAATATGGGTTGGTGACAACAGGAAAAGGACAGGGGAAAAAATAAAGGACATTTATTTAGTTATGAGCTCTCAGCAAAAAATGCCTGAGATCCCAAACTTAATTGGTTGACTCAGGCTTCTAAAGCACAGAAGAAGGCTGAGAAAATGGAGAAACAGGCCACACAAATTAGGTGACTCCTTCCTGAGCTCAGCATTATGTGGAAACATCTAATTGAATAATTCACTTTGTGGGATTACAAATAATTAGACAATTTTTATTCACAGTGTCTCATCATGTAATTATAACCACCTTCCTTTAGAGAAATTACATATTTCAGTTTCATAAGGTATGAAATGCTATAGTTGTAAACAATATGAAACAAAAATTCTCAGACAGGGCCATCAATCACCTTGATTTTAATGTGTTTGGTGTGTTTACATGGCAAGTAGAATTATTTTTATTTTTAAGTAACCAGGATATGTTTCCAATATCATATCACATCACTGCATATTCTTTCTATAAGCAAATTTTATCATTTTTAGAGAATTATTATTATTATAGTGCCATGACATGGTAATAATAATTTGCCTTGCAGATGCTTTTGCTGATATGTTAAACTTATCAGAAGACATCAGTTTCTCTTTTGAATACTAACCCAAGAACCTGAATTCTACTTTTTACCCATTTTCCTTATAAGTAAACATGATAAAGCCTTTAAAGCTACACTATTGAATGCAACAAAAAAAATGCTTTATGTAGGTACTAACATGCATAATTTTATAAATATTTCATAATGACAATTACAAAAAGGTAACTAAATTTTACAGAGCTGCCCTAAGTGTTTTACACATACATTCTCAATTCAACAAAATGCCTCTGTAAGGTAGTACTATTTTAATCCCCTTTTTACACATATGAAAACTGAGCTTGTAGTCAGGTCACACCACTAGAATGTGGAGGAGTTCTGAATTTGAGCTCAGGCAATTAATTTTTAGTAGTGTTGTGCTCTTGGACACCCTATTATTCTGCCTTGCTATGATTTTTGTGCATATATTATGTGCCATGAAGCTTTTTGCAGTTTTTTTGTATGTATTAATTCACTCTTTTCTCAACCATATTAAATAGATACCATTATTATACAGATTTTATATATGAGGAAACTGAGGCCTTAAAAGTTGCATAATTTGTCCAATTCTGCCTCTTAGAGAAGAGGAAATATCTAAGACTTCTATAGATAGAAGAAAACTTAGCTGCCTAGCCTACGTGTCTAAGTCTAGATGTTTCAAAACTGGATCCAATGCTGGTTGAATGCAGCATTAAAAGGTGAAGACAGATTGTCTGATTTCTGTATAGGGCTTTCTTAACTCTTACTCAATACAGAACACGTATCAACTAGGCTAAATCCACCACAAAGAATGCTATTTGCCTCATCTTCTTAATTTCCACAATGAAATCTTCTATTTCAATTGCGACCTACAGTCCAATTGGCTAGAGATCAATTTGCAAAAATAACTGGATTGTTTTATGTATTTACCAGAATTTGGTCCCCCAAAATCTAAAAAAGTATTAGTTTTTTCATATAGTTAAGTAAGCTAATAATGTATGCAATAACAAATACATATGCTGTTTCCTGCTATTAAGCTTCATTCAACCTTTTTTCACTAAGAATTGGTGAAATCTTTATGCATCTGTTGGATGGGGAGTGTATGGTCTGATTTATTCTCTCTGCCTACTCTTCCTCCATATCTCACATTGCTCACACACCCTCTGTTCTACTTTGGAATGCTCATTTCCTTATAACTTTTTTTATTACTAATTGGATGTAAAGAGATGCTATGATCTGCAATTGTTCAAGTTTTAAACTTTAGATATGGCTTTCATAGTGTGATTAATTAAATAGAAATTTTATTTAAAAGGTATTGTTTTCTTTCAATGCATTCAGCAAGAACCTCACTCTAAAGTGTCTCTTCACGCAGTGGCATGGTTTTCCATTTGTTTCACTTCCCTTTGCAATCTAGGATCTGTCCTTAGTACGGTTGTACTGTCTTTACTGGGAAATATTGATTTCCAGGTTGCATCAGCTATAAGAGAAAGGCAGCTGACATGAATGCCCATAGCACAGTTGGCTAGAATATATAGATTCAGGCAGTACTTAGACAGGGAATGCTATTTTCTTTACAACTGGAGATTTGTAATAAAAATAAATAAATTACTAACTATAAAATGTACCACAAAACATTTTCAACTAATTAAACACTGCCAAATATAACATAAACATCCATACATATAGATGAGATATTCACTTAATGAGTATGGAATAATTATGTCAATATAACATTCAACCAAAAGTCAGCTTTTACTCACATTCTGTTAGCAGTCACTTTAACTGCTAAATATATCCCAAGACTCAGTGTGAAGGACCTGATAGTAGCTCAACGTGGCATTTTATATTTGGTAACCCCAGGATGCACAAGGATTTCTCAAATCAAATAATCTTCAGAAAAAGTGTAAAACCCGGTAGGGTTCACTCTACTGCAAAGTTTGTAAAACAAATTTACCATGTGCTCTAAGTAGTCAATTCACGTAACTTGTAAACCAAACAAATTATGGAAGCTTTAGTTTTTACAAAATAATCTTACCCTAATACCAAATATAGTCTAGATGTAAAAATGCAAAATCATGCGTGTGTGGAAGGTTACTACAAACAATAGTGTTGTGTTGTAAGCCTGTACCATTTTTTTCTATTAACTTTTGTCTTCCCTTTATTTTGCTCAAATTATTCACTGAGGTTGGCTTCAGTTGGGGGTTAAGACAGAAGACCTCTAAGATAGAATTAAAATGGGAGCTATTTCCTTAGTTACAGGAATACAGAATTATTTTATAACACTATTTTAATTATGATGAAATGCCTAGAAAAAAAAGACTCTCATTACTTGATACATGGCTGCTTACCAGTAGTTTCCTCTTCATCTTTACCAATGTCGAGTATTCAATTCTAAATAAAATGGACATAAAGATATTTCCTTTGTTTTGATTGCTAGAAGACATGACCTGGTTTTCTTCTCAACGCCTAGGGTTTTTTTTTTTTTTAACATGAGTTTCTTTTTTTCTCCTTCTCCTCTCTTTATTATTTGAATTTTTATCCTGTACTATTAATTTAGACCTAGTGAATACATGCATATCTGTGTATATGTGCATGTTTGCACGTGTGTGGAAAGAGAGAGAGAAAGAAAACTATTTTATTTATTCATTTTATTTATTTATCTATTTTGAGATGGAGTCTCACTCTGTCTCCCAGGCTGGAGTGCAGTGGCGAGATCGCCACTCACTGCAAGCTCCGCCTCCCGGGTTCATGCCATTCTCCTGCCTCAGCCTCCCAAGTAGCTGGGACCACAGTCGCCCGCCACCAAGCCTGGCTAATTTTTTGTAATTTTAGTAGAGACAGGGTTTCACCGTGTTAGCCAGGATGGTCTTGATCTCCTGACCTCGTGATCTGCCCGCCTCAGCCTCCCAAAGTGCTGGGATTATAGGCGTGAGCCACCGCGACCGGCCAAGAAAACTATTTTGAAAGCTCTTCCGGGAAATCTTGTGCATGCTAGTTTAAGAGCTGCTGACCTAGATTGCCAATCTAGTATTCTGTTTACTCTACAATGAAATGGTGTGACTCAATTTAGTTTCATTTAATAAACATGCTTTGAGTGTCTGCAATAGGTCATGGATTCTGTAATGCTATATGTATGTGTATATAAGTAAGGGATGGTCTCTGTCGTCAAGGAACTCACATTTAATATTTCATCTTAAATCATTATGTATTATCACATTGACATTTGCAGACTAAGCATTACGTAGTGCATGCTTTCCACCCTCATAAGAAAGCCACCATTGAGAAGAAATCTCTAAACCATTCTTTTGTGATCTCATATACATTTCAAGATTTTGAAACAAGTGCTTCAACAGTTTATTTTGACATGTTTTCTATGAATTTCAGATATACAATTCTGTTTTATGCATTTAGTCCCTGTTTATCTTATCTTTATAGCATATTAGGTTTGAGAGGGCGAGATCAGGCATCACAACTGGTTTATTTCAAATCCTAGTTCAGAAAAGTGGGTTACAGAAATACTCTTTAATCTTAAAATTTCAGGGCAAATGTTAGTAGAAAACATCATAGCTTCTAATGAATAAATTGATTTTGATATGCAGACAGCTATGTCAATGATATGTCTGATACAATGTCAAAAGAGCATCAAAAAGTTTACACTGCATTTCCCAATCTTACAATTCATAAGAATCCTGGGCAAAGTCCTGGCAAACCATTTACTAATTTATTAATCCATATAAGATTAATTCTGTTAACAAGTTTTTAATTAAAAAGAATCAATAAGCAAGGTAGAAGCATTCAAGTTTACGGCCTGTGTTTTTCAAATGTGAAATTTCAGTTTTGGATGTATTCTGCTCTTTGAATTAAAAATGGCTTTCATACTATATCTTATTCAATGTAGTTTATTTACAAGCATGGCATTGTGTCCCTTCATGTGACATTATGAAAAGCAAACTGATTTTTTTTCCATTTCAAACAATTGCTGAATACCACCATAAGCTTTTGTGAAATTTGAGAGAAATCTCTAACTCACCTCAGACACGACCTGTGTCACAAACAGGCCTCAGGCCTTCTCTGAGCACATGTGGAGCACAGCCCATCTGGCATTGTTGAGTTGTGGCCTTATTTCTGGCAAAACAATCATTTGTGGGAGCCAAGAATAAGAGAATTAAAAGGAACTGCCCGTATATCAGACTAAAAGAAAGTGATGAGTGTATGAAATCTCCCAGTGGGTAGAGAATCAATCTTAAATTATTTTGGCTGCCTTTGCAAACAGATAGAATTCCCTTTCTCTACTTTGTTCTCATTGAGATCTTCAATTTTTACATGGGAGAGCAGCTTCAGTTATACATCCAACTCATTTGAGAAAACATATTTGAACCACAGGCCTTTTATGAAAGTGCAATTTATCTCATGAACATTCTTTTGAAACTTTTAGATACTTAAATAGTGCCAAATTCAATTTGTTTTTAATTCACTCAGTAATTAATTTTGTAATGAATCTATACTGTCAAGCCTGAAAAGAAGGGCCACAGTAAACTGTTTACTGTGGGTGGAACTTGTTGGAAAAATAGAGTTACATCACTAGTAGTAATAAAAAAGGTAGTAATATAATCATAATATAGTAATTAAGTAATATAATCATAAACAGCTAATATGTATTACCTGTGGCAGCAATTTTAAAGTATATTTTACTGGGATCGTTATTTAATTGTTAAAACAATCTTATGGGTAAGTACTATCATTAGCCTCAGTTTGCTAATTGAAGACATTGAGGTTCAAGCAAGTTACAGACCTTGAGTAATCTGACAGAGCTAGGAAATAAATGCTTGGGAAGTAAGAGAAACTGTATTACTCCACTTTTATTGCTATAAAAATACCTGAGACTGGGTAATTTATTTAAAAAAAGGATTTATTTTGGCTCATGGTTCTGCAGGCTATACAAGAAGCATAGTGCTGGCATTTGCTTCTGGTGAGGACCTCAGGAAGCTCGGTGGAAGGTGATGGGGAGCCAGCACATCATATGACAAGAGTGGGGAAAGAGTAGTGGGGAGGCACCACACACTTTTAAACAACCATATCTTGTACGAACTCAGAGCCAGGATTCGCTCATTAGCAAGGGGATAATGACAAGTCATTCATGAGAAATCTGCCCCCATGAGCCGAACATGTTCCACCAGGCCCCACCTCCAACAATGAAGATTACATTTCAACATGAGATTTGTAGGGCATAAGCATCCAAACCATATCATTCTGCTACTGCCCAGCCCCCCCCAAATTTCATGTCCTTCTGACATTGTAAATAACAATCATACTTTCTCAATAGTTTCCTAAAAGTCTTAACTTTTTCCAACATTAACTCAAAAGTTCCAAGTCCATAGTTTCATCTAGTGATGAGTTCCTTCCACTTATAAACCTGTGAGATCAAAAACAAGTTATATACTTCCAAGATACAATGGTGGTACAGTCATTGGGCATACATTTCCATTCTAAAAGGGAGAAATCACCCAAAAAGTACACTAGGCTTCACACAAATCTGAAACCAAGCAGAGCAGTCATTAAGTCTTAAAGCTTCAAAGCAATCTTCTTTGACTTCACGTCCCATACCCAGGGCACACTGGTACAAGAGGTAAGCTCCCACAGATTTAGGCAGCTCTGCCCCTGCGACTTTGCTGGGTACAGCATCTGTGACTGCTTTCAGTTGGAGTTGAGTGCCTGCAGCTTTTCAAGCCTCAGGATGCAAGGTGCCCATGGCTCTACAATTCTGGGGTTAGAGGGCAATGGCACTCTTTCCACAGATTCACTAGGCAATGCCCTGTTGGGGACTCTGTGTGGGGCCTCCAATCCTACATTTCCCTTCTACACTACCCTAGTAGATGTTCATTGTGAGGGCTCCAACCCTGCAACAGGCTTCTGCCTGGGCACCCAGGCATTCTCGTGCATCCTCTGAAGTCCAGAAAGAAGCTGCTAAGCCTCCTTCACTCTTGCATTGTGTGCACCTGCAGACAACACCAGGTGGAAGCTACCCAGACTTATAGCTTGCACCCTGTAGAGTAGCAGCTTAAGCATTACCCAGAGCCCTTCTAAACATGGTTGGAGCTTTTCCCCATCGTTTTGCATATTAACACTTCACTCCCTTTCAGTCATGTTAATCTCTCTAGCAAGTAACTGCTTGCTCTAAAGCCTGCTTGTATTCCCTCCTGAAAATTTTTTCTTCTCTGCCACATGCATAGACTGCAAATTTTTCAAACTTTTATGCTGCGCTTCCCTTTTAAATATAAGTTTCAACTTTAAATTATTTCTTTGTTTCCACCTCTAATCATAGGCAGTTAGAAGCAGCCAAGCCACAACATCTTGAATGCTCAGCTGCTTTAAGATTTCTTCTGCCAGATACCCTACGTCATCACTCTTAAGTTCAAAATTCCACAGATCCTAAGGGCATGAACACAATGCAGTTGAGTTCTTTTCTTGGATGTAACATGGGTGATGGATAAGCTTTACTTCAGTTCCCAACGGGTTCCTTATTTGCATCTGAGACTCATTAGTGTGGTCATCATTGTCCATATTTGTATCAGCATTTTGGGCACAGCCATTTAACAGGTCTCTAAGAAATTCCATACTTTCCCCCTTCCTCCTGTCTTCTTCTGAGCCCTCCAAAGTTGTCCAACCTTTGCACATTACCCACCCCCAAAGTCACTTCCACATTTTCAGGTGTCTTTGTAGCAATGCCTCACTCCTTGGTGTCAATTTTCTGTGTTAGTTTGCTTTTGTGTTGCCATTAAAAAAAAAATACCCAGGCTGGGTAACTTATAAAGAAAAGAGGTTTAATTGACTCATGTTTCTCCAGGCTTTGCAGGAAGCGTGATGTCAGCATCTGCTTCTGGCAAGGTCTCAGGAAGCTTGCAATCATGCTGGAAAGCAGCAGGGAGCCAGGATGTTAGATGATGAGCATGATAGCAAGAGAGAAGCGAGGGAGGTGCCACATACTTTTAAACAAGCAGATGTCATGTGAACTTAGAGTCAGAACTCACTCATCACCAAGGGGATGGTTCTATGCCATTCGTTCACAAGGGACCTGCACCTGTGATCCAAATGCCTCCAACCACACACTGTCTCTCCAACCACACACTATCTCCAACACTGGAGATTACACTAGAACATGAAATTTGGAAGCAACAAATATCCAAACCTTATCAGAGACACATTATACTAAACATCTATGCACATTATCAGAATTAATCCACATACAAACCCTCAGAGAATGATTTTGTACCCATTTTTTTTTTAGATTCACGTCATTATCAAGTTAAATATCTTTCCCAATACTACACACTATGGGATTCTGACTTAAATCTGGGTTCACTCCAAGGACCACACTCCCTCCACTAAGCTTTAATCAGGTATATTTCTCAGAAGGAGGAGTAGGAGGATTAGAAGGAGGAGCAAGGGATAAAATGAAGCTACTTAGTTAGAGCGGATTAAAACACTTTTAGATGCACTTTATACCACATACCATGTGCTTTACAATGCTTTGATAAAACCATAGTTTTATCATCAAGTTTATAGAAATTTGATGATCATTTTTCCTGTTTTTATCTAATCAGTCTCTGTAATTTTTCATTCATTTTTAAACTAATAATGAAGCATTTCAATGTCAGTCTGATACTCATTTCATCCCTAAGGAGTAATCTGCAGGATTATTCCACAATGGGAAAAATCCATATTAACAAAATACTTTCATTCACATATTCCCTTATATTCACATTGAAGGTCATTTTGCCATACAATGGAGACCACACCTATTTAGTAGAAAGTCATACTGAAAAGAATACCGTTGAGTCAAACAACTAGAAAAAGAATAAGTAAAATTGAACATAATACTAATTATCTCTGTATCACTAGGCAAACCTTGACTACTAGCTTGAGAATGAAATGTGCACTGATTTTACGCTCACTTTATGCCACATTTATGGATAGCTATTAAAAAACATGCAGTATAAAAATGTAATCTTTAATTACAAATATTTGAGCAGTTGTTTTGTAATCAGAATTATAAAAATATGTTTTAATTAATAAAATTGGTTTTCAACATGTTTAGGAAAATGAATGGCTACTTAATTTTATTACTCACATAAAATATGCCAAAATCCTTCAGTGTACAAAACGGACCTAAGAAAGAATCTTTCTCACTGGCCTTCTATACTATTTTAATCCATTGCTATTAGTTCATTTCATTTGCACTGCTGGTTTGCCTCCTTCAAGCAATGATTTATTCACTTCCAGGTAGCAGAGTGACATATAGTACATAAAAACAAAACTCTTGAAGTGTTAAAATTTAAATCGCAAGTCTACTTTCTCAAAGTCAGATGCTCCACCTATAAATGGGGAATTTGGCAGAATCAGATTGTAAAGTTTTAAGGATAGTCACAAAATTAGTTGAGACCTGTCTTTCTTAAGAAGGAAGTTTAATTACATTACATTTCACTGTTTTTTTTTTTTTTTTTTTTTGGCTGTTAGTTCTTAGAAACTAGAGGGTATAGATTACATATTGTTACCTGGGGGTCCTTGCTCCCAGAGTTCCCAAGATGGTGGCAGGCCACTTCCAAAATTGCAGCAGGCCACTTCCAAGATGGTGGCAAGCCTCGTGTTCTCTGACCTGGGGTTCTTGGCCTCACGGATTCCAAGGAACGGAATCTTGGGCCCTGCTGTGAGTGTTATAGCTCTATTAGAAGCTGTGGGTCACGGAAGAGAACCCTGGAACCCAGTGACTAGTGTTCAGCTCGATTAGGATGAACCCGGGCACTTAGCCCTGCAGGAACAATGGCAAGCCTTTAGCCTGATCAGGAGTGGCAATGGGTGCCTTGCTGGATCAGGAGCACAGCAGACACCTTGCTGGATCTGGAGGGATGGAATTCAGCTGCGGATCTGCGATGGTGGCAAATAGCAGTGGCGGACGGCGAGCTCAGCTCAGCTCAAGCTGTAACAAACACAGACCAGAAGAGTGCAATTGCAAGATTTAATAGAGTGAAAAGAGAGCTCCCATACAAATGTAGGGGACCCAAAGAAGATTGCCTTTGCCAGCTCGAATGCCTGGGTTTATATCCTGATCATTATCCCTCCTGCTGTGCTCTCAAGCAACAGATGATTGGCTATTTCTTTACCTCTTGTTTTTGCCTAATTAGCATTTTAGTGAGCTCTCTTTCCTAGATGATTGGTCAGGTGTGAGCTAAGTTGCAAGCCTCGTGTTTAAAGGTGGAAGCGGTCACCTTCCCAGCTAGGCTTAGGGATTCTTAGTCGGCTGAGGAAATCCAGCTAGTTGTGTCTCTCAATATGATCAATTTCAAATTTGGGGCACATGTCATTATCTTAAAATGAGCCCAATTCATTTATGCATCAATTTATTTCATATTCTTCACATTCACATTTTTTGTTAAAGTAATGAAACCTTAGCCTTACAGGAATTACTACATAGATGCCTAAACACACACTGATGTTTCTAAAATGTCAATAACTTTCAGATGGGACAGATTAACCTCAAAGTCTGGGCTTGTGCATTTAAATCTCCCAAGGAGCAATGGGTCAAGAGAATGCAATTTACTCTAACAAAAATTTATTTAAAACAGTCCTTTTTCTTCCAAAGCTTTGGAGATTCCCAAACATTTGGATTCACAACACTCTTAATGTCTTAGTAACTTTTCTTTGCATACACTCTTGGCCAAAAGCAGTATCTAACAGTTCCATCTATTTAGTAGTTAAATCCAAACAACTTAATAAATGTTTGTGTTCTAACAGTTTAGTAGGCTTTTGGAAAAAATGCACATAAATCCAAAGAATGAAATTATATTTTTAGTTCATTCTTAAATAACCACAGTACCTTACAAATTAGATGCATGCACCTGTTTGGCACTGTACAATGCCCCAAGCCCTTAAGTCAGATCAAGCACTCTCACACTCATTTCCTTTTCTACATTGATTTCCACATGGCATTTGTTTTTTATCATGCAATGGAAGAAACACATCTTAGGAAGGTATGATGTCATCAAAAGGAATGTAACACAATGCAACTTTGGGATTGTGAATTACCTCAAGCTATTAGTGCACTCAGTGTCTGACAGATGTTTAGTATCACTGTGTTTTCCTTGAAAATTTAAAATATTATGCAGCTCTCCCATGAGTGTGGTGATACATTTGAGAGAGTATCTTGGTTCACAGTTTTGGAAGTGTGGTTGTAGTCTGTTGATCTCATGGTCATATACACATACCACAAATAACAGTAGCGCTTTTAAATTTTTAATTTCACTTCTAGGCTCATAACAGTTTCAACTTATCAACCTTTCTCAGAACCCTGGGTGACAGTGGAAGCCATGAAGAGTAGTTTATTCAAATTGGCCCTTATTTGACTGAAACGTGAAAAATGCCAACTGCATCAAGGTGCTGAAGCAGTGAAGCTGGTCTTTCCATTGATGTTTTTTAGAGACTCACTTTTTAATTTAATATTTTGGTTTTGTAGAATATTGAGGAAATATATTCGGTAGGCCTTTTGCTCTTCAAGAAGAATCTAGTTACACAATGAGTAACACCATGTTAAGTGAGGTATCAATGAAGATTCAGAATAATGGGCAAAGAAGAGGTACAGCCTTACGAGAAGTTTCGGCATTTCACTTATTGTCCAATCACTGATCATGGCAATTTTTGCAGTGTCTAGGCACCATTTCTTCCTGTTAATATTCATGAAGGCTTTGTGGTTACTTTTAAGTGTGCCATCGTAGGAAATTTTATATTTCCCACCCAGGGAAAAAGGCAGCAATGTTATTCACACTCACAGTGCCATGAAACAATATAGAAATTATCACTTCTGCAATTTCTGAATACCAGTTATTTCATACCGATTATGTCGTCACTCAGGATTCTGTACTATATGTAGTGTAGCCTATGAATATTGGCTTCCAATGTTTCTTTCAAAGGTTGTTATATTACTATATTTTGTTGATGATGACAGCAAATGCAAATCTTACCCAGAATGTAAATAAACATATGAACAATAATTCATTTTCTGGCCATCTTAAATTTATCCTTAATCATTTATTAACATAAATATACAGTGACACATCCTCTAACTATGACTTTTCAAATAATTAATCTATAACCAATGAATTCCTAGAAAATGATCTCTTTTAATGTTATATGTAGTCCCACCTTCCACACAGGGGAGGATGTCAATTAGAAGGTTCTTTCAACCTAACGGAATGATAACATCTAAATGTCTTTGAGGTGATAAATATGACCATCCCCAATCACCATTTGTCATGTTGTGTGAAGCCTATGGAGAGGCAGAGTTATCTGTTGGTGCCAGAAGTGAGGGTTTGGTTGGAAAGTAGGACACGGGATAAAAGACGCTTACTAATACCTCCTTCTTCCTCAGGTGTCGTGCTATGAAATAGCACTGTAGTTGAAATATTTTCAAGAACCCATACACTGGCCCCCACACTTGGCTCAGCCTCAAGGTTTGGCAGTAGATTGTATGGTAGTCCAAATCCCTCAACTTCAATTGAGAGTAACTCAGAATCACTGCGTCAGCAACCTTCTGTCACCCAATCTTATATGAGCCAGTGAAAGGAATACCATACATACCACAGGTGCCAATACAATAGCAGAGGTGGGAGTCAGTAGTCCCAGAATCCCTCTCAGCCCTAGTCAAGTCCTAGAGTAGGGTATCCTTCAAGGAAGGCACTCAAAAGCCCAGGCAACCATTCAAGCAGCCCAGAACAGGAGCATAGCTTGCTCAGGTCTAAAGGTGGTATTAAACGGGTTATTTAAGTATAATTGTACAAACCATGTGGTGCATCTCTCAGCCTTATAACTTTAAACCAAAATAAAACAGGTAGCAGTACATGGTCTCCTAACAGATATGTTTTCCTGAAGAAACAGAATAGTTTCAAAGAAAAGGCTGACATGTGAGGAACTCCTATCCAAATCTGGCCTGCCACCTGACCATTCTAAATTAAAGCCAGAAGTCAACAAGATCCATCTATGCACACAGAGCTTCTAGTTGGCTTTCCAGTGCATTCTTCTTAAATATAAATGGATAGCCACAGATTCTCAGATTATTTGAAGAAAGCCTCTAACATGATATGGATGAATAGCATGCAATTAATCCTGGAGAATTCAGAATTCAGAAGAAAATAAAAATATCCAAATAAATAAATTTCATGGAAGTCTTCTAAGAGGACAAAATATATTGCATCCAACACAAAAACAGCAAAACATGGTGGTATAGCAAAAAGATAATCAAGTTAGTAAAATAAAATTTCATAAATTTTATAAGAATTGTTGGGACTAATTTGATAAATATACCATAAAATAGAACCAAAGAATAAAGAGAGGAAATATAGGAGAGAAACTATTAGAAAACTGCAAAATAAATTCAGGGGTTTCCAGTGCCAACTAAGAATTCCAGAAAGAAAGAAACAACAAAAAACAAATTTAAACAAATGATTAAAATAATAACAAAACATTTTTCTCAGAAATTAAGGGCAGCAGTCACCTGGTTTCAGGTGACCACCAAGTGGTCTTAAATGATGACTGTAAAGGAATCACACCAAAATATGACATGATGAGCTTTCATTAATTTGTTTTTAGAGAAAAAATTCTGAGCAATTCAGAGAAAATTAGAAATCATATGTGAACAATAGAAAATAAAATGTCAGTGAATTTCTTAAGAACAAGTATAGATTCTGGAAAAAATAGAGCAATTTTGAATTTCACAGTAAAAGTAAAAATGATTTTTAGCCTGAAATTATATGCTTAGCCTGCCAAAGCAAAGGTATAGAATAAATTTGTGGATACCTATGGGCTCAAATTTTGATATATTAAACACTCATTCCTTTGAATCTTTGTTTACTAGAAGCGATGGAGTAAACCAATAAAGAAGACCTGGGATTCAGAGACAAAGTATGGCACAGAAAAAGCAGTGATGAGAAGCCTGGGGCCTACAGAGAGATCAGCATGTGCAGAACAAAATATTTAAACTTCTCCAAGAGAAAACCATTAGGCTATAGTCAAAGAAATTAAAAGAAGGGATTAGAACATCTGAAAAGTGTGAAGAAGCCCCATTTCAAGATGGCCCAATAGGAACAGCTCTGGTCGGCAGCTCCCAGCGTGATCGATGCAGAAGACAGGTGATTTCTGCATTTCCAACTGAGGTACTTGGTTCATCTCATTGGGACTGGTCCGAAAGTGGGTGCAGCCCACGGAGGGTGAGCTGAAACAGGGCGGGGCATTGCCTCACCCTAGAAGAGCAAGGGGTCCAGGTATTTCCCTTTCCTAGCCAAGGGAAGCCGTGACAGACTGTACTGGGAAAATCTGGAAACTGCCACCTAAACACTGCGATTTTCCAACAGTCTTAGCAAATGGCACACCAGGAGATTATATCCCACACCTGGCTCAGCGGGTCCCACGCCCACAGAGCCTTGCTCACTGCTAGTCCCAGATCAAACTGCGAGGGAGCAAGCCTGGCTGGGGGAGGGGCGTCTGCGATTGCTGAGGGTTGAGTAGGTAAACAAAGCAGCCAGGAAGCTTGAATTGGGCGGAACCCACCACAGTTCAACCAGGCCCACAGGCCTCTGTAGACTCCACCTCTTAGGGCAGGGCATAGCTGAAAAAAGGTAGCATAAACTTCTGCAGACTTAAACGTCCCTGTCTGACAGCTCTGAAGAGAGCAGTGGTTCTCCCACCATGGTGTTTGAGCTCTGAGAAGGGACAAACAACCTCCTCAAGTGGGTCCCTGACCCCCCATGTAGCCTAACGTGGAGACACCTCACAGTAGGGGCCAACTGACACCTCATACAGCCAGGTGCCCCTCTGAGACAAAGCTTCCACAGGAAGGATCAGGCAGAAATATTTGCTGTTCTGCAATATTTGCGTTCTTCAGCCTCTGCTGGTGAAACTCAGGCAACAGGGTCTGGAGTGGACCTTCAGCAAACTCCAACAGACCTGCAGCTGAGGGACCTGACTGTTAGAAAGAAAACTAACAAACAGAAAGGAATAGCATCAACATCAACAAAAAGGACATCCAAACCAAAGCACCATCTGTAGGTCACCATCATCAAAGACCAAAGTTAGATAAAACCACAAAGATGGGGAGAAACCAGAGTAGAAAAATTGAAAATTCTAAAAACCAGAGTGCCCCTTCTTCTCCAAAGAATCGCAGCTCTTCACCAGCAACAGAACAAAGCAGGATGGAGAATGACTTTGACGAGTTGACAGAAGTAGGCTTCAGAAAGTCGGTAATAACAGACTTCTCCAAGCTAAAGGAGGATGTTTGAACCCATTGCAAGGAAGCTAAAAACCTTGAAAAAAGATTAGATGAATGGCTAAATAGAATAAACAGTGTAGAGAAAACCTTAAATGACCTGATGGAGCTGAAAGCCATGGCATGAGAACTACATGATGCATGTGCAAGCTTCAGTAGCCAATTCGATCAAATGGAAGAAAGGTATCAGTGATTGAAGATCGAATGAATGAAATGAAGTGAGAAGAGAAGTTTAGAGAAACAAGAGTGAAAAGAAATGAACAAAGCCTCCAAGAAATATGGGACTATGTGAACAGACCAAATCTACGTTTGATTGGTGTACCTGAAAGTGACGGGGAGAATGGAACCTAGCTGCAAAACACTCTTCAGGATATTATCCAGGAGAACTTTCCCAACCTAGCAAGGCAGGCCAACATTCAAATTCAGGAAATATAGAGGACACCACAAAGATACTCCTTGAGAAGAGCAACCCCAAGACACATAATTGTCAAATTCACCAAGGTTGAAATCAAGGAAAAAATGCTAACAGCAGCCACGGAGAAAGGTCGGGTTACCCACAAAGGGAAGCCCATCAGACTAACAGCTGATCTTTTGGCAGAAACCCTACAAGCCAGAAGACAGTGGGGGCCAATATTCAATATTCTTATAAAAAAGAATTTCTAATGCAGAATTTCATATCCAGCCAAACTAAGCTTCATAAGTGAAGGAGAAATAAAATCCTTTGCAGAAAAGCAAATGCTGAGAGATTTTGTCATCACCAGGCCTGCCTTATAAGAGCTCCTGAAAGAAGCACTAAACATGGAAAGCAACAACTGGTACCAGCCACAGCAAAAACATGCCAAATGGTCAAGACCATTGATGCTAGGAGGAAACTGCATCAATTAATGGGCAAAATAACCACCTAATATCATAATGACAGGATCACATTCACACATAACAATATTAAGTAATAACCTTAAATGTAAATGGACTAAATGCCCCAATTAAAAGGCACAGACTGACAAACTGGATAGTCAAGACCCATCAGTGTACTGTATTCAGGAGACCCATCTTACAGGCAGAGACATACATAGACTCAAAATAAAGGGATGGAGGAAGATGTACAAATAAAATGGAAGGCAAAAAAAAAAAAAAAAGCAGGGGTTGCAAGCCTAGTCTCTGATAAAACAGACTTTAAACCAACAAAGATCAAAAGAGACAAAGAGGGCCATTACATAATGGTAAAAGGATCAATTCAACAAGAAGAGCTAGCTACCTTAAATATATATGCACCCAATACAGGAGCACCCAGATTCATAAAGCAAGTCCTGAGAGACCTAAAAAGAGACTTAGACTCCCACACAATAATAATGGGAGACTTTGACACCCCACTGTCAATTTAGACAGATCAATGAGACAGAAGGCTAACAAGGATATCCAGGACTTGACCTCAGCTCTGCACCAAGCAGACTTAATAGGCATCTACAGAACTCTCCACCCCAAATCCACAGAATATACATTCTTCTCAGCACCACATCCCACTTATTCCAAAATTGACCACATAGTTGAAAGTAAAGCACTCCTTAGCAAATGTAAAAGAACAAAAATCACAACAGTCTCTCAGACCACAGTTTAATCAAATTAGAACTCAGGATTAAGAAACTCACTCAAAACCACACAACTACATGGAAATGGAACAACCTGCTCCTGAATGACTACTGGGTAAATAATGAAATGAAGGCAGAAATAAAGATGTTCTTTGAAACCAAGGAGTACAAAGACACAACATACCAGAATATTTGGAACACATTTAAAGCAGTGTGTAGAGGGAAATGTATAGCACTAAATGCCCACAAGAGAAAGCAGGAAAGATCTAAAATCGACACCTAACATCACAATTAAAAGAACTAGAGAAGCAAGAGCAAATAAATTGAAAAGCTAGCAGAAGGCAAGAAATAACTAAAGTCAGAGCAGAACTGAAGGAGATAGAGACACAAAAAACCCTTCAAAAAATCAAAGAATCCAGGAGCTGGTTTTTTGAAAAGATAAACAAAATTGATAGACCACTAGCAAGACTAACAAAGAAGAAAAGAGAGAAGAAACAAATAGATGCAATAAAAACAATGATAAAGGGGATATCACCACCAATCCCACAGAAATATAAACTACCATCAGAGAATACTATAAACACCTCTACGCAAATAAACTAGAAAATCTAGAAGGAATGGATAAATTCCTGGACACATACACCCTCCCAAGACTAAACCAGTAAGAAGTTGAATTGCTGAATTGATCAATAGCAGGCTCTGAAATTGAGGCCATAATTAGTAGCCTACCAATGAAAAAAGGTCCAGGACCAGACGGATTCACAGCCGAATTCTACCAGAGGTACAAAGAGGAGCCGGTACCATTCCTTCTGAAACTATTCCAGTCAATAGGAACAGAGGGAATCCTCCCTAATTCATTTTATGAGGCCAGCATCATCCTGATACCAAAGCCTGGAAGAGACACAACAAAAAAAGGAGAATTTTAGACCAATATCCCTGATGAATATCGATGAGAAAATCCTCAATAAAATATTGGCAAACCAAATCCAGCAGCGCATCAAAAAGTTCATCCACCAAGGTCAAATTTGTTTCATCCCTGGGATGCAAGGCTGGTCCAACATACGCAAATCAATAAACATAATCCATCATATAAACAGAACCAAAGACAAAAGCCACATAATTATCTCAATAGATGCAGAAAAGGCCTTCAACAAAATTTAACAGCCCTTCATGCTAAAAACTCTCAATAAACTAGATACTGATGGAACGTATCTCAAAATAATAAGAGCTATTTATGGCAAACCCACAGCCAGTATCGTACTGAATGCACAAAAACTGGAAGCATTCCCTTTGAAAACTGGTACAAGACAGGGATGTCCTCTCTCACCACTCCTCTTCAACATAGTGTTGGAAGTTCTGGCCTGGGCAATCAGGCAAGAGAAATAAATAAAGGGTATTCAGTTAGGAAAAAGGAAGTCAAGTTGTCCCTGTTCACAGATGACATGATTGTATATTTAGAAAACCCCATCGTCTCAGCTCAAAATCTCCTTAAGCTGAGAAGCAACTTCAGCAAAGTCTCAGGATACAAAATCAATGTGCAAAAATCACAAGCATTCCTATATACCAATAACAGACAAACAGAGAGCCAAATTATGAGTGAACTCCCATTTACAATTGCTTCAAAGAGAATAAAATACTTAGGAATCCATCTTACAAGGGATATGAAGGACCTCTTCAAGGAGGACTACAAACCACCGCTCAAAGAAATAAAAGAGGACACAAACAAATGGAAGAACAGTCCATGCTCATGGATAGAAAGAATCAATATCATGAAAATGGCCATACTGCCCAAGGTAATTTATAGATTCAATGCCATCCCCATCAAGCTACCAATGAGTTTCTTCACAGAATTGGAAAAAACTACTTTAAAGTTCATATGGAACCAAAAAGAGCCTGCATTGCCAAGGCAACCCTAAGCCAAAAGAACAAATCTGAAGGCATCACACTAACTGACTTAAAATTATATATGAGGCTACAGTAACCAAAACAGCATGGTACTGGTACCAAAACAGAGATATAGACCAATGGAACAGAACAGAGCCCTCAGAAATAACACCACACATCTACAACCATCTGACCTTTGACAAACCTGACAAAAACAAGAAATGGGGAAAGGATTCCCTATTTAATAGATGGTGCTGGGAAAACTGACTAGCCATATGTAGAAAGCTGAAACTGGATCCCTTCCTTACACCTTATACAAAAATTAATTCAAGATGGATTAAAGACTTAAATGTTAGACCTAAAACCATAAAAACCCTATAAGAAAAACTAGGCAATACCCTTCAGGACATAGGCATGGGCAAAACCAATGGCAACAAAAGCCAAAATTGACAAATGGGATCTAATTAAACTAAAGAGCTTCTGCACAGCAAAAGAAACTACCATCAGAGTGAACGTGCAACCTACAGAATGGGAGAAAATTTGTGCAGTGTACCTATCTGACTAAGGGCTAATATCCAGAATCTACAAAGAACTTAAACATATTTACAAGAAAAAAACAAACAACCCCATCAAAACTGGGCGAACGATATGAACAGACACTTTTCAAAAGAACATATTTATGCAGCCAACAGACACATGAAAAAATGCTCATCATCACTGGTCATCAGAGAAATGCAAATCAAAACCACAATGAGATATCATCTCACACCAGTTAGAATGGCAATCATTAAAAAGTCAGGAAACAACAGGTTCTGGAGAGTAAGTGGAGAAATAGGAACACTTTTACACTGCTGGTGGGAGTGTAAACTAGTTCAACCATTGTGGAAGACAGTGTGGCGATTCCTCAAGGATCTAGAACTAGAAATACCATTTGACCTGGCAATCCCATTATGGGGTATATACCCAAAGGATTATAAATCATGCTACTATGGAGACACATGCACATGTATGTTTTTTGCAGCACTATTCACAATAGCAAAGAGTTGGAACCAACCCAGATGCCCATCAGTGATAGACTTGATTAATAAAATGTGGCACATATACACCATGGAATACTATACAGCCATAAAAAAGGATAAGTTCATGTCCTTTGTAGTGACATGGGTAAACCTGAAAACCATCATGCTGAGCAAACTATCACAAGGACAGAAAACCAAACACCACATGTTCTCACTCATAGGTGGGAATTGAACAATAAGAACACTTGGACACAGGGCGGGGAACATCACATACTGGGGCCTGTCGTGGGGTAGGGGGATGGGGGAGGGATAGCATTAGGAGAAATATCTGATGTAAATGACAAGTTAATGGGTGCAGCAAACCAACACGGCACATGTATACATATGTAACAAACCCACACATTGTGTACATGTACCCTAGAACTTAAAGTATAATAAAAAAAGTGAAGACCTATGAAACAGAAACTAATGATGGAAAATGTCATAAATAATTAAAATGTTGGGAATAATTTTATAGAAAATAATGCAAATAAAATAAATCAATTATAATCTCAAACGAAGTCCAAAAATTGTAGAGAGAGTGACTTCAACCATGAGTGAAGGGTTTGCATAGTCATATTTATATAAATTATCTAACTTTAAATTTATATGTTGCTCCCTGTCTCTCTGTCTCTGTCTCTTGTCTCTCAACACACACATACACATACGCATGTAAAATATATATTATTTACTTAGATAATCATGTATTGAATAAATATATATGGAACTCAAATGTAATCTAAAGATGATCTTAATATTGGCTCAATGTATATATCTGGGAAATACTTTAGTAAATTTTTGATGGAAAGAATTACAATGGTGAAGTGAGAAAAATAAGCTGCAGGATGATATAAGATTGCAGTATAGTTATCTATCACAAAATGAAAAAATATATAAAGTGGGTATATTAAAAATAATATAAGCTTTGTAACTTGAAATGTGAAGGTAAACAGGGAAAAATAGCTAAAGTACTGTTATTGATTGCAAAGAAGAGGAGTCAAAAGACACAAAATCAGTTAGGCAGGTGGACATTTTTCATTATAGACTTGTTAACCAAAAGATTTTATTGTATTGACATTGTTTTAATTGAATTATTTTTTATTTTTTATTTCCATTAAGATAGAAACTAAGCCAAATGAGCACTGTAAACTGCCTCAGTTAAAAGTTGTTTAGAGAACACTCGATAGGACATTGTAACTTAAGGCTAGCAACACCAGGTAGTGTATGAAAGTGAAATCTGGGTGTGTGGACTTCTGGACTTCTGAGTGGTGAATGATCTTTCTCCAGTTCTATTTTGCAAAGGCTTAGTCATCAGAAGTAAGCAATGTGCAATTTATGCTCCTGGGGCAGATTGTCATACTTTTGAGTATCTCCCCGCCCTTGGATTTTATTTTTAAAACATTCTCCAAATATATTAGTTTCAAAAGTCAAGTATACACCACAAATATTTTCCTCTTAAATTTGGATCTCTACCTGTCATTTGGCAGATCAAAAGTGGGATTTTATAAGCTGTTTTGCTCCCCAGTTGTCTGGTGACACAGAGTATTGATGAAAATGGGCATAGGTAACTCACTAACTAAATTCAAACCTAACTGTTATTTTCCAAAATATCATTACCCTGACAGTGACCTGTCGCAAAGAAAAGAAAGCAATAGAAGTGGGAAATTATAAATTCTTGCCAGATAAAGACAAGATTTATATGCAATATTCAAAGATATGTTATTCCAACAATTAATTACTTTGACAACTATCTTGAGTTTTTTAAAGTTTTGTTTATTTCTGGTTTTTCTGTTGTTACGTGAATTAGGTTGAAATACTTGACATGAGTCGTGCTACAATGAAAAGATAATTAGATTGGGTGTCATGACTCTTGTCTCTAGACCAACTCTCCATTAATTGACTGTATGGCCTTATGCAAATCAATGCATTATTGAGCTTCAACTTGTCCTACAAAATAATTAATCCATATAAACTCTAAGGACCCAGCATGTACCAAAATTCTAGATAGTTATGGTTTCAAGTTAACAAATGACTTTGATTTGGGTTGTGTAACCCAAATGTATGTGATTTTGATCATTCCCTTCATATCTGATATATTTATGGATTAAGAATATTAAATTTATCTTAGCTATTCAGAGGTCATTAAACATGCACAGTAACAAAAATTTAAAAAATGGGAATTGACTTAACACAACTAATATAATTTGTGGTAGCTAGAAGATTTTTAGCCACATTAGAAGAGAGCTAGATCCAAACTTATGTTGGTAAGTCCTGTTACTTTAGTTTTCACTCTTGGATAGCAAGAAAAGTACCATGCCTTTGTGTCCCATCTGGGTCACCAAAATTTGTCTGGAATTGTTTCCTTCTGGTAGGTTCTTGGTCTCAGTGACTTCAGGAGTGAAGCCGCAGACCTTCACAGTGAGTGTTACAGTTCTTAAAGATGGTGTGTCCAAGAGTTTGTTCCTTCAGATGTTCAGATGTGTCTGGAGTTTCTTCCTTCTGGTAGGTTCGTGGTCTCGCTGACTTCAGGAATGAAGCCACAGACCTTCGCAGTGACTGTTACAGCTCTTAAAGTTGGCACATCAGGAGTTATTTGTTCCTCCCAGTGAATTTGTGGTCTTGCTGACTTCAGGAATGAAGCCGCAGACCCTCGCTGTGAGTGTTACAGGTCTTAAAGGTGGTGTGGACCCAAAGAGTGAGCAGCAGCAAGATTTATTGTGAAGATCAAAAGAACAAAGCTTCCACAGCATGGAAAGGGATCCGAGCAGGTTGCCACTGCTGGCTCGGGTGGCCAGATTTTATTCTCTTATTTGGCCCTGCCTATGTCCTGCTGATTGGTCCATTTTACAGAGCGCTGATTGGTCCATTTTACAGAGTGCTGATTGGTGCGTTTACAGTCCTTTAGCCAGACACAGAGTGCTGATTGGTGTGTTTTTACAGAGTGCTGATTGGTGCATTTACAATCCCTTAGCTAGACACAGAGTACTGATTGGTGCATTTATCATCCTTTAGCTAGACAGAAAAGTTCTCCAAGTCCCCACTGGACCCA
Source organism: Pongo abelii (assembly GCF_028885655.2). Taxonomy (NCBI): domain Eukaryota; kingdom Metazoa; phylum Chordata; class Mammalia; order Primates; family Hominidae; genus Pongo; species Pongo abelii. Next base: position 90,833,601 of record NC_071991.2, read on the forward strand.
GGAAGTCCAGGTGGCTTCACCTCTCACCTTTATGCTATAAGTACTGCTTCACTTGGCAATAAAACTGTCCAGTTTCATTTATCTATTGATATTTTAATCTTCTTCCAAATATAACACTTCTTTTTTTATAACTAATGTCAGAAACAAGCAGAATATGCGGATTATAAAGAGGCTGGGATGTTCTTTTCTCTCTCTCTGTTTACTCCCTGCCAGCAGCTGTCACTATAGATATCACTATTTGAGACTCTGCAAAGGTCAAAAGGGGGATAAGAGAGGGACAAAAATTAAATTAAAAAAGGAAAGGTGATGATGGGTTTTTATTTTGGCTTTGTAATCTAATTTCCAGCTGTTGATGATTCCTCTTTGGCTTTGTAATCTAATTTCCAGCTGCTGATGATGTTGAGGTCCTTCACATCCCTTGTAAGTTGGATTCTTAGGTATCTTACTCTCTTTGTAGCAATTGTGAATGGGAGTTCACTCATGATTTGGTTCTCTGTTTGTCTGTTATTGGTGTATAGGAATGCTTGTGATTTTTGCACGTTGATTTTGTATCCTGAGACTTTGCTGAAGTGGCTTATCAGCTTAAGGAGATTTTGGGCTGAGATGATGGGGTTTTCTAAATATACAATCATGTCATCTGCAAGACTAAGTAAATTTAGTCTCTAAATTTACTGTTTAGTCCTAATTTTGTTGGTTTAGTTTTATTATTTTTGTGGTGCGTATTGGAAGAAACAATCTACCACCCCAAATCCCTTAATATCTCTGCTTGTATTTGCTGAATGTACCACATTACAAAGCTTGTCCTGATTCTGAGAAGTTCTTGTAGCTAGTCACATGGGCAACTAAATAGGTTATGGAGATCACAGAGTGACTTTAGTAAACTTTGCTCCAAAAGGTGGGGAAGCTGATTAGTTTGTTGTTTGCCACAATGTTTGCTACTTGCAAAAAGAAAAAAAAATGTACTAAGTCTTTGGCCCCCCAAAACAACCTACAGTATGCACAGGTATCATCTGACCCTTCATGTGGTCCTGGGGAAATTGGTGGTCAGAGAAACTGCGTAAGTATTTTGGCAGTTTGAATGCTGTTTTCCCTATGAATAATAAAGACATCTCTAATTTGAGAGTTTCTGTCTTTTGTCAGTTTGCGTGAAACTGTGGCAAGTTAACTTACCATTTTGTAAATAGGGAAAATTACAGATCCTTCATATTTCTTGACAGTGTTTGGCAATGAGAATGGGCTTGTGACAGACATGTCTTTCTGAAAAAGGAGAAAAAACTGTGCTCTGTTGAACAGTTGATGGAATTTAAGGGGAGTAGATGGGGATTTGAAGAAAGCGTATTGCCCAAATTATATGGCCAAGTGAACAATAAATGGTACTCTGTGTTTTTGCCTGTTAATGAAGAAGATTGGCCAGTTTTTAACAGTGTATTCTTTAAACATTTAATTGTCTGTGATAAAATCTTCCTAAACAAAAATAAAATGTTAAACACAGGAAATGGAATGGCTAATTTTAGTTGTATGCTACTACGAAAATGTATTCATTGAAAAGAGATAACTATTTAGTAGATTAATTAATCTATTTAACATTTTATACTGACACCACTTATTGGAACTGCTATCTAATAAAACCAGCATCTAGTTAAATATTCTCTTTTGGACTAATTAACAGTAACTGATTTCAGATTTTTAAATAAAAATAGTAGACATTTATTGTTTACCAAGTTGTAGTTTAGATCAATCATAAAAATTAGTTTTTGTCTCTATTTTCTATCCTCCACTTTTTCTAAGTGTTTCACATTTGTTTATTTAATCCTCACAATTATTCTATGGTTTAGGCTTCACTAATATCCACATTTTACAACAAGGAAAAGAGTTTCAATCAGTTGCCTTATGTAAAAAATCTCTCAATGCTGACCCAGACACCAACTCAGGCAGGCTGGCTGCAGAGCCAGGTTTTCAGTCTCCTTACTAGCTCAGATAAGTTTACTTTTCTGTCTAAGTTTCTTCATATCTGAAAACATGAACAGAACACTGGAGATCCCTTTCAGAAATATGTATTTTAGTGCCAGCAGAAAATAAATCACATTTACAAAATGCATTTTCAAATTAGTCAATGATTAATTTTTTCTTAAAACAGGGGAAACAGGGAAAAATCAAAGGTTCTCTAATTACCTGGAGGACATTGAGGAAAAACTGCTTAGTACTAGAATATTACTTTAAATCTGTCATGTCCCTTTGAGCTTATTTAAAGCTCAGGGATTTTTTTATAAGCAATAGAAAGGGGTGAAAATATAAAATTCATCAAAACTGTTTTACTTTCTGTCTTCTCATTAGGTAATAGTACAATTCCTGTAACTAGAATGTTATCAGGAAACCCTTTTATTGTATTCTTAATTGTTCACAAAACAATTTTCTGGGTTGGATTATGTTGAAAGCATGTAAAAGTCAGTGATGTGGCTAGTATAACAGTGTCCTTTTTATTAAGGACACTTAAGGAAAACCATTGATGTCAGACCAGGTGCACATAGTGGGAAAGAAGGAGCTACAAATTAGAAGACAGTTTAACTTATTGCTCAAATATGTTGTATCTTTTATTACTTCACTATTGTTGAGTTTATTAAAGGGCGTTATGTATATTTATTTAAAATGTTGTCAACTGAAGACCTTTGGTTTTCAATGTGCTCAATTTAAAAACTCATTTAATAATATATACTGAACACTTATATTTCTGTTCCAAGCACTGTGCTTGAAAATTTGCCTCTGCCTTCATTGAACCTACAATAATCTGGGATAGACAAACCAGAGATCATATTGTGATATGACAAAGGCAATAATAAGGTAGCAGATGATACTAATAAAATGCCCAGTGTGAGGTGTCAAAACTAGTCTAGGAATTCAGCGACGGTCCTGTGATTTGTCGTAATTTAAACAAAAGAATTATATGTAACCCACAGCTTTCTGGAAAAAAACACACATACAAAAAGTAAACTTGTAGATATACACAAATTAAAATTCTGTGGATGACTAAGTTGTGCAAGTATGCATTTTTGACGTAAGGAAAGATTAAATTAAATTAGAAACATCCTTAACTTTCTGATGATAAATTTTCTCATCCTGAGATTTAGAAACTGCTTTAGACTATTTATTCTCATGATTCTGGAGTACAGTATTTATTCTCATGATTCTAGAGGCTGGGTGATTATAACTTATAACTGTGATCTTCTAAGACTTGCTGCCTAAAAATGCAAATGTTAATGACTTAGAAAGTACTAAAAACACAAAAAGGATTGTTCATTAACTGAACATTTCCCTAAAGATAGCATCTTCGCTAAAGTCTTGCCAGAGTGTAGACTGTTCCATGTCCCAGTATCTCCTCCTGTCTTTCTCAAATTCAAGTATCTCTTTCCTCTAAATTCCTCACTTTAAATATATATTAACACAACCTATTTATTATTATCATTTTTTCTTGGCAAAAGGAAAGGGTTACACCTCAGAACTTGAACTAAAATATAAACTACAGAGTATTGTTTGGCCAACATTCAAATACTATGGTATTTAACCCTTAACCTCTTTCTATAAGACTCTTTTTCCTTTTCTCAGAATATTCATCTCCTTTGTGTTGGCTACTTCTGCCTTCACTGCACAGTTCACCTTAATTCATGGCAATCTTGTCAAAATACTTCTATTTCACCTTACAGAAAAATTACAGCTGTTTCTTTCTGTAACAGAGTTTCATTTTTACTGGAAAATGCATGTAAATTAGGCAAAGTAAGAAAAGAATCAGAGTATTTCCTTATAAAATTTTTGCAATATGAAAAAAAGTCTTAATTCTGCAAAACCAGGTTTGTAGTCTAGCTCTTCTTAGTACAATTAAAATCCACTATTTAATATATTGAAGTCTAAATGCCTTCAATAGGACATGAACATGATAGTTCATTACTGCTGCAAAGGTTATTGCTGAAAAATTTTCAAATGAAGGATTTATATGTACTTCTGCTATATTTGTCAATTTTTTTCAAATAAATCTCCTCAAGCATTACAAGGATCCACAGGACTTTCAATGCAAGTGTGATAGTTTTTGACAGAGTCTTTGGACATGTTGAGTGAATACTTCAGAAATATTTTCATTTGTGTTAGCATATATTACTACCCACTTATAACAAGAAAACAGCTGTAGAAGTAGCATAGACTGGTAAATGTGTAGCTCATATTCTAGGTTTGCTCCAGTGTAGCCATGGAGTAAACCGTGGCTATTATTTTGTTGATTAACAAACCTTCTGTGAAGTGTCTTAGTTCAGACTGTTCTAACAGAGCACAATAGACTGAGTGGTTTAAATAACAAATATTTATTTTCACAGTTAAGGGACTAAGAAGTCCAAGATCAAGGGACTAGTATATCCAGTGTCTAGGGAGGGCTGTCTTCCTGGTTTAGAGACATTTTCTTGCTGTGTCCTCACATGGCACAAACAGAGAGATAGTCTCTTTTGTCTTTTCTTGTAAGAGCACAAATCCCATTCATAAGGGCTCTATTTTCATGACCTAATTACCTCCCAAATGCTCCACCTTCAAACGCTATCATACTGGGGATAAGCTTCAGTCTCTTAATTTATGGGACACAAACATTCTATAGCATAAAGTATACTATTAGTATAATAAATTCAAACAAGGAAATATAGTGGCTATGTATTTCAAAGATTTGACTCTACAATTTCAGAAGTCCAACAAAAGCAAAGTACTAAATTCCTCAATTATTTTATTATATTTCCCCTTTTAAGTTGTTGTTGTTGTTATTTTGTTTTGTTTTGTTTTGTTTTGAGACAGAGGAACAATCTCAACTCACCTCCACCTCCACCTTCCAGGTTCAAGTAATTCTCCTGCCCCAGACTCTCCAGTAGCTGGGATTACAGGCATGCCACTACGCCCGGCTAATTTTTGTGTTTTTAGTAGCAACAGGGTTTCACCATATTGGCCAGGCTAATCTTGAACTCCTGACCTCAGGGGATCTGCCTGCCATGGCCTCCTAAAGTCCTGGGAGTGTTTTATTTATGCTTTCCTTGACAGGTTTTCCATACCTCTTGTATAGGCTATGACAATACTCTCTTAATCGATCTACCAGCCTTCAATCTGTCTAACCCCTACTTCCTAATGGTCACTACATATAAACATCATTGACAAATTATCTTTCTGATTACAATATTTTGGATAAATTCTTTGAGGCATAATTTGCATAATTAATATGCCCACATTTTAATTGCATAATTTAATGTTACGGCACCTGTAAACACCTTTAAACTATTACCACAATTAAGATAGTAAAGACGTTCCTCACTGCAGAAAGTTCCTTCATGCCCCTCTTTGAATAAATTCTCACCCATACCCTGACCCCAGGCGACAACTAACCTGATTTCTATCATAGTAACTTATTTTTATATTTCCCAGGATTTCATATAAAAGAGATTATACAGTATGTGGGGTTTTTTTTTTTTTTTTTTTTTTTTTTTTTGTCTCTGGCTTCTTTTGCTCATCATAATGTTTGAAAGACGTGGATGTTGTAGAGTGTAGCAAAAAAGTGTTCCTTTTCTCTGATAGTTTGTTTTCCACTTACATGTTTATATACATTTGTGTTCTTTTAGTTTGATACTATTACAAATAAAACTATTTGTATATATCATTGGTGAACATATAAAACATTGGACATGATTTTATTTATCTTGGAAAAATACCAAAAAATTTTAGGGTTTTACAGGAAATGTCAAAATATATTTTGAAGTCATTCTTTAATTATGCATGAAAGTTCAAATAGTTTATATTCCGGCCAATATCTTGTGTGACTATTTTTAATTTTTTGCAATTCTAGTTAATGTGAAATGATTTCTCATTGTAGTCTTAGTTTTAAGCTCTTGTTTTATGCTGAACACCTCTCCTTGATCTTGCTGGCAATCTATATATCTTATTTTACAAAGTGTCTGTTGGAGACGTTTGTCCACTTATAAAAAAGTTTGCCTCTTTATTATGTATTTGTTAAGGTCTCTATATGTATCCTAGATATAAGCTCTTTAACAGATTTATGTTTCAAACAGATTTATCCTACAGTATCAGCCGCTTTTCAAAAGGAAATACTTTGTCACTAAGTCCACCTTATGAATTCACCTGTTGTTAGTGCTTTTTGTGTTCTCTCCAATAAATCTTTGCCTACTTCAAGTTTATTAAATGTTTACTCTTGTTCTTTATTATTTTTAATGGTTTTAACTTTTATATTTTTGGATAATATTCATTTTGAATTTTGAATTATAATATTACGTAGGTGGTCAATGTTCACATTTTACATACAGATATCTCGTTTCAGGAACATTCGGTGGAAAAACTATTCTTTCTCTATTGAATTATCTTGGCACCTTTCTTGAAAAATTAGTGGCCCATATGTATACCAGTCTAGTCCTAACCTCTATTCTGTGTCATTTACCTATGTGTCCATATTTTTAACATACTGCAGTCTCCTGATTACTATAGCTTTATAGTAGTCTTCAAAGATGATAGTGTCAGTCATCCAATTAAATTTTCTGTTTAAATACTGTTTTGACTTTCTAAGTTCTTTGGTTTCCATACAAATAATATAATTAGCGTGTCAGTATGTACAAAAAAGGAAAAACAACTTCCTTGATGTCTTAATCTATAGATCAATTGGGGTAAATTTGCTACTTTAATAATAATTTTTTTTCTATTCATGAACTTAGTATACATCATAATCTATTTAGGGTTCCTAAATTCCTCTCAGAAATATTTTGTGTTTTCAAAATACAGGTTTTAGACACATTTTAAAATGTTCATTCTTCAGTAGTTTAAATATTTTAATGCCATTTAAAATATAGTTGTTTCCAGCCTATACAACTATAGTTAATTTTTAGAAAGTTAATTGTTAATTACATTGATTGGTAGCTTTGGATAAGATTTGCGTGCATGAATTATCAAAGTTTATTTAAATGAAATATTTTATTACTTCACATTTCATATTTTCCATTTAAGTGTTATAAAGTTATATAATTTCATTTACCTAACCACTATTATTTTTATTTTAGTTATAATTTTTATTTGTATCTATGTCATAAATTCTGTCTTACCATGTTATTATTCTTTATTTAAACAGTAACTTGCCTTTTAAAGAAATAGTGCTATGAGTTACACACAAATTTTATATGTGTCCAATTATTTACCATTTCTAGTGCTCTCAATCTCTCTTTGAATTTGAATCTATCCAGTATCACTTCCCTTCATTCTGAAAAAAAAACAAAAAAACATTATTTAGCTTTTTTTTGTATTACGATTTACTGGTAACATAATGTCTTAGCTTTTATTTATCTGAAAATGTCTATATTTCAAACTCTTTTTAGAAGTACACATCATTGAATTTAGAACTTGGATTTGAATAATATTTTATTTTTTCAACACTATAATTTTTTTTAAAAAGTCAAAGTGCAGAAATTTCATGATTGTTTCAGTAGCTCAATAATATTAAAGAGTCAGCTTTCATCTGCATTTCAGCTCTACAATTCTTAGCATATTGGCTTACAGTTCTATGGGCCCAAGATGGCCATTGTAATGTCAAAAATTATGTCTTAATGGCTTAAAGTAAGTAGGAAATGTTCTCCAGATGCATTTTGCTATTTTCATCTAAACTACATAAAACATCCAGAAGCCCTTGCAGCATATTTCCACTTATAATTCAGAGATTAAAACAAAGCTTTGTTGTCCTCACTGGCTGTGAGACTGGAAAAGTGAGTACGGTATTTCGCTTTCCATTCTCTATCATGTGATGCAGTAAAAAGAAAGCTTTCAGTAAGGATTTGGAGCCACCCACAATAAAATTTGCTTTAATAGGAAAAGAAACTCCAAAATAATCTCAGGCGTTATGCTGCCAGCCCAGATGGGAATTTAATGGATTTCAAGATATCAATAGTAGCTCTGATACACCAGTTGTAGTTAGGTTGACTCAAAAGTAACACATAATTATCACATTAGAATAAAGTATCTGTTTTCCTTCAGTCTAGGGTCTATGCATTCTCATTTTATCTCTCACTTGTTCCTGGTTTTCCAATCACTCTCTACTGATTTGGTCTCCTTTTCTTTCTACCATATAGATTGTATTTTCTTAATTATTTTGCATCTCATTGATTCTGTTCACTATCTTCTCTATATAATGCATGCTTCCCCCACACTGTGGTCTTTTTTTTTCTCTACCTGAATATTAACATTAGAAATATCAGAGAGAAAGATTTATTAAGATTTTCAAACATCGTACAGTTTAGAGTACACAAGCTTGACAGTTCTCTCAGGCCAAGCCATATCAAAGCCAAGAGCCTGTAAATAGCTTGCTTTGGAGATTGCTGTTAATTTGTGTTTTGATCAGCTGAAATCAAGGTAGTGAGACAATATGATGCAAAGCAGCATTTTCTATGTATAGAGAACACCTCGACTGTTTGTTCCAAACAGTTTTGATACATAGCAAAGTGATATAATTTGTCTGTGAAACGAAAGTCCTGAATGATTTGGTCCACAACTTTTCTTCCAGTACTACTTCTCATTATTTATTTACCATATTTGATATTCACCTATGTTGGAATCTGTAACACTCTAAAAGTGCTTCGTGTCTTTAATGCTACTTTCACTTTATCTTATACTTAAAATGTTCATATTCTCTCTCTCTCTCTCTGAACACTAAGAATCCAATCTATCCCAATGATAAGTCTTACTTACCTAATCTGTGTGTGATTTTATGAAATACCATTTTTGTACTGATACATAATATATGAACATATTGTTGAGGTGCATGTGATATTTTGGTGTGTTTATAAAATGCATAATGATTAAACAGTTTAACAACATAATCCATCACCTCAAACATTTACCTTTTCTTTGTGCTGCGAACATTCAAATACTTCTTTTCTAGATATTTTGAAATACACAATAGATTATTGTTAAGACTAGATCTTATTCCTTTTAAGGAATATATATATATATATATTATTTGTCTTTTCAGTATATCTGTTGACGGTGCTTGATGGGAAAATTCCTAAAAGTAGTGCATAGATTCTTCTGATTTCCCTTCCTTTGAAATGATTTTCACTGCATTAAGCAAGACAGCCATATTGAAACAAAAATTTAAGGCCATGGAGCTAGTTTCTTGTGTATAAACTATCTGACATACTACCATGTGTTCCTTTGAGATGTTTTGGGGTAAATATGTTATTTTCATTCTTCTTACAATCATATGATAAGGCATTAGAAAAAGCCTGATTCATTTGAAGCCACGGCTGTAGGAAAAGCATAAAGCCCCACATAGAATCTCATTCTGAGGAGCAAAAGCTTTGTGTTTCTAGAGAAAATCAGAAAACTCTGTCACTCCCAAGGCACGGGTGAAGACCTGATGCAACTGTTAGAAGGGAAGAGAGAAAAAACCTCTACCCCTGGGACAGAGGCAGGAAACAATGCCAATAGAGGTCTCCTACCACTAGGAAAAGAGAAGGAAACTCCCTATTGTACATATTTTAAAGCAGAATTTTTCTCCCATGGAGAGGGGGGACATGATTATGGAAAATATTGAACCCCTGATATCCAGAGGCACAATACTTGCCTAAGACTTAGGGTGGATTAATGCAGCAGACAGCGACAGCTCCTTCTTTCACAGCACCACCAGATTAGTAAATAGCAAGTAACATATGGCAGGAGAGGAGAAAAATCTTCAAAACAAGACTTTCTCTGAGACATAAGCATACAAAGGAAACTGAGAGTAGAGAATGGAACAGAACAACGATTAAAAAAATCCCCTCAAGCAATCAGTTTAGAGTAAGACTGCAATAATTTGAACTCAAAGGTGCTTTGAAGATGGCAATAAAAAATAAAATAAAATAAATTTAAAGTCATCTCAACTTCTGACTAGAATGGCATAAACCACTGACCTAGGAGAAACTATTCACAATAGCAAAGACTTGGAACCAACCCAAATGTCAATCAATGATAGACTGGATTAAGAAAATGTGGCACATATACACCATGGAATACTGTGCAGCCATAAAAAAGGATGAGTTCATGTTCTTTGTAGGAACATAGATGAAGCTGGAAACCATCATTCTGAGCAAACTATCACAAGGACAGAAAACCAAACATCGCATGTTCTCACTCATAGGTGGGAATTGAACAATGAGAACACTTGGACACAGGGTGGGGAACATCACACACCGGGCCTGTCGTGGGGTTGCAGGAGGGGAGAGGGATAGCATTAGGAGATATATCTAATGTAAATGACGAGTTAATGGGCGCATCACACCAACATGGCACATGTATACGTATGTAACAAACCTATGCGTTGTGCACATGTACCCTAGAACTTAAAGTATAATAATAAAAAATAAGAAAAAGAAAGAGGCACTCCCAGTTCTAAGCACAAATCTGTTTATTTCTGTCTCAAATATACCCTATATGTGTCTGGCGTACAATCAAAGTTTATGAGTCACTGAAAAAGGAAATAAAAATCAACCCACTTTCAGGATATAATGCATTCAATAGATAAAACTCAGAGAGAAGCTAAATATTGTTGCTATAAGGCATGGAATTGAAAATAACAATCAATAATAGGATTAAAAACCTAGTAAAAATGTAGACAACATGCATAAACTGATGGCAGGATTTCAGCAAGAAGCTGAAATGTATGAAATTGGGTCAAATGGAAGCACAGATGCTCCTCACCTTTCAATGGATACCAGAAAACCCACCATAACTTAGCCTAGGCTTTCTAAATGTACTCAGAACATGCACATTCACTTACAGTTGGGCAAAATCATTTAACACAAGCCTATTTTATAAGAAAGTGTTGAGTATCTCATGTATTTTATTGAATACTGTACTGAAAGTGAAAAACAGAATGGTTATATTAACAAACACAGCTGAAAGCACATTGGGCCTGAATAACATTTAAAGCGTTAAACTAAAATTAATTGCTGGATGATGGGGATGCTACAGATGCAGGGTCATCAATTTCTCTCTTTTCTGATGAGGCTCCAGAAGAGCTGATAGAAGGCACTGAGGCATCATAGTTGATGAGTTAGCAGAGATGGCGTGCTTCAGGGAGATATTGTACTTTATGCTGGATGTTTCCTACCGTGATCTCATGACTGACTCTGAGCCACAGCTTGCTGCCCCTGCCCAGAATTGAGTGATTACCGTACTGCATGTTGCTAGCCTAGAAAAGATCAAAATTCAGAATTTGAAGTATGGTTTCTACCGAATGCATATTGCTTTTGCACCATCATAAAGTCAAAAAAAATGAAAGTCAAATTATTGTAAGTCAAGGACTGTCTGTACTAGAAAATAGTATACACAATAGGAGATGATGAATATTTTTGACAGACTCATAGGTACACTAAAGATAGCCAAGGGAAAAAACAGTGACCTTGAAGATTAGTCAGTATTAATCACACAATTTAAAACACATGGAGAAATTTTTTTAAATAATTTTAGAAGAAACAATCAAATATTTGGATGAAAATATCAAACTCTGTAACATGGGCAAATTCCAGAAGGAGAAGGTGAGAAATAAAAAGGGAGAACAAATATTTAAAGACTGAATGATAAAATGGGAGAAATAAATTTCAACAAATCTATTTTATGGCAAGGTGACTATAGTTAATGACATATTGTATTCTTGAAAAATATAGACAGTGGATGTTGAGTGTTATCACAAAAATGATGACTACATGAAGTAATGGATTTGTTAATGAACTAGATTTAATCATCCACAATGTATGTATACTTTAAAACATCATGTTGTGTATGATAAAAACATACAATGTTACCTCTCAAATTAAAAAAAAAACAAATAAAATAAAAGTTTCTAAAATAAAAATTTAAAAAACGGAATGACCAATAATTGTTCAAAAATACCAATAAGCTTCAACATTAACTGTATGTATTGATTCCCAAGCAGGACAAAGAGCAACAAACAAATAGAAAACACCTATATGCATCATATTCAAGTTTATGTAAACCCAAAAATAAAGAAAAAATCCTAAAGTTGATAATAGAATAAGGACACATTACACTCAGAGGAACAGTGATAAGAATTAAAAACTCCTCAAACATTTGTCATTTCTTTGTGTTGGAAATATTCCAAATGTTCTCATTAAAAGTGGTGCAAACCAGAAGACTGTGATTACATTTATATCACATTCTGAACAAAGTAAATTTATAAATTAATGAGAGGTTGTCAAGGATTGGGAGTTGGGGTATGTTTTACTATAAGTTGGTGCGAGAGATAATTTTGGGTTAAGAATGTTCTGTACCTTGACTGTAATAGTGGTTTCACAGCAATATATGAGTGTGAAAACTCAGAATTTTTACTCTAAAAAGGTTAGATTTTACTGTACATTCATTATATCTCAATATACATGATCAATAATGTTTAACAACATTGTAAATTTTCCAGTAAACATGACAGACTAGCCACAAATACTTGTTACATATCCCTCTTAAGACAGTAATACAATCACAAAAAATTACATTCTATTTAGTGCATAAACTCAATATAAATTCTGTTCAGTGTATAAGCTCAAACTGGAAAAAGAAAATGAAGAGAGAGTATCAGAAGGTATGACAGCAAAACAAATTTCTTGAAAGTACCTGAAGGGTTTGTCAGGTAGAGTTGTAAAATTTCAACCTCCTGTTTCATTCGGCAAAAGCCTCAAGGGACTGAGGTGACACCAGTTCCCACAGTGGGCTGTGATGAGGCAAGGGATAGCAATGTGTGACTTGTTTAGTAATGGTAACTAAGCCATAGCACACTCATATACCTTCACTATACTTTTATCAAGTGTGTTGGCAAGAGTGGGAGCAAGTTCACAATCAGGGAAAATTAATTTGTGGTTGACAGAGAACAACAGAAGTTGCGTGTGTATGATATTGATCGTTAAACAGGGCAAGGAGGAGGGTTCTCTGATGCTGAAGAAATTCTACATCCTAATTTGGAAGATGACTTCATGGGTGAAAGTACAGGTAGAAATGCATTAAAATGTGTATTTAAGATGAGTGCAGTTCACGGCAGGTGAGTGATATCTTAATTGAAAAGGACGTTGAAATTAGGAATTATTAACAACATATTTTATTGTTTAACAGAAACATCAGGTATGTGTTTTGTCTTTCAGTTCTCACTGGTCTCATGGTGCCTCATGTATTTTACATGATGAATACACGTGTCTTGAATATAAACAAAAGATAAAGTGTAGTGAAAATATATTTTTCTAAATAAAGGCTTTTAATTTCACACATTGCAAAATATATTAAACATTTAGCATGAAAAAATCATTAAATTGTATTTGCTAACTAAACTCTTAAGTTCATATTTTTTTCCAGTTTTATAAGTTAGCATGTCCAAGATATTATAAAAGCTCTAAACAAAATAATGTGCCTTCATATTTCAATGTTTTTAATTTAAGTTTAAGGTACTGACAGATGAAATATCCTTACAAGTAGGAGGGTAAAAATCTTATTACAATTCATAACAAGATTTATGCTAGAGAAATGTGTTTAAATATTTTTTCAAGTTTTCTTGCCTTTGATATTCTTTCTATGTAGTATTTTCTTTCATATGGTTGCAGAAGATACATAATTTGAAAATTATGCGGTTCTTCACATAGGATTAAATTTCCTTTTAATGTTGTTTAATAAATATTTTGCTAAATGCAGAAATTTTGTGACTTTTTTTGATGAGTGTCTTTAATATATATATTACTCTCCAGCATTTCCTGTAAGATTTATTGTTGCTTCATCATAATGAGTAAGTGATATTGATCACATACATGAGTTATACATGTACATCTTGCTAGTAGCTATAAATCAATATTGTCAAACACTTGCATTAAAACAACACTGCATAAAAGACAAAAAACAACAAAAAATCCAAGACCACATGGAAATAAAATGTGAGTTTTTCACCAGCTGTATCATACTAATGATTTACATGTCTGCTTTATTTTTATCTTTTATTTTATTTTATTTTATTTTTTCTGAGACAGAGTTTCTCTGTCTCCCAGGTTGAAGTGCAGTGGCATGATCTCAGCTCACTGCAACCTTGGCCTCCACAGGTTCAAGTGATCCTCGTGCCTCAGCCTCCTGAGTAGCTTGGATTACAGGTGCGTGCCACCACACCTGGCTAATTTTTGTATTTTTAGTAGAAACATGCTTTCACCCTGATGGTCAGGCTGGAAGGCTGAGGCCACCCACCTTGGCCTTCCAAAGTACTCGGATTAGAGGCAAGAGCCAGCATGCCCAACCTACATGTCTTTTTTAAAACCACATCTTTATATTTTGAAATACTTGACTTCAAAATAATTAATTCATATTTCAGAAAATAAATCTTTTGGACTATTATATTCATTTTATTTAGACTGTAACTCTAAATAAAATTAGAATTAATTAATTCTAATTAAGGTATTAGAAGAATATGAAAAGAATAAAGAGGGAATGTTGCTTTTATTTTTGAGTCATTTTATACACTAAGATATATAGAACATAGAACTGTGCTCTATAATTTTGACCTACAAGTTGAAACACAAACATTTAATTTTTAACAAATATACACTATCTATTGTAATTCATTTTCTACAAATTAATGAATGCATTAAAATTGCCATTACTTTTAAACTGATAAAGGGGACATATAAACATAATAAATCTGTGTGAAATTATTTCTGGTTTTTCTTCTTGTCCTCTGACTTTTACTAATTCTTTCTCGTAATGCCAAATAGAATCATGTATATGTTATCTTCTGAATTTGAAGAATAAAGCATTATTTTAAGTCAAATACTCTACAAATACAATTTTAATAACATCCCATGTAGCTTACTATTTGAAAAACAATAAAAGTATATTTTAAAACTGGTTTTATCAGAGTGAATTTGTTTGTATTTTTCCTTATCTCTTCTTGGGATTTACTCCAAAATTCTAGAAGAAATGAGAAATAAAAATGTAAATTCCATCTTTGATAAACCATATGGAAAAATTTGAAACCTTATGTCACAAGTTCATTGAAAGAAATCCCAAATGCAGTGAGTCAGACAGGTGAGCAAGGAGATGCAATAAGCTGGCCCAAGGCTACACTGAGCAGCAGCTTACATTTCTTAAAGACAGGGGTACAAGCAAAGGTGCAAACCAATACAACTTTGTTTACATGCACTGAAAGTAGGTCCCTGGGATAGCAGGGGGAGCTTTCTAGGACTTGACTGGGTTTTCAATCATACAGATGAGCAATATTTATGAGAGCTGAATTTGTCATGAAGCTTGGGGCAGTGACTGGGATGGGGCAGTGACCGAACTGGAAGCAGTATGTTCCGTTGCCTGAGAAAAGTAAGAGACAAAAGAACTTGCTCACACAACCCTCTCATAAAAATAAATCTCATTATCTTGGAAATGACTCAGGCCCTTCCAAAATAAAGCTTTTGGAAATACTGGCAGAGAAATCCGATTCAATTAAATTTTAAAAACTGCAATGAAATTAATGCAAAATTACTACAAGTAAAATCGCCAAAGAGATAGTTAAAACTATTATTTTTAAAATAATAAATAAAAAGATGAAAAAAATTAAAAGGATTTTAATAACAAAAGTCGCTTTTATGAAACAAAGGTCAAAATAAAACACGAGAAATCACGTATGGTACTGCAAAACAAGAGCATAATAAGACAATGCAGCATACAATACTTTTAATAAAAATTTTTAAAAATGCAAATCCATAAATGAATGATACACTGGAAGCAACATAAAGAAAAGATAAATGATACAGCAGAAAACAGTTAATAATGGAGTGCCTAGTATTAGGAAAACTGAACAAATTGAAATGAAAATTAGCAATGTATTAGAAAGTATCAATAATAATAGCAATTATTGTATGAATAATAATATGTGCTGAATGTTTTACTCGCCACCAAATCTAACCATATAAACTTTAATTGTCAAAACAACTTCTGATGGGTGCAGGGGCTCACACCTGTAGTCCCAGCTACTCTGGAGGCTAAGGCAGAAGAATCGCCTGAACCTGGGAGGCGGAGGTTGCAGTGAGCTGAGATCGCGCCATTGCAGTCCAACCTGGACAACAGAGCAGGACACTGTCTCAAAAAAAAAAAAAAAAAAAAAAAAAACTTTTAAGAATATGATCATTCCCATTTTACTGATGAAAAAATCTGAGATACAATGATAATTAAATAATTATATGATTTTCCCAGGGCTCACAATGTATAAACGGTAGAGCCAAAGTCTGTATTTTAATCAGGTCCATTTTAGAGTCTTATGTTTAATCACCACATTCCACTGCTTCACTAGATTTATATATATGTATATTTGTGCGTTTGTGTATATATATATATATGCATGTATATGTATGTATATGTGTATATACATACAGTAAATGTACACATGTATGTAGTTGTATGTGTGTGTATATATACATATGTGTGTGTATATCTCATGATTTCCGTAGGTAAATCACATTTTCCTTGATGAACATCACCAAAATAATATGAGAAAAAATGTTTTTAACTATAATTTAAGGAAACCATCACTAAATAGTAGAGATTTTGTTATCCAGAGAATAGAGTCACACTCAATATCAGGAAAAGGAAAAAGATAAATAGTCCCACACAGTAAGACACAGCCTAATAAATGTACTAGGCTTTAAATATAAAAGAAAATAAAAACTATTGTACAAACACACAAGAAGATGAACTCACTTACAGAGGAAAATGAAAATGGTTTCAGCATTGTCTCTAGGGATGTTCACTGGTAAAAGACAGTTGGACGATGCCTGAGGGTGCTCCGGGAAAGAAAAAGAAAATATGACTCAATGACTTTATACACAACCCAAATACATTCAAATATAAAGGTAAAAGACTCTTATGAATTTACAATAATTCAGGGAATATATTGCTTGCATATTGCTCATAAGCTTTTATTTAACACACTATTTGAGGTTGAACTTCAGACAACCCTGAGATGATGCTGAAACTATGGCAAGAGCAATGTGTGGCTACGAATAAGTTGATATTGAGCTTAGGTTTACAAATTACCATGTGACTACCATAAACCTTTAAACTGGAAAATATATAAATAGAGAGAGATGTCAGGAAAGGAGAAGAAAAATTTGGTAGGTAATGTTATTTCCTCTTTTTTCGCACACATAAAAATTATTTAAAACTAATAAAATAGCACATATATGGGTAATTTTTTTCAGTAAATTGTTTTTCAGTAAACTCTAGCAGAAGTGTAAAATAAACTCTGATACCCAAAAGTAAAATAATACTTATAAACACATGAAAGTAAATAGAATGAGGATAGGGAGAAAACGTTAGAAAATATTTATTTTTTATTATTACACCTAGTAGAAAATCAATGGACACTGCCTAAATAGTTGGCTAAATATATTCCATAACATTATAGATAAAAAGGAAGGTGAAATAAAATAGTAACCTCTCAAATAGTGACAGGAAACTGACACAAAATATGACAAACATGATATAATGAAAGGAAAAATGATATAAAACAAAAAATAAAATGGGATAGACATGATAAAATATTCTGCTATATCACATATTAAAGCAGAAAGATCATTATGTGGTTCATAAAGCAAAATAGATACGAAGCACAAGAAAAAAGGACAAACTCAATATATTAGTAAACTCTAATGTACCTTTATCAGTCTATAATCAAACAAGAGGAAAAAAGTTTCTATACCTAATAATATAGTTAATAAGGCACATATAATTCATTTATTTAATGATGCCCATATTTTGAAGGTTTCTCTACATATATAAAACATATTCTTTTTTCCAAGTACTCACGGAATATTTTAAAGAAAAAATATAAAATCTAATTATAGCCAGCAAAAACAGAACAGAAAACATAGTATAAGAAATTGTAATACTAAAATTAATCTAAAAAATGACAACAGTTAATAATTACCTATTTGGGTGGGAAAAACAATCTTTCCCTCTTAAGCTTTTATTCAAGTGAAAATCAATTTCAAGGTTTATATTCGGGCAAATAATTACAATGAAAATTCCTTATATCACAATCTAGGTCAGTGAACTAAAGCAGTTCCTAGAGAAAGATGCCAGTAGAAAATAATTGTGTTGGGTTAAATGAAAGAATGAAAATAAAATCATTGAACAACCAATATATAAAATAATTTTAAAACCACAAAATAAATCAAAGAGTGATAAAATACAATAAAAGTAACAAAAATTGAGTAATTCAAAACCATGAAATTACTGTAGTAATGAATAAAACCAAGAATCCTTCTTTACATAACAAAATAGGAAAACATATAAAATGTTGATGAAATTAAATCAAGATAGAAAACAAGAAAATTGTATACAATAAAAAGGTAGTTAAGTGGGAAGTTGCCACAGATATAGAAAAAATTAGAAAAAAATTTTTGAAAGTTCTTTGTTCCACTTTATGACATAAATTAGTGAACATGGATAAAATAGATGATTTCATAAAAATATAAACTATCAAAACTAAACCAGAATATAGGAAGTTGAAACTGAAAAAATAAATGACCGTATCGAGTAAATAAAATTATCTAAGAGATTCTCTCTTCAAGAAACAACCAGGTTAGAATTTTTTCACAAGGGCATCTCACAGAGACTTTAAGTGACAAATTCACTCTGCGCCATTTAGCATTATCCAATACTTGGGGAAAAAAAGGCATTAAATCATTTAGGTATTTGATGGAGCAAGTTTTATATCATATCTAACATATAAGTACTGTGACCTAACCAACTGGGTCACTGGAGCTCCCCAAATCTTACATAGGATGTCAACACAAAAGTAACATATTTGCATATCAATGAAGAAATTCCTAAATACAATTCTAACAAAAAAAAATTCATCACATTAAAACAATAAAAAAACTACATGACACAATGATGTTTAGTCTAAAAGTGCAATGATCCCAGAATTAGTCTTAGGCTATCAATCTTATACCATATCTATTTATTTTAATTTTTAAATTAAAATATCTGAAAAAATTATGTGAAGTCATTTATAACAATCAATAAAACTTTCGACTGAAACTCTCAATAAGCAGGAATGAATGGATAGTTTTTTTACATGAAAAAATACATCCACTGTATCACAAAATACAACACTGAAGTTAGTAAGAAAACTATGGAATAATTGCTACTGAAATAATTTTTAGAAATCAATAATAATATTTAATAGTACTAGGCAAAAAAGAGCAAACAATTAAAGTTATAGAAGTAGGGGACAGCACAATATTGTTATTTAATGATGAAATAGTTTTTTACCTGGTAAATCTAAGAGTATATATTTATAGAAATCAAATAAGACTCAATCGGCATATAAAATGTAGAAAAAGATATTGCATGTTAGGAATAACAGATTTAGAATGCTTGTTAATAAATTTAACATGAAGTTGTCCATTTCTATATAAAGAAAGATAGGATACAAAAAGAACATTCCAAAAGATCAAAAAGTTCTTCATTAGGAAGACTCTACAAGATAAAAATAGTGATTCTCACTACAGTAATTTATCAATTTAAAATTATTCAAATACAACTACTTTTTTATTTACATCCAACTGTAGCTCTTTATTGAAATTTTTTTTTAATTGTATGCCAGCATTCATTGCATCATTATTCACAATAGCCAAAATGTGGAGACAACCCAACTGTTCATCAACAGATGAGTGGATAAATGAAACGTGGTATATACGTACGATGGAATGTGTTCAGCTTTAAAAAGGAATGAAGCTTTGATACATGCTACAATATCAATAACCCTTGAAAACATGCTAACTAAAATTAGCCAGATACAAAGGACAAATATTGTGTGATTCCATTCATATGAAATATAGATATTTCATATTCTAGAGAATAGGCAAATTTATAGAGATAGGAAGTAGGTAAGAGTTTACTAGGAGCTGGGGGAGAGAGGAATAAGTTATTGCTTAATCATTACAGAGATTCTGTTTGGAGTGAGAAAAGAGTTTTGGAAATGGATGGTGGTGATGGCTGCAACTACTATTTTTAAAAGACTGCAAAGACTTCATAGGAAAATAAATAACCAAAAATCCAGGGAACTCCTAAAAATTGCATCTGATCTTTATTTTTATCAGATACTAAAATATTAAAGTCTAGTCACTAAATAGCTTGATATGGCATATACACAGGTCAATGGTAAGAATTGAACACTCTTTTAAAAGAAAAAAACTTCGCAAAGTTTAGAAACTATATAGATGTTTATTATTAGAACTATTTAAATAAATTGCATAGCTATAAACCATACAACTCTATGTATCCATAATAAGTTTAACACAAATACACACACACACATAGAGAGAGAGAAAGAGAGAGAGAGAAAGACAGAGAGAGAGAAAGAGAGAGAGAGAGAAACAGTTTATGTGAGCATTTCTGGAAGTAAACCCACTAATCTAGTAAGAACAATTGCATCTGGGAACAGGAACTTGTGTGTCTGTAACTAAAGATAAAAACTTAATTTTTTAACATATCAGTTTACACATTTTTAATTATGTATAATTCTTGATAACTCATTCCAGAAAAGTTAAATTAGAATGTTTAAAGTAGGCTACTTTCAACATTATTTCAATGTATTCAGTCAAAAGGCAACCCAGGGACTTTTGAAACCTGCCCACCTTCACTATAGGACTAGTGTTTATGGTTTTTGGATAAACAGAAATTTGACCCTCCCGGCCTTAAAGCTTTAAACTTGCATTCGTCTTATCTGAGTTCCTTGCTCAGGAAACCCACCTTCAGGTCTCCCTGATAGTATCAAGGAACTGAAACTTACCAGATCATCTCATCTGGACAATAAGATGTCAGATCCCTCATCTGTCATGTTTGCCTAATCGACCACTTGATGCCTGTTGACCAACTCCTATTCCTTACCCCTCCCTAATTCCTATTTTCCAACATGTAGTTATATTTCTCCTTGCCTTATAAACCCCTAATTTTAGTTGGTTGGGGAGATGCATTTGAGACTGATCTCCCATATTCTTGGATGCAGCACCCCGTTAAAGCATCCCATTAAATTCTGCTTCCATGGCAATGCTCATTCTGCACCATCCTATTAAATTCTCTTTCCCTGACAATACTCATTGTCCTAATATTGGTTTTCTGTGGGGGCAAGCAAGAGGAACTAGACTGAATGCCTAGCATTTCAGTAACACATTGAGTCCCTGAGTGATAGGTTTGGCTGTATCCCCACCCAAATCTCAGCTTGAGTTGTATCTCCCAGAATTCCCACATATTGTGGGAGGGACCAAGGGGGAGGTAATTGAATCATAGGGGCCAGTCTTTCCCATGCTATTCTCCTGATATTAAATAAGTCTCACAAGATCTGATGGGTTTATCAGGGGATTCTGCTTTTGATTCTTCCTTGTTTTCTCTTGCTGCAGCCATGTAAAAAGTGTCTTTCACCTCCTGCCGTGATTCTGAGGCCTCCCCAGCCATGTGGAATTGTAAGTCCGATTAAAACTCTTTTTCTCCCAGTTTTGGGTATGCCTTTATCAGCAGTGTGAGAATGCACTAATACAGTAAATTGGTAACAGTAGAGTGAAAAGTTACTAAAAAGATGCATGAAAATGTGAAAGAGACTTTGGAACTGGGTAACTGGCAGAGGTTGGAACAGTTTGGAGGGCTCAGAAGAAGGCACAAAAATGTGGGAAAGTTTGGAACTTCCTAGAGACTTGTTGAAGGGCTTTGGACAAAATACTGATAGTGATATGGACAATAAGGTCCAGGCTGAGGTGGTCTCAGATGGTAAGGAGGAACTTTTTAGGAACTGCAGCAAAGGTGAGTCTTGTTAAGTTTTAGCAAAGAGACTGGTGGCATTTTGCCCCTGCCCTAGAGATTTGTGGAACTTTGAACTTTACAGAGATGATTTATGGTATCTGGCAGAAAAAACATTCTAAGCAGCAAAGCATTCAAGAGGTGACTTGGGTGCTGTTAAAAGCATTGTGTTTTAAAAGGGAAACAGTATGAAAGTTCGGAAAATGTGCAGCCTGACAATGTGATAGAAAAGAATATCCCATTTTCTTGAGGGGAAATTCAAGCCAGCTGCAGAAATTTGCATAAGTAGCAAGGAGCCTATTATTAATCCCCAAGACCATGGGGGAAAATGTCTCCAGGCCATGCCAGAGACCTTCACAACAGCCCCTCCCATCACAGGCCTGGAGGCCCAGGAGGATAAAGTGGTTTCCTGGGCCAGGCCCAAGGTCCTCAGGCTGTGTGCAGCCTAGGAACTTGGTGCCCTGTGTCCCAGCTGCTCCAGCCATGGCTAAGAGGGGCCATTGTACAGCTTGGGCTGTGGCTTCATGATGTACAGCTCAGGCTGTGTGAAAGTCCCAAGCCTTGGCAGCTTCCAGGTAGTGTTGAGCCTGTGGTTGCACAAGAGTCAAGAATTGAGGTCTGTGAACCTCCACCTAGATTTCAGAAGATGTATGGAGATACCTGGATGTCCAGGCGAAAGTTTGCTGCAGGGGTGGGGCCTTCACACAGAACCTCTGCTAGGGCAGTGTGGAAGAGAAAAGTGGGGTTGGAGCCCCCATACAGAGTCCCTGCTGGGGCACTGCCTAGTGGAGCTGTGAGAAGAGAGCCACCATCCTCCAGACCCCAGAATGGTAGATCCACCAGCAGCTTATACCGTGCATGTGGAAAAGCCACAGGAACTCAATGCCAGACCATGAAAACAGCCAGGAAGGAGACTGTACCCTACAAAACCACAGGGGCAGAGCTCCCCAAGACCATGGGAACCCACTTTGTGCATCAGTGTGACCTGGATGTAAGACCTGGAGTCAAAGGAGTTCATCTTGGAGCTTTAAATTGACTGCCCTGCTGGATTTTGGACTTGCATGGGCCCTGTAACCCCTTTGTTTTGGCCAATTTCTCCAATTTGGAATGGCTGTATTTACCCAATACCTGTACCCCCATTGTATATAGGAAGTAACTACCTTGCTTTTGATCTTACAGGCTCATAGGTGGAAGGGAATTGCCTTGTCTCTGATGAGGCTTTGGACTGTGGACTTTTGGGTTAATGCTGAAATGAGTTAAGACTTTGGGGGACTGTTGGGAAGGAATGATTGATTTTGAAATGTGAGGACATGAAATTTAGAGGGGCCGGGGCTGAATGATATGGTTTTGCTGTGCCCCAACCCAAATCCCAACTTGAATTGTATTCTCAGAATTCCCATGTTTTGGGGAAGGGACTCAGAGGGAGGTAATTGAATCACGGGGGCCAATCTTTCCTGTGCTATTCTTATGATAGTAAATAAGTCACACAAGATCTGATGGGTTTCCGCTTTTGTTTCTTCCTCATTTTCTCTTGCTGCCACCATGTAAGAAGTGCCTGTTGCTTCCCACCATGATTCTGAGGCCTCACTACCCATGTGGAACTGTAAGTCCAATTAAACCTCTTTTTATTCCCAGTCTTGGGTATGGCTTTATCAGCAGCATGAAAACGAAATAATACACTGAGGTAACATCTCTGTCTCCTTCCAGGCCAAGTTTAGTGTTCTTTTTCTTATGCTTCCATAGTGCAACTTGACACATTTAAATAATCTAGAATTATAGCACTGAGTTTTATGAAAAGATAAATTGTATATTGAGTACAATTGTCATTACCAACAACATATATATATAAGTGATGTTTTCAGTATTTAAGATTCAAACCTGCTTATCATGAGGTCAGGAGATCGAGACCATCCTGGCTAACACAGTGAAACGCCATCTCTACTAAAAATACAAAAAATCAGCCAGGCATGGTGATGGGCGCCTGTAGTCCCAGCTACTCGGGAGGCTGAGGCAGGAGAATGGCATGAACCCGAGAGGCGGAGGTTGCAGTGAGCCGAGATGGCGCCACTGCACTCCAGCCTGGGCAACAGAGCGAGACGCTGTCTCAAAAAAAAAAAAAAAAAAGATTCAAAGCCTGTCATTTTACATATAGGAAAAGAAGATATAACAATGAATGCTTTTTATTTATTTAATTTTTTTCTTTGATTAAACTGAACTCCTTGAGAGCAGGAACTGTGTCTAAATCACCATTATATCTCAGATATTAACTGAGAATTTGAATTAACATTTCCACCTAATAACTATTACATGATTAAAAGTATTGTAAAAGTATGTTTATTTTCTTATTTATAACAATATTCCTAATGATAGCTATATAATTCTAAATTAAGAAACATGGTACTTGCAAAATAACAAAGGGGAAGATAAAACATAGTAATATAAAAGATGATTTAGAGCCACAGCAATGAATAAGAAAATTATCAAATTTTTAAAATATTGTTACTAAATATCAAAATACTTACTAGAACTAGAGGATACAATATTATTTGGAATTATACTGAGAAGAAAATTCTATTCTCTATTCTTAAACATAACTTAATATAGAAGTCTTCCATATATAATCCTCCTATTCATAAAGATAGACGGTATAAATTTTGTCACATCAGCAATGATTTACTGGCGAATTTCTCTAAGTCTACAACACATGAGAATTATTAAACCACTTTTTTCTTTTTGGTCTATATCTCTGCCAAGACAATCTGCATGCAAAACCCAGTGATTTTAAGGGAAGTTTCCACTTGGTGAACTTTTAGTAAATGAGACAGATGATACAACCTCAGAACACAAGGTAGAAAGTGTGACTTCAGGGAATGTGAGTGGCTTCAGGAATTGAAGGATGTAGATTTGAGAAGTCAAAAAAAGACATATATTTTGCTGTCATCCTAGCTAACACTGACATTTTTCCATGGATATTCATCTTGCTCATCATATTATTATTTATATTATTAAGAATATCATAGCACTCACATAAGGATAAAATCAGAAGTGCTTCTGTAAGCTGCCTCTATGGTATTTTCTATTCATGTTATAATTAATTGCATTTTGAAAGATAAATGAAATTTATTAACTAAAGTGAAAAAAGCCATCTTATTTCTAAATGAAATTTGATGTTATTGAGATAAAATAAAATACAGCATCTACAGGAGTGAGACTTTTGGTGGTGGTGGAAGCAATTTTCAGGTAATTTCTTTTTTTAATGCTGGCTTGAGATTGATTATTAATAAAGTGGACATTTCAAAATAAACTATTTCGGCATTTACTCATTGATTAATATATTGTTAAAACGGTTATTTGACTTGGATTAACAAAATGTAATAAAAAGCTTGTTGGCTTTAAGTGTCTACATGGGCTTATACAACATTTAACTGTTACTCTGTACTGAAAAGATGTAAACTTTAAGATCATTTTTTTTTGATGATGAAAACAAAGTCTCAGGTTCACATTGCTTGAATTGTAATTTTCAGTGAAATAAACACCTATTGTATATTTATGAAAAAATACACAAAGTTCTGTGTTATTCAGACTTTTTAAAAAATGAATTTTCATTTTTGTTTGTTATATCTTTACATATTTTTCCCCAATTGAATTGGAAAATAGTACAGACACATCAGTGCAAATGACTTAATTGCCCATTACATGTTGAAGGTAAAATATTGAACGATGGAAGATTTATGAGTTCTCCATGGTTACTATCCAAAGTAACAGATATTAATTATCTGTTCAAGATGACTACATCAACTCAGTGAATCTATTCAGATAGCAACAGAAGTTCTTTTGTTTGTTTGTTTGTTTTAGTCAGTTTATTAAATCTTCTACACATGTCACTATGCCGAACCTCAGTGTATTAGTTCGTTTTCACACTGCTGATAAAGACATACCCAAGACTGGGAATAAAAAGAGGTTCAGTTGGACTTAACAGTTCCACATGAGTGGTGAGGCCTCAGAATCATGGTGGGAGGCAAAAGACACTTCTTACATGGCGGCAGCAAGAGAAAATGTGGAAGATGCAAAAGCGGAAACACCTGATAAAACCGTCAGATCTTGTGAGTCTTATTCACTATCATGGGAATAGCAGGAGAAAGACCAGCCCCCATGAATCAATTACTTCCCCCTGGTTCCCTCCCACAACACGTGGGAATTCTGGGAGATACAATTCGAGATTTGAATGGGGAAACAGCAGAACCGTACCATTCATAAATGTTAGATATTAATACAGATTATATTTTCTTTCTTTATCTTTTCCAATATACTCAACTTCTCTGATGAAATTAAATGCAATTATAGTAGCCTTTGTTATTTGTAAAATAAAATACTAGAATTGTTACTTATAAAATATAGTGATTAGTTAGGCTGTAATTAATTGAGATTTTCCTATTATGCACATGTTTCCAGAAAATAAGATGCATCTATCTATAGCAGTAAACAAACATTAAATGAAATGTCTTATTTATGTTTGACATAAATAGCACAAAAGATGTGAACTGCTATGATAAAAGATAAAATGTAATTTAAGATAACTGAAAAGACTGAAACAATGGATTTGGATTTTATGGGGTTTTACATTTATTTTTACATATAGACTTCATTCACATTTGCTAATTTTTCTTATATGTTTTAACTTGCAATCACAAAATTACTTTTGTTGTAATTTCTAACTTCCTTTTCTGTATCTTGGTATTTAAAACATAGCACCATTTCTACAAAGAAAATAAAGCCTAGATGAAAAATAAATGTCCCCATTTACTTCAGAGAAAACCCAGATATCTCCTTTGTGACCTAGAATTGAACCCCAGTGGTGGTGAGCAAGTTGGTGAGCAAAGTGTGTTGTACATGTGTTAAATGAATGAGTGTCTACTTGACACGCATAATTCTCTGACTCTGTTATTTATGCACAGAGTGCTAACATGAAACAGGTTTTCAGAATAAAAAGGGCAAAGAGTAACAGAGCTGTCTTTAGTTAAAATTTTTGTTTTAATATCTAATGAACAAAGGTAATTTGAGGTTAGACCAACCCAAAGGTTAAATAAAAAATATCAATTAAAAACATGGTTTTACTGATCTGCCATTTTCATTTTTTAAACATCTTCTATTTTTAAGTACAAAATCATGACTTAGGCTTTGTAATTACAAATACTGAGAACATCACCCACAGATGTGGTGTTGGTCATAACAGGTGTACCCAATCTCTAATTTATCTTTGCATACAAATTTAGCATTGTCATAATTTCAAATTATTTAAACTTACTAAATTTTAAATGGGTATCTAAAAGTAGAAAACTTAATTAAGGACAAAAGAAAGTATTCCAATAATTATCCATATTGAGTAGCATCTGGAATTTAAGGGAAAGAGGGAAATTTGTCACTGAGAGAGTTAGAAATTATTTCAAGATTTGTAGATAGTGTAATTATCTCACTTTTTTCATGATTTTAAGCTATGTGAGATGATCTATAGGAAACTATGTCATGTACATGGGATGTGTCCTGTTTCTACATCTAAACCTACTTCATGCTATGCCATTGGGGATAGTATTTTTCTTCTGCTTAGTTAACAACTTCATAAGGTTAAAATCAATGTTTCAAAATAATCTGAGTGAATTTATGGCAGAAGCCATATTCCAAACGTTTTTAAGTAATCTCTCAGCACATTTAAAGTAATCATTAAGTCAGCCATTGTCAAGAATTGTCTATTGTGAATCCAAATTGGATAAATCAGTAAGTCAATAGGCATTTATAGGTGGGGTGTAGTTAGGATAACAGGGGCATGGATTCAGTGCACAGTCAGTGTACACAAGCAAAATATATGCAATTAAAAAATTATTTATTTATTGAGAATATGGAGCCACATATTCATATATTTTTCCACATTTTCAATTAGTCTGAAATATTAAAACATCTCCCAGAATAATTATCTACAGGTTGATTACATTTTCTTGGCTTTCATAATTTTCATAATTGTTGTTGAAATAATATATCTCTGTAACTAACCCAAAGCCAACTGTAATGAAAAACAAATATCTGATTTTATAGCAAGGAGCATAATTGAGAAAATTAGACCTGGTTTGATCAGTTTATTAAAAATTTCAGATATATAAAATTAATGTTAGAGAACACTTTATAACCAGAAAATTAGCATTATTTAATCCTGTGGCTAATGTGAGTTTTATACACATCAGTGTGTCAGGTGGAGAGTTCCATTTCAAAGCAATAGAAATTGTAACTATAAATGGCTTAGAATTGAGGCTATTCATTATCTCACAAAAGAGTAGGTCTTGAGTTTGGACAATTTAAGCATTACTAATTCTCAGTGACACGATACAGGATAGGTTCCTTCTATTTTTTGCTATGCCATCCTCATCACATTAACTTGTGCTCTTCAGCTAACTCTGTTTTCAGATAAACATTACTCATTGTTTCAGGATGGCTGCATAGGTGTTAGGTGTTACAGATGACAACATCCAGAGGCAGAAAAGACAATCTCCTCTTTCTATATACCTTCTTTTAAAAACAACAAACTCTATCTGACAATGCCATCCTCCACTCTCATGACAGATATGGCCTAACATTTCCTTGGCCAAAATTGTGGCACATGTTTATTTCTAAATGAATTACTGGCCATGGGCATGGAGTTACCACCATTGGTTATGATCTACAAGATTCCTCAACAGAAGGTGGAAAAGAGCCCAACCTCTTGAAGCACATAAACACCAGAACCAACTCAGGTATCATGGCAAGGAAGGATGAGTGGCTATGCCTCATGGAAAAAGTGTCTGTTCTATTATTATTCATTCAATAATCTGGAATTGAGTACACCCTGTAACACACTAGAGTAAGTGATTCAGAGAATAAAGCAGACACATTTATTATAGTTGATTAATTCTTAAAAATTAGGTTGAGAAAATATAAGCCTAAAATATATAAAGGTTTCAATGGACCAAGTACTTTGTAAAGTACTTAATATATTAGCTCATTTGATCCTCAAATAACCCTATGAGATTGGTGTTATTATTAACATCCTTGTTTTATGGATAAAAGTCTAAAACACATAAAGATAAAATAACTTGCCCAAGAACAGAAAGAAAATAGTTAAAAGAGTGGGATTCAAACCCAAGTTGGCTACAGATCCTGTGACCTTAATAACATTATTTCATTGCTTAAAATATATTGCACTAACATGCCAATTTAGGGTCTACATGTGAAATTTCTGGCTAAAGTATTTGACTTTTACTAAGTGATAGGAAGCCAATATTTTTTCTTTACTTTCCCCCTCCCTTCCTCCTTTCCTTGTTTCCTTCCTCTCCTCTCTCTCTCTTTCTCCTTCACACCCCTCCTCCCATAGATTAAAATATAAGAACAGCATGGCTGGTTTTTCTGTTCAAGCAATTATAAAGCTGAATTCAAGGTGTCCCACCATGCTGAGTTTTCATCTGGAGGCTCTAGGGGAAAATCTACTATCAAGTTCATTCAGGTTATTGGAAGAATTTAGTTTCTTCTGGTTGTAGAGCTATCTCCATTATCTTGATGGTTGTTAGCTGGGACTACTCAGCACTGAAAGGCTGCCTTCATTCCTTGTCATGCTGTTACCCTCCATATTCAAAGTCAGATACAAAGACCCTTCCCTGCTTTGAATCCCTCTCATGCCCGTATCTCTGACTTTCTCTGTCTCTGACCTCTAGACTCGGATTTAAAGTTTTCGGTGTTATTAGGTTAGGGTAATCTCTTTCTGTTAATGTCAAA
This sequence comes from Pongo abelii, assembly GCF_028885655.2. Classification (NCBI taxonomy): domain Eukaryota; kingdom Metazoa; phylum Chordata; class Mammalia; order Primates; family Hominidae; genus Pongo; species Pongo abelii. The sequence continues at coordinate 90,863,265 of NC_071991.2, forward strand.
TACACCATAAAATATAACTGAGTCATGGAGTAAAATTCCTCATATATTCACAGTCCCAGAGATTATGCAAGATGTGCAGACAGGAGAGTGGAGATGTTGGTCACAGTTAAAATTCTGCCTGCCATAAGAAGTGACAATGTTGAGTTTGGTTTGGTACATACTGGGTTTGAGATACCTCATCATTCATGCAGAGTTATCATATCCATTTTTAAATTCGTATGTTTGACCTGGAGAGAAAAGACTAATACTCAGTGTATAATTTTAGATTCTTCTCAAAATTATGATGATGAAATCACAGAAGCTTATCATAAAGAGTATAAAGACAAAGAGAGATACACACTTTGGGTGAACACCTTTAGGAATGGTGGAAAACACACCAGGAAAAGAGAAAGTCGGGAGACAGAAAAGAAACAGGAAAGTAGAAAAAGAGCCTAAATACATAATATTGCATAAATAAACACAGAAACAAAATTTTTAATAAGTGGGTGACAATATTGAACGCAGAGAGAAAATCTTTGTTATTAGCCATTGGAAAGACACTGTTGCCTTTGAAGATAGAAATATTTTTCAGATTAGGGAGGGGGTAGAAAACTGCTTGCAAAGGGTTAAGTAGTGGTGAGAAAAATCATCAGCAACTATCAATTAATTTTGTGAAATGATTACTAGCCTAAGGAAAGAGCTCTAAATCCTGGCTTGATTCCCTTGTGAAAATATTAATCCCTTGTGTAATATATTAATGTAAAAAAGAAATAAAGAAGGAAAAATTGTGGGAGAAGAGACGTGGTTGACAGGATAAGTCAAAGCCATATGCCAAATGAAATATTTCCTTGGAGAAATTTTGGCATAGAAGATAAAACATTTGTTTGATCGTATTATCCTTCGAATGTCTACAAAGGGCAACAGAAAAAGGGATAAATGGCGTATGTACCTTCTTGCCAGATTATTTTTTTTCTTTGTTTCTTCTGTTCTCTTAAGTGAAGGCAATTCCTGGCAAACAATTACCACATGAACTTGAAATGATAGTTAGGTGCTTTTATAAAAGTGAGTGTGTGTGTTGGCGGGGTGGGAGTGCATGGGGGATGCCGAGGGAACATGCTAGCATTGTTAAAATCCCCATTGTCTGTCTTCCAGACATTAATGCATTAGTCATTCAACTCATTGTATGAACAGATCACCTCTGTGACACAAGAGGAACCCCTAAAACTTTCAATTCTGTCTCAAAGGAATGTTTCAGGCCAGTAGAAGAGAAATATTTTTAGAATTTATTCATTTCCATTCCTCTTTGGCAGGCATTGAAGCAGCTTGACAGAGGCAGATACTAAAAATACAAATTGAGTAAAAATATCTATTTTAATATCTTCTTAATTTCAGGACAAAGAGGTCACCAGTGACAATGCTGCACCAAGAGAAGTGTTGTACTAAATAATCAGTAAGTCAACAACATGCATACATTCTTCAAACTCTAAGCAAGCATAGAAGTTATATTCAGTAGAGCAGTAAATAGCAGAAATATGCTTCTCAACATCCAAGCCAGGGCCACTTCCATCACCGTATTTTTATTTTTGATAAAATTTTTATTCTTGCTTCTAAAGAAATTAAAGACGTGTTTTTGGCGTATTTTCTCTTTATTCACTCTATGTTTAGCACAATGAATGTTTTAATGATCATTGTTCTTGTAACTGCATCTTTAGGATATCTGAAAATAACTGGACTTCATCAAAAAACTTTGTATCTTTGAGGGATTTCTATGCCATTTAATTTATTTTAATTTGTACATTTTTGTGCCATGCAAATCACTATTTAAGAGTAAAGATTATGAAAAATGCATAGAGTCCTATAAACAGAGATAGTGGTAACAGCTGTAGCACAAAAGAGCAAGAGACTGTTTTTCTATGCCATTCATAATTTCAAAAGCCATTGTGAGCTGTTGAGTGAACATGGGAAATAATCCATATTTTCCTGCAAAAATAAAATAACATGATTGAAAATATATTCTAAGAGTCAGCTTTTTCACCACTTACTAACACTGACAAATGTGTAACTTTAAAAAAATTCTTGCATACATGTTATATTTAATGAATTCCAGATTATAATGCCAGTAAGACTTGGTACTGTTTTAGAACTCTTTAAAAAATAAGCTAACAAACAGCTAATATTCAGAAAATCAGGTGATGTCTAGTGTCATTTAAACTCCCATCTTCTAGAGTCTATGAATTTCTCCTAAAGTTACAATCTGTTGATAAACCGTGTTTTCTGGGTATTGATGGAAGTGTCAGGAATTTATGGGATCCAGGATGCACATTCATTGGCTGTAATAACAGCTTTCCTTCATTCATCAAAGAAACATGAGTGCCCAATGTGGAAAATGTTTTTTTCCCTCAGAATATTACTCTGAGTTGAAGATCATTAAATGGGAGATAGGAATTGAACATAGAGTGTGTGGGTATATCTTGTATTTTTACATTTTTTTAAAAATCGAAGTCGGGTAAAATTTAAGTACCCCCCTACTTTTCAAAAAAAGGCATTATGTTATTTTTTTAAGGTCAACAGAAAGGATCATGGTTTAAAGTCCAGAATACACATATGCCCAAAGGTTAGTGTCATCTCTTTCCCAGTCACCAAATCCATCTAACTCTATTAAGTCCTTCAAAAATAAACACAAGCCAGGGGTTTTTATCTTGGGCCTTGCTTCTCTCACTTTTGCTAATATATTTAACACATGGTATTTACAAAAAAAAAATATTTTATGTGGACATAGATTTCACTGCATAGTCTTTATCTCTGTGATGGTACTTCCTCAATCACATGAAATTGCACTCTTTACTATGTCATGAGCTTTAATTCTCTTTAACTGGGTTCATTCATTAGGGACCAGGGAAGAAAATAGAAGCCAATCTGGGCATTTTAAGCAGCAAAATATTTGACTCAGGGAATTAGACCGCTTAGGAAGTCATTATAATTGCTAAAAAAAAAAAAAAAAAAATAGGATCCTGGAATGCATGACTTCCTTGAATATCTCCATAAATAATACAGCATTGAACCAGTATAGCAGTTACTCTTCTGAGGCTATACTGAGAGCAAGAAACAACCACTATCATTCTGTAAGTATCTATTATACTTAGGAAGCTGGGGAGGGGACATTAGAATACCACTGTGGGGAAGCCCCATAAATCTAAACTGCTAGCTTGCCGTGATAGTCAAGAGCCACAGGAAGCTAAGTGTAACCTCATTTTTGCCTTCCAAAACTTCATCAAATATATCCAATGAGCAAAACGCATTTTACATTTAGAACCTGGAAGAGACTCTGGGAAATTTTGTGTTTTAGCTTTTTAACCTCTGCAAGTAGGAGGAAATGGTAGTTAAAAGTGACAATCCTAAGTACTCAGCTCTCATCTGAATATAATAGAGTAACTCAACTCAACTGACAGCAAACCAGTTAGGTGTATCAGTAGTCAAAATCTACAAATCTAGTCATCATCCGTCGTGGCAGCACTCACTAAACAGACTAAGCTTAATCACATCAGAGGATTTAGTGGCAGAATTTCTCATGCTCTTATATTTGATTAAAGAATAAAACAATATTTAAGGATTAAAAATGTCTTTAGTTTCTTCACAGTAAGTCAGATACAACCCTCAAGACCCTTTGTCTAATGTTATTTATGTTATAATAATGATGTTGTGGTTTTCATGGCCTCAAAGAAAACTTGTCCATTCTCATCTGCATAAACCCACAGCAACAACCATTGCCAAATATTTCTATTGCATGTCCTTATTGCCAAATACTAATACCTAAACTTGGCACTGTTGTGTTAATCATGCCATGTTGATTCAGTTTTATTTTGTCTTTCAAATGATTAGTAGCACAAAACTGTACCCATTAAGCCACGGACTAAAAATAGGTTATTACTGTAACCTCTTGGCCTTTCGATCAAAAGCAAATAGTGACAGCTCCTTTCGGCATAAGGAGCCCAGGATCTTTCTGCTGGGCTATTATGGAAAAGTTGGCCAGATTTAGAGTGCAATTACCATTAGCGAAATAGATACATTGCCAATATTGGTAGGGACTTTAAATATTTCTGATCCTGTGTTTCTCAGAAGGTAGTGCCTGAGACAAAGGATTATGTATGACTAGTTTATTTGAGAGAGTAATCCCAGAGACCAAGAGTGAAGGATGAGACAAGGAAATCAGAAATGTAGAGAGACTCAATGCTATCAAATTGACCATTGCTATGGAAACAAGGTAGTTGATTTCTTAAGACCATATGAGAAACCTCACGATCACTTACTTGGCAGAAAAAAAAAGGCATAATACTTGTTTATCAATTTCTATCCTTACGTTAAAATAATGCTCATGAGATATTAATTTCCTCACACTCTCTATTTGCATATTTTTAGTGCTTGGACAGAGCAGCCTTGGGACAGACTTATACAGTGTGGGCTCGAGATTTGGTGCTCTCTTTATAGAAATATATTTTATATTTCAAAGGATAACAGGTTATTTATAATAACAGACTATTTCATCATTCCATCAGACCAGTTGCTTTTGAGTGACAGTGTACTTTAGGCCAGCAGATTCCATAGTCTCATGCCTATTATTGCATCTCTATTGACATAAAATAGGAGTGTTGATATGAGACAATATTGTGCTATATACTATGCTGGTAAAGCAGGCATATAGATGATGATGCTTGTAGATGCACTGTACACAGAGAAATAGAACCCATATCTGGCTTTTGTGTTATTTATATTAAGAATGAATTACTTGTCTTTCTAGGAAGGAAGGGATATGGTGGTCATCCACACACTGCCAAGTGGTTGGTTTTTGGGAGGAACTGTGCCATATTGAGTCTTAGCATCGAGAGCTGTCTAATGGAATAATAACCCCCATTCCCTATAGATGTGCTGGAAGATGTGCCAACTACATTCCTCTGGCTGTCCCATGTTGCAGTATCAGTGAAGACCAACGGGAAGAAGTGAGGGGATTGAGGCTGAAGTCTGAGTCAAGGCACGTCCATGTTATACCTACGTGAATGAAGACTTCTGGGACTTGTCAATAAAGAAATGTCTAAAATAAGAGTTCAGACAAAGAGAATTTGAAGTGAGTCCAGGAGGTTTCCTTTAGATATACAAATGTCATATTTCAATTTCCTGCTAAGGTAAGCATTGCAGTATCCCTAGTAGTTAGAGCATTCAGCCTTTGCTGAAATGTTTTAATTAAAGCAATCAGTTTTTTTGTGTGTTTCCCATAATTATATTATCTGACAGCTATCCTAGAAGGCTTTTTCATGAAGACCAGAAATTTGGATCCTGTACTCAAAAGAGGGATTACCAAAAATGCTTAGAGAATGGAACCATTCAATGAGCCACCATAAGGAAAAGGAAGATACCATTTAAAATTCCAGGGTCCGAGGAATAGCAACTATGCTTTGAAACAAAACACTCTGTCACTAGTACTTGACAGCAAAAGGCGGGAAATGGGAGAATGCCTGAAGATGGAGATAAAATTCTGTGAGGAAAGGAGAGACTCTAGGAAGGAATTACAGGGAGAGGCATACATGGCCCCTAGTTGAAAAAGGGCCCAAACAGCCTTTTGTTTTCACATCAGGAGTACAGGTTCTGCTGTGTTTTTGGAGTCCAATGCATCATATGTAAGGTAGGGCTGGCAGCTGTAACAGAGCATCTGCAGATGCTGCGGGCTTGAAATGGGTGGTCGTTACAACCCCTTCTCGAGATTACTCACTTCATACTCCATCTGCTTCTGGCATCTTAATTGACAGAATATATCAGATGCATTTAATAAAGCAAGTGCGAAAAAATGTAAAGAGAGATATTTAAAGATGTGTAAAGAATCTTATATTGAAATTAATTTCTATTCATTCTGTATCTTTCAACCATTACTATTTGCCTTGATCTCCAGGAAATAAAGTTCACTCCAGAATCTGCATGCCAATTCTTCAAATATTTAAAAACTATTACTAATGCCTCTTAGTATTTTGTTTCTTTTCTAGCTTTTTCCACAACTGTTCTTCATTTAACAATGTTTCCAGACTATTTGCCATCTTTGCCTTCTCTCTCAGATCTTTCTACACATCCTTCTCCAGCTGCAGATTCTAAAAGAGAACATGTTCCAAGTTCAAGTATGTAGCCACATTTTCAAGCAAAAGTGGGGCAAACAGGATAAACAATCAGATGGTCTGTGGATATCAGGTAAGCAAAATCAGGAGCTGGCATAAAGAAGCCATCAAAAATTAAAAAAAAAAAAAGTCAATCACACGGAATTTAGGATTAAAACAGTACCAGTAGAGGTCAGAACAAGGAGAGAGAGAAACACACTGTTAATGTTTATGTGGGTAAATCACTATACAGAAAAAACAAACTCTTTTCTTTATTACGTTCGCTACTTCTGACACCAGTTGTGCCAGTTTTACCCAGACTAACCAATTCTACAACGCTTCAGACATCAACTGCATGTCATACAATTCTATTATGGCACAAACTCCCTGGAGTTAGGGCAGAATCCCCAGGTTAAGGGCTCAGACCACAACACTACCTCCTTCACACACCAACTGTGAGTAGTGGGTCCCTAGATTACCAACACTTCTGTCCAACTGTAAGTTCTAAGTTTCTTACTATGCCTTGGTCTTTCTATCCTGAAGCTTTATCTAGGAGCCTATCAAGATTCAGCTCATTAGGACAAAATATGTCACTATCACCTAGGAAATTCCAAGGGATTTAGAAGCCCTGTGACAGGAACCAGGATCAAAGATTAAGTAACAAAACAAAAGATTCCCACCACCCCTATAACTACAGAGATTTTTAAGGGCTTTAAGATATATACATCCATATATTTATCTCTCTATATGTGTGTATATATACATATGCAATTATTATTCCACAATCACCATGAGAGATGAGCACCTGCATTCCCAGATAATCACTGCCCCTAGTATTTCCATTTATGTTATTCAAACATGCCCAGTCTACTTGCTTCATCATGGATCTTAATATAGTGCTATAGAGTCTTAGTTTCTAGATGAAGATCTTCTGCCAGTTAAAAGCTATAGACCTACTTGATACAAGAAACACAAATGTATTTATATAAAAGCTAAAACTACAAACAGGATGCCAAGAAAATTGTATATGCATTTCACATTAAATGTCAACAATAAACCTTTGAGCTCAGTGCCATTATTTAAATGATACATTTTTAGGTTATTTGCCCAAGATCACAGAACAAGTAATTCTCAGAGCTGAAATAAAAGTCCAAGTCTGTCCAATGCCAAAATGTATGCTCCTGAATGCTGTGGTATTAGCCTCCATTTAGTCAGTATATTGTAAAATTCAAAAAATAATTAAAACATCCCTGTTTTTATAAAGCAAAATGATAAATATTATGTTTGCAGAAAAATCTCTCATACCAAGAAGCTCGCACTCTAGTAAGTGAGACAAAAATGTACCAAACTATCCCCATAAAATATCAAGTTTTTAAGTTTTATACCAAAAATCAAAGGAATAACTACTTTTACTTATTAGTATTAGGGTAAGGTTTAGTTCTTGAAGTGTTAATAGGATTTCTACTAGTGGAGAAATAATAAATTATGTGAGATATTAAATAAAGGAAAACCAGGAGGAAACTGTTGTAATTTTTCAGATGAAATATAATAACAACTTCAACAAAAGTTCAAAGTTAAAGTTTATTATTTTCTTTATAATTAATTTTAATTCCATAAGTGGTTATTAATTTGTTGTTTTACAAATTAGAATGTTAAAGATTAACACAACCCTTTAACAATCCCTCTCATATACTCTCACCATCACTGTTAAAAATGTTCTCTCTGCATGCATTTGCACACATATATAGTATGTGTGATAATAGAGATAAAGATATGAGTTATAAACATGTGCATATATGTTTTAATACATATCACGCACATTATATATATGACATGGTAAGATTTTATTAGTTGCTAGGGCTGTTATAACAAAGTATTGCAAACTGGATGGTTTAAATGACATGAATTTATTCTATCAAAGTTCTGGAAGCTAAAAGTCCTAAATCAAGTGTTGACAAGGTTTCTTCTCTCTGAGATCTGTGAGGAAGAACCTGTTCCTTCCCTCGTCCCTAGCCTTTGGTTGTTTTCTGGCAATCTCTGGCATTCCTCCTTGAATTACAGAAGCATCATCCCAATCCCTGCTTTCATGTTCACATAGCTTTCTATCTGCGCATCTCTCTCCAAACTAACTCTTTTTTTTTTTTTTTTTTTTTTTTTGAGACAGAGTCTTGCTGTCACCCAGGTTGGAGTGCAGTGGCATGATCTGGGCTCACTGCAGTCTCTGCCTCAAAGGTTCAAGTGATTCCCTTGCCTCAGCCTCCCAAGTAGCTGGGACTACAGGTGCGGGCCACTGTGTCTGGATAATTTTTATATTTTTAGTTTTTAGTCGAGACAGAGTTTCACTATAGTGGCCAGGCTGGTCTCCAACTCATCCTCCCGAAGTGCTAAGATTACAGGTGTGAGCTACGGCACCTGGCCGTATGTATAATATTTATTTTTATAAATAAAACAGTCATTATGGATTGGGTCCGCTCTGATGATCTCATTTAAATTGATTACCTCTGTGAAAACCCTTCTCTCCAAATAAGGTCACATTTTGGGGTACTAGCAGTTAGGATTTCAACATATTATTTTGGAAGGACGTAATTCCACCAATAAACAGCTATTAAGTTGTTCGATTGTTTCAGGTTTAAACTTCTTGGATCCAAGAAATTAACTATATATAAAGGTCAATTAAATACAAACTATATAGAAATAGCAAGATGCAGAATTAATATTTTTAAACTACAAATAGAACTACCATGCCATCCAGCAATCCCACTGGACATTTATCCAAATGAAAGAAAATCAGTATATTAAAGATACATCTGCACCCCCATGTTTATTGCAGCACTATTCTCAAAAGCCAAGATAGAGAATCAACTGTGGTGTTCCACAGCAGATGACTGGACAAAAAATGTGGCATACATAGACAATAAAATACAATTCAGCCATAAAAATTAATAAAATCCTGTCATTTGTGGTAACATGAATGGAACCAGAGGACGTATTGTTAAGTGAAATAACCCAAGAACAGAAAGTTAAATACCCCGTATTTTCACTCACATGTGAAGCTTAGAAAAGTTGATCTCAGAAGTAAAAAGTAGAACAGAGGCTGGATAGGGTAAGGGGTAAAAGTGGATAGGGAGAGATTTTAAAAAGAATACAACATTACAGCAAGAAAGGACAAATAAGTTCTATTTTTCTATACCAGTGTAGGATGATTTTAGTTTACAATAATATGTTATATAGTTTCAAACAGCTAGAAGATGGATATTGAATGTTCCCAACATAAAGCAATAATAAATGTTTGAGATGACGGATATGCTAATTACTCTAATCTGATCATTACACATAACATGTATTGAAATATCATTATGTACCCCATAAATATGTACAATTATTATACATTAATTTAAAATGAAATAATTAAAATATTTTTAAAAAGAAAAAAATGATTTTTAAATGACAAATTTCAATCTACAGTAAGTGAATGTTGATGATGGTAATAAAATTTTTCGATTTTTGCTAGCTATTTTGTAGCTGATAAGCTAAGAAACAATATTGATGAGTACATTTTTATTTTCATGTGAATTCTATAAAAGCATTATAAATAATAATGATCGTTCCATACGACTGCATTGTGAAATAAAAACAGTCAATGCTTTCATCAATAAAGCCTGTTAAATTGGAAGATATTTAGAAAGATGAGAGTATCAATGATAAATTGCTAATTACATTTTTCAAGTTTAAACAGAGTATGTATAAAAATAATTTGGATAATGTGATTCTGAACTTTTTATTCTAAAATAAAAGTAAATGCTATATAGTTGATTCATTTTGCATGATATAATATACATTTGTGAAGTATTAATTTTGTCACTGATTTCTATTAAACAATTTTGTAAATTATCATTTGACTGAATTTAGGGAAGGTTTGTTTTTCTCTTGTTTTAACATAGTATGCAGTTTAAGATGGGGAAATGACTAAGCATTTCCCCTGTAGTTTTAGTAAGGTTTCTGGCCAACATCCTACCTAAAAGAGGACTCTACAGCATAGCATGCCTTCCATTCCAGAATAGTTTCTTGTTCTAATCTAAATTTCCTAATTTCATCCACATGGTTTCCTCCATTTTATAAAGTCAAATTAAGAAGTGGAAGACTAATCTGAAATCTGTTTATTTGCTCAAAGTCTGTGCAGTGTGCCAAATACTGCACAGAATCCTTCAGAAGTTTCAGATCAACACCAGGCTATTGCACATCTCCTCATCCTTGTTTGTAAGGCTGTGTTACAAAGAACAGTCTGAACTCTGTTCAAAAACCAGCAGAGTGTCTGGGAACAAGGAATGAGTAGGCCCAGAAGAAACAGATCCAGAGATTGCAAAGAATACTAAAAACAAACAGGCATTGTGAACACTGCAATCAATTACTCAGGGCTGTTCATTTCCATCACACTAAGCAATCACAACACACTATTTAGGGCTCTTCACTGAAGAATAAGCTCATTTGCTTAAGAACAGACAACACTATACCATACCTGTCAATTAGCCCTCAGTTAATGACCTGTGACACTTTGGGAACAAGAAAATACTTACTTCTTTCTAATGACTGGTTGCTTTATTTTTGGTAAAACAAATGCATTTTTCATGTTGCTGTAAAGATAAATCAGGAAATTTCTTGAATACATGACTTTCTTAATATGAGAATACTAGGCTTCAGAAAGGTTTTCTAAATTTCATTGAAAAAAACCTCTATTTTGATACCTGGTAATGTGCTCTCTGAAATATAGTGTAAATCCAACATATAGAAGTGAAAAAATAAAACAAAGAAATAAGATTATGGGTTAGGGAACACAGGCCAAATTGTAGAGTGTCAAAAAAAGAAAAAAAATGTTGTAACTAAGTTTGTCAATGTTATACCCTGGTTTATGCTGCTATTTTTATTCAGCAAAAATGGGAACTCTTCTGTAAAACCAGACCACTTAATTATATAAAGCTGATCTGTACTGATTCTGTGATACAATCCAGGAGTATGTAAGTAATGACACCTTCCACTATTTAAGCTATTAATTATTAATTTTGCTTTAAAATTATAATTCTCTATTTTTTCTGGTTATGGCATTTATGTTTGAGACATTGACCATCATTGTGATTTGAAATATTTACTTTTGTTATATAAAATTTTGTAGTTAAAAGGGAGTTCAAAAGATATCTGAACAAATCTATCATCTTACAAATCAGTGTACTTTGGCCAAGAAAAATTAAGTGAGCTGTCCAAGATCATACAACATTTTTTTTTTTTTTGAGACCATGTCTCTCTCTGTCACCCAGGCTAGAGTACAGTGGCCTGATCTCTGCTCACTGCAACCTCTGCCACCCTGATTCCAGAGATTCTCCTGCCTCAGCCTCCCAAGTAGCTGGGACTACAGGAGCTCACCACCATGCCAGCCTAATTTTATATTTTTAGTTTTAGTAGAGATGGGATTTCACCACGTTGGCTAGCCTGGTCTCGAACTCCTGACCTCAGGTGATCTGCCCTCCTCGGCCTCCCAAAATGTTGAGATTACATGAGAGTCACCACCCCCGCCACCCCAAGATCATACAACTCTAAAATGATGAAATCTAAACTAAAAATTACATCTAATTGGCCCTTTTGTGTTATTAAATGCCCTGGCATAATTCACTGAATACCTTACGGACTGGCTACCCTGATAGCTTTTAAACATCCAACATTAATTAATACGGTGGGGTGTTATCAATGGTATAAAATCTGGCATCTACACCCAAAGATTGAAAATATTTCCTGGATGAGTCTGTGTGGGCACTGAAAGACATTCCTTCTCAGGGACACTTAAGAAATAAACAAAAGATTCTCCCAACAGTAGATCTTTAAACATTACATTTCAAGGTTTACTCTGCCTGAGTAGGAGGTTAACTAGAGGTAGGATTTGCAATAATTTATAGGTAGTTGGCAAGTTACACTACATAATTTGTACTGCCCAGTGCAAAATAAAAATGTGGGACTGTTTGCTTAGTACCTCATTATTAAATATGCAAAAATGTAACATTCTTCTTTAAAACAATTTGTTACCGATAAAACATAATAGGTATACCAGTGGTACATGAGAAACAATGTTAATTTATAAACTGTAAATATTTTTTATAGTTGTAGCAATTTTTACACATTTTATAGTTTTTCTATTTATAATGCCACAAATAACAATAACTTCTCCCTCTAAAATATTTATTGACCATAAGATTTTTTTCTCATTTTTCTATAAATTTGCTTGGTAAATTATCAAAATTTATAGTTATCACAACTTTATTTACAATTTATATAATTGAAAATAACTTCAGTTGCTCTTGATAAATGCAAGATCTCAAGTAATTTTGATAATTTTTAATTTTGAGAAGAAATTTTTTTCTGTTGCTGAAAATTTCTGGAACTATTGAGAATATTTCATAAGGTTTGATGGGGATGAAATGTTTTTGACAAATCATTTTGAAATATATATTTTAGTACTTCTAGACCTGATATTTCTCACATTTCTTCTAAAAAGATTTAACTCTTCATACAAGTTAGTTTTGTGTAAGTCTGAATTTAATTTAAATGAGAATTTATACAAAGACATTTTAATGTTTCCTCTGATAATTCCTGTAACTGTGGAGGTCATAGAAGAAACACTTCTATGAAGAAAGCAACTTTCTTCTGAAGAGAGCAACTTCATGATTTGTACGTAATTCAAAATGCCTGTTTATAAAATATATCACCGTATCCCAAATCTCATATAAAAATAGTGTTCTTTTCCAATATTTCAATGTTTAAATGTCATTTCTATATTTAAGCCTGTGTATATTTAATTTGCAATGCTGTGTCAGTTATTAATACTGGAGATTCTAATCGCTTACAAGTGTTCTTTCTAGGAACTCCCAGTATTCTTCCTTATGACATTCAGAGTAAACTTTTATTTTGTCATAATTTACTGATATAGTTTGCTTCTTGACTGCCAGCACTCAGACTGCAGAGTTAATATCTTTAAAGTTTCCTCAGGCACAGGCTCTGGAAACAGACAAGCTAGCCAGACTCCACCACATGTCCTGACATTCCAAGCAGAGCTTCTTTTCCTCTTGTGGCTACTGCCACTGCCATTTTTGTTGCTTCTGTAGCCATTGCTGCTTCCTATCTGGGAGCAGGTCCTGCTTTGGCAGCCCCCTTGAAGCCCCATGGTACCACAAACATCCCCAAGGCATTTGCTTGCATGCGTTGCCAATTGCTATGCATTCGTCCTTCCCACTGGTCCCACAAGCTTGAGCCAGCATGTGTTGACTGCTGCTGGACCATAGCCGTGTGTTTGCACTGACACCCAGTGTGTCCCCTCTGTTTACATGCAGGCTATAATGTTCCATCAGGCTTCACTTAGAAAACTCAAGTCTAAAGAATTTCAAGATAGTGAAAGCAAAGCATTAACAAAGCAGGAACCCTTCTCAGCATGGGGTTCTGTGTGACTGTACAGAGCACATGCCGATGAAGCTGACTGTCCTAGTAAGTTTGACTAGTTTGACTAGTGGGTCAGTGATTTGGAAGGAGCAAGACAGAAATATTAGATGATAATGACGTTTTGAGAAAGATCATGAAATTTACTCCAATAATTATCCCAAATTTGAAAATACTTTAATTACATTTAATGCTCACTGGAGAACCTTCAGTGAAGAAAAGATGTTCAACAAATAATTGATTAAACTACCCAAGACGTGTGACTCTCTTTTTTTTCATTATCTGACCTCATTTTTTCTAATGGCACAAAACCAAAGCAACCATAAAATCAGGGATGAGAGTGTTTCACAAAATCAAGAACACAAGCTTCTTCGTATTCTCTTTTTCCTGGATTGAGTCCCAGTGTTTTAGGAACAAACACAATACTTACCACATTATAGTCACGGGGCCAACACTTGTTTGATCAGACTCAGGCAAGTCTGCTATAGGCCTAGCATTAAAGTGAGACATGGGACTCATTATCTACCTAGAGTAGAACAATACATTGTTTAACACAGTAGTGTTTAGACCATCAAATGTTGACATGTTCTCATCTAAATTAATATAAAATGCAGTTTGCCTTTTAAGTGGTTAACTAATTGGCCCAAGGTCGCACAACTAATAAGTGATAGAAACAAGACTTGAGAATCGCAATGTTAACCTAATAGCCAATACTGGCTTCCAGCTCTACCTGGTCTCCCTTTAAATTTATAATCACAAATCTCAAATAGGCATCCATCATTGCCAGAAAAAACTAGTAGATACTCTGGAAAATAACTTCCCCTTCTTTCCAGTAATTATTTTATAATTCCTTCTCTGGTGATGGAGTTGATGACCTCATCATGTATGACCAACTTTATTTTTCTTCTCTAGTATCATGGGAATTCTCTTTTCTGTTCTAAGAGAAAACCTGCCAGTTGTGCTCTGGAGTATATCTTCTCTCACTGCCCAAAGGATATAAACAATTTTAATATTTTTTAAAAGCTACTTCTTGAAAGAATTATTTAGGCTTGTTGTGTTCACTCTACTATACTTCATTATATCTCCAACCCATTCTACCTAACTGGCTCTTATGAAGACCACAAGTGATCTTGCTAAGGTGAATGAACAATCTTCTGTTCATCTTATTTGATGTCTCAGCATCATTTTAAATGGAATGATCTCTTCCTCCTTATTAAAACACGCTATTCTTTAGGAAAGTGACTCTCAGAGTGTCATCCCATGTAAACAGCATAAACATCAGCTGAGGCTACCCTTAAGTGATGGAGAAAGAGATAGGGATAGCAAGTTTATTCAAAGGGATAATAACAGAGAACTCTGAAACCTAGAAAAAGATATCGATATCCAAGTACAAGAAGGTTATAGAACATCAAGCAGATTTAACCCAAAGAAGATTACCTCAAGGCATTTAATAATCAAAATCCTAAAGGTCTAGGGTAAAGAAACAATCCTAAAAGCAGAAAGAAAAAAGAAACAGGAAATAAACATGGGAGCTCCAATAGGTCTAGCAGCAGAGTTTTCAGTGGAAACCTTACGGCCCAGCAGAGAGTGGCATGGCATATTTAAAGGGCTGAAGGAAAAAAAGCAAAAAGCAAAAAAAAAATAATAATAATAAATAACTGTTATCCTAGAATACTATAACAGGCAAAAATATTCTTAAAACATTAAGAAGAAATACAGACTTTCCCAGACAAAAAAAAAAAAAAAAAAAAAAAAAAAAAAAAAGCTGAGGGATTTCATCATCAGACCCTTCCTATAAGAAATGCTAAAGAGAGTTCTTCTATCAGAAATAAAAGATGTTAATGAGCAATAAGCAGTGAAGATACAGTAATTACTGGAAATAGTAGGTACATAGGAAAACACAAAATATTATTACACTGTAACTGTGGTGCATAAACTACTTGTATCTTAAGTAGAAAGACTAAATGATGAACCAATAAAAATAATAAATAAAACAACTTTTCTTTTTTATCTTTTCTCAGTGACTTTGATTTTAGGTTCAAGGGTACATGTGCAGGTTTGTTATATAGGTAAACTCATGTCAAAAGAGTTTGTTGTACAGATTGTTTTGTCACCTAGGTACTAAGCCTAGTACCCAATAGTTATTTTTCCTGATCCTGCCCTTCCTCCCACTCTCTGCTCTCAAGTGGGCCCAGTGTCTGTCGTTCCCCTTTTTGTGTCACTGGAATCAACCTAAATGTCTAAAATTGACAAACTTTTAGCCAGACTAACAAGGAAAAAATAGGAGAAGACCCAATAAATAAAATCAGAGATGAAAAAAGACATCATAACTGATCTCATAGACATTCAAAGGATCATTAGTGGCTATTATGAACAACTATAGGCCAATAAATTGAAAAACCTAGGAGAAATGGGCACATTTCTAGGCAACTGAAACCAACCCAAACTCACCATGTAGGAATCCTACACCTAAACAGACTGATAACAAGTAACAAGATAGAAGCTGTAATAAAGAGTCTCCCAGCAAAGAGAAGCCTTTGACCCATTGGCTTCATTGCTTAATTCTCCCAAACATTTAAAGAACTAATATCAATCTTACCAAAACTATTCCAAAAAATAGAGGAGGAAATACTTCCGAACTCATTCTATGAGACCAATATTACTCTGATACCAAAATGAAAGACACTTCAAAAAAATACTACTACAGGCCAGTAACTCTGATGAATATTAATGCCAAAACCCTCAGCAAAATAATAGTAAGCCGAATTTAATAACAAGTTAAAAAGTCATTCATTGTGACCAAGTGGGATTTTTCCTAGGGATGCAAGGCTAATTGATGCTGAAAAAGCATTTGGTAAAATTCAACATCCCCTCTTGATAAAACCCTCAAACAACTGGGTATGGAAAGAACATGTCTCAGCATAATGGAAGCCACATACGGCAGACTCACAACTAGTATCACACTGAATGGGAAAAAACTGAAAGCCTTTTCTCCAAGATCAGGAAGACAAGCAGGATGTCCACTTTCTCCATTGTTATTCAAGATGGAGTTGGAAGTCCTAGCTAGAGCATGAGGCAAGAGAAAGAAATAAAGGGCATCTAATTTGAAAAAGAAGAAATTAAAGGATCCTTGTTTGCAGATGGTATAATCTTATATTTGGAAAAACCTAAATATTCCATATAAAAACTATTAGAATTGATAAATAAATTCAGTAAAGTTTCAGGATAAAAAAATCAGCATATAAAAATCAATAGCAATTCTATATATCAAGAGCAAATAATTTGAAAAAAAAATAAAGAATTTATCTAATTTATAACAGCTACAAATAAAATACCTATAATTAACTTAGTCAAAGAAGTGTAAGATCTTCTTTGTGAAAATTATAAATGAAAATTATAAAACATTGATGAAAAAATTGAAGAAACACATGGAAATGAAAAATATTCCATGTTCATGAGTCAGAAGAATCAATATTGTTAAAATGTCCATATTTCCCAAGGCAATTTACAGACTTAATGCACTCCCTCTCAAAATATCAATGTCAGAAATAGAAAAAATATATAAAATTTAAATGGAAACAGAAAAGACCCAGAATAGCCAAAGCTATCCTAAGCAAAAAGAATAAAACTGGAAAAATCACATTACCTGACTTTAGATTGTACTTCAGAGCCACAGTAACCAAAACAGCATGGTACTGGCATAAAAACAGACATATCTACCAATGGAATAGAATAGAGAACACAGAAATAAATCCACACATCTACAGTGAACTCATTTTTGACAAAGATGCCAATAACATACATTGGGAAAAAGAAAGTTTTTCAATAAATGGTTCTGGGAAAATTGAGTATCTATATGGAAAACAATGAAAATAGTCACTTATCTCTCACCATTTATAAAAATCAATTCAAAGTGGATTAAAGCCTTAAATCTAAGTCCTCAAGCTAAGAAACAACTACAAAGAAACATTAGAAAACCTCTCCAGGACATTGGACTAGGTCAAAAATCTCGGCTCAAGATTGTTGAGTAATACCCAATAAGCACGAGCAATGAAAGCAAAAATGAGCTAGTGGGATAATATCAGGTTAAAATGATTCTGCATAGCAAAGGAAACAATCAACGAAGAGGCAACCTACAGAATGTGATAAAATATCTGAAAACCACCTACCTGACAGGGTATTAATAACCAGAATATATAAGGATTTCAAACCACTCTATAGGAAAACATTGAATAAAATGATGAAAATATGGGCAAAAGATTTTAACAGGCATGTCTCAAAAGAAGACATACACACAAATGGCAAACAAGTATATGAAAAGGTCTCAACATCATTGATGATCAGAGAAATGCAAATCAAAATTACAATGAGCTATCATCTCACCCTGGTTAAAATGACGTTTATCCAGAAACTGGCAGTAACAAATGCTGGCTAGAATGTGGAGAAAAGAGAACTCTCATACGCTGTCAGAGGAAATGTAAATTATTAATAGTAAGCCACTGTGGAGAACAATTTGAAGATTCCTCAAAAAACTAAAAATAGAGCTACCATATTATTTTGCAATCCCGTGGCTAGTTATATACCTAAAAGAAAAAAAAATCAGTGTATCAAATAGATACCTGCAATCCTCCCATGTTTATTGTAGCACTAGTCACAATGGCCAATATTTTGAAGTAAACTAAGTGTCCATCAACAGATGAATGTATAAAGAAAATGTGGTACTTACACATAATGGAATACTATTCGGCCACTAAAAAACAAAAAAAAATGAGATTCAGCCATTTGCAGTCACATGGATGGAAATGGAGGTTATTATGTTAAGTGAAATAAGCCAGGCACAGAAAGACAAACATCATGTGTACTCACTTACTTTGGGAAGCTAAAAATTAAAACAATCTAATTTAGTTGTTTTAAAACAGTTAAAACTCATAGATTTATTGAGAAATACCCCACAAGCGCAGGCAACCAAAGCAAAAATAAACAAATGGGATCATGTCAAGTTAAAAAGCTTCTGTACAGTGAACGAAACACAACTAAAAAGTGAAGAAACAACCCATAGAATGATGGGAAGAGTATGTTGGTGGTGGGAGGGATGTGGGGATGGTTAATGGGTACAACAAATAGAAAGAAAGAATAAAACCTAGTATTTCCTAGCACAAAAGGTGACTACAGTCGAAAGTAATTTAATTGTACATTGTAAAATAACTACAAGGGTATAATTGGATTGTTTGTGGTACAAAGGATAAATGCTTGAGGTGATGGATACCCCATTTACCCTAATGTGATTATTACACATTGCATACCTGTATCAATATATCTCATGTAACTCATAAATGTATAGACCTACTATGTATCCACAAAAATTAAAAAGTAAAACTTAAATAGATAGTGCTACAAAAAAAGAATTTGAAAGTGAGATGTCAGTCAGTGACTGCCATCTCCTTGCTCACATGCTCCAATGAGGAGCACTGCCAGGTCACAGCCCTTATCCAGTGGTTAGCCATGTTATATGCCACCAATGACTGGACCAGTAGCAGACATGTAATCCAAGAACTCAACCCTAGGCAAGTCAAAACTCTAAGATATGGTCAGACATGAAGGAGTTTGGCTTAGCAGAAGTGAGTAATTCACTCAGATCATAAGATACTCTTTTCTGGGAATTTAAACTAAAGGTAGAGAAGAATGTTATCAATTGCTAACATGTCAGAAGAAAGAAGACATATTCAGTGGGATGTCACAATATTTGTGATATGAGACTGAAGACCCATAGATTCTTATTCCTGAAAACCCTAGTGCTAGCTTCAATCAAGGGCTAAATACTCTTCCATTGTTTCTTTCTGAAAAACCAGACCAAATGTTTATATTTCAAGAGTAATGATAGCCAAGCCGAATATTGACAAATGAGTGTTTTGCCACAGGTTGAACAGGATACAGCGTGAATTGTTTACGGCATGTGATAGAAAGGGGGCAATGAGCATATTTTATTCAAAAAAGAATAGCATGTACAAAATACTGAAGCATATTTGCACTGAGATTTTAGTATAATTTTACTGCATTGTAATAAAATGTGACCACAGCTTTGAAGAAAACGGTTGAAGTATATTTCTATTCAGAAGAGGAATACACAAAAGAGGAGAACAAAATGAAAGGGAAATTTAAAAGTATCTAAGGAGGTAACGAGATAGTTAACTAAGATGAGGGAAAAAAATGAGAAAAACGTCAATGTCAAAGTAGTAGAGACCAAATGAAAATGGCTTTGAAATGACTAGAAGTCAAATAAAAGAGAAAGAGGGACACATAATAGAGTTGACAGGCTTCCCTTGTGGTAATTCATTTGTCAAAAAGAGAAATTATCTAGCCCACCAGAGAAAATTTGTCTTTTAATAATGGGCACATTTTGACAGAGTCAGTCTGAATAAGCACTCAAATGTTTGTTTTTCTTAGGTTGTACAAATCTCCTAGGTTTGCAAAACTGTTCTGCAATACTTCTCAGAAATGGAAGGATATTCTCGTTAGATTTTAGATACTTCCTCTTTCGACTATGTTGGCAATACTAGCTCAGTTTCTTTTACTCTTGTATAGCCTTACAAAAACACACATTATTCTGACAATAATGTAGAATCCTAAGGGCTTGTAAATATGTACACAAAATAAATAAATGAAACTCGTTTACATTCACCAGTATTTTCTTAAGAAACTTACCTTAATTGTTATTTCATAAACAAGTCAGTAAATTTAGTTCTAACAAAGATATGGCTCAATTCTTTCCATTCAAATTGTTTTCCTAATTTCTAGCTGTCATGTGCCTGTGGTTATAGAATTCCCCCCAATCTGCAGCCTGTCCTCATGTGATTTTAAGTAACTATACGTTTTGGATCTGATTCAAACTCATCTGTAGGTCTGTGGTTTTAAGAAATTGAGAAATAAATTCAAGAATGTTCATCACTATGTGGGTTATAAATGGAATAAACTAACCACTTTTCACATAGTAATTAAAAACAGACTAATGCAATTTAGAAAAAAAAAACCCTGCCATTTCAGAAAATATTCCCATTTTTTAAAAATCAAGTTATTAGATTTGTGTATTTGTATAAACACTCATAAACAAACAAACAGACAGACATGCCAGAATATGCACTTACCAGCAGAAATGAATTGTCTTAATTTCTTTTTCTTTTTTTTTATTATACTTCAAGTTCTAGGGTACATGTGTGCACAACACGCAGGTTTGTTACATAGGTATACATGTGACACGTTGGTTTGCTGCACCCATCAACTCATCATTTACATTAGGTATTTCTCCTAATGCTATCCCTCCCCCAGCCCTCCACCCCACAAAGCTCCAGTGTGTGATGTTCCCCTCCTGGTGTCCATGTGTTCTCATTGTTCCACTCCCACTTATGAGTGAGAACGTGCAGTGTTTGATTTTCTTTCCTTGTGATATTTTGCTGAGAATAATGGTTTCCAGCTTCATCCATGTCCCTGCAAATGACATGAACTCATCCTTTTTATGGCTGCATAGTATTCCATGGTGTATATGTGCCACATTTTCTTTATCCAGTCTATTATTGTTGGACATTTGGGTTGGTTCCAAGTCTTTGCTACTGTGAAGTTTTCTATGTGCCAGGGACTGTGCAATACACTGGGGCACAACTTAAATAGACTTGGCTTCTCTCTTTGAGACCGTTACACAATGCCATCTTAGATGAAACACTTTCTTTAATTTTGAGAAGAATAAAAACAGGCATATTTTATAGTCCCATTGTTTCAAGAAACTTAGTCTGATTGTGTGGATAAAATATACCCCAAAATGGGTAAGTAGTAAAGCACACCATTACATAAGGTCTAAATGAATAGTACGGGTAGAACTATTGCCAAACGTAAGACAGAAATTTCACTGTAAATTTGTATGTAAAGAAAAGGCTTCTGAATGTGTATTTTACTTTCTGCTAAAACTAGATTGAGCTCATATGTAAAATTCCCTCCAAAAAATACTAAAAACCATGCAAGGAAGGACTATCAACCAAGCGGCAAAGCCATATGCACAAAAAACATGTTCAATGTATTTGACAAGAGTGTTAGGAGAAATTCATTTTATTTGTAGGATATTCAATGTGAAATGTGATCATTAAATGGAGAAATAAGGAATTTTTGTTTCATATACAAAAGACATGATGTCGGTATTAGCGAACAAAGTCTTAGGGAAGTAGAAAAGGCTAACAATCATTCAAATGATATTGAGTTAATCTGGTTTTGTGCAAAGCACTGTGCTTTCCCTTTATAGCAGAGACCGTTGTATTCCCCTCAGATTTCCTTTAACAAACCAGGGCATCCTTCCTCCAGCTGCTACAAACATAGACTGCTAAAAGCTTACAACATTCCCCTTTTCTGGACACTTCCCCTTAGTTTAATGGGAGTTACGTTTACTTACAAATCCATGTGTTCCCACATATTTTTCTTGCTCTGGAAATTTTGTATGGGGACAGTCAATCATTGACTGAATTATGGGGTCTCATCACTGATGGTGGGTGTATAATTGATAGTCCCTGGAATCCATTAGCACAGCAATTGCTAGGATTGTCATCTGTGGTAAACTGAGATATGATGCAGAAAGAAGGGGAGGCATTAGCATATGCAAAATCTCAGGTGTTTGAGAAGTATGAAGTAAATTTAAAGCAGAAAGATGGAAAAATATATAACATAAAGATACTGATGAAAATAAAGTTTAACTTTCTATATTTGCTGACAAAGTAGACTTAAAAAATGAATAGTTCTGCTAGGTGCGGTAGCTTATGCCTGTAATCCCAGCACTTTGGGAGGCCAAGGCAGGCAGATCACCTGAGGTCAGGAGTTCGAGACCAGCCTAACCAACATGATGAAACCCAGTCTCTACTAAACAAATACAAAAATTAGCCAGGCGTGGTGGCAGGTGCCTGTAATCCCAGCTATTCGAGAGGCTGAAGCAGGAGAATTGCTTGAACCCAGGAGGCAGAAGTTGCAGTGAGCCGAGATTGCACCACTACATTCCAGCCTGGCAACGAGTGAGACTCCCTCAATTAAAAAGAAAAAAAATTCAAATATAAAAGAAAGATATTACATAATGATAACATCAATTCAGGAAGAAAACATAATAATTCAAAAATGTGTACGCTCATAAGAACAGAGCTTTAAAAATCATAAGGCAAACACTGATGGAACTGAAAAAAGAAATACAAATCCGCAATTATAGATGGGGATGTCAATGCCTCATACAGTAATCAACAGAACAAGTAAATCAGACACCAGAAGGGTCTGAAACCAGGGGTCAGTAGACTATGATCTATGGAGCAACTACTGGATTTTGTAAATGAAGTTTTATAGAATCACAGATACATCTATTCATTCACATATTGTCTATGATGGCTTTCACATTACCACGGCAGAGTTTAGCAGTTGTGATAGAGACAATATGATCTATGGGATCAAAATACTTAATATCTAGTCCTTCAAAAAATGTTTGCTAACTCCTGGTATGCTAGATCTGAACAACATCATTAATTAACCTGTCTTTATATACAATACCAACTAACAGTAACCACACCCACCAATGTGCACTTATGAGTATGTACATGTGGAACATTTGCCAAAATTGATCATATTCTTGGCTATGAATCAAACTTGAATAACATGAGCAAAATTATGTAAGTGCTCTGAATACTGCAGAATTAAGCCAAAAATCAGTAAAATAAATATAGTTTTAAAATCTCAAGATATTTGGAAACTTAACAACTTCATTGTATTTATTATATTTCATAGAAAAATAGTACATCTACTATGCAAACTTTTTTCTTTTACTAAAATTATCTATTTTACAAATAAAAATACTCTTGTTTCTCTTATTATGTGTTGGTTATCCACAAACTTGCCAGCATCTATTATTTTCTGACTTTTTAATAATATCCATTTGGCCTTGTGTGAAATGGTATCACACTGTGATTTTGATTTGTATTTTCTCTAATGATCAGTGATATTGAGCTTTTTTCATATGATTCTTGGCTGCATGTATGTATGTCTCCTTTTGAGAAATGCCTGTTCAAGTCCTCTGCCCTCTTTTTAATGGGATTGCTTTTGTTCTTGTAAATTTGTTTAAGTTCTGTATAGATGCTAAATATTAGACCTTAGGGAAGCAAAATTTGCAAAATTTTTGTCCCATTCTGTAGGTTGCCTGCTCACTCTGTTGGAAGTTGCCTTTTCAGTGCAGAAGCTCTTTAGTATAATTAGATCCCATTTGTCAATTTTTGCTTTTGTTACAATTGCTTTTGCAATCTTCATCATGAAATCTTTGCTCATGCCTATTTCCTGAATGATATTGCCTAGGTTGTTTCTAGGGTTTTTATAGTTTTGGGTTTTGCATTTAAGTCTTTAATCTATTTTGTATTAATTTTTGTACGTGGTATAAGGAAGGGGTCCAATTTGTATCTTCTGCATATTTCTAGCCAGTTATTTCAGCACCATTTACTGAATAGGGAATCCTTTCCCAATTGCTTGTTTTTGTCAGGTTTGTCAAAGATCAGATAGTCGTAGGCGTGTGGACTTATTTAGGGGTTATGTATTCGTTTTCATTGGTCTATGTCTGTTTTTGTACCAGTAACATGCTGTTTTGGTTACTGTAGCCCTGTAGTATAGCCTGAAGTCGGGTAGCATGTTGCCTCTAGCTTTGTTCTTTTTGCTTAGGATTGCCTTGGCTATTTGGACTCTTTTCTGATTCCACCTAAATTTTAAAACACTTCTTTCTAATTCTATGAAGAATCTCAATGGTAGTTCAATAGAAATAGCACTGAATCTGTTAATTGCTTTGGGCAGTATGGTCATTTTAATGATACTGCTTTTTCCTATCCATGAGCATAAAATGTTTTTTCATTTGTTTGTGTCATCTCTGATTTCTTTCAGCAGTAGTTTGTAATTCTCCTTGTAGAGATCTCATTTCTCTTATTAGCTGTATTTTTAAGTATTTTATTCTTTTTGTGGCAATTATGAATGAGATTACATTCCTGATTTGGCTCTCAGCTTGACTGTTGATGTATAGGTATGCTAGTGATTTTTGCACATTGATTGTTTTTCCTGAGACTTTGCTGAAGTCGTTTAACAGCTTGAAAGCTTTTGGGCTGAGACTATTAGGTTTTTCAGATAAAGAATCATGTCATCTGCAAACAGAGATAGTTTGACTTCCTCTCTTCTTATTTGGATGCCCTTTATTTCTTTCTCTTGCCTAATTTCTCTGGCCAGGACTTCAATGCTCTGTTGAATAGGGATGGTGAGAGAGGACATCCTTCTCTTGTGCCAGTTTTCAAGGGGAATGCTTCCAGGTTTTGCCCATCCAATATGATGTTGGCAGTGACTATTATATACGCCTCTTATTATTTTGAGGTATGCTTCTTCAATACCTAGTTTATTGAGTGTTTTTATCATGAAGGGGTGCTGCATTTTCAAACCATTTTCTGCATCTATTGAGATAATCATGTGTTGTCTTTAGTTCTGTTTATATGATGTACCACATTTATTGATTAGTGTATGTTGAAACAACCTTGCATCTCAGGGATAAAGCCTACTTGATTATAGTAGATAAGCTTTTTAATGTGCTGCTGGATTCAATTTTCCAGTATTTTGTTGTGGGATTTTTTTTTCATGTTGATTAAGGATTTTTTTTCCTTTTGTTGTATCTCTGTCAGGTTTTGGTATCAGGATGATGCTGGCCTCACAGAATGAGTTAGTGAGGAGTTCTTTCCCCTCAAATTTTTGGAATAGTTTCAATAGAAATGGTACAAGCTCTTCTTTGCATATCTGGTGGAATTCAGCTGTGAATCCACCTAATCCTGGGCGTTTTAATTTAAAAAAAATTTTTTTTGGCTGGTAGGCAATTTATTACTGCCTCAATTTCAGAGCTCATTATTGGTCTGTTCAGGAATTTATTTTTTTCCTGATTCAGTCTCAGGTGGGTATATGTGTCCATGAATTTATCCATTTTTTTCTGGATTTTCTAGTTTACATGCATAGAGATATTTATAATATTCTCTGATGGTTGTTTGTATTTCTGTGGTGTCTGTGGTAATATCCCCCTTGTAGTTTCTAAAGTTTATCTGAATCTTCTCTCTTTTCTTCTTTATTAGTCTAGCTAGTGGTCTATCTATTTTATTAAGTTTTTCAAAAATCCAGCTCCTGGATTTGTTGATTTTTTAAATTATTTTTGTATTTCAATCTTGTTCAGTTCAGTTCAGCTCTGATTTTGTTTTGTTCTTGTCTTCTGCTAGCTTAGAGATTTGTTTGATCTTGGTTCTCTAGTTCATTCAGTTGTGATGTTAGGTTGTTAACCAGAGATCTTTCTAACTTTTTCATGTGGGTGTTTAGTGCTATAAATTTCCCTCTTAACACTGCCTTAGCTGTGTCCCAGAGATTCTGGCATGTTTTATCTTTGTTCTCATTAGTTTTAAAGACCTTCTTGATTTCTGCTTTAATTTTAATAGTTACTCAAAAGTCATTCAGGAGCAGATTATTCAGTTTCCATGTAATTGTACGGTTTTGAGTGAATTTCTTAGTCTTGATTTCTAATTTGACTGTGCTGTGGTTGGAGAGACTATGATTTCAGTTCTTTTGCATTTGCTGAGGAGTGTTTTTCTTCCAATTATGTAATTGATTTTAGATAAGTGCCTTGTGGTGATGAGAAGAATGTATATTCTGTTGTTTTGGAGTGGAGAGTTCCATAGATATGCAGGTCTGGGTGCCTTCTCTGTACCCTGCAAGCAAGAGTGATTGCTCAGTGTGTGGGAGGATTTGCTGTTCTCTATGCAGTGTTAGTGCAAGGGCACTGGTGGAGGCTGGGCTTTTTGGCTCTGTGCCCACCAAAGCTCCTTCTGCAATGGTGGTCAGTGGGGAAATGGGGGCAAACTGCACTCCTGTGTGCTGGCAAGACAAGCAAAGCAAACTCCTCCTGTGCAGACACGCAACAGCAAAGTGATGTGGGGAGTTGCCATGAGCCAAAGGGAAGCTGCAGTATTGGGAGTTAGCATGCAGACTGGTGCATGGTCACAGGGACTGCCTGCCTGGAGCTTTCCACCACTCAGGCATGGCCCACAGCATGGAAGCTCTGGCACAGTCCCCAGGGCTGCCCTGCAAGCAGGTGTGGCCAAGATGGGGTTCAGGGAGAGGCCAGCTGACCACGGGGTGCTCAGGTCAAACTAGCTCAATCTGATAGGCAAGACCAACCTGCAGAGATTAGGTCTAACAGTTTCCCTAGGGCTAAAGTCTCATATGGGAGCAAGTTGAACCTAGGGAGAATAGGCATCCCTGGCCATGCTCTGTTAGAGATGCTCCCACACCCCAAGCCTTCTGGGCTCCACAGAAGCTGGTCTCCTGCCCACACCACTTCTGTAAGCAGCTCTCCCTACATCCTCTAGTGTCCGTGGTGGTAGAGGGGTCTCCTGCTGCTGGGGTTCCAAAGGCCCATGATGACAGCAGGTTGTTCCTTGTCAGTTCAACTCACCCATTACCTCAGAGATGTTTTGGTTCAAAAATAAGTCCCTGTGTGTGGTAGCCCAGTGCTGGGTTGCCAGTTTTCTCCCACTTCAGCCCAGCTTCTGTGTCTTCCTTTAGTCTACTCTCCGTGCCTTACCTCTGAAGATCTGTTAAAAGATTAGCAGTCATCTCGTCTCTTTGTGAGACCTGTTCCACTTGTCTGTGTCTTATCGGCTATCTCGCCAGAGACCTGAAACTTTTTATTTTTATTTTTAATTTTCGTGAATACATGGTAGATGTATACATTTATGGAGTACATGAGATATTTTTATACATGCAGAAAAGTACAATAATTACATCATGAAAAATGGAGTGTCTATACTCTCAAGCATTTTTCTTTTGTGTTACAAACAATCTAATTATACATTTTTGGTTATTTTAAAATGTACAATTAAATAATTTTGACTACAGTCACCCTGTTATACTATCAAATGCTAGATCTTATTCATTCTTTCTAACTCATTTTTTTATATCCATTCACCATCTTCACTGTCCCCACAACTTCCCTTCCACTACTCTTCCCAGTCTTTGATAACCCTCCTTCTACTCTCTATCTTAGTAAGTTCAATTGTTCTGATTTCTAGATCCCCCAAGTATGTGAGAACATGAAAAGTTTCTCTCTCTGTTCCTGGCTTATTTCATTTAACATAATTATCTCCAATTCCGTCCATATTGTTGCACACGAGAGGATATTATTCTATTTGATGACTGAATAGTACTTGTGCATAAGTAGTGCATTTTCCCTATCCATTCATCTGTTGATGGACACCTAGGTTACTTCCAAATCTTAGCTATTATGAACAGTCCTTCAATAAACATGGCAGTGCAGATATCTCTTCCATATACTGATTTCCGTTCTTATGAGCATATACCCAGCAGTGAGATTGCTGGATTGTATGGTGACTCTACTTTTACTTTTTTGATGGACCTTCAAGTGTTCTCCATAGTAATTGTATCAATTTACATTTCCTCCAACAGTGTGTGAGGGTTTCCTTTTCTCCACATTGCTGCATTTGTTATTGAATAAAAGCCATTTTGACTGAGGTGAGATGATACTGTATTGTAGTTTTGATTTGCATTTATCTGATGATCAATGATGTTGAGCATATTTTCATATGCCTGTTTGCCATTTGTATTTTTCAAATTAAGTTTAATTTAATTTTTTAAACTAGTTTTATTTCAGTAGGCTTTTGGGGAACAGGTGGTGTTTTGTTACATGGATATGTTATTTAGTGGTGACTACATCTAGTTTTTTTTTAAATTTTTTGATTATGGCCATTCTTGGTATCTCATTGGTAAGGTGGTATTGCATTGTGGTTTTGATTTGCATTTCCCTGATAATTAGTGATGTTGAGCACTTTTCCATATGTTTGTTTGCCATTTGTACATATTATTTTCAGAATTTTCTATTCATGTCCTTAACCCACTTTTTGATGGGATTTTTTTTTTCTTGTTGATTTGCTTGAATTCTTTGTAGATTCTGGATAACAGTCCTTTGTTAGATATACAGATTGTGAAGGTTTTCTCCCACTCTGTGGGTTGTCTTTTTAGTTGGCTGATTATTTCTATTGCTGTGCAGAAGCCTCTGAGTTTAATTAGGTCCCATCTATTTATCTTTGTTTTTGTTGCATTTGCTTTTGGGTTATGGGTCATAAAGTCTTTGCCTAAGCCAGTGTCTAGAAGGGTTTTTCCAATGTTATCTTCCAATGTTATCTACTAACACTGGAAAATGTTTCAGGTCTTAGATTTAAGTCTTTGATCCATGCTGAGTTGATCTTTGTATAAATTGAGATATGAGGATCCAGTTTCATTCTTCTATGTTTGGCTTGCCGATTATCCCAGCACCATTTGTTGAATAGTGTCCTTTCTCCACTTTATGTTTTTGTTTGCTTTGTCAAAGAGCAGCTGGCTGTAAGTATTTGGCTTTATTTCTCAATTCTCTGATATTCCATTGGTCTATGTGCCTATTTTTATACAAGTACCATTCTTTTTTTTTTTTTTTTTTGGTAACTACAACCTTATAGTATAGTTTAAATTTGGGTAATGTGATGCCTTCAGATTTGTTCTTTTTGCTTAGTCTTGCTTTGTCTCATGGGCTCTTTTTCAGTTCCATATGAATTTTAGGATTGTTTTTCCTAGTTCTGTGAAGAATGATGATGGTATGTTGATGAGTATCACATTGAATTCTTAGATTGGTTTTGACAGTATGGTCATTTTCATAACATTTATTCTACCTATCCATGAGCATAGGATGTGTTTCCATTTGTTTGTCCTGTCTATGATTTCCTTAAGTAGTGTTTAATAATTTTCCTTTAGAGGTCTTTTGCTTCCTTGGTTAAGTATGTTCCTAAAATAAAAAACACAGTTGGGATAGTCACTTTTAATAATCTTGTCTAACATTGTACTAAAGTTTGGAGTAAACTCAGCAGAGCAAAAAGAATGTATAACATGCATACATATTTTAAAAATAAATTAAGCTGTCTATATTTGCAGGCAATATAATAGTGAATGTAGAAAATCTGAAAAAATATGTTAAAAAGCTATTAAAATAAATATGTGAATGAAGCATGGGCATAAGATGCACATTCAATATAAAATAATCAATTGGAGTTATTTTATTTTATTTTTGAGACACAGTCTCTCTTTGTCACCCAGCCTGGAGTGCAGTGGTGTGATCTCGGCTCAATACAACCTCTGCCTCCCACGTTCAAGCTATTCTCCAGCCTCAGCCTCCTGAGGAGCTGGGATTACAGGCACCCCCCAACCACACCCAGCCAATTTTTGTATTTTTAGTAGAGACAGAGTTACACCATGTTGGCCAGGCAGGTCTCAAACCCCTGGCCTCAGGTGATCCACTCACCTTGGACTCCCCAAGTGCTGGGATTACAGGTGTGAGCCACCATGCCCAGCCTATTGAGTTTCTTATTAGTATCATTAACAATTGGATATTTTGAAAATATTACTTTCGTCACACTACTAAGAAAACACTTTTACTCTGTCAAAATGCATGCAAAATTTGTCTGCTGAAAACTACAAAACATTAATGAGAACATCAAATAAGACCTAAATAATAGGGAGACATAGTAGGCTAATGAATTTTCAGATTTAATTTGATCACCATGACGTGTGTCATGGTGGTTTGCTGAACCTACCAACTCAGCACCCAAGTATTAAGCCCAACATGCATTAGCTATTTCTCCTAATGCTCTCCCTCCCCCTACTATACCCCCCGAGAGGCTGCAGTGTTTGTTGTTTCCCCCCTGAGTCCGTGTGTTCACATGGTTCAGCCCCCACTTATAAGTGAGAACATGTTATGTTTTATTTTCTGTTCCTGCATTAGTTTGCTAAGGATAATGGCCTCCAGCTCCATCAGTGTCCCTGCAAAGGACATGATCTCATTCTTTTTTATGGATGCATAGTATTCCCTGATGTATATGTACTGCATTTTCTTTTTTATCTAGTCTATCATTGATGGGCATTTGGGTTAATTCCATGTCCTTGGTATTGTGAATAGTGCTGCAGTGAACATACACATGCATGTATCTTTGTAATAGAATAAATTATATTCCTTTGGGTATATACCCGGTAATGAGATGCTGGGTCAAACGGTATTTTTTATCTAGATGTATCTTAATTTTACTCTAATACTTGAATGTGAGTTAGATGGATATTTAACTTTAGATGGCATTTTATTTTGTATAAATACCTTGGCTTTCATTGTTGATTTTGTGAATTCTGATGTCAATCTTGTAGGTCTTTTGTAATAATTTTCTCTTGGTAAAATTTTAAATATTCACTTTATATTTGATATTATATTGGTGTTTAATTACGATATGACTTAAGTATGAATTACTTTTTATTTGTCTTGACAGATCCATTATATTTCCTGAATTTGGAATTTTATGTGTTTTTAACTCTGGAAGATCCTTATATTCTCCTATATATTTTGTAATATTGCCGACTCTCTCTCTCACATTCATTCTTAATTATTTTCGGTAATCTTTTAAAACATACATTAGTCATTCTTATTCTATATTCCATAACTTTATTGTTACTAATTTTTTTTCTCCCATGGCCTTTCTCCACTGGATCCTGATAACAGCGCTTATAACTCTAAATATTAAGTTGGTGCAAAACTAATTGCAACTTTTGCTATTACTCTTAAATGTCAAAAAACACAACTACTTTTGCACCAGTATAATATATCTATTTATTTATTTGTCTATCTACAATCTTAAGTACTTTGGTCTCACGAACTCTTTTCTTACTTAAAAATTACTGATAATCTCCAAAGTCAATATTGACTATATTAGAAACTGAAAAAATTAGGCTATTATTAATTGACTCCAAATAATTAATTTTAAAATAAAAATATTATTTGTTAATATAAATGGAAATATTTTTTAAATACCTATATTTTGGATGGGCATGGTGGCTCGTAATTATAATCCCAGCAATTTAAGAAGCAGAGGCCAATGGATAGCTTGGGCCCAGGAGGTCGAGACCAGCCAAACCCAGTTCAAGACCACTGTTTTTAACAGTAAAACCCTGTCTGTACAAAAATACAAAAATTAGCTGGACATGGTGGCATGCGCCTGTAGTCCCAGCTACTTGGGAGGCTGAGGTG
Organism: Pongo abelii; assembly: GCF_028885655.2. NCBI lineage: Eukaryota > Metazoa > Chordata > Mammalia > Primates > Hominidae > Pongo > Pongo abelii. The sequence continues at coordinate 90,895,026 of NC_071991.2, forward strand.
GGAAGATCCCTTGAGCCCAGGAGGTCAAGGCTGCAGTCCAGTGAGCCGAGATCATGACTGTCAAAAAACAAAACAAAACAAAACAAAAAAAACCCTATGTTTAATTAAATGGTCATATTTTATTAAAATAACTATATTTCCAAAACAGAAGGAATCCAGTGAGAAGAATGGTATTTTTGCAAATCTCTTTAATATCTGCCATAATAGAAAACAGTTGTTTTTTCATTTTTTAAATCAAAATTTTGCTACATGTCATTTTGGTTGGAGTGTATGAAGAAAACCAAAGTTCATACAGATATGTAACTAAAAAAAGAAGAATGGTTTTAGTAACATTTTCAGATAACTATAAATATTCCTTTTTGCTACTGCACTAAAATCTGACAAGTGGTAGGTAATATCTTAAAGGATGGTTCCAATGTGAAATACGAAGCCTTATCAGTGAACATTTTATATTCTGTTACATTAAAATCCGTCAGTTTATCTTGCAATTTAATTATATAATTTAGCTAAAAGCATGATTTCGCAACATCATGAGTTGATCATTTGGAAAATATTTCTTGATTGGAGCATGCAGATTTTCCAAATTTTGACATGTCAAAATACATATCAAACAATAAGTTTTGTTACTATAGCCACAGATTTCATTAGACAAATCTTTTAGAATTGGAAAACTGTCAAGTTATAGTGGTGAATACAAGTTACACAAAATTTTAATTTTCACTCCATGATCCAATTTTATTATTGGCAATAAATACTGTCAACAGTTTTTCTTGATATGACAGGCTTTTGTTGTTCATTTTGAAGAAGTTATTTGGCAAGTACTGAAGTATGAATAACCATAGTTTGTCAGTTATTATTTCAACTAAAATGATGGATTTCATGAATAACTGATTGGCTAAGCTAAAAATTCAAACATCATACGAGTTATTTTCCTTGAAATAACTATGGTAGTTTATGCAGCACAAGTGTTTTATACATACTCCCCATGTAACTACAGAAAATACAAAAAAGATTATACATTTTTGTAAGGGAGGAGATCGTAAATAATTAGTAGTTTATATTCTGTTCATGCCCTTTTTAAGTATGAACTGGTCTTTTTATTTTATGTTTTATTTTTAACTGCATGTACATAGTAATGACAGATTCAGTTACTAGTGTATATTGTTGCCATTGCCTTGGTTATCCAAAGATGTCAGCGATTTTACCCACTATTGTTTTTGCAAATATAAATACAGTAGATAAAGGTTATTAACTCTGTAGTATTATTATGAAACTAATTTTAACTTTAGGACTCCTTGAAATAAAGTGTCTCAGAGTTTCCTAGGAGTGTACAGGATACTTTTCAAGAACTGAATTAGATTTATAGCAGATAGAAATCTGCCAGTTTACAGCTTAATCCATTCAGTCGGTTTTTATGTATACATAATTTTCTTAAAAATTATCTTTTTTTAAAATGTTCATCTTATTTTCATGATTTCTTATTTTTTTCTGCTTTTTATAACATATTTCATATTCTGTGTTCCATAATTCTAATATCTGAATTATTTGTAAGTCTTTATTCTGTGTTTTCTCATGTGCCTGTTCTTGTTCATCGTGCCTTTTTCTTTATGTATGTGCTTTTTCCATTTTATTAAGAGCTCCTGTTCATATGAATTTTTATATGTGGAGATTCTTTAAGGCCTGTGTTCAAGGTGCCCTCTATTAGAGAGGATCTGCATTAGCTTTTGCTGAGTAACTGACAACCATTATAAGCCCAGGTCAACCTTAATTCTTTAATATAAATGTTCTCTATCAGAGCATTTTGAGGATGAAGGTGTCAGGACACAAATCTTCATGGACTTTATCTCATGGTTACAAATACTCAAAGGAGATTATTTTGTTCTCTCCACTCAGAGCCAGATTTCAGAAAGACAATTGCATGTTCTTTCTGTCTTTGCAAGCAATTTTTTCTGTGGTTCAACCTTCCATGGAGAATATAGTCTTTTTGGAGTCCAGGCTTCATGCCAATATCTCGCTTCAGACTCATGTGTGGGGCTTGGACTCTAACCCCAACCCTAACCCTAATGCTAACCCTAACCCTAATGCTATCCCTAACCCATATATTCCTGTTATTTAGGAAGCTCTTAAGCTAAATGTCAAAATCTGAAGCTGCTCTTACAGTAGAGGCTAGTTCATCTCACTGAATCCATACTTTTGTTTGGTTCGTAGACACTGAGTGTTTACCTTCTTCCCAGTTCAACAACACATAGAAAGTCATATTTTCTAAATTGCATCTAATATTTTTAGTTGTTTACAGTGGAGTTTTGTTCAGGATATTCCAATATATTTGCCATTCACTCTTTAATTCACTTTCATCTGGATTCTGCATCTAGTACTCTACATTTTAGAAAAACAGTTTTAAAATTTGACATGCATTTTTTTTGGTTCTATTTTATTCATCCTCTTGGTAAAAATCTACACACTTGCACCTCCCTTCTTGTTAAATGATTCCTACCTTTTGACTACTGGTTTACTTCTTACTGAAATTACTGGTCCTTCTCAGAATTCTTTATTGGCCCTCTTTCTCCACCTAACTGTGTGAACCATGGCTTCTACCCAGAATCTCTCTTCTTTAAATACACATATGTGTATGTGTGCCTATATAATATATACTATATAATGAATACTATACGTATTTACATATATAAAATCTTAGAATTTCATATAGAATATATATATTTCCAAAATTTAAAATTCTACATTTTTAACTAGCCACATCTTCTGTCTTTGCTGCAATTCGCATATCTGATTGTTTATCTGATGTAAATCCTGCATATTTTCCAGAAAATTCAAATTTAATATGGCTTTCAAAATTGATTTATTCTGGCTGGGCACGTTGGCTCATGCCTGTAATCCCAGCACTTTGGGAGGCTGAGGTGGGCAGATCACGAGGTCAGGAGTTCGAGACCAGCCTGACCAACATGGTGAAACCCCATCTCTGCTAAAAATACAAAAAATAGCCAGGCTTGGTGGCAGGCGCCTGTAATCCCAACTATTCAGGAGGCTGAGGCAGGAGAATCCCTTGAACCTAGGAGGTAGAGGTTGCAGTGAGTCGAGATCCTGCCACCGCACTGCAGCCTGGGCGACAGAGATTCTATCACAAAAAAAAAAAAAAAAAAAAATGCTTTCTTCTATTCAAGTTTAAACAACATTTATTTTGTAGTATCTTCTACACATAATATTATACATGTAATTACATGTGATTTTTAAAACATACTAATGAAAGAAATACCTATATACCTACAATCTAAGAAAATTACTAGAACATTACCAACATAATTGAATCTCTACTTTTATAATTCTCTTCATCCTTACCTTCCAATGTCTATCTAAAATATTTTTAGTAACAATTTCCTTGTTTTTATATGATTTTAAATATATGTATTTTTAAACAATATATATTTGGTTTATTTGGTGAAAATAGTATTACAATTTGTGTATGTATAAGTATGAGTTTTTTTTTAATTTAAGACTTACTTATAACGTTTTTTACTTTGTTGGTGTAATATTGGCTCATTTTTTCACTAATGTATATTACACTGTGTGAATACACCATAACTTATTTGTACACTATCTTGACAATGGATTATCTGGGTTGTTTCTAACATTTTTGCTATTTTAAACAATACTGTAAGATATCCCAGGCTCAGCCATGATAATATTTTGTGCTTGGTGATTGAATGAATCTGCTGAGAATTTGCCAGTGTCTGGTGCTGTTCAATAGTTTCTTTTGTTTCTTTAAATGTGTGAGTGTTTCTACAGAATATATATACCTACAATTGAAAGGAGATTGTAGGGACTATACATCTTCTAGTTTATAAGATAATACTAAGTTAGTGTTCATATGGGTTTTTCTAAATTTACAATCCAACAATTCATGTAGGTTCTGGTTATTTCACATGCTTGCAAACACTTGGTATGATCAAAAAACTCTATTTTTGCCAACCTGGGGGATTAAGAAAGTATCTTGAAAAAGTAATTCCATTTACTATAGCTGCAAATAAAATTAACTACCTAGGAATTAACTAACCAAAGAAGTGAAAGATCTCTACAATGAACACTAAAATACGCCGAGGAAAGAAACCAAAGAGGACACAAAAAATGAAAAGATATTCTATATTCATGGATTGAAAGAGTCAATATTGATTAAAATATCCATTTTATCCAAACCAATGTTCAGATTCAATGAAATCCCCAACAAAATACCAATGACATTCTTCACAGAAATAGAAAAAAAAAATCTTAAAGATTATATGGAACCATAAAAGACCCAGAACAGCCAAAGCTATCCTTAGCAAAAAAAAACAAAACTGGAGGAATCACGTTACATTACTTCAAATTGCACTACAAAAATATAATAACCAAAACAGCATGGTACTGGCATTAAAACAGACATACAGACCAAAGAAACAGAATAGGAAACCCAGAAACAAATCCACATATGTATAGTGAACATATTTTCAACAAAGGTGCCAAGAACATACATTGGGATAAAGAGTCTCTTTGGTAAATAGTGCTGGGAAAACTGGATATCCATATTCAGAAAAATGAAACTAGATCCCGATCTCTCATCATACACAAAAATCAAATCAAAGTGGATTACTTAAGTCTAAGACCTCAAACTATGAAATATCTACAAGAAAACATTGAGGGAAAGTCTTCAGGACATTGGTCTGGGCAAAAATATCTTGAGTAATATCCCACAAGCACAGACAACCAAAGAAAAAATGAACAAATGGGGTCACATTGTTAAAAAACTTCTGCATACCAAAGGAAAGTCAGCAAAGTGAGGAGACAACCCCAAAAATAGGAGAAAATATTTGCAAACTACCCATCTGATAAGGGATTAATAACCAGAATATATAAGGAGTTCAAACAACTCCACATGAAAAAAATAGAATGATCTGATTTAAAAATGGGTAAAAGAGTAAAAGACTTGAATAGACACTTTTCAAAAGAAGACATACAAAAGGGAAAAAAAGCATATGAAAAGGTGTTCAATATCACTGATTATCAAAGAAATGCAAATCAAAACTACAATGAGCTATCTTCTAACTCCATTTAAGATGGCTTATATCCAAAAGACAGATGATAACAAATGCTGGTGAGGATGTAGAGAAAAGAACCCTCATACAACCACTATGGAAAACAGTTTGGAGCTTGTTCAAAAAACTAAAAATTGAACTACCATATGATCCAGCCATCCCATCGCTGGGTATATACCCAAAAAAAGAAAATCAGTATATCAAAGCGATATCTGCACTCCTATGCTTGTTGCAATACTGTTCACAATAGCCAGGATTTGGATGTAACCTAAGTGTCCATTAACGGATGAATGGATAAGGAAAATGTACTATTTACACAATGGAGTACTATTCAGCCATTAAAAAACAATGAGATCATGTCATTTGCAATAGCACGGATAGAACTGGAGGTCATTATGTTAAGTGAAATAAGTCAGTCACAGAGAGACAAATGATGCATATTCTCATGCATTTGTAGGTTCTAAACATCAAAACAGTTGAACTTATGGAGACAGAGAGTAGATGGGTGTTAACAAAGGCTGGGAAGTGTAGTGGAAAGGTGGGGGACAGTGGGGAATGGTTAATGGGTACAAAAAATTCGTTAGAAAGAATACACAAGACCTATTATTTGATAGCAAAAAGGGTGACTATAATCAATAATAATTTAATTGTAACATCTTAAAATAACAAAAAGATTATAGCTGGATTATCTGTAACACAAAGGATAAATGCTTGAGGGGATGGATTCCCCATTTTCTATAATGTGATTATTATGCATTGAATGTCTGTTTCAAAATATCTCTTGTGCCCCATAAATATATATACCTACTGTGTACACACAAAAATTAAGAATTAAAAAAGAGAAAATACCTTATTGAAGCCTTCATTTTTATTTCTATAATTATTAATATAAGGGCATAATTTATAATTTTTATTCTTCTGTAAAGAAGTGTGTGTTTTCCTGGTCAACAGAGTAAAAGGAAAAAAATGCAGGCTGTTGTTGTTATTGTTGTTTTTATTTATTTGATGCCATTTGTCTTTGTAAAAGAAATGAATTCCAATGAGTATTTTATATATTCTAGGAATTGATTATTTGACATGATATGTTTTGTAAATAATTTCTAATGTATCTTTTCACTTAAATTTTTTAGGTCTTTGTTGTTGTTTATGTGTATGTATGTGTGTATATATGTATATAAATATATTCATCCATGTTGGTAAATATGTTAGTAATTGTCATAAATTCTGTTAGATTGTTTTAATTGATTTATTTTAAAATTTGTTTCCCCCATTAGACACTAAACTCATGAAATCATGCATAATGCTTATTTGTCCAATACAGTATCCCCAGTTCATGACAGAGTGTTTGAAACAATCAATAAGTACCTGTTGATTTAATGGAATGACAGTCCTACCATCTGTAGAGACCTATCACTGGCTTAGTCAGTCGGTAAATAAAATTTGTATGTGTGTGTAGAATGCCCAACCAGGTATGTAAGGAAAATAAAATACATATACAATACATGGCTATTTCATAGGCCACAAATTCTTTTTTAAAAACATTTTATTTTACAATTGGGCCCATAATCCCTTTATGTAGTCTACTTTGAACAGGCTGTTCTAAGTATTATTTTTAACACCTACAGCTGTTTTTAAACCTTTTCAACATTTGTTTTTTGTGTGGTATTTTTTCATGTAAAGCACTTTTAATATAGCTCGTATCTTCAGGAAGTTATTTCAAACACCTGAATTTAACTGTACATTAGTAAAATATGCCATATGTTCTGGTTGCACAAAACATATACATTGAACATTTTCAAAAACACTATTAGCAAAAAGCAAAGCTTTAACTTTACTACCTTTATTTATAATAATTAAGATGTGGAAACCTATCAGTATAGTGAAACAGAAAAGTAATTTTGAACTTTTAAACATGAGAAAGCATCTTCCTTTACTGATTTTTTAAAAGAACATATCAATGTCTTTTATCCATAGCTCAATAGAGTTATTATATGAATAACTAGAGAGACCTGGGAATAATGCCAACACTATGGAGTAGAAAGTCAAAGAGCATAGAACGGATGGAGAGTTTTCGTTTATAGAACTTTTCATTTGCTTGGGCATGAGAGACCAAGGCTCAACAAATGTTGCCCAAAGCAGCAAAAATGGTGTATCTGACATTCTACCCACCAGAATTATCTACTCACTAGAACTCAACTACAGCTTATCATAATTCATAATGATAACTACCAAACTTAATTATACAGACATGTTTTAAAAATATTCTAAAAAGTTAGTGAATTTATTTTATCATTACATATGCACAGAACTTACAGTAATTTTATTAATCACTATGCTGCATTTTGCCAGATGAACATTCCAAAATCTTACAATATAAATATGCCATACACTAAATTTAAGTTAATATCCATAATTGTATGTTGGTATCTTTTCACAGACCTCCACTTAGAGTTTCGGTAAACTTGTATATTTAAGAGAAGACTAGTTTACCTACTAGAATATAGTTTTAGTTTATTTGATTTAGAAAAGTTATTTAAAAGAGGAAAGAAAAAAGAGGATAAATATACTCAAAGCAGAATAACTGAAAACACTTATTTTTCAGTAAACATAGCATTTGTTATAAGTTCTTCCTAATTTTTAAGGGATGATGGCAAAATTTGTCACTAGAGCTAAGACAGCCTCAGAGCAAGAGTGCTGATGAAACAATGGTGTGTATATATATGATATATTCCTAATGTATTAAAATTATGTATAGTATAAAATAATATGCATAACACATAAAAACATATATGCACATATGTGTTTATATATACATGTTTATATATGAAACTATAAATAGAATATATATTTATATATGGGTATATAAATTCAGAAATACATATGTATATATGTGTGTATGTGTGTGTGTGTATATATATATATAATTCTTCCTCTACTTCTGTTATTTTTTTTCTTTCTCTAACTGGTTTCTTTGTTTCCTTTTCCTCTATTTTTTTCCCTCATTTTCTTGCCCTTTTTCCTTCTCTTTGCCTCTGCAAAATAGAAAGGGACAAAAGAATAATTCTGAAATAAAATGCAAAGTTTGTAATTCCTTCAGTAGCCTGTTCTGTGAGGTTACAGTCACAAGTATTTCCCTAAACTAGCACTTTCTAGGGCTATTGATGCTAAACCAGGAAACTATCAAGTCTCTTTCAGGCTTAGACCTAGCAAACAGTAGGTACTTTGAATCCATGCCTTTTTTTTTTTTTAATCAAAATTCCTTGCTCTTTACTACTGCATTTTGATTGACACTAAAAGAACAAGACAGATTTTTCAGATATTATGGAGTATAATTGGCAGTTTTGGGAAATCAGTTGAATGTGGCAGAAAAAGGAACGAGAGTGGCTAAAGAAAGTGCCTGGAATAATAAAAGGAAAACTTCCTGGGGTAGTCAGAGGAAATTCTAACACATGAATACATTGATGGAGGTTTGGGCAGGAAACAGAAATCACATTAGGTATTTTAACTGATGGAATTTAATTTAGTTAGTTACACTGGTTTTAGAGGCTGGAAGAATTAAAGATATTCTAGGAATATAATCGAAGGAAGCGCTACTATCCCTAGATCTGAGAGAAATAAATGGAAGAAGTTTCTGCTATCAGAACCTAGAAGCTCAGAGAAGGGGTTCTGTGGTCTGGGACTTATATCCCTGAGTGAGAATACTGGCTGCTACTGGTTTTGTGGGTGCAAGAGAAGCAGGATGCTGGAACCAGCTGCTGCTAGGATGATGCTGACAGGAATGGCAAACAGATTGTTAAGAAATCCTGTGTTGCCACTCACAGATACAACAAGGAAGCCCATTAGGAAAGGAGGAATGCAATTTGCAGATTTTTCACAGAGGCTCTTTGAAAAAAAAAAAAAAAAGCGAGCCTGTTTCTGACACAGAGAAAGGTACATAACTAGCACAATTCTACAGAGACTAGAGGCATTATTGCTGATGGGGTAGATAATGCATTTAGAACTGAGGCAGTTCAATTTGAGATGTTTGTAAGGAGTGCAGATAGAATGCAGGCAGCTGGATATTTGTATATGTCTCTAGCATAGAGGAAATACTTTTATTAAAGATCCAGATTTCACTCATTCATTCATTTAATATCCCACTGATATATAGATAATAGTAGACCCAAGGACTGGTTAAAAGTATGTAGATAAATTAAGAAATTGAGGGAAAAAAGTGAAGGGTATAAATCCTATGATATCCATTTGTGAAGGCAATCTAAAGAGGCTCAGGATACTTACCGCTTACCAGATGTTTGACCTTGGCTGCTTAGCCTCTTTGTACCTCAATTTCCTTTTTTGTAAAATTCAGATAATAATATTTGCTTCATAGTATTGTTGTGAGGATTAAGACAATCAAATTGCAGATACTTAGAATAATGCCAAGCACACTGTAAGTGTCCCAATCAGTATTAGTTTTTATTGTAGTTATAGCAATGCCTTTAAAAAATAAAGAATTGGAATGATGATATTTACATTGAATCTCTACAACACAGATTATTTTTGTTGCTTTTTGCCTCTGTGTATGGCTGCTCAGGCTGTGCACCAGACAACTCTACAAATGCCATTTGCATAATGGTACATTGCAATGAGGCAGTGGAGGTAATTCACCACTTGATAAAGTATAAAGCTTATTTTCTGCTTAAATGAATACTTAATGTTATTCAAGACTCCTGGAATTATGCCAGTTGCTTTCTGATTTATAGTGAGAGAATCAATGGTAGGATCAATAATAAAGAGGAATGAGATCAAAAGCATTCACATACATAAGCTTTAAGGTTAATTTAGAGAGTTTCAATAAAATGCAGGAAGGCATGATTAGAGTGTTAATTCAGCTTTTGCAATAAAGTATCTCCTAGTTATGTGGGAACACGCATAAAAAATGCTTTTAGAAAAATGTATAATACAAGGTTATGTAGTTACTGACAACTCAGTAAGTAAACAGTACCCAAGTTGGAAAACTCATAGTTCAAAAATGCAAGGTGGGATTAGTGGGTTGATAGTGAGTTTTAATACACTGGGTAAAAATTTAGATATTTTATAACTCAGTCTATTTTTATACTTTACCATCTTACAAAATAAATAACTAGATATATTTTTATAGTGAAATTCATGTTTTAACATATTGTCATAATTAACAGCTACACCTCCGTTACTCAATTATTGTGACTTTTATATCTTATATATAGAGACATGTAAAAAATCTAAAAGGAAATAGCCATAATTGATACATTTTGCACATAAGAGAATTCTGAAAGCTTCTACTTATTAACTTGTTCATTTATGGAGTACAGTCCATTCAAAAATATCTTTTTTTAGATTTTCTCATTTCAAATTCATCTTTAGTCACTTAATATAAATCTATTTTATTCCAGCTTATTTGGGGTGGGGTATATTTGAATTTTCAGTATGATTCAACTTGTCTAGAAATGTATGAATATGTATGATAGAAATGTATGATATGATATACAGGAGACATAGGGTATGGTTGCAAGGTATGTCACAACTAATTTTACCTGTGAATATTTCACTTTTATTCAAATGAAATATTAAAAATAAGAACAAATTTGGAATCATATGATTGAAAATAATGTCTACATTCTTGTCATTATTTGCCTTAAATGAGATAATTTTATAAACACCTTAGTTAAACAGTAAGAAATCAAAATAACAGAGTATACAGTCTTTAAAAAGAGGACAGCAAGGTCAAAGTGCAACCCTTCTCTTTTTTTCCTCCTCTGGAGAGTGAGCCAGCAATGTCACTTCTTGAGGCCTCATCCTCAGTGAAGAAATTCTTTTAAAAATGCCTTAAAACTTGAAGCTGTTCAATCGTAATATAAATGTCTTGATAAATTTCTGTTATGCAGAGTCTAGAGATAAGGTTAATTTGCCATCTAGTATAATTGGGAGCACAGACAAGCGGTTAGCGTTGTTTTACTTCACTTACCACATTATATATGTACATAAAATAGCTAATATCAAGTAAGTATTCAGCATTATCTGCTATTTTTATTGAACCTTTATTCAAAGTACATTAAACTTTGAATGCTATATTTTATAAACAATGGATATGTTTTTCAACTGGAAGATTTCTATATATGTTTCTGAGCATACATTTTACAAATTGCCATTAAATTCTTTTTTTAACTTTCCTGATGCTTATCTCATTTTCCCTATCAAAATTTTATATGCAGATTAAATGATCAATGAATTAACTTGTTGAGACATCTTGTAAAATGAAGAATAAAGTTAATGAGGGGAATGTCTGTATTGACAGCAATCTCAAAGAATATAATTATAATATAAAATATTAGATATATTTTCCTATTTATCTACTTTAGATGCCCAGAAAATTACTCTCTAGTTTGTATTGTCGGTCAAATATGCAGAATAATAGATTTAGAGCCAACTGAATATGAAAAGGAGGATTAAATGAGACTACATTTTGAAATGATTTTTCCTTTAACGTGATATGAAAATTGCACACAATGTATGCTATACAACTTTTTCTTTACAAACATCAATCTCAATATACTACATCATTTTTATTGCAATTAGAGAAAACTGTGACTTGTTTCTTTCCATATTTTTATAGTTAAAGCAGCATTATTATATTTCATGAAAACCAGTACCAGTGTCTTTTGAGAATAGAGTCTATAAATGCAAGAAACAAAGCTAAATAAAATTACTCATAATTGATATTGGAAGGAAAAAAGGAAAGGCTGGCTTTCATTCAACTTGACTCACATGATGAGATTAAACAATAACATATTTGAAGGTATAAGTGAAACTTGGTGAAATTCTTATTGCTAGAATGTCAACTTGATTGGTATAATCGTTATCTATGTATAAATACAGAGTTTGAGAGAGCTACAAGACTTGGCTTAGTGATCTGAGAATCCAAATTAGAGTGCCTAGACTGCCTGGAGCCACAGGTTTAAATCCTGTCAACCAACCCCTTCCTTTTTCTGAAGCAGATAAACTAGGTCCAAAAAGCCAGCTCTTTGTGTGAAGTGGGTATCTTTCAATGACACCTTCAAATCATAGCCTGGCTATATTTTACAGATATTTAAGATTATTTTGTCTGTGTGTTCAATAGTACAACTTTGTATTTGCAACAATTCTGGGACTCAGAACAAAACACCAGGTGCGCCTATAACCACCTGCTCTCAATAGGGTGTTTAAAATTCTTAAATATTTTTATTTGTTTCATTGACACTGGAATTTTTTAGAGGAGATAAAGATAAAAGGAATAATTTTGTACAAACTCCAGGAAGATGACCTTTGATAATAAGATATTTATAAACTACTTTGATCATGCAGTTAACAGTTGAAAGGGAAAAATAAAGCACCAATTGGGAATATACAGTGGAACTCCTAGGTCAGAAAGCAAATGAGATTCAATGAAATACCAAAGCTATGGTACTCAGGGGAGCTTTAATCACTCAGACATCTGTTAGGCAGCTAATGCAACCAGGCACGCACACCTCATTAAAGGTAGTCCTCAGTTATTCAGATGACAACATAATGGTCCTGAATAGTAAGAAGAATTTAATCAGTGGGCTAAAATGTCTTGATTCACTTTTTTCAAAAAAAAATCTGAGGGTGAAAACAAATATAACAAAATTTGCCTTTTTTCAGAAGGAAAGCAAGAATGTTGTTCAAGTAGAATAGCATACTTTATTTCAAGAAGGTAAAGCGTTTAATAACTTTATTAAAAAGGTAAGTTAAGTTATTAAGATAATTAATAAAGAATAACAAGAATGAGGTCAGACAATCTATACACTTCCCATGTGACTTGATGAAAAGAAACTAAAAATTCCCTTGAAGAGTTACAAATAAAAATGACAAAATAGGTAGATAAATAAGATTCTTTTCTGGTAAGAAAAGACTTATTACAAATCAATTTTTTCCTACATAATCTTTATTATTTTTCTAAGCTAAAATAATTAGCAGTGTTTTTTTAAAAAAAGTTATTAAATAAGGAAGGTATTTTAAACAAGTACCAGAGGATTTAGAAGCTTCTAAATTGTGTCTTATGTACTGAGTTTACTGAAAGCATTGATAAACCATGAAGTTAATCCACCTACTTTGGAATAACTTACATGCCAATTAATCATCATCACAATGAACAAAATCTGCTGAAAATATTACCTTTTTGTGGACAATGTGTCATATTTAATTCATAATCATAAGCAATGTTTTCACAGCTCTCTTGATGAGAGCACTTACAGAATTCTTTGACTAAGTACAAGACACTTTCAGGAAGCAAAAATTTTCTCTCTAATCCTCTCTCAGCTATGGATGAGAACAGAACAGAAAGACAAAGGCACAATTCAGGAGAATATCTGCAAGAAAGGAGCAAGAAAATCTTTTCTTGAGGACTCATTGCTCACTTTATGCCAAAATATTTGAGAAAGAAGATGTTTATTTTAGAAACTAAGGACTGTTTATGATGGACAAATATTCCTTTTCTCTCCAGAAAAAGGTTTAAAATATATAGCAGCAACAGCTGCTCTCTCTGAATTCCAAAAGGTAGCTAGGAATTCAGGCTATAATTACATATAATGGACATTAATTTGCCTGTCTAGATTTTTCAGTTTGCAATATCTTAGGAATTTGCAGGTGTCACAACTTTGCCATTTTCAGCCACTGAAAGCTGTACTAGCTGTCAAGACTGCTGACTTCTCATATAAAATAGTTCCAATAGGCCCCTGAGGTATATCACTAAATAGCTGGCAAGTGCTTACAAGGTAGCCACCAGATTGTTAAGACAGTGAAGAATGTCACAGCAATTGCAAAGGACAATTCTCTAAACTAGAAATTCCAATAGCAGTGTTCAAAAGAATTCTAGTTTGTAATAAAGACATTGGGAAGTCATCTGTTTGTCCTTTAATGTCCTAAAAAAATAATTTGGTTACTATTTTGAAAGCTGTCTGGCATTTAGTCTTTTACACAATTTACTGCCCCATTAAATTGTAAGAACTCAAGGGCAAGGAGTAAGTTTTATACTGTGTTGACTATATTTATGAACCAAATATTAAAATACACAGGTCTCATATGGGAACAAAATATTTTAATTTGACATGTCTTGGAAATTTGAGAATGTACGGTGATTGGGATTACACATTTTTTAATTCCTTATGACTCCTAGAACCCTGTCTGTCCTCCATATAAATATTAGTTTAAAAATGTTATTGAAAGAATGACTGAAGTCATCAAGATGATAATTAAAGCTGTAATTCATTTAATATAAATTATAGCGTTTTTCCAAGTTCAGGACTATGATCCCTGTGCACAATTTAGAATTTTTTTTTTTTGTGGATTTCTGAATGTTAAATCAGAAGCTGCTGGCATAAAATAGTTTATTCAACATTTTTGTGTCATTCTATGAAAATGAATTAAACTAAAAAGATAAAGATAAAAATCTACATTTAACATAAGTTTAAACAGGTGCATAATCATATAAGAAAATATTTAAATTGTTCCAACCTCATTGAAATCTCATAACAAAGAGCAAAATTACAAAATAGTATATTATCCTATAAAGATAGCTTAGATTAAAATCTACAATATGTTTGGGCAAAAGGATATAGATTTTTCAATTTTACATGAAATAAACCATAGTTATTTTTATTTAATATTTAGTTATATAAAACTGGAAAAATAGTCATTGATTTTTTTTTTACTCAAACATTGTTTAACAGTTTCTACTTTAACTTTTTTCTTGATTCTTATATTAATTGGGAGATACAGAATAGCTTTTAAATCTGTTATGTCTACACAATTCTCAAATGATTAGTTTGAGTCATTTTTATCAATTAATGTTTTTCAGTAGTGAAAAATAAATGGGTAGATCAATTAAACAGTCAGTGCAGCTGGAACATTCCAAGAGCCATACAATAACATTGTGTAAATTTTACTGCACTCATAGAGTTACCTAAGTTATAAGTAGATATTTCAGTGAATTTCTACTACAATAGTTCTTTTCTTTTAAAATAAGAAAACCTCTATGTTCTGCTTTGTTTTTCATTAAATGACAATTTATTTTTAAAAGCATTTTATCTTCCGAGTATTTTAGGTTTTGATTCTCAAAACAACTTACTGGAATAAATTTTGTAAACTTATGTCCATTATTTGCTAATGTTCCATATTGGAAAATAAAATTAGCAGATTAAAAAATAATTGTTTAAGCATCTGTATTTGCATGTATGTATTTGCATGTCTGTATTTGTGAGTCCTGTGGAAAGAAAAAAAAACTACTCTTTGTACCAGGGCTTCAGTTTTTATTGAATGTAAAGAAAGAATTGGTAGTTCTTAATTGTCATTATTTAACATCTGACTAGTAAAACACTGTTTGTTCAGTATAACAATGAAGTTGATGTTCTTTTTCTTCTGCAAGATAAATAAGCTGTAATTTTAAGTTCATTTGTCGAAATATAAAGCTTTTAAAAGTGCCGCTTTTGCTTTCATAGCTTAACAATTTTTCCCAGTTTTACCTTTGAATATATACTTGTACTCTAAATCTTTGTTACAATGCCTGTCACCCGCCCCCCGCCCCCCCCACTTCACTGTGCTGGTTATAAACTTATTATTTTGCAGCTTCCTTCTGTACTTTTCTGTGTGAGGCTAAGTGTGGGACTCTGAGAAACACATTTTTCAATTACCAGCTGGCTCCATGTTAGGTTTTACTAGAGGGAGATGGGAAATCTGGGAGAGAAAAAAGGATTTTACTCCTCTTGTTTGCTTCCCGAACCCATCAGCATTGCTTCAGCAATAGTTCTTTACCCTGGTTCTGGTTCTTTACTTTAGTGTCACACTCCTAGAACTAGCCTCATTGAGTCCCCTTAGAAATACCAGCAAACAATTGGCTGGCTCCCTGGCCACAGAGTTCTGTCTCAGTTGCACAGGGGCTCTCATCTGAGCTCTTGAAGCACAAGCACCAGCTGTGTAGTGTTCTCCTCTCAAGCATCTGGGCCCCAGCACCAGAGACAGGGCCTCTCCTTCAAGTTCTAGTCTGCAGTCCAAATTCCACCATTTCCCTTTGTTTTCCCAGCCCTTGTAGTGGTAACTGTGTTCTTCATTTGCTATATCTGTGATACCTCAATATTCTCCATTTGCCTTTTTAGTTGTCTAATACCTGAAAACAATTTTTATATTTAATTTTTTCTCTATTAAATTATCTAGTGTGTGTTTTCCTGGCCAGATCCTGACTGACATCCTCACTACTCATCCTCACCCATCGTTTAGTGATCTTTCTTAAGCATAAGGCAATGTAAAAGGTTAAATCTAATGTAAAGTATACCTTAATAGTTTTATGAAAGTCACTTTTGAAAGTCGTTTTATTGAATGTCTGTGTTGATGTGTTATTTCAGTTTGACTACATCATACCTAATTGTGAATCAAGTAATTACAAAAATATAGAGCTGGAATACATGTTAAACATCATCTGGCCCAGTGCTAATATGGAAAAGCACCTGGAAGTCATAGTGTTCTTTGGAGACTTTCATAGCCATAACAACAGACCATGAAATACTGACGTATTTAATTATCTCATATGAAGTGGAAACACTTTTACCAGCAGAAATATGACTCTATTATAACTCTGCAAAAGGAATTATATCCTAAGGTACAAGAAAGGCAAGATGGTGGTATGGGACGATTTACCACTTCCAATTACTTCCGTTAATACTACTTAAAAACTGATTCATATGTGCTGTAGTTTGCTGGTGTTTATTAACTGGTAAGTAGTAACAAAAGTCTAAGAACCATGATTGACAAAAAATCCTATATCCAGGATGTCAAGAACCCATTCCAGACTTAAACCATTCCCACAGTTAGTTTCCCCCTTTTCTTTATCCTTTTGACCTTTTGAAGGTATCTTTTAAGATCGCACATATTTACATACCTGTTAAAATCCCACAAACTTTGAGTTCTTCAAGGACAGAAGTGGATTTTTTTTTCTCTCAGTATCTCTAGTGCCAAGAACATAACATTGAAAAACAGAAAAATATTAGCAATATTATCTGAATTAAAATATTTTCTGGATGTTAGGCCCCTTCAGAATAAGTCATTCACATTATATTTTTACTCATGAGCCATTATCAGCATGTGTCATCATGCCTAACATGGATTCAAGTAAAATGTCTGTTTTCCCTTTTTGTTACAATAGAAGCAATATTAAGCACGGGGAAAAGCCTGTCTATCTTAAGGCTTCTATCTCTTCCTCAAATATACACGGTTGAAGCTGTCAGGTTTATTCACCTTCTCCACAGTGAGATATACAAGATCGAGGATTGTCTTTGATGTGGTTACTTTCAAAACCATGAACCCAGGAACACCGCCAGTTTAAGCATTTTATCTGTTGCTATAGAATAAAAGCAAATTTACTTCACTCAGTTAAAGGAGTATCAGGATTCAGATATCAGAAAGAAGAGAAACAAGAATCACTAAGGCTGTTTGCTTACAAGGCAAATGTGACTAACCACTCAACAGTGACTGGCACTCAGTAATGGGAGGAGCTTTTCCTTCTCTCTCCTAATTCATGGGTGGTTAGATCCTCGCTTCTTTTTTTTTTTTTTTTTTTTTGAGACGGAATCTCGCTCTGTCGCCCAGGCTGGTGTGCAGTGGCACCATCTCCACTCACTGCAAGCTCCGCCTCCCTGGTTCATGCCATTCTCCTGCCTCGGCCTCTGGAGTAGCTGGGACTACAGGCGCCTGCCAGCACGCCCGGCTAATTTTTTTTTTTTTTTTTTTTTTTTTTTTGTATTTTTAGTAGAGACGGGGTTTCACCGTGTTAGCCAGGATGGTCTCCATCTCCTGACCTCGTGATCCGCCAGCCTCGGCCTGCCGAAGCGCTGGGATTACAGGCGTGAGCCACGGCTCCCGGCCTAGATCCTTGCTTCTTTAAGAAGTTTACCTGGGAACTGATGAACAGGGAAATCTTTTACTTGTCCTACCCAGCCACGAGGCTCTGATGTGCTTGTTTAATGATGAAATTCATTTTCGTTAAGCCAACTTCTCTTCGCTTCTCTGTCTGGACTAAGTATATGTCTTAAGTTTCAAATGCTGACATTTTTTGTGACTTAAAATATATATTCAGCAACTCATTATTATCCAGCGTACCAAGATATATTCCTATTATGATGAACTTTTATTACTAAAAATAGCCTCTTCTTGAGTAAACATTAATGTATTAATATTAACATTGCTCATTTACTTTTATAAACTACCAATATACTTAGAATTGCTTTTAAACAGTACATTGAATCATTTAGTAAAGTTGATATTGGATATGAGTTTGGTGTCTAGATATTAGTAGAGTAAGGAGTAAGCCATCATGCTTAAAAGAGAGAAGCCAGCCAGATTTCTGAGTCTGAGGTAATATCTGAACTTCATATTTTTATAATGACATCAGCAGATATTGAAACATGAAAAGTGTATGCATATGAAGTAACTTTGCTGTGAACTCCTATAAGCAGAAATTATATATCTTATTCTCAGTGTTATTCCACCACATTCATAAGCCCCAAGCATAGTGACTTATAAACAGCAGTCCTCCACCAATAATAATACTTTAGTTTAAATAAGATAAGGCATATTGCCATAATCTGAATGGGAGGAAAAAATGATCTCACCTAAAATCAGATGAAAGAAAAACTGAATATTTTCATTTAGGATGAGTATATGCGTGTTTATGGTGGTGGAGAGCAATAATTTGAAAACCATGCTAAAATTATGCTTCCTTCAACAAAATTAAATTTTTGTGCTTGCCAAACATAGGAAGACCTGGAGAATAAATTATGGGTTTTTAATTTCCTTTTGTGGGGGAGGGGGATTTAAAGAGCCAGGCAATAGTATGCAAGGGAAACTGTCTCAAATCTCATTCAGCAACTCTGTGATCAATTCTGGTCATCTCTGATTGCAGTACAACACGAATGGAAATGCTGCTCATGGGCTTGTCAAGGCTATTGTGGGTACATGTTTGCCACATAGGATACCTTGTCATATAACAAGTTGTTCATTTTAGATGATACGTATGCTAAATTAAATCAAGATGTTTCTTACTAGCAAGCACAAAACACCACTTGACAGATTTCCAAATTCAGGTGCTTATAAAAACAAATCTGAGAGGCAACGTTAATTTTAAACCCTACTGAGTTACATGCAGCTATTGAAAATTATGGAAATACTTTAAGCTTTATATCCTTACAAAATAGAAAGTGATCGGGTCTTTGGGCGTGGGTTCTTAAGAAGATTTTCCAAATACTTCTATACTGGAAAATAGAATCCATGTGTTCCTGTTTACCTGAATACGTTCCAAACAAAATCTCAATGTTTATATAAAAAATTCAAAACACAGTGATTTAATGTCTAGCCAACACAAATAACATCTGTGGTAAGACTGCCTGTTCATATTCAATTTACACAAAATCATTAAAATAAAATAGTGAATTAGTCTCATCATTTCATAATATGCCAATATGTGAGAAAATTTTGATTGTTATTAAATGACCTAGAAGTTATCGTTGTTTAGAATCCAAAATTTAATTCTGAAAATGGCAAAAAGGTAAAAATGCCCTGAGTGTTTTTTTAATTGAAAATAGAATGAAGATATTAAATATAAAGAAACTTATGAATTCAAAAGTAGAAGATGTAGTTTCTAAATCTGAGTCTTGCATTAAGTCAATTTAGTCCTAATGCAAAAATGGTGAAGAAAACAAAGGTTTTTTTTTTCCTTTATAAAAAGCATATTATTATATGGAGAAAAAAGAAACATATAAGTAGTAAACAAATAATGTTGGCAAAGCAAAAATCAGGTTGTTGAGATAGTGCATAATGAGGTGATAGAGTTGGGAACTGTGTTAGAAAGGGCCATAGAAAAAGTCCTTTTAAGCATACATTTCTGTTAAGAAGTGAAAGATGGAGCTTAAAGAACTTAACCAGAGCTATAATTTGCAGGGGAACATTTCCAATAACTATTTCACTATTTAACTAGCTCAACCAGGAATCATTCTGTGGAATTTCTTGCAAAGTACTTATGTGTGAAATATCATAAAGTCTGCCATTAATTTTCTAATGATTTTCAGCTAATGAAACTGTACACGTAAATAGAGACGAAGAGAAAACTGAAGAGAAAGTGACTTCATAAATTGTTAACTATTGATGATTGTAGTTGAAAGGTGTATTCATGAGTGTTGTACTATTTTTTAAATTTTTCCATCAATTTGATTTTTTTCCAAATAAAAACTTGAGGGTATAGGAACTTATTTTTAAAAGAAACACGGAAATTAAATCCATCTATACACCAATTGCCAATAATTATATCAATTGTTTTTTAGAGTAGGTTTTCTATGAAATTCTTCATGACAGACTTCTGTTTTAGAAAAAAAATGCAAATAGTCCTATGTTCAGCAACATAACACATTTCATGTTATCCAGATAACAGTATAGCAAATACTTAAAATAGAAGAGATAGCCAGAATAATGAGTCTGCCTAGTATCTGAAGCAGACTTTTTTGACCCTATGTTTCGATCCTTCTCTGGCAACTTTGTCTGACATACTCCACAATTTCAACCACAACTCTACCGTTCTCTTTTCTTTTTTACCTTGCTAGTGCTTCAGTTACAATTCTGGCTTCTGCACATTTGAATTAGTTGCTTTTCCTTTCCTTATCTTACTTTTCATGCCTTTGTTTCCCTTTCCCATCTTGACTTTATCTCCCCTTTGCTCTCTTTAGCATAGCATACATGAGCCTGCAAAATCTGGTTGTCTTTTGCCAAACTCATTTCTTCTAGAAACTTCTTTTTTGCTCTTTGCTCTAGCCATCCTAAATTACAATAAAGTTTCTCTAAGTGCAGGGTGGTTCACACTTCCATGACTTTGTTGAAATCGCTTTTATTTCAAATGCCCCACTCTACAAATCTATCTGTACACTACCTCTACACAACGCATTACTTAATATTAATTTCAAAGATTTTCCAATAGTCTCCCATTCTGTTTCAGAGCTATCTATCTCATACTTCCAAAAATGTTCAATAACAGTTTATCTACATGGATCTTTCTATTTCAGAATAAAAATGGTTTTAAATTATAGACCTTGTGTAATTCATTACACATGCACAGCACTAAACACCCTGGGTGTCAGAGCCACTGAATAAATGTTTTTTGACATGATGAATGCATTCAATAAGAAGGACTAAAATTATCTGTTAATCTTCAACATTACTGTGCTAACATAGTTGTATGCCTATTTGGAAAAATGGTTTCAATGTATGGCATTCATTTAAAAATATTTCTTCAAAATCTACCATGTACTGGTTTAGAGTTAGTTGCTAACTATAAAGAGATGCCAAAAAGCTCATGTCATCAAAGAGGACAATGTCAAGAAGCAAAGATAGACAAATGAAAATTATTTTGAGTAATAAATGCTTTGAGAAGATATGCAAAGAATGCTACGAGGTCAAAGGGGAAGGCACCTGCCTTGGGCTAGAGAAGAGGAATATAAATGATAGCTCCATTGAGAAAGTGATGCAAATTCTGATTCTTACAATGAGTAAGAATTACCAAAATACAATGGGTAGTAAGCAGATTTAAATAGAAAATGGCCTTCTTATATTTTCATTAGTGGAAGATGACACAGACCCAGTAAGAAGCCAATGGATAAAAGAAAAAACACTATTAGTGTATTGACCAGGGGCAAGAGAAAGCTTGAGGATTTGAACTCATGCAGTGTCAGTAGCAAGGCAGAATGAAAATTT
The DNA here is from genome assembly GCF_028885655.2 of Pongo abelii. Taxonomy (NCBI): domain Eukaryota; kingdom Metazoa; phylum Chordata; class Mammalia; order Primates; family Hominidae; genus Pongo; species Pongo abelii. The sequence continues at coordinate 90,916,907 of NC_071991.2, forward strand.
GTTTATAAGAAATTTAGAAAATAGGTTGGGAAGGTTGTGGTGTATGGCTGTGAAGGAGTAAAAAAAAAATCAAAATAAAGAAAGAGGACTCTTTCATTTCTGTTATGTACAGGAAAGTGTCGGTTTATGCTATTTATTCTGTTAAGTGAAAAAAGGTAGGCTAAGAAGCAGGTGCGCAGAGGGAGAGGGTTTATTTTGAACATGTTTAATCTTTAATGCTGGTGGACAGTAAAATGCTGTCTCCAAGACTCGAGTAATAATTTATGCTTGAAACACACATTTTGGGACCCTCAGTGTATGAGTGTTTATGAGTTCTGTTTTTGTGGATGACATCACCAAGGGAGAGTACTAAAGTGATCGAAGGAGGGTGCCTGGAAAACTTCAACACATAAGGAGTAAATGTAGGAAAGTGATAATGAGTGTCCATAGAGATGGATGTAAAACATCAATAGAGTAGGCTAATCTCTAAGGGGAACAAAAAGAGATTTAAAGAGGTTTTGGAGTATAGTTTCAAATGTCCCATTGGAAGCACTTATCATAAAGCAAGCTTGTCTAAATACTAATTAAATAATACCTTTATTCATTTAAAAGTTATCTCCCATTGTATATCCTCATTTCTTCAAACAGTTGGTTAAGTCAATTCATTTTATTTTTTGTGTTGGTGTCAATGAACACATTTTAATCTGAATTTACCCATCAAGCTATCTACTACTCAGAGTGCTACATGAAAGGGTATCCACCAAGTGGTTAATAGTGAGGTTTTTTGTTTGCTTCATTGTTTTACTTTGTTTTCCAAGTTGTAGTATTGTTTTTTAACTTTTATGTTGCTTAAGTTTCCTTTTTATAATGAGTTTGTATTACAAAGAGAAATAAGAAAGTTGAGAAAATAAATGTTTTATAAAAATATACAAAAATAGGAAAGGGAATTTTTGGATTTTTAAAAAATAATGTATACATACATTCAATATAAAAAATATATTTTGTGGTGACTCTATATACAGTATCAAATAGTTCATTTTTCCGAACTAGATCATCCTTTTTCTAAATAGTACGCTGTTCTTTTTTTTTAAATGGAGATACAATTAACCAGCAATAAAATGTCTTAACTGTTCAATATTTTGATCAATGTGTAATGAACATTCTCATCAAAATATTGAGCATGAATTACCAAGCCCCCAGAAAGTACACTCATGTCATTATCACAATTACTAGGACATAAATTAGTTGTTTATTTTTTTTTTCTATTTGTATTTAGAGGAATGAAATCACTCTGTACTCTTTTGCATCTGGTTTCATTTATTTACGTAATATTTTGAGATTTTTCCTATTGTTGAGTGTTCAGCAATTTATTCCTTTTGTTGTTTTAACTTCTCAGTATATTAGATAATATGGCTATAACAAAATTTGTTTATCTTTTCTTTTGTTGATGGGCATTTGGAAAGTTTCCAAGTTAGGGCTATTATGAATAAAGCTATGAAGTTACTTGTGCAAGTTTTTGTGTGGCTATATTTTCATCCCTTTTAGGTAAATACCAAAAGTTGAATTGCTGGGTTATATGGCAGATATATACTCAATTTTAAATAAAAATTGTTTGCAGTTCTCCAGAGTAATTCATAGGCTTACTTTCTCATCAATAATATGAAAGTTACTGGAATTCTCACCAATATGTTATTGTCAGTCATTTTTGTTTGTCATTTTACTGGGTTTGTAGTGATATTATATTGTGATTTTAATATGTACTTCCCTGATGGCTAATAATGGTGAACATCTTCTCATGTGCTTATTGCCCACTTGTATCTTATGTTTATAAAGTATGTGTTCAAGTCTTTTGACGATTTTGTAGACTGTTAAATTGTTTATTGCTAATTCATGGGAGTTCTTTATGTATTCTGTACACAAGTTGTTTGTCTGATCTATGTGATTATTTTCCCAAGTCCGTCACTTGTTTATTCATTTCCTTAATGACATCTTTTTATGGTTGAAAAAAATTTAATTTTAATAAATTCCATTTTATAATTTTTTCTTTTATGATTTGTGCTTCTTGTGTTCTGTCAATAAATATTTTCTTAGCCTAAAGCTATGAAGATATTCTTTTGTGTTTCTGATAATTTTATGGTTTAGGATTTATGTATAGATCAACAATTCATCTCAAGTTTGGGGGTATAGACTGCAATAATCATTTTCCCTACATAAATATCCAGTTGTTCAGCCGCATTTTTTTTTAAAAACTGTCATTTCTCCATTGAGCTTTTTTTTTTTTTTTTGGCATCTTTCATGAAAAAACTTTGACCCCATATATATGTTTTTCAATGCTACTATTAAAGCAATTTAAATTTTTTTTTGTTTATTCCTAGTAGATACCACAAAATAAGCATACCTTATGTTGATCTTGTAACCTGTGTCTTCTTAACTTTATTATTTGTAATAGTTTATTATTTGCAATCGTAGTGTAATTTTAATAGATAGATACATACATGGATATATAGATAGATACGTAGATAGATGATAGATTTATTTCAAAACTCTTTAGTTTGCTACACTGATGTATTTGCTTACCTGTGTGCCAAGATCACATTGTCTGTATTGTAGCTTTAATTGTAATTTAATTGTATTGTAAACCTTTAATTCAGGTGGTATATTTTATAATTACATTATTTATAAGATATACATAAAATAATTCACTATTCTTTTTCAGGATGTGGCTATTTTAGATACTTTCACCTACATGTAATTTTAGAAATGACTATTTCTTCAAAGGAGCCTCTTGAAATTTTAATCAGGAATATGGCTAAATGTATGAATCAATTTGGAGAGAATCCAAATAATAATACAGAATTTTCCAACCCATGAATATGGCTTATCTTTGTTTTTATTTATTTATGTATTTAATTTATTTTCACATTGTTCACAGAATCAGTATTGAGGTCTTATTCAGTTTTTATTAGTCATTCCTCATCATCAGATGTTTCTTCATGCTACTATGAAAGCATATTTTAAAATAATTTTTTGTCTATTGCTATTAGATACCACAAAATAACTGTACCTTATGATAATCTTGTATCTCGTGGCTTCTTAACTTCATTTACTATTTGTAATAGTTTATATATTTTTAAAGATTTTCTGTGTATAAGTCATAACATCTGTAATCAATGAAAGTTTACTTCTCTTAATTCATTTCTAATTTTTGCCTAATTGCAGGTGTAACAAATATCCTTGCATTATTTATAGCCAATAATAAATATTTAATATTTCACAATTAATTATGATGTTAAAATTTTTTCTCATATTACGATGTTAAAATTTTTTCTCATATTTGCCCTTAATTAGAAGGAGGAAGTTCTTTTTATTTTAAATCTACTGAGATAAATTTTATATTATAAAGAGACACTGCTTCTTTAGTGAGATTGAAAATGGTGTTCTCTTTAATTCTGTTAATGAGGTTTACTATGTAGACTTTAATTGAATTTGGGGGACAGCCCCACTTGGTTATGATGTGTTATCAATTTTATATAGTTTGATTCATTAGTAATATTTAATTAAGACTTTTTAGACATATTTACGAGGCATATTGGCCTATGATATTTTCTTGTAATATTGTTATCAAGTTCTAGTATCAGGGCCATGCTGGTCTCATAAGTTGCATAGGAAGTGCAATCATTTATATAGTCAATACCTAAAATAAGTATAATTTATCAAATAAGCCCTTTGCAAAAAGTATCTCTATGAAAACTTCTGTAATTGTAATTCACAATTCAGAACTTCTCCAATGAACTAGTAAGTTATTTTCAAGGTCCAAGGTTGATATTAAATAATCCCACATTAACAAAACAGCAATTTCATAGGCTGCGTCTTCATTGTACTCTCTTTGAGTACTATCTTTGAGTGGCCAGCCCCTTTCATGGCAATAATCTTATTAAGCAAAATAGAATATTCTTAATTTTAAAACCCACTTAGAATTGCAGATCTGTCAGCACTTAAGAGTGGTGGAGCACATGCTCCTAAGTCAGTAAATGTAGCCCATATGAGCAATGAACATAGCCCTCTAGAGTTAATTTGAAAGGAGACCTCCCAAATCTTGCTGCCCAAGAGATGAGAGGAAAATGACAGCTCTCTTCAACAGGAGTAAGTTTATTTCAGGGAGTTGTTCGAGGTTTATCTAGAATGTGGACTTTGTTTTTTTATCATCTGCATACCAGAGACGCTAAAACATTAGAGAAAACATTAAAATTTATCTTTGGGCCAGAACCTGCCCAATACCGTGAGTTAATTACTTAAAATAATAATGGGAGCACATTTGAGGCCTTTAAGCAGGAAAATGTATTCAGGAGCATGGTCTGCTCTGTCTTATGTCTCTTTAAAATGAAGTGTATTAATAATGACAGATGAAGTAGGGCTTGCAGGAGATGTGCCAGAGGTGTGGTGACAGCCTGGTATTCACAATGGATGTATTGGTGTGCTTCAGGCATCTGTTTTATATACTGCACATTTTGAAAGCTAGTAATATAGCATTTTTCCTTACATTTTACTGTATAGTATAAGATGAATGTATCCCACCAGAAATTTGACGTGGAACAGCCGTTTATATAAATGGAATGCCAGAATTCTGAGTAAGGAGAATTTTCAGCAAGGGTTGAATCACGTCTATTAGCAGGAACAAATGTGTTACAGTTCTCTTTCCCCAGTTCCTCAATATCATGTACATAACTGATTTACTATAAATGTACATACTCAATTATTCTCCTGGTAATAAAACTCAGTTATTTCTCACTAAGTAGGACTCTCAGATTCCCTCTACATTAGCTAATTTTAGTATATATAAGCTACAAAACGAAACAAGAGTGTAGCATCAATTATAATTAGAAAGTTGGGGTTAGACATTTCCTAAAAATCTGCAAGTAATTCATCACTTTAGGTAACATGACTATCACTGTAAATTTAAGAATTGGATAAGAGGAAAGGTTTACTCAAGAAATAATAGAAATAAGAGGGGCCTAGAGAGAGAGAGACAGAGAGAGCAAGATTTCAGAAAGACCAAAAGTGACTAATCAGCTGAACAGATACCTTGGAGATATAAGAGAAAGGCATGATGAGGAAAGTCTATAGGGGTGTAACATAACAAAAAGAAGTAGTATCATCTGCTTTCCTTTTTGTTCAAATTTACATAGTGGGAGTGATCAATTTTAAAAGATCCAATGAACCAAGCACACAGCCAAGGATATATTTTACCTAGAGTGTGGGGGGAAACACGACCTGAAGCTTACAAAGCAGACCCTTGGCAATAAAATAAGACAAAATAAAATATTTTAAAAATCGCACATTTAGCAAGAAGTTACCAGATCTCAAGACTCAGTTGAGTAAAATAATTTAGATAAGCAAGTTGGGAGCAAGTGTGAAGATACTGATTTGATGTTCATTATTGCACACTCTATATGTTAACTAAATTTTTTTTGGATGAAAAAAGTATTTATGTAAGAAAGCTCTACATTTAAAACATTCTTAAAACTTCTGATGCCAGAGTATAGGCAAGTGTAGGATACTTTTGCTTTAAAAAATTAGTAAAATAGTACATTTACCAATAATAGTTTATCTTGGGCTTTATAAAGACCTAAATATTTAAATATTTTGCCATTGTTAAACATCTACCCAACCTCACCTAGTATGAAATCTGAAAAATCTAATTTATGCTAGAATATTATTAGAATATCATATTCAATGGGAATAGATAATAGATTCCATGACTAGTCATCCTTAAAAGTTATACACGGTACTGCATGCATAATATGAACCTAGGGGTTTCACAAAGGCCAAACTAGCTTAGTTCTTAGAACAGATATTGTCATCATTTGGTCAAGTCATATATTAGATTTCAATAGTTAATACGTTTTATGTTTTTTTCAATCTTATAGTGCACTAATTCAGCCCTTTAAAAAAGGTTAAATTTTTCAAAATGTTAAAAACCTAACTATACACCACCTGTTTTATAAAGTTAAAAACAAAAATCTTGTCACTATTCATATACTTTCATCTTTCTGCAGCACATTAAAAGTGTCAAAATTAGGGCTAGGACTTTTGGGAAGAGAAGAAAGCTGCATGTGTATATATTCATACACACACATATACACATATGTGTATATATATGTGTGTGTATATACATATGTGTATATGTTTAAATCTACATTTAGATTATACCTTGCTTTCTGAAATTTGGTTTAAACTCTGATTTGTAACCTTTCAGTACTGACTAGAATAGCATACACATACAAAAACATGGTACTGTATCTGTTACTGTGGAAATATAACAATCACACATTTAGTTATATGGAATCAGCAGAGATAAACAGCAACAGCGAGCAAGGGTGTAACAGATGAGAGAGAGAGACTCTCGCTGCCATTATACTCAATGACTCAATGACTCAATGACTCAAGGACCATGTAACTTTAGTTACATGGTCCAGGTCTACATCTATGCCAAGCCCACCTCAGCATGATATAATGTTATTGGCAAGTGACGTGTATAATCTTGATAATTTAAGAATTGTTTAAGAAATTTTTCAAAGTATTATTTTGTCTAAACATTATTTTCATTTTAGGTACACATTTTGAAACTACACACTTCAATCACACAAATCTGCAGTACAAACTCAATCAAGTTTTTTGAAAAATATAGTCAAGTGTCTATAATTAATTGTATTATATGTGTGTATAAAATAACATATATATAAATTAGACTAAAAGTACTAGAGTATAAAGGACACATACTTGTCGAATAAAGTTTAGCTGGAGTAATTTATTTTTTTAATCTGATCGTTTATCTAATAATTAAAGCACAGTCATCCTAAATTATTGGTCACATTATTTGCAAAGGTTGTATGAGCTTAAAGGATTTGCAAAAGAAATAATCAAAAGAAAGATTCCCTGGGTACACTTGGATATGTCTTATTTTGTAGTGTCTAAATGGAAATATAATTTTGCTAATTGCAAATTTTATTTTCCAATCAGAATATGAACCAACACATTTTTAAACACTGTATTAAATCTTCATTTGTTTAAGATAATCATTGCTTTGTTCTATAAATTCCCAAATAAATTCCCCGTTGCCATGGGTGGAATACATAGTTGGTGATCTTTCTTTCCTTGTCTCTCAAACCCATCCAAAAGCCTAAAGAGAAATTATTTGAATGGAGTAATGTGAATTGTAAAAAACTTCCCTAAGCTAAAATCCTTATCAAGCAACTTTAACTTTTGAGTAAAATCCAACCAATTAAGGCTATGAATGTGAATGTTATGAATCAGAATCACTGATGCAAATTTTATTTGTCCAATGCTTTAAGCATTAAAATTTTGTGAACAAAATGGGGTTTGAGAAACTTAGGCTCATAGCCCAGTTTCAGTCTCATTGTGAATTTAAGGAAAAGTTCAAAAACATGTGTACAATATAGCTATTATTTCTATAAAGGCTTCATATTTTATTTTTTTGGGAAACTGTATTTGTATTAGAATTTTAAAAATACTCATAAGCCTGTCTAACCTTCCCAATTATTTGTTTTTCAAAATGACATTTGGCGGTTGATGTACACGAGACCAAGTTTTACCTCAACATTTTTTATCACATACAAGAAAAAACACAGTCTCTTTTTCAGGTATTGAATTGAATAAACTTTTAAAAGAGAGAGAAACTTACCGATAACGGTGTCTCTGTTATGTGTCCTTCCGTATCTTAAGCACCACCACAATATTTCTCATTCATGCTATGAGTCAAGTTATTATTATTATTTCTAGTTTACAATTATTGGAGAAATTAAGTAATTTTGCAAAAGATTAAATGCTAATAAATTGGTTGAACTCAACTCGTTCCTCTTTTTTTACTGAGTCTGATTTGTTTTCCAATTAGATTAATGACTTGTAATTCAACCATTTAAAATGTGGAAAGGACTGGGTCTGTGATTTTCACTATATTTGATAATAATAAGAAAAATGCAATAATGAAAACGACTTATATGAATTTAGCGTGCATTATATTCTAGGAACTATATTAAGTAGATTATTTTGTGAATTATTACACTTAATCATTACAAAACAACATGACATAGGTATTATTTTATAGAGGAGAAAACTGAGACTTTGGATGTAAATGAAGAAAACACTGTTTATAAATCATAGGGCACAAATCTGAACACAGATTATTCAGATTATTCTGACTCAAGGGCACACAGAGGAGTGTACCACTGGCAATCAATGATGTGTTGTGCTTCTGCTTATACATGCCTAAAACATCCTTATGAGCCTTGGGAGTCCAACTACCACGACCCTCAGCCATATACACGCATACAATGAGTATTAACTGGTTTAAAGTAATTTTTAAATGTTTCCTGCCTTTTTAAATTCATTCCTTTTTAACGAGAGAGAGAAACTGTTAAGAAAGAACACGTTAAGACTGAAGAAATATACAGAATACATATGATAAATTCCATCAGGCGGTCTTGTGATTATTGTCAATGATTCTTCATTAGAATAAAAATAGGCTTAAAAATTATTTTTAGAAGATGCAGATTGTACAAGTTTAAAGTTTATTTTTTAATTACAAGTTTTGATAAAATAATGATCTTGCATATGTAAACTGTGAAGTGTTTAAGGTAACATTACAAACAAAATTATTATGGTTTCGATTATTTTTATTTTTTTACATTTAAAATAAACACAGTAAATCAACTTTCAAACTCACTTTCTTTTTGTCAGACAGTGTTAACATAAATTGGCATCTGTATTTTTGAGTATGCATTAGCTCAGCTTTTTTATTTCTCAGTAACAGTACAGAGAGAATGTCTAGTTTTGTCATTCACAGTTCATTTTTAAATCTAAGATAGAGAGAATAGATGCCTGAATTTTCTTTCTAAATTGTCTTTTCTTTTGAATGCATTTTGGCTTTTCAGAGTTCATGATTTCTTAAACTGGTCAAATGGAAAGAAATCTGCTTATATATTTTTTCTGATATTAGGCATCTTAGGAAATACTTGAAAAGTATAAAGTCTTTTGGCAAAACAAAATAAAAATATTTTCCCAGGAATTCGAGGTTATTTTATTTGAAATTTAGGGATTCTAATAATTTCCATTATTATTATATTAAGATTAGTCTTTTTATCTATGAATGAATTTTTCACTTTCCTTTTACTACCATTTACTTCGTTGAGAAGTTGGTAGTTAGATTAATTTTGCTATGTTCTAAATATTATGTATTTTCTTCTGCCTGCTTTTAATTTTTGTTTTGTTTTGTTTTACTTTTCTTTGTCAGTTTTACTATCATGTGCATGAGGTTTTGTGGTTGACTGGTTGTTTTTGTTGCTGCATTCTTGTTTAGTGCTGGTAGTGCTCCTTGAATTTGCAGCTTGCCCACTTTTGTCAGTTTGGGAAATTTCATAACCATCTCCAAATATTGCTGCTGCCCTTAGTTTTTATTCTCCTTCTAGGACTGTATGTGTTGGACCATGTGTGTTTCTTAGAATCTTGTGTGTGTGCTGTGTATAGCTTTTTCTCTTTCTACACTTCAGGCTGTAAAATTTTCACCAATCTTATTCAGAGGTGTTCTCATCAATATTATGTTTCTGTTCTTAAACTACCCATTATGTTCTAATATAAAAATTAATAATTTATATATATTCTTATTCTCTTCAATATATTTTTGTAATTTCCATTTCTGTAGCAAAATTATGTATTTTGTCATTGAATTCCTTGATGTTTATTCGAAAAATCATGTAAGATAATTTCAATATCCAAGCTTCTTATGGTCTGTTTCTTGCATATATTTTTGACTTGACTTTGGTCAAATCTTGTGTTTTGCATGGTAATTAATGTGGGGGCAAACATGGTAGATTTAATAAAAGGTAGTGATTATCTGGTCCTCTAGATTATGATTTTTTTCCCCAAGTATGTTTATGTTTGCCTCTAGCAGGCATGTCAGTAAAAGTTGAGCACCTTAATGCACTCAAATATTGGACTTGGAGATGGGCTTTAGTCTCTGTGAATGTGAGTGTCCCTTCATGATCCTTACTGAAATCCTTGGGTGTTTTTTTTTTTCCCTTGGCATGATCTGTGTTATAATGTTTATTTATATAAGCCCATGAATTTGATGTAAGATTTACTCATTTTATCAATATCTCAATAATCTCCTTCCAACTGGCAAATACCTGAAGGGGGACAGTTGCACCAAATATTAAGTTCACTTCTTTCATCTCTTCTTCTCTGAGAACTAGGCTCTGTGTATCCTTACTGCTTTGGTTACTGTCTGATACTGTCACACACACACAAAAACACACACACATTTTTTTAATTTACTTATTTAACCAGTTTTCTGATTGTTCTCAGTGGGAAGGCTGGTCTTAAGTGATTCACCATTTCCAAAAGCAGAGGTCTTCATTGTTATGGCTTCATAGAAATTGCTTGTCACAGAAACTTGAATTAAGACAATTTAAGAATTCTCCATTTAGAAAGTAAAATAACTCCTTGCTTTGTAATTTCAATAAATGTGTTGTGGAAAATCAAGAGTAATAATGGGCTTTCAGAGATTCCTTGAAAATGAAGTAGCTGGTGTATTTTGAACACATGCTGAAATGACAAACATTAGCAAAACTCAGGAAAAACAGATTGTCTTTTCTGAAAATTACCTTGATAATTAGAATATATTTGATCAATTATTTCTTTTTCTATTATTGTGAAAAATACTATATTAGTCCTCGGTAGTGCTAATGAACATTATAAACAAGAAATAAGCCTTGTTATCAATTTTTTAAAGTCATGATTTTAAAGTCACTAAACATATGCATACAACTCCTGACATAATTTTATAAAGTCACTAACTAATACAAGCATGGGGGAAAAAGGTAAATATGAGTTTGTCATTCCTATGATAAGCTATTCAGAAAGCCTTCTTTTAAGTAGCTTCTCATGAGACATTTTGAATAGGAACTATAGCTGTTAGAAAATATTAAACACTTTTATAGCAGCATAGGGTACATGAATTAAAAACAAATTTGTCTGTAACACTTACTACTAATACTTAGTAATACTTAATACTTACTAACAGTTGATTGCACAAATCAGTTTTAGCCACATTCTCTTTGACTAACGTCCTGAAAAATCTTGATAGAAAATGTCTTCAAAAATTGTAATGTATGAGACACGTGAGTTAAAATAATATTATGACTAAAATCAAGTACTGTGAATTGATCCTTATTTTCCTTATATCTAGACTTAGGGTTGGTTAGTTTCCTGTATCTAGACTTAGGGATATTTGGTTCAAAGACCAAACCTAAAAATTGACTTTATTGAAAACTCTAAAAGTTACTTACTGTGAGTGGTTTTATGAACTCTTTCTCTATATTTCTAATTTGTGATCCTTTCTTCATTAAAACAAAATTTGAAGATCAAAAAGTAGCTATAGTTATTGCTTTCCTTTCCTTCATAAGGTTTCAGTTCAAATGTGTATTCTTTTCTCACTGTAGTATACCATGCATGCAAATGTCAGAGTAATCTTCCATGCAAATGTCAGAGTAATCTTCCCTAAAACACGTCATATTATTCTATCTTTGAAATTCTAATTTCTATGTTTAAATTGAAAAAAAAAATTATGTGGTTCCACTTACTGCTTTTTAATTTTACCTGTACTAAACTTCCTCAATTTAAAGCAAGACAACCTCCTATAAATTATTTATTAAGCCATTTGAAAACAATTTTTATCTTTACATATTTCATTCACTTCAATTTACCTCACAGCCTTTCTCCTTCTCTCTCAACATAAACACCATCAGGAAAGTTGGAACAGTGAGAGAAGACGTAGTGGTGGAGCTAAAGTTTTGTCTTGGTTTCATATCACAGGGATACTCTAGAAACCCTGACTGTGGCCACTTCTGCCTCCCAAGAAGTATGAAGTAAGGATTACTAGAAGAAAAGTTCCTTATGCCACTACTCCCTTGCTCTCACAGACTGTTAAGTGATAAAGAAAAGTAAACATTCAAATTTCAGTGCCTATTTATATTTTTGTACTACTGAGTTTGGAAACTAGTGGAGGTGAACTGTAAAACAATCGTGCATCATCTTTAAAGAAAATCTTCAAATAACAGAGTAAAAAGTTAAATTCATCTGTATAGCAAAATGAAAAAATATATATATACACATATATACACACATATATACATATATACATATATACACACATATATACGTGTATATATACATATATGTGTATATATGTGTATATGTGTGTGTATGTGTATATATGTGTATATATGTGTATATATATATGTATATATGTATATATATATGAGCAGATACCGGAGAACTGAGTCTTAGAAAGAAAGAGAAAGAAAAAGAAAGAGAAAAAAGAGAAAGAAATACATATATGTATATATACGTATATGTATATATATATATACACGTATATATACACATATATGTGTATATATATATACACGTATATATACACATATGTGTATATATATACATATATATACACGTATATATACACATATATGTGTATATATATACATATATATACACATATATACACATATATGTGTATATATACATATATACACATATATGTGTATATATATACATATATACACATATATGTGTATATATATACATATATACACATATATGTGTATATATATACATATATACACGTATATATACACATATATGTGTATATACATACATATATACACGTATATATACACATATGTGTATATATATACATATATACACGTATATATATACGTATATATACACGTATATATATACGTATATATACACGTATATATATACGTATATATACACATATATGTGTATATATATATGAGCTGATACCTGAGAACTGAGTCTTAAAAAGAAAGAGAAAGAAAGAGAGAGAAAAGAATGAACATTCATCTGTATAGCAAAATGAAAAAAATATATATATATGTATATACACACGTATATATACGTGTATATATATATGAGCAGATACCTGAGAACTGAGTCTTAGAAGAGAGACAGAGAGAAAGAAAGAGAGAGAAAAGAATGGTTGAACATGATGGCTGAGAAAAGGCATTTTTTAGAGCAATTGCTCATTTATTAATAATTTATTTTATTTCTGTGATGCAAAGTGTTTTGTCTCCCCAAATCTGCCACACCTACAAATATCTCATATGAATGAGAGTTAATGGGAGTCCACGTTAGGCTCAATGTGAAGAAAACTGAAGCCATGCAAAGACTTGAGTGGGAAACGTAAATCTAACAATGAGAGGAAGGACTTGTCACCAAATTGTTAATAAACGTGTTATCTCCTGCCATAAAACAATTTAATCTAAATCTCAAGGGTGGAGTAAACCTGTATGATCCCACTTAAGGTAGAAAGCATTTCAATTATTAATATGTCTGTCAGTCTCTCATAATATACAATTGTGTTGTAGCTATTCTGAATAGTTAACTTTCTACATAATATGACTACAATTGCAGAGTGTCCTATTGACTTATTTCTGCAGGCCAAAATTCTAAAATTATATATATATATATATATACACTTTATTATATAATATACTTGCACATTATATATATATATATATATATACTAGATGAAAATATTCTGTAGCTGGTTAATATTAAATTACAAATACTGTAGTGTACAGTAGTGAAACAAAGCAGCTTTACCTGAGCCTATGCTCATCCCAGAGGTGACCAAATCTAATGACCATTCAAGACAGGACTTAAAGGCCTGGCTACCCTTCCAACTCAGGACACAACTGAAGTGTCATTCTAGTTTCAGTGCTCCCCCAGGGTTGGCCAAGGCTGCTGTTGGGCCTGCATTGCAGCTCAACTTCCCCGCACCCACTCCTCCTCCTCCTCCCTTTGCATTCTACGGGTCTTGATCTTAAGTACATGACTAATAAATCTCCTTTATGCTAAACTCCATCTTAGAAAATTCCTCCCAGGGACCCAAACTGAGAGAAATGGGAACTTCTATAAACTCCACTGTTTCTGACTAATATATTATCAAATACAATTTGTTTGACTGTGACTATATGGAGGTCTTTCTCCTTTTAAGGAGAAAGAGTTAGAGACCAAAGGGAAAAAAGTCATACTCAGAAGAAAACAAAAAAGGGAAATAATAATGTAACATATAGCCTATTCAGTCAGAAATTAGCCTCAATAGACCAGTAAGTAAGGACTCAGTATATAAATAGGCAATACTTACCTTTTGCCTATTTGCACTCCAAAATTTTCTACATAATACTTGAGTAGTATTCACCATATTTAGATGGCTATAACCGTATCTGAAAACATTATTTAACTGTACAAGTTAGATATCCAAAAAAGGATTGTCATTCTCCTTATAGGATGAAAACTATATGCAATTTACTATACACCAAATAAGCAGAAGTAGATGCAACAAATAGAAATGTACAGAGCAGTTGTACTGTCACCTTGCAGTTCCTCTTTCTTGAGGAACTGGTTACCTTGCTTAACAATGTATTCCCTCTGTTTGCATTCTACTTTAAGGACTTTGTTGATTAATTTATTTGGGTCCCTTACTGCATTTACATGTTCCATTCTTGCGTTTACACAATGGTTATAATAAGTTCCTCAAATCAGTACTGTCATTTTTTTTTATTTAACATACTGCTTAAGACACATTCTGTACAGTCTAACAATTGAGTTCAAATAGGAGACAGTAGAAGGCTCACTACCTCCACTGTGACTATCCAACCACATTGACCCTCTATTTTAGTTGTACACTCAAGCAGTCTCTCTTCTGCAACAGCTGTCTTTTCCCTCGTCAGTCTACATCCCATCTGTGTTACCTGTTTGGCTGTGTGGCTACAACGGAGAGTGGTTCAACTCCCACTTGTCAGGACTCCCTTCTGGCCTTATGAAAACACTCATTGGGATGTGTCAAGATATTTCCTGAATAAAAATATTGAACACTGTCCTCCTCCCACGCTTTGGTTTATAGCCTATGCTAATGGTAGATGTAGCTTAAACGAATTACTCAACTGTCAATGAATGATTCTAGTGGAAACTTACAAGAATGTGATTTGAGAGTCATGCTTTCTCTAATAAACTGCCCAAATAATGTGGATTATCTTGTCACATTTAGTATATTTGGTTTTCTTAAAATAAACTATTAATTTATTTTTTGAATGACAGTATTTATCTCATAGATATTTATAAAATATTTATAAGTAAGTCACTAATTTAAGCTATATTTTAGCTTTATTTTATACAACATGGAATTACATATATTAAAAAATATGAGATTGATTTTTCTGAATAAATTAGAAATTTATGCAAACTACTTTTTCACATATACTGTTAATATTTCATTACTATTAATGTGTATTTTATATGAAGAAAATAAAATAGATAATGTTTATTGAGTCTTCACTATGTGTTGACTCTGTTAATAGTTTCACATTTTATTAATTAATTTTTACCATAATTCTATGATGCATACATTATTATCAGCATAATAAACAGTGTTACTCAATAGAATTATGTGATTCAAATATACAACTTAAAATTTCCACAATTTTTTAAATTTAAAAAATTACTTTTTTAAACAGTAAATTGAAATAGGTAAACATAATATATTTTATTTCACCCAACATATCCAAAATATTATCATTGAAGCATATATTTAATATTTAATAATATTAATAAAATGTTTTACATTATTTTTATAAGAAATCTCTCAAAAGTATATATTTTATACTTAGAATACATTTCAATTTGCACCAGACACATTTCAACAGCGACATGTGGCTAGTGGTTACTGTATTGGACAATGCCGATTATAAAGATAAGAAAGCCAAAGCTTAAAAAATTTAAGAAAGTTAAATTTTACACTGTTAGTACTCTGGAATATCCAAAGAAGTAGTAGGTGGTAACTAAGTAAGGCACAGAAGTGAAACTTGGAGGAGGGGGTATGGATGCATGTGGGAATAAAAATGCCATGCTTGACTATCAGCTCTATCCAGCACAGCATGCCTTATAATACCCAGTAAGTAGACACGGAGGAGAATGGAAACTACAGCAAAAGAAGAGAATATACAACAGAAAGATGTTACTTTTTAGATGACAGTATATGTTTTAATATATACAAGACATATGCTTATGTAATAGTAGTATGCCTTTGGTGGCAGATTACTTAAAACTTCAAGTCAAAATATCAAGAAACAATGAGAAAATTCATGTAAGTAGAATGATCAGAAATAATGTTGTTTTGATCCAGAGGCCACTGCATTTTCAGGACTGCAAATCCAGATCCCTGTGAGTTTCCTGTGGCTCTCTTGGCTCTGCCCCACTGCATGAGACGGTTTTATTTTCAGGTTGGCTTCAAGCATGGGAAGAATAATTACCTGCTTTTTTAAAAAAATTAGGTTCAGGGAGTACACGTGCAGGTTTGTCACATGGGTAAATTGTGTGGCAGTGAGGCTTGGTGTACAAATGACCCCATCACCAAGTTAGTGAATACAGTACCCAATAGGTAGCCTTCCAAAACACGCTCCCTTCTCTAGCCTCTTTTCTCAAGCAATACTCAGTGTATATTGTTCCCTTCTTGTTGTCCATGTGCATTCAATATATAGCTCACACTTGTAAGTAAGAACTTGTGATATTTGGTTTTCTCTTCCTGTGTTAGTTCACTTAGGATAGTGGCCTCTAACTGCATCCATGTTGCTGCAAAGGACATGATGTTGTTCTTTTTTATTGCTGGGTAGTATTCCACAGTGTATATATACCACATTTTCTTTATCCAGTGCACCTTAATGTGCATCTTGGTTGATTCCAGGTCTTCGCTATTGTTAATAGTGCTGTGACGAACATATGAGTGCATGTGTCTTTTTGGTAGAACGATTTATTTTCCTTTGGGTATATACCTATTAGTCAGATTGCTAAGTTGGATGGTAGTTGTCTTTTAGGTTCTGTGAGACATCTCTAGACTGCTTTCTGCAGTAGCTGAATTAATATACATTCCTATTAGCAGTGTGTCTCTACAACTTTGCCAGTGTCATTGTGTAAGTGTTCCCTTTTCTCTACAACTTTGCTAGTTGTTTTTTGACATTTTAGTAATAGCCATTCTGACTGATGTGAGATGGTATCTCATTGTGGTTTAATTTGCATTTTTCTAATGATTAGTGATGATAAGCATTTTTTCATATAGTCAGCTGCATGTATATCTTCCTTTGAGAAGTGCCCGTTCATGTCCTTTGCCCATTTTTTTAATAGTTTTTTGTGTTTTTTTTTTTTTGCTGCTTTAAGGTCTTTGCACATTCTGGATGTTACAGCTTTCTTGGATGTATAGTTTGCAAATATTTTCTCCCACTCTGTAGGTTATCTGCTTACTCTGTTGATAGTTTATTTTGCTGTGCAGCAGCTATTTAGTTTAATTAGGTGCCACTATCAATGTTTACTTTTGTTGCAATTGCTTTTGGGGACTTAGTCAAAAATTATTTGCCAAGGCTGATGTCCAGAATGGTATTTCCTCAGTTTTCTTCTAGGATTTTTATTGTTTTAGGCCTGATGTTCGAGCCTTTAATCCATCTTGTTAATTTTTGTATATAATTAAAGTGGTCTAGTTTCAGTCTTCTGCATATGGGTAGGCAGTTATTCCAGCACCATTTATTGAATAGAGACTACTTTCCACATTGTTTGTTATTGTCGACTTTGTCAGAGATCAGACTATTTATGTGTGTGACGTTATTTCTGGGTTCTCTTTCCTGTTCCATTGGTCTTTGTGTCTGTTTTTGAAGGTTTCTAGAACGGATAAATGGCTTCAGTAATTTTTCAGGATACAAAATCAATATATAAGAAAACTAATAGCATTTCTATACACCAATAGCATCCAAGCTCAGAATCAAATCAAGAACGCAATCACATTTACAATAGCCACAAAAAGAATAAAATACCCAGGAATATAGTTTCTCAAGAAGGTGAAAGATCTCTACAATGAGAATTACAAAACACTGCTAAAATAAATCAGAGAGGACACAAACACATGGAGAAATGTTCCATGCTCATGAATAGGAAAAAATCAATATTGTTAAAATAGCCATTCTGCCCAAAGCAATTTACAGATTCAATGCTATTTTTATCAAACTACCAATGTTATTTTTCACAGAATTAGAAAAAAAAACTATTCTAAAATTTGTAAGCAAGGAGAAAAGAGGCTGAATTGCCAAAGCAGTCCTAAGCAAAAAGAACAAAGCTGGAAGCATCACATTGCCAGACTTCAAACTATACTGTAAGGCTACAGTAAGCAAAACATCATGGTACGAGTACAAAAACAGCTGCATGCTTTCTGATACTTATCTAAGTGAGTGAGAGCATCTCTCCTACAGTTTTTTTTTGAAAATTACTAACATTGATTCCAATTGAAACTTTTTAGATTATTCACCCATTACTGTGAGATAAGGGTATTAATTTGGAAGTTCTCCTGGATTCAGGGTGATGTCAATACCATCCAATGGATGTCAAAGGCAACTATATATCTACAAGGCATGAGTACTCCCACAAACAACTGAGCCGTAAGCTTTTTTGTTTTTTAGAAGAATGTTTTTTATTATAAAAGATTTCAAACATAAGAAATATGTAGACAGAATTGTATAACAAATTCCATGTGCAGCAACAGTTACTGGTTCATGACTAATTTTGTTTCTTTTTTATTTATTTATTTATTATTATTATACTTTAGGTTTTAGGGTACATATGCGCAACGTGCAGGTTAGTTACATATGTATACATGTGCCATGCTGGTGCGCTGCACCCACTAACTCGTCATCTAGCATTAGGTATATCTCCCAATGCTATCCCTCCCCTCTCCCCCCACCCCACAACAGTCCCCAGAGTGTGATGTTCCCCTTCCTGTGTCCATGTGTTCTCATTTTTCAATTCCCACCTATGAGTGAGAACATGCAGTGTTTGGTTTTTTGTTCTTGCGATAGTTTACTGAGAATGATGATTTCCAATTTCATCCATGTCCCTACAAAGGACATGAGCTCATCATTTTTTATGGCTGCATAGTATTCCATGGTGTATATGTGCCACATTTTCTGAACCCAGTCTATCATTGTTGGACATTTGGGTTGGTTCTAAGTCTTTGCTATTGTGAATAATGCCACAATAAACATACGTGTGCATGTGTCTTTATAGCAGCATGATTTATAGTCCTTTGGGTATATACCCAGTAATGGGATGGCTAGGTCAAATGGTATTTCTAGTTCTAGATCCCTGAGGAATCGCCACACTGACTTAAACAAGGGTTGAACTAGTTTACAGTCCCATCAACAGTGTAAAAGTGTTCCTATTTCTCCACATCCTCTCCAGCATCTGTTGTTTCCTGACTTTTTAATGATTGCCATTCTAACGGGTGTGAGATGGTATTTCATTGTGGTTTTGATTTGCATTTCTCTGATGGCCAGTGATGGCGAGCATTTTTTCATGTGTTTTTTGGCCGCATTAATGTCTTCTTTTGAGAAGTGTCTGTTCATGTCCTTTGCCCACTTTTTAATGGGGTTGTTTGTTTTTTTGTTGTAAATTTGTTTGAGTTCATTGCAGATTCCGGATATTAGCCCTTTGTCAGATGAGTAGGTTGCGAAAATGTTCTCCTATTTTGTAGGTGGCCTGTTCACTCTGATGGTGGTTTCTTTTGCTGTGCAGAAGCTCTTTAGTTTAATTAGATCCCATTTGTCAATTCTGGCTTTTGTTGCCATTGCTTTTGGTGTTTTAGACATGAAGTCCTTGCCCATGCCTATGTCCTGAATGGTAATGCCTAGGTTTTCTTCTAGGGTTTTTATGGTTTTAGGTCTAACGTTTAAGTCTTTAATCTATCTTGAGTTGACTTTTGTGTAAGGTGTAAGGAAGGGATCCAGTTTCAGCTTTCTACGTATGGCTAGCCAGTTTTCCCAGCACCATTTATTAAATAGGGAATCCTTTCCCCATTTCTTGTTTTTCTCAGGTTTGTCAAAGATCAGATAGTTGTAGATATGCAGCGTTATTTCTGAGGGCTCTGTTCTGTTCCATTGATCTATATCTCTGTTTTGGTAGCAGTACCATGCTGTTTTGGTTACTGTAGCCTTGTAGTATAGTTTGAAGTCAGGTAGTGTGATGCCTCCAACTTTGTTCTTTTGGCTTAGGATTGACTTGATGATGCGGGCTCTTTTTTGGTTCCATATGAACTTTAAAGTAGTTTTTTCCAATTCTGTGAAGAAAGTCATTGGTAGCTTGATGGGGATGGCATTGAATCTATAAATTACCTTGGGCAGTATGGCCATTTTCATGATATTGATTCTTCCTATCCATGAGCATGGAATGTTCTTCCATTTGTTTGTATCCTCTTTTATTTCCATGAGCAGTGGTTTGTAGTTCTCCTTGAGGAGGTCCTTCACGTCCCTTGTAAGTTGGATTCCTAGGTATTTTATTCTCATTGAAGCAATTGTGAATGGGAGTTCATTCATGATTTGGCTCTCTGTTTGTCTGTTATTGGTGTATAAGAATGCTTGTGATTTTTGTACATTGATTTTGTATCCTGAGACTTTGCTGAAGTTGCTTATCAGCTTAAGGAGATTTTGGGCTGAGACAATGGGGTTTTCTAGATATACAATCATGTCATCTGCAAACAGGGACAATTTGACTTCCTCTTTTCCTAATTGAATACCCTTGATTTCCTTCTCCTGCCTCATTGCCCTGGCCAGAACTTCCAACACTATGTTGAATAGGAGTGGTGAGAGAGGGCAACCCTGTCTTGTGCCAGTTTTCAAAGGGAATGTTTCCAGTTTTTGCCCATTCAGTATGATATTGGCTGTGGGTTTGTCATAGATAGCTCTTATTATTTTGAGATACGTCCCATCAATACCTAATTTATTGAGAGTTTTTAGCATGAAGTGTTGTTGAATTTTGTCAAAAGCCTTTTCTGCATCTATTGAGATAATAATGTGGTTTTTGTCTTTGGTTCTGTTTATATGCTGGATTACATTTATTGATTTGCGTATATTGAACCAGCCTTGCATCCCAGGGATGAAGCCGACTTGATTGTGGTGGATAAGCTTTTTGATGTGCTGCTAGATTCGGTTTGCCAGTATTTTATTGAGGATTTTTGCATCAATGTTCGTCAAGGATATTGGTCTAAAATTCTCTTTTTTGGTTGTGTCTCTGCCTGGCTTTGGTATCAGGATGATGCTGGCCTCATTAAATGAGTTAGGGAGGATTCCCTCTTTTTCTATTGATTGGAATAGTTTCAGAAGGAATGGTACCAGTTCCTCCTTGTACCTCTGGTAGAATTCGGCTGTGAATCCATCTGGTCCTGGACTCTTTTTGGTTGGTAAGCTATTGATTGCCACAATTTCAGCTCCTGTTATTGGTCTTTTCAGAGTTTCAACTTCTTCCTGGTTTAGTCTAGGGAGAGTGTATGTGTTGAGGAATTTATCCATTTCTTCTAAATTTTCTAGTTTATTTGCATAGAGGTGTTTGTAGTATTCTCTGATGGTAGTTTGTATTTCTGTGGGATCGGTGGTGATATCCCCTTTATCATTTTTTATTGCATCTATTTGATTCTTCTCTCTTTTTTTCTTTATTAGTCTTGCTAGCGGTCAATCAATTTTGTTGATCCCTTCAAAAAACCAGCTCCTGGATTCATTCATTTTTTGAAGGGTTTTTTGTGTCTCTATTTCCTTCAGTTCTGCTCTGATTTTAGTTCTTTCTTGCCTTCTGCTAGCTTTTGAATGTGTTTGCTCTTGCTTTTCTAGTTCTTTTAATTGTGATGTTAGGGTGTCAATTTTGGATCTTTCCTGCTTTCTCTTGTGGGCATTTAGTGCTATAAATTTCCCTCTACACACTGCTTTGAATGCATCCCAGAGATTCTGGTATGTTGTGTCTTGGTTCTCGTTGGTTTCAAAGAACATCTTTATTTCTGCCTTCATTTCGTTATATACCCAGTAGTCATTCAGGAGCAGGTTGTTCAGTTTCCATGTAGTTGAGCAGTTTTGAGTGAGATTCTTAATCCTGAGTTCTAGCTTGATTGCACTGTGATCTGAGAGATAGTTTGTTATAATTTCTGTTATTTTACATTTGCTGAGGAGTGCTTTACTTCCAAGTATGTGGTCAATTTTGGAATAGGTGTGGTGTGGTGCTGAAAAAAATGTATATTCTGTTGATTTGGGGTGGAGAGTTCTGTAGATGTCTATTAGGTCTGCTTGGTGCAGAGCTGAGTTCAATTCCTGGGTATCGTTGTTGACTTTCTGTCTCGTTGATCTGTCTAATGTTGACAGTGGGGTGTTAAAGTCTCCCATTATTAATGTGTGGGAGTCTAAGTCTCTTTGTAGGTCACTCAGGACTTGCTTTATGAATCTGGGTGCTCCTGTATTGGGTGCATATATATTTAGGATAGTTAGCTCTTCTTGTTGAATTGATCCCTTTACCATTATGTAATGGCCTTCTTTGTCTCTTTTGATCTTTGTTGGTTTAAAGTCTGTTTTATCAGAGACTAGGATTGCAACCCCTGCCTTTTTTTGCTTTCCATTTGCTTGGTAGATCTTCCTCCATCCTTTTATTTTGAGCCTATGTGTGTCTCTGCACGTGAGATGGGTTTCCTGAATACAGCACACTGATGGGTCTTGAGTCTTTATCCAATTTGCCAGTCTGTGTCTTTTAATTGGAGCATTTAGTCCATTTACATTTAAAGTTAATATTGTTATGTGTGAATTTGATCCTGTCATTATGATGTTAGCTGGTTATTTTGCTCATTAGTTGATGCAGTCTCTTCCTAGTCTCGATGGTCTTTACATTTTGGCATGATTTTGCAGCAGCTGGTACCGGTTGTTCCTTTCCATGTTTAGCGCTTCCTTAGGAGCTCTTTTAGGGCAGGCCTGGTGGTGACAAAATCTCTCAGCATTTGCTTGTCTGTAAAGTATTTTATTTCTCCTTCACTTATGAAGCTTAGTTTGGCTGGATATGAAATTCTGGGTTGAAAATTCTTTTCTTTAAGAATGTTGAATATTGTCCCCCACTCTCTTCTGGCTTGTAGGGTTTCTGCCGAGAGATCCGCTGTTAGTCTGATGGGCTTCCCTTTGAGGGTAACCCGACCTTTCTCTCTGGCTGCCCTTAACATTTTTTCCTTCATTTCAACTTTGGTGAATCTGACAATTATGTGTCTTGGAGTTGCCCTTCTTGAGGAGTATCTTTGTGGCATTCTCTGTATTTCCTGAATTTTGGCCTGCCTTGCTAGATTGGGGAAGTTCTCCTGGATAATATCCTGCAGAGTGTTTTCCAACTTGGTTCCATTCTCCCCGTCACTTTCAGGTACACCAATCAGACGTAGATTTGGTCTTTTCACATAGTCCCATATTTCCTGGAGGCTTTGCTCGTTTCTTTTTATTCTTTTTTCTCTAAACTTCCCTTCTCGCTTCATTTCATTCATTTCATCTTCCATGGCTGACACCGTTTCTTCCATTTGATCACATCGGCTCCTGAGGCTTCTGCATTCTTCACGTAGTTCTCAAGCCTTGGTTTTCAGCTCCATCAGCTCCTTTAAGCACTTCTCTGTATTGGTTATTCTAGTTATACATTCTTCTAAACTTTTTTCAAAGTTTTCAACTTCTTTGCCTTTGGTTTGAATATCCTCCCGTAGCTCGGAGTAATTTGATCGTCTGAAGCCTTCTTCTCTCAGCTCGTCAAAGTCATTCTCCGTCCAGCTTTGTTCCATTGCTGGTGAGGAACTGCTTTCCTTTGGAGGAGGAGAGGCACCCTGCTTTTTAGAGTTTCCAGTTTTTCTGCTCTGTTTTTTCCCCAGCTTTGTGGTTTTATCTACTTTTGGTCTCTGATGATGGTGATGTACAGATGGGTTTTTGGTGTGGATGTCCTTTCTGTTTGTTAGTTTTCCTTCTAACAGACAGGAACCTCAGCTACAGTTCTGTTGGAGTACCCGGCCTTGTAAGGTGTCAGTCTGCCCCTGCTGGGGGGTGCCTCCCAGTTAGGCTGCCCGGGGGTCAGGTGTCAGGGACCCACTTGAGGAGGCAGTCTGCCCGTTCTCAGATCTCCAGCTGCGTGCTGGGAGAACCACTGCTCTCTTCAAAGCTGTCAGACAGGGACATTTAAATCTGCAGAGGTTACTGCTGTCTTTTTGTTTGTCTGTGCCCTGCCCCCAGAGGTGGAGCCTACAGAGGCAGGCAGGCCTCCTTGAGCTGTGGTGGGCTCCACCCAGTTCGAGCTTCCCGGCTGCTTTGTTTACCGAAGCGAGCCTGGGCAATGGCGGGCGCCCCTCCCCCAGCCTCGCTGCCACCTTGCAGTTTGATCTCAGACTGCTCTGCTAGCAATCAGCGAGACTCTGTGGGTGTAGGACCCTCTGAGCCAGGTGCAGGATATAATCTCATGGTGCGCCGTTTTTTAAGCCCGTTGGAAAAGCGCAGTATTTGGGTGGGAGTGACCTGATTTTCCAGGTGCCGTCTTTCACCCCTTTCTTTGACTAGGAAAGGGAACTCCCTGACCCCTTGTGCTTCCCGAGTGAGGCAATGCCTCGCCCTTCTTCGGCTCGCGCACGGTGCGCGCACCCACTGACCTGCGCCCACTGTCTGGCACTCCCTAGTAAGATGAACCCGGTACCTGAGATGGAAATGCAGAAATCACCCCTCTTCTGTGTCGCTCACGCTGGGAGCTGTAGACCGGAGCTGTTCCTATTCGGCCATCTTGGCTCCTCCCCGTAATCTTCTTTAAGAGAATGAAAAATGAATTAGTATTTAGCACAAGACCCAATGCAGCAAAGGTGAGTTACCGTTTTAACTTCTGCTTGAAGTGTTTTACATTTATTTATAATATTTTACATATGTGTGTAATCTACATTATATATACATTTTTCATGAATCTATATTTTTATTATAAAAATTTTTAAACATACAGAAAAGCTGAAATAATTTTATACTGAATACCTTTATATATGTTACACAGGTTTTGTAATAAATATTTTCTATGCTTGATTTATTACGTATTTATCCATCTATCAATTATTCTATCTTTTATTCCATCATTTGTGGTGTACTTCAAAGTTGTAGATGTCAGTTTACTTCAGTTTTTACTTGAGAATGCATATTTTTAACCAAAGTTAAATATTTATTTCTTACTTATTTTAGGTATAGTTCACATAAATTAAATGCATACACTGTAAAAGCATCATTTTCTGTGTTTTGGCAAGTAAATACATAACTATAATTCCCATCAAGATATAGTATATTACCCTCACCTGAGGTAGTCCCATTATGCCTCTTCCTAGTAGAGTTAAATTTACTCTCCCCTAGAGACAACTAGTCTTCTAATATTTTCTACCACAGGTTAGTTTTTCCAGTTCTCAAACTCCACATAAAGAGAATCATACAGTATGTGTTATTTTGTGAAAGACTGTTCACTCGACCTAATGTTGTGTGTATCAGTTTTTTAATATCTTTTTATTGCTGGGTGGATATTGTTTCTTTTTAGTCTTTCTCCAGTGCTTTTGAGTACTCAAAAATATTTTGTCCACATTTCATAATTATTATTTGATGAGAGCTTAGACAGCAATTTCATTAAGCATAACTACATTTATGTATAGTCATATATAATCACTGGCTTTTTGAGTTTTGTTGTTTGTAGAGTTCTTGTTTATTTGTTTTTCTAATAGGCATGTTGAATTTGACTCAGCTAAAATCCTGCCTCTTACCTGCTGTCTTTTGGGATTACAGACTGGTATTAGCGATTTAGCTGCATTGTTGAAACCATGATATATTCTATTAAAAACTGACTGGTCCATAAATTTATTAAATTTATAATTTTGTCCTTTATTAACACTATGCTCCCACCAGTTGCTTGGTATGAAGCTATTCTGATCTATATGCATATTAAAATAAATGCTTTATCCCCAGTCTTTTTATTCCCACAGAGAAAATTATTCTCTAAATAGTTCTGGTTGCCATTAGCCATGTTTATGGATTGAAGGAAGTTTACCAATAGAGCATCTTATCTTGAAAGAGGTAGTGTTGGTATTTTTCTGTTTGCTTATTCATTCAGAGCTATGGGAGCCTGTGCTCTTAAGTTATTCAAGGTCAAGACTGGGAAAGGGGGCTTAAAAGCTTGTTTTCACAATCACACTAAACTGTATCTTCAAATTTGGCCTGTTTCAACAATAATGATTTTTTTTTCTCCATTGGCTAACTCTGGTATCTGGTTTGGTAAAAGTCTGAGGAAAACAAGAATAGAGCTATTGAGTGGACTCCCTCAATCCTCAACAACTAGCACAGAGGAGCTAATTGAAATTGAGCAAAATTTAAGTCCATAAACTGTTTATATTATGGAAAAGTTCAAGTAGAAGTGTGCAATCAGAGTAATGTACTACTGTGAAACAACAAACTGCTTATTTTGGTTTCAGTGGACCATAAAATAAAATGGCAGGACTCTAGAGTCTAGTTTAATGCTCAAAGTTTACAAAGAGGGAACTGAAACCAAAAGAACCCACATGGCATGCCTAATGTCACATAGTAAATTTAATGTAAAAGTCAAAATCAGAACTTTGATTTGTCATTGCCCATGTTCTAGAAAAGCAGTGAAAGAAAGACATCTGATATCAGAAGGTCTGGAGTTTGGTTTCAGCATCTCTTCTCACTCAATGTGTGGTTTTGGATCAATCACCAGAACTGTTTATGCTTCGGTTTTCTCATACATAAAATATAAATAATAATATTAGTTAAGACTATCTGAAATGTTTGTGTGAGCATTATTTAGATAATAATGCACTAAGTTATCTGATTTAACTTAATTCATCCTAACAAAAATTTATTGTGAGTAAATTATGTGTCAGTCATGCTGGTTGTTGAGAATACATAAATGGTCTTAGGGAATTTAAAATCTAATGGAAGAGAAAGACAATCAATGTCAAAATAAAGTGATAAATACTAAGATAGAGATATCCAAGGGAGAGGGGTAGTTAAGGGAACATAAGAGTATTTAGCTCAAGCGGGAATAATAAAGTTAACTCAGTTCCAGGAAGCTAATTTATAGACGATAAATTAAAATAGGCCTGGCAAAAATTACATAGGCAGACCACTTAGGCAGAGGGAATGAATAAGTCAACAAAGCATATCAGAATGTGGTATGTGTGGAACTCTGCTGAACGCAATTTGTATTACTAAGTCAAAAAAAAAGCCTGGCTACCAGTAAGTGGCCAGGCATGGTGGCTCACGCCTGTAATCCCAGCACTTTGGGAGGCCGAGGCAGGAGGATCACCAGGTCAGGAGATCGAGACCATCCTGGCTAACAAGGTGAAACCCCGTCTCTACTAAAAATACAAAAAATTATCCGGGAGAGGTGATGGGCGCCTGTAGTCCCAGCTACTCGGGAGGCTGAGGCAGGAGAATGGCGTGAACCCGGGAGGCGGAGCTTGCGCCACTGCACTCCAGCCTGGGGACACAGCGAGACTCCATCTCAAAAACAACAACAACAACAAAAACTACCAGTAAGTAAGAGTCAAGTAATGGATTTAAACTTACAGAACCATTGAAGAGATTTTAGTAGGGGGATAATGTGGTTTGATTTGTGTTTCAGTTAGAATATTTTAGCTGCACTGGGAGAGAGACTAACAATCGAGGGAGAAAAGATACAAATCTAACCCAGGAAACTATGGTTAGGATGGAAAGGAAATGACAGATTAGAGAAACTTTATATTCAGTAAATGATTATTTTATTATTATTCTCATTATAGCAAATTGTTTAATTAAGGTTGTTTTTTCTTTTATAAAAATTTAGTGAGAACTGGTGAGCCCAAAAGCATGGTTATTTTCTCTCATACTTATTATTGACCTTGTCCTAATCATACCAAATGGAATACTCCTATTTCTTTCTTGGCTTGAGTCAAACATAATTGCTTCCCTCATCTTTACACCAAAAGGAATATTGAAATCAACATTTTTTTTTTTAAATAGCAAGCCAGAAATGCAATATGCCAATACATGTGGAGCAACACAGTAATATCAGATTGTTTCCAAAAAGATAATTCATTCAGCATACTCTTAAGGTTTATTCTGGCAATAAAATAGCATTTTGTTTCTTATCATAGCTTTTATGCTTTAAATTCTGTTTTAAGTGCTTAGAACAGCAAATGCCTGCAATTGTATAATACTGGTATTATAAAACATCCACAGGGATGCAATGAGACATGATCGTCTTCACACATATAGGCAGCATACTTCTGTGCAGACAGCCAAGTAAGGTTGCTCTTACTTGTGCAGGCAACTCTTTGAAAAATCCTTAGCCAGGTGCGGTGGCTCACGCCTGTAATCCCAGCACTTTGGGAGGCCAAGGCAGGCCGATCATGAGGTCACGAGTTCAAGACCAGCCTGACCAATATGGCGAAACTTCGTCTCTACTAAAAATACAAAAATTAGTTGGGCGTGGTGCTGTGCACCTGTCATCCCAGCTACTCAAGAGGCTGGGGCAGGAGAATTGCTTGAACCCGTGAGGCAGAGGTTACAGTGAGCCGAGATCACTCCATTGCACTCCAGCATGGGCAACAGAGCGAGACTCTGTCTCAAAAAAAAAAAAAAAAAAGCCTCCTGCCCAAAGTAAGTGGGAGAGAATGTACTTTTAGAAGGACATGAAGAAATGGGGCCCTACACATAATGGGGCATAAGATTTGATCATGATTCATCAACTACATGAATTAATTTCTCTAGATATGTCATCCAAAAATTTAATAGAAAATATTCTTGAAAAGAGATAACCATAATAAAATCTTACAAGTGTTTTCAAATTGCTACATTGAGAGCCTACTATTCCATAACATAAACCAGGGGTAATTATTCCTTTGGGGAAAATAAAAAGTATTTAAGTGAAGACTATTTTTTCGCTTAAGTATTTGACTTAATACGTGATTTAAGAATTTGATCCAAGATTAGAACCCAGTTCATTTTCATAATATAGCTCAGCTTCTATGATACTGACTTGTCAACTCTTAAAACTTTAATAAGGACTGGTTTATCCAGTTCCTGAGAATTAGCAGATGGCATTTATGGATTTGTTCTGAAACTAGAGAATTGTCTGAATTCTTAGTTTTTCTATGACTTCTTTGCTTTCATTATCAACAGCTCAAAGTGAAGTGGAATAACTACTTTGTCATTGTTTCCTGCATGCCTCATAGATTGGAAGACTTCAAGACAGTCACATAACTGTGTTGGTGGTCATCTGTGTCAGGAACACAAAACATGCTTTTATTTGCCCAATATTGCTATGAGCCTGGTTTTCTGAAGCTACAATTTTTTTTTTCACATCTTACATCATTTTGTTTCTAGTTACCAATAAAAAAATTACTCTCCTTGATACATTTATTTAAGTCTACATATAAAGTTTAATTAATAATCATTAATAACTTGCATGGCTGCTGTTGTATATATGAGTGCACATAAACAAACTATTCAGTCTTTTTTTTTTAAAAAAAAAAAAAAGGAAAAGACACATGTTTCTACCAAAAATTGCTTGATTCAGTTGCAAAGTTTCTCCAAGGCTCCAAGCCACAGCTGAATAAAAAACGTCTGTTGAGATTGTATAATCCACTAACACTCTTAGACACATTATGAGTTAGAAAACAGTTTAAAAGCATGTGGTTGGTATTTTTAAATGGGGTGGCTTCATCGTTTCTACATACAGTAACATTTTGTTTTGTTTTTCCTAGAACATAAGAGAATGATTAACTACATTTCATGAGCAATACAATTTTATAAATGGTAAACATAACAGATACTTTATAAAAATAATTCATGAAATGCAATACTGAATTCTCCTATCTTGCTCTAAATTAATATAACTTTTCCTGACTATGTACAGAAAACTCATTTTCCTTAAATTAAATTGCATTGTTGTATAAAATTAGATCTATTAACCCTTTGTTTACCTTAAAAATGTCTTGTAATGATTCTTTTGAAAGAAATTACCTTAAAAATTATAATTTTTGATATATCTAAGAATAAAAATTATAGAAAAAGAAACAACATGAAATGTACCTGGTAGTTCACTATATTTCCCCAGACATCAGCACTGTTAATATCAATTTTCCAAGGAATCAATCTATCTGAGCAATAAGCTTAATGTTTTAAGTTTCTCAAACTGATAACATAAAGCTGCTGTACTATGGAATTTGTATGTAGTCCTTGACTGTGTCACAAAGTCCTAAACTGATCTAAAGTAGTTGTAAGTTTTTTATATATTTTCTCACCTTAACCAGTTAAACCACCACTTTGCTGCAAGTGAAAGAAAACTTTTGAGAAATAAAATAAGTGGTAGGGGGGAGATTTATTCGCTTAATATATTTTCTGTGGCTGCTGTAACAAACTCCCACAAACTTCGTGGTTTAAAGCAGCGCAATTTATTCTTACAGTTCTGTAGACTAGCATTAAACATGCATGTCACTCGGCTAAAATCAAGGCGTCATAAGGCTGTTCTTTTCTAGAGTCTCTAGAGAAGAATCCATTTTCTTCCCTTCTCTGGCTTCTAGGGGCCACTCACATTTCTTGGATTTTGGCCCCCATTTCTTCATCTTGCAGGAGAGCAATACTACAACATTCTCACCCTTTTTTCATAGATTGATTATCTTCTGATTCTCTACTTCTACCCCACTCTTCCACATTTAAGAACTCTTGCAATTACATTAGGTCTAGTAGATAATTCAGACTAATCTTTCTATTGTGAAGTCATCTGATTTTTCTGCCTTAATTTCATCCATCACCTTAATTTTCCTTTGCCATGTAACCTAGTAAATTTACAACTTCCAGGGACTAGAACGTGGATACCTTTGGTGGGCTTTATTCTGCCTACCAAACTCATATTCCAAAAAATTCTAGGGAATAGAATTAGTCAGATACAGCTTTATCTAGAATATTTGTATAAATTATTTCACCAAGGCCATATTTCTCTCAATATCTCAGCTCTATTTCCTTTAATTCACCAAAATGAGTGCTGCAGCAGCTCCATCCACATCGTGTGTCCATTTCGCTTAGCCAAAATAAAAATATCAATTTAATGTCTTGGGCTTTTATTGCCTGGCCTGAGTCCTATTATTAATCTAATCACTGTTCCTGGAGGTTTTAAGTCTTAAGTTATGTGCCATTTTTGGCATCAAGAATACTGTTAGCTATGGCAGAAACACACAGACTGAGAATGAATACGGTATGGAATCTCAAGTGGGAACTGGTGGCTAATGTCAGATGTAGAGTTAACGGATGTTGGGTGGCAAAAAAAATCTATATAAATATATATAAAAAAGAAGGAACACAGGGAAACAAAAAATCATCATCTACTCTACCAGTGTACTTTACACTCACAGCAACCGAGTAGAATCACTGATAATTGTCTATCTCAAACAAGAAGACAATGCTAAAAAACTGAAAAGCCAAACTGTCTTAGATGACACTGTGTGTGCTCATAAAATAATTAAGCTGATTTCTTAAGAAAAATCTATTCCAGATACCAACTTAACCATTCTCTCTAGTCTTATGTTACCACTCCCCATCTGAATTCCTTGCTCTAGTCAGTCTAGATTCCTCACCCTACATGTGCTATTGGCAGTCCCACTTCTCTAACTTACAAATGATTTTCTCTCTGTTTTCTACTTTAGAGTTTCTTAACTTCTCTGAGCCTCAGTTTTCACATGTTACAAAGGGAACACCAATACTGGAAAAAAAGGAAACATTTTGGTCTTCTTGTTGTTTTATAAGGAAATGCATCTGAAAGCAATTATTTTTGAACAATGTTTCTGGTGCTTTCTTTGAACTTGCGATGCTTTGTATTTTAATTCTCTTCTAAATGAGTTTTTATGTTTACAAATTTGACCTACCAATGTAAAATTTAGATTCTTTGAGGACGAGTGGTTACACTCTTTGTGAGTCCCACAATACATAGAAGTATAACTTGCTAATTATAAGCCACTGTAGTTTACCTGGAAACAAATAATTAATAAAAGTTGTAGTAATATACAGAACGTGCATAGTACAAAATAATTTCTGGTATATAAGCCTCAGATTTTTTTAGTGAGGTCAGCTTGGAAGATATTAAATTAAAAAACTATAAAATGTGTCTCAATGTGAGATGTCGAAGTTACTCTGCTGTTACAGATATAATGCAGTAAGCCACAAGAGCATATAAGTTTTTTCTTTTTTACTAAGTGTTGTTTTAATCTCAAATATTTGAGATAATGACTATCCATTACCTTGAGACTAAAGTCTGTCTACTGAATATAGTAAGATAAATGTGCATATGGGGTTGTCTTTACCTCTTTTCCTGCCATACATGTAAGATATATTGTACATTTGGCCTGGGACATTTATCAAAAAAAAAAAGTAAAATTTAAGACTTAACCAGTTTTAGATTTTGACTTGACTTCCTGGTGAAAACTGGGACATGACTGCATTTTTGTAATCAATCAATTAGAAGGAAACTGATAATGCTATTTTATATATCTCAGTACTGTTCACTTAAAAGTTTTAAAGAAAAAGATTGCTTTGGAATAAGAATTAAAAACAAAAAAACTCAAAATCCCCCTGAGTTAGGTAAATATTATTTTAGTGATTTAAACATCTGCAATCCAATGGATATGACAGTTTAGTGACTTACTCAAGACTACAGATTAAACTGAAGACAGGGCCAAACTTGAGCTTAGCAGCTGGGCAGGCAGGTTTCCACTGTGTTGTTTGTTGTCTCTTACAAAGCAAGATCCATGTTTTAAAAATGAAAGAGACATGTAGTTTTAATTTAAATCAAATTTATCAGAGTCTTGACTGTTCAAGCTTTTAAATTGCCCTTTCTTCTTCTGGATTTGTTCCACAGGTTTCTAAAATGCCAAGTTACTCTACTCCTTGTTGGTTGCCATTTGTCTTTCCTGATTTCCTGGTAACCTCCATGGATTCTTAAAAGCATGCCTATCTCTTCCCTTGTGTCCAATGCAGATTCTTGTAGCGCAAAGGAATTTACATCAAATGGGGAGGAATTCTTTCTATTTTGAATGAGGACTGTTGGGAGTTCAAATTGAGGAGTTGGCAGAAGGTCTTCCACACAATATACATCTTTCTCTTTCTTATAGCCATGCTAATAAATATGTTTTATCTTTTATTTTAAATTTCCCTGCTGTGGTGTCCTCTTCATCATCTTTGTTCTTGGGATGAACTTTTCACTACTGACATAATATACAGAGGTGTGCAGTACAAATGAGTTTAAAGGAATTCAAAACTATGCATATTTTAAAGAATAAAATGAGAGGATTATATATAAATACATACAAATGTAACCAACGTTCTAATAGGAAATTATTAGACATTTACACAATGAAATAAAAGGGAAAAATACCGGTATAATCAGAAGTACAAAACTCAGTGAAAATTAAAACTTATTTTATGTCAAAACAAAGAAAATGCTAGAAGATGTACAGCTCTGCTGCTATTATATGATTGAATTCACATAATCTAAAACCATCTGTATTTTTCTACTCTAAGCAATATGTTATTAGAAATCTCATTGATGGTAACCAAGAGTGGCATCTTCATTTACTGCTCTCTTACAATTTTAGTCAATTTAACAATATGTTTGTTGCAATCCCTCCTGGCTTTGCTGCTAAATAGACAGGAATTCCCATCAGTAATTACTCAGAAAAAGAAAGAAACCAGAAATCAGAGAAGGGGTCATAATTGGCTTAATGTTACACCATGGGAGAGCTTTATGACCAGTGGCAGAATAAAAAACCAGTGTTCAAAGGGATGTGACGTATTTAGATGTATCATGGGCCAGCATCAATACTTATAAGGGGGTTATAATTTCACAGATAAAAATCGGAAGCTGTCATTTTTATAAAATAGTAAGTCAATGAGTTACATGTGTGACAGTTTCACTGTTTAGGCTACTGTTGTGGCTAATTCGTTTGGAGCTAAAGCCAAATATTACTAAGCAATAAAAAGTACGATGCTCCGTATATTAGTTGTGTATTGGTATATAACAAATTACAGCCAATGTAGCAGCTTAAAACAACACTCATTTATTATCTCACAGTTCTGTAGCTCAGAATCCAGGTTTACCATAAGAGATTCTCTACTCAGGATCTCACAAAACTGAAATCCAAGTATCAGCCAAATCCAATTGTCATTTGGAGCTCAGGGTTCACTTCCAAGCACATTCAAATTGTTGGCAGAATTCACTTCCTTGTGGTTGTAGGACCGAATTCCTCAGCTCTTAGAGGGTGCCCATCATTCTCTGACACGTGGCGGTCTCAACAACATGGCCTGTTGCTTTCTCAAAGCTAGTAGGTGAGTGTTTCTGGCTTCAGATTGCTGACTTCTTGTAAGAGCTTACATGATTTGGTTAGACTCACCCAGAATAACCTCCTTTTTCAATAGCTCAGTATCAACTGATTAAGAATGTTATATCTTCAAAACAACGTTTGCCATATACCAGGGCATAATCATGGGAGTGACATCTCATCATTTTCATAGATTTTGCTTACATTCAAGGGAAGGAGATTACACAGAATATGTAAATCAAGGGGCAGTAATCTTGGGTACCATCTTAGAATTCTGCCTACCATGTCCCATATATAAGAGATATGGAAATATGGAAATATGTGGTTTGGCCTTAAGTAGAGTGGTGGGAGGGGGTGCAGAGGCAGGGAAAGTATTGACTTCCATTCTAAAAGGGAAACTAGGATACCGTCAGTCACCCAAATTGAAGCCAAATTATATGAGCCCTGCAAAAGCAGCAGAAATTAAATTCAAATGGCAAGTGAATATTTAGGGTTTATCCCAACAAGACACATACTAATATAAGATAATCTTGGATTATCTGGTTGCATCCATCCTCCTACGTCCAATTATAAGTGTCTTTTAGCAAACAGAAGAGAAGATCATGCGAAGACACTGGCAGATACTGAAGTTATGCAGCCACAAGCTAAGAAGCACCTGGAGCCACTAGAAACTAGAGGAGACAAGGAAAGATTCTCTTTAGAGGCTTCAGAGAGAATGGCCCTCCTCATACCTTGATTTTAGACTTCTGCCTTCCATAACTCTGAAAGAATTTGTTGTTGTTGTTGTTGTTATTTTAACCTACTAAGTTCATGGTAATTTCTTACAGCAGCCCTAGGAAACTAACACACATTCCTTGGGGCCATGTGACTTGTGTTGACCAGTAAAATATGAGCATCAATGAAGACAGTCACTTTCAGGTGGAAGCATTTAATTGTTAGTACAGGGCCCTGTAGCAAGAACTGAGAGTGATTGTGGACACGTGAATCAAGAAGATGCTTCCATCAGCCTGTGTCTCTGACTGACTTAAAAAACATATTACTCCAGCTTATCTACTCAGGGTATGTATTAAAAGGCATCAATAAATAAACTTTTGTGGTTTTAAGCTACTGAAATGTTTAGCCCGTCAGTTACTGCAACATACCTTAGTCCATATTCAAGATTAAACCAGGCAAAAGGTATTTGGGGATTAATAATTTTCTCTTGATATTAAAATGAAAGATTTTACTAATACCCTCATAATAAATGTATTCCAAGTTCAAATTTTGCTCAGTAGAGGTCCAAAGAAATGTTAAAATGAAGGATCATAGGACTTGGCATTAAAAACACCTGTGTCAAATTTAATTATTCTTATTTTCTTTGGGCAAGTTCCCTGAGTCTCAATCCTTTTTTGTGCAATATATAAGTAGTAATGCTGGTTCTTTCCTCACTAAGTTTTGTAAGGCTGCAATCAGATAATTAATGGCAAACTTTGTAAACTATACAGAATTTCATACATATAAGTGATTTCCATTCCACATCTGCAATGCCAGGGAGCTACCTACACCATTATATTTTGGGGCAAGTATCTTATGAAGTGGACAAAGTCTCAAACTTCACAAAGTGAATCATACAGATGCCTGATATTTCCATGTAGTTATGAATCCCAGTGACATATATCAGAAAAATGCTAAACCCAGAATAAAAGAAATACATTCTACAGACAAATCTGCTAAAGGGGTCTGTTTGCAATTTTTCCTTATCTCCAAGATAAAGGAAGAGCTTTTTTTGGCTTGGAGAACTTGCACTATTTCTGGAATACAACTGAAAGAGGCTTCAGAAACAGAAGACAGTAACCACATGCAGATATACTGGGCTTTGATATTTGGAGAGGCTCAAAACTTGTACAAGTGCCCCAAGAAGATGGTATTGGGCCCTGAGAAACCCTTAATCAGTAATTGATTTAGAAGATCAGGCTGAAGATACAGTGCATAATAGAAACAAGTGGTGATCATGAGAGGAAATAAAATGACCTTGGAAAATAAAGTTGGAACAGCAAGAAATGGTGGAAACAATATTGGTTAATATTGGATTATGCTACATTTGATAAGAAATAGGAGCAGTTTTATGATAATAGTAGTTTCTATGAGAATTCAGTGTTATCTCTCCAGTCAATTAATTTCTGAGAAATTTAATTCAGAGATAATATAATGATTTAGTTATGTCATAAACACAAGTTCTTTTTATCTTGTTACTTCACCATCTTGTTCATGGCCTTCATTTTAGAAGTCATTTCATGTCCTAACATGGCTAATGGAAATTGAGTCATTACACTTGTGCTCCAGCAACAAAAAGCAAAAAGGGTGAAGAAAGCCTACTATCTTCTTTTTAAGAAGACTTCCTCAAACTACTCCTAGACACTTCCACTTACTTATCATTGGATAGGAATAGTCACAAAGCCATTTCTAGTCATATAGCCACAGAGAGGCCAAACAAGACCAACCGGTAGCTGCAAGTCTTGTTACTTTGAGTATATTTGTTACTTAGGAGGCAGATAATGCATGTTATTGTAGGTAAAAGAGCAGTGTCTAATAAAGGATATGAAGATCAAACTAAAAATGGAGGAGAAGGATAATTAGAGAACTAATAAAGAAAAAATATTCAGTAGATACTTATTTATAAATTCATTTATTCAATATATATTTACTGGGGATACTAATATGAGACACCTGCTAGGTCCTAAGGCTACTGTGGTGAGTAAGACAACACATTTGCCCTCAAGCAAATTGTAAGTTATTGAAAGAAGACTTATAAAGACAAATAAATAATTACAAAGAAAATATAGATATAATGAATGGCGAGAATGAGGCAAGAAATGCTAAACCACAGATAACCTCTTTCAACATCTTGAAAATGCATGTCTGCTTTATCTTGATCAGAAAAGTGTCTTAGACCAGGGCAAAAGGATTGTGTCAGTGAGGCTCAGAAGTCAGGAGATCCATATTAATGTTTTAAGGAAAGTCAAAATAATGGGGCTTCACATCTGAACACATGTGGTGATGGACCAAAAAAAAAAACAAAGAAGAAATAATGGTAAATCTAAGATTGTATTTCTTCTAAGTAACTTAAAAAATACTATTTTATTTTTAATATAAGCAAGCAGATGAGGAAAATAATAAAGTTGAGGAAATAATGAGATGACACTGAGTTTGGGTTATTGACTTTGCCCTACTGGAAGCCTTCTCTGATTTTGATTGACAAAACTGCCTACATTTTCCTGGGTTTCCTCAGCACTACGACATGTTTCAATCACATCATTTATCACATTGTGCTTGAAATAATGTGTGCATAACCAATGGTGTGCTAGTGTCAACTTTTACAAATTTGCAAAAGCTAACTGTGCGCGTTTCCTTCCCAATCCCTACTTCAATGACTTCAGTTTGGTAGCCTAAAACCTGTCATGGTGGGAGCATTAACACCAAAAATATTGGCAAATGCTTCAAATCAGGCTCCCTCTTTTCCCTGAAGAGGTGATTGCTAAATACCTATCAGCATATCCCTATGTTTAACTTGTTTCTTCTTAGACTATAAGCTTTTTAAGAGCATAGCTTGGGCCTTACCCATACATGTACTCTTTTTGTGGTGCAAGTATGACAATGGATGGTGGTTTCATTGAATTTTTTAAAAATGTCTGTTGAATTAACAATCAGAGAAAAACATTCAACATAAGGTTGAAAATGTGGTTTGGAGTTTACTTTTGAGAACATAACATGAGCTATGTATGGACCTGGTCATAGTTAACTTCGAGAAAAGAAGAAAATAACACATATGTGTAATGTGCCTTAAAGCTTGTACAGCTATTTCATTTAAATGCCAAAATTCAGGAGAAAAATCTTCTTAACATGGAATTTATTTATATTATAATAATCTTAGAGTCTACCAATATGTGGTTTATGGAACCATCTGGAGAGCATGACAAATGAGCTTTAACTTAGGTCCATTTGAACAAAAACAGCATCATATTATGTAAATAAGCATAATAGTAAGGTAGATGAAGTTTACCTCTGCTTCTCCCTTCAGGATCACACTGTCTTCTCAGTATTCTATGACACCTGATCATATGAAATAATGTAAGTTATTTAAATGCACAACTCATAATACATATAGATTTCTATAGAGAAATTCCATTTTAAGTGTATAAAGCTATGTTTACTTTGAATAAAGGAGGAGGCATCTAAAGGTGGGGTTTCAAATTAGTGAGCTAGGTAAAAGGATAATGAGAGCATAGGATTTCACTGGTCCTAAGCCTGACTACAGGTAGCTGGTCACTCTTTGCATCATTTCATAACATGAAGTACTTCTGGACATACTAGAAAATTCAAGGTTCTAAATCATACTTGTTCCTCGATACAACCAAATTCCTTTATCCTAAAACAGCTCAATAACATAAAGAATAATTATATTGGCCAAATAAAAATTGAGTGTATTCAATAAAATAAAACATTTTGTACTATACTTTGTATTTATTTAAGTGATATATTTATTATCACTCTAAAGGCATAAAAATAAAATCATATTAGTTATAAATTTAACTGGTCATCTTTATTGAAAAGCAAATATGATATCCTGACTGTCCCAGAAAACAAAAAACATATGGTTACTATAAATATGATTAAGTCTTACATTGTGCTTTTCAGCACGGCATGGTGAAACAAATCAGGTTTCTCATCCTTCTAACATCATTTGTGTCTCTAAAATCTATGTAAATGGATACACATTAGGGGACACCATTCAGAATTTAAGTACCAGTCTTTTCAAAAAATGAATTAACATGTCTTTTTTAGAAATTGCTTTGTCTTCTAAATATGTTTTTAAAATGTCTTTGTTGTTTTATTAGTTATTAAATCACTAGAATCTACTTGGAAATGATTTCTTGTATTTGTATTAGGTAATAGCATAGGTATCATCATCCTAGACATGTTTTCAACATTTTTTCCTCCCTAATTTAAATCTATACTGAGTAACTTTTTTGAAATGTCTGCATTATTTTTCATTTTAGGCCTTTACTGATTGTATGTACTATCATGACTACGTATTTTAATTGTTCAATTTTGTGTTTTTAAATAGCTGCCGATCTTAGTGTGTGTTTTCGTCACATAAAGCCCTTTATAATTAAATGTAGGATCATAATTAGATTTATTACAAAATAAAAAGATTTGTGTTTTTAGAAAGTCACAATTTCCAATTTCTAAGTCAACCAGTTTGGAGGACAAGTTTAATTTAACAATGACGTTGTCTAATATTTCACAATATTCAGTAATCTATTTATAATCCACTTACCAGCTTTGTGTCCTTGAATTCATCTTTAAGAAGAGGATTTTCCAGTAAATGCCCCATAATGCTGTTGTAAGGATGGAAAGAGATAATTAATGTAGTTGGGATATAATACACCCTCCATATTAACAGCAGCTATAATTAAGAATGTCATATATTTTTAACTTTAATAAATTTGTAAACTAAAAGTCATAAACATGATAAAAAGACTGTTACAAATTAGTCAGTGTATTTATAAAAAGTTGACCATATATTTCACTAGTATTGCTTGCTTTTGTCTCAAAAAGTTGATTCAATTAAACTACAAAACCCTGTATAAAAGCCTCCATTATCGTCATAAGTATTCACTTGAATCTAGGTGTTGACACCAGTGCATTTCTCTAATTATTAACAGAAAGAATGATTAAAATCCAAAGCTGAGCCATTGGGCTTTTGAAACAACCAGTCTTTTGAAAAATCAGGATTTAGGACTTTTTGTGGACTGATATTTACACAGTCACCAGCAGGTGGCAGTATGTATATGAAAGTGTGTTGTAAATAATGCAACTTGCAGGTTACTGGCTGTTACTAACCAAGAGATGTGCATGCACTTAAAAACACTATTTACAGGGGAAATCATGGGTTTCTAACTGCTTTGAAATTCTTTGCTATTATCTTACTATGTCCCTTCAAGGAAGAGTATATGGTTGTCATTTGTGAAATGCATGAAATCTTAAATCTAGCCAAGGTCCAGCTTTCCAGGGAGGTCAGAGTTACTGGCTGACCTTGGCTTGACACTTCTCTGTCACTTATAATAATACAGCCTGCTTAACTATGAGATTTTCTAGGATACACTCTCATAAATAATTATTTGTTGAGGAGTTCTTCAGTCTGCACATATGCAGACAGTGCTATGCTGTGCCATCCATAGCAGACAGTGCTGTATTGAAAACATGAATAAGAAAGGATAAAAATAAAAGCAGAGAAAAAATTCTAATGTAGATTATTAAGACTTACTAAACGATAACATTATATTTTTTTCAGCCAACTGGGAGAAAGTATAATCTTGTTGTAAAATTTAATATGGAAGTATATATGGAACTCCACATTTTTCTTTTTTTATCTTGCCACTCTTGTCTTTAAAACCTATGTATGAAGGTCAGAGGTCACTTATCATAGTAGTTCACCCTCCCTGGTTTCCCTGGTCATGACTATGGCTTTTGCAGAAGATGTGTCAGCTGAATGGTTGATAGAGATTTCTAGACCAGGCAGGGTTGGTAACTATCAGTGACTGAAAATATAGAGCAGTGGTGAGTGATGTGGAGAAGGCAAGAAGTACTTGAGGAAGCAATGGCAATGGAGGAGGTCCTTGCTATTTACATTGAATTTATGAAAGTTCCCTTTTCCTTTTTTCTCCTAAGAAAAAGTGCTTACCTGCATGTTTTTATATTATATATTGCATATTTTCTTTAAAATATGAATACACTTGTGTGCATACGTGTAAGTAGGCAAGCAGAGAGTAAAAAGGAAAGTGGCATTAAAAATTTATCATTTTCCCTGAAAATTTATTTTACAGTTTAGAGTCATAAATATTTTGTGAATTCTTAACCTCAGTGAAAATCTGAGATACAAAGCATTCTGAAAAAAACATGTAACTTACTTGCTGATTCCTCTGTTCAAGAAAGAAGGCCGTATAGTAGCTCTGTTTCTAGGTTTTTGAGGAACTACCACACTGTTCTCCATTGTGGCTGTACTAGTTTACATTCCCACCAATAATGTATAAGAGTTCACTTTCCTCTGCGTCCTTGCCAGCATTTATTTTTTGTCTTTTTGATAATAGCTATTCTAAATGGAATGAGATGACATCTTATTGTGGTTTTGAATTGCGTTTCCCTGATGATTTGTGATGCTGAGTATTTTTGTAAATAGTTTTGGCAATTTTCCAAATAGTTTTGGCCAAAAGAAGGCCAAGTTTATGCCTTGTTTTGAGAAATATCTGTTTAGATCATTTGCCCATTTTTAAAAATTTAACTTTTATTTTAACTTCAGGGGTGCATGTGCAGGTTTGTTATATCGGTAAACTTGTGCCATGAGAGTTTGTTGTACAGATTATTTTGTCACCCAGGTATTAAGCCTAGAATTCATTATGTATTTTTCCTGATCCTCTCCCTCCTCCCATCTTCCACCCTCCAATAGGCCCCAGTGTGTGTTGTTCTCTTCTATGTGTCCATGTATTCTCATCATATAGCTCCTACTTATAAGTGAGAACATGCAGTATTTGGTTTTCTGTTCAGTGTTAGTTTGATAAGGGTAATGACCCCCAGCTCCATCCATGTTTCTGCAAAAAGACATGATCTTGTTTTTTTTATGGCTGCTTGATATTCCATGGTATATATGTATCATATTTTCTTTATCCAGTTTGTTACTGATGAACATTTAGGTTGATTCCATGTCTTAGATATTGTGACTAGTGCTGCAATGAACATATGCTTGCATGTGTCTTTATGATAGAATGATTTGTATTCTTTTGGGTATATACCCAGTTATGGGATTGCTGGGTCGAATGTTATTTCTGTTTTTAGGTCTTTGAGGAATTGCCGCACTGTCTTCCACAATGGTTGAACTTATTTACACTCCGACCAACCGTGTATAAGCATTCTTTACTCCACAACCTTGCCATCATCTGTTATTTTTTGACTTTTTAATAATAGCTATTCTGACTGGTGTGAGATGGTATCCTATTGGGGTTTTGATATGCATTTCTCTAATGATCATTGATGTTGAGCTTTTTTTATATGATAGTTGGCTACATGTATGTCTTCTTAGAAAGTGTCTGTACATATCCTTTGGCCACTTTTAAATGGTGTTGTTTTTCTCTTGTAAATTTGCTTAAGTTCCTTATAGATGCTGGATATTAGAATTTTGTCAGATGCATAGTTTGCAAA
This sequence comes from Pongo abelii, assembly GCF_028885655.2. Taxonomy (NCBI): domain Eukaryota; kingdom Metazoa; phylum Chordata; class Mammalia; order Primates; family Hominidae; genus Pongo; species Pongo abelii. Next base: position 90,959,457 of record NC_071991.2, read on the forward strand.
AATTTTCTCCCATTTGTAGATTTCCTGTTCACTCTGTTGATATTTTCCTTTGTTGGGCAGAACTCTTTAATTAGATCCCATTTTTTAATTTTTGCTTTTGTTGCATTTGCTTTTGGTGTCTTCGTCATTAAATCTTTGCTCGTTCCTATATCCAAAATGGTATTTCCTAGATTATCTTCCAGAGTTTCTTGTAGTTTTGGTTTTTACATGTAAGTCTTTAATTCATCTTGAGTTAATTTTTGTATATGGGGTAAGGAAGGAGTCCAGTTTTAATCACCTGCATATGGCTAGCCAGTTTTCTCAGCACCATTTATCGAATAGAAAGTCCTTTCCCCATTGTTTGTTTCTGAAAGATTTATCAAAGACCAGATAGTCATAGGTGTGCAGCATTATTTCTGGGTTCTCTGTTCTGTCCCATTGTTCTATGTGTCTGTTTTTGTACCAGCACCATTCTGTTTTGGTTACTCTAGCCCTGTAGTATAGTTTGAAGTTAGGTAGCATGATGACTCCAGCTTTGTTCTTTTTGCTTAGTATTACCTTGGTTATTTGGATTCTCTTCTGATTCCACCTGAATTTTCAAGTAGTTTTTTTTTCTAATTCTGTGAAGAATGTCAATGGTAATTTTAATAGAAATAGCATTGAATTTATAAATTGCTTTAGCCATGTGTCCATTTCAAAGATACTGTTTCTTCCTATCCATGAGCATGGAATGCTTTTTTTTCATTTGTTCATGTCATCTCTAATTTATTTGATCAGTGGTTTATAGCTCTCCTTGTAGAAATCTTTCACTTCCTTGGTTAGCTGTATTGCTAGATATTTATGTGTGTGTGCGTGTGTGTGTGTGTGCTAATTGTGATTTGGCTTTCAGCTTGACTGGTGCTGTATAGGAATGCTAATGACTTTTTACACATTAATTTTGTATCCTGACACTTTGCTGAAGTTGTTTAAGGAACTTTTGGGCTGAGACTATTGCGTTTTCTAGATATAGGATTATGTCATCTGCAAACAGGGGTAGTTTGACTTCCTCTCTTTCTATTTGGATGCCCTTTCTTTCTTTCCTTTACCTGATTGGTCTAGCCATGACTGCAATACCACATTGAATAGGAGTGATGAGAGAGGGCATACTTGTCTTGATCCAGTTTTCAAGGGGAATGCTTCCAGCTTTTGCCCATTCAGTATGTTGTTGTCTGTGAATCTGTCATAGATGGCTCTCATTATATTGAAGAATGTTCCTTCAATACCTAGTTTATTGAGAGTTTCTAACATGAAGAGATGTTGAATTTTACCGAAGGCCTCTTCTGCAACTATTGAAATTATTAAGTGCTTTTTTTTTCCTTTAGTTCTGTTTATGTGATGAATCACATTTATTGATTTGCATATGTTAAACCAAAGTTGGCTCCCAGAGATAAAGCCTACTAGATCATAGTGGATAAGCTTTTTGATGTGCTTCTGGATTCAGTTTGCCAGCATTTTTTTGAGGATTTTTGCATTAATGTTCACCAAGGATATTGGTCTGAAGTTTTTGTTGTTGTTGTCATGTCTCTGCCAGCTTTTGGTATCAGGATACCCTTATAAAATGAGTTAGGAGGAGTCTTTCCTCCTCAATTTTTGGGATAATTTCAGTAGGAATGGTACCAGCTCTTTTTTGTACAATTTAAAGAAAATCAATGATATCAAGAGCTGTTTTTTAATAAAATAGACCACTAGCTAGAATAATAAAGAAGAAAAAAAAAAGATTGAAATAAACACAATGAAAAATGACAAGTGAGACATTACCACTGACCCTACAGAATACAAACAACAATCAGAGAATATTATGAACCCTTCTAACCTTATAAACTAGAAAAATCTGAAGGAAATGGATAAATTCCTGGACACATATACGCTTCCATACTGAACCAGGAAGAAATAGAATTCATGAACGGACCAATAATGAGCTCTCTAACTGAGTCCGTAATAAATAGCCTACCAACACAAAAATAAGCCCAGAACCATTGTTTAATTGTATTTTTTTTTTCTGGTGAGATGTTTGGGTTCCTTGTATATTCTTTATGTCAATCTCCTGTCAAATGAGTAGTTTGTAAATATTTTCTCTAATTCTCTAGGTTGCCTTTTTACTCTTTTTTTTTTTTTTTTTTTTTTTTTTTGCTATGCAAAAGCTTTATAGTTTGATAAAATCCCATTTGCTTATTTGCTTTTGCATTTGAGGTCTTATCAAGTTAGGTGTTCAACAACAGATGAAAGGATAAAGAAAACGTCACACACACACACACACACACACACACACACAAGGAAACTATTCAGCCATGTAAAAGAATTCTGTCATTTTCGGCAACGTGGATGAAACTAGAGGACTTTATGTCCTCCAACACATCAGGGAAAGATAATTAAACACTGCATGTTTTTATTTATATATGGAAGCTAAACAAACTTGATCTCATAGAAGCAAAAAGTAGAACAGATTATGTTAGAGGCTGGGAATAATGGGAGGAATGAAGGAATAGAGAAAGATTTGTTAAGGATACGGGGTCATTAGCTAGATAGCGGTAATACATTCTAGTGTTCCATGCTACTGTAGGATGACTATAGTTAGCTATATTACATAATTTCAAATAGATAGAAGGAAGATATTCAGTGTTCCAAACACAAATAAATGATACATGTTTAAGATGATGGATATGCTAATTACCCTGATCTAATCACTTTACATCATATGTATTGAAACATCACTATGTACTCCATGTAAAATTAGTATTTGTCAATTATAAAAGTAAAATAAAAAAGAAAGAAGGCAAGCATGAAGGAAAAAAGTAAAAAAAATGTTGTGCTATGTAATATAGTTACTTTTTAGTTCTATTGATGAACGCAGTATTTTTAAGCGTTGCTCCAAAGTTACTACTAGATTTATAAATTTACTTCAAAGATAAGATGAATAATATTAATTTCACTCACAGGCCTTCTCTGTCTCTACCCTACTCAAGGGGGCCTTATCTCAACTCTACATAAATCTGTGAAACTGGAGAAGTACCAGTTCTTCTACTCTATGAACTTTCCATACTTCTCTTTCATATTTCTCCTGCCCGCTATGTGAGTAAATTTTACGTTTATTTTTATAAACTAATTTAGAACATAAATGACTCAAACTATTATATCGCTAGGCAAATCCACATTAAAATATAAAAGCTCCTAGCAAAACAAAGGTCCAGAATGGTTTTCCAATTTACATTGAGTAAGTGGGGAAGATACCTGTAGAGATAAATGATCTTTGTCAATAGACCCTGAAGTCACACCAGAGGTGACAGAATGTGCTGCATGATAAGCCTAAATCAGATATAGTGTGACTTATGTCAATATAAGCATTTTTTGTCTTTCCCATAAAATTGACTTAGGGAGATGGGCTACATGGATAAGTTGAGAGTAACAGTGGAACTTTTATGTAAAATATATATTTTTAAATATAAGTGTTACTTAAACATGTTTCAAATCTCATACTCCAGAGAGAAAAGTGGGTTTTTGTAAATACAAACATTATATTAAAGTATACTATACATGTGGAAAATAATACAGATCAAAGTGTATAGACTGGTAATTTTTTTTTTGATTTTCAAAATAAATTCACCTAGGTAACAAGCAATAAGTTCAAGAAATAGAACATAAGCAGAAACCCAGGACTGCCTAACATTCACTTCCATTGCTACATCTGTATAACCATATTATAACTTCGAATACAAAAGATTAGCTTTGCCTTTTTTGAATTTCATATAAATATGGTTACACAGACTGTATCCTGTGTCTGGTTTATTTCACTCGACATAACATTTATGAAGTTCCATTAATTGTTGTAGCTTGTTATTGTCATTGTCATATGATAGCCCATTGTATAAATATACTATAAGTTTTATCCAGTTTGGGACTATTATGAATAGTACTTCTATGAACACACTTTTTGATGCATATATGTATGCATTTATGTTTAGTATATAACCTAAGTTTATACGTTACATGCATTAGTAGATGCTGCCCTAGAATTTTTCAAAATGCTTGTAATAATTTATACTTTCACCAGCTATGATGATTGCAATCTTTTTACATCTTCACCAGTACTTGTTATTCCATGCAATTTTCATTTACATCATTTTCCCAATGTGATTTGTAAGACATGTATATATGATACAAACCATAATACTAGAAATTTCTTAAACTATATATTGCAAAGACTATCAATCTGCAGCGAAATAAACAACTGGCTGGAATAGATGATCATGATACTTGTCCCCATACCTTCTTTCTCCATCCCATATCTGAGCACCTTAGGCAATGAGAAAAAGAGAAGATAAAATGAAGATGGCCTTAATTCAAATTCTGGGGTCCACTTTGGCAAAACAAGACTATGATTTCTAGAAGATACCATACATATCAGAGCTTTGTGGCTCTCATTTATGTATCTGCTGATGGGTTGTTGGGAACCTGGGTTATATCTTCAAAGAGTCTGTGTTTACTAAAATGCTTTTGAATAATGACTTTGCCAGCTGTGCTTGGCAGAATGGGCTGAAACAGGGAGGACATGAGGCAGGCCAGTTCAAAAAGTACTGCACTATTATAGGATCATATGCTGAAACAGAAGAATATGTTGGAGAAACAACTCAACAATTTTAGGTGCTTAAATTTTGTGTCTTCCTCAAAATGAGTCTCTATCCTTAAAATTACTTAACTCGTAACTTGAATTAATTTACTTCCAGACATTTACCCTGAATACAAAATGCTATATGTGTCAGCTTAAAGAGATCTGAGGAGTATTTTGGGCCATTTGACCCTCTGCTCCAGAAACTAAATATAATTTTATAATTTTTCCCTATCTGAGTGTTTCTAAATTTCAGCCATAAGACGTAAGTAGAAACAAATCTACTTCCTTAACAACTTTGGCCAACTGAAAAATGCATGATATGCCTAGAGAACATGCAGGGTCTTTAGAGTCAGACAAACAGATCTAATTTTGAACTTAGCAACTAAATTACTTCAAAGAGCCATACTTACTTTATTTGGCAATTTGGAATAGTGTAGGTTGGTTGATATGGGAACTGCGATGATTAAATTAAATTATTCATGTAAAATCCTTGGCACACATTGAGCATGCTATAAATGGTAGATAATATTGCTAAAATTTAATATAAGCTAGGTTTTAAATTTTGAATTCTTATAGATATCAAAATTGCATTGTGTTTTCCCATATATTTTTTACCTGTTTATGACATTCAAATTCAAATATCATATTTTAACATGACATAATTTTGAATAATTTTCCTAGGGAAAATAAAGTTTGCTAACAAGTTTTCTTACTATGCTTGCATTACAAAAACTTGCATATATTCTAGAGCATGTAGTTATCATTTATGCAGTTTATGCTATAAGTTTCCCAAGATTACGGACATAATTTGACTGTATAATTACTTTGACCTGAAAGACCAGTATCTCAAATATCAAATTTTCCTTTTACAGTTAAGCTACTTTTATGGGTGTGATTTGGTGAGAGTAATTGGCCTCTACATAGTTCCTTAGTTATAACCAATATCACAGATTCAATACTGTCTGGTTATGTATGTCTATTGCCCTATGAGTTCCAATGTTTCAACTAAGTACAACTGTTTTAATCAATACATAACACAGCAAGACTAGAACTGGCAGATGGGTGAGCAAATCATGATCACTGAAATAAAAGAACTAAAAGGAAGACTATTCGTTCTTATATAAATATGAGGGAACATTTTTTGTCTTAATCTATTTTGTGCTACTGTACCAGAATACCAAGACTGGGTAACTTATAATGAATGGAAATATAATAGCTTACAGACCTGAAGGCTGGAAAGTCCAATATAAAGGTGGTGACATCTGACAAGGGCTTTCTTGTTGTCTCATTACATGGCCAAAGGACACAGAGGAAAAAGGGAACCAAATTCATTTTTTCATAGATGGCATTAATTCCACCCATAATACTGGGTGGCCTAATCACCTCTTCACGGTCTCGTATCTTAATACTTTTACAATGGCAATTAAATTTCAACATGAATTTTGGAGGGGGCAAACATTCAAACTCCAGAAATTTTATACTAAGATAGTGTGGAACTATCATTAGTGGCAGTATAGATTTAGGAAACTTGTGTAAGTTGCTTTTAATAGAAAACAACATTAAAGATAGATCTTCAAAAAGCCATTTTGGTAAATCCTAGCAATTAATCTATTAATTATTGTGTTTGAGATGACAGCAATAATTGGTTCACAGGCTCATGGCAGTTAATATTGGTCAATTTTTAACTCAAGTCTATGTATATAAGCCTGTCATTTATTAGGAAAAACAGAAGAATGTTATTTCAATCCTCAAGAACCTAATGTAAATAGTCAATGTAGTTCTATTTATAAGTCATCAACACTTGCACTGTCTTGGCCACCTTTGCAATAAATTTGAATATTAAATTACCTTTTTAAAATTAATTACATGTATATATGATATACTGGGGCTCAAATATTCATCATTCTGCTCTCAGGGATTAAAGACACAGGTATATAATTGACCAATTGCAAAGTTATGTGCCAAATTCTGTTGTACTGGGTATGAACTGTGCTTCATGAATCTTATAGGCTAATTGTAGGAATAATTAAGGAATAAGCCAGTATCAGCAGTGTCAAAAGTATGTTGTCTATTTGGTTTAGAAATTTAGAACCTATTTGAGGAGCTAAAATCAAATAGATGCATAATGGGATTGCAACACTAAAAAATAATACCTTACACATGAGTAACACTAAATTAATTATTTTTCAGTTCACCTGAATTATGGTTTTTTGATGTACTTATTACAAAGGACAATTGTGTGCCAGAGCTTACTTTAATTACTTCAGTTAATCCATTTAACATATATTAATTGATATTGACATACACACATGTACACACTCCTTTCATTATAATAGATGAATGGAGAGAAAGGAATTAAAATTTCCTAAGGAAGTAATTTAAAAAAAAATACAACTGATATGTTAGGAAAAGTGGAATTTTATGATATGCCTTATTATAACCACAAAAAGCAGAAAAAAAGTGTAAGACAATAATAGAAGCCAAAGGCGAAGGCAACACATAGAAAACAGTAATGAATGTGATAAATACGAATCCAACAACATGATTAATTACTGTGACCTAGATACACCAAATAAAAGACAGAGACTGTGAGTGAATAAAAAAGAGACCCAACTATGTATGTGTATAAGATAGCCACTTTAAATATAAAGAAACAAGTTGATTTAAAGTAAATAGATGAAGAAAGATACGCCATGCTAACGCTAATCAAAACAAAGTAGGAGTAACTATATTAATTTCAGACACAGCAGATTTCAGAGCAAGGAAATTTATATTATAATAATGGGGTCAATTCTCCAAGAAGACATAGAAATCTTTAGGGTATACATGCTTAACAACAGAGCATCAATATTTGTGCAGCAAAAACTAAAATGAGAAATAGATAAACCCACTGTTATAATTGGAGACTTTTTTTTTTTTAATCAGAAATAGACATATCCAGCTAGCAGAAAATCAGTGAGGATTTAGCTGAACCCAACAACATCATCAGTCAACTGGATATAACAGACATCTATATATTTTTTTAAATCCAACAACAGCAGAATACACATTTCAAAAATAGCGTAAGCTGAATAAAAATAAAAACACCACTGATCAAAAATGTGTGAGATGCAGCAAATCAGTGCTTAGAGGAAAATTTGTAGCATTGAGTACATATATTAGAAAAGAAGAAATATCCAAAATAAATCACCACAACTTTATCTTTGAAAACTAGGAAAGAAGAAAATGAAATCCAAAGTAAGCAGAAGAAACAAAATAATAAAAATTAGAGCAGGAATCAATAAGATTAAAAATATAAAATCAAGAAAACCAAAAGCTACTTATTAGAAGATGAATAAAATCAGTAAGCCTCTAGCTAGGGTAAGAAAAACATAGCTGTAATACTCATATCAGAAATGAAAGAAAAGACATCACTATATAACTCATGTATATTAACAAGATTATAAAGGAATACTGTGAACAACTTGATTCCCATAAATTTGATAAGCTATAAGAAATGAAAAATTTCCTTGAAAGGCATAATCTTCCAAAACTCGCACAAGAAAAAACATACAATTTTAAGTGGCTTGTATCTATTAAAGAAATTGAATCCATAATTAAAGGTCTAAAGCAGAAAGCACAGGCACAGATGCTTTCACTGCTGATTTCTACCAAACTTCCAATAAAGAAATTATAGCAATTCTCTATATGCTACTTCACAAGGTAGAAGTAATATTTTCTAAATCATTCTATGAGGCTAATGCCCTGCTACCAAAACCAGGCAAAAACATCACAAGACAAGAAAACAACAGACTAATATCTCAAATAAAAATAAATGCAAAATCCTCAACAAAATATGACTAATCAATTCCAACAATGTATAAAATATTATACATAATAACCAAGTGGAATTTATCTTAGATATCAAGGCAGATACAACACTTGGAAATCAATTGATGTAAAGAAGAAAAGTCACATGATCATTTCAAAAGCATTTGACATAATCTAACACCTATTTATGATAAATAGAAGTCTCAGTAAACTAGGAATAGGAGAAAACTTCTTCAACTTAATCAAGAATATCTATAAAATTCCTACAGTAAACATTAAGCTAAATGTTCAGAAACTAAAAGCTTTCATGCTAATATTTACCACAAAGCATTGAAGTCCCCTCTCACCACTAGTTTTCAACATTATAATGAAAGTACTAGCTAATGCAATAAGATTAGAAAAGGAAACAAAAGGTATACATAAGGGGAAAGAAGAAATAAAACTCTTTGTTCACAGATGATATGATTGTCTATGTAGAAAATGTGAAAGAATAGACCAAAAACATCCCGATATCACTAATAAGCAATTACAGCAAGATTACAGGATATAAGGATATATACAAACTCAATCATCCCCATATATCAGCAATAAACAAAATTAGAATTCAAAATTTAAAACATATATTATTTACATTAGCACCAAAAAGCGTCACTTATAAATTTAACAAAAATGTGAAAAATGTATATGTGTAAAACTACAAAACTCTGATGAAAAAAAGCCAAAAGAACTAAATGGAAAGATATTCCGTGTTCATGGATAAAGACTCAATATCGTCAAGATGTCAGTTTTACCCAGCTTGATATATAGATTCAATGCAATCTTAGCTTACTTTGCAGAAATAGGCACAATTATTCCGCAGTTTACGTATACAGAAAAAGTCGCGGACTACCCACCACAATATTGAAGAACAAAGTTAAGTCTGACACTACCTGACTGTAAAACTTACGTACTATAAAGCTACAGTAATTAAAATAATGAGGTATTGGTAAAAGAATAGACAAATGGTTCTCCCAGCACAGTGTTTCAGCTCAGAGAATGGACAGACTGCCTCCTCAAATGGGTCACTGACCCCCGTGTAGCCTAACTGGGAGACACCTCCCAGTAGGGGCCAACTGACACCTCATACAGCTAGGTGCCCCTCTGGCACAAAGCTTCCAGAGGAAGGATCAGGCAGCAATATTTACTGTTCTGCAATATTTGCTGTTCTGCAGTCTCCACGGGTGATACCCAGGCAAACAGGGTCTGGACTGGATCTCCAGGAAACTCCAGCAGACCTGCAGCTGAGGGACCTGACTGTTAGAAGGAAAACTAACAAATAGAAAGGAATAGCATCAACATCAACAAAAGGATATCCACACCAAAACCCCATCTGTAGGTCACCAACATCAAAGACCAAAGGTAGATAAAACCACAAAGATGGGGAGAAACCAGAGCAGAAAAGCTGAAAATTCTAAAAACCAGAGTGCCTCTTCTCCTCCAAAGGATTGCAACTCCTCACCAGCAACGGAACAAAGCTGGATAGAGAATGACTTTGATGAGCTGACAGAAGTAGGCTTCAGAAGGTCGGTAATAACAAACTTCTCAGAGCAAAAGGAGGATGTTCAAACCTGTCACAAGGAAGCTAAAAACCTTGAAAAACAGATTAGACGAATGGCTAACTAGAATAAACAGTGTAGAAAAGACCTTAAATGGCCTGATGGAGCTGAAAACCATGGCGCAAGAGCTAAGTGATGCACGCAAAAGCTTCAGTAGCTGATTTGATCAAGTAGAAGAAAGGGTATCAGTGATTGAAGATCAAACAAATGAAATGAAGTAAGAAGAGAAATTTAGAGAAAAAAGAGTTAAAATAAACCAACAAAGCCTTCAAGAAATATGGGACTATGTGAAAAGACCAAATCTACATTTAATTGGTGTACATGAAAGTGACTGGAAGAATGGAACCAAATTGGAAAACAGTCTTCAGGATATTATCCAGGAGAACTTCCCCAACCTAGCAAGGCAGGCCAACATTCAAATTCAGGAAATACAGAGAACACCACAAAGATACTCCTCGAGAAGAGCAAACCCAAGACACATAATTGTCAGATTCACCAAGGCTGAAATGAAGGAAAAAAATGTTAAGGGCAGCCAGAGAGAAAGGTTGGGTTACCCACAAAGGGAAGCCCATCAGACTAACAGTGGGTATCTCAGCAAAAACTCTGCAAGCCAGAAGAGAGTTGGGGCCAATATTCAACATTCTTAAAGAAAAGAATTTTCAACCCAGAATTTCATATCCAGCCAAACTAAGCTTCATAAGTGAAGGAGAAATAAAATCCTTTACAGAGAAGCAAACTCTGAGAGATTTTGTCACCACCAGGCATGCCCTACCAGAGCTCCTGAAGGAAGCACTAAACATGGAAGGGAACAACCAGTACCAGCCACTGCAAAAACATGCCAAATTGTAAAGACCATCGATGCCAGGAAAGAACTGCATCAACTAATGGGCAAAATAACCTGCTAACATCATAATGACAAGATCAAATTCACACATAACAATATTAACCTTAAATGTAAATGGGCTAAATGCCCCAATTAAAAGACACAGACTGTCAAAATGGATAAAGAGTCAAGACCCATCAGTGTGCTATATTCAGGAGTCACATCTCACATGCAGAGACACACATAGGCTCAAAATAAAGGGATGGAGGGAGATCTAACAAGCAAAAGGAAAGAAAAAAAAAGGAGGGGTTGCAATCCTAGTTTCTGATGAAACAGACTTTAAACCAATAAAGATCAAAAGAGACAAAGAAGACCATTACATAATGGTAAAGGGATCAATTAAAAAAGAAGAGCTAACTATCCTAAATATATATTCACACAATACAGGAGCACCCAGATTCATAAAGCAAGTCCTTAGAGACCTACAAAGAGACTTAGACTCCCACACAATAACAATGTGAGACTTTAATACTCCATTGTCAATATTAGACAGATCAATGAGACAGAAGGTTAACAAGGGTAGCTGGGACTTGAACTCAGCTCTGCACCAAGCCAACCTAATAGACATCTACAGAACTCTCCACCCCAAATCAACAGAATATACATTCTTCTCAGCACCATATCACACTTATTCCAAAATTGACCACATAGTTGGAAGTAAAGCACTCCTCAGCAAATGTAAAAGAACAGAAATCACAACAAAGTGTCTGTCAGACCACAGTGCGATCAAATTAGAACTCAGGATTAAGAAACTCACTCAAAACCGCACAACTGCATGGAAACTGAATAACCTGCACCTGAATGACTACTGGGTAAATAACGAATTGAAGGCAGAAATAAAGATGTTCTTTGAAACCAATGAGAACAAAGACACAACATACCAGAATCTCTGGGACACATTTAAAGCAGTGTGTAGAGGGAAATTTATAGCACTGAATGCCCACAAGAGAAAGCAGGAAAGATCTAAAATTGACACCCTAACATCACAACTAAAAGAAATAGAGAAGCAAGAGCAAACAAATTCAAAAGCTAGAAGGCAAGAAATAACTAAGATCAGAGCAGAACTGAAAGAGATAGAGACACAAAAAACCCTACAAAAAATCAATGAATCCAGGAGCTGGTTTTTTGAAAAGATCAACAAAATAGATAAACCGCTAACAAGACTAATAAAGAAGAAAAGAGAGAAGAATCAAATAGATGCAATAAAAAATGATACAGGGGATATTACCACCGATGCCACAGAAATACAAGCTACCATCAGAGAATACTATAAACACCTCTACGCAAATAAACTTGAAAATCTAGAAGAAATGGATAAATTCCTGGACATACACACCCTCCCAAGACTAAACCAGGAAGAATTTGAATCTCTGAATAGACCAATAACAGGTTCTGAAATTGAGGCAATAATTAATAGCCTACCAATCAAAAAAAGTCCAGGACCAGATGCATTCACAGCCGAATACTACCAGAGGTACCAAGAGGAGCTGATACCATTCCTTCTGAAACTATTCCAATCAACAGGAACAGAGGGAATCCTCTCTAACTCATTTTACGAGGCCATCATCATCCTGATACCAAAGCCTGGCAGAGACACAACAAAAAAAGAGAATTTTAGACCAATATCCGTGATGAACATCGATGCGAAAATCCTCAATAAAATACTGGCAAACCGAATTCAGCAGCACATCAAAAAGCTTATCCACCACAATCAAGTCGGCTTCATCTCTGGGATGTAAGGCTGGTTCGACATACACAAATCAATAAACATAATCCAACACATAAACAGAACCAACTACAAAAACCACATGATTATCTCAATAGGTGCAGAAAAGGCCTTTGATAAAATTCAACAGCCCTTCATGCTAAAAACTCTCAATAAATTAGGTATTGATGGAACGTATCTCAAAATAATAAGAACTATTTATGACAAATCCACAGCCAGTATCATACTGAATAGGCAAAAACTGGAAGCATTCCCTTTGAAAACTGGCACAAGACAGGGATGCCCTCTCTCACCACTCCTATTCAACATAGTGTTGGAAGTTCTGGCCAGGGCAATCAGGCAAGAGAAAGAAATAAAGGGTATTCAATTAGGAAAAGAGGAAGTCAAATCGTTCCTGTTTGCAGATGACATGATTGTATATTTAGAAAACCCCATCGTCTTAGCCCAAAATCTCCTTAAGCTGATAAGCAACTTCAGCAAAGTCTCAGGATACAAAATCAATGTGCAAAAATCACAAGCATTCCTATACACCAATAACAGACAAACAGAGAACCAAATCATGAGTGAACTCCCATTCACAATTGCTACAAAGAGAATAAAATACCTAGGAATCCAACTTACAAGGGATGTGAAGGACCTCTTCAAGGAGAACTACAAACCTCTGCTCAATGAAATAAAAGAGGACACAAACAAATGGAAGAACATTCCATGCTCATGGATAGGAAGAATCAATATCATGAAAATGGCCATACTGCCCAAGGTGGTTTATAGATTCAATGCCATCCCCATCAAGCTACAAATATCTTTCTTCACAGAATTGGAAAAAAACTACTTTAAAGTTCATATGGAACCAAAAAAGAGCCTGCATTGCCAAGGCAACCCTAAGCCAAAATAACAAATCTGGAGGCATCACGCTACCTGACTTCAAACTATACTACAAGGCTACAGTACCAAAACAGCATGGTATTGGTACCAAAACAGAGATATAGACCAATGGAACAGAACAGAGTCCTCAGAAATAACACTACACATCTACAACCATCTGATCTTTGACAAACCTGATAAAAACAAGAAATGGGGAAATGATTCCCTATTTAATAAATGGTGCTGGGAAAACTGGCTAGCCATATATAGAAAGCTGCAACTGGATCTCTTCCTTACACCTTATACAAAAATTAATTCAAGATGGATTAAAGCCTTAAATGTTAGACCTAAAACCCTAGAAGAAAACCTAGGCAATACCCTTCAGGACATAGGCATGGGCAAGGACTTCATAACTAAAACACGAAAAACAATGGCAACAAAAGCCAAAATTGACAAATGGGTCTAATTAAACTAAAGAGCTTCTGTACAGCAAAAGAAACTACCATCAGAGTGAACAGGTTACCTACAGAATGGGAGAAAATTTTTGCAATCTATCCATCAGACAAAGCGCTAATATCCAGAATCTACAAATAACTGAAACAAATTTACAAGAGAAAAAACAACCTCATCAAGAAGTGGGCAAAGGATATGAGCAGACACTTCTCAAAAGAAGACATTTATGCAGCCAACAGACACATGAAAAAAGTGCTCATCATCACTGGTCATCAGAGAAATGTAAATCAAAACCACAATGAGATACCATCTCACACCAGTTAGAATGGCGATCATTAAAAAGTCAGGAAAAAACAGATGCTGGAGGGGATGTGGAGAAATAGGAATGCTTTTACACTGTTCGTGGGAGTGTAAAGTACTTCAACCATTGTGGAAGACAGTGTGGCAATTCCTCAAGGATCTAGAACTAGAAATACCATTTGACCCAGTGTTCCCATTACTGGGTATATGCCCAAAGGATTATAAATCATGCTGCTATAAAGACGCATGCACATATATGTTTATTGCAGCACTATTCACAATAGCAAATACTTGGAACCAACCCAAATGTCCATCAATGATAGACTGGATTAATAAAATATGGCACACATACACCATGGAATACTATGCAGCCATAAAAAAGGATAAGTTCATGTCCTTTGCAGGGACATGGATGCACCTGGAAACCATAATTCTGAACAAATTCTCACAAGAACAGAAAACCAAACACCACATGTTCTCACTCATAGGTGGGAATTGAAAAATGAGAACACTTGGACACAGGGCTGGGAACATCACACCCTGGGGCCTGTCGTGGCGTTGGGGGCAGAGGGAGGGGTAGCATTAGGAGAAATACCTAATGTAAATGACGAGTTAATGGGTGCAGCAAACCAACATGGCACATGTATGCCTATGTAACAAACCTACACGTTTTGCACATGTACCCTAGAACTTATAATAATAATAAAAAAGAATAGACAAATGAATTAATGAAACAAAATAGAAAGCCTAGATATAGACCCAGATACAGACAAAAAGCTGATCTTTGACAAAGGAGCAAAGGCAATAAATGGAGAAAATATAGTCTTCTCAACAAATGGCAGTGAAAAAAAACAGAGATTAATATGCAAAAAGAAAATAAGAATCTAGACACTGAGTTTATATCCTTCCCAAAAATTAGCTCAAAATGGACATAGCCCTAAATACACAATTTAAAACTATAAAGCCCTAGAAGATAAAACAAGAAAATATAAATGGTCTTGAGTTTGGGGATGACTTTTTAGATACTGTCACAATTTGTTCCTGTTGCTGTAATGAAATATCTTTGACTAGGTTATTTATAAATATACAAATTTATATCTCAAAATGCTATAGGCTAGGAAGTTAAAGGTACCAGCAAATTTAGTGTCTGGTAAAGGCTCATTCTCTGCTTTGTAGATAGCACCTATTGCTTCATTTCCACATGGTGAAAAGAGTAAACACTGTGTCCTCACATGGTGGAAGTTCAAAAATGGCTAAACAGACACTCTCAAGTTGTTTTTTCTATATATAAGAACATTAATCCCATTTATGAGGACTCTACCCTCATGACCTAATTATCTCCTAAAGCCTCCACTTATTACTATTGCATTGGTGATTATGTTTCAGCATGATTTTTGGAGGAGCACAAACATTCAAAGTATACAGATGCTAAACTAAAGGCACAATCAAAGAAGAAAAAATTGATAAACTGGACTTCATTAAAATGAAAAGTTTTGCTCTGCAGAAGACACTGTCAAAGAATAAAAGACAAGCCACAGATTGGGAGATAATATTTGCAAAAGAAACAACTGATAAAAGGCTATTAGTCAAAATGCACAAAGAAGTCTGAAAGCTCAACAATAAGAATGCAAATGAGTGAATTAAAAAAAAACAGACCAAAGACCTTGCATAGACATCTCACCAAAGAAGATCTGAATGACAAATAAGTATATGTAAGGATGATTATGTCATCTGTCATCAGAGAAACGCGAAGTAAAACAACAATGAGATACCACTACACACCTGTTAGAATGATCGAAATCTAGAACAGACAACAACAAATACTGGCAAGGATGTGAAGCAACAGGAACCCTCAATTATTTTTGGTGGAAAAGCAAAAAAGTACAGCCACTTTGAAGACAGTTTGGTGTTTTTTTTTACAAAACTAAGTACGTACTTACCACAGGATCCAGCAATCATGTTTCTTGGTATTTACCCAAATGAATTGAAAACTTACATCTACACGGATGTTTATAGCAACTTGACTCATAATTGCCAAAACTTGGAAGTAACCAAGATGTCCTTCTGTAAATGAATAAATGATAAATGGATAAACAAACTGTGGTACATCTGGAAAATGGAATATTATTCAGTGCTAAAAGGAAAGGTGCTATCAAGGTATGAAAAGACATGGAAGAAACTTAAATGCATGTTGATAAGTGAAAGAAGCAGCCTCCAAAGGCTACCTGCTGTATGATTCCAACTATATAAGATTCTGAAAAAAAAAAACAAAAAAACAGAGAAAACAAAACAATCGAGGTCTCCCAGTGATTAGGTGGAGGGGAAGGATGAATAAGAGAAGCACAGGGAATATTTAGGGCAGTAAGTGACTGTGTGATTCACATCATAATGGTGGACACATGTCATTATATATTTGTCCAAACCCATAGAATGTAGGACACCAAGAAAGAATACTAATGTAAACCATGGACATTGAATTATAATGACATATAAATTCAAGTTCGTCAATTGTAACAAATGTTCCACTCTGATGGGGAAAATTAACAATGGAAGAGTCTATGCATGTTTGGGGACAGCAGGTGTATGAAAAATATCTGTAAGTTCTGCTTAATTTTGCTGTGAGCTTAAAAATGTAATAAAAATAACATCTATTTTTTAAAAAGTAATTCTAGAACAAGACAGAATTAGCTACTTTCAGTGAGATTCAGAAAAAAATAAAGTAGCTAGATTAAAGCACAACTCATATAGGTATTTCTTAATAAGTATCTGAACCTGAAATATGTGTAAATCTTTACTATCATTATGCTATATAGGAATTATCCAAAGTGTGAAGTAATATGTAGGAAGGTGTTTGGAACTTAATAGAACATGCAAATGAATTTGAATATACTTTAATGACAATAAAGATGCTTGTCATTTTTCACTTCACTTACTTACTCCTATTATTATCATGGTGTTTTTATTAAAGCATTTTAATGTAAAAGCACTACAAGAGGAAGCCCCTGAACATGCAATCTATGTTGAACATTCAATACTTAACCAAAGTAGCCACTTAAAGACTGGGAACAGTGTATCTCAAGGCATCCTAAAAATGTAGTCTAATACCACAAGAAATTTGCTGCACTGAGCAATATTTCCAACATCTCAATGGTTCTATTTGTTTTCTATTGGTTTGTTAAAATTCAGTAAAAGGTTTTCCCTAGTAGTGAACTGAATCAGAAGAACCAGACCCCATACAAAGTCTGTTTTAATGAAAATCAGTGTTTGTTTTCTTACTAATTTTATATGTGTATACATAATGTGTGTATATACATATATGTAATTCTATATTCTCAATAATTTAGCAAGTTTTTTTGTCAAAGCTTATTTTTATGATGGCAGCTGTAATTGTACATGGATACCTATCTGAGAGCAGTTATTAAGGGGCAGTCACATTTTCATTCTTGCCTAAGAGTAAAACTAAATGAAGGCAAAGAAAATATTCTTAAAAAAAGAGATCACACTGCCTTTACTGATAGAGGTTTAACTCTTGGAAAAGTAGCAATGTGATCCAGGATGCCAGTGTAAGTAAAAATTTTAAGAAAAAATAATCATAAGTTATGCATTTGAAATTTCTCTCCCAAAAAGCATGAGTTTCAATAAAGTTGTACAAGATGATTTATACCTTATACTCATGATATAAATAGTGCCATAATTAGGTGATTCTTTCCTCCAAAACAAAAGACAAAATGTACATAAAATATTTTAGAATAGCCAACTAAAAATAACTTAAGAAGGAGTATTGGTAATATAGCTATAATTTCTTATAAGTACCACACGGACTAGTAGTGTTCAAATAATACTTGTGCTCTCAATTTTAACTCTGCATTCTATTTTATACATCACAGTTTGTGAAATAATTGAGTTGAAATAACATTTAACTATTCAATTTATACTATCACATTAATTCTAATTGCAAAATTTTTATAGAGTTTTTACTGTGTTTTATATACAGGGCACGAAGAATATAATAGTCAAAAAGATGATTCCTCTCATGATGCTCAGATTTTAATAGAGAAAAACAATAAACACATAAACAAGAAATCAGATTGTAATTGTAGTTATGTAGAGAATAAACATAAGTCTGAGTGTTCAAAAATATAACAAACTGTGGTTTGAATTCAATCAAACAGAAATCAAGTGAAAGTACATCACAGAAAAATTAACAGCTACTGTAAAGGCCCAAAGATAGAAACCCATTGGCTTGAGCAAGGTGCAAAAGATCACCCTCATGGCTACCACAGAGGGGATAAATGGGAAAGTGGGAAGAAAAGAAGTTAGAGATAGATAAGGACCAGGTCATATAGACCCAACATTTCACTCTAAGTCATTTGAGAGTTTTAAAGCCCTCTAATAAATTATATAGCTAATAAGTAATTTAATCAGATTAAGACTTTAAACAAGAATTAGTAGTCTTCACTAGAGATCCTCACAATAGAAATGGAAAAAAAATGGATGGATCTCATTTTTGAACTTACTATCAAATTGGATAAGGATGCTGAAAAAAATAGAATAATCCCAGATAACTACCAGATATTTATTTCATTGTGCTATCTTCTTGAAATGGGAGAGATGAGCAGATTTAGGGATGGTGGAAGAAATTAATAGTTCTATGTTTATCCATTTTAAGATTGAGCTGTGTCTTGGTCCATGTTGTGTTGCTGTAACAGAGTATCTGTGACTCAGTACTTTATAAAGAAAAGTTTATTTAGCTCACCGTTCTGTAAACTGGGAAGTTCAAAGACATGTCCCCAGCTTCTGAGAAGAGCTTTCATGCTACTGCATAGCATGGCTGAGAGGTCAAAGGGGGAAGTGGAGACATGCAAAGAGACAAAACATAAGGGGCATCCTAGCTTTATAACAACCCACTCTTGAGGGAAATAATCTATTCCTCAGAGATCTAATCCAATCTTGTCAGAGGGAGAACTGCACCAAGACATTCATGAAGGATCCACCCCCATAATCCAAACAATTCCCACTAGTCTCCACCCTCCAGCACTGCCACATTGGTGATCAAATTTCAACATAAGTTATGATGGGGACAAACAGACCATATCCAAACCATAATAAGCTGCCTATTGGAAATACTCATGCAAGTATCAAGCTGTTAAATATAAAAGTATGGAGCTCAGATAAGCAGTCATGGCTGAATAAATTAATCTGGGAGTCATTATATTAAGATATTACTTAAAGCAATATAATGGGATTAAAACAAAGGCAGCTCAAATTGAGAAGAGTATTAAGTAAAACATTTTTAAAATATTAAAAATTATAAAAATAAGGACAATTGACAACACAGTTGTAAAATTCCCATTTTAGGATTATAAAGTTTTTGGTGGCTTTGTAAAAATGTTTAGAAAATTTTCAATGTATATTGACAAAAAAAAAACTGTAAAGAAAGGAAGAATAAAATCCTTATGGGAGGGCCACTATGAAACGTTGCTTTGCATTGAGAAGCAATGGACAACAGACAAAAATTTCTAAAAAATCTCTGGGCATATTGTAAAACTTCAACTCTTTAATGAAAAAGAGATTATTATAAAATAGCATAAAAGGGAAAGAATATCAACACTTTTCTCCAGTTCTCTTATTTGCTTAGAGATTTGTAGATATTGTGATAATATTTATGGTATTTTTATAAATATATAAATTATCACCTGTAGAAAGGATAAAAGATGCTTGCAAGAAAAAATTTCTGAGAATAAAGTATATTTATTTTATAAAATAAGAGTTAATAAGTTGAATATCTATACAGTATGGAAAACTAGCTCACCAAATAAAGACTAGCTCACCAAAACATAAAGTAATAATTTTACTGTGATAGGTTCCTTGAGCCCCATAAACGATAATGCAAAATAGTATTGGAAAAAAAAAAACACTTTTCTTTGATGAGATTGTACATCTTGAGGCAATCAAACTTTATACGAAATATTTTTGGAGACAAAAAGAATTAGATTCGTGTAAAAATGGCTATGGCTAAGATAAGACATACAAATAAATTACTGCTACAAAGTCTTTTAAGAGAGACAGCTTAGTGGAAATGCAAATCTGTCCTTCACAATTTATAAGCTATTATTTTAGCATATTTATGACATGATTGTATGGTGTCGTGAATAGAGTTTTATTGATTGAATTTCTTAACTGTTCTAAAGATTGATGAAATAATTAATTGAAGTATTTAATTCACATTTTCTCTTCCTACGCAAGTCCCTCAAATATTTGCTCTTCCTACTTGGCTTTTTTTCTGAGGTAATCCACATTTTAGCTACTGGTGTGACAAATAGCCACAGTCAGTCACATTCCTAACAAAGACAAATAACTACTATATATACATTCTAATGAAATTTATATCCTGCTCAAGAAAGTATATCTCATTTTGCTTTTGATCTAATTTTATATTTTATAAAAAAGTTACTAACATAATATACCCTGTGATCTGTTACTGCATCAAAATCATATTTAAAGTGGATATTTTTGTGCAGTTAGACTACTTTACAGACAGTAGTAACAGAAATACTAATCCAAACTGAATTATTTGTGAATAAAGCTGAGTCTTATTTCAGAGATGTACAATGACATAAAGCTCCATTTATCTAAGATTTCCTCATTATTCCCTTCCTCTGTGTGTTAGTTTCATTCAAATTAGTTTTGTAATGTAGCAAAAATGGTTCTAAATATTTTTCAAATACCATGCTTACCATATAGGCATAATTTGCCTCACAAATCTTGACTTTTGCTCCATTTGACTGGCTTGAAGCACATGCCTATTTCTAAATTAATCACTCTCTCTAGGTTATTTCATATGCTGATTACCCTAGAACAAGTAAGATACCTCAGTTTTATATGAATAGTGTCATTTCCCCCAAAACCTCATGGATTCACAAATGAAAATCAGAGATTTTCAAGAAAGAAAAGGAGAGCATTCATACAGGGGAACAGATAACAAAACTATGCACTATATATTTTTTTCATTTTATTGAAGCCAGAGGAATTATAATGTTGCTGTGAGAAATGGATTAATGGGCTGGGCTTCTCTGACACTGAATTCTTCTTATGTGACTTTTCACATTGTTATACTTAGAGTTTTAAAATGACAGAAGGATTTGATCTACATTTTGAATTTGAGAAAATTTCTCAGGGTTTTACAACTGTGAAGAGTTCTCATAATGTTCCTAATTTGTACATGGGCACAATGACTTAAATGGTTGTGCTTAGGACTGGTTCTTACAACATCATCTACCTCTACTACACACAGCAAGTTGTTTAGATATAAGTGCTTTCACATCTCCAGTACAATTATTCCCCCAGAAATTTATTTACATTGTAAAAATATTTGACATTTTTTACCACTAACCAGTTCAAAATCATTGCAAAATGCCACATAAATATTATTCTTTTTGTTTCTCAGAGTCTAAATTTTGTAGAACAACTAATAAATATCTGAATTATGAGTTTCAGGTTTTTAAAAAAATTATTAGTATTTATGTTGCAAGTTAGTTAAACAACTTTTTAGGAGGACGGGAAGTTAAATATTGGGATATCAACTTTTTTAAACACTGGAAGCAGGCACTGTGGGAGATTGCCCTAGATAGCTACAATTACAGAGGGAGAGCACCTAGCCAGTGCCTGGTAAGGCAAGAGCAGTCTGTGCACACAGCTTAGTGGTAGCTTTGGCTCTTATTTTGGAATACAACTATCTCACCTGGGATTCAAAAATTTATAACTGATCTATTGACTGTAACTATCTGAATTCTTGCTGCCACACTCTAAATAGGTCGCCTTCACTCTCTATTCCTCTCGCTGTTATCTTTCACTTGGCTGATTTTCCAGACTTTTATAGGGTGCTGAATCATATCAAATTTTTTTCTGTCTCTATTCAGAAGATCATGTATAATTCTTCTTGAAGAACAAATGATACCAACATGATCATGATGATATTTTTATTACTCCTAATCAAATACATATTTATGTTGATTGCATATATCAACTAAACACTCTTTGACTCTTCAGTTTATGAACACTTTATATTCCATAAAATGGAAAAGCACTTTTAACACAGTAATTGATCGCCTATATTTGCACAATAATTTTGAAAGATTTTAAAACCAGTTTAAAAATGTATTAAGTTGATTAGGTAAGTTGATTCTTTGTGGCAAATTGGCTTTTATTAAATTGGCTTTCTGCAAATTTATCTACAAAAATGTCTATTTCTCATATGAAACTATCTTTTAATTCAGTTACATGTGTACCATGACTTGCTTTTGTGAAGACAACTTTATATGCAATGACTCAAAGATCTTCCATTAAGAATCTTGGGGGGGGTGTGTGTGTGTGTGTGTGTGAGACAAGGTCTCACTCTGTTGCCCAGGCTGGAGTAGAGTGATGCAATCTAGGCTCACTGCAGCCTTGACCTCCCAGGCTCAATCTTTCCACCCACCTCAGCCTCTTGAGTAGCTGGGACCACAGGCATGCACCACCATGCCTGGACTTTTTAAATTGTTTTTATTTTTTGTAGAGATGCAGTCTCCCTGTGTTGTGATTCTCCTTTCTCGGCCTCCCAATGTGCTGGGATTACAGGCATGAACAACTTCAGCAGGCCAAGAGTCATGAAACTTGTGTGAAAACATGTGATATCAGTGAAAAATTGCAGGTACTGCTAAACTTATTAAACTTTGTTGACTACTTTGTTAAGTGAAGAGAATGCTCAGTTTTATTAGAAGTTAGTGAAATAAGTGTACAGTTGTTGCCCACACAGTTTCATGAACCCTCTGAAATCTACTCACAGATCCAAGGTTACAATTCTGGGATCCTTACTCTAGAATGTTGGTCCACCCTGATTTCTATATGTTGGTCTCCATAACTTTTATGTGGTGAGCAAGAACCTATGTTGGACCTTTATGTTTCATTGCCTTAAGTAGAATGCCATTTATCAAATAGTGGATGATTTCTGAGGAGAAAAGAGTCTTACATTGTTCAACAGTAGAGTTCTTGGAAACAAAAGGCCCCATCTGCTGGAAACTTGCCAGATAAGAAACCGTGAATTAGAAGTGGGGTTCTGTGAGGCAAAAAAAAATATATATATATATGTATATATATCTGAAAACAAACCTTAAAGGATAAATTTGATTTCCTGAGCAGTCTTGGTCATCATGATCCAAGGAGTATTTGTGAAAGGAAGCCTGAGAGCAGACATAGTAACCTGGCAACCTGATCAGGTTAGGGCTAAGCCCTTGTATTTAAGCACTAAAATCAAATTGTCTTTCTCCTTACTAATAATTGGTAAGATGAGGCTTGCCAGTTATGTGATTAAATTTACTCACTTTTTTATTTTTTTAATTTTAATCTTTATTAAAGCTGTTTACATCCATATTTAAAAATATTAAATAACTCTAAAACTAGCTATTATTTACTTTGCTTCTCTAAGCTCAGATGTATTTATATGTGGTTTATCTAGGACAAATACCCAGAAAGAGACTTTCTTGCTTATATCAGGATATTTTAGTAATAGATACCTCCAAAGCCAAATTGTAATCTTCAAAAATGTAGAGATCAAGGAAGACAAGAAAACAAGACTGAAGAATTCTTCCAGATTGTAAATGCAGTGTAACTCTGTGTTGGATCTTGGACTACAACTTTTTTTTTTCCTTATGCTCTAAAGGACGTTATTAGCATTACTAGTATGAGTGGTAAAGTAGAAAAAGGCACTCAGGTATTTAGGAGTAATTCAGCAACTTACTCCCATATGATTCAGAATAACAATAGTAATAATGATAGGTATATAAAATAAAGACATGACAAAGCAATATAATAAAAGTTTACAATTGGGATAGCCTAAATGAAGGGTAATCAACATGAAGGTCTTTTCACGATTTTTGCAATTTTCCCCTATAATTATAAACTTACTTGAAATTTTAAAAAGTCACTGTTAGTATTAAAGGAAAAAATAAGGAAGTAAAAGTAATTTATGTTATTATTTCTTATAGTTTCCATGTATTGTTTATTTATAAGTTAATACTATAGGTTACTCAAGATCATATTTTACCACATTTTATATTATGTGTAGCCTTGTTAGTTGAGCTACATCTAACTCAAAAATTGTCCTGGAAATATATTTTTTCTTTATACCAAGAAACAATTTCAAAATTATTGAAAAGTTACAATAATAATGCAAAGAACATTTTTACTAAACTGTAGGAAAGTAAGGTGTAGGCATAATGCATGATCACCCATAGATACTTGAGTACATTTCCTGTAAATGATAAATTCTCTATGTTATCACAATATTACCTGAAAAATTACAACATTAACACTGAAAAAAATGCTGTCATTTAGTCCACAGACTCTTGTCTAATATTTAACATAGTCTTAATATGGATAACATTGTTTTAGCATTAAAACATTTCAATATCTTATAGTCTGCAAACTCTTCTTCTAAACCTGTGAGAGATCTTCATGTAGTTTCCTATTTAAAAAGAGTGTTCTTTTAAATATTACATCTTCTAATGTGTACCTTGGATAATATGCCTTCCTCCTTACTATACCATTCTTGGCTAGATAAAAGGTTTATATGTCCTTAATGCCTACTCTATTTCTGGAGATTGAAGTAAATTGTTGACTCTCCACTAAGGGCTTAGGAAAGAGAATCTAGTTTCTTCCATTTTTCCTACTTAAAAACTTCATAATTTATACATTATAATCCAGGAAAGAATTTGCCGTGTCTGAAATCTAAAATAAAAGTGATAGCAAAATGCTATTTTAGAAAACAACATGTCAGTTGGTTTCTAAATTAATGTTCAAACTCTTAAGAATGAATAATAATATAACACCAAGATTTGTCACATATTTCCTAATATTTTTAAAGTGTCTCTCTATGTTTCTTTCATTTTTTGGCATATATTGCGCTTGTTTCCCTTTTTATAGCAGTCATCTTGGGATTTGAAATGGGGCACTCAAAGTTATATGAAATGCAAAATGTGTTTCTGCATTTGTGATTTTGTTTGCAGAATGTAACCACAAGAATTAATTCCCCATCAGTACTATTTGATTTACACAAAGATACTAAGTCATTATTATAAATTTTTCATTTAAGAATTGCCTTTAAAAATTAACATGGGGTTTTCAGGATTAAATTAAAGTAAGAAAATATTTAAATGAGGTTATATGCCAAAGGAATGTTTATACTATTGAAACAGAATTAAGGGAGAGAAATTTAGTTCAAAACCTCTGGTATGTTTGGTAAGTTAATAAAGAGAGGATATAATATCAGTCTTAAAAATGATAGAATAATTGTAACAAAATGAAAATGGCTGGCAGAACACTCAACATATTTTCAATTCTGTTTGTTGACAGAAAATGGTATTTTAAAAGTTTATTTTTTTCTGTCATTCATATCCAACTTTTGATACAAGAATACTTTTGCCATTGCATATATTTAGCAAAGACTTTCAACATCTTTTGTCCTACATGCCATATTTTATATATACCAATCAGGCAATCTAATTGGGTATTTCCAGTGAAATATATCACAGGAGATCCAATGTGACTTCCCCAAAAGAACATCACTGAGAGGCCTAGAGGAAGTATTTGTATTGAATCTAAAATATCATTCACCCCAGTAAAATATCTCCAGCAAAATCTCCAGATGCTATCTCCAGCAATATACTTAGTTCTTAATAATATTGGGTAATTAGAGAAAACTATTTTAATTGGGAGGTGTACTTAGATTTCTTTTAACAAAACAATCAACAAATATTTTTTTGAGACACATTGGCATGACGGGTATTTTTAGATAGTGTTTTAGATATTGGTATTTTTAGATAGTGTTTATAAGAAAGAGTCAATGTTGGTCTAAGAGGAACTTATATCAGAAGAATTCAGTCATTCTTATGCATGTAGCATAATTTGGGGTTATGATGCTTTGCTTATTGCAATTTAACTCACATATATGTGAGATTTTATTATCCAGAAGGTCTTCATATGCACTCTGTGAAAGGTATAAGGATAAATATAAAAATAGGACCAACTTGCTTTAAATCTAGATTTTAAAATGTTGCCTTAATTCATTTGTTATACCTAATAGTTATTGGAACAAGATTACCTGGTCTAAATTGTGGCTTCTTGTACTAGGTTGAGTGATGACCCCAGCACAATGTATTCATATTTTAATTCCTGGAACCTATGAATGTTACCTTATTTGGAATAAAAGATCTTTGCAGATGTAAGCAAGTTATGGGGATTCTGAGATGAGGAGATCATTCTGGATTATTCAGGTGGGGAATAAAACCTTGACAAATAGTCCTTTTAAGACAAAAGCAGAAGGATGTTTGAGACCAATACAGAGGAGAAGGCAATATGAAGACAGAGGCTGAGACTGGAGCAGTGCGGGCACAAATCTCTTTCAGCCACCAGAAGCTGGAAGGACAAGGAAATTAATTCTCTCCTAGAGCCCCTAGAGGGAATGTAGCACTGCCAGTGCCTTGATTTTGGACTCGTGGTCTGCAGAACTGTGAGAAAATAAATTTCTGTTGTTTATGCCACCGAGTTTGTGGTAATTCGTTATGACAGCAATAGGAAACTAATACACTCCTTCACTTAGCAGCCAGGAAATCCTGGGTAAGATATTTGTACTGTCTCTTTCCTGTTCCCTTCATCTGTAAAATGTGGATAATAATAAAAAACACCATCTCATATGGTTATTGAGGGATTTCATTCTTTAATATAATTTTAAAACTGTGTGCATTCAATACATGTGAACTCCTTTCATCAGTGTGTCTAAGTCAGTTCAGGATTCCATGACAACAGAAATTCATTTCTCTTAGTTCTGGAATCTAGCATAGTGCCAGCTATGCTAGATCAAGTTGCCATCATAGTCAGTTTCTGGAGAGGTCTCTCTTCCTGGTTTATAGACTGCCACCATCTCACTGTGTCCATACATGGCTGAGAGAGAGAAAGCACAAGCTCTGGTGTCTCTTCTTACAAAAATACTAATCTTGTAACAGTCTCTTCCTCATGACCTCATCAAACCTAATTACTTCTCTAAAGGCCCTGTCTCCAAATGTAGTCACACTGGGGATTAGGGCTTCAACATATAAATGTTTTGGGGATATAAACATTCATTTCATATCACAGTGGTTTTCAAACTTTCATTAGTATGAATGATATTATACAGGAAAGCCCAGTATAAGAAGTGAATTTAATTGGGCCTTATCTTATGGAGGTAGGGGTGGGGACTAGAAGGTTAACCTGTTTAATTTTGTTCCTTGGTTCTCAAGCAGTCTCCTATATCACATCTATAGAATGTATACGACATAGCAGAGAAGTGAAACTTGAATACCACTGTTTATGACTAAAAAGCATGTACCTTGCTAACTGTAATAGTTAATTAGAATACAAAGAGGCATTAATTCACTCAGTGAATATTTGTGAGTTCTTAACATTTATTATTTTGCTGGGAATATAAAGTTAAATAAACAAATGACAGATTATGTAAACATTCCAGTAAGAAATCAGGCTATTCCCTCTGGTAGTGTACAAGGTCTCATTGTCTATCTCAGAGCTTCTAAGTGGCGATAGATTGCTCCAGGAGAGCAAAGACAGGCCTTTGGAATGCTGAAACAGCTTCAGACCATGATGTTTTGGGGTCGACTATAAAGCAGGCTATGTAACCCACAGTCGACTCTAAATGACTGAGCACTTGCCAGGAAGCAGAATTGTTGCCAGGATGAGAGTTGAAGTGTGGTTTAGCCACACTAAGGAAATGCCACAGAAATGAGAAGTCTTGGAAACTATGAAATAAATGAAAGATTGTTATGGAAAGTTTGACTTCCCTTGAAGTGGTACATGGGCTAAATACTTCAGCCTCAGTATAACTGTCTTTGGATCTTCAAGTCTTCCATATGGTGGAAAGTGCCAAAGAAAATCAAGCAACGCTCCTGAGCCCCTAAGAGAAAGAGGCTTAAAAAACTGACTTTCTGTTGCAATTAGACAAATGTCTGTTCAATGTTATGGAAACATGTGTACTTAAACAAAATTTCAGGAATAATTCTATTGAATGTTGGCAGGAGTCATTTATTCATTTGCACATTTATATCCAAGCTCTTTGAACTCTCCCTCACTTTTGTAATATATTGGATAGACTACTAAACTTTTTAAATACTAATACAGTTACCCAGGTAAAAGAGAAGACTAGAAAATAGAAAAAGTTCTAAAAATCAAATAATAGTGCAATAAAGCTGCATTCAGAGCACAGCCAAACTGTATATTGTTTATCTATTCCTTCATAGTAAATTGCCACATAATGGCTTAAAACCACACCCATTTATTAGCTCATAGTTCTGTAGGTCAGAAATCTGGGCACAGTGTGGCTGGGATGCTGTCCAAGGTCTCACAGGCTAAAATCAATGTGTCAAGTAACTGCATTTTCATCAGGAGGTTGAAGTCCTCTTTCAGTTCACTGTAGCCGTTAGACTCAGGTCCCCACTTCCTTTCTGGCTTTCAGATGGAATCTCCTACATCTCCCAGAGGCCATGAGACCCCTTCCATCTTCAAACTCAGCAACAGAGAATCTTTATCTAAAATTCCTCTCATACCTCAAATCTCTCTAACTGGGAAAAGCTAGATCCCTTTAAGGGCTAACATGATTGGATCAGTCTCAGGTAAGATATTCTCCCATTGCTAACGTCAATTTATCTAAGAACTTAATTACACCTGAAAAATTCCTTTATAGCAGCACCCAGGTCAGGGTGTAATTGACTGGGAAAAGGTATGTGTACTCCAGAGGCTGGAAATTTGGGGAGCACTATCTTAGAGTTCTGACTATCACAAACAGATGTGATAATATTTAGGCATATGAAAATTTAGGCAGCTTTTCTAAAGAGGATGCAGATTGTGAAATTCCAAGATCTTTCTCTCTCATAGAAATGTCTTGGCAGAGTTCACTTTCACAGTTCTATGGAGTTGCCTCACATTTTTAACTGAGTTAGGTCTTGATGTATCTTTCCCAACTATCCTGACTATCTGATTGATACATCTTGTTCACACATGGCACCATAGATAAGAAAGACACAATGTTGGTCAAGAATGGTACTTCCCTGTAAGATCTGGCCTGACTTACAACATCACTGCCTTGGTCGTGTTCGCAGAATTGTTATAATCAGAGAGGGATGCTTAAGTACTGGTAGCAGAAAAACCATGCTGGGTAATGGATTTCATCTGAAGCCAGTAGCGTTTTTTTTCTAGTTATTCATACTTTGTCCATATTTCTTTGCAAGTCCTAATTTGACTAGAGATCATGTGTGGACTACATTTTCAGGAGCGAGAATTCCTAGAAGGAATTGTGAAAATGAGAAGAGTAGTGGGCATTACTGCAGTGATGCGACTTGACCCTGTGGATGTGACTAAAATACTTGTGTTCATTTGAAACAATAATGGCTTCATCCCAGGGTTAACATGGTCTGGCTGAAAGCAAACAAGTGAGCAGATGTTACTGAGGTTTCTGGTACATATGTTAAGACCCAATATATATAGTCAACCAGTTATTACAAAACAAATGGGTATTTTTCCAATTCATTTTAACTTTAGGTCCTCAGGGCTAAAGCCAAAAGGCTGAACTTCTAGAACTTTAGTTTCATAAGCACCCTATCTACTCCCCTTTTGGGGAGTAGAAGATGGCTAGAGGGTATACTATCAGATAGAAGTGAGATGTATTATCTGTGTAAGTGAGATTTATACTTAAAAAAAAGTATCAGTACCAGAGTGTGTCAATTTCAGAACTATCACAGATTGTTCCAAAGGATGGTATGTCTGAGATCAGAATTATAAGCACTGAAATAAGTTATTTTCAGTGATTATATTGCTTAAGCCTCAAAAATTGATAAAATTTTTATCAACATTTGGGAAATTTAAACTGAGCCATGTGGCTTTCAGCACGTTTTGTGAATTTTTTAAACCTCAATCCCACACTTGTTAAAAGGTTATAAGAGTACCTATTAAGTACTGTTAATAGTGGATCATTTGATTAGCATTTTTCTTCATTATTACCTGGCCTGGCAGATTGAAGGTGCTGAATAAATAACTGTTGAATTGATGGATAAATAAATGCATAAGAAAAGCATGGGAAAATAATTAATTGGTAACTGTTTACTGAAGTAGTGCTCATTTAAGGGACAGATTTGTCATGAACAGATTGTGTTTTCACTCTTCAAAATTCCTTGTGTCATTTTCTTACAGTATCTGTGGCATCATTAGCCTTTTCTTAGTACAGCCAGTGTTCTCTTACATCCCCTCAATAAAACATATTCAAAATGTATGTTCTGGCATCAGTAATTTACATCTCAGTCTCAGTCTGAACTGAAGACTTCACACACACACACACACACACACACACACACACACTATACTCTGTCAGTCTTTTCAACTACTGTTGTACCTTGTATGCACGTAATGAAATACTCTGTCATTCAGAATTAATCTAGAAATATATGAACAAGTGAAAATTATTTGAAAATCTTTTTAAATTATTTTGAATAATTATTGCTAACTCTTGCTGAACTCTTACTCTAAGGCACTGTATTAAAGCCTTTAAAGTAAAAACTTATTCAATTTTTACAATCTGTTGGGAAATATTATAACTCCACGATTTTATAAATAAGGAAATTGAAGCATATACAAGTTAATTGTAAATAAATTGAATCAATATAACACAGTCATTTAAGTCTGTGAACCTGGAGAGCTTGATTTTATTGACCATTATAATATACTGCCTTTCACATCGAATAGCATTCAGTAAGAACAAACATGTATGGTGTTGAAAAGGAAATCTTACTCCCGTTGTTGTACTATGTAGTTTCCTTTGCCAGATGCTACCGTTGTTGTCAGTTGTTCATATCATTCCAGAGACATCCTGTATCCAAACATATACATAAAACCAAAATGACTGTACATGAGATACTTAGCCCGATTAGGATACAATAGCATACATCCTTCATTTTTATGTAGAAAATATATCCTGGGCATCTGAATATGTTAATTTGCTTAGGACCCATCACAGTATGTAAAATGTGTACTGAACCATGAAACAAAGGAAATCTTTTGCTCTTCTGCTGCACAATTTATTGTCAAGAACTGTTAACTCTTTGAGATTTTGAAATAACTTCATACTAACAAGTTGGCTGCAGTTGTATAGGTGCTGATAAAAGACACAAAAACTCTTGAATCAGAGACAAATAACTTTATTATTCGTGGCTTCATTTTTACGCCTATTTCTTTTGTCCCTAATTCCCAAGGGACCGATGTGGAACAATCAGTATGGATGCAGCTGACACAGTAGGTTTGCATCACAGCTAGGAACCGTCAAGCTGAAAGAGTCTTGATCTTTTTTATTGGGCTGCAAGCAATGTTGCCTACATTTGGTCTATCTTAGTGGTTATTCCACCTACAAATATTCTTGAAATAATAGTCTAGAGCCATTTGTGTTTGCTTATAAGACAAACACAAATGTTGCACAACCACAAAGATTCATCACCCAAAATTTGAAAGTTATGGAATTTTGGTACATTTCTTAGGCTTTCTGACTCTCCTTTCTCTATCTGTAAAATTGACTGTACAATAGTCAATCAGTTTAGACTGCATTGTGAACTACAAAATACTCTGTAAAAATATTATAATTGCAATTCCTATCATCCTTAAAATCATGTAAAAAAGCACTCTTCTATCATCAGCAAGTACATGATAAATTGGGTGGTTATTAACGTTGGAAATATGCTATATGTTTACTTGGAGCATAGTTC
Source organism: Pongo abelii (assembly GCF_028885655.2). NCBI lineage: Eukaryota > Metazoa > Chordata > Mammalia > Primates > Hominidae > Pongo > Pongo abelii. The sequence continues at coordinate 90,991,537 of NC_071991.2, forward strand.
TATTAATAGCTAAGTCTGAGTAATGTTATTGCAAACTGGAACACAAATTAGAGTATTTTAAAAATAAATTCAATGAATTACAAGGCAAGCTGTCATTCACAAATAGAAAAAGAAATTTAATTCCTGAAGGTAGAACAGAACATATTTTTTTCATGATAAATGCCTGTGTATTATTAGTATCAGGTCACGTGGTTCATACAAGTTACAATGATATTTTGAAAAAGCTTAACACACATTTGGAGATACAAAGATGACCTTCATGAATAAAAACCACCCCAGTATCTTATTCCTGAATAAAAGAGGTCTTACTAATAACTTTAAAAGTCTGATTTAATGTGAAAAATACTGCTTAATTACTCCAATTAATTAAACCGTTAAAATAAGACACTATTTAATATATTGTTCCACATATTTGGTGAATAAACATTTATACCTATATCATTTTATTTGTTTATTTATTTATTTATTTATTTTTTGAGACGGAGTCTCCCTCTGTCGCCCAGGCTGGAGTGCAGTGGCGCGATCTCGGCTCACTGCAACCTCGGCCTCCCGGGTTCATGCCATTCTCCTGCCTCAGCCTCCAGAGTAGCTGGGAGTACAGGTGCCCGCCACCACGCCCAGCTAATTTTTTGTATTTTTAGTAGAAACGGAGTTTCAAGGATGGTCTCGATCTCTTGACCTCGTGGTCCACCCGCCTCGGCCTCCCAAAGTGCTGGGATTACAGGCGTGAGCCACTGTGCCCAGCCCTATACCTATATCATCTTTTAACAGAATTATAATTTTTATGTGCCTATATTTATAAATTCAATTTTTAAAGAAAATTATTAATACCATAAGCTTTTCTTAAGTAATGTCATTAAGTTACATATCTGGATTTATTTCCCTGTGGAAAAAATTAAAATTAAATTTTATTTGTTCACTTATCAAATGAATGAAGCTTTCATTCACTTTCCCTTGTTAATATATAGAGCAGTTAAACTTATTTCTTTTTTCTGCTGACTACTTGATCTTTCAAAACAGATAGTAAAAGGCTTTACCTAATTATAATAAATTCCAAATTTCATAAAATTTCCAGAAGCTCTTTCAAAAATGAAAACTAATTTACAAAAGCATTAGGTTGTACCTGCACTCCCCCAGCCCCACAGGAAGTACTGACAATATTTACATATATTAATTACATGTGGAGTACAAGAAATATGATTAAAATACATCAACAACTGTACAGAGGAAGAAAATACATTACTCTCTTCATTTAGTTTATGAGCTGATCAGACATCAGGTTAAGTTATGAAGAATGAGAAGCAAAAGCAAAGTCAAAGGGTGTGTGTTTGTATCATCCATGGATCCATGTCAGAGAAAAAGGACTAGAGTAAGTAAATAAAGTTAAAAAATAATGGAGGCTGGATGCAGTGGCGCAAGCCTGTAATCTCAGCTCTTTGGGAGGCCGAATCAGGTGGATTGCTTGAGACCGGGAGTTCAAGACCAGCCTGTGCAACAAGGTGAAACCCCATCTGGGCATGGAGGTACAGGCCTGCGATCCCAGCTACTCGGGAGGCTGAGGCACAAGAATCACTTGAGGCTGGGAGGCAGAGGTTGCAGCCAGCCAAGGTCACTCACTGCACTCCAGCCTGGGTGACAGAGCAAGATCCCATCTCAAAAACAAAACAAAACAAGCAATACCATTTTTTTGTTTGCTATTTTATTTGAAAATATACAACATATAAAAACAATATATAATTATAAGTACAGTTTAATTATTAGTAATACAATAACTACCTGTATAACAAACATAGATTAAAAAGTATTACTTTGCTGGTACCAAAGAAGGCCCTTGTTTCCTGCTGCCATAGAATTCAATCATTTTTGAGGAGGTAATCTCACATAACTAACAAAAAAGGTCTTATATCTAGAATATGTAAAGAATTCTCAAAACTCAAAAGTAGAAAAACAACCTATCCAATCAGAAAGCAGGCAAAAGACATGACTATGATACGAACACAAAATAAACACATGAAAATATTTCTAACATCTCTGGTCATTAGAGAAATGCAAATGAAAATCACAATGATATATTACTACACATCAATTTTAAGAGATACAATAAAACATGGTGATAATATTAAAATGAGGAGAGGATGCAGAGAAACTGGATGTCTTTTATATTGTTGGTGGTAATGTGAAATGGTACGACTGCTCTTGCAGAGTATGGTAGTTTCTTACAAATCTAAACATGCGTATCTCTTGTGCACTTATCCCAGAGAAATGAAAAGTTGTGTTCACATCAAAATAATAAAATTTAAAAAACACAAAATTTGTACATGAATGTTCATATCAACTTTATCTTTAATAGAAAAATTCTAACAACAGTCCACATATTCTTTCTTTGGTGAATATATGAATATTCATACATTCTTATACATCCATGCAACGGAATACTATTCATCAATTAAAAGGAATGTACTGTAGGATATATCCAACAATCTGAATGGACCTCAAGATCTTTATGCTTCATGGAAAAAGTCAGTCTCAAAATGTTACATACTGTGTAGTCCTATTTACATAACATTCTTGAAATCAGAAAAATATAAAAGCAGAGAACATATTAATGGTTGCCAGGTGACAGGATATATGTGTGGTGATGTCGTGGATACAGATACACAGAGGTAACATGCCAGAGTTGTTTTGTGGTGATGGAACTCTTCTGTGTTTTTATTTTGGTGGTGGATATATATCTTTATACATGGTACCAAATTGCACAGAATTGTATATACTCTCAAATAAATGCAGATTTTAAAATGGTGAAAACACTGTAGTTTAGTTAGCAGTAACAAGCCAATTTCCTGAGTTTGTCATATCTCCATTTAGGATAGCTCAGTGAAGAGTAGACAGAACTCTTTGTACTAGTTTTGCAACTTCCTTTGAGTCTATATTTTAAAATAAATCTTTTTAAACTCCATTATAATAGCCTAGAATATTTATTATTGCATGATTTTTAATTGTGTTTGTGTTTGCATGTTTATGAACTTCAGGGGAAGTGACAAACAAATAACATTTACCAAAGTCTGCTATCCCTTTTTACTCTATAGAGAGAGGCTATTGGTAGTGAGTGTATGTGTGTGTACATGTGCATGTGTGTTCCTGAATGTACATTAATTTATATACACATACAACCATTACTCCGCATCTGGCCTTTACCAGAAATATATAAAGACTAGCAATCATTTGCTTGTGTTAGAAAAGTAAGTTAACCATATCAGTCTAAAACTTCCAACTCATAAAATTAAATATACTGACTTCCAAAAAGTAAAAGTAAATCCCCTAAATACCTAAGTATATTATGTGGTGTGACTCCATTAAGATATTCTATACCACTTACAAAGTCCTTTTCTTAATTGTCTTTTGGACTTTACAATATATTTTAAAAGAAAAGAAGCTTTTAAAGTCTTTAGAATATCTGAATAGGGATAGTGTTTGAGGAGAGATTACCTATTCACACACGCCAAAGTGTACGCATTGGCAGTATAATCTTTTTTTTTTTTTTTTTTTTTCCTGAGAGTAGAATTTTAAAGGAGAAAAATGAGGTCAAGAGGTTTCTAAAGAGTCTAAAGAAATAAAAGGTGGTGCAGACGTTTCCACCGTAAAGAGGCTTTTCATGACAGAAGCTCAGTGGGTTGCTTCCATCTTGCTTTGACAGGTTAGGCTGAACAGGTTTGTGGTTTAATAAAATGGTTCAGGTGTCAGGCCACCTAGGTAATTGCTCAGGATCAAAATCCAAAACAGGTTCTAAAATCACTAAAGTGTAAATATAGAGAGAATATTATGTTTGCAAGATCATTTTTAGAAGAATTACATGAGGTGGGAAAATTCTTTGATTATTTAAGCAAATGAGTAAAACGCAGGAAAGGCATCAAGTATCAACAGAGCAACTTTAAACTGCCTTCTTAAACATATACCTCATTAACTACAAGATCGTTTTGCCAAGTAGGTTATGATGCTAGAGATAAACTGTCTGAGAAAATAGGAAGAGGCTAATCACTCTTCCCAATACACCACTTTCCCTCCTTTTCTGCCATATAGAGGTCAACCTTCTTCTACATGAATATAGAAGAAATACTGAAAACATACTGGTTTCAGGGAGTGCCAGTTTATTAGTCTGCCTGGGGCATTCACGTGCCTCTGTCTGGCCCTGGTAGTATACATGGTAAATCCGTGTGCGAACATACCCACAAACATATGCAAACACACAAAGAGTATTTTTTCCAACTGAAGAGAATACTGCTGACAAGGCAAAAATTCTCGTGATAATAGTGATTTGGGATTTTATACCCACACTCTCATTTTCCCTTCCTTCTTTGAATCTAACTGCACTCCTGAGTGCTAGTACAGAAATCTGCTGCATGTATATACAGCATATTCATATCAGTTTCGGATTTGGTTTTCTCCTTTATCACTTTGGAAACATGCCACATAGAAAATAGGCTCAGTGCTTATATAAGAGAATTCTTTCCAGCCTTCCCCTTTCTCTTAGTGTAAGATTACATTCATTTATTTGCTTTTTAAAATCACATGTAATTCAGTCCACTGTAAGTTGGCAAAACATTCCAACCATGCAGAACTTAGATAAGTTTCAGGCCAATTATTGGTGGCTAAATTCATTTTTTCTTTACAAAAAAGAGAAAAAGGGACTTGTGTATTAATAATGCAGAATCTTTTATTGAAGTGTGCTGTAAATAAATGCTCAAGAAATATTTATATTCTCACTGTCTGGGGTTTTTATTTGTTTTTATAGCAATTTATTTTTGGAAAATTACACATATAATTATATGTGTGCATTTTATATATTTAATAAAATTATACATATACACACATGCATCTCAGCCAAAGTTTCAACCACAATCAACCTTAAAATGAAAAGATATTTAACTAATTTCAGAGAAAAAAGAGGCTGAGAGTCAGATTTGCCTTCCTGTTTTTTCTACTAACTTGATAATACTCTTCAAAATGAAATGATTTGTTTTCATTTGACAGTTAAAGTTTAAACAGGTATTTAAAAAATCTCTGATAGAATAACTAGATATCACTAGCCAGTCATTTGTGTATTCACTCATTTCACAAATATTTGTTGCTCAAATTTGAGCACTCTCCTAAATACTGAGTGAAAATTTAGATATTTCCCTCATGAAATGTATGGTTCAGTAAATTAGAAAGGATGTAAATAGATAAATATAAATTTATATATAATTATAAGGTAATATCAGCTATAATGGAATTGCATAATCAGTTGGTTCAATTTTACAATAAGTATGTTGTCTCTTACTTCAAACTCTTCAAATCCCCTTACAACTTGGCATCTCCTGCAGATTCATTTATAGTGAAATAATGTGTTGCTTTATAAGCTGAGAATCCAGCTCACTTGATAGTTTTATTGCAGAACATAAAATTATATACTGATGTGTTATGTTTTTGAAAAAGTAGAAAATCTTAGTGTAATACAAGCAATTGTAAGTGCAATAGGCTTTTTTCACTGATGGAAATGAGCTCCATTTCTCCACAATGCTCTTTCTGCCAACATAGTCTAGTGTAAGATAGTAATAAAGAATCATTTTTTTCTTGCTTATAAATTCTGGCAGTATAGTATACACATTTTAAAAAACAGAATGTCATTAAATAGAACATTATTCATTATTCTTTAATAAATAAAGGCAGTAACATGTCACATAGTGTTTGGGCTTCAAAAATTTGCAATCATATATCTCTAGCTCAGTATGTGAGCCACAGTTTCATTAAATACTGACTACTTAATTTTTCCTTTCTGCTGAGGCAAGTTAATGCAGCAAGATCATATGAAGTACATATAGCCTGTAGATGTCAAATGGTATCTCTGGATAATTGTTTGGGCTTATTTAGTTTTTTTTTTAAATTTGTGTAGTAAAATGAATAATTTATTTCACTGCATTGTATCTAAATTATTTTGTCTATTTCACATGTATATTATTTTGCCAAATTTATGAAAGTTAGCTTAGTTTTAGGAACAATTTTCCAAATATGGTTTCAAAATTGTAACACAAGTACTTCTGGGTCTATGACATTCTGGATTCTTTTGGCAAATATGGCTACAGATCTTTGACTAAATTTGAGCCTAAACATATCTTCTCCAGTGAAGCTCCAAGTCTGTATTTCCATTAAATAGATGTGCTTGAAAAATACAAATATGACCTAAATTCAACAATGTACTTCCCTTTTAAACACTATGAATAAATATTGTCAATCAATTGGTAGCTACTTTTAATACCTCAATGGTATTTTTGTTAGATATTTTACTTTTAGCAGAACAACGTGTGAAGCAGCTGAGGTCTAGTAATATTAACAGAATTTACCCATATCTCCTTAGTAGTTAACTGGTTATGCAGCCAGATCCAAATCAAATACTCCTGGATACTAGCTTATTCTTTCCATAGTTCTTTCCACTATGCTGCAAAACATTATTAGGAATAAACATTCTTAATTGTGCCGGCCGGGTGCGGTGGCTCACTCCTGTAATCCCAGCACTTTGGGAGGCCGAGGCGGGCGGATCACGAGGTCAGGAGATCAAGACCATCCTGGCTAACACAGTGAAACCTCGTCTCTACTAAAAATACAAAAAAATTAGCCAGGCGTGGTGGCAGGCGCCTGTAGTCGCAGCTACTGGGGAGGCTGAAGCAGGAGAATGGCATGAACCCCGGAGACGGAGCTTGCAGTGAGCCGAGATAGCGCCACCGGACTCCAGCCTGGGTGAAAGAGCGAGACTCCGTCCAAAAAAAAAAAAAAAAATTGCCGTTTATGGTCTATGCCATTGAGGTACTTACATTCTAAAGAAGCATGTAACCTCTATACCACATATTTTGTACCAAAATTTTATATCACATGCTTAGCCGTGGATTTGGCATAGCGTTGTTTTTTGTTTGTTTGTTTTGTTTTTTTTTGTTCCCTTGGAATATAAATTACCCAGTTTCCTTCCTTCTTCTATCCTTTCTCCTGCTTTTCTTCCTTCTTCTCTCTGTCTGCCTCTCTCCTTCCCTCTCCCCGACCTTTCTCCCTCATTCTGTCGCTCTCTCTTCCTCTCTCCTCCCACGTTCTTTTTCAAATACCAACTACAAATATCATATATATAGCACAGGCAAATGATAAGTTACTTTGATTTTTAAAATAATTTTCTATCATCTTATAAAGAATTATGGTTTTGCTTTGTCTTAAAAGGAAGTTATTCCATTTGTAATTTCTTCCAGAAGGGAATATATGCAATTGTTTTCTTGCTGCTAAGGTGGCCCATCAAAACATTTCTACTCCAAATGGAACAAATTGTATGTTCAAAAATATGAGTAAAATTCTGAAATAAAGATTAATTATTTTTGTGCCATCCCTTGTGGACAGATTATTTTGCTTAGAAACAATATTTAATTTTTCTATAAATAATTTAGATATGTAAGTCCTGCTGGAGTTGGAAAGCTATCCTATTTATTCATTGTTTAAATATAAAATATTCTAAGTGTTCCCCCAAAATTAGAATGTATTGGTTTTTTTTTTTTTTCTAGTAGTTGAGTTTGAAATTTGGATTCTATCTTTATTTTACTTTCTAAAAGAAAGTATGTTCACTTTTGATATACTGTGAAATTTTCTATAATATGAGCATAAAGGTTTATATTTTCTAAAATTCAATCTGATTAATAGTAAACTCTTAAAATGTCTTTGTATGAAAATCATTTTAAAAACATTTCAAAAAAATAAAGAAATCTTTAGAGGAAACTGACCTCAAATATACTGTGGATCTTCCGTTTAATGGAGAATGATGTCATGACAAAAAATGAAGCAAAATAGAATCAGAAAGAAAACGTAAATATTTTCTATGCAAAACCTAAAAGAATATTTATTATCTTAAGATGCTTTACTTGCTTTTTCAAGGGCAGAGATATGACTACAAGAATATTCATATGGGCTTCTCAGATTTTTAGTGTTACATTATCCTAAATATTTTTGGTTGATTGTACATGTATAACTAATTTACTTTGAAAAAGAAAGTATCTTATGACCTGTACTAGTTTATTAAATCATATATTTTAAAGTATATGTTACATTATTGACATATTTATTAAATTATATCTGCTTTTTTCTGTTAATTAAATGTAAATTACTTGTGAATAGTCTCATTCTTTTAGGTACTTTCTTTTGTATACACCTGAGACTGATAAGTACAAAAAATATATTTAATAAATACTTATTTTTAATATATGTTTATTTAGAACCTTCCAGAAATTTTATTAGGAAATAATAAAGAACTAATGACAAGCTAGATAGGCATGGCATCTCTATCTCATAAATATATAATATCATTCTAGTAAGTTGAAATCGACTTGGGAGTCCACCCAAATTTACATCATACTTATTTCAGTGAAAATAGAGGTTTCATAATGATATCGTTCAGCATTTATTTTATAAAGATATCATTCAGCGATATAGATTGATTCATGAACTCATTTTTTAAAGAACTAAAATATTTAATCTAACATGAATTTAAAACTTCAAATTTATATCTAGTAAAAACAAATTTGATTCCTTCAGTCCAAGTCTGACTCCTGTTTATAGACATCCTCCTATAAGGAAAGGAGGGACATAAAATTGTCTCTCACTCTTCTAGGCCCAGGCCCCCATGCCCCACTCTACTTCCAGAGTCAGAGCAAAAATAAGGAGAAACTGGAGACCTAGAGATTCAGATATTTTTACTTATGCTGCTTTGGTCTCCTAGTTAACATTAGCTAGCTACTCTGTGTTCTACTAAAAGAAGTGTCCAAATACTAACTCTTATAGAGTAAATGTTTAGGTCCTTATAAGGCCATCAAGGATGTCCTCACTGCTGTCTTTTCTAACACGGATGTGTCATTCCTTGGCTCAGTTCTTGAAACTACTCACTTTCTTTCCCTAGCAGAACTACAGCCTCTAATGCTAAAGTCTTTGCAGTTCAGCAGAAACCTTCTTAGATAAAGATGGCTTGAAATGACCTTTTTGTTTTCAGTTGGCTCCAAGGAATACTCATTCATCCTTGCCACGCCAGAAGACGGCTGTGAAGATTGCTGCTACCAGTACCCTTTATCTTTGCCATTCTGTTAGACGCAGCTCCAACCAGCCTACTATTTATAGAACTTCTCAGGTAGAAAGCAGCCAGCAGGCTCTGTATTCTTGGTTAGCTCAATGTTTTCATGGAACACATGTCCATTTTGCCAAAAAGACCTTTCATAGCATTTGTCTCTGGTTTCTGTAGTAAGGCAGGCAGTAAGATAAGAGTGTTCCCTTCTCGAAGAAAGCCCATACTTATAAGAAATTCTCTTGTACCATACCTTTTGACTTTGTGCAACTGTAGAATATGCTCCTACAACCTCACGGGGAGAGAAGAAATCTAAAACACTCTTAGTGTGATAAAACTATCTCCTAATTTCTAGTCTTCTTTGACATAATTTTAATTTGAATTGGAGGTTGATGACAGGCACACTAGTACTGCTATCTAATATGTTCTGAATGGATGAGTTTAGTAGATATCAAGCAGTTATCAGCTATTATTCTCAGTTGCAGGAATTTGTATGAGATTTTTAGACAACAGGATATACCCTGTTAAATGTCTTGTTACTTATAGTTGATACAAATATTAGAACCACCATGTAGCCAGCCCCTCTGGAAAGTGTCATTTATACTGGAGTCTATGTAAATGGTGCTCTGTGAGGTTGTACAATATGGCAGCTCTTTAAAAGCTCCAAAGAGTTGAGGAATTTGGCCATTCGAAATTATACAGCTGCTAGATTTTACATGAAGTTTGTCTCTAAAGCCATGCACATTTTCTCTAAAGCTCTGAGTAAAACAAAACAAGAAGTCAATCAATATGATGTTATAATCTAGATAGAAGTAATATTTACAGGAATTTTCCAGAATCCCTCTGTAATTACACAAGTTATACAATCATATTGGGGTTATAGTATGGAGTTCAGAATGGTAGCATATCAAATTGATTGAACTGAAAATTGCAATCAACTCCAAAAGAGGTCTAAAGTGCTAAAGTTATAATAATGTATTTTGGAAGTTCTAGGAATTGGGGTGAGGAGAAATGGAGGGTGAAAGTACAGCCAGTAGCATACTATAAATATAAACTTGGGTTGAGCAACTAAAAACAAAAAGTAAATTTCAGGAAAAGTTGCATTCAAAAAGGAAGAGTGGTCAAAACATTGTGCCAAAGTGTAGTTATTTTCATACTAGTTATTTGAAATTCTGGCAGAAAATATTATTGCCCAACCATGTTCTTCTTGCCCGCTGTCCAAAAACAGCTGATACACTAAGAACAACAGGTGTTGCATCAAATAAAGAGTCTAATTATCACGAGGCAGCTGAGAGAAGAAGATGGGAGACATTTCTCAAGTCTGCCTCCCCAAGAACTCAGAGGCTAAGGCTTTTAAGGATAAGTTGCTGGGCAAGAGGATAGGAAATGGAGGCTGCTGATTGCTTAGGAATGAAACTATAGGAGTATGGAAACTATCTTCATACTCTGAGGCAATTTCTGGCTGGAGGTTGCAGGACAAGTTGAGTCAGTTCCTTGGTATGGATCGTGAGTTCAGTGGGCATCAGCTGGTCCACAAGAATGCAAACTGAAAAATACCTTAAAGACTAGTCCTGAGGTTCATAATAGAGGTATTATCTACAGGAGCAATTTTGGGAAGTTATAAATCTTCTGGACCCCAGTTATATGACTCTCTTAGCAGTAAGTAAACAATTATAGAAAAGCAAGCTAAGGAACAATGGCTGGTTACCATTTAACTTCTGTCTATGTCTTAACAGATTTCAGGCCTTTACCACAATTCTAACCTTGTGGCCTTTCATTAATGCTATAGTTTTGGTCTCTGAGCGAGGAGGAAGTTAGTCTAGGGGAAGGGCTGTTATCATATTTGTTTTAAACTATAGACTAAATTCCTCCCATAGTTAACTTGGCCTACTTGCAAGAATAAGAAAGGGTAGTTAGCTTTAGAAGCAAGATGGACTCAGCGATACTCGCTCCCTCTTATTGCTATAATCTTTGCAAAGACAGTTTCAGAAATTGTTTTATGTATACACTGAATAGAGAAGAGTGTGTAGAAGAATGATAGTAGAAAGTTGAAAAGATGATCTAGACCCAGAAAGTTCTGGATCCAAAAATTTAGAAGTATGAATCAGATTCTGATATTCATCATTTATGCCACAGCAAGAAAAGCGAACCGTGGATTGGGAATTAGTAATCAAAAAGTGCAGAGAAGGTCAAGATGAAGAAAGAACAGAACAGAATATATCACACTTGGCAGGGGATGGCAATTACACTGTCTTTACTGATTTAGATAAGACCACTTGGGGACTTCTGGTATCAAATTCACCACGTAATGTTCTTGAAAGACATCTCTTCTATCCTTGCAGCAAAAAATAATTGGAAAAACTTAGAATCAATTACTTTTTTTGGATCCACCAAAAAACCAACTTTAAGGACACACTAATACTCAAAAAGCTGGAGAGACAAATTCATCCAGGGAGACAGAGCAACTAATGTCTACCTTATTTAGAACAGAACCATTGAAGCCATAATTGTTGGGAACATTTAAATACTAATTTTGATTTACTTGAGGTTGAGTGTGAGCTAGCACAAAAATGAGAAACTCCTGGAGGCTATAGTCTTAGGAAGACCTCCCACATTTTCATCCTTTCCTCCAGAAACCCCACCAGGTTTTCTTCGTTAGGATCTCTGAAGAATTCTCTCTTCCTTGTGTGGAGGTAGGAATGGAGATGCTCAGTGCATTGGGGAATAGGCATATCCAGAGCCTTCTCTATAAAAAAAACCTAGTCTTTAGGAGAAAATACTTTGCCAGTGCATAATTCTGAACCTTTATAACAGCTGGGGATAAGTAATCCCTCGGAACTGTAGTTCCCTCCACCTTTTTTATCTCATCTAAGGCAGGGGGAGTATGATAAATAATGTTTAAGGGACTAAAGAAACAAAAAAAAAATGCTGTAAACAGGAAGAGGATGGGGAATAAGGGGGAATTATCAGGCAGGGAATTTAAAATAACTGTGGTTAATATAGGTTCTAATGAAATGAAGAGACACAGTGAAAGTACACATGGGTGACATAAGGAGAGAGATGACAACTATAAAAGAATCAGAAGGAAATTCTAGAAGTACAAAACACAATAATAGAAATAATATGTCTTAAAAGGATTAATCTGTAAATTTGACACAGCCAAAGTGAACTTGAAGCCAGATCAAGAGAAATTTTCAACTGAAATGCCAAAAGAAAACAATGCAAAAAGGAATATATTTCTACCTCTATATATATTTCTATCTATCTAGATAGATAGATAGTCTTGGGGAGGGGCTATCATATTTGTTTTAAATATGATAACATTTTAAAATATAATGTCACAGTCCTGAGACGCAGACCCACTTAAAGACTAAAGTTTAGTTATATGACTGTACAACATTTACCTTCTCTTACAACTTAACACCAGGGTTGTGGTGCAGTAATAAAGATAACAGGTAAAGAGGTGTAAGACACAGACTCTGTCTAAGAAGGAGTACTTCCAGAAGCCCAAGGTCAAGAGAGGAGGAAAATCAAGGATACTAAAAGACGTGGAAGCTTCTGGCACCCACATCTACAACAAACCTCAAAACCTTTACAGCTCCCAGGCATATTAGCATAAATCCTCACAGTAAGAGCCTATTTACCTCAGTTCTTATTACCCAATATATCACGTCCAGCTGTCACCATATATTGAGAAGGCATCCTAAAAGCTATGAAATATAACACTCTCTGAAGAGAAAATGCAATCATTAGAACCAGACTCAAATGTGACACAGATGTAGGAATTATCAGGTAGGGAATTTAAAATAACTAGGTTATAATATATTATAGGTTCTAATGAAATGAAGAGACACAATAAAAGTACAGATGGATGATGTAAACAGAGAGATTTACACTATAAAATAATCAGAAGGAAATCCTAGAAGTATGAAACACAATAATAGAAATGATGCATGACTTCAAAGGATTCATCTGTAAATTTGACACGGCTGAAGTGAACGTGAAGCCAGGTCAAGAAAAACTTTCAACTGAAATGACAAGAAAAAAATGCAAAAAGAAATAGATATGTAATATAGTTCTATATATTTATATATAGATTTATATATGTATTTATAAATAATATAAAATATTATAAAATATTTATAAAATATTAAATTTTGTTTATTTATTTAAATTTTATTATATTAAAATTATATAAATTTTATATAATTGTATATAAATTATAAAATTATAAAATTATATATAATTGTATATATAATTATAATTATATATATATACACACACACACACACACACACATATATACAAAATTCCTCCAGTGAGGAGTGGAACACAGTGGGTCCCCTGACGGGACTGCAGGGCAAGATTACCTTCCTGCCCTATCCCCTTTTCAGCTCCCCTTCCCACTGAGAGCCACCTAAATCAGCAATAAAATTGCCTGCATTTTCCATCCTTCAATTTGCTTCTGGGACACCATTTCTCCTGGAAGCCATACAAGAGCTCAGGTGCCATGAGTGTGAATACAAAAGGCTGTCACACTTCTCCTTTGCCCACACTGATGGAAAGCAGCCACTTTATGCAAAATGACAGAGGGCCCACTGAGCTGTTAACACTTAAACTGTCTGCAGATGGCAGAGCTAGAAGAGTGCTGTAACACTCCTTCTGGGGAAATAAATACAACTTAATAGATAATATATAAAGGTGATCCTTGTAATAATGATGTTTTTATTTGGTTTTACTCTTTGTAAAAAGAAGATAAATAAACTACCGGACAATATTAGCATTTAAAATAATTAAAGTGGAATTTCCTAAGATTCTTACGTTTATCCAGTAACAACTAAGGTATTATTTAATTTAATATCCAGTTAAATGTGCACAGTAAATTTTCAAGCATATGCTTTATAAAGTGAAATTATGTTTATACTTCTCAAATTAACATATATAATCAATAAAATAAATCTAAAAACGATGTAATCAATTCATAAAATAAGACAAAAAATAATGAAAGAACATAAAAATACGGAAGATGTAGAAAGCACAATAGCTACAATGTAAAAAGAATAAAATATGGGTCAGTGAAAATGTAAAGAATATCAGATAGAATTGGAAAAGAAAAAAAACAAGAAAACAAGCAAAACCATCATCAAGCTGTATGCTTCTTCTCTAAAATATATCCATAAGCTAAAGAAAAGTAGAAAGTAATAAAATGAAAAAAAGAAACCCATCAGACAAATAGTAGCCAAAAGGCATTGTAGTATATATTACTCTCAGACAAAATAATTTTTTGTACAAAAACAGCTTTATTAGTAGTAACCTCTATATAATGATTTTAAAACATCAAATTCACCATGGATTTATGACAGTTCTTAACTTATATTCACCTAATCAAACATTTAAAGCTAAACTTTTAAGACTACAGGGAAATAGACAAATCTGCTACTATAATGGGATATTTTGATATACTCCTATTATTAATAGGGGAAATAAAGATAGATGCTATAAAAACACAGGAGATTTGAACAGAACCCTGCCCTGGCTCCCATTTTTATTCAGAGCAAAAATAAGTCTTTATAATGACCAGACAGTGCTTGAAATGACCCCTTTACTATTTTTGTAACCTCATCTCTCCCTCTTACTTTGCTCTCCCTCTTACTTTGACTGCTCCGGCTCTTGGACTCCTCATCATTTATAAATACTAGATGTACCTCCAACTTAGAGCCTTTGCACTGACTGCTCTATACATAAAAGGATTTTTTCTGAGATTAATTCCTTTATTTGCTCAGACATCACCATCTCAATGACTACCTCCATAAAATGCAATGTGAAACCCTCCTACTTTTCTTACTCCAGATATTCCTTGCCCTGTTCTGTTTTTTCCTTTACCACTTTTCTTCTTTTGGCATATTATCCATTTCATGCATTTTCTGTTATCTGCCTCCCCACCCCTACTTAAATGTGAATTGTATTAGGAAAGCGATCAGTGTTTCCTTCAATGACATATACCAAGCACTTAGAATAGTGCCTGGAACATAAAATGTAGTCAT
The DNA here is from genome assembly GCF_028885655.2 of Pongo abelii. Classification (NCBI taxonomy): domain Eukaryota; kingdom Metazoa; phylum Chordata; class Mammalia; order Primates; family Hominidae; genus Pongo; species Pongo abelii. Next base: position 91,006,696 of record NC_071991.2, read on the forward strand.
AAATATTTGTTTATTGAATAAAAGGATTGGGACTTTTGCTGTAATGAGCCAAGTGTAGCAAAATAGAAATGATAGGGAGATCAATAGATGAATTTTTTCCCACAAGAATTCCATTTCTAGCAATGACAAGCAGGAAATAGAAATAAATTCAATTTGTGAAGCTCGATTAATGCCAGCATAGCACACTTGATGACTCGTTATCTGATGATCACTTGTTAGGCTAAGTCTTCTGAAGTGCTCTCTCATTCAAAATAATAATGAATCTAGGATACTTGAGGACTTACATGTGGGGCTAATTCAGTTCCAATTGGGGCTAATTCAATTTTAAGTGCATAGTTCCTGAATTATATAGATGAACACATCACAATGCCTCAGCTCTAGGTACTCACAACCTAGTTTAAGAGAAATTATTACCAAAAAAGTCTGTGCAAATCAAACCAGGTAAGTAGTAATATATCTAAAATTTTTGATTAATATGGTTATTTATCTTAATAAAAGCATGTTAGAAAACAAGAACATTTCAAATAGCATAAAATACTTAGGTATATATCTATCTCTAATTAAGAAAAAATGTCTCTCAGGTTCTAGTTGTAGGAAAGGATTCCAGTCTCTTTTGAGAGGAAATAGTCTGCTAAAACATAATACTTCAAGCTATAATTTACAATAAATTACCTTGCAATGTAGTTATTTCCTGATCTCCAACACTTTTTTTTTATTATTATTAGTGTATTGAAGAAAGAGTTTAACACAAGATTAGCCACACAAGAGATAAATTTATTACTCAAATCAATCTCCCTGAAGGCTTGAAGCTTTGGGTTTTTGAAGCATAGTTTAGTGGGTAGGGTACTAGGAAATGGGTGCTGCTGGTTGGTTGGGGATGCAATCATAGGGGCAGGGAAAATGGTCTTCATACACTGAGGCTGCCTTTAGGGAGGGAGACCACAGAACAAGTTGAGCCATGAGTCATGAGTCTGGCTGGAGTCAGTCAGTCCTGAGAATTCAAAAGTAGTCAAAAACATCTCCAAAGACCAATCTTAGGCTCTACAATAGTGATGCTATCTGTAGGAGCAATTAGGGATGTCATAAATCTTATGATCTCTGGACACATGAGCAGCAAAGGATTATAGAAAGAATGCCTACATTTTAGCAGAATTCAGGACCCACCCACGATCCTAATCTTATGGCCTTTCATTAGTTTTACAAAGGTGATTTCAGTCACTGAACAAGGAAGGGATCAGTTTCAAGAAGGCCTATTATCACCCTTGCTTCAAAGCTAAATTATAAACTAAATTTCTCCATGGTTAATTTTGCCTTATGCCAAGGAATGAGTGAAGACAGCCAACCTTTGAAGCTAGAAGAAAGATGTAGTCAGTCACTTTAGATTTTTCTCTCTGTTACAATTTCTGTAAAGGTTATTTAAGCACCCAACTTGGGCTTCAGATTGACTCAGTTCTGAGGTGTGAGCCACGGAGAAGAGAAAGACTGGCAACTACTCTAACTTCTTGCTGACAGGGTGCATAGTTGTGGTAAGGGTTGCTCTCAGGGTGAAAGGAGTGAAATCATCTTACAGTTGTCTGTATATATTCACTGGTGTCTGCTTTAAATTTCGACATCCACATAGCAAAAACATTAGTACTGATACAGGAATTAAGAATAGATCACTTAGGCAGATAGTGGGGGTACAGGAGTCCTTGGTAAGGTTTTTCTTTTTAATGAAAAGCAGCCCCAAATTATTTTCTAACAAAGAGCAGCCTGTAAAGTCAAACTTCAGACACAGACAAGCAAGCTGGGAGCTTGCACAGGTGAATGCCAGCAGGAGCTAGGGACTAGACATGTTCAAGATGGTGGCTCCGTTTCCCCTTCTCTGCCAACCACATGTACAGTAAGGAGCAGACAAGATGGCGCCAGCCAAGGAGTATTCATTTGCATAATAAGATTACGGTGAGGCCACCAGCCTTCTTCAGGCACTATGTAAGTGTCATATCTGATCAAACCAATCTGTGAGCCCTACATAAATCAGACACTACCTCCTCAAACTGGACTCTAAATTCCAGCACATCCACTGCCAGCTGTTCCTTTCTGCTCAGAGACCCCTCTCTCTATATGTAAAGAGAGCTGTTTCTCTTCCTCTTCTCTTCTGCCTATTAAACCTCCATTCCTAAACTCCTACTGTGTGTCCACGTCCTAAATTTTCCTGGCATGAGACAACGAACCCCAGAGTATATACCCAGGTAATGTAGCCGCTTCAGGCACTGTTATCCACAGTCTTAGTAAGCGCTATCACAAGGAGTGAAAGCCCTAGCTTCAGGAGTCCACAGAGAGCTGATTCCAAGCCTTGAGAGATCCAGGTGAATAACCCCGAGAACCCATCAAATGTCGGGGCATCAGAAAGACTCAAAAACAATGAACAGGGCTGCAATCTAATAAGTGTACTAAAGTTTTGGTGAAACATAATTTTTCTGTCTACATTTCTGCCAAAGACGCATCAGAGTAGGACCAATTTATTTGCGAAATAAACTTTAGTCTTATCACAGTTGACCTAATTTGTAGCCAGATAGGCTTTTTTTTTTTTTTTTTTTTTTTTTTTTTTATGGCTTTGCTGGAAGTTTTTTGTAAGGAATCTCAAATTAGGTCTTTTAAAAGCCTCTTGAACCCAGCCAAGGATTTATTTGTGCCTGCAGATACCTGTAAAAATTGAGTGAATTTCTCTCTTCTTGAAGTCCAAAAATAACTTGGGGTTCCTGGGCCTGCCAGAAAGTGAGATTTTTTACGGGGTTAGAAACTCTGTACAGAACAAGATATGAGGACAGTTTTTCCAAAAGGCTTTTATCAGCTCTATAGGTCAACTTCAATTTCTTAAAGCAGTCTGAAAACATGCCATTTGATTCAAAGCCTTGGTAAAATCACCAGTGTCTCCAATTCTGTTGTGTTACCAAAGAAAACAGATTCTTATTGAACTTATGCAAATAACTATATTGCCATAAACTAAGAATACTCACAATTTGTTTCAAAATTCTGGAGAAATCATGTAGAGACATAAATATATTCTAATTTTGCTCACAGTATTATACTTTACTCAACTATTAAATGTTGTAAATGGCTCAAAAGAAAATATGTTTTCTTGACTCTGAAATACAAAACAAAAATAATTAGCAATGTTTTAAGCAAAACATCATAACAAGATTATGGTAGTCTTCTATTAAGTCATTTCATGCAATTAACTTCTGTTTTACTTTATATTGGGCTATCCATGAGAGTCCTGGAAAGTTTTTTTTCTTTATTTCAATGACATTATTTCCAAATTTTGGGGGAACCTGCATTTAACAGCACCCGACAGAGTCTTAGAGTTGATTTTAAAAGCATCTTTTGAAAAGAATCAAAGTAAAACAATTGTGGTTGAAAAAAGTCTTAGAATAACCACAGTTAAAGACAAAATTGACAGAGAAATTGGGTCATTTGTGTGGCACACAAGAATTTAGTATAACAATCAATTTTTACTAATACTATACACTGTCATATCAGAATTATAGAAGTCTCACACAATTGTGAAATACACACCAAGGACACATTTATACAAAGACAGCCCAAAGAAAGACAAACACCATTTTATACCTGACAATGCTTCCTTGAGACCGTAACATACCAAGTAAGCCAAATGTCTCTTTCGGGCTCTTGGGGACTTAGCATCTAAAAGGTAAATGAGGTCAAAAGGACTTAGTTTATAACTTGAAATTTCAATTTTGAAAGCTTTGTCAAATATCAAAGGTTTAAAACACTGAATATCACAGAACAGGATCACAAATTATTCATTTAGCAGAAGTTATAGCTCAAAGATTTCAAAGATGAAAAATATCTTTACTTGTTGATAGAAAGGAGACTCAGCTTTCCAAACAACAAGACCCAGTAAAGATGGGATGAGGCCAACTGAATCTGTCTCTTCCATCTTCCCTATTTTTTCACTTTTTCCTGCAATTTAATCAAAAGGCAAACAAACTTTCATTATATCTCAATATTCCAAAAAAAAGTTTAGAAGAGAAAACCAAATTTGACCTTTGCATTAGTGTATCATTCATGCTAAAGCTACTTTTAAGAAAATTTTGTAAATAAATCTAGTTTTAATCAGTTTGACCATAAAGTGAGATATTCATAAACCTCTTACAACTTTTGTAATTCTCTATTATAGAGCAAATGAATGCTACAAGAAAATCTTGTTATTCTGAAATAAATGATGCTAGCCCTGCATCAGTGTGCTTTAATGTATAATTCATTTAAAAACAAATGGAATAATCTTGAATATTGAATATTGAATAATCCCATTTAAATTTGGTCAAATTTGCTTACACACATAGAAAATCCTTTATAAATCAACCTCTTATGAATATTTTACAACTTGCATGAATATTCAGTTTTGTTTTATCATTCTTTTAACACAGTACAATACAATAAAACCCCTCTAATATATACAAAACTACTTTTCCTTTAACAAAAAGCATATTTCAATGCCTTATAACCTTTCACCAAGAGCACATTCTACTTTCCTTATATGCCTTGAATGCAAAACTGTTTCTTCAGCAGTCCAAATTACTTATGTTACAATGTTAACTCTTAACAAACTTTTATTTTTAGTGAAAAAACTGATAAGTAATTTCTTTATTTTTTTAAGTACATATTCTATGGAGTACATGAGATGTTTTGATACAGGTATACAATGTGTAATAATCATATCATGGAAGACGGAGTATCTATCCCCTCAAGAATTTATCCTTTGTGTTAAAAACAATCCAATTATACTCTTTTAATTATTTCAGAATTAACACATTATAACTAATTATAGTCACCCTGTTGTGCTATCAAATACTAGGTCTCATTCACTCATTGTAACTATATTTTGTTTCCATTAACTATCCCCAGCTCCCCCTCATTTCCCCACTACCCCTCCCAAACTCTGATAACCATCCTTCTATTCGCTATATTAATGAGTTCAAGTGTTTTGGATTTTAGATCCCACAAATAAGTGAGAACATGTGAACTTTGTCTCTCTGTGCCTGGCTTATTTTGCTTAACATAATGACATTCAGTTCCATTCATGTTATTGCAAATGGCAGTACCTCATTTTTTTTCATGTCTCAGTAGTACTCCATTGTGTATAAATACCATATTTTCTTTATCCATTCATCTGTTGATGGAATGTTAGGTTGCTTCCAAATCTTGGCTAATGTGAACAGAGCTACAACAAACACAGGAGTGCAAATATTTCTTCAATAAATTGATTTCCTTTTGGGTGTATACCTAGCAGTGGAATTGTTGGTACGTATGGTAGCTCTATTTTTAGCTTTTTGAGGATCCCTCAAACTATTCTGCATGGTGTTAGACTAATTTACATTCCAACAACAGTGTACAAGGGCTCCCTTTTCTACACATCCTCACCAGTATTTGTTCTTGCCTGTCTTTGGGGTGTAAGTTATTTTAACCATGGTGAGATGATATCTTATTGTAGTTTTGATTTGCATTTCTTTCTCTGATGATAAATGATGTTAAATACCTAACCATATTTCTCTTTGCCATTTGTATATCTTCTTTTCAGAAATGTCTATTCAAATATTTGCCCATTTTTAATTGGATTATTAGATTTTTTTTTTTACAGAGCAGTTTCAGCTCCTTATATATTTTGGTAATTAACCCCTTGTTAGATGGGTGGTTTGCAAATATTTTCTTCCATTCTGTGAGAATAATCCATGTGCTGAAGAAAACGTGTATTCTGCGAGTACTGGATAGAATATTCTGTAAATATCTGTTAGATCTGTTTGTTCTATAATGCAGATTAAGTCCAATATTTATTTGTTGATTTTGTGTCAGGAAGATTTTTTTAATGCTGAAAGTTGGATGTTAAAGACTATTGGAGCATATATATTTTAAATTTTTTATATATTCTAGCTTTATCAGACCTTACTTGTTTGTTTCTTCTATAGTTTTTGTCTTAAAATCTATTTTGTTTGATATAAGTGTAGCTACTCTTGCTCTTTTTTGGTTTCCATTGGCGTAGAATATCTTTTTGTCATCCCTTTATTTTCACTCTATGTGTGCCATTATAGGTAAAGTGTCTTTTGTGTAGGCAACAGATCAATGGGTTTTGCTTTTTTCATCCATTCAGCCACTATGTGTCTTTCTGTTGGAAAGTTTAGTTCATTTACAATCAATGTTATTGTTGCTAACTAAGGACTTACTCCTGCCATTGTGTTATTTGTTTTCTGTTTTTTTTTTTGTGGTCTTTTTTTTCTCTCTCTCTCTTTTTTTTTTTCTTTTCTATCCTCCTTTTAGTGAAGTGATTGACTTATTTTCTTCCTTTTGTTTTTAGGTATCTTTTGTATCTTCTTTGATTTGAGGTTACCATGTGGCAATACTATTTTATAAGTCATTATTTTAAGCTGATAACAACATAACACTGTTTGCATAAACAAAGAAACAAGGAACAAGAAAAACTAATAATGACTCTATGCCTTAACTTCATTCCCTTGCTTTTTAACTTCTTGATGTTAATATTTATACCTTGTTGTACTGAATATATCTTGAAAGTAGTTATTATTTTTGATTGGTTCATCATTTTGTCTTTCCACTTAGGAATAGTTTTCACACCACAGTTATAGTGTTATAATATTCTATGTATTTTTGTGTACTTATTATTACCAGTGAGTTTTGTACCTTTGATGATTTCTTATTGCTCATTAACAACGTTTTCTTTCTGATTTAATTACTCCTTTTAGCATTTCTTGAAAGACATGTCTGGTGTTGGTTAAATTCCTCAGCTTTTCTTTATCTTGGAAGGTCTTTTTTTCCTCCTTCATGTTTGAAGTTTATTTAACCAGATATACTCTTCCATGGTAAAAGGAATTTTTTTCCCCCTTCAGCACTTTAAATATGTCATGCTACACTCTCCTGGCCTATACATTTTCCACTGAAAAGTGTGCTTTTGGAGCTCTATTTTATGTTATTTGTTTCTTTTCTTTTGTTGCTTTAAGAATTTTTTTTAAATTTACTTTTGGGGAGTTTTATTATTAGATGCCTTGATGTAGTCTTCTTTAGGATAAACTTGTTGGTGTTTTATAACCTACTCGTACTTGGATATTGATATCTTTCTGTAGGTTTGTGAAGTTCTCTGATATTATTTATTTAATCTTTCTACTGCTATCTCTTTCTCTATCTCCTCTTTAAAGCCAATAACTCTTAGATTTGCTCTTTTGAGTCTATTCTCTAGCTCCTGTAGAAATGCTTTACTGTTTTATACTTTTTCTTTTGTCTCCCCTGACTGTGTATCTTCAAATAGCCTGTCTTCAGGATCACTACATGTGGTGATTTTCTTAGATGTAAGTTTCTTAATTGTATTACTGGCTTAAGGGTGGAATCTTGTAAGGAGCAGCACCAAGAAAACATGGAGTTTATAGGCCTCATGGGGAGGGATAGGTGGAAGGCAGACTAGATCCCCAAAAGTCAAGGATCCAATTTTTACATCAAATCCTGGATTCCCCAAAGGAAGGAACCACTGTAAGATGAGATGGTGCAAGACGGAACATCAGAAGCTTTCTATGGAGGGAAAAAATAATCAATAAATAGCAGAATTCCCACAGGTATTAAACCAGAAAGGACTCATTTCCTAAGCCAGAAGTATGAACCCAGGCCACTGTCATGGAAGGGCAAAGCCTTAGCTACCAAGCTACAGCATTGGGCAGTTGCCAGAACTTTTCTGAAAAGAAGTCTAGAACAGCCATCAAGCTTGCAAAGAATTTTCACTGCCCAAGAGAATCCATGACATTATTATGTGTCATTTTCTAAGTTTAAACCTTTTTATTCAATCGTTGAGAATAAAATATCTATAAAAATATTTTTCTTTCAATGGCATACTTAGTTCAAATAGTACCTCAATCCAAAAGCCCTTTTAAAACTCAGATGGTAATTTTCCTGGTTCTTATCAACTGCAGAAGAGGTATTCCTGGAGAATGATAGAGGAGGCATCCTCACGATCCCCAAAAATTCACCCTCAGAAAGGGGCTTAATATAGCAAAAGAGGACAAAAACCCCATAGTATGGGACATTTTAAAACAAAACTCACCAGAGGGCTTGACACATTTGGGATGAACAATGTGCTAATGCATCTCAGTCTCTTGGTCCTTTCAGACCAGTAACCTAATATGAACCTGAAAATTCCCACCCTCTGGATGGCAGAGACCAAGAGAGAGTATCCCTACATGGTCACAAAGTCAAGCTCTTGAGGGTTAAAACAAGAAGGAAACCATATCCAGTTTTTTTTGCCTGAGGGAAATGCAGCTAAATTTTTAATTGACCAGTCTGCAAGGTCAGCTTGAACACAAGGTTATAGGAGTCCCAGGCCTGCATTGTATCCTATGGTAGCCCTCTTTATGACAGAATAACACAAGACAAATTTATAGCACAAAGTACATCAGATTTACTAGAGCCTAATACTACTCTCACAAATCATTTTTCCCATTAATCAGAATCTAGCAGAGAAGAAAAACAGTGATTTTTATCATTCAGTCCACTGGTTGAGGCAGAGAGAGGGAAACTGGTAGCCTGGCTGCTAAGGAATTAGTATCTTTTGCCAGCTTGACAGGTTTCTGGGTTCCCTTTATCTGCAGCTTCTGGAAGAACAGAGCAGGTTTTGATGACCCTGCTCACAGCACCATAGCAGTGGGGGCCAAGCTGTGTTACAAAAGAAAATTATCCTTTTCTATTTAATGGCACCATAGGCAAGAGACCACAATTTTGCTTAACAGTAAGTAAAGAAACAAGTAACTTCAATATCTTCAATATCATCAATAAAGATTACAGCTGGGGTTGGAGACTGATTTATAATAACTCTGTCTCCCATGTGGCTGACCTCATGTAAATTAAATTCTTTCTTTACTGCAATATCATAGTCTTAATAAATTGGTTTTGTCTGTGCACCAGTCACCCACTCAGCACCCAAGTATTGACATGACAAAGCTCAAACTTGCTTCCATTGGCCCTGTTATATTTTATCCACTCAAAATGGGATGGAATGATCTCTGACCAAAAGTTATATGGATGGTCTCCAGTCAAGGTAGAAGAGTGGATGGTTGCTCTGAGTTAGGCCTAATGAGCTTCCTTCAGGGCTCACCAAATGTGAATAGTCAATCAAACTAGGAGAGCCTATAGAACTTCTGCCAGTGATTTTTTTGGGAAATCCTCTCCACACTTATAAACACACACAACACGGTAAAGGAAAAAAGATCTTCAAAACCAAGATTTCTAACAAAAATTTTCCAAGAGTATTTTTCCAAAGGAACCTCCTATTTTCCATCTAACTGGGGATAAATCTCCCCAAACAAAGACGCTTCTTATCATTTAGAGAGAGCGGGTCAAGATCCCAGAAGGTGCCAACCATGACCCTCAAAGGAGTCAACCAATTCAGAGAGGGAAGGAGTTGTTGGCTGTGCTTGAAATACTCACCAGACCAGTTTAAAGATGTCTTCCAAGAACTATTTCTCCACTGCAATTAGGTCCAGGCACTATAGGTCAGTAATACTGCCCCCAACAGGGACAGCACCACAGATGGCCCTCAGTTCAAGGGAAACAAGTGGCCACCAGAGTTCACCTCCAGGTCTGTGTACCGGTGGTGGGCTGACAAATCTCAGACAGGCATCTGCAAGGGTACATCCTGGGTGAGCTCCCAAATTTATAATTGCCTGGCAGGTTCTTCCTACCTGCTGTACAGACAAAACCAAAACACTAATACCATGATATTGCAGCAAAGAGTTTAATTAACATGAGGTCAGCCACACAGCAGACAGAGTTATTACAAATCAGTCTCCAATTCCAATTCTAATTTTTACTGATGTTGTTAAAGGTAAGTTTCTTTACTTATTGTTAATCTCATATATTTCTTTTCTTTCCCTGTTTTTAAGGCCAACCTCTTCCTAGAGAAGCATGTCAATAGGTTCAATCTCCTCCTGTAGCACATAACTGGAATTATGTAAATAAATAACTGCTTAGAATTTGTGGCATCACTATTAACATTCTTCTAACATTTAAATCATGGTGAGAAGATCAAAAGAAGGAAATCAAATAGAGAATGTTTAACTCTTTTTGGCCACCAGCTATTTAATGGCTATTGTCTCTATAGTGAATTTCATAGTTCTAGTAATTTAGTTCAAGTTCATTTTGACAGTCTTGGCTTTAAAAACTATATATAGAATCAGACACAGTCACAGCTGGCCAAATGCCTAGTTTTGAAAACACATTTCTTTTATGTATTCTATAAACTTTTTGCTTTGTCATTAATTTTTTTCAGCTGTAGTTTCTATGTTAGACAGGAAACACAGTGACTTTTATTCCTTATTCTATAATCCATATGAGATTCATATCTATCCCTTGGGTTTTTACTCTTAATATGCTGAGATTTTGATTTTATAGTAAAGCGCTCACTTCGATTTTTGTAGAAGATGGTATTTTACTGATTAATATTCAGTTTATTGTTTGATTACACACATACAGGGGCACACTCACATATACATGAAAGCAACTAGGAAAAAAATTACACTTTTAAGTGCAATTTTTATTGTCACATTTTAAGAAGATTACAGTAAAATGAATGAAACAAGTGTATGCTGATTCTGGTTTATATTTAGTGAAGTACATTACTTTAAATCCAAGTGAATCCAAAAGGTATAGTATATTTTCCACAAGTTTATTGTGATTCCGTCAACATTATATGCATATATGCAAAAATGTTTACATTATTCCCTCAAATCAAAGACACTTTCAGTCATAGGATGCATCATGTTATAATGTGCCACCAACCTTTTCAAAATGCTGCCGATTATTATAAAACAGTATGAATTATAAGCCAAAGACACATTTTATATTAAAATGAAAACATATAGACTTTTTAATAAGTAATTTTTTTATTATGTGTTATAGTCTCACACATTTTTATTACATTCCTGGGGTAAAATTATTGTATGTGTACTGTTTTATGTGGAGGAAGTTGCATGGAAATCAGAAAATATTGGTTACTAATTATTGTTGTAGGACAATATGTCTATGCAAATATATCTATGTTGTAGACATATTTTAAGCATAATGTTAGTGAAACAAATAGTTTTGCTCTTCATCTTATTGGGGAGCAAGATGAGGATATGTTGAATAGCACCATCCTTAAAAGAGCTACGTATGTGTCATGAAATTTAATGAGATAACTATTCTGTGTTAGAGATAAATTTGGAAGATTAGATATGTTAATTTATATAGAAAGTTCTGCCCTGATAGTGATAGAGTAGATCTTGTCAGACCTTTTCTCCAAGAAATAACAATTATGATCTTAGGAGAAAAATAAATAAATAATATAAGTAAATTATCTAGAGGTACTGGAGAATGACCAAAAGCAAGCAGAAGCTAGAGGACTTTCTCATGTTTTTGTTTTTGTTTTAATAGCTTTTACCTTGAAAGCAGGCCCCAGTTGGTGGCATACAAAATGACAAAAACTTAGAATCTTACAGCTTAATGGCATGAAGAGCCATAGGAAAGGAGAGCTATTACAACTGGAAAGAATTCCACAAAAGGGGGGACCCATGGTGGGGGGAAAATCCTCAAATTCTGCACATGAACTCTTTTCAAATCTCTAGCCAACTGCTGAATGATGGATGCATGTGACAGACTTCAAATAGCCCAGCTAAGGCTGAAAGAGTTAAACAAATTTCTGCTGCTAACCACTTCAGGAAAGTTGTGTTTGACTTAGCCAATTTAACAGTGTTTTATTACAAACAAAACTCATTAAACTTTGGTGGAATATAACCAAAATTGGAATGTCTGCAATATTCTAATCCACAATACTCAGGACACATAGAAAATGTGATCTGTATTTAAGAAGAAAGGCAATGTGACCTGTATTCAGTAAGAAAGGGAACCAACATGAAATGACAAAAATGTTGAAATTACTAAATAAAACAGTTGTTATATTTATGTGCATGGGTATAAAGGAAAATGTGCTTGTAATGAATGAGTAAGAAATCTTAAGGGAAATGAAAACAATTTAAAGGAATCAAATGAAAATTTTAAAAGAGAAAAACATAATATCTAAGAAAATTTATATAATGTCCTTACATAATTTGTTCCAATGAAAGAAAGAGAAAGGAAAAAGGAAACTCTAGCTAAAGAGTTACTAAGTACAAATACAAAATTATATATTTCTTTCCATGTTAATAGCAAGAAAAAAAGGAGAAATTATGGAAGTTTGTATTCATTAAATAAAAACAGCAAAGCAATAGACTAGAGAATTCTCTTTTCAGTTTTTTTAATTTTTAATTTTTATTTATTCATTTATTAATTATTGAGATGGAGTCTCGCTCTGTCACCAGGCTGGAGTGTAGTGGCACCATCTCTGCTCGCTGCAACCTCTGCCTCCTGGGTTCCAGAGATTCTCCTTCATCATCCTCCTGAGTAGCTGGGACTACAGGCATGCGCCACCACACCCAGCTAATTTTTATAGTTTTAGTAGAGACGGGGTTTCACCATGTTGGCCAGGATGGTCTTGATCTCCTGACCTCGTGATCTGCCTGCCTTGGCCTCCCAAAGTGCTGGGATTACAGGCATGAGCCACCACCCCTGGCTTAGTTTTTTAAATATATGAAAAGATGGACAATCCTCCTTCAGACTGATTTTTTAAAAAAATTATTTATTTCCTTTTTCAGGTGAGTATATCCAGCTTAACGTATTCTAATACATTGGCTATAATAAAATGCACTTTAGGGATACATACAGGACACATATTATTATATACTTTTTAGTTTAATATTCAGTTATAAGGTGATGGAATTTGATATAAGGTTACCAGCACATGCTATCATAAAAAAATAAGCTACATTTCTAGCTCTTCTGAGCACTTACCTCTTTTTACCTTTACTTTGCCTTAGCAGTATCAGAACGAGATATAATGGCTATGATGAAAATTTTTAATCTGCAGAAAAGAGGGAACATGGGCATGAATGTTTATGAAGTTGTGTTAACATCAATTACTTTCATAAAAACAGTTTAAAATGTGAATTAGCAAAAACCTTGTGATAGAAAATATTCAAATGAATTATAAAATTAAGAGATAGTGAGAGATTATTTTCTAGAAGAAATGATTGATATTGGACAAAACTAAATACGTACTCATTATCTTTACATTGATTTTTTCCCAATTGTGTGGCTATCTTTACTAAAGATCAGTATTCCATACTTTACAAAATAAAATGTTTTAACATAAAATAAGCTAAATTAATTCAGTGATTATTTATTAGTAGTACTGAGAGTGGCAGGAGGCAGCTAAATGCCTAGGCGGATGGGGAATTGCTGGTGAAACCCCACCTCAAGCCAGACAGTTTAAAGCCTGAAAGCCAAGCTACAACTTATATCCTTGCACTGGATTGAGAACTTGTTTTCCCATTTGGCATGCTTTCCTCTGATTGATCCCCACTCTTCACCTGTTTTACATATGTCTACCCTCTCCTAATTGATTTTCTACACTGTGGTGCCCACCTTTGAGTGGTGTCTTTGCTTTAATCTTTTTTTGCATACTCACAAACCAATCAGCACGCACTCCCCATTCTGTATCAACAAAAGGCCCCAGACCCAGCCACATGAGGTGGGGGACCTTTCCTGCCTTCAAGTAGTGGGACCAGTCCCAGATACCCTCTTCACTGAAAGCCATTTCCTTCACTCAATAAAATTCTTCTCCACCCTCCCCTTCCTTCAATGTCCTGTGTAACTTCATTCTTCTTGGACATGGTGCAAGAGCTCAGGAACCACCAAATGTGAGTGCAAGCTACAACACAGGCAACCTGGGGCACACCAGCATGGCCAAGTGAGGCCCAGGCAGAGCATTGCCAGCTGTGGGTCCTGGCTTACAAAATGACCAAGAAGAAAAATCCTACATCAGTGTGAAGAGTGTCGAAAACATTGAAGTATCAAAATGAAAAATGAATCATGCAGTTTTTCCCTTGCCTTATCCTAGGTATTTTTAGACTATTTTTAATTTGGTTGCTATGCAGACCCATAGAATTGAACCTTTTTCCTCTTCCTGTTAAGCATTTCATTGTTCCAGAACTGAATTGCAACAAAATGTATTAATATTTAAAAGTAATAGGTATTTAATTTCTATATAATGAAGACATTACCTAAATTTGACAGTGCTAGCGAAATTATAATGAAAAATTAAAGAACAGTAGAAAATTGTTTATATCCATTAATATTTTTATGTCCATGATAATTTGTTCAGGAAAAATAGCCATTTCTTTCTTGGAATAATGTGCCTTCCCCCCTTGAATCTTGAGTGGATATTTTAAGGACAGAACCAGTATCTTATTGATCTTTGTCTTCTCCAAGACAAAGTAACAAAGTTACCACAAATAAATTGGCAATAAAATCTACCAATGAATTTAGATATTAGGTGCTTAAAATTCTAGTTAATGAACATTTTCCCCTCAAAATCCTAAGGATGTTATTTAAAGAAGAAAATAAGTTTTGCTTCTGGAAGAATTACTAATTCTGGCTTTATATATAATTAACAATTTTTCAACTCAACCTGTGCTTACTTCTAAAATAGAGTATGTAGATAGTGTTTTAAATACAGCATTTTAAATTTAACAGCTTATATTATGGGCTGAATTATTTCCTCCCAAAATTTACATATTGAAGCCTTAACCCAGAGTGCCTCAGAATGTGGCTGTACTTGGAGATAGGGTAATTAAAGAGGTAATTAAGTTTAAATGGAATCATTAAAATGGGCCATAATCTAGTGTAAGTTGTATTCTTACATGAAGAGGAAATTTGGATACAGACACACACAGAAGAAAGCCCATATGAACATACGCAGAGAAGATGACCATCTGCAAACCAACGAGACAGGCCTCTGAAGAAATTAACCTGACTGACACCTTGATCTTGGACATTTTGCCTTTCAGAATTGTTTGAAATAAATTCCTGTTGTTTATGTCATCCAGTCTGTGGTACTTTGTTATGGCAGCCCAGCCAAACTAACACAGCTAGCTTTTAAAATAAGGATATAAAATATTCCACTTCCATGGAGTTATCATTTTAATAAGATATGAGTGTTGTGTTTCAGCCATATGTTAATCTCATTATATATGGTTTTGTAGGTAAACATTTGAAATTTCTATCAAAACCTTTGTTACTATTTTCCTGTGTAGGTTTTGACACTCTTAGATTAACACTACGATGGTACTGTAAGAGTAATCATCAGGGCTCAATTTAGAATTCTGAAAAAATATGTAAATTAAAATTTTGGTTTAAAGTAAAATTGCTGACTTTTAGGGGACCACGGTCTTGTATAGATTTAAACAAGAAATGTTAAAAAGAAAATTCAAATAAATGACAGGAGTTTAATAAAGAATTAAAAATTTAATAAAGAAACATTGGATGTCTACATCCAATGTTTTCTTTGGCTAAATAAGGAAACCCAAACATCTAAAGTTTTTGTTTGTTTGTTTGTTTGTTTTGTTTTATGGAAAAAAAACTTTGGAGAGTGTATCCCCAATGAGTAAACTGGGAAGAGTATAAAAAATAAGTCCAACAAAAGAAGCTGATATATTTTTACCAACTTTGATTTTAGCATGAGGAGGTAATTACAGCTTGGAATTATAAAATTCTATTTATACATAAAATGTTTGGAGATGGTTAATTTAAAAATATATCCCAAGTAATTTACAGAGAAATGATACTCTGCACCTTCAGGTAATTACTCCACAAGGAAAACAAAAGGCAAGTTTTCTCTGCTGTTTCAAATTTGTGATATGGCCCCTCAGATGTCTTTGGTTAAATGCCAAAACTGATGCAAACACCAAGATTCAACACAATCTTCTTAGTGAGGATCATAGTGGAGGTAGAGAGGTACTGGTAAGCCTAACCTCCTGAATAAACCTATCTTAAAAGTAATATAAATCGCTGGGGGTAATTTTTTTCTTTTTTAATGTTGTTTGTACTGTCCTCTATAAGACACCAATGTTTTGCTTATGTGCCCATGATTATAGGTAATTCAAAAAAGTAAAGGTGACCAAATAGAAAATGAAAACTAAATTTTTCATAAAACTACCTGTGTTTTATGTCTAATCTAATATTTTTCCAGGCATAGATGGCACCTCCAAAAAACTATTGTGTAGATATTACTATTCTTATTAATATGTATTTTTTCCTTAACTATAACAAAAAGGAGATTAAATTTTAACAATAACAGATAATATATTCAAGTATACATTGCATAAGTCAAGATAAAATTCTGAAATTAAAGTTTTCAAAACTTAAAAGGTAATTTGAAAGTAGTTATAGTTTTGTAGTTCTAACACTATTAGAAAACCTCCCTTATTTTAGATGGATTGCAATGTTTCTAATGTTGTTCAGGTGCCAGGATTATAGAGAGCAAAGCTTGTGAGAACTAGGCTTATTTGGTGAAGAACCAAGGAGGAGCCTATCTGTATAGTTCGTCCAATTACTGTTATCCACCAAGACTGTTTTGAATTAAATGAAACATTAAATGTATTTTAGGGCCATACGTGTTGACGTATGCAAACACAGAATCTTGGTCTCTGATTTATTCAGAAAAGCAAAAAGGGAAGAAAAATTTTTAAAAAAGAAAAGTAAAAAGAAAGGAAAGGAAAAGGGAAAATGGTTAGGAAAATAATTGGTGGCATAGAAGTCTGCCTTCACATTCCAAATTTTAAAAGTCTAGATGTGGCTTATTAAAACAAATTTGGAGAAGAGTAATTGAAGTTCATGAATCAAAAATATTATCTGTAATAATATGAAACTTCAACCATATTAAGAACAACAAGCAATATTCTCCAAATTGTTTCCTAAGCCAAACTGCAAAAGACAACTTTTCAAAGAAGGGCAAGTATTGCCAAAATATGATTCTTACTTGTCATGAATACAGATTGCTGAATCACTCTTTCTTTATGCTTTTGTCAAATGGCACTCAGATATTTTTAGGTAAATGTATTTAATTATTCCTGATTTCTAATTGAGCCTTGTACGACAAATCAGTTAATGTAATGGAATTTTTGAATTCATGATTCTAAAACCATACTTCAATTAGCAATGATATCCTACTCCTCAACCAACCTTAGTATCTTGAGGGAAAAAAAACCTCTGTATCTCTCAATTTTATATAGCACTGTAATTTGCATATTGTTGAGCACATAGTAGTCATTTACTGTTATTTGAGTAATGAATGAAATTAAGAAAGAAAAGATAAATGGGTATGGATAATGAGACCATCTGTCCCAGTCATTGCACACCAAAGCTTGTCAATTACAGCCAACGCATAAAGCAAAATTGAGATAAATTTGCTGAAAACGATTGTAGCATAAAGCTAATCATACTACACATGGAATACCCTATAGCATTGCCAATAAAATATAAGACTTTGATTTCAATAATTAACAATTTTCACAGTTACCACCAGTTGAATTATGTCTAGATTTCTCTGGACTTTCAGTTCTCTAATTTTAATTGTCTACTAGATAAACTGCCCAGAAGAATTCATGGAACTACAAACGTAATAGGGTGAAAGCCAAGTCTACTAACCTACCTCTCAATCTAATAAAAATATCTGCAATATACAAGTCCCAATTCAAAATAACATAAATTTTTAGCATAGTCTGTCAAATGTATTTCTTAGCCAGTTAGGCAGTATAATTTCTACTTTGTCAATACATTTCTCCTTTCTTTTCTCTCTCTCTCTCTTTTTTTTTTTTTTTTTTTGTACTTTGTACTGCATCCTCATTGTTCTCTTATCTCTTCATTGGTCTCATTATCTCCTTGTTGGTTTCATTTCTTTGTTCTTACCTGATGTTATTTCATTCTACTCAAGACTTCAGATTAAATTTTCTATATTACACTTAGAAAATGTAATTATACTAAAAAAGGCTACCAAATTAAATAAAAATTGCCCAAATCAACATCCAAAATTAAAGCTCTGCATAGTTTTCACGATTTAATCCTAATAATTTTCTATGGTCACAAAAGTCTAATACAAGCTTATAACGTTGCTTCTCCCTAAAAAGTCACCCTCTTTCTGTGTGTTGAAATCCTTCAGTCTCATAAAGTGTAGAATCAATTTTGTGAAGACTTCTTGATATTTCCAAACAGATGTGATACCCTTATCCTCTAAATTGTTCCAATGATATTTGACGGTGCTAATTATAATGTGTCTAGATGTTTAGATATTTTTATAGTTTCTTAAGCACATCTGATGCATCTATGAACTACCTCATTGTGGGAACTCTGCTCTATTCTGCATTGTATTTATGATAAAACATAGCTCCAAATTTTATACAGAGTAGTCAAAAAATCCATGGAATGAAACTTAAAAGTCAGCAAACTAAATAAAACTTAGTTACTCAAATCCACGTCTAAGAGCCTTTGCTGTCTACATAAAACTCGGTTACCTACTTAGGGAATCCCTTACCACAGTGTTTGATAGCTACTCTCTGACTCAGAGTAAACATCTGGATGTCTGACTGGAACTATCTTTGTGGTTTGATGATCTTTGAAAAAATAATATATTTGAAGGACTGTTATCAGTGAAAATGCTTTTTTAATTCTTTTTCCATACAGGTACTGACCACAGAGAGGAGTCCCAGATGACTAATGTAGTGGAAAAATTTACTCTTCTTTAGCTATTTTTTGTCTGGAAGATTGGTGACCATATGTAACTCACGCTTGATGCTGAATCAGGGAAAGAAAATGAAAGGGAACCACTGGTATAGTTGGGCGAATGGCCCAGACATACGCCTACACTACTGTCAACTCTAAATAAAGAATAAAAAAGACATGACTTAAGTCACCAAATTGAACCTTTTCCTGGTAAATATAAACTTAGTGCTTAGAAGATTGCATATACAATGGCATTAGAGAATGTATATTATTTCTTAATGTAATATACACATTACAATAAAAACCACTTGACTTATTTTATACAAATTTATTTTAAATAATACTGTATATATGAAAGAAAAATCACATGGAAAGCCATAATTAGCTTTCTGCAAAACATATGAAGAAAGATGTGTGTACTGCATGATCTCACTTGCACGTAGAAGCTAAAAACCTGAATTTATAGAAGCAGACAGTAGAATGATGGTTGACAGTGGCTGGGTGTGGGGGATGGCAAAATGTTGGTCAAAGCATATAAAGTTCCAATTACATGAATAAATTATGAACATCTAATATATAACATGCTGACTATAGTTAATAAAGTTTTTAATACATAAAATTGCTAAGAGACCAGATCTTAAATGCTCTCACTACAAAAAAAAAGGGATGCGAGGTGATGAATATGTTAAGTAGCTTGATTTAATCAATTTATAATGTATACATGTATCAAAATATCACTTTTTACACCATAAATATATATAACTTTTGTTTGTCAATTATACCTTAATAAAGTATAAAAAACGATGGAGACAGCCAGGCGCGGTGGCTCATGCCTATAATTCCAGCACTTTGGGAGACCAGGGTGGGAGGATCACCTGAGGTCAGGAGTTCGAGACCAGCCAATGTGGTGAAACCCCGTCTCTACTAAAAATACAAAAATTAGCTGGGCATGGTGGCAGGCACCTGTAATCCCAGCTACTCAGATGGCTGAGTCAAGAGAATTGCTTGAGCCTGGGAGACCGAGGTTGCAGTAGGCTGAGATCAATCCATTGCACTCCAGCCTGGGCAACGTGAGCGAAACTTCGTTTAAAAAAAAGAAAAAGAAAAAGAAAAAAGATGGAGACAAAAAAAGAAAAATTTCATCTACCAGATTTCAATGTGTAACAATTCTAGTGGATTTCTTATTTGGCCAACATTATTAGTCCTATAAGATAATTTTCTTTGTTTTTAATGGTAAATTATAAAATAAAAGCCTAAAATTGTTTGACAGATATATTTTTCTAATAATAGTCATTTTAACTTATATTTAATTATATTAAATAATATAATTTGTTCCAAAAAATGAGAAGCAGCATTTATGATCTATCGTAGTCAGTTTTAGAGAGTTATACCTAAAGCATCCTAGCATTTAAATTTAAGAAGCTCTGGTCATGAAATGTTGCAAACCTGGAGAAATATGCTGAATCACCACAGATCCTGGGAAATATAGCATTACTGAGAATCACTGATGGATATCATATTTTTTAAAAAAACTTTAATTCTATGAATTGATTGCATTATATTAGAATGTTTCATTTTATTCTAGATTTTGTAAGGCTACATTTAATGTGTTTAAAATAAACATACACAATAAGCATGCATGTTTATTAACATATTAAAACACATATATAGTTTTACACTACCTTAATCATTTTTTTCTTTGTCTCAATCACCCACTAATTTTCTTACATGCTGGGAATGTACTTTATTCAATGCTTTGTTCATGTATTAGGAGTTTATTGTTATACTTTGAGTGCATCGACTAGGTGGTAATTGTCGAGACGGTGAGAGTACATGGATTTTGTACAAACTTTGAATACAGAGATGGCAGAATTTGCTAATTAATTGATGTGTGCTATAAGAGAAAAATTGCTATCAAAAATGCCTTCAAAGTTTTGGCTTTCAAAATTGGAAGAATGAAGTTATAACTTACTAAGCTAGGGATGATTAGAAAATAATTATTTAATTTTGTTGATAAAAATCTATGAATGTATTGTGAACAGAAATTTGTTCTTGTTATTCACCCTCTGTAATCCCAAGAAACCCTCATGAATATACTAAAGTCTATCATCATAATTATTCAGATTCTTCTATCAACATTGAATAGTCTAGTATTAATCATGTTAACTCTCAGCTTTATGAGCAAAGAAAAATCAGCCAACTCTATTTGGTTAGTGCAACTGACACTTGTGAACAGGAAGTCTAATATGATTTTCATAAACAATCCAAAGAAATTGATTTGGTTGGACTAAAAAAGAAAAAAAAAAAGGTCAGTGGAAATCCCACCAGCTCCTGTTAATATAAAGATGTATCGAATTACAGTCTTGTTTGTGATGATAATACAGTCAGACTTGTAAAGTTCTTATCACTGGTCAACTGGCATAGAAAAATTACTCCTTCATTTCTACAGTAGTCCTCCCTTATCAGTGGTTTCACTCTCCAAGGTTTCAGCTACCAGTAGTATAGTACAATAAGAAATTTTAAGAGAGAGAGGGATAGTGAGAAATACTACATTTACATAACTATTATTACAGTATTCTATTCAATTGTTAGTTATTATTGATCTGTATTATTACAGTATTCTATTCAATTGTTAGTTATTATTGATCTCTAACTGTGCTTAATGTATGAATTAAACTTTATTATGGGTGTGTATGAACAGGAAAAACATAGTATATACTATATAGAGCTTGACACTATCCATGGTGTAGGCATCCACTGGAGATTTTTGAAGTATCCACTGTGTATAAGGGGAGACTACTGTAGATGAAACTACAGTAGATGAGTGCAGTCTCAGTACATATACTTTAACTTATGTGAATTCAGCAACCATTTACATTTCCTCTTTTGTAGCCACCATATCAGAACTTAGAATACTGCTAGTAATGGAGCAGAATGCTATGAACACTGATTGACTTGAGTTTATAGAATACAAAAAATTGGAACACTGTGCCTTTTGGGTTTTAGAATGAGCACTATACTTCGTGGTACTATATTCATCTTTTTTCTAGTTGCTAATATTAGAGTATTACCCCTG
This sequence comes from Pongo abelii, assembly GCF_028885655.2. Taxonomy (NCBI): domain Eukaryota; kingdom Metazoa; phylum Chordata; class Mammalia; order Primates; family Hominidae; genus Pongo; species Pongo abelii. Next base: position 91,028,456 of record NC_071991.2, read on the forward strand.
TGTTAAGAAGCAAGTGATTTTTATAATAGTAATGACAGATTTACACTTGATAATTCCATTCATTCTCTTTTGCATATAATTTATAATGTCGGTAAAACCAGTGAGAAGTACAGTCTATATTTAAAACATGTTTCTCACTACAAAATAAATTTATGCAAAAGGAAGTAGGCTCAAACCCAAACTCTTATAAGCATGCTTTAAAAGCATTAGTTTAAGCATTTCTGATTAGCAGTATAAAATGATAAAAATTTAAATAAAAGAATACCTTATATTATACCTAATAAAAATGATGAAGGATATTTTCATGTCTAAAATACAAATTTTTAAAACTATCTGTCCATGAGATTTAACAGAGTCTACATTTTCTTCTAATATAGGTTGGCAGTGCATATGCTGGCTTTTCATGACAGATAAAGAAAAAACATTTTAATAATCTGCATTCAATATATTTCAAAGTATATGCATCGTTTTGTAGTTATCAATTTATTTGCTTATTTATATTTACATGGTTTTATACATGTTTTTAAAATAGGTTAGATGTTGAGAACTTCTTTATTTAAATAATAATTTGATATTAAATATGTTTGATTAATTTCTAATAACAAGGTTGGTACTCAAGATGAAAGATGCTTCAGGGAGTTCTTAGTTACAGTAAGGTATCCTAAAATTCATTATGTACATTTTTGTAGATTTAGTAAATAGTATTTCTCATATTCACATATTTTTTAAATGACTAGATATTTTCTAAGTTTAAACATACAGATTCATTTTAAAATGTCACTGACCTCATGATAGTTTTAGTTGTTACATAATTTCCTAACCAGAGCTTACAAAAATTGTCATAACTACCATGTGGATATCTGCAAAACATTTTGACATTAAAAACCAGGTCCTCGGACATAAAAGTTTAGGCACTAATTCACTCCATTTCAATGCAGTAACTGTTCTTAACTAATGCAATTTAATTTACTTCCCTTTTTGTCTCTAGTTAGTAGAGATTCGAAACATCTGGTTATGATCAGGTATTCATAATCTCCTAATTTAAATTTACATGATTCAGAATTTTTTAATATGTATTTTGGAGACAACTGAATATGTACAAAAATATGGGCAGCAGGTCATATTAACCTTAAACTATTCTGAATGTTCTTAAGCTTCAATCAGAAATACCAATGGCCTATCTTTATAATTATTTCCCTTTACCCTATCTGAAAAATGCTTGTATTTTACACTTCAGCCTAAAGTAAGCAAGCACTGCATAAAATGTTGTGTTGGGTAATCACTAGTGCTTAGCTATTGCTCAACACATGTCAAATACAAGTAATTAAAACTATAGTGGCCCCAAGCAAAACATTAAAATTTTTGCATTCCAAAGGAGGTTCATTAAAACCAGATGACTGGCTTGGCTCATAGAAGGACTTGGCTTAAACATGTCCACTTCAAATCCATACTGTCTTATTTGCTTACATCACAGAATTACTGACTCAAGAACCTGAAGGGTCCTCCAAAGTTTATCTAACCTCTTTCCAAGCAGAGTTTTACTTAAAATATTTTGCAGAGAAAATAATATTTCTTTACAAAGTCATACGCAAGAATATTCCAAATACTTTTTGTATCATTAAAAAGTATAATTTTTCAGTGAGTAGAAAAACAATTTAAAACTCTTTATTATTTTATTCTGCTAAAATCTCCTTAATGCATTTTGCAAATTCATTTGTGGCCTCACTACAATGAAAGAGATCAGCACTAGCGTGAACTCTGTCATTGAATAATATTCCATTCTACATTAACTCCAATACACAAACAGCATAAACTATGTATTCTTCATGGCTACAAACTATGAGAGACTTAAATTCTTGAAAAAAATTTAAAGTGGCACTCAAAAAAAATTATAAAACCCATATTTGGTTAATATACATTTTTATTATGAGAAATTGATAATTAAGAATCAATTATTTAACTGTTTATTATTAAAAAGAAAAGAATGAAAGAATATTAAAATCAAATTTCTTAAATAATCCATTTAAAAACTTGTATTATGTTATATATAAAGGCTCCTTATTATAGACAATTTGATGAGCTAATAGGTAAGTAACTTCAAGCAGTTTATTAGTCAAGCATTGGAAATGTGCATACTGTATTTAAAATGATTTCAAGTCATCTTAGATCTCTTAATAGGTTTCCTGTTTTTGAAGCCCATGAGGATTTATCTTTTATCAAATAATCCTAAAACCTAAAAATTATATTGCTTAAACATGCAGTCCTCCCGTGTACTAAAAAATAATCAATGCATATGCATTCCTTTCTGCCACTCTACCTCTGGTCAACAAAATTAAGCAGTTTAAAACACAGTTTTAGTAAGAAGGTAAAGCTTTATGACATAACACATCCAATTTTGATGATGCATGAGGGAAAAGACAGTCTTTTAACTTCAGATTAATTTTGAGTCACATGTTCTTCCTCCCATGCCTGTTTGCCTTGAGTGAAGTCTGTTTTTTTGAGCACAGGATGCTACTGACTGTAACTCATCCAAAACATAGGCCAGGAAGATTTATTTTGTCATTTCAGTTGAGAAAATGGAAAAAAGCTATAAAATGAAGGTATTAGACCTTTGGTGTGCTTCATATTACACACCACTATTAAGGTGGCAAGGTATCCATCTCCTCAATACAGCATTTATAAAACATGATGTGTTGAATATACTAAATTATTTTTAATTGCTAAACAGGCTTAACAGTAAGAATTTAATTCACACTCCTACCATTAAGCACAGTTTTTAATATCAATGTAAGCTTCAATCTTAAATAAAACATAAAATTATCCTCTTATAGCAACAGAACATAAATTTATTATTCCTCTTGAGTGTTTATCTCTCTATCCATGTTATTAGGCTGTGTTAAATGCCCGTCAAGAGAGAAAGCTTCTGCTCTGCCTGTGACAATCATAACCACATATTGTGCATAATATTGATATTCCATTCACTTAATGGAAGCACATATTTTGATTATAAAAGCAATGGTATGTTTAATATATTATATCTTACTACTATTTAATGTTTACTAACTATTGAACAATCCATTATCCTCTTAAATTATGGTTGGTTCTTAAGTCAAAGACAAACTGTAGAAAACCATGTATCAATCTATATATAAAGTTATACATCTACCTATATAAAAGTCCATCTTTATATAATAGTGACACAAATTTTAGAGTGTGACAAGCTGAAACATTTTTCTTTACATAAAAATGTACAATTACATTGTGACCATGACTTTCCAAATACCCATGACAAACTGTCAAAATCCATGTGCCTCCAACTGATTCAGAGACTTAGGTTTCCATCACTTTTACCTTGTCTCTCAGCCATGGTTTCTATATTTGATTAGTTCTTCCTTAGCTATAGGACTGTAGAAAATTCCACCTCAGAGGTTACTTAGAGGCTACATAAGCTTTAGTAACTTAGGGACACATACTAGTCAGTCACTCTGTCTCTTGTCTTCATCAGCTTTCCTTTTTTGTTGTTGTTGGTCATTTGGCTTATTGCAGGTAAGATTCCTCCATGTTGGAAAAAATTGTAATAATATGTCCACACAAGACTCTAGACTGTTCTTAGCAAAGCTTACTAAGTTCAGAGGAAAGTAAGCTATACACACACACACACACACACACACACATATATATATATATAATTAGAAAAGCATACTAAGCTCAGAGGTAACCTGAAATGTAACAATCCTGTTCAAAGGCCAGGTTACCTCTGAGCTTAGTATGCTTTGCTAATTATAAATACATATTTTTCTCCCCTTTAGCACCCACATGTGCTATTCTCCCCTTTGGCACCCACATGTTAAATCCCAGAGAATAATTTATGCTGACATCACCTAACAAAGCCAATGACTGTGATCAAACTAATGGCTAATATAATAAGTCAGACCTAGGACATATATTTTTTTGGATACAGGTTAGAAAAGGAAAACAGGATGGCACTTATTACACTGGTCCCACCCAGAATCTCATGGAGTAAGAGAGAGGCTTGGATCTCCAGAAATAATGACACTTGCTGTTAATAAACAAAATGTGAGGAAACAAGTGGCTTAAATTATGTCTTCCTCATTTTATTTTTTAGCTGTCTAGTTAACACATTTGTGTATAATTCCATGAATAGCTCCACCTAATATAATTATTTTACTTAATAAACATATACTCATCCTCTCTCCAACAGGAACAATCCAAAGACATGCTGTTAAGTCACCCTGTTCTAGGGCCAGCATCTCTGGGTAAAATGCATTTTCCTTAATCAAATTCAGATGTGAGTCCTCACAGCACCACTGCCAAATTCTAATTATAAACGTAACCATTCTATCTTACACAACAAACAATGTTAGGGAAAACAGAAACAGTCCAATAAAGCAAAAATAATTAATGGTGAGCTCTTCTCTACTGTTGGCATAAATTCATTGCTTTGACCCATTCTCCTGTGTCCATTGATCTTTATTGTCACACTCACAAGGGAACACACTATCCCACCGCACTAGACTCTGCAACCTGAACAGTACTTAAGAATCATATGAGCTTTGGCCCAGTAGGTTCTTGAGGGAATCACAGGTACTTGATTTCCAAGTATGAGTTCCCTAACGATACAACTCATAAAACCTTAGTCATCTGTTAGTTGAGTCATTTGAGGGTACTTTTATTCAATCAAAGAATAAATCTTGACATCATACTTCTTAATTCTATACTTTCTCTTTGCTTTATTTTTTTTTCTCTTTTAATAGCACAAGAAATTTTGGTCATGTACCTATATGTCAGCTTGATGACTTTTCTCTTCATTTCCATTTCAGGTCAGGCCAGTATGAAAACATAGGCCAGTATCAGGGAGGCAGAGACAGCTGCTTCTACATCTCTAGGCTGGACCCCTGTGGAATAAATATTTTTATATATATATATATATATATGTGTGTGTGTGTGTGTATACACATATATATTTATACATATATAAAAATACATATACATATATGTATATAAATGCATATAAATACATATACATATATGTGTATATATGTGTGTGTGTGTGTGTATTTAAAAAAAGAAACTTTCAACATCTGTAATAATCAGATAGTAAAGGAACAGTAAGTGATATTTGGGAGGGCCATGAATATCTGGATCTTCACATTACTCTGGAGTTTCAGTCTCATTTCCTGTTCTGTTTCCCATCTCCTTGCTCTGTCCACAAAAACTTAAGGACTGGCAAGAGAATTTGAGCTTTACACTTCCCATGTGATTGTCCAACTCCCAGTGACCTTGGGATCAAAAGTGAATTGGTTTTTAGACTAATACTAAAGGCTTATACTACTTTTCTCTTAGAAATTAAAAAGGAAATGAAAGAAAGGAAAACAAAAAGGTGATACGGCACATATTAAAATATTTCAAATAACATCAAAAACTATAAAGTGAGAAGTGACTTTTTCTATATACTTGACACCCAAATTCTAGTTCCCTGACCATAGGCAATCATTGAAGCGCTGCATGCATTCCTAGAAATGGTCCATGCATATCATAGCACACGTATATCTGTCACAATGTGATACACTGTAGATCCACCAATGATGATAATAAAAAAGGTAGAAAATACTAAATGTGACAATAAAATGAAGAAACTGTTACAGGACAGGGGTCCCTACCCAGACCCCAAGAGGGGTTCTTGGGCAAGGAAAGATTCAGGGCCAGTCCGCAGTGCAAAGTGAAAGCAAGTTTATTAAGAAAGTAAAGGAAAAAAGATGGCTACTCCATAGACAAAGCAGCCCCAAGAGCTGCTGGTTGCCCATTTTTATGGTTATTTCTTGATTATACGCTAAACAAAGGGTGGATTATTCATGCCGTAGCGCTGGTGGGAGTGTAGCGGTGAGGGACGACCACAGGTCACTCTTGTTGCCACTTTGGATTTGGTGGGTTTTGGCTGGCTCCTTTATTACAACCTGTTTTATCAGCAAGGTCTTTAAGACCTGTATTTTATGCTGACATCCTATCTCATCCTGTGACTTAGAATGCCTTAACGGTCTGGCAATGCAGCCCAGTAGGTTTTAGCCTCATTTTACTTAGCTCCTGTTTAAGATGGAGTTGCTGGGGTTCACACACCTCTGATAAAACTATTTATTTACACCCTGTGATTGGAATTCAAATTAGTACATATTCTTTGGAAAATTATTTGTCAGGATCTGCTAAAGCTAAATCTATAAATTCTCTGTTGTCTCAACAATTTCACTGCCTGTTATAGAACTAACAGCAATGGGTAGGCCAGAATACATGAATGATATTGCTCACAACAGCACTATTTGTAGTAGCCCACGTCAAAATTTTCTGAATGATTATCAAAAGCAGAATGAATAAACAAATTGTTTTATATTCATACAGTGGCATGTATAGAAATAAGAATGAAAAAAATTAACTGCCAGTATTTGCAGCAGTAGGAATAAGGATCACAAACATAATGTTGAATGAAAGGAATAAAACCCAAAAAAGAATGTTATGCATATGATTCAATTTACATGAAGTACAAAAAGAGACAACACTAATTCATGTTGTTAGAATTCAGGAGAGTGGTTGCCACTCAGAGTTAACAGTGACTGGGAAGTTTCTGGGGCTGGTAATCATCTATTTGCGGAACTAGGTGAATTTATTTTGTGAAAGTATATTAACTGCTGTGTATACTTTTCTGTATATGTATTATACTTCAAAAATAGCTAAATGATGTCACAATAGTGAAAGCAGTCCACATAATCATGAATAATCATATATTTAATAAACACTTAAAATAAATGACGTAAAGTTCTATCTACTGATGCAAATATAACTCTAAAGGTGTGCTAGCTTTAAAAAATAGAATAATAAATACAATAGCATAGCATAAATAATTCAATTTTAAATGTACATATATGCATACATTTATTTAAAATATTTTTGTGATATACAATGAACTGATAAAAGTGGTTATACCTCTAGAGAAATAATATTGGTAATAAATTAAGATGATATCTTCCTCTACTCTCAAAGCTTATTTTTTGGTAAAATGTTTATATATATATATATATGTTATATCATAAATATCCAATTATACATGGATGTAGACATTACATATCTCATATGTTTTCAATTAAAAAATGAAACTAGCCAAGAGATGGAAGCAGCCCAAATGTCCATCAATGGATGAATGAATAAACAAAACATGGCATATACATAAAATTGAATTTTATTCAGTCTTAAAAAGGAAGGAAATCCCATCACATGTTGCAGTATGGATGAACTTTGAGGACATTATGCTAAGTTTAATAAATCAGTCACTAAAAGACAAATACTGTATGATTCCACTTACGTGAGATATCTAAAGTAGTCAAATTCATAGAAACAAAAAATAGAATCGTGATTATCAAGGCTTGAGAGAAAAGGGGAATTATTGTTTAATGGGTATAGAGTTTCAGATTTGCAATATGAATGAGTTATGGAGATCTAGTTCACAACAATGTGAATATACTCAACACTACAGAACCACAAACTTAGAAATGGTTAAAATGGTAAACTTTATGTTATGTGGTTTTCACAATAATAAAAAGTAAAATTAAATTAAACATGCTAAGTTTCAGAACAAGAAAAAATAATGGAATTATATATTCATTTTTATAAAATCTTATTTTATTCCCATAACATGTCTTGAGGTTTGCTCATATTAGTTCATGTAAAGTTACCTCAGATTAAAAAAAAATTGTAGAATATTCCATTGCACATGAGTATGACTAATAATGTGAGTATAATATAAAGACATTCTTTATAGTATATTCTTCATTCTTCATGAGAAGTTCTGCTTCTAAATGAAATAAATAGTAAGGAAATTCACATTGACTTTAACTGGAGAAACAAGTTCCTCAGTTTCCTTGTTAAGATAGTCATTCCCTATGTTTTTATCTGGTAACATTATTTTCTCCAGTCTGAGGAGAGCAGAGAATTATAGCCAGACTCTATTTATGGGCGTACTAGATTGGTTTGTTTTGTTTTGTAACTTGGCAGTACAATGTGAAATTAGCAATACCAAGACTACAAGATTACATTTATCTGGAATATATATATATATATATATATATATATATACACACACATATATATATTATATATACACATATATATATAAAAATAACTTTCTCAGTTCACTTTACTTTCATAGGTCACAGTTTTTATTTGAAAAATCAGTAAATTCTTGATAATTAATTCAAAGTATTTGACCCTCAGTTCTAGTGCTATGCCTTCTTCCAGGGGGTTCACAGTAAATTCCTTTTCAGTGGCAATACCAACTGACTTGAGGAAAGAGGTTGGGGTGTTGTGTTGGTTTTACATTTCCTACAGTCCTGTTATCCACTACAATTGGACATAGTAGACATTCAACAATGTCTTTGTTGTTGAGGGGTGCAATTATAACTTTATTTCTGTCTTCACAATAAGACAAATGGGAAGTATAATATTAGAATAATTAAGTTATAAGATATTTTACTAAAAGTACAAGAGTAGTGGTATTAACAGCATTCAGTACAACAATTTTTTTAAATTTTCTATACCAGAGATTGTTTTTGGTCTTTATATATGTTATTTCTAAGTACTTAAAAAACAGACTTACAGAATAGATTTGCATTTTTAAACAAGGAATTAGGATTCAGAGAGTTGAAGTTGAGTTATCTAAGAACACAGAAAGTAGCAGAAATACAAGTCCAGATCTCTCTGGCTTCTGTTCTTTCTTACCATTACATCCTGTTACTATAGGAAAAGATAAGGTTGTACTTTCTAATGCTATCTTCCTAAGTAATACCTAATCTAAATAAACTTCTGATGGGTTTCTATACTAATAAGAGAAAACTCCATCAATCTAGTGTGGAAGTAGTCTTTCAATTCAATATTTAGCTATTCAATAAGAAACTTAACATTTTATTTTTAAAATTTAAAACATACTTAGAATTCTAACTTAGTTGAAACTATACATTAGAAACTGAATGACCCAATCTCCGGTCACAAAGATCATGTAAAGTTGAACTTTGAGTCAAGCTTGTTTGCTTACCAAATTTGGTATATGTTAAGTGGCATGTAGCTCCCATAAATATAGAGAGCACAAAAGGTCTTCACCACATCTGAGTTTGGGTAACACTTCATTTCACCAAGCACAAATATAATATAGCTTTTCTATTCTATATTTATGGGGCAGGTGTTCACCGTATAATAATAAGTTTACTAAAGTAACGTCAACTGGCAAAGTATACCCCACAAACAATACTGGTAAATACAGTAGATTCATGGGGGAAATGTGCTGTTTATTTCTGTTTTCCAAATGGAAGGAAAAGTTATAGTACATGGCAATTACCTTGAGGCTTTCTGCTTCATGAAAGTTGGATTCCAATTTCATTACCATAATTCTGCAGAACGCAGTCAGTTGCGGTCACGGTCTCTGCCAGCCCACCTTCAAACTCTCCCTGCCAATCAGAGCAGAACATCCTGTTGTGGGAGTGGAGCAGTTAAAAGTTTCATGGTATATCTTTCAGAAAAAGAATAAACTAACGTTATAATTGAGGTCATTGCCAAAACATGGTATTCTCATGAAAAGATGTGATAGGATTAAGCTGTCATTAATGCTTCTTAGCCGCGGTTGGGGGGAAATCTTTCCAAAGCAGAACTTTTTAACTTAACTGGAATTAACTGAGGCTTTTTCTAAGTAAGTCAGCTCAAAACAGTGGATATTTACTGTTTTTGTAACTTGTGCAAGATGCTTTCTTACTATTTTACAGACCATAAAATATAATATTATCATTTAATTTTTGCATATTTTAGTTATAAATCCACTTGACAAGTTAATATTAAGCACCTAATTTAAAGGAACCAAATTCTGTGCTGATAAACTATTGGCTCTGTGTCTTAATTATTCCCTTGCACTCTTTTGTAGAATTGCTATATGTGAAGCCTAATAGAATTTAAATAATAATTTTTGTTCATTAATTTATCTGTTATTGAGTACTAAACAATGTTCTATGTGTAATGTGTGATTGAGTACTAACAAAAATTCTATGTTCTATGTGTAATAGAGAGAAATAAGGAAAATAAACTGAAAATGAAATGACTACTATAACAACGGCATATGTGGGGGTTATTGAGTTGCAAAGGAAAAAAAATCTTTCTGACATGATCAGGAGATGACTTCCTATAGAAAAATGCAAAGTTAAACAAGATTGTCATTTAAATTACTTCAACTTGATTCCCCTTGGGGAATTTCTACTTAATAATTTTCTTTCTATTTTGGTACAGGCCAGCAAAACTGCTCAGACTACTAAAGGAGCATATTTGTGGGCACTGTCTGACTTGTATGAAGATGTGCATGTGACAATGTAGGTATTCAGATCGATACCAGATAAATGTATTTATTCATTGCTGTAATTTTGAAAGATGAGTCTAACAGAAAAGCCATCTTAACATAAAAGTATATCTAATTCTTTATGACTTTGAATTTGTTGCACTTAATTTTCATTACAAATATGTAATTTGGCTTCTGAAATTAATATATACAAATGTTATATATTTTCTAGTTTCTTTTTAGAATGACAGTAATGCAAAACAAATGCCAAAACCTACTCTTGTCACCTGCACTAGAAAGGAAAAAAATTCACCAACTAGCATGGGTCACTTACTTTCCCAGAGGAGAGGAAATAATAAAGACAAACAGCATTTTGATTTTTTTTATTTGATGTGATAGTAAATCTACTATGATTTTTGGTAACAGCTTTGAGTAGGTGTTTAAAAGAATATTTCTTTCCTGTTTCTTTTGGTGACATAAGTCACTTTGATTCTTTCTCTTTGACATCAATATGAAGGAAAATGTTAGTCTAAATGCTCCATGATGCCTGAAAATATGCATTGTTTTGTGTATTTTCTAGAGAATTAAAGTTAAACAAAATGTCATTATTAAAAATTTCCAATTTTATTAGGATATAGTTTTTTGGTAATTTAAACATTTGTATTACTTAGTAATCAGCTACAGTGCTAATAGATAACATGATATCTTAACCTACACTGGTTTTCCACCTGAACATTGTATACCTGCTAGTATGTTTAAAAGATGAGTAAGCGCCCAATTAGGAAAAAATTTATGCAGCTGATATAATGAAGCACTAGATTTGCGAGTTGGCTTTCTCAAAACTCTTTCCTTGAGAAACTGCACATTTTATTTTTTACATACGCCGCACTTAGAGTGCTAATGGAAATAAAGATTAAGCAATAATAATGATAATAATGCTACCCTATTGAAACATTGCTATCCCAGTTGTTGTGGTGATAGTGGTGGTGATAATGGTGGTGGTGGTTTGCGCCTTCCCTCTCTCTGTATCTTTGTCCTTCTCTCTCTTATTTTCCTTCTTCTTCCTCTTTTTTGCCCCCTATTTGTCCTTCTTTTAGTTACAATTTTATCAGACTTATTAAATAGAGTCACAGATAAGTTTTAAAGTATTCACTATCACGAAATTGTTTAGAAGCACACTTCCATATTTACTATCTCATATATGCATGATACATATAATATTATGGAGAGCAATTGAGGTCATGTCTGGAATCATCTGATGATGTCCCAAGACTAATATAAGTTCCATTGTTATTCTGATTCCTTGTGATTCTATGACTATGGATTTCTACTCAGATAGACTATTCCTTAAAATATTATAAACTAAGATTTTTAACTTAACAGATTTTTAACATATATGCTTCAATTATTCTATTGATTAGAATCCTAATAATGAAAAGATAACTAATGTCAAAGTAGTTAAGGGTATTATATACAATATATGTTGATAGAAGTGTTATACTTTGTGTTAAAAGCATTGTTGAAAACATAAGCAAGTTCTACCTATTCTTTGGTTTCACAATGATGACAAAATAAACCTTAAAATCTGTTAAAGAATGGTGCAAATATTCATAGGAGACTTTAGAATTGACACTAAAATTACTTATCTATGTCTGTTATCTATCTATCATCTATCTATCTATCTTTATCTATCTATCTATCTATCTATCTATCTATCTATCTATCTATCTATTTATCTATCAGTCTCCCTCATCTCCTGTCTTCACCACATCTGATGGTTTGGGTTTTTCAAAAGTTAATGATGTTTGGGAAAAGCAGACACATAGTCTGTTGTCAAGTTTTCACTTGGTCTAAATTCAAAATCTATGAGAATAGACATTCCTGATTAAACAAGATGCAGAGTCAGACAAACAAAATCACAATGACATATCCTCCAGTTTTCAATCTAATCCATGGCATTTTTCTAGAAATAAAATAAAATCTTCCCAGGCAAACTTTGTTTACAGGTGGAATAACTGCTTCGAGTAGTTTCCTCCCTATAATGTATCATTTGCATGCATACTTATAATAAACATTCATTTAGTAGTTCATCTGAACTGTCAGGGGATTCAATAAAATTCTGTTGAGCATAAAATAATTGAGTTTGCCTTTCTCACATACTGAAAGAATGTTTTGAGTTCAGAGAGAGGGAAACAACTCACATAAGATTACTATAGTAAATTTTTTCCAATAGTGTTTATTCTGAGCAAACAGTGGAAGGTACTTGAAAAACAAATGAGTCTGACTAAACTTCTGTGCCGCAGTAGCGAGCAATGTAAGTTGTTTTTAGAATAGTGAAAGCATGGAGACAGATGCCTCTTTATTTTCTGAGTTAACTCACTTTCAGTGACATGAAAGGAAACTGCGGGATGGTGACTAACACAAGTGGAAAGAGTGGAAATGCTCAAGAAAACCAAAATAGAGTTGGTGTTTAAGACATTTCCTTAATTGTTGCTTCTTGACTTAACTCCCCCTCTCTTTTCCATCACACATCTTTAAACTGCCTTGGCTTTAGTTTTTGAAAAATTTGCTACAACAATGATTATTTTATATGCAGCAAACACAATTTTAAAGAGTGTGGTTTTAATTGGAAATACTAAAGTAAGGGTCCATGAGAAATCAAACCAACTGTGTTAATAGAATATAAAATCAAAAGTATAAATATTTTTGAAAGTCTCCTGATTCATTTTTAACCAACAGATGTCACTGTTACAGATGTTGCAGTTTTATTTATTGTCTCTTTTCTTCAAGTTTTTACTTCTTACCTCTTTTTTTACCCTAATACTTTCTCCAGCAGTGCTGCCTCATAGAACTTTCTGCAATAGATGGAAAATTTTTATAAGCTTCACTCTCCAATATGGTAGCCTCTCTAGCTATGAGGTAGTGAGCATTCATTTAAAATGTGACTAAGAACAATGAAAGAATATGAACGAAACATCCCTCTTGATGTTTGCAGCTATTGCCATTCTTTTACTCTTCCTCTTCCCTTTTCAGCTTATTTTTCTTCTTTGACTTATTTCCCTTAAACTCTACACATCTCCCTCAGACATCTCCTTTATATTCAAAGATTTATTTATTGATTATTTCTATTGAACCTCAAGTCTCTAGTACCATACATTCCGTGATTTACTCAGCATGTATTTGTTAAGCAATTAGTAGGTTTTAGCACTACACAGACCTAATATAAAGGAGAAAACTCACATTGCATAAATAATTACAGGTATGATAAATATTTCTGGAAATGCATTTTTACCTAATGGAAAATTTTGTGAGGATACCCTACAAATCCACGTAATGTAGCATGTGCATATATGGGAGTCTTTTAAAATTTTTAGGTAATTAGGTTTTCCCTAAAGCTGTAATGTATAATCCCCAGTTGTGTCATAGAATTCTTTGTTCTGGGAAAAATTATATAAATGGACAAAAACAACAGCAATAGCAATTATGAAATCACCTTAACCTGAAATCAGATACTAAGTATTATATGTTAATATAAACTGTTAAATTGCTTATCTGGGCTTTTGCCCTTTAGAGACAGTGTGGGGATGGACAAGGAGGGCAAGAAATAGCCATTTGCTGTTTAAAATGAGAGAACAACGTACAAAACTCAACTGTTCTTGAACGTGTGGTGATGCTGTTGTGGTTATAGCTTGACTGCTTAATGAGGGAGTTTTGGTACAGTTTGAAAGGAGCAAGAATATTACTTGCAAAATATGAGCTGCAGAAAGTAAATATGAGACAAACACCTTCCCCTTCCCCAACTTTGTATTATTAAAAAATCCCACTCTATAGAGAACTTTTTAAAGATGCAATGACTAACTCTAAGCCCTTCACCTAGCTTCATCAGTGTTTCTATCCTTCACCATTGCTCTCTCTCTCTTTCTCTCTGCATACAATTTTTAACCATTTGAAAAGTAGATTGCAGATACAATAATTTGTCATAAATACGTCAGCATACACCTTCTAAAAGAAAGACATTATCCAGCATAGCCACGATATCATTATCAGACATAAAATATATGTTAACAATAATTTTATAAGATTATTGAGTATACAGTCCACAATCATATGTTCCCAATTGTCCTAGAAATAACTTTTAGGTTTGTTTCCTGGTATAGGACCCAATGAGGTTTCATCATGGCATTTAACTGTTATGACTATTTAGTCTATTTTAATCTACAAGAGTTCCCCCCAACACACTCCTTTTTTGTCTTATTTTTAAAGACTTTACTGTTTTTTATTTATATTTTTACATTTTGTTTTGAAGAGTCGGGCCATTTTTCTTTGAGAACATTCCACTTTCTGAATTTGCTTTATTTTATTTCATCATAATCACCTTAAGGGAAAATCTGTCATTTAGCAATGACACCACATAGATAATGCTGTGTACTCTGCAGCATCACATGTAGGAGGTACATAATATCAGGCTGCCCAACTGTGTGTGTAACTGCTTGATCACTTGGGTATGAGTAGTGATTGTCATATCTCTTCCTTGTAATTTTTTCCTCTGTAATTAGCTGGTAATCTATGGGTAATAATTTACAACTGATGCAAAAAGATTCTCTTCCCCAATGATCTTTAACCCAATGGTTTAAACATCTATTTATAGTAATTGCCTAAAGGAGTTTTTACATTGAGAGCTACAAACTCATTTGTTCTCACGTTTCATCTGATTTCATCATTTATTCTATGCTCTATTGGTAGTCTTCTGTAAAAGGAGACTTTTGCTTTTTATTTTTTATGTTTTGTGGTTTTGGACTCACAGTTTTAGGAGATTATAATCAAATTTTGTCATTATTCTAGGAGATTCTCAACTTAACCAGAATTGAAGGGGCCCCTTTAGGTCAGTGTTGCCCCCTCCCTTTTACTTCATGAGCCTTTTAGTATTTTTTTTCCTTCAGGCATAATAAGTATTAATTACTTGTAATCAGCAATTGTACTTAGAAACCAATATCTGGTCATTTGGTGTCTCATTGCTACCACGTTACTGTTATTTCTACACCTTTATAGTGGACAGACACAGGAAATGTCTTTTGGTGTTTTTAATCAAGAATTCAAGCTGATATTTCTAATAAAATTTTAACATTAACAGGATTTTTTTACCTTGTATTTTATATTGGTACCTGTTTTTCTCTCAGTAAAAATATGCATATATGTATGATTTAGACAAGGTCTCGCTCCGCCACCCAGGCTGGCGTGCAATGGTATGATCATAGCTCACTGCAGCCTCAAATTAGTAGGCTCAAGCAATCCTCCTGCCTTAGACTCCTGAGTAACCAGGACTACAGGCTTGTGCTACCATGCCCAGCTAATTTTTAAACATTTTTTGTAGAGATGGTGTCTCGCTATGTTACTCAGGCTGACCTCAAGCAATCGTCCTTCCTTTGCCTGCCAAAGCACTGGGATTACAGGCATGTTTTCTTTTAAAAAATTAACATATTAATTTATTGGCTTTATTCTACAGTACCCATAATATATCATAAATAGGGATACTGCCACTAACAGTAATAATTATAGACTCAGTTATTAGATAACTTTAGATTTTTTATTTTATTTAGATTTTTAACTATATTAAAACTTTTACTCAAGGAAATCTTCCTTTCACTATATCCAGCTCCACCCTTTCCCTCCCATCCATTATATATAATCATTTTCATTGCCTTTCGGTTTATCTTTCCCCTAGTTCTTTTTGGGGGAAAATCTATCTTCTTTTTGCACAAATAATAACATATTAAAGTATTGAATGCAGTTTTTGACCTTCCTTTTTTCCATAAAATTATATTCTAGAAATTACTCCTCTATCAATTTATACAGATTTTTCTCATTCTTTCTAATGGCTACTTCGTATTTCTTTTTGTTTTTTTATGATGCTTTATTAAAGCAGTTTTTTACAGATGAGAATTCAAGTTTTAAAATTTTGCTATTATGAAATAGCATCATAAAAAATAACATTTGCATGTGTGTTTTGAGAGCCCCCAGCTAAACTGGGGTTCCAGTACCAGAGCACCTAGTAACCCTGCCCTAAAGGAAAAGGACTGGGGCTGGATATGGGTGTTTACAGTATGCCTTTCACAGGATATTTATTGCTTTTACTTGGAGGATGGCTTAATGTCTGGTTGTCCAACTCATGATGATGGGGTGGAGTTGGGGTATCTGTCACATGAGAAACTTCCTTATACTGGCAGATACCTATATTGTCCTTGTCTGACCTGTGTCCAGATTATGACTGATCATTGCTCTGGCACTGGAAGCATGACTTTGTGCTCTTGCCTGCATTTCAAGGAAAAAACCCAGCCTGGGGAAGCCCCTGGTTTTTCAGATGGAAGGCGCAAATTTAATATACTACCGCAATAAGAAACAAGTTCAAAGATTTTCACTTACAGATCCTGGGCAGGGAGACACAATGAGTCAAGAGGGCAGTCCTCTGTCCCCAGGTCACAAGAGGCAGGAATGAAGAGTCAGACAGAGAGGGAGAAGAGCACATAGCAACTAGCGGTATATGTAAGGGAATATGGTGTGGGTCACTTTACATTCCCACGCAAAGCCTGACTGTCCTTTTAAAAGAAGCGGGAGAGATGGATCTAAGTTTTTTGGCCAGGTTGAGTCGTATAAGTGTGGTGTAGAACTGGAAGTTGTGTCAAAAATGACTGAGCCCTGCTTCTGGTATCAGAAAGTTTAACTTGCATTCAGAATGAATGCCAAGGCAACACAAAATTATAACAATTCATCATAACATGTTGTTTTGTATTCTGGAAGGCCTATTGTCAGGGTGGATTTCTAAAAGTGAGATTATAGATCAAAGGGAATTTTCCTTGATAGAGATTGAGCATTTTGCAAGACATGAGAGTTCCTGCTTTCCAAAAGCCACAGTTACAGAATAAACTGTAAAACTTTTGAAATGTTCCAGTTTCCCAGTAATAGTAATCTCTGCATTTTTATAAAGAATAATATGGTGCATATTTTTGTATATTTTATGTACATTTATTTTTTCTGTGTAAATTCTATCCATGTCTTTTACCCATTTTTATACATACTTTTAATCTCTTATTTCTTCAGATTTACAGCTTTTTATATATTAGAGAGATTAGCTAAAGGGTACTTTTGTGAGACACTATATAAGGTTTGTTTTTCTGTTTCTGCCTCAAATGATGCAGAAGTTACTATTATCAGAACATGCCTGTGCTCTATTATAGGGCAACTAATCATCTTTTCAGGTCCAATAAAAATCCATGTCCTGGCTGCATCCTTCCCTGAGCACTTCTTCCCTGCTTTTTCACTAGAAGTGAAGAATGATTTATTCCCTCCATCAATCAAGGATGAAAGAACAAGTGAGACAGATTCTTGTGGACATCAGGAAATACAGTTTCTCTATGAGCTGTGGGTTTAGAGAGAAAGGGTTTGGAGGAAATGATTGTCACCTAATATAGAAGACATTGGTGGAGACTCATGAACACTATTCTCCTTGCTTTCCAGGTAGTTGTGGGAAGTCTCCAGTTAATGGTCCTTGCACCTCCTGCACAGCTGGAGCATACTGCTGTCTGGCATTTAAGACCAACCTCTTTACACGTACCAAAGTCCCTCTCTAAACCTCTCTGAACCACAGCAATGGAAAGGAAGTGACAGATTGAAAAACTGTGTGGAAGTTACAATTTTAGGCTGTGATGATTGATTCCTTTGGACCAGGATCTGTTAAAATTCAAGAAAACATTTTTCAACCATGGTACTCATCAGAATCCCTCAGAGAGCTTCTTCAAAATTAACTTTCCAAGGCCCCACCCTACCCCTAGTGACTCAGAAGTTCTGTGACTACATCCAAGGCTATTGATGGAGCTGAGGATGAGGTGTAAAATGGTACCTGGAAGTGTTCTGATAATGAGCATGTTTTTATAGATAATATCGGTCATTCAAGTATATTCATTTTTATAGTATTTTAAAAATGTATCATTGCCTATTTGAAAGGATTTTTTATACATTCTGATGGTAACCTATTACCAGCTATCTGTATGACAGATAACTTTCTCACATTATAGCCTTGACTTTTTTTAACGTATTCAATTTTTCTTTTAATTTAGTTTCTAAAATGTTTAATATAGTTAAATATATCAATCTCAACTTTTGTGCTTTTTGTACACCTTCTTTAAAGTACATTTCCCTGGACTAAAGCCATAATCTCTATTGTTTTCAAATTAAAAAAAACTTTCAATTTTTACACTTCAGTCTTAAATCCACCTAGAACTGATTATTTGCTTAATAATATGAAACAGAAATCTAATTGTGTTATTTTCCACATGTATAAGCAGTTTCCCAACGAATTTGTTAGCAGTCAATTAGACTACTCTTCCAAGAAGTTCTTCTTGTGAAGAAAAAAAAAAAAGACTCAATACAATAGATACAGATTCAGATGAGGAGGAGATTGTAGCTTTCAGTATATATTTGCAAAACATGTTCTAGAATCAAGGCCTTTTTCATGGATATACATGACCTGTGCAGCTGTAAAGAGTCCTATATACCTAGAAGGGCCCTGAGAATAATTCAATGTTTTGCTATTGGCATATTGAAATTCTTGGTAATTTTTTAACATGAAGCCCCACTTTTTATTTTGCACTGGGGCCTTACAAATTATTTATGTAGCTAATTCTGTTAAGGAGACATTGTCTGGCAACAGTTGTCATTAGTTTGCTCTTACCACTTTCTGGCTTCCATTGACTGAGTTTTTACAGAATTAAGGACATATGTACTGCTTTTCTTTTTAAGAAAAGATTCTATGTTTTGCTTTTGTTTTCTAAAATTAAAAATTTCAGCTGGCCCTCCAGATAAAAAGCATCAAATACAATTCATATGTTGGCTTTAGTGAAAAACAGCAGATTACTATGTGATTTATATTGCTATAAATAAGTGATAAAAATTATCAAATCAAAATTAGACACTAGTAATAAATTGCATAACCATTAGAAAATGAATCAATCAATAAATACTTTATTGATAAATAAAGGATGAGATAGGGAAGGCATGTGGTGACTATTAAACGTGAAGTAAGATTATTGGCACTTAACTATTTTCTCAGCCCACATTGACTGATTTTTTTTTCTCCCTGTTGAAATCCACCAATTAGCAATACACCTTCAAAACTGCAAAAGCTCTCTAGCAGAGACCTATGACCCTGAACTTTGCTTTTCTGTCTACATCTAACTGAGATCAATAAACACTGAGTAACTGGGAATTGAGGTTAGTGAGGAAAAAGGAAGGGAAGTGATTTGATTCCAAAGAGAAGAATACAGGTTTTTAGCACAGTGAGATTCTCTGAACAGTATAAATGCATCCCCATCTTACAGCTGAAAGTCTGGAAAGTCATGTTAGGAATGCACCTACCCCACTTTAATTGCATGTGCCTGCAAGGATGGTTACTTTTGGGTTTGAAAATAACATACTTCATTTCTCATAAAGATGGACATAGGTAAGCAGGGGAAAATAGATTGAAAGGGGGAAAATAGATTGAAAGGTTTGGGGTGAGAAACATAAGAGAGAGTGGAAGCTGGGAAAGTTTGTAACCATAAGAGTGCCTGCATTTGAGCAGATACCAGAGGCAGAAAAGCAAGAGCTTCCCTCCAGTGAGTTCTGAGTGATTCTGGGAAGTGGAGTAGACTGAGATTCGGCTCATATATGAGAGATTACCTGACATAATTCTAAACAAGGACATATATTCTCAAACTTTAATTTATTTACTTGATATCATTGTCCAATGCTTATCTAGAAAAGTGACAGAAAGATTCAAGGGACATAAATTAGTTAATTAAACCTTCACTATTTTTTAAACCAGTAGAGGGACCCATTTCTCATCAAAATAATTTTTTATTTCTCCATCTTTGGAAGTGATTTTTGCTAACCATACTTGATTCCAGCCATTTTAAATTATTCCTAGTGGTATTTGGGGCTCTACAAAAATGATGATGGTAAGGGCTATGATCACAAGGAGTAGTATCTAAGAAAAAGTCTTGGGGCAGGGGCCACTGGGATAGAAAAATGAAGCTAAAAAAGAAAACTGAAAAGTAGCTGGAAGCAGGGTATATGTGTGTAGGGTGGCTTAAGAAGGACAGGTGACAAGACATTTTTTTAAAAAGATGAAATGAACTATAAGCCAATTTGAGAGTCATTATAATTATCAGGAAATCAAAGAAAAGGAGATCCAAGGATAGAAGATTCAAGGGATGGCTCTGCCAAGGGCCTGAGGTCTGTGGAGATAACATTTCCTCTCCTTCGAAAGGAGGTTAGAATAGAGATATCTACTTTACTAGGAGAAGAGCAGAGAAAGATGAGAAGGAATGAAATAGTTATAATAACAGGCATCTTAAGATGTAAATTACTTTATTCCTTCTAAGGTAGGACAGTATATTTCCACCTATAGGTCAAAATCCAATAGTAAAATGCAAAATCAATTTAGTACTGAGTGACCAACACTTAAAAACAAAAACAAAACAAGAAAAAACCCAACAAATAAAAAGATAATATAATAGAAGTAAATGGAAATGAAATAAAATAGAATTAAAAACTATCATCATGCACTGATGAAAATATGAAAATAAATATTAATTTATGATATTTTATTAATATTATATGTATATCTATTAAAGCATTTCTTACTGATAATAGGAGTAAAATATATTTTAAATATAGACTCAAGAAGGCCTCTAAGTTTTCTTCTAACTCTATGTTGTTTAGATCACTGAATTCCTGAGGACAGGGAGAGCTTATTTCAGGAGACTGGAAGAAGGGCAAAAATAGGGAAAGCAGAAGATTTCAAAAATATCCTACATACACAAGATAGAAAAATGGTGTCATAGTGACATAGAACTTTGTGTGTAGTTTTTAAAAAACTTTTCAAGCATTATTTTTAGTTAATCTGATCAGGATATGCACTTATTTCAGAGTAACTTAAACTTTTTAGGTTTATTTGTTAAGAGTAGCAGTTAGAATTTTGAATAAAGGGAAACAGAAAAAGACAAAAAAAAATTTGAAACTTTTATTTAATCCACAGCAGAGAGCAGCTACCTACTAAACTTATTAACCTAGAATAAAAACATTCCAACTATTACATTCTTACCATCCATTAAATTGAACTTGTAAGGGAGTAACAGAAGGCTGCTGGTTAAACCAAAAATTTGTGAAAGCAGTAAAACTAAATAAGCTTTTGCTAAAATATTATATACAATTCATGAGCATTTATGTTTCACTGTACAAATGTTAATCCTAAACTCAGACACTGTCTCACCGAATGAGGCAAAACTGAAGCTTGTTAAAACCCAGACAGTGCAGCTGAACCAAGGAAATGGGGGAAAGTATAAACAAATCAAATGCTTAAACTTGAAACGAAGACGTGTCAACATAAACATAACTGTACTTCTCATTTTCCTCACATGTAATACTGGCAACACAATGGGAGCCAGTTTTGCATTGTGTAAACTGGGCAGTGGTATTTCATTCTATTTCGGAACCTAGCAATTAGATGCTCTCTTAGAATTACTGAATAGTGTGAACATTCATATTTTTACATTTCCATATGTATTTTTCCCATGCCAGAAAGTGCTAGTTACGTTTTCTTAAATATCTGTATCTACAATAACAGCAACAACAATAAAAAAAAAAAAAGCTAGGGAATGTATCAATTATCTTTTGCTGTGTAACAGACCACCCCAAAACTTATTGGCTTAAAACAACAAGTATTTATTATTTTCACAATTCCTTAGATTGCTTAGACAGTTTTTTTTTTCTGTCTACACAGGCTCAGCCAAGGCTAAATGGTCTAGAATCATCTCAATCGTATCTGACAGTTGGCAAGTTGATTAGTCTATAAAGTCCTCATTTAAAAAGTTTTGTCATCCTCCAGGGATACTCAGGTGTCTGCACATGGAGCATCAAGATTCAATGAGCTGTAAGAGAGCAAGATCTAGTGCATAAATAGTTTTAAATCTCTATTAGCATCACACTTGTTAATATTCCATTGGTCAAAGCAAGTCATATGGATAAGCTACAAATCAAGAGGTGGAAGATAGATTCTACTTCTTGATGGAAGAGTTGCAAGTTGGAGGAGATACAAAAAGTTACATTGCAAAAGTAAGTTTGTATAGGAGGGTAAAATTTGTGGCCATTTTTGTTTTTTATAAAATAAATTGCGTAGATATAATTTTTGAAACAGAGGCAAAACAAAAATAGAGAACTGTAATGCTATTACAATGGCATTAAAAATATTTTTTTCTGACTTATTTTGAATTGAAGCCAAATCTGAAGTAGGAAGTGGGACCTCACTGCTAAATCAGTATCTTAATCTAATTAGATTTTTAATTTCTACTATTATACCACTAACATTTTGATATTTGACAATGGTATTTATGAAAGGATAACATTTTCTAGGTCATGACATCATTTAGAATATAACAAAAACATAGCAGTTTCATTTTCCCTTTTACTGTGACTTTTCTTTGGCAAGACACTGCCTTTTCTTACTGAGATAGGGATGGAGAGAGCATTAGTTCAAATCCCAAGCCTGCGGTTTCCTTCACCTATCAACTCTTCCCACATTGGAGCTTTTTCCATTTATAACGCATCCTGACAATTCAGAGTTTGGTGATGAGTAAATTAGGTGTTTGATGGTGTTTGGGATTTGGGGAGTGGAGATAGGATGGTACAGAAGAGCTCTGTAGGCACCTCCAAAATCACATATATATGTGGGAAGTTACTTATTTTGCCTGAGGATAAGACGCACTTTGGACCATTTATAGTTCTTGATGTACAAAGCCATGCTCATTAGCGAACTTTATTGGTAATGATATGGCATGTGCAAATCTTGATATGTTAAAAACATTCTCATAAAAATAAACCTTTTTATTGATTAGGTTAGCTCTAATGAGCATAAAGGGAAGAAACCTGTGATAGAAAAGGAGGCCTCTGTCATACCTATATTCATTTTCAATGGAGTGTTTTGGGCTTTGCATAAGTACAAATATAAGTGTGAGATTGGACCTCCTAATACAGTCAAATGATCACAGTGTACAGTGTAGCAGCTAATAACAGCTCAAAATCTGGAGTCATCTCCTCTATCTGAATTCTAGTTTCGCCCCTTGTGAACTGGATCATTGTGGACAACTAAGTGTTTGACTACTTAAAATCAACTTTCTAATCAGTAAAGTTGTAATAATAATAGTAAAATCAGCATGGTTTGGGAAAGATTAACATACGTAACATAATAGCATATTTTATTAGCTATTATTTGTATTATTATGGTTGTTAATTTTACTCTGGGAGACAATGGGAGAGTTATTCTTACCCCTCATGGACCATAAACAACAACTGAACATAAACATTATTACATGTATATCATCCATACATGTAAAGACTGAGATGAGACTCAATGCAAAAATATATTTCCATATACTAAAATATCACAAATATCCCTAACATTTAAAATAATTCAGAAGACCAATTTCAGAAGACCCTTCCTAAATGGACATGTGCTTTGATTTCCAGTCCTAATGATCTGGTATCTTTTCAGGTATTTGTTATTAAGATTGTTAACTAATCCTATTCCTTCCAAGGTAAAATTAGATGAGCCAGAGTCTGGAGAGTTATCTTTCATAAAGTTTATTATAAAGTTATTTATTTTATATGTATTCTACATAGGGAAGTAGGAAAATAAGTATATATATATATGTATATATATATGTATATGTATATATGTGTATATATGTATCTGTGTATATATATGTATATATGTATACATATATATACACACATATACACATATATACACATATATATGTGTATATATATATATATATATATATATACACACACACTGGTAGTCTGGAAATAAATAAGTATGCTTAAAGTTGTCATACTTCCCATTTATTGTCTCACATAATTAACCAGGTGTTCACAGAAGCCAACTTTGAGGTTTCTAAATTCTTTCCATCCTCTCTGAACCATTGGGATAACACTTACCCTAGTGAAAGATCAGATTCCCTCAGAGCGCATGAAGAGAACCGTTTATTATAAGCTATAAGTGCCAAATGAATTATTGGACAAACAGCAAAGGTTATTGCACCCTACTCTACATGAATGCCTCAGAGTTTTGTTGTTGTTGTTGGAATTTAGCTGATTTCGTTAAGGAGAATGTAACGTAATACTGAACATTGTAAATAAATATAAAAGTCACAATAAACAAGAGCTACCTTTTTTAAATTAGACACCTATTCTGTCTAACCAGGTAAATCAACAAATGAAAAATATTGCAGTACACCACTTTTAGAAATACCAGAGAAAAAGCACATTAACTGAGACTTAATATCAGCCAAGTGTTAGAAGTTCAACTAGCACATTATATTGCCAATATATATGCTCAAAAAAATACATTTTGAAACATTATTCCTCCTATGCTAACAGAATTTGAAAGCCATTCATCATTGATGAAAGATGAAAAACAGAAAATCTTTATATTTATAATGTTATTTTTTCATAAATGTATGAGAAAAGTTTGATTACAGCATTTGTAACTATAGTCTTGCATTTATAATTCTTAAATATTAATATCTTCAAAAATACTTGTTAATAATTTTGATAATATCTCCCACAATGTCAGTGATGTAAAAAACATCAAGTCCTGAAAAAACCCTCAGTTAAAATAATTACTCTTTATTAAAGCTCAGGGACTTATATTTCATTCTCTCCTAGTCTGATTTCTTATAATCATGATTTGGCTTAAGTTTAAGGTAACACCACTAAGATGAAATTAGCACATTTTTACTTACAATTGTCTTGAAATTTATAGAACAATTATCTTACTTTAAAGTTTACCTTTATTTCCAGTGGAATAGAAAAATCATATGCATTGTTCATAATGTATTTGTTATGAAAGTAATTTATTTTAACACAAGAGTATTAAGTGTTGAAGTAGGGAATAAGCTTATTTTAATATTATTCTATTGAGATAAACTCAATTTTTAAAAAATGTTTGTGTTTATGATAGAAAATTAATTTCAGAGATTTATCTTCTTAATAAGTTCCAATAACTTACTAATATCCTTGAAGAATATTACTAATATTTCAAACAGTAACTATAAATTGTTTTATAAACAGCCTTTCCAATTGGCTTCTTGGTAACTAACAATAATAATTTAGAAAAAAGGCAAATATTTCTATCTTAGACATAAGATAGATGATTTCAACTCTAAATCTTTTCACCTAAAATCTACTTGATTTGCCATTAAAAATAATAAAATAAACTGATTATTTTAGTAATTATTTTTACTCTTATCTATATTAAAATACAAATAAAATAAAAATGTATAAACTGCATATATATCACAATAATTTTCAAGATTTTCTGATATGTTGTATTGTAATAGGATGGTAAGTCTTCTGTATGAGTGCCTAAATGGTTGTGTTAAGATGATTGATATATTTGGTAGCATTAACACTTAATTCTAATCTTGATTTCAGAAAGTGACAAAGAGATTTCAAAGCTGGTTTTAATTCATGATAAAGAATAGCCCACATGCACCCTGACTAAGGGTGTAGAAGGTTGCTTATGGTTAAAGAAGAGATAACGTTGATATTTACATTTTGCAATCCAACTGAGTTTATTAACATTTAAAATATTTTATTTTGGCATTTTTTTCTTATTAAGTGTTGAAGTTTTCTCATAATATCAATTAGACAGCAACTGGACACCAATGTATCAAACATTTTGGAGAAATATTATAAGACAGAAGATGGAAAGGTTAATTTTATTACATAATTGTGCAATCTCCTTTGAAGGCTTAAAAAATTGGCCCCAAGTCTTCACCCCTGTTTGTGTTTACATCTTAGCAACAGCACTTTGACATTTTTCCCATCAAGAAGTGGAGTCTCTTTCCCCACCTTCCACACCACTTAGTTCTGGATTGGTTTCATGATGTATTTGATTAGTAGACTTTGGCAGAGGTGATACGGTAGCAGGGATAAGCCTAAGCCTCAAGAGGTGAATGCCTCTGCTCTCTCTCTCTCTCTCTTGGATTCCTACCATTCTGGGAGACCAAGCCCAAGCTACCTTGAAGATAATAGACTAAGAAGTGCTGAGTGCCTCAGCCAATAGCCGTCTTTCCTCAGAAACAGACCACAGATGCCTGAGGGTGCCCAGTCAGATCAGAAAATCTGGCCAGCTAAGTCCAGCATAAATAACCCACCTATAGATCTGAATAATGTTTATTATTGTATGTTACTGAGCATTGTGGTTGTCTTATAGCATTATTTTCTTAATAGCTAACACATACACTCCAAATCTATGTCATGTTTTGTTACTTTCTTCCAATTTTCTTCATGTTGATCTCTCATTATCTGAGAGGACTGAATTGTGTGGATAAAGCAATGCTGGCTAGAAAAAGAGAGAATTAGGACTAGCCCCCAAGTTTTCTATATGTGCAAACAAAGAAAATACATTTCAGTTTCCAGGGTCTCCTTTTCTTCATCTGTATGATGTATATGTGTTATGTGTTGCGAATGATGGAAGTGAAATGAAATGTTTCATGTCTCAGGGTTCCACTGCTCTAATATTCGATGGTTCCATGATCTTACACTAAACAGGTTCTAAACTTCTTATACAACTGTGCTATTCATGTTCTCACAAATTAATCTGACAAACCAAAGCAAACTGTTTTTAAAGATAAACAAAAATACACTCTATAAATGTTTCCACACAATAATTTCAATAGTAAGAAAATTACTTATTGAGCTTCTTTCTTTGTGCCAAGGAAGGCTAAGTGGTTTATATATGTCATCCTAAGGAATCTTTTAACAAAAATATAAGATAGTTACTACCATTCTCTATTTTACTGTAACAGAGAAACTGAAGCTCGGAAGAGTTAATCAGCTCCTCTAAGTTTACTCAATAAATGGCAAAGCTATATTTCAAACACATGTCTATCTGACTCTGACCCAATGTCCACCTATAGTCAAACAAGTGTTTTTGAGGCTTGTCCTAAGTGCATAGCTGACGTCTTGTCAGATATTAAGAAATATTATTTTTCAATGACTCCAGAAGTTACACGTTTACCTATGTGTCAGCAAAGCTCCTACCAGACCATAATTAAACATTTCCTGATTCAGTAATGCATTATTTCTTTGGTAATTAAAGAATATTTCTAAATCAGGATATGCAGGGGGAAGTGATACAACAAAAATAGTGATACTTATTGGTTCTCTCTGTGTTAAATCAGTTTCCTGAGTAAAAGTTGTAAAAAGCAGAGTTTGTG
Organism: Pongo abelii; assembly: GCF_028885655.2. Lineage (NCBI taxonomy): Eukaryota > Metazoa > Chordata > Mammalia > Primates > Hominidae > Pongo > Pongo abelii. Next base: position 91,056,149 of record NC_071991.2, read on the forward strand.
CCCCCCAAAAGATAAGAAACTTAATCAAGTGACAGTCACTTTCTTTTCTTTTTAGTACAATATCATACAAGATATAAGTGATTTTGTGATGATAATATAGGTATTTATTAAACATCGATTCTGTGATGAGGATAGGAAAGTATAACACATAGTCTATCCTCAAGGATGTCATCATTTTTTCAAGATCAGATACACTTTGGATATACCACATTGGTCCCATGAACAAACTTGGCAAAGAGAAGTCAGCCCATCTCGATAACATTGGTGGGGGAACTGAAAATCGCCATCTCGTCTTGAATTGGGAATTGTGGATAGGATTTAGAATCTATAGGCTATGTCAGGAAAGGACACTAGAGGCCACATTTTCAGATCTCTTTCTTTGCAGGTAAGGAGATTGGTACCCAGGAAATATAAAGATAGGGCAAAAGTAACAGCATACAGAAGGTTGATTCTATCCATACAAAAGCAGAAAAAAAAACACTAATAGAATAATCAACTTCAAGACATACTAGTACATATTTTTATGTAATTATGAAAATTTACTTTTATCTGGTGAAATAGGAAATTTGGATTATACTTGTCAATATATAAAATTAAAATCTTTTATAACTCTCTCAATGTCATTTATGGCTCTTAAGAATGAGTTGTCACTTGAAAAACTGTGTAATTATTGCTTATCAGAAAAGGAAAAGAGTTTCAAAGCGGCAAATTTTTTTCAGAAATATTTTGGCTCTGAAAAGTTACAGGTAGACAGAAAGATAAGTTTTCTTCATTACAACTTAGAAAAACAGAGGTTTTCTACAGTTTACATCTCATTTGGCCATGAGATAACAATTAAAATTATAACAAATTTCACTATTTATATTTTCAAGTAGCATATTATTAAGTTAATTACATCTAAGTCAATTAAGGATTTTACAAAGTAAACCAACTTTCTGACAATTTATGTTCTTTCCTTTTCTCTGCTCCATCTCATTTTCTTTTGTTAAATTAACCAGACAAAATATCAAACTAATATATTTTAACAATTGTAGTTATGTTTTTGCATTATTATTAATTACATTTATTTTATTAGCCTCAAAAATCAAATTTAAGTATTTTTTTGCTAATGTAGTCCTCAAGATTCTTAACTGGAAAAAATGTTTCCCTATGAATTATATTCTACATATTTGCACTACAGCTAAATAAATCCCTAATATAAAATCTAGGGCCTGAGAATTTTCTAATTTAGTGGTACCAGTATTTAATAAAAATACTTCGGAGTAAAGCATTTTCATTTAGTTACTTACCAACCAAAGAATAATAGCCTTACCTTGTTCATGTGTTTAAACTAACCATTTAACTATGTGTTTGTGTGTATGTGTGTATATATATACATAAAACCACATATAAAACTATATATGTTTTAATATATATGGTGTGTATATATGTATAAACATTATGTTGTTCACCTTAGGTAAGAAAAGTAAATAGGAAGTACTCCACAGGAAAAACAGAAAAAGAAGAAAGAATTAGTAAGCAGTTCATCCAGTTAAAAATACAGTCTTTTTAAAAACAAATGTAATTGAAAAAAGTGCTCACTTTTAAAAAATGGAAAAAAAATGTTCAATTAGACACAAAGGACACAATATTTTTTGGCATGTATTACATTGAGGAGTTTATCTTCACATTCTTGGCAACAATGATGATGTAGGTTGTGGTTAATAATAAGAGAATTAGCCAAGCTTTTTGCTGGCCAAATACTGAACAACATAGCAACATCTAAGTTTCATGCATCAGCAAAACCAAAAATTAGGGACAATTGAGGATAACTTTGGTTTCTTTTTGATATTTAGATTATCTGTGCAGTCAGGGCAATGGAACACACAAGTTTTTGAATCATATAGATTAATTCATCAGAACATTGTTTTGTGAGTTTTACTTCAAGAGGTTCACTGAATTTTTGTTTATTGGTATTGGAAAGGTTTAAGTATCTCTTTATAGGAACTGGAGGTCAAACTATTTTAGTTCATTTTTCTCCAAAAGCCAATACGAGACAAAGACAAACAAACATATAATTTGTTTGGGAGGTGATCTTAGGAGATATGAATGAGGGACAGATGAGATAAGTGAGATGGGAAAAGGAGAAAAGCCAATAAATGGTACATTAATGAGAGGGTTATTGCTACAGATAATTGATGCTCCACTCTATTGGATCGCCTCTGAGCTATTGTGTGGACCATACCTTCAAATTGTCTCACTGAACAATAGGAAGGCTGGGGGTTTATCCACCTGGTCTTTCATCTGTTAAGGATTGACCCTGGGTGTATTAAGTTTAGTGCATTTTTGGTTGCAGAGCTGAAGAAAGCCTAAGATGGGGAAACAAAGGGATGCAGGTATTTGCAGTGAAGTTCTGTTAGGACAAGGCTGAAACCTTCTACTTCAGCTACGGAGGGAAAGGGATATAAAGGTGGGATTCAAGAATCTTCTCCAACGTTTTTCTAATATTTGACTTCCAAAATATTTATGTTGGGATCAAAACACAGAATCCATGAAATTTTAGGAAATACTCAGAGTGAATAGGGTATCCACCTTTTATACTAGAAAAAAATATGGCAAAGTGATATTTTTCTGAATGCTTCTGAACAATTCATTCAGTTCCCATGAAGAGTCAGTCTTAATATTTCAAGCTCAACTTTTATTTCCTTCATTTAAAAACTAAATAAGAAACTTTATTAACTCTTTAAAAGTAGCTTTAATTTAAACTCTGTGGGAATTATAGACTACCTGTATATTGAGATCCAAGATATTTCAGTAATGTTAAAGTTTATAAATATATGTTGAGTAGAAAGCTAAAGCTAAATGTATTTTATGAACTATTACTTAAAGGGATATATATATATAATATTTATAACTCATAAAACATTAATAGTTAAGTCATTGACTTGAGTTACTCATAGAATGTTAGATATATATATATATGTTTTTTGTTTTTTTTTTTTACCAGATCTAGACTATCAGATAAAAGTCAAGTATTTAATTTGGCAGATCTTATTGATGTGACCTAACAATTTTATAAAAGAATCTTAGAGACTGTAAAGCAATTAACCCATTCTTCTGACCTGAAAAATTTGGACTGTGGGAAATGGCAGGTCAGGAACTACCCACAATGGCAGAGCCATTTGGTCATGATCTTTTAGTATATCCTACATGAAAAGCCTGAAGATAACACTGATCTTCATCTCCTTTTCTTTTCCATCTCTTTTTTTTAAATTTAAAAGAATTGTGTGGCACTTGTATGTATTTATATGAAATTTTGCTCTTATTCTATTTTTATTCTTTGGTAGTATTACATAGTATGTATCTTGTTATTTCATAATGTTCAAAAGTATCACAAAGTTAGAACAACAGCTTCTCTTTTGCTCAGCTATCCACTGGTTAAACAATGTAAGTGTAGTTTTGTGAATGAACTTTACAATTGGGGCCAATATTTTGGAAACAGAGAGTCTAGCCATTGTGTCTCTGAGACTGCTTGTTTACATGCCTGCACAGTTTATTAGTAAACACAGCTGAATAACTAAAATTCTAAGTGGATTCCCAAACAAACAAATTGACTTTAGTTATCATGACACTACGTTCACCATCCAGTGGATCCATTTTCTTTCTTATTCAGAAAACTGAGCATTAAACTGAGTGATGGTATATTTCATTGAGGTCTTTTTTAGACATAACAACTGTACCTGCCCAGGAAACTATTGCCTGCTAATTAAGCTTTGACCTCTGGAAACATGATAAAAATTTCGGCTTTTTTGTCAATGGTTCAAATTCTAAGGGGAAGTATTCAATTAATATTGTCAAGCTACATGATATAGAAAAAACTTTTTTGTTGACTCAGAGTTAAATTATGTCAAAAAACACCAGCAGGAGATTGTTATAAACCAGTCTGGACTTTCTCAACTCAGGCTTTCTGGTAGCAGATTCATTTTTACAATGTATAAACTGAATGTAGTTGGCAAATCAGTTGCATCCATTACTGTTGGGTCTGGAAATATATCTACTTAAGCATATTTCTTTCATATTTTCTCCTGATCTATTCCATATTCAAGTAATAATTTATTTGCACAAGTGGATAAAAACAGCAAATCTTGACAGGGAGTAATAGTGGGAGGTTGTTTAGGAACCAAAACACTTTAAAATAGCACAGCTGTTCTGATATTGTTATCATGTCAGCTATTTTTGATGGTTAGATGATGGTAAGAGTCAGAACAAATTTTCAACACAACTATTTTGCTAGCCATGTTTCAGCCATTGTGGTATGCATTTATCTTTTGATGTGATGCACCCCACATGTACACTCTAAAAAGATGCCAATAAGATGCATGTGCTCTTCAAAAGATAGAAGCTCATGAATGCAAATCTTGATACATTTTGCCCAAGGGTAGGAAACTGAACAGATGCAAGTGTCCATACTCAAGGAAGTTTATTAGGAATTTTAGATAGAATAGCTTATATTTATTTTCTAAAGCATCTAAAACTAATGGAATGATTCATACAAAGTATCAGAAATATTCTGATCCCAACTTCTTTGATTCCCTAGCCATTTGCCCTTCAAACAGCATTCTTACTCCACAGAGACACAGAGGTAAAGACTAAGAACACGGGCTCTTAAGCTGAACAAACTTGCATAATTATTCCTAGCTAGGCAACTCACTTCAACTTTCTACGTCTTTTTCTTCATTTATAAAATGTTTATTATAATAGTCTCTACATAAGGGAGTTTAATTAAGTCTTAATTTACATGAATAAATTAAGAATAGTGCCTGGCCTGTAGTAAGTGTTTGATATATTTGTTATCATTGACATAAAACATTTCCATTGCTTATCTTTTAAGCACTGCTGACTTCATATGTAATTATACTCTTCTCTTGCCTACTTAGTGTAATTTAAGGGGCTAATGTGAAAGGCCAGTTTGCCACCAAGTCATTTTTGCAGTTTTACCATATCAAACATTAAAAAAAAAATTAAAAATTAGAGGCCTGATTTTGGGGGAAGGCAATACAAATGCATAAATCCACTGTTAAAATCTGTGTGTGAATCAATTTCTAGTCTTTACCATACTTGAAAATAAATTAGTTGGTTAAAATAGAGCTAACAGGAAATAACCTGGCCAAACTTTAATCTTTTCTTTAACTATCTATCTACATATATCCTACTAATTCTTTATTACAATGGTTTATATATTCTCTCTTTCTTAGCAAAACTCCTAGAGTGTAAAAGCTGTATCTAAGTCATCTTTGAACATTTATACTTCATACATATCTATTCAATAAATATTTGTCGAATTAATCATAAGGCATATATGTTAAAGGTAAAGTATAGCAGGGAAATATAGAATTATAGGACATAGGTATTATAGGAACGGAAACAGTGCTAAGATTGCTTGAAAGGAGAGAAATCAGAGGCAGAGAAAGAATATATGAGGACAGCGAATTCTGGAAACCTAAGTGCTGACAGGAAGGAGCTAGGAGCTAAGAGATATGTATACACATATTTATTTTATACATGGGGGAATTGGCTTAAATATCTTGCACTTTTTAAGGCATTAAGGTGATGTTGTTCATCAACATGTAAAACCATGATGTACTGGGGGCCGGGCTGGCGGAGTGAAAACTTTACTATTTAACATGATTAAACTGCTCCAAAAGAAGTAACAAAAGAACAAGGGACCTATGACTGTGTCTGTCAGCCATCTGTCAATGAACAAAAGTTTGTGTAATTGTTTTCTCAGAGCTTTTTTTTTCAGATAACAAGGCTGGATAATTTCACTGTTGCTAAACATTTTAGAAGATCTTAAAGAGCGTCAGAGAATATTCAAATTTTCCTGTTCAACATGAGCTATTCTCAAGTTCATAAAGTCAAAATCGCTCTGAATCCTAAACTATTTGTTTCCTACAGAGTTGTGACAAAATATCATCCCTCTCCCAAAGTGATAGAGAATTATAATTTCTATCTTCAGAAAATTTGTGGATTTATTTATACTTAATAGAGAACAAGAAAACAAATAGTCAAGGGTACAGTGTAAGAGAGTGAATCTGAAGAATCAGGGTCAGCATTACAAGCAAAATTACCTTTCTGCAGAGAATCACACAATCATTCGATAGAAGAGATCCTAGAGGTCTTCTCCAGCAGGACTCCCATTTTTTATGATGATGAAATTAAAGTCTCCAAAATAAAATAAATCATCTAAGGTTTAAGTGTATTAATTAAGTCAGTCTCAGAACTCAAAACTGAGTTTATAGTCCAAGCTTACCCATTACAGTAGACTACAAAGATTATAAAGAAAACACCGGGAAAGGAAAAAGAAAAAAAAAAAAAAGACTATCTTCCAGACACCAAACAATAGAGTCTTTACCAAGAGTGTCACTAAAGTAACTTGCCTAACTAAACGGAAAAAATGAGATATGACAGCCAGAATAATCATGGCCCTTAGTAGGCAAGATCCTGACAGGAAATCAGTGGATGAGAAGTATCAATTTTAAGTTACTGAAAGGAAAATTTGTATATTTAAACCTGAATTAAGTGACTTGTCCTAGCTTTATATTTATTATGCTGTAGTTTAGTTGAATATCTGAAGCATCATTGAGGTGCAGTGGAATATGCAAGCAAGGAAGATTACTATGGGGCATGGCAGAAAAAGAGGAACAAAACCCAGTTTCAAGAGTTTGAGTTTACTATTGGTAGTAGCAGAAAAAGGCATCACAAAACATATTTCAGATTTTCCATCATGGCACGTCATTTATCTGGATCGAAGGAGGAAACGAAAAGAGAATTCTGTGTTAGAAAGTTAAGAACCACCTTGAGTCTTCATTAACTCCTTCCTTTCTTCCTTCCTTCTTCCTTTCCTTTCTTCCTTCTTTCCTTTTCAACAAATATTTATTGAAAGCCTTCAGCAGAGACATTCAAGCTGTAAAACCAACACAAATCCCAGCATTCATGAAGCTGGCACTCTGGTTGAGAATATACGTTCTAGAGCAGTTCTTACATTTATTTCTTTTACAAATGTAGAAAACAATCTAGAGGGCTTCCCCAGGTTCTAGTCAACTCTGAATTCTCAGAGTTGTTTTGTTTTGTTTTGTTTGCAGATGGCCTCTTGCTTTGTAGACCAGGTTGTAATACAGTGACATGATTCTGTCAGGGTTCTTGTTAGTAACTCTACCAAAGGGATAAAGTCTGTTCTGATAGTACTTCCCCCAAATCATTTTTAAAGTGTAGCTGATACACCATTAGTCTGGAGCTCATGTTGAAAGTACAAATTTCTGAGCCAAGCCCCAAATCTGCCAAATTAGACTCACTAAGAGAGGGTAGAAGAATAAATATTTTAAGTAAGTTCCTTATGTACATTTTGATTAGGTACAAGTTCGGGATACTGTTGCTTTACAGAGAGATAAAACCATTGATTTCAGTGAATTAACCAAGCCATTCATTTTAAATATAATTAACTCATATAGGCTATTTAAAGATGGTCTTAAAATATTGTCTGGTGATCAAATTCATGTTTTATGTTCTGCTTGTTGGTCCTGGTTAAATACAAGAAAAGTCTTAACTCAATGTTCACTGGCTACATATATTTAAAAAGACAGTAGAAGTATAGATGATAACGCTAATTTCTTTGTGGCACCATAATGAAAATTACATATTTTTGAAAGTAGAACATGCAGTTTGATCCATTAAAGGGTGAAATATGTTTACATTTTTTCCTCTTTTAGTATCATGCAAAAAAATTAATATGATTTTCCATTAGTCAATGTCTTAATATTATAATGGAGTAAATGGTCCCCATTTGTATTTTATCTACTTCCATCTTTACTTGTTTTATTTTTATTTTGATTCTTTAAAATCCTAAAGAAAGACCATTGCCAAAAATGTTACTGTAATGTTGTTTTTACTGTTCCTCTACTGATTTATAATAAACATACAATAAGAAGCAATAGCCTTGTGAGTATCTTTTCATAAAGTTGACCTGTACTCAGCTACAACTCCAAACCTATAAGCACAATATTTAATTACAGATATTCTAGAGGAATTCATTTTTGTGTGTTTTTTTGGGGTGGGGATAAGATAGGAATATGTATTCTGAAAGTAAATGCATATAACCAATATTAGAGATTAGAGAAATTTAAATCAAGACAACAATGTGCTATTGTTTAATTTTTATAAGTTAAGAAGTTCAACAATAAAAAATGTTGGAGAAAAACATTGGTATTAATTGTATATTACTAGTGTGAGTGTAAATTGCTACAACTACTTTGAAGAACAATTTGGCATTATCTTGTAAATTTAATATTTGTATATTCTGAAACAAGCAATATGTCTCCTAGATTGGTACCTAAGGGAACATATGTGCACCAGAAGACCATAAGAATATTTATATTACCATTTCATTAAGACAATAAAACCTTGAAAATACCCAAAAATCTATCGATAGAGTGGATGAATAAATTTTAGTGTATTTAGAATTAAATATTTTTTAAAATGAAAATTAATTTATTAATGTAAGATTACACACAATATACTATTACTTCAAAAACATGCAAGACTTAAAATATTATATTATTTATATGATAAAACACTAAAAATAAGGGACAAGCTTAAACTCTGCCTCTACCAAAAATACAAAAATTAGCCAGGCATGGTTGCATGTGCCTGTAGTCCCAGCTACTCAGGAGGCTGAGGCAGGAGGATAGCTAGAGTTAGGGAGGCAGAGGTTTCAGTGAACCGAGATCATGCAACTGTACTCCAGCCCAGACAAGAGACTGAGACCCTGTCTCAAAAATAAATACATAAATAAAAATAAGGGACATGCAAACATAAAATATGGGGTAGAGATTACTCTTGGCAGGGCCAGGTGGCTGAGGCCTGTAATCCCACGCTTTGGGAGGCCATGGTGGGAGGATTCCTTGAACCCAGGAGTTCAAGACTTGCCAGGGCAACATAATGAGACTTCATCTCCACACAAAAACATTAAAAATTGGCTTGGAATGGTGGTGCGTGCCTATAGTCCCAGCTACAGGCTGGGACCGGAGGGGTGAGGTGGGAGGAACACTTGAATTCAGTAGATCAATGCTGCAGTGAGCTCTGATTGCACCACTGCACTACAGACTTAGCTACAGAGTGAGATCCCATCTCAAAAAAAAAAAAAAAAAAGAGGTAGAGATTCCTCTTGGAGTAGAATTGGTTGGCAGGGGTTGGAGGTGGGGAATTCTAGAGGAATTTAAACAACTTTTATCTATTTCAGGCTATTGTGTATGTATTAACAGCATCATACATTACCTATATTTCAGGCGGAATATAGGAAAAGCATAATTATCAGAATATACACTTTTGCGAGAATATGCTGATATTCATTTACTAAATATAGCATTGCAAGATGATCCTTCTACTGAAATGATATTCAAAGATAAATTATTCATTTTTTTCTTTGTGATTCTCAAGAATGTCAGGTGTCATGATGATTGCTAAAGGTTTGAAAAAATGCTGTCTATAATGTTTACGTTCTTGTCAAATATCACTTGGAGGAATGCCTTTGCACAAACCAGTGTGGTAAATTATACTCTGTGTGATGATTGAGGACAGGCCTGGACACAGTCTATTTAAATAAGTACAGATGAGACATTTGGGGTACAGCTGGCCTGGCATTGAACTTATAAAATGAGCACAACGGATATTTGGTAAATGAAGTAAGCTGTAATCTCTTCAGGAAGTCATGAGCAGCAGACAGAATGCAATATCCTAAATAGTGCACAATAAGGCAGATAAAAATTGGTGGGCATGGCAGAGGAGAAGAAGGTTACATACATAAAGTAATACATTATATTTTCATCAGTTAGTTTAACATGACAGTGGGGGACCAGTGAAGAGAAAATAATGTATAATATAAGAGGGCAGATAAGTTATTGGCATTAGAACAATTATGGCATCCATAACTACAACTCAATAATCTGTTTAGGGTTCAAGAAAATAAAACTAATCTCTAGGTTGATGACAGAAAACATAAATTTATTTATCAGATACTTATTAATGAATACATATTGTGTTTTAGGCAGTAAGTAGCAAAGACAGGTAAGGTTTTGATCCTAACAGAACACAGATAGTAGAAAGAATCCCAAGACATGGACTTAGACACAAGGAACCCAAAAAACATCTAGTTACTGGCACTAAGGCAGAGGTTCTAACAGGTGTCAGTGCTGCTGTTCAGAGCACTGAGGTGATACGGCCTTCTCATGATGCTCCTGGAATAAAACTTACATTCCTTTATTATTTTTGGAATTCTCAATTTCTTATGTAGAAAGTACTGTGCTTGCTTGTCTTGTACTTTCAAATATGTGTTATTTCTTTTTCATATGTACATCTTCCATCCCTGGAAATATTGTGAAAAACAGAACAGTACATTTTGGTCTTAGCAGAAGCTCTAAACTTCTCTGAGCCTCAGTTTTCTTCACTATAAAATGAGTATAATTCCCACCTCACATTTTTTTTTTCTTGGAAGAATTAAATGATCCAATACAAGTGAAAGTATATTATAAAGTTAAGCCTTATAGCAGTTATGGGAAATGGCTATTAAAACTTATTTTCTCAGATGACATATATGAAAGAAAATATTCAAATGCATTTTATAAATGTATTTCCTGACTTAAAAATATATATATTTTCCTATATAAATGGTTAATGATAATAACATTTGCATGTCAGATTCAAATTTACTTTATATTGGTTGTTTAGATTCAAGAACTCTTGGACTCTTACAATGAAGTCATTTCAGATTACATTTAAAAAAATCCATAATTATAACATTTGCCAAATTGCACTAGACAATGAATTTGTTACAGGAGGCACATGGTAATAATTTTAAACAATAGCTATGTTGTAAATGAGTATGCAATGCAATACAATACAACCAAAAGTAAATTGAACTTCTCTCCCTTCCAGAACTAAGGACTCCTTACATAGAGCAATCCTATAAGTTTCTTATATATATCATCCAGCAAAATTCTGTATATTTAAAACATAGTAACTAGATCTTGTTTAAGATCTCTTGGCATTATCACCTACTTTTAGCTGGGCATGTTGGCTCACACCTGTAATCCCAGCATTTTGGGAGGCTGAGGCAGGCAGATCACATGAAGTCAGGAGTTTGAGACCAGTCTGGCCAACATGGTGAAACCCATCTCTACAAAATACAAAATTAGCTGGAAGTGGTGGCAGTCACCTGTAATCCCAGCTACTCAAGAGGCTGAGGCAGGAGAATCACTTGAACCCGGGAGGCAGAGGTTGCAGTGAGCCAAGATCACGCCACTGCACTCCAGCCTGGGCAACAGTGTAAGACTCTGTCTCAAAAAAAAAAAAAAATTTAAAAATTTAAAAAATCACGTAATTTTGAACTAAGTTGATTTAGAAACACTAAACTGAAATAATAAATTCTAAGTGCAAATTTAATCAATTGCTCTCAAACGTTATATCCTAAATATTAAAATAATATAAGTAATACACAATAAATAGAATTGCTAAATGTTGAAATGATACAAGTCTATGATAACATAGCATATTAGATGTTTACTTCTTACTGAAAAACTATTATTCCCTGACATGAGTGTTCTCTCAGCATAAATGGCTGAGACTCATTGAGCATTTAACGAAACATGGTGTATGTGTGTTCAGGTCGTGAACTCATGCATACATTTTATTAATACACGGATGCCCATGTGGAGATGTAAATTCAAATGAAGACCCATGACACATTATAAGGAATTCAAATACATTTTAATGTGGTTTACAGTTGGAGACGTTTATTTTAAGGTCTGGAGAAAAATGAGAAGTCCTTTGCCAATTAAATTTGAAGCAGGAGTTAACATATTACTGGTCTCTAATGTATTAATATGCAGTAAATTATAAATTTGAATGTTTTCAGATAATTTTAAGTGATACACACACACACATACATAGTATTCATAAAATTCAAAGCGAAGTCTTAAAATCCTTGTATTGCTCCTGGTAACCATAGTTTTCCAATAATTTGGTTTGAAAACACTATGCTTCACCAACGTGATTTATTTATTTTTTTTTTGAAACAGAGTTTTGCTCTTGCCACCCAGGCTGCAGTTCTATGGTGTGATCTGTGCTCACTGCAACCTCTGCTTCCCAGGATCAAGCGATTCTCCTGCCTCAGCCTTCCGAGTAGCTGGGATTACAGTCATGTGCCACCACGCCTGGGTAATTAATAGCATTATCCAAGTTTTTGTTAATTCTGTTGCTATTCATTTTTAATTTCTCAGGTTCAGAGTTAATGTTTTAGACCTACCTTGTATCTACTATGACTTTTTATCTCATAGGAATTTTTAAAATAAATGTAGTAATTATTCAGTTAATTAATTCCATGTAAATGAATCTGATGCTCACATGACCTTACCTTTCTTTTTTATTTATAGCTATATGGCCCAGTTTAGCATACCTCTGTCATACCCAGTTGTAGCAAATATTCATTGTTATTTCCACAAAGATCTCCCTGTATTATAATATTAAAAATAAAGCCTAATCAGACAAATATGATGACTAATAAATTAAATATATTTATATATTCTTATCTCTATTCAATTATTCAGTTAAGGGATTGTAAAGTACTAACATAATAATCACAGGGAAATGCTCATGGTGCTTGCTTATTGTGGTAAAATTTTTATGTAGCAATATTTATTAATGATTCAGCTGGAATTCTATTTCAAAATAACCATTTTTAAAAAGGAGACAATACTGTTTAAGCAACAGATTGTGTCTTTTTTTGTAACTATAATAACATTTTTATACATATGAAGAGGTAACTATTAGAGGAGTCTTTCACATTATTTTTACATGGGAAAATTCAAGGCTGGTGTCTGAGCATCTATGCGTATGATAGTTTAAAAGAAAACTTTTAAAGTATTGTCAAAGAACCCTGATTTCAAACAGTTGTCCTTGATAATTGGTATAATCTGGATTTAAGTGGTTCAAGATTCAGTATGAAGGAAAATGAAAAAGCATGTCTATAAATACTTGAATCACTGTGGGAACCAATGAATGCTATCCACTAACACAGTATTCCTTCTTTGTCTAGTGGATCAATCAGGCAGAGATCTACTACAGAGATATGTGCAGGCCCTTCTTCCCTGTGTTTACATGTAACTCAACATCTTATATCAGCTGGTGCGTGGAGAGCTCAACAAAAGGGCCCTGAAACATCATTTTGTAAATGTAAGTTGATATTTCTTGTCTCTCCCTAAAGACTGCCCCAAGACTGGAATTAATCCCTTCCTTTTATGTAAGAGATGTCTTCAGAACTCAGTGTGAGGCGCAAAAAAATTAACAAACAACTTTTTGGAATTGCAATTTGTAATTAGAAATGGTCTTTTTCCTCATTTTCAGAGAATTGAATTCCCATAATAATTAGCACGCTCAAGTATACTTCTTTTAAGAATAGTAACTTAGCAATCATGAATATAACACTAATAGTTTGAGATATATGAAATAATAAGTTAGCAGTGTGTGTGTTTGTGTATATATGTGTATATACAACTTTCGTTTTCTGAATTTTTATATTGGCCTATGTATATATTTTTAATATCCAAGTCACTTTTCATGTGTTGTTATTAATATTCTTATTTAACAGGATATGAATGAAGGAAGTTGTGGTGCATGTTAACTAACCTGCTAAACAACAGCAACAACAAAAAGAAATAATCAAAATAAACTAGAATAACTCAAATGGTGATATAAATTATATACATCAATTTACACAAATTATATCTAAAAATAATCAAAATCACTTAAGTGTCTAACAATGCGGAGCCTCCAGTGGGAATTAGCTCAGTCGAGACGTATCTGTGATCTTAGCTTGAGCAATCTTAAGACTGTTACCTTCCTTTTCCTAACATTAAACATATTATTTTCTTTCTTATATAAACTTTTGTCCCTAGATACTTAGATGTATATTTAGCTTTTTAAATACTCATTTATTAATTTGGTTAGGATGTTTTAATAATGAAAGGGGAGAAAGACAGAAAGCAGAGAAAGAGACAGAGAACAAAACCAAGCAGAATTTTCCAATAATTTCCAAATAGTGTATTGAAACCTATTACTTTTAGGTGTTTTCTGAATCTTTTAATTCTTTAACTAAAAAATCAAGTGTTTTAAAGTTTTTTGAAAGAAAAAATAGAGAAAGGAGAGAGAGAGAGACTGAGACAGAGAAAACCATGACAGAGAATCAGAGATAATAAATTTTAAAACATCATTCAAGCCAGGGATCATGTCATCTCCATAACATCTTTCTAAATTGGTAAAGCACCAATAATTTTAATCCAGTTTTGGTAAGATTTATTTTACTTTTGATTAAATAGTCTGGATTATTATTCACAGTCAATGGGGGATTTTAATTAGGTATTACATAATCAAACTTACATTTAGAATGATAATTCTGCGGCAGAGAGGAAGATGAATTGAAGACAGGAGGCTAGAAAGGAGATTTTTGCAATAATCACCACAAGCAATGTTACTGTGTACACTAAGGCACTGATTCCCAGGGGGTAAAATGACAGAATTTAATATGCAATTATTTGCAGAATCAGAGGAGAGGGAAAACAAAGAGTCTAAAGTAATCCTTTGAATCTTGTCTTGAGAATTTTATAATATCGCTATTTGGAAAGATGAGGAATAAAGAAGGAATTTACAGCTTTGAACAGCGATAATGATAATTTATTTCCAGGACATGTTGAGTTTGTTGTATATGTGACCTATGAAAATGCAAAAGATAGTTGAGATAAAGATTTGAATATCAGTAGATAGAAGTCTGTGCTAAAAAAAAATGACGTAGAAATACATCAACGGGTAACATATACTCTACAGTGAAAAGTCAAATACATCAGAAGAGAATTCCAAAATTGAATGAAATTATCATTGTAATGACTGACAATATGAGAATATATGCTACAATGTTAATTGAGAAAGGATTACATCTTATCTAGGATAATAGCAATGCAAAAAGTATATATGTGTATAGAATAATTCTGGAAGACATGCAAAAAATGTGAATTTTTGAATATTGAACTTTTCTTACAATTTTGATTTCTGTTTCTGACATATTATTGTTTGTGTCTTTTTATTAGCAGTCACAAAAACATTCAACAAGAGACTCCGCAAGCTATCTTGACTATAAATTAGCACATGTAACCTATTAGCATCTATAAAGTTAATTCTAATAAAATCAGACACATCACCTCTTAATTATTCTTTCCAGATTATAGGGTCCTAATTATTTAAGTGTATCTTCATAAAGAAGCCTTTATAATCCTTTGATCATTCTGATTGGGCCTTTAAAAACTTTTTCTCCTCCATTATAGTTTTGTTGAAGTATAACAATCAGTCATCATGCAATTCATGTTTCTCCTTGGAAGGCAGAGCCCACGCCCTGGAAGTCTGGTAATAGCAGAGTATCTGCCACTAAGCAGTATTCAACACCTGTTAAATAAATAAATAAATAAATAAATAATGAATTAGTTTCTAATAGAATTCCTGATTATGCTAGGCCATGATGGACTTTTAGATCCCATTGTCTTATATTGGTCTGATGTCAGGAAACTGTCCAGAATTACACTATTAGTTTTACTCTATAGCAAGGATTGATAAACTATGGCCCATAGGCTATATCTGGACAACTGCCTGATTTTATAAATTAAGTTTTACTGAAAAGCTGCCAGTCATTATTCAATACATTCTCAATGGCTACTTTCATACCATAATGGCACAGTTGAGTAGTTGCCACAGAGAATACGGAACCCACAAAGCCTGAAATATTTACTATCTGACATTTTTCTGAAAGTGTTTACCAACCCTGAATCTGTATTATAAATAATATCTAGAGTTTATAATTTATAAATTCAGAATAATTTTTTTCTCTATAAATTTAGGACATTAGCCCATACAGTATAAACATATTTCTTCTAGCTTTCTGCTTACAACTTTGTGAAATACTTTACAGTTTAACCCCATTTCTAACCCAAAAGATTGGTACTATCCTCAAAACTAAAAGATAAAAAGAATCACTGAATAGGTCTTTCACAGATCACTTTCAGATATTCTGGAGAAATATCATTTGGGCAACAATTCCCAGGGAACTGTGCTATGATCATTTCTATGATTATCTATTTCTATTGATAACAAATAATTATACACTTTTTTAATTTACACAAATTTGTTTAGTATACAAAATATTATCTTATTTATTTCTCACAAAATTTTTGTGACTTAAAAATTATTATTATCTTGCCCTAAAAATGGGGGAGGAGGTTTACAGGATAACTGTAATCATTAATATTCTTACTAAAATGAAAGACCACTACCCCAAAATTTTCTTTCCTTCTAAGAATAGAGTCCTAGAGTAGGTGATCTTTTCGTTTTTGCAACACAGAGGGAATAAGAAAGGCTTTAAAAAGAGTTTCCCCTTTCCTTCCTTCCTACCAGTTTCTATACATTGTAAGGAAAGGCTATATATGTCAATTTTTATCAGCATAAGCTGTGCTATCCCTTTTAAAAGCAGTAACAACTCCAGACAGTTTCATTTTATTTATTTTTTATTTATCTTTAAGTTCCAGGATACACTTGCAGAATATGCAGATTTGTTACATAGGTATACATGGGCCATGGTCGTTTGTTGCACACCTATCAACCTGTCATGTAGGTTTGAAGCCCCACATGCATTAGGTGTTTGTCCTAATGCTCTCCCTCCCCTTGCCCCCCACCCCCCAACAGGCCCTGGTGTGTGTTGTTCCCCTCCCTGTGTCCATGTGTTCTCATTGTTCAACTTCCACTTATGGGTGTGAACACATGGTGTTTGGTTTTCTGTTCCTGTGTTAGTTTGCTGAGGATGATGGTTTCCAGCTTCATCCATGTCCCTGCAAAGGACGTGATCTCAGTCTCTTTTATGGCTGCATAGTATTCCATGGCATATATGTATGTTTTCTTTATCAAGTCTATTATTGATGAGCATTGGGTTGGTTCCATGTCTTTGCTCTTGTAAATAGTGCTGCAGTAAACATATGGGTACATGTGTCTTTATTGTAGAATGATTTATAATCCTTTGGGTATATACTCGGTAATAGGAATGCTGGGTCAAATGGTACTTCTGGTTCTAGATCCTTGAGGAATTGCCACACTGTCTTCCACAATAGTTGAACTAATTTACATTCCCACCAATGGTGTAAAAGCGTTCCTATTTTTCCATAGCTTCACCAACATCTATTGTTTTCTGACTTTGTAATAATCTCCATTCTGACTGATGTTATCTCATTGTGGTTTTGATTTGCATTTCTCTAATTATCATCGATGAGCTTTTTTTTATGTGTTTGCTGGCCACATAAATGTTTTCTTTTGAGAAGTGGCTGTATATATCATTTGCCCACTTTTTGAAGGGGTTGTTTGTTTTTTTTTCTTGTGAATTTGTTTAAGTTCCTTGTAGATTCTGGATATTAGACCTTTGTCAGATGGGTAGATTGCAAAAATTTTTTCCCATTCTGTAGGTTGCCTGTTCACTCTGATGCTAGTTTCTTTAGCTATGCAGAAGCTCTTTAGTTTAGTTAGATCCCATTTGTCAGTTTTGGCTTTTGTTGCAATTGCTTTTGGTGTTTTCCTCATGAAGTCTTTGCCCATGCCTACGTGAATGAATTCCCATTCACAACTGCCACGAAGAGAACAAAATATCTAGGAATATAGCTGACAAGGAAAGTGAAGGACCTCTTCAAGGATAACTACAAACCACTGCTGAAGGAAGTAAGAGAGGACACAAACAAATGGAAAATATTTCATGGTCATGGACAGGAAGAATAAATATTGTGAAAATGGCCATATTACCCTATGTGATTTATCAATTCAATGCTATTCCCTTCAGATTACCAATAACTTTCTTCACAGAATTAGAAAAACCTACTTTAAATTTCATATGGAATCAAAAAAGAGCCTGTATAACCAAGACAATCCTAAGCAAAAAGACCAAGGCTGGAAACATCATACTACCTGACTTCAAACTATACCACAAGGCTACAGTAACCAAAACAGCATGGTACTGGTACCAAAACAGACATATAGACCAATGGAACAGAACAGAGACCTCAGAAATAACGTCTACAACCATATGGTCTTTGAAAAACCTGACAAAAACAAGAAATGGGGGAAGGATTCCCTATTTAATAAATGTTGCCGGGAAAATTGGCTAGCCATATGCAGAAAACTGAAATGGAAACCCTTCATTATACCTTACACAAAAATTAACTCAAGATGGATTAAAGACTTAAACATAAAACAGAAAACCATAAAAACCCAGACTGTTTCATTTTATAAAATATTTTCAACCCTCCCCTTTATCCCAGAGGGATTTTCTTCTTTTTTGAGAAAATAAAAAACATGATAATTTATGTATCAATTTATAAATTACCTTTGTTTAATTTCAGCAGAAATATAGTATACATCCAAATCACCTATAATAAATATAGTTATTAATAAGTTAGCTTTCTATTTTTTGTCCGTTCTATTGGAGATAACAGTAACAATCTTGGTTTGTCCACTAGTAATTCTCGGTAACTTTTACACATCTGCAAAAAACCCCATTCTCACTGTCTCTGGGCTCCCCACTAGGTCTTATTTGTGCACATCCTTAATCTCATGATTAAAACAACAATGTGAAATTTGAATTCAAAGACATTCTGTCGTGCTTTGCTCTGAGACTCCTTTACATGTCTAATTTGCCTTCTGCCGCTGAAAATGAAGTTTGCCAAGAAGGAAAATTTTGGAGACAATAAACAAGGGCAAATATATAGAGTGGGGGCAATCAAACAACTGAAAAGCAGGTATGGTTCTAGTCTTTCTTTTGGAGTACATAAAGAAGTACTAAATACCTTTTGTTTTTCTTTTGTTGTGCAATACTTAATAGTTTTCCTCTTTATATTGCACTCATCTTTTATTAAAAAATTGATGTTCGCTAGAGATCATATGTTCTGTTGAATCACATGAAAAATAATCGATCTGTGTGTATATGTGCCTTCTATTTAAGAAACAAAAGATATTCCATTGAAAAGGCTTTCTGATCCTTACCTTCTAACCTTCGAAACAAACCCAGAATTTTCCCCTAGAGTGCTAGGTGATATAAAAAAAGCATAATTACAGTCTCTGCTGATTTAGGAGTTGCAGTGTAATCTGAATTCTTTAGTAGATAGTTGGGCTCCTTGAAAATGTTTGACTGTAAGAAGTTTGTTCAAAGTTACATTAAACTTCTTTGGACTAACTAAAGAGTTCTTGGTTTTATTTCTGAGAGTCAACTCTAGGGAAATTTAAAATGCTTTAAACATATGGTTGAGTTGGTTAGTTATAAAAGCCACTTTTGCATGGGGGTTTTACCCAGTGTCATTCCCTGTGCAATATGGTCCACAGGAGCCATACAATAAATGAATTCTCTGTCTGCTTGTTCTATTTCCTCTCCTTAAATTTTAATTTCTTTCTGGGAAGAGAAAAACCTGTTCCATATGTCTGGGTAATGCTGCTTTGGAGGCATTCACAGAGAGATAATAGGCACAGTTTCTCCGTATATACACTTGTAATTCTCAGTAACTTTTAAACATCTGCAAAACACCCCACTCTCACTGTCTCCAGGTCCCACATTAGGTCTTGTTTGTCCATATCTTTAACCTCATGATTAAAAAATAATGTGATTGAAATTTGAATTCAAAGACATTCTTCCCTGAATTGCTTTGTCCTGGTGATGGTGGTGTCTACGTCCTTGCAGTCTCTCTCGGGTACAAAGCACAATAATTAAAGACACAGGATAGTTCGTCAGCATAGTTACAGTGTGTTGTCAAAAATAAGAAACAAATGGAATAGCTTCAGTCTTGTGCAGAATGTGAACATCAATGGAGAAAGAAAACTAACCTATTGATAACTGCATTTGCTAAAAATGATTTGGGACAATTCTTTGTTTTTATTTTTGTGGGTACATAGCAGGTGTATATATTAATGGAGTACATCACATATCTTGACACAGGCGTGCAATGCATAATAATCACATGATGGAAAATGGGGTGACCATCCCCTCAAGCAATTACCCTTCGTATTTCAAACAATGCAGTCATATTCTTAGTTTTTATTAATGTAAAGTTAAATTATTTTTTACTGTAGTCACTCTGTTGTGCTATCAAATACTAGATCTTACATGTTCTTTCTATTTTTTGTACCCATTAACCATCCTCACCTTCCCCCCAACCCCCACACTACCATTACCAGCCTGTAGTAATGATTCTTCTACCATCTCCATGAGTTAAACTGTTTTGATTTTTAGATCCCATAAATAAGTGAGAACATGTGATGTTTGTCTTTCTGTGCCTGGCTTATTTCCTTTAACATAATGACCTCCAGAACCATCCATGTTGCTGCAAATGAAAGGATATCATTCCTTTTTATGTCTGAATAGTACTCTATTGTGTATAAATACCACATTTTCTTTATTCAATCATCTGTTGATGATACTTAGGTTGCTTCCAAATCTTCACTATTGTCAACAGTGCTGCAACAAACATGGGAGTGCAGATATCTCTTTGATATAGTGATTTCCTTTATTTTGGGTATACACCCAGCAGTGGGATTGCTGAATTGTATGGTAGCTCTATTTTTAATTTTTGAAGAACCTCCAAACTGTTCTTCACAGTGGTTGTATTAATTTACATTCCCACCAACAGTGTACAAGGGTTCCTTTTTCTCCACATAATTTCCAGCATTTGGTATTGCCTCTTTTGTCTATAATCCATTTTAACTAGAGTGACATGATATTTTATTGTAGCTTGATTCACATTACTCTGAGCACCTTTTCTTATATCTGCTTCCATTTATTTGTATGTCTTCTTTCAGAAATGTCCATTCAAATACTTTGCCCATTTTTTAATTGAATTATTAAATTATTTTCCTATAAAGTTGTTTGAGCTCCTTATACATCCTGGTTATTAATCCCTTGTCAGGTGGTGTATTTGTCCAATTTCCTACTGCTGATAAAGACATACCCAAGACTGGGCAGTTTACAAAAGAAAGAGGCTTAATAGATTTACAGTTCCACATGGCTGGGGAGGCCTCACAATTATGACAGAAGGCAAGGAAGAGCAAGCCACATATTATGTGGCAGGCAATGAGAGAGCTTGTGCAGGGAAACTCACATTTTTTAAACCATCAGATCTCATGCGACTTATTCACTATCATAAGAACAGTATGGGAAAGACCCACCCCCATGATTCAATTATCTCCCACTGGGTCTCTACCACAACTATAGGAGCAACAAGATGAGATTTGGGTGGGGACATAGAGCGAAGCCATATCATTCCACCTCTGGCTTCTCCCAAATCTCATGTCTTCACATTTCAAAACCAATCATGCCTTCCTGACAGTACCCCAAAGTCTCAACTCATTTCAGCATTAACTCAAAAGTCCACAGTCCAACGTCTAATCTGAGACAAGGCAAGTCCGTTCCTCCTATAAGCCATAAAATCAAAAGCAAGGTAGTTACTTCCTAGATACAATGAGGGTACAGGCATTGGGTAAATATAGGCATTCAAAATGGGAGAAATTGGCCAAAACAAAGAGGCTGCAGGCCCCATGCAAGTCCAAAATCCGGTAGGGCAGTCAAATATTAAAGCTCCAAAATGATCTCCTTGCTTACATCCAGGTCACGCTGATGCAAGAGGTGGGTTCTCATGGCCTTTGGCAGCTCCACTCCTGTTGCTTTGCAGGGCATAGCCTCCCTCCCAGCTGCTTCATGGGCTGGCATTGAGTGTCTGTGGCTTTTCCAGATGCATGGTGCAAGCTGCCAGTGGATCTACTATTCTGGTGCCTGGAGGACAGTGGCCCTCTTCTCACAGCTCCACTACATGGTGCCCTAGTAGTGACTCTGTGTGGGGTCTCTGACCCCACATTTCCCTTCTGCACTGCCCTAGCAGAAGTTTTCTATGAGGGCTCTGCCCCTGAAACAAATTTATATCTGGGCATCCAGGCATTTCCATATATCTTCTGAAATCCAGGTGGAGGTTCCCAAACCTCAAATCTTGACTCCTAAGCACTGGCAGGCTAGACACCACATGGAAGCTGACAAGGCTTGGAGCTCCCACCCTCTGAAACAACAGCCCAAGCTGTTATAATTATTTATAACCTTGGCCCCTTGCAGTCATGGCTAGGGTGTCTTGGACACAGGGCACCAAGTCCCTAGACTGCACACAGCAGAGAGACCCTGGTCCTGGAACATGAAACCATTTTTCTTCCTAAATCTCTGGGCCTGAGATGGTAAGGGCTGCTGCAAAGGTCTCTGACACGCCCTGGGACATTTTCTTCATTGTCCTGGTGATTAACATTAGAATCCTCATTACTTATGCAAATTTCTGCAGCCAGCTTGAATTTCTCCTCAGAAAATGGGATTTACTTAACTTTTTTTTTTTTTTTTAATGGAGTCTCACTCTATCACCCAGGGTGGAGGGCAGTGGCATGATCTTGGTTCACTGCAACCTCCACCTCCCAGCTACAAGCAATTCTCCTGCCCCAGCCTCCTGAGTGGCTGGGACTAAAGGCGCCTGCCACCACGTACAGCTAATTTATGTATTTTTAGTAGAGACAGTTTTACCATATTGGCCAGGCTGGTCTCGAACTCCTGACCTTGTGATCTGCCCATCTCGGCCTCCCAAAGTGATGGGATTACAGGTGTGAGCCATGGTGCCCGACCAGGATTTTCTTTTCTATTGCATTGTCAGGCTGCAAAATTTCTGAACTTTTATGATCTGTTTCCATTTTAAAACTGAATGCCTTTAACAGCACTCAAGTCACCTCTTGAATGCTCTGGTGCTTAGAAATTTCTTCCACCAGATACCCTAAACCATCTTCCTCAAGTTCAAAGTTCTACAAATCTCTAGGTCAGGGGCAAAATGTCAACAGTCTCTTTGCTAAAACATAACAAGAGTCACTTTTGCACCAGTTCTCAACAAGTTTCTCATCTCCAACTGAGACCACCTCAGCCTGGACCCTACTGTCCATATCATTATCAGCATTTTGGTCAAAGCCATTCAACAAGTTTCTAGGGAGTTCCAAACTTTCCCACATTTTTCTGTCTTCTTCTGAGCCCTCCAAACTGTTCCTACCCCTGCCTGTTACCCAGTTCCAAAATGGCTTCCACATTTTTGGGTATCTTTTCAGCCACACCCTATTCTACTGGTACCAATTTACTCTATTAGTCTGTTTTCACACTGCTGATAAAGACATACCCAAGACTGGGCAATTTATAAAAGAAAGAAGTTTAGTGGACTTGCAGTTTCACATGGGTGGGGAGGCCTCACTATCATGGCAGAAGGAAAGGAGGAGCCAGTCACATCCTACATGGATGGCAGAAGGCAAAGAGAGAGCTTGTGCAGGAAAACTCCCATTTTTACAAACATCAGATCTCATGAGGCTTTTTCACTATCACAAGGACACTATCGGAAAGACCCACTCCCATGATTCAATTATCTCCCACCAGGTCTTTCCCACAACACAAGGGAATTATGGGAGCTACAAATTGAGATCTGGATGGGGACCTAGAGCCAAGCCATATCAGATGGGTAGTCTGAAAGTATTTTCTTCCATTCTGTCATTTGCCTCTTTTGCCTCTTCATTTTTTTGATTGTTTCCTTCAATGTGCAGAAGCCTTTAAACTTGATGTGATCCCATTTGCGCATTTTTGCTTTGGTTGCCTATGGTTGTGGGGTATTATTCAAGATATTTTTGCCAAGACCAACATCCTGGAGTTTCCCCAATGTTTTCTTGTAGCAGTTTTATAGTTTGATGTCTTAGATTTAAGGCCTTTATTCACTTTTATTTCATTTTTGTATACATTGAGAGTTAGGGGCCTAGTTTCATTTAATTTCATGTGGATATAAAGTTTTATCAGCAACATTTATTATAATAAAGAGACTGTTCTTTCTCCAATGTATATTCTTGGCACCTTTGTCAAAAATGAATTCACTATAGGTGTGTGGATTTGTTTCTGAGTTCTATATTCTATTCCATTGGTCTATATGTCTGTTTTCATGCCAATAGCATGGTGTTTTGTTTACGATAGCTCTGTAGTATAATTTGAAGTCAGGTAATGTAATTTCTTTAGTTGTCCTCTTTTTGCTCAGGAGAGCTTTGGCTATTCTGGGTCTTTTGTGGTTCCAAATAATTTTAGAATTTTTTTTTCTGTTTTTGGGAAGAATGTCATTGATATGTTGATATGGATTGCACTGAATCTGTAGATTGCTTTGGATAGTGTGGACATTTTAACAATATTGATTCATCCAATCCATGAACATAGAATATCTTTCCATTTTTTTGGTGTTCTTTTCAATTTCTTTCATCAGTATTACATAGTTTTTTTTATAGAGATCTTTCATTTTGTTTTGGTTAATTCCTAAGTATTTAATTTTATTTTTGGCTATTGTAAATTAGATTACTTTATTACTTGTTTATTTATATTTCAGATTGTTCACTGTTGGTGTATAAATAAGCTACTGATTTTTGTATGTTGATCTTGTATCCTACAGTGTTACTGAATTCATTTATCAGTTCTAATAGCTTTTTTGGTTGAGTCTTTAGGTTTTCTAAATATAACATTATATAATCTGAAAACAAGGATAATTCAACTAGTTCTTCTCAATTTGGATCCCATTTATATCTTTCTCTTTTCTGATTGCTCTAGCTAGGACTTTTAGGACTATGTTCAACAACAGTGGTGACAGTGGGCATCCTTTTTTGTTTCAGATATTAGAGAAAAGTCTTTCAGTTTTTCCCCATTGACTACTATACTAGCTGTGGATCTGTGGAATATAGCTATTATGTTGAAGTATGTTCTTTCTATACCCAGCTTTTTGAGAATTTACATTATGAAAGGATGTTGAATTTTAATGATTTTTGAGCATCAGTTGAAACGATCATATGGTTCTTCTCCTTTTTTCTGTTGGTATAATGTATTACATTGACTAATATGAGTGTTTTGAACCTTTATCACATCTCTGGGATAAATCCCATTTGGTTGCTATGAATGATCTTTTTACTGTGTTGTTCAATTTGTTTTGCTAATGTTTTATTGAAGATTTTGCATTGATATTCCTGAGAGATACTGTCCTTTAGTTTTGGTTTTGTGCGTGTGTGTCTTTGTCTGGTTTTGGTATCAAAGTAATATTGGCTTTGTAGAATGAGTTTGGAAGTATTCCCTCTTCCTCTATTTTTTTTTTGAATAGTTTGAGTATGATTGGTATTAGTTCTTCTTTAAATGTTTTGTAGAATTTAGTAGTGAAGCTATTCGGTCCCAGGTTTTATTTGCTGGGAGACTTTTTATTACAGCTTCCATCTCATTAAGTGTTATTAGTCTGTTCATGTTTTGGATTACTTCATGGTTCAATCTTGGTAGATTATATGCGTCTAGGAATTCATCCATTTGAAATTTATCAATTAAAGTTAGATTTTTCAAATTATTTGCCATAATTGCTCATAGTGGCCACTAATGATCCTTTGAATTCCTGTGGTATCAGTTTTAATGTCTCATTTTTCAACTCTGATTTTATTTATTTCTGTCTTCTCTCTTTTTTCTTTCTTAGTCTACCTAAAGGTTTGTCAATTTTGTTTTCTTTCAAAAGAATCAGCTTTTTGTTTTGTTGACCTTTTGTATTATTTTCTTCATTTCAAATTCATTTACTTCTGTCTAATCTTTGTCATTTTTTTTCCTCTAATAATTCTAGGTTCAATTTGCTCTTCTTTTTCTAGTTCTTTAAGATGCATTCTTGGGTTATTTATTGGAAGTTTTGCTTCTTTTCTGATACAGGCCATTATAGCTATAAATCTCCCTCTTAGTACTTCTTTTGCTGTATCTCATAGATATGGGTATGTTGTGTTTTCATTATCACTCGTTTCAAGAAATTTTTCAATTATTTCTTACCTTGTTATTGACCCACTAGTCATTCAGGCTCATATTGTTTAATTTCCATGTGTTAGTATAGTTCCCAAAATTCCTCTAGCTGTTGATATCTAGTTTTATTCCATTGTGGTCAGAAGATGCTTGATAAAATTTCAATATTTTTGGCAGGGCGCGGTGGCTCATGCCTGTAATCCTAGCACTTTGGGAGGCCGAGGCGGGCGGATCACGAGGTCAGGAGATAGAGACCATCCTGGCTAATACAGTGAAACCCCGTCTCTACTAAAAATACAAAAAATTAGCTGGGCATGGTGATGGGTGCCTGTAGTCTCAGCTACTCTGGAGGCTGAGGCAGGAGAATGGCATGAACCTGGGAGGTGGAGCTTTCAGTGGGCGGAGATGGCACCACTGCACTCCAGCCTGGGTGACAGAGCGAGACTCGTCTCAAAAAAAAAAAAAAAATTCTATATTTTTGAATGTTTTAATAGTTGTTTTGTGACCTAACGTGGTCTATTGTTGAGCATGATCTATGTGCTGAGGAGAAGAATGTGCATTCTGCAGCTATTGAATGAAATTTTCTGTAAATATCTATTAGGTTTATGTTTTCTATACTGCAGACTAAGTCTGATGTTTCTTACTTGAGTTTCTGTCTGGGACATCTGTCTAAAACCAAAAGTTGAATGTTGAAGTCTCCAGCTGTTATTGTATTCAGGTCTCTCTCTTTGTCTTTCTCTCTCTTTCTCTCTCTCTCTCATAATATTTTCTTTATATGTGAGTGTTCTAGTGTTGACTGCATATATAGTTATAGTGGTTATATCCTGTTGCTAAATCGACCTCTTTATCATTACATAATGTCCTTCTTTGTCTTTTATTGTAGTTTTTTTTCCCCAAACCTATTTTGTCTGATATAAGTATAGCTACTTCTGCTTTTTTTGTTGTTTGTGTCCATTGGCATGTTTCCATTGGCATGGATTAGGTTTTTCCATCCCTTTATTTTCAGTCTCTGTGTTTTTTTATAGGGGAGGTGTGTTTCTTGTAGGCAACAGGTCAATGAGTCTTTTTAAAAATCCGTTCCCCTACTCTATGACTTTTGATTGGAGAGTTTAGTCCCATTTATGTTCAATGGTATCATTGATAAGTAAGGACTTACTCCCGTTTTTTTGTTATTTTTTTTTTCTGGTTGTTTGGTAGTCTTCTCTTCCTTCTTTCCTTCCTTAAATGTGAAAACAAAGTATTAAAAAACTGTTTCCTAAACAGAACTAACATTAGAATTATCTGAATCATCAGAATCAAATCAAATTCATCAAATGAATCTTCAGCCAACAACTATTCAAGAATGATGTTAACATCACACATTGGAATGCTACATTTTCTAAGATTTGACATTTTTAGTGATTGAGAATTACTATATTTTGTAAATAGAAAGACCACTACTGAAAACAGAGAATGATATAAATACGGTTTTCAAAGTTAATGTACTAAAGCCATGTGAAAATAATAATAAAAGTGAGATATTTCATGGCATAGTTATCTCAGGATAACCACTGCAGCCACAAGTGCTGCCAGTGAGTACTCTTGGGGCAAACAGGAAAAGGGTTAAGATAAGAGAAGGTTATACACCACAATTACAGTGTTATCATAATCTATGTTTTCCAGTTGCTTACTATTTCCAGTGAGTTATTTACCTTCAGATGATTTTTTTTTCTTGTTCATTAACATCCCTTTCATTCAGATTGAAGAACTCCCTTTAGCATTTCTTGTAGGATAAGTCTGGTGTTATTTGTCTTGGAAAGTACTTATTTCTTCTTCACGCTTGAAGGATAACTAGACTTGGTATACTATTATAGGGTAAAAGTTTTTTTTTGTTTGTTTGTTTGTTTTTTTTACTTCAGCACTTTAAATATGTCATGCCACTCTGTCCTGGTCTGTAATATTTCCACTGAAAAGTCTGCTGCCAGACATATTGGAGCTCCATTTTATGTTATTAGTTTCTCTTGCTGATTTTGTGCTCCTTTCTTTATACTTGATCTTTGGGAGTTAGATTATTAAATGCCTTGAGATAGTCTTCTTTGGGTTAAAACTGCCTGGTGTTCTATAAACTTCTTGTACTTGGATATTCATATTTTTCTCTAGGATTGGGAAATTCTCTGATCTTATTCCTTTTAATGAACTTTCTACCCCTATCTCTTTTTCTACCACCTCTTTAAGGTCAATAGCTCTTAGATTTGCCCTGTTGAGGCTATTTTCTAGATATTGTAGTCATGCTTCATTGTATTTTATTCTTTTTTTCTTTTATCTCCTCTGACTATTTTCATATAGCCTGTCTCCAAACTCACTAAATCTTTGTTCTGCTCAATGAATTATGCTATTAAAAGACATCTGCATTCTTCAGTATGTCAACTGGATTTTTCAACTCTAGAATTTCTGTTGATTCTTTTAAATTATTTTAATATCTTTGTTATACTTACCTGATAGAATTCTGAATTTCTTCTCTGTGTTATCTTGAATTTATTTGAGTGTCCTCAAAACTGCTAATTTGAATTCTCTCTGAAAGGTTGCATGTCTCCGTTTCTCTAGGATTAGTCCCTGATGCCATATTTAGTTTGTTTTGTGAAGTCATGTTTTCCTGGATAATCTTGATGTTTGTAGATGTCTGGGAATTGAAGAGTTAGGTATCTATTGTAGTCCTCATTGTCTGGGCTTGTTTGTCACCATTTTCCTTGAGAAGGCTTTTCAGGTATTCATAGAGAATTAGGCCTCAATATTGCTGTGGTTTTTCACACTGGTAGAGGTACTGCCTTTGTGGTCTTGGATAAATTCCAGGATTCTCTAGATTGCCAGGCAGAGACACTTATTCTTCCATCTTAATTTCCCCAAACAGAGTCTCTCTCTCTCTGCTGAGCCACATGGAACTGGGGGTGTGGTGATTCAAGCAGGCATGTGGCCACCACCACTGGCACTGCACTGGGTCAGACCTGAGCCAGGACAGCACTGGAGCTTGCCCAAGACCTGTTGTAACTACTACTTGCTACCACCTGTGTTCACTGAAGGCCCTAGGGCTTTACAATCAGTAGGTGTCTAATCCATCCATGTTTGTGCCCTTCCTTCAGGGCAGTGAGTTCTCCCAGGCCCCAGGTGGGTCCACATATGCTCTTGGGAAGCCAGGTATTAGAGCCAAAAACTTTAAAAATTCGTTTGATGTTATATTGTACTGTGGCTAAGCTGCCATTCCAACCACAATATAAAGTCTTTCCAGCTTTTCGCTCCCCTTTCCACAGACAGAGGAGCCTCTCCCGTGGGCATCACCACCACAGGCCCACAAGGAAGTTCTTCCAGGCCACCACCGAAGTTCACTTAAAGCTCAAGGGCTCTTCAATCAGCTTGTGGTGAATACTGTCAGGTCTGGGACTCACCCTTCAGAGTAGTGGGCTAACCACTGGCCCAGGTCGGGTCTAGAAGTGCTGTCCAAGAATCTGGTCCTAAACTCAAGGACCCCAAAAGCCTCCATGTTGCTCTACCCCACTGTAGCCAAGCTGTTAGCAAAAGTGCAAGACAAAGTCCCATTTAATTTTTCCTCTGCTTTTCTCAAACAGAAGGAGTCTTTCACTGTAGCCATCACAGCCAGTAACATGCTGGGTCACACCTGTAGCCAGCATGCCTTAGAGCACAAGGCCCATGGCATACTACCTGGGTATCACTGGTGGTTACTCAGGGCCCAAGGGCTGTTTAGTCAACAGTGATGAATCCCCAGGGACCCAGGGCATGGAATAAGGGTCTCACAACTCTACCAGATGCCCTGTCCTACTATGACTGAGCTGGTATCCAAGATGCAAGACAAAATCCTTTCCAGTCTTTGCTTTCTTCCACTTAAGCAGAAGGCAGGAGACACTTTTGTTGTTGCAAGCTCCACAGTTTGGGGTTGGGTTAGAGTGATGCAAGCCCTTGTTTAGCTACCTCAGCTAGTGTCTCCCTAGGTCACATGCCACCCTAGTCCTCTGGCTTTCAGCCCAGCACTAGGAGTTGCCTAGGAATCAGTCCCTGAGTGCTAGAGTGCCTTTTCAGTTTGTTTAGTGACCCAGAGCACTTTGACCTGTGGTCGTGAGACTTTCCAAGAAACTCAAGTTCTGACCAATGGAATGGATGACTTTCCTCTGGCTAGATATGGTCTAAATGCTCCCTCTGTGTGTGGTCACTGGCTGAGCTCAGTTCAGCTTTGTTCTCTGCTATGACAGGGCAAAACTGAGTTCAAGGTAATAACCCCCATTCACTGTGCTCTTTTTCTGCCAAATGTACATACTCTGTGGTGGCATCTGTGGTTCAAGACTATCTCTCAGAAGCTCCTCAATGTCTCTTTCAATGATACGAAGTTAAAACCAGGTACTGTGATTGCTCACCTGATTTTTGGTTCTCGTGGTTGTACTTTTCTGTGTGCAGATAGTTGTTAAAATTTGGTGTTACAGCACAGGTTATGAACAGTGCTGGCTTCTATTCCACTATCTTGCTCCACTACCTCTGGGCCAATTCTTATTGTATGATGTTGCAGAAATGGAATGAAGACTTTTTTGTGACTTTTCCATTAACCCTTGCTCTAATTTCCATTTTCCTAACTAGGAAGATTATAACTTTAAAATGATCAGCTTAAGCAATAGTGAAAATATAATTTAAAATAACCCTAAGTATCTCATTTAAATAGAAGTTCAACAAATAGATTATAAACCTTATAAGTAAATAATAAACCTTGTGAGTACAGGGCCAAACACATTCTTATATGTACTCTATTATCAATTAACTCACATTGAGCTCACAGCCAACTGCACATAACTCATGCCTGAACAGTTTATGTGGCACATGTATTTTCTCATTAGGACACATCACAGTCTTCCTATACTTAGGAACACCAGAGAGTACTTCAGTACTACTCTTGTTGGCCATTTTAAACAACAAAATTGTCCCAAAAAGCATTAAAATTTGAAAACCTGGCATTAAATACATCTTGAAAAAGATACTTGTTCTATAGTCTGAGACCTGAAGCAAGAAAGGCAGGGTGTCACCTTATTTGATGTCATCTGGGAACATTTGCATCAGGTGACTCAAATTTGTCACAATTCTGTGCATTTCACAAATAACTGTGAAAACATGAGTGTTGACATGAAGGTTACAAACAACTTTTAGTGACTAGGCAAATTTTGCAAATATATGATCCATAAATAATGAGGATCAACTGTATGAGAAAGGTTTTTAACTTATTTGTATACTTATACCTCTCCTTATAAATTACAAAGTGATTTTAAGGTATTTTGGATACAACATATAAAACTAGAAAAACTACAACAGCAGAAGAGGCAAAAAAATTAAGGCTAAGGATAAAATCAGAACATATTGATACCAAAGGATTTCATGTGGTGATTAAAGCCAGTTTCCTAATTTTATTCTAATGTTCTGGGTGTGTAGAATTATATGATTTAAGGGTCAAATGCAGAGCCTGGAAAACACTGATAGTGAAGAAGTGGGAAGAATGATAACATACAAATGAAGTCAATTGCACCAAAAATTAGCTGTTTACTTCTTTACTGTGTACCACATCTCTGTGTAATAAGATGAAGTCTTATTACAAAATAATTTTTTTCTCAAGCAAATGAGTATGTTATATTAAAATTTCAAAAGGCCACTCTGCATCTCAATCATGTATACAATTTTCTAGCTTAATGACTTTGTGAAGTTATTAAGGTGCCATAGGTACTGATCATTTCATCTTAAGCAAAAATGTAATTAACAAAATCATGTAGAAATTACATAGGTGAATTAAGTTTTTGTGCCCAGACCTAATGGTAAGCTATTCTAGGTATAGAAAAGCATGGATGATGAGTTAAGATCAGTGGTTGCTGGAGTACTTATGCCTGCTTTTGAGAGCCCATGGTATGTTCCATATCTACTTCCAACTCCGTATTTGAAGATGCCATGCTGACAGTTAAAAAGTGGCTTTGCTGGGAGTATTTACATCATAGAAATCAACAAAAGATCATGGATGCTTTTCTCCTGAAAAATAAGTTTTTGAACATTAACCAGCACAACCCTGACTGAAATTCATAGGATATCATATATGTGTCATACAAAATATATCCTATTAAGATAATAAATTATTGTCATAGGATCCTTAGGGTGTCACTTTTCCAGCCTGAAGTCTCTATGGCCAGTGGCCTCTTTGTCTGTTTTGCTCAGGCCTGCTGGGCTCCTTCCGCCACCCACTCGGCCTGGCAGGCTGTGCCTGGCTCATGCTGCCAGCCCGGATCTACAAGGGTGAGCCAGGTGTGCAGTGGCAAGGTGTGCATGAGCTAGGTCTGGGCTTTCCGAAGGGCTGCAGCTCTGCTCTCCTTGTCATTTGCAATATGGCGAGTCAGGGGTAGGGGAGGGGGGTGTCTGTTTCAGCCCTGTTTGTGTTGCAACTCTTTCATTCCCGCCATTCAGCAGATTCCAAGTTCTTGTCCCGCATCTAGGAAGACTGAGGTACACAGAAAACTGGAGGGTGAGCAAAGCCAAGAGGTGCTTTATAAAGCAACGGTACAGCTCTCAGGAGGCCTGAAGTGGGTAGCTCCTTTCCACTGGCAGGTCATCCGAAGGAATATGCAGTTCTTAGCAAAGAGGAGCTCCTTAGTGAGTGTGTAGCTCCTATCTGCAGGCAGGTTGTTCGGACGTCTTTGTGTCGGGCTGAGTCGGGGGTGGGGGAGGCTTATAGGCTCCAGATAGGAGGCCGTGCATGCTAATTGGTCTGTGGGTGGCCATGGGAAGGCCTGGAAAAAGCACCAGAAGTTTTCATTTCAAGCCACAGACTCCACCTGGAACTCAGCCTGGTCCCCATGCCATAGGCCATTTCTCGCCTGAAGGTGAGGCTTCACCAGGGATCCACCCCTTTCTGCCCAGGAGCCTGTCTGCGTGCTGCTGCCATCTACATGTCATCCAAGGCACCCAGGCTGTTCATGTCTACGGGTGCCTGCAGGCCCACCCAGAGCTGCCTTTGGCATCTCCAGCAGCCTCCCTCCCGTGCTAGTCAGCACCCAAAGTCTGGAGGGGGCTGAGGCAGCAGGGGGCTGGCATATCATTGCTGCCTTGAGTGCGCTCGCAACTGGCCAGGTCGCCACAGCGCCTGAGCTCATCCTCAACTTTGCTCTGAAATCAGAGCAGGCGCTGGGAGCAGAGGAGCCCAGGTAATGGAAGCAGGGAACCTGCGGGATACGGGTGGCTTCCCAGGACCCCAAGGGTGCAGGGATGCCCAGGTTTGTAGCCTTGGCTATGCAACTGCACCTGCACCAGGGAGTGAGGGGCTCCCATCCCACCAACTAGGTAGGAGGCGGGGCTCCTGCCAGCTCCCAGCCCCCAGTAGCACAGGTATGCCAGGGTCTGGAACCACAGCTGGGCAGCTGTAGCTGTGCGGGGAAACACCGGGCTCCAGCCCAGACGACCTGGAAGCGGGAGAGGCCCCCACTGGCTCCGCGGAGCATGCAGCCCCTCTGTACCTCCCCCATATTAGCCGACATCTTCTCAGTGGCCATCCCGGACGGGCTGCCGCTGCCATCATTATTAACATTCATAATTTGTAATCTTTCAGTATATACTACAGTTGAAGATCTAAGGAAATACAAAGAACCCAAAGCCACTGGAATTCTTTGTTATCAGTCATTTGTTTTAGGTTTCCCTTTATACTTTCAAGACGTAACTTACTTTCATCTATACACAATGTTGAAAGTTTTTAAAATCTTTGGGCTCCTGAATCATTAATAGCCTTATGAAATGCTAGTGATAAACTGAAAAAAAAGTATTGTTTTTTTAAATTAAACCAGGGACTGCTTTAATTATTTTCACCTATGGTATTGCCTTCTCATACAGGGCTTGTATATATTTATAACAATTATCTAGACCTGCCCCTAAAAGATAACAAAAGAAAAAGGAAAGCCTAAAATACAATGTCGTATATGCTTTACTTCACTCTATTAAAACCTATATCCTTTGTAACTTTTTAATTTAAAAAGTTAATTTAGTAAAACGTGTTTATTTTCCTAATTTCTATAATCAGGGGATTATCCACATGGCAGGGGATCTTTCTTTAGTGTAGTTCTGCTCCTGTAATTTGACATCTTGCTCTTGAGAGTCTTTTTCCTTTTTAAAGGCATAAACCTTTTATTTTTAAAAAAATGTAATTGAAACATAACATTATTGTAAACACAATTCATGGTTCCCACAAAAGAATCAATAGTTAAGTGCCATCATATTTCACTTTCCTTAACAGATGTACTGCTTAAATTTTTATTTAAATCTAATTCTACTCTTGTACTGGTATAATTTCAGGAGGTTTTTTTCTTTTTTTTTTTTTTTTGGACATACTTGGCAATAAATTCTAATCTTTTCTCCCCAAAACTCCTTGCTAATAAGTTTGTAATCTATAAATGTGTGCCCAAATTAAGTTATGTAGCTACTATTTTAAAAGTTGTTCCGCAAGGTTAAAACAAAATTTTTAATGTAAAGAGTGACAACCTCGCGTAGTCACTAAGCCATTTCAATTTATTTTATTTCATTGTATTTTTAAGCCATTTTCCTTCTTAAGTCATTTTACTTTGTTTTTTTATTGCTATATTTGGATGTTCTAAAATATATTATGTAAGCATATTTTCTCCAAATTACAGATTTATTTTGTCTTCACATTTTTAAAATAATTCTAAATGACACAAAATATAATGAGGCTATTACATAATTCTGGTCCTATTGTCTAAAGACACCACAATATAGCTGATGGCAAGGATCCTTTGTGTCTTTTATTTTCCATAGATCTGGAGGTGAATAGCCACTGATTCCTTTCCAGCACCAATAACCTTTCTGTAACCTGTTTCTTCAGTTGTAAAATGAAGGAGCTAACTAATCATTAAGCTGTTTTGTTGTTGTTTTGACTCTTCTCGTTCTTCATTTTCAAGCCTAAAAACCAATATGGATATAGCTTTTTTGCAGTGAGACATAAATAACTTCTTTTTCCAGTGTTTTTTATTCTCAATCAGAGAAGGTGTGTATTTACATGTATGGGTTTAAATTAGGAAAAAAAGAAACTTATTCAAGCCAAAACATGAAAGTTTGTTATTTTCCAAAATAAGTCAATGTATATATTTTTAAGAACAAAAATAAATACTTTGTCAGTTGGCTGTGGCTCAAGGCAAAATGAAAAGTTTACTCCCATTCTTGAAAAGCAGTTTTTTGTTTTTTTTTTTTAATGGAAATCCTAAAAACTTAAAGTTGTAGCGTAAGTGGCCACAAAAATGACAAGATTATACTGGATAGCAGATAAGGCCCTGAACATTTTCCATTCAAGCAATGAAAGAATATCTTGGAATTTATTTTAAATAATTTTTAACACACAACTAGAGGTTGCCATAATTGGAATATTTTTATGAAATTAGAAACAACAATTAATTTTAACCCCATTCAATTCTCCATACTTAACCAACATGTACAAATTATTTAGATGTATAAATTGAAAATAAGTCAGTATAAAAATAAGTAGAACTTTCTTACCACTCTTTGGCCTCCATTGTAATGATCTGTTTTGTTCCCCCCGAGGCAGTGTATGATGAGAGGCAGAAGCTTCCCTTCAGCAGTTGCCATTCACAGGAAGTATTGAGGGTGATTTATTGCACTGGTCCTGATTCACCCTGAGTGGAAGCAGAGAATAAAAGATTCTTATTATTTTCCTAGCTTAATTTTATTTTTTGCTTTCCAATAATTATCTAAGCACCAACCAATTTCCTGTTATTTATTTCCAATCTTTTCAAGTAAACTGATGTATCTAGCACACACAAAACTATCTATCCACTCAACCCCCGTGAGAGCCCTAGTTTGAGTAAATAACACTCCATATTAATAAATGTCTTAGCTAATCTTTTTGGACCAATCTTTTGTACAAAAAAAAAAAAAAAAAGAAGAAGAGAGAGAGAACAAGAGAGGAAGGCAGACCTTATCTTCTCTGAACGAAGTATCTATTATATACTACGTACTATAACTTATATAGCTAGTATATAATAGTATATCTATTATATAGTATCTACTATAGATGTATTATATACTATAACTAGTATCTATTATAAACACTTTCATAAGCTAAAATATAAAGGCGCAATTTGAGAACATTGGACTGAGTGAAGAAATGTATGCTATGACCTACTTGTCCATGTACTGTTATTTCTCTTCAATGAAGTTTTGAGAAAACTTGGTTTTATGCCTGTTGACCATAATGCTAAAATATATGGTCTTTTTACAGTGATTTTCTCTAATTCCCTTACTAACAAACCACAATGATAATTTCTGCTCATTTGTCCATGTAGATATATTTTTGAAATTTCTAAAGAAGGCAAAAAACCTCTCTTTACATGATAGAAATTAAGGCCTAGAAAAGAATACATGGTACACTTAAATATATCAATATTAACTGCTAATATTTTTTAAACACCAGAGGATTACACATGTAATTTATCCAGATCAGGAAAAATGGCAAAAAACAAAGCGTATACAAATCCAAAAGTCATTCAGTTCAAAGTAGTAGGATCTGGTTTGTAAAATTCAAAAATGGGTCCAACTTTTACCTGAAAAGTTGTGTTGCAATCTGCCTCAGGAGATCATGGGACTGTATTCATGAACCCTCGGAAGAGATAATGCTTAAGAAAGGGTAGCTACTTGAGTGGTTCTTTCCTAGCATGAATCTGATTAATTTTTAAGTGAAGACATTATAAGCTGATGTGAATTATGCAGTTTTATTACTTTTTTTCTAGATTTCCTTTTAAAATTAAGTAATTTTCTAATTATGACTTTGGTATACACAGAATTTTTAGAACTGTAACTATCAAGACTGGTAAGAGATTACTAAATATATTTGTAAGAAACTTGGCAAGCCAATAACATTTATGGCCTTAATTTATTAATATAAGAAATCACAAATCTTAGCAATCTCTAAATTCTCTTCTAGCTCTAAAATTCTATGACTTTTTGCTAACCAAATAATCTTATTTTCATACGTCTTTCTTAATTAATCTTGAGGTAGCACATGCAAGCTGCTGGATTTAATTTAGAAATTAAGACTGTAGTGAAATGATTCACAATGTCTCTAAGTCACTGTAGATATATTCATGTCATTTAACATAAAACTATTTTTTACATTAATATAAAGTACTCATTGTATTTATTTTACTACTAAATGTACAACTGGAGAAATGTCTGAAACGGCACACCTGTTCTCAATTCAGCAACACACTGTAAAATCAGACACAACACACCTGTTACATGGTGTAAGAAAACTGCTATGCTGAAATTCCTTCCCCGGGGGGGTGGGGGTGGGGGGGTGGGGAAGAGACGTGAAACATTTTACTTTAATCAAAAATATTCATTGATTACTAAATTGTACAAAATATTTTGCTGAGTGCCACAGGAAGCAGTACACAGCCTAGCCTTCAACTGACTTTAAAATTGATAGAATTGGCCGGGCTCGGTGGCTCACGCCTGTAATCCCAGCACTTTAGGAGGCCAAGGTGGGTGGATCACAAGGTCAGGAGGTCGAGACCATCCTGGCTAACACAGTGAAACCCCGTCTCTACTAAAAATAAAAAAAATTAGCCAGGCATGGTGGCATGCGCCTGTTGTCTCAGCTACTTGGCAGGCTGAGGCAGGAGACTCGCTTGAACCCGGGAGGCAGAGGTTGCAGTGAGCCAAGGTCATGCCACTGCACTCCAGCTTGGGTAATAGAGTGAGACTCCGTTTCAAAAAAAAAAAAAAAAAAAGAAGAAAGAAAGAATAAGCCAAGCATTTATCAGTTTTTTACCAGTTTCTTCTTCATCCATTTATTTATTCAAGATGTATTGATTTATTATTTACTATTGTCCATTGAGCTTGCAATCTAGGGCTAGTAGGCAAAGAACAGATCACAGATTATTAACCTAGTATGAAAAATGCCAGGCAGAAAATCCAAACTCAGACTGATTTCTCTACATGGTCAGTTCAAGCAAAGCTCAACAAAAAGAGGTATCGTTTACCCTTGGACTGAATGCCAAAAGAAAAACAGTTTTTTGAAGAACAAGAAGGATGCTTTTGAGATATATCAAAATCTCTTGCAAAGAACCTGAAATTTTAGAAGCCTTTACCTGTCTGAGGAACAGTTAGATGATCAGTGTTCTTGTGGCATGAGTTGACACTGAGAAGGTAGGCAGGGGACAGACCTGGTAGAGATTTCCACTCATAAAATATCTGGATTGTATTTTAAACACTGAGAAAAACCACTGGAGATATTTAAGTAGGTAATTGTCATGACTTTTTTCTTTTTAAAATATCACTCAGACTTTCCTGTGGAAAATGGATTGACAGTAAAGAGATCTGTTCGGTGGTTTCTTTGGTAAACTAGAAAAAAATAATGACTACGTAATGGAATTAGGGTGGCGAAACTAGGGTGAAATTATGATGGCTTTGGAGACTGTTAAAGGAGCTGAAGTATAATAAACAGATTCAGGGATATATTTTGTGGATGAGTTTGATGATACTTGTTTGGATTTTGAGGTTAGTTTGCTGAAGCTGAGAGGAGATAAAAAAAAAGACGATCTCTTGTACTTTGGCTTTAGCAAATATATAGATGATGATGCTTTTTATTGAAATGAGGAAGAGCCGGGGAGACCATGTTTGGAGTTTCAGTTTTGACCATATTAAGTTAGAGATATCCTTTATATATTCATGTGGGGTTACTGAGAGAGTAGATACACAATTTGATAGTTAAGATAAATTAGCCTAAGTTTCACTAATTAGTTACATTCATTTAAATATGCCAAGCATTATGTCAAAATAATAATTACATATATACATAGTTTAAATACAGCTATGTTTACTATGTTTTTCTAACTCCTTTTTTAAAATTTGTATTTTTTTTAAGTTAAAAGATAAAATAGGGCCAGGTGTTGTGGTATGTGCCTGGAGGTCCAGCTACTAGGGAGGCTGAGGCAGGAGGATAGCTTGAGCTCAACAGTGTGAGTCCATCCCAGGCAACATAGTGAGACCCCATCTGTTTAAAAAAGAAAAAGAAAAAAAGATAAAATTTTATATATTCATCATGTACAACACAATGTATTGAAGTATATATATATACACACTTCAATTTATATATATATATACTTCAATTTATATATATATACTTCAATTCATATATATATATATATTCCTATATATTATATATATAGGAATGACTGGATCAGGCTAATTGACACATGCATTACCCCATATAGTTATCACTGTTACGGTGAGAATACTATAAATCCAGTCACTCCTTTGTAACTGACTTTCTAGCCCTTTATATAAAAAGGAAGGGGTCAGGTATTTCATTGTTATGGTGAGAACATTGTATATTGAGTCACTCCTTCCAATCTGGGCAACATAGAAAGACTCCCATCTCAAATCATAATAATAATAAGAAATAAGAAATATGAAGCAATAGGTAAAGCTGAGCTCTGATACACTCAGAGTAAAAATTGATGAGTGTATGAAACCCTCTATTTTATCTTATATAATTTCTGGGAACATTTTTACACATGTAGGATTATCTAACTTTATGGAGGAAGAAACTAGGGTCCAAGGGGTTGGGAATTAAAGAACACTCCGTTAGAAATTGGGTAGTTGAATTTGGAATGTGTGGAGCTTGGCCTCGAAATGTTTTCCCCACTGCACCCTAGCATCCCAGGAGTTTACTAGTTTCTTCATACCTGCTGGCAACAATTTTAATTCAGTCTTCCTTCCTTTAAGCTACTTTAATTCAGTCTTCTCTCCTTGAAGCTACTTTAAAAATCAATTTGTGATTCCCTATGATGTGCCTCTCTTTTTGCTTTCATTGAAAGAAGAGGTAAACAATTTGCTTCATGTAATTTTATTCTATTGAATGTGCAATTCGTTTGTAAGAAGTAGAAGGGATTTTTCACTAAAAGAAACTGACATGGAATTTGCCAGAAGTCACTATAATGAACACAACTGAACCAATTTTTCAACATGAATATGAAATATCCTGGAGTCCTGATGTTATTTTTTAATGTCAAACATGGAGGAGCAATATTTCATTCCCCTAAAAAACATCCTCTGTCCTCCCAAAATATATTTTTGATTATGTTAGATAAATTAAATAATCAGCAAGTATCAGAGTGCCCACTTTGTGTCTAGTGAATCATCTAATATATGTATGGTACATATTACATAAATATTATTCTTTTCAAAGCATTTCTTTAGGAAGGGTAGCAACTTGCTTCCAACATTTTAAAACTATTTTTCAAGATCCTTCGATACAGTTGGTATGCCTTGCAAAACCAACTGTTTCAAACAAAATATTTAAACAGAGTTTTCTAAATATTGGCTTGATGTAGTTTCTTATCTTACCTTGGCTAAAAATCCACAAAGTGAGTCAAGGTTGCTAAATTTGACCATACTTACACCTGAACTTTGGAGCCATATAAGGCTGTTCTTTAAATACATTCCATTAAGATTTACATGAGCAGATTATATATATTTATGTATTTGGAAAGATTTTGATAACAGTTGTTATTGTTAGAAAACATAACCTCAAAATTTCTATTTCAGAACTTTATTATGTCTTGGGGTATAAATATTGAAGTTTTTGAAATTTGAACTATTTCCCATAATCAGCTTTTTTACTGACACAGGTCTTTCTGAAACTTGCCTTTGAGGGAAATGACTTGTAGATAAGGGTACTTATAATGATCTTGGGGCCAATGATTAAAATTAAAACATATGGTACTGGGAACATTTTTATAGAAGTTCATAAATAAATATTATCAACTGATTTTCAAGCTTTTATAGGCAATGACAAACTGGAATCAATTTTCTTGTTAGATCATTTAGACCTATCCTTAGGCAACAGTTTAAACTTAGCCTACAGATACATTTGCTTTTTGATGAAATCCCCAGTGTCTTAGACATACCTGAGCATACTGGATAGTGGTCATTTCAGTTCCAGGTAAGCCTTGCACACATTGCTCCAGGGAAGAATTATTACTTTGTTCAGCTTATACTTAGCTTTCCTGCACTTTATTTAATACTACAATAAATACTTAAGTACCATTTCTTTGACCCAAGAATATCCAGTAGATTGCACAGATCCTATTTTACTTCTAAAAGTGAAATTCACATAATCCAAAAATTATGAGAATGATAAGCATTTAAAAAATAATCTGATGTGTTTTCTTCTATGTAATGTATGTGCTTTCTTCTATGCATACTAGTTTATCCAGTATCTTCTCCTTCCTGGAGTTTTCGCTTTAAGTAATATCGGCTACATCTAGCTCCTATATTTGAATAAAAATTTTTATTTGATAATTTTTAATTGCCTTCTCTTTGTTAGGCTACTGGGTTAGGGACCGAGTATACATTGATTAAAAAACTAAATTGGTCTCTGTCTTTATCGAACTTACAGACTAATAGCAAAGACAAAAAAAAAAGAAAAAGAAAATTGAATATATAATTAGAAACTTTGATAAATGGCTAGAGAAACAAATAATCAGAGTGTTATATAAGCAAATAATAGAGAGGGGAAGGTACTATTTAAAGTTATGTAGTCAAAATATCCCCCTTTAAGAAGATTACACTTGAGGCCGGTCGCAGTGGCTCATGCCTATAATCCCAGCACTTTGGGAGGCTAAGGCAGGTGGATCACCTGAGGTCAGGAGTTTGAGACCTGCCTGGCCAACATGGTGAAACCTTGTCTCCACTGAAAATACAAAATTAGCCAGGCATGGTGGTGCATGACTGTAATCCCAGCAACATGGGAGGCTGAGGCAGGAGAATCGCTTGAACCTGGGAGGCAGAGGTTGCAGTTAGCTGAGATCCCGCCATTGCACTCCAGCCTGGGCATCAAGAGTGAAACTCTGTCTCAAAAGAAACAGACAAACAAAACATTACATTTAAACTAAGACCTCACAGATGAAACAAATCCACCCATTCAAATGTGTGTATAGTGGGCATTTTGGGAGAAGAGATTGGTGAAGAATCATTCAAACTGAGTTAATTGTAAGACCCCAAATAAGAAAAAAAAAAGAAAAAAAAAACTTAGTTTTTTTGAGAAATTAGGAAGAGGTAAGGATGACTAGGGTATGGCTATCAAAAGAGATGCATACAAGATAGCTGAGATATATTGGTAGGGTTGTTTTAAGTAACTTCTTTTTGCTTTAGAGTGATGAATAAGTTGTACTAAAATGATTCAGTATGGCGCCTATTCTAGGTAGGAAACAGTTGTGAAAAATGAAAGAGTCTGATAGATTGATGTTTTAAGGCCCCAGGGACCATCCAAACACAGTGATTCACTGGAAAGACTCACAGAACTTCAACACAGCAAGCATACACAGCAGGATCATCAGTTAAAAGAAAAGGAAACAGGGCAGACAGAATCCGGAAGGGTTCATGCATAGGCTCCCTATGTTCTCCCTCTTGGGAGAGGCCACGCCAAGGGAGCCCTGTTTGGGAGTTTGAGGTTTTTGCTTGAGGATGGTCGCATAGGCACAAGCAATCAGCTGTAGCTGATGAAATTCCAGACTCCCAGAAAGAAAGTAGATGTGCAGTGACACAGGCGGGCAAACCAACTTTATCAATGGATCAGACTTTCTGAAGGTTGAATGTTCCAGTGCCAGCCAAAAGCCCAACCCGCAAGAAAATGTTCTATAGGTAACTGCTACAGGCCTGCTATGGTAAGGTTTTTTGTTTTTTTTTGTTTGTTTGT
The DNA here is from genome assembly GCF_028885655.2 of Pongo abelii. NCBI lineage: Eukaryota > Metazoa > Chordata > Mammalia > Primates > Hominidae > Pongo > Pongo abelii. Next base: position 91,098,919 of record NC_071991.2, read on the forward strand.
TTGTTTGTTTTTCTGAAGCACAGCTGCTGAGATAGGGATGGGACCAAGCATCACAGAGAAGGACATTCAGAAGTGTAGAAGTTGATTCCCTAAAAGTAGAAGTGCCCCATTTTTTTTTTTCCTACAAAACCAAGTAAAAATCAAGCCCATCTCAAAGTCTTCATCCTCTACATGTTCATCCTTCATTCTCTGCCTTCATTTTCTCATTGAACTCTACTCCTTGAAACCCTGCAGCTACTATATTTAACACAGCATTATGTGTTATACTTTCTAGTTGTTACATTTTATTTTTCATTTTAGATTATTAAGTTTCCATGGAAAATGTAAGTTTTGATTGTGGCCTTTCAGTTCCCTTACTTCCTATAAGATAATAGGCTATAGAAATAATTTTAGGATGAATGAGTAAAAGGAATGAGAAAAATGTAGAACAAATGCACAAAAATCTGTGTTCCTTTTGCATTTTAATTTATTTCTATGTGTTTGGAATACGTTAATGCTTAACTCTTCAAAAGGAACAAAACCAGATTGATCTAAATCATTCTTATGATCTCTGTTGCCCAAGATCACAATGCATAACATCTGTATAAATTATCAATTTCATTTTCACGATGGGTTTTTTTTTTTTTGGTTTTTGATTTAAAACTGTTTAGGTATCTTAACAACAAAAGAGTTAAATTTATTTCTGGAGGGAAAATAAATAACCATGTGATGAAACATCATATTTAATTGTGTAGTTGGTTTTGTTATTATTTTATCTCCTAGTAGCAAAGTGAGCATATTTATTATTGTTCTAAACTTCACCAGCCACCCCAATGGTTTCCTATGTTTGTTTATTTTGGGTTGCGGTTATGATTCCTACATAAATGTTTACAGATCTCTTCAAGTTTCAGACTACTTTTAGAAAGGTTATATCCTCTGAAGGTAAGAATTTATAATCTTGTGGGGTCAATCACAAAATAGGATAGCAAGTTTGACATAAGCAGTGATGATGGAAATGGATTATGTTACAAAGGAATTAATCTGTAACTATCCTGTTTTTAGTGAAAGGACAAATACCAAGCCCTAGAAAACAGTGCCTCCTCCTACCATACCAGATCTTGGAATCACCGCTAAGTCTGTAACAATAGTGGTGGGTGGACACATGACAATTAGGAAGTGGATTTCAACCACTAACCCATTCACAAATGATACAGAAAATGCCTCCAGACACAAACCATTAGTTTTCCCCACCAAAAACTGAATGTATAATTTAGAATTTAAATAGCTCTTTTTCTATTTTATTACGGGCAAAGAGAAATAGGAAGTTGAATAAATGTCGATGAATTTGATTAATTTAGATACCTATAAAAGTAATTTAAGTGAAATGTGTCTTTATTTCTTAATTGCTGAACACTTTTGTATTTAATTTCATAAAAGCAATTTCAGATACTCTCCTTCTCTGCACCTAGGTTACTTCCTATGCCTATAATGTAGCTGAAAAGCATAATTATTAAGAGCATGGTAAACTCTTACAGACTTTGGTTCAGATTTCTATTCCTCTATTTACTAACTGTACAACTTAGGTAATTTTATGTAATCTCCCTAAACCTCAATTTCCTCACCTTTGAATTGGCATAATGATACCCATGCCAGCAGGTCTATTAGAATTATACATTACATGTATGAAATGTATAGAGGGTACCTATTATTATAAGTCCTAGCTAGGCATTTTAGACAGGAGTGGAATTATTTGCAGCAATTGTACCATTATATATGTTGTGATTGAACTAGCTGTGTCTCCAATACTGATTTATTATTTTTTTTATTTCATAAGTATTTGCTGCTGTGGGCTTAACATCTGACAGAAGTTAGAGTTTAGGGTCGTGCTTTTATCTCAACTTTTCCCTGCTGCAGCTGTAGCCAATGTGGCAGCTTTATAAGTTGATAGAAGGGGAGAAAGAATGGCAGTACTAACTTCAATTGTTCCTTTAATAAGGAAAGCAAGTGATTTCCTGAAATCCCCTTAAATCAATGGATGCCTCTAAATGCAAGGAAGACTGAATATGAATTTTTGGATTTTCAAGCTCCATAGTAAAAGCAGCAAGTTGAAAAGCATTTGAGAAAGTCTTCCAACTACTTTGACAGATAGTATTTCTTCAGTATCAGGTACAGTTTTAAGAACCTTACTTTAGCTTATTTAGTTTCCTCAACAACACAATACTATTCCAATGTGTTAGACACTATTATACAATTTTCATTTTATAGATGAAAAAACTGCAGCAAGGAGAGGTTAAATGAAGTTCTCAAGGTTACATGGATTGTGGTGGGCTTCAAATACAGCTGGTCTGGCTTCAAAGTCTGTACCATTAAATACCATGCTCTACTGCCTCTCGATGAACAGAGTACTGAACTTGTTTGCCAAGTAGTCACAGCAGCAGGAGGATCAGGTGCTGCTCAGAGGTTCACAGGGAGCAAATTTGGCTTTAAGGGACCCGAACTTCAGCAATATTGACAAAGGAGTGATTTCTATGATGAGTAAATTTTATAATAAGATTTCCCACCTTTTTAAACTCCTGGGAATTTAACTCTTACCATGTGCTGTAGTTTCTGGATGCTTGCTGAAAATTCTTTCCTTCTTTCTTTCTTTATTTTTCTTTCTTTCCTTCTTTCTCTTCCTTCCTTCCAGCCTTCGTCCCTTCCTTCCTTCCTCTCTTTCTTTCTTCCTTTCTTTCTTTCTCTTTTTCTTCTTTCTTTCTCCTTTCCTTTCTCTCTCTCTCTCTTTCTTTCTTTCTCTCTGTCCTCTCTCTCTCTCTCTTGCTCTCTCCCTCTTTCCATCTGACAGGGTCTCACTCTGTCACCCAGGCTGGAGTGTGGTGTTGCAATCACAGCTCACTGCCATCTTGACCTCCCAGGTTCAAGAAATCTTCCAATCTCAGCCTCCCCAGTTGCTGGGACTACAGGTGCACTCTACCACACCAGGGTAATTTTTGTATTTTTTGTGGAGACAGTGTTTCATCATGTTGCCCAGGCTGGCTTTGAACTCCTGTACTCAAGCAGTCTGCCTGCCTGGGTCTCCCAAAGTGCTAGGATTACAGGCATGAGCCACCATTTATTTCATGCCCAGCTGAAATAAATCTTTAGAGTATGACTTGGCCTACAAAATATTTTGTCAATTAAGGGGATGAAAAGAGGCTGATGTGGTTTACAAAAAGGAAAATGTAATAAAGAAAACTTGGACATTTATGAGATGTAAATGTGAGACAACTATATTAATACTTACAATTCCCTGTATGAAAAAAAATAAGTATCATAACAATGGAGATGGGGCTTTTCATGTCTCTCTTTTCCTTTAGCCAGATTAAAATGTTTCTGCCTTCAAGCCAACACATTTAAAAGCCTTTGCACTTATTTGATTCAGTTGAGCTTAATTTTCTGCATTTTTCTTGTGTAATATATTACTGAAATATTTTTATTAAAAGTCAAATAACAATGAGTAAGGTCCTATATCAGTTATTATTTGCTGTGAAACAGACCATAAAAACTTCGTGGTTGAAAACAACATTCATTTATTTTGTTAATTAATCTGTGATTATAGCAAGACTCCAGAGTAGTCTAATTTCTGGTCCATGTAGCATCACTTAGGCTGGCTCTGAGGTCTGAAAGATCTTATTCAAAGATAGTCTATTTACATGGCTGGCAAGTTAATACCAGCTATTGATTTGGAACCCAACTGAGGCCACAGTTGCTTTCTAATTGTGCCTCTGCATTTGTACTGGGCTTCTTCACAGCATTGTGGAAGAATCCTAAGAGTTAGTGTTCCAAGACAGTCAGGAAGAAACTGTATTGCCTTTTATGACCTAATCTCACATGTTATATTGCATTACCTCTACCATATTCTTTTAGTCAAGGAAATCACAAAGACCCACCTATGTTTAAGGTGAAGGGACATGGACTTCATCTTCTGATGGGGTAATGGAAGGGATCTTGATGAACAGGAGGGACTAGAAAGAAATACTCTGTAGCCATTTTGTAAAGTATAATTTGCCACAGGTAACTTAGATACCTCCAAAAAAACTGATATAGAACTTTCACTGATTATGTCCCCATATATTTCCCCCTCCTCGATATACAGGCTTATTCCTGCCTTTCAAATTCGGTTACTGAAATCACTGTCCACCAATTTACATTTAGTAATAGGCAAATAAAAATTTTAAATGTTTAACAACTAGAACTGCACAGGCCCTTATCCATCAGAATGAGAACCAACCATAAACAACCACTAAAACTGCACAGGTAGCTATCAGTTGAATATTAGCTCTGCTTATATAAAATAATTTGCTTGAGGGTTTGTTTGTGTATTTCTTTTATAAATATTTAGTATTATTATAAATAAAACAATTGGCTTCCATTCTATAATGTCTGCATACTTTGACCATTAAATTGCCAATCAATTTATTACATGGCAGTGAGCCTGAAATGATCCATTTAGTTTAAAACCATAAAAGTTTCAGACTTAGAAAAACCCCAGGAGACATCTAGCCCAACCTGACTCATTGAAAATATAATAAACTTTTTGTTATTATTAATATGAACACATTTTTAAGACATTCAGAAAAATACAGATAATCTGTATCCCAATATGCCAGGAGTGATTTGTAAGAATATTGCAATATGTATTCCACATAAATTATTATATAAGTGCATGTAATATATAGACATAGAATTGTTTAATAAAACTTTTAACTTGGCAATTAAATTTTTTATCATTTATATAGTAATATAGTCCTCATCTTTTTAATGCTATAACATATTTCTCTAAAATGATTACTATATTTAATTATAATAATGTACCAAAAATTATTTGACAAATTTCCTACTTTGAATATTTGTTATTTCCAATTTTTTACTATAATCAATAAAAATGTGACAGTTATCCTAGCATATATGTATTCATTTATTCCTCCATGAAATTCTCTAGAAGTAGAATTATCATTTGGACATAAGGTAAGGCTACTAACTAGTAATATTGTAGATAAATATGGCCAATTTGCTATCCACCAATTTACATTTAGTAATAGGCAAATAAAAATTTTAATGTTTTACATTGTAATTTCAATTTAGACTTCCATTAGACATGTATGATGACAGTTTCCCTAGAGCTTCTACAACACAGTTATTTTCATTTTCTAATACCTAAAAATACTAGTGACATGCCCAAGATCACAAGGATTATAATTATACTGCTGATTTTTTTATAAATATAAGTATGCAAATACATTAAAATAATTGGTATGATTTTTATTTTTAAATATCAATCTTAATTTTCTCATCAATCAAATTGTCTTGAGTAAAATAATGTGTAATAATTTTAAAAATTAAAATGATTTATTTTACCATTAGTTTGAAATCTTTTACTTTTTATACAAAAGTCTGACTTAAATTATTACTTCTCCAAAGCATATACTGTATTTTACATATTCTGGCTGTTTTTGTTCTTTTAATGATATATGCTTAAGCTTATTTATGGAATTATGAGTTTTTAGAGATAAAAATCTCAGTAGTCATCCATTTGTTTAGTTTACAGATAAAAAGACTACTTTGTGGAAGAAAATGTTGTTATTGTTACACCTAAGCCTTGACGTAAATCCCTAGATGAATTATTTGTAATTGCTCTGCATTTTTCTAATACTATTTAATTTAAAATAATTGTTGTCCTGCTATGGATTATAAATGGACTTAAATCTTGAGAATAAATCTTAAAATTTCACAAAAAATATCACTGCTACTGATTGTTATTATTTGTCATTGACTTAAAACAGGCCAGGAAACACATTCGGTGACATATAATCCCCACAGCAGTCTTGTATAGTAGCAGTAGAAGCTAAGAGTTTTGCAAAACTACACAGCTGGCTAGTAACTAGCTCAAAATAAAGTAGTTTTGCCTGGTTCCAAGGACTACAATTTGTCATAGTCCCTAGACACATGTTTTACACTAGAATCCAATTAAATAAACTAACATTTGAATAGGACTAAAAACTTCATAAATATTTTATAAATAAAGCATTTGACACAGTCAATGCCTTACACTCATGTAATAACAACTGAGAATACAGCATATTTCAATGGAAACTAAATTTCTCTGAAACTCAGGAGGCCTAGGTCTCATGTTACATCTGTCACTTACTGGTTGTACAGCTTTCTGTAAATTAGGAAATTTATAGTTCTTAAATTTCTGGTTTGTGGAGATTGAACTAAGTGATCCCTGATATCATTTTAGCTTTAACATTCCTCTATTTAACAATCGATAAATAAAGTTGAAATTAAAAATAAATTCCATTGTGAATTACCTATTCACCTAACCTAATAATGTGTATATTTCATTCAAAGTGGCTTTACAATTCATTTACACATAATATATAATCCCTATTTAAGTCAAGTATTTCCCTGACATCTATAAAATCTCACATATAGCCTCTATAACTAGAGTAGAAATCATAGTTCATAAGGAAGTGTTTACTTCTATTTTCTATACTTATTTCCCTTAGTAAAATAATATGTAGATGGTGGAAACACGGTTTGTAAAAGACAGCAAACCAGAAAATTTCATTTCAAATGCTGGTATAAGACCAACATAAAAGAAGAAATAAATAGAGAACTGAATGTTTTAAGTTAGTTGGCTATATGAGGTCTCTATATAATAATATTTTCAGTCGAAACAGAAGAAAAACAACCAAATAGTACCAAGTATTTTATTACCATTGGCTAAAGTAAAAGCAAACAGAAAAAATGGAAATTATTGTATATCCAGTAACAATAATCCAATACCACAGAATGAAAAACAAAAGTTTATAAATAGATTAGTAATTCTTTGCTCAAAGATTTCTGTCGTTTTGTTTTATGGTCATTGTGGTTTTACTAAATTTTAATTACAAATCAGAAATCTAATTATAGTTTTTTAAATATTTAAATATAAAAACTTGTTTTATAATTTTAAATCAATTTTAATATTGATGTTATTATTTCCTTTTGTAAAACTGAGAAATGTCTAAAAATTCCTTTATCAAGATTGTTTTATTAATTATATTTTATTTTCCTCTAACATAACTGAAAAAATATTAAGCACATTAAATTTCAGGAAAAAAGTTGTGTAATAAAAAGTGAGAGGTAAAGAAATTAAAGTAGAATTTGACAATTTTGTTATTTTTAGTTTTTAAAATCATAATTTTTATTTTAGGTTCAGGGTACATTTGTAGGTTTGTTTTATAGACAATGTGTCATGGGAGTTTGGTATACAGATTAATTAATACCCAGTTAATAAGCATAGTTGCTAAGGATAATGGCCTCCGGCTCCAGCCATGTTTCTACAAAAGACATGATCTTGTTCATTTTTATGGCTACATAGTATTCTGTATGCATACGTACCCCATTCTCTTTATCCACTTTGTCATTAATGGGCATTTAGGTCGATTCCATGTTTTTGGCTGTTGCGAATAGTGCTGCAATGAACATATGTGAGCATATGTCTTTGTGGTAGAGGAATTTATATTCTTTTGGGTATATACCTGTATTAGTTAGGGTTCTGTAGAGAGACAGGAATAATAGGATAGATGCATATATGAAAGGGAGTTTATTATGGAATATTGACTCACACAATCACAAAGTGAAGTCCCACAATAGGCCGTCGGCAAGCTGAGGAGCAAGGAAGTCAGTCCTAGTCCCAAATCCTCAAAAGTAGGGAAGCCAACAGTGTAATCTTCAGTTAGTGGCTAAAGGCCTGAGAACCCCTGGCAAACCTCTGGTGTAGGTCCAAGAGTCCAAAAGTTGTTTGAAGGCAGGAAGCATCCAACACAGGAGAAAAATGGAGGCCAGAAGACTTAGCCAGTCTAGTCCTTCCATGTTTCTCTGCCTGCTTGTATATCAGTCGTGCTGGTAGTTGACTAGATGGTGCCCACCCAGGTTGAGGGTGGGTCTGCCTCTTCCAGTCTGCTGACTCAAATGTTAATCTCCTTTGGCAACACTCTCACAGACACACTCAGGAACAATACTTTGCATCCTTCAATCCAATCAAATTGACACTCAGTATTAACCATCATAACACCCAATAATGGGATTGCTGGATCAAGTTTCAGGTTCTTTGAGGAAACATCATGCTGAGTTCCACAATGGCTACCATAATTTACACTACCATGAGCACTGTATGTGTTCCCTTTTCTCTGCAAATCCACCAGCACCTGTTTTTGTTGTTGTTGCTGACTCTTTGATAATAGCCATTCTGACTGGTGTGAAATGGTATCTCAATGTGGTTTTGATCTGCATTTCTTGAATGATGCATAATGTTGAGCATTGTTTTCATATGCTTACTGGCTGCATGCGTGTCTTCTTTTGAAAAACGTCTATTCATGTCCTTTGCCTACTTTCTAATGGAGTTGTTTTTTGCTTGTGAACCTATTTGTTTCATATAGCTTCTGGATACTAGACCTTTGTGGGACAGGTAGTTTGCAAATATTTTCTTCCCTTCTGTAGGTTGTCTGACTACTCTATTGATAGTTTAGGGTGTGCTTGTTCAGAAGTTCTTTAGTTTATTTAGGTATCATTTTTCAGTTTTTGTTTTTGTTGCAATTACTTTTGGCAACTTTGTCATGAAATCTTTGCCCAGTCCTGTATCCAGAATGGTGTTTTCTAGGCTATCTTCCAGGGTTTTTACAGTTTTAAGTTTTACATTTAAGTCTTTTATACATCTTGAGTTGATTTTTTTGTATGGTGTAAGGAAGGGGTTCAATTTCAAACTTCTGCATATGGCTAGCAGGTTATTTCAGCACCATTTATTGAAATGGAAGTCCTTTCCCCATTGCTGGTTTTTGTTGGCTTTGTCAGAGATCAATTAGTTATAGGTGGACAGCAATATTTCTGAACTCTCTAGTCATTCCATTGCTCTATTTGTCTGTTTTTGTACAAGTCCATGCTCTTTTGATTACCGTAGCCTTGTAATATAGTTTGAAGTCAGTTAACATGATGCCTCCAGCTGTGTTCTTTTCACATGGCATTGTCTTGGCTATTTGGGCTCTTTTTTTGGTTCCACATGAATTTTAAAATAGTTTTTTTTTCTAATTCTGTGAATAATATCATTTTTAGTTTGATAGGAATAGCATTGGATCTGTAAACTGCTTTGGGCCGTATGGTCATTTTAACAATATTGATTCTTCCTATGAATGAGCATGGAATGTTTTTCCATCTATATTGTTGTCTCTGATTTCTTTCAGCAGTGGTTTATAATTCTCATTGTAGAGATCTTTCACCTCTCTGGGTAGCTGTATTCCTACATATTTCACTCTTTTCCTGACAATTGTGAATTAATTGAGTTCCTGATTTGGTCTCAGTATGGATGTCATTGGTTTATAGGAATACTACTGATTTTTGTGTATTGGTTTTGTATCCTGAAACTTTGCTGAAGTTTGGTTTTGTTTTTTTTTTTCAGATCAAAGCACTTTTGGGTAGAGAATATAGGTTTGTCTAGATATAGAATTGTGTCATCTGCAAACAGGGATAGTCTGACTTCCTCTCTTCCTATTTGATGCCTTTTATTTATTTCTCTTGCCTGATTGATCTGGCCAGGACTTCCAGTACTATGTTGAACAGGAGTGGTGATAGAGGACATTCTTATTTTGTTCTGGTTTTCAAGGGGAATGCTTCTAGTCCTTGACCGTTCAGTATGATGTTAGCTGTGAGTTTTTTCATAGATGGCTCTTATTATTTCGAAGTATGATCCTTAAATGCCTAGTTATTGACGGTTTTTACTACAGAAAGATGTTGAATGTTATAGCAAGACTTCTCCTTATCTATTGAGCTAATTGTGTGATTTTTTGTTTTAGTTCTGTTTATATGATGAATCACACTTATTGATTTGCATATGTTGCACCAAATTTGCCTTCCAGGAATAAAGCCTACCTGATTGTGATGGATTAGCTTTTTGATGTGCTACGGGGTTTGGTTTGGCAGTATTTTGTTGAGGATTTTTGCATCTATATTCCTCAAGGATATTGGCCTGATGTTTGAATTTGACCATTTTATAAATTAAGATAGTTTTATGACCAATATTTGATCATTAAAACACCACAATTTTAAAAATACTTATTTTAGATGAGTTATCTGTGTTATAAAAAGTTTAAAAAACACCATTTCAGGTTATTTCACTAATTAAAATAAAATGCAGTATTTGGATTAAGGTTTGCATAATCCTTTTTACCTGGAAATTTTATTCCATTTTATCATTAACATTTCCCCTAAATAGTTCACCTGATCATTTAAGAATATCAACTCATAATTTAGAAGAATTAAGTGTGTGTCATCGTGTGTCAATGCAGTTATTAGAAACTAGCATTATTGCTAAAAAGATCTTCAGGTATACTTATGGTTACTGTTCTTTTAAGCCATAAGATTGACATACATGCACCTGTCAGCTGAGTGTCCTTTGTGCCATTGTTGTGACCCTTCACGTCACTTCTCACAATGTAAATCAGATTGCCACCACTCTTTACTTGCTATGTAATAAATATATTAAAATTATGCTCACATCCTTGAATAGATTATAAAAGCTTTGTAAACATTCCTTTTGTCTTTAAAGTTTTTCTGTGTATATGTGATTGTGCATGTGTATGTGTGTGTGCATATGTGTGTATGTGAGAGAGAGAGAATAAGAGACAGAGACAGAAAAACAGAGACAGGCAGAGTCAAACTAAGACATGAAGAAGAGAGAAAAATTCCAAACATCTAGAATAGTACTTGACATGTGACATATTTTCGGTTAACAGATATATCACATCACTTTATAAAAATTTAATAATATTAATGCTTGTTAGTTTATGCTAATAATATCATAAAATCCCTTTAAAATGTAAATATTTACTTTTAACCAAATAATAACAAAACAATTCTGGCATATTCTATCTCTAAATTGATTTTTCAATTTTGCTTTCTTATTATTTTTCAGTTTGAAAGCTGTCATTTTTTATACCAGATCTTATTTTTATACCAGATCTTAGTTTCTAATACCATTCTCCATTAGATAGAACCACAGCCCTTTGGATAAATAGTTGTTTCCAGGACCGGAACAGGGAATATGAAAGATTAATGTAGATTTCCTTCCCTTATTCCTTCCTCCCTTGCTTTATTTCTTTTATCCTAGCACACTGCTAAACTGAAATCTAAAAAAGGAAAACAGAAAGAAAAATGAGTGTATAACACCTTTCAGTGCTGGAAAATAAGAAAATGCTCCATAAAAAAATCACAATGATGGAGTGTCAAAGGTTACAGAAGCCAACTAAACAAGCTCCTAATGTCTAAAGTTGGAATAATTTGAGCAACAAAATAAGTGATGGAATTTTGGATTATAACTCAATATATAATAAATATATATGAGTCCATACTGATAGAAAAATTAATACATGAATAAATAAATAAGGGAGAATAGAAAAATAACTTTCCTGTAAAGAAGGATATCAAATAACTTATGTAGATTCTTTACCCTAAAAAAGACTGAGCACAGCCCTCCAAACCTTAACTGTCGGCTGTGAATAGTGACTTTTTTCCAAAGGGTACATACAGTATGGAAGGCAGGGCAAACAAAGTAACTTCACAGTGCATAAACCTGACAAACACTACCTCAGCCAGGAGATCAAGATTTGCATCAGCAGTAATAAGTCATGTTGACAGTGTGTGCCCTTGATATGATGTGATGAAGATACTATTTCACCTCTGTAGTCTCCCTCCACACAATATTTAACTCCATTCTACTAATAATCAGACAATAACAAATCGATAGATAGTCTACAAAATACCTGATCAATTTTCCTTCAAACTTTTTAGGTCATCAAAAACAAAGAAAGTCTGTACCAGCCAACTTATCTACAGAAAAAAAAAAAAAAAGTCTGAGAAACAGTCACATCTAAGAGTAGCTTAAGACACGACAAGTATACTGTGGTTTAACAGATGGGATGTTAGAACAAAAACGAGAGTATTAAGTAAAAATTAAGAAAATATGAATAAAGTAATTGCTGTAAAAATATATCAATATTGCCTTGATAATTTTGACAAATGTACCATATTGATGCTACCTGTTAACAATACAAAAACTGCATGTAGGGTATATAGGAATTTTTTGTATTCTTTACAACCTTTCTGTAAATTTAAAATTCTTCTGAAATAAAAAGTTAATTAAAAAGGAAAGACAGTAGACTATATATGGTGAGAATATTCATCAGCATTGCAAAGCTGTAAACAAACACAGTATAATAATAAATTTAATAGTTTTCAGACCTTATTAAAGGCACAAAAAGAATTTCTAAAATAAATATCCCAGTGGAATAACCTATATAATTAGTTAATATTTATAATTAAAGATTACTAATAATTTTTTAATTATTATGGACTATACTAAAAGCCTTCAGAATATATAATGGAAAGAGCATAACCTTCAGAATCTCACATGAGTTCAACCTCTGCTTCACTGCCTTTGAAATAATTCTTAACTCTTCTAGGTTTCCATGTTCTCAAATGTAAAAATAGGAAAATGAATTCATGTCTTTTATGATTACTATAAGAATTAAATAAGATAATGGAGTCAAAAATATTAGATCTTTACAATTTTAGGTAAAATATTAGCTGATCTCCAAGTTTTTTATTTGCTTATGATTTTCATAATTGTAGGTAGCTAGTACCCTTGTTCCTTTCTATTTTAATACAAAACTCTTTAGGAAATTAATATTGTTAATGTGTATATTGTGACTTTAAATCAATATTTTATCTCTTGAGGAAATATTCATGTATTTTAGACTCATCACTGTTTGAAGAATAAAAGTTTTGTCTAATTACATACATTTCAACATTCCAATAACAGGTAACATGTGGGGATGAGGATGTAGCAGAGGATTAGCATAGTTATCTTTTCCCATGCTGATAAACTAAACATCAAAATGGTGACGTTTAAACTATTAGTTTATTTCTGTCTCTAATATCTGATACCAAAGCAATAATACTAATATTGGAATTGATGTTAATAGTTTTAATTGGGCCAGATGAAGTGGCTCACGCCTATAATTCTAGCACTTTGGGAGGCCAAGGCGGGCAGATCTCTTGAGCCCCAGAGTTTGAGATCAGCCTGGGCAACATGACAAAACCCTGTCTCTACTAAAAATATAAAAATTAGTCAGGTGTGATTGGTGCTCAGGAGGCTGAGGTGTGAAGATCACCTGAGCCTGAGGAGGCTGAGGCTGCAGTGAGCCGTGATCCTGCCACTGCATTCCAGCCAGGACTACAGAGTGAGAACCTGTCAAAAAAAAAAAAAAAAAAAAAAAAGTGTTTTAATTACATTGAGCTCCAAAAACACTTTTAAAGTGCAAAGCAACTTAGCAACTATATTAACATTTCTTAGGTACCAGAAAACCAAACATGAGACACATAACCATATTTCTCTCCTAATTAAGGCAATTCATTTTAAAATAATTAGTGTATTTGGTCAATGTGTTGGTCAATGTGTTGTTAAATATTAAAACCTGTGTATGTCCTGTCATCCTCCCCTAATTCTTCACGTTTAGTGCTATGGTATTGACTTTCCAGAGAGCCTAGAAACTCAGTGAGACAGAAGGGTAAAGACTGAAAAAAAAAAAAAAAGTTAAAATTAGATCAATATATGAAGCCAATGCAAACCTTCTTCCCTGATAAAAGAAAAAAAATACTATGTTGAAGCAAATATTGAAAAAACAAATCACTGAATACTTATAGCAGGTACATGACGGTACCTGCTATAAAGGAATGGGGTTCTTGCCACTCTTCTTATCCATCTAAAATACGGGCTACCTAAAACAGAATCTCTTAATCCCAAATAGCCAGAATGTGATGTTGAAAAATTGTATCTATAGAATCTTTTCTTAGGTTTGTTTTTATTTTTGTTTTTTTTTTAAGCTGAGTGCCTTAGAGCCTACTTAGTTTCAAAAATTAATTTAAAATATATTAATATATGGTCAAGTGTACTTACGTCTATTCATAACATTTTTTTCTTTTCTTATATACATATATCAAATAGGCACATTGACATTTGTATTGTTAAACTTTATTTCACTCAACTTGGGTTATAAGGTCAGGAATAGAATTCAGAAAATAATTTGTCTCTTTAGCAGTTATGTACATTTGTTGCCGTATTCAATTAGATATGCTGTTGTAAGAAGAAAGGGCTTTACTCAGGAAACTGTTCCCTACATAGTAAATATATTGTGCTCAGTGTCAGTTTCACAGTGGTTTAGGTAGTGAACTACAGAGATAAGTTTGAATACATTTTGAGGGTTTAATTTCATTCAGAGTAGGTATGGTTCTGATAATGAAAGAAAACATTATGTCAGATTAACCTTCCATCGATACCAAGATAAGCTATGATTATAATGATGATACCTTCTTAAAGACATTGGAGAATAACAAAAGCAGGCAGAAACTGGAGAGGAGATCACTCCTGCAAGAGAGGAAGATCACTGAGTAAGATGTACACTTAACCAGGTTGTCTCTTGAGAGTACTCCTCAGTAATCAGTTTTCAGTAATTTTATGCCTCAGTGTCAGGATGCTCAGTAAATAGATGGACCTACACATCTAGAACTTTGGAAGATGTCTAGACCAAACAAAATAGTTCCATGGCATAATTCTATAGGTGATCATTGAAGACAGTAGCATGAATGAGCTTTCCAGGTAAAGTTTGCTAAGTGAACATAAAGGATGATATAGAATAGAGAGTTAGTGTTTATTATAATAATAAAACACAGAGAACTAGTATTTAATTATTGTGAATTACAGGGAAAACCAGGGAGAAAATGATGTTTATAGTGTGCTACTTAAGATCATAGAAAACCATTTCAAGAGAAAGCAGTAATAAATAAATAACTAATAAATAATTAAACAAGGAAAATCCTTAACAAACCAATAATTAATGACTTAATGGAGAAGCATCAGAGAATTGAGGTCACACTGCAAAACCACCAACCTAAAAGCTAGAGACAGGTGAATAAAGATGAGCATACTTGCCGTCAGATTATTTGGGCCAGAAGCTGCTGGAGCCATATGCTGATAAGAATACTCAAATGATAATTTTGACGAATTGCTGGAAGCTAAGTGTGGACTAGCTTGAGAGTGAGAAACTCCTAGTCACCCAGTCATAGGGTTGGGGTGGTAGGAGCATACTTTTGTGAGTTTTACCTCCAAAAACAACATCAGGTTCTCATGGTGAAGATCAAAGAAAAATACTCTTATATTTTTGGCAGAACAGGGAAAAAAGTAACCCTTTTGAAATACTGCTAAATCATTTTCTCCATAACAAAGACAACACTGCAAGGAAAACTATTTTCCCAGAAACTTATCTCACCCGGGGGGAGGACAATTAACAAACTCCAGTCCCTAAATCCTCCCAGCCTTTCTTCTTTCTTTCTACTGAGAGATAGAAAAAGTCAAAAAATAAAAATAAAAAGTTGTGAAGGTCACAGTCCAACAACTCAGTCCCACTAAAATACTGAGATTTAATCACAAGATTATTAAACACTTTTTTTCCCCACACCTTACCATCACATCAACAGGAAACTAATAAAATCACAATGAATTACAGTTGTAAAAGCTGAAACTTCCATCTATTTATTTGCCAATCTTATGATCTTTAGAATCATAAGGATCTTTCTTAAGAAAGATTATAAGACTGACAAAACAGACTCTGTGTGGCAATAAGATACCAACTTCCAACCTTGGAAAACTTTCCAACTTTCCAAAGTTGGGTGTGGGTGTGCAGGGAGGAGGAGGGGGCAATAACAAGAACACTAAAGGACACTGAAGCCTCTAGCACTAGTACCAACAGAATACAGCAAACATTATACACAGACTACCTTCTAGCAAGATTATCATAAAAGCCATACTAAAGGACATTTTCTGTAACTGATACATCTTGTATGGCTTTCAGCAAAAAATTACAAGGCATGCTAAAGGCAAGAGAAAATACAAAAATCAAGCATAAACTCAGATTTGACATGGACTTTAGAATTGTCATATAAGGAATCTAAAATTACTATGATTAAGAATGCAAACTAAATATAGAATCCTAAGCCCCTCAACTGACTAAATGGGCCCCCTCTTGGCCAAGGAGACCCCACAGAAACCTATAAATCTAAATTCCTGGCCATGATGGGAAGGGAGGTTGGACAAACTTTGATATATCCCCTCCATTTTGGAGTTTATGCACAACTTACCAGCATTAGCACTAAAATAAAGATCATAAAACTGACAAAACAGACTTTTTGTGGCAATAAGATACCAGCTTACAACCTGACTCTGGTATAGCATCACATAACAGATAGCAGACCCTGAAGAAAATAAAAACATTTTACCCCAAAACATATTTTTTGACATATTTTGAAATGTTCCTGCAAAGCTATCTATTGTGAGGGAAATATACATCTGTAGAGAATCTTCATTAATGCAGCCAGGCTTTCTTTTTCTAGTTCTTTCCTGGATCTAAGAGAGATAAATCAGAGACCTTTGAGATCTGAAAAGAGATGCTTATGTCTATTTGCTCTGAAGACTGCTACCCGGAGCCTTCATCTTCAAAACAAGAACCTTGGCCTCCACAGCTCTCCTTAACTCAAGTATTCTTTCTACTGACAAGTCGTTAGAAATCTTAACTCTTTCAACCAATTAGCAATCTGAAAATGTTTGAATCCCCCTATGAGTTTTAATTCAGTCTTCCCCCCCACCACTCCTGTCAACTTCAAGATATCCTGCCTCTATAGGCTGAACCAATGTATATCATATATGTATTAATTTAAGTATTTGCCTATAATTTCTGTCTTCCTAAAGTATATGGAAACACATGGTAACCTCACTGCCTCAGGCACACTGTCTCAGGACCTCTTGAGACTGTCCTCTGCCATGATTTCTCATATTTGCTCAGAATATAACTCTTTAAATCTTTTACAGGGTTTGGATGTTTATATGTTTTGGCTTTGTCCCCACCCAAATCTTAAATTGTAGCTCCCATAATTCCCACTAGTCTTGGGAGGGACCTGGTAAGAGGTAATTCAATCATGAGGGCAGGTCTTTCCCATGCTGTTTTCATGATAGTGAATAAGTCTCATGAGATCTGATGGTTATATAAAGGGAAGTTCCCCTACACATGCTCTCTTTCTTGCCTACAGCCATGGAAGATGTGACCTTACTCCTTATTTGCCTTCCACCATGATTTTGAGGCCTCTCCAGCAATGTGGAACTGTCAGTCAATTAAACCTCGTTCCTTTATAAATTACCCAGTCTTGGCTATGTCTTTATTAGCAGTATGAGAACAGACTAATACAGTAACTTGGTACCAGATAGTAGGGAGCTGCTGTAGATACCTGAAAATGTGGAAACAAATTTGGAACTGGGTAACAGTCAGAAGTTAGAGCAGTTTGGAGGGCTCAGAAGAAGATAGAAAAATGTGGGAAAGTTTGGAACTTCCTAAAGACTTGTAGGACTCAGAAGACAGGAAGATGTGGGAAAGTTTGGAACTTCCTAGAGACTTGTTGAATGGCTTTAACCAAAATGCTGATAGTGATATGGACAATAAGGTCCTGGCTGAACTGGTGTCAGATGGAGATGAGAAACTTGTTGGAAACTGAAGTAAAGGTCACTCTTGCTATACAAAGAGACATGACATTTTGCCCCTGATCTAGAGATCTGTGGAATTTTGAACTTAAGAGACATGATTTAGGGTATCTGGTGGAAGAAATGTTTAAGCAGCAAAGCATTCAAGAGGTGACAAAGCATAAAAGTTTAAAAAAATTGCAACCTGACAATGCAGTAGTAAAGAAAAAATGATTTTCTAGGGAGAAATTCAAGCTGGCTACAGAAATTTGCATAAGTAACAAGAAGCCAAATGCTAATTGCCAAGACAATGGGAAAAATGTGTCCTAGGCATGGCAGAGAACTTCGTAACAGCCCCTCCCTTCATAGGCCCAGAGGCCTAGGAGGGAAAAATGGTTTCCTGGGCTGGGCCCAGGGCCCTCCTGCTCTGTGCAGCCTAGGGACTTGGTGCCCTGCTTCGCAGCCCTGACTGAAAGAGACCAATGTACAGCTCAGGTTGTTGATTCAGAGGGTGCAAGCCCCAAGCCTTAGCAGCTAACACACGGCATTGGGCGTGCTGGTACACAGAAGTCAAAAATTGGGGTTTCAGAACCTCTGCCTAGATTTCAGAGAATGTATGGAAATGCCTGGATGTACAGACAGAGGTGTGCTGCATGTGCAGAGCCCTCCTGGAAAACCCCTGCTAGGGTAGTGCAGAAGGGATGCAAACCCCCACACAGAGTCCCCACTAGGGCACTACTTAGTGGAGCTCTGGGAAGAGGGCTGCCGTCCTCTAGACCCCAGGATGGTAGATCCACCAAGAGCTTGCACCATGTTCCTGGAAAAGCTGCAGGCACTCAATGCCAGCCCATGAAAGTAGCCAGGAGCAGAGCTGTACCATGCAAAGTCACAGGTGCAGAGCTGCCCAAGGCCATGGGAGCCAACCCACATCTTGCATCAGTGTGACCTGGATGTGGGACCTAGAGTCAAAGGAGATCATTTCAGAGCTTTAATATTTGACTGCCCTGTTGGATTTTTGAGCTTGCACAGGGCTTGTAGCCCCTTTGTTTAGGCCAGTTTATCCCATTTAGAATGGGTGTGTTTACCCAATGCTTGTACCCCCATTGTATGTAGGAAGTAACTAGCTTTTGACTTTACAGGCTTATAGGCAGAAGGGTCTTGCCTTGTCTCAGATAAGACTTTGGACTGTGGGCTTTTGAATTAATTCTGAAATGAGTTAAGACTTCTGGGGACTGTTGGGAAGGCATAATTGGTTTTATAATGTGAAAAGGATATTAGATTTGGAAGGGGCCAGGGGCAAAATGATATGGTTTGGCTGTGTTCGCACCCAAATTTCTAATTGTACCTTCCATAATTCCCCCGTATTGTAGAAGGGAGCCAGTGGGATTAATTGAATCATGGAGGTAGGTCTTTCCCATGCTGTTCTCATGATAGTGAATAAGTCTTAAAAGATCTGATGGTTTTACAAAGAGGAGTTCCCCTGCCCATGCTCTCTTTCTTGCTTGCCAGCATGTAAGATGTTACTTTGCTCCTCCTTTGCCTTCCATTATGATCGTGAGGCCTCCCCAGCCAAGTGGAACCGTGAGTTAATTAAATCTCTTTCCTTTATAAATTACTCAGTCTCAGGTATATTTTTATTAGCAGTATGAGAACAGACTGATACAGTTTTCATCAATGATGTTTTGGCTCTAATGAGAAAAGTGGACAAGATATACGAAGGTATGGGTAATGTAAGCAGAGAAATAGAAACATTGGGAAATTGTCAAAAGGAAATGCCAAAAATCAAAAGCATAGTAATAGAAATGTAAAATAACTTTTGATGGGTTTATAAGTAGATTGGACATATCTGAGAAAAAGAGTCAATGAGCTTGAAATTATGTCAATAGAAACTTTTCAAACTGAAATGAACAGAAAAAAAATTTAATGCATAATAGAATATCCCAGCACTGTAAGATAATTACAAATGATTAATATATGTGTAATTGAAATACTAGGGAAGAAAGAGAGAAAAGTAGCACAAGAAATGTTTGAAATAGTAATAACTGATAATTTTTAAAAATTATTGACAGATACTAAAACACAGACCCGGAAAACACTAAGAAAATAAAGACCAAAAAATATACACCTTGGCATTCATATAAAGAAAAAGAAACAGGATAGACAGAAGAGAGGAAAACCACCTTCAAGGAACAAGGATAAGAACTACATCAAACTTCTCTTTGGAAACAATAGAAGCAAGAAAAGAGTAAAGTGAAATATTCACATGCTGAAAAAAAAATTCCAACTAAGAATAATTTATCCACCAAAATGATCATTCAAAAGTGAAGCAGAAATAAATACTTTCTTAGAAAATCAAAAACTGAGGAAACATTTTTTACTAGTAGGTTTAGTAAAAACTACCTGAAAGAAACATTACAAGAAGTTCTTCAGAAAGAAGGAAAATTATATACAAAATTGGAGCTCCATAAAGAAAGAGCATCTGAGAAGCAACGAATATCGGTAAAATAAAATTTTGTTTTCCTATGTTTAATGAGAAATTGTCAAAAGGAATAGATCTAGCTAGTTATGTAATAGATCTGTAAATAGTTATTATTATAGTTATTATATAAAATAGATCTACAAATAATTATTATTTATAGATCTAATAGATCTATAAATAATTATTATTACAGATCTAATAGATCTATAATAGATGTATAATAGTTGTCTAATAGATAACTATTTGTTCAAAGTTGTAATGTTATACAAATAAGTAAGTAAGTGGCTTCAATATTATAAGAGAGGTGCTGCATAGGTAGCTAGTCAGACATGAAGAGGAGAGGAGAGGGCCTCCTCTACCAGCAGGAATGTCAGGTGACCATCAGATGATGGTCAGGCACTTAACTGTCTCTCTTAAATAATAATTGGCAATAGCCTGTGCCAGAGAAAGGCACCAATAGCTAGAAAAACCTGAAACTGTTGATCAGCTTCCCAATAAGATCTCAGGAGTTGGGCAAGTGGGCTCAAGCATGCATTTGCTAGGAGGCAAAATGGCAGAGTTTAACTGGTATATGACTTTATAGGAACATTTGACTGGTAAGGGAAGAATACCTCAAGTGAGCATGCATACAACTGCAGTAAATACACTGCACATGCAGCCCCCTCCAAGTGCTGGCAGGCCACTGGGCATTCGGACAGCCCACCCAAAGGGAGGGATCAGGGGAGAAGAGACCCAAGACCACAGAAGCATGTCGACATATAAAATTCTAAGTCAAAGGTCAAACCACACACTTGATTTCTCAAGTCACATGCTTGGCCCTCTTCCAAGTGTACTTTACTTCTTTTCATTTCTGCTCTAAAGCTTTTTAATAAAATTTCACTCCTGCTCGAAAACGTGCCTGGGTCTCCCCTTCTGCCCTATGCCTCCTAGTCCAATTCTTTCATCTGAGTGAGCAGCAAGAATTGAGGTTGCTGCATATGTGTACAGATTTGCCACCACTAACAACAGTAGGGAGAAATTAGGACTAACTACTCTGTTAGAAGTTACTTACACTACTCAAAAAAAGTATAGGGTTACTTGAAAATGAATTCAGATAGTTGTAAAATGTACATTTCAAAATCTAGGGCAATCACTAAAACATTTTTTAAGGAAATAAAATTTATTTTACTGAGGGGAGACAAAATTGAATAATGTAAGATTCTCAATAAAACCAGAAAAATAAGAAAAATGTGAAAACTGAAAAAGACAAAGAAAACTGCACAAAATAAATAGTTACAAATACAGTAGATATAATTTCAGCTATATAAAAAAGTGCTTTAAAAAGTGGTTGATAAGCACTTTTTGAGTGGCCTAAATGTACCAATTAAATAACAGTGAATATCAGAATATATAAAAAAAAACCTATGCATTGTCTACAAAATTTCCCTTTAGATATAAAGAAACAGGCTAAAAGTAAAGGAATGGAAACATATATTATGCTAATTCTAAGTGAAAGAAAGCTGGAGTAGCTATATTAATTTCAGACAAAATAAACTTCAGAGCAAATAAAATAGACAAGAATAAAGAGGGTCATTACATAACGTTACAGAGGTTAATTTTCCAAAAGTGCAAAACAAAATTTACTGTATATGCCCCAACAACACAGTGTCAAAATATATGATGCAAAACTGATAGAAGTAGAAGAAGAAATAGACAAATTCACTATTACAGATGAAGAATTCAATCTTCTCTTTCAGTAATGGCCAGATAAAGCAGGCAGAAAATTAGTAGGACACAGTTGAATGGAACACAATCATCAATCAAATATATCTAATTGATAAAATGGAATATTTTAACCAACACAACATGATGCCTTCTTAGCTCACATGGACCTTCCACCAAAATAACCCACATTCTGGGCCCTAAAACACACTCTAAAGAAAAATTGAAGAATAATACTCATAGAATGTATCTTCACAGACTACAAGGAATTAAACAAGAAGTCAATAACAGAAATAGGGCTGAAAATTTTAAAAACAGAGATTCAACAACATACTTCTAGTAAAACATGTGTCAAAAAAGAAGTTTCAAGAGAAATTAACAAGTATTTTGTACTAAAAGTGAATAAAAATACAAAATTGGTGGGATAAAGTAAAAGCAGTGCTTAGAGAGAAATTTATAGAATAGAATGCTATAAATAAAAATCGCAGTTGAAAAATGGGTAAAAGATCATAGTAAACATCTCATTAAATAAGGTAAGGCAAACTGCAACAAGAATATGCAAAAATACTTGATGATATTATTTGCAATTAGGGATTTTGAGCTAAAACAGTAATGAGATGCCACTATAGACTTGTAAGAATGGCTGAGATTCAAAACGTTAACTATACCAAATGCTGATGAGAATGTGGGAGAACAGTAACTCTTACTTATTGCTGATAGGAATGTGAAATTGTGCAGCCATTTTGGAAGATAATTTGACTGTTTCTTACAAAGAAGGAAAACAGGTTTACCATATGATGTAGCTCTCCTAGGTATTTATCTAATTGAGTTAAAAACTATGATCACACAAAAACATGCAGAGGAATGTTTAGCTTTATTCATACTCACAATCAAATTGGAAACAACTAGAATGTTTTTAACAGGTGAAAGGATAAACAAGCTGTGTTACATCATCCAATGGATTCAGTGATTTAAAAAATGAGCTATCAAGCAATGAAAAGATACAGAGGAAACTCAAATGCATAATGCCAAGATAAGGAAGCTGGTCTGAAAAGGCTACATATTGTGTGATTTCAATTGTATGACATTCTGCAAAAAGCAAAATTATAGAGGCTGTAAAATATCAATGATTGCAGGTGTTCATGGACAGAAGAATGAAAACGTGAAGCATGGGGAGATTTAGGATGATCAAACTCTTCTGTATGATACTGTAATGGTAAATACATGACATTATATGTTTTTGAAAATCTAGAATTTTATAAGATAAACTGTAATATTTGCAAATTTTAAAAATCATTCAGGAAGTCACAGTATCCCAGAAAATAATTCAGGTGGTGACAAAAAAACTCCAACTGTATAATAAATGTATAAAATAATTTTCCTAATTCAGGCAAGGGAAAATTTAATATAAATAATATATAATTAGATGGAGTAGCCTCTCTGTCAAACTCTGAGCAGGCTTGTGGTGTATGTAGTTTAAAGTAGCCCAAATGCAATTTGAGCATGACTTCTGATGGGGTGTGGGTGAAGCGTCCTTGTCACTATTCCTCAAACTGCAAACCACTGCACTTCGTGATCTTGAGTCAGAATATTTTAGCTAAATTATATAAAACAGAACTGAGTTAAATTAATCTCTTGTATATTTAAAGAGGTCCTGATAAAGTACCTGCCTTAAAGAGCTCTATGAGGATTAAATGATATTTATAAACAGGTGTTATAAGAAGTTACCAGAATCTTAGTGTTTATTCTGATCATTGTGTGGCAAGACAGCTCTTTGGTTTTCTACCATCTGAAGACTTATTTTATTTTATTTCATTTTTTAAAAATTCTGTTAGGCATGAATGTAGCTTCAGGGTCAAATTTTTCCAAAGCCCATGCTTCTTTCTTTTCCCTTTCCCATCCCCATTCCCCAGCATTATCCCAAATTTAAAAAGAGAACTATATTCATTGGTAAGAGGGTAGAAATTATATACATAGGAATGAAGGCAAATGAGTGGTTGTAGTTTTTAGGCAGTTGCTAGTTGTGGCTCTCTGGGAGAGTCGTAGTTTACCTGATAAAGATGGATTCAGTCACGCAGCATTCTCTTAAAAAGACCAGCCACATACGTGTGTTTTTGTGAATGTTTCGCCAAATTGAAGAATTTCTTTTAATCACAAGTAAATATTAAATACTAATAAGAAACAAAAATTCTAGAAGTATCAGAGACAAAATAAGAAAACTGTGATGTCGATTAATGGTATAATCTACTAATGAATAAAAGGTTAGTCTGAAAGGCTATTGTTAGGTATTTTAATCTTTCTTTGATTAAAAATACATTGCGAAATATATTGGCTTATGATTTTTTTCTGTCAGTAGTTCTTTTGTATAACTTAGTAAAAGCAGCATTGATTCTTTTATATCATTCACTTATAAATTGAACCACCTTACAATTACAACTTATTTCTCTTATGAATTAAATTTAGCGATTAGAATTATAGAAAGAAGTCCCGTCAGGTCATGGGTTCCTGTGCTTTCCAAATATTAATACTTAAATATTTGTAGATTGAAATATAAATATTGTCTACAACTTATAGAGGGCTTAGATATTTTAAAATGTCTTTTTTACTGATTTAGTAATACTTCGATAATAAATGATACTATCTCATCTCTAAATCTGAAAACTGTGACACCTGTGAAATGATTTGGGCCACTTTTTCCCTTGAGTTTGAAAAATTCTTAGAATCATCACATAGAGATTTTTATTGCTTATGAATAAAATTCTTTTTTAGCTTGTTCCTCATACTTATTTTTTACTTCATCACAGCTACTTTCTAAAAAAATACTTTAGGATATTCACAAGGTATAAACATCATTTTTAAAACTTGATTTTCTGAATTGAAAATTATTGAAACAAAAAATAAAACAAGATGATAATTATTTTCCTCCTCAGGCAAAAGCAGTCTGAAAGATAGTCATTGCATTTGGGGCTTTTTAAACTAAAAGAACATACATATTCTTATTTATAAAATGAAACTATATAAAACATCTCACTTCCTTAAACCATTTTTACACTGGATTTAGCCAAACTACAGAAATGTCAAGAATTCATTATATGGTTTTTAAACGGTCATCTCTTTTGTCCTATTTTGCAACTGTCTAAAATATTATCTCTAAGGTATGCATTACAAGTAAGACTATTATCTCAGGCCTAAGGTTCAAGTCAAAATGATATTTTTAGTACAATAGTGAAATGTATTTTAGCTCAAATTCTTCTATTCCAGGCCAGCTGGCATATGTGAGGGAAAAGCTAAAAACATAAATCTATCATTTGCAATTGGTATAATCACCATCCTTGGCATAGGAAAGTCTTCATTAAACATGTTTATAGAATTATCCTTTCATACACCTTAAATTAATTGCCTTCCATTGAGATTTAAACTAAATATGGACAGATTGCTCTGATCTTTTCATACCAAGTCATATTTTAAGAAAATACCTTGTTTCTTTATGTCTGGCTGAATTTTAGATCTGTTTTCTGTTCAAAAGAAGTTTCATGATCACTGTTATATATGAAACCATTTTTCACCAGGCCACATTAGAATGGAGAGTATAAACATATTTCCATCAAAAGTAATAAACTATACTTTCTTATTTTCATATATATTCAGTATTAAAGGAATTATACTTTAATTCCAACCCCAGTTATACTTTAATTCCAGCCTCCAACGAAGTTTAACATAAATTTTTTTTTTCTGTTAATACAAAGATATACTACATCTAATACCAAATGGAGACCTTTTCTTCTTCAACTCCAGTTACCCTTGGGAATATCTATGGAGCCCTTTGCTCTCTGGGAATCTATTTTATTCATCAATTTAATTTAGTCAACAAATATCTATTGAGTACTTACTCTGTGTCGGAACTTTTTATATTATCTGTATGTAACACTGAATAAAACAGACAGAAATCCCTGATTTCTTATATTCTAGTGCATCTTATATTCTAGTAGAAAATAAACATTTGCAAATAAATAAGTTTTACTTATAAGATAAACACCCACACACAGGCTATTAGCAACTATGAAGAAAAGTAAAGTATAAAATAGGAAAGGGAATCAGTTCATAGGAAAAAAAAAACCTACCCTTTTCATCTTTTTGGGTGTCAAAGGTGGTAATATTGACATTCTTAATTATTAATTGCATAGTAATGGAGGCATAACATTAATTGGTAGTTACCAGGCAGTTTCTCATTGTGTTTCTCTTAAATAGTCATGACTTACCTGGTAAACATGGATTGTGCCACTAGGTTCTAAATTACAAAAGATGGAAACATTTTTCTGTTTTATTCACCACAATATTTCTAGCATACATACAATTATGCTGGCCATATCTTAAATATAGAATAGGCATATCGGTTGAGTGAATGAACTAATGCGAAGGATGGAAACTACGAAAACTGAAATTTTGTCTTGTTCTATAGATTCTTCCTCTATGTATTCTGGTATATCTATCACCAGAAATATTCTGGTGTAGTTATCGCCACAGACTTCATCTGGTAGCACCATCACCACTATTTTATAGATAAATTGACACCTCAAAGTACCAAAAGCATGATTATATTTTCTGCAATCAGTTATTCAGAATAGTATAAAATATTATTGTGGATACAGAGAAATAGCCATGTGAGTTGAGCCCCCAAAAACAGGATGAATCAATTTCTTCACTTTTGATGTTACCAGCTAGAACTGTTGAATTTTAATTAAAGCATAACTTAGAATCAAATCAAAGAATGTGTCAGTTAATCAACTGTTAGGAGACAATTCTACATGAATTTTTTGCATTTCTATACATCTTGCAAGAAGCACTGATAGCCTGTATCCTGGACTATCTTGTCAAAGATATTTATGCTGTGAAGAGCCTTATACTCCCTCGGAAGGGAGAAAAAGTGTCTCTCTCTTGACCCGAGAGTATTTCTCCCCTTTTCTTTTATTGTATTGTCAAGCATAATAAAGGTAACATTCCCTTCAAAGGCCAAGATGAGGCAGGTTTGCAATTCATTATAAAAGACTCAGATTCTCTAAGCTTGGCATTTCTCAACTGTGACACCAACCTACTACTTATGAGACATCCACCTACACCTATTTGTGTCACCCCGTAGGACATGCAGAACGATGGGAGCCAACACAAACATAAAGTTCATACTATTTGCTGTGCCATGAGTGATATGTGACCACGAGTCTTATGTCTTTTGCCAACATCCATGAAACTAACTTGTCAACAATGACTTAGGGCAAATTCTCAGATGCTTTACAGTTTTCGATACCAATATTTCTATTTAGTAAGAATTTAAGCAAATTGCTTCCTCTATATCTAATAGTGATAGAATTAAGTTCCAAACGCACCAGCTAGGGTGGTCACTCAATGATATGTCATTTTGTTCCAAGGTCTTCAGACAAATTGACTTTCAAAAACAATTTAAGAACTTTATATGTACTAATTGTTAGCAACAAAGATCATTCCATGTAGTAGGTATTCTATAGACAGTGGTATATATATATCCCATGGTGTATATATATATAAACATGGTGTATATATATATATATATGTATATACATACATATTGCAATATACATACTGTAGTGGGTTTTCAAAAATATCTTTATGATTTGTTAAAGAAATAATTGGGTACAAAATAGGAAGTAATCAACTGGGATATAAATAAAATATAGAGAAGTTACAGATGCAGCACAAGGGAAGCAACATTAGTTGGTGATAGCTTTGCAGCATGTATGTTAACTTAGGCCAGAGAGACTAGACGTGAATATTACACACTCAGAGAATGACGGGACTTGTATTAGTCCATTTTCATGCTGCTGATAAAGACATAGGCAAGACTGGGCAATTTACAAAAGAAAGAGATTTAATTGGACTTACAGTTCCACGTGACTAGGGAAGCCTCACAATCATGGTGAAAGGCAAGGAGGGGCAAGTCCCATCTTACATGGATGGCAGCAAGCAAAGTGAGAATAAGGAAGATGCAAAAGCAGAAACCCCTGATAAAACCATCAGATCTTGTGAGACATATTCACTACCAGGAGAACAGTATGAGGAAAACCGCCCCCATGATTCAGTTATCTCCCACCAGTTCCCTCCCACAATATGTGGGAATTATGGGAGTACAATTCAAGATGAAATTTGGGTGGGGACACAGCGAAACCATATCAGGACTCCTGTCTGTCTTAAACTCAGCCACAAGGACAGGTGGAGTTGCCGCTTAAATATCAGGGACAATGCCAAGGGCTTTATCTCTATTTCTTACAATAATAGTATAAACTAAGTCATAATAGTCATATGTCTTGGATTCAGAAGGAAGTCTGAGATCTTAGCAAGTCACTTAAATGGAAATCATAGCAATCCCTAGATTATTATCATTTCAATAAAGAGCTTGTTACAGTGCTTATTCATACAATAAGTGTCGAATCAATGTTACCTACTTATCTATACAATTTCTATATATTGATAATCACCTTTCTCTATATTAATTAGATATAAAATCATAGATGCTTAACTCTGTCCCCATATTGAAGGTGAAGAAAATAAAGCTCAATACCATTAACAAATTCAGCTAGGTCAGTATCAGAACTAAACATTGAACCAAGATTTGTGATTTCATACAACACAGCCAGTCCAGCTGGACAAACAGGATCTGAATTTGGATAGAATAGCAACTGGTAATAATAGGAGAAATTCAGCCAAAGACAATTAGTGAGCATTTTAACAGATGAGTAGGGAACTTTGACATAGGACCAATAAGCTTCAAAGATCCAGACAAGTGAATAGTGTCAGTGGGCCCAACAGCAGGCATCAAGATTCCAGTGATGGGACAGGATTTTGGGGCACATTTTTAAGGTTTTAAGAAATACTGGTAAGGACAGTGTGAGATTCAAATCTTAGAGGAAGCAATAAGTGTCCCAAGTAAAGTAGATTATCAAGACAAGAGCTGACAAAAAGTAACTAACTAGTATAAAGCCAACAAAAGAAATGTTGAGGCAAAGATTTTGTTTTAAGAATGATGGACTTGTGTATTCAGGTGGTCAGACAAAGCAGACTTATTTGCAAAGTGATTGGACACTGTAATTGCTTAGCTACTGAAATTGAAGTGTTTTCACTTCACAAAATATAGGGGCAAAGTTAAGACAGATACATTGTAAATTTATGTTTGCCCATGGTATAATTTAAGGTATGCGAGGACTTAAAGTCCAATAAAACCCTATGACTCTTTTATTTACTTGCCAATTTTTAAAACCATTTGAGTCTTAATGGTTTAATATAGATTGATGGAATTTTGTTGAGGGAGGAAAATGTACTCATGGAATGTGATTCTAATATTTGTAATCCAATATCTTATGGGACTCATTGTCTTAGACGTATTCCACTATCGAAAAGTATGAAAATCCAAATTGTTTTTGCCTTCATTGAAGACAATGCTCAAGGCAAATATTTATTGCTACCCAGCACTTGATTCTAAATCATACTTGGGTTTCTACCTTTGTAAGCTGGGCCAAATTACATATTATTCTTTTGGACCTTTCTTGAAGTTTTACCTTAGGATGCTAACTAGAGAGAGACAGATACAGTGGTAGTTTTTTGTGTATTTTCCCTGGAATTATAGGATGATCCTTTTCTTCTAGATCATACAAATTCTACTGATAAATGATGAATAACAGCATATAAGATAGAAATAAGTAGAGAATCTCTAAGCCAGCTTAGGGATTTTGCTGTTGTTTTTGGCCTCCACTCTGTTTTTGCTGATCATTCAGGGGAGAGGTGAATGCTTACATTATTAAGAAAATAATAAAATAATAATAATAAAACCTCAGACCTTATTTTTCCATAGAAACCACATAGGAGAAAGGGATACCAAATATATATCACACGAGAGAGCCAAAAATGAAAGTGTATTCATACTCAATTTTTACTTATAATTCTATTATTAGTCTTACTAGAAGCTCAATTGTGTGGACCAGTGACCTCATAAAGTATCCCAAGGACTCTGTATAAGATCCTTTGAATATCAGGGCTCTTTAAGAGCATTTTTTCTCCTTACTGGTAGAATGTTGGAAAACTTGATGTCCCTGCAGGCTAAAAAATGTTACCAGCAGTGTAAAAGCCAAAGAAAAAGAGCCAGAGGCAAATAAGACACAAGTAATTATAGGCCAACTTTCTACCAAAGATTATTCCCAATCAGTCATAAAGTTGAGTTTTTCTTAGTTATGTCAGTTAATCAAAGCATTTAAATGTACTTTCTTTCATGACATCGAAACCAACTCATACATGTGGAACCTATGCATTATTTTGCATCTAATTAATATCTGCCATTTAGCATTTTGATTTTACTTTTTAATAAATATAGCAAAAAATTTACTTGTAAACATTATAAAGTGCTATTTGTTTGCAAAAAAATATGATCTCCTTGAATAGCAGCTGTTAAAACATGAAAAATTACATTGAGTTCATTCATGGACACTACCTTAAAAGGTCTGTGTTCCCATTTGCTAAGGTGTGAGTCTTCCCAAAAATTCCTTCCAAGAAATACGCTATAAAAGCATTCTAATACCTAATGATGCTGTACCTAATCTTAAGAGTCTTGGCTAGCAGACAGATGAGAAGCTTCAATTCTGCCAAAGAGTGATTAAGAAGCACATGCTAGGGTCTCATGTCTAGATATTTTTCACTCAGATATTACTCATCATGTTATAGCCAAATAATTCACAGTTTGCCAATCCTCCACACCTTATTCCAGATGAGACAGAGAAAAATCATCTGAAATATTCTACTTGATTAATTTTGAAAGTCTGATCTAAAGTTATTAGGCTTTGCAGTTTTCTAGGTTTTTATAGTTTCTCAAATCTTATTGTATACATCTCATTTTATAGAACAGCAACATAAAATACAAGGCAGTGTTTTTCATGAATATCTCTGTGTCTCCCTTTCATGGAGATTTGTGTTGTCTTTGAGATGGATAGAAACCACACAAATTTATCTTCTAGTTTTTGCACTTGCAGGTAATCTTTTTTAAGAAATATAACTCTCCTGAGTCTGTTTCATGGTCTTTGAAGTAGAAATAATACTATTTCTTAATTCATCAGATTGTTATGAATATATTAGTTAAACACGTAAAGTGCTAAGCACATAAACAGATTCAATAAAATCAACTATAGAAATTAATATCAGTTAGCTCAATGTTTTCAACATGACATTAGTGTTTCTCCCAGTTTTGCTGGCTTGTTAAAATGTGACCCCAAATTTATCATTCTCTGTACCTTAATTGTATTCTAGTATCTGTACTGTTTTTCACCTCAGATCCATTGCCTTTTCAAACAATTTAAAATAGGGGTTAAAAGAATCCATGCTGGGTTTCCTGAAAGATACATATTCATCCATCTTCTTTCAAAGAATATTTTATAATATTTGTTCATTTCAGTTTCTCAATATGATTTTATAAATGATTTTAAAAAGGACTCTGAACAAATATTTTTAGAAAACATTTGTTTGATTGAACTTTACAATCTTCATAAATAATTTTTTTCCATATTCACAGCAAACTAAACTTATGCAATGGTCTCCAAAATTTTACTTCAGATGAAAATTCTAATCTGAGCACAGATATTATGTTCACAATTCATGATCAAGCCTTAATTTATAAGCATAACCCTAACCAACTTTCTCTCTCCCAGAAAATGTTGGGTCTATCCAATTGCTCAGTTTAGGATTATTCTTACTTCTTCCTCTACCATATCCAAATCATTAGCATTTTCATTGCGATTCCTGCTGTGAATAAGTATACGTCTTTCCACTTCCACTGTTTTCATTTATTTCAAGCAAACTTTATCTCTTCTTTAGATCGCTTTATTAGTCTAAATTTAGGTTTTCCTATATTACTCTGGCTTTCCTCCTATTTATTTGCCACACTACAGAAATAGGATTGTTTTCAAAACATACATTCAATCATGTCGTTTTTTAAAATTTTTTTTCATCTGCAACAGATTTACCTTTTAAAGGAATGGATTTTGAGAGAAAACAACATGGGGCAGAAGTATGGAACAGAAAATAAATACAAACGTAGGCTATTCTACTAATTGTTTTATAACCACAACAAACTAGTACAGAGAATGCCCTGTACAAAACACGACAAAGGTTCAAACAACGAGGTGTTCCCTTAGGAAGCCTGAAAATTTCAGTCTCTGGTATTTGGAATTTAGGCTTCAGTGCTTGTTTTTGGATGGATCACTGGGTGTGTGGCGCCACGGCTTCGGTAGCGAAGGCAGCTCCAGCCGGGCCTGAGCGGTGCTAGCACCTTCCCCAGGAGACCCTTGCAGTTCTCCATGGTAACCATGTGCGACCGAAAGGCCGTGATCAAAAATGCGGACATGTCGGAAGAGATGCAACAGGACTCAGTGGAGTGTGCTGCTCAGGCGCTGGAGAAATACAACATAGAGGACACTGCGGCTCATATCAAGAAAGAATTTGACAAGAAGTACAATCCCACCTGGAGTTGCATCGTGGGGAGGAACTTCTGTAGCTACCTGACCCATGAAACCAAACACTTCATCTACTTCTGCCTGGGCCAAGTGGCCATTCTTCTGTTCAAATCTGGTTTAAATCATGTCATTAAAAAAAAAAAAAATCCATTGGTCCCTTTTCCCATTAAAATGAGCTGCAACATTTTTTATGTTACCTACATTATTTGGACTCTACCTACCTCCCTATTCTCTCTCTCTCGGTTCCTCTTTTGATCTAAATATGTCCCCCAAAATTCATACGTTGAAACTTAAATAGCAGCATGATAGTATTAAGAAGTGAGGCATTTAGGAGGTGATTAAGTCATGAAGGCAGAGCTCTCATGAAATTAGTAATCTTACAAAAGGGCTGAGGGAACTTCTGCCATGTGAGGACACAGTGTTCCTCCCATCCAGAGGATGCAAAAAATGCCCTCACCAGACACTGAATGCCAACCGTTTGGTCTTGGACTTTCTCTCCGGAACTGTGAGAATTAAATCTTTGCTATTTATCAATTACTCAATATCAGGTGTTTTATTATAGCAGGGTAAATTCAGCATGGACAGACTGAGGCAGTGCCTCAGTCATAATGACCATGTTTCACTCCCTAGTGTACGCCATCACCCTGGCTGCTTCCTGCTACAATGCATTAACACACACTGCCTTCTGCACTTGAAATACTTTTCCCTCTCTTCTGTCTAATTCCTACACAAATTTTAGCTTTAAGTTCAAGGGCTAAAGCTTTTACTGTTCACACCCACCTGCCATTTAGATCAGACATCTTTTCTTCCTTTTCATGTATGGGGAGGTGTTGCGGAGGAGACCTGAGATGCGGAGTGATTAATATGTTGCTCAGCTCATGAGACATCACTTTCTTTTTGTGCACAAATGTGACAGGTTATATTTTCTAAAGATGACCTTGACAATATCTCCAGTCCTTCATTATGCTTCTTTTGCCACCCCTCCTACCGACAGGTGGCAACTGCACCTCCACTTCTTATATCAAAGTGAGGTTGTGACTTCTTCAACCAATAGAGTATAGTAGCGTTGACATTGTGACTTCTGGGAGTAGGTTACTAAAAACCATGGAACCTCTACTTGGTTTTCTTGGAACACCTATTCAATGGAGGACCCTCTTAGGATGCACCCTCAGAACCAACCCATTGGGCTGTGACAAGCCTCAGCCACATAGAAAAGCCATGTATAAGTGTTCTGTTGACCAGTCCCAGTTGCGTCAGTCTTTAAATGACCTCAACTTAGGTTTTAAACATGTGAGTGCAGACATCATCTTGGAAGTAGATCATACAGCCCCAGGTGTTTATGTCCCCAGCCATCTGAATCTTCTAAGCAGAGGCCTCAGACATAGCCATTCAGAGGCCCTAACTCATAGATCTATGAGTATAATAAATACTATTTTTTTATTATTATACTTTAAGTTCTAGAGTACATGTGCACAACATGCAGTTTCGTTACATATGTATACATGTGCCATGTTGGTTTGCTGCCCTCATTAACTCGTCATTTACATTAAGTATTTCTCCTAATGCTATCCCTCCCCCATCCTCCCACCCCATAACAGGCCCCAGTGTGTGATGTTCCCCGCCCTGTGTCCAAGTGTTCTCATTGTTCAATTCCCACCTATCAGTGAGAACATGCGGTGTTTGGTTTTCTGTCCTTGCGATAGTTTGCTCAGAATAATGGTGTCCAGCTTCATCCATGTTCCTACAAAGGACATGGATGCATGTCATCCTTTTTTATGGCTGCATAGTATTCCATGGTGTATATGTGCCACACTTTCTTAATCCAGTCTATCATTGATGGACATTAGGGTTGGTTCCAAGTCTTTGCTATTGTTTTATGTTATTAAACTTTGGAAAGATTTGTTTCACAGCAATAATAATAACCAAGACAAAGGTGCATTTGGTTTATCTCATTGTTTATTATTTTTACTCTTTGAGCCATAATTGCCACTCTATTTTTCTTTCTCTTTCCAGCTACACAACTCTGTTTAACATGTGTCTTTGGATAAGTATATATCCATAAGGAACATTAACAGTTTTTTTATGTGTATCTATTTTCATTAAAATAAATGATCTTATGCTAAGAATTTCTGCCCAACTTTTTCCACTCCAAACTGTTTCACAGTCATTCTAGGGTGGTATAAGAATTTCAT
This sequence comes from Pongo abelii, assembly GCF_028885655.2. Lineage (NCBI taxonomy): Eukaryota > Metazoa > Chordata > Mammalia > Primates > Hominidae > Pongo > Pongo abelii. The sequence continues at coordinate 91,133,425 of NC_071991.2, forward strand.
GTTCACTGCTTTTGAATGCTTCATGCTACTCCATGGTGTGCACTCATCCTAGTTTTATTATCCAATTGTCTTGGGCTGAATACCTGGGTAAACTATAACTCCTCTCTTCCTAAAACAATACTCTAATATGAACTAGCAAATATATAATAAAGAGTACACAATAAAGAGTGAAATTACTAGTTCAAAGATATATTCACAAAAAAAACAAGCATGCTTAATTTCCCTAAATACTGTTGGATATCTGCAGCTGTCTAAACTTCTAACAACAGTGCACAAAGCACAAGAGTTTTCATTTCATACATATTTGCAAATACTTGGCATTTTTTCTGAGTTCTAATTCCAGTCTTAGAGAATCTTGGTATTGTCTCTGTTTAAATTAATATGTTAGTAATGTAATAGAGCAAATTTTCAACCTTGCTGTGAACTGCCTGTTTATGCTTTTTGCCCATTTTCACTTGTGTTTTTTAGGTTTCCTTTTGATTTGCAGAGTTTCTTGTAAAATTCTTTGTTTTAAGCATTGCAAATACTTTCTCCAAGTTTCTAATACATTTTATTTAAGAAAAAACTTGAATATTTATGCATTTAAATTTATATTTTTTAATTAATATTTTTCTTAGCTTTTATATTTTGCCTTTTATATTTCATATCAAATTTATCTTTTATATAAAATGAGGCAAATTTTTTTCTCCACAAAAATGAACCATTTTTGCAATACTTTCTACTAAATAATCCATCTTGTCTCCCCTTAAGTTTGAGACCTCCTTAAATCTATGCTCAGTGTCTTTGTATACAAGACTGTTAGTGTATCTTTCTGTTCCTATATAAGGAATGCACTGTTTCCATCATAATGTTCTCTAACATGGATTACATGGATTAATGTCTAGTAGCATGAGGCCTCTTCTCTGTTTTATCTTTTAAAGATACTATTAGTAAGCAACAGAATTTTACTTTTTTATATAAATTTTTATTCTTTTTCATGTATTTGTTTTAGAGAAAGGGCCTAACTGTGTCACTCGGGCTGGAATGCAGTGGTGTGATCATAGCTCAATGCAACCTCAAATTTCTGGGATCAAGCAATCTTTCTGCTTCAAACTCTCGAGTAGCTAGGACTACAGGCATGTGCCACCACATCCAGCTGATTTTTAAAATTTTTGTAGATATAAGGTCCTGTTCTGTTTCCCAGGCTGGTCTCAAACTCCTGGGCTTAAGCAATCCTTTTGCCTCACCCTCCCAAAGTGCTGGGGTTATAGGCATGAGCCATTATGCCCAGCTTCTTTTACGTAAATTTTTAAAATAGCCTACTCATGTTTTTCCAAAACTCTGTTTGAGTTTTATTGGAATTATTTTGCAATTATAGATACATTTACGAAAAATTAAAACCTTTACAATATTAAGTCATCTCATTCAGAAATATGGTATTAGTTTCCATTTATTTAAATCTTGTGCTACAACCTACGTTATGACAGCCTTCTAAATTACTTACAGGTAATTTCTAGATAGTCTATAGGTTGTATTTATTTATTTATTTATTTATTTATTTTTTGAGATGGAGTCTCGCTCTGTCGCCCAGGCTGGAATGCAGTGGCGCGATCTTGGCTCACTGCAAGCTCCGTCTCCCAGGTTCACGCCATTCTCCTGCCTCAGCCTCCCGAGTAGCTGGGACTGCAGGCCTCCGCCACCATGCCCAGCTAATTTTTTCTGTTTTTTTATTAGAGATGGGGCTTCACCATGTTAGCCAGGATGGTCTGGATCTCCTGACCTCGTGATCCGCCCGCCTCTGCCTCCCAAAGTGCTGGGATTACGGGCGTGAGCCACTGCACCCAGCCAGGTTGTTTTGATTTACTTCCTTGTTTTCTTTTGTTTGATTGTTTTGGAGGAGTATTTTGTTTTGCTATTTTGAAAATTAATCTATCTTAGTTTCCTTTCCTTTTAGTTACTGATGGTGTACAGGAACACCATTTACTGTTAAGTTGGTATTATGTGAGATAGTTCTTGTTTCTTTTATTGGAACCAGTAGATAATTTGTTAATAATAATTATGTTAAGGCAGGGCCTAACTTGTTGCATGTTTTATCATTTTCTCCCATTTGTAGTACTGGGATTTAAAAACACACCACTGAAGCCAGTAACAAAGAATTTGAAGGTGTATTACTCACTCTGGCATAAGCACACTGCTGGCAGAGTGACCACTGCTGGGGGAACTCTGACTTTGGGGCAGGTAGAGCAAACCTAGCCCTGAGTGTCTGTGTAATTTGTGAATAATCCTGTGGTTGGACTCAAATCCAGCCTTTGGTGAGGAGATTGAGGGCACAGGAGCAGGACTGGTTGCCCCACATAAGCACTTATCCAGGTGACTTAGCAGAAGAAGCATAGCTGATGCTCTGGCAGGTGTGATCATTTGGCCAATGTCATCCTGCTGGGGATGACTTATCAATTACATCCAACTCTATTTGTTCACATTATATCACCTGAAAATAAGGATAGTTTGGTCTCCTCACAATTTGTTTTTATATGGTCTTATAAAACCATAATCCATGTTATAGGACAAAATGGTTGACTCTGGAGTTAGACTTCCCTACGTTCACCTCCTGGAAGTATCATTAGTAGCCATGTGCTTTTGTTTCGTGTGTCTTAGGCTACTGATATGTAATTTGGGGATAGTCATAATGCCTAATTCATAGAGTTATCTAAAGTGTTAAATTGATTCATATGCATGAATATTTAGAAAAGTCCTCGCAGACACCAGGGTCAAGTTATTTTCTTCAGAGCACTGACAGGAGTTTGTAATTATATCTTTTAAGTGTGATTGTTAATGTCAATTTATTCCACTAGACTCTCAACTTTATGAGAGCATCCACTTTATTTCGACTTGCTCACCATCACATTCGTAACATTTAGCACATATTGAACACAGTGCGTACTATTTGCTGAATAAATGAAAAGTAATAAATATAAATGTTTGTGTACTGTAAATTCTCTCAAAATATTTAATACCTCAATGTGATTTTTTTTAATTCTAAGATAATATTTAGTGCTTTCTGAGTTTGTATGACTTTCATTTTGTCTTGTTTCATCAAAGGGCTGCTAGGGATTAATGTCTACTGTACCAGACCTAAGAAAAATCTGGTATCCATATTTGACATTTTATTCCTAAATTAAGTCAGATTCTTAGAGAACCACATACTCAGATTACAGTATATTGACATTTGTATTAGTCTGTTCTCTCATTGCTGTAAGGAAATACCAGAGACTGGGTAATTTATAAAGAAATTGGCTTACAATTCTGCAGGCTGTACAGGAAGCGTAATACTGTCATCTGCTCAGCTTCTGGGGAGGCCTCAGGAAAGCTGTAATCATGGCAGAAGGCAAAGGGGGAATGAGCACTTATATGGCCAGAGCAGGAGAAAGAGGGGGTGCCACACGCTCATAAACAACCAGATCTCATGAGAACACACTCACTATCACTAGAGACGAGAGTACCAAAGGAAATGGTGCCAAACCATTCATGAAAACCCCCATTATCCAATCACCTCCTACCAGGCCCCACCTCCAGAATTGGGGATTACATTTCAACATGAGATTTGGGTGGGGACACAGATCCAAACTATATTAACATCGATATAACTGTTTATTTTAAATTACAGTTCAGTGTAATGTCCTAAGCTTATACCAAGAGGCTTTAGAAGGACAGTTCTATGAAATAACATCAACATATTTACTACAAATAAGTGGCTGAATGTGTATCTTGTTAATGGTACAGAATTTTGTGGTGAGACTTACTGCAGGAATTTCTGGTCTTGATAAGAGGAGTATCTTCCCTTTTCTGAATAATTATATTGTTTTGGCATGGAGAAACCACATACTTTTCTCACTAATTGCATTTCGTTGATCACAGTAACCACTAGAAAGCTTGCGGTCAAGTTTATAGATACCCTCTAATATGAGTTGAGGGTATCTACAGTACCTATTCTAACTCCTGGTTTCATATTTTTTCACATTCTTTTATTTTTTATTTATTTTAATTTCTTTAACATATTGTACTTAATTCTTTTTCTTAAAAAAAGTCTTTGTTCTAGGCAAGATAAGGTAAACCATAATAAACAAGGAAGCCAATTTACTGTATAGTAATAACAATCGTTTGTAAAAGTCTATATTGCTAAAATAGCAGAGAGAGAGCAATAAGAGGAACACAGTAAAGAGTAGTAATGAATATTAAATATCTGTTGTTATTTTGGAATGGTAAACTGATTTTTCTTTGAGGAACTATACCTCCCTCTCCTGTTTCAATTATTCCAGAGGTCAAAGCCTTCCATACCCTGGCCAGTGACTAATTGAGCCTGGGATGTGATGTAAGCCAGGCCAACTGGACACAATATTGCAGTTTTGAATGAAAACATGCAGGCATTTTATTTCTAATTAAACTCCCTTAGAATAGAAGATAAAAACTAAGAGCTGCTGGTGGTAACTGTACCACTGTGTGAAATTGTCTGCCTGAATGAAATTATATGAGTGGAAGCAGATGCATGGAGCTAGAATCCTTATAGATTATTCGAATTTTTGTTTTGTTTTGCTTTGTTTTTCCTTTTTTGAGATGGAGTTTCTCTCTTGTTTCCCAGGCTGGAGTGCAATGGCACAATCTTGGCTCACTGAAACCTCTGCCTCCTGGGTTCAAGCAATTCTCCTGCTTTCAGCCTCCCTAGTAGCTGGGATTACAGGCGCGTGTCATCATACCTGGCTAACTTTTTGTATTTTTAGTAGAGACGGGGTTTCTGCATGTTGGTCAGGCTGGTTTCAAACTCCCAATCTCAGGTGATCAGCCCACCTTGGCCTCCCAAGATGCTAGGATTACAGGTGTGAGCCACCACTCACGGCCTTTATTTGAACTTTTGAATTCAGCTAGGCTGAAGCATTGTGGACTTACTGGCTACTAACAATATTCCAAATCAAACAGTAATTATATACAGAAGTGGAGTTGCCTCAGCCTGAGTTCTCCAGAAAGAATTGCCTGGGACAAGTATATAAGGACAGGTGGAGTATTTTGCAAATTTATCCCCAGAATTAGGATTGGAGATTGGGAAAAAAGAACCAAGAAAGAGGGAAAATTAACACAAGGATACATTCCCGAGTTGTTTAAAGCAGGGCAATGTGATCTTGATTTTACAAGGACCTCCTAAAGAACACTAAAGTATATATATGCTCAGAATCGTCTGTCCAAAGGACCAAAAAGGGGACTATTCATCCACCAGCTCTTATCTCCATCAATCCAGACGTTTCTCCAGAATGTGTTAACTCTCTTATATTTCTAGATTTCCCAAGCTTAGTTGCAAGACGGATTTTACCAAAGTGACTCATGCCAAAAAGTGGAGACATGAGGTGTGTTACATATGAGGTACTATTATCTTATACCTTCACAAATTATTTGCTAAAACGATAGCTGGAATAAAAGTGGAGAGTATATGAAACATGGCGAAAGAGGAGGAATAGTGTAAAGTTAAAACTTTACAACGTAGAATTGACTGGAGAAAAATGTGGGTCCTTCTTCCTTAGCTAGGAAAGTGACTGTCTTTGTACGGATAAATAACAGTTGTTTGAACTGCATCCTATTTACCTTAGGATTTAAACTGTAAATTACAAAGTCAAGAAACAGAAAAATATGTGTGTTGTGTAAGTTTATTTCTGTGACCCTCACTAAAGTCATATATCCATTGTATTTAAAACGGGACTACATAGAAACATAAAAGAAGACGAAACACCACTTTGTCAAGAAAAGCTCTTTTCTTCCCTGAGAACAGAAGTCTAAACTGAATAAGATAAATAATTTTGAGCTTCACATGTTTGAACTAGTTGTGTTCTCTGCTTTAAGCTAAAGTTTGTTCAGCAGAAGAATAAAGGATAGAAACAAAGCTGAAAGTAATATGACAACTTGAGAGATAATCCCTGCCTTCAGATCCCTTCTCCAGACATCTGTCTGCCATACCCTTTCATCTAGGCAGAGGTAGTAATTGCTCCCACTGTATGCAGTATCCACTAGAACCACAGTCTTTGTACAAGGGCTGATTACTTCTACATCTTTATCTCTGGTTAGTAATTCAAAATCTCTTGAGAAAGTTGCCTAAGCTGTTATCTGCAGTTAAGGGAAATACAAAGATTTTTCTATGGAAATCCCAGTGCCAGAACCTTGAATGATGTATGGTTCTTCATTGATTTTGAACTCTGCCTACTAGTGTTTGGGATTTGATACCCAGCTAATATTTTAAGGGATGGATTTTCTTTTTTCCCAGAAATCCTAAAAGAGGCTATTAGACCTGGAACAGCTTCACCCATTCCCCAGTCTCTGGGTTCACAAACTCACACTCTTGAATGAAATAATGAGCATTTTACATATCTAGATCCCATTTAAAAAAAATTTAAAAATCCTCCAGTCACGGTGGCACACACCTATAATCCTATCTACTGGCGAGGATAAGGCAGGAGGATCGCTTGAGCCCAGGAATTTGTGGCTGCAGTGAGCTGGGAGGACACCATGGCACTCCAGCCTGAGCAATAGAGGAACCCTCTGTCAAAAAAAAAAAAAAAGTAAGCATTTTTCAGAAGCAGAGTTCCTCCTCAGTAAACCCTTTCAGATGTGACCCTATCGTGTAAATAACAGGAGATCTTCATAGAAAGCAGAATGAGATCAGCTGAGCATAGAACTCACACCACTACCAGAAAAGGAAATCTGGATGTTATTACTCTGTTTAATATTTTATGATGCTTAGACTAGTACTCATTAAGTGCTGTTTCTCTTCTTTCTTTTACCAAAATGGGAGATTTGATTGCAAGCTGATCCATTTTATCAAAAGCAACAGCAGTGTTCAATAGACTTGTCCACCAGATACTCTTCATAGTTCTACTCCATTATCTCGATATACTTGGCTTCCCAGAGTTACCCTACAAGACTTATCTCGTATAGCAGTGTTTAAATTTCTGAAAAACAAATCCAAAGTCTAACTCTGTGGGTAGCTAAATTATGATGTAAATTGAACTTGCAATATTGTACTTTCATCTTAAAGATATATCATTTATTAGGAGAAGTGAAACTTTAAAATTTAGTATGATGACATGTGTACAGATTCCAATGATGCTGTCTATCTTAGATCCCTAAATGCTGTTGAGCTTCATCAGTAAAAGCAAATCACCCTCTCTTTGCCCTAAAAAACCTATAATGGCATCTATTAATGTGGTTGCTTTTCAGAAGAAGGGTGACCCTCCTGAAGGCCTATCACTATCTCATCACATTTCTCCCAAACATATAACAATATTCAAGTCCCAGAAAGCTCTAGGATTTAAGGTACCAAATGGGATCTGTGAGAAGATACCATATACAGGAAAAAAGGCAAGATTTTCCCAAATTTTCCTGAAGTAGAATGGCCTTTGAAAGACTTGGAAATGGAGGCCACTGGGTAACAATTCGTTGCTGTTGTGAGGTGGAGTAAAGTTCTTTAGAACTTGGTGTATCTTCTGGATCAGTAATCAATATATGGGGCTGTTTCTCCCACATCCAGGAGTCCCTGACCTGGGAATCAAGGGGTGAACATGACAGTAGTCTCTATCACATCACTTTTACCCTTTATTATGTACTACAAATGTTTGTTTCTTTTTCCTGCAACACTGTCCTTTTCTGGTATAGAGGTTTTTGTTCCTGAGGGTGGAAAGCTAGAATCGGGAAACCCAGCAGTGGTTACAATATGTTATAAATTGAGTTTGCCACCTGGCCACTTAGGCTTCTTATGCCAGTGTACTAATGGGAAAGAAGGTAACTGTACAGATTGAAGAATTGATTCTATCAGGAAAAAATCATGTTGATAGGACTGGGTAAGGAGGGTGAAACTAGAATGCAGAAGATCCCCTGAGATATCTTTTAGGTATTTCATATTCCGAAGTAAATTTAATTTAAAAAGTACAACAGCCAATACAGCCAAAATTGTTATTGGGACAGATTCTTTAGAAATGAAAGCTTGGGTCACCACCAAGAAATCACAGTTAGTTGAAGTTCTTGCTAAGGGCAAAGGGAATATGGATTGTAGGTAATGGAAAAAGGAAAATACAAATTGCAGCTATGACCATGTGACCACATGTAGAAATGAAGACTGAAGTAGTTATGAGTATTTATTCTTTACATTGACATATATATGTTTGTGTTCTGGTAATTTTGTTGTATTTCTTTCTGTTTCTTATGTTCTTAATATTTAAGGTAAGATGTTATAATTATATCACATTAATATAATGATGAAAGTCATAGCTCTGTGCATAAGTTATAGGATATCAGGGAGGAGTAGTGCTTGGCTAGAAAAGTACTGAATATTACTCAAATACATATAGAGACATTGCGGTATGTGAACTTTATATCTTCTTTTGAAAAGACATATTGTTTTAATCTGCATGAGAGACAGTTTTCTCAGGTTAGGCTAAAACAAGATTTTGCTATTGTCATTATGTGAAAGTAAAATATGTTTTAAACCTGTGTATATAGCTCTCAGGTTGAAAACTGATGGACCATGATAATTTTGTTTCATGTCAACATGGCTAAGCTGTAACTACAATTCCTAGAATATATTTCCCTTTATACTTCTGTTGGGTTAGAGTTTCCCAAAAGGGAAATATTCACACGTTTAAGAAGGCAGAATTGAAGTAGACACAAGATGCCAGTGGGTTTCAGCTTATCCTTCCTCTCCCTTTCCCTGCTCCAAGCTTTGTTTTGCAAATACCAGTTAGTCAAGCCAAGTCCACCACCATATGCAGAGAGAATAGCCTTCCATAGATTTCTGCTTTAGCTGTTCTATGCAGTCTTACGATATCAGCTGGAATGACCAGGCTTCCTCGCAATTTCCCTGCAAACTCTAAATTATCCATTCATACCAATGCTTTCAGCAGGCTGGTTAGCAGCTCTTCCCTGAACTCTTAACTTCCTTCTTTAGAACTTGCTTTCAGCTTCTCCTGCAATTGTATAGGCAATACATTTCTTACTGTACAATATTCAAAGTGATTCGACTTTCTTGATTGAGCCATGGTAGATTAATAGTTGATTTTAAAACACTTGATTATTACTGCTGTTTTTACATAATTTTCCTGCCTTGGTTTCCAAGTTACCACTTCCTTTTTATTTTCCTCTTGCTTATCTGTGTCTCCTCTGCTCTTCCTCTTTTTTTCCTTGACCCTTTAATATTGGAATATTCTAGTGCTCAATCTTGGTCCTTGTTATGGTTTGGATTTTTATTCTCTTCAAATCTCATGTTGAAATGTAATCCCCAATGTTGGAGGTGAGGACTGTTATGAGGTGTTTGGGACATGGGGGTAGATTCTTCATTAATGGCTTGTTGCTATCTCTGTAATAATGAATGAGTTCTTGCTCTATGAGTTTACATGAGATCTGGTTGTTTGAAAGAATCTGGTACTTCTACCTCCCTGTCTTGCTCCTGCTTTCACCATGTGATATGCCAGCAACCCCTTTGCCTTCTGCCATGACGGTAAGCTTCCTGAGTCCTCACCAGAAATTCAGAAGATGCTGGCACCTTGCTTTTACAGCCTAGAGAACCACGAGCCAAATATATATATATATATATATACATTTGCTTATAAATTACCCAGTCTTAGACATTCCTTTATAGCAATGCAAAATAGACTAGCATAGTCCTCTTCTCAATCTGTGATTAATCCTTTGGTGAATTTATGTAGACTTGCAGTTTACAATATTTGAGTAGCTGTCTTTTATACCAATATCCAATCCATCTGAAAATATTCTGGACTTTACCTTTAAAGTAGAGAAGGAAGATGTCCAACTAGATGCACTTAGGGGGAACATCTGTCACTGAGGGAATGGGACACCAGGAAGACTGACAAACTCTGAGCACATCTTTGGAAGGAAGGCATTGAGAGTGGATGGAAGGAGGAAACAGATGCTGGTCTGAAAGAGGAAGAAGCTGGGATCCCTTCATGGGGCTATGTCACACTGGAATACATTCTTGGCCTCCAGTAACTCCTGGGGAAGGGGTGAGTTGAGCAGGCAAGGATTGGCCTGCTGTCACCATGGATCCCTGGAATCCTGCAGCAGGAGACCTTACAACCACCATGGACATAATTATTTTAAAGTTCAGGAAACTTCAGTAAAATAGAGGGAAACAATTCAGTGAAATCCAGAAAGTACTAAAATATGAAACTTGGAAATTTAACAGATAAATTAAATTAAGATAAAACTCCAAAAACAATTCTAGAGCTGAAAAAAACTCCACAATTAATAAAATAAAAAATGCAGGAGAATATCAACATCAAAATTGATCAAGCAGAAGGAAAGGCCTGTGAACATGAAAATAGGTTATTTAAAAATACAGTCAGAGGACAAAAGATAAAATGAATAAAAGGGACTAAAGAAAGCTTACTGGATTTATGAGACAGCATTAAAAGAGCAAATATTCAAGTTATCATTGTTTATATGAAGAAACAAATGTTTGAGTTATAGGGTTGTGTGAAGAGAAACAAATTATTAGAAAGGTTATTTAAAGAAATAATAGCAGATACCTTTCCAAATTTGGAGAAAGCTATACATATCCAAATACAAAAAGCTTAAATGTCTAAAATCAGATTCAACTGGAACAAGATTATGCCAAGATATAACAAAACTGTCAAAAATTAAAGACAAACAAAGGATCCTGAAAACATTCAGAGAAAAGAAGCAAATTAAATATAAGGGAGTTTTAATAAGACTAGCAGCAGATTTCTCAGAAGCAATTTTTACAGGCAAAAAGAAAATGGGATCGTATATTGAAAGTGCTGAAGAGAAAAAAATAACTGTTAACTAAGAATATTGTATCTGCAAACTCTTCTTCAGAAATTAAGAAGAGATAGGACATTTCCCAGACAAAAAGTGAGGGATTTCATTATTACCATGTTACAAAAAAATGATAAAGGAATTTCTTCAAACTGAAAGAGAAGATGCTAAATAGTAACATAAAAACATGAAAGTATGAAACTCACTGGAAAAAGTAATCACACACTCTAATACTGTAATGATACTACATAAATCACTTATATCTTTAGTATGAAGGTTAAAAGATAAAATTATTAAAAATAATAGGTACAATAATTTGGTAAGTGACATACAATATAGGAACATTTAAGTTGTGAAATCAAAAAGTTAAAATATCAGAACTGATGGTGGAGTAAAAATGTAGTATTTAAATGAAATCAATACAAATTCAGTTTAACATAACTTTTTATAACTATTAGTTGTTTTTTGTAAGCCTCATCATAACCACAAAGCATAAAACTATAGTAAATACACAAAAGATAAAAATAAAGGAATCAAAACATTTCACTAGAGAAAATTACTTAGCCACAAAGTAAGACAACAAAAGAGAAAGACTGAAACAAAGGATGTACAAAAAAGCCAGGAAACAATTTTTTTAAATGGCAGTAGTAATTACTTACCTATCAATAATCACCTTATTTGTAAATGGATTAAATTATTCAATCTAAAGGCATAGAGTGCTAACTAGATGGAAAAACAAGACCCAACTTTATGCTGTCTACAAGAGACTTGTTTTACCTGTAAGGACACACATACACTAAAAATCAAGGGATGAAAAAAAGATATTCTAAGCCAATGGAAACCAAAAGAGAGCAGTAACTGTACTTCTATGAGGTAAAATAAGCTTTAGGTCCAGATAAATATACTGAAAAGGGGGTCAATTCAGAAAGAAGATACAACAATTATAAATATACACCCAACACTGGAGCACCTAAATATGTAAAGCAAATACTAATAAAAGGAGAATTGGATTGTAATGCAATAATAGTAAATGACTTCAAGGCTTTACTCTTAACAATGAAGAGATTCTCCAGGGAGAAAATCATTATAAAAACATCAAATGTGAGCTACACTTTAGACCAAATGAATCTAACAGACATATACAGAGCTGTCCATCCAGCTACAGAATACATATTCCTCTCAACTGCAGGTGGACCGTTCTCCAGGATAGATGATATGCTAGTCCACAAAACAAATCTTAAAAAAATTTAAGAAGATTGAAATTATATCAAGTATCTTTTCTGACCACAAAGGTATAAAACTAGAAATCAATAATGGAAGCAATTTCAGAAAATTAAAAAGTACTTGGAAGTTAAACAACATGTTTCTGGAAAAAATGAGTCAAAGAAGCAATTAAAAAGAAAATTAATATATATATTGAGACAAATGATAATGGAAACACAATACACCACAACTTATGAGATGCAGCAAGGGCAGTTCTAACACGAAAATTTATAGTAATAAATACTTATATCCCAAAAGAAGAAAGATTCCAAATAAACAATCTTTAGTACACTTAAAGTAGAAAAACAAGAGTATACTAAGCTCAAAATTAGTAAAGAAAATAATAAAGATTATGACAGAAATAAATAAAATAGAGACAGAAAAAATAATATAAAAGATGAACAAAACTCAGTTTTTTTTTTTATTTTTGAAAAGAACAAAATCAGCAAACCTGTGGTTAGACTAACTACTAAAAAAAAGACTCAAATAAAATTATAAATAAAAGAGAAGACATTACAACAATTCACATAGAAATACAGAAAATTATAAGAGACTACCATGAGCAACTATACACCAAAAAATTGGATAACCTAGAAGAAATGAATAAATTCCTAGACACATGCAACTACCAAGATTGAATTATAAATAAATAGAAAATTTGAACAGACCAACAATTAGTTAGGGATGGAATTAGTAATAAAATACCTTCCATCAAATAAAAGCTCAGAACCTATGGCTTCACTGCTTTATTCTACCAAACATTTCAAAAAAGACTTACATCAATTTTTCTCAATCTCTTGCAAAAAATTGAAGAACAGAGAATACTTCTAAATTCATTTTAATATGCCAGCATTACCCTGATACCAAAGCCAGAAAAAGACATTACAGGAAAAAAAAATACAGGCCAATATCTCTGATGAACATAGATGCAAAAATCCTCATCAGAATATTAGCAAATTTAATTCAACAGAATATCAAAAGAATCATTCACCACAATAAAGTAGGATTGATCTCAGAAATATATGAATGGTTCAACATATGCAAATCTATAAATGTGATATGCCACATTAACAAATTTTAGGACAGAAAACCATATGATTATCTCTATAGATTCAGAAAAATAATTGATGAAATCCTATGTCTTTTCATGATAAAACTTTTCCATAAATTAGATATAGAAAGACAATATCTCAACACAATTAGAGCTATATATGACAAACCCACAGCTAACATCATACTTAATGGTGAAAATTTAAAAGCTTTCCCTCCATTATTAGAAAGAAGACAAGGATGCCCATTCTCACCACTTCTATTCAATGTAACATGGGAAGTTGTAGCCAGAACATTTAGGCAAAATAAAGAAATAAAAGCCATGCAAATTAGAAAGGAAGTAGTTAAATTGTCCCTATTTGCACATAATATGCTCTTATATATAGAAAACCTTAAAAACTGACAAAAGAGATAAAACTAATAAACAAATGTAGTAAAGTTACAATATATAAAATCAACATACAAAAATCAGTAGCATTTCTATATACTAACAACAAATTATCTGAAATAGAAGTAAAGAAAACAGTTCTATTTATAATAGTTATCAAAGGAAATTCTTAGGAAAAAATAATCAAGGAGGTGAAAACTTCTACATTGGCAAATATAAAACATTGATGAAAGAAACTGAAGAAGGCACAAATAAATGAAAAGATATTCTATGTCCACAAATTGTGAGAAATCATGTTATTAAAATATCTCTGTTACTCAAAGTGATCTACAGTTTCAATGCAATGCTTAACAAAATACTGATAACATTTTCCATAAAAATAAAAAAATAAAATTTGTAAACAGCCACAAATGACCATGAGTATCTAAAGCAATCAGGAACAAAAAAGACAAAACTGGAAGCAAAGCATTCCCTAACTTCAAAATATGCTACAAAGATATAGTAATCAAAACAGCATAGTACTGGTATAAAAACAGCACACAGACTGATGAAACAGAATAGATAGCCCAGAAATAAGTCCATGCTTTTATGGTAAATTGATTTTCAGGAAAGGTGCCAAGACCTTACAATGGGGAAAAAACTGTCTGTTCAATAAAGGGTACTGGAACAACTGGATATCCACATACAGAAAAATGAAACTAGACCTTCATCATATACCATATACGCATGTCAATCAAATTAAAATAGATTAAATACTCAAATGTAAATCCTGAAATTGTAAAACTACTGGAAGAGAATATAGAGACAAAACTCAATGACATTTGATTGGGTGATAATTTTTTGGATATGAACTCAAAAGCATACGAAACAAAATCAAAAAGAGACACATGGGATTTTGTTAAATTAAAAAGCTTCTGCACAGCCAAGGAAACCATCAACATAAACAGACAACATACAGAAGGGGAAAAATATCTGTAAACCATACATGTACTAAAGGGGATTAATATCCAAAATATATAAGAAACTCAAATAATTCAACAGTAAGACAACAACCCAATTAAAAATTGGTCAAAAAATCTGAATAGATATTTCTTAAAGAAAATTTACAAATGGCCAAGAGTGACCTGAAAAAAAAAAGCTCAGTATAACTGGTAATCAGAGAAATGCAAATCAAATCCACAATGAGTTAGCACTATACTAATGTTAGAATGGTTATTATCAAAAAGACAAAAGGTAACAAGTGGTAGTGGGATGTGGAGAAAAGGGAACACTGAACACTGTTGGTGAGAATGTAAATTAGTATAGCCATTATGAAAAACAGAATTGAGGTTCCTCCAAAAATCAAAAACAGAACTACCATATGATCCAACAATCCCACTACTAGGCATATTTCCAAAAGAAATGAAATCAGCATATCAAAGAGATATCTGCACTTCCATGTTCATTGCAGCATTATTCACAATAGCAAAGATTGGAACCAACCAAAGTGTCCATCAAAGAAAAAATGGATAAAGAATATGCATTATATACACAATGGAATACTATTCAGCCTTTAAAAATGAAATCATGTCATTTTTGGCATAGATAAACTTTGAGGATGTTATGTTTAGTGAACTACACTAGGCATGGCAAGATAAATTCTACAGGATGTCACTTAAATGTGAAATTGAAAAATGTTGCCGTCATAAAAGTAGAGGATAGAATGATGGTTATCAGAGGATGAGGGTGGGGAGAAAAAGGGTTAAGAGATATTAGTTAAGGAAACAAAATTTCACTTAGATAGGAGAAATAAGGTCAAGCTATCTATTGTACAACATGATGACTGTAGGTAATAACAAAATATTATATACTTGAAAATTGCTAGGAGAGTAGATTTTATGTGTTCTCACCACGAAAACATTTTAAGTATGTTAACTAATACATATGTTAATTAGCTGAATGTAGCCATTCCACAATGTACACATATTTTGAAACAACGTGTTATACACATTTAATATGTACAATTGTATTTGTAAAATAAATAAACATGCAAAAGAAATTTTGGCAAAACATGACCACATTGTGCAAAATGCTTAGGCAAATACTGTAAGAATATTTTAAGTATCATTTTTACATTAATCACAATATATTTTCTTTATAAAAATTACATGCTTATAGAAGAGCAATGACAAGCAAAATTTGAATCTTACATGCTTGTTAAAGAAGAAAAGAAAATCTACAATAGCATTGAATGATGAGAAAGTATTAACTTGCTTTCATCTGTATTACAGTTAACTCAAAATAAGAGATAATTTTAGGAATTATTTTGGAAACTTAAACAAAAGTTTGTTCAGTACTTTCTGTTTAATAAGTGCCAGCTATATTTAAATTTAAGCACACCAGGACCAAAGCAGAGAGCCGAATCCAAGAAATCTATTCGAGAAACAACAACAACAACAATGACAACAACAAAAGGAGTAAGATTAGCTGGAATTGAATTTGCTGCCAGAGAGAAAAGAAAAAAAAAAAAAACTGCAAAAACCACATCTCAGAAAACATTTCCAAATGTGATTGAGAGTGCAGTCTGGTGGTTTATGTAGCAATGTAGAGAGAAAGTCCATCAGGAAATCAGAAAAACAGACGTGACCATGAGCCAGTGACCAGGAAGACAAGAAGATAGCTCAAGAACAACCAGCTTCACCATAATGTTTTCAAGACATTTGAAAAGATCTGCCTTTTCCACAGGACAAGGCTATAATGATATGTAGAGTTTACTCTGTGGTTCCAGATGTTTTTCTTCCTTAAAAAGATACCATTCATCTCCTTACTCTTTCATATAAGCAACAAACAGCTATTTAATCTAAAAGTAGATACTGGAGAATAAGTACTAACAATTTATAACTGATTTAAAAAACTAAATTTTGCTTACAGAGAAGTAAATTTAATTCAGGGATGTATTTTATGAAAACACTTCTAATACATATTCTAAAAGAATGTAGAGCTTGACAATTCAGATCTTAATCTGATTAATGTTTTTTGTTTTATTTTTTAATTCAAAGCAACTATATTTGCTAATCTTCAGATAATATTTATAGCATTATTAACTTCATTATTCATCTGGGTAGTTTAAACTATGTCCATTTGTATAGTTCATAGAGGCTCACATAATTAGTTTTATTTAGAAGGCTTCCATTAACAAGGATTTAAGATGAACACATATATAACCCAGAAACAAGGATGAATGGCATGAAACCTTGTCAAGAGAAGCATGCACCAAAGTTATAGTGTGACCAAAGTTGTGTACATAACCATTGATTTGATTTTGTGATATATTCCAAGCCTAGTCACAAAACAATGTAGATGGCAATAACAAGATAAGAAATATTTATTCTCTAATATACATGCAAGTACTGATTTAATAATATATAAATGTTCTCCCTTCAAAATTGTAATCACTTTTACATCATGGACCACATGAAGAGTATTCTATAATGCCAAATAAGGATGACATGTAGTGATGAATAATTAAAACTTAATCAGTAAAAATTATCATTGTATGCTAGGAAAAGGAATTAGATTGTTCTCATGCTGCTATGAAGAAATACCTGAGACGGGATAATTTATGAAGGAAAAAGGATTAATTGACTCACAGTTCCACATGGCTGGGGAGACCTCAGGAAACTTACAATAATGGTGGAAGGCACCTCTTCACAGGCTGGCAGGAGAAAGAATGAGAGCAAAGGGGGAAGCCCCTTATAAAACCATCAGCTCTCTGGAGAACACACTCCTGGAGAAGAGCAGCATAGGAGTAACTGCCCCCATGATTCAATTACCTCCCACCAGCTCTGTCCCATAACACATGGGGATTATGGGAATTACATTTCAAGATGAAATTTGGGTGGGGACACAGCCAAATAAGATCATTCCACCCCTGGCCCCTCCAAACATCATGTCCTCACAGTCCTCACATTTCAAAACACAATCCCACCCTTCCAACAGTACACTGGAGTCTTAACTCATGCCAGTATTAACTCAAAAGTCCAAGTCCAAAGTCTCATCAAGGCAAGTCCCTTTCACCTATGAGCCTGTAAAATCAAAAGCAAATTCCTAGATACAATGGGGGTACAGGCATTGGGTAAATATACCCATTCTAAATGGGAAAAAAATGGCCAAAATTAAGAGGCTACAGGCCCTATGTAAGTCTGAAGTCCAGTGGGGCACTCAAATCTCAAAGTTCCAAAATGATCACCTTTGACTCTATATCTCACGTCCAAGTCACACTGACACAAGAGATGGGTTCCCATAGTCTTGGGCATCTCCGCCTCTGTAGCTTTGCAGGGTACATCCCCCTTCCTGGCTGCTTTCACAAGCTGGTGTTGAGTGGCTTTAGCTTTTCCAGGTGCACAATGTGAGCTGTCAGTGGATCTAGAATTCTGGGGTATAAAGGACGGTGGCCCTCTTCTCACAGCTCCAATAGGCAGTGCCTTAGTGAGGACTCTCTGTGGGGGCTCCAACCCCACATTTCCCTTCTGCACTGTCCTAGTAAAGGATCTCCATGAGGACTGCATATATGCAGCATACTTCTGTTTGGAGACCCAGGCATTTCCATATATCCTCTGAATCTAGGAGGAGACTCCCAAACCTCAATTCTTGACTTCTGTACACCCACAGGCCCAACACCATGAGTAAGTTGACAAGGCTTGGGGCTTGCACCCTCTGAAGCAATGGCCTGAGCTGTACATTGGCCCCTTTTAGCCACAGCTGGGAAGCAGGGTTCCAAGTCCCAAGACTGCTGGCTCACAAAACCATTTTTCCCCCTAGGCCTCCGGGCTTGTGATGGAAGAGGCTGCTGTGAAGACCTCTGAAATGCCCTGGAGACATTTTCCCCATTGTCTTGGCAATTAACATTTGGCTCCTCATTATTTATGCAAATTTTTGCAGCTGGCTTGTCTTTCTCCTCAGAAAATGGGTTTTTCTTTGCTATTGTATCATCAGGCTGCAAATTTTCTGAAATTTTATGCTCTGCTTTCCTTTTAAATATGTTTCAATTCCAAAGCACATATTTGTGAATGAATAAAACTGAATGTTTTTACAAGCACCAAAGTCAAACTTTGCTTCTTAGAAATTTCTTCCACCAGATACCCTAAATCATGTTTCTCAAGTTCAAAATTCCACAGATCTCTAGGGAAGGGGTGAAATACCACCAGTTGCTTTGCTAAAGCATAGCAGGAGTCACCTGTGCTCCAGTCCCAAATAAGTTTCTCATCTCCATCTAAGCATCTCAGCCTGGACTTCATTGTCCGTATCACTATCAGCATTTTGGTCAAAACCATTCAACACATCTCTAGGAAGGTCCAAATTTTCACATATTTGCCTGTCTTCTTCTGAGCCCCCTGAACTGTTCCAACCTCTGCTTGTTACCCAGTTCCAAAGTCACTTCCACATTTGGGGTATCTTTATAGTAATACCTCACTCTACTAGTACCAGTTTACTGTATTAGTCCATTCTCACACTGGTATAAAGAAATACCTGACAACTGGTAATTGATAAAGGAAAGAAGTTTAATCAACTCACAGTTCTGCATGGCTTGGGAGGCCTCAGGAAACTTACTGCAAAAGGTACCTCTTCATAGGGTGTCAGGAGAGAGAATGAGAGTGAAGTGAAGGGGGCAGCCCCTTATAAAACCATCAGACCTCTTGAGATCTTACTCACTAACACGAGAACAGTAGCATGAGGGTAACCAGCCCCATGATTCAATTATCTCCCTCCGAGTCCCTCCCATGACACATGGGGATTATGGGAACTACAATTCAAGAATTGATTTGGGTAGGGACACAGCCAAATCATATCAGGTAAGTAATATATATAATCTATCTACAAATTAATGTTGTTACAATATCATATACACATATGCAAACCACATCCAAATATTTTCAAGAATATTTCCCCATGTATAAGAAATTATCCTTCAAGAAACTGGAGAAGGGATAGATACATAGATAGATGATAGATAGATGATAGATAGATAGATAGATAGATAGATAGATAGATAGATAATCTCTTCAATGAGCCCTATCCCCTAAATACTAACAAAGAAATGACAACAAACAGAGATACTTCAATAACATTTGACCAGATGCATAAATATACGTTGTGAAAGACACTCAGGTACTCATGTGGAACCAAACAGGACATTTGCCAGTATGAAAATTCTTAACTATGCTAGAATTAACTCTCTTTTGGACCAAATAATGTACTTTTAGTAAAGCATATTATATTTAAGAAAGTATCATCAGTTGATAAAAACATTTGTCTTCTTTCTTTTTATAAATTTTGTTTTGCAATTTACAGAAGAAACTGTGTTTTAGTATCAAAGAGGAAAACCAGCTGATCTGAATGTATCCCATGTAAGTGATTTATCAATCCCACTTATCAAATGTAAGAGATTTGTCTGAGTAAATCTGTGGCAGAACTATAATTATAACCCTCTTGTTGAAGCAATGCTCTTCCTTGACCCATTGCACATTTCTCTGAGCTTTGCATATTTTGAAATGGAGAAAACATTTATTTACTTATTTGGAAGTGTGAATATGATTTAGAGAAAAACAATAGATCCAGAATTTCAAATTTTTTCTGTCTCTAACTGTCTTCAATCCTTTATAAGTCCTCAGTTTTTAGTTTATTGTTAAATAAAACATAATTATCTGATAAATCTTTGTAATGTGGTCTGATTTTTCTTGTAGCAAATCTAGCAACCTGACCCAAACTAGCACATTTTCTGGCTTCCTCTCATTAAAAGAAATTACAATAAATTGAGCCAGACTTTATGTCCTTGGGCAGATTTTTGTAAGCACTAAAGTTTTGGTTTGCTAGATAAGGAAAAGAATAAAAAACTCCCTTGGCATTTTTACAGGTTTAAAGCCATAAGGCAAGATGTTCATTTTGTTAAAGAAGAAATACATAAATTTTTTATCTGTCTTCATGTCTATTTTTGTCTTACAACCATCAATCTGATAATAAGTCAACTACAGGTGTCTAATTTCTAAGGTAGTGATGTGCAGACATTGCAGATAGCTGGTACCTAGCTGGTAGGAGGAGCAATGCCTACCGTTACCTAAATCTGTAACTTAATTCTATTAAGTGATACTTTGCTTCTATGCTATAATGCTGTGGAAAGGCTAGAAAAGGACAATATACACCAATTCGAAAATCAAAAGTCACCAAATCAATCTTAAAAATTCAAATGGAACTAGACTGTCAAGTGGGAATGCTAGAACTGGGGAAACACTACCAGCTTTCTTAGTGTATGGAAGATCAAATACGGAGATTCACTTCAAAAATATTAATGCTATTATGAAGAAGTATAATGACTAATTCTTCTCTAAATCTAAACACTTCAGAATAATTTAGGTTACTTTATTATAACTCCTTGTACACAAGACAACTTTGAGTTTCCAACTAGAGATTAGGGATCCCCTTCTTTGTCAGTCACTTGAAGTACAGTCATCAATTGGATAGGAGTATTTAAGTGCCACTTAGGGAAACAGGGAATAGAGTAAGTGATATCCATGGTCACTTTCAGTCATCAGCTTGTAGCTGTAAAAGCACCTGAAATTCAACTAAAAATAAGTTTATTTATAAATAAATAATTGTGTCTAGAAATGGAAAACTGCCTCCTTTATGAAGCCGTGTTGATTTTATTCATTATTTTCTTCTGTTTCCTGATAATTTAAACTTTGTGATGGCATTTGTCTTCTAAAACTGACCCTTAGGTGTTTCTCTTAATGTTTACAAATATTCAGCAACTGGGTGGCCTATTATTGTGGGTTATGAAGTAAAAATCAAGAATTTGTAGATTATTTGTCCTTCTGTAGATTTGTCACCATGGCCTTAGGCAAATTGTTAAATTTCCATAATACTGAGTGATAAAATTCATAATTAAAGGTGTTAAAAACTGAATGAATGGTGGAAATTTCTCATTCTTAATATCTTATATTCTTTAAAGGTAGATATATTGACAGTCTTTGTCTTCTTTTTGAGTTCAAAGAAGAATCTTTCAATACATAATATAATGAGATATTATTCTTTGCTTGTTAGTAACAAGAAAACATAGAATTCAATGCTTATTATTATAATGGTTTAGGTTGAAACTAAAATTTTTACTGGAAAACATAACAACTAAAGCCCCTCTTCCCTCAATTTATACCAAAACTCATAGTACCTTCTGGTTTTGTAACGGAACACTAATCTCAGTTTACAGAGTCTGTTGTGTTCTTGTATTTCTACATTTATTTATTTTTTTAAACACAAACCATAGTCAACAGTTTTATTGAAATAATTCGTGGCTATATTTGCTAAACATATTTTTGTTGCTTAGTTTTTTACATTAAGAGTCAAATGGCAATAATCCCAGCATTTCAGTGGGGATTAACAAAATTACAGGATTTATCTCCTGTTGTCAAGAACTGCGGAGTATAAACCTCGGAAGACTGAATTGCCTTGCAGTGGAGCACAGAAATGGGGGATGGGGACAGGTGTGGAAGGGAATGGAGGTGTGGTCTCTGCAACACCAATTGAATAACTTTGTCAGAAACAATTTGTGAGTCAAGTTTTCACTGTTTTTATTTCATACTTTCCATTTATACATTTTACATAATAATATCTTTATGACATTATATTTATTCTTGTTAAGTATAATCAGCATTATTTCCATTTGCTCATTCTCAGAAATTAGAAGAAAAGAAAAATTCCACTTGTAGACATTAGAAATTTAAAACTATGTAACTATAGAGTTATTCTGTAAAAAACAATAAACAAACAAGCAAACTCCATAATCCTGTATCTGAATGATTTTGACTCTTCACTATTTCAAAATTTGTAATAAAAAAAGATTATATCTTGTTTGGTGAGTTTCCAAAGTATAAATGACTATTATTGCTTCTTTATTTTGCTTATTTCATGCTTAAATTCTAAGGAGGACCTTGGATTAATGAAAAATTACTTCACTGGAAGCACATTTGGATTAAAAATATTTATAATTAACAGAGTTTGAAAGTGGACCTTTGTGAAGTTATCTGCCATCCAAAACTGGCAGTTTAGATGATGCTCTGGTGTTCCAATTAGCCTTACCCTCTTTACAGCACACACCTAAGTAGCCCTGCAAAAATATTTAAAAAAAGTGCTAGTTCTCCCCGGGTCCCATGTCAACTGTGAAGTTCTTCTATTCATCTTCCACTCACCTGTTTGCAGAACTGCACTTGTATTATCAATGTGATATCATAGCTTTAACAATGAACTCTTTTGTAATCAAGGAGCTCTATTATTCACAATTATTCCCTGTGTTTATGACAGAAAATGGCTTGTTGGTCTCTGCCGAACGGTACTTGAGATTCTGCTTTAGCTCTTTAGAAAACAGCAACAATGTCTGCTTTTCTAGACTATGAATATTATAGGTGACATAAAATCTATTTGCTTTATGTGACCATCTGTTGGTAGTAAGATTCAATCCTACACTGCCAAGTCATTTACCTACTATGTTTTAGAACCGTTTATAATTACTATCTGGTAAGTAAGCTACTAAAGTGATACAATGTAAAGAACAGATCAAGGATTTGCGTAGCCTTGACCAAATTACTTTAATCTCTGCTCTGTTTCCTAATTTTTAAATGAGAAGTTTGTATTGGGCAATATCCAAGGTCCCTTATAATGCACCATATGTTTCATAGCTTTTGGTGGTATTTTGTATCAGTGTTGTTTGTGGGAGGATTTTCTACCTCTTACTTCTCCTCCTTCCTTTCCATTTTCTTCTTCTCTTCTTATTCTTTTTAATCGTGCTTATGCCTATTTATATTACATGACATCAAAACATTAATATGAGTTATTATCTTTGTATTTTGCAGATGCTCATTTATAACAAGACCTCCAAACAGTCGTGTTTTTAACGTTACTTAAAAAAATCCTTACTAGGGTACAGTTGATCATGATCTATACTATACATTATTTACACTTTTCTTTAATAAAGACCCAGACTTTTCAAAGAGGCCCTGCTTCATAGACTTCCAACAACAGGAGGTTTAATTGATTAAGACTGATGCTGCAGTGCTCTCTATTCTATCTTAGCATTTGCTTTGAAGCCATGCTTCCCACAGAGTGCCCCCAGCCTATCACCAACTTGGAAAGCATACAAAGACAGCACTGCCACCAGCAGACACAGACTGCTCTGAGGACTTTGGCTGAAGGACTCTCTGATGGTTTTACTAATACTTCCTTAGCCTGCTCAACTGTCTAGAGGGCTTCTATACAACTTTTTCTCCCTCTCCTTCACTTAGGTCCCAAGGCTCTTTCAGAAATTCTCTGTTCCCTCTTCATTTTCTTCCACACAGTTGGTTCTCTAATAATACCCTTGCACATTTAATCCTATCTTGGCATCTGCTTCTCAGAAGTCCTGGACAAGCACAGGCCCAAAATAATAGAGGTGTACAGCTATCTCAATATTTAAAAACTAAAATACAGTCTCTAAAAAACCATAAACTTCAGATGTATTGAGATCAAATAAAATATAAAGACAAGGCGATCAACAAATAGCAAACAGGTTTATAATATCCATAGTTCAAAATGTTCTTGTGTCCTTTCTGTATAGAGGAGGAATTCAATATTTAATTCATTTCTATTGCAAGTCCCAGACCTGCATTGGTGCAATACACACACCATCTCAATGCTCACACCAACATCGTTCTGGCAAATAAGGAAAAGTTAAACTCAGAGTGGCTAGGGCTGAACATACACAGCTATGGAGTGTTGGAGTAGAAATCTGAATCTAAGTTGCAAACTCATTCTTAGTTCTTCACTTCACACTCCTTCATATGATGGTAGATTGCAAGACTAAGAAAATAGAATAGCTGCACATTTTTCATATTGTTTTGTTTTACATGGGTTGCTCTAACTCATAGTTGCTAAACAAAAAACAATCAAATTAATTGTGATGAGTGTATATATGTCAAACCTAGTTGATTGTACCAGCCACAGGGACTTGTTCTTTTGTAAATGATTAATCTTGTTTACTATTAAAAAGATATGTTTGTCAAGTCTTCAGAAGACAATGTGGGGTTGCAGATATGTAGGGTGATATATTTAGAATGCAAAATGAGCTTGTTAGAATGAAATAAAACTTAGAGCAGCAAGATGAAGTTTAAAGGAGAAAACATGTGGCCCTGATTTTAAGTTCAAAAGATAATTTTCTAAGTACAGGATGTGACTGCTCCAAGATGAGACCATTTTTCTTCTGAATGTAATATATGGGTTGGTCTTCTGGAATGACAAGAGTTCATGGAAAGGTCCAAGATTTTATATGACCACAATCTCAAAATGAGCCAACAGTGTTACTCTGATACTTAAAAGAAATCTACTTTTGGACTGTGCTAATTTACATATGGCAATATAAAAGAAAGTTAAACACACAGATCTGGAAGATGGTTCCTGGTTTTGGGCACCAACTTAAAGAGGAACCTCCATAAACTTCAGTGTTATGGAAAGAATGCTGAACCAATACTCTGGATTAGGGCTATGATTAGCCATGCATTCTACAAACATTTAAGTGCACACTATAAAACAAAACTGTGCTTGATAATGGGATGAAAAAATGATCATTGCACTCAAGGAGTTCAAGGCTTGCAGCAGACTATCTGTGCATTTAAGTAAAGAGAAAAGCTTACAGGAAAATGCAAGTTGCCTTCAAATATTTGAAAATATTTTGATAGGTAAGGTTTAACTTTTCCAAGCCTGGTTCTGTTAAGGCTGGTCTCAGAGAAAAGAAACTGGCCTCCTACAGAACTGGTGAGAAATTGTTATGCTCCCAGTAAGGTACTTAAAATAATCATTCACCTTAGTCAAGAACTTCCAGCCCCCTAATCATAAACACAAACATGGCAAATCTTACAGTAATCTTTGGCTTGGAGCTTGACTACCTTCTCTTCAGAGGAATGGTGGTACCCGTTGTACCGTCACTTTTTCTGAACACTGAATTGACAAGAGAGCACTTGGTATTATTATATTCCATCCCCTAAGCATTCTAGAAAAGGAGTGAAGAGTTGTAAAGATCACCTTCCTGGAATCTGACATCCGTCCCTGATGCTTTGCTTTGCACTGCTTCAGATAATGGTAGGCAACGCACAACTCTAACACCTCTTTTCCTGTCTTTATTATTTCTTTCCTATGAATGCTGCCTCAATGAGTCTTCTGAGCTATTTGCCTTCTTTTCATCAGATGTATATAAAAAGAAATATGTTGCCTAATAAAAATTAGTCACTCAAAAGTTTGTTGAATAAGATATGCAGAAATTAAACTATAATCAGTGGGTAGAAGTTGCATCCAACAAATTTTCACAGGAATGAGAGAATATTATAAAATTAGAAATAATAAATTAATATTTTCTGAGGAGACTCATGGAAAATTCAAGAAGAATTAGGGATGGCATTACTTAAGTACGTTATTCAATTTATTTTTACATTGAATGATTTATATGTTGGGTGGAGAATGTTCTACTGGTAAATCTCTGATTCCACTTCCAATTCTAAAATGTGTAGTTCCTATGTTTTGAATGGGCAACCCAAAACTGCATTTATGAAGTTGGTCTCATGTGATTGATTAAATGCCTGTATCTAATCTGTAAATTTTCTCAATGGCAATGTTTTCTGACTGTATTATTTGTATGTTTACATGACCCTCTTGGTCTCTTAGGTTTTAAAATAATGAGTGGCATTTAGCACTACAATTACACATTTTTTATTACTTCAATATTAGTTATTTTTAAAGAAATATTTTAAATGTATATTGTTTTCATTTATCTGCATTCTGTCTTTTTAACTTTTAGAGTACAAATCAAGTTTAGTCAAAGGTTAAATTTTATCTGAACCTACAAGATTTTTCCTGAAAGCATGACTAAAACCTATTACTTTTTTCCTCAGAGAAAATTTATTAGCACTATAAAGTGGAAAGACTGTCCTCATGTGGAAATGGTATAAAAGGTGTAAAATTGAAAAACTCCTAACAAGAGGGTCTTATTTTTATACTACCCTGAAAGACAATGTATGCTGGCAGTACTGAACATTATAACTAAACTTAGCATTTATAAAATATACCTTACTTAGTTTGATGCCAGAATCTCTCTTTAAATAAAAGCTCATTTATAGTAAAATAGCAACAGTAATCAACTTCATCCATTGTTTCCTGTTTGATAATACACCAAACACTATAGTTAAAACAGTAGAGCCAAACCTCAAATCTTAAAACAGTCATGACTAAAGATTGTAAAAACACTCTGCCTATATGGTGAAAGGCTATAAATGGCTAATTTGAAAAGAGAAAATCTTATTATACCTGTGAGACAAATAAGTAATGAATTTTGTGAAAAATTAATGGAAAAAATTTAAATATACCATCATCTCTGATCCCACAGATTTCTTCTTTATTTGACATTTCCTTTTCCGAGGTACCTAATTTGTATCTCATAAATGTTTTAACAAGGAATCAGGAATCTAACATGTAAGATAAGGTCATCTTTTTCTTTTTTCACAGTAATTTTTCAAATAACTCAACGTCTTAAAGTTCTAGAATGGAAAACTTTTTTTTTTAATTTTTATTGTACTTTAAGTTTTAGGGTATATGTGCAGAATGTGCAGGTTAGTTCCATATGTATACATGTGCCATGCTGGTGTGTTGCACCCATTAACTCGTCATTTAGCATTAGGTATATCTCCTAATGCTATCCCTCCCCCCTCCCCCCCACCCCACTACAGTCCCCAGAGTGTGATGTTCCCCTTCCTGTGTCCATGTGTTCTCATTGTTCAATTCCCATGTTTTTTTTTCAAATAAGTACAAACATTACCAGATATTTACTCTCCTATTATAGTTAGTCTCTGGAAGAGGTAGTCACATGTACCTAGAGCTGTTCTTAAATACGAAAGAAACTGGGAAAGTCAAATTTTAATAATAAGTTTTCTTTATGTGACATCTGAACATGTGATGCTTATAGAAATACTCCAAACATAAGTCTCACTCTGTCACCGAGGCTGGAGTGCAGTGGTGCTATCTCAGCTCACTTCAACCTCTGCTCTGGGTTCAAGTGCTTCTGCTGCCTCAGCCTCCTGAGTAGCTGGGATTACAGGCACGCATCACCACGCCTGCTTATTTTCTTGTATTTTTAGTAGAGACGGGGTTTCACCATGTTGGCCAGGCTGGTCTCGAACTCCTGACTCAGGTGATCCTTCCACCATGACCTCCCTCCTAACGCGCTGGGATTATAGGCATGAACCACCACGCCCATCCCACAATCCCTTCTTGATACATCCTAATTGTTGAGGGAACAAGTAAGTGATGTGTTCTGGAATATAGTTAGGGAACCCTGAGCCTATGTGCATAAACGACACCAGTCATTGTAAACAATGTTGGTTCATCTTGAAACTCAGTTAAGTGGAGGAAGATTAAGGGAGCTCTTCTGTAATTGTGAAATGATGAAGTCTTAATGACATACAATGTTGGCAAATTAGCCATTTGATTTAAGACAATTTTTATATTCTTCTTATATAGCTGTAAGCTTAGATATAACCATTAATTATCAACATTTCACAAAGGAAATATTAGTTCTATTTTTTCATGTAACTCTGTTATTATTTCTGAGCCTACTGAAAATCGCAAATGATTTTCTTTGCTCTGGTTTCAAGCCTTTCAGGAAAGTATCTATAGATAAGCGTGTACCTCAACAACAGCAATGACAATGAATCTTTCAAAACTGCTTGGGCTCAAAAGTTCTCATAAGAACTGAAGTTAGTAATTGACATCCAATTGATGACACGTAAATATACTGTGAAAAACATAGGAGCTTTCTAAGTACTAAATTTCTATATTCTTTCATGAGATCACTTGATTGGAAAGTATTCAGGCAAAAAGATCGTGCAGAACGCCATTGGGAATATTTATGAAAATAGAAAGGTTCTGAATAGCCTGCAAGTTATATATCTAGTTTCAGGAGATTTTTTTCATGAATATATTATGTCAGAAACAGGTTAGAGATCATATTCATGCTTGGCTGTTTGTAGAACTGTTTTTTCTTAAATGATACTTACCTACAATATTAACAGCTGTCTACTTTGTAAAAAAAAAAAAAAAGCTAGTATTTTAATCAATTTAAGTATTTTGACGAATATATTGAACACTGTGTAACCTGCACACTTGAAAAGTATCACTTAAATTTCATTTTCAAAAATGTTCCCTAAACATGTGGCTAGAATGTACTTGATGCACGAGACTTTATCCACAGTATAAATCCCCTCTGGCCTTCTTTTGACAATAAAGCAAGCAAACAAACAAAACCTGGAGCAGACTTTTAGGAGAAAGTAAAATATGAAATACACACATTTTCTTAATCTCTGGCATCCATAGCTAGGATGTCAATTCTAATATTCAATCTTGAAAATAAATTAGGGGCTTATTGGATAGAAATCAATGTTTTATTTCATTTAGGTCATAATATGACTTTAGTTTATTTTAGGACATATCTCTTAACTGTTTACTAATTCTCTGCCTTTGGAATAAAAATGGAATCTCATCTTGAAGTATTTACTAATTTAAGTCCAACTACATGTATACATACATATATATATATATACACACACACACACACATATATATATAGCAGCCATCCCAACTCAAGGAGGCTCTTAAATGTTTCAAATACAGAAATTATAGATACAAAATATTACAACTACTGATGCAGAACTTTCAAAAATTACCTGGAAATACTTATACTGAGTTTTATTCAGTGATGGATTTACTTTGAAGAAAAATATTGTTTGTGGCTTAAAACATTTGAGCTAGACTATTTTTGAAGCTTACAAAATAGTGCCATAAATGCATCTCAAATTCGAGTCCTGAAGGAGTTACCAAAATGATGATTTCATACAGAAATAAATATACATGGCAAGTTACACATGCGTGTATGGCAGAAACATACATTTCCACATTGTGAAGCAATGAAAAACCTCACAAAGGTTATATAAATTTAAACCAATAAAACTATTTGCAGCACCTTTTTCTTTGTCTTCTAAACTCATTCCAGCTTTGGCTCCTTCTTTGTCTTTGTTCAGCCTCTGTCTTCCCTACAAATATGCATATAAAAAACATTTTGGAAAGCAGATGCTAATAAACACACAAGTCTTAATGTCATCACACATGCCATACCTTGTCCATGCAAGGAACTTCCACTATAACCTGGAACCATTCCTTCAGCATTAAAACATGGCTCAGGATTTATCTCTTCAAAGAAACTTTGACAGAATAACCAAAGTAATTTAATTCACTCCAACAAGATTATCTTGCTAGAATCCAACACAGTTATATTTATATTTTGAACCTAATGAAAATATTTTATCAATATCCTTAAGCAAAAATCACTTACTAAATAAAGACTTAAAAATAGGCTTATTACTTTTATACATGAATGTGCCTTATATTAACCCTTGTTTTCAAAGCCCGAAACCCAGCTTCACTCTCCATTTGCTCAATTGTATATGGCCCATATGAAATTCCAAGCTCACTCACCCTCCCCCGTGGTGATATAAGCACTGGTCCAGTAAAGATTCCTGAATAATAAAGTGTCAGTGATTGCTACTCTTCCCACTGTAGCATGGAGCCTTGATCCAAATATTTAAGTCATATTCTTCTAGAAAGTGCCAAATACTGGAGATACCACATACACATCTTAAATATAACGGGCAAGATGCAGGAATGAGACTAAGATCCACAGAACATGAGATTCACATTAGTTAGGAATAGAATCAAGTAGTTATGGAAACATGAAGAGTAAAACCTCTGACTGATTGCCAGAAATTCTACATATTTGCACTTTGGTCTTATAGATTGGACATGGGACTAGAGACTTGATTAGAGAATCAAAGACATGAGAGACGCAGAGTTTTGAAAACCAAACACTAACAACATTTTATGATCTTCTCGTAGTTTCTGTAATGAACATTAATCTACTAAGTTAACTAATATTTTATCTAGAAATTTTGTTTTTCAGTACTTAATTCAATAAAAGCACTAAACATATAGTGCAATACATGTAGAATGTGGTACAATATGAAACACCATTAGAAAGAGATTGATGTATGTATGCTGAAGTGGAAATTTTCATGAGAGGTTGAGTAAAAAATGTGATGTTCAAGATATCATATATAAGATTATCGTATGTTTATTAAATGTAATATGTAGAGGAAATAATATTAAAAAGATATTCACAAAATTGTTAACATTGGGTACCTTTAATAGCATTAGTTTGAGTCACTAAGAATGGGTTTTAATTTTTTTACTTCATATATATTTTATTTCTTATATTTTTATTGTATAAATCACTTTTTAATAATATACTAACTTAAAAAATATAATAAATCAAAATATATTACTTAATAAATTATTTGATATTAATAAAATAGGAAACTTCCATACGCAATTGCTATCAATATATCTCAAAACTTCATCTTCAGATATAAAATATCTTACTTTTAAAAATTATATAATTACTATTATTTATAATTTCAGTCTGGATTGTTCTTCCCTCAGTTTTTCAGTTTGAATTTACATAATATTCTCATGATTACATGTAAAATTTTCATGTGCCCTTAGCAACATATGTCCTTAGGGATAAGGGTGGAAAAACCCTGCAACTACTATTTGTCAAAATTCTTCTGTATGCTCCATGTTACAGTTTTATGAATTAGCTGCCTATCTCTGTCTGTCTCTTTCTCTCTCCCTAGCTTTCTGTTTCTCCCTCTGATTTTCACAGATGCCCATAAAAACACACTTACATACCAAATTTTCCTCCAAGAACATGCACACCATGCCAAAGGGACAGTTGAGAAGGAATTCAGTTGTCTGACAACGGCCCATCCCCAAAATAATTCTGATATTGGCACTGGTCCTGGCTCACTAGTTAAAATATCTTGCTTCTAAATATCTGGGCATTTTTTCTGCCATTTGATCTAATTTGGGGCCTCCAAAATTTATCTGAATTGTCTAATATTAACTATCAAAAAGAATATAACCTAGTTCTTGATCCAGTTTCCCAAGAAAAGGCTTATTGTCTGCAATGCAAATTTGCTATTATTCAACCAACAACTTTGAAACTGTAAATTTAAAGAGTGCTGCATTTATCCATCTGTTAAAAAAATCACGTTAGAGACTCGCCCCCCCATCCACCATCGATAAATAGAGACCTTCTTACTTTATATTTCACCTGTTTCAGTACAGGTGACAGAAACCAGGCCTGGCTAATTTACACACAAAAAAAGAACTTACTAACAGCTAGATTTAAGCTTAAGAAGCAATGGGTAATATCTACATTAAGATAATTTTTAAATCTATTGAGAGCTAAAAAGGAAAACTTTCCTTTGTTTGGATCGGAAGACTCAGACCCAGTATTATACCAATTCTCTTGAATTTAATCTAAAAATTCAATGCAATTTTTATAATTTATCAGTAAGAGTTCTCCTTAACCAAATTAGCAGATTATAAAGTTCACATGAAAAATAAATGAACAGGCAAAAATACTTCTTTAGAAATTCTGCTTCCCAAAACGGAAAAATGCATTGACATGGGACTAACACTACCAGATATTAAAACATATTATGAAGCTATAGTCTTTAAAACACTGTCTCTTCATTAAATGCCATTTCATTTTCTATCCTTGAGACTTTCTACCCTTGAGACTCTTCAATCAAGTGATATTCTTCCAGGTGAATTTCAAACGCTAAACCACTGACACATCTTAAAACTAAAACTACATTCAAAGTCTTCAAAGCGGAATCAAATATTGGTGTCAGTTCCAGTGCTAAAATTTACTGAAAAGAAAGAATATACATTGTATATAGAAGCTTTATTCATAAAAGCCTAAAACTTAACCCAGATGTTCATCAATAGAAGAATTCATAAACAAATCTTAGTATATTTACACAATGAACTAATAATACTCAGAGAACCAAACTAAAATAGAAATTCACTGGTAAATGAATGGATCTTAAAAACCTGATTTTGAGCAAAAGCAACAAAACACAAAAGAATATATGCTGCCTGATTTCATTTAGACAAAATCCAAGAATATAGAAGACTCATCTATACTGATAGAAATTACATAGTGATTTCTTATTATGCATGGGAGGTGGGGGGATTTACTAAAAAGGGGCATGAGGGAACTTTCTGGAATGATGGAAAAGCTTTATATCTTGGTTGGTGGTTACATGGATATATACAATTGTCAAAACTTATCAAACTGTACAATCTTGATCTGTACACTTTATTTTATGTAAATTATACCTCAACACAAACCATATAAAGTGCATCACTTTAGACAAAAGAAAAGAAGTCAAGCATAAAGCAAAATGGATGTGAATTATAATGCATGTCCTTGGATAGCCAAAAAAACACATCTCTCTTTCCACTGAAACAATTCCAGTCTTAACTCTCCCTGTCCCTATTTTGTGACAGTACACATCATCCAACTCATCACCTCCACTAGTGCTGGAACCTCTCCCATTTATTTTACCATTTTCCTGGTGGCATAAGAAGCTCCTAATCAGTCTCAGATTCCAACTCAATAAACCCATATTATGTATAATAAAACCTTAAAATTAGCAGAAAGCAAATAATGAAGATGAGAAGCCAACATTTTTAGTTATAACCAATAGAGCTATGATGTCTATTCCACCCCACTCCCCCAAACACACATACACACAACACACTCAAACATACATACACACATAGTCTCTACTTTTGGCTTCTTGACGAACCAATGAATTTGGGATATAAGGTTTAAATGAAGCAGGACCATATGTATATTATTTGTTATTTCATAGCATACATTGGCTCTTATAAAATCGTTACCTAAAAACTTATTTTCTCCCAGTTAAAACATTAGCTTCAAATAGATATTTCACTGCTTTGTGCAGCCAACTGCTTCTGAGTTTAAGATAAGGCCAGTAAATCTTATGGGAATTTTCTCATTTTTATGTGAAGTGACTCTCTTAGTAACAATGGTGTGAGAAATACAAAACTATATAAAAGAGAGCTCAGCTAAGTCTATGGTACTAGCAGAGACATAAAAGACAAGGAAACAAAATCTAATTTCAGAATAGATACCTTCTGTGGTTTAAATGTGTTTCTTAAAATTCATGTACGGAAAATTAATTCCCAATGCAAGATAATTGGGAGAGGAAATCTTTTGAAAGGCGTTTGGGCTATATAGTATCCACCCTCATGAAGGGATTAATGCTGCTCTCAAAAGGGCTATTTGGTGTGAGTTCTCTATCTTCTGCTCCTTTTTAATGAATAGCCTTCCTCCCCAGTAAAGGAAGCAGTGTTCAAGGCATCACCTTGAAAGCAGAGACTGGATCCATACCAGACAACAGATACTGGTACCTTGATCTTGGACCTCTCAGTCTCCAGAACTGTGAGAAAATAAATTTCTTTTCTTTATAAATTATGCAGTCTTAGATATTTTTTATAGCAGCACAAAATGTACTGAGATCGTTTCCATTCAGTACATTTCTTTTAATAATGTGAGGAATTCAGTGCAATCATTTTACTGCTACGTAATTGTCTAGTCTGTGAATTGTGGAAACACTCTGGAGATCAATGATTCATTTTAGCCAATTGAAAACTAGTCTCTTGGCCATGGTAAAAGCCATGTCTTTTTGATAAAGAGGAATCCAACCTGTTGAAAACATGTGTATAACCTCCATCCCTAATGCTGGAACCACTTTCCTTAGGAAACTATTTAAAAACAATGAGTTACTTAGAGACAGAGGCTGATCAATATTTATAGAGTAGGTCATCATATTCACAATATGAAGTGCTCTCCTACATCAAAGTGCTTTCCTACATACTATTACAAATACTATGTATTACATACAAATTATATGTAATACATACAAATTATATGTAATACATACAAATAATATGTAATACATACAAATAATATGTATTATATATTAATACATACAAACTTATTACAAATAAGTATTCAAATAAAATATAACTATTCTCTTGACCTGAGCCCATTTTAAGAATTTTATCATATAAATTTCTCTAAATTGAATTACCTTCAATATTTCTTTCTTACCCCTTCAAAGTCACTACACATCCTATTGGATCATTAGCCTTTTGCCCAGGAATTGGTATAGATCCTGATCTCAGTTTTCTCTTTTCCAGGTAAGTTCTTCATGTGAAGAGAAACATAAATAATATTAAAACATGTTATACAGTATGATAGAGATCTCAACATTATACTGTGGTTTCAAGAGAAGAGAATATTTTAAGCAGGTGATTCTGATCATGCTGATTGGAGATGGCATTGTAAAGGGAATAGGTAAGATGTCATAAGAAAACAATGGAGGAACAATGAAGGAAGAGTATAATCTAAGAACATGTCACTCTGTGTGACAGATTATAAAATCTAAGTGGAGAATCTTTTATGCAATTGTCATATTTCTATATTGAGGAACTTGTGTTTATTTTCTCTCCAGCAGGGCGTCATCAGATGAGTTTGACTAGGGAAGATTCCATTAGATTGATATTTCAGAAAGATTCTGATAGCACCATGCAGAATGCATTAAAAAGGATGATGCAAAGGAGTGGAGATCAGTATAGAAGAAAAGAAAAGGAATTAAGACACTGGAAGTAGAAATGGAAGTGAGACTTAGATGGGAAAAATTATTGTAGATGTAGAATCAATAGAATTTGACAAACAATTAGACTAAGATCTGATAAAAAAAAAAAATAGGGATAATTCTAAAAGGCTTTCCCTTATTCACCATCTCTTCTGGGAAACCCAGTGAACCAGAAGTGTAGCAGAGGAGTAGCTATCATTCTGAAGGCCAGTAAGTTTACAAAAATGTATTTAGGACTCCTATGCCCCAGAACAAAAGAACCTAATCTAATGGAGGGACAGTCCTAATGAGTAATTCTGGGAAAAGTCAGGGCCTCCTATTAGGTTAATCTTTTGTCTGTGTCTTTCGTACTAATGTAATATCTGTTTCCCTTCCCGAGAATAGCTAACTACCGCCACCAGCACCGCCACCACCACCACCACAGCCTTGTTCCCTGTCTGATTCCTGTTGTCACTGTTTTCTCACTGGTTGTTTCCTGCATCCTTTCCTTTCGGCATTTTTGTTTTTGTTTGTTTATTTGTTGCTGTTACAGGTTTATCTAATAATTTTTTTCCACTTTTAGCATCCTAAATCTTTGAAGACATCTCTAAATATTCTCAAGTAAGGATGGCTGGGTTCTCCATATTAACTATTAATACTAAGCTGCCTAGAACTGAACTGAATTCTACATGGCCTTCTGGGGATTTGATCCTTCCATGACTTTTTCCCTGAGTGGGTCCCTTTGCCCTGATGGTGCTCCACAATCCTGCTGGGTTTCCTGCCATTTCCATTTCTCTAACTTAACTTTGTGCTGCCCCTTTAACATCTAACCTGTTTTCTCTGTAGTCAGAATACAGTGTCCTGAAGTATTACTGCCATTCCCTAATGCTAATGCTGATGCCAACAGCTATCCCAATGAAACAGGAGAAAGGTTATGGGAAGGGTTAAAGGTGTTTCTGAGTTAATTAAGTTACAGGTCACCTGATCTTAAGATTTCAGAAATTGGCAATGTGGTTATATGCACTTTGTTCTTATATATTTCTTTCTCTTACTGTGTAAAAAAATTTGCTCTGGAGAAACATTACCTTAAGCACCAATGTGGACAGATTATTGTAAAGCCGAACCATATATTTTATTATACAAGATTCAAGGTGGTTTTTATGACATTGCTTTTGAAATATTGATTAGCTCCTATTTAATTAGTTTATGCATTTTTCTGAAAGTTAAAATTGACTTGTATTAATGTGGGTTTTCAATTTCAAAAAGATATTATCTAATGTTAAAAACACAGATAATAATTTTCACTATCTAGGTCTCAGTTTCTAGAATGAGAAATTGGACGCTGTGAATTTTAAAGACTTTGATTGTTTTAGAACACTATAAATATGCGAAGATAATTTATTCATGTATATATATTTAAAGACACACTGAGTTACTTCCCTGGCCCTGCCCCACCTCCATGTCTCCCTTTGCAAATTAAAAAAAAAAAAATCAATTAAAAAAATAATGAAAATTGTACTTTGGTTTAGGAGTATCTGTATGTGATATATTTTTTAATTTAAAAAGTTTTTCTTATTGGTGCATGCATTATAACATTTACTGATTAAGTTAATATTCATGAATAATTCAAAAGAGTAAGTTCTACCTTTATCAAGTTAAAAATCCATTGTAATTTCCTCTGCCTCTACTTCAATAGTATTTTATCATGATAATTAATATTCTTTATAAAGAGGTGGCTCTGTTCCATGCCACAAATCAGATCATTGTCCTTTTTCAGTCTACAGAACCAATTTAGAGGAAATGAGATATGTCTTGTGTAAGACTTTCAAAAAAAAATGTAAGAATAATATCCTATCACGTTCAATTATTTCAAGAATGTTTACCTCCTGCTGTGTAAAACCTAATAACAATTTAGTTTTGCTTGGGGCGATATGTGGAGTCCTTATTTGTTTAAGCTTCATTTAAAATCTAGCCTACGGTACAAATGCATATCATGGATACTGTGGTTCGTTAACTCAAGGCCATATCATGCTCTAAAAGAAACACTGTTTTTCAATTAACCTATAGATTTTAGATAGCTATCCAAACTCATTTGGCACTCAGAGTAATTACATACTTTTAGCATCTTTATTCTTATTTTTGGTTTAGTGGAAATTTATTTCTTAATAACCTTTACCCTTTTCTCAAACTGCTGCAGATATAAGCCATTTTGCTTTAACAATTCCTCCCAAATTCATTCTCCCACATATGTTTGTTGAAAGCTTTAGTGATATCTAAATTAGGCTTGGCAGAAATAGAGACTTGCCATTTTTGCATGGCACATCCTATGGGGCACTGGTTTGAAGAAGGCAAATTGAAAATGAAAAGAGATTTGATGTTACAGGAAGGAGGCAAACAAATGTTTGAAAACACCATGATTGAAAAACATAATAACCTATGTTTATTTGTAATGTCTGAAGAATGCCATGGTTTGCTTAATTGAAAATTGTAGGCAATTCAAGGATACATATGCCATACATGGATTACTGAATTTCAAAATGCAATGTGATAAAGTACATTCAGCCCTAAAAGTTGAGTTTGTCAAAATTTAAACTCTGGTGATTCAGACAGTCCTTCATTGTTTGTGTATTCTTGGCATGCCAAAACATGCTCTCTCCCTCTCTAGAAAAAAAAGAATGAATTTTTGTTTTTATGCATCCCCAAGGGATTAAATGTATCTTGCAACATAAAGAAAGGGTTGGTTAATGGGAAATGATTGCATGTTTTAAAGAATACTTGTTCTTTATTCCTGCTGCCCATCTGAAGATTCTGTATGTGGCAGCTCAAGAGCAATCCAAGACACAGGCCAGAGACAATAGAGAGAGCCCGTGCAAAAATCTATCAGTCCACATACCATTCTTCTCCACTCATTCTACCCAATGGAGCTCCACTAAAGGCTAGCTTTCAGTAGATGAAAGCTCAGTGGTCATTCACTTTAAGTTCAGGGTTTAATGCACTAGAAAGAAGTGAGGGATCAGAGTCATGGAGATGGAACAGGAAGAGAAAAGGAGAGCAAAACATTAAACTTACATCTTGATTTATCCATTCAAACATAATAAAGCACTACTATATTACAAGAATTACACCACAAAATTCTTATGAAACAGAACACTGAGGAACTCAAATCTAAAAGAGAAGAAAGGCATTTAGGTAAATAATCATAATGATATGTTTCATTAGTGCTCAGGGATAAACATGCAGAAAATACAAATGGAAGAAATAGTGAAGGAGGATAGATTAGACTTTACAAGAAGAAGGAAGTTGTCAAGAACATCCATGTCTAAGAGGTGAAATTTGATGTATCTTAAAAAAATGATTGAAGTGTGAAGAGTAACCAAAGGGGATTGTGTATGCAAAAGGGAGGAGTGAATATGTATAGCCAGTATAACAAGTGAGAGGGTCCACAGAAATGTAGTTATCTGCTGGATCCCAGGCACACTTGTTTTTATGTCTTCTATACCTCCTTTAGGACTCATAGTGAATTCTACTATCAAGATTAAAATGTCCAATTTACAGTTTTTAATCTCTTCAAGGTTATCACTATTTGTGAAATAGGGAACCTCTGTAAATTCACTTAAACAACTTTGTAATTTTGTAACTTCTCCATGGAAATAGGTATAAGATTTTGAAAATATTTAACTGGGGAGTTTTCATTGTTCAGTAAGTCAGACCTTCCTGGAAGTTCTAGCACTAAGACTAGGAAAGAAAGTTGATTGCCCCAAGAGCTGAGTAGTATCAACTACCTAGAACAAAACAGTAAATGAATAGTTGTAATTTGCAGACTACAGTTCTGATAAACAAGGATGGTTAAGTTTTTTATATTTTTTAATATATATTTTAATATATTTTAATATTATATTTAATTTTATATATTTATATATTTTATATATTATTTATAAATATATATTTATATATTTATTTATACATAGATATTTGCATATATTTTTTTTATATATTTTTATGTATTCTGAAACCTCTCTCTATATATATATATGTGTATATATATGTGTGTATATATGTGTGTGTGTGTGTATATATATATATATATATATATATATATATATATGCATATAGATAAAAGGAAGCCTGGCTAACATAAGCTAAAGTGTTGATGTAAACCTTGGGTAGAGAGAATTTAGACTGTGTATGACAGGAAATGTAAGAGGGAAGCTCTTCCTAAACCCAGAGGACTGAGGAAAACAGAACATAGGCTAGAATTAGATACAGTTGCCTGGTTTATTCTTTTCACTTATGAATTTATTCATTTAACAACATTTATTTAGTGCTTACTAGCCATCAGTTATCATGCAAACTTTTACTGGTACAACATTGAATAGAAAGCCTCTTTAGTCTTAGGAAAAGTTCCTGGGGAAAGAGGGTGCTAAGGAAAAGTTCAAATATGCTTAAGAGAATCTTGGAGGAATGGGTTCTTACTCACTTCCCAGGTTATGAATTGAAAAATTGCAAGTACATTTAGAGAAGAACTGCATGTAACTTCACAAAGCAGAATATTAGAAATGGTTGAGGTAAGATCTGAGGCAAAGAGAAGATCAGGATGTCATCTAAGTTAGAAAAAAATTGCAAAATATTTATATTTGTCAAAAACAGAGAAAATATAGGAAGCTCTTCTCTCAGTTCACACTGAATAGAAATGCTAAACAAACATTTTTTTGTTTAGTTTTATTTTGAAATTTTTTAACTTAGTTAAATTTTAAAGCAAGAAGGTTTTTATTCTGTTTTGTTTTTTAATAAGACAGTAGAAAAAAGAGGAAGAAGTAGCCATAAAGATAAATGAAAAGTAAAGCAAATAGCACATGGAGCATCATAATGAAATGTGCGTAAGGGGCCGTGGTGTTAAAACCCATGCAAGAACTGAAATTGAGGCCACAGGTCTAAGCAATATGTGAATCTGGAACTAATCTCTCAACCTAAAGCTAGGAACCATCTGTAAAATGAAGAATAAAAAAAAAATCCTCCCACTAGCCCAATTGGAACAGAAGTAAGCACTGGACATAGGTAAAGATAATCACCTGTGAAATTCTGAACCTCATGCCTGTAAATGTAGGGTTCAGAAATAAGGCAAGAAATTTCCATGGAAATTTACCCAAAACTAGTTAAGTCAAATGCGAAGCAGTTACATAAGGAATCTCTGTAACTCAGGGCACATCCAATTCATCTGGAAAACAACCCATTCCAATAAGGTCACTGTTCAACATTATAAAGCATGAAAAGAAAACAAATGTTAGAAAAGTGTGCCAGTGAAAACAATAAGAGAATTATAATCGTACAACTTATGAAATTGATCTGAAAGAAAGGCAAATATGTTAAAAAGTTCAAATAAATGGAGTAAGCAATATAGGCAATAAAAAAACAAGATTTGGAAACATCTACATGTGCAAACTGTCAAAAACTTACAGAAATGAAAAACGTGTTATTGAAATAAATACATCAATAGAAAAATTGAACAATTTCTAAGATAAAACTAATGACAGAATTATTGTATTGGAATATAGTTAATAAGGAAATCACATACAATTTAGCACAAAGAAGAAATGGTTAACAGATAAAGAAGCAAGACTAAACCTCTCCAAATTGTATTTAATACGAGTTCCAGAAGAAAAGGATATAGAGAATTGGAAAGAGGTGCTGTTTATAAAGTGATTCCTAAGAGCTTATAAAACATAAGTAAAACTTGAATCATCATATTTAACTAACAAATCAAATCCTAAGAAAAATAAAGGCTCAACTCCCTCCCAGAAAGTTAGACTTTTTGTCAGCAAAAATACATATCAGGAAACAATTAATATAACTTTCATTAATCATAGACAAAGTGGGTATTTTGTTTTTTACTCACTAACAGTAATTCAGATTTTGCAGATAAAATTAGTAATAAAATGAAAAGTAAACTTATTTTTAAACACTTGAATATTGTGTGCAAATTTTGTCCCTGCATTTTGATTCTGTCTACTGATCTGCCTTTAAAATGAAAATGTTCTTTGTAGTTGTTTGGGTGATAAATAGACAACATTTACCTCACAGCCAGCCTTTCCAGGTGAATTCCAAGAAAATAAAGGAAGAAAGGAAAGAAAGAGGAAAATATTATGTGCTTTATATTGTTCAAATAAAATCATATTCAAAGATAATCGAGAAACTCTAAGCTTTCCTTAATCATAAGACATGACAGGACTTTTTCATGAGAAGGGTATGACTTGTATAAAGACATCATGCTGTCAAAAGTACGCTGAATTAGGGAAACAAGGAATGGTTGCACATGGCTCTAACAACAGGTGGCAGGGAGGTGAGCTATATCAGCTGAAGCATAAAACTAAAAAGGCTCTACATCCCAAGAGGCATTTAAGCAGCGTAAGAGAGTAATGAAAATGTGCCGAGAGAAAAATAACTTGGCTAGATTTTTATTTTTGAAAAATCCTCCTGATAAGCAATGAGAATATTGTAAAGAGAAGATGCTGAAATCACAGGAGCCAGTTAGGATGTTTTCATGTTCAGGAAAAAAAAACATATGGGTATTTTAAATAAGGAGTAAGTACGTGACTGGTCACAAAAGCTATTTTTTTAATGGTGGTAATCTTGATAAGACCTAATGATTCCTTAAAAGGGATGAGATAAGGGAAAAAAAGCTGATTACTATTTTCAAAGTTTTGGACTCCATGGAGGATTTAACTAAATGCAGCATAT
Source organism: Pongo abelii (assembly GCF_028885655.2). Lineage (NCBI taxonomy): Eukaryota > Metazoa > Chordata > Mammalia > Primates > Hominidae > Pongo > Pongo abelii. Next base: position 91,175,335 of record NC_071991.2, read on the forward strand.
ATGGGATGATCATACCTACTGATTTCCCCAGGACTCTTCCTCTATATGCATGCGGACTCAGTAATTATTAATAGAAGCACTTTGAATTCACAAAAGTGCCCTAGATTGAAAAATAAATTATATGGTCATCTACGTAGGTGGAAGAAGTGGCTATTGGTAGGTAACCTGAAAAGCTACTGCAGTTTTGAGATGGTGAGTTCGTGATATCTTTCCCTTTTAGATGCCTGGGTCTTGGAGATATGTCTAGGCAGAAGATTTTGAAATTTTGGAGTTTAGAGTTAGGAAATATAGTCAACATGCAAAGACAAGGTAAATCAATTGGTATAGATGACATTATTCAAGAAGAAATGTTACTAAAACAAAAGAAGACACAGAAGGCTTTATTTCCATTAACATTAATTTGGACTCATGTAATGTTCCTAACAAACGGTGGCCATTTGTCTTGTTTTGTTTTTGTTTTGTTTCTCAGAAGACATTGGAAAATATTCACTGATATTATGTGACCCTTCCCCTACCCTCATCCACTCTTGCCAAGAGAGTCAGTAACCCTCAACTATTGAACTGGAAAGAGTTTCACCACATGGTCCAATAAGGTTTAATGTGGGCTGACACATTCTTCAAAATAATATTTGGTCTGGAGGAAACTTGTGAAACAGTAACTAATTCAACTGGGAAGGAGATGAGGTACACTTCAATTCACTCTTCTAGAATCACTTCCTTTATCAATTGTAACAGAAATGTTGGCTTAGATGTGGAAAATTGTTCTTCATATTTTGAATAGCTTACAATACTTAATACTGCAATGAACAATAAAATTAAACTTTGAAGTTTAATTAAGCTTTCAAGTCTACAATTCATTTCAGTATTCCTTTCAGTTTTTTGTTCACATATGACTGTATTCTTATTACAGCTGGAAAACAATTTTTTTTAAAAAAGGAACATCTCTGAGTGTGTTGCTTCACCATTATGTTGATGAACTGTGGATGGTGTGGAATGGCAAAGAGAAACAGCTGTACAACTTCTTTGAGTTTCTGATGTATAATTTGTCATGTTCTGGGCCAAGAATTCAGAGAATCGTAATACCATGCACAAGGTCACTAAAAGTTTTTAACATGATTTTTCTAAACAAAAGGAGCATGCCAGGAATTAAGATAATGACCCAGCCGGGAATTAAGATAATGACCCAGGCTTCATACCTGAACTCAAAAAGTTGTCTTCACACAATTGAGACAAATTATTCTGAGCCACCAATAAAGTAAGATGGCAGGTGACATCTAAGGCTAATTATAATTACTTATCATGATGTAAGTAGAGATGTGTGAGAGGTTGGGACTGGAGTACTTATGCTGAAGACTAGGAAGAATAAAGAAATACACAAACTAAACATTTTAACTGAAAGATTTTGTGTGGGGTCCTCATTTTAAAGGCTCCCGTGCCACATAAAACTATGATCAAATAAATTTGTATGCCTTTTCTCCTATAAAGAACATATATTTTTACATGTGCAGTTAAGTCAGCTCTCAGAGGGAAGGTCTATCAAGAAAGAGATTACTTTGCACTCATTTTTTGGAGAGCTATCACCCTGTTCATAGTGGTTCCTTATTTTATAAATACGGAGTTAGTATTTTAACTTTTAATGAAGATTATATAATTATCATTTATAGAAATCTAGAAAAGTCATTAACTGTAGGTCTCAATTTCCACATCTGTAAAATAAATATGCTGGACATGTTTCATGATGGTGATGAGATAGAGTCCCCAGCATCTATGGGAAGTTGGATGAGAGTTGGCATGACAAATTAATTTTATTATGCCAAACATCTCTTGAATTTTTTATAGAGACAACATTCATTGAGACTTAAGCACAGATTTAAAACGAGAAGAATGCAAAATCAACTACACCATTATTATAAAATTCCAAAACTGATTGCTATGATTGCCCTATATCCTCTATCACAGTACATATCTCTTTGACCTACTTCCAGCATTCCTGAGATAATTATTTATGAAACATATGCATGGAATATAAACATTTGAATCAACCACATAAAATCATTCTAGGCAAACAAAGTCATTTTGCATAAAAATAATTTATGTGTGTTTAACCACTGTAGGTGAAATCATGGATGCTGTGCCCACGATCCTTGTAAATAAATAGAAAATACTTGTTTTCACATAGTCCTATCTAAACTCAGACTTCCTCAGTTGAACAAGTGATGCAGGCTGGCTGTGTTTATCCTATCACTGTATATAATTTTTTGTATAATTGTCACTTTACATATTGTCATTTCTTGTTTACTTTTTAGTCTGACCCACTAAGTGGTAAGCTTCTCAGAACCATATTATTATTTTCCATTATTTGTTTAAGGCAGCCATTAAATTACTCCATCCAAGCATATGCCAAAATAATTTTTTAGAAGTGTTTTTTATTTGTTGTGCAAATTTTGCTTGTAAGTTAGAAAGTGTTTTAAATAATTACTCTAACAATATATTTTAAAAATATTCTCTTTGTGAGAGTTATTCTGTTGAAAAAAAAATGCCACAAATAAAACAGTTGAAATTGGTTCCTTTAGTCTTCTTGAGCATAAAAAGGAGGTAAGTTCAATCAGATATAAAATGACATTATTTTCTTTTGTGAAAGCTCTATAGAGATGTAGTGCTTGTTCTAAGTGCTGTATGTCATATTGGGAAAAAAATTTGTTAACAAATATGCTGCTCCTTAAGGAAAACACCTGAAATAACATTGCTTTACACTGGCATAAAGGTAATCCCTCTGATTTTCTTCAGGAACTGATTTTCTATAAATTTAGTAGGAAAAAAAAGTTAGGATGATGTTATTGGCAGAGTAAGACATTACATGTCTTCACGTAGAGCAAATGGAGATAAATGGGGTTCAGGCCAGAAGAACGGTGAATATTAGCAAGTAAAAAAAGCAAAAACTTAACTTTTTTCTCTTTGTAATAAACCAAGTATTTTATCAACTTTTTATAATTTTTAGTAATATGATTTTGATAAGAACTGGGTCAAATATTAGCCATTAAAATATTATGCTGACTTTTTTCTACATTCATGTTTGTCAGTCAAGCACTGTCTTTTCAATTATGATAAGATTAAGAAGGTTAGAAGTCACATTAAAAGTCTTTAGTGAATTTTAGTTCAATTATCCTTCATTATGAGAGTAAGTTCTGAAATATCTTTCAACTTCTGAATCTCCTCAGTTTTGCCAAATGAAAAGTTTAAATGGAATGAGAACTGCTAAAAGAGAATATATTACTTATATTACTGTCTTGCAAAGAATATGAACAGAAAAAACCTGCAAATAACCATGTTTGATTAATAGATGAATTAATCAATATATTGTTAAGACACTGTTGGTGTCTTAATAAAATGTTGAGATTATTTGGTGTCTGTCATTGAGTCTCATTTTTTTCACTTTATAAACCCTCACTAAGTTATTTGTACATTCCAATGATTTAAGTTGCTAAATACACATATGAATGACTATACAAATCTCTGATTGTTAATTAATCCATAATGTTCAACATTTGTGAATTACAATACTTGTTGCAATGTCTCCTAGGCACACAAATCTCAACATATCTCATGCTGAACTCAAAAATTCTTTCTCTTTTGAAATCTATTTGTTTTCTTGTATTCACTCATTGTCTGTTTATATGTCTGTTTTACCAAATTATAAGCTTGTTGAGTGCAAAATCTGTTATTGTATTTACTTTACCTCTATGTATAGCCAACACCAAAACATTGATAAAATGAATAAACATGGGAATAATAGTCTAGAAACAATCCAATCCTGTAGCCTCAAACTCATCATGGTATTTCCTCACTACATTGCTTCTGATTCATCAGTTACTTTGAGTGTTTCATTTGTTTTTCTTTTTTTTTTTTTTTTTTTTTGGGGGGGGGCTAAAAGCAGGTTTTATTCCCTCTATTTTTTTTTTTTTCACTTTCTGAATTGTTGTTTTACTGAGCCCAGGTCAAGACATATTAAGGTGAGTTAAAAAGTGAACAGTGGTATTATGCGTATTGCTGGGTGAAATAGACTAATTTTGGCATGATCTTTGTCAAACCTGAGGAGACCTGTGGCCTGGAAATCTAAGATTAAAGTCAAACTGTCATGTGGGGATCAAGACAATGATGGGATTGGGGTTTTTCTGGAGCAAAGAGCCCAAATGGTAACAAACAATAACCAAATTCAAAAATAATGAGATATAAATTCAGGGTTTACAAATTAATTGCTATTTAAGACAGGGTGAATCATAAAAGTTCTTCCAGAGAGAGGTATTTTCTCTATGAGAAGATGTCTCCATGGCATCATGGAATTGTAGGAACTACATCTCTGGATGGAGGACATGTGTGTTTATATCTTAACTATGACCAGTTTTATCAATAGAAATTACTTAAATAGCTTTTCTCTACTGATACATCTTGTGCTTTATATGAAATATACTTTCCTTAATATGTACATTATTACAGAGAGATGATACTTGAAACATAGGCTTCTGTCATAGCAAGTGCACATCATTAGAGGGTATAATTTGTGCCAGAGGAGTTGACCATTGAAAACCTTAAAATACATTTCTTGAGATATGCTCTTATAATATTATATTTGCATGTATTCATAAACTTTTTCTTCTTAGGGAAAAACAACATTTTTAAAAAATTACTGTGAACGTGAGTGATATTCATTTTAATAAAATCTTATAATTCATCATTTTTTAACATCTTTAATATTCATAAACTATAGTTGTTATCCTTTTCTAAGATGATATATCTCCATGACTGATGTAAGGACCTTGAGTGAAATCAAGACTTTTCAAACGATATATAGCCAATTCCCCATTTTCTGTGTGCAAATATTATACAAATATTCTCTGAGGATTTGAAATATGTTCTCATGTATTTGTAGTTTTCCTTTCCAAGACTTATATTTAATTTTGGAGTTTGAAATGTTCTCAATTAATCTTGTTCAGGGTACATTTTGAATTAAACAGATACTTGTTTATATATTTTTTAAAATGAATGTACTTTATGTGCTAGTGCTTTGATCACACACAAATAATTGCAGCAAATAAAATAAGGTGGTGGGGACAGAGAAACAATCTCACATTTGAATCTTGTTTAAACAGTACAAAAAGTCCTGGAAAGCATGTTATGCATTTACCATGGGAAAAGGCATCATAATTTGAAACGTTATCTCATAAGCCTAACTTTCATATTGCATGTGCTGTACATTTTGATTTTTTAACTGCAGAAATAAAACAGCAAATTTTTTTCTTTTAAAGAGCACATATTTGAAATATACATTTTAGCAGAAAAACAATTTATAGGCACCATGCAAGGAAGCCACTGGGGCTGTATAAACAACATGCTAAAAACCCAGTTAACCAAGCTAGAGCTGCACTTGTGGATGAGTTCCTTTAATTGTCTCAAGTAAGAGATGTAAGTAATAGACTGTGCATCATCAAAGAAAAAAGACAACTTAGTTTGAGAGTTAGGAAAACAATTTTTATGGAGTATTTGTCTTTACATTTGTATATGAGAAATACCAACAAACATCTGACCGTTATTTTTCCTTTTCACAAGAAATCTTATTTTAACAAAAAAGTTTATTCTACAAGTTTTTTAAAAAATAATTTCTACATTTCATTCATTTATACATAAAAATAAATGAACTCTTATCTTCACCAAAATCCTAAATAATAATATAATAAATGTGAATTACAAAAATTACTTTCTACACTAAATCATAAGATTATTTGTCTAGAAAACTGTCATTTGATTATACTATAAAGGTATTATAAAATCAATTTATAAGACCTTAAGAAAATTAAAAGTGCAAGGAAAAGACTTCTATGTCAACTTGCCGCTAGCATTCCCAGATATCAGGTGACATCATTTAGTCTCCAAATTTAAAAGGACAAAGGAGCAAAAAAGTAATCTTTAAGATCACTCATAGTAGTACCAAAATTCAGACCATACTAATATGTGTGTGACTAATAGTAACTAACTAATAGCAACTGACTCAGCCCCAAAACGAATGCCCCAGTAAACTATTGTCATTACTGAAAATCTCCCTGGTATAATTTTATTTACCCAGATACTATATTAAACCAGTACAGCTGTAGCTTAATCTTAGAGTAAGAGGGATTCAGGGATTCTCATAAAAAGAAAAGAGAAATCAGGTTCTGGTGTAAGGTTCTGTCCCATGAAAGAGATCAGTCGGCTCCCCTGGCCAAAGAAGCATTCTCTGGAGTGGCTGTTATGGGGGCATGCAGACATTCAATTAAATAGATGAGGTACAGAAGATAAGAACTGCTGCGACAGTTGATACACAGGCTGGTAAATGTAATTGTCATTTAAGTGTAATTGTCATTTATCCATAGGCAACATGTTCTCAGCCACTAGCCTGGGTTATAAGTTAAGACTTGAATAGTAGGATAGAGTTCTGTGGTTGACTGATAAGATCAGTTAGGAAATAGAGCTGCCCAACTACTAAATTTGAGCTTCAGCTCTAACACTGCACTACAGAAAGCAGAGTTTCTAGCTAAAATTAAAGAGTTTAGCATAAAGTGGAAGTTCAATTTTATGACTTGCACAAACATGGTGGTCAAGGGTATTAAGAGAGAGATATATAATTTGTGACAATATGAATGTTGTGCTTCAGTTCTAATGAGTCATAGCGTAACTCATCTGCTACAAGTAGGGCACCAGATCTCATGTGTTGTGGTGTATTATTTCTAAACCAACAGGTATAAAAATGCCAGCTATTAGTGTTTCATGGCAAGTTAAATAATCTCTGTAAGTACTACCTTTCCTTCAACAAATATAAAAGAGTAAAAAAAATTGTATTTTAAATCTCAGTGCAGACTATTCAATGGCATTCAACAAATGTTAACTCTCAATTGGCTTGGCACAGAAAATAGAAATCAATTCCTGACTTAAAGCAGGACTGCCTAGGGACTGGAGCTTGATTAAGCTCCACCTGATTGATACGGGACACATGAATGGATTAACCTAGTTTAAAGAAGCCAAGGAATGCAAAAGCAAGAGATTGTAGGGAAAGTTGATTATTATTTGTCACTAGTCCCTTTCCATGAAGAAATGTACTACTTCCCCTTCCACTGGGAGATAAGATCTGATGGTGCAGTACAGGCAGTGTGGTATTGAAGAACATGAAATTCATGAATCTGAAAAAGAGCAGAGGCTCAAATCAAGTTTTGAAGTTATTGACAGGTGGAGTTTGAGGAGAAAGTATGGAATATAACTAGGACACGTACTAAAAAGAAAGATACAGAAAGATATCTCAAATTTTCACTTACATTGAAGAGATTGAGAGCTGAAAAAAAGTCAATTCCATTAGTGTAAGTGTGTGGAGAGTATGAAAAGGACCCATTTTACTTTTGTCAAAATTGTCAAGGGCCTATGAAAAATATGTCTCTTTAGTTACAATGTGTGTGTGAAATGGAACTACATAGATGTGAAAGTACTCTGCCATACTAGGTGATATGAGACATACAGACCAAGCTGCTTGGGTCCCAAAAGATGCATGGCTGAAGGCAAAGAGAATAAAAATAAAGTCTTTGGAAAACAGATGGTAATAGTGGGATAGTACGATGAAAGAACCTATGCATGCGAGAAAGGAGAAACCATAAAGAAGGGAAAGTGGGCCGGTTGCGGTAGCTCACGCCTGTAATGCCAGCACTTTGGGAGGCTGAGGCGGGCAGATCACGAGGTCAGGAGATTCAGATCATCCTAGCTAACACGGTGAAACCCCGTCTCCACTAAAAATACAAAAATGAGCCGGGCATGGTGGCGGGCGCCTGTAGTGCCAGCTACTTGGGAGGCTGAGGCAGGAGAATGGCGTGAACCCGGCAGGCGGAGCTTGCAGTGAGCTGAGATGGCACCACTGCACTCCAGCCTGGGCGACAGAGCAAGACTCCATTTCAAAATAAATAAATAAATAAATAAATAAATAAGAAGGGAAAGTGAAATGGAGGATTAAAAATTTAAATTAAAGTTAAATATGTTTATTACTCCAAACCATCTGCTTTTTAAAATATTGCTTGAATGTATGAAATGTAATAGCAATTACAAAACTTTATACCATAAGAAATGTAACAGCTTTCTATAGTTATTTTATTAATATTTTCTGCCTCTGAGACTACTAAATTTATTTTTAAATGGAGAATTAGGGAGCCATGGTTAGTTCTTTGCAAAAAACCCCACCTTCATATAATCCAAAAGAATAAAAATCTGGCATATAGCTCTTTTGATTATGTACACATATTTTGATTAATGAGCAATCACAGTTGTCTCATAAACTGGGAAACGTATATGTCATAGAGTCCCAAGACACTCTCCATATTTTAAAGGTAAAAATCAGAATTCCATATTTTCTCAGCCAACACATTTGACACCCACAGGCTTTACTATCCGACAAAATGAACATTTTACAAGCTCCATCCTTCTCTTAGATGCATTACTCATTACCTCTGTCTTGCTTTCTCCTGATAGATGGCCCTAGGTCACAATCGGACATCAAATCAGTTGGGAGGTGAGTCAACATCCCAATCAACACAATTTTACAACTTCTCCAGTGACTGTCTGGGCATGCTGAGAGTCCTAAAAAGTTACTTTTTCTCCTACATACATTAAAGTGACTTTAAGTGTGTTATCACAACACTATCAGTATCATGAAGTCAAGGTTTGTTTGTTTTAGTGAAGTACAGACTTTGTAATGCTCTGAAGTATCTTAAGAATATTATCGAAGACTTCGGTTCCTTCAGGCTCTCAGAATGACATGTACCTTGGCTGAACTTTGAAATAAATTCTTCATTTATCACTGTTTTACTGCATCTTTTTATTTTTGTTGGTTTCTCTCACAAGTATGATTTCGCTTTGATCTTCCCACACTTTGTGTCCACATTGAAATTTATAGAGTATAAGCCTCAATTTTTTCTTCCTATAAGATAGCCTTGACAACTTAGTGCCAGCATATTTCTCTTCTACATGAAAAAAAGGTAACTAATACCAGGTATCTGATCCTGGTGTTTGCTTTCTTTCCAAATTTTTAAGAAAGTTTCTTTAATACTTCCCACTTAAAGCCATCTACTAAGAATATAAGAAAAACTACAATTTACATTTTCATTATTTATTCCAGAAATTCTGGACTTTTGACACCATGAGATTTACTAGTGAGTAACATTATCTTTTCCTCACATTGAGATACTTATTTAAAAAGTCAACAATTACTACTTTTCTTCCATCTCAACCCATCATCTTCAACAATCTATATATACTCCAGCCCACTCTCCATACACAAGGGTAATTCATAGTGAGAGGGAAAGGATTCTTTGACATTCAGTTTCACCCCAATTGACAATTTTCTGATCTCATTGATGGTTCCCATCTACTGATTTATCTCTTTCTTTTTAATTCACTTTTCTCCCTCCCTCTCTCCTTGTCTTCCTTTCTTCTTGCCTTTCTTCCTTCCTTCTCTCCTTGTCTTCCTTTCTTCTTGCCTTTCTTCCTTCCTTCTCTCCTTATTAAATGTTTATCTTCTACTATGTTTTAGCCTCTAGGCTAAGTGCTGGTGATATAGAAATGAAGACTCTGAAGTCCCATATCTGAGAAATTCAGCAGAGATTACAGGCTATGAGGTAAGATTGGACAAGGACTGTCATACAAGGAAGAGCACATGAGAGGGGAATTTTTAGCAGTACTGCTTGCCAGTTCCACTTAGCATTTGCAGCTATCTGGTAGGATCCAGATATCAGTCAGTGGTGGTAGCTCTGTTAGTGGAGATGGTTACTAGTGAGCTTTTAGTGGTCAGTCTTTCCATCAGCAGTGGCTTACAGCAATAACTTTGATACTCACAGAAACATTTCCCATGACTTGCTAACCTTCATCACTGGATTAATCCAAAATTATCTTCTATAGAACATAATTCAGCCTATGGCAGAATTCAATTCTTGCTGACCCTTTAAGTGGCAACTATGGTCTTAATCGGCTCTTCCGAAGAAGAGTTTCTTAAGCACTGATTTAAAGCACAACATAGCATTAGGGAAGCACAGCACTATAGAATCACACAGTCACATTTGAAGAATTCACCTTAAATATCACTCCTTGTGCCCTTGACGTAAGGTGAATTCTCATAGTCTCAAGGGACTTCTGATAATTGTGTTGCAACACACTCAATAGAAAAAATAAATCACAGAGAGTGCCACTTATCTTCATGCTCTGCAAAATCCAATCCCCACAACTGAATCTTTCAAAAGCTGAGCCCCAAGAATTCAAGAACCTTTACCAATTGTGTGTGGTAGATGGAAATGTGGATTACATAGAGAATTTGGGATTCTCTATGGAAGCAAATACTGACTAAACATTTGTTAAAATGCTGCTTTTCAAATAAATATATATCAATATTAATGCTTCTCAGAAAGTATTAAGAACGAAATTGAAGATGAGATAGAAAGCAATAGAGCACTAATCAAATATTCAACGATAGGTTGGTGCAGTGGCTCACGTCTGTGATTCCAGCACTTTGGGAGGCCAAAGCTGGTAGATCACTTGTGGCCAGGCATTCCAAGACCGGCCTGGACAACACAGTCTCTACTAGAAATGCAAAAGAACTAGCCAGGTGTAGTGGCAGGCCTCTGTAATCCCAGCTACTCGGGAGGTTGAGGCAGGAAGATTGCTTGAACCCAGGAAGTAGAGATTGCAGTGAGCCAAGTTCACGCACTCCAGCCTGGGTGACACAGCAAGACTCTGTCCCAAAACAAACAAACAAACAAACGAACAAAAACCAAATATTCAACAATAAAAATAATAGCAACTATTCCTACCCATAGCACTCAACTGTATATAGATTACCTCATTCAAACCTCAAAACATCCTTATGGGTCTAGAAAAATTATTATGACCATTTAACAATGACAAGCTGAGGCTTAGAATGGAATAATAGCACTAATTATTTGATGGATTTTTATTAAAGTATTTTATTAAAGTATTAAAGCATTGGTATTACACCTGCACAGTTAGTGTATTTGACAAAAGTCCCCAGTATTTTCCTGTGTTATTAGCTTCAGGAGCAGATTTTTAAATTATTTTTCATAAAATCCCTCAAAATTTTATTTTCTTAAGTCAGTGGTTTACGAATTATGGTATGTGTCCCACAACTTTTATTGATCTATCACAAGATAAGCCAGAATGATAGTTATATACTGTAAATGTTTATAGCAATGAGACATTACCCCCAAATCTGCCTAATCATTTATCTAGTAGTTAATTTTTATCATGTTTTACAAAAGTTAAAATGGCAACAACAACCAAGAACCTGCTCCACAGATCATTTGGAGACACAGACTTATTTAAGTTACACACGAAAACTAAACTTCAATTGAGACTCTGATAACTCAAGTGTCAATTTACATACATAGAACTCACATAAGTGAGATATTTCCTTTGATATTTTTAAGGGGAATTTAAATGTACTTTCAACATATAAGCTGTATTACTTCTGAAGTTTCTATATATGTAACATGAAGAAATTAGATCATATATTTTTAGGCTTTTTGTCACTCTCTGGTCTAATGACTCTAAGACTTATAGGAAGGATAAGACAGAAGAAAATGATCCTTCAAATCTGGTTTACAAGAACCCCTGAAAAGCTCACAGTAAAATTTCAGAGTTTCACATATTTGCCACATTTATTTTTTTTTTATTTTTTTAATTTATTTTATTATTATTATTATTATTATTATTATACTTTAGGTTTTATGGTACATGTGCGCAATGTGCAGGTTAGTTACATATGTATACATGTGCCATGCTGGTGCGCTGCACCCACTAACTCATCATCTAGCATTAGGTATATCTCCCAATGCTATCCCTCCCCCCTCCCCCCACCCCGCAACAGTCCCTGAAGTGTGATGTTCCCCTTCCTGTGTCCATGTGTTCTCATTGTTCAATTCCCACCTATGAGTGAGAATATGCGGTGTTTGGTTTTTTGTTCTTGTGATAGTTTACTGAGAATGATGATTTCCAATTTCATCCATGTCCCTACAAAGGACATGAACTCATCATTTTTTATGGCTGCATAGTATTCCATGGTGTATATGTGCCACATTTTCTTAATCCAGTCTATCACTGTTGGACATTTGGGTTGGTTCCAAGTCTTTGCTATTGTGAATAATGCCGCAATAAACATACGTGTGCATGTGTCTTTATAGCAGCATGATTTATAGTCCTTTGGGTATATACCCAGTAATGGGATGGCTGGGTCAAATGGAATTTCTAGTTCTAGATCCCTGAGGAATCGCCACACTGACTTCCACAAGGGTTGAACTAGTTTACAGTCCCACCAACAGTGTAAAAGTGTTCCTATTTCTCCACATCCTCTCCAGCACCTGTTTTTTCCTGACTTTTTAATGATTGCCATTCTAACTGGTGTGAGATGGTATCTCATTATGGTTTTGATTTGCATTTCTCTGATGGCCAGTGATGGTGAGCATTTTTTCATGTGTTTTTTGGAAGCATAAATGTCTTCTTTTGAGAAGTGTCTGTTCATGTCCTTTGCCCACTTTTTGATGGGGTTGTTTGTTTTTTTCTTGTAAATTTGTTTGAGTTCATTGTAGATTCTGGATATTAGCCCTTTGTCAGATGAGTAGGATGCGAAAATTTTCTCCCATTTTGTAGCTTGCCTGTTCACTCTGATGGTGGTTTCTTTTGCTGTGCAGAAGCTCTTTAGTTTAATTAGATCCCATTTGTCAATTTTGGCTTTTGTTGCCATTGCTTTTGGTGTTTTAGACATGAAGTCCTTGCCCATGCCTATGTCCTGAATGGCAATGCCTAGGTTTTCTTCTAGGGTTTTTATGGTTTTAGGTCTAACGTTTAAGTCTTTAATCCATCTTGAATTGATTTTTGTATAAGGTGTAAGGAAGGGATCCAGTTTCAGCTTTCTCCATATGGCTAGCCAGTTTTCCCAGCACCATTTATTAAACAGGGAATCCTTTCCCCATTTCTTGTTTTTCTCAGGTTTGTCAAAGATCAGATAGTTGTAGACATGTGGCATTATTTCTGATGGCTCTGTTCTGTTCCATTGATCTATATCTCTGTTTTGGTACCAGTACCATGCTGTTTTGGTTACTATAGCCTTGTAGTATAGTTTGAAGTCAGGTAGCTTGATGCCTCCAGCTTTGCTCTTTTGGCTTGGGATTGACTTGGCGATGCGGGCTCTTTTTTGGTTCCATATGAACTTTAAAGTAGTTTTTTCCAATTCTGTGAAGAAAGTCATTGGTAGCTTGATGGGGATGGCATTGAATCTGTAAATTACCTTGGGCAGTATGGCCATTTTCACGATATTGATTCTTCCTACCCATGAGCATGGAATGTTCTTCCATTTGTTTGTATCCTCTTTTATTTCCTTGAGCAGTGGTTTGTAGTTCTCCTTAAAGAGGTCCCTCACATCCCTTGTAAGTTGGATTCCTAGGTATTTTATTCTCTTTGAAGCAATTGTGAATGGGAGTTCACTCATGGTTTGGCTCTCTGTTTGTATGTTACTGGTGTATAAGAATGCTTGTGATTGTTGTACATTGATTTTGTATCCTCAGACTTTGCTGAAGTTGCTTATCAGCTTAAGGAGATTTTGGGCTGAGACAATGGGGTTTTCTAGATATACAATCATGTCATCTGCAAACAGGGACAATTTGACTTCCTCTTTTCCTAATTGAATACCCTTTATTTTCTTCTCCTGCCTTATTGCCCTGGCCAGAACTTCCAACACTATGTTGAATAGGAGTGGTGAGAGAGGGCATCCCTGTCTTGTGCCAGTTTTCAAAGGGAATGCTTCCAGTTTTTGCCCATTCAGTATGATATTGGCTGTGGGTTTGTCATAGATAGCTCTTATTATTTTGAGATACGTCCCATCAATACCTAATTTATTGAGAGTTTGTAGCATGAGGGGTTGTTGAATTTTGTCAAAGGCCTTTTCTGCATCTATTGAGATAATCATGTGGTTTTTGTCTTTGGTTCTGTTTATATGCTGGATTACATTTATTGATTTGCCTATATTGAACCAGCCTTGCATCCCAGGGATGAAGCCCACTTGATCATGGTGGATAAGCTTTTTGATGTGCTGCTGGATTTGGTTTGCCAGTATTTTATTGAGGATTTTTGCATCAATGTTCATCAAGGATATTGGTCTAAAATTCTCTTTTTTTGTTGTGTCTCTGCCCGGCTTTGGTATCAGGATGATGCTGGTCTCATAAAATGAGTTAGGGAGGATTCCCTCTTTTTCTATTGATTGGAATAGTTTCAGAAGGAATGGTACCAGTTCCTCCTTGTACCTCTGGTAGAATTCGGCTGTGAACCCATCTGGTCCTGGACTTTTTTTGGTTGGTAAGCTATTGATTATTGCCGCAATTTCAGCTCCTGTTATTGGTCTATTCAGAGATTCAACTTCTTCCTGGTTTAGTCTTGGGAGGGTGTATGTGTCGAGGAATTTATCCATTTCTTCTAGATTTTCTAGTTTATTTGCATAGAGGTGTTTTTAGTATTCTCTGATGGTAGTTTGTATTTCTGTGGGATTGGTGGTGATATCCCCTTTATCATTTTTTATTGCATCTATTTGATTCTTCTCTTTTTTTCTTTATTAATCTTGCTAGCAGTCTATCAATTTTGTTGATCCATTCAAAAAACCAGCTCCTGGATTCATTAATTTTTTGAAGGGTTTTTTGTGTCTCTATTTCCTTCAGTTCTGCTCTGATTTTAGTTATTTCTTGCCTTCTGCTAGCTTTTGAATGTGTTTGCTCTTGCTTTTCTAGTTCTTTTAATTGTGATGTTAGGGTGTCAATTTTGGATCTTTCCTGCTTTCTCTTATGGGCATTTAGTGCTATAAATTTCCCTCTACACACTGCTTTGAATGCGTCCCAGAGATTCTGGTATGTCGTGTCTTGGTTCTCGTTGGTTTCAAAGAACATCTTTATTTCTGCCTTCATTTCGTTATGTACCCAGTAGTCATTCAGGAGCAGGTTGTTCAGTTTCCATGTAGTTGAGCGGTTTTGAGTGAGATTCTTAATCCTGAGTTCTAGCTTGATTGCACTGTGATCTGAGAGATAGTTTGTTATAATTTCTGTTCTTTTACATTCACTGAGGAGAGCTTTACTTCCAAGTATGTGGTCAATTTTGGAATAAGTGCGGGGTGCTGCTGAAAAAAATGTATATTCTGTTGATTTGGGGTGTAGAGTTCCGTAGATGTCTATTATGTCCGCTTGGTGCAGAGCTGAGTTCAATTCCTGGGTATCCTTGTTGACTTTCTGCCTCATTGATCTATCTAATGTTGACAGTGGGGTGTTAAAGTCTCCCATTATTAATGTGTGGGAGTCTAAGTCTCTTTGTAGGTCACTCAGGACTTGCTTTATGAATCTGGGTGCTCCTGTATTGGGTGCATATATATTTAGGATAGTTAGCTCTTCTTGTCGAATTAATCCCTTTACCATTATGTAATGGCCTTCTTTGTCTCTTTTGATCTTTGTTGGTTTAAAGTCTGTTTTATCAGAGACTAGGATTGCAACCCCTGCCTTTTTTTGTTTTCCATTTGCTTGGTAGATCTTCCTCCATCCTTTTATTTTGAGCCTATGTGTGTCTCTGCACGTGAGATGGGTTTCCTGAATACAGCACACTGATGGGTCTTGAGTCTTTATCCAATTTGCCAGTCTGTGTCTTTTAATTGGAGCATTTAGTCCATTTACATTTAAAGTTAATATTGTTATGTGTGAATTTGATCCTGTCATTATGATGTTAGCTGGTTATTTTGCTCGTTAGTTGATGCAGTCTCTTCCTAGTCTCGATGGTCTTTACATTTTGGCATGATTTTGCAGTGGCTGGTACCAGTTGTGCCTTTCCATGTTTAGCGCTTCCTTCAGGAGCTCTTTTAGGGCAGGCCTGGTGGTGACAAAATCTCTCAGCATTTGCTTGTCTGCAAAGTATTTTATTTCTCCTTCACTTATGAAGCTTAGTTTGGCTGGATATGAAATTCTGGGTTGAAAATTCTTTTCTTTAAGAATGTTGAATATTGGCCCCCACTCTCTTCTGGCTTGTAGGGTTTCTGCCGAGAGATCCGCTGTTAGTCTGATGGGCTTCCCTTTGAGGGTAATCTGACCTTTCTGTCTGGCTGCCCTTAACATTTTTTCCTTCATTTCAACTTTGGTGAATCTGACAATTATGTGTCTTGGAGTTGCTCTTCTCGAGGAGTATCTTTGTGGCATTCTCTGTATTTCCTGAATCTGAATGTTGGCCTGCCTTGCTAGATTGGGGAAGTTCTCCTGGATAATATCCTGCAGAGTGTTTTCCAACTTGGTTCCATTCTCCCCGTCACTTTCACGTACACCAATCAGACGTAGATTTGGTCTTTTCACATAGTCCCACATTTCTTGGTGGCTTTGCTCGTTTCTTTTTATTCTTTTTTCTCTAAACTTCTCTTCTCGCTTCATTTCATTCATTTCATCTTCCATGGCTGATACCCTTTCTTCCATTTGATCACATCGGCTCCTGAGGCTTCTGCATTCTTCACATAGTTCTCGAGCCTTGGTTTTCAGCTCCATCAGCTCCTTTAAGCACTTCTCTGTATTGGTTATTCTAGTTATACATTCTTCTAAATTTTTTTCAAAGTTTTCAACTTCTTTGCCTTTGGTTTGAATATCCTCCCATAGCTTGGAGTAATTTGATCGTCTGAAGCCTTCTTCTCTCAGCTCGTCAAAGTCATTCTCCATCCAGCTTTGTTCCATTGCTGGTGAGGAACTGCGTTCCTTTGGAGGAGGAGAGGCACTCTGCTTTTTAGAGTTTCCAGTTTTTCTGCTCTGTTTTTTCCCCATCTTTGTGGTTTTATCTACTTTTGGTCTTTGATGATGGTGATGTACAGATGGGTTTTTGGTGTGGATGTCCTTTCTGTTTGTTAGTTTTCCTTCTAACAGACAGGACCCTCAGCTGCAGGTCTGTTGGAGTACCCAGCCGGCCCTGTGAGGTGTCAGTCTGCCCCTGCTGGGGGGTGCCTCCTAGTTAGGCTGCTCGGGGGTCAGGGGTCAGGGACCCACTTGAGGAGGCAGTGTGCCCATTCTCAGATCTCCAGCTGTGTGCTGGGAGAACCACTGCTCTCCTCAAAGCTGTCAGACAGGGACATTTAAGTCTGCAGAGGTTACTGCTGTCTTTTTGTTTGTCTGTGCCCTGCCCCCAGAGGTGGAGCCTACAGAGGCAGGCAGGCCTCCTTGAGCTGTGGTGGGCTCCACCCAGTTCAAGCTTCCTGGCTGCTTTGTTTACCTAAGGGAGCCTGGGCAATGGCGGGCGCCCCTCCCCCAGCCTCACTGCCACCTTGCGGTTTGATCTCAGACTGCTGTGCTAGCAATCAGCAAGACTCCGTGGGCGTAGGACCCTCTGAGCCAGGTGCGGGCTATAATCTCCTGGTGCACCGTTTCCTAAGCCCGTCGGAAAAGCACAGTATTCGGGTGGGAGTGGCCCGATTTTCCAGGTGCCATCTGTCACCTCTGTAAAGGGAACTCCCTGACCCCTTGCACTTCCCGAGTGAGGCAATTCCTCGCCCCTGCTTTGGCTGGTGCATGGTGAGCTCACCCACTGACCTGCGCCCACTGTCTGGCACTCCCTAGTGAGATGCACATGGTACCTCAGATGGAAATGCAGAAATCACCTGTCTTCTGCGTCGCTCACGCTGGGAGCTGTAGACCGGAGCTGTTCCTATTTGGCCATCTTGGCTCCTCCCCCCACCACATTTATAATAATTAACTTTTACTTCCTTTATGTATGGTTTGGATTATTTTTCATATAAAGCATCTCCATGCTATCATCAGAACGACTGTCACACTTAGCATTCACTATGGTATTTTGTTGATTTGGGGGGAAATGTAAATTAGTAGGCTATACTGTTAGAGATGTATATTCATAAATCAGGTTTAAGACTACTGACCTTTCTCATAATGCCTACTGTTCTTTTAAGCTTGACGTTATCTAATACCCCATTAAACACATGATGCCTACCACAAAAAAAGTAGATAAGTAGATAATATAATATGCATCCATATTTCATTTACTCTTGCAATATAAATTGCTGGCAGAAAAGTGAAAGGATAATTAAACAAATATCTCCCAATTGCAAGGGGTTCCTACAAAATTCAAGGTAAGAAAAGTCACCTTTGAAAAGATTAAGACTAGAATTGCTAAATCTTACATATTTATCAACTTTATAAATATGTCACAATATGATTTGTCCAAACATTACTACCCACTAAAAATTCTAGAAATGCTTTAAGACAAAACAAGAGCTCTAGCATACAAAATTAAAGTCTGAATAAGTGAGAACAAGCAGTGTTTGGCCTTCTGTTCCTGTGTAAGTTTGCTGAGGATAATGGCTTCCAGCTTCGTCCACGTCCCTGCAAATGACATGATCTCAAATCCTTTTAAGGCTACATAATATTCCATGGTGTATATGTACAACATTTTATTTATCCTGGACACAAGGAGGGGAACAACAGGCACTGGGGCCTGTCAGTGGGTAGGGCTGGGGGAGGGAAAGCATTAGGAAAAATAGCTAATGCATACAGGGCTTAATACCTAGGTGATGGATTGATAGGTGCAGCAAACCTCCACGGCACACGTTTACCTATGTAACAAACCTGCGCATCCTGTACATGTACCCCAGAACTAAAAATAGTAACTAAAATAAAAAAGAATAAGGATAAATTACATTTTACTCAACTTATATTAAAATATTCAATTTTAATTTATTTTATTTTATCACTTTTATTCAAAACAAAATTTTAAAATTCCCATGTTCTACAGTTTTAACAAGCTACGTATAGTCTCATATTTTTGTCAAAGCAAACACATATTTTATTCCATGGCTTAGTGTCTATCAATAAATTCAATGGCTTTCTGATTTTATGAATCAGATGTATAAGTTCCTGCTTCCCTACTTTGTACCTTCCACCATATCCACCTACATATCTCTCTCTCACAAATGTCACAAATTTGCAAACCTAAGCGAGATTTACTTCTGGTCATCTTCCTTCAGTCTTTGAAAAACGGTGTGGTATACACTTCTACTTTTTTGTGTGTGCTGTCAATATTTCAGATATTAACTTTTTGTGATCCCTATTGTCTTCTTGTTTTAATGATCTCCATGTATAGTGAGTCACAATTTATACAATACGCAAATACAAGGACCGGACTTACTCCATCTGTCAAATAGGCACAAAGAAGAGAACTCTGTGCTATGAACTGATTGTGTCATCTTGAAATTCGTATGTTGAAGCCTGTTTCCCTGTGTGATGGTATATGGAGATGGAATCTTTTGGGAGGTAATTCGGTCATGAGTGTGAAACCCTTAGGAGTGGGATTATTGCCCTTAGAAGGGCACATGCAAGAGAGCTTGCTCTCCCTCTTTCTGCTATCCAACATGTGAGGGTACAATGAGAGAACAGCCATCCACAAAACAGAAAGAGCTCCTTCTGCAAGAGTCCAATCATGCTGGAACCCTGACTTCATGCTTCCAACCTCCAGAACTGTGAGAAATAAATGTTTGATGTTTAAGGCACCCAATTTACGCTATTCTGTTACAGCAGCCCAAACTGACTAAGACACTCTCATTACAATAATTCACAAAAAAGGGAATGATAGTTGAAGAGAAATTTACCTTACTTTTTGAGTAGTAATAACACTTTTAGAATACTACATAAATTTTGATTTTATTTTCTTCATAGCCTTCGACACAAAATTTATAAATGTCAAAAATTATTAGGAGCTCAGCTATCAATAATACTGCATTTAAAATAAAGAAATACAATAGACCATGAGAAAAAAATTTAGGAGTTTCTATTTCTGTTTCTCAGGATCTTTTGGTGACTGAAATAATTGACAAATTCTATTCTGATTCTATGAGTGTCTAACATACTAATATATACATGATCTGGCCTATATTGCTATTTATAAATACATAGCTAAGCCCTCAAACTAAATCTGTGATTGACATTAAATTATTTTGTAATTTACATATGTGTACTCCCATGCTAAGAGCTACTAAGTGATTGAGAGGTGGTTTATCGACAGATAGAAATCACATGGCTCATCACATTTTTATTCCTTCATATATATGTATATATATGTATATATATCTATACCCTTCAGAAATGTTTTAAACTTTAATTTCAAAAACTGTCATTTATCATTATTTAATAGCCATTGGGAAATTTAATTATAACCTAAGCATTTTATGATGGAAAGTATCTGGTATCAATAAGTGCTTATGAAAAGAAATGGAGTCATGTTGATGGAAAACATTTACCGACGCAGAAGGATTCAAAATCTTCAACTACAGAAGCATAATTAAATCAAACATACTGAATAGTTTTATAAACTAGACAATAATTTCTAGCACTGGAACATATTAAGAGGATGGCTGGAATAGCTCACTGTCTATTTTTTCAAAGGACATTAAAAGTGACAGAAATCCTGAAACATAACTTGGCTCCTTTTTAGATTGTAATAAAATAGAACTACCAGTTGCTCAGATATTTATTGAAGAGTAATTGTAGCTTCTGTTTCAAATTGTAATTCTTTTCCTATCCTTGAACAGCCTGGAAAAGAAAAAAAAAAACCCTCTTTTATAAAAAACAGAAGATTGCATTAAAATAAAAATCTCAATTTACACTTATTATCGATATCATTTTTATTTCTGACATTACAATCAATTTATGAATAAGTCAATAATAGAGGATTTTTAGTCTTAGAGACACTAAAAATATATGGAGACTTTTAAGTTTCAAAACATTTGTCAGCTGAGGCCATTTAATACAGATTTAAACAGGCTGGCTTTCTGAGCTTCCTAAGGAGAAATAACATTTCAATGGATGTAAAACATGTGTTTTGGTGAAAAAATCATCACTCCAGTAATGAGGATGGTAAGTTTAGATCATGGAGCCTAGAAGTCAAAGCTTAAATTTGCCTAAGGTTTATTCAGTGTGCCAGCCATCCTGCGCTTGCTTTTGTGGAATTCTAATTTGAGTTGCAAAGTGAATTATGCTTCCACTGGTACAGTGACAGAGGACATGAGAGAATGTGTTTGGTCATGGATGGCGTGAAACCTCAGGATGTCCCTTCTCCAAAAATAAAACATGATCCTGTCATAGGTAAAAGAGTTCCTAAAATGAGGGGATAAATGGGGAGGAAGGAAGGAAAGGGAAGTAAGGGAAATTCTCTGGTCTTTCAAAGTAGAGAGAGGTCAAATTTAAATTTCTTCAACATTCTTTAACAATCCAAGGTCTTTATTCTCCAATGCAGTGGTCAAAATGAGAAAAAAAAAAAAAAATTGGAAAAAGAATCCGGCTGCGGTATTCATTTTTAGCCCAAAGTAAATAATCATTGAGCAGAAGTTTCTTTTCCACATATTGCTGGCTTTCAACATATATACACATATAATGAAGAGCACGTGAAAGAAAGCATGGTGTAGGCCTCAGCAGTCAAGCCAACACCTCTGTGGTTCTGGATTTTGATCCAGTGGCCACTGCTTACTGCTCACACGATAATACTAAAAATGACTAAAAATCACTTATATATTTTACAGAACCTTGTTTTCATAAAAGCCATGGAATGTCATAAGCAATAATTACTTAAAATATCTTATGGTTTTACATAGTTAACCTTACCCAAACCATCACAAACTACCTCAGCCCTTGGCAACTGTTGACATTTAAGTCTGTGGCATTTACCAGTGGGCATAAAGTTTGGTATAGCTTGGCTCTTGCTCCATTCCTTCCATAATGGCTGCTTGATTTTTCTAGTCAGACTTAAATAATTTAAGTGATATTAGATAACATTAAACAACTCTCTTAAAGACCATGTGGAACTATCTCTATCTGTTTTTTTATTCCTTCACATAAGTTCATTTAACAAATATTTATTTAGCAACTTTTGTGTGTCAAGCCCCAAGTTAGACGTTGGTGACAAAGTAGTAAAGAAATATATTCTTTGCCCTCAATACCCATAATAAATCATGCATTTGTGTGTATGGGTATGTAGGGTGTGTGTGTGTGTGTGTGTGTGTGTGTGACAGAGAGAGAGAGAGAGCGAGAGCGAGAGCGAGAAAAACTTTGGAGTGGCAAGAGTTAAATTATCACATTTACAATATATCATTATAAGTCTTGGCAAGCACTGTGGAAGAAAAGTAAAATGTACAATGAAAGATTGTAAGATCTCATTTAAATCTGTGTACATCCGAAGTTACATCACCACATACCTCCTATTGATGTTGTTATGAATTGACTCAGTGCAATTTTATCTTAGGCAACTTTTTTTCTTTTGCATTCCTCTATTCCCCTTTTAGGTGGCTTCCTGCACTTTCTTCTAGAAACCAATGTATCTGCTACTCATAGCTTCCCATCCTGGTGCTACAAAGGACCTGAATATGAGTTCATACTTCTGAATTCATCAACAAACTGAAGTCTTATACCCTCCTTTGCTCCTGGTGGTGGTGATAAGAATTTTAGTCAATGATGTGATTTGCTAACTCCTTGTTAGCAATGGCTTAATTCTTCAAAAGTGATGACAAAATTAGCTCAGGAAATACAAAGGCTCATGGGGAATATTTCAGGCAAAATAGAATCTTGATGTTCCCCTCAAAATAATAGGGCAGAGGAAATTGCCAATTCTGGTCCCAATTTGGCTAAACTTAAGCTAATGAATTGCTCTTTTCTATGTAATCTTAGAATTACACCACTGAAAAACTCAATTTTCTTTGGTCTATTATCACTTTTGTCAGGCATGTTTTCCATTTAAACCAAAGAAGATCCCATTTCACAAGAACATTTATGTGTAGTTCTTTCTTCTTGGAGAAAAATATTTTTGTCTGTCTTCATCGTAATTTGCAAATTTAGCATTTAAAAATGAGTACTAGAACTCGATAGATTAGTTGACTGAATGAACATTTATTGAGCACTGGTTACCTATTCTAATTTTCATGCAAAACAGTGATGTCTGTAATCCAGACTCAGTTTGTTATTAATGAGTGTGACACCTTATAAAGATATACTATGATGGATTTTCATTTTCCTGTTTGAAACATGAGCTATTTCACTAATGATCCCTATGATCACTTTCAAATCTAATAGTCTACATTCTATGACATTACAAGTTTTTTTTTTTTTAATCTGAGCTCCTATTACCAGGCTTAATGTATAAACTCCTATACACATAAGCTTAAAAATTGAATGTAGTTTTTGTGGCAATTATAACTAAGATTATTACATTATTTAGGAAATCTAGAACATTTATACCTGTAAACAAAGCTTAGTTCCTTAGAAGGAAAAAAACTCTCTTCTTTATATATGCTTCTGTTGTTAGATGGACTCTCTTCAATGTTTCTTATGATTAAAACTTGAGAATATGTGACTATAGAATTATTTTTCTAATATCAGTTATTTACAAGCATAAGTAGACATCTGTATAATTATACAAACATGACCATTGTGTTTTCTTGCTTGGGAGGACAGAATGGCAAGGTGGGGTGGTGAGAAAGGTTTATAACATTAACTACCAAATAATATGTTAAAGCTAGAGCCCCAAATCCAATTAATGTTCAAAGTAGAGTTAGTATATTTTACCTTTCAATCCTCTTACATTCTCAAAGCCAAGTAATTTATTAAGGCATTCTACCATAATTATAGGACTTATATAAAATAATTTAATAATTCCAATTTGGGGTTCTGGATGTAAAACTCTTTTGTAGACTAATGGCTTTTAATAAGATGTAAATTTCTCATAGAAATGTAACACCTTTAATATGAGAGTAGAGTAATGGAGCACAAATTAAATTTCTTGTTTCTTCACGTAGTTATGATTAGTATCCGAAAAAAATATGGAATTCCATAGTTATTCCTTAAAGAACTGCAGTTTTATTGAGAATACCAAGAAGCCCAGGGATCTGGACAATGTATACATCTTAGAAAAGACAGATCCCAATTTTGCTCAAAAGTAAAGACAGAGCAAGAACTGTGAAGATGACGTCTTTATTATTTTGCTTAAAATGGAATCTGTAAGGATCTAAAAAAAATTCATCACTGACAATTGTTTAGAGAGGAGTAATTTTTTAGTATAAAACAACTAGAATACTTGTTATTTCTTTTATATTTTTGTTTTGTAACTTATTCGGCCAAAAATTTGGAAGGATATCTAATGATTATTTTCTTAATTTTATGTAATTAAGAATATTTTTGAAAATATTTAAATTAGAAAGCCCAAGACTGAAAGTATTATTCAACTGCAAGAAAAAAAAATCTCTATTGTGAACTAAGTACTTGGACTAGAAGATTAAATAGCACTTGGTGGGTTCCTTTGAGAAGCTGATAACCTTGAGAGTAGAACTGACACAAATAGATATTTTAACAAGACATGTTGAGTCCTAAATTGTACTGTAAAATATAGGAAAGATGACCTTTCATAGCTATGTATTTTTACACAAATTACTTAAATATTGGTGCCTTCATTCCCTTGTCTCTAAAATTGGGATGGTAATAGTAACATCCACTTCATGGGTTTGTTATTAGGTTTAAATTAGATAATACACATAAAGTACTAAGAAGAGTGCTTGGTATACAAAATCACTCTATAAAAGTTATTTATTGATTCTCCTCAAATCATAATTTATATAAACAGTTAGCAAGGTGCCAGGCACTTAAGAAAAACTCAATAAACATTAGCTAGTATTATAGTCTATTATGGAAACACAGAATTGGGCCTCTGTGTTAATAACCAAACTCAAGATCACTTGCTTTATTTAAATGCACTAGACACATTTTTAGTAAATGATTATTTGGTTTGTTATGCAGCCATTATATTTTAATATGCTTTTACTATGAGAATACAAGACAAAGAAGAAATGGAGCATTTTTTTTATGTGTGTGTAACAGGTTATTAATATAAAAGTTGTGAAAAATGTAATTGTACAAATACTAGTTACAATACTCAAAACATCTCACGTTGAGAGCTTTAAAAAGTGAGCAAGAAAATATAGGAAATCGTGGGTGCCTTTGCAGATGGCTTTGCTATGACTCTCAAACTTACCCAAAGCTTCTCTGCACCTCAAGTCTAGTGAAAGAGGCTGATATCAGACTCTCCTTCGATTAATATAAAAAGCAAGGGATGGGCTGGCTAGCTGCTGATGAACGAAGAAAGGAGTGGTTGCCTCCTTAGGACTGTCCTTAGTCCGGTGAAATGATGCCTGAAAGTTACCCACAAACCAGATGCAAGTTAGGTGCGACAGAGAGCCAATGGAGCTGTCTTAGACTGAAGAGTGAGCAGGACTCAGCAAAGGGCACTGAAGATTACTTGGAACTTTGAAAGGAATCAGTAAAAAGCTAGGGGAGAGTGTATCACTTCCATCAGAGTAACTACAGGAGAGTGGCCCAGCTGTGAGTAATGGTAGAGGGGCTATCTCCAAAGAGCCCATGAACATGCCCCATTAGAGTCAATGTGCAGTCAGTATATGACAGTATAAGTCAGGTGAGATCTTTCCTACTCTCCACCGCTTCCCTCCCCAAACTGTCCTCAAACTGTGAGGAGGTTAAAACCCATAGGAGATGGGGAGCAAGATAATTGAGAAAGAAGCAGACCTTGCTCACTTCTCTGCAGCAGGTATGTACACAGAAATAGACTCTAAACAGGAGAAAGTAATTGTAACTTAGAATAGTTGGATAGTTTGAGATCACGTGCAAGTGAACATTGTAATTCTGAAATGAAACTATATCTTGGATCTGAAATTGATTAAAATACTTTTTTAAACTTGATTAGAGAAATCACAAGCTATTTTAGTTTTGTTTCTGTTTTCATTTAGGTGCAAGGGATAAATAGCCACTAAGCAATGTTCAAATACTTATAAAAACAATACACTGCTTTGTAATAACATATGCAAGATTATGCTTGTTCAATTTATTAGTTATATTAACTGCAGAGAAATGTGCATTGGAAAAAAAAAAACATAGCTCTGTTTCTGTGGAATGCTTTCATAAACCCTTGTCTTCTTGGTAAAACCAGGGAATCATCTTGTAAAATAAGAATCTTTTCTTTTCATTCTTTGCAAAAATAATTTCACATTATAAAAAGTAAATTTTAACAGTTATCTATAGTGAGCTACAATTGATCAGATCTTGCTTTGTCCTCTTAGTCACCAGCTTTCTGGAAGCCAGTTTTTGGTTTTATTTTTTAATTCATTTTTCTTTTTGGGTTTTGTTGTTGTTTTTGAGACAGGGTCTCACTCTCTGCAGAGCACTCCAACTCTGTGCTGGAGTGCAGTGGAGCAATCATGGCTCACTGCAACCTCTGCTTCTGGGGCTCAAGTGATCCTCCCTCCTCAGCCTCCCGAGTAGTTGGGACTACAGGCATGCGACACCATGCTTGCTAACTTTTGTATTTTTTGTAGAGACAGGGTTTCACTATGTTGCCCGGGCTGGTCTCAAACTCCTGAGCTCAAGAGATCTGCCACCTCAGCCTAGGAAGTCAGTATTTTAATGCTCAAATACAAAGGGTAATATTTTCTAAGAAGAAGATTTTTAATATTAAAATTAAACATTTTAATATTAATATTTAAATGTTAAAATTAAAATTTTATTTAATTTTTCCCAAGCAAGAGGCATTTTTGTTCAAATAATATTCAAGTATTTACTTTGAGGCAGAACATGTGCCAAGACCTCAGGATATAATCGAAAACAATAAACAAAACATCTCATCTCATTCCTGCTCTCTTGGAACTTAGATTCACATACAGGAAGAAAGAAAAAATAAATAAATTGGTGAATAAACAATTTAATGTCAGCTAATGATAAGTACAATGATCAACATAAATCCTGAGTGATATGATTAGAGAGCAAGCTGGATACTGGAATAAACAAATTAGAGACAGAAGCAAACAAAAATAACCCTTCAAACTATCACCAAGGATAAATGCCTGAGAGGATGGATAACCCCTTTCCCAAGATGTGTTTTTTATGCGTTGCATGCCTGTATCAAAACATCTCATGCACCATATATATATATAGAGAGAGAGAGAGAGAGAGAGAGAGAGAGAGAGAGAGAGAGAGAG
The DNA here is from genome assembly GCF_028885655.2 of Pongo abelii. NCBI lineage: Eukaryota > Metazoa > Chordata > Mammalia > Primates > Hominidae > Pongo > Pongo abelii. The sequence goes on from NC_071991.2 coordinate 91,202,489, forward strand.
AGTGTGTAGACGAAAATTAAACATGAAAAATTGAAAAATTGGCTGGACACGGTGGCTCACGCCTGTAATCCCAGCACTTTGAGAGGCTTAGGTCAAAAGTTCAAGACCAGCCTGGCCAACATGGCAAAACCCTGTCTCAACTAAAAATACAAAAAATTAGCTGGCGTGGTGACGAGCGCCCGTAGTCTCAGCTACTCGGGAGGCTGAGGCAGGAGAATGGCGTGAACCCGGGAGGCGGAGCTTGCAGTGAGCCGAGATCACGCCACTGCACTCCAGCCTGGGCGACAGAGGGGGACTCCGTCTCAAAAAATAAATAAATAAATAAATAAATTAGCCAGGTGTGGTGGCAGGTGCCTGTAATCCCAGCTACTTGTGAGGCTGAGGCAAGAGAATCACGTGAACCCAGGGGGCCGAGGTTGCAGTGAGCCGAGATCGCAACACTGCACTCCAGCCTGTGCGACAGAACAAGACTCCACTCAAAAAAAAAAAAAAAAAAAAAAAAAAAAAAAAAATTAAAAAATTAAAATCATGAGTACAGCCTGATTTTGGATGTTGGTGATGTTTTGAGAGAGGGATCACATGGTTCAATTGGATGTTCAGTAGAGGAAGCAGCAGGCCAAGGTAGCCCACTTCATGGAGTATAAAGAACATACAAAGGCCCAAAGAGCAGGTGAGATAAATTGAGGGAGCACACACACACACACAAACACACACATACACACACACACACACAGGTAGAAGACTAAAACTTTGAAAAGAAGCAGCAAAACCAAAGCATCATGTCTAGGAATAATCATGATTGTGGAGTTGGTATTGCGTTATGTGAGGGGAGAGTCAAAAGGCATCTTCTGTTAGTGTAGACAGAAAGAGGGAACTGCAGCCATTGTAAACAGAGGGCCACGGAGCAAAAATGGGGACAAAACAATGACTGGCATAAACTTAATCCCTTTAGACCCACAATGTGCTTTTGAATAAGTGAGATATTTTGCTTAAAATACAATTCACAGTTTGTATATTTTACCCTTAGTAATTGTTTATTACAAGTGAGTATAGTTTTAGCACGCTAATCAGAAAAATTCTGCTTTGTTTAAAGTCTAAATTTAAAATCCCCAAACTGATATTATCTGTAACCAAACTGCTTTAATTCAAGTGGAACATAAAGTCCACATGGAATGTACATTTGTCCCAAGCTGAGACCAACACCACTGATTTGGCCTCTCTGCTTTTGTGCATGTGGAATAGAGGAAGAAGCTATTACACAGCTGCAGTAACAGAGAGCCGATCTCCACCGCCCCCACCCATACTAGGAAGGCCCAGAAAATAAACTGGAAAATCGCCACAGAAAGTAAGATGCATGTAGAGACAGAAAACACAGGTTAAACTTGATAGTTGATTCCCCATTAATGGGTAAGGATAAATAATCTCTTAACCTTACTTCGTCTCTCCTCATTTGTAGGGGAGGTTGTATTCTAAACTAGAGATAAGCATTTAAATGAAAGCTAATTTCATAGATAATCCCAGGAAGCACTGGTTTGGAATAGGAGGTGAGAAAGGAAAGGGAATGAGCCAATAAAGGCTGTATTATGGAGCAGATGACTGCTGTGGGCAGCTGAGGAACTCTAGGAAACCCTGTAGAACATGTGCAGAGTTGCTCTATTGCTTATAGATAGGGAACTGGACTAGTTATCTACTAATTCCTATTAGTTACTCCTTGAGAGCTACTTCCAGGGACATTACCATCCTGCCTCTTCTGCCCTGTCCTATATATACCCATTAGGTGGTTCTGGTGGCCAAGAAAACCCTCAGGGATAGAGCTACAGATCCTACAGTGAAACTTTCAAGAATTGTGATGTCCAAGTAGTTTTAGGTGGGACATCAACAGTGTCTGCCACAACTAATCATTAAGATCAAATAAACTACTCTATAGCAAAATATTGTGTAAACTATCAACTTCAGTATAAATTAATATTAAGTGGAGAGCAAATTGAAATAAATTATAACATTCAGTGCAAATGTAACTCTAATGCCAGCATAGTTTGAATTATAGTAAAAAGAAATACACATTTAGAATTAGAAAACCTAGAATGTTTAAATCCTGGCATTTCTTTGAGCACATCACTTCTCTAAGTTTAGATGACTTTTTCTGTGTAATGAGGTTATATTAACTCTTTTATGGTAAAAAATGAGCGTATTAAGTAAGGGGAGGATATTTCTAAGATGATATTTAACACAAAGTAAACTTTTAATAATTGTTAATTATCTTCCCCGCTTCCATCTTTATTTAAAGATTATTCTTATCTGAAGCTGCTCAAGATTTTTCATTTATTATTCTAGCTTATTAAAAACAAGTTGAATAGTTTATTAAGCTGGGTTGTATCTTGAAGCCACTGAAAATACAAATAACATATTTATGAATGCTTACTGTGAGCCAGGCACTGTCAAAGGCACTGTGCTTAAGATGGTAAACAAGGCCTGGCGCAGTGGCTCATGCCTGTAATCCCAGCACTTTGGGAGGCCGAGGCCGGCGGATCACGAGGTCAGGAGATCTAGACCATCCTGGCTAATACAGTGAAACCCTGTCTCTAGTAAAAATACAAAAAAATTAGCCTGGCGTGGTGGTGGGCGCCTGTCGTCCCAGCTACTCCGGAGGCTGAGGCAGGAGAATGGCGTGAACCCGGGAGGCGGAACTTGCAGTGAGTCGAGATTGTGCCACTGCACTCCAGCCTGGGCAACAGAGCGAGACTCCATCTCAAAAAAAAAAAAAAAAAGATGGTAAACAAAAGAAACCCCAAATCCCTGTTCTCAAAATATTGTGAAAGAAAGAATGATTAAAAATTATATACAAAAGAGGCCTTCTGATATATAACTTTTTACTTAATGATTATATTTTGATAACATTATTATTTGAGTATCATTATTTAGATATCTTTAATATGAATTTCAAAATTGCTGTGGTGTTTGTCCATTACAGTGGTCTGATGTATTTCAATAATGTAGAACATAGTCTAGATTTAAAAAGAAAAGAAAAAAATTATGAACACAAAGTCAATTTAATTATCCAGGGCAAATTATTGCATTTGCAATGGACTATACCCATACAGTTCTAGATGACTGAGCTTCTGAGCAATCATATATTATGGTTTTTATTAATAAGAATTAAAAATTATAAGGAGATGAGTATATACATTTTGGAGGTCCTTCCCAATTCTAAAATTCTATGAAGTATGACTTGTATTTTAAATGGTAAGTTTAATAATAATACAAATATAAATGTAAACAATTAACTTGCCTTGAATATGCTTAAAATAAGAGAATTCATAACACTTAACAAAGTGCTGCCTGAATCAGGCTGATCCAAGTTGTTACTTTAGGATGGCTGCCTGGTCGGCAGGAAGCAATTTGGTCTTTTCTGCAACACTACCAAAGCCAACACCCCATAGCTAATGTGTTGAAAGATAAATATTCTTAATGGAGAAAAAGTTACTAAACTTGGAAAATAATCCTTTGCTAAGTAGCAGATTGCATTAAAAAAGTAATTATAAGTCACTTGGGAGGCTGATTCTACCGTATATAAATATGGTAATGAACACCAACTCCTGAAAACACTTTGAATAAAGAACTATGCATAACCTAAGTGGGGCATGGCACAGGCTGATATCTGAGTACTGAGCAGGGAACTGACCCATCACAAGGGTTACTCAAATGTTTGGAATAAAATTGTAATGGTTTTGCTTATTTAATATTTGAATAGTGCCTTAGTAATTTTGTGCCTTTATTTCAACAAAGGAAACACTATACAAATGAATTAAGGAAATGACTCCCTTTAAGTTCATTCTGTGATTTTTTAAGTCAATGCTTCATTAAGTACAGTTCATGTGCCAGCTGTTTAAGTTTTACCTAATTAATTCTTTCATTTACATTAGCCTACATAATTCTAAGTTTGAATTTTTAGTAAAAATCAATTTGTATATTACTTAAAGTATGATTTACTTTATACTAGTATTTAATGACAGCCACATATTTCTAAAACGTTAAGAGTTTGTCACTTACATATTTCAAAGTCCACTATCTCTATTCCCTGAAGAGAAAACTATATATATTTCCACTTTTGACTATACACTTTTAAAATCCCTCATCAGATCTCAAAGGAATATTCGGGTACACTAACATAAGTGTCAAGAAGAAGGTAATGATGGATGGTGGATTAAGAAAACACTACTTTAGGTCAATAATAACCACCATGTCCAAAAAGAAACTATACATTACAAAGAATGTTTTGAAGGTTGGTAGTAACTTGTTAAAAGCTTGGTTTCAGACTTAAGAAGCTCCATCATTTTCAGCACTCTTCTTTCCTTTTTTTTTTAGGAAAATCAAGGGAACAAGTGTTTCCTTCTTGGTTAGTTTCTTAGAAGCTCAAATTTGAGCTGTAGTTTCAAAGAACCCACATTTTAAAAGGTAATTCAGGGTAAATATGACACCTAATTGAAAGACATTCAGTTGGATTCATATCAGGTTGCATGCTGATTTTAGAGCTGTTTATTGAAGTTTAAAGCTTGGGATGGATTTTTTCCATCAAACTGATACTATAAATAGATCTTTAAGTCCTGGCTACTTAATATGATGTGCTTTTAATTCTGTTAATAGTTACTTTTGGATGACAAAGTTTTGCAAACTTTGGACAGTTTATACCTGTCCATAATCTTTCTATGAATTTCAAAACTTTTCAGACCTATTTGGAAGAAGGAACAGGGCTGGGGGCATTTGCACCACGCTTCTTCTGAATATTCTTTACTAGCTCAGTTTTATGTTTTCCACTACTTCCCAGGGCCTAGGTTAATGATAATATGTCCAAGGAAAGGCAATCTAGTGCAGTAATTGTCAAACTGTAGTAGTTGTTGCCTATAATCCACATTAAAAATGAGGCAAAAAGCCCAATATTTTTCTTAATCTTTCAGCAAGAAATAGTACTTGTCAATAATGTGAGATAAGATGCAGAAGAAGGAGGTCGTGGAATCTCCTGACAGCTGAGTAGGAAAGGACAAACACACTAGTGATGTCCTCATTTACTTGCTTATTTAACACATTTTATTGACCTCCTTCCATCTTCTAAAAAACATGCTGAATGACAGGCAGTTAAGAAAGGTGAATAAGATAGGGCTCTCCCCTCTTGGAAACTTCTGATAGAGTACAGGAGATGGAAAATGAGCCCTTGACATCCTGAGTACTTTAATGGAGAAGTGACTTTAAGTTATAAGCACGAGGTTGACAATACAGCAAATAGATATAAACAATTACAACTGTTAAGCTCACCAAGCACCTGAAACACAGGTGTAGTTTTCAAAAAATTTAACAACCTCTGCAGCACGTCATAAAGGAATTACAACCTACATGGCCCATACCATTAAAACAAGGTCATGAAGACTGCCTACTATTCCAGGTCTTTTCCTTCAGTTGCCTGGGTCATGAGGTTCTCCAGGTAACTATGTAAGCCTTTGCTGTCTCTTCAGGATATGTATCAGCCCGATCACATCTGTGATTTTGGATTAGAACTTCTGTATCTTTTGACATACGATCGAGGGAGAAAAAAAAAGAAAAGTTATGTTTAAGCCAGTAAGTACTATAGCTAAATAATGGAGAAACTTGTTCATCACTATTTATTTCTTAGTAAAATATTAATGATTAGCACTTACTACATTTTCATACCATATGTAATTACTTCATTAACTCATTTATTCATCAAAACTTTCATTTTGATTCAATCCACATTTGAGAGTCAAATATATTCCAGGCTATATATATATACATGTGTATATATATGTGTATATATATATGTATATATATATGTGTGTATATATGTATATATGTGTATATATGTATATATGTGTATATATGTATATATGTATATATGTGTATATATGTATATATATGTGTATATATATGTATATATGTGTATATTTGTATATATGTGTATATATGTATATATGTATATATGTATATAGATGTGTATATATGTGTATATATGTATATATATATACACATATATATATATTCAAAGTTTTCTGAATGATAATGTCACCTCATTTGAATTCGGATATGCTCTTTTGATTGTGAGGTAGTAGTTTGGAGTAAGGGGTATTAGCAAGAGTCATTGCAATGCACGATACAAGTAGAAACCAGAGAATATAAAGGAATATGAGTTCAAAAAGTAATTACTCTTCCAGCTGGTATAGTTATGAGATGAAGAGGTAAGAATGGACTATGCCTTGAAAGGCTGAGGGCTGGTAACACTGGAAAAAATGGACCAGAGAAGAATGAAAGTTGATGAACCACATTAGGCGTTATATTGATCCTTAACCACAGTTAGGTAACTCAAATGTATTAAACTGCCCATTCCAAAACAACTGAGCTTCTCTCTCTCTCTTTCTCTCTCTCTGACTAATCTTTGTAAGGAGATTTAAAAAATATGTGCAGGCATTGTGCTGTAAGTTGTAAACGCTCTTTATACATTATCTCATTTAATCCTCTTAACGACCATGTAAAGTTGGTACCAAAATTGCTACTTCCCCCGCCTCCTGCTACTACACACACCCACACACGCCACCAGACATTTCACAGAAAGGAACTTTAAGCTTAGATAAGTAATCAGTTCTATAGCTAACATTTTATTTCACAAATAGCAGACATGAGAAGATACTTCATACTGTTTCATAGCCAAGATAACAGGATGTGGGCAACAAAATTAGTTTCATCACATAAAGGAACAGAATTAATATGTACTCTGGGGACACTTATGAAGGATATGCAATTTTTCACTCCATTTATTGATTCAACAGCATAAGTTAGTGAATAGTGACTATATCCCAAGTGGTATTGAGAAGAACTGTAAGAAATATAGTTAATAATTGAATTAAGATTTTTAAAATCAATTTCAACATTTGTGAAGTAGTTTCTTTTTCAAATAAAGAAAAATAGAATAATAGATTTTTTAACGTATGCCACATAATTGACAGTAAATAAAATGTGTTCTTTAAAAAGTTTATGCATTACAATTGATGGTTAATTTTCAGAAAAGAGGGAAGTGTATGAATATTCAAGGATCATATGTGGTTTCAGGTTCTCCATTTGTCCCAGGGTAAGCCCCATGAAATTAAGTAAAACTTGACGTTGGATCAACTATTTCATAAAGAAGACAATAAATATTTTAATGTTATTTGATCCAACACTTGCTGTTTAGTAAATTTATTTTATTTATATTTTACAAAAAAGTCTTAGGAGAAAATCTTATAGTGAACAAGCATTTACCCGTTTTTATTTTGCCTTTTATAATTTTCTAAAGAATACATATTTTTGTTGCTAAATAAAAAGCAAATGTAGTCAACAGTAAAGGATATGTCAGTATTGGTTTATAGAGAGGTATAAAACTTTACCCTTGCCAAATATCTTAACATTTAAAAATGTTGGTTTTAGTACTAAACTGAAATCAAATGAAACACATCTCACATAATGGGGTTTTCAGTGCTGCCAATGTAATTCTTATGTCAGAAACCTCTTTTAGTAGGTGTGATTATTTAACATATTTGTTTCTGCCCTTCTCTTCAATTGTTTCAATTTTATTTATATAGTAGAGTCATAAAACTAGTAAAATATGCTGATAAAAAATGTTTTGACAGCACATTTGAAAAACACAAACCAAAGTTGGATTCAAGCAAATGTCAATATGTGAAAGCTTTTTAACAGAACCTCCCCATTCACCAGGGACATTCTTATCAAAAGTATACAAGCCCAAAGCTAATCCAATTAGTTGATGGAGAAAGCATAAGAATTACTGTAGGAAAACATTCCTTTACAATCACAAATAGCTCCTCAGAGACATGAAACAAGAAATCAGACTTTCGTTAAATTCTGTTTATGGACTTTCAGCAGAAGAAAACAAAGGCATAATACAAAAATGAATCGAAACAGAATGTGGCTATGTAGAATACAGGAGTACTAAGTGAATAAAATGTGTGGATAAAATTAATATTATGGGGACTCATATAACATAAACTAAATAAAGAAGTAACATTGACTTGTTCCAGATACACACAGATGTGCTGAAGAACCCTAGACAGAAAGAGGTACACAAACCATACACATTCCTCAACCCCCGGGGACATCTGGGGATTGCCCATGGCTACTACCCTGTGCTTCTGCTTTAAATTTTGATTAAAGTGATATGAATTCCTTTCATCTTGTCAATGTCTCCGCAATTCTTTACCTTCAATTTGCTTTGTATCTGTCTTGGAGAGCTGAAAAAAATATTACTTTTATTGTGGCTAGAGCAGACACTGACATATTCTTTCTCCATTCTGGATTTAAAACAGAGAACAAAATAAAGCTAGCCTTTGTGGCATGGAGTATTTAGTATACAACGCAATAAAATTTCATAGAAAAGGTATTTCTTGTTCACAAATTTTACAGTCTCTTCACATCTGTTGTGGATTGTATCAGCAATTTCTGTTTGGAAATTCCTAAATGTCTGAAGCCAAGAGATTCAAAGGAAAAGTGTCATGAGACTAAATAAAAGAATTATCTTATTTTTTTAAAAAATGATGTATTGGGAACACTTAAAGAAGATGTGGAAATGAGAAGCCTTGAATTGAGATAGCATCTGATGAATTAGGACTTTCCTACAAAGAGAAGAACATCTTAAGGGAAATTTTCCATCTCCATGCAAATAATGTTTATAAACTTGTTCCCAATTCCTGCCCATTTTCTCCAACAGGTGTTGCTATTTGATGCACATATTTTCTTTTCTGATTTCCATTGTTCCTTTATCTCACCTGTATTTATCTTCTGCTTGGCTGAATACAGATTATATATTTTTTTCTTTTATCCCAATTTCTTGCTTAAGCTGCCATCTCTGTAAAATGCACACAAACACATTTTAATTTCATTTCTTCTGTTCTAAAGTCCCCCTTCTTCCTGTCTAGTAACTATGGAGAAACAGACTAGAAAAAGGCTTTGAAAACAGTGCAAATGTGTGTGTTACTGAATGAGGAGGAGACTAAAGGGGCAGAAAGAGAGGAAGATTCTCAAATGAACTTCTGTTGATTTTTGATGAATGTCTTATGTGATCTAGCTAAATTTCTGATTCATTCCCTTAATTTTTGTCTTAGCATGACCTTTCATGAATCAACTGCTAGACCACATTACTAGGACCACAATTTAAGAAATATTTTTTTTGTTCCTCAGACAACCAGGTTTCTCAATACCTTCTTGAATTTATAATATTCTTATAAGGTATGAAAACCTCAGGATGAGTTTAAAAGCTCCTCTTAGCTAAGACCACATTGTTCTTCTGCACTTTGTCTGTCCTAATGCTCTCATATCCCATAACTTAACTCATTATTCCAAACCTGATCTTTCTCTTGTTTTTCATATTCATGTATTTCCATTTCTCCAAGGTGTGTTTCATAGAGTACTAGTGTTACTTGAGATCTTAATAGGTTATTTGTGGAAAAGAGAGAGTGGAAAGAAAGTTCTGCTAATATTAGCTTCTAAAATAATTTCAATAAATATAAACTAAACAAAAAATTAGTGTTTTATAATACTCTCCTCTTATAAATGCTGTACCCTATCTGTAAAGGACCGAAGCCATATAAATTACTACGTCAAAATATATGAACTGTTAACTTTAGATCTATACATTGACCCAAAGGCAATGTATTTCCATTAAATTTACATTGATGTGTGTTGTCTGTTAGATGTTGTTCTGTTTCATGAGATGTCAAAGTTACTTTTTGATGTCTTGTTGCAGCTTAATGAAATGTACATATTACATTAACACATGTACATTTGGAAATAAAGAAATAAAAAAAGCAAAGACTTATAATCAGAAGGGCTTCTGTTAAGTTTTGGAATCAGCTACTTACTCGCTTTGAGGTCTTTTCCTGTTTTTAATTTTTGTGGCTAGATAGTAGTGTATATTTTTATGTGGTACATGAGATGTTTTGATACAGGCATGCAATGTGAAATAAGCACATCATGGAGAATTAGGTATCCATCCACTCAAGCATTTATCCATTGAGTTACAAACAATCCAATTATACTCTTTAAGTTATTTTAAAATGTATAATTAAGTTATTATTTATTATAGTCACTCTGTTGTGCTACCAAATAGTAGGTCTTACTCATTCTTTCTTTTTTACCCAATCCCCAACTACCCTTCCTAACCTTTAGTGTGTATTTTTCTACTCTCTAGTTCCACAAGTACAATTGCTTTGATTTTTATATCCAACAAATAAGTGAGAATATGCAATGTTTGTCTTTCTGTGCCTGGCTTATTTCACTTAACATAATAGTCTCTGGTTCTTTCCATGTTGTTGCAAATTACTGGATCTCATTCATTTTTATGGCTGAATAGTACTTAGTGGTCTTAACCAAGCTATCTAACCATTTCTTAGACCTGTGAGCATAAGCAACTTTTTGCCACAATATCTCATCTATAAAATGAAGACAAAAATATTAATAGCTATAGGTTTATTAAGATCTAATGCAAATGAAGTAGTAAGCATTTTTCTTGATACATAATAAGCTTTCAATAAAGAAAGAGCTATTATTTTTAACATAGTACAAAATAGTATTGTATGGACTAAAAAAAGAAGAGTTAAAAGTGATCATTGTATTTTTGTAAAGAAGAAAAATGGGAAATCTATCAGAAATTTGGAAAATTACTAGAATTCAACCTTACATTCTGATTTCTTTATACTGGGCACAGTTCATGGCATATAGTAGGATTCCCAGCTTTGGCTAAGGGAGGAGATTGGCAAATTTCCTCCCCATAAATCAATTGCAAAGCTGAACATAAGAGACAAAACCAACTATGTCCATGTTCTGGAAATGAAAAAAGGCATACAGTTATCAGAGACACCTTTATAATTGCTAAGCTGCTAAAACTGAGATAAGAACAGTAGGAGACCATAGCTTTCTGGCCTGGGTTTGCTCCCATTCCCAGTCCTGGCTGAGTAGCCATGGAGGTTCTGATATCATGAGACAGTCCATGAGAACTGGCTGTTTTGCTTCTGCGGTCAAAGGAAGACACTCAAATTGGAATGGTGAGCAATGACCAAATTCAATGATACTATCAGCAGAAATGACATTTTGGTTATGATCAAAGCAAGTATATTCTTGCTTGAGTCTGTGTACATGCAAAGCAGAGACCTAAGAGGACTCAAACCAGCCACACACTCTCAGCCAACCTTGAGGCCGCGCACATATGTAGAGGAGGCATAAAAGATTACAGTGGCGTAGAAGCTAGGGCAGACAAATATAGTCTGAACTTGAATACACCCTCCTACCCACATATAGACCATTCAATAGAATGAAAAAGTCTTATTGGCTCCAGATGTTTGGTACAAAATTTTTCTCATTATTGACTGACAATTTTGCTATATAGAGACAGGGGGCAAATCCTAGAAAGCCAGATTTAAAAACAAAACGTTAAATGAAAACATCAGTGGCCACACACCAAGGAGGAGATAGATTTATCCAAAACAAGTTACTGAACAAAGAAACAGACAAACTAAGAAACAAACCAGCAATAACAACCTTGCTGGGGAAGGGTGACTGGCAGAATCTGAATTAGAGTAGCTACATTATATTATCTATATTATTTTTTAAATTATGAGACATACACAGAAATAGAAAAGTGTCACCCATACTCTGGGAAAAAACGAAATAATAGAAATTGAGCATTGTCAAATGTTGGATTTAGCAGAAAAAATATGTAAAACAGGTATTACAAATACGTTAAATAAAGAAAAGACAACCACGTTTAAAGAATTAATGGAAGGTATAATAAAAAATAAACCAACAAATAAAATTTCTCAATAAGAACATAGAAATTATTTTTAAAAATAAAAATTCTAGAGATGAAATTTTTTCCACTTAAATGAAAAAGTCCTCAAAAGCAGTTTTAAGGTGCAGAAGAGAGAACCACTGAAATTGATCAATTACAATGATCTCATCTGAAGACCAAAGAAAAAAGAAAAATGATGAAAAATAAAGAGACTCCAGAACCTGATGGAAATGCGAAGGACCTAAAATAGCTACACAATTTTGAGAAAGAACAAAGATAGAAGAGTTATACTACCTGATTCAAAATATCCTATAGAGCCATAGTAATGAAGACAGTGAACTATTGGTGGAACAATAAGACTATTGATTAATGTAAGAGAATTGAAAGTCCAGAAGTAAGTCCTTGTATTTATGGTTAATTGATTTTGACAGTTTCCCAAACAATTTAATGCGGAAATGATAATTTCAACAAATGGTTGAATGGTTGAAGAGAACATTGACATTAAAGAGAAAATTTTGATACATCAAAAATTAACTCAAAATGGGTCATAGACCGAAACATAAGAGCTAAAATTATAAAACATCTAGAAGAAAAAAGAAAGAGAAAATATTTACTACTTTGGAGTAGGCAAAGTTCTTAAATGACACTAAAGACGTGATGCACAGAAAGGTATAATTGATAAAATGGATTTTATCAAAACTAAAAACCAGGTTTTAGTAGATACCATTAAAAAAATGTAAAGATAAACCACAGACTGGGAAGAAATATCTAACTAAAAACTGAAATAACACTTTTATACTAGATATATAAAGAACACTTTCATCTCAATAAGGCAAAAAAAAATCAATTACCGATTTGTAAAATATTTAAATAGGCATTTCACTAAAGAAGGTACTCAGATGGGTAATAATCAAATTAAGGAATGTTTGATACCATTAATAATCAAGAAAATGCAAATTAAAACTATAATGAGATACCACTACAAACAGACTGGGATCACTGTACCAATAGCAAATGTGGCGAGGACGTGAAGACATGGGAAACTTCATTCATTGTTTGTGGAAATATAAAATTTCACAGCCACTTTTGAAGACAGTTTGGTAGTGTCTTAAACTTTTAAACATTAAGTGACTACATGACCCAAAAATTTCACTCCTAGGACTTCACCAAAGTAAATTTTTAAAAGGCTATACAGGCCAAGTGTGGTGGCTCGTGACTGTAATCCCAGCAATTTTGGAGGCCGAGGCAAGAGAATTTCTTGAGGCCAAGAATTTGAGACAAGCCTGGAGGCAAAGTGAGATGCGCCAAAACTCTGTCAAAAAATGAAAAAATTAGCTGGGCATGGTGGTGAACATTTGTACTCCCAGCTACTCAGCAGACTGAGGCAGGAGGATCACTTGAGCCTAGAAGTTCAAGGTTGCCATGAGTAGTGATCACACTACTGCACTACAGCCTAGGTTACAGAGTGAGATCCTGGCTCTAAAAATATAATAATAAAAATAAATACAAATTATTTTTTAAATGTCTACACAGACATGTACATGAGATGTTCATAGCATCATTATTTATAATAGCCAAGACATAGAAATAATCCAAGTTTCTATCAGCAGATCTATGAATAAGACTAATATGACCTGTCCATAAAATGAAATACTATGTGTTAATAAAAGGATGAACTACCGATACATGCTGCAACAGCGCTGAATCTCAAAAACATGCTAATTGAAAGAAGCCAAATGCAAAAGACTACATACTACATTATTCTATTTATATAAAATATCCAGGAAAGGTAGATTCTTAGAGGCAGAAACAGTGTGATTCTAACTACACTAATTAGAAGCAGGGGTTAGCTATGTGGAGGTGTCAGCACAACATGGAAGAACTTTTGAGAGGTGATAGGAAGGTTCTAAACTGGATTGTGGTGGTGCTTGTGCAGCTCTACCCATTTACTAAAAGTCATTTTACATTTGCAATAGGTGAATTTTATGGTAGGTATATCATATAATACTTCAGTAAAACTACTAAAAATAAGTTGCTTGATATGTGTCTTGCTTGTCTTGTTGATGCCATAGTGTTTTCCCTCTATGCCTTTTTATAGTTTGCTTTCAGGAAACCTATATTTAATCTATTAAAATCTATTGGAAATAGTGAACCCAGCTTAATATTATTAAAACACTCAAGAATTGTAATACTTCCTGGTATTATTCCTCTTCATCCATTCTTTATTATTTTCTCCTATGCTCCAATTTCTTAAATCATATACCAAATAACTAAGAACCTTCTTAAAATGTTTATCTTAAGACAGCAAAATAGAGTGCTGTTGCTTTAGCCCAGGCCCATTGGATTTCTCATCCAGACATACGAGAATTAGTCTCCTATTCCCCTGTTTCCAATCTTATCCTCCTAAATTTCATTAACAGGACAATGTGATTTTTATGAACATAATTCCAGTTAGATTACAAACTTCTTCATGGTTTGGTAGTAACTTCCTACACCTATTGCCTAGAGCAGATATTTTCTTTTTTCCTTTTTCATTGTCTCTCTGATTTGGTTTTTACCCTAGGTTCTACATGCTATAGATAAGATTTATAGATTTCAATTAGTATCTTCATAACCTTTCCAATTACATATAGAAGGTTCATATACACATATATATGAGGAGAGAGATGTTAGGGTTTCATTAGATTCTAAAACGGGCTAGTTTCCTGTAAAGGGTAAGAAACATCATTCTGTCTGAAGTCTCAGTTCCCTTGGCTGACATACAAGCCCACCTACCTGAATTTAAACTCTTCCCAATACCAACTTATCTCCTCCCTTTTTGTATCATTTGCTCCAAGAGATAAGTACCATTTATAATGCCCAGAAAATACTCTTCTACTATTTGTCTTTCTGAATTTTTATAGGCTCTTCTCCCTGGATATATTCATTTCTCCCATCTGTAAATATTTATTGAGTTTCCACCCTGAAAAATCTCACCAGTTCCACTAGTTTCTGAGGAAACTTCTTCCTGGATTCCTGGATCTTACCTTTTATACTTGGTAAACTTTTACCTAAGCTTGAGAATGTTTTTAATTGCCAGCTTTTTTTTTAGGAAATTTACATAATCCTGTTGTTCTTTACAAAAATGTTTGTGTTCTTCCATTGTGCTGTCATTCAACTATAAATGAATCTGAATTAAGTCAATTTACATTGTACTGCAATTATTGTGTGTGTGTGTGTGTGTGAGTGTGTGTGTGTGTGTGTGTGTGTGTGTGTGTGTGTATAGTTTCCTATCTAGACCAGGAGGTCATGGAATGGAATAATTTAGTTTTTCCTAGTTTCCAGTCGCATAGCAGACATTTCTAAATGAATCCATGCATGAATTAATATACAGATAAACTCAGAGGCAGTCTGGGTAAAAAAAAAAAAAAAATTCTGTTATCAGTTTATGAAGAAACCAATTGTCTATCAAGAACAGTGAAGTTTTAATGGGCCTCAATAGTCAGCTCTTCAAAGATGTTTGTGTCCCAATCCCTTGAACATGAGAATAGTTCTATTAAATAGCAAGAGGGTGTTAAATTGTAGATGGAATTAAGGCTGTCAATCAGCTGACCTTACAATACGGAGATTATCCTGGATTATCCAGGTGGGACAAATGTAATTACAATGGACTTTAAATGAAGAAGGGAGAAACAGAAGAGTCAGAACCAGAGAGGTGGCACTAAGACAAAGACTCAACTAGCCATTATTTGCCTTGAAGATGGAGGAAGTAGTGAGGAGTCAAGGAATTCAGGGGGCTTCTAGAAGCTGGAAAAGGCAAGAAAACACATTTTCCTCTAAAGTTTCAGAAAAGGTTACAGCTCTGCTTACACTTTGAATTTTGTCCAGCAAGACATATTTCAGACTCCTGACTTCCGGACTATAAAATTATACATAAATGTTGTTTTAAGCCACTAAATTTGTGGTAATTTGTTACAGCAGCAATAGAAACCTAATATATGCCTTTCTGCATTTCTACGGGCTCTTCTCCATGCCTGTATTCATTCCTTCCATCTATAAATATTTATTGAGTTTCCACTCTGAAAAACCCCACTGGTTTCTGAGGAAACTTATACTTCTTGGCTTCCTGGCTCTAACCCTCTCAGCTTGGTAAACTTTTACTCACATTTGAGATCATTTTCAATGTGTTGAATTGTATCTTCCCCAAAAAATATGTTGCAGTCCTAAATCCCAGTACCTCAGACTGTGTCCTTACTTGGAAATACTACTGTTGTTGATGTGATTAGTTAAGATGAAGTCATACTGGACAAGGATGAGTCTTTATTCCAGTGTGACTGGTGTCCTTTTAAGAGGAGAAAAGAGAGAAAGCGGCCATGTGACAATAGAAGAATGATACATCTACAAGTCAAGGAACTCCAAGAATTGCTGGCAAACACCAGAAGCTGGAAGAGGCAAGGAAGAAGTCTTCTCTACATCTTCTCTACAGATTCCAGAGGGTGTATTGCCAAGATGACATCTTTATTTCAGACTTCTAGCCTCCAGAATTGTAAGACAATAAATTTATCTTTGTTAGTTACTCAGTTTGTGATTTATTACAGCACCCTCAGGGAAACGAATACAAGTCCCCGTCTGCCTGAATTTCTAATTTCAGAGTGTCATTGACTGTTCAACAAACTTGTCTTTAAAAATCTCTCATGATCACTTATGAAAATTTGTTTTAATGTGTTATTCATGTTGTTGTAGCAATTGCTACAGTTAGCACAGCACAGATTAAAACACCCAAAATTTTGAGTTTGCAGCAAGCTAAAGAATGAACACACAAACAGATGATTTCACTCATGTGTTAATGAACTGTCTATGTAAGCCCTACAATACCATTCAAGAGGGAAACCAAGTGAAAGGAGATGTCAAGTACTCTGCCTTAACATACATGAGTTCTGTTCTAGTTAAAAAAAAAAGTAAGTTATGTTTTGATGAAAAATTAGAGGCATTGATACATTTCATCAAAATTGAAACTAACAATTGACCGCTTAACCTCAAAATCAACTTCCTTTTTTTAATTCAAAATTTTTGTAAACTTTCATTTTGACAAAAAATGGCTTTGTAACTACTTCTGAATATTAGTATTTAATGTAAAGTTGATTAAAAACAGCAGCAGCAATGCAATGAAGTAGTCTTTCAAAACCACTATATCCCCAGTGTTCACTCCTTCTAACTAACATTTATTGTATATGATTTGTTTAGCAATTAATCATTAACTGCTTTGTTAAATGTCTTGTACTCAAGTCTTGTTTTTCATTTGTGAAAAGGCATATGTCCCTGTCAAAGTTAGCAATATCATGAAGGCAGGGAGTAGTTCCTGCAATTATTGTTAATGCCACCTTAGCAACCCAAGCAATCCATAGAGTTAGTCACACATCAATGATTAAAATTCTTTGTAAATTCACCTTTCACACTGGCATTGCATTGATTTAAAAAGAATGTCTAAGTACAAAGAAAAACTACTTATTTATAAAATGATAGGACTCAATCCATTTCTGTTCCATGTTAATACATAAAATTAGAGAAGGAATTTGCATTTCTTAATTTTATAGGTAGACTAAAATATTTTATTGGAAATATTCCTTTGAAAAACTTCTAGCTAAATACTTTTCCAAAAAAATGAAATTTTAAAGATATGTTAATGGGTTGTAATAAATAAAAGTTATAGCTGCTGTAATGAAAAGGTACTATAGTAAACCAGGCTCAAATACACAGATTAATCAAGCTCTGTTAGTGATTATTTACTTTATTGTTTTACTACCATATATGCTTGAATATGCTACTTTATTGTTTTACTACCATATATGCTTGAATATCAGTACTACATTCATACTGAGTTAACATTAATTGGATAATATAGCAATTAAATATATATAGTTATGCATATTACTAATTTTAATTTATTTTCAAATTATGTGTTTTATTTTCTCATAAAAAATTGATAACTTTCATACCATATTAGTTTGCTAGGACTGCCGTAACAAAGTACCACAGATTAGATAAATTAAACCACAAGTATTTATTTTCTCACCATTCTGGAGACTAAAAGTCTAAGATAAGGTATAGGTAGAATTGGTTCCTTCTGAAGGCCACAGTAAGAATTGATTCCAGGCCTCTCTGTTTGGTTTGGAGATGGCCATCTTCTCCCTGTGTCTTCACATGCCTTCTCTCTATCCAAATCTGTGTCCAAATTTCCTCTTCTCACAAGGGCACCCATCCAGTTGGATTGAGGCAAACCCTAATGACCTCATTTTAACTTAATCACCTTTGTAAAGATCCTGTCTCCAAATTCAGTCATGTTTGGGGGAAGTTAGCACTTCAAAATGAAACTTTTTGAAGCGGGAACACAATTTACTCTGTAACACATACAAAATTCACAATACAGTATTTAGCAGATTTCAAGTAGCCATAACTTCTTTGAACTTCATAAAAGCAACAATTTTTTATGCTTGGTATACAGTGGCAGTTTTATTAATTCTGAACATTTAGCTATTTTTTTTTCTGAACTTCTTTGGTTGTTATGGAATAGTGAAAACTAAGAGTACCACATTTGCAAAATACAAAATAATAGTATTTAAGATGATAGGAATATTAATGAAGTACACAATAAGAAGA
The DNA here is from genome assembly GCF_028885655.2 of Pongo abelii. NCBI lineage: Eukaryota > Metazoa > Chordata > Mammalia > Primates > Hominidae > Pongo > Pongo abelii. Next base: position 91,220,964 of record NC_071991.2, read on the forward strand.
GTTTATACAGCTTTATAATTTTCATACTACAATTTTCATACATCTTGGTTTTTCAGACTTTGAGATGAACAAATCAAGTTAAAAAGAACCCCAAAGTCTGGTCTTAAAAGCAAAAATAAACTGTTTCATACTGTGATCCAAGAGCATGGATCCAACTGGGAGTTCCTTGATCTTCCAGAAATAACTATTAACCTTAACTTTTTAATGCTTGGAAGTCTATTAGTAAATGTGTCTGATAAAAACCAAAATATTTCTGGGAAATATCACATATTAGTTTTCAAATCTTGCATGAGTTACATTATTTGATCATAGGACATCCTTGCCTGACAGAAAATGTAATTTCTGTAAGAATGAGAAAGCAAGTAGATTTTGAGTGTCTGTAAAAACAAGAGACTAAGTAGAATTTTCCCTTTCCTTTTTTGTGGGGGAAAACCAAAAAGGAAGCTAAAATCACCCAACACAGAACATCCAAAGATGTTCTGTTTTTTTCCTTCAAAATTCATAAGATACTAAATACACATATTTAATATGCACATTTGTGTAAATATGTATTATTAATAAAAATGAGACAAAATTTAATTATTAATCAGATAAGGAAAAGTAAACAAAGGATAGCAATGTGAGGATGGTGTTATTTTGTCATTTGAGTTGATTTCAGAAAACTTGAGATTGGGAGATGGGGGGAAGAAAGGGGAAAAGTTTATTTCTTATAAGAAATAGTCCATACTCAAAGTTGTAAGATTTTTTTATCAGAAATTCGCCTCATTGAACAATTCAAATTTTAATCCTTCCTATGCTCCTAATTCCTAGACTTTCCTTAAAATGTTTTTTTAAATTGGTCTGAGTAGTTAATCGAATGCTTATTTTCAGATTTTACACAATTTCATGAATGACAGTGTCCAGTAGAGCACGTCTATTTCACTATTACTTTGAATCCATACACCAAAGAAATTCCAGACATTTCATTACCTTCCACATTTTTTTGAGAGTTGAAATGTGAAAGTGAGATGGAAAGATGGACAGCTGAGGAAGAGTAACCATAAAAGAAGAGGCAAGCTAAACACAATAAACCTAATCTTAAACACAAATGCACACAGCTGTGCAGTTTGCAGGCCCCAGAGAACCTGTCTCTGTGTAATGCAATATGAAAGAAAAACATCCTTGTTCTTGGAGGCAACTTCTCCATTTCTTGTGCTTTCTTATTTAAATAATCTTAGATCACAAGACACAGGATACACTTAAAAGTACTTCCTCCTTTTCAATGACCTTTCAGCTCTGAAAGGCCAGGTGAAAAAAGGAAAAATATCAAGATGTCTATTTCTAACTCCAACTATTATCTTTTGTGGAGAATGTCACCTTCTTTGAGAGCCTATAAAGGTGAAAAGAAAAGTATGCTAAAAAGCACCAATATATATAACTGATAATATTAAATATTTACAGTTTCATGGAAGAGTCCTTTATCTATTTAAATAAAGTTAAAGGGCACCTAATCCAGAAGATATTCAATGTTTATGAAATAAATTAATGAGTGAATTAATTAAAATATATTTTTTCTACCACTTGGAAAATTTTATGTCAGATGGCTAATAAAGTACATGGAAAAACTGTGTATTTTCTAGGTAAATGAAGCATGAATAAATAAGACATTTAGGTTTTAAAAGTTTTTATATCAGAAATTTTAAGCTGTCATAAAACGAACTTACAGGTAGTGAATGGTCTAGACGTTCAGCCTGAAATAAGCTGTTTAACTTAGTACATATCCTGCCTGCTGTTGTAAGCAAATTCCAGTCATTGACCTCCTTTTTTTTTTTTTTTTTTTTTTTTTAAACCACTTTTTCTATCAGAAACTGAATACCTATTTGGAAAATGAGAACACATGAACCACTGATTATGACTGAGCCTGGAACTCATTCCTACCACCTCCATTTCTGAGCAACAGAAAATAGAAGAGCCCCACTAAAAACCACTAATCAAGGTCCTCAAATCCTTTGCATGGGAGCTCCAGCCAGGCAAGCCTAGGGGACGTATTGAGGTGCTGGTAGCCAATGCTCAGGAAAAAGAATGACCTTTGGGTATTTGAAGAGTAGAGAGCTTCAGTAGTCACATAACAGGTTGATGTGGGATACATGGATGGAGAAGAAATAGAGGTAGCTGATTCATTCTTGTGTTTTAATGTCTATCTTCCCTTTATCTCATGTACCCGGGAGACAGCAGTGCTTACCAGAATGCTAATGACTCTTTTATTCCTTTTATGAACCACAGGAATCCCCTTTCTCTATAGCTCAACACCCACGTGCAAAAAAAAATTATATACTTCCCTGCTCCAACAAAGAATTCAAACACACTTTTGCTTACCCTCTTGCACTTTGATGTTTGAAGCAAGCAAACAAAAAAGAATTTGTTCTCTCAGATTAAATAACAGCTAAAAGTAAAGAAATAAAAGTAAAACTTTGCCTGCCTTCCTGTCTTCCCAACTTTATTTTCCTGTAAGCCTTCTAGGAACAAAAGAAAATAGAAGGTTACACATTGGTGCTGTTTGTCTTGTACACAAAATGCTAAAGGACTTTCATCTGCACATATGTGGAAAACCAACTGCAGTTAACATGGACATTTCCCCCAAAGGGACAGTGGTTAGAGATCTGGATATGAAAAGCTGAGAAAAGCTGGAGGATGGACAGTGAGGGAGAGGCTAGGGGCTGAGGATACACTTAATACAAAGACAGTGATGTGTACTTGAGGATGCTACTTCCATATTGGCTACAAAAGTACTCCTCTTCCACCAGGCTTAGAACAAAGTAAAAAATCAAGAAGTAGGTCCGATGACATTGATAAGAGAGGTGATAGGTAAGAGGAACTGCCCGGAAAAAGTGAGAAATCAATAGAAATAAATGTCAGCCCATCTGGAAGTAGATTTCAGTCCCTACTTAGCCTTTCTAAGGGCTAACGTTTATTACTGGATTTATGTAGCATGATGGTTCAAATAAGAATTGTTTCTAATGGATCTGTTTTTATTTTACATTGGTTATTTGTTCATAAAGAATGAGTAGGTTATTATAAAGAAATTCTGTATTTAAAATGTAAATCAGGTAAGTGAATATGCTAAAAAATACCAATTTAAATTATTAATGCCTTATATATAGTACTGATGTAAAAACTGAGGTAAAGACTAAAAAATAGACTTTTTCAAAGAAGGGATGAGATTAGAATTCCTAATCTCTGCATTTTCAAAACATGGCTATTATATAGACTTCTTTATTTTTAAGTTTAAAGTTGAGCCTAAAATCTCTAAAAGTCATGTTCACATATAACAATAATGATACAATAAATTAAATACAAATTTTAATATAAAAATCAGAAACTCATAAATTATGCTATTTTGTTTGGTTCCTACCAGTATTAAATGTGTTTTAAATTAATTTGCAGAGTTATGGGCATGTCACTGAAAAATATGGTAATTTGTCTTTATTATGAATTATTTTACCAAGAACAGTTGATGTTTTATAGAAACTAGTTCAACATACATTTTGAGTTAAAAAAAAAACCTGATACAATTATAGAAATCATCCAGAATCAAATCACAATTACCTAAACTCCTTAACTAATTATTTTTTCTGATAATAGACTGTAAGTTTTCAGTCTAATTTTCTATGAGGGCTAGGCTTTCAATTTTATTTTATAAGAAATGTACATGAATGAAAATGTCATACAGTGGCATCTGCAAAGGTACTAGAAAATATAATTTATAAGACTATTTGTTTCTCATTTAACTTATATTTCAAAAAATTGGAAGTTTATGTATTCTACCATCACATTTACTTGCAATTTTCCAGTAATCTTAGGAGATCCTCTTTAAAAGTCTACAAAATAATGAGGCTAAGTATACCTCTTCATTTGTATTTACAGGGAAATTAATTCTTTAGAATCTGCATTTGTCTTTTTAAATGACAGCAGATTTGTCTCAAGTGTGAAATCATAAATTTAAAAGTTAAAAGGCCTCTGGAGTGCAAGACTAGCAGTTGTCCCTTGATGAGACTACTGACAATGGCAGCAGATGACAACCTTCAATACAATCATTGTCATGTGTTTGCACGTGAAATTTATGGATAGACGTTTTAATTCTCCTCTTCTATGGTTGGTGTGGTTTGCCTTCTAGAAAAGAAGCAATTGTTATCAGTATGTAACTGAAGTCTCTAGGATGTGATTACATACTTAAGGCATGAAGAATTGGCAATGCTTTCAGCAGTCCCCAGGGACTAGCTTAGGCTTTGTGACTGATCAACAGGGTAACTATCCTGGTTATAATCCTCACATTACATTCCAGAGGAAAGGCATCACTGCACCTCTAGTTTTCTTAGTTATATTATTTATGACAACAGTGAAGACTTATACTAATATTAACTGGACAACTGTATACAGATGTGTCATCTAAAACGGTTAACCCAAGGTGGTAAAAATGTGTCTCAGTCTCACCATTCATCCAGCAACAGCTGACAATTTGGCAGCAATCTGTGTTATGTTAAGATTTCCTAGTATCCCTATTTGTACTGTTGCTTGAGGAATCATATGAGAGTAAAAAACATGTTTTTCAGAATACATTATGAAAACAATCATAAGGTATAAGTCTATCATTAAAAAAATCTTGATGATGTTATGCATGCATATATGACGAATAAGAAGGAAAGAATCAATGTCTGGGTGAAAAGTTTCATACATGGCTGAAATTTTTTTCATAAGTTTGAAATGCATGCTTTTTCTCTGTGGAAGTGGAATCACACCTTTGCCTTGCCTTTGCACATTTTTAAACAACTGACACATGTTTCAGAGATGTATTGCTTACTCTTCCCTTAATAAGAAAAAAAATCCTGGTAAATAGTCTAGCAAGCATAGAGAATAAAATAACTGGAGGCCACATACAGCAATTTATAGTTTTATAGTTTATCTTTGGATAGTTTCAGTCTTCTGTATTTACTGGATCTGCCTGTGGAAAAGTCTGTTAATCTGATGGCCAACGTGTTTGTTCTGAGTCACTGATTAAGGAACACTGATGTGAGCATTTTGTTGTGTTTTCGTGCTAATCACAACAGCATTTCAGAGCTGCAGAGTTTCCAAATGCTTTCTTCATCCTTGGCATATATAATCTACTTGGAGATAGCTAACTTTTAACTATTTTTCCATTTTTGAAATAGTGTGTTGGATATAAAGTTTAATATTTAGTACAGTAAAATTTTGCCTTTGTTTTCTGTTTGTCAAGGTACAGTTTTCCCAAGCAGACAAACATAAAATCCTTTCATTACTCCCAGTCCAGTTAAAAAATAACATTGTTAACAAAGAATATGCTTATAATAAGAATTATAAAGATCCAAATGACAAAAATATCATGGAAAATTAAGTTAGAAGTAGAATTGAAAAACAGTCCAAAATCCTCATTTTAACGGATTTTTTATTTAGAAAATATATCCATTTCAGACATTATATAAGCTCTTTTTATATAGGAAATATAGATTAAATAATTTGTGTGTTTGGAAACTTTAGACACACAGAGCTATAGAAGGCTATGAAAATAAGTAAAGAAGAGCCTACTCAATGAAGCATGCAATGAGAAAAAGAAGATTTTACTGTGTTGTAACCCATATACGATTTTCCCTCACTTTCTTATGGATAGCACATCAACATTTTGTCTAACATAGGCTAGGAAAGCAATGGATCCCGCAGCAAACACTAGAGATAAACAGTAAAAACTGATTAATTGAACTACTTAAAAAATGTTCACTCCCTGATATCTTAATGTTCCTGGTGATTTACTTCCCAAGATGTCCACTTCATATTGTTTTCATTGGATGATTGGAATAGAAGACCCTTTCACTGTTGTTTGCTTCACTGGAGTTGAGATGGAATGGTTCCAGTTGTATAAACAGCTCTTGGTGATCTTCCAGCCTTCTTTCCAGTGCCCCATGGAGAGGCAGTTGATTAAGCAGGGCATGGTATGGGCAGGTGCTGCACACAATTGCTTCATAGTTTCACCATACCCCTGTGGACCTCAAGTGTGATTCTAGTCCTAGTTCTTTCATGAATTGGAACAACTAATCATAATTTACTCTGAGGTGATTTGGGTCATGTACACAAATTGCAGATAGAATTAAGTTAATAGAGTCCTTTTATTGTATGCTTGGCCAAAACCAGACCTCCTGAGAGGAAAAACTAATTGACTAGTCACCTCATGCATTTTTATGCCCGCATAGAGGGCCTTGAATATAAGCAATTAAGAGTATCTAATTGACGCAGAGGATTTGGCTCTCCTGACTGAAATTTATCAACTGCAGAAGTTTATATATCTGATGTACTTTGTTTATTTGTTTGTTTGTTTTTCATGGAAAGAATGTGGAGCTAAGGAGGAAAAAGATTTTCATGACAAAAGAAGTATTTTCCAAATTATGCATTAAGACTCATGCATGAATACCTACTTTCATAAATCTTAGAAAGAGACGGCTATGATGTCTTCTAAATATATTTTTACACATACTTTTAAGAAAGGATATTTTAGGGGAAATAATTTTCAAATTTTTAATCTATATTTAATAGAATATTTTGAAGGAACTAATTATGTATCACTTTTAAATCTGTCTATAAGCTGGAAAAAATGTCATTATGTCTGATACAAATAGTTTTATGAACATGATTGTGACAACAAAAGAGCAACCAAAATTATTTGGGAAATTTACTTTAATGTTTACTAAACAATTTACTTTCCTCTAACACATTGTGGATAGCACGTCAACATCCCAGAACTTGTCTTTTTCTCACAGCCTGGGGAAGCAATATATTCCACAGCAAACATTAGAGATAAACTTAGTAAAAACTGCTTAATGGAACCACTAAAAAATATTTATTTCTTCTATATATTATATATTTCTTTTAGTGACTGTATTTATGAATTCCATCCCATCTTTTTTGCTAGAACTATTGAATTTCCCTAGCCTCTTTTATTTATTTAGTTTTCCACCATATATATATATATATATATATATATATATTTTTTTTTTTTTTTTTTTTAGATGTAGTCTTGCTCTGTCACCAGGCTGGAATGCAGTGGTGCGATCTCGGATCACTGCCACCTGTGACTCCCTGGTTCGAGCGATTCTCCTGCCTCAGCCTTCCCAGTAGCTGGGATTACAGGCACACACCACCATGCCCAGCTAACTTTTGTATTATTAGTAGAGATGAGGTTTCACCTTGTTGGCCAGGATTGTCTTGATCTCCTGACCTAGTGATCTGCCGCCTCGTCCTTCCAGAATACTGGGATTACAGGCATGAACCACTGCACCCGGCCCATATTGCATTTTTTAAGGAAACATTAAATCAAAAGTTGGGCAAAAAATAAATACTATGCACTATATTGCTTAATTAACTGTATATGCTCTGGAAGATATTTAGTATGTATTTACATTAAAAGTAGATTTCTAACATTGTAAGGTCGATGGTTCTTAATTCGCCAGTTATACATCAGAATTTTTTGGAGAGAGATACTTCTCTCATTTAAGATCAGGCAGTCAATTTGTAAGGATGAGTCCCAGGTTTGAGTATTTTTTAAAAGCTCCCTTTATTCTACTGTGCAGCCAGATTTAAGACCCATTTTTCTATTGAAACTAATACTTATTGTTTACTACGTACCACATATGGTATTAGGCATACTTCAAATTTTTTGTTTCATCTAATTTTTAACTATTACAAAACGTAGTTGAATTATTGAATTAGTCAATCTCGAGAACCCAAAGTTTAGCGTTTCTAATTGCTTTATAAAATCAGCTTATAACAAGTTGATTTGGCTCCTTAACTTCAGGAATGAAGTTTTTAAAAACTTATGTTTATTCGGCCAGGGGCAATGGCTGACGCCTGTAATTCCAGCACTTTGGGAGGCTGAGACAGGAGGATCACTTGAGGTCAGGAGTTCGAGACCAGTCTGGTCAATATGGTGAAACCCTGTCTCTACTAAAAATACAAAAATTAGCTGGGCGTGGTGGCGGGCACCTGTAAGCCCAGCTACTCGGGAGACTGAGGCATGAGAGTTGCTAGAACCTGGGAGGTGGAGGTTGCAGTGAGCTGAGATCACACCATTTCACTCCAGCATGGCCACTCTTGTCAAGAAATAGCAATTTGTCACCCACACCACAAAATTTTGATTTAATATACAAAAAAAATTTAAATGGGATTTGTATATCAGAAAAGTTTACATAATTTTCAGTTGTACTTGTAGAGATTTATCTTAATTTCTTTTCAATGAGTGGTGAAATTCTCTTGGTGATTTTTCATGATAGTATCTTCTAGAAAACATAGAGGTGTGGACTAAGACAAAATTTAAATAAGACAAATAAGCCTTTGGTTTTCTATCTTAAAGAATATAAAACCTAAAGTATAATAATAATAATAATAATAATAATAGAAGAAAAAAAGAATATTCAAATTAAGCTTACTGTCATAATTCATTGATAAATTTTCGGCAATTTCTGAAGCACAATATTTAATGCCATGTTTATTTGCATTGTCAATATAGCAAATATTGAATTAAAATTTTAATGTGTGTTAGACTTCTCTGTGTAATATTACAATAGTATAGAAATTTAATGATACTTTTTTCTTTTTCTAAAGTGATATTTTCATCTTACTGCAAAAGATTATCAAAAAAACATGTAAGATTTTTTCAGTAGCCATAAAAATTTGTTTAAATGTATTTGTATTTTATATATGTTATTACTAGCATAAGGAAAAAAACATTATAATTTTAACTAAATTGTTTACATATGTGTAGCATTAGGTAATGTAACACCAATATATAATACATATAATAAATATATTCGTAACACATCATGTATTGCATATTATACATGGAGGCAATGTATTCAACATAGCCTTTTAATGTATATTAAAATATATAAACTAATGTATATATAATAAAATTTTTAGTCCAAATTGGGTGTATAAACCAATTAATATATTTTAAGTCCAAAAATAGGCTTTAGACACCAGTGTATTTCTTTATAAGTGAATTCAACACACAAATTTAAGCTATGCTCTCAGATTGTTGAAGTTATTTAGCCTTTCAGTATGCCATACTTAACTTTTCTACTCTTAAAATGATGTAGTTTTTGTGTAATTGGAGTGAATCATGATTTTTGGACACTATTTACAAATTGGTACATTCTCCCACCCTAATAAAAGATATAGATTCCCCGTTCATTTCTACTGCTAGAATTTAGAGCAAAGAATGACAGAAAATGTTAGATGTCCCATTCTTTGTGACACTGGGCCAGGGATAGGCGATAGTATTGTTAAGAAATGTTTTTAAGGGGTGGTGGTTGGCAGGAGAATGTTTTAACTTGTCTGAGATGTTAGAAATTTCTAGTTTAAAGTTTCAGTTTTGCATCATTGTCCTAGACAAATCCCAAGCTGCAACTCTTGCCTTTCCCCAGGGCATACAGGGTTTTCCACATGAAACATAGCAAGTCTTTTTATGAAAGACATGTTTTATTATCTTTCTGAATTTATAAGACAACACTTTATGGTAGTGACTGGGACAGTTGCAGGGAGAGATTTTTCCAGTGGTCATTTACTATTACTTATTAGATAATGTGTTCTTTGGGGAGTCAAATTATTCCTCTAATTGTAAATAAATCAGCACAACATAATCAGCTAGTAGTTACAAGGCACTGTCATTTAGAGATGTGGATCTATAACCAGTTCCTCTGGATTCCAGTACCTACATTTGAGACTATAAATGTGATTTTACCATTAAGTATTTACTTCATTTTCCATATGGGGAATTAGTGACAAAGGAGTGTATTCTGTGAACAGAACATGGAATTTCTGATGGGCTGTGCTTTCTGTTCATTGTTTCTATTTGGTTTCAGTAGTAGTAATGAGCTTTTAAATAAGAACCTTGACTTCAGTGGATGTGGCTACCAGAATAAAGTAAATATCAAGGGTGTCTTCCTGACCATCAAATAAAGCACCCCTTCAGTAAAATAATCACCTTTTTATTCCTTCATTAGGAAAATATTTGACTTTCAGTGGAAAGTTTTCCCACCCAATAAGGACCAAATTTCTATTAAAAAAAAACAAAAAAAAAACAAAGCAAAAAAACTTCCAGTGCTTTTTAACTACTTCCATTCCCTTCTTTAGAGTATTGGGGTGACAGGAGATAGGGCATAGAATCCACCTTTCAAAGGGATTAGTTTTCTTTATAACAACACAGAAATCTTCAACTTTAAAAAACAAAAAACATGTTATTCAGTATTTTCACGGCTCAGCACATGCTTGACTGACCCTTGACCATAACAAAGCATTAGAATTGACATAGAAGGAAAAAAAATATTTTTGAAAACAGGCTGTTATTAATAAACAAAGAATTCTGGTTTAAAAAATATATACTGTTGAGTAGTAAGGCTTTCAGTGAAACAAACCATAGTTGTGTCTTCCTACAGGAAAGCCTTCTGACTTACTATTTAGTTTGATTCAGGACCTTTTCTACTTATGTTTTGTATATACGTACAAGTCTGGAAAGAAAAAGTAAATCTGATAGGATCATGTCAGTAAACCATTAGTTTGTAGTCTTTATCTGAAAATAAAATAGTAATGTAATTTTTCAGTGCTTTGAAAATAGGATTGATAAGAATTTTAGGAGTTGAAATCATATCTCTCTCATTGAGAAGTCTTTATTATAGAAATAAACATACTCATCTGAATATACATACACATATACACATATACAAAAAATGTTATATATAATCATTTACAATTAATTTAGAGCAAAGTATTTCACTTTTTATTGTAGGGCAGACATAAACTTTCTCAGAGTCTATTGTTTCCTTCCACTATCTACTCCTTCTCCTCCTTCTGTTCATTCTCATTCATTCAGAAAAAGGAAAGAAATTTTGGCTGACGATGACTGCGTGACTGAGATCAGTAATACCATGTCTTGCCTGTACTATTCGTTCACCTAAAGCCATTTTTAATATAATTTTCCAAGCTGCTACAGGGCTGGAATTCAAAAAGTATTAAATGTCAGTCTTCATTGTTCTGAGAGACTATCTAGTCCTGTTTCTATTTTGGGAACATGATTTGGCATTTACGGGATAGATTGTTGCCTTGTTTCTAACTGTGCTCAATCTTATGACTACACTCTTTATTTCAGACTACTCTTTCTACCCATGTAGAAAGCTTTAAGATTTTTTTCACAAATGCTCCTGTTTCTTTGAAAAAAAAAAAGTTATTAATATAAATTGTACCTATCCCCAGAACCTAGTATAGAACCTTGATACACAAGAGTTATTCTATGAATATTTGTTAAATGAATAATTAAGGTATGAAGATTTAAAAAATTCATGGTTAATCATATTATATTTCATTTTACTTGCTTTTATCAATGTATATCTTAGTTATAATAGGCATTTTGTCTTTGAAGTTATTTTACCATGAAAATTTAAATAGTCATCTAGAAAACTTTGGCATATTCTTTATTCATTATTCAGTCCAGTTAATGATGCCTTTGAGTGTCATGGTAAATTATCTGAGTGGTTACACTATTAACTTTTCAGTTTCTACTTTATAATTTGAGCGACCATTTTCCTGTAAAATTTCACCATAGCTATGCGGCTACTATTCTAGCATTAATTTAACTTTAAAACTAATCTATATCCCAGTTATAACCGCCTTATACCAAGTTCCATCTTACTGGTAGTTCTACAATGTTAAGAAAAGTGCAATGCAGTTAATACATGACTTTTTTTATTAGGATGACTGACTGAGGAAACTTCAAGTAAGCCTAACTAATATATATGTGTGTGTGCGTGTATATATGTATATATATATGTGTGTGTGTGTGCATATATATATGTGTCTGTGTGTATATATATGTATATATATGCAGGCGTATCTATATACACATATATATGAGTGTGTATATATATGCACGAATATATATATATACTATATATAAGTGTATATATGCATATATGAGTATATATACTGTATATATATAGATTATATATATATATAATCTTTGCATAAACACTATAGATAGATAGATAGATAGATAGATAGATAGATACAGATAATTCTTTCCCCAGGTATCTTATTTTCCAATATGTAAATTATAATGCATCTGCTAAGATTAAATATGTTATTGTAGCTTAATTGACCTCTGTGTTTTGATACATTGGTGAGTACCTTTTCTATAAGCCTTTGTAACTAGCCAAAAAGACCAGGCTATATAATTAGTCCCATTAGACCCTAATTTCCAAATTGGCCTTCTTTAACTCTAACTTTTGCTTAAAGACTCTAATATTTTAGTTTGGTAATTTTGTCTGACATTCTATATGAGTTCCATAAAACAAATGCAGGGCTCCAAAACCCTTTTTTGGAGACCACCAAGCTAGGGCTTTCTTGTGACTTAGTTCCAATAGAAGTAAATAACCTATGTTAAGATTTGTAGCTTCTTTTGGAGCTCATGGTTCTCATATGTTTCTGGTTTATGTAGCCACCCATGTCATCAGAAATAATGAAATGCAAGGTTAAAATACCCAGAAGTGATGAGAATTGTAGTCATAATAAAATCACATTTTTAGGCACTTGTCAAAATTCAAATGGCAAATGCAGAATTTTCATATGGTAAACCTCACTGAGTGGTACCATGACTATCATAACAAATCAGACTCCTTTAAAAATGTTTATATTAACTTTCCATTGCTATCAAATTTTGTATTGCTAACTAAAATTCTGCATTAAACTTGGATATATTCGGTTCTAAATTTCACAGTAGATTTGTCAACATAGAATGAAACACTAGGAGAATAATATGAGAGGTACATTAATTTCCTTAATACTCTCTTTTTTCTTCCTGTGGTTTAGCTTAGTAAGAAACCCATCAAATAATCACACATTAAGTTAGGTCTGACAAATATCTCTCTTTTTTCCTCCAGGAAGACTATATTTGTTCTTGCTAATGTGTCATTTTAATAATCACTAGGGTGGGCAGGGTGCGGTGGCTCATGCCTGTTATCCCAGCACTTTGGGATGCCAAGGTGGGCGGATCACTTGAGTTCAGGAGTTTGAGGCCAGCCTGGCCAACATGGTGAAACTCCATCTCTACTAAAAAAAAGAATAATAAAATAAAATAAAAAATAAATTTAAAAAAATAGCTGGGAGTGGTGGTGGGTGCCAGTAATCCTAGCTACTCAGGAGCCTGAGGCATGAGAATCTCTTGAACCTGGCAGGCGGAGGTTACAGTGAGCTGAGCTCACACCACTGCACTCCAGCCTGGGTGATAGAGTGAGATGCCATTTCAAAAAAAATAAAAATAAAATAAAATAAAATAAAATAAAATAAAAATAAATCACTAGGGCAAGAGAACTTCACATAATTTCCTTGATTTTTTTTTTTTTTTTTTTGTGGTTTGTCTCTTGCAGGTAAATACTCTCTTATTTGTGAAGTGTTTAGTAAGAGCTACTGGAATCATCTTTTTTCTTCAAGTAGATCGAGCTTGTCTATCCCATGGCCCATGGGCGACATACATATGGCCCAGGACAGCTCTGAATGCAGCCCAACACAACCTCATAAACTTTCTAAAAATGCTATGAGATTTTTTTTTGAGATTTTTCTTTTTAGCTCATCACCTATCATTAGCATATTTTATGTGTGGCCCAAAACAATTCTCCTTCTATCAATGTGGCCCAGGGAAGCCAAAAGACTGGACACATCCCTGTTGTAGATATTTAAGAAAAGATTTCCATTTTGTACTAAGAAATTACTAGGTTTTTTTTTTTTTTTTTTGGTCCTATTTTCATTATTTAAGAATTTGCAACTTGATTAGGGAGCCAAAATTATCCCAAATATTACACATCGACAAAAAATCAATAATATAATATTTGGCCCTTTGAGAAAAAAAAATATGTGATCACTTTAATATAAATCTCTGGGCCAGGCGCCATGGCTCACACTTATAATTTTAACACTTTGGGAGGCAAAGATGGGCAGATCGCTTGAGCTCAGAAGTTGGAGACCAGCCTGGGTAACATGTCTAAATCCCATCTTTATTAAAAATACAAAATTTAGCTGGGTGTGGTGGCACATGGCTGTACTCCCAGCTACTTGGGGGACTGAGGTGGGAGGATCTCTTGACCCCAGCAGGTCAAGGCTGTAGTGAGACCTATTCAGGCCACTGCACTCCAGTCTGGGTGACAAAACGAGACCCTGTCTCAAAAAAAAAAAAAAATATATATATATATGTATACATATATATACACACACACAGACATGCACACAGACACATAGATATATGCACATATATATGTGTCTATATATATTATATACACATTATTATATTATCTATAATATATTTATGTGTGTGTATATATATATATATAAATTTTCCAGTGAAGAAATTCACTCCCAGGAAGGTGAGATTATTTTAAATGTCTTGCTTAAGGTAACAGACATAGTGAGATATGGCAGAGGGAAACTTATGTGAGTTGAGATCAAAATTAGGGCCTAGCTGTCTTGGAAAATTCCTAAATTTCTACAGTTGTAAACTCTTTAACAATAGGAGCTATCAGATACTTCCTAACCCTAATTCATAAACTAGACCACTACTACAATTCTGATTAGACAGAGGACTGGCCTTACAATCTTTGCTGATAAGCAATAACAGACCTTAAACCAGTTTCAGCAAGCTTATAGGGGCTGTGCACAAATGGTCTTTGTGTCCTATAGCTCACCTTTTGACGTAAAGAGACAAATTTCATCCATTTTTATGCCAGCACTCTGCTCCAAAGTGAACAAGGAAAGTATGTCATAGTTATGTTTACTCATTGTGCATGTGCTTGGTTTCCCTCAGAAAGATACAAAACTTTTCCCCCAAACTTGCTAAATATGTATGACTCTACTGTGTGATACAGGCCCTATGAGGCCCTTTTTGAAGAGAGAGCACCTTCAGCCCATATCAAAGACTTTTTCTTCGTGATTTGTAAACGTATATCACCAAAAATCTCTTCTTTCTATGATTTAGCTATCCTGATGGTCTTTTGGATGGCACCTAGAACCAAGATCTCAAGCCTCCACTCTAGTGTGTCTCCTACTTGACCATTTATAGGGAAGTTCCATTTTTTCCCCTGAAAGTTTGATAAGGTGAGTCTATAGAACAAACTGATAATAAACACATTAATAGAAAAAAGGCACACACATTTTATGCACACACATATGCAAGGGAGTCATGCAAAATACAAAAACTTGAAGAAAGGCAAATGGTTGATACTTTATACTATCCAGAGGTTACAGAAAGAATAGGGGATTAGAGAGAAGCCTGACAGGTTAATAGTGGCCAGACAGGTTACTGGAGGAAGAGAATAGGAGGCTTGGGTAGTAAAGGTGATCTTGTTAGGAACATAAAACCTCATAGATAGCAGCCCTCAGAAAAAATAGACAGTGATCTCTGCTTAATCTTTCTCTGTCAGATTTTTAGAGATGTCAAGCTTTCACTTAATCTTTCCTATATCCAGACACGGGATGGCCTCAGAGAAAGCTCAATTGTGTCTGTTTACTTCACTTTATTTCCTCTACAGGTGCAATTTTCCTCCATGAAAGGCAGATTTACTAGGCTACTGTTGTCTGCAAGCTCTCTGAATAGGTATCTCAAAATACGTAAAAAAAAAAAAAAAAAAAAAAAAAAAAGACATACTTTAGGGTCAAATATTTTTGTTTCTTTTGCCATGTAACTTTGGCATAATTATGTTAAATTTGAACTGTAGGTACTAGTTGATGCACTAAAAGATACAAAAGTTTATTCAGTGAATCCTTTCCTCCTTCAATTTTATTGGAAAACCAAAGATGAAGCATATTAGAACAGTGACATAAATTCCCCTGAGTGAGTTTTGGTAGCCTCTTAGCCCTGACCTTACATTTCTTCATTGTGAAGTCTTAGAGTTTGAGAGTACCATCCTCTCTCATCTCAGTATTATTAGCACCTTGTACAATTATCCTGAAGGAAATAAAAATATTTTACCCCAAAATATATTTCTTTTACATATATATTTTGAGATGGCAGTTTAAGACCAGCAAACAGAAATAGGCCTGCAAAGCTGTTGTTTTGGGGAGAAAATTTGCATCTGTACAGAATTTGTATTGATGCAGCTAGGCCTTTACTTGGGCAGATGTGGGAGAGATGATCAGAGAGTCTGACACCTTAAAATCTTAAAGAAACATTTGCTGTCTATTCTCTCTGAGGGCTGCTACCTGTGAGGTTTCATCTACATAATAAGACCTCCTTTGCTAGCCAAGGTGCTCCTCTTCTCTCCCTTCCTGTCTTGCCACTAGGACCTGATTTATCATCATAATCTGTTTTGGGTCATGTTCTGAACTCCACCTTTTCTGTAACTTCAAGATGGTACATAAGATTCTGCACCACGTTGGGGGATTGAGTAATGACTCTGTGATACTCCCCATGTATGCATTCATAAATAGTATTCTTTTTTTTCTTATTAATCTACCTTTTCTGAGATGATTTTTCAGTGAATCTTCAGTGAGTGAAGGGGGAGTTTTTCCTTGGCCCCTGCAATCCCATTTCTTGTCTCAATAATAGAAATTATTGAGAATTATTGACCAAATTTCTCTATGATTTGGAATATGAAAGATTAGACATAATTTTTTTTCTTGCTTTTTAGATATAACTAGGTAATTTTAAAGAGGCAAAATAGTCCCATTTTCCTAAAATACAACTGCCTCTGCACCTTATCTTTTTAAATGACTACTCAAGTAAATACCTCATTAGAGTAAGAAGATCCAAATGATAGTATTTTTTCAGGGATTCCAGAAATATGTTTTAAAACTGCTTATAGAAGATTTCAATGTGCACCTGATGATTGCAAATTGCTGTTTTCCAGGAAAGATTAATGGGTGCCTGTTTGAGCAGGGCGTAATTATTGTTTTTCTCCCTAGGGACAAATGTGAAAGGAGCCTGGGGAGATCTATGTAGGCCGTCTCCAGACATGTGCAATTCGCTGTTTAATGGTAGGTGAGGTTTCTGGCCCTACATAGGACAAAGGGAAAACAAAGGAGTGTATGTTGAGCTTCAGTTGAGGGTTTCCTATATGGATTGTGTTGTTTTAATCCCTCTTTCCACAGTCCACTAGTATTGACATTCTCTGTTATCCTTTTTTTTTTACTAATATAATTTTCAAGTGTTTAAGACTAACTGCAAAAGTATGTAAGTATCCGCAGGATTTTTCCTCACATAAAATTTGAAAAAGAAAATGTTATTTAAATACAAAATAACCAAGAAATAGCTATGACATTTACACAATTAAGATATAGTTTTTAATATGAAGAATTCTTACAATTTTAGATGGTTTATGGTTGCTGCAGTAGTAAAAAAAAAAATAGAGCTGCTTTTTGGTTTTCTCAGTCTTCAGTGATTGAGACCTATATATATGCTAACCTGAAATTAGAAATCAGAGACAACCATGAGCAAATCATGAAAACCATTTCTGCCTGTTAACAGCATACATCATATTTCATACCTTCAGAGTTTATTGGAAACAAAATAGTTCCTTCTTCAAAAAAATTACCTACTTTTATTTATTCTTACTTCCCTCATTCAAATAAGATTTACAGTCCCAAAATCCAGGCACTGTGTCAGACAATGTGTGAAAAATAACAATTCTATATTTCTAGTCTTAACTGTTGTCCTGAGCTTCAACTGAGAATTTTCAAGCTATTTCATTTCTAATCCTCTATTATCCTCCTTCTAGGATCCTAATATTTGTAATCATAATGCCCTTGACTTCTAAGCACTTAGCTTTAACTCTTCAGTCATCTATAATTTGTGGCCAGCTTTCTTCTCCCATAGTCACTCAACAGAAAAGCACCATCATGTTTCCCTTTTAAATAATTCTGTTCTAATTGCTGGAAACATATTTCAGATTTTACTCCTACATTTCCTCATTGTATCTACTCTTCTTTCTTTTTCATCTCTTCCTTCTCTTCCTCCTTGTATTTGCTCTTACTTTCTTTGGTCCGTTTTATGCATTAGAGTCAAGTGAATTTTCTTCAGGCACTCTTCAATCATGTCTCACACAGATTCAGTACTTTCACAATACTTACTTTTTTGCATAATGTATTTTAATAGCTTCACGTGAACTCCTAAATTAAAAAAAATTTTAGTCTGATATTCAATTTTCTTCCTGTTTTGGCTCCAATCCTATCTCACCAAGCGTAATTTAGTTACTCCCTTAAACAAACCTTTAGCTCCACCTGTATAATCAACTTTCTAGACGCTAATCTTGCCACATTCTTGATTCTGGTCTGGCACTGTACTATTCCATCTTTTGGGAACATTTTCAAGGCTCTTTTTTTTGCTACTTAAATTTTATTTACATTGCTGTGTTTATTTCAACGTTTACAATAATTATATAGTTATTACATTATGTGGTTATTAAGATGGTGTAATAATTTCTAGATTCAGATTATTGGGGTTTGAACTCCTACCCCATTCAAGATAATCTAAGTTAAGGAAATAATCTGCAGATATCAGTGGCTGTAAAAAATAAACATTTGTTATCTCACACTTTATGCCCATAGCAGATTGTCTAGAGGGTCTGATCTGTTTCTTTCATCTCAGTGACACTCAGAATAATAGAGTCTTCACCTCTGCAATGTGGCAGAGGGAAGCAAATATGGAGACTCAGAAATTGGTTTTTAATGTTTTCCATCCTTACTATGACCACGCCCAGTTTCACAAAGTGCAGGGAAATAAATCCTACCATTGGTTTGGTAGGAGAAAAACTGGAAATGTTGACAACAGCACTTGCTGGTGAGTATAATATTTCCTCAACTACAGTACTTCATCTTCACCATGGGAATCATGATATCTGTTTTGAACGGTGTGTTTTTTTTTAAGTTTAAAAGTGATTATACAATATACAAAGTGCTTAGTAAGAGTCTGGTACCATGTATGTGCTAAATAAATGTTACCTATGTTTAGTCTGTGAAGGCTTATTGCAAAATTTAACATTTGGCTCTTTCAGTCTCCGCTTCCCTCAGCGAGAACAACTTGGAACAATGGCTTTTGTGAAGGTAGTTTATTTTGGGAAGTGATTCCAGGGAACAAGAGTGGGGAAAATGGGGAAAATGAAACTGGAGGGAACGCCAATCAAAACAAGGGTGTGCTAAAAAACTTGTCACCATGGTGGTAACTGGGCTGAGTCCCACAGGGATCTTAAGAATTGTCCACATGAGGGACAAAAGAGGGGAGTGTTTATCTACAGGCTACCCTGCTCCATTGCTCAAGGATGCCCCACGGGGAGTTACGTTCTTTACACTTCCAGGCTCATGTATGTAAAGTGACCAGTGGGATCTCACAGACCTTACGTCAATGAAGCCCCAGAACAGAAAGCAAATTATGCAGAATGAGCAGAAGGACCAGTGATTTGAGTAAACAGGGATCTAAGAAGATAGGAGATGGGGTATAATAAGTGTTTGATACAGCACCCAACTTGATCTTGGTGATATCTTAAATGCACTTCATTTTTCAGATAATCATGCTAATCTTGCTCATTGAAATGGATGGTCATATTGCATAATAGTGTTTTATTAATCATAATGAAAAATAAAATTGTCATGCTGTAGCAGACATATTTTGCCTTTGTCTAAATTTATTCCTTTCATCCTGGTTTTAGTTAAAGCACTTCAGCTCTACTTTAGAAAATTCAGCTTAATAGTTCTTTGGATGAGACAGAGACAAAGCCTTCATAATTAGACACATGACCTAAAACAGATGAAGGCATCTTCGATCCTAAGACTTTCTGAAGCTGTCAAAGGACATTATTGCCACAATAAAGAAAAGGCAGCCTGAGATGAGGCCAATATAGATAAAAGCAAAGCCAAGGGGTGGACAGATCAAGTCCTGATAACTTCTTTTGAGTGATTGAACTCATCCAGATTTATAGCTATTCTACTTGTCTGGATGTTTTGGTTCCACGAATCCATTAACTCTCTTTTTCCCTAAGCCAATTTCAATTACATTTTAGTCATTTATAACAGAAACAGTCCAGAATTTTTTTTTGTCACGGTACATGGAAAACATAATTAAGTTTCTGTGTGATCCTGGAATCAGTTATCAGTTATGTATCACATGTTTAAAGGCAGCAGGCTTGAATGTTTTTATACACCTGTCTCCACAGGTTGTGTCCTTGATGTGACACCCTCTACTCTTGGCAATGCTCCTTTGGGCACTTCTAATTTCTACCCACTTGGGAATTCTTTGTATTATTCCAGGCTGACTACCTCTTTTTCATTCCCCCTGCCCAGAGTCACTTTCAAAAAGAGAATGTTTAGGACTAACTACATTCATGCAAATCCTGACTCCCTGATGGTCCTGATTAGAGTTTGCAGAGATTAGTTTATCTATTGTTTCACATGTCTAATCATATAAGTGCTATGTGGATTGTTTTAAATTTAAGTCTGAAGTTCATCTTATTTCCGTTATCTCAAATGTATATCTTCTTTGACTAGAGACAAAGTCCATAGATCTGCTGTCAGGCGAGTGTGGGTTAAAACTTTAAAATTGCCACCAATCTCTGGAAGAATTTTTAAACATTGTAGTTCCCCCACCTATAATATGAGAATAATTATAATATCACAGAATACCTTTTCTGGCAGCATGAAGATAGAAACATATACTGTACATCTAAAATGACTTTCAAAACCTTGAAATATAGTAAACAAAAGTATGCTGACCATTTTACAATTGTTGTTATTATAGAAATTACCATATTATGTCCCTATATGACAAATTTCCTGTGGGCTGACTTTTTATTTTTTATTTTCGTAATGTTTTAATTAAATAAATCTAATTTTCAAATTAAATTTTAATTTTTATATTTTTAATTTTTTAAATTTTTTAACATATATGGTGTATATATATCTCATATATAAATATGTGATATGTTTTGGAATATATATATGTGGGATATATTATGGGATATATATGGGATATATTATGGGATATATATGTGGGATAAGTGTGATATTTCGTTGCACACATACGGTGTGCAATGATCAAGGGTATGTGGGGTTTTTATCATTTCTACATTTTGGGGTCATTACAAGTTCTCTCTTCTAGCTGCTTTGAAATATGTAATACCTTGTTGCTAACTATAATCATCCTACTCTGCTATCAAACACTAAAACTTATACCTATTATCAAACTGTATGTTTGTAACCATTGACCAGCCTCTTTACCCAATATTTACCCCTCCAATATTCACATACTTCCCAATCTCTAATATCTTATCATTCAACTCTAACTCCATGACATAAACATTTTAGCTCCTACATATGAGTGAGAACATGCAAAGTTTGTCTTTCTGTATCTGGCTTATTTGTCTTCACATTGTGACCTCCAGTTCCATCAATGTTACTATTAAAGACAGAATTTCATTCTTTTCTATCTCCAAATAGTATTCTATTGTGTATATATACCACACTTTCTTTATCCATCTCTCCACTGATGGCCACATAGGCTGATTCCAATCTTTGCTAGTGGGAATAGTGATGCAACAAATGCACAAGTATAGGCAAGTGCGGATATCCCTTTGGTATACTGATTTATTTTTCTGTGGATAAATATCAGTAGCAGTATTGCTAGATTGTATAGTATTTCTACTTTTAGTTTTTTGGAAAAACCTCCATACTGCTTTCTATAGTGGCTGTACTAATTTACATTTCAACCAACAGTGTATAAGAGTTCCCTATTTTCTGAATCCCTGCTAGCATGCTATCTCTTTTTTCCCCCCTTTTTAATAGTAGCCATTATTAGAGGGGTAAGATAATCTTTCATTTTGGATGTGATATGAATTTCCTTAATGATTAATGATGTTGAGCATTTTTTAATATATTTGTTGGCCATTCGTACGTCTTTTTTCTGAAAAATGTCTATCAATGTTCTTTGCCTACCTTTTAGTGAGATTATTAGGTTCTTTTACTTTTGAGTCATGTTGGATATCCTTGTCTTGAGTTCCTTTGATATTCTGGATATTAGTCCCTTGTAGGATGAATAGTTTACAAATACTATTTTCCCATTCTATAGGTGGTCTCTTCACTGTATTGATTGCTTCCTTTACTTTGAGAAGCTTTTTAGTTTAACATAGACCCGTTTTTCTTTTTTTGTGTTGATTGTCTATACTTGTGAAGTCTTAGCCATAAAACATTTTCCTAGACCAAGGTTTTCCCTTGTTTTTTTTTCCCCCCTATGTTTTCTTTCGGTAACTTTATAGTTTCAAATCACATGTTTATGTATTTAATTCATCTTGAGAAGATGTTTTTTAATTCAGTGATAGATAGGGGTCCAGTTTTATTCTTCTTTATGTGGATATCCAATTTACTTAGCTCAATTTATTGAAGAGATTGTCCCCTCAATGTATGTTTTTAGCATCTTTATTAAAAATTAGTTGGCTTTAAATATATGGATCAATTTTTGGATTGTCTA
Organism: Pongo abelii; assembly: GCF_028885655.2. NCBI lineage: Eukaryota > Metazoa > Chordata > Mammalia > Primates > Hominidae > Pongo > Pongo abelii. The sequence goes on from NC_071991.2 coordinate 91,243,492, forward strand.
TTCTGTTCCATTGGCCTGTGCATCTGTTTTTATCCCAATGCCATGCTGTTTTGCTTACTATAGACTTTTTATATATTTTGAAATCAGGTAGTGTGATGCCTTCAGCTTTTGTTCTGTTTGCTCAAGATTACTTTGGTTATTTGGGCTGTTTTTTGTTTCCATATACATTTCAGTATTTTTTTTCCATTTCTGTAAAAAATAACATTGGTGATTTGATAGGGATTGCAAAAAATATGTAGATTGCTTAGACTAGTATGTTTTTTCTTTTTTTGTTTTTTTTCCACTTCTACCAATACAACCAAAGTATGGTCATTCTAACAATATTAATTCTTCTAGTCCATTAGCATGGGATGTCCTTTTGTTTCTTTGTGTCTTTTTCAATTTTTAAATTAGTGTTTTGTAGTTTCCTTTGTAAAGATCTTTCACTTCTTTAGTTAAATTTATTCATTTATTCTTAGGTATTTGTTATTTTATTTTTTGTAACTATTGTAAATGGGATTTTCTTCATGATTTTCTTCTCAGCCAGTTCATTACTGATGTATAGAAAACTACCAGTTTTTATATGCTGATTTTGTATCTCACAGCTTTACTGTATTTATTTTTCAGATCTAAGAGTTCCTTTGGTGGAATTGTTAGGCTATTCTAGATATAAGATTATGTCATCAGTAAAGAGGGACAATCTGATGTCTCCCTTTTCCAATTTGGATGCCTTTTATTTATTTCTCTTGCCTGACTACTTTGGCTAGGAGTCCCAATACCCTGCGGAGTAGGAGTGGTGAAAGTGGGTATCCTTGTCTTGTTCCAGTTCCTAGGGGAAAGGCTTTCCACTTTTACCCATTCAATGTGAGGTTAGCTGTGGGTTTATTATATATAGTGTTTATTACGTTGAGGTATGTTCCCTCTATGCCTAGTTTGCTGAGAGTTTTTATTATGAAAGGATGTTGAATCTTATTAAATGTTTTTTCCACTCTATTAAGATGATCATATGATTTCTGTCCTTCATTTTGTTGATGTGTTGTATCACATTTATTGATTTCAACCATTCTTCCATCTCTGGGATAAATCCCACTTGATCATGGTGTACTGTTTTTTGATGTGATGTTGGATTTTGTTTGCTACTATTTGTTGAGAATTTTTGAATCTATCTCATTTTTGGTCTGTTCAGGATTTCTATTTCTTCCTGACTTAATCATCCTAATTCATTTTACCCATTTTCTCTAGTTTTTCCAGTTTATGCACATATAGTTCTTGATAGCATTTGACTATCTTTTGTGTTGTAGAGGTTTAAGTTTTAATGTCTCATTTTCATTTTTGATATTGTTTATTTGGATATTCTCTGTCTGTCTCTCTCTCTCTCTCTCTCTCTCTCATTTGTCCAGAAAGCAGCTTATCAATTTTACTTATTCAGAAAAACATCTCTTCATTATGTATTTTACCTATGTAACAAAGTTGCATGTGTATCATTTAATCTATAATAAAAGTTGAAATTAAAAAAGCAAAAAAAAATCTTTTCTTTTTTTGATTCTTTGTATTATTTTGTCTCAATTTCTTTTGGTTCTACTCCAATTTTTTTATTCTAATAATTTTAGGTTTAGTTGGTTTTTGCTTTTCTATTTCCTTGAAGTTCATAATTACATTACTGATTTGAAATCTTTCTTCTTCTTTGATGTAGTCATTTATGGCTATAAACTACCCTTTTAATACTGCTTTTACTGCTTTGCATAGGTTTTAGTATGTTGTATTTCAATTTTCATTTAAGTTTTTTTTATTTCTTTCTTAATTTCTTTCTTGACACAGTGGTTGTTAAGGGGCATGTTATTTAATTTCTATGTATTCATAAAGTTTTCAAAGGTCCTCTTGTTATTGATTTATAGTTTTATTGCATTGTGGTCTAAGAAGACATTTGATACAATTTTGATTTTTAAAAGAATATGTTGAGAATTGTTTTGTGTCCTAAAATATGGTCTGTCCTGGAGAATGTTCCATTTCCTGATGAGAAGAATGTCTATTCGGTAGCTGTTGGATGAAATCTTATACAAATGTTTGTTAGTTCTAATGTGCAGTTTATGTCCAATGTTTCTTTGTACATTTTCTGTCTAGATGATCTGTCTAATGCTGACAGTGGGGTGTTAAAGACCCAAGTATTATGGTATTGAAATCTATCTCACCGTTTATATCTAAAGGGTGGGAATATGGGCTTCTGGGGATCACTCACATGCTTATTCCCCAATTTAGGAAGATGCTGAGACTCCCAGCTGATCCTGGCCAAACAGGCTGCTTTGTTTTCCTCTCCTCCCTGGCTTTTGGTGCTTCTGGTCACTCCTCTGTTGAGTTCCAGTGTTCTCTCTGATATGATCTATTTTAAGTATGGTTATCTACTTGCTATTTTGCTTCCTTTTTGTGGAAGAGGGTATTACTAGATCCATCTGTTTAACCATCTTGAATTCCTTTCACGTATTTATTTTTGAGGAGCTGAATATTAAAATACTTAATAAAGATTATTTTCATCAACACCTTACAAGTATTTAAAATTATGCTAGTTTATGAATCATTAACATTTTCTGAATTAACTAAACATAATCATCATAAGCAGGTGTTAGTAAATTCACACCTGAAGTGAATATTTAAGTCTCACAATGGAGAAAACATTTCTGAAAATTGAAAAAATCGATGAATTGAGATGTATTAACATAAATATATAATTTAGTGAAAATTTGCGTTGACTCGTGAAAATGTGAAGAAACATCAGAGTTACAATAACTACAAATTAGCAGTTACTGTTAATAGCTGGGGATAAAGTGAGATGTTTAAAGTACCATAGAAAGAGATTTCCTAGGGAATTGAGAAGTGACACTCCACAGGAAGTAACGCATGACTTACTACTCAATATAAAGTTGTGGTGAGGTAAAGAAGTCAGCGCCTGATGAGAAAAAAATGATGGCCTTTTACCAAGATAATAACATGAGAATTAAATTCCAAAAAGAGTCAAATTGGCTTAGCTTTAGAGGCATGACAAACCCTCTGCCAAGACTGAATCTAACTGGGATGAATAAGTTTGGAGAATGGATGGATAATAGCTAATGGATAGATCTAAAAAAAAAACAAAAAGATGCTGACTACAATCATAAATATGATAATCCGTTAAGCCATTAACTCTGAGAACTCAAAAAATAGATGGTTGACCCTTGTGCTACCTTTTAAATTTTTTATGTGGAAATAGTTATCTTTCAAGTGGTTTATATCACTTATTTAGATACATATATATATATATATTTAGGAAAAAATATTTGGAGAACAATACTAACGCATTCATTTAAAAATAAAATTTACTTCTTTTCAAATAAAAATTTATAGCTTTTAATTAAAAAAGCAGCAAGCTTCACCTCTTCTGAGTTTTCATTTTTTTGTCTGTCGAATGGTAGATTGATCTAGATAATCTTTAACTCCTACATGCTGTAGGTCTGTGAAGATAATGACTCAACACAAGTATGTATTTCAAAGATGTTTATAAACTAAATCTCACTCTTTGATACTTTGGATTGTGATCCAGAGAGACGAGACTTAGGTAAATAGGGTATGATGTGAAATGTACTCCCGAGAATTAGGAGTAGATCCCTGAATTCTACACTGGGTCCTTATTATGGCCAGTAACCTGCCACAGTTCATCAAAGCAAAAAATGTGAACTTTCTGATACCTTGAGGGAGTTCTCAAAGAACTTTGAAAGAACAGTTAGATATCTTCATATTAGTGAATATAAACACAATTATTGATATTATCTGATTATTGTTGTTGTTTTTCATCTTGCTAGAGATCCCTATGAAACAAAAACATAAATCTGATGTATATATACAAAATTAAAATGCAGACATTAACAACAGGGATAGCATTTACTGTATTTCCCAGCAGTAAGCATTTTTTTTGGTAAAAATATTCCCTCATGCATGTTTGCAAAATATCAAGTCTTATAAGTGAAGATATAATAGATTATGGATTAGAATATATATTTTAGTAGAACATATTATTGATTCTCATTATTCACCTTTGTAAGAAAGCTAACATTTCCAGCTAAACTACAAGACAAAGAAACTGATTAACAAAAATGGAAACACACTTAAGCTCTTAAGTAATATTTTATTGACAATATTTGGTGGTATTTCAGTATTGTCTAAAGGAGTATAATAATTTCTTTACCTGTGTAGTGTGAAGATAACAGTCTTTCAGAACTATACTACAGACTACAGAGAATAAACAAGTAAAGGCAGAGGAAGAGAAAAACTGAGAGATTGAATAGATATAATTAAAAATAAAAGGGACATATAATTTAAAAGTTGATGATGAAGTTTGTTTAGCTCTATTCTCCCCATTTAATTCAAAACAAAGGAATACATTGTAAAATTAGCTATTTTCAGAATTTGACAAAAGGATGTAAAATTTGTTAAATCAAATAAGTGATGATTAAATGCTATAACATCATCATAGATATGTTTTACTTAATCATAGTCATTATTCATTTATGACTGAGTATTAAATGCTGTTAATTAATTCCTTAAATTTGCATTCTACTAACCTTATATTTTATTTTAACATTTATTCATATTAAACATTCAATTAAACCACCTGTCATAATTTTGAGAAAGTAAGGAATTGATTCATTACATTATTTTTATTTTGTTTTATTTTATTTTATTTTTTGAGACAGGGTGTGGCTCTGCCCCCAGGCTGGAGTGCAGGGGTATAATCTCAGCTTACTGCAACATCTGCCTCCTGGGCTCAAGTGATCCTCCCACCTTGGCCTCCCAAGTAGCTGAGACTACAGGTGCATACCAACTCGCTGGGCTAATTTTTAAATATTTATATAATTTTAGAGATTAGGTCCTATTATATTGCCCATTATATTGCCCAGACTAGTCTCAAACTCCTGGGCAACATACTTAGTCACCTTCAATCTTGGGCCTTAAAATTAATTTTTATTTTCTTTCTATTTTTGTGAGATGGGGTCTCACTATATTGTCCAGGCTGGTCTCAAACTCCTGGGCTCAAGGGATCCTCCTAACTCAGTCTCTCAAAGTACTGAAATTATAGGTGTAAGCCATCATGCCTAGTTTAATTTCCATTTCCCTCATACAATAATTAACATTGTAATTAATATTATGATAGTGTAGCTTTTTCTCTTTTTTAGGATGGAGCTAACACTTTTGGAATCACCTGGTTAAGAATACAAATATTTTAATGTCTGTTTCATATTAGCAAATTGCTTTTTACAAAGGCTGTCTAATTAGACTCTCACCAACAGTATGGAATTTTGTTTCCTTTGACAATTTAATTAATGAAAAATTGTTACCTCATGGTTGTTTAATTATCATTGTCTTAATTAGCATATTTCTAAGGAAGCGTTTGCTCCTTATAGGTTTTAATTTGATACTGACTGTTTGTTTTGTGAATCATTGGTTTATAATATTTCTCCGTCTATCTAAGGAGTACTTTGGATGACTTGGGGACACTTAGAGATCCATGAGGCAAAACAGTTATCTCAAATTCTTATTTGATTATCTCAATGAAAAAAAGTCTCCATAAAAACTCGTATAGATATAGCTCTTTGTAAATATGCATTGTAGGAGATAATTCCACTTCAATTCTAATCTAATAATCTAATAATTTATAAGTATACACAGAAATGTTGATCATATATGTGAGTATAGTTCTTTATGTTTGGGCTCATATTTTAATTTCTTTTGAATAAAGAAAGCTTCACACAACAGGACTATGAGACAGGCAGGAGGGTGGGCATATGTTGTCAAATTTACCTTTGAAGAAGACAGATTTTTTTAAGTGGAAGCTTGTCAGTCAGTGATAAAGTTTAGCATTTCAATAGGTGCTATTGATTCTTTAAGAATGAGGACAAGGGGTCACTCTCCCCCTTTAAGAGACACAAAACTATGCTGTTGCTCCACAGTGCTGTTGTGTCATGGCATAGTTCAGAAAAGGGTGTGTTAGTGGCAAAATATTTGAAAGGAAAATGAAACATTTAGTCATCACTCAAAGTTGTTATTTTATCAGCGTAACAAGCAAGAACTTGTTTTACTAATGTGTTTTTAGCAGTGTCGCGGGGCTCGACTGGCATGCCATTCTGTACCCAAAAGGTGCAGAAGGATTTTACATTTTCAAGGGTAAAGCATAAATAAAGATTTCGTTGTAAAATAATGTCTGGTATGCAGGGTGTTGCCCCCAAGCCAATCCCATCTCCTGAAAGTTTTAATTCATTCCTTCTACCCCCTTATGCATATAGAGGAAAATCTATTTACGTATTCTTATTCATGGATCAACTTGCTTCATTTAGCATAACGACATTATTTAATTTTACCTCTGCTCAGTATTGTACTGGCAAACTTACCCATCCAAAACACACTGTCAAAAAATATTTTCAACAAAATTTTTTCTCCTTGTGTTATGAAATCTGATGACAAAAATTCCTAAAATAGACATATAAGTTTCTTTGGGAATTTTCATGCTAGAAATTACAGTTTAATATACTTGCATACTAGCATTCTAAAACTATGTGATTTAAGATTCTTTCTAAACAAATTCTGATGAATGTAGAACTTAACAACAACAACACAAAATACCATAGAAACATTCCTAACCAGATTTTCTAAAGTCTCATTAGAAAATGCCTTATAAAAAGTCGTCATTGAAATTTAATGAGCCTACATAAATTCTTATCTAATGTTGTAATTCATAGTTGCTATATGAAGAATTTTAAATATTTTCATTCAATTCCTTGAAAACATTGTATTTGTTATATTTAAGCAATGAATAAGCTATGTACACACTTCGAATAGCTTTTCTAGGAGAGAAGACATGTAGGTAATCAAATAGTTTCATATATATTTCAATAGGCAGTGAGATACACAGGATATTGTAGAAGCACATAGAAGTGTTTCAGGAAAATGAAATGCTTTAATAAGGAGTAAGGCTGACCAAGAATGGGAGTAGCGGGGAAGCCTGCTGGGAAGTATAAGAAGTTCCAGGAAGAGGTAGAACAAAAGAGACAATAACATGGACATAATGATGGGTAATTAGGGGTAGTTCGGTAATGTTGAAATGTAAAAATTGGCCAGAGATACTGGGAGTAGATGAAGCTGAATTGGGGGCTAAATCAAAGAGGATCATAAATGTCATATGTCATTTGACCAAGAACTTGTTATAGTTGTGAGGCAGATGATCAACATGGTCATATTTACATTTTAGATATGATATTCTGGAATAATGTGAAAAATTAATTTGGGGAGGTGATTGGAGGACAAATAATAGAGTCCAGAAACTAGAGACATGAAATAATCTACAGGAGAAAGATTAGGGGCCTGAAATAAACAAGTGGTGTTGGAAATGAAGCATGAGGGCACATACAGACTTATAAAATATCTGTAAGGTAAGAACTACAGAACTCAGTAACCAATCAAGTGGCTACAGATGGGAGAGTTGGAGGAATCCAGTGTAATTGCCAAGTTCTTCTTTTTGAAGAAAGTGGGGTGGTGCAAGCATCATCTGAATAGGGGAAACACAACTGGGAGTGATATACTGCATGTGCGATGTCGTGGGAAACCATAACATTAGGCAATGAATGGGATGTGAGTATGGATCCCAGGGTTCCTCAGTATTAATAGCTGCTTCTTTTTTTCAGCATACATAATTATAAACCTTTTTCTGAGCTGGACTTCTACACCACTTCCTGGCTGCCCTTACTCATGGTTTTGCAGTTACACTGTAAAGTCTGTGAGGATAGAAACAGTGTCTCATTCACGTTTATTTCAACAATTAGCACAATTGTATGTTATTTCTGGCACTTAAACATATATTGAATCACTCTTTTCATTTGCTAGACACTGAGGTTACAAAGATGAGAAGCAAGCAGGGTCTCTGCCCCTGAATGGCACACAACATCACTGTACAAACAGGCAAACATATAATTACTACTCTTGACACCTGTAATATTGTAAGGACCACAAGAGCAAGGAATAAGTAGCCATTGAATTGATCATGCAGAGTAGGACTGAGTGAGTATTCTTAGGCTGACTTTACTATGCAAGACCCTATCTCTTATTTTTCTTCTTCTTCTTCTTTTTTTTTTGGCTAATCCATTAACTTGATCAAGATGCCACTTTCGTTGCAAAAGGTAAATCCTGAGTGAGTAAGCTGCCTCATTCCTCCATACTATACAACAGCTCAAAAAAGTTTGAAGCTTTTTTCTCCATATAAGAGTTACAACTGACACTATGGCTCAATTACACAATATCATATGAGAACCCACATTTCTTTAAATTTTGTCCTCCCATGCGTTAGGTTTTGCCCTGCTTGGCATGGTAAAAGCTTACTCGCTGGCACCTTGTCCCCGTACTAGTCCATAGTGAGGGAGAAACTTAGTACATAGAGGGCAGAGAGTTTTCTTTTTATAAGACATTACTTTGAAATTGTCCACATAAATTCTACTCATTGTACCCTGCACAAATTATTCTCAAGATCAAAGGATGACATAAAGGATGCTGAAGAACATAGGTTTTTAGCTTTGCTTCCATGTGTTCTGAAGAAAAGTGGAGGGCTTATTATCAAAAGAAATAAAGGGAAAATAAGTAACAGTGTGTTACATTAGTTTCTATGCCATAACTACTTAATCATTATATCTAATAAACCATTATTTTCAGAAATTTTATCACATCTATGATCTCCAATTGTTCATCCTATTATTTGACCCAGTAATTTTATTTTTGCAGTTCACATATTCTTGCACTCCTGAGTAACGTAGTTGTTCAGATATTCATGATCTTGAGCTCACAATTTTTTTCACTATTCATCAACTTCCTCTCTTTTTTCCCGACCAGCTTAAAATTCCATGATTTGTTAATATAATCACAACATTGAAAATAGTCTTAATGCCCTTGTCTCCTTTTATGTAACAGAAACCCAATTGAGCCTGAAAACCCAATTATCCATCTCTTCTGGGCTTACATTTTAGACTTTAAACAATTCTTAAGAAAAGATAAGAAGCTGATATAATTGACTTTACTTTAAATTCATGATCATAAATTTTATTCATGAAATTCGGAGGTCATTGCCAGGGCCTATGGTCAACAATAACAGACAGAGGTCCTACTGCATCTTTTTAGTAAGCTTTTACATTCCCACGCTCTAAGGTAAATAAATTATATTTTCTTTCTTCTCCTCATACCTCTTCTACACTCAAGATCGACACCTTAAACAATTTCAAGAGCTTCTTTAATAATCAAAATGATGTCTCTGAACCTTGAACACTCCCTTTTCTCACTCAACCTTGTGGCTAATGGCTTTATACTTCAAACATGAATTCCTTCATCTTTTTAAAACTAAACCTGTAAGTCAACATGCAGCTACCTGTTTTCCAAGTGGGAAATACCCCACCATCCAACAAAGGAAAGTGCAGGCTATGTGTTTTTACTAACATTTCCCAGAATCTTCACATTTATCCTTTTTAATGAGGCAATACCATTAGCATACACCATAAATTCTATTATGTCAGAATATACCTTCTATAAATATTTCTTTCTATCTGTATCGTCCTCCAGATAGTGCTGATTTTTATCTCCTTCTCAAAAAGAAATTATTTTAAAAGTGCCTCATACATCTTGACTCCTTTTAACAAATTCTCATTTATTCCTTAACACATTTTAAAACTTCTCCTTTGTTCTTTAACACAACCAAGTCTAGTTTCAGTTTATATAACTTCACTGGGATGACAGCCTCTGATGATGTCGTTATTCACAAATTCAAATGACATTATTTGGTCATCATCCTCTTTGACGTTGTGAATACATAACAGAGTTTGACATTCTGTTCTTTCTTGAGATTATCTTCTCTCTTATAGTTTACTCTTTTGATTTGCCTCCAAATTATACATATTAAATCTCCTTGAAATATGATCTTGACCTCCTGTCATATTTATTTGCATTCTCTAACTGGGAGAGATTCCCACATCTTTAAATAAAGCTACATGCTGCTATCTTGCAATTTTCCTTCTCTGACAAAGACCTCATTTGAGAAACCCAAATTTATAGAATTAACTGCTGTTTGGATACTTTGAGTAGAATACCTTAAGGGAAATTAAAAGTTAAATTATCCAAAACAAAAATCTTGATTAAAGCTCAACCTGATTTTCCCCCATTATTCCTCATTTAAAAAATAATGTATAGTCGGCCGGGTGCGGTGGCTCATGCCTGTAATCCCAGCACTTTCGGAGGCCGAGAGGGGCGGATCACAAGGTCAGGAGATCGAGACCATCCTGGCTAACACGGTGAAACCCCGTCTCCACTAAAAATACAAAAAATTAGCCGGGTGTGGCGGCGGGTGCCTGTAGCCCCAGCTCCTCGGGAGGTTGGGGCAGGAGAATGGCGTGAAACCGGGAGGCGGAGCTTGCAGTGAGCCGAGATGGCGCCACTGCACTCCAGCCTGGGTGAAAGAGTGAGACTCTGTCTCAAAATAATAATAGTAATAATAATAATAATAACTATGATAATAATAATAATGTATAGTCTACCCACTTACCATACCCAGAAAACTGAGAGTTATTTTTGATACAATTCGCCTTTTGACACCACATACCTTCTGTATTATCTTTCAGATTTATGGCACCATAAGGATTTTTAATATCTACCTTTGTAATATATTTCATATCTATGCATTTCTATCTTGGCTGCCACTAGCTTGGCTCCAGTCATTTCCATCTCTTTCTTAAGCTACTTTTAATCACTTACAAACTGATTTCCTCATTTCTTTTTTTCACCTTCCATTCATTCTCTATAAATCAGTTTGAATATCCACTAACATATAAATCAGATCATCTTGTTCCTAAAGGTTTCCAATGGCTTTCATTTGCAGTTGAAGCAAAATGTAAATCCCTTATGATGTTCCACAGGATTTTGCATAATCTGTCTTTTGTCTTCTTTTATAATCTTATCCCATACCACTCCCCCTCCATAGCTATACCCAATCACAGCCTGTCTTCAATTCTAGCACAAGTTTGACCCCCTCATGCAGCAAGGGCCTATGTATTGGGGTTGTCTATATATTTCTCTCTGCCTATATGGTTTGGCCCTCAATTCTTCGGGGCTATTTTTTTATTATTTGTTGTAAGCTCAATTAACAGTAAGCTTTTTCCCAAACATCCTATCAAATATGGTCTCTCAGATGCTCACAGATATTCTCTATCATAGGATTTAGTGACTTTCTAGTATTAGATGAAACTATATAATTATATGATTATTTTTACTGTTATTTATTTTTGTTTCCCACACTAGAATGTAAGCACCATTATTTTAATGTTGTTGTTGGTTTTTTTAAAATCTTGTGCTGTCTTGTTCCATCTTGATAGCCCCAGGATAAGGACAGTGATTGGCACAGAGCAAGTTTTCAGTAAGTACTTGTTGACTAATTGAATGAATGTATATTTGATAAATGAGAGTACACTAAGTGGATAAAGGGAATGAAGTTTGCATTTTAAAGTTAAACATCAAATATAAAGTCATGAACATGGAATATCCTAAAACCTCAGGCAATTTAATATGTCTATAGGTAAGGGATGGATATAAACAATGAAGGGCAAAACAGTCAAATTATTAAGAACATTGTACATTATGCTGATTTTTTGCTATTTTCTTTAAGTTAGTGGCAATATTGGCTTTGATTTTTAGCTAGCTAACTAGAAGAGCAATGCCAAAGATAGAAGGGGAAAATACATGCAGAAAGAAAGTATATTTAGAGTAATGAAATTATGTCCCTTATATGAGAAAAAATGAGAAACTCAACTTCAGGAGGAAGAGTTAGTCTACAGAGAATGGGAACTGCTAGATAAGTAGAAGAGACAGGATTTGGTGATAATTTGATAACGGAAGGGAGAGTGCAGAAGCACCAAATATAATTCCCAGGTGTCTAATACCGATGACTGGCTTTTTACAATCCTCGGTTAAAGAAAGTAAATAAAAATAAAATGTGAACTGACCTTCCTTTAAGCTTCATATTGCTATGTCCTAAGTCTCATTTTGTGAGCAGTATTTAAAGAAGCAAGAAGAGTAGGGATAGTTTTGGGTAAAATTTGAAACTGAATTCCTTTACTTTGCTTCTCTTATATTACATTTTTTCTTAATTATTTTCAAAATATCAATTCTATCAATACTTAAATGCATTTTACTAAGTGAGATAAGCCAATCTAAACAGGCAACATTTATGCTATATGATTTCAACTATATGACATTCTAGAAAAAATAAAATTATGGAGACAGTAAAAAGATCAGTAGTTCTTAGGAATTAGCAAGTAGGGAGGGATGAATAGGTGGAGCATAGAAGGTTTTGAGGACAGTGAAACTATTTTTTATGATACTATTTTAGCAAATAATTTCATTATCCATTTGTTAAATCCATAGATTGTACAACACCAAGAGTGAACCTGGGTCTACACTATGAACTTTGGTTGATCATGGTGTCAGTGTAGACTTATTGGTGTAACAAACGCACCAGTGTGGAGCTAAATGTTGATTGTGGGAGAATCTGTGGGGACAGTGTGTATATGTACTTCCTGCTCAATTTTGCTGTAAAAGTAGAACTTCTTTAAAAATAAAATTTATTCTTTTTTTAAAAAATGATGCTTTGCTATTCTAGATCTTAAACTAGATTATATAATTCTTAAAGCCACTGATATTGTATTAAAAGGGGTTGCTGAGATACTCAGTAGTGTATACCTGAAATCTGTTTTTATTGGCTACCTCTTGGTTTCTTTCATCTTAGGTGAAGATGACAACACAATGCAGAAGGAGAAACATGACATCATAAATTTTGACACCAAATTTTGATTTAAAATTGTAGTAATAGCCACAACAAATACTGCATAAACCTCAGACGTAGCAAATAAAAATGAGGTCCTTTCCTACCCTATGCTTGAACTATAGGAGCTTACTACATCTCTGAGTTCACATAGGCATCTCGGTCACGTATAAAAAACAGGCGCACATGGCATGACTAAGTTATTAAATTACGAGTTAATAATTCTCTGAAATTATTTTTGCCTCTAGCTTTATACTAAATAATAAACATTATGTAAAAATTAGCATAACTGTTAAGAGACAGTTAACCAAGTTCACTAAGCTTTCAGCTAAATTAATCTATTCTTTCTTTATATAATCCCCTGGAAAATTTAATTTTTATATAACTTACTACAGACTTCTAGATGCAGTTTTAGAGAATTTTTTCTGGGGGAGAAAATGGAGTTCTGAATCTTAAGAATACAATAGGGAAAATTATATTTTTGTCTTCCAATTCTTCAGTTATATAGTTCAGGTTCTGATTAACACCACATATAACATGTGTGTTCACTAATATGAGTAAACAGATTTATTTTAAATGGAAAATTGGTAGGTCCTCAATTTTTTTTAATTGATCATCAGTTAAAGAAAGTGTGATATTTTCAAGGGATAAGGTAGTTTCAAGGGATAGTTGGCTCAGAAGAGGTCTATTGTTAGAGTTGTACGTCAGTATGGTAGACTGGGTGTAATTGGTAACCCAATACTGATACATTAATATTAACTAAAGCCCATTCTTTATCCAGATTTTCTTAGTTTTTACCTATTGTCCTTTTCTCTATTCCAGGATCCCATCCATGATACCATATTACCTTTAATTGTCACGTATCCTTTGGCTCTTCTTTCCTGTGTCAGTTTTTCAGGCTTTCCTTGTTTTTGATTACCTTGATTGCTGTGAAGATAATTGGTCAGATGTTTTGTAGACTGGGATTATATGTTTTGGGAAGGAAGAACACAGCAGTAAAGTGACATTCTCATCTCATCATTCAATAGGTTTTTTGTTTGTTTGTTTGTTTTTAGAACACTTAAAAAGACTATAGTTTAGAGTGATTTTAGGATAACAGCAAAGTTGAGAGGAAGAGATACCATATGCCTCTGCCTGCTCCCACACATGCATAGCCTCTCCCATTGTCAAAATCGGCCATCAGAGTGGTAAGTTTGTTACAACTAATTAAACTACATTGACACATTGTTTTTACCCAATGTCCATAGTTTACATTTGGGTTCACTCTTGGTGTTGTACGTTCTATGCGTTTTGACAAATGTGTAATGTCTTATAGCCACAATTGTAGTATCACACAGAAGTTTTACTCCTCTAAAAATCATCTATGCCCTGCCTATTCATCTATAACCTCTCTGTTAAATCCTGAGAACCACTGACTTTTTTTTTTTTACCATTTCCATAGTTATGCCTTTTCCAGAATATCATTTATTAGAATCATACAGTATTCAGGTTTTTCAGATTGATTTCTTTCACTTAGTGAAGTGCATTTAAGTTTCCTCCATGTCTTTTCATGTCTGGATAGCTCATGGCTTTTCAGTGCTGAATAATATTCCATTGTCTAGATGTATCACACTTTATTTCTGTATTCAACTACTAAAGGACACCTTGGTTGCTTTCAAGTTCTGGCAATTATGAATCAAATTGTTATAAACATCTATGTGCAAGCTTTTGTGTGGCTATGCGTTATCATTTCCTGTGAGTAGATACCAAGGACCACAACTGCTGGATCATATGGTAAGAATATTTTTAGTTTTGTAAGAAACCACCAAACTATATTCCAAAGTGATTATGCCAATTTCCATTCCCAGTATCAACGAATGAGTGTGACAGTTACTCCACATTCTCAACAGCATTTGGTGGTGTCACTGTTCTAAGTTTTGGGCATTCTGGTAGTGTGTAGTAGTATCTCACTGTTGTTTTAAAGTGGATTTCCCTGATGACATATGGCCTACAATGTTTTTTCATAAGCTTATTTGCTCTCTGTATATCTTCTTGGTGAGGTGTCTGTTCAGTTCTTGGCCCCATTTTTGTTATCAGATTGTTTTCTTTTTGTTGAATTTTAAGAGTTCTTCATATATTTCAGTCCTGTAACTCATATGTCTTTTGCAAATATTTTGTCCAGTCTGTGGCTTGTCTTTTCAAACGTTTCACATTTTTTCTTTCATGAATTATGACTTTTGCAAGGTATTTATGTCACTGCCATACTCAATGTCACTTAAATTTTCTCTTCAGTTATCTTCTAAAAGTTTTATGGCTTGGTTTTACCTTTATGCCTATAATGCACTTTGAGGTAATTTGCATGGTAAGGTCTGTGTCTAGATTCATTTTCTTGTTTCTAGACATCCAGCTGTTCTTGCATAATTTGTTGGAAAAAAATGTCTTTTCTCCATTGTGTTTCCCCTGTTTATTTGTCAAAGACCAGTTGACAATATCTGTGGGTTTATTTCTCGGCTCCCTATTCAGTTCTGTAAATCTACCTGTCTATTCTTTAGCCAATGTTACGTTGCCTTGATTACTATAGTTTTATAGTAAGTCTGGAAGTCAGGTAGTATCAGTCCCTCTACTTTGTTTTTCCTATTCAATGTTGATTTAGTTACTCTGGCTCTTATGCCTCTCCATGTAAACTTAAAATCATTTGTAGGTATTCACAAAATAACTTCTTTTTAAAATGACTTTTTGAGATGCATATATACTTAATTGTTAATATATTCAGGGATTTTTAGTTTGTGCACATGATGTCTTAGTTAAGAAATCTTCCTCACTCTAAGACCACAAAATGACCTCTTATTGTTCTTCTACAGCACTTAAAGTTTTGCTCTTCATATGTAAGTTTGAATTACCCTGAAATTTATTTTTTATATGATGAGACAGAAATCTATTTTTTCCACTTTTCTTAATTTTCAAATGTTTCTGTGTGTGGATTTACTTCTGGGGAAAATCTTAGGTGAATGTGAGACTTACGTTGTGTGCATCTCTTCTGTCAGTGATTATTCTCCTTGTTATTTCTTGCCATTTAAAGATTAATCAATATAGGCAAGATGTAACTTAAGAAACAGAAAATTTTTAGTAAGTTTGAATTTCTCTATGAGCCCCTTCCTGGTCTCATGCTCCTTACATTTATTCCCAGAGGCCACCACTGTATTGATATATATTTTGACTTTAAAGTAAATGAAATTATTTTACACGAATTTTTCAGTGACTTATGTATACTTTCAACATTTTTTTTTTAGATTTTTATATTTTGTTGAAGGTATTCATAGTTTTCTTACTGTTATATTGTATCAAATTTTATTTATACATTTTTTGTGGAATGAAAATTAAGATGCTACTATACGGAGGCTCATCTCAACAAGCTTATGAGCATCCTTATACATGTCTCCTGGGTCCTGAATAAAAGAGTTTCTTTAGGTCACCTACCAAGGAGTGGAATTCCAGGTCATAGGGAATTATTATCTTCAAATTTACTAGATATTATCAGTTTTTTTTCAGGGCTGGTAACAATACACACTATATTCCCATTACTACATATCATCACCCAAACTTGGTATTTTCACACTTCTAATTTACACAAACTAGTAGAAATGTATCTACTATGATTTATCTTCTTAAGGTTTTAATTTCTATTTCTCTGAGTAATATTGACAATTAAGTGTTTCACATATACCTGTGTCATTCATTTTTCACCAATTAGTTCACTCATTAAAATGGCACATTTACATTTGCAGTTGAAGGAAATGATTCACATCTCCACAGAAAGAAAAATCTGAAGGAAGATGAAGTTATTGAGGGCCTCTTACAACTTTTGGAAAGTTATGGGACAATTTTCTATAGCTTTTTGTGTGAAGTACTTCCAAATACACTCCTGTTGTCATTTGTGAAAATTACAACTTATCTGAATGAGTAACTCAATCTACCTTAAATAATCTTATCTTTGCTGTACTTAAAGATATACTATTGGATAAGCGTTCCCCAAACTGAAAGCACAAATTGTAAACATAAAGAAGGTTCTTACATTAAGTTTTAATGACTGAAATTAAAATGGCATAGCCTAAATGAATATATTTGCATAATGAATAAATACATGTCGACATTGAATCGTGCACATTGTCATGGAGACAAATAATAAATATATTCATTAACATCTACTCAAATTTTGTGGTTTTTATCCATATGTTCTACATCTTAGAGTTTTTTGTTTCTTTGTTTTGCCATTTCTATTATGTTACCAAACCCTATTTTCCAGCAGATTTACTGGTTTATCTTTCATTCTTCCAATCTCACCTAATTGCTTAAACTATGATATAGCCAAAGGCAAGATAACAAGTCTAGAAAGTAATACATGTTTTGTTACTACGTGAGAAATAGTTTAATTATAACTCTAATAGAGAAATCTTACTAAGAGAACATATAATGAGAAATAATCTATAGCTTTTAAACTAGCATTTTTGTTTTACCCATTTAATCTTATGAAAGAAAAACATATGCTATGTGAAAGATTGATAATTACTCACATATTTAATTGGCTCATCTTTGCTAGTTCTAGTTCATTTAAAGCTTAACGGCTTCCTAAGTAAGATAAATGTTGAAGTTTCATGTGTATACTGAGGATGGGAAACCAAAGGGTATAAAAATTTCAACTTGATTTAATGTGAAGTAAATACAAAGGATTGAAGATAAGTTATTGAGGAAAGTTTTTTGAGAAAGTCAAACATTATAGCTGAGTAAAGCTTTTAGAATTTTTGTTTTCATAGTGCTATTTCTTGTTCTTAAATCATTCCAGTTCTATATTGTCCAATGATCTTCTTTTTAACTTCATACCCTTCCATTTCCCAACCTTATGATTTTGAATTATAATGCTTTTGTTTCAAGGTTTTGTATTTTTTGAAAGTTCACACATTAGATTCCGCATCTGAATGTGCCATACGTATACTGTTAACATACTCTATAAATTATAAATTGCTGCTACATCCCTCAAAAAGAAAGGACTTGTCTCTTCATGTTTCACTTCAGTAACAAAATAGATTCTGGCTGGGTGCAGTGGCTCACGCCTGTAATCCCAACACTTTGGGAGGCGAAGGTGGGCGGATCACAAGGTCAGGAGATCAAGAACATCCTGGCCAATGTGGTGAATCCCAGTCTCCACTAAAATACAAAAAAATTAGCCGGGAGTGGTAGTGGGTGCCTATAGTCCCAGCTACTCAGGAGGCTGAAGCAAGAGAATCACTTGAACCCAGGACTCAGAAGTTGCAGTGAGCCAAGATCGCACCACTGCACTCCAGCCTGACAACAGAGTGAGACTGTCTCAAAAAAAAAAAAAAGATTGTGCAGTACATCCGGGATTTTGCCTGGAAGAAGAATAATTTAGATTTTAAAACTACATAAAAATATTACCCCTCTAACTCCTATCATTATTTTTTGCTTCCTACTTTAGACTGACACATACCTCCTGGACTATCACAACCTAGAGATTTGCAGTTTATTTTATATTCAACGATATGTGGCTTGCACCATTGCAAATAATGTTTTATAAGCATAAGTATATAAACAAAATGATCACAAAGAATGGAGAAAATATATGCAAAAGTTTGATTATGCCCTTCTGAAAATCATATTGAGATTTGACTCCCAATATGGCAGTGTTGGTGGAAGTGGGGATTACTAGTGGGAGATGTTTAGATGATGAGGGTACCACCCTCATGAATAGATTAATGCCACTTCTCAGGAGTGAGCGAGTCCTCACTTTTGTGGAAAGGGATTAGTTTTTCTGAGAGCAAGTTGTTATAGGCAAGTGCAGCTTCTAGTGCATCTCTCTTTGCTCATGTCCACTTATCTTTCTGCTTCTCTGCTGTTATGAAGCAGCACCAGCTCCTCATCAGAATTTAAGCAGATGCCAGTTCCATGCCCTTAGACTTATCATCCATGAAAATCCTCAGCCAAATATGCCTCTTTTCTTTATAAGTTACGTAGCCTTGGATATTCTCTTATAACAACACTAAATGGACTAAGACAACATACATTGAGTATATCAGATACTTAAACAAGATATATACTCTAACTTTATCATATCCCCATAACATACCTAGTAATTAATTATTTTCTTGAATGCAGTAAACAACACTAATGTTGCTGAATATTCTTATTGTTAATATGAGATAGTATGGATGTGATTTACAAAATAAGAAATTCTGAAATTGCAACAACTTCAGTAGGAAAATGTTAAAATAAATTCAGAATAAAGCTATTCTTATACTTTCCAATATGAGTTCCTGAAAAGAACTGCAAGTCAAATATTAAAAACTTTCCGTAGACTTCACATTTCACGTGGAAGATTCCATTATTTTTTGTAGTTAAAAAATAAAGTACAGATTTCTGGGCTCTGGTCCAGCAGATAAGGGGCTTAGAAGTTGCTATTCCATCTTAACAACAAGTAAAAAGCTGAACAAACTAAAAAATCAGCAAGTCTTTTTAAATTTGTCAGAGAAATGAAGTCATAGGGCAAATTTTGTACCAAAAATTTGAGACAGACAGGCAAATACAAGAATCACAATTTACAGAGCAGAAACCCACAAACAGACACCTCTAGACAAACCAGTCTTGGGGTAGAAAAACCAGTACCGGAATTGACAAGTTGGTGGAGAATTAGTGTGAACAAATATGAGACAGAAAAACTCCACTCACGAGGGGCCCTACACTTTTGTGAACTTTACCTCCAGGAGCTCTTACAGGACCTCACAGAGAATAACAGAGAAAAAAATGTTTTGTGGTTCCAGTAGAGGGAAGGAAAAGCAAACCATTTTGAAATATGCCATTACATCCTGTCCCCATAAACAAGGCTTGCCTTCAGGATAAATTATTTTACTAGAACTTAACCTGCTGAAGTTCCATCAGAGGCTTACTTAGGAGAAAGGAAATACCCAACTGAAGCCCACTCTATCTACCTCACCTCACTTGGTGGTGTGGGGGACTGAAGCAGAACTGGTGATAATAATCCAGAGTCACAGGCTCAACAAAGCCTGAGACCTATCTGTAAAACTATATAACACTTTCTCTCCCCGCAAACCTTACTATGACATTACTAAAGCCTTATACCACAGTTCCTTTTATCTACTACATCATGTCTATGTTTGATGACAAAATTATAAGCCTTACTAAAGGTAAAAAATCAGTTTTTGTTTTAATTTCAAATAGAAAAGCATACTTCAGAGAAAGAAAAATTGTCATGGATAGAGAGAACTACATAATGATAATTTGGTCAATAATCTAACAAGACTTAACAATCCTTAATGTTTATGCACCCAAAAACAGAGCTTCATGAAAATATATGAGGCAAAAACTGGTATAGCCATAAGGAGAAGTAGATAAATCCAGTATTATTGTTGGAGACCATGACACCCCTGTAACTGAAATAGACAAAACCAGCGGGCAGTAAATCAGTAGGAATAGAGTTTAACTCAACAGTACCACTAAACAACAATGTTTGCTCTAAGGCCACAATGAAATTAAACTAGAGACAAATAACAGAAAAATAGCCAGAAAAATCTCAGAATGCTTGGAGATTAAATCACATACCTTTCTATAGCACACGGAGCATATAGGTCAATAAAAAATATCTCAGAGACATTTAAAAATGTATAGAAGTAAGTGAAAATGAAAATACAACTTATCAAAATTTGTGAAATGCAGTAAAAGCAGTGATGAGAGTACAATTTATAGCACTGAATAATTATATTAGAAAAAATGTAAAATTATTAATCTAAGTGTCCACCTAGGAAGCTACAAAAAGAAAAGCAAATTAAATTCAAAACAAGCCAAAGAAGATAAATAATAAAAGTTAGAAATTTATGAAAATGGAAACAAGGTATCAATACAGAAAACCAACAAAACCAAAGGCTGATTCTTTGAGAAGGTCCATAAGATGGATTACTTGCTTGTCAGATTAACAAAGCAGAAAACATAGGTAACACAAATTTCTTTTTTTTTTTATGGTAGCTCTATTTTTAGTTTTTGAGGAACCTCCAAACTGTTCTCCATAGTGGTTTTATGAATTTACATTCCCACCAACAGTGTACAGCGGTTCCCTTTTCTCCACATCCTGGCAGGCATTTGTTATTGCCTTACTTTTGGATAAAATCCATTTTAAATGAGCAAAGATTATATCTTATTATAGTTTATTTATTTATTTACTTATTTATTTTTATTTCCATAGGTTTTTGGAGAACAGTGGTATTTGGTTACATGAGTAAGTTATTTAGTGGTGATTTGTGAGATTTTGGTGCACCCACCACCTGAGCATTATATATTGAACCCAATTTGTAGTCTTTTATTCTTCACACCCTTCCTACCCTTTCCCCCTGAGTCCCCAAAGTCCATTGTATCATCCTCATAGCTCAGCTCCCACTTATGAGTGAGAACATAATTATGTTTGATTCTCCATTCCTGAGTTTCTTCACTTAAAACAAGTCTCCAATCCCATCCAGGTTGCTAGGTTGCTGCAAATGCCATTAATTCATTTCTTTTATGGCTGAGTAGTATTCCATTATATACAGTTACTTTATTCACTCATTGATTGATGGGCATTTGGGTTGGTTCCATATTTTTGCAATTGTGAATTGTGCTACTATAAACAAGCTTGTGCAAGTATCTTTTTTATATAATAACTTCTTTTCCTCTGGGTAGATACTCACTATCTGGATCTAATGGTATGCTGGATCAAATGGTAGTTCTACTTTTAGTTCTTCAAGAAAACTTCATATTGTTTTCCATAGTAATTGTACTAGTTTACATTCCCACTACCAGTGTAGATGTGTTCCCTTTTCACTGCATCCATGTCAACATCAGTTATTTTTTTATTTTTTGATTATGGCCATTCTTGCAGGAGTAAGGTGGTATTTCTTTGTGGTTTTGATTTGCATTTCCCTGATAATTGGTGATGTTGAGCATTTTTTCATATGTCTGTTGGCCATTTGTATATCTTCTTTTGAGAATCATCTATTCATATTCTTAGCCCACTATTTGATGGGATTGTTTGGTTTTTTTCTTGATAATTTTATGAGTTCATTGCAGATTCTAGATAGTAGTTCTTAGTCAGATGTATAGATTGTGAAGATTTTCTCCAATTCTGGGGGTTGGAAAGATGACACAAATTTCTAGTAAGAGAAATGACAGAAAGGACAGCATTAAAATCCCATGGGCATTTAAGTGATAATAAAGGGATGTTATGAGCAAAATTATGCACACAAATTTGATAGACTGGGTGAAATGAATCAATTCCTTGAAAGACATAGTTATCTGCCATAACTATGGTTACCTAACTACAGGGATGTCTGAAGTTGCATACGAAAAGTGGGGATAAAGAAAGTGGAATGGCATAAGGTCTCAAAGGGGGCCTTACAAAATTTTAGTTGTATAGAAGTAACTCATAAACTAAGACATTTTTAATAAAGAGAAATTGTTATTTTTAAGCTTAGAGATTGAAGAAATTAAGCTGGGTTCTATTCAGATATCAAGAATAAAGAAAAATGATTCCCTTGAACAGACATCCTCTTTTAAATATTACCTTCCTTTTCCCTCTGAGAAATAGTAATTCAGTTGATAAGGCTTAGTTATACAGTGAAATCAGCAAACTAATTATCTTTTTTGTAATGTCCACTAATCAGTGTTCTAGATCTTTTCCTGAAAAATTAGATTTTTAAATTACTGATGAATAAGGCAAGAGCACCCAATATTTGCCTTTAAAAAAAAAAACATACTTGGTAAGACACTCAAATTCCATTAGACAAGAATTGTTTTTACACATTCAGAATGTACCACTATAAGAAAATTTGGAAGAGAAATAATGTGTATATAAGTGTGTATGTGTGTATATATACATATATATATATTTTCTAATAGTAGCAGAGTTGTGATAATCCCAGACAGGAAATTTTTCTAGAAAGGGAAAAGAATACCATACACCAACACTATTATTCTCTTCCTTACTATGCCCAGAGGTGCTACTGAGCAGTGCTTGGGCAGTTATATATGGCTTCTCTGTCTGAAGATCTTGTTGGGGTTAATGACATACACACCTGTTTCAGCTCCAGTGCAAACAGCTCACTCCCCAAGCAGCTGAGAAATTCCTTAGGAATCAGTGTTTATCTGAAACGCCGAGGGCTGCTAGCCAGCCCTGGTTGAGAAAGCCTGTGCTTAGACATATCTGACAGAAATCTGGGCAGCGATGCAAAGGGACTCTTCCTCCTTTCCCTTATTTTTCAGTTTGTTTTGCCAAGCTATAAATCCTAACTGGAATAATTAAAATGAATAATACTATTTGCCTCATTATTTCTTAGAACTATCAAGATCATTTTAGCTCCTTTAACATACCTGTTATTTTCTTTTATCATTATTCTTCAGAAAACTAATTTTACACTGGATATCTTTTTCTCTCTGCAAGATTGAGAGTAAAAAGTTTTCACATTATAACGCTTTCATAAAATTTTCTGAGCTTTTATTGAGCTTTTCTGAGCATAAAAGCTCTGTAGGTGCAGCCCTCAAGCAACTGCTGGTGGAGATGGCTCAGATGTTTGCTCGTGAGCAACTCCAGGACAGTGGTCATTTGCAATAGGACCACTGATCTCTCAGTCTCTCACTTATCTCCCAATGGCTCTGCTTCACAGCTGCCTTCGGTCTGGCCTCAGCAGACCTGAGGAAAAATATTCTAGTGGACAGTATGATAGGAAACTACTTTGGTTTCTCTCAGGAAGGTTAATGTCTTTTATCTCTTCCAGCACTTTACAGAAGGTGCATTGAGTTCTGATCTGTTTCTTGCAATCTTCAAGTATTGCCCTGGGACACTAAAAGATAACAGATAAAAATTAGCTATTAAGCCCTTCATCTTGGCAGGTGGCCTTTCTGAGGGTCTCAGGGAACATACCCACTCTGCTTCCAAAACCCTGAAAAGCTTCAGTGGAAGCTTTTTTTTTTTTTATTCCTGAAACAATAAAGAGAAACATTGTAGACTGCATTCCTCTTTACCACCAAAAACTTCAGTTTGTAATCTTAAAAGTCAAGAACACATTCTCTAACATTACCAAACTAAGGAACCTGAACATTGATAAAATTATATTGTCTAATATGCTTTATTCTTTCAGGTTATAGACAGTTATCCTGATAATATCATTAATGGCATTTTCCCCTGATCTGGATCCAGTTGATCCAGTCCAGTCTCTTATGTTGCTATCAGTTGCCATATCATTTTGGTCTCTTTTAATCTGGAGGAGCTCCAAAACCTTCCTTTGACTTTCACAATGAAAATATTTTTGAAGTTTGGCATATTGTTTTGTAGGAGAAGCTTCTATTACTGTTTTTTATTCTTGCCTGTATTGGTATCTCTTATTCAACATCAGCAATCAGATAAAACTAGTCAAACCAGGCTGATCTCCACATGCAAAATGATTACAAACACCATCTTTATTCACTTTTGACACCATTATTAATAACAACAAAGTATGGGAGGGCACGAGTTCCACAAGGAGACTCGCTGTCCAGGTAAACATAATGTGAAGGCCAGACTAAGCTGAGGTTACAGAGTACTTACCTGTCTGCTCATCTTCTACTCTGTGCTTTCTCGTGGGATTATCTAGCCTAATCACGTATGTGCAGAGTTTCTTTGCCTTCTGGTAAGGATTTAGAAGTAAGGCAGTATTACTCTTTAATTCTATACATGGAAACTTACTCAAGGCTACTCACACATTCTAACTTGATCACTGGAAACCAGTTTCATTTGAGGGTACTAATCATCTCAAAGGCTGAGCCATTCCAGCCTTTCAACAGTGTACTCTGTTTCTTAAATTGACTTTTCATTCAAGTAACATCTTTTTTTTTTTTTCATTTGCACTAGCCATTGTTCAAAACCATTTCATCTGGCATTGAAGAGTTTTTTCTAAAATTATCATCAACACATTTTTTTTCAGTAATAGGAAAAATTATTTCCTCAAAATAATGTCCTCATGATGAAATCATATTTACTCCTTGGTCAGAAAATATGTTTGACACTGAGCAGAGGTCTACCGTTAAATTTAATAAGTTAAATGTAGATTTTCTTTCCCTTCTCAGAGAATGAAGAGGATTTAAAGAGGATTGTGTGATGTTGCTAGAGGGTAGGGACAAGTTTAAGGATGATTTTCTATGTCCCTCCCTCTCCATTCAGAAATAGGGACTCATAAAGGGTTAATGGCCAGGCATATAAACGCATGAAGTTGCATTAGAACCACAATTTAGTTGGCACAGCATAGCACAGCAGATATTCCCAAGAGAGCTAGTTTACTTGTTTGTTTATTTGTTTCAATAGATTTCACTTTTTAGAAAAGTTTCACTTTTATCTAGTTTGATTTTAAGGAAGTCTCTAACCTCCACCTGTACACTCTTAGCTAGTAGGTATTCCTACTATCAATATTTCAGGAGAAGCCTAACTCTTTCTCATGGCAATCTAGGGATCCCCTGAAAAAATGATACAACAATAAATGAGAAAAAGAGATTATTGCTTCTCATTTAGGGGTGCTATTTTGTCTGCAATAAAACTTAGTTGCACAAGATTCACAAGCTAATGATGCTTGTGATATTATCCGTATGCAGGAGGATATTATCCCACCTTGCCCAAGCATAAATACCAAGCTTTTTCTTTCTACACTGCCACCACCTTTTTTTAGCGGAAGTCTATCAATCATTTGTTAGAGGTTCTTACAAACGTCCTGAATTATTAGAAAAACAGAACAATTCAGATGAGGGTTAGCCAAGTGTTCCAGACTAAGTGGTTGTTCTTCTGGATGATGTAATGGTGATTTGCAGGCAACTTTCAATCCTGAGCTCACACCCCACAACAATTAGTCTTACAAAGCTAACAAGCAATGACATAATGCATAATGACATAATGGCACAAGAAAATATTGGCCTAGCTTCCATGTGATTCCCCAGCACTGATAGGTTGAGGGACAGTTAATTTCTGAGCCCAGCTCACTCCTCCTCCCAATGCCAAATGCACTCATTTTTCGTAGCCAACACTCCTGCCGCCAGATCACATTCCCATATCTATTTTCTGTCCCAACCCTGGTAATCATCCGCTTATTTCCTAGTCCATTAAATAGAGTGGATGAATCTTTTTCGTTTTCACTTGAATTTGACAATTTTTGCATAAACTTTATTTTCTGCTTTCTTCTAACATTCTTTTTGATATACAGAGACCGTATTTTTTAAGAAAAAAAAGTTTTTCCTCTTTTCACTCTGCCTAAAACAGTACCACTTTTCCCTTAGCCAATGTGAATGCCTCTAACTGACTTGAAGAAAGTTTGTATGAAACAAAAGATGGAAAAATGCAAAGAATACAATTTTAACACATTCTTGCTGTATAAGAAACCCCAGGCCTGGCGCAGTGGCTCACGCCTGTAATCCCAGCACTTTGGGAGGCCAAGGCGGGCGGATCACAAGGTCAGGAGATCGAGACCATCCTGGCTAACACGGTGAAACCCCGTCTCTACTAAAAATACAAAAAATCAGCCGGGCGTGTTGGCAGACGCCTGTAGTCCCGGCTACTCAGGAGGCTGAGGCAGGAGAACGGCGTGAATCCGGGAGGCGGAGCTTGCAGTGAGCCGAGATCGCGCCACTGCACTCCAGCCTGGGTGACAGAGCGAGACTCCGTCTCAAAAAAAAAAAAAAAAAAAAAAAGATTGATTTTACGAGAGAGGTTAGAATAATTCAATGATGATTTGGAGATTTCAAAACTTGGATGCTTTCTCAAAAACAAACAGCAATTTTAAAAAATAAAGAATGGAATATCCATTTCAGGAAAATTAATGACTAATTTGTCATTGTGGATGTTGATTTGTCAATAATCATAACATATCAAGATGGATACGGACAATAAGTAGACGCTACAGCATAGTAAAAGGGTTGGATAGAAAGAAAGAGAACGCCAAGGATAGAATCCTTGCACTGTCTACATTTAAGACAGAGAAAGGAAGAGACCTGAGAAGACACAAATGAAAAATAAAAACAAAAAACAGTCACACTGAGAGAACTAGAAAAGAACGTTTTAAGAAAACAACATCTACATACCAAGAAAACACATTCCTCAAAGACAAGAAAGCGTAAACTATTACAGAAACTGAGCCCCAAGTGTTCAAGAACTGGGAGTAAAGCCCACTATTAGAGGGAAGTTGGTGTTTTTGTTGAGTTTGTTGGTTTGGCAACTGAGTATGAAAGGAAAGCCAAATGGGAATATAAAAAATGCAAGAAGCAGGTAGAAATTACTCCATTATGTTCTTCGACATGGAGAGGAAGAAGACTAGTTTAATGGTTGCGTGAGGAAGTAGAAGGTCTGAGAAAGTAGAAGACATTTTAATGCAGGGATGAACTAAGCATACATTCAGGAAATGAGCAAACAGCCAAGTAAGAGAGGAGATCTAAAGACCATGGAAGAAGTATGCATATTAACAAATTAAAATTCAAAGTAAATGAGCAAGGAGGATTCAACACATTAGTAGGAGATATACTTTTAATAAGTAAAACTGGAAAGATATTGAGGAAAAGGGAAAAGAAAACACTTCCTATTGGACGACTTCAAGCTCTACAATGTAGGTTATGAGATATGTTGACTGTTTTAGTGAGGGTGAGGAATAATTGTAGAATATAAAAATTATGTGAAACACTCCTGGAACTGTAAACACTGAGGATCCTTGAAGGATTGATCCCATGTATATGCATTGAATCCAAAGTGCAGCTCAAAATCAACAACACAGAAACATGTTGTAGAGATATCCCAAGTTTGGATACTGGTAAAGTTGGTTAAGGTAATAGTAAGTGTTCAAGCAATGCCGTTATTGAAATGGCTGGTCATAAGCAGAGGCATGTGATTCTGGAAAGCCTCTAAAAAGCTGAGTGAAGAGTGGCTGAATGAGACACAGAGAAGTGTCATGGTAGCAAAAATCTGATTCAAGAGAATGGAGGAAGTGAACAATGTGAAAAGGAGAGTATTGATTAAGATGTAGAAATATGGATATAATCAAAGCTATTTTGCTGCACATTTATCTGGAAGTAGTAAGAGATTGGCAAGGCACAGAATATTCACTCTAATTGGATGTCATTAAATAAACTGCAGAAGAAAAATGTGGGAGAGTTTTACCATTCAAGAAAACTGAGTTTTATTTAAAGCAGTTAAGAAGAGTTTTTTCTTTTGTTTTGAAAAGCAGAAGTACATTGGAGCTTACTTACATTTAAAAATAGGTTCAAAAATATGGAATGAAAGGTAAGTAGAAGGCTGGCAAAGTGGGTAGTTGAGACAGAATGAAGAATGAAGAACAGGAAAAAGAGAAGCAAGGGATTAGAAATAAATTGGATCAGACTTGTTAGTAAACTGAGGGGAAAATGCAAAATATGCAAAATGTGCAAAGTTCTATTATTAGAAGGGAATTTATATCTAATCATTTCCAGTGTTTCATTTTGAATGCTGCTAAGATAAAATGAGACTGAAATTTTATTCATTTTCTTTGGTTTTTCATCAAGGGCACTTAAAGTCACACTCACATTAAAGTTAGACACTTGTTAACAAAGAGTATATGTAATTTTTGGAGTTTAGCAAGAATGTTTTTATAAAAAATAGTTATTACAGCTATGACCATTTTTGTAGATAAGATCCAATGGTGTAGAAACCCTAATTCCACGAAATGCTCTTATTGAATATGGAGAATTTTTAAAATAATTTTATTGAACTAAAATATTCTGTTATCGGAGGGTATTTTAAAAAATAGCAATAGATCAAGAGAGTTTTTTTTATTAATATAGCCTTTCAATTGTATTTTAAAAAGCATTTGGAGTACTCTGAGTGAGATTATATCAGAATCTAAGACAAAAATTTTGTCTCATAATTTTTTTGAAGTTGTTTATCTTCTGAAGGCTTACAATTACATGTAGTTTCAAGATTTCTAAAATATGGTGTCATATATTTTCCTTTTATCAAACATGCAAAGGCTCCATTTTACAACTTAGTCTATCTTCTTATGGTAAATAAATACAATGAAAATAAGAAATGCAGTTTTCAGAGACAAGGTGATTAACTGAGGTTTTATTTTACTTAGGATTGAAAGAAAAAAATCATTGAAACAATGTCTAGAAGTTCTTTCACTTTATGGAAACTTATAGAGTATGCTGTGCTAGGTAAAGCATTTTATAAACTGGGCTACTTAATTGTCCTTTGGGATTACCAACGTTGTAAAAAAACAGGCCACAAGACAGAGACATTAAACAGGTTTTATTTGTTGTTGTTTCTTTCTTATCCCAGCACAATGAATTAAAAATGTGTGCATGATTTCTTCTCTCTATGTCTTTTTCATAATTCTCTTATGACTTTCATGAACAATGAAATCACAAAATAGCAGTTTTAAGATGGCATAAGACAATAAGAAAAACAGATGAGATAAGATAAAGGATGAGAAAAATTATGGATTACCAGCTCTTTTGTAAAAAAAAAAAAATGCAGAAAATGTGTGTGATCAAGGAAGGAATACAATCAAGAGATTACACAAACAAAGAACAGAATTTTGACTCTATGGCCTGGAGGGCATCAACCTAGGTTATCTGATGAGATTTCCAGAGCTTACATTGGAAGTAAATATTAGACCACTGTGTACCAGTAGATATTTGTGAAGTCTTACATATCTCTCTTCCTATCTCTGATGTGTTCTATTTTTTAATAAACATACCACTTAGTGAATGATAAAATATTTTTAAAAAATGAAAATGAAATTACCATTCAGAAAATTGGCATAGTGTAGAAAATATCTGAATGATTGTGTTTCTTTCCCGATTTTTATCTGCACAGTTTGAAATTATTTAACCATGACTTTTTAGTGTGCAGAATACTTACTGGCTTTTCATGCAGACGCTTGACAAGAAAAACAAGAATAGAAAACCTCAAAATATCTGTCAGTATGACAAACATATAAAAAGTAAAAGATACACAAGTCACAGTTTTAAGGGAGATATGTCATTTTTCTTCATAAAATTTATAAAAATTACAGTCTAACATTGTGCTTTTGGCCAATGTCATATACTTTAATAACAAATATTAGAAACTAAGATTTTCTTAGTCTCTATACCAAGTTGATCAATATAAAAATTAACAGAGGAGGCAAGAACAATTTATTATTTTCTAAATTACTTGAGTCATATAATTATTGCCAATGTTAATCTTTGTTCCAATGTGATTCGCCATGGAAAATATGATTGACCACAAGGAGTGAGAGATTTTTATAATATTGTACAAACAATCTGGAAGAAATTGCACTATGATTAATAAGGTCCAACAGAAAATTTCTTCAAAATGAATTAGTACACAGAATTCTAACTTATGAAATTCATCATACATTTGTTTTCTACTAAAAGAATGTAATTTTTTCTGCAGACCTGATATTAACTATATTCATACATATATTACATATGTTTTATATATTTGTCATGCATGTTTTCAAATTAGATGTCATGTGTTTCAGTCTGTTTGTGCTGCTATAACCAAATACTATTAACTGGGTAGCTTATAAACAACTGAAATTTATTTTTTGTAGTTCTGGATGCTGAGAAATTCAAGATTAAGGTACTGGCATATTTAACATCTAGTGAGGGTCTGTTTCCTGGTTCATAGATGGTGCCTTCTTTCTGTGCCCTCACATGTTAGAAAAAGCAAAGCAGCTCTTTGGGGTGTCCTTTATACTGTCACTAATCCTGGTCATGAGTGATCTGCCCTCATGATCCAATCACCTCCCAATGTTCCCATCTCCTAACATGACATTGGTGGTTACCTTTCCACATAGAAATTTTGGGAGACCCAAACATTGAGACCGTGGCATCATGTAGGTTTACAATGTTTCAAAGAATAATGATGTGAATATTTTTATTATGTTCTTACAGTTTAGCCCTAATCCTTATATTTCATAGAGAGTACATTTATAATATTTACAGAAATACTTTCCAGCAGAATAAATACTATTCAGCAAAAAATATAAATATAAAGGATAAAAAGAGTCAACTCAATATCATTTTTCAAGAAAATAAACCGTGGAAAGGGATCTCAATTACTGCTTTTACAATTCAATCTTATTTTTATTTGAAAGCACATAAAGGTCATTGTGCTTAATGCACATGCTTTAAAAGAAACCACAGGGCTTTTCATTTACCATCAGTTACCCACTGATGTATAGATAAATCTTTACAGTACCATAAATTTCCACAATATAAACTCAATAAAGAAGTACATGGCATGCACTTTGAAAATATCTGCGTTGTAGTCAGTAAAGTTTCTATTCCATAAAGGAGGCTGTGTTTAACCCACACTTTAAACAATACTGATTATTTTTATGCAACTTTATCTTGTTGCAACAAAGACATTTCTTATATATGAAGACTAACAAAAAAAAATCCTCATCTTACTTTTTAATGTTGAAACTGGAAAACTGCCTTTCTCCTGAATGTGACTATCCACCAAAACAAACTATGAGTTCACAATCCTGTTGTTACCACAAGTACCACAAAACCTGCAAATATGTTATCTAATGTGTTTCCACAACCACAAAAATCAAAGTAAAATTTGCTATCTTCCATAGTTTAATTCCATATTTAAGTAAAAAAGGGGGCTTACCAACCATACAATGAGTATGTCATTTAATAAGAATGCATATATGCTAGTTTTATAAAAAAATATGGATACTGCATTATCTCTGGATTGAAGTTGAAAAAACATTGAAGTTATTAGTATTTTTACCTGCAGCATGAAGTTGCAATTTTATTTTGTCAAACCTCAAAAACAAGGATGAAAGGAGTATGTGTTAGGTTCATTTGAAACTAAACTCATGAGCACACTAGCAAAAGGAAAAAAAGAGGTTTTGTTGAACGAAGTGTCATATAAATTCAAGCTGGTAAAGACTATTTATAGTGGAGAGAGTGAATAAAACATATGAAAGCCCTGGAATGTTAAACAGACTTAATACTATAAGAAAATATACTAATAATGTGTTTGTTAAAAAATATGGGAATTTGATGGGGAGGAGCTAAACAAGGATTTTGATAGCTTAATGATGGATTAGTGAAAGAGAAGTCGTAAGTGTAATTTAGAAAATTAGTGCAATGTGGAGGCTTTATAGTCCTATATACTATATTTTTATATCACTGTATTTGTAGAGTATGTAAAACTTTCAAGGTAGTATAATCTTTCTTAAGAAATGATGTTTGTAACATGAAACTGAAATGGGAAAGGTTCCCTTGTCCCCCTGGCAGGGTGCGATGGGGGGTGTGGCTCGCTTCCTCAGCACCCCACTGCTCATACCTCTGGGGGAGCATACAGGTGGGGACCTGTGGGGCTCTGACCCCACAGCAGTGTCTAGGGGTGAATGTTTAAAGCTGAAGCCCCAGTGGGCGTGTGTTACAGGGTGCTCCTTTAGTTTAGCTGTCTGTAGGTGGCTCATCACAATTTTTCTGTCAATTAAAATAGGATATGTACCTAAATCAAAATTGCTGATAGTTATCTAGAAAATCTTTTAACCTTTCAATCTGGTTAAGTATGACTTCTTAATACCCAGTTCAGCAAACTTTATACTGATGCCCCACACACAAGGCCACTCCAGCCACTCCACCTGGAAGACCTCCTCGTTAAACATAGGCTTCTAACATCCCTCACCAGGCTGCACCTCCAAGTGAGCGTGTACCTTTCTTACTGTGCCCCATACCACCTAAAGGCTGGAGGTCTGAGTTGTTCATAAAGAGAGAGAGAGGAAGGAGAAGGGGAAAAGAAAACAGGAAAAGAGGAAAGAGGAAGGATCACAGATCAGAAGAACACAGCTTGTTCCAATTTTCACTAGAAAATAGCACTTAAAGTATAATATATATATATACATAAAAGAAAATCAGGAGCAGTGATTCTCCAAAAGGAAACTCCACAGATTGTATGGTTTGAAAAGCATAGACAACATAATAATTTTGTATTTCGAAAATGAAACAAATGTATTGTTTTCATGATACAAACTACTCAAAATGAAACTGGACAAAATCTTCTTGGATAAATATATGCATCTTGTGGTAAGGAAGAAAGAAAATGAGATTTTTATGCTTATCAATATAAAGCAAGGCTTTAAAAATATTGTCATAGAGGATAGGCATCTCTGCTTTTAAAGGCTGTCTGTTTTGCCAACTTTATTTGACTATATGTTTATTAGTATTGTAGGGTGAAAGATAATTAGAGGACCATTTCTAGTGAAAGTTAGGAATATGACACTTAAATAACTCAAAACAAAAAGATGGGCCTAGATATGACAAGGTTGTTACATGATTTAGCTAATGCTGAACTAGTTGATAAAATATGCACATTCATCTAACACTGTTATTTTAGGCAGTTTCCTTTTCATTTTATACAACTTTTTTTGACCTCACTTTTTTTACCTACAAAGTAATAAATTCCATTAGGTGAATTCCAAAATTAATTTCAGCCATAACTTTCCTATTACATAGTTCCATTAACAAATGATATGATGTAGTCTAAGTTGCAAGTTGGACTACCATTTATCCAAGAAGATGAATTGTGCTCTGGAATGCAGAATACAGCACTGGGGAGTTAGCCTCAGGACTTCAAGATTTGCTGCAGGCGTTCAGAAGAGTTATTTAAATTCTCTGGACTTCAGTTTCCTCACCTACAAATACAAACAAAGGTAAAATAATCTTTAAGTTTCCTTCAAGCTCTAATATTCAGCAATTTTATAAGTAGACCTGTGTGTGTGTTATGGGAATTACAAAAATAATCCCAGTGCTCTTCTAAGTAAATAATGTAGCTTTCTTTATAAAGTGTTATCAAGAAGTTACACAAATAAACTGTTGACCCTTAAATAATTTTTTTCATTTGAAAATTGATATATTTGTTTTACAACAAGGTAGTATTGCCATGTGACAACATATAATAAAAATTGTTTCCAGTTTGTTTTTCCTGTATCTGTCTGCCTTTGCCTGCCAGCTTTGGAATTGTAGTGTGTGATTCTTTTCTTTGCATTATTTCTTAGAGACTTTTTTTTTTCAACAGCTTTTTTGGAATGGGGGTTACACAGATAAGTTCATTAGCGGTGATTTCTGAGATTTTGATGCACCCATCACCTGAGCAGCGTACACTGTACCCAATGTGTAGTCTTTTATCCCGCACCCCCCTCGCCCCTCCCAGAGTCCCCAAAGTTCATTGTATTATTCTTATGCCTTTGCATCCTCATAGTTTAGTTCCCACTGATAAGTGAGGACATACAATGTTTGGTTTTCCATTTATGAGTTATTGCATTCAGAATAACCATCTCCAAGTCTGTCTAACTTGCCGTTAATGCCATTATTTTGTTCCTTTTTATGGCTGAGTAGTATTACATGGTGTATACACACACACACACACAAATATATGATATATATATATATATCATATTTTATTTATCCTCTCATTGATTGATTGGCTTTTGAACTAGTTCCATATTTTTGCAATAGCAAATTGTCCTGGTGTAAACATGCCTGTACAAGTCTGTTTTTCATGTAATGACTTATTTTCCTCTGGATAAATACCCAGTAGTGGGAGTGCTGGATTGAATGGTAGTTCTAATTTTATTAGGTTGGTGCAAAAGTAATTGTGGTTTTGACATTAAAATGGCCAAAACTGCAATTACATTCACACCAACCTAATAGTTCTTTAAGGAATCTCCATACTGTTTTCCATAGTGGTTGTGCTAGCTTACATTCCCACTGGCAGTTTAAAAGGGTTCCCTTTTCACCACATTCACACCAAGATCTATTTTTTTTTTTAATTGTGGCCATTCTTGCAGGAATAAGATGGTATTGCCTTGTGGTTTTGATTTGCGTTTCTCTGACAATTAGTGATGTTGGGGTGTTGGACTTTTGTTCATGTTTGTTGGCCATTTGTATATCTTCTTTTGGGAATCATCTATTCATGTCCCCAGTCCACTTTTTGATGGGATTACTTGTTTTTTGCTTACCGATTTGTTTGTTTTCCTTGCAGATTCTGGATATTAGTCCTTTGTCCGATGCATAGTTTGCGAAAATTTTCTCCCACTCTGTGTGACACCTAAATAATTTTCAAGAGACCTTGATATTTTCGTAAGTACTTTCCTCGTCTCCACTAAATAGCATGGTGGAGACAGCAGAAGTAC
This sequence comes from Pongo abelii, assembly GCF_028885655.2. Taxonomy (NCBI): domain Eukaryota; kingdom Metazoa; phylum Chordata; class Mammalia; order Primates; family Hominidae; genus Pongo; species Pongo abelii. The sequence continues at coordinate 91,278,577 of NC_071991.2, forward strand.
AAATTCATAGTTATCTCCTAGGTCCTGGCTGAGGGTCACATTCTTTGTTGATGATGAACTCCTAGTGCAGTATACTATCTCTGCTAAAGACTGAACTGCAGGGCAATGCCTTTCTTTCTGTGAAGCAGACACAGAGGGCTGCTTATGCCTTGACCAGTTGAGGTTGGGGAGATTAATATTTTCTCAAGTTAACCTTAAAGAAATCAATTAATTCTGGCCATACTTTTAAAACAGTGAATATACACCACACACAGAAAAGTAAACTACCTGAATCCATCTTTAAAACAAAAACCATAGTGGGAAAACAAAACAAGCATGGAAAATAACAAACTATATACATATATTTGTGTACATACACAAATATATGTAATATATGTATAGTGTTTTATAGTCTTTTATGCATATATTCATTGCCATTGCATTGGAATGATTAGTTTTCTGGATATTACCAGACACCCAGCTTGGATTTTTTTTTTCATGTTAATTCGAAATTTATATGCAAAATTCCAATTTTACCTTTAGCTACTTTGAAAACAGCTTTATTTAAATAAAATATCAAATCACCTTCAAAAGCATACGTACAAAGAAATGTTTAACTTCTCAGGGTTAGTAAGTGGTAGCAAAATAAGTTTGCAAGAGATAAAGGCTTTCAGATGTTTTGCTAATTTTAAGGGTGTATATTCTAGAAGTAAAAATATGTATTAAGAAAATTGGTGTAGTAATGTACACATCTTGAGAATAGACAGCTAAATTTGATTGGGGATTTCTAAACCTCACTGCAGCCTTCGGCAATTTTATTATCTGCAATGATTATTATGTGTTCCTTGCCTTCCTAAAAGACTTGCTCAATAGCAAGTTAGGTTAATATACATATTAACCTATATGTGATAAATTTGAGTGTCATGCAACAATCTAGATTGAAATTCTATAATTATACACTATGGTTTTTTTTATCAAAGGAGAATTTGACATTTAAGTCAATGCTATTAATCCTTCACAGTTTTTGTTCTATTCATAGCATTGATTCTTAAGTTTATTTTAAGATATATTTTTCCTTTTTTTTCTCCTAAAGATAGCCATAACATTATTTGATATTATACATGAGACATCTTGTTTGTTTGTTAAGTGTCTGTGTGTACGATTCATGTGAGTGACTATAATATAAGCTATTACATACTTAGCTATCGTTTTATATTTACTTGTATTTTGAGAGCACTAAACATAATAAACACTATCACTGGTGACCACCAAATGAGAACATCTTGACAATCATCTCAGATACTATAACACAGGTTTCAGGAACACAGTGTTGGACACCAGAAAAGAATATATGGATTTGAATACTGGTTAATATGTTAACCTTTGTATCTGATCTATTCTTTTAAAGTTTGGTTTTCTTAGTGGTAAAGTGAGGATATATTGAAGTCTTAACCTTTAAAAAGATGCAGTTTCTACTTCAAACAGTAGAGTGTTACCTAAATCTCTATTTCCCCTACTTCTGCATCTTGGTATGCCTTTTAATCATATTCTTTACTGAGTTGCTTTTTACTTATATTTTCCTTATTCTCTCTCACTTGTTTAGGCAAACACTGTCCAAAATAATATTGCCTAGTTGAACAATGGATAGTTTACACATGGACTCTTCATCCCTTTCCTAATGGTTCAATGGGATCTCTGCTAGTTTTGTCTGTTTCTGTTCTGGGGTCATGACATTGGAGCACATGTCTGCTTGAAAAGATCTGAGGCCAAGGTCCTTTGGACTCCCTCATCACTGTTATACCTGACCCCAACCCTATAAAAAAATAAAGTTCAGTTTACTGCTCTGACTTATTCACTGCTCTGATCCACTTTTGTGTTGAACTCTTTGTCCTGCAGTTTGTGCAACATGATTCTATGTAGCTGGGCCCAGGCCAGGCCCCTCTGACCTGAACCAACTGATTGTACCATGGGTTTAAGAGATAACTCTGTTTGGATCAAAGAAACAATGAGAGCTCCTTTCCTTCTCTGTCAACACTGTCTAGATAGTTGTCTTTCAAACAGCATTGTTTCTTTATCAGGCAAGAGTAATGTATTATTTTTGAATTTATAGTTTTTTAGAGTTGATAAAGCCCATAACATATATATTATCTTTTAAAGACTGGTGTTACTACTTTCCTAACTTTACACACTGGAAAGCTAAATCCAGAGAAGTTTAATTAGTTGCCCAAAGTTACACAGTAAGCAAGGTGCAGAACTGACATTATAATCTCAGACTTTTTTTAATCAGAGACCACTATCAGTTCTCCCAATGATCATATGACTGACCCATTCTTAAGTTGTGAATTTTAAATGAGAGAAGACAGAGTGCCAATAAACATTTTTTGTTTCCACCTGGGGAAGAGGTGTGCCTAGAATTTTAACATAAGTCAGTAAGTAGAAATTTGTTTAGAGATAAACAAAAAAAGAACCTGAAACTCTGCCACCCATATGTATTTTTTATGGAAATTTTTCTAGGCTGACTTGTTGACATAGCCCAAGAAACCAAAGTGTCAGTGACAGAATTAATTGTTTAGAGACACAGTGACAACACATGGTATCCAGATCTGACTCAGAACATCTAGGACAGAATACCAGTTGTATTTGAATATGATGCCTGAAGAATCAGGCAAACTAAAGTAAAATATTTTAAAGTACTGATTTTTTTATTATTACAGTTAGGAACAAATAAACATTTGTGAAGGGGATTACTGACAACTTCCAAATTGACTGACAATTTGCTAATATCAGATAGCATATTTAAGCCTTGCTTATTTAACATTTCCTACCAACAAACTTGGAATAATATTGATGAAAACATTCTATGAGCCTATTGTAGGTGACTTAAATAGGTTCTATATTTCTGTGTGAATAATCTATAATTCAAAACACTTCACACAATAAATTTTTATTGATTTTTCTTTCATAAAGTTTGAGATTGTTAAACCATATTGCTGGGAGTAAAATAACATACTTTGCATGTATAATTTTAGAATTATGGAAAATCTTTCACCAGCACCACTGTCTCTTCAATGGCAAGCATATATTTTGATCATAACCATATCCTTGAAAGACTCCTACAGGACCTAGAGTAGCTCTCCTGTGAGTGTGTGCCTGTATGTGGTTACATCTGTTATGACTCTGTATACTTCTATTAGAAATCTTATTTTAAAATAGATGTTATAATCTAATTAATTTTACTGTATATATTCCATTTATAAAGTAAGTTGAAATCACATATAGTTACCATATGATAAAGAGTAACTATAGAATTGGTAATGTATTGCTAAAAAAATAAAAAGTCTTTCATTTTATATTAATGTACTAATAACATAAATCAGGTAAAAATTGTGTCTGATATACAAACATGAGTAAAATATAATTGGTGTTCGCTTTTAGCTGTAACACATTAAGGGCACTGTCAGTGAAGCCAACATAACCAATTCTGATATTTTAGTCATAGGTACCTCTTCTTTCCCCAAAGGACTCCTGGTTTTATCTCTTTTTCTTTCCTTTTTTTTCCTCTGTGGGCTCTGGAGAACAATCTACATTCTCTTCTTCTGGCAGATGCCACCACAAACTCTTTCGCCTAGGGTTCTTTACCCACAAGCCTGGGTGTACAGAGGATGTGGAAATCTAAGCTGTACACCCATTGTTTGCTGCCATCCAAGAGGAGAACATGGGCCATTTTTTATTTAAAAGTTCTACAACTAATCATGGTTAAGAAACAAAGAGTAGAGTTTTCAAAATAAGTGCATAGCTCATTTCTAGAAGCTTGATCTTCTACTTCTCAGTTTTAAGTGGGCATCAGAATAACTTGAGTGATACATTAAATATGCATATCCCTTAGCTAACTGAGGGCTTATTGAATCAGGATCTGTGATAGTTGGAACCTGGGAATACCCACTTTAAACAAGGCTTTAAACAAGCCTGCTGAGTGTTAAAAGTTGCTTTGAAATCTCATAATATAGTTTCTAATTTTAGATGACAAAAAAAATTCTAAGACATTGGTCTCCAAAAAAGGTAGTCATCATTGGCTTGCTCATGATAGAAATACAATATTACAACTTGTATGTGTTAATTTTTCTTTAAAGTAAATGGCCAATTAAATAAATTATCTGTTAAATCTCAGACTGATGTGTATACTACTACCTAATGCAAACACAAATAAAACAGACACAAAAAGAGCTTATTTACCTTCTTCAAGTATAAACTCTTCAAACTGCACATTGTGATGTAAAGTCCATTATAATCTCATGAGATATAGTGAGAAATTATATAAAAATATCCAAAATTTTCAAGACCATTTGAAATATAGAGTCGCATCAAAGATAAATAATGGTACACTTTTAATAATAAAGTTAAAAAGACAGTACATCAAAATATGGTTTAATAATTATTTTTATATATTCCTATTGTATGAATGTTTTATAATGTGTACAATGTATTGGTACATGTCCATCACTTAAATAAATACATATATATTAAGAATACATTTTGATAGTTTTTATTCAAAGAAGTATACAGTTAGAAAAGTCTGTAGACCATATAGTTTCCTGCCTTATTTATCCAATTAAAGGACATCTTTCTACAGAAATGATACATTTCTTATCTCAGAAACCCAATCAGTGCAGAATAATTGAATATCCTTTCATCTCAAATGAGCAATTTATGTTTCTTTGAGACTCCTACCCTCGTGGCATTACTCAGGCACTCAGCCATGACCAGGAGTAACTTTCACTTTTGTTGACAAATCTGTAAATAGCAAAATGATTATTTAACTAATAATAATTATTGAAGCATACAATGCTGTGAATGTTGCAATTGATAATTGAAAATGATGACACCAGAGAGTACTTGAGATTGTTAAACTATATTGATGTAAATGACAATGATATAAATGATAACAACAATAATTTAATGACAGCTTTGTGACAGGCATTGCACTAAACATTTATCAAGGCAATTATCTCCATGTATAAATGAGGAAAACACCTATATCAAAGAAACAAATTACTTGGTAGAGTCATAATGGGCTTCATAAAAGAGAACATTAGTATTGGCCTTTGATAAACAAATGGGTGTTTACTGGCACTTATTGGCAAAGGGCATTCTTGAGCAAAGAAACATCACAACAAAAGGGCCCTTATCTACTGGTTCCTGGGAATTAGAACATTCTCTTATCCTCCAGTGCATTGGCTAAATCTTGCACTTTTTTTATGATGCCAACCTTCCTTCACTTATCCTTCTTCATTGTCCCTTGAATTAAGTGTCCAGAATACATAACTTAGTTTCTTAATTATTTGTTTATACTCTCCCATCTCTGTTTTTGTTAAACTATAAGATCTGTGAGGACAAGGGCCATATTTCTATCACTCACCTTTATCTTTTTTGAGGCCAGGAGTATTACTGAAGCATGTAGCCAGTGGCAAATAAATATTCAATGAATATGTGACTGAATATATTAGTCTAGCTTGGAAACAGGCATATGCAACTATCACTAAGGGGGATGCTAAACAGAACACAAATAAGCACAAGTTTGGCCTAAGGTTTGAAGTCCTCTATGTAATAAGCAGTCACAGCATTATAGCTAGAGAAGTGCAGATAGGTAGAAAATAATAAAGATGTTATGTACAGAACTATAATGCTTTGTATTACATCTTTATATATGATGTGCAATTATATGACTCTATTAAACTTTCAACGTTAAATAATCATGTGGCTCTATTTTGCATTAGGAATAATAAAATAGTTAACATTTATATAAAATGCTTTGTATTAGACAACACACTAAAATCTTAAATAGACTATTTAATTTAATGACCACAGAGACTCAAGGGCAAATCCAAGTTTTTTGGAGCCTGAAGTTTATATAATTTGGGGGTGTGAGATCTTCTTAAGAATTCAGTATTAAGAATATTAAATTAAGTACAAAACTAAGTATTTATTTAGAATGAGAAAAAAATCAATAAATTACAATTACAGAAAACAACAAATTTCATAGACATTGTAAAACCCATAAAAATAACATATTTTATTAATTAACACTACTCCATTTTTTTCCTTGCATTTTTATCTGTCCCACTTACTTGACATTATTAGCACTGATAACACAAAAGCAATGGTGGGAAAACCTACCACCACATTAGCATCAATGAAAACAGTGGTGTCAAATTCTAAGAGCAGTCATTGTGTTCTTTGCCATTTTGCACTTAAAAAAAAAGCCAGTTTAATTTCAGAATTTCCTTGGTGAGACAGTAAAAAATATTAATTTTACTAAATTTCAACGCTTGTATATATGTTTTTAAATATTGTATGTAATAAAGTGGGAAATTTGCCCAAAACAATTTTGCCACACAACAAACTACAATGATTTTTTCACACACACACACACACACACACCACTGTTATTTGTGTTACAAGTTGAACTGGTCACTTGTTTTTTCATGTAAAATTATTTTTACTTGAAAGAACAACAGACAAAAAAACCCTATAATTTAGAGTTAAATATTTGGCTGATACTTTCTCAAAAATGAATGAAGTAAACCTGTATCTTCAATAAAAATAACATGTGTTTTCTTTGATAAATAAGCTTTCAGGTAAATTAGGACTTTCGAAAAATTAGATCCACAGTGTGAGCTTGACAGTAATTTTAAGACATCTCTGATGAGATCAATGATAATATTAATGAATGTGATAGTTTGCTATTATATAATAAAATATGTTCACATTTGGAAGGTCTGCATAACTCAAAGAACCAATATTTTCCAGATGAAAAGTTATATATTATGAAAAAGAACCTTAAAAGTGCAAAATAAACCAATTGTTTTAAATTTCTCATTGCAACTAGCTTTTATGAAATTATTATTTTTCAGGTTTGAGTGTAATCTTGAAGAAAATTATCTATAATTATCTGAAAAGGCTATGAAAGTAATTTGCAAAAATGTAAAATGGTTCTACTCTTCTCCCGAAATATCTTGTTTGTTGGGAAAATATATCTTTTTCATAAAAAGTGTAATATATATTTACATGTAGTAAGTTTACTATTGTTATTTTCAAATGAATTAATAAATGTATATTTGATTTTTTTCCATTTTAATTTCTGTTATGGTAGTTATAATCCACAGAAACAAAAGCTTAGGGTCTTTGATGAATTTTTTGAGTGTAAAAGTATCCTGAGATTAACAGTTTGAGAACTATTACTCAAAGAAGAAGGTGAGGGAGAAAAAAGATTGCAGTTCTCCATCTCTTGCTCTGATCCCAGGTCTTGTTTTGGGGAGGGCATAGAACAAAGTAGTTTAGTACACATGACTTGAAATCAGATTAAATAAATTGGCCCAGAATTCAAGCTGCTCCAGATAACTAGCTCTGTGATACTAAGAGACAATCTCTTGATGCTTCCAAGTCTTAGTTTCATTATTTCTAATGTGAGAACAACAATAACACCTATTTCATAGGGTCTTTCCAGAGATGAATGCAACATGAAACTAATGAAATTTACTTTTCAAGCCCTGTGATTTGCACAGACAACTTCTAAAGCCCTAGTTAATGAGTGTAGGGCAATTGAGATTAGTTATTCTTCACAGTCCAAGAAAATCTGAAATGCCCAGAAACATTAAAGCTTTTATATAAAAAAAAAGAAGAATAACACTTGGTAGAATTTACTGCAAATTTGACAACAATCCTAAATTTTATAATACAAGCTAAAGGGACCTCTCCTTAGCTATCAGTGATAAAATATAAACATTAAATAACCTTGATAGGGAAACAATATTTTTCCTACTCTTTCTATAGGAAAAATATTTCAAAATCATTGCCATATGAAGAGGCCAAAAAGAACCCAAGTAAAATGTACATATGTACATAGTTTGACCAGTCCTTAGAATGCTTGATATTGGGTTTATATGTAGAAATAACCATTGAAATCATCATTATAAGAGCCAAAAACAGGCCGGGCACGGTGGCTCACGCCTGTAATCCCAGCACTTTTGGAGGCCGAGGAAGGTGGATCACCTGAGGTTGGGAGTTCAAGACCAGCCTGACCAACATGGTGAAACCCCAACTCTACTAAAAATACAAAATTAGCCTGGTGTGGTGTCACATGCCTATAATTCCAGCTACTTGGGAGGCTGAGGCAGGAAAATCTCTTGAACCCAGGAGGTGGTGGTTGCAGGGAGCCAAGATCACACCATTGCACTCCAGCCTGGGCAACAAGAGGGAAACTCTGTCTCAAAATAATTAATTAATTAATTAATTAGAATAATTTAATAAAGAAATACACATCTCATTCCCTCCTTCCAGCTAAAATTACATATCTTTCTCTCTGTGTGTCGTATGTTTCTTCTCTACCTTCTACCCTAATTTAAATGGTATAGAGATGTCACTCTAGGTACAATTAGTAATATAGTGCAAACATTTTATTACAATATGTGTACAACTAAAGCATATTTTCCAATGATGACTAGAGTTAGCACCAAAGAAAAGTCCTTGGTGCTATTGATCCACAATGTTGAATTAGTTATTTCACTCTAAAGAGTGGATCCCATTTGTTAGAGAAGGGAAGTGTCAACTAACCAAAACAATATGTTTATTTTATTACTCTTCCCGTTTGATGTTTGACAAAATAAAATGGTACCTACCCAAACCACAATATCAGGTTATGGATCCAAGTGGATTTTGTTTATTTGAATCAATATATAGGATTGTGCACGTTTATGGGTTTATATTACCATAACCACAGATGGTAGCCACATTGAATGTATGACATTTTTACATAGATGCACATGTTTTCAATGATGCTAAACTTAATAATTTACGTACTTTTTTATATAGCCCATGAGACTGAAAGGCAGCCAAAGAGAGCCACATCTAGAAATGTTGCTGATGTAAACTAAATTAAATTTAGCATAATAATGCACAAACAAAATGAAAATTAAAAATAAAACACACTTATCAAATGCAATTTTAGTACTAATCAAATACTGTGGGTCACAGAGGTGAAAGACCTCATGCACTTACACTAAATGATTAAAGACATAGCAGTTTCTGTTTAATGCCCTAGGAAAATGTCCCCTCTTGTCCTCTTAAAGGATCACACAGAACTGAAGAGAATTCCCTTTATCCATCTGTGAAGAAATACAGACACTGGCAGATGCATGACAACCATCAACACACTGAATAATTAGAAAATCATTCCCTGGAGATACAGAATTTAAGAGATAATTGTGTAAAAACAAGTAAGTAATCAATCAATAACAATAACAATAAAGGCCTTACTTAAAACTTATTGGAAAGTAGTTTTTTTCTTGCAATTAATATTTAGCTCATCTGATAACATATAAATGAAGTGAAGAATACCATTTTGGATTTTGAAAGACTATACTTTTTAATACATTTCAACTATTAAAGCTTAGTATCCTTTTAGGTACTTTTAGCATTTGTAGAAACTATTCAAAAATCTAGTAAAGTCTTTTAAATTATACTATTGCAAATAGAGACAATTTTTAATTCTGTGTGTGTGCTTATCAATTAAGCACACTATCTCTATTTGTTAGCTACTGATAAAATAGGTTGTGAGAAAGGCAATGACCATAAGCAGTGTGTTCAACATATAATGATTGTGATTGATGAAAATCAGCACTATACATTGCTTAACACCTGGGAAAACTAATCTTCCAATAGTACTAGCAGTAACAATTCCTAAATGTATGCTAACATACTTTTCATAAACTGATAATTTATAAATTCTAGAATAAACCTGAATGAATAGAAAATTGTTCTTTTAATATTTGACAAAATGAGCTTTCTTCTGGGCAATATTTTAGCTAAGTGTATCATTCAATCTAATGCACTGTACAAGTCATTATTGCATGAAGTTTCATTTAGCAGATATTTTGCCTGAAATGTAATCATTTGGCATAAAACTGCTATAAATTGAGTGGAAATAAAATACCTAAAAATAAAGAGTAAATAGTTCGTTATTTGAGGACACTAATATAAATCTATAAATTAGATTTTAAAAGAAAACCTTGCTACCAGAGCTGAAGCTTTAATATAAAAAATTTATCTGTAGTAAATCATTAAACAAAGCTTAATTTATTTCAACATTATAAAATTTTAATATTAAAAAGAAGTATTTTTCTCACATCTAATAATACAAACACGCAACACACACACAGGTGCATGCACACGCATTTACAGACTTGTTTTTTAACCTGAGTCGATATCAAAGTTGATAAGTGGAAGAAACCACATAGGCACTATATTTCTCTGAAGAAGAACTGATCAGCCCTGCAATTTGTTTCAGGAAAAATACAAGTTTAACAGGTACACATTGCTATTCTGAGGCTGAAGGGTTTTCCAGTTATGGGGTTCAAGACAAGTTACTCTAAAATATGGCATGTTCATATGTGAGAAAGCATCAGAAGCAGGTAACAAAATCTAGGAAAGTCACCTTGAATTCTTCCTGCCCTTCTCCCCTGAAATAAATCATAAGACCCTCATTTGAGAGGTGCCCTCCCTATACTGAAAGGAAAGGAACATTTTGTTTCTGAAGACACAGAAACACAGAAGAATCTGAACAAACAGGCCTTGCTAAATTCCCCTATACCATTTGCACTATTATATCATACTTCATTTGTCCAAGCATGCTTCTTCATGACTATCCAAGTATTTATTAAGCCTAAGTAAAAAAATAGTTTACCATTGAACAAGTAGGAGATTAGTGATGGCATCAGGCATGGTCAAAAATCCACTGATAACTTTTGACTCTCCAAAAACTTAATCACTACAGCCTATTGTTGACCACAAGTCTTACAGATAACATAAACAATTGATTAATACATATATTTTTGTGTTTTATGTATTATATACTATATTCCTATAATAAAGTAAGCTAGAGAAAAGATAATGTTATTTTTAAAATTATAAGGAAGATAAAATATAGTTATTCATTTACTGGAAGTAGATCATCACAACGATCTTCATTCTCATCTTCATGATGAGTGGGCTGAGGAGGAGGAAGATGAGGGGTTGGTGTTGCTGTCTTAGGGGAAACAGAGACAGAAGAACACATGCACACAGTTCAAACTTGTGTTGTTCAAGCATCAACAGTACATAGTTTTCTTGTCTATTTAGGCTTCTATTTCTGAAGCCTTTCATGCATTTATAATTTATATTAAATACATTTGTATGTCTTTCTATTGTTAGTTTGCATTTTGCTATAGATGCCCCAAACCTAGCAATGAGTGAAGAAAGAATTTCAACAGCAAACATAATTATGTTCTGTTGAACTGCTCTTATGTTCATAATTCAAGTATCAATATAAAAGAAAATATTCAGGCTTTCTATCTTCACCTAACAGTGTGGGCTGCCTGAGTCCTCTCTAAAATACATATCAACAAAGGGAAAGAGAGAGGGAAAACTGGGAATTCAATGTGGAAAATGTCCTCACAGAGACTAGCAAGTAGAAGAGGAAAATTGAAGAACAGAAACAGAATTAACAAATGTTTAGAATTGGGTCTCATCTTTCTTTATATTTACATCTACTTTTGGGAACCTGTTTACCTTATTAAATTAATTTTTCAGAAACTGTTGTTTGCATTTAAGCCCATTCATCCTCTTTGATTAAAGAGGATTGATAATTGCTCTGTATGAGACACTAAATTGGAACCGTAGAGAATCAGGGAATCCTTTTACATTTATTTTGTAGTTAATTTGACAGTAGATCTGTCTCCCCAACTTAATCATAAAGTGAAAGATGATTTTTATTTACCATTTTCTCTCCAGCATCTACAATATTGTCTGTCTCTTAGTAGACTTTCAAAGTATATTTGATAAATTAATACATGAATAAAAACAGAAGAGGTTATAGTAGAATACGTTAGCCTAATCCTACTAAAGACCATAGTAAGTAATAAGTCAAATAGCCTGAATATTGTATATTACTTACATCTAACGGTGTTGAGGATCACACAAATTAGACAGTGATAGTTGGGATAGCCTAACATAGCAACTTTGAATTTATTGCCTTCTGTTACTCTACAATAGATAAACCAGTTTCCATTTCTAAATATGGTATCTTCAATCTTTAATTCTGGTGAATGCTTTATCATCTTTAATCCTGCTGAACGTTTGTATATCTATTGTAGATGTCTCAAGTAACTTTTTAAATGTTTCTAATGTAGGACAAAGTATAGACTTTGATATAATTTTATTCATTTCAGACCTATGCTTTGACTCTAGTTACATAGAATCCTTCATCATTGTTCCTTTCCTATGTGGAATCTAATAATCCTAAAATGTTTATGCACATATGGATAATTTCCAATTAACTTTGGAATGTCAAATAATGATTTAAGGAATTCCCTAAAAGCATAAATTAAATTAAAAGAAGAAAATGTATCTTATATAGTTATCATAGTTTAACAATAACCTTTCACTTTCAAAATTATTTGTGTTATGACTACATAATGATTAACCACGTTTTAATAGGAAAAAGAAAGGAAAGAATAACTAATAGGTTATCTTCCCTAATGTAGAGACCCAGGTTTTGTGACCAAAGGAAGATTTGCAATGGTTTTACTTAATTAGCATCTGCTGAGGGAGGCTGTGGTCTATAATAGAATCTACAAAACATGGGTGTTGTTCAGAGCCTCCCATTAGTTAACGGTGTGACCTTGGTCAAACAGATCTGACCCTTAGTTTATTCAACAGTAAATGAGGAGGTTGGATCAATACATTCCAAACCTAGAGTTCCACTGTTTTCTGTGGTAGTCCCAGGAGTTATCACTCCACTACTGGTGTTCTTGGAAATTTTTGAAGGCATTATAAATAGTTTTCAAGGTTTAATAATAACCAAGACAAAGACTGACAACTGCAGTGAAGACTAGATTTTGTCATTGTTTTAAAAAAATGTGTTTTAATTGACCTTGTGGGAATTAAATATGTGCATACATGTTGCATATAAAGTGTTTCAAGCTTAAGAGCTGAAAAACTAGTTGATTATTTATTGTTGAAAATGTCTTAATGTATTGCATTGGACAGCTTGAGTTTTCTAGTTTCTACAGGTTGACAGTTTGATATAAAAACTGTATTTGGGAAGAAAGACATGAATCACTACAAAATGTCAAAGCAAACAGAGGAATCAGAGGATAAGAAAGGAAGTAATCAATAAAGAATAATAATTCTTTTTGTTCTTCAAAGCTTTTAAGTAATCGATGGGTGAGAAACAAAGCATCTAATCAGTGGTGATGCATTATGATGGTTAAGTCTGTACCCACTGTCCTGCTTTCTCCCCATCATCCCTTCAGAGGCCTTTTCCTGATTCCCAATCGCCTAATTAGTATTTACCCAGCGGACCAGATTGTGTATGTAAACTATGATGACAATAATTTGCACAAAGTTTTAGTTCTATAGCACCGGTTGTACGTGTGTGTATACATATACATATATACACACGAATACATATATATATACACACGTATATATATATTCACATACATATGTATATATATTTGAAAATTCTACACTATATGCACTACAAAAAGAAATGGTAGTTTACCACTTATACCAGACTTGGTTTTACCATAAATCATATCAGTAGTTAAATTTTGAGTTCATTCTGTCAAATTTCATACTATATACTATGCTATATGCTATAAACTGATTTTAATTAATATATTTTGTCATTTCTACTTATTAACTTGGAAAGCTGGTCATACGCAATGTTGTAGCTTTAATCTCTGGTTAAATAAGGCTAACGAGGCATAAAAGCGTCAACTGTCCTTAGCTACACTTGACTAGGATGGACACATGCCTTATACTTACCTTCCTTCAGTGGTCCTGATCCTTTCAAATCTAAAACTAAGTTACCCTCTTTCAATGAACATATCTAGATTATTTGTAGTAATGTGCGTATTTTCTTTTCTATATAAAGCTATATATAAATAAACAAACATAAATGTGTGTGAGAGAAGGATATAGCTCATAGCTGCCTTAACTTACCTACTCTCTTTTCCACCCCGCCCTTCTCACATTTCCAGTGGCAGTGCAGGGAGAGATCCGATGGAGCAGGTGAGTGCAGAGAAGCTTATCATTTCCTCAAAGTTACTAGTGCTGCTTCTCCAGGCTCAAATTCCCAATGTCTGGATTTTGTACAAAGTATCTGCTGAATTTATATTTTGACAAATGCCAAATAACCAGGCAGCAAAATCAAAATTTGACCAAACCTGAAACCAAATCCAAATTTCACAAACATAGAATGAATTTCTAGAAAACAAGAAAAAAATTAAAGTATTTAAAATTAATTATTTTGCTAAAAATCAAATGGTTAATTTTGTTTCAAGTTTGGCATTATGGTGCACTAATTTCTGAACACTATAGCTTCTTTATTCCTGCAGTTATTGTATTATAAATTTACAATATCATATGGATAATCAAATATTATGTCTGTTTGTTGCTGTCAATCTTAGGCATTCAGAGATGTTTAAATTTTATTTATTATACAATGGTTAAATAAGGTAAGCAATGTCTCAATTTGTTTTGACATTATATATCAAAATATTTTAAATGTTTAAGCAATATTTTACACTTAGGGTAGTTACTCGATAAATGCAATTATGTAAATTAATATGTATATGATATGTTGTAATTAATAGTTGCTGAACTTTCTTTTGTTAATTACCACATTCAAGTTTTAAAATTGAATGTGAGTAAATTGGGAATGATTTAGCATATTATTTAAATAAATGAAATTAAAATTTTGAAAGACATGTTCAATATCATCTGAAGTCAGTAAAAGCAACAAGATATTTTCATCTAACGACAGTGTGCATTACAGATAGTAAGGCTATGACTAATGTATTAAATGATTTTTTCCTATAATAAATGACCAAGATAAAGACCTATCTCCATGTAAGCTCTATAACTTGAAGAGTGATAAGGATAAATTTCACTGAAGCAATCCACAGATTAATTTTTTAATGATTAAAGAAAATCTTTGTGAATATTTTCATGAAGATAACATGATTGCTCTAATTTATATGTTTGTTTATATTTAGAAATACCTGCTGCTTCACAAAATCACACTGGAAAAAATTCCCAATCCCTCAGTCTAGATATATGGCAACAGAGCAATGTAATTGACATGTAAAATTTTTAAAAATTCTGAATTTTCACCCAGGTCTTAACTTTCCTTTAATACACCTTTTGTTCCACACATTTCCTGAAATGGAAAGATTAGCAGGACCTTCACAGTAAATATCATGGGAAACATTTGCACTTTGAAAAAATATCATTTTAATTTCTTCTACAGCTGGTTTTGGCAAACTATTTTCTCTGCAATCAACCATTGGATGTTAGTAAGTATTTATTATCTAAAAACACAGTATTTAGACATTTATTGAAACCTCCTTGTCAATGTGTGAAAATTGGTATTCTACCCCATTGAAACATCTTGCATAAACAGACGAGAAGGCAGTTATAAAGCCTGTCCTCTTTTATGGTGTTTGACTGAAGGAGATGAAAACACCCCGATATCTTTCTACTTATGACCAGTAATTCTGTCACACGTCACATTAATCATTTTCTAAATATACAAATAAAGGATGTAAAAAAATCTTATAAGCTTTTAATTTCTAAATGAATCATAGCTTTCACTATTTGTTCTCTTGTCTAGGACAAGTTGATAAGTATGTAACTTGTCCTAGACAATTACTGATTTTCCATGCCATAAATCTCTTTAAATAGACTCTATGGCATTAGTTTTCTGAGATCAAATCCTTATCAAATTCCTTATTAAATCTGTTAATGAGGAATTAAAGCAGAAGCAGAATGTATTGGATATGATGAAAATGTATTAATTATAGGATTATTGATTATGCAAAAGTTCAGAAACAATAACAATCATGTGGATATATGTATTTGAAAAACAGTATGTTTTCATCAAACAATGAGCCTGAAGACACACTTTAATGACCACACAACGTACCCATTCTTTTCCTCCTCTGCTCCAGACTCATGTCAAGATGCACCCACATTTTGGTGGAGAAAGGTGATCTAGATAATCGTCTGGCCATCTTCTCCAAATTGAGCATTTTAAGCATTTGAGTATTTTTCTTTAATCTTTAGATCCCCAAGACAGTCCATTAATACCTAAGAACATGTAACTGGTTAAAATTTTAAAAGTTCTTCATGTGCTTCTCACTTGCCAAATGTCTTGGCTGTCTCTTGGTCTGTCAGCAGTGTCTGTTTCCTAGAGCCCTGGAGTGTTTTCGAAATAATTTCTAGGAAAAGAACTATGATAGGCATATGATGTTCAACAATAAGATTTTACAGCAAGCAGTAGTATTGTGATGCAGGATCGTCCTGAAAGAAAATTGTCTATTTTCCCCCCTCATCCTTTAATATGTTCAGAGTCAAGCTTGGCCTGCTGGGCCAAAGAGTTTTATATATGGTAAGTTCATGTATTTGGAAATAGTAAAAAGAAGAAAAATATTTGTAAATTCCAGCTCATGGAGAATAGAAAGAAGAAGAAGGAATGAAAGCAGAGTCGTGATGTTGTCAAAGGTATCCCAATTTAAACCTGATGAGGGGAAAGTTTATTACATAAGTTAGGGCGGAAGAAGGCTATGCCCCTAACCATGCACCAACCTGGCACATTCACATCAACTCAGCGGTCTCTGTAAGGGAGGTCCTAATATGTCATTTTCCTCAGAAACATTAGTTTTCACGGAACTCAGCTAAAGAGACCTAGCTAACAGTTTGGAGAGACTGCCAAGGAGGTCAGAATGTCACAGCAGGAAACTGTTTTGATACATGCAGAGGAAACTGCCTGACCTGTGACTATATGGGCATAGCAGGCAGATCTCAGACAGTTTCATAGAAACAGTGAGGGCTGAGACAAGCCTGAGACAATTTTGAAACGCTGCTGGGCCTTATGAAATCAAAATATCACTAGTTCCAATTACAGACTTTAATGAAGAAGCTAACAGGGCAAGCAGCACCCACATGGATAATGCATATTGTTCTGGAGGACAGAAGAAGCTGAAGACATCACACCCCAGTGCTTTGGTACTTAACTGCTGCTGTGAGGCTGCATAAGCACTAGGTCATGATTTAGGGGAAAGAGGCAAAAGAAGGACAAATTGTCCCAGGGGTTGAATTTTTTTAATCCAAGAGACTGAACACTAATTAAAGGAATAGTTTAAATTATTGATTCTAACTAAGGGATGTCAAGGGAAAGGAACGCAGAAAGTGGTGGGGTGAAGAAGAAGGAAAAATAGAAAGTAATAAGGGAAAGAGAAAAAAATTAAAGGACACTTTTTAAATTGACAAATAATAATTCTACAAGTGTTACGTGGTAGAATGATGTTTGATATTTGTATAATGATTAAATTAAGCTAAATATCATATCCATCACCTCATCTACTTACCATTATTTTGTGATGAGAACATTTAAAATCTACTTTTTAAACAATTTTGAAACAGACAAATGTATTCTTATTAACTACGGTCACCATGCTGTTAATAAAGTGAAGAAACAACACATGGAGTGGGAGGTAATATCTGTAAACCATATTTCTAATGGACTAATATTCAACGTATACAAGGAACTCAAACACGTCAATAGTGAGAAAGCAAACAGTTCAAGTAAAAAATGGAGAAATAATCTAAATAGACATTTCTCAAAAGAAGACATATGAATGACTAGCATATTTATGAAAAAAATGCTTAAAATATCTAATCATTAGGGAAATGCAAATTAAAACCATATTGAGATAACATCTTACTTATATTAGAATGACTGTTACCAAAAAGAAAACTTTGATGCTTTAATTTTTTCTCTAGCTCCTGATGTTAATATTTATTAGGATACTTGAAATATATCTGAATTTATTTCAAGATATAGAGAGTTCCAAGGAAAACTGTAATGGTGTGTTGGCGTTCTTACTATATTTGGAAAGAATGGAAATCAGAGCAATAATAGGAAAAAAAGGATGCAAGAAGGCTGGTTCCTAAGGATAGAGGAAGAAAATGAGTCAGACTGGGAAACACTGGTTCCAAAGATCTTTGTACTTCTAAAAGCCTCTATTCAGTACCCTCAGCTCCCTTTTAGCTTGACCACTGTGCAAGAAGACTCTCCTTGTTGATGAACATAGTAATCAACAATATGGAAGGGAGTAAGTTCCCATACCTATCATAAGCCCTTTTTTCATCATCCTACACTGAAAATTAAGATGGCTCCTCACTAAAATTGTTATTACGTAGTACTTAAGTTTAAGCTGATTTACACTGGGTTGGGCCTGGAGGACTAACTGCCAGTTAAAAGATGATTCTACAAAATATTATTGTTTAAGTCTATCTAAATCAATAAATGACATTGGAAGGCTATTTTTAAGTGGCCAAGAGTCTGGTGCTTTTTTTTTTTTTTTTTTAACTGTATTAGATCAACAGCTGCAGTTTAAAAGGTCTATTCATTCAAATTCTTTGGTGTAATGCTCCTTTGATTTCAAATGCCTTTTGCAAGTTGGAAAAGTCGCTGCTCTCATATGACTAAGGCAGAAAAGGTCAATTAAGTAATAGTCTATTCTGGTCTAGCAAGAGTCTCTTCCTTTCCAGTGTTAAACTTATATATTCATTTTTAAGAGCTCAAAGCTTTTTAAAAGTGTTTTTTTTTATAAATTAGTAATATAAAAAGTATTTATTTTAAAATCTGCTTTCACATTTTAATCTAGAATATATAGGACATGTAATTTTTAAATATTTCTCATACTTGAATCTTCCCCTCATTGCATGGGTCATTGCTTGTGTTCAGATCTTTATTACCTTGGAATATGGAATAATCTCTAAGAAAGATTTTTTTATTCCAATATCTCCCACTTCTAACATATGGTACTGGCAGATTAGCCTTCTTAAAGAGAAAAGCATTGATATTACTACTAGGTTCAAAGTTTTTGTTTTTGTTTTTTCTTCCCCCAATATTTCTCCAGCTCAATCTGTAAAGTCCTTGCTTCTTTGTGAGCCATCCACAACCTTCCATAACATCTTCCACATCTACTTTTACAAACTTGTTTCCTACTGTTCACTTTGATAGATCCTTATTCCAGAAAAATTGCAAATTTTCGGATTCCCTTTAACACTGCTGACATTCTCACATCAGGAGTTGCTTCACATGAAATATTTTTCAGGAAATAGCCTCACCTTGCAACCTCTTCCACCCACACAGTTTCCAGGTGCTTATATTCTGTTCATCCTGCAAGATCTTGCTCAAAAGCCCTCTTAACAATATTCTATTCATATAGTTAAGCCTGTACTCTATTCTGCACAATGTTCGGCTGCATGTTTTTCTTCTGAACTCCAATAAAACTTTATGTTTAGTCTCTTTTAAAATATTGTTTTCGTATTCAAAAGAAATGGCAAAAACTTCAATTCTAGTTAAATCTAACACTTCCTCTAATCAGTCTATAAACACATGCAGCTGAGCATATAACATGTTATAAGAACATATTTACATTTTTACAATAAATTAAGATAGAAACACACAAGATGCTAACTTGCTGACTACCACACCCACACTCTTCTGGATATCTATCGCATATTTCTGCTCTCTGCTCATTACATCCTCTCCAATCTTCAGCTACTGAGCTTAATCCCATATTTTTGAGAAAAGAGAGACAATATGAGGAGAGCTGCTGAAATCTCATGACAAATCGTCTACTTCCAACCTGCTTTGCAGGCACGTAATTCTGTCCTACCTCATTTTACCACAGATGAACTGTCTTTCCTGTTACTATGAAAACGTTTCAATTTGGTATTAGACCTCACCCTCTCTTACCTATGCAAGAATATCATCCAGAAGTTATTTCCCAATTCTTTAGAATCATATAGTATCTTTTGTTCTACTATATATTTTTCATCAGTAAAAAACAACTTAGGGCAATTGTGTTTAAAAAAAAAAGAGAGAGAGACAGAGACTAGTGTGGTGGCTCATGCCTGTAATCCTAGCATATTGAGAGGATGAGGTGAGAGGGTCACTTGAGCCTAGGCATTCTAGACCAGTCTGGGCAACACAGTGAGACCCCTTCTCTACAAAAAAGATTAGCTCTTCCTGGTGACGCAAACCTGTAGTCCCAGCTACTCAGGAAGCTAAGGCAGGAGGATGGCTGAGTCCTGGAGGTCAAGGCTGCAGTGAGCCCTGATTGCATCACTGCACTCCAGCTCCAGCCTGGGAGATAGAGAGAGAGAGACCCTCTCTGAAAAAATAAATAGATAAATAAATAATGGAAAGGAAAAAGGAAAGCCTACTCAGTTCTGGGTTTCCATAGAATAGTGGCAATTGAAAGCTTTCCACATAGCCTCTAAAAACTCACACAGAACAAGAGGGAGCACACACAAAAGCACTCTTAACTCAGATCTAGAGCTTAACTAGTAGATAGAAATTACTAAAATCTCTAATTTACATATAAATAATAAAATAAACATCCAAACCCAAGCTGAGGCTAAGATTAAGAAGGAGATTGAGTAGAAAGGAGATGGTGGTGAAGCCCAGAAATAGCAGGAAACATTAAATGACTCAAGAGAAAGAGTTCCACACTTAGTGGAAGTTACTGAGAAGAGTCACAGCATGGACTACTGGGGAATTGTAATGAAGGGGCTTAAAAGTGTAGGTGATCAAAGCTAGTAGTTTTCAAAAAGCACAGCTTCTAAGGAGGAGGCATTCCTTGGAAATTGGGGCTAGTGAAAGAGAACAGAGCAAATGGTGGAAACCAAGCATCCTATGAAAACAAAAGAGAACTGCAAAATCAGAAGACCCATTAATCGTTTTCCTCCCCTGAAATGAAGACAGACATTTATGAATAAAACTGTCTTTTGGTATATCAAAAGAAGAGGATACTGTGGAACAAAGAAACTTGAGCATCCACATACCCAAACTTCTCTTACAAAATTACCTATTATTGCTGGTCTAGGAAAATATGAGACAATTTAAACAGAAGAGAAATTAGCAAAAATAAAATAAAATAAAATCCATATACGACAGTGTATTAGTCCGTTTTCATGGCCTGAGCTCTACTGTGGCCCCTTTCAGCCACAGCTGGAGTAGCTGGGATGCAGGGCACCAAGTTCCTAGGCTGCACACAGCATGGAGACCCTGGGCCTGGCCCACTAAACCATTTTTTTCCCCCTAGGCCTCCTGGCCTGTGTTGGGAGGGGCTGCCCTGAAGACCTCTATCATGCCCTGGAGACATTTTCCCCATTGTTTGGGCAATTAGCATTCAGCTCCTTGTTACTTATGCAAATTTATCCAGTTGGCTTCAATTTCTCCTCAGAAAATTGGATTTTCTTTTCTATTGCATTGTCAGGATGCAAATTTTCCAAACTTTTATGCTCTGCTTCCCTTATAAAACTGAATGTCTTTAACAGTACCCAAGTCTCCTCTTGAATGCTTTGTTGCAGAAAATTTCTTCTGCCAGATACCCTAAATCATCTCTCTCAAGTTCAAATTTCCACAAATCTCTAGGGCAGGGGCAAAATACCACCAGGCTCTTTGCTAAAACATAACAAGAGTCACCTTTGCTCCAGTTCCAACAAGTTGTTCATCTCCATCTGAGACCACCTCAGCCTGGACTTTATTGTCCATATCCCTAACAACATTTTGGGCAAAGCCATTCAACAAGTCTCTAGGAAGTTCCAAACTTTCCCACATTTTCCTGTTTTCTTCTGAGCCCTCCACACTGTTCCAACCCCAGCATGTTACCCAGTTCCAAAGTCACTCCCACATTTTTTAGTATCTTTTCAGAAACACCCCACTCTACTGTTAGCAACTTACTGTGTTAGTCTGTTTCCATGCTGCTGATAAAGACATACCTGAGACTGGGCAATTTACAAAAGAAACAGGTTTAATGGACGTACAGTTCCACATGGGTGGGAAAGCCTTACAATCATGGCCAAAGGCAAGGAGAAGTAAATCACATCTTATGTGGATGGCAGTGGAGAAAAAGAGAAAGTTTGTGCAGGGGAACTTCTCTTCTAAAACCATCAGATCTCGTAAGACTCATTCACTGTCATGAGAACAGAGCAGGAAAGACCTGCTTCCATAATTCAAACACCTCCCATTGAGTTCCTACCATGACACATGGGAATTATGGAGACACAGCCAAACCATATCAAACTCAGTGGGAAAAAAAGCAGAAAATGAGAATGAACAATTTTAGCTGATGAAAATCATATCTATTCAAAATTAACAATATCAACAAGAAAAAAGTGAAGGATAAAACAAAAGATAAACATTTTCAAACTGGCTCACAATCTAGAACTCAATTATATGCTGAATGCATGGGACAAACTTAAAATTGTGTGATTCTAAAAGGCTAAAAATAAAGGAATGGGTGACGGTGTATTCGAAAAAGTAAATAAGAGAAGATAGATTGGATTTCTGATAACAGACAAGGTACAGTAAGTCAAAAGGCATTAAAAGATATACTTTATAATGCTAAAGACCACAATACACAATATTATGAATAGCTAAACAACTAACAAAACAACTAGCTTTATATAGTGGAAACTACAAGTGATGCAAAGGAAACTGAAAAACACTAAATGTAAAATACTTGAACACACCATTCTCCATACAAAAATCAAGTAGAGCAAATAATGATAGTAATGATAATGTTAAAGAAGACTTAAGCAACATAATCTTATGCAAATATACAGGGTAACAGAAAAATGCCTTAAGTGCACAAGAAATAGTCAAGAAAATTAAACATATATTTGGCCCTTCAAATCCCCAAAATTACCATGAATATTACAAGCAACATTTTCTCACAGAGCTACAATAGATTTAGAAAATAACACAATTAAAAACTAGACATTAAAAATAATAATGATGTCTCTTTATCCTGAAATTTAAAAAAGAACTTCTCCTATTAACATACAGGAGAAAGAGGAATTAGGAAATAAAATTCTGAAAACTAATATTAATGAAAACACTGCATTTGAGACACTATTGGTATAAAGTAGTAATCATAAGAAAATATATGGCTATTTACATTTTTAGTAATACAAACCAAAGAAGGAATAGGATTGAAGTAAATTTTCCCAAAAAAGTTAAAGAACAAATAGAAAACCCTTGAAAAAAAAAAGGAGCAAAAGGAAAATAATTAGTGGACAAGAAAAATGTCAATAAATTTTAAAAAAGAAAAACATTTAAACCAGTTAATAAAAAACTTTTAAAAAAATTAAAATAATTATTAGATAACCAAATTAAAACATAAAAGAAAGAAAACATAAACATAATAAATTACAAGTGGTAATAATTATTGAAAGAAAAAATGAAAACATTAAGTGACTCTGCCCAACAATATGCAAATAAAATGATGAACCTAAATAAAATGGATAACATTCAAAGGAAAATATAATTTATCCAAATTTATCCCAGTAGAGATAGAAAGTTATACTTCTACAGAAGAAATAGTTATTAAAGATTTTCACCAAACCTTTAAAACGAAGCTAATCTCAATTATGTAATAGTATTCCTGAATAATCCCAAAGGATCCATGATAAAGGTAGGAAAACAATAAAATAATTCCAAAAGTTTGCAGAATATAAAACTAACATACGAGAATCAGTAGGCTTTATATACAAAAACAATATTTAGTGAGACAATATAATGAAAGAAAAGCCTTACTTACAGTATCAGTGATAAAGTTAAAATACCTAGTAATGATATCGTTAAGAAACAGACAAAACCTGTATGGGAAAAAGCTTTAAAACATTTTTGAAAGACAAAAAGGAAACTTGAAGAAATGGAGTGAAATTGTTACTATTGGTTTGGAAGAGTCCTATCAAAAAGAGTCAATTCTCCTAATCTTGTGGGGTTATTTTTTATATGAATCTTAGCATCTATTTGTTTATTCCTAGAAATGAGAAGGCTTTGTATGGTGAAAACCATAAATCATACTGTGAATGTGTCTGCTTTTAATGACTACTAATTTTCTTAAAGACATGTACATTGTTGGTATAGTTATAGTTCATCTATTTTTGTTGCTGTATAACCTTCTTTTGGGTGGATTTGCCACAATGTATTCATCCATTCTACTGTTGAGAATAGTTTGAGTGGTTTCTAATATGAGGCTATTTCAAAGAGTGTTGCCATGAACATTATTGTCCATTTCTTTGTTGGAACTATATTTCTTGGGCTCTATGAGTAGAATTGCAGGGTTATAGGTTATTAAAACATTTAGTTTTTAATCTATACTGCCAAAGGGTTGCCAGTGAAAAGAGTCCAAGTCTGCAAAATATTTTAAGAGATTTATTCTGGGCCAAATATGAGTGACCATGGCCCATGACACAGCCCTCAGGAGGTCCTGAGAACATGTGCCCAAGGTGGTCGGGGTGCAGCTTGGTTTTATACATTTTAGGGACACATGAGACATCAATCAAATACAATTAAGAAATATATTGGTTTGGTCCAGAAAGGTGGGACAACTCAAAGCAGGGGTGGCGGGGGTCGTGGGGGTTCCCAGGCTATAGGTAATATAGGTAAATTTAAACATTTTCTGGTTGAAAATTGGTTGGGTTTATCTAAAAACCTGGGATCACAGAAAGGAAACATTCAGGTTAAGATTTGTGGAGACCAAGGTTCTTTTGAAGTCTTATAGTTTGAAGTCTTATAGTGGCTGCCCTTAGAGGCAATAGATGACAACTGTTTCCTATTCAGATATTTAAAAGGTGCTAGGCTTTTAGTCAATCTCTTTAGGATTGGGAGGGCCTGGAAGAAAAAGATCTAGCTATGTTAATAGAGATTCTTTCCAGTTGCAAATTTTCCCCCACAAAGGACAGCTTTGCAGGGCCATTTCAAGATATGGCAAAGAAACATGTTTTTGGATAAAACATGTTGATTTTTTTTCCTTGTCTTGTAATGTTATGACAGAGTCAGGTTGGGAAGTAAGTCACAATATACAGGGTTAAATAAAAAAAAAAAAATCTGATGAGAATTTATGATTTGTAGGGCATAACTCCCCAGACCTCTTAAACAGGAATTTGGGCAAGATAAAAAGAATCAGAGTTTAGTCCTCAGGGTTTTCCAAAGTGGTTTTACAAATATTTCCACCCACAGTATATGAGAATTCTGATACTTTCATCCTCAGCAACTATTGGCATTTTGTCTTTTTCATTTTAGTCATTTTTGTGGGTATGTAGTAGAATCACATTGTGGTTTTTATTTGCATTTCCTTGATCACTACAAAAGTTATTGGACTTTTGAATATCCTTTTCTAAAATTTAAAAAATATTTTTATGGATCTCTAATAGCTGTTGAATACCCCTTAGATGAAAAGTCTTTTCAAGTCTTTATTCCCTGTTTCTACTAGGTTGCCTTTTTCTCATTCATTCAAATAAATCCTTTACATATTCTGCATATGTAAAGGATGTGAAGATATATGGATTGACAATATCTTCGCTCACTCTGTGGCTTGACTTTTTATTTTCTTTTTTTTTTTTTTATGAAAATAAATTTACTTAATTTTACTTTTAAAACACTTACATCACATTGCAACCATGTGCTAATTCTCAGCATGAAAAATTAACCATGTTGACTTTTTGGGTCCTAGTTTCCTCAAAAAATTTTAAGATAGCTCAGTGGCTTATTTATTTATTTATTTATTTTTGATGCAGAGTCTCAGCCTGGGCCACAGAGTGAGACTTTTTATTTTCTTAATTGTTTCTTTTGATGACCAGAGTTATTAATCTAATACAGTCCAATTTATGAAGCTCTTTCTTTATGGTTAACATTTTTGTGTACTGTTCAAACTACCTTTTTCTACTGTAAGCTCATGAAGATATTCTTCCTTTTTTTGTTGTTGTTGTTTTTCTAAATGATGTTGTTTTTCCTTTCACTGTTAGATCAAATCCCTCTGGAATTATTTTGTTTGGGTGTGAGGTAGGATTCTAGATTCACTTTTATTATATTTGTAATAGGGGTCTCCAATTTTCCTTGAGCATGTCAGTTCATTTTTACATTCAAAATGTTAATGCATGCATTCTATTTGGAGAAATGTTGTGGGGAAAAAAAGCTGCTAAATGTTCTTAATATTTCGTTCAGCATTCTATTCTAAAACTATCGATTATGTATCTTTGTCTCACAAATTTTAAATAGCATCTTTGGTTATATATGCCATACATTTTGGAGATAACATTTTTGAGGTACAAACATTTTATCTCAGCAATTCCTGATTACCTCAGGGCTCATCATGCTTTGGGTAACTAAGTGTTCCATGAACTATGTGATCACTTACTGAAAGGAAGACAAAGGAATTGAATAAAACAAAGCCAACTTTCAACTTTAAGATTTCTGAATAGACTTTTTTAAATGCCTAGCAGTATCTCGAAATTCAAGGTTGATATTTTCACAAAAAGTCTCTTTGTTTTCAACTTTGTAAATTCTAAAAAATGTAGTATATGCCATAAAAAAAAGAGTTAAGAAAGACAATAGGTGAAAAACCAGACTATCCCTACTCAGGGCTATATGAAGTTTGACCATTCTGGGAAAAATCAGCACTGAGTTGAAGAAGTAAAATAATTCGTTGAAAATTAGCTGGGTGAGGTGTCCCATGCCTGTAGCCCCAGCTACTCAGGAGACTGAGGTGAGAAGAGTGCTTGAGCGTGGGAGGTCGAGGCTACAGTGATCTGTAACCATGACACTGCACTCTAGCTCTAGCCTGGATGAGAGAGCGACTCAGATTCTGGGTGACACTGTCTCAAAAAAAAGAAAAAAATGAAAAAGAAAAAGTTAGATTAAAATACGGGTTTTCTTCAGTTTCCCAATGTTTGGCAAAGTCTGGGTATTTTAGAATATCCTGTACCTTTGGTCAAACCTACCCCACTGTATTTATGGGGTACAACTGTGAGGCTGCTAGCCACAGAGGCCCAGAAGCAAGGTACTAATGTCCTTTACTATCATTTAACCAAAGGAACCTAGTGTTTAAAATAAGGGGCAGACTAAGGGGAATTTTTAACTGGATGCCATAACTAAACTGTAGGTATTTCAAAGATACAATGGGAAAACCAGATAAATCCTAGCAGGGGACTTTGTATTCATCTTAATGTATGCCAATGGAAGAAAGAAAATGTCTATAAACAAAAAATTCCCTTCATTCCTTTTGTGGGATGAATTGTGACCTCCACCAATTCATATGTTGAAGTCCTAAACCCTAGCACCTCAGAATGTGACTGTATTTGGATATAGGGTCTTTAAAAAAGTATGTCAGGTAAAATAGATCATAGGGGTGGAACCTAATCCAATATAACTGATGTCCTTATAAGAAGAGGAGATTAGGACACACACACACGAAAGATGATGGGAAAACACCAAAAAAGATGGCCATCTACACACCAATTAGAAAGAACATAGAATAAACCAACCCTGATGATACCTTGATCTTTGACTTATAGCCTCCAGAAATGTGAGAAAATAAATTTCTCTTGTTAAGCTACCTGCTCTGTGTTAGTTATTATGGCAGCTCCAGAAAACCAATATACCTCCCTTCCACTCCTAGATTTATTTAAGCCCTCTTTGAATTTAAATGCTACCATTGGGAGACAGCAAAAAACTGTAGAACCCTGGATTGAAATATGATTAAAATGTTAAATGGCTGAATAATCACTGACTGAGTTTACCTGAAAACAATGAAGCTATTTTTTTTCTGCTTGCATATCAACAGTCAAAAGAAAAGGAGAAAACACATAAAATTATATCAATAAATACAGAAAATGGATTAGACAAAATCCAACACCCATTCATGATGAAAACTGTCAACAAACAAGAATAGAGCAAACTTCCTCAACTTGATAGAGCACATCTGCAAAAATCCTAGTGCTAACTTCATACTTAATGGTGAGAAATTCAAAGCTTTATCACTAAGATCAGAAACAAGCAATGCTATCTCCTCTCACCACTACTTTTTTAAAAAGTACTGAAACTCCTAGCTAGTGCAACAAGACGGGAACAAGAAATAAGAGAGATACTGATAGGTAAAGAAGAAATAAAACTATCTTTGTTTGCAGATGACATAATCATCTACTTAGAAAATCTGAAAGAATCAACAAAAAAACTATCTTGGAACTAACTAATGAGCATTATAGCAAGGTTGCATGGTATAAAGCTTATCTACAAAAATTAATCTCTCTACCAGGCTTTCTACTTTTTCCATTAAGCCCTTGGCATACAGATCACAGGTTTTTAAAGTACCTGGTCTGATTAATTCCAACATTCCTACCATATCTGACTCTGGTTCTGATGCTTGCTCTGTCTCTTTAAGCTGTGTTTTTTTTTCCTTTAGTATGGTTTATAATTTTTGTTGTTATTGTTGAAAGATGGACATGATATACTATATAAAAAGAACTGCAGCAATAAAATTTTAGCAATGCAGTGGTAAGATCCAGAAGAAGAGGAAGTATCCTGAAGTCCCATGGTTATGTCCCATTCTTTTGTTAAACTTGTGTCCCTGAACCGTGCACTTCATCATTGCTTCTCAGTTTTGCTTTGTTTTGTTTTGTTTCCCCCTCCATTATGTGGGATAGGATGACCAGAAAGGGCTAGAGTTGAATATTTTCTACTTGCAAAGTGGTAGGCTAGAGCAGGCTGGCTTTGAGTATATCCCTTCTCCCATGTCACTTAGGCTCTGATAAAATCCCAGCAGGTTAGACTCTGGTCATACAGTTTCTGCTGAGGGTAGCCTTGCCAACAAGAACAGAATATTCCAGAGTATTTTAAAATGACTATTTTTTTCTCTCTCCCTGCTAAAGGCAGAGGGGACATTTTTTCCTTGATACTTCTTGTGAGAACCAGTTACAGCTCCAGGATGTAAAGCTCACAAAAATGTAGGGATCATCCTTTGTTTGGGTCTCCCTGAAGTGCTTTAATCTCAGACTTGTCCACTCCGAGCCTCCATTAATTTGTGAATTTCCATGCAGGTTTTCCCACCTAAAGAAGGTTCCTGTGATTTTTGTCCTGGTAAATTGTGATTCTGTGTCCCCCTGTCTGTCTCTCCCATTTGGTGGACAGAATTTGCCCTGTGAGCTTACTTCTCTGAGCGATCCAAGAAGAACTGTTGATTCATCATTTTGTTGTTGTTTTACTCGTTGTTGGGATGAAGTGCTGGCCACTAAGCTCCTTACATGCTGGAATGAAACCCAGAAGTTAATGGCTATGTTATCATCTTTTGTAATTATCTTGTTTTCTTAGAATTGTAAGTTTTAAATGTAGTAAAATTAGAGATTTTTTAAAATAAATGGGTTATCATAGACTCCTAATGCAGACTTTCTTTTTGATAAACTCAAGAATAAAAGTAAAACTTTGCTTGACATAAGGAAAAATAATTTTACTGAAGTGGCAAATAGAAAAAGAATACAATTTGTTAATGGTATTATGATGACAAAATATTATTCATTAAAATGAAATTAAAAATCCTAAACTGTTTTATGAATATTATTTCCAAATAATTCTAATGAAAGTACATCTGTGCATCAAAGGTCAAAATGTTCACTATACTAAATAGGCTTAAAGCAACATGATTCTATGTTACTGTGTGCCTTAGAAAAGCAGTAGCTCCGTACGTTAAATTGGACACTTTGAGAAATTGTATTTATTCTTTTTGATTAGTAGGATGGAATTTGGTCTAGTTCGGTAGTAACTTGCTAAATTAAGGGTGAAGATTAGAAGTGTCCTACTAGCTCACTTAATGAACAAAGGAGTTACAGTCAGATGGTAAATATTTTATTTTTAAGTCACTTAACTTTAAGTTTCATTGTCTGTATAATAATAATACTAAAAATAATAATAGTTTTTACTATAGAGTTGAATTAAAAATTTAGCCACCTGGCTTGTTTTAAGCCTTTGACATTCACTTAGTTACTAAGTTACTTAAATGACATTTTGTATGAAAGTCATTTTCTTAATCAGAAACTGTTCCCCACTAAACCCATTTTCATTTTTGTTGTTTTAGAAAAACATGTTGGGCATTTTTTGTGATATTATAAAATTAATTATATCTGCAGCCCACAATATGTAACACACTTTTTACATCCTAATTTCTGAGTAAAGTAGGGCAAAAGGAGATGAAAATATGCAAGAATGAAAATCACTATTATCTTAACTGCTTTATTATATACTTCACTTTTTGTAGTGGAAAAATAAACATGTCTTACAGTCAAAGAAATAGTAGAGGCACAAATATAGTAGAAAAGCAAATCATGAATTTTCTCCCATTTGTGGAAACTGATGGTTTAAGTCTATCCAAAACAAACCTCAATATTTAGCAAAGAAACTCTATCTAATGCATTTATTTGGAAGGGATTTTGATAATATCTATATAAATTTATGGATTATTTTGGAAAATCTTCCTTTTCAGGGATACTGATTTCATTGTGGCTAAGCAGCTGCTTATGACCTTGAACAAAGCAGAAGTCTTGGAATGCCTTCCTGCTGTCTGTATGGACCTGCCCTTGCCAGTTACTGCACAAAGAAATAGTTTAATTCCACTTGGAATACAGGTATGTTTGGGTTTCAGGAAATAATAGAGTACTGTTGATTAATTGTGAACCAGAACAAATAAGCCACAAGAGGGCATATTTTTCCTTATTTCATCACTCATACACAAATAAGGCTTGCCTCAGCTGGGTATCATAGGAATTCCCTCCTCAACCTCATTTTCATAGAAAAATACACTGTATCTAAAATATGCTATAAGGGTAGAATGGTGGTAGTATGAAAGTATTTTTAAAAAGCAAACTGAAAGATGATTTTTTATATTATGCATAGGAAAGTTGTTGATTTTTCCTTAAAATCCTTCCTTGGGGATTGTTTATTGATGTAAGTACATTGTTACAAATCAAAACAAAGAGTCATTTAGGTGACTAAATTCTCCCGATCTGCAATAACCATATAGACTCCTATATCAGGCGTGGAAAACCGTTCCAAATTCTAGTGAATGTTCATAGTCAAGGAGGATTTTCTTTTCTGAAGTCTCAGGATTTGGGCCAAAGAGGCTGGACTGTGTTTTTATTTTTATTTTGAAGCACATTCCTGCTGAATTTAATTATTCACCACATCCCAACCCGGCTAAGTAAATATAGCCTTAAGATTCTGGCTTGGACAGTTTTGAAAAATAGCTGATTTTTTTTCTTCTCTTTTTTTAAGAAAAGTCTCTATAGCAAGGTGAAATATTCTACAGAGGGCATCAAGTCAGAAGTCATAAGGAGCTGAGTGATAACTATGTCTTCCTTGGCCCTGGTTTCCTTGGGTCTAACATGAGGGATAGAAGGTTTTGAGGTGTCTTCTAACCCTGAATGTTTATGATTATTTATGATTTTATAAGAGTTTAAAACTTAAATGTATGAAGCAAAGTTTGGACAGTTTTACATTTCAATTAACTAAACATAAACTGTTTTCTGTCTTTATTTGATGATGAGGAGCAGGGATACGTTTACTTCTGAGAGTTCTATGTATGTATAATTAATACAGAAATAAAAGATGAAAGTCAGGTGTGGTTTTTTTTCCCACCATTAAACACATCAAATGATTTTATTATGTAAATATCTAATGATCCAGTGATGAGTGTATTGCTACTATCAAATGAAGTAGATGGAAAAAAATACCTGGAGTTTATAAGAAGAAAATAGCTAATAGAAGATAAGGAGCTGGGTGAGCTGCTTTAAACTCATGCCCTCACTTGTTCCAATTAGATGTAATTTAACATACCTGCCGATTTTCTTGGATAAGGATAACAATATTTCTTATCAGTCAGTGCTGATAAGTTGATATACGAGAAAACATTTATAAGGTGATATTGTTATAAGACAAAGAGGTTTTCTGTATGACTAAGGTATGACTAGTTTTAGAGAAGTAAGCATTAAAATGACATGCTTTTTAACACAATTTTCCTTGTTTGCCTCTGCGCATAAACTTTGAGGTCTCCTTTATCAACAATTTTCTTTCAAATTCACCACATTTTCATTTGATTTGTGAATATAAAACTGTTCAGAGAGAACTAGGATTGTAGATTTTGTTGGGTTTAGTATCTTCTGCTGAGAGGACAGCCAAATTTTCTGCTAGATTTAAGCTCTGGACCCAGTAATTACCTTTCTCCTGTCTTCTGGGCAGAGGTAGCTATATGTGGAATTGGAGAAGCCTACAATATGTCTATTTTACCCTAACCCATCCCTGCTGTCTTCTCCCATGGCTCTCAACATAGATGGATGATTACTGAAATTCTACAATTAGAATTTTATTCTTTGGATTTGTTTGGCATTAAATGTGATCCTGTGAGAAATAGTGTATTTCATATTGCCTAACACATATTACTACCATAAAATGAAAATTACTTATTCATATTATATTTGTGAGCCCAAATAGAGATGGGTGAGGAGTAGTATGTCTCAGAATAGCCTAGATTCTCAAGGCACACAATTTATTTATTCAATAATGTTTCCAAGAACATGAAAGTTATTTGTTTTCTTTTCGTTTGTATTTTTCCCCTTGGACTGAAACAGGCATACAAGCAGCAATTAGGTGGTTTTAACTGATGATATACACATCGCTTTCAGTGAAATTAAGGCTCACTTGTTAAATCTTGAATAGTCACCCTTGAAGACAAACTAAACCGCACAATACACCTTGTATTTTAGCAAAACTTTTTGTAAAATACACTTTTTTCCCCACTGGATTTTATTTTAAGAATTTAGATAGGGTATTAGCCCTATAGGACAGAATACTAAATTGCTTTTGATGAAGGTAGATCTCAAACTCTTAGAAAGGGTTGTAAAACTATCTTGGTGGGACCCTATACAGTTATTAGAAATTCAGAAATAAATCCAGTGACTGAATATTAACATTATTTCTACTGTTTTTATTCACTTGTTTAACACACAAGTATTTGTTAAACACCTAACACATTCAAGACATTCAGGGAAGCCGCCTGAAGATTACGGAGCCATGGACACAACTGAGGCCATTCATCACATTGGGCAATATATTAACAGTTGATTCCATCTGCTTTGTGCTCAGAGTCATTAAAAGGAAGGAAAGCACAGAACTCACGTTCCAGATGTTGTTTTCTTACGGTATGTTCAGGATACTCTGGTAAATTCTGTCTAAATTTGAAGTCTGAGCATCTCAAACTAAATCAGTACAATACAATGTCATAGGCATTGTATTAGAGGCTGAAGAAACAAAGGCACAAAACAGCCAACACTTTTGTATGGGATGCAGACACAGGCATAACTAATTATAATATAACATGAAAAGAGCTTATTATAGTAGTGAAATCAAAGTGCTTTGGGAAAACAGGAGGGAGTGATTAATTCTGTAAGGGCTTTTGGAATGGATTGAATGGTAGCAAAGGAAGGTGTCATTTGGTTTAAGCATATTAAGCTACAACTTAAAAGAGAAAGGAGGAAAATGGGAAATCCAAAGTTAACCACAATTCTAGTTTAACATAAAATTCTGGCCAATAAACTGACAAAATTATTTAAAAGTTTAAAAATAGAGATTTTTTAAAAATCAAAAACTACTTACTATAAACCCACCAGACAAAAAGAGATATTTTGTTTGCACAACGACCTTGCAATTTGCATGGAAGTGCAATGACATATACAAATGAAAATAATATAAAAACAAAGAAAAATACAATAAACAATTGCATGACTATGTACAGAATGAGTGGTATAACATTAAATATAAAGCATTCAGAAAAAAAAAAAAAGTTGCTATGGTTTGAAATAGTCTATGAGGATTTAAATTTTTTTTCTTTATCCAAAGAGGGTATTTATGGGGTTGATTGGTTGTGAGTCCAAACCAAGGTTATAGAGATGGGGCAGCATGAGACACAAGAAAGAGCCTTGGTCAGATTTGGGAAACCTGAGCCTTTCCTTAGCCTGACTCTGCCATCAACCATCTACAACTTAAAACGACTCCTTTAGCTTCTGTGGCCCTCAGCCCTCTGCCACAGATAAAAGGTCAAATGAAGAATGTCTTCTACCCCTTTCAGTTATTCCATTACTGCATTTGTCTGTTCACCATCTCCAAATCAAGATATCTCTTGTTACTTGCTAAGGAAGCTTTGGGACCCTACACCTTGTGCTCTTAAATCAAGCTGACAAATGCAGGATCCCGTGGCTGGTTTCTTTCCATGTCTCTACCTCATGTCAGATTTATGTTTGGGACTAAGGGCAAGGTGTGTGACTATAAACCTGGATTTCCCATCACAAAGGATTTACCATGCAGCTAAAAATGCCTAACTTACAGGACTCACCAAATGCACAGGCCTTTTTAATGTCCCTGACAGTGGCCTCATGTACTCTCATTGTCATATATTTTTGCAGAATCTGTAGAAGTGAGATATTTCTGCATTACTTTTTCTTAAAGAGGATCCTCTATTCCAATTGCATAGGTTCCAGGTTCATCGAAACTTAGATCTTCTCCTTGTCATCATATACTTCTAAGTTCCTACTATGTGAATAAGGGGTGCAAAAATCTAAAAAACTCCCGAAGACAAGAATATGAGGCACACCTCTTTGTAGGTCTGGTGTAAGGGAAAGAGGAAGAAAGGATTACATTCTACTCGTT
This sequence comes from Pongo abelii, assembly GCF_028885655.2. Lineage (NCBI taxonomy): Eukaryota > Metazoa > Chordata > Mammalia > Primates > Hominidae > Pongo > Pongo abelii. Next base: position 91,313,210 of record NC_071991.2, read on the forward strand.
TTTATCTCTTCCTATTTGGTCTTTATCGGGTGCCAGCCCCTTATCCGGAGGATTGATCCCTCTTCCTCATCCCTATGCCTGCCTTGTCAAGGCCATTAACTGTGGATTGAGGTTTTACATAGCGGAACGCAGGTACTATTTTGTGGGATTAGCATTTTTAGGACGGTGTTTGTGGTCACTCTCCCTGTTTCTTCCTCATGCGGTCCCTTAACAGGTTTTATGGTATAGAGAAGGAAATAAAGAGGTCCCCAAATCACCCAGAAGGAAGATCAGACGTTAGAGGTTGCTTTACACATAGGGTGCCCTGTCCTGATAAACATCCGTCAGCGCTCGGCCGGGGCTACCTCTAAATCCATGCTACTGGCAGCCTCGGCGCAGCAGGGATGAACTTCTGCACGCTTGGGAGTTCTGGCGTGCGCAGTGGAAAGGGGGGGCGAGGGCTGGGGGAGGAGATCGGAAGGGGAAAGGTAATCCCCGGCTTTTTCAGCATCCTCTTTTTAGAAGGACTGAGTCTCTCCCAGGACAGCTGCTGCGGTCACACCACAAACTTAAAAGCCGCCCTCCTGTTTGGAACGTGCCTTTCCTCGCCACCCTCTCCTCCCCAAAGCTCCAGCTAGTGCCTTGCTCTCCGCCTGTCCCAGCGCGGCGCTCGGGGGAGGCAGCAGCGCCCCCTGCCTCCCGGCCTGGCCCCTGCGGCCGCAGCTTCCCGGCTCTGCCAGGGCTGCCGGCGGCTCCGCTGCTCAGCCAGGGCTGCGGCTCAGAGGAACGCGCGCTGGTGCCCCGGGTTGCCGCGCCGCTGGACCTCAGCCTGCATCCCGTTCCCCTCTCCCTGAAAAGGCACCAGGAGAAGAGAGAGGGAGAGAAGAGTTCACAGCAGGTAAGTCTGGTTTGGGTCACCTGCTACTCCAGTGGGAGGGTGTGCTGGAGACCGCGGTGCTAAGCGGGGATAGCCGGGATTTGGGGGTGGCTGTGGGTCCGAAGTGGAGGATGAGCATGGTCTGGGAGATAAGGAACAGTCCTGAGACAGAGAAGGCTCCCGGGAGCGGACAGAAAGTGGGCGAAATCGGTGCGCAGTAATCGCGGCGCCAGCTTCAGCGCGGCCCCTGGGGCGCAGTCCCACCCCGCCTCAGCAGCTGCGGAGCCTTCTCCTCCCGAGCCTCCGCCTGGCAGCACTGCATAAAGTTTTCCTCCTGAGACGCGTCCAGGAACTTTGCTCCCTCCCTGGCTTCCTCTTTCCCCCACCACCCCTCCTGGTCTGGGCAGCGGAGAGCGTCTATGAATGTGTCCCCGGCTTCCGCCGGCTGCAGGTTCATTTGGAGACGCTTTGGTCGGGAACATCCGGGGAGGACCTGACCAAAGGGCATCTGCGCCCACGCTCGCTCCTTTCCCTGTTGGTCTGGGAGAAGGGAAAGGGGCAAGGAAGAAGGAAGGGAAGCGTGGTGGTTTTTGTTGTAGCGTTTTGGAAGAGGAATGGGCGACGCCTTTTTCCTCGCCGGGGAATCGCGACGTTCCGTCTGATGGAAGTGTGCATCCTTTAAGATTTAGAGGGAAAGCTGGAGTCAAACAGCAGCCACAAAGCTGGCTGTCTGAAATGTGGTCAAGGCAAAACCCTCGGGGGATCCCTTTGTAGTAGTGGGCTTGGCTCGCTTTGGAAAGGCCGGATTTGACTCGTGCTGGGCATTTAACCAGGAGTGCGGTTCCCAGGGTGTTTCCTCCCGGCTTCTGCCCAACGAGCCCGGAGTTAATGCGATAATGGGCTACCCTGGTAGCGCACGGACCGTTTTCGGCACTGTTTCTCCTCTGATGACTCGAGTTCAACCTCCTGGGCTGAGTTGCTTTGCCTCCGTCCCAGTGCAAGGAGGGAAGTTGACAGGAGGAGGAGACGCCGCGCTGTGGCAGGGCGCTCTGGGATCCAGGGGACTGGAAGAGAGCCGCGCGCCAGCAGCTGGGGCCGCTGGTGTCCGGGATTCCGAGTTATGGGGACAGGAGTTAAATAGCCGAACTTTCAGCGATTTCGCCTCGAGCGAAGCGGTAATAAAAGGCAAGCTTCTCTGCGTGGACTCTTATTTCATCACCAAAACCCCACCACTTCCCCTTTAGCTTAGTGCTATTTGCACAAGCAAAAGAAGAGGGGAGAAGACCTAAACTTTCCGGTTTAGTCTAAAAAGGGTTCTCCTGCATGTGTGCGCTAGCGGGGGATGGCGGGGTGGCGGCGCGCAGAGACGAGGGGGAGGATTTCCTAACAGAGAGGGAAGGGTTGAGGCGGAGGTAGAGGAGAGGTCTGAGACATCTCCTGGGTCTGGTGCTGCTGCTATTGTGTAACCATGGCAACCGCGGGGGCAGGGGTGGTCAGAGCCTTCCCAGTTCCACACGTGGAAAGAAAAATGTGAAGGGCAGAGAAGGGAGAGAGCCACATGTCATCACTCCAGTGATGCCTTCCCTTCTCCTTTTCCTTCTCCTTCTCTGAGGCCAGACAGCAAGGAGGATGAGCAAGAAGACACACATGTCATCACTTCAGTGATGCCCTACCTTCTCCTTTTCCTTCTCCGAGGCCAGACAGCAAGGAGGATGAGCAAGAAGATCGGGGTTGGGAGTGATCAGCCCCAGCTGGCCACTGCTTTAACCCACTCTGATCTTAGAGTCTCTGAGACTCGCCCGAGCAGCTAAGACTGGTCAGGGGTGCCATCGCTGACAGGCGCAAAGTGATGGCCCTGGTCAGGGAGATGGGCAATGACCTTGGCTCTTGGAAGGGAAAGGCCAGGAAATACAGGAAGGTGATGTGGGACGAGATAAGAGTAGGGTCAAGGGCTGAGAGACAGTAAAACAGTACTGATTCGAATTGCCAACATTTCCAATGGAATTTGCCCAATCGTGAAATGGAAAATTGCTGGAAAAGGGAAGAGACATTTATCAAACACCTATTGTGTTTCAGGTGCTGTGAACTTTATCACAATTAATATCCTCAACAATATGATACAAGTGTCATTATTCTCTTATTCTTTTCTTTTTGAACAGAAAAGAAAAAAAAAAAAGACATAAAGAGTTATAAATGGGTATTGTCCCATTTTGGCTTTTATGTTCTTAACAAAGAATCATAATTCTTAAAAAATTGTATTGATGGGGCAATAAGCTAGGCAGTTATTATTTTAGAGATGATAATAAATGAGATGCCAAAATGTTGCTTGATGTGCCCAAATATAAGCTAGTAAGGGGCAGAGCTGAGATACGAACTGTTTTACCTGAGTGTGGATCTCCTTTCTGAAACTTCAAGAAAGTTGTCATGACCCCACTTAATGGGAGGACTTTCAAAGGTCAGTTATGATGCTGTATCTGTATCTGTTATCATTTACATGTGGAGAACACTCAAAATTTTAAATGCAGTTCATGGTTGAGAATGAGAATGAATCACATCAAATCGATAAGCCCAGAATCATATGTATGTGATATTAATGATCTATTCATACCTACAGGTTTCATTTTCCTTTGTAGGAATTATTAGTTTCTTTAACAATGTCCGTAAAGAAAAAAAAAAAGAATTTATCAAATAGAAATCCCACGGTTGTGTTAAGAACATTTCCTGAGATTAGTTAGGTTTTCCTCAGTCTACTTATTGTCCTCATGACCTGAATACCTAAAAATTTACTTAGTATTTTAGTACCATAGGTTCACTTTTGTAGTTCGCTCTGGTTACTTTCCTGTTGACGTTCTGAGATGGGAGGTTAAGAAAAAGTATCTGGCAATGTAAAATGTTTTGGAATTATCAGGAAACTATAATCAACACTAGCAGAAACTAATGATGAAAAATAGAAAAGTAATTGCTGTGGCTTTCTTTTGCCTTTCACCAGAATTGCCTCAAGTCTTTACTAATGATTTGCTTTATATTTTGCAGAGGGAAAATACACAAAGAAAAACTGAATTTGTAATCCTGTTTTATGTGTGGGGAAGACTAGTAAGCGTGGGAATGGGAATTATTTTTGGTGGCAGGGAAGGTCAGGAATATAAACAACTAGAAAGGCAGAGGAAGCACATCTACTGTTTCCGACAGGCTAACAGACTGGACTTCAGGTTTGAACTTGAGTCACCAAGCTGATTTACTCTCACATATTTTTCTTTTCCAAAAATAAAAAGGATATTGCTTGGGGTTGAAGTTAAATTAATTCAAGAAGTTTCATAGTCTCCAGTTATTCTTCATACTGTGCTCTGAATCCATTGCATGGACATTTGTTAACTATCAAAAGGGTTATCATAAACCAGAGGTGTCTCTGAAGATAACTTCGGGGGTTGGCAAGCATCTCTGTGTCTCAGTGTCTGTTTACTGCGTTAATAGAGCTACTGGGCTAACTCATTACTATTTTTATTATGCCTGCGTAATATCAAATTCTCAATCTCAAGGGGAAGACATACTAATTGGTGCTAGTTTAATGAATATTATGTCTTCGGGTTGTTATAGCTTCATTATTTTGGAAAAGCAAATGTTGACTCTGAACTTTGCTGTTCTGTCTGGGCAGTTCAATACATTGCTGACACATGTTCCTTCAGAATCATCCTTGTCAATTAATAAATAATTTTCTTCATGAACAAGAGTAACCATAGGCTTGTTTTGAAAAGTTATTATTATTCTTCCTCTAAACATCTGGAGTGGTACAGAGTACTTAAGTAAAGTAGCATTTCAACACTCCATAACGTAATCCTTGAAAGGAGAAACAAATATTCACATTTGTGGAATAAGTCATAATAACAATAATAATAATGATGATTTACTATGGGCAATAACACTGATCACATTCCTTCCCGCCTCAAAAACTAGTTTTAAAACAATTCCCCTTCTCCAGGAAACATGGCCAAAATCCTTTTTAATTTTTATACATTTGCCATACCTGTCAAGCTAAGTCTATTTTCAAACATTTGTATTCTTCTTTACTTTTTCTGTTGTTATGATCCCTTACTAGGTAATAAGAATCTTAAGGGTAGGAATTTGTCTTCCCTAACTTTTTATACCTTCATGTTGTTCAATGCTGAACAAATTCTAAATACTATTGAAGTATTACCAATTGTTTAAATAGGTAATAGTGATCTTGAACCTTTTTATTGACTGTAAAAGTCAAATTAAAGATTTTGGAGTTTATAATTTACTTTCTCTGAGATTTTAGCAAAAAGTGTTATTTCTAATATTAGGGTTTTACCCCTCATAAAAAATTGTGAGAGACTGGGAGTTTTATGATAATGCATAACATACAGGAATAGTGTAATGATCAGATCAGATAGCATATATAAGAATACTAATTAAAAATTATTTTAAAAATGTTTTTGTAATTTTTAGAAGGGCCCAATTAATAAAGATATGTATACACCATCTATGTTGATGTTAATTCATCCTAACTTTAAATACCTAAATAGTAACTAAAAAAAAGATAAAAGAAAAGAAGAATTCACCATAACCAAGAAATATACTGATAAACAATTGCAACACTTTTGAGATTATTTTGAAACTTGAGTGATATTAAGATTAGTAGACATTTATACATAGGTAAACATCTATACATAGGTAAATCATTTTAAGAAGTTGACATTATAATGAAGTATACTGTTTATGTTTGCATTTTAATAATTTTGATGATTTTCAATCCATTATTATTAATATTGGATGCTTTAGTTCCATGTTCATGTTTAATAATTTTAATAGCCATCAACCAGGTCATCTTTAACTAGCATGCTAATCTTTCACTGGTCAGTTTATTCAGTTTGCTCACTCGTTTGCAAAGCTCAATAAGCTACAAAGATTACCTTCTTTTTCTCCCCTCCTTTTTCCATGCTGTACTCTTTGGAAGGAGGTCAGCATGCTTAGCCCACACTTCAGGAGTAGAGAGTTAGGCTTCTCTTCCTTGTGGGCAGAATAGCTACATACATTACTTGAAATTATTGTGCATGGAAGAATTGTCTTTTCCTCCCTACTTATTAATTTATTCAATCTCTTATTTATACTAGCATACTATCATGGTTATTTATTTTATACTTGTGTTATAATCAGTACTACTTAATTTAATTTATTTATTTATTACTCAAACTTTTCCAGCTTTGGCCTCTGGGAGCTCTCTCAGTTGGCTCCTCTGTCTTTTCAATACACCCCTAGCAGTGTGTGTGTGTGTGTGTATTGTGTGTGTTGTGAGCATGTCTTTATTTTTTGTCATTTCAAGATGCTGTAGGCTCATCCTGATCCAGTTCTGGAATGAGCCATTTCTCCAAAGGTGTCTGGTTCTTTCTATTGGATAACAACATTAGAAAGCAAGATTGGCGTGGGGTAGCATTTCACAGTGGATAAGCCTGAGGAGCCCTATCTCACTATCTTAGCCAGGTAATCAAGGTCAATATCAACAGTGGGTGGTAAATCATGTTGATAGTTTATGCCCTTGATATTATTGCGTTAAAATGACAATTTACCTCTGTGATCTTTCTCCCCAAACTCATATCTTCAATCTAAGCACAAGAAAAACATCAGATAACTTACACTAGAGTAGCATTCTACAAAATACCTGATCAGTAATCTTCACACCTGTCTTTAAAAACAAAGAAAGTCATCACTTCTCAGCGCAAATGAACAAAACCAAACAAACAAAAGCCTCAAAATAAGCAAGGAAAGTCTGAGAAACTGTTACAGCATGAGAAGCCTAAGCCTAAAGAGATATGAGAACTAAATGTAATATAGTATCCTGCATGGGACCCTGGAACAAAGATAAAAAATGTTAGATTAAAACAAAGAGAATCTGAATAACGTATGGACTTTGATTATTGAAAATGTGTCATTATTGATTCATTAATTGTAAAAATGTCCATACCAATGTAAAATATAAATAATAAGAAAAATGGGATGTGGTTTATGGCAGACTTATCTGTACTATTTTCTCAATGTTTCTGTAAATTTAGAAGTATTCAAAAAAAATAAAGTCTATCTTAAATGTTATATTTAAATTATATAGTGGAAAACTTTACTAATAGTGAACCATTCTCTGGTGTCAATAAGATTAATGCATGTATTAGTCATTTTCACACTGCTATGAAGAAATATCCAAGATTGAGTAATTTATAAAGGAAAGAGGTTTAGTTGACTTACAGTTCCACATGGCTGGGGAGGCCTCAGGAAACCTATAATCATAGCAGAAGGGGAAGCAAACATGTCCTTCTTCACATGGCAGCAGGAGAGAGAAGTGCAGAGTGAAAGAGGGAAAAACCCTTACAAAACCCTTATGTCTTGTGAGAACTCACTCACTATCATAAGAACAGCATGAGAAAACTGCTCCCATGACCTAGTCACCTCACATGAAGTCCCTTCCCCAACACATAGGGATTACAATTCAGATTACAATTCAACATAAGATTTGGGTGGGGACACAGAGCCAAACCATATCATTCTGACCCTGACCCCTCTCAAATGTCATCTTTATCACATTTCAAAACACAATTATGCTTTCCCGACAGTTCCCCAAAAGTCTTAACTCATTTCAGCATTAACTCAAAAGTCCAGGTCCGGCTGGGCACAGTGACTCATGCCTGTAATCCCAGCACTTTGGGAGGCCGAGGCGGGTGGATCACGAGGTCAGGAGATTGAGACCATCTTGGCTAACACGGTGAAACCCCGTCTCTACTAAAAATACAAAAAATTAGCCGGGCGCAATGGCGGGCGCCTGTAATCCCAGCTACTTAGGAGGCTGAGGCAGGAGAATGGTGTGAACCCAGGAGGCGGAGCTTGCAGTGAGCTGAGATAGAGCCACTGCTGTCTGGCCTGGGCAAAAGAGCGAGACTCCATCTCAAAAAAAAAAAAAAGTCCAAGTCCATAGTCTCATCTGAGACAAAGCAAGTCTCTTCTAGATATGCACCTGGAAAATCAAAAGCAAGTTAGTTACTTCAAAATATAATTGGGGTACAGGCATTGGGTAAATGCACCCATTCCAAAGGGGGAACTTGGCCAAAACAAAGAAGCTACAAACCCCATGCAAGTCTAAAGTTCAATAAAGTAGTCATTAAACCTTAAAGTTCCAAAATGATCTCCTTTGATTCCATGTCTCATATTCAGGTTATGCTGATATAAGAGGTGGGAAGCTCTGCTCCTGTGGTTTTGCAAGGTACAGCCCCACTCCTGGCTGTTTTCACAGGCTGGCATTGAGTGTCTGTGGCTTTTTCAGCACAGTGCAAGCTGTCAGTGGATCTACCATTCTGGAGTCTTGAGGATGGTGGCCCTCTTCTCACAGCTCCACTATGCAGTGCCCTTACAGGAGGCTCTGGCCACTACTCTATTACTTTGTGGGGGCTCTCCCCCCACATTTCCCTTCTGTACTTCCCTAGCAGAGGTTCTCCATGAGGGCTCTTCTCCTGCAGCAGACTTCTGCCAGGACATCCAGGCATTTCCATACATCCTGTGAAGTCTAGGCAGAGTTTCCCAAATCTCATTCTTGACTTCTTTGCACCTACAGGACCAACACCATATGGAAGCTGCCAAGACTTAGGTTGCACCCTCTTAAGCAATGGCCTGAGCTGTAACTTGGCCCCTTTTAGCCATGGCTGGAGCACCTGGGACACAGGGCACCAAGTCCAAGGCTGCACACAGCAGGGAGGCCCTGGATCCAGCCCATGAAACATTTTTCTTCTAGGCCTCCAGGCCTTTGACAGGAAGGGCTGCTGTGAAGTCTCTGACTTGCCCTGGAGACATTTCCCCCTTGTCTTCATGATTAACATTTGGCTCCTAGTTACTTATGCAAATTTCTGCCACAGGCTTAAATTTTTGTTCAGAAAATGGGTTTTTGTTTTCTGTTGAATCATCAGGAGGCAAATTTTCTTTTTTTTTTTTTTTTTCTTTTATTGTAATTATTATTATTATTATTATTATTATACTTTAGGTTTTATGGTACATGTGCCCAATGTGCAGGTAAGTTACATATGTATACATGTGCCATGCTGGTGCACTGCACCCACCAACTCGTCATCTAGCATTAGGTATATTTCCCAATGTTATCCCTCCCCCCCCCCGCCAACCCACAACAGTCCCTGAAGTGTGATGTTCCCCTTCCTGTGTCCATGTGTTCTCATTGTTCAATTCCCACCTATGAGTGAGAATATGCGGTGTTTGGTTTTTTGTTCTTGCGATAGTTTACTGAGAATGATGATTTCCAATTTCATCCATGTTCCTACAAAGGACATGAACTCATCATTTTTTATGGCTGCATAGTATTCCATGGTGTAGATGTGCCACATTTTCTTAATCCAGTCTATCATTGTTGGACATTTGGGTTGGTTCCAAGTCTTTGCTATTGTGAATAATGCTGCAATAAACATACGTGTGCATGTGTCTTTATAGCAGCATGATTTATAGTCCTTTGGGTATATACCCAGTAATGGGATGGCTGGGTCGAATGGAATTTCTAGTTCTAGATCCCTGAGGAATCGCCACACTGACTTCCACAAGGGTTGAACTAGTTTACAGTCCCACCAACAGTGTAAAAGTGTTCCTATTTCTCCACATCCTCTCCAGCACCTGTTGTTTCCTGACTTTTTAATGATCGCCATTCTAACTGGTGTGAGATGGTATCTCATTGTGGTTTTGATTTGCATTTCTCTGATGGCCAGTGATGGTGAGCATTTTTTCATGTGTCTTTTGGCTGCATAAATGTCTTCTTTTAAGAAGTGTCTGTTCATGTCCTTCGCCCACTTTTTGATGGGGTCGTTTGTTTTTTTCTTGTAAATTTGTTGGAGTTCATTGTAGATTCTGGATATTAGCCCTTTGTCAGATGAGTAGGTTGCGAAAATTTTCTCCCATTTTGTAGGTTGCCTGTTCACTCTGATGGTAGTTTCCTTTGCTGTGCAGAAGCTCTTTAGTTTAATTAGATCCCATTTGTCAATTTTGGCTTTTGTTGCCATTGCTTTTGGTGTTTTAGACATGAAGTCCTTGCCCATGCCTATGTCCTGAATGGTATTGCCTAGGTTTTCTTCTAGGGTTTTTATGGTTTTAGGTCTAACATTTAAGTCTTTAATCCATCTTGAATTGATTTTTGTATAAGGTGTAAGGAAGGGATCCAGTTTCAGCTTTCTACATATGGCTAGCCAGTTTTCCCAGCACCATTTATTAAATAGGGAATCCTTTCCCCATTTCTTGTTTTTCTCAGGTTTGTCAAAGATCAGATGGTTGTAGATATGTGGCATTATTTAAGCAACTTCAGCAAAGTCTCAGGATACAAAATCAATGTGCAAAAATCACAAGCATTCTTATACATCAATAACAGACAAACAGAGAGCCAAATCATGAGTGAACTCCCATTCACAATTGCTTCAAAGAGAATAAAATACCTAGGAATCCAACTTACAAGGGATGCGAAAGACCTCTTCAAGGAGAACTACAAACCACTGCTCAAGGAAATAAAAGAGGATACAAACAAATGGAAGAACATTCCATGCTCATGGGTAGGAAGAATCAATATCATGAAAATGGCCATCCTTCCCAAGGTAATTTACAGATTCAATGCCATCCCCATCAAGCTACCAATGACTTTCTTCACAGAATTGGAAAAAACGACTTTAAAGTTCATATGGAACCAAAAAAGAGCCCGCATCGCCAAGTCAATCCTAAGCCAAAAGAACAAAGCTGGAGGCATCACGCTACCTGACTTCAAACTATACTACAAGGCTACAGTAACCAAAACAGCATGGTACTGGTACCAAAACAGAGATATAGATCAAAGGAGGCAAATTTTCCAAATTTTTATGCTTTGCTTACTCTTGAGCCCTTTGCCAGTTAGAAATTTTTTCTGCCAGATACCCTAAATCATCTCTCTCAAGTTCAAAGTTCCACAGATCTCTAGGGCTGAGACAAAATGCCACCAGTCTCTTTGCTAAAACATAGCAAGAGACACCTTTATCCAGTTCCCAACACATTTCTCATCTCCATCTAAAACCACCTCAGCCTGCACGTCATTGTTCATATCATTATAAGCATTTTAGCCAAAACCATTCAACAAGTCTCAGAAGTTCCAGACTTTCTCACATCGTCCTGTCTTCTGAGCCCTTCACACCATTCCAACCTCTGCCTGTTACCCAGTTCCAAAGTCGCTTCCACATTTTCAGGTATCTTTACAGCAGCACCACACTACCCAGTACCAATTTACTGTGTTAGCTTGTTTTCATGCTGCTGTGAAGAAATACCTGAGACTGGGTAATTTCTAAGGAAAGAGGTTTAATTGACTCACAGTTCCACATGGCTGGGTAGGCCTCAGGAAACTTACAATCATGGCAGAAGGGGAAGGAAATCTGCCCTTCTTCACGTGGCAGCAGGAGATAGAAGTGCAGAGAGAAGTAGGGGAAAGCCCCTTATAATACCATCAGATCTCATGAGAACTCACTCACTATCATGAGAACAGCATGGAGGAACTACCCCCATGACCTAATCACCTCCCATAAGATCCCTCACACAACACATGGGTATTACAATTTGGATTACAATTCAAGATGAGATTTGGGTGGAACACAGAACCAGACCATATCAATGCCTTTCAACTGAATGCTTATGTTTTCCTCTACTTCCATCTACCACTTTGCTGCCATTTTTTCTGTTGATAATAAATACTATCATAATAAATAAATACTATAAATTAGCTGTTCTTGTAATTACTTATTTTTCTAATAAAATAACACATTTGAATTACTAAAAACATTCAGATTTCAAATTATGATTATAATTATAGGCTCTCATGCAAAAAAATGCTATTTATTAGTCGTCTCTATAAATCAATCTTAAGCATTTAAAAAATATGTGCATTTTTTACTTCTGTCTTTGCTATTTTAATGATATTGACAAGACATAACATCAGTGCCAGATGTTTTCAATTCTAGATGATGATTATGCTTCCAAGATTCTTGCCAAGATTACTGTGTGACTACTTACTCTTTTTTTCTCTTTCAATCTCAATAACATCTACCACATTAAGTGCTTGAAAAATCACTCTCCAAAAAATGTTATATGTATAATATATATACCATGACAATTTTGAACATTGAAGTATACCCAAGAGGCTTCTACCTCCCCGCAAAATAACTTTTAGAAGCTAAAACTTACATGTGTTCCAGACAATATAGAGTGGGCAGCAAATATGGTTACCATCTTACTGTCTCCCTATTATATTTTACACATATATATGCATATCTATACACAGATACATCCATGTCTGAATACATGCACTATACAGTCATGTATCACTTAATGACAGGGATATGTTCTGAGGAATATGTTGTTAGGCAATTTTGTCATTGTGCAAACATCATAGAATGAACCTATGCAAACCTAGATGGTATAGCCTATTGCTCCTTGGCTACAAATCCATACAGCATGCTACTGTACTGAATATTGTAGGCAACTATGACACACTGTGAAGTATTTGTGTTTCTGAACATAACTAAGCATAGAAAAGATATGGTAAAAACATGATATTATACTTTTGGGACCACCATGATATATGTGATCCATTTTCGAATAAAACATTGTATACATCACATGACTGTACAGATACATCTCTAAATGTCAGTTCTCTCTCTATATATATATGTATACACATACACACACACACATATATACATGTTACTTTACACATTATTCCTTCTCTTCCTTGTGTTCCAAATTGATGAATTTTTTTTTAATTGAGTTTTACTGTCTCTCGGGAAGCTTTCCTTCAGTCAGACCCAAAGTTGTTTTCTCTTTTCTATATAAGCTTTTATATATACCAAAGTCATACTCTTTTTACCTTATATTTATACTTATTTAATAATGACCTGATTCTGTGATTTACAGTTAACTGGAGTTTCTGATGAATTTGTGTTATAGTGGGGCAATGGCTGAAAGCTTAGGCATGCTTTTTTATTTCTGATTTTAGTTTGTATAGTCATAGCATACAAAACACATTTCAAGAACTTGTTTGGAAAAGTCATGGAACCTGATCCCAGAATGTGTGACTAAAGGATGATATCTCACTGAATTTTCTGAAACAATAGAAGTGTCTGAAAAGACTAAGATCAATATGATTAATATGCTTTGGACTCTTACTAGAATCTTGGATTTTGGGTTTTAATTTCTGTTACACAAAATAAATTTAAAAATGTTTTAAAGAGTGATCTTGTCTTGACAACTTAGCTCAATCCAATAGACAGATGAAGCAATATAATATTCTCACTAAAACTTTTTAAATGCATACTCAATTTTCACACTAGGTATGTGCAACTCACTTTTTTTGTATAGACTCATGTTGTCTACCTCTTTTTTTTAAACTTCATCAATATACATGATAGCTTGTGAATACTTAATCATAACAAGAGTACCAGTTTTAAAAATTTATTTGTAAATGAAAATAACCATCTCAAATGTTAACAAGATTTTAGGTGTGACTTTACACACCAGAGAGTGAATTCTTTATGTATTTTTGAAGTTATATATATATTAACTTTATCCTTGACATATTTTAAAATTCAAAATTCATTGTTTTGACCACACTATCTTTGGTCTTGTCTCTTCATATATTTATATAGTTCCCCATCATAATTGAATTCATTGTTATTTTTCTTCCCAAGCAGATCGGCCAATTATAAAAGTAGCCAGATTTTTCTGTCTGAAAAATGACCTGCATGATGAAAGAGTGTAAGACAAACTATTTATAATTTGGAAATGGAAGTTAATACAAATTAAGAAATTATAGTAGTAGATTTTGAAATTGACTTCTATCACCTGTAAAGTAGCTATTCAAAAGCACTTATACTGGATGTACAGACGGGTGAATAACATTTCCCTTTCTTTGGCTTGATTCACATTTCACAGAGCTGTGGGGATTGTTGACTTAGACTTCACTATGATGAGGTTTGGCAGAGAGCATTCATTGTTCGGGTTTTCAAAAGGGCAAGTTTTTGGCCAGAATAACTTGCAAAGAGAAGGAATGCTATGCTTACACATGTGTACTCAATAAACCTTCAGAGAGCCTGGGCTAAGATATTACAGGATTCCTCACCCTATCCCAGGCCCATTCTCTGGATGTTGATTGTTTAGAAGCCTTCTTTTGTTGTGTCACTATCACGTGTCTTTTCATATTTCAGGAAATAGTACTTTGATTCATATTTCAGAATTTAATAGTGTACAGTGAATAGTCATTTCATATACTGTGCACTTTCACTCAAGTTATTAAAAATCACAATCGCATTCAGGCCTACTTTCCCCTACTATTTAGCAGTACAAAACCATCATCTCCATGTCAACGAACAATCATTCTTTTGTATAATTGCAACCCTTTACTACATTCAATAATCGTACATGAAGATTTTTAGTTTTCCTTTACTAACTGGGTACAGTGTTGAAGTATATGTGTGCTTTAAGTTGATAGTGTATTAGGATGAGAAAAATCTACTGTAAATTTCCTAAATTGATAAGCAGAGAAAACCAGCATTAGCCATGTAGACCAGGCATATGGGTCTACAGTTTTGCTGTGCTCTTTCCCTAAGGGGCTCTGGCTATGATTTTCCCTTTCAACTGGAATAATTTTATATATTTTATTGCTACCAACTCTCCCAGCCATCAACCGATGCCTCTACTCCCTACCCCACAGACACCCACTTAATCTTACCTGGAAAAGATTTTTTCATTCAAAATCTATCCACTTGTTTGTAAGATCTCTTTCAGTCCCCAGTAGCTCTTGCCCTCTCCTCTACTTCTAGAGCCACAAGATTATTTCTCAAGGATACAAACCAAATGGTTGTTACCTAGGTATCTTTTTTCCATATTCTTATAGCATATTACCAAGTCTTGCACAAAATAAGTGCACAGTTTCTAATACTTGATTGAAATTAATCCATTCAGAATCTAATGCATCTGTTTGTTTGTCTTATGACAACTTGGGCTATGGATCTTATCACAAAGCTTATGTCACTCCTATATTTCCCATATATTTATATTGCTTTTGAAGCCCTCCTAACTCCAGCTCCCCTTTTGTCTTTTCTTTAATGAGTATTTATTGTGCACCTGCTACATGCCAGGCATTATAACAGTCACTGATGAAACACAGATGAAAACACATGGCTGGTGCCCTGAAGTAGACAATTTTAAAAGAATTCTTTATCACCATGGGTTAAATCACATATCCTTATGGTATCAAACACAAATCAACAAAAGGACCTATTTGTAGTCTTGGTCTTTTTTCTCTACAGCCTATGCTTAATTACATCACCTTCTTCCTCACCTGCTTTTATCTATGTGGAGGTTATGTTCAGAGTATTATCTCCATCCTTTCTTTCTTGGGTCCCAGCTATTTCAGCACACCAGGAGCCCTGGCTCGACACCTGAGATTAGTGCTGATTACTCAATATTTCAGTTATAAAGGCAGTCACTCACTTTAGTAGCTAAAAGTGTCAGAGTCCTTGATTAGTTTAATTTTCAATGGGGGCTTTAAAGTATGGAAATGAATGTGGTGCAGTGGCTAAGACTATGACCTGCGAAAGCAGACATCCTGGGTCCAGATACTAGCTCTGTCAGCTCTTAGTTGTGTGATTCAGGCAAGTTACTTTCTACATCTCAGTATCCCATTTTTAATTGGAGTTCATGAAAACACTAACCTCACAGAGTTATCATGAGGAATACATGGGTTAATACAGGGAAACCAAATACTACATGGCATATTACAATAGCTGTATGTTACTTTTTCTTTTTCTTACACAGACTATGCATATTACAATAGATCGAATTGCCACTCCATTCGCCTGCTTTTATATCTTTTATCTGCTGAGTTTCATCCATTTCATTCAAAGAACAGCCGCTTAGTGGCCTACTTCAGGTATATACTTTCATAAGAGAATGGTGTTTTAGAATTGAGTATCCCATCTGTTTTGGTGCAGAAGTGTGTTTAAAGGGATAATTTTGGGGCACAGTGCAATAGATCATGCTACGGTGATGTGAGGAAGAAGCCAGGACAGGTAAACCCTTAATACTAGTTGCCACAGAAGAATCAGCCAGTTATAGAAGCTGATCAGCAAGTAGTAAAAGCCTTAAGCACCCTCATCTGAATTCCCAGACTTATTTCCTAGCATCTTTCTGTTCACTTTTAAACTATCTACTACTGGATTCATAACATTACATTTTTTTTGCTCCAGTTATCCACCCTCAAATGTTCAATGTATATTTGTTCAATTCTCTCCCTTTTCTCTCTCTCTCTCTCTTTCACCCAATGCATAGTTATTTACTTAGCCTTCCAAGTTGGGTCTGCTCTCATTCCCATCTCCTTGCCCACAGTTTACTTCCACTGTGTGATTACAACCTTGTTTCTTTTATGCCTTGTTCCTTATGCCTTTTCTAACCAGGTATTGCTCTTGGGATCTTTTGTTAAATGCTCTCACTATTCTGCTGTTTCAGAATATTCTATTTTAGTCTCCCTCATAAGAAAGTGAGGGGAAACAAAATGACCTAATTCACCATCCACTCACTCAAGGATCTGGAACTCAGCCCAGAAACATTCTCCATAGTGCAGTCTTATGCCCAGAGACAGGATCATTTGTAGACCACACACCAGTGCTCAACTTGCTCTACTTGAGCTGTCTAGTTACTAAGAGAGCCCAGAATGCTTGCTTCCTAAATTTGGGCTTCAGAGGACCATGTAGGAATCTGCAGTACAGCACTTGTGCAATCAAGTTGCCTAACAGAAGCTAAGCACTCATCCCTCAAGAAGCAAGTTTAGGGAGAACCCAGAGATAAATGAGTAACTTCTGCATCTGTAGGGAATCTAATGTGCAAAGTACATCTTTGTTCCATGCTGCTTTATCTGCTTGGCTGTTCCTTAGAATACAGTTTAATAGAAACAGCAAAGTATGTTAATCAATATGTTTTCCAGCAATTGAACTTAAAGGTCACTTCAGCTTCTGAGCAAGTTGAAGTGAAACTGAATAATGTTCTGATTATTTTATGAGAAAATACTTGTTGAATGCTTTTCTTGGTATGGTTTCAAATTAGTCTATTCCCATAATTGTCTCTTTTACTTTTGGGTCCTCATCAACATATCAGATTTTAATAATAATTTACAAAACCCTATCTACAGAAAGTGAAATGTTTTAGAGATAGGATAGATAAGAAGTACTCTAAATATTTTCTAAGTAATCACAAATAATTATTTAGTGATGTCTAAATAATCACTCTACAATGTTCACCTTGGGAATATTAAATATTGCCCTATGTTTGCAGATAAATTGGTGTAAAATGTTTCTTGTACTCTTTCTAGTGCAGAGGGAAAAGAAGCCTTTACTCATATATATGTGTGTCTATAGATATATGTGTGTGTCTCTCTATATATATATTATAAACATACACACACACACACACACACACGCACACACACTGCTTTAGCATGTGTCATTTTCTATTCCCTGAGTCCTTAAGGATAATTTTGTTAGAGCAAATCAAGAGAAGGAAACAATTTTAAAGACTAAAACTGAGTCAATTCAATTCAAAGTTCATTTTTGTTTTATTTTTCCTTTTCTATATATAAATTCACTCATTCCTTATGTACTTTTATTTATTACTTTAGTGAATACATATTATAAATATGCTGGCTTGATTCTCTGTGAGATTTTTAGTAAATGAGACAAACAATATTAATTTTTAATTATTTCGTGGGTGACATAAAAAGTGTCCTTTTTCAAATTATTACCTTTAGGTGTTATTCAAGGGACCTGCCTATCAAACAGTGGGTTTTCTGAGTAGTTCCGGGTCACTAAAAAAAGGTTGATCTTGATCAAGGTAATAGTGGTTGTTCCAGGTCCATAGCCCAGGAATGAACACAGGTAGGGAAGATGGACCAATCCTAGGACTATCATGTGGTTTCTTATTTTGAGGCCCCCATAATTCCCCAGTTTCCCCTGACTGTTCCCTTTCTAGCTCCATCATGGTTGCTTTCTCCTCCTCTCACTACATTCTCTTTGTCCATGGTTCTGTTCTTTTTCTCTCTATAGACTTTGTTCACTGACCCATTCACTTTGCTCATTCCAGTTATTATTTAAATGGGAAATACACATAAATTATTAACTCTAACCTCTCAGCCTTGATGCTTTTCCAGTAGGCCCTCGTCTACAGCAATGGATCATCCACTTAAGGGTTTACATTCTTATGATTTCACTACATGCCGTCTCCTACTGGTTTTGACTTTGTATGCACAAGTGTGTACACTGTATTTTGGTGGAAAGGTAGCTCACTTTTGAGTCACAATCACAATTATTCTATTAATTATTTGAGAAAATTGGAGTTATTTAACTGTATCAGCCTTAGTATACTTATATATTGAGATAGAGGTAAATGACAATTTTGCATCCAAAATGCAATGAGTTTTAAAGAGAGTGTATAAAGAAATAATCTATTCTGGTGCCTGACACCATTGTTATTTTAAAAGTAAACACTAGTGTTTTGATGTCTTCTCACCAGTATACATTAAGCATGTTCTATTGGTTGCAGAAACTTGAAATGCTAGGACTTGGAATTCGAATTTTATTCCATAGTTGATAGGGAACCACTGAATATTTTTTAACAATGAAATAACCCAAGAATTAGTGTCTTGGGAAGATAAACCTATGAATAATTTTCAAGGAGATTAATTAACGCTTTCACATATGTGATATGGGCTAGACTATTGCAGTGGTAATGAGGATATAAAAGAAGGATACCAGAGAAATTATAAGAAATAATTTATTAGACTATTATGTCAGACTTTAACTGCCTGATATTCATATGGTTTTTGATTTTGCCCTATTCTATATTCAAATCATTCTGCCTGACATAGAACTTTTTATATACCTCTCAGGACCTAGATTCCCTGAGATTCAAACCTTAGTATTGATATTACACTTTTTGAAATGATTGTTGTATTGTTCCCAAAATTCACAATGGAGCAAGAAATATCTTTCCACATATATACAAGTCTGAAGTCAGACTGGATTCTAGCAGTATATGGAATACCTCATGATGTTTTTCCTGCTAAAGGAAGATGACTGTTTCAGACTACTAAAATAATGAGATACAGAAAATAGGTTTGTACAGGCAGCAACTTTCAAACATATATCATAGAACTAGAAATAGAAACCAATGGTAATCTTACTAATATTTATTTTGTGAAATAAAGTAGTGAATACTTATTTTGTTATCATGTATGTTTAATATTTAGGGCCCAGTATTGCTCATGCTGTTCATCATGAATGGAATTCCTTCTTTCTCTCGCTCTTTTTTTTTAAATCTTTTGCTATTCTATTGTTTAAAAACCAAATCACATCTCACCTTCTCTGTCCATCAGAATACCAAACCAGATCACATATATACTGAACTTATTTTTATTTTCACATTCACAAACACACATTCACACATCAAAATAAATAATTTAAATTTAAAACTATTTTATATGGACACTTTGTCTCACTAGCAATCTATCAGTTCTTCAGAACTGATAGTTCCACCTTTCATATTCATTCTGTGTGATACCTAGCATAGTGATCAATAGTTGATTTGTAATTGCAAATGAAAAAAAGTAAGTAGAGTTTTGAGAAAAGAATCTAAAATCCTGAGTTGTATGTAGCATCAGGAAAATATTTTTGTTTAAATAAATAATGAAATAGATACCACAGCTCTTCTTTTCCAATTTTTGTTAGAATCAGAAAGACTTAAAATGATTATCCTTTTCTCAATCGAAGATATCCAAAATCAGTCTCTTAGGTGGCAGTATTGATTTAATTTAAAACATGTGTTAGATGGGAAGATGGACATTTTAACCTCCGTAACATTAATTTGATAAACTATGAAAATGTTCTAAGTACTCTATTTTGCCTCCTTACTATCAGCCCATTTCTCTTTAGGTTGTCTTCATTCAAAAGAATGTTAGGAGCAAAATATACTGTGTGAAAGTAGCAGACAACCTGTTAGTGTTCAGAAAACAGTGTCTCTAAAGTTCAATTTTATTCTAAATATATTAAATTAGTGCATATTTACTAAATAATTTTTGAATTTCTCCAACAAGCTGCATTTTGTTAAAATTTGTTTAACAGAACTAGTGTCTGAAGGTTTTTCTTTGTTTGTTTCTTTGTTTTGTTTAATTTCAGTCTTGGCCATAATTGGAGTATAACCCTGACAAACTGTCGGTTTCAGAATATTTATTTGAAAATCCTTCTAATTAATAAGCTAATGATAAAATAAACTTTTTCTAATGTATCTCATGGACTCATAGTATAATAAAATAATGATAAAATATTTTTTATCTAATTTATCTCATGAAGTCATAGTATTTCAGAATAAAAAAGCAAACTGAGATATTGTCTAAATTTCTTAATTTTACATGGACGACTGAGCACAAGCTGGTTTGAATTCCTTCCCCTGCCCCAACACTTTACTGCCCTCCTTCTTTCTCTCTCTCTCTTTCTTTCTTTCTTTCTCACCTTTCCTTCCTTAAACATGAATATATATATATATACACACACACACACGTATATATGTATGTAATTTAAGATAAGTGCTAAGTGTTCAGAGGAGAATAGCTCTATAGCTCTGGGCTTGAATAATTCATAATCCAATTCTTAGGTTGGTGCAAAAATAATTAAAATTAAAAATTGCAGAAACCGCAATTACTTTTGCACCAATCTGAGACACTAGTTGTAGTGTGCTCATAGGCACATGACTGAGTTATCACAGAGCTGAGGTTACAACTGAAGCCTCTTCATTCCCACAAGAGTAAACTTTTTGCTTCTTACTGAGGTCGACAACTAAATTAGAAAGAAGCCTGTACTGCCAGAATTATTGACATTTACATCAAAGCATGGTGACAACTAATAGTCACAGAGGTGTTTTAAAATAAGAATTAAAAATAGATCATACATTGATAAAAAGTTAAGTAGTATTTGCTGTTAGATATTGCTTGGAAAACTTGTTCTGACTAGCCTGTAGAAAGGATGAAACTTTCTTGGAACTACTGTCTGACTGCATCCTCTCCCCACCAAGCCACCCAAATATTAAAAAATGGGTTGGCTCTGTAGGTAGAGATGGGCCATTTTCCACATAGCTGTAGTTGTCTTTAAAAAATAATAAGAGCCACAGGTTGATTAATCTATTTCAGCCATTAGACTATGATAAGAAAAGTATAAAATTCTGTCAAACTTTTCAATTATTATATACACTTTAGTCCAAAATATATGCCCTTATCAAAAATATGCATGGGAACAGTATAGAATACCCCTACTAGTGTTTTGTTTATAGCTCTTTGTCTGTGAGAGGTAGACTTATCCAAAGTATTACCATTTTCTATTTGTTATCTGGATGTGAACAAAGAGAAAGATAATGTTTTTACACAATATCATGCTTTGTTGATGTGGTCACCTTTAATAATAGAAACCAAAGAAACATTTCCCAATGTATTCATCATAATTCTATCAGGAAGCAGATGTGCAGTCTTATTTTTCTTTTAAATCATGTACTTATTTATTACATTATATCTTTCAGTTGTAGATATTTTCCTGTAGAGGGAAATTCCATCCTTCCTGGAATAATAATTCCCCAAGTTTTAGATGTATTTTTTTAAACTGGGGATTTGACAATGCAAATACACCCTTATTCTTAAATA
This sequence comes from Pongo abelii, assembly GCF_028885655.2. Taxonomy (NCBI): domain Eukaryota; kingdom Metazoa; phylum Chordata; class Mammalia; order Primates; family Hominidae; genus Pongo; species Pongo abelii. Next base: position 91,334,851 of record NC_071991.2, read on the forward strand.
TATTGGCCTTTTGATTATACCTCTATACAGGTAGACCTTGAATGCTTATAATTCTTCTTGAAGATATTTCATGTATTTATAACAATAAATTAAGATAAATTTATGGGCAAAGTCACATTCTTACTAATCTACCACAAATAGACCTCCAACATTAGTATCAGCTTCACAGTAAGTTATATCATTCAAAGGTGAAAATTTATAACACAACCACCAATCCTTCTAGCTTTCTCATTACTTCCCTGCATTCCCGTTGAAATGCTTTATGTTTCCATGAGAACATCACCACCCTTGACTGTTCTGCATATTTCCAGATACTCTTGGCCTCACTTCTCTATTTAACCAGCCAAGACCTCCAGATGAGGCATTTCAAGCAAAATGTTTCAGCCTATTATAACATTTCATCTCTTGACATTTCAATGTAGTTTTATAGCTCCCTGCATGATGAAATATAATATTGTTTTGGCTTTTTATGATCTTCAGGTGGGTCTCAGTTTACCTGTGTCTAATGAAATATCTGCTGTTTCTCCAGCCACCCTTGCTAATGGATATTTCTCTAAGTCCAACATGTTTGTATTGATTTCAGGACATTGTTTCAGTTAAAGTTTGTTTAATTTGGTAATTTACATTCACATTCACTGTACACCTTCATTTAGATAATAGTTCTGATCAGTTGCTTTGGCTGTAATCCATTATCACCTTCATACAAAACCTCTACCTCATGTTTTCTTATCCACTTTAATGTTCTTCCATCCCTTCAGATACAAAATGTCAAAAATAAAACGGGGCTTTCATTTTTATTTTTTCCCTTACCGACTCACTGAACCTCTTTTCTTTATTTTTATCAGCACCATATGGCTAGTAATTTGCACTTTACACATCAGTCATCTCTAATGCAATACAGAACAGGTCCTGTGAACCTAGTCCCACCTGGGTTCCCATCCCGATTCTGTCACTAACAAGCTTGTAGCCTTAGGCAATTTGCTTTATCTCTCTATGCCTTAGATTCAGCATCTGCAAATGAAGTATTAAGAGTATTTAATAAATTACTGTGTAGATTGAGTTAATATGTGTTCACAACTTAGAATAATGTCTGGCCCTTAGTAATACCTCATAAATGTTAGCTACTATTATTATCACTTTCCTTTGCTCTTTATTTCCAATTACTTCAGCAAGTTTTCTTAAAACTTGCCTCCTTTCCATCGTCACTGCCAACACCATGATTCAAACCTTCATGTTCTTTTGCCTGAACTATTTTATTAGTTTTCTAACTCATATTTCTGTTCTCATTTTATCATAAGCCCTAACCAAGTTAAGATATTGTATTTAAGAACCTTTATCATTGTTAGTAAGACTTTATTTGGTAAGATCAACATCGTGTAGAAAAATACATATAATTTAAGCAAAACTAACAATGACATTAAGTATGACTTGTATATATATAGCATGTTTGAATGTGTATATGTGTGTAGGTATATGAAATATAGTAGTAAATACAGTAAGAACAATATCATTCCAAGCAAATTAGATTCTCATGATTATTAAACCTGTTTATGCCATTAACCGTCTTCTTGGCACTTTCCTGTACTGATTAAAAAATTGATGAAGCGCATTATATACTCAGGTACATATTTATATAATTTTGTTAGGAATAATATATGTCCTTTTAAGGTATATGAACCCATCTGCATTTTCCCTTGCTTCTTGTTTTTAGCATATTTTCTGAATATTTCTGTAAAAGGCTGACCTTTGCAAATACTTTGTAGTGTTTGAGATGCGTGATTGCTTTCTCTACCACACATTTTCTCCATAAAAGGAGACTTACACCACATACTTACTCCTATTTTATATGAGAATAACTGTCAGGAATAGTTGATGTCCTTCTTAGTTTAAAGGGAATTACCTGAATTGGTTTTAAAGAAATATATTGTGAACTTTTTAAAAAATGGTATGCATAGGTACTCAGATATTGAAAAATCACAGGTGATGAAACTATTGTGGGTGAAGCATGATTTTCTCCTGATAAGGTAAACTCAAATAAAGTGACTGGCCTGTTTGGACACCTCTGGTGTCATTCACTCCCTACTACAAGTGATGGCAGAATCCAGTGTAAACACAATACCCTTGTCATGATTGGGTTGTAATCTAACTTTGCAGTTTAGCCCGTGTTTGTCTTAGCCACATGAAACTATTACATCACGTCTTTTCTCATGTCATATCTTATGTGTCTATTGAAACATTATCTATTCACAAACTCTAGCTTTAATGATTTCTCTACTGTGAAATTTTCTTTGATTCTACTACATCTCCCATCCATCTCACTCAAGAAGTTTTTTTTTTTTTACTATTTAATTCATCTTCTATATTTCTTTTTTTTAATTTACATAAAAAGTTGTTTTTTTATTATTATTATACTTTAAGTTTTAGGGTACATGTGCACAATGTGCAAGTTTGTTACATATGTATACATGTGCCATGTTGGTGTGCTGCACCCATTAACTCATCTATCGCAAGGACAAAAAACCAAACACCGTATGTTCTCACTCATAGGTGGGAATTGAACAATGAGAACACATGGACACAGGAAGGGGAACATCACACACCGGGGACTGTTGTGGGGTGGGGGGAGGGGGGAGGGATAGCATTAGGAGATATACCTAATGCTAAATGGCATCTTCTATATTTCTTGCATAGCACTTTCATTCTGCCTAAATTACAGCTCTTTGTGTACATGTTTTATATCTCTAAGTGCCTATTGTTTCCTTGAATAAAAGACCACATTTTATTTACCAGCTACAAATACATGGAGTTGAGTTTTATACAGGCTCTAAGTTCTAAAATCAATATTTAAAGTTGAAATTTCCTACTGTCAACATTATCCAGACAAATTCTAATGTAATATGTAAAATGTATTATACAAAATATGTGTGCCACAAAAGTGGCTGACATTCAGTCTTTCAATAAACTACAACACTGAAAGTTTTCCTCCTGTATTGTGTCAAGTCACTTTCTTCACTTTAGCACCAGATGAAGTAACTGGCTTGTCTTTAGAGGCTGTGCTCTATGAAAAAGTCCATGCATCTTTAAGCATGAAAATCAAATGCAGCTTGCGGAGATGCTCAGACTATGAGAACTTATAATGACTAAGGGAATCTAATTTTCCTTTCCAAAAAATACTTTTTAAAGATTGGCAATTCAAAAATGCTCTCTATCTGCTTAGATTTTAAGAAATTTTGTTACCAAGCTTGTAGGAGTTTAGATAAATAAATATATGTATAGATACATACAGATAGAGAGATAGGTTTGGGTTAAAACAAACAATAACAACTAGTTTAAATAACTAGTTTAAATCTGTGATAGGTGGTAACACTATACAATGATATTATGTAGTGACTCAGTTCAAGTTATTATTCAGTGAAGGCTCCCATGTAGCAACGTTATGAAAAGGACATACTTTGGCTCAAATAGACCTTTATTCAAATCCATGCTCTGCTACTGACTGACTGTAAGACCTGAAGCTCTCACTACACTTCTCTGAGCATCAACTTTATTGCAAACTAATTAGCATTTTGAAAAGTTTTCCAAAAGAGTCTGAAATAAGATGTGTAGAGTTTATTTCATAGTAAACATTCAGAAAAGATTGGTGATTATTACTGTTATTATTGATGTTTCCATTTACAAAATAAAAATTTATAACTCATGGAAATTGAAGCTTTTCTTGTTAGAATGGGAGTCTGTAACTTTACTCAGTTCAAGTTATATTTCAAAGATTGGCAAAAATTACTTTTCCTTACTGTTTCTGAAAAGCATTCAGATATGAAATGCTTGGTTATTTACTTGAATCAGGATTGAAACATTTGGCTGGTTGAAAGCAATTCTGGGAATGAGAATAAGGGAGCCACTTTAAATGATTAAAGCTGGATTTCTGAATTGGGTCTTTCAGAAATAAGGGGCTTCTTTGCCCATTTTCCATGAATTTACATTTTTCATAGTAAATTGTCTTGGATCAGATAAATTTTAAGTAACATCTTTTACTTTATTCATTACTTTAAAAAGTTCATCTTTAAATTACCTAATTATTTCCTACTGTCCTGTTATCCTTTCTGTTGGAGAGTTGATTCTTTTTTTCTTATTTTTCCATCATGCTGATCATTTTTATAGCCTTTTTTTTTCCAGATTCCATTTCTGATCTTTGAAGTATTATAAATCTTTCAAGACTTTGGAAATGAAGATTATATTTTATTGTTCACTCTGGTGACAAGCACTGTATTCTTTGCTTTATAACAATTTTCTTACTGAATTCTCTTGATTTATTTATTATTTTCTCCTTTTTCAAGTGAAGAAACTGAGGTATACAGTAATTAAATAACTTGCCCCAATTTCCTGCTACTAAGCTGTCAAGATAGAATGTGGAACCAGGCAGTTTGATTTTAGAGTTTAAGCTCTTCACTGCTGCACAAGCATTAGCTCACTTTCATGGAGAGGCCACTTTCCAAGTGTCTTTTTTTTCTTTTCTTTGTATTCTGTTTTACTTTCTAATCTTACTGTATATTTTGGATTTACATATACTTCTTTTATATTCTTATTTCACATCCTTGTCTTTCCTTCTCATTAACTCACCTCCTTGGATGTCCTCGGCCTCTAAACCTCTGCCTTATGACATTCAATCGCTGACTCAGTTCCTTTACTTCTGTCTTCCAAGGAGTCTGAACATTTTAAATGTTATTTTCCTTTCAGTCAGTTCCAAGATGATGTTTGCCTCTGCTAAGTGTATTTCCTCTCAGCTACTGGAACCTTCTGTTCTGCAGATTGCTCCTTGGTGCATTTGGGAAGACGTTGCCAAGTTTCTTTTTGTGCATATGCTTGTTTTCAGTTTCTGGAAACTTGTCAGAGCTTCCACTCTTTTTCCACATTCTTCCTCAGGTTTTCCTCACCCTCTCAGTACACCTTTCCCACATTGTTCTTCCTTCCACTTACTGCTCCACTCCACTGCATCTTTAGAGTGTCCTTTTGCTCTAAATGCTGAAACCTACCTGAAATTTCTGGCTTTTTACACTGTGGCATGAGTTGCATTTTAATCAACTATGACATGTCATTCTTAGAAAACAAAGGTCATTCTACGAAAACAAATGGCTATGCATTCTGGAAACTTAGCTAATAACTTTTGTTATTATTAATTTTTACCTGATCTATGTCACCTGCTTCTTTCATTTTTCTTTCATAATAATTGCACTTTTTATGATTCCCAACAAATTCATGATAAGGGTGTGGTTTTATGCAATAATCACTGTTTTGTTAACTCTGTGTTTACTGATGCTGTGACTTAACACATGAATTGCGCAGGACATAAAGGGCAGTGGAAGGATCACTTGTTGGGCAGTTGGAGGATGCAGGTCTTTGCTGTTGTTAGCCCTTCTTTCTACTTAACTTTGGCTGCTCAGAAACCCCTCTGATTCTTGCTTCGTTACTTGTGAAACAGAGGATGAGCAATATCTAGCTCCAAAGCTGAAATTAGGATGAGATTAAAAAAAAAAACACACATGTTTTACAAATTGGGAACAGCTACAAAACAGTTACAGATTATTATTATATTGACTCTCAAAGCACAGAGATGAGTGTTTGTCAGACATGCAAACACATAAAATGAAAACAAATGGACAGTCTGACTAGAGTGAGAATTTCATTTCTTCAGAGTTTTCTGTTGTGCATCAGATGTTTCTTAAAATGCAGGAATCTTCACTTTGAGTTTTAATAAAAAATATATTTGTATGTAGCACTGTGAATATTTAAGTTGTAAGATGGTGGATAACATACCTGTTTTGCTAACTCAAATATCATAATCCAGAAATAATACCTGTGTGAGTAGTTCAGTTTCTTCCTATAATGGGTATTACAGAGTGATTCATAGAAAAAAAACATAGATTGGCCTATATGTACATGCAACAGCATGTGTTATTATGGATAAATAAGTCCCACCTAAGAATTGTTTGCTTCCTTCTCTGAAGAGCCATCTCACTCCTACGTGAATGGTAGTTGCTTTCTTCTCTTCCTGCTTCTTGCAACTCTCCCCGCCTACTCAACCCGCAACCATCCTCAGTTCCAGCCCTGTCTTCTTCGCCCCTCCAGAAGGCATGGGTGCCTGGGTTTTTCATACCCTGCAAAGTTACAGCAGGGGAGGGAGGAAAAATTTTATGATTAAAACATTATAAAATATTTATGATTTATTTCTATATCTATCTATATGTTATTTATATATTTTATATTTACCCCCATTGCTAATTATGTGAGTGATTCATTCACATTTTAATATTTTAAAATATTAATTTGCAAACCAACACAAAGAATCACTGTAAGCCATGTTAAAAGGACCAATTATTCAATTTTATTTACTTCCCTTCTGGAAACTGCTGAATTAATTTACTATTTCAGGTGAAGACAAGTGTAACAACAAAACATGGAAGATAAAGCTAAAATTTTTAGTCCTTTTGAAAATTGAGTTTGAATTATTATTAATTTTCTGATATTTCCTTATTTTATGTTGATTGTGTTGTCTTCCAGAATCATGGTCACCCTCTGTGTGGTCAAGTTGCCTGTATTTTATTTACATTGTCTGACTGATGTTATCCATTCCCCTCCTCCATACATGCAAGTAGTCATTGCTTGCATTTTTATACTTCACTTCCTAATTTTAGGGTTGACTTCTTTTCTGCTTCATTGCAATTATTCTTCATAAACCTCTTCTCCTAGTACCAAATTAAATAATACTTTTTTCCCCCAGAGTTTTGATATCTTTTGCTGGTTTGCAGAGAGATACTTTGCCCATCAACTTGTTGTGCATCCAAGTTGAGCTTCTTTAGTGCTTTAATCTTCCATCAGAAATCATCTTTCTTTGTATCTTAATCGTTTTTCCATCATGTCTCTGAACTCCTTCCAGCTTCCCTGCACCTTTTGGATAATGAGATGCCTGGGTCTGAACACCAGGTGCAGTCCCACCAGTCCTGTTTAGGAGGGTCCCATTACCTCCTGTGCTGCTATGATGTTTTCTTGTTCCCCAAGGTTCTCATTAGAATGATGATGCCTGTTTCTACAGGCAGAGAGTCAGGCAAACCGCATCGCCCCCATTCGCCTACAGCTGTTTTCTGGCTAATTCCTTTTCCATCGTGGAAATCTCAGTTTCAATTTCTCTCTCTCTTTCACTATGACTCTGTCTCTCTTGTTCTTTATAGTATTTATTTTACTCATTCTGCCTGACTCAGATCTTATTCATGTGTTTATTGACCTCTTTATTTTTTTTTCTGTGTCTTCATCAGACCCATTATCTTCCCAGTCCTATACTTTCATGCTGGTGTTGATAGTAATCTCTGTCATCTGACTGCATGTTCATCCATCTCTTAACCATATCAATTTTGTTCACACTTCAATGGTAAAAAAATACACTTATTTCTTTATATTTATATAATGGCTTACCTTTTTGTTTTGTATCAGATCAGTAAGTAGCTTGACATTATCCTGTTAGGCTTGAAAACTCAATTTTATCAAAGATGAGTTGAGATATATATTATTTTCAATATTACTGTTTGCAGTTCAATAAAATAACAGTTCAGTTTTTATCCACAAATGATATAGTTTGTGGAGAGATGTGATAGATATGATATCTCTGGAGTAGTTACTGTAGAACTTATGGCTTGTGTTTCTTGAACACTAGTTGGTCATTCTCTCTTCCTTCACTTCCTTCTTTCCTATCTTTCTTGCTTCCTTCCTCCAGTCATATAATGGTTACTGAAATCCTACTATCTGCAGGACAGTGTGAAGGAAAGAATATGTACTGGTATTAGATGTCAAAGTGAATAGCTCTGCAGCTACATCAAATTATTTACATTCTGTCACTGTGTTCTCACCCATAACTGGAGTGGAGTTCAGCACTATGATGATTAAGTGAGAATAAGACATCATTTTATTCACAGATTAGAAGCCTAGTTAGAGATAAAGCCATAATACATTTTCGGATAATATTGAGAAGAACCTTGACCACTTGAAAAGTTTGTCTTTCTGGTTTATAAAACAACACATGGCTCCCCATTGCCTACCAAATCAATTGCATCAAAACAGCTTCAGAGTACACATGTGGTTTGTATATGACCAGAGGACGGAAGTGACAGAAGATGGAAAATAATGTAATGGTTCATGAATTAGGTAATAAAGACAGATGAGGACTAGAGTTAGAGGAAAATTTGAGTCTGGCACTTTAGATTTGGGAACCAATTTTAAAGTCAATGACTGTTAAAAAGGGGTAGATTCTGTCCTACCACCTGGAGTGTTTTCATGATTAATCCAGATTCCTTATCACCCCTCTTTGACTTGCTGCAATGAAAAATTTGAAGATGATGGCCTGGAAACTGCAATTTAACACCTTCCTCTACCCTTACTGACAGTGGATTTATGTGTTTATACTAGGTTACAAATTTTTAGCTGAAAGTGCAGCCAGTCATTGTCAAAATAAGAGAATATCAGGGTCTAAGATAAGTACGAGGAAAAAACAGACGAAGTGGGTTAAGGAACTAAAGGTGTTGGGTCCCATCAGTAGCTGAGGTGATGGTAAAGAGAGTGATGTGGATAACAAAGCAGGTAGACACAATAGACACAGTCAGTGAGAAGGGGAGAAATGAGTCACAATGAGGAATTTGTGGAAAGGGCCAGAAATTCTGAGTTTCTGATCTTAGTGGAACAGAAAAAATTCTGATGATATATTGGGCGAAATTCACCCCTGATATTTCATGTAGGTTCTTTTCTATTTTTCCTAAGTGTTGGCTGGTCTGAGAAATAAAGGGACAGAGTACAAAAGACAGAAATTTTAAAGCTGGGTGTCCGGGGGAGACATCACATGTTGGCAGGTTCCGTGATGCCCCCCAAGCCACAAAACCAGCAAGTTTTTATTAGTGATTTTCAAAAGGGGAGGGAGTGTACGAATGGGGTGTGGGTCACAGAGATCACATGCTTCACAAGGTAATAAGATATCACAAGGCAAATGGAGTCAGGGCGAGATCACACGACCACAGGACCAGGGCAAAATTAAAATTGCTAATGAAGTTTTGGGCAGGCATCGTCATTGATAACATCTTATCAGGAAACAGAGTTTGAGAGCAGACAACTGGTCTGACCAAAATTTATTAGGCGGGAATTTCCTCATCCTAATAAGCCTAGGAGCGCTACGGGAGACCGGGGCTTATTTCATCCCACAGCTATGACCATAAAAGACAGCCACCCCCAAAGCGGCCATTTTAGAAGCCTCCCCTTAGGGATGCATTCTCTTTCTCAGGGATGTTCCTTGCTGAGAAAAAGAATTCAGAGATATTTCTCCTATTTGCTTTTGAAAGAAGAGAAATATGGCTCTGTTCCGCCCAGCTCACCAGAAGAGTTTGAGGTTATCTCTCTTGTTCCCTGAACATTGCTGTTATCCTGTTCCTTTTTCAAGGTGCTCAGATTTCATATTGTTCAAACACACATGCTTTACAAACAATTTGTGCAGTTAACGCAATCATCACAGGGTCCTGAGGCGACATACATCCTCCTCAGCTTGCGAAGATGATGAGATTAAGAGATTAAAGTAAAGATAGGCATAGAAAATCACAAGGGTATTGATTGGGGAAGTGATAAGTGTCCATGAAATCTTCACAATTTATGTTCAGAGATTGCAGTAAAGACAGGTGTAAGAAATTATAAAAGTATTAATTTGGAGAACTAATAAATGTCCATGAAATCTTCACAATTTATGTTCTTCTGCCATGACCTCAGCTGGTCCCTCCGTTCGGGGTCCCTGACTTCCTGCGACAATGATACAAATCCGTGTGCTTTGGGCAATTGAAATGAAAACGTGAAGACTGTTGGGTGTTGTTGAGGAGAGGAGCTACATCTCTGCCCAGCAGAGCCTTTGTTGGCTTGTTTTGTTTTGCTTTGTTCTCCCCAAACAATGTTGATGTATGTACAGCATAAATTGATGCAATTTATTTACTTATAAGCCTTGTGTAAAATACAAGTAACGAGAGAAATATAAGATCATATTGGGACGTGGTGCAAAAAACTCAGACATCAGAGTAATATAGTGAGCACATTTTAGGCAGTATACATAAAGTGTAGGCAAGTGTCAAACTGTGAAGAAAAGGCAAATAAAATGTACAATGGGGAGCTGGTTAAGCATACCAAATTGTCAACTTATAAAAGCATCTTTCCAGGAATTTAGTCTCACTTGGAGAAACAAAAATCTTTTGGTTAATATTTTGAATATAACCAGAATCTTTCATACATGTTATTTTTATTATACTATGCTAATATTTTAACATTGATATCAAAACTGTTACCATATTTGATACTGTTAACATAATTTATTTATTAACTGCCACATTTTTAGTATTTCTTTATCCATCTAAGCAAATAAGGATGAAATTTTATTATTATAAAAACAAGAAATAGAATAAAACCCTAGGTCTATTTTTTTTAATCAGACTAAAAATGTAGGCTTGTGCCAGAAACAATGAGACATTCTATATTTCAAAGTGCCATTTATTCCTGAAGCACATCAGCCTCTGCACAGTGACCTTCTTTATCTTTATAAAGAGTAGAGTAAACCATTATGCAAACACACTTCCATTTGGGCACTATAGTGCCAAGTGTTAATGGCATCATTATTCCAAACAAAGCATGTTTAGAAGCATTACTTTTTGGGTTATTTTTCTTGTGGGGATTTCCATAAAGTATCTGTAGGCTATAAGATATTTGCATGATATGACTATTTTCTTCATACTGTCTGTTATGCTAATGGTATTTTGTGGTGTTTTTGGTAAACAGGTTGATTTACTTCATAAAGAGCCTGTTAAAAAGATTACTTTTTAATCTGTGTCAGCTCTCTTTCTTTGTGTGTCCTCTGTACTTCATGAATATAAATGGCCTATAGGTGATGACTTGGGTGGAAAATGTAAGCAACTCATAAGGGGATGAAATTTGCTCATAAATTAGTAAAAATTCTTAAAATTTTTCAATACCAAATTAAAATGTAGTTAAAACCATAGATCTTAAAGAGATATTATTTTTCTTAAATGTGATTTTTATAACTTTACACTCTGGAAAATTCAATTATTCCTTTAAGTTGGAACAATCAAGCTCTAGAATTCTAGGCAATACATTGAAATTGGAGATTGCTTTATTATCTTAAGAATCATTTGTGGACAGGCGTGGTGGCTCACACCTGTAATCCCAGCACTTTGGAAGGCTGAAGCGGTGGATCACGAGTTCAGGAGATAGAGACTATCCTAGCCAATGTGGTGAAACCCTGTCTCTACTAAAAATACAAAAGTTAGCTAGGTGTGTTGGCACGTGCTTGTAGTCCCAGCTACTCAGGAGGCTGAGGCCAGAGAATCGCTTGAACTCGGGAGGTGGAGGTTGCAGTCAGCAGAGATCTTGCCACTGCACCCTAGCCTGGGTGACAGAGCCAGACTTCATCTCAAAAAAAAAAAAAAAAAAAAAAATCAGTTATATTGCAGCATAATGCAAGATAAATTAAAACATTATTTTGTCTACATTTCTAAGCTAATATGTATATATGTAACAAATAGGTGAAAAAACTAACAATTATCAGAAGAAAAATAAAAATAATTAATAATTGGATAAGCCAGTGCACATTTGGAATTAAAAGCACATCAGCTAAAATAAAGGGAATTGTGTAAGTGTGACATAAGTCATATTGTTCATTCATATTTTCAAGAGCTCAGCATTTAATTGTTGTTGACTGGGGTGCCACAACTTCATGAGATGTCAAGGGCTCATTACTTGTTGCTCTATGATAAATGCAAAGATTATCTCTGGCAATATTAAATGTTTTATAATTTGTATTCTGTTGAAGAGCTAACCCTCATTAGAAGTAAATATATAACTAAAATAAAACATGAATATATGTACGTATGACATCTCTAAAAGGTAAATAAGCTATTGTTTATTTTATATTTTTGAACTAATAGGTTTGTTTTATAGTACCTAAATGTATAAGTGAATCATTTGCAAAATGTCTTTAATTAACACCATCTATTGGGCCTGTTCCCTGATTTGTCTATTATTTAAGATTTGTGTACTTTTGCATGTTACACCCCTGTTGGAAATACATTAAGTTTCAGTATGACTAAATGTTATAAGGGGTTTAATATGTACCTGTGGAAAACAAAATAACTAATGGACCCATCAGGGAGATTAAAACTAAGATGATAGCCTCATAAGCACTAAACTCTAATGAATAAGTAACTAGTGTCCAAGAGATGTAGTGCACAGTAAGACATCTATTTAGTTATATATTTTTATCTCTTAGCAATATATATATTTAAGTTACAAGAGAAAATACAAAATTTTTATTCTGGTAGAGTGTTTAGGGGTAACATATATGGATATCATTGTCCTGCTTTGAAAAACATTTTTTAAGTCAGATGGATTGGCAGGAATGCATAGTGTGATAATAAAGCAAATGTCAAAAAAAAAAAAGAGTGTAGAATCTAGGTGTGGGTATACAGATGCTTTCTATATACTTCAACTTTTCTGTATGTGTGAAATTTTTTATAAGATGTTTGAAAAAACTTTGCAATGCAAGATGATTACATTATTTTTAAAGCAATCAATTTGAAAAACTGTGGAGATGACAGTAATAACATGACACAATTCTTTATATGTAGAAAGACAAGTTATGCTTTATCTTTAAATGAATACCTTTAAAAATAATGACATCTGAGCTTAGCTAAATTCTTTTCAGACTTATGCATTTTTTTTGTAAAAAGGTTTTACTCTTTTCTCTTTAGATTACGTGTTCAAACCTAATTATCTTTTATGGTTGTCTATTATTTAGGACCAACCTAGACTTATCACCTTGTGTTGTATTTTAGTCAATGCACTTATTCAGTTTTATGGTTCTCTCTGGTACATTTACAAAGTGCACTTTATACTGCACTTCTAGTTTCCTATAAACAAGGAAACAATCTGTTCTACTGTATTTCAAATCACTGCCATCCTGACCATTACTTCATTTGCAATAAAAGTCACAAACTGTGCAAGTGCGTTTCATACATGTTCATTTCCAAGGTGTTAATAAGTAAATGTCTGGTCAGCCTTTGTACAGAGAAAGAGAAAGTAACAGACACCCCCCACCCCCCTACCCCACAACATGGTAGGATTTATGTGAGGCTTGATGGGATACCATGAGTATGATTCGCTGCCCATTTCCCTGAGGCTCCCTTCCATGGGAACATCCATGTTTGTTCCATCTTTCTAAAAAATAAAATAAGATTTCTATTGAAAGGTAAATGTTGTCAACCACTAAGAGTTATTAATAACTGAGCTTTGATGAATGTATGTCCTAGCCAGCCCTGAGAAAACTGGGCTTGGGGAGAGTTTGGAACTTGGGAATTCTCTGTAGTGTCCTTAGTTTAGCAGGCACAGGAAATATGATGGCTTGGAGGTTAAGCAAGCAGAAGCAAGCAGTAAGGCACTGTAAGCAGTAAGGAGCAGATAAGGGTTTCTGTGATGGTTGATTTTTTGTCCACTTGACTGGGCCATGGGGTGCCCAGACATTTGGGCAAATATTCTGGATTTGTCTGAGATGGCATTTTTGGATAAGATCAACATGTGAATTGGTAGATTGCCGTCTCTCATGTTGGTGGGTCTCATCCAATCAGTTGAAGACCTAATAGAACAAAAAGCTTGACATTCCCACAAGTGGGAGGGAATTTCCTCTTGCCTGACTGCCTTGAGCTGGGATATTTATTTTTCTGCCTTTGGACTTGAACTGAAACATCTGCCCTTCCAGGTCCTGGAACCTGAAGGTGTTTGGACTGGAACTACAGTATTATCTCTCCTGTTTTTCAGGTCTTTACACTTGGACTAGAACTATAACATCTGCCATCCTGGTTGCCAGGCTTTTGAACATACACTGTTGGTTCTCCTGGATCTTCACCTTGCCAACTGCAGATCTTGTGACTCGTCAGGCTCAATAATTATGTGAGCCAATCTCTTAAATAAACCTCCATAGATAGATAGATAGATAGATAGATAGATGCATGTATTCTCCTATTTGTTCTGTGTCTCTGAATAATTCTAATACACTGTCCTTGAGCTGATGTGATTGGAGAGGAAGCACTCTACATGACAGTTTGTTAAGGCAAACTTTGGATAATCTATGTCCATACTACATACAATGTTATTTCTAGACATGATCACTCCAAGATGTTGGAATTCAAATAATGATTGGGTCTCTGCTGCATCATCTTAATGACTCTTGAAACAAAAATTGTGTAAAGTAATTGTAATGCTTTCAGTCCTGTTAGTTATATACAGTTGACCCTTTAATAACATGAGTTTAAACTGGGTGGGTTCACTTATATTAGAGGTTATTTTTTCAAACAAACAGATACAGTATTCTCAGGATACAAAACCTGCTTATACCGAAGGCAGTCTTTTTGTATAGTGGGGTTCTGCAGTGAGGATTGTGGGAAATTTTGCACACGTTGGCGTATGGGAATGGCAGAGATCCTGGAACTAATCTTTGGTGTGTATCAAGGGATGAATATACATTATAATATTGCCATTAGGTTAGGAATCATCTGCAAATAGGTTTTTACCGCTCTCAGAATTAGCAGGCATAGCTTTCTTGTGATTGCTTGATTTGAACATGTCACAGTGTCCCAGTTCCTTAGGCTGCTAGACTTGACTTTGACTTCCATCAGTGACTACTTTTGCTTTAGCTCCAGAGCTAAAGATGAACAATTGTAGTAGTCCCTTCTACTATTTTATTTGTTGTATAGAATAACAAAATACACCATGTAAGCACCAAGTAATTTATCAGTTTCTAATCCTAATACATGTTTGTATTTGTTTTCTAAAATATACTCTTTCAATATAAATTATTTTGATGAGATTATTAATCTCTGTTTGAAGACACATTGCTTGTATGTAATCTTGGCAATGGTCTATTATTTTTAGTTATTACTATACAAAAAATCAACATCATATTCTGTTATTGTTGTGTTGTTTCATTGTTTGATAGGCATAATTAATAGCTCTTATTTTTCTTTTACTATAAGATTGTGATTAACATTTAGGCACTTAGCCTGAGATCACTTTCATCCTAGTTAACTTGCCTTCTTCCACAAATCAGACATAGTGTTGTCCTCAGATTATAAACTATTAATTTTAGGGCAAGAACAATGATGTCTTTTGACTACCATATAATTTAATTTGGTGATCAGAGATCAAATTTAATTGTAAATATTGATACCTCTTTTATTTGCTTATGGCCCACAGTGATTCTTTTACATGCATCTTTGGCTTATTCTAACAATCAGTAAGAGGTAATTCAGTCATTACTTATTTACACATTACTATCAGTAAGAGGTAATTCAGTCATTACTTATTTACACATTACAGTAAAATTTGTTTAACAGGTACTTGAAATAATCAAAACCAAAGATTAAGGAACCCTCACTCTGAACAAAGAAATATTGTCCTACAAGTAAGGATAGGTATAAAATAAAACACAAAAACAAAAGAAGGAAGAGATAAATGATTAATAAATCAAAGGCAGACAAAATTGTAAAGTGGTTATGAAATCAATGATTATGAAATTTAAACGATTTTTTTCATATATTCACCCATAGAAGCTATAAGATAATGAACTATTCTATAATTAGAAAATAAAGAAAGCATCTTAAGGTATATAATACAATTTGTAAGAGACGTTCTTTGCAAAAAAGTTTTGTGGACTTTTTCATTATTTTTATCAAAGTAAGGTCAAAAAACTTTTTTTTACGGACAGCCTAACATTTGGAATTTTAAAATAGGAATTTAAAATTTTCTTCTAATATAATAATTTAAGTTTGTCTAGAACTTTCAGGTCAATGCGATGAACTAAACAGAAAATATTACCACAAAAAGCTCCACCAGTACAAGATGCTTTGAGAATATGAAAGAAATAGTACTAAATACACTATAATATACTGAGAATTGCATACCTTGATCACACACACACACACACACACACACATGCATACACACATGCATACACACATCAACTACGATGCTCTATTTTAACCAGTATAGAAATATATATTGCCTAATCCCTAGTTCTGGTTAAGAACTATATTCTTTCTGGAACTGATTTTGAAAATAATCTGCTACTGTTTGTTAAGAGTATCACACTGTTTTTGTTTCCTTTGTTTTAATTTGGGGTTAGGAAAAATTTCCAGAAATCTTCTATACATGTATAAACTTGGAGATGTTTACCTGGTTTATTTTGAAGATGTCCAAAGTGAAGAATGAAAGAAGAAATGAGGACAGACTATACAAGCCCAAATTAAGGAATGAGAAAATGGACCATTTTCTTGGGTTGACAACACTTTCTCTATTCAGTTTTACATAGGGTTTTCGCAGCAATTTTCCTACATAGGTTTACTAGACTTTCAGTCTCAGTAATATCAGATAACATCTCTAATTATATATGTGTGGTGTGTGTTTGTGTCTGTGTGTGTACATTTTTTTTTATCGTAGGTAACAGTGGAGTTTAAAATTTATATTGCTTAGTATTTGAGAAACTTTCAGGTGATATTAAGCTTTTAAATAGGTTAAGCTTTTAATTGAGTTAAATTGCTTTAGAACTTTAGAAACATTGTTTTAAAATATTATTTTGTTTGTCTAACATTTACAATAAAAGGAATTAACAGGAAACACAAAATAACACCATTCACCATTCACCATTCACCACAGAGGGAATTCAACGTAAAGAAAGTCATCTTTGGATCCTTTCCAGTGAGGCTTAATTGTGGCACCACAATAAAGACATTGTTATGCCAGGTCTTACCTACTTCATTACCTTATACATAAACTCAGAGAACCAAAATATAGAAAAGCTGCAATGACTATAATCTTCTGGGTATAAATGTAGCAAAAGCTGGAAGATACTGAAGAGTAAAGGAGATAAAATGAACGTTAAGATGGAAGCAGTCAATTGATTGGTACATGACATACACAAATTCTCCTTCAGGTTTCAGGTTTGATTTGGGAAGTGATTCTATTTACAGGGATATATATATATATATATATATATATATATATATATATATATATATATATATATATATCCCTGTAAATATATGTGTGTGTGTATATATATATAATATATATGTATATATATATTTCTAGGAAAGTATTTAGAACAGAAATATCTTTCCAAGATTTTCAGTTCTTAGTACCGTAACAGCTCAAAATTTTTTTCATCACACCTCTAGGCCAACAAACAAATACCAAGAATTCTGACTATTATAGTTAAGGCCAAATAACTTAATAAGTATTTATGTCTTGACAACATAAAACAAAAAAAAGTTTTACATGTTTTAATTTTAAATTTTAAATATTCTTAAATTACATATGAATTACTTACTAATGGTGAGTGCGTACGTGTTGGGCACTGCACAACTTCTCAAACCTTGGAATCAGATTGAACACTGCGATCCTTAGTACCTGTTCCACAAGGACTTTTGGGGATACTTGCTTTACTGAGAACCCAACTTCACATAGCTATGACCCCTCAAATATAACCCCCTTGAATGTTGAAATTAAGAAATAGCTTGACTAGTAGTTAATACAGTGTCTAATAGTGAGTATTGTTGTGTTTATCTGGAAATTTTAAAATATCTTACAGCATTCCTGATGAGTTCACTGTATTACCCCAGAGTGCCTTGCACATAGTTTTGGAATCACAGTGTTAGACTATTAGATGCTAATGTTAATGGTAGCCCCTGAATCTTAATTGAGAAGTCCAAAAGCCTCTGACATGGTGGGAGTGAATGGAAGCACTGTAAGTCAACCATAAAAGCTCAGTATCCTCTTTAATCTCATTGTTTTCTGATTTTTCTCAGTCCAGTATGGCAAATATTTCCTGGGATTTATAATATCACAAAGTCTGTGACTGAAAATTTGATGTTAGCACTTACAGTGATGATAAATGGGACCATCATCATTGTTTGAGGCAAGTGTTACTCTTGGTTTTTGTTTGTTTGTTTTTGTTTTTTGCTGTTTGTTTGTTTTTTGAGACAGAGTCTTGCTCTGTCATCCAGGCTGGAACGCAGTGATGCGATCTTGACTCACTGCAACCTCTGCCTCCTGGGTTCAAGCAATCCTGTCTCAGCCTCCCAAGTAGCTGAGATTACAGGCACGTGCCACCATGCCTGGCTAACTTTTTGTATTTTTATTTATTTATTTATTTATTCGGAGAGGCAAGGTTTCGCCATGTTGTCCAGGCTGGTCTTGAACTCCTGACATCAGGTGATCCACCTGCCTTGGCCTCCCAAAGTGCTGAGATTACAGGCATGAGCCACCATGTCCGGCCAAGTGTTACTTTTGTATTTTTAAGAAAATAATATTATCAGTGTTTATTATGACATTTTAAATTTTGACAGCATTTTAAGATTTGGTGTTATTTTGTGTTTCCTGTTAATACATTTTATTGTGCAAATGGTTTTACTTTGTGTTTCCTGTTAATTCATTTTATTGTAAATGTTAGAAAAATAAAATATTATTTTTTAAAAGTTTCTAAAGTTCTAAAAAAATTTAACTCAGTTAAAGCTTAACCTATTTAAAAGCTTAATATCACCTGAAAGTTTCTCAAATACTAAACAATATAAATGTTTAAATAGCACTGTTACCCATAACAAAAAAATCTACACACACACACATACATGCACACACACGTATACACACCGCACATATATAATTAGAGACATTATCTGATATTACTGCGACTGATTTAACTAATTTTTTCAAAGTTTCTAACTATATTCAGAAGAGCTACTTGTTTTAACAGTTCCTGTGAGATGTTTTGTACTGAGAAGAGAACTATATCTTCTCATGAGTCTACCCTAACTGCAAATAAACCCCGGGGTGCTCCAAGGAAGGAGATTTGAACTAATTTTTCATTTTATCTCATTTTTGTGTTTCAGTAACCCAGTTAACTATATAAACATTGTTTCCTTTTAAAAACAAGTATCTTATAGAAATGTGTATTTACTCTCAGCTAAGGACCTTAGTGGAAATCTTATCTGGATTATTAGAAGAACTCAAATATGAGAGTCCTTGAACTAGATGATGTTAACCATTTCCTGCTCAGTAAACTGTGAGTGCCATCAGTGTCCACACTGAAAGCTCAAAACAGAAAACTAAAACAAATCATATTAAGATAAATAGTAAAAAATATAAATTGTTTTGTAAGTGAAAAGGAAAACAAGATATGATGACAGAGAATTCTTACAGATCTCAGGGAGAGTTAATTAATGATCATCATTAATAGTGATACTTAGTAGCTGTTTCTGACACTTGTGATTTTAAATTCAAATTTTTACTTATTCATTTTTTCCACGTTTATTTTTAATCTTCATTTCCTAGAACCTACTTTGCTGATCAAGTTTCCATACCTTTAAATAGATTGTCATGTGATCTCTGACCATAGAAGAGATAATTTGATTAACTTTTGTTCATTGGTTGAAATTGTTTACACCTACTAGGCAGTGGGTGTTTGAGAGAATGAAACCCAAAGCTAGTGCTGAGTGGGCTGGCATGTTAGGGACAGGGTGCACTCTCCCAGTTGAAAGACTCCTGAAAATTGATAGGGAGATGAGGCAGGGAGTTGGTCAAATGAATTAGGCTGTTAGGAAATAATAGGAAGGGTACTTCTCCTATGTTGTATATCCAGGACTGAGTCTGGTTTTTTCATATATAACTACAAGATCAGAAAACAATAAATTAGCAGATATATAGGTAAGTGAAAAAATACCAATGACACTAAAGCGTTAGGATAAATAAATAATATTTAAATAATAAGGTACTTGAAAAAATTGATTCTTAAGATTTTCATGAAATTCTGCTATCTAAATATCAGAAAAATATAGATACAAGATTTTGCTTCTAAATTGATCAAGGCATTTTATTTTTCATTATTGGTATTAAATTGCTTTCTAGCCAGGTTGCTAACAGCACATCTATAGATAGATAGATTTACAGATAGTTAGAAATACGGATCATTAGAAAGATGGACAGAGGCCAGGCACGGTGGCTCAAGCCTATAATCCCAGCACTTTGGGAAGCCAAGGTGGGCGAATCACCTGAGGTCGGGTTTCAAGACCAGCCTGACCAACAGGTGGGCAGACCACTTGAGGTCAGGCATTTGAGACCAGCCTGGCCAACATGGCGAAAACCTGTCTCTACTAAAAATATAAAATTAGCCAGGCATGGTGGCGCATGCCTGTAATGCCAGCTACTCAGAAGGCTGAGACAAGAGCATCCCTTGAACCCGGAGGCAGAGGTTTCGGTGAGCCAAGACTGTGCCCATTGCACTCTAGCCTGGGCAACAAGAGCAAAACTCCATCTCAAAAAAAGAAGAAAAAGAAAAAGAAAAAAGAGAAGAGAAAGAAAAGAAAGAAAGACGGACAGAAAATTCCACTTCCGTGACTGGAACTGTGACCATCTAACGTTGACACTATGGTATACGGAAAGATGAGCCCATTCTCTGGAGGAATGAACTATGTTTTTCTGGTTCACTTACTTCCTCCTAATTGCTGTACCAACATTCTTTCTTTTAGGCTTTCTATTCCTGAAGCTACTCCCTTGAATTATTCATATTAAATTTGCTATTCCTCTGAGTATCCCCACAAATCTGCAACATCCTTTTGTAGCCTGCTTCCATTCACCGGAGTCTTCTGCTTTGTCATCATCAAAACATATCTGGAGATTTTACTGTACATTTTTCCTGAAAGATATATTTGTAAACAGAAGACTGGTGCTTGTGTCTATTTCTCCATTTCTTTTATCTGTGATACCTGCTATTAGGCTAGTTTTTATTTTCTTTCGAAAATATGACTTATTTCTTTTTACCAATACAATTGCATATCTTAAATGCAGAATTGTTAAGTAAAAGATTTTTTTGTTTTGTTTT
Source organism: Pongo abelii (assembly GCF_028885655.2). NCBI lineage: Eukaryota > Metazoa > Chordata > Mammalia > Primates > Hominidae > Pongo > Pongo abelii. Next base: position 91,355,852 of record NC_071991.2, read on the forward strand.
GTTTTTTAGATGGAGTCTCACTCTGTCACCCAGGCTGGAGTGCAGTGGCCCAATCTCGGCTCACTGCAACCTCCACCGTCCAGGTTCAAGTGATTCCCCTTCCTCAGCCTCCTGAGTAGCTGAGGTTGCAGGTCCCGCCACCATTTCCAACTAATTTTTGTATTTTTAGTAGAGACGTGGTTTCACCATGTTGTCCAGGCTGCTCTCGAACTCCTGACTTCAAGTGATCTGCCCGCCTCAGCCTCCCAAAGTGCTGAGATTACACACGTGAGACACCACTCCTGGCTAAGGATTTTTACTAGTAAATGTGAAATGTGATTGTATGTATGTGTAAAAATACATATATGTATACATATATGCATATATCTCATTAAAGAACTGTAAGATGTCATACAAATATAAAGTTGATTGGATAAGAAAGATTGAATTATCTATTTATACCAGTTGGTTTTTCTTTATATGTACAATTAGCCCTCTGTATCCTTGAGCTCCACACCTGTGGATTCAACCAACTACAGATCAAAAATATCTGGAAAAAAATTATCTGAAGTTTCACAAAGCAAAACTTAAATTTTCTGCCCACTAAGTTCTATGCTGAATCCAAGGGAATGATATTATGTGTAGGCATTGTATTAGGTTTTATAAGTAATCTGGATATGATTTAAAGTTTATAGAAGAAAAAAATGTATAGGGGAAGAGGTGAGTAGGTTATATGCAAATACAACATAATATTATATAGGAGAATTGAGCATCAGCAGATTTTGGTATCCAAGAAGGATCTTGGAATCAATCTCCCACGAATCTTGAGGGATGACAGTGTGTTTTTAATCTCAAAGTTTTGTATTTGAGAATAAGAAATCACCTCTCTTTACAAATGCCTTATAATTTCCCCGCAATAAAGATCCTTCTTTCCACCAGATTTTTTTTTTTTGGCTTTTTGTATTACTAAACATACTCTATCATCTTGCTTGGTGACAAGAGGTGATTCCTGATAATTTCCTGTTCCTTTAATGGGAGTTCTTATCTATGAGTTGTAGATTTAGTATTCCAAGATTCCCGCAATGTAGCTTTTAGAATGGCATTTCTCCATTTATTATATAGTACTTAAATACCAAATAACTAAAAATAACTAACAATGATAGCATGAAAATATGCCAGCTTCTGCTTCTTATATAATTATTTGATTTAAATATTGTACTTTTGTCTATCCCCCCCAAACCAATAAAACATTAAAGGCTTTTTGATATATTGTTCAGACCATATCTATGTCACCTTACACTTTATATTTGACTTCACTTTTTCATTCACGCAATTTTTCTTTGGTTTTACATAACAAATTTAACACATCTTTTGTGACATGTATTATGCCAGACTGGCATAAACTAAGGGTTAAAAAAAAACACTGTCAACATAATTCCCATACTTGAATGGCATCATTCCAGAAAGAGTTTAAAAATTTGGAATTAGATTTTTGTGATGCTCTCATTTCTATTCATAATTCAGAGCCCTTGAAACATTCCTAATAAGGTTTCAAGTATTTTATTTTTCCTCCAGCTTTATAAACAAATAAAATTAAACCAAACCAAAGACAAATAAAAGCCAAGCTAGAATTGTGTATATCATCCAGCTGCTCCAGCATTTCTCTCTGAAACTTATTTGTTCTCCTTAGATAAATACAGTGGACACCAAAGCCAGATTAATTTATAATGACAATTTCTCCTATCTTTGAAATGTTAATCATTGGGCTGGGATTAAAGTAGGAATATATAATAATTCCTAATCAAATTCTATGAAATATTATTATTTGCTTTACACTATTCAGACATATCATACTAAAGGCAAGGGGAACAGAACAAATAAGAACAAACACAGCTTTAATTTTGGGCTCTAGCCTGACTTAAATGTTGGATATTGCAGGCCAGTTCCCAAAGGGAAAAAAATGTGTATATGTGTAGAAATTCTTAGAGACCCTGGTAAAGATCCTCACAGAAATCCTGATGGTTGTGTGAATTGTGTTCATTTTTCTATTACATGAAGCATAAGGCAAAAAATATATCTGTATTCTGATAATCTTTCCCCTCTATCTCACATAAAATATATTTTCTACCTCTGGGGAAGAGGATGAAGTGTGTGGGTATTTACATCTTGCTTTGGTTTCAAAGGTAGCTTTAAATTCAACTTTTATGTTATTTAATTTAATTAATTTAAATTTAATAAATGATAATTCAGTTATCAGAAAACTTTTACATTTGTTTGAAACAACATGAGTAAATTCAATCTCCTCTTTTAGTTGTAAATTTTATGAAATCAGAATACAAACCAATTTTTATTGCTAATAAAAATTCAGCATCCACATAGAGAAATACTGAAAGTGCAAAATGCACACCTGAGTCTGAAGACTTAGCATGAAAATTGTTTTTTGATTAATAATTTTATATTGTATACATGTTAAAATGATTATATATTGGATTAAATATATAAGAATTGGTTTTATCTGTTACTTTTTACTTTCATATATAACTATAAGAAAATTTAAAATTACAAGTCTCGGGCCAGGCTCGGTGCCTCATGCCTGTAATCCCAGCGCTTTGGGAGGCAGAGGTGAGCAGATCACTTGAGGTCAGGCATTTGAGACCAGCCTGGCCAACATGGCGAAACCCCGTCTCTACTAAAAATACAAAAATTCGCCAGGTGTGGTGGCGCATGCCTGTGGTCCCAGCTACTCGGGAGGCTGAGGCAGGAGAGTCGCTTGAACCCAGGAGGCAGAGATTGCAGTGAGCCAAGATCATGCTACTGCACTACAGCCTGGGTGATAGAGCAAGACTCCATCTCAAAAAAAAAAAAAAAAATTACATGTCTCGTATTATATTTTTACTAGAGAGCACTAGACGATATTATACAACTGGATTATATTACTATATATTACAGTCATGTGCTGCATAACAACATTTCCATCAACTGACAGACTAACACACAGGATGGTGTTCCCATAAGATTATAATATTTTATTTTTGTTGTATCTCTTCTATGTTTAGATAAGTTTAAATACATAAATACTTCCCGTTGTGTGACAATTGCTTATAGTGTTCAGTACAGTAACATGCTGTACAGATTTGTTGCCTGGGAGCAATAGGCTATACCATATAGTCTAGGTGTGTAGTAGGCTGTACCATCTAGGTTTGTTTAAGTTCCCTCTATGATGTTCGAACAATGACGAAATCACCTAATGACAAATTTATCAGAACATATTCTCATTGTTAAAGCATGACTGTATATTTTTATGCTATTCTTATATTTAATCACTTTGAAATCACTGGAATTATAATAAAAGTATTAACATTTACTTTAGTGCTTATATGTTAGGCATTCTGCTAATCACTTTTCTCATATGACCTGATTTTATATGCGGGTACCATGTCATATCAGTTTCATACCTAATTGTGTGTGGCACCATGATAGCTATGTGATAGGTACTCATTATCATTATTGTGAATAACTAACTTGTAAGTTTGTCTTATTAGAAATAATTATTGTATTATGAGTAAATATAGGAAAGGCATATTTATTGAAAAGATAAGAAAAATGTTTAGTAAGTTATCTGAGGTGGAATTGCTCTTGACATTACTTTTCCTAATTAAGATGGCGTTGTCTCAGCATTTGGGATTCCCAGAGAAAGTCCTTTCAACTCATGGATATGGCTCAAGAAAGACATATTCAGAAAAAAAAAAAGTGTAAGATGGGTTATATTTATTTTGAGAAACCATCACCCAGCCAAAGAGAGAAAAGGTTATTCCATTCACATCATGTGGTTAGTCTGGGAATCTTTCTAGTATAAAAGCAAGAGGAGGCGTAAAATTAAAGAAAACATTGATGGGGTTTTTAGACACTAAAAAAAAAAATAATAATAAATAAAATGCCATCCTTCTTTGCTTTCTTCTAAAGAATCTCTTTCTGGACTCTCTGAAATAAAACAAATATCCAAAGCCTTTATTCTTCTTCCTAAAACTTGTCTACATTCTGCTCTTGAGATCCATGTCCAATGCAAATTGGGGAAAATACCGTATTACCATGGAGAATGATTAAATAAAAACAGGACCACCGTGAGCTAGATGCCTTATTTCCCTGATGTAATCTGTGTCTTTTATAAATAAATTATGACATCTTTAGAAAGATTTTATTATTGAGTTTTAAATAAATTAGAGAAATAAATTTTGATTTTAAAGCAATGAAATTCATATGGAATTAACTTTGGCTGATACTGAAGATGTAGATAAAACTAAGTACTTTCTCAGTGTTTTACTAGATATTGTTGGTTCAGAAATTTATTATATTGGTAAAGAGATGATATCTCAAACCTTGATTAAATAAGCAATTGAGTAATTTAGAAATTGGTAGAGAGACACCCAGCAAATTGTCCTTTTTAGCAATGTTGATATATATTAATAATTTCTTAGAAATTTTAATACGTCAAAACTAAAATGCATTGCCAACTTCCATATAGTTAACAGAAACTTGGTTTTCTTTTCTCTTACCTTCTATTTTGCTGGCTATTAAATTTAAATAGTACCTTAATGCATTAAAGCTTTGGTTAAATGCATTTTTTAACTCTTTTTCCTATTCTCTTTTTTTGAGTGCAAAGTGCATTGCACACATCATAAATTAATACTGAGAAATCTAAATTTACTCCAATAAGGTCTTTCAGTGAAGGCTTTATAAACTGGGCCCTTGTTTACTCTGTGTGTGGCCACTTTGGTTATTACTAGGGGTTGCACTGACCGCCTTTTCCCAGATTTATGAGACTTGGCAAAAACCTTGAGAAAACAGAGCCCAGCTCCTCTCAATAGAAAACATTATTAGATACTAAATAAACATTAATTTAGGTAAACTGGTACTATTCAGCCCAAAAGGAACATGTTCTTATTTAGATTTGCTCTGATGGGTGAAAGAATATGTGCCAGAAATGATTTATAGAGATCACAAAGAGGGGAACTTAAGTAATTTAAATTTCAGTAATAGGTAAGACTATCCTTAGAAAGACTTTGTGCTCATTCATGTAGGGCAGTGATCCTGAGCTAGGGAGGACATGCATCATGTCCTGCTCCTAGTGGAGAAAGATCAAGACACCAGTCTTTTTTTTAATATTAGCACAGAATCCCCAATAGTACAATGATTAATTTTCTCTGGATTCCAATAAAAACTGAGAAATAGGGCATATTGTGCAGTTAGTTGACATATAGTTTTGAAATAAATTATTAAGTTTTTGACAATGTTAAAATTCCTGAAGAGGTTAAAGAATTTTAAAAGGAATAACTTGAACTTATCCCTCTTCAACAAGTTAATGTCATGAAAAATAAGAAAGGGGGTTAATACGTGTGCTATATTAAAAATGATAGTGCTGCAACTAGGTATAATGTGCTTAGAATTAGATGTCAAATTGGAAAAAATCAGCTATAAAAACAGTTTTGAAACATCTCTGAAATTTTTAATGTGAACTGAATATTAAATAAAATGAAAACATAGTGATGAGTAAAGTGGAAACAATTAACCCATTAGTAGTTTATAAACTAGATTATTGATATAATCTCATTGTTGTAAAATACATTTACGTATATGCATAGAAAATACGGAAAAATAAAGAAGATTTTAACAGCGATCATCTCTAACTGAGGTGTTGATAGGAAGATGGTGTTTTGATTTTCTTTTTGTATACCTACCATTTTTTTAGTGGTAGAATGTATAAAACCACTTTTATAATAATCACAGTCTATTATTAATAGAATAATTAAACAGCAGTAAAATATACATTAATTCATTCATTATTAGGCCAATCCCCAGGAAAACCAGAAGAAACTTGTATTAAATAGATTTATCTCTTAATAATGACTCCTTAACAGAAGCACTTAATCATGTGTTCATGTCTTGCAGGTTGTAGGCTATAGATTATAGGGAGTAAATGTCATATATATATGATATATATATATATAACTCTGTTGTAAAATGTTGGACAGAAATTTGTGCTGATGTTTGAAGTGACTATGATCAACAATGTCTCAGTTTTTCTTTTTAATCTAAGTGATCCTGTACATATCAGAACAGTAAGTCACCTTAAATCCCATCGTCACTGGTCCCTTCATTTAAAGATGAGAAAACTGTAATTCACAAAAATAGAATAATTTACCAACATTTACTGGCAGGGCTTAAACCAGACCTTAACTTATATGATTTCTAATGCCATGCATTTTGACTCTGTCACAATCAAAGTTTTGCATATTTGAGGAAGAGAGAAAATGCAGAAGTCTTATTTAATAAATCAATTATTATTTTATATTGAGTAAAATAAAACATTTTTATTGATGTTAAAAACATTAAGTAAATGCTCTTGTAAACTTAGTTTTTTAACATTAGTAAATATGCTAATATATAAACATTTTGAAAATTATATGATACTTATTAATAAGTCTGCAGTAATATATTGTTAATATATTAATGTAATTAATAGTAGTATGTGTGATAATTAATTACAGCATACTACAAATTTATCTAATTTAACTTGTTTTGACCACTTTTTCTGTGGTTATAATAGTTTACAATGTTGCCCTCTACTCAGGGAGGTAAAAGGTGTTTATTAGATGTGTTTATTGTGTGCTGAGAATAGTTGTTTATTCTGCAACAGCACTGTAAATAACAGTATTTATCATTTGTCTAATTCTTTGATAGAGAAATAGAATGTACATCTTAATATAGTCACAAAAAGAAAATACAATAGTATCTCATAAGTTTTAAAATGGTTATTTTTTCTCACTTCAATATCTCTGAAATCAATGGCGTCTTACAACCAATGCCATGTCATAGTTAAAATAAACAAGATTGTTTTCTTAGTGAGACCTAAAATAATGATGTATATTAAAATGACATCTAGGTTAGATTAAATGTTATAATAAATCATATTTATTCACTTTAGAAACATTTTCATTATAAGTTCAAAAGCATTGTTCTTAAAGAATAGCATTCATCTGTAGTCCCTTTGTGAAAAAGACAGAAATACTGTTACATGGATTTCAGGATGCTATAAATCTTAACTTTAAAGTATTTGCTGATATAAAATGATGTTTTCATTGTGAACATAAAATAATATATATATACAAATTATATATCTATTTGAATAACTTGATATTTTTGATAACTCTTTAGTACTGTTTAAATCTAATAATCAGTGCTCAGATCTTACTTTATTGACATATTAGTAACATTTAACCCAGTGGCTCTGCTGATCACTTTATCTTCCTCTGATTTCTGATTCCTGTGAAGATTTCACAGGAATCCAGAATCTCACATATTTCTCATTGTCCTTCTCCACAAGTAGCTTTTACCAGTCTCAGTTGCTGGCTCAGCCTCATCTCTCTCACCTTTGAATAATGGAGTGTGCCAGGGATCAGTCCTTGCACCTATTTTTATCCTCTATCTGAATTTCTTCCCTTGGCAATCTCACCTCTCATAAATGCCACCCTTATATGTATGACTGCCAAAATTATACATTTATCTTTGACTACTACTTTCACCTTCTGACTTTAATTCAGCTGCCTTCTCAATGTTGCCAGGTGAACGTCCAATAGAAAGCCAGAGCATATCCAAAACCAAATCTTGATCTTCCAGCAACCTCCAAAATGGGAGCTGAACAATGAGAACATATGGACAGGGGGAGGGGAATATCACACACTGGGGCCTGCCAGCAGGTAGGGGGCAGGGGAGGGATAGCATTAGGAGAAATACCTAATGTAGACGATGGGTTGATGGGTACAGCAAACCACCATGGCACATGTATACCTATGTAACCCACCTGCACATTCGGCACATGTATCCTAGAACTTAAATTATATATATTAAAAAAAAAAGGACAGTGAGGCACAAAATGGAAAGAACGGGGTGAAAGGTATTCATGTTAATATACATGTAATATAATTTTGATATTTGAGTTATGTAAATGTTTTATATAATCAAAAAGCAAAACAAAAAATAAGAAAAAAGCTTAAAGTACACAAAAATTAGCCAGGCGTGGTGGTGCACACCTGTAATCCCAGCTGCTCTAGAGTCTGAGACGTGAGAATCTCTTGAACCGGGGAGGCAGAGGTTGCAGTGAGCAGAGATCATGCCACTGTACTCCAGCCAGGGTGATAGAGTGAGACTGTCTCAAAAAATAATAATAAAATTATTAATTAAAAAAGAATATCAGTTATTGCTCTTATAAAATTTATAGAACATTTTATTCCTAAAATTAATTAATTGTTTAATGAGTCAGAACAGCAGATTTCTATTACGTTTCCTCTATATAATTGTTTGACTTCTTATCTGTCTACTAAACATTTATTATGCTTTTACTTTGAGCCCATTCAGCTTCTATGGGCTATCTGAAGTAGATTTAAGAGAGTATACCTTTTCTGTGCCTAAGCATCTTTCCAAATTTTTTGGAGAGGTAAGAGTCACGTAAAATTCAGGCCATATGCAAGAAAATTTGACTGTAAGTCAATGTAGTTGAGAAAAATCTGCTGTAGTTACCCTGGTAGAAAGTGTGTGAGTGTGTTGACCTGGAACTTACCCAGAAATGTTTTTTGGATAAGATCGGATCAGGACAGCAGAACATCACACAGAGGAAGAAGGAAATGAATATAATTTAGATGGGGTGTGTTCATTGACTATTTTGCCTGGAACAGGGAGTGCACATTGAGGAATGAGGAAAGTAATTTGTGTAGTTAAAGAAGGGATTTGGATACCAACCTAGGGAGTTTATATTTCAAGATGGCGTTATGAAAGCAAAATTTGAAGAAAACAAGTACAGAAAACAAGTTATCCATTTCCAGGATTGAAGTCTACGGTTCAAGTCCGGAATACCAATTGTAGCAACCCAGGCATCAGAGCAACTCGGTGCTACATTAGTGGCATGAAAATGGAGGAGAAAAATTAATCGTAGGTAAAAAATAGCGTGTACATTATTAAAGGTATCATTAATACTGATAACAACTTTGATAAAGAGCAGATATTCCCTTGCCATATCCCTGTAGTGTCTGTTATGTGTGTGAGTATATATGAGATATATAAATATATATATACACACACACACACACCCCTATGTATATACCATATATATGTCTTATATATCGTATCCTGTATATACCCTATGTATATACTATATACGTCATATCTATGTCATATATATACATCACATATATACACATCATATATGCCTTTTATGTATATCATATATACCATATTTAATACATGTTACTTCTCCATATGATAAAAATAAATTATAATATCTGAAATCAGAGTTTCTCATATCTGACTCTGCTGTACATAAGATTTAATAACATTGATCCCTGAAAAAGTAAAACTGAATTAAGTCAAAAAAGTTAATCTCTTTTTAAAGAAAAAAGTCTATGTACGTTGTTAATCATTTAAAAAATATTCATAGACACTTTGCTTTGCTAAAACTACATAAGTCACATTCCTGTTATACTGATGACATATCAACATACTAAATTTACATAAAAAAAATCCTGACCCTGAGTGGCTAATTGAATTCCCGAAAATAAGATGTCCAGGACTACAGTCATGTCTTTAGACCCTTAACTCAGAGCACTTTCCGCTAAAGCATGGTGGATCCCTGTTCATGTTCCCTTTGCATTCTTTATCAAAGAGTAACTGGAAAATCTGACACTTATATAAAACATCAGAATTGAATAGTTCAAGTTAAATGATAATAAAAATCTGTAAATAGTAAAAAATAAAAATGTATTTTCCCAGTTGATACACATTACATTTTTTAGCAAGACAAAGCATAACATGCCTTTCAATGCACAATGATTTTACTTTCCTTTAATATTTTAAATAAAAACATATTGTAGACAATTGTATAATTTAATTGTTTTAAACTAAAATAATCTTGAAATACCATTTACAGATTATAAAAATGTTTTTTAATATGTTACTTTACCATTTTGCGCTACATTGATTGATCAATAGATAGATGATATAAGCTTGTTTTAAATAAATCAAATGCAATATTTGGAAAATCAAAGTTCCGTGTATACTTAATGCTGATGCTTATCATCATCCCTGGAAGCTGGCAGCCGTTGTTGAATGATTAAGTAAAATAGTACACAAGTCAACTTTTTAAAGGAAAAATCTTGATTTTATGAGGATAATGCAATACAAGAATTTTACTGAAGCATTGTCTGAAAAACTGATTTATTGAAGTGCCAAGGATAGAAAGATATCTTTTTCTCATTGTTTTATAATCAAGAATTCGTTGCTCTTCATTGACATTCCAAAGGACACACGCATCCACTATTACAATTGAACTCCACATTCTTTCTTACCCAAGATAGCAATAATCTCTACATCTCTACATTTTTCCTCTGAGTAGCTTGCATATTTTACCACTTAGACATTGCTCTCTCATCCTCTTTTTAATCTGGGTGTGCATTTATTTAGGAAAAGGTCTGTGCTGTGAATTTTCTAGAAATGTGGGAATCGTATAGACAGGATAAATGCTTAATGGATAGTTCTCAAATATGTCTTTAAATTCTACTTAATTTTATGCTTTGTCTTCTGGATACAACTCAACAATTCACAGGAAGAGAGAAGGAGAAGTAGAAACGTGATAGTAAATAATCCCATTGAAATATCATTTTCTTATTATAATTTTTTTTTTAACTGAGCCAACAGGGATAGGAAGAGGGAGAAACTTGACAAAACTTTCCAAATTGTTTTTGTTTTTAATTAATTTTTTCTAATTTTTTTCTTTTTTAATGTTTATTTATTTATTTATTTATTTTATTATGCTTTAAGTTCTAGGGTACATGTGCACAACGTGCAGGTTTGTTGCATATGTATACATGTGCCATGCTGGTGTGCTGCACCCATTAACTCATCATTTACATTAGCTATCTCTCCTAATGCTTTCCCTCCCCCCTACCCCCACCTCACAACAGGCCCTGGTGTGTGATGTTCCCCTTCCTGTGTCCAAGTGTTCTCATTGTTCAGTTCCCACCTATGAGTGAGAACATTCAGTGTTTGGTTTTTTGTTCTTGCGATAGTTAAATGAGCATTTGCTCACTTCTGAATTATAAGTACCAACATGATTCACGTGCAAACCATAACCAGTTGAGGGAATGGAACTATCCTAGTCTATAATAAGAAATAATTGTATCAAAAAGAAAGAAATAATTGTCATAATAGCCATTGTTTATTTTGCAAGTACTTTGTAGATACAGATTTTAAAGTACATTAATTCAAATGCAAAAACATAGCAAAGTTGCCGTTACCTGCTAAATTTCAAAGAAAATCTTATCCTGGAAATGGTAAAACTGGAATTCATAATCAAGCCTGTCTGACTCCAAAGTTCAAATTCTTACCATTACCTCGCGGCCCTTCTCTACACACAGGGGTTTTCTAGGATATTCTCAAGTGATGTTAGAAAAAAAAATATGTGGATCTAAAAACTTGCAAAGAGATACCCAGAATTACAAAGAATGTCCCTGAATCACTCAGTTATTCCTCCTGTTTTGGAGGGTATGAATCTTTATAACATCTATAGTTCTTTCTAGTTTAGTCCCCACTTTCCCATATGTTCCTTGGACACTTGGGGAGACACAAGGATTTTGAGTTTTTATGATATTACACACAAGGATGCTGTAAAGAGATTTGAAAAGCTTCTCCATCATATGTCAAAGTGGGCTGGTGAAGCAAAGATGAGACTGAGTTCTTCTTTCATTTATTTAATAAGTAAATACTCACATCTGACTCCATACCAGGGACTGTGTTAAGCTTTGGGGATATAGTGGTAAATGTAATAGATGTCCCAAATTCATGTGGTTCAAAAGAAGTAAAAGTACATGTTTCGGTAGATGGAGATTATGCTTGTTCTGGAAGGTACAAATGAAAATCTTGTAAGATTTAGGGAATGATCTACTTATCACTTGGAAATATATTTTAAACTGTGATTTTTATTATGCTATAACAACTCATGTTTTGAATACTCTAAAAAAGTACAGAAGTTGTAATTAAAACTAAATTTCTTGATATGCATAAACATTTTTGGTTATTATAATATCTAAATAAGTCTTCAAAAATAACTTTAGGCTGGCTTTCTGTCAAAACCATTTCTAAGCATTTATATCAGCTCCAAGACCTCCCTCATAGACTTTGTCTTCAAACATATTTAGTAATCTCTAGTTGAAAATTCTAAAAAAATATTTTTCATTCTGCCTTTTATTTTGTATAGTCTAACAATTTTCATATCCAATAAAGCAATTAAGTATGTTCTTTTTATTAGGATTTCAGTTTGGCAGTGCATAGGGGCTCAATGAATTAGAAGTTCAGAGGAAAATAATGTATTATTAATACTGCAATAGGGACCTTATCTAATTGTGCATTGAAAAACATGTACACTGTGGAATGGGAGTTGAGAATTTTAATGCCAAATTATACAAACACATTTGTAAATATGATAGGAGAATATGGGAGTTTCCAGACTTCCTTTTAAGTTTCATAGTTACTATCTTTAGAAAATACTTGCTATCATAGTCCATGTAAAAATGGAAGACCATTAAGCTAACATTTGTTAGAGCTAGCTATGTGCCAGAGAAGATACTAAGTGCTTTCCATGCATTATTTCATTTTATTCTCACAACAATCATATTTGATAAGAACTGATAATCCTATTTCGTAGATGCAGAAACTGAACTTAGAGAAATTAAGTGAATTCTCTCAGAGGATAAAGTTGATAAGTTACAAAATAGAAATTACAACCAAACCATCTTATAGCCAGAGACTGAACTTTTAACCAGTAGGCTGAGCGATCCCTGGAAAATTCAAGAATTTTATCTCAGTTGCTATAACACATGATAAAAACAAATAAGTGTAATTATTGAGGATTTTGAGAGACTATCTGAATTGAACTCTGTATTTAAAAATTCAGAACGTTGTGATAGTTTTAGAACATTGTGCTACCTTTCAAGTCAACTTCTGAGATCATGTAGTAAAAGGTATTATATTTTCTCCAAGAGGGAAAGATGTAAAAAATAAAAAAGGAGAAATATCCATCGGCAGCTGTGTGTATGCTCAACTCAGGAATCTCCTGCTTATCCTGACTGAGGCACTTTTTAACATTCATGTAAGTCCAGTTTTTAAGATGTAGCTGAGGATATAAGGATGAGACTAAACACAGCTCAGCAACTGATACCACTATGTTGATAGAGAACTAGATAAGGAGGGTGATAAAGGTTGAGGGGAAATTAGATAGCACAAATATTCAACACATGACTTCAACAGAACAGTCATGCAAAAAGAAGAAAGAAAGAAAACATATCTACATAGGAAGACCAGAGAGGTTTTTTATAAATATGTGGCTGCCTGATAAAGAAGCTGAAATTTCTGGCACTTTATTAGTCTCACTATCACAAGACAGCAACCCAACTCATTCTATACATATTGCATATGCACTGGGTAACTGCAAGTTACTTTCTGAACACAAATATATTAGTCCAGGAACTACTCCTTTATACATATTAAGAGAATGTAAAAGAGATGAATTCAGCATTAATAATAGAAGCTCTTTAATAAGATCCATATTATGCTTCTATATTGCATGTCCGGTACATCAAATAATGTTTCTAAAAGAGTGTTATGAGGTCATACTTTAAAATATAATAAATTCACGTGAAGGCATGTATAAAGATAGTATAAAACTTGTATTAATTACAAGATGATATTTCTACATGTTATTATGTTATTTGGAATTATATAATACATTGACATTAATTTTTAATTTTATTAATTTTTATTTGAAGACAGTAAAGTTCATGCTAGAGAAACATTTCATCCTTATGCAAATATGTATTTTTTAATATGTGCTTTTAATAGTCCATGTTAGAAGCACCAGAAATATTAAGATGTTCTAAGATACATAGTAGCTCTTTGAATCTGTGGCAGAGACAACTTCAACTCTTGGTATGCTACAAATACAGTAATTTTGAAAACTGTTACAAATAATACTGGCATGTTTAAGATCTGAAATGGTTTAAAATGTTATTAAAAGTTTTTTTTATGTTTAACCTACCAAAACCTAATTCAATCTCAATATGATAACCAATTTTGCCATGTTTTAAGTTAGGAGACATTGCTTCACTGTTTTACGAGTTTCCATAGTCAATAAAATAATTTTTGTTTTCTTGCTATATATGAAAGTTGTGAATGTTTGATATATAATCACAGGGTATTATAAATGAAATTTGATCAAAACTATGTTTTATAAGCTGGTATGGATTTCTAAATATACTTGGTAAAAACATAACAATTTTAATGTAAGTAACAATAGTTTCAAAAATTGATCATAAACAAAATATAGCTGTTTTTAAACATGATTCTTTTTCATGTAAAAATTATTTTAATTAACTATCTAAAATAATTTCAGACACATGTTCAAAAATGGTCAGCAACTACTAAAATATAAATTATGTGAGGTTCCTAAGTGACATCATAATTAGGAAGAATAAATTTTAAAGAAAGCTGAAAACAGATAACATTAATAAAGAGTTTGTTAAAAAACTTCATACCTTTAAACCATACTATACTAGTTGTAAAACTAAATACTAGGTGTGGGAATGGAAACTAGAACACTGAATTAAGTCTCATAGATGAATAAATTTTTTTAAATTACAACCTGTTAAGATTCAATACAAAGGATATATTGAATTGCAGACATACATTATTGTTATACTTTGAATATACCATTGAATGTACTATATCTTTGTATTTCACAAGATCCACAAGATTTTTAAAATTTGTTTTCCCCTTTAGAAGCTAGTATCCTTTCTGGAGAAGGCATTAAGGGAAGCATACTTCTTTTAATCTTTTTAATCCAAGTAAAAATCTTAAAGTCAAGTACTACACATATACACCAATGTTTATTCTACTTTGATTTTAAAGTTTTATATGAAGTTATTGTTGATCGGGTATTTAGTTATTTTCTCTTTCTTGATAAATTATGTGATTTAATTTAAATGAGTAGCATTAGAGGCGCTCCAAATACAATTATGTTATATCCTTCATAATCAGATTCAAACCATCACTTTCATTCTCCCCTATTAAACTATAGAAATGGAACTTATTTGCTTGCTTGTTTATTTGTGTTTATGATCTCAAAGAATTAAAATTATTTTCTTCATTTGCTTTCATACTCTTGGATGTTATATAGTATTTTCCTGAAAACTCTGCTTCACAGGCCTTATAAACTCTACTTGTACTTTCAGATAATCATGAATTGTCTTTAAAACCATAATTTTCTCTTGTTCTTAAATGGAGTTTTAATAGAAAATTAAGACATTGAATATAATGATTTTTAAATGGCTAACACTCACGGATCACTTACTGTGTACTGGGCAGGGTGCGGTGCTTCACATCATGGTTTCTTAGTCCTTACAAGGAAGGAATCAGATACCTTTGTTATCCACAATTTCAGGTGAGAAACATGAGCCACAGTATGGTTAAGTAACTGGCCCATGGATAAACAGAAAGCAAGTGACAGAACTTGGCTTTTTGCCTGTGCACTTAACCACCGTGCTAGTATGCTTTTGACATGTCCCAGAAGAGTTACGGAAGATATGACCTGGGATATGTGGAGGTGTAGCTAAAAGAAACTTCTTTTACCTTGTACGACAAGGCAGTCATATAAGGTACAAATAATGGAACTTATGATATCAATTTATTTATAAAACTTACATATTTGTTTTAAGCTATTTTTAACTTTCTCAATAGCAGAGTTAAACCGAACATAGGAATATTTACTGAGGAATTTGAGAACTTTTGAATTTCTGGTAGAAGCTGGTAGATTATTTATAGCAAAATTCAGATTTCTCCTATGGATAACGATTTTCCAGACATCCAGCTCTTTTCTGAGCCAGAAGTCCCCAACAATGAGCATGTGCAAACTTATTCTATAATGTTTACCTTATAATGACACAATTAGAAATACAAGTGGGTTAGAACATTGCATCTGAAGCATGTCAAAACAAGATGAAACACATGAACATATGTCATTATCATTAGAAATATAAAAAAAGTTCACTAAATAACTATTACTGCTAAGACTGCTGGACAATTCTTTCATTTGTTGAAAGAAAAGCTGTCTTTTTTGATTGCATAAGTCATCATCAGTTGTTGAATTTAAAATGTTAGTTATTAATAGTTGCTGAGTTTGGTCAAATACCATGAAATCAAATCTGATATGAAGACTTGGTTCCTAAATTCCACATGTGATGCTAAGTTCCTTTCACATGCTGCCTATTTGTGTTCCCAGATAGCGTTATGTTTATGAAAATTATTTAAATTTTTTCTCCTATTTCCCTATGGTGTTTGTTTCCCTAAGGTGTTTCATTATATAGTGAAGAAAGAAACAAATAGTGTTAATAAATTTAGCACATCTTTTTTAAAAAAATAAAATAAGGCTATATAGGATTCATTTAACTAATTGTAAGTATTTTGATCTCAACAGTACATGTGTTCCTGGATAATTTGTGTGAATATGAAACTCAAGGTCATAATTTTCCTGCTACATGCAGTTTTTTTAGATTAAAAGTTTGCTGTTAAATATGAGCATTGCTGGTAGATTTGATGGCATTTCTTTATCTGTTTATATAAAAGGGTTAGGATTTTTATGAAGAATCCTTATATTGTCCTACAGCATACCTCTCAAAAACGTAATTTAATTACTTCATAAGTATTTACTCCTTTCCAATAGTTACAACCTTAAAATTCTAAACTAAGTAGGTATAACCCCATGTTATAATTTAGTCTTAGTGTAGGAATTTATTGAAATGCTATTTCCTATACATAAGTGGTTTTGTATAAGCAGGCTTATATATTTTTACATATTGGCAACTATAACTTCTGTATGTTGTTTTGATGATAAGATGAAATACTCATCTCACAGTCTGATAAGATATGTATTAAATAACAAAAAAATCAATTTTTCCTCCTTTGACATAACTAATTTTTTTCAGTAAATATTTTTAATTAGAAAATTAAAATATACATATGAAGATCGTGAAAAACATGACTACCACACATGTCAATAAATAAAAAGAAATTCTGTTTTACAAATTTATCTGTCTTTCCTATGTAGGTGTTGTGCTCTTCTCTTCATGCATCTCTGCATTGTTCTTACCTTAGAATAAGTGCTGCTGAAAGAAACACCACGATAATAGTTTAAAATATAATAAAGTTGGTGAGGCACAGTGGCTCACGCCTGTAATCCCAATACTTTGGGAGGTTGAAGCAGGATGATCACTTGAGGCCAGGAGTTCAAGAGCAGACCAGCCTGGTCAAAATAGTGAGACCCTATCTCTACAAAAAAAAAAAAAAAAAAAAAAAAAAAAAATTAGCTGGGCAAGTGGCACATGCCTGTAATCTCAGCTCCTCAGGAAGCCGAGGCAGGTGGATCACTTGAGCCCAGGAATTCCAGGCTGCCATGAGCTGTGGTCATGCCACTGCACTCTAGCTTCAGTGACAGAGTGAGACCATATCTATCTCTAAAAAAAAAAAAAAAAAAAAAAAAAAAAATCATAAAAATACCTGTATTTCTTTGAAAAACAAGTTTCCAAGTACTCAATTATTTATGCTGATACAGAGACCATGGAGCCACTGACTTGGTTATAAAATAGAATATTCTGTACATTTTGTTATGAATAATCAATTTTTTAAAATTCAAATCCATTTATTCTTCCCATAGGCAGAATATTTATAATATTAGATATATATTATAAATTCTGCAGAAATATTAAATGGACATATAATTCAACAGCTGAATGAATAACTGAATGTGAATTTCAGAAAAGAATAAATTAAAAATTTTGGATATTTGCCAAAATATTGCTTAGTTTTGATAAAAATGACATTTCTAAAAAGTAAAAGGGCTTGACTAAATTAGAAATAAGCATATCTCAATAATAAAAACATAGTTGGCCCAGCGCGGTGGCTCATGCCTGTAATCCCAACACTTTGGGAGCCTGAGGCGGGTGGATCACGAGGTCAGGAGCTCGAGACCAGCCTGATCAACATGGTGAAACCCTATCTCTACTAAAAAATACAAAAAATTCAGCCAGGCATGGTGGCGTGTGCCTGTAATCCCAGATACTCAGGAGGCTGAGGCAGGAGAATCACTTGAACCGGGGATGTGGAACTTACAGTGAGCAGAGATCGCTCCACTGCACTCCTGTCTAGTTGACAGAGTGAGACTCTGCCTCAAAAATAAAATAAAATAAAATAAAATAAAATAAAATAAATAAAAACATAGTTAATTCTTACTTCATTATTCCAAGAAAATATAATAAATTTCCCTTCGTATTTTCAATAATTCCTACTCAGCTTTATTCAAGTCTCTTCATTAAAAAAAAAAAAAAGCAGAAATACCTAAGAGGCACATATTAGAATATTTGAGGTCAATGCTTTTGAGTTTTAAAAAACAACCAATTTATGTTTTGAGTGCAGACATTAAAATTTGACAAAATGTTCTATAATTCTCCAAAAGCATATTATAAGACTATCTTGGTCATGAAAAGTTGCATGAGTTAAAATGCTCCCGAGGGTATAAGAATTTGAAAAGGAAAATACTGAAACTTTGGGCTGTCGATTAATCTGATTTGAAGAAAGGTCAACTCTGATGATGTTGTTAGTACTTTCTCTGACCCTTCAAATTGATAAGTATCAATTGCTGCTTTCAAGAGCAAATTGATGTGAGATTTAGGATGAGGAAAATGAATATCAATAATGTCATTCACGGTAATATTTTATTACATTTTTATAAATGTGTTAACTTCAACAGTTTAGACCTTGGAGGCACTTTATTTCTTTGGGACCTCTTTACAACTTAAACATTATTTTGTTGTTACTGTTATGGTCAGGAAAAAATGAAACCCACAAGGCTTAAACCTAAGAGATTACATACATATATTCTAAAATCTCACAATTGTATTATTTTCTGTTGAATTCATTAGAGGTAAGATCTTACAGAATTTTATTTGGCTCTTAGTACATGGCTATAAGGCATGCAAACCCAAGTAAAATGTTAACAGTGCTGCTTTGTTGAACAGGGATTATAAAACAATATACTCTCAGCGTATTTTAGAAATACAAACATAATGTTTAAACCACTACAAAATAAAAAATGTAGGTACTGTAATTTATATTTACTGACAACTAGCTTAGCTCAGCTCTACAACTAATTTCTGATGATAATCGTAATTTGTTTGGTGTGTGGAGAAATATCATTGGCCATCATAAAGAGGTTTGGAAGTAGATTAGCATTTAATCAAATATAAGACTCTTCCTGATCTCTGAGGAGTCAGATGGCCTTCCAGACTCCTTTAGAATATATCAATTGATGGAGAATTCATGGCATCTGAAGACAATGAAGTCCATTAATGAACAATTAGTCTTTCAACAAATACTTGCTATCTTACTAAAGTAGTAGGATATTTTATATGCCTGTTAGAAAATACACAGAAGGAAACTTGGAAAGGATAGGATAAATTTATGTGAAAGTTCTAGCATTCCAAGCTCTATTCCTGTGGACCTTTTCACATACCACTTGAATCCTACTTTGATATTATTGCATTTGATCAATGGAATATATAATAGTCCCCTGTAACATAAAGCTTCTCTGTGTTTGCCTATGTTACCTCTTTGGCTTTCGAGTTTTTTTCTATAATCCCTTTTTGTTGTGCTGTCCACAGCCATGCCAGGAAGTAATGTTACCAATAATTGATCAGTCATGTGCACCCTACAGGAAAACCATCTAATCAAACAATAGCTCAAAATACGAGCAGCAATTTGGCAAAAGTGAGTTAATACGGATATTGCTTTTTATACTGACATAGGCATATTTCCTTGTGCTTTCTGAATTGGGTAAAAAACATTCTCAAGTGACCTTATATGTACCACTAAAGTATAAAGAACAAAGAGCTCTTTATAAAATTAAAATATCAGGGGTTCTTTCCTTCCCTTCCCCAACCTACACACACATGCACACACACACACACACACACACACACACACACTTGAGAAGGAATCCTAAATCTAAGTGTTCTAGATTTTCATGCAAGAAAACTTACATATTTTAATCATTGTTCCGTGCATAGAAGCTATTTTTTCACACTAATAATACCTGATCCTGGCTTAATGACTTTTGGAACAAATGCATATGAATAAATAAAGCAAATCAATGAAGTTCACATGTAAAATTTCATATCTCTTGCTCCCCAAATAAATTTTACCATCCATCTAGTAAGTTCTGGACTCTTTGTGTTCCTTAGGGAAATGGCACAAGGCCTTCTTGAGGTTAGATTATGCATTTGGATCTCTGATTTAGTGGAACAGTGTGTAAAAGTCTCTCATAATCAGAAAACTCCCTATTGGCTCCACATCTGAAGATTCCCAAGAGTGCTGTTTCTATCAGGGAGCATCTGGAATAGATTATATGCAGTTAATTGGCTCCAGGTCAAGCTTGTTACAGACAGTAGCATGCAGTATAACCTACGCATTTCACTAAATCCACCCACTTTTGGTTAAATCACACCTACTTCTCTCCATAATTCATCCCAGATGCACAACACACAGACATGTGCACACAACACACACACACACACACACACACGAAGACAGCAAAATATCAATAGAGTAGGGAGGTGGTTGTTGGCAAGACATTTAACCCATAAATTGTCTCAATTAAAAGATTAACTATTGAATTTATAGGATTGTTGGGAATAAAAACAAAGAATCAGGACCAGTAGATTGTAGGTCTTGAGTGTTTTATAGTAGAAAAATATATAAAGGCTTTTATTTTAAGTTCCAGCAGTTTCACCATTTTTACTTTATTTTGTTCCTCCAAGTACAGGTTCAGCACACATGGGCACTTCTCAGAATGTCTTAGTAGTAAGGAAAGCAGGGCTTTGATTTTTAACTTATTTAACAATATTAATGAGTTTGGTTACAAGGAACAGTGTTACTACTGTTCATTGAAAACCAAAACATCAATCTTCTTAACTTACGATGTTAGAGGCACAGGGCATGTCTTAGCGATTAATGACCAGTTGGAGGAGTAGATATCTCAATGCATAGCCAAGGGCCATTAACCCCAGCTAGTCATTAATTCCCAGGAAATGTCCTGCACTGAGGTCATTATTGCTAATAAAATGCACATATGGAAAGTTCCCTCTTTTTTGCCTATGTATATAAACATACATTCACATTACACGCATTGTTACATGTCATAAAAGGTATTTCACATGTCCAGAAGCTCAAAAAAAAAAGTGTAATGAGAAATTTAATATACTCAGTCTCTGCATTCATTTTACCTTTCACTTTTTTTAGAGGGTATGGGTAGGAGGGAGAATACATGTTTGTATGCCATGGCTGTGAGTCTGCTGCAATCAGATATCAGTGCTTTGCTAATAATGTGAATACAAGAAATAATGGAAGGAACAGGATAATGGGATTGGAGAAGCACTGATGAATGTGGGTGGAACAGCACACTTGATCAATACCAAAAGGCAGTACGAAGTTACCATATGCATTGTTTTGAGTCCTAATGTATTAGGTACCAGAATATGCAAGAGCCAAATTTAAGGGTTAGCCCAAGATTCTCTTTGGTGTCCTTCTGTTCTATGCCACTGAATTATGCCACATTCTCTTCCCTTTCATAGCCATATAACCAAGTCTATCATGCAACCTGCCTTGCTATTCAGGAGTCCTTAACAAGGTTTCACTGTTTTCTGAAACTGTCTCTGTTTGCTTTTCCAGTCTCTTTTCTCTGTCCTCCATGAAAGTATACTTCTCTTGTTTAAGCCTATATGATACTCCTTTGAGTTATCTGGCATAGCATATCATAAATGTCTCCATTTTAAATTTATTTTATGGTAGTTTATTGTGTATAATCAACCATTCCCTTCAGAAAAATAATCTTATTCATTTCCTCACCTTATAAATGGTCAGTGATTAGATATGATGCCAATGGCTGATAAGAATATATATAAGTGGATATATGTTAGATATTCAAATATCATCGCAAGTTATATAAATATATCTTTATTAACATATAAATATATGCATATTTAAAACTTGTATTGGAATTTGTATAACAGCAGAAAGTTTTTAAGGAGAATCTGTAAGTCAAAGAATACTGTTATTCTAACTAACAAGTTAAAACTAACTTTTAAAACTAACAAGTTGCAAGAATGCATTGAGATTGAATGATTCAAAACTCATATATTCAAATCTAATCTGATAAATTTTTTTCTGTAGATCAGTTAAAGTGACAGTTTTGTGGCAATAGCATTAATGTGTTCCTACTGGCCGTTAAATAATATAAGTTTTAGGACTTTATTTTATTTTTTTAAAAAGGCTTTATTAGTGTTAAATATTAAAATTAGCATAATTGAGGTTTTTAAAACTAAAATTTTCATAAAGGGCTGCTGATGGTGTAGGTCTTTTTGGTCAGAAAGACATTCCTGTTGTCTCTCAAATTTTATTTAATTTAGGTGAAATGTTCAGGAAATGTCAATTAAATGTGAATAAAATTTGCAATATTTGTTATATTTAATACAACATGATTGAAAGAGAATCTAAACCAACTTGATTATTTGCATATGTAGTAACTTTCTAAAAGAAGAATTAAATGTTGACAGATTATATACAAAGAATAATTTAGTATTACTTATAGGTATCTTTGAATGTAATGAAATGTAATGATTGATGAAACAACTTATTAAGCACTCACGTTTAACATTTCATGAAGAAATGCAGCATAAAATTTGAAGTCTATCCTTAAATATTTATCATGTATAAACATAATACACATCAAAATTTGATTTTATTTTACTTCCCAAGACTTGACTTAACTTCTGAGATTTAAGGTAACTGAAATCTTGATATTCAAAGTCTGGGAGACATTTTAATACATTGAAGAGCTGATCTCACTTAAGAAAAATTCAACCCTTATTAAGCCTTCTCTTAAAACTAAACAATATAGGCATAAAATATTTATTTTGAATGTTAACTAATTAGAAAATTACTTAAAGTCTAATGCTTTTTTTATTATGATCAAAGCTATCACCAAGAAATCTATCATCAAAGAAATTATTGGTTCTGTGGCCTATTTCCTAGTAACAGCAGTAAGTTAATTAACATGGAAGAGAAGTTGAAGACTCTAGCAGGAGCTGAAGATCACTAGATTCTACCATAATGCAAAGCACCCAAAGACTTAGGTGTGAAGAAAGCAGACTCTAGCTAAAGTCCTGATCATATGTTGATTTGATCCATCTCTTACTTGCCGTGTACCCCTGGAAGAACTATTTAACTCTGTACCTCAATTTTGTTTCATCGGTGAAGTGAGATAAATAATTACCCACCCTTAATGGCTATTTTTAAATTAAATCATTTAATCTATGTAAAGCACTTTTAAAAAAGTATTGGGTACATATAAATGCTCAATAAATATGATTTGTAATTTTTGTTACCAGGCTTAGTTTGGAATACATGTTTTGATTTACTCTACATCTTATGGAAAACAGCCAAGTTAGCCTATTTTATGGCAACCTTGTTAATTACCACCTCCTCCTTCTTATAAACCCTTATATTTTAGAATTTGTTTTTCTATTCATTACTTCCCTGTGTGGAATAATATAGGTTTCAGGTAAGATCGCATTGTTCCAGGCCTAACACCTATACTGGGGCCCTGACATAATTAAATTTAGTTTCTCACATTTAAGTGGAATTTTTAGATGTCTCTAAACTCAGAAACAAGAGAACTTGTCTCAAAATGACAGCTTTTGTCTGTTTTAGTTGGTGGATCTTTTCATTTGGGGATGATGTGGGGCACGTATAGGCTTCTACCAATGAGAGTGGTCTCATCTGATCAAATAATTCAAGTTTCGAAAAAAGTTGGTTCTTCAGATATTTGCTTAAACAAAACACAAAGCAACTTTAGTCAAGGAAAAAATGTTAAATAACAAAATAGTTTAAATTCTTGTGGTGCATTTATTTCTACATCTGAGCAAAGCCAGTCCTTAATTTTATTCCCCAGTTCTGATTCATTTCTATAAGAGTAAAACAAGAGCGATGGAGAAATTATTTTTAAAAATCTATGTACATTCAGAACATTATAATTTAGTAAGTTGAGGAAAATCTACCAATTGCTATCTTAATAGTTTTTTTTTTTTTTGTACTTAAAGTTCTGGGATACATGTGCAAAACGTGCAGTTTCTTACATAGGTGTACACGTGCCATGGTGGTTTGCTGCACCCATCAACCTGTCATCTACATTAGGTATTTCTCCTAATACTCTCCCTCCCCCAGCCCCCCAGCCCCCAACAGGCCCTGGTGTGTGATGTCTCCCTCCCTGTGTCCATGTGTTCTCATTGTTCAACTCCCACTTATGAGTGAGATGATATGGTATTTGGTTTTCTGTTCCTGTGTCAGTTTGCTGATACCTTAATAGTTTTCTTTTTTACTCTTTTTTAGATTAAATTAACACCGTTTGAAAGAGAACATTGTTTTCATCATGAATGCTAATAAAGATGAGAGACTTAAGGCCAGAAGCCAAGATTTTCACCTTTTTCCTGCTTTGATGATGCTAAGCATGACCATGTTGTTTCTTCCAGTCACTGGCACTTTGAAGCAAAATATTCCAAGACTCAAGCTAACCTACAAAGGTAAATATATACATATTTTCTAAATTGTTTATTAAGATTTTTAAATGTCTTTTTTGATTGCTATATTTTTTCTTTTTAGAGAAGCATATTGACTTCTGTGAAATGTTTATTATGTTGACATCAGTTCATAAAAATAGAATTATACAACATGAAGCTCAATTACTCATTTTTTGTTAGGAAAAAGATGCTAAAGTTATTCAAGTACCCTTTTCAGCCCAGTATTTATAATAATCAATTTGATCTGCAAGTGGTAAACAGTTTGGTGTTAAAAGAAATAAATTCCTAAAAATAGAAAAATGTTAACAAATTTCACATAACTCTTACTAGTTTATTCCTAGTTAGAGGGGATTTTTTTTAAAACACAGTAAGGTATCTTCAAAAAGAATTTAAGACAGCAGGATAGCTTCAAGTTGTCAACTATATACGTATTTGGTAATAGAAAAAGACAATGTGAAAGGTTTAAATATAAAAAAGATGAAACAATTTTCTAAGAAATGAAATCTGCTAAGCTAGTTGTTTTTAAATGTTTGATATAAAAGCAAAGTTATATGAATTATGGTTGGTCATCTTTGTGTGTGTCTGTGTCCAGTTTCACGCCCAGATAGTTTTTAGTTTTCCTTTTTGATGTACTCTGGGCTTCATTAATACCTCAAGAAATAAAAGGGATGTAGGGAGAATAAAACTTCTTTATTCTCAATGTGATAGGCAAAAATTATGCTGGCAATTTGAATATCCTCTGATATCTTTAAGATGACATTTTATAGACAAATGAAATACCAATAATAAAAGCAAATTGGATGTCAAATCTAAGAGTAAGTTGAATTAGCACATTATATCCATTACAAATTTTGTATGTTGGTATTTGTACAGAATATAGGTCATGTATTAAAGAGTTAAACAATAATTTATGTATTTTTGAGTTCTTATGTATTTATATGTATCAAACTCATTTAAATTGGAAGTATATTTTTTGGTAATCTAGGATGTTTTTATCTGGAAAAATTGATCACATTATGAAATATAATTTATTGATGTCTTATTTAATCAATAATTTAAACCTTTTTTTTTTTTGAGATGAAGTCTCATTCTGTTGCCCAGGCTGGTGGGCAGGGCATGATCTCGGCTCACTGCAACCTCTGCCTCCTGGGTTCAAGCGACTCTCCCTCCTCAGTCTCCCGAGTAGCTGGGATTACAGGTGCCCACCACCACGCTTGGTTAATTTTTGTATTTTTAATAGAGATGGGGTTTCACCATGTTGGCCAGGCTGGTCTCAAACCCCTGACCTCAAGTGATCTGCCCACCTCAGCCTCCCAAAGTGCTAGGATTACAGGCGTGAGCCATCTCGCCTGGCCATAATCGATAACTAAAACCTGTATTTGAATGTCTTCCATTTCTTAATCATAGATATATTCAATTTTCTGTCATTCCCCTAAAATTATCTTAGTTTCAAGTGAACATTAACAGTTATGGTAAGGTTTAGGCTATAAATTAAAAACAAAATCAAGGCTTTTAACCATGCCAGTATAAATAGTACTGAATTATACCTTCTTCCATAAACAACTATTCAACTAGATAAACTACATGAAGCAACTATTTTTAGATATTGAGCAATAGGCAGCAAAGATGAACGAAAGAAACCACCAGTGGTACATGCCTATAATCCCAGCTACTCAAGAGGCTGAAGCGAGAGGATTGCTTGAGCCCAGGAGTTTGACTGCAGTGAGCTAGGACTGCATCATTGTATGCAAGACTCTGTCTCTAAAAAAAAAAAAGAAAAAAATTCACTTAATGGTGTGACTCGGAAAGGGTTTGGGGCAAACGGGGAATTTGTGAGCTGAGCCAAGATATTGAGCTGAAATATTGGAGGTCAAGGAGTGCTGAATGATATAGCAGTTCTGCCCACCCAGAATTTTAAAAGTTTACCAAAACCTGGGGCACTCAGGTGACATGCTGCAAGGGTCATTTTGTTTTTTAATTTTTATTTTAAGTTCAAGGGTGCATGCCCAGGTTTGTTACGTAGGCAAGTTGTGTCATGGAGGTTTGTTGTGCAGATTATTTCATCAAACATGTAACAAAACTTGTACCCATTAGTTATTTTTCCTGATTCCTGATCCTCTCCCTCCTCCCTACCTCCATGCTCTGATAGTCCTCAGGGTGTATTATTCCCCTCTAGGTGTCCACGTATTGTCATTGGTTAGTTCCCACTTATAAGTGAGAATATGCAGTATATTTTTTTCCTCCATTAGTTGGTTAAGGATAATGGCCTCCAGTTCTATCCATGTCCCTGCAAAGAACATGATCTCGTTCTTTTTTATGGCTGCATAGTATTCCAGGGTATGTATGTACCACATTTTCTTTATCCAGTCTATCATTGATGGGCATTTAGGTTGATTCCATGTCTTTGCTAATGTGAATAGTGCTGCAATGAACATGCAAATGCATGTGTCTTTATAATAGAAAGATTTATATTTTGGGGGTATATACCCAGTAATGGGATTGCAGGTTCTAATGGTATTTCTGTCTTTAGATCTTTGAGAAATTGCCACACTGTCTTCCACAATGGTTAAACTAATTTACACTCCCACAAACAGTGTATAAGCATTCCGTTTTCTCCACAACCTTGCCAGCATCTGTTATTTTTGACTTTTTATATAATAGCCATTCTGACTGAATAGTGTGAGATGGTATCTTGTTGTGGTTTTGATTTGTATTTCTATAATGATCAATGATGTTGAGTTTTTTTTTCACATGATTGTTGCCCGCATGTATGTGTTCTCTTGAAAAGTGTCTGTTCATGTCCTTTGCCCACTTTTTAGTGGTGTTGTTTATTTAAAACTATAAAAATCCTGAAAGACAACCTAAGCAATACCATTCAGCACACGGGCAAAGAGTTCATCATGAAGCTGCCAAAAGCAAGCCAAATTGACAAATTGGATCTCATTAAACTAAGGAGCATCTGAACAGCAAAAGAAACTGTCAACAGTTGACAGTGAGTAAACAGGCTTGAATCAACAGACAACCTACAGAATCAGAGAAAATTGTTGCAAACTATGCACCTGACAAAGATCTAATATAAAGCATCTATAAGGAACTTAAACAAATTTACAAGGATCACATTATAAGAGCTCAGCTGTTCTATTCCTACTGTAAGGGATACTCTAGTCCTGCCTCAAAAAACAAACTAAGTCTCAAAAGGATTGAAATGATCTTCCAGTAAACTCAATATCTGCCAGAAAAAAAAATCTCAACAATTTTTAAAATAAGAAAACCCAAATCAACCATATTCTCAACAATTTAATATCCATAATGTCCAGATACAATAAAAAATTACTAGACATACAAAAAAACAGGAAAATTTAATAACAAGGAAAGCACGCAGTTAATGGAAGGCAAATTGAAGTGATGCAGATGTTCACATTAGCAGACAAAGATTTTAAAATAGCTATTATAAATATGCTCAAGAATTTAAAAGAAAACGATATCAAAAGGAATAAGCAGATATGGAATCTCAATAGATAAGTGAAATGTATTAACAAAACTAAATGAAAACTCCAGTAATGAAAATTATATCTGAAATTAAAAACTTATCACATGAATTAAAGATTGGAGATAGCAGAACAACATTCAGTAAACCTGAAGATAGAGAAATAGGGATCATCCAATAAAAAGAACACTTGAGTTTTTACATGTCAATTTATAAGATATTCCATTAAACCGGAGCCATATCTGCAAAGTTCTTTTGTATTCCTTATGCTCTTTGTGTGACTATCATGGGATTATATCTTTAAATTCTTACAAGCTCCATTGTTTTAAAAAGATATATATATTTATATCTATATCTATCTACAAAAAGATATATTTTTATATCTATATATATCTATATGTATTATCTATATGTATCTATATATAGTATCTATATATATGGTAGATAGATAGATAGATACATATATACATACATACATACATACATACACAGATAGATACTCTTGCTCTGTCTCCCACGCTGGAGTACAGTGGCAAGATCTTGGATCACTGCAGCCTCGGCCTCCTAAGCTCAAGTAATCCTCCCACCTCAGCCTCCTGAGTAGCTGGGACTACAAGCATGAGCCAACAGGCACAGCTAATTTTTGTATTTTTTGTAGAGATGGAGTTTCACCATGTTGCCCAGGCTTGTCTCCTGGGCTCAAGCAATCTGCCTGCCTCAGCCTCCCAAAATGCTGGGCTTATAGGAGTGAGCCACCTTACCTGGCCAAAAGATAATCTTTAAAGCCACAGGTTTTAGGTTTTATTATGGCAGTGCCCATTTCTAAAACCAAAATGTAATTTGGATAACTATTGCTGTATAACAAGCCATCATGAAACTAATTCCCTTAATAAAACAATTACTATATCCCTCAGTTTCTCTGGGTCAAGATTTGGAAAGGCTTAGCTGGGTGGTTCTGGTTTGTACTCTTTAATGGAGTTGTAATCAGATGATGGCTGCAGTTGTAGCAGTAAGGATCCGGCTGGCATCTCTTCCTTCATGTATCCTCAGGTTTCTCCAAGGGAGTCTTTTCACTTGGGTAGTTTGGGCTTGCTCAGGGCCTCAAGTGCGTATATTTAAACAAACAAAGAGGAAGTTTCATTGCCTTTTTATACCTAGTTTCAGAAGTTACATGGTATTGGTTCCAGAGTATTCTATTGGTTGCAATGTGAGAAAGCCTTACTCAATTTTAAAAGGAGAGCACAAAGACTGTATTTCTCAATGATAGTAGTGTCAAAGTCACATATGTAAGGAACTGTGGCATGGGAGGTATTGTGTATATCATTGTAAAACACAAACAGCCACAACTAACTTTTATACAATCTTTTACTTTTTATAAAAGTCACCTATGCAAATCAGTGGGGAAAGTAAATGGTGCAGGAACAAGTTGATATCAACATGGAAAAAAATGAACCTCAATCTTCACTCTATACCATACACAGAAAATGATTCAAGATGGATCATAGACCAAAAAGTCAAAGCTCAAATACTAAAGCTTCTAGAATATAACATGGAATAATATCTTTGGAACCTCAGAGTAAGCAAAACTGTCTTAGGACACAAAAATAATAACCATAAATACTTTTTAAACTAGATATGAGCAAAAGTGAAACAAAATTCTGTTTACCAAAGACATCACTAAGAGGAATAGGCAAGCTACAAAATATTCACAAAACATATCTGAGCAAAGATTTGAATCCAGAATACATACATACATATATACACCTATATAAAACAATTTATATAGGTGTATATATATGTATTTATATATGTATATGCATATGCAAATATGTACATATATAATTTGTATATGTATATATTTATATAAATGTATATATAAATATATACATATATAAATTGTATATGTATACAATTGTGTATATATGCAATTGTATATACAATTTATATAGGTATATACATATATGTATTTATATATGTATATATGCATTTATGTATATATGTATATGCATTTATGTATATATGTATATAAATACATATATGTATATATGTATATAAATACATATATGTATATATGTATATAAATACATATATGTATATATGTATATAAATACATATATGTATATATGTATATAAATACATATATGTATATATGTATATAAATACATATATGTATATATGTATATAAATACATATATGTATATAAATACATATATGTATATAAATACATATATGTATATATGTATATAAATACATATATGTATATATGTATATAAATACATATATGTATATATGTATATAAATACATATATGTATATATGTATATAAATACATATATGTATATATGTATATAAATACATATATGTATATATGTATATAAATACATATATGTATATATGTATATAAATACATATATGTATATATGTATATAAATACATATATGTATATATGTATATAAATACATATATGTATATATGTATATAAATACATATATGTATATATGTATATAAATACATATATGTATATATGTATATATGCATATATACATATATAAATTGTTTTATATATCTCTGTCTCTGAAACAAATTGATAATAAAAAACAAGTTTATATAGGGTAAAGTACTTATTCAGACACTTCACAAACATATACATGGCCAATAAACACTTAAAAATGCTGGACCTCATGAGTCATTGGGTAAATACAAATTAATATTACAATGAAATACTCCTATATATCTGTTGGAATAGCTAAAAACATGAAACACTGACTATATCAAATATTTGTGAATCTGTGGAACAATTTGAACTTGCAAACATTGCTAATGCAAGAGTTAAGTTGGAAATTTTTTTTGGTAGTTTCATATACAATTAAACATGCACTTACCATTCATTTGAAGTTCTTGAACAGGCAAAACTAATCAATGGTTTAAAAATATGATAACAGTTGCCTTTGTTGTTGGGGGCAGAGAGGATTGACTGAGAGGGGCATGAGAGGAAATTTTCTGGGAGTATAGAAGTGTTTTCTATCCTGATAAGGATGTTGAATGCCTAAATGTACAGATTTGTCACAACTCATTAAATTGCACATGTAAGGTCTGTCCATTTGACTATGTATAATATTGCCTTAAAAAGAAAAAGAATAGAAAACAAATATTAAAACCCAAAGAATAAAAAAAGATATGGAAAGTTTGAACTAAAGGAATTGAAGACATAAAAGGGGAAACGCCGGTTTCTTTAATACAGTGAATATCACAGAAACACTGCATTGACAAACGTGGGTAAGGCAAACATCACACTTGCAAATAAATTTTAATAACTGATAATATTCACTGAAGATTCGTAATGAGCAAAACATTGGCATAAGGACTGTGTGTGAATTATCTCATTACCTCATTGTGAGATGAGTATTATCACCCCTTTCCTATGTATGAGGATACTGAGGTACTGAGAGATTGAGCAATTTGCCAGGATCACAAATTTAATTCATGGCTCAACTCCTGAGTCAACCCCAGGCTACTTAGAGCCTAGGATGCTAGTCCTGTCTCTCTCACTGTAGACATAAGTATTTCTTTCCTGAGGCACTTACCTGTAACAGTGAATAAATTTACAGAAGCGTCATGCTGATATTTGACCAAAACTGATTATGTGATTTTCAATTGTAAACATTAAATGAAGTTGAAGAAGATTACATGTACTCTTTAAGATCACTGGGTAGCCAAAAAGATTATTTGATTTTTGTAGGATTTTACGCCCTTTGCTAAACTTATTTTTTAAAAGTCGATTGTGATAAATTGTCTTTGTAATCAAAATTTCATAGAAAAGTGATTCTTAATATCAAATCAAGTGTATCAATTATCATCTGAAAATAACAGCTTGTATTAATGTATGTTTTTGGCCTTAGAGCCAACTCTATAAGGATTAAAAATCTTGTTTTATTCTCTTTCTCTAACTTTTCATTCATCTCAGCCCTTATTCTTATATATAAGGGGAATTGATATGTTTTTCTTGGATTAAATGCAAAAAGCTGTATGCTTTTGATGCTTCTTATATTCAGTATTCATTTCAAATTTATAATTTTTTCAGATGTTTTAGGTTGTCTACACGTCAAAGGCTGGTAATCAGAAGCAGAGACTGAATGCAGGATAGAAATCCTAGATATCTTCCAACACACCCTCAGCACACAACCATACTTCCCTACCAGCTCCCCAGGGCTACTATTAGTCAGTCATTTCTAGGTTGTATGCTAATAATAGAGTAGTCACCTTTGTTAAGAGAATTATTGATAATCCTTTGCTGCTCACAGCACACCATTTTAAGGAATGCTGAACCATTTTAAAGAATGCAGAGTCTTCATTTTGGAAATAACAGTTGTTCAACACTATAAAGCATATATTTCCCATTCACTTCCAAAAATTTCAAGTTTTCCTATCTACCTCTTCTTTATAAAATCAAGCACTTTAGAAGTAAAGTAGCTCAAATCCTGACATACCACCTTTTAAAAGTTGTCTTTTCCTGAATTTTAAAAAGCTATGACACAAAAATTACCATTAATTTTGTGTTATGGTGGGGTAAATTGCTTATATACCATGTTCCTGCTTCTGAGGTAAGAATCACAACATTCCCTTGACATTTTCATTTTATCTGTCATGACAACTTATTGACTTGAGATCCGCTGGCACTATCCTTTGCTTAGATAGTTTTGAGAGTCTGAAAGGTTATTCTTGGGCACTAACACACTGGTAGAATGTGAGGTTAAAAATAATCAGCCAAAATAAAAAAAAAATAATTTTGGTTTTAAAAATAATTAACTTTTATGGGCATAAAATTAGCTTTGTTTTCTTTGCTTTCCATAATTCATACCTACTCAGTGTAAACCAAAGATGCAGGCAGTATCTCTGGTAGTAGTTAGCTACTTGGAATAGCTGCAAGATAATATGAAGGGATTTCTTTCCTTTTTTCTCTTTCTTTCTTTTTTTTTCTTTTTTTCTTTCTTTTTTGAGACAGAATATCACTCTGTCACCAGACTGGAGTGCAGTGGCACAATCTCGTCTCACTGCAACCTCCACCTCCTGGGTTCAAGCGATTCTCCTGCCTCAGCCTCCCGAATAGCTGGGACTACTGGCGTGCGCCACCAAGCCCAGCTAATTTTTGTATTTTTAGTAGAGATGGCGTTTTACCATGTTGGCCAGGATGGTCTCCATCTCTTGATCTTGTGATCTGCCCACCTCGGCCTCCCAAAGTACTGGGATTACAGGTGTGAACCACTGAGCCCAGCCTATTGAGGAATTTCTTAAAGTATATCTTAAACAACAATAGAGTTGTAATAACCACTTTATCCAAATAATACTCTTTAATGAAGACTTAACTTAGAACATCTGAATCCATAGGAGCTTGGTTGTTTGCTTCTATTGTTGTGCAAAGAAATTTCCCTTCAGTTCACGTTGCGAATTCTTGCATATTTATGACTACCAAATTTTTTTCTTGAATAGTAAGTAAGGAATCACGGAGGTCAGAATGTTCTATATTTCCAGGTTTCATATTATATGATTATTACTGTAAATATTGTCCTATAAATTGGGCTTCTCATAGTGACTTCTACAGTTTACGCTGCAATTGTAAAAATAATTTTTGAGAGATGATCTTCTTGAATTGCACAATAATGTAAGTATTTTCTATCTCGCCATCATCACTAAGGACTTTGAATGTGTTGGGGATATTTATACTCAGGAATCACTGGTGTCTGTAATGTTATTTGTTTGGAAAACTCCAGAAGATGAGATAGGTATAAGTCACCAGCAAGAAAAGTAACTCATTTAATATTTACCATATATTCACCCATTCTACAAATATGTAATAAGGAATCATTATTTATCAGGCATTGTTTTAGATAAAAATCACTGTCTCATTTGAACTTATTTTTCAGTTAGGGAGACAAACAGTGAAGAAGCAAACAAACAGGTGAATATCATTTCAGATAGTGCTAAGTGCTATCAAGACTATAAAGCCAGAGAATGACTGGGCCCAGGTACCCTATTCAGACTTTATCATGTATAAGTCTCACAACATTGTTTTTATACCCATTGTTTTCATACCCATTTTATAGATAAGATACTTGAGGCTTAGACCCTGAATCTCTTGCCCAAAAGCAAAAAGCTATTAAATAGCACAACCAAGATGTGTGCTTACATTTGTCTAGTTCAGGGCCCATGTTATTGTCAACTCGCCATGCCCTTGAGGAAAACATTACATTTTCAAGAGGATAAATATTAAGATATAAAAAATAACAAAGTTTTACCATTATTTCTTTAGCAGCAAGCTATTTTCAATAACTTCTAATAGCAGTAATTATGTTTTGCACCTCCAACATTTCTTAAACGTATATTCATTGACAAGAAAAACTTCAAAATTCCCTTTTTCAATTTGTATTTGCCTATCTTATAACTAGGGATTAATGTATCTGATAGAATGGTTCTTTGTTTAATCAGAATTTTATAAAAAATGAATAAGTAAGGCTATATCTTTTTCTGTAATTTATGAATTATTTAGCTGTAAAATTAAGCATATGTCTCAAGTAGAGATGTCAGTTATTAACTCATCTAACTTGTTTGATTTGTATTGATTTGTTTTGATACATCTATTAATATGTATTTTGTCTGGATTCAGTATGATATAGCAGTGAATTATTTAGCAAGATAGAAAGTGACCAGCACTATGGAGAAAAATGAATCAAGAGAGGGAGCTCAGTAGTGGTGGGTATGTAGTAATCAAATATTGTGGTCAGGAAAGCGCTTACTGAGAGAATATTTTCACAAATGCTTAAGCTAGTCATGCAGATATCAGGAATATTTTTGCAGAAAGAACATCAAGTGCAAAGGCCCTGGAGTGAAAGTGTGTCTGGCATGTGTAAGGATCCTAAAGAAGATGGTATGGCTAAACAAATAGTGGGATGGGAGAAAGAAGAAAATTGACTAAACAGATAATTAACAGGAGAGAGGAGGGATTAGATCTTCTACTGCTGGCATTTAGTCTGAGTATTATGGGAATCCACTGAAGAATTTTGAGCACAGTCTGACGTGATCTGACTCTCAGAATAATAGAATCATTCTGATTTCTATGTTGAGAAACACAGAAAGAAAGAGATCAAGAAATAGGGAGCCAAGTTTGAGGCTATTGTAATAATTCATGTGAGACTTAATGGTCTGTGGCACAAAGTGATAGGAGTGGATACACAAAGATAGAGCCAACATGATTTGCTGATGAGCTGAATACAAAGTGAGAGAGAAGTCAAAGATGACTCCATGGCTTTTGTGGTTTTGTTTTGTTTTGTTTTGTTGTGGTCTACAGGTGGAGCTACCATTAATTAAAGTGGGAAATACTGTGGAAGAAGTCGTTTTGTGGGAAGATCAAGTGGACATATTTTGTTTGAGAAGGGTATTAGACACCTAAGTGAGATGCCAAGAAGGCATTTGGGTACATATATAACCCTGAAGTTCACGGAGATGTCAATTGGAGATATGAGTTTGGCCATTAACATATAGAAATTTTTAAATCTACAAGACTGTTAAATAATTAAGGGATGAAGCAGAATTCAAAAGATTGGCTTCTGGTATACTGTCAAGTCAGGAGATCAGAGAAAGGAAGAATTAACTGCAAAGTGAACTGAAAAGGAATGCCCAGGTATATAGGAGAAAAATTAGGAGTTATAGTATAGAAGTTGTTAAATGAAAAAAGTAAAAGGAAAGAGATAATCAGTGGTGTCAAAGTCAGCTAATATGTCTAGAGAGATGACAACTAAAAAGTAACATTAAATTTAACAGAGCTCACTGTTGACTTTGATAAAAGCAGTGTCTGAGTGTACCAGCCAAAGCCCAATTAGGATGGATTCTTGAGAGCATGGGACTGGAGACATTGACTATAGATAATTCTCTTAAGGAAATTTTTGACAATTGTGACATAGGCATTAGCTGGAGAAGCAAAGAGATCAAGAGACTTGTTTTAATGCAAGAAATAACAGCATATTTGTATTTTAATTGAAATAATCTAGAAGAAGAAGAATTGGTGATACGTGAGACATGCCAGATAACCTACACCTTATTGAAGACAGTATTGATGAGATTATTTTTCCTAAAAACAGGGTACATTTAGAACATGTATTAATAAAAGTGGCTTATTTTGCATAATAAATGCATCTCGTTCATTATCAGTTGCAACTGTTATATAGAAGGAAAGCTAGGTTAAACATAAAAAAGTTTTCAAGGAGGAATGTTTAAGTATGATATGATACAGGCTGTAGGCACTATATATCTTTAGGAGATTAATATGTAAAGATTTGGAAACAGAAATCCAGAAAGATTAAATAATAATGCTAGGGTCACATAAGTAGATAATTTAAAAAACTGATGTTGGGATCTAAGCCCACTGTTTTTTAGTAAAATAGTGTTTGTATTATTAAGACAACTTACCTGTGTGCAACCCGTTTATATGATAAT
This sequence comes from Pongo abelii, assembly GCF_028885655.2. Classification (NCBI taxonomy): domain Eukaryota; kingdom Metazoa; phylum Chordata; class Mammalia; order Primates; family Hominidae; genus Pongo; species Pongo abelii. The sequence continues at coordinate 91,392,583 of NC_071991.2, forward strand.
AATTGAAATCCATTTAACATTGTATATGAAACATTGTTCTAAACATTATTGGTCTATGGAGCTTCACAGAGTGGTGGAAGTGACACAACAATATAAGGTAATATATGATGCACTATTGCCATGCAAACATACAAGAAGCCTTCCTGGAATTAAGAAGATACATAAAAATCACTAAGGGCTACAGTGATTATCTATGTACTCTTAGCAGGGTAAAAGAGAGCTCGGCCTTGAGGCCCTTGGATTGTGTCTTTGTTTTTGCATAAATGTGGAAATAATTTTAGAAAGGGCATAGTTTGTTTAAAGGCAATTTTTATTGGGATAAAATCCAGTCAACTATCTTTTGGTAGAAAACTCTTTTTGAATAGATTTTGTAAGCAATTGGTTTACTATTCTATAAACTATTGAGAAGCAAAAGTTTTTATGTGCAACTGCTCATTTCATAATTCAACTTCCCTAAATTTGGCTCTAATTTCTTGAGCCTTATTAAAGGAATTTTCACAGTGAGATTTTTCTGTACATGTGTATGAATATAAATTCAATGACAGTTTTAAAAATAATGTCATTAGGTCTTTTTTAAACAGAAGATTTGACAAACACTTCTCTGATTTCTTAAGAACTAGTAATATACAGTTTGCATTTTTGTAATAATCCTTTAAACATACTGCTTTAATCCAACTAATTCAAAAGAGGCATAAATTAGAACTAAAGTCTTTTTTATTTATAAAGATGGTCATAAAGGGGTTTATTTGACTAAAGCCACAGTGAGCCAGAAACAGTTTGGAAATTAAGATAAATACTTCAGTAATACCGATGGAGTGGTGAAGTGGAAGAAGCAATAGAAGTGAACCTGTCGGAATATTCAGTGGAAATATAAGTAGAGACCTTTTGAAAAAGAATCTTGTTTATCTGAGTAATGCTAAACATTAAAATACAAAATATAGCTGTAATGGGTGATGGGGCTTAGAATTAGAAGATAAAGATTGGTTTGAGTTCTTTCTGTGACATGAACAGTCTATGTACCATTAGAATAATTGTCTTTCTGAGTCTAGGTTTTCTCATCTGGAAATTAAGTTCTTCTTGGGGATCAAATTAAATAATAAATGGGAAAGTTCCTCAGATGTTACAAACCACAAAATGGAGGTTGTGACAGATTTCAAAGACAGACCATACATGTTTTTAATTAATTGAAGGAATATATAAAGAAAATTTAAGGTATTTAAGAATATAATTGTAGTTGAGCATCTTGGGTAGAATTTTTGCTACCACAGATAACAGCAAAGACATTTGAAATGAAAGTCTACAATGCATCCTCATCTTGACACCTTTTTTTCCAAGTAACTGCATGATAAATTATTGTACTTCACTTCTTTGTATGAAAAAAAAGCTGAGGGGAAAAATCTTATATATCATTGGTTTAAACTAAACAGGTCATTGATCACTTCTAGCAATTAAGGAATAAGCTAATTAGGGATGTACAAATTTGACCAATAAAGAATTGTAACAGAAAAAAATACTTTGGCCACAATGCATAAATTAACACACACCATGAGGTAAAGGTTTGAGAGAAATTCTAGTGTGAGGAAGAATGAAGGAATTCAGCTCTTTAATGCAGGCAAGCTGAGAATAACAGGGGCACAGTGTATTTTAAACCTTTCTACTCCAGGTGTGGTTCAAGCTGTGGTAGTATCAGCAAAATCTGAAAGCTTGTTTGAAATGCAGAATCTCAGACATACTCTGTGACTTGTAAACAAAAATATCTGTATTTCAACAAGAATCCTTGAATGCATGTTACATCCTGAAAAGTAATGTTCTAGGGACCCCCCTGATTCATGTGAGAATATGAAGATTAGAAAAGGAACCCCTTGTGACTGCAAAGCATTATCACAATTGGGTCTCTAAATAGCACATTAACTTCTCTAAATTATTAATAAGATGGCAATAAATCCTGATTTAGATCGAAGGTAGATAAACCAAGGCAAACAAAAATCAATAGTTTAAAATATCGTGAGGTAAAGCTTTATTAGACTTATGTATAAGAGGTGGTGTTGAAATACAGAAATGATTTATACATTATTCTTATCTTCAAGGGCTTCTAGTGTTTGTAAGGGACAAAATAAATAGACAAAATCATTGCAAAAAGACCAGTGCCATAGTATAAATAAAACCAAAATTTTAAAATAATTTAGAAGAATTTGGATATGAAATTGAACTTTGAGCATTGGAGGAAGTTTAAAATTTATTCAATGAAGCATATGTTGGTATTGGAGTATCTTCATCATGAAATTGACCTAATTTAATTGTGATTGGGGGAAAATGAAATAGGCAGCCTCACGTGGGAGAGACTGGTGGGAGAGCGGGTATAGCAAAAGATAATTTATGAACCTGTTACAGTAATTTAGAGAAGTAGTGATATGGTGGGCAGTAGGAATAAATATATTGAAGAAGGGAGAATAGAAAACTTGCTTGATAGACTCTATAAGGCTTTAAATTTAGCTGGATGTTGTGTGAGGGGGGTTAAACAGACTTAAAGTGATGGATTATATAAATGGAGGAAAGAAGAGTAAGGAAGAAAAACTAAAAGTGATTCAGAAATGTTGAGACTGAGGACTAGATCATTTCATTGAAGTCATTAAAATCAATGAGATCAGATGATTGGAGGAAAAATTGACAATACGTAGCAAGCTGTGGCAAATTCTAAACTGGAACACTTGGGAGAGATGATGGGGTTGTGGGTGTGTACTTTGAAGTCATCAGCAGAGAACTAACAATTTATGGGAGAGAAACTAAGGAAGATAATGTATAAATGGAAAGCATTTTTTCATTGCTTATACCTGCTGAATAGTACCTGAAATTGAAGAGAACAATATTACATGATGATATTTTTAAATTTCCCTCTTGAAAGTGTATGTGCAAGTTCTGATGCAAATTCTCTGCACACCTTTACCAGATGATGCTCCTTGGGCAAGTGATTAAGAACTTTCATCTGGAGAAAACCTGGAGAAAAGTCTCACAGATGATTGACATTTATTTGTTTTAGATGAAAAGCCAAACTGAAATTTTCTTGAATCTATGAAAATTGAATTTTAGATAAAATGCCACACTGAGTGCCCAGTATGAGCAATGATCAATGATCAATTTTACATATACATACACACACACATATATATTCTGGCAAATTATTTTAAATTTCATAATAGCAAGAGAGAGGGTGTGATTTGAACAGCTTCCAAGAAAAAGAGAAGACACATTCAAAGGCTTGGAAATGCAAATGGTGATATGGTGTGACTGTGTTGCCACCCAAACCTTACCTTGAATTGTAGTTCCCATAATCCCCACGTGTCCTGTGAGGGATCTGGTGGGAGGTAATTGAATCATGAGGGCAGTTTCCCCCATGCTGTTCTCCTCGTAGTGAGTGAGTTTTCATGAGGTCTGATTGTTTTATAACCATCTGGCATTTCTCCTGCTTGCACTCATTTTTCATCCTGCCGCCCTGTGAAGAAGTGGCTTCCACCATGATTGTAAGTTTCCTGAGACCTCCCCAGCCATACGGAGCTGTGAGTTAATTAAACCAGTTTTTCTTTATAAATTGCCCAAACTCGGGTATTTCTTCACAGCAGCTTGAGAACAGACTACTACAGATGGCATGAGACATCTCAACTGTGACTGTCACAATTGAGAAGTTTCACGTATGCCTTTTAACATTATTTTTGATATACACATACTTGACTTTAATAGAATTAATTTTATAAAACTATATTGTTATAAAATAATGTTATCTGTTTTATATTACACACATAACTTTTTGCTTTATTCCTTAATTTATAGTGATCTTAGTTTGAGGAATTATCTATCTGTCTTGTCATATTGTCATATTTGTCTATTATTTGGAGTCAATAATAGATGTTGTATTAAGTTAAGACCTTCCAATGTTTTCTACATTAAATTTATATACTCGATTGAAACAAATACCAAATATGTGTGACATGGTGTTTAATTTTAAACATTCTTCGAAGCTTGAAGAAAGAGAAATTCTGAGTAACTTGAAGGAAGCTATGAAGCAATTGTCAAAGTAGTATCAGTCATGCTCAGAATGATACTCTCAACTTTTTTCCAGGAAGTTTATTCTATCATGACATTGCTTTTCTGGAAATGTACTAGATATTTATAGCACTAACTTTTTTACAGGTCAATAGGAAAAAAGATCCCAGCAAGGCTTTTGAAAATTTAAAAGGACTCATTCTTATTCAAAGTATGAATTTACTCCGTAACTATAAATGATAAATCTCACAATGATGGATTATATAAAGCATCCACTATTGACAGTTGGCCAAATAAGAACAAAATGTAATTTAAAAGTATGGATGTGATACAAATGTGACCATGTGTAATTGCCACACTCCTACTCCACAACCTGTCTTGGCAAGAACACAGACCCCATGACATAATAAGCTTAATTTGTTTCTGATTTATATTTCCCTATGTGATATCATCTGTTTTATTATTGATACAGATAATGTTCTAAGACCTAATGAGCAGAATGATCTATAACATTCCATCACAGAAAAGCAAGAGAATTTGATTTGTTTGTGTTCTTTCTGATTTGGACTTGCATTTGCAAGGACATAATGGTTAGTGTGGATAGCATAATGATATCTAAGAGAGCATAATAATAACATAATGTACACCTGCAATTTTGAAGCAGTCTTTTGTAGGGCTTTTAGGTATGACTAATATTTTTTCTTTATATGCTTTGAACAATTAGCTTTAGAGACTAAATGTACACAGTAGAGAATCATAGGTATTTTTGTGTTGGTAGAGGTAAATTATGAGTTATCTTGATAACCAGAATGTTTTCACATGATCTCAAGCCTCAGAAAACATATTGGAGGTCAGCTGATGCCAAGTTAAGATGAGCTAATTTTCCCAATGTTAAATCTAAGAGAGAATCCATGCCTTGCCTTGGACAAAAAGCTGTAGTATTTCTGGAAGTTATGGGAAGAAGCTTTGAAGGCACTCCATAGAAATGATGCTCTGATACTAACTCAGCATAAAAAGCCCTGGAACTTTAGAGATCAGAGGAGAAATGCTAAATTTAGGGGGAAGGCAGAAGTAGAAAAGATGCTGAAAGGCTTGAAGAGAAACGTTTTTATTTAGACAGCTTTGTAGAGAATACGTTGGAGATCTGACTATACTAAAGAAACATGAGAAGAGCCCTACTGATAAAACTGCTATTTCCTGAAGGAAAAAGAAAAGTGGGTAGGGCAATAATTTGTGCTGAATATCCTGAGATGGCAGGGAAAGGTGACTGTATTTTGATCTGGATCTATTTTTAGTTGTGAAGTTTCTCTGCTAAGGAATTTTACTCCTTAGATTGGAATACATTGGAACTTAAGCTTCTCCAAAGCTGATTTTCTTTTTAGCCCCATGAATTTCTGTCTTTCATAAAATGTTATTTAAAGGATGTGGGAAACATTTTTTCTCTTTTCTTTTCCTTTTTCTTTTCTTTTTTTTTTTTTTTTAATCTACGTAGTCTTCTCGTGAGAGAAACTGACAACTCCACCCAGTTCGGGATCTCTGGCAATAAATGCAGGATTTCAAGGTTATAGGATCTTGTTCATTTAACACTCAAATACTGAGGAAGTCTGTGTTGCTTAATCCTAAATTTATTAGATTCAGTATGACTCACCACTCCCTTCCTTTCTGGGGTGAAGAGGAAGAATATAGACCATCGGGTCAAATGTTTCCCCAGGCTGAATGAACGATTGTATTAAGGGACACTAAAAGGGAGATACAGAGAATTATTTTTAGAACAAAAGTATTTCAAATAAGAGCAGAGATTACCTAATCCTTATCCTTCCCCTTAAATAGGGGAGCATCTGGCTATCAATTAGGAGATTCATTTTATTAGACTTGCTAAAGGAAATATAGATAAAAAGATATTTCCATTTTAATATTAGGGATACCTAATGGTCTACTATGTTATATGGTTGTCCTTTGTCACAAGTATATTTTCATTTTTGTTGTGGATGAACATTTTCTCTCCACTAGGCTGTGAGTTCCATGAGGACAGGAGTGTGTCAAACTTGTAATCAATGTCTTTCCAGCATGTGCAGATACCTGGTGTTCTTAGATGAGTCAGTCATTGCCTGCAAAAGTCACATTTTGGGAGGGTAGTGACTCACTTTCTTGTGCTAGCAATCAGAAATTATTTTAAATATGATTATTAACTACATGTGGAAAACATATAATTTTCCCTGTGACTTCTGGTAAGATATCAAGAGGTGTTAATAAAGACAAATGCAGAAACTCTTCAAAAAAATGCACACATACATACAAACGTGAAAATTTTATGTTGTTTATATGAAATTCTATCCTCGGAACCATTTCATTGTCCCACAGTGGTTTACTCCTAATGGGTCAAGAACATCTTCTCTGTGTCATCCATCCATCAAAATCCGTAATATGCAATGATTTCTATATTTAAGCAAGTAGATAAATAAAAAATCGTGTCATTGCTTCATTAATTTTAGAAATAATGAGATGGTAGATGTTTCCAAAACTGTGTTGCTAAAACAAAAGTGGGAATTTAAACATCTGGGTGATTAAGATTAGAAACTGGGAACAAGGTAATAGGAGAATGCACTGCTAAAATGAACAGTGAAAAAGAAGAATTACGGTGGATTAGGTCAAAGGTTTAGGGAGATAGAACAAAGGAGTCATTTAGGACCTAGAGGTAAGTGCTGCTGACATCCCGAGGAAGGGTGGGGCTGTTTAACCAAGCACAGAGCTGGCCTCCTCTCAATGGCACGTGTGAAGCAACACACTCACCCTTTTACCCAAGGGGAAAAATAAAAAAACAAAGTTCCTGTCCAAAAAGCTTTAAAACTATGGACGATCTCAAAAATCACATGCCCAAGAATTTCCAGTTTAGAATTTTTTTTTAAAAGCTCTGAAGTGTATTGCCAAATTATTAGTCTTCAACTTTGATGAGTTTGAACCCAGCAGAGCCAGTATCCATTTCTGATTTATGAAATCCACTGAGTGTCTTAGCTTTATGTGTTAAGATACAGGCTCTAAAATTACCAATTTTTTTTTCTGTTTTGGTTGATAATCCTGTGGAAACAAAAATGACTTTGCTTGGTTTGGCAGAAATGCAAGAAAGATAAGCTGGTTGGAAAAGAGGGAACCTGTTCCAATCCCTGTCCCAAAGTCTTTTCATAATGTGTGCGTCAGCCTAAGAAATTTTAATATGTAATGCCTAAATCTAATTATTTAATTTGGCTACAATGAATTGTTGAAGAATGTTTAATCATTTTGCTGCTAGCATTGTCACAGGGCAATATTAAATCATTTGGAAATGATAATACCCCAGGTTAGTCACTATTTTTTCAGCTGTTTTTTCTTGTCAAGTTGGTTTGAAACTAAACCCCACAGAATTGGTTATGATGAAAGAAAATAAAGCAAGTGGCTATATCAACTTTACATTTATTTTTCTCACTGTGTAAGTAAAGACAAAAAAATGACATAAACAGCTCTTAAACATCTTCCTCCTCTCATTGCCATAAATTCAGGGACTCACCATGTTTCAGAACCTCTGGATAGTCTTCCTGACCCCACCTTTCCCCATTCTCATCCACTTGAATAATTTAGCCAGACTTATCTTTGTAACACTCAGCTATAGTTGTTGCCACTTTTCTGAATAAAACATTTTAGTAGCTTCCAATCACCTACATAATAACCAAAATCTTCAACCTGCCATCATAGGCTGTAATCATCTAGATGCTGGCTTTATGTCTCGTCTCACTTATTTCCACCCAACATAGTCCCTATATTTCAGCAGAGCACATTTCCTCAGTCCTACAAATAATTATTAAGCACTGAATTTGTCTCAGACTCTGAGCTAGGTGCTGGGAATTCTAAGATAATTACACCATGGTCTTTGCCCTGACAGAGGTCACACTCCAGAGTAGGAGACATATTAGAAGTGCAGTATGTACGTGCAACCTGGAGTAACATGTGCTCCTGTACAGCCTAGTGTTCATTCTGCCTGGAACAAATTTTTCTTTATGTGTTTCCTCTCAAAATTCTATCTGTCTTTCAAGGTGCTCAAATATCACCTCCTTTTAGAAGGCGATATATAATTAATTACTTGAAAGGTTTAACATTTTATATATACTTCTATTAGAATTTATTTCACATATGTTGTGTTTTATACACATAACTGTTTCCACACTGATCTGTGAGCCCCTTGCAGACAAGGCTCACTAATCCCACGACCTTAACCCCGTAGTCAACACTGAATACACACTAAATGTTTATAAATATTTGTGGATTTAATAGCATTTTAATATTATTCCATTATCATAAAAAATGCAGAGATGTTCTTATCTTACTAATTCTGATTCAATGGAAGATAAGATATATGCTTTTTAAATATATCTTATTTGGCCCAAAGCAGAGTTTAATAATCATACTCAAAACAATATTTATTGACTTTTCCTATCTAACAAGCATGGTTCTAAGAACTTTATATAAATTACCTCCTTTAATCATCATGAGAACTATGTGAGTTGGGAAATGTTACGATTTCCTTTTTATACATTTTGTATAGACTTTTAAAAATACATCATTATCATTATAATGACTGATAGATACATAGCCCTTACTATGTGCCAGACGCTATTCATAATGCTGAGCATGCATTAACTCGTTTATTCCTCACACCAGCATGGCTTATCACATCATTTCTGTTTTTATCCTCACTTTATAGATGAGGAAACTGAGATACAGAGAGGTTAAGTGACTCATTCTAGATTACACAGCCAGTGAGCTGGGAGACAGGATAATGCCCTGGTGGCCTGGACCTAAAATTCATACTCTTACTCATTATGAGAAGTAATATTTCACTTTGTAATTAACAATGCAATGCATGGTTCAAAATAATTGAATATTATTCATAGGCGCTTGAAACAATAAGGATTTCGATTATATAAACTACTTACTCTACTAGTTGGGTCAAAATAAACCCCTGGGAATGCTTTTACATACTTTTGATTTTGCTGATTTCAGTCTTGTTAAATAACGGAAATTGCATGGAAGACATAGAATTGCCTGATTGAAATAAGGTTTGTGTGAAATGCATTTTCTTGTTAAGGCTTTAGATTATATTTGTTTACCTTTTGTCTTGGTTCCATTCTTCTCAGTTCTACTTTACAATCAGTATGGCGTATTTGTTGGATATTATCCCTGCATTTGGAACTGCTAAAAAATATTACACCATTGGGTCTCTAGTCGGAAAAATCATTAAAGTTATATTTAGCTTAATAGAAAAATAATTAGTATCAATTTCAGACTTCTATCCAATGTACAGAAAGCATGATCCATAAATGTTAGTAAGACATTTATGTTCAGTAAAGTCATGCTCGTTTGAGATTTCAAATATCATGTCTTCTTCAGCATACTGCCTTTTGCTTTGTAAAAAACTAAGATAAAACCCAGCTTAGAAACTAAGGGAAATAACATTTAACCATTATAAAGTAGAAACAAAAAAGGAAGGAAATGCTAAAAAATATGAAATAATAATAAAGCCCATTGTTGATAGACGGAATATATGGCCATTATATTTAAGGGACTCAAATATCATTTTTACAGAGGTTAAAACTGCCATGATACTTTTTAGAATTATCTTGGTGCCTATATCCTAGACATTATCTCTTTTTATCTTTCTCATCAATTAATAATAGGCTACTTTTAAATAATGAATTTGTTAAAAGTCAGATAGCATATAATGGGCTTTAATAAAATGATGAATATTATTTCCTTATTAGCATTCAGTATTCTAGGATTTAAAAAATAAGATAATATTGTAAGTACTTGAGGTAAAATCTAGTGAAAGGATTTAGATAACTTATAGGAGTCTGTGCATATCACAATTACAAATAAAACAAAGTATTGGGACCTAAAGAGAAGTGTCAAAAAAAAAAAAGAAAAATCAAGACTGCAGACTCCAATTCAATTATCAGCTGTGCTGCTACGTAGTTTTGTAACTTTAGGGCGTGTGACTTCACCTGAAAAGGATTAAAGAGCTTCATTTGTATAACTATGCATTTGCATTAATTTAATTTCAAGGTCTATTCTAGCATTAAATTTTTGATATAATTACTGGATTACTGGTTCAGGGTCATATCTCTTTCAGAGTACATTTTCTGGGATTCAGTTTCTTTCTTTACATCTTCTTTCTGCACATATGAAATAGAAAAATTTCAATTCTCCAAACACAGGCATCAATCTAAATACTATCAAAATTAGGATGGGCAAAAGACAAGCTGCAGACTGGAGATAATATTTGCAAAAGATATATCTGATAAAAGACTGTAATCCAAAATATACAAATAACTATTGAAACTCAATGATAAGAAGACTAACCTAATTTTTAAAAATGGACAAAAGCCTTAACAGACATCTCACCAAGGAAGATATACACATGGCAAATAAGCATATGAAAAGATTCTCCATATCATATGTCATCAACAAAATACAAATTGAAACAATAAGATACAGCTACACACCTATTGGAATGGCCAGAATCGAACACTGTTACCACCAAATGCTAATGAAGATATGGAGCAATAAAAATTCTCATTCATTGCTAGTGGAAATGCAAAGTGGTATAGACACTTCGGAAGGCAATTTGGCAGTTTCTCACAAATCTACACAGAAGACCCAACAGTCATGCTCCTTAGTGTAATATTTACTCAAAAAAGTTGAAAACTCTGCTTATTAGTCCATTTTCACACTGCTGATAAAGACATACCCGAGATTAGGTAATTTATAAAGAAAATGAAGTATAATGGACTCACAGTTCCACATGGCTGAGAGGCCTCACAATCATGGCAGATGGCAAAAGTCCTGTCTTATATGGCAGCAGACAAGAGAGAATGACAGCCAAGTGAAAGGGGCTTCCCCTTATGAAACCATCAGCTCTCATAAGACTTATTCACTACCACGAGAACAGTATGGGGAAACCACCCCCATGATTCAATGATCTCCCACCGGGTCCCTCCCACAATATTTGGGAATCATGGAAGCTACAATTCAAGATAAGATTTGGGTGGGGACACAGCCAAACCATATCACTATGTCCACACAAAAACCTCCACACAGATGTTTATGGCAGCTTTATTCATACTTGCCAAAACTTGGAAACAATGAAGATGTCCTTCAGTAGGTAAAAATTTAAATAAACTGTGGTACATCCAGGCAATAAAATATTAGCACTAATAAAGGATGAGCTATCAAGCCACGAAAACATGGAGCAAACTTAAATGCATACTACTAAGTGAAAGAAGCCAATCTGCAAAGGCAACATATGTATGGTTTAAATTATGTGACATCCTATAACAAGCTAAACTTTGGAGACAGTAAAAAAATTAGTGATTGCCAGGGGGAGGGGTGGGGGAGAAGGATGAATAGGTGGAGCACAGACAATTTTTAAGGCAGTGGAAGTACTCTATGTGATACTACGATGGTTGATACTTGTCATCATTCCTTTGTTGAAATATATAAAATATACAACACCAAAATTAAACCCTAAACTATGAAGTTTGGATGATTAATATGTGCCAACGTAGGTTTATTGATTGTAATAATTATAACACTGAGGTGGGGGATGTTGATGATGGGAGAAGCTATGAATGTGTGGGGCAAGAAGTATATGGGAAATTTCTGTATCTCCCTCTTAGTTTTCCTATAAACCTAAAACCGCTCCCAAAAAAGTGTATTTTTTAAAAAGTAGAAAAAAATGCTAAGAGATTTATGACACACTTGATTTGATGTTTACTTTGTATACATTAATTAATTTTATAGATTTGCAAATATTAATATAGATAGATGCTTTAAATGATAATTTAAGAATGTGAACACAGGGTTGTAAAATATTTCATATTTAATTTTTTGTATATTTACATGTTTTTTATTCATTTTAATACTGTGTGTTTTTCACACATAAATATTGTATTAAGGTACAAACATAATATATTACATCTATTTCTAAATAATTATGTTGAAAACTGTAATTACATATAGCTATATTGGCCCTTTTATGCTGTATGTATTCATTTACAAAGTGGGACAATATGTATATTTAGGCAAGTAAATATTTTGCCTATTACTAATTTTTCTTTCTTTCTTTCTTTCTCTTTCTTTCCTTCCTTTTCTCTCTCTTTCTTTTCTTTTTCTTTCTTCTTCTTTCTCTCCTTTCTTTCTCTTTCTTTCTTTCTTTTTTCTTTCTCCTTTCTTTTTTTTTGCTTTCCATAGACTTGCTGCTTTCAAATAGCTGTATTCCCTTTTTGGGTTCATCAGAAGGACTGGATTTTCAAACTCTTCTCTTAGATGAGGAAAGAGGCAGGCTGCTCTTGGGAGCCAAAGACCACATCTTTCTACTCAGTCTGGTTGACTTAAACAAAAATTTTAAGAAGGTCAGTATATTTATGTATACATTTGGTTAAATTCATTTACTTTCATCTCTCTTCTTCTCCTGTTTTGTTTTGCTTTGCTTTAAGGGACGCAGTGTCAAATGCAGTGCATCACGTACATGTTGAAAAGTAGCATAAAGAATATATTGCCTCTGATACGCATTCTGGATTTTTATGGATTTAAGTACATATGCATGTTCTTTATTTAGAGTGAATAAATATAAAAAGCTTTGAAAATATAAATGAAAACATCAAAAATTAGTTAATATACACTAGGCTGTATAATAGAAATGTGAAGTTTGAGATTGAAGAAATGACAAATTAGTTATACATCAAGAATGAATATTTATATCCCTAACAATAGTTGTAAAATTAAATTTTATTAACTTTCAGTTCACAAATAAGCATACTTTCAAATGATAACGTGGCTATAATAACAAACACCATACTGCTTTTTCCACACTCTCATTTCACATCTGAACAGGTTTCTCCTACAAGTCAATCACTCTCAACAAGTAAAGATAAATATTCTCCCAACTATGGGTTCATTAAGACAATCTTACCGTGACAAAGAAACATACACTAGTAATTTAAAATTCTAAAGGCAATTACTACTATATCCTACATTTTCAACTACCAGTGTGAAACCCGGAGGAAAGGGTGCCACACTTTAGACATTGTCTATTAACTAGTACTTTTGCAAATATCAATATCTATGCAAGCAGAGATAGATGCTAAGACTGGGAGAGATTGAATGCTGATAAGATTACATAATGTCAGATCTCTTCTGCATCTTTGAAACATCTTCTGTTGTCTTTTTAACCCATCTTTGTCAGAAGTATTGAAAAAAAGATTAGGAGTATTTGCAAGGTTTAAATCCAATAGTTACCAATATTGAGTTCTTCTTCTTCAAAGAGAATTGTTTATAGGCCATCCTAGGACTTTGGACTTTGAAGCTACATACAGTATTAATCTACAATGACCACTTTAACCCTCTAATTGTGAGATTTAATAGCCAAATATCAGTTGTTCAATTATTTTAGAATTATTTGTTCTCAGGGCTTTGGTCTACACAAAGCATTTATCTTCATATGTAGTAATATTACTTAATTTCTGAAATAGAACAATGATATTTGGTTTTTAGTCAATTAACTTCTAAGTAGTTCTTTCACACATTTTTAAGGCCTACCAAAGGCAAAGGAGTTATTTCTTATAAAGGCTCATACTTAATAGAGAAATTATTTCTGCAAATGTATACACATACATTTCATGTAATCTGTGTTTTTCGATGAAAAAATGAGGGCTAAAATACTGCTAGCAATTGTTTTTGACTTCTGTTAATCCAAACACACTAAAAAACTCATATGATTAACTTTAAAAAAATTAAAGTTATCTGGTAGCCTGGATATTGTTTAACGTAAAATAAAATAAGCAGTTGATTACGTACTAGAATTTGAAAGTTTGTCCTCCATTCTAATATAAAATTATGGCTCCATCCCATTTTTTTCTTAAGGCTGTATTTTTTCTTCAGGAATTTCTTTTAAAAATACTCACACTCCTAGTATGAGCCAATTGATGGCATCGAGTAACATCTTAATTTTTGTAAATATCTTAGCAGGGGATGACATGTTTTATGAAAGTGGCCAAGGAAAAAAATCTTAGCTAACTTTGCAATTTTGCTTTAAGAGATGCTGCATAGCTTAAAAGGCATTTTTTCCAAATATGTCTCAGTTTTACCATACTAGCAAAAAGCAATTCATACTTTTAAGGGAATTTGTTCTTGTTCTGTTCTCTGCCTTCAGGGATTGGAAGAAAAAGTCCCTTTATCTGAACTGAGTGTATTAGATCATTGCTTAAAATAAATTCTTATAGCATAACTTCCTGCTGTGACTATTTTAAGCAAATCTCTCTTTGGCGATGTTCCATGCATGAAATGTGCTAATATTTTAAAAAGTAAATGTTTATGAAGTATCAATTTATCTTATGATATTATTAAAATAAAGTTATTTGAATACATTATGAAATTAGATGTCTACATAACTGATATTTCTTTATATCTCTATAAAATGTATAATTCATAAGGGGATTATGTATGCAAAGGTAATAATTTATGTTATATAGGTATCCACCATTCCAGTTTATATAAATCACTCTATTGCTAAAGATACTCCACAGTAGCACATAAGTGTCAAAATGTAGTACTTTAGGTTTAGACCCACTTGGTTTTCATTGGCACAGTGCCCCTCGGCAAAGATCCAAACTCTTTTGCGGAGGAAACCACACATGTTGGGACTCTGAGGGGCTGAAGGCTGTCCTTTGTACTCTTTAGGGTTAAAGCAATCTACAACATATAATTGAGTTATCAGTGACTGGTTGGGATTTTTTTTTTCCCTTGGAAAGTTAAAAAAAAATCTGTAGGAAATACTCAATTGAAGTTAGCAAAATTTGTAATGTACGTGAACTTGGAGGGTTTGTACAAACAAAGCTGTGCCTATTGAAAAAAAGGCCATTATCATTCATATTTGCCATGGGTGTTTAGTGTAGAATCACCAGAAATTATAGCAAAATCCTTCAAAAAATTCATTTTGTAATAATTATTTAATAATACCTTTTTACTATCTTTACTCTTGTTTAGACTAGATTTTGAGTCTACTAGAGTGAATAGTGCAGGTATATAATTAGTAAATATTTGACAAATAAATGATTGCAGAGGAAGAAAGTCAAAATTAATTAGATTTTTGGGGAACATTTCCACTATCTAGAAAATAAAAATTAAGTAGACTGAGTTGTTTATTGTTTCTTTGTTTTTTAAATTCTCTGGCATTAAAAGAAGATGGATGAGATTATGACCTTTTGTCTTTTTTGAAAATTTTTTTGAGAGGAAGGACTATTTCCATAGGGGCTTAGACTTAAAAGCAAGTATAAGCACACATTGCAAGGATGTGACACCTCACAACTTAACTATCCCGAAGCTTAACGATTCCAAAATTGGTCCGTAAGGCCTCTCTTCATCTAGGGAATACACATGGACTCCTTCTCTGGGACGGGGTCTGGAAAGATGATGCCCACTGATTTGACAGTCCCTTCCCCCAACACTAGATCAAAATGGAACAATCAGAACCAGAAGTGATCACATTGCAATACAAGGACATGGATCAAGAACTGTATTTACCAGTTACGACACTTTTGTTGTAGGTTGAGTTTCTTCAGAAGCCAACTCTGAGATGAAGATTAGATCATAAGAGAGTGTTCTTGGAATAAGCCCAGTGGGAGGAAAGCTAGGAAGCAGTATTAGGCAAAGGGAGAATTGAGCTGTGACGTAGTCCCAGCAAAAGCCTCAGCTGACAGGCCATGCTGATAATGTGGCAAATATTTCAATATATTTTTCTAGTGTGAGTGATAATACCATTTTTAACTTAGTTTATCCTTTTCTCCTATCTAATCTGTTCACCACAACCGTAAGAGTTATCGTCACAAAATTAAAAGTCTGAATGTGTCTCACTCACTTGTACAACTCTGGCAGTTTTTCTTAAGAACTTGAATAAACTCCAGGCTTCTTAGTATTGACTTCTAAGGTTCTTCCTAGCCCATTTCCACCCTGTTTCCAGTCTCACTGTTAACTATTCATTGTTCCCTCACATGCACTCTATTTTCTGCTTCTCTCTCCCCACCCCTCTCTTTCTCCTTTACTCAAAGCACCCTATTTATTCTTCATAAAATAAATAATTTACTATCAAGTTCTGTGCCTTTTCTAAAACGTCCTGGATTTCACTTTCTTGCTCATTTCACTGCTCTTCATTCTTGAAAGGCTTTATTGAATTATATTCTTTTCACCTTTTGCTCTCCAAGGCTTCACCTCACCCTCGGGAAATTTAAGTGTTCTTCACATTTACTGGAGCATTTTATATATTTATGTCAATGTCAGATGTCCTAGCTGATAGTGTTGTCAGTATTCATTTGTGTCAGTATGTCTTCATCCACATTATACATTCCTTGAATAAGGGGATGATTTTTATGCACTTCTGATTCTCTTTTAGCACACTGCACAATGTCTGATACATAAAATACACTAAGTAGTGTGTTTCTTTAAATTTTGAATTTGTGATTTTGTTAGTTTTCCTTTTTTGAGTAAGAAACCACTATATTACTTTTATCAATTAGGATAGAATAGATAGCTAACAGAATAAAAGACACCTGAATTTGGCTTAAAAATAAGAAAATTTGTTATATAATATGAATATGTTCAGAGTTTGAGTGACTACAAAGATGAAAATATCATCTGCTTAATGATGTTATCAAGGACCCAGTTCTTTCTCTGTTGGCCATTCTTGGGATTGGCATTATCTTTAGGTTGGTAGCAAGATGGCTGCCACAGTTTTCATGGGTCACATCCAGACAAAGAAATATAAATGGAAAAATAGATCATCACTTATATCTCTTTTTTAGGAGCAAAAAAACTTTTGCAAAACCCTCTCTTTCATCTCATTGGCCAGAAATATATTAGTTTCAACTCTCAAATTTGCAAGGAAAGGAGGGTAACTATAAGTTGCTTATATCAATCACCTCAAGTTGAAGGAATATTTAGGAACCAAATACTTTGAATACTACACTTACAGAGAGGGAACAGAAAACAAACTTTCTTTAAAAATTAATTGACTTAGAAGACTGATTTTTTCTTTTTCTATTTAACACAGGTAACCCAAGGGAAACATAAAAGTTTTCTCAGCCAAACAAAAAGAAGTATATATTGCCTATTTGGAAAGACTTATAAAGATTAGCTAGTTCTACAAGAAAATTATCTGAAAGAATTTATGTTTCTTTCAGTAGCTAGCCTTGGAAAGTATTTGTTGCCAGTATTTTTTTCATCTTGTGTAGTAAAAATTGAAAAATCTGCTGATCTTCATAAATAATTATTTTGCTTGTACAAGAGTTTATTTGCCTCTGCAAAAGTTTTCTCTGATTTGTGATTTAATCTCAACTTCATGAAATCTGATCTGCTGCAAATCTCTTTAATTATGGTGAAAACATATAAGTTTTCTCCCTTTAGTATTTTGACTGCTTTGGGGGTGTGACATTGATGAGAAAGAGTGTCTTATAACTTGGTTCAAAGACTTACATAATATGTTATTCTATAGTCATAGTATTTAGCATTATTCACTAAATATTTAATGTACAGAAAACATTTTTTAAAAAATCAAATAACTAAATATGACTTAAGCATCATTTAATATATATCTTAGTGTAATTATACATAAAATAATGCCATTTTTATTGGTTTGGTTTTGTCAGTCTCTGCAGCTGAAACAACTAATATGCATTATAGAAATAAAACTTGGGATACTTTATAAGTGACTGCACTTTGAATATTATTTTCTTTTGCCCCTCTACTTGAGCCAGCATTTCTTTTTCATTTGGTTCAACAAAAATCCATTGAGTATCTATTATTAGCACTAAGCATATTGTAATAGAATATAAAACTCAGATCTTGTCATTGCTCTAATCTTAGTTAGGGAGACAAGGCATAATACAGTTACAAGGAAAGTTAGAAAATTTTAAATGTCCAAAATAATGAGATAGATCACATATGGTAGAAATCCAGAGAGAGGAAAACAACTACATGTTGTTCATGGTTTTGAACTAGTACAAGACGGATGAGTAAAATTTGGATTAATGTTAACTGGTTAATTTAAAATGTTTGCATTTAAATTTGGAACTTGGGGTTTGTTGTTTCCTTGTTGTTCAGTTCGAATGGGGAAAATATGTTTCAGAAATGGAGCAGAAAAGAGTCTACTGTCTATTCTGTATGTAGATTTTTCACTTGATCTTAGCCAAAAGGCGAGAAGTGATTGTACGTAGATTTCTCATAGTTTAAATTAAGGGAGCTGCATTTTCCTGCCCCAGCCCTTAACATCCTACTCTATCTCCCGAGTCAGAGGAAGTATATAAAAGAACTTTAATAGTCCTTCAGAAACGTGGCCAACTGTGAATAGACATTTATAACTATTTATCACTCATTTACAAGTGATGCATTCAAAGCCTGTTCAGTGTAGACATTATAATAATGAATGTGTTTGACATTTGTACAATATGGTTTAAGGACCCATGGTTTCTAAACAAATTATTCGAAACTACGTAGTAACTGTCAGTTTGACTATAAGTGAACATTCTCTACTTCAGCGAGCCTTAAGTAGTCCTAGCAATAATTCATATAAAATCCAGAGCCCTCTCTATGTAAACTTCAGGAATAATGTAAACAAGCTGAAAGTCTTCCCCTCCCTCTTTCTCACTCTTTTTTTTTTTAAATGGAGTCATAGTTGATGGTAAAAAAAATATGCATACTCTCTGTTTGGTTATGTTACTTAGTTGGACTTTTGAGTTAATGAATTGTTGGGATCCTTCCATAAGAAAATGTTACTTATTTTGGAAGCAGTTCAAACCTGCAGGGATGGAACAAGTCTCTAAACTAGGATGCAAGCAAAGGGTCACAAAGAGAATGACGTATGACTAACCAAGCTGAGTACTGTTTTTGTGTCTGTATTATTCAAGCATTTATTTGTTGGCTTTCTTTCTCTCTTTCTCCTTCCTTCCCTTCCTTTCCTCCCTCCCTCCCTCCCTCCCTCCCTTCCTTCCTTCCCTCCTTCCTTCCTTCTTTCCCTCCCTCCCTCTCTCCCTCTCTCTTTCTCTTTCTTTCTCTTTCTCCCCTTCCTTCCTTCCTTCCTCTCTCTCTCTTTCTTTCCTTTTCTCTTTTCCTTTCTTTCTTTCTCTTTCTTCTTTCTTTTTGCATGTAATTGTAAAAATTACTCAGATTACTTGAAATCCATAATGCTACGCCCTTATGTTTGAGCATTTATATTGTGAAAATAACTAACCTAAATGAATTTATAATTTTACATATAATAATTTCCAGTGGAATATTTAAACACACTTCTTTGTCTAACATAAAAAGAGCTTTGTTATTTCCCTTTCTTTAAGGAAGTCTAGAACAAGAGTTTTGATACATGAGGACTCAACACTTGCTTGTTTGATATTAAGTATAAGCAAAAATACTATTATAAATCAGAATGATCTTCTGACTCCAGTTCTATTAACTTACTCTATGGCTGAGTAAGATATTTCTGTCTAATGCTTTAGCTTCTAAGAAGTCTATTACATAGTGGGAAAAGAAAAGAATAAATAACCTTCTCACTTAAAATCAAATTATTTGTAAAACAAAATCATCAGTCTTTTAATTCTTATTTAATACTTGAAATTAAGAAAATATAAACACTTGGAAAGCATGTGGACATCCTAATAAATTAACTTTTGGTATAAGGCACCCTGCTTAGTTTCATGTGATTAATCTCTTTCCATTGCCTGCCGAGCATATGCTGTCTAGTAATCACAGAGCTAAAACAATCGACTCGTTCATGGATGTGCTGGCTCCCTAGCCCGGGTGCTGATGTGCAGGTCCCATCTGGTCACTGTAATGGACTGTCGGGATGTTGTCAGACTGCTCAGACCTCGCCAGAACTCTCACAAGAACTCCTTCTCTGTGTCCAATTCTATGGGAAACTCTGCAGATTGCTTTTCAAAGAATAATTATTGAGCGCTCACCATGCCAGATTCTGTGCCAGGTGCTAAAGGTGGTAGGACGAAAAAGCAATGTTCCTTGACACCGGACATCAGTGCTTACTAAACTCAGTAAGTCATGGATTAGAGGTGTTGAATAGTATTCACTACAAAAGTCTGAAGTCCATCCGCAAGAGTAATTGGACCACAAGTTCTAAATTACTGACCATTTGTGGACTTCTTAGCTTTATTTTAATTTGTATGGTATACTAGCATTTCTCTCCCTTTCATGCAATACATATTTGTAGGTGTTTTTTTGTTTGTTTTATGAGATAGGTTCGCACTCCTGTCACCCAGGCCTGACTGCAGTGATGTGATCTCGGCTTACTGCAGCCTTAACTTCTTGGGCTCAAACAATCCTCTCACCTCAGCCTCCTGAGTAGCTGGGACTACAGGTGCTTGTCACCATGTCCAGCTAACTTTTATTATTATTATTTTTAATAGAGACAGGGTGTTGCCACGTTGCCCAGTCTGGTCTCAAACTTCTGGGCTCATGCAATCTGCCCACCTCACTTGTAATCCCAAAGTGCTAGGATTACAGGGCATGAGCCATGGCACCCGGCCTTGCAATACATATTTATTGAGGTTCTACTATATTCCTGATACTCTTCTAGATGCTGAGAATATAGTGAAAAATAAAACAGGTCAGACATTCGTGCTCATAGTGTCTTCAGGTTGGGAATAGAGAGTTAATGGAGAAAAGGAAACAAAATAGCACTTATTGCGAAGTGTTATGTTAAAAAATGTGTGGTGTTCCTGGGAAACTACTTCAGATTGGTTATTAGAAAAGACCTTTCTGGGGAGATGATAATAAAATTGACAGGTATTTATAAGAAGGGATCATCTAGAAGAGGTCAGATGTATTTTAGGTAGAACAAGCTCTACCTAGAAGATAATAATGAAATATTATTTTAAAAAGCAGCATTAGCTGGCATATACAAAGAAGCTCAAGAAATGTTTACTGCAAGTTTCTTTCAAATTAGTGTTAACTTGGTGGAGATGATTTGTGTTTTAAGGCTGGGCTGCTGAGATTCACACCTACCTAAGGTCACAAACCAAGCGATGATGCAGTAGGGACTCACGTTCACGTGTTCTGATTGCACTGCATTTAATTGATCTTTACACCTGGAAAAAGGTCTCAAACTAAACTTACTTTTGAAAAAGAAAGTGCAAATGGATATGATAAGCAAAAGTGTAGTAGAAGACAGAGATGGTTGGTGGAAGAAGGCTAAAATGCAAGCGAGGCTTCTGAGCTGAGTCGGGAAAAGGGAAAGGGAAAGACAATTGTCACCCAAGGCTTCATGCAGAAAAATCATGGAAAAAGCCACTTTAGACTTTGCCTGGAACTCCATCTTCTGTATTGAAGCACATTTTCTTGGAAAATTTGTAGGCCTGCCCTTATATAAAAATCTAAAACAAAACAAAAATGGAGAATTAAACTTCCCTTCTGTAACAATTTCTATCTAGGCCAGGCCAGTACCCACTGCGCAAGCTTTACCTTTGGCGCTGTTGCTCTTGTTTTGCAACAGGAAAACACCTCCCTCTCCTGGGAACCCAGAGTAACCATTGCTCTTTTAGTTGTTCAAATCCTTGTATCATATAGCATTCAGAGTGACATTTTTTTCTTTAAAGCCATTTAAAAACTTGTATACTGTTTTTTGAAAGAGATGGCCACTATCTCAAGGGTTCTGAATTTTTGTCTTTAATTAGGTTTTATGAACAAGTTTCAACTTCCTTTTGTGTGTCTCATTCAGTTGTTTTGACATCTCTGAATTAGGCCGAGGGGCATTTGACTGACCTTGCACTTGCTAACTTGAGTCAATTAAATTGCTTCTCTAAAGATGAAACAAAGAGCAGATATAATTAGAATTTCCTTTGAATGTTGTTATAAGGTCTTATCATTATTTGAATGTTTCTGTAACTTGCCTAACACTGAATAATTAAAAATTAATTGTCTGACATTTTCACCTTACTAAAAGATAAGTGTTCATTAATTATATAAACCATGAATGAAACAATAATTGTTAGGGATACTGCAATATTTTATGAGTCCCTTCTAAGTATTTTTTCGAAGTGAAGTAAAAATAATATTAAAAGGACAAAAAGTTGTTTTGGATTTTGGACAGAGAAAAGTAAATAAAATCAATATAACTAGATCACAGCTTGTATTTTTAAATTCACACAGTTTCCACTACATTTACATAAAAAATTATTATTAAATCTTTTTAAGAATATGTTTAAACTATAACTTTATGCACAAAGCCTATTTAAGGAGGCACTGAAGACAATATTTATTTCAGTAATATGGTCTCTTTTCAAACTAGCAAGCTATACAACTCTAAAAGAAAATATACAGATATATGTTTAGATAATAATATTTGAGACTTCCAAGGTTAGCATGAAAAAATTAATCCTTTGGAAATGATCAATTGTGAAATACTATAAAGGCAACATAAATATACTAATATGGGTAAATCAGTAAATTATAGAATATGAGGACTGGCTTATGAGACATACTTGTTTTACAGTGTTGACCCATAAACTCTTATTTCCAAGTGAAGAAATTTTATAAATTTATTTACTTCTGTTTGCCAGTTTTCTGTTATCAGCTAGATCTATAAGAATTAGCACTCAAATTAAAACCAATTTGCAAGTATTGTTTAATAGTTGTTCGATTACAAGCTATACCCTGACTAAGTAAGTTGAGAGGAATTCTTAGGTTCTTCTGGATCCACAGAAAAGATCTCCGTTTGATTTCTGATGTCTCCTGCACGTGGGTAGACAGCAATAGTAAGCTCTCTGCATATTTGCAGTCCTTGATATCAAGGCTCTAAGGTCCCAAAGACCACAACCCACCAAAATTATATCCTTAAAATCTGTAGCTGGTGCATCAGCACAAGGTTAGTTAAGAATTAGTGTTTTGTGAGAATATTTCAGAGCAATTAAAATCTGGCCATTAGGCAATGGCATCTCTGTTTCTGGTATGACTCTCTTGGATAAGTGAAGGAAAAATATCTGTGGATGACTTTCTAAGGGACAAATACAGTTGCATCAGCTTTTAGAAACAGGGACATGTGCTTTGTTGGGTGCTGTTTCATGCAACTTTTAATATGTCAGGATACTGTGTGCAAGACGCACTACAGTGAAAGAAGATTTATGTGGCATTTTATTGCTGATAAATTCAAAAGGCAGTAAGAATATTAATAATCACTGTCTCAAAATTGTTCATATTAACTACTGATCCTGAGGGCTGACTTTTAAAGATAATGTGAACATTATATTTTTAACTATATGGTGTGACTTTTGTCTAATAGTGATGCAATCTCAAAGTGTACTGACTAGGCCACTAAAATAATCCAAGGAACACAGGTACCTCTTGGGTTCTTGTACAACAATGCTGGAACTTCAGCCTATAAGTGAAACATATTTATTCTATACCCAATCACCCTATAGTTGACACCTCTATTTTTCCCTTTACGTAACTGTGTGTGTCTCTGTCTTTCTCTCTCTTACTATTTTCCCCCTCCACATGCATCTATACACACACACACACACACACACACACACGGAGAGAGAGAGAAAGAGACTAGAAAAATGTGAAAATAGTGGAATGCTATTATATATGTGCGTGTATTGTACATTATATCTCACATTATATAAACGTTATATATAATATGATATACATACATATAACACTTCAAAAGATTATTGAAAATTTTGCCAATTCTATATAAGAATAAGAGTGGATCTTTAAAAACGATTTTGTCTTGTTTTTTGTGTTTTTAGATTGAATTAAGGGAAATTCTGTCTCTTTAAATTCTTTACCAATTAGGAATAAAAATGAATATTTAAAAAAATCTCTTTATTCTAATGGCTAGGTAGTAGGTAAGAAAAAAAATCCACCACAAATCATAATTAAACTGACATCTTTTCAATAGGACACAGCTATAATGACTATTTTTCCCTTCTAAGTAAATGTTTAGAGTCTAAAAGACAATCAGATATATCATAGGTTGTTTTTGCTTAAGGTAATTCTGTTAGTGATGACTAAACCTTGGCAGCATTGTGTCAAAATAAGCCAATATATAATTTCAATAAATCCTTATTTTTGAAGGTTTTAATTTTACTTTAAGAAGTAAAATTTTCTTTGTGATCCTATCTCAGAATCCCTGTGCTTGTATATAACATTTACTTGCTAATCAAAAAGTCAGTTCTCTGAAGCTTGTAATTAGTTGTATGGCTTCATCAACTAGGATGATGCAACTCAAATTACAATTATGTGACTTATAAGCAATAACTGAAAATGTACAACAAAAACATTAAAGCATCTTTTACAGATTTGTATTCCTTTACAAAGAGAATATATGTGCAATTGCTGTTTTAGTGTCAAGTCCCTGAGACAAAATTAGAGTTGAAACTACCTAACTAAACCAAACTATTATATTAGAGTTGAAACTACTAAGAGCAAGTAATTTAAAACAGAGGATCAAAAGTAGAGACTACTAAAGACACTGTTTACCAGTAAGCGCTCCACAATGCTCCCTGGGCACAGTGGTTTCATCCCATGTACTCTCTTGTCACTCTGTATCTCCCATCCTAACTCAGACCCAAGCACCTCAATTTTATGCCTTGGCTGACATACAGAAGGTCTTTCATAATTATATGTCTAATGAACAAATAGTTAATGAAGAGTAACTACTTGGTGCTAACTTTGAAACCTTTATTTAGATTTCAAAAATGATATGAAGAGTGCTTCCACATTTTGTAATTCTTAGAAGCACTAGTGAATATATTCACATTTAATTTTGGAAGCATCATTTATCTCATAATTTAATTTAACTCAATCACCCAATATGACGAT
Source organism: Pongo abelii (assembly GCF_028885655.2). NCBI lineage: Eukaryota > Metazoa > Chordata > Mammalia > Primates > Hominidae > Pongo > Pongo abelii. The sequence continues at coordinate 91,417,525 of NC_071991.2, forward strand.
TTGAAGTAAAAAATAAAACCCTGTGATGGTCTTTATTCTTTTTAAGGCTCATTTACTTAATATGAAAGAGTTATATATTTTTTTGTTTCCTACATTATTAATATTTGTATGATATGTAATTTTGAACAAATCTATAGATATTTGCCCTACATGTATTCCTTAAATGTGATTAAACCTGATTATCATCTAAAACAAACAAAAAAAGAACAGGATCTTACATGCTGAAATGATTCAAATATTAATCTGGCAACATAGCAAAGACATGGAATCAACCTAAATGCCCATCAGTGGTAGACTGGATAAAGAAAATGTGGTACATGTACACTATGGAATACTACCCAGCCATAAAAAAAGAAACAGATCATGTCCTTTGCAGAAACATGAATGGAGTTGAAGGCCGTTATCCTTAGCAAACTAACACAGGAACAGAAAGCCAAATACTTATAAAATGGACTTCTATGTGTCCATGTGTTCTCATCACTTATAAGTGGGAGCTAACTGATAAGAATACATGGACACATAGAGAGGGGAACAATACACAGTGGGACCTTTTGGAGGATGGAGGGTGGAAGATGGGAGAGAATCAGAAAAAATAACTGATGTGTACTAGGCTTGATACCGGGGTGAAGAAACAATCTTTACAAGAAATCCCCATGACACAAGTTTACCTGTGTAACAAACCTGAACTTGTACCTCTGGACTTAAAAGTAAAAGTTAAAAAGAAAGAGAAAAAAAAGAAAATATTATTGAAAAAAAAAACCTTTCCTAGGCACAAAGTCTGCATCAATAAATATATTTTGAGTGCATTAAAAATATTAAATCAATTGACAGGTTATGGATAAGTATTCTGTGTACTATTTTCAGTCCAATGACATAAAGTTGTCCTTTGTAAAATCACTGTAATATTGAAGAACCAGCAAGTACAGCATTTCACTTTTGCAAGATAAGAAAGTTCTAGAGATTGGCTGCACAACAATGTAAATATACTTAACATTACTGAATTCTACACTGAAAATTGTTAAAATGGTAAATTTTATGTTATGCGTTTTTAACCAAAATTATAATAATAATAAAATTGGACCAGTGGAGGGGGAAATAGTGAAAGGATGCCTTGAGAGTTCATAACCTCATATCTAAAGCAAAGACTCTGAATTCAAGATGCAATTTTTTTTTTTTTTTTTTTTTTGAGGGAGTCTCGCTCTGTCGCCCAGGCTGGAGTGCAGTGGCGCGATCTCCGCTCACTACAAGCTCCGCCTCCCGGGTTCACGCCATTCTCCTGCCTCAGCCTCCCAAGTAGCTGGGACCACAGGCACCTGCCACCACGCCCGGCTAATTTTTTGTCTTTTTAATAGAGACGGAGTTTCACCGTGTTAGCCAGGGTGGTCTCGATCTCCTGACCTCGTGATCTGCCCGCCTCAGCCTCCCAAAGTGCTGGGATTCCAGGCGTGATGCAATTTTAAAGGAGCACTCAGTCCAGTGTTTTTGCCAGCAATGATGAATAACAAAGGAACAACCAGAACAAAAATAACAAACAAACAACATTTGAAGAAACGTTCCAATTTTGGGCCAGCTGCAGTGTTCCATCTGGATTATTAAGTTATGGCTTCACGATTCTGGGTTTACGACTAACCATTGTCCATTAGTCCATGCATTGCCCATTTTAGTTAATCTATTTGCTAACTTACATTATTCTCTTGTTCTTAATTACGTTGTTAAACACCTGAAAATGCACCCTCAAGCACAAATGCTAGAATCTGGTAAATAACCTGTTTCTTACCTCCAAGTCATCCTTCCCCTCGTTTCCCATTTTGGCTGGCCATTTTTCTAAATCCACCCACCTATACACCTGAAATGTAACCATTTTATTTTAGTTGCTTTTAACTTTGTTCTAAAGCAAGATGTGCAGTTTGCAATTTGAGGAGATATTCTTTTTAGACCTAATAATGAGTTGCTAATTTCCATTCATATTGCTTTTCATTGCTGCAGCTCATTGATATTTGACTGCTGGCTACTATTTAAAGTTGTGTGATAGTAGAACTACAGTGATTCAAACCATTTCTGAATAAATAGCATTTTCTAGTCGTCATTGTGTACCTTATCAAGGTTAGCTCATCACTTGAGCCTCCTGCTGCCTCCACCACCTCCCTATATACATATCTGGATTGTAATTTGTGAATGTTAAGATCTTCTCTAAGTAAACAATCTTGCTCCGGTTTAAAATCTCAATAATTTCATTGTATTTGTCTATTTTGAATGCTGTACTCTCTTCTTTATTTAGAGACATGAAACCCTAAAATTTCACCACAAAGATAATATCGTATAAACATTGATGACTTCTGAATCCTTTGTTAATTCCAGGTTTAACAAGTCTCTTTCAGTGTATTCCCTCAGGATATTTTCTTTTTTTGTCACCTATTAAAATATTTTCTGCTACCATTGGTGAGAAACATAATAAAAGTCTATCCAGAACTCCTGGAGCATATATTATAAGTATTTTAGAGCTTGCTTTTCTTGTTCCTTCTTGCTTATAGCTTAACAGAGAGCATTTCTTTCTGTAAGCTAATGGAGTTACACAACTGCTTAAACTTTATTTTGCAAAAACTTTCTTACAGAATTCCTACAAAAACTTCCTGACAGAATTTAAAAGAAAGAAAGAAAAAAGCCTTGAACTCAAGATCGTGAAGCATAATTGAAAGCTATCAACCAATGAGTTTGGATCCCTTGACTTATGTAATGGTTGAGACCCCCCCAGTTCAAGAGTCAGATGGACTTTGAGTCAGACTGTGGCTCTGCCATAAGTTTTGTGGTCCTTAACACATTATTTAAAGGCTATGTGACTGAGTTTTCTGATCTCAAAATGGGAAGAATAAGTACAGCCATCTCAGAGGGTCATTGTGAAATTTAAATAAAAGGATTCTTGTAAAACAATTAGCTAAGTGGCAGATGCATCTGAGCTCCAAGCATGTTAAATATTGTCAACAAATTCACACTGGTCCTTGGCTTGGAGAAAGAACTTATGCTCTGACAGAGAGTTGTTTCTAACACTTCATGGCACATGTTTATAATGTACTACTACTCTGAGTAAACACAGAAAAACATGGTACATACAGCCTCTTATTTAGGCAAATGCTCATGTGAAATTCTGTTGACATCATGATAAAGCTTATGGACCTCTGAACATAATGTATCTACTGTTACATACATTAAAATAGAAACTAGAAGATTAACAAAAATGGATAGTACTAGACACTTTTCTTTTAGAAATTTTCAGGGTGGCTTTGGGAAATATTTAAATCTCAAATTTCCCACATTGACACTAACAACATGCTTAATACTCATTCTTCAATTTCACACATTCACTCTGTAAGCAGAATTGCAGAGTGTTAGGGTGTTTCAGATATTCAGATTGTAACATACTTTGAAATGTTTTGCAGATTTATTGGCCTGCTGCAAAGGAACGGGTGGAATTATGTAAATTAGCTGGGAAAGATGCCAATGTAAGTATGAAACTTTAACAATTATCTTTGTAAAACTTCTACTGATATGATAGCAAATATTTATATTGGGTTTTATTGAATTAATGGTATTAATGTATTATTTTTCAGACTAAACTAACATATTCTATGTGAATATTAATGTGGAATAAAAAATCTCTATCTTACCAAAAGCCATGATATTATTTATAAAATTTAAGAAATCTAGAAACACTCTACTTTCTAATGTATTAATTCTGAATATTATTTTTGTCACAAAAAAAGATTAGAAACACATTAAAATATTCAAAAATAAGCCATCCAAAAGATTGTAGTTCTAGGAACATGTATTTTTCATTTATGCACACATATTTTGTAAGTGTACAGAAAACCATCAATTATTTTAGCATCACAAACACAGAACTGATACATAATTTCAATTGAGTTGAAATTAAACTTAAAATATTTATAAGAATTCCTTTATGTGGTGACATTATGGAAAGAACAATAAGAATTAGTTAATAATGAATGACAGCATTCTGGCATAAGAACTAGTAATTACTTCCTCTGAAATTTACGTATTAGTAATAATGATTATATAAAATAACTCATAAAAGACAAATAGAGGGTACTAATGAAACTTTTAGTTTAAGCTGCCTTGAAGAGCAGAGAAAACCCTTAGGTATGACTTTTTGTCTCTGGTATGGTCCTATCTGTCTTGATTTCTGCACTGTCCAAGTTGTCCTGCATGCGCATCCCTCTAATCGTGTAACCTGATTTATCTCCAGCAATGAGGGCTATGGCTCTGACTGGCTCCTCTCCTCATCCGAGTGCTCTGATTCAGGCCAGATATTCTGTCTTCTGTCCTGACTTCTTGCATTATGGTAATGGGGAGAATTGCTCTTTTTTTTGGCAAAATAAATCACATTCAAATTGTAACCCAAGATGAAAACAGGTCGTAACCTGGGGCAGAAACATAGACATCTTGAGGCTTCTTTTGCACCATCCTTTAATCGTACCTCTAACCACAATAATGCAGGGGTATTAAGCTGCATATTTAATATGCAGGGGTAAGTCATATTTAATAATAACAAATAGTGTTTGTTATATGAAAGGATGAATAGATTAAAGAATCCTCTATCAATGTGATAGAAATAAAATATGACACATAATGCCTAAGGATGTGAGGGGATGCTCAGAAGGCTAGTAATCTCAGACAACAGGTTAGTTCATTCATTTGTTATTCATTTATTCAAAAAATATTTTTAGAGTTCCTAAATATGTATATGAAACTCATCATATCTGTCCTTATGGAGCTTTCAATCTAATGGGGGATACAGATACTGCTCAAATGATGACTTCTACATAGTAACTACAAAGCAAAATAATTGAAATAAAACAAACTTGTGGTGACCCCTGATTTTATATTCAGTTATTAACATAATTAAATGTTATCCTTTCAGGCATATTTATATTAGCAGAAATATATCAGGGAGTGTCAACATAAAATGCAATGGGAAACAGTTTTTACATTTCGGTCACTAGAAATGAAAGGAGTTAAACTATTCTGTAATGTATTCTTGTCCTCCCATGGCTTTGGTATCTTCATCCAGTTCAATGTTCCAACACCAAACAGGTACCCAGGTCTGCAAAAACACCAATACTTTACTGAACACTCATAGAGAATGAAATGCTTTGGTTATGAGAGTTTTTCAAATTATGTCATTTAATGGACAGTATAAGCATGGCATAACCGGCATGAACATTTTTGTATTTGTGTTTCACCAGTATTGAGTATACGATAAGGAGGCAAGAAGGAAAAGGATGTTTTCAATTTACTCCAGTAAAATGGTTTTCCCATGGAGCAGATCAGGGATAAACAGTCAAGGTCAAACAATCAGTGAAGGTTTAAATTCTGACAGTGCTCTCACTTGGGTATGTTCACTAATTCCAGTTACATAGTAACTTAATTGCCCCTCTTATTAAGTTAAAGCAAGTGGTGATAAACTTTTCTGGAGGTGATATCCTTGACCATGTAGGATGCTGTATATAGAACATATTATTCCAATTCAGTCATAATTGTGAGCTAGTAACCACCTCTAACTTTTAAGCACGTTTGCTGCTAACCCAGGATTAAATATACGAGGAGCTTTTTGCTTTTTGCTGAAGTCTGTAGTTTGATGTTGAATCATGTAGTGATAATTTTTAATTTTTGCCTCATTTTAACTTGTTCCTTTAAAATAATGTTTCATTTTAGAGCTTCTAATAATAGCTAACATTTTTGTAGCAGTTACCATGTTCAAGGAACTGTTTTCAATGCTTTACATTTATAACTTCATTTAATCCTTATGACAACACTATATGCTAGATTTTATTATTAATTTCTATTTTCTGGATGAGAAAACTAAAGCGAAAAATCTTAAATGGCTTGCCCAATATCATGCATCTGGTAAATAGTAAAGCCAGGGATTGAATCCAAAAGTCTTGCTCCAAGGTCTGTGCTCTTACATAACATTATAAAATGTCCATATAAGATCCAAAAACTATATCCTTCAAATTATTTCTCTCTGTAATATCACCAGAACATAGATCCTCATTTTTAACTGCATTACATAGATTTTGGCTGACAGAAAACTGAGACAGCTCTGTGGTTTTATTGACGTCTTTTATTACATTTGGCATTACCCTCTCTCCTTCTTCCTCTCTAGTAATTTCTACCTACTTCCCAAGAGTGTGTTTAGGGTTAACAAGTGTTTGGAAAGACTGTCCCTTTACACAAAGGTACTATGTAACTGCAAAACAGTGAATTATTTACCCTAATGAAAGTTAGCTAATTGGGGTGGGGATAGTAGAAGATGAGGAAACAAAAGAGAACTATTCCACTTTGTTGAACATAGTCCCCAGTTTAATCCAAAGAAGGGTAGAGGTGACAGGAAGATATTTGGTAGTATTTTGCTTCTATTTAGAGGAAAGTTTTTCAAAAGAAAGTAACTAAAGAAATGTCTTTAGTTCTGACTATATAATTGTGGGTTAAACAGCTTACTCCAAGCAAAAGAAACCACAGGGTGAGGGTAGCCTGGGCTCTGTTTGTCAGCTTAACCACAGAGGGGCACAGCCTGTCCACACAGACATTACACAGAGTTAAAGCGTCTTCCGGAACTTCAGTTCTTTGATTATATCTTTCCTTCCTTCCTTCCTTCCTTCCTTCCTTCCTTCTTTCCTTCCTTCGTTCCTTCTTTCCTTCCTTCCTTCCTTCCCTCCTTCCTTCTTTCCTTCCTTCCTCTCACTTTCTTTTTTTCTTCCTTTCTTTCTCTCAAGAAAGTCTAAAACTAAAATAGAATGTTCATTGTAGAAAGTTTGCAAATTATATACAAGCAAAAAAAGAAAAACAAGTCATTTATAAATAACTCTCCCCCATGAACACTAACCAGAGATAACTGGTGACATTTTGATGTTTATTTTTCTATCTTATCTATTTACTAATTTTCAGTATGAAATCATTGTATACATAGTCACTTAAAACACTTATTTTTTTTTTTTACTTCACAGACTGCCATGAGCATTTTCCCATGTCATTAAATTCTTTTTTATAACACTACTTTTAATAGTTACACTGCATTTCTTTATGTATTATTTCATCAATCCCCTATTGTTAGAAGTTTGGTATATAGCCAGTTTTACTATTGAAAATGACACTGTACATGAAAAAAGTTTATGTAAATATTGTGAATATCTTTGATTATTTAGTAGACTTTTACTAGTTAAGGACATAAAAATTTGTATAAACATATTGCCAAATTGCCCTTCAGAAAGTTTATGCCTCATATGCTCTTACCAGCAGTATGTGATCAAGGGAGGGTGTATTTACCTATTATACCATTGTTAATATTGGATACAACATACATTTAATGCTGAATACAAATGCATATGAATGAATAAAATATGTATATTTATTCTTTGCCAATAAAAAGAAAATGATTTTTGCTGTTTTAGCTTGAAATTTTTTCATTACTCTAAACACTAAACATCTTATATGATTGCAAAATAAAATTTTTAAATAGCATATCCCTGCGGCCCGTATTTTTTTAATTTTCCTGTTTGCCTTTTTCGTGCTGATTATTTACAGACTTATAAAACATATGTATATATATATACATGTATAGGTAGACATATTTATATAACATAAATATGTATAGAGTATACATACAGTATAATACCTTGTGTTCCACTCGTGAAAAACATATTCTTTATCACTTTATCAGTTACCTTATTTGATGTATAGACTTTATTTAAATAGTCATTTCTTTTTCTTTAAAATGTTTTCTTTTGCACTTTTACTATAACTGATTATTGCTCTGTAGAAATCTTCACCGTTAGATCTCCCATTTTTAAGATATAAATGTGATATATGAGTTTTTCTGTTTTTATTTTGAAGTATTAACAATCTATTAAAATATTTTAAAGATTTTTTTTTTTTTTGAGACGGAGTCTCACTCTGTTGCCCAGGCTGGAGTGCAGTGGCGCAATCTCAGCTCACTGCAACCTCTGCTACCCGGGTTCAAGCGACTCTCCTGCCTCAGCCTCCTGAGTAGCTGGGATTACAGGCAACTGCTACAGCACCCAGCTATTTTTTTTTTCTCTGTATTTTTGTATTTTTAGTAGAGAAAATTCACTATCTTGGCCAGGTTGGTCTTGAACTCCTGACCTCATGATCCACCCACCTCGGCCTCCCAAAGTGTTGGGATTACAGGCGTGAGCCACTGCGCACGGCCCTATTTTAAAGATTTTAAGACCTGAACTGATCTCTGCATCCTGGATCCTGTCTGAGAACTTCTAGACAAGCCTAACATGTAGCACAGAGACAGAGATAGGTGAAAAGTCAAAAAATGTTTGATGATCACAATATTCTGCAACACACATTAAAAATAAAACCAGATAAGATTCCAAAATCATTAGTATCATCTAATATTTAACATAAATTAATTAAAATTAGCTATTGTAATTCAGTTATCAGAATAGATATAAAGCTGTTTTGGATTTTATTGGACCCTACATATGTCTTGAGAATTACAAGTACTTCTATTTTCCTATTATCTTTCCAGGTATCTGGGGAGAAACTAAAATTCTAAGTGTTAATGCATAGACTAATGTATTTTTGCTTTTTTTCTCTCCAAGTATGAATTCAGTTTTATACTTGTCTATTTAGTTATTTATATATGTATGAATATATATGAGAGATGAAATATTGAAACATCTAATATTACTTAAGATAATTAAAAAGTTGATGTTTGCTTTGGTTCTTTCTCTCTTCTCCTCCCCCTCTTCCCTTTCTCTTTCTCTTCCAGTGGGGGTAGGGTAGGGCCTATGGAATCCATGTAGGAAGGAGGAATAAAGGAAGGAAGGAGAAATTCAATACTTTTCCTAAGTTGAATATATTACTCCCTGGATTGTTTGGTCACGTGCAATGATTGACATTGTGGGCAATAGCTGACAAATTAGCTTTCAGGGAAAGTTACAAAGGCTGCTTCTCAAAGTTATCTTTCTTCATGCCTCACAGAATTACACTACCACTGATAGCCTTGCAGGTCACTAAGTGAATTAAATCAAGTTAATTATTGATCATGCTATTTAAACAAATCTTTGAAACTTTGTGTATAAGAATAAAACAACACAGGATTTCTGAGACTTAAAAAATGAAGTTATGAATTGAAAGGGAAGTCATTGTAAAGTTTTTTCGCAACAAGGATTGTTTGGCTTAAATGTCAACCTCAGAAAAAATTTAAAGTGGGAGACCTTATCTTTTACGATCTCTGTTCACAGGTTTCTTTTGCCCAGGCAGCCAAGGCCTTTCTATTGCCTCTAGGCTGCTTAGAGAACTATCCTCTCTCAATTTCCCTACAGAAAACTTTGACTGAGCACAACTGACATTTTTGTAAACTGTGTCAGATAATTAAAGATTTACACATACTTTTTTGCTTATTCCATGTCAGCCCAATCAGACAGAAGGGAGGAATTTCATAAATTAATCTGAGGTATGCCTTGTCAAGTCAGGAAATTGGCATATTAGGCTACTTTCTAGGACTAGCACCATTTTAATAAAGTACTCCTAGAAAAGTGAAAGGAAATAAAATACTTTAGGTGTGATTCAGAGGTTTTTTTTTTTTTTAATAATCACCAAAATTATATCCCCACTGTGTATAAAATGTTGCCCTGGACCATATTTGTCTTTATAAACAGTGCTGCATCACTGGTAGCTTCTAATCTGTTTGACTCCATAATTTAAAATCTGGAAAGGGAGTTATATTTCTTTATCCAAATATTTATTTCAGATTCTTGCAAAATTACTTTCTAAATTCTAACTGAGCTTTTGAAAAAATGATGAACTAATTGGTGGTGAGTCAGTCCTCCCTCACTCCAGCCATATGATTTTACTCTTCCCTGCCCTGCATACTCTCCCCTATGCACTAATGTCTTTGTGCAGGAAAAACCAAGGAATAAAAGTCTTTTCAAAAAGTGAGCATGAGTGAGCAAAGGCTGGATTATAAAACCTCCTACTCTAGCCATGAGGTCATCAATAAAATTTACCTGGTGATCATGTACATTTTCATACTTTTATCTTATCTTTTCTCATATTACTTTGTCTTCATTGTTTGTTCGAAACTATTAGTATTGGCCTGCCACGGTGGCTCATGCCTGTAATCCTAGCACTTTGGAAGGCCAAGAAGAGAGGACTGCTTGAGGCCAGGAGTTCCAGACCAGACTAGGTAACAAAGTGAGACCCTGTCTCTACAAAAAAAACCACAAAATTTATCCGGGAGTTGATGACTTGCACCTGTGGTTCCAGCTACTCAACAGGCTGAGGCTGAAGAATTGCTTGGGCCTGGGAAGCAGAGGCTGCAGTTAGCCGAGATCGCGCCACTACTCCAGCAGCCTGTCTCAAAACAAACAAACAAACAAACAAACAAAAAATATATATATATGTATGTATGTATAGGCCAGTTGAAACATTGTACCTCAGATCTTCAGATCTGTAGACATAGCTATTCACTTTAAAATCAGAGCAACCACTAGGATATTAGTATTTTGTATAGCTCAAAATCAGGGTAAGGAATAAACAAGTATTAAATTTATATTATTTCACTTAATCTACATAACAGCCATAACAATCCTATCATTAAGTCATTGTCTGCCTTTTTAAAAAAATTTATTTCATTCTAAGAACCACCCTATCAGTTAGGTTATTGTCTATTGTTGGGTTTTTTATTTGTTTGTTTGTTTTTTAATATATTCCTCCTAGGAACCCCAAAAGCAACAGTGGATCATTAGGTCCATGCCTGACTGGTGAGTAACCTATGGCCACTTGGGCAGAAAGAAACTGGACTTTTTCTATGCAATCCAGTGGTTTCTCAAGTTACCAACTTCCTTAATAACCCAACACTTGCCTGTCTCCTGGGTAAAGCCAGCCTAGAATAAAAGTCTGCTCCAGCCCAGTGTTTACTTAGGTGTCTTTGCCAAGAATCATGAAGCCATGGTTAAGAAATTGCATTTAACAATTATGTAAAGATAGAGTGTCACTTGCAGGAGATAGACTGAAAATAATATATAACAACAAGAATAAATACTCTAAAAAGAGAGAGAGCCACTATTTACTGCTATTTGAAGCATATGAAATAATTAAGTTCTAAAGATAATGATGACATAAAGAAATATTTTTAGGCATAAGCATATGCAGAACAGAAAGAAACAAAAATTTCTTCAAAAATTTGACTTGGTGTAAAAAAAGTCCATGAGAAAAAACAGAGATTATTGAAATTATCAAGAAATAATCTGATTCTTAAAGGCTCTGTAATACTGGAAAATAAATGGCAATAAGTGGTAGGGCATCTGTTCAATAAGAATTGAATACATAGGTAGAGATGCACGTTTGTGTTCAGTGTTTTGTTCAGTGTAGCTGAGACAGATGACATTGCAAACAGTAGTGACTATATGGTATAAATTATGTGGTAACAACTGATCATGATAAATTTTGTGTTTTATGTATTTCTTGTAGAAAGTAAGGATACCAGGTGTGTGTGGTGGTGGGTGCTTGTAGTCCTAGCTACTCAGGAGGCTGAGTAAGGAGGATTTCTTGAGCCCAGGAGTTTGAGGCCAGTCTGGACAACATAGAGAGGTCTCATCTCTAAAAAAAAAAAAGAGAAAATTTTAAATATGGATGTCTAATTCATATTCTGTTTATATCCGTTCTCTAGGGCTCACTGAGTACCACTATAGACTTGTATTCTAATTAACCTAATTCTGATTAGTTCAATGGTTTTATAACTTCAAAAATCTAAAAAGCTACTCCTTTATACCATGGTTTCTATATTTGTCTTGCCTCATTTGCTACAACAGATGTCTAGAATTTCTCATAAATCTTTTTTCATTTGAGCTCTTATTTTTGAAGATTGATCTACTTGGAAAACAGGTGGCATAAATGATATTTCAAAAACCTAAATTGTGTGTTAATGCTTTTAATTTTTATGCCCAACAGACAGAATGTGCAAATTTCATCAGAGTACTTCAGCCCTATAACAAAACTCACATATATGTGTGTGGAACTGGAGCATTTCATCCAATATGTGGGTACATTGATCTTGGAGTCTACAAGGAGGTAATATAATGAAAAAGCGTGAAAAGCATAATTTATTGTAATACGTTGTTACTTAATTCCTATGACATAGGCAGATTTGAATATAAAGACTGAAACATATATGGCCAGGCATGGAGGCACATGCCTGTAATGCCAATACTCAGGAGGATGAAGTCAGAGGGTCCCTTGAGCCAAGGAATTCAAATCCATCCTAAGCAGCATAGTAAGATCCTGTTTTAAAACAAAACAAAACAAAAAACGAATAGTTTATGAACGATACAGTAACTCATGTTCCTAGCCATTATATGGACTGTCATTTTCACCATATACTTGATCTACCTAATAAAAATGTTTTTTCTATTAAAAGTGGTTTTAGCAGGATGATCAAAATTAATAGTGTAAAATGTTAAAAGTGTTTGTTTTCTATGGGCTCCATGTATGTCTTTATTTTCTCTTGACTTTCCTTTTTAACTAGATATATATAGTATGTTGCTGTTGGTAAAAATTCATTTTCCATAAGATCTTGCAGTGGAATTGCATTATATAAATAATTTCATTTTCCTATCTAATAAAGTTGACCTATTATGTATAATAGTGGACACTAAGTAAAGAATATTTTAATAATTTTCTTAAAATTGTATAGTCATTGGCATAATGAATTTATTGTTTCAGCTGGACCAAATTGGCATAATGGAAATAAAGGATGTATTAATTAGGAGTAATGTATTCCAGATCTCAATGAGTGCTTTAATAAGTGAAAAACATGCATATTTTTGCAATTAAATTATTTGCCAATACTTTAGTTTACTGTCCTTGTGTTATGGACTTCATGCCATCCACTTTACATGGATTATTGCTTTGGAATTTCACAACACTCTTAATAAAGCCAGTGTTGTTATAATTACCAATTTACAGGTTAGTAAAAATTAAGTCTCAATGGAATAAATAACATGCTAAATCACCCAACTAATACATGGTCTTGCAACAAATTGAATCAAGGCAGTCTATCTCTAGAACAAGCATGAGCAACTGAGCTTTAGGATAAGTGCTCCCAGTTGTTTCTTGGTGATGTGCGATGTCATCCTCATGTTTATGTAAGTACAGTCATGTGCATCATAACAAGGTTTCCATCAACAACAGGCTGCATATAATATGGTAGCCCCATGAGATTACATTACCCTATTTCTACGGTATCTTTTCTATGTTTGCATATATTTAGATACACAAATGCTTACCATTGTCTTATAGTTGCCTGTAGTATTCAACAGTAACAAGCTGTACATATTTGTAATCTAGGAGCCGTAGGCTATGCCATATACCCTAGGTGTGCAGTAGGTTATACCATCTAGGTTTGTGTAAGTGTACTCTGTGATGTTCACACAATGATGACATTGCATAACGATGTACTTCTCAGAACATACCCTGTCTTTAAGTGATGCATGACTGTACTTTTTGTGAGTAACCACACATATTTGCAGGATAATTCGCTGTGTTTTTGAAAGTAAAGTCTGGGCTTATGGAAAAGGTTTCTTTACATTGACTTAGCTGATTCACACAGAGATCAAACCCACAACTGTGGATGGATGGATTTTTGTTTCTAACCAACTTGTCTAACCAGCCGAGACTCAACTGTTTGAAAATAAAGCAACCCTGACAGTTAAATTTCTGAGCCACTAGGAGACTTGGTAACTTGAATCCATCATTCTTTGTTGGTGGTGTAATGTTCTCTTGTCTAGCTCTGATGAAGGGTAATATATAACATTAGTTCATAGCATAGGGTGTAATTATGTAATATAGCCCCACAGTTTGAGTGTGTTTTGAGGCCTAAGGATAAAGGCCAAACTCACAACCTGCTAAGGGGGGCAAATAGTGTTTTAAAGCTCCTTAAAAGTCACAAGTGCTGGCTGGACGCCGTGGCTCACACTTTGGGAGGCCGAGGTGGGCAGATCACCAGAGGTTAGGAGTTCAAGACCAGCCTGGCCAATATGGTGAAACCTCGTCTCTTCTAATAATACAGATATAGCCGAGCATGGTGGCACGTGCCTGTAATCCCAGCTACTCTGAAGGCTGAGGCAAGAAAATTGTTTGAACTCGGGAGGTGGAGGTTTCAGTGAGCCAAGATTGCGCCACTGCACTCCAGCCTGGGTGACAGAGCAAGACTCTGTCTCCAAACAAACAAAAAAAAAGTCACAAGTGCTGAAAGGGAATTTAGATTTAGATGGAACTAATTAGTAGCTTGGGACTGTCAAGAAGCCCTGGGGCAGTCAAATTTACAAGTTCCATGAATAAGAGAATTGTGGGTAAACAGGGGCATTGAACCTTGAGTTTTCAGCTGGTCTGGCCTACAGGTAATTGTATGGCAGCCCTGCTTGAAAATTGTTAACTTTTTTAATGAATCATTAGTCCCAAGAAATCATTGTACTTCTAGAGGGAGTTTAGAAGGACCTTCCATTTTCAAATAAATAAGGCTCCTCCTAAGATGGCTGGGAAGAGGGAACAGCAATACACAAAAGGAGCGGAAGAAGGTATACTTCAGGGACTGCTATGCAGTGTGGCTGGGGCAATGGGAAGAAACAGGGAAAGCTAAGATGAATCCCAGATTCCTGACTTTGCCAGTGAGTTGAAGAGTGGTGTTATTTATTGAGGTGAGAGTAGTAGCAAGTTTGAGGGAAATATGGTGAGTTAGTTTTGCACATTCTGCATTTGTGGCATGTTCAGTAGGTCATGCCAAGTGGGCAACTGGAGCTGGAATTTAGGAAGGAAGTCAGTGCTGCTGTCAACAACTTCTAATAGTAAGTTGAGGACAGATGGCCAGAGTTTGAAATATGGTTCCAGTCATTTACTAACTCCATGGCTGTATGCATACTCTATAAACTTTCTACACTTCTGCTTATTCAGTAAAATAATAATAGTAACTATTTCACAGAGTTATTTTGAGAATAAAATGAGAAAATGATTGTATACTATTTGGCATAGCACTTTGCTTCATTCTAGTCACTTAACATTCATCCATTTCTAGATAACAGAAACACAGAAAGGTAAAGAGGCATGGATGTACACAATATGTATATTTTACATATTTCTATAAAATAATATTTGTATCCCACAGTGCTGGGAAAACTTGAAAGCTGTTTAATGCTTGGCTTGGTATCATTTCCTCTGGGGCCTCCCCTGTGCTGCTGCAGATCTTATCTTTAAATAGGCATGATATTGACAATAATGTTGCTTAGTTGTGATAAATAAATGTTTTTTACTAGCATTCCTACCTACTTGTATCATCTTTACTTCTCTGCCCATATTTCCATCTGTGTAGCTCAGACAGGTGCTTTTTGCATAATTAATCAAGAATAAGGAACTTCATAGAAGCAATCTTATAAAGTTGAAGTCTGAAAATATAGAGCACCATTAATTCAGTCAGTTTATTTCAGGAAGCACGTGGAATCATCCATTATTTTTTATACTATTTTCTTGTATGTGTCCTTGACTGGCTCAAGGAAACTTGCTTTCTTGCTATCTCCTATTTCCAGTAGATTATAAAGGTACCATTATTATTTGTATTAAAGTGTGTTTACTTAAAATTATGAACCATAAATTTTTAACAAGACTATTTAAACTGCTATTAGTATTTAGTATTTTTTTAAATGAGGCAATAGTTACTATTGGTCTTGTTCAAAGGAAAAACAAAGATCTGAAGTGCAACATAACACATAATTTTCTCTGTCTCTTTTGCTTTATTGCTTGTGTTCTACATAAGTTGCACTGAATGGTCCTTTTTTATTACATGTGTGTTCTGATATAACTTCATAGATACACCACCTAGACAGAATGTCTGAAGTGCAGGATTTCTGTAACTAGTGCATGCACAGAGTGAGTCATCATCCTTTCTGCTGGATGGTAGTGTTGTCATTGTTATGAGACAATCTCATGGGGCCATATTCATTATACATTCATATTTTTTCTTGGAAAGTTCAACTTAAGATGTTATTTATTTTCCCAAATACTAAAAGTCTGCCAATGTCATCCTGTCTGTGGCCACTATTATAAAAATAGACATTTCAGCCAAAATAACTATGTGGTTTAATGTGTACAGTGTTTTCATAATAGTGAAATACTACAACAGGATTTTTTTCTTACCCAGATGTATCAACAACTTAAAAATGACTGCCCACCTTAGAACACTTTTATGTTACTATAATTTTAAAAACTATTACAAGGTTTAAGTCATTTGACATAGTTGAAGATGCTTAGTTATATAAATTGTAATCACTATCCTGAAAGTATGATTATTATAGCAAATCTATTTCTTAAAAGATGAAGTTGGTTTTATTAGGCTCAATAAGTTAGTCATGAAAGCTCAAGAAATATGTGTTCTTAGTGGTGATTTCGATATTGATAATGGTGGAGACTAAAGATATTGATGAGTACATTACTACTTCCATTTGAAAAATTCACTCAGTATTATATTGCCACTTTGGGCAAAGGGAGACCAAAACATGGTTATTAAGTCTTGCCAGATATATTTGCTAAAAAGTTAAGGAGTTCAGCATCATGCACATGCTATATGCTCAATTAGTTTTATCAAGTTCGTGAGTTGGAATTTAGTTTGTGTCTCCCACTTTCTTACTGTTTGTAATATTTTTAAAAAGCTCACTGGTGTTAATATTTCTCATAACAGGATATTATATTCAAACTAGACACACATAATTTGGAGTCTGGCAGACTGAAATGCCCTTTCGATCCTCAGCAGCCTTTTGCTTCAGTAATGACAGGTAAGATCAATGATAGGCAGTTCTTATCCTTAAATGGTTTTCTAAGAGTTATTTGTTGACTTAACCACATTTTCCTATTGAGTTAAACGTAATTTTTTACTAATCTTCCACAAGCGATTTGTTTCCATTATTTTAGTGCCAAATTTGTCTGTACTGAGCATCCTTCTCACTAAAGGAAGGCCACAGCAATCCATGGTGTCTGCACAGTTACTTTTTAAATGAACTTCTGATTGAATATTTATAATGTCAAAGAACAGATAATTACTTGTTTTATAATTTTATATTTAGATGTCTGGGGATTTTCTTATGTTGTAATATCTCCCTATCTGACTTATTATAGAAATTAAATTTAGCAATTCCATATGTGGGTAAATTAAACCAAATTAATCAGGCTATAGAATACAGATAATAGAATGTTATAACATCTTCCTTTGCAATTTCACTATAACCTGATTATATCAGTGGAAACATGAAATTTCTACTAGCATAGCTAGTCTTCTCTCACTTTGCATACATCTTAAAGTCTCTTATAAGACAACTATCTTGTTCAAAGAAGCAATACTGTGTGGTCTGAAGTCTGTTTCAAGGAATGTCGGCAAGACTTCTGAATTTCAGCCATTATAAGGACTCCTTTTGTCTTGGTTTGGTTCATGACTTTAGTCTCTTTCTATTTAACTTGTCTGTCAAATGTTTGAATAGACGATAAGAGTGAAGCACCATGACATTTTAATTTTCACTTAGTGAGAACTAGTGATTTTGCTTTGAAGTGACAGCATGTGTGTATTTGTGTTTTTTGAAAATTATGTGACTAATGGTCAGTCATTATTCTCAGAAAATGAGATAGATGGTTTCTGATTCTGATCTGTGAAGTGGAGTTGGCATACCCTTAATAAAAAAAAAAATAGATTGGCGGCAGTTGTTACTCCCCTTATGAATCTCCAAGTAATTTTAGGTACAAGGAAGAAGTTTGAAAGCCTGGATATTCAGATCTAATTTTTATGTTGAAATATATTTTTTCCTAACAAAACATTCAAATACTTGCAATTTTATAGGTTTCAAAGTGACAGTTCACTTCTTTTACCAAACTTTTTAATAATGTCTTTGTTGTTATTATTTTATTATTTTTTAAAAATATGCCCATAATGAAATATTGCCATTTACCTGATACATTATAGGGTAATACTGTAAGAGGATGGAAGCAGTACCTTATCAATGTCTCCATTACATAGCTGGCGTTCTCTCTCTCTCTCTCTCTCTCTCTCTCTCTGTGTGTGTGTGTGTGTGTGTGTGTGTTTCCTTTAGAAGTTAGCTATTCTCATTCTTAAGGTTGAATTATCCCTGATCGTTCATTGGAAGCTTATTTAGATGGATATAAACAGGGGCTATAGAAAGTATCTTAATCCCTTCTTATACAAGGCAGAATTTTAAAGATATGTTTCTGAGCAAAAATAAATTTCAGTGATAAAACAATGTATTAGTTCTCATATTTAGGCATTTATAAAGTCTAAATGCTCCGTAGGGATTTGCCATTTTTTACATTGTTCTATTAAATGTAAAGCAGAGCGGTTGATTAAGAAGTTTCTTGAAATAGTAGAGGTTTAGCTCTCAAAGAGACAACATATTCTCCTGCAGGAACAGCCTTCTTCCTGCCACTCCGCCCCACCCCTACCCAACACCCTGACTAACATTAGGGTACATGGATCCCTGCTGCTTTCTTCTCCTTCCCTTATGTTTTTCTCACTCCCCTTCCTTCCATCCTCTTCCTCTCTCTAATCTGCCTTTTCTCTTTTCTGTTTGTCCTCCCCTTCTCCCGCCTCCTCTTTTCCCTCCTTCCTCTTACTTCCCTTCTTCCTCCTTCTCACCATCCCTTCTCTCCTCCTCCTTTTCCTTCTCCTGTCTTCTTCGTTCTTCTCTCCTTTCTCTCTCTTTTTCTCCTTGACATTCCCCTTCTCTCTCTTCCTCCTTTCTGTCTCTGGTGAAACAGAACATGTACTTTACACAAATAACAGAACAAAGAAGTTTGGTATGCAGTAATGGCAACATCTTTCCCCTTTCAAGAATTCCTGTTTATCAGAACTATTAGAGACATGATTAGCTACAAGGAATGCAACATGTTATAATTACAAAGAATGACTTCAGTGCTGAAAGCTCCCTTTCAGCAGAGGTTAGTCAAAGAAAATTTGTGGTCATTGAGGTTGTGTCAGTTAAGTAAATACTAATTACACAATCCATTCCTCATTATGGCATTTAGCTTTTCATATTTCTTTTGTCTTGTTCTAAAGAAGAACTCTTAATTATGACATTTATTTGAATTATTTGTGGGGAGAAGAGAAAGAGGAATCGCTTATTATTATTTATTCAAAAGGGAAGCTAATGCACGTGCAATTATTAATTCAGAAGAATTTGTCCTGTTTATATTCAAGTATTCAGCATCAGCTTACCAAAGTAAATTGAGTTATCCTTTCTTCAACTGAGATAAATTTTCAAAATCTGTGAAATTTATGAAACAATGCATTCTGATATTAAGCAACAAACATCTTTGGTGTCATGCTGTGAAATTTGTACATGTTAAATAGCATCTACTGCTGTACTCTTAAAAGCTCTGTGTACTTTTTTCTCCCTCTCAGATGAGTACCTCTACTCTGGAACAGCTTCTGATTTCCTTGGCAAAGATACTGCATTCACCCGATCCCTTGGGCCTACTCATGACCACCACTACATCAGAACTGACATTTCAGAGCACTACTGGCTCAATGGTTTGTGATTTTTTTTGTTTACTTTTGATTGTCTTGCCTTTGGTTTAAGATAGATAAGAAGTGTATTATTATTCATTCAAATGTGTTTTGGAATAATTGATTTAGCTCAACATTATAAAATACATTTGAAATAATTCCCCACTAAGAAAATCTCCAAAACCTTTTGTTTATATAGTAATACATAATATTTATTGTCTGCTATTCCTCAACACTCTTCTGTGCTCTAATTAATATTTTAAATATTCACAATGACATCTGGGATATATCATTATTTTATTCTTTAATACACATAAACTATTACGCTATAAAAATACTAAAGTACAGAGAAGTAATTTGGTCAAGGTCTTATAACTTGTCAGATGCAGAGTGAGAATTCAAGCAGGCCATCTTACTCTTGCAGTCTGTGTAAAGAGCAAGGCATGTACTGTCTGCTAGCCCAAAGAACTCAGGTTAGATTGTAATGGTAACTTCTGTTGCTTAAAAATAATATACATTTGGGTTAAGACATTTCTCTTCAAAATTTTAAGCATATTAATATTGACATAATTTTGTCTGATTACTATTTTAAGAATCATACAATATTTTGAGTTTAAAATTTTTTAAAAAACATAAGAATATTATAAATGAGTTTCTTTAATTAATCCAAGAAACACTACAAGGCACCTAACTCCACCCCACTCCCCACCACTGCCTTACAACAGATCAAATTTCATCATGATTCTCTAACATATGACTTTATTCCATTGCATGGCAGAATGACATAACACTGTAATTTAAGCAGGCAGGCATTTTTCATTCCCATAATAAATATTGGGCCTTAGTGAAGGAGGCCAGGGTAGAGATTTCCTAGGGGCTATCTCTCTGTCTCTCAGTGTCTTTTAAGCAGTGACAACATAAACAAAAGGAAAAACACTTTGAAAACATTTCTTTAGTCAAAAACTCCAGATCTATTTGTTTATACAATGTGATTCTCATCAGCCAAAAAAGTACCCTTAATAGGTAGTCTTAAAAGGGAAAACAAATATAGAATATCCATGACTACGTGATTACCCATTAATTTCTTAACACACACGCAAAGCACAGCTATCTTTTTGTGCATTGTCAGATTTTTGTGGAATTATTTGGTTTGAGAGTAACTTCTTAAACGTCACCTATAGAATAGCTTAGATACCTATTTGAATAAAAAGATATTTTTATGGCTTAAAATGAAGTATAAGATTGTATCTCTGTCTTGGGATGGCAAATATCATGTTTCTCCTCTTCTAAAAGACAGTAGTATTTTTTCCATTACTGTAACATATTCATTAACAAGTCAGCAGAATTGTCAATACAATAAATGTAGGAAATATGCATTCAACTACTATTTGCCTAGATATGCTATTTTTAGTACTGTATGAAGAAGATTAGAGATTAGGAAGGCTTTGAATTGGTTTAACAATTTCCCTAATAAACAACTTCTGAGACCTTATTGCCTACTGGGTGCTACTCTACCCTTGTGGCCTGCATAGGTAGATAGGAGAGGGTCACTGACTTCACGGATGATGAATGCCTTGCTCAGCCTGAAGCATAAAGCAGGAGTGGGAGACAAGGCTACAAAGATGTAAATATTATCTTGAAACCATGATGGCTTACTTTTTAATCAAGGAGTCAGAACTTTGTTTTTCTAAAGGTAACTTACAAAAACAAGAGCATGTTTTTTAATAGCATGAATGGAAGACTAAAATAGGGAAATGAGAAAGGGACAGCAACAAAGGTAGTGGAAGTGGGGATGGGCATGAGAATATACTGCAAAGAATATTTGAGAGAGAATATACTGGTTTGTAAATAGAAGAATCCAAGGACATGAGACAGAGCTCAAGAGATTTGGATGCCAGGAAAACTTCGCAATTAAAGAAGCCAGTAGAATAGAAGAAATTGAAGGTAAGAGAAAAGACAAATGGTAGAGGAAGTCTCAATTGACCGAATTCAAGCAAATAATTATGATGCAGAAAAACTGACTTTTATGATTCTAGGAGATTCAAGGCAGACTGCTTAGCAGTTAAAAGCCAGGGTGATCATATGACCTACTTTGCCCGGGACATTTTCAGTTTGCTCCTGTTCTTTTACTCTTAAAAGTGTCCCAGTTTAAACTAAAATTGTTTCTGTGGAACTTATTTATTTGTGCTTAATTCCTGAATGGTGACTTTGGTCAAACTTTAATGTCCATTCAAATTCTTTGTCTGTAAATATGGAATCTATTAACAATAGAATCTATTCACAGGGTGTTATAAAGATAAGATTAAATCATATTGGGAAGTCTATTAGAAGACAATTTTAAGAGCTGAATTAGTGTCAATATCATCATGATCATTATCAGGTATCATGTGGTACCATGAAGGTAGCAGTGGGAGGTAGAAGTGGGGCTGAAACCTGAATGCTGTGTGAATCTCTGCTATCTCTTTAGCATTTTGTATTATTGACCGCCTTTTCATTCTCTCCCTCTACACTTCATAATTCTGTGAGCTCATCCATCCGAATAGTTTCAACTGTTTCCTGTGTTCCAGTGTTTCCTAAAATTGTATTTCCAACCTTTTCCTGTAACTAAGTGGCCTCAAAAATAATTTATTTGGATGACTTCCATTTTTATTCTAGATCAAAAGAAAAAAGATTATTGTTTTATATAAAAATCAAGATATGTAAGCCTTAGTTTTGATTGTGCTGTTAAATTGCTTTAAGGTTTTTACAAGTGGTTTAATGACCCTTTGTTTTAATTGGATTTAAAGTCTAAAATCTTGTGAGTGTTATAGATCTTGTTTCTTCTTTCAAATCTATCCTTCAGTAGCCATTTTCTGATTTTTATCTATTTTAACTTTCTTAACTTCATCCACCCAGTTACCTTGGAGTTATCTTTGATTCCTTCCTCTTTTTCCTCTCCTTTATCTAATCTATTTCTAAGAGCTTTTACTTCCTTGAAAATATCTGTTGGCCTTGTTCTTTCTATGGTTACCATTTTCCTATAGGTCTTCATTACCTCATCTCTGGTTTATTGGCACCATTTTATTGTTTACTAACTGATCTCCCCATCTCTCATCTCTTCCCATTCAAATTTATTTTATATAATATCCATGCTAGTCCTATCTTTGGAACTTTTAAAGTGCTATTTTATTGACTGTTATAAACCCAGAGAATTACTATTTGCATTTTACATTTGGTGATATATTCGATGTCAGATAATAGTTCATAGCTAAACAGCTAGCGGAGGTGAGATTGAAGCTCGAATATGTGTATCTGGCCCCCGATATTGTATCATTTCCATGATACAGTTCATCGGCTCAAAATCTGCTCTTTTGATGGCATATCCCCTGCTCTTTGCAGCCACACTACAAACTGGGCCATATGTACATGCCATGTAGGGCAACAGCAAACCAAGGATATGGGTCTGGTAGCAGGAAGTAGGGACAGATAGAGAAAATGGAGTTCCGCAAGCAGTGAGGGAGACCTAGGCAGTCTGGCTGGAGCCAGGGAAATCAGGGAAAGTGCAAGCAGCCAGTCAGATGTTTGCTGAGGGAAAGGCAGGCCAGAGCTAGAAGAGCACAATGCTTCAGGAGATTCAGTCATTCAGGAGTTCCCCAGTCCACAGAAACTAGGGCAGAGTAAGGGGAGAAATTATGGAAATGATGATATTCTTATAATGAAGAGGGATCTGATGGACTAAGACAAAATATTGGCTTGCTCAGAGGACGTTTCTGTCCTTTATGAGAAATGGCTATTTTCCAGATACAGTCAGCCTATGGTCCAAAGTCAATGGGGTCATCTGTCTGGAGTCAGGAGTGGGAGGGGAGAGAATACAGATGAACTGCGACAAGTGAGTATTTAACTGTTAAGATGCAGATTCTAAAGAGTTATCATTTTAAATATGATGCTACATGAATCTTTTATAAATCCATTTTTATCACTGAAGCACTTAGGGGGTTTAAAATTCTTGATACATGTGTGCATGCCATATTGTGTTCTGTGCCCCACTTGGCATTAACCAGAGTGAGATCAGCTAACCACTTAACAGTGCAAGGATCCTTCTCAGAATTTTTCTAGGACTGTTTAATCCAGTTTAAAGACTTAAAAAGTAGGAATCCTGATTCCTTCCTTAAGATACTAATCCATCTAGCAAATACCTTACGAGGAGGATACAAAATGGCAAAGATGAAATTTTTTCATCTTTGAGGCACTTTTCATTTGAAGTTGTAAAAATTGTTTTTTTTACAGTACCTTTATGGGCATTTCTAAATGAAGTCTTTGATGGTTCCACACTTTGATTTATCAACTTAATCTTAAAACATATAGGAAATAGGAATATAGATGCAAACTAGGGTGTTTACTCAAATGCAGTTGAGCTTTTGTTACAATTTTAGGATAAAACTAAGAAGTGTGACCACTTGGAAGATGGAAGCGAACAATAACGCCTCAGATGCATGCAGATGTTTTTGTTTTCTTTCTTGGAATAGATGAGAACTTTTGTTTTAAATTTTCTTTTTTAGCATATGGAGACAGTTTTCATTTGAAGTTTCTCTTGGGGTGATCTGTTGTCTGTAAACTCTCCTTCCACATGAAAGGAGAACATTAAAAAATGATAATAGGAAAATGAGACTATAAGAAGTAATAAAAGGAAGTTAGGAACTTACTATCTATTAAATAATGATAGTATGCTCATCTGGGTGAAAAGAGGTTCATAGGGAGAAAGGGAAGTAGTGTGTGCTGCAGGCCACATGAGTTTATGCCATTTTCTTTTGGCAGTGCCTCTTGGTGTCATGCTAGAAGTTCATCTGAAAATGCATGATTTCAAGCTGCATTCCTACTAGGGCATGTACTCAAATGCCAAATGGAGAAAATGTGCTATAATGAAGCCCAGGTGCCTAATGGTATAATTTTAAGTTGTTTAAT
This sequence comes from Pongo abelii, assembly GCF_028885655.2. NCBI lineage: Eukaryota > Metazoa > Chordata > Mammalia > Primates > Hominidae > Pongo > Pongo abelii. The sequence goes on from NC_071991.2 coordinate 91,442,069, forward strand.
TCATCAAGTATGCACTGATTAAATGATACCTATTTTTACCCAAATTTGGCAGCAAATCAGGAAAGAGTTTCTGTCATAAAATACTAACATCAGAGTTCTAAGTCCGGACCTCAACAGAATCTCCAAGAAAGAAACTCTGTTCTTGCAACTTGTATTTATTTTTAACTCTCAAGTATGCTTACTATTTAAATCACAGAATAAAGCACTACTTGACACTAACTCTTTTTCTCATAATTAGATTTCTTTATACAACAAACATTTAGCTTTAACACCTCCAGTATTCCCCTGCAAAACATTTTTTACAGTACTTGCAAGAGAGCCAATATTTAAGAGAGAGTTCAATAAAATCAATAATGACTGAATAAACAGAATAAGACTGTCTATGGCATATATCAGTTGAAAGGTAAAATAAATATCACTTGGAAAAATATCCATGCTCTTTCCTCCTCCCACCTCATTGATGTCATACTGAAATTTCTGAAATGTAGACTAGTATCATAGCCTACCTATTGGCCATTTCAAATAGCCATACCTGTCAACACTTGGTTGATGTTTTTCATATCTGAAGTGGGTTTTCCTATGCATTTCTGCAATATGACAATGAATTGCCATATTTATTTTTACTCCTTTTACACTTCTTTTATCATTCTGTTCTATTTTATTATTCTGCTCTTTTTTCTTTTAATCGAACTCTGTAAACAAGTGAACAGCAATCAGCTCATGGAACCCTTTCTCCCATTTGAGTGATTGAGGAAAGCTTTATAAGCAACTCTCTCCTTTATATTGGTATTCCTTTTAACTGTTAGGCTTTTCTGTTTCGAATCACTGAGTTCTCATTTTCTCTCTAGAGAGAAGATTCTATACACTTTGTACCACTATGTTATTTTTTAAATTATAAATTCAATTCAATCATTTTGTAGGTTTGACAGGACACTAAAATTTCAAGGGACTTCATGTTGCATGTGTAATTTCTACATTAATTATATGCAAGCACTACAATAAATTCTACTCATGTTAATACCGATGTAATCCCACATATTTGTGAAGATAAATATATCCAATCATTTCCTATAATTTCTGCATAGTTTCAGTTTTATATATTTTTCCCATTCAAATTACTGAAGAATTTATTATTAATTCCCCACGCCCCCTATCCATCCATACATACAACTATATTATTGACCTTGAGTTAATGAGTTTAAATGTATCTTTTTCCCATCCCATATATAGATAGGGTTTTATTTATTTTTGTATTTGTATATGTTTAAAATACACATGGAGTTCAGCTAGAGAATTCCATCCAGTTTGGCAGCACTGGATTTAAGCATCTGTAAATTCAAAAAGTTCTAAAGATTATTATTCATCCCTGGTCTGTGTTTGTGGGAGCCCACAGTTGGTTGTTTTTCTCTGTTCATTGTTGTAATATCATTTCAAGTCAGTGGAAAAATCATGGCTACGCATTCTCTTTAGCCATGTCTTGACCATTTGTCAATATGTCCTTAATCCTGATTATACTTGGTTTGATATAGAGTGTCAGTTCTTATTCATTCTTGTATTATTTAATTCAAATAGTTTTCTTTTTCTGCGCTAAGTTCCTTGAATATAATAGTAATGAAATACATTATTTCTCTGTTTTCTTGAATTTCAGAAACCCGAATCTCACATTTGTAGAACAATTTGATCCCACAAAGAGTTGCTTTTTTTTTTTTTTTTTTTTTTTTGAGATGGAGTCTCGCTCTGTCGCCCAGGCTGGAGTGCAGTGGCGCAATCTTGGCTCACTGCAAGCTCTGCCTCCCTGGTTCAGGCCATTCTCCTGCCTCAGCCTCCCGAGTAGCTGGGACTACAGGCACCTGCCACCACGCTCAGCTAATTTTTTTGTATTTTTAGTAGAGACGGGCTTTCACCGTTTTGGCCAGGATGGTCTCTATCTCTTTACCTCGTGATCCGCCGGCCTCGGCCTCCCAAAGTGCTGGGATTACAGGCGTGAGCCACACCAAAAGTTGCTTTTTAAAAGAAAACATGTTTAAATAAAAAATCTGAAGTGTTGGTTTGCGATTTAAAAAAAAAAAAGATTTTTACTTTGCTCAGTGATCAAAACCAAGTGTTTGTGATTTACTAACAATTTGAAAGAGGGCCGGGGCGGGGGTTGGGAGAGACATTGAGTGGAATTTTTAATGGGCCTTGCCAATTTGAGATTAATTAGAAAAAAAAAATTAAATACTTTATGTGGTTTTCTAAAATTTTATTTTTATATATTTTTGAAAAACCATACCAAAGTGAGATTATCAAGAATATAAAAATCCATTGAAGCTCTAAATTACCGACAAAACAAACAAAACAAAACAGGCAAATAATATAGAATAAGAAGAAAGTTCATGAATGTATTTCCTTCCTTTCTTTTCCTTTCAAAGCTTTGCATTAAAGCAAAGAAGAGATTGGATGGGAGACACAGGGCCAACCCAGAGAGGCTGGGACGATATTGACTGAATATCCATCACTCGGAATCCAACGTTAACTTTTTATTTATTTATTTTTTGAGACGGAGTCTCTCTCTGTCGCCCAGGCTGGAGTGCCCTGGTGTGATCTCGCCTCTCTGCAACCTTTGCCTTCTGGGTTCAAGGGATTCTCGTGCCTCAGCCTCCCAAATAGCTGGGATTACAGATGTGCACCACCATGCCCAGCTAACTTTTGTATTTTTAGTAGACAGGGTTTCACCATATTGGCCAGGCTGTTCTCAAACTACTGACCTCAAGTGATCCACCACCTCAGCCTCCCAAAGGGAGTTATAAGCATTGAGCCACCACACCCAGCCCCAACATTAACTTTTGTCTATTGAAGAAGGCTACTGTGAAGCTTTATTGGGATATTGGCCAATTGCTGTACATTTGCAGGAGAGTGATTTTCATAACACCTGGGGCACACAGCAATCAGAGCTCTAGGCAAAACTCTAGAAAAGGCAATATTGATCTTTTTCACCTCCCGCCAATTTATTTTTCTTTTAAAACTTTTTGGCTTCTCTTTTCTCTTGCTTCTACTTCTTAAAAAGTCAGTGCTCGGTGCTTCTTTCCAGGTGCCACATATTTTCTAATTAAAGTCTTTCCTTCATTTCTCAATAACCATACTCTCTGTCTTCTTTGCTTTAATCGAATTATTTCTGAACTGGTATCATCCTATTACGCATCTGTTACCTGGTTAATTCACAATTATTTAAAATCAAGACTTAAAATGCCGAATACCTCTTAAACAAGGATTTAGAAACCCAAATAAATTTGTCAGTGATACAGTGAAAAGAGGTTTATCATATTGCTAACATTTTTACACTGTACATATATTATGGCCATCTTTCCAGGTCAGTACTTATAGATCTACTAAATTTTTAATAATGACATATTATTTTTACAAGTACATAGATGTACTCAATTTTCTATTAACCCCTGTATATTGTCATCATAATGATAATGCTTATCAGCCCCATAACTATCTTAATAATAATCACATTTATTAAACACTCATTATATAATCAGCCTTTGCCTGATGCTAAGTGCTATACATATATATATGCTGTATATATATGCTATATAAATTTCAGTATGACTTCAATGAGGTGGGAGGAGGAAAAAGCATGGATATTTTTCCGAGTGCTATTTATTTTACCTTTCAACTAATATATACCATAAATAGCCTTATTCTGTTTATTCAGTCATTGATTTTATAGAACTCTTTCATAAATATTGGCTTTTGAACTGTAAAAAATTGTTTTGGAGGGGAATACTGGAGGTGTTAAAGCTAAATGTTTGTTGTATAAAGAAATTTAATGCTATATATATGCTATATATATAAAATGTTATATATGTAAATGCTATATGTATAGCATATATACACATATAAAAAGGAATTTAATGCTTATATATGCTATATGTATATAAATGCTATATATACACACATATAAATCCACTTGATAATAATATAAATTATCTTATTAGGTAGATGACATTGGTAGTCTTATATTACATATGAGTAAATTGAGTCATTGAAAGATAAATAATATGTCAAAGGTCACCATTCCAGTAAGTGGCAGAGAAAAGATATAAATTCAGGAAGTTTATCTAGAGCCTATACTGCTATATTGAACTTGAACCAAACACTACTGGTTGTTTCCATTTTTATACCCCTAGGGCAATTACACAAAATTCATCAAAGTATTAATATATCACAGTATGTCAAAATCAGTGCTAGATTTTTACTATTTCCTAAGCCCTTTATGAAAGACATGGTGGTTTAAATCTCCATTATATAGAAAGAGAATATACAATGATAGCATCTCCATATCTGAAAAGATCTACAAGTAATTTAGTCTAGTCATGTTCTCACCTGCTCTCTGGAATTCCTGGAGAACTTGTTCAGTACCTCTTTATGCTGATACATATTTCTACATTGTATCATCTTCATTTGTATACACATCTCATTTCCCACATCTGGCTTATAGTTCATTTTTTAAAAATTCTACTGCTAATTGCGTTTATGTGGAAATATCATCAAACTATGATGACTGGATTGTTTCAGTATCTTAATTTATAGCTTCTTTTCTTTCAAACAGGAGCAAAATTTATTGGAACTTTCTCCATACCAGACACCTACAATCCAGATGATGATAAAATATATTTCTTCTTTCGTGAATCATCTCAAGAAGGCAGTACCTCTGATAAAACCATCCTTTCTCGAGTTGGAAGAGTTTGTAAGGCAAGATATATTTATATATTTTACTTAAAACATATATATATGAAAAAACCTTTGGCAAGGTTTAAGCCAAAGTTAATGCCTGTTATTCATAAATGGTATGATTCATACTACCCTAGATGTGTAATTTTTGAGATCCAAATGTAAAAAAAAAAAAAGAAAAAGAAAAGAAAAGAAAAAGAAGAAAAGAAAGAAAAAGAAAAGAGTTCACATTTTTCAAACATTACAGTTTATTTTTCCAACAGTGCCTGAACTGTTGCCTTGGTGTAAGTTACACATCTTTGGCAGCTTATTTCTTTTATTGAAGGACTATTCTTTTGCCACTGATTGCTATTCCCAGTAACATCATTGCATTGTCCTGATCCCTGGAGCTTAAAATGTTTTTATATAATGTTAAATAATCTGAATGAAATTAACTTAACGTAATCCCTAGAGTAATTTAAGCATCATCAGATGTATATTCTATATTTTCATCATCACGCACATCACACGTGTAAAATTATATATCACTACATGTATCAAATCAGTTGAAATTTTATTATATTATTACTCTATTAAATATTTTCTAGACCTGTAATCTAGATTAGGTTCTGAGAGAAAATGAGGTAAGGAGGAAAAAACAAATAACCACAATGCAAAATATTTATTGTGAAGAATACTGCAATGAGTTTTTAATCTTGCCATTTTATTTAAATTATAAATAAACACAGATACTCTATGAGAGGCTTCCATTTTCTGCCATCAAAGCTCTCGTTTGACTGAATACAAGCTTTATGGAATAATATTGCTACTAGAATCATATTTTGACTTCAGTATATTATTTTTCTGCTTAGATGTGTCTCCACTGAAATAACTTTTCTTAAATAGACACCTTTAGCATCAACTCAGTTATTAAGGGGAAGAGCTGTTAATAAATACTCTCAGCAGGAAGCTTTCTTTTGTCTTGTACAAACTTTTCATTTTCTTCTATCTGAACCTATCACGTTTTTGTTTCAATCTGTACCCTCAGGCTTCTGAACACTTTCAGGGAGAGAAATACAAACCGTCATTGCACTTAAAAGTGCTAATGAAAACATGGCTTTTGAATGAGGCCAACTTGTGAGCCCAGATCATTCTTTACCTAGTGTCCTAGCCAATAATGCTGTCTCCCACTGATCCCCTCACCCCCAGGGGACAGACTCTCTAAAAAGCATTCTCATTCTTTCAGACTCTAAGAATCCACAGTAATTTCTCTTGAAGCCTCTTGCCTAGAGATGAATGCCTGTTGTTTGGAGTAGTCCTAATGTGTTAGTGTATTGAAGCATGCCTTATAGCAACAGTATCCTGACCCTGAAAAGCTGTGTTGTGGATTGACATTATTTGTATAATTGAGCTATGTTAAATAAAGAATAAGGGATTTACAATCAATTAAATGAATTTCAAGAGTCACTTTCTGATGAACACATATAGCAAGTAAGTATATATTTTGTGCACCAGTTCAATGCTTATTTCTTGATAAATATAATCCATTTAATAGAAATGTATTTATAACAAAGTAATGTCTTACCCTAGTGTAAATATACTGAAAGTTAATCTCAGAGTGTATTAAAGAAAAATCTAGTTGTCCCATATATAAATTCCTATATTAAAATTATAACCTATTCTCTAAACATCAACAATGTAATATTTTATTTATAGTATGAAAAAACACCTAGAGAACTGGAAAGGCAGAGAAAATTGTCATAAATGAGTTTTCTCATCACACACACACAACACATACACACACACAAAACCTCGGAGGCCACACAGCAAGATTCTGTCACGCTATTGTTCTTGGTTAAAAAGCTAACAAATTGTGAGATCAAAAAAGAATATATGATGGATGAATTTACTTTAAAAAAATAGAGGTTCTTCATTAATTAGTGTATCTCTACTCAATCACATTTTTAAATGAGCACATCTTCAGAATTTCTTGCTATACGTATGATCCATTGGTCAAATGTCTACAATATTTTGGTTCTAAATGCTTTCTTTGCAGTTTCTTGGTTGCATCACATGCTACCCATGTTTCTAACTTAATAATCAAAGATTAAGTTGTGGCAAAAAGTGGACACTTTCAAGTGGAGATTTCACTGACGACATGAAAAATGACTTAAAATCTTTATTTAAAATGTGACAAGATGGCCTACAAAACAATAACAACTTTAGCAATAATATAAAAAGACCTCAGCATCATTGTTGCTGTGATCTTATTTTCACATGAAAAAGATTATTTTGACATTATTTAAAACTTATTATTCCTTTCTGTTATTTCTTCTCCCCAGCATCATTATAATACTGTTTTTTTCTTTTGACAAATAATAACAGAATGCACATCTATGCTATGAAACAAAATTGAGTTCAGTAGATACAAGAAAAGATCTAAGAAGCAACAGATCATGTTAGAGGAAACTAAGAGTAAACTGTGTATGCTTCACTGAGTTTTACAAAGATTTTTTAGTAACATGAGAGTCCTTTATTCTATTTGTTCCACCAGCATATTCCCACAGAACATATTTGGAAATACTCAGGTTTTGTTGTTCTTGCTGTTATAGTTCATTTGTTCTCATTTTTCACTGAATACGTTAGCACAGTAAAGAACTGCTGACAATTTAAGAGCTCCCTTCATCTTCAGCTGCTAACTGAAAAACAATTGTTTTATTGACTTGTAAAACTAGTTTTACTGACCTGTCAAAGATAATACTATTAGACTAAGTAGTATACTGTGATTGGTGGGGAACAGATTTTGGCAATAGAGAAACATTATATAAAAATGGGTGAAGGATTATTCGCAGAACAAGGGTGAATCTTCTCAATTTTGTAACTCTTTTGTTTATTATTTTATCATCTAATTATTTCAACAACAGCAACAAAATATAAAATAATTTCTGTGCAAAATGCACTATACTAGGCAATTAGTGTAGATAATCAACCACTGTCTCTTTTCTTTCAAAGCTTTTAGTATAGTGAGGGCAATAGACATATCAACAAATAATCATAATGTGATGTGATAGAGTTATGAGCTAAGAACTCTAGGGATTTGGTGAAGCCCAAAAACATTGTATGAAGGAAGTGGTGCTTTAGTTGAGTTATATGAGGAAGTGGGACTACACTAAGGAATGGAGGCCAGGCATTTCAGGCAGCGTTGTGACAGTTGTTTTTGTTTGTTTGTTTGTTTTTCGTTTTTGTTTTGGTTTTGGTTTTGGTTTTATTTTTTGTTTATAGAAGAGTGAAATCTTGTTGTAACTGGAATTCAAGGGATGTGTCTGGGGAGCAATGACTTTTGAGATTAGAGTGGTAAGTTGGTTGATAAGAAGTCTTGTTTCCATGTTAGTGAGTGTGAACTCTATCCTGTAGTCAATGAGGGATTATAAAATGTTTTAAGCAGAGAAGTGACAAGATAGGTAAATATAGTTAGCAGCAATTTGAAGAATGTATCTGGATCGAGAAATATTTGTGACTGGGAGAACTGTTAAGTTGTTCCCTAAAGATAACAGGAACAAAGAGATAAGCACTAAGAGTAAGTTCAAGAGATAGTTCAGATAGAAAGTATATGTAGATGTATATGTAGATTTCTATAAAGTCCTCACTTTATTACTGCTCTTTTCTTATTTGCCTGGTATACATAGGGCTGACCAATAGAGCATTCTTGTAATGACGGTAATGTTGTACACCTGCACTATCCAATACAATAGCCATGTAGATGTTAGTGTTCAAATATGACTGGCATGACTCATGAGCTAAATTTTTAATGCATTTTAATTCTCTTGCTCCTATCATAGAGATTTTGACACCCACCCTGTAGACAAGTACCCTTTTATTCTTGGGAACTGTGATTCCTGGAAGATACAACATGGACCAGGAACATGTGCAAAGAGATATATTTTGATATGAGATGGTAAATAACAAAAAAAAATTATGAGCACAGATTTTTATATTTGGATATGAAGAACTTGATGTGGTTCTGAGATATGGGGGCACAATAGCCAGTTGAAAATATAACCTGAGGTTCAGTAGTCTCTGGACTCATAAATTTGAAAATCACCAGTATATTGGCGGATCTTGAAGTTATGGAAATGCCTGACATTGCTCAGGAAGATTTGTAGTGCAAGATCAAATGGCAAGGATAGAATCCAAAGGGACAATGACATTTAGGAAATAGAAGAGAAAAGTGTCTGCAAAGGCAATTGAGAGGAAACGGTGTCATTTCTGAGTGGAAAAACTGGAGAAGAGTGTTGTCACAAGTCAGGGGAAAAGATTGCTTCAAGAAGAAAGCAGTTGTCAAAAATGTCGCTTATCAAAAAGGGTCAGGTAAGATTATGATTAAAGACTAGGTATTAGATTTTGCCGTAAGGATATCATCAATGACCTTTGCCTGGATGATATGAATGTTCAACTTAAAATCAGATCTAGGCTTACATTTTGCTCTACTTCTCATTCTTTCAGTTTCTTAACCTAAAAATTGAGGGCACCAGGCACCTATTGCTTCCATGACTATTTTACCAAGCAAATGTAAGGCTTTAATAAGATCATATGAATTTGGATGTGACAGATAACTGAGAAAGGTACCAAAAACAAGGGTAACTTAGATATCTAAGTTTACAAGCATGTAACAATTTACTGTAAGAGATTGACATGTAAATAATGTAAATATCTGGTCACACTACAGTGAATTTAATCCCAACAATCACACATATGCACACATGCATGTGCACACATACACACACATCATACATACATTTGGAGACAGATCAGCGTACCTGTGCTTAGGAGTGGAAGAATTTGGTGTTGATGGTAGTGGTGTGTGTATTTTGCGGTGTTAGGGGCAGGTTAGTTACCAAAGGTGATCAAAGAGATATGTCATTTTATTAGTTTTAAAGGCTGAAGTTACCATTATTATTTTTCTTTATCTTTAGGAGAATTTGTGCTTTGAAGATTGATCTTATTTCTGAACATAGTCAAAGTAATTTGGAGCTGTATTTGAAGAAAGTTGCATAAATGATTTGAACAATGCAAATTCTGGTCAAGAGATATCAATGAAGAGAGACACAATAAATAAACTGACTTAAAAGATAATTTTACTTGGCAATATTGATCAATGAGAGCCTGAGGAGAATAAGTACCTTCATCCACAGAATATCTTTTAAACTTAATATGTTTATAATTGTACATGGTAGAGCACATTTCCTAATGAATTATTTTTAGCAGTGTTCCTAATTTCCAGTCAAACTACTTACTCTATTTTTCCAATAAATTGTTTAACCTTGAAGGATTTCTAAAGTCCTTGTCAAGCTCTACAATTCTTTCATTTTGTGAAACAGTCAATATTTTGAAGCACGAAATGGTGCAACTTACACCCCAAAGAACTGCTCTCATAGATGGTAAATAACAGATCTTCGTGATGAGCTATTAAATGCTAATTGAATGAATAGGCAAAACCACAGGAAATAAACCCACTGAAAAGATTTGTGTCTATTTACTTTGCAAGTTAGTACTTTCAAAATACATTATTTATGTCTGTGTGATGTTTATTACCCTGTGTGTGTGTGTGTGTGTGTGTGTGTGTGTGTGTTTGTGTGTGTGTGTTTCCCTTCAAGACCCACCTTTTAAGTCAATGGGTGGAAATACTAGCTCTTTCAGTGACACTTGCTTGCAATTTTTCACCTCAAGGCTGTTTTGCATTACTTTTGAATTCTATTCATTTTTGGAAGAGCTGCCCATTATACTTACGTGAGTCTACTCCAGATTCCATCTGTAGGTTATGCCAGTTCTCTTTTTTGTTTTGCAGTATTTCCTTTCCTCATGCCAGGAATTCAGTTTGGATGGCCCTTTCACATAACTTGCCTGGGGGTCTCATTAATAGCCCTTTGCTTCAATTCTACTTGCATTGTCTATTTTGATATATGGTCCTATTTGGACAATTACTGCCTTTGAAGATTTGTGTTTTTAGGCCGATGACACTTTCCGTATTTATTGATCTCTGTTGAGCTGTGGTTTTTGTGCTTACTTTCAGCATGTCACTTACAACCTAAATGAGAGATTTAGTGCCCACGAGTTACAGATGTGCTTTTGCTTCACTTCCATCTGTTTTCCTGTCTGAGAAATTCCTAGGAAGGGGTTTATACTGTTTGCTACAGCTTTTTTTTTTTTTTTAATTGAATGAACTCTGATTCTACCTGAAAAGGACTGCTTAACATTCTTAGATTTACCTAATTGAATGTGCTAAATCTTAGAAACTGAGTTGTTTAGGATAGTGTATTACACCAGTCCTGTATTTCCAATAATTTTTATGAGTTTCTGAAGTAGTTAGAAAAACATGTTCTCCACTTGTATTTGCTTAGTCATTAACGGCAAATCACAAATAGTTGTCTCTAAATACTAGGTGTATTTTTCAGAAAAAAAAAAAAATTGCCTTGAAAGCCTCTATAGAATTTATCCCTTAAAAGTTAGTGTGTTTAATACCTGCCACAAAATTTTTTGTTGTTGTTGTTTTTTCTCCTCTACCCTTTGCCTTAGATGTTTGAGTTTGTATATTTTTATTTCATCTAAAGTATTTCAAGATTATTAGTAAGTGAGGTAAAGGACTCTATGTTATTATATGTCAAGAATTTTGGGGGGACTCCTAAGTATCAGAAGTGGGAAAAAAAACTTTTGAAAACAGTAAAGAGCAAGTGCCAATAGACCTTCCTCTGGTAAAGAGAAACGGTATCCATAAATTTCTCTTTAGGTTAAAAAATGCTTATAATTTCAGTTGCCAAAGAAAATAAGTGAAGAGATATTTGTTTCTACATGTTATATTTCTACGTGTTTTATGTTACACAGTTGTTTCTACATTTGTTTCTACAACTTAACTTACCTGAGTTGACTGCCAAATATAGTTATGTGAAAACTCTCAACCGTATTTTTAAAATTCATATTATTATTTTTGCCTTTATTTTTTAGTGGTCAGACCCTTTTTTAAAAATCCCAATGAACCAGGTACATGAAACGTAGTTATGGCATTGCAACTATTGCAAAAGAAAACCCACAGGCTAAAAAGGGTAGTTCAACATAGTTTGTTTCATTTGATTTAATGAGCATAACTTCACTATCTTCCATTAGTTCACTTAATGTATCTAAATATACTCATTTAAGATCTTCACAATAGAGTAATATAGTTCAATATAAGGCACACACTTCTAATGAGTCTCTTGGGGGCTTATGCCAGGTTTCACTTTTTGTTTCTACCATGTCATGGTCATAGTTTCAAACTTCTGTTAATAGGCCACCCTGAGTTTGGATTATCCTTATCATTATTATTTATTTATGCAGCCCCATGCAGATCATTTGTACTAAGTTTTCAAAGAAAGATTCTACAATCTGTCTCTAGAAATAACCCACTGAAGATTGAGACAACACAGATAGATGTAGATTGGACAGTTGCTGTGGGTTCTATTATAAATGACAAATCAAGAAAAGAATATGAATGATGGATTGAAATACAACAGGCATTAAATCGAAAAGACAAAAGTATTAAATTTCCCTAATCTTATTTGTTGAATTTGTAAAAATGGCCAACAGAAAGCCTGTGTGTTTACCTCAGTGTTAGTTTGGGTAATGGAGTAGGTTTTTATTAATTTATAATACTGTAGTATTTATATCCCACTTCAAAAGAAGGTGAGTAGTATTAATTCAAACTAAAATCTATAAGCATAAGTGTTATTAATGGGTAGAACAGGGAGTGGGGCACGCAAAGGATGCATATATCTTGGTTTCAAAGTGTCTGAGAATTTCATTCTCTTGCTTGCACAAAGATACAGAAGAGCAGTATTAGGCAAAAGAACTAAATGTTAAGCAAAGAATAATTTATAACCTCTAACTCCAGCATCAACTATTTTTTAAAGTTCTTAAACTTTGTCATTATCCAGTTTCTATTGATTTGAAACTGGTGTCCTTCAACTTAAACTCATTAATAGGGTTACAAATCTCTGCATACAAATTAGTAGCTTAACAAAATACTTGTTTTCAAATGTCTTGGAGAGTAAACTGATTTTATAAAATCTTCAGGATTTAAGAGCATAGGAGCTGAAAGTCAATTATTACATTTTCCAAAAGCCACTGTTATCTAATATATAGGTTAAAATGACAATGTTTATAAAGTACTGAGGGATCCTTGAAGAGGATGGTATATACAGATAAAATCATGTTTTACAGAGGAACCCAGCATAGTGACCCAAAGGTCAAAAGGCACACTCAATAAAAGTTCATGTGTGACAGCTGCTAGCTACTTTACATGTCTATGTAAGATTTATAAGGGTTTAAGTTTTGCTGGGACAGTAGAAGGAAAATGTAATGCCATATTACCCTGCTTTAGGTCTGATCTGCCTATCAGTAGATGCTATGATTAGAAGATCTTAGTAATTCGTAACATGCAGCCATCATACAATAAAATGACTCAGGTGTACTATATTTTAAAGCTGCTGAAGGATTGTAAATTGTGGTTTGTTTTGTCTTTAATTTTTTTCTTTTTTTAATTAATCATTTTAAATTAAGAAATACTGCAAGCATATAACAAGTACAGGAAAACAGTCACCCTCTGTACTTACCACCCAAATTGAACACATGTGATCAGGCTTGTTTACATATACTTTCTTTGTTACTTTCATCTGCATCTTTGTGTAGAGGGTGTCAAGGCTTTTGGAATACCTAACTACAAAAAGTGAATGATAAATAGTGTAGAGACCCACAGAAGTGCCTGGTGACTAAAAACTGCTGATTTTGACATCTTAACGATAAATCTATTGTGTTAGTGAGATGGTTATATTCTTTAGAACTTCACAAAAATAAGCAAGGAGGTGACAATTTAGTACAAAAGTGGTTACCTCCCTTTCAGCCCTCTTCTGGGCTTAAAGTTCTTAGAGGAGATTGTGTGGATATGCAAACAAATCCAGGGACTGAGAAACTGGTCAACAAAGTCAGCCCAACTGACATTTCCCTACAGAAGAAATACAACTCCTTGTGAATTGAACTTTGCCATCTCAGGTCATGCTTCTGGATGTCTGTAAGAGTTACTATCCAGTCATTAAATGCTTATAATCCATTCCTGAGTGCTATTATCCCAGGAACTATATTTGTTTCCCTTCTGACAGCAGGTGGCTTTCATCTTTGGCTTGCATTTTTTGGTTTTGTTTTGTCTTGGTTTTTTATCTTCTTATTCCTGAGGGGCTAGAGAAGGCTGTTGGATGGGTAGGTAAGATTATTTTGTTCAAAAAATTTCTATATTTTTTTTGTCAGGTTAAAAGAAATGCAGTACAGTATAAATCCCTTTTCTGTCCTACAAATCTAGACAGGATTATTCTGCTAGTTAGAATGTTCTCATGGTTACCTTAAATATCAGCGATAATTGTAAATAGAAAGGGAGGAAATGTTTGAAAATGAACATTTATTGTCACTTTCACATAGTAAAATGTTTAAAAGAGGATACGATTGCTCATTTTTATGAATACTGTGTATGCTTGTTAAAGGAATGTCGTTAAGCAGATATTCTGATTATATATGTATTCATGTAACAAAATAATTTCAGCATATATTCTGTTATGGGTAAGACAAACTTAAGTCTCTGGCATTATATTCATGATCACTGATTTTTTTTAATATTTATTGAATCAACATTATTTTTAGTATTCACTGCTGACCCTCTCAAAAATATACAAATTTAGACAAAGAACATTTAATAAATACTATCAATATATGAGAATTCACTAAAATAAAAATTTTTTACTAGTGCTCTTCTTAGCACAACTAGAAAGCTGATAAAAAAATGTAAAAATTAGATACTTTAAACGTACATCTTATATTTTTAAATTCATTTAATATCTTATATTTTTAAATTCATTTAAAATTATCTTAGTTTCTGATAATTCCAGATATACATCTTCTCACTGGAATCCTACTATACGTGAACACAGAACTCATTGTTACATTAGGAGAAAGCATCAATATTTTCGCTCATTCTTACTAACGTACAGATATCTATTCATAAATGATCTGAGGATATTGTCATTAAAAACAGGTCATATCTAGATAAATCTGTCTGCATCTGCAGACATCTGAAATCATCCAATAACTGGCTGGAATATACTTTATTTTTTAACAATGATACTCGTAATAAAGGTATTGTATATAAAATATAAAGGTAAGAGCAATTACCAACAGGCTTTTTATGACAGAGTCACTATATAGAATATATTATACATTTTCTTAAAAGGAAACTGATTATTTAACTTCTTTGCCAATTACTAAATTTTTTAGTAGTTCTTCATGTGCACTTAATAACATACAGACACTTTGGCCTGGCATTAAAGCTTTCCTTCATCTTACCCCAATTTACTTTTATAACTTTTTCCTTCACTATTTTAATTGATCTCAGTCTTCAACTAAACACAGTTTATCCTGATTCTCCTTGATGTCCTGAATTGTTCCACCCATTGTCCTTTTCCCTAGTTTCCAGCACTGAGCGTATTACCTGAACCAATCTCTACATATGTAGTTTGGTCCCATCTATTATTGTAAAAAGTTAGCATTCAATCCAACTCTTCAGTGAAGCTTTTGCCATTTTCCCACTATAATGAAATCCTTGGCCCTTAGTCTATACCATTCTGAAAATTTTTTTCAATTTTATGTTTTATTCTTAGTTATTTATTAACTATTAATCATGTCTTCATTCAACAGTGATAGGGATTTAGTGAGATATCTGGAGTTGAGTGGAGGGAATTTTAGGGAGTGCATTGTCTAGCAATAATTAAAAATTATTCAAAAACCAACTAAACATTATTGTGCTTTTTATTATCACCACATGCCAGTAATTGTAGACAGTGTCAGTGACAATATGCTAATCATAAAACAGTCTTGTTGGTCTAAATTTTAAATTGTGGTTTACTACTGTGTATGTATTATGTATATGTATATATGGATATTTGTGTGGATAGTCAGCCTCCAGCACACATGAACTCAGCTACACTCATGTTCCAAGAGTAAGTTCATAATGATTTGGAATCATTTAAAATTTAAAACAGTGCGACATAGTGCAAACTATGAGGTGTGATAGTTTGTTCCTTAAGTGCCTATTTTTAGTTCTTACATAAAATATTCTATTGAATGTTGTTGCTTTTAAATTTCAAAGTTATTATTTTAAAATTGTGTGTTATAAACCTAAAGAGCAAATAAAGAAAATAATAACTATTCCTGAGTTTTACAGAACTATTACTGAAAATGTATCTTTTGTTTAGTGGTAAAGGAATGTAAAAAATGATTCACTCTGGGTATCACATACCATAGATGCCCTTGGTGTTAGGTGCTAAGGCTATAAAGATACCTCTGGTCTCTGGTTTCCTTTCCTTCTCCCCTTCCCCCTTTGTTCAAGCATAGTATTTATAAGATTTCAAATTCTCTCGTTAATTGTAGTCATTTAAATGCCTTTCTGTAATTTAGTTTAATTTCAGAGATAAAAGAAGAAAGTTTCTAGATATTCAGACTTGAAACTTAACAGTGAACTTCTCATTAACTTTACAGAACATAGATTGAAGGATAAATGATTTTATATAATTTATACTTAAATATAAATAAATTATTGGAAAAGATGGCTTCAATAGTAATTTAAATAAATTAGTCTTATTTTGTTATAAGCACAGCAGAGCTAGTTGAGTTAAATGAATGAAAAATCATACTTATTCAGTGTTCACAGGTGTATTAGTCTGTTTTCACGCTTCTGATAAAGACATACTAGAAACTGGGGAATTTACAAAAGAAATAGGTTTAATTGGACTCACAGTTTCACATGCCTGTGGAGGCCTCACATTCATAGCGGAAGGCAAGGAGGAGCAAGTCACATCTTACCTGGATAGCAGCAGGCAAAGAGAGCTTACGCAGGGCAACTCCTGTTTTTAAAACCATCAGATCTCATGAGACCTATTCACTATCACGAGAACAGCATGGGAAAGACCCGCCTCCATAATTCAGTCATCTCCCACAGAGTCCCTCCCACAACATGTGGGAATTATGGGAGCTACAAGATGAGATTTGGGTCGGGACACAGAGCCAAACCATATCAACAGGTATATATTAATTTAAAAATGAGAATATAAATTTTTATGCTGAATTATTGAATAGGGTAATCCTGTTTATTATGTAATTGATTTAAGTGTTTATGTTTTACTAAATGCTCAAAGAACATTTTTAATGAACCATTTCAGAGTAAAAATAAAGTATGGAAAATATAGATAAATATTCTTTAAAAGATTTGTTTTTGTTTTTGTTTTGTTTGCTTTTGAGACAGGGTCTTGCTCTGTCACCCAGGCTGGAATCAGTGGCACAAACATGGCTCACTGCAGCCTCGACCTGCTGGGCTTAAGTGATCTTCCTCCTTCAGCCTCCTGAATAGTGGGGATTACAGGGACACACCACCACACATGACTGATTTTTTTAAATTTTTGTAGAGATGAGATCTCACTATGTTGACCATACTGGTCTCAAACCACTGGGTTCAGTTGATCCTCCTGCCTCAGCCTCCCAAAGCGCTGTGATTATAGGCAAAAGGATGGTTTTTATATGTGTATTATTATGCATATGTTTATGTTGCACGGATGTTTAATTAGTAAGACATTAAATTTGAAAAAGACTTTGAAGCCTATAAAGAGACATATTGCTAAAGGTTGCAAATATTGTTTTTAATCCTATAAATAATATACAAGCCAGTACCAGCATTCATTGAACTTAATTGCCTGAGACTATCCTAAGCATTTTATAGACTTTTTTTCCCATTTACTCATCAAACCAACCATATTTCAGCTGGGTTCAGTGGTATGCACCTGTAGTATCAGCTACTTAGGAGGCTAATGTGGAAAGATTACTTGAGCCCAGGAGTTTGAGGCAATGATCTTGCCTGTGAATAATTACTGCACTCCAGCTTGGACAACATAGAAAGACTTCATCTCTGAAAAACAACAACAAAAATTAACTAACCGTATTTCAAGAGATTTATCATTTTTATCAGTGATAAAATAGAGACTTAAAAAAGTCTCTTGCAGGTCATGAAGCAAAAAATTGGCAGGTGAGATTTGATTTCAAGCTGCCTTTACTATTGCCTTGTATGTATCTACTCATCCAATAGAGCTGAATTGCTTGTATTTAATTCATTTAACTATGAGAAAAACATTTAAGATTGAGGGCTAATACTGTCTTTTTCCTTATTTTAAAGTTCAAGGACTCAATATCTGGGTTCAGTGTCTTTGTAGACAATGACATCAATAAGACACTACCTGTAATAGCCGCCAGTTTTAGTGAGTGGTACAATTGTGTTGGTAAATATTTATCTTTTTTTTTTTTCATGTCAGAATGATGTAGGAGGACAACGCAGCCTGATAAACAAGTGGACGACTTTTCTTAAGGCCAGATTGATTTGCTCAATTCCTGGAAGTGATGGGGCAGATACTTACTTTGATGAGCTTCGTAAGTTCCTTCTTTCCTTCTTTCTTGGAAAAGCCTTACTGCCTAATTAAGTAACTTGGCATTTATTTCCCTTTGGCTCCAAATGCCTGATTAATTATACCTGAGCAAACCTTACAGGAGTGGTTCTTACTAAAATTCACAACCAAAGTACATGGAAGTGCTCTAGGTCTGGGCACACGTCAAAATGCAGTAACTCTTCTCTTTGTAAGAGTCCTCAAAGTAAGTGAAGGAAACAAAACTACAGCAAGACACAGAAAGGTGTGAGCTCTGGAACTACACCGTTCATCCATTCTCCATGCAGTCTTTCATTTTGAAAGGAGCCACCTTCTCTAGGTAGGAAAATCTTGGATTCCTTATTCCACGGATGCCCTCTGCTGGCAAGTACAGGAGATTTGGTGAACACTGTCCCTCCGACTTGTTGATAAAAGAATAATCAGAAGCAGTAGACAGCTTCTTCTATTTCACTTCTCCTCTTCACTCCCTCAAAAACTCCTTCCAAGTCCTAGAATGACTTTTTTCTTTTTTGTTTAAGTATAATGTCAGCATCATTAGCTTTTAGCTTCTTGAACTTGTTCTTATTTTTGCCATGTAATGTAAAAATGATAATCTATATCATGGAATTATTTCATCAGTATTGTGTATTTTCCAACTTAAAGTATACATTGAGTAATATATATGAGAGTGGATGACCTCTCATATTGTATGTAAGCACCTTCACATCTTAATCTTTTAAAGAATATTATTTGCACATAACTTACTGTCAATACGGCAGTAATTTGGGGGTAGCTATTTTCTTATTGTTACCAAATAGGTAAATGAGGTCAGGTGTGGTGGCTCACACCTGAAATCCCAGCACTTTAGGAGGCCGAGGTGGGTGGACCACTTGAGGTCAGGAGTTCGAGACCAGCCTGGCCAACATGGCGAAACCCTATCTCTACTAAAAATTAAAAAAAAATTAGCCGGGCTGGTGGTGGGCATCTGTAATCCTAGCTACTTGGGAGGCTGAGGCAGGAGAATTGCTTGAACCCAGGAGGGAGAGGTTGCAGTGGGCAGAGATTGTGCCACTGCATTCCAGCCTGGGTGAAACAGCAAGACTCAATCAAAAAAAAAAAAAAAAAGAGGCAAATTAATTACTAAGTTGACACAATTATAGGACAGAAATTTTTTACACTAGAGGGTAAAAATTACTTATTTTTTTGTTTATATTTTCTATGAAATCAAAGATTTCTAACTGGAAACCGCCTTGGAGATTATCAATTGTACCATACCATACATAGTCAGTGAGAAAAAACAATCTTATATTTGATTTCTCAAGGCATAATATAGTGCCTCTGTTAATTGTATAAACTATTTAGATTTTCAGAGTTTCGGTTGTGTTATTAACAAAAAAGCAATGTAATGCTGAAAAATAAGAGTAAATATTTATTTTTCCCTTTTAATAGAAGATATTTATTTACTCCCCACAAGAGATGAAAGAAATCCTGTAGTATACGGAGTCTTTACTACAACCAGGTATGTTCAACAAAATGCTTTTAATGCTTCTAGAGAATTGTATATGTATGCAAGCCAATATAGTTATAGGATCTTTTTGTCCCTGTGTTTGTAGTAGCATATCGTAAACATTTTATTTTCATTTTACCTTTTCACTTAGTGTTCCTTAAAAATCATTTAATATCAGTGTAAAAATTCTTTTTTTTTCTTTTTATGCCAGCATAGCATTAGCTATAATGATTACCACAAGTTATTTAACCAGTCCTCTGAACATGGACATTTCTGTTATTTCCAAATGCCTACTGTTGCATATAATGCTTCAGTGACTAATCTTGTGCATATGCCTTCTCCATAGGAACAAATGTATCTGTGAGATAAAGTCCCAAAATAAATTTTCTGTGTATAAAAGGCATATGCAGGCCGGGCTCACCAGCTCACTCCTATAATCTCAGCACTTTGGGAGTCCAAGGAGAGGATGGCTTGAGCTCAGGAGTTCAAGACCAGCCTGGACAACATAGTGAGACCCAGTCTCTACAAAAAAAAAAAAAAAAAAAAAAAAAAAAATAGCCAGCACGGAGGCACATGCCTGTAGTCCCAGCTACTCAGAAGGCTGAGGTCAGAGGATTGTTTAAGCCTGGAAGGTAGAGGCTGCAGTGAGCCATGATGGTACCACTGCACTCCAGCCTGGGTGACACAGCAAGACCCTGTCACACACACACACACACAAAAAGTGTTTGCATATATATTAATCATAGTAAGTATTTCCATGATATGTGTCGTAGCGATAGTACTAAGGAAATACGTGGATAAATGGTTAAGTTCATTG
The DNA here is from genome assembly GCF_028885655.2 of Pongo abelii. Classification (NCBI taxonomy): domain Eukaryota; kingdom Metazoa; phylum Chordata; class Mammalia; order Primates; family Hominidae; genus Pongo; species Pongo abelii. Next base: position 91,462,626 of record NC_071991.2, read on the forward strand.
GTAAGGCTATAATCATGGGATGGGACACTCTTAACTTTTAAAACATCATCACATGCTATCCTATTATCATTTCCAAGTTACCCTACAAAGATAGGTGTGGCTGTTATGACTATTTCACTGCTTTACTAATTTAGGCAAAGAATGTTTTCATTACTTGCTCAAAGAGGAGCGGACTATTAGTAGTAAAAATAAAACTCAAAGTGAAGACAATTTCATGTTTTCTACTCCTGTATTTTTGTCTTCTTTTTGCATAATGCTTTCCTGTACTTATCATTGAGACCTTCCGAATTCCTTAAAAGTTGTACTAGCATCGCTGGGCGTGATGGCTCATGCCTGTAATCCCAGCATTTTGGGAGACCAAGGCGGGTGGATCATCTGAGGTCAGGAATTTGAGACCAGCCTCCCCAACATGGTGAAACCCCATCTCTACTAAAAATACAAAAAATTAGCCAGATGTGGTTGCGGGCGCCTGTAATCCTAGCTACTCAGGAGGCTGAGGCAGGAGAATCACTTGAACTTGAGAGGCGGAGGTTGCAATGAGCCCAGATTGTGCCATTGCACTCCAGCCCTGGCAACAAGAGCGAAACTCTGTCAACAAAACAAAACAAGTTGTACTAGCATCTATGAAACTTTCTCAAAGAATATGGGGGCCCTACAGACTTAATTTTATTTAGTATTCAGTAACTTAAATTTGACTATGTTCAAAGCACACCCTTACTCCTGTTCCCTGTTACAGCCTATATTGTTGGAAATAGTTTTCACATTTTCCACAGCTCTGCTCTCAAACTTTATCAAAGTATATTGACATCAGTATAGGAGGAATTGAAGATACTGGTATTGGTACTGAAGAAAAGGTCTTACTGCCTCCTAGTGAATAAATTTTTAATCTATTTTATATGCACAATATAGTTTAATTTTTTTCTGTGGCACAATCCTGATTTTGTTCACAATACCTTATTCATAAACTGAAATGCACTATTGGTTCAGAATAGATCAGAAAACAAAATACTATTTGGTTAATTATAAGATACAGAATGTAAATGTTTAAATATGAGAATAAAGAAGATATCCTAGGAAGCTGCTATTTTGGACTCCATTTTCCTGTTAATTTATATCCTAATATAAAAAGGTACAAGAAGTGCCTCTAGTCAAGTATCTCAATCCTAGTTCTCTTGGCACCTTTCCAGTTGCAGAACTTTCTTTGAAGTCACTGTGCTCCACACACAAGGCACGGATATGTGCCAGGAAAATATAGCCCCAAGATAGTTCATTTTTTTCTCCTATTAAGTTTCTGCCCACCCAGAGTGTGAAGTTACAAGTTAGCTCTTTGTTCTTCCTATACTTTATTGTTTTGTTTTTAATGCCATCCTAGAGACCAAGGTGACATTGGAATGTATGTCATATCCTTTGTCCAACAAGAAGACATAATTAACCTGCAATAATGGCAATGCCATCAAGCATGAGTCATCATATCTTTAAAATATCCTAGGCAGATTCTGTGATTTTTGTGGCAATGCCACCTCCATTCTCAGCATCTAGTTTTCTTCCACCTACCTATTTACCATTACCTCTCAAAGGTTCCCATTAATGTCATTCCAAGAATATTAATAATTGAGTCACCATGCTAGAGAATCATTAGCTTATCTGTTAATGCTAAGTTTTTATTATTATTATTATTATGCTTTAAGTTTTAGGGTACATGTGCACAACGTGCAGGTTAGTTACATACGTATACACGTGCCATGTTGGTGTGCTGCACCCAGTAACTCATCATTTAACATTAGGTGTATCTCCAAATTCTATCCCTCCCCCCTCCCCCCACCCCACAACAGGCCCCAGTGTGTGATGTTCCCCTTCCTGTGTCCATGTATTCTCATTGTTCAATTCCCACCTATTCGCAAGGACAAAAAACCAAATACCGCATGTTCTCACTCATAGGTGGGAAATGCTAAGATTTTTAATAAATTTTTTAGATCATAAAGGGTGATCTCATTTTTGAAAATGGGAATGATTAAAGGTTTTCAACTCGAAGAAAATATCTTTTTATTTCTAGAAATAAAGCAAAAAAAGACATCTGATTAGTGTTAATTTTTATTAGTTTGCAAAAATTTGAAAAAATTCCTTTGGAGTTTTTTGCCTCTTAATACTTTCTCTAATCCTGTGTAATTGTAATTAGTATCAGATGAGCTACTGTAATACATAAACTCATAAATTCAAGGAGGACCAAAAAGAAAAAGATTGTTTCAACATTTTAAAATCAGTTTAATAAAAATCATATAAATATATCATTTAGCAACTAATGTTTATGGATATTCATTCACTGTAAGAAAACAAATGAGAGGATTATTATTCAAATATTTAAATAATTCTTTTTAAAAAGTACATAATGTCACTTTTTATTTTGTAAGCCTTTGGAAGGCATTATGCTATAATAACTTTAAATAAAATTACATGGAAGAACATGTAAATAAATATAATACTCTTTCATGCATATTCCTCTTTATTCTCCAGGATTTCTTTTAGATAATTTCTGTTTATCTATCAGGTGTCAATTTAGATGACACCTCCTCCCTGAAAACTTAGCTGGCAGCCCTATACTGGGTACCAACGCATGTTCTACTTTGCTTACTATATTTACTAGCAATGGAGTTATTATTACACTTTATTTAGAATTGCTTGGCTATAAGCCACTTGAGGACATAGGCACATTGTGTCTACAGTACCCATCAAATTTAATATGCTAAGTAAATTTTGTCCACAGCACCTGCTGATAGTATGTGCTCAGTCAATGTTTATTGAATTCATCAGTGAATGATCGAATGATGTTGTTTTTTTTTCAGCTCCATCTTCAAAGGCTCTGCTGTTTGTGTGTATAGCATGGCTGACATCAGAGCAGTTTTTAACGGTCCATATGCTCACAAGGAAAGTGCAGACCATCGTTGGGTGCAGTATGATGGGAGAATTCCTTATCCACGGCCTGGTACAGTATGTATCCAACTTAATAATCAAATTATTTTCCTAAGCTCATATTTAATTCTTAATTTAATTGTAACAAATTCTGCTATTCACCAGAGCCACATGTGCTGTAATAACTATTATTTATTTGCAGTGATGTATTAGCATTTTCATCCTTCATTGAAATTTAACATTTCAATAAGAATTTTAGTTACTTTGAGAAACAATGGACTATGTCATAAGGATCTAACCATGGGGACAATGTGGAGCTTATCCCCAACATGTTTATGTTTATAGAATCATTGGAAAGATTTAGTTATCTAGAATGACAGCTATTCTGAATTACATGGAAATGTCAAAGAAGTATTATTTCTCACATACAGCTCTGCAGATAGCTCAAGTCTTCTAATCCCCACTTCTACTTTGAAAAGACATCTACTTTGAAAAGACATCATAATGGTTCACTTAATTTATCTCTTTTTTGGTATGCATTTATCTTTTCTTTACTGAATTGTACCTTAGAATAACATGCACTTTTTAAATGGGAAAGGAATTTTAGAAAACCCTAGGTCAAAAATTTTTTTCAAATAATATAAATCACGTTTAAAGCACAAATGATGTAAGTAAGAATGTATTTTAGAGTTTATACAATTGTTTAAAACAAAAAACAACTGCAGTTCAAAATGCTGTTATATGCATTTTAAGTAAAGGGATTTTTAAAACGTTTGTTGATATTATTATGACAGTTTAAGTTATTTTAACATCAGGATTATTTGTTGACCTAATATTAAAGAGGAAATATGCTTTTTTTTCATTTTGGATTTATTCTGAATATTACTACCAAGAGGTATAATATAATTACCAAAATATCTGAGAAAAATATTGACTTAACTCCTCAAGTTTTACTGAATATTATCTTTCCATATGTTCATTCTTAAAGGAGAACTAGCTATGCTTTCCGAATTCTGTTTCCGTCTTCCTGTTATATAACTTAATTAAATTTGGGAAGCATACTATACAACCATCTCTATTTTCCCCTTAATAATTCCTCAATATAAATTTGTTTCAAAGATGGTCTCTGACTTGATTATAAAGTGATAACGATGTCTGTGGAAACATGTTTTTTTCAAATAATATTATGATTTTCAGGACTCATTTTTAAATTTTCTCTCTTTTTAATATTGTGATAAGAACATTTCATGTGAGACCTACCCCCTTAAATTTTTTAATTTACCATCCATTATTGTTGAGTATAGGTACAATGTTGTACAGCAGATCTCTAACGCTTATTCTCCTTAGCTAACAGAAACTGTATGTCCATTGATTGGTAACTTCCCATTTTGCTCCCTCCTAGCCTTGGAAACCACCATTCTGCTTTTTGATTCTATTATTTTGACTATCATAGATACCTTATATAAGTGGAATCATGCAGTGTTTATTTCTCTGCAAATGGCTTATTTCACTCAACATAACGTCCTTAAGATTCATTCATGTTGTTGCATAGTGTATGTAGAATTTCCTTGTTTTTCAAGGATGAATGCAGTCCCATTTTGTATATATATACACATACACACATCCCATATGTATGATATCTATATGCACATACAAAGATATTATATATGCATCACCTGTATATAGATATATATGATGCATATCATATATAAATATATGTATGATGTATGTATGCATAAATGTATCATATATCATATATACATTTATATATGATAAAAGTCTCATATATATTATGTATATAGGTATATGATATAAAATCCTAGATATATTATATACATATAACACACACACACACACACATTTTCTTTATCCATTCGTCTGTTGACAGACATTTAGGTTGTGTCCATGTCTTGGCTATTGTGAATAGTGCTGCAATGAATCTAAGAGTGATAATATCTCATATATCTTTGATATCTTAATTTCAATTGTTTTAGATAAATATCCTGAAGCAGGATTGCTGCATCACGTAGTAGTTCTATTTTTAATTTTTTGAGGAACTGCCACACTGTTTTCCATAGTGGCAGTACCATTTTGCATTATCACTAACAGTGTGCAAGGGTTCCAATTTCCCCACATCCTCCTTAACACTCGTCTTTTGTTTTTATGATATTATCCATATTATCCATCCTAACAGATATGAAGTGATATCTCATTGTGGTTTTGTTTTCAACTTCTCTGTTGATTAGTGATGAACAATTTTCATGTACCCATTGGCCATTCATATGTCTTCTTTGGAGAAATGTCTATTCAAGTACTTAGCCCGTTTTTTAATTAGGTTTTTTTTTTTTTTTTTTTTTTTTTTTTTTTTTTTTTGGTCAGTCTCGCTCTGTCACCCAGGCCAAAGTGCAGAGGTGCAATATTGGCTTACTGCAACCTCTGCCTCCCGGGTTCAAGCAATTCTCCTGCCTTAGCCTCCAAAGTAGCTAGGATTACAGGTGTGCACAACCATGCCCAACTAATTTTTGTATTTTTAATAGAGATGGGGTTTCACCAGGTTAACCAGGCTGGTCTCGAACTCCTGACCTAAGATGATCCACCCACCTCATCCTCCCAAAGTCCTGGGATTACAGCTGCGAGCCATCATGCCTGGCCTAGGTCATTCTAATGCTTTTTTAACTATTTTTTATTCGTTGAATATCACAGCTGTACTTTCTAGTTTCATTTACTTATATTTTAATAGTAATATAGCACTTAGGATATGGGGATATTATTCTAAATGTTTTACAAATATTAACTTACTTAATACTGATCATAGTCCCATGAACACATGCTATTATTATTAATTCCGTTATACAGATGAGGAATGTCAGGCATAGACGAGTGCAGTAACTTGCCCAAGGTCACAAAGCTAATTAGTGATAGGGCTGGGTTTCAACCCCAAGCTCCAAATTCTTGGTTCTTTACTATCATACTGTAAATTCAATGTCATTGTTCTTACACTAACTCCCACCAGTTATTAGTTCTTATACTATGATGTTGCACTACAAAAATGTTAAATTATATATTTTTACCTTCCATGGGAGATTGTGTGTGTGTGTGTGTGTGTGTGTGTGTGTGTTTAAAATTGGGAAAACAGCTCTAGAAGGGTCAATTTTACTCTATTAATACTTTGGGGTTAAATATTATAGACTGTCACATTCTGAGCCTTTTCTTACTACACGAGCTTTTTGGTTTTGGGGTTTTAGTTTGTTTGTTTGTTTTCATTTGTTTTTAATAAAGACTGTCACCATTCAGGCCATATTCTTTTTCAATTATCTAGATATTATAGGAGAATGAATTGGAAGCTGAGACTATTCACATTAATTACAACAACAATAAATTATTTGCATATGTAGACCCAGCAGTTGAGTCCTATAATACTCAGAAATAGAAAATAATTATCAAAATGACTACATGCTGATGCATCCTGGTTACATTATTTTCCAACTCGAGTGTAAGTTAAGATGCTTTTCAAGTGGTGTTTGTCACCGCTTTCCCTGCTGCTGCCTAAAAGAGCTGTGAATGTCATGCGAAGCTTAAAGAGAACTCACGTTTTACATGACTGTCCTCATAAGTACACAGACCCTTCTCTGAAAGGTGAGTAAGAGACTCCCCGAAAGTAGGAAAACAAAAATGTCGGTGGGGAGTGTTTTTCATCAATGAGAAAATAAACACTGAATTATGTTCAACATACTGGTCTCTTCTGCTGACTACTCAGAATATAGTCTTTATGCTGTAAGAAATTGTCTTGAAAAGTTCAAAATTATTTATCAAATAGCCTGTATCTAAACCATCAAATAAATACTTAATTTTTACTTTCTAACAATTTGGGAAAACAAAAGCATTATTAGGACTAAAGAAGGGTCATGTAAGGAAGTTATTACTCAATTTTTTCTCAACATTAATATTTATCATACAATTTCTATTCCTGTAAAAATATGTAAACACATTTGCACCTGAAGTTGAGCTCTGAGAACCATGCCTAATAAAGAATCTTTCCACCGAAGCCCCTATTAAGGCTGTAATCAGTAATAGAGACAGAAAGACCAAGTCTCCCTCTGGAAGACTCCACCAAGAAAACTCTGTTTCATCAAATATTATGTCCTTTTATAGAACTTAGAGAGATTTTAAACATGCCAGTTACTGTCAAAATTTATTTATTTATTTTTACAGTTGCGGTTAAAAGAAGGAGGATTTTCTTTTTGGTTGTACTGAATTAAACTGTTATATCTATGCTCTCTTTAGATAAGTAGAAACCACATAATATAAATTTATTAGTATGAGACTGATAATATTGAGGTATTTTTAAATATTTTTATTGATCAACCCTATCCAGTTGATTTGTGTTAGTATAGTGACAATCATTTCTACTAACATGTTTGCAGGCTTTATCTAGAAATCCGTGGTAGCTAAGGACATCAGCTATTTCCAAATAACTAGTTACTTATGTGTTCTCTTTGAAATCACTGTGACCAAATTTGAAAATGTCTAAAATCATGCATAGATAGGTAGCCTTTTACTTCATTGCTTCTTCAGTCATTTTTACAACATCTTGTTTTTTATTAGCATTCAAAGCTATTAGTCTGCTTTTCTACATTATGTTTTATATTTAGAATACTGATGTTGAATTTAGGAGCATCATATATGTGATGTGAAAATCTGTTATACAAATACCCTTTACCATTAAATCATTGAAATCATTGAAATTATATTTCACAGCGTATCAGATAAACTATGCCTGTAAAATTTGAGAATGTAAGAACTGGAGTGAATGATAAAGACCACGTAATTCACCCTCATTTTACAGGGGAGGGAATGAATACCCAGAATAATTAAATAACTTTCCCAATATCATATTGCCAAAAATAGCGGAATGAAGAGGAATGTTGAATTTTCTAATCAGTCTTCTCTCTCTATTTGTTAATATTCTCTAATATGCACTTATTTCCTAATATTTATCTGATTGATATACTGCCGAATGTCCCACCTAAAATTAGCTGCATTGAATTTTACATTATTTCCTGGCATTCTTTCTTATTTGTTTTCTTTTTTTTTCTTTTTATTATTATTATTATTATTATTATTATACTTTAGGCTCTATGGTACATGTGCGCAACGTGCAGGTAAATTACATATGTATACATGTGCCATGCTGGTGCGCTGCACCCACCAACTCGTCATCTAGCATTAGGTGTATCTCCCAATGCTATCCCTCCCCCTTCCCCCCACCCCACAACAGTCCCCGAAGTGTGATGTTCCCCTTCCTGTGTCCATGTGTTTTCATTGTTCAATTCCCACCTATGAGTGAGAGTATTTGTTTTCTAAAAGCAGCCCAATTTCAGTAATTTTTGTTTACATAAAGTGATGATTCTATCTCTCTAAATATCCAGAATATTTTGATCAAAGTCATTACTGAACACTTCTTATGATCCAGACACTCTGATAAACCCTTATATGTTATCTCACTACATTCTTAAAACAAACACATAGAGTAGATATTATTATCCCAATTTTATAGATAAGAAACAAGTCCAGCGAGGGTAAACATATGTTCATGGTCTCACAGCTTATGAATTGTTATGACTGGAATTAAACTTACTCTACTTAACTCCAAATCAAAAGCCATTAACCTACCTTTTGTTCTACCTTCAAGGGATAACAAATGAGCAACCAAACAGAACTTTATGCTATTTTTCCAGAGATTTGTCTATTCTCTGCACAAGTAATAATGAATTTGAAACTTTACTACACTTACCATTTCTCTTAAGTACAATTCAGAGGAACACATCTTACTTTAATAAAAGTATTGCTGAATAATTTGCTTTCTATGAAATTGTTAGAACCTTTACTAAAAGCCATATTTCACTTAAGTTAAAGCTTTAACATAGATTATTTTTTAAAAAATTGTTTTTACATTTTCTGCATCTGTATTCCTATTAAGATTGAATTCTAAGTTGTTCTCCCAGTAGTGAGACTTCTGTTGACATTATCACTCAGTTAAATAAACACTACAACTTTCAGTGTGTCATGCTTACTTTAAGTTTTTGGTTTTGACAGAATGCTGTACTTCTTTGACAAAAAGTCAAACCTAAACTCTTAGCTTAACCATGACATCACTGCTCTGCAATGTTAATAAGCCTAGAAAAGCAAGGATGCAAAAGGATATAGTATAGAATTCCTTCACTTCAAGTGATTCTTCTGCCCTCTGGTGTCCAATTAGAATATTTGAACAAGCCATATTTTGTTCAGGTGGATTTTTTCAATCATTGTTGCCCTGCCAGGTCTTGGTAATAAGAAGTTCCAAGTGAAATAAAATATTAAAAATTCCGTGATACAGTGAATCAATCATACAGGTCAGATATAGAAACCACATTGAATCCAGCCCAAAATAACAGACTGCTAGAAAACCCAGAATCTAAGAAAGACTTGTAAAGGCAGAAAATTTCCAACTTCATAGTTGGTTTTTTATAACTGATGTACTCTGCAGTTTTATTCCGTGTAGCCAAGGGATTTTTAAGATTTATGCGTAAGTAAGTGTAAAGTATTAGTAAACGTTTGCTCAAAAGTGAGTTTCAGTTTTAAACCATTCCCTTATCAAAAAGGTGAAGAGAAAATATTTGTTTTTGAAGTTCAAATATAAAATGCATGTTTTACTTCGCTTGAATCATTTTGCCACCATTTTGAAATAACTACTAAATGTCTGATTTTGTAAAAATAATGATTCCTTTTTAAATTCCATTTACTCCCAAATTGCTACTGCGTTAAATGTTAGTTGTTTTAGTTTTACTTTTACAGATAAAAGCTTACACATGAATTTCCCAACTAAGTCTCCATTTTTTGGTGGGAAATAAAAGGAGGCAGTTATAGGTACTTTTTAAATATTTCATAAGTTCATTTTACTATGTGGACGCTGATGAACATAAATGCATGATAATTTCTATTAATAGCTCAAACACCAGAAAAGCCTGTTCTTTTTACTTTTTTTATATCTAGTTTAAAAAAAAATAGGTGGAGAAAAATGGTGATTCTAAGGATTCCTGAAAATTTCTTGGTTCAAAAATTTGAAACAAAGCCATATTTAAGGAACATCATAACATGGTAAGAAGCATCCTGGGTAGAGTACCTAAAGATTGGACTTCTCACTCCAGCATTGCCTCTTCCACTATCCAGCACTAGAGACATTAAACAAATGCTCATTTTCAGCTCAAAATCTTTTTTTATTCAGGGGTGGAGGTTGTGGTTAGTTTCCTTTTGTTTAATCTTTTTTTGATACCAACTTTAAATACAGTTTTATTTAAGACATTGCATTTTCCACTTACAATACAATGTTTATAAAGTGCAATGTTATTTCCTTTCCTTGTGCACATGTTCCATATTCAAGTATTGAGAATGTCCAGTAATTTAGTATAGCAGCTCGACTTTAAAACTGCCATAGAATTTGCTACAAATTTGGGTTCTTCAGTGTTTTAACTATGTAGAACAATGCTACATCTATAGTTGGGTTGGCTTAATCAACCTTTTCAGTGGTGGGCCCTGAAAAGCACCACCAGAGGCAGGAGCTCTACCACCAGGAAATCCCCCTGGCATTCCTCCTAACATGCCTTCTGCACTCTAGTCCAGTTTGGTTATGATGGACTTGCAGACTTCTCCAGCTCTTGCTGTGTATGTTCAAATTCTTCCTTCTCTGCAGTCTGATTCTTATCGAGCCAGTTGATAATTTCATGGCACTTGCTAAGAATCTTCTGTTTGTGCTCATTGTTAATCTTGACTTGAAGTTTCTCATCTTCAGCAGTTGCTTTCATGTTGAACACATAGGAATCAAGTGAATTCTTGGATGACACCTTGTCCCTCTGCTTCTCATCTTCAGCTTTGTACTTCTCAGTTTCCTGGACCATAGGCTCAATGTCTTCCTTGCTCAAATGGCCCTTGTCATCAGTGAGAGTAGACATTGAGGATGCCCTTTGCATTAATATCAAAGGTGACTTCAATCTGATGAACACCATGGGGTGCAGGAGGTACACCTGTGGGCTCAAACTTGCCAAGTAGGTTTTTATCCTTGGCAATGACATGCTAGGCTTGTCAGAGTAGGTAGTGAAGGTCTGTGTCTGCCTGGTAGGAATGGTAGTATCACACTCAATGAGGACAGCCATGACTCCATCAGCAGTTTTAATATCGAGGGAAAGAGGAGTGACATCCAAAAACAGAAAATCTTGAACATTTTGAGATGTCTCTAGATAGGACGGCTGCCTGGACAGCTGCATCATAAGCAACAGCTTCATCAGGATTGATGCTCTCACTCAGTTATTTTCCATTGAAGATGCCTTGGAGAAGCTACTAAATCTTGGGGATACAATTAGGACCACCAACCAGTACAATATCAGGAATCTGTGGTTTGTCTAGTTTGGCATCTCAGATGGATTTCTCTATGGGGTCCAGAGTGCCACAGAACAGGCTCAGCATTCAATTCTCCAAATTGGGCACAGTTAATGGAGATATAGAAGTGGATTCCTTCATGAAGAGAATTGATCTCAGTACTGGTTTCAGTGCTTGAAGAGTATGCTTAGCAAGTTCACAAGCAGTATAGAGAAACCAGACAGCTCTCTTGTTCTTACTGTGTCCTTCCACGTGTGCACTATAACTCACCAGTAAAATGGTTGACATTTCAGTTATGAAAGTCCTCTCCACCTAAGTAGGTGTCTCTGGCTGTAGATTTCACCTCAGAGATTCCATCCTCCATAGTGAGGATCAAAAACGCCACCTCCCAGGTCAAAGATGGGCATGTTTCTTTCAGCTCCAACCTTTTTTTTTGTCTAAACTGTAAGCAATAGCAGTGACAATTGGCACATTGATAATTCCAAGTACATTGAGACCAGCAATGGTTCCAGCATCTTTGATAGCCCTGATACCGAGAGACATTCAAGTAAGTTGGCACTGTGACCACAGCATTAGTAACAGTCTTTCCAAGGTAGACTTTTGCAATTTCCTTCATCTTTGTCAGAAACATAGAAGACACCTCCTATGGGGAGCAGCTTTTTGTCTCTCTCTTGTACTCTACTTGGACCTTGGGCCTGCCAGCATCATTTACCACCATGAAAGGCCAATATGTCATATCAAACTGGACAATGGCATCATCAAATCTGCAACCAGTCAGACATTTGGCATCAAAAGCCATGCTGGCACGGTTCATTGGAACTTGATTATTTGGAGTATCACCAATCAATTGTTTGGTATCCGTAAAGGTGACATAGTTTGGCATGGTTCGGTTTCCCTGATCATTGGCAATTATCTCTACTTTTCCTTGCTGGAAAACACCCATATAATAGTAGGCGGTGCCAAGCTCAATACCAATTGCAGGTCACTTAGACACAGTTGTTTGTGTGCATGGTCAGCTCAGATTGCAAAGTGAGACACAGAACCCCAAAAGCTGCTGCTGTGTTCAATAAGACCCTTGTTTAATATTTCTTTTATGTTGGGAAAACAAACATTAAGCCACATAAAACATCAAAAACACTAAGCTAACCTCCTTCTTCCTGCTAATTGTCTTCCATGGTTTTACTTCTGAATATAATACGTCCTTTTAGTGAGAAAATAAAATAAAATAAAATATCCTATAAATCTTGGTTAACAAAACTTGACTAAGAATGTTCTGTAAAACTTTATTAAGAAAAAAAATATTTTCGACTATCACCAATGTAAAATAATGAAATATCTCTCCCTCTGCAAGATTTCAAATCTTTGTCTAACAAAAAGCCCCATCATGTACAACTCACATTGGTTTTCACTAGAGAAAATCAAAGGCAAATGCTAAAAATTTCCTCTCTTTGCTGTAGGGCCTTTATTGTTCCTCTTTTTTGCTATAAGATAAAACCTCCAAACTTGAGATATACGTGTAGATGTATCTGACAGTCATTTATTTCCCATTAAATCATTAGACTTTCTAACATTGTAAGAGTCATTGAAAAATTATAAAGTTCTTTTGATTCTGGGTCCACTGAAAAATTCGTCTTACAAATGCACTACCCTGAACCAGCTCTGGGCCCTGGCATACTGTTCGGTTGTAGAAAGGTCTTTTTTACTCTAACATATCAAGGCATCACTGCCATGCCTGAGCCTGGTTTCTGATTTTGCTTTACAAAAGTAAATCTTGGAGAAGATAGATCATAGGATAATAATACATAATATCAACAATTGGGTTTCCATAGCAGACTTGAAGTATGTAATGTGTTCTTCAACTAGAACTAGAATATTGCTTAGAAATTCCAAATTTTACCTTGCTTAATCTTCTCAACAGCAGGGGTTTGAGGTAACCATGGATTCCACAAGTTCAAAACTTTTTAGCTACCCTGTTTTCTCTTTCTGCCCCACCTAAACTATTTGACTTGAGCTTTAGCATGATTCTAAATACATTCTTTTCCTAAACAGCTGATGGTTTTCAGAATATATGTATTTCTTAACCTCATACATTAGATTTTAATTGTAAACTATGCTGGTCACATTAAGTAAGAGTTTTAAAAGACATGTTTTACAGTTGACTTTCAAACATAGGTGTAACTGACCAAAGAAAAAATGTAATTCAAAAATAATATCCAGAACTTTCTACTAATTTGTCTAGTGTTAGACTATGATAGTCTTACCAAAGGAGACTGAAAACTACAGAGTATGATGCAGGAATTCTCTCATAGTGCCTCACACTATCTTCCCATTTGTGTACCTGAGGAATGTAGCTAACATCTTATTGTTTTTGTTTGTTTCATTTAAGCAAGTCTTTCCTAATTAATTCAAAATCTGTGGAAAACTTTTGGGGATATCTCATTTTAGGCATCAGTGGCTCAGTCATGTCTCTCTATCATATTGAATTCACAGTTTTATTTTCTCTTTAATATTCGCTCACTCTATCACCTTCTACTTATTGGATAACAATTACTTTATCATCTCTCTAAATTACTGAGGATATCTCTAGTTCTGTTCATTCATTCCTGGTTTTGGTTCTAGAAGGGAGAAGCAGGGGTTGGACTAGACTCTGGACATCCTGAGTCCAGATTCCTAAAACAGATTACACTAAAGGAGATGTATCACAAAATATCACTATCATTTCCCTTTAACTGTGTGTAGGCCATGTTTCCCTAAAATGGAGATGGTCAAGGGGCTTCCAAAAGAAATTAACCTTCCCAACTGGCTTTCAGCTTTATTTTCCACAGGGCAAACAATTTGCTTTTAAAATGAAGTTCCTCAAATCCCAGGCTATTTACTATGTTCAATAGTGTTTTGCTTTTTCTGGCATAGAAATTCCTCTAAGAGAAAGGGAATCTTAAAGCAAAACAGAGGGAGAGGGAAGGAGAGAAATTACCTCTATATGTTTGCCCCTGGCCTCTTTGTCTCTGATATTTAATACAGGGTCTTTCCTTGCCTTTATCTGTTGTAGGTTGACTCTTCCATGAATAAGCAGGGGGATAAGATGGCAACTGTTACATTTGTGTTTTTACTCTATAAATAAAACTCAGGCTTCTGAAAATGAAAGCCTACTTCAGTCTTCCTTTTGCCATGTCTTCCCTCACATTAGTCATTCCTCTGTCTTGTTTAAAAGGAAACTGCAACCTGTAGAGAATAGCCTGAAGCTGCGGGGAGAAAAAAACCTTTGACAGCTGTCTGGGGCTTTGCCAAGGGGAAAAGTTCTCTCATTGGATAAAAACAATTTTTCTCCTCTTATCCATTGCTTCCCATTCCACTACTAAAGGCCCTAGACAAACACGCGGACTTGCCAAGCATAACATGATCACACCTAGCCAGCTGTGGCAGCCAGCCATGGGAGATAGGCCCTGAACCAGGGCTTGTTGCTGTCGGGTTTCCACTTTCATCTCAGGGTGTGTCTAGGCAGGTTCTATTTTCTCTTCTTCTTTTGTGCTGGTATTAATATTTCCAGCACAAGAGAAGAATACTATCTTTGAGTATTTTACAACAGCGGGTAGAGACACAAATAAGTTTCCTGATTTATTTCCTACGCTCCTAGGAGCTAATCTGGCAAATGTAAGAAAACTGGAGGCAGAAATAAATGGCCCCCTATGGTATGTTCAGGTGAGTTGTGCTAATACCTAGAAATTAAAACTACATACATACAGAGAAAAACCCACTAGATTTCTAATACCTGAGATGTATAGCTGCCATAGGAGAATTTTCTAGAATTTGTTAAAGGAAAATAATATGAATATGAATGACCATCCACTTTAGATGTAGCATTTCCCTACACTTTCTCTTTTCTTTTACGGAATTTTTCTTTCCTACTTTACTCTTACCTACATACATTGCTTGGCATCTCATTATTTTTAGATCTGTGTGCAGCACAGCTATATGATATCAAAGCAAAAATTCCCCTGGTTTGAATGTACTAAAATAACAATATTTGATTCAAACTGTACTATCCTGAACCTCAGAGAGTAACTCCACCAAATCATTTTCATTTGTGCAAGCATAGTGGAGACGCAGACCTGAGATATCACACATAGCAATTGAGAGGATAAAGATCTTATCCAAACACTGGCAACATGCCATGAGGAAAAGCTGCCGTAAGAAAAAATATATATTTTCAAAGATCATTTTTTAGTCAATAGAAACCAGGTTTTCCTTTTTTTTCCTTTAGATTTTATTACACTTAAACCTTTTTTGTCAGAGCAATGAGGAAAATTCATATTTATTTTTTTCTTAAATGTTCATATTTTCATTCAGCTATACTTTCTTGCATTAAAATTTCTAATTATTTAACAATTTGATATCAAAAACTATGGCTTGAATGTCATGATATTATTTCGTTGAAAACTTTGGCTACTGCACAACTACAGCTGCAAAGTCAAAAGTGATTTTTTCTGAAGTTGGAGGGCTTTTTAAAAAATGTGTGCAGGCAAAATCTTGCTCTGGCTTTGATTTTAATGATACGCCAACCAGATTGAACCGCAGGCATTATAAGCCTACTATGAATCGTCTTTGACTGAGCCTCAAACATGTAGCCTATAATTGGACAAGAGCTTTGTATCATTTGAGCTCCATATCCATTTTGAGTCCCTGCTTAATCTATTTAATGCAAGGTTCTTCCATTATCGAGTTAACGGATTCCGCTTGGCTGAAGGTTAAGTGCTGGAAATAATGACTGAACGTGCAGACTTAGATCTTTAGACCAACATCCAGTTAAGAATATGTTAAGTAAATGCAAAGTGGCTAATATTCTAGGACATTTCTAATCTCTCTGGTGCAGACCTGGGACAAATAACTAAATATCAAGAAAGTATCAGTTTCCTAATACCAGACATTGAAAATTTTTGTTAAAGATAAATTATTTATAGAAAAACATTAACAGACTTTTAGTACAACCTCTTTGATATTTCTTCTAATTCATAATGAGCCATTATGATTTTATTGGTATAAAATTTGGGGTCAAAGTCAAATACTGGGACTAGTTCTAGTATCTTCAGCTCCCTAAGAATGACCCTCTTGAATATTTTGAGAAGTACATTATGTTTTTGGAGCCTTGGCATGATTCTAATTAGTGCCAAGTATAAATGGTTCAGTTCCATGGAGACTGTTTCCACCTTCTCTAAAAACTGAAATAAAGAAAAGCACCATTAAAAAAAAACTTTCCTTACTGTCAATCATTTTATTCTCTATAACTGCATCAATTGACTAAAGTTTTCCTCTCCAAAAGAATGCATTAGTCCATTGAGAATTCAAATGTGATAAAAGAATCGTTCTATACGAGGTGCCTTCCTAAATTGCAATATGTTTAAACATAAAATGGATTTAGGATGTGGGAGAGGTGATATTTTCTGGAAAAAAAAAGTCTAATTTTAAGGTATTTTTTCCTCTTAATTTTTGGATAAAGGCACATAAAATTCATTTGATTTGAACCATTTTGAACTTTTTACTCTTGCCACCAGGGGGCAGGTCATGCTAACTATTGATTTAGTGGATGCTGAAAGGCACATAAGGCAATTTTAGACAGAAGTCTAAAATTCCCTAAGGGTTTCTTCGCAGACTCTTTAGGAGAAGAGCTGTTGAATTGTTCAAAGTGTAATTTTCACACTAATTATAAAAGAAACTACATAATTACAATTTCAAACTATTAAATACTTTGAAATTTTTGTGAACTGTTTGTTCCTTTTTTATTTTTTAATTAAACATGGTTTCATTTGAACTGAAATTATAAATTACTCAAAGGAAATTGAAAATAATGGCTTTCCACATGTTCTCATGTTTATAGATCAGTTTCTTAACAGTTATTTCAAGTTAGATTTCAAATATCTTCATTAGAAACAATCTTCAGAAGAAATAATCTTCATAAGAAGAGAATTCACTATGGAAACATTATAAAATGCAGATGTAATTTAGAAAATTTTTGAAGGAGAAAACTGGGTTTAAATTTATTGGAGGCACACTGCATTTATTTACAAGTACACATGATTCCATATTGACTCTGTTGTCCATTCATTTAATATTATTGATGATAAACTATACAAACTTTATTGGAAATAAGTGTGAACTTCTCAGGTGCATAAACAATGTCTTTACTTTCCTCCACATTTCTTTTCAGTGTCCAAGCAAAACCTATGACCCACTGATTAAATCCACCCGAGATTTTCCAGATGATGTCATCAGTTTCATAAAGCGGCACTCTGTGATGTATAAGTCCGTATACCCAGTTGCAGGAGGACCAACATTCAAGAGAATCAATGTGGATTACAGACTGACACAGATAGTGGTGGATCATGTCGTTGCAGAAGATGGCCAGTACGATGTAATGTTTCTTGGAACAGGTAAGCTAAAACTAGATTAGGATTTTTTCAAAAGGAATTTTTCATTATTAGACAAAGAGAAGAAAAACTTCAAAAATATTTATTGGTCAAAATAAAAGTGAGTAATTATTAGATAAAACCTTGTCAGCATTTCTTAAAATTATGTAGCTTTTAATTGATAATCATAAATATCTCCCAACTTCATATTTGAGATTTCAAAATGTATTTGACAGCAATGTGCCTGCTCTACATTACATGCTCAATACATATTTGTTGAATGATTTTGAACTCAAATTAAACAAGTAGGGCAAAGTAATGTTTATTTTCAAACTTTGCCTTTCCCTCTCTTTACAAGTATATTCCCAAAAGATTCCTTCACCTGATTTTGAGAATCACTGACTTAGTTGACTTAAGACAGATTTTCAGAAACATTAAACATTACTTTGTGGAGACCTTTAAATAGAAACTTCTTGGAGATGATCTTTCTTCTTGAATTTTGTGCATTAAAATGTATTTCCTAGACCCAGTTTTTAAGCCCATTGTATTTTTCTTTGTCAACTCAGTAACTATAAAACGATTAAAATGTTTTTATAAAAAGAAAAACTTAATCTCAAAAAAAGTAAAAGTATTAGCTAATAATGTCATGCAAATTCTAATGGCAGTAAAGATAACATGTATCATTAAAACAAAAGCACTGTATTCCATATCATGTTATATAACTTAATGGATCAAGCATTTCATAAAGAATTAAAAATTAAGAATTTTCAACAAACAAAAATTTTTATTACAATAGATATTTAAGAGTTCAAAAAATTGTAGAATAATTTTATTTTAAAAAATTATGGGTCTTATAGAAGTTAGGTTTATTAGGAAGTATGTGTGTGGCAGAATCAGAGGACCTTTGTCATCAATTGTCAAACCTATTTTGCAGATGGCAATTCCACAAACCAGAAAAATAAGGGATATTCCCAAGACAACAGAGACGGCTGTTGAAGGGTCAAAAGTAGAATTAATTAGTTGCTATTAATTCCCACAAGTTTGACACTTAATTTGTACTGTCCACCCAAAACTAGGTCTTCAACAATTCACTGCAATGAATGCCATTTAGCCACTAGGTGGTACTATCTAACCTTTACTGAGAAAATTATAGACTGCTAAGAAAGGTTTTTAATGTTGACATTTGGAAAAATGTACATTTAATATTCTTTAAAGATCCCAGAGTTATTTAAAAACAATTAAATAATTCAGACTATTTTGTGCAAACAGGATCATTATTATATACATTACTATACTCCAACCCCAGTGCTCAGAAGTTTAAAAATGCCTATATTGTATAAATTAAAGTGGGATTTTTTTTCTTTTTCTAAACTGTTCTTTTAATTTTCTTTCTGTACTAACCTGATACTTCATGGAATTTCAATGTAAGATGATGTATTTAAGATACCTCTTTTAAATGTCAATTTTTGGTTTGCATTATCAACCTTGTATTAAGTTGAACTTAAATAATTTTAAACAAACCTTCCATTTCTCATCTATTAAGGATTCTGAAGATAGAATACATTTGAAGAGTGAGCTACAATTTCCCTCAGATAGCTTCAACAATTTTTTTGTTCATTTGACATTATTAAAAGCATATATATCTGTCTTTCATGGTGAATTGAATATAATAACTACTTAATAAATATATATTACATGGAAGGAAGAGAGAGAATTTATCTCAATATATTTTTAACTTTTTAAGTTAAGGTCCAAAACGTTTGCTCTATTAACATTTCAAACAATATTTAAATTATACATATATATATATATAACTTTTGTTAAGAATATACTCTGAATATGCATCCTTTAACATTCTCTCTATAAATGGGTGTTCTACTTGCTAAAAGATATATTTTGGGAGGACAAAACTTATACATTAAGCTTCACTTCATGCATGTTTCATTTAATCTGTTTTTTGAAAGGCATTTAAAGAGAAGTGAGGGGAATAATTTGAAGGTTTCTAGGGATATGCTTACCACTAATTTTTGAGATAGAAACAATGGGATCATGGGTTGTGTTTTTTCAGACATTGGAACTGTCCTCAAAGTTGTCAGCATTTCAAAGGAAAAGTGGAATATGGAAGAGGTAGTACTGGAGGAGTTGCAGATATTCAAGGTAAGACTCAGTCCAGAGTGCCAGGAGAAGAGATGTTGAAACTGAGTAGCCCTTATTATAGGGCACCGTTGTTTTAATACATCATCAGGTTACCTGAAGAAGCCTTCGAAATTAGCTTTCTTAGTTTTCTTTTCCCAAAGCAGTGGAAAAAGTTTTATAAGCGACTAGGAATGGGACTCACCTTCCTCTGTAGAATACCACAGAATTCAGGGCTCCCGGGATTGCCTCTCATTACTGCATTCTCTAAGCATATAGTCAGACAAATTGCCACATTAAATGAAAGCCTGGGGTCTCTTTTACTATCCAGATGCTTTTCTACTTTATAAATTTTACTTTTCAATTTTTCCCCAATTGAATTTGAGAAAAATAGACCAGTGTATAAATCATGTGTCCCTGCTTTTCTGTAAGGAAATTTAAAAAATATATAGGTTGCATGATAGTAAGTCTTCATGTATGCTAAATTCCTCTCACCCGCCAAAAAGAGTTAGTAGATCTAGAAGAATAGTTCTCCAGATTTGGAGAATGCCTTTGACTTTTAACAATAACTCTCAATTGTGGCATGTTTTGTAAATCCTCAGTAAAATTAAGTTTACAATTATTTGCTGATTATAACATTTGAAATACTTTTTTTCTCAGAAAAACTTCTTTAAAATATGCTTTGTTTATTGTAACATTTTTATTGAGACAGTTTATGAAAATGGATTGTTTCCATGTAAATAATGCTTTAAAAGAGAAGAAAGCCTTCCTCTGTGAGGGGCTCAAGTTAATTAACATGCTGAGTTCCACAGGATCCTGTTGACGTTGTGATGATAATAGTGGTCAAGGAGTTAACAAGAACAAGACCTGCTATCTGGTGTCTCTACCAAAACAAAATCTTGGGTGGTTCCTAGGGGAAGGCCAGATGTCAAACATAAGTGTGAACCCAGAGGCCAAAAATACAGTGCCTATAACACACATAAGCACATTAGAACAAGTCTCATTCGATGGTGTTAGACAGTGTTCAAGAAGAATTACTTGGATTCTGCTGTTAAAATTACATAAATCACTAGCTTTTGTTTTCTTTTCTTATTTTAAAAACAGCTTTATTGAGGTATAATTGAGATACAAACAAAAAACTGAACGTATTTTATGTATATAATGTGATAAGTTTGGCCATGTTTTTAAAATTGATAACAAAAATGCTATTTGATAGAACTTTCTCACTGAAATTTTTTCTTTCAGATATTTCTTTAAATCTTTAACATCTAATACTGCTTGTCAATTAGTAAATATGAGCTGGTGCTAAATGAATAAAGAGTAGATAGATGATAGGTAGATGGAAATTTTTTAAACCATCTTGTCCTTTTTAGTTTGTTAGCTTTTGTGTTCATGTTTCTGATTTTATCTTGCATGCATCGAGCCATATTTTTTTATAAACAAAACTAGCCTTAGTTCATATCGTGAAATCATGTGCACCAGTATTGTGTAGTGTTCCGTAAAGAATATGGTCATCCACAAAGAGCACTATAACTTTTCAAAACTCTGCTACTTAAACAACTTTTTGAACCACTGATCTAAGTAAGAGCAGAGAGAGGTAATAAATAATTACGGAGATGTTCTTGTCAACACTAGTTTGACTTATATGGAAGCAGTTAAGATAAGCAGATTCAGAAGAAGAATACTTGTGAGTAACTGGGAACAATTTTCAATGCAGAGTATTTTCTTATACATTTAAGTCACTTATCTTTAATAAGATACTACAAAATAACTTTTTATCATTTTTGTTAAGGTACAATCACTACATTTTGGAAGAAAATAGCAAACAATAAGAACTTTATTTCCTTATGTAACAGAGACTTGATGTTTACTTCAGTGATATATGGCATCAGATAAAACAACATATTGTTTAATATAAAAACCTGTTAATGATTATCTTTATTGACATTTAACTTCTATTTTCAGCACTCATCGATAATCTTGAACATGGAATTGTCTCTGAAGCAGGTACTTTTTAACTTTTGTATGAAAGTTAATCACAAAAGCAATGGGCTGTTTGAATCACTTTATTTGAAAAAAAAATACATTGAAATTGGAAGTTAAATTTTGAGAAATGTAAAACATTATTTGTTTCTCTTGTAATTCATTAGAGACCATTGGTTCAGCCTTGCCATGGGAGAAATTGAGCCAAATTTCATTAATTGAATAATGCATTTTCCCCTTCCTTTGGATCTTAAAAACTGAACTCACTTTCCTAGTCTCATGAGAATGTCGTTCTATCAAGCCCATTAGACATTCATGTAGAATATCAACCCTAACCATTACAAAGGGTTTTTAATCTGGGGGTCTAGGAGTTAGAATATGAACTGTGGTGACAGCCCAACAGCCAACCTTCAACATATCACATAATATCAAACTCTCAGAATCAATTTTCTCAACAGTAAAGTTAGAAAAACAATATCCACCTCCAGAGTTTGTTGGGAGTTTAAAGAGGATGCTTCATGCAATGTTCTAAACAGAGAGCAGGCACATAAGTGTAAAGTAAATGGTAACTAATTATAATAATAGTAATAATCTTTAACATTATTTCATAACTCTCTGATATGATATTCCAAATTACAATTGTTTCAAGAGATTCAGACTGCATTATTATTTCTATTTGCACCCCCAAGATTTAAGAAAGCCATATGACATGTTCAACATCAAGGTGTTGCTAAAATTGACTTAATCTATTACTGTTCCTATGGCAGAGTGATTTTTTTAGGAAATGATCTAAATAGTTTTCTTCTTCAGGGTTTTGTCATTTATTTGTTCATTCACTTATCATTTATTTCTTGAAGGCCTAAGGTGCTTGGAGGGTATATGAATGAATGAATAACATAGCTCGCCATTAACCTCCAGAAGCTCACAGTATAGCTGAGAGTCAAAGGAAGATGCTAAAACTGCACAGTAATAATAGAGTCTAGAAAGACAGAGACAAGAAAGTGGCCTAAAGGGAGCCAGAAGGAATAGGGAAAGATAACTGAGAGAAGAGACATACAGCTTGAATTATAAAGGATGTCATAGTTAGCCAGATATATTAAAAGGAGAATGGAATGGAGGAGCATATGCCAACCAGAAGGGGAGAATCTTTGCAAAAGTGTGAAGAGTGAGAGACTATAGCTTATTGTAATAAGTTTGTGTACAATTAGAGTATGGATCATATATGTGTTCAAAGGGCAGGAAGGCTAGAAATGAATCTGGAGAAGTAAGACAGAACAAGATTAGGCACATCTTTATATATATTTATATATCCTCCTAAGAAGTTTAGCAGCGTATCTTAAAAACAATGAAAACCCCTGGGTGCTTGGATAATGCTCACCTGTAGTGCAGCTACTCAGGAGCCTAGAATGGGAGGATACCTTGAGCCCAGGAGCTCAAGTTCAGTCTGGGCAACATAGTGAGAACCCGGCTCAAAAAATAAAAAAAGCCATTGAAAAGGAAAACAAACAAACAAAAATACATTAATGATTAAGAAGGAGGGTGTTATAACAAGATTTTCTTTTTAGAAAGATCAGTCTGGTGTGGCAGTGTGGAAGATAGACTGGGTACCGGGGTAGAGATGGGGGTTGTTGGAAAACAAAATCGAAGCCAGCAGAAATAGGACACTTACAAGTAATCCAGGAAAGAAGTGATAAGGACTGAAACAAAGTCAGTGGCTGTAGCAAGGGAGGGGAGGAAATAGATTAGAAAATTCTGTATGAGAGAATGGAAATGAAGTGATGACAGACTGAATGTGAGAGAAAGAAGATTCAAAGACAACTCCCAGATTTCTGTCTTGGATGACTTGGTGGATGAGGGTGCTGCTCTCCAAGGTAGGGCAGGAGGAGTAGATTTAGGGGGTGTTATTATGTTTATACTTATGTTGCTTTCAAGATATATCTAAGTCTTTTGTACAATATAAAAGGTAAATAAATAAGAAGCAAAAAGAGGGAAACCCAACATTTAATGCAAAAAAAAAAAAAAAGGAATCACAAAGGAGACAACTGTCTTAATCCGAAATAAAGAGGGAGAATAGAAAGCAGAGAAAGTTTCAAGGAACATATAGTCATTAGTGTCAAACAGTATAGATAATTTCAGTAAAACAAATACTAAACAGTGTTCATTGCATTTAGCAACTAGGAAGTCTTAACTGACAGTTTAATGGGTGCTAGAGATGTAAGAACTATTTCCGTAAGTTGAGTACTGTTATTATGCCAATACCTATTTCTAACATGGATTTCTCTCCTCTAACTCTTGAAATGGTCCACTAGAGTGGACCATGAGTTCTTTGAAGGCACAGATTGTGGCTTATTCACTTGTATCACCCCTCCCCCTCCACCGCTACTACCACAGATACTCAAAAGAATGTAAAGGGAAGTAATGCATTACTTTCAGGACTTATATTGAAAATGTGATTTTGTTTGCTGGGTTTTTCAGTATCATGCAGCCTTTCATTCATGATATAGCATCCCTCAAGCCTGTTTAATACTTTCTTCAGAGTGATAACAAATACTTTCTCTCCCACTAATAACTCATGTTCTTTCAAGGATCAGTACTTTAATAACAAATGAAATGGTTAATTGAAATCAGGGGAATGCTTTATAAATTTATTTTCAGTCGTCTCTTATATAAGGAGCCATGGGAAGTCTTGGGAAGACTGTGAGCTTTGCCTGTAGCATCTGTGCTGGACATAATCTCTCAAAGTATATTTTCTAGTATTGAGAAAGAATTTGACATCTTAATTCCTGTCTAGCAGCTGGTTTTTGACCTTCTGAAATTACTGCCAAGCTTGTAGAATGCTGTCCATTTCAGCATCAAAATCTTCAAACTACCATCTAACCAGGATAGAAATGATTGACTTATTTTACTCCTCATTATGTTTCTGTACAAGTGTTTACAATGGGCAGGACACCCAGAGAAATAGATTTATATGTATTATGTGATATTCAAGAAAAGGAAATTCTTAAGACTAGTCTGAAAGATGCTTCTAATTCATTTGTTTTGCCCGATTTGCAGCAACAGTTGTACATTGGTTCCCGAGATGGATTGGTTCAGCTCTCCTTGCACAGATGCGACACTTATGGGAAAGCTTGCGCAGACTGTTGTCTTGCCAGAGACCCCTACTGTGCCTGGGATGGAAATGCATGCTCTCGATATGCTCCTACTTCTAAAAGGTAAGAGGCACATTGAGTTAATATAAAGCCTTCCTTTCTACAAGCTGAATATCTCACATTAATGCCTTGTCTTATAGTTTCAGTTAAAGAGAAAATGTATAGCAAACTTGTCCTATGGAAGGAATATTAAAATCAAAATGTTGTTTTATATTTTTACATAAAACTTAATTTTGAAGAAGGGTAAAACAGATGCTCTGAAATTCTGAAATATGGAACTTCAAACAATTTTAATAAATTGTTCATATTCTTTTCTTTCATTTATGTCAAACACTATTAAAGGTTTGTTTTTATTCACTATTTTGCCTTTTTTATAATTGTTCCTTCCTTATTTCTTATTTCTAAATATGTATATACTGATGCCTACGGTTTTGCAAATAATATATAAATATATATGATTGTACAAGCACAGATTGTATAAAACCCACAGTGCAGCCCAGTGACTTGGTATAATTTTATTTTTACTCTAATAATTATAACTTGGTCAATTTCTGCCACTCATATATTTAAACAACAAACGGTTTCCTTGCTGTTTGTAGTTCACTGTTTTATGTGCTCTTAGAAATAATGCTATTTTGAGCCAACAATTCCAAGCTAGGATTTGTTCTATATACACATGTGCAAAAGTACAACAAAGTTATATTTTCAAGAATGTTTATTTCAGCGTTATTTTTATAGCAAAATAACTGGAAACAATATAAATGCCCATCGATATGCCTGATGCTAGCCAAATATATTATGTTAATTCTTTTAAAATGTTGATTATAGTAACATTATTTTCTAAAGTATTCGAAGTATATTTTCCTCTAGGTGAAATGTAAGCAAATTTATTTTTAGGTCTGTTTTTAAACTAACAGGCACATGCTAGTCTCATTACCACAAGTATACTTTTTTCTTTTTGGAATTTTATTGATTTCTCAAATTCTAAATTCTAGGAAATTACAAATTGAATGTATAGTTCAACAGCAAATATTAATTAAAATTAGAAAACATTTTATATTCCCTGAAATCCCTGAATTAAATTGAAATGTGTACATATGATTATTAGAAATTAAAAGTTAAAAGTCACCCACATTTTTTAGGGTTTTTGGCCAAGAACTTGCTCATTATAGTCTTTGGGGAATGCTTTCCTAGAAGCTGAAAAACAAGAATGCTCATTAGTTGGTAATAAACCTTCAGTTTGATGAATTGACCCTGTTCCTTAAGAAGCCAAGATTTAAAAACATTCTTGACCTATGTACCTTATACCATCATAATTTTTTCTTCTTGTATTTCCCAAGACTGTATCTCTGATCTTTCAGACATGCCACTGTGATGTGTTCCCTTACCTAACATAATGTCATGTGAGCCAAAAGATGTGTATAATGGATGAATCTTGTCATCTGTTGTCATCTGTTCAGCATTACCCTCAAGGAACACTCTAGATATCACAGAACATTTATTGGTACTTTTCTGATCTCTGAAGTGACAAAATAAAATAGCCAAAGCAAATGAAAATATGCTGTAAGAGTGTAAGACCTGCTTAGATGTAGCAGGGATTTTTTTAAATAAAATAATTACTCCTTTCTTTTAAGGAAAATATGTGATGTAATACAAAAGCCATTGTTTATTATTATTATTATGATCATAACTACCAGAAAAAGAATTTGAGCTACTCATCAGCAGATAGAAATAACAGGTAGTCTTTTATACCATATTGAATTTATAATTCTATTTCAAGTTACAGTATTTAGTTTGTTGTTTAATTAAATCTATGCAATAATGAATCTTTACATGACAAGGTGTTTTGTATTTGTGTATACGTTCCTATCCACTGACTGAACTCTTTTATATATTATTATTTCTCAATGACTGACTAAAAAGAGAGTTCCTAAAGAGAGTAGCCATCCTCATTTTAATTATATAAAACCTAGGTTGTATTTTTATTTAACCTTTTTTGTTGAATAATTTGTGAAAAAAAATGGAGAAAAAGAAGCATAGTTAAATAAAATTCATGTCATCTCATTGTCTGAAAAGGATTTCTTCTATTAGGACCTCATTACCAGTAGTTTTTTAAGATCAGTGTTAGATTGATTGGAATATTGACTTGCATTTAAGTTGAGCTGTAAGACAAGCATAGTACTGCATCTGCCACTGTTATCAGTATTAGATGTAGCCTTTCTATATGATGGTAATCATGCTTGAAGTTCTAATCAGTTTAATCCTCTTTCCATAGGAGAGCTAGACGCCAAGATGTAAAATATGGCGACCCAATCACCCAGTGCTGGGACATCGAAGACAGTAAGTACAGCTTTGATATCCTTTTTCTCCCATTTAAAGTGCTAAGCCCACTCTTTTGTATCTTTTTATTCTATGACTTAAACCATCTATTATGTAGGAATATCTCCATTTTGTGTAATGCACGTGTTCTGGAAGAGCAACAGGAAATTTTATAAATCAACCCCTGTCTACGTGCCTAATTGAATAATCCTTTGTTATATCATTATTTGTTTCATATGTCTTTTAAAATTCCTAAACTGTAGCTTTTGTTTCTTTTTTACTACCTTATCCATCCTTATAAATTTTGAAAACTGCTATTAGAGATAAAACAGGATATAACAGAAAACATTTGGACATTTAGAGTAAACTCAAATAGACCTCCCAGAAGTCTGGTAAAAGTGTAGGTCTTATTAGAAAGAAGTTTTTAGGTAGTCTATACTTTATTTATATTCACCTATCAAATCATATATTCACTTAATCAATCAATATTTATTAAGCAACTTCCATGTGCATGTAACCGTCCTGGGTATACTATGTGACTAAGAAACTCCTTAGAGAGCTTATGAATCCTTGGGGAAGTATCTTAAGGCATAATTAGTGATAGGGGAGTTTAGTGAAAGAGAGATCACCAAGAGGCTGTATTGTTTAGAAAAACTAATCACAGAATAGAAGATCTTGAAAGTCTGAAGGAGAAGGCCAGTGCGGGGGAAAAGAGAGGAGGCCTGGTAAGTGAGTCTGAGAACAGAGAAAAAAAATCTATGTAAGTATGTATTCCAGAGCTTCAGTTACTCTACACTCTCAAGCTCTGCCTTAAGATTGAAAATATATGCACACACACACACACCAAACACACACACATGCATACACACACACAAACAGGTGGAAGAAGAACACATTTATCACAATGTTACTAAACACCCCACCAGTGATGTAAATAACCCAAATTTCATAATCTATAACCAGTGGTCTCGTAGTGTTTGCTTGATTTAAAAACAAAACAGTTATTTTTAACTTATAACTTAATTCTTCTGAAAAATAAGTCTTGGTCCAGATTAGTGTGCTTGGCTTCTTGTTCTAATGTGTAGGTGATTCATTGTGTTGTCCATTGTTTTAGTTAGCAATCATTACTGTGCGATACATATGCAATTATCTACATATGCATATGAAATTTATCAGGGATGATTATAGGTATTGGGGATACAGCAGTGAACAACAAAGAAAACAACAAAGGAATCTGTGCATTCACGATACTTATATTCAAGAGTGTGTTAGGGGAGAGAGCAGGCAATAAATACCAAAACAAGTAAAATAAATGCTATGTCAAATGATAAATGTTACAAAGAAACTGATACAAAACGTAGTTACTGCCTAAGGCACTCACAATTTTTGTCTTCACTTTACCATACCCTATTCATGCTATAACCCACGGCACACAGTCTTTTCTAATAATTATCATCATCACTCTAGCCAATCTATTCTTGTCAAGGTCACTGGCAATTTCCTCCTTGCCAAATCCAAAGGCCAATTTTCAGTTCTCGTTTTTACTTAAGCTCTAACTCCCTCTTTTTTGAAACACTTTCTTTGGACTTCCATGCATTTGTGTGCTGGAGCCAGTTCATGTGGCCTCATATAAGTTGGTTGCTTAAAATTTTGAAATTTTGTGAGCTGATTTTAAACCACTGAAAGCTTGAATCAGACATAGTGGGAGTATTTACAACAGCAAAATCAGCAAGCACTACAAATTAGGTTATTTGTTGTTTTGTTTTGTTTTCAGAGAAATGATATTCCAGTATACCTATGTACCCTTGTACCATATCCTTCTGGTTTACCTCTTACCTTTCAGACTGCCTTCTGAGTGTTCTTAACTTTCCTTTTCATCCCACCTTTTAAATATTGGAGTGTCCCAAGTCACTTTTCCATTCTCTGTCTACTCACTCCCTAACACTGTCTATTTCAACACTATCAGAGGCTATTTCACTCCCAAATTCATAGTCCAATTCTGAACTCACCCTTACGTGCCAGACACAGACACTTGTATGCCTACTAAAGAGCTCCACTTGAAGGCCTAATTAGCATCTCGAACTTACGTCTGAGAAAGAATTCTTCTTCAAGACTTATATGTTCTGCAGACTTTCCTATATTAATAAATTGCACACAATTCACCCAGCTACTTACGTCAAAAAGCAGCTAGGAGTCACTTTTATATTATTTTCTTTCTTTCCCATCCTATCACCAACCTCTCAATTAGTCCTTCTGGCTCATGGCCAAGCTTTCCTACTTCTCATCACACCCACAGATGCCGGCCTAACTGAGGCCACAGTAGCTCTTCAGTAGCTGCTTCTCTGCCTCCACATTTGCACCACTTCTGTCTGTACCCCACTTAGTTGTATACCCCACTTACTAGCCAGAGTCATCTTTTTAAAAGCTGCAGTCAGGGCATGTCACTCCCTTACTCAACATTTTTCAATACCTTCTTAGAACACTTGGTGAAAAACCGGAAAGCTTTCCTATGGCATGTAAGATGCTTCTTGACCTGATCGCTAGTATATTCTCTGACCCTGTCTCACATCACTGTTGCTAGATTCACTTAGTAGCTTTCTCTTTTTCAAAAGCATCAATGGGTTGCTGCCTTATGTATGTTTGCATTCATTGTCCTCTGTACCTGAGGAACTCGTTTTTCAGATGTCTACTAGCTCTATCTTTTTATATCAATTAATCCTATGGTTAAATGTTAATTCTTCAGAGACACCTTTCCTGATCATCTCATCTAAAATACATATTTTTTTGCCCTTGGTATTTTCTGATCTCCTTTATTGTTTTGTAGCAGATATTCCTTCTTTATTCATTTACTTGATTACTTTGTCTATGTTACTAGAATGTAAGTTTCTAGAGGGCAGTGAATTTCATATTCCTCCTGTCATATTATCCTAGCACTTAAAATGATGTTAGTATGTTAGGCACACAATAACAGTTGTGTAATAGACAGGTAAACGGAAGGATATTCAGATGGATAGCATTTGAGCTATACCTTCAGGAGAAAGTTAGATTTTGTAAAGTAAATGAAGTAACAATAATTAAAATCAGAAAGACCTCACATAGATTGGGTAAAGTTTGTGAAAGGGTCTATGTGATTCTATTAATTTTATTTTTATAAAATTAATAAATTTGTGTGCTGGCTCCAGCACACAAATGCATGGAAGTCCAAAGAAAGTGTTTATATTATAGGTGCTAGGAGCTATTTCATATTGCTCAGAAAAGTTGTTTTTTTTAAATAAAAGTGATTGACACCTGTATAGAAAATTGATTGGAATATGAAACGCTAGAGGCAAATAATCAATTGTGGGAGTTAGAGTAGAGATTGTAAAGATATTTACAAATTAAATGACTTGTTTCTAATCCACCATAAATGTGTGCTGCATTTTATTAGGAAGTCAAGTCTTGAATAATGGGCAAAGATGTTTCTTTCCTTCTTTATTTTCTTTCATTATTGCTTTAATTGTTAAAAGCTACAAAATTGCATGATTATCAATGACCTAAAATCAGCAATACATGCAGAAAAATAGTTCAACAACATTAAACAGATCAATCTTGCACTTTAATGACAAGCTATATATTTATTATAAAGAGGTATTCTAGGCATTTTACTATAAAAATTTTTTTGACTGCAATCTGGAGGAAAAAAAATACTCCACAATTATCTTACATGTAATAAGAAGCTATTTTAACTATTTCAAACCACTATTGTATATAACTTTTAGACATTTAAAATTTAGGTCATGATAGAACAAAACAAGTTGAATATTCCTTATCTGAAGTGCCTGGGACCAAAAGGTTTTTGGATTCCACATTTTATCAGATTTTGGAATATTTGCATATACATAATGAAATATCTTGGAATAGGACCCAAATCTGAACACAAAATTTATTTATATTTCAATACACCTTATACGCATAGCCTTCAGGTAATTCTGTATAGTATTTTTAATAATATTGTGCATGAAACAAAGTTTGTGTACATTGTACCATAAGAAAGTAAAGGTGTTATTTTCTCAGCCACCAATTTTGACAATCTGTGGTTGCATGGCATCACCATCATTCCTGACTCTGAATTTATATGTTACCAATAAGCAATCATTTTCTTACACTTATTCACACATAAACTGTGTGATGTGTCCCTGCCTTTTGACGGCAACCCATCAAGTAGAATTTTTCACTTGTGGTTTATGTCTGTGCTGAAAATGTTTTGGATTTTGGAGCATTTTGGATTTCAGATTTTTGAATTAAGGATGCTTAACCTTTGTGTATGATAGTGTGTGTATGTGTGTGTGTGTGTGTGTGTGTATAATATGCATACATCTATGTACGTTTAAAAACTTTTAAAGTGGAAAACTTAAAATTCAGAAATGAAACAAACGTTATTGGAAGTAACAATAAATTCATTTTCATTTTCAGTGAAACTGATGTAAAGATGTCAGACATTATTTCTATTAATTTGAAAAAAGAGTTCAGATAATGAGCTCACTATTACTTTTCAAGTTGATTTCACCAATTTATCTTTTACTAAATTGACCAATTCTTTGGTTAAGTCAGTCTAATTGCATTTCTCCTGAACCCTTGCCCCATATCCCAACAATCAACCTGCATCCTCCCCTACTTTGTTGAAAAAATCCCTTTCTCAGGAAAATTGTATCTGTCATTATAAGATGGTGCATG
The DNA here is from genome assembly GCF_028885655.2 of Pongo abelii. Lineage (NCBI taxonomy): Eukaryota > Metazoa > Chordata > Mammalia > Primates > Hominidae > Pongo > Pongo abelii. Next base: position 91,494,643 of record NC_071991.2, read on the forward strand.
TCTTTCTTTTCCATGACTGGCAGCAGTGATCTTTCTGTGCATTAGGAATTTATTAACTGTGAAAATCACAGCTATAATCTGTTGAATTGGTGGAGATAGTTGATAAACTACAGGTTTTAAATGGAATCCACACATTTTGAAGGTTAGATGAGGTTAATTCATAATGGTGTCAGCATGCTTGACTTAATCCTTGCTGATAAAACACAAATAAATTCAAAATAAGTTTCTTGAAAAGAAGCCTAACTAATATATGTGCATTTATGCCATTTGCTGCTCATTTGTGTGCTTAGGTTTAGGATTCACTTGGTCCCTTAAACCTTACTCTAGTTGATGTCTATAGGGCTAAGTAAGCCAATCTGTAAAATTGAGATATCTGAATATATGATGAAATAGTGCATAGTTGGGCCAAGCTGAGCAGCTGTCATTTTTTATTTGATCAAATTTGAGCTAGAGCTCTTAGATCACACAAGGGAGACAGCCTTTGGCTACTCTAGATGGAATGTATTTCAGATGGTGCATTGATTTATGAGAATAAGGTGTCTGAGACACTGTTCCTTTAAGCATCCCAGTAACTATCTCATAGCAAACGTATATTGGGTTAAAAAAATCCCTCAATATAAAAAAGAAAAAAAATGGTAGATTAATGCAGATAAGGCCCAGATATTGAGTATTAGTGCATCTGGCTCATCATCATCATCATAGAATTTTATCAGGTGCAGATCACTATAACTTACTTTTCTGATATCAAAATTTTCTTTTATCTGATCAGCTCTGTGGACCAATTCATGATAGAAGTTATCTTTAAATTAAAGCAAACTGCTCCTCCAGAACTATCTACAAAATTGTTTATATTTTATATTAACAAAAAAGTATTAAAGCACTAAAAGATGCAAAAGATTTATTCAGCTCAAAGAAAAAAATCTCAATATATAGAGTCTGATATAATGAACATTATTTTTTAAAATCACGTGCAAATAGCTAATATATTGATGAAAGAATAAAAATTACAATACAGGGATCAAATTTTAAAAATCAATCTATTGTGTAATACTTGTCTCAGGTAACAATATTATAACATGAATTTCCTTTCTCTTTAATAATGTATATGATTCTTTCCCCATGGCATCTGTTCTGAATCAGTCTGTTTTCCCATTGCTTTTAAAATCAGGTCAAGGTTAATCTCTTATTCCATGTTTGCTTTCCAGGCATTAGTCATGAAACTGCTGATGAAAAGGTGATTTTTGGCATTGAATTTAACTCAACCTTTCTGGAATGTATACCTAAATCCCAACAAGCAAGTATTAAATGGTATATCCAGAGGTCAGGGGATGAGCATCGAGAGGAGGTAAGCTGTTGTCATCAAAGAATACTCACTTTGAGCGAAATAGTGTACAATTGAGAGATGTTCAACATTTAATTCTGTATGCTACTCTCATCATTATTTGATTAAAAAAAATAACAGTTTTTACTCACTAACACCAAAGGTAACAACAATAGCTTTGAGATAAGAATAGGCCAACTTCACACAAATGTATTCGTAAAATATATTTGAAAGCAGAGTGATTTTTTTAAAGAAATTTACATTTTTTTTCCAAATTCCATATTTCATAGATTGCCTATATTTAGGAGCAAACCCCTGACTAATAACAAGAGCACCGTATTTTTCTTCCCACAGTAGCAGAGTGACTACACTTTAGTTTGCATTGTGTTTAATTTAGATCATGAAATGAAACATTTTGAGGGTTATATTAAAACAGAAATATCTATGTTTATCAAATTATATGAGCAAATTAGATAAGTATCCAGACATGTTAAACTAAGGACACTGTAATGAATAATGGAATGAACACAGGATTCAGAACTGCATATCTTGAGTTGAAACATGGTCCTTAAACCTTTGGTAATGTTCCTGAGCCCCCAAATTTCTAAGTGAACAAAATAAATTCAAAAGTTACTACAAAATTAAGTGAAAAAACGCATATAGGAATGTAGAATTTCAAAAAAGAGGCTCTTACAACTGTAAAATATGCATATAAAATTACAGATACCCTATTAGTGAGGGTATTTTACATGTGGATCAGGAAAGAGTACTAATCATGTGTTTGGAAAACACTGGTTCTACCTTTGGCTTGACTCCTGAGAATTCATGAGCAGATCATAACTTCTCTAGAACTTAGTTTCTCTCTTATATAAATAGATCAAATTTCTCTAAAATATCAGCCTTACTGAAAAGTCTAAAAACATTTCAAATAGTACAGGTAATTAAGTCAAACATTAGTACATGAACAGTGGATCTCAACCTCCAGTAATTTTGTTTCCAGAGTGCCAACATTGGGCGATGTCTGGAGACATTTTTGAACATCACAGCTGGGTGGGTGGGTGGCCAACTGGGTGCCCCTGGTGTGTACTGGGTAGAGGTAAGAGATGATTCTAAAAATCCTCCAATACACAGTCCCTCACAGTCAAAAGAAAATCTCACTCCAAACGTCATTGCTGCTGAGGTTAAGAACCTTCAAGTAAAAAAATCAAATTTTATCATAAGAAATTGATTTAAAGATATAGTTCTACTGTTACATGAAGAATTTAATATAATTCTCTTCATCTAACAGCTACAAGAATAACCTCTTCTAAATGTTAACTCTTTACATACTTAATACAAAAATAAAGGAATAACTTCATGCTTTGTTAAGTCAAATTTTGCCAATAAAACTAGATTCGTCATCATTCCTGACTTCTATAAGTCCTAAGATTATGGCAGATTCATAGTTACACTGAATATTTATTTTAAGGGTCCCATTTTTTACCTTTATATTGAAATATTATTTGATACAGAAATGATTATTTAATTTCAAAATATAAGGCATTTACTTACTACCCAAGAAATATTGAAAGAATGATACTGAAATTTTTTAACTTGCAGATTTTTTGTTACATTGTAATGTTTTAATCTTAAGTGTCACAAACCAATATTTTGAATTTCATAGCGAATAAAGTTGGATAATTGCTTTTCAGTTAAATATAATTCTTTAATAAATGGATTTTTTCCTCATGGGAAATTTAATCTGATTTTTTAAAATATGTGGTCCTCTGCTTGAGTTGAGCTCTCAGCTCTAGATACTTACATTTGCCTGCGGTTGTTTGCACTCACATCTTTCATTTTCTTGAAAATTCTGTGCATTACTTTAATTTACCTTTTAAAAGTATATTATATATTCATAATGGTACCATGCTCCATGAATTTCAATGGAGCAGAAATATTTATTGAATTTTACTTAAAAGTATCTTTGCTGTAATATTTCAACTGGTATTTTCATTTACCTTTGTAAATAGAGAGTTTCACATTGTCCAGGGTATGCAATACTGCTTCCTGAGCTGAGGAAAAGGGCAATATCCAGATTATACTTGAAGCATTTTTCCCAGCAGGATGCCTTCTGCTTCTTACCCATAAGGTCACAGTTTGGAATCTTTCCTCCACTCAAAAACAGCCTGCGGGAGGGACCATGATCTCCTGTGGCACAGAGGCTGTCACCAGGTTATTCTCTGCCAGGAGGAGAACATTTCCTTACTGAGCTGTTTCACAGTTGGGTGCTGTACGGGAGGTCATGAGTCAGTTATCTGCTGACTTTCTTATAAAACTGTTCTTAAAATTGATGATGTTTATGCTATAACTAGCGAGTCAATTGGCAGTCCCCAAGCTTCTGTTGAACTTTTGGGATCTGAATAAGTAAACAAGGGCATACTATATTTTCTCTGTGCATTTTAATAACATTTTAAAAAATCTTCAAATACTTGCATTACTCCACTTGTACGTCTTATTTTATTTTTGTTCTTTTTATTCTAAAAGCAATGTAATTGATTTTAAAATTACAGTAACACATAAAAGAACTATGAGGCCACTTAGTGTAGATCAGCATTTTGATGTCTATTCCAGCTTTTTTTTCACTCACCATTGCACTGTGAGCATTTTCCATTATCATTTAATGTCAATGCCACGTTTTTTTCTGTCTCCCACGCATGCCACCTTGATGCCGTAGTTATCCATAGGTATTCCAGGTGTTCTCTCACTAGATCATGTTCCTGCTTAAAATAATAATAATGAACTTTGTTATATCTGAGTCTTTCTCTGCTTTCTAACTGTTTTCTTAGGAAACAAATCTTAGAAGTAAAATAAGTTAAAGACATTTGTTATCTTTATGGATTTTGATAAACAACAGCATATTGCTAATTTCACATAAAAATCACTGTATTAATGTCTGTTATGAATCCCTGAGGCAAAATTATGGTTCACAATTTAAGAAAATCTTTATCAGTTTAATATGAAAAAATGTATTGCATTAATATCTACTTCTTTGAATATTAGTGAATGTGAACTTACCTTCGTATGTGTCTTGGTTGTTGGCTTCAGTTGTATTTGGTGAATTGTCTTGCCTGTCATTGCTTACTTTATATTGGCATATTTATTTAATAATTGTAATAAGTCATTTATATATTACAGATATTAATAATTTAATGTTGTACATATTATACATTTATTTTGTTTTACATTTCTTTTGTTTCTGACAATTTCTGACTTTCTGACACATTTTATGTTTTATATAGGCAAATCTGTTGATTTATGGCTCTGTGATATCTCACCTGTTATGCTTAAAGACTCCTTCCCCAATGAGACAGCAATTATATATTTTTCTACTTATTTTATGATTTTTTTTACATTTTGCAGATTATATTTACATGTACCCGAAGATAGTAAATTAATCTAGTAGTTATTTAGGTATGTGTATATTTGATTTTTTCTTTTTAATAACGAGCTCATTGCTCCAGCATCCCCTTTAGTAAGTTTTCCTTTTTCTAATGTTTACTTAAAAATATTAATTATCGGTTTTGTGGTATATTAATAGATGGATGATATACAGTGTCATGTAAGTAAACTCTGATAAATTTAAAAACATGTATACAAATGATTCCATTCCAGTTCATTTTCCTTTCTTCCAAATTAAATAAGAAAACTTTTCAGTCTATTTTTTAAATACAGAAAAATTTTTGCAACAGTTTTGCAGACATTTGTTTTCTCACACAAGGAGCTTTCTTTATTTTTTAATCCTAATTTCCCTCTAGTAATATTTTCTGTTTGTTAGAGAAAGGGGATATTTTTGAAGCCCTGATCTCTTCCAAGGCACGTGCAGTGCTTTTACTGTGAAAGAACTGACAGGTGAATTATCTGTAAAAGAACTACTATTAGGCTGCTATTATAAGAGATAAAGTCCCTGACCTTTACCTGCTGCTTAATACTTAAATGTCCTTTGTCCCTTCCATGTTACTCTTCTCATGTTAAATGAATTGCCCTTCACTGAAGATCTACATTTAGTAATGCCAAATAATATTATCCTTGTTCACATTAGGCAAATGGATAGTCGACCCCAGCTCAAACATGGTTTTAATTTGTAAAGTTGAGCAGTTTTTACTTATCACTTCTAGAGTGGAGAAAATTCCAAGAGTTTAAATCAATGGCCAGAGATTACACTATCTCTTTGTTGAGGAGCTGAATTTTCTAAATTGACTGTGCTGACATTTCACTGTTGAGACACAGTCTGCATAATGCATCCTATTTCAGCAAAGAATGAAAGCATTACAGAGAAAGAGAATGTAAAGCAGGCAAATGTTAACTACTTAGTTTCTGGGTCACAGATTTTTATCTCTAAATTGCAAAAATTCTCTGTAAATATATCTATTCAAAATATCTTTTATAAGAGCTGCCAGTTTACTAAAAGCATATTATTGAAATTTTAGCAAGAAAAATAATAGTTAAATGATCTAACAGACATTAGTTAGATCTAGAAAGCTGAAAATTTATTAAACCAAGTATGATATCTGTAGGTCAAAAACCAAAGAACAAATCCAGCACTCCATGGAAGAAAAGAAAGTTGAAAGATCATGACCGTGTAATGGAATGCCAGGTGTTTATGGAATCCTGAGTCCTGTGGGGACAGAACTAGAGAGGAAAGGATGGAAGGGAACCAGACCTCAAAGTACAACAACATAAACAGGATACAAAAAGATAATAGCAAAAATAATGATGAAATGTTACACAATATGTGTGAGATCAAGTCATAATTTCTTCCTGTCAGAAGATTAAAGAGAACAATAAAAATTCCTAGTTAGAGCTGTGACAATCTCTAAAAGCCACATTAAATGTAATTTAAACATTAGCAAGAGTACCAGTTATGTAAAGGAAATCTAGAGATGAACTAGAACTGGAGATATCCACTTTGATTGTCATGCTAATAACCTCAGGCCATTTTCTATTAAGAGAATTACAGTAATAAAGGCTTCAAAATATTACCTCTCAAGCAGCATGGCAGGGGTATGTAATGTTGCTAATAATACTTCACATTTTAACCTTCAAAGAGCTTTTGCTTTTAATCCCCCAAACACACCATCTGCTGCGCCACCAACTTGATAGATGGGAGACCAATGGTGGAAGAAAAATGAGTCATCATAGGAAACAGAGACCAGAAGGTTAGGTTATGAAGCTAGCATTTTGAGACCTAAAATGTATTAAATTTTTAAAAATTGCAATGAAATTATCTAAGGGAAAAAACAATTATACGTAGTGTATTAAATTTGAGATTGTCATTTCTGTTTAAGATTGGCCATTTAGAACTCTCCCAATTCAAATTCACATTTATTTTAGGCATGAGACTCCTATGGTTTCTGAGAATGTAAATTAAATCAGTTAGTTTGTATTACAATAGTATTTCTGAATGTCTGGGCTTTAAGAATAAATCCATAAGAAAAAGAATACCATATCCAGCTTACCAAATAAGCAATGTAAGAGAAACAAACAAACCAAGCTCTGATGGTGTGATTCAGTGCAGAGCAAAGGCAGGCCTGGAGACCATTCAGCCTCATTAACCAGGGATCTGAGCTGTGACCTGCCTTTGGCCTCAAATGGTTCCCCGCCAGCTGCACTTCTCTGGCACAGAGGGTGGCTTGCCATATACTTGTTAGTTAACTGGGCTGGTAGCCAGAGATGTTTCTTTTCCTTCTCTCATATTTCCAGAATTGGGGAGATTTTTTTCCTACATATTTTTCACATAAAGATGCAGAGTACAATCCACCCACTGTGAATAAATTTAATTTAGCCATCTTTATGCCTCCTTGATTTCCATCATCTAAAAGTCTACAATACAGGGGCAGATGTGTAAACTGGGAAATCTTCCAGACTTCTTTGTTGCTGTTGTTGTTGTTGTTGTTATTCCACTTAATTCTGAGCCACTCAACAATACTCCACATTAAGCAGGGCTCTTTTGTGGGTAAACATGCCTCTAGTTTTACTGAAGATAGATTCATTATTCACACCATATCATGGGCCAGGCAAGCTTAATGTTAGAATTGTCTTTTAGTAATAATGCTTCAAAGGCTAGAGAGCATCACATTTCAGTGGAAGTTCTTTGTGTTCATTGTGCTTTCTCACACTTGAAATCACATTACCATGTCATAGTATACGAAGGCATGGCAAATATTTCCACAAATGACAGTATAAAGTATCACATATATATACAGTATGAAAACTCAATCCACAGCAAAGAGAGAAATTCAGCTTTCAATGTTGCTAACCTTCTGACTAGGGTCCTACTCAATTACAGCTCTAACGTCCAAAAGACTATACCCATACCTTTGGGTTTGACTTTAAAGACGTCATCATTTCCAGCTTTCATATGCTACTCACATAACTTATTTGGTGATATCTGGAAAGCAGTAAATTCCACTTGGAATTATTGTTCTATTCTACATTATAGGTAGTAGCATGTACTGAAGCTCGTTTTCTATACAATGTATTCTATACAATTGTAAATGTTGCATTCTTGCTCCACATTTCAGGTGCTAATTTATGGTCTTGGTATAGTAATTTGTATATGAAATCTCTGTAAAGAAGGTCACTTGATGGTTTCCAGTTTTTCATTACTTTTCACAGTTTTTCATTCCTGTCTGTATATTGAGAGAGAGAAAAAAGAAAAAAAACTGCATTCCAAAGGTTCAGTTAGACTTGCTAAGATTCAAATGTGAAAAATTAAGGATATAGTTTGGGGGCTATTACTTTAGTTGAAATTTTTTACGCTTTTTAACTATGGCTGACAATATTATGCTTGATGACAGAGACAGAGAGACAATGAATGTCTTTTACGTTCATCTAAGTAAAACTATGTAGCCTGTTTTCATTTGCTCTTAGCTCTCTCTGTGTTTAATTTATTACCTACATTTTTCCAATTCTGCAGTTGAAGCCCGATGAAAGAATCATCAAAACGGAATATGGGCTACTGATTCGAAGTTTGCAGAAGAAGGATTCTGGGATGTATTACTGCAAAGCACAGGAGCACACTTTCATCCACACCATAGTGAAGCTGACTTTGAATGTCATTGAGAATGAACAGATGGAAAATACCCAGAGGGCAGAGCATGAGGAAGGGCAGGTCAAGGATCTATTGGCTGAGTCACGGTTGAGATACAAAGACTACATCCAAATCCTTAGCAGCCCAAACTTCAGCCTCGACCAGTACTGCGAACAGATGTGGCACAGGGAGAAGCGGAGACAGAGAAACAAGGGGGGCCCAAAGTGGAAGCACATGCAGGAAATGAAGAAGAAACGAAATCGAAGACATCACAGAGACCTGGATGAGCTCCCTAGAGCTGTGGCCACGTAGTTTTCTACTTAATTTAAAGAAAAGAATTATTTACCTATAAAATATTGCCTTCTGTTTTGTATATCCCTTATAATAATTCATAAATGCTTCCCATGGAGTTTTGCTAAGACACAAGACAATAATCTGAATAAGACAATATGTGATGAATATAAGAAAGGACAAAAAATTCATTTGAACCAGTTTTCCAAGAACAAATCTTGCACCAGCAAAGTATAAGAATTATCCTAAAAATAGGGGTTTTACAGTTGTAAATGTTTTATGTTTTGAGTTTTGGAATCTATTGTCATGTAAATAATTGAGCTAAGCAAGCCCTGAATTTGATAGTGTATAAGGTGCTTTATTCCTTCCAATGTCCATTAAGCATGGAATTTACCATGCAGTTGTGCTATGTTCTTATGAACAGATATATCATTCCTATTGAGAACCAGCTACCTTGTGGTAGGGAATAAGAGGTCAGACACAAATTAAGACAACTCCCATTATCAACAGGAACTTTCCCAGTGAGCCATTCACTCCTGGAGAATGGTATAGGAATTTGGAGAGATGCATTATTTCTTTCTGGCCACAGGAGTTAAATTTAGTGTACTACAACATTGATTTACTGAAGGGCATTAATGTTTCCCCCAGGATTTCTATTGACTAGTCAGGAGTAACAGGTTCACAGAAATAAGTTGGTGCTTAGTTGTGTGTTTTTTAGAATATATGCTAAGCTCTACAGGGACAGAATGTTTAATAAATATTTTAATAAGATATGGGAAAATATTTTAATAAAACAAAGAAAACATAATGATGTATAGTGCATCCTGATGGGAAGGCATGCAGATGGGATCTGTTAGAAGACAGAAGGAAAGACAGCCATAAATTCTGGCTTTGGGGAAAACTCATATCCCCATGAAAAGGAAGAACAATCACAAATAAAGTGAGAGTAATGTAATGGAGCTCTTTTCACTAGAGTATAAGTAGCTGCCAATGTGTAATTCATCTGTTAAAAAAAATCTAGATTATAACAAACTGCTAGCAAAATCTGAGGAAAAATAAATTCTTCTGAAGAATCATAGGAAGAGTAGACATATTTTATTTATAACCAATGATATTTCAGTATATATTTTCTCTCTTTTAAAAAATATTTATCATACTCTGTATATTATTTCTTTTTACTGCCTTTATTCTCTCCTGTATATTGGATTTTGTGATTATATTTGAGTGAATAGGAGAAAAAAATATATAAGACACAGAGAATTAAGAAAATGACATTGCTGGGGAGTGGGGATATATATTTGTTGAATAGCAGAACAAGTGTAAAATTTTAACAACGGAAAGGGTTAAATTAACTCTTTGACATCTTTTCTTCACTCAACCTTTTCACATTGCTGAGTTAATCTGTTGTAATTGTAGTATTGTTTTTGTAATTTAACAATAAATAAGCCTGCCACATGTAAAAAGAACCAAACTCATAATATTAACATAAACATCTTTCGTATTTTGTTAGTACTTTCAAATGTTTTCAATTTGACTTTCCCTCTGAATATGTATGGTGTGCTTCCTGTCTGTTTAAGCAGAACTCACCTTTCCTTCTTGTAACATAGAACCCTTAGCCTTCTTCTGTTTTGACTTTTCACGCCCTTTATAGTGTGAAATGAAAAATTAGTCACTTCCTCACATGGAAGGCAGCTTTTCAGAGAACGAAATAACAGACATTGCTCGTTTCTCATGCATTCTACATATCTTGAAAGAAAAGTCTGTGAGAAACCCATGTGATTAGAGGGCAACTTAATGCAAGATCTGTGGCTGTATGTTGAGAGCATTCTCTCTCTGTTATATTTATTTTATTTGCATTGCTTACCTATCTCAAAGAAGTCAAACTGATATATGAGATTGAGTACTCCCTTTTGATATTATACTGATGAATATTTGTAGGTGTTTCACTATAAGGAACAGCTAAGGAATAATTTTAATAAAACTGAACCAGAACAAATCACTCATTTAAAAAGTAATTCAGAAGAACAGTGTGGCATGATCAGACTTCTAATTGAATAGCATAACAACAGTGTTTGTAATTATAGATTTGCTTGGATAAAATGTTCCAGGAACTCATAGCGAGCTCAAAGCAATTAAGTGGGAACATTTTTAATTTAAAAAAAATTTCCAAATATTTGTGGCTCTGACAGTAATGATCAAAATATGAATGACTTTGGAAAATTTACATGAAGCTCAAATGTTAGGATTGACTTATGAAAATAAATTTTATTTCTATTCAAATTTGAATGTCCAAACCATTTTTTAGTTACTTCTTTCTAATCGTAGTTATTCAGACAAAATTTGTAAACTTATTTTATGACCACATCTAATATTCTGGCTGCTTTGGATACAATACTCTTAATTTATGATAATTAGTTAAAATATATTAAAAATATTATTAGTAAAATAAAATTTCACACAATAAAAAACAACAGAGTACAAATATTTATGTGTATTTTTAAAGATAAAGAATATCTAAAATGTGTTTTTCCTTAGCTTTTTAGTTGTCTAGAACATTTAGAGAAAGAGTATGAATATATTAAATCCACAAACACACTATATATACTTCCTCACCACTGACTATTTTATCAAATTTGCCTTAAAATAATGAAAAAGAAAAGTATAGTTAATGGTTTCAAATATGCTAAGAAATTGACTCTGCAGAGGGGATCTTAAAATGCCTGTTTACTCACGTTTTCGTATTTTTCTTGTCTCTAATACTTTTGTCTTTGACTGCCTTGTGTTTTCTTTTCTGAATTTCATTTCAGCAATTTATGCTGCTAAATAGAATCCTGCATGTCTGCATTCATTTACATTCAATTTATTGTAAATTTTAAGATTTTATTTAGAAATGAATTGTCTAATTAATTTATGTAGAGTCCTTTTTTCCAAAGAGCTCAAAACACTACATTCACATTATTGACTTTTGGAAACCAACCAAATTACTTAAGAAATGGAAAAGTAGTCGTAGAGAAATTTAGTAATTTGCAAAAGCCACAACAGTGTGGAAGAATTAAAATTCATAAAGTCTCATCATTCTGTTGGCTAAAATAATGCTCTTTACAATATGCTGGCTACAAAATGGTCTTACTCTTGAATTTTGCTTTTGGTTTATTTTGGTTCTTCATATTCTAGTATGTTTTGTTCCTGCTGAATTTTACAGACTCAGCTAAACAATAAGTTTTTAGTAGTCACTTTTTTCATTATCATAATTAAATTTCCAAGAACAAGTTGATATCATTCAGCTGTCCAAAAAAAAATAAACAAGAGCATTCATTAAATACTGATTTTCTTAAACTTAAATGTTATATTTCATATTTATTTATATAATACAAATGGAAATCAAAACTGAAATAGCCTCCCCTTTAGAATGTCACATTTTTCTTAGAAAACATGTTGGAATTGGTTAACCTTATTGGGAATGGATAATTTAGAAACAAACCAAAAAAAAAAAAAGATATTTGAAGTGTTTTTATAGATGTATTTTTATCATAGTAAATGATCACAATTTTAAATAATTCACCTTACAAGTCAGGTAAAATAAAATCTAAGATTCTCAGATTCCATACATTAGGAGTGCAAAGACAGGATCATACACATGACTTATACCTCTCATTTAAATATTTTGTAGTATAAAGTATTTATGGAAAGTGTTTGAGATAGATGATTTTTGGAAAAGGGCAAAATCTGTCAGATGCCATAGTTAATCATGTAATTTAATTCTAGTATTGTGAGTGGTTAGCAATCAATTTTGAATTTATAATTCTGCTATTTTAAAAGAAATGTAGTCTTGTAGTATGAAATAATTAAAAATTGTTAAATGTATATTTTGGTTGTATTATAATAAAACACAAACATTAGTGTTCTATGATTATAAAAACTACTGGTTTGTGTGCAAATTTTGTTTTCAAACCCCAAATACAGTAAATTTTATATATAACATGGGACTAAAGAAAATATAAGATGCAATATTTTCTGAAATGTTCAGTAGATGTATTTTACACTGTAAGAATGCAGTAGTTTCATTTATGGAAGAAAAGAATGTGTCCCACCCAATTTGATACCATTATATTGCTAAGCTTTATTGTGATTTAATTTAGATTTTAGTGGATTGAGATAAATGTTATTACCACAAATAACTTCTTCTTTTAAAGTTCTCAATTGCCATCTGATTATTTAAAAATACTCATCTACATGTTTAGCTGTATTGGAGTATAATTTATTAAAGAGTAAGGTGTGGATTTTGTCTTTAATTTTGCTTCATAAAAACATTTTTAAAATTTATTTTACAGACACATATTTCTTGCCAATTTGGTACACACATGAAGAATATTTTATATGTGCAAATAAATAATATAATGTCCCACAAATGTGGTACTCAAATAATATAGAGAGAAACTGTGTTGAGAACTGTCACTGATAAGCTTGTAACATACGTTTACAGTAATAGTCTTTAAAAGAACAAATAATTTTCACACAAAACACTTAAAAATTATTACTTCTTTTGGGCTACCAAAAAAATACAATAAACTGGGTGGCTCATAAACCACAGAAATGTATTTCTCACAGTTCTGAAGCCAGAGAAGTTCACGATCAAGGTACTGGCAGATTCTGTGTCTAGTTAGGGCCACTTTCTGATTCATAGACGATGCCTTCTTGTGTGTCCTCACATAGTGGAAGGGGTGAATGAGCTCTCTTTGGCCTGTTTTACACAGGCAATGATCCCACTCATCAGGGTTCCACTCTCATAACCTAATCAACTTCCAAAAGGCCCCATTTTCTGACACCATCATCTTGGGAGTTAGGATTTCAATGCTTAAATTGAGGAAAGAGGGAACACAAAAATTCAGACCATAGCAGAGTTCTTAGGTACTAGATCATGTCCAAGCTTTTACTGTAGATGAAATACAAGATTAATAATTGAGAAAATTTCAGGTATATTTATTTGAGTACATAAAAACACTTAAGTAATTCTCAAGACAGAAGAAACAAGAATGTAACAGTTTAGTTGAGAATGGAAAGCATGTAAGACCACACAACTTGCTGTCTTTATTAACATGGCTTTACTAGTCAAAAGAACTCCTGCCCAAAGAGGATGAAGTTGAAAATACCTTTACTGTTTGTTTCAGAAGCTCATATACTTTTACATTACATATATGTTGGCATAAACACTCACCTTGGAGAGTGATTTGGCAATATCCAATGAAGTTGGATTTTAGTAGATTGAGATGAACGTTATTACCACAAGTTACTACCTCTTTTAAAGTTTCTGGCCGGGCGTGGCAGCTGATGCCTGTAATCGCAGGACTTTGGGAGGCCGAGGTGGGCAGATCACGAAGTCAGGAGATCGAGACCATCCTGGCTAACACGGTGAAACCCCATCTCTACTAAAAATACAAAAAAATTAGCCGGGCATGGTGGCGGGCACCTGTAGTCCCAGCTACTCGGGAGGCTAAGGCAGGAGAATGGCATGAACCCGGGAGGCGGAGCTTGCAGTGAGCCGAGATTGTGCCACTGCACTCCAGCCTGGGCGACACAGCAAGACTCCATCTCAAAAAAAAAAAAGTTTCCAATTGCCATCTGATTATTTAAAAATACTCATCTATATGTTTAGCTGTATTGGAGTATAATTATCTCAAGAACAAGCTCTTCACAATTAGTATATAACCTTGAGAAACTTCTCCACATGTGTAATAGTAGACATTTGTGAAACTCTATTACAGGATAATTATAATAGAAAAGCAAAACAATCTATAAGTTCAAGACAAGGAGAATGAATACTTGAAATATACTTACTAAATAGATACAGAAGTTTAAATTTAAAAAAAAAAAAAAGTTGGGGGTGGAGCCAAGATGGCCAAATAGGAAGAGCTCCAGTCTACAGCTCCCAGCGTGAGCGATGCAGAAGACGGGTGATTTCTGCATTTCCAACTGAGGTACCGGGTTCATCTCACTGGGGAGTGCCAGACAGTGGGTGCAGGACAGTGGGTGCAGCCCACCATGCGTGAGCCGAAGCAGGGCAAGGCATCGCCTAACCTGGGAAGCACAAGGGGTCAGGGAATTCCCTTTCCTAGTCAAAGAAAGGGGTGACAGACGGCACCTGGAAAATTGGGTCACTCCCACCCTAATACTGCGCTTTTCCAATGGGCTTAACAAACAGCACACCAGGAGATTATATCCCGCACCTGGCTCAGAGGGTCCTACGCCCATGGAACCTCGCTCATTGCTAGCACAGCAGTCTGAGATCAAACTGCAAGGTGGCAGAGAGGCTGGGGGAGGGGCGCCCACCATTGCTCAGGCTTGAGTAGGTAAACAAAGCAGCCGGGAAGCTCCAACTTGGTGGAGCCCACCACAGCTCAAGGAGGCCTGCCTGCCTCTGTAGGCTCCACCTCTGGGGGCAGGGCACAGACAAACAAGAGACAGCAATAACCTCTGCAGACTTAAATGTCCCTGTCTGACAGCTTTGAAGAGAGCAGTGATTCTCCCAGCATGCAGCTTGAGATCTGAGAACGGGCAGACTGCCTCCTCAAGTGGGTCCCTGACCACCTAGTAGCCTAACTGGGAGGCACCCCCCAGTAGGGGCAGACTGACACCTCACACGGCCAGGTACTCCTCTGAGACAAAACTTCCAGAGGAACGATCAGGCAGCAGCATTTGCGGTTCACCAATATCCGCTGTTCTGCAGCCACCACTACTGATATCCAGGCAAACAGGGTCTGGAGTGGACCTCCAGTAAACTCCAACAGACCTGCAGCTGAGGGTCCTGACTGTTAGAAGGAAAACTGACAAACAGAAAGGACATCCACACCAAAAACCCATCTGTACGTCATGATCATCAAAGACCAAAGGTAGATAAAACCACAAAGTTGGGGAAAAAACAGCAGAAAAACCGGAAACTCTAAAAATCAGAGCACCTCTCCTCCTCCAAAAGAACCCAGCCCCTCACAAGCAAGGGAACAAAGCTGGACGGAGAATGACTTTGACAAGTTAAGAGAGGAAGGCTTCAGAAGATCAAACTACTCCGAGCTAAAGGAGGAAGTTCGAACCAATGGCAAAGAAGTTAAAAACTTTGAAAAAAAATTAGACGAATGGATAAGTAGAATAACCAATGCAGAGAAGTCCTTAAAGGACCCGATGGAGCTGAAAACCATGGCACGAGAACTACGTGACGAATGCATAACCCTCAGTAACCGATGTGATCAACTGGAAGAAAGGGTATCAGCGATGGAAGGTGAAATGAATGAAATGAAGCGTGAAGAGAAGTTTAGAGAAAAAAGAAAAAAAGAAATGAACAAATCCTCCAAGAAATATGGTGCTATGTAAAAAGACCAAATCTACATCTAATAGGTGTACCTGAAAGTGACGGGGAGAATGGAACCAAGTTGGAAAACACTCTGCAGGATATTATCCAGGAGAACTTCCCCAATCTAGCAAAGCAGGCCAACATTCAAATTCAGGAAATACAGAGAACGCCACAAAGATACTCGTCGATAGGAGCAACTCCAAGACACATAATTGTGAGATTCACCAAAGTTGAAATGAAGGAAAAAATGTTAAGGGCAGCCAGAGAGAAAGGTCAGGTTACCCAAAAAGGGAAGCCCATCAGACTAACAGCTGATCTCTCGGCAGAAACTCTACAAGCCAGAAGAGAGTGGGGGCCAATATTAAACATTCTTAAAGAAAAGAATTTTCAACCCAGAATTTCTTTCTTTTTTTTTAATTATTTTATTTTATTTTATTTTATTATTATTATGCTTTAAGTTTTAGGGTACATGTGCACAATATGCAGGTTAGTTACACATGTATACATGTGCCATGCTGGTGTGCTGCACCCATTAAATCGTCATTTAGCATTAGGTATATCTCCTGATGCTATCCCTCCCCCCTACCCCCACCCCACAACAGTCTCCAGAGTGTGATGCTCCCCTTCTTGTGTCCATGTGTTCTCACTGTTCAATTCCCACCTATGAGTGAGAATATGCGGTGTTTGGTTTTTTGTTCTTGTGATAGTTTACTGAGAATGATGATTTCCAATTTCATCCATGTCCCTACAAAGGACATGAACTCATCATTTTTTATGGCTGCATAGTATTCCATGGTGTATATGTGCCACATTTTCTTAAACCAGTCTATCATTGTTGGACATTTGGGTTGGTTCCAAGTCTTTGCTACTGTTCCTTCACTTATGAAACTTAGTTTCGCTAAGTCAACCCAGAATTTCATATCCAGCCAAACTAAGTTTAATAAGTGAAGGAGAAATAAAATACTTTACAGACAAGCAAATGCTGAGAGATTTTGTCACCACCTAAAAGAGCTCCTGAAGGAAGCACTAAACATGGAAAGGAAAAACCAGTACCAGCAGCTGCAAAACATGCCAAATTGTAAAGACCATCAAGGCTAGGAAGAAACTGCATCAACTAATGAGCAAAATAACCAGCTAACATCATAATGACAGGATCAAATTCACACATAACAATACTAACCTTAAATATAAATGGGGTAAATGCTCTAATTAAAAGGCACAGACTGGCAAATTGGATAAAGAGTCAAGACCCATTAGTGTACTGTATTCAGGAAACCCATCTCACATGCAGAGACACATATAGGCTCAAAATAAAGGGATGGAGGAAGATCTACCAAGCAAATGGAAAACAAAAAAAGGCAGGGGTTGCAATCCTAGTCTCTGATAAAACAGACTTTAAACCAACAAAGATCAAAAGAGACAAAGAAGTCCATTACATAATGGTAAAGGGATCAATTCGACAAGAAGAACTAACTATCCTAAATATATATGCACCCAATACAGGAGCACCCAGATTCATAAAGCAAGTCCTTAGTGACCTACAAAGAGACTTAGACTCCCACACAATAATAATGGGAGACTTTAACACCCCACTGTCAACATTAGACAGATCAACGAGACAGAAAGTTAACAAGGATATCCAGGAATTCAACTCAGCTCTGCACCAAGCAGACCTAATAGACATCTACAGAACTCTCCACCACAAATCAACAGAATATACATTCTTTTCAGTACCACACCACACCTATTCCAAAATTGACCACATAGTTGGAAGTAAAGCTCTCCTCAGCAAATGTAAAAGAACAGAAATTATAACAAACTCTCTCTCAGACCACAGTGCAATCAAACTAGAACTCAGGATTAAGAAACTCACTCAAAACCGCTCAACTACATGGAAACTGAACAACCTGCTCCTGAATGACTACTGGGTACATAATGAAATGAAGGCAGAAATAAAGATGTTCTTTGAAACCAGTGAGAACAAAGACACAACATACTAGAATCTCTGGGACACATTCAAAGCAGTATGCAGAGGGAAATTTATAGCACTAAATGCCCACAAGAGAAAGCAGGAAAAATCTAAAATTGACACCCTAACATCACAATTAAAAGAACTAGAGAAGCAAGAGCAAACACATTCAAAAGCTAGCAGAAGGCAAGAAATAACTAAGTTCAGAGCAGAACTGAAGGAGACAGAGACACAAAAAACCCTTCAAAAAATCAATGAATCCAGGAGCTGGTTTTTTGAAAAGACCAACAAAATTGATAGATCGCTAGCAAGACTAATAAAGAAGAAAAGAGAGAAGAATCAAATCGACACAATAAAAAATGACAAAGGGGATATCACTACCGTTCCCACAGAAATACAAACTACCATCAGAGAATACTATAAACACCTCTATGCAAATAAACTAGAAAATCTAGAAGAAATGGATAAATTCCTCGACACATACACTCTCCTAAAACTAAACCAGAAAGAAGTTGAATCTCTGACTAGGCCAATAACAGGCTCTAAAATTGAGGCAATAATTAATAGCTTACCAACCAAAAAAAGTCCAGGACCAGACAGAGTCACAGCCGAATTCTACCAGAGGTACAAGGAAGAGCTGGTACCATTCCTTTTGAAACTATTCCAATCAATAGAAAAAGAGGGAATCCTCCCTAACTCATTTTATGGGGACAGCATCATCCTGATACCAAAGCCTGGCAGAGACACAACAAAAAAAGAGAATTTTAGACCAATATCCTTGATGAACGTTGATGCAAAAATCCGCAATAAAATACTGGCAAACCAAATCCAGCAACACATCAAAAAGCTTATCCACCATGATCAAGTGGGCTTCATCCCTGGGATGCAAGGCTGGTTCAACATATGCAAACCAATAAATGTAATCCAGCATATAAACAGAACCAAAGACAAAAACCACATGATTATCTCAATAGATGCAGAAAAGGCCTTTGACAAAATTCAACAACCCTTCATGCTAAAAACTCTCAATAAATTAGTTATTGATGGGACGTATCTCAAAATAATAAGAGCTATCTATGACAAACCCACAGCCAATATCATACATAATGGACAAAAATTGGAAGCATTCCCTTTGAAAACTGGCACAAGACAGGGATGCCCTCTCTCACCACTCCTATTCAACGTAGTGTTGGAAGTTCTGGCCAGGGCAATCAGGCAGGAGAAGGAAATAAAGGGCATTCAATTAGGAAAAGAGGAAGTCAAATTGTCCCTGTTTGCAGATGAAATGAATGTATATCTAGAAAACCCCAGAGTCTCAACCCAAAATCTCCTTAAGCTGATAAGCAACTTCAGCAAAGACTCAGGATACAAAATCAATGTGCAAAAATCACAAGCGTTCTTATACAGCAATAACAAACAGAGAGCCAAATCATGAGTGAACTCCCATTCACAATTGCTTCAAAGAGAATAAAATACCTAGGAATCCAACTTACAAGGGATGTGAAGGACCTCTTCAAGGAGAACTACAAACCACTGCTCAAGGAAATAAAAGAGAACACAAACAAATGGAAGAACATTCCATGCTCATGGATAGGAAGAATCAATATCATAAAAATGGCCATACTGCCCAAGGTAATTTAGAGATTCAATGCCATCCCCATCAAGCTACCAATGACTTTCTTCACAGAATTGGAAAAAGCTACTTTAAAGTTCATATGGAACCAAAAAAGAGCCCACATTGCCAAGTCAATCCTAAGCCAAAAGAACGAAGCTGGAGGCATCACCCTACCTGACTTCAAACTATACTACAAGGCTACAGTAACCAAAACAGCATGGTACTGGTACCAAAACAGAGATATAGACCAATGGAACAGAACAGAGCCCTCAGAAATAATGCCACACATCTACAACTATCTGATCTTTGACAAACCTGACAAAAACAAGCAATGGCGAAAGGATTCCCTATTTAATAAATGCTGCTGGGAGAACTAGCTAGCCATATGTAGAAAGCTGAAACTGGATCCTTTCCTTACAACTTACACAAAAATTAATTCAAGATGGATTAAAGACTTACATGTTAGACCTGAAACCATAAAAACCCTAGAAGAAAACCTAGGCAATACCATTCAGGACATAGGCATGGGCAAGGACTTCATGTCTAAAACACCAAAAGCAATGGCAACAAAAGCCAAAATTGACAAATGG
The DNA here is from genome assembly GCF_028885655.2 of Pongo abelii. Lineage (NCBI taxonomy): Eukaryota > Metazoa > Chordata > Mammalia > Primates > Hominidae > Pongo > Pongo abelii. The sequence goes on from NC_071991.2 coordinate 91,514,840, forward strand.
GATCTAATTAAACTAAAGAGCTTCTGCACAGCAAAAGAAACTACCATCAGAGTGAACAGGCTACCTACAGAATGGGAGAAAATTTTTGCAACCTACTCATCTGACAAAGGGCTAATATCCAGAATCTACAATGAACTCAAACAAATTTACAAGAAAAAAACCAACAACCCCATCAAAAGTGGGTGAAGGATATAAACAGATGCTTCTCAAAAGAAGACATTTATGCAGCCAACAGACACATGAAAAAATGCTCACCATCACTGGCCATCAGAGAAATGCAAATCAAAACCACAATGAGATACCATCTCACACCAGTTAGAATGGCGATCATTAAAAAGTCAGGAAACAACAGGTGCTGGAGAGGATGTAGAGAAATAGGAACACTTTTACACTGTTGGTGGGACTGTAAACTAGTTCAACCATTGTGGAAGTCAGTGTGGCGATTCCTCAGGGATCTACAACTTGAAATACCATTTGACCCAGCCATCCCATTACTGGGTATATACCCAAAGGATTATAAATCATGCTGCTATAAAGACACATGCACACGTATGTTTATTGCGGCACTATTCATAATAGCAAAGACTTGGAACCAACCCAAATGTGCAACAATGATAGACTGGATTAAGAAAATGTGGCACATATACACCATGGAATACTATGCAGCCATAAAAAATGATGAGTTCATGTCCTTTGTAGGGACATGGATGAAGCTGGAAACCATCATTCTCAGCAAACTATGGCAAGGACAAAAAACCAAACACCACATGTTCTCACTCATAGGTGGGAATTGAACAATGAGAACACATGGACACAGGAAGGGGAATATCACACACTGGGGACTGTTGTGGGGTGGGGGGAGGGGGGAGGGATAGCATTAGGAGATATACCTAATGCTAAATGATGAGTTAATAGGTGCAGCACACCAACATGGCACATGTATACATATGTAACAAACCTGCATGTTGTGCACATGTACCGTAAAACTTAAAGTATAATAATAATAAAAAAAGGAAACAAAGTTGTATGTATTATCATAGAAAAATCTCAAAAACATAATGTTAAACAAATAAAATCAAGGAGTCTATGGATACAGAAAAAAATTGTCGTGGGTATATCAAGTTTAAAGGAGCAAATGATGCTGCTTATGGTATATATGCTCATATGTAAGTAGTAAACATATAAAAACAATTTCTGGAAAAGTACTAAATTGAAAATAAATTTTCCTCTAAGTATCAAAGGAAAAGATGAGGACATAGGGAGCTACAATTGTTTCAATAGCTTTTAAAATTCCTTTTTTTTTCTTTTTTTTGGGGGGGGGACAGAGTTTTGCTCTGTCACCCAGGGTGGAGTGCAGTGGCGCGATCTGGGCTCATGCCATTCTCCTGCCTCAGCCTCCCGAGTAGTTGGGACTACAGGCACCCGCCACCACGCCCAGCTAATTTTTTTGTATTTTTAGTAGAGACGGGGTTTCCCTGTGTTAGCCAGGATGGTCTCCATCTCCTGACTTTGTGATCCTCCCGCCTCGGCCTCCCAAAGTGCTGGGATTACAGTTGTGAGCCACTGCACCTGGCCTAAAATTCTTTCTTAAAAAATCTAAACCCAATATAGTAAAATGTTTAATTTTAAAAAGTTGAGCACTAGATGACAATTTTAGTACTCTATATTACTGTCAACATAACTGTGTGCTTGAAATAGTTCAAATAAAAGGTACATAAAGGATCTCTATCTCAACAAAAGAACAAATTACTCAGTAGTAAATTCTGAAGACAGAGAGGTAAAGAGAAAAAAGAATAACACAGAAATAGTAAAAATTCAGCTATTATACAGTAGATACAGTTCCAGTTGCTCTTATAACATGGACTTTCTTGGACACCCTGATTATTTTAAAAATATGTCAACTAAGACCTTGGTTTACCTCAGAGATCCAGGAATAATGTCTAGTCTTCAAAGTAACAACATATTGTTATGAAAATGCCTGAGACATCTAGGATATCAAGCTATTTGCTTAATATTCCAGAAGACTCTGAACAGCTGAGCTGGCCTTTTCTTGGATTGAATACTGTTTAAGGTTGATGTTTAAAATATAAAGTTTATTCTTCCTGGCTTACAAATCAAATTTATAAACCAACTCATGCTCTTTATGTAACCTGAAGCATAAAGAGATATATTTACATCATGTCAGATGTCTCTAAATACTCTCACACATGGTTATTTTCTTAAAGAACGATTCTATATCAATTTAATTTTCACTTTTAATTCACTATGAAAATTTTATGTGTAGATATAGGCCAAAATTTAGCCCCACATTTCGGACCTTTGCAAATTCTCAATTTTATTGGATTCTGCTAGTGAGGAGCTAGAATATTTAAGCAAGTATTTTAGAAGTATAGGGTAGCATATTCTGATAGTATTAATTTAAAGTACAAAAACATAGATAAGGAGAAAACGAGACCAATTTACTAGATGAAAAGTTATTTAGAATCAGGAAAATGGTTGTCTAATGGGTGATATTTCTCTAAGCTTTTAATACATTAAAACAAATTACTGTTGTGCAATTATCTCCAATTACTGAACTGTGTTTAAATTCTAGCTCTTTCTTGCGGGTCATTTTTACCACTGAAAAACAAATAAACAAAAAACTTTGAATCTCCTGTGGTAATTTGTGTTGCTGTAATTAGTCTTTAAAGATATTTGGAAGTAGCCTTCAGTTTCAGTTGCTATGGCCAAAAGTAAGAGTGAGTATTACCACATTTTATTCATGTGTTGGAAATTACAGGAAGTTTGACAAGAAGAGAAGGGTCTAATCATTAGAAAGTTGCTTGTTCAGACTATGTAGCAATTTAATCCTGTATGCAGAGGGAGACATTTTGGTATTTTTAAGCAGAGAAGTGGCATAGTGAGATTTCAGCATTTTCACATATGAAAAATAAGCATAGAATTAAAAATGACTCCTTGATGTTCATGGTGTGCAGTTTTTTTAAATGGATGTTAGTGCCATTTAAAGATAAGAGGAAGTACAGTGGGGGAAACAGGATGAGATTGGCAGAACATGGTTTCAGCATTGAACTCTATGAGTCTGAGATGTTTTGAGGAGTATCTGGTAGGCAGTTTTATACATGGGTTTAGTATTCAGGCAAAATGAAAGTTGGGGATATTTTGTGGTTTCCGGCCTAGAGATGGCAGAAGCAATGTAGTAGGGAATGCAATGAACATAAACAGAAAGGGTGGTCAACTTGGTGCTAAAATTAGTGTATATCTTGATGTAAGTCAACATTAATTTCTCTCTATCCCAATGAGATGTCTCTAAGGTATTTAAGAGCTTAAAGTTGATGAATTTCCATTTTTTTATCAGAAACTAAATTTATTAAGGACTAAATCTTTATTCTTAATATCTACTGCAATTTGTATAAACTAAAAAGTTAAAACTTTTACAAAACAAGTTTTCCTTAAATTATGATTTGTTATTGTAAGAACTAGTAAGAAAAAATTCCACCAAATGAAAGCATTTTCTAAAATTCATACCCCATGTACCTATTTTTAAATACAATTGGTAAATTGATAAAGCTCTATTTTCAATTTGAATGTTTATCTGTTTTATTTTTTTTTAAATAAAGACATTTATTCAGCATCACAATCAGACTATTACATTTAACAATCAACAGCATGGGTGCAAAAAAAAAAAAACTACATTAAAACCCTTTGTTCGAATGCTTTACACTTTCCACAGAATAGAAACTAAAATAACCTGTTATACCATTAGTCACAAATATAGTCCTCGAGTTTTTTGCCCATACACATGAGTATGGGTCTAAAACATGTTTTCTTTGTAGCAGCTAGGCCCTGCCACCAGTGTGCTTGGCTGAGTTCACAAATCTCTTGTAACCTGTAGCTTCCCTGTCACTTCTCCGGCTCTCCTCTCCTGCTAAGCTTTGTTTCCTAATTAAAATCTTCTGCCACTGCCATAGCTGCTGCTGCTGCTGCTGGAACTGCCACAGCCACCTTGGTTTTGTGGTTTTGCAAAGTATTGGCCTCCACCGCCACAGGGGCCAGAGCTTCTGCCTCCAAAATTTCCTCCCTTCATGGGTCCAAAATTTGAAGACTGATTGTTGTAATTGCCAAAATCATTGTAGCTTCCACCACCTCCAAAATTGCTTCCATCATTACCAAATCCATTATAGCCATCCGCACTGCCAACATATCCACCACCACCATGGCTGCCACCAAAGCCACCACGACCACTGAAGTTTCCTCCACAACCAAAGTTGTCATTCCCACTGAAACCACCTCCACGACCACCACTAAAGTTTCCAGAACCACTTCGACCTCTTTGGCTGGATGAAGTACTTGCCATCTCTTGCTTTGACAGGGCTTTCCTAACTTCACAGACGTGGCCATTCACAGTATGGTATTTCTGAATGACAATCTTATCCACGGAGTCATGGTCGTCAAAGGTTACAAAGGCAAAGCCCCTTTTCTTGCCACTGCCTCGGTCAGTCATGATTTCAATCACTTCAATTTTTCCATACTGTTCAAAATAATCTCTTAGGTGATGTTCTTCAGTGTCTTTTTTAATGCCACCAACAAATATCTTTTTCACAGTTAAGTGGGCACCTGGTCTTTGAGAATCTTCTCTTGAGATAGCTCTCTTTGGTTCCACAACTCTTCCATCCACCTTGTGTGGCCTTGCATTCATGGCTGCATCCACCTCCTCCACAGTGGCATATGTGACAAACCCAAAGCCCCTGGAGCGCTTGGTGTTTGGATCTCTCATTACCACACAGTCCATGAGCGTTCCCCATTGCTCAAAATGGCTCCTCAGACTCTCATTGGTTGTTTCAAAGTTCAACCCTCCAATGAAGAGCTTCCTCAGCTGTTTGGGCTCTTTAGGAGACTCTGACTTAGACATGACGGCAGGGAGAAGAGAGACTTTAACGATGCTTCTTCGGCGGCGTCCACGGGCAGAAAGGTGTTCATCTGTTTTAAAGAAAACAATTGCAAACTGATGTGTTTTTTTTGTTATTTTTTTGTTTTGTTTTGTTTTGTTTTTGTCAAATTGCTTTGACTTAGGTGGACTCAGTGCCATAAACTACACAGTTTCAGTCTGATAGACGGGGGCCCATAGAATTTGTAATAGATGGTTTCTTTAAGCACAGGGACTTTGAAGAGGTCTTTGAAGATAGCTTTAAAGATGTAAATTCATGGCACAGTAAAATAGTGACAGATTTCTCTGACAGCTTTTGGTTAAAAATATTTTAAATTTTTTTCATAGTATTTTTCTGTTTTATTTATATTAAAGAGCACAAAGTCTTAGATATAGTCTTCTTGAAAAAATTCTATTAGAACTTTAAATCTCAGTGCTAAATGAGACCAAACCAAAATTATAATAGTTTCTCATCCATTTTCTACTAGTATCTATTGTCTCGAAAATGTAGCTGAATTAGGCATATTGGATATATTTACATATTTGATCTGTTAACAGCAAAATATTAAGTTGGTGCAAAAGTAATTGTGGTTTTGCCATTAAAAGTAATGGCAATAACCTCAATTACTTTTACACCAACTTAATAATAAAGTTAATTTCTGTCATTGATTTAAATAGTAACAGTAAAATGCATTATGTATTTTAAAAAATAAAACACTGATATATGAGAATTTTGATTTGAATTTGAACCCAAAATGATACATGTAACTTGATAAACAGAAATCAACTCTTTTGGACCAGCTTCTCAGAAACAAACATTTCTAGTCATTAATAAAACTTAGAGCTCTTTGCTTTGTGATTACATAAAAACAACAAACAACAAATAACAAACAAAAATCATCTCTTTTGGTTACTTAATATTCATATAGCATCATTTCATATAAGTATACAAATAATTTAACAAAAATATAAAAATTAATATATTTCTGTATGTAGAGAGTTAACTGAGATTTATATGATATAGATGTATATCTATGCAATCTAAGAAGGAATATCACACTGCCTAGACAATTCTTCTCTATTTTCCATTTACTCTAACCAAGGGAGTGAATAACATAGAGAAGTATTTTGTGACATCTCTTGCCAAGATGGCAAATTAGATAAAGTTCTGATTTATCCCTCCCAATTAACCCTAAAGAAACGCTAAAGACAATGTCAACAGGATGGTGTGAAGGGTGATAGGAGCCAAAGGAAAATAAAAGTGTTCAATTCTTATTTTACAAGTGAGGAAACATAGATACTAATAAGTGTAAGAAATCATAACAGTGAATACATGTATGTCTTAAGGACAACTGCTATAGAAATAAAGTAATAATAACGTCATTTAAACCAATGGAAGAGAACTATTTTTATCCAGGAAAAAGCAGGAGAACAAAAGAAAGGAATGAGGGTGGATCATATGTATCAAATACGAAACAACAGAATGGAAATGTGACCTAATATGATATGTAGAACAAATGGAAAAAAAACATTATATTTATTAATTAAAAGACAAAGAATTCAGATAGGCTTAAAAAATTCTAACAAGTTATGAATAATAAACATAAAACAAAAAGATACAGAAATAATGAAGACAAATATATATTAAAAATACTGAGCAAAGAGTCCACAGGGATCATGGCAGACAGGAGGCAAGACTAGATTGCAGCTCCAACTGGGATGGGCAGAGCAGTGTGTGGAGGCTTATATCATGAATTTTTGCTCCAGTATGAATGCAGATATAAATCAGCAAGTCTGAGAGGACTCACAGAGCCCCTGAAGGAAGTGGATTGTTCCTGCAGGACCTGGGAGACACCCCAAATACCATGAGTGCCCAAAATGTGGAAGTGGGAAAGGGGGATCATCCATCCTTGAACACAACCCTCCACTGAGGAAACTGAGGGCCTAGATTATGAGAGAAAATTTTGACCTTACTTGGAGCTGAGTCAATTTAGAGAGCCGAGTGAAATACAGAGGTAGAGGAAGCAGCAGAAAAAGCCCTGGGAGCTCACTGGGTTCCCTAGTAAGCCATTTTTGCCTGGCCTTACAGGGGTCCTTTGGGACAGCAGACAGAGGCACTGGAAAAAGGCCACGGGGAGAAGGAAATCTCCAGCTGAGCTTTGTAACAGTTTGAATTGATCAAGAGGCCTCCTGGCCAGAACTCAGGAGAGGGAGTGAATTCAGTGTACAGACTCCACAGGCAGGGGAAGAAGGAAAGCCATATTTGGTTTTGCAGCTGGGATGTGGGTAGCCTGGGGCAAGTTCTCAGCACAGCTCGCCCACTGACTGGAAACAGACTGGGTGCTGTTGGGGACGGGGCATGGTGGGAGTGAGACCGGACCTTCGGATTGCATGGGAGCTGGGTGAGGCCTGTGACTGCCGGCTTTGCCCCACTTTCCTGACAACCAGCATGACACAGTAGAAGCAGTCATAATCCTCCTAGGAACATAACTCCATTGACCTGGGAACCTCACCCCCATATCCCACAGCAGCTGCAGCAAGACCTGCCCAAGGAGAATCTGAGCTCAGATATGCCTAGCCCTGCTCGCACCTGATGGTCCTTCCCTACCCACCCTGGTAACTGGAGACAAAGGGCATAAGCATATACTCTTGGGAGTTCTAGGGCTCTGCCCACCACTGGTTCCACTCCATACTACGACAGCTGATGCTTCTGAGAAAGCTGCAGCTCCTGGCAGGGGGACAATCAGCACAAAAATAGTGCATTAAACCACCAAAGTTAAGAACCGTCATGGAGTCCATTTCACCCCCCTGCCACCTCCACCAGAACAGTTGCTGGTATCCATGGTAGAGAGAGCCACAGACAGATCACATCACAGAACTCTGTGCAGACAATCCCCAGTATCAGCACAGAGCCTGGTAGACTTGCTGGGTGGCTAGATCCAGAAGAGAGAATTTCTACAGCTCAGTTCTCAGGAAGCCACATCCACAGGAAAAGGGGGAGAATACTACATCAAGGGGACACCCTGTGGGACAAAAGAATCTGAACAACAGCCTTCGGCTCTAGATCTCTCCTCTGATAGAGCCTACCCAAGTGAGAAGGAACCAGAAACCAACTCTGGTAATATGATAAGGTTCTTTAACACCTCCAAAAAATCACACTAGTTCACCAGGAATGGACCCAAACCAAGAAAAAAATCCCTGATTTACCTAAAAAAGAATTCAGTAGGTTAGTTTTTAAGCTAATCAAGGAGGCACCAGAGAAAGTCAAAGCTCAATGTAAGGAAATCCAAAAAAACGATACAATAAGTGAAGGGAGAAATATTCAAGGAAATAGCATAAATAATAAACAATAAAAACTTCAGGAAACAATGGACACACTTACAGAAATGCAAAATTCTCTGGAAAGTCTCAGCGATAGAATTGAATAAGTAGAAGAAAGAAATTCAGAGCTCAAAGACAAGGTCTTTGAATTAACCCAATCCAACAAAGACAAAGAAAAAAGAATAAGAAAATTGAAAGAAGCCTCCAAGAAGTCTTGGATTATGTTAAACGATCAAACCGAAGAATAATTGGTGTTCCTGAGGAAGAAGAGAAATCTAAAAGTTTGGAAAACATATTTGAGAAAATAATCAAGGAAAACTTCCCTGGCCTTGCTGGAGACCTAGACATCCAAATACAAGAAACACAAAGAACGCCTGGGAAATTCATTGCAAAAAGACCATTATCTAGGCACATTGTCATCAGGTTATCTAAAGTTAAGGTGAAGGAAAGAATCTTAAGAGCTGTGAGACAAAAGCATCAGGTAACATATAAAAAAAAAAAACCTATTAGATAAACAGCAGATTTCTCAGTTGAAGCCCTATAAGCTAGAAAGGATTGGAGCCCCATCCTCAGGCTCCTCAAACAAAACAATTAGCCAAGAATTTTGTATCTAGAGAAACTAAGCTTCATATATGAAGTATACAGTATTTTTCAGACAAACAAATGCTCAGAGAATTTGCCACTAACAAGCCACTACTACAAGACCTGCTAAAAGGAGCTCTACATCTTGAAACAAATCCTGGAAACACATCAAAACAGAAGCTTTTTAAAGCATAAATTTCCCAGGACCTAGAAAAAAATACAATTTAAAAAACAAAAACAAAAAACCAAGGTACACAGGCAACGAATAGCATAGTAAATTAAATGGTACTTCACATCTCAATACTGACATTGAATGTAAATGGCCTAAATGCAACACTTAAAAGATGCAGAATGGCAGAATGGATAAGAATTCACCAACCAACTATCTGCTGCCTTCAAAAGACACACCTAAAACATAAGGACTCACACAAACTTAAGGTAAAGGGGTGGAAAAAGACATTTCAGGCAAATGGACACCAAAAGTGAGCTGGAGTAGCTATTCTTATATTAGACAAAACAAACTTTAAAGCAATGGCAGTTAAAAAAGACAAAGAGGGACATTATATAATGATAAATGGCCTTGTCCAACAGGAAAGTATCACAATTCTAAACATATATGCACCTAACACTGGAGCTCCCAAATTTATAAAACAATTACTAATAGACCTAAGAAATGAGATAGACAGCAACACAACAATAGTGGGGGACTTCAATACTTCACTTATAGCACTAGACAGGTCATCAAGACGGAAAGTCAACAATGAAACAATCGATTTAAACTACACCCCAGAACAAATGGGCTTAACAGTTATATACAGAACATTCCATCTAGCAACCACAGAATACACATTCTATTCAACAATGCATGGAACTTTCTCCAAGGCAGACCATGTGATAGGCCACAAAATGAGCCTTAATAAATTTAAGAAAATTGAGAATATATCAAGCACTCTCTCAGACCACAGTGGAATAAAACTGAAAATCAACTCCAAAAGGAACCTTCAAAACTACACAAATACACAGAAATTAAATAACCTACTCCTGAATGATCATTGGGTCAAAAATGAAGTCAAGATGGAAATTTAAAAAATTCATCAAACTGAATGACAATAGTGACACAACCTATCAGAACCTCTGGGACACGGCAAAGGTGGTGCTAAGAGGAAATTTCATAGCCCTAAATGCCTACATTAAAAAGTCTGAAATAGCACAGACTATCTAAGGTCAAACCTCAAGGAAGTGGAGAAACAAGAACAAGCCAAACCCAAACCCAGCAAACGAAAGCAAATAACCAAGATCAGAGCAGAACTAAATGAAACTGAAGCAGAGCACAGAGGATTTTTAGTTCAGTGAAACTATTCTTATGATACTATAAGAATGGCTCCATGCCATTATACATTTGTCCCAACCCATAGAATATACAACACCAAGAGTAAACCCTAATGTAAACTATGGACTTTGGGTAATAATGATGTGTCAATGTAGGCTTACTGATTGTAATAAATGTACCATGGTGGTAGAGAACCTTGATAGTGGGAAAAGGCTATGCATGTGTGGGGATAGTAGAAAATCTTCGTACTTTCTACTAAATTTTGCTGCAAACCTAAAATGGCTTTAAATAATGAAGTGTTATTTAAAGGAAAAAAAATGCAGAGCAAAAATGAGCAAAAAATAATTTATATCTGACAAAATATGTTTTAGGTGAAGAAATATAAGCAACTTAGTGATTATATTTAAAGACATTTTTATCTGTTAAGCCAAACATTAAAGGTGGAAATGAGATAATTTTTAGAATAAAAAAATAAGAGTAGAATATATACTTTTGAAATAATAGTTGCTGAAGCTAGCTTATGAATGCAGGGAACTTATTTTCTCCCTAATTCTGTGTATTTTTGAAGGTTTGCATAATAAGGAAGTTTGCAAATGTAGAGGGGCAAAAAATGGTATTAAATTCAGATGAGAGTCATAATAGAAAGCCAAAATACATCCACTTAAAATGCATATGTATTGAATATCACAAAATCTAAGCAATAACTGGATGATTCATTTAGGAAAAACTAAATGAATCAATAACTTTAATTTGCTGTTTTTAAAATTTATTTTAAATTCTGCGAAACAGGTGCAGAACATGCAGGTTTGTTACATAGGTATACATGTGCACTGGTAGTTTGCTGCACCCATCAACCCATCACCTATGCTTTAAGCCCCACATGCATTAGGTATTTGTCCTAATTCTCTCCCTTCACTTGTCCCTCACCTCCCAACAGGCCCCAGTGTGTGATGTTCCCCTCACTGTGTCCATGTGTTCCTATTGTTCAACTCCCATTTATGAGTGACAACATGTGGTGTTTGATTTTCTGTTCCTGTGTTAGTTTACCAAGAATGGTGTTTTCCAGCTTCATCCATGTCCCTGCAAAGGATATGAACTCATTATTTTTCATGGCTGCATAGTATTCCACGATGTATATGTGCTACATTTTCTTTATCCAGTCTATCACTGATGGGCATTTGGGTGGGTTCCAAGTCTTTGCTATTGTAATTAGTGCTGCAATAAACACATGTATGCATGTGTCTTTATGGTAGAGTGATTTATAATCCTTTGGGTATATACGCAGTATGGAGATTACTTGGTCAGATGGTATTCCTGGTTCTAGATCCTTGAGGAATCCCCACACTGTCTTCTACAATAGTTGAACTAATTTACACTCCCACCAACGGTGTAAAAGTGTTCCTATTTCTCCTAGTTGGCTATTTTAATACATTATTCCTGGGAGCTGATAGTACAAGTAGCAAAAGAATAAGTGAAGAATACAGTAACATATATATAATACTGTAACAACACATTCATAAGAGAGGTAATTTGCATTTTGAAGCAAATATAAAAGATTCACAAAAATAGATCAATTATTAGCCTATAAGATTTTTTATTTTTTAGTTTAAGCTAAAAAGGGAATTTGTTACATGCATAATAAGACACAAAGACAAGGATGTGGCTGGATCCCAGAAATAACTAGAAGGAGCAATCTGAATTCCATTAAGATTTTTTTTTAATCTCTGCTTTTTTCTACTTCTCCTTCACTCTCATCACTAGACATAGCTTCTATTTCTTTTTTTATTTTTTTAACTTTTATTTTAAGTTCAGGGGTACAAATACAGTTTTGTTACATAGCTAACTTTGTGTCATGGGGGTTCGTCATACAGATTATTTCATCATCAGATATTAAGCCCAGTACCCATTAGTTATTTTTTTTCTGATCCTCTCCCTCCCCCCAACCCTCTACCCTGTGAAATGTCCTAGTGTTTGTTGTTCCCCTCTGTGTCCATGTGTTCTCATCATTTACCTCCCAATTATAAGTGAGAATCACTTGAACCTGAGAGGCAGAGGTTGCAGTGAGCATCATGCCACTGCACTCTAGCCTGAGCAACAGAGCAAGAGTCTGTCTCAAAAAAATAAAAAATAGCTAACAGAAGCAAATATTGTAAAACTGTTTGGCAAAATCTGCAAAGGCTGACCATGACATATCTTATAACTCATCAATACTACTCCTAGCACAGCCCCTACAGAAAGGTATACTTGAATTTTAAAAATACACTGACAAGTATGTTGACAGCAGCACTATTAATCGTCAAAAGTTGGAAATATCCCAAATTTCTTTCTATTGCTGAATGAGTAATTAAATTATAGTACATTCATGCAAATGGAATTTCAGACAGGAATGAGAATTAGTAAACTTTAACTGCATACAAATGGACCCATCTCAAAATATAAGGGTTGAAAAAAAAAGTGAGGAACAAAAATAAACACTTTATGATTCCATTCATATAAAGAAATGATAGGCAAAAGTAATCTCTAGTCAACATAGTGGTTTCTCTCAGGGAAAGGGAAATAACAAGAAGAGAATAAGGGCTTCTGGGATTCTAAGAATGTTGTTTCACTATCTGGAAGACAGATGCAGAAGTGAGTTTAATTTATGACAATTTTGAGTTTTGCATTACATATCAATTGATAAATACTTAATAGTTGAATAAAATATACATTAAACATGACAAATAATAATTTGATTAAGTAAGGATTTATCCCAGAAAGCTAGTATAGTTAAATAACAAAAGAATCTATAACTCTGTGAACATATTAAAAGCCATTGAACTGTACAATTTAAACAAGTAAATTGTATAGTACATGAATTATATCCCAATAAAATTTAAAAAAAAAAGAATTGATAAATGCAATTTACCAGTGACTACACAGAATTAAACCTAGCTATTATCCTAATTGGAAAAAAAAACTTTTGATAGAGATTAACAATGATTTTTTACTTAATTTTTAAGCCAATTCTAAGTAGAAAAAAAACCTGTAAAGTGGCAAAGGTTATAAATCAAATGTATAAAGCAAATATATGGACAAAATTTTTTAAATTCCTTTTAGATTCAGGAACAAAACAGGGATGCCCATTATCAATGCTACTGTTTAACATAGTACTGAGAGTCCTGTTCAATATTAAAAGAAAGATAAGTAGGCAATAATTAAAAGGATTGGAAAAGAAGTGATAAATGCATCATTATTGATAGATTATATGTTTATCTTCTAATGGGGAAAATTAGTCAACAAAGTCTATTAATATAAATACAAAATTAACCTAAAATCTATAGCATTTATTTAAAACAGAATTAACAAATAAAATTATATACCAAATTAAAAATAAATTCTAATCACACGATAATATGTTTGGCTCAGTGTCCCCACCCAAATCTCATCTCAATTGTAATCCCCACATGTCAAGGAAGGGACCTGGTGGGAGGTGACTGGATCATGGTGGGTGGTTTCCCTCATGCTGTTCTCATGATAGTGAGGGAGTTATCATGAGAGCTGATGGTTTTAAAAGTGTTTGGCATTTCCCCCCTCCTCCTCTCTCTCTCTCCTGTCACCATGTAAGATGTGCCTTGCTTCCTCTTCACCTTCCACAATTATTGTAAATTTCCTGAGGCCTCCCAGCCATGTGGAACTGTGAGCCAATTAAACCTCTTTCCTTTATAAATTACCCAGTCTCCGGTAGCATCTTTATAGCAATGTGAGAATGGACTAAAATGCAAAAATAACAAAAATTATAAAACGTCTTGGATTTAACCAAGAATGCATACACTTTCTATGGAGTAAACATTAAAACTTTAATTGGAATATGATCTGAACAAATGTAGAGATATTCCATGCTAGGATGGAACAAGCTAATATTAATATTATAATAAAAGATTTTAAGTTTTTCCAAATCAGATGATAAATTGATGTAGAGATATCCTATGCTAGGATGGAACAAGCTAATATTAATATTATAATAAAAGATTTTAAGTTTTTCCAAATCAGATGATAAATTGAGTGTAATTCCAATCAAAATTATTACAGAACATTCACACTGTGGTTTATTGATTCACAAAGAACTAATCTATGAAAGGTAAGTGAAAAAGAACAGTATATTTTTACTTAATAATGAAATGATTGAAATATCCAACCTATTATCATTTTATACATTAACAATGTATGCCTATAAAGCCGAAACACTCATGTTCACAAATATATTCATTAAACTTCAAAATATACAAATTTAACATAAATAAATGATAGCTTAAGGAGAGAGAGGAAATTAAAAGTGGAGTACCTGCCATAAAACCCCAGGAATTGGGCAGCATGCTCTGCCCCTCTGCTCAGTACCTGAAATTCAAGCACACTTCTAGGGCTTGTACATTTCTGTTTCTTGAGTCTAGTAATCCACGATGTTATTAAAGAAAAACCAGACCTGGAAAATGGTTAAAGCAATAAAAATAGATTTTATTAAGGAATTACTGCAGTAGTGGAAAAGAGACCTTAGTATAGAGCTGGGCTCAATTCTGAATACGACATGGACAAGTGGAGTTTTGTAGCCAAAGAGCCACACGGGAGGCCAGTGGATGGAAAATCACTAAGAGGAAACATCAGGGTAAGTGGCAGGTTCTGGTTAAACTGCCTTGACAGTATTCCTGCTGAAGGCAGGCCAGGTGATCAGATATTACCTGGGGGATGCTGGGAATGAGGAATTTGATTAGATATCTAGGGGGATAAAATATCAAGGGTGAGTGATCCTAGGTACATTGACTAGATAGGATTCTTGCTAAAACTCGGCAATGCAGGCCCAACAAGGATAGACACTAAAGCCCAAGGTAAAAGCCTAGTTGAGAGGAGGGATTAGAAAGCTTGATTAAAGTTTGATCAAGGAGAGTCTTCCTCAGTGTGGCACTCCCAGGCCCAAAAGGGAAGTCAGTGATGGAGGATGGAATACAGAGGTGTAGCCTGGGGTATTCACATGCATTTGCTTGAGGCTGGTTGTGGTTCAGGGAGCAGAGAGAAGTTATGAACCTGAAGCCTGAGGTCTCCATTTATACTCTTGCCCCAGCCCAACAAATATAGTGGGCTAGGCTAAGAGAGTGGATTTGCACAAACCAATGATAATAATGTGAGATGAACTGTGGGCTATAATCAACTCAAGCCTCTGTAACTGTGGTTTTAAAGGGAGAGAAATAGCAATGCAGTTTGTGCAGATCCACAGGAGAGAGGACCGCTACTGAGCTACTTGTTCGCGGGGGCACCTGCTCCCTTGTGGACACAGATCTCACCACAGATGCTACTGCACAAAGAGGGATCTTTCCAGTGAGGGTACCCACAGTCCAGAATTCCTAAGTGACTACTACTTAGACCACTATATTTTCCATTGGAATTTTACTTTCATTTTAGTTAATTTTGGAGTGAAATAGTCTCACATGGACTTTTCCAGGATACTTACTGGCAACAGTCTCAAATATAGCTTCTTGGAAAAAAATGTGTTATGACTTTCAAACCTGGGAACATAATAAAAATTAAAGAAGTTATTAATATCCACCAATTATTGAATGCATACTATGTGCCAGCTACTTTGCAGATATAATCTCATTTAGTATTCAAAACCACCCTTAGACATAGGAATTATTAGCCCCATTTTTTAGAAGCAGCAGCTAAGACTGGCAGAGAATAAATGTGTGGCTTAACATTATTACAGCTATCACAAAGCTGGTAAATAACAGAACCAAAATACACATCTGGGCTATCTGATCTAAATTCCAAGTTGTTAACAATAATAATACTGTCTTTTGGCCCACTAGTAAATTGGAAATGTCAGTAATAAGTATTCTTACTACTGCTAAATGGATATTTAATTTTGTTTTTGTTAATAGGTTATAATTATAGAAGCTAGTATTTATGTAATGTAAAATATTAATTCATTCACAATCTAATAAATACAATTTTAATTTACATTTATTAATGAAAAAAACTTAGAATTCCAAATTAGATTAATTATCCAAGGATATTTTATTTTACACATACTAATATAACACATAGTTTGTGTCAGTTCTAAGTGTGTTAAGAATATTAGCAAATTTAATTCCTACAACCTCCTTTAAATCAGCACCATTTTGATCTAGATTTCACAGACGAGGAAAATGAGGCGCAGAGAGGTTAAATATCTTGTCTGAGGCCACATGGGAACAAAGATAGGACTTGAACCCAAATTGGATTATTCTGACATTTATTCTCTATTGGTTTAGGCTGCAAATTGACAAAGCAAGCCCTGACTTTCAAGTCCAACCCTTAAACTCTGTTATAAGAATACCTATGTTATTTCACCACAGTCAAGAAATTGTTAATAGTACTCTACTTAGTTTTTCATTCACATTTGTGAAGTCAAAGTCCTTTTATTTCCATAAACATTTAGTTACTTTTCTGTTTTAACATTAGTCTTTCAGCTAAGACCAATTGCCGTTTTTGGAATGAGTACCAAATAAATATCAAATAAAGGCTCTTTGCTAAGTTTGAGGATGGTCTGTTTGTCAAATATTGTTCTGCCGCCTAGAAGTGAAGAGTGATAGTGTCTAGAAGTTAAGTAAATTATGACTCCATTCGAAGAGGCATATTAGACAGAACCACCTCTCCTGGAGGTTTAGAGGACTAAATTACACTTTCCATTTTGGCATAGATCACTTTCACCCCAGGAAGCCAAGTTTGTAATCAGGACATATGTTAGGTAACACTATTAGTAGGAGCAGGCTGTACTTTTTTCCAGAACAGCATTTGTATATTCTGAACTAACCAAAGTGCAGGACAGATTATATTCCATTGATCACACACCAAAGAGTGAATCCTAGAAGAGAATCACAGGTAATTAATATAATGTGTATTTAGAAAAACAATGAACTAGAGAGAACATCTTGCTCTAAGACTGACTTATGAGGAACAAAAATTGAAAAAGACATGATATGAGATGGTTATTAATGTTATAAATAATATTTTATGCTTTCTTCCAAATTATCTCCTGTCCATTTTTCTTAAAATTTGACAATGACTTGTGTGAACAAACTGTGGATTAATACATACTGCACAATTATCCAATATTACAAGAAAGACTGAAGCTTCCCAGAGAGGCTTGTCAAACTGTATCTTTACTTCCCTCTTAGACCTCTTTGTGGAAAGTTCTCATATCACTGTTGAAGTGGAGATATCCCTAAAGCAACAGGATCAGAAATATTTCCATTAGAATAAAAATCTTTTTAGAAGCAGAATCTAAACTCTTCAGATTCTGTGTGTGTATGTGTGTTCATAGGCAATCTTTACTCATCATTCTGACTTTTTCTGCTTTGAAGATATGGGAAGAAAGAATTGAATCCGGCCAGGGAAAAGAAAGCAAAAAGTGTATGAGAAAACCCATGCTTTTCTATGAGAATCTTGGTATGCTAAGAGGTTGGCAGAGGTTTATCTCTACCTCTTCCTGGCATAATTTTCCACAAGATTTCAATAGTTCCTTCCAGCTTAGTCAAATTATACAGTATATTTCCTGGCCATGTCTCCACAAATTAGCAAGTCACAAATGTTCAACAACCTACTTACACACGCCATCTTAGTTTATTCAGGCTGCTATAACAAAATACTATAGAATGGATGGCTTATAAATAAAATAAATTTATTTTTCACAATTCTGGAGGCTAAGAAGTCCAAAATCAAGGTGCCAGCAGATTTGTGTCTGGTGAGGGCCTGCTTCCTGGCTCATACACAGCTATCTTCTCACTATAACCTAACATGGCAAAGGACAAGGGAATTTTTCAAGGCCTCTTGTATAAAGACACTAATCCCATTTATGAGGGCTGCTCCCTCATAACCCACCCCCAAAAGCACCACCTCCAAATACCATCACATCAGATATTAGGTCTCAACATAGGAATTTTTGGGGGATGCAAATCTTCAGATTATGGCCCATGCCCTTCCTGGGTAGACATGAATACCTGCACTGAATAGTGGGTATCAATTACATGTTTAGTTGCACATTGTGCCCATATATACACACATAACATGTGTATATCTGATAATAATATTAAAAGTAGAAGGGAAGACCAGTAAACACAGCAAGGGGATTGGGATAAGAAAGAAAAGAAAATTGAATTGGTAAAACAAATAGTAGTAGAGATTGCAGCTAGAAAATGGACAGGGAATAAAACCTGGATAAGAAGCCAAGTTAAAGACCAGAAAGAAGGCAAAATGAGAGGTCTGAATGATGATACTCAACTTCTGAGACTGACATATGCACAATGTAAACATCAGAATCTGGTATTTTGGACAGTGACATGGGGAGAATTATATGAATTATTGTGGACTTATGGTGTATAGAGATTTTAATCCGGAGAAAGAAATGGTTGTCAGCTTGAAGAACCCTAGGGAAAATAGAGATGAAAGCCAACATGTAAGTGAAATGATGGTGTTTCTCACATCTACATGACGGGTTGGAGAACTGTGTTAAAGGCAGGAAAGGAAACAAAGATCAGGGCTTCAACCAAGTGGACAGATGGAGGCACTCATTCCTCTCTCCTTTGTTACTGTTAGATTGGACAGTTGTTTTTAATTCCTCAAAGAACTGGGTTGCAGCCTGAATGATATCAAAGCGTGGACCCACCCATCGAGTTATATTACCTTGAGTTTGCTTCTTTATATCAGGGAGAAAAGTTCCAACTAAGATGAAAATGTGAAGATTCCCGTGTTAGAGACTTAGAACTTTGTGCCTTTGAACTGTTTCAATAAATCATTCCACAAAGAATTTAGGATGTTTTCTTTCATTCTAAGTACACAGTTATATTTTAGCTTAGGAGAAAAGGCCTTAAACATAGTTCATATTAG
Source organism: Pongo abelii (assembly GCF_028885655.2). NCBI lineage: Eukaryota > Metazoa > Chordata > Mammalia > Primates > Hominidae > Pongo > Pongo abelii. The sequence goes on from NC_071991.2 coordinate 91,533,889, forward strand.
GCTCTGAAAATTTGCCTCAAATTAGGCCAACTTCTGACCATAGTGCACTGAAAAAATGCAGCCATGACAAATAGTAAATATTCCTGTCAGTATTTAGTTCACTCCCCACTCTTTCTTAAGCCAAAAGTATACCTATTCTAATTGTGACCCAACACCAAACCAATCAGTCATTTTGTAGCTTAGCTAAGAGGTGTCTCCAAAGAGCATTCAAAAGATGCAGCCTTTCTGATCCAGATTCACTCTCAAAGATAGACTCAAAGACTTTGATCAACCGTCTGAGCTGGTAACAATTGGTAGGATATCAGCGGCAAAGTGGGTGCATCTCACATTTCTGCCCCTCCACCTACATATTCTCAGGATCCACAACCAGACATTTGACTGCCTTAAGGTGTAGGCCCGACAACATGTACAACCTTGCAGAAAGTCAAGCCAGGTACTCATGACACAAACTGAGAAACTTGGGAAAGAAATAGCTGTCCCAGTGAAAGAAAGGATCAATAGCCAACAAATACTGGGAACAAATTCACAGGAGTCACAATCCAAAGAACAAATTTTAGCAAATTATTTTTTCTTCAGTTAATCTAAATTTGAAAAAAACAAAAAGACAGAGGCTTTCCCCCACCCTTACTTGATTGAAACCTGCAGACAGAAATCTGGGACGCTGACTTTAATAAGAATTTATCTTGGGCTGGTGTTGTCAGAGGGTCCTAGATTTCTACTGCATCTGGAGCAAGTGAAGTGTCCCAGCTATCTCATTTTCATCATCAAAACTGTAGGAAAGGAAAAAATATTTTCCTCTACCCATCTTACATTCTCCAGCTGGGCTCTGTAAATTAGACTGGCCAAACACAGATTAAGGGTGTTTGGCCAGTCTAATTTACAAAGCCCCAGGCAAAAACAAATGGGACTTTATTTCCATGTGTATTTTGCTTATACATGGGAGTTCCCAGAGAAGAGTAGCTCTTCACTGTTAGCCTGGGACTTTGGGTTTTGTTAAGATAAATAAAGTGAAACATCACTAGAAAATTTCCTAGCACTAAATTTTCTTTTTCTGCCAAATAACTCAATTTTCAGTCAAGATTCTGCTTGTCAGGTGTAGTTTAGTCATCTCAATAGCATGATATGAAGATGTATTATAAACTCCCCTTTGACCAAAGAACCTTCTCTCCTACGCATCTGTTATGCTGGTTGACAACATTGTTATTAGAAATGGGTACAGTTGATTTTTAAGGATAAAGTATTTCATCTCTTTTTAAAAAATACAAATATGCTTTTTTATTTTTCAAAGAAAAGAAAATATCTAGTGCAAAGTTATTCACTTTCTCCTTTATATATATTACACCTGTACTTATTATCTCTAAACCATGCCTTAGAATTTGAAGATAACTTTCTAATGGTGCTCTTGATCTCATCCACTTCAGCCTTCACCAGAACTTACTGCTGCAATCATTTTTTTTTCTATTTTCAATATCACTTCTTCCTTGCCTATACTCTTTTGCTATATCCCTTCCAATATCCTTTCTTTTACAGTAGTGTTTCAAGATAAAGGTACTACAAATTGCATCTTTCCTTATATTTCTTAAACCATGAAAAACTTAAGTTTTGCTAAGATAACCAGTGACCTAGGAGGTCTCAATTCCAACAGACACATTTTAGTTTTCTCTTTATTTATTGATGTACCACCTCTAGCACTGATGACTGACCTTCTTGAACTAATTTCACCTTCAAATTCTATGAAATGAGCTTTTCTTGGTTCTTTTTTGTTTTATCTTAAAAAAATAATATTTTTTGGCTGGGTGTGGTGACTTACACCTGTAATCCCAGCACTTTGGGAGGCCAAAGTGGGCGGATCACTTTAGGTCAGGATTTCGAGACCAGCCTGGCCAACAAGGAGAAATCCTGTCTCTACTAAAACTACAGAAATTAGCCGGGTGCAGTAGTGGGCACCTGTAATCCCAGCTACTCAGGGGCCTAAGGCAGGAGACTCACTTGAGCTTGGGAGGTGGAGGCCACAGTGAACTGAGATCACACCACTGTACTCCAGCCTAGGTGACAGAGTAAAACTCTGTCTTAAAAAAAAAAAAAATTGTTTAATTTGTCTAATACAAATTGTAAATATTTATATTTAAATGAGGTTTTGATATATGTATACATTGTAAAATGGCTAAATCAAGCTATTTTCATAACTTCACATACTGATGATTTACCATTATAGTGGAAATGTTTAAAATCTATTCTCTTAGCAATTTTCAAGTATACAATACATTGTTATTAACTATAGTCATCATGCTTTACAATAGGTCTCCTGAACATATCCCTCCTAACTCAAATTTTGTATCCTTGAACCAGCATCTCATCACCTCCCATGAACTCCCATCCCTGAGTAAACACCATTTTACTCTGATTCTATGAGTTTGACACTTTAGATTCTACATACAAGTGACATTATACAGTATTTTTCTTTTTTTGGCTTGGCTTATTTCACTTAGTATAATATTCTGTAGCTTCAAACATGTTATTGCAAATGAGAGGGTTTCCTTGTTTTTTAAGGCTGAATGGTACAGGTACACAAAATGGAATACTATATATTACTATAGATACTATATTATAGAACATGTACATATATACACATATACACATGATAGAATGCTATATTCTATAACTATAATCTATAATTATGTATGTGTGTATATATACATATATACATACATAAATATATATGTACTTTATTCATTCATCATTGATAGAGACCTAGGTTGATTCTATACATAAGCTATTCTGAATAATGCTACAAGAAACATGGGAATACAGATATCTACAGATATCTCTTTGACATACTGATTTTATTTTCTTTGGATATACCTAGAAGTAAAATTGCTGGATCACATGGTTGTATGGTTGTTCTATCTTCAACAATTTGAAGAACATCCATACCATTTTTCATAATGCCTATACTATTACATTTCCACCAACAGTATGTGAGGGTTCCCTTTTCTCTATATCCTACCTTACCCATTATCTTCCATCATTTTAATATTAGACATTCTAACATGTGAGAGGAGATATCTCATTGTAGTTTTGATTTGTACTTCCCGGATGATTAATGATTTGGGGCATTTCTTCATTATACCAGTTCACTATTTATTTGTATGTTGTCTTTTGTGAAATGCCTATTCATGTCATTTGCCCATTTTTAATGTGATTCTTTGGGATTTTTTTTTTGTTAATTGGTTGAGTTCCTTATATATTCTATTTATTAATCCCTTTTCAGATGCATAGTTTGCAAATATTTTCTTCCATTGTGTAGGTTGTCTCTTCACTCTGTTGATTATTTCCTTTGTTATGCAGAAGGTTTCAGTTTGATATAATTTCATTTGTCTACTTTTGCTTTTGTTGCCTGTACTTTTGGGGTCAGTCAACTTATTTTTGCAGTTTCAGATCTTATGTTTAAGACTTTAAGTTGATTTTTGCACATGGGGTGAGATAAGAGTCCAATTTCATTTTTCTGCATATGGACATCATGTTTTCCTAACACCATTTACTGAGGAAACTGTCTTTCCCCATTGTGTGTTCTTGGCACCTTTGTTCAAGATCATCAATCTTTTGGTTATTCCTGCTTCCCTGGTATTCTCTTTGAAGATTTTGTTTTGCAGCATCTTTTTATCTTATCTATTTATTATATTTTGACATACCCCAAAGAGGTTTCTAGGTTACTTGAAGCTATATTACTTTGGTTGAAATCCAGGCCCTGCTATTTGACAGATATGTGACTTTGGAAAGTCATGTATTCTTTCTGTGGCCCACCTGTAAATTGGGAGTGACAACAATAATATAGTATGTACAATATAATTATTAGCTGTGACTGTTCTTTTGCACAGGCAATTTATTTCATGCCTTTAACTCTATCAGCAATTTCTACTCTAAAGATCCCCAAATAAGTATCTTATTCTGAATCTTCTCCTGAGTTCCAGACCCTTATGCTAAGATTTCGGTTATCTATTGTTTTCTGAATTTACCATTCACCACAGGTAACTTGACCAAATCTGAACACAAGATCTTATATTTCTTATTTTGGTGGATCACAACATCCAAAACTTTTTCTCCTATTTGGCCTCAAACTTGACATCAACTATCATTAATTTACTTTGATTAACTCTTATTTATTAACTCAAAGAAGAACCTAATCACTTTTTATGTCCTTCTTAATATCTCAATTATTATTGCCTTCGTATAGGCACCTCCACTTTTCTCCTAATTATTACTAAATTGTTATCACTTACTTTCTGATTTTCTTGACTCGTCTCTTGCCTCTCCAATCCATCCTTCACAGAGATGCCAGTGAAGTTTTTTAAAGGGAAAATCTAATGACTCTGCTGGTTTTCTTTAAGAAGCCTCCAATATTTCTTTATGATGTATAAACTTTAAACACTTCACATCATGGTAAACCTTCTGAGCTGGCTCCTTACTACCTTCCGGCCTTTTTTTTTTTTTTTTAAGACAATGTCTTGCTATGTTGCCCAGGCTGGCCTTGAATTACTGGGCTCAAGCAATTCTCCTGCCTTAACCTCCCACCTCATCTTATGGTATTCACCCTCTCACTCCATCCTTTACACTTAAACAATAAATGAAGGTTTCCTTCTTTGCCTCCACATATGCTGTTTCCCTCATCTTGACTGACCCATATCTGTGTCTACACACACCATTAGGGTCTTGTGTTAAACACTACTTTTTGTGAATCCTGCCCTAAATCTTCCATCCATCAGTCTTGGGTTGCTTTTTACCTCCTCTTCTCCCAAAATATCTTTACTTGAATTATAATGAATCATTACTATTTATGTATTACATGTTTGAGAACTTGCTGACTTGCTATAATTTATTGGTACCCCCAAATCAATGCTCACAACCCTTTTGAAGTTCTCCACAGGCATATGGATAAGCTCTGCTCAGGCATCAGTTGTGCTGTTGGCCATGAGTTCAATGTTAACAAATCAACAATATATTTAAATAATGTATTTTAAAACAGAAACTCATATAGAACAGTTACGTATTGATTGGTTGACAAAAATATTGTGACTAGAGACTCAGGGGAACCTAAACCTGTGTTTGCCCTAGAAGCACTGGTTCAGTACTCATTAATTCGATGTTCACAGTGACTTTATAAAACATTACTACAGCCAGCAATAAGTATCAATTATATATTTGCTTTCATGTCTATGTGTATTTTTTTTTTATGGTTGTCACTCTATCCTTTCATATTGCCTATCTTCAGGGCCTGAACAATTCTTAAAAAATAGTAGATACCAAATACATGTTTACTGAATAAGTTGAATATATGCCAGGATTAGGGTGTATGAGAATATTATTCACTGTAGTGTGAGTATAATCTCTCAAACAATAGAATAAAATATATTTTATTTTATTCTATTTCAATGAACAGCCAGAAAAAAAAGACTATCTGAGGCTAGAGCTTGTCAGAGTACAGCTGTGTCCTAGGGTAAGTGAAGTAAGATAAGTGGTGAGACAGGGTCAAGGGAAACTTTAAAAGAAGTTACCAAGAACACAGGGGTGCATAGGAGGATACAGAAATAATTCTTACCTTTCTTCAGATCTAGTGAAGGTTTCTATTGTCCCTTCCTTGTCTTCATTTTCTATATACCAATAAGCTGAAAAATCATCGCAGCATGCCCAAGGCTGTCCTAGGTTTAGCATTAAAATCCCGTTTTCTGGGAAACTCCTCAATCCTGGTAAACCAAGGTACTTGCTTACCCTGTTTATAAACTACTATATTGTAAGGCAAAACATACTTTGTAAATTACGACAGTGTGAATTTATCATTCATTCATTGTTCACGCAAACAATAACTGCAAAACTGCTATTACTTCACAAGCACTATCTAGTTTTTGAGGACATAAAGATGATTTTGATATTGCCCTTTTCCTTAAGGATCCCTGCATAACCTCAAAATAATTTACACTTTAAAGTGTTTTTTATAAATATGTATGAACTCAGGGCAGAAAATCATAACAATGGATACTTCTGATACAGATTCTTCCTAGGGCTGAATAACCAGACTGATTTAAGAGCTAGGGAATGTGCAAAGGTTGGAGGTATTTTTGACCTGTACTTAGGTGGGACAGAAAAAAAAATCGGAAGAAAGATCTTGACAGTACAGAGGAGAATCATTTGTAGAATAACACACTTGGGAAAAGTTGGAAGAAATAAGCTTCTCTTCCCTCATATGGCATGTTATCAGGTTTCCCAAGGACTCAGAAACCCATGCCTCTGAATCTCAAGAAAGAAAAATAAATAGATTTATTTCATGTAAAAGCTAGTTCTCTACTGGATTTTGATAAACTCTTCTTTATTAGAATAAGAAAGTTTGTGACATTTAAATCAAAGATCTTTTAAAATAATAAACATTAATCTTAAATATATTTACTTAGTGTGATAACTCAATTATTGTCTAAGAGAATTAATCCAAATTTTATCTTGGTTTAAAAATAATAGTTCTTAGTAATGGCAATAATCAGATTTTAGGTATATTTTATTTCCTAAGTTCTCTCCAGTTTGGTAAAATTATACTTGCTTTTCAATTTAGTACATAGTTAAAAAGACCTTCAAGGGAAAATTCCAAAAGACCTCTGTATAACATTGCTATTTTTTCCCTGACTCAATCTTTTACGGTCACTATTCCACCCTAGTTTTGCTTACTGAGTGAGCTAAGTGCTTCCATGATACTTTTACCGCTGACAGTTTCCTCCAAGAAACTAATGTATTTTGTATATTATTGAAATGTTTAACTTGATTAGTAGCAAAACTGATTATTTATAAAAGGGACTTCAAGCCATGGTTTATTCTAAGTATGCAGTAGATACATAAACATTAGATTCAGATTTAATTTACAGCTGTGGCAATGAAGAAAAACATATTTTAGGCCAATATGAACTACTTGACAATATTTTACTGGCTATAATGAAAGATTTAAACAAAATCATCCAATTTGCATTAATTTTTTTATCAGTCTTACACTCTATTTTATATTAAAAATAGATATGTTTGGCAACATAGTCAAATATGGACAAAATTAAAACATAGCACTTTGGGAGTTTTGAATTATTTACTTGACTGTAAATTCACTAAATAATAAAACAACTCTTCAATACATTCTAAAGGAATAAATAATATAATTTTATACAGATAAGTATGTAAAACAACGATCATCTGGTAGTGATATGCCTACAAGTTGCAAGTGTGTGATGTAGTGGAAAAATTAGCCTGGAAATCAGGAAGCTGGGTACTATTCTGGGAACTGACAATAACAGATTATGGACACATCACTTAGCTTATCTCTGTCAGACTTCATTAAAGAAAATGAGAAAGTTGGGACAGATGTGAGCTTTCTAAATAGTGCTTCTTAAAATATTTTTCTAGAAAATTTTAACAGATATGAATCAGAAAATGAGTTGTCTGATAAGACTAGTTTGGGCAATTCTCTATTTTCTATCCTGTCTTGAAAATTCACAGAGCATATTTATAAACAGTCTAAATAAATTAAAGCTGCAATTTACCTTTTTAAAGGACTATGTACTTAACAAAATGGAACGCATTTTTACAGTATTTTCTAAGCTAGATACATTTATAAGCCAGATGACTTCCAAAGTTTCTCTCATTTTGAAAATCTATAAATATATTTCTGAAAGCACCTAAATAACATGCCAATTAAAAAGAAATTCATCCTAGGGCTGGGTGTGGTGACTCACACCTGTAATTCCAGCATTTGGGAGGCCAATGCAGGAGGATTGTTTGAGCCCAGGAGTTCGAGACCAGTCTGGGAAACATAGTAAGACCTTGTCTCAAAAAAAGAAAGGAAGAAAGAGAGAGAGAGAGAAAGAAATTCATCCTTACCAATCTCATTCAAATTAGCGAGCAATGGCAAAAATAAAAACAATTTTAAGGTATTTTTCCTTTATCAGGAATTGACGGTTGCAGTACTTTTTACTTATAAATTATGTTTTTCTGAACATAATAGTAAAATGCACACATTCCTTTACTACACATTCATTGGTTTCAAGAGTCAGTGATTAGGATTTTCTGGATGGCAAGAGGAAGTCAATTTGAGGTTTAACATTAGACTAACTCCTGTTCACAAAATTCTTCCTTAAGAACAGGTCAGCAGGTTTGTAAATTGGTTATCTGGTCATTCCTTTGATAGATATGTCTATGTTTGAAGTATTGGGTTATGCAGCAGGAAGACACTTGAAACTTTCCTTACCGAAGGGTACTGAAAGCATCTTTAAGTCTGTTTGCTAAAGTTCGTTTCTCTCTCATTTGGAAAGAATGGGGCATACAGTTTATCTCACTCTGAGAATTTTGGATTAATGAAATTTTGCAGAGATTATAATCTTTCACATATAAAAACTTTTAATTGCTCATCATAGGCAATATACCTTTTCTGTTTCAATCTTTAGAAATCACATACATTTCTCTAGATAAGAGAGTGAAATAATTACCTTTCAAACCAATTACTTTTTCCTAACACCAGTTGCCATAGAAATTATCAGGTGAATATAAAAATATGGAAAAGCTATATTAGATATAAAAACTAAAGAAGTCTGTTACTGAAGACCTTCCAGACATTTTAGAGTTTTTGCTGTATCTAGCCAGATGGGATGAATTTAAGTTACAGTATGGAAGAAACACTTGGGATTCCCCCATATTATTGCAGTTCGTAGGTAATTCTGACAAAAGACCACTGATCTCCCTAACACAAGATGGAAACCACAAAGGGGAATCTAAATTGGGTGGGATCATCAATCCAAAAAATAGATACTTGGGGGCTATCTTTGAATTGTATGGCCAATCTAGGTAGAATGCAGATGGTGACAAGGCTTCTTTCTGCCATTAGAGGGTTTCACAGGAGCAAAATTCTGTACTGTCGCTTCTTTGACCTGTATACTCTCTTTATTCTCCAGCAAAGACCTTTGATATTTGCAAAGTAAGTTCAAATTCACATTAGCTCTATTTTTCCTCTCTATTTTTGTAGCCTGGAGATTTCAGGAAAGGCCTCACCCTGGTATCTGACAGGATCCATTCTATTTTCCACTTAACTATGCATCAGCAGTCTCCACTAGAAAAGACCTGGAGAGAAGTGAGAGCAAATAGAGAAAAGCAAGCATATTAATAAAAAGATTATGCATTGAAAAAGATTAATACCTGGCAGTTGAGACCTAGTAGTTAGGTCTAATATTTTCAACTAAATATAAACAACCCTTGAAGAATATAAACAAAAACCAGACTTGGCCACCCGGGGACTCTGGTGGACAAGACAGGTAAAACTGCTCCACAACTATGCCTAAAACAAGACAGAGACAGAAATACTCTGCATACAAAAATAACAGTTCTTCTTTTTAGTAACATGAGGGACTACTACTTTATCAATGACAACTCTAGCTTGGCTTTAATCTTCTCCCCTCCTAGATAAAAAATAACTAAGACACCTAGTCACTGAACTGCCCCTGCTTCCTGACAGCACTCAATTCAAATTGAGCCTTCACTTTCTTAATCCCTTCTTAGAATCACGCAGTCCAAGCCAAGTACTGTAATAAGCAAGCACCTCTCAAAAACGTCTTCTCTAGATACCTCGTATGTCTACAGCAAGGGAAATAAACATTACAGTTGTGTTCCAGGACGTCATAACTGGTGAGCTTCAACACTATCTTGAACTATTAGATGATGTGATTTGGTATGAATTTGTTTGACAGAAAACAAACTAAAACAAAAACAACAACACAAAAAGATGACAGGGAAGAGACATTTTAGGTTCCTTTTTCCTTTTTTAGGTAGATTTAAGAGAATATGAAACTCTTAAACTTGAGTACGTAATTAGGTGAAGAAGGGAATATTTGAGCCAAAGAAAGAATTCATGAAGACAGAAGCATAACTGATAAATTTAAAAGAATAAGGTCATCAATGACCACTAGATTGGAGATTGCATAAAATTAGTTCAATAAAAGAAAGAATAATAGAATACTGAATAGACATACTATACATGGGTACCCAGTAGATGAGTGAGCAGGAGCTAAATCCAGCTCACATACTTCTTGCCAGGTCTCAGATATTGCCAAGTAGGGGCTGCATTTAATCAGAGGAAGGACAGCATATTTACCCCACAAAAGTGCCAGCAATCCAGCAGGTACAAAGGTCAGGATAGGCTAATATCAGACCTGAAGAAGAGTCTATTTAAAATGAAGTTTTCATAGGTTAGGTTAGTGCTTCCCATGCGCTGGGCCACAACACAGGCAGGTTCTCAGGAACTCGATTGCTTGTCATTTGGGCATCCCAGTAAGGCCTTACAAGGCTGGAAACCCAGAAGTCAATACTCTCCAGTTGCAAGAAACTACATCAGTTTATCCCAGTTTACCCCGGTTTTGAAGCATTGGCCAAGAACAATTTACATGTTTTGTCACTCAGTTCTGATCATGTTTCCATAGTATGCCTAGTTCTGGAGAAGAGCTGAACAAAAGAGCTAGATGCCTTGCATGAATCCTACATTTCTCTACCTTTAAGCACCTTTTCCAATATCCTCCTAATTTTATTTTCTCTCACTACCATACTGTCCTAAAGAACTTCTAATACCTTAATCTATAGGAATACCAAGTTTCAGATGTCTTAATTATTAGTTTGAGATGTAATAATGATAATCTCAGTGTCAGTGCCTCTGTGACTGAATAAATGTTGTGAGCAGGCATGTTGGATGAGATGAAAACTGAATACTACAAAGGCAAAGGTCATGGATGTGTGTCTCATAAGTGCAGTTCAGGTCAATTTTATTTGAATATTGAGAATCTCTTGGAAGTTTCATAGTGCTCAGTCCACTTGGTCAAATTCCTGGTCAAGTCAATTTTCCTACTAGGGCCACTGCAGAAGTCGACCACAAATTAAGCACGTTTAATAACTATTCTTTGTCTTTTCTCTTATTTTGTAGATCCTGGCATGAGACCCAGCATTTTCAGACTTTTTCTTTTGCAAATATAACAATTTCTACTCTCAATTTTTACTTTAGATTATTTCCTTCACTTCTTATAATGTCTAAATAGGATTATTTTCTTTTTGAATTTCAAGTTTAATTTTTTGCTAACAGTGATTGAAAAATTAAAGCAATGTAAAACAGCACAAAACAAAAAAGCAATAGTGACTTCAAAGCTACCTCCCTGACAATCACCATTACTCTACTTCTTGTTTCTCTTCAGAAATTCTGTATTCTAGATAATTTATCATTCTAGCCCCTGATATAGGCCCTACTCTCTACATTAAAGACTTTTGAGTACTCTTATCCTCTTTTTCTCCCTCCTCTTAGATAGTTTATTAGGTATTGACCTTGGATTCTGTTTAGCAGCCATCATCCCGGATTCTTAAAAGGCATCCATTCCCTGAATCTAAATTAAGACATGTGGAACAACAACAGCATAAAATGTCTACAATTGTGGCAGGGAGCTAGTTTCAGTTCATAGCAGCAAACAACAGAAACACTGTGAATAACTTAAGCAAAAAGGGGAGGAATGAATAGTAAGGACATTGGAGACTTCATAGAATTGATAAAACTTAGTAAATTGCTGGAAGTAGAAAACTGTGTATCCTCCGTTTAAGTTTTCATAGTTTGATGTGAAGCTCCAGTGTGCCCTATTTTGGGAATTGGAAGGGATATTCAGATATTTTCAGCAAATCCAAGTTATAAATTCATTATTAAAATGTTGCTTTCTCCTTTCTATTCCAATCTCTTTGTTCTAACTCTGTTTTAAAGGATGCTACGCTTTTTTTTTTAATCATTTCTTTATTTTTATTTTTATCTTTTTAATTATACTTTAAGTTCTAGGGTACATGTGCACAACGTGCAGGTTTGTTACATATGTATACATGTGCCATGTTGGTGTGCTGCACCCATTAACTTGTCATTTACATTAGGTATATCTCCTAATGCTATCCCTCCCCCCTTCCCTCTCCCCATGACAGGCTCCAGTGTGTGATGCTCCCCACCCTGTGTCCAAGTGTTCTCATTGTTCAATTTCCACCTGTAAGTGAGAACATGCGGTATTTGGTTTTCTGTCCTTGCAATAGTTTGCTGAGAATGATGGTTTCCAGCTTCATCCATGTCCCTACAAAGGACATGAACTCATCCTTTTTTATGGCTGCATAGTATTCCATGGTGTATATGTGCCACATTTTCTTAATCCATTCTATCATTGATGGACATTTGGGTTGGTCCCAAGTCTTTGCTATTGTGAATACTGCTGCAAAAAACATACGTGTGCATGTGTCTTTATAGCAGCGTGATTAATAATCCTTTGGGTATATACCCAGTAATAAGATGGCTGGGTCAAATGGTATTTCTAGTTCCAGATCCTTGAGGAATCACCACACTGTCTTTCACTATGGTTGAACTAGTTTACAGTCCCACCAACAGTGTAAAAATGTTCCTGTTTCTCCACATCCTCTCCAGCACCTGTTGTTTCCCGACTTTTTAATGATCACCATTCTAACTGGTGTGAGACGATATCTCATTGTGGTTTTGATTTGCATTTCTCTGATGACCAGTGATGATGAGCATTTTTTCATGTGTCTGTTGGCTGCATGAATGTTTTCTTTGGAGAAGTGTCTGTTCATATCCTTTGCTCACTTTTTGATGGGGTTATTTGATTTTTTTCTTGTAAATTTGTTTATGTTCTTTGTAGATTCTGGATATTAGCCCTTTGTCAGATGAGTAGATTGTAAAAATTTTCTCCCATTCTGTGTGTTGCCTGGTCACTCTGATGATAGTTTCTTTTGCTGTGCAGAAGCTCTTCAGTTTAATTATATCCCATTTGTCAATTTTGGCTTTTGTTGCCATTGCTTTTGGTGTTTTAGTCATGAAGTTCTTGCCCATGCCTATGTCCTGAATAGTATTGCCTAGGTTTTCTTCTAGGGTTTTTATGGTTTTAGATCTAACATGTAAGACTTTAATCCATCTTGAATTAATTTTTGTGTAAGTTGTAAGGAAGGGATCCAGTTTCAGCTTTCTACGTATGGCTAGCCAGTTTTCCCAGCACCATTTATTAAATAGAGAATCTGTTCCCCATTTCTTGTTTTTGTCAGGTTTGTCAAATATCAGATGGTTGTAGATGTGTGGTACTATTTCTGAGGGCTCTGTTCTGATCCACTGGTCTATATCTCTGTTTTGGTACCAGTACCATGCTGTTTTGGTTACTGTAGCGTTGTAGTATAGTTTGAAGTCAGGTAGCATGATGCCTCCAGCTTTGTTCTTTTGGCTTAGGATTGTCTTGGCAATGTGGGCTCTTTTTTTGGTTCCATATGAACTTTAAAGTAGTTTTTTCCAATTCTGTGAAGAAAGTCATTGGTAGCTTGATGGGGATGGCATTGAATCTATAAATTACCTTGGGCAGTATGGCCATTTTCATGATATTGATTCTTCCTACCCATGAACATGGAATGTTCTTCCATTTGTTTGTATCCTCTTTTATTTCCTTGAGCAGTGGTTTGTAGTTCTCCTTGAAGAAGTCCTTTACATCCCTTGTAAGTTGGATTCCTAGGTATTTTATTGTTTGAAGCAATTGTGAATGGGAGTTCATTCGTGATTTGGCTCTCTGTTTGTCTGTTATTTGTATATAGGAATGCTTGTGATTTTTGCACACTGATTTTGTATCCTGAGACTTTGCTGAAGTTGCTTATCAGCTTAAGGAGATTTTGGGCTGAGACTATGGGGTTTTCTAGATATACAATTATGTCATCTGCAAACAGGGACAATTTGACTTCCTCTTGTCCTAATTGAATACCCTTTATTTCTTTCTCCTGCCTGATTGCCCTGGCCAGAACTTCCAACTCTATGTTGAATAGTAGTGGTGAGAGAGGACATCCCTGTCTTGTGCCAGTTTTCAAAGGGAATGCTTCCAGCTTTTGCCCATTGAGTATGATATTGGCTGTGAGTTTCTCATAAATAGCTCTTACTATTTTGAGATACGTTCCACCAATACCTAGTTTATTGAGAGTTTTAGCATGAAGGACTGTTGAATTTTGTCAAAGGCCTTTTCTGCATCTATTGAGATAATCATGTGGTTTTTGTCTTTGGTTCTGTTTATATGATGGATTATGTTTATTGATTTGCATATGTTGAACCAGCCTTGCATCCCAGGGATGAAGCCAACTTGATTGTGGTGGGTAAGCTTTTTCATGTGCTGCTGGATTGGCTCTCAGACCACAGTGCAATCAAACTAGAACTCAGGATTAGGAAACTCACTCAAAACCACTCAACTAAATGGAAATTGAACAACCTGCTCCTGAATGACTACTGGGTACACAACGAAATGAAGGCAGAAATAAAGATGTTCTTTCAAACCAATGAGAACAAAGATACAACATAGCAGAATCTCTGGGACACATTTAAAGCAGTGTGTAGGGGGAAATTTATATCACTAAATGCCCACAAGGGAAAGCAGAAAAGATCTAAAACTGACACCCTAACATCACAATTAAAAGAACTAGAAAAGCAGGAGCAAACACATTCAAAAGCTAGCAGAAGGCAAGAAATAACTAAGATCAGAGCAGAACTGAAGGAGATAGAGACACAAAAAACCCTTCAAAAAATCAATTAATCCAGGAGCTGGTTTTTTGAAAAGATCAACAAAATTGATAGACCACTAACAAGACTAATAAAGAAGAAAAGAGAGAAGAATCAAATAGATGCAATAAAAAATGATAAAGGGAATATCACCACCGATCCCACAGAAATACAAACCACCATCAGAGAATACTATAAACACCTTACGCAAATAAAATAGAAAATCTAGAAGAAATGGATAAATTCCTTGACACATAAACTCTCCCAAGACTAAACCAAGAAGAAGTTGAATCCCTGAATAGACCAATAACAGGCTCTGAAATTGAGGCAATAATTAATAGCCAGCCAACCGAAAAAAGTCCAGGACCAGACGGATTCACAGCCCAATTCTACCAGAGGTACAAAGAGGAGCTGGTACCATTCCTTCTGAAACTGTTCTAATCCATAGAAAAAGAGGGAATCCTCCCTAACTCATTTTATGAGGCCAGCATCATCCTGATACCAAAGCTGGGCAGAGACACAACAAAAAAAGTGAATTTTAGATGAATATCCCTGATGAACATCGATGCAAAAATCCTCAATAAAATACTGGCAAACCGAATCCAGCAGCACATTAAAGGCTGCTACTCCGGTTGAGTTTTCCCCTTTATGATATGCCCAGCACAGTGCCTGACACATAATAGATATTTAATGTGAGTTTCATTTTTCTTACATTTTCTGTTTGAGTACATCTATTCATCTCTCCTATCTGGTCTACCAAATTTTTTTTTTCTTCACTTCATTTTGTACATTATCTGGGCTGACATTATTCACAATTCTGGGCTTCATCATATTTGTGAATTGAAGGCAATGCCACTACATTTTTAAAACCCTAAAGGCCCAGTGATTACATTTCCACTGAAATCTGTCAGGCCTACTCTTGGGAAAAGTGATATAAATCCATAGTTCTTTGCTCTGAGTGTAGTGTTTCTCTAATATGTCCCCCTTAATTGTGAAGCCTCAACTAATCAGACCCAGTCTCTTTTCCTCTCACACTTCTCTTCATTTATTCACTTGTCCAAATTCTATATTAGGAAGGAAGACACAAAAGGAAGAGACAACAGCTTATTTCTAAGTTTTAAAACTTTTCTGACTTCCCTTGATAACCAGGATTTAAAATCATATAGATGCTATTCCTTTTAAAGATAAAAGGAGATATTGTTACCCCGCATGGTAAATAAATCATAATAAATCTAAGATGCAGAACAAGATGGGCTTTAGCAAGGGACCAGAGAGCAAGTTTGAAGAGTCTGAGGATTAGCCAATTGCTCCCTAATGTCAAGCCAAGATCCAGTAGAAATCATCATTCTGGCATCTGACAGAAGTCAAAGGTCAGGATTTAATGCTGCTGTAGTCCGATTTCCAAACTTCATTGAGCAAGTGCTTAATAAGGCATGATTATTTGTTGTGTTAAAAGAGTTCAGAGCCAAGTAAGATGTAGAGTCACAGAACAGAGTGATTCTCAGCTCTATTATTCTGGTGAGAACATTGTAACCTTTTTGTTAACGACAATTATGTTGAGGTCATTACTTTATCAGAGTTGATTTCTTTGCCTAAGAAAAATATGGAATGCAAACATGTTAGATTACAAGGAACTGGTAATGTCACTGATGAGTCTGCACTGATTACAAACAAGGAGAAAGAGGTTAAAGTCAGCAGAAATAGCCCTGAATGGGTGATTAGATAAATGTGTTTCACTTTGGCTTTTAAGTGAAAAGATTGTGTAAAACTGGCAGAAGTTTTCAAGGCACCACCAGGATTTAGCCAGAAGAGAGAGTGAGAGCAAGAGCAAGAATGAATGAGAGTGAGAGAGGAAGACAGAGAAAGAGAGAACTTTTCACAACAAATCTAATTAATTTTGATTGCAGGTAGTTTGAGTTAATGAGAACTTCTTTAAGCATAAGAAGCATAACATCAGGGATTTAAAATACTGCTTAGTAGACCCATTTCCTTCTCTTTTTTTCCCCACTGCTTAGAAGTTTTTTAGGTCAACAAATGTAACACTTAAACAATTAACCAAAAAAAGGCAGGTGCTCAGAAATCTGAACAACTACATGGATTTGAATCCCACCTTCCTCATTCTGGGGGAAAACTCAGTAGTGAGGCATGGTTTGGTCTTTATGGTGTTAAAAAAGAAAAAAAAAGATTGAAAAAATAAATACTTGTTGAAAAGTTAACCAACACTCAAGAACACTAATCTCCAAGATGGCCCACAGTAAACCATGCCTTCTGATATTTACGCCCTTGTGTATTTCCCCTTCATTTTGATTCTGTGCTGGCTATGTGAGTCTAATTAAACAATAGCGGGCAGCAGCAGTAACACTGTGCAAGTTCCAGACCTAAGCCTTAGGAAGGCCTGGCAGTTTCTCCTTCTGAGCTTTGGGAAGCCCTGAACAACCATGCAATAAATCTGGCTAGCCTGCTGGAGAGACCACCTAGAAAGGGCATGTGTAGAGAGAGAAACCCTGAAACTACAGGAAAAAAGAGAGTGGCTCAGCCATTCCAGCATCCAAGACCAGCCCAGCCATACACCTCTCCCTGCTGAGGAGCCAGACTTGGAACATTCCAGCCCCAGCGGCTCTCAGACTCTAAAAGCATGAGAAACCTGAAGCAAGACCAGAAAAATGACTAAATGGTCAACTCAAAGGATCTTGAGACATAATACATTATTGTTATTTTAAGTCACTGTTTTAGGGGATAGTTAGTTATACAGTAATAGATAATGGAAAAAGCAACCAGCAAAACATATGGACGTATTGTTCAATGAGCTAGCCACTAGAAAAGTGGCTATGACTGAGAACTGAATTTTGAATTTTATGTAATTTAATATATTAAGTTTAAAAACCGAAGCAATGCAAAATATGTTCTCCGTTAAAACTGAAAAGGATAACATTTCACTTTAATGGTTGTATTGTCTATTGTATTGTTACTGGATCATAGTTCTGTCAGACATCTGTTATTTCTGGTATTACACATGAACACACCACCAAAAAAGACTGTAATATATCTTATAAATAATTTTATATCAGGCTGAGTTCTATGGTTCATGCCTGTAATCCAAGCACTTTGGGAGGCTGAAGCAGGAGGATCACTTGAGCCCAGGAGTTTGAGACCAGCCTGGGCAACATAGGGAGACCCCTATCTCCACAAATAATAACAAAAATTAGCCAGGTGTGCTAGCAAGTGTATGTAGTCCTAGCTACTCAGGAGGCTGAGGTAGGAGGATTGCTTGAGGCCAGGAGCTGAAGGCTGTAGTGAACTATAATTACACCACTGCACTCCAGCTTTGGCTACAGAGAAAGACCCTGATACCAAATAATATTAATAATCAATGAATTATAATTATTAATTATATCAATTAATTATTAATTGATATTATTTGATTCAATCATGTTGAACTGATAATATTTTGTACATACTCAGCTAAAGTGTTATTAATATTAATTTTTTTACTTTTTGAAATGCAACTTCCAGAAAATTTTAAATTACACAGGTGGTGTGCATTTTATTAGACAGCCCTCTTATAGAAGAGTAAACATAAAATTATTTTAAAGCCAACTTTGTTTTTAGAATAGTTGTACATCACATATACTTCACATATGTTTTCCTCTGTTGCTAGCGTCTTACATTAATATGGTCCATTATTTACAATGAATGAACCAATATTGACATATTATCATTAACTACAGTTCATACTTTACTCAGATTTTCTTAGGTATTACCTAATGTCCTTTGTCTATTTAAGGATCCCATCCAGGGTACCATGTGACATTGAGTCATCATTTCTGCTCAGGTTCTTCTTTGCTGCCACAATTTCAGACTTCCCTCATTGTTGATGACTGTAGTGGTTTGAATGGTGGTCCTCAAAAAAGCTATTTTCATTTCCTAATCTCCTTGAACCTTTTAATGTAACCATTCTAGGAAAAAGTTCCCTTAGATATGATTAAGTAAAGGTCTCAAGATCACCTTGTTTTATTTTATCCACCCTTATGAGAGACACACAGACGACAGACACATGCTAAGAAGAGGAAGAAGCAAAGTGACAGAGGCAGAGTCTGGAGTGATGCAGATATAAACCTGGGAATGCTGACAGCTACTGCAACCTAGAAGGGTTAAGAAACAGAATCTCTCTTGGAGTCTCAGGAGTGTGCACAGCCCTGCCAATATTTTGATTTCAGACTACTATTTGCCCCCACAACTGTAAGGGATTTTTGGTTTTTTTTTTTTCATAAACTACCAAGATTGTGGTAATTTGTTATGGTAGCCACAGGCAATTAAAACAATGACCTTGAATTTCTTGATAGTACTGGTCAGGTGGTTTGCCTAGTTGGAATTTGTCTGGTGTTTTTCTCCTGGTTAGAGTGGGATTATGCATTCTTGGGAGGAAGACCACAGAGGCATAGTGCCTCTTATGATCAAGACTTGTATCAAGTATAGATACTATTAGCATGATTTATCACTGTTGATGCTGATCCTGATCACCGGGGTCAGGTATGTTTATCCATTATGAAGTTGCCCTTTCTCCCCTCCTTTTCATATTGCACCTTTTGGAAGGAATTTTGAGAACTCAAAAGAAGACATGATTAAATGGAAAAGAAGAGATAGTTATAAGAGCATCCAAGCAGAAAGAGTGAACACTGAGTAGCTACTGGTCAAAAAGTAAAATAAATCAGTCATGACCACAGTGCAAAAATATCAGGGTCACATTCAGATACAAGAAGAGACCTCTACTCCTCTGAAACAAGAAGGAATAAACAAAAGACAGGTAAAGAGATAAAAATATTGAACAGGTGTTGCAAAGAAAAGTTAAAGGCATCATAAAGGCCTCTTCTCAAGAAAGTAAAATTCAGTTCAATTATTAATATTTATTGAGACTCACTGTATACCATACAATGTCAACCCTGAAGAATTCAATTTGGCAAGATATAGTTTCTGTCATAAGGCATATATTATTTGAAAAAGAATATCATGTGAATAAGATAGAAAAATAAATATAACACTGTAGGGATACTTCAAAAGGGCTCTACAAAAATAGCATTTACATCCATCTGAAACTCAAAAAAGCTTTCTAGGATCAACTGGTATTTGAGAGAAAAACCACTAACCACAAAAACTGACATGGTAGCATGACCTAATAATAATTTTTAAAACAACCCTCAACTCCACGGGTTCTGAAATGCTATTTGTCACTGACCAAGAGTTGATTGGAGTTAGGAATAGAATTTGAGCCAAGAAAAATTATAAAAATATAAACTAGAATGAAAAGTATTAATTATGTTGGGAATCAAAACTGTCAGACAAGCTTTATGTGGGAAAATTAGATTAAAAAATAAAAGTGTTAAAAGACTGATAAGCCTTGAATGGGAGAATGGGGTACTAGATATTTACATGAGTTCAATCTGTTAAGCCATTAACCTGCCAAACTTCAGTTCCATGGTCTGTGAAAATAGAAAATGGAGCACCTACTTCAAGGAATCAAATGAAGTAAGGTATGCTTATCATATGGTCTGGAACATGGTGAACTTCCAGGAAGTATTATCATTTCTATGACCATAATTATTTGTTTAGTCATCATTTTCCTCTCCCACTATGGCTTACTGCAAGACTGCAGCCAGATTATACTCTCTTATGCTCTCCTAGGTGCCTCATACATGCTTGTCATCAAGAAGAAACACAAAGAAAAAGAATGGATTTTATTTAATTAAGAGGGGTTGATTGTGGCAAAATGTAAAAAGTGGAATTAATTTAGAAGCTGATATAAGCAATGTGCTTTAAACTAAATTGGCCCTATAAAACAAGAAAAAATATATTTGTTTGAAATTATGTCCTATTAAAAGCTATTTTAATGTTTATGAATATATACATAAGCAAATACATACATGAGAAAGCTACAATTTCCTTTGCAGCAGGACTGTGTCCTGTTCTTAATTAAATGGAAAGAATGAAAGACAATCACGAGGGATGGGGGATTGGGATGGCTGTGGTTTGGAGGCATGGTTGGTATTTATTAGTAAAAAATGGAAGAGAAGGTGTCATAAACTTAAACTAGGGAGGTCCAATACTAACTAAGTCACAAGGTTGTCTCTATGGACTGAGTTAAGCCCCTTAACAACTTCTCTGTTTTATTCTCTCCATCTGTTTTACCAGACTATTGGGAGGATTATTTAGTTAATGCTGAGGACTATGCTTATCAATTCCACAAAATGTCTGTTATTTAATGATGAGAGAACTCTAAACGACACAGCGGGAGTATCACAGGGGTTAGCAACAGCGTTATTGTCAGTTGAGTCCTTTAGAGACCCACAGGACAAAATATGATATGCAGTTCTCAGGGCATTTGGAATTGTGTTTCAATAATTATTTCTCCTTCTAACTCCTCAAGTCAATTGGGTTTTCTACTTTGTGGGCTTGACAAGGAATTTGTTTTTTATGATGGTAAAATTTTTGAGTGGTCTCAAAATTATCCTGAAAATGATTTCGTTAAACAGAAATTACAGTGACAAAATGCACTGCAAAGTGACAATCTGTCTTTGTACATACCTATGTAAGTGAATTCTTCACTTTACCTACTTATCCAAGATGTTTCTCTTTTTCTTTAGTGAAACTAATTTTTAGTAACTTGATCCTAAGGCAAAGACTAGGAAACCCCCAATATATCACATTTAAATGTAATTTTCCATAGAACATAAAACACAAAGAAACTCAGAATTTGATATAAAAACGTATGCCAACTGTTTCAAAAAGAAAATAATGTCCTTTGTAAATCTGCAGTTTTAAAATTCCATAACAGTTATAATTCTGACTTAGTGAAAATGAAAATATAGCTCAATATGCTATAGCATACCTCCAATTTCCAGTTCTAGAATATTAAGTCAGTACTTTGTAATCTGAAACCAAATATGAACCTTCCTACTTCAAAAAAAGGACCATAGGGAAGAAGAATATTCCAATTCACTCTTAATCGGCATAAAACATCTCAGACTCACAATAAAGCCTGGTAAATAAAATCTCCACTAAAATGAAACCTCCATATGAGGTAAATCAGTTATTTCAGGTCAGTAGGGTACCATTTGGTAAATTACCTCTGTTTCCTCCTCCCACTAGAGAATGTTATTACCTCACATATGTGGGCTAGTAATGCTCACCAAGCATCAAACTCTTTCTGTATTGCTCCAAGGATCGTGCCCAGTTTGAATAAGACTGAAAATATTATTAATGGGTAATTTAGACTTTAGGCCTGAGGCTAAGTTCATGCTGTTACGTGGTCAGGATATTGGCACTTTCCCTTCTTTAATTTATGTTTGCACAATAGTGACATGAACTAAGTTTGACTGTTCTTTCAGAAATCTGGCCCAAATCCCTCTTTGTGTGGGTTTAATTTGCACTCTTCATAGTATTTCTGTATATTATACTTGCTTTCATACCAGGTTTGAATGGAATCTAAGATATGATTGAAAAGAGCTCTATTTTTATAATTCAAAATTAATCATGCCCCAGCAATGTGAACATGGCTGTCTGGGTGGTAATCCTGGAGTTAAATGTTCTCATTTGAAAATGGAAATACGCATTTGTGATCTTTATTGAAGGTCATCGTGTATACAGAGTGTGTGCTTAGCATGATTTCAGAGCGTGATTCCAGTAATTTCAACTGTGCTGCATATTAATTCAGGAGCTAGATTACATGTCAGAATCATAAACAGAGCAGACGTCTGATGCTTTCCAATGTGAAGGAGGGCTGTGGTACTGGAGATTTCAAGGAAGGGTCAGCAAGGGCCCAAGTGAAACTTTTTAAAAAGTGAAGATTAAGAGAGAGATTCCACAACCTGACTGCTTAATAATTCTTGTCTTTTTTCCATTTGAACTATTATAGGAGCTTATAGTAGGTAAGCTCCCATTTCTTTGAACTGATAATCACTCCTGGTAAAATTAGGATGCCTGATTTAGGTGCTCCAACATAAATTTCACAATTCAGTATCCTCCATTTCTGCTCACTGTTTTCTCCTGTCAGTTCTGTTCTCCTTATCTCCTCTTACACTCACAATGCAAATCCTGCTTCTTGCTTGTCTGCCCAAAAAACCTGCTATGAGTCCTAGCAACAGTCTCAGCTGGGATCTTTGCTCATGTGTCAGTGATTATCTGAATGGACTACAGGCTGAGGTTGGCAAAAAAAAAAAAAAAAAATCAATCAATGATTTAAATTGATGTATGTGTATGTATAGTTGGTTTTCTAGGTAACATTTACATTTTAATAGTGTCCTTTAACAATTTGAACTAAAGGCAGTGCTAAGCAATTTTTTAAAATGTGCTGAACACTGAAGCACTTTGTTCATACAATAATAAAGTTACACATACTTATTATACACAATAAGATGCTTTAAAGTATATATATGTTGTGGAATGACAAAATTAGAGCTAATTAGCATATGCATCACTACCAGATTTGTTGTGAGCACATTACATCCACTTTGCCAGAATTTTTCAAGAACCTGATACATTGTTAACAATAGACATGTTTTGCAATAGATTTCTTAAATTTGTTTCTCCTACCTAACAAAGAAATTTTTTATGCTTTGACTAATATCTCCTCAGCTTCCCCACCCTTCCAACACCCCAGCCCTGGTAACTACCAATCTACTCTACTTCTATGAGTCCACATATGAGTAAGATCATGCAATACTTAGTTTTCTATGCCTGGCTTATTTCACTTAACATAATGTCCTCCAGTTTCATCTATGTTGTTGCAAATGATAGAATGATTACTGATTAATGCTAATGATGGCTGGATAGTATTCCATTGTGTATATATACCACATTCTCTTTATGCATTTATCCATTGGTGGACACTTAGATTAATTCTATACTTTGGCTATCGTGAATCATGCTGCAATAAAAATGGGAGTTCAGATATCTCTTCGGCATACTGAGTTCATTTTTTGTTTGAATATAAACCTATTAGGGATTGCTGTATCATGTTCTACTTTAAATTTTTTGAGGGATTTTTATACTGCATTCCATAATGGCTATACTAATTTACACTCTCACAAACAGTGTGCAAGGGTTCCATTTTTTCCACATCCTCTCCAACCATTATTATTACTTGATTTTTTGATAATAGGCATTCTAACAGGTATAAGGTGATAGCTCATTGGGGCTTTAATTTGCATTTCCCTGATGATTAGTGATGTTGGACATATTTTTTCCTATACCTATTGGCCATTTGTACATCTTCTTTGAGAAATGTTTATTTGAGGTCTTTGTCCATATTTAAATTGAGGTGTTTTTTTTTTTGCTATTGAGTTATTTCAGCTTCTTGTATATTTTTGATATTAACCCCTTATCAGATATATTTTGCAAATTTTTTTATTATATATGTTGTGTTTCCATTCTGTTGATTATTTCCTTTGCTGTGTAGAAGCTGCATAGTTTCCTGCAATGCTATTTATCTATTTGGATTATTTTATCTTGTTCATAATGAGTCATGGAATGCGGAACCTTTAATAACAAAAGCTTTAAGGGCTCAGGAAGGACAAGGTGGCCATCCGGGTTCTTCACGAGCCCATGCTTAACATTAGACTTACGTCCTCTTGAATACCAGCTGTTTCTCTAATTCAGGTGCATAGCACTGATAACTAATAAGTTATTATAGGTAATTTGACTTAGACCAGGGAGTTCATTCAAACTGTATATTTAAACAACTTTAGTACTGGCTGATCGATTTAGCACGATAATCTAGAGCTTGATTTTGAAAGGTTTGTTAAATACCAAAGGTTTAAAACATTGGATATTACAAAATAGACTCAAGTTACCATAAGCCATTCATTTAGCCAAATTGATAACTCAACAATTTTTTAAAGGAAAAAACATTATTCTGATAGAGAAGAGACGCAGCTTTCCAAACAAGACCCAAAGAAGATAGCATGAGGCCAACTGACTGTCGCCTTTCTTTCCTTGCCCCTCCTTTCTTGTAGTTTACTTAAGAAGTAAACAAAAACTTTTCATTATCTTTTGATATTACATAAAAATCCTTTAAAAAGAGAAAACCAAATTTTATGTTTCATTAGTGTATTTTTAATGATAAAGCTAGGTTTTAGTAACATTCTATAAATCTATTCAGTTTTAATTAATTTGACCATAAGGTAAGATTTTTATAAACCTTTTATAACCCTTTACATTTTTTTTTTTCTCAGAGCAGAACAATGTTCTAAGACAACTCTGTTGTGCTTTTATTGCAATGTCCAATTTATGGGGAAAAAAACAACAACGAATAATCACATTTTAACTTTAGACACTATGTTCACACATAGAATCTCTTATAATTAACTTTTATAAACCGTCCACAACTCGTTCAAACTTTTAGCTTTAATTTAAAACAATCCTTTAACCCTCTAACCTAGGCAAAAATCTACATTCCCATACTTTCTCATAATCTCTTACAAAAAACACATTTCATTCTCCTTACACACCTTGCATGTAAACCTATTTTTCCAGTAGTCTCAATTACATATTACAATGTTAACTCTTAGCAATTTTTACTTTTGGTGAAAATCTTGGTAAGTAAGAGATTTTAATTATGTACTAGGTGTGGAGACTAGGACCCAGACAGAAACGTAGATAAGGTCTGACTCTTTCCAGCTTCTAACTCCACGTGTCCCAGGACGTAGCTAGCTATAAGTAGGCAAACTATACAGTTAAGAGTCATAGTGGCATTTTATGAAGCATTTAGGAGGCCTAATCACTTAAATTGTATAACATTTCTGGCATAAATTCCTTTTTATAAATTCTTCCACGACTTTCACAGACCATGAACAACATGTTTAGACTTTCTGACTTGCCCTAAATATCCCTCTTTTTAAACAACCAGTCATTTTACTTTAGGACAAGAATTTACATACAACATTCTTATATAAAAATCTCTTTTCTGTATAACCTTCTTTGCATAGCTAGAGGGCATGGGTAATTCCATATATCCTCAGGCCTTATTTAGAATGTAATGTCTCCAAAATAAATCGAACAATTTTCAAATGTCAAAGTAATGTATAACCTTAAAGCATTTAGCAAACCTAATATCTGACTTGCATAGTTTAGAAAAAATGTCTTTATCAATAATCTTTAAAGTTGTCTTTATTTCCCCAATATTACAAAATTACGTGAACTAAAATGCACTGCAGTTTTTATTTTGCTTTCAATATATTTGGTTTAAGTGCTTATTTTTGCTTAAGCCAATTAATTAGAGCTCTTATATATAAACATTACACACAACATATATATAATTAGACAGAGAGACAGACAGAATAAGATTACTATAGTAGTTATAAGATTTTTCATTTGCCAGTTTTTAAGTTTCTTAATTGATTATTGGCTTTATGGTGGAGTCCTCGGAATAACAAGGCCAAGAAAGGGGTTTCTGGTGCCTCTTGTTTTTCCCAAGGAGTCCAGGCTGTTAGAAGCCGGAATATCCACTTTTAATTAAGCTGACTTTTAAGCATAGCACTCTGTAATACAGACCTTTAAAATTTCTTATTACCCAGTTTTAGACAGGCCAAACGGCTGATATTTCTGGCTTTTGAACTTTACCAAAGGTAACCTCCCAGGTGCTCAAGGAAGAAAAATTTAAGATAGACCATGGAGGAGAAGAGACTGGACAAGGTTATACAGATATTAAATCAGAAAGGACTTACTTCCTAAGCAGGGAATCAAACCTGGACCACCACTGTGAAACGGCCAGAATCTTGGCTCCTGAGCTGCACCACAGGGCAGTCTTTATTGCACTTCCCAGAAGAAATCTAGAGTCGTTAATTTTGAGTTTGCAAAGGCTTTTAACTACTCAAGATAATTTTTAGAGCTATGACATAAACCCTAAAATTCCTGTTCCCTGGAAGGCAGAGACCAACAGAAAGTACTGCCACATGGTTACAGGGTCAAGCTCTCAAGGACGTAAAACAAGATGGAGACCCCATCCCGTTTTTTTGTTCATTTCAGGGACCTGCAGCAAAGTTTGTCATTGACCAGCTTGCTGGGCCATCTTGAGCAGCAAGCTTATGGGTTCCTAAGCCCAGGTTTTATTCAACGGTACTCCTTGACTCAGAAAAACGAATTCATAGCACAAATACAAATACAGCAGTTTAAGACTAGCCTCCAAATACTTTTCCTCATTAATCAAAACTTTACAGAAGAAATAAACAGTGATTTTTACCATCCATTCAACCATTTGCAGAGAGAGAGAGAAGCCAGAAATCTGACTGGTAAGAAATTCTCTTACCTTTATGTCGGCATGCCAGGGTTCTGGGTTCCCTTTTCCTGAGCAATCCCAGTGACCCAACTTGCCACACCATCACCCAGGGGACCAAACCACAACATAAAGGAAAATTATTTTTCATTCTGTCCAGAGCAAAATACATGTGATAAAACATAAATTATTAGCTACTCTGCTTAGCACCCAATATCGAATTGGCAAGGCTTAAATTTGCCCTCAGATGGGCCCCATCATCTTTAACCAAACCTCCAACTAGGAGTTTCAACACCTGGTCTCTGGGCAAGATAGCTGCCCTGAGTAGTAGAAAAGATTAAAAAGGGCAACAAGAGAGAGAAAAGCTTTGCTTGTGGCAGGGTGGGGAAGGTGAAATGCTCAGGCGGGCCAGAGAAAGACCCACTCATTTCAGCAATACTGAAAAGTTCAGGCAGCTGCAGCTGCTGTCATGAAGGGATTTTTTTTTCCAGTAGTCCCATCAGCTCCCAAGTTTCCCCTTTTTGGGGAGGAGGAAGCTCCCCATGCCCCACTATTCTGTATATGCCTAATTCTATCAGCCATAGTTGTCAGCAAAGAGTGCAAAGCAGGTTATTCCAAAGAGAATAGCAGTTGACATCCTGTAGGGCCAAACCTGTTCTTAGCCAAAAGGGACTTTACCAAGAGCCCTCATTTTTAAATGTAATTCAGTGCATTGTTGTTCATTCGGAACATTCCACTGTAAGTTATCTTTAGTAAGATTTTGCCATTTCTATAAGACTTCGCTGCCTCCCAGGCCTAATGTACAACCCAGAAGAAACTCAGTTTTCCAGAAATTAAGGATCCCTTTTTTACCTAAAATATTGGCTTTACTCTCAGGGTCTCTTGATTAACTTAGCCAATGACTTTTTTTCTACTTAAGCATGCAAGAAAAATGAAACAAAGGGGGTAGAGCAAAAAATTCCCCGTGAATTTTCAAAAGCCAAATTTTATAACCCCTGCAATATCACTGCTTACTACCAGTTCCTTTCCGAACCAGTCAGATGTAAGTGGCCTCTAACTGGATCCAAGCCAGTTAATTCCCAGATGAATTCCATTCCTGGACACAGTCCAGTTTCTGTCTCAACCCCAGACCCAGTTTGGATCAGAAATTTGCTCAAAGAAACTCAGAGAGCTCAAAACACAAACCTGTGGAGCTCCAAAATCCAAGATGGACCTTACCCATGATCCCCAGCAGCTCTGAGAGATCAATGGATACAAGTGGGTCCTGCAGGTACCTTGCATGTTCACTCAGCGCTCCTGGGTGTCTCTAGAAGCTCCACTTCGGATTCCGCTTCTGACACCATCTGATAAAAGAAAAATGTCAGCCAAATTAAATTTAAAGGAGTTTAATTGAGCAATGAACGATTCACGAATTGGGAAGCCCCGAGAATCAGAGCAGATTCACAGAGGCTCCAGGTGTGCCTCCCTATCAGAACAAATTTATAGACAAAAAAGGTAAAGTGACTTCCAACAATCGAAAGTGAGGTGTAGAAACAATGAGATTGGTTACAGCTGGGCGTTTGCCGTATTTGAACCCAGTTTGAACATTCAGCAGTCTATGAGTGGTTGAAGTATGGCCGCTGGGATTGGCCAACACTCAGCTGTTGTTACAGGTGTATACTATTAAGTTAGGTTTTCAATTTTGCCTGACTATTAAGCTAGGTTGCAGTTCATCTGCAAGGACTCAAATATAGAAGTAAGGAGTCCTTCTCAGGCTATATTGAGTTTTCTTTAACAGTTGATATATTTCTTTTTATGCCAGTGCAATGCTGTCTTGGTTACTATAGCTTCGTAGTGTATTTTGAAAGCAGGTAGTGTGATGCTTCCAGCTTTATTCTTTTTCCTCAAAATTGATTTGGCTATTTGAGGTCTTTTGTGGTTCTATAAAAACGTGAGGATTTTATTTTCTATTTTTTTCCTTCATTTTGTTACCTTAATGTATCATATTTATTAATTTATGTATGTTGAACCTTTCTGGCATCTCTGGTATGAATCAATGATAAATGATATTTTAAATGTGCTATTGAATTCAGTTTGCTAGTATATTGCTAAGGATTTTTGCTTCTATGTTAATCAGGGATATTGGCCTGTAGTTTTCTTTGTTGTATAGTTTCCTTGTGCCTGGTTTAGCATCAAGTAAAGCTGACCTTGTAATATGAGTATAGAAGTATTCTCTCCTCTTCAAATTTTTGAATGAGCTTAAGAAGAGTTAGTATTGTTTCTTCTTTAAGTACTTGATAGAATTCAGCAGTGAAGCCCTCCAGCTCCGGCCTTTTCTTGATGCAAAATTTTTTACTAATTCAATCTCCTTACTTGTTATTGGTCTATTCAGATTTTCTATTTTATCATAATGTATTTTGTTAGGTTGTATGAATCAGAAATTTATTCATTTCTTCTAGGTTATCCAATTTGTTGGTGCATAATTGCTCATAATAGTGTCTTATGGTCTTTCGCATTTCTGTTTTATCAGTTGTAATGTCTCCTTATTTGTTACTGATTTTGTATTTTTGAGTCTTCTTTTTTTTCCTTAGGCCAAAGGTTTATTGATTTGGTTTATCTTTTCAAAGAACCAACTTAGTTTTTTTAATATTTGTATTATTTTTCTAATATCTATTTCATTTATCTCTGCTCTGATCTTTATTATTTCCTTCCTTCTACCCACATTGGGCTTAGTTTGTTCTGGATTTTCTAGTTCCTTGGGATGCAATGTTAGGTTGTTTATTTGAGATCATTTTTCTTTTCTCATGTAGGTATTTATTCCTATAAAATTTCATCTTTGAATTTCTTTTGCTGTGTCCCACAGGTGTTAGTATATTGTTTCCAATTTTATTTGTCTCAATAAATGTTTAAAAATTTCCTTTAAATTTCTTTATTGACCCATTAGTTGTTCGGTAACATGTTGTTTAATTTCTGAGTATTTGTGAATTTTTGAAGATTCTCCTGTTATTGATTTCTAGTTTAATAGTGTTGTAGTCAGGAAAAATACTGGATATAATTTCAGTCTTTTTAAATTTGTAGGACTTGTTTTGTGGCCTAAAATGTGATCTATACTGAAGAATGTTTTATGTGCTGTTCAGAAGAATTTGTACACTGCAGCTGCTGGATGGAATGGTTCAGTATGTGTCTGTTAAGTCTATTTGGTCCAGTGTATAGTTTAGATTTGATGTTGGTTTACTTTCCGAATGATCTGTTCATTGATGAAAAAGGGGTTTTGAAGTCTTCTATTGTTGCATTTGCGTTCTATCTCTCCCCTTAGATATATTAATATTTTCTTTACATATTTAGGTATTCTGATGTTCAGCAGATATATATTTATTTATAACTGTCATAGTCTGTGGAAGAATTGACCCCTTTATCATTATATAATAATCATCTTTGTCTTATATTACAGTGTTTGACTTAAAGTCTATTTTATTTAATATAAGCATAGCCACACCTGCTCTCTTTTGGTTTCCATTTGTATAGAATATCTTTTTTGCCTCCTTTCCCATTTTTATGTGCACTTAACATGAGACTCTTGTAGGCAGAATATAGTTGGGTCTGGTTTTTATATACATTCAGCCACTCTGTGTCTTTTGATTGAAGAATTTGGTCCATTTACATTCAAGATAACTATTAATAGGCAAAAACTTACAACTTCCATTTTGTTAATTATTTTCTGGCAATTTCATAGATCATTTTTGTCTTTCTTCCTCTCTTGTCTGCTTTTATGGTTAAGTGATTTTTCTCCAGTGTTATGTTTTGATTCCCTGATTTTTATATTTTATGTATCTATTATAATTTTTGTTTTATGGTTATCACGAGGCTTACAAAAAAACTGTTGTAGTTTTAACATGTTGTTTTAAGCTGACAACAACTAACCTTTGGTCACACACACACACACACACAGAAAACAAACAAACAAAAAACTTCTACACTTTTACTCAACTTCCCTCACCCCAACATTTTTAATTTCTGTTATCACAATTTAAGTGTTTTTACTAGTTTATTTATAGTAATGTTTTCATATCACACATCCCTTAACAAATTATTGTTGCTATTGTTATTTTTAATAACTTTATCTTTTAATCTTCATACTAAAGATACAAGTGTTTTATATACCACCATTAGAGTATTAGAATATTCTAAATTTGACTGTGTACTTACTTTTATGAGTAAGTTTTATACCTTCACATGTTTTTGTGTAACTATTACTTTTTTTGCTCAGTTTCAAGAATTCTCTTTAGCATTTTTTAAAAGACAATTCTGTTGATGAGGAACTCCTTCAGGTTTGGTTTGTCTGGGAAAGTCTATGTCTCCTTCTCCTCCTCTTCCTCCTCCTCCTCCTCCTCCTCCTTCTCCTCCTTCTCCTTCTCCTTCTTCCTATTTCTTCTTCTTACACTTTGTTGCTTTCAGAATCTTCTCTTTGTCATTTACTTTAGACAGTTTGATTATAATATGTCTTGGGCTAGGCTTGTTTGAACTGAATCTGGTTGAAGATTAATGACCTTCTTGTATTTGAATAGTTACATCTTTCCAGGTTTGAAAATTTTTCTACGCTATTTCTTTAAACAGGGTAAGTATATTTTTACTTTTTTCTTTTTACTGTTACACTTCTATGATTCAAGCATTTGTTCTTTTGATGCTGTCTGATAAATCCCATAAGCTTTCTTCAATCATATATATAGTTGGTGCAATAGTAATTGTGGTTTTGGGCATTAAAAATAATGGCAAGGGCTGGGCAGGGTGGCTCACACCTGTAATCTTAGCACTTTGGGAGGCCGAGGCAGGCAGATCATGAGGTCAGGAGATCAAGACCATTCTGGCTAACATGGTGAAACCTCGTCTCTACTAAAAATACAAAAACAAAATTAGCTGGGTGTGGTGGCGGGCGCCTGCAGTCCCAGCTACTTAGGAGGCTGAGGCAGGAGAATGGCATGAACCCGGGAGGTGGAGCTAGCAGCAAGCTGAGGTCGCATCACTGCACTCCAGCCTGGGCAACAGAGTGAGATTCCATCTCAAAAAAAAAAAAAAAAAAGCAAAAAAAGTAATGGCAAGAATATATACACATATATGTATTTCTGACTTTCTGACTTCATATGGTCATTCACACATAATATTTCTATCAATTTTGAATTGCATGTATGACAATGGTCCCATAAAAATATAATGGAGCTGAAAAATTAAGTGATATAGCCATCATATAACACCATAGTGCAATGCATTACATACATATTTGTGGTGTTTCTGATGTAAACAAACCTAATGTACTGCTAGTTGTATAAAAGGATAGCACATACAATTATGTACTGTACATAATGCTTGATAATAATTATAAACAATCATGTTACTTCTTTATGTATTTGCTACGCTATAGTTTTGATAGAGTACACGTGTTCTACTTACTTAAAAAAGTGAAATGTATAAAACAGCCTCAGGTAGGCCTTTTTATGAGGTATTCCAGAATAAGAAATGTTTTCATAGGAGATGATAGCTCCATTGCCTCTGATGATCTTACAATGGGTCAAAATATGGAGGTGGAAGGAGTAATATTGATTATCCTGATTCTGTGTAGTCCTAGGCCAATGTTTGTGTTTGTGACTTAATTTATAACAAAAAGGTTGGAAGCTAAAGTTAATTTATTATTAAAGAAAGAATTTTTAAAAAATACATTCAGCATAGACTAAATGTACTCTTTATAAAGTCTACAGTAGTTGATAATAATATTCTTCACGTTCACTTACTTCTCATTCATGTCTCACCCAGAGCAACTTCCATTCCAGCAAGCTCTACTCACAGTAAGTGACTTAAACAGGTGTACCATTTTTTATCTCTTATATTATATTTTTACTATACCTTTTCTATGTTTAGACACAAATAGTTACCATTGTTTACAATTGCCTACAGTATTCAGTACAATAACATGCTGTACATATTTATAGCTTAGAAGCAATGGACTATACCATATAACCTAGGTTTGTAGCAGTCTATACCATCTAGGTTTGTGTAAGTACCCTCTATGATGTTTGCACAATGACAAAATCACCTAACAACACATACCTCAGAATGTATCCCCATTGTTAAGTGACACATGACTGTATTTTCAAATAATCTGTCTTTGAGTTTCACATATTCTTTCCTCTATTTAGTCAATCCTGCTCTACTTAATTTCTCTATTATATTTTTTATTTCAGTCATTGTATTTTCTTGGCCTAGAATTTCTGTGCTTTTAAAAATTATTATTTCAATTTATTAAATTTCTCTTTCTGATCACTCATTGGTTTTCTCATTTTATTCAATTGTTTCTCTATATTTTCTCGAAGTTCCACCATCTTTATTCATTCCTCCAGGTGAATTCTGAGGTGGTGGCCTGTCTCATGTCCCACTTCTAAGAAAATCAGTCCTATCTGTGACTTATATCATAAGACCCTTCTCCTATGCAGCCTTGCCTAATTGGGTCAGGGTGGGGAATTGATTAAGGTTTAGCCAATCAGACTAACACTTTGGATATTAGGATTGAAGGATCAGAGAAGGAATTAACTAGCTTTGTGGAGCACAATGGAAAAAACAGTCAAGGAGGATCATGTATTAAAAGCAGCATTTTTTTGATGTCCCTTTGTGAGTGGATGAATAAAAGGAAATCAATCTGTAAGGAGAAAAACAAAATATAGCAAGTATCTTCAGGAAGATAAAGATGAGAGTCTCTGTTATCCAGGAAATAGACAGAATAAGCTTCTTATTTACTTTCAATTATTTCCATGCCTGGCTTTCATTTTGTATATTTGTTAAACAAGATACTACGTATAAAGTTTCTTTTCTGTGTCTATCATATATACATACCATATGTGCATATGTGTCTACCAAGAAAAGTTTCTTTCCTAGTGCTCTCTTGTACACTTTCTTGTTCTCTCTCTCAGTTTCACTCTCTTGGTATCTGAAACTCTCTCTCACCCTCTCTCTTTCTGTCTCTCTCTCTGATTTCCTCTTGCTTCCTTTGTCTTTCTAGCATTCTGTCCCTCCTTCCCTTTTTCTTTCTTTGGTAATCTCTATTTCTGTCTTTCCTTTACATATCTCTTTCAGTTTCAATTCCTCTAGATTTATTCTTCTTGAAACTAAAGGGTACAATGAAGTTTTTAAGCACATTGGTAGTACCAATGGACACTTCACATTTATTTAAACTGAAGTAAAAATGTTGTTTTGGGGGGTGGGTTCCTTTGTGCCCCTTAAATCACACTGTTTACCTAAATGTACCTAAGAACAGAATTTGTGGTAAAGCTTTCTAAAATACTGGTTATTAAAGTCTATCTTTTCTGTAGAAGCTATACTCAAAAAGAAAAAAAAAAAAAGAAAGAAAAGAAAGTCTATCCTGGTCTATTTTGAAGAATAGTGTAAACTGTTAGCAGAGCTATGATGTACTTTCAGATGAAAGAATGGAAATTGTGAACTCTGAGAGGCCTGGTGGTATTACTGTAAAATCATTTTCATACTGTTAAGCGACATACTGATGGAGGCACCAGTTTCTTAAACAGTATTCCCTTGATATTTCCAACTTGCCAAGTCTTTTCACAGCTTCCTTTCCGAAATTATGGAGTAGATGAGAGGTATAAAATGTAGACATTTGGATTGAAATTTTTCATTTGGGAATTTGTAAAATAGAAAGAAGTGTGAGCTCCTCCAGTTACTTTATGGTCTGAGTACCAGATAGAACAAATGAAATCTCACCTTCTATATGGAGCTGAAGTTTCACATGTGGTCATTACAATGAAATCCCTAAAATAAGTAATTATCATAAATAATCTAAGGTTATTATCATAACTTTATCCAAATTGAGTACTCTGTTGATTTGGTTCACTTGGATTATATGTTATTTTTAAAACATACATTAATTTTAAAGAGTTTATAATATTACATGTATACGTTAAAGTATAATAAGAAAACCAACCTTTTGTATCTGCCAACCAGTTTAAAAAATAGAACACTCAAATATAATGTAGCTCCTTCTGTACCTTTGGTAAAAATTTTACTCTTTCTTTTTCAATCCATTTTCTTCTTTCATTTCCCTCCACCTTCTATATTTTCCTGC
The DNA here is from genome assembly GCF_028885655.2 of Pongo abelii. Taxonomy (NCBI): domain Eukaryota; kingdom Metazoa; phylum Chordata; class Mammalia; order Primates; family Hominidae; genus Pongo; species Pongo abelii. Next base: position 91,568,863 of record NC_071991.2, read on the forward strand.
CTAAAATATCAGTGCAAGGAAGAATTTAAGTGAATAATATTTTGTTGGATTCAGTGTTTTATCATTAATGATGATGTTAACTGTTTATTTTTATTTTTGATACTCTTCATCAGATTGAAAAAATATTTTTGTATTTCTAGTTTACTGAAAGTTTTCATCAAGAATAAAAATGGAATTTGCCAATTGGTTTTTTCTACATACACTGGATTACCATATATAATTTTCCTTTTATTCTGCAACAGACACTAACTATGATTCTTAATTTCTGATCTAAAAATTCTCATGGGAGAGAACTGATTGGCCTAGTATCAGGAATGAACATGAGTCCAGCCAATTGTAACCCAGGGCAGGATATATGTCAGGTTCATGTAGATCATCGCCCAGACAGTAGGGACTATGGTTAAAGACCCTGTAATCAAGAATGTGGCATGTTCTATAGCATCTATAGTATATATTGGGTGGGGGTAGTAAAAAGATGATGGCTACCTGTTCTATATCTTTTTTCTCTATATTTTAATTTTATCATATTAGTCTGGTAGTCCTCCCATCCCATGATAAAAGGCAGTTGTTACATAAATTAATAAGAGGTAAATGCAAAATGTCATCAGTATTTACTAAATGTTTTCTGTAAGTCATAATAAATAAAATTAGATCAATAAACCATGAGAAAGCCATCATTTATAAAGTATTTTTATTTCTCCTCATATTTTACTATTGAAAGGTGTCTTCTTGCTAAATTAAGGCCAAATTGTCAAACTAATTTATATTTAATTCAATACTCTCAGCTTACTTAGGAGATTATTACAAACAGGCAATATTTTATTTCCCGTTATGTATCTTGGCACAATACCAAGTTTGACATTAATTGACAGTTATTCTGACTTAATTAAATCAGAATTTTTGAAAAAGTACTCAGTGACAATGTAATAAACGGATTTGGGCATGGATGATGAACACACTATCAATACAGCAGACAAAAATGAGGGGGCATTATATAAGTTTTGGTGAGGTGGAATAGCAAAGAATAATGAAAAAAAAGCACAACAAAATTTGAAAGCCAATGATTTGACTTCCTACAGGCTTAATGGGTTGGGGATATTTTCTACCTATCAAATATTTACAAAATAAAATCAAGTATTACCTATCAACTTAAAAAGCTAAGGTTGTCTAATGTAATACAATAACATACTGGGAACTTTTCTTTAACTATAAGTAATATTTGAATAGTTATTAGCCTTTCATTCATTTTAGTTTAGAAGGAAAATTTCAAAAACATTACTGTGTGGGAAGGTGGGTTGTGGTATTCTCTGCAATGTGTAATGGTTCATGTATTCAGTTCACTACTCGTTGATATAAGCTGTGAAAGAAATATTTTGACCAAATTCTTACTGAAAAAACATCTTACTCTTTGTATATGGAGAAATCGAATATGCAATGGGCAATAGCCAGGGCATAAATGACAATAAAACTTTGACCCATAATCTGAACCAACCTGTGGTGAACCAGACCTCTGCAGCACTCATCCCAGAGTGAACAGCTTTTCTTCAATGACTGTCAGCTTCCCTAAATTTTTCCCCTGCTCCCAACTCAGCATCAACAAGTGAAAGTCAAATACACTCCCTAAACCAAGTGACAGGATGCCCCACATAGTTAATCCACTTCCAGCTTCCCCATGCCAACAATCTCCAATCAGAGCATATCTAAAGCTTTTTTTTTTTTTTTTTTTTTTTTCTTCTTCACTACAAAGCTTCCCTCTCTGGTAAATTCCTTGAGTCTCTGACAAGTCCAAGTGATGGTGGCTGCTTCCCTTATGATAGAAAGCTCTGAATAATTAGTCTTCATTAGTTTGCATTTGGTGGTCTTTATTTCCACAACATAGTTTTCAATGTCAAGGAGCATTAAATATTCACTTAAAAACTTAATATCAGAGCAGTTTATTCTAATTTTAAAAATTATATAAATTATTTTATAATGTCTGTGAGAATATATCTAGATACAGTGGTAGACTGATCACATCCATTATTTACCTTCAAAGACATTCATTACAAATAAACCTTCAACAATGTAGAGAATGGCAACTGAGTATTAGTAGACAAGATATATCAATACATTTGTAAAAAAAACAAGTTGGCCAGGCATGGTGGCTCACGTCTGTAATCTCAGTACTTTGGGAGGCCGAGAAGGGCGAATCACAAGGTCAGGAGATCGAGGCCATCCTGGCTAACAGGGTGAAACCCTCTACTAAAAATACCAAAAATTAGCTGGGCGTGGTGGCACACGCCTGTAGTCCCAGCTATTCAGGAGGCTGAGGCAGGAGAATTGCTTGAACCCAGGAGGTGGAGGTTGCAGTGAGCTGAGATCGTACCACTGCACTCCAGCGTGGGGGACAGAGTGAGACTGTCTCAAAAAAAAAAAAAAAAAAAAAAAAAAAGAGACAAGTTACCTGATGGATGGACAATACAATGAAGGAGGTTACAGCCTGGAAGGAGCATGTATATCCTGAAGAATCACAAAGAAACTTAGAGTCAGAAATTTCTTTTTGTACAGAAATGAGTTTTGTCAGGTTAACTAGAGAATGTAGTGTCCCGAAATAAAGAGGCTTGTATTCTGGGTTTTCAAGCTTTCAACAATAACCAACTCTCTGCTCAACTCTAAAACATCAGGGAATTAAGGAGTTCCAACTGAATTTACACAATTCTTAATTGGATAACCAAATGGGGAGCACTGCTTCTGAGTAAGATGGAATAAGTTTAAGCAAGACCAAAATTTGAGGTATAAAGTTCATATTTTTTAAAGGTATCAGAAAGCTGCATAGGAAAAGAAGTCTTGATGAGCTAATAGTCCAGAGATAGGATCACCCTTCAGACATGAGCTAACAATAAGCATCTTATTTGCTTTGGTAGCATTTGGTGATTTTGAGGCTAGGCTTCGGGTACAGGTGTGTCACAACCAAAGGACCTCTTCAAGGTAAAAGGAAAACTTAGCAAAGCTTTAAGCAGTTTCATGGAGAGGTAATAATTAAAGTTAATAGTTGAGGAGACCCAACAAAAAGCTTAATTTCTAAAGAATTTGCTGAAATGTAAGGCAGCAGGGAGCCCAAAAAGCATAGTCTGGATCAATGTATTAGCTCAAACAATGGGAGCAGCTCTATCAGTTTGCCTGGTTGGTCTACAGCAAATGAAATTGAAATTGCAGAACTTCCTTGGTACACTCTAGAAGAAAGTCTACAAAAGACTATGGAGACTGGGATCCTAGAGTAGACTTATCACTTAAGTCATCCTCAGTCACTCCCAAACTATGTCCCCTGGGAGAGTACAAAGGATACCTTCTTTACAAAGCTTTCTAGAAATGCAGTGTTGAGCAGTGCCCAGAAATTCTTGAAGAGCTCTGTGGAGGCTAAGAGTACAACCGGAAAGCCATTGAACAGGGCTCCCTAAATTCAAGTCAGATGATGTGTAGCTGGGATTGCAGAAACTGAGTGTTACTTAATCACCAGGGGAAATGTGGATGTCGTTTTTGTAAAAGACATCACAGTCAATGCGGTAACTAGAATGATTTGAACTGCAGGGTCTTTGCCGTTGGCTAATAAATCATGGTCTATCTGTAACTGAAATACATACACAGTCTACAAAATTCTAATTTAGTGTACATATTCTAAAAAGCTCTGAATCTTGTCAGTAGGTATCTGACTTGAATTATCAAAACAGACAGTTACGATCCCTCCAACAATTCCCATACTTGATCCAGTTCACAGACTCAGAACTCTTGGAATGTATGGGAGGCCAGGACTCCTTCAGGAAGAACTTAAGGGGTTAACTGCCAAAATCGTATACTATAAATCTTCTTTCTTCTACAAAGAGCTTGTGGTTGTTTTTGAGGGTGACTGAGAATTTGGGAAGGGGTAACAAACAGAGCTTTTCCAGGCACTGATTGTGAACTGACCCTAATTTCAGGAACACCAAACACTATTCTGGCCCATGACTGAGTGGGGCTTATGGAAATTAGAGGATCAACAGAGGTATGGCTCCAGATCATCTCAAAGTGGGACCAGTGGGTCCATAAATTCAACTTAATTTTTTTTGTTTGTTTTGTTTATCCAGTTCTGCAAGTCATTTGAATAAAAGCACTTAGCAAATGACAGAATCCTCACATGTGCTTTTTGACCCATTAAGCATTTGTTGTAAAACTTTAGCAGCCAATACTCACACTCACAGCATCTAGAATATGGGTATACTGGCTCAGAAAAGGAATCTTGGAGTGTCATTAACAGGGTCCGCTACTGCAGTTATTTCTGGGAGACTGGGTAAGGGACTGGACATTTACATTTTCAATGTTCTTTTAAATTGCATCTTCATTAATTTTAAATTTATGTTTCACTCCCTTCTCTGTTTGAATTTTATTTTTACATATTATTTTATGATAATTTTAAACAATTTAAGGAAGAGAAAACAAATTCTACTTTTTAACATGTACCCTTAAAAAGTTAATATAGAATGGCTTACATGCGTCTTTTTAATAATTCCTATGTTGAAAATTTGAAATGCCAACTTTTCAACCCAACACAGAAGCCTCATTCTTCAAGAAATGCAAAAAAAAAAAAAAAAAAAAACCTGGTACTTATTGTTTTAAAAATTTTCTAGATATATCCAAACTCTCACTATTTCTCCATATTTCTTCTATATTGCATTTGTATTGTAGATGGTAGCAAAAAAAGGCTTTTGCAGACATAAAATACTCTATTAGTCTGAGTTCTCTAGATAAACAGAATTAATACAAGATAAATGGGTATACGTGTATGTGTATGTGTGTAAGTAGGTAAATATATGTGTATGTGTACACACACATATGTATATATACATACATATACATGTGTACACACACATATGTATATGTACGTACATATAGATGTGTACACACATATGTATATGTACGTACATATACATGTGTACACACATATGTATATGTACGTACATACACATGTGTACACATATACATGTATATGTATATGTACATATACATGTGTACACACATATATGTATATGTACCTACATATACATGTGTACACACATATATGTATATGTACCTACATATACATGTGTACACACACATATATGTATATGTACATACATATACATGTGTACACACACACATATGTATATGTACATACATATACATGTGTGCACACACATATATGTATATGTACATACATATACATGTGTACACACACATATATATGTATATGTACATACATATACACAGAGAGGAGAAAGAGAAATATTTATTATTCAGATGGTCCCTGACTTAACCATAGTTTGACATACAATTTTTTTACTTTACTATGGTGCAAAAGTGATTCACATTCCTTAGGAACCATACTTCAAATTGTGAATTTTGATCTTTTCCAGGTCTAGTGATATGTGATACAATATTCTCTCTCAATTCTGGGGAGCGGTGAACAACCAATACTCTGAAATGTGCTGTGTTGCCAGCATTTTTTGATATTGCATCTTGTGTTTTTGCATCCCATTATGTCTACAAAACACCCATTGTCATCTTATAACATTTTTAACTTACTGTGGGTTTATGAGACTGTAACCTCATCAAAAGTTGAGAAGCATCTGTAACCAGCTGGCTCACATGGTTACAGAGGCTGAGAAACCCCAGGATCTGCAGTTGGCCAGCTGGAGAAGCAGAAGAGCGAGTGGTATTCCAACCTGAATCTGAAGGCTTGAGAACCAAGAAGAGCCATGAGTGTCAGTCCCAGTTTGCGTCCAATTCTGAAGTCCAGAGAAGACTAATGTCCCAGCTCAAAGACAGTCAGGTAGAGAGTGAATTCTCTGTTACTCTGCCTTTTTGTTTTATTGAGGCCTTCAAAGGATTTAATGGATTAGATAAGGCTCACCCACAGAGGGGAGGGCAGTCTGCTTTATTCAGTATACCAATTCAAATGTTAATTTCATCCAGCAACACCCTCACAGAGACACCCAGAATAATGTTTAATCAAATATTGGGCACCTTGTGGCCAACTTAATTGATACATTAAAATTAACCTTCAAAAGTTCCACCACGTTCGTTCTGAGGAACTTAAAACCAACTTGGCTCCACTTACTTATTTTAAAGATAATATTATAGACTTACAGAGAAGAAAGATGAATTGCTTAAAATGGCAGATGTTTGGAAGAAGAGCTATCATTCACAATTATTGTGTTGCAGTCTCCTATTAACATACTGTCTACGTATTTTACAAATCATAACTCTGAAACTGAAAAGGTTTGTTTTTTGTACTTTTCAGACCTTGCGTTAAATCCTTATATATTAGGGAAGAGATAAATAAAATCAGAGTATATGCATTTTGGTGCAAATAAATATTAATGATTGAGTATTTTAAAATTATGAAATGGTTAAATTTCCAAAGTTTTCTTAGAATAAGTTTTTATTCCAGAAAAGGGGAGAGAAGAGTGTGTGGAAAATTTTAGGACAAGAACTACAATTTTTCATTGGACGTCAGAAGAGGCAAGATGAGATCTTAGACCTAGAGATAGTAGGTAAGCACTAAATGTCAACTAAGCCAGCTGTCAATTCCAAGAAGGTCAAATGAAGTAAGAGAGAACCTCTCCATAACAAAAGTTGAATATAAGTAAGAGACAGAAATGTTAATCATGCTTTCTGACAAAATGTCTAAAAGTAAATAATACTTTTGTATTTGCCTGTAAATATATAAAATATACCTGTATAGATAGAGAAGAAAATGATCATATTTGTTATTTTCAGACAAGGAACCAGTTGTTGGAAAGAGAGTGAGGTGATTAAGAATTTCCAAAACACATCCTTTGTTACTCTTGAATTTTGAACCATGTAAATGTTTTATCTATCTAAAAATTTCAAATATTATGAGATAATGCCCCAAATTAAAAAAAAATAAGGACTAAAGTTTTAAAAATAATGAAATTAAATATTGTCTAATCATACCTTACATTTGTTGAACACATACATGTGCCAGGCATTTTATACTCATCACTTCATTTAATTCGTATTATCAATCCCATTTTTTAGATATTGGGAAAATGAAATTCAATGAGATTGTCTTTTTATGTTTTTCATAGTTTTGAGCTTTGTGAAAGACAACTAGAACAGTAAGCATTTGTCTTCAATTAAACTAAGAAATTAATTAAACACCAGATAAACACTGTTGTAGCAATTAGTACTTACAATCTCCTCAGGTATTTCTTGGTAAATATTGCATATTAGCTTCATAATTGCTTTACTGTGGTAAATCATGTTCAAGAACAGATTTTCTATATGTTCCATGAAAGTAGGTGACTATGCATTCCACCTTTATTCATGAAAATCTAGTCTGTTTTACAACTGACAGTTGAAGTTTATCCTGCTCACTTTTTTAAATTGCTTATAATTACAAATTAAATTTGTATATTAGCAAATATATATTCTAAAATTTGACTGAAATTTACTTTAAAATAGAAACGTTATGCTGAAACAAAGGTATCTGGAAGGCTGAGCTTTGGACCCAGAATCTTGTTGACTAATTGCCCAGGTCATATAGTCTCTTGGAGACAGAAAGTGAGTCACAAAATTGGACTTAGAATCACACTGCCTTCCGTGTCTTCCCTCTCTGCCACTCTAAATGATCTTCAATGAGGAGAACTAGATTGTGGTATGTTGGAAGCCATGTGGAAAGCATTTTCTTTACTGCTTGTTGAGATTGAAAGTGATCTTAAATTCAACTTTAGAAAACTCTTATTTAGGTGCATTTTTCAATATCACTCTTTGCACAAAGAGTTGCCCATAGAAATTCTAACACAATTTTAACATCTTACATTTGTAAGAAAGGCAAACCAACAAACTACATGAGATAAAGCTGGGCTTTAATGATTATCATATTTCTGGAATTCTGCTTTATGTTTTGCTGAATATCTGAAAGAAGAGCAACAAAAAACCTCTTCAAAGGCTATATATAATTTCTAAAATGATAAAATATATAATGCCCCTATCCTTGTGAATCTGAGTGCTTCATATTTTTGTGCTGGATATTAGTAAATTTATTTCAGCTATTCCATGCAGATTTGGAAGGAAAAAAAAACTCTCCCATATAAGTGAGTATTACTTGCACAATTTTAATTTCCTGGTCCTATAATTTCAGGATAAATCCCTCTTATGTTAATTATTAATCATTTTAGTAAAACAAGACTTCTCATATTGGCTCTTGTTTCATATCTGAATCATATTCGTCTCAACAACAGCTATTTGTTACAGTTTAAAAGATTTCCAGAGATAGAGCTTTCCAAATAATTGCTGTGTAGGAATAATGTAAATACTGTCTCCTACAGTATAAATTCACTAAGTAATATTTCATAAATTATTTTCATGACTTATCAGTATGAGTTTAAGCCAATTCAAAATCAGAATTACATTTCTGAGGGCATGCATTTCACATGTCAATAACATCAGAATAATGACTATAGTATTCAAATATTAAGATTTTATTTCCTAGAAATAATTCTGTTTCAAAAAGAAACTTCAACTTTTAAGAGCAAACTCAAAAGTCTCTAATACTTAATTTCATTTGAAGCACTGCTTTATGCAATGATGATAGAATGTATTTAACAAATCTGTGTCTAGATTTTTACATTATTTTATTTATTTATTTTTTTGGAAACAATTGGCTTCTAAATTTCATTCTGATGCCTCATTTCATTGTAACTCCATGCCACCTGAAAATAATCTAGCAGAGGGTTACACCTAACCAAGTCCAATGGAGATGGAAACATTTAAGTATCTCTTTGGAGGAAAGGAAATGGTATTGTTAATGTGCCTCTCTATATACTGTGTCAGCCTCATAGTTAAGTCACACTATGGACTCATACCAAACCCTATTCATGATCGCACCTCTTATCCCTTTATTAACCTTTAGGTTTTTACGATCTGTTAGGCATAGATACACATCTGTTCAACAGACCAAAGCCATACCTAGCCACCTGCCTAAATGTTTCAAAAGTTACTTGTAAAAATGCCTTGAATGTATAAACAGTGCCTAGCTTCACTTTAAGATGAACGTATTTTCTATGCATCACAATCCTTAAGGCCCTGACTTTAACAACTCAAACAGTTCACTCCTGCAGCTATTTGGTTCTGGATTTGGATGCAGCATAACATCTCAGGTTTAAAGTATTTTGTATCATTTAATAGGAGGAGGGTGCAAATTAACCATGGGAATATATGATAAAAATTCTTTTATAATGCACTTGTACCCAAGTGCAAATTTAATTTGTATTATATTTCCTAGGTCTAGATGGCATAATAGAAATCTTAATATTTTTAAAAGCAATTTAAATATTAAAGTATTTAAAAATAACTTGATGTTATCTCATTTATTTCAAAGTCCTGTATGAAAGGGTGGGCATTCTTATGTATTTTTTCATTAAAATTTTCTTTTCTATAAATATTCTACCATCATATCTTTTAATTTATGTTAAAATTATAAGGAAAATACTCAATAGTTAATAAAGCTAGATCAAATTAAAGACATCAGAGGTAACAGAAGAAGTTCAACTTTAACTAGAATAAGTTTGGATGCCTGTCAAATGGTACATGGAAATGAGAAATAAAGCTAAAGCTAAGATTAACTTGTTGTCTGTGACACAGTAAATTACTGAATTTAGAAACAATAACAAGCGATAATATAGCATTTATCATATCACTGATAATTTCACATTATTATAGACTACAGGATAACACAATACTTAAGATATACCATGAGGCTGAGTTGGATTTTACTTAAAGAAAATATTGACCAATTAAAAACATACCCAAGTTGGGATTGTGTCGTATTTGGGAAAACTATAGTAGTCCAGGTAGCCTCTGTTACACTTCTGGTAACCTTGTAAGAGGCATAGAAAAAGACATTAGGGATTCAATTTGGATAGGGGCAAGGAAACCATAAGTAGAAGTGGCACTATCCATTGCCACTATAAATAGGTTCATGTGTTGAAATCTTAACAGGTTATTTTTAAAAGAGTACTATTTGTAGGTCAAGAAGCTTACAAATCAGAAAAACAAATTTCATAAAATGCCTTTGATTCTAATTATAGAAGGCCATGCTATTTTGGATAATAAATGAACAGAAATTTGATTTAAAAATGCAAAGTTATTTCATATGTAAATAGCACTTTCCATTTCTCCCACACTGGTGGAAGCATAATTCCATTATGAAATCTATTGAAGTAGATTTATTAGAAGTTAACTGCATGGTAGATGTGTAATGTTCAAGGGCCTGTAGAATTTCAGCAGATTTTGCGTATGGCTGTAGTTCTCAGCAAAATATTTGTTTAATAAATACATTAAAAATACTTCTGAATATTTAAAATGTACAGTACCTTTTGTGGTCTAGCCATTTTTCCATGAATTTAATATAAATCAAGGAGTTTTAAATGTGTATTTTTGAATACGTAAACAATATAACATTCAACACATTGTTTATATTTAGAGTAAAATAATACATATTTATACAAGATTTATAACTAAAGCAATCTTATTGCTCAAATGTATCTAAAGAACATAATGATTTCTGTTACATTTTATGTCATATGTCTTTGGCAGCTTAAAATTTATTATAATGATACTAATGAAAATAATAGCAATTATTGGTCTTAAGATAAAAGTGAACTATATAATGAACTACTATACATTCTCATTGGCTACTGCAGCTTTTTCTAAAAAATAAGACAAGTTAAATATATGTATATATTTATGCATACTTTTTAAAGTGTACATTTATATATTTATGCATACCATTGAAAGACATTTCTATATTTATGCAGACCAAATTAAATATACACACATACATATGCATGCGCACGTGCGCGCACACACACACACACACACCCCATTATAGATGGAAAGATATGGACATGTACCTTCAATTCTTTTTCTGTTTGCTTGTTTAACTGGGTGTTCTCCAGTACTATGATTAAAATATCAGCAAACAAGACACAATTATGTTGTCAAAGAATCAACAGTGAACATAAGATTTGTTGCTGCTTCATTACTTCTCATAATTTTTAGTGGCTAGCCCTTTAATACAGGTGTTTGTCATTATCAGTCACTGAGAGAATCTCTCAGCTATTCTCCTCTTTGAGTTAACTTTCACTGACTTGTTGATGCAAGGAGTATATTTCCCTCAAGCAACTGGCTTAAAAGCACTTATAATTCTGAGAGGAACATTTTATGTTGTCTCTGTTAAAATGTTCAAATTATAACTTTCTGCTAGATTTATGGATGTAGAGAGGAACAAACTAACGTGCTCCTGGTAGAAATTACTGGTGTGATGAGAATGAAACAGGTAATTTTGCAGTTAACAACAGTTTCAGGAAACTTCCTTTCTATTATTGTTTATCCTTATGTTAGAAGTTGGAAGGTATTGTACTACTGATAAAAACCATTATACAAGTTGGAATGTGAGCTGCTTGTACAACCAGTATTTCCTCAGACCACACTGGACTAAAAATTCAATAGTAGTTTGAAAATTATACTGCAGAACTGTGAGAATTTAGTTACCTTCAGATCCCTCCCAGCAGTTATAAGCATTTCCTGTTAGAAAGGCGTCTCAAAATGCTCCCAAGATTAACTCCTTGGGATTCCAGAAGATAGATAGTTACAATTTAAGTGTACACCTCCTCTGCCAAGACTCAGATGCAAGTCCATAGGAGATGAATTTAGGAATCATTTTAATAACACACTGCTCAAGAGTTAATATTTTCTCTCTCTTCCAGACTTTACCAGGCGTCTTCAACTCTCTCTCCTCAGGAAGATGTTCTCTCATGAAGTATCATAGTTTACATCTGCTGGTCCATGTTGTTGGCCCTTTAGATTTGCTGTTCAGGCCTTCTAATGTATATATATAATATATGTGTGTGTGTGTGTGTGTGTGTGTGTGAGAGAGAGAGAGAGAGAGAGATTATGTCATAATGTATAATATATCATATAATTATATCATAATGATATGTGATATAGCATAATATATATGTCATATAATATGCATCATGTTATGCATTTTACTACTATGGATACTTCATATAGATGGAATCACACAATATTTCCCTTATAAAGTATGTAGTTGAGTGGCATTAAGTACATTCATATTATTGTGCAACCATCACCACGATTCATTTCTAGAACATTATCTGTATCTCAGTATCCAAATATCCTTCTTATTTCTCTTATAAAGAGACCAGTCATTAGATTTACAGCCCACTCTAAATCCAAGATGATTTTATCTTGAGTTCTTTAATTAGTTACATAGGCACAGACCCTATTTCCAAATAAGGTCACATTCTGAGGTTCTAGGTGGATTATATGATGTGAGTCTGTGTCTTCTTCCAAATCTCATGTCAAATTGTAATCCAGAGTATTGAAAGAGGGGCCTGGTGGCTGGTGATTGGATCATGGAGGTGGACTTCCCCCTTGCTGTTCTTGTGATAGTGAGTGAGTTCTCATCAGATGTGGTTGTTTAAAAGGGTGTAGCACCTTCCCATTCTCTCTCTTCCTCCTATTCTGGCCATGCAAGACGTACCTCCTTCCTCTTTGTCCTCTGCCATGACTGTAAGTTTCCTGAGGCCTTCGCAGCCATGCTTCCTGTACAAGGTGCAGAACTGTGAGTCAATAAAACCTCTTTTCTTTTATAAACGTACCCAATCTCAGGTAGTTCTTTATAGCAATATAAGAAAAGACTAATACATGAAATTAGTACTGAGAAGTGGGACATTGATATAAAGATACCTGAACATGTAGAAGCAACTTTGGAAGTGGTTATGGGCAGAGGTTGGAACAGCTTGGAGGACTCAAAAGAAGACAGGAAGATAGGGAAAGTTTCAACCTTCCTAGAGACTTTTTAAATTGTTGTGATAGTGACATGAACAATGCAGTTCAGGCTGAAGTAGTTTCAGATGGAGATGAGGAACTTAGTGGGAACTGGAGTAAAGGTCAATCTTGCTATGCTTTAGCAAAGAGACTGGATGCATTGTACCCCTGCTCTAGGGATCTATGAAACTTTGAACTTGAGAGTGATGATTCAGGGTATATTGCAGAAGAAATTTCTAAACAGCAAAGCATTCAAGATGTGACTTGGCTGCTTCTAACAGTGTACAATTGTACGCATGACAGTATAGTCATATGTGTGAGCAAAGAGGTGATCTGAAACTGGAACTTATATTTAAAAGAGAAGCAGAGCATAAAAGCTTAGAAAATTGGCAGCCTGGCCTTGTGGTAGAAGAGAAAACCTCATTTTCTGGGGAAGAATTCAAGCTGGCTGCAGAAATTTGCATAAGTAAAGTGGATCTGTAAGTTAATACCCAATACAATGGGGAAAATGCCTCAAAGACATTTGAGAGAACTTAACACAGCCCCTTCCATCACGGGCCAAGAGGCCTAGTAGGGAAGAATGCTTTTGTGGGCCAGACCCAGGGCCCCACTGCTCTGAGCAACCTTGTGATGCTGTACCCTGTGTCCCAACCACTCCAGCTCCAACCATGGCTAAAATGGCCCCAGATACATCTCAGGCTGCTGCTCCAGAGGATACAAGCGTAAGCCATGGCAGCTTCTATGTGGTGTTAAGCATGCAGGTGCTCAGAGGGCGAGAATTGAGACATTGGAGCTTCCACCTACATTTCAGAGGACATATGGAGATGCCATGGCTGCAGGGATGAGGCCCTCATGGAGAAACTCTACTAGGGCAGTGCAGAGGGGAAATGTGAGGTTAGAGTCCCCACACAGAGTCTCCACTGTGGTACTGCCTGGTGGGGCTGTGAGAAGAGGGCCACCATCTTTCAGACCTCAGATCCACTGATAGCTTGCATCATACACCCTGGAAAAGCTGCAGACACTGAACACCAGCCTTTGAGAGCAGCCATGGGAGATGAGCCCTGCCGAACCACAGTGGCAGAGCTGCCCAAGGCCTTGGGAGTCCACCTTTTGCATTAGTGTGACCCGGATGTGAGACATGGAGTCAAATGACATTATTTTGTAGCTTTAAGATTTAACAACTGCCCTGCTGGGTTTTGGACTTGCATAGGGCTTGTAGCCCTTTGTTTGGGCCAATTTCTCCCTTTTGGAAAGTCAATATTTACCAAATGCTTAACCCCCACTGTATCTTGGAAGTAACTAACTCGCTTTTGATTTTACAGGCTCATAGGCAGAAGAGACTTGCTTTGTCTCAGATGATTTGGACTTGAGAATTTGGACTTTTGGAATGAGTTCAGACTTTGGAGGACTGTTGGGAAGGCATGATTACATTTTGAAATGTGAGAAGGACATGAGATTTGGGAGGTGCCAAGGGTGAAATGATATGGTTTGGATCTCTGTCCCCACCCAAATCTCATGTTGAATTGTAATCTACAATGTTGCAGGAAAGGCATGGTGGGAGGTCATTCGATCATGGAGGTAGATTTCCTCTTTGCTGTTCTCATGATAGTGAGTGACTTCCCATGAGATCTTGTTGCTTAAAAGTGTGTATCACCTCCTTCTTCTCTCTTTTCCTCCTGCTCTGGCCATGTAAGACATGACTCCTTCCTCTTTGCTTTTCACCATTAATGTAAGTTTCCTTAAGCCTTCCCAGTCATGCTTCCTGTACAGCCTGTGGAGCTGTGAGTCAATTAAACATCTTTTCTTTATAAATTACTCAGTCTCAGGTAGTTCTTTATAGCAGTGTGAGAATGGTCTAATACAGTGGATGTTAATTTTGGGGGAGGGGAACACTATTCCATCCACTATAAGTCACTAGGCATGTTCCTTTTCTTTATCTGTCCTTTTTTTGACCTGATTTTATTCCGTTGTGGCATTTATTGCATGATGTCTTAGAAACACAGGTTTGTGTGTCTAATGAACCCTTTAAAATCAGGTTTTTAATCTATCCTTGTAATTACAGTTCTAGTAGAGTGTCTGGTACATATCAGTATTCAAATATTTTTTAGTTCAGCATTTTCTATTTTTCTAAGCATAGGAATTTTCTGGTATTTATACCTCAATTTTTCACTACCTTTGTTTTCACTGTCTTCTTAGTCTGATAATACTAACCACAGAACCATGTCTATCATTAATTCAAAACACACAAATTAATTTTATTCATGGTTAGTTCTAACATCATACTACTTCATACATGCTCGATAAATTTTATGAGTTGACTCTATTTCTATCCTTAAGTTTGGCAACTTGAAAGGAGCTAGTGTTATAATCCACGATTTCCTGATGACATTTTACATGTTGAAATCCTCATTTTAATATTCTAATCTGTAAAGATGGTTTATATTAGAAGGATTGGAAAAAATATCAAACTAGGCAACTTGGAAATACAACAGGGGACCAAGTAAACATATAGAGGTTGAAATAAAAGAATAAGAGAGAGAACAACTTCTATAGAAACAATAAAAATGTAGATTATTTTCATGATTTTGAAACAATAAAAGCTAGTTCCAATCAATGCTATTTCATCCTTAATTTTTTCTATTTTTAGCTAGTTGCATATTTGTGATATTTTAAATATAATACCAGTATTTTATATAAAATCACTTGTAGAGTAAATAATATTTATTTTATCAGAAGATCGACAATTTTCACTACGGTAGAGGACTAGTTGTGTGCACTCCTTTCTTACTGCAAAGTTGTTGCCAAGAAGAGGCTGCCCAACAGTGAATGTCTATTCAGCCCTAAGCCCATCAAAACTCAGTTTAGCTGTGTAACCAGTACTTGCCAAGAGAACATGAGTGAAAGCTATATTTTCTTTCTGGGCCAGAGAAGTTAGGAATCAGGTGTGTATTTTCTACTCAATCATGTCCTATCTTTCAGATGAAGGCAGAGGAAATAGAGACCCTGGAGAAAAAGGAACAATAAATGGAATGTGTGTGTCTGCTGAATGGACGGTCTGTCTGTAACCAGGAATATCTATACTATATTCTTACCTCAGCAAAAAAAGCCAACATTGTGGTAGGCAACTGAAATTTTAGAATTTACTGCAGCAAGTGCTAATCTAACATATACAGAAATTGGTACTGGAAGAAGATGCAAGCTGTAAACAAAAATTAGCATATGTGCCATAAGCTTAATGGTCAGGTGGCAGGTGGTAAAGATATAGATATCTTAGTTTGGAAAGTTGGAGATTCATCATAAACAAGGCAATTGCTTTGTAAAACTGTTTTCTGAACTAGCAGGCATACAGTTAGCAGATTTTGAGTTCACCAAGAATAACTCTATAACAATACATAGTTTTAGTAAGAAACTCATGCCATTAAAACACAGGCTCTGCCGGGTGCAGTGGCTCATGCCTGTAATCAAAGCACTGTGGGAGGCCGAGACAGGCGGATCACCTGAGGTCAGGAGTTCAAGAGCCTGGCCAACATGGTGAAACCCCGTCTCCACTAAAAATACAAAAATTAGCCAGGCATGGTGGCTTGCGCCTGTAGTCCCAGCTACTAGGGAGGCTGAGGCAGGAGAATAATTTGAACCTGGAAGGTGGAGGTTGCAGTGAACCAAGATCACACCACTGTACTCCAGCCTGGGTGACAGAGCAAGACTCCATCTCAAGAAAAACAACAACAACAAAAAAAAAAACCACAGGCTCGAAACAAAGAACACGTGCAGAGTGCTACCATTAAGACAAGGCTTCAGGGCCTAACAAACTTAAGAGTGTAGCTGGCATAACCTTTAGTGGACTTCTGGATGGATTAAGGTGGTACCTTGCAGATTCTATTAGTTGGACAAAAGGGATCCCATAAAGCCGAAGTGCATGGCTTACAGGAATCTGATATGTTCCAAGCTTCAGTAAATAAGTGCAGAGGGAAAGGTATGACTCAAAAAGACTTGTGGCTTATGGAATTGACTTGAATAGAACCCAGAAAACCTTCAAAATTTTGGCAAAAAAAAACCCTTTGATATTCAAGGTATAAAAAATACTTACAGGACTCTAACTTCATACAAGCACAATATGGGCTTACAAAGCCACTCAGCCATTAAGAATGTGTAATTCAATGCCCTTTTCAGATATGGTCAAGGGCGACAATTTAAAAGGGGCGCCTCACGTAATAAAGCAAGAATCCTGGGGAAGAATGTTCTGAGGAACTATGTTCATGAAGCAGATAAGAGGCCTGATCAAGGGACGTGTTTACCTACTCATGTGTTAGGTAAACCTTGCAACATTTGACCTCCAGAATTTCAGAATTTCTGTGGAACAATAGTTACTATGTGACTCTCATTTTCCTTTTTAAATGAGAATGTTTATTGAATTATTCTATCAATGCTGTGTGGAGGACAGTCTGTCTTTTTAGTTTATTGGTTTTCAGAGCAAGAGTATCTTCATCTGGATCTGAGGTAGATCATAAAGCCCTAGTCTTCAAGCCTGATTTTTTGAATGTATGAAAATTTGGGGGTTGGGACCGGGTAACTAAATTTTGCAGCAGTAGACAAAATCCCACCCCTCCACTCCCACTCCCGTTTCTTCTCTTCTGCACGGGATCTTTCGAGTACCTAAAATGAAGTGATGTATCTCCTCATACCACTAACATTAGGCTCAGCCACATAATCAGCTTTCTCTAAATAAATCTTTATGAAATACCATGCAAGAAGGATTCTTAAAGTGTTTGCATTTCTTGGATTTACCTCTTATACTCCACTGATATATTATCATATGAAAATGCCATGGGGACCTCTGACCTAAGAAGTGTGAGACATGTGGGCTGAATTGAACTTGGCCTTAAGCGTAGTCATGAACTGTGTAAATGTGGAACCTGATGAAGGGCTGCATAGTTCAAACTGCAAATCTGTAAGTGAGAAAAAATAAACGCTCTTTGCTATAAGCTACTCAGGTTTTGCAGAGGTTTGTTTCACATCATTTATTTGACTAATAAAGAGATAATTAAAATAAATTTCTAATCTGCAAGGGATTTCTTCTTTTCAATTTCCTTTCAAAATTACTAATAATGAAGTACAAGTTACAGAGGAAAAGCTAATGATATTGCCTTGGTGTCCTGGTTATACTCTTCTTAAAAAAAAACAAATTTTCACCTCTTCACCCACTCCAGGTACCTATTTTAGTATATTAAATGAACACTCTTGCAATCTCTTCTCTACAGATTTATTTAGAATTTTTATAAAATATTAATTTAATTGTACATGTTTACTTTGCATAAATTATAAATACTTTGCATTTCTTACTATTTTTCACTGGAAATATTATATTTTCGAAATCTATAATGTTGACACATGTAAAATTCCTTCCTTGACTCTGAATATTCCAATGGTATTCTAGCACGTGTATGTAACAGTTTTGACTCTCCTATTCCCTTGGTCATGGCACCCAGATGATCCATTTCTTCCATGAACACCATTAAAATGAACAACCTTGTCAATGCTTCTATATAGAACTCTGTGAAAGTTATGTAATATACCTAAAGGTAAACTTGCTGAGTACCCTGAATTCTGGCAATTTTTTCTTCAAAATCACTTTAAGTAAAGTAATAACTTTGTGTTTTATTTGTACTTAAGTGATTATTTGTGAATTTATATCACTTTTTTTTTCTGTTGAGTTTAATGTGTTTACTTTATGTTGCCCAGTGAAAGTTGGGGGATAGATAAAAGGAATTAAAAAGTATCTGTTTGTGGACCCTGTTCCTTTTTGCTGTAGGCTGAAGTTCTTCCCACACTACAACCAAAGCACCTTTGGGCCACCTAGTGGTTTTTCACAGGGTTGAGGTGAGTTGTTGGACATGGAACTGAGAGCCATTAGCCATTTTCTCTGTCTATGGCATCTTCAGGCTTAGGATTCCTGCCAGTGTCTCCAAAACTCAAAGTCTCCATATTTTTGGAACCTGTGTTAGCTTATGTTGGTACTTTCTGTTATTCCAATAACAATTATTTTAAGAAAAGATAACATGTCTAATATCCAGTAATGTATTTCAACCCCCTTCTATGAGCAAGTTTTCATGCATAAAACATGTCAAATAGACTCTGGCTATGTATCTCCAAATGCATTGGCATTCTACTACAGGAAAGTGATTTGTAATTCTTTGCAGTACCTCCCTTGAATTATTGCTTGAATCCATCCTCAATTCCAAGTACATCAATGGAAGAGTATTCTCAGCTTCCTTCCAGTGTGTTATAGAAACAGAGACATATGTTTGACTTACAGCATTGTCTTCACCACTTTATAGCACAACAAAGTAACTTTAAGCTAAAATAAAAGGTCTTCCCTATTTTTTCTAAATTTAAGAATAGTAATGGTCAGCATTGTATATTATTGCCATATAGAAATAATTTTTTTCAGATTAGTCTTCTTTGATTTTCTAAAAACTTGAAAAGTAAATTTTACTACTCAATATGCTATCTAAATTTAGACAATTATGCTCATATTAAGTGAATATATTAAATTCTTAACAATTAAGTTATTTATTTCTGTATATATCAATTATATTTAAATCACAAAGAGAACCAAAATAACTCCTTTACAAGGAGACAGAGTGTTTTCTCATCTATTTGCTATTTGAAGACTCAAACTAGTAGATGATTCATAATTGTATAGTGTAAACATTGTTAGCAAATCCAAGTGACAAATGCAAGACCACATAGCCAGAGAAAAGAGTTTGTTTCAAGGGTTATGTTAGCTGCCAGTTTTCTTTTTTATTGGTATGCACACAGTGTCCGTCTGGTCAGGCTGTATTGGTAGCTATTAGAGAAAAGTCTCATCAATAGTTAAGGTAAACATAAACATTCCCAGATGGAGAACAAATCATCTTTCCCACCATATTAGGGTGTATTTGCAATCTCAAGACCAACAGAGTATTTTAAGCGGGAAAATAAAATATTTTAAGAGGGAATACACCTCTCCTGACATATTCCAGTGAGAGAAGGCACATGAATTTGATTAAAATGTTACCAGAAAGGGGTCCTGTCCAGACCCCAAGAGAGAGTTCTTGGATCTTGTGCAAGAAAGGATTCAGGGCGAGTCCAGAAAGTGAAAGTAAGTTTATTACGAAAGTAGAGGAATAAAAGAATGGCTACCCCATGGACAGAGGAGCCTGGAGGGCTGCTGGTTACCCATTTTTATGGTTATTTCTTGATGGTGTGCTAAAGAAAGGGTGCCTCCCCTTTTTAGACCATAGAGGGTAACTTCCTGACATTGCCAGGGCATGTGTAAACTGTCATGGCACTGGTGGGAGTGTAACAGTGAGGACAACCAAGGGTCACCCTTGTTGCCATCTTGGTTTTGGTGGGTTTTAACCAGCTTCTTTACTGAATGCAACCTGTTTTATCAGCAAGCTCCTTTGTGACCTGTATCTTGTGCTGACCTCCTATCTCATCCTGTGGCTTAGAATGCCTTAACTGTCTGGGAATGCAGGCCAGCAGGTTTCAGCCTCGTTTTACCCAGCCCCTATTCAAGATGGAGTTGCTCTGGTTCAAATGCCTCTGACAAAAATATTACAGATGGCAGATTTTTAAAAATCTCACAATGCATTTCAAAGCACTATTTAAAAAATATTTTAAAACATAAAAAAATTTAAAATATCTGAAACTATGACTATAAACATTTTTTTCGTTTTGTTGATTAATTCTCTCTGAAGTCATTTAAAATATTTTTTTTTAACTATAGCTTAGGATTGTAGCACAAAATTTCAATGATCTTTTTTGTAGCTGACAAGTCTGAGATTTAAATATATTCTAAGGGGTGACATAAAATAATACAAATTAGTTCCTCAGTAGTAAAAATATTAATGGGAGGTATTTCCATTTTGTTAAACTGCTGATATGGATAGTCTACTTAGTGAAATAAAATCTAAATATGGTGTCCTTCTATGGAGCAAAATGTAATTTACTCTTGGTACTTTATACCAACATAGAATTTCACATTCACTTGGCCTGAGATAAAAACATTTGAAAAGAGAATCTTAAAGTTACCGAAATAAATGGCTCTTTTTTTAAAAAAAAAAGTCAATCACCCCCTTATATGAAGTGTGTGTGGGGGGCATAGAATGAGACATTTAGATCCCAAAAACCCCAAATAATAGTTAAAACAAGATTTCATGGACTTTAATTCCCACAGTATTTAGCAAGCATTGAACTTAATCAGCATTATAAAACAGTCTATGTAAATGTCTTAGACACTGAGAAAGGAAGTATGAAAATTTTATTTAAAGTAGAGAGAATCAATTTAGTTGAATACAGTTTGATAAAAACTGGACTTTATTCAAATCAATTTCCCTCAAACTAAAATAAAAGCACCCTTTTTCTTATGAACTATTATGTATAATTCTTTGATTCTGATATCTATTGTGAGACTATTTTTAACATAAGAAAACTGAGAAAACAATATCATTTGAATCTATTTAGTTTAACAAAAAGCTATAGAAATTCTAGAAGAAAAAAGCTATTGAGATACAAATTAGTTTGTAAGAAAACATCAAAAGAAGGACAATTAATTCTTTCTTTTAGAAACTTTTCCTTTAAGTTTATGTATAATAATTATTATATTAAACTCCTTTTAAAAAGGAATTATAAAGAAAGTCTTTTAGCTTTTTATTCTAAAAACAGCATATGTAAATGAGTCAATCCATCTTACTAGCAAGTCCAGGTTAATTTTGAAATCAGAACATTTGATATTTTTGTGTATTTATTCAGAAGTCAAAATATCTCTAAAATATTTGTAGATACTAGAAGGCTACCAGATAATGAAATCTTATATTTTTCTTAGGAAAAGTTTTCACTCAGACTTTCCACATAGTAAATAACATTTTTTCCTTTACGCGTTTACCTTAGATTGTAGCTATGTGGGAGGTGAGATTAAACACAAAGGGTTCAACATACATAAAAGTTTATTTGTAGCATTGAAAATCACTTTCCTCTCATCTTACTCACTAGTCTGAGTATTATATAGTTTTGAAGATAGGACCTGTATAGGTGAATATTACTCAGATGTTGAAGAATATAGTTAATAATCACTTCCTTGGAGGTAATTCTGCCCTAGTTAAGGTAGGATAAGGAGGCAAGGGGGAAGCTCCTGGATTAAATCCATATTTTGCTCTCTGGGAGCAATTCCCTTGTTCATTGTTCTTCATGTCCTCTGTTCATGTTCTAGAAAATTATTCCTTGCTTATTATACTCCATGAACACAGCCGAAATAGGTTTTGATGATTAAACCTTTTTGAGTATGACAAAGCACAAAGTTATCTCCTTGAACACCCTCATTATCTGATTGCTCTCAACTCTGATTGGGTTCCTCATCTTCCACCATACCCTAGGTGATTTCTGATAACCGGGCCTGCTTTCAGTAAGAATCCTCTTAAGTCATTTTAGCCGTAATCCCTCCTTATCCTTGATATTTGCTTTTAGTAATTGTACGTCCACTGAGCCCCACTCTGTTCCTTCACTATAGATTTCTACTTTTCCTTGTATTTGGAGCTGAGTCCAATCTGTCTCCCCTACTGCAAAACCCCATTGCTGTGGTCCCTACAATTATCATGCTGGACCTGAAAAAGAGCTGCCTTACTATTTAACAATTATCATAATTTTTTTCTCATCAGGTACTGTAAAAATTTTACAGAAAAGTCCTCATATTATAAATTAAGACACTCAATGTTTGTCAAAAATTTCAATTATTATTCTTAAATAATCAAATGACTTTAAGATACAAGCTTGTGGGGTTTTTTAGAGTACATTTTACTAAAAAATTCTTTAGTCTTCTGATCTATTTGTTTTTTTGTTTGGTTGCTTCTTTGTTTTGAGATGGAGTCTTGCTCTGTTGCCAGGCTGGAGTGCAGTGGCGCGATCTTGGCTCACTGCAACCTCTGCTTCCTGGGTTCAAGCGATTCTCCTGCCTCAGCCTCCCAAGTAGCTAGGACTACAAGCACGCGCCAGCAGGCCCAGCTAATTTTTGCATTTTTAGTAAAGACTGGGTTTCACCATGTTGGCCAGGATAGTCTCGATCTCCTGACCTTGTGATCCGCCCACCTCAGCCTCCCAAATTGCTGGGATTACAGGCATGAGCCACCGCGCCCGGCCTCTGATCTACTTGTTTCTCTCAAGTAACTATGCCAAAAGTTCTTTCTTAGGACTAATTCTCAAGCATAAAGTATTTCTTTGTGTTCTCTCTCTCATGCGTCTCTCAACTTAATGCTAACTACCCTGTGGTTATCTGGAAAAGTAGTCTTGTTGGGAAGGGAATCCCATTCCTCTTGCAAAGTGGCTAGTTTTTCGCTGAACTCATATACCTGGAGATACCATAACATGCAACTTAAAACAGCCAGTTATGATATCAACATACTGCCAAATTTGGGCAACAAACTTGCCCAGTGCTGGGAGTTCATTAAATACATTTTCTGACTTCTAGGTTTCCACAGGTGATGGTTTTACGAAAATATTTTGATGCCATGTAATACAGGTTACAATTTTATCATTCTTTTCTAATAGTTGCTTCAACACTCCCTACCAAATTGTGAAGCCATTTTCTTTTGGGTAGGAGAAGGTTGTTTATGGCAGTGTTTTACTTTTGGTACCATTTTAAAAAATTGGTCAACTCATACTGAAATAATGTTGTACAGAAAATCACCTTAAAATTCAGTGGTTTATAATAACAAACACATATTTGCTCATGATTCTGCATAATAGTTACAGGCTATGTTCCAGCTCAAGGCTGTGGGTTTGGTTCAGGTATTCTCTGTGTGTTTCTACATTTCTTGTTGATAAGCAGCTATCCAGGCATTAGGAGCATGGGTGGCCAAGCCACCCATGCCAGACCACTCAAGCATGTTTGAGTTCTCTGCTTAAATCATGTTAGCTAATGTTCTACTGGCCAAAGCAATTCCCATGGGCAAAGCCCAATATAGATGAAGTAGAGAAATATACTCCATCCACGCTAGTGCACTGAAAGGTCATCTAACTGAAAAAGGCAGTGAGGAATTAAAAACAACAATTGAATTTACATCTAGTAATCATCTATCTTCATCTTCATCATCTATCATGTCTCTTAATTCTTCTGTAACAAATAAAAGTATAGTTATAACTTAAGCTAAAATGAGATAATATGATTCATAAGTTAACACTTGTATATTGCGTTTTTGTAAATAGGAAAAGACATTCTACGTTTCCTATTTATGTGATAATACAAAAGGAAAATTTATATATCAAAAAAAGTAAAGCTTTTAATTGAAATATTTGGACAATTGTCCAAAGAGTTATTTCCTTACCCATTGCTTCATGAAACATTTAATGATCTTCTTATATGTCATATACTGTTACAGTAAGTAATCATCTTCCATTTTTCCTTTTGCCTTCTTTTAATTTATTTAATAGGATTCTTTATATAGAGAGTGCATTACCTCTTTGTTTATGATGTATTGTAAATAATTTTGTATTAGTTTGTCATATGTGTTTGCATAAATGTGTTTTGACCTATATGATATTTGATTTATATTTAGTTGAATTCATCATTCATAATTTATCAATTATGGATTCTGAATTTCATTAATAAAAGAGATACTGTTTTTGAAAAAGATAACGTCTTTGAAAACTTGAATATATTGTATATCTAAAGAAATTATTATAAAATCTTGAATACATCATTTTATGAGTCTCTAAGGAAGATAACCATTCTTGCCATAAAATCAAAGTGAAATGAAACAAACAAAAACAAAGGAATATGCCCTTTTGTGTTTGTTACTCATAGAGGAAGCAAAGAAGAAAAAAAAAATCAGAAAAAGAGGAACATAGAATCACAGAATGATTAGTTATTTTTATGTCTGTGGCATCAGTCTTCTATAGAAATTTAAGGCCAGAAGTATGCTTCTCATTTAATTTTTAATTATAGGCAAATTTTAAAAATGAGCAGAATAAACTTCAACTGTCAGTTGTAAAACAGACTAGATTTTTATGAATAAAGGTGGAATGCATAGTCAGCTACTTTAATGGAGCATATAGAAAATCTGTTCTTGAATATGATTTACCATAGTAAAGCAATTCTGAAGCCTGAATTTCTTACAGTAATCACAAGTTTCTCTGACACTGTATTCAGCTTCAATTGGAAGCCCAGGTGCTAAGCCTTCTTCACAGTATAAGGCATTTGACACTTTGAAGATAACCAGAACTTTGTTAGAAGTAAAAAATGTAGTTTCTATCCAAGACAATAAGAATACTATCCATGTGAGTGACAACCCAAGGCACTAGGGCTAGATAGTCAAAATGAACAGTCACCACTGAAATCTTCTATAGTGACAGACACATGTGTGGGTGTGCTAATATGTTTAAATAAGGAGAAAAATATCATTTTTCTCTAGAAGCTTGATTAAAATATGAAACTTGTGAAAGTACATTTTTGTTCCCAACAGTAGCTTGCTTTTCTATATTCACTGCAGATTCCTTCTTTTCATTAGGAAGCCCTAAATAGATCAGTTTATATAAAGAATAACTCAAAGTTATTTCACTTCAAGCATCTTGCAAAAATATTTACTCTAATTGTCTCCCTAAGCTTGTTGTAGCGATGAGGTGTTTGATGTTCCAATATTAACAGAGAGGAGAGCCTGTGCCAGTTACTCCATTAAGATATTCAAGGCACTGTATTATAAAAATAATTGGATAGTGGAGAGCCAAGGGAATTTGGAAAAATCATCTGAGTAACCAAACATTCATGATTTTACAGTGGACAAAGTAAAGACTGTTAATGTCAAGAAATGCAAGACACAGCATCTGAGCAAGTTGAGCCATATTATTATTGAATTCCACTCCCTAACTCATATTATTAAACTCTTCAGATCACTTTAATCTTAAAAATCATTAAATCACTTCCAGCCAGCCCCTGTCTGCCTTTCCCAAACATTTCTAAACATGCTTATTGTTCCCTAACTATCATTTGCAAGCATGTGGAGAAATGTGATGTCAGTGTTTCTTGGATTCAATATGTCTATATTGTTGATATTTAGAGAAAAAGATGAAAAGAAAAGTAAAAGGAAAAACATCTTTGTAATACATTCTTTGACATTTTAGTAATTTTTCATGGAATAAAAAAATCACACATTCTAGCCATCACACATTGAAGAGCTACATAAGAAATATTGTGGAAGGTTTGCAAATCAGATTAGTAGAACTTCATCATAACATGTTTGAACATCACATTGGTTCAGAAATAAGCCTTATAAAATCATCTTACATCACTCAGCTTGTGGGCCTGAAAGATGTTAGACAGATAGGATGGAAAATTTCTCTGGAACTTCCAATATCTGTTGCCACACTGTATAGCAGAAGGAGTGTGTACCCCCTCCTTCTAGGTCAACTGAGATAATTAAAAGGGAACCACTCATGGACTTTGATGGCAACTGATGCCACTGAATGTCTCTGGAAATTTCAGTGGGCTGCACTCAGCAGTCATTTGACTAAATCCACCCACTGCCATCTCTGCTGCTGTCACTTCAAGCTTAGGTGTGGCTGCCAAATTCCGATGTAAACAAGAAGTTCACATTCTGTTCACATTTTCATTCTCAAACTTGAACAAATGTCTTCATCTGAGAGTCACAAGTCCCCTCCGTGTTCAAAACTGATTGTTTTCCTTCACGTCTACAAATCCTGTCCTCTCTCCCCAACTCAACAAGAGTTTAAGAATCTCAGAAGTTGAGGATTGAGTTTGGGGGACGAGACATTTTTTTCTAGGATTACATAGTTTTTCCGGTATTTTGATTTTACCTATGGGCTACAGTTTTAAAGTCAGAAATCAATAATTTGCACCCGCCCCGCCCCCCCACCTTGTGGCTCTAAAATAGCATTTTATCAACAACTTACTTAGTTCCAAATCTTACTCTAGAGAAAAGGTGGTGCCAAATTTTTTGGATCAAATGGAGATGGCTATTAGAGACCAAAACAAAAAACAACAAAACAAAATGTGGAGATTACTTCATGTTAATATCACAAACTTTTATTCCAGCTTTGGTATGGGACATATTCATCTTTAGGGGCACCTGCTCACCAAACCCATGGACCCTGATATGGATTTTTCCCCCTTTTTATTCTTATGCTGGGTACTTAACCATGCTATTATCCCTGACTCTGTAGCTCTAGCAATATACTGATAGTTGGATGACTACATATTTGTGCTAGCTGTTACTAAACTACAAAATTAGTAAGGTATAGACTCTGTTAATGACAGAATTTCTGTTTTAATAGAGGAGAATAATGTTTCTACATAACCATAAAAAAGTGCTATCAAATCATAGTTTCAGAAATAATTTATTCTGGCTAGAATTGCAGAACAACTTTATAGAGAAGGTGACATTTGAATTGACCTTGGAGGATCGATAGTTTGATAGATGGTGGTGGGTGGTGAATAAGAGAAAATATTCAAAAAGAGAAAAGAGCATAACATGGTGAAGCAATGAGAGCCTACCATTTGCATGAATTTGAAATTATAACAGAGCTTTTCTGTAATGTTTTTCTTGTTATATAAGCCACGATTTCTCTGTATGGATGAAAAACTTAAAAAATCACTTTCCGTTTTACTGAAGTAATGCTCTAGTGTGAGAATTAAGATAGTTTTAGTTTAAAATAAATCTCACATATATATTGAGTAGCAATGTTTCGTTCTTTGTTTTATAAAAGGATATTTGAAAAGTTTTGATGCTCAAAATTTAGAGAGTAGAATAATAGGCAAGAATTAGCCCTTTTGCTACTATGTTTGTTCTTAACTATTATAGGTCTTCCAAAATTTTGTTTAACAGTAATATTCCTACTTTTATATCAGAAAATTGCCAAGATCTGAATATCTGTGTCCCCTCCAATTATATGTTGAGGACAGGTGCGGTGGCTCACGCCTGTAATCCTAGCAGTTTGGGAGGCTGAGGCGAGTGAATCACTGGAGGTTAGGGGTTCAAAAGCAGCCTGGCCAACATGGTAAAAACCTGTCTCTACTAAAAATACAAAAAAATTAGCTCAGTGTGGTAGCGGGTGCTTGTAATCCCAGCTACTCGGGAGGCTGAGGCAGGAAATCACTTGAAACTAGGAGGCGGATATTGCAGTGAGCCAAGATCAAGCCACCACACTCCAGCCTGGGAGACAGAGTGAGACTCCATCTCGGGAAAAAAAACAACAACAACAATAAAAAAATTATATGTTGAAATCCTAATCCTCAAGGTAATGATATTAGGAGATAGGGCTTTTGAGAGGACAGAGCCCTCATGATTGGTATTACTGTGCTTTTAAAAGAGACCTCAGAGAGCTAGCTAGCTCCTTCTACCATGAGAAAGACAGTGAGAAAGTAATCTCTGTGAACGAGAAAGTTGGCCCTTAATAGACACCGAATCTTTTTGCACATTGATCTTGAACATCCAAGCTTCCAGAACTGTGAAAAATAAATTGCTGTTTTTTTTAAGCAACCTGATTTATAGCATTTTGTTCTAGCAGCCCGGATGGACTAAGATAAAATTGATTTTCTTTTATATTATTAGAAGAAACAACTTGACAGATATCATAGAGTAACAGAAAAAAGTGTTGTTAGTTTGTAAAATACAGTTTGCATACTCTATACTAAAAACATTGTAATGATTAAAATCAGATGTTGAAATCACAATGAGAGCAGGTAGCTAAATTTATATGAAGAGAAGAATCCATTTGTTGTGTTTGATACCATGTTAACTAGGTCTGTGAGTTCAGGGGAGGTAGGTGACAATCGTAATGAAGCTAGGTAAGGCCAAGTGTAAAGTGCTGAGGTTATTCTTACTGGTGTTGACAAATGGTGAGAAATGTGTACAGGACTCATGGAAATGACTAATAGATAGATGATTCAATTTATAACAAAATATTACAAGGAAATATGGAAAGACTTATTAAACAACATACCTGCTTATAAGAATATGAAGGACATAATATTGGTGAAGAGAGGAAATCATTTGGCTAGCCTGAAAGCCAATTGTTAGAAATGATAAACTAAATATGGTCAGATGAAGGATTTTTGTTTTAATTTTTATATAATCTTGTTAGACTGACATTAATATTGTGCACTTGCTATGTCCATTTTCAAGCAATAAAGTTGGATATGACATAAATATTTGATCATTCTAAACTCTCAGTTCCTTGTCAAGAATATTTTGGTAATGATTACATTAATATTTCTGGGCACTGGATGTTTCTGGAGCTACATAAATATGTCATAATCCGTTAGAAAGAAGAAACATGGTGGTTTAAAATTTGGGACGTATGCATAGGTTATTTTTCCCAGTCAGTTTCTCATATATATAATTACTTTTCTCAGTAGATTAGCTTCTCTTATGAGCATAACCTTATTAGAATACTAATATTGATTACAACAGTTAGTTTCCTATACTTAATTTTGTCTTCAAATTGGAGTTTTCCTAAGAGCATGCTAATGTGTAAACTTAAATTTCAGAATCATTGTCACTTCATGATGCTGACCTGGTTTGTGAAATTGTCTGTACTTTGGACACACTTGCTGTTCTTTATGTTGCAATTAGTGTAGTTACCATGAAATATTCACAGATAACTATCCGCCAAACATTATAATATTGATATGGTTTGGTTTTGTTCCCACCTAAATCTCATCTTGAATTGTAGCTCCCATAATTCCCACGTGTTGTGGGAGGGACCTGGTAGGAGATAACTGAATCATGCAGCAATTTCTCCTGTACTGCTCTCCTAGTAGTGAATAAGTCTCATGAGATCTGATGGTTTTATAAGGGGTTTCCCCATTTGCTTGGCTCTCATTCTGTCTTGTCTGCCACCATGTAAGACATGCCTTTCACCTTCCGCCATGGTTGTGAGTCCTCCCCAGCCACAGGGAACTGTGAGTCCGTTAAGCCTCTTTTTCTTTATAAATTACCCAGTCTCAGGTATGTTGTTGTCAGCAGTGTGAAAATGAACCAATACAGATTATTGAGGTCATAGAAAACAGTTTCTTAAGAAAAATGGAGTGATATATGAGAGGGTAAAAATGCAATTACTTCCTGGCCATCTTTCCGTTCTTTATTTATAAGAAAATTCTCTGGTGGTTCATTAACTTAGACTTGATGAGCCATTTTATCCTTTGTCTGTTATAATATAGAATCACAGTTTGATATGATGCAGAAACTACAGAATAAGAGTAGATTGATTTAGGTAGTGGGAAAGGAGCTAACTTGAAAATGAATGAATGGAGACATAACAATAGAAAAAAATATAGTGAGTAAAAAGAAGGGAAAATGTATTTGTTTTTACAGTTACTATTTTTCTTCTTTCATTATGCCTACTGTAACTTTGGCTTTTAGATTAGAATTTTAGTAATGTAACATTTTTATACCTTTAAAGGAACTTCTAATCTACCTTAAGTTTAGACTCTATATAAGGAGACAGCATGAGTGTTATCAAATCTCTCAAACTTCTTGGTTTTAAAATGGGAAGGGTAATAATCTTAATCTGGGATCCCTGATCCTTTTGAGGGTAAATTATTAAAAGTAGGTTGTCAGTCACCTTGTATGAAGTGGCTTAGCATGAAGTTTTTCAGTAGTGTAGGGAGGAGATTCTAATGCTTAGGAAAAGATCTAGGGCTTGCATGATACCTGAGAATGATGAGCTGCAGATGCAATGCAATTGAAAAGGCTGCACTGAGTAGAAATTTGGATAACAGTACCTGCAATGCCTTTTCCAACTCTGCGATTTTATAAACACAGTGATTCCCAGTTGAATTCTTTGTATTGGAATTGACTGCAAACTAATAAAAGTGAATAAAATATTTACTTGGAAATTGAATAGAGCACATTATAAAAAACACACCTATGATAAACACATTGTTTCTTTTTCTCATTCAATTTCAGACCACAGGAAAGTGTTATTGAAAGTGACTACATTTGAGGGCTCATTTGCTCACATGATAATGGAGACTGAGTAGTTCCATGACAGGCCATCTGCAAGCTGGAGATTCTGGGATGTCAGTAGCGTAGCTCAGCCCAAGTCCAAAGGAGTCAGGACCGGGGGATTTGATAGTATAATTCTTAGTCTAAGAATGAATGCTAGCTGGTGTAAGTCTTGGGGTCCAAAGGTTTGGGACCCTGGAATTCTGATGTTTAAAGACAGGAAAAGAAGAGTGTGTACCAGCTCCAGAAGATAGATAGACATCTTCCCCTTTCCTCTGTTTTTGTTCTCTTTGGGTCCCAGGCCAGTTGAATGGTGCCATAAACATTGACCGCGGATCTTCCCTGCATTTTCACTCACACTAACATGCTAATCTTTTCTGGAAATACCCTCATAGATGCACCGAAAAACAGTGCTTTGCCAGGTTTCTAAGTATTCCTTAATCCAATCAATCTGACATCTAACATTAAGCACCAAAGCAGGGATATTTTAAATCTGTGTTTAGAATATACTGGACTCTAAAATTGGTTTCATTTGAGAAAAAAAATTACTATATAAAAACTTCCAAAACATTTGTAAATGCCAACACTCTATTGGTATAAAATGTGTAGAAAAACATTCTGTACATTTTGCATTTCAAATTTCACATATAGCCATCTAACATGACTTTTACTTTCATTTACACTTAGGTTCTATATAGACGTTTTATAGTTTGGCTAACATACGGATTGGCAGTCTTGCCCATCTTGCCTCTATCTATTCTTTTCTCAAGTTTTAAAGGTAAGTCGTGCAGCTAGGTTAAGATAATTAATATATAGGCTAATATTCTCAACTCAAATTCCAAAAACATTGCAATTCATGCTGAAATTGAAGTAGAGTACATGAAATAATAATTGAATAGTATTCAACAAAATCAGAGATTTTGATGCTTTCCAATTTTGGAGATTCTTGGCTGATATGGCAAATATTCTTTTGGACTGGCTCATTTGGTATTAGCAAGTATGATCTTTTGGAATGGCATATATTACTTTTTGTTGTGATAAATTGTAAAGTAATTTTCTGGAAATAATCAAAACAAAGATAATCTTAAATGCTATTGTGCAATATCAGCCACCCTAAAAAAATATTTAGTACCATTAAAAGATACGAGTTCCACAGACATTGTGTATAGAAATTTAGTTGCCCTAAAACTCCTGGATGTGAGTGAAATACTGGAGATAATTTAGTCTAATTATCTCATATTATAGGTAAAATTGACACCTGAAGATGCTAGTGATAGAGGCAGAATTAGAACACATAATATGTA
Source organism: Pongo abelii (assembly GCF_028885655.2). Lineage (NCBI taxonomy): Eukaryota > Metazoa > Chordata > Mammalia > Primates > Hominidae > Pongo > Pongo abelii. The sequence goes on from NC_071991.2 coordinate 91,601,036, forward strand.
TTTTTCTGTTATAACATGTAGGACTAACATGCTTTAAGTCTTCCTTAAGCTTATGACTGGATTGTATGTTAGGATTAGAGTTGACATTGATAAATTTGCTTAAAAGGTTAATTTAGCTTTGATTAAACATAGTATGCCTTGATAAAATGTAAGTTACTTAAGTCTAAAGACTTCATCTCCTTTACCATGTCATCTCCAGCTTTTAAACAGGGCTCATGTACTCACTATATGTTGTGACCTAGAGATAATAGCAGTGTTTGTTAATGTTTATTTCATATAATAACATTAAAATCATGAAATGCATCTTGAAAAAGGCTTTTGTTGGTCAAAAATGTTTGGAAAAAATTCCTCATGCTATTTCAACCCCCTCTTTCCACTCCTTCCACATCATTCAAACTTAATCAGGGAATACTTCTATTGTTTTTGAATAACTCACTAACACCATGAAAAACATAACTTTCAAATTTGTATAAAACTAAGGTTTTAGGTAGGCATTAAAATATCTATTGTAATGGATTTTATAATTTTTCCATATTACCAATTAAGTTTTAGTAAAGGTTGTTCAAGAGATAATTCTCATTCTCATTATCTGATACTGTATAACAAACCTCCTCAAAATCTTATTGTTTTAAAACAACAATGTATTATTATCACTCACAATTTTGGAATGACAGGCTCAGCTAGGTGATTCCCACTTAGGGTCCCTCATACAATTAGGTTGCAGTTCGATGGAGACTGAGGCTGTGACCTCTGAGGACATTTGTACTCATGGGGTATGGCACCTGGACTGGGATGGCAGGAATTTCTGAGATCCAGTTTGTCACCTCTCTCTCGAGGAAGTATCATTTCATTTTGTACTGGCTCTGGGCCTTTTAGTCAAACAGGCAATGCTTTTTCCAATAAAGTTCTGTATTTTTTCCACTAGTCATATTGAGGCCTATTACATAAAACAAAAGCCACAACCACAAGTCTCTTTTAGACATGCCATTTTCTATTTTGGGCCCTATGTAAGGCTGTTGTGGCACAACTCCCTTAAAGTCCTCACGGCCTTTAACAAAAGATTCAATAGGTATGTCCTTAAGACCCTTACAAGGTCTTTTGAATAGCAGAAATTTTTTATAGGGCAGCACTTTTAATCCTTACAAGGAACCTAACTTTGGATTTTATTTTCATCCATTTCTTAGTTTAAGAATATTTTGGTGGGGATAAGGAAGATCTTTATTTCTGAGTCCATAAAGCCCTGGTTTCTATACATATCCTCTAAATTATCTTTAAAAACTGAAAAAATTCTTTTTCCTTTTCAAAAAAATTATTGACAAGTAAAAATTGCATATATTTTTGTGTAAAACATGATGGTTTGTTATATGTATACACTGTGGAATGGCTAAATCAAGCTATTGAACATACACATTACCTCACACATTTTTGTGGTGAGAATAATCAAAATCTACTCTCAGGAATTTTCAATTATACAATGTATTGTTATTAACTGTGGTCACCATGATATACAATAGATTTTTTGAACTTATTTCTCTTGCGTAACTGAAATGTTTTGTCCTTTGATCAACATCTCTTCAATCCCCCCATTCGCAGCCTCTGTATATTAAAACAAGTCAAACTCAAAGAAATAGAGGGTGAAAACTTTTTCTATAAAACCTCTTTCTCTTCTATATTATACACATCCAAAAAAAGATTATAATTTTTGATATTTAGTGATGAAATATCCTTAATTAGCCTCAAGATCATTATAATCCTTTTTACTGTAAATAACAGTTTCTAAAATTCTGTCATTGTGTAGTATAATTTGTGCCTTGTCTCCAGCTTTTGATAACTTTTTCTTTGCTGTTCTTTAAGCCTGGCCAACAGCCTCTTTGAGTCTCTTCCAGCTTTTAATGCCATTTCTTCAGTGTTCTTCCAGCTTTTTCCCAAGTCTGATCTGAAAGCTAATTATATCTTTTTGTTGTTGTTGTTGAGACAGAGTTTCACTCTTGTTTCCCAGGCTGGAGTGCAATGGCGCGATCTTGGCTCACCACAATCTCCGCCTCCTGGGTTCAAGCGATTCTCCTGCCTCAGCCTCCCGAGTAGCTGGGACTACAGGAGCCCACCACCACGCCTGGCTAATTTTTGTATTTTTAGCAGAGACAGGGTTTCTCCATGTTGGTCAGGCTGGTCTCTAACTCCCTACCTCAGGTGATCTGCCCATCTTAAACTCCCAAAGTGCTGAGATTACAGGAGTGAGCCACCGCGCTCGGCTATTTTATTTTATTTATTTATTTTTTATTTTTCATGGAACTATTCCACATCTAGAAACCAAAATCTGTTCCAGTTTTTTATCACTGCATAATGAACTACTGCAATATTTAGTGACATAAAATAAAAACTATTTAATTTTGGTTATAATTCTATGGGGTAGGAATCAAACCATCCTGGTAGGGATAGCTTTCTTTCTGGGGCCTTAGCAAAAGTAGTAAAGGTCAATGTCTGGAGACGGCTGGGACAGCTTGTATAGGACCATAAGTTTGCAGTTTTAGTTTTTTTCTCCCTTTGAGATGTGCTGAAGCTGGAATATCCAAGATATTTCTTTTACTCACATGCCTTGTACCTGGACGTAAGTAGCTGTTTTTCAACATGGCATCTTCCCCTCTTCAGCCTGGTGATTTTATTATTGTTAGACTTTTTACATGTGTATTACAACAAATGAGTATTCCAAGATAGAAGTTTCAGAGCTTAAAAGGTAGCCTAAAACTCATGCAGCATTATTTATGCCACAATTTTTTAGTTACATGGGGCCAGAGAAGATTTAATGTTGGAGGAGGGGTGTGAATATCAGGAGGCATGATCCAAAAGGGAACATTTTGAGGAATAGTTACCAAAATGCCTATTGTCCAAGTGAAATAAGTGGCTGGGGACCAAGTAGATCATAGAACATTATAAAAGCATTTTTGATATACTGGAATTTCAATTATATTAAAATTTATAATCTCGATATAGTTCCACTATTGTGTAATTTTCATGTTCTCTTCTTAAGATTTCAACAAATCAACATACCAAGAATTCTAAATTCTCTTGGGATTTTTTTTGAAGCCTTCATAAAGATCTATGGCAATCTTATATTGACTATGTAAATATTACCCTAAAATGATGTAGGTTTTTTCCCTCAAGGATGTGTTAAAATTTTATCTAATTGTTATTATAAAAATTAATAATTTATATCAATAAAATAATTTACATTTAATCCTGAGACTTAATTATGATAATTTTCTTCTTTTGTCAAATTTGTATACTATGCTATTCTGTGGATGACATGCATAATTAAAGTGGAATCAATTTGAAATAATATATCTGAAAATTCTAGCCTGTTTAAAATTTTTTGTCGTTAAACTCAGGCTTAAACAAAATAAGCTTTCTTTTTGTTAATCCTGAAAAACTGTCAGTTTACTAAAACACATTTTGGGAATTCTAAAGAGATCAATGTTGCTTGTATATTAAGACTTACACTTTGGAAAGAGTAGAATCACAAGGGAAAAATTGTGGGGGATATTGATACTTTGTTAGTAAAAGAAAAAGACTCAAAATGCTCCTTGACCATTGTCATTATCAGCTGAGACGTTCTGTGCATGGCGTAGAACACATACTGTGACTAATGATCCTGAGGATGGGAAGTGTGGAACAGTGCATAAAATAGTATTTGAACACACAAATCTTATGTCACCCATCACATTTAAGCAGGAATATTTTGTCTAGAAACATGGAACAGACCACCCATTCATAGGGTCGGCAAATGGATAAAAAAGAAAAGGTAATGAATTAAGAAAGACAAAAGGAGGGAAAACACATAATACAGATGACAAATAAGTCAGAGATAAGAGAGAGAAGAGTGACAGTGCTTCTCTAGTTGTGTGGTTTTTCATAGTTTGAAGTGAGTAAACTAAGATAGATTATTTTACTTGCTTGGCCATAGATTATTTTGTTTTCCTTTTTATTTCTCTGTGTACATCGGTTTAGATTATTTCCATATTGGAATAAATAGCACTGATATAGATACAGGTGGGAGAAATGGTCCTCTGCTAGTTTTTCTATTAATTCAAAACATAAACCATCCATCTCCATTCACCTTTTCCTCCTCTTCTTTAAATTCTTTAATATCTTTTCCCAGTTTCCCCCACATTGGAGCAGATACAGCTGCAAAACACACGCTGACTAGAGCACATCCATAGGGAGAGGGAGAAAGAAACTAGAGGAGATTACATTCAGCAAACAATTTTGCCTGTCTGTTCTTTGTAATATGTGTGGACGATTATCATGCAATATAATTGTGAATCCTGCTACTTTCATGGATAGAAAGTATATTTGTGTGTGTGTGTGTGTGATTTTACTTTTCATTCTTGGCTACCAGTAAAGCATATTTTGGGGGAACGTGAGGAAACACTCATAGGCACCATAAATGTTTGCACAGGGAGATTTCTGTTTGAACAGGTTTCATTTAGCAAATAAAAATAATTCTGGTAAACTATTCTATACATTTCATTTCCATTAGAATTTAAGTTTAAAATTGAGTCCCTATAATCTGATTATTCTTAGTTTAGAGTGGAAAGCATGATTAAAGATAATTTCCTTTTGATCCTGAATGTTTGATGGATTCTGAATGATTCAGACCACACAAGATTAACTGAAGTTGTTGGAAGGCAACTTTTAGAAGGCAAATGATTAAACTATTCCCCTAAAAATATGATTTTTTGGAACTATTTCCTGAAAATGCTGTGCACACCTCTACAGTATTCTCCTAATAAGACCACACCTGGAAATCTCAGTGTTTTGCTTGAGGCATTTTGCTAGAGAGGTATTTGAAAGGTATCAGAGAGATAAATGAAACCACCTGGAGACTGTACCTCCAGTGGCAATCACTGGCCTGTCCTGGGACGAAGGTACGCTTGCTTTACTGTAGCTGTCAGGCTGCTACTTTGTTCTTTACAGCTCCTCTCAAAACACTATCCATCAAAAGGTGTCACTTAGATTTATAGGTGGCAGCAGCTCTACTTTTATGAAGCACTGCTATTAAATATATGTGAATAATATTATTAATGCCTATTTAAATATTTATGAGGGCAAACTACATGACCTAAGTCCTGGGAAAAGATAAAACTGCTCACAAAATCAAGAAGCCCAGGAAAGTAAGACAATTACCTCAAATGTGCACAAAATAATCATTTCCTCACCTCAAAATATTAAAGTTTAAAATACAGAAGTGGGAGGAAAATAAATAAGGACAACAGAATTTTAAAAGCTTCAACAGTTCTGCTAGAATTCTTGTTCCTATGCAGATCAAAATCAAATTATCCTATAAAATGTGCAACAATTTGACTTTTACAGTTGCTCCTCTTCAGGTTTTGAAATCTTATAAAAACATACACATCTATTTCTTGTGAAATAGGAGAATTATAAATCACATGTTAAAGATACCTATATATTTCTCCAGGTGGATAACCAATCGACGTAACACAATGTTTAAATGAAGGTTTTTTAAAATAACCCTATTAAAAATGGGCAAAGAACATGAACAGGCACTTTTCAAAAGACATACATCCAGCCAACTAACATATGAAAAACACTCAATATTACTGATCATTAGAGAAATGCAAATCAAAACCACAATGAGATACCATCTCACACCAATCAGAATGGCAATTACTAAAAGTACAAAAAATAACAGATACTGGTGATGTTGTGGACAAAAAGGAACACTTATATACTGTTGGTGAGAGTGTAAATCTGTTCAACCATTGTGGAAAGCAGTATGGTGATTCCTTAAAGAGCTAAAAACAGGACTACCATTTGACCTAGGAATCCCATTACTGGGTATATACCCAGAGGAATAGTAATCATTCTACCCTAAAGACACATGCACACAAATGTTCACGGCCTCACTATTCACAATAGCAAAGACATGGAATTCACCTAAATGTCTGTCAATGACAGATTGGATAAAGAAAATGTGGTACATATACAACTGGGAATACTGTGAAGCTATAAAAAAGAATGGATTATGTCTTTTGTGGGAACATGGGTGGAGCTGTAGTTTGCCATGATCATTAGCAAACTAACAAAGGAAGAGAACATCAAATACTGCATGTTCTCATTTATAAGTGGGAGCTAAGTGGTGAAAACTCATAAACACAAAGAAGGGAACAACAGACAATGGGGTCTACATGAGGGTGGAGGGTGAGAGGATGGGGATGGTCAGAAAAAATAACTATTTGGTACTTGGCTTAATACCTGGGTGATAAAATAATCTGTTACAATAAGCCCCTGTGACACGAGTTTACATACATTACAAACCTTTACAAGTACCCTTGAACCTAAAATAAAAATTAAAAAGGAGAAGTGTTTTCGACATTTTAGAACCAACGCATTTTTCAAAAAGACTAAAAGCAGCCTTTTATTATTATAAAATTTATGCATTTTAAATATGAAAAAATAAAAATAATAAGCAAAAGTAAACAAGTAAAATCTGTATTGATCATACACATAGTTTTAGTTTTAAAACCTTATTGATATCCTTAAAAACTTATGTATACTTAAATTTTCTTCATATGTATATACATAATTATATGCATGAGATCAGACTTTACAGTTGTTTTGCAATTTGTTTTCATTATCACTATTTTTGCATATTAGTATATTCACTTTATAGATTCAGACTTCTTCAATTTTACTCAAACTATCCTTAATAGCTGGATTAGCTAAGCCAGATTCAATCCAGGCTCGTATGTGCTTAGTTGTTATGTCCCTTAAGTCTCTCTCTCTCTTTTAAAAAGAAAAAACTATATATATATGTGTGTGTGTGTGTGTGTGCATGTTTGTGTGTGTATGTATGGTGTATGTATGTGATTGTGTGCACATAAATTTGTTCAATCAATTTCTCCAGAAGTTTGTTAACATTTTTTCCCCTGGGACAATATTTTTATTTTTTGGCTCAGTTTTTGTTTCAAAGACTCGAGAAACAGACTAGGCTGGTCGCCCTGCAGATTGATGTATTTTCTCAATTTGTCTGCTTGTTTCCTTGAGATATTGCATGACATATTTTTCTATCCCTGTGTTTTCTGCAAATGTGAATGTGCATCTGAAAACTTGTTGGATTCAAGTTTTTGTTTGTTTCTTGAATGTATTCAAGGTGATATTGTGGACTTCATATTGCATCAACCAAGGAGGCTCATAACATGCTTGAACCACCATTACTGATGCTAAGCTTGAACACTAAATTTTTGGTGATGACCATGTAATGCTCGGTTGCACTGCTTGCTGCTCCCCTCTATAACTTGAAAGCAATTTGTACAATAATACTTTGGCACTACATACATGTACAGTTTCCTATCTACGATCTGTATAATGGTTTTATATAACATTGTTATTTGTTCTTTGACCTTGATGACATCATTTTCCATTATGAATGTCTTAGGATTTAATACAATCAAATTTATATTTTCATGGGATCTGAACTTAGGTAAGTTTTATTTAAAAGGTTTCCCCTACAATAAAATTAATAAGGACTTTATAGTTTTTTTTGTTTGTTTGTTTGTTTGTTTTATTGAGACAGGGTCTCATTCTGTTGCCCAGGCTGGAGTACAGTGGTGAGATCAAAGATCACTGTAGCCTCCACTTCCTGAACTCAAGTGATCCTCCTGCCTCAGCCTCCCAAGTAGATGGGACTGCAGGCACATGCCACCACACTTGGTTTTTTAAAGTTATTATTTGTAGAGATGGGGTCTCACTATGTTGCCCGGGCTGGTCTCAAACTCCAAGGCTCAAGTGATTCTCCTGCCTCAGCCTCCCAAAGTTGGGATTACAGGCATGAGTGACTGCACCCAGTTGGCTTTATAGTTTCTTTGCTTGTATTCACAATTCATTTGTAGTTTATGTGGGTGTATGGTGTAAAGCATGAGTTAAGCTAATCTTTATTTCTTTTACAAATTATACCTATTTGACCTGACATTTGAGAGTCCATCTTTAGCTTACTGATTTGAAAGTTTGTCTTTAACATGTACTAGATTCCCAATTGTGGGCCATAATATTCCTGTTTCATTTTCTCTCTTTTTATGTGCCAATACTATTAAGTTTTGAGGCTTTATAGTGTATTATCCTATCTAGTAAGGCTGTTCTTATTGTATTTATTTTACAATTTTTTCCTGTTCTTACTTATATATTTTTTTCCATAGCAACATCAAAATATACTTGTTTGCTTTCATAAAAATACTTACTGGTATTTTGTAGGAGTCTATTTTGAATTCATAAATTGTTAGAGATCATTGACTTCTGTGTGATTTTAATTCTTCCTATCCAAAGATGGCAAGTCTTTACTTTCAAGTACACTCAGGCTCTTCAGAAGTATTCTAGTTTTCTTCATATAAAAATCATTCCTCTCAAAGGGACTCATGTCTGTTTCATGTTTTATTACTCCCAAACCTATAATTTGGAAAACCTGTACATATATATGGTCTGACAGTAATACTTCCTCCTCCTTTTGATAGGCTAGCATACCATCATGAGATGTCTTAATTTGTTTATTTCCTGCTGTCTCCTTTCTTTTTCGTGTGTGTTTTGCCCTAACATATCATTGCCATTTGCTTTAAATTTATTGTATGATTGAAGGAAGACCTGCTATCATTTCCTATGCTGATTCTGCTCTGTGTTTCTTCTTTTTTGAAAGACATCTTTATTCTAAAATCAGGCTGAACCATGTTTTAAGTTACATAATCTCCACATTGGTGTCCTTAAGACACAAATTATACAGATTAATGAGTACTTAATATCTTCAAAAGGATATAGGCCTATTTTTTTCCAAAACAAAAAGTTCCACATATTTTAAGCCTATATATAGTATTTTCAAAAATTAATATGTAGCAGAAATTAAACTGTGCTCACCTATTTAGTCTGTTGCTATCAGAGAGCTTGGTCCTATTGCTAAAAATGGAAAAATATATTATAAAGAAAAAATAAGCATATAACAGTAAGTATTAAAATGCATTATCTGGCTTTTAGGAAAACAAATTGTACAAATATTGAAATTAGCCTTAATATGTTCAAATATTGATCTCTTTTAGTTTATCTGATATAAGAAATATTGCTCTGGAGACAAATTGTGGACAGAGGAAGTGCTCATATCTTTTTTATTGATATATAATGATTGCATATATTTGAGGTACATGTGATATTTTCATACTTGCATAGAACAAATTATCTGAATAGACATTTATCAAAAGAATACATACAGATGGCCAATAGATACATGAAAAATGCTCAAATCATTAATCATTAGGGAAATGCAAATCATATCTGAAGAGTTAAATAATTCATGACTTGTTTATACTTCCTAGTTCTCTGTAACAATGTATGCAATATAACATTTCTGATTCCTGGAGAAACCAAGCTACCCAAAAAGATTGCTAAAATATGAACCAAAACAAAAATGCAAAATCCTGTAGTGACACTAAGTTAAGTAAAAAGTAAATAAAATAAATTTTTAAAAGTAAAAAAGAATATGAATAAAATAGTGTAATAATAGAATTGCCAAATACACACAGAATAAAATACAGGTTGAATATTCATTCTTTGATATACTTGGGACCAGAAGTGTTTCAGATTTTGTTTTTTCATATTTTAGAATATTTGCATATATATATATAATGAGATACCTTAGAGATGGGACCCAAATTTAAACACAAAATTTATTTTTGTTTCATAAACTCATACTCCTGTAACACATAACCTGAAGGTAATTTTATACAGTATTTTTAATAACTTTGTTGCATGGAATAAATTTTTGGCTATGACCTGTCTCATGAAGTCAGGTGTGGAATTTTCCACTTGTGGCATCCCGTAGGTACTCAAAGAGTTTCAGATTCTGGAACATTTTGAATTTTGTATTTTCAGATGCTCAATGTATACATGGCTTAGTCAAACTGAGAACAACTGTAAAAGCTAGATCATTAATTATTATCAAGATTATATGAAACACTAATAGGGAAATTTAACATTATTATCAGGCAAAGAAAAATTTGTACCCTTATGGGCAATAATTCTAGAAATATATAAACTTTATTTTCCAGGTAAAGAAACTGATTTTTATAAAGATGAAGATGACTTATGCAGAAAATCAATCTCCTTATTTGAAAATAGAATTACAATTCAAGTTTTCTGAAAATTAGCCTAAGATATTTTTCTACTAAAACACACTTTCTGATTTAAATGTTTTGCATATTATCCTCAAGTAATTAATAATATAGTAGTCTTTGATGGGAAACGTTATATTTAGTATTTCTACAATAAGATTAATTTCTTTAAGCAAACCATGATTAGTATAGTGTTTTTATGTAATTTTTTTCCTTAAAATTGGGATTTAGGGAAGGGCTACCTTACAAATTTGTTAGGTTGTAATAAATGAAGTAATCAAATTGACAATATTGAATGGCTAGCACTCACATGTATTAAATATGATATTCTAAGCTGATGATAAAATGTATATGTGCAGGAAACAATTTATATTAACCTTAGGGAGAGAAAGGAGCCAACATATTTAGCTTCTAGGTTTATAAAGAAATAACTTTTATTTTTTTTCAAGATTTTATTGGCAAAGGCAATATTTTATAGCTACAAAATCACTTTTTATAAAATCTCTTCAATTGATTTGTAAAAGTTTACAGATGTTATAGCCTCCTAGAAATATAGTGAGGAAATACACAAAAAAGAATAAATGAAACACTCATAATTTACTCACAAATAATAATCTGTTTTTAACATTTTTGTGTTTATCTTTTTAGATAAAGACAAATATGCATTTTCCCCTTGAAATATGTTAATTTTATAAAGACTGTTTTGTAGCTTGGTTTTTAGAAGTTTTTTCAATGTCTTATTTTACTTGTACCATAATTTCTAATTGTTGATCATGTACATTTTCTGTCAAGTGTTTCACATTATAAATATTGACATGAATGCCCTTGAGGCTAATTTTTGTCATTCATTCTATAATTACAGTTGTCAAAGTTGCTAATATATCTATACACTTGATAGCATTACTATCAGTTGTAGATTTCAAGAGATGAAATTCTGCATTCCAAAGTAGAAGTATTTGAGAAACTCTAGCTTTCTCAACTGGGAGATTTTGGACGCTCTGTTAATCTATTAACGTATTGACCTATTAAATGTTATCTATTAATGAAAGATAGCACATATTATATTATGCAATACACGATAGTGTTTGTGTGAGGGAAGTATCATATAGACTAGTCACATAAAAACTATTCTGAAGGTTTTACATGTTGTTAACTTTTTTCAACAAAACTAAAATGTCTCATCACCAGGAAATAAAGTCTAAAACAAAACAAAAGAAAATTAAAATGACTTGCTATATTTTTCATATGCAGCTGCCTGATGAAAATTAATGGAAATATATACTGATCTCAAAAGGTTCTCTCTTATATTGCAGGAAAAGCAGATAGAAAGGAGATATTCAGAGCAACAGGTCATTTTTTCACATTTACCACGGATCCTAGATTTTTGAAGTAATGGGTTAACAACCTCCCTCCCTTCCCAAGTGAGATAAAGGAATTAAAACACAGTAATTGACTTGGTAAGCAGTTGTTAATCCATAATCATTGAAATTAGATAATTTAATCATTTTGATTTTCAGGAATTACTAAAACTTTCCTCTTAGTCCCATTATGTGTAATTACAGCTATTTTATCTATAAAAAATTAGAATCATATATTGATTATACTGATCATGGATTGGCTTTAAAATATTTGGATCAAAAAATAAATTTATAATACATCAATATTTGAATAAAGAAAAATTCTACTAACTTCAGTTTACAAAAATAAGATCACTTGCATTGGAACAAACTGAATTATATCACACTGCAGGATTTTTCAGTGACTTTTGACAAATGTGATGTGTGTAAGTTTACCTAAATTTTTTTTTAGAGCTCTCTGAGGTGACTTAAAACAAGGGAAAGTTTTAAATAACTGGCAATACAATCTTTATCAGAAGTGTATGTCAACTTCCCACAGGTATGAATAATTATGAACACTCATTATTGACTAACATGAGACTATTAATATTAGAGAAGGAAAAAGATATACCTGGATTCACTTTAAATAGAAAATTCCTGGGGAGGGAAGTATGTAGATTAGAATTACTCTAATTCTGAAGTAATCTATATTCTGAATGCTTAGTGAAGTGAAATGTGGCTTCAATTTAATGTAAAATAATGCTATTATAACTACGTTTATTAAGCATAATAGACATATGGAAATAGCTTATGACTCAATTGAACTTCTACATATAATGCATTATTGTGTTCTTATAAAATGCCAATATCAAAAACATATTTGATATTAACAAGTTCATAAATTATTACAGTTACAGGAGAAAAATTATATTATTTACTATCATGCCTGAGATGCCACTCATTGTATTTAAAGCATACAGACATTATCTTTTAAGAGTGCAACTGATTCAGAATAGCTATATTTGAAATTTTGATATTTGAATACACTTTTCACCATCTACATTTCAATTGGTCTCAGTGATTTTCTTATGCTATTTCAGCTGATGCTAGTTAAGTTTTGAAGAACAATAGATTGATTTTTTTGTTTAACTTACTTCATAGGGCTTAAGTATTTTACTCACATCCTTTTAAAGGATGCAGAGAAATCCTAGTGATTTCATGGATAATTATGCAGTGAAAGTAAGTCTCTCTAAATTAGAATTAGTTAAATTTCCAAAATTTAGTTGAAGGGATGCTGATACAACATTACATTATTAAACTAAAATGTTGTCATTCAAGATATATAAGGCTATCACTGCTCCAAGTGTATGATTCTGTAAAATTATTTTTGTTAGAATTATAAATTTTTTTTTTAAGCCTTCACTGCTAATACCTTCAGGAACTGGAAAATTCAAAGTGACTAGAGACTGGAATGGACCCCCAGCACAATGAAGTAGCCCTGTAAAAAAGTGGCCAGATTGTTTGTTACATGGGACCCTGATCACATATCTACTTACTGGCCTGGGTATCCAGGTACCCTCTCCCACAAGCCTCCTTTGAACTGGGACTATCAAGCCAGTAGCAGCTCTGCAACTCCCTGGGAGAGAGCTCCCAGTGGAAGGGGCAGGTTGCCATCTTTGCTCTCTTGAAGCCCTCACCCTTGCTGTCTCCAGGCTCTGCAGAATCCATGGGATGTGGGAATCGTGTGGAAACCCACACCGAACACCCATCGCACAGAAAAGTGGTTGTGTTGCAGCCTGCTTAGTCCCTAGTTTAGTTAGGTCTGAGTTCTTGTTCCACAACCAAGGAGAATAAGGCATGCAGACACCAGAGAGTGCATGGAGTAGGATTTTTAAGCAAAAGGGAAGCTCTCAGCAAAGAAAGGGGGCCGAAAGCAGGTTGCCAGAAATGGGGCTGAATTCTGGGTCTTTTAAGTGGTAAAGAGAAGGAAGTCTTCTGTGGGATCTGCCCAAAATGGGAGGGGCAAATTCCTTCCTAAGGATGTTGCATCTGCCTATGCCTGGGATTGGCTAGAGTGAGTCCATCTTGTTTATTACCCATGAAAGCCTAAGAAAAACTCATGGAGGTGCTAAAACCACAATGCTAATGTCATGTTAATGACATTTAATGAGTTGAGTCAAATTAAGGGCAGTTAGGTTGATATATTGTCCCTGTGCCTAGGCTGGGACATTCCCTTCTGAGCAAGATCCTGGCATAAGAGGAAATTCTTAACCACATTTCTTTCCACTAGGTATAGGGGTTGCGCAGGTGTGGTCCTGCAGGTAATTTTCTACTCCTGAAACCCTCCCTCCCTATCTGCCTAACGAGCCTCTAACTTTCTCCTCTGTTGGCTGAACTGTTCTCCCTGCAGGTCCTGGTTCTCATTTCTTCTCATTGGGTGGGGCTGCCCAAATTAAGACTCCAGAATAACCACCTTGCCCAAACCTGACCACTTCAATCACAGGCAGCCCAGCAGTGTTAAGGAACGCCCACATGCAGAGATGAGAAAGAACCAATGCAAACTCCAACAACTCAAATTGCCAGTGTTTTATGTTCTCAAAATGGCCACAGTACTTCTCTAACAAAAGTTCTTAATGAGGCTGAGTTGGCTGAAATGATAGAAACAGAATCCAGAATACAGATAAGAATGAAGATCACTGAAATTCAGGAGAATGACAAAACCCAATCCCCAAAAATGAAGAATCACAATAAAATAATACAGGAGCTGACAGTAAAATAGCCAGTATAAAAAAGAACCTAACTGATCTGATAGAGCTGAAAAACACACTCCAGGAATTTCACAATGCAATCGCAAATATTAACAGCAGAATAGACCAAGCTGAGTAAAGAATCTCAGAACTTGAAGACCGGCTCTCTGAACTGAAATAAGATGGTAAGACAAAAAAAAAAAAAAGAGAAAAGCAATGAACAAAAACTCCAAGAAATGTGGAATTATGTAAAGACACCAAATCTATGAATAGCTGGCATCCCTGAAAGGGATAGGGAGAAAGTAAAAAACTTGGAAAGGATATTTCACGATACCATCCATGAAAACTTTCCCAACCTAGCTAGAGAGGCCAATAATCAAATTCAGGAAATACAGAGAACCACTACAAGATTCTACACAAGAAGATTATCTCCAACACACTTAATCATCAGATTTTCCAAGGTTGAAATGAAAGACAGAACATTAAAGGCAGCTAGAGAGAAAAGGCAGGTCACTCATAAAGGGAACTCTATCAGGCTAACAATGGACCTCTCAGCAAAAAACCCTGCAAGCCAGAAGAGATTGAGGACCTATATTCAACATTCTTATAGAAAGAAATCTTCAACCAAGAATTTCATATCCAGCCAAACTAAGCTTCCTCAGCAAAGGAAAAATAAGATGCTTTTCAGATAAGCAAATGCTAAAAGAGTTTGTTACCACCAGATCCACCTTACAAGGGATGTTGAAAGGGGTACTAAATATGGAAAGGAAAGATTGTTACCAGCCAAGACAAAAAAACATGTAAGTAGAAAGACCAGTGACACTATAAAGCTACCAAACAAATAAGGTGGCACAATAACTAGGTAACAACACAATGACAGGATCAAATTCACACATATCAATCCTACCTTGAATGTAAATAGGCTAAATGCCCAATTTAAAGTTACAGAGTGGCAATCTGTCTATAAAAGCAAGACCCAATAGTATGCTGTCTTCAAGAGAACCATCTCAAACACAATGACACACATAGGCTCATAATAAAGGGAAGGATAAAAATCCACCAAGCAAAAAGAAATCCCAAAAAAAGCAGGGGTTACAATCTTAATTTCAGACAAAACAGGCTTTACACCAACAAAGATCAAAAAAGGCAAAGAAGGGCATTACATAATGGCCTAGGGTTCAATTCAACAAGAAGACCTAACTATAATAAGTATATATGCACCCAACACAGGAGCACCCAGATTCATAAAGCAAGTTCCCAGAGACACATGAAGAGACTTAGACTTCCACACAATAATAGTGGGAGACTTAAACACCCCACTTATAGTAATAGACAGATCACTGAGGCAGAGAATCAACAAAGATATTCAGGACCTGAACTCAACATTGGATCAAATGAATCTGATAGACCTCTATATAACTCTCCACCCCAAAACAACAAAATATACATTCTTCTCATCTGCACATGACACATACTCTAGAATTGACCACACAATCAAACATAAAACAATTCTCAGCAAATGCAAAAGGACCAAAATCATATCAGACACACTCTTGGACCACAGTGCAATAAAAAATAGAAATCAAAGCTAAAAAAAAATCATTCAACACCATGAAATTACATAGAAATTATACATCCTGTGTCAGAATGACTTTTCGGTAGATAATGAAATTAAGGCAGAAGTCAAGAAATGCTTTGAAACGAATGAGAACAAAGATAAATCATACCATAATCTCTGTGACATAGCTAAGGCAGTGTTAAGAGGGAAATTTATAGCTCTAAACACCTACATCAAAAAGTTAGAAAGATCTAAATTTAATAAGCTAGCATCACAATTAAAAGAACTAGAGAATAAAGAGCAAAACAACCCCAAATCTAGAAGAAAACAAGAAATAACCAAAATCAGGGCTGAACTGAAGGAGATCGAGACATGGAAAACCATTCAAAAGATCAACAAATTCAGGACTTGTTTTTCTGAAAAAAAAAAAAAAAATTATACGATAAAGAGGCCGCTGGCTAGATTAATAAAAAAGAAAAGAGACAAGGTCCAAATAAACATAATCAGAACCAACAAAGGGGACGTCACCACTGATTCCACAGAAGTACAAATAACCATTGCAGAATACTATGAACCCCTCTATGCACACAAACTAGAAAACCTCAAAGAACTGCATAAATTCCTGGACACATACACCCTCCTAAGATTGAAACAGCAAGAAATTAATTCCCTGAACAGACCAAAAACAAGCTTCAAAATTAAATCAGTGATAAGTAGCCTATCAACCAAAAAAATCTCAGAACCAGATAGATTCACATTTGAATTGTAGCAAATGTACAAAGAAGAGCTGTTACCATTCTTGCTCAAACTCTTCCAAAAAATTAAGGAGGACAAACTCCTCTCCAACTCATTCTATGAGGCCAGCCTCATTCTGATACCAAAGCCAGGCAAAGACACAACACAGAAAAGAAAACCTCAGGCCAATATACTTGATGAACATTAATGCAAAAATCTTTGACAAAATACTTGCAAACTGAATCCAGAACCACATCAAAATGCTTATCCACCACAATCAAGTAGGCTTAATTCCTGGGATGTAAGCTTGGTTCAAAGTATGCAAGTCAATAAATGTGATTCATCACATGGACAGAACTAAAGACAAAAATCAACACGATTATTTCAATAGATGCAGAAAAGACATTTGATACAATTTAACATTCTTTTATGTTAAAAACTCTTAATAAACTATGTATTGAAGAAATATACCTCAAAATCATAAGAGCCATATATGACAAATTCATAGCCAACATCATACTGAATGAGCAAAAGCTGGAAGCATTCTCCTTAAACACCAGCACAAGATAGGGATGCCCTATCTTATCACTCCCATTCAACATAGTATTGGAAGTCCCAGACAGAGTAATCATGGAAGAGAAAGAAATAAATGGCAACCAAATGGGAAGAGAGAAAGTCAAACTATCCCTGTTTGAAGATGACATGATTTTATATCTAGAAAAATCCCAGTCTCAGCCCAAAATCTCCTTCAGCAGATAAACAACTTCAAGTGTAAATTTGCTCAGCCATTGTGGAAAGCAGTGTGACAACTCCTCAAAGAGCTAAAAACAGAACTACCATTCAACCCAGCAATCCCATTACTGGGTATATACCCAAAGGAATATAAATCATTCTACCACAAAGACACATGCATGCATATGTTCATTTCAGCATTATTCACAATAGTAAATACATGGAATCAAACGAAATACCTATCAATAGTAGACTAGATAAAGAAAATGTGGTACATATACAGTATGGAATACTATGCACCCATAAAAAAGAATGAGATCTTGTTCTTTTCAATAACATGGATGGAGCTGGAGGTCATCATTCTTAGCAAACTAATGCAGGAACAGAAAAACCAAATACCACATGCTCTCACTTACAAGTGGGAGCTAAATGATGAGAACACATGGACACAAAGATGGGAACAGCACACACTGGGGCCTATCTGAGGGTGGAGGGTAGAAGGAGCAAAAGGAACAGAAAAAACAACTATTGGGTGTTAGGCATAGTATCTGGGTGACAAAATAATCTGTACAATAAACCACTGTGGCATGAGTTTACCCATATAACAAATTTGCACATGTACCCCTGAACGTAAAAGTCAGAAAAAAAGAATTATGAAAAATATAAAAGGAAAAATCAACATTTGAATGACTGTGTGATTACTGTACTAAATACACAACTATGATTCGACATATCATCTAAGAAGCCAAGACACCTAATAAGATTTTGTCAATATTATATAAAAGATAATTTAAACCAAAAGCATTTGAATACTTTATATAGATACCACTATATAATTTATCTGTAAAACATGTTACCACGTAAAAAATTCCATTCTAAAACGCTCCCCCAAACCGCAGTGTCATCTACTAACACAATCTCACAAGCTGTTCTGAGGAGGTCTTGATGATTATCAGTCTGGGTTCATTTTAACTTTGTTGTTGTTGTTGTTATATGTATAAAGAACAGAGATTTATTTTTCACAGTTCAGGGGGCGATTTTCTTTTTTTAGGGTTGAAACCATGTACAAACCTCCCAACTTCAGTCCCAGGGCATTGGAAGAATGCTGAGGTCCTTCTCAGTGGAGCCAGGTTAGCCAAGTGTGAGGAGCAGGGAGAATAATGTTCTTCAATTAGAATTGTAAAAGTTTGTGTTTATTATGTTGATAATATTTTAATTAGTGCTATTTTGAGAAATTAACATTACAATGTAACGACTATTTAATGAGTATGTTAGTATAGAATAAGCAGACTTATTTCAATCAGTTTTTTCTTTTTCTCTGAAACGTGGCATATTTCTGCAACTCACTATACTAAATAATATGAAACCAATATTCTGGGCTCCATGGGTCACTGTCCCACTCCCTGAAGGAAATAATAGCTCTTCTTACAGCAGCCAGCTACCTAAGCTTTTCTTGCCTCTTTAACTATTAATAATTCACCCCATGGCAACTTGAGGCACCTTTTTAAAAGATCAGATTATTTATCTCTCCATTAATCACTCTAAAGTAAAATTTTATAGTATCTTCTCATCACCCTTAGAAAAGGATTGCAAGACAAAACATAGAACAAGTGTTATGTTGTATTATATTATTGCAGAACAAGTGTTGGATGAGACAAATTATACCAAAAGTAATTATCTAAAATTCCAATTTAATTAGGCAGCTTCTATTTTTATTTGCTAAATCTGGCACCTTAGTTTAGCTGATAAAGAAAACCCCTTTTAGTGTCCTACACACCCTATCCACTCTTGCATCTGCTGGCTTTGACCGCATCATGTTATATCAGTCTCTACTACACTCTTCTCTATTCCTTTGTTTCACAAAATGCAAGCTGACCCATCAGTGGGTTGTGAAGTCAACTCAGGGGCCTGTCTGTGTTGAGAGAGACAGAGAGAGAGAGGAGAGAGAGGAGAGAGAGAGAGAGAGAAAGAGAGAGAGAGAACAAAACAAAATTAGAGGAATAGAAACAAAGGTAAAAGTGCATAACATGTAGTAACAGAATAATGCTTCATAAAACTCTAAGCTATACATGTGTGTGTCTCTGGTGTCTCTAGGTGTGTATTAGGTGACAATGTAAAATTATTTTTTTTACTGTGGGTCTGGGTCAAGTATTTTGAAAGCCACTGCCTAGCCACATTGCCCTTTATTAAACCAGCAAGTGCAAACCACTTTTCGGCTCCTGGACCTTTGCAAGATTTTTTTCCCTCTGCTTAGAATGATTCTCTTCTCCATAATACCTTATCTTCCTCATGTGTCTGGCTCCTTGTAATTATTAGGTTCTAAACTTAAATGGTATTGTGTCCAGAATCGGTGGGTTCTTGGTCTCACTGACTTCAAGAATGAAGCCGCGGACCCTCGCGGTGAGTGTTACAGTTCTTAAAGGCAGCGTGTCTGGAGTTTGTTTCTTCCTTCTGATGTTCGGATGTGTTCGGAGTTTCTTCCTTCTGGTGGGTTCGTGGTTTGGCAGGCTCAGGAGTGAAGCTGCAGACCTCTGCGGTGAGTGTTACAGCTCTTAAGGAGGCGCATCTGGAATCGTTCGTTCCTCCTGGTGGGTTCGTGGTCTCGCTGGCTTGAAGAGTGAAGCTGCAGACCTTCGCAGTGAGTGTTACAGCTCATAAAGGCAATGTGGACCCAAAGAGTGAGCAGCAGCAAGGTTTATTGCAAAGAACAAAGCTTGCAGTGTGGAAGACGACCTCAACAGGTTACCACTGCTGGCAAGGACAGCCTGCTTTTATTCTCTTATCTGGCCCCACCCACATCCTGCTGATTGGTCCATTTTACAGAGAGCTGATTGGTCCGTCTTGACAGGGTGCTGATTGGTGCATTTACAATCCCTGAGCTAGACACAAAAGTTCTCCAGGTCCCAACCAGATTAGCTAGATACAGAGTGTCCACACAAAGGTTCTCCAAGTCCCTACCAGAGTAGCTAGATACAGAGTGTGGATTGGTGCATTCACAAACCCTGAGCTAGACACAGGGTGCTGATTGGTGTGTTTACAAACCTTGAGCTAGATACAGAGTGCTAATTGGTGTATTTACAATCCCTTAGCTAGACATAAAGGTTCTCCAAGACCCCACCAGACTCAGAAGCCCAGCTGGCTTCACCCAGTGGATTCCACGCGGGGGTCGCGGGTGGAGCTGCCTGCCAGTCCTGCGCCCTGCGCCCGCACTCCTCAGCCCTTGGGTGGTCGATGGGACTGGGCGCCCTGTTGCAGGGGGTGGCGCTCGTCGAGGAGGCTCCGGCCGCGCAGAAGCCCACGGCGGGGGAGGCTCAGGCATGGCGGGCTGCGGTCCCGAGCCCTGCCCCGCCGGGAGGCAGCTAAGGCCTGGCGAGAAGTCGAGCACAGCAGCTGCTGGCCCAGGTGTTAAGCTCCTCACAGCCAGGGCGGCGGGCTGGCGCTCGGAGTGCGGGGCCTGCTGAGGCCACGCCCACCCGGAACTCGCGCTGGCCCGCAAGCGCCGCGCAGCTCGGGTCCCCGCAAGCGCCGCGCAGCTCGGGTCCCCGCAAGCGCCGCGCAGCTCGGGTTCCCGCCGGCGCCTCTCCCTCCACACCTCCCCACAAGCTGAGGGAGCCGGCTCCGGCCTTGGCCAGCCCAGAAAGGGGCTCCCACAGTGCAGCGGTGGGCTGAAGGGCTCTTCAAGCGCGGCGAGTGGGCGCCAAGGCGAAGGAGGCGCGGAGAGGGAGCGAGGGCTGTGAGGGCTGCTAACACGCTGTCACCTCTCAGTATCTTCTTAAAGAGGCTTCCGATAGTGCAATATGTTGAATATTGAAGAGACTGATTCACCTTGCTCTAAAGACCTGTGGCAGACAAACATATTTAATGTAAGGTAAGTCATATACCACTCCCCACTCCACACCCCACACACACAGCCCTCCAATATTATTTGAGTTCACTATTAAAGAAAAGTCCGTATTTTTCTCAGTTGGTTAATACTATTTAGAGCAAGTAATGACACCTACTTTGGAGGTATATTTTATTATTTTATTTGTTAAATGTATTAGTTACTGCAATATCCCTCAAATTTGTTAAATAATGTAACCAAGGAATTGAAATTTACTTTTTAAATTATTTCAGTTGATCTAATTATTTATATAGTTCGTTATAGTGTGTAGGTACCTGATTATTGGAATCTAAACCTTTGTGAAGTGTTCTGTTTTTAATCCACAAGAGGGATTCACATCTCTTAGGGTAAAATAATTTACAGAAATCTGCTTTGAGGCTCAGAGACAAATTCTTCTTGAATATGCTTACATGAACTAAACAGCTCTCATTTTATCCTAAGTGATACTTATAAAAGCCTTTGCATAATGCCACTCTTTTCCATTTATATAGACTTCTAAAAAAATGAGCATGCTTGTCTTCCAGCTACTAACAACAGATGTGCTTAGCATAAAACATCAGAAGTGAATTTTGCAAACTGTAGCTAAGATCTAGTAAAATTGGAATGAAAATTTGCCTTCGAGGAAGCTATCTGCTATTTTCTTCTGCAAATTTGTCTCATATTTTCCTTAAAGATAAGGGGGAAAGGATAAGCTCTCAGTTATGCCTCTATATTAGCATTACATCTGCTTACCAACTTTAAATATTTTTCTGAAAAGTTTCAATTGGGTCCTTGTGTCAGAGACCTTCAATAAAAGATTTTTAATTCAAAAGAGTTGAAATAATCTATGGCCCTTTGACTTGAAGAAGTCACTTTTAAAATTCAGTTACCTCTGTCATAGAGTTTTCAACCATTAAGCATCTCTTTTTAATTTTTTTTCTAAAATTTGCTCAGGATTTAAATGGAAGCAATAATGTAAACTGAAAAGCATAAGAGATCGACTCTTCTAATTTATGACAAAGAAAACTACTGCATTTGCTTCTTTTAATGTTTATAAGCAATTTTCTAAAATATTATATTCTAAAAGCACACTGATTTTCCTTTTAGTAGTAATTGTGAGAGGTTTTCAAGTTGCAGTCTTTGAATTTTATTCTGATTGTCGGGTATATTATATTTGTGATAATAATTGTGGGAGTATACTGTTTATTAATAGTATGTTACATTTCCATAGTATTTCAAAACTTCTGAAGCATAAATTTATTCTTTTAAGTTCCAAACTATATTTTTTTTTCTCAAAGCTTTACAAAATGTTTTGCTTTTGAAATTTTAACACACTAAATTCCACTTTCAAACTAGGTTGTTTTGGCTTTTCTTTATCTCCCCAAGACTTGAAATCTTTTCAATTAGGCTTCTTAGTTGACTTTGCTCAACTATGACATGAAACAATTAGCTTTTTATTAAATCTACTAACCATCAAAAAGCACAATGTAGATGTTTTGTAGCAGATAAAGTAATATCTTTTCTCATAGAGTAAGCCTTTATTTCAAATAAAAGTAATAAAATTATGCTTATTGCTCCCAATTTATCTTGGTATATATTTCCAGAAATACTATGCAGTCATGAAAGAAGTTGACAGTAACAGTGGGTACCCCATTTTTTGCTGAACTGATTAGTTTTGTAATATAAATTGCATGAAGACAAACCAAAAGTTTGTTCCACATTAATGCACTAATAAAATTGATTATTTGATTTGCTACTACAGAATACATTTTAAAAACTAGTCACTATTTGAAAAATTGTTTCTGACTTGTGGTTGCCCAGATGTCTTGATTGCAGAACAACCCCATTCCTGAATGTAGGCACCAGGCAGCTGTTGTTTTCTTCTCAGAACTTGACAGTTGCAATAATTTAAAGCCAAGTCCTGATGCTTTGCTGAATTAGTTATTCTCTTCTCACCATATATAGTCATTGACATTTCATAACATTTGAGCATCTTGCTCACTCTTTCATTGAATGAACATGCCACTGAAATCACAACAGTGACTGAAAATTCAAGGAACTGGAATAATTTTGATGATCCTGAATTAATTTTTTAATATAGAAATTTCTATGAAAGGAAGGTAATAAATACTGCAAAGAAATTGACCATGACATCATCACATATATCTGTTGTATTTAAATTTCAAGATTTCATTTATAAATGGATTAAACACTATACTTTTTATATTGTTCCCAACATTTTGTCTCTGCTTGTGTGTCACGCAATACATTGGGAATCTTCCAGGTGTGATTTTCATCACTTTAGCTTTTTCCTACTTCTGTGTTGCCCAAGTTACACCATTCAGCAGCAAGTAGCTGTAGTGTTAAGTTTGCATGTTAAGGCTTTCCTGGAATGTACTGAAATGTGTCCTTCAGCATGTCCAGTTTTAATACCTAACTTCTCACAAAGTGAGAATTTTGCAAAGCATCCAGAAGTCTCATGTATACTAGAATTTTAAATCTAATATTTTTGCTTATGTACATAAGATAAATTGAAGTTATTTTCTTTTTTTTTCGCAAGCCAAACTGTATCCATCTTCATTAAAGATACTTTCCATAAACAATCATGGTATTTCAGGCAGGACGTGGGCAGACAGTCGTTAACAGTATACAGCAACTTTCAAACTCCTTTCTTCAACGGACTACCAAAAATCAGAAAGCCACTATAAAACTCAATGAAGTCTTCATCTGATGCTCTGAACAGGGAAAGCTTAGAGTGAGGGTTGACATTTCACATTTAGCATGTTGTTTAACAACTTTTCATGAGCTGACCCTGACTTTCAGGAAGTGAAATGAAAATGGCAGAATTTATCTTAAGATCCACAATCTAGAAACGGGAACCAATGCTCTTTTGACAGGTGCCATCTCAGTGGCATCACTGGAAGTCCAGATTGCCTGACACACTGGTTACCAAGGATTGGGGGTCAGGTCCCAACAGATGTCTGGGTTTTAGGGAGTTAAGTCTCTGCTGAAAGATGGAAAGGGAGTGAGGACATAAAAATGAATTTGTTTTTCCATACCACAAGGCTTTTGTGCCAAGGTGAACGTGTGTGCAAAATCAGGGAATCTCTCCTCCTGGGAGCCAAAAAGAAGTCCCTCAAAACTAGAAGAGAAAGATATTTTCCTTACATCAATCCAGCTTCAGAGACATTCTATTAGTTACATACGCCGCTTCCCCCTAAAATACCAATGAAGTGTTCTGTGTGCTAACAACATAGCTTAAAAAAAAGTAAAACAAGATTCTGCATTTTTATAAAACTTGATCAGAATAGTATTTCAAACTGTACAGTCACCAGAAGTACACACTTAATCAAAAAGGCACACACTCCACTTGGCATCTCCAGCACCTTCAGCTTTCTGTGCCTGGTCTGTTTTGGAATCTCTATTTTCTGCAGGGTTATTCCCCTCCTTGCCTGCATCAGCTTTTCCCTTTTTCCCTTTGGGTACCTTCTCTCTCTTCTTTGCAGGGGCCCTTTTAGGCTCGGGCTCTGGCTTTGGAGGAGCAGGTTTAGCAGACAACCTCGTGGATCTTCTCTGTGGTTCATGCTTCACCTTGGTTTTATCTCCTTCAGCCTTTCTCCTGGGCATGGTGGCGGCGACAGCAGCTGGACGTAGGCGCTGGGCACGGGATGCAGCGGTGCGCGGGCTTTGGTCGGTCAGGGGATGGTTCTCGCCTCTTCTTATGCACACTGTTCCTGGAGTTATTTTCAAGATATCAGAAAGCACCTTTAGGTCAATTGTCACTTTATGCCTATGGCTGAATAGAACAAATTTAAATGTAAGGAACTTGGCTTGGCTCTATTAGCTCTGCAAAGGACACTGTCTATTTGATATAACCATGATGTCCACGAGAATGTGCCTCTCAAGTCTCTAGCTGCAGGGAGCTTAACTGTCCGAGGGCCTAGCAGCAGTGCTCCGAAATTCACATAGATTCTTGCGCTGATGGACAACCTCAGGCTACTCCCAAAGATTGAGTATGGCAGGATACCAATGCAGGCTTGTTCCTGGGAGATGCAGCTGTCCTCTGATGCACAGCTTTGGCTTGAGGACTCTTCATCTGCCTTGCCTAACTGCCTAACTTGCCTTAAATATACATGGCAGTTTGAAATGCTGCCACACTAACTAATTAAAATTTACCTCCCTCTTTTATTATTATTTTTTTTAGCAGTATCATGGTTTAATGACTCTGTAAGCATCCGTTAGCTCTCTCCCCATTTTCTCTCACAGTTTTTCCTCTATGAGATTTCTTTCTCATTAAATTTTATTTTGGTGCCGCTTCTCAGAGAATCTAGAGTAATATGACAACCAATTCTTATATTCTGAAGTTTAACAAAAAACTCCATAAATATGTAGACCGTTTATTTTTATCACAATAAAGTGCATTGTTGTTACAAAATATTTGAGAACATCAGAAATTTTATAAGTAATTTCAAATAATTAGGTGAATAGAGAAGCTATCAATTATAAACTTAAAAAAGTACTCACTATATCTCGGTACCTAGAGATGTAGAGATAAAATATAGAGTTTACCTCCATATCACATCCATTAAAATTATCAATAGGAATAAATGACTTAACACTTTTAAATATTTTTGCAAGGTGATTAGATTAGCATGTAATCCATAAGAGTTAAATATCAACTTATTTTATATTGAGAGTGTAAGTATAACCATATTTCACATTTCAAGATTGTAATGATATATTCATGTATTTTTCTTTTCCCACTAGAAATCTAGACTAACACTACACTATAAATTCCCCATTAGTTTTGATTTCCTTGAGGATAGAGACCATGATTATTTTACTTTGCATTTCAAGTACTAGTAAATACCAAATTCAGAGTAAGTGCATAATGAAAGTTCTCACACCTTCCTACTCAAACTGTTGTCCAGGGGCCAGGATTATTGGCATCACTGGAAAGTTATTGGAAATTCAGGATCTAAGATTACCTACAGGACTACTGGTTCCAAATTGGCACTTTATCAAGATCTCTAAATGGTTCATGTACACATTAAAGTGTAGGATGAAGTGATACAGAACCCTTGTCTAACCTTCCTATTTCTTCTTTCCTAAGAGAATCTCAGCTTTAATCAAATAGTCTCCTCTGCCTCATAGCCGTTTATTCTGGGAAAACATTTATTTAGAAGAGAAGCCATATTTGTCTAAACTGGTGATGGCATAATTCTGTTTGAAATAGACTTGTTTGGCCAGGTGTGGTGGCTCACTCCTGTAATTCCAGCACTTTGGGAGGCCAAGGTGGGCGGATCACGAGGTCAAGAGATCGAGACAATCCTGGCTAACACGGTGAAACCCCGTCTCTACTAAAACTACAAAAAATTAGCCCGGCTTGGTTGCGGGAACCTGTAGTCCCAGCTAATCGGGAGGCTGAGGCAGGAGAATGGCGTGAACCCGGGAGGCGGAGCTTGCAGTGAGCCGAGATCGCGCCATTGCACTCCAGCCTGGGCGGCAGAGCGAAACTCCCGTCTCAAAAAAAAAAAAAAAAAAAATTGATTTGTTTATTCGTAAGTCAATGAGTTAAAAGGGATGCTGGAAGGAGAACTTCTGGCCAAGGTGTTATGATTTCAATAAGAATAAAAACCCTTTTCTTATCTCTGGATGTTGTTGTATATTGGACCTTTAAAAGACTCTCAAGAAGTATCTTAGCTTTTTTCTACTTGTCTGATAATGAAGCCCAAAGAAGGAAGATGGAACCATGAAAAACAAAAGACAAATGGAAACAGAGCCCTGACCTATTGTAACTGTCGCAGCATTGGTGGAATTCTTGTTATATGAGATAAAACAAAGAAACAAATTGAAACAAAGCAACAACACAAACTTACATGTTTAAGTAAACTAAAATTGAAACTATTTATTTTTTTAATTGTTTTTTTTTAATGTTGCAGCTGAGGGGATTCTATCCCATACAAGTTTGAAAGAATGAATGAATGACAGGAAATGAAAATACAAGTTCTGTTGCTGGGTAGGGAAAGAAAATAACCATCATTAGTTTTATAGTCATGGTTGCATATTTTTCTCTGCTCAAGTGTTTGTTTTATATTTATTTTTCTGTATTAAAATTCACCACAGTTCTTTTTCCTGCAAATACATATTACTTCTAAATAAAATCAAATATTCTGTCACAAGAAAAAAAATGAACATATTTATCGTTGAAATGTTTGGACAATTCAATGAGAAAACAAAAGCAGTTAAGTTCGTTATTTATCTTAGAACGATGGCTATCCTAAATAATATTTTACTTTTTAACCAGAAATATTTATATCAGTTAGTCTAAGAAGCCTTCTTTACTCATATAGATATGTACCTCTTGAATTATCTTTATACATGGGTACAATGGTGAGATGAATTTCGTGTACTTTTAAGAAGTAATACAGGATAGAATTTGAGACATTATCATCATTGTCGTTATTATTTTTATGTTAGTTGGCCTTTATTGTGTACATTAAACACTAGGCACTATTCTACATGCTTTACAAGGGTTGACATATTTAAACCTTACAACAGCTTTATGAGCCTGGTACACAAGAATTATTGTCTCCATTTTTTGGATTAAGATGTCTCAACTTTGACACTGCTGATATTTTGGGCTGGATAATTATTTACTGTGGGAGGTGCTACTATGTACTGTAGGATGTTTAGCAGCATTACTTGCGTCTGCCTTCTAGATGGGTTGAAAACCACTTTTACAGATTAGGAGAATCAAGCATTGAAAGTATGCAACCCAAATTTCCCATTAGGACTACTGCAGTCATTCCCTCAGCTGCTGTATGTTTTGGAGCCATCAGATGAGTCTGTCCTTGGGAATTGTTTACATATGACCTATCACAGAGTTATACATATAAGAAGTGGTAGAGTCAGGATCCAGTCTCATGCTGGATCAGGTTTCCATGCTCTTAGCCATTATGCCGTGTTGCCTGTCTTATACCTATCATTAATGGAAAGAAGACAGCAAGTGGAAATGAAAAGCTATGCATTTTATTCTTGTCATTTCCTCTGCCTAAAATGCCTTGACTTCCCTACATGTGTTTGATTGATCCCATTCATTAACCTATCCTTGTCTCATCTTATATATGCCAGTTGAGATTTCCTGTTATCTGTAGGCTGTTTTACCTACTACCAAGCCAAGCAGAATATCAGGATATCTTACTTCATAAATCAGGGAAGGTTAGAGATAGATGTAGCTGCTCCTTGCCTGAATGTCGATGCTCTGAATTTTGAACTCTGTGATGTTTCACCTCAGATGAGAAATTTATCCATTAACCTTTCCTTTAATTTCAAGAAGCTTCCCTTTCTCCTTCCTCTAAACAAAATGCTCATCTTCCCTATCTTTAAAGTTCACATACATAAATGTAAAATGAATGAACAGAAACACTAAAAATCATTGAGTTTCCTTCTCTTTAAAAAATATCTTCTTTCTCTTCCTCTGGTTATCATCACACTTGGTGAAAATGTTACCAATGATTGTTATACTATGTAGGTCCTGGTCATCCCATTAAAATCTGACTTCTTCCTTATTTTCACTTTTTAGGAACAGTGTTTGTCATTGGAAACCAAAACCTTATTGACTTCTTGTTCAGTTACTTTGCTACCCCTCTAAGAATGTGATAAGGATGGACAAACACTCCATTTTGACACTCTCATCTTCCATGGCCTATGAGATTCCAGTCTCTCCTTTTAATCTGATTTAGCTGAATGCTTTTTAAAATAAGCCTATTTTTCACTATTTTCTCTGTGCATTGAGGATGTTAGTGTGGACAGCTTGTGTTCTTATGCCAGGTCTTCATCTTGAGCCGTCTCTTCTAAACTGCCATGGCTGAAACAACCATACATATTCATGTGACTTCAGAAATCTATATTTTTTTAGCTTCAGCTCTACTTTTGAGTTCTACAAAAAGCTAACAGTTCTACAAGAAGCTTCCCCTAAAAATCAAACACTGAATTAAATGCTCTAAGAATATCAAATAACTTAATTCACACAGAAATTCTATAAGGTAGGTACAGTTATTCTCTCTGTACTTCCAGGGCCAGTCAGAGTGACTATCATATGGCAGTTGTTGAATGATAATGCCTGAATTAAATGATTCTCACCGAAATAGTCTTTACAGCAATATCTTCAGAGACCATCCTCCATTAAAATACCACCACAAGGACATTAAGCAGAGTGCTATTCCGGAATAAAAAGCCTGCACTTGTGAACTTCCATGCCTTTGCATATGCTGTTGCCTTGGCTTGGAATGCCACTGTTTGTTAACAATCCAGTTGTTTTTTAAGATCCAAATTGTTTCTGTGATGTTTTCCCCTAAATTCCATTTTGTTTCATCACCACCCTTT
This sequence comes from Pongo abelii, assembly GCF_028885655.2. Taxonomy (NCBI): domain Eukaryota; kingdom Metazoa; phylum Chordata; class Mammalia; order Primates; family Hominidae; genus Pongo; species Pongo abelii. Next base: position 91,630,561 of record NC_071991.2, read on the forward strand.
CCATATTTGCTAAAGAGAGTTATTCTTTTCAGTCTGTCCTGTCTCCAAATTTCTGTATGTATATATATATATGTGTGTGTGTATATATATATGTGTGTATATATGTGTATATATGTGTGTATATATGTGTATATATGTGTGTATATATGTGTGTATATATGTGTGTGTGTATATATATGTGTATATATATGTGTGTGTATATATGTGTATATATGTGTGCATATATATATGTGTATATATATGTGTGTATATATATATGTGTGTATATATATATATTTTACTTTAAGTTCTGGGATACATGTGTAAAACATGCAGGTTTGTTACATAGGTATACATGTGCCATGGTGGTTTGCTGCACCTATCAACCGGTCATCTAGGTTTTAAGCCCCGCATGCATTAGTTATTAGTCCTAATGCTCTCTCTCCCCTTGCCCCCCTCCCCCTGACAGGCCCCAATGTCTGATGTTCCCCTCTGTGTGTCTATGTGTTCTCATTATTCAACTCCCACTTATGAGTGAGAACATTTGGTGTTTGGTTTTTTGTTCCTGTGTTAGTTTGCTGAGAATGATGGCTTCCAGTTTCATGGTATATGTATTTATAAAAGCGTGCTTAAGTTCTCTTTTGAATTGTGTTTTCTTTAATCCTTTCTTCAACTCTGCACAGTTTTCATCTAGCATGTTTTTAGCATGAAGTAAATATTCAACTAAATATTATTTCAATTGAATTAAAATCAAATAATTATCTAAAGCAAATACCTACTTTTATGTGTCTTATCGTTCTATGTGTATATATTCTCTGTGCATTGAGGTACCTCTGTTACCAGTTTGTAATCTGATTTATCAGCATCCATCAGTTAGACATAGTACTTGTAGAATAAATGTATGAATGAATGACCCACATCGTTCTGAATGTATAAGGTGTTGATTTTATTATTCCATGATTATTTTATATTAAACATTTAATTATTGAATTAGTTGAAAGTGGAGTCTGAGTAGGAAACCTGAACCCAGAGGTACAAGCGTAAAGGTATTAAAGGCTTATTTAAACATTTATCTAACTATCTATTAATTGAAGGATTTTAAATTACTAGTCAATATCATAAATAGTCATTATCATGTGTAATAGGGCCAGCGTTCAGATACTACAAAATTCAGTCTTTATTTAGCAGGATTCAACCTTTACATGGAAAGATTCCTGCTTTTGATTAAGAATGAATTCAAGCATTATTCAGAGACAATTATGTGAAGCCTACATATAACTCATCTGTATGTCCTTTTGAAATGCAAGCGCTTGAAGTAAAATCTTGAAATAAATAATAGGAGCAGAATTCCCAAATGATAGATACCTTAGTATCATAATAAGTAGAGTTCTATTAAGAAGGAATTAGAAAATATGCAAATTTCTTTACATCTATGCATACTTTAAAAAGTCTTAATAAAATTAGATATTTAAATCAGAGTAAGAAAATTTTAATTTCTAGTAAGGGGAAGAAGATATATAACAACATTTTTGTCTATAATATGGTCTATAATGGAATTACAAAGAACATTTATAAATATTTTATAAAATTAGAAAATATACTTACTTAGAAGTTTATAATTATTTGTAGTATACTGCAATAGTATTTGTAGATGTGTTCTTAAAGATATTGTGAAAAAGGGATCACAAGTTTGCCAAAGAGAGACATTGCAAAAGGATATTTACCATGTTTATTTAAACATAGTGTAGGATAGGGTGACCTGGTCTTCTGCTTTATAAGGACAAATTCTTGGTACAGTTCAACAGTATCAAGTTGATCAGGCTTGAAAAGGCTATCTCATGTTGATTAAAATCAAAAGTGACATATAAAAGTTACAATGCCAATTTATTTTCTTACAATAGAAATATAACTGCCATGGCACATTTCCTTTAGGCAAGCTGCATGAGAAAACCATTATCAGAAGATTGCTGGCTGAATACGGAACCAGAACTGGTGTTAGAGAGGCTGGGATATAGCTGAGCGGTAGTTATGTCATTTGAATATTTAATGCCCACAGGCTAAAACACCAAATGTATCCATTTTCTCAATAGATTTACTTTTTATTCCATATGAGGGGTTCAGTTATTGGTTCAAGGCAATCTCTTCCTTGCTTAATGATGGATGACTGCTGCCAAAATGCCTCCTTTTTTCTTTGTATACCTTTCTGACAATTTTCTTTTCCAGTTGGCACATTTTTAAACTTAGCAGGTAATTTATTGATCCATTTACTGTCAAGTTCCTCTTGCTGGCAAGTGATTCTGTTCTCATATAATATATTTGTGTGTCTCTGATCTTACGTATGCTTGTTGAATTTAGAATTTAACTGCCAAAGTGAAATCTTATTCTCATGTCCCACTTCTTGGTGGAGACATTTTTGCCCTCTCTATGCCCTCATGAAGCCAATGAAAGCATAAAATTAGATTTATAGAAACACACACACACACACACAATACTCTTATTATTATTGTAGGCTGCATTTCTACTGCTATCATTTTGTAGACCAATTATGGTTAATGAGATAATATTTCAAAAATTTCCCCAGTTTCTGTTTCAGATAATGACTTTTATTTGGCAATGTGGAAAATCTTTATTTGATGTTGGCATTACATTTGAACTGTTACTTACATATAAAAGTACTCAGTGACATTTACCAGGTGACTCTGTCTGTGGCAATTAAGTGGTTGATTAAAAATAACATTCTTACATTCAACCAAATATTAAATTATTTGAATAAAAGATTATAAATGAATTCAGAAATAAATTGTAATTGGTTTACCTTGTATTTCAGCAAATTGTTGAGCAGTTCAGTCATTTTGAAATACATCTCAATGTTGATCTTTATACCCTACGTATCTCTAAATAGAAATTCTGAAGGAATATATTCACAGTAGGCAGAGTCTCTTGAGAAGTAAAACTCTGTTGGTCAAGCTGCATATAAGGCTGACATTAAATGTATGCATGCATCCCTTTTTCTTGCATTATATTAATTTGCTTTTTAAAAAACAATTGTGTTGTGCTTTATGTTTGGGATTTGTATTTTCAGTCTTTAGTGAAACTAATTCTGAAACACAAAAATACTTTTCCTAAAATAAGCAAAAATAATATTTGAAATTCAATTGAAATAATTTTTGTGGGAGAACTAAGATGCAAATAAGCAATACATATAACTTTTTACTATTTCTGATCAACAAACTTATTGAGTTTGCATTTAAAGATAAAAACGAGTTTTAATTTTTACTTTATTGGCTTTGTGATATAAACAGATCACTAACACTTCACTCTCATAATTTAAGAGGAGAAACAGATATTAAAACTCAAAGGCATATATGTCTTATGACTTTCATTGGGTTTAAATAAGTATGGGGCTAGCATTATTCTATGAGTTGCAGAATATAAGAAGTCTTGAATTTAAGAGTCTGTCTTTAGAACTCAACCAAAGATGCATGTGCACACGCACACATGCGCACGCGTGTGTGTGTGTGTGTATAATATTATTAACTCTATTAAAGCAGTGTGGCAGTACGGAATATGAGAAAGTGTTTCCTGGCAACCATGTTGAAAGAGACTGAACTCTATGAATATTTGGTCCCTTCATAAAAATCAAGAGTGGATTTGGATAATTAGGTTACTCATGTGTCTGGTCTCTAGAAGGTTCTTGGTTACATCCCCTTTGTTTCCCTATAAATAGCTGTTTCTATTTCTAAAGCTATTTTAAAACATTGGGAATAATTCTATTTTCTTATACATGTAGCTCTACTTATCTTTATGCCTAGTTTTTATCTTGTAAATTAATTCTGCTGCTGTGCATTTGACCTCAAATTTTGCTTATATTCTCTGATCAAACATTATGATGTATGTGTCTGTGTTGGTGTCTGTGTGTGCATGTGTGTGTGTGAGAGAGAAAGAAGGTAATATTTTTGCTCTTAAACTTTTATCTGTATTTAATTTACTGTGTTAATATTTCACAGAATATTTGAATTTCTGGTAACTAAAAAGTTAAGTTAAACCTGGTAGGATGAATACCTCATTAATTTATCTTAAAATATTTTCCTTGTTTTCAATTATAATTTTGTAAATGCACTTAACTTTTAAATAAGTTTGTTAGGAAACACACTGTGTTCCCTAGAAATGAGAAGTCAGTATTTTGGACAAAGTGAGGTTTGTTTGACAGGTGACTAGCTTTTTAAATTGGGAGATCTGATATAAAATCAAAACAAAACCTAAAAGTTCAAACTACTACTTGGTTTTCTTCAGAGTATCTCAGTTGAGATAATATCAGTAAAATGCAATCGGGAACTTGCATTCCTATTACAATTGTAATTATTGCAGGAATTTGTGCTAACTACCATAAAAAAATTAATTAATAGAAAATAATTGCTATGTTCAAACAAGATTTCTACATCTTAGTATTTTTTATTTATTAAATCTACTGCGTGGGGAAAACTCTTCAAACAATTTCCCACAGGTCTTTGGAAACTCTTGCCATGGTTTCTACACTTAGAAAGGTCAGATGACTAGAAGTAGTTTTATTAAGCTATTTAGCAAGTTAAAAGATAAACCAGTTATAATAAATAATTTTTCATTAAGTTTTTTTCTAAGGAAATGTACGGAAAGTTCTAACACTGGTAGGAGTTTACTGTATTCGTTTAAGTTCTGTAAATTTGTTAGCAGTGTTTTATATAAGTACAAAACAATGTATTTTAAGAATGTTCAAAATATGTTTTTGATTAATATAGTTAATAAACATTTATAAAGCACCTACTATATAACAGCCATTGTTCTAAGTGCTGGGGATATTCTTGAAAAGTGAGTTAGGTAATAAATAATAATTACAAAATATGTCAGTTAATAAAAGTACTCTGAAGAAAAATAGAGCAAGGTGAGGTGGTAAAGAGTGAACACTTGGACACAGGAAGGGGAACATCACAAACCGGGGCCTCTTTTGGGGTGGGGGGTGGGTGGGGGGAGGGATAGCATTAGGAGATATACCTAATGTAAATGACAAGTTAATGGGTGCAGCACACCAACATGGCACATGTATACATATGTAACAAACCTGCATGTTGTGCACATGTACCCTAGAACTTAAAGTATAATAAAAAATAAAAAAATTTAAAAAAAGAGTGAAAAGTTGTTGGGGAGAGACAGAAGGAGCTATGCTAGATGGAATTGTGAGGGAAGTCCTAATAATTGAGGCAGGAGATAAAGGAAGTAAGCAAGGCATCCTTTACTCTCATGGGTCTCAGACAGAGGCAATTATAAGAGCGAGACTCTGGGGCAGTTGACCTACACTTGAGATATTTTTTACAAGAATTTACCTTTAATTCTGGCCATGATCACTTTATTCTGCTAAACTTTGTTGAGGATCTCAGTCTGCAAATGCAATTGAAAAAAAAAACGACTCAGAGAATCTTGAGAATCTTGAAGAAAAATGGACTTTATTTAGCTCTAAAATTTAAAGAAATATAGGGTCCAGACTCATTGTACCCTCACTTAAGGAACATATGTGTAACGTATCTAGTATTGTGCCAATTCTAAGTTACTTATTTGAAGAGAATGTCAGCTTGGATGTGAAGGGGTTTTGCTATATGAGGAAAGGAAATAAGGATTACGAAACAGCCTAGGTCTTGGCTTAGAGTAAACACTCCATAATTGTAAATTGTTATTACCTTTATTATTGCTATTATTAAGAAATTGGGGTTTCACATGAATAATAGAGATGAGTGGGAAAATATAACTGTCAATATAGTGAAAAAATAATGAATTGACTAATTTTTAATCACAGTCAAACTGGATTTCTAAATCTTAAAAATCTACCAAAGAAGACATGTTATTTCTTACCTTTGGTGGAATTTTCCAATGCATGATAACCACTGCCTTATGTAAGTTCACTAGATCCATATCGTCCATGAGAAAACCAAAGCAAGCTCTCTCTGACATATTTTTTATTAAAACTATAGATACTTAATTTTCAATCTATCTGTTTTCTTTGCTCCTGCATTAACTTGCTGGATGCCCATGATTTTCCTGCTCCCCAAACCTCAGGGGTATTGTAGGTTTCACCATTGGAGGCCAGCACTCTGTTTTTTAATTCAAATGGGGCAAGGGATGACAAATATTTCATCCCTGCACCCTCCCCTACTCTCCACCTATTGAAGTTACCTAGTTGCTTATCTAATGCAAAACCCTGGCCACTGTGTTCAGGCCTTAGCCACTGCCACTGGTATATCTACATGTGAAGGGACTGAAATTTCAGACAAGGAAGCTATCCAAGGAGAGGCTGATATAGCACTCTCAGTGCAGACCCTGATCCTCAGAGGTGGACTGAGAAGCCTTGGAACTAGAGATGGCTACCAAGGAGACAGGTCACAGGACCTGGTCCCCAACCCTTTTCCTGTTACTGCCTAAAAGATTGGCACTATGAGCTATCAGACAGAGACAAAAACTGAAAATCATAGCTTTGGGTGGCTTGAAGCCCAAAACAAACAAATGAACAAACAAAGTTTAAAAAATATTTCAAAAAACAAGATATAAAGGGAAGAAGTAAAAAAGACCTACAAATATCTTATTAAATTAAAATAAAGGTCCAAAATCTTACCCAACTGGAAATTCAAAGTTTATTTGTAAAAATTACATAACAAAAGAGTTAAATGGGCACTGATTGGATTTTGTATGTCTACAACACAGGTTCTAATATAATTTTAACATTTGCTAAAAGACACTAATTGAACTCACAGAGCTTCATAGACCTAAAACTGGGTCTCAAATATACCAAGGGATTCTGCTAAATTTACACAGAATGTCCTCTATAATTTTAGCAAAATAACTAAATATAAAATAGTGGAAAAATAGGTATGCTTCATTTTAACTATCCTCTTGTCTAAATTTCCCATTGTTATAGTACTCATTACCCTAAACTCTTTCAAAGTGGGCATAGATACACTGATGCAATGAGCAAAAAATGAAAAATACACTTTTGGCACTTGCAAATTGGCTGGATGAAATGGAATCCCATAAATCCCCAGTTAAAATAGTTAAAATGGTCCAATGTAAGTTAAAACAGGGCCCTGAAGGATTAAAACTTACTACATAAGACCTAACTAGAGGTAATTGTGCCCACTGCTTCTTTGTTTCATGGCCCAATTATACGTTTTATTAAACCTGGAAAGAATAAATGCACCCCAAGGTGAATTATTGTAGAGGCTTTAGTAGCTTATTCTTGCACCTCTTAATAGGTCTTTGAACAACCTATGATAGCTATAAGTTACCCATAGGCTTCTGATAGCAAAATATTGCCCTTCTTGGCTCCAGCCTGTATATCATTAGAAAGAAAATTACTGGCTGCTTTCTGTATTCTTCTGGAAATAGAGCCTTTCATATATCCTGAGTCTGTGACTCTTCATATCCAGCTGCCCATTATGCCTTCAGCAATGACAGTAACACACCACAAGCTCTACACAGCTACTGAGGCCCCCTCGATACAAGGTGGAGCCAAACCTGGGCCCCTCTGGTATATTCCACCTGTAGGAGGGGATGACCTCTCTGTCCTCAGTCTATTGCCAGGTGCAATAGACAGGGTGCTGGGAGAGGTCATCCCCCATAAAGGCCCCTTGGTTACCTGTACCTGGGACTCCCTTGGAATTAACTGAATGAAAAACCATAGGAATTGTAGACTGTACAGATGTTATTTCCAGCATCATTGGTGAAAGAGGTGAGTGGCATATTGCTGCTTTCTATCCCTTAACTAGGATGTCTCTGATAAAGGACTGGACGCAGGTGACCAAACTTCAGACAGTCATTGTAGGGCTGGATGTACTGATCAGCAAATACCTCATCTGCACATTTTTAGAAACTCTTGGGCCATTGCCTAAGAGTTGTCCCCTTTATGGAAATCTCTTGTCTTACAGAAACCCAAAATATAAAGATCACACATATCACTACATATACTAAAGCCACAACACAAGGTCTCACCAGGACACTCTTTATTCCCTTTAGAGTTGGAGACATTACCAATCATGGCCAAGACACATATTTCACTTCTCAAAGTACACAGTGCTGGGCTTTTGAAAGACTTTCACTAAAACTTTCATTTCCCTGATAGGTCCCAGGCAGCTGGTTTAGTTGACAGTCTAATTGATCTCCTCAAATGATGTCTATTTAAATTATGAAACGGTAAGTGGAGATATAAATGGGTCTTTGTTTTGCCCCAGGTCTTAGTCTTTCTCAAGACCCCTTAGCCAACAAATACCTCACACCAACTCAAAACAAACAAACAACAATAACAACAACAAACCTCAAAAAACCTTTTCATGTCTTTTTAATATATTTAAAATAGAATATGTCTAACTTCCATGTAAAGACTCTTTACATATTAGGCCCTTTAATAATGCCTCCCCATATCTTAATGAGTTTTTAATCCTACCCTCTTCCCATAAGTGCTGGAGGCCAAATAAAGGGCATATATTCTTCCAGGCCTTATTAATCACAAATTATCTCATGTGCTAGGAACCTGCTCATTTGTTAGGGGAATCATTGGAGGCTGCATTTCTACCATCCAAATAATCTTCTTCAATATTCAGGTTAAGAAGATGATAATTAATCTGGACTGTCCCTCTGATGGTCTAATTTAATTTAGTAAATTGAAATTAGTATTGCAGTGATATAGTTTGGCAATTTGTTCCTGCTCAAATCTCATGTTGAACTGTAATCTTTAATGCTAAAGGTGGGGCCTGGTGGGAGGTGTTTGGATCATGGGCCCTCATGGCTTGCTGCTGTCTTCATGGTAGTGAGTTCTTGAGAGATCTTGTCATTTAGAAGTGTGTGGCACCTCCCTTCCCACACTCTCTCTTGTTTGTTCCTGTTTTTGCTATGTGATGTGCCTGCTCCCCATTCACCTTCTGCCATGAGTGTAAGCCTCCTGAGGCCTCCCTAGAAACCAAACATATGCAAGCACCTTGCTTCCTGTAAAGCCTGCATGCAGAACTTGTGAGGCAATTAAATCTCTCTCTCTCTTTTCTTTTATTTATTTTTTTATTTTTTGAGACGGAGTCTTGCTCTGCTGGAGCAAGGCTGGAGTGCAATGGTGCAATCTTGGCTCACTGATACCTCCACCTCCAAGGTTCAAGCAATTCTCCTGCCTCAGCCTCCTGAGTAGCTGGGATTACAGGCGAGTGCCACCATGCCCAGATAATTTTTGTATTTTTAGTAGAGGCGGGGTTTCACTATGTTGGCCAGGCTGGTCTCGAACTTCTGACCTCAGGTGATCTGCCTGCCTCGGCCTCCCAAACTGTGGGATTACAGGCATGAGCCACTGCGCCCGACCTTCTCTGTTTTTTTTTTTTTTAATTACCCAGTTTCAGGTATTTATTTATAGCAATGCGAGAATGGCCTGGGCTGGGCACGCACGGTGGCTCATGTGTGTAATCCCAACACTTTGGGAGGCCGAGGCGGGTGGATCACTTGAGGACAGGAGTTTGAGATCAGCCTAACCAACATGGAGAAACCCCGTTTCCACTAAAAATGCAAAAATTAGCCAGGCATGGTGGCGCACACCTGTAATCCCAGCTACTCAGAAGGCTGAGACAGGAGAATCACTTGAACCTGGAAGGCAGAGGTTTTAGTGAGCTGAGATTGCTCCATTGCACTCCAGCCTGGGCAATAGAGCAAGACTCCATCTCAAAAAAATAAAAAAGAATGGCCTAACACACACACAGGATCTATCTGCCCCAAAACCCTTCTCATCACCTATCTGGGAAAACCCCACAGACAATATAGGCTGCCAAAAATGGAGGTTAAAAAATTAACTCAGTAAATAAAATCACATTTGAAGATAATAATAGAATCAACACATTATGCCATAATTATAACACCAGAAAACCACTCCTTGGTAATAATATATGCTGGAGAAAAATCACCATCAAATAACAAAAGCCTGTCCGGTACAATTGCACACCAACCTGTTGACTATTGTTCTTGTTAGTATTGGTCTGAGTGCTTTCATTGACTTGCAATCTGGAAGCTCAAACCTTGCAAGTAAGTCATTGTTTCAACCAAACAGGACAAATTCTGAGGTTTAAAAGCTCAGCTGTGGCTCACACAAGCCATTTATCATAAAAACCTTGCTAACTTGCCCTCATCAACCACATTGACAGCTGAAGAAAGGAGGAGACCATAGTAATCCGCTAAACTGGAGGGTCTGCCTGCAGGATAATGCTGGAGCTCCAACAGTAGCTTTGGATGTTTTAATTGGAAAGCAATATAACACTCTATTAACCACACATACCCAAATCAGGCCATATAAGTTAAGACCTATTTGCAGCAAAACCCCTTTCATCACCCATCTGGGAAAACCTTAAACTGTTGGGAGATTTTAGATCTGGCAGCATTTAATTGAGATGACTCTCTTGCCAGACAGGTTCTAGTATTTTGATGCATTATGGGAGTTTCATCTTTCCAGATGGAGGTCTAGCTCTCAAGCCCGATGTTGTACTCATGTTCACCTGAGTGGTATACACTTGGGAAATATACTGCAGTCCCACATGTCAGACAATCTTGTCCAAGCCCAGAAGCTCACTTCTAGAGATGAAATCACTCAATGACATTGTTCCAACCCAAGACCTGTGTCTTGGTCAGGGGCAACTTTACTCCGAATACTGAGACTGATGCCCTAGCAATGCCTGTGGGCAGTCTCTCCTAAAGCACTGACAAGTTGGACAGGGAACATGTGTCGTTTTTATTCCGCTGATATTAGGGAGCTCTGTTTGCTCAACCACTGACCTGGTGTACACCCTTATACTTCCATTGCTAGAGAGAAATCTGGTAGGTGCTCCACTATCTGCACTGTTCTAAAAATGAATGGAGATTATTACTTTCCCCAAGAAGCAACTATCGCATATTGGTAACGCACTTCTAGGAAGAGAACATTTCACTTCCAGGTGCCGTCTCTTACATCCCATCCAGCTTTCCACAACACTTCCCATGCTTTGTCTCTGACTATGAGCAAAGAACTACACCCTCCCCTTAGCTATAAAACATATACCACTAATCTTTACATACACCTTACTAAACCATCAGTTAATACCCTCCAATAATGTAACTGCTAGACCTGCCACTTTGACCCCAAGAGTATGCCAGGATATTATTGTCAAAAAAAAAAAAAAAAGTGGCCAGGTGCAGCGGCTCATACCTGTAATCCCAGCACTTTGGGAGGCTGAGGCGGGTGGATCACAAGGTTAGGAGATCGAGACCATCCTGGCTAACACGGTGAAACCCCGTCTCTACTAAAAATACAAAAAATTAGCTGGACATGGTGGCGGGTGCCTGTAGTCCCAGCTACTTGGGAGGCTGCGGCAGGAGAATGGTGTGAACCCGGGAGGCGGAGCTTGCAGTGAGCTGAGATTGCACCACTGCACTCCAGCATGGGCAATGAGTGAGACTCCGTCTCAAAAAAAAAAAGTAACTCACACTTTTAGTGCACTTTTAATCTCCACCAATATATTGTTAGACACCTCCAAATTTTCAGACTTGTTTCCTTGGCCAAGGCCATATAAATGGGAAACTTGGTTACTGGCTGACCTACAAGAATGCTTTATTCCTCTACTTGCTTTCCACCTTTTTACTCTCAAAATAAACATGTTTTCTGTGCTGTTTAAGACAACTTAAGCCTGATCCTCTAAAATTCTTCTCTACTATAAGGGCCGCTCAAATACCCCAAATAATCAAGCTCAAAACTGAGGTCGAAACAACAATCAATAGTATTGAGTTTTGACTTTTTAAAAATGCTGTTTTGACCCAGTTTTTAGGTCCTGACTAGGGACCAATCAGTTTTCCTTCTTGAGCAGCTAATTAAATATATGCTCAGCCATTTTTCTTCTCTGACTCTCCTATTTTGGGCCACTACACACCTACCAGCCCTAATCATCCTGTGGCCAGGTATGAGACATTTAGAGACAGTTTTATGCCTTGGTGTGCAGAATGTTATTCGAATCAGCCAATCTACACTCACAAAACCTAGCCAATTATATTTGCTCTACATAAGCCACCCCTACAGCTCCAGCTTGCTGCTTCCGTATGTCTGGGAACAACCTTATTCTTGGATATGGCCCTGCCTGGCAGCCTTCTCTCTTAAGAGCTGTAGGTAACAAAGAGTTATGCCTTTCAAAATAATCTTTAAATGTTATAACAATGTAGCCAGTAGAACATTCTCTGGTCCCTATTAAGAATACAGAATTAACTTTTGGCTGTGAGTGGACACACTAGGTCACATCTAGCCAGCTAGAGTCTCTCTGGATAGTTTCCTACTCATCCTGACATTTCATTCATCATTCCTGCAGACAGAAACCAATTGTGATCACTTGAGTTTGAATCACATGAAAATGCCAATATTCAATATACTTTGACCAACAAAAATGGCAATTTCATTAACCTAATTGTATACGTATTCTAATACAGGACACAGGGTGTGAAACATCTACAAGTAGTTGACTGCTTGTCTCTCCTCTCCCCTGCTCCTACATGTTTCCCTATCATTTTTGTCAAATAGGAGTTAGTGAACTGGTTAAGTATAGTGATAACTCTTCCCTAATAAGCTATCTTACTATGGTTCAAAGGCAACACCAGTGTGCTGCCCTCTGTCTGCAGTACACAAGCAAAGAATGGTATACATCTACTAGGTGGTCCTGGCAACAAGGCCTCTGACCATATTTGTCTTCTCCTTCAAGCTATGGCTGTGAAGAATAATTTAAGAAATAATCTCCTGTATTCACATGTGCCCATTACTGGTTTTCATCAAGATACTTGGGTGTAATTCCTGGTAAAACAGCCACAGTTGATGTTAAACAAGGCTCTGAGAATTAAATTAAAAAATAAACTAAAAAAAAAAAAACAGCAAGATTTAGAAAGAAAGCCATGTGGCAGAGGTCATGTATTTTTGTTGAATCTTTGAAGCCAAAAACTTAGAAAGGTCAATATCAGTAGCAGTATCAGGCTAAGAGTATCTTGAGTTTTGGAACACATAGGAGTAGCAAGTTTAATCTCCTGTTAAGAAATTTGGGTTGGTAATGTTTGGAGAGGGAAGGGGGGGACAGTGTAGAAGTCCCTAATTTAGCCTTAAACCATTACAAATGTACTAGCAATTCTTCTGTTCTTCTGTTATAAGAAAGTATTGCATTGCAGATTATTGAATGTTGATTCTAATATCAATTATCATAAATACCTTGATTCCAAATTTTCTCTGCATTCCTATTTTTTAATTCTTTTGGGAAGTTTGGATGATTTGCAGTGCTTGATTCAGGCAGTTTGGGAAGCTTTATGAAATCTTACCATCATAGCTGCAAAACCTTTTCTCTAATCTCCAAGAAAATCTTTAAAGAATAAGAAAACATTAATGGAATAATGGAATTAATTGACCTCACAGACAAATGAACATCTTCTAGAGACCTCAGAAACTAAACCATAAGCGTGACTGAGAGCAGAAGAAGGAAGAGCAAGAGAAGTAGGTTGTTTAATGTGAACAAAAATTATATATGTATATACACACACACACACACACACACACTCTTCACTTTTGATTCTACAGAGAATTGCCCTATAATCAAATTCAATTATTTTTCAACAGAACAATTTCAATGGACACTTATCCAGAAAGCAATTTAATTCCTGGGAGTTCTGGTCCCATTCTCCTTCACTGGCCAAAATGCCCAGGGGAAGAGGTCTTCACTCACACCTTTCTTAGGTAATCACTTAGGTAACCCCATTCTCACCAAGGATCAACTGTTCTCACCAATGTTCCTGTCTGACATCCAGGCAAATTACAAGGGATGACCTTGACGAGGCCTTTATAACAGCTATGAGATTTTATCACAAGCGGGTAGCTCTGAAGAAATAGTCCATATGTGATCAATTAAATGAGAGATATATTAAAAAGTTGTAGGTGATTTCAAGTTTTCAAATATGAGCATCCTATGCGACAGGAAAATAAAGGAGGATTACACCTAAATTTTTTTTCACCATTTCTTCCAATGAATAATGGGCGTGAAAGTCAGATTGTAAGAGACTAAGATGTATACAGCATAGCTGTGAGAAATTTGGCACTAACTAGAAAGAAATAGAAGAGTATTAAGTGAATTTGCTTATTTGTTGTGTGTGTGGGGGTGTGTGTGTGTATGGAAACACATGTAAATTTTGTTATTCATAATAACATAAGGGAGAAATATTTGTCTACACAATGGCATACAAAGAAAAGGGTATTGTAACCACCCACTGGGTTCATTTTGCCTGCTGCCCAGGTAGAGTCAATTTACCAAGACGGGAATTGCAATACAGAAGAGTTTAATATATGTAGAGCCAGCTGAGTGGGAGACTGGGGTTTTATTATTACCCATCAGCCTTCCCCCAAAATTCAAAGACTATTGTTTGTTAAGGATAGTTTGGCAGACAGGGAGCTAGGAAATGGGTACTGCTGATTGGTTGGGGATAGAATCGTAGGGTATGGAAAACAGTCCTACTGTGTGAGTCCTCTCCTGGGTGGGGGCCACAGAGGACTCGCTGGTCCAGATGGAGCCATGTGGTCATCAGAAATGAAAAAAAAAAAAACCAAAAAAACTGAAAGAACATCTCAAAAGGCCAATCTTAGGTTCTACAATAGTTATGCTATTTACAGGAGTAACGAGGAAAGTTGCAAAACTTGTGGCTTCTGGAATAATGGCTGGTAATCATTTCACTACACCTATATCTTAGAAGAATTTGGCCCCCTCTCACCCTCTTTTCATTAGTTTTACAAAGGTGGTTTAGTTTTAGAAAGGGCTATTATCATACTATAAACTATAAATTAAATTTCTCCCAAAGTTAGCTTGGCTTGTGCCTAGAAATGATCAAGGGTAGTTTGGAGGTTAAAGGCAAGATTGGCCAGGCCAGGTGCAGTGTCTCACACCTGTAATCCCAGCACTTTGGGAAGCTGAGGTGGGCAGATCACTGGAGATCAGGAGTTTGAGACCAGCCGGGCCAATATGGCAAAACCCAGTCTCTACTAAAAATACAAAAATTATCCGGGCATGGTGGCAGGCGCCTGTAATCCAAGCTACTCTGGAGGCTGAGACAGGAGACTCGTTTGAACCCAGGAGGTGTAGGATGCAGTGAGCCGAGGTCATGCCACTGCACTCCAGCCTGGGTGACAGAGTGAGACTCCGTCACAAAAAAAAAAAAAAAAAAAAAAAAAAAAAAAAAAAAAGCAAGATGGAACTGTTTAGGTCAGATTTATTTTACTGTCATAAAGGCAATTTCAGTATGAAAAGAGATAGAAAATATCATTGTGAAAAGATTAGATTAAGCTAAATCCAAGGAATCACCTGTGGATATGGTCTCCAGGTGGAAAATCTGGCATCAAATGTCTATTTCAGAGATATTTCAAATAAAAAGGAGGAAGACTACTTAAAAGATCAGTATTGGTTATTTGTGAGTTAAAAGATTGTTCTTGTGATTTATTCTTTTCCCAGGTATTGTTTTCACAGGGTTCCCTGCATATAAGATTATTGCTCACTAAGTTTCCAATCTTTCCCTGTGTATTTTGTGGAGTTAAAGTGCTAAAACTTCACAGGATTTGAAACTGAATGTGGGTGCATTACTAGGACTTGAGAACTCTAAACATTCTATTACTATACTGTGGCCCTGTTTTCACTTTTACAATCATATTACATTCTTCGAAAAAAAAAAAAACACTACGGAGTTACATTGGGTTTTAACAAATAAACAATGTAGTCCCAATTATATTATTCCCTTACTTAAAGCCACTCAGTAATTATTCATGGCCTTTAAGGGATGTAAAATCATGAGCTTAGAATAGCAGCTTTCTTCCCCTCCAGTGAAGGCATGATATGCTTTCCCTCTTGAACTTCATGTTTCAGCCCTACAGTTACAAGTGGTATTCCCTGAATCCAGAGCCCTTTGTGCATATACCCTTCACACTGTCTTTTCTTTCCCTTCCACCTCCACCTCTGTATCTCAGTGAATCTCCAGTTCCCCAGATCTCCACACAGCACACACACATTTGACAGGATAATAACTGCTCATCATCAAGTGGAGGTCTGTTATTTATTTCTTCCAGGAAGCTCCACCTGAACTGCACTTCTGTAACATTCTTAGATTCTTGCTTTTTGGGCACTGATTGTAGTCTATTTATTTTAATGATATATTTACTATATATAACATTGAACTCATTTGTAGTTTTGTTATACTTATTTGGTTCAGGGTATAATCAACTTCAGTACTTCAAGAGAACAAAAGTCCTTGAGGCCTGATTTGGTTAGGCTTTGTGTTCCTATCCAAATCTCATTGTGAATTATAACCTCCATAATCCCCACTTCTCAAGGGAGAAACCAAGTGGAGGTAATTGGATCATGGAGGCAGTTTTCCCTATGTTGTTATTGTGATAGTGAATGACTTCTCGCAAGATCTGATGGTCTTATAAGTGTTTGATAGGTCCTCCTGTGTTCATCTCTTTCCTACTGCCTTGCTTCCTCTTTGTCTTCCACCATGACTGTAAGTTTCATGAGGCCTTCCCAGCCATGAGGAACTGTGATTCAGTTAAACCTCTTTCCTTTATAAATTACCCAGTCTTGGGTGTGTCTTTATAGCAGTGTGAGAATGGACTAACATAGTACATTTGTATGGCAGAGAGTGGGGTACTGCCATAAAGATACCCCAAAATGTGGAAGCGACTTTGGAACTGGGTAATAAGCAGAGGTTGGAACAGTTTGGAGGGCTCAGAAGACAGGAAGATGTGAGAAAGTTTGGAAATTCCTAGAGACTTGGAGGGATCAGAAGACAGGAAGATGTGGGAAAACTTGGAACTTCCTAGAGACTTGTCGAATGGCTTTGACCAAAATGCTGATAGTGGTATGGACAATGAAGTCCAGGCTGAGGTGGTCTCAGAGGGAGATGAGAAACTTGTTGGGAACTGAAGTAAAGGTGAATCTTGCTGTATTTTGGCAGGATTTCGGACTTGCATGAGACTGTAGCAATTTTGTTTTGGCTAATTTTTCCCATTTGGAACAGGAACATTATACACAATGTCTGTACTCCCATTGTATTTTGGAAGTAACTAACTTGCTTTTGATTCTACAGGCTCGTAGGTAGAAGGGGCTTGCCTTGTCTCAGATGGGACTTTGGACTTGGACTTTTGTGTTAATGCTGAAATGAATTAAGACTTTGGGGGACTTTTGGGAAGGCATGATTTATTTTGAAATGTGGAAGGGACATGAGATTTGGGAGGGGCTAGGGGCAGAATGATAGGGTTAGGCTTTGTGTCTCCACCCAAGTCTCATCTTGAATTATAATCCCCATAATCCCCACATGTCAAGGGAGAGACCAAGTGGAGGTAATTGAATCATGGGGGCAGTTTCCCCCATATTGTTCTTGTGATAGTGAGTGAGTTCTCACAAGACCTGATTGTTTTATAAGTGTTCATTAATTCCTCCTGTGTTCATTTTCCTTCCTACCACCTTGTAAAGAAGGTGCCTTGATTCCCCTTTGCCTTCTGCTATGATTGTAAGTGTCCTGAGGCCTTCCTATTTTTTTATTATAATTTGACTCCAATTTGCCCTCACTAATTTACTCACATATATATATAGTATATGTATTCCCCACAAATATTTATCTATCTGTCTATCTATCTATCTATCTATGTATCTACAAAATGCTTCAGGATCAGTAAAACCTAGATCACCACGATGAAGAAATAATACACTTCTGTGTAAATATTATTCTTAAATATGCTAAAATTTTGAAATCAGGGTAGTTAATAAGCAGTTAAATATTATAAATCTTTGAGAAATTAGTGTCTAGTATAAAATAGTTGCTTATTTTAAAAAAATATTAATTAGGACAAATTAAAAACTTTATGTAAAATGATTCAACAATCTGCCAACAGAAGTAGAAAATCTACAATAAATATATATAAATAGTAAGCATATATTGAGCCATATTAATAGAGACTGATGCTTACAGGAACATACTTGTTTTAAAAAAGTAGTAATGTGTCGTTTATATTTCTTTCTTTAAATTTCTTCTATACTGTCTTAAAAACTCTTTGTGTTTCTGTGTCTCAATGAAAGAGAAATTACTGTGTCCCCTACTTTGAAATCACACCTAAGGTGACACATTTCCTATAGGAATGGCAGTCCTTTTTCAATGACAACCCTGCATTCTCTTAGGGCATTTTTTTGCTTACTTTCCACCCCTCAACTACAATATAAGGTCATCTTGCAGAAACGCAAATATTGGTAATATCTTTCTACCGGCTTTCTACATACTAATTGAAAACAGTGGTCTTTTTTATCAAAGAAAGAAAACTATACAATTTAAAACAATAATTTAAATAAAAACTCTTATGCTTAGCTATAATAGAGACCTATGCAGAATATTATTTGTAATCATGACAAAATGATGCTTTCATGTTAGATTGAAACAACATCTGTTTTCTGTAACCATTTTGGAAGCTGAGTTAATAAAGTACCTAAATGTGTTTTTAATTACATTTTTATATTTGGCAAAAATTAATGTTTTGGTTTTTTTTTACCATTCTGGAGATTGATACATAAAATTTCCAAATAATACAAATATTATTTATAATTACGTTATAATCTTCAAAAATAACACACATACATACACTCAAAACCCATCATAAATTTTGGAAATGTGAAGATGCTGTGTACTGCTTTTCTAAATATCTAAAGTTTTTCTATTTAATATATATTTAAAACAATTTGAACTACCTCTGCAGTCGGTAACTTGCACTGAAGATTATAACACAAATTTATTAATTCAAAGAGGAAAAATATTCTACCCTATTGATAAGTAACAAGGTTCGTTATTAAACCTGTGTGTAAATAGAAATTGTTTTTGCTAAATTTAGAGCAGGTTTAGAAATATGCAATCAATAACCTATTGTTTGAATGAAATCACTTAACTTTATTCGAGAATAAGCAAATTTGTGTTAGAGATGAACTAGTTTAGCCTAACTAGAAAGGAATAAGATTTCTTTGTATTTTCTCCTGATTGCTGTCATAGAGTTGAATTCTTCTTCCAATCTATTTCTGTAGTGTTTACTTTTATACCAATTGGCTCTAATTTGGATAAGTTCCAATCAATTGACATACATTTTTTAATTTCAAAATTTTAAATTTCTTATTATGAAAAATTTCAAAGGCAGGATAAAATATATAAAACAGTATAATGAACACTAATACCTCATCATACAGCTTATGATGCAAATATCAAACTCTTCTCCAATGTCATTTCAGATATATCTCTGCCCACTCTTCCTTCATTCTATAAAAGCAAATTCCAGACATTATATCTTTTTTTCTGTATTGTAATAAGCATTTGAAAAGATACTCTCATTTCCCCCAGATGAAATCAGAATAGCATTATCATACCCCAAACAAGGATATCAATAATTACTTCAATATTACCAAATAGCCATCAAGTTGTCACAAATGTTTCATTACTTTCTATAGTATTTATGTCAGAATACAATTAATGTTTCCTTTGTACTTGATGATATGTCTCTAAATTCTTCTTAATCTATAGATTCCTATTCCGTCTTTCTTTTTTTATTTCTTTTTTTTTTTAGATAGCAGGTGATTTTTTCTGTTGCAATTTTATACTCTGAATTTGGAGTATTGCATCTCTGCAGTGTTATTTAATATTTTCATCTCTATGTATCTCCTGTAAATTAATAGTTAGATTTTATTTCCAAGTGTATTTTGGAAAAGTGTACTTTGAAAGTACACACTTTCTGTGTACTTTCATCAAGAGACATATAATGTCTCCTTGTTTCTCTTTCTGTGATGTTAGAAGCCACTGAAAATCATGGGCTTCATCAATCAATTCTTTAGGAATGGTGATAATATAATATTATCTTTATTAGGTAACACTAATATGATAGCATAGACCAATTTGCTACTCAGAGTTACAGGTCACATAGGAAAGGCAAAATACATGCTTAATTCTTTTCAATTACTTATTATTTTTGAAAAATCATGAATTGGTTCCACGACATCCTTCAAGTTTGACCATTGTGTGTGCCATTATTTTTAAGCATTATTATGAATTAATGGATTATCATATTGTTTAGTGAAGAATTTACTGAAAGAGAAGTCTGGTTTTTGCCTTCAGCAACTGGGAGCTGATCTCCAAGCCCCTAAAATTTCCTGCATGAGAGGAGTGTCTTTTTTGCTGGGGTCTTTGACCACCAGGTAGTCTAACAATATGAGATGATGGGGTATTTGAAACACACCAATGTTCTGGAGACTAACAGTATTAACATTAACCTCCAAGAGGGGTTGCAGATTATAAAGGTAAGGCACATGGGCAGTGTGTGATTGAATTCCAATAAAAACTGAGGTGAGCTTCTGTATTTGACAATACTCTGCTTATTGTCACACACTGATGTCCTGGGAGGTTGAGACCTTAAGGATGGCAGAAACTTCTTGTTTGGAACACTCCCAGACTTCATCTATGCTTCTCTCTCTTTGTCTGGTTTTGATTTCTATCCTTCGAATGAAACTGTAATCATAAGGATAATACTTTGGTAAGTTCTGTCAGTCTTTCCAACATGTGAGGGTGGTAATGAGAACCCCCAGATTTTTAGCTGGCTGGTAAGAAGTAAGTGTGAAACTGCTGACCTCTGAAATTTCAGCTGGTTTCTGGAGTGAAGGCAGTCCTGTGGAGGACTGTTCCCTCTGACTTTGCTATTTGGCAAACTCATTGCACGTGTATTTGGTGTGATTCAACCCATTGTAATTATTCTTATAGATCCACAGTTTGCCTCATCTTTGGGTAGTAGGAGCTTTTTAAAGTTGATTCCTCAATTTTGATAACTAGTATAATTTGAAAGCTTTCTTGATTCTGATTTAACAAGATATTAGAGACTCATCTAGTACATTCACTCTTATAGACTTGGAGTGAGCAATTTGTTTAGCATATCCTGTTACCTTATTGTGGAAAATGGGCATAATGACTGTGATAAACAGGAATCTAAGATGTTCTCCAAGATTCACTCCCACTTTCCACCGCATGTACCCTCTCTGCATAAACCCCAGGACTGTGAAGACAATGTTTTACTTGGATGATTAGGTTTTATTATCTGGTGCAGTTGACCTTAAGACAGTGAAATTGTCCAGGTGTGTCTAACCTAATCATGCAAGCCCTTTACACGCAAAGAGTTTTCTCCATTTGGTTGCAGAAATGGACAAAAGAGAAATTCAAAGCATAAGAAGAATTTGACATAAGGGAGGTTCGACGTGAGAGATTCTCACACCCATGCAAGGGTCTGAGAGCATTCCCTGGGGACTTAGACCAGTCTATAGCCAATTAAGAGAGCAGAGGCCTGGGTCCTATGAATGCAAGGAACCGAGTTTTACTAACAATCTATGGAGCTTAGCAGCAGATGTTTACCTTACTGAGACTCCAGATGAGAGGCAGTCAGGGACCCCTTCATTTTAGCTTTATGAAAGGAGCAGATAATCTAAATACAATATGCCAGACTTTGGGCCCATGGAAATTTGGGGATAGTAAATTTGTGATAGTTTAAGTGGTGTCATTTGTAGCAATTTGTTAACACAGCAAAAAACAAACGAACAAACGAATGAACAAACAAAGAAAAAAGCAAAGATAATGGTTACCTGGGCACAGGTAAGCTTACTATGTTTTACTATAATGTTCATTCTTGTTTCTTAGCCTTTTCAGTGGACAGAGCTAGGGAAAGCATTTTTTTTCTTAAGTTACATTTGAGACTATTCTGATATGTCCATGTTAATTTCAGAGTTTTACTTAACTGCACTTTTCTACTTCTATGTCTTTTTTTCTCTCATAGTAAAATTTCCAGTTCTCATGACATATCAGTTTAATTTTTTTCTTTTGCATTATCCCTCAGTGCAAAGTCAGTAGCCTCAAAGTACCAGTAACATTACCAAACATATAACTACAGGAAAAGTTTTTGTTTTTCTTTGGTAGCTTTCTTTTTTTTCCATTAGAGAATAAAAGAAAATAGTCCACTGGGGATGTAAAGTCAAATTGTTGGATTTTAAACTTACCTGAAATATTCCATCAGATTAATACACAAATTGATTTGTTGTATTTTGCTTTTGTAAAAATTGCCTTTTATATATTGAATTTTATTTTATAATTAAGCAAAATATTTGCATGTTTCTAAAGTCATATGGTACAAAACAAGATATATTCAGAGAAACGTAAGTGTTGTTCCAAACACATTCCACCTGATTTTCTCTTTCTCCTTTTATAAGTAAATATTTTGAAATATACGGTTTTTCCCCTTTGAAATATAAGAAAATATGTCCACACAAATATGTATAGTGTGTGTATTTACATGTGCGTGCATTCACGTGTATAAACACAAATCATATACATTCTGATGTATATTTAAATCAATTCTCCCCTGTACTAGTCTGTTCTCACACTGGCTTAAAGAACTACTTGAGACTGAGTAATTTGTGAAGAAAAGAGGTTTAATTGATTCACGGTTCTGCAGGCTGTACAGGAAGCATGGCTGGGAGGCCTCAGGAAACTTACAATCATGGTGAAAGGGTAAAGGGGAAGGAAGCACATCTTCCTATGGTAGCCAGGCAGAGAGAGAAAGCAAAGGGGGAAGTGCTATACACTTTTAAACAACCAGATCTTGTGAGAACTCGCTCACTATCATAAGAACAGCAAGGGGGAAATCCACTCCCATGATCCAATCACCTCCCACCAGGTCCCTCCCCAATACTGGGAACTGCAATTCAACATGAGATTTGGTTGGGGACACAGAGCCAAACCATATCATTCCCCTCTCTCTTCCTTGATAAACACTGGAAAAGTATATATAATTTCCTCTACTTTGTTATTTTCTCTTAGCAATATATTCTGGAAATCCTTTCATGGCAATATACAGAGATTTTTTTCATTCCATTTATAGTTTTACATACTTTATGGTGTGCGTGTTCCATAGTTTATATTAGCAACTCTTGGTTTCTTCTTTTTTTCTTTTTTCATCTACATTTACACTAGTGTGGATATGAATAGGCTTGTCATGAATACTTCTATATTTTTTTCCTGAGCAAAATATGAAAATAGGAAGTGGAACTTCTGAGTCAAAGCTCAGATACATATGCAATTTTTCTTTTTGTTGCCAACTTCTCTCTATATGGTTTTATTTTGGCATGCTCTTACTGATATTTTTAGAATATAATAAATATGAAAGTACAATCTAGTTTCTTAGCTACTTTGTATCTTCATATGATTCTTTCCTCTGGGAATTAAGAAAACTCATGTCTGAAACCATAGACTCAAAAAGAATAGGGCAATGAATATTGAATTATTGTGTAAAAGTTGGTCTAAATAATAAATTGTTCAGATTGCATGTATAATACTAAATTACATGCATACATGTGGCAGAGAGTGCATATCTGGAAAGGATGCAACTGCATGAATTATTACATCATAAATACTTGCTGATAGTTCTAAGAATTCCAGATACCGTTTTCTTGAATGCTTGCTGAATATTCCATTTGCATTTTGCAATCAATTTTGTACTTTTCTTTTGTATTGGGGGCATTCTGTGGCAGCTATTTCCTAAGATGACTTTCAAAAAGGCTTAAAAAAAGGAGCTATGGAAACTCATCTGATTCCAGATATGATGATGGAAGAGGGTCACCAGAAAACCCTCCCTGAAGAATGGATCAAATCAGTCATTTCCCCATAGCTTGTGGACAAGGAAAGTAAATGTCTGCTCTAAGAAGCAGACAACTGGACATACACATTCATAGCAGAAGGAAACCATCAAGAAGTGGAGGGCTTACCCTGCTGGAGCAGTAGATGAAAGTGTGTGTCTAAACGGGGACTTATCTGTGTCCTCACAGATGAATGAGGTCATGCTGGGAATTCCCTCTGCAGGGAACTGGCCTGACTGACATGCAGTTCCATAAATGTACATGTTTCTCTCATTTTTTTCTGTAGTTTATTTAAGTTTTAATATAGTTATAATAAGTAAATGTTTTTAGATTGCAAAATGGGCTCCTCATCTTTATATTAAATTCACACATGAAAAACTGAATCTGAAAAAAATAAATAAGATGCTGTGGGAACAAAAAAAATAAATAAAACACCTCACCTCCCAAAGTGAGCCGTAATCCCAGCACATTGGGAGGCCAAGGCAGGCAGATCACCGGCCTGAAGTCAGGTGATTGAGACCAGCCTGACCAACATGGTGAAACCCTGTCCCTACTAAAAATACAAAAAAAAAAAAAAAAAAAAATTAGCTGGGCATGGTGGTGGACACCTGTAATCCCAACTTACTCATGAGGCTGAGGCAGGAGACTCGCTTGAACCCGGAAGGTGGAGGTTACAGTGAGCCAAGATTGCGCCATTGCACTGCAGCCTGGGTGATGAGTGAAACTCCATCTCAAAAAACAGGCTTTAACATGTGCAATGGAAATAGAATGGAAGCTTTGCAATGTGGAACATTTTGAGCCATTGCTTAAACATAATAAAGTCCTCTATGTAACAAAACCCCAGTATTAAGAAAAGTAGTTCTGTGTTTTTGTTTGTTTACTGGTTAAGATTTCCCTTAAATTACAAATGGGTAACTTACTTTTTCCTAGAGTACTTCTAGACCTATGAATGATTTTAAGAATGTTTCAGTTTCTAGTGTGAAATTAATTATGATCAACAGAGCAAAGGGTATGATAACTTTTTTTAAAAAAGAAAGAGAAAAAGAGAAGTTAGAAAAAAACAACAAAACTTTGGGATGGGGAGAGTTTCCTTTTCAGTTTGAGCAGCTTCTCATTTTCACTCTTCCTTTCAGCCAAACTTTTAGTCTATACTCAGTATTTTTTCTTCATTTTTTATCCACACCTCAGCTCACCCTTATCTGGCTATTCTGGGTTTTTTTTGTTGTTGTTGTTTAATTATTATTATTTTTTTCTGAAATGCCTCCCAAACTCTGAAACTTCTACAGTTTACCAATAATATCCTATTAACACTCTTCAATTGTCTTGCTAGCTATCACAGATGTATTTTGCACTGTTTACATCTTCTTCCTTCTTAATACTTTCCACTCTATAATCAAGGGAACAATCCTCTGCGGGTCTCTCATTCAGTCCTCTGACTTTAAACAGTGCTGCAATCCAGGTCTCTTTCTTCCATACACTCTTATGTATGCATGGTTTCTCTGTTTTTTGTCCGCTACTCTGTCTCATATATATGTATGATTCTACAAAAACATGATTGTAGAATTTCTGAATTATATGCCTTATTGTTTCTGGGTCCCTCTAATCAGATATCCCATAAGCCACTGACACTCAAAATATCCATCTTTCTACACCATCTTTCCTATTCCATAGTCTATCTCAGTTTGTCATATCTAATAACAGTCTCAAAACTTGAGTCCTTATTTCAGAATTTTATTCTCTCACATTCACCTCTAATCAGTCATAGAATCCTGGTATTTTCCCAATAAGCTTAATTGTCTATAAGTCTTTATCCTAAAACCTTCTCATCATTTTATGCCTATCCTTTTCAGTAACCACTTAATTGTGACTCATGTATCAAACGTTTGTTGTATTGAATAATTTTTCATAGCCCCATGCCTTTACAAATGTTTCCTCCAGTGTAAATATTCATCTACCAGTCCTCTTTATTCTTCTAGCTTTTATATACTTTTCATTATTCAGCTTATTAATTCCCCAAGAACAATTTTCCCCATTATTCTCTGTGCATATTTATCATAACAATGACTACAAAAAACATTAAACTCCTATGGTCATCTCTTTCCACAGCTATATTATAATTGCTTCAGTAATGGGGTGACATTCACAAATCCTAGTAAAGTCCATGATATACGTAATGTTCAGTAAACATGGGTTGGAGTATATTAAGAAGAGAGTGATCAAAGTTCTGCATTGACTATGAAATTGGAACGTGTAGGTTGGATGAGAGAAATCACACAAAGAGAATTAAGTAAATGGCATTAAAACAATGAGAAAGGGTTATAAGTAATAACAGAATGACAATTTATATTGTTAAATTATACTCTTTCTCCTAGAGCATTATTCCGTCACTGATTAATTGCCACCATATTTGTGTGGGGTAAATCATTTGACATGATTTATCCATAAAATGGTCAATTTTGTTTATTCATTAAGCATGTTTTGCCCTGTTTACATTACCCTATATATGTGTTATATTACCTATTAATACACACTTACTCTATTGGAGACATCTAAGCAATATTTATGGGTTTTATGCTCCCTAATGTATGTTTCTCAAAATGGTATTTAAAAATCCATATGTTTCTACTTATTATTATTCAATTCAAATTCAAATTTTAGTTAGGATAGGGAAACAGTATATAAGTTCTAAGTATTGTAGTGAATTTAACACTTAAAGTTCAAGTTTGATTTATTGCTATAGAAATATGATTTCCCACTTCAAAGAAGTAGCTTTCATAGTATTTCTGGAACACCAGAGACTTTCTATACGTCTAGAGTATAATGACTGAAACCATACAGATAAGTTTATTTTTTTAATTTTGATTTAATTTTTTGAAAAATTTATACTTCTATAAACCCTAAAAAGCTCATTCTACTAAAAGATCCATAGGAAAAAATATGACTACATTTTTTATATGTGTAAAGCTACATATTTTGAAAGTTTCTTCTTTTTTTGCAATCTTCTTTCACCATTAACTACCTTTAATATTCTAATATTCTGAAACACTTTATCTTAAAAGTAGAATATGAATACACATTAGTTTAGAACACAAGAAACTAAAATAGAACTGTATTTAATTAGGACTGGGTAAAATAAAGTCAACAGAAAATGTTGCCTGAGCTAAGTGTTTATTTTTAGTTTGTGGACTCATTGATAGTGTTCAATAATAGCCACAGAGGGTTTAAGGGATCATATTTACTACATTTCTTTTTCTTCCTACGTATTGCAGATTGGCACAGTTTAGAGACAAATTGTTTGCAAGTTTTCTTGAAAATATTTCTGTATGCAAAGCATTCAAAAATAACTTGAGCATTTTGTGGCAATCAGCACACTGCCAAGTTTTCCATCTTTCAGCTCTCCATTTTGTAGGCCCTAATTATTTCCAATGCAAACAATTCTGATAATGTAAAGAATTAAAATTTACGTGACAAATACACAATAGAAACAGATGACTTCTTCAAAGCAAAACATGTTTTAAAGTTCTCAAAATCAGGAATTTAAATACAAAATTATATATGTAAGTCTTGCCTAAAAAGTTTACATTGTTTTTCTTAGGGAGATTGTAAGAAAGAAAACCTAACAAGGCTCAGCTTAAATTTGGAAATTAGCTTCAGAAATGATATAAGTGGCAAAGAAGTATTTCTGGAGAGTCTTATAGGTGGCAAATACATACCTTCATTAAAAGTGTATTGAATATATAATTTCTTTTTAAAAATTACTTACATTATTTTGCATAATTTTCTGGTATTTTCCCTACAGTTCTCTTCCTACATGCTTTTATGAGTTTCAATAAATTTGACTCATTTTTATTAAATTTAGATAACGGCATTTGTATTACAGCATTTTTGATACTGCATTATAGCTTGCTATTAAACATCAGTTTCTTCCCTAAGATAACTTCTTTCTGAATAGAAATACTAGATAATTACAATTTAAATAGCTTATATCATTACAACTTAAGTAGCTTATATTATATAGAATTATGTTTTTTGAAAGATAAATGACCTTATAAACAAATCCAGCACCAACTATTTATAATACCTGTTTTTAGGTTTATAAATATAAATCAAATTGAAAACAAATAATAGAAATATTAAGTGAAATATTAATCAGTTTTCAGCATTATTTTTCAGCAGTGCCTAAAATAAAGCACTCAATATTTGATGCTTACTATACAATTTTTAAACTAAAAAATACAGTGCAAGTGATGAATAGCCTTGCAACTGAAGTCATGAACTGTACTATTTCTTTTTTTTTTTTGAACTGTACTATTTCTGTGAGTTTGAGTAGAGTTTTGTTCCTGTATATAAAATAAACAAGGGAGAAGTAGAAACAGCATGGATAATCAATTTAAATAAAAATTCTCTATAAATATTCCAAATGTATTGGAGAACTCATGTTCTCATAGCTAAAACACTCGTGTTTAAAACTAAAATCACCAATTACATATTAATAGAGACCTGTGTGTATTACAATATGTTGGACTACTCTGTAATTGAACCTAGCATAAATAGTGCTCTATTAACTAAGGGGAGATTTAAAAAAGTCTAGGCCTTGGCCTGTTTTACACTCTACAGCTTGCAATTTTAGAAAAAAAAAAAAAAAATCAGTAAGTTGGCCAGGTGTGGTGATTCATGCCTGTAATCCCAGCACTTTGGGAGGCCAAGGTGGGCAGATCACTTGAGGTCAGGAGTTGGAGAACAGCCTGGCCAACATGGTGAAACCCTATCTCTACAAAAAATACAAAAATTAGCTGGGTATGGTGGCGGGCACCTGTAATCCCAGCTACTCAGGAGGCTGAGACAGGAGAATCGCTTGAATCTGGGATGCAGAGGTTGCAGTAAGCCGAGATCTTGCCTCTGCCCTCCAGTCTAGATGACAAAGCAGGACTCCGTCTCAAAAAAAGGAAGGAAAGAAGGAAGGAAGGAAGGAAAAGAAAATAATAATAATAATAAAGTTGTGTTTTTGCTTTTTTATGATGTTATTTCCAGTCTGACTGGGCACACTTTTTCAAAGGTTTAAATTAGAAACCCAGAGGACAGTAAGCCAGCTTTATCCCCTTCATAATAAATTATAATTTAGAGCAATAAATTGATAGCTACAGAATAATTGCTGGAGTTACATAAGTTCATAGATAGTAATACAGACATATAATGAGCTTTTCCATTATGGGTAATAAACACATTTATAAAAGTTATAATCACTTTTCGCTTTGATTTTAATTATCTAATCTCTTGCCTTTTGGAAAATTTTTAACTTAAAATGTTTGTATTCTAAGTGCAAGTCTGTATAATTTTAGAAAGGTATCAATAAAACACATACACATTACAAAATAAGCATCTCTAAATGTTACATTTTGTGACAAAAATAGTTTTATTTAAAACTTGAATCCAATGCAAGCAAAGTAAGAAATATATAAATATGGCCACTTATTACTAGCACATCCTATTTAATATCTTGTCTTTAAACATAGTTTTTTAACTGCTGGTATTGATTTGAACCTAATTTTTCTTATTGACAGGATGGTTTTATAATTTCAACATCACATTTAATTTTGATATGAGATAATTTGATGTACCACATACTGTAAGTTTTGGTTACATTATGTTATGGAAGATATCTCCTGTTTTAAGTACAGTCAGCCTGTCCTATCTGTGGATTTCATACTTGCAGATTCAACCAATTGTGGATTGAGAAATTTCAGAAGAAAAAAATAGTTTTGTCTATATTGAACATACACAGACTTTTTTTTCTTGTCATTGTTCCCTAAACAATAGAATAACAATTTACATAGCCTTTACACTATATTAGATATTATAAGTAATCTAGTGATGACTTAATGTAGAGTTGACCCTTGAATAAAGTGGAAGTTAGAGGTGCTGATCCCTGGGCAGTCAAAAACCTGCATATAACTTTTGGCTCCCACAAACCTAACTAATAATAGCCTACTGTTGACCAGAAGCCTTACCAATTACATGAACAATTGATCAACATATTTTGTATATATATTATATACTATATTCTTACCATAAAGTAAGCTGGAAAAAATAAAATGCTATTAACAAAATCATAAAGAGGAGAAAATATATTTACTATTCATAAAGCAGAAGTGGAGTGTCATAAAACTTTATCCTGTTCATCTTCAGGTTAAATAGGCTGAGGAGGAGGAAGAGGAGGGGTTGGTCTTGCTGTCTCTTGTATGGCAGAGGTAGAAGAAAATCTATGGATCCATGCAGTTCAAACCCACGATGTTCAAGCATCACTTGTATATGGGAGAATATATTTAGGTCGTATGTAAATATTACACCATTTCATGTAAAGGACTTGAGCATTGGCGGATTTTGGTAGCAAGGGGGTTCTGGAACTAATCCCCTGAAGATACCGAGGGATTCATTTTACATCATGGCAAATTTTGGAGCTAGATCCTTATATTAAAAAAAAACAAAAGGTGTTATAATGCAGGTGGGAAACAATTCAAGATGTCAATATCCATCAATTTAAGATTAGAATGTAAATATTCAAAAGGATAAATTATCAAGTAAAATAAATAATCTTTTTTATCTTTACCATATAAATCAAAACAAATAGTGGCACTGAAAGAGACTAATGGAGATATTACATTTAGATATCAATTCTATTATATATAAATATACAAATAAAGGTGCATGACATCCATGGAGTAATTTACATCACTTTATATAAATTGTTATAAATATTAATTATAAAAGGAAAATGCATAAAAGTGTCAAAATATTTCTTTATCTAGATGTAGAGCTTCATGTTTTAAATATATATGTGTCTAGCCACCTATTATGAAGTGTTGTTCATCTGAGAGATAATAATTTAGATGTTATCTACTAAAAATATTGCATTTGTTGGAAGATTCAGAATATATGGAATAAATAATCTATTCTTTAACACTCAAGTCACCTTCTATCTCTGTGATACATATAAATTCTTAAAATATTTGGTATTCAAAGGAAAAAATACACACTTAGATATGTGTAAATATATAGTTTAGCACATTTTCCCATCTGGGAGAGTTATAATGTTTACAGAGCAGCAAACTAAGCCAATAGTTATGTATCACTTGAAGAATCTCCCTGACAGTGAACATTCATTTTGGCGTTGAATAAACCACCAAATATACATGTGAACGTCAATGTCTTAATACCTCAAACCATGACAAATTTTTACTTCTTTAGCTTTTCTTTAATTTCGAAACTTCATTTTTTTGTGCCCTGAGCAATATCAGAATCTGTACCCTTTCAATGAATGTAGTTCTCATCTTAACATTTTCAAAATGTAGTGGTTTTTTTATTTTTGTTTTTTGATTTTTGTTTTTTAATGGCTTTCTAAAACCAGCGTTCACAGGGAGAGATGGGAAAAAAGGCAAAGGCATTAAATATATTCTTACAGTTAGAATAAGTATATCTGCACACAAATATATACAGATTTTGTATGTATTATGATACATGATAATGCAATATTTTAATATTGCTAAATACGTAAATACTGAGTCATTAGTAAACTACATGTTACTTACTAAATGTGCACTTCATCCCTGATGCTGTTCAAGAAGTCAAAAGCTTGGCTAAGAATAGAAAATAATCAATTTCTGCCATGGCATTACTTTCCAAAATAGGCTATTTTAATAAATTTACCAAATGAGAAGCATATGCGACCTATCAAGACCTACCTGGTGTTTTATTATAAATTTTTGAAACTAGGATCTTGAAACATATTCAAGTTGGGCTTTCTTTGTTGAGTGATCTGCTTATCAGACCAATATATGAAATGTGACTGATCATCTCAGGAAACACCTGTCATCCCCAGGTCTTATAGGGTTTGTGCACACATGAACTTGAAGTGTTGGAAAGGTACAGCAGAAATGTCTGTTTGGGTTCCCTTGAGTGAAGACCAAAGTGAGTCTAGCTGTGAAGATTGACAAAAATGTATGCATCAACATGTTTTAAGGAAAAAGCCATGGTTTTAGATCATCTTACAAACTATGCAGATATACCTGCAAAGAAAGTAAAGCTTTAATTTGTATACCACACTGGTTGAGTGCAAATTCTGGTGTCACAGCTTCGGCTATATATTTAATTATTTTGTACTTTGCTTTGGTTTTCTTATCTTTAAACTAAGGATGACAATAATAGCTATTTCAAAAAATTTTAGAGAAGATTAAATGTGTTAATAAATCTCAAGTAGTTAGACCCCTGTTTGGCACATAGGACGTACTTAATCTGTGTTTCTTATGAAAATGAAGGTGAAAATGATGATGATGATGATGATGATGATGGCAACCACAATGAGAATAATGTCTTAGTCTTGAGTTCCACAAAAGCAGACTGTAATAGAGGGGTTTGATTGCAGGTAGATTATTAAGAGCAAGATCCACCTGGGATGCATTATAGTGGAAAACAAGAATGTAAAACCTGCAAGAGAAATAAGATAAGGAGAGTGTTAGTGATTGGGTTGTTATTGAGGGTAATGGACCTCAGCCTTGCTGGCGACTCTGCAAAAACCCATGTGGAATGTATCTTAGAATCACCCCACTAAAGTGAGGAAGGGGAATGAAAAAGAAGGCTGGGCGTTTGTTTATCCACTAACAACATCACAACCCCAATGGCTTAAGGTTGCTTCTGGAGGTGTTATCAAGGTTTTCTGGTGCTGAAGAAAATCCTCAGGAAGAGACAAGAGGCAAAGGTACTTAAGAGAGAAGCCGTCAGCTTAATGGAAACCTATAAACCTTATTAAAGCAGCAATAGATGAACTAGATGCGTTGAGGAATTAAGAGCAGAACATTAACATGACCTGCTATATGGCCCTTCCAAGATAATGTGTAACAATGAAATCAATACAGTGTGGCCTAAGGCAAATTCACAGATAATTCAGATCAGATCAGTAAAACAATAGCCTTAAGTTTAGCAAACATGAGTGTGCATTTGCATAATTCTAAAATTTGCATGTATGCATATAGCCTAGGTAATAATTTCATTATACCTCACTTGTTTATTCATAAAATCATTTTTCTTTCTGGAGGCTATCTTCCCACTTTCTCTAATTCTGGTCAGCATAGTATTACTATATATTAATTGTTCAAATATCTTTATTTTATTTATTGTCTTGTGACTGCCTGTTATAGGAGAATATTGCACTACAGAAAGTATCCAATAATAAGGAGACCTAGTGTTTTTCCCAGAGCAGAATGAAAGATCTCCTAAGAGCACTAAGCAGAAATCTGACCATAATCTCTTTTCTTGGTTAGGTGTGAGATTTTCTGATTTATGCATTCATATGGTTTTTTGGAAAGATAACATCTCACATATGAAACAGAATTTGACATTCCAGTTTGAATATTACTATAAAGAGATTGTCTTCTTAAAGGATTGATGTCTTTTATAAATAGAGCAAATTAACTACTGCATTATAATACAGAGTAACTCAAAACTGAAGTGATTAGACTCTAAACTAATCATGTTCCCTACTTTAAGGTCAAGGAATTTGAGGGGGTCTTTGGATTTATGGGAAGAGGTGCCTAAATCCAGATACGTACCAAGAATTCTTCACAGTCTGAAAGAAAAAAAAATTTGCATAGATATGTAACACTATGTTGTGTTTTATAATGCAAAAATTTATATTAAAAATCAACGAATTTTTAGTGAAGTTTTATCAAGTATTTATTTACCAAGATAACCTATACACACATATCATTAAATTTTTGGAAAGAGCCCCGGATTTAGTGTCAGAAGAATTGGGTTCAAGTCCTCTTTTAATATTAGATAAATATAATTAGGTTATTATACTTAGCCTTTCTGAGTTTATTTCCTTATTTCTAAATAATTTCAGTGCTTAATTGTGTGTAAATATGTATTATTTTATTTATGTAAACAGCATCTGTATATTGCTTATAATTATAAACACATGTATAAATTTTATAACATATATGTTGTATACCTTCTGTGATACAATACATTTCACATTGCAAATTGCTAAGGCTACTGTTTGTTTTGTTTTGTTTTGTTTGTTTGTTTTTGAAACAGAGTCTTGCTCTGTTACCCAGAGTGGAGTGCAGTGGCACCATGTTGGCTCACTGCAGCCTTGACCTTCTCAGTCAGGCTTAGGCGATCCTCCCACCTCAGCCTTCTGCCTAGCTGACACTGTAGGAGTGTGCCACCACACCCGGGGAATTTTTCACATTTTGTATAAACACAGAGATTTGCCATGTTGGCCAGGCTGTTCTGGAACTTCTGGGCTCAAGACATCCACCTGCCTCGACCTCTCCAAATGTGGGATTACAGGCGTGGGCCACTGCACTCGGCTGCTAAGACTATTGTATGTAAAGAAAAGAAAGAGAGTTATACATGCAAAGTTAGTATACAAGTTGGGAGAGAGCTGAAGGTGCATTTGTGAAGGAGTAACTGAGGCTTTAAACCATTGCTATCATTTCTTAAACTCTGATAGGAATATAGATGAGTGCTTTATTATTGTTATTTAAACAGTAAGCATGAGTCATTTATATGGATGTATATGTAAATTTTTTTAAAAAAATTAAAAATAAAAAAAAGACCTTGTAAACCACTAGTATAGAATCAGCATAGCAGGATTCTGTAGGGAAGCTTCTCACACTCTGGTGAAAAGTCCTCTGACTTTGTAGAGTTATGTGGTCTTCTTATTCTTTTTACCTGAATTTTTCAGTTTCAAATTTGCTGATCAGATAGTTAAAAATCAAAGTCCACTTGTTCGGTGAATGCTAAACTACTAGTACTGTAGTTTGATTAAATCCTTTATGTTATAATTGCTGATTACTACAGAATATTTTGCACATGTATCTTTGGGAAAGATTGTAAGTATTTTCCTCTTCATGCTCCAATAAAATCATTTTCATGACTACCATAGAAATTTAAAAAAACAAAAGAAAGCACAGTAAGTCTAATTTTAAATTTATATTTAGTACATATTAAATCATCTATAGTGCTTTTTTATTGATTTGTTATATACTACAGAATTTCTTATACCATGATTCTATCAAAATAAAATACTCTTATTACTGTATAGTTAATTTATTACCAACTTTATGTTTTTAGTAACCAACTTCATCAGAATGTTTCACACATATAGACTGTATCTAATCCAACTCTGGAAGGAAAATAAGTTTCTGACTAAAACTCCTAGAACTTAAAATGGGGCTTATTAACAATATCAAAATTTATCATTAACACTCACTTTTCAAACAAGGGTCACTGAATTTTATGATTTATTCCAAGTCTTTGAAATAAAATGCTTTGCTTTTGAAGAAGTTACTCTGGGAGCTATTTTTTTCACATATGTGACAAGAGATTAAAAAGATAAGTTAACTGACCAATTATCATGTGAGCCTTTTGAAATTGGAAAACATGAAAGCATGATAAAACTAAACTTGAGTGTTCCTGATTATGACTAAGAAAAGTGCAGTCATGTAAGTTCTACTGCACCAAGAATAAATCTTCCTCTGGATGATGACTTGAAGGAATCCAGTTTTCCTTAACCTCTAAAGAGGCCTATAATATGTTAGTAAACTTATATTCTATGGTGACACACTGCATTGCCGTAGATTAACCCAGCATGCTTTAGTCTTGAAGGATTTATTACACTATGGTCTACTGATCTAAAAGCCAGCAAGAGGACAGATGTGCTGGTGGTCAGGCCTTTAGAAATATTCCACATGATCATGAACTGGGCAGATTGGATTTTCTTTTTTCAGAAGACAACTCTAGCCCTGAAAAGACACTTGAGTAGTAAAATAACATTATCTTAGACTTTAATCTGCATATATAAAAACAACATATTAATGGGGAGATGTTGGTCAAAGAGTACAAAATTTCAGCTAGACAGGAGGAATACGTTTTTGAGATCTGTTGCACATCAGGGTGACCACAGTTAATGTATTATATATTTCAAAATTGCTGAGAGTCACTTTTAAATGTCTCACCACAAAAATGGGTAATGAGGGGATGGATACGTTGATTAGCTTGATTTAAACGTTTGATACATTGTATACATTTATCAGAACATCACATTGTATCTCAAAAACATATGCATTTTGACTTGTCAATTAAAAATAATATTAATAGAAACCCTGCCATCTTATATGGCTTCTCTCCACTCTAGATGGTTCTGCTTAAGTTCCCTCATGAGCAGAGGCTGTGCTGGGCACTGTATGCTGTGCTGGTCTGTCAGTGCTCTTTACACCTGTGTTACCTTTCCCTCCATTCTCTCTCTTTGCTCCTCTACTCTTGTCTTTCTATCCACTTACATCTGGATGCTCGAGTCATCTTGTTGGCCAAGAAAAGTAAAACTGAGGCTGGGCGCGGTGGCTTACGCCTGTAATCCCAGCACTTTGGGAGGCTGAGTTGGGTGGATCACTTGAGGTCAGGAGTTTGAGACCAGCCTGGCCAACCTGATGAAACCCCGTCTCTACTAAAAATACAAAAATTAGTTGGGCGTGGTGGCGGGCACCTGTAATCCTAGCTACCTGAGAGGCTGAGGCAGGAGAAACTCTTGAACCTGGGATGGGGAGGCTGCAGTGACCCGAGATCATGCCACTGCACTCCAGCCTGGGCGACAGAGTGGGACTCTATTTCATAAAAAAAAAAAAAAAAGAAAGAAAAAAAGAAAATAGCAAATACAAAGCTAACAAAAAAAGTGTCCTGCTTAGCATATATTTTATTTTGGGAGCCCACCAATCGTTATTACTACTTGTTAGGCTTCAACAATTTAATATTTTCTTTTTTTGTATGAAGTTAGCAGGTATAGAAATATGATAGCTATATCCCAGGTTACCACCAGAAAGTTAACTGTAGCTCGAAACTCAATATAATTAGTTTTTATAATGGCCTAAATACAGCTGCTTCAAATCCTACTCATAATAGCATATCCTTTCACTTATTGATTCTAAAATCTTATAACTGAAAATCTCTTTATCATATCTCCCTTTCCTTCATGTACTACTTTATTACTCCTTATCCACTCCTCCTTCTTGCACCATCCTTGATTGGGTTCTTTCACATTTTTTTCTTTTTTATAGACAGGGTCTCACTCTGTCATGCAGGCTAGTATGCAGTGGCATAATCACAGCTCACTGCAGCGTCAATCTCCCAAGCTTGAGCAATACTCCCACCTCAGCTTCCCAAGTAGCTGGGATCACAGGCATGTACCACTACGCCTGACTAATTTTTATATTTGTTTTTTACTTTTTGTAGAGACAGAGTCTCACTCTATTTCCCAGGCTGGTTTCAAACTCCTAGGCCCAAAAGCAATCCTCCCACCTAGGCCTCTTAAAGGACTGGGATTACAGGCATGAGCCACTGCACCCAGCCTTCCTTCACAATTTAATTCCTCCTGACTCTCCAATCCAACTAGAACTCAGCACATTTATTTCTTCTTTTTTGTTGCTGATTTCAATTTCTGCATTCCTTTGCTTTTCTTCAATGTCCCTGCAAAATCCCAATCGTAGATCAATAACAAAATAGTCTAATCTGCTATTTTATTATTAATTTGTTGAGAAAATTACACAACCGTTAAGATTGGTGCCCTTAAATATTTTTGTGTGTAACTTCACTCAGACCATGATTGCCACTTAGCAAGCATGCTGTGTGCCATTGTAAAGACTTTGGCTTTTGGATAAAATTGGGAACTGTTGAATGGTTTGAGCATATGAGTAGCATAATCCAACTTCCTTTTGAAAGAATTATTGGAGATGCTGTTTTGAAAATAGGCTATGAAGAGGACAGGACAGAAGCACAGACTGCATTAGGAAGTTGATACAGTCATCCATGGAAAAGGGGTCACAGTGGAGACAATGAGAAATATATAGTCCATATATATATGTTAAATGTAGAGCTAATAACATTTGCTTATGTACTGGACTTGGAAAAGATAGGAATCAAGGAGGACTTCAAAATTTTCTACCCAAGCACCTGGAGAAATGGACCAATGATGAAGTAGGAAAAACTGTGGGTTAGTGCAAAAAGACCCTGAGTGCAGTTCTGGTTGAGTCTGAGACAACTATTAGGATTGTTAAGAAGGTTGTTGGATATAAGACTAGTGTTAAAAAGCAATGTTTAGGCTAGAGATAAATCTTGGGGAGCCACTACTATAGACAGAGTACTTTTTTAAAATAGGAAACTGAGGGTGATTATTAAGGAAATAAATTAATATGAGAAGAGGGCTATATACTGAGCCTAGGACACTCCAATATTAAAAAGTCATGAAAGAAAAGGAAGATTCATTCAAGTGGTTTAAGAAGAAGTAGCTAGGGAAGTAGAAAGAAGATCAAGGGAGTTTGGTAGAAACCAAATGGAAAATAAGTGTATGATTCATGAGAGAGTAATAAACTATGTCGAATTGGGCTGCTTTGTGAAATAATGTATATTACTCTTCCATATATTGTTATACAACAAATTACCACAAATAGCCATGAGATAATTTATCGTCTCAGAGTTTCTGTAGGTAAAGTCCACTATGTTTTAACTGGGTTCTCTCTCAAGATATCAGCTGGCTGAACTCTCATCTAGAGGCTCAGCTAAGGAGAGATTTTCCAGGTACCTCAGGTTGTTGGCAAATTCAAGCCAATAAAAATAGATTTGTTGTTTTGATTTTTTAAGCAAATATTTATTGAGTAAGTAACATGTCAGTTACTCTATGGTGTTTTTACTCTAGGAAGCTTTTCGTTCATGACTTTTTAATATTGGAGTGTCCTAGGTTCAGTATATAGTCCTCTTCTTATATTAACTTATTTTCTTAATAATCACACTCTATGGTGCTGTGAAGAATGACCTAATTAATTATGCTAAAATATTTTCTTCAGAGGATACATAATATTGTACATTAGACAAAATCTATGAAGAAACTAATATGGAGGGGTATGGGGAAAATGTCCAAGAAGGACATTTTTATTTTAATTTGGGGTATGGTGAATATATTTGAGGCGGAATTTAACTTTTGATTTGGATCTTAGACAATACTAGAATTTAACTATCTGTATAAAAGCAAAGAGGTAGGTTTTATTCAAAGAGCATTATCTCAATTTGGATGGAATACAGAAATAATTGTAGCTATGGATGGAGATCAGAAGTAAAATTCAGATTTCATGGAGCAATGGTCTTACATAATTTTGGGACCTCTTTAAAAGAAGAATGCAATATTGAAAGAAGAAAATGTCTTTAGCCACTTCTTATTTTACATTGAACTTGAGTGGAAGTGAGATGGATGAGAGTCAGTGTGGAAAGAGACAGTGCCTGAACCAATGGTCATTAAAATATCTGAATTTTGTGCATCTTATAAGTAATATATGATCATGTGAACACAAAACAAGAGCTCCTCCTTAGGACCACAGAAGGGGACCTGCGACCACGGTCTGATGGGGCCTGCAACCAAGGTTCATTCACTTCATGGTAAACACACTTCTGCTGGAAATCAAGGATAGATGATCACAGAGGGTTGAAAGTATAGCTAAGCATATTGGTCTTCAGTAGTCAAAAAAGCACTACTGAAAAAATGAAAAGTGTAAAGAATTACCTAAATGATTTGAGCCATGAGTCAGTTTTATCTAGAACATTCATATCATTGAAAGTGGAGAAAAAAATTGTTGAGTTGTTGAGTTTTTGTTTTGTGAAACTTGTACATAAAATTTATTTTGTTCTTCATGTTACATTACCCAAGTGTAGTCAAGAGAATAAAATGTAGCCATTTATTCATGTGGATTTTACTTAAAAATTATCAATTCCATATTTTTATGAAGAACAATTTTTCTAAAGTTTATTAAAAAAATAAAACATTTACATATGGCTCTCAGATTTGTCTTTGAATGGACATGTTAAATTTTGCAGATATACCATTTTTCTGACAAAAGAAGGAAGGGTAAATTTACAGTTTTTGTTTGTTGTTTTTATTCTCTACTTTACATTGTCTACTTCCTTGACAGTCATTACAACCTGAAATTGGATGTATTATTTTTCTGGTTGATGCAGAACTTTAATTGATGTAACATGCTTTTTTTAACCTGTTATCTGTAACCATGCTATTCAAAGTGTGCTCTTTGGATTTCATAAAATTTGAGAAAAATTGGCCAATAAGATCTTTAGAAAAGACTTTTCAGGAAGTTTACCCAAACAGTTGAAAAATCTTTCTCAAATATAAGCCAATATTTTATGAATACAAACCCAGTCAATATATATTTATTCTTCGTTGGTGGCATCATTATGGTGACCTATTACCTATACTAATAAAACAGGCAACTAAAAATGTTATTCCCATGCATTCTAAGACCTCCTAATTCCCAGAAATTGTATCCATGAAGAACAAGGGGAAAGAAAGTCCATTCATGTATATGAAAAATGGAGAACAATCTATAATAACTCTTTTGAGGCTTTCATAAGAATCTGACAAGTCATAAAATAATAATCCTTTGAAATTTAAGAAATTCTTCTCATATATTTTATTGGTTTATTATCTGATGATTTATATACATACTACTGCCAAAAATGAGCTGAAGATCACTCTTCATTTTATTGTATGGAATTTTTTATTCCTATATATAAATTATCAGCAGCATTTTTGCTGAAAATCATAACCTAATTTTTGTAAAATTCCTCCAAGTTGGTTATGTCCATGTGAGTTACATTTGAGTTATATTTGACTGCAATTTCAGAGGCTTGTGTGAGGTTCTACTTCATGTGCCTTCATTTCAGAATTCAAGCTGAGAGCTCTACTTCTATTTGAGACATATTGTTTTAGTAACAAAGGGGAAAAACAACAACAAAAACGAGATCTAGCAGAAACATCAACCAATGAATCTTAAAACCTGATCAAAACCAGTTATACATCAGTTACATTCACATTTTATTGACCAAAGCAATTCTCATGCACAGCCTTTCAATGGTGCTCACAAAAAAATACTTTTTTCTATGGAAAGGCATTGAAAGCACATGGCAATGAGTGGAAATGGATAAACCGCTCACAGGGAAGATAAGAGCAAATAATTACAAATGATAATATAAGATACAATGCTGCTCAAACTTGGCCACAAATATTCACTCCCTCTCTTCTGTACGCATATAAAATATACTTATCACTTCCTAAGAAAAATATCCCCCAAATTTTATCCCATCATGAAACCAGTTCAAAGACTGATTTCAAAGCCTGTTTTGTTATGCACATCACCGTCTTGCTCCCCCTCTAGGGAGAGTTACACCACTAACTGAGCCCAAAATCCTTGTAGGGATTGTGATACTATCCATCCAATAAGCATTTATTTCATGAACTTCCCTAATAGACCTAGAAACTAAACAACCTAGAAAGATCGCTAGGAAGGCAGGGACAACTTCTAGAAGAGACTATTGCATGTACTCCTTGTTACCATTGAGACTGGCTTGGCTTCTAAGTCCTACTCATAGCTGACAATTATCTTGAGTTTCATCTCACACTAGAATTTGTTATCCAGTTTAGCATCCAAACAAGGACAACATTTTTGCCTTGTTATGTTACCACTCACTCACTGTGGTGTCCCTCCTTACACCACAACCTTGACTCAGGGACGCTAGGGAATGCTACAAATGATGCAAAAACTCATGCATGAGGAGGTGGATTCGTCAAAAGAAAATTAAGTTGCAATTATCAGATGACAGAATTAATGCAGGGCAAGAAGAAACTGATATATCCACTGCAGTCAGTTGCCTATCTTCATATTATATTAAAATGTATATATGGGCTTTGGAGTCAGAAAGATCTGCATCTGCTCCTACTAAGTGAAAAATTTAAAGTTTTAATGTTTCTGGATTTTAATTTTCTAACTTGTTTAATAACAAAATTGATAACTGAATGACAAGATTGTAGTGATAGGCTGGAAAAAAAAAAGAAATTATGTTCAAAGCTTCCATCATAGGGGAGTATAGTCTGTAGTAAGTCACTGTCAGTTCTTTTGAATGGACTTTCATTTATATTCAGTCATTTCATTTATATTCATTTATATTCAGTCATGAATTCACTGTTACTTCATACAGTGAAAAGCAAACTGCAGCCATTTTGAAGAAGGAAAAGTTTATCTCCAGTGTAAATTTTCTCCTCTAATAACCCTGCCATTTTCACTTCCAGTGTCCAATTTTCTCATTCTGTCTTTGATGGACCAGGAGCTGCCGATGCGTACATCTTTCCCTAAATTAACTTTTCTCATTTCCTGTCTTACTTCAACAGTTTTTAAAGCTTTACTTTCTCATATATAAATACAGTAACCACATTTCTATCAAGCATTTATTTCACCCTGAGCACTTCTGTCTTTTCTGAATTAAATCATACATGTATCATTAAGGACATGAGTCAGGAGTGAGGCCGATGATGGAAATTGTGGGTTCTGCGTTAGGTAGATGAAGAGATGGTTGAGGGCGGAGAGTCTTACATCAGACCCTCTTTTAGGGGCATCTCCTTTGCAACACTACATTTGACAGTTTGACTTCATTCTTGATGGATAGCTATAAATCGGTGAGAAGTTAAAACACAATTTTTTTAGGGAAAAATAATAACTCAATTGCCAATATCAAGCATTTTATTATATCAAAATTAAGTGAGTCATTTTCATCTTTATTTCATAATAAAAATGGCTAGAAATTGAGATACATCTCCTTGTTTCTTACAAAATCTACCTCAAAGTGACAAAAAGAAAGCTTTTTGTTTTTTCTCATTTTTTTCTTCCTTGGCCATGTGTATACAAAATAAAACAATTT
This sequence comes from Pongo abelii, assembly GCF_028885655.2. Classification (NCBI taxonomy): domain Eukaryota; kingdom Metazoa; phylum Chordata; class Mammalia; order Primates; family Hominidae; genus Pongo; species Pongo abelii. The sequence continues at coordinate 91,673,109 of NC_071991.2, forward strand.
GTCAAGAAGGTTTGGGGGAAAAAGAAAATAGAGTCCTCCAGAGAAATGATGTGATAACTAACTGGTTAATTTCCTGATTTTTAACTTTCATTTAAATGTGTAGGGATGGCCTGACTTTTTTTTTAGCCCAGCAAAAAATTTTTCTATGATAAATTTTACATTTCCTGTTAGAAGATCATTTGGGTTCTGTTGAAAAAAACTGTTCAAAGCGTGAGGATTTGTACTGCCAATCACCTATATTAAAAACAATAACTTTATAAATATTTAAAATCAAATACTGTGGTGTGTTTGAATAAACTTTAAATCCTTTGTTGAAAACTTCCAGGAAGAAACTATTTTAAAAAGCTTAAGAAAAAAGAAATGAAATATTTGCATACACCTTAACCTCTGTAGATTACCAAATTCCCTTTCATTGTACCATTCACTAGCACTTCAAGCCTAATGGGGTTTCCATTTGTTGGAGTGGCTCAAACAGGGTGCTCCACTGGAGAACATGGTGTGGTTGATTTATCACTAGTACTCTAATCAGGGAGCTGTTCCTTCAGATAAACTCTCTTGCCTGAATTATTGTCCCTGCCGTGACTTTTAGCCTGATTAGAAAAACAGTGATTTCCCTACTCTACTTTTGTAGTAAAATCAAAATACTTTCTTTTTGTCCTTCAACAGTCTTTTAAGCTATATTTTAATAATTCAAAAGTTTGTAAACGTAGAGCAATATAACTTTTTGCCCTTGTAGAAGCCTTATCTGATTTATGAATTAAAAAATAAAGCTTATTCTTCCAGACTGATATTTTTGTAGAATTATATATTATAATAAAATTGATCTTTCTTTTTTTTTGTTTGTTTTTTTTTTTGAGACGGAATTTCACTCTGTCACCCAGGCTGGAGTGCAGTGGTGCAATCTCGGCTCACTGCAAGCTCCGCCTCCCGGGTTCACGCCATTCTCCTGCCTCAGCCTCCTGAGTAGCTGGGACTACAGGCACCCGCCACCACGCCTTGCTATTTTTTTGTATTTTCAGTAGAGACGGGTTTCACTGTGTTAGCCAGCATGGTCTCGATCTCCTGACCTCGTGATCCACCCGCCTCGGCCTCCCAAAGTGCTGGGATTACAGGTGTGAGCCACCGTGCCCGGCCTTAATCTGACTTTCCAGTCACTATTTAACTTTACAGATGGCAATAGTATTTGAGTAGCATCCAGAGTTATGCTATGGTGTTTCTTAGACGAGGCGACAGAATTTTATGAAGAGTTTTATAAAGGCAACAGAATATGCTTAATTAAGATGATGCTCTAAAAGGACAGGCTTTTTATATTTGGGGCTTTAAAATTATTGTAGGATATAATCAATGTAATCATATATTATAATTAGCCTTTATATTGTGAACACAATAATAGCTCTTATACTTCCATTTCTAAATGAGAAACCTGTTAAATGCAGATTGAAGCCACTTAGAAATGCTGAGATGGCTGGAGGGGATTCATTCTGAGAAGGAGAGTTAGACCATGGGTGATGAATCTCACTTATTTTAAAATGTTAAACAGGACCCCAAGCACAGTTCAGGCAGAGCAAATGAGATACCTTTGCATGAATACTGTGAGATGCCTCTTTCACTATAAATTCTGTAACAGCTATTGTTAGAAAAAATTGTTTAAAATTTAATCTAAGCTAAATATAGACACATGATTTGTCCAGCTAACCTTATTCCAGGAGATTCTAGAAAATTACTTTAAATGTACTCTTTTGAATAATGTATTCCCCTTGAATTGCAACTTGTTTTAAATAATTGTATGATTTACAATTACGATCTAGGTGGGGTTGAGGGCTACGGGGAATAGAAGTTAGGCAAAACTTGAAATTATTTGTAGGACTTCATTGCAAAAACTTATTTTGTAATACAATTTGACGTAGTACTTTGTTCTGGGATAGAAATGTTAAGACTAAGGCTATATTCAAAAAGAAATACAGATTTGAAACAGTTTTTTAGGAAATTAAGATTTTCAAAAAGAAGCTCATATTTGAATAATTTTCAGTTTTACAGTTGATGTATGTGTCACATATATACATATGTGTACATTTTGTATATACACGTTTAAAAACCAAATAATTAGTTACTTTAGAAATGGGATAAATATAGTGTGAAAAGTTGATTAGAATGGTAATATTTGTTGTTATATATTAGTGCCAAATAACTGGTGAATTGTCAGACATATTTAGCTTTGTATTTAATTGTAGAACAAGATTATGTCATCAAAATTGTTATAAAAATACGAATCTAAAAATATTTGAACAAGTGTTTTTCTTTTTTTTTTTTCACTATTAGTTTTAGGTGGTCGCATGTCAGAATAGAAAGCAAAGCATGAGATGATTTTTCACTAATTTACTAAAACTATCATATTTTAAAGTTTATGAGATTCTAGATTCCTAATCATTGTAGTTGACTTAGGAACACCTAGAAAATGACATTTTAAAGTCATATAACACCTAACTGCTCCTTTTCTCCACATATGGTAAAAAGAAGAGATTTATGAAAAGAAAAAAAAGTGCTGTGACAGGAAAAGTTCTGTTTTTATTATCCCAGCAAAATCAGGTCACCCAAATTTTTATATTTCTGATCATGGTGAAAATAATATTGATTTTTTTAAGAAAAGAAAGTTTGAAAAAATCTAAACAGTTTCCTTTTCAATGCTCATTTTTATCAGCTCTTAGAACATGTTAATTAAAAAGTATGCCAAAAATATAAGTAGAATTTTAAAATCCTTATAATTTACAGTAATTATTTGTATATTTATTCAGTTAATTCCATCAAATAAAAAATAGATATAGTTTTATTCACTTTCCCCATACTATATTTACCCATATGCACACAGAGTATCATGAAGAATGTGATATCAAATATTAACAATAGGCAGATCTGAGTAAAAGTTAATCAATTGTTCCTTATAATGTTTGTTTTGCAATTTCTTGTAAGTTTAAAATTATTTCTGAATTAAAATTTTAAAAGTGTAAAAATATTTAAACCTTTTGCTTCCATTCATTACTAGCTTAATTGTATTTTTAATCCAAATTTAACCAAATTGCTCTTTGGAGCCCCATATTTGTATAGGCTTAAAATCTATATACTTTTACTATGTACTTTTACTTTCATTTACTCTAATTTTAATCACATATTTATTAATATCTAAAAATTCCAACTTCAAATAAATAAAGGTGAGAGTGTTGATCACACCCTCCTCCTTGAAAGACTTTGCTCACTTGGATGCCATTCCCTTGGTTTTCCTCCCATATCTCTGGTTGCTCCCTCTTCAGCTTTCTCTTCTGGTTCCTCTTTTCCTCTTTCTCTTCCTAATCTGGTAAACATTGAAGGGCCCAATATGTTTTGGTTTTGTTTTGTGTGTTTGTTTGTTTGTTTGTTTGAGACAAGGTCTCCCTCTGTTTTCTAGGCAGGAGTGCAGTGTTATCATCACAGCTCACTGCAACCTCCAGCTTCTCGGCTCAAGCAGTCCTCCTGCTGTGTCTTCCTCAGTATCTGGGACTATAGATGCACACCACTATGACTGTTTTTTGTTTGTTTGTTTTTGTTTTTGTTTTGTTTTATTTTTGTAGAGTTGGGATGTTGTTCTGTTGATCAGGCTGGAGGGCTCAAGCTCCTGGCCTCAAGCGATCTTCTCATCTCAGCCTCCCAAAGTATTGTAATTACAGGTATGAGTAAGCCAACTTGCTTGGCAAGTTCCTTTTTATATAGTAAAGAAAATCCCCAAAAAATCCTATTTCAATCCTCTCTTTCTGATATTATGTAATCTCTTGACTTACACTACAATGTGTGGGCTGATAATTCCAAAATTGACAACCCTTGGTAATTCTCCTATCCCCAGACTCATATGTCCAACTGACTACTTGCCATCTCCACATAACTATCAAACAGGCATCTCCAACTGGACCTGTCCAAGAAGGAACTGCTGCTTTTCCTCAGGGCTGCTTCAGCCACAGTCCTCTCCATGTTGGCTAATGACAACTCTATGCTTTAAATCAATCTGATTTTGGGTTGGTTAACTAAGTCATTAGCCACATTCACAATTATTTTAAAGATATGTCTTTATTTCTACATTTTATGGAGGGTTCATTTAATGTACACACTTACATGTGAGAGCAAAACACTTGGAGTCATATCGTCATACCTCATGATCCCTCTCACCCCGCATCAAATAAACCAGTCGTGTTAGATCTACCTTTAACATTTATCCCTGGATTCTCATTCAACCATTACTTACTACCTCCATTGTTATATTACTTTCCCAAAGCATAAGCATCTAGCCTAGATTATTGTGAAGTCTTCAGATTGGTTCCCTTATTCCTGAGTCTCCTATTCTCTACCCTTTCAGATTAATCTTTTTTTTTTTTTTTACAGAGTCTTGCCCTGTCGCCCAGGCTGGAGTGCAGTGGCCCGATCTTAGCTCACTGCAACCTCTGCCTCCCAGGTTCAAGCGATTCTCCTGCCTCAGCCTCCTGAGTAGCTGAGATTATAGGTGCGCACCACTGCGCCCGGCTAATTTTTGTATTTTTAGTAGAGATGGGGTTTCACCATGTTGGCCAGGATGGTCTCAATCTCTTGACCTTGTGATCTGCCCGCCTTGGCCTCCCAAAGTGCTGGGATTATAGGCGTGAGCCACTGTGACTGGCCTTATCTTCTTTTTTAATACAAACATTTAAAGCTACAAATTTCCAGCTAAACATTATTCATGTAATCTCCCACAGATTTTTGACATGTGAAATTCTTATCATTCAGCTCAAAGTATTTTCGAATTGCTTTTGTAGTATTTTGACATGACTTAATTGGAAGCATATTATTTAATTTTATATATTTGATATTTTCTAGATATTTTACTGTTACTGATTTCTAACTTGTGTCCAGACAATATACTCTTTATATTAAAATGCTTTTACATTTTATTGAGACTAGTTTTATGGCCCAGGATATGGTGTATCTTGGTGAATAAATTATATTCACTTGAAAACAATGTATATTCTGTGATTGATGAATTTAATTTTCTACAAGTAACAATAGATTAAGGTGTATGCTACAGTTGTTCAGATAATCTGTATCTTCACTGATTTCATATATTTTACTTTTTCCTTCTCACATTTCCATTTGGTTCTTTTTCATAGTTTTCATTTCTCTGCTAATATTTTAAATATTTTCATTCATGGAAGCATACTTTTTTTCTTCATTCAGTGTAATTAAAATAGCTACTTGAAAGACTCCTTTGCTAATTCCAACATCTGAGGCTTGTCTCTTGATACTGGGACACATCTTGGCTCTTTATATGTTGAGTAATTTTGCATTGTATCTGAGACATTGAGATTGTTTTATATTCATAACTTTGAATTCTATTGGATTCCTTCAAATGGAGTTGATAATTTTACTTTAGCAAGAAATTAACTTGCATGGGCTCAAACTGCAAATATCATCAATTTGACTGGTGTCTTTGCAGTCTGCCTTATACTTGTATTGCTCAGGGATCAAGGATAGATTCAGACACAGTTTATATATAGAATTTATGGTTGGCTAGCATTGGAGCTGATCTTTTCAGGAAGACTCTCACACTATTCAGTGGCCATATTTTCCCTGAACTCTATCCTCAAGTTCTTTCATCTAGCAAGAATATGTATGGATTTTTTTTTCTCATAGCACCTAGCTTTAAGCTGATACCAGTGGGCTAGGGGAGGTCCCCAAATGCCAGCATAACCTCCACCCTGGCCAGTGTCTAGGCTCTTGACACCATTGTCAGAAGGAACTCAAGGACAAGTCAGAAAATAGTGAAAGTATGAAGATTTATTGCAAAGCAAAAAGTACACACTCAAGAAAAGGCAGTGTGGGCAAACTCAAGAGAGTGAGTCGCTTGCAGTGGGGCTTGGGGCTTCTATCTTTACTGGTTTCTTTAACCAAGGGGTGGAATATTCATGAAGATTTCTGGAAGAAAAAAGGTGAAGGTTTCTCAGAACCATGGTGTCATCCATTTTTACACCAAATGTGAGTGTTCTTGGAAATGTCATGGAGCTGATGGGTGTGGGATTTAGTATTTTAATGAGCATGCAACAAGGTCATAGGTGAAACAGGCCAAATCCAGCACCCTGTTGGGTATATTTTGTCCCATCTGGCTGGGCCAACATCCTATTTTTCAGGGTCTTATTGGCCCCTAGCTTATGCAGCTATTTCAAGAATTTCTTTTTGCCAAGTCATGTGAAATTGCTACCCGGAATTTTCTTCTTCTGTAACTACCCTGTATTATTCCTGTCTCAAAGCCACAAAAGGAGGGAACTCACCCTTTTCTGTCCCTTTTGACAAGTATTTGTACTTCTTCAGAAAGTTTCTAATTTTATTCATGCTCCAAAGCCTTCAGAGTTTTTTACTGCTTTTTTTTTTTTTTTTTCCTCTCAAATTTAGGGATGTTAATTGTGTGAGGTCTGGCTGGTAGGAGCCCATGCAGTCATCTCAGAATTAGAATCCCAAGACTAATCACATGACACAAATCGCAACTGTCCTGTTAAAATTAAGTCTAATCATACAACTTGTTTTGTGGAAACTTCCCAATTGCTTCCTGTTTCAGAATAACATCCAAGAGCCTCATCATGACTTATAAAGTCCCTCATTACCTAGCCACCCCAATTACCACCCTGATGGCATCTCTCATTACTCTCCCCTGGGTATACACCACTCAGTGCTGTCCTCTTTCTGTTAACTCATACTTGAATACATACATCAAGCCTGTTCCTCTTTGTATTTGCTTCCTCTTCTTGGAATATTCTTACTGCCAAATGTAGGCATGACTGTCTCCTTGAATGCCATCAGGCTTATACTCAAATGCTACTATTTTAAAAATAAACTTTATTTTATGTCAAGTGCGTCCATGTGAAGAGACCAACAAACAGGCTTTGTGTGAGCAATAAAGCTTTTTATTCATTTGGCTGCAAGTGGGCTGAGTCCAAAAAGAGAGTCAGCGAAGGGAGATGGGGAAGGGGTTGTTTTATAGGAGTTGGATAGGTAATGGAAAATTACGGTAAAAGGTGGCTATCTATTGTTAGAGGAGGAGGGGGTCACAAGGTACATGGTGGGGAGATCATAAGACTTACTGTCCAGAAGAAGAATGCCATAAAGTTGCTGATCAGCTAAGGTAGGGCAGGGACAAGTCACCATGGTAAAATGTTGTAATTTTGGTTAATCAGTTAAGGGAGGAACTGGCTGTTTTACTTTGTGGTTTTTTGGCTGCTCCAGACTTCTTGGATCCTGCAGGGCACCTGGATGTGTGTGTGCAGGTCACAGAGGTTATAATGGCTGAGCTTTGGCTCAGAGGCCTGACATTTTATAGAACAGTTTTAGATTTACAGAAAAACTGAAGAGATAGTACAGAGAATTCTCGGATACTTGTCGGGGGCCATTGGCCCTTGGACCCGTAAAAGGTTTGCTAAAAATCACTGACATGAGGCACATTGATGAATAGAATAAAAGGCACACAAATTTATTTAATTTGTGTACACAAGAGGCTTCAGAATAAACATCCAATTTCCTAATGTGTTACAGAAATTTATATACCATTTTGAGGTTCTGGAAAGAATAAGGGCTTAGATTGTAGTAAAACAGGTTATGGGAAGGATGGAGGGAGAAAAGGCTTGGCTAGCAAAGGTGGACCTTGTTATGTTGACGAAGGCTTCCTCAGAGAGAATATATGGAAAATGTTTCTTTTCAGACTTTTAAAAGTGTCAGACTCTCAATCTCTCCTGAATCTGGGAAGGCATAGAAAGGGGAGGAGGAATGGCTGCATTAATGAGGATTCTCCACAGATGCAAATTTTCCCCACAAAAGACTGCTTTGCAAGGCTGCTTCTGTTTGTGTGCCAAGTGGCAGCCATTTCAAAATATGTTAAAGGGAAATATTTTGGGGTAAAATATTTTAATTTCCTTCATGCTGCACCCAGTCCCCACCTCCACCCCCATTACTAACATTTGCATTGTTAGTGTGCTACATTTGTTATAATCAATGCACCATTACTGATACAGTATTATTAAATAAATCCCATTATTTATTCATATTTCACTTAGTTTTAATCTACTGTCCTTTTTCCGTGCCAGGATTCTATCCAGGACTTCACATGTTGGAGTCATGTTGTCATGTTTCTTTAGGTTCTTCTTGGCAGTGACAGTTTCTCAGGCTTTCCTTATTTTTGAAAACCTTGATAGTTCTGAGGATTACTGGTTATATATTTTGTAGAATGCCCTTCAATTAGAATTTGTCTGATGTTTTTCTGATGGTTATGTCAGAGGCATTTAAACCAGAGTGACTCCATGTTGTATAGAGGCTGGGTAAAATAAGGCTGAGATCTACTGGGCTGCATTCCCTGGAGGTTAGGTGTTCTTAGTCACAGAATGAGACAGGAGGTCTGCACAGGATACAGCTCATAAAGACCTAGCTGATAAAATAGCATGTGGTAAGGAAGCTGGCCAAATCCCACCCAAACCAAGATGGCAATGAAAGTAACCTCCGGTCATTCTAATTGCTCATTCTACATGAATTATAATTCATTAGCATGCTAAAAGACAATCCCACCAGCACCAAGACAGTTTACATGCCATGGTAACATTAGGAAGTTGCCCTGTATGCTCTAAAAATGAGAGGAACCCTCAGTTCTGGGAATGGCCCACCCCTTTCCTGGAAAACACATACATAATCCACTCATTGTTTATCATGTAATCAAGAAGTGGCAATAAGTATCCTTAGTTGAGCAGCTCATGCCACTGCTCTGCCTATGGAGTAGCCATTCTTTATTCTTTACTTTCTTAACACACTTGCTTTCACTTTACTATATAGATTCGCCTTGAATTCTTACTTGCAGAAGATCCAAGAAACCTCTCTTGGGATCTGGATTGGAACACCTTTCCAGTAACAGACTGATTGGGGTTATAGATCCTTGGGAGGAAGGCCACGGAGGAAAAATGCCACTTTTGTCACATCATATTAAGGGTACATACAGTCAACATGACTTATCACTTTTGGCATTGACCTTGATCATCTGGCTAAACCAATTTTTGTTAGCTTTCTCCACCTTAAAGTTATTATTATTATTATTATTTAGCCAGTGTGTAACCAGTACAGCTAGTTTGCTAGTTTACCCTAAAAGTAACCCTTCTCTTGCTTTGTATCTACACATACATCTAACTACCTGTTTGCTTGAGAATTTCAAAGTCCAATCTTGAAACAATCCAGGAACCAAGTGGAGATGGTGGTTGAAATTTTCTCCCTTGCAAGAAGAAATTGGTGCCCAGTTAATTCATAACCCAACTCCCATAGAGATGATATCAGCCAGGCTTCTGGATGGTCCATTACCCAAAATAGCCATCAGAAAAAAACAAGCAGACTTTACCTCACGTCACTCTTGCACATAGTTTCCATGTCACCTTTCCTTAAAACCCCTTTAGGCAGTCTGAAAATTTGAAATGACTTTTTGAAACTTGAATCTGGCCATCCCTCAAGCTGCTATCACCTAAATAAACTTGTTTTTCCTTCCCCTAAACCTTGATTCTTATGTGTCTGGCTTTTTGAATGTTGAGCAGGTGAACCTAAGTTTGGTTACAATTTCTTTAAGAGCCTTTGCTCCTTTTATTGAAGAATAGTATTAGAAACAACTATCTGGTCACTGGATATGCTTGTTGCTACTGGATGTCATTGCTGCTGCTAGGCCTTTTCAGATGACAGAGCAAGAAAATGTATGTGTGCATAGTAACTCATGTAGATTTGCATACCCATAAATATTTCTATACATAACCCTCTGTATCTATATTAAGCTAAACATGAGCTCATACTGTGTCCAACTCTAATCCATTACTACATGGATCATTCTAGCCTCTTTTCTTTGTTTAACTTATAATCTCCCACTCCAAAAATGAAAATCCAGTTTTTACCATCTGCCATCCATGTATTTAATTGTGTAATTCCAGTATACATATATAATAGTTTCAGAATTTCTAACCCACATCACTATGGGAAACAACTTTATGAATTATAGTTTGGTGCTTATGTAATCTTTTTTTTCTTTTATTTTTTGCCTTTAGTTTAACAGATTTCATTCATTTCCAAAGTAACTTAGGTCAGTCACTTTGGTTTGACTGTGTCCCCACCAAAATCTCATCTTTATTTGTAGTTCCCATAATCTCCAAATGTCGTAGGATGGACCTGGTGGGAGGAAATTGATTTTTCTGTCAGTGTTCAAATTTTTCCAAATCAGATGCAATAATTGTGTTTGAAATGCATGGAAGTGAGGTTTTATTTAATTTTAATGTATAGTATATTATTTCAAAATTTCATCTATAAATGTGGTTTGTGTCCTCACTCTCTCTCTCTGTCTCTTAATAGAATAGTTTTCATTCATGTATGTGAGCGCATGTTTGTGTGTATGTGAGTATTTTACCTGTAGTATGAATGGGTTCAGATAAAAATTCACAAATTTATTGGCATTTCTATTGTAGATATTCAAGAAAAACAACAAAGTATATCACCATTAAAGTTCAAAACAAGTAATAATTTATCTATTGCATAAAAGTGGAATGCAAGCACTAACATTGTAGCACTGATTTTAACTGCTTTACCATCCAGTATGGAAAACATTACGTATCAATGTTAGGATTTCTTTTAGCCCTGATGTTTCTGTCTGGAGATTGTTATTGTTTGGGAGTTAATTTCAATTATGGCAGTAGAAAAATTATAATCACACTACATGCTGGTATTTTGATAGTTTTCTGAAAACAGAAAGAATGAGTCTGAGATGTTTTTATACTTCTTGAATTTCATCATTCTTCATTAATGTTAAATGAAACAGCTTATTTGAGGTAGTTCTGATTGTAAATTGCACATGTCAAGGAGTTAAGGTTAGTTGCCAAAATATGAAGAACAGAAATGGAAAGGAATGCTAAACCAAGCATGGCGCATATGGGCTAATCATTGTTGAAAAGCCCTTGCTGAGTGAAATATATGTGGAATGATTTTGGTGGTCTGAGAAAGTAATTCATAATACAGTAATAGAAATTGGTTATAGATAAGTAGATTTAAGGATATCGGTAATTACTACTGTATAACATTTCCAGTAGCTTCTGCCTAATGGTTTAGTAATTATTGTCATCTAGAATTGGTGAGAAAATAAGAAACTCCTCTACATGTAAAAAAACATTTTCAAAAGAGTAATTGGCTTCTTCTAAGACCCTAGATATTAAGAATTTATGTTAGTTTTCTCTTTAGAAATAGAGTCACAATAAGAAATGAAAGGATAAATATTTTTAGTTATTTTTTTTTCTAAAGCACATTCAGGGTCCCTAAGAGTAATATAGAAATCCAGATATTGCGCAGTGGAATATAAAAGACATGTTCACATCTTAGCAATTGTATAATTCTTTTGACAAAGGGATAATTATCATACCTTTGGACTTCTAGAGTGATGGTTTTTAGTAATTATGATGCTGCATTTGATAAGCCAGAAAATTCATCGTCATTTTCTATGCAAAAATTTAATAATAGCTTTTATTTTTATAAGCTCAAAAATTCTAGCTAGGTTAAATATTTTAGAACCTCAGATAAGAAGGGTTTATCTTGTGACTATCTAAGTCATTTAACTAGTATTTACAACCTTACATGAATGGAAACTGCAGTATAAATATATAGTTTTCATTGTGAGGACCATACAGTTGCACTGAAGAGATGACTAAACAAGGACCAGAAAGGAGACTCCAACATCCCTCTTCTGATGGAATCTTCTCTCATTAATATTGAGAATTAATAATTGAATTATTGGAATTGAATCAATTCTATTCTTCTCATGTTCTATAAATATCACATATTTTTGCGGTTTTTTTTTTTGTTCAGTGTGTTTTAGTTGCCTTAATGCTTTCACTCATGTTTTTCTTCTGATAATCACTATTATTGGGGTTTCATGAGACTTGTAATCACTTCCCTTTGTTGTCAATCAAGATGTGATCTTGAGCATATGTATTCCATCTGAGGGTCAGTTTTCTCATATGTGAAAGAGAGTTGTCTCATGTAAAACTTCCTTATTGGGAATCGTGCAAATAAAATGAGACAATCCCAGATGATAAATTAACATTCTGATCCACAGGTGGAAAAAACTAAGTGGTAGCTATTACTGGCAGTATTATGAATTGCAGATGGTATGTAATATATGCAGTCAGTTTTCAAAATACATTCCAATAAATGAACATTCCTCTTGCTAATCCAAAATTTAGCAGCTTTCCAGCAAACAAGTACCAAGTCCCATTCTTAAAGGGTATAAACTTTAATTTGATGAGCATTGAACTATTCAAGTTTGTCAAATTTTTGAGGGAGCTTTGCCAAATAACTTAATGAAGACATTTAATTTGCTCAGAACTACTAGCTTACCCACTCTCATCTTTAAAAAATGTTTTCAAAAATATTTGGCTGTACTATATTGTATAAAAAATGGATTATGTTATTTTTATTAAATTGAAAGGAGTTTTGGGGTATTCGGTAGATATTTTGTACTCCATATTATAAAATGCTCAAATAAATATATACAACAATGAAACTCTTTTGAATCTATTAAAAAACCACACAACTGATAAATTTCAAGAAATCTCTATCAAACTATCTTGTAGGGTAGTGGTGAGATTTTATTACTTTTAAATTAGAAAAAGACAACTGAATGTCTGCACACGGTTAAATATATATTATTGTAAAATAAATTATATTGTGATATATATTATATTTTATCCCCTTGCACATTTCCTCATTCTGGCAAACATTTCTTGACATAGTTTTCTGGGAACTCATTAATATAAAATATCCGTATGCTGAACCTATGCTTACATAGCATGTAAATGATTTCAGTTTTTTAAAGCATAAAACAATTCTGAATTTTAGTGGTCCTTACTAGTATACCTATGTGCATGCCGTGATTTAAAAGGTAAAGGGCAAGGTCAAAACAGTTGCTGCAGAAGTATAGAGCACTGAGGAGGTGACAGAAAAAAACGAGCAAGCTTAGTGTGGTTGTGTGCTCCTTTAGTCCCAGCTACTGGGAATTCTGGGCTACAGTGAGCTGTGATGTCGCCACTGTATTCCAGCCTGAGTGACATAGCAAGATCCTGTTAAAAAAAAAAGGAAGAAAGAGAGAGAGAGAGAGGAAGAGAGAGAAAAAGAAAGAAAGAAAGAGAGAAAGGAAGGAAGGAAGGGAGAGGAGAAAGAAAGGAAAGAAAGAAAGAGAAAGAAAGAAAGGAAAAAAATGAAGGAAGGAAGGGGAGAAGAGAAAGAAAAAAGGAAGGAAGGAAAGAACCTTGCAGACTACAGCAGAAGGAAATGGTGGCTTGCTGGCTTGGCACTGAGGACTTTACTGGTTATAGTAATTGAAGATGACATGTCCAGTAATTTTCTCGCAGATCTATAAACATTATGTGTTTAATTGGTTTTTATAATGCATTTAAAAATCACTTTTCAATGCTTCCTAAAGTACTCAAGAAATATGAATTTTTTTTGAATAATCAAGAATTTAAAATACGTGTCTATGAGGTATTCCACAGTAAATAATGTGTGACTACACACCTTTTATAAAGTAAGCCATGAGCCACTTCCAAATCTATTTCATTCAGCCAAAGATTGGCAGGTAATCAAAATTACGTTTTAATTCAATAGAAATAGTTTAATGGGGAAAAAGATGTTTGTGGTTAGCCTTTAAGAATAATTAAGTGATGGTGAACCAGGATCCCTTTTTGAGAGTCTATGCATATAGAAGTATCTATTGCACATGTATAAACACTTTAAAATAATTATACTCTTTATTATTTTCAAGATGTCACTAACAGAAAATATTATTGAAAATAATTTCCCTATATAAAAATATTATTGTCACTTCCCAAAATTAGCAGTCATATTTTTTTCTAGTTATTTTGACTGCTGGAAAAAATCAGAATGAACACCATAAGACTTTAGCTAATTCTGGGCAATATCTTCATATGATCGGTCTCTGCCACTAAATCTAATAGGTGTTGCATTTTGCACCTATGAACAGACCTCACATATTAAGAACTTAAGAAAAGCTAACTTGCCAGTAAATTGCAATTACCATATGAGCACTATGGTGCAGTCTGTTCAGAAGCTTTATGTCATAATTTCCATAGATAAGATAAAATGATATTTAATTTGTATTTTTTATTTTATTAATAGGATATTTTAAAGATGCCATCCCTTCCCACACTCTAATTTATCTCATTATATAGTGCTTTCCTTAAGGCCCTGGAGACAACCTACTTATTTTTTAAGACTGTTTCCTAAATATTTGGGAATGCTATTATTTTCTCAGTGAATCAGAGTGTAGCTTGTAACATAAACTATGTTTGTAGTTTATGCTGCTAAAATATTTGGTGCTTTGGTTTGGCAAGCAAAAGGGCATGGGCCCAATGAGAATAACTAGAAAGGCTATGGGGATTGCTACTGCTAATGTCACACATGCACGCACACACACACACACACACGCGTGGATATATATATATATATATATATATATATACACACACACATATACACTCATATATGTGGCATATATATGGCTTTGTATGGTATTAATATGAAGTTCTTTAGATAATATTTTAAACATTGACCATCATCAAAAGAAGAAAATATAGAGCGATCAGAACACCATGGATTTCATAATTTGTAAGGAAAGCTGGAACAGGATGAATGTAGTGAGAAATTCATTTATTCATTCAACAAATATATATTTTATATATATATATATTTGCACGTGTGTGTGTTTGTGTTAAAAATCTTAGAAAGTGAAGCAACCTAGTCTAAGGTTTTAATGTTGAAATCAAGTTCTTATCAAAATTTTACAACTGCAACATCCCTTGCTTCCTAAAAAGCCAACAGCCTTGGAAAGCATTCTGGGAAACTGAGGTAATTTTAGAGTAGAGGTCATGAAAACATATTTTTATAAAAGGGGTGATTATGTCATCCTATTGGAAAAATTATTTAGAAGAAAATCTTCAACATACTAGTCAGTATAGTAGATGATAAAATAAACCATTACTTTCAGATTATTTACAATATTTATTTAATATCAAAACTGCCAGTGGTCATTATAATAAATATCATCTACTTTTATAGTTGCCTTCTATTTTGTTCCAATGTTTGGGGCTTTAGATACTAAAAAGACTTTTAATGAACATGTGAGAATTTACTTAAAGCTGTTAGTGTATGTGTGTGTTTCTTTCCATTGCACGTTATGAGAACATATTTAAAGTATCCCATTACTTTTCTTCTTGTTTAATAAGAACCAGTATTATTTTGTGGGTATAATTTAGAAACTCTATTACAGACATGTTTGCTGGTAGTTGAAAATATTAATTAAAGTTCTTAAATATCTGGTTATTTTATTAAATGTAAAAGTGTCAATGTCATAGACTGTATATTATAAGAGACATAAAGAACAGAACCATTACTCATATAGTCTACTTTTAATGAAATGATATTAATTGATTCTTTGTATATAATAAACATTTAATATTAATGCAGACTTAACTCATGGTACCAAACTAAGTGGTCGTAGAAAAATGCTGGCTTTATTTGAAAGATGTTGAATTGCAGTGGGAAAAACAAAAGAAAACAAAACAAAAAAACAAAACCAAAAAAAAAAACCAAAAAAAACAAAAACAAAAAACAAACAAAAACCCAAAGACTAAATATCAGTAGACATATTTCTAGGTTAGAATCTGCTTTTATTGGCTGTTATTATAAATGAGATATTTGGCTTTTGGGGTCTCAGTTTCCTCAGCTATAAAATGATTTCTTTCTTTTTTTTATTTGTATATATTTGTGGGGTACATGTGCAATTTTGTTACATGCATAGATTACATCATGGTTAATTCAGGGCTCTTAGGGTATCCATCACCTGAATAATGTACACTGTACTCATTAACTAATTTCTTATCATCCACTCCACATCCTCATCCTTCTGAGTCTCTGTTGTCCATATAAAATGACTTTTTAAAAAAATGATTAAATCTCTTCATATTTTCTACCACCACCTTCAGCTGGATTACAAAGATGTAGATACACATCAAAAAATAGAAAATAATACAGATTTTTTTGACAGGATAGTGTTAATATTTAAAAAATCATTTACATATTTGGGGAGGGATAAAAACACTTGAAAGCAGAATGGTTAGAAAAGCAAAATAGAGCATTTGAGAGTGTAAATAGTGGTAAAAAAACAAAATAGATGTAAAGAAAGGAAGAACACAGATGAGAGTATAATAATAAGGAAAAATGATGAGACAGAATAAAAACTGAAGATAAACATCTTTCAAGTCTGTGTATTTCTGTTTAAGTCAAGAAAAAATTTTATTGACCTAGTCCAAGTACTTGCAGATCAATAGTGGTAGTGATGGTACTAGGTCAATGGAAATGTTTCTCCTAATTATTATTTTTAACTTTGTATCAAATAAAAACATTCATGAAGTTCTTCTTGACAAAATTTCACAGTAAAACATAAATGTATTATATATATATATATATATGGCTTTGCATTGTATTAATATGGAGTTCTTTAGATAATATTTTAAGCATTGATGATCATCAAAGGAATATAATATAGATCCACAGAATACGGTTGATTTTGTAATCTGTAAAGAAAGCTGGAATAGGATGAATGTAGTGAGAAATTCATTCATTTTGACAACTATTTATTTGGTACCCACAATTTACAAAATACAATTTGTTGGAGTTTACATGTTAAACCATGGTCTCTGCACAGACGGGACAGAAGCAAAGAGAGACAGAGAGGGAGACAGGGAGAGAGAACCTAATTAGACTTGTCTGGGTGTTGCAAGTTGTTATTGTGTGAAATGGCATTCTTTAAAGTGAAGGGATTATAATCCTATTTGATTTTCTAGTTGACTGAAGGGCTTCAAGGTGGGGCAAAATATGTCACAATTAGTGTTTAATGACAGAGGAAGAAAATTTTCAAACATATAATACCTACTAGGAATTCTAGTCCTGACATGTTTCAGACATTAGTAAAAACTACAAAAAGAAGAAAAAAGTGAAAGCTGGAAAAGAAACATGCATAATAATATTGAAACTCAATATCATAAATAAACAAAACACCCCAAACACACATACACACCAAATGAAAAATATGTGGAAGGACACATACTAAATTGACAATCCTAGTTACTTTAGAAGACGGAATTAGATGTGTATGGGAGGCATGTTTCTGTAGATAGCTCTGTACCATTTTGAATGTTACAATGGAAATGTAGCATTTGCTTGAATGGGATAAGGGCCTGGAAACAAAAAGGTCCAGTAATAGCATACCTTTGCATTATTTATATACAGTTTACAATGGTCTCTAGCTAAATCTCTCTCTCTCTCTCTCTCTCTCTCTCTCTCTCTCTCTCAACATGAGTATTGGGTAATGGCTTAACTATTTACATTTTAAAAAATAAGACCATTTAACAAGATGTGGACAGTAGAACAGGAAGACACTTTGGAGCAATTCATTTTAGCTTAGCTTTCCACTCCTGGTTAAGGGCTACGTCAACCAAAAGACTTGTCCATCTTCTATTTCCAAGTCCTGATCAGAGGGCAGGGTTGGGCAGGCTGTCTGAGAGGTAGCACTTTATTTCTAGAACCAAAACATGAAAAATCAACTCATTGACACATTAATTGTTTTAAAACTCCAAGGAATATTTACCTAATGTCTACTATATTCTAAACAATCAACATATTGGGCCTTAAAAACATAGATATTAATATAAAAGACCTTGTCTTTGAAGAAGTAGAAATCCTCAAATGGGAGACTTACCCATAATCACCCTGTTGTAATACAATGTGATTGAACTGTTATAAGAATATGTCAAAGCACAAAGGATGATACAGGATTTCTGCACAAAACTGCTCAAGAAAGATTTACCTAAAAAAGTAAAATTTGAACTGGATCTTTAAAAAATGAGCAGAAGTTTTCTAGGTTGATTGGAGTTGGCAGAGAGGCATTTATTACTGGCAGAGGACATTGCATTTGACAAGCCACAGAGGAATTTAAAAAATGGAAATTTTGGAAAACTGAAATGCTACTTACTACAGGGGTTAAATAGGGAGCAGCCAGAGATGTGGGTGAAGATGAAATGAGGGAATGAAAAGTTTTATGCTCTGAAAGAGTTTGGACTTTCTCCTATGGGTAATAACGAACTATGAAAATACTTTAAGCAGGTGTAAAACAAGCCAAAGATCAGCCTTGTTTCCTTTTTGGCAATGATAGTTTTCTATTTTTATATTGAGACCTTTGGTTCTATTTAAAAACAAAAAAACAAAACTTTTGTTTCTTAAAAAGGTTTATTATTAATTAAAATAGAACCAAATTTTATTTGCTTAAATAAAAATAGGAAGGAAAAGTGTAGATTCAAAGGAAGGCTAACCACATAATGAATGAATTATAATGAATGAATTGGGAGTGGTGTCAATGGAGGCAGTCTTGTTCCTATAAATGTTTACTTCTAAACACATGTTCAGGGGGAAAAAGTCAAAATCTTTTACTATGAATTAAGATAAAATAGGCAGCTATTTAAATAGCTCAGAAACAAGTGAACATTTTTGAAGTCATATTTCTAAAAATAATATGCAGTAGTACTGCTCTATGTAGAATTATTTTATCAATGGTGCATTACATTAAGAGATTAGTTCAGATTTTTAAAAGTATCATGGCACACAAATGCTGCACTTTGGGTTTCTGTTTGAAGTGAGTTGTGTGTGGTCCTGCACACAATCCGGATCATCACCAGCTAATCCTCATGTCTCCCAGAGAACAGAATTCCCATTGTTGTGGTTCTTCACTAGAAACAGCTGGGTTACCTTTTCTGGGTTAGCTGGTGGGATGGGCAGCTGCATTCCCCAAATTACACAAATCACCAATGAAGCTTATTTTGATTGCTGGTTTCTGCACATCAAGATACTCTTAATGCTTTTTGTTTTTGTTTTTGTTTTTTTTTCTGTATGTTGTCATAGATTCCTTTCATGCACTGCTCCACCCAACAAAATATTTGGGCTGCAGATTTTGTATTTCCACTGTAAAGATTCCATTCTTTTCCAAAATTTAAAAAAAAAATACTCTGAGATTTGTTGCTTCCGTTTTGAATGGGAAAAAATAGGTTTATTTCTTTCTTTTTAGTTGTATTCATAGTTCCCTTAGGGCAGTTTTGGCAGGTTCATTTTGACATACACTGAAAATATGTAGTGAGTTGAGGACAGTTTGGTGCGCAGAGAAATGTGTTCTGTATATTTTCTTTGCTGTGGAGGAAGATCATCCATATCAGCTTTCTTTTGTAAAATAAGATACTGGCATTCTTTAGTGCCAGCATGAGGCAGAAAGGGATGGCGAGAGGGCATGGTCATGATAAGAAGCGATCCAAAATTGTTAAGGTAGTTTATACATGTCTTGATGCACTAACTCAATGCACTGATTGATTTAATGGTGAAATCAAGAGAGAGTGCATTTATTTACATATTAAAAGCCCGATATGTTACTACTATGTACCCATTTATTAAAAAAAAAAAATCTGAACTTGAAGAGTACAATTGTCAGGGGAGGGGTGGTGGGGAGAGTATTAGGAAAAAGAGCTAATGCATGCTGTGTTTATACCTAGGTGATGGGTTGATAGGTGCAGCAAACCATCATGGCACACATTTACCCAAGTAACAAACCGGCACATGCTGCGCATGTGTCCCAGAACTTAAAAAACAAAAATAAAAATAAAAATAAATCTTTTTGTTATTTTCATTTTAATATTTCCCTGTAGCAACAGCCTAGAATGTCTCTTTTTATTCAATGGTTCTCGTAAGTCTTCAGGTACTTCCAGGTACCAGCAGCATAATTTTTATTTATTAAAAAGTCCAGTACTATTATATCTAAATAAAAACATCCATCTTACAACAAATTAACTGCAGCTTAGGTTGGAGTCCTTTGTATTTCAGCTGTGAGGACGGTGCACCTTGCAGGTTCTTTTACTCCTTTATCTCCTTATGTTCCACAACTCATTCTGCTCTTTTTGGTTTCCCAAGGACAGTGAGATGGGCAGGAAGAGAAGGATGTGAGGAAGAGACAGCTTTACCTTCTCGTGTTTTTGGATTCTAGTTGTTAGTTTCTCCTTTTCTGGTGCAGCTGCTACACTCCCTGTGTGATCTCTTATAGGTTCCTCCATTACCAGTCCTGGTGTTTTCAAGTACATCCGGTGGGGATCCACATAGTCCAAGAAGCAGCCAATTCTTTCAGATTGTGTTTGTTCAAGATAGTTTGAACCAGGTTACAGTCTCATATGTCCATTTGGCACACAAGAGAATTTGTAAATTTTAGCCAATTTTCTCCTTTTTAACCTTGTCATGCTGATAACCTCCAGCTCTAGCAAAGGATATCTGGGCCCAAGGAGAGACATGTTAATCTTTGACACTCTCTGCTGCAGCCTCTTGACAACTCTGGGCCTTTTAGTTTCTGCATTCCTCCAAGTATTCAGCTAAAGTAAGTATTTTTTTTCTGTCAGCTACCTTTCTAACTTCTTTAACTATTTTTTTCTTCTTCCCTCATTTGTCCATAGTAAGAGAAACGCCACAAAAATATTCTCTTCCACATTATCTCTCAAGGATCTCTGCAAGGCCTCTCAGCATCTTTCATATAGACCAGCAGTGAGATATGCCACAAAAGCATAGTAAGGCTCATTTTGTTTTCTTGTTTCAAACTCCACAAAGGGTCCTTATTACTATTGGCCTCAGCATTGCCTTTTAGCTGGAATTCTGAGAAAATTGAGGAATTGCCTCATTTAATGTCCTGATACAATAATACGAATTTAGTATATGTGTTCTATCCATTATGGGAAATTAATAATAGCACCAAAATGTTAATATATGCCCAATATCCTAATCCATCAAACCTTTGAATGTTACCTTATGTTGTGAAGTTTTTGAAAACATGACTCATTTAAGGATATTGAGATGAGGAAGTTATCCCGAATTATCTGTTTAGGATCTGAATTCCACAAGTGTCTATCAGAGAGAGGAAAAGGGAAGTTAGACCATACACTGAGGGGAAGGTAGAAACTGGTATTTTAAGGCCACAAGCGAAAGATTGCAAGGATCCCTACCGGCCTTTTCCTGGAAGAGAGAAGGAAAAGATTCTCTCTTAGAGCCTCTGGAGGAGTGCAGCCCTGCTGACACCTTGATATCAGATATCTTGCCAGCAGGACTGTGAAAACAATACATTTCTCCTGTTTTATACCACTCAGTTTGTAATAATTTATATGGAAACAATAACAAACTAATGTATCTATTATTATATAATAATAACTTTCTAGGGTCTGAATATTGGTATCCTCCCCAAATTCATATGTTGGAAACTAATACTCAATGTGATATTATTCAAATATGGGGCCTTTAGGAAGTGATTTGACTGTGAGGGCTCCACCCTTATGAATGGGATTAATACCCTTATAAAGAGGTTTGAGGGAGCCTCCTGGTCCCTTCTGCCATGTGAAAACGTATCAACAAGGCACCATCTATGAGGAATGGGGCCTCACCAGACACAATCTGCTGGCACTATGATTTTGGACTTTCCAGGCTCCAGAACAGTGAGAGAAATAAGTTTCTGCTATTTATAAATTACCCAGTTTAAGGTATTTTTTCAATAGCAGCCTGAAAAGATAAGACAGGAATCCAATTAGAGATCTCTCTTCTCCTCTCATTTGACCTATCAGAAACATTCTATTACTGTTGACCTCTCCGTTCTTTTTGACATATTTTCTTGCTTTCAAGATGCCACACTCTGATTTTCCTTTACCTTTCTGGCCAATTATTTTTTGCCTATTTCTCTTCTTCTCCAAGACCTTTTAATATGGCAGGGCCCTAAGACTCAGTCTTTCGTTCTCTTCTCTAGCTCTGTCTTTCCCATAGTTATCTTTGCTCTTGGAGTCTTAAGTAACATGATGATTCTGAAATTTATGTGTCTATCCCAGGCCTCTCCACCAAACTCTGGATCACATCTCCAACTGGCTATGCAATACTTTTATTCGATGTTTAATATAAATCACTATGTTATGTGAAAACCATACTTCTGGTCTTCTGTTCTCTTCAGATTTCGCCTACCCACACTCTTCCTTATTTCAGTTTAGGGTAAGTCCATTGTTTCAGTTGCTTAGACCAAAATTTTAGAGTTATACTTCATAGCTGTCTTTTTCCCTCACTCTGCATCTAATACATCAAATATTTGTGCCACTATTTTAACAATATGTCCAGAATCTAATCACAGCTCATTATTTTCAAAGTTACTATGCTGACATAAGTCTCCTGGATAACAGCAATAATGTCCTAACTATTCTGCCCGATTCTAAACTTTGTTCCCATTCAGAAGACAGTAATTAGAATAATGGTTAAGTCAAGACTTTTGTTTTTGGGAAGATTTACTTTTTCCTATTCTTACCACTAAATACAACTAAAATTTCTAGACATTAAATGTAAAAGAAACTTAAGTTTCTTAACAGTAGAGAGAAGAAGGCAAATCAGCTAAGAATCTCAAGACCCCCCAAAAAAATGTGGTGGTAATTTTCCTGGGTTTTCTTTGACTTTATATATCCCAGCCTGGATACTAGAGAAAGAGGTAACTTAGAAACACCAACAGATAGAGACAGAACAAACAAATAAACAGCCCAAGCAAAGCCTACTTTCTCTAGCAAAAGGATCACGGAAGGAGCAAACAGTATAGAATATACTCCCACCCAACACCATCAAAAAAACTGTAGCCCCACATCTACTCCTGCCAGCAAAGGCCAAGTAGGGAGCATCTTCACCAGGGTGATATTAGAGAAGGTGAAGTGGGATGCGAGGTATTTCATCCTCCTCATGCATCCCCCAACACATACATACACACCCCGTAATAACAGTAGAGGCTACGTGGGGAGCGTAAATTTTTACCACTACCCAGTAGTGACAAGCCATCCCTCCCCTCTACTTACCAGAGTGATATCAAAGGAGCCCAGTGGAGAATCAGGACACCCACCATCATACAGCAGTAACAAGATCATCCCTTCACATACACAACACACACACACATAGTGTCAGAGGAGACCTCTTGGGGAGTCAGAACTTTAACTCTGAATAATGAGGATCCCTTTCCCCATCTCAGGTGTCAGTGGAGGCTAAATGCAGAACCTGTGCTTCCACCCCACCTGGCAAGAATAAGACAGCAGCCCTGTTTTATGGTAGCAGAGCTACCCTAAAATAAGAGTTAACAAAATTTCTCCAATCAGAAATGAAGGGATAAAAGAAGGAATCTGGGAAAATCAGGAAGGAAGAAGAATACAAAAAGAGTAAACATGTGGCTAAATACAATAAGTTTTTCTTCTCCTCTTGAGCTTTATAAATTATGTTCATGTTTGAGGCAATAATTATGAACCATCAATTGTGATTCTTAATGTATGTAGAAAAAATATTTGTGACATATATATTATAAATGGAGGAGAGAAAATATGGGACATCAAGGGAGACAGTTTTGTTTGTTTGTTTGTTTGTTTTGACAAAGATGTCACTCTGTCACCCAGGCTGGAGTGCAGTGGTGGGATCTCAGCTCACTGCAGTCTCTGCCTTCCAGGTTCAAGTGATTCTCGTGCCTCAGCCTCCTGAGTAGCTGGGATTACAGGCATGCGCCACATGCCCAGCTAATTTTTGTATTTTTAGTAGAGATAGGGTTTTGCCATGTTGGCCAGGCTAGTCTCAAACTCCTGACCTCAAGTGATTAACCCACCTTTGGTTCCCAAAGTGCTGGGATTATAGGCATTAGCCACTGTGCCAGGCCTGAGACAAAGGTTTTATACTTCAATTAAACTGGTAAAATGTACTCACCAGTAGATTTTGATAAGTTATGTGTACGTAATTGATGTGGTTAGGTTGTGTTGCCACCCAAATCTTATCTGGAATTGTAACTCCCACAGTTCCCTTGTGTTGTGAGAGGAACCTGGTGGGAGGTAATTGAATCATGGGGGTGGGTCTTTCTTGTACTGCTCTTGTGATACTGAATAAGTCTCACGAGAACTGATGGTTTTAAAATGGAAGTTTTCCTGCACGAGCTCTCTTCTCTTGTCTGCTGCCATGTGAGATGTGCTTTCACCTTCTGCCATAATTGTGAGGTCTCTCCACCCATGTGGAACTGTAAGTCCAATAAACCTCTTTCTTTTGTAAATTTCCCAGTCTCGGGTATGTCTTTATCAGAAGCATGAGAACAGACTAATACATAAATGTAATAGCTAAAGCAGCAGCAGCAGCAGCAACAACAACAACAAAACCTATAAAGTGATACACTTTAAAACACTATAAATCTCTCAAAATAGACTTTCACAATATGTTTAAGTAACACTCAGTAAGGAAGGAGAAGGAAACAGAGAAGTGAAAAAGAAAGAACAAACAGAAAACAATATAAATGCAGAATTAAGCTTCAATTTTTCAATATCACATTGAATTTAAATGGTTCAAATATACTAAATAAAAGACAGATTGGAGGAATGGATTAAAATAACTGATCCAACTGTATACTGTCTATAAGAAATTCACTTTAAATAAAATTACATATACATTTTTAAAGTAAAAAGATTAAAAAACCTATACAACACAAATATTATTAAGAGGAAAGCAAGAGTAGCTATATTAATATTAGGTAAAGCAGATGTTAGTATAAAGAGATTTATCAGGAATGGAAAGGAACATTATGTAATGATAATCAGTTCACCTAAATGATATAGCAATTCTAAATGTGTGTGCACTCAACAATAAAGATGAAAAATAAGTGAAGTACAAACTGAAAAGTAAGACAATTCCAAAATTATTTTTGGAGACTGAAAGAATAGAATTCAACACCACCATCAGCCAACAGGATCTAATCAATATATATAGAATACTCCAACCAAGAACAATGGGACATGCATACTCTTTTCAAAGGCTGATGGAATATATACCAACATGCATCAAATCCTGGGATATAAAACAAACTTCAACAAATTCAAAAGAACGAAAATTATACAGGGTATATTGTCTGGCCAAAATGTGATCAATCTAGAAACTTTTAACAAAAAATTTAAAAAAGATTCCAAGCAGTTAGAAATTAATCAACGCACTTATAAAAACCCATGGAACACAAAGAAAGTCTCACAGGAAATTTTAAACATATTGAACAGGATAAAAATGAAAACACAATATACCAAAATCTATGGGATGCAGCTCAAATCGTGCTGAATGGAAATTTTCTAGCAAAAAATAACTTCATTAGAAAAGAGAAAATGTTCCAAATAATAATTTTACCTTCCAGCTCAAGAAACTAGAAAGAGAGCACAATAAATCTAAATCAAGGAAAAGGAAAGAAATACCGAAAATAATAGCAGAAATAAATGAAATTGACAACAGAAAAAAATGGAGAAAATCAGTGAAAGAAAGCCTGGCTCTTTAAAAAGAGCAATACAATTGACAAAACTCTAGCAAGGTAAACAGGGCCGAAAGGAGAGAGGCCATAAATACCAGTCTCAGGAACAAAATGAGGGTGTATCATTACAAAGAAATTAGACAACCAAGTGATAAGTGAATGTGAAGAACTTTATATGCATAAATGGAACAAATTAGATAAAATGAACAAATTCTTCAAAAAATATAAACTACTACAACTCACCTAATATAAAATGGGTAGTTTCAATAACCCTGTTGCTATTAAGAATATTAAATTTGTAATTGAAAATCACCCAGGCCAGGCTCAGTGGCTCATGCCTATAATCCCAACACTTTTAAAGGCTGAGGTGGGTGGATCACTTGAGCCTAGGAGTTTGAGACTAGCCGGGCAACATGGTGAAAATCCCATTTCTACCAAAAAATACAAAAATTTAGCCAGGTGTGGTGGTGTGCACCTGTAGTCCCAGCTACTCAGGAGGCTAAGGTGGGAGGATCACCTGACTCAGGAGATTGAGGCTGCAGTGAGCTGTGATTGTCCCACTGCACTCCAGCCTGGGTGACAGACTAAGATCCTGTCTCAAAAGAAAAAAGAAAAAAAAAAAGTTACCCAAAAAGAGATCTTTGGTCCAGGTATTTTAATTAGACAATTCTATTAAATACTTAAAAATGCACTGCTCTGCTGAAAACCGTCCTTGTTGTCTCATTTCACTCAGGGTGAAAGCTAATCTCTTTCTGTGATCTACAAGGACCTACGTGATCATGCCCCCAGTACCTCTCTGAAGTAACCTCCTACAACTCTCCTTGTCAGCCCCCTCATATCTAATCCAAAGTGTCTTCTTATTTCACAAACATAAACACACCAGGCCCACTCCTCCCACAGGAATGATGTAGCATGCTGGACGCTCTGTTTGATATTTGTCTAAGTCAGCCTGGGCTGGCATAAGAAAATATCACAGACTGGGTGGCTTAAACATGAGACATTTATTTCTCACAGTTCTGGAGGCTGGAATTCCAATATCAAAGCGCCAGCAGGGCCGGGCGTGGTGGCTCAAGCCTGTAATCCAAGCACTTTGGGAGGCCGAGGCGGGCGGATCATGAGGTCAGGAGATGGAGACCATTCTGGCTAACATGGTGAAACCCCGTCTCTACTAAAAATACAAAAAGTTAGCTGGGCGTGGTGGCGGTCGCCTGTAATCCCAGCTACTCCGGAGGCTGAGGCAGGAGAATGGCGTGAACCTGGGAGGCGGAGCTTGCAGTGAGCCGAGATCTCGCCACTGCATGCCAGCCTGGGTGACAGAGCGAGACCCTGTCTCAAAAAAAAACAAAAAAGAAACAAAAAAACAAAAAAACAAAGTGCTAGCAGGCCAGCAGTTCTGGTCTCAGATAAGATCTCTCTTCGTGGCTTGAAGAAGGCCACCTTCTTGCTGTGACTTCACATGACAGATATTTAAAGTGAATTTATATTCTTATAAATTCATTACCCCATGGGACTAGGGTCCCACTCTCATGACCTCATGTAACTCTAATTATGCCCCAAGTCCTCATCTCCAAATAAAATCATGTTGGGGGCTAGGGGTTCAACATATAAATCTTGAGAGGACACAAAAATGCAGTCTATATAATATTCAGATAATTTATTCCATTGCTTCTTTTAGGTCTCTACCAAAATGTCTGCTTCTCAGTAAGGACTTCCTATGTCATGCCAATTATAATTTTCAACACTCACTCCATTTCCAACACTTTTTATTCCCACCTAATGTTTAACTTTTTCTCTTATACTTGTCACCTCTAACATGCCGAAGAATTTACTTAATTTTATTTTATTTTTGTCTGACTCTTTCACTCCAGGAGGTGAGATATTATATATATAATATAATATGATATATATTTTATATATATATATATACACACACTCCAGGCAGTAAGATATATTTTGTGGTTTTATTTTATTTTTTCAATACTATCCTCAGTGCCTAGAAGAATCCCTGGCACAGAGGACTCAATAAATATGTGTTGAGTGAATGAACACCATTAGTAATCATATTCTCAGATCATTTAATGAGTCTAATTGTCAAATTTTGAGAGAATAGCATAAAGTTGTATGTAGTTGAAGTTAGATTTTGAAAGCTCTAAACAGTTTGTGAAATCTTTCCCTATGAAATTTTAAAATGTATAAGAACCTATGTTCTTTTTTTTATTATTATACTTTAAGTTTTAGGGTACATGTGCACAACGTGCAGGTTTGTTACATATGTATACATGTGCCATGTTGGTGTGCTGCACCCATTAACTCATCATTTACATTAGGTATATCTCCTAATGCTATCCCTCCCCCCTCTCCCCACCCCACAACAGGCCCCGGTGTGTGATGTTCCCTTTCATGTGTTCATGTGTTCTCATTAAGAACCTATGTTCTATATTTTCTACCATGACCTGCTACTTTCACTCAGGCTCTCTCTCTCCCCACTCTGTCTTCCCTTTCTCTCTCTCACTTTTTTCTCTTCAACTTCATCATCTTAGAGTCTTATTTTGGTCTTGTAATACATTTGATTTTTCATCTTACATTTAATTACTATTTGTACAGTTTTTCAGAATTGTCTCAAACCGTTTAGCATTTTAATAAATACTCATTAAAATTTTAAACCTTTGATTAGAAAAAGAAACTTGATATCCATTTTTAATTAAATTATACAGAAATATAAATACGGACTTATATCTTATTTAAAAGTTCAAAGAAACTGACTTCTTTTAAAGTTATTTAAATTATGAAATAGATAAGTTTAATTTTAAAGTTATTAATTTAAAAATATTCAGAAGTCTGTCAAATTCATACAACATGATACCACCTACCTATCATTTTCCAGTGCTACCATTTGTGAAGGAGGAAACATTTTCATATCCTAACTGAAAAGATTATTCTAACTTAAGTTGACCATAGGCAAAATATACCTAGGCATTTTATAAGAAAATCTTCCACTTTAATATATCGCTAAACTTACATAAAAACAATAAATAACTTTTTTAGACCTTTGTGAATGAAGCCTGAATTAGACCAATTAATATAATCTTATGAAAGTGATCTTATGATGATTTTAAGTTGAGAACATTGAGATCTATCAATTTGTTGAATACATGTATCCTGATTATTTATATTAACATTCTCTTAAAATCATGGTTGGGAATTTATAACTGGTTATATCCATAATTTTATAATTTAGATTCATGTGGTAAAATAATTGGAAAGCTTCAAATTTTAATATTATTAAACATTAGGAGCATGTCAAGCTCTGATTTCATTTCCTAGATTACCTCTACTTTGGGAATTCAGTTACAACAGTCTATCAGTAGTCATGTAGAGGCTAGTTTAGACTTCAAATTGTACCAGCTATAAATAGTAATTGGCAAAAACAGGAAATAGTTCCAAAGAACATTTTTTCTTTTTAAAGTAAATTTACTGAATAAATATATTTTACTGCCAAGAAAGGCAAACTGATTTTATTTGACTTCCTTTTATTATACTGAACATTTAGTGCAAAGACTTTGGTGTTTTAGTAATTTACAATTGCTACATATTCTAATACTATGATTTTTATAATTTAAAATGATGTATCTGTATAATGTAAACTGCATAACACAACAGATACATGCTCCATGGCATTAGATTACAAATGCAAATATAAAAAATTGACTGATTGATTTCTGTTCTTTGATAATTTCCTATAATTCTATCTTTTGGAATCAGAATGCCAAATTTTGTTCACCATTGTTTAAGACGAGGATATTTTTACTCCTAGCTCTTGGGTATGGCTTATGATTTAGGCCTCAATCAGAAGGCATGAATTCATCTTTTTGACCACAGTGATTGACTTAGGGAAGGACATATGATTTAAATAAAGCACAATGTTTTCTTCCATAACTGGTGGAAAAAGATGTCCTTTTTATGTTGAATATAAATGGAGAGGGATGTGGCCTCACCACAAGAGTTGCCTGCAGTTATTTTGTAACCATGGGTGGAAATCTAGACAAAGAATAGTACCCAGGGGGAAGAATTAAGAGAGGTGGGGCTTGGGACAGCATTGGAATCTGCTCAAATTGAACCCAAAACCACGCTCGTCTATTCAGACACACAATATATTACATCTCCTTTCTTTAATTTGGCAGCTCTTGTTGACATTGTTGTTTATTTGCCGCCAAAAGATTTATAGGGTTATACACACTAAATTTGACGGTAAATCATTGGGTTCTCGATCATGGCTGTTAGAATAACCTAGGAGATTATTAAAGAATAATGATATGTAAGTCCCACCTAATCCAATTAAATCAGAATTTCTAGGGTTGTGTCCTGGGCATGAGTGTTTTCTAAAGCTTCTAGGGTTATGTCCTGCTTATCAATGTTTTTCTAAAGCTTCTTGAGTGATTCTAATATGTAACAGAGTTTCAGAAACACTGACATAAATAGAAGTTACGGATCACTTAAATCCAGGGGAAAAAGATAAATTGGAAACACGACTTTACTATTTCATAAAATGAGAGTGGAAAAAAGAAATATGAGTTAGTCTTATTTTAATAGAAGGTGGGTTCAGAGACCAGGAATTCTAATTTTTACCAAGTCAAATAATAAATGTTAAGACATTATTGAGGCAATCATTTTCTAATGTATACCTTAAAAACTATGTGAAAGAGGATTAAAATAAAATGTATATCTTCATTCATTTTAAAATACTCTATGATACTAAATGTACTCAAATATTTTATCATTTGCAATGGCTTTCATTTTTAATTTTAGGGAATATTTTTAATGAAGGGTACCTGTATGTTTTGATAAATATATTTGTCATGTCTATGTCTTCATGAAAAAGAAGAGATGTCTTTAAAATTACAGCTGAATATAAATATATGCTGAGAGAATGTCTGCCAATACTATTCTGGTATGTTGCATTATTATATTAACCCAATTCTTCTTGCCTACCTGTATTCATGCCTTTGTTACATAACTTCCCAATTCTTTTACTAAGGGGAGAGTGTACTTCTCTGCCCCTTGACTGTAGGCTCAGCCATGTGTCTTGTTTTAGCCACAAGAATAGAAATAGTCATGATGCAAGTAGGGGCTTTAAAAGCACTTGTGCAGCAGGTAATGCCTTCTTGTAGTTCTGTTATTACTTGTGGTAAACATGCTGTGATACTTCATTTTGTGTTGTTATAAATAAATACCTGAGATTGGGTAATTTATTAAGAAAAGAGATTTATTTGACTTATGGTTCTGTAGGCTATATAAGCAAGGCACCAGCATTTGCTCAGCTTCTGATGAAACCCTCAGAAAGCTTTTATTCATGGTGGAAGGTGAAAAGGGAACTTCATGGTCACATGTCACATGATGAAAGAGGGAACAAAAGAGTGAAGCAGGGAGCTTCCAGAGTCTTTTTTAAAGAACTAGATCACACATGAACTTAGAGTGAGAACTTACTCATTACTAAGTGGAGGATGCCAAGCCATTCATGAGAAATCCAACCGCATGACCAAAACATCTCCTATTCAGCCTTAGTTCTAACGTTAGGAATCACATTTCAATATGAGATTTGGAAGGGACAGATACTCAAACACTATCACATGCACTGGCTAGCACACTGATATGAGGAAGAGGATGAGAGTCATGTGGAGCAGAGCCAATTCACAGCTAGGCAGCAAAAGAAGGGCTGCTGCATTACTGCAGCCTGAAGCAGAAATTTCCTGCTGAGGATCAGGCAGACTGCAACCTATAGAAGTTCAGACCTGTTAGGATATAAGTGATGGATAAGTAAATGAGCTTTGCAAAGCGGTTTGTTACACAGAATTATTGGGGCAATAACTAAAATTCTGGCCAAAGGGCAAATCTTACCCGCAATCTTACATTTTATTCTGGTAATAAAATGCAACACTCTTTAGTTACACAATTATAGTAAAACAACATGGAAAGACTTTGGGGGAACAGTTGGCTTAAACAGTCCCTACAGAGTTCCTTTAGAGCAAATATTAACTTTATATTTTGGAAAAGAAACAACTGAGATCAGTGCCTCTAAATATGTCTCTGTTGGGTGGCTCCATAATAAAGGACATAAAAAGGATAGGAATGAGCAAATTAAAAATAAGTCCTTATTGTATAATTTTACATAGAAAAAGTACTTACAATAATTTTGAAATACATATATTCTAAAATTTTTTACTTATTATTTACCAAATACTTCTGGGTATTTTATTCTCGGCCAAATTAATTTTTGACACATTTCCAAGTATAAAACCATAACCTTTCAAAAAACAAGCAAGATACCTAATAATTTAAATTATCCCATTGTACACTTCTTAGTTTAAATAGTAATTATTACGTTTGAGAATTTTAGAGCAACTATGATATGTATTTGTAATGACTATTATTTTATAAGTTTTATGAAAGTGTAATTTATAATTTGTAAGAGAAGGCCAAATGTGTTTCGTGTGTTGTGATATACCATTAAGAAAGTGTTATTTTTTACTTAGCTTATTATTTTTATCTCTGAGAGAAAAGTGATTGCATACTTTCTATAAATTGTAAAATGACAATTTAGTGGAAAATGTTAAGAGGATATAAACTCTGAAAAATGTATCATCAGTTGAAAATACAGTTTATCACATCTTTTTCTTCATTCAAAAATAAATTGGGGCTAACTGTAAACAAAAAGGTGAATTCATGATATTTAAAACATATGCTGTACTCTACCTATCAACTACAGAATATACGTTCCTGTCATCTGCACACAGAACATACTCCAAGATTAACCACATGCTCACTCATAAAGCAAGTTAAAACTTAAAAAAAAAAAAAAAAAACCCTTAAAACCATACCATTCATACTCTTGGGACACAGTGGAATAAAAATAGAAATCTATACCAGAAGATCTGTCAAAATCACACAATAATATCCAAATTAAACAGCTTGCTCCTGAATGACTTTTGGATAAACAATGATTTTAAGGCAGAAATAAAAAAAAAGATATGTGACGTAAGTGAAAACAGAGACACAGCATACCAAAATCTCTGGGATGGAGCAAAAGCAGTATTAAGAGGAAAGTTTATAGTGCTAAATGCCTACCCCAAACTTAGAAAGATCTTAAATTAATGATCTAACATCACACCTAGTGGAAATAGAGAAAGAAGAACAAACTAATCCCTAAGCTAGCAGAAGAAAATAACTAAAATCAGTGGAACTGAATAAAATTGAGACCCAAAAGAATTGGTGAAATCAAAAGTTAGTTCTTTCAAATGATAACTATGATTAATAGACCACTAGCTAGATTAGCAAATAAAAAAGGGAAAAGATCCAAATAAGCACAATCAGAAGGACACAGGTGACATTACATCCAATCCCATAGAAATATAAAACATCTTCAAAGACTATTATTAATACCTCCAGACATACAAAACTAGAAAATCTAAAGGAAATGAATAAATTTCTGGCAACACAATCTCCCAAGATTGTATAAGGAAGGAATTGAAACCCTGAGCAGACCAATATCAAGTTCTGAAATCATATCAGTAATAAAAAACTTACCAACCCTAAAAAGCCCTGGATCAGATGGATCCACAGCTAAATTCTACCAGACATACAATGAAGGTTTGGTACAAATTCTATTGAAACTTTTCCAAAAATTCCAAGAGGCGGGACTCTTCCCTAACTCATTTTAGAAAGCCAGCATTACATTGATACCAATGCCTGGCAACGATATGACAAAAAGAAAAAAATATAGGCCAATATCCCTGATGAACATAGATGCAAAAATTCTCAACAAAATACTACAAAACTGAATCCAGCAGCATACCAATAATAATAATAATACACTATAATCAAATTGTCTTCATTCCTGGGATGCAAAGTTGGTTTGACATGCACAAATAAAAAATGATTCAACACACAAACATAATAAAAAACCAAAGCCATATGATCATCTCAACAGACACAGAAAAAGCTTTTGATAAAATGACACATCCTAGTATAATAAAAACCCTCAGCAAATTAGGCATTGAAGAATCATACCTCAAAATAATGAGAGCCATCTATGACAAACCCACAGCTAATGTTGTGCTGAATGGGCAAAAGCGGGAAACATTCCCCTTGAGAACTGGGAGAAGACAAGGATGCCCACTCTCACCATCCTTATTCAACATAGTACTGGAAGTGCTAGCCACAGCAATTAGGCAAGAGAAAGAAATAAAAGGCATCCAAATAGAAGAGGTCAAACTCTAAGACTCCACAAAAAGCCTCCTGGAACTGATCAATGACTTCAGTAAAGCTTCAAGATACAAAATCAATGTACAAAAATCAGTGGCATTTCTATACACCAATAATGTTCAAGGTGAGAGCCAAATCAAGAATGCAATCCCATTTACAATAGCCACAAAAAATATAAAATACCCAGGAATACATCTAACCAAGGAGGTGAAAAATCTCTAATAGGAGAGAACTAGAAAAAACTGCTAAAAGATATCATAGATGACTTAAACAAATGGAAAACATTACATGCTGGCGATTGGAAGAATTAATATTGTTAAAATGGCAATACTGCCTTAAACAATTTATAGGTTCTATCAAACTACCAATGACATTCTTCACAGAACTAGAAAAAAAACTATTCTAAAATTCACATGGAACCAAAAAAGAATCCAATAGCCAAGGAAATCCTAAGCAAAAAGAACAAAGCTGAAGGTATCACATGACTCTACTTCAAACTATACCATAAACCTGTTGTAACCAAAATCACATGATACTGGTGGAAAAACAGACACATGACAAAAGGAACAGATTAGAGAACCCAGAAATAAAGCCACACACCTACAGCCATCTGATCTTTGACAATTGACAAAACAAGCAATGGGGAAACTACTCCCTTTTCAATAAATGGTGCTGGATTAGCTGACTAGCCATTGCA
The DNA here is from genome assembly GCF_028885655.2 of Pongo abelii. Taxonomy (NCBI): domain Eukaryota; kingdom Metazoa; phylum Chordata; class Mammalia; order Primates; family Hominidae; genus Pongo; species Pongo abelii. Next base: position 91,707,572 of record NC_071991.2, read on the forward strand.
GAGGAATGAAATTAGACCCCCATCTTTTACCATATACAAAAATTAACTCAATATACGTCAAAAATTTTAATGTAAGACCTCAAACTATAAGAATCCTGGAAGAAAGTTAGAAAACACCATTCTGGATATTGGCTGCAAGAAAGAATTTATGACTAAGTCCTCAAAAGCAATTGCAACAAAAATAAAAATGGACAAGTGGGACCTAATTAAACTAAAGAGTTTCTGCACAGCGGAAGAAACTACCAGCAGAGGTAAAAGATAACCTACAGAATGTGAGAAAATATTTGCAAATTTTACATCTAAAAAATGGTCTAATATCCAGAATCTATATGCAATTTAAACAATTGTAGAAGCAGAAATCAAATAACCTCATTAGAAAATGGGCAAAAGACATGAACAGACTTTTATCAAAAGAAAACATACAAGCAACCAACCAACCTGAAAAAATGCTAAATATCACTAAAAACCAGATAAATGCAAATCAAACCACAGTGAAATATCACCTCATACCAGTCAGAATGGCTATTACTAAAAAATCAAAACACAACAGATGTTGGTGAGGCTATGGAAAAAAGGGAACACTTATGGTCTGTGATTGGAGTGTAAATTAGTTCAGCCACTGTGGAAAGTAGTTTGGCGATTTCTCAAAAAGTTAAAATGGAACTACCATTCAACCTAGCAAAGCAATCACTGGGTATATATCGAAAAGAAAACAAATTGTTCTACCAAGGAGACCCTTGGGCTCATATGTTCATCACAGCAGTATTCACAATAGCAGATATGGAATCAACCTAGATGTCCCTCAGTGGTGTATTGGATGAAGAAAATGTAGTACATATACACCATGAAATACTACACAGCCATAAAAACAACAAAATCATGTCCTTTTCAGCAACATGGATGCAGCTGCAGGCCATTATCATAAGTGAATTAACGCAGGAACCAAATACTATATACTCTCACTTAAGTGGGAGCTAAACCCACATTTCTGGTTTCTCAGGAACATAAAATTGCAACAGTAGACACTGGGGACTACTAGAGTGAGGAGGGAGGGAGAAGGGCAAGGGTTAAGAAAGTTACTATTGGGTATTATGCTCAGTACCTGGGTGATGGGATCAATCGTAACCTCAGCATCACACAATATACACATGTAACAAACTTGCACATGCAGCCCCTAAATCTGTAAAGTTAAAAAAAAAACATATTGTTTCCATTTTCATGTAATAGTTCTTCAATTTGAAAAAAACAGACACTTTGATAGGAGTTGATTCAGAAATAAAGTGACAGTATTTCAATACCAGATGTGTGTTGTCAGTTTTATATACATTTTATCAAAATAAAAGAAATTTTTCCATATACAAAAGAACTATCTTCATGTCATAGTTTTTATTTCTAATGGTACACATAAAAGGAATAATTTTAATAGAGCCTTATAAGTTTGAAAGGCCTAAACATAGTATATAAAAAGCATAAATGCTTAATGTAAAATACATGAACATTTCTTAATATTTTGCTCCTGTGGAACACAAGAACATTTCTCCTGTGTTGTTGGAAAGATTCTGCACAACACTTTCTGGTAGTTGAAAAAAATGTGTGATGGCATACATATAACCAGTTCCTGGCTGCTCAGCATATTAAAAATAATTTTGAAGATAAAGCAAATATCAACCTTGTTAACTCGTACAATTCTTGAAAAATGCCTTATGATCAATTATCAAATAAATTTATCACTGTTATCCCCATATTCTGCAGATACTAATAGTAAATAAAGTAGAATATTTCTGGAAGCCTGCCATTTTAGTTAAGTTTGAGATGATAATATTGAACCAAACAAATTCATTCTGTTTTAAATAAAGCAAAACCCGAGAGTTTAGTATTTGAGAATATTAGTTTAAGAAATGATTATCCTTATAACATTCCTTTCATTGATGGTCATGTGCTATGTGAAATAATACATAACATCAAAACCTTATTATTATTTTTGTTTGTTTTTTAATTTTTCTTTTGTTTTTGAGACCGGGTCTTGCTCTGTTGCTACAGGCTGGAATGCAGTGATAGGAACACAGCTCACTGCAGCCTCAACGTCTTGAGCTCAAGAGATCCTCCTGCTTCAGCTTCCTGAGTAGCTGGGTCACAGGTGTGTGCCACCACCACAACTGGCCTTTTTTTTTTTTTTTTTTTGTAGAGACAAAGTCTCAGCATTTTTCCTAGGCTGGTCTCAAACTCCTGGGCTCAGGTGATCCTCCTGCCTCAGCCTCTCAAAGTGTTGGGATTTCAGGTATGAGCCATTGCACCTAGCCTAAATCCTTGTTTTCTGTTTTTTCTGTATAAGTAAAAATATCAATAAGAAGTCCATTTTAATAACATACATAATTTTTTCAATATGATAGATAGATGAGGAACTTTCATCTCAGACTTATTTCCCCCCCTACTGTCAGCTGAATAGGTTTTAGCCACCTCCTCAACCTAAATGGAGCATAAGCAATGAATACATGCTTACATCAGAAAATAAAAGTAATGGACTTTTCTATATCAGATATCTGAGCTGTCATCATGAGGGCTTTTGCTTTGTGGGCCATGATAACCTTTTATATGTAATTAATTTGTATGTCACTTACTATAAACAGGAGAAACTGTTTTCTCACCCTTCCATGAAGTAATTTATATAATACTGATTAAATATATTTTAGTTTTGAAATACGTTCTGCAAACATCCTCTGAGTTATGCTACATTTCATCATTGAATAAATTTTTTAGATACTTTCAGGTAAATATTCTACTTCAAAATAAATTTTATTACAGCAGATTAAAAGCAGAAATAAGTAATTCAAATGTCTTTATTGTGGTTCTGTTAGTAAAGTTTAATGACAGCTTTTTAATATTTTAATGTCTTTGCTCTTATCTAATACAAGTTATATTTACTGGATTTCTGCCACTTTGTTATTAGAAGTAAAAAAATATTAGAACAAGTAAAAAACTCTATATCTCTTTACAGTTTAACATTTCTTTTTTTAATTTCTTTTTTTAAAATTATACTTTAAGTTCTGGGGTACATGTGCAGAACGTGCAGGTTTGTTACATAGGTATACACATACCATGGTGGTTTGTTGCACCCATCAACCCGTCACCTACATTAGGTATTTCTCCTAATGCTATCCCTCTCCTAGCCCCTCACCCCCAGTGTGTGGTATTCCCCTCCTTGTGTCCATGTGTTCTCATTGTTCAACTCCCACTTATGAGTAAGAACATGCGGTATCTCGTTTTCTGTTCTTGTGATAGCATTTCCTACTAGTCAAATATATTAATAATCCTCTGACACTTCTAAACCATAATCCATCTTCAGTTTCTCCTTTTATCATGTCTAAGAAACAGCTACTAATTTTTAAAAATTATTCTCTAACATTATCTTTTATCGAAAATTTTACTACCCAATAGGTAAAATTTACCACTACATTTCTTAGGCCTTCAATGTCTTTCTTGCGTATTTCTATGATAGCAATCCTTTCAACTGTTTTCCCTTCTTTTGTAATGCTCTAACTGACCCACAATGGCTGCCCCTGGAGTCTCAGTGGAACATTTAGTGAGTCTCAAACACTAAACTGTGGTCACTGATCACATTTTAACTAGCAATAAGATGAATTTCTCTAATTACACAACATTAAAACTGAGCTAAATTGCTTAGAACATTTTTCAAAGGCAGGAAATAGCAATCTTCATATATGTAGTTTGGTATACATTTTACATTGATATATATATAGTTAATAATATAATTCACTGTAATATAAACATTACATATATATTATTTATGTGTGTATAATATAAACTGTCTTTCATAAGTCGTAGGTGTATACCTCTGGCTTTTTTTTTCAACTGAGACATAGTCATTTTCATACTTCTTCACAGCATTCTGTAATATACCAAGATGATGTGAGTTAGTTTCTATAAAATTTTTCTCTGATGGATTTCTACTGTGCTTTCTCAGCAGCTTCCTTCTGCGTCATTTCCCAAATAATTCTGCAAAATCAGTATGCAGGCAATAAAATCAATTGGTCTTGAAATGGTTCTTCTAGTACAGTTTTTAGGTTTTTCCTTTTTTTTTTCCTCTCCCTGGGATAGAAGACTGATAATGACTATGAAAGCTTCCAGGCAAAAGTAAAGATAGTCTTTTAGGAAAGTATCCTATTTAAAACCCTGTGATTCTTAAAATATATGAATTGCTACTTAAATATATGTGGTGTGTGTATATATATACGCATACATATATATGCGTATATATATACGCATACATATATATGTATATATATACACACATACATACATATATATACACACACACACACACAGTCATATAATTGCTTTTTCAAAAGTCTTCCAAGGAATAAAAATAACAAAAGTTTTTTAAAGTTTTGCAAAGCAATTTTTAACTGGTTCAGCTAGAACATCATTAATGAAATACTATCAACTACCTACATTACCTTTATGTTGTATTTATACAGTGTAACTTAATATATTCCAAATAATAAAGCTTATATTCTGAAGATGTATATTTTGAGGATATAAGAAATATTTTTGCATGAAAATAGAAGTCATTGTGAATGTTTTAAAAAATAAAACTATGTATATATTTGTGCACACGGATTCATGAACAAATAATTGCACCCTATGTTACTGACAATTGTCCTTATTCAAATATAGGTAAAATTTGCATTCATTTTTCCCTTCTGTGGGTAACACTTCATTACAAGAAATCTGTACCTTTTTATTCCTTGCTTCATAATTCAGATTCTTGGCACATAATACTGAATTTTATGACTAAAACTGAAGTAAATCATGCACAGCTGTCTCTATTTTAGGCATTTTTTTTAAGTTTGTTCTGGTAGTGTCTCTATTGTGCAACTCGGTGTTACTGAATCATTGTGTGTCCACAATTTTGTATGAATTATGTTGATTTCTAACCATTTTTCAATTATTGGTCACTTTCATGAATGTTCTCTAAATGTCGTTGAAAATTTTCTGACAATATTCAAATGTTGGTTCGAAAACCACACTGATATTAATGGTAAAAGACTCTAAAAGTATTTTTGGTTAGGGGCTGACAAAATAACGCCCAGAAGCCAAATCCAGTTCACAGCCCATTTTGGTATAGTTTTCAAGCCAAGAAAAGTTTTGTTGTTTATAAATGTTTGTTTAAAAGAAGAAGAAAAAGAATGACACAGAGACTGCCCGTAATTACTATCTCTCCTTTTATGGTGAGTTTACCAACTCTTGGTTTTAGGTTATCCCACCATAATTATTCACTGCTTTTACAATACCTTGTTCATAGTAGTAATTCAATAAAATATATTGGATACTCATATTATTCACTTCAGTGACTTGTTAATTTTTTATTTTATTTTTAAAATTGTAACAAAAACATTACTGTAAAAGGATAATAAATAATTATTAGAGAAATCATTCCTTTATTTTTATAAATTGCCTGATTAAAAATAAAAGACATTAACATTTATATTATCCAAAGCAGGGGAAAATTATTTTTAAGAGATGATACTCGAACATTTTAAAAATACATTATCAAATATGAGTTAATTGTATAAAACATGTACGAAAAAGACGTGAGGAAATTACTTCCGCAACCTCCACCTCCCAGGTTCAAGCGATTCTGCTGCCTCATCCTCCCTAGTACCTGGGACCACAGGCATCCACCACCATGCCCGGCTAATTTTTGTATTTTTATTGGAGACATGGTTTCACCATGTTGGCCAGGCTAGCCTTGAACTCCTGACCTCAGGTGATCCACCCACCTTGGCCTCCGAAAGTGCTGGAATTACAGGCGTGAGCCACTGCACCTGGCTGATATATATATGTTTTTCAATGAGATCAATCATGTAAAAATCATGGTATATTACCATGTTTTGGTATGTTAGAGAACTTCACTTAGCTACAAAAATAAATGCTAAACATATAATTGAAAAAATGTAGAGTCTATTTAAAGCTATATGTTTAAATTTAGTGATTTCTAGCCCAAAGAATAGAGGCATAAAATGCAAATGATTAATTCATTAAAAGGATTTCATTAATAAGCATCAGGAGTAGACTGGGAACTGCATTTTACAGAATTTCTTACATTCTATTCAGAAAACTTCCCTTCTATCTCTCTACAACTGATTTTCCTTTGTCAGCTGACTCCAGTGTTTCTTAACCAAAATCCTACCCACTTTAATTGCCATATTTATTTAATTCTATTAAAGGCAGCAACATGAGTTTTTGTCTATAATTGTTAAAAAAAAAAAGTACACATGCAACAAACAAATATTTTAGTCATAATTTCAGATAAAACTATTGAGTTTTTATTTTTTGTAACCAAAGTAAATGACATACCAATTTAAAAGAGAAAAGAAATATAATGAAACAGCTTATATTTGAGCTCTTCCTATTTGTTAAATACCTCCTGGCATTATTTCATTTAATTCACACAATGATTCTAGGCAGCAGGTACTGTCATTAGCTTCTTTCTACAGATCAAAAGTTGGAAGACTTTACTCAAGGTCATAAAGCTAACAAGCATGAACCCAAAATTCAAGTCCCTAATCTAGAGCACTGGATTAAGTATACTTAATGATTATGTACAGCTTTCCGTTTATCCATTGTATTACCCTGGTATATGGAACATTATACATAAGTCTGGGGTATGTTTGAAGAGCTAAGACAAATGCAAAAGTTAGGAAAAAGACAGAAAGGAAAAGAGAGAGATTACTGAGAGGAACTATAATTGTATCATAAATATCTTTAGTATTTAAGCATACATATAAAGCTAAATCATATAAATATTGATTTAAAGCTATAAACAACTATAAAGTTTTATGCATTTGATAAGAAAACAAAATTCAGTGACTTACTTAAGATTGAGAATATACACTACTTCTAATCTCAACGTCCTTGAGATCTGTAATATGCAGGCTGTTGCTTGCCACCACTGGGCAGGAGCAGAGTTGCTGGATTCTTCTCATGGGTTATTCTCAAATTTGACTGCATTGGAATCACCTGGGATGCTTTAGAGTTACTAATGTCCGAATCCTACACGCAGAGATTCTAATTGAATTGGTCTGGGATAGGGCCTGAGCAACAGGAGTTTTAAAACCTCCTCAGGTGATTCTAATGTTTTCTGAGTCTTAGGAGCAATTTATTTTAACTACTTGCTGATTGGCATACCCCTTCCCTGCTCACGTCCTCGCAAAGCAGTTGATGTTCAGAGATTTGGTCTGCTACAGATGAGGGTAAGAGACTTTATGTCTTTCAGATTCTCAAGTGTGTTTCTCAGAGTGTGATCCCTGAACCAGTATTTGCATCACTTGGGAACAAGTGAGGCATATAAATTCTCAGACCCAATCTAGACCATTGGATAAGAAACTGGGAGTGGGATCCAGCAATCTAGCTTAACAAGTCCTTCAAGTGATTCTGACACCCACTAAAGCCTGGGAGCTACTGTAAGCCCAAAAAACCCAGTTAGGTATTTATACCTTTTTCCTGTTTTTCAGTAGAGGATTTGAAATGAACAAAAAAATACTGCTCATTTTGTTTTATAATTTATATTTTAAAGGAACATATAATTTACATTTTACATTACATTCCAGTTCCTTCAGATTCAATTTCATGATAAGGTTTTAATCTATTTATTTATTTCACCAGTCACGTTACAAAAAAAAAAGTGTGTGTATGTATACTGTTATATATGTTTGTATACTGTTTATATAATAAATTATGATTTCTTTAAGGTATATTTTGGCATCACTGGTATAAATAGTTGAGGTATTTTGCTTTTATTTTGTGGTTTGAATTTATAAGAGAGAAGTAGGCATTTAGCATAATCTGAGTACCTAAAAATCTACAGGGAGATTGAAAGTTTTAAATCCATCTGCAATAATGCCTATAAACAAAGTAAAGGTGCCTGTAATGTATTTACACATATATATAGATAGATAATGTGTTAAATAAATACATTATATATTATATTGATTTATACAAAATGTTATTTTATTGTCATTTAACAGCATGTGATAAACTTTATGTAGATTTTATATAGATACATACTCTGTCATTTGGTTGAACTATTAGAGGCAGGATATTTTAAGAGTGTAGGTCTAGAGTTCTTTAGACCCTAGTTCATCTCCAGGGTTGCTCATACTAATTAACTGTGATTTGTGAGAAATTATTTAGACGTTTGAGTTTTCAGTAATTTTTTTTTCCTTTATATTCTAGTTTCTTCCTGTGTGAAACAGAGACAATAGTATCTATTTCATAGTGCCACGGTGAAGTTAATATTTGAGGTAATATATGTAAGTCTCTTAAACCTGGTAGCCATGAGACAGCACTGAATAGATATTGGCTATTTTTATTTATATTATTATATGCAAATATTTCTTTATATAACATAATCTTTTTTAAGAATGTATGCTTTTAGAGGTTCCATGAAAATAATTTATTTTGCTGTTTTAATAAATAATATTGTCAAACTTTATATTAAAAGTTTTGTGGAGAAGGTCTCCAGGCCTAAAGAACTACCTTGAAGGTTATAATAAAGTGATTTACATAGTGGTCTATTGTTCACTGTAAATGCAGTGGAACCTTGATAAAATATGACCTGCTATAGCACGAAATTTAGCATAATCCCAGTGATTGGTGCTGGTTACTGAAAGAACCAGAAGGTTCTTGTTATATTATTTTATCTTTATCTCAGTTGCCTGGCAAAGACCCAACAAATCATGTTTTAATGAAGTCCATCTTTGGAAGAAAAATGAAACAAAATACTATTCTTTACTTTTACAGAGCTCTTATAGTATTTACGATAAATAAATGGAGGATAGGCATTAATAGGGAGGCATCACTTGTCTGGGAGGTAAAAAGAAAAAAAATGCAAATTATTGTAAATACAAAAGTTTTGAAGTTTTGTCCTTAAAGTATTGAGAATGTAGAATGCCAAATAATCGAATTATTGAAGTTGGTTGAATTTAAAGCAGCTTATTGTTTTTTATGGCCATGTTTTGTCTATAAAATGATATAGGTGTTATCTTGAGTATCATTCATAATTTAAATAGTATTCAAAGGTTCTAATATTCTATTGTAGATCTCTAATTTGTTCTGAATACCTCACATTATTTTTTAAAATTATCTTTTGAATATTTGTGTTGGATACATTGCACAGTTAAAAAATATAAACTGTGATTTGACATCATGTTTTATGTGCTTTGTACTTCAGTTGCTAGCATGATGCTCGTCATAAGGCAGACCCTCAGTAAATGTTTTCTGAATGATGGAAAGTTTCTAATTTTTCATGCATTGACGAGCCATACTATGTGTGTAATTTTATACTACTCATGTTGCTTTTGTTTGAGGAAATAGTCATGCCTAGTCTTGTTGTTTTCTTCCATCTGGAGGAATATCCATTAGGATAACCCTCCTGATCTCTCTCTACCCCCATTCATGCCTTCCCAGGAGCCAAGAACTGATGCAAGTGACAGGTGACTCTGGAACTAGAAACTGGGATTGCTTTGTTTGTTAATCCTTTTTGTCTTCATGTCATGTCATATTGGGATCCACCTCTCAGTGTAGAGCAGGAGCCTGGGTCTGTTCCTGACCATGTGGTAGGCCTGGAGGTATAAAGCCTACAGGGGGAGACCTGTGGCTCTGCAGCTCTACCTGTAACTGTACAGATGAGTCTGCCTGATTCTTGGGTGAAGATGAGGACGTCAACACTTGAGGATTAGGATATAATCCACATAAGCCACAGTCTATATTTGCTCCATCAGTGGTGAAGCTGATATTTTTATTTCCGTCTTTTTTTTTTTTTCCTATCTCTACCCACCTTGATTGTTTCAGAACTCAGACAGGAAAAAGTGGGGTGTGTATATTGATTCTCTTGAACTTCAACAGATTTATACATATATAACTTTTATGTTGGAAATGCCACTGACGTAAAGGCTTGGATAGGCAAGGAGAGCATGCTGATAATAAACATTCACTTAGCTGGAGCTCAAATCAGCATACCTGGGAAAACATGCTACTAGACAGACAAGTGTTTTTCATTTGAGAGCTCTTAAAACAAGAGTTCAGAAATGTCTTAGTGCCAACAAATATTAGAGATGTGGTATTCATATTGTGACTGAGAATCCTAGAGAACTCCTAATTTTCCATGAGTATTCACCAGATTACTTTTAGCAACTGGCAAGTGGACAGAAAATATTCATATCCCTAGTTTTATGAGCAGGGATATAGTTTTATTTCTGAAGTACTGTCATCTCATGTAATAGAAGACTATTTTTTTCTGTTTTCTCCAAACCAGCACATATTCCTCAGTCACAGATTTTCCTAAATATACTTAGGTACTGGCAGATTTTTTTCTTCCATATGCAGTTGCCATTTATGTACTGCCATCACTGATTAGAAGTTGAAAAAAATTAAAATGTCCCACATAGAATATTTTCACTTCTGTCCCATTTTTGTCAAAAGTTTAACTTTTTACTTCACATAAAGTTATTATTTTTATAGCACTCTATATTTCCATGACTAGCAACATTGTCTTCACATATTCTAAAACCTGAAATAGGGAAACATACACAGTATCACATTTTCCTGGTTGATACCCTGTCCAATAGGTGTATTTATTGTTTAAAGCAAATGGAATCAAATGTAAAAATCTATAATATTTGGGATGGGATTTATCATCATGAAATGAAAGAGGCTGTGTATACATACATACACACATATATGCTTAAGATTATCTCTTATTTGATCCCCTAAATTACAGCTCAAACCTATTAGCCTTTATCCTATTATTTCTCTTCCTTCATCCTATACTTCTCCGTTTTTTTCTTCTCCTAGCTCTCCTTTTGAATCACTCCCCTTTGCTACTGGATGGACAAAATCCCCTACAGCACAGTTGCCTCTTAAAGTTAAAACATTTCTTGAATAAATTAATTAATACATGTAGTAGTTAAAGCAAGAGGAGTTAAATTGAAAGCATGACTCTACCAGTTTAGAGCTGAATAACTCAAAGTGTAGTTTTAATATCCCTAAACATCAGTTTCCTCCTCTGTGCTTTGGGGATAATATGATCTCTTTTTCAGCATTGTTGTGAGTATGAGGGATAAAGTGAATTAAGTGCTTTATATATATATATATATATATGTACTCAATAAAATGTAGCTAGTATTATTAATAAAACATTGTACATTATTAAACATAATACTTAAGACATTCACCAATGGTTAATCATTATTATTAATAATTTACAATTGTTATTGATAATTAATAAAGTATCAATGATAAGAACACTTAGAAATACAAGATAACACCCTATGAGTCATATGATATCACACGGAGTTCGGACTTGCAGGAGATGAAGATACTAATGTCATATCCATGGCTTTTTCCAGACTCTCCTTATGTTAACCTTCCTACGTTTTTGTGAGAACCTTTACCCAGAAAACGGGTCTGCTTGGGAAGTGGGCCTGATACATATAGCCTCCCCACCTCATGACAGGTATTTCTGACATAAAGTCACATTCTGACCCCAATGACCAGTTTATATAGGGCATGGTATTATTTTACCATGTGTGGCTTTCCATCATTTCCTGCAAGCAAGGTCTAAGAAAGCCTCAGAGCGACTATGCATTTGTTCCAGTGGCAAAGGAAAAAGTAAAGGGTTATGTATACCACATTTTAGGTCCATTTGGAACACAGGAGGTTTTTGTGGTCTTGCTCTGAAACCTCGCCTAAAAAACGTCATGAATAATATGGCTTCTGTGGAGAAATTTCTTTTGAATTCTGAACAAAGAAATTTTAGAAACACTCCCCTTTACCATTGCAGATGACCCATGTAAAAGGTTTCAAATGTCTCAGTATACAAATGACATATACTTTGGATCTTTCTGTTCATCTTCAGTTCCTGAAACATAATAATTATTTCTAAGGGGCAGACTTTGATTTGCAGATTACTGGGCACACTGCTTTTTTTTTCTTTGTATTTTTCCCACACATCTTTTCCCTTAAAGTGCACTACAACATCATTATCACAGTGTTCCTATCAATGTTTAAAAGCCCACTTTTGAAAGCCATAATACCTTTGTTCAACGTTGATTTGTATTCAGCTTTGTAGAAAAATTAACTTAAGAGAAACTTTACTGAAACATGAATACTAACCCAGAACAGGCATTGTATTTGAGTGAATGTAACTTTGCACCACTTCTGAGAAGTTTAGATTGCTCAATTCCCTAGCCACTCCTTCAGGCCCTGGGTGACACTCTGAAATGGATTAAGTCCATTGCCACCTCCTTTCTCTTTTCTTTGTAATGAATAATATTACTGTGTCTTTTGTAAAACACTCTGAGTTTCTGAGATGAATGACAATAACAGCAAAGAAGAAAGGTATTGCTTTGGGATTAAAATGAAACTAGACAAATTTTTACTGGCTTTATCTCTGGCAAGATTGCAATAGAATGTTTATTCTCAAGTGTCATGGAATTTAATCTGATATAATAATCTCAGAATCTAAATAGGGATCAAGGACTGTCTTCATTTCAAACTTGCTGAAGTTTTCTTCTTAATACTTTCATGGTTACGATAAGAAGTTACAGCCACTTAGACCTGTTTGAAGTTTATGGAGTGTAACCTATTTATGAAGTTGTATATAAACAAGCTATTAATATATATCCTCATAGCAAAACACAAGCAAAACTTAAGCTACATTTTGAACACTAAGTACTTATAAGATAATCAGTCTCTTCATGAATGCAGCATTTAATTGTAAAATAAAGTTAATAAAATTAGCTATATAATATTTATATTAGTTTAATAATTTTATTTTTAATGTTAAAATCTTTCAAATACATACTGAATAGAGAATAATGATAGACCATCTTGTATCAAGCAACCAGCTTGAACAAAAGTTAATTTTTTCCATATTTGCCTCAAATTTTTCTCAATTTTTTGTTTTGAAAAATATAAAGCTACAAAGCAGTTGAAAGATAATATATGACTATCCTTTATAGCTTTTCCTGAATTCACCCATTTTAACATTTACATTTTGTCATATTTGCTTTATCTCACTATATACACACATACACACATGTACACAGGTGCTTCTATTTAGGTATGTATCTATTTCAAGTTAATTTTTGCAATGGTGTCAGTCAGAAAGGGACAATGTTAATTATCCCCTAGGTATAATGGGTTGTTTTAGTATCATTAAAAAAAAAAAAAAGTATTCATCCAGTTGAATTACTTTGATACCCATAACAAAAACATACTGACCACGTATCAGTTTATTTCTGGACTTTCAATTTGGATTCCTTTGTTAATAGATCTAATCTTATGCCAGTGAAACACTGTTTTGATGATTGTAGTTTTATCGTAAGAAATCAGATACCATTCTCATATATTTTTCAAAGGTGTTTTGGCGATTCTTAATCCTTTATTTTTCCAGTTTCCATATACATATCAGATTTATATTGTCAATTTAGGTAAGTACACACTGAGATTATGTTTGGGATCTTGTAGAATCTGTAATCAATTTGGGGAAAAACAGTATCTTAAGCATTTAGTCTTCCATTCCATTAAAAATTATATATCATATCAGTTATTTCGGCTGATTCTCCTGCAATGTTTTGTAATTTCCATAGTGTAGGTCTTACACATATTTTGTTATATTTATCTTTATTATTTTCAAAATTTAAATACTATCATAAATAGAATTATTTTTAAAATTATATTTTCAAATTGTTTATTCTAATAGTTTAGTAATTCTAATTTAGTAATACAATTTATTTTTGCGTATTGATCTTGTATCCTGCAATTGTGCTAAATTGACATTATTTTTACTAGCTTTTTGTTGAACACTGAACTTAAAAAAATTATGAAAAAAATTATGTCATCTGTAAATAGCCACTTTTGCTTTTTTCCCCCTAAATCTTTGTTCCTTTATATATCTTTTTTCTCTCAACTCTTTTACCTGTTAGGAATGTAGAGCAATGTTGGGCATGTGCTGATAGTGAAATTCTAACCTTGCTTCAGATCTTACACAAAAAGCCTTTATAAATGAGTGTGGAATTTTCCCACATTTTTTTTTAATCTACTGGGTTAATTATATATTCATTTTCGTTATTTTGTCAATACATTGAATGACATTGACTGATTTTCAAATGTTAAGCCAGCATAGAATTTCTGGAATAAACCCATTTGGTCATGATATATTATCTTTTTTATAGATCGATGGCTTCAATTTGTAAATATTTTATTACAGAGTTTTGCATCTCTTTCATGATGTATTATTCTATAGTTTTCTCTTCGTTAACCTTATTTCTTTTTCCATAATGTAATGAGTCACAGAAGAAATGTATTTATTTTCATTCTTTCATTTTTTTTGTTAGCACAAGAAAACTCATAGCCTTAAATTCATAGAGTTGTTTAATTTTATTTCATACTTTCTCTTATGCAATGTTTTGATTTTTCATTAATTTTTAGAAATTCTGCAATTTTATTATGTATTTTCCCTTTTACACAAAAGGTGTAAAATAAAGTTTATAAATTTTCAATTGGAAGATCGCAGGATAGATGCAGCCAGGAGGAACATCTTCCACAGAGAGAAAGGGAGATTGGGAGACTGGCACACTCCCAGCAGATCTTTCAAGGGAAGGCACTGAGAGTCGATGGAGGGAGGACATAAATGTTGAGCTGAATGGGGAGGAATCTGGGAACACTGCAGGGGCTACTGAGCATTGGGACTCATTCCTGGCCCTCAGTGACTCCTGGGGAAGGGGTGAGTTGGACAGGCAAGGAGTAGCTCACCTTTGCCATGGACCTTCAGAATCCTGGCATCAAGAGACCTCACAATATCATGGACACTTGAGTTGGCAGGGAGAACTGCTTAGAGAGGTGATGGGGCAAGACTTCAGCCTGTGCAGAGCTCAGAGGGCTTAGTGTGGAAATATCTGCAGTGGAGCATGGCCAGAAATACTCATCCCTCCCTCAAAGGTAAGAATGCTCTTCTAGGAGACTAGCCTTAGTGACTGTCAGACCTGGATGGAGCAGGGAGGTCTTGCCTATGAGGCAGGGCCAGTCTGATCTGAGTGGCCTTCCTCTCTGCTGGCCTCTCCCAGGACCCCAGCCTGGCTACAGCTTCTTGCAGCGCAGCCTCTGGGGCCCAACCAGGGTGTTTCTGAAGGACCCTCATTATAGCTCCTTTACTGGCAGACCACGCCTGACCATTGGAGAGCTCCTGCACATTGGCCCCTGCCAACATGCACCAGCCCACCAGCACTCTTCCCCTTCTGCAGCCTCCCCTACATTGCTTTGCTGGTATGCACTTGCCCACAGCCACCTCCCGCGCCCACTGCTTTGCCAGCATTCCCACGGGCAGACTTCACCTCCCCTCCCCCTTCAGCACACGTACTCTACTGTGTGTGTCACTGCTGCCAGCCAAGCACACCCTGCTGTTCCCCGCCTGCTGATGTGAGGGCACCTGGCCATGTCACAATCACTGGTGTGAACTTGTGCATGAACACCAGCAACCCTGCCCCCTAGCACCGCCACTGCTGCCAGTGCAATTGTGTAGGGGGGCTGGCAGCCCCATGCATACCAGCACCCCATGCCTGTCACCAGCACCACTGGGACTAATGCAAGCACAGGTACCAGCACCACTGGGACTAATGCAAGCACAGGTGCCAGCAACCCTGTCCCTACCAGTGCCCCACCACCATCATGCTCCTGCCACAAGCACATCCAAGAATGCCACAGCCCCATTGACATTGTTACCCTGCTTCAGTTGACACGTGTACCTCACCACACTGCTGTGACTAATAGGATGGGCAAGCAAGCACAGATTCTGCTGCCACTGCCTGAATGAAGTGATATTTTCCATCGGACTAATCTTTTTATCATTATATAATGTCCCTCTTTGTCATTTTCAACTGCTGCTGCTTTAAAGTTTGTTTTATTTGATATAAGAATAGCTACTCCTGCTGACTTTTGGTGTCCATTTGCATGGAATATCTTTTTCCACCCCTTTACCTTACATTTACATGAGTCCTTATGTGTTGCATGAATCTCCTGAAGACAGCAGAAACTTGGTTGGTGAATTCTTATCCATTCTGCCATTCTGTATCTTTTAAGTGGTGCATTTAGGCCATTTACACTCAACATTAGTATTGAGATGTGAGGTACTATTCTATTCATCGTGCTATTTGTTGCTGAATACCTTTCTTTTTCATTGTGTTATTTTTATATAGGTCCTATGAAATTTGTACTTAAAGATGTTCTATTTTGGTATATTTCAAGGATTTGTTTCAAGATTTAGAGCCCCTCATTCTGATGCTAAAACCTGGCAAAGACACAACAACAACAACAACAACAACAAAAACTTCAGGCCAATATCTTTGATGAACATAGATGCAACAATCCTCAACAAAATACTAGCAAATCAAATCTAGTAGCACATCAAACACTAATTTGTTGATTTGCATTTCTCTAATAATTAATTAAAGTTGAGCATTTATTCATGTGCTTGTTGGATGAGTGTATATTTCTTTTGAATAGTTTGTTCACGTCCTTTGCCCACTTTTCAGTGGGGTTGTTTTTTGCTTGTTTTTTTTTTTTTTTTTTTTTTTAAGTTCTGTATAGATTCTGGATAGTAGACCTTTTCTGGATGCAAAGTTTGCAAAACTTTTCTCCCATTCTATAGGTTGTCTGTTTATTCTTTTGATAGTTTCTTTTGCAGTACAAAAGCTCTTTAGTTTAATTAGGTCCCATTTGTCAATTTTTGCTTTTGTTGCAATTGCTTTTGGTTTCTTTATCATAAAATCATTGCTAAGGCCTATTTCCAGAATGGTATTTCCTAGTTTATCTTTTGGGGTTTATAAAAACCCTATAAAGCTTTAGGTCTTACATTTACGTCTGCAATCAATCTTGAGGTAAATTTTGTATATGGTGTAAGGAAGGGGTTCAATTTCAACCTTCTGCATATGGCTTGCCAGTTATCCTAGCACCATTTATTGAATAGGAAGTTCTTTTCCTGTTGCTTGCTTTTATTGACTTTGTTATAGGTCTGTGGCATTATTTCTGGGCTTTCTATTTAGTTCCATTGGTCTATTAGACAAATAGATTTTTGTCTTCTCATTATTTTAATAAATGTGTTGTCTATTCATATTTCCTTATACAATTCAAGCTTATTATTTTATTTTATTTTTATTTTGGCTTTTATAAAACTTACAGTATTTCTTTCTGTGTATTTCCTTAGTTCCTCTTAGTATGCTGTTTATTTTTTGTTTTCTTCTTCTTATTTATTTTTATTATACTTTAAGTTCTGGGGTACATGTGCAGAGCGTGCAGGTTTGTTACATAGGTATACACGTGCCATGGTGCTTTGCTACACCCATCAACCCGTCATCTACATTAGGTATTACTCCTAATGCTATCCCTCCCCAAGCTCCCCATCCCCCAACAGGTCCCAGCATGTGATGTTCCCCTTACTGTGACCATGTGTTCTCATTGTTCAGCTCCCACTTATGAGTGAGAACATGTGGTGTTTGGTTTTCTGTTCTTGTGTTAGTTTGCTGAGAATGATGGTTTCCAGTTCCATCCATGTCCCTGCAAAGGACATGATCTCATCCTTTTCTATGGCTGCATAGTATTCCATGGTGTATATGTGCCACATTTTCTTTATCCAGTCTATCACTGATGGGCATTTGAGTTGGTTCCAAGACTTTGCTATTGTGAACAGTGCTATTGTGAACATACATGTGCATGTGTCTTTACAGTAGAATGATTTGTAATCCTTTGGGTATATATCCAATAATGGGATTGCTGGGTCAAATGGCATTTCTAGTTCTAGATCCTTGAGGAATCACCACATGGTCTTCCACAATGGTTGAACTAATTTACACTCCCACCAACAGTTTAAAAGCGTTCCTATTTCTCCAGATCCTCTCCAGCATCTGTTGCTTCCTGACTTTTTAATGATCATCATTCTAACTGGCATGAGATGGTATCTCATTGTGGTTTTGATTTGCATTTCTCTAATGGCCAATGATGATGAGCTTTTTTTCATATGTTTGTCGGCCGCATAAATGTCTTCTTTTGAGAAGTGTCTGTCATATCCTTTGCCCACTTTTTGATGCAGTTGTTTGGTTTTTTCCTGTAAACTGGTTTAAGTTCTTTATAGATTCTGGATATTAGCCCTCTGTCAGATGGATAGATTGCAGTGTATTGTTTTTTAAATTAGATGCTGAAATTAAAACTACAATGAGATTTTACCTCACACCTGTTTATTATTACAAAACCAAAAGATAAGTGTTGTGAAGATGTGAAGAAAAGTGAACCCTTGAGCAGTGTTGGTGAGTACATAAATTGGTATGGCCATTATGGAAAACAGTGTGGAGGTTCCTAAGAAAATGAAAAATAGAACTGCCATGTTGTCTTACTCCATTTTGCATTGCTAGAAAGGGATACCTGAGACAGTAGAAAAATAAATAATTCTGTCGTAAAGACATGGGCATGCATATTTAAGACCCCTATGTACTTACTCCACTTTTATCCATATGACCTGAATTGGATTGAAAATGATATGTTAAATATCTGTTTTTTAGCGTTTTTCTATTTCTTCATGCATGTTCTCTAGTTTCTGCACTACAGAAGTGGTGGCTTGTTTTTGGTGCATAGATCAAAGCACAGTAATTTATAAAGAAAAGGGATTTATTTGGTTCACAGTTCTTCAGACTGTACGAGCATCGGACCAGCATCTGCTTAGCCTCTTGTGAGACCTCAGGAAGCTTTTACTCATTGCAGAAGGTGAAGAAGGAGCAAGTGTGCTCATGGTGAGACAGGAAGCAAGAGAGAAAGGGGGAGGTACTAGGCTCCTTTAAACAACCCAGCTCTCTCTTGAACTAACAGAGTGAGAACTCACTCATTACTGTAAGGAGGGCACCAAGCCATTCATGAAGTTTCCTCCCACATGACCCAAACACCTCCCACTAGGACCCACCTCCAGCATTGGGGAATCACATTTCAACATGAGATTTGGTGGTGACACATCTAAATCACATCACATATGACCCAGAAATCTTAGTTCTGAGTATATATTTGAAGGTTAAGAAAGCAGTATCTTGAAGAGATATGTGCACTCCTACATTCACTGTAGCTTTACTCACAATAACCAACACGTGTGCCTGTCAGTGGTGAATGAAGAAAATGTGGTGTGTGTGTGTGTGTGTGTCTATATGCACACAAAGTAGAATGTGATTCCACCAAAAAAAATGAAAGAAATCCTGCCATTTTACACATAGAGAAACCTGGAGGGCATTATGTTTAGTGAAATAAGTCAGAGAAATATAAATACTGTGTGATCTGACATATGTGGAATCTAAAATTTGTCAAACTTACAGAAACAGTAGAAGGTTGGTTGCTAGGAGCTGAGGAGTTGGGGGAAATGAGGAGTTTTGGTCAAAGAGTATAATCTTTGAATTATAAGATGGATAAGTTCTGGGGATTTAATGTACAACATGGTGACTATAGTTAATAATACAAATATTGTGTACTTGCAGTTTGCTAAGAGATTAGATCTTCCATGTTTTTACCACAAATAAAAAAGTAACTATGTGAGGTGATGGATGTGTTAACTAATTCAATTGTGGCAGTCATTCCACTGGATGTTATTATATCAAATAATCACATTATACAACTTAAATATATACAACTTTGTTTGTCAATTATATCTCAATAAAGTAAAAGAAAGTTACAAGCTGTGAAAACAGAGGTAAATAAAACAGAAACCCATTTATCTATCCTAGCAACGGAGATATGTGTCAAGAAATAGTAGTTACAATGTGGCTGAAGTAAGTACTTCATATGTGCACAGTGCTATGGTAATAAACAGGGGCAAAATAAATTCTAATTCATGTTAAATCAATACCTACATCAATCATTTTTTAATCTTAAAAACAGGAAAAATATCAAAGATGTTTTAGAGTAGTTAAGAAATATTAGGAATATAGACTTTCTTAGGAGATAAATGGTTTGTCTCACATCATCAAAGTTTGTTACACACCGGTTGCCAAGAGATTTCCTAATAAGTAATCAATCAATGACAGCTTGATTAACAAATCCTTGGGAATGAAACTCATTTTATGGAAATCTCGAGCCACTATGCTGCATGCATTTTAATCATACATGGCTAAAATATCTTAATGCATGACTCCTCTTTTTCTGAACAATTGAAGAGCTGTCACAAGTCCATATCTCAGTGTACGTTTGATTTTCTGTATGTCCACGTCATTTCTGGATGGAGTAGAGATTCTGTCTTCATTTTAACAGTTGGGATATAGGTTTTCTTCTTGCAAGTCACAAAGCAGGAAAGTAACTATTGTTATTTTAGAAGATATTTTATCCTAATTTGCCTGGAGGAGTCTGTTTATCCATATTGTCCTGCCATGATTATTAGTAGGGTCCCCCTTTGCCTAAAAGTGTCATGGTTTGAAAGACACATTGTAAGGTCACTGTTGTTATTTACACTGAACAATTGAATAGTTGCTACTTTATACTTAATGTAAATTTTTTCAATGAAAAACATCAATCAGATTTTGACTTTTAAGTTTTTACCTCTAACTGTGAAATAAAAAACTTAGTTTCCACAATAAAGAAATTTTAGGCATCAATAAGGTGATGAGAGATTTTAGGGCTTCAGCAAGCCATGGCTGTCAGTTTTTCAGGGGCCTGTTCACTGGAGCTATTAGGGAAGAAGAGAAGTCCATGCCGTTTCCTTAATTTCTTTGCCATATCTTGACACAGATTCCAACACTAAAACTTCCTTTAGTACTTTGTATTTTTCCTCTCCATCACTTCCGTGCATACGCATAGATTACAATTGCCAGTTGGGGGTCTTTATAGCTATTAAAGAATACCTGATAGAACACTTTGCCAGACCTATTTCCTCTCTCCTTGCCTCTGAAATACAAGCTTAAGAGGGAGTACATTTTTATTCTACTAACTGAAATATCTATAGCAAATAGAACAATGCCTGGCTCAAACATACTTGGTCGTGAGTGAAGAGGCATTTCTTAAATATTCATAATGTATTCAGCCATATGCCAAGAAAAGTAAGGGGCATGGACAACATGAGATCTGGTCTCAGTCATCAGAAATCTTGTAGAGAACTAACAAATTAATGACATAAAGCTGTTGTAATAAGAGTAATATTAGATGTAATGTAGGCTAGTAGTGCTATAGAAGTTCAAAGAAAAGAAATGTCTTTAGGGATAGAATCAGGGAAGTTATGGAGAGTGTTGGCCTTAATCTTGACCTCCTGGATGGATAGAAGAAAGAGAATATACACAAATGAAAGAGAAAAAATCCAGCAAATTTCTTTCACATGAGCAAGCACAGGAAGTATGTAAGACATAAGAAGTCTCAAAGTGAGTAAAACAACACAAAAGGGAAAAATCAACCTTTTGGTAGGATTCCTCAGTTTAATGTGAAACTGAGTTGACTCAAACATAAGGTCAATAAAAAAGTGATAATATGCATTACAATAAGTGAATTAATAAATAACATTTTTCTTATATAGTATTGTAAATAGTCTTAATATTTCACAATCTAAAGTCTCATATTTTGTTCTTTTTCTTTAATCATTTACTTATCCATTCTCCTAATGCTGAACACAAATTGCCCCCAAACTTCATGCTGACACAAACAGTAGCTCAGCATCCATTTTTTGGTACCCCTCACTTTGTATGGACTTTGTAATACAAAGATATGTATTCAGGAGTAAGATCATTGGTTCATACATAGTGTTGCTGGAAATAGAGCATATATAGTTCATACCGTAGAGCTTCTGGAAATAGAGTACTTTCTAGATTGGCCATACTGTCTAGACTGCCACATACAAAACACAATTGACCCCCATCTCTTCACAATCTTTCTAATAGTATTATCCATCTTTTTGCATTTTTGCCTTTCTGATAGGTATAAACTCATATATTCTCTTCTTGTTCTTTGAAGTAAATAATATATTTTTAAAAGGTACATAATATGTTTTTTATGTAAACATGTTTTTTATGGAAAAAGTTTATCATATTAAACTATCATTTTTTATTTGCTACTAGCTTGACAGCACACCAACATTAATTTTTCTTAGTTATTGTTGGTAATGTGAATAAAAAAATGTAATGTAAATGTTTTAGCTCTGAAGTCACTCTGGTAGAATTGGAAATGTCTTCTATCAATAGAGACAAACCACTTTAACTGGGCTAAGAAAAGGAGGCAATTTGATGTATAACTTTTTATATAAATAGTGACATCTAGAACTGTCATTAAAATTTCCTAATATGTGAACAAGTTAAAGGTTATCATCTGCTGGAGATTTAATGGATTGAAGTAGAATTAAAGCAAATGACCCTTGCAGGTTTTATAAATTTGATCGATCACAATGTAATTGTTAAGGCGGAATAGCAATTAATTTTCATTAAGCAAAGAGGTCATTAATACTTGTTGTTAGGGAAAGTGGCTAAGTTGTAATATAAGAGATCTGATAGTTTTTTGCAATTAAAAACCTTCACTTAATTTCCTGACTTCATGTGCAAGGGAAGCTATTGTAAATCTATCAGCCTCTCTCTCCATGGAAAATTGATATAATGACATAAAGTAAGGAAGTGAAAATAATTGTGTGTGTATGTGTGTGTGAGAGAGAGACAGAGAGAGAAAGAGAGATGAGTGGCAGAAATATAGCCTATACACAAATATTTTAGAGTTAAAAGAAGACTGATTTGACATGTTTGTTAGTTAGATTAGCTTCACTTACAGGTCAACGTACTTGTATGTATTTTACAACTTTTCTTCAACCCACTTTTTACTTTTAAAATATATTAGTACATCATCTCTGGGCTTCCTAGGAATTGAAGAATTAGGAAGGAAAAATAGCTAAATTTGGCATAAATATGCAGGAATTCAATGTTGTTACTCTTACACATCTATTTAATTAGAAATAAAAAGTTATATACTTTTTTCATGTTTATAACCTTCATTCCTAGACTAGTAGTTGTGAAAGTATAGTGAGTATGAAATATAGAAAAGCTAGTTAGGATAAAATTTGCTAAACTCCAGCCCTAAGATAATTATTCAGCAAGTTTGAGTCAGTGATTAGGATTACATTTAAACTAGCATGGTAGGTGACTCTATGAATGTATTTCTGGATATATCACTGCTCTAGATTTATTCATATATACTTCTTGTGCAAATAAAAAAATCTGATATTGTATACGTGCTTTGTAGTCTGCTTTTTATCATTTAACCACATATTGTGACTCTTCCCATGTCAGTTAATATACTTATATAACATAACTATTCTTGGAAATATATATTTCCAGTGGATAAATAGACAATACTTTAATTTTTGTAGTTGACAAACTAGGTCAATTCCTAGGCTTTAGAAATACCACATAATCTTACCATATATTATAATATAATACTTTCTCTCCTAAAGCTCAGTGATCTCTAAAAAATTAATTATAACAAGTAAGTAAATAAGTCCTATAATAAAATGAATAAATGCAATAATTAATCCCCATTTTTTTAAAGCTTACACAATTTTCTCTCTTAAGAGTAATAAATAGCATTTGCATTTTTGGCATAAAATAAGCAAAATACTCTTGTACTATTTAAGTATGTTAAAATGCAAAAGGAATGCATTATTAAATATATCCCAAATTTTAAATATTCCTTGGTTCTTCATTATACTCTCCTCAAGAGAGTTAGCTATAAATTGCTTCTCTCTTTTCTTCTACCATTCAGAAAGTCTATAGGGACAAATTTTTAATTTTTTATACATCAAATAAGTTTGAGTATTGGGATGAAAGGTAAAATTTTTGCTCATTTTTTTCAACATTATGAGCACTTATACTTCGATGATTATAAAATAGCTTTAGGATATCAACATAATGCTTATTTAAAGAATGAACAGAAGCATAAATCTTTGATAATAGTTATTATCAAATAGCTAACTGACATAGTTAAAATTTTCATGAGTCAAGAGTTTTCCAAAGTTTGTTTCAGTATGTTTTTATTTCCTGGATACTGGTTGACTATGTGAATTTTTAAAAAGTATATTGACTATAATTAAATATGAATCTGAATCTATGATGACAAACCTGGGGCACTTTATTATGCAGTTAGTTTACAAAGTATATTTACCTAAACATTTCCTACGTGAAAAAAAAAGAAAAAACAAAACAGCTAAATTGAAAAGTACCATTGTGGACTAATATCAAATGATGAGTTTGATTAATTTTTAGGTATACTATTAATAAGATGAGTTATCAACATTTTATTATAACAGACTATATAAACTGATATTAAAGTTGTGAGTATTTTAGAAATGCACTTATTTTTGCTTGTAATGATTAAGAAATAATGTATTTCACCATACATATAATAAAGCTATACATACAATATGAGAAAATGAATATGAAGAGGAACTCAAACCTTCCTATTATTGAAGCTAATAAATTTCTTAGTATGGGTTTACAATAAAATTCTATCCTTCTAATAGCTAATCTATGGTAGAAAGTGTATATGTCTATTATTTAATGAGAGAAAACATATTTTCTAATTTAAAACGTATTTAATGGTAAATTATTCATTTAATAAAATGATTTATCATATAAAACATAATTAAATGGAGATTATGAAACATGCCTATTAGTTTATATACAATCCTTTGCCAATTCTCTGGCTATAAATACGTTGAAGGTGAGAAATAGACTTATTTATCTATTTTGTATCACTGGTGCCTTAAGTGGTATCCGGTTTTTAGCCATCCAGTAATTGTTAGTTGAAATAAATCTTAGGAATGCTTTTAAAGCATATACAAAACATTGTTTTTATGGTTAGTATCTATGTGGACTTTTAATAAAACCTGAGAACATAACAGTAAAATGCATATTATAGAAGGTGTTTTATGTTGCAAGGAGAACTAATGACTTCCAGGTACATAGCTTTCAGGTCATATAACTTGCTTGAGAAATAGAATTTAGAACATCTAGACAGATTAAATGATAGAATGCTCTAAACATAATAACCTTTTAGATATTAATTCTCTAAACTGAAGTTTTAACAGAGTCCTAATAACAAGCTGTCAAGGCCAAACTAAGTGATGAAAATATGAAGTGCAAATTATTGACCATAATGTTTGAAGATAATCTATATGCTTTGGATAGGAGAAAGTGAAAACAAAGCTAAATGTTTATAAAGAAAATAAAGAAGGCAATGAAAGTGATTACAGGGTGTTTGTTTTGTTTTTGTTTTTGTTTTGCAGTTGGGGTAGAATCAAACTATATTTATGAATGTGATCCAGATTTATCTCTGACACTAAAAGAACTTTGCCTAAGGCCAGTGAGTGCCACAAAAAGAGCAATGTGGACATAATTTCGGTCATAGTTGAAAGGATGATGGAATTTCAGGAACTTGGGTTCATCCATTGATGGGTCAGAGTAAACAGACAGAAATCCAGCATTTCTATTTCCAGAAAAAGTAACTGGCCAAAGTCAAGCAGGGTGCTAAGGATTCAAACACTGGTGGTATATCAGGAAAAGAGTCCAGGCCTGTAGAAAATGGGGTAGTAATGTAATCAGTGGTACAATGGGAAGAAAGGGTAAGCAGAAACTCAATCCTGGGAGTTGGACAAGTGTAGAATGCATTCAAAGTCTATTGAAGGGGCACCTTTAGGGCTCACTGAATTCTGAAAGGAATTAGAGTGGAGACATTATAGAAATTGTGACAGAGGCAGGTGGATTCCAAAAGTCTGAGGCAATTGTAAAATATTTTACTTTTGTCAGGGAATATAGAAGAAATTGGGAGTGTCTGAGCCTATAGTTGGGAACATCAGATGATAAAGGTCTAGGAAGCTAGAGTAAAAGGTATAAGATAAACAAAGAATACATTCATTGTCAATGTTATATTTAAAAATGCAAGAAATATTTTCCTGTTTTCTTATTTGACTGTAAGAATACATCGTTTTCTGTGATGATCTTAGCTGAGCTACATTCTTTTTGAAGGCCTGATAGGCTGAGGTCTTTGAAATGTATCCCAGTTAACTAGGTGATTTGACTTACCATGGTATAAATTAGTATGGTCAATTTGAAGTGTGAATTTATTATATTATGGAACTTCTGATATTATCACTATAATATTATTTGCTGATTCATAGTTTTAAAATTGTGTTGTTGTTACTTAAGGAAGATAATTGACCTCCTTACAGAAGGTAATGATTTGGTAAATGAAGCAATGGTTTTTGGGGAAAAATCTCTATAAATATGCACTGGAGATCAAAATATATAACGTATGAATCTTCACTCTGTTTCCTGTTACCCTAAGAACTGAAGGAAATAGAAATAAGAAAGTAAAAGTATTTTTATTGGAAAATTAAAAGTACTAGACAGGACTAAGGTATAAATGAGTTGTAAAGCAAAAGAAGGAATCGGAAGAGGAATAAAGGCCAGAACCTGATACTGTATGATTTGGTTAAGAGAGTCTTATTTAAGTTAAAGCAAAGTTGAGATAGATTTAAGAATTGCAGATGAATAAGAAAGCGATGGACAGAAAGAGAGGATTTACGGACTTGTTATAAGCTATTATTTGCACTCCTTTTGACATTCAGGAGAATCTGGGAGAAATTTAAAATACTGTTAACTTGCTCTTGGCTACAAAAATGAAATAAATGCAGAGATTTTTTCTCATTGAGCACATTTGATAAATCAAGTTTTTTTAAAAATTATTTTCCTTTGCAAGTGTTATAGGTCATTTATTCATGTTATATAAAATTCATTGAGATATTTTAAAATTCAGTCATGTGTCACTTAACAGTAGGAATATGTTCTGAGAAATGCTCCTTTGACAATTTTGTTATTGTGCAAATATCAGAGTGTATTTACACAAACCTAGATGTTATACCTACTACATATCCATGCTATATGGTATAGCCTATTGCTCTGAGGCTACAAATCTGCACAGTATGTTACTTTACTGATACTTCAGGCAATTGTAACACAGTGGAAATAATTTGTATACCAAAAATAGAAAAGCTACAGTGTCATTGGACTCCTCATCAGTATGAAGAGCGTGACTGTACTTAAAAGGGCAAAGCAAGACACACTCCTGTTTTACACATCTTGAAACTGAATTAGAAAGTTAGAAGATTATTTATCCTCTCTTTGATTTTAATGTTCTAAAAATGCTTAGATTTTGAAGAAGAATGAAGAATTACATTAATCTCGCTGAGCAGATTCAGTAAATTAGATCAGTATGGACAACTTAATCAAGTTATCCATTACTAAAAATAAATCAGTTCTAGTTTCATCTCCAAAACGTAAAAAGCTTGGAAGTGGTCACTCCCATCCTTACAACAAGAAAAAGCTAAACGAACTAAAAATCAATGGTTCTTCTTGTATCTATGAGTACTGAATTTGCAGGGCAAACTGCCACTCCAAAATCTGCAGAGATAGGTTAATACAGAGTCACAGCCAGGGTCTGCTTACTTGGAGCAGAAGCCATTGAAGTCACCACTGGTGGTAACATTCAAATTGCAATTTTGATCATTTCCTAAAAGCTGAGAGTGAGTGAACTTGAGAGTGAGAAATATCTAGACCTGCAGTCTGAGAGTGGAGAACATACTTTTATAGATTTACCTTTAGGAACCCTACTGTTTTCTCATAGTGAAGAGCCACAAAAGATTCTCCTCTTGGCTGTGCCAAAAGAAGGGGAAGAGTAGTCATTGTGAAATATGCCGAGAGCATTCTCTAATAAACAAGACCTACTCTGCAGGAGACTTTAACAGAGCTTTATCCCATCTGGGAAAGGACATTTCTCTAACTCCAGCCCTAGGTAGCTTTTCTGCTTCCCCGCAGGGGGTAGGTGAAGCTAGAAAACACTTATGAATGTCACAGTCCCATGACAGCAACTAAAAGACACATAATCATAACATTACACGATATTTTCCTCTCCCACACCTTACCAGCACACCAACAGGACACTAGTAACAGAGGAGTACAGTTGAAAGAGCTGCAAAATATAGACCCTTTCTAGGAAGTACTTAGGGAAGTCCAAAGATAAAACGAGAGACAGAAACAAGGACACTAGAGAGACTTGAAGTCTGTGCCATCTACAGCTACATCAAACATTGAACACACCCTAAGTCTTAGCCAGATTAACAAAAACCTCATATTAAAGCCAGTTTACCGTAGTTCTTTTTTTGGGGGGGGACGGAGTCTTGCTCTGTTGCCCAGGCTGGAGTGCAGTGGTGCGATCTCAGCTCACTGCAAGCTCCGCCTCCCAGGTTCACGCCATTCTCCTGCCTCAGCCTCCCGAGTAGCTGGGACTACAGGCGCCCGCCACCACGCCCGGCTAATTTTTTCTATTTTTAGTAGAGACAGGGTTTCATCGTGTTAGCAAGGATGGTCTCGGTCTCCTGACCTCATGATCCGCCCGCCTTGGCCTCCCAAAGTGCTGGGATTACAGGCATGAGCCAGCGCGCCTGGCCCAATTTACCCTGGTTCTTATTGGCCAATATATTCTGTAGTGTTTTCAACAGCAAATTACAAGACAAAGGAAAAGACAAGGAAAACATAGTCTGAAGTAACAAAGTAAGCATCACAACCAGATTCAGATGGACACAGATGTTGGCGTCATCAGACCAAGAGTTTTGAATAATATTGACTAATATTTTAAGGGTTTTCATGGAAAGAGTAGACATTATGCAAGAACACACAGGCAATATATGTGGAGAGATGAAAATTCTAAGAATAAATCAAAGAAAATACTAGATATCAAGATGCTGTAATAAAAACAAAAAAATACCCTTGATGGAGCCATCAGTAAACTCAGCATGCTGAGAAAATGAGTGAACTTCAAGTTAGCTCAATAGGAACCTACAAAGCCGACATGCAAAGAGAAAAACGTATGAAAAATAGGAAAGAATAGAGCATCCAAGAACTGTGGGACAATTTCAAAAGATGTAGCATATGGATAATTGGGAATGTCAGAAGGAAAATACAGAAAGGAGCATAAGAAATACTTAAAAAAATAATAGGAGAAAATTTCCAAATTTAATGGCATATGCCAAACTCCAGATTGTGGAGCCCCACAGAACACAAAGCAGGGTTAAAAAAAAAAAATCTATACCAAGTCATACCATGTTCAAACTGCAGAAAACTAAAACCAGAAAATCTTGAAAGAAGCCAGAGGAGTAAATCACCTTACTTATTGTAGAGGGAAAAAAAAGATAATAATTACTGTGAACTTCTCTTCAGAAACCTTGCAAGCAAGAGGAGAGTGAGTGAAATATTTAAAGTGTTAAAAGAAAAAAAAAAAGAGCCTAGAATTCTATATTCAATAAAAGTATGTTTTAAAAATGAAAGAGATATAAAGACTTTCCCAGACTGAAACTTTGGGAATTTATCACCAACAGACCTCCCTTAAAAGAAACATGAAAAGAAGTTATTCAGGGAGAAAGAAAATGTAGTAACACAGAAATCCTAGGTAATAGAAGGAAGAGTATAAAACAAGGAATAAATGAAGGTAAATTTTTTTTTATTATTAATCAGTTTAAGAGATAATTGTTAAAGTAATATTACTAACAGTGTATTAGCTGTTATCACATGGATAAGTTGCAAGAACAATAACAATGTTATAAGGGTCGAGAGGAAGGAACTGGGAATACTTAAGAAAGTACATGCACTACACTTGAAGTGGTATAGTGCTATCGCAGGGGAAACTTTTGACAATGTATATTACATGCTTAGAAAAACCACTGTTTCTTTTTTTAAACATAATTGATATGCTAAGAGAAGAGGTATAACTACATCACATAAAATGCTCAATCAGGCTGGATGCAGTGGCCCATGCCTGTAATCCCAGCACTTTGGGAAGCAGAGGTTGGCAGATCACTTGAGGTCAGGAGTTCAAGACCAACCTTGTCAATGTAGCAAACCCCTGTCTCTAATAAAAGTACAAAAATTAGCCGTTCATGGTGGTGTGCACCTGTAATCCCAGCTACTTGGGTGTTTGAGGCATGAGAATTGCATGAATCCGAGAGGCAGAGGCTGCAGTGAGCCAATATAACGCCACTGCATTTAGCCTTGGTGACAGAGCAAGACACCGTTCCCACCCCACCCTCCAAAATGCTCAATTATATTATTGCAGTGCTATTCACAATTGCAAATACATGCAATCAATGTAGCTACCCATCAATGGTGGATTGGATAAAGAAAATGTGTTACACATCTACCATGGAATACTATGCAGTCGTGAAAATCATACCCTTTGCGGCAACACAGATGCAACTGGAGGCTCTTATCCTAGTGAATTAATGCAGAAACAGAAAATCAAATATTGCCTGTTATCACTTATAAGTAGGAGCTAAATCTGGGGTACACATGGACATGAAGATAGACATAAAGATAGAAAAAACAGACACTGGGGACTCCGAAAGTAGGGAGGCAGGGTGTGGAGCAAGGGCTGAAAATCTTCCCATTAGGAGCTATGTTCACTATCTGGGTGACAGGATAAACAAAAGCCCAAATCTCAGCATCACACAATATACTCTTGTAATAAACCTGCACATGTATCCCTGAATCTAAAATAAATATAAAATTTTTAAAAATTAAAAGTAAAACCAGAGAAGAGGGATAATAAGGCAAAAACTTTTAAAAATGCAATGAATACATAGAAAATAGTTGCAAACACAGTGGACATTAATCCAGCTCTATCAATAATACTTTAAATGTGAATAGTCTAAATATATCAATTGATTATAGATTTGTCAGAGTAGGTTTTCCAAAAGGCCAACCATCTATTTTTACATGAGACTCACTTTAAATATAATGACTCAGGTAACCAAAAAAATAAAAGGATGTAGAGATATACCATGATAACGTAAGTCAAAGAAAAACTGGATTAATTGTATTAATTTCAGACAAGGCTGCCTTCTTATCAAATCAAAGCAACAGCAAGATACCAGTACACAGCTACTAGAATGACTAAAATACAAAAAGCTGACAAATTAAATTCTGGGGAGGATGCAGAGAATAAGAGCTTTCACTGCTAATGGGAATACAAAATGGCTCAGCCACTTTGGAAGACAGTTTGGCAGTTTCTTACAAAGCTAAACATATTCTTACCATATGATGCAGTAATTGCAGTCCTTGGTATGTACCCAGATGAATTCAAAACTCAACTCCACACAAAACCTGTGCATGAATATTTATAGTAGAATTATTCATAATCACCAAAAAACTGGAAGCAACCAAGATGTCCTTCAATATAGGTGAATGTACAGGCAAACTGTTGTATATCCATATGATGGAATATTATTGAGATGTGATATTACACACTCTATGTATATTGTATTACTTAAGTCTGTATGTTTATTATTTTATTACTGTTATATTAAACACATTTTTCTTTAGTCTGCTGCTTTCTAAAAGTTTTCATAAACTTTCATAAATCCAGTACACCCATATTAGGAATGAATATTAAGCTTTAAAAGTAAAAGGTCTATTGGCCTCTGTGACCAGTGATGATGTAACTGTTTTTAGAATGAGAATGGTAAAAGTTATCATGGTGAAGACATGAATTTAACATCCCAATTATGTTTATTTATTCTATGCTATTTACCTGGTATATTTGATTTAGATTTAAATGTACTATAACTATAATCCATTGTGCAAAATAATGGCGGCACTTGCTATCAATGGGCTTAAGCTGTGTTTATTGTAATTTACTTTTTTCCTGTTTCTTGATGTGAACACTTAATGAAATACTTATTTTTGCTTCATTCATGATGGTATTTGAAGTGTTCAGATTTATTATTTTGTGTGTTTTGTACTTATTTTACTGACACATTTGTCTACATAAGTTGTTGGTGTTCTGTATAGAAATCCATTCAAATTTAATTTATTTTGTTGTATTTGGCAATGTTTTATTGATGTATTTACTTTTCTGTCTCACTTTGATTTTAATATTTATCTTACAATTTGGGTTTCTTTTTGTTGCCAGTATTTACTATAAATGTACCAATAAATGTTTTACAGTACCAGAGATGACTTCACTGGTGAGCATATTTGTGAATTTTTAAATGTGTTACACACCATGTTAATAATCATATATTAATTTACCCATCTTTATATGATATCTTTTTTCAGGATTAATAGATTATATTATAAATCTAGAAGTTATTTTTCTATGAAAGAAATGTAGCATATAATTCATTAACACAAGGGAAATAATGTTTTATATTTTTAAAAAAGTTCAAAATTACTGTCAATAATTGTGTAATGAAATGATCTCTACTACACCCCAAATTTGCTTAAAAATAAAAATTTACTTATACTGTGTATGCTTTATGTGAATGAAAATATGATAAGCTATGAAACTTGCTCATAGGTACCAATTATTTATTTATTTTTATTTTTCATTTTAATTACATATTATACTTCTATTTTGTTCTCTATATAGTTCTATTGTATGGTTGTGCTACAGTGATCTACATTGACTACTTTTTCGGAAAAACCAATTTAATCACGGTACTATATGCATGAGTTCAGTTGATGTAAATGTTCATAAGCCTTTTATAAAAGAGGACAAAATAAATCATGAGCCTTCTGTTCAAAGAGAAGCCTCTGAGGAACACTGGAATTAGGTTAATGTGAAGGTGGTAGGATACACACACTTCCTCTCTCTTTAGACTCCTGTGCTAGACACACAAATAGCCCTAGGAAATACATTCAGTATACCCCATTGTATTTTATTACCATTAGCTTTGTAAATGTGCCTTTTCCCAGAATTTTAAATAAATAACAACAGCAGATCTTATATTAGTTCATACATTTTGATTCTAAATGTTTGTGGTTTCTAAATAAAAGCTAAATGATGAAAGTTGACAGTTTCATGCTAAGTGTTATATGGTACCCATTATTTGCAGGGTAGTACATCATTGTAATCAAAATTTGCTGTGGAAGCTAATGTGCATACAGTTTTGACCAAAAAATATCTTTTCTATTGAAATAAATTATTTTCATTTTTGCAAGATGACCTCCTGCCCCATAACTCATATTTTACACAATGAAAGAGAAAGACAAAGCCACAGTGCTTATTTTCTAGCTGGAAAACATGCTAACTAATGCAATTCTTTTATATTTTTCCCATTAATTTCACATATTTGATTTCCAGTTAATTTGCTACATGTAACTCTTTCTACTAAACCCAAACCAAGTCAGACATTTTAAATCTTATTAAGGACAACTTTCTTTTCTTACAGCTTTTTCACATATGTGCAAATAATTCTTCTTAGAGAATCAAAGGTACTTTCACTTTTTGTATATCCAAATTAGTAGTTTTCTCTGTGAAGCTACCCACTCTACCGATGATGTCACATAATAACACTTAGGAATCAAAAGTTGTGTAAATATAAGGTAGCATATAGAATAACAAATTTAAATGATGTATAATATCACATTGCCTTAAAGACCTATATGTAATTATGTTTTAGCTTAATTACCATTTATTCCAATTTATTCCAAGTTTATTTTTACCATTTAATTTTTTAAAAAACTTGGCTCATATTATTAAAATGGTGATCATATTATTTAAATGGTAAATTGCATATACTATTAATATATTATTATATATTAAGGATCAGAAAATGTTTCTGTAATGGGCCAGATCATAAATATTTTAGGTTTTCCAGGCCATATAGTCATTATGGAAATTACTTAATTTTGTCATTGTAGCACAGAAGCAGCAATGGACAATGAGCAAATGAGTGTGGCTGTGTTCCAATAAAACATTACGGATATTGAAATTCAAATGTCATGTAACTTTCACATCATGAAATATTATTCTTGTTTTTTAGTCATTTAAAAATGTTAAAACCATTCTTATTTCCCAAGCGGTACAAAAAATAGGTGGAAAGATAGATTTTACTTATGAGCTGTATTTTGTCGATTTTTGTTATATATTAATAATAAGTAAATGTGAAACTATGCCTTTAAAGAAAAAAAATCTTACAAAGTTATGCGTGTTACTGAATTTTAGCCATGAATAACTTGTAAAAATATGCAGCAGTCCCTGTTAAAGCGAAAATTATCTCAGACTCTAATTAAGAGATTTGAGAGAAATAGCATTATACTGCGAAGAACTTATTCATTAGAACAATCCAGACTTGGATTCAAGGCAAACCTAGTTTTGTATTAGCTTCAAAAGTTACATTACTGCTCTGATCCTCAGTTTTCTTGTGTAAAAGATTAAGACAGCATTTATAAAAGGCAAGACAATTTTGATTGAAAATATATAGACATTCAAAATGACTGTCATAATTATTTAGTATGATTTTACAAAAGAAATCTGTTAGGAGGCAGATGTTTATTTATATACATGTTTTACAGAACACAGCTGACCATACTCTGCTGAGGAGATAATTTTTCTTTATTAATTTCGATTTCACATCTTTGGATGTTGTTAATCTATTGGTACAAATAATATGGAGGAATATAATGATTAATAACCTGTTGGGCATGGGTGTTCGATGTCCTGAAAGATCAACACTGAGAAAAAGGGTTCTTCAGCAAGGCTAGTTTACTTTCTGCAGAAAGGGTGCACTCGTCAGCTGTCTAGTAACGAGAGCACACCAAACAAAGGAAACAAGGACATTTATAACTTTTACGTCCTGATGCAATCCTCTATGGCTGTGTCCTGTTCCCATTGGCTGGGATGGGATCTCACACTCTAAACTTAACTTGATTGGCTAAAAATCTTAAGCTTTCCTAAATAGGGAGAAGGGAAAAGAGGACAAAGAAAGAGGAAATTAGTGATAAGAGGTCAGAGGGGTTCCCAAATAAGGAATGTCATGCATCCAGATCCGGGACTCATTTAGCCTTATCTCAACTGGCTGGAACATGTTGGAGCCACCTTAGAATATGCACATTCAAACATTTAACCAGGGAATGATATACCTTTTATGGATTTAGGCAACTTTGAAGAATAACTTCTCTATTCCTTGCATAACCTGATTATTAAAAAAAAGTTAATATCCCACTAGTAGTATGCCTATACCATGTTAATCATCTGAATATTGCAAATTGTATCCATTTGCATATAATTGATATCTGAATTGATTCAATTTATATCTAAAAGTTTGAAGTTAGGTACTCATGGCCTTATTTAATTATGATTAAATATTAAAATATTTTTCAACATCTCATTCTAATTTGTGCCTTCCATGAAATATTATAGTGATGCTAATATGCATTTCTGTGATAACTCACAAGGTAGTAAAGCTGAAATGTGGCCTCTCTGGTTAGAATATATTAACCTTCCAAAATGTGTTGAAAATCATAATAATTTTGGAGGTACACTTCAATATCAGTTTTTACTATCTTTCAAAGTTTATTGGTAAGACCCATTTCTGATTCAATAACAGTCACATTCCCAAGTTATGAGTTGTTTCAAGAGTTAAGAACAGCCCTTAAGGACATACTCTATTCATCACTGGTAAACCTGAGCTCAATTTCAAGTATAAAATAAGTATAATTCATATTAAATTATTGTTTTTATCTCCAAATCCCTACAGAATTTAGCACTATCAATATTTTTATTCCAGTATTCCTTGAAACACATGTTTTAGTAATGCACTTATTTAATCTGGGGGCTGGTTTTAGTAATCTTTTTTATATTGTGTTTTAACTGAGTTATATTTTCAGAATAGGTTATTGTAACAGTGGTATATGGGACAACAACTACATCTTTCTATTTTTCTAGAGCAACACACATTTATAGATACTGCAGTAATTGTTTGGTCTGGATATGACAATGTGAATTCTTGAGTGTAGAACACTGAAGCTTAGAACACCAAAATGGAATTCAGATATCAACTGTCCACTTTAAATTTTGTTTACTCTGGATAACTTATTCTGTTTTTAAAATAAAAAGATCAAAACAATTTCCTAGGCAATCAAGTATTTTTTTTCCTAAACAGCTTTTTGATGAGTTAAGTGTAAACGAATCAGGACCATATGGAAAGAATTTTCTCTACAACAAACATTGCTTTAATGGGAAAAGTGTTTATGAGGATGCATTTTGGTTTTTAAAAATTTGAAAAATATTTTGAGAAATAGTTTAACAATCCCAAATGTGGTTTGTTCATCTGTTCCTGGTACAATACACATCAAAAGAAAGTCTTGGAAGTGAAAACAACTCTAGGGCAAAGTTAATCCGGGTGATATTCTTAAATATGATGTTTATCAAGGCCTTGTTAATGTCTCAGGGAACTGAGCAGTGTCTCAGGAAAATGGACAAGGTAGAAAAAGAATTGATTTTGGCAGTTTGAAAAAGAAATTGGAATTTGTGATTATCACACAAACTTTCATTAACTTCAAAGCAGAGCTCAGTCTCCTTTCCATCAGTCCAATCTAAAATTAGGTTGTACTTTCCTGGATACCTTGAGAGGCCTAATAAATAGCACCCGTGTTCTCCTTGTGCACTATTGGTTGGAATGTCAATTACTGCGGCCACTATGGGAAACAGTATGGGGGTCCCTCAAGAAATTAAAATCATAAAACAACCATTGATCCAGCATTCCCACTTTTGGGCTACCTAATTTCTGAAACAACTGAGAAAATAACAAGAGTCAAGAGATGGAAAACCTAAATGACAAGAATGTTCCTGGAAAGATATACCTGGGTATCAGAATGGGCTTACTACCCTCCAGCCCCTTTCAGTGGAGGCCATCTGCTATGACTGAATTGTATGCCCCACCACCCAAACTCATATGTTGAAGCCCTAATTCTCAATATGATGGTATTTGGAGATGGGGCCTTTGGGAGATAATTAGGTTTAGATCAGGTCATAAGGTTGGACACCTCATGAAGGAATTAGTAGCGCCCTTATAAGAAGAAGCACACTCTGTCTCTGCCATGTGAGGACACTGTGAGAAGGCAGCTTTCTATAGGCCAGGAAAAGATCCCTCACCAAACCAGACCATGCTGGCACCCTGATCTCAGACTTTTAGCATCCAGAACTTGGAAAAATAGGTCTTTGTTGTTTAAATCACCCAGTCTATGACATTTTATTATGGCAGCCAGAGCTGACTATTACACCATGAAACAACCTATCGGAGGGAAACTTTAAGTTTGCAGAGAGGGAAAACTTATTTAATCTCTCCCTCTACTTAGGTAGAAAGGAAGGCAAAAATGACCAAATGTACTTTCCACAGAATTTTTGACAAACTCGTTTCAAGGTGATAGCAGAGTTGGTTCCTTCTAAAGCACGTGGAGGAGGACTCTGTACCAGTTCTCTCTGCTTGGCTTATAGATAGCACTCTTCTACCTTGTTTTCACATCCTCTTTCTTCTGTACTTGTCTATGTCCAAATTTCCTCTTATAAGGATATCAGTGATTTTAGATTAGGACCAACCTTAATGACCTCATTTTAACTTAATCATACCCGTAAAGACCCTCTATGGTCACAGTCAGGGGTATTGGGGGTTATAAATATAAATTCTGGGGTGAACATAATTCAGTCCTTAACAAGCTGAAACCACAAATTAGGGTCTCATTTTATATACATTGGAATTATTTTAGTAGCAACCTGGGCTGTCTCTAACTCAAGCAAGTGTACTTCCTTCAGGTACTCAGAAATTATATTTGTTCAACTCCAAATCTCCTTTGAGCCTTACTGTTTAAGAGTCAAAAATTTGATAGGACATACAAGATTATCACAGTACTGACCCCCGGTTACTGAGGTTAGATTTGCCAATCCTCATATGAATAGCAGTTATAGCTGGTCAAATTATGTTCTGTTTCTAAAAGCATTACCAAAGATCATAACACAAGTTACATGGACTTTGAATGAAGCAATGTAGATACGGAGCACATTCTTGTGTTTAGTCTTACCAAGCTGTTCGATTGTTTATGACAGTTGTCCAAAATCCACTAGGAACTAAGGTTGAGTTGAGAAAAACTTGGCACCATTCATTTTCTCTCATTGGAGAAAATATCAATTTATGCACGCCTATATCTTTATCTCTCAGAGAATAGCATTTGATGTGTTCTTATGCAGCTTCACAATTTACAGTGGAGGCAGCCACAGTCGGGGGGGTCTCATTTGTGGTTTCTTTCTCTCACCTCCATAATGTTCAAAAAATTTTAATTACAATTTCCCCTTTGGCACAAATAATTTAAACATAGACCCTCCTTCGTACTCTGTAGTGCATACTAAATTCAATTACCTTGCAAATTTAAAAGTAGCAAATAATGCTTTGCTTGCTAACACCTAAAAGTCCTTTACAGATCCATCCTCTTTTCTCCGTAATTGAATCCTTGCCTCAGCTGCATCTGGTTGTGGTCGCTCGGGGTGTGCTGCAGCCTCCTGCTGGCACATATGCTAAGTATTGTTCAAGGTCAAGATGTGGTCTTCTGTACCCAGAGCTTGCCTGCACCTGCTAAATAAAATGGTCTCTTTGGTTTCTTGTACCCATTTTACTTGGAAATAAATACTTTAATCAAACATTTCTTTGTATTCAAAAAGGTCCATCTTTCTTCATTCATTAGTACTTTTCATTTAGTAATCGTAAATCAATTTATTGTAATTGCTGTAAGCTCGTCTATTGGATAGCCTTGTGTCTAACTCAAACATTAGAAAACGTATTTCAAGAGCTCTTTAAAGATTGTGATTTATGATCTGAACTTGGTTTGTGATGAGCTGTATTATGATCAACAAAATATACAGATTTATAATAAATCAATTCTGTTAAAAACTATCCTAAAATTAATCAAGAGAGATTTCTGGGGACGTCTTTTGGGACACCTTCTGCTTTCCCTCTACTGCTAACTCCAATCTATGTGCTTCTTTACAGTCAAGCAGCTGCTAGAGCTGTCAGGCAGTGGAGTGGGAGTGAAGCCTTTGGCTTTCTTGGAGTCCTGGGGGGCTATTCAAGAGTCTAGACACCAGTATTGAACAGCCCCGAGATGAGGATCAGAATGTGGTAGGTTCATGGGTGCTCATGGGTTAGGCCCACGTAAGTCTCTTATGAGTTTAAAAGTGGTCTCCCTGATACCCAAGAAGCTTGATGGATATGCCAAGTCCTCTTTACTTGTGAGAACTAGGAAGGGGTAAAAAGATAACGTACAGGAAACCTTCTTCTTAGTGTTCCTGCAGGAGGCTGGAGGTCTCTGATGCTACGACATCTTCCCTTAGGACACAGACCATTTATCTGCCAAACATCTGAGGTTATGGAACTTCCAAACCAGAATAAGATTCAGCAAACAGAAAAATCTCTAAAGGAGCTCTGCAGCTCTAAAAAATGAATATCAACTAGATGACACACATCAGCTTGCTGGATCCATAAGTGCTAGCAAGGAATTTGAGCGGCTAAGGAATTGACCTCAGACCAATTCCTTTTTTTTTTTTTCTTTTATTATTATTATACTTTAGGTTTTATGGTACATGTGCGCAATGTGCAGGTAAGTTACATATGTATACATGTGCCATGCTGGTGCGCTGCACCCACCAACTCGTCATCTAGCATTAGGTATATCTCCCAATGCTATCCCTCCCCCCTCCCCCCACCCCACAACAGTCCCCGAAGTGTGATGTTCCCCTTCCTGTGTCCATGTGTTCTCATTGTTCAATTCCCACCCATGAGTGAGAATATGTGGTGTTTGGTTTTTTGTTCTTGCGATAGTTTACTGAGAATGATGATTTCCAATTTCATCCATGTCCCTACAAAGGACGTGAACTCATCATTTTTTATGGCTGCATAGTATTCCATGGTGTATATGTGCCACATTTTCTTAATCCAGTCTATCTTTTCTCTATATTGCTGGAACATTTCATTACAGGTTTCAGAGTTCTACACTCAAGTATTCACATTGTTACTTCTAGGTCAAACAATTACTAAATATTTATAAATGTGTATATTATCTAGAAAAATCTGAAAATATAGTTGTTCCAATTAACACTCTGGTATAATAGCCCTATGCTCAAAATACATCTTGTTTAAATGCACCATTATGAAGATTACTAACACGAGGCCATGGATCAGATAAATACATTATAAAGCATGTATCTCAATGAATATTAGAATGAAAGCATTGCATGACTAAATTTTCTAAAGATTTGGAGGTAGACATATAGCAATTTCATCTAAAATTGCACTTTATATTTAATTGAGATTGCACTCAGGTTTACTAGTGAATTGCATATGTCCTTAAGGACTTTATTTAACTCTTGTGAAAAACACAAAACTTAAGAATGTAGATGTTATTAAATAAATAATGTAGGCCTTTAAGTCAACATAATATATTTATTATATTGGATAATGTTGCACATTTTTATAACTTTTGTCTCCTAAATATTTCATGATATCAGCACTAAATAATTAACAAACTCAATTAAATGGAGATATATGAAAAGGTCAGTTTTCATCCAGCAACTATAGACTTTATGTTTGTAGATATTTATAAGAATAATAATGCATCTGGTAGTAAATAAAACTAATTTTTAAAATGTTGATTAAAATTTTTAAAATTAGAGGCTACATTCTTTATTTATATTAAACATACTAGCAGTAAAAACCCCAAAATATTAATTATATGGAACTTACAAATGCACTTCTACCTGCCTCTTAGATTTAATAGGTTAAAGGAAATTAGTGGTGATGAGGTGCTTTCTATTTCTGTATTTTCTTTTAACCTGGGCTATTTATAAGCAGCTGTAAATTAAAAAATATTTCATCCTCTTAATTGGTTTTGTCCTGATATATAGATACATTTTTTAGATCAATTTTAATGTGTCCCAATGAGACTAAGTCATTTCCTCTACGTGGAATAATAGAACAAGAAGATAAAAGGGGACATTATCAGAATCGGTTAGGATAAGACAAAGACACTCATGCCTTTTAAGGAAATAAGAGTTTGAATTTTTAGCCTCTTCTTTAATCAATACATCAAATAGAGAGTTGATTTCTTGAAGGAAATCTTATTGACTACTCACTAGAAAAGTTACTTCTTTCAAATCTGAAAGTTCTGCTTTGTACTGAAGCTGCATTTGTCTGAGCTGGCATTTATTAGTACATGTTGTGAGTTGGCTTTCTTGAGATGGGCTGGAATTCACCCTGACATATCTTCCTTTTGTGAGGATCAATAGATAAAATATAAAATAATTCCTACATAGTAAGAATCAATGAAAATGAAAAGCTTTACCTTTCCTTAAGAATATTATTATTTTGATTTTGCACCTGGAGTTCTAGTTAAAAGAATTTTTTGAGAGTTTAAACTTCTTTGCTCACTGAAGACAAGCCATATTAATGTATGAGATTATAGAACTATATATATAGAGAGAGTTATTTTCTCTTTAAAACTAAAAGTGGTACAATTTGATTCAATCTGTTGTAATTGATTTGGCTTGCTTTAAAAAGTATCTGTTGAGCAGGTGTTCTAGATGATTTTTCAGCAGCGACAATTCACAGCTATTAAAGTATTATGACTTCATAGAAAATGATAAAACTGGAAAAACTGCTCATTATTTGAGCTGATACATTAGCCTTTATTATTATTCTTGCTTGCCATACCAACAGCTTTTAATTGCAATATGCAAAGAGGACAAAAAAAGGCAGAGGTATATCTTGCTATTTGTGTTTGTGTTTGTTCTCCAGAAAAATCTCACCTGTATTTACACCAGTGTAAAATTTTGTCATATGGACTTTCATTATTTTAAAATACATAGAATTTATATTTTAAAATTCTCATCACTCTATTATTTAATTTTAAATCATTTTACAGCAAATTATCCTTGATAGAGTTGTAAAATTTTTAAAAAAGTTTTTATTTTATTTTTTAATTTATTATTTTTAGGTGAAAAATAAAAATTGTATGTATTTATGTACAAGATGAAGTCTTGAAATATATTTTCATTGTAGAATGGCTAAGTTGAAATAATATGTGTATTACTTCAAATACTTATTTCTTTATGGTGAGAATACTTAAAAATCTACTCTCTTGGCAATTTTCAAGAAGACAACACGTTATTAACCAGAATCACCATATTGTACAGCACATCTCTTAAAATTATTCCTCCTGCCTGACACATTTCATACTTTTTGACTAACATCTCCTCAGTCGTCCCTGTTCCACCCCATTCCCTGCTAACCACCATTCTACTCTTACATCTCAGAGTTCAGCTTCTTTAGATTCTACATATGTGAGATCATGCAGTGTTCATGTTTCTGCGCCTTGCTTATTTCATTCAACATAAAGTCCTCCAGGTTAATTTATATTGTCACATATGACAGGATTTTTTTCTTTTCTAGGACTGAAGAGTATTCTACTGTGTGTGTGTGTGTATACACAGCAGAATATATATATATATATTTTATTTATATATCTATATATATACATATATACCACATTTCTTTATTCATGCATTGATGGACATGTAGGTTGATTCTACATCTTGACTATTGTCAGTAACACTGTAATGATCATGGGAGTTCAGATATCTCTTCAAAATACCAATTTCATTTCCTTTTAATATATACCCAGTAGTGAGATGGATGGATCAAATGGTTGTTCTATTTTTAAGTTTTTGAGGAACGTTCATATTGATTCCATAATGCCTGTACTAATTTGCATTCCCACAAACCGTGTCAAAGGAATCCTTTTTCTCCACATTCCCATCAGTACTTATCTTTCATATTTTTAATAAGACTAATCCTAACAGGTGTGAGGTAATATTTCATTGTGGTTTCAATCTGCATTTACCTGATGATTAGTGATGTTGAGCATTTATTCACATACCTGCTGGACACTGTAATGTTTTTCTCTGAGAAATGTCTATACAGGTATTTGCTCATTGGGTTACTAATTGTGTTATTTCTTTTCTTGCCATTGAGTTGTTTGAATTTATTATAGATTTGGGATATTAATCTCTTATCAGATGAATAGTTTGTATATATTTTCTCCCATTACCTAGGTTGTCCCTTTACTCTGTTGTGTCTCATTTATAGATTTGTGTATGCTGAACTACCCTTGCATTCCTAACATAAATTCCAATTGGTCATGGAGAATGAGTCCTTAAATTTGCTGTTG
This sequence comes from Pongo abelii, assembly GCF_028885655.2. Classification (NCBI taxonomy): domain Eukaryota; kingdom Metazoa; phylum Chordata; class Mammalia; order Primates; family Hominidae; genus Pongo; species Pongo abelii. The sequence goes on from NC_071991.2 coordinate 91,750,738, forward strand.
AATTAGAATTGCTAGCATTTTGTTGAGGATTTTTTGCCTCTATATTGATCAGGGATATTGGCCTATAATTTCCTTTTCTTTTTTTTTATTACTATCATTATTTTATTTTATTTTATTTTATTTTAGATGGAGTCTCGCTCTGTTGCCCAGGCTGGAGTGCAGTGGCGCGATCTCGGCTCACTGCAAGCTCAGCCTCCCGGGTTCAGTTTTCCCTGATCTTTAATTTTTTGCAAACACTTGAGAAAGATGGGAATTATTTTTTCTTCAAATGTTTGATAAAATTCAGCAGTGAAGCCCTCAGGTCCTGGCCTTTTCTTTGATGGGAGAGTTTTTATAAATGATTCAATTGCCTTATTCTTTATTGGCTTATTCAGATTATTTATTTCTTTATGATTTCATCCCGGTAGGTCGTATGTGTCTAGAAACTTACCCATTTCTTTTAGGTTATCCAATTAGTTGGCGTATAGTTGTTCATAATAGTCTCTTATTATCTCTTATATTAATGTGGTATCAGCTGTAATGTCTCTGCTTTAATTTATTATCTTATTTATTTGAGTCTTCTCTTTTTTTTCCTTAGTCTAGCTAAAGGTTTGTCTTAGTTTTGTTGATTATTTTCCATTTAATTTATTTTTGTTCTGATATTTATTATTTTTTTCTCCTCCACTAACGTTGGGCTTTGTTTTCTTTCTCTAGTTTCTTGAGGTATAATATTATTTATTTAACATTTTATTATTTTTGGTGTATGCATTTATTGCTTTAAATTTCCCTCTTAGAGATGTCTTTTCTGTATTCTATAAATTTTTGTATATTTTCATTTTTGCTTATCTCAGGATATTTTTTAATTTCTCTATTATTTTTTTCTTTGACCCATGAATTGTTTATATTGTTTAATTTCAATGTGAATTTTCTAAAATTTCTTCTGTCACTGATTTCTAGTTTTATTCTATTGTGGTAAGAAAAATTACTCAATATAATTCAATTTTCTTAAATTTTTGAGTTTTTTTTTTTGGTAGCCTAACATATAATCTATCCTGGAGAATGTTTCATGTGTGATTGAGAAGAATGTATGTTTTACTGCTATAGGGTGAAATATTCTGCATATGCCTGTGAGGTCAGCTTGAACTAAAGTGTAGTTTAAGTCCAATGTTTCCTGATTGATTTTCTGTTTGAATGATCTATCCATTGCTGAAAACAGGTTATTGAAGTCCCTGACTATTGTTACATGACAGTCGAGCTCTCCACATCTATTAATATTTGCTTTATATATTTACATGCTCTGATAATTGGATGTATATATGTATTTACAATTGTTATATCATTGTGCTGAACTGACTCCTTTATCATTATACAATGACCTTCTGTATCTTTTTTTTTTTTTTTTTTTTTTTTTACTGTTTTTGACTTAAAGCTCATTTTATCTGGCATAAGCATGGGTACCACTGCTGTTTCTTTGTTTCTGTTTGCATGGGAAGTCTTTTTCCATTCTTTGCCTTTTAGTTCATATTTGCTCTTAAAGATGAAGTGAGTCTCAACTTATTGTTGGGTCTTTTCTTATATATATTCAGCAACGCTATATTTTCTGATGGAAAATTTAATCAATTTATTTTCAAGGTAATTATTAATGAGTAAGACCTTACTACTGTCATTTTGTTAATTAATTTCGGATAGTTCTATAGATTCTTTTCTCTTTTTTAGAAATCTTGCTGCCTTCCTTTGTGATTAGATGATTTTCTTTAGTGGTGTGTTTTGAACTCTTAATTTTAACTGCTGTGTATCTACTATAGGTTTTTGCTTTGGGGTTACCACGAGGCTTACATAAGACACCTTATAGTTGTAACAGGATATATTAAACCAAGAATAACTTAATTTTTATCACATACAATAGCTCTATACTTCTACTCCATCCCCCATTATATGATTTGATGTCATAATTTACATCTTATTAAATTGTGTGTCCCTTAACAAATATTGTAGCTATTATTACTTTTAATGGTTTTATCTTTTAACCTTCATATTAAAAATTTAAGTGATTTACATACCATCATTACAGCATTGGACTATTCTGAATTATTATTCATTATTTGACTGTGCACTTACTTTTACCAGTGAGTTGTAAACTTTCACATGTTTTCCTGTTATTAGAGCCTTTTTCTTTAATCTGGAAGAATTCCCTTTAGCATTTCTTGTAAGACAGGTCTGATAATGATGAACACTCAGATTTTGTTCCTCTGGAAAAGTCTTTATGTCTTCTTCATTTCTGAAGCACAGCTTTTGCCACATACTCTTTATTGTCAGTATTTTCCCTCGGTACTTTGAGTATGTCATGCCACTCTCTTCTGGTCTGTGGGGTTTTTGCTGAGGAATTAGGTGACAGTCTTATTGAAAGTCCCTTATATCTGAATTAGTTCTTTTCTCTTTATACTTCCAGGATCCTCTCTTTATCTTTAATTTTTGACAGTTCAATTAATATATCTTGGTGTAGTCTTGTTTGGATTGAATTTGATTGGAGACCTCCACCTTCTTGTACCTGAATATTTATGTTGCTTTGGATTTGGAGAATGTATGCTATTGCTTTTTTAAATAAAGTTTTGAAGCTTTCTACCCCTTTGTTTCTTCTCTCCTTCTTGAACTCTTACAACTTGAAAATTTGTCCTTTGAATATTTTTCCATAAGTCCTAAAAATTTCTAAAAATAAATTTCTTTATTCCTTTTTAGTTGTTTTATTTTTTCTCTTCTGACTGTATATTTTCAAATAACTTGTCTTCAAATTCATGTATAAATCTTTTTTCTACTTGATCAGTTCTGTTACTGATGTTTTCTCTGGTGGTTTTTATTTTGTTCACTCTAATTTTCTGCCCCAGAAATTCTGTTTGATTTTTGTTGTTGTTTGTTTGTTTGTTTTAAAATTTCAATCTGTCTGTTAAATATCTCTTTTGGTAATTTTGTAATTTGATAATTTTGGTAATTTGGTAAATATCTCTTTTTGGTTATTTATTGTTTTCCTGATTCCATTGAATTGTTTCCCTGTATCCTATGGAAGTTTAGTGAGCATTTTTTAATGAGTTATTTTGAATTATTTGTCAGGCCGTTTGTATCTTTGGATCAACTACTAGGAGATTATTATATTCTTTGGGGAGTGCTATGTCTATTTGACTTTCCTTGTTTCTTGTTGCTTTACGTTAATGTCTGTGTATTGGAAGAATTAAGGATTTATTCTAGTCCTTGAAGACTGGCTTTGTTTGAGAATGTCTTAATATCTTACATCAAGCAGCTCTTCTAGAGATTCTAAGCAGGCTGTCTGGGGTGGTCCATGGGCAGGCTTGCTGCTGCAGTCATCAGGAAGGCTAGCCTGGTACATGGGTCAGCAGGTGAGTAGGACCGGAGCTACTGTACACAGAGTTAAGTGTATATCCTGGATCTACTGGTATGGACCTGTGGATTGGGTCCATGTGGTGTTCCTAGGGCTGGGTCCATGATGGCAGACCCGGAGCCTGTATCTGTGGAAGCCAGCATGAAGCCTGGCCTCACAGGAGCTGAACTAGTATTGGGATGGGACATGAGCCTGAGTCAGCAGGGGCTAGGCATGTGCTGGGATGGACTGGATCCTGAGTCCACAGGACTGTCCTGAAGCTACTGGGCTTGCCTGGAGCCTGGGGGACTCAACTGGATCCTGGGTTTGCTTAAGCTAGCCTGGAGGATGGGTATAAAGGTGCTGATCTAAAGTCTAGGTACACAAGGGCTGGCCTGAGTCCCTGTGTTGTGAAGGTTGGCCTGCAAAATGAGTCCACAGGGACTATCATGGGTTTTGAGTTTATGGAGGTTTGTCCAATGCTGGAGTCTACTGGGATGAGCCTTGGTCTGCTGAGCAGGTATGGAACCTGAGTCTGGGGAAGTGTGGGGCCATAGAGACCAGACTGAAGAGTAGGGTTATGGGGACTAGCCTAGTACAGGAAGGCCTGGAGCTTTTGTCCATGAGTGTCTGAGGCCAAGAGAGTTAACCTGGAGCTGGGGCAGGACTGATTTCTGGGCTATGTGGACTGACCTGACTCTGGGCTGTTCTGAAATTTCTGGTGGGCCAGGAGCCTAGGACCACAGGGGATCACTTGGGGCTGGGCAGACCTAGAGCTTGTATCTTCAGGGACTGGCTTAGAAGCTGGGTGTATAAGCACTGACCTGATGAATAGGGCTGTGGGGCTTGGCTTGTGCTGATGTGCGCCTGAAGCTTGGTACCTTGGGGCTAGTCTGGTGTTGAAGGCAATCTGAAGCCTAGGACCACCAGGTCTGGCTTAGCTCTGGAGCCAGCCTGGTAGGCCTGGGGCCTCAGTCTTCAGGGACTCAGTTGGCACTGGGATGGGCCCCAGTGACATTGGGCTTTGGGCCCATTCCAGTGCCAACTGAGTCCCCACATCAAGGCAGGTCCAGAGGCCAAGTCTGCTGGGCAGGCCTAGAGTCTGAGGCTGTGGGATCCTACCTTGTGGCAAGGCAGGCTTGGAGGTTCAATCTTCAGGTACTAGCCTGGAATCTGGGGCTATAGGGACCTTTCTGGCAGCGAGATTTACTGAGGCAGGCCTGGTTTTGGAGTCCAGGGCAAAGTCCAGTACTCACTTTCCTCTCCTTCCCCTAAGTTGAGGATATTTCTCCATACTGTACTTCCTGAGGTTGGGAAAGGGATGTTGCAGGTAATGTAAAACTGACAGTCCTTCTTACCCTCTTCCATGTGTCTTTTAATATTTCTGTGCTACAATCAGGTACTGTGAGCTCTCACCTGGTTTCCTTAGTTTTTATGAAGATACTTTTGCACATGGATAGTTGTTTGGATGGATGTTTGTGTAAGCAAATAAATGCTGAAAAGTCATATTCCACCACCTTGCTGATGTCTGTCCTGAAAATTAATTTAACGTACTCAAAATGTTTTCTCTATAAAAGAATAGAAGTAATAATTAAAACTGGTGCTAGAACCATATATGTAATAATTATTGGGTAACAGTAACATTTAAGTAGTTTTATGGATATGACTTAATAACATTGTAGCAGTAACATTAAATCAGAACACTAAATGTTTTGGATGTGTAACATTAAGGAACATAGTTACAAAAATTCTTACCAGCCATTACAATGGTGAATCAATAGCACTATTAAACATAACTTTATGATAACACATAGAAAGATGAACATAGAATCATGGAATTATGATTACTTACTATGGAATTAATATTTACTACAGACTAGAAGGAAACTAGGGAGATTAAAAACTGTTACTAAAGATTTTTCCAAGCATAAATTCTTAACTAAGTGTAAAATGATTATGCTGAGTTCAAGGACAGCTTTCAAATGTAGTTGTATGTTTCTTTGTTAATTTACATTTAAAAATCTCAAATCCAGCTAGGTTCCACGGCTCACGCCTGTAATCCAGCACTTTGGGAGACCGAGGTGGGCGGATTGCAAGGTCAGGAGATCAAGACCTTCCTGGCTAACACGGTGAAACGCTGTCTCTACTAAAAATACAAAAAATTAGCTGGGCGTGGTGGTGAGCGCTTGTATTCCCAGCTACTCGGGAGGCTGAGGCTGGAGAATGGTGTGAACCTGGGATGCGGAGCTTGCAGTGAGTCCAGATCATGCCACTGTACTCCAGCCTGGGTGACAGAGTGAGACTCCATCTCAAAAAAAAACAAAAAACAAAAAACCCTCAAATCCAGATGTCTAAGAATACGTGTGTCCAAAATGTATTTCGCTCTCAATCACAGAGATTAAGTTGGATTATTTTAGTTTTTTTCCTGCTAAGAATTTCTACTTAATTTAAAAGAGTGCAAGTTAGACATTAGTACATTTTTACTTAGAGTTAGCATAAGCTCTTAAGGCTATAATTGGAGAGGGAAATTATATTTATTTTGTTTGGCCATAATTTTGTTAAGATCTGTTAGCAAGTCTGAAAATTCATTAAAAACAGAGCTAAAATTGATGTAGACATGTACTGTGGTTATTTAGATGAATTCTATATCCTCACTATATGCATATGGATCAAACCTGAAGATACAGAAAAACATTCTTATAACAATCTGATTGAAATCCTTGAGAGATTGCCGGAAGGATTTTTCATTATTAAACACATGGGTTTGTCATAATGCAATTCATTTCATATATCCACTAAGAGCAGGCCATAAATAAATATATAGAACAAAATACAGTTGCATTATTTTGTGCTTTTTTTTTTAATCTGAGAAAAAAATGCAATTCTGAAACATGAAATTCTCTAATGCTTATCACATGGCTATTTAGCATGCTTTTAATGGCAACTACTAGCAAGTAAATACCATACCCGACAGGGTACAAGCCATCCCAGTGCCTAAGATAAAACTGGAATTTAATGTGTTAACATTTTTCCATAAAGTTTGACCTATGCTCCCTTATGTGTTGCCTCTGCTTAACAGCTGTTGTCACCACCAAGCAGTGCCTTGTCTCCCACCCCGACTCTGGCTTTGCGTGACTGTCACTGGCAAAGCAAATATGTTTTCAGTGAAGCTCCCATCCCAGCTTCTCCCTAGAGACTTAGTAGTCAAAAAATATTTCTAATTTAGAAGGAAGTCAACTACAGCCAGCTGTTTCAAAACGAAACAAGGAAAGATGTCATAGGTTGGGCATTTCTGAGAAATATAGAGTGTACAAATCATGCAAAGCCACCCCCAAGGTTTATACCTCTCCCCACCCCCATCATTGATTCTTCCCATTTTTATTCTCTACGTAGCACATAACTTTTAAAACATGAAGTATGGTAATTAGTAAAAGTAAATTGGAAGCTAGATTCATCTCTGCTCCTTTAATTTTGTTTACTTTTCACCAAAAATATACAAAAATATGCACACAATTGTACAGCTTCCTGACTTATCACTTACTGAAAACATCCATGTAACCAGCATTCCAATAAAGGAATAGGACATTGTCAGTTCATAATCTCATTTGAAGTTTATAGTCATGATGCCCCAAATGTAATCACTAGCCTGACATTTAACAGCAGAGATTTGTATCACCTGTTTTTGTACTTCTTGTAAGTGTAATCATATCAGAGTCCTTGTTTTGTCTATCTTCTCTTGTTTATTAATACATTTGTGAGATTCATCCACTTTATTACATATAGTTATAGATAATTCATCTTGATTGCTATATTCACTGTGCAGTTATCAAAATTCTTATATTTAGTATCAGTATACAAAATGAAAAATGAAATGAATAAACAATGCCATTCACAATAATATAAGAAACATTCATTTTAGGAATAAATCTAATAAAATAGTGAAAAACCTCTAGACACTACAAAGCATTATTGAGAGAATTTTAAGATCTAAATAAAAGGTTGAAAATACATATTAATGGATTGAGAGAGACCAGGCACAATGGCTCACACCTATAATCACAGCACTTTGGGAGGCCAAGGTGGGAGGACCACTTAAGCCTAGGCAAAATAGTGAGACCCTGTCTCAAAAAAAAAAAAAAAATTAGAAACTAGCCAGGTGTGGTGACATACACCTGTGGTTTCAGCTACCCAGGAGGCTGAGGTGGGAGGACCGCTTGAGCCTAGGGTGATTGTGGCTGCCATGAGCAATGATCATGCCACTGCACTCCAGGGTGGGTGGCAGAGCAAGTCCCTCTCTCAAAAACAAACAAACAAAAAAATAGATTGAATTCTTAATATTGCATAGATATAAATCCTCTCCAAATTTATATATATGTAATACACATGTATGTATACACCCACATAATATATAAAGAGATATAATACAATCTTAATAAAAAAGCCCAGCAGGATATATTTGCATAAATAACAAGCTGATTCTAAAATTTATACCAAAATTTAAAAGGTACTGAAATGCAAAAAGAAAAAAATTCAGAAAGAACAAATATAGGAGATTTATATTACCAATATGAATACTTATTATTTAGCAATAATATTTAAGACAAAGTGGTTTTGAAGCAACATTAGGTGTACTAAAGAATGAAACAGAATGTAGAGTCAAGAAAAATACTTTTACAGATCACTCTTCTAATTTGTAACAAAGAAAATACTGTAGTTCCGTGGGGAAAATGGTTGTCTTTTCAATAAATAGTGTTGGATTATTTTGATAAACAAATGTGAAACTGAACCCTACTTCACATCAATCCGCTAATCAATTCCATTGCAAATCTAAATGTGAAAGATAGCACAACAAAAAATTTTAAGAAGAAAATAAGAGAATATCTTTATTACTTTGAAGTACAAAAAGGGAAAAACTGATTAATTAGACTATATGGAAATTTTTAATTTCTGTTTTTCAAAAGCACCAACAAGAGAGAGTGTATGGTATTCTGATATTGGACAAAAAGTATTGCAAGACTGTGATCCCTAAGAATAGAAAAATAAGCCATGTAAGTTCTAAAATTACTCTACGTTTCTTCCTGGAGATGCTTTCCAAACCACAAAACAGAGAACGATATTTGAAAACAAATAACAACATAATTGTTGAGCTGAGGAGAGAAAAATTAGAGTTCACAGAGGCTGGACAGCTGGAATTTGCAATCTGAATACCAGAAGGAAGAGAGCACTTCAAAGAAAGAGCTACATAATTTTTTTTGATCCCCTAGAAGATTTTGCTCAATACTAAGTTATGCATCTGTAGGGTGAGACTTCATAATGACTGGCAAAAAGTGACTACTAGGAGTTATAATATGAATAACTACCAGAGCTTTCATGGGTCTAAGAATGAAAGGGTACACACTGGCTCAAATGGAAAGACCTCTTTGAACACCAGACATCCATTACATACCCTATATTAGTGGTAGGGTTAAACTATCTGTAACAACTATGCTGAGCACACCCTAAAATCATAAAAAGCAAACTGTTAAAATGATTAAGCTGCTCTTCAAGTATATTAACTGCCTGCTGGAACAAAGGTCAACCCTTATTAAGGGAAATAACAACAGGGAGACTCTCAACAATTCCACCTTTACAATGCTTATCCTATGATTAAAAAAAGAAAAAGGTATGCAAAGGACAAAAAACTTTGTCTCATAACCAGAAGAAAAAAAAAGAATACAAATAGACCCAAAAGTGACAGAGTTGATGAAATTAGAGAAAAGTCTGCAGAACTATTTTAAATGTGTTCAAGTTTTATAAAGAATATTTAAATTCAATTAAGAAAGAAATGGAAACTGTTAAGATGAATCAAATGGAGCTTTCAGATTCTAAATATGCAATATCTTACATGCACAAATAAATAAATAAAAGAAACACTAGAAAGAGTTTGCAACAGATTATAAAGAAAGGTCTGTGAACTGTATGGAAGGAAAATAGAAAATATCCAAACTGAAGCACAGAGAGAAAAGTAAACAAAGTCTGGAAAAGAAGAGAAGGAGTCCAGGCACAGCGGCTCATGCCTGTAATACCAGGACTTTGGGAGGCGGAGGTAGGCAGACCACTTGAGGTCAGGAGTTCAAGACAAGCCTGGCCAGCATGGCAAAAACCCATCTCTACTAAAAATACAAGAATTATCCAGGCACGTTGGTGGGGGCCTGTAGTCCCAGCTACTCAGGAAGCTGAGGTGGGAGGATCAGCTGAGGCTTCAGTGAACCCTAATCACACCAATGCACTCCAGCCTGGGTGACAGAACAAGACCAAGTTCTCAAAAAAGAAAAAAGAGGAGAGAGAGAGAGAGAGGAGAGAGAGAGAGAGAAAGAAAGAAAAAGAAAGAAAGAACTAATCCTCCATAAATAATGAGACAATATATATAAGACAACTAGTCTAATATAAATATTATTAGTATAATTGGAGTCCAAAAAATAGGAGAGGTGGAAGCAAAAGCAATGTTTAAAAAGTACTAGCTAGGAGTTTTCCAAATTGAATAAAAAATATAAATGCACAGATCCAAGGAGCACAACAAAACACAGGCAGGGTAATAAAATAAATCAAATCCAAAGCACATTATACTCACATTTCAGAAAAGTAACCATAAAGTGGCAATATTAAATGCCACCAGAAGAAAGAACACCTTATATACACTGTAAAAAAATTACTGCTGCCTTCCCATCAAAAACAATGCAAAGCAAACTAACAACAGAAAGCACAAACACACACACACACACACACAAAACCCCCAAAATAGTGAAGTGACATCTTTAAACGAATAAGAGAAAAAAAAAAAACTAAAATTTTATATCTGGAAAAAAAATTTCAAGAATTGAATGCCAAATAGACATTTTAATTCAAGCAAAGATGAAAAAAATTGTCAGCAGCTGGCTTGTACTACAAGAAATATAAAAATGATAGTTGGGGCTGAAGGAGAAAGACATCAGATTGAAATTCACAACTACACAGAACAATAAATAGTACTAGATACATGTGATCATAAAATAATTCATTTAAAATTATTTTTAAAAGATAAATATTCAAAGAAAAATAATTTTCCTATAAGCTGTCTAATACATGTAAAAATAAATTATATGACAATAATAATGCAAACAAGAAGAGAGAAAGAATAATGCTCATATAAATTAAGATATAGTATAGTTTAATTTAAAGGCAGACTATGGTAGGTTAATGTTGTAACTACTATTTTTTAATGAAATAAAATTAATAAAGAAGAAATATAGTTTAAAGGCCAAAATTAACAAAAACTCAATATTTTAAAAAGCATGAAACGACTGAAGAGGTTGTACATGACGGACAAGGGTAAATATGAGACAGGAGAGATGCATGGTATCAGATCATGAAGAGTCTTAGCAGACATGCTAATGCATAGACCATTAATGTAATGGGAAGTCACTCACTGAAATCTTTCAGCAAAGAGATTTTTATTTTAGAAAAAGCATTCTGACAGCAATGCAGAGTGCATTATTATGTAACGTATTTAAAACAGATGATGCCAGGGGAGAGGCTAAGAGGAGAGCATTACACAACTGAGTATGAAGACTAATGGCAATATACTATATTTTCTGAGGTGGCAATATAGCTATATAAATTTGTAAAAACCATTGAACTATACCCCCTTTAAAAGGGGTAAAATTTACTATTTTAAATTGTGTCTTAATAAACTTAAATTAGAAAGAGAAAGATGTAAGAAGTCTGGGGGGCAGGAAAACATTTGCAATAATGTAGAAGAGAAATGACAAAAGTCAAATTTAAGACAGTGGCCTACAGGGAAAAGGAGAGTTCAGATGACAAAGATATTTACAAGAAGGAAGGGACAGGACATGGTGAATTACCGGATGTAAAACATAAGGAATATCTCGTTCAATGTTTCTTATGAAGGAAGCTGGGTGCATTGCAGATACCTTTAGCCAAAATAGGAAATTCTGGCTTCAACATTTGTGGGGACAATTGAATGAATAAATCTAGGGGTGAAACAGTGGTTATAAGGAGGAAAAAACCATTTAGAGAGTAAATATATATATATATATTTGTTGAATTTGAGATACTATTAAGATCACAAGTTGGAAATTTATATTTGGTGGTTAAATAAAGAGGTCTAGTTGTTCGGCGTGAGGCCTTCACTAATAATTGGAATTTCAGAGTCATCAGGGTCTCTCACTCAGTCGCTGTACCATTCACACTGTTCCTGCTGTAGTTCAACATCACTCACGTGATTGTAATCCTCTTCTACCCTGTTTTTTCTGAACTCCAATCCATCCTTAATGTTGCTGTTAGTTGTGTCTTCCTTCTATTCAGAATAGATTGTGTCACTATTTCATTAACCATTTCCTTGTTAGCCATTATATTTAAAATTGCATTGAGATTATTTCATCATGTACATAAGACCCTAGCATCATGACCCGAGCCTACCTTTTCAAGTGATTTTCCACTAACCCTGTATTTGTGGTCCACATTCTCTGGCTGAATACAATCATACTGTGTTCCTGGACACAACCTGCATTTTACAATCTCCCTGCCTTTTGCACAGTGTTTTCTACTCTGGAAATATCTTCTTTCTTGTTTTCTGCAGGTGTAAGTCTTCCAGCCTCCACTACTACTTTCTTCGCAAATTAATGCACACTTGTACAGATATAATACATTCCTTATCATTAACAAGTGAATAGAGTTACCATCCATCCTTCAAAACCCATCAGCTTGTATTTTGCTGATATTTTTCAAGTTATGTTGGGCTGTATAAAAAGTATTCCTTTGATTCCACATAAAAGCCCATTTTGCAGAAGGGTAAACTAAAATTCAATACCCTGGGTGATTGCACTGAATAAATAAAATGCTAATGATTGGTAAGACTTAAACATCACAGTGTTCCGGATCCAAATCCTGAGCTTTGCCTCCATACCTTTGTCTTTTTATAAAAGCTAGATTCACCCTTGTGATTTATTTCCATCTTCTCATCCCATTAGTTTAGAATCTCCTTGTGAGTAATTATGATGCCTCATTTATCTCTATGTTCTTGGCCTTGCTTAACATGATGCTCAATACCTGTATGCTTTCGGTATATTCATTGTTGAAAGGATGTGAAAGAGATTCTGCATATAAAAATTATTTTAAGAGATTCATTTTTAAATTTGCCAATGTAAAATGGCACTGCTACCACAGTTTTCATATTTAATGAGAAGACAAACTGATGATTTGTCACTTTTAATAAAATAGTTCAAGTTACTTTCTCTAGTGTTGGATTAATATTAATGTTACCCTTTTGATAGAATGCATAATAATAGTAGCAATAGGGACATTAGGATTATTACTTACATGACTTCTGAAAAAAATTTACTTTGGGATGTACAATTGTTGCTAGATTTAAAAGTGGTGTAGTGAAGAAAAGATGCAGTGAGAGAAGAAAAACTGTATCAAGTTCAAACTACATCATCAAATCTATCTATCTATCTATCTATCTATCTATCTATCTATCTATCTATCTATATCTATCTATCTACACGAACTGAGGTCTACTCGGGGTAAACTGAAGTTTTGATCTTCAATTTCTGCTTTATTCTCCCTTTAAATGAAATTGTCTTGAAGGATAAAGTTTTACATTAATACAGATGCTTATGCAAGGAACTTTATCATACCTTTGAGAGATAATGGACACATTAATTCGATGTCAGAGGAATTCTTTAAGCATATGAAATTTTCTATTATCAGTATATAGCACAAATATCTGTTGTAATGCATATGATCTAGCTCAGTTTGTGTGGTTCTTGTCACATCACTAGATAATTTGGACCTAAACACGAGCCATCACTAATGGCTGGTGATGTGGTGTTTGGGTGGCTCTAACTACAGAACAAAAATATTTTTGTGACTTAGTGTGCCACTGTGGTAATTAGGCTATGATTTCTCCAAAAGGACGATAAAAATGCCCTATGCTAATACTTCATTTATCTATGCCCTAGAATTCCACTTTAAAACCTATTTTAGCTACGGAACCCTTTTCAGTTTATAGATACAGAGCCACTCTCTCCTTCTGCCTGCCACCTTCTGCTAGCACTTCAGTCTGAGCAAACCTTCAGTACCTTCCAGTCTAAGTTTCATGCTGGCCAGAATCTGCCACCCCTTCAGTCTTTCTGTGTTAACTCTGAGAGCAGAGGAAATTTTTCCTTTTTCTCATATCCAAAGACTGTTACACGTCCTAGTACAGACATGTTACTATTTCTCCCAAGAGAGGAACTCTTGGGGGCTTTCAAAGGGGTTCTAAAATTATCACTAATTTAAAATTATCACTAATACTACTGAAAGTCCTAAGGAAACTACTTAGTAACTCTCAGCTTTTGTTTCTTCATATGGAAAAAAAATGTGTCTATAAAAATGTTCAATAACCCCATAGACATTAGGATCAAATAATAAAAGATGATAGAAAAGATCTAAGCAAAACATAAATGTCTGAGTTATTTTAAAATGCTTCCTAATTTAATAATAACAACATTAGGGCTAGCGAAAAACAGAATATGTTAAGTAATTCAGAAGATCTTCTGCTTAAATGCAAAATGCAGTTTACACAGGATTTTACAAAATAATGTCAGCCCACCACTTGCAGTTCTATGTGAGAGGGAAATTTAATTATTATACATTTTAAAAAGAAATTAGAAATGCTAAATTGGGCATGGTTGGCAACCAGGATGCTTATGGAGTAGGCTTTGTTGAAAAAGAAAAAAATGGTACCTCAGTCGGTTCGGCTTCTGTAACAGAATACCATAAACCGTGTGGCTTAGAAACAAAAATTTCCCAGGTTCTGGAGGCTGGAAGTTTGGTACAAGGGTGCCAGCATGGCTGGGTTCTGGTGAGGGTCCTCTTTCAGTTTACAAACTTCCAACCTTTCTTTGTGTCCTTTCATGGTGGAAGGAGGGCTAGCAAACTTTTCAGTTTTTTGGTGGTTTTTTTTTGTTTTGTTTTGTTTTGTTTGAGACGGAGTCTCGCTGTGTCGCCAGGCCAGAGTGCAGTGGCTGGCGTGATCTCGGCTCACTGCAACCTCCGACTCCCTGGTTCAAGCGATTCTCTTGACTCAGCCTCCCGAATAGCTGGGATTATAGGCATGCACCACCATACCCAGCTAATTTTTGTATTTTTAGTAGAGACGGGGTTTCACCATGTTGGCCAAGATGGTCTGATCTCCTTACCTTGTGATCCGCCCACCTCGGCCTCCCAAAGTGCCGGAATTACAGGCGTGAGCCACCGCACCCGGCCTCAGAGTCTCTTTTACAAGGGCACTGATCTCATTCATGAGGGCTTGACCCTCGTGATCTAAAAACCTCTCAATGGACCCAACTCCTAATATCATCACATTGGGGGTTAAGATTTCAAATTATGAATTTTGGGGTGACACAAACATAGTTCGTGCTAGATGAGTTTTTCTCCGTATATAATTATTTTCCTGTCTTCCAACTGTGCTGAACAGGAAATAAAATGTTTTTCAATTTCTCAGTAGAATTTCTCTATAGCATTGATAACGATGGTGATGTCAATGGCAATTTACTTCTAGAAACATGTAGGCATGAAAATGATGACTTGAAATGATAAAATATTTATAACATACCCTAAAATGGCTTGCAGTTTCTTAATGGATGTATTATTATTCAAAATTTCAAAGTAGTTTCAATTTAGGATCATCAATCATGAAACATTTTAAAAATTAATTTTTGCTTTTCCTCACATAAATCAGAAAGTTTCATTTCCATGATAGCAATAAACTAAAAAAAGTCATGATTGAAAATTAAAATGGTTATAAGAGCATGTTAATTTTCATAGGTTGTGATATCAAAAATTGTTCTCCATCTTTATCTTGTCAATACCAAATATGTTTAATGAAACAGATAATACAACTTCTGATGTATCACTTTTAAACTAGAGGTAAAGTAGAATAGCTTCCTTAAATATAAACAACAAAAAAGGAGTTAGTGTGTAGCTTACTCAAGATTCCATTATATATGTATCTGAATTTCCTCACCAAAACCAAAACGTCACCTAGTGCCATTTTTTTTTTTGTATTACCATATTCCAATAAAAGAAACCAGGGATTCCTGGATTAATGTCTTCTTTAAGGGGAAGAACATATTCAAGATGATCCTGATGGAGCATATACCCTGTGTGTATATGTCATAGCAGTGAGAAAAATGATACCTCAGTCATAGCAGTGACATATACACACAAGGTATATGTCAAAGGGATACAGAAGCTACTTAAAAAACTAACAGTAGCCAAAACAAGAAAAATGGTTGGACTATAATTTAAAGTATAAAATTAATATCTATGTGACCATACTGATATAATGTAATGACTGAAGAAATAAATAAATTAGAATTAAAATAATCTTCCATATAAAGGAATTCCAAATATTTTATGTAAATATTCTGCCCTCAATAGGGAGCTAGAACATAACTCCCTACTCCTTAAGTGTGATATGTGATGACTTCCTCCCAAAAAGTACAAATGGAAAGGGCTGGGAAGAGTAACTTCACATTGCAGAAAACTGACAGACACTTCCTCAGCCTTGTAGGTGATCAAGGTGAAGATCAACAGTGATAAGTGATATTGATAAGATGTACTCTTGATATGATTTGGTAGGAATGACAATTTAACCCTGTTGTCTTTCCTCTCGAAACTGTAACCCCAGTCAAGTCATCAAAAGACTATGAAACAAGTTGCAACTGAGGTATATTCTACAAAATATCTAAGCAGTACTGAACACTACTGTCAAAGTTATGAAAACCAAGAAAACAGTCTAAGAAACTGTCACAGCGAAGAGGCGCCTAAAGAGACATGCTAACTAAATCCAATATGGTATCCTAGATGAGATTCTGAAATGAAAAAAAAGGGGGCATTAGGTTAAAAACTATAAAAATTAGAAAAAATATAGACTTTAGTTAATAATAACATATCAATATTGGTTCATTAATTGTAAGACATATTCCATAATTATTTAAGATATAAATAATAGGAGAAACTGAATATGAGATACATAAAAACTCTCTATATTATCTTTGTAATTTTTGTGTAAATCTGAAACTATTCTAAAACTAAAAGTTTATTAAAAATAAAAATAAAAATACTAAAAGGTACATTAAATCAAATTCTACTTACATACATTCTATAACATATATATGTCTATATACGTATATATATACATACATATATACACATATATATACACATATATGTACATGCATATACATGATGTATATACTTCAGACAGTGAATTTTCATCTCTGTCCTTTTATTTAACTTTACTTTCTTTAACATTTTAGAGACAGAATTATAGAGGATTGTTCTATGATTTTAAAGACTGGAAAAACAGCCATTCCTTTGTGTCTCTTTTTACAGACTTTTATATTATTTTGTTTCAAAATTAGCTATTGGAACTTGTCCGGTCATTGTAGGAATAGGATGAGAAATAGCTTCTATTTTAGTAGCTTATTTTATTTAGAGCCAGTTACCATGTACTTTAGAATTCACTTGAAAATAAATCTCTGTCTTCAGCCTTCACGCTGTAGACAGTCAACAAAAAGAAATAAGTGGGTATATTTAAACTTCAACACAATGCACTTTGGTGCTTAGGTGATGGAAGAAGGGTATAGTTGGGATGGGGGAAGAATGCTCTCCAGATGCTGTTTCATTTCCACCTTGCATTTTTAAAAAATCACCATATGGTATAAGCAAATGGAAACACTAATTGGATAGGTCAGAGTGTTATTATTACTTTACCTAGAGGTAATCTTTAGTGATTAGTGCCTCATGGATTTTACTATGTAATGAAAGCAGATGTTAAACAAACACTAAAGTCACTAAGCAGCATATGCAATTTCAAAGAGACCTGTGTAGTTCATACACTTCCCATTCTACTTTATACATACATATATGCATGTATATATATTCATACATCCACTGAAGAAAGTGAATTTTCATCTGTGTTCATTAACTTTACTTTCTTTAACATATTAGAGACAGACTTATGGAGGATTGTACTAACATTGTAAAGACTGGAAAAATAGACATCCCTTTGTGTCTCTTTTTAAAGACTTTATTTGAGCCAGCCAGTTGCCAATTATTTTGCTATTTAAAGAAATCATGTTGCTAAAACAGAAGTCTCTTAAATCAATTTCTTTAGTAACTCCAACTCAATGAAAACATCAAAGTATCTAAATGCAGTAAGAAGTCTGGATTTCCAGTGATGTGGAAGGAGAAAATAACCTTTCCACCTTTAAGCATAACATATGCTGTTACTTGAAAGAAAAAAGGTCTCAGAGGTATCCCAATACAGTGTCCTATAATTAAACTCAGATGTATGTTTGACCCTTAGACTCTTCCTTCCCTCAAGATACTTGAAAGGAGAGTAGATTGAAGGCATTAAAAGTTTAACCTGTGCTGGTTGCTTCGGAGGATGAGCCTTATGTTTTTACACAGAGGTGCCGGTATCAGTCATTTTAGAGGAAGTTGTTTTCTTAGGCACCCTAGGTCCGTGATAGTGCTGTAAGTGTTGGTAACTCTTTTGCATATATGAAATATGACTCAAGTCATATTAACAAAAAAAATGTGTGGAATTGCAAGGAAGAATTTTGCTTGAAGGATATGAACAATTTGGGTCAAATCTACATATTCTTATGGCTGATTTGTTATAAACCTTTGTGTTTTTGTTAGATGTACATAATATATTCGAAAGGAGAATTAACAGAAGTGTTAAAATGTATGTGTTCAGTATCTAATTCTGGTTTCGCTTGATAAAGATGATCATTTGGTACCAAAATTACATGGATTGGCTCTATCTTCTGCCCAAATTCCTGAATCCCCATTTGTGTTGTGCCTGTGAATCAGCACCTGAGTATATGGGCATATGCAAACATTTTTTTTTTTTTTTTTCTTTTTGAGATGGAGTCTCGCTCCGTCGCCCAGGCTGGAGTGCTCATTGCAAGCTCCGCCTCCCGGGTTCACACCATTCTCCTGCCTCAGCCTCCCGAGTAGCTGGGACTTCAGGCGCCCACCACCACGCCTGGCTAAGTTTTTGTATTTTTAGTAGAGACAGGGTTTCACCATGTTAGCCAGGATGGTCTTGATCTCCTGACCTTGTGATCCGCCTGCCTCAGCCTCCCAAAGTGCTGGGATTACAGGTGTGAGCCACCGCGCCCGGCGCAAACTTTTTTTTCCTATTTCTTTTTTTTCTTTATTTCTTAACGAAACAAAACAAAACAAAACACAGACAAAAAACAAAACAAAACAGAAAATGGGATCCATGTGCAGGACGGGCAGCTTCGTTCCATAGGTATATGTGTGCCATGGTAGTTTGCTGCACCTATTGACCCATCCTCTAAGTTCCCTCCCCTCACCCCTGAACCCCCAACAGGCCCTGGTGTGTGTTGTTCCCCTCTCAGTGTCCATGTGTTCTCAACGTTCAGCTCCCTCTTATGAGTGAGAACATGAGGTGTTTGGTTTTCTGTTCCTGTGTTTGCTGAGAATGATGGCTTCTAGCTTCACCCATGTCACTGCAAAGGACGTGATCTCATTCCTTTTTATGGCTGCATAGTATTCCGTGGTGTATATGTACCCCACATTTTCTTTATCCAGTCAATCATTGATGGGCATTTGGGTTCGTTCCAAGTCTTTGGTATTGTAAAGAGTGCTGCTGTAAACATATGTGTGCATGTGTCTTTATAGTAGAATAATTTATAATCCTTTGGGTATATACTTAGTAATACTCAGGATTACTGGGTCAAATGGTATTTGGGGTTATAGATCTTTGAGGAATCACCATACTGTCTTCCACAATGGTTGAACTAATTTACATTCCCGCCAGCAGTGTAAAAGCATTCCTACTTCTCCAAAGCCTCACCAGCATCTATTGTTTCCTGATTTTTTAGTAATCGCCATTCTGACCAGCATGAGATGGTATCTCATTGTGGTTTTGATTTGCATTTCCATGATGATCAGAGATGCTGAGCTTTCTTTCATATGTTTGTTGGCTGTGTAAATGTCTTCTTTTGATAAGTGTCTGTTCATATCCTTTGCCCACTTTTTGATGGAATTGTTTTTTTCTTGTAAATATGTTTAAGTTCTTTGTAAATTCTGGGCATTAGACATTTGTCAGATGGGTAGATTGCGAAAAATATCTCCCATTCTGTGGGTTGCCTGTTCACTCTGATGATAATTTCCTTTGCTGTGCAGAAGAACTTTAATTTTTTGTTTGTTTGTTTGTTTTTATGCAAGCACAAGTTTAATGCACAGTATCAGAGAGGAGAAAGTGTTCAACATCCGAGTTATCAAAGATTCTAGGAGTTCCAGAGCCAGGACACAGGTGTGTAGCAAAGCAGCAGGTGCAGGTATACCTTGTTCATTGCCTTTCACTTTCCTATGCTTTGCAGATACTGCATTTTCTACAAGTTGAAGGTCCGTGGCAAACCTGCATTGACTAAGTCTATCGGCACCATTTTTCCAACAGCATATGCTTACTTGGTGTCTCTTTGTCACATTTTGGTAATTCTTGCAATATTCAAGTATTTTCATTATTACTGTGTTATGGTGATCTGCGCCAGGTGATAATTAATGTTACTATTTTAATTGTTTTGTACTACCATAAACCATGGACCAAGCCAATATAAGATAGCAAAATGAATCAATAAATGTTGTGTGTGTTCTGACTGCTCCACCCATAGGCCATTCCCCCTTCTCCTCAGGCCTCTCTGTTCCCTGAGACACAACAATATTGAAATTAGGATTACTAATAACCCTACAATGGCCTGTAAGAGTTTAAGTGAAAGGAAGAGTCACAAGTCTTTCTCTTTAAGTCAAAAGCTAGAGCTAATTAAGCTTTGTGAAGAAGTCATGTCAAAAGCCAAGATAGGCTGAAAGCTAGGCCTCTTGTACCAGCCAGTTGGCCAAGTTGTGAACACAAAGGAAAAGTTTTTGAAGAAAATTAAAAGTGCTACTCCAGTGAACACACGAATGATAAGAAAGCAAAACACCCTTCATACAATCTGGATGTTTGACCTCTCCAAATCTCATGCTGAAATGTGATGTCCAGTATTCAAGGTGGGGCCTGGTGGGAGATGGCTGGATCATGGGAGTAAATCCTTCATAAATGGTTTAACACCATTCCCTTGCAAGTGAGTTATTGCTCAGTTAGTTCATATGGAACCTGGTTGTTTAAAAGTCTGGGACCTCCCACTTTTCTTTCCCTTGCTCCCACTCTCGCAATGTGATATGCTGGTTCACCGTGGCTTCTGCTATGATTGGAAGCTTCCTGAGGCCCTCACCAGAAGCAGATGCTGGTGCCATATCTGTTCAGCCTGCAGAACGCTGAGCCAATTAAATCCCTTTTCTTTATAAATACCCAGCCTCAGGTATTCCTTTATAGAAACACAAGAATGGCCTAACACAAAACTTGTTGCTAATAGGGAGAAAGTTGTAGTGCTCTGAATAGAAGATCAAACAAGCCACAACATTCCCCTAAGCCAACACCTCATTCAGAGTAAGGCCTTACATTTTCTTTCACTTTTCAAATTCTATAAAGTCTAAGAGAGGTGAGGAAGCTGCAGAAAAGAAATTTGAAGCTAGCAGAGTTGGTTCATGAGTTTAAGGGAAAGAACCCATTGCCACAACATAAAAGTACAAGGTGAAGCAGAAGTGCTGGTGTAAAACTGCAGCAAGTAATCCAGAAGATCTAGCTAAGACCACTGATGGAGGTAAATACACTAAACAACAGAGTTTTACAAAACAGCCTTCTATTAAAAGAAGATGCCATCTGGGACTTTCATAGTTAGAAGGCAATGTCTGGCTTCAAACTTCAAAGAACAGGCTGTCTTGTTAGGGGCTAATGCAGCTGGTGACTTTAAGTTAAAACCAATCCTTATTTACCATTCCAAAAATCCTAGGTTCCTTAAGAGTTATGCTAAATCTACTCTGCCTGTGCTCTAAAAATGCAACAATAAAGCCTAAATGACACTACATCTGTTTACAGTATGGTTTCCTGAATTTTTCAAGCCGACTGTTGAGAACTACTGCTCAGGGAAAAAAACAAAACAACAACAACAAAACACAAACAAACAAAAAAAAGAAATCTCCTTTCAAAATATTACTACTTCTCATTGCCTAAGCACCTGGTTACCCAAGAGCTCTGATGGAGATATACAAGGAGATTTCTGTTTTCATGCCTGCTAACACAACATCTATTCTGCGGCCCATAAATCAAGGAGTAACTTTGACTTTCAAGTCTTACTACTTAAGAAATACATTTTGTAAGGCTATAGCTGCCATAGATAGTGATTATTCTGATGGATGTGGGCAAATTAAATAAAAAACCCTTTGGAAAGGATTCACCATTCTAGATGCCATTAAGAACATTTCTAATTCATGAAAGGCAGCTAAAATACCAACATTAGTAAGGGTGTGGAAGAAGTTGATTCCAGCCCTCATGGATGATGTTGGGGGTTCAAGCCTTCAGTGGAGGAGGTAATTGCAAATACCATAGAAATAGCAAGAAAGCTGGAGTTACAAGTGGAGCTTGAAGATGTGACTGAATTGCTACAATCTCATGATGAAACTTAAATGAATGAAGAGTTGCTTCTTATAGATTAGCAAAGAAAATTGTTTCTTGAGATGGAATCTACTCTGGGTAAGATGCTGTGAACATTGTTGAAAGGACAACAAAGGATATTTAGAATAGTTCATAAACGTAGTTGATAAAGCAGCTGTTGCTTTATCAAGCCTGTTGCTTTATTAAGCCTGTTGGACTTGAGAGGATTGATTCCAATATTGAAAGAAGTTCTACTGTGGACAAAATGCTATCAAACAGCATCACATGTTACAGAGGAATCTTTTATGAAATTAAGAGTCAATCAAGATGGCATACTTTACTGTTGTCTTATTTATTAAAATTACCAGTTACCCCAACCTTCAGCAGCCACTACTTTATCACTCAGCAGTCATCAACATCAAGGCAAGACCCTCCACCAGCAAAAATATTATGACTCACTGAAGGCTCAGGTGACTGTTAGAATTTTTTAGTAATATAGTATTTTTAAGCTATCTACATTTTTTTAATTCTAACATGATGAGTTTATTCGAGAGTAAGCAAAAAGGATTATAATCTGGGAAGCACGGCTATAGCAAGCCATAGGGACATCAAGCCAAAGGTAAAGAAAAATTTTTACTGGCAAGGAGAAGTTATGTAAGCTGCTTGGAGACAGAGTTCATTGGTTCTTGATACTTCAAGCTAGAATTAGCATCAGTTCATTGGTAGAGATGTTGTTGCTAGGCAAGTGTTCTTTTGAGAGCATCTTATCAGAATTGCTGCAGTCCTAAATAATGTCTAGTGATAAACCTAGTCATAGATATATGTGCATACATGCAAAACGTAGATCATGAAAAGTATGAGGTGTAAAATATGAAGGAATTTCTTATGGGGTTATTTTAGAAAGTCCTTGAAATTGTTCTTATC
This sequence comes from Pongo abelii, assembly GCF_028885655.2. Classification (NCBI taxonomy): domain Eukaryota; kingdom Metazoa; phylum Chordata; class Mammalia; order Primates; family Hominidae; genus Pongo; species Pongo abelii. The sequence continues at coordinate 91,773,612 of NC_071991.2, forward strand.
TCAGATGTGCAAGCATGAGCTGTCCTTCTTTGTGTTTTCCTGGCTCCAGTTTGCTTGGGTCTCACAAAAGTGACTTTATCTTGCTATCTGCAACTTTAGTCACTCCCTTTCCTCCAACTCCTGTATGGAACCAATATCATAGTTTCTGGATTTCTTTTCCTAAGTTACTTTTTGTACAACTGTGCAGATAAATACATATTTTCTTATTCCCTCTTCTTTCTTGCACAAAATGTTCCATACCATAAACACTTTCTCACACTTTGCTTTTTACGTTTAACACTATATCTTGGAAGCCAATCCATATCAGTTTATAGATGTCATCCTCATTCTTTTTTTTTAAATTATACTTTAGGTTCTGGAATACATGTGCATAACGTGCAGGTTTGTTACGCAGGTATACATGTGCCATGGTGGTTTGCTGCACCCATCAGCCCATCATCTACACTAGGTATTTCTCCTGATGCTATCCCTCCCCTAACCCCCACCCTCTGACAGGCCCTGGTGTGTAATGTTCCCCTCCCTGTGTCCATGTGTTCAAAATGTTCAACTCCCACTTATGAGTGAGAACATGCAGTGTTTGGTTTTCTCTTCTTGTGTCAGTTTGCTGAGAATGATGGCTTCCAGCCTCATCCATGTCCCTGCAAAGGACATGATTTCATTCTTTTTATGGCTGCATAGTTAGTATTCCATGGTGTATATGTGCCACATTTTCTTTATCCAGTCTATCATTGATGGGCATTTGGGTTGGTTCTAAGTCTTTGGTGTTGTGAATAGTGCTGCAATAAACATACGTGTGCATGTATCTTTATAGTAGAATGATTTATAATCCTTTGGGTATGTACCCAGTAATGAGATTGCTAGGTCAAATGGTATTTCTGGTTCTAGATCCTTGAGGAATGGCCACACTGTCATCCACAATGGCTGAACTAATTTGTACTCCCACCAACAGTGTAAAAACTTTCCTATTTCTCCCCATCCTCTTCAGCATCTGTTGTTTCCTGACTTTTTAATGATAGCCATCCTAACTGGCATGAGATGGTATCTCATCATGGTTTTGATTTTCATTTCTCTAGTGACCAGTGAGGAAAAACTTTTTATCATATGTTTCTTGGCCACATAAATGTCTTATTTTGAGAAGTGTCTGTTCATATCCTTCGCCCACTTTTTGATGGAGTTGTTTGGTTGTTTTTCTTGTAAATTTGCTTAACTTCCTTGTAGATTCTGGATATTAGCCCATTGTCAGATGGATAGATTGCAAAAATTTTCTCCCATTCTGTAGGTTGCCTATCCATTCTAATGATAGTTTCTTTTGCAGTGCAGAAGCTGTTTAGTTTAATTCGATCCCATCTGTCAATTTTGGCTTTTGTTGCCATTGCTTTTGGTGTTTTAGGCATGAAGTCCTTGCCCATGACTATATCCTGAATGGTATTGCCTAGGTTTTCTTCTAGGTTTTCCCTAGAAGAAAATGTTAAATGTTAGGTCTAACATTTAAGTCTTTAATCCATCTTGAGTTAATTTTTGTATAAGGTGTAAGGAAGGAGTCCAGTTTCACCATTTGTTGGGAATCCTTTCCCCATTGCTTGTTTTTGTTAGGTTTGTCAAAGATCAGATGGTTGTAGATGTGTGGTGTTATTTCTGAGGCCTCTGTTCTGTTCCATTGGCCTATATATCTTTTTTGGTACCAATACCATGCTGTTTTGGTTACTGTAGCATTATATTATAGTTTGAAGTCAGGTAGCATAATGCCTCCAGCTTTGTTCTTTTTGCTTAGGATTGTCTTGGCTATACAGGCTCTTTCTTGGTTCCATATGAAATTTAAAGTAGTCTTTTTTTCCATATGAAATTTAAAGTAGTCTTTTTTCCATATGAAATTTAAAGTAGTCTTTTCTAAGTCAGTGAAGAAAATCAATAGTAGCTTGATGGGAATAGCATCGAATCTGTATATTACTTTGGGCAGAATGGCCATTTTCATGATATTTATTCTTTCTATCCATATGCATGGAATGTTTTTCCATTTGTTTGTGTCCTCTCTTATTTACTTGAGCAGTGATTTGTAGTTCTCCTTGAAGAGGTCCTTCACATCCCTTGTAAGTTGTATTCCTAGGTATTTTATTCTCTTTGTAGCAATTGTGAATGGGAGTTAACTCATGATTTGGCTCTCTATTATTGTCGTATAGGAATGCTTGTGATTTTTGCACATTGATTTGGTATCCTAAGACTTTGCTGAAATTGCTTATCAGCTTGAGTTTTCGGGCTGAGATGATGGGATTTTCTACATATACAATCATGTTATCTGCAAACAGAAACAACTTGACTTCCTCTCTTCCTATTTGAATACCCTTTATTTCTTTCTCTTTCCTGATTGTCCTGGCCAGAACTTCCAATACAACGTTGAATAGGAGTGGTGAGAGAGGGCATCCTTTTCATGTGCCAATTTTCAAAGGCAATGCTTCCAGCTTTTGCTCATTCAGTATGATATTGGCTGTGGGTTTGTCATAAATAGCTCTTATTATTTTGAGATATGTTCCATCAATATGTAGTTTATTGAGGGTTTTCAACATGAAGAGATGTTGAATTTTATCAAAGGCCTTTTCTGCTTTTATTGTGATAATCATGTGGTTTTTGTCATTGGTTCTGTTTATGTGATGGATTAAATTTATTAATTTGCATATGTTGAACCAGCTGACTTGATTGTGGTGGATAAGCTTTTTGATGTGCTGCTGGATTTAGTTTGCCAGTATTTTAATAATGACTTTTGCATCTATATCCATCAGGGATATTGCCATGAAGTTTCCTTTTTTTGTTGTGTCTCTTCTCAGTTTTGATATCAGGATGATGGCGGCTTCATAAAATGAAGTCCCTCCTTTACAATTGTCTGGAATAGTTTCAGAAGGAATGGTACCAGCTCCCCTTTGTATTTCTGGTAGAATTCAGCTGTGAATCCATTTGGTCCTGGGCCTTTTTTGGTTGGTAGGCTATTACTGCCTCAATTTCAGAGCTTGTTATTGGTCTATTCAGGAATTCAATTTCTTCCTGATTTAGTCGTGGTAGGGCGTATGCATCCAGGAATTTATCCATTTCTTCTAGATTTTTTAGTTTATTTGTGCAGAGATGTTTATAGTATTCTCTCATGGTAGTTTATGTGGGGTCAGTTGTGATATCTGCTTTATTATTTTTTATTGTGTTTATTTCATTCTTCTCTCTCTTCTCCTTTATTAGTCTAGCTAGTGGTCTATCTATTTTGTTAATTTTTTCAAAAAAACAACTCCTGGATTCATTGATTTTTTTTGGAGGGTTTTTTGCTTCTCTATCTCCTTCAGTTCTTCTCGGATCTTAATTATTTCTTCTGCTAGCTTTTGGATTAGTTTGCTCTTGACTCTCTAGCTCTTTTAATTGTGATGCTAGGGTGTCAATTTGAGATCTTTCTAGTTTTCTGATGTGGGCATTTAGTGCTATAAATTTCCCTCTTAAGACTGCTTTAGGCTAGGCATGGTGGCTCATGCCTGTAATCCCAGCACTTTGAGACAACAAGTTGGGCAGATCACAAGGTCAGGAGTTCGAGACCAGCCTGGCCAACATGGTGAAACCCCATCTCTGCTAAAATACATATTAGCTGGGCATGGTGGCACACACCTGTAATCCTAGCTACTTGGGAGGCTGAGCCAGAAGAATCACTTGAACCCAGGAGGTGGAGGTTGCAGTGACCCAAGATCATGCCATTGCACTCCAGCTCTGGGCAACAGAGCAAGACTCCATCTCAGGAAAAAAAAAAAACAAAAAAACAAACCAAAAAAAAACTGCTTTAGCTGTGTCCCAGAGATTCTGGTACATTTTCTCCTTGTTTTCATTGGTTTCAAAGAACTTCTTGATTTCTGCCCGAAATTCATTATTTACCCAGGAGTCATTCAGGAGCAGGTTGTTCAATTTTCATGAAATTGTGTGGTTTTGAGTGAGTTTCTTAATCCTGAGTTCTAATTTGATTGCACTGTGGCCCAAGAGACTGTTTGTTATGATTACAGTTATTTTGCATTTGCTGAGGTGTGTTTTACTTCCAATTATGTGGTCAATTTTAGAATAAGTGTCATGTGACACTGAGAAGAATGTATATTCTGTTGATTTGGGGTAGAGAGTTCTGTAGATGTCTACCAGGTCCACTTGATCCAGAGGTGAGTTCAAGTCCTGAATATCCTTGTTAATTTTCTGTCTCATTGATCTGTCTAATATTGTCAGTGGGATGTTAAAGTCTCCCACTATTATGGTGTGGGAGTCTAAGTCTCTTTGCAGGTCTCTAACAACTTGTTTTATGAATCTGGGTACTCCTGTATTGGGTGCATATATATTTAGAATAGTTGGCTCTTCTTGTTGAATTGTTCCCTTTAACATTTTGTGATGCCCTTCTTTGTCTTTTTTGATTTTTGTTGGTTTAAAGTCTGTTTTGTTGGAGACTAGGATTGCAATCCCTGCTTTTTTTTTTTTTTTTTTTTTTTTGCTTTCCATTTGCTTGGTAAATATTCCTCCATCATTTTATTTTGAGCCTATGTGTGTCTTTTCTTTGCACATAAGACAGGTCTCCTGAATACAGCACACTGATGGGTCTTGACTCCTTATCCAATTTGCCAGTCTGTGTCTTTTAATTGGGGCATTTAGCTCATTTACATTTAAGATTAATATTGTTATGTGTAAATTTGATCATCTCATCATGATGCTATTTGCTTATTTTGCACAGTAGTTGATGCACTACCAGTTCCTTTGTAGTGTCATTGGTCTTTATATTTTGGTGTGTTTTTGCAGTTACTGGTACCAGTTGTTCCTTTCCATATTTAGTGCTTCTTTCAGGAGCTCTCGCAGGGCAGGCCTGGTGGTAACAGAATCCCTCAGCATTTGCTTGTCTGGAAAGGATTTTATTTCTTCTTTGCTTATGAAGCTTAGTTTGGCTGGACATGAAATTCTGGGTTGAAAATTCTTTTCTTCAAGAATGTTGAATATTGGTCCCTAATCTCTTCTGCCTTGTAGAGTTTCTGCTGAGAGGTCCACTGTTAGTCTGATGGGCTTCCCTTTTTAGGTGACCTAACCTTTCTGTCTGGCTGCCCTTAACAGTTTTTCCTTCATTTCAACCTTGGAGTATCTGATGATTGTGTGTCTTGGGGTTGACATTCTCGTGGAGTATCTTAATGGTATTCTCTGTATTTCCTGAATTTGTGTGTTGTCCTGTCTTGATAGGTTGGGGAATTTCTCCTGGATAATATCCTGATGTGTGTTTTCCAGCTTGTTTCTGTTTTCCCTGTCTGCTTCTGATAACTCTAATCAATCATAGGTTCAGTCTTTTTATGAAGTTCCATATTTCTTGGAGGCTTTGTTCTTTCCTTTTCATTCATTGTTCTCTATTCTTGTCTGCATGCCTTATTTCAGTAAGGTGGTCTTCAAACTCTGATATCTTTTCTTCCACTTGGTCGATTTGGCTTTTAATACTTGTGTATGCTTCACAAAGTTCTTATGCTGTGTTTTTCAGTTCCATCAGTTCCATCAGTTATTTCATGTTTCTGTCTAAACTGGTTACTCTAGTTAGGAATTCTTATAACCTTTTATCTAGGTTCTTAGCTTCTTTGCATTGGGTTAGAACATGCTCCTTTGGCTCATTATGGTTTTTTATTACCCATCTTGTGAAGCCTACTTCTGTTTATTTGTCCATCTGATCCTCTGTCCAGTTCCGTGCTCTAGATGGAGAGATGCTGTGATCATGGAGGAGAAGAGGCACTTTGGCTCTTTGGGTTTTTAGCATTTTTTCATTGATTCTTTGTCATCTTTGTGAGTTTGTCTAGTTTCAGCCTTTGAGGCTGCTGACCCTTGGATGGGGTTTTTGTTGTTGTTGTTGATGATGCTATTGCCACTTTCTGCTTCTTTGTTTTTCTTTCAATAGTCTGGCCCCTCTTCTGTAGGGCTGCTGCAGTTAACTGGGCATTCACTTCAGGCCTTATTCATCTGACTCGCTCCCGTGCCTGGAGATGTCATTCAAGGAGACTGGAGAGCAGCCAAGATGGGTGCCTGCTCTTTCTTCTGGAAACTCTGACCTCAAGGGTCACCAACCTGATGCCAGTAGGAATGTTCAACAACCCCTGTTGGATAGGGTGTCCGACAACCCCTGTTAGGGGGTGTCAACCAGTTGGGTGGCATGGGGAGCCAGACCTGTTTAATGAAGCACTTTGTCCCTTAGTAGAGAGGTTGTGTTTCGGTGAGGGGAAGCTCACTTGTCTGGGCTGCCTGGATTCCTCAGAACTACCAGGAGGAGAGGCTACATCTGCTGGTCCACAGAGACTGTGGCCACCCCTTCCCCTAGGGCCTCAGGCCCAGGGAGATCCAAATTCTGTCCCTGAGCCTCTGGCTGGAGTTATAGGATATGCTGCAGGGAAGCCCCTCCTCCACCACTGAGGAAGGATGGGTCAGGGTTAGGCCTGAAGAAGCACTCTGGCCACAGCTGGTGTGTTGGGCTGTGGGGACAAGTCTTGCAGCCTGGAGCTATAGAAATGGGTGCCACCCTTCTGCCACCCAGGGAGCTTAGCATGTTATGCAGTTGTGAGTCCCAGTGCTGCCCCTCCCCGCAGGAGCTCAAACAGCTTAGGCATAGACAGCAGGCAGCCACAGACGGTGCTGGTCACCCCTTCCCCAGGAGTTCGGTAGGCTTAAGCAGATTCCAGCTGAGAGGCTGTAAGAATCTGTGCATCTGGGGTTGGGATGCTAGGTCCCGGTGGCTTGGGTTTGCAAGTGGTATCTTCTCATCCAGAGGTTGCACAGTTCCATGGAAAAAGCACAGTTTCCTTGGCTGGGTAGCCTGCTCACTCACTGCCTCCTTTGGCTGGGGGGAGGGGGTTCCCTTTCTCCCTGTGGCTCTCAGGTGGGCAACCGTACCACACTGCTCTTCCTTCTCTCTGTGGGTCATGCCAGCCTTCTAGTCAATTTTGATGAGAGAATCTGGATACCTTGGTTGCTGGTGAATGCTTATTATGTTTTTTTTTCCCAATGGGAGCCTCTGAATGCCAAGAGTTCTAGTCAGCCATCTTGGCCCCACCCTGCTTTTTGGTTTTGAATCAAAGGAAGCAGATGCTTTTTATACAAAGTCCTGATTTTTACATTATGGATCATTAGAATTGACGCTAACAGGAGTCATGTGTCTAATTCTTTGCATCAGTGTAAGCAAAAAATATGTTCAGCAATAGTAAATTATCTTAACCTCTCTCAGGAAATACGAATAGTTTCATAGTGAGAAAGTGGCGGTGTGAGTCAAAAGCATAAAAATGCCAGCTGTAAATAAAGGTGAAAAACTCTCATCCCCACTGGGATAAAATAACATTACCTTCCTGAGACTCTGACTAGGGACAGACCATTTCTTTGGAGATTTGTTTGGTACAGGAGTAGAGAGAAAATGAATTTAAATAATTTATCATCATATTACCCCAAATCACAACCTTGAACATAAAAGGAGAAAATCTACTTTCAAATCAATTTTGCATTGACAAGTGGGGACCTGGAACTCTGATAGGAAAAGTTATCTTTGGCAAAGATTTGTATCTCTGAAGATAAATGCATCTTATATGTGATATTTTTATCATCTACATGGGTATTTGTTCTTAATTTTAGAGTTAAAAAGATCAGAAGTCTTTTGGAAAAATTGTTTTCAACTCAATACAAATGACCAATACCATAAAATGGAGTTATAGATTTCATTTGATTAATCCAGCTAGTATTACTTTCTAAGTGATGTTTAAAGAATTAACCTGCTTGATTATAGTATTTTCACGCATCTAAACTAAAAACAGAATGGTACTTTTACTCCACAGTTCTAATAAAGAAATTTGAAAACTTTACCTTACAATTAGTCATGTGTTTGAAGTAAAGATCAATAACACAAATTTGCTCCTAACTCTATGAAAATGAAGGATTGAAAATAAAATAAATAAAATCAGGTCTACTGTTTTGGTTATTTTTACAGGGGACAAATTACAGTTTTTGCACTCAAGGAAACTCCAGATTGCCACTGGCTGTGAAAAGACCACTTTGGCATTACTGCTGTTTTCTTATCTGTCAAATGCATTTAATCACACTCACCTTGTTCTACTGTATGTTGTTTGGCTTTACAAATTAATGGCTCTAAAGTGCTTTGAAAATATAAATCTCTATATAAATAATAAAACATTATTATAGCCTTGGGAAAAGTCTGGGGAAAGGGGAACTAAAGAGTAATGACTTGTCTTCTAGGATTGTAAGAATTTCAAAAAGTTGTTTTTTACCTGGTAATTTCTTACTTTCATATGAAATCTTCTCAAGACATCCTAAAAATTAAAAGCAGTTATATTGAATAATTTAAGACTATACAAGCAGTTATAATAGAACCATGATGTTAAAAGACTATCCACTTCACCCTATAATATTGTTATTATAGAATTAAAGCAACAGGACCCCCTTCATTCTTTTTACAAGTTATATATTCATTCATGTGTTATTTTGCATGTGTGCATATTCTCAAACTAAGAAATACTTGATGACATGAGAATAAAACAGCTAAAATTATGATTTCTTGTCTCAAGAAGCTTTCAACCTCATCAGAGAGCTAAATGTGTACAACATTTTTAAAATAAATATTTGGATGTGCTAAATAATCTTAAGGATATTTTGAAGAGATTATCTTAGAATTGTAAAAAAAATTGAGATGATTTCTGACACTGATGTGGTAAGGGCAGATGGATATGTAGGCAAGCTCTAGCTCTGGAGTGTATTTATTAATGATTCAGCACTAAATCTTAGACCTGAAGTAGATTAGACTTGGAAATGCAAAGACAACTTGGAAGGTATTTATGGCAAGAGGAGTAGCTTGAACAAAGAAGGTAAGCAGAAAAACACAAAACATATTTAGCAAGTTAATTGTTTTAGAAGTTTGGGATGTGTCAAATTAGGTAGTAGGTGATAAAGCTCTAAAAATAGATTGGCGCCAGGTTGTGTAGGCTCTTGAATGACAGGCTAAAATACGTGGGCTTTATTTAGTAGGAAATTGTAAACTGCTTCTTAAACGCAAATAAACATTTTTATAAGAGTTGTTTTAAATAGGAAAACAATAAGACATTTTATTCAAGATGGGGTTATAAATAATTCATTTAGAAACATCCTTCCTGCCTGTGGTTAGAAATATAAATAATCTGACTGTCAGTTTGACATTAGACTTCTGATAACACATGATGTTGGTTGTTAAACTAAGGCTACATTAGTATGGAAAGTCAAGCAACTAAACTATTCTTAAATTTTAACAGAAAATTATCTTTAACTGAATAGCAACTCTTTACTTATTAAGATAAGTCAGATTTGTGCATGAGTCTAAATTATTGACACAATAGATATGTCTATGGAACTTAAATTTTAGAGTATTTCCTTAGATCATTTCTGGACTTGAGAAACATTTAAATTTATTCTCATTTAAGAGGTGATAGAATTTGAAAAGCAAGGTCTTCACTCCCATGGTTTATTATCCTTCAACCAGTCATAGAAGCAACAACTTTCTCTTTGGGAAATTTCTGCTGAAGTGATTTTGAACTGAGTTGGAAAACACCTTAGAAATGATTTGGTCTAGATTTCTTGTTTGTAGATGAGAAAATAAAAAGTTAGAGAAAATAAATGACCTTTCAAGATAACACAGGAAGACACCTGGCAATCAAACACAGACCTTTTTTCCTCAATTCAATGATTTTTCAATTCAAATACTATTTTAGGCAATATTTTGAAGTATCAGCTTTGTTTTGGGTTCAGCCAAATACAATTATTTTCCTTTAATTTGATAGTCTTGCAAATGGGCTTTATTAATTATGTCAGTAAAGTTGGTTTTAAATATTAACAAGTTGTACTTTTGGGATTTCTGTTTTATACCCTCTCCCCTAAAATAAAGCAGCTATTACTTATGCAACTTTCCAGTATATATTCTAAAGGAATATTTTTCCTTATTAGCTTAACTTTTGCATTGTTTTCCTAATTATATAACAAATGAAACAATAGTTTTGCACATATTTTTGAATATATATTCAAATATATATATTTGAATTATATATATATAATTTATAAATTGCTATGCCATATTTAGAATCTTTGCTTGACCAGCTGATTTAAATATTTTATTTGGATTAACATAGGTTCCAGAAAGGAAAGGCTAATGGGCAATAGTCTTTCATTGTTAATAGTTAGGATTTAAGTCTGGCTTAGGATTTCAGGAATCAGGAATCTTTTATATAATGATAGGGTGAAGTTGGTTATGAAACTTTTTTTTTTGATGATACGTGGTTCTGTAATGTATAGGTACTCATCTTACACAAATATCATCAGGTTTAACTTTCCTTACTGATTTTATTTTATTGTGATTGATTGTTTTTTATGGATTTTTCAATAATTCAAATTTTGTAATTATTTTCCTATGATGGCATCTTGTATCCTTGAAAATATGTAATTCTGCTTGCTATACAATCATTCTACAGTGTTTTTTTCTGGAGTATTTTAACTATATCACAATATTATGTATTTCAGTACAGGCATATTGAATTGAAAGTCCAGAAATACATTTTACTTTCTTAACTCCACTACATAGAAGGTGACCATGACTGAACTATCATAATTATTGGTTACATAAATGCTGTATAAAGATTTGGAAGGGGAGAGAGGTTGTATATACAGAATATTTTATAGTGATGTTGCATTTATTTGTTTTTCTTCTTTTTCTCCTTGTTCTTTTCCTTGTAATTATTTTTTGTTGTAACTTATAATTCTTGTCTTTCTGAGTGAATATTGTATTAACATTACTGTAAAACAGTAAGACTACTGCCAGGATTAATCACATAATTTGCAGGGGCCATTTCAAAATGAAAATTCAAGTTGCCTAATTCAAGAATTGTTTAGAGTTTTAAAAATGATAACAGAGCATTTACACAAGCATATGGCCTTTTACACAAGTTTGGGCGCTGTATGACTGGACAGTCACATGTTTATGAAGCCAGCCATTGCTACAGCTTGCAAAGGCAGACTTATATAAATGAAGAAGAAACACAATTTCTTGCTTCATCTTTTTTTTGAGACGGAGTCTCGCTCTGTCCCCCAGGCTAGAGTGCAGTGGCTCGATCTCGGCTCACTGCAAGCTCTGCCTCCCGGGTTCAGGCCATTCTCCTGCCTCAGCCTCCCGAGTAGCTGGGACTACAGGTGCCCGCCACCATGCCTGACTAATTTTTTTGTATTTTTAGTAGAGACGGGGTTTCACCGTGTTAGCCAGGATGGTCTCGGTCTCCTGTCCCTGTGATCTGCCCGACTCGGCCTCCCAAAGTGCTGGGATTACAGGCTCTTCATCTTTTTTTTTTTTTTTTTCCTGCATTCTTGACAATTTCTTCGTAAGGCAAATTTCACCACTGAATCATAATTTTAGGTCGACTCATTTCTAAACTTATGTACAGGAGCTAATGATCACAACAAAATCTTTAGCTAGCATTTGTAATACTTTCCTGTTGATGCTGTTGTAGGTTACCATAAACTTAGTGGCTTAAAACAACAGAAATTTCTTTTCTTACTATTCCAGAAGTCAGAAGTTTAAAATTGGTTTTACTAGGCCAAAATCAAGCTGTCAACAGAGATGCATTCCTTCTGGAGGTTCTAGGGGAAAATCAGTTTCCTTTCCATTTTTGCTTCTAGAAGCTGGTTGCATTCATTGGCTTATGACCCCCTTCCCCATCTTCAAAGCCAGCAGAATAGCATTTTAAAATCTAAATCACATCCTCTGACTCCCTGCTTTCATCTTCCCATCTCCTTCTCTATCTCTTTTAAGAACTCTTCAATTGCATTGGGCCACCTGGATAATGCAGGCTAATCTATCCATTTCAAGTTCCTTAATTTGGTCACATCTGCAAAGACTCTTCTTCAATGCAAGGTAACATAAGCACAAGTCCAAAAGATTAGGATGTGGACATCTTTGGGGAGCTACTACTGTCTTCCACAGTATTTCTTGTACACATACTTTTTACTAATTATAGTAATTCTTCCTGGACAATGTTTTATATTCATCTCAAATTTTCCCGACTTAAACATTATCTAAAAAATAAATTTCCCTGGACTTAAAAAAAAAAATCAGGTGCCAGGAGCTATAACAAAATTTAGTTTAAAATAGGAAAGACAATTATTTTCTTTAGGCAGGAGTTACTTTACCATCAAACACTGTATATAACATGTTTGTAATAACTTTTATTTTTTATTTACCTAAGAAAGACCTAAAAATGCATGCTTATAAAGAATATATATTCTATCTGTATAATATGAGCAATCTCCGTCTTCGCAGACACACACATACATATATTTATAAGTTAATATTTTGTTACATTCTTAGACATTATCAAATTTTCTTTAACCACTTCCTTTATTCATAATTGCTTTGCTTTTATAGATTCAAATTTTGTAATCCTATCATGAATTGTAAAATTGAGTACTTCTCACAAATAAAAGGTCAGTGAATATTTAAGAGACTTAGTCTCAGCTATGTGTATAGTGTTTATTGCATGCATTACCCAATAATCAGAATTATAGAGAAAATAGAATATACATTAAAAGTTTCTGGGGAAAGCTATGCAGATACTCAAGCAGCAGACATAAATTCAGTAAAACAAGATATGCATCAACTTATGAGCAGGGTGGTCTGCGGTTGGTGTTTATCTGGAAAGGTGTCTTGGTAAATGTTTTCTGCAGAAAGTATTATTAGAGTGAGAGGGTTAGGCTGAGTGAATAAAGAAGGCAGTTCTCATAGTAGCTGAATGGTGTAGGTAAGAACTTCAAGGCATCAAGCAGAGGATTAATGGAGAAGAGGCAAACATGCCTATTTAGTGGAATGGAAAAGACCAGCTAATGTTGCAACAAAAGTAGAGGTTCTATTGTTAAGGGCAAATACTAGAAAAATCCATAATTCTGTTATTAAATAATTGGGTTTAATCTTCAAACTAATATAATGATTTAGTATATGTTTAGTGATTTTTCATATTCAAAGGATGAATCAACTAGGGAGATTTGAAAAGAGCATTGCATTATTGAACCCAATATGTAATTTGAGAGAAAAGTTCAAACCAAGTGGGGAGTGGGAGATTAGACTGTTACCATGATGCCAGTGTAGCATAACCAGAGCTTGCATTTAATGGTGGAGGAAAGAGAAAGGGAGGCGATCCAGCTCACATACACACACACACACACACACACACACACACACACACACGCACCAGCTACATGAGTAAAATGTCATGTGTAGTGGTACACTGACAGTCATATGACATATTGAAACATATTAGATGAAAGTAGTACTGCTAGGTAGCTTTCATTATATGTTTATTTTATGCTAGGCACTGTCCTTGTAATGTAATATACTTTCCAGTAATTTAATCCCCACTATTACAATTTGATATCATTTTTCACTTAGATATGAGAAAGGTATAATAGCATTTAAATGATTTTCTCAAGTGACCAATATATAGATACTAGGATTTAACTCCTGGTAACTCCCAAAACTATACTCTTTCTTATCTACTAAAGACCCTAGGATTTGGCCTAAAATACATTTCCTCTGTGTACTCAAATCTCATTTACTATTAGAATTGTTAAATATTAGCATAAAAGTATCACATTTTTCATTTAATCCATAATTATATCCAATGTAGGAATTGCCACTCCAACCACCATACAAAATAGTCACAACTTTCACTTTTACACTTCAATAATGGAGACTTTGTAACTTCCAACTTCCATTTGTGTATGGTCCAAGTGGCTAGGAAGTTCTTTCTTATTTTGAACTGAAACTGCGGCCATATTATCTTCACTCTCTAGCCCACATTCTGCCCTCTGGAATCAGGCACACCCCCCCCGCCCAACACACACACACACACACACACACACACTCACACAATTATACCACTCTTCTATAGACAGCCCTTGTAAATATTTGAAAATAGCCATCACAAGTTCATTACAAGTGAAATACCCTCAGTTGTCTAAATCACCTAACAAGGCATTCATAGTCTTCATCATCTTGGTGTAATTCTTTATACTGCTCAATGTACTATCGATATATTAGTGTTAATTCATTTGTCTCAGACTGTATGCCATTATTTTCCTTTATACTTCACTGGCTCCAGAAGATTTTTCTCTAAAACATTTTGTTAAACTTATCAGCTTTCTCTACATCAGCATCGATCAGCAAAACCACTGCTTTTTAGTCAATACCTTACACTTTCTACAATTAAAATAGATACTCAACTTCTGATAAAATGAGACCTTAGTTCCAGCTGCAATATGAACACCTGTGAGGCTGGGACTCTGGAAATCTGAGAGTCGTGCCCGCACTTAATCATCATTTACACTTCTCATCTTTAGTGCTCAGCTGTGAAGGCCCAGCCAGTGACCTGTTGAAGGCTTTTCCAGTAAAACAGAGGAGACATAAACCAGGGCACATCAAATATGCTTAACAAGAGCCGTCTCTCCAGCTGTCAATGAGCCATGCCACACTGAAGATGCACAGTAGGAGGCTCTCCTATCGCTGACTTTTGACTAGTTAAGAGTGTTTGGTTAAACATTTTGAAAAGTGATAGGTGAATGGGGTCTTTAGTTGAAGTTATGGGTCAAATTCCAGGCTTGCAGTAGTACATAGGAGACAGAGAAAAATAAATTGCTGGGCTTTCAAGTCTCTAAAGACATAAAATACTTCATGGTATGATTGAAAGTTAAACTCTTTTTTATAAATCAACATAAGTAAAAATTATTGTTAAAAGAAAGTTAAAGCTACCAAAATTTATTGTCAGTAAAATACTGACAAAGAAAAATATAAAGAGATGGGTATCAAAGATAAAGTAGGATGTAAACCTGAGAGTAAAGGAAAACACCTTCCCCTCTTACCTTATCTTAATGCCTTGAAACATGGTGCTTTATCTTAATACTGTCATCCTGTCCTCTTATTCATAATATGTATAAAGATATCCAAAATAAAACACTTAAGAAAAAATGCTTTAAGTAGAAATATATTTATTTTATACTCACTTTTAGGAAAAAAATTGATAGGGGAGATTTGGCTATTATATACACATATTTCTTCTATATTTTTTATAGACACAATTTCTAGATTTTACAGGTACCTATAAATGTAAAGTGAACATATATGTGGAAATATATGTTTGCTTTTGTGTATGTATATCACACATATTTATGGAAGGAAGTGATATTCACTTAATGTATTAATGACATATTTTAAGTATTATTGAAGTATGAAAAAGATACCATTGTTAACTAAAGACTTATGCTTTCTTTTAGAAATTTTAAAATGGTATTAAACGTTGCTACATGAATCATTTATTCATGTATTAAGTAGATCTATTAATAAAAATGCCTTATAGGTTAATACAATTTACAGATGTAAATATTTTCACAAACTGAATCTCATTTGACCCTCTCAATGACATTTAACCTTCAGAAGGCTTGTAGTTATTATTTTCCCTAATTTAGAGTTGAAGATAAATGAATTTTATAATAGCTTAGATGATTAATAAGTGATGAAGTATGCAAATTCAGTTTTTCTGACTCACTAACCTGATATTTTGTCTAATGTATAATGCCACTTTTTGTTAAAAAGAGCATCATTTAAATATGTGATGTTCTGATACTTTGCAGTCAGCAAGTCTTCCATTAAATGTCACCTTAGGTTTGCAGTCAGTAAGTCTTGATGGATAAAACTGTTTTATCTTAAGAAGTAATTGATATCTTCCTAAGTATCTAATGATAAATGTCCTATCATACTTCCTCTGACATTTTTGTGCAAATATATATATTGTTTAAATTTTAATTACTAATTAAAAATTATATACACATATTCACTGTGTACAACATGATGTTTTGAAATATGTATACATTGTAGAATGGCTAAATTGAGCTAATTAACATAGGTATTAGCTCATATAATTATCATATTTTACGATGAGATATTCAAATATATTTTCAGAATTCTGATAGTAAGGAACCAAAAGAGTAGAAAAGCAAGAGCTCATTCTGAAGAAATCTTTATTTTGAAACAAAATAACTTGCTTTTGTATTTTCACAAAAAAATATTTTTTCTTTATAGATTATTCACAGACTGGTAGGAAAAATAGCCCTGCTTTTTTGGGGAGAGGCGGGGGTTAACTTTATGACTCAAGTGAAACCATTCAGAAACTATAACGCAGTCCATATGCTTGGCTTTTTGAAGTCTGCTTAGTACTCCATTAGGGATTCTCAATTTGTACCTCTCAATCTGATTTCGATAAGATGCAGGTTCCCTTCAGCGAGCTGACCTGGTGCAAACACGCAATGGATTAATTCCATAATAAATTATGGGGGGCAGTAAAGCTTTCTAGAACAGTTTGCCTCTTAAGTAACAATCTTTTATGTCGCCTTATAAAACTGAACTTATGTTTTATTTGTAAGTCATTCTGGGCATAATAAACTATTTGAATTTTGGGCACTTAGTTTTAGGGTGGAGCACATTCTTTCCTGGTGCATTGTTTTATGATGGCTCTGGAGCTACTTATTAGTCAAAGCACCTGAAAGTTCCTCGAGGATACTAACATTTAGTCAAAATAACATCACACCTAAAGGTGCGTGGAAATATGGACTCCATATAATTCTGAACTCCAGCTGTTTTTCATCTATTTCTGTTTCTATTTATTTTATATATAGAGAAAGCCCACCATTTGCCGTCCAGTGTTGCATGAGATCACTTTGCTTCAGTTTCGTATGAAGTTATATTGCATAGAATATGCACTTACGCTTTTTATAAGATTGCTTTTAGGGTGGGTAAGCTCCTTCAGACAAATAAACAAAAATGTGAATTATTTGATCATATTCTGATGAACACTCTGGGTGGCAAAGCTGCCCAGAATACTAATTCTTGTTCTTCTTGCGAAAATTGTTTATTTGTTGTACTTCTTAATACCCTTTTTGTACCATTGCATATTGTTATCTTAATCACCAAAGGGACTTTTATTTTGCTCAGTTTTGAATATTCTTTGGCCAAATGTACCATGGATAGTAATCTCTGTTCTAGAAATTTATAAAAGCAAACCAATGAGAAAATTTAGTTCCTCTCCTATCTTCCCTATGTGGGTGGATTATTTTAAAAGAAATCTGGATATATTGTGCTTAAATATCTTTTTTAATTTCCCAAATTAGTGGATCTGTTTCCCATACATTTAATCAGTAAATTTAGACATAATTTGGAAATTATTAAAGAAAAGGTTAAATGCATTTAACACCTATGAACTCATGGCAGAAATAGCCTATTCATAGTGAATGAACCACCTTTACTCACAGATGAAGTGTGAAAAAAAAAAAAAGAAAGAGATTCACAGGCAGGCACAGTTCAAATTCACATTTACCACTCTAGACTTAGCTCCTCTTCTATCTGGGAAATGGAGATTCAGTTAAAAACATCATCTTCTTTCCACATAGCATCTTTCATTGAAAATATTCAGTATAAAATGGCAGTTCTGTCCTCAAGGAATGAGCAGACTACTTTCTTTTGTGTGTTCTGTCTCTCCAGCTTCACATAGAGTTTGTGAAGATGAAATAAAATTTTAAATCAAAATTCTTCAAAATTTGTGATGCAATAGATAAATGGAAAGAATAAAGATATCAAGATGATATTAATTCAGGTCAACTTAATTCATTTAATTCAGATTCTTATTATTCACTGAATTTATTACATTGCTATAGTTTCTGATAATGACCATAAGCGAGACAAGTACATCACCTTACATCACAACCAAGGACAAGGGGGGATACTAGGCCTGATCGAAGAAATAGCACTAATTAAGCATGTTCCATAGGTAGTAAGCTTTTTATGGGCTAAACCGTGTGGCTTTTAGGCTTTCACATTGGCTTCTCAGTGGTATAGTCTTTGTAAACTACCAGACTATGCACTAGTTTCCTAGGGCTGCCATAACAAATTATTAATACAACAAACTGGGTAGCTTAAAACAATATAAATTGATTTTCTCACACTCCTCGAGGCTAGATGTCTGCAATCAAAGTATTGGTGGAGTCATGTTCCCTCCAAAGGCTTTAAGAAAGAATGCTACCACATCTCATTTAGTGTCTGGTGGTTGGCAGCAATTATTGATGTCCCTTGGCTTGTGGCAGCTTAACTCCAATTTCTGCCTCTGGTCCTGACATAGCTATCTTACCCCTGTACATCTGATCTGGCCTGTGTCCAAAGTACCCTCTTTTATTTATTTATTTTTTATTTATTATTATTATTATTATTATACTTTAAGTTCTAGGGTACATGTGTACAATGTGCAGGTTAGTTACATATGCATACATGTGCCATGCTGGTGTGCTGCACCCATTAATTTACCATTTAGCACTAGGTATATCTCCTAATGCTATCCCTCCCCCTTCCCCCCACCCCACAACAGTCCCCAGAGTGTGATGTTCCCCTTCCTGTGTCCATGTATTCTCATTGTTCATTTCCCATCTATGAGTGAGAACATGCGGTGTTTGGTTTTTTGTCCTTGCCATAGTTTACTGAGAATGATGATTTCCAATTTCATCCATGTCCCTACAAAGGACATGAACTCAGCATTTTTTATGGCTGCATAGTATTCCATGGTGTATAT
Organism: Pongo abelii; assembly: GCF_028885655.2. NCBI lineage: Eukaryota > Metazoa > Chordata > Mammalia > Primates > Hominidae > Pongo > Pongo abelii. Next base: position 91,792,295 of record NC_071991.2, read on the forward strand.
GTGCCACATTTTCTTAATCCAGTCTATCATTGTTGGACATTTGGGTTTGTTCCAAGTCTTTGCTATTGTGAATAGTGCCACAATAAACATACGTGTGCATGTGTCTTTATAGCAGCATGATTTATAGTCCTTTGTGTATATACCCAGTAATGGGATGGCTGGCTCAAATGGTATTTCTAGTTCTAGATCCCTGAGGAATTGCCACACTGACTTCCACAATGGTTGAACTAGTTTACATTCCCACCAACAGTGTAAAAGTGTTCCTATTTCTCCACATCCTCTCCAGCACCTGTTGTTTCCTGACTTTTTAATGATTGCCATTCTAACTGGTGGGAGATGGTATCTCATTGTAATTTTGATTTGCATTTCTCTGATGGCCAGTGATGATGAGCATTTTTTCATATGTCTTTTGGCTGCATAAATGTCTTCTTTTGAGAAGTGTCTGTTCATATCCTTCACCCACTTTTTGATGGGGTTGTTTGTTTTTTTCTTGTAAATTTGTTTGAGTTCATTGTAGATTCTGGATATTAGCCCTTTGTCAGATGAGTAGGTTGCGAAAATTTTCTCCCATTTTGTAGGTTGCCTGTTCACTCTGATGGTAGTTTCTTTTGCTGTGCAGAAGCTCTTTGGTTTAATTAGATACCATTTGTCAATTTTGGCTTTTGTGGCCATTGCTTTTGGTGTTTTAGACATGAAGTCGTTGCCCATGCCTATGTCCTGAATGGTAATGCCTAGGTTTTCTTCTAGGGTTTTTATGGTTTTAGGTCTAACATTTAAGTCTTTAGTCCATCTTGAATTAATTTTTGTATAAGGTGTAAGGAAGGGATCCAGTTTCAGCTTTCTCCATATGGCTAGCCAGTTTTCCCAGCACCATTTATTAAATAGGGAATCCTTTCCCCATTGCTTGTTTTTCTCAGGTTTATCAAAGATCAGATAGTTGTAGATATGCGGCATTATTTCTGAGGGCTCTGTTCTGTTCCATTGATCTATATCTCTGTTTTGGTACCAGTACCATGCTGTTTTGGTTACTATTGCCTTGTAGTATAGTTTGAAGTCAGGTAGCGTGATGCCTCCAGTTTTGTTTTTTTGGCTTAGGATTGACTTGGTGATGTGGGCTCTTTTTTGGTTCCATATGAACTTTAAGGTAGTTTTTTTCCAATTCTGTGAAGAAAGTCATTGGTAGCTTGATGGGGATGGCATTGAATCTATAAATTACCTTGGGCAGTATGGCCATTTTCACGATATTGATTCTTCCTACCCATGAGCATGGAATGTTCTTCCATTTGTTTGTATCCTCTTTTATTTCATTGAGCAGTGGTTTGTAGTTCTCCTTGATGAGGTCCTTCACTTCTCTTGTAAGTTGGATTCCTAAGTATTTTATTCTCTTTGAAGCAATTGTGAATGGGAATTCACTCATGATTTGGCTCTCTGTTTGTCTGTTATTGGTGTATAGGAATGCTTGTGATTTTTGTACATTGATTTTGTATCCTGAGACTTTGCTGAAGTTGCTTATCAGCTTAAGGAGATTTTGGGCTGAGACAATGGGGTTTTCTAGATATACAATCATGTCATCTGCAAACCGGGACAATTTGACTTCCTCTTTTCCTAATTGAATACCCTTTATTTCCTTCTCCTGCCTAATTGCCTTGGCCAGAACTTCCAACACTATATTGAATAGGAGTGGTGAGAGAGGGCATCCCTGTCTTGTGCCAGTTTTCAAAGGGAATGCTTCCAGTTTTTGCCCATTCAGTATGATATTGGCTGTGGGTTTGTCATAGATAGCTCTTATTATTTTGAGATACATCCCATCAATACCTAATTAATTGAGAGTTTTTAGCATGAAGGATTGTTGAATTTTGTCAAAGACCTTTTCTGCATCTATTGAGATAATCATGTGGCTTTTGTCTTTGGTTCTGTTTATATGCTGGATTACATTTGTTGATTTGCGTATATTGAACCAGCCTTGCATCCCAGGGATGAAGCCCACTTGATCATGGTGGATAAGCTTTTTGATGTGCTGCTGGATTCTGTTTGCCAGTATTTTATTGAGGATTTTTGCATCAATGTTCATCAAGGATATTGGTCTAAAATTCTCTTTTTTGGTTGTGTCTCTGCCTGGCTTTGGTATCAGGATGATGCTGGCCTCATAAAATGATTTAGGGAGGATTCCCTCTTTTTCTATTGATTGGAATAGTTTCAGAAGGAATAGTACCAGTTCCTACTTGTACCTCTGGTAGAATTCGGCTGTGAATCCATCTGGTCCTGGACTCTTTTTGGTTGGTAAGCTATTGATTATTGCCACAATTTCAGCTCTTGTTATTGGTCTATTCAGAGATTCAACTTCTTCCTGGTTTAGTCTTGGGAGGGTGTATGTGTTGAGGAATTTATCCATTTGTTCTAGATTTTCTAGTTTATTTGCCTAGAGGTGTTTGTAGTATTCTTTGATGGTAGTTTGTATGTCTGTGGGATCGGTAGTGATATCCCCTTTATCATTTTTTATTGCATTTATTTGATTCTTCTCTCTTTTTTTCTTTATTAGTCTTGCTAGCAGTCTATCAATTTTGTTGATCCTTTCAAAAAACCAGCTCCTGGATTCATTAATTTTTTGAAGGGTTTTTTGTGTCTCTATTTCTTTCAGTTCTGCTCTGATCTTAGTTATTTCTTGCCTTCTGCTAGCTTTTGAATGTGTTTGCTCTTGCTTTTCTACTTCTTTTAATTGTGATGTTAAGGTGTCAATTTTGGATCCTTCCTGCTTTCCCTTGTGGGCATTTAGTGCTATAAATTTCCCTCTACACACTGCTTTGAATGTGTCCTAGAGATTCTGGTACGTTGTGTCTTTGTTCTCGTTGGTTTCAAAGAACATCTTTATTTCTGCCTTCATTTCGTTATGTACCCAGTAGTCATTCAGGAGCAGGTTGTTCGGTTTCCAGGTAGTTGAGCGGTTTTGAGTGAGATTCTTAATCCTGAGTTCTAGTTTGATTGCACTGTTGTCTGAGAGACAGTTTGTTATAATTTCTGTTCTTTTACATTTGCTGAGCAGAGCTTTACTTCCAAGTATGTGGTCAATTTTGGAATAGGTGTGCTGTGGTGCTGTAAAAAATGTATATTCTGTTGATTTGGGGTGGAGAGTTCTGTAGATGTCTATTAGGTCTGCTTGGTGCAGAGCTGAGTTCAATTCCTGGGTATCCTTGTTAACATTCTGTCTCGTTGATCTGTCTAATGTTGACAGTGGGGTGTTAAGGTCTCCCATTATTATTGTGTGGGAGTCTAAGTCTCTTTGTAGGTCACTCAGGAGTTGCTTTATGAATCTGGGTACTCCTGTATTGGGTGCATATATATTTAGGATAGTTAGCTCTTCTTGTCGAATTGATCCCTTTACCATTATGTAATGGCCTTCTTTGTCTCTTTTGATGTTTGTTGGTTTAAAGTCTGTTTTATCAGAGACTAGGATTGCAACCCCTGCCTTTTTTTGTTTTCCATTTGCTTGGTAGATCTTCCTCCATCCTTTTATTTTGAGCCTATGTGTGTCTCTGCACGTGAGATGGGTTTCCTGAATACAGCACACTGATGGGTCTTGACTCTATCCAATTTGCCAGTCTGTGTCTTTTAATTGGAGCATTTAGTCTATTTACATTTAAAGTTAATATTGTTATGTGTGAATTTGATCCCGTCATTATGATGTTAGCTGGTTATTTTGCTCGTTAGTTGATGCAGTTTCTTCCTAGTCTCAATGGTCTTTACATTTTGGCATGATTTTGCAGCGGCTGGTACTGGTTGTCCCTTTCCATGTTTAGTGCTTCCTTCAGGAGCTCTTTTAGGGCATGCCTGGTGGTGACAGAATCTCTCAGCATTTGCTTGTCTGTAAAGTATTTTATTTCTGCTTCACTTATGAAGCTTAGTTTGGCTGGATATGAAATTCTGGGTTGAAAATTCTTTTCTTTAAGAATGTTGAATATTGGCCCCCACTCTCTTCTGGCTTGTAGAGTTTCTGCCGAGAGATCTGCTGTTAGTCTGATGGGCTTCCCTTTGTGGGTGACCCGACCTTTCTCTCTGGCTGCCCTTAACATTTTTTCCTTCATTTCAACTTTGGTGAATCTGACAATTATGTGTCTTGGAGTTGCCCTTCTCGAGGAGTATCTTTGTGGTGTTCTCTGTATTTCCTGAATCTGAATGTTGGCCTGCCTTGCTAGATTGGGGAAGTTCTCCTGGATAATATCCTGCAGAGTGTTTTCCAACTTGGTTCCATTCTCCCCGTCACTTTCAGGTACACCAATCAGACGTAGATTTGGTCTTTTCACATAGTCCTACATTTCTTGGAGGCTTTGTTTGTTTCTTTTTATTCTTTTTTCTCTAAACTTCTCTTCTCGCTTCATTTCATTCATTTCATGTTCCATCACTGATACCCTTTCTTCCAGTTGGTCACATCGGTTCCTGAGGCTTCTGCATTCTTCGCATAGTTCTCGAGCCTTGGTTTTCAGCTCCATCAGCTCCTTTAAGCACTTCTCTGTATTGGTTATTCTAGTTATACATTCGTCTAAAGTTTTTTCAAAGTTTTCAACTTCTTTGCCTTTGGTTGGAATTTTCTCCTGTAGCTCCGAGTAGTTTGATCGTCTGAAGCCTTCTTCTCTCCTCAAAGTCATTCTCCGTCCAGCTTTGTTCCGTTGCTGGTGAGGAACTGCGTTCCTTTGGAGGAGGAGAGGCGCTCTGCTTTTTAGAGTTTCCAGTTTTTCTGCTCTGTTTTTTCCCCATCTTTGTGGTTTTATCTACTTTTGGTCTTTGATGATGGTGTTGTACAGATGGGTTTTTGGTGTGGATGTCATTTCTGTTTGTTAGTTTTCCTTCTAACAGACAGGACCCTCAGCTGCAGGTCTGTTGGAGTTTGCTAGAGGTCCACTCCAGACCCTGTTTGCCTGGGTATCAGCAGCGGTGTCTGCAGAACCGTGGATTTTTGTGATCTGCGAATGCTGCTGTCTGATCATTCCTCTGGAAGTTTTGTCTCAGAGGAGTACCCGGCCTTGTGAGCTGTCAGTCTGCCCCTACTGGGGGGTGCCTCCCAGTTAGGCTGCTCAGGGGTCAGGGGTCAGGGACCCACTTGAGGAGGCAGTCTGCCCGTTCTCAGATCTTCAGCTGCGTGCTGGGAGAACCACTGCTCTCCTCAAAGCTGTCAGACAGGGACATTTAAGTCTGCAGAGGTTACTGCTGTCTTTTTGTTTGTCTGTGCCCTGCCCCCAGAGGTGGAGCCTACAGAGGCAGGCGGGCCTCCTTGAGCTGTGGTGGGCTCCACCCAGTTCGAGCTTCCCGGTTTCTTTGTTTACCTAAGCGAGCCTGGGCAATGGTGGGCACCCCTCCCCCCAGCCTCGCTGCCGCCTTGCAGTTTGATCTCAGACTGCTGTGCTAGCAATCAGCGAGACTCCGTGGGTGTAGGACCCTCTGAGCCAGGTGCGGGCTATAATCTCCTGGTGCACCATTTCCTGAGCCTGTCGGAAAAGCGCAGTATTCAGGTGGGAGTGGCCCAATTTTCCAGGTGCCGTCTGTCACTCCTTTCCTTGACCAGGAAAGGGAACTCCCTGACCCCTTGCACTTCCCGAGTGAGGCAATGCCTCGCCCTGCTTTGGCTGGCACATGGTGCGCTGCCCCCGCTGTCCTGCGCCCACTGTCTGGCACTCCCTAGTGAGATGAACCCGGTACCTCAGATGGAAATGCAGAAATCACCTGTCTTCTGCGTCACTCACACTGGGAGCTGTAGACCGGCACTGTTCCTATTCGGCCATCTTGGCTCCCAAAGTACCCTCTTTTAAAGACAGCAGTCGTTGGACATAGAGCCCAGACTGAGCCAGTATGATCTCATCTTCATTTGGTTACCTCTACAAAGATCCCATTTCCAAATAAAGTCACATTCTTCGGTTCTGGTGTTTAGAACTTCAACATATCTTTTTTGGGGTAACACAATTCAATGCACAAAGAAATTATAGGATTCAAAATTTGTATGTGTTTTTAGATGGGAAGCATGAATGTAGGCAATTTGAAGCCTGCTCTTAGAATTTAGGCCTTCCTTTAGGGAAAAACAAAAAACAAAAAACAAATCCTTCAAATGGTTTAGCCAGACATATTAGGTTTTCATCTGGAATTCATGATCCAAAGTAATAAAGATAATTCATGTGTAAGTCTTTGTCCTATGTATATCAATTTTAATAGAAACATTATAAAATGACAAATACCCAGTTCATAACGGAACCAGGAGTTTGTATAATCCTGTGTTCTGGCTTTCTGTGTTGCAATTTTTTTTCCTATTCTTCAAACTTGGTAACCTTCCAAATAGGGTATTGGAAGACAGACCAAACCAAAAAGTGATTGCCATTACTTTTATATTTCACTTTTTAAAATATTTTTTATCATTTATTTATTTATTTTTAATAGAAATGAGGGTCTCACAATGTTGCCCAGGCTGGTCTGGAACTTTAGGGCTCAAGTGATTCTCCCACTTCAGGCTACCAAATTGCTGGGATTACAGGATACTCACTGCTTTTAAGTTAAAAATTATCACAAAAATTTTACTCTCACACTCTGCTCATCATAATTATTATATCTTAATTGTTACAATTTCTGCATTAATACATGCTTTCAAAATCAAGTAAAATGATGTGTGATAAAAAATCACTATCATCCTGTTTAGAAAACATTACATTAATATGATACTCATATTATATTGCTTACAGAATACCAACACAAAGTTCATTTTTTGGCCAATGTTTTGTTTTGAAAAGTAATCCTGATAGGTGGAAAAGCATAAAAACTAATGAAAACATGATTTAATATACTTGTCCAATATAAATTTTTATGCTATTGAAAATATTATTTAAATCTGCAGTGTTAACTATGATAGCCATTATAGTAATATATTAATGTTAATATAATGAAACTTTGTCATATTCATCTTTTAATGAGCATGTGTTTGTAACTTAATTAACACTTTACAGTGTGCATTTAAAAATATGAGTAAGTAAGTTTAGGCTTATGGTTGTAAATTTTTAAGTTTCACATAATCAAAACATAGTAATAATTAGACCATTTTGTTCAGTTATTTGTGAGAATTTTAAATGATTATTCTTGCACAGTACATTTTATACACCTAGTTTAATTCAAGAGTTTTTAAGCTGAATCTAATATAATTCAATATAGGAATGGCCAGATAATGTATATCTACTAAGCACTTGAAATGCATCTAGTACAAATGAGGAATCGTATTTTATATGTTATGCTTTATTTAGTTTAAATAAAAATAGCCATATATGAATAGTGGTCAGGATACTGGATATCATAGTTCTATTAGAGTTGCATAAAGCTAAAGGGATATGACTGTGCCTTGGAATATTCCACTCTTTAGGTCTCCAGATGGGTCCAGTGCAGCAATGTTCACAAAGTTTTTTTAAAAATTAGAAAAAATAATTTATCTTTGATCATGATTGTTAAATTTCTTTCTTGAACTAACAAAGGAAGCATTAAATTGAGTGGAATAAGAGGGAAAATGATGAATTCTTTGGCTATATCAAAATCATTAAAGAATGAAATTTGTTCTGGCACAATTACTATGTACTTTATAGCTCATTTAACTAACTGCTCATTATCCCATGAAATGGGAAAGCATCTTGGTGCTCAAATCCATCTGGCTGACTAAAGGTCACTGAAGACTACTTAGAAAGCCAAGTGAAACTGATTATTTCCTAACAAATCAATGCTTATACCCAAAATTCTACTCACATACAATGTGTCAACTGTCACCATTTTTGGTATATCCAGCAAAGTAATATCTAAAAGAAAAATTTATAAGTGAGTCATTTTCAGCCACAAGGGGTTTATTTTATTATTACTGTTTTTTCATATATGGCTAATATGTAAAAAATAAAATTTTCTGTTTTTCTTACCTCCAGACTATGGCAGAAACTGTGTCATAATCATTTTAATGAATATGTGTTTTCAACTTAATTAAGACTTTACAGTATGCACTTAAAAATATGAATAAGTAAATTTAGGCTTATGGTTGTAGTTTTTTATGTTTCATATAATCAGAACATAGTAACAATTAGACCATTTTGTCCAGTTATTTGTGAGAATTTTAAATGCTTATTCCTGCATACCACTACATTTTATACAACCAGTTTAATTCAAGAGTTTGCAAGTTGAATCTTTCCTGTAGGTCTTTCTTCATGTTGTATTTGCTTCTTGAAGTTTCTTTTTTGACCTCATTTTATAAAATAGTTCTCATATTTCCTCATCCTTTTGGCATCAGAAGACATAGGGAAAATGGCCAGGTAGGTTATAATTTAAGACTATAAATTCAAAAACTTATATATATTGCAGAAATATAGAAAGGTAGTTGGAGGTCTGAAATAAAACATTGAAAATGTAAGAGAAATAATTCATGAGAAATGATGAGCCAAATGTCTTGTATGAGAAAAAGACATGTAAAAAATTTCATATATTTTTCATGAACTCACCAAGAGGATTCGATTGTGAAAATGCCATCCACACCATCAATTCTTCTTCACCTATACATGAAACATGATTGACTTTCATAAATTTAGTTTTCCCAGTTATATTCTCAAGTTTCCTGTTTTTAATTTTTTTTTTTTTTTTTGAGATAGGGTCTCTCTCTCAGGCTGGAGTGCAGTGGCATGATTATGACTCACTACAGACTTGAACTCCTGGGCTCAAGTGATCCTCCCACCTCAGTCTCCTGGGTAGCTGGGATTACAGGTGTGAATCATCATGCTCGGCTAATTTTTAAATTTGTTTTTTATAGAAACAGGGTCCCACCATATTGGCCAGGCTGGTCTCCAACTCCTGGCGCCAAGTGATCCTCCCACTTCGGCCTCTCAAAATGTTGGAATTACAGGCATGAGACACCATGTTTCATTCAAGTTTTATTCTCCAAATATTTGTCATTTATCAATCTTTTGCCTCTCAGATCTAAACCCACCCTTCATTGTTTGCTCTATGAAAACACAGGTAATCCATTTAAACTTGTTTTTTTTTTGTTTTTTTTTTTTTTTTTTTACCCAGCTATGCTCTGCTATGCTTTGTCAGTAGAGGATGCTTAAGAGAAATGGCAGGAAGAACGAGTTTTTCTTCCTAGTTCTGGGTTGTTTCATTGGATAGTTCTTGCATACAAGTTCCCAGCAGCCAGCTCCTGTAGTGCAGATGGCTTCCCCAGTACTCAGCTCCTACAGAACATGGTTTCTGAAACCTCTCTAGTAGTCAGTAGCTTCATACTGGAGCCTCCCCAGTATAGCACTTACTTGTGAATGGCTTTTACTGGCATGCTAAAAGGCAGCTGTCTAACAAGTTCTGCCAGTACGCCTGGTACCACAGCAATTTCTTTGTCCTTTAGTGATCACAGCAATGCCCTCTATAACAAAGTTCAGATCTCAGCCCTGACAGGGAAGGGTTCTCTTTTGCCCTGCCTCAAATATAAAAGTAATGCCTTCTCCTTTACAGCTGCTATTCCAGTATTCATTAGAGTTGTCTTTAACTCTTACTAATCTCTTCATTATTCATATATCCTGTTATAATAACTAATTCAGTATATTAGCTTTTTCCCATTCAAGTTACAGTGAGGTTTCTCTGTCTTAATTGGATCCTGATTTACACAGTGGTAGTGGTTGCCGAAAAGCCAGGCTAGTGTTGTATTTCATCTCTCTTTGATTTCTGCTCTAGCCAGAGAAGTGTTAATCTATTGCATTCATCTACTGACAGGTAGTGAGTTGAATAGTGTCTCCTCGAAAAGATATGTTCATGGCCTCACTCCTAGAGCCTGTGAAGACATTACTGGGGTGGGGGGTGGGGGGGTCTTTACAGATACAATTAATTTAGTGATATCAAATTAAATCATACTGGATTACCTGGGTGTTCCCTAAAACCAGTGACAGCTATCCTTATGAGAATGAAGCAGAGGGAGATTAGACAGACAGAAAAGGAGGACACATGGGGAAGAAGGCTATGCTAATGGGGAAGAAGGCTATGCTAAGACCAAGGCAGAGATCCAAGTCATGCAAACCCAAGCCAAGGAGCACTTGGAGACACTAGAACCTGAAAGAGGCAGGGAAGGATTCTCCTCTAATGCCTCTGGAGGGAGCATGGCCCTGCTGACAACATGATTTCAGACTTCTGGACAGATAATACCTTTCTGTTGTTTAAGGCATTGTGTTTGTGGTAATTCATTAAGCCAGGCCAAGGAAACCAACACAGACGAGACCAGAATCCCAATCAATTTGACAACATTAATGATATATTATCTAAATTCTAACTGAATACAGATAGATAACAAATATATTTTCTTCTACCAAATGAAAATGAATTTCATGACTGCTGTTCTTTATTAAACATTCTATGTAATAATAACTAATAAATATGATAGCAGTGGAATAAACTATGATAAAATTCATATTAAATATTAAAGCCAATCAAAAATGTAATGAATAATTATGATTGATGACAATGCCATTGATGATACTTATTACCTGTACTCAGTAACTGGTATATTTTTAACCTTATATATTCCATATATAAACTTCTTTAGGATTCTTTTTCTTTAAGTGCTGTAGAATAATTTTAATTGGTAATCAAATAATACTGATAACACTAAAAATTTGAAAAGCCATAATGATAATAGTTACATTGCTGAACACTGTCTTTATAATTGTATATTTAATATTTAAACTCAAAAGGAAACCTAACAATATTAGTGCATTTTAAATTCCTTTACCAAGAAAGGCAAGGGAAAATATTTGAATTATTTGTAGATAATTCTCTTTCTAATAATTCCAATTTCATAGGCATTTCAGATCTAATTTCCATATTTTGTTCCTCAGAAAATTACAATATACTTAGAGCACAAAATTTATCATTTCAATAAGAAAGAAAGTTTATAATAAAGTTCTTAAGTGGGGTCCATATATTCTTGTATAAAATTGTAACAGCAGATAGAGTAGGAGCTAACCTCCTTCTAAGAAGTAAAACATGGAGAAGAAAATTTACAAATTAGCCAAGTCTTAAGAACACATAACTGTGTTTTTATTGTACTTGTTATTTTCTATATAAATAGAGAAATAAGAGGTTTAAAACTAAAAATAATAATAAGGAAGGTAGTATACTCTTAAATCCACCATGGAAATTACTACCTTTATTTCTTAATTATACCTACTTTGGGATCAGCCTAAATCCTTCCAGGTTTGAGATTCCTTATGAAGCACAGTCTAATTTCAGCCTTCTGAAAGAATTCAGTGGGTTAGCTTTCAAGAACAAAAGGAAAAATAATTTATCTAATTACTGGAAATTCCAAGAAGAGAAAATGTCTTATGCCAAGCCTAAAATATTTATATTTTCTTGAATTAATTTATAGCTAGCAAACTCTGTCTTCCTAGTTCTCAAAAATAAATGTAGACTTAAAAGTCTACTTAATTTTGTATGCTCTTTAAAACAACATTTTGATGAGTTAAATGTAAATAAATCAGAAACATATGGATAAACTCTCTTTAAAGTATTTATAGCTATAAATATATGCATAAAAGAGGAAACTAAATACTTTGCAAAATATAGTTTGGGCTTGCCACACAATCATTTGATAATTACTTGAGTTATTTATCCTCAGTGAACAGGACTGATTCCTCCTTCCAGAATTTCTTTGAATGTGGTGAAAATATTTTGTGGAAATTAGTAGAACCCATAAGAGGAAATCCTTAGTTCCCTCTGCCTAGATTGATAACATTTCAAATTAACCAACAATATTTAGCCATAAATAATTATCACACATATTGGGAAATGAATTGTATTACTTTATCTTAATTATTTGGAACATCCACTTTAGTAATCATTAAAGTTATATACAATATATTGCAGCAATAACATTTGGAATATAGAAAAGTGTATCAACAAGATTGAGGGTAAATATTGATATTTCTCTAAAAGGGGATAAATAGATCATTATAATTTGGAGGAATGAAAACGCATGATTGTCTGCTATTAAGCACTTTATACAATTGTATAAAGAGTCAAAAATTTGCATTTTGTTAGTCTACAGTATATTTATATTCTATTAAATAATTATTAATTTTTGTTTTTTTCAATCTACCTACATTTGGATGTTTGAAGACTTTTACACAGCATAATATTACCAAGTGGTAGATACTTAGACATGTAAACCATTATTAATATTTGTTCATTATGATGGGTAATTTTGGGTGTCAATTTGACTGAATTAAGGGATAAGCAGGTAGCTGGTTGGTGAAGCATTATTTATTCTCAATAATTGCATTAATTATTCTCCATGCCTCAGTAGGCACTGAGCCTATGCCTCTCTGCTGAAAAGGAAACCCAGGTGATTTGGCATTTGATTAAAATAATTAGGTTGCCCCAAGTGTGTCTATGAGGGTGTTTCTGGAGGAAACTGGCACTTAAGCCTGGCTGAGTAGGATCCACCCTCAATCTGCACAGGCATTAAGCAATCAAGTCTGGATGAACAAAAGGGCAAATGAAGGGTGAGTTCTTGCTCTGTTTCTTTTGAAGCTGGGATGCATTTCTTCTCCCTCGGATATCAGAATTCCAGATTGTTTGGCTTTTGGATTCTGGGACTTTGACCAGCAGCCTCTATGTCCTAGGACTTTAGGACTTGGTCTGAGTCGTGCTACTGGCTTCCCTGGTTCTCCAGCTTGTAAATGGCCTGTTACGAGACTTAGTCTCCGTAATCAAGTGAGCTAGTTCCCTTAAGAATTTCCTTCTCGTATATTTATTTTTCTCTCTCTACGTGTATGTATATTATTGTTTCTGTCTTTCTAAAGAATCTTGACTAAAACGTTAATGAAAGGTACATTTCTCTGCCTCACAGTTTTTACTTTTTAGTTCATACATTACAAATCCTACCTTTAGATTTAATTAACATGGCTTTTTTTCCCCAAATTTCTTGAACATATTTCATCACATATTAGTTAAAAGGAAGTTTTTATTTTGGGGGGGTATAATCTGCTTTATGAGCCATACAAATTAGTGTGTCATGAGTCATGCTTTCCTCCAAGCATTTCAAGTGTGAAGAGGCATCCAAATTCAACACAGAACTGTTGCCATGGTATACGTTTCCCATTTTCTTCCTTGGTCTATATAGGATTCAACTATTCAGGCATTTTTAGGACGTTAATTGAAGGGGATAACAATAATACCTCTATCAATCCTTAAGCACTTGCTTTTGGCCAGGCACTGTGCTGTCTGCTTTATGTTTTTGTTTATGGTAATTACATTTTCTTATTTCTTATTTGATTAAACAATTCTAATATTTCCTTACACTGTAAAGATAGACTGACACAAAATCATAAACATTCCTGGATATAAATTTTAATCAAAATTCAAAGTGTTCCTTGTTCAGTGGTTTCTGTCTAAATTTTTGGATGATCACACCAGAGTTCAATATGTTTCCTATATAATCTGACACTAGTGCTTATGTCTCTGTCCTCACACAGCTGCATTGTGATTCAGACAACCTGAATCACAGAGCCTCTATGAAAATTATTGTTTATGAAATATAAAATTTAAAAAAAGTGATGAACAAATTGTTGAATAAAAAAGGTGTGAATTCATAAACATCAAAGACACAATTGCTTTCAATTTAAGACTTTGTTCAGAGTCATGTTTCAAGAAAGACATAGTTTCCAAAGTATCCAGTTTTAGTTATGAATCATATAATCAAAGATGCATGATGTTGGTCAAAGCATATAAAGTTTCAGTTATGCAGGATGAATAAATTCTGGAGATGTAATGTATAGCATGGTGACTATAGCTAATAGTAGTGTATTTTTTACTTGGGATTTGCCAAGAGAGTAGGTCTAAAATGTTCTCAGCTAAAAAATTAAAAAGTAACTATGTGAGGTGATGGATATGTTAATTAGCTTGATCGCGGTATTTGTTTTGCAATGTACACTTATATCAAAACATCACATTGTATACCTTAAATATTTACAATTTTGATTTGTCAGTCATACTTTAACAAAGCTGGAAAAATGTATGGTGCTCTACACCTCTACACTGTGATGAAAACATGTTTCAAAAATCAATAATTGTGCTTATTAACATATTGGAATGTAATGGTTGATGACCGTCTATTTGCTCATCCTCCAGGTATAATTGAAAGTCAATAAATCCAGTAATCTCAAGGTCTTTTAAGATTCTGAGGTTTTTTTAAGTCTTACACTGATTGAACAGTTATTGCATTTTTATATTCTATCTTCCAAATAAATGGGTGAATTGATTCTGTTTAGAAGATAATCCCTTTATCTTTTACTTCAATCTCCTTAGAAAATGAAAGAAATAAGAAAACAAGGAATGCAAACTAACATCCTCTTGGTATTTTAAAATCAGAAAAGTATTATGTTGTACTACAAGGAAGTTACCCAATGATATATTGTATTCTTGAAAAATAATAAGACAGTGGATACTCAGTGTCCTCACCACAAAATGATAATTATGTAAGGTAATGCATATGTTAATTAGCTAGATTTAGCTATTCCACAATACATATATACTTCAGAACATTATGCTCTACAAAATGAGTACAATTTTATGTCAATATAAATGAATAAATTTGAGCATTCTAAAAAAAAGTTACACAATGACTAATGAAAATGAGGTAATATAATTTTCCTTGTCGTTCCTATGCCATTAATTTTAGTTTTGTTTGTTTGTTTGTTTTTTAATAGACAGGGTGTTGCTCTGTTTCCCAGGCTGGAGTACAGTGGTATGGTTAGTGGTTTTTTTACTTATTTTTTGTAGAGACAGAGTCTCACTTTCTTGTCCAGGCTGGTCTCCAACTCCTGGCCTCAAGTGATCCTTTCACCTCAGACTCCCAAAGTGCTGGGATTGCAGGCATGAGCTTCTGCACCCAGCCCCATCAATTTGAAGAATGTAGGATATGGCTCAGTAGTTGTGATTTAACTTGGGCAGATTTTGTGAAGATAGGAACTTTATAGGTAAAACTATATCTGTTTTCCTTTAGTGAAGTGACTTTTTAAAGCCATCTATTATTTAGTAAATCAATACATAAGTAAATAAAAACTATTTATAGCTACACAAAATAGTTATGTTATTGAATCACATTGTTAATTATAGCAATAATTACCCATTCATCCAACAATTTTCAGAGCTGACCATATTTAATTCTTGAATGTAATCTTTCATCTCTGAGGTATGTATAATTTTCACATTATTGTAAAAAATAAATTCTGGGAGAAGAAACAGCATGCTGCTTGTCAGGGCTAGGTCTCTTCTATTAAATAATAAATACATTATCTATTTTAAATGATTTATTTAGTAAATTTTACTTAGCTTTTTGTTAGATAGGAGTTTTAAAATAATCTATAAAATAGGTTACAATCTTAGAAAAATTTGCTTGATTTTGATTTTTTTCCTTTGGTTTAGTAATTAATGAGTTTGCTTATAATATAAAAGGCTTTTCCTTATGTCGTATGTAACCCTAGATAGCAAAGGTTCTGTGGTTTACCAGGGTAATTTTATGCAGTCTTTGTTGATTTTATTACATTCATTTTTTTTAAGAGAACAAATATTCCTCCTTCATTTATAAAATAGCTAATTTCTTTATAAAATAGCTAAAATCCTGATAACTTATGTGTTTATTTTAAACTATTTTATTGTCATTTACTTAAATACATAACAAAGCATTGTTTTCCTGGCACTTGATATTTTGTCTTTATCGAGTTTAAATACACTCTGAAAACTTCATTTTGTCTTCCAAAATTGGATCCTAAATTTTTTAAAAGTAAAATAAAATTTTAAATATATGTTTCATGCTTAAAACAGGAAAATCATAAAGTATTTTATTCTTTCATATTATAGAAAGAGACATAATTGAAATAATTAGGGTGTTTAATATATTATCATTTTAAGGGTTGCCATGGAAGAGTTCCCAAATATGAAGACAGCCTGCTTTAGGTTAAGTTTAATAGGTAAAATATTATTAATAAATATTTTTGGCTTTAGGTCAAATGTATATAGGTAAAATATTGTTACTATGAATACTTTTGAAATTGTATGTTTTTTGAGAAATTTCTAGAGATATTTAAATGCCCATGCTCTCCATCATTTGTATTTATCCACATATAACACACTGATCAAAACCAAGTCCAAGTTAGTCTGTTGTTTTCCTATATTTATTAGAGTCCTGGCAGTGCTTTGTTAAATTATATTAGAAGTAATAGTACAGTGTTATCAATCAAAATGTCAGTTATATAAAATATTTACTAACCACAACTCAACTTTTTCCATTTGAATTTTGCACCTTCTAGGTCACTGGGGATGTGCATCAGACTTATGAAGTTTTATAAAAATACAAGTAGCTAGGCCTACTCTAGTCTTACTGAGTCTCTCTCTGATATTCTTGATATATTTAAAAGTTATGTTTCAGAATATTACATATCTCAATATATAGTTTTTCCATCAAAGTTATTCTCATCAATTTTAATACATTAGATATAAAATTCAGTGAGGTCTTTGAAAATATATTTGATCATTATTCTTAGAGACACTTTGTCTAATTTTTTTTGGAATGGCTTTAGTCTCTTTGTTGTGCATGCCACAGAAGAAAACAAATTTTCTTGTTGATTGCATTATTCTTATTATGATCCCTCATCAGGCATTCCATATTTTAAAATTAACAGTAATAAATTAGTAATATTCATTAAATTCTTGTCGTCTACAGATGGTTTTAATTTAACTCTGATACTTGCCTGAAAGTTCTGTATATATGCTACACAACAGTTTGTGTCTCACACACAAAAAAAATGACAGTGTCAGATCCTCATGGGAAGGGACTATAGCAGGTGATTTAAACTTTGGTACTATAAAACTATGTGTTTAGGTATAAGCTTCAGTGGGTCTCTGTGGGTACAGGTTTCTGAGCTTGCAACACTTAGATAACTTTCACATTATACCAGTGGACTGAGTCAGAATTTCAAGGCTCCTTTTTATCTAGAAGCAGACAGCTTTTATAAAAACAAACTATTGAACCAAGATGCTTCAGAACAAGAATTAATTACATAGTATGAATTAACTCATAAATGGAATTTATTATAGTTAGTTCCTTGTAGCCATGTTGACTTTGATTTAGTGTTCTATTTTCTGCTTCTATAAAAATAATTTTGTCTGCCTTATCACACTTCTATTAACAATTCAGAAGCTCTGTTTTTGTAAAATAAAACATTTTAAATAATATCAGATTCTCACTGATTCCCACACAATTCAGAAACTCTAAGTTTCGTTACTTTTCATGGCAATTAGGTTAATAAGAATCTATTCTCCTTTTAGTCAGGATGTTTTCTGAGCAAATTGATGAGTATAATGCCCATTTATTTAAAAGGGTCAGACTCTGATGTCACCAAGATAGTGGAATAGAATAAACGAACCTCATCCCCCTGCAAGCAAATACATACAGCAATTCACAAAACAGAATATCTCAAAGAGGGCTCAAAGGTCCATAAGGAATCTGGAACAACACAGTAGAGCAAGAATATTGATGACATCTACATAGTAGGGTTCTTGGCATACCTCAGAGAGCAGGAGATAGCAAGGAGCAAAGAAGAAAGGTGAAGGTTATCGATATTAACCACACTTGGGAAACACTGCAGTCCCAAGTAGCCTGTTTTCATAGAGGATACCAGCATTGCTTGCCACTGAGGTGAAAAATAGCCATTCCTATGGAGGAACTCAAGTACAAGACATGGCTATACACTCTTCCACCTCACACAATAGCTACTCTTCTGCCCCTTCAAAAAAGGAGCCACCATGTCTCGCAACCCTGCATGTGCCCTGACCTCAGAGCTATGACCATCTGTGAGTGTCCACATGCCAGACTATGAAAAAATAGAAACTGGGGACTAATAGGGAGCAGGGAAGACGGGGGTCAAAGGCTGTAAAACTGTTGTGTACTATGATAAGTACCTGAGTAACAGGATCAATCTAAACCTAATTCTCAGGGTCATAAAATATACTCATGTAACAAACCTGCATGTGTGCCCCCTGAATCTAAAATAAAATTTGAAATTATTAGAATAGATTTTTGACATCTTCTTGTAGCTTAATAGCTCAATATTTTGGCACTAAATAATATTGGATAGGCTAGATATAACACAGTTTGTTGGTAGTTACCTTTTGTAGGACATGTTGGCTGCTTTCTGTTTGGGGAATTATTAATAAAGCCATTATAAAGCCATTATAAACTTATATGTATATATTTATGTTATATATATATGCCTATATATGTCAATGTGTATATATAAATATATATTTATATGTAAAGTTTCAGGTTACAAATATACATGCAAAAATCTACAGTACTTCTATACACAAACAATGGACTATCTGAAAAACAAATCAAGAAAGCAATCTCATTTACAATAGCTACAAATAGTAAAATATTGAGATAAATTTAACCAAAGTGGTAAAACACATGACACTAAAAACTATAACATATTAATAAAATAAATATAAAAAGTTACAAGTAAATGGAAAGATATCCTGTGTTAATGGACTGGAAGAATTAATATTATGACAATGTTTATACTACTCAAAGTGATCTACAGATTTAATGCAATCCCTATACAAATTCCAGTGATTTTTTTTTCACAGAAATAGAACAAACAATTCTAAAATTTGTATGGAACCACAAAAGACCTTAATAACCAAAGGAATATTGAGCATAAGGAAAATAGTTGGAGGCATCCCATTTCTTGACCTCAAAATATACTGCAAAGCTATAGTAATTAAAACAGCACAGTGCATAAAAACAGATAAACCAATGGAACAGAATAGAAAGTCCAGAAGTTATTCCATGCAATTGCATTCAACTGAATTTTGACAAAGGTACCAAGAACACACAATAAGGAAAAGAGTCTCTTCAATAAATGGCACTGGGGAAACTTGATATCCACATGGAGAAGAATGAAATTAGACCCTATTTGCATACCATGGATAAAAATGTACTTAAAATGAATTATGAATTAAAGACTCAAGTATAAGACCAGGAATTGTAAAGCTTCTAAAAGAAAACATAGGAGGAAATTTCCATGGCATTGGTCTCGGCAAAGATTATTTAAATATGACCCAAAAGCCCAGATAACAAGGCAAAAATAGACAAATTGGATTACATCTAACTAAAAAGCTTCTGCAAAGAAGACAACCATCAGAATGAATGGACAACCTATGGAATGGGAGAAAATATTTGCATACACATACATCTGATAAGAGGTTAATATCTGGTACAGAAGGAACTCAAACACCTCAATAGCAAGAATTAAAAAGTGGTTAGAGAACCTATTTCTCAGAAGAAGACATACAAAAGCCTGATAGATATATTAAAAATTTTTTCAACATCAATAATCATCAAGGAATTACAAATTAAAAACAATGTGGGCTGGGTGCGAGAGCTCACGCCTGTAATCCCTGCACTTTGGGAGGCCAAGGCTGGTGGATCATCTGAGATCAGTTCGAGACCAGCCTGGCCAACATGGTGAAACCCCATCTCTACTAAAAATACAAAAAAATAGCTGGATGTGGTGGTGTGCACCTATAATCCCAGCTACTTGGGAGACTGATGTGGAAGAATTACTTGAACCTGGGGGGCGGAGGTTGTGTTGAGCCAAGATCACCCTACTGCACTCCGGCCTGGGCAAGAGTGAAACGGTGTCTCAAAAAAAAAAAAAAATAAAAGTGATATCATCTCACACTTGTTAGGATGACTATTATCATAAAAGAAAGATAGGTGTCAGAGAGGAGGTGGAGACATTGAAATTCTTGCACATTATTGGTAGAAATGTAAATTAGCCAAGCCACTAAGGAAAACAGGATAGAAGTTCCTCAGAAAATTAAAAATAGGACAACTATGTAATGCATCAGTCCCACTACTAGATATAGATATATATATATATATATAAAGGAAATGAAATTTTGTATACTTTGACCAACATCTTCCCAATTCCCTCAATTCCCAGACTCTGGTAACCAGCATTTTACTCTCCATTTCTATAAGTTCAGCATTGTTATTAATCATAGTCATCATGATGTACAATAAATATCTTGAAATTATTCCTCCTATCTATCTGAAATTTTGTATACTTTGACCAACATCTTCCCAATTCCCTCACTTCCCAGACTCTGGTAACCAGCATTTTATTCCCCATTTCTATAAGTTCAACATTTGTGTAGAGATACGTACACTTCTATGTTCATTACAACATTATTCCCAATAGTCAAGATATGGATTCACCCTAAGTGAATTCATCAACAAGGGAATGGATAAAGCAAATGTGATGTATATAAATGGAATCCAATTTTGCTATACAAAAGAAGAAAATCCTGTCATTTGCAAAAAACATGAAAGACATTATGTTAAGTGAAATAAGCCACACACAGAAAGACAAATGCCACGTAATCCAGTTATTTGTAGAGGGTAAAAAATGTTGAACTTATAGAAATGGAGAGTAAAATGCTGGTTACCAGAGGCTGGGAATTGAGGGAATTGGGAAGATGTTGGTCAAAGTATACAAAATTTCAGAAAGACAGGAGGAATAAGTTCAAGATATTTATTGTACATCATGGTGACTGTGGTTAATAATATATTTTATACTTGACGATGGCTAAGAATGTGGATTTCAATTGTTCTCACTACAAAAAATAATAAGTACATGAGGTAATGCACGTGTTAAATAGCTTGATTTAGACATTCCACAATGTATACATATATCAAAATGTTATGTGTACATCATGAATAGATTTATTTTTTACTTGCCAATTAAAAAAAATAGAACATACAAAATAAAATGGTATGAGAAACCACTGTTATGGAATGAAGGTGGTTTCACTCCTGGAGCCAATGCCTACAAAGTTCTTCCAGGGAAATATCTGCTTCCAGACTTAGTGGGTTCAGGCACCTAAGTAAATTTGTGGGATCTTGTGAAGAGAGGAATTTACCTAAATTATTATATACCACAAGTGGAATCTAATTGTGGAGAGTTTGTGTGGCTTGGTTTCCTATGCTCTGAATAGCAATTAAGAGAGACTTTTCAAAGTTTCACCTGAGATTTTTCATTATGAAACATCTAGACAGTATTATTCTTGTGACCTCAGTAACTTTTTAAGACTGTGTATGTTTAGATTTGCTAAGCAGACTACAAGAGTACCACGTGGTAAAGTAATATGTTTGCAGCATCTTCCTAAATAATCCTGCCAACCATAATGAGACCAGTTTTATCATGTAATAAATACTAATCATTGTTTTCTATTAATAAATGGGAAATGGGTGATGCTAGATAATTGCAAAATACTTACAAATAAACAAGAAAAATGATTGGGTGTCCTGACTAGCTAGCACAATTTCTGGTTACCTATGCGTTTCATTGTCTTTGGACGATTTTACAGCTCTATTAAGTTATAGAATATTTAAAGTAATGCAAATTACTATTGTCCTTAGAAATGTAAACCGTCTGGTGGAGTTTCAGTTGATTATTGTATTATATGTATATTGACCAGGTTTAACAGTTTGTCATCTATTGAATAAATGTATTCCACCATTCCTAATAGTCTTATTGTATGTATGGTTCTTTGAACCAGTGATAACATCTTACTGGTTCCTTAATGTTTAATGAGTTAAGTATCATTTTGACACATTTCATTTAATATTTTTAAGGGTCTTAATTGTGCCTTTTTCAAAAAGTATTATCTTTAATATTTAGTCTCTTTAAGGAAATCATTATGTGACTAGAAAAAGAATCATTTCTCTAAGCAACAACTTTATAATCTTAAACTGAAGTAATTAAAATAGATTACCATTAAAGCACTCTAAAACTTTAATTTTAACTAATATTTTTAAAGAGTTAGATCCTGAACCAAGTACTACAGGCAACTTTCAATGTATCTTTTTTCAAACTTCAAAAGCGAGTTTTATTTAATCATGAATTTTTGAAAATAATTTTTTAAAGAAAAATATGCAAATTGAAAATGCTACCACACCAAAGGTGTCAGTATTGCAAAAATTAATATTTAAGGTGGAAGTCTACCAGGATTTGATGTTGATTCCATTGAATTATTCTTATTTTCCTTTGCCTAGAAATTTGAATATTGGTAAGTATAGCATTGGTTTACTGAGAACAAAAACAATTGTCTTTTTGTTTCTTAGTGGCTCTTAAATTTATGTACAAGAATGTTTATCGCAGCATTATTTAGGACAGCAAAAGCTGGGAACAACTACAAAGGGGGGGATGGTTAAATACATTCACATGGTAGAATCTTTCAGCCAGTAATACATGTACAAAGACATTTTAGTGACAAGTTGCAAACACTATGTTGAGGATAATTCCAATTATGTAAATATATATTTACACGTAAACCCACTCACTGTCCACAAACTTAAATTGTTCAAACAACTTTTTCCACTGTTAATAATTTTCCACCTCATTCATTCTTATAAATGCTTGACCTGTCCAGTTTTTCCTACCCATCAGTTTCTTGCTATATTCACTTCACTATCATGCTTGGATTCACTATATGCAAAGACCTGATTAGGCTGGATTAAACCCCAATTCCCAAAACTCTACATCAAAGCATTCACTTTCTTCATGCCATCAGAATACAGCTAGGGAAAACTGAATAACCTTCATAATAACATGAATGTAAACACATTATTATTAACCCTAACGGGATCCTCAACACTTGCAAGATATCTTAATATTTTTCTAGCCACTTCTTCTTTCCAGTTTCTGAGATGCTCCATCTACCACTGTCATTCTCAGCTGATAATTTTAAATCATGAAAAAAAAATGCTCCTCCTATCAAAGGCCATTTCCTCAAGTTTCCTTGGGTTCATGTCACCTCCCAATTTTTCACTGTATCTTTTGTTCCCTTCTTTCCTCATGAAAAATAATCTCATTATCAGGTTGTTTTTGCATAGCTATAACATATACCTGAGGCTGGGTAATTTATAAGCAAAGAGATGTAATTGGCTCAAGGTTCTGCAGACTGTATGCAAAACATAGCACCATCATTTGCTTCTGGTGAGACCTCAGGATGCTTACAGTCATGGTGGAAGGTGAAGGGGGAGCAGGTGTCTCACATAGCAGGAGTGGAGAAGGAGGGAGAATGAGGGTGGTGAGGTGCCACTCACTTTTAAACAAACAGATCTCATGAGAACTCACTCACTATGGCAAGGACAGCACCAAACCATGAGGGATCCACCTACATGACCCAAACACCTCTGACCAGGCCCCACCTCCAACATTGGGGATTATATTTCAACATGAGACTTTGGGGGATGAATATCCAAACCATATCCTTCATCTTCTTCTTCTTCTTCACTGAAGTCATTCCTGTCGTATTAGATTTTCTCCTCCTTTTACCTTGCATTCTCTTCTCAAACCATTTCAACTCCTTCCTGCCCCAGACCCCAAACTTTTGCATAAAAATTATCTTGATATGTTTACCAATCATTTCTAATGGAAACTTGGTCATTACTTTCCTTGCTTCTTAACTGCCTCCAACATAGTTGACTATTCTGTTTTGGAAAATTCTCCTCCTGTCCCTCCCGGATACTAAACACTCCAGTTTTATTTCTACCTTTCTCCCAGATCCTTTTCATTATTTTTTGCTTTCAGGAGTCTGTTAGCTCAGAGCTCACACCTTTGTTAATCATTTTTGCTCTTTACTTATGTGAACCAACTAACCTCAATGGCTTTAAATGCTGTTTACCTGCTGATCACTTCCAAGATTCTATCATCAGCACAGGCCTCTTTCTATTCTACGTTTCAGACGTGACAAATTTATAATAAGATATAATTAGTTACCTAGTGAGTATACAACTGCATAGGGAACACCTCTTCTTGAATGGTATTTCACAATTTGTGTGTTCAAAACTGAACTCATGGTGGAAACATCCTAACAGGCTACTCATCTAAATTTACAGCAGAAACTTTGTGTCTTATATGACACCTTCCTATAGCTTACGCCCAATGCAGTCAACCAACTAGTACTTCCTAAATATAAAGAATATATATTTCATAACTGATTTATTAAATGCTTATTAATTTTCTGCAAAGCAGTGTAATTTGGTAGGCCTCAATCTTTTATTCAGATTACCACATTTACAAAACAACCATACTGCCCCTTAAGCATAGGCATTTAACAAATTTACAATAAGATATAATTAATTACCTAGTGAATTGATGGAATTTCAGAACTTGGAACTCTTTAAAAGCAAAGGAGACTGCCATATATCTGAACTTGTTTAGAGGAGGTTCTATGTAAGGCAGGAAGGTGAAGTAAATTACATTCCAAACTTTTTTCGAAGGCTGTAAACCTTCAGATTTCAAGATCTTTTTAGTGGACATTACTTTTTCTAAGTGCCAACTTTCACCAATCATCTCCCTTGTATATTTTTTTCTGTGATATTTAATTTCTGACTAATGTAAGATTTTGATGAGCATTCTCCCCAGTTGTTTGCGTGTTTGTTTTAGTCTATGCAGCTTGGTTTAAAATAAACATTATTAAGGTTTTCAAAGTGTGCATTGAAATAAAATACAGGAGTTAGGACAATGAAGCGAAAAGAAAGGGTTGGAGTACATGATAGAAAGCAGAATTAATTCCAGTCCAAAGGACACAATTTTTTTTATCCCTGAAACTATTAGGTTGTTGATTATACATTATAAACAAGCACTTCTTCCTAAGAAATTGCATGTTAGATCTTGTTCACTTTCAATTTTATAGGTCTCAGGGCTCTAAATTCTGCCAAATATAAACATGTCTGAAAGATCTACATAATACAGTTCTAGAAAAATGCAATAGGTATTATTTACTGTGCTTCTAATAGGTGGTATCATATTAAATAGCTCACAATCCTATTTTTTTCCTTTCATGTCATTTTCACACACAAAAATCTTGCAATTTTGATACTGTTGAAAACCCAAAGTTAATAAACTTACCAAAACTTTATAACTATAGAGCAGCAAATAGTAATTGAAACAAGTTTCCTGGACTTCCAAATATGAATATAGTCATACATAAGTATTTATATATTATTTTCCACTTTCTTGGTTTTATCTCTACTTTCTCTTCATTTCTTGGCCATGTAACATCTGCTTTCCCTAAAAACTAAATGAAATTCCTATGTGTAAGAAAGAGTGTAATATAATTTTTTCATTATCATAATGTCAAATATTTCCCATGCAATCAATTGCATTAAGGTTTCAAAGCTCAATCTAAACTAAATTTCAAATTAACATTCCCTAATATTATTATAGTGAATTTTCAAGCTGTGGAATAAACCACTCTATCATTTTATAAAAGACTTTTCTGTTTTGGTTTGGCCTTGGGCAAATTGTTATGTCATCACCACACTAGAAATTAAGCTGTGTCTGTGATGACAATTACTTCTGCAATTTCCTGAAATCTCAGACTAGAGCTGAAACCATGTCTGTGATTGAAGACAGCACAATGGAAATATAGAGCTTCATGAAATATGGAATGTATATCCATTGCAAAAATGATAGGGCTTTCCCTTTAGAACAACAGAATAAAGAATTATTAGAGAAGAACAGTTAAAAACACTTGCCTATTGCCTACAGATTAAATATGTTCTCTTTCATAGTTTATCATGTTCTTAGGCTTTATGTAAAACTTTATATTCAATCCAAGATTTGCTCCAAATAAAATATTATACCTTTAACTGTGTTTCAGTTCTGTATATCTTGATTAGAGTTTCTTCTTGATCAAAGTCCTGATTTTCACATTTGTAATATTAAAGCACTTTCACACTTGTTTCTCATTTTCAATTCAAGCAGGTGAAGAGAAAAAAAAATCTTTACAAGCTTTTCCCAGCGTCTGGAGGGGCTAATTTGCAAGATCATGAATCTCTGGAAAAGAGTTCAGTTTAACTATAAAAAGAATATGAATCTTAGATGTTTTCTGATAAGCTGTAGATCATCACCCTGATCAGCTACATATTTTTTTTTGGAAGCTCTGGCATGTCTGCATTACACAGACTGAGGGATAATTAACCTGAGTTTCATTTAGTTGTTTCAAAAAGTGAGTACACAAGCTTGGGCATCAAAGCTTTAGGATTCCTTGTGCAAACTGCAGTGGCTGTACTGTAGCCACTTTAATAAGCAGGTATTTTTTTTTTTCCTGTTCCAAATCCAAATGCTACTATCCAGGCTGTAAAATGATCTTAATCTATTATGTTTCAGTTATCTTTTTGAAGGCAGTCAGAATACGAAGCCCCATACGGAAACAATCTTTATTTTCCATCGGCTGCATATGTTGTGTGCCTAATGAAATGCATTTCACATATTTATTTTAAGTATGTGATAGAATTACAACATTGACAACGTTCATAATCTTCAAAAAATGTGATGCATTTTAAACACATGGTGATGCCTAGCTCTGTCGCAGAACGTTCAAATAAAATGTATTTAATTTGAATATATGCAAATATAAATATACTAATTAATACATATTTTATATATCTATGTGTATTTGTATAACTCAAGTAGATTTGATGTTTAACAAAACAATTAAAGCTTTAAGGGATCTTCCTTTTTTCTTAGTTTGTTCAAAGCAATTTTAGTAAATACTTTCAATAATAAAATGTTGCTGAAAATCTATAGTTGGCAGTTATCAATTTGGATTTGTTCATGACAGGCAGAATGGTAAGAAAACTTTCTCTAAATTAAGTCAGTAAAACAATTATTGCCACCTATATTTTGCTAGACTCAATGATTTCTCTAATTTTCTTCCAAAGTGAAAAATTCTCCTTTTATTTTTCCCAATTCTCCAAATTAATGCCACTTATTTTATTTTATACAATGCTCATTTTGAAATGCTTTTATAAAGCATCTAGTATCTCAAATGTATATCAATGATAATAGTATGACAGTACCAAGAAATTAGAAAATTCTCTAATTGATAACTAATTAATTGCTGAGTATCAATTTTGAGCAAAAAAAAAAAAATAGACTTTAGAAAAACAAAAACTAAAATATTCACTTGGGTATTTTTCTTCACCGATACTTACCATGGTACCAAAAATACATTTATACTCAAAATTTCCAATTCGGAGTATAAGAGAGTATTTATAGAGAGATCCCTACAAACAACCATTCTTTTGTATGTGATTTCTAAGTAGATTCAACTTTTCATGTTATTGAGGCCTTGGTATCATTAGAAGCAACATGGATCATTTCTTTTCAGGTGAAATTGTCAAATGTAATTTTTTTAAAAAAACTCTCCTTTGACATAAGATGTATACTCCTAAAGCTATTGTGTTTTCATTCAATTGTTGTCTGGTGTCTTCTTTCATATTCTACATCACCAAATTTTGAAGAGGAGTTCAGAATTAAACTAAATGTGAAGGATATTGCAGTACTTAACTATTTTGAGGAGAGAATTGTGTATTTAGACAAGTGTTCCTAATTTGGGCTTCCCTGACACCTAGGGGGTTCTAGGGAATGAATTCAGGGGGTTCATGAACTCCCTGAAATTGCATGCAAGGTATCATGTGTTTGTGCATATATGAAATTTTAGAGAAAGAAGACCTGTGGCACTCTCACATTAACAACAGGTTAAGAACCACTGCAAGAGCTTCTTCCTGGAGGTCCTCCAGTTTGTTCTGCGTGTTACTCATCACTTAGTGCATATCTGCTGCGTCACTTTGATTGAAATTAGCAGTAACAGTGACTAGCTGGTGTTAGCAAAATAATAATTTATTGTAAACATGTGAAACAGTTCAGACACTTAACGAGAATAATGAGTAACCAATTTTGAAGGAACTGGAACTTGAGTAGAATCAAGGTTCCAAGTGGAGGAAGCTAATTGATAGTTTTATCAGGCAATAACTTCTGTAAATAATTAGCAGCCAAACTTTCTCCCCTTTTTGCTGAGCCTTCTAAAGTTTCAAAATCTGGAGAAATAGATCAGTTGTCCTATCCCTTAATTAGAGAAGAGCAAGACATTCTGATCAAAGTCTAGCTATGACTTCACACAGAGTGAAGAAATTCCCCAAGAAGATATTGAGACGGTGATCTTAAAAAGAAAGGGGGACAGTGTATTCAAACTAATACCTACTACATAAAATTCATAGAATCTAGACAAAACCCATAACTAAATGTAATCCCTTCAAACCCAATTTAGTCAAAATGCCTCATCATTGTAAAGCAAGGTGATGCACCTTTCTTTTAGACCTAGATACTGTTTCTTTGCCAATTCATAATGTTTATTTTATTCTAGCTGTCATTAAAAATTCTGAATTACCTATGTTGCCTGAAGCATTCCAATAATCTCCCACCGTGTCTGCCTACATCAACTTTTCCTTGAATTTATTTTTCCCTAAGCAGCCACGGTAATCTTAATATTTAAATCATATCATGTCAGCTTTCTGTAACAGTCCTTTAAAGGCTATGCATTATTTGAAGAATAAAATTTAAAAATGCTTACACAGTCTACATTTTTCTACCTGACCTGGTCCTTGTTCCCTCTCCATCTTCATCTTAAGCCATTCTCCTTCTCCACTCCAGTGTACTAATACTAATGCTTTTTCTGTGAAACAATATATACTTTCCCTTAGTAGAACTTCACTTGTATTGTCTATACTGATTCTTCTTCCAGAATTGCTTTGCCAACTCCTTCCCTTAGCTACGGCCTCCTAACCTTACCCCCACAGATTCTGTGTAAATGTCCTTTCCAAGGAATCCTTTCCCTAAACCCTAGTATCAAGTTCCTTCTTTGTATTCTGGGCTTTTATTTGAATTTATTATTATAGCTTGATAATTTTACATTTATTATCTCTCCACAAGAATAAGGACCCAGTTTTCTTTATTTACTATAATATTCTCAGCACAAAACCTAAAATACAAGTGGGAAATTTAAAAAATAATAATAAAATGAATTCCATTGCTGGAGCTCCCTCTAGATACAGATCTTACTGTTTTTATTCCTCATTTTATTCAGAGCATGACACAGGGCCTGAGGCACAATGCTTGCATAAGAGTTACTTGCTAAAAAATAACAACACTTTACATTTTAAAAGTACCTGGTATATGCCAGGAAACATTAGGCACAGGATACATGTTTTCATAATTTCCATAATTATGCATGTCTTTTATTATCACCATCATTTTCCAGATTGAAAAAATACTAACTGGTATAATTTCAATTTTTACTGTGGTCTATCAGATTACAAAGCTGCAACGTTCCATTTTTGCTGAGTCAAACAAGTGTTATGATTTAAGTGCTGAGTTTCCTCCAGCTAATTAACACCCACTACAATAATATCTGGAATTTTTAATATGCAAATTTTACCTTTCATAGGCTATAGAAAAGTGTATATAATGGGTTCTGAGTTCAGATTCTGGAAGGCAAAAACCATGCGTACTTAATTTGCTTTGTATTTGTGTATTTCACATGTTGTCCTCTTGCCATGGTAAATGAAAGTTTAATAAATAATATTGATGAAGTAGTTTTTATGTTTATCTGAAAGGTGGCGTGCTAAAGAAAAATAACCTTCTTAACAGAGGATATAACTTTTTTAATAATCTGGATCTATTGTCTTGTATAATCTAAAACTATTGTCTTTTTCTTTTTTAACCTTCTAGGTGCTATGTAAATACTGCTTAAGAAATGTCATCAAAATTATTAGTAAGTAGCTAGTGGTCTTGAGATGTTGTTGGGGAAAATACCTGGCTAGGTTTTAAAGGCTGGTTCCAGGTTCCTTTCATTGCTGATGAAATTTTCATGGCCAAGCTGATTTACCATAAGATTTTGATAAAATTTTAGATCCTTCTTCAACTAATAAGGGAGGAGGTTAGCAATCAAAACCTCCCTAATTTTCTTCAAAACCCTGAAAGTTTTCAAAATTGGAAGCCAGATGTCTTTTTAGAAATGAAGGGCTGCTGTAAAGGTCAGAAGGTAAGGATTGGTTGAAGTTTGCACAAAGAAGGGTTAGACATCCAAGCCTCATCTAGGATGAGATCGAGGATTAGCCAGACCAAAGTGCTTTCACAGTAGTTTGGAGATTTTAATTTTGGGGTGTCTAAGAGAGAGAAGCATCATCAAGCTTATTACTTAATGTGCTACCAATACCTGCGAATATTATCCAGTGGTTACTTTGTAAATTATTTGTGTTCAAAGATTTTATTATTTTTTCCAATTTTTAAAATACTAAAATTGCCACCTGACCATGTTGACCATAGTAATCTAAATTGTTTTAAACTTTAGAGAAAGTGTTCAATCTGACATTTTCTTAAATGATGTATTCCTCTGTAGCTTAAGTCCTGTAGATGATATAATTGGCATTTCTAAATATAATATTTCTGATTATGATAGTATTGATCAATTTTTAAATTGAATTTTCAATAGTCCAGCTATTGACTAAGATAAGCATATTAATTAATAAACTCTGGTATTTTGTTTTAGAAAAATAATTTCTTCACATTATTTGTTCTTCATCTATGTCCACAATATTTCACTCTTACATTCCCATATTCATTGTTGCATTCATAATCATTTTAATTCTATAGGTAACTGTGGAATAAATGCTTATTTTCCCTTACACTACTCAATGCAATATAAATAATACATAATAGATTATGTAATGGATTTGGCAAAATTTCTTCCTGACTTTGGGTATTATAGTAACAGAACTCTTAAATTTTTAAAATTTATACGCTTAATATTTATTTTGGATTGAGTTACTTAAGAATGCAATAAGTGGTATGCAATACAAATTGTAAATTCAATATTTGACAATATAGCAACTGTTGCAGGAGCCAAAACTCCTCTTTTCAAAATCAAACTGGTGAAGTTATCAAGTACAGTTATATATTCAAATAAATAAGAACAGAGAATCCAAATATTTTCCTAAATACTTACTATATCTAAGGTATAAAATTACTTAGAGAATCAGCAATGAAAGACGTTTATTAAACACTGTAGAATTATTTGAAAATGTTACTGTTTAGTTCATAACTGAACTTAGTTCTAAAGTGACCTCACTTCTTACATCTTAACAAATATAAAGAAATTAACCAAGAGTATATTCCCAAACTTTTCTTTTTACTTACTTTAATTCATGTTAAGCCTGAGCTGTTACTTAAAATTTTTCTCTTTCATAATTATGCAACTTTTCTCTTTCACATTTATGCAACTTTTAATTCATAGACATGAAAATCATACTTAAATGGAATAAGTTATTCAGCTTTTCACCAGGATTTGGTGAAATGGGAATTAATTTTATAATTAGTGAAGCATGGTTATATGAACTCATTTTCGTGAATTCACACAACAATTTATTAGATGTGTTCTGTACTCTAGGCTCTGTGGTACACAAGGAAGAACAGTTCTATGAGTTAGGACATGTTCAAATTTGGAGATGCTAGTTTACAGAATATCCAAGTGGAATATGTTAGATTTCTGGATGGGTTGGGGTTGAGACAGCCGTTTGAAAATGAGTGAAAATTAATGTCATACAATTTGTGAGATTGCTCAATCCATGAATATAGTTGAAAAGGAAGAAAGCCTGAAAATGACAGTGATGTGAGCATTTCCAAACAGATAAAAAAACATGGGTTACTGAAAGAAAACTAGTAGTGTGTGCTTTAACAGAAGTCAAGCAGGAGAGGTGAGAGAAGATCAAAAACATCAAATGATGTTGTGGGTTCTAGTTAGATAAGAATATATTTAAAAGTCCGATGGGTATGCAATGGCAATCTTGTTAAAGATATTTAACTAGAATAATGGGGGCAAGGAGCACTTTTGTTTTGAGAGTAAATGGCAGACAAGGAAATGAAGAGATAAGTTTGAAGAGTTGTGATAAAAAGGAGAGGGACAGCAATGGCTAAAGGAGAATGTAAAATGAAAAAGTTTGCTTGTTTTTAGTTTGTTTGTTTTTTTTTTTTTGCTTTTTTTATTTTTTAATGTGAGTTTTATTTGGTTATGTGATTAGTTGCTTTGTTGGATTTGTTTTAGGCTGGAAGTATTTGAACTTAGTTGACAAGATTGATAAAATGTGAAAAAGATAGTGACCAATGAAGCATAAATATGTGGCAGAACAGTGTTGGGGCCCAGGTGAGATTTCCTACTTCACTGCTACTTCTGGGAATTAGTGTAGGAAATACAAATTAAGCTTGTTCCTCTTCAATGTTTAAAGATCAGAGGAAGCTCTGCTATTTAATGTTGGTTTCTCACAGTTTTATGTTAACAAATACCTATGTAAATTTGAGTATTAGTTTTGACTCTGTCACTTTTTCACCTTGGCTGAGTCACATGAATTTTTTGAGTCTCAACATTGTCATTTATATAAACTTTATGTTGAAAAAATATATATATATACGCACACATAGAAATGCGTGAAATTTCACACAATTATAATCTAAGCTCAAAACAAATAATTAAATAAATAATGAAACCATTTACTAATAATATGTTAAATATATCTAGAGAAAAAAATTCTCTACTATTCTCAACACATTGCTAATCATTTTATTTATTTATAAAATCCAGGATTGAAATTTCAGTTTCTTAAGAATGTCTGCTTCTTCTGAAATTAACATAATGCTATATGGAGTTATTTAGCTTACAAATGGCTACAATAAATCCATTTTCAGGGAAAAATATTTCTTGATATGTTTTAGAAGGAAAAATTCCATGAGCACAGTCTCAACATTTGCATTTTTATCAAACTATAGAGCAATTGAACTTCTTCTAATCAATTTACAAATATGTACTTACTTTTCTTCCATGTGGAGCTTTATTACCAAAGCATATCTAGCTGTTTGGCACTGAGATCTGGCAAGGTGAAAAGAATTTACAAATGCGCTTCTCATTCTTTTTAATGGAAGATATAGGTGCTCATCTAGTTAACAAAGGTCTCTCCAATATTTATTCATGATCTAGTATAGATACAGTTGTAAAAAAGTATTTCAAACTCCATTAAATCATGGTGAAATATCCCACTTTATGTATTAATGCTAAATATTTATTGACAATATAATCATTTCATTTTTATTATGTCTCGATTTTGACAGAAAATATATTAAATATAAAATATTTAAATGTCAAGTACTTCATAATAATTATATAGAAAATAAATATGTGACCCTTGAAAATATTAGAAATGGGGCAGTTAGACAAAATATGAAGACAAATAAATATTGTTTATATATCATGTATATACATATATACACACATAATTTATGTTTTTATTTATTATAATTAGTACATTTAACTTTTATAAATAATAATAAACAGACATTTTAAAATGTTAATGGTAGTTTTTAAGTTTATTTACAATTAAATTAATGGTTTTAGACCTATAGACTGAGGCATATAAAGTATGTTTCTTTCACTAATGGGATGGAGAGAATCTACACATTTTCTAATTTTGAGTGCTGAGTACATGGTTTATTTATCAAAATATGGCAAAATCATCAATGTCAATTGTGTTGTTACATAGTGATGCAGCTGTAATTATCATTTGTAATAAATGATGCAATAAATGACATAACCATTTATTGAGCACTTCTTCTGTGTTTATTTATTAATCATCTTAACATTTTTATGAATCCAATACTACTTTTATCTCATTAACATTTAAAGAAGCTGATATTTTGAGAATCCATGATCACATCACGAACATGTGGCAGAGCCATGCATAGGTCCAGAGTCTATAGATATAAACATCATACAATCCTATTACTCAATATTTATAAGATAAAAACAATGGAGAGCCTCAGAGTATGCCTTTGTAAGGTCGATGTTAGGGTGAATACCCTTCTTCCTTTCATCTTATTCTCATTTCTCTTAAAATAAAAATGTGCTTTCCTCCAGAGATCTTCACCCTTTTTTTTTTTTTTTTACCATCTCTCACCCCTCTTGCAATGACATTCTTTCCTTAAGTATTACCAGCTTTTCTTTTAAGCACACTTCTCTTTTCCATTCCTCGTACATTAACTCCAATTCAGATCTCGCTCTTGAATTTCAAACTCAAATAGCTAGATTTGTACTGAAAATCTCCGGTTGACAATCAAGAGCAGTGGTCCCACATTCAACTCCCCATGTGGAAAACACATTTTCAGATCTGACCATGCCTCCACACCACATCTCGGTAAAACGAAGTTATTATTCCTCTGCACTCATCAGAGCCAGTTACCAATTCTGACAACTTAATTTCTTGACTATTTTCTGAATCCATCTTCTCCATTTTATTACATTTTTACTTGTACTTTTTCCCAGGCTCTATGTCTTTTACAACAAATTATAACTACAGCTAGCTTACATGTCATTCTGCTTCCAATCTTGACTCACCCCCATCCAGCCAATCGTTCATATTAGAATAGTTTTTTTTTTGTTGGTGGTGTTGTGTGTATGTGTTGTTGTTTTTTTTTTTTTTTTTTTTTTTTTTTGAGACGGAGTCTCGCTCTGTCATCCAGGCTGGAGTGCAGTGGCACAATCTCGGCTCACTGCAAGCTCCGTCTCCCGGGTTCACCCCATTCTCCTGCCTCAGCCTCCCGAGTAGCTGGGACTACAGGCACCCGCCATCATGCCCTGCTAATTTTTTTGTATTTTTAGTGGAGACGGGGTTTCACTGTGTTAGCCAGGATGGTCTCGATCTCCTGACCTTGTGATCTGCCCGTCTCGGCCTCCCAAAGTGCTGGGATTGCAGGCGTGAGCCACAGCGCCCGGCCTAGAATAGTTTTTAAAACCTGAATATCTGATCATGTTTCTTCACCACTTAATGTATTTCAAGAGCTTCTGATCACTTTCTGGATTCCACCTGTATCATCAGGTTTCTGTCAGAAAAGCAGAACCAACAGAATAATGTATTTATTATAGGATTTGCTGTTATGAAATTGTATGAACTGCTTAAGAGGTGCATATATGTCTGTTGCATCTGTGTCTGGTTCTGGGTCTGAAGTTAGCAGAGCAACCAGCCAGGAAAGGAAGATGGATATAAATTTGGGGAGAGAAAAGACAAACTGAAACCCATGAGGATGAGCTGAGACCTCCAAGGATGGATTAATCAGAACTTGTCTGGATGAGCTGACACCTGCATTGGTCCCTCATTGGCTCCAAGCCTCCAATCATTCTGCAGTCGACCTGAAGGAGAAGCTAGCAACCAAATGCACACTTGAAAAACTGAAGGTGGAATATGTCGGGAACTGCAGAACCAGTGAACCAAATAGCTGCTTCAAGCCAAAAAAGTAGGCCAGCAGATCCATAACAGCCCGTGTGAGCTGGAAGCACCTGATCTTAACTACACTATCCTTTCAAGCATAAACATGGTTTCTGCTTCACTTTTGAGCCTTTCCAAACTCACATAACTTTCTCTTGGGAGCAAACAATTGCCAAAGCCGTTCAGGGAAAGAAATTGTAGAAAATGTAATTCCAGCTTCGCTAAGTTGATACAATATAAAGCCATCACACAACCCAAACTTCACAGCAGAATTTCATCTACTTTAAACACTGGTCATAATTAACTGTTAATATTTTCCCAAAGAATCCAAGCTTCCTTGCGTCTGTCCTTAAACCATGTTATTTTCTTTACCTTAACAATTTGTTTCCCACTTTTCTACTTCGCTAACTATTTACCTTTCAAGAATCAGACCCAATATCACTACCGTGAAAAGTCTCCTCGGATTGAGTATGTATTTCTCTTCTGTAGTGTCATTGTACCGTCAACATATGGCTATCACGGAACTTCTGGCAATGTTATTAATTGTATATCTTTTCAGTAGAATAAGCAATAGGGGAGAGCAAGGACTGTGTGTTTAGTCTTGTACTTTAAAATCTATGTATGATACAGAGTAGGTGTCATCCTTAGGTAAATGCTCAGAATTTCTCCAATAGCTATGAAGACAAACTCAGCATGTTCTTTTAACAGACTTTAATTAAAATGATAAACTGAATCCGTTTTTTAACTGTTCAGGTTAGATTATAATTTAGGGACTATTGCAATCTGCCACATTCTATAAGGCCCAGTTCTACATATCTCTTATTTTAATTAAACTTATCCTTTTATTTAATCCTTAGGACAAATGAATAAATTAAACATGTAACTTCTTATTAATAAATTTTTTGTGGGCACTACAAAAGATGATAAAGTAGCATGCTGGTTATTTGTATTAAAATCGAGTAGTAGTATACTATCTTCAGGAAAAAAATATCCACAAAATAGGCTTTATTTCAGTAGAGTTTAGTATCCCAATTTACGATGTTTCTGCTGTGATTGAAATGTGTCATTATTTTAAGGTAAAATGTTATCCAGCATAGCTATGGATCTGAAATTTAAAATATCTAGATTTTTTTCTGTATCTAGTAGCCATCATTACATTAACCAGTTGTATCATTTTAAAGGACTTAAAAAGCTGTCTGCCTCTACTTTCCTGCAATATTGTTCTTTAGCCAGTAAAAATTGGGTCAGTTTTGCAGAATGGTTATCAAGTGACCAAATATACAAAGCCAAATTCAGTGATATTTTAGTGTAGGCTGTGTATTGACCAATTTACTGGACTCAAAAATTGTGGTTTATGGGGCCAGAGGTGTTTTCGCTGATGCCTCCTGGGTGCCGAGAGGCAAGTCACATACCACTGAACATAGCTGTGATTCAAAAACAACAACAAATGTAGCCAAAGCACAAATCTGGGGCCCAGAGCCATAGATCACTGAGTCAGGAATTTGGAAATATGCAGAAACTGAATTAGAGTTGGAATGAATTGGGAAATGGTACAAGTACTTGGAGGCAGGGTAATTTCTAAATAAATTGTTGTAAGTGCCAATGCTTTTGACCGCCTTAATGGATCAGGTATATGGGTGTACCAGACTAGTTCAAAGGTTGGATAGATAAAAGTGCTTTCATCTAGTCAGTCTATTACCTATTTACTTCTATCATATTGAAATAACAGGAAGTTTTTGCCTTTTAATGATGAGAAATTGCGTCACTTCTATCCTTTTATCTGGCAGGTTTTTGTAAATGGATTTTTAAAGTTGGCTGAAATAGCATTTCTTCCTAGTTCAAATGACAAAGGAGAAATTTAGTGTTTTCCTTACATTAAAAAAATCAGTAGCAACTAGTATTAACATTATTTTCTAACTTGTCCTAATATCTGTTAAGTTTTCATTTTATATATAATGCCAAGAATGCTTAACTTTTTAATCTCTTCCTATTAAGTGTTTCTTAATAGAACTATCAATGTTAAAGCTGACTTACTACAAATTTTCCTTAAAAGAATATAATGATTCAGTAAGGCTACAAAGATTAATTTTTAAAAGCTATATTTTTTCTATGAAATTCATAATGATTGGAAATCGTTGGTGATTTTATTGAAAATCTAAAGTTCACCCCAAAAAGTCTGGGTTAAATTTGTTATGGGTTGATTAACTGCAAAGAAAAAACAAGGAAAAAAGCAATATTCTAGTAGTCTTTTATGTTGAAAAACTTAACGGTGTGCTATTTAGTCACCAGTGGACTATCATATAACCTGTTTGGAATTAAAATGAAATAAATTGTTAAGATTAAAGAAGAAAGTGTGAAATAGAGGAGAAGCAGCAGTGAGAAAACATAGCTGAATTAGATGTCGGAAAACCTGGTCCAAGTCCCAATGCTACCACTCATGTTAATGATCTCCTATTTAGTTACAAAATTAAGGTTGGAGTGGGGAGCCATGGCTCATGCCTGTACTCCCAGCACTTTGGGAAGCTGAGGCAGGTGGATCACCTGAGGTCAGGAATTCGAGACCAGACTGGCCAACTTGGTGAAACCCTATCTCTGCTAAAATTACAAAAATTATCTGGGCATGGTGGCAGGCACCTGTAATCCCAGCTACTAGGGAGGCTGAGGCAGGAGAATCACTTGAACTGGGGAGATGGAAGTTGCAGTGAGCCAACATCAGGCCATTGCACTCCAGCCAGCCTGGGTGAAAGGAGCAAAACTCCATTTAAAAACAAAAAAAAACAAAAGAAAAAACAGAATTAAGGTTGGAGTCAAACAATTCCTAAGGATCTTTCAACAGCCTTAGTAGTATTCAGAGCTGAAATTATTTAAATTGACAACGGTTTAATAATTCTTATTTGATAGGTAAAGAATATACAAAAATGCAAGATATTTTATGTAAAAATTTGCTTGAGAGACACAATAAATGGGCAGTTTGTAAAAATGTTTTATTTGACTGTAAGAAACTGCACCACGGAGAACTTGGTTTTGTGACAGGCCATCACACACCACTGTTCCCTTGCCTCATGTTGGGTAATTGGTCCAGAAATGACTCAGAGGAAAGATCACCACCTACTGTATCACCCATATCACTTCCTGTAACACCTGGGTTTTTCTTGGAATGTTTCCATCCAAATGTATATCATATCTGACCTGATCTGTTTGCAAGGGCTGATAAGGTTATAGCCTGGGGTACGGTGGCAGTGGGCCATGAGTATATGAAAGCAACTATTTTTTCTGATAGTTACGTAAAGGGTGATTTAATTACTGGACTAGTCACTAACGTATGACCAAATGGGATTTCTTGAAACATATAATTTCCTTAATGGTTTCCTGATTGTAAATGAACTCACAAATTTCCCATTAGGATTGATTTTCGTCACAAGCCTTAACACTCAAGATTCTCATAACATTTTTAAAAGTGTAATGAATGACTGGAAAAATTACAAATTGTCCAAATTCTGTGTACAGGAAGTAGAAATAAATGGGGAAAAAATGATGTCCAGGACATAGGAAGTACATGAAACAGAATTCAGCAAGATGTGAAATTCCTGTAATGTTGCTGATGTTTTAAGAGAAAGAAGCACTGATCTTGAAGAGAAATCTGTAATTCTCAGGGAGATACTTTTAACATTGCTCGTATGCTTTAACTATTTAACTGCTTAACAGTATTTTTATTAGGATTGACAAGATCAAGATACATAATGTGTAGTTTATGAACAGAAATTCACCAATATTTAGCACAAAACCTTCTTTAAAATGATACATTTTTAATTGATTTGATGCTTCAAGTAAGTTTAAAGTCTTCAATAATTGTGTAAAACATAAGTTGTATATTACTTTCAAATATTCAGCATTCTCTTTATATGAAAGAGTAAATTAAAAATGAAGAGAAAAAGATTTCCTGATTTCCCAGATTATTTTGTTGAATGGAGATGCAGAGTATCTTTCTATTCCCTTTTTGGTTACATGAAAGAACACAAACAGGAAAGAATGGTATCAATATTCTTCAACAAAAGACCACTAAAAACACTGTATGATTAAAAACATTAGGCCTCCCACACCTTGCCATGGGAAGAACAAACACCATGGAATAATGCTAACCTACATTACAGCAAGTAATCTGCTTTACTTAAAGCCTACTAATTTAAATTTTAATCATATCTTTAAAAAACACCTTCACAACAATATCTAAACTGGTGTTTGGCTGAGTAACTGGGCATCTAGTCAAGTTGAAGCATAAAATTAACCATCACAATGGGTAATCATAAGGTGTCTCAGTAAGAAGGTGTTAGAAAGAATCTATTATAGAATTTTGAGGGCTTGGTTGAGTGGTTTGGGGAAGGGTTTAAGGAAGCAGCAGTGGTGGAGTGGTGGAGGAGAGTTGCTCTATGTTGGATGCTGTGAGAAAGTGGAGCAATTTCATAACTGGTATTTTAACACATTTTATTTATAGGTAGAGAAGATTAGAATAAGTATAAAGCTGATTATTAAAGAATAGTGAGTGAGCAATCATCCTTGTAGCCAAAAAGGGGAGGTGTTTGGTGTTTTGCAGTTGGCACAATGACTGTTCTGTTTTTGTCAAGACGTAGACAAAATTATGAACTGGACTTGTTTTGTTCACTTTATAATGGACTCAGAATGACACTTATTTGAAGATGGTATTCAGTGAGATTATTTTTGTGAATTGCACAGCCTGGCTGTAAGTATCAGTACAGATCCTGGATGCCAGAGGCTACTGTATTTTTTTTTTTTTTTTTTACTTCTAAATAGTAATTTGCCTTTCTCTGCTCTTCAGATTGCATGGGGAAGGGATTTGTTTTGTTTTTTGATCTGTTTGTTAATTTTGGCTGTACTTTCAAAACTGACATTTAAATTAGGAACATTTCATATGCTATATAACCTGGTATCTCTGGAAATGAGTTGAATGAGGAAAGGGTGTTAGGAGAGGAAGAATTGGTTAAAAGTCTGCTTAAAAAACACATAACCCCTGAATCTTTTATACTACTATAAGTAACCAGGTGATAGTTGAATCTTGACAAAACAATGGAGGCTTTTTCTCTGGAGAGAATAAAGAAGAGGATCTCTAAACTGGGGTATACCAGATACTCCAGGTATTAAGGTATTAGGCACATGTATGTATATTTATTTAAAATGCTGACATGCCCACAGCCCCCTGCTTCATTTCTTCCTTGGCTCTCAGAACCTTGGCTCCAGGCAGAAGACAGAGAAGTCTTTGCAGAATTTGACCAAATAAAAAGGCAAAACATAAATATTTTGTTATAGTTGGTTTTTCATTGAAAACGTTCCACTCTTCAATGAAACTCCCAGTTGACCACCCACAGTCATGTGCTCAGAGTTTCTGAACAGCATCTTGATCCCCTACTCTTATATATAAGCAGAAAACCAATGATTAACAAACATGTGATGAAATCACCCAATATGGAATTTAATGAGCAAAACAAGCAACAACAAAAACACTTGAAGAAAACAAAGTATGCAGGGAAAAGTAAATTTCATATATATATATAAAATGAATATTCTTGAGGAGATATTGCTTCACTATTCCCTGGGTGGCCAGGATGTGCAGCCAGGTTACAAGGCAGATAAGTGTGTGCCATCCAGGGAAGAGACCAGTGAATGATTCAAGTTCACTTTGAACAGACACACACACACACTAGGCTCAAGTGGTACAGCATCTACTTCACAGCAAAAGTAGACAAAGAGTGCACAAGCTCAGGTCTGTGCCAGTGGGTTAGTCTTCCATGGCTGGTGGATCCATTCTGCAGTGAAGATGGATGATGTAGCTGCACAGAACCCACTTTGTGCCACAGTAGAAGCATCTCAACCTCTCACCCACGGAGTAGGAAATACAGAAAGCTAGTGGTGTACCTGACAGTCACTGACACATGTTCTTAAACAAATCAAGGCAGTGCACATTGAGTTTGAAACAGATAAAGATATTCCCACACAAGGCAATAAGCCCAGCCCAAGCTGTGAGCACTGTTTATCTCTTGCCAGAAAAAATCCATCCTTATGTGGCCAAGTGGGGGTTGAAAGACTGCATGAATTAGACTGCCTTTCCCAAAAGAAATAAAAAACTATGAATAAAACACAGAGTAGTATTAAAAAGGAACATACAGATAAGAAAGTAGAATAAGTGGATTATTTCCAAAAGTTCTACATCCAACTAATGAGAGTTCCATAACAAAGGAATCGATAAAAATAGAGAAAGAAAAATCATCAAATAAATCTCTCAAGAATTTTCAATAACTGAAGGACATGTTTCCAGAATAAAAGTCCACATCAAATACCAGCACAGTGAATGAAAATATGCTTTCACCAGTGTACATCATTGTAAAATTCTGAAACAGATGAGAACAAATAGATAATTCTATATACCTCCATAAAGGGAAAAAATAACATACATGAAGAGAATCAAGAGTCAACATAGCTTCTGACTTCTCTGCAGCAAAACTAGAAGCCATTAGACAATGGAGCAATATATTTAATATTATAAAGGAATTTATATACATATATGCACACACATAATAATATTTAAACATATTAATTAGGCATATAGTATTATACATTTCTAAGATACAAATATTTAGGTATATGTTTAATAAAATAGCCAACATAAAACTCTTTAAAAAGTATGTAAACAATTAACAAAGTTCCAAAGCTTTTACATATATTTATTTTTCTTTGATGCCATACTCAATTATGATGACAAAGTATAAAACACATGAGAGAGTATAGAAAATTTAGTGGAGGGCAGGGATGGTGGCTCGTGCCTGTAATGCCAGCACTTTGGGAGGCCAAAGTGGGAGGATTGCTTGAGGTGAGGAGTTTGAGACAAGCCTGAGCAACATAGTGAGATCCTGTCTCTATTAAACAAAAAATTAATCATCTAGATGTGGTGGCACATGCCTGCGGTCCTAGCTACTTGGGAGGCTGAGGTGGGAGGATCACTGGAGTCCAGGAATTCAAGGCTGCAATAAGGTATGATCATGCTATTGTATACTAGGCTGGGCAACAGAGCAAGACACTGTCTTTAAAAATAATAATAATAATTAAGGAAGTATATTGGAAGCTGATTTTTAATGAATAATTATTGTGTAGTCTATCCATATTATATATATATAGTCAATGAAAAATATTATAATCTAAAAACCCTGTAGTTACCTCAAAGTTTCAATAAAGTAAAGAAATGTGTGAAATTAGTATTGCCAAAATTAGAGATAATTTGTTCAATTTCCGTAAAATAGTTTTTTTGAAAGCTACTCTTTCCCAAACTGTTTTACACTATTCTGGAGTTGATCAAAAAATTTCTCACAGATGATATACACATGTGCATTTGAGCCTGCTTGAAGATATACTGTGGTAATTTACATGTAATAAATTCATTCACAGGATGCCAGATTAATTATCACTCAACAATGGTAGTTATTACTACTAATAATTTATAAACTACTTCAAAGCAATGGAAAAATGGATGACTTTAGGGTAAGGAAAGGGTAAGGAATAAACATTAACTGGAGTATTCCTTGAATGAACAATTTCTTTTTCCCCAGAGAATTCCTAAAGTTAAATTTGTCCTCACTAACTCAACAGGAGGATTGTGTACATTCTAGGTTATGACCAAATTCAGGATATTACGGTTGTATTTTTAAAAATAACCTCTGTTGGGTTTGTTGTTCTTTTTGGCACTTGAAAGGTTTATTTAATTTTGTTTTCATTACATTTCTCTCTCTGGTTCATATTTTCCAAAAATTATCTCTGCTTTTAAGAGTTACAGTTAATAAACCAAATGCCCAGACCAAGCAGTAAAACAAATAAAAAAAATCACTTCAAATAACAAGAAAAAAATATATTTCCTGCTCTATGTTGTTATTTTTCTGTTCAAACAGATTAAGTAAAGCACAACATTGGAAATTCCATATGTTTATATTTTTTGTAAGCAGGTCTCTTTCAAGGTGATTTTGACTTTGAGCAACAGGGCTTATTTGCAGACAATGTAGGACAGGTTTTTTTTATCCCTTATTCCCTTATCAGAAAGGGATAACAATCTTTTGCCCAGGTAGAATGCAGAATGTTCTAAATAATCCCTACATGAATCAGGATTTTAATGAAAACTGTTTTTATGCCTTATAGTTTTTAATCATATTTTAATGCATTTGAAATATTTGAAAATAAATTCAAAATTATTTTATTTAAAATTTTA
This sequence comes from Pongo abelii, assembly GCF_028885655.2. Lineage (NCBI taxonomy): Eukaryota > Metazoa > Chordata > Mammalia > Primates > Hominidae > Pongo > Pongo abelii. The sequence continues at coordinate 91,835,815 of NC_071991.2, forward strand.
AAAGAAACTTCCTCAAAATTCATAGTAGTAGGAGGCATTAACAACAGACTCTTATTTAGGCAGTTACGGTTTGGGGGGTGTGTACAAAAAAGGAGTGTGAGGGACAATGTGAGGGGTCCCTCTTTTCCTTATTAGTAATATAAGTTTTAACACGACAGATGGACTATTAAGGCTGGGTTTAGGCAAAAATTGAAGGAGGTCAGGTGTATTTTCTCTGTTCCTCCTACTTTCTCCTCCTTGTGTAGTCCTCTTTCATTTTCCTCACAGCCTGTGACTCCACAGTTGCTTTTGGACTTCTCAGGGATCAAGCTTAATAAAACTGCACAGTCCCACTATAGAGTCATTTTCACCCTACAATGGGAACCCTCTGTAGCCTACTTACACTTACCTGTGACACCCACAGGACCTTTTACATCTTCTCTTCTTCCGCAAACATGTACATGCATAATCAAGTTTTACCATGGCTTTCTGCATTGTCCTTTCAGAGACATTTGGTTCCAAAAATCAGCAGCGCTAACTCAATACACCATGTTGTACTCCAGACTATGGTAATGCCATCTCACAGACTTTCAGCTTTCTGATGTCAGACATTATACCATATTCATTCTTTCATATCCTTCATTATCTCCAACATTGTTTTGGAAGTAGTAGGTACTCAGATATATGTGAAATTGATGTGAATTTAACATAACGAAAACATATTTCCACAGACATTTTAGGGAACACTGACAATCTTTTGACACCTGTCATTTAGATTCATTTTGATAATTTTCAACTTTTTTTTTTTTTTTGGCTGTTGTAATGGTCAGTTTTAGACTGTCAGAATAGCCAAGTGTGTCATCTGATCTGCTTTGGTCATTCATTCATACACACTTCCAAATTCTCATCAGCCTTTTTCCAATATTCAGCTCCACTGTGCCCTTCAGCCTTGTTTTTCTCCTTGACCTGATCCAGCTTTCTTCTTACTTTCTATGAGGCACATGAACTGCCTTGTGCACCTTGTGTATTTATTCTTTGTGATGTTCCATTTATTTCCTTCTGGGAAATTCTGTGTTCATTTGGCATCAGCAAAAAATAAAAAAAAAAGAAATAAATGAATACAATGAGGCAAGCCACATGATAGATAGCTCTACAGTTAATGACATGTCTTATGTGAAGTGTTAGACATTATATTATGTTGTTTATAAGGGCACAGTCTCATGGGAAATTGCCACTGTGTTTGAAGGGCAGTTAATAAATATGGATATGCTGTTGCCTTCTGCCATGAAACTAACATCCCTTTAGGTTATCTGTTAACAAATTCACTTTTGGAGGACACTGAAAGAAGCACTCTGAAAAGAAACTTTGCTTAAGTGGGGTTTGTCCATGTTTTCCTTGGGAAAGAGAGTTCCAGGAAGTTTGATAAGATTGCCATTTCCTATTAAACTGTCATGACGAACTTAGTGTGATACCATCCCGGATGCAGGTGTCCAGGTCAAAGGAAATAAAAGGGAAGTTCAAAAGCACTCCTCCCATAGTTGCTGATCTTATATCTCTATTAGTATGTCATGGGAAGTTTTTATGTGAGCATATGCTGGAAATTAGGCAAAACACAAATTGCATGTCAAGCAAATAAAATAGGTTAAAGAAAAAAAAGACTTCTCATAAAAGCGTTTATATTTAACAATACGGTATTTTGCATTTAAAAATGTGTTAAAAGTGTAGCTATCATGTGAATTGTTCTTAGCAAATAAAGGGGGGGGCAGGAGGAAACTTTTAAAGGTGACAGATATGTTTACTTCCTTGATTGTGGTGATGATTTCATGGATATATACATATATCTAAACTCATTGAATATTTGCAGTTTTTATATATTAATTATACTTCAATAAAGTTATTGTTTTTAAAAAGCATTTAGAAATGCAGATAAATATATCCTTTTCACTTTAAAAGTGTTAATTAGGTTTTGAAATCATTTCAAACCTATTGAAAAGTAGCAGGAATAGTGCAAGAAAAGTTCAACACACTCCTGCATGTACCCATAAACCTTTTTAAAGTTTCAACTCTTTCATGTCCTTTATAATGGTAACCAACCTAGAATCATACGTGTACCCAGTCATCATATTGTTCTAAATTTCTTCATTTAAGAACCTTCCTCAATCTTTCCTTCATGTAATGACCTTCATATTTTTCAAGATTACAAGGCTGTCATTTTGTAGACTATTTTTCCATTTGGGTTTCTGTGATGTTTTCTCATGAGTAGACCCAGGTTATACATTTGGGACAGGAATATCACAGAAATGATACTGTGCATATGTGTTTTTTATTGCATCCTACCAGGTAACACATAATTTTTTTTGCCTAATACTTGTGTTTACTTTGTTCACATATTTAAGATGGCGACAGCCATGTTTCTGTATTTTTTCTTCATAATGAATAAGTATTTTTGGCAGAGGCGACTTGAAGCTATGTAAATATGCAATTCCTCATCCCACTGTCACACTCTAGTTTTAGTAGTTATTAATGTATCTTGTGTGAATTAATTATGGCTAGGATGTCACATTGTGACTTAAAAAAATTATTTCTACATGTATCACTTCTGATTTATTTATCCATTCACTTATTTTATCCTGCAGTCTCCAGCTGTGAATCAGGTTCTCTTTCAGATATATTTAACTGGTAAAACTATTTTTACCTAAATTACCAGTGTGGACTCATTGATTCCTCTTGTATCCAATGGGCTATAGACTATTAGTATCATTATCTAATTAAATGGTTAGATCATCATCTATTTGGCCACTGGGACCTCCCCACACAAAACTGGCTTCTGAATTATTTTATTATACTCCCATTTTTCTTCGAGAGATTCCTTATTGGCACAACAAGATGTTCCTGATGCATATTATACTTTTTCTGGCCCAGCTCTGAAATCAGCTATTTCTTTTGTCTCTAGTCCTCTTTTCCAGAGAATGGAATTTAAAAGTCGAGAAGTCATATGAACCCACTGTGTGTTTTCATTATTAATGGAGTCTTTTAATGCCAAAGCTCTCCAACATTTGTACCTTTATTCTGTGAGTGAGAAACTTGGCTCTTATTATTCTTTACATATTTACATATTTGCTAAATCCCCTATGTGTGGCTAGTCTCCCCAAACTGCCAGGCTGCCTTCAACAATTCTCTTGACAGGCAATCGCAGTGGCTACTATTACTGGCCACCTCTGGCCATATTCACTTCTCACTCTGCAAAAACCCCTATGCCTGCCATCATTACTATCACTGACTAATGTCTCTTGGAAGAGAAAAGAAAAGAGTTATGTATAGGAGAGGGTAGAGCTGACACAGGAGAAGAAGAAAGGGGAGAGCAAACGGGGAGGAGGGGAAGGAGAATAAACAATGGAAGGGAAGAAACAGCATTCATATTTTAACACACTATTTATATTATACCTTAAGATGAATTGAAACATTCCAGATTGTGTGAGATTTTGAGACCAACAATAGAGGTGTTTTATAATTATTATGCTTTACATGTTGCCAACTGAAATACTGCCATAACAAAATGGCTAAAACCCAAAATTAGTAATTTGTAATGTAGATTTGTTTATTGAACATCTTTTATTTTTTGTTTTAAAAATAAAATGGACTTATAAAAGTTATACTTTATATCTCAGGTTGACTTCTTAAGTATGGTATTTTATACTTAGAAAGACTTTTTCTAGTATGTATATGAAAAAACTGTAAAAATATATTGGACTCTTACTTGTCGAAAAAACACGATAATATTATCACAACCCCAACATTTCTCTGTAAATACAGCTTTCTGTGATTGCATTATCTGTCACTGGCAAGGACTTAGAAGTAATGACACATTCACTAGTCTTTAACAGACACGTGATGAGCACAGGCTCCAGTCTGATCAGTCAGTGAACTAAATATAAAAGAAATGTGCTTTATAAAGTGTCATTTATATTCCAGTGTAATAGAGATGTAATGCATATGTCAAGTTATTGAGTTGTCAACTTAAATAGAAGCCAGTATGTCATCCAGCAATTATTGCTATTTAGGCCTCAGGCATTAGTGCTAATATTAGCATGCGAGTGTTAAGTATGTAAAGTACAAAAGGGAAAAGAAGAAATTATACGAAGCAAACCCTAAAGAACCCAGTATGTTACTAAAGGCCACAATCTATCCTGTAGCTATGTGCTGACATTTTAAAAAGAGGAAAATTTGTGTAAAAATATACAGCCCACTTGGGGAAAAAAAGTACAAAAAGGCACCAGCATTTACCTGTTATTTCAGGCAGAGCTTAGTATATTATCATTATTCTATATAGGCAAATTGTTAAATCATCAGAAGTCTATTTCAAATTAAATTTGGTGGCTCAGTTTCCGGTTGCAATGATTTATTGACAGATATTTGAGATGGCAAGGGTTTCTTTTAAAACACAAAAGCCTGGAACAGACCTTCATATTTAACCCATATCTAAAACTCAAACTTTAACTCTATAGAACGCTCTTGCAGTTTTCCACCTGTAAATCAGGTTCATATTTTATATATATTTAGCGGGTACAGCCACCTTTACCTAGCACCCCTGAGGTGATCCCTTTTATAATATGGATTCCTATCAAAGCTGAGAAATAAAAAGAGGCTTTTGAGATCACACCTGCAGAGGTTTGTCGATCATAAATAGATATAATGCTAATTTTATGCTAATTTAGGTATATATTTATATTACATACATTTATAAACATTTATATACATTTATACATACATAAACATTCATATATATTTAGTTGTAAATATTAGGCTGGTGCAAAAGTAATTGCAGTCTTTGCCATTACTTTCAATGGCAAAACCTGCAATTACTTTTGCACCAACTCAATATGTATATACGTACGCACACACAAACATAAATATTAGGTCACTCTGACAGGTAGTATGTCTAAATTAAAAGCACAAAGCACGGTTCATTTTAAAGTCATTCTTTCAAAGAGGTAGATTAAAACCTGCTGTTTGTGAATCTATTGCACATATGAGCACTCCAAAAACAAGCAAAGCAAGGAAAAAAACAGACACTCTGGCATCTCTTTCTGGTCCATTGCTGAAGAGCATTAAGTAATAAAAGGATCTATGTGGAGATTAAGATAAAATCTAGCAGGACCAGCACTGTCTTCCCTAATTCACTATGCAGACAACAGAGTCAGCGAAAAAAAAAAATTGGACTATTTCCAAATCCTTTTAAAAGCATATACCCTCTAAAGCAGAAGGCATCTTTACGTGAACAGGCAACCTTCCCTACACACACCACTGCTGTTATGGCCTGAATTTTATGCTAATGGAATAAAACCACACAGTACAGAACCACATTCTTTAAAAGCAAGGATTCTATGTATGTAACAGTAAGTAACGCAAGGCACAGAACAAGAGAGCAGGGCCAGTCTTCAGTCAGATGCTGTTTGACTTCCTCTTTGGACATGTGCCTTTGTCCATGTTGTAATATATCCTCTCCGCAGACCTAAATCCTCCCCTTCCTTCAAGATTCAACTCAACTATATTCTCCTCCAAAACTTTTTCCCTTTCTTCACCTATGAACGTGATACGTAGCACCCTTCTTTTGTCTTCTCATAGCATTTTGAGTTTATGCTTCTATGAAAATGACTACGACTTATATTTAAAGGTCTGTCTCGTTTACTGGACTGTAAATTCCACAAGTGCAAATTTAATAGTTTAAATTTACTGTAATTCCACGGGAACCAATATCTTATATTTGTATTCCCAGTGTCTCTCACATGGACTATGGGTAGACTGAAGAACAGAGAAATTTAAGGCCCTAGATTTGCTCTTGCTCTTTACTGACAAAAGGACTCTACATTCCAAAATAGGTTTGGCTGCTTTTCCTACTTGGAAAAATAGGAGGGTATTAAAATCAGTCTTCATTTTATTGCCTTTTCTCCTCTTCTTCTGTACCACAAACAGTAAACCACATGAAAGGTACTAAAGACGTTGTAACTACAAGTTTGATCTTAATTGGGAAGTGTAATTTAGAGATTTTTTTAAGAAGAAAATGAAAAACTTCCCTCAGGCAATTCTCTCCTTTCTGGCTTCCTGGTATTTGAACATATTCTTATCTCAATAGACATAGTTGTTCATTCCATACCATTGAAGAGATACTCAAGACATAAAAAACTAGAATGTAAATATCCTTGGATAAAGAGCCAGGTATTGGTTACTGTGCTTTTGGTAAATGCATAATTGACTGAGAGTATGTGAGTTCTAGGTTTGATGGAGAAAATGAGGTTAAAGGAGATCATTGCTGTTTAAAGGAAGAAAGAAACAGTTAAGGTGGTTCAGAGACACTTTGCCTAATCATGTCTGATCTCAACTGAGTAAGAGAAAATCAACACCGTATCAGAGATATTTTTTGTTTGTCAAAAAGTTTTCAGTACCTGAGTTCCTGAGGGCTAGAGAAATTATGTTTAAAATGATCGCATTATTAGAATGCCACAGATTTTTATCTTAATTTTTTTTTTTTTTTTTTTTTTTTGCTGATCTTACTTTATCCCAATGCTAGGAAATATTTCCTTTGCTTGGAAACTGAAAAGTACAAATTAATAGTCATTAATAAATGCTCTTTGTTTTAGGGCTTATCTCAGACTAGATTGGATAATCAATCTTTTCTGTTCTTAATTATCACTTCTTTTGATGTGAAAACATTTGTGCTACTTCACAACTTTAAACATGGTTTACAAAAATCTGAGTCTTACATACATATTCATTAGTAATATTGGACTATCATTGCCTTCTTGGTATAGTATGTCATGTTTTATTATAAAAATCGTATTTATGTTATAATAAAATAAAATGAGAAGCTCTCCATCTTTTTATCAAGCCTGGGAAAGATTCAATACGTTTGAATTATCTGTATTTTTAAAGATCCTGGATTTGTAAGACCTTTGGTCTTAATGCCTTTTTTTCCCAGTGATAGTGCTTTTACTTATTCCTCATGCCTTCTTTAGTAATTGCTATCTTGAAGTCTTTTACTTTCTATTTGGTCAACTTTGGTAATTTCTACTTTGCTACAAAGTCATATGTTTTTCTTGTGTTTTAGATTCATTGCAATAGCGACATGCATTAGTCTCTTAACTTTTTAAAGTTTATCTATGTTTAGGTATTTTTTATTTTGTACGTATTTTTTCTCTCTGTTGCTGTTATCGGATCTCAGAGATGACTTTCTGTATCTGTCTTACCGGTGTTTGTGAAGAACAAGCTTTTAGAACTTATTTTTCTTTTTAGTATACAGTCATATGTTACTTAATGACAGGAATATGTTCTGAGAAATGCATCCTTAAGTGATTTCATCATTGTGCAAACATCACTGAGTATACTTACATAAATCTAGATGGTATAACCCACTGCATATGTTGCTGTATGGTACAGCTTATTGCTCTTAGGCTACAAACATGTACAGCATGGTGCTGAACTGAATAATGTAGGCAACAGTAACACAATGGTAAGTATTTGTGTATCTAAACATATAAAAGGTACAGTAAAAATATGTCATCATTGTCTTGTGGGACCACTGTTATAATATTGATCTGTCATTGACCAAAATGTCATTTTGTGGCACGTGACTGTATTTCTATTTTTATTGCATTAATTTTTAGACTGTATCCTTTTAAATTCTCTTTCCTAGTTTTTTAAACAATGGAATTTTAATCTAAAGTAATTTTGTTAAAATAGTTTAGAGGCAAAACAAATGTTATTTTTCTATTTTATTTCCATACAATATGGTATTTAATATTTAAAGTCTTAGACTGCATGTCTATGATGTTTTAAATTATCTTTTCTCTAGTATTATTAACTCTATAGAGTTAATAATGTGTATATCAAACATTCTGTGAGTCATTGCACAATAACGAAAATGTCAAATGAGCATAAACCTTTACATGTCAGTAAAGTTTTAAAAACTGAATTATTAGTATGGCATTACAACAGCTTTTCTTTTCTTTAAATATACTGATATACATCTACTAAAATAATAATCTTATCTTGATTGACTTATTTGGCAAGAACAAGTTCAAATGTCTGTGCAAAGTTTACCCTTCTTGGCACTCCTGTTTAAAAATATAAAGTGACATCCCTTGACCTGTACTTGTCTTCTTGTATAACAAGAATGTGTAGATGACAATGTGCACAGCTATACAAGGGGAAAGTTAGGAAAAGCATTTTACAATTCATTACAATGTCAGTGTCATCATCTAATACTATTCCATTCTCATCATTGCCCTTGCTTAAAAACACTGCCTACACCCCAGATAAAAACATACTGATATAAATCATCACTTCAGAATAAATGAAGTTCTTATTTGCATAGTTATTTCTTTATGAACATTATAATTTTAATTAGAAATTTAACTGACATTTGACTTTATTGAGATACAATATACACATCATAAAATCTATTCATTGTAAGTATACTATTCAGTGACTTTTAGTTAATGTATAGAATTGTGCATGTATCCCTACAATTCAATTTTAGAACATTGTCATCTTTCCAAAAACTTCCCTTGAGCCTGTTTGCCATCAGTCCATTTTTTTTTTATTTCCAGCCTCAGGGCAATTTCTGATTCATTCTTTACCCCTATAAATTTGCCTTTACTGTCCATTTCATATGAAAGCAATCATACATTACATAGTCTTTTGCATCTCACTTCTTTTATTTAGCATAATGTTTTTGAGGCTTATCCATGATGTAGCATTTTTTGGTCTTTTGTTCTTTTTTATTGTTGGGTAGGGTACCATTGTATAGACATACCACATCTGCTTATTCTTTCAGCAGGTGATAGACATTTAGATTGTTTCCATTTTTGGCTATGATACTAACACTGCTATGAACATTCATTTACAGATCTTTGCATGGATGTGTTCCTCATTTATCATGGTACATTCCTAGGAGTGAAATTGCTGTGTCATGTGAGTATTCATATTTAACTCTTGAAGAAACGATCAAACTGTTTTTCCAAATTCGTTCTACGATTTCTTCATCCTCACCAACACCTGCCATTTTCTGCCTGTTGATTATAGTCATTCAAGTCAGTATGTAGCGATATTTTACTGTGGTTTGAATCTTCGTTTTACTAATGACTAACGATGTTGTGCACCTTTTCATGTGCTTAGTAGCCATTCATGTTTCTTCTTTGATGAAATGTCTTTTATCTATTTTTAAAATACCCATTTATTTTCTTATTATTGAGTTGTAAGAGATTTTTTAAAAATGCATTTTATACATAAGTTGAAATTATTTCTCATTGTTTTCATGTTTTTTTAAAAAAGTCTTTTTAAGATTTGACTTTTGACAAAGTGTTATTTATCATTTTTCTTCTGTAGATTATGCCTTTATTGTTGTATGCAAGGACTGTTCGCATAACCCAAAGTGACAAAAATTTTCTTTTCTATGTTTTTAGTAGTAGTTTCATAGTTTTAGCTCTTAAATTTAGGTCTACAAATCAGTTTTACTTTGTTTTTCTGTAAGAAGTGAAGTAAATGTCGATGTGAAATGTGTGCGTATGCAGCTTCAATTCTTCAAGCACTAGTTGGCTTTTAAGCCGACCTTCTCTGCATTGAGGATTTTTGGCATCTTTGTTAAAAAAAAAAAAAAAATTGACCTCAAATGTAACAATTCGTTTCTGAAATCTGAATTCTGTTTCATGGATCCACATGCCCATCCATAACCAATACCCCCATTGTCCTGCTTTTGTAGTTTTATATTATGTTTTGAAATCAGATAGTCTAATTCCTCTACCTGTGTTTTTCCTTTCAAAATCATTTTTACTGTCCTAGATCCTCTGAATTTCCATATGGGTTTTAGAATAAGTTTGCCAATTTTTACAAAAGAATGAGCTTGCTTGGACTTTTACTTGTCTATTAGGTATTATGCAGAATCTATTGTATTCTGATCTTTAGAAAAAGCAAATAAATCTGTGGACCAATTTCACATTTTATGACCTAATTCATAAACATTTTCTATTTAAAAAAATAGATCTTGTGAATCTGAAGAAAATTTAAATATGAACAATCTAATTTAAAAGGTTTAATGACTATCATTTTGTTTTGTGAAACTCTTGATTTTAATTGCATCTATACATCTAATTTTTTATAGAAAATAGAACAAAATGTCATTTAAAGAACTCTGATCAGAATTCTATTCTAACCCGCATTCTGCTATTTTTCTTACACACCTTGGGCTAAGACAATAACTCTTCTGAGTTTTAGTTTTATCAACTAAAACGAAGCCTCTCCTTGTTTTAATATTTTATGATTAGATAATGTCATGCTAATTTTTATTCAGAAATGTTTCACAACTTCTTTGAGTTTTATTTAAGACCATAAAAAAAGCACTTTGAGCCAATCCCTATAATTTTTTTTGCATAATTAAAAAAAATTAACATTTTATTATGAGTTTAGCTGCATTTTTTTAAACTCCTGACTTTAAGCAATTCTCCCACCTCAGCCTCCCAAAATGCTAGGATTATAGGCATAAGCCATTGTGCCTGACCAAGCTGCATTTTCTGTGGTAAGAATTGATTGTTTTGTCACAAATATCAAAAGAAATACTTATCTGGAGATTTTAAAATAAAAGCTCAGATCTGTTCTTCATTTGAACAAAGTTTACCTGTATTTTCATCTTACATATATTGTTTAAATATTTCTATTGTACATTGTTTTGAATGAATATTTACCTTTAATTTCTTCTTAAACCAACATTTTTAAGTAATTAGAATTTAACTGACAATTAAAACTTAATTAGCTCTGTGCCACAGCATTAGCGCATTAAGAACGTGACAACTTATTCTTGTCTCATAACATCTAATAAACTTAAAACACCATAATGTGATGTAACGCAAATAGCAAGGGGCCAGGTGCCGGAGACTTTGGGAGAACTCATGTATTTGCAGTTTACTAAACTGATGATTTTAGATAAGTCATCTTCTTGAAAACTTGGCCTTCTCGTTTGTACAGTTTGATATAGCTACTCAGCTCTCTGCATGTTACCAAATTACTAAAACAAGAACATTGGATACCATGAAAAAGCCATTTTAAATGGGGGAATATTCTGCCACTTATCCAAATGACTTTGAAAAAGTTACTTGAGAACTTTGAGGCTCAATTTCCCAATCTGAAAATAAGAGTAATAATAGAAGTTACCTCAGTCTGGGGATCCATGTAAAGTGCTTAGCAAAGGGTCTAGTATTTTGCTAACATTCAATGATATTAGCTACATCTATCAAAAATAATAGAAATAGCAGCAATACAAAAGCTGATAGGAAATAATACTGGACAAATAATACTAGACTACTGGGAGAATGTCTGAATTTTAGTTTAGATTTGGCTAAAATTAGCTAATGGATTTGAACCAAATAATTTAATCTTTCAAGGCCTGAATAGAATCATGTGTACATCAAAAACAATAAGCAAAATAATTTCAAATACTTCCTTTTGCTCTGAAATTCAATGACTGTTATTATCGTAGAAACTTAGTAAATGAATACTAATTGCAGTTTAATAAACACATATCAGCTTTCTTTCAGCTTTTCTATCATTGCCACTTGATATATAGAAAAACACAGCATTATTCTCTGCTGCCCAAAATTTTAAAAACAGCATTAATTCATGAAATTATACTGAAAATATTTCTTGGCTTTTGATTAATTTTCTTTTCTTCTGAAAGTATCTTGAAAATATAAATGGATAACCTTGTTGTACATATATAATAAGCCACATCACATTCTGGTAATATGAATAATAAAAATGGAAAAATTCCTAAACCCTCTGTTTTTAAAGGTGTCACTTCTGTTATATCATTTTAAAAATCCTCTAATAAAGCTTCAAGGTTAAGCAATACTCCTATTTTCAAAGATATGGATGAATTTATGCACAGAGACATTTAACACTTTACTAAGGTTTCTCTTATAAGCTGAAGAAAACGGAATTAAAATTATTGATTACTTACATGACCTAGTTTGTGAATTGAAAGAGCTAAAAAGGAGTAGTAGGTAACAAAGGAATGTGCCTCCTGTGACAGATGCAAGGAAACAAATAAACACAGTATCATGATGTACAAAAACAAACTAAATGAACTGTCATGTACAGATCTACAGTAATGGTAAGGCTTGTAATATTTATTATTTTATTTCTTTAAAAAAGTAAAGGCAGGTATCATTCATTGGCAGCTTGAAACAACATTCATGCCTGTGCAGCTGCATTCTAATCACATTTAACAAATGACAAATGCAGTCATTACCTGCAGTTTTTCATTTGATGGCTCTGTACCTTCTGGGGACAGGAGATAAATGAAGGAAAGCTGACACCTTCAGATGTTGTCTAGATTAGTGTTGACATTTTTCCTTGGAGGTTGACAGCTGCTAATGAATTTAATTTAAACATGAAACAGAGGATCAAAAATATCTTTTAAACAGAATTTTACTAAAAGGGATATTGAGGCACATCGATCATGAGCAATAACAGAAAGGAAATCTAATTTGCAAGATTCCAAATCACCAATATGAGCCCACTCATGTAACTTTATTCTTTAATTTTTTAAAGTCTAACTTATGCTTAAATTCTCAAATTCAGAGATTATAGAAAGTGCATTAAATTAGATGGAAATGTTTTTCATATAAATATATCATCAAAGGAATTTTCTATTCAGACATCCTGAATGAAAATCTAAAGGTATAGTGTGTGGCAGGAGATAATTTGTATACAAATTGTCTTTATTCCTAAATCTTTAAGGATGATACTTTTATGTGCCAAAGACCACATGGTTTATTGTTAGACTTCTTAGATTCTTCTCCACTTTCACCTCTAATTATCTTGTCTTTTATAGAGCATAAGATCATTACATGCCTTTGTTTTCTGAGGCAGAAATACCTGAATTTCTAGATCCGTCAAAGAATGAAAATGAGACACATAAAAATACTGTGATAATTTAGAGTAAACGTTATTAATAAATAACAAATATGTGTGTATCATATTGCAGTTTGAAAAGCATGTTTCTCAACTAGATAGGAACAGAATGGACAAGTTGAAACATTCTCAAATAAGTCCAACACAAGGTCATCAGCTGTAAGAATGAGAGCAGCAGTATTAAAAATTGGAGGTCCTGAAGCAGCTCAGGGAGGAAGAGGTGATAATCAATAAATGTTACATGATGAGAAGTGCTGCTCTATTTTGAGTAAAGAAGTTCAAACTTTCAAGGAGCTAACAAGTGTTGGATATTGAGGGGGCATGGCAAGAAGCTGGGGAGATGGGGCTGTTTCAGATTACCCATAATATGTGTCCAACTCTTGTTCTCCACGGAGTCCAGACATAGGGATTTTAGCATGAATAACTGATAGAAGTACAAAAGTGGCCAATTTTCTCACATGGTTATTAATATGAATCTTTCATTCGTCCAGAATGAAATTATGTGATCAAATGGGACTTCACAAATAATTTTGCAATCATTTCAGACCATGCTCTGCTATCACCTGTCAAATCACCCAACTAGCCTCTCTGTGTTATGTTTTTCTTTCTGGAACATGGGGATAAACTAGTAAGAATGGAAGAAAAAACACACATTTAAGAAGAGCTAGCCAGGCTGTTAGGCAGTCAGCCTACACACCAGACAGAATGGGATACATTCTAGGAAGACTTAAAAATATATATATATATATTCACATGGACTAGTTCAGAGATGATTCCTGAATTTGCAAGTGCGGATGGAGAAACTTTATTCAGAAGGAGGAAAGGGATGTGGAGGAAAGCCATACCATTTAGAAAACAACAGTGTTGGGCTCCTGCAGGTGGCTTTTCAAAAGGTACCACAAGTGAGATCTTTTCTCTGCTTTTTACCAACCTTGAGTACACACCACCTTGCCTTTCTGGATAGTAATAGCAGTAATTCAGCATGGTTGAAGAACAGATGAGTAAAGTCTGTGGTCTGGAGAGGTAACACCAAATTCCAGACATTAGTTACTTTTGTTGCTCTTGTTGGCGTTCACGTTCTTGCAATGTGCCAAGTACTGTGCTAACGTTTTACATGATTTGCTTCATTTAATCCTAACAACAACTCTCCTACGGGGTACTATTATAAACCTTAACCTCAGCTTTATCTAAATAATATAGGTAATAAATAATGACACTTAAGTTTGTTCTCAGCCAGAATTACTCCAGGAAAACGTTTTTAAGCACCATACTATACTGGGTATCTTTGTATAATTTTAAATGCATTTGACACTAGCATATTTTGCACTGTTAAATGGAATTTACACGAAATCATAGCAGAAACTGTTCCTGCCTTATTCAGTTATTATAATTTACTGACTTTGAAATCCAGAGCCTTGGCTGAAACTGACCAGGGATGCCTTAGCATCTAGACCACTGAAGTTAGCAACTTCCCCTTGCAACTTTATCAGTTAAAACAAAAAGGATTAAATTAAAAGTGATCAAAACCATGCCCTTTAATAACTTGTCTGTAATTAAATTGGCGGTTGAAATATGTATTTTTGTATGTCTATTTGTATTATCAATCATTAATTTACAGCTCTAACTGGATGACTTTTTAATGGCTGTAATTCTAATACTCTTATAATCAACATGAAGAAATTGGTAAAAACCCTAACAATGTAGTATAAAGGACATATCTCTGCTTCCATTCCTGTCAAAATTCTCCTTAAGTAGTCTAGTACATATGCCACATTCATCCCATTTTTTGACCTATGTTGATTCACGCAGTTGTTATTAATGCTGCAAAGTAAACATTTTCATCTTTGCTTTTCATGCATGTGACAGGTAGTATTCTACTTTTTGGCATCCTGTGATTGGGTAGGGATATGTAACAAGTTCAGGCTGATGAAATACGAGTAAAACTAATACGTGTATCACTTCCAAACGAAGCTTTAAGAACCATCTTCTGAATTGCCACACTCGCCTTCTGCCACAGTTCCAGAGAGTAGCGTCTTCCCTGGGGAAGGCAATGATGATACAAAACTAAAAATGCAGCCAATTGAGGCAGGAATTGGCAAAAGGAAGGGGTGTGTCATGGTGTGAACCAGAAATAAAACCTTTGTTGTTTTGAGTGCTTGAAATTTAGGGGTTGTTTGTTACCATAGTATAACTTAGCATATAGTGGCTGATATCCATATATTACATAGATATATGATAGGTCACATCCGATTTTTTGAAACACAAATTGCAGAAACTCTTGAGTTTCAATGTTTTATATATTCCCTAAACTTCACTAATAACATCTCTCTTCTTACTCCCACAGTTTTTAATTTCAAGAAATCTAATGAGATTAACCTTTGTATTTCAAACTGCCCAAAATTGACCACTAAGCTATTGAGGAATGCCTGTCCATCTCTGTGGTAGTGGTAGGAAGGCATTTGTAATACATTGTAAATGCTCTTTCTATTCATTGAAAATATTTTAATTATTTTTCTCAATGGCAGCAAACTGCTCAATGAAGTCTATGTGTCCTATAAGATATTAATATTATACTTCATAAAAGAATAAATTTATGAGCATATTATATAGATTAAGCAAAGTTACATATATTTATAATTCACAAAATCTATCAAGAGAATGTGAAGTCTCTATTTCTCCCAAAATGTGATTTCTCCCAGTCTCTCTCTCTTTCACTCTATTTCCTTCTCTAACTTTAATAGATATTTCTCTGTAATTCTTTATATAACACTCTGACAAATATTCTCTCTAGCTATAATGGCTTAAGGCCTTTTGTTTGTTGCTCTTGTTTCTTAATCATTTTATGCATACTTATAAGTAGGCTGCATTATAATTGCAATTGGGCTTTGCATTTCTCTAGATATAGTTTGTACTCTTGCAGCAACTAGTGCCTTATTTTGCATGCAATAGCTATTAATAGGTATTTCTTGACATTTCTCCAATTCTGTTATTTGTTCATTAGCACTTTGAGAAGGAGCTGAACAGCCCCTGCTTTTCACTCTTAAGATTGAATCTTACATTTTCAGAATATGTATTATACTAGTAAGGTGCTTTATGTCCACAGGGTGCGAACATAAGGAATAATTATATTATATGGAGAATTATATTAACTAGGATGATAACTATTGCAGTAAATGGATCCCTAAATCCAGTAACTTAATTCAATGAAAAGTGTGTTATCTTTCAAGCAGCAATCCCATACTGCTCTTCTGGGTGACTGGGGGACAGAGTGTTCTGTTTCATGCTGTCATATGGAGTTCCAATTTTTTGCAGTCTTCCACACATGACTTCCAAGCTTTCCTGAGTGTTCACATTCAGCAGGCAGAAGGGGAAGAACATGGATGATTGATTGCATAGGGGAGATCTTTGGAACTAGACCCTTAAATATAATATATTACTACTGCTGCCCTCAGTCAGGAACTCAGTCACATGACTATAACCAATTGCAATGACGAGCAGGAAATGTAATGCAGAAAGAAGAGGAAGTTAACCAATCTCTGCCATTTATTTAAGTAGCTATAATTGCTTTGATTATGGCTCTGTTTCATCAAATCTAGAATTAACTTCTCTTAAAACTATCTTTGGAATCAAGATTTTAACACTGATGATGTTATAGACTTTCATTATGGTTTAATTGGAAACTTCTTGTATTTCTTTTCAGTATATCAAAATCAAATAGATTTTATAATATATAATGTCATATTGTTCAATAGAATGTGTAATATCTCAGTAACTTCCCAAGAAAAAGTAAGTTTTTAAGTAATTATTGCAAATATTTTATAAAGGTGCTGTTAAATCTAAAAATTAAAAAGTTAATCATGCTAAATGATGTTATAAGGGTTGTTTGTTTACACTTTTTCTACGGTTTCTCAGAGGACATGACTATTAACAATCAGTGCTAAAAAGCAATACGTTACTATATTGAAAATTTAAATTTAAAGAATAAAATACTGAACTACTTTAAGGGGTCATGCAGTCGTATATATTCATAAAAGTGTCAGATTGAGCTATGTTTCTCAATAAACACCTTTAGAATCTATTACAAATCACACAAACAACATGATAGGAAAGGGGATAATTAACATTTTTTACAAATGGTCTTATTAAAAAGTGGAGTTATATTTAAAACCTTACATCTAACAATATTAGCTGCACAGCTTGGAAGACTCCAAAACAGTGTGGAAGCCAAGGCACTATGTGTCCAAAAAGTTAATGCCTTTTAGCCTATTTCCCATTTCCCTCTTGAGCTTATGGTTTTAGTGTTCACTCTTACTTAGCCGTTTTTGAAAAACACTTGTAGAAAATATAAGTAAGAGTGTAGATATGTTTGTTGACATTAAATATTTCTAATTATTATCATGAATAGTGGAATATATTTAATGAGGTAGAAAAATAATATTCTAGGTTATTTCCTTAATAACTTTTTCTAACTTCCAACATCATAGACTCTATTTGTTATTGTAATCCTCTGAAGTTTTCTTTCTTCATTCATTTAAGAAAGAAACACTTTTTTTTTTTTTTTTTTTGAGACGGAATCTCACTCTGTCACCCAGGCTGGAGTGCATTGGCACAATCTCGGCTCACTGCAAGCTCCGCCTCCCGGGTTCACGCCATTCTCCTGCTTCAGCCTCCCGAGTAGCTGGGACTACAGGCGCCCGCCGCCACACCTGGCTACTTTTTGTATTTTTAGTAGAGACGGGGTTTCACCTTGTTAGCCAGGATGGTCTCGATTTCCTGACCTCGCGATCTGCTCGCCTCGGCCTCCCAAAGTGCTGGGATTACAGGCCTGAGCCACTGCACGCAGCCTAGAAAGAAACACATTTTTAATTAATGTTTAAGGTACTTTTCTCCAGTGTCCTTAAAACACATTATTTTATCCTAAATCACTACATCTTCTGTTATCTATTCTAATTTATGTATAAATTCTTAAAAGAATACAAGCAGCATTATTTACCTGCAAGTTTTATGCAACAGAAAGAATGCTAACTTTGGACATTATTAAAGATATAATTTACGTTAGTTTATATTTTTATTAAACCCATGAAAAAGACCATCTAAATTTCAAGTTGAAATAAATATAGCTGATTGAAACTATAGAAAAAACAATTCTAATTTCTGTTTTGTCCCTTCGTTTGTTATATATAAACACTTCTTATCTTTATTTTTAAAGCATCTTTTTATAAGCAGTTATTACATAATGTATTCATCTTTAATATAGTTATCCAAAAAAATATAAACAGTCACAAAATTACAAGACAGCTTTTCTCATGTGTGTTTAAAAAATTGTCAGCCTTAATGTGAATAAAATTCAGATTTTTTTTCTAACATTCAATCCATCTTGAAAAATGGATGCTTAAATATAAGTTTATTTACCTTTTTCCCTCACTGGTAGTCTAGATTTCAGAGCCTACTCTTTTACAGAGTATAAACCAGAGGCTAAATGTCAATCCTCTAGGTTCTAACCTAGAGCTAGCTACCCTCTAACTTAGTACTTTTCTGGGTTCTAACCTAGAGCTAGCAAACCTCTAACTTAGCACTTTTCACTATTGAAATTTCCCATTTTGTTTTCAGTCTTCTTCCCTAGACTCTAAATTCATTGAAAGCGTTTCTGATGCCTGGCATAAAATAGTCACTCAAATGTTTATTGAACTGAATATAAGCTAAGTGAGTAGAATTGTAATAAGGACGTTGAATGAGCTGTTTGGGGACACATCACATGCTTTTGTTTATGGGTGACAACTTTTGTTTTAGAAACTGAGCAAAAATCTGGTGTGTTAAATATGCTGTACATGGACTGATATCATTTAACACATAATTCTTCACATTGTAGAAAAAGAAACTATTTTAGACTTTAAAATATCTCAGCCTGAACAGGTTGTGATCTTCTGTACTTGTTTATTAATAACAGAGGGCTCCAGGGCTCAGATAAAATTTGAAGAATTGACGTTCTTGTCTCAAAAGATATTGAAGGGGTTGTCAAACTTATCTGCAACCATACCAGCCAAAATTAAATCTCTATTTTTACACACAGTATGCCATCATAGATACAGCAGACATTCTTGGCATTTTTTAGTATGATTAATTTAAGATATTACTATGGAAGCACTGACAAAAATTTTAAATATCATAAGCATCATTCAATAGCAACACTAATAACTTTAGCTCAAATTTACCAACTATAAACCTGATTCCTCAAAAAGTTATTTCCAATATTCTCTACAGCATACCATTTTCATATTTCTGAGCTACTTACTGTAAATAGTTATTTGGGTAGTTGATGAAATTTAACCATTCTAGTGAGCCATCTATGTTTAAGATCATAATTAGAGTCAAAAAGGAGCAGTATATACAATTACTATATTTGGATTAACTATTCAAAGTTATTTTCTTTAGATTTTTCTGTCTTAAAGATGATTTCTTAAAACATAACTTGTTTCCATAGTACAAATGAACATGTATTTCCATGTGTTTCTAGATGATAGCAGCCAAAAAATAGAATTATTGAATGAAATACTACATATTTTTAAAAGTAATCTTAAACTGGTTCTCAGTTTAAGTAATTTCATCAAAGGCAATACTGCTAATACTTTTTGGTGACAATAAAATATTTAACATATATATCTTCAATGTGCTCAGCAGAAATCATATTAAGGCAGAATAATAAATAAAATCATCCTCCATGACTTAATAAATTAATATGTAGAATAATCCTCCATGACATAGGTATCTTCAGTGGGATTTGGAGAGCTTGAAGAGCAAGTATAAGTCCATATATGGGATCTGTTGTTTTTTAGCTACTCAGATTGGATCTCCCATGTGTGTTTTGACACTCTTTGTCAGAAGTCATGTTACGGATTTCAGTTCCAGCTCGTCTTTACTTATTATCATTAAACACGTCAGCCTTATAGAAAAATGATGTCCTCATGTGTACCACGTAACACGAGAGAGGACTGTATCAGAGAGACTCAAAGGTACCACCTCAAAGAGCTGGTTTCAGTTTCTACTCATCTTTTTTCCTGCTACATCCTTTCATTAAATCTTCTCTGAGCTTGTTGTCTTACATACTCAGTATATGGTCTATTTCTATTTTTCACGGGTCATGTGGAAGGATGTGTATTATGTAGTGAAAAAAAGTCCTTTGTTCTTTGATTGGCTGTCATTACTTAACTCCTTTTTTCTGCTGTCATTTATGCAAAAGGAAGCAAGGAAAGCTTTCAACTTGAGTTAAATACATAGAATATTTCAGTCTGATATCGCTTTCGTATTTCTCTTTTAAAAAATTTTTAATATAAAAAACATTTAATTTTTTTGAGATGGGATCTTGCTCTGTCTTCCATGCTAGAGTGCATTGGCACAATCATAGCTCACTGCAGGCTTGAACTCTCGTGCTGAAGCAATCCTTCTGCCTCAGCCTCCCCACTAGCTGGGACTATAGGCACATGTCACCACACCAAGCTAATATTTTGTTGTTACTACACAGTACCTCACTGTATTACCCAGGCTGGTCTCAAACTCCTGACTTCAAGTGATGTTCCTGCCTTGGCCTCCCAAAATGCTGGGATTACTGGTATAGGCCACCATGCCCAGCCCATATTCTCTTCTTATGATTAATTTTCATTTTCAACAAATAGAGTCTATGATGTTGGAAGTTAGAAAAAGTTATTAAGGAAATAACCTAGAATATTATTTTTCTACCGCGTTAAATATATTCCGCTATTCATGATAATAATTAGAAATATTTAATGTCAACAAACATATCTACACTCTTTCAGCTTAAAAAATACAGGTTCAATACAACATTTTTCATTTTTTCTTGTGCTGTGAGTGAAAATCTTTTCTTGTTAAAACACACAAGCCCAAGATTTAGGATATAAATGAAACTCCAGATTTGGTGAAGCAGCTGTACACAGTTAAGGTGCTTGATCTGACACCTCACCAAATCTGGAGGCTCCTTTCCCTCTCCTAAATCATGGCATTTCTCTGTTTGTTATAGTTGACTTCTTCTTCTTCCTTGAATAACTCTTTTTACTTTTCTTCTGGAACAACGTATTTTCTGATTTTTCTTCTATTCAATTAGCCAATTATCATTATGTTTTCGGAGTTTCTCCTCATCTTCCTGATTTTCAGTGCTTGAATGTACTAGATTTTAGTTCATAATTATCTTCTCTCTGTACATTCACTCCTTACTGATCTCATCTACTCTCATGGCTTTAAATGCATTTACAGGCTGATGGCTCCAAATTTATATCTCTAGCCCAGGCCTCTCTCCTGATCTCTAAACTCATGCAACTATTTGTCTACTGGATGTCTCTCCTTGGGTAGTTAGCATTAATTCAGCATGAGAAAATGTAGACACCTATTCTTTGTACCTGAACCTTTTCCTCCCAGAGCCTTCTCCAACTCCATCCACCCCAGTTGCTCAGGCCAAAGCCCTTGCTAATGTCTTTAACTCCTTTTTCCTACTCCTATATCTAATTCATTAGCAAATTCTACATGCCTTCATAATCTATTCTCTAGATATAAGCTAGATAAAGTGTCTGGCACGTAGTAGGTAATCAATAAATATTTGTAGATGAGAAGAATGACAAAATATACCAAATCTCACTCTATTCACTCTTTCTTTCATTATCCCTTTAGTTAAATTTCTGCATTAGCCTCCAACCTTGTCTTGCTGGTGCCAGCTATGCTTTCAAAATTTTGTTCTTGAAAGAGCTGTTATGGTGATCATTTGGAAGGAACCTGTTATTCCATACAAAAGTTTTCAGAAACTACTCATTTCAGAATCAATATCAAACAACTTACAATGAACAAAATGTCATACACAGACTAGTCTTCTTTAACCTCTGTGACTCTTCTATACTATGCTTTGCAGTCAAGCTGTTCTAGCTCCTGAATACATCAATGTCATGTTCCCAACTCTGTATCTTTGCTCTTTGATGTTACTTCTTCCAGTAATGCTGTTTGTCCAATATAAGCACAGCTTTCTGCTTCCTTAGTTCCATTGTTCTTTGTTTAAATGAGCTATTTTCAGAAGGGATTTCTATGGTATATTACAGATTAGAAACATGCATTCCCCCATCCCACCTGCACAAGTGCTGTGTACTTACCTACACTCCCTGCTAGCTCCCTTGACTTTTAGCCTTTGCCATGTGAATTGCCAATGGATGTTATATAGATTGTTTCTGCTTGAAAAAAAATTGTAATATTAAATCTTCCCTTTTGCACCTCTGCTATCCAGATGAGAAGAATATATCCAGGCTGATCCATCAATCCCAGAAGGAGAACAAGAAACATATGGAGCAGAGCTAAGTTACCCAGCCTAGCCTAGCCTAGATCAGCATCCTGTAACAGGCCCCCAGCCTTGTGAGCTAAATAAACATGTGTTGTTGTATGTTACTGTGTTGTTTTTACTTAGCACTCTGTGGCAATAACTGATATACCTTCTGTGATCGCCCTGTTTAAAATTTAATGTGCACAAGATATAAAACCCAAAATGCACAGATGTTTTAGTATCACATCATCTATAAGATTCTCTTTAATTTTCCGACCATTTCAAAATTTAGTACATTACTCTTCCTTTGGCAAAAGGGCACCCGACTTGCATGGTTTTCTGTGAGAACTAAGCTTTTGCATGACTTGTTCATGCCTTTGTGTCCAATCAGAGCAACACTGAGAGCAGATGCTTTGGATATAATTTCCCATTCATCTTAGTTTTTTCTTCACAACATTTGATTCTTGCAGTTGCTGGAATGATTTCCAGAATGGGATTCATTGTATAAGCTTTGAGTCAGGAATTTTAGCATTTTAGAATAAACAAATGCACACAGATTGTTCCTAAAGAACAGGCTTAGGGCCCAGAAATTACAGTACTCCAACCATTCTCTTGCCATTTTTAGTTACTTCATAGCTTAGTAAAATAAGCTCTTTCCAGGCATTCCATGCATTTTTTTGTCCCTAGTTCACCAGCCCTTTTCCACAGTTCTCTTGGGTATTCTCTTTAGAACTTAATATTTAAGCATGGATATAAAAACAATTTGCAACATGAGATTTAGCTGTGTGTGCAAAATTTTATTTATTTATTTTTTTACATATGGTTGAGAGAGTTCATAGCTTTTTATTGATAGCCTGTTATTGCCCTAAGTGAATCATTCAGGAAGTTCAGATCTTATATTTCACTCATGTGGGTCTCTAATTTTTACTCCTTGTATCCTGAGTTATTTAAATTAAGAAGCTCATATAGTAGTTCCAACAGCCTGCTATAATTTTTGTTGACTAAAAAATAACCCTTTATTCTAAGAAATATTCCACTGCTCCCTCAAGTCTTTTAGGAAAGAGGTAAGGTATTAATATATGCACAATTTTTTTTTATTAAGAAAGACATTTCTTATGAATATTTAAGCCTATTTAAATTAGTGATTGACAAATCTAACCAATTCATTTTAATCTTCACTTTTGTATTCTAAGAAAATTAAAGTAGGATTGCTTTAATTTATAGTAAAAATTTATAGACAATTTCCCATATAGATATATATTGCAGACAATGCTGAATGATCTGTTACACAGTATCATTCAGGCAATAGCTGATTAAGTGTATGTTAGATGAAAACACAGAAAAACAGAAAAAAATATGAAATACTTTATGCAAAATAATCATTATAGCTTGTTCCAAATTAACAACAAAATTAAGTTTTATATTAAAACATATATTATCATTCCTTGGGCAACCTAAAAGAGGAATTTTCATTTTGAAAAAACAAAATTTTTGTTACCTTAAAGGGTAATTTTTGTTTTGGAAAAACAAAAAATTTCCCATGTCTATGGAAACTCTATCTCAGCTATTTTATTTGATCAATATTAAAATTTCATTGGGTTCTTATTATTTATGGACATATTAATTAATTTTCGTGTCATTCAGGAAGAAACATTCTGTTAACATCATGTTCTACTTGTTTTCTGCTAGTTCTTTTCAATTATTGGTAAGTTTTAATTTTTACTATTAAAATTTTATTGTGTGCTTATTATTTATGAATGTATTAATCTATTTTTATGACATCCATGAACAAACATTCTACTAACATTCTGTTCCACTTGTTTTCTGCCAGTTCACTTCAACTCTTGATATGTTTATCTTCCCTTTACAAAGCACACCAATAGAAAAATGTGCTTTGTGCTGAATACTAAATTGAAAATGAATAATACTCCTCATCCACCTTTGATTTTAAAGGTATTGTCTTTAGTGAAAGGCAACATGCTGCTAATAAATTATCACATCAGCAGCTTTACTGCAATGCACCAAAGAGCAGAATAGCTCACAGCTGATATTCTGTCCCACAAACTACTGTGTCTACTAACTAGGTTTTTTATGTAAACCTCAATTTGGAGACCTAAGATATACACACAGAAGATACACACACATTGCTCTTTCTGTCCTATACTCTTTTTTTATCTCTGTGGTGGGAGTGTGTGTTTAAATGTACATTATATTTATTAAAATATAATTAATCATGATTGAACATAAAAAATGCATTAGATTTTGCAATTTTGAGATGTTTGGTATTTTTACTTCCTAATTACTAAGAAAACCATTAGACCAAAAACACATGTTAAAATACAGTGGACAAATGCTCAGTTAATGATAATGTTAGAATATCAATTAATGAACTGATCAAATGTTTTTGATAATACAAGAGAGCTAAGAGGCAGCTGCTCGATCACCTTCTGTTTTCATACTCAGGGACATATTTTGAACTTTTGTATCCTTAATTTTTCTCCCTGTACAATAACAGAGCAGTAGCTTATAGGGTTATAGCAATGATTAAGTAGAATAATAAATAAAAACACTAAGAGTAATATAAAGAACATAATAAGTGTTAAATGAATTTGAACTAAACTAGATAATTGGCTTTACACTTAGGTGAACAAGAATTAGTGATAAGCCTAGGAATGTCTACTTGTAAAAAATCTTTCTAAAGAATAAAATTTCATCTCCCTCTACACCAGGAACAACATATCCCTCAAAATACTTGAGTATGAGGTACTGAGCTGTATATTTCCATTAATAGAGCTTTTACAATATTGACATTTATGGTTAAGGTAGTTTAATGGAACAAAACAATACTTTTTTCCAGTTACTTGTGGATTCCCATACTTCAGAAGAGTAACAGAAAGGGAACAAAAATGATATGAGAACACATTATTTAATGTTTAGGTTAAAAAAAACTTAACTACTACAATACTATAATACAATTTCTCAAAAGTGTGCAATTAGTTATTACATCATATAGAATGAGGTAGATTATGTTGCAGTAGCAGGTAACCCCACATATCGGGGGTTGAATTCAAACTGCTTACTCTGTTATATGACCAAGGAACTGCAGGGGGAAGAAGGTCTAAAGGCTCTTGTAATCATTCAATCATGCACAGTGATAGAAACTCCATCTTGGTACATGCTTCCGTAATCATTAAAGCAGGCAAAGAGAAGGTAACAATTTATACATATGTTCCTAAAACTTCCTGGAAGTTAAAGTTGTTGCTTATGCTAACATTTTATTGGATAAGGTCACATTGTCAGGGTGATTTCAAAGAGGGTGATTCAGAATGATCAGACTCAATAAATCGAGCTAATATAATATTAACCAAATTTATGGCAGTTGATGCATAAGACAGGCTAGTTCATTAGTTAATATCAACTATTTATCAGGCTTACTGACAAGCACATTCTACCTTGGTAGGCAAAATACATATAATACCAAATAATAATTAGAGAACTGCTTGTTGAACATGCAATCAAAATATGGTGGTCAATAGTGCAATATATGTGTTATATGTGTGTATGTGTGTGTATATAAAATGTGTGTTATATGTTACAATAGCCAGATGTGTCTATCAACATTTCAGAAGTATATCTATGAGACAGACTCTATAATTAAATCTATAGGTAAAGGTGTCTTGTTCATTAAACAGGATTAATATTCAACACTGCAATATAGATAACGGGCTGACCAACTTCAGTTAAATTTCTTTCTTTAATCATAATTCATCTTTAACTATAGTAATAATTTTCTGAGGTAATATCTGGTTACATACAATTAATGTTTACGTAATTTTTCTGTCACTTATGTCTTGTTTTTTCACGTCTAAAGATATTACTGTTGCTACCACTGTAATTGTTACTATTTACTAAATGCCTGCAATGTGTTAGGAGCTTTACATGTTTTATATCACTAACTACTTTTAGCAATCTAGTGAAATAAGCATTATTATTGTTATCATCATTTTAGAGAGGAAGGAATTAAGATTTATAAATATTAATTATTTTTCCCCTTATTACCCTAAGGAGAATTTGACAAAGCAACAATTCAAATGAAGATCTGTGTGGTGCCCAAAATCATTCCTATATTTCACTTGCTCGATTCCATTTTAACAATTCTGAATTTTATTAAGGAGTGTCCTAAGTTTACATTGTTGTCATAATCCTCATGCCTCCCTTTCCCTCCTCAGTGATCAACAATCAAAAGGACAAATAACTGAGATAACGAGGTTCTAGTCAATTTTAAGGAAGAGCTAAAAGTTGAAGAGTTAAGATTTTTAGAATTCTTTCTTCATTCCTTTAGCTTTTACTTTTGCAGTACGTTTTCTTCATCTAAGTATCATTCCATCATTGAAGGTACCCCTTATTGTCCAGCAGAAATTCTAATTTTCATTGAACATCTCAAGTTCACACAAATCAAAGTTTTTCAACTGATGGAACTTTAGCTGTAGGGACCACCTCTAGCTTTTAAAGGAGAAATTCAAATTCCTCTTAATCTTATCTAAACCTACTCACTATGAAAAAAGACATCTTATCTTCTAAAAAGCTGAAGAAGTAAAAAGTAAAGTCATGGCCCCCATCTTTTACTTTTATCCTATTTTAGGAAAGCCACAGCTCAATCAGGGAATAAGGAACATCCATATGCAACAACGTCATTAGCATGCTATAGTATATGGATGATGATGGCCAAACGTAAAAGAGAAAATCCATTTCTTCAGACATTCTAGGGTTTTTATTTTCTGAACAGAATTAGTGACCTTTTCAGTTGATCATTTAATTAGCATTTACTAACAGTCTCTGTGTTGTTAAATAACATATGATGCAGTTTTTAGAACTGTATCCTCATAATCATAATCTCTACAATTTCATGCATGATTAGTCATTTAAATAAATGGTAGTGGCACTCAATCTTCCCTCAAACTGAAATCACAAGATTTTTTGATGTGAAAACATATGTCTCCTCAGGACAGCTAAAGGAATAATTCTGTCCACATTAATGTATACCATCATACATGGTGCAGGATCAAAGTTTAGATACAAAAGAGTAACTGTGGTAAATAATTGTTCTGGAGAAGATGCCAGTTGATAGGTAATGTCAAATATATGTGGTCTATATGCTCTTAGAAACAGATATTTTGGTATATGGTTGGAATCCATTCACAAGAAATTGCAAATGTTTTAGAGGCATAGAAATGCCCAAGGTTGAATTTACATTTAACAGTGAATCTCCAGAAGAAAAGGG
Source organism: Pongo abelii (assembly GCF_028885655.2). NCBI lineage: Eukaryota > Metazoa > Chordata > Mammalia > Primates > Hominidae > Pongo > Pongo abelii. Next base: position 91,863,348 of record NC_071991.2, read on the forward strand.
GGGATAGTAAGGGCGATAATTTCTTTTCCCAGCTGAGTTCTGTATGTTCGAATGGCTAAACTAAAACTGCAGTAAAGTAGCATACCCTGTATATTCTGTAGAGCAACTACTGCTTTATAAACAGATGGTACCCACAAAATATGAAAAAATAATCTGATCTGCTAATTATAAAAATTTGAACTGCTTATGCATCTAATCTCCTCATAATTCTCAAATTAATATAAATATCTCATCAAATATAAAGATTATTTTTAGAGTTACATAAAGGTAGTGTTGACCATTACCAGCTATCTTATTGAGAACGCCATAAAATTGCTAATAGTCTTACACATATCATATTTGTTCAATAGTTATTCTATTAACAGAAAATTCTGGCATTTTAAAAAGGCAAAATCAAAATTGCAATTTTGTTTGCATTTCCTTGTACCACTTTTTATTGAGTGGCCTTATTTCTGTTTAATGTTAATAACAGATGTGACTTTCACTTCTCCCATCATAGTGGGAATTTCCTTTCATGTGTCAGGTTGTTGTCAGGTTTTCATCACTGTTATCTCCTTCAGTATTCCCCGCAGATGGGTACTACCTACTCTATTCGCTGAAAAGCACTCAATCTGATTGTTTTAATATAGACGATTTTTTAACATTTTAATTTTAAAGTGAATTATGTTTTCAGATTTGCAGTATGCCTGCTGGGTGAGTTAAGGTGTGTCAGGAAATTTTTGTGTGTGTCAGGATCCAGTGCTGCAAAATAGTCAGTGGTATTGATTTGTTCTCTGGAAAATGTGATACATCTGTGTAAAATATTATTCAATTGATTTGTTATGTGAAAAGGTGCATCTCTCCATGAAAAACTCTTCCTTAGGGAAATGGAAGCTTCCATGGTTGTGAGATATTTTCCTAGTAGTATCTTAAATACAACTTTAAGTATGTGCATTCTCTTGTTCCCATTACATTCTGTGAATGTTTCTTAAATATTATGATTATTAAAATATTTATTGTTTTGTTTAATAAGAAGAAAATAAGAAAATAAATTAAAACAAGATATGGTTTCAATTTTCAAGACAGTCATAAGAGAAGATGATAAAACGTGGTGCAGATAGGAAATGATTATAAAAAGTGTAAATTGTTTTGTTTATTGGATTGATTCTAGGGCAATGTACAGTATGCCTCATTAAAACTCATTTAAGGTGATTGATAGAATTATATAGTGTTATGATGATATAGGTAAAATGGCTTAGCTATTAAGGGTAGAATCATATATTGAAGCCAGGATTAGAGTTTTATACTTGTCATTAACTGGATATGGAGCTTCTTAGGAGACAAAACCAAGAAAGGAGTATAATAGGCATTAAAGTAAACGTTAAAAGAGGTAAAATAGTGATATAACACAAATACAAAATGAACATGTATTAGGGAATTTTTTTCAACTTATTACAAGAGGATGTTAGTAAGATATTAAAATTAGCTCAAAGAGCTAAAGGTCATTTGAGAAATATATATACATGTTTATACACACACACATAAAAATAGAAATTGATATGATTGAATGTAATTTAATATTGTAAGTCTCTTGTGTTAGAGACAAAACTGTTTAATATCCTATAGATATTAAATTTTTGATATTATCTATGCTACCAGGCAGAAATAATTTAATTTCTACTGAACAAATATTAGCAAATTTTACACAATATGCAATCTTTAATTTTGAACAAAGATTTGAACTAAATACATTTCCCTAGAAAAATCCCTTAGCGTCTTCAATACTACTTAGGATTGAAAGAATATATGGCTTGTGATTGGACTTATTTTTCAGCTTTGTTGATTTTTTGTAATATAAGTTATATAACTAACATTTATTGAGTCCTAACTATGTGTCTGGCACTTGATTATTTACAGATGTGGATTTACTTACTGTTTGTTATTTACAGGTGTTAATTTACTTACTCTTTAAAATTACCTTAATTATCTTATTATAATTATTCACCTTCAGATTTTTTTCTGATGAAGAAGTTGAGGCAGGGAAAGGTTCAATAACTTCTAAAATTACAGAGTAGTAAGTGTTAAAGCAGGGATTCAGGTGCAGACAGTCTGCTTTTAGAGCCAGGCCCCTTAATCCCTATGATTTACTGCCAACTGCACAAAAAAGAATAGTTTTGTTGTTATTTTGTTTTGTTTTGTGTTTGTTTGTTTTAACCTATCGTGTAGGGGGAAAAGGACACAGTGGATGATAGTTGATAATCAATTTTTGCATCTTTTCATGTGGAATTATATATAACTGTTTTGCACAAGCAATACTTGGTGTAAAATACAGGTATACCACCCAAGTATAGTTTAATAAAATCAATATTTAGGGGATGAAAAAAATGTTGATTAAGCATACAGTTCTCCAAAGTCTTAGTTCAGAACTTGTAAACCCACATGACTGTTAGAGGCCAGGCAGGTTAGATAATGGGTCTTATGGGCTAAGAGGATAGGAGAAAACTGTAGAAAACTGGAGGGCCATTCTCAGCTTAATCTTGGCATTGTCTTGTAGAAATGTGATTGTCAGGCAGCCAGATTTTGTTTTTCAGAGAAGCCTTAATTTTAATGTGTAATCTTCCACTTTTATGCACACACATATACACACATATACACATGGGAATAAAGAGAACTCATAAGAAAACTTTTCTTAGGCTTATGAATAGATTGCATATTCTTTATGCAAACTTCTACAAATGTTTTATCTTACAAATATGCTTTTGATAAGAATTTAGTATCAAAAAATATGGGCTATATGCTTTAGTAAAAACTTAGAGAATAAATACTATGTTGCAGATCATTCTTGATCTGCTGGTAAAGTTGATAGATTCTTAAGTAAATTAAGGTGTTAAAACAAAACTCAGATTAAAACAAAACAAAACAAACAAAACAAAAAAGGCAGTCAAAGGAGCACTTTGCAAGGTATTACCAAGATCTTCCTCCAAATAAAGATCAAGAATTATATCAAAAATGAACAAATAAATAATAGAGACTTTTAAATCTTCTCACAGCATTTGGCTGAATTAATGATATTCTAATAATTGCAGAGAGCTTATTATTAATATCTCAACATGCATAAAACACATTGCACACATAAAATGCCTAATGTTTAGCAATTCAACTTTTAATATAAATAGATTTCAACATGTACTACCAGATAATAAGAACAAAAACAACAAAATGGCAAACTTCACCTGCCACATTGTATTGTTTAATATAAACCACATTGAAAACTTATACCATGAAAAGTTAGTTGTGGTTAAGACTTTTCTTTTGGAGAATATACATTTACATATATCATCCAAATTTACCAATATTCTTTAAAATCATTTATTTATAAAATGGGGATAACAATACATATTTCATTGGATTTGTAAGAATTAAATGACATTTAATATGTAAAGTAAGAGAAGTAAGGGACATTTAGTAGATACTAAATTAAGGTATAGTATTTTCCTGATCCACTGCTAACCACTCACTAGACCCCAACAAACATGCCTCATCAGATGTGGAATCAGAAGCAACATTTATTTTACAGTGATTTGTCTTGTTTGTTCTTTTAATTTCTTATCTACTCGCTACCCCGCTAGCTTACTTGATGTCTGATTTCTTTGAATTTGATTATTTGTGTGCTTTGATTTCTGGTACCTATAGACTCCTTTAATCCTCACTGCTCTTATTTCATCTTGAATCCAATTTCTCAATACAACCTTCATAAATATCAGGTAATAATAATGTTTCAATAAGTTAACAAGAAAGAATTTTTTTTAAATACATGAACATATTAATGTATTGAGCACATTGCTAACTGAAACATGAGAGAAGATTGAAACACATATGTAGCACTCATTGCCTTCAAGAATCACAGTGTTAGGATATGAATCTGGAAATATTTTAGAGGAGACTATAAACTTGACCACTTTGAAGGTTGCTATATTTAAAAACAAATATATGTACATAGATGAACAAAACTCAAGCAAGTAAATAGCAATAACGGTTGCATATGCTAAGATACTAAATATTAATAACATAGCACATATTATCATATGACAGGAATGCAAGAGAAGAAAGACTAAACCAGAGTAGAGCATGAGAAAGGGATTTGTGGATGAACGTTTGACTTAAGACATAAAAGTAAATTTTTGACTATGAAGAAAAGGTGAAATGTACCAAGTGATAAAGAACACTGAACAACAAACCAAGATAAGAATAAATATGGTAACTGCATACACTAAAAGTGGGTGATAATTTTGACTGATGAATAACATTCTTTTATTCATTGAGGCAGTTAACAAATATTTACTGCATGTGCACCATGTGAGACTTTTTTCTAAGGTCTAGATGCACATTAGGAAAAAGAAATAAACTTCCTTTCTATTATAAATGAAAAGTAAGAAAAGGCAATTAGCGAGAAATATTTTTGGATATACAACACTAAGGCTTTAAGTAAGCCTGTTTTTTTTATTTTTATCTTTTTTTTCAAGCTCCCCTGCACATGCTGTTTGTTCCCTATGTTTATAATGCTAGCCTTCTTATCTTTACTGCCTACCTTGCTAGTTTATTGCTGCCATTTGTAAGACCTCCCTATGATAAGCCTTCTGTGGCATCCCAAATTCAGTTAGATTCTCCTGCCTTTTCAACACTATATGATTGTTCTTTCTTAAGAAATTTCACATTTCTTATTTCACATAGTTTATGTGAATATTTTTATATTTTTCTCTTACTGAACTGTGAGTTTTGTGAGGGTAAGGACAATGTCTGCTTTGCTTCCTAATGCCTACTAATGTAAGATATCATTACACTAATCTTTATGCATTTTAAAAGTTCAGATGTTTTATAATGGGTAAAAAGTAGTTATCATGAGCTCTTTAATTAAAAACACTCAACTATTCTAGGCCCAGAAAATTATATTTTAGGCCAAAAGTAATTGTAATTATGTTAGTAAAACCACTCCTGATAATTTTTCAGAATTTATGATTAATGAGAATTAAGCAGAGAAGTAAATATCTTAATTTTCAAACAGAGGAAATGAGTAAAGCTCAAAACTACATAGCTCACCAAGGAATTTTTGACTGGTTTCTTAGCACATGACACAGTTAGGCTTAGGAATGTTGAGAATGCTGGCAGTCAGCATGAATTTACTAGAAGCTAGTCATGTCAAACAAGTGTCATTTCCTTTTTTTTTTTTAACTGTATTATTAGATTCCTAGATCAAATGATTGCTGAAGACATAGACCATAGCAGTTGTCAAAAATCTCTCCTTGTACCTTATGAATAAGGGAAATAAATGCTTCTAGGTGATAGAAGAACTGAATGGTTAGATAGTCTTAAGAATATATATGAGTGGATTCCAAACTAAATGAAATGAAAGAAGTTCTTTAAGAAAATGGATATAACTCCTGTAATTCTAGCCACAAGAGAGCCCTTTGATCCTTTCAGTTCCTGAGACTAACATAGAAAGCCATCTAGAAACCATGCAGTGGTGTTGCTCCAGGAATGTGGGGGTCACACCATGTCTCACATACTTCAAGCCCTAAGCAGATACAGCAAGGTACCATTTTGAGAGCCCAGTCCTCACCAGACTGCATCCAGTCCTGGGGGCCAAGCCCAGCCCTGGAGCCCCACTGATATCCCACACACACACACACACAGCCTGGAGGCACTGCTGGCTGCTGCAAACAGGCCCAAGATGTGAGCCATTGGCAATGACCTTCCTACCCCCAGGAGCAGAGCCACAGTGCACTGCTGTTGCCCCTCACCCCTACTCGAGTATTCCACTGAGGTCCTAGGGATCACCCTATTCCTACCTACTACAGCCAACACCCCCACACACTACTAAAGGACCCGAGAACAGGCCTGCTTGGCCCAGCTCCATACTTCATCCTAGTGGCCAAACATGTCATCCAAGGACTTGGGGATCCCCTGCCTTATCCACCACCATTGGCACCAGAGCTCTCCTTCTGGAGGCATGAAGATAGGCCCACTTAACCTGCCACTATCATTACAGCTGGCACCCACCCACCCATTCCATGAGTGGGCATGGGGATTGGCCCATCCAGCTGATTGACCCACTGTCAAGACCAAAGCAGACCACTTGGGGAGCCAGATGATTGTTTTGCCACTGCTACTTCCATCATCCACGTCATGCTGAAGCCCAGGGACCCAAGAGCCCACCCACCTGGATGGCCTAGTGCTGCCACTTCTGGCACCCAAGAAAGCCACCTGGAGGCCCAAGAATCTGTCTTCCTGAACATGCCAACAATGGTGCCAGCATATGCCACTTTGGGGCCCAAGGACAAAAATGCTTGTCCTGCTGTTGCCCCCACTGGGGCCCGTGGACTGGCTTACCAGACATCCACGTCCCCATCAAAACTGTACTGTATCATCCACTAACAAATGCAGCCTAAGCCACTGAGGAAATCACAGACACTAATGACACTGTTTACAACTGAAGAAATCATACGAAGTCTACACTACTACATGCATCTAGAATCAAAGCTAAAGTGGCCTACCCAAACAACATCATAAGTACACCTTCAGGAAAAAGTCCACTAAATGAAAGCAAATTCAAAAAACTGGAAGAAGTGACTGTTATATCAGATGGAAACATATCATTGTAAGTACATAAGAAACATGAAAAACCAAGAAAATATATGACACCTTCAAAGGAAGACAATAATTCTCCAACAATAGATTCCAATGAAAAAAAAATTATAAATCCCAGATAAAAAAATTCAAAATAGAGATATTAAATAAGCTCAGAAATCTCTGAAAAACAATACAAAGGAACCAGAAAAAGCAATCCAGGATATGAATGAGTAATTTACCAAAGATATAGATATCATTAAGAAAGAACCAAACAAAAATTCTGAAACTGAATAATTCATTGAATAAATAAAAAATACATTCAAATGTTTAAACAATAGACTAGATCAAGCAGAAGAAGGAATTTCCAAAGTTGAAGGCAAGTCATATGAAATAATCCAGTCAGACAAAAAATTTAAAAAAATGAACAAAGCTTTTGTGACATATGGGACACCATAAAGTAATCATGTATGCAAATTTTGGGGGACCAGGTGTGGTGGCTTATGCTTGTAATCCCAGCACTTTGGGAGGCCAAGGCAGGCAGATCACCTGAGTTCAGGAGGTCGAGACCAGCCTGGCCAACGTGATGAAACTACACAAAATACAAAACTAGCTTCGGCATGGTTGTGCACACCTGTTATCCCAGATACTCAGGAGGCTGAGGCAGGAGAATCACTTGAACCCAGGAGGCAAAGGTTGCTGTGAACCGAGATCACACCACTGTATTCCAGCCTGTGTGACAGAATGATACTTCATTAAAAAAAAAGGCATCCAAGAAGGTCATAAGAAAATGAAATGATAAAAAACCTATTTAACAAAATAATAGCTGAAACCTTTTCAAGTCTAGCAAAAGATTTAGACTTCCACAGAAAAGAAGCTCAATGATCCTTAAACAGATACAATGCAAAAATATCTTCTTCATGGCACATTATAGTTAAGCTATCAAAATCAAAGACAAGGACAGATTTCTGAAAATAGCAAGAAAAAAGTGTCTAATCACTTACAAGGCAACCCCTGTCAGACTAACACCAGATTTCTCAGCAGAAAACTTAGAGGTCAGGAGAAAATTGAATGATACATTTAAAGTGCTAGGAAAAAAAAATTGTTAGTCAGAGATGCTGTACCCAGAAATATTATGCTTATAAAGGAAGAGAAATTAAGTCTCCCACAGACAAGCAAAAGCTGAGGGAATTCATCACACCTAGACTAGCCCCGCCAAAATTCTTAAGGACATTCTACATTTAGAAGTGTAAAAAACAATATCTACCATTATAAAAAGACACAAAAATATAATATGCACTGGTAAAGCAAATACACAAATGAGAAACAAAGTATGCAAATGTTATCTCTACCAAAAATTACCAAATCACAATGATAAACAATAAGAAAGATAGGAACAAAGGATATACAAAAAATTCGGTAATCATTTAACAAAATGACAGGCATAAGCCTCATATATCAATAATAATCTCAAATGTAAACAAATTAAATTTTCCACTTAAAAGACACAGTCCAGCTGGTGGATTTTTTTAAAGTCCCAAATATATGCTTCCTACAAGAAAATCATCTCCCCTAAAAAGATACATATGGACTGAAAATAATAATACCTAAGAATAAATTTAACCAATGATGTAAAATACCTCTACCAAAAATAATAATAATAATACAAAACTCTGATGAAAGACACTGAAGAGAAAACAAATATTCTATGTTTATGACTCAGATGAATTAACCTAGTTACAATGACCATACTACCCAAAGCAAACTATACATTCAGTGCAATCTATAGATTTAGTACCGTCTGTATAAAAATATCAATGTCATTTTTCACAAAAATAGAAAAAATAATCTTAAAATTCATACAAAATCCCAAAAGAGCCCAAATAGCCAAAGCAGTCCTAGGCATAAAGAACAAATCTGAAGCCATCACACTAACTGGCCTCAAAATATATTACAAGGTTGTAGTAACCAAAACAGCATGGTATTGCTATAAAAACAGACTCAGGGACCAATAGAACAGAATAGAAAACTCAGACATAAATCCATGTATTTACACCAACTGCTTTTTGACAAAAGTGCCAAGAACATGCATCAGGGAAAGAATGACCTCTTCAATAAATGGTGCTGGGGAAATTGGATATTCATATGCAGAATAATGAAACTGGATGCCTATCACTAAGCAAATAAAAAACCTATTTCAATATGGATTAAAGGCTTAAATAAAATACCTGTAACTATAAAAATATTAGAAAAAAATGTAGGGGAACACTTCAGTATATTTGCCTAAGCTAACACATCAAAAGCATAGACAGCAAAGACAAAAATATAAAAATGTGACTATATTAAACTTAAAAGCTTTTGTGCAGCAAAGAAAACAATCAACAGAGTGAAGAGATGACTCACAGAATGGCAGAAAATATTTTCAAACTATCTGACATGGAACTAATATCCAGAATATATAAGGAACTCAAACAATTCAACAGTAAAAAAAAAAAAAAAAAATCCCATGAAAAATTGGGCAAAGGACATGAATAGACATTTTCCAAAAGAAGACATACAAATGGTCAAGTATATAAAAAAAGTTCAATGTCACTAATCATCATGGAAATGCAAATCAAAACCACTATGACAGATTATCTTACCCTAGTTAGAATGGCCATTATTAATTGACCAAAAAAAAAAATCAGATGCTGGTAAAAATGCAGACAAAGGGGAACTCTTATATATTATTGGTGAGAATGTAAATTAGTGCAGCCACTACAGAAAACAGTATAAAGATTTCTCAAAAAAGCTAAAAATGGAACTACCATGTGATCCAGCAATCCTGCTGCTGGGTATTTATCCAGAGGATAAAAAGGTATTATATAAAAAAAGATACATGCGTTTCTATGTCTGTTGTGGTGCTATTCACAATAGCAAAGATAGGAAGTCAACCTAAGTGTCCATCAACAGACAAATGAATAAAGATAATGTGGCATATATACACAATGGAATGCAATTTGGCCATAAAAAAGAATGAAATCATGTCACTTACAGCAGCATGGTTGCTGGAGGTCGTTAAGTGAAATTAGACCAGCACAAAAAGACAAACATTCCACATTCTCAATCATCATATGTGTGAGCCAAAAAGTTGGCATAATGATAGATACTAGAGGCTGGGAAGGGGATGTGGGTTGAGATGGGCAAGATGAAGTGAGGTTGATTAATGTATACAAACATACAGTTAGGTAGAAGAAATAAGATCTAATGTTGAATAGCAAAGTGACTATAGTTAACAACAATGTATTGGATATTTAAAAATATCTAGGAGAGAGGACTTGAAGTGTTCCCAACTGTATTAGTTCATTTTCATGTTGCTGATAAAGACATACATGAGACTGGGCAATTTACAATAGAGGTTTAATGGATTTACAATTCCATGTGGCTGGAGAGGCCTCACAATCATGGTGTAAGGCAAGGGGAAGCAAGTCACTTCTTACATAGATGGCAGCAGGCAAAGAGAGAGAGCTTGTATAGGGAAACTCCCATTTTTAAAACCATCAGATCTCATGAGACTTATTCACTATCATGAGAACATCATGAGAAAGACTCACCCCCATGATTCAATTACCTCCCACCAGGTTCCTCTCACAACACCTGGGAATTATGGGAGCTACAAGATGAGATTTGGGTGGGGACAGAGAGCCAAGCCAGATTATTCCACACCTGGCCCCTCCCAAATCTCATTTCTTCACATTTCAAAGCCAATCAATCAAGCCTTCCCAAAGTCTCAACTCATTTCAACATTAACTCAAAAGTCCACAGTCCCAAGTCTCATCTGAGAAAAGGCGAGTCCCTTCTGCCTATGAGCCTGTAACATCAAAAGCAAGTTAGTTACTTCCTAGATACACTGGGGGTACAGGCATTGGGTAAATACAGATGTTCCAAATGGGAAAAATTGGCCAAAACAAAGGGGCTACAGGACCCATGCAAGTCCAAAATCCAGCAGGGCAGTCAAATCTTAAAGCTCCAAAATGATCTCCTTTGACTCCTTGTCTCACATCCAGGTCACACTGATGCAAGAAGTGGGCTCCTATGGCCTTGGGTAGCACCTCCCCTGGGGCTTTGCAGGGTATAGCCCCCTCTTCTGGCTCCTTTCATGGGCTAGTGCTGAGTATCTGCAGCTTTTCTAGGTGCATAGTGCAGGTTGCCAGTGGATCTACCATTCTGGAGTCTGGAGGATGGTGGCCCTCTTCTCACAGCTTCACTAGGCCGTGCCACAGTAGGGACTCTGTGTAGGGGCTCCCACTTCACATTTTCCTTCTGCATTGCCCTAGCAGAGATTCTCCATGAGGGCTCCTCCCCTGAAGCAAACTTTTGCCTGGGTATCCAGACATTTCCATACATCTTCTGCAATCTAGGCAGAGGTTCTCAAACCTCAATTCTTGATTTCTGTGCAACCATGGGCTCAATACCATGTGGAAGCTGCCGAGACTTAGGGCTTGCATCATCTAAAGCAACATCCTGAGCTGTACCTTCACCCATTTTAGTCATGGCTGGAGCGGCCAGAACCCCAGGCACCAAGTCCCTGGACTGCACACAGTATGGGGACCATGGGCCCTGCCTACCAAACCATTTTTTCCTCTTAGACCTCCAATCCTGTGATAGGAGGGGCTACGATGAAGACCTCTGGCATGCCCTGGAGACGTTTTCCTCATTGTCTTAGGGATTAACATTCATCTTCCTGTTACTTATGCAAATTTCTGCAGCAGGCTTGAATTTCTCCTCAGAAAATGGAATTTTCTTTTCTGTTACATTGTCAGGCTGCAAATTTTCCAAACTTTTATTTTCTGCTTGCCTTATAAAACTGAATACTTTTAACAGCAGCCAAGTTATTTCTCAAATCCTTTGCTGCTTAGAAATTTCTTCTGTCAGTTACCCTAAATCATCTCTCTAAAGTTCAAAGTTCCACAACTCTCTAGGGCAGGAGCTAAACACCACCAGTCTCCTTGCTAAAACATAACAAGAGTCACTTTTGTTCCAGTTCCCATGTTTCTCATTTCCATCTGAGACCACCTCAGCCTGGACCTTATCGTCCATATCGATATCAGGCTTTTGGGCAAAGGCATTCAACAAGTCTCTAGGAAGTTCCAAATGTTTCCACATTTTTCTGTCTTCTTCTGAGCCCTCCAAACCATTCCAGCCTCTGCCTGTTACCCAGTTCCAAAGTTGCTTCCACATTTTTGGGTATCTTTTTAGCAATGTCCCACCCTATTGGTACCAATTTACCGTATTGGTCCATTTTCATGCTGCTGATAAAGATACACCCAAGACTGGGCAATTTACAAAAGAAACAGGTTTAATGGACTTACAGTTCCATATGACTGGGGAGGCCTCACAATAATGGTGGAAGGCAAACCCCTGTTTTTAAAACCAATGGATCCCTTGAGACTTATTCACTATTCCAAGAACAGCATGGGAAAGACCCACCCTCTTGATTCAGTTGTCTCCCACAGGGTCCCTCCCACAACATGTGGGAATTATGGGAAGATGAAATTTGGATGGGGACACAAAGCCAAACCATAACACCACCACATAGAAATGAGAAATACTCAAGGTGAGCTATGCCATGAATACGTAGTCTTGATCATTACATATCATATACAAGTAACAAAATATCACATGTACCCCATAAATATGTACAAATATTATGTATGTTATATACATAATCTCTCTCTCTCTCTCTGTCTCTTGCTCCTGCTTTTGCCATGTGCAGTACCTGCTCCTGCTTTGCCTTCCACCATAAATAAAAGCTCCCTGAGGCCACCCCGGAAGTGGAAGGACGATAGTGCCATGCTTGTATTCCCTGCAGAACCATAAGCCAATTAATCTGCTTTTCTTAAAAACTGCACAGTCTCAGGTAATGAGATTTAGCAATGCAAAAATGGCCTAATACAATGAGATTAATATTTAAATCGGTAGACTTTGAGTAAAGCAGATTACCCTCCATAATGTGAATAACCTCATTCAGTCAGTTGAAAATGTGTATAGAAAAAAGCTGATCTCTCTCAAAAAAAGAGGAAATTCTGCCAGCAGATTGCCTTAAGACTTGAACTGCTGCATCAACACTTCCCTAGTTCAACCCTTCCCTATGTTTTCAGTGTGCCAGACTACCCTATAGAATTTGAACTTGCCAGACTTGCAATTGTATGAACCAATTTCTTAAAATAAGTCTCTTGGTATATAGATATAAATTTGGATATAATGTTTATGTATTTGTGTATATGTATGTGCATATATATGCACAGTCACATATTGCTTAACAACAGGGATATATTTTGATAAATGTGTCATTAGGTGATTTTGTCACCTTGTGGACATAATAGAGTATACTTACACAAACCTAGATGGTCTAGCCTACTACACACATAGGCTATATTGTATAGCCTACTGCTCCTAGGCTACAAACCTGTACAATATGTTATTGTACTGAACACTGTAGGCAATTGTAAGACAATATTAAATTTGTGTATCATGAAAAGGTACAGTAAAAATGTGCTCTAAAAGTTAAAAAAAGGGTACACCTCTATAGGACACTTACCATGAATGGAACTTGTAGGACTGAAAGTTGCTTTGGGTGAGTCAGTGAGTGCTAAGTGAATGTGAAGGCCTAGGAGATTACTGTTTACTACTGTATACTTTATAAACACTATAATCTTAGGATATACTAAGTTAATTCAAAATATTTTTTTCTGCAATAATAAATTTGTTGGAGCTTACTGTAACAGTTTAGTTTAGAAACTTAATTTTTTAACTTTTTGATTTTGTAATAACAAATTAAAATACAAGCATTTTGCATAACTGTATAAAATATGGTTTTCTTTATATGCTTATTTTTATAAGCTCTTTCTATTTTATTTATTTATTTATTTAGTTTACTTTTTAAACCTTTTTCTTAAAAAACTAAGATGCAAACACACACATTAGTCTAGGCCTACAAAGGGTCAGGATCATCAGTATTTCTTTCTCCTCTACATCTTGTCCTACTAGAACACGACACAAGGTCTTCAAGGGCAATAACACACATGGAGCTGTCATCTCCTATGAGAACAATGCCTTCTGGAATACCTCCTAAAGGACCTGCCTGAGGCTGTCTTACAGTTCATTTATTTTTATAAGTAGAAGAAGTACACTCTAACATAATGACAAAAAATATAATATAATAAATAAACCAGTAACAAGATGTTTATTATTATTATTATTATTATTATTATTATTATTATTATGTATTATGTACTTCCTCTTACTGTATGTGCTATACTTTTATACAACCGGCAGGGCAGTAGGTTACATATTACTCATATGTTTGTGGTGATGCAGGTCTAAACAAACCTACTGCCCTGCCAGTCATAGAAAGGTTATTGGTCAATTGATTTTCAACAAGAGTCCTTTCAACAGTGCTGAATAAACTGGACAGCCATGTGAAAAAAAAAAAATCTTTGATCCTTAGCTTATACCAGTTAAAAAGAATAAAAAGTTGACTTGAAGTGGTTGGTAGGTCTAAATGTATGGCTGAAGTATTAAAATTTCTAGAAGAAAATGGAGGGGAAAAAAACCTTCACAATGTGGAATAGGCAAACATATCTTAGGACACAAAATGCACAAATCATAGGAGAAAAAGAAAACGTATATTTTATCAAAATTAAAAACTTCTGTTTTTGAGAGAACCATAAATTCACAAACTGGGAGAAAATAATGGTGAGGAATAAACACATTCACATGATATAAAATTATTTAAAAAATATGGAACACTTGCAATTTAGTGGTAAAAAGAAAAACTATCCAATTAACATTTTGACAAAAAAAAAAAAAGAACACAACTTTACCAAGGAAGAAATGCAATACAGTTGGCCAACAATTATGTGAAAAGATACTCAACATCGTTTGCCATTAGGGAAATGAGAGTTACAAATTAGTGTAGTGTCTTATAAAGTTAGAAATGCAATTATCTAATGACTCAAAAAACTCTATACTTAGGTATTTTCTTAAGAAAAACAAATGCATACATCCACACAAAGACTTGAAACAAATGTTCATTGAAGTTTTATGCATAAGAGCCAAAACCTGGAAACACCTCAAATGTCCATCCACTTATGAATGGCTAAGTAAATTTTGGTATCTATAGATAGATAGATAGATAGATAGATAGATAGATAGATAGATAGATAGATAGAATAGATAGACCAAGGAGTACAATCAGCTATAGAAAGAAATTGTACTGATTTATACAATAGCAGGTATAAACAATTTACAATCTGTACAATATAAAGTGATATACACAATGGCATGAATGAATACTAAAAACATTATGTTGAGGAATAGAAACAGACACAGGAATTTCATAATTTGAGATTCCATGTAATGTAACCACAAAGCACCAAAGTATCATGATGGGAAGCAGATCAGTGGTTATTTGTGGCTCACAATAAGGGGGCAATTGACTGAAAAGGTAAATAAAATAATTTCTTGGAATAATGAACATTTTTATCTTGATTTGTACTGGTGATTATAAAGGTTTATGCCTTAGAAAAAAGACATCAACATGTTAATTTCACATGGATGTTTTCATATGTATATAAGTTACCTCTCAAAAAGGTTTTCTAAAACAAAAACAGCCATATGTATAAAGACCTCAACTAGAACTTTGAAGACATATAATTAGAGTATGATTTTCTGCTTTGCCATTAAGTTTTGGTAAGTTAATTATTCTCTGACCTTCAGTTTCTTCATATGCAAGGCAGAGAAAATGATGGGCCCTGACTCTTAGAATTAATGGGAGGAATAAGTGAAACAGCATGTAAAATGCATAGCACAATGACTGATATTCAATATATAATAGCTTATACTTTAGAAGGAATGAGACTTATCCCTAAGCTAACTTCCAACAAATTTATAGTAAGTTTAACATATCAAATTCATGGTTGGATAAAATTTGACTGTACTCTAGAGTTTTATTTGTGTGCATTTTGAGACATTTAATATTATTCAAGGGAAGTATCTGAGACATTTTAGTGAGCCCCTCTCAGCAGATCCATAGAACTGCAAATTACTTTTGTGCACAAATAGGAACATGGCTGTGATGAGATGGGAAAAGGTTTCCCAATTGTAGTGAGGTAAGCCACAGAGGTTAATAACTTTGTCTGCTAGGAAGCTATAGTTCTAGGATAGAGGAAAACTCTAGTAAGTGTAATGAAAGAGATTGCCCAGAAAAATTAAGGCACTGATATAAATGGATGGGCTGTTGTGAATTCAAAATCCAGAAATAGGCTAATGCATTCTTAATTGACTCTGATAGAATAAACAAATGACACAACCTCTAATGTGCGTAATATGCACACAGAGAAACTTGTGGAAAAAAGTGTAGTGAATATTATCCATTTTGCTGCTTTTCTGAATGTTGAATTTTGTTTTCACATATTTTAAAACATTTCTATTAACTACGCAAAAGAATGAACTAACTGGTTGTGGGATGACACTCAGAGTTCATGTTTAAGTTGGAATGGTCTCTTATTTACGTATATTTGTTATTTGTTTCAAATATTCCCTGGAATTTGTGATTAAGAAGCAATCAGTCTTCTCCATACTTTAATGCCACTTGGGGTTATTAATTATTTAATCTACTTTTGTTTTTATTTAAAGTAAAAATCATAAAAAAGATATTTCTGAATAAAAATAGAAAAATTGGATTCAATTTTGACAAGCAAAAATTTGGTAGCTACTTAAGTTTTCAAAGAAAAACCAGAAGGAGGTTTTTTTCTCTGATGTAAGGGCGATAGTATAATTTGGAGACATTTTTACTTTTTACATTGTCAATCACATTGTAAATGTTGGGACAGATAATTCTGGAGCTCCCTTATGTGGAATGGTTGAATTCTATCTATTCAATGATCAAAAGGTTTAGGATTCCCCATGTTTCAGCTAATGGGCATACTAACATTTCCTTAAATTACAGGCTTCTAGAGAGATGAGAATGTATTGTGAGACTGATCATTTTTTTGACTCGGTACAACATGAGTGTTTAATCAATAAAAATCTGTTGCTGGTATAAAATCAGTATTGCAATTATGTCTCACTCTAATGAAAGGTACACAGGGAAAAAACTTTCTAAGTAATTCATCCATTTGCTTGCTTTGAAACAACTTTTACATGTATTATTTGTTTCATCATAAAATATTATTTTAAATTATAGTAATAAAATTGTACCTAAATATAAGATGAAAATAAAACATTTTTGTTTTCTAATTCTAAAACAATATTAATTAATAATAGAATACTAATTACAAAAATAGAATATGCCTTTTAACGTCAGAGTTATGTGCATGAAAATATATTAGTGAGATGTAAAAAGTAGTCAGAAAATAAAAGGAAAACTGCTTTAACAAAAATGAGTGTCATTGATCAAGGAAATTGGGAAAAGTAAAGACACGCTGAAATGAATCTGTCTGATACCCAAGAATAATTAGGCCCTAGTTTATGACTTTCATTAGATTTAACATAGGATGTTTGGTTCATTTTTTTCTGTTTCTTGGGACTCTGACATCACTTATATAATTCATTATCCAATTCATTTGTCTGATTCTTTCTGCAAACTATAAAGACCAATATCTCTTGCATTAAATGCATAATTTAGTGCCCTGCCTCACCCAAAAAATTATCCTGTAGTTTTTAAAAATTATTTTAGAATTTCTATTATGTTGTTTTTCCTTAGGTTTAAATAAAATATTGGAAGTATATGAGTATTCCTTTATATGAACCTGAACATTTAAGAGATTTTCATTTTAAAAAAATTTAAGAATACTGAGATATTGCTTAGTTTCAAGATAGTAGTCACTTACTCACCAAATAGCCATAAATGTGTAATAGGTCCTGTGCTAGGTACCAAGAATACTATTTTGAGAGCCAAAGACTCAGTTATGTAGTGGCTTTCAGAAAAAAAAATAAATAAATAAGTGTGTTAAAGGAAACCAACGTAAGATTTTTATCTCTGAAAAATTTCTATATCATAACTACGAATAATAATTTTACAGAGCTTTGATTTGATTTTGATAAAACAGTTTATAGAAATGCTAAAATACTATGATTATGAATAAAAATAATTCACAAAAAATCTAAATAACATTATACTAATTTCACAATAAGTGATACTAAAATTGTATAAATATTTGCAGTTATAAACGATGTACACAAACATTTGTTTTTATTCCACAATAGCTGCAATTATTATAGCTTCCTTTCTAATTCCTAATAATTAGAAAAATATCATTACAACTGAAAATACATGAGACATTGAGTTTTAGACTCTTTTAAGAAGGTGATGCTTCTTATAGATGACTATATTGTTTTCCTCCTTCTTACATTGATTCTTTTTTTTCTGAGAAATCTTGGATGCTTTCATCACAGCTCTTAGTCTTGCAAGCCTTTTCAGACGTATAAAATAAGAGAACACACTTGGGGAAAAAAGGAATTTCTCAAAACTCCCTAATGTTGCACATATTGGGTTACAGTGTATGTATATGTGCTCTTTAACTTCCTTTTCTGGAAAACAAGGTATGAAGTGAGCAGGATGATTTTACTCTAAATTTATGTTACAAGAATGTAATCATCATGGTAAATTCTTAATGACTAATAGCTCTCTAACCTGTCTTATGTCAATATAGCCACAGGATCAGGTTAAGTTCATTGAAAATTTCATGGTTTTAGCATTTAATATTAAAGTTGGCAGTGAAATATGAATATTTCTAATGACATTTTTTGATTGAAGAAAACACACATCATAAGAAGTCTCCTTTCTTATATTGCGAATTCATTCCACATCACCAGAACATACTCATTTTTAATGTTTCTCAAAGTTTTTCTATTGAGAGAAGAAATATTGAGGTTTAAAATTAATCTTTTCTAGTGAACCAGTGTGCTCAAAGGAAATCATGAGAGATTAGCTAGATGATTTTGACTCATGACAAAGGGTGATCTTGACAGGAATATGATGATCTACTCTCCCAAAACTTCTTTAATAAGAAAAATGTGTGCTTGATCTCTTGGGAGAAAATGGAGCATTAGAACAGGAGATATAAATTCAAGCAACTCTGCTAACTCTTATCCTCCTTGGGACCAACTAAGACATCTTAACCACCATAATTTTTGAAGCACCCTAGCATCAGATACACATATATTGAAACTGGCAAAAGCTCTAAATATAAAATTGCATTCTATAGTGATTCTAACAATATATTTTATTGTAAATTTTTGTTCCTTGAAATCTGTAGAATTCATCTCCTTGCATTTTTGTTTGTTATTCAAACTTAGAGGGTCTGATCTATGCAGATAAAGGATTTTAGGGGACGGAATATCTGTTGAGGGAGAGCAGCATCACTCAATAAGCTAAGAATCAGAAGTAGTGACTACCAATCCCATGGTAATTTGATTTATACTAAAGTCCACTGCAGGAAAGAGCATATACATTTCTTATTAATGTTTAGAAAACATGTTAGCGTATTAGAGTTTTCCACAAAGCTGATTGATTGTTCCATAAAATGTAAAATACCCTATCATTTTATACTTTTTATTATGCTAGAAATTTTCAATAACAATTTGACCATTCGATTAATGAAAAGTTTTATATCTTTACAAGTCCACATTTCCTTTCTGTTTAAAAAAAATCCTAAAGACATGTCATTTGTGTATTATATCTTTTGTAATTAACAACGTGGCTGTTTCTTTAAATGTCATTGTTCAGATAGATTCCTTTGCTAGTCTTCTATTTTTGTTTGAATACTGAATCACAATACAGCATATCTGTATAAATAAATAGTAGTGCAGTAGGTTGAAAGTAATTCAGTTTGTAGATTGGCTACAAAGATGCTGTTGCCTTAAATGAGAAGAATTTTAAAAGCGGCAATTATTTTCCGACTTCTTTTGGATTCATGAAAGCTTTTGTGAATCCAGTCAAATGTTTCTTACCCAAAAGGACAATCAGTACTTAACATAAGATGACAAAAGGTGACTGGGTGAAGTAATTGCTTTGGGAAAACTCTGAAGTAGTTTTGCATCCTTTCAGTTGGGTCTAGTCAAGCTATAACCCACTTTTTCCTAACAATCAATACCCATTGTTCAAAATAATCAAATTCACATTTTTTATGCAGGAGTCAGATGATTGTGTACTATTTATTTTTCTTCAAAATATTTGTTAGATTACAACTTTGAAAAACATAGTTACGGTTACTATTCATTAAAATAAAGTATAAACTTTGGTTATCTACTTGTTTATCAAATCAATGCATAAAGAATTTCTTAAAATAATCAAAATTACTTAAGAAAAAAATTGCTAGCAATTATTATAGAAAGAACACTGCATTCTTGTTTTCTCATTAGACTTTTGGAAAATTTATTATAAATCTCAAGAGACTACATGTAATAAATGCAGTAGTTATTCTAATTACTGTTTGTCTCTACCAGAGCAATAAAACAGCAGTCAGAAGTAAAATAATTGGGATTGTTAATTATGGAACTAGTCTCACAAGTAAAATTTTATAATATACAAAATATATAATATTAAGTGATTAAAAGACAGAAAGTCTTAAAGGACTTCGTTAGTATTGTATACCAAACATCCACAAGCAACTCCCTCCCCAGAAGATACACATATAACATATATATTGTATATATCTATGTATGTCTATATATGCATATGTAACCCTCTATGTAATGTACTGGCCAATCAGTAGTATAGAAAGCTTAGATTGAGAAAAAATACGTTTATTTTAGTCTATAAAATTAAAAATATCTAAATAAGAATAATGTTCATTACTATTTTCATGTAACATTGATGCTGTTAACTCAATGTAACTCTTGATGAGGACATGTTCTGAACTTGTTTTTTAATACAAGTGATGAATCCCTTCTCAAAAGAAACATATTTTCTGGCTGGAGTAGGGCATCCTCGGACCAGAAATAACTATCATGTTTTCAACAACTGAATTTACCAAATAACAGAAACAAGACATGTACTAGATTTTTTTACTTAAAATTTAAAGCTTTGCTAGCACTGATGAATGGAGATGGGGGACTACTTATTGCAATTAAGATTTACATTTAGGTGTCTTAGCCTAAATAATTTTATTAGTCCCTAGTGTTGAGAGTTCCTGCCTTTTTCTGTACCAAGCTGTGATGTTTCCAGTAATGCCAATTGTCATTAAATTTTCAAAACCAAAAATATGTAACTATGAGAGTGTAAACTTTCATATAACTCTATGAGAATTAGGTAGAGAAATTAAGAATAAAACAATGAAATATGTGACAACAAGTAGTCATAGTAGAAAATCACTTATCTACAAGATATATACCATAGTATCAGTTATACTCCCACCACCCAAGACATTAAAATCTATTTGGGGAAGAAAGCGAAACACACATAAAAACACAAGAAAAATATGTTAGAACTCTAGAGCTGTTACAAGTAAAAATGGAAAGGAACTAACAAATTAAAGAAATATTTTTAAATAAGCTACTCATTTAGTCATTTCTTCATCCATCACTGGCTCTAACAATTCATCATTAATCCATTCATTACTTCATTAAATATTTACTGAGTTCTGGATATGTGCCAGAAAAGTGTGGATATCTAGGATACCTAGGTTGACAAAACACAATCCCTTACCACGAGAAGTACACAGTCAAAAAAGCGAGATAGACAAGTAAACTCATAAAGTTACAGTAGAGAGGAACAATACAACTATAGAAGCATATACAAAGTAGATACACAGTGTAGTAAAAGGAGATATTCAATCTACTGGATGAGTCAGGAAAGGGTTTGTATGGTTATATATTGGCAGAACAAATATGTACATGATGGAAGTTGTAGGTTGTATATCAATAATTTACTAGGACTCATTGATATTAGAAAGAATTCTTAAAATTAAATCTATCTAAACTCAAAGAGAATTTTCATAGTAAAAGAAATTTTTTTTGTTTTAAAAATATGTACAAATATTAATGAAAGTGACTGTGGTAAGTCAAAAAAAAAGGGTGGTAGATGAAGTACCTTGATCATTTGTGTATTAGTTATCTATAACTTTGTGGCACACTATCCCAATCTACAGTGACTTAAAAGAATAATAAATATATTATTCCTCATAATTCTGTGGATTGGTTGTTCAGGCATTTCTTCTGCTTGTGTCATCTAGGATTGCTCATGGAGCTGCAGTTATCTGAAGGCTTAACTAGGTTGGAGGCTCTAACATGGACTCACATGTTAGCAGTTGGTGTTGGCTGTGAGCTGAGTTATCCTAGGTCGCACCCACATGACCTCTTATCCTCCAGTCTGTATTTTTTCACAGTGTTCCAAAGGAACACGAGTGGAATCTGTACACCTCTTAAGTCTTAGAATCTGAAATTTGAACGATGTTAATTCTGTCATATTCTATGTGACAAATCACAAAGACAGCTTCAATTCAGGGGAAGGGGGGCGCAGATAAGTCATGTGATTTCACAAGGATGCTGGCCAACATCATATAGAGACATTCTCCAATAACTCAGAATTTAAAAGTTAAGAAGGAAGACTCAGTAGGTCTAGTAGAATTAAGGACAGACTTAGAGACGCTAACACTAGCAGACAAAGGAACCAAAATATACCCAGAAGGTGGTTGCCAGAATGAATGAAATGAAAGACGACAAAAAAAGTCAAAGATGCAGTTTGATCAAAGATGAGGATTAACATACACGAAAGAGTTGGAGAGAGTTCAGAAGCAAGGGGTGGAGGCTTGAAATTGAGTTAGATGAAATGGGAAATCCCTATTCTTTGTCTCACCAGGTCTCTGATGGCAGTAGTTTTGGACTAATAATGAGTATGCTATGGAATTCCCCAGAGGTATTTAAATTGGTGTTGGAAGTTTGTTTCCCCTTATTGTCACCATACTGCATTATAATTAAAAGCATAAGGTAATCTCTTCTTTACCAGCAAATAGTTCAAGTAGCATATCTAGTCTCCAATTTATTTTAGAAACATACAGACATTCAAAGAAAAACATTTGAGTAATCTTTTCAGAAGCTATTTAGTACAACAAAATATTAGTAAACCAAGTCCACAACATATAAAAATTTATATACTATGACTTCATGGGATGTATCCTAAGAATAAAAAGTAATTTCACACACACACACACACACACACACACACACACACGTGTGTGTATATATGTAGATGTTTTGTGTGTATATATATGGATGTTCATATCAAAATAATCATCTCAATATGTAGAAAAAGAATTGATGAAAACCAACACCTATTTATAATAAAAACTCTCAGTATATTTAACCTAGTAAAGGCCACATAATAAACACCCTATAGCTAACATTATAATTAGTAATAAAATTAAGCTTTCCTTCTAAGATCTGAAGAGTTTCTAGGATGTCTACTGTCATCACATCATTTAGCATTGTTCTGGATATTCTGGGGAATAAAACCAAAGAAGAAATAAAAGGTATCTAGACTAGAAAAAAATAAGTAAAACTGTCTTTACGCATCGTGATATGATCCTGTATACAAAAAAAAAAAAATCCCTAAGGAATCCTCTTCAAATGTATTAGAAAAAATAAACAACTTAAGCAAGATTATGTGATACAAGATTGATATATCTAAAATGAATTGCATTTTAATATATAAGAAATGAACAACCCATAAATAAAATCAAGAAGAAAATTTTATTCACATTGTTATGAAAAAGAATGAAATACTTAGGCTTGGTACAGTGCCTCACACTTATAGCCCCAGAGGTTTGGGAGGCCGAGGTGGAAGGATGACTTGAGGCCAGGAGTTCAAAACCAGCCTGAGCAACATAGAAATATCCCATCGCCACAAAAAGAGTAAAAACAAAAAAAAAAAAACAAAACAAAAAAAAAAAAAAAAGAAGAAGGAGGAGGAGGAGAAGGAAAAGGAGAAGGGAGAAGGAGAAGAAGAAAAGAAAAACAATGAAAAATTTAAAAAATGATAAATAAAATAGCTGGGTGTGGTGGCGTGTCCCTGTATTCTTAGCTACTCAGGAGGTTGTGAGATTGTGGTGGGAAGATTGTTTGAGCCCAGAACTTCAAGGTTATAGTGAGATATGATTGCTCCACTGCACTCCAGCCTGGGCAACAGAGTGAGACTCTGTCTCTAAAGAAAATATAAATAAAATAAAATAAAATAAAATATCATATTCAGAAATAAATTTAACAAAAGAAGTCCAAGAATAGTACACTGAAATTTATAAAACATTGTTGAAAGACATTAAAAGTGAGCCAAATAAGTGGAAATATATTCTCTGTTCATGAATTGGAAAACTTAATATTGCTAAGATGATAAATCTCCCCAGAGTAATTAATAGATTTGATATAAATCTTAACAAAGTTCCAGCAGTTTTTTTTTTTTTGGCAGAAACTGATGTTGATTCTAAATTGTAGAAAATCTAAAAGACCTAAAATCACCAAAACAATTTTGAAAAAGAACAAAGTCAAAGGACTTTAATTTTCCAATTTCAAAACTTATTAAAAGTTATGTTTATCAGATCTGTGTGGTATTGGCATAAGAATAAACAGGTAGATTAATAGACTAAGAGTTCAGAAATAAATTCTAACATTTATGGTCAATTGTTTTTCAAAAAAGGTACCAAAGCAATTCACAAAAAAAGATTAACTTAGACCCTTGCCTCATACCACACACAAAAAGT
The DNA here is from genome assembly GCF_028885655.2 of Pongo abelii. Lineage (NCBI taxonomy): Eukaryota > Metazoa > Chordata > Mammalia > Primates > Hominidae > Pongo > Pongo abelii. The sequence goes on from NC_071991.2 coordinate 91,887,689, forward strand.
AGACTGTAAATATTTCATAAAGCTACATCTAAGAATGAAAAAGATAAGCGTTTTTAGACGACAACAGGAAAAAATCTTGGAGACTTTGAATTAGGCAAATATTTGAATAGGCAGCTCACCAAAGAGAATACACACACACTGATACACACACACACATACTCATGCAGACACACATACATATATATATTTAATGCACGTGTGTATACGTATATGTATGTATGTGTGTGTATATTTATGTGTAAGAATGTAAGATGTTCAACATCATTAGTCATTAGGGAAGTGCAAATTAAAATCACAATAAGAAAACACTTACATCCACTATTTTAGCTATAGTAAAGACAGATAATAGCAAATGTTGAGGATCAGAGAAACAGGAAACCTCCTATAATGCTGATAGGCAGGTAAAATTGTACAGCCACTTTCCAAAGCAGTTGGCAGTTTCTTAAAAGTTAAATGTAAATATACTGTAAAACCTATTATATTCTGTTATTATGTATCTAAAACGTATTTTTAGTGGAATCTAGAAGAACAGGTAAAATTAAAATATGTGAAAAATGTGAGGGAGTATATCCAGCAGGGAGAAGTATGTGAAAAGATAGATAAATTTAGAGGAAACATTATCATGGCTATACCCATGAATGAAAAAGTGAAGGAAAGAGACATAAAGGTGGATAGTAAGGTGGATGTCCACACAAAAGATCTGCGCATAAATTATTCATAGAAGTATTATTCAGATAGCCAAAATTAGAAACAAACTAAATGCTTATCAACTGATGAAGAAATAGACAAAGTGTTATATATCCATACAACAGAATACTAGCCAGCATTAAAAATGAACAAGCTACTGATAAATATTACAATATCAATGAAACTCAAAAATATTATGGTAAGTAAAATAAGTCCGTCACAAGAGACCACATAATGTATAATTTCATTCATAATAAATTTACTGAAAATTTATTGAGTTGTATAATTTAAATTATAATATGTAAAATATATCTCAAAATTGAAAAGAAATCAACAGAAGTCATTTCATTAAACACCCAACTCCAGGTTGGACCCACAGCAAATTAAGGCTGACAAATAGTGGAAAGTTTACTAGACTGCCTGTCACAAAGTAAGATTCCAGGTTCTAGCTTCTTCTTGCCAATAAAAATGTTGTGTTTGCAAGTTCCTTAACATTTCTAAACCTCAGAAGCTTCATCAGTTACAAGACGAAGTTGGAATACGTGATTCCTAAAATCTCTAATTAGCCGTAAAATTCCATCAGTCTACTCATTTCTTAAAAATTATAGGAGACATTCATAAAATCATAGAATGGAGTGTTAGAATCTGAAGTAATATTACCACACCTTGGCCAATTTTATCAGTCTTGTAATTTTAGAAATACTTAAAAGAGTAATTTTTACTTAATTGGGCCAATTACATTTCATCGATTATCCCGTCTATATAAACTCGGATGCTATGGAGACAGGAAAAAATGCATAATTCCACTTCAAAAAATCTTAAATTCTTAAAATATGTAGAAGTCATAAATGGATTCTATAACTCTCAGACAAATGTAAAAAGCACTGACTCATAAGAGATGCAAATAAAACTCTAGAGGATTTCAATGTCAGGAGAGATTGCTTATGACAGGAAGACAATAAAAGCCTACATTTTATGGAAAAATGTATTTTTAGTGGAATCTAGAAGAACAGGTGAGATTAAAATATGTGAAAATGTAAGCAAAGTATATCCAGTGGGGAAAGATAGGAAGGTTTAGAGAAAATATTATTATGGCTGTACCCTATGAATGAAAAAGTGAAGTAAAGAGACAAAAAGGTGGATAGTGAGTTTGAGCCAGATTGTGGAGGATGTTGAATGTCAGGCAGCCTCTCACTGATTGTTGATGAGGAATTGCCACCAACTTTTGAGCAGCAGCACAGTGTATCAGAGGTTTGCTTTAAGAAAATTAATCCGGCCAGCTGGGTGGCTCACGCCTGTAATCCCAGCTCTTTGGGAGGTTGAGGAGGTGGATCACCTGAGGTCAGGAGTTCGAGACCAGCCTGGCCAACATGGTGAATCCCCGTATCTACTAAAATTAGCTGGGCATGGTGGCAGGTGCCTATAATCCCAGGTACTCGGGAGGCTGAGGGAGAAGAATCGCTTGAACCCAGGAGGCGGAGGTTGCAGTCAGCTGAAATCATGCCATTACCCTCCAGCCTGGGCAAAAGAGTGACAGAGAGAGAGACTGTCTCAAAAAAAAAAAAAAAAAAAAAAAAAAAAATTAAAGTAAATTAAATTTAAAAAGGGGAAATTGGAAGTTGTGAGACTGGTTGGAATGCAAGATAATAAAGAAGTGATTATGATTAATTATAGTGAGAACAAAAAGTTTGAAATGCATGTAATTAATACAGAGGTAGAAATAATAGGCCAATATATGACCAAAATAGAATAGATAATAATGGACAATGTTTTAAATTCTTAACATGCCATCTCATTAAATTCTCCAAATTGTCCAATTAGACAAAAAAATTATTGCCCCCATTTTATAGATTAGAAAACAGCACAAAAGATAATCCAAGTTTCTAAATATCTGTGGATGAGTTGGATTCAACTCTAGCAGGTGCAACACATTCCATTCGGATACAGTCTTCTTCACAGGTTCTGACTTAAGTCGTGGTAGCTGAAAATATTGTGGTTTCAATGGGTACACATTATGAGAGAAGATAATTTGGGAAGCAATAAAAAGTTGGGTTATGATAACGTGTTTTGCTTTCCTTTACTATGTGTATGTATATGTCTGTGTGTGTGTGTGTGTATCTGTTTTGGAAGTCTAGAGTTCATAAATAATATTGGAAAAACCAAAGCAATAGAGAATCTATGAATTTTTAAATGAAAATCCCTATTGAAATTCTTGCATTATAATCTCACTAAGTCACTTAGTTCATGATTATGATCTTCTTTACAACAGAACTTTATAATAAGCAATTATATCCTCCTATAAAGGAGCAATATATCTTCTGTTACTTTCAAATTGCCTATACTGTAACATTAAAATAATACAAAATAATAATGTAGAAGGTTTTTAAATTTATTTTTTAATGAAGGTAAAATAGGTAAAGAATTATATTTATAAACTGTGTGTATACTTGTAAATATAATACATAACTAAAAAATGTACATATTAGTAAAAATCTTAATTTTGGTCCTTGCATTGAGGTTATGATTATATTAAATATTTTTCCTTTGTGTTTGGAGCTTTCTTGGATTTTCTAAGGGTTTGACATGCATTACTTCAGTCATTTTTTTTTTTGGTAAATAGAATTAAAATAAGAACCTTAATTATTATATCAAGTTCAGGGTCTGATTAAGTTCTCAACTGCTTCCTGAGTTACTTCTTTTTTCAACGAGCATTGAAACTTGTGATCTGCAAGAGTTGTGCCTCTTTCCTTCTTTCCTTCTTGTGATTTCCCATGTTATAGAACTGATGTTTGCCTTAATCACATTTTGTTAACTATTGTGTACCCTACTGTGACAAGGAGTGATTGTTGTCTATCTGATATTTAGTTTATCCTTCTTCCTCGAAAACAGGACTTCAGTTTGATTGGGAGTGGCACACCACCCAGTGAAAAATAAACAAAACAAAACAATAACAACAACAACAACAGAAACTCTGCATCTTGGTCTTCCTTAAAGATTAAGTGCATGTGTGACACAGTTCAGTTGTCATGTGCACATACCATGTGCTATGTGGGAGCAGGTGGTAGAAACTTACCAAGTAAGTGTCTTAAAGATGCCCTGAAGTATGCCTTTGTATTTCCTCCTTATTTCTACATGGAACAGACATGTTGACTGGAGAGGCAGTATACATCTTAAAAATTAGTATTAGAAATGAATGCTTCTATTTTTATTGTGCATTCTGATTAATTTAATATTACTTATAGAGGTCTTATTTCTATTAGGCCATAATAATCTGCCTCCTGTTGATACATCAGAATAAATTAAGCACAAGATATGCCCCCATGTGGCAGAATGGATTGAACACTTAGATGAAGTTCCCATTCTTTCCATTTAACAGTTACAGAGTGACAACAATTATTTCTTTTGGCCATAATTGATGTTGAGTAAGAATTTATTTTCGATGAGAATTAAGCATCTGTTTTGTTCCTTTACAGGACATTTTTGCTCAGAATGATAACTCCACGTAATTATCAGAGAGAATAAAAATAATAGTGTAATAATAATAAACAATATAATAATAATTAAGGCTTATTGAACTTGGTATGTATGAACTTTATACGGGAACATGAAGTGCATGATATTTAATTCTCACAATTATTACCAAGTAATCATCTCTATTTCCACATTTCATTAAGAAACAGAGACAAAAATAGGCTATTTAACTTGCTGAAGATCACATAGCTAGGTAATGGCAAAGTCATAACTTGAGCATTCTTCTATTTGACTTCAAAGATTCATGAAAGCAACGAATCCCTACACTGTTTTTGTTTTTGTTTTTGTTTTACTATGTTTTTATTTCCTTTGGCCAGGAGATATCTCCTACTTTATCTAAAGTGATGCCTACTTATGTGCATATAATGTACAAAGAGTTTAGCAACAAAATTCTAACTTTGACTTATTCCCGTAACAGTTTGAAGGGATCAGTCATTACTGTTTTAGGTCTAGCTGAGCATTAGTGCAGAGAGAATACTTTTTTGTCTTCCTTTCATTAAGATTTGCACAATGATAGTATTTATGACCTAAATAAGCACAGAATTCTATTTATCATTAGAATTCTACATATGTAAAATAAAATCGCCGGCAATATATCACTGAAACTATTTTTGAACCGCGATCTTTTATTGATTTCTGAAATTTACCAGGTAGCTAGTTGTTCATCCTGTCATTATCTTTTCGTAGCCTTTCTTATCAATAATTAAAGAAAATAAAGCCTGGATTGGCAATAAACACTGTAAATCCTCTCAGCAGACATACAGTCCATAAAAATTAGATAATAAAGCAGGAATAAAGAAGAGTATATACAGTTTATTTGGGGATAACTATATGATTGTCTTTCTAATCAGTGTCTGATTTGCATTAGTTCCACCTTGATTGGTTATTAGACACAAGGCATACTATGACTTACTTGCCTGAGCTTCAGAGAAAACAGAAAAATCTGATGTAATCAATAATAATGAAATTAAGTTTCTTAAACATACAGTGCAACTACAGAAAACATATGCCATTACAGCTGCAACAATAAAAAATCAAATAAAATTATGAAACTTGCTGAATTATATTTGTACAGTTTTAGCACTTTTTTTGCTACCTAAATTTAATACTAAGAAGTTGCTTTTCATAAGTGCTGTTTTGGAAGAATTTCATGGTCAGCAGTCTAGTGTTCCACATCTGTTAGAAAAGCCTACCCAGGGAGTTGCTTTAGCACTAGACACATGATTAGGCACTGATAGATGCATGGCATTTAGTAATACCATTAAAATATTCTACACTGTACAATGGCAACAGATGTCTTACATTCTAACAACTAATCAAAAAGTAAATCAACCAACATAAAAAACACATCTGGAATCCTAGAAATGGAAGAATTTATTCATATATTATTTCGTGTTATATCAAATTTGTGTTAATTTGTAAAATGCTGTGCTGGATGTTTTTATGTAAATGAAGTCAAATATACATTTTACTCTTTGATCTCCAAAGCCATTTACTACAGAAACTCCTTTGTCAGGTTCTGAAGTGCTTCTTCCAGGGCCTGAGATAGCTCAAGCTTTCTGAAATAATTCTCCTTATTAAAGCAATATGTTCAAAGTGAAGAATGCAAGTCCGCAGGGAACACTGCAGAGCAAGTAATGGTCTGATGGTGAGTTGATGGACTGTAATAATGGTCCCAGCCAATCCGGAAGGAGAACTGACAGCAGTTCAATTTGTAATGTATTTCATATGTATAACATATTCAGAAAAGAGTCCTAAATATTATTATTTTACATCAGTCAATTAAACTATGCAAATCATGGTATTACAGCTTTGAATTAAACTTCAGCCATCAGCCTCTAATCATTGGGAATGTTCCTATCTACATATGAATTATAATCATAAGGAAAGATAGATTTACATAGAATACATTTTCAGTTTGTCTTTACTTACAATATTAATTTAATTCGACTTTCCAGAAATGTATTTCTTGGGAAGAGGGCGTCTTTAGTATTTTTTTAAATACTAAAAAAGTGTTAAGTATTTATAAGTATTTAAAGTCTTTCCAAATGTTCTGCAATTTCTTTATAACACCATCGGGAATGAGTAAAATACTATATTTTAATAAAATCATAACTAAATTATTCTAAGTGTATGATTATAATAACACAGTACAGATTTAGAAAAGCTTGCAGTCCTAATGAACTCTAGTATTTAAACTGACTTATTTTTTCATCTACTTGTCAATTCTACCTGAAAATATTGTTCAGGCATATTTGTTTATCCATTGTGAATAAAAGAGAGTAAATAAAGATGAGTGTTATTGCTCTATGTGATTTTCTTTTGTAAATACAATGAATATTTATTCAAGCATCTTAAATTGCTTCTCTGGTGATATAATTCACTAACAGAACAAAAATGAGGAGAAAATTATAGTTATTATCAAACAATTTGCAAGTTATTTTTAATCCTGGGCATTCTTAACGTGCACTTTAAACTTTGAACTCAAATTTAACCCTGAATTGTTGCTGTGATTTTTATCTTTTGAATTTAAATGCAGTATAAAAGAACTTTCAGGATGTCCCTAATAAAACATACCAGAAAGCTCTTATGTTCTTTGTGACGTTCTGAATTTCTCTTCATAGTGTTATTTAACTTTACTTAGAAAGGAAAGGTAGATAATTAGCCCTTCCCTGTTAGCATGCCATTTTCAGTTTTTCTATTTTATTCCACTTCTCTCCTCTGGAACATCTAGCCGTAAGAGTTCTAAAAGTACCACAAAATGCTCTGTAGCATCAAGTTTTAAATGTGCTGAAACATAAGTATTAACAAACTGACATTGTTTGAAACACAAAAATTAACTCATAAAGTCAATTTCCATGAAATTCTTATATTGAATAAAAGCTTTAATTTTTCCTAAATAATAAACAATTAAATTTTGTCTAAATACAGTTTACATAAGAGAAAGAAATAATGCATTTTCAGTGGATATATGTACAACTAGTATTCTAAATGATCATCTTTTGGGGAGCACATTTTTAGAAGAAAAAAAAGAAAGCAAGAAACTGAGATAATATCTAACTATTAGGCACGGGAACTTTATAGTCTTTGTACAATCATAGAGACCTTAATGATCCCTTGATACTATTAATCCCTCTTATAATTTTCATAAGCTTGTCAAGTCCTGCACTTTGCCTCTCTTACAGAAGTGACCTTGAACCTGAATGATGCCCAGATTTTTATTTCACAGCAGTAATAAAAAGCGATGTCACAAAGCTACTTAATAAAAATGAATGTGAGATTTTACTAGAGATAGGGGACCTGCCAGATCAAAGCATAGCCATTTATGAATGTTATAAACTCTTGGCAAAATGAGTTGTCATGTGATGGCATGTTTATTTCAGGAGTAGGGATGAAAAGATAATTTTTTAATTAAAAAATAATAAAAACTTTCTGCCAGCAGGTGGGTAATAGTGGTGGGGGAATCTGGCTAACAGCTGGACATTATTAAATATGTATTAACTTGAGCACCTCATTGGTGATTCTTTAATGAAGTTATCTGGGTTTTTTCCCCCTTTTATTGCTAGTCTGGAAGGATCATACATTTACACTCACATGGACAATAAAGATGTACAGTTTAAAAACTGTATTTTTTATAATTGTTCTAATTTTTCTCATAAACCTCCCACATTTTATTAGAAATCCATAGACTTACCAATAGGAATAACTTAGTCTGTCTCAGTAAAGCTTTCAGTCAATGTAAAGTTCCAGTCCCTAAGCAACTGTTTTCCCCTCCTCTCCTTCTGAAATGCATGTTTGTGAGGAGAAGAGTTCTGGTTCTCATGGCCCTGGGGAAGGTAAGGCTTGTCCACGACTGATTCTCTGCTCATCTCTGCTGTTTGTTCTCACTCTGAATGTCAAAGCTGGCTGTAGACTCTTATTTTCTTTCTATTCCTGCTATAATAACAGCAATGTTCTACAAAACAAATTATGCAACTAAAACAGTATTATTATCCCCATCATATTTGATTATTCTGAGCTTTATGTGATTGTTTCCAAGTAACTTTTTCCCTTTTTTCAAACCATGCTAGATAAATGGCATGATTTTTTGGGCATGATTTTCCTGACATGATTTTTCTTCCTGGTTACCTGCTTCTTATCTTTCATTTCTAAACTAAAATACCAACTTAGATAAACTCAATATCGATTTGAAAGAGACCACCTCTAGCCAATTTAATTATCATATGAATCAGCACAATATTGTTTCAAAAGGGTGAAACTAAAAATGGTTTAAACAAACAAAAAGATGAAAAGATGAAGTTGCTAGCTCACATGGGTAAACTTCGAGAAGGCCAGAGGTCTAATTGATGACTGTCCGCAAAGACTTGAAAATCCTAACAACTGTCTTCATCTCCTGTCTGTCTGTGCTGCTCTCAGTGTTAATTTCATTCTTCTGAAAAGCTTCTCCATGAGGTAGGCAATTATTCCCTTGGTTATCCCCGAAGATGTGGCATACTTAATGAAACATAGCAGGGAAGCACTTCAGTATGTTCACTTTGGGCCATTCACCTGCCTTCTGGCAGGTAGGCAGTTTCCAGTGTAGGTCATACCAGATTCATATATTTTAGGGGAAGGTGTTGAAATACACATCAGAAAAATTCATATTCCAAAGTAATAGTAATTGTTTCATTGTCAATTCTTTTAATAGAACATATACATTTTTCCTAGTTTATTACAAAATCTTTGAGTCTTTCTACCTCAGCATAAGTACTCTTCTTAATTTTTTTAGGAAAATGTCCCAAGTTCACGTCTCTCCAAGCTTAAAACAAACATGACTTGGATGTGCTTACTCCTCCCCCCTCATCACTTCAACTGTGTGGGTTCTATTCATGTTTCTGAAAACATGCCATCCTCTTTCCTGTCTGAAACCTTTTAACCACACTTTTTCCTCCTCCTGGCATGATTTTTCTTCCTGGTTAGCTCCTTCTTATCCTAGCTTATCATTTCTAAGCTAAAATACTAATTCAAATAAACTCAATATCAACTCAAAAGGGACCATCTCTTGCCACTTAAATCATAGTCTTTGTCTGTTGATTTATTCATTATTTGTCTATGTCATTGGACAGTAACACCCAAAATATAAGGACTTGGCCTCTGAGCTACCATTCTGTCTGCAGAGGTTTGCATCAGTCGAGTCAGCCAATAGGAAGCTCTAAAAAGCCATTTGTCAATTAATTAATTATTAAATCTGTTTGACACTTTTATATCTTTAATCAGTTGCAGGACTTCCTCTTCTTTAGCCCCCAACTTCTTTGACCACCGTGTCAATAATCTTTGGCTTTCTATTGTTAGCCTGGTTCTAACTCCTTTTGTTTTCTTCCCCCTTGGAAAATATTAGTTTTTTGGCAATCCTTATTTTCTTCTCAAACTATGTGTTCTGATAAAATTTTATGCTTGTTTATGGTTTTGACTACTGCTTGTATGCTTTTGATTCACAAATGTCTTTGGCTCTCTTGATCTTCAGAATTATTCTATTATATATGTATTGTATCTCTTGAATATTCATAGAAGGAATATAGCATAAACGGACCCTAGTTTCTATCTCTTTGAAAGCAATGTCATGAGGCCAGTCACCCAAGACAGAAGCCTTGGAGTTTCATCCAGCAGTCTTACCCCATTCCATCATTTGCTAATTATGTTTATACTCACATATTTAGTCACGAATACTAAGTTGTATTAATTTTGCCTTCTATATGACCCTAAAACTTATCCTTTCTTTTATAAACAGTTCCCAACTTGTCTCCTTACCCCATAGTATCTATTGTCCAGATGATAAATACTGCATACTGCCACCAAAGTGGATTTTCTCATCATAAACTTGCCTTTGACAGGATTTAAATATATCCATTTAATTTTTTTTCCATTTGCCTTCAGAATCTTCCTTATTTAAGCTACATAAAATCAATTAGAAACAAACACAGTTGGTGTTCAATCGAAACCAAATCATTTAATATCTTATGTTGTTATTATATATACATAAAATACTTATATCTTAAATATTTTAAGTTCTTTTAGATCTCTGTGCCATTTACTCATTTTTCACAGTCAGTTGTCTAATCTTAAAATTACCAATCCAGATTTAATTATGGATCCCCTTTCCTGTAACATTTCTGAACTACTGCATCTCATAAATACTTGATTGTGTCTTCTTTTTACTGTTATAACATTCCATGCTTCTACTATTATGGCATTTATCACACTGTGTCATAATTTTTAATCTTAATTCCTCATGTGTCCTTTGCAATTGAGATCATCTGGTTAAAATCAGAGCTAACACTTGTTACAATTCCTGGTGACTACTCAAGTTCTTCAATGAAGTGGACTTGTCTGATTTAAAAGAACAGAGCTCAGTCAAAAACCATTTCAGGTAAAAAGGAGGCTTAATATTAATGCAACACAGATATAAACTCAAAAACTCTACTTTTTCAAATTCAGGAAAAGTTACATCAAACTCCTCACTTGCAGGATCTGAAGATGTCTAAACTGTTCCCCCAAAGCTTCCAAGAATTTCTTGGATGGAGAGGTGGGGGAAGGAAACAAATAACACTCTCAGGGCTCCCACTGACTCTGATTCCTTTAAGGAAGTTACCATATTAATATGAACCTGAAATCTCACCTCTTTTTCATTGCCTTCCCTCAGACACACACACAAACAAATACATAATCTCTCTTACACACACACAAAAAAAGATAATTAGCTTAATAGATAGTGATGAAGTGCTAGAGGAGAGAGGGGATATTATATTGCACTACAAAACAAATTTACAATTTCTTTTTGATGTTTCTTTCATTGAAAATTTCTTTAAACTGCACCTCCATGGACAATATCTTTCTTGGCTCTTTTAATTTTTGTGCAGTCTTTAACCTTTACCTATTTTTTCCTCTTTGACAACCCTTTTTCAATGGATTTTTCCCTGGAGCTCCAAATTCCTCTTTTTCTATTAACAAGAATTGTGAGTTCAATACAGCCTGTGTTTTTAAACTTTTACCTCCCAAGCCCAGTTTATGGCACTTTGGTATAGCAGCCCAAATGGACTAAGACAAACAGAATGGAGAAACCAAAGCATTTTTTTTTCTTTCTAGTTTTTCAATGGCTTTCATCTCTGCTTCTCTTTTAAATATGTTTTATTAATCATTTTGCACATGATAAATGACACACACATAATGATCACCCCCAAATGGTGATCTAGAGTCCCAAATACACGGGTTGTGCCCATTCATTTTAAGTTTCTAGGAGAGAAAATGAAGCTAACCCATCTTGGTCAAGGGTCCACCCAAAGGGCAATAACCTATATTTGAGATGAATAGGTTCTCTAAACAAAAAGAAAATTATTGACCTCTTTAAAAACTGTCCTTTTTATTCTCGTGCACTTGGCCTCTGATAAATGCTACCTGTTTATCTTTTGTCTAACATTCAGCACAGTCTTGTAGTATTCTAGGGTTTATGTTACTTATTTGCTGCACTATTCTTGCACATTTAAATGGTTTTCTGATGATTTAATAAAAAATATTTCTTGAGGAAAATACTGAAAAAGCAATCAAAGATGAAACTGTTAGTTAAACAGGACTAGAGAATGAGAGTACAATAAGGGGAAAGATAGAATATGCCAATAGAAATATACAGAAAATGAGTAACATTCCCATTAGTCATTCTTTATCTGAAGGATAATGAGAATGAGCATTACGAACATTTCTTTCTATATGTACAACTTAGTCTTAGAAGTAGTTTTTAGATACTTCTCCAAAAGTCCTCAAAATATGTCTGTCTCCTAACCTATGTCAAACTTTTAAGAGAATGTTTCATTTATTAATTTTTCTAAAGCTTTTTAGTAATTTTAGTTTTCCTAGATTTTATAAATTTGATTTAATTTTGAAGCAATCTCTTCAATGCAATCCGTATAAATTTGGGAAAATCTGTTTGTAAAGATGGCACACTGAAACACATTTTGTTGCAACTCAAGGTATCTAATTTTACAATTTCCTGAAGAACAGTGAATAGAAGAATAACCAGAAGAAACAGTAAGAAGAAATTATTTAAGTATAGATATACATAATTTTTTAATCTTGATTCTCAGTCATTCTTGTTGCCAGCCAAAAGTCTAGCCAGATCTTAATAATTTGAATGCATTGGTAAAGAAAAAATTAGACCAACCACACTTGAAAGTGAGAAAAGTGATTGGCAGCTTTTAGGGGAACTAAACCTTCACTACAGGAAATGCATGTCATTCCATTTTGATTTTACAAACGAATAGCTTAATTGAAAAGATTCTTAGTGTGTTGGAGAAACTAAGCTCCATTATATATTTCTTATTCCATAGACAATTCCTAAATGAAGACTTGATCATGAAAACTCTAGCTAATAATCCTGAAATTAATCCACATTCAAAGTGTTTACAAATTTTCAGAAATTGGTTAGAATGTTAGTTTTTAAGTGCATGAATATGTGTGTGTGCACACATTTGTTATACATATGACATCATTTTTCTTCAACTAAAAGTAATTTGTATTCTTTATTTATTTTATATATATTATAAATATGTTAACATATTACTGATATAAGATATATGTAGGAATGGGTATGTGTTCATAAATATTTGTCTATTCATATATTTTATTTTTTATATATTTATTTTTATTTTACGTTTTATAAATATAAGGTCTTGCTATATTGGCCAGACTGATCTTGAATTCCTGGCCTCATGCAATTCTCCTGCCACATCCTCCCAAAGTACTGGCATTACAGGTGTGAGCCACTGCACTTGGCTATTCATGTATTTTACATAACTGTTTTTCTAAATATTTCTAGGTTTTTGGAAACCCTACTCTATTGTTTCTCACAATCTACTCTCAGAAACCTACTCTTAAGTGATGAATATTAAAATGAACAAATATTCTTCCACAGTTTTCTCTTCCAAAACGACTCCCAGAAATTTCCTAAGGAAATTATTATGCTTTCCATTTAAAACAGTGTGAAAGCCAAAGAACCAGTTAATATTTGTTTAATAAACTTTAGTTAAAATTTTAATTTTAAACACATTATTTGACATGACACTAAAACTGTTTATAGATAAGCATTGTTATAGGCAAGTTTGCCAAATGAGTTGCATTTGACTTGTATCGGTTGTAACACTGGCTGTTTGTTCTTCTGTCTCTGTGTGACAATTCCAAATTTCCTAGAGACCACATGGAGGACTTTCTGGAATTGCCCTATACTTGACATCTTATCCCTAACACATCTCATCAAAATGTATCTTACCAATGTTTCCCAGTTTATTGATGCCAAGCTCTTTGCACTCCAAGTTTATTTTCTTATTAAACATTTTGGTTTCACAAGTCTAGACAAACAGATTAAAATGACTTACCATAGAGTGGTATACATTCTAGAATCACTGTTTGGTCAAAAAGAAATACAAAGCATTTCCATTCTTTGTTTAGGGTATTTGAAAGACATGTCAAATACAACATAATTTACAGTCCCCTACTATTATTATATTTTTTTCCTACTCTGTGGGTTGTCTGTTTATTGATTATTTCTTTTGCTGTACAGAAGCTTTTTAGTTTAATTAGGTCCCATTTATTATTTTTGTTTTGGTTGCATTCGCTTTGGGGGTCTTAGTCATGAATTACTTACCTAAGCCAATATCTAGAAGAGTTTTTCTGATATTATTGTCTAGACATTTTATGATTTCAGGTCTTAGATTTAAGTCTTTGATCTATCTTGCATTGATTTTTGTATAAGGTGAGAGATGAGCATCCAGTTTCATTCTTCTTCACGCGGCTTGTCAGTTTTGCCAGCACCATTTATTGAATAGGGTATCCTTTCCTCAATTTATGTTTTTGTATGTTTTGTTGAAAATCAGTTGGCTTATTTACTGTTTTATCTGGTATTAAAAAAAGTCTACATGTGTCTTTATGGGTAAGGTGAGTTTCTTGTAGGCAGCGGCTAGTTTGATCATGGCTGTATCCATTCTACCCATCTTTATCTTTTAAGTAGAGAATTTAATCTGTTTATATTTAAAGTTAATATTGATATGTAAGGTTTTGTTCCTGTCATATTGTTGTTTTCAAGTTTTTAAAATAAATTCATTGTTTTATTCTTTTTGTCTGTCTTTTTGTCTTTGTGATTTCATGAGATTCTGTTGTGTTGTCAATTTGATTCCTTTCTCTTTTGCCTTTGTGTAATTGGTTTAATAAGAGCTGTGAGTTTTATATTACCGTGTGTTTTTACGATGGTGAATGTCTACCTTTAATTTCCATGTTTAAGAACCTTTCCAGAACTTCCTGTAGGACTGGTCTTGTGGTGATAGATTCCCTTATTATTAGCTTCTTTAGGAAAAAACTTTTTTTCTCCTTCATTTATTAAGCTTCTTTGGCCGGATATAAAACTTTTGGCTGACAGGTTTTTTGTTTGCTTGCTTGCTTGCTTGCTTTCAGCACTTTAAAAATGTCTCTTCTGATCTGTAATGTTTCTGCTGGAAAATGTGTTAGCCTGATGGTGTTTCCTTTATAGGTATTTAGATGCTTTTCTCTTGCTAATTTTAAAATTATTTCTTTCACTTTGACTTTAGTCATTCTGAACATAATATGCCTTAGTGAAGTTCTTTTTGCAACATCTTTTCCCAGGGATTTCTGGGCTTCCTGTGTCTGAATGTCTGACTCTTTTGCTAGAGGTAGGAAGTTTTCATTGATTATTCCCTTTAACATGTTTTCTAAACCTCTCGATCTCTCTTCCTCCTTGGGAATAATAATCATAAGGTCAGTTGCTTTATGTACTCCGAGACATCTTGAAGGCCTTGTTTATTCTTTTACATTCTTTTTTTTTTCTTATTTTTGTCTGACTGTATTATTTCAAAAAACCTGTTCAAGTTTTACATTTTTTTCTTTTTTTTTTTTTTTTTGCGGGGGTAGGGGGAGGAGGTTTGTGTGTGTATGTGTTTGGTATAGTCAATTATTGAAGCATTTGAATGTGCCTTGTATTTCCTTCAGTGAATTTTTTAGCTCCAGAATTTCTGCTTGGTTATGATAGCCTGGTTCCCTGCCACTCCTTGTCCAGGTGGCAGCTACAGATACATCAGCCTTAACTTGGCCAGGAGGCCGTGGAGTGCAATGCAGCTTTAAACTCTCAAAATGGCCTCAAACCAGAGAGGGCAGGGTCACTTCAAGGCAAGTAGCATAGGCAAGAAACTCTGGGGAGTGCACTTCACTCACATCTCAATCTTAATATCAGTCCACAGTAGGGTGGTAGGGAACCTCCTGTAGTGCATGGGGGCACCTGGTTTCCCCCTCTCCCTCCACAGTACAGTGGCAGCGGCCAATGTTTGTAGATCCCCTGTATCTATACTCTCAAAATGGCAGCCAGCTGAGGCTAAACTAGGCTCAGATGCCTGTAAGACTCTATTTTGGGTGCCTCTTCTGGAGTAAAGTCTCTCTGCAATCTTTAGGCAGCTCTGTATGTCAGGCTGAAGTTCTCAGTGGATCAAAATTTTCTCTCATAGCCGTGATTATAAAATCTGAGCCTAGAGGGTTTCTCTCTTACTGTTTTCCCATGTGCAGGAGCCTTTCATGGCAGCCAGGCAACCTGCCTTGGATCCTCTACTTACTCCTGGTGCTTCCTGTTTCTTCTCTAGTGATTCCAGGCATTTTCTCCTAAACTATCTGAAATGTGAATATATACTTACTATTCTGGTTCCTCTCTGTGGAAGAGGCACATACTAACTGCATCTAGTCAATCATCTTTCATATTTTCAAGTTTATATTATTAAACACAATACTAACCCACTATAAGCAGATTTTTAAAAATAGAAGAAGGATGTATTTGTACACAATAATCCAATAAATTTGAATAATACCAGATTCTCTTCAGAATGTCGTTCACTATTCCAATGCCAATAACCTCTGTTCTGTCAAACTGGCATACTTATTATGCCAAGACATGCTCACACTCTGAATTTGGCTTTCTTTATAATATTGACATCATCTAGAATGCTCTCTCCATCTTTGTCTTCTGAAATCCTATTCATTAGTATAAAACTAACGGAAATAGAACTTACATTATAGAGCTTTTTTTGAACTTTAACCATACAGACATAAGCTTGTTCTTTCTCTTCCTAAATTTCAAAAGCACATTTCCCAAAATCATCTTTACGATTTTATTTTTACTTTGTGTAGTGCTTGTTGAACTTTATTTCAGAATTGCATGTATACAATCTTGAAAAGAAATAATTCCATTAACAATGTATGTCTCACTTGGCTTACTATTTTTCCCTTTATTCTCTCTAAACAGATGAATGAAAGGATGTTCAGAATTAAACTGATGAGAGATAATCAAATAGTAGTTTCTACACCTTTAAAATTCTGTTTTACACAAGGTTAACATACTTTAAATAAAAATAATGCCTAAAAACCCTTATTTATTCATTTTCTTATTGTAAAACTAAGTAGTTTCATAACTTTGGACATATTTCCACAGTTCTTATATTGCACATCATATATTTGATAATATAATAATAAAAGCAATAATAAAATCTAAAAAATATTTTTCCAAGGTTGTGTTTTAGCCGAAAACATCATTTCTCAGTATTGTGTCTGCAATCTCTAAGAAGCCATAGCTTGTAGAATGAGGAAGAAACAATATTTATTATATTACTTGGTAGAATCAAAGTATTATACTTTGCATTTACAGAGATTATTTCATTAATTTCACACAACTTTGGAATGTAGATATCTTCATTTTTGTACTATCTGTGAGAAATAATGAATAACTTATTCAATATAACACAGCCTCTAAGAGCTCTATGTGAGATTTGGATACAAGTCTGTGATTTTTACTATATATTTGTCTTATCTGGAGGAACATCCTATTCATTTTGAAGATGAACACCTAAAAATAATGATGGATTTGGGTAGCAAAAATATCAGAAAATATTTCCATTTATTTACATGGTTGCTAGCTACTTTGTGAATATTTTCATATCAATGAAATAAATTGTTTTTCCTTTCTTGTTTGATTCTATTGTGGTCAGAAAAGAAACTTTGTATGATTTTAGTTCTTTAAATTGTTGACATTTGTCTTATGTCCCAGGCTATGGTCTATATTGTCATATATTATGTGGATGCATGAAAAGAATGGGTATTCTGATGTTGATAGGTGAACTGTCCCATTAAGGTCTATTTGATACTGTTGGATAATGACATTGTTGAATTCTTCTGTATCATTGTTGATCTTCTTTTTTGTTGTTCTGTCAATTGTTGAGAGCAGGGTATTGACTTCTCCAAACTATCTTTGTGGATTTGTCTGTTTCTCCTCTCCTTTCTATCAGTTTTTGCTTCACATAATTTTCAGCTTTGTTATATGTTATGTACACACAAGATTACTATGATTTCTTTATGGGTTGTAACTTTTATCATTATGTAATATCTCTCTTAGTCTCTGGTAGAGTTCCTTATCCCTAAATCTATTTCATTTGGTATTAATATAGCCACTTTGCTTTTTTAAAATTGTACAATATAATGGTATTTAATATAGTTACAGAGATACATAATCATAACTGTAATCATAATTAGTTATCAATAAAATATTACAATAGTATATTATAATATAGTGCTACTAATAATTGTTATATTATGTTTTACTATTATACATAGTGTATGTTATAATATATTAGAATAATCATAATAATACAATTAATAATTTAAATGGCATCATAATCTTGATGTCAGTGTTGCTCAAGTGGGGGTAGCTGACTTGCTGGCCTTCTTTGTTGCTTCATACACTGCTGCTGACACCAGAAAACTTCACATTTCCCAGACCCCCAGGGATATTGTAGATTCAACCATGGGGGCTAGTGTTTAATTCAAAGGGGTAAGGGAATACATACGTTATTCCTGGGGCCTGCAAAACACCAGCCAAAGTGACTGAATTACTAAGTGTCAAACACTCAGCTAGTGTACTTGGGTCTTATTAAATTCTGCTTCATATCAACATGAGAAGGGACTAAATTTGGACCAGGGAGTTACCTGTCCCACAGATAGGCTGCTAGAGCTCTCTGAAATACAAACCCAGATGCCTCCAAGAGGGACTTACTGAGAAATTTTGAAAAAAGAGATGACCACTGTATTAAGCCATTCTTGCATTGCTATAAAGAAATATCCAACTCTGGATAATTTATTAAGAAAATAGGTTAAATTGGCTAACAGTTCTGCAGGCTGCACAGGAAGCACGGCATCAGTATCTGCTCAGCTACTGCTGAGGCTTCAGGGAGCTTTCACTTATGGTGGAAGGCAAAGCAGGACCAGGAATGTCACATGGCGAGAGCAGGAGCAAGAGAGAGAGTGGGAGGTGCCAAACACTTTTAAACAAGTAGATTTCACATGATCTCACTGAGTGAGAACTAACTTATCACCAAGAGGATGGTGTTAAATCATACATGAGGGATTTGAACCCATGATCCATTCACCTCCCACCAGGTCCCACCTCCAACACAGGGAATTACATTTCAACATGAGATTTGGGGGGGACAAGTATCCAGGCCATATCAGCCCCCAAAAGGCAAGTCACCAAGACTCCTGTCCTCTTCTGTAAACACCCGAAGGCCCACATTATAAATCACTGAAAGATGACAAAAACAGAATGATAGCTTCACACAGGTAGAAACCCAAAAGAAGGGAAAAAAGTGGGGAGGGGATTAGGAATAGAGTGGACAGTGTGAAAAGAAAAAGCAGAGCCATATGTGATGGCTAATACTGCGTGTCAACTTGATTGAATTGAAGGATGAAAAGTATCGATCCTGGGTGTGTCTGTGAGGGTGTTGCCAAAGGAAATTAACATTTGAGTCAGTGGGCTGGGGAAGCCAGACCCACCCTTAATCTGGTGTGCACAATCTAATCAGCTGCCAGCAAATATAAACAGGCAGAAAAAAGTAAAAAGGTAAGACTGGCCTAGCCTACCAGCCTACGTCTTTCTCCTGCGCTAGATGCTTCCTGCCCTCAAACATTAGACTCCAAGTTCTTCACTTTTGAGACTCAGAATGGCTCTCCGTGCTCCTCAAGCTTGAAGACAGCCTATTGTGGGACCTTGTGATCATGTAAGCTAATACTTAATAAACTCCCCTTTGTGTATATGTATCTATCCTTTTAGTTCAGTCCCTCTAGGGAACCCTGACTAATATACCATATCAAAGAGAAAATTCAGAGTACATTACAGGGTGGTTTCCATCCAACCATCTCTGGGCTCTGAGACCTAGTGCTTTTCTGTTATACAACTATCCTACTTATGGCTGTGTTGAAATAGTAGCCTAATTATCAGGGTTGCCAGGGAAAACACTCCTGTACCTTTTGCCACAACAAAAGGATTAGTTCAGTCAAAACGTAAGCCAGGCCCAGGGTCTTTAAAACATACAACCCTTACTGTGGAGGAGATCCCTAACCCTGACAATACTAACTGGAAATTCTCTAGAGAAAAAAAAAAATTATATATATGTAATATATACACATATTTTATATATAAATTATATATTATATATAATTTTATATAATATTTTATATTTATTATATATAAATATAATAATACATAATTTTATATACTATTATATATTTTTATATAATAGTATATAATATGTGTAATATATAAATTATATATAATTTATATACATAAAATATAATTTATATTATGTATAATATATATGTTATGACTACTACAAAGAGATGACATCAAAATATATCCAGTGCAACAAATCAACAACAATAACACCAAAGAAAGAAGGAAACCTAAATACAAGGAGGAAAGGGATATGTGGTGTGTGTGTGTGTGTGTTAGAGAGAGCGATTTATTATCAAAGTGAAACAATGTTCTACAATTTGGCCCATTTGGAAATACAAAGTTTAGAAAAAAATAATTTATATAAGAAACATATTTAAAAGGGTGCTGATTGGCTTTTATTTTTCTGTAACATCAGTTCTTAATTAACTTAACTTTTACTATAATGCACCAATTGGCAAAGATTTGTGGACTTAATTCTGGAGCTCAAATTACAGTTATATCTGGAGTCCCACTGAATATAAACATGTTAACTTCTAAAATCTTAGAAAAATAACTAAATATATAATAGAGGAAATGTAGGTATACCTCACTTTAATTGTAGCCGTGCCTAAATTTCCCAAGATAATACTACCCAATGTCCTAAAATATCTCATAGTGGGCATAGAATCACTGATACAATGACTAACAAATTAAAATTGAATTAAATCTTTGGAATTTTTACACATTGGCATGACAAAATATTACTTACGGATTCCAGTTAAAATAGTTAATATGACCTAATGTAAATAAAATAGGAATTTAAAGAATCAAAACTTACTATATAAGTCTTAATTAGCTTTTCCATTTGACAGTTTTGCCTATTGTTTATTCTTTATCCATTTATTTATTTATTTATCAACTTTTATTTTAGATTCACAGGGTACACATGCAGGTTACTTAAATGGGTATATTGTATGATGCTGAGGTTTGGGGTAGAAAGTATCCTGTCACCCAGGTACTAAGCATAGTACCCAAATGTTTTTTAATACTTACCTCCCTCCCTCCCGACCTCAACTCTTTAATAGTCCCTAGTTTCTATTGTTGTTGTCTTTATGTCCCTGAGTACCCAGTGTTTACCTCCCGCTTTTAAGAGATAACATGCAGTATTTGGTTTTCTGTTCCTGCATTAATTCACTTTGGACAATGACCTCCAGCTGCATCCACATTGCTGCAAAGGACATAATTTCTTTCTTCTTTATGGCTATATAACACCCCATGGTGTACATGTACCATATTTTCTTTACCCAGTCCACTGGTGATGGGCATCTAGGTTGATTTCATGCTTTTGCTATTGTGAATAGTGCTACAATGAATATGTGAATGCATATGTCTTTTGGTAGAATGATTTGTTTTCTTTGGGATATAAATCCAATAATGGGATTGCTGGGTAGAATGGTGGTTCTTTTTTAAGTTCTTTGAGAAATCATCAACTGCGTTTCACAATAGCCAAATTAATTTCTATTCCTACCAACAGTATGGGAATAAAATGTTCCCTTTCACCTGTAGCCTCACCAATGTTTGTGTTTTTTGATGCTTTAATAATATCCATTCTGACTGAGTGAGATGGTATTTCATTGTGAATTTGATTTTCATTTCTCTGATGAATAGTGATGTTGAACATTTTTTCATGTCTGTTAGTTGCTTATATGTCTTCAGAAGTGTCCGTTCGTGTCTTTTGCCAACTTTTTAATGTTATTTGATTTTTCCTTATTCAATTGCTTAAGTTCTTTATAGAGTCTGAATATTAGACCTTTGTCAGATATGTAGTTTGTGAATATTTTCTCCCTATTTGTAGGTTATATGTTTACTCTGTTGATCGTTTCTTTCACCATGCAGAAGCTCTTTAGTTTAATTAGTTTCTACTTGTCACTTTTTCTTTTCATTGCAATTGCTTTTAAAGACTTAATCATAAATTCTTTCTTAGGGCTGATGTCCAGAATGGTGTTTCCTGGGTTTTTGTCTAGGATTCTTATAATTTGAATTTTTACATTTAACTCTTTAATCCATCTTGAGTTAATTTTGTATATAATGAAAGGTTCGGGTCCAGTTTCATTTGTTTTAAATATGGTTAGCCAGCTTTCTCAGTACCATTTATTGAATAGGGAGTTCTTCCTGCATTGCTTATTTTTGTCAAATTTGTCGAAGGTCAGATGGCTTTGGGAATAATGTCTTATTTTTGGATTCTCTATTCTGTTCCATTGGTTTATGTGTCTGTTTTTGTACCAGTACCATTCTGTTTTGATTGCTGTAGCCTTATAGTACACTTTGAAGTTAGATAACTTGATGCCTCCAGCTTTATTCTTTTTGCTTAGAATTGTTTTGGCTATTTAGGCTATGTTTAGATTCCATAAAATTTTAGAATAGTTTTTTTTTCTATTTCTGTAAAAAATGACATTTGTAGTTTGACAGGAATAGCATTGAGTCTGTAGATGCCTCTGGACAATATGGCCATTTTAATGATATTGATTCTTCCAATCCATAAGCATGGAAAGTTTCTTCCATTTATTTGTGTCCTCTATGATATTTTTCAGTAGTGTTTTATAATTTTCCTTATAAAGATCATTTGCCACCTTGGTTAGATGTATTCTTATTCTTAGGTATTTACTTTTTTGTATGTCTGTTGTAAATGGGGTAGCATTCTTCATGTGAGTCTCAGCTTGAACATTATCGGCATATAAAAATGCTACTATATTTGTACATTGATTTTGTACCCTGAAACTTTCCCAAAGTGCTTTATCTGTTCCAAGGGCCTTGAGGCAGTCTCTTTAGGGATTTTTAGTTATTGAATTATGTCGTCAGTGAAGAGAAATAATTTGACTTATTCTTTTTCTATTTGGGTGCCTTTTACTTTTTTCTCTTGTTTACTTCTCTTGTTAGAACTTTCACTACTATGTTGAACTTTTTCCAGTTCTCAAGGGGAATGCTTCAGATTTTGCCTATTCAGTGTGATGTTAGCTTTGGGATTGTCATAGATGGCTCTTATTATTTTGAGGTGTGTTCCTTTGATGTCTAATTTGTTGAGGGTTTTTATTGTCAAGGTGCATTTGTCTGTTCTCACATAGCTATGAAGAAATACCTGAGACTGAATAATTTATGAAGAAGACAAGTTTAATTGGTTCATGGTTTTGCAGGCTGTACAGGAAGCATGGCAGCATGTTTGGCTTCAATCATGGCAGAAGGTGAAGGGGAAGCTGACACTTCACGTGGCCAAAGCAGTAGGAAGAGATATAGAGCTTGGAGGTGCCACACACTTTTAAACAGCCAGATCTCATGAGAACTCTATCACAAGACTGCACTAGGGGGTTGGTGCTAACTCATTAGAAAACACCCCCACGATCCAATCACCTCTCACCAGACCCCATTTCCAACAATGAAGAATACAATTTGACGTGAGCTTTGGGCAGGGACACAAATCCAAACCATATGAAAAGGATGTTGGATTTTACTGAAAGCTTTTTTTGAATCTATTAAGATGATCATATGGCTTTTGTTTTAATTGTTTGTATGGTCAATCACATTTATTGATTTGCATATGTTGAAACAACCTTGCATCCCCGGAATGAAGTGTGTTTGATCATGATGATTGAAATTTTTGATGTACTGTTGGATTCAGTTTGCTAGGACTTTGTGGAGGATTTTTGCATTTATGTCCATCAGGGTTATTGGCCTATAGTTTTCTTTCTTCGTTGTGTCTTTGCCAGGTTTTAGTATTCAGGATGATGTTGACTTCACAGAATGAATTAGGAAGGAGTCCCCTCCTCCTCAATTTTTTGGAATAGTTTCTGTAGAATTAGTACCATGTCTTCTTTGTATGTCTGGCAGAATTCAGCTGTGAATCCATCTGGCCCAGAACTTTTTTTTAGTTGGTAGGGTGTTTATACTTATTCAATTTTAGAATGTGAAATTGGTCTGTTCAGGGTTTCTATTTTTCCCTGATTTAACCTGGGGAAATTCTATTTCCAGGAATTTATCCATTTTCTCTATATTTTCCAGTTTATATGGGCAAAGGTGTTCGTAACAGACCTAGAGGATCTTTTGTTTTTTTGTGTGGTCAGTGGTAATGTGCTCTTTGTCATTTCTGATTGTGCTTATTTCAATCTTTTCTCTTTTTCTGTTTGTAAATGAATATAGCAGTATATATCCTTTTAGAGGATATACACTGATATACAAGATACAATATATAAAAGATAAAATATCTTGATATACAAGATAAAAATCTTATTTATCCTTTCAAAGTACCAACTTTTGGTTTTGTCTATTCTTTGTATGGATTTTTGGGTCTGATTTCATTCAGTTCTGCGTTAATTTCAGTTATTCCTTTTTTTTCTGGTAGCTTTTTCTTTTTCTTTTCCTCTTTCTTGTTTTTCTAGTTCCTCTGGGAGTGGTGTTAGATTGTTAATCGGAGGTCTTCCTAACTTTTTGGGTAGATATAAAATGCTATAAACTTTTCTCTCAATGTTGCTTTTGCTGCAACCCAGATATTTTAGTATCTTGTGTCTCCATTTTCATTTATTTCAAATAACTTTTTGATTTCTGCCTCATTATTCTTGTTTACTCAAAAGTCATTCAAAAGTGAGTTGATCAATGCCACGTAATTCTGTGATTTGGGGAGATCTTCTGGCTATTTCTGTATTTGTTCCTCTGTGGCCCAAGGGTGTGGTTGGCATAATTTTGATTTTTTTGAATGGATTGAGACTTGTTTTATAGTCAAGGATATGGTTGAATCAATCATGGAGCATGTTCCATTTTCAGAGAAGAAAAATACATATTATGTCATTGGTCATTGCAGTTTTTGATAGATATCTATTAGGTCTAATTGGTCAAGTGTCGAGTTTAAGTCCAGAATTGCTCTTTCACTTTTCTGCCTAGATTATCAGTCTAAGGCTGACATTGGGGTTTCAAAGTTCCTCACTATTATTGTTTGTCTGTCAAAGTATTTTCATAGATCTAGCAGTACTTGTTTTCTTTTTTTTAATAGTTCCTTTTTTAATTGTACTTTAAGTTCTGGGATACATGTGCAGAACCTGCAGGTTTGTTACATACATATACACGTGCCATGGTGGTTTGGTGTACCCATTGACCCGTCATCTACATTAGGTTTTTCTCCAAATGCTATCCTTCCCCTAGCACCCCCACCCCCGATACGCCCCAGTGTGTGATGTTCCCCTCCCTGTGCCCATGTGTTCTCCTTGTTCGACTCCCACTTATGAGTGAGAACATGTGGTAATTGATTTTCTGTTCCTGTGTTAGTTTCCTGAGAATGATAGTTTCCAGCTTCACCCATGTTCCTGCAAAGGACATGAACTAATTCTTTATTATGGCTGCATGGTATTCTATGGTATATATGTGCCATATTTTCTTTATCCAGTCTATCATTGATGGGCATTTGGGTTGGTTCCAAGTCTTTGCTATTGTGAATAGTGCTGCAATAAACATACGTGTGCATGTGTTTTTATCGTAGAATGATTTATAATCCTTTGGGTATATACCCAGTAATGGGATTGCTGGGTCAAATGGTATTTCTGATTCTAGATCCTTGAGGAATCACCACACTGTCTTCCATAATGGTTGAATTAATTTACACTCCCACCAACAGTGTAAAATCATTTTTATTTCTCCACATCCTCTCCAGAATCTGTTGTTTCCTGACTTTTTAATAATAGCTATTCTAACTGGAGTGAGATGGTATCTCATTGTGGTTGTGATATGCATTTATTTTAATGACCAGTGATGATGAGCTTTTTTTTCATATGTTTGCTGGCCACATAAATGTCTTCTTTTGAAAAGTGTCTGTTCATATCCTTTGCCCACTTTTTGATGGAGTTGTTTGTTTTTCTTTTGTAAATTTGTTTGTTTCTTGTAGATTTGGGATATTAGCCGTTTTTCGATGGATAGATTGCAAAAATTGTCTCTCATTTTGTAGGTTGCCTGTTCACTCTGATGATAGTTTCTTTTGCTGTGCAGAAACACTTTAGTTTAATTAGATCTATTTTTTAATTTTGGCTCTGCCCCAAATCAACAGGATGTACATTCTTCTCAGCACCACATAGCCACTTATTCTAAACTTGACCACATAACTGGAAGCAAAACACTCCTTAGCAAATGCAAAAGAATGGAAATCATAAAAAACAGTCTCTCAGACCACAGTGCAATCAAATTAGAACTCAGGGTTAAGAAACTCACTGAAAACCATACATTACATGGAAACTGAACAGCCTGCTCCTGAATGACTACTGGGTAAATAACGAAATTCAGGCAGAAATAAATAAGTTCTTTGAAACCAATGAAAACAAAGACACACGTACCAGAATCTCTGGAACACAGCTAAAGCACTGTTTAGAGGGAAATTTATAGCACTAAATGCCCACAGGAGAAAGCGAGAAAGATCTGAAATCGACACCCTAACATCTCAATTAAAAGAACTAGAGAAGCAAGAGCAAACACACCCAAAAGCTATCACAAGACAAGAAATAACTAAAATCAGAGCAGAACTAAAGCAGATAGAGAAACAAGAAACCCTTCAAAAAAATCAATGAACCCAGGAACTGGTTTTTTGAAAAGATTAACAAAATAGATAGTACTTTTTTAAAGAATCTGCGTGCTCCAATTTTGGATGCATATATATTTAGTTGAATTTAACACTTTATCATTATTTAATGCCATTCTTTGTTCTTTTTTACTTTTGATTTAAAGTTTTCTTTTATCTAAGTATAGTCACCCCGGCTTTTTGTTTATTTGTTTGTTTCCCATTTTCGTGGTAAAACTTTCTTCAATCCTTTACTTAGTGCCTATGAGTTTCATTATGTGTGAGATGGGTCTCTTGAAGACAGCAGATTGATGGGTCTTTTTAACATTTTTTTTAATTTAACTTGCCACTCTATGCCCTTTAAGTGGGGTATTTAGACCACTTTTATTCAAAGTTAAGATTGTTATGAGAGGATTTGATTCCGTCATGTAGTTGTTAGCTGTTCACTTTGTAATTTCCATTGTGTGGTGGCTTTATAGGGTCTGTGGGCTATGTGCTTAAGTTTGTTTTTGTGGTAGTGGGTATCATTATTTCATTTACATGTTTAAAACTTCCTTAAGGATCTTGCATAAGGCTGATCCAATGGTAATACATTATCTTAGTAATTTGGAATTTATTTCTCCTTTGCTTACGAATCTCATTTTTGTTATATGAAATTATTGGTTGCAATTTCTTTGCTTCAAGAATGCTGAAAATAGGCCCATGATCTCTCCTGGCTTGTAATGTTTCTTGTGAGAAGTCTGCTGTTAGCCTGACAGGATTCCCTTTGTATATGATCCTAACTTTTTATCTAGCTGCCTTTAAGATTTTTTTCTTTATTGTTGACCTTGGACAGTCTGGTGACTATATGCCTTTGTGATGTTTGTTTGTATAGTATCTTGCAGGTATTCTCTGGATTTCTAGTCTCTGGATTTCTAGTATCTGGATGTTTACCACCCTAACAAGATTAGAGAAATTTTATTAAATTATTCCCTCAAACTTTTTTTTAATTTTCTTTTTCTTCTTCTCTCTCAAGAATGTCAATAATTTGTAGGTTTGATTGCTCTACATAATCTCATATTTGTTGAAGACTTTGTTCACTTTTTAAAATTATTTGTACTTTATTTTTATATGACTGAGTTAGTTCAAAAATCAGTCTTCAAGGTCTCAAATTATTTCTTCTGCATGGTCCAGTCTATTAACAAAGCTTTCAATTGTATTTTGAAGTTCCTTAAGTAAGCTTGCAATTTTAGAAGTTCTGAATAATTTCTTTTTAAGATGTTTCTCTGTTCCTTCATTTAATGGATTGCTTTAGAAGTTTCTTTGTATTGACCATGAAAAAATGCTTATCATCACTGGCCATCAGAGAAATGCAAATCAAAACCACAATGAGATACCATCTCACACCAGTTAGAATGGCGATCATTAAAAAGTCAGGAAACAACAGATTCTGGAGAGAATGTGGAGAAATAAAAATGATTTTACACTGTTGGTGGGAGTGTAAATTAATTCAACCATTATGGAAGACAGTGTGGTGATTCCTCAAGGATCTAGAATCAGAAATACCATTTGACCCAGCAGTCCCATTACTGGGTATATACCCAAAGGATTATAAATCATTCTATGATAAAAACACATGCACACATATGTTTATTGCAGCACTATTCACAATAGCAAAGACTTGGAACCAACCCAAATGTCCATCAATGATAGACTGGATTAAGAAAATGTGGCACATATGCACCATGGAATACTATGCAGCCATAAAAAAGGATGAGTTCATGTCCTTTGTAGGGACATGGATGAAGCTGGAAACCATCATTCTCAGCAAACTACTGCAAGGCCAAAAAACCAAACACTGCATGTTCTCACTCATAGGTGGGAATTGAACAATGAGAATACTTGGACACAGGAAGGGGAACATCACACACCGGGGCCTGTCGTGGGGTAGGGGAAGGGGGAGGTATAGCATTAGGAGATATACCTAATGTAAGTGATGAGTTAATGGGTGCAGCACACCAACATGGTACATGCATACATATGTAACAAACCTGCACATTGTGCACAGGTACCCTAGAACTTAAAGTATAATAATAATAAAAAAAGAAGTTTCTTTGTGTTGGCTTTCAACTTTGTTTTGTATCTCCTTGAACTTCCTTGCAAATCATGCTTTGAATTATTTCACTGTCATTTCTGAATTTCTGTTTTGCTTAGGAACCATTGCTGGAGAGCTACTATGACTGTTTTGTGGTATCACACCATTCAGATTTTTCATGGTGCCAGAAGTTTTGCACTGGTTCCTTGTCAGCTGGAAATGCTGACACACTTCTAATTTGTTAAATTGCTTTTTGTGCAGGTAGATTTTTTTTTCTGTTTTCTCCCTTTTCCTGTAATTTTTTTTTCTTTCCCACTCCCTAGAGGGTGCAACTCTAGAGAATGCTAAGTAGGGTCTTTTGGTTTTGCTTCTATAGCACTATGCAATTCTTTTAGCAGATATTATATTGGGCTGGGAAGTTCAGTGCATGAGCCAATAAAAAGCATGTACAGGTAATAGCTGGCTGCAGCTTATATGGTTGAGTGTACACTTGATCCCTGCTTACTGGAATAAGCTCTCTGTTGTCTCAGAGAATGGGCTTATTCATATAATGCACAGTGGTCTGAGCCGTCTGCTCAGCTCTGAGAGTGTGGGGGCCATGATGGGTAGAGCCAGATCTGGCAGGTCCTCCTAAAGGTCTCCTATGGCAGGCACAAATACCTGTACAGAAGGAAAAGCCAGTGGGTGGCCACCAAGCACCCAGAAGTATGTCTATGCATGGAGCTGGGAAACCTCCTTGGGCTCAAGTTCTCTGCAAGAGGATGAGGATATATTAAATTTCTAATCCTGGAGAGTGGGCATTCCAGATGTCTGGAGATCTCCCTGGGCATGGAGCAGAGAGGGACCTACTACACCAAGATATCTACACAGGACTGGAGGGGCAATTCAGGCTGTTGAACCAGGCCAGGAGGTTTTCTGAATGCCTGGAGATCTGCCTGGGTGTGGAGCAGATAGGGCCTTGCTGTACCACAATCAGTGTTCAGGAGGAGTGGAGTGGCTTAGACTGCTGAACCAGATGAGTGGGCGCTCTGAATGTCTGGAGATCTGCAGGGGTATTAAGCAGAGAATGCCTTTCTGCATCAGCATTTCTGCATGGGAAAGTTGGGACAGGTCAGGTTGCTGAACCAGGTGAGTGGGTGCTCTAAATGCTTGAAGACCTGCCTGGGTGTGGAGTGAAGAGGGTTCCCGTGCAGCAAGATCTCTGCACAGGAGTGGAGGTGACTTAGGTTAGCGAACCAGGCAGACAGGTGTTCTGAATGCATGGAGATCTGCCTGGGCATGTAGCAGAGAGCCTGCTCCCCCACCATGCCACACCATGCCCTGCACCAGGATCTCTTCACAGGAAGGGCAGGACAGCTTAGGCTGCTGATCCAGGTGAGCTTATGCTCTGAATACCTGGAGATCTGCCTGGGTGTGGAGTGGAGAGGGTCTCACTGCATCACGATTTATGTCCAGGAAGTATGGGGTTCAGTTTTGCCTATTCTTAAACCTAGAAAAAAATGAATAGTACATTACAATGTCTTACTGCAATCTTAATGCTCAGGTACCATCCATTAAGGCCCCCCAACCAAAATTCAGTATTGCTGAAATTAATAACTTTGTCAAATTAGCAGCTGGTAAATATTTTTCTATTGTACATTTGATGAATATGTTCTGTTTGGTGCTTATTTCAACAGTCTCTCAGCTACAGTCTGCCTTCACCTTTGAAGGTATTACAATATCCCCTAGCCTATGCGTGGGATATCTCAACAGATTTGTCTTTGCATGCCATCTTTGCAAGTAAGATCTTAGTTGCATCCAACTTTCTCCAGGAACACAGGTATAACACTTTCTCTTGAGTAGATTTGTTTGACACAAATTTATTGGAAATATGAGTACATCTTTTTGTCTAAATTAAAATCAACAGACATTC
The DNA here is from genome assembly GCF_028885655.2 of Pongo abelii. NCBI lineage: Eukaryota > Metazoa > Chordata > Mammalia > Primates > Hominidae > Pongo > Pongo abelii. The sequence goes on from NC_071991.2 coordinate 91,918,035, forward strand.
CTGTTAGTATCCTCAAAGGCTTCCTCACTGTGGAAGCTTTAATAGTGTTCTCTCATGCCTCATGGTGTCTCTGAACCAGCTATGATGGACATAAATTGCCCATGGGCTTCCAATGCAAGAAACTTTTCTTCTCAGACATCCACCATTAGAGTGGCAATTTCTGGCCACATATTGGAATCTGTCAGAAATTGAAGCTCTTGAAGGCCCTAAGCCTGTGGCCTGCATACCATCCTGCCCATTATGACCTGGATCATGGAAGTAACATCCTACAAGTTCAGCATGGCTAGTGAGTAGTCCTTGGTACAGGATGTACCTGAACGTGAGCCCTCTAGCATATTCCTCTTGCAGGAGAGAATGGCCTTGTCTGTCTTCAGTTCCTTGCCAGATGTCATGTTGCTGGATTCCTAGCTCCTTGGCTACCTATAAATTAAGTGAGATTAACTGAGTGAATAGCTGTGGGATTGCATAGACTGAACATATCGCATTACAACCATTATAAGTGGTGAAGCTCAGTAGAATGTTGCTGCTTTCCATAGTTACCCAAGAATTCCTTAATAATGGGCAGGACAATTGGCCAAACTTTAGAAAGCCATTTTAGCACTAAATGCCCTGGCCAACAAATGACCCCATCTGCACAGTTTTACAAATTATTGGGCCATTTCCTGAGCTGTTCTCTTCAGGATAAAGAGTTCTGAGATATTTCGCCTCACAGAAATCCAAACTATAAATCAAGTCCTCGTGTATCTTCACATATACTAAGACAACAACATAAAGCCTCACCAGGACGTTTTTTATTCCCCTCAAAGTTCCAGACATTACTAATGCATACATCTCACATCTCAGAATACCCAATAATGGCTCTTAGAAAAGGCATTCAATGGAACTTTCGTCTTCACTATAGGCCTCAGACTGAGGGTTTAATTGAGAGGCCTAATGGGCTCCTCAGAGAACTTATATTTAAGCTGTGAAATGACAAATAGACTTATAAATGGGTCCATATCATGCCCCAGACTTTCATCTATCTCAATTGAAGGCCCATTGGCCTACTTTACACCTTATACAACTTTTAAAATCCTACCTTTTGCCCATTCCTATATATAATGAGTGATATGTTTCACCTCCGTATATATGAAGACTCTTTATTTATGAGTTCCCTCAATAATGTCTGCTCTTTCCTTTATAAATTTTCAGTTGTAACTCTGGCTCATAAGGCCTGGAAGCCATATGGACAACACATACTCTCCTGAGACCCATTAGCTGTAGATTGTCTCACAGACCAGACACCTGCCTATGTAGTATAGGACCCAATTGAACTTGAATTGCTACCACACTAAATACTTTCCTCAATATTTGGATTATAAGGGGTGGATAATTAATCTGGGTTCTCCTTCTCATCCCTCCATAAAATTAAAATTAGTGCTCCAGGGCCAATCCTACAGACAGTGTAGACTACACAGAAGGAAAACAAAAAACTCAACTTAGTAAATTAAAATTATCTTCAGAGATAATAATGGAATTAACACCATATTTCATAATGATAAAACCAGACCAACCCTCCTTGCTAATAACATATGACAGAGGAAAAGCAACATCAAGCAGCAAAACTGTCAAATCTGACTGCACACCATTCCGTAGGCTATTAGTCTGGTCACTCTCAGTTTGGGTACTTTCATTGGCTTGTGATACACAGACTTAAACTTTCCAGGTTATTGTTTTAACCAAATATGGCAAACATTGAATTTGGCTAATGAAGCCCAAAGGCCTCACCAGCTTGTCCTTCACCAAACAAACCAACAAATGATGTGAAAGGAAGAAAAAGTGATTAAAAAAAAAAACTAACAAGAAAAAAGCATAAACATTTATTTAATATGCTTTATGTTACATGAAAGTGCTCAGAAAATAAAGGCTCAGAAAAATGAGGTAAACTCTGTACATATTATGATAAGTCTGAAGAAGAAGTAGATAGTTGTGGATGAAGTAGATAATTGGATGAAAAGGGTTATGAAGTAATGGTAATAAATTGGGGAGGAAATTCAGCAAGGCCTGGTGTTCAGATTCTTCTCTGTGTCTTTGTGTCTTCAGGGTTAAGGACGTTTTTCCCCTCTCTGGGTAGAAGGAAGACCCCTCTGGAATAAGAGTATTATAATCTATTTTAAGGGAAAGACAAGCTGGGTTTTATGGCCTGCTTCAGGATAGCTAGGGAGATTCTTTCTAGTTTCTAGGGCCTGCTTCTGCTCTTTTGTCAAATGCCAAGGTGCCATATTTTACAGTAGCATTTTCCAAACCCTGTCTGATGCAAAGGGTCCATAGTAATTGGTGAAATTGGAGGGCCTGCCTACAGGCTAATGTTGCAGCTCTACTCATAGCCACAGGTATTTTAATTGGCAAGCGACCTAACACCGTATTAACCACGTGAACCAAAATCAGGCCATATGATTTAAAACATATTTGTATCAAAACCCTCTCCTCATCTATCTGGGAAAAACATGGAGTGTTAGGGGCCTTTAGATTCAGTCACCAATAATTGGCACTTTAATTGTGCCAGACAGGTTTGGCACTGTGCTCCAATTACTACCGTATCTGCGATGCTGGCATTATCTGTACCCAAAGGCCCCTTGACTTAAAAGATATTTTCAAGTCAAGCTCCCAGGTCAAAATTTTCCTTCAAATTTCATAGGTGGTTCAGACTCGTTATACTATAGAACCACAAAAATGTGATCCACAAGGCCTGAGTGGTTATCAGTTTGAGAAAGATACCCCAGTTCCACAGCCTAGATAACATCTTCTTGGCCCAGGAGCTTGCTGCCGGAGAAGACTGCATCCTGTACACTGAGAACACTGCCTCAGTAATTCCCATGGACTGCCCCTCCTAAGATGCAGACAAATTGGAGACGGGGCGTTTATTGTTTTTCTTCCTCTGCTATGTCAGATTTTATTGTATCTTCTGAGCTCACTGTTTCCTTAGCCCTTAATCCCTGTACTCTTCCAAAACATGCATTCCTACACTCTCAAGCCTTAAGGGAAATCTTGTAGCCATTACTACTATCTGTGCCATTCTAAAAGTTGATCAAGATTACTACTTTCTCCAGGAACTAACTGCCTCATATCCGTCCACTCCTCAGCCCCATGAAAAGAGAATTTCCTGCTCCACAGCTGCTTCTCTTAAACCCCACTCCAGCTTTCCACCATAACCCCCCATAGTACATCTCAGACCATGAGCACCACAACTGTCCCTTTCACCTTGATTACTCCTAACTTTGCAGGTACCTTACTGAATATTAGTGCATGCCCTTTACAACATAACTACTGGACTTGTCGCCTTGACTCAGGAATACACCAAGATATTATTCGTATACAAATTAATTCATACTTTTAACATACTTTATAACACCACAAAGATATTCTTAGACAACCAAAATATTTCAGATTTGTTTTCCTAGGTAATACTCTGTACATGAGAAACTTCCTTCAAGGGAAACCTATAAAGATTCCTTGTACTTCTATTTGTTTTCTTCCTTTTTACTGTCATAATAAAATATTTTCTACACAGAGTTTGGAGCAATGTATGGAGTACCTACTAGGAGATTTTACTATTTAGACCATTCAGATACCCCAAACAATTTATGTCAAAACTGATGTCAAGACACAAAGAGATCAACTGTAACATAGCCTGGTTTTTGTTTTAAATCTTGCCTTTACCCAGTTTTGAGGCCTTAAGTAGAGGCTGACAGTTTCTTTTCTTGAGCAGCTAAGTCCACACCTCCAACACTTCTTTTTTTAGAATTCTCAGACTCCATGACCCTAAAAACCTACCTTAATTTCCCAGGGCACAGGCACCAGCTAGCTGGGACAGCACCTATGCTCAGAGCCCATGAAGTTAGTCAAATTAATCAGTCCACAGAGAGCTCCTGACATCTAGCTAGTGCCACCCCACTTGCCCCACATAAATTACCCTCTAAACTTCAGCTTGCTGCTACCCTGGCCCTAGATACAACCCCTTGTCTGGCCTTGAGTGTCAGCCTTCTCTTGTTTGGAGCTATAAATAACAAAGAACTCTGCCTTTAATCTACCTGAATGCAATTGTGTTGTGTTCTGCCATCAAAAGAATCCTTAAATCTTATAAAACAACTGTATACACCTCAAGTCTCCTAATATCTTAATACTATGCTATCCCATCAGGCCTTCTTTGTTTAAAGAGTGAAAATAAATTAATAAATGCTGAACTGGAAACACTGAAAAACTAATGCTTTTATTTCTCACACAGTTATTGTCACAAAAATTATGCTTTCAGATTTCTTTGGTAAGAGCAGTTTACGTATTTTTGCATGCTTACTGCAAAGATTATCAATGGTTCTGGATTTTCATAAGAATTAGGATGTGGTACCTGAAAAAGAAAATTATATTTCAGAAATCTTTCTCTAATAACCATTTATAGATTATATATTTTTCTATACTCTTTCTACTCTAGCCACTATAGATTTAGCCTAGAAAAAAAATTATTTAACTGAAATTGCCACCCAATTAACAATATAACAAATTACAAAAGATTATAGGAGTCCATATATCAGAATTTAACTTACAGACATTAGTAAAGTACATAAAAATTAGTATTGATTTTATTTCCAATTATTTGTTTGAAAATTACACAGAATAATGAACAAAACTACTATATCTCTATATATAGTATGTATGTATGTGAAACAGAATGAAATAGAATAAGCAAGAGAGAAAATATATAAGATGAAAAATACAAAGCTACAGAATTATGTCATCATTCATTTCAAATCTTAAACATTCTGGTAAATTAAACTTTTAAAAATGTTAAATTCAGCACTTAAAATGGGGTTTGCATCTATTTTTAGAGAGATGAGATAAAACAGTTCAAACTCAGGAAAAAAAAATCTGAGTTTATAGAGATACATCATTAAAACACTGCGAAGCCCTGAAAATTTTAGAGTTTTGGAGGGGCTCAGTGTTCCATGTAGTGGAGTTTTAATAGATACCCGTGAGGCATTCTGGCAGAATGACAATTCCATTGGAGTAGTGGGTAAATAGCTCTCCACTTGCAGTAACATTAATATTTGTAAACTCCTGTCTTTAAGAGTTAGACAGATGACTCTTTGTTTAAATTTGACAATAATAAACCAAAATTGAAATACAAAGATATGGATTTTAACATGTAGTCTGTTACTTACTAGAAACTTTAAAAAAATGTATTTGACCAATACAGAATGTATTTAAAAGCAACACTGGAGAGTTTAGAGGGAAAGTTTAGTAGAAGAAAACAGAAAGAAAGCATCAACTATTGTGTTTATATCTGGTCTTATCTTAAGGTTATGTACAAAAACGATTTTTCTTATGTCAATACAATTTATCTTATTACGTCAGTATTTTATTAATCTTTTTCTTGGAAAATCTCTTCTACTTCATTAGTGGCATATGCCAGATGTTTACTAATAATACATAACTTTGAGTAAATGGATTTTATTTATATAGAAGTGATCCAATCCAGGAGTAAGCAAACTACAGCCAGGTACCATATCTGGCTTGCACCTTGTTCTTGTAAATAAAGTTTTATTGAAACACAGTCACAGCTATTCATTTACAAATTATCTATGGCTGCCTTCACACTACAACAGAGCTGAATACTTGAGTACTTGATGCAGAGATCATTTGATCTGTAAATCCTAAAATGTTTGCTCCCCAGTTCTTCTTCAAGATAAGTTGTTCATAAAGAGGGTAGTTCTTTGTAACTGATCAAATTAGTCTAAAAGTTATCTGTGCCATTGATGCATATTACCTTGCCTGAAAGATACTATTGAATAAGATTATAGTGGCTGAATGCTTTCAATTGATATTTTATATATATATATATATTTTTTATATATATACTTTAAGTTCTAGGGTACATGTGCACAACGTGCAGGTTTGTTACATATGTATACATGTACCATGTTGGTGTGCTGCACCCATTAACTCGTCACTTACATTAGGTATATCTCCTAATGCTATCCATCTCCCCTCCCCCCACCCCATGGCAGGCCCCAGTGTGTGATGTTTCCCTTCCTGTGTCCAGGTGTTCTCATTGTTCAATTCCCACCTATGAGTGAGAACCCATGGTGTTTGGTTTTTTGTCCTTGTGATAGTTTGCTGAGAATGATGGTTTCCAGCTTCATCCATGTCCCTACAAAGGACATGAACTCATCCTTTTTTATGGCTGCATAGTATTCCATGGTGTATATGTGCCACATTTTCTTAATCCAGTCTATCATTGATGGACATTTGGGTTGGTTCCAAGTCTTTGCTATTGTGAATAGTGCTGCAATAAACATACTAGTGCATGTGTCTTTATAGCAGCATGATTTATACTCTTTTGGGTATATACCCAGTAATGGGATGGCTGGGTCAAATGGTATTTCTAGTTCTAGAACCTTGAGGAATCCGCACACTGTCTTCCACAATAGTTGAACTCTTTTACAGTCCCACCAACAGTGTAAAAGTGTTCCTATTTCTCCACATCCTCTCCAGCACCTGTTGTTTCCTGACCTTTTAATGATCGCCATTCTAACTGGTGTGAGATGGTATCTCATTGTGGTTTTGATTTGCATTTCTCTGATGGCCAGTGATGACGAGCATTTTTTCATGTGTCTGTTGGCTGCATAAATATCTTCTTTTGAGAAGTGTCTGTTCATATCCTTTGCCCACTTTTTGATGGGGTTGTTTGTTTTTTTCTCATAAATTTGTTTGAGTTCTTTGTAGATTCTGGATATTAGCCCTTTGTCAGATGAGTAGATTGCAAAAATTTTCTCCCATTTTGTAGGTTGCCTGTTCACTCTGATGGTAGTTTCTTTTGTTGTGCAGAAGCTCTTTAGTTTAATTAGATCCCATTTTTCATTCAATTGACATTTTTATCCCTGAAATTATCATTCTAACAAGCATTGAAAAATAAATTTTTATATTTCTAGTTCACTTGAATTGTTTAAACCAGATAATCTGGAAGTGAGTGTTTAAAGCACTCTGTATTAATAGCTTAATAATAAAATTGATGCCAAATATGGAATAGTCAGAACAGAGTTTCCATTTCAGGAATTTCTTTAAGATTATATCTGAGACTAGGAATTCAAATCACTCCTGGAAACTGAAGAAAGATACTAATATTCAGCTGGATACAATCCTTTCTTGTTAATACAATGCAAAATAATCCCTTCTATAAATAACAACACCTTGAATATTTTTTCCATATAGGTATGTATTAGGAAATAATGAAGGCTAAAACCTTAACCAATTCTACTTTAAAAATTACTCCCAGGAAATAAAATAACAGGAAATAACTAAATTTAAGAGCACATACTTGGAAAAACTACTATGTGATATACTATTATTTATATCTCTCTGAAATTTAAAGTTGCTTTAGAAAATATATTCCATCTTATTCCAGAGATTTTATATTGAAGTACCTCTCATAATTGCAAGAACTGTACAACAACTTGTATTTGCAAGAAACACGTTCAATAGTATTTCAAACCTCTTTGATTCAATGGCTGAACGCTGTTAAGTATATTACCAGATCCTTGTACTTATAATGGTTATTTTTAACATGGCCGAATTTTGCTAAATCAAGACTTCTTTTTAAATGAATATTAATTATGATAAACAGTATTTTACTAAGTTTATGAGGCTATATATAAAATGGTCTCGCGAGTCAAGTCCAATTAGGTGCTCCCTGGTAAAATGCTTCCGTAAGATTCTGTATCATCCTTTAAGAAATCTGCAATTGCGCAAGCATCTTTAAGGCTCAGGTAAATTTAGCCTCCTCACGTCCACCCTTTTTAAAAATGTTCAGCTAATTGCCCCTGGAAACTTTAGATCATTCTGGTCTCACAGCATAACCTTGTAGATACAAATAAATTTCATCTATATTGCTGAAATGATTATTGCTATTGAAATGATGAAAGCTGTAGTAATGCTAACTCTGCTTATGATTGCTAGCTTTCTCTAGTGAATTTTCTTCATTTCTTTTTCTGAAGACTACTGTACGGTTTTCCTTTTTCTCAAGTCTCCAAATTTCTCTTCTTTTCTCCATGCTATTTAAGCTTCTAATCTCATCTTTCAATTCATTAAGACAACAAAAGGATGGAAATATCATTATCTTCCCATCAACAATTCTGTAAGCCAACTTTCTCCGGCACTGAAATATTTATCTTCCCTCTTGTTTCACTTTATATTCATCCGTATAGCTCATTCATTCATTTTTATTTCTCCAGAACACTCTAACTTATAACAATAACACAATTTACTGTCCCATTTTCCTACCAATATACATTTATTTTTATTGTAATTACCTGTGTATGTTAATGAAGCTGACAAGAGTCTCTCTAAGGTATATTCCCACATAAATTTGGGCACCTTCAACTTTACTTGATATTGACAAAGTGATCTGAAAGTGATCGGGTATAACTGTTTCTACCAGCAGGGAATGTAATCCTTGTGAGACTTTATATTATGGTATTTTAATTTTTAGCAAATTTCAAAATATAAATGGTATTTTATGATTTTTGTAATTTGCATTTCCTTATTTACCAGTGAGATTAAATGTTTTTATATCTATTTGTCTATAGCTCTTTTTTTTCAGCATATTACAAATTGCAAAACTTTCCACCAACAAACTCCTATCAAATCAAAAACATATTCCCTAACCTACGACGTAGACTATGCCCTGCAGCCCAGTATCAGTTGTTTACTTGATAGGATCAGGATCATGCCCTATCGTTGCTGTCCAAACATATCATGCACCATCACACTCATTCTCCCAGCACGTTCTCTGATAGTGTAACCCTTCATGGGCTCCAGCATTGCTCTTCCAGTCTCCTGGACTACTTTGCACGTTTTCCTCTCTCTTCAAATTGTCAACAACTTTCTCCAACACTGGGTCTCACTTATGCTCTTGCTTATTGTATCCCTGATGGGAAGGAAGAAAATCTACAAAACCACTTGTGTCTATATTTGTACATAAGATCTTCCTTCCTGAACTTATGGATGAAATGTCACTTCTTGTATTGAAGACTAATTCCTCCACAGCTTTGCTAGATCCAATTCATTAAATTTCTCAAGGCTTTGTTCTCTAAAATATCCATCTTGTTTCCCTATATAATCAGTTTTTCACTCTCTGCTGTATAATTCCCATCATAATACGATCCATGTTTTAAAAGCTTTGTCTCATTCTCTATTTGCCACCGTATTATTCTACTTCTCTTTATAGCAACAGTCTTTGAAGCAATTATTACTTCTCCCTTTATATATTTCCTCAACTTAATTTTTTCTTTATTTCAACAACCCCATTGAAACTTGTCCTATTGAAGTTACTAATAATCACCATCTTGCCAAGTTCTTAGTCCTCACCTTTTTGATTTCTTAGCAACTGTTAACTCAGTTGTGTCTATCTTGAAATTCTTTCTTTATTTGGCCCTGTATTCCTACATCACTTTCTTTATCTTTGTAGCTGACTCCTGCATTTTTCCATAGCTCTAAATTATCAAGCACCTCAAGGATATCATTGGGCCTTCTCTAATTTTTTCTCTCCCTACAGAATCTCATTTTGTCTGATGGCCTTGGTTAACATCTCTCCATTTTTTACTTCCAAATGTTTGTCTTCAGGCTGAACTTCTTTCTTGAACAGAAACCTCTGTATCCAATTGTCTAATTCATGCTTTCATTTGGCGCTATAATAGGCATGTTAAACTATGTCCAAAACATAACTGCCCTCCCCCCGCATATCATCCCAATCTGCTTTTCCTCCCCATCTCACTGAATAGAATCACTATTCACACAATGTGTTAGGGCCAAAGGCCTGGAAGTCATTCTCGATTGTTTTTTCTCCTTATATCTTATACCCAAATCGTAATTGTTTAAACTCTTAATTTTGCAAAGTCTAAAGGGTAGGTACTTTTCTCTATCTTCAAAATCGAGAACAGTGATTGGCATGCCACAGGTGCTATCAAATAGCTGTTGAATGATTAATGAATGCAGCAGCAAAATTTATTTTTATGTAAAATATGTAAATCTTTTCTTAAACCATAGATGAGAAGCTCTCAGAAAAAATGCAGTTTAGCATTGCTTTCATATGCATATGTAAAAATGCTTTAGAAATAGTCAATCAAGATTATAATTATTTATGTTTTAAATTGATATTCCATTGGCATAACTGTTATACTCTTTACTTTTTCAGGTGTGTTATTTTTGGCTTTCCTGCCTGGGTGGGTTTCCTGATATTTTATGCTATTTCCACATCTTTCAATCCAAATGTATAATTTTTTAAAATTAATCATTCATGGAGAAAAGATAGTCTCTAGTGACATTTAAGGGTATCAAGCAAAAGAAAAAGACACATACAATTATCCAAGATAGATTTATAGTACTTCTGACAGCACAAGTTAAACAAATAGTTAACAAATCCAAAACAGAGCAATTCAAATCCTTCATTAGAAGTATTCATTTCTGTGTATGTCTGCTGAAGAAACATTATAATAATAGTTAATTATTTTGATTTGGACTATGAACTATTCTCAATCATAGTAAGGAGTGAAAGAACACTATGTTTCCTTATATGGAAAAAAATACATACTTTGATAGATCACAATATCTTTCAAATACTGACTCTTGATCCTTTTACCTATAACATGCCTAGGTAGTGCAGTTGATATTTGTTGTTTTTATCTTCCTGTCATCCTTTTCTTTGCATCTTTTTCATTAAGGAGGACAGCTCTTTCTTTCACTTGGTAGAGTCTATAATCACCTGGCTTCACTTCCTGAATTTTATGGTGCATATGAAAGAAAAAGCTTCGGTGACTTTATCTTCCAAAGATTGGTATAAATCTTGGGAAGGGGATGCTATGCACTTTTCTCTGGCATTGCTAGTTGTTACGTACAATCCAAACTATATCTGATGATGGCCAGGAGACAAACTTCTTGAGCATGAAACCATTAGAAAGTAAAATTGAGCAGAGACAGAGCATAAAAAGAGGCAGGTTATCTGATATTTGATTATTTTATTGAGTTCCTGGATCCAGCTACACCTAAATGACCCTGAATTTTTATGTTTCTGAGCCAACATATTCTACTATTTATTGAGTTTTTGTGACTTGTAACCAAAAGGTGTTCTTGTAAATACAACCAATGATAGAGCTTTTAAGTAAATATTCACATAATTGTTTTTACTAATTTATAATTAAAATGTGTCAATATGCTTTTCAGAGTCCTCAAGTACTACTATAAGCAAAATATGAGCAGTTAGAGCATTTGAATTTTACTTGGAATGACCAAATAACAATTCGTGTCAAAGCATTAACTAAAAGTGCCTGACTTAAATAGAATCTGACATTGTTGATTTATTGTCTAGGAACTGCAGGATTATATAATTGATTGAATTATTGAATACATGTGATTTGCCTTATCCTTCTGTTACTGTTGATTCTTAATTTTATTTGTGAGTCCCTTCTCCAAGTTAAATTTCTTTTTCGCTCTTTAAACTCTCTGTGTTATTTCATCTACTTTTATGATTTCACCCCAACTCGTATGCTGATGATTTCCAAAATTTACCTTGATTTTCAGATTTCTGTATTCAACTGCCACTGGGTATCTTTTATTAGAATAAAAGCATAATATTATCCCATTATTTCTTAGTCTCGTGTGAAATCATAATTATCATCATTGAGTAAATACCAAGAGAGAGGAAATACAAGGAAGTAACAGCTTCAAAACCTATTAGTATATAAAATGATGTACACTAGGGGTTAGGAACCCCTACTATGTGCTTTTCTAATAACCTAAATAGCAACTCAGAGGAGATGGGGCATATAAATTAACTCTTCTCCCCTTGGTCCCTTACTGATCTAGTTATGCCAGGTAATTAAATTCAGCATTAATAGAATAGGCCTTGGGTGGTATGCTTAACTGATTTCCCATCTCCTCTTCTCTATGTTGTCCTAGTCTTGTAGGGCCCATCTAAATTAGTAGCTCTACATTCAAATTTTGGGAGTCGTGGTTGATTTGTCCATTTCCTTAAGTCTTGCTAGCTAATCAAAAAATTTCCCACCTGGATATTTCTCCAGTCGTTTCTTTTGTTCATTCCTAATTCTGTTATGCTACTCATATTTTGCCTGAAAACTGCAGCAACACACCATTGATCAAATAACACTTAATCACTGATGGCTTCACTGAACGTTCTCTGGGGTGAATTAGAAACCCCTGTTCTGTGGTTTTCTAGTAACATGTAATAATTGGTATCATTGCATCAAGTACATATTGATGTCATTTTATTTTAGTTGTATGTCTATTTTTCTAGGACAGGAGCAATTTGGTTTATTATTGTTTTTCAACATGAAGAGATGGAGGGATATTGAGTCCCTTCAAAATATGACAAAGAACATTAATCCTGTCTCATTTCTTTTTTTTATTTAAATGTACCATTGCTAATTACCTAAAAAAGAAAAATCTAGGAAACGAAATTATCAGTTGATTTTTTGTGCATTTCAGCATTGTTTCTAGGGTTGATAATTTGCTTCACAATCTTCAGCCTTTTATAAATGATGGCAACATCATATTATTCCTCTCATTCTGTGCCTTTTTAACATGTTCAAAGTAATGTTTACTCCTGGATGATAAGATCTGTAATAAACCTAAGCGCAATTCTTTTAGAGCCTTATCTGTCTTCAAATTTCAGAACCTGGGTGCAAGTTGAGACATTTCCTTTGACTGGAACATTTTTCTCCAAGAATCATGTTGTCACAATTTTGCTCTTCTCCAATATAGCATCTTCAGAAAGTCATTCTCAGACTGTAATTGCAAAATACTTGCCACTTTCTGTAAACCACTCTGTGCCCTGCCCTTCCCCCTTCTGTAATTGCCTGCCATTTTACCTTCTGTAAATCATTCTGTGTCTCCTTATGCTATTTTATTTTCCTCATCATACTAATAATTAACTGACATCACTTAATTTTATATTTCTTTATTTTTTATTGCCTTTATAACTCCTAAAATATAAACTCTTGAAGTCACAGACTTTGTCTTATACACTCTTTTATTTCCATAGTTTAGAATACAACTTGGAATATAGTAGACCTACCATATCTATTTTTAAAATAAAGAACTGGTGCATAAAATTACATTACTTTCCTGTCCCCTTCTATGTTGTTCATGAACATGTATTGTTTAGCCATTAAAGTTATTCACCTCCTCCCCCTTTTTAATTATATTACTGGCTTCATTCTTTTCCCATTTAGTAAAAATATAATACGAACATAATCATTTCGCCTTTTCCCCTTCCATTTTGCTTTCCTTGCTATTATCTGAAACTTCAAGCACCTTTGGTGGTTTACTTCTTCCCTAGTTCATTAACTAAGTATTCTTCCTTTACTTACTTATCTTATTTTAGATATATCTAATTTTGAGATGTCCTATTAAATTATTTATTTTCTTATTTTATTTCTTAGGATTTCAGATGATGTGAAATTATATTTCTTTTTTAGTTATAAGAATATTATGATACATTATATTCCAATACAATATTACATTTGCATTAAGAGAACTGTGCACTCTTAGGCTTATCTCCTAAGATAGCCTTAAGGGAAAAAAGTTAAAAAGAACTACTAACTTCCTATCTTAAATTATACTCTCTAAGAATGACAACTAAAAATAGTGGCTGTGAATGACACCAATAATTTATTCATTTCTATAAAAATGGAAACTGTGCAGTAACGAGAATTGAGCAGGGTACTTTCAAGTTATTAGATAGCCACAATAAAGATAATGAACTGGAAAACGGTAGTTACAAACATAACGTAGTTTATACGGCATGGACATCTTATATAACCCCTGGAGGTTAGCTATGCCCTGGGACACTCAGAATAAATAATTCATTTTCCATGTAACACGATTCTGACCAATGACCTATAAGTAGAATTGCCTTGTGGAATATCCGGGAAGTGTCTTAAAGGAGGAATCTGTTACTACCATGTTTTTTCTTACTTCAGGCATTTACTTGAGGAGCTGCCTTAGAAAATGATGTAGAAACTGTATGTTGTGATCAACAGATCAGCAAAGGAGAAAGAGCTGGCATTCCTGATAATGTGGGGCTTCAGACCAGCGTTAGATTGCTTACAATTAATTCAGAATGACATAAACTTTTCTATTGCTTAAGCCACACTTATTTTGGATTTTCTGTTAATTACAGATTAATTTATCTTCCAAAGCAAAAGTCAGTTGGCAGAGTTGAAATTGTGTTTCAGGTTAGTTATATTGATAAACAGTGTGTCATTGAAGGAATAAAATAAATGGGAAATAATGACTATCATAAGAATCTCTTGTCTCAAAAATTGGGCTGAGACATTTTGTTGGTATTTATGAACTTTCTCATTCCACATATGCAAGCCTTTTTCTGATTGCACGGTTAGAGAAGGCTTTGCATTATACAACTTAGCATTGTGCAGAGATGAAAATGGAAGGGGAGGAAGAATGTAAAAGAAAGCCAAAGTGATTGTAATTCCCCCTTCTTGTTTAGAAATTTAAACCATTCGTCATGTGAGTGAATTTTATATATTTCTTAAACAATATTACTTTGAACAAAGGAGATGATCTAAGTTTTGTGAAGCCCGAAGCTTAAAAAATGTTTTTATCCTCTTTAAGATAAAACAAGGATAAAATTATAAATACAACTTTGGGTGTTAAAGGATTTTTTGAAGGGAAAAAAATGCCAAACATACAAATATTTAATAGCTATAAAACCTATAAAGGTCACCTTTACCATCTTAGTAGAAGAGAATGATCACAATTGATCATAGTTGATTATAAGTTGTTTTTAATTTTTAAATTTAAGTATTTCAACTTATATTTTTATTAAATCATGAAATATTTATGGTTGTCCTTCTTTTGAGGTGTATTCTGATTTGTATACTCTCTTTACCAATGCATTTTTTATCAAAGTGCCATTCAAAATTTTTTAAAAATGTGTTCATATTTCATTACTGTTATTAAATAGATTGTCAAAAATCCAAGAGCCTATTTAATATTTCTTTTTGAAATTTATATCCCTGTAATTAATTACTTCATTTAGTATCATCTGAAAAAGAAATAAATGTTACAAATACTGTTATCTTTCATCTTTATCACTTTTATGTCACATTCCATTAATATTTATCTAAACTTTTCTGTTATTTAATACATAAATTTTAAAATGACAAGAGAAAGCAACATACAATAATAAAAATGTGACTAAAAATTTTTAAATTTTTTTTTTTAAAAGTGACTAAGTTCATAAAGTTAAGCTGGAGCCATTAAGGCCTTCACAGAATCATCTATTTTGGTAAGATAATCTAAAAACACTAATAATATGTGAAGTATGAAAGCTGTAATATAGTTATAAATTTATCCTCACTTTTTGGAATCTAATTTCAAAAGGTTATCCATATATGAAAGTTTAGAATACATATTTATCTTATATTTATATTGATTAAAAGAAATAGTCATTTTATTAAGCTACTTAATATTAAATATTTTCTTAATTTTACAAATGAGTGTGATAAAAATATAATAACACTCAGGTCAAAAATTAACACTGCAGCATTGAGATGAATATTTAACCAGTGAGTAAATTTTAAATGCAAATTCCAAAAGAACATAACAAAAATATTGTTCATTTACCATTAAAAAAAGCATTTCCCTCACCAAATCTTAAATTATGGTCTCACTTCAAAATCTAATAATGAAGTGCATTAAAAAAGCACTAGGTCCTCTGTAGTTCTCTTTATCAACACCTAGATAAACATTAAAAGATTGATTCTAATCTGAACAGGGAAGTGTTACTGTGAAATGAAGGTGAACATGTTGATAATTTCATTAAATTCTAATGATATAATTAACTTAAATTCAGAAAATTCAAAAGGCTGGTTAGCCCAGGAGAATTTCTTCTTTTTTTTTAAATCCGACCTTTCACCTCTGTTTTACCATTTTGAATCCAAACCAGATTAAAAGCGACCGAAAATTGTTAACACATGATGTTGCTTGATGGTTTATAGGAAATTGGTTGGTGGTCTCTATCACATGGACAGGTATTCACATCATAAAAAAGACCGTTAGCATTTGTAGCAATTTATCTCCTTACATTTAGGCCTAAATGAAACAAAAACATTATTTCAAAACAACAACAACAAATTTTTTCAAGGATAAAAATTGTTTAGATTCTGAAAAAAATATATTTCAAAAGAAAACTCTCGAAGTATATGTAAATATAAATGTAAATAAATATAAATGAAATAGATATAAATGATGTTTGAATCAAATGATGTTTGAATCACTGTAGAAACTCTAAGATTAATAGTGTAATTTCTTTGATAAATAATCTATTCATTTCAAAGAAAATATAATGTTTTGAATTTTTCAGTATTTGGGAACAATGAGAAAAGTAGAGCAATAGATAGTTGTACAGAATTATCACAAAATCTGTTGTGTGTGTACATGTGTATACATTCCCCAAGAAATGTATTAAAATTTTCTCAAGTTAACCACTAAAGAATTAAACATAATATTGGCTCATACATCCCTAAATCCAAGTACAAATTCTACACAAATTAAGTTTGAAAGTTATTTTATAGTATATATCCATTTGATAAAGAAGTTTTACATTTAGTAAACTTTGTTTCTATAAATGAATATAGTCCTGAAATTCAAGTATAAAATATACTTGAATGAGAATTTAATTTAAGCCAATTCAATTAAACTTAAACCAGAGAATTTGAAAATCTCAGATTGGAAACATCTTTTGCTGCTTCCTCATGCAACCTCCCTTCTTTCTCATCTGATACATGAATTTCTTTCTTTAACTCGTAGTCACATTTTCTCTACTAAAATACATTTAAGGATGAAGAAATTGTGTTTCATAAAACATTAAATTTCATTTTGAAGTTGCTTCAATGAAGATTCTTCAGTGTATTACATTGAAAATATATACTCCTATGATATCTATCAGGAAGTCCTAGTTTTGCCTTCTGTGGTGACATGTAAAACCTATATACCTCTTTCCCCTAAAGTAATGTTTTTAATACCTGCCTTTCAAACATAGTCAGCTACTTTCTATGACTACGTAGCTAACAATGGAGAGCATCAATATAAACCCTGGCTTGTCACCTTCCCCAAGTGTTGTGTTCTTATGACCATCACATGCTGACTTCACAATGCTGTGAAAAAGAGGACAGTGGTTTTATGAAAAAGAAAGAAACAGTTAAGCACATGTTGCAGAAATACCAGTTTGAAAATACTGTCACAGATTTTTAAGGGGACAGGCCTTGGGCAAAGGGTTTGTTACAAAACCTGAACAGGTTGGCTAGGGGATGGATATAAGTAATGCACAAATTACATGACTAGTTGGGTGTTGCAGGATCAGGGAGGGATAGGAAGTTAAACTCACTCAAAGATTTCTGGTTTATCATGTTGGGATGATGTAGCACAATCAGCCACAGGAGGGAGGGCATTTGGCTCATCTTCATGGAGACAGCTCATCTTTTCAGACTTCTAATACTCAGGGGAGAAGTAGAGCCTATTTTCAAGATGAAACAAAGTGGGGAGGTGTCAGAGAGTTGAATTGCAATTTGATACATTCAAAACCTTTAGCAATTGGAATAGATTCTAGGGTGAAATTCCATCTGAAATTTAACATACTGTGATGAAAATATGAAGACTTTTTTTTTTAAAAAAATAAAACAACTCAATATCCTACCCATAGACCAACGAGTTCAGCAACTTTAGGTTAATTTGCAAAATGGTTTTACTGTAAAACGTTTGAGTTGTGGCCATGAATTTCTAATGTGCTAATTAGAATGAGAACTTTCAAAATGCTATGGAGTCTTATTGAAGTTTTCTAAGGAATTCAGTGGGTTTTTAGAGATCATATTTGGAATCTTAGAAATAATGATAAGAACTTGAGAACACAAATAAAGGAACAACAGACACTGGGATCCACTTGAGGTGGGACGATGGGAGGAGGGAGAGGAGCAGAAAAGATAACTAACTATTGGGTACTGAGCTTAATACCTGGGTGATGTAATAATATGTACAACAACCCCCAAGACATGTGTTTATGTATGTAACACGCCTTCACATGTACCCCCAAATCTAAAATAAAAATTTTTTAAAGTATAGGAAAAAAAGAAATAATGTGACAAATTTAAAAATTCAGGCCCAGGAAGATTGGGATTTTTCCACAAATACATACCTAGTGAGTAGAAAAGCTAGAAATCAAATCCAGAAAGGTGAGGTGGATCAGATCTGAAGCATTTTATACCCATGGTTTTATGCCAGTCAGTCACAGATGCTTGAGGTTTTCATATAAAGCTTCATGGCCTCATGTCTGTCAGAGGGTTCTCACCCTGCTTTCCTTTGTAATAAATACCCTGAAAAAAGATCAAAGCATTTTTGGTACCAAACAACATAATGTAATTGATGGTTTTCCTGATTGAACAAAAAGCCTATATACACAAGGTCAAAGTTCTGCTAAGAAAGGCTAACAGTTGGGACATATGTATCTGTACTGAGTGGGTCAGTTTATGGGCAAGTTACACACAACAATAAACACAAGTTACACCCAACAATAAACACAATTCTATTGAAAAACATTTTTTCAGTAAGATGTAGAATTCATCCTACTGAAATCATCTGCATAAAACATCAACATCGTGGGCAATTTACAGGTTATTTAAATTAATACAGGAGCCAGCAGCTATCTCTCATGAATGGGGTAAGTTTGGTAGGGATAAGAGGGAGAGGTGGGGATTCTGGCAAACTAAACATACCATATCAGTCAATTTCAGTCATGTGGAAATGTAAGTATTATGTTGCCAGTTCTTTCATTTTTTTTTTTCAACGTCAGTTGGAGATTCAGAATTTAGTTTTGTTTTTGTTTTACCTGAAGGGAGGTGGGTGGAAATATATTGCCTTTAAATCTTGTTGACAAATAAACCTTAAAAACATTTTATCAGCCCAACAGACAACTTTAAGCTTCATTTAATCTGGGGTCTTTCAACTTTCAATCTCCATTGTAGTAGTATCAAATATTTTTAAGTCTCCATTGTATTTATATCAAATGTTTTTGAGATGGAATATAATGACAGTGAGAGAAAACTTACAAATTTTTCTCAGTAACTTAAATCTCATGGAAGATTGTTGAAAATCAATAAGAATCTACAATAAATAGTTTCAGTACAAAGCAAACTTAATCAGCAATACTGTACAAATACACCCAATATGTTTTGAACTAATGAGACTGAGAAATAGTGTTTGTAAATGCTTTATTTCTTCCCCTTTGATTAAAATACAGGAGCCCACCAATAGTAGCTCTTGCTCATAGCAGTTACCCAGGGAACACATCTTTCAAGATCAAATGCAGGGCCACTTCACATACATCTGGGGACAGAGATCAGAAATCTATGCTTCCACACTTGTGATTAACTGCTGTGTCTTGGATATTTCTTAATGGGTTAAGACACGGAGTCAGAAAAATAAAATTGAATTATCTATCAGGAACAGAAATCAGATTTCCAGGCTATGCTTGGAAACACAATTATCTGGGTTATGCAGTGAAACAGATGCAGCAAAATGAAAGTGACACAAAACCATGGTAGCTTGTGTCAGACTGTACAATGCAGACGAGACACAGCGGAGGTCAGAGGGAGGAGGAGGAGAAGAAATATTGGGCTCAGTCTCCGAGACCGAAAGAATTTATAGGCAGATCATCAAAAGATGCAGAGTATCTGGAAGGCTTGAATACCTGGCAAGATACAGTGGTGAATCCCCCACCAAGTCTGGTTCACATTAAGATGTGTGTTTCAGCTCGCATACTTCCATCCCTGGCCTAGCAGGACAAGCTGGGTCTATAATAGAGGTTAACACATGGCAATATTTTTATGCCTTCTCTTCATGCTAAGTTCTGAGAAACAGACAACAACTACGAATCTACAAATAGAAATCTAGTTCAGAGGCCAGGGACTGCTTTCTGTCTCTTCACTCTTACTTTTCAGTCCACTATATCATCAGTAAATTTGGTCTTCTAAAACCCTTTTAAAAAACAATATATCTCATTTGTAGTAATCATGTTGAAAAAAGATATGGTGAGAGTCCAGTCTTGAACTGTTTTGTATGTCTCGTTTATTACTATTTTGAGTACAAATCTTACTTTAACAATCTAGCTAAAATTCTAAATATGATGGCAAATATAGTCTCATCGTTTTTTGAAGACATTTAATGAACATGTACTATGTGCCATGTACCATTATAGGATTCTGAGGTGAAGAAGCTACAAGTGGTCCCAGGCTTCTTCGATTTCGAGATAATGACAGAGACAGACCTGAAGATAAATGATCATAACTGTGTGAAAAGCACTATTAACATACATATGAAACAAGTGCTATGCGGGTTCTGAAGAGCAAGCTGATAATTAACCAGCAATTATAGAAAAAATTTACACTTCAGGATTATATAAAATAACAATCCTTCAAAATTGAATTAATTTCTCTTTTCTCTGCCCATCATTCATTATTCGCCTGATTCATTATTTGATATTGATTAACGATACTGAATTTAGTTGCATTATTTTGCTAAAAAGTCCTTAACAAAATATCACAAACTGGGTGGCTTAAACAACTGAAATGGAATTGTTTCACAGTTCTGGAGGCCAAAAGTCTGAGATCAAGTTTTTGACAGGGCTGTATTCCCTGTAAGGATATAGGAAGATCAGTTCCAACCCTTTTTCTTAGCTTCTGGTTGTTCATTGGCTTGTAGCATTTTATCACCAATATTCACGTAGAATTCTCCGTGTGTGTGTGTTTCTCTGTCCAAATATTTCCTTTTTATAAGGATACCTGTCATATGGTTTTGGGGCCTACCCTGCTGTAGTATAACCTCAATTTAACTAGTTACATCTGTAATGACCCTATTTCCAAATAAGACCACATTTCAAGGTACTTTTGGGATTAGGACTTCAATATGTGAATCTGGGAGATATACAATCCATCCATAACATTTGTCTGAAGCCTGTTTATCTTGTGAAAGGCCTGAGTTCCCTCCAAGGATAGGATACTCTGAATCTGAATTTAAGTGCAAATATTACCAGATGGATACAGAGCCAGGTGTGTTTTCTGTAAACTGTGGGCACTTGGGAAATATTGACAATGAGGTCTGTAAGTGATCTGGTAATCTGAATAATCCATATAAGAGAAATAGATGATTATAAAATAGTCTAAGATCTAAGTTCAGAACAAATGTCCCTAGTAACAGCAAAGTATATACTGGGTTTATTATTTTTTACAAAGTCACTTTAAGATTTCGCTGAAATATTTGTATGTTTTTCAGTTAATCCAGGAATTTTGCAATTCTTTCATGGTTTCTTCCAAAAGAGAATTTGTGGTGATACAAAACTATTTGATTAGATTAATTCAATCTGGAAGGAGTAAGAATAGGTTCACCACTGCTTAGTTTGGTTTGTCTGACACTAGGCATTACATTGAAATGATTAGAAAAGTGAGAGAGACACATTGTTTTATTTATACAAAGAAGGATAAACTATGGTTACTATACGTAAGTGTTGGTGGAGTACCAAAGAGTGATTGACATGTGTTAATAAGAAACCTGTGTTTCATTGTGATTGATTTATCATATTAAAATACAAGACATAAACTTTGCATTACAACAAAGGCATGTTATATACAGCATGGGACAGCAGTGGCAAGTCTGGGGACAGGGTTGGTAGATGGGGAAACTTGTTCTGGCTATTTTGACATGAGTGGCACATTTTAAAAGGTGGCATAAAAATAACAAGATTTGTACATTGTAGTTAAGTCATGAAACTTGTATCACTGTGGGATAAATACATTTATTTACAAGCATATCATTTAGGAAATTAGAGTGTTGGTATAGCTTCTGTGACTTTTGACTCATTGGTCTAAGGTAAAAGATGATAAATCTAAAAATTAGCAGTAGTGATGACATAATCACATTTGACATTATCATAAAAAACTTTACATCAAAGGGACACATATAGATACTCAAATTTTGATAAGTTTAAGAAAAACAACAACAAGGAGATTAGTTAGAAAGGTCCAAAAGGAAAAAGGTAGGAAATTTAAATACATAGAAATACCATATACCCTGTCTAAGGATACATTATCAGGGATTTGTAAACACTGACAAAAGTAAATATGAAGGTTAAATGTTTGAGTTTGGAAAAGATGGAGGAGAAGTGATCAGAGACCACAATACTGATCTTTAGGGATAATGTTAAAAAAAATTCAAAAGTCACTCCCAAGTGCATAATAAAAGAATTCCCTTCAGACAAGTGACAATTATATCAGAAATGCAAAATCCACTGAAGATTATATTGACCTATTAGACGATGTTGGGAATGAAACATTCCAAAGAGATAGCAAAAAATACAAAGAGACTGAATGGATGCTTTGTGCTTGGCTTGCTTTCCAGGATGATGAAGAAGTATCTACTCTGGAATTACTTTGTACAAAGAAAGAAGGTGGAGAACTGTCAGAGAAATCAAAACAAAGACCTGATTGAAAAAATATGAGAAATTAAGTGGCCATAAATCACATGTTCAAATGGTCTTCATCTAAAACTTCTGAAAGAGTTGAAGAAGGATGTAGCTAAGCTACCACCAAAAATGTATCAACACCTTCCATCAAAGAGGAGGGTGATGAATGCCCATCAATCTTTAATAATAGTTCAGTGTTACTTGTAAGGTTAGGTTTTAATAAAAAACATGGTGTTGTCTAGGATTATTCAAGTCTTTAAAAAGGAGTGTATTTTTCCCTTTGTGGAAACTGTGTACTTTTACAATTAGTTGTTTCTGGAAAAGTTTCTCCACACACGGCCTTTCTTTCTTGTTTTGTTTGTTTTGTTGTTGTTTTTGTTTTAATTTCTAAGTGTTTCTACATGAGTTTACTACGCTGAACATTATTGAACACTGCTTATTAGACACACACGGATGGGTTACCAAGGAGAGGATTGTAATCCAGCCTACAACAACTCATAGCAGCATTTGTTGGTTGTCAACTTGGTCTGATTGATAAGCAATAGCTTTATTGTTACAACATGTGGTGGCACTTTAGATACTAAGAACCATGCTGAGAGGAGCACAACAAAACCTGCCTGGTAAACTTGATTTTCCAAAGCAATGCCTGCAACTATTTTGCCTGAGAATTTTCATGTATCTTGGGAGGGTGGTTGTTTTCAAGTTAGGGCAATTCTATGGTACCCAAACTAACACAAATTAATAAATGGCTTATTAGCTTGTTAGAGTTTCAGGTGATAAATTCAGTGCTGCCCATTAAACACCAGGCATTGATTGTGCAAGCTCTCTGTTGAACTCTTAGCAGGTGAGCACAAGCCAGGCTTTCCCATCTTGCATTGCTGGTGAACCTCAAATGTGACCTCTCCAAAGGAAGGAGGAGAAATCATTTGCCATGTTTACTTTATATTGAAACTCTTTTTAGATGGAGACTCCTAACTGAGCCAAATGTTCTTACTTAAGAGTGTGAGATGTGCTGCATGATTGGTGTTTTTGACAGTCTCATGAACAATTATTTCATTTGTATCTTTCAGCCATCACCATACCTAAAGAATAAGTTAATGTGAAATACCTGTGAGTCAAATGTGTTTCATGATCCATTTTCCTAAACGGTGTGATATTTAAAAACCAGTTCTTTTTTTTTTTTTTTTTTGCTAAAAGATAAGAAGGGAGCTTATTCAAGGAACATTTCTCTTCTGCCTCTTTCTCAGGATTACACGTATGTTCTATGACGGCAGTGAATACTCACACTGCTGCCTTCTCATTGCAACTATTTCATCCAAGCCATTCACATTTTGTGTTCTGTTTTTATTTGTTTTACTGTTTTACTTAATGGGGCAATTGTCCCAGAGCAATTATGGACATCCTTTTTTTCCTTTTATCTGGATTATGTCTCACTTTCCAAATTATGGCAGAAAAAAAGAAAAATAAGAGCAAATAATTGCAAATGAAGTGGTGAGGAAAAAATGCTTCAGCAGATAATCAGGACATTTGAACTGGGCACTTCTCTCAATGTTTTTCAATTATTCAATACTTTGAATATCTAAAAAAAAATACGTACTCTTCCCTCAGAACAATGTACGATTACATGTAAATATTTTGCTATGCAATTTCAGTGGTTTATAAACCTACAAATAACCATCTCCAGACTAGAAACTTTTGCCTGGCTGATACATTGAGTACAATAAACTACTATTACTTTCAAATAATATTATATCTACTATCAAATAATAGACACCTTGGCCGAGCATGGTGGCTCATGTCTATAATCCCAGTGTTTTGGGAAACTGTGGAAAGAGGATCACGGAGGCCAGCAGTTTGAGCCCAGCCTAGGTAACATAGCAAGATCCCATCTCTATAAATAAAAATAAATAAATAAATAAATAAATAAATAAATAAATAAAGCAAATAATAGACACCATGAAACCCTCAACATGTACAGGGATATTTAGCCTGCAAATATCTTATGCAGATTGCCTACTTTTCCATCAAATGGAGGCAGAAGATTCTTTTCATACATGAGACGTAGTGAAACTGTTACTAGATTTACAATTAGAGCTAGATCTAAATACGATTTGAACTGTAATTAAGTTGCTACAACATGTAGTTCTTCTAATTCTCTAATAGTTTTTTTATTGATAAATTAAACAGATTGAATTAGGTTTTCTCTAAGTCCAGTCCAGACTGAAAATTATATGACCACCTATATTTTACAGTAAAAAGTTCCTGCTGTCATTGACTGCTGAATTAATAATAGGAGAAGTAATACATCAGTTGAAAACATACAGGAATGGTAGAGTTATATGAATTGGATGTCTGTCTATTTAAAAGTAATTTAAAAAGTTGTTATTTAATTTATATTTTCAGAAGTTTATGTTTTTATATGCTGTTGAGATTTCAACTTTTTCTATCTTAAACTCATGAACATGATTCCTAGAATATGTATATCTAAAATGTATTATTTTCAGATAGCTTTGTTTTTTGAAACATTGCAGTTTGCATGCCTAGTGAAAAGGACAGAAAATATATTTTGGAAACTCAATGATTTATTAATTTTGTCTTCATGATTTCAGAAAAAAAATTCAATTGTTTTGTTTTTCTTAGTTTGTATCTAGTTAGGGAAGGCAGAATATGCAAGACAGGAAGAGCCAGACACTCAATTTCAACTACCTGGTTCAAATCGTGATTGATCTGTTCACTAACTCTTTGACCTTGAGCCTTCATCCCCGTAAATTGGAGCAGCTAATAATAAGGCCTGCCTCAAGGGATGCTGAGAGACTTAGATGAGATACATATACCTAGGTAAAGTGTTAGGCCACCAGAGGTGATCTAGAAATGTTAACTGTTATTCTACTTAACTTTGTCATTCATTTACAAAATATTTTTTAAATGAGGGTTGTAAGAATAAAACTGTATTTATTATGATCGTTTGGCTCTGAGTAATAGAAAACTCTGATATGCATATTTGTTTCTCTCTCCAGTTAAAAAAAAAAGAGCCCAGGATAGCTAATCCATGGGTGGGAGTGGGATGCTGGTCCATGGGGCCAGCAGGGACTTGGGCTCCTCCATGTTTTTCTCTGCCATCTTCAACTTGCAATTATTACAGCATTGTCCGAAAAGACTGTTCCACCTTCAGCCAACATGTCTGCATTCTCACCACCTGTAAGGAGGAAGGGATAGAGAAGGATATGTTACTGTTTTTTAAGGACATTGCTCCTGTTTATATCCTATGGACTAGAATTTAATCATCAATTATAGACCAATCTTAGCTGCAAGCTTTATACTAGGCCTAGCTCCCTTACTGATAAAAAAGATAATGTATATTGGGGGACAATGAGCAGCTTTGCCACAAAAATTAAATAGATCACTTTTTAATGATCAAAATTAACAAAATTAATATAAAATGTAATTACTTTATGACTTAGACTTAGTGATATGTTAAAGCACAGTTTTTTCTCCCTTAACGATTATTAATCCCCCTATTTGATAGCTTTATGAGCTTTTATATTATATCTTTCTCATTATTCTCTTCATTTTTTATGTATAACTGAAATAGTTCATCTCTTCAAAATATTTTTTAATACCTCACCTTATTTAGATACCCCTTCTATGTAATTCCATACCACCCATTCCATACTCTAATTATAGGCACTTATAACACTATAATTATGAATTACATGCCTATATCCCTTATTCAAATATTCCTTGTGGGCAAGCACTACATCTAACATGTTTTTGTAACCTCAGCATATTTCTGAGGTTTTATAACCTCAGCGTATTTCTGGAACATAGTACATTCAATCATTACTCGTCAAAAAAAAAAAAAATCAATGGACTGTGTGAGGAAATTTATGTGCAGTGGAATGTAGAACACTTTGACAATTATTTGATGCATGTAAAAACTAGAAATCAACTATCATGCGTACAACACATACTTGTCTAAGCTCTCTAGTTATATAACAGGTCTTTGGATTATTGCTCTACTCTAATGTACCCAAACGAATACTGCTCCCGATTTCCCACATACTGAGGAAGGTGAGAGCTTTGAACCATGATTACAATTTAACCTGTGTTAATAGTAATCCCAAAATTCTGCGACTCTGTTCTTTTCATAGAGAGTGGACAATGAATCTCTACATTTTCAGCTACTTTCATATTCCAGACAGGCTGAAAGTGTTTACTCTGAACTCATTGATAAAGGAATGGAACTGACACTCTCTGACCTGACTGACAAAATGAAGTATTGTCCCAGAGAGAGGATCCTTGCACATTGTAAGACAGTTAGAAAATAGTTCTCCTACTCTTATTTATTTATTTATTTATAGTTTTTATAGTTGTGAGAACTATAACATGAGTTATACCCTCTTAACATGAGATCTACCCTCATAAGAAATGTTTAAGTGTCCAATAACAGTATTGTTAACTACAGGCACAGTATATTGCAATAGATCTCTAAAACTGACATATTTGCATTCCTGAAACTTCATGCCAATGGGTTAGCAACTTCCCATGTCACTCTACCTCCCCAGACACTGGCAACAATTATGCTATTTTCTGTTTCTAATAATTTGACTATTTCAGATACTGCATATTAGTGGAATGTGCTTCTCTGTGTCTGGATTATTTTACTTAGCATAAGGTACTCAAGGTTCATCCACATTGTCACATATGGCAAAAATTCTTTCTTAAGGCTGAAAATATTCCATTGTATTTATATATCATATTTTCTTTATCCACCCATCCTGCTGATAGACATTAAAGTTGTTTCCACACCGTGACATTGTGAATAATGGTGCAATGAACATGAGAATGCATTATCTTGTTGAGATCCTAACTTAAGTTCTTTTGTATAAATACCTAGAAGTAGAATTTCTAGATCATATTTTAGTTCTTTTTTAAAATTTTTTGAAAAAATCCCATATTGTTTTCCATAAGAGCTGCACCATTTTACGTTACCAATAGTTCACAGGAGTTCAATTTCTTAACTGCCAAGATTTGTTATTATTATTATTATTATTTAATATTAACCATATCAACATGTGTGGAGTGATAACTTGTATTGTGGTTTTTATTTGCATTTCCCTGATGATTAGTGATGTTAAGCATCTTTTCATAGGCCTGCTGGCCATGCGTATGACTGCTTTGGAGAAATGTCTATTCAAATCCTTAGCCAATTTTTAAAATAGGATTAGTAGGTTTGTTTTTGTTGATACGATTTTACTTTGAGTTGCAGAAATCCCTTTTTTATTTTGTTAATTAATCTCATTGGATATCTGGTTTGCAAATATTTTCTCCCATTTGATAGGTTGCCTTTTCATTTTGTTGCTTATTATCTTTGCTCCACACAAGCTTTTAGTTAGATGTAATCCCACTTGTTCATTTTTGTTTTTGGTGTCTGTGCCTTTGGTGTCATATTTATGAAATCATTGCCAAGACCAATGTCATCAAGCTTATTCTCCACGTTTTCTTCTGTTACTATTACAGTTTCAGGTCTTAAATTTAAGGCCTTAATTTATTTTGAGTTTGCGTTTTTGCGTATGATGTAAGATAAGGGTTCAAATTAATTGTTTTTACATTTGGATGTTGTTTTCCCAATACTATTTGTTAAAGAAATTATCATTTCCCATTTTATATTTTTGTCACCCTTGTCAAAGATCTGTTGACCATAAATGTATGGATATATTTCTGGGCTCTGTATTCTGCTCTATTGATCTATATATGTCTATCTTTATGCTAGTACCATACTGTTTCAATTAGTGTAGACTTGTACTATACTTTGGAATCAAGAAGTGTGATGCCTCTAGCTTTATTCTTTCTCAAAATTGTTTTGGCTATTTGGGGTCTTTGGGGCTTCCAGATAAACTTTAAGCTATTTTTCTACTTCTGTGAAGACAACAGTTGCAATTTGTATGGGGATTGCATTGAATCTGTAGATTATTTTGGTTATGGATATTTTAAAAACATTATGCTTGACAATTGATAAGTGCAGGATGTATTTCAACTTGTGTCTTCTTTGTTTCATTGATGTTTTGTACTTTTCATTACACAGGATTGTTCACCTCCTTAGTTAAGGTTATTCCTGAGTATTTTTAAATGCTTTTTTAGATGGGATTGTTTTGGTAATCTCCTTTTCAGATATTTCATTGCTAATGCATAGAAACACAAAAACTTACTATAAAAAACTTATTTTTGTATCTTGATTTTGCATCCTTCAATTTTATTGTTTTATTTGTTCATTCTGAAATATTTTTTTCATTTTTGGTTTTTGGTGGAGTCTTTGGGATTTTCAATATGTGAGATCAGGTCATCCACAAACAGGGACAATTTTACTTCTTTTTTCTCTTTCTGAGGACTTTCATGTCCTTCTCTTGTCTAATTGCTCTTGCTAGGACATTTATTATTATAGTAGAAGTGACAAGAATAGGCGTATTTGCCTCATTCTTGAATTTAGAGGGAAGGTTTTCAGTTTTTCACCATAGAATGTGATGTTAGCCATGGATTTTTCATGTATGTTCTTTATTATGTTAAAGTAATTTCTTTCTATACCTAATTTGCTGAGATTTTATCATGAAAGTGTGTTGAATTTTTCAAATGCTTTCTGTGCATCTATTAAGATGATCATGTAATGTATATTCTTCCTTCTTTTAATGTGGTATATTATATTGATATTTATATGTTGAGTCATCTTTGCATCCTAGAAATAACATCTACATTGTCGTGGTGTATGAGCATTTTAGTGTGCTGTTGGATGCAGTTCGCTAGTATTTTGTTATGAATTTTAAATTCTATATCCATCAGAGTTATTGACCTGCAGTTTTCTTTTCTTGTTGTGTCATTGTCTTGCTGTGTTATCAGGGTAATACTGGCCTCATAAAATGAGTTTCGGAGTGTTCCCTCTTCTTCAATATTTTGGAAGAGTTTGGGAAGACCTAGCATTAATTTTTCTTTAAATCTATCTGTATTTCATCAGTAAAGTTATCTATGTCTTCTTGACTTAATCTTGGTAAGCTGTATCTTTCTAGGGTTTGATTCATTTTTTTCTAGGTTATTCAGAAAGCCTACAATGGTAATATTCTCTCATTATCCTTTTCATTCTCATGGCATCAGTTTCAATGTCTCCTTTTTTATTTCTGATTGTTTATTTAAATCTTCCCTTTTTTTCTTAGTCTAGCTACAGGTTTTGTTTAGCTTTGAAAAGATAAATACTTCATTAAAAAAACCCTCAGTTTTGTTTATTTTTTCCTATCATTTTTCTATTCTTTATATATTTTGCTCTAATATTTATTATTTCCTTTTTATGCTAAATTTGGGCTTCGGCTGTTTTTTCCAATTCCTTGAGGTTTAAAGTTAATTTGTTCATTTGTGTTCTTCTTTTTTAATGTTAGTGTTTTATCACTATAAACTTTCCTTAGTACACACAGCCTTTGCTGCATCCCATAAGTTTTCTATGTTGTGTTTTTATTTTCATTTGTCTCAAGATACTATCTATTTTCCATTTTGATTACTTCTTTGACTCATTGGTTGTTCAAATTGTGTTGTTTAGTTTCCACGTTTGTGTATTTTCCAGTTGTCCTACTGCTGTAGATTTCTAGTTTTCTTCCATTCTGATTGGAAAACATAATTGGTAGGATTTCAATCTTCTTTGATTTGTTAAGATTCTTTTGTGATGTAAAATGTGATCTGCCCTGAGAAATGTTTTATGTACACTTGAGAAGAATGTATACTCTACTCAATATATATGCTACTGTTGGGTGGAGTGCTCTGTGTATGTTTGGTAGATCTATTGATTGATACTTTTGTCCATATTTGCTGTTTCTGGTCTCCTATTATTATATTGCAGTCAATTTCTTCCTTCGGGTCTGTCAATGATTACTTTATATATTTATATGTTCTGATGTTGAGTACACACACATACATATGCAACATCATAATTATATATATATATAATGTCTTTCAGACAATTTTACTCTTGTATCCTTATATAATGTGCTGCTTTATCTCTTGCGAAGGTCTTCTACTTAAAGTGTATTTTGCCTGATCTAAGTCTAGCCACTTCTGCTATCTTTTGGCAACCATTTGCATGGAGTATCTTTTCCATTTCTTCACTTCAGGATCATTAAACATAAAGCGAATTTCTTGTAGATAGTATATGGATTGATCATATTTGTTTCTGATTAATTCAACCCCTCAATGCTTCTTGCTTGAGTACTTTAATCCCTTTACATTTAAAGTAATTATTTATTAGAAAATAATTTGCTCTGGCCATCTTGTTATTGCTTTCTATGAGGTTTTGTTTTTTGTTCTGTCACTCTTCCACTTGTGTGGTGTTCCTTTGTCTTCAGTAGATTTTTTTTATTGATATGCTTTCTTTACTTTCTCTTTTGTGTTGTGTAATTTATATATATTTTTTCTTTGTTGTTACAATGAGATTTAAATAAAATTTCTTATAGTTATATGAGTCGTTTTAACTTGATAACAGCTTAACTTCAATTGCATACAAAAACTCTACATATTTATTTCTCCCTTTCCCACACTTTGTTATTTTTGTCACAATTTCAACCTATTTATATTGTGTATCTATTAACATATTTTTACCTACTGTCATTTTTAATACTTTTTGCTTTTAGCTTTTATACTAGAATAAAAAGTTATTTATCCACCGCTATTACAGCATTTTATATATGTCTGTATATTTACCTTTACCAGTTAGTTTTATACTTTCATATACTGTCATGTTATGGTTTAGCATCCTTTCATTTCAACTTGAAAAAAAATCCCTTTAGTACTTCTTCTAAGGCAGATATAGTGGTAATAAAATTATTCAGATTTTGTTTGCCTGGGAAAATCTTTGTTTCTCTCAATTTTGAAACATAGTTTTAATGAGTATAATATTCTTGGTTGTCAGTTTTTTAGTTTCTTTCAGCACTTTGAATATATCATCCTTCTAACTACTGGCCTGAAAGGTAAAAATCTGCTGTTAGTCTTACAGAGATTCTTTGTATGTGAAAGTTTCCTTTCTCTTTCTGATTTTGGAATTTTCTTTGAATTTGACAATTTGATTTTAATGTGTCTTGGCGTGTTTTTCTTTCCTTTTCTTTTTTGGTGCATCTTATTTAGAATCCTTTGAGCTTTCTGCATTTGGATTTCCAGTTTCTTCCCCAGATTTTAGAAGTTTTCAGCCATTATTTCTTTGAGAAAACTTTATGGTTCTTTCTCTCTCTCTCTTGTCTTTTTGAAATTTCCATAATGCATATATTGATCTGCTTAATGTTTTCCCATAAGCCCCTTAAGCTTTTTTTCACTATTTTTCATTTCTTTTTCTTTTTGCAACTCTCTCTATAATTTCAAATGACCTGTATTTGAGTTTGTTGATTATTTCTTCGGACTGCTCTAGTCTGCTGCTGAAATTTTTCTATTACATTTTTATTTCAGTTATTATATTCTTCAGCTTCAAGATTTCAGTTTTGTTCTTCTAAAAATGTTATATCTGCTTGTTTAACTTCTTCTATTGTTCTTGTATTGTTTACCTGAACTCATTAAACATTTTATAATGGTGATTGCACGTTTTCTGTCAGTTAATTTATATTTATCTGTTTTATTAGGATTGGTTTCTGGAGTTTCATCTTGTTGCTTTATTTGGATTGTGTTTTCTTGTTTCTTCATTTCCTTTACTTTATACGTTGGTATGATCTACACATTGGAAAAAAAAAAAACACTTCACTCAGTCTTCACATATTTGCCTTGTGCAGAAAAAGACCTTCTTCAATCAGTTTGGCCAGATTATCTGTTGATCTCCCAAATCTTTGTGGTAGTCCATACTGCTATCGTAGTTCCCAGCCACCCTCAGGTGTCTAGAGTACAACAGATCCTGCCATTGCTCCAAGATAGCAGAGATAGAAGCCATTCTCTCACATAGAACCCAGAGAGTTAGATTATTGGGTTCACTGTCCAACTCTTTACCTCCCCAGGGAGAAGATAGAATATAAAGTTTTTTCACTCATTCACTCTTCCCTAGGCAGGGGAGGGGGTTGATGGAGGTTGCTTTTGTGCCTGTTTAAACCCCATAAATAGGTACAATTATGTGTCAATTAAAAAGTAAACATAATCTATAAAAAGGTAAAAATAAAAATATTTCCAACAATGAAGAGAGGTTTCAGAGGTGACATAACGTTAAAAGTAAAATAATTTTTAATTTTTTAATCAAAACGCGTAGACATTATTTAGCATAGATTATTCAAAAATACAGGGATGAACATATAATTTAAATTCATGAAAGAAACAGCCAGAAGAACTAAAAACAAAACAGTAAACAGTAGTTGCTATTAAGAAATAGAACCCACAAGTAAGAAGCTGGAGATGGTTGGAAGGGAAATTTTGTAATTTTATGCATTGCTTTTTATCTCTATTTCAATATAAATGGAATTTTTAACAATAAAATATTCAAATGAAAGAAAAATGAAATTTTAAAAAATACTACTTATTTTCAGTGACCATCAGGCTTCTAGACTGTGACTGGTTCTGTCAGCACTCCAAGAAAAGCAAGACAGAAGCCAGACTCTTGAGCAGCTCCTGAAAAATTTGGAACCTTGGATTTGTGGTTCAACTATTTTCTTTCCAGTGAAAAGCTATGAACTGAGGCTCTTCTTTAACCACTTACTATATGCAGAGTTAGTGAAATGATTTGTGGTGAATGTCCACATTCTAGGTCAAACCACTGCCTTTGTTCACAGTAGCCCTTAGATGTTTGGTATATGCTGGGTTCTGTCAGTGCTCCTAGACAGGTGATACAAAAAAAGCCAGTTCCTCAATAAATAGCTGAAAAAGGTGGAATGTTTAATTCACAGTCCAGCTTCCTCCCTAGGGAGAAGCTGGGAACTGAGGGGTTTTCTCACAATTGAGTGGAACTGTGCCATGAGTGGGGAATTATAGTGAAAGCATGTATGATCTATGGTGTGTAAACTAACTGAGGCGTGACAGGGACTTCATTCATATCTAGGTCATACTCACCAGACATTGACTGGATGCACAACACAGATCATCCAGTCTTGAGAAAACAGCAAGCACAGAATGCTCTATTGGGATTCATATTGCATATACACTTTTCATCTGCCCATTTTCCTTTTTCTCTTCACTCATTTGGGGGCCTTGAGCTCATATTAAAAACATTTTTCTCAAACCTGTCTTCAGTTCTTAGCTTTGGGTTAGTCCTGAAAAATCATCACTTAATCCTTCTAGCACTATCTCTTAGATCTCAATACCCACCCTATACTCTTTTCATACTCCTTCCCTAAACTACTGCAATGCTAATGAAGTTGCAGCCTTAGAACTCCACAGGTTGCTACATTCTCTCAGCTTGTGCCTCTTTTCTTCCTCTTTGAGCTTCTCCTTCCTCTCAGTCCCATGGGTCCTTCCTGTGTTGCAGCCTCACATTCCCCACAGTGCCGCATCTTCATATTTGAATTTCAGATTTAGAAGTCCTAATGGCAATTTTTTATTCCTTTCTACCCCTAAGTGTGACCCAATTCTTCTTCGTAATGTTTAAATTCCATAATTAAAAAATGATAATTTTATTACACTACAATGAACTATCCCTATGTAACTAAAGATGCTGTAAAACAAAAAAGTAAATCGAATTAAATACACACACACTAGGAGCAAATATTTGCAACATACATTATAAACAAATGATAAGATGCTGAACATATAAAAATCTCCCAGAAGCTGATAATGGTGGTGTGAGAGGGTGGTACAACTCAAGAAGAAAATAGACAAATATTATGAAGGCAAGTCACAAAAGAAGAATAAGGATATTTAAGCAGTAAACACGGGGAAAGTTCCCTAAGAAAATAGCAATCAGTAAACAATTTAAAACTAGGAGACTTCATTTACTTCTCATGAGAGTTGCTAGTGTTAACAAGGATTGGGACAGTATAACAGCTCCATACATTGCCAGAAAGCGTGAAAACAAACATGCCCTCTAGAAATGCTGATGTTGGTAACTTTTTATTGCAATGTATTTAAGAAAATTGGACAGTGTATATAAGATTAAATCTCAGTGGCAGGAAAACTATTGTGTATTCTTAGTGGCCTGTACTTTTCTGTTTGATCAATTTCTTAGGAAAACAAATAGAAAAAACAGTAAATAGGTCCTAAGAAAAAATAAATACATTGAGTCTACCAGGCAAAATAACAGTGAGTCTGTAAAGCAGAGTAACAGAAATAATGTAACTTACATTGTTCAATTAGGATAGTTCTCTCAAACACTTCAGCTTTTAAAACTCGGACTTTTTATTTAGATAGATATTTCCTGAGGCACAGTTGGGAAAATAGCATTTGAGGCAAAGAAAGGGCAGATATTAAAGCTCTGATAACAAAAAGAGTTTGAATAGTTCTAGAAATAGGAAAAAAGCCACTTTGGCTTGAGTACAGTGAAAGATGATATGGGCCTGAGAGAAGGTCACCATAGCAAGGAATATTCAATTTATTCACACACAATAAGAAACCAATCAAATGATTTTAAGAAGGGAAATGCAGAAAACAAGTTTATATTTTAAGATTGCATTAGATTATGGGAAGACTAGATTAAAGGAAGTAAAAAGAGTCTAGGAGACACAAAGTTGAAGGTGGTTGTTGTTCTTCAGGAAAGAAACGATGGTAGTGTAGGCAGAAGAATGTGGACCACTCTAAGATATAGTTTGAAGTGGAATCATTAAAATGGGAAAGGTTCCCTTTTCCCCCTCGCAGGGCATGTGATGGGGATGTGTGGCTCGCTTCTTCAGTGCCCTGCTGCTGAAACCTTTAGGGGAGCATACAGACTGTGGGGATCGGAAGTCACGGCAGTGTCTAGAGGTGAATGTTTATAGCTCCTGAAGCCCCAGTGGGTGTGTGTAACAGGGTGCTCTCTTAGTTGCCATCTATAGGCAGCCTGTGTTAACCAGCTCAATAAGACTCCCTTCCTTATCACAAGGACAGAGGGATTCCTATATACACGGGTTTCTTGCCTTAGTGTACTGGCAGAATCGAATCACATGTTGGCTTAGAGAATGAGTGCAACGTTTTATTGAGTAGAAGTAGCTCTCAGCAGATCTGGGAGCCAGAAGGGAAATGGTTTTCCCCTGGAGTCAAGCCTGACTCTTCTCCGACTACTCCAGCCGAACTCTGTGTTGTTCCACTGGTGAATGGCCTGCCTGAGTTCTGGCATCTATTGGTGTGCTCCTCCCTTGGCATGCTCCTCCCCTGGTGTGCTCCTCTCCTGGTGTGCTCCTCTCCACAACCAGCCGCTTGTGTCTTCTTCAGCTGATGTGCTTCTCTCGACATCTGGCCACCTCTGTGCATGCTAGGGTCTCGGGTTTTTATAGGCCCAGGATGGGGGCATGGCAGGGTCTTGGGAAATGCAACATTTGAGCAGGAAATACCTGTCCTCACCGAAGTCCGTTGGGGTGGAACCCTAGCCAAGGACCTGCCTTTCTCTATCCAGCACTTCTCTTCCCACCTTCCATATCATTTAAATGGACTATGCTCTTTCCTTCCCAGCACTCCCATATCTTTGTGACAGACTGCATATGGAAAGTGAAGAGGAAGCTTTTGAAGGGTGACACTAAGCTTTCTCACTTAGGCAAATGTAGAGAGACGAAGAAAACTGAAAAGGAAAAGGTTCAAGTAAGGGGTAGAAGAATGAAGAAAGTCAAGTCACCAACACAGAGAGATATGTGTAAACACCCGAAGCAGATACAAAACCAAGAAATGATCAAAATACATCTAGCAGTACAATGTAATGTATAGCTTACTTCCTCTTTCAGTATTCTTTAACATAAAAATGTTTACTTCATTCATTCATTTATAAAATTTGAGTGCTTTCTTTGTGTTGTTTCAATTAATTTGGATTCTTTCAAATATATATTAATCCATTTATCAGAATGTTTAAAATGTGCATATTATATTAGAGATTGGATAGACTATTAGCTACTGTAAGCTTCTATTGATTCTTTTAAAGAATATTAATGATTTTTACTTGTAATATCTACATCTACATGGTAGAGATTTGAATTTTTTTTTTTTTTTAGCTAAGTTTTTGAGCACTTACCATATGTCAGACAGTGTGCAAAGCAATTTAGGAGCCTCGTAACAACCCATGTGCTAAGTATTGTTATCCTCCATTAACAGATATAGAAATACAAGCAAAGTGGGAAAAAATGGCGTACTTTGGAAAATAACCCAAATGAGAATGCAATTGCCTACTTGTGGTTCTACATGCCAGACAGCCAGACCTTTCATAAACCCAAAATTTGGAGGAAGACTGTCCATTAAGGCAATCTTTCAGACATGGAGTAGGAAGTGGTTCTAAGTGGCTCCATATTATTGTAAAGAAAGTCATCTCTCTCACCTATGCAGGTTATTTAATAGTAATTTTGGATCCAGGGAATCCAAAAAAGATTTTTTTTTGTTGTCATCATGGAAATTGTACGATAATCATATTTTCATTTCCAAAAGCCAGATTATTGGTCTTAACTGAAGAGGGTAGCAAACACATTAAAACAGACTAAAGTTGTTTCAGAAATCTTGTAAGAGGCAATGCGAGGGAAAATATTTAGTATATGGATTTGTTCAAAAGTAAGGCAGATTTGTATTTATACAAGATGCCTATATTTGAAAACAACATAAAATGATAAAACTATGCATTTTTAACTCTTGTGCTAATATGTTTTGCATTGTTATAATGAATACCTGAGCCTGGGTAATTTATAAATGTAAGAGATATGGCTCATGATTCTACAGGCTGTACTAACATGACACCAGCATTTGCTCAGCTTCTGGTGAGCCCTCAGGAAACTTCTCATGGTAAAAGGTGAAGGGGGAGCAGACCTGCCACGTGGTGGGAGAGAGAGCAAGAGAACAGGGAAATAGGTGCTAGACTCTTTTAAACAACTAGCT
Organism: Pongo abelii; assembly: GCF_028885655.2. Classification (NCBI taxonomy): domain Eukaryota; kingdom Metazoa; phylum Chordata; class Mammalia; order Primates; family Hominidae; genus Pongo; species Pongo abelii. The sequence continues at coordinate 91,955,578 of NC_071991.2, forward strand.
CTTGCATGCACTAAGAGTGAGAACTCACTCGTTTCCACAAGTATGGCATCAAGTCATTTATGAGAAATTCACTTTCATGATCCAAACACATCCCACCAGGTCCACCTCCAACATTGGAGGTCACATTTTGACATGAGATTTTGAGGGTACAAACATCCAAACCATATCAGTTTTCATACTTTAGTCAACCTAAATATGTTATGTTTAATACATCAGTTTCTACTTTATACTTATAGATACTCATGAAAATAACCAGAGGAAAAATGATTGTAATATTCATGCAGTTAAAAACAAAACAAAAATTAAGTGATATATTAGTACTTTGACAAATTATCAAATCTATAGACTTTTTATAAGCAGTAATGTATCTCACTTTACCACAGTAAAAGATTGGAAGTTTGCATTTGTCTTAGGACATCAAAAGCTTTTACTTTTTTAAAATTGAACTCATAGGTTACTATTTACTTCCAATTTTTGAAAATCTCAGAGCACAGAACACTCCACACACACACAAAAAAGTTAGTATTTTTATCTTTTCTCTGTAAGATCCCCTTCAGAATCTAAGTAAGGTTCTTTTCTGCCAAAGGAAGATAGGCTTTACCTATAAAAATGTTTAAGTTGATTTTTCTTATAATATCAGGATCTATGAAATACTAAATTTGCCATAGTTCCTGTCTCTTTTGCTATTCCAAGCAATGTTTTCAAACTAACAAACTATGGATTTAGCTTATGCTCAGCAATGTCCAAATAATATGAACAATCTTTTTATCTTATTGTTTGACAGCATTCATTGACCCATATGCCTAGTCAGTTTAAATGCACTATTGCACCATAATATGTAAGATATAACTGCTCCCCTAAGACTACACTGCTAGAAATAAAAGCAGCACATTTCCAAATATAAAAATTATTTTTAAACCTACCTTACTAATAGCATCATTTGAAAGGTATTTGTTATCTTTAAATGAAACTTTTGAATTCTTTATAATGGTATGAAGTCTCTACTATTCTTAAAGGGATCTTTCGCCATTCAGATGACCTTTGTTCAAATCCTAAAAAGTTTGGCTTTTTTTGGTTTTGTCTTTTGTTAGTTTGCACATCTAAACAATTTTTCATTTGCACAAGAAGGGACTAGAGACCACACAGGCCTAGCATATTTTTAGGCATTGGTATTCCTTTTAATCTTTACCTTGTAGCTCATATCAAAGCTATAATTGTTTGCTAGCCAGCAAAATCTAATGGCTCCCTCTGGTCAAAAGCTGTCAACAGCAATCTATCCAGCAGTGGGGGCATTGCCTGAAACAGAAAAAGCATCACATATGGTCGTATTCCTTGGTGAACTACAAACAAGGTAAGGCTTAACATTTTCAAACACAAAACCATTACTAACTCCACATAATAAGACTGGGGCACTAACATATCACTGCTAGAGAATTTTGCTTTTTGGTTCATTACTGTCCTATATGTCAAAGAACATAGCAAGATAGTCCAAGTATTTACACTGTTTTTTTTTCTTCCCTTGATTTCACAATATAGCAATAAGTCTCTCTTAGATGTTAGATCATGATTTATTAGGTGTCCAAAAGCAAACCCATACTCCAAAATGTATAAAGAAAACAGGCCTCAAATGATCAGTCCAGATTTCCTGCTAAGTGTAGAGACTGCTAAATTCATTAGGAAATCTAACAAAGAAAAATACTAAGATTTTTTTTATTTGCTCCAAAAACTGTAAAGTTCTGTTTAGAAATTTCTGTGGTAGGTGGTTTATTTAACATTTGTATTATCACAATAGTATTGTATAATCCTACCGACACAGTTCAGTGTAATGACTCTAAACATCAAACCAGCTATCGAACGTCATGCTGAGTTTCCCATCCAGACTAATTAGAATTCTTGTCTTCTTAAAACATTTGCACTCTTGGCATTCCGGTGGTTTTTCCACTTGTGGCTGAGCCTTTTGGATATTTCTAAATGAGAATGAGCTGCATGCTGCTAGCTTTACATGTCTCTTGGTTCCTTCTGCCCTCTCACCTGAATGTCAGAAATCTTTTAGTAATTCTTCATAATGAAATCAAAGAAAGTTCCTCTTAGCTCAGTTTAGAGGCATCCAAATGGAAGCAGCAAACTAAAAACAGAACATTCACCCAGTAGTTTTCATATATTCTAGAATCCCCTCTTTGTTAACCCACTTCAGATAATATATAATGTAGGATGGATTGTGGATTGTTCTCTTATTAGAAGCAAAATAATGCATATATAAATAAGCTATGCTGGACTTGATGTACTGCATAAAATATGTGTTCAATTTCAATTCATATAAAAGAATGATAACATAGAAGTAGACTTCAGGTAATAAAAGGAAGAAGAAAATAGTCTTGGATCAGTAGAAGAGGAACTCATTTTGTACACATTTGACATGAAGAATAGACAGCGTACAAGGTAAAAATACGAATTTGTACTGCTCTGTGTCTACTATGAGACATAATAAGGCTCTCAAAGTTCCTGCAACAGGAGCATATGGTGTGTGTTTTTGCTAACATTTTTCTAATGCAAGAACTTCCATGTACCACTGGTAGGAAATTCATTCCCCAATATAAAGTTTAGACAACTCATTAAATGCTGTTGTGTCCTTTTGTGAAAGTCTTCAAAGCATATATGCCCAATTCCATTTCAGAGATTATTATAAGCAACTGATGAAAAGTTTTATTGGAATCTGCCATTGGTTTAATTAACACACTAATTCATCTCAGAGCTGAACTAAAAATGGGATAAGTCTTTAGTAAAATTCAAATGCAAAAGGATGGCTTTGGTTAAGTGAAAACATGATAACATATTTGGTATTTTGTCTGCTTTCCTGACACATATCGCCAAGGTTCAGCGGACTGGTAGTATGTTTTGTTCATTATAACATCTTCAAGCATTTCTAAGATGTCTGGGGTTTGGCAAGCTCCAAAGATACCTTGCCAAGTTCATTTTCCACTATTATTTACACTCTTATATGTTTTCAAGGAAACAGTTTGAGTGTTTCTGATTAAATAGAGCTATTGAATGTACAAATGGCCCCATTTAATACACTATAAGTAACTTAATTCAGTTTTTTGGGGAAAACTAAAAAATAATTTACATTTGCTAATAATCTAAAATTTCAGAGATTTGGATTGTATCTAACCTTAAATCAAAATATCATTAAATTGTAGAATTGAATAAGACACATTATCATCATGCTTAGCCTCCATGCCATTTTCCATTCATTTTGTCATCTCTGTCCAATTTACCATATCTCATCCTATACAACATTTTAAGTACTTTAACACGTGTATGTCATTTTACTACCAATGCTTTCCTGATTACCTTTTAAGTAATCTAAGTTGGTAATGACAGTAATTGATCACAGAGAAGGCTACAGTTCCTCTTGCCAAAAACCATACCAAATATTAGGTGGAATTTTTTATGTACTTTCCTTAGGCACTAATGTATAATATGTTAAATAGTATATTAAATATAATGTGTAACTGTGTAGAAGTACATATCACAGGATACTGCAGGTGGGCAGGGAAGTGCTGGGTAGAGAAGGGTGGGTCCCTGGCTAGAGCTCCACCCTCGAGTCTGTGCCCGTGGACCTAGGTGAGGACAGGCACTCCTGTTTTCATGCCCAAATGTTGCATTTTCCAAGACCACCCTGGCCCGCCACGCCCCAGTCCTGTGCCTATAAAAACCCCAATCCTAGTGGGCACAGACACAAGCGGCTACATGTCGAGAGGAACACACTGGCAGAACACATCGTCAGATCCTGGAAGGCCATCCATAGCGGAACTACGCGGACGCCAAGGGGAATTCTGCAAAAGGAGAGTCTGGCCGCTGGGCGGCTCAATTCCAACTTCCCACTCCATCCCCTGCTGTCCTCCCCATTCAACTCAATGAGAGCTACTGAGATCTACTTCCAGTCAACAGAACTTTGCCCTCATTCTCCAAGCTCATGTGTGATCCGATTTTTCCAGTACACTAAGGCAAGAACCCAGGATACAGAAAGCCCTCTGTCCTTGCGAATAGGCAGAGGTTCTAACCGAGCTGATTAACACAAGCTGGTTAATGCAAAGGAGAAACAGATTCCAGTTGACCATTTTTAGAGTCTTCTAAGGAAAGAGACAACACAGGCTTCCAGAATATATATATATATATATATATTTAAACCCACGATGATCAAAACAAATTTGAAGTGCTGGCTCCTGAATTAGTTTATTGAAACTTATCAGCATCTCCTCTATCAACATTTCTTTTCTTTTGAAAGGCACCGCACGTGACTTTGTGGGATCCTATGGACAGTGTTCTTCAAACTGAGAGACATGTGTACCCGGGAATACATACTTACCAAGGGAGAAGCTGACATGGACGATTTTTAGGCAGTCACTTTCCAGATCATATTCTCACTTTCATAGATACTATTTGCAAAATCTATTTGCCTGAGAAGACACTTGCTGTAAAGATGTTCTGTCAGTTCCCACACTTTCTGACCAACTCCCTGCCATCATTCATTCTCACTTACTTTGTACTACTAAACAAAAAAAACAATGAAATTCACTGTTGCCTAAGAAGCATCCTTCAACTTCTAACACGTGTATGAAAACTAAGACATTGGACAGATCTTGGTCATGTCAATTTTTAGACTTCCCCAAAATTGAGGATGTGCATGACTTTGCTGATTGGGTAACAAATGCTTTTACAATTCAAGTGCTTTCCAATATTTGCTTTCAACAAAAATGAAAGATGGTCAGATAAGGTTGTCAGTTAATAAATCATTAAAAGCAATGTTTGGTAAATGATCACAATACAGTTTTCACATACAATACAGAAGGGATTTAGATAATTAAGTGATACATCTATGGTAGAACTCCTTGTATTCCCATCTATTTATTTATTTGAAATATGAAAAATGTTAGTAACTGCTGACATTTCTGAAAATAAAAAAGGGAAAACAATTAAGGCTGCATCTTGCATGATTTTAGAAACAAGTCATATGTTAACCCATGTATGCATAAAATAATTAGAGGGGAAATATCCATGATCTCATTAAAAGGTGAAAAAAATTGTTTAAAAATTATTTATCAAAATATATACTATATATACTCAATTATTCTAGTAAAATTGAATACAAAAATATTTTTGAAACTCATAGTTTACAATTATCAATTTAAAAAATTGTTCACATATCTTTGTTGAATGTGATCTCTTTTTTGGCAATTTGCTTTGTCTGCCTAGAATAAAGGGACAAGTAAAAAGAAAAATTATTTAAATCATTCATTTGTCATTAAAATGTCTACTGATTATATGATGATTTGGTATGATTTGATATAATAAGTCTTAATACTTGTATCATTATTAAGGCAAGTTTAGATCCTTACCTTAAGAACAGTATAAGTATTAACATAATTTTAAAAATAAAAGTAGGTGAAAACAGAAAACTACAGATAATTTTTTAAAAATTAGGCAACCATAATTCTAGCTGCCATAACATATTTTCAATTTTTTATCTTATAGTTTGAGTATTATTTTTATAAAATATGTCAATCTATATTAAACAATTCATTGATAAATTTTATTTTTAAATTATAAATAAAGTTTAATTAATTAAAATTAACTAATTTTTGATGTATTATAAATTTTATTTCTACAAATTTCAAGGAAAAATGTATGACAGAGAGATGATCTGTGTTGACTTGTTTAGTGACAAATTATAGTACCATTAATGGTGGGTCAAACTGATATTACATAAATTCTACTATGATGTACTATGAAGGATATAATTTTATCAGTTTTTATTCTAGTCAAAAATGCTTCATTTGATTTCATAAAGCTTTTTATATTTGACTTCTAGCAAAATGAGAAATAAAGTAAAATATCTCAAAAGGAAGCAAGCAGACAAACCCAAGAGGCAGGACATTCTTCTGGACAGCTGCTTCATTAACTTCAACAAGTTCATATGATTAAAACTGGTACCCTATAATAGGTATTCCAGAAATAGCCCAAATTGTGAATATAAATTTGGTATAAGACAAAGATGAGACTTCAAGTCAGTGAGTAAAATATGCTAGTTTTTAATAATTAAGATCTTGTGATGAAATAGCCATGTAAGAAAAAATAAGTAAGTTTTGTTCCAGTTCTTACCTATTATGCCAGAATAAATTTTAAATGGATTAAAATCTAAAATTAAAAAACTATATACCAGTGCTAGGTAAAAACAGAGGTTAATTTCACTGTACATCTAGAATGGAGAAAATTGTTCAAACTATGACAACTTATAGACAAAACAGTAGACAATATTGATAAATTTGTTCATATAAAAATTTGTAAATGCAAAAAAATGTAAAAGGCAAATGAGAAATTGGAAATACGTAACGCACACAACAAAAAAAGGTAGTATATGAGACATATTAACATCTTCTAAAAATAAAGTCTTAACACTATAGAAAATAGGCTAAATATACAGATAGGTCACAAAGAATGAAAATATAAATGCCTTTAAAGATATGAAAAAAAGTTCTGCTTTGTTCATAATAAGAGAACTGCAAATTAAAATACTCTGTGATCCAATTTCTCACATATTGAATTGGCTAAAATCCAGAAGTTTGACAATGTCCTCTGTGGGTAAGGATGAATAAAACAGTCTCATATATTGATGATGAAAATGCAAAATGTTCAAAACAACTTTGAAGGGAAATTTAATAAAGTCTAGCAACATTTATGCCTTTGTCTTGTGACCCAGCAATCCCACTTTGAAGAACATGTCCCAAAGATATACTGACAAAAATATGAAAAAGAGAACAATATGTACAATGCCATTTATGCTGCAATATCTGAATTGTAAAAACTGGGAAAAAACAAATGCACATTAGTATGATACGGGAGTTGGTTGAATAAACACAGTATAGTAACACAATAGAAATCTAGATAATACTAAAATGACAAAAGGAATACCTCAATAAACTACTAAGAAGTTTTCTCCAATATATATTGTTAGATATAGAAAGCAAGTTCAAGAAAAATGGGTATAATATGTGATTGTTTATCTAAGAAAGAGACAACATATGCAGGATATTATATATAAATAGCAAAATGTTAGGATATAGGCAACATGTATTGACTAGGTTAGTATATGCATATGTATATAGGTATGTTAAAAGCTGGAAAATAATTTTAAATTTAGAAAATATACAGATAACGACCGGGTGTGGTGGCTCACACCTGTAATCCCAGCACTTTGGGAGTCCGAGACAGGTGGATCACCTGAGGTCAGGAGTTCGAAACAAGCCTGGCCAATGTGGTGAAACCCCGTCTCTACTATAAATGCGAAAATTAGCTGGGTGTGTTGGCGTGCACCTGTAATCCCAGCTACTCGGGAGGCTGAGGCAGGTGAATCGCCTGAGCCCAGGAGGCAGAGGTTGCAGTGAGGCGAGATCACGCTGCTGCATACCAGCCTGGGCAACAGAGCGAGACTCTGTTTAAAAAAAAAATGTATGTATAATATAGATATATAATATATATACACATATTATCTATATACTATATATAATATATAATATATGTGTATATATATTTTATATATATTATATATATACACATATATATACACATATATATATCTACACACATATATATATATATATATATATATCTACATACAGATACCTGTGGGAAAAGGAGAGACAAGGATTAGAGGGAAAGAAATAAGAGTTGGACTTCGCCGACTATACTTTGTTTTGTAGATTTTTATTCTATATCCATGTAAATGTTTTGCATAATTCTAAAAAATATAAAACTGGAGTTTTACAGATAAAGTGATATGAGGCCAGGTGTGGAGGCTCATGCCTGTAATCCCTGAACTTTGGGAGGCCGAGGCAGGTGGATCACCTGAGGTCAGGAGTTTGAGACCAGCCTGGTCAACATGGAGAAACCTCGTCTCTATTAAAAATACAAAATTAGCTGGGCGTGGCAGCGCATACCTGTAATCACAGCTACTCAGGAGGCTGAGGCAGGAGAATTGCTTGAACCTGGGAGGCGGAGGTTGTGGTGAGCCGAGATTGCGCCATTGCACTCCAGCCTGGACAACAAGAGCGAAACTCCATCTCAAAACAAAAAAAAACAAAAAAAAAGGAAAATGATATGATAATATTAAGACTAGGATTTACTGCAAATAATTTAGTTTTGTTTTATGCAGGGACAGGAAGTATGTCTTTGGAGATAAAGGATTGGCTTGAGTTAACATATGTTGAAATTAGCTGATGAGTACACAGGGAGTCATCCTATTTTCCTATTTTATAAATGTTAGAAATTCTCATGATAAAACATTTTTAAGAAGAAACAGTAGAAAAACATCCTAAATTAAGAGGTTTAAGAAACATCTAATAAAGAGGAAAGAAGATTAAGAAACATTAAAAGCAGAAACAATATTTTGTCTGCAACTAGCCACTGATTTGAACATTTTGGAGTCCATTAAGATAATTTAAATGTAAATTATGTATTAAAAAGTTATAATTTTACAGAAATAGAGAAATGAAAATAGATGCTGGTAAAAAAAAAAGGTCACAAGAGAATGTAAGATAAGATCAGAAAAAGAATAAAATGTAAATACTTATATATAAAAAGATCCAGAATTCAATATACTAGTTATACTTTCGATTGCGAAAATATTAATTTTGTTGCTGCGTTTATTTTCTACAATGTATATTTACTATCCCAATGATAGTACAAAATTATTTTATTTAAAAAATAAAGCATAAATTCAGTTTTTCTCAATTTTTTCTATGCCAGAGTCAGTGATATTTCTCTTTTACATAAATGTAAAACATTACTATAATCATTAAAATTATTCCCCTTTTCTTTCATTATATCTGAGAATATAAATCCTTTGTATTAAACAAAAAGAACATTTAAGAGAAATATTATCAATCAAATTGAGTCAAAACTGGTCTTAATTATTTATTATTTTATAATTTTAAGTATGTAAAATTTCTCAAAGCACTCTTTGTTGAAAGGCTGTGATTTTCTTGAAGTTAGTTTATCTTCTACCAAATGTCACTTAATGCTATACTTATTTTTAATCATGAAAATAATATTTTCTATGGGGCATAACTGGTGATGCACATGGAATTTTATATCTGCTTGTACTTTTCTGTGTAAAATAGAAAATACATTTTGCATTTTTATGTAAGTGGTGAAAAGAACTTCATCATTGCTAAGTGATTTTTAAAAGTACTTTTTATATACTTGTTACTATAAAGACATAGCGATCCAGCTCACACATTGCCTTATTAGACCAACACAATTTATTACCATAGTCTATCCTGTATATTGTAAGCTAAATTGCAAAGTATGAGGATAGTTGACAGGAATTTTACATGGTCTAGTGACATACATGCTAAGAAAAAAATGACATATTCTGGAAAATGGAGATGTGCTTCCCTATCTAACAATTTCCTTCTTTCAATACATTTTTCTTTATTAAAATTACTCATTAATTTGGTTTATGCCTATCATGTCTTGCCCTTCAGTTTCATGGCCTGCTTCTTGCCTATCGCTTTCAAATTAAAATTGGAATTAGAAATATATAAAGGGTATGTGTGTGTGTGTGTTTGTGTGTTATCTGTAATAGTTACTAATATCCCCGTAGTTGTAAGTCTAAAATGAATTTTAAGTACCAGTCCTTTGGCAGACTGACTGACAATGTCTTTTCAGTCAAAAAGAGTGTAAGTCTTTTTCATCTTGTTTCTCACCCTGGTAAACAATAGCTCTTGGTTCTTTTAGGATTGGCTGCATTCATTGTCATCAGTTGTAGCATATGTTATTGCAATTTCATTCTGCTTAAGGCTTCTGCATGTTTGAAAAATTATTAGGTTTCTGTATTGTGATTTAGATGAAGGTCATTTTGGCCATAAGTTTTTTATAGAGACTTTGAGGCCCCAGGTTTGCTACTTACTAAACAGTTCTAAATAAAGTATCCTTTATACAAATTACATCTTAGAGAAAAGTGTGAACCTTATAAAAATGCTGCAAGTGATTTTAATAAAGGGGGCTACAAAAAAGGGAAGCTGTAACCTGCCCCTCTTTTCACTCTGACCCCATCTGTTGTAAATGAATAAAAGCACAAATTGGGTTTTATGCTGAACACTTTAAAGTCAGTAGTGGTTTAAAGTTATAAACAATGAAAACCAGAAGGAGACTTAGAAGTTATGCGAACCTATGTGCTTGAAGATGCAAGTTTCTACCAGGTAATTATAGTGAGAAAAGTGATGACAAAGATAAAATAAAATAAAATAAAAGAACTATTCCAATATTCCCAATCACTTGCTTGCACTTTGGAGTCAGTCTGTGAATCATTCATCTTGGGTCTGGGCCAAATGAAAACTAGAACATAATATTTAAAAGTTTTTACAAAGCTACATTTATTTTATTTAAGGACTTTTTAATTATTTGTCTAAGAAGCTTTTCTACCCTTTCTGGTGTTAAAATACCCTTTCTTTTGTGAAATGATTATATGTAGAGGTCATTTTGTTGTTATTTTTTAACTTTTCACTTATCCAAATTACAAAACTTAGTAGCTATAATGAATTAATATTTATTTTTGAAATGTACTAAGTGAAATTTAAAAGTCAGAGAACCACATAATTGGTCTTTTTAGTGATATATAAGTCTTGTACCCAATGTTAAACTTGTGTCTAACCTCTCTAACATTCCCAGTTGAGGTTAATAGACTAACATGTGAAATATAAGGCATGGAGGATTGAGTAGCTCTACCACTGAGAAACTCAAGAACAGAAAAGGAAACGCATTTAAGGGTATGGTTTCCTTCACTTGGAAAACCACCCTATAAATTCCCATATTTTTTAAAGGCCCTACTCATTTGATATTTGTATTCTTAAGTCTTCCAGGCCAACCCTCTTTAGGCTAAGATTCACCTCTCTGTACCACCCAGAGAGAGAGAGAGAGAGAGATATATATATATATATACACACGTATATATGTATATAGATATATATACATATATACATATTATATATGTATATATAGATATATATCTATGTATATAAAAATATATACATATTATATATGTATATAAAAATATATACATATTATATATGTATATAAAAATATATACATATTATATATGTATATAAAAATATATACATATTATATATGTATATAAAAATATATACATATTATATATGTATATAAAAATATATACATATTATATATGTATATAAAAATATATACATATTATATATGTATATAAAAATATATACATATTATATATGTATATAGATATAAATATGTACATATTTATATAGATATAAATATGTACATATTTTTATAGATATAAATATATACATATTTTTATAGATATAAATATATACATATTTTTATAGATATATATATATATATATTTTTTTTTTCTGAGACAGAGCTTTGCTCTGTCGCCCAGGCTGGAGTGCAGTGTCAAGATCTCGGCTCGCTGCAAACTCCGCCTCCCGCCACCCAGATATTTTCATAAGGAATATATGCTCTTTAAAAACAGCTTGGCTTGAAGTGGACATTTGTGAATTCAACCGTTGGCTGACTCAAAGTGTGTTTATCTTACTCACTGCCCAATTTGGTTCTTGATTTCAGCTACTATAGAGTTTTCCTGTGTCTCAGCTCAATGGGAAAGAAGAAACTATTCCAGAGCAGTCACACCGGGCTCTGTTTGTTGGCCTTGTTTCCTGCCAATGTGTATAAACAGGGCCTCTAGGTTTTAAATGTTAACTAGGATCTCGTTACTAAACTCAGACCTAATCCTTTTTCCTACTAACTTAAGATAATGGAAAAAAAAAACACCTTGGTTTATATTAAGAAGATTCATGTAGCATTACAGCTCTTACAAGATCTACTATCAAATATATTAAATAATTACAAATCTTTGAGAGAGGGCAGGAAAAGTTTAATTTGTAAGAACTGATTGGAGGATTACCTTGATAGGTCTTCAATTTGTGAAAAAGCAGTTTTATGTAAGTGCCTAGACTAGAGAAGCTGGCTGAAAATGAAAATGTAAAGAGGAGGCCTGGCGTGGTGGCTCACGCCTGTAATCCCAGCATTTTGGGAGGCCGAGGCAGGCGGATCACCTGAGGTCAGGAGTTCGAGACCAGTCTGACCAACATGGAGAAGCCCCGTCTCTACTAAAAATACAAAATTAGCTGGGCATGGTGGTGCATGTCTGTAATCCCAGCTACTCAGGAGGCTAAGGCAGGAGAATTGCTTGAACCAGGGAGGTGGAGGTTGCAGTGAGCCCAGATCGTGCCATCACATTCCAGCCTGGGCAACAATAGTGAAACTCCATCTCAAAAAATAATAATGGTAATAATAAAAATAACAAAGAAAATGTAAAGAAATGTGTAATTTGTAATTTTCTATGAAGTAATATACAGGTGCCTGGGATATTGTGAATTCAGAGGTGGCCCCAGAAGTGAAAATAATATTTTTTCAGTTGTGGAACTGACCTCACTTTTTTATTAAAGAAGGCTGTATAATGTACCAGTTTAAATTATGTGCTGCTCATTGATGCAGCACTATTTCTTGTACACCAACTGTGTTTCCGTTACTCCTCAATCTTTAGTAGAAGTCTCCTACTCAACAGCTGGGTGGAAGAGGGACTGATTTGGGTGACATGAGAGGAAAGACAGAAACAGCCAGATGTAGAAAGAATTGAGGGAGATGAAGAGTTTGCTGAGAAGCAATAAATAGGGACCACATATGATCAGGCACAAAGTTCAAGCCCCTTACTAAACCCAAGTCATGTTGACGGGAGCTGGGATGTGAAATGGTGTTTCAACCTAATTGATACTTAGAACAAAAAGGACAAGGTAACTTTAACATCCTGGGCAACCTAAAAGAATCTGTGGCACTAATATACATGTTTCTGGCATGACATACAGAAAAAATAAATGCCACTTATAATTTGTTTTAAACTGTGTTTTTTTTTTGTTTTTGCTTATATTTTTGTTTTGCCTGTTTTAAAATTTTCTGTATGTTTTCCTTTATCAAATAGGGTTTACTGACTCTTCTGTTTGGTTTCATCAACCTCAAACCAATAAAATTATTTATTTTTATTTATAAAAATTCACTATTAATGCCAACAACAATATTCAAAGACTATATAAATTGTAGCAGGCACTGTACCATTATTGCAATTTTTGTTAAACATGATGACAACTTCCATCTGGTTTACCCAAAGTCCAGGACTTTGAGGAGTGCTGTGGTCTGAAAGTGTGTGTCACCACCAAATTGATACACTAAAATCCTATCCACTAACGAGATGATATTGGTAGGTGGGACCTTTGGGAAGTATTTGGGTCATGAAGACAGAGCCCTCATAAATGTAGTAAGATCCTTCAGCTTGTTTTCAAGCTGACTTTATGTGAGGACTAAATAAGAAGGCACCATCGATAAACCAGTAAACAAACCCTCACCAGACACCAGACCTGCTGGCTCTTTGATCTTAGACTTAGAAAAGTGAGAAATCTATTTCTGTTGTTTATAAGCTATCTGGTCCATGATATTCTGTTTCAGCAACACGAATGGACCGAGACAAGGGTCAGGAGGGCGCTGGAGCATGTCTTTTGTACCAGGAAAGGCATAGGTATTTATGAAGGTCACAGCAAGGATTTAGTCATGTCTGTGCAGTACTTCTCAACATTCCTTAAATGTCATGGCAACTCAGAAAATGATTCATTTGTTGTTTACATTGCATCCTTGGGTAAACACAAGAGGATTGTCATGACACTCTCCTGAGACATCCTAGATCTCACACAACAGACTCCAAAACTAAAAGATAAATATTTGGGCATCCTAAAACCCATTTTTGATGTACCAGTTAAATCCGTGGAACAATTTCAGCAGACTCTCAATATTGACACACCTTAGGATTTGATATTCTAAAGAAACCACATATATAATTGCAGTGTGGCCTTGTTCCTAAGTTTTGTCCTTGAGAAATGCCTTAGCCCAGCAGTATAGACAGACTAATGAGTTGGTGTTTAAAACCAAGACAGAAAGAATTCTCTTCTTAAAAGCAAATTTGCAAGTGAAACTATTCTCATCCCTATAAACAGAGCAGTAACTGTTTTGTGGTGCTTACTAACTATAAGCAAGTGAATAAATAAGATCAATTCTTAGGATGATGATTCCCTGGATAAAAGCAGAGGAAGGCATTCACAAGTGACTGGGGTTCAGAGGCTGCTTTAGATTGGACCGACATGACAGGGCTGTCTCAAGATCAGCTGAGACTTGCATCCAAACAGTGGTGTATTTTATGGGGGAATTAATTACCTTTCAGTTCAGGACACAGCAAGCTCTGAAAGTGGAGATAAGCTCAGCGTAGTTAATGATGAACAGAAGGAAGGCTAATGTGGCTAGTGAGAGGGGGAAGGAGTGGTAGGAGATGAGGTGAGCTGGGGGCACATCACCCAGCATCACAGTGCAACTTTGGATTAGATCTCAAAATTAGAGGGCTTGCACTTGGTAAACTGAAATAATCTGATTTACCTGTTTAAATGATCACTGTGTGGGAAATGAATTGCAGAGAAGCAAGAGTGAAATAAAGGAGACTGGTTACAAGACTATTAGAGCAATTGAGGCAGAAGGTGATAGCTTAGACCAGAGTGGTAGCAGTAGAAATGAAGTAAATTGAATAAGTTCTACATGTATTTTGAATAATGTATCTTCCAGAATCAGAAAGTCAAAATTGTTAGAGTCCTAGAGTAAAAAACAAACTGAATCAAAGCACAGCACAACACACACACACACACACACACACACACACACACACACACACAATTGAGAAGTGTTATTTGGGTTGAGTGAAAGGCAGATCAGTTTTAGGATTGACTCTCTCACCGTCGGACTTTAATTTTTTTTTTTTTCTTAATAGTTTAAAGACTCCCAAATACATCTTGGTGGATGTAAAACCTACAATCTTGTCACATTGGTCATCTGTTCATTCTTTCTCTCTAGGGAGCAACTGTTTCCCATTTATCATGTTTGTCATTATGACACATCTATAGGCAATTCTCAGAAAACAACATTCTCATTACAGGCATGCTCCACAGAATATATTCCTGGTTTATACTCTCCTAGTAGAGTATAAACACACACACATAAACAATAAAACTCCATTTTAATAACTATATTCATAAGATAATGGTTAGGAAGTAGCATTTTAAGTACGTATTTTATATATTTACATGGTAGTATATTTCTTACACGGAAGTGTTTTACCATGTTTTAGTTATATGGTATCGCCTGAGAGTCTTGGTTTAACATGTAGCCTATTATCATTTTTCCAACTTAACAGAAAATACATTCTGTATTAGGCTGAATAATATTCTCTAGATACTATGATAAATCCTAATTTCTGTAACTTTTAAATGTTTTGCTATTTGGAAAAAAGGTCTTTGTAGATATGATTAAGTTAATGGCCTGGAGATGAGGAGGTTATTCTGAATTATCTGAGTGGACCCTAAAGGCAATTACATGAATCTTTATCAAAATGAGGCAGAGGTAAATTCGACATGCATAGAGAAGAGAAGGCTGTGTACAGGGAGACAGAGGTTGGATTATATGGTCACAAGCCAGGGAATGCTGATAGCAACCAGAAACTGGAAAAGACAATAAATGGATTATCCTGTAGAGCCTCCGGAGAGTGCAATGAAGCTAACACCTTGTTTCAGGTCCAGCGAAACTGATTTCAGATTTCTGGCCTGCAGAACTGTGGGAGAATAAATTTCTGTTGTTTTAAGCCACCCAGTTTGTGGTAATTTCTTACAGCAGCCACATGAAACTAATATAGGCCCCCAGTTAGTATTTTCATGCAGAACCTCTGAATTTTCAAAAATGGATTCCTAATGTTCAGGAAATGATCGGATGTATGTATTTCTGTTTCTTGGATGAAAGTCTACTTTTATAACGTATATGTTTTTATGGACCCTCTAGTTGATAAACTTCAACCACAACTTCTTACTCTGCATTCAAAACTGAACCCGTATTATTAGGTTCTGTTGTGAACATAAACCTTTGATCCAGAATTTTTTGAGACTTTGCTTCTGTCTATCCCATTATCATCTATTACCTGAAACTACCTGGCTGAAGGTAGAGAGTGTTTTATATTGAAGGTGAGAGTTTTGGGCTATTTTTCAATAGAAAACCAAACTCTGATTGAATCAGATAACCCATAGAGGGTCAATTAAGCATCACACCACACTTCATGGAAAGAATACCCAGTAATCTCTTTGGAAAATTGTCTTAAGCAGAATTGATTTATTGTATTGCCACCTCTCATTAAATATTGAATCTTGGTATTACTGCTCACTCTTACTGCCCACTCCTGGTCTATTTGTTTCTCGCTAGTTATGCTGGCTCACTCCATTATTGGCAGAGATCCAGAACTCTACATACCTCGGAGTGTAGGCTCAGCCTCCCATTGGATTTAGATAGAGTATATTCCTCCTCACCTCAAGTCAGATACTTACAGTATTCCTGGCTGTAATTAATGACTTCCCAAGGAAAATCTCACTCCCATGCGTGACGGTACGGTCTTTCTCCATGAACCTGACAAGTAGTCAACAACAGCACAGTATTCTGAAGGAGAAGTAGCAGTAGTAGCACTACGTAAAGGCAGCCCACTCTGGGGACAGGCAGATGTAGAATGCTCCATTATCAAGCAAGCCGTGCTGAGTTCCAGCTCCATTAGCAAGTGGCAAAAGAAGCAGAAGTTGATATTTTGGATGACAGGAAAGCAGCGTTAAACTCCCCTCTTGTGTAGTGCTATAAAATTGTCATAGGCAAAAAACAAAAAAGAAGATTTTGTGTCATAGTCATGATCTAATGAAGGCCAGGGCCTATGAGTAACAACTAAATATAAAATATTCAAAAACAGTTTTCAAGAGGCTGTTTTATTTTCAATAGAGGAAATAATTATCTTAACTACATTATAAGCTTAATAAGAGAAAAAATAGTTTATATATCTTAATAGGTAAAAGTATTAATATCCAATCTGACTTTGCCACTTACTTGCTAGGTGACATTGGGCAAATTACATAAGGTTTTAAAACTTCTGTTATTTCATCTTTAAAATGGGCATTTACTCAGGATTAGATGATACATATGAAGTACATAGAACAAAATCTGGAATTTGAAAACAAATAACGTTAGTCACTGATGCTATTACTCCTCCTGCTCCCACTGCTACTACTGTAACAAATATTATTTGATATTCTCATGGTGTTTAGTATTAATCATGCATGTCTAAGTCATGGAATTAGTTGCAAACTAAACCAAATTAAGACAAGCCAAGAAATTAAGGCATATTTGTTTTATCAGGAATAAGATGTCAGAGCTATTAAAAAGTACCAAGACTTTGTTTTACCATAAACAAGTAATGAAATAACAAAATTCTTACCAGGAAATTTAGATTACAATAGTGGAGCTATCAAATCCATGCTTTGGAGGCACAGGCACAACCAGTAATATTAAGAAGTCTGTTGACAACTATACTTGATGTTCTTCTACCATAAACATTTAAAAAGAAAGTACTCCTCTTGCTTGAGGCACTGTAAATAAAAGATAGCTGTTAATGAGTTATCTGAATTCCTAGAATACCACAGAAGAAGGGATTACTAAATAACAAGAGGGTTATTTTGTTTGGTTTTAATTTCCACCCCCCACCCCACCATGCCTTCAATCTATGTCTGAAGACTGCCATGCAGGGCAGGAAAAATGTAGCAAAAGAAAAAAAAATACGTATAAACATATTAAAGGAATTAAACCTTTTCATAGTTTAAATGTGCAATTATGTTGCATTTGGACTCTTCATCATCTGGTTCCCAACCCAACAGTAATGACCTAGCTTTGTTATTCTCCCTTGTTCTTGTTTTATTCATTTTTTTCACACATGGGCTTACCCTTATAACACTGGCAAATTACCTTCTTCTCCTGTGTTTCATGCCATGCATGTGGAAAATGTTCCTGAATTTGAAAACTGGCATTTGCCATGTCTTGACAGTAAGTACAATGTCTTACCATTTAACTTTTTTAAGATTTCCTTTTTTTGTTAGTCTTATTTAACTTTTTTGACTCCCTCAACTGCCTCTGACTTGCACATTTAAATTTGTCATTGATGCTGTTATACTAGATTCAGAATTTTAACTTTAATCTAATGCATTGGAAGAGGAAAAAAACAAGAATGAAAACACAAATATGATGTTTTTATATTGATTTATTGTTTTCGCATTTGCTTTTTATTGAATTTCAGTTTTAATAACTATTTTGCTATTTAAAATTATTTGGGCTCACTTTTTTTTTAAACCAGTTACCAGGGATAAGTAATACTGTGTGCACCATGACAAAATTATACCCATTCAGAACCCAAAGACGACAGACGATGATTGTTTTCTAGGAGATATTTTACTGGTAGCTTACCTAATGAGGGAGTCTAATTTATAATATTCATATTGGTAGCTACTTTATATTCATTATTTCTGTATTTTTCAAAGTAATTACCCAAGTAATACAATTATTCTTATTTTAGAAAAGAGGCAACTTATTGCTATTGCTAAATCTGACTTCAGAGCTTGTTGTTTTCAGTCTCCCAAGATACTCTCTGTCATGGAGTCTGTCATAGAGTAATAAGGAACTGCAAATGGAACAAATAGATCATGTATTTGAAGCCACAAAAAAGATAAGAAATATGTGGGCACAGCACATGCCTAAAAAATAATGATCAGCATTACCTATCGGGTAGTAATGATCCAGAAGCTTGAATAAAGTATAAATTTAAATGGAATTATAAATTCCAAATCCCAACAATGGTTCCTCCCAAGCCAACAGGCCAACAGAACAATTCAAGAACAAAAACCTTACTTAAATCAGAACTACAAAGTAATGGTTCAATATAGCTAATTAACAACTGCATTACCTCCTATGGATTTATACATGAAAACATCATGTTGTATATGGTAAATGCATGACATTGTATCTGTCAATTTAAAAAATAAAAATAAAAGAAATACTTTATGGTAGAAAACGACTACTTAGGAAATAGTTGTATGTTTATTGTTTTTTCTTTTGTTTGGAGGCTTTCATAAGCTCATTCATCAGTCATTCAATTGATATATATTTTTTGTGTCCTTAGTATGTGTAAGTTATTGATTATTCTAGGTGCTAGGCAAAGTATTAGTTTACATATAAAATGTATTTCTCTTATTCAAAATAGGAATGGGTTTCTGTAAAAGATGTTATACTCTAAAGGTAAAATCACCTTTATCAAAAACAGTAGAAGAGGACCAGAGCCCATATCTTAACTGCAGTCATATAAAAAGAAAGCTGCCAGACAAAAAACTTTGGATTGCACCATTAGATAATGTCTGAGTGTGCAGTGGCAAATATAAAATAAACAGTAGTAATCACATATTCAAGCAAGCATCATTGAAAGGTAGAAATGACAGACCTGGAAAAGTGCGTAAGGGTAAGATCAATATAGTAGTATATATTAGTTTACATCAAGGGGTGGAAATGTTTATACACAGGTGTGTGTGTGTGTGTGTGTGTGTTAATTTGTATAGCATCCTTAGAAAAGTCTGTAAACAGATTCCATAGGTGAAGTTTCCTTAATGATGTTCAGGAGGGTATTTTCTGAATTTTCAAAGAATATGATTTAAATAATTTGGCCAAATAGCAAGAAAGTTACAGCATCTGGTTTAAACTCATCTATCACGCACAGTAACATGAATACACACAACAGAAATTGTGTTCTCCTATTGATATAATTAAATACTCATAGAAGCCTAAATGCATAATGGCTTCCAGACCCTTTGCTTAATGCCAAAAAGCAATGGCTCCGCTTCCAATGAACTTGATAAGCATATGTTCCTAGTCAGGACCATTGTGAGCCCTCTCCAGTTTCTAAACATTTATTGCTGGTACTGTAATAATAAACATCTTGCATTTATAAGATGTAATGTTGCCTAGAATTTTTCATTTTTCAAGAATGCAGAGCACACTCTCTAATGGCTCTCATATGTCCAGTGTGCCCACGAACAATTTGTCTTCTGAGTGGAGTGTTAATCTGACACCTCAAGGACAGACCTGTTTTCAGAAGGACTTAAAGAAAAGCTACACACATTCATAGGCCTCAATAACTACTGAAAATCCTAGTAAACTGTGGCTGGGATTACTCAGAGTTCTGGATCACATCACTTCATGCCACGTTTTGCTTACATAAGAGTTATTAAAGATGATAGTAGAATATTTTTCGACTTATTGTCAAATATGTACATACCAAACACGCATTTAATATATGTACATATATATGAAATCAAGCTAATGATGACATTTATGGTCCCGTTCTTTTGTTTTTATCTGGACTCAGAGGTGGGTGTGTGATAGGAATGTATTTTTCATTTGTTTAACCCAGTTGCACATGATAACCTCACAGCAGTGACGAAGGAAGCAAATATGTGCTTTGGTCATAAACACTGTGGGGCATAGCAAAATCCCTCCTGTAAAGATAAATCCAAGATTTTCTTCTCAGGTCAAGGGCAGCACATTAAACCTGTGGCTTAAAAAAAAATCTATATCTCAAAAAAAGAAAAGAAAGTTAAGTTTCCTTAATGGTGCTATTCTGCATGGAGTGAAAGATTAGAAACACATCTCACCAATGGAATAAAAGATTACTTCCTGTAAAAAAAAAAAAAAAAAAAAAGTTAATTGGCAGAGAGAGGAAAAAAATACTCAGCAAAGCTAGAAACAAGACAAATAACATTTACACCTGGATCCATAATGTTTGCTTTTCTTATTTGACATGCATTATTAATCTTAACATTCTGGGGTGGCTTGAGTGGGACTTGAATATTCACACCAATACCTTGAACTAGAACAATATTTTATACAGGTGTGAGAAAAACATAAAATGAAAGTTGTATCCATCTGGCTCACCTACATCTTTTGCTCATTTCTTTAACTCACA
Organism: Pongo abelii; assembly: GCF_028885655.2. Taxonomy (NCBI): domain Eukaryota; kingdom Metazoa; phylum Chordata; class Mammalia; order Primates; family Hominidae; genus Pongo; species Pongo abelii. The sequence goes on from NC_071991.2 coordinate 91,976,621, forward strand.
CTTTATATTTAAGGAAAAGATGCTTGCCCACAAACAATTGTCAACTTTTTGCCTTGTCAGTGAATTTTCAGGCCCTCTCTGTATTTCTTACCACCATGGAAATACTTAATTCAATGCTTTGAAAAAATGACAACTTCTTAAATGGAAAAAGCAACCACTCTTTCCTGGCTGGAATCAAGAAGGATGTCAAAGGGAAGAAGAAGGTTCCTGCTGTGCCAGAAACCCTTAAGAAAAAGTGAAGTAATTTTGCAGACCTGAAGATCAAATGCCTGAGAAAGGAATTTAACCCAAAAGATGCTTCTGAAGGCAAGGAGGAAGCTTATCTATGAAAAAGTGAAGCACTGTTCCAAAGAATATAGGCAAATGTATAGAACTGATATTTGATTGGATAGGATGGCAAGAAAAACTGACAACTTCTATGTACCTGCGGAACCCAAATTGGCATTTGTCATCAGGATCAGAAGTATTAACGGTGTGAGTCCAAAGGTCCAAAAGGTATTCCAGCTTCTTTGCCTTCATCAGGTCTTGAAAGGAAATTTTTAACCTCAACGAGGCTTCAATTAACATGCTGAGAATTGTAGAACCCTATTTTGCATGGGAGTACCCGAACCTGAAGTCAGTAAATGAACTAATCTATAAGCATGATTACGGCAAAATCAGTAAGAAGTGAATTGCCTTGACAGCTAACACTTTGGTCGATCTCTTGGTAAATATGACATCATCAGCATGGAGTACCTCATTCATGAGATCTATACTGTTAGAAAATGCTTCAAAGAAGCAGATAACTCCCTGTGGCCCTTCAAATCCTCCTCTCCAGGATGTTCAATAAAGAAAAAGACCACTCATTTTGTAGAAGGTGGAGATGCTGACAATAGGGAAGACCAGATCAAAAGCCTTAGAAGGATGAACTAAGGTGTTTGCTGTGATTATTTTTGTAACCTGGAATAAACAATGTCTGCTTTCAAAAAGAAAAAGCAACTATACCTATCATATATGTTGATCACGATTATAGTTTACAGTGCTGACATCGTTGTTTTTTTTTTTTTTAATCTACAAGTATATAGGCAACAGATATGACCTGTATTCGATGTATAAAAAGCCAAAAAGATGTTTAAGGTGAAAACAAATTTTCATGTGAGTTTAGTATTTTAGACTACTTATTGTTTTTACTAAGATTTCAGCTACTGACATTTCCACGTTGGCCGAAATGATTCACTGACTTCCAAAGTTTATCTGTTCAAACTCTAAGAGTGCCCAAACTTCACTGCTCACACACTGTGGGCTAGACGTACCTCTGGAGCAGGTCTGCAGAGTTTGGCATAAGCTCTGTGGTATTATCAGGAGGATAACACGCAGTGCATGAAGTGGAGACTCTTTAAGGTTTTATTTCCATTTATTTTAGTATTTCAAAACATTTTCCTCCTAAACTCAATTTGATTGACATGACACAATTTAAGGCAACTCCAAGCACAACTTCCTATGTTTAATACAGAAACTATGATCAATGGAGCAAAACCAAGAAAGAGGTATTCTTTGAGCTACATTTAGTTTCAAAATTCTTTTCATTGTTTTATACAAAGTTGATTTTAAAAAGTAATGATCAGACATCTAATACTAGAAATGACTCTCTGTTATAAAACTTAGTTGTAACATATTGCACATTTACTTCACTCTCTTTCTAAATTATTATTATTATTATTTGCTGGGAATGAGAAATGCTTGATAATTAAATGCAAAATACTTTAACATCTACTGAGTGTTAAGGTAGAATTAACAAAACATTTATATGGGTTCGTGAGCTGCAGTCTTTATCACATCACTGATATTTTTTATCTTTTTGATTGCCTGATGCCAGTAGAAAGACTGCAAATAAATTTGGCTTTACGTAAGCAATAAATGTTTTGTTAATTCTGCCTTAACACTCAGTAGATGTTAAAGCATTTTGCATTTAATTATCAAGCATTTTTCGCTCCCAGCAAAAAATAATAATAATTCAGAAAAGGAGTGAAGTAAATGTGCAATATATTACAACTAAATTTTATAACAGAGTTATTTCTAGTATTAGATGTCTGATCATTACTTTTTAAAATCAACAGATTGTATATCTTCCCAGAAATTTTTATATCCATGTTTATTTTATAAAATGTAAGCTGATATTCCACACATTATTTTTAAGCTTAAATACTTAATACTATGTGATACTATGATACTATGTGACTATCTTTCCACATACATAATGAAATATGTACAATATCATTTTAGTAACCAAATAATACTTTACTCATTATTTAACTTATTTACTTTTAGGCTATTATCAACGTTTTCATATCATAAATAATACTGTGATGAAATCCTTATTGCTAATTCCTTAAATCCTGATCACTTACTTCATTCACTAAGTTCCTTTATATTCATTCTTAGGTATAAAAATCAGGGGCAAACCAAAAATACATATTTTGCCAATGTTGGAAACCACTGTTCTTTGTAAACAGCCTACCAAGTTACATGCATACAAGCAATGTGACTCATTTTTGGGGTGTTCATAGTGTTATAAAAAAGGAAGAAGAGTATGTAAAAATCTATAATTATAAGTTAAATAATCATATTAATAGCTGCTAGCTGTGTATTGAATTGTGTATGATTACTTTTTATAATAAATGTTTAAATATTACTCTCTGTTTAGATTTTCTTAACCATGCTCATAATTAGTTTATAGACTTTTATAGTTAGAAAAGAATGGAATAACTTACAGGATTTGAAACACATTAAACGTGGTGGAGATGCAGTTGTTTGAGGAGAGGTTGTCTGCCCTATTTTCAGCCTTCCTTATGAAAGTGACAACTCAGTGACTCTAACCACTTAGACTTAATTCCCACAAAGACTGTAAAGTCTACCCTAATTTTGTATTGTTTGAAAAATTATGATGCTTGTTTTCCAGACTTAATATATAACTTACACCATTAAGTACAGGGATTTTAATAATTCTAATATAAGGCAATACCTCAAATATAATAGAAAAAAATCCCAATCTGTTTTTATAGCAGACTACATTGTCGATAAAAAAAGAAAAAAAAAGTCACATCAATCAATGTTTTTTTCTTGGCCCTCATTGTGTGTAATTTTTTTTTTAACCTGAGTAAATTTAAGGTGAAAACTTGTTACCTTTCTCCCTACCCCAATCATACTTGCAAATTGTGTTAGGGTAAACCTGAGGGCAATGTAAATTTCTTTATGGATAAGAAAGAATCTGTAAGATGAAAGCTCTAAATATAAGATCCTAGAATATTTTCATATATTGTAGAAACTGGAAAGTAAAAGGCATAAAAGTAGTAAAGTAATATGCATAGCTAATTAAAGTATACATTATTATTCATGACTTTTGGGAAGAAATAGGAAAAAAATGAATAAATGACAAATTTTCATATTTCCTAGTGCTCTGGTAACATAGGCTTTGCTTGCATTACCTACACGAAGAATTACCATCTCAAATTCCACAAAACTTCTCCGAAGAGTGTGCCAGCCAGTACGGCAGCCCTATTGGCCTGAGAGAGGGATCCAAGAACAGCATATCTGTGACAGTGCCTAGGGTCTGTAATAGATTTTTCATTAACTTTAACAAAAATTGCTAGCATAACTACATGTGGTGAAAAGTATTTCAAAAGATTAATGTCCCTACTCCTGCATATTTTATTCTAGTAAAAGAGAGAGCTGGATTGCTGTACAGAATTCTTGGCATCTGAATGTTTGGCAAACTGTCTAGCTGTTTCTTGTCGTTTCTTTCTAAGTTTTGTTGATTTGTTTTTAAGACATCACTGTTCATGTTCTTCCATTTGACTCAACAGGATGTCAGCACTGACGTTGAAAATGACACAGCAAAAGAGCAAGTTTGTACAAACGATGATGCTAAGTTATTAATATTATTAATAATCAAATGCAGTGTGTGATGACATAAGAAAAGAAGTAAGAATTATTGTTTATTTATAGTTACACAATACACTAGGCAGTGTTTGATTATATAAGCATGTTTCTAATTGTAGCCTTAAAACAAGTAAAAAATAAATTAAAAAAAGATGATGTTAACCACGAATGAAATAAGAACTCTGAGGAAAAAGGCACATGATTCAGTTTATATTTCACAATGTATTGATTCAATTGGTTATTTAACCACATAAAAAGTAATAAATAGTATGGATCCTGTTTTGTCCAGGTAATAATTATTATTAACACGGGTGAAGTAGTTTATGAAAAATAAAATAAATTCAGAATATTAAAATGTTTTACTGCAGTTTCAATGGTTGATGATATATCACTATTTTCAATATTGTGATTAGGCTGGGTTATTTAAAAGTAAGTATTTCATTTTCATCTATATGCATTCAAAGCCTGTGCTTGCATGTTTATACTATTTATGGTTAGAATGAAAAGTTGCCTAAATGGAAATTATTTGAAACCTATTCAATTTATTTGTAACTGCTTTATTCTCAAAGTAGTTTATTTTTGAAATATTGTGCTGAAAAAATTAGAATTTAATGTTATTATACTAATATAATGTTGTTCACATTCATTTTGTTTTAATTCTATAGTGATGACCTGTTATAAAGTAATTTAAAATAACACAATGTGTGAGATCACTGAGATTCACACTTGTTTCTTTTGTAAGTTTTGTGTTAACTATCAGAGGGAAAAATATTAAATACCTCAAAGCAATTCCCAAGATAAACTAGTGTTGTAACTAATTTTAAAAAATATATTAGTATCTTCATTTACAGTGTAAAGAATATATGAAAATTGTGCATTTTTGCTTTAATGCCTGAGATAAATATCATTATCCTTTTTCATAGAATTACCTTATGGGCAAAGACTGGTATATATGAGAGGAAATAATGATAAAAAACACCAAAGTTCTCAATTTTATTTATCGCATCTGCTATGAAACTACCATGTAACTAGTATATACTAGGTGGGATGGACCATTTATAAAACATATATGATATGACCCTGAAGAGTTTTATAGTTTCTGTGAGGGAAACTATAAACACAAAAAAAGTATAAAATAAAATTAAAAGTGATAGAAAATGTAATCACCATACCATGTAGCTAATATTCCCAGCCAAGGAGCCAAAATAAAAATATAAAGAGTTAGCATATTTAGAGGTTATAACAAACTTAGAACTCTACATGCTTAATGTTTTTAATGACTCAACGTTTAAATTCTTACTTTCTTAATGAAAAAGCAAAATATTTACAAATCGTTGATGTTTTTGCACAAAAATTTCAATGTATTAAATTACTTCTGTAATATTAAGGGTAAGCTAAACTGCAGTAACAACCAGAACCCAAAATGCTTAATGACATAAACACAGCAGGAATTTATTTATTGTTCACATAATGAACCAAAATAGACACTCCTGGTTGGTAGGCAGCTGTCTTTCATATGGTAATACAAGGAATTTTGGGCTCCACCCAATTTTGGGCTCCACCCTTTTCTGTGACATTGTCAGCTGTCACTTCCAGAGAGACAAAGGGGAAAGTCAGAGTGGAATGGGCACATATGCCCTTATCAGAAGCCTCAACCTTTGTAACACTGGAGAAACTTAGTAATGTGGCCATATTCACCTTCAGGGAGGATGGGGAATGGAGTCCAGTCATGTGCTTGGCTCTAATTCTATTCCACAGAAAGAAAAAAAAATGGAATTTGGTGGACAGGTAGTGGTATTTACCACAGTTTCTGTTAAAATACTTGATTAACAAAAAGAAGAAACGTACTCTGATTTTTTTGACTTTCAGTCTCTGATATTACTGGCACAGTTAGGTGCATTTATACATATGTTTTTCCTTCTATGTATAATAAAGGATGTGTCCTTTTAATAATTTATATATATATTTTTATTATATTTTAAGTTCTACGGTACATGTGCACAACATTCAGGTTTGTTACATATGTATACATGTGCCATGTTGGTGTGCTGCACCCATTAACTCGTCATTTATGTTAGGTATATCTCCTAATGCTATCCCTCCCCACTACCCCCACCCGACAACAGGCCCCAGTGGGTGATCTTCCCCTTCCTGTGTCCAAGTGTTCTCATTGTTCAATTCCCACTATGAGTGAGAACATGCGGTGTTTGGTTTTTTTGTCCTTGTGATAGTTTGCTGAGAATGATGGTTTCCAGCTTCATCCATGTCCCTACAAAGGACATGAACTCATCCTTTTTTTATGGCTGCATAGTATTCCATGGTGTATATGTGCCACGTTATCTTAATCCAGTCTGTCATTGATGGATATTTGGGTTGGTTCCAAGTCTTTGCTATTGTGAGTAGTGCCGCAATAAACATACTAGTGCATGTGTCTTTATAGCAGTATGATTTATAGTCCTTTGGGTATATACCCAGTAATGGGATGGCTGGGTCAAATGGTATTTCTAGCTCTAGATCCTTGAGGAATCACCACACTGTCTTCCACAATGGTTGAACTCCTTTACAGTCCCACCAACAGTGTAAAAGTGTTCCTATTTCTCCACATCCTCTCCAGCACCTGTTGTTTCCTGACTTTTTAATGCTCGCCATTCTAACTGGTGTGAGATGATATCTCATTGTGGTTTTGATTTGCATTTCTCTGATGGCCAGTGATGATGAGCATTTTTTCACGTGTCTGTTGTCTTCTTTTGAGAAGTGTCTGTTCATATCCTTCCCCCACTTGTTGATGGGGTTGTTTGTTTTTTTCTTGTAAATTTGTCTGAGTTCTTCGTAGATTCTGGATATTAGCCCTTTGTCAGATGAGTAGATTGCAAAAATTTTCTCCCATTCTGTAGGTTGCCTGTTCACTCTGATGGTAGTTTCTTTTGCTGTGCAGAAGCTCTTTAGTTTAATTAGATCCCATTTGTCAATTTTGGCTTTTGTTGCCATTGCTTTTGGTGTTTTAGACATGAAGTCCTTGCCGATGCCTATGTCCTGAATGGTATTGCCTAGGTTTTCTTCTAGGGTTTTTATGGTTTTAGGTCTAACATTTAAGTCTAATCCATCTTGAATTGATTTTTGTATAAGGTGTAAGGAAGGGATCCAGTTTCAGCTTTCTACATATGGCTAGCCAGTTTTCCCAGCACCGTTTGTTAAATAGAGAATCCTTTCCCCATTTCTTGTTTCTGTCAGGTTTGTCAAAGATCAGATAGTTGTAGATGTGTGGTACTATTTCTGAGGGCTCTGTTTCGTTCCATTGGTCTATATCTCTGTTTTGGTACCAGTACCATGCTGTTTTGGTTACTGTTGCCTTGTAGTATAGTTTGAAGTCAGGTAGCGTGATGCCTCCAGTTTTGTTCTTTTGGCTTAGGATTGAATTGGCAATGCGGGCTCTTTTTTGGTTCCATATGAACTTTAAAGTAGTTTTTTCCAATTCTGTGAAGAAAGTCATTGGTAGCTTGATGGGGATGGCATTGAATCTATAAATTACCTTGGGCAGTATGGCCATTTTCACGATACTGATTCTTCCTATCCATGAGCCTGGAATGTTCTTCCCTTTGTTTGTGTCCTCTTTTATTTCGTTGAGCAGTGGTTTGTAGTTCTCCTTGAAGAGGTCCTTCATATCCCTTGTAAGTTGGATTCCTTGGTATTTTATTCTCTTTGAAGCAATTGTGAATGGGAGTTCACTCATGATTTGGTTCTCTGTTTGTCTGTTATTGGTGTATAAGAATGCTTGTGATTTTTGCACATTGATTTTGTGTCCTGAGACTTTGCTGAAATTGCTTATCAGCTTAAGGAGATTTTGGGCTGAGACAATGGGGTTTTCTAGATGTACAATCATGTCATCTGCAAACAGGGACAATTTGACTTCCTCTTTTCCTGATTGAATACCCTTTATTTCTTTCTCCTGCCTGATTGTCCTGGCCAGAACTTCCAACACTATGTTGAATAGGAGTGGTGAGAGAGGGCATCCCTGTCTTGTGCCGGTTTTCAAAGGGAATGCTTCCAGTTTTTGCCCATTCAGTATGATATTGGCTGTGGGTTTGTCATAGATAGCTCTTATTATTTTGAGATACGTCCCATCAATACCTAATTAATTGAGAGTTTTTAGCACGAAGGGCTGTTGAATTTTGTCGAAGGCCTTTTCTACATCTATTGAGATAATCATGTGTTGTTTGTCTTTCGTTCTGTTTATATGCTGGATTACATTTATTGATTTGTGTATATTGAACCAGCCTTGCATCCCAGGGATGAAGCCCACTTGATCATGGTGGATAAGCTTTTTGATGTGCTGCTGGATTTGGTTTGCCAGTATTTTATTGAGGATTTTTGCATCGATGTTCATCAGGGATATTGGTCTAAAATTCTCTTTTTTTGTTGTGTCTCTGCCAGGCTTTGGTAACAGGATGATGCTGGCCTCATAAAATGAGTTAGGGAGGATTCCCTCTTTTTCTATTGATTGGAATAGTTTCAGAAGGAATGGTACCAGCTTCTCCTTGTACCTCTGGTAGAATTCAGCTGTGAATCCATCTGGTCCTGGACTGTTTTTGGTTGGTAAGCTATTAATTATTGCCTCAATTTCAGAGCCTGTTACTGGTCTATTCAGAGATTCAACTTCTTCCTGGCTTAGTGTTGGGAATTTTAGTGTCGATGAATTTATCCATTTCTTCTAGATTTTCTAGTACATTTGCCTAGAGGCGTTTATAGTATTCTCTGATGGTAGTTTGTATTTCTATGGGATCGGTGGTGATATCCCCTTTATCATTTTTTATTGCGTCTATTTGATTCTTCTCTCTTTTCTTCTTTATTAGTCTTGCTAGCGGTGTATCAATCTTGTTGATCTTTTCAAAAAACCAGCTCCTGGATTCATTGATTTTTTGAAGGGTTTTTTGTGTCTCTATCTCCTTCAGTTCTGCTCTGATCTTAGTTATTTCTTGCCTTCTGCTAGCTTTTGAATGTGTTTGCTCTTGCTTCTCTAGTTCTTTTAATTGTGATGTTAGGGTGTCAATTTTAGATCTTTCCTGCTTTCTCTTGTGGGCATTTAGTGCTATAAATTTCCCTCTACACACTGCTTTAAATGTGTCCCAGAGATTCTAGTATGTTGTGTCTTTGTTCTAATTGGTTTCAAAGAACATCTTTATTTCTGCCTTCATTTCATTCTTTACCCAGTAGTCATTCAGGAGCAGGTTATTCAGTTTCCATGTAGTTGAACGGTTTTGGGTGAATTTCTTAGTCCTGAGTTCTAGTTTGAGTACACTGTGGTCTGAGAGACAGTTTGCTATAATTTCTGTTCTTTTACATTTGCTGAAGAGTGCTTTACTTCCAACTATGTCGTCAATTTTGGAATAGGTGCGGTGTGGTGCTGAGAAGAATGTATATTCTGTTGATTTGGGGTGGAGAGTTCTGTAGACGTTTATTAGGTCCGCTTAGTGCAGAGCTGAATTCAATTTCTGGATATCCTTGTTAATTTTCTGTCTCGTTGATCTGTCTAATGTTGACAGCGGAGTGTTAAAGTCTCCCATTATTACTGTATGGGAGTCTAAGTCCCTTTGTAGGTCACTCAGGACTTGCTTTATGAATGTGGGTGCTCCTGTATTGGGTGCATATATATTTAGGATCGTTAGCTCTTCCTGTTGAATTGATCCCTTTACCATTACGTAATGGCCTTCTTTGTCTCTTTTGATCTTTCTTGGTTTAAAGTCTGTTTTATCAGAGACTAGGATTGCAGCCCCTGCCTTTTTTTGTTTTCCATTTGCTTGGTAGATCTTCCTCCATCCCTTTATTGTGAGCCTATGTGTGTCTCTGCACGTGAGATGGGTTTCCTGAATACAGCACACTTTATCTTGACTCTTTATCCAATTTGCCAGACTATGTCTTTTACTTGGAGCATTTAGCCCATTTACATTTAAAGTTAATATTGTTATGTGTGAATTTGATCCTGTCATTATGGTGTTAGCTGGTTATTTTGCTCGTTAGTTGATGCAGTTTCTTCCTAGCCTCGATGGTCTTTACAATTTGACATGTTTTTGCAGTGGCTGGTACCGGTTGTTCCTTTCCATGCTTAGTGCTTCCTTCAGGAGCTCTTGTGGGGCAGGCCTGGTGGTGACAAAATCTCTCAGCATTTCCTTGTCTGTAAAGGATTTTATTTCTCCTTCACTTATGAAGTTTAGTTTGGCTGGATATGAAATTCTGAGTTGAAAATTCTTTTCTTTAAGAATGTTGAATATTGGCCCCCACTCTCTTCTGGCTTGTAGAGTTTCTGCCAAGAGATCGGCTGTTAGTCTGATGGGCTTCCCTTTGTGGGTAACCCGACCTTTCTCTCTGGCTTCCCTTAACATTTTTTCCTTCATTTCAACTTTGGTGAATCTGACAGTTATGTGTCTTGGAGTTGCTCTTCTCGACGAGTATCTTTGTGGCATTCTCTGTATTTCCTGAATTTGAATGTTGGCCTACCTTGCTAAGTTGAGGAAGTTCTCCTGGATAATATCCTGCAGAGTGTTTTCCAACTTGGTTCCATTCTCTCCATCACTTTGAGGTACACCAATCAGACGTTGATTTGGTCTTTTCACATAGTCCCATATTTCTTGGAGGCTTTAGTTGTTTCTTTTTATTCTTTTTTCTCTAAACTTCTTTTCTCACTTCATTTCATTCATTTGATCTTCAATCACTGATACCGTTTCTTCCAGTTGATCAAATATAAATTTCCAAACTGAAATATTTTCACAAAATTATGTGGAAGTAATGTCTCATGTTACATTTGAAATCTAACAGTAAAATAGCAAAATCACGTGATATTTTAAAAGGTATTTTGAGTTCTAATAAAAGGGACATGAATATCAAATGTTTCTAGCACCAAGAAGGTCATCACAGGATCACACTTAGTGTAACTATTTTTCCTCAGCTATACAATGTCCTAAACTTATTTTTACAATGTATCCTTATATGTAGGCTTATTTTTGTCTCATGTTATAAAATATCTTAATAAGTTTGAAAAAGTTTAAAAAAAAAGCATGAAAAAGTTAGAAAAGAGTATGAGGAGTATGAGGGATGGTTACAATAGAAGAGAAAATGAAGTTAATAGTGTTTTGACAACGGACAGCCAGCCCACCAAAGACATCATGTGCATACTGCACTATTTAATCATCACCTTGTGTGCTATCATAATAAGCAGTGAAAAAAAAAATGAAAGCCATAAAGCACTTTGGTAGCAATACGTGCAGTGGGGGAAATAATACACTGTTCTATGTTGGGAAAGCTTAGAATAAACCTGGAAAAGTAGATGTTAAGCCAAAGTGATTAAGACACTTCTTTCTGTACTGTGTTCATCTGGGAGACTGCGAACAAGTTTGAGAAGCTTAAGGGGAAGAATGTCATAGAGAAGGATAATTAATAAAGCAGGAAGCCCTGAGTTTTGCTGTATTTTTAAGCCATATTCCAAAATATCAAGACAACAGGGGAGGCAGCTATAACTGACAGGGAGGTGAACATCACATTACCATCTAATTTTTAAAAAGTATTGATGAAAGAGTCTATACAAGTGAGCAATCATTCAATGTAAAAAATTATAGGCAAAACGAATTTGAGTTTTGAAAGTATACGTCTTTCTCAGCATTTATTTTACTATAGGAGAAGAAAGCATTTGATCACAAAGTCTCCAGAAGAGATCAACTTCATTGCTGGGAGTTAAGTTTCAACCTTTTCTAATGATCATTTTGTAAATCTGCATGCCCTCAAAAAATGTTCAAAAAAATTGTCATTTGGAGTTTCAATATCAACACTAGTTAGTGAGAAGGTTTTTGTAAATTACATACAATGTTAATAACTGTGCTTCCTGAAGGTGAAACAGCCAAATAAAACCTCACAAAGAAGGCTTTACACATTATTGACAATATTCCTAGACAACCACACAGTGTTGTAATATGTAGTGACAACATTCAGGTGGCTTTCCTTTTCTCATACAGGACCTCTCTAATGCCTCCTGTGAACTAGTACGGTATTGCCTCCTTTATAGCTTCTTATGCTTATTTCCCTTTGCAAACAATATGTGGTCTACAGTGTGACTGCCAATCAAGAAGATTCACTGAAAGGCCTTTGGAAATGCTTTTACATAAAAAGGTTTTAGAAATCATTGATAAGGCATGGCAAAGAGTTTCTCCACAAATGATGAACAGTATATCGAAGAAACAGATCCTGCAATTGTGGTTAATTTCAAAAGCTATGAAAAGATAGTCAATGCCAAAAAGAAAAGTTTTGCTCTTGCAATAGTAACTAGCTTAGAAGAGATCAAAGAAATAACTGAAAAGCTTTTAGGTTTCACCTAGTCTGAAGAAGACCATGGTGTAAAAAACCTAAAAGAGTAGTCAATCAAAATGCAAGACACCATTAGCTTGAAGAAATGTGGATTATGCAACAATAAGCATTGTGTTTGAATGTATCATGAGTGTCCTTTCTTTTGAAATGGTCTGATGTCCTTTATAACACCATTCACATAATTCCAAACGCACACACACACACACACACACACACACAAATAAGAACGTGAGTAAAGCTCCATTTTGTATTGGTTTTAAAATTCAAAAGACTTTGCTAAATCCACTAAAAATATTTCAAGATCTTTTTGCTTTGGAATGTCAATAGGAACACCAAAATAATAAAAAAATCTAAGATAGAGCCTCTGAGTCTTAATAGTTTACCTAAAATTCTCCCTTTTTCACCTGGCTGATCCACACCATCATCTTTCACACCCAGTGACACTGATCTACTTCTCTTTCCCACCTTATTTCTGAACTTTTCTTAAAGCTTCAAGTCTCTACCTCAGCTAGTAACCATTTGCTCCAGAAAATTGCTGTTAAAGAAGGGTTCAGCTGTTAAAGAAGGGTAATAGTACCTTAGACTTTTTGGGACATATGTTCTCTGTCACAATTACTCAACTCTGCCCTTATATAGTGAACACAGACATAGACAATATGTAAACTAATGAGTGTGGCACTGTTACGATAAAGCTGCATTTAAAAACCCAGGTGGTAAGACAGATTTTGCCTGGAAGTTGTAGTTTGCTAATTTCTGTGGTGGACAATCTTCAAATATGCTCACTATAAATTATTTTCCTTCCTTATATGCACATGCTTATGCTTCATCTGACACCAAGAGGTAGAATCTAAATCTCCTTCTCTTTAAATCTGAGCTGATCTTAAAATAAACTTGTCACTAAGAGAATGCAACAGAAATAATGTTCTGGGACTTCTGAAGCTAAATAAGAAGACTTGCAGATTCTGCTTGGACGTCTTGAAATGCTTGCTCTTGGAATGTTTCCTATATGAAGTTAGTCACCATACCATGAGAAGATCAGGTATAGGTGCTCTGCTAGATGGCTCCAGGTCCTGGGCAACAGCTAGTATCAACTGCCAGCTGTGTACATGAACAATCTTGGACATCCAATCCAGCTGCATCTTTAGATAACTACAATGCCAGCTTCCATCTGACTGTCACCACGTGAAAAACCGTAAGCTAGAAGGATCCTGCAGAGTCCAGTCAACCCACAGAACTGTAAGTGTTGATAATATTAGGCATGAAGAGATAACCAGAACAATCCCCTAGTTTTCATTTGTCATTCTATATTTTTAGATAATTTCATTGTATTTTGTATAACTGTTTTTTTTTTCTAAATACGTTTATTTTATTGCATTTGACATGCCTTGTCAAAAATAAATGCTTATGGTAAGGAGTGCAAACCACACAGTGTACTGCACTTACTGCTTCTTTTAAATGGCACATATTATTCTTTTGGTCATCAGGAACTCATGTTTTAAAACATTTAACATTCTAACATGGTAGTTTGTTACTTATACATACTCATATTAAATAATTGGTTGAAGATTGGAGATTGACATGCAATGCATTATAATTTCTCCCATTGATACAATATGAAATGGACTTCCAGTAGTTATTTTCACATAGAACTTCTGATTTTCAGAAATGAATTACTGACATTAATGGGGAGTGCCTAGATAACCTATTTTAGTCTGTAACTATAAAGCAAAGAAAATTGAATTTGCCATTACTCAGTCTACAGATGTGACTTTGTTTAAATACTGTCTTATTTGATCTATATGAATAGTTGTGTTAGTTTGCAATAAAATTACATCCAATATATTTGAATTAAAATGTTTCAATACTATTAGATTTAGACTGAGAAGTTAAATGTTTTGTAAGTAAAAACAATCTTTATTTCATCTGGCTTATTTAGGCTTTTAATAAGAAGTGACAAGTTTGGGGAACATGATTTTAAGTGACTGTTTACCTAGTTTAAGCCCAGAAATAAACTAAAGGCATTATGGAAAAAAATACTGCAAAGCGGTTTATAGTGGTTTTGCTGTCCTTCCTTTTGATTACATGGCAGTGAGAAGAAAAAAAAAAAAACAAACCCTGCTTTGTTTTTTTAATTTGCATTTTAATGGGAGCTATGTTAACCTAGGCTGCTTCGCTGTTCACAATCATTCAAGGTTTAAAGACAAATATGTGATATACTGGTAGTGATAATTAACATTCTAATCTAGAAAAAAACACAAAATAAAGCCTTGACACAGAGGCCAGAGCATTAAGTGTAATACAGACTTAGTGAGCACACTTGTTCTTCCCCAAGGCATTGTTGTGACCTAAATACGAACAATTTTCTTTACTCCATTCTAGAGTTCTGTAAAAAACATATGTCAGGCTTGGCTTGTAAAATCAGTGGACACCTTTCTATGCTTGGGCCCAAAACCCTGAAACAGATCCAGAAAAAGCAACAGTTCTGATGGGACATTACAGTGTGTTTGGATATTCCATATTTCACTTTGTAAAATAAGCATTTGAGTTACAAAAAAAAAAAAAAATGTGTACCTGTGTTTGAAAAAGTTCAAGCTCCTAACAGATGTCACATGTATTTGGTTGCACTGTAAACAAAAGAAAAATACACCAAAATAGTAAAGACATAATTCTATTAATAAAAGTAAACAGACATTGACTTACCACAATAGAGTTCGGGCTTAAGCATAAAATAAAGTCACAAATACTATTTACGTATGTTTTACTATGCATATGTATAAAATATGTAGAAAAATTAAGCCATCTATAAGCTGGAAAGCTTGGAAGTGTGCTGTCCTCAGACTCTATTATCACTGAACTTAGAAGAGTATATTTTGGCAGCATTATTGGATTGAAGTCCCAAGGGCCAAATTAAAATAAGACTTGCACCATATGTAGACATACAAAATGTTGCTTGTTGGATACTGCCATAAACAATATGTTACAGGACATCCCAACCTTGTGCTTCTTTCTCTGGGGCTCCCAAGGGTAGAAGAAAAGTATTTTTCATAAAATATGTTTTCTTCCTAAGTGGCAAGGCATACAGAAGAAATAAATAGAACGGTGACAGAAGCAGATACCAGATCCCGGATATCAGAAGCTATAAAAATACTGGTATGCCCATAGCACTGATAGAATATTTAATTGGGGGAAACCTTGTAGGCAACAAAGAAAGGCTCTGCAGGGCTACAACGACGTTTCCAGAAATTTCTTTGAACTATATGTTTCCAGGAGAATTCCTACTGTATGCTTCATTTATTCTGACTAATTTTTAAACAGGAAAAATAAACTCCAAAAGTCTGAAATGGCCACTTTATAAACTTTAAAATAAACCTAAAAGTGTGTTCAGAGAAAATATACATTTAATTTGAAATACACAATTAACTCTCTGAATATTTGCCATAAAATGATAAATATCTAGATTAGTTTAATTGTTAGTTCAATTTATAGTTAGTTGAATTGCCAAAATTGACTAGCTGGTATATTACAGCGCTTCAGTGTGTTATGGGGGAAAATAAGGTTTACTAAGATGAAATTCGCATTATCAGGGTCTTATTTACAGCTTCTAATATGTTCTTGAGCAGAAGATAAAGAAATTATAAACAATTCTTACTGCATATTATTCCCCTGAAACTTGTATCTGACTGGTAACCAATGTTCTAAATTAAAGAAACATCATAATAAAACCTTGTGTGCCTTGCTCACAAGGCAGACTGTATCATATAGGTTAATTTCTTAGTTTGAGGTTTGCTTGTATTTGTGGTAGTTTCAAGACTCTGAAGAAGAAATCTTTGATGTTAGTGGAAAGCATTTCTTTCCACCATTGCTACTATTTTTCTCCTTCAAAGCACATGTTTGAAACATAGGAACACATGAATATTCTGGATAAGATTATATCATTTTTATGAGGTCCCAGATTCAAAGAGTAAATTTCCTGGAATTTATATTATCACATCTTCCCATTTTTCCATTTAAAAGACTGCTCAATTGATGTTTCGCTTTAAACAGATAAATGTATTATTGAAAGATTTTGTGTTTAAAAATTACTTTTAAAAAACAGATTAATTTAGCCTAGTTTGGAATGACATTTTTTTAAGATAGAAAAAAAAATCTCAGAATTTTGAGCATGATTGGTGAAACACATTAACCATTTTTTTTCTTTTAATGGAAAAGATATACTAATGATGGATTGTCCATCGAAGTTTACTTTTGAAGACTCTCAGACAGCTTATATACACTTACATGTGGAAAGTTATAGCAACGGAGCAGTAAAATATTACTGCAGATCACTTGAGATTTAGCAAAAGCCTTTTATGATATTAGGTAACCTCCTGGAAATGTGATTCTATTCTACCTTCACTGAGTCCAAGATATACTGTAAAGATTCAAATCCCTAGAGATCTTCATGCTGCCATAAACAAAAACCACAGTTGTTTTTGAAACGTATTCCATCACTGTGGAAGGAAGAGGGAAGATTGCTTTTTTTTCCCTTGTATTCCTTATATATGTAGTTCATATAATGGACTAACACTCCATGAATAATATTGGGAAATGCAATGTTAAAGTATAATAAGAAGTGTGAATCTTTCTAGTTAAAATGGCAATCAAAAAGTTACTTGAATTTTAATGTGTTCTGTTAATTTATAACTCAAGTATTGATTACAATATTTATAGAAAAATATATAAAATATTAACGGAGTATTGCATTTATTTAAAACATTTGACTTTGGAATTGAAAAAAAAATTCAATTCCCATTATCCCACTTTCCTGGGCAATCTAACTTCCCAGAAACATCGTTTCCCCATTTCTAAGGTGGAAATCATGCATCATATGATTGTTTAATGTTTTCAACAGCAATTATTTATTCAGTATCTACTATGCGTCCAAAAACTCAGGCTCAACACCTGTTGGGAAAAGAGACAATTGTCAACAAAACTTTGTTCTGGTCCTCATGGTACATATATCTCAACGGATGAGAGTCATGATGCTAAATAAATGAATATAAAATTGAATACATAATAATGCACTTTATGGGGGGTGAGAAGTGCTCCTTTAGACTACTTTTACTCTGCCTCAGTAGAGTCTCAACCCAGCTGCCAGAGTAATGTGGTTCAAATGTAATACAGAACATGTCACTCTGCTTAATGTGTCCATGGCTTCTCATCTCAATCAGGGTTAGAGCCTAAGGTCATCCCAGCCTGGTGCCCAGTTGCCTGCCTGGCCTCATCTTCTGCTGCATTTGCCCTTGCTCAGCAGGCTCCAGCTATTTGCATTTCCTAGCTTTTTCCTCCTCAGTCCCTTTGGACTTCACATTTCTTCAGCCTGCCATACTCTTATGCATATTTCCATGTGGTACAAGCCTTCACATTCTTGAGTGTTTAGTAAAGAACTAATTTTTCACAGAGGCCTTCCCTGAAGAACATTTTGAAACGTACAACCCCCAAACACACCGGTTTTTCTCACTCCCTTTCCTTCTTCATTTTTCCTGTGACTCAGACCATCTGTCATAACAGGATTTTACTTCTTGCTTTCTTGTCTGTCTTCCCACTACCTTTTAAACTCCATGAGGGCAGAGGTTTTTGTCTCTTTTACTCACTGCTGTATTCCCATTGTCTAGGACAAATTCTGCTGTGTAGTAAGTAATTGTATTAGTCAGGGTTCTCTAGAGGGACATAACTAATAGTATAGGTGTGTATATAAAGGGGAGTTTAGTAAAGAGTATTGACTCACACAATCACAAGGTGAAATCTCACAGTAGGCTGTCTGCAAGCTGAAAAACAAGGAAGCCAGTCCGAGTCCCAAAATCTCAAAAGCAGGGAAGCCAACAGTCCAGCCTTCAGTATGTGGTTGAAGGTCTGAGGGCCCCTGGCAAACCAATGGTATAAGTCCAAGAGTCCAAAATCTGAAAAACTTGGAGTTTGATGTCCAAAGGCAGGAAGCATCCACCAGCATGGGAGAAAGATGAATGCAGAAGACTCAGGCCAGTCTAGCCCATCCACTTTCCTCTGCCTGATTTTATCCTAGCTGTGCTGGCAACTGATTGGATGGTGCCCACCCAGATTGAGAGTGGGTCTGCCTCTCCCAGTCCACTGATTCAAATGTTAATCTTCTTTGGCAACACCCTCACAGACACACACAAGAACAATATTTTGCATCCAATCAGGTTGACAATATTAATGATCACAGTAATCAGTGAATATCTATTGATTGGTCTGGTCAGGGCGGACTTATTTGAGGAAGTGACATTTAAACTAAGAAACTACTAGGAGTAATGAAGACTAGGAAAAGCTATTCAAAGAGGAGGAAATTGTGAATTGATAACCCTTGAAATTAGCAAGAGCTTGCTCTAGGGAGAAACTGAAACAAGGCTCTGGATTGGGTACAGGTTAGTAAATAGTGGCTTTAGATGCAGCAGGAGAGTTGGACAGGAGTCAGAACACACACACAGCAAGACTTCTTAGTAAAGAATAATATTATAGTAAACTTTATTTTTTAAAGAAAATAATTCATTTAAAATTTGGAACATAAGAAAAAAAGAAGAAACATTAAAATTATACTTTATTTGACCAATTGAAACAAAGAAAAAAACAGGGAAAGAAAAAGAAAACTAACATAGATGAGAACAGAGAATAAGAGTTGACTGAGAGTGAAAACAGGATTACAGAATGATAAAGAGATTAGTACAATATTCAACAGATAGATATAAAGATGAAAAAGAAAACTAAAACAAATTTTTAGAAAATCCTTAATTTACTTTTTAAAAAATGTCTATAAGTCATGACTTTAGAGATATCAGCGATGAGGCAAAGAATTGAGGGTGGCTGACATAGTTCAGGCAAGAGTGTAAGCAGAAGGGATTGGGGAAAAATAAGACATGGAGGAGGAAGAACTTAGGTGAGCAAAGGGACTAGATGTGTGATGCAAGGAGGATGGAATAGATCACTGTGAACTTAGGTATTAAACAATGGGTTTCTGAAATAAAATTTAGGTCATGAAGGAAAACTAGAGAATGGCAGGAAATAAAGATAATTGAAGAAATAAAGTCAAGAATAAAATCAACATTTTATGTTTACATTTATGTAATCATTTCTGTTTTCATTATATATCAATGACTTTTTTCACATTTTTAAAAATTTGCTTTTTACATTTTGTGATTTGATAACTCTCTCCAAATTCCACTTTCTACAGCATTCCTGTTAGTGCTGTTGTAAACATATTTTCTGCTCCATCACTGCCAAAATCCTTCTCTGAAAACTTCCTGCTCTTGTGGCTTTTCGCTCCAACATCTCTCTTTGACCCTAAGACAGCCACCTCCTCTTCTGTTCCTGATTAGAACACACTGGCCTAGAACATTCCCCAATCCCTAGCCCCTTGTCTAACTGATTCTGAGGCTAAATGGCAGCTGCTCCAACACTAAATCCATATTTCATATTTTTATATTTGAAACATCTCTGCATAGCATGAGCAAATAATTTTTTGTACCAAAAAAGGGACCACCAACAGAATGGGATACTGGCTGAAACAACAGGCATGAGCAGAGACTGTCTTGGTCATAACTACCTTTAGGGAACATATCTTGGTTAATCTGCTGGGGTTGCCACTTTGTCCCTCAGGAATGCCATCTCAGGGTAGAAATAGGGCATCCCTGTATAGGGCGTTGGAAACAGCAGCAGCAGCAGCACCTAACACTGGAGGAAGGAGTATTCATCATGCACTGTGCTAAGCCCTTGGCTTTAGTTTCACACATTTATATAATTGTATTTGTTGATTTCAAGGCCAGGGCAGGAAAAGCCAAGTAAAACTGCACTTTACATTTTACTTAATGACAGATAAAATAACCCGTGTAATTCAGTATAGTCTTTTTGAGATATTCAGTCAATCCTCTTTATTAAAGGTAGTTATATTTTAGGAAGTTGCTGCAAACATTACTGCAAACACTGAATTAGCGAATATGGAACCATTGCTCCTTGGGGAAACACAAAGTTAGGTTCCTGCAAATTTTCTGGCTGCAAAATTTTTATCAGCCAGTTAATACATAATCTTGTTTTAAGTGTGTTTCTGTTAAAGACACTTTATTTAATATATAACATTGATTCATTAACTTTGAACCTCAGGACCAACAGCACCATAATTCATGGTTGTATAAAGCTTCTCTAACATAGGTATCTGTCCCTTAAGGCACATCACAGACATCTTGCACTTAGGAACACTAGACAGCACGTCAGCGCTATGGCTGGAGACCATTTTAAATCACAAAATCAGCAACAAAAAGCATAAGCATGAGGGAAATGTGGCACTAAATAGACCACAAAAAGAAAACTTACATAGTATGAGAACTGAAACAAGAAAGCAGAACATCAACTTGTTCAGCCTCAGCTGGGCACATGGGCATCTGGAGACTCAAATTTTCGCTACCTGTATATGTTGGCAAGTGACCATACAAATGCTGTGAGTATAGATTTTTTTGGGTATGGGTAGACAAATTCACAAATACGGAATCCACAAATAACGACAACCTCTTTTAAACTGAATCACGTCACTCCCCTGTTTAAAAATCATGCAATTTCTTCTCAGTACTTTTGGAATAAAATATAACCGGGTTAACATATGGCATGCAAGGTCTTACATGATATGACTCTGCTTACCTTTCTAATTTCTTATGCCAGAGTCTTCATAACTCACTACACCCAAAGACATTGACATCTTCCCAAATTTATACTTCCAGCCCTAGCCGTTTTCTTAGCTCTGGGCCCTGGGCTTATGTATCCAACTGCATATTGAAGATCTTGGTTTAGATGCTTATGAAGCAATGAAAACTCAACAAAGCCAAAACAGAATTTATGATATTTCTTTCTAGTTCTGCTCCTCGCTCATTCTTATACATCACAGTGAATGTTACCACTTCCAAAAGATGCTGTGTCCACCTCAGCCTTTTTTCTGATCGTATATCATGCTAAGCTTACTTTCATCTTTGAGCCTTGTCATTTACTGTTTCCTCAGGCTGGAACTCCCTCCATTCAGGTGTTTTCAAAGCTGTATTCTCCTTTATTTTCAGGTCAAATATGTCATGCTCATACATCCTTTGCTACCAAATCATACTATCATATGAACTTGTTTCATCTTCTCTGCAGCACTTTTCATGATCTGAAATTCTCTGCCTCATTTATGTGTGTACAGTTATTGTTTAAACTGCCTCATTCCATTGGAACATAATACTCTGTCTGGATGGTAGCTACCTTTTCTTTTTTACCATCTCCTTCCCCTTACTTAGAACAGGCCCTGTATCTGTTGCTGCCTGGTCTTTTTTAGGGCATCACCTGCACAAATGTCATTCTGCTCCAGAGCCTTTGTCGCAGTGTGGATTGGCAAACCATGAACATTCTTCATGTCTCATCTGAAATGTCACTTCCTCAGTAAAACCTTTCCAAACCACCCACCCTAAAATAGTCTTCTTGACCATCTCTCAGTATTTTATCACATGACACTCTATTTGTGTTTATATCAAGTTTTTACTTGTTTAATGCCTATCTTATCCCCTGGAACAGGGGTTGGCAAACTAAGACCCGTGGGCCAAATTTGCCCTACTGCCTATTTTTTTATAAAGAAATGTCTGTGGGAACACAGCCATACCTCTTTATTTGTATATTGTATGTGGCTGGTTTTGTGCTACAACAGCAGAGTTGATTCATTGCAACAGATACCATATGGCCAACAAAAGTCTAAGGTATTTACTATCTGGCCTTTTACAATTTGCTGACTCCTGCCCTAGATATGGGCTCACTGAGGTCAGAGATTCTATTGCTTATTCCACAGCTGCATACCAGTACTTAACTGAGTACCACACATGGTTATTACTTAACTATTATTTCTTGACTGGTTGTTGAATAACTTAATATTGTCAACAATGTGATTAAGAAAAATATTCAAAATACACAAAATCTTTTTTTGCGAGCATAGGTTGTTCTTTAACTACTTGATCCTAATTTTTTGAACTATACTTATTTATACTTATTAGCTACATTAAATATAGTTTTAATGCTACATAACAAATGTCTGTAGCAAATGTTTGTGATGTAGCATTAAAACAACAAAAACAACACAGATAAATCCATCTAGTAAATATCTATTGCTGAACTGTTACATAGAAAATCTTTGTGAGGATTTGAGCCCCTAGGTAATTTCCAAAGAAAGTTTTAGAATGTGGTGAATTTGTTTTTTCTGTGCCAGGCTGCCATTACAGGTACCATTCCCCACTCTTTTTTTTGGCATGGCATCACTAAAGAGAATATTTCAAACACTATTCTAAATCACCTTTCCCCCATTAGTACAAATATATTGTTGTGTATCTTTTGACATTGGATCTTTGTCTGTGTTGCACTAACTTGAATCTGACCTCTTTGAACTTTGTTCAGTTCATCTCTCACTGCCTTTCCAATTTGCCAAGTTCATTTTGAATACTGAATCCATCTTCCATGAGTCGTTCTGTCCTTATTCTCTTCAGGAGATTGAACTCATCTACAAATTTGATGAGCCTATTCTCTATTTCATTTTCCAGGTCATTGAAGAAACACTTAAGCAGCCCTCAGTGTAAAGGTGACCCCTTCAAAACATCACTTGTTATGTCTCCCTGGGCTGACACTAATTCATCAGTAACATTTCTCTGGGTATGGATGGCCATTCAATCTACTGACTATTGTTGGCATAAAATAACAGAGCAGAAAAAAACGAGTTTACTTAAAATTTTCAGGAAAAGTACTTTGTCTTCTGCCACACTAAAAATATGCAGAACAGTGGATCATGCTGTTTAGAAATTAAATATCTTTTGTATATGGAGAATTATATTCTTGGTTTGTGTAGTCAGCTTTGCAATGTGGCCTTTCGTAAACATTGTGATTAGAAAGATAGTTGATCACTCTTGTTTTGTCACAGAATACTCTGTGTTTGTTTTCAAGTCTCATTTGTATCTGTTATTCTTTTTCCCCTGTGTTTGAGTAATTACCAAATGCAGCTCATCATACTATTTTCTGGAATTATTCTTTGCTCTGTTATTACAGTTAGAGCCTCAGCTTAAGTCATCACTACCTGTAGCCAAACTACTGAAAAAAATTTTTTTTTTTCAAATGATGGCATTCTTGTCTCCAAACTCTTGTGAAGCTCTCAGAGGGAAATATTTTGTCAAATACAACGTTTCATGATTCCCATTCTGAGGATCCACAAGTGCCTTTCAATTGACACTCAAAATAAAATAAAACGCTCAATGTGGTATTCAGGGCCTTCTCCTTGTTAACATTTACTCTCCAGTGCTTAAAGCTCAGTTGACACATGTATTCTGATGAGCAAGCACGGTTACCAACACAGTGGCTCCATAATCACTAACATAATTTAAAACAACATTTTCTGGCAACTTAGAATATGCTTTTATTAGCAGGATTGTTATCATTATTATTTTATCAATTTGCTTATCTTTACCAACCCACAAGTCACTAGTAGTTTGAAGCATTCCCATGTAGTTTTGAACACAATTTATATTTGTAGATGGGCTTTACTGACTGAAAAAAAAAATTAAAAAAGGAGATTGCTCTTGGCATCATTGATAATCAATGCCACTAGAAGAGAATACAAAAGAACCTTTAAAAACATTACCTAACATGTTTTTGTAGTTTCAAAAAGCCACAGGGCAATATTTTAAAACTATTTACTAATAATTTAACTACAGTTTGTCTAATCTGAACAGTATTAATAATGTTACATTTACCCACTGCATCTAGTATAATGCCTTGTATATAGTAGATTCTCAATGAAAAACTGTTGAAGAATTATTTGTTTGTCAGCATAGACACATAAAGATATGCATTTCTAACTTCATTTTCCTGTTTTACAAATGTGTACAGGGAAATGAAAAATGAGAGAGAATAAGAAAAACTTACATAAATGCTAGATTTACATAGCACCTGTTAAGCACTGTGCTTTCGGGGCATAATAGGCAATTTTTGATAGTGATTAAAGATTAATTAATGAGGGGAAGTAGAAGGATATATAAAATTATATGAGGTTATTT
Organism: Pongo abelii; assembly: GCF_028885655.2. Taxonomy (NCBI): domain Eukaryota; kingdom Metazoa; phylum Chordata; class Mammalia; order Primates; family Hominidae; genus Pongo; species Pongo abelii. Next base: position 92,000,983 of record NC_071991.2, read on the forward strand.
CTAAATTTAAAGAATTCCTCTTTGGATGAAATTACTTTCCTTCATTAAGCAATGACAAGGTACAAAATAAATTTTACAATTCCATAAACGCTAATTATATTTAACATGTATTAAATAGTCAATCAATGTTTAAAAGTCTAAAAGATTGTAAAAACTCTAATTATCAAGAAAGAACTTATGCAATCGAAAATTTAAAAGAAATTTTTCTTTTAAATTTTCTTATAAATCTTTTAATTATATTTATAATTAAAAAAGGAGAAAATTTAAAAGATAAAAAATAAAAAGAGGCTGGGCACGGTGGCTCGTGGCTGTAATCTTAGCACTTTGGGGGCTGAAGAGGGCAGATCACGAGGTCAGGAGTTCGAGACCAGCCTGACCAACATGGTGAAACCCCGTCTCTACTAAAAATACAAAAATTAGCCGGGAGTGGTGGTGCACACCTATAATCCCAGCTACTGGGGAGGCTGAGGCAGGAGAATTGCTTGAACCTGGGAGGCAGAGGTTGCAGTGAGCCAAGATCAGGCCACTGCATTCCAGCATAGGCGACAAAGACAGACTTCATGAAAAAAAAAAAAAAAAAAACCCACAAAGAAAAAAACTCATACATATATGGCTAATCTAAAGTATCGACATGTGATTCTTTTTTTTAAATATAAACATAGTATTGCTAAAATAAAGATTTGAGAAAACTTAGATGAGTTTAGATTGGTTAGAAAGTTAGGAAGAGTTAGTTGTGTTTAAATGAGTTAGAAAAATTTGCTAATTTATGATTGGACATATTATAATAAGATTTTATTCTTGATTATTGCTCTACCAAAATCTGGATTTACTAAATAAGTTGTACTTCCTTGTACTTTCCCATCACATAAATAAAATGACACATGTAACATGCCACTGTGAAATGTCGAAGTATTGTAGAATGATTATTTGAACAATGAAAACCAGCTTTCACTCCTCTGATACTTCCTGCCTAAAGGATTTTTAACATTTGCTTTAGTTTTTCAGATTCCTTTAGTGCTCTTTAAAAAGCAATTCCAAATAAGTATAATCAAAATGTGCTATGGTAAACTTCTACTAAATAATGGTGACAAGTTTTAAATCTTGGTGGTAGAAAATGTTTTTATATAGACACTTATAGAAATATTCTTGACATATGGAAATACAGTTAACCATCCTTTTCTAACACATACAAGGTAGAAAGTAAAGATTTAATAATCATTCTGATGGTCAATGCTAGCAAGTCAAGCTAGCTATATGCATTTGAATGCTCATAATTACTAAATTAGCCCACATTAAGAGGTAATGTGGCATGTTTCTAGTAATTTGTATCTTACCATCTGTCTCCACCACTTCCCAGCTGTGTAACTTTTGGTAAATTATTTAGTATATTGTAGCTTTATTTCCTCATGTATAAAATTGGATAAGAGTAGGAACTAATTCATACAGCTATTATGAGGGATAAATGAATTAACACTTGTAAAGTAATGCATTAGTTTCCCAGGGCTGGTATAACAAATTACAGCAAACTTCATCACTAAAAACAACAAAAATTTATTCTCTCACAATTCTGGAGACCAGAAGTCCAAAATTAAGGAGTTGGCAGAGTTGGTTACTTCTGGAGGCTCTGAGCGAGAATCTGTTCCATAATTCTTCGTTTCTGGTTGTTGCCAGGAATACTGCCTGTTCCTTGGCACATAGAGCAATCTTTGCCTTCATCATCACATGGCACATTCCTCTGTGTGTCTCTGCAGCTTTTTCTCCTATAAGAATACCGGTCATTAAATCTAGAGGTAATCCTAAATAGAGAATAATCTCTTTTTGCAGTCCTTAACTAAATTATATCTGCAAAAACCCTATTTCCAAATAAATTTACATTCTGAGTTCTGAGATTTTATCAAACTGAAAAGCTTCTGCTCAGTAAACAATTAACTAAGTAAAGAGACAACCCATAGAATGAAAGAAAATGTTTGCATTTTCTTAACATATCTGTTAAGGTGTTAATATCCAAAACATATAAGAAACTCAAACAACTCAATAGTTTATAGTTTGAAAGGAGACAACCCATTTAAAAGAATGGGCAAAGGACCCAAATGTCTTCTATTTCTCAAAAGAAGACATAAAAATGGTCAACAGGTATATGAAAAAATGTTCAACATCACTAATCATCAGAGAAATGCAAATTAAAACCACAATGAGATATTACTTCACATCTGCTGCAATGACTCTTATTAACAAGGTGGAAGATAAGTAATGCTGGTGAGGATGTGGAGAAAAGAAAATCATTGCACACTATAGGGGAAGTATAAATTAGCATAATTATTAGGTAAACAGTGTGAAAGTTTCTTTAAAAAACAAAAATAGAACTACCATATTCCAGTAATCCCACCACTAGATATATATTTAAAGGAAATAAAATCAGTGTGTTGAAGAGATATCTACACTCCCAGATTTATTACAATATTACTAAAAATAGCCAAGATATAAAATCAATCTATGTGTTCATTAATGAATGAACAAAAAAACATGGTATGTATACATAATGGAATACTATTTGGCTTCAAAAAAGAAGGAAATCCTGTCATTTTACAAAAGTATGGATAATCCTGGAGGACATTATGCTGAATGTAAGAAGCCAGGCACAGAAACACAAATATACCATGCTCTCACTTATATGTAAAATCTGAAGAGTTGACCTTATAAAACTACAGAATAAAATGATGGTTAACAAGTGCTAGGGGTGGGGTGGAGTGAGGTTGAAGAGATGTTGAGCAAAGGATAAAAATTTAAGTTAGGAGGAATAAGTTCAAGAGATCTGTTTTACAACATGGTGACTATAGTTAATAACAATGTATTGTCTTTAAAATTGATAACAGATTTTAAGTGTTCTCATTACAAAAAAAGATAAGTGTATGAAATAATGCATGTGTTAATTAGCTTAATTTAGCCATTTTACAATGTGTACATATTTCAAAACATCATGTTGTACATAATAAATATATATAATTTGTGTTGATTTAAAAAAGTAAAGTGTTTACAAAATTTATCGAGAAAGAAATATTATACAAAAAACAGCCATGTAACAAACCTGTGCATGTAATCTCTGAATCTAGAAAAAAAATAAATGTAAATAAATAAATAAAGCAAAAACAACCAAAAGAAGATAGATTAAAACTGTTTACTGACTAAAAATATTGTATGAGTCACATGATAAACTTTGTTACCATTGTTAAAATAATTAACTCTATATTAACATGAATAAATCTGTAGTGTTGGGTTTTAAAAAGTAAACTTTAAAACCCATGAAATACTATTAATGCAAATTAATACTATTACCTCTTAAAATTATAAAAACCAAATTTATGGAGAGCTAGAAGAGGTATCGAGCTTGGGAGAACAGAGAATATCAGATACTTCAAACCTTCTGTAATAATTACTCTTAGAAATACTAAACAGTTTTTCAATTTAATCTACAACAGTGATATGGTTCAGCATTGTACCCACCCAAATCTCATCTTGAATTTTAGCTCTCATAATTCCCATGTGTTTTGGGAGGGACCCAGTGGGAAATAATTGAATCATGGGGGCGGTTTCCTCCCTACTGTTCTCGTGGTAGTGAATATGTCTTGTGAGATCAGAAGGTTTTATAAAGGGAAACCCCTTTCTCTTGGTTCTCATTCTCTTTTGCCTGCTGCCATGTAAGATGTCCTTTTCACCTTTCATCATGATTGTGAGGCCTCTCCAGCCACGTGGAACTGCGAGTCCATTAAACCTCATTTTCTTGATAAATTACACAGTCTCAGGTATGTCTTTATCAGCAATGTGAAAGCATACTATTACAAATAGTATCAAAAAGAGTAAAATACTTAGGAATAAATCTAACCCACAAGGCAAAATATGTGTACAGTGCAAACTTTAAAAAGTTGCTGAAAGATACTAAAGTCACATAAAAAATAAAAAGATATCCCATGTTTATGGGCTGGAAGACTTCATATTGTTGAGTTCAATATTACCCAATGTGATCTATAGATTCAGTGTAATCTCTGTCAAAATTTCAATTGTGATTTTGCAAAGATAGAAAAATCTTTCCAAAAATTTATACACAGTCTCAAAAAACCACAAATTAGCAAAACAATCTTGAAAAAAAATCACAAAACACAAAGTTAGAAGTCTCACACTTTCTGATTTTAAAACTTACTGCAAAGCTACTGTAATCAGAAGACTGTATGGTGGCATAAAAATGGACATACACACCAATGGAGCAGAATACAGAGCCCAAAAATAAACCTTAACATATATGGTGAAGTGATTTTTAACAAGGTTGACAAGACCGTTCAATGAGGAAAAGGCTGTTTTTTCCACAAATGGTGTTGGTAAAACTGTATATCCACATTCAAAAGAATGATTTGAACTGTTACCTTATGCCATATACCAAAATTAATAAAAAATGGATTAAAAACACAAATGTCAGAGCTACAACAATAAAACTCTTGGAAGAAAACAGAGGAAAATCATTATATTATTGGATCTGGCAATGATTTTTTGGCTATGACACCTAAAGCACAGGCAACAAAAGAAAAAAAGAGGTAAACTGGACTACATCAAAATTTAAAATATTTGTGCATCAAAAGACACAATCAATAGTCATCTCAGCTCACTGCAACCTCTGCCTCTGGGACTCAAGTGATCCTCCTGCCTCAGTTCCCTGGAGTAGTTGGGGCTATAGCCACATGCCACCATGCCCAGCCAATTTTTGTATTTTTTTTTTTGGAGAAATGGGGTTTCACCATGTTGCCCAGGCTGATCTGGAACTCCTGGGCTCAAATGATCTGCCCTCCTTGGCCTCCCAAAATGCTAGGATTACAGGATCCACTCATATTTAAAGTCAAATTCCAACTTAAAATAGTTTCTCCTCCAAATATTTCTACTTCTCCCAAATACTGATCTTCATTTTAATTGGTAAAGGAGAGACTTTTAGTTTCCTCTCCAAAGTATTTAGCTGTACTTCTCAGTAATATATTTCTGATTTATATTTCAGGTAGTTAACACAACTACATTATCAACCTTCCTTACCGCCAGTGAAGCCAACATTATATAAACAAAAGTTTATATGTGGACCATTTTGGATTGGCCCTTTAACACCTGGTATGGGCTTGTTTTTATCCTCTCTACCAAACTTTTGGTCACCACAAAAGCAATGACCAGAATTCCAGCAGCTATTTTTTTTTCTTACCTTGAAAATTACATCCATTAGATGGAAATGGCAGGGCAGAAACAAAGAAGATGGTGGATCTCTTATGTTTTGAGAAATGATGCCCTACAAGACTTGGAATGCTACTGGTGGACTTCTCTTACTTGAACAAGAAAGAAACACTGAATAAACAGTGGTCTTGTTTAATCCACTCTAATTTTCTGTTATTTGTGAAATCAATTTTGACTCAGCCTCTTTCATCTCTAATTCGTTATCAAGTATTGTTGCTTTTAGCTTTGAAATTTCTCTTGAATATAAGACTTTTTTTGTTAGTTTGTTTCTAATATCATTATCATTAACCAAGTCCATTTGGTAATTCTACAAAATTAAACTTGGTAAGTTTTTTCGCATTTTTGAGAAATATTATGAAAAATATTATGATACACAAACATTTGAAAAAATATTTTGGACATCTATACTAGAATCTAGTCACCATATTAGAAATTGGAGATATAAAGACATTAATTAACTACCTCAAGTTTCTATTTAATTCATTTTATAAAGTTCCAGTTTAGAGACCTCATCACAGCTCAACTTCAAAAGTAGGTGTTGCAATTCCATTTATTGAATAGGATTAGGGAAGTTAAATTACTATTAAGTGGTGGAATCAGGATTTGGGTCAAAGACTGTTTTTAAATCCTATCCTTTCCAGTGAACTACAAGCACGTGGCATAAACATGGGAGTAGAAATGAGAAAGGAATGCTACAAGGACTAGAGTGTATCAGTCTGCAGGGATACTTTTATGCTGAGGGAAAAGTGACGATCAAATCAGGAAAGTAGGTCAGTGCCTGAGTTATTGCAGCAGCCTCAGAGGCAGTCTTGCATTTTGCTAATCCCTTCCAATTAATCTTTCCCAAACATGATATTTATCATGCCAGACACTTACCAGAAAACTTCTAACAGTGTTTCTTTGTTCTACACAATCTTGCCCTTCCCACATTTATTCATGATTCCCCAAATTAAACCTTCTATATGACAGAGACAAGTTTTGTCATCATTTCTGAAGCAAAGTCCTTGAGTACTTATGAATTCATGCAATCCATATTGAACTCACATTTTCTGACTTTTTATTAAATACGCTGTATATATCATTCTTGAAATGAAATGTTATCTAATTTGTTTTATGTGTATATTTTCATCCCCAATAGTTTGTAAAATGTTGAGGTCAGACATTAGGCCTTGTTATGTATCAGTGATAGCTAAATTAAAAATTGTCTGGCAAATCTTGAAAACATGGTAAAATAATAATTTTTATGCAAGAGTTTTAGTGTTTTCATTAACTGCCTCACAAATAGTCTCCAGTTATTTTACATATTATCTTACATATTTCCCAGTGTTGGCCAAGGCAAAATTGTAAAGTTGGCAGAACTTTTTTGAGATCTCTTTCCTTTAAATTTTCCTCTATCCCTCTGTCCCTCACCCCCAAAAGTTGCCTAATTTTGAACTCACCCAAATGTGTCTTTTTTAAATAATAACTTTCCTTGGCTTGGTCACCTCATGGGGATTTATGGTTTTAAGGACTTCAACCTGGAGCCTTTTTGATCACACCACCTGTACCACTTTTGACAACCCATACTATTCATATTCCCCAAAGAAATTATTCCCTGATGCAGCTTGTCCTTTGAAAAGTATACTACACCAGACTACCATTAGCTAATGTCCTAAACTAATATAGAGAATAAATAATAAGTTTTAAAAATATTTAATTTGGTGCATTTATCCTCCTCCTAGATCACTAGCATTTTTATTGTAATAAAATTTTTGGAGAGAATGTTCTTACCTTGGCCGGATTGCTTTTTAGGATGATATTTAAGATCTAATATTAGATTGTAAAAAACTTCTTACTTTTTAATAACAAAAACCGTGATTACTCTTGCACCAACCTAATAGGAGAAGAGAACCAATACTGGAAATATTTTCATATCATAAAATTATATAAATCATGCCTAGTCTCATAAAAGGAGTTACCCCAAATATTTGTTGAATTCTTGATTATTCACACCCAACTGGGAAATCTCTGTACAGTTTTATCAGATCTGCTCATAGAAATATATCTTTTTCTACAATCCTATCCAATCTTTTTCTATTGATAGCGTATCCTATTAATGTAATATCATAATATTAATATAATATTAATGGTCTGGTACCTAAATTTTTACTTTCTCTGCCCATTGCATGATATATTTTAGAGTTGGTGAATCAACAACAACATAAAGTAACATTTCAGTCCCATTTTCTAAAGCTGGTGAATCAGCAAAAACGCAAAACTCTGTTTTATCTTCACCTTACATATAATCTCACTCCAATAAACCACACTGGAAAGAAGATATATCTGTAAAAGAGACAGTGAACCCTGTGCTTTAAGGAACTCCATATGTTTTATATCCTTGGATTAGTGAGGCACAAAATTGAAACTGTGGAGTGAAAAAGTATAAAAATATGGAAAGATTTTTTTTTTTTTTGAGATGGAGTTTCTCTCTTGTTGCCCAGGCTAGAGTGCAATGGCGTGATCTCGGCTCACCACAACCTCTGCCTCCCGGGTTCAAGTGATTCTCCTGCCTCAGCCTCTCGAGTAGCTGGAATTACAGGCATGCACCACCACGCCCGGCTAATTTTGTATCTTTAGTAGAGATGGGGTTTCTCCATGTTTGTCAGGCTGGTCTCGAACTCCCGATCTAAGGTGATCCACCCGCCTTGCCCTCCCAAAGTGTTGGGATTACAGGTATGAGCCACCACGCCCAGCAGAAACTTTTTTTAAAGGAATTTATATCAAGTGTGTTTACATTTAGGAGCTGAAGCACTGTTTTCAGAAATGCCAATTTGATACTAGGGATCATCATCCTGTTTTTCCATTACCTTAAATTCAGAAATAAGTGGCTTGTAACTAAAATTATTTTCCATTTGGACTTCAAAAGCTTGATCAAAGCAAGACACATGTTTAAAAGAGAATCAAGTCTTAAACCAGATTATTAAAAGAGCCCTAAATTTTTGTTTCAATGACATATCATAAGTAGTTGAACATATTTATTAAGGAGAAATATTTGTACATCATTTCGGCAAACTACTTTGATATTTAATTGGGAATGACAGACCATATTGAAGTTTGTTAAAAGAATCTTATTAATAACAACTTCACAGACACCACAACCACTGCCATAGTCTCCATTAGTAAAACTAAAGGGGAATTTGTGAGTTAATACGATAGGAATAAACATACGCAATTGAAGGCAGGTTCAAATCAGGAATGATGTGGTCAGCTAGACATGTGTTGGGGAAATTTTGATTTTTGCCTTCCTGCAGGTAAAAGAAAAACTAGCAAGCATTGAATCATTAGTTCATAAATTAGAGAGCATTTGTTAAAGAGGACCCCCTTGTGAATAGGCTTGTATGATGGGTTGGGAAAAAAACCTAGATATAAATCAAAACAAAGAAACTGTATGCTTCTCTAAATCTTATCCAAACTTTGGTATAAAAGTTAGACTGGAAACTCCCTAGGATATTTTTTTCTTGGGATGTTTCCAATATGTTTCATTTTCAACTAAGACAGAAAAAAAAATCACAATGAAAGTCTTCATAGCAAATTATGTGAAACCATGAAAATGCAGAAGTTTTGTTTGTTTTTCCAATGAAAATTTTTGAAATCTGAAAATGCTAAATTTCATAACAGAGAGTTCAGATAGCCAGAAACTTCAACGTAATTTACTTAAATCCAATTAAAGAAAGTTATGATAAATTGCTCTCCTATATAATATTTCTACAGGTAATTTTATGCTCATCCAGTGATATGATTTCTGAAACTTGAATATCAACACATGATTGTAATGTCTTTAGGATATGAAATTACATGCACTTATACGCAAACACTCTCTAAAATAACCAGACATTGTTAGAGAGACCCTCTTCTCATACCATAGCTATATACGAATGATATTTATGAACCATTTAGACCTCTTCAAATTGCATTGGCCCTTTGGGGTACACTGACATCACAATCTGTTTATGTATTTTTTTCTTGGGTTCTGTTATCTCTGTTCTTTGCTTCCATCTGTCTTTTCCTTGATATCCTATCTCCATTTTTCCCATACATTAATATTCTCCTTTATAACCTTTTAATATTTCCCTTAAAAATGGTTTTGCATTTTGAAGCTTGTTTGTTCTTATTCCTTTTTTAGATGGAATGACCAGAGAGAACACTTTTCTAATTGTTTAGTGTGATTATTATAAATATCCAAAATCAGAGGACAAAAGATATGTATGCTTAGTGTGATCTGCCGTACAGAATAAGACAATGCAATTATTTAAAAATCAGACTTTTATATTGTTGTTTAATTTTATAATTTTCAATAAATATTAGTCTCATAATTTAAATACAGTTTTTATTGAAGTTTAACATACTTTTTAAAATAATTATTTTCTTGTCTTTTTTGTTTCCAGGAGTGAAATGAGGTTTTTTCTTTTTAGTCTGCTAAATTATATTATTTTACTGATGAGTAAAATAAGCTTCTGTTAGAATAAAGTAATTATTTACAGAGAAATGGTAAAATCTGAAAAGGATAATACAAATTTTTAATCAAACAATGAATGAATTTTGGACAGCTTATGGAAACATGGAAAATTGATTGATAATTTTTATTGTTTAATCCTGTACTTATTTCTTCAAGTTTGCTACAAAGGAATTAGAGATATTAAAGAAACATTTGCTCAAGAGATTTTCATTATAAAAAAGTTCTAATAAACTATTTTAAAATTATAAGTGATTAGGTAATTCTTAACTTGATGGGTCCCTCTATCATGTGTCTACACTTTTATAGTAGACTAGACTAAATTTCTACTACCTGTTTGGGCACATGAAGTTAGAGTATCTGCTTCTAAATTATAATTATCCATATAAATAGGAGTTTATTTTTTATTTTCTTATAAAATAAATCAATGATAATCATTTGATTCTGTGCTGGATAAAAATTATTCTTCATGGAGACTGTCTGACATGGGGAAGAGTGAGAATTCTAGAGGCAAATCAAATTGAATCCCCCTTCCAACCATAACAAAACCACAACCTTGGGTACAATAATCTCTCAGAGACTCCCTCATTTGTTAAAAAGAAAAAAAGTGATAATAATAGTAATATTGACTTTACAGTGTCCTTGTAGGACTCAAAAGAGATGATGTGTGTAACGCTCTTTACATAGTTTGTCATGTAGCAACTGTTCAATTACCATCATCATCATGATTAACAATAGTAGTCGCATACTGTTTAACACAGGAAAATAGCTCTCAGCAACATAGGAAAATAGATCTAACGGCCTGATTTTTGGAAGTTAATTATACTCATTCTGATTACTTATGCATTTGTTTTCTTGTGAAAAGGAGTGGTGGCACAGAAAACCCTGAAATTTTCATGGGTTAAGGTGCCTGAGATAATAAGTAATATACAGAAATACCTAGATAATGACATTTTCCATAAAAATTGGCTTCAAGAACATTAAAATAAATGTCCAATTGCAGAATGTCAATCTGCCTGACAGTGTAAATCTCCTTAAAGCAATTTAATTCAGATTAAAAAGATAACTTGGCTTATGCAGCAGAATGAGGGATCTGTTTCAAATCCATCACGTTAACACTATCAATAACCCACTATGACCCATGATTGAGTAGTTTTAATTAAGTTCAGTTAGGGTATTGGGGGAAGGGTGCATTATTTAGCCCCTCATTAATAGTTAAAGTGATTATTAAAAATATCTCTATAACTATTGTAGTTTGAGAATCTTTCTTTTTTATTGAATTTATTGTTTTCTTTGCTACAGAGCAATACCATTTGGGGAACTCTGTCTCCTAGGAGTTTTAATGCTACCCCACTTCCAGCACTATAAAACAGAGGCCTGCTGTTTTAATCACGCCTCTCTCTCTCTCGATGTTGTTTGCGCCCTGGTACAACCCATCTGCCTTGAATCTAGTGCTCCACTGGGGCTGCACACATCTGCCAGCCAGACTACCTTCGTACACAATTACTCAATCCACCGTAAGGCTCTTTAATAGGAAACAAGTGTGACAACGGCAAGCCTCCTTTTTTTTTTTTTCTCCTCCCTTTTAAACCACAGAGTCAAATAGCTCTAATAGAGATGAAGCCTGATAGATCCGCCCAGGTGTAGGTGAAATGGTAGAGCCTCAGGGGTAATAGATTCTGTGCTCTCATGCTGAAGTTTAGTGCTGTGTCCTGACGGGCTCTCTAGCATCAGTGTGATGGGCTGCTCCTGGTACAGTTACAAAGTGAACATGCTTCTTGCCGCTCACATTTATGCCTAATCTGGAGGGCAACCTGGAGCTAGGTAAGAACAGAACAGACCTTTGACTTCAACGCATGGACAAAGGACAACAAATGCAGTAAGTGGAAAAAAGTATCTTTCTTTCTTTTACTTGGGAATTAATTACGGGTGTTTACTCCCAGGGAATCCTCTAAAGACTGTGCAAAAGTGAACTAGGACAAAGCTTATGTTCATAACCCCGTTAATTTCTCCAGTTTCATTTTGCACAATGCCCTGGCACTATCATTAATACTTAAATGCTCCTGAAGTGACTCCTCATTCAGAAAGTCTTGGAACTGAAATGTGGTGCTAATAATACTGTTAATTCAATCCTGTATTTTGGCGTATTAACTGCTACTTCTGGGTGAAATGTCCTCTATTACTGTCAAAAATGATGGTTGCAAGTATTTTGTCAGTTTCGAGAACACACAAAAAAAATCTTTGAAGCAAATACCCTTCTTGAAAATGGATTTCACTTTTATGCATAACTATGCTACTACGTTACTCTTCATACATTAATGTGAGGAATTTGCTTTTAATTTTTGCCTAACAAATCTGTTCTATAGCTTGATCTCTTACTAGAGAAGTGACACTAAAAACTCTGAAAGAGTATTAGGTTGTAGCAGCAATGACAATGATAGTGAATTTTTAAAACAAACAAAACAAAACAAAAGGTCATTTGTCTAATAACATAAGAAGATATATTAAAACCAGATGTACGAAATCTCAACTTTGACTTTTTAGTCTTTCATGCTTGGTTTAAAGCAGTCTTCACATTGCGTTTATTTTGCATTTACAACTTTGGATTCACCATTAAACTATGTTTGAACTTGAAGTTCAGATTTGATCTAAGTACAACCTTGTTCCTTGAGCCCCCTACTCTGATTTTTACTTGGCTATGGGGAATCTTTTTACTACTCTACCATATATACTGAATTGTGTTAACAGGCTAACTGTGGTGGACTTTCAGGTGGAATGTCAGCCAATGTAAAAGAATGTGTTTGCTGCTCAAATATATGATGCTTCATGTAAGAAATAAACACATAGAACATATGCCCTACCAAAGATTCCAGTTATTAACAATTTCTCAATTAATCCATCAAACAATGCACAAAGCTGATCAGATTAAAGAGAATGCAAGAAAAACTTTCCGCATTTCTTATCTATTAGTAGTCATTTGAGTTGATTTTTTTAAATTTAACCATTATTAATTTGAAAAATTAGTCTGGAAGACATTGTCATCTCAAAAGGCAATGCACATATGCAGAGTAGATAGACAGGCAAAATTAGACAAAACAGTATTGCACTGTTTAAATAACTCCCCATCGGCCAATGTTTTGTTTTTATTTTCTAACTATTATAGATGGACATCATTGAAAATGATGATTTAAAAGCCATGATGGTAGAATCCTGATGACTCCTTTGTGTATATTCAGAAATGATTTAGCTTGGATAAAGTTGCTGCTATGAGAGGTTTAATTAATTACTTCTAGTTAAATATATTTCTTTAAGAATTGCATTTGACATTACTGATGGTGGAGTAAATGGAGTTTCACAGTCATTCTTCATGAAATACTTTAACCAACAATCGTTGGCATTGAATAGCGGTCAATGTCTACCCCCTACAGGGAGAGATTCTAATTTCACTATGCCTTCCCCAGCACATGAATGCCGTAGAGTACAGTTCACACATATGAATGCCGTAACTGTGTCAATGACTTCAACAAGTGCCCCTTAATGAAAAGGTCAGCACTGTGATTAATAGGAAGCTGATTTCAAAGGCTGGACCTCACTTCAGCACGGTATTTAGATTTGTTTCTTCTTGATTTACTCCATTTGCTTTTCAAAGTGTAATAAAAATCAAGTAGTATTATATTGCACATTTTTAATGCATTGTGGTTGCTTTTATGTGATAGCAACACAACAGTATATTTGGTTTAGTAAATAAAAAATAACAACTAAGTGAAAAAATCAATCGAGCTAATAATTGGTGAATGAAAATTTTACTCTTTATCCAAATGGAATAGATAGCCTTTGCCTAAGTTTCAGTTAATTTAATGAACTTTTAAAAGGGACCGTATGGATAAAGGTAGAGTGGAAAAAACATCTGATTTTTTAACCTAGGCTTATTATGCTTAAATGCTAGCTATGTGCTAGCAAGTGAATATACACACGTAACTCATAAAGATAATGATTTTTCACTAATGGTGAAAAATCATTGACGAATATAGCTGAGTGAGGATGAATACAGTAATTTTAATCCTAGTGACAACCTCAAAGAAGAAGATTTATAATGGTGGTGGTGTTATAGTCTTTCCAGTTAAATTTTTTTTTTTTTTTTTTTTGCTGGAAAAGCATTGTGGTTATATCCAACTTACATTTTTTAAATGATTCTTTTTACTGGAATTATAATTTGTTAATAAATATCCTATAAAATTAAGGCAATAAATAAATTAAGTGGTCCTTAAATATGTTTAAAATTTTTTCATGTATTATGCATTTTGTGTCCCTGTGGCTTTATCTATACATGTTTTCAAATGAGATTGCAATATAAGTAATTAAAGAATACAAACAATATAAGTATATATACTACATTTATTACATATGAAAATTGCTGTATGCTTAGAGGAAAATTTTTAGAAGATATAGGATATATCAACTTATTCTAAGGGATATTCTCTTTCTAATAAATTTTCTTTTTTAACCACATATCAACACTTATATAACTTAATAACTTCATGTTCACTTATAGTGAAGGAATTATATTAGACATCAAGATTGAAAGTGTAGAAAAAAGGAGTTCAATTTTGAAAGCCAACATAGCACAAGAGGAGCTTTCAACAGCCACTCAAGGAAGAGAAAAATCTACTAACTGTAAAATGGGCACAGTGCTTCCTAGTTGTGTCACATTTTGTCAATGGCCACAGCTACGTCTTCCCAGTATTCCATTATTCAAGATTCCATTTTTTTGCTCTGAGTTGGAAGCCAACTACTTCCAGAGTTCTAATGGATAACATTAGTGGGCTCTCACAAAATAAATTCCTCAAAACTGCTCTAAACATGCCATGATTTATTTAATCCTTACAGTCCAATGAAGTAGATAGTTTTCCTATTCCCATTTACGAATGTGAAAACGGAGTGGTTAAGGGACTTGCTTAGTGACATGCAGATAGTGATATGGTTTGGCTCTGTGTCCCCACTCAAGTCTCTCCATGAATTCTAATAATCCCCATGTGTCAAGGGCGGTACCAGGTGGAGATAATTGAATCATGGGGGCGGTTTCCCCCATGCTGCTCTCCTGATAGTGAGTTCTCACGAGATCTGATGGTTTGACGAGAGGCTTCCTTCTTTGCTCAGCACTCATTCTGTCTCCTGCTACCCTGTGAAAAGGTGCCTTCTGCCATTATTGTAAGCTTCCTGAAGCCTCCTCAGCCATGTGGAACTGTGAGTCAATTAAACCTCTTTTCTTTTTAAATTATCCTGTCTCCGGTATCTCTTCATAGCAGTGTGAGAACAAACTCATACAGGTAGTAAATAGTGTAACTTGGGTTCAAATTAACTTTGCTTGAGGGAAGATGCTACCCCAACCACCGGACTGTACTACCTCTCTAATAGGTGACTTCGTTATTAGTGGAAAGTTAGCTTTATCTCTGACCATCTTATCGGGACTACTTGAATTTAGAAAGAAATTCCAAAATGAATTTGAATAGTTGGTTGTCAATCAAGGAGTATGATCTCACTTCAGGTTACATCACTCAATACTTTACTCCACTATTTTCAGAGGTTTGACTATAGGTAAAGAAGGAGTTGCAGTTATATTTCTAACATGTGAGGAAGAGCTGACCCTTCAACTCTCACTCATTTCACGTGTCCACACCTGTTAATAGTGGGCCTCTGGAAAGTTTATCTCCTCAGGGTATTTCCAACCCAGCAATGTCTGGCTGACTGACAAACAGAGATCACTCTAATCCCAATAGTCTTTCAATGAGAGTCACCTAAACACATTCCCGCCTGCAAGACAGTGAAAAAAAAAAATGAGCTGTCAACCACTTTCAAAGACTTTTAGGCCTCAGTTATTCAATAGGACTATCTGGATATTTGTTTGTTGGAAGATAGAATGCCAATTGAATTTTCTCCTTATCTGTGGGGAGTATGTATATATGTATGTGTGTGTGTATGTGTGTGTGTGTGTGTATATATATATATATATATGAAGAAACATAGCCTGGAAAACACCTCTTTGTAATATTTCATTTAAAATATAATTTCCTAGAACCTACATATGTGGTATGTCTCTCTAGTGGAAAACATTCTTCTCAAGACAGACATTCATCACTATGATTGAGATTCTTTGTGAAGAAAATAAAAACAAAATATTTATGACAATAAAAACTTATATCTTATATTTTTAATATTATAGGTTTATCCTTTCCCACATAAACACAGGATATTCATTTTAAAGAGAGATTTCATTTTATTTTTAACAGTCAATATTATTATAATTATTAAACCAACACATAGTTTACTTTTACAAACACAAGCAAACTTATGCAAGACAAATGGAATGAACGTGAGGAAATTCCTTCAAACCTGAGTAACCCCAACTCATTTTCTACAAAAGAGTAGGTAGAAATAAATGTTCCTTTAATTCTCATTTTTCCTTTGGTTTTTATAAAAGATATTTAAATATGATCAGCATTTATAAAGTCATAAACTATTCTTGTTTTTTTTTAAAGAGGAAAAAACGGTTTTTAAAAACTAATCTCAAGATCCTGGAAAAATTAATCTGTGGTGACAGGATCTGAAAGCTCTAAATACCTTGAGGATTGATGATTACTTAAAAACAGTGGTCAAAGACTTCCTCTATCACTATCATTAGTCAAAGAGATCCACAGGTTAACTTCTTGAAGTTAATCTTATCCTCATAAATCCTTTTTGAATTATCTAGTAACTACTTTATTTTTATTTCTAGGTTCATCTTAAGTGGAAAAGTGTTTCTCTCCCTCTTTCTGTTCTTACTTCACATTACAAGCCTTTCACCAGGGAACCAGTCTAGAATTAATTCTTATGCTAATTGCTTCTGGCTCATGTTCCAGGGAAATATTGGGAACACTGCAGACCTAGACATTGCTGGTGGACACTTCTACTCAGATCTGGGTAGAAGTCTCTGCTCACTTCCACGGTTTCTGACAACCTGAAGTCCTAGCCAGCAGTCACAACAATCAACCCAACTCATGGTCTTCCCTTTGCATGGGGGGCTCTTGGTCCCAGTTTCCCTACATGAGTTAGACTCCTGGCCACCTGGGTCTGGATTTGCAGGCAGCCAAAATCTAATAGTTTTTCATTTCTAGCCCTGCTTAATATTAAATGTTTCTTTTCATTTGAGTCCCATTAAAATACCCATTTTTTAAAGCATGGGTATACATTTTTAATATTATCATTGCTATATGTTCACAGTAGAAGTTAGCTGCAGGTATGTCTAAAGCAAGAAATCAAAGAGGCATCTAATTAGTAGTAACTTCACTTTTGTTTTATTACTTCATATTGTGCATTTCAAATTTGTATGGAAGAGACAGAGAGGAATCGTTAGTGTTCTATCTGTACTTCTATTAAAAGCTTGAGGATTTAACCTTTTTTTTCTGGTGAGATGCACTAATACGCTTGAATTTTACATGCTACATAATCGTGTTTTTCTGAAAAATAATATTTTTGGCCACTCTCAAACTTATTTTCCTGAAATAAATTAAATGCTATTAACTATGCGATGCATTTCTGTGTTTATAATTATACTTGGCTAACTCACAAATCCAAAATTCTCTATAAAGAGAAGAGTGAGCATTAAGTAAAAACACTGGGGCTCGGGTCCTCTTTGTGACAATCACTGCCTTGTTTTCAAAATGTACAGAATATCCATCATGCAACATTTGTGTGAATACTTGTGAATAAACTTTGCAAAACTATTTGTAAAGTACTATAGGGAATTCTGAGAAGTTATTATAAGACAGAAAAGAACATAGGAGCATGCACAAGCCATATATATGATGTTTCATGTAATACGCTTGGTAGACTTGTGAAAGATTTTAGATGTGGTGTAGGAATAAATGTTTGATGTAATTTGTTTTTTTGTATTTGTTTTTGTTTTTGTATTTTGAGACAGAATCTCGCCCTGTCGCCAGGTTGGAATGCAATGACATGATCTTGGCTCACTGCAACCTGCAACTCCCTGGTTCAAGTGATTCTCCTTCCTCGGCCTCCCAAGTAGCTGAGATTACAGGCACGTGCCGCCACGCCCAGCTAATTTTTGTATTTTTAATAGAGACAAGGTTTCACCATGTTGGCCAGGATGGTCTCAATCTTCTGACCTCATGATCTGCCTGCCTCAGCCTCCCAAAGTGCTGGGATTACAAGCGTGAGCCACCGCACCCAGCCTGTAATTTGTTTTATATCATATAAACCATAATGCCTATTTTCCCCTTTAGATTAAAATATGTTGTAATGATATTTAATCATTAAACATTTTTCTGAGTCTAATTTCCATTTCAACAAAAAATCAAAATTTCTTTCTCTGGCCAAGAAAACACTTATCAAACCTTTTCCCAATTTGTAAACTTGATGAAGAACTCATATTTGATTAATACTATTTCTAAATGAGCCTCTTCTCTACCCCAGTTTTCAACAATTTCAGAAATGAAACAAAGTTAACAATGGGAGCCCCAAATCTTTATTACTTGAAAGTAAGCTCTACAATACTGAACCTTTGAATCAAGTTTGGTTTACCCATTCAATCACAACTAATATTGGTTTGAAGCATGATAAAGAAGAGAAAATTGTTAGTACTGGTAAGGATGTCTGAAATTCACATAAAGCGGGAGCAGTAAATCACAATTGCAGTCTCAGCACATTTGGAGGCCTAGATAGGAGGATTGCTACAGCCCAGGAGTTCACGACTAGCCTGGGCAATATGGCAAAACCCCACCTCTACAAAAAGCAAATACAAATATTAGGAGTGATGTGTAGGCCTGTAGTCCCAGCTACTCAGGAGGCTGAGGCAGGATAATTGCTTGACCCCAGGAGGTCGAGGCTGTAATCAACTATGATTGCCCCACTGCACTCCAGCCTGGATGACAGAGTAAGACCCTTTTCTTCAAAAAAAAAAAAAATAAATAAAATATTAACATGTATTTTCATGTTTGCTCTCAGCTACCCCATGAAATAGTACCAAAAAACTTTGATTTTTTTACTTCTTAAATAATGATAGAAGTATATTTTATCACATCCAATACTGTGGCCAAATATCTACTTTATACATGAAAATTTGAGTACTGTTAGTTTATGTGAAACATTTACATTTTATTTAAAATATTAAAATATATGTTAATAAATATGGAAAAGGAACATTACTGCAGTAACTACTATGTGTCATGTGGCTTACATTATCTTATATAATCTTTATATTAACAAATAAAGGTAGATTTGTCATTTCCATTTTACAAATGAGCAATGTGTTCTATTTTCTTGACTTTCTAAAGAAGATTAAGCATACAGAAATCTATTCAGGTGACTAATCCAATTATAAAAGCAGTAAATGTGTACAAACATGCCAAGATACTCACATGCAGTGCAGGTTGCAATAAAAACTGTTTGTATTATAGTTCCATTCCTTTGGACCGGAATTTAGAGACTTGTACTACTTCAATATATTATGATCCTTAAGGATGAGCATTCATACTTTATTTATATGAGTCATAAGTGTCTTAAGAGCATCAGTGTTGCCATCATATTTTGATTCAAGAAACAAGTAATGCCGTTCTTTGGAATGTATTCTACTTTGGCACTTTTATGAGGATATAATGCTAAAGATGATGTCACCAGTCGGAAATGCTATATTTTTGCAAAAAATCTTTAAATCCTATGTTAAGGTATATTTATTAATTTCAGTGTTACAATGTGATAAAAACTTGCTCTGAGTGTGTGTGTGTGAAAGTGAGCAAGTGAATATGTGCATGCATAAGTAAAACCCTCTACTTGACAGGATTCCTATTAGATATTCCACAGTGATAGGTTTGTTAAATTAAAAAGAAGAATTTTTATTTTGTTGAAATAACTATACTCTATAATTTAAAGAAAAGCTCTTACCACAAATTTTTATATGCACCAACAAGAAAAATGTATGCATTTAAAATATTTGTTTCCTGTTTTATTCAGTCTTTTAATGTTTTGAACATTTAGGTTAACCACTTGCTATTCTCTGCTGCTATAGGAACACTACATTTTTTTTATTATTTAATGTGTAACTTTAAACTGTGTTAAAGCTACCCCCAGCCTTATACAGTGGTCTTCTAGGTAGATTATAATATTTTTAGTACTATATTATTATCAACACTGTTTTTTTTTAACTAGTCCATTTTGGAAATTATGAACTTTCCTTTTTGACTGTGACAAAACCCAGATTTTTTCTTTTTCTTTTTCTTTTTTTTTTTTTTTTTGAGACAGAGTTTCGCTCTTGTTGCCCAAGCTGGAGTGCAGTAGCACAATCTCAGCTTGCTGCAACCTCCACCTCCTGGGTTTAAGTGGTTCTCCTGCCTCAGTCTCCCGAGTAGTTGGGATTACAGGCACGCACCACCACACCTGGCTGATTTTTTGTATTTTTTAATAGAAACGAGGTTTCACCATGTTATCCAGGTGGTCTCGAACTCCTGACCTCAGGTGATCTGCCTGCCTCAGCCTCCCAAAGTACTGGGATTACAGGCATGAGCCATTGTGCCTGACCCAGAATTTTTTTAAATTAGTATGATATGGGTTGTATATTCCCCACTCAAAGTCTTTGAAAATTTTCCTTAACAACTAGACTCAAAAGACTACCATTGGCTGCATCTGACACTACCCTACTCAGAAGATAGAACAAGAAAGAACCATGGACCACCAGCAAAGCACCACTGGGGCACCAATTCAGGCAGTCCTTAAGTAGTCCAACAACTCAGGTGCTAGCAGGCAAGGTCATAATGCAGCAAGTGAGGGAAATTCCCGGATTGAAAGCCTCCTTTTCTATAAAAAATGATATCTTTTATAACAAGAGAGATACAGCTTCTAGGATTCTCGCAAGGGGCCTGCCCGGTGAAAATCATCACCATATTCAGGGATACCCAACGTTAGGGTTACTATCAGGTATTTACAATTGTCTTAGTCCTGATTCATTGTAGCAGTTAAGGGTCACTTTTCCTATAGGTAAATTTTTCTAGTAATGTGGTTGACATTCTAATTTTTATCATTTTTGAGGGGAATGGAACTAGATAGTTAACAAAATTCAGATTACCATGAAGTGAAAATTTTATTGTTAGCTCTTTATCCACGGGTAATTAACATGGAGTTTGAGAAAATTAATTTTAAGGACTAGTATGGCCTATTCCCATTATGTCTACAAATGCAATCCTGTGCTTTAGTTTATGGTTATAGTTATTGCACATAGAGCTCTCATTATTTATAGTTTTGATTTGCTTCCAAAACATTTTATGTATTTCTGCCCTTTCTGTAAACTTTAAAAACTACACCTACAAGTAAACATTTCAAAGGGCTGAAAGAGATTAGATTTGTTAATTAAACATTCCAAGGGTACTTTCAGATGAGACTAGACTAAGAAAGTTTGAGACTACACTCAAAAAAAAAACTAGAATTTTGAGTCTATCATGTAACTTTTTGAAATAAATAAGGTTTCACATAAGAAAAGCAGGGATTTTCTACCAAAACTCAGGATACTAGTTATGCCGCACCATCTGTAACGGTGGGAAGAGGCTGTAACAGGATGCAGGCATCTAACAGCAGTTGTGGCCACAACAATAATGCCATATATAGGCCACACATGAGGTTAGCATGCCTTAAGGGAAAAATGTGAATGTGGTGGGTACTTGGCCTGTTCTATAGGGAAGCAGTGTAATGGACAAATAACACCTTGTAAATTCCTACAACTATGATCATCAGTGTTTAAAGACTGACTCCAACTGTTTTTTTAGGAAGGGCCGTGGGTTGAACAGTCTCAGAATATTTTAGGTGCATTTACTATGTTATTGCCAATGCTATTGATTAGATTTTAAAAGCACCACTAAAAATTCAAAAGAATAATATTTCATTAATGAACACTAAATATATGTTGAATGAAATTGAGTCTACTAATTTACCGTTTAGGAATAGATATTCGATATACAATAATTATAAAATACATATGCATTTATATGTGCATTGTTTTATGATAAATAGAGAATTAACCAAAAGTTCGGAGATTCTACTGTAGTAAAGTCAAAATAAACATGAGCTTGGACAAGTAACATTAATAGCACTTACACACTTCTTACATTAATAACATTAATAACACTACCTCAATATTTTAACTTGTAAAATGAGAAGGTTGAAATAGATGAATTTAATTTTATGCCTAATTTTTCAAATGCCTATATATATAATTTCGTTTATGATAAGTTAACAATCAACATTAAGACATAAAACAAGCTTTTAAAAATAAACTTTAGGTAGAAGCTATATTACTCTTAAAAAGATATGTACTAAATCTTACTTTTATGATGCTTTTTAATGACTTACAGTCAATCATGACTAAATTAATAAACTACTCTTGAGTAATTAAATATCCTCATTACTTGAATATTGAAAAATGAGGGCATTGATTATTTTAGTTAACTTTGCTGTCTTCTTTTGAGTGCTTATCACAAATTAAATAATTAAAATTCATTTCTTCCACTTTAAATAGATAATAATTTGCATTTTTTTCTATTAAAGGTAACATTTTATTCTGTCAAGCTATAGACACTGTAATAAAATGGAGATGGTGCAATGTAATTAGCTGAAAAGAGTGAACTTAATTTATCTTGAATTATGTGTAATAAGAAAAAACATAAGAAACCATATTTAGCATTACTTAAATAAAAAAGTATTGCAATTATTTCATATTCCTTTTGAAATCAAAGATATAAATTTTGGGGAAATATCAGAGATATATAAAGTTTATGCTAGATCTTTTTTCTGTTAAACACTGCATTTCTTATTTAACAGATAGTGGATTTCAACATCAGTTGTAGCTGGCTCTTTCAATTTGGATGAATAATATACTTAAAGCATTTTTGGGTTTATTTCCTTTAGGAAAACAGAGTTACCCTAAAAGAGCTTTGAAATAATGTTCATTTTTAATTAGGTTTAGTCCCACCCTGTGCAGCAGAAGCCATTAATAATGAGACACATGCAAAAGGTGAGGGTAGTAAATATTTAAAAGACCAGTGGATCCCTGAAGATTTAGATTTGCCCTCGTATCCTTTCATTGATCAACCCCACCATTATGTTGTATCTTTCTTTACTTAGAAGCCTTTGGAGCTAGAAAATACAAAGAACAGGACTGCTCCTTAGCAAATTTCAAGTGTCATGAGCTTTATCTTTGACACTCTATCTCTCCTCACACTTTTCCAAAATCAGGGTGACTTCTCTACCCTTCTTTCAAAAACAGTCACCCTCATGCCATAGGCTTCTTACTAACTTTAGATTTTTCCCAATACTGAATTTCTGCCAACATCAGTGTTTCCAATTCATAAAGCTCCATGCTATTAAAATCTTTATTTATTTATTTTATTTTATTTATTTATTTTTTTTTGGTATGCTACCCTCTTTCCCACTAATACCTAAGTCAAAACACTCATCCTATTTAATACTCACTGCTACATCATGGGAGCAATGATGATTAAACATAGACACAGTATGTTGAAAATACAGTTTGATAGGACATCCTTAAATTGATAAAGTTCTAACACTTTGGGGGTAGTTACATTTTAAAAAGAGGACACTTCCAATTCAAAAACAGATAATTATTCAGTTTCAGAAAAATTCAAAAAGAAATGAATTTCAGATCAAGGAGCTGAGGGGCCCTTCAATCTTGCCTTAGAGCTCTAATCTGCTCACGCCAACACTGACCCTGGGCACTGCTACCTGGACAGCATTCTGGCTGTCAGAAGATCAGGATGTATTAAAATTCACTATGAATTTCTGGTACTCATTTATCTTTGTCTGTTTTATGCTCATGCTCTAAACATTTTGAAATTAGCTAATGGAAGAAAATTACTGAATGGAAAGATTCCCTACGAGCAGTTTTAAAATTTACTTTTAATGTTTTTGTGTTACTATTGTTCACTTCTGCTCCATTCCAGGTGTTTCTCTTCAGTCCCTTAACATCCATTCTCCATTCCTAGTATACCTTCCTTCTGCAATCAAAATCCAATCTTGCAGTTGGAAATTCAGGGAGAGTGAAAAAAGTTAAAACAAAAAAACAAGCAAACAAAAAACCACAGAGCCCTGCCTGAATGTTGCTAATTGAGTGAAAGTGAGGCCATTCCATCTATGAAGCACTGTTCTCAGTGTTTTTTTGTAGAAATGAACATTAATCTTGTTTTAGTAAACTTCTTTATCTGATTAATCATGTTGTCATTTAAGGGTTAGTGATGCAGTATGCCTTAAATAACTGCTGGATACTTTAGACCCTTATATTAACTTAAACTTTTCTGGTTTGCCTCTCTTAAGAAAGTTTGCATTGGATTCAGAGTTAATGCACTAACCTAGCTTTGCTTTGGCTGTGTTGTTGTTGTTGTCGCTGCTGCTTTAAATTGATCTTGAGATTTTGTGTGTAAAAAAGAGGAACATATGCATATTCCTAACTATTGAGCTTCTTATTTATTAGTATTGTTGTTAAATTGTTGAAGTCATCTTAATGCAGAGCAGTATGTATGGCAGGCACATCATGTCATTGACGTATGTTCACATATTTGGGATTGTATTTTTTTTTAAGAATAAAATATAGCTCTTTGACAAACATTAATTTTAAGGTTTATTTTAAATATCCTTCCCGATTTTCTGAAATCTTGAGCTACATAGTATCTTTACCTCTTCTGAATTCTATAGCATGTCTTATCTGTGTCATTTATTTGATAGCTGCCCATACTGATGTATTTCCATATCTAGTTCTATTCTCTGCTAGATATTAAGCATTTTTAACACAGGGGCCATGATGTCTACATTTTTGTGTGCGACACAGCCATGACAAAATAGGTGTTCAATAAGTACTTCTTGATTGTAAGTTGACCATTCCACCCTATAAATGCAGGTTAAAGGGTCTTTACCTATGTCTCTATCCCCCATTTGCTGTTTAATTGGCTATTAGCTAGAACTGATTGATAGACATAAATACTTTTTTTTAAGGAATTGACAGCTATGTAAATATAGCACTTAACCTTAAGCACTTAGCCATTAACCTTAATCACTGTCCATTAACCTTAAAGCACCCCAGGTTTCTCCCCTTACAATCCCCCAAAGCAGACCCTACTCGATGCATTTTTACCATGAAAAATAATCCTAGTAGAATGTCTTTATTGTTCTGTGGATAGCTGTAAAAATTATATTTTGAAAAAGAACACTTGACCTAATTGTTTTATAGTTATTAATGTATTTTCCAGATGTCCAAAGAAAGATAAGAAATTGGGAAATTATTTTGAGGAGCACATTAGTATATATTTGACAAGAGAAGGACTAGAGGATGCTTTTATAAGTATGATTTTATATAAGGTTGATAATCACAAGCGTGTCAATATCACCGTCTATTTAACTTAGAAAATTTATAAGAAATAAACAATATTTTCTATAGCTATTGCTAAAAAGATTTAATTATTGTTAATTCCAGACATGTGGAAGTAACTAATAATTTTAAGAATAGAGACTGCTTGATATTTTCTAACTAATGTCAAATTATAACAGAGAAAAAGAATAAATGAAATTCCTTTCTTTAAACATAACACTTTAGATTTGTTTTTTTTTTAATATTCTTGTCCCATAAATCTAACTAATTATATTGAAATATTACCTTTTAAAATAATCCTTTGTAGTCTATAAAATCTATATTTTCTCTTTTGAGTGTTTCACAAAGACCGTATAAAATAATAATTATACATTATTGGAAAGAAACAAAATTTCATATTAATATATTCCAATTCATTGTATTTTTTATATCATGGTTTTATTTTCACCAAGATCTATATTTACTAAGTATGAATTGAGTAAAATAATATTACGAAGTTTCAAAAATTTTTATGTGTAATTTTATATGCAATTATGTTTCATGACTAATCCTTGGGGTGAAAACAGTAAGTCAGGGAAGTTGCCATTGTATTCTGAACATAATACATCTTAAGGTGAGGTCACATAGAGTGTGGGAGGATGGCTGGGGATGGGGAGGTAGAAAGAACACCTTGCTATATTCAGGAAAGCAACTTGATACTAATGGACTGATTATTTTTAGCTTTGCCAGAGTGCTCAGTTTTGCTCCAAGTCCCGCAGGGAACTGACACTAGAAGGTGTGAGCAACTGAGGGCAGGGGAGGGTCTCTCGTACCACTAAATTTCAAAGTATATTTTAACGAATGTGAAATCTCACTGGAATAACAAACCAGTGTAACATGATGACTTCAACTCTAAAAAGATGTTACCTCAACACCAGGCTGCTTAGCTGTTCATTTGGAATTTTACAGTTACCTAACATAGGAGGAAGGTGATAATGAGGGTGACTTGGCAAAAGAAAGTCCAGGCAGAATGAGCTCCACAAGGGCAAATCAAATGCCAACAATGACCATGTGTTTTGAAAATCAATAAATCAATAAATCAATAACTTTCACGGAAATTGCAGGCCGTATGTTTATTTCCCTCACTGAACATTTTTACGTGTTTTAACATGCAGTTAATCATGACCAAGAGGATGCTCTCAGAGATAGACATATGCTAAGGATATTAATTCACTGTTTCATTCTTTATTTTGTAGATCTCACACCGCAACACCTCTATAGATATGGAAATATATCTTAGTTATATCACTATACATAGGCCTTCTTTTCACACAAGATGATGAAAAAACAAGCAAATTTAGCTGAGAATCTGAGCAAATAAGTGGGAGTAAATTTCTATCTTTTCAGAATGTCTTCTCCAATATACACATTTTATTTATTTAAACAACATTTCTTGAGCAACCATTTTATGCAAAGAATATTTTAAGTCTTTTATTTTATTTTATTTTATTTTTTTTGAGACAGAGTCTCGCTCTGTAGCCCAGGCTGGAGTGCAGCGCTTGATCTCGGCTCACTGCAACTTCTGCCTCCCAGGTTCAGGCGATTCTCCTGCCTCAGACCTCTCGAGCAGCTGGGACTACAGGCGCCCTCCACCATGCCTGGCAAATTTTTTTTGTATTTTTAGTAGAGACGGAGTTTCACCATATTGGACATGTTGGTCTCGAACTCCTGACCTTGTGATCCGCCCACCTCGGTCCCCCAAAGTGCTGGGATTACAGGCATGAGCCACAGCACCTTGCCTATTTTAAGTCATTTTAATTGTTGAGATAGTGATGTAAACATATAAAGGATGTATTTTTGAAATCTTTTTTTTTTTTTTTTTTTACAAACACATGGCATATACTCTACCATACTGCTTTTTACTTTACAGAGGAACAACTAGAAGTAAGATAAGTCTCTTTCCTTTAGCACAAGTATTAAGTGTTATAAAAGAGGTTAATTAAATACTGGAAAACTGATCAAAATGTTATCTTACTATTTTTTTCTTCAGAACATGGCTAAGAATTATTAATAATTGTAGTTATGTCTCTAAGTTACAAGAAATAGTCAACTTAATGTCAGCACAGTGAACAGCAAAGTATTGATATTGTGCAAGTTTGTTTCTTGCATTAGATTTTCAGCTACAATGTAAAGAATCTGGAATCAATAATTTGTGCGTTGTTTTCTAACTCTATTTTTTTCTACTTTATCACTTTTTGGTTAATTTATCCGTTTTAATTATTACATCTAAGGAATACAAGATTTTAATATCTTATTTTTCTAGTTAATAGCAACACAATATATTCAGTATTTATAAATGATAGAATTTTATATATTTTTTAGGCACTTGAATGCCTACAATGTTGTAGGCATTCAATGCTATTTGTTGAATGTTGTTTCAGTTAAGCACTGTCAGTCCAATTTAATGAAACTAACTTCAAGTGTTACTACTCTACTGCATTATTTTGCAGACTCTACAAGGTTGTTTGGCTCTACATTTAGACGACAACTAAGACACATTGAAAAAAATATTTTTTCTTTTTTTTTTTTTTTTTTTGAGACAGAGTCTTGCTCTGTCTGTCACCCAGGCTGGAGTGCAATGGTGCGATCTTGTCTCACTGCAACCTCTGCCTCCCGGGTTGAAGCGATTCTCCTGCCTCAGCCCTCCTGAATAGCTGGGATTACAGGTGCACACCACCACGCCTGACTAATTTTGTTTGTATTTTTAGTAGAGATGGGGTTTCACCACATTGGTCAGGTTGGTCTCAAACTCTTGACCTCATGATCCACCCGCCTTGGCCTCCCAAAGTGCTGGGACTACAGGCATGAGCCACCGCGCCCAGCCAAAAAAAATTTTTAAACAACTTTCTTTACCTTATCTCTAAGTTCTAAGGAAATATAAAACTTTTATGGAAATTGAAAACTACCGTCATACATATTGTATCTTTCCTGCAAAACTGGCTTTATTTGTATGTTTTACTAAGATGTATCTTAATCTAGATTCATGTGAAAACTAAGGATTAAGTCTACCATGACAACAAAACCAGTCCAAAAAAATAATGCCGAAACATTTTAGGGAGAACTTCAAAGGTTGAGACTGTTCTATAGGGAATAGTTTGCTTTGATCCAAGTTTCTAGGGATGAAAGCAGAAACAAGTGCCACAGGTAGTCTGGAGTTCTGTAAGTAAACCCATATTCCTGTACTCATCATTTGTAAGTTAACAAATTATTTGCTCAGCACTAGTTACTAATGCTGTACTGGAAAAAAAAGTGAAGCAAATAGGGGCACCTCCGACTTTCCAACTAAACCACCAGGTTGCATGTTATGTGAATTTTCTTTTTGAAAGTCTGCCCTTGAAATTCATTTTGTGATCATATTTTTATGTAAAAGATTTAGGTGAGCGTGTAAAACCTACCCCAATAAAGTCTGCTCTAACATCTGTATGGCTGCTTTTCTCACTTGAGATTTTCTCAAATGCTAAACATTTAAGGAAATTCTATCTGTTTCCTATGAATTTTTTAACCTTAAAACAGCAACCAAACAAACCACCACAACTCCAAAAGCAATGACAAGGAACAGCACAAGCACTCATCACATTCACAGACACCCTGACACAGAATGAACAAACAAACATATAAGCAGACAGAAAAAACAAACCAACTACAAAAACAGACTCTCGCTCTCTAACAATCCATTATTGCTAGGAAATTTCAGGTTGAATATGTATAGTTAAAAAAAACAAAACACACATTCACCAGGGAGTATGAGAGGGGCTGTACCACTCCCCTCTTTCCCAGCCCCTGCACTCCTGGGACCCGGCACTCTTGGGGGTGGGAGGAGAAGGGGGAGCAAGAACTCTGGCGCCTCCAGCCCATCTGAGGCTTTAGGTAAGAAGAATGATGTCACAGATGTTTCACTGTTTTTTCTTCATCCTATTTCCTTCTCTTTTCTTAGGCCTTTAAATAGTTTTCTCTCTTTATAGTTTCTCTTCACTTTTTTTTTAAACCTCTAACATTTCTCCAAAGTGCTCTGATCCCCTAAAATAGAGAGACAATTCTTCTGACTAAATATAAACATTTATTCCTACTGGTCCTTTGTATTTTCTCTCCATTTTTACTGTGGATGGGGCTTATTTTTTCTCAGGGTAGAAGCAAGGGTGTTAGGATCATCAGCAGCAGTTCTCATATCTAGGGATGTATTGAAGAATACCAGCTATTAATTAACAGCTTATGATGTGCCTCACACTCTGCAGAGGAAGCACTCTATATAACTGTATAGTAGTAATAACTCAGCTCCCTTCTTTGGGCTCTGGACCCATCAGCTCTTACACT
Organism: Pongo abelii; assembly: GCF_028885655.2. Lineage (NCBI taxonomy): Eukaryota > Metazoa > Chordata > Mammalia > Primates > Hominidae > Pongo > Pongo abelii. The sequence continues at coordinate 92,030,499 of NC_071991.2, forward strand.
CCCGATGGGGAAAAAGAGTCATCTTCCTTATTACATCTACCTAGAGGTTACAGTGTCAAGTGTAAAAGCTGCTACAAAGAGGAGTAGTCATAAGTATTTCAAAATGATTTCAAATGTTACTCTGGGAGAGAGAGAGAAAAAAAAAAGGAGCAGTCCTCAACATACTGTCAAAGGAGGGAACTACACAATCTGCATAGGGGAACAGAATTTCTCATACAGCCATTTTCCTATCTGGGAAACAACCTGTCTGAGGAACAAGCCTCAGTTTCACTTGTTTCAAAGTCTGTCTTCACTACACAAGAAGGCTTGTCCTAGGTGAAGTTTCTATGTAATGCTGTTTTTGAAATACAATTTGCATCTTTTTATTCGTTTTCTCATTTAAAATAATAGACTGTTTTCTCTAGCAAAGTTCAGGTTTAGCTCTTTTCTTTTCTCTAATCATATAATTTTGTAATATTATGTTATAGTCAGATAAAACAGAAAGAAACTTATTTCCAAGGCTGAGAGATAAGAAAATTGAAAGAATTAGGATTCTCCCACTTCTTGGTAGATGAAACCGAAAGCCATTGTTGCAGTGATGGAAAACACACAGCCATGGAGGGTTTGGAACTGATTCAGATCTCCAACAAGATCCTGACTTACGTGCGGCTCAGGGATCTGGTCTTTTGCTCAATAAAGTTATGGAAAACAGAACTATAACTCATTCCTGACTCAGCACAGTGTTGTTAATATTTGTCTTTTTAATGTTCTTAATTTAAAATTTTACTCTTAGAACCAATGTTTAGTATTATTTCTATAATTTTGAGGCTCCTCGTCGTTATTTAAAATGTTTTTGTTAGTTTCTGTGCAGTCTGATTAATCAGATATTTATATTTAACTATTCCATAGAAATTAAAATATTTAGGCCAGGAGCGGTGGCTCATGCCTGTAAACCCAGCACTTTGGGAGGCCAAGGAGGGTGGATAACTAGAGGTCAGGAGTTGGAGTCCAGCCTGGCTAATATGGTGAAACCCTGTCTCTACTAAAAATACAAAAATTAGCCAGGCGTGGTGGTGCACACCTGTAATCCCAGCCACTCAGGAGGCAAGAGAATCTCTTAAACCAGGGAGGCAGAGGTTGCAATGAGCCGAGAATGTGCCACTGCACTCCAGCCTGGGCAGCAGAGTGAGAGTCAATCGCAAATAATAATAATAATAATAATAATACAAAAGTATAAAGTATATAAGATTTATCTATAGATGACATTTTAATATTTCCCAATTCTTTGTTCCTGTGAATAATTTTATTCATTTTAAAGTTATAGTTATAGAGAATAAAAAAGTGACTAAACACAAAAATTTATAATAAAACCTTCAGAGGAAATAACAAAGAAGGAAACTAATACTTAAGAAGTATGTAGGTTTCACACACACACACACACACACACACACACACACACACACACCATTTCTTCCCATTAAGCCCAAACAATACTTCTCTGAAGCAATTTTATATATCGTATTCCAAAGAGATTAAGTAAATTGTAGAGTTTCTTATCTAGATTTAGTGGCAGAGCTGTAATTTAGACCTAGACCTAATTCCAAAATCGAGTTTTGTAACACTGAATATACAGTACCGTTTTTACTGCCACTAATGCTGTCACTGATGATCTCTCTAAACTAATAGCAGTATTAAAAGCTGTTGTTAATTATATCATCTGCCACTTTGGGAGGTAATACTACTTCTTAAATGTCAATGTTTCCTTTTGTTGGAATTTTATTTTTCCCTAACATAAGCTATTGATATGATTCTATGGATCGATTTGGTTTAGTGGGATTATGTTTTTCTGAAATAATATGGTAAATTATGTAATGCTAACAGTTTAAGAGCAGGATATTGTTTTCTGATTGAGTTCCTCTAATATGATCCTGTGTGACATATGTTTACTTTTAACAGAAGATTTTATTTAGCTCTAAAATATTTAAAGGTATTTTGAAATTTGACAAACATTGAACATTGTATCTGATAGAAATGTGGTGACATGTTTTAGCTGAAAAACAGAAAAAAAGACACGCAAAATACAGATTGAAAAATGGAACAAACATTGGGAGCCTCATGATACAAATACAATACACATAATACAATACGAAGTGCTAATGCGTTTTAGCCTATTTGTCTAATAATAAAGATGTTAGTTAAGCTCTCCTTGCAATTTAAGATCTACATCTTTACCTCATCTCCTCCTTGTCCCAACCCACATCCCATGAAAGACCAAAGTCTTCCTCAAAATTTCTGCATATTTTTGAATCATGTGTTCGAGTGGGGGAGTGGGAAAATATAACTCATGTTTGTCATTGTAGCTCTTGACTCTAATCTAACTTTTTCTCAGTTCATGAACAATATTATCATTTTTCTCTTTTACTTATATGGACATGTAATCACATACACTCACACATGCCTTCTTTTCTATTATAGCCGTATATATTAATATTTTATTATAGACTGGACCCTCATTTTAGGTTAAGTAATCCTCAGAGATATGTACTATTTATTCACTGAGTTGTCGCTTAAAACTGTATTAAATTTGGTTAGCGATCAGTGTCAGGTCAATGCAATTAATAATAATCATGGGCATTAACCTAAGATACCAAAAGAAAAAAACCTGAAAGTCAGATGATTTGAAGATCCACTAATCCTAATGTGCTTTTTACAATTAGAAGCAGCAAATTTGTATTGGAATAAGGGATCTAAAAAAAGATTTCCCCAGCCAGCCTTATGTATAAAAGTATGTTTCCCTAGAAACCAGGAAAAATATGCATAGAAATATGGATGGTTTCGACTGTTTCTTTTCGGTTGGGGGAATTGGGGATTTTGTTGCACTCTAGCAATTCCAAGTCTAGATTTCATAACGCTTTCATTCTCTCTTTCTCTCATGAGAATATAAAGCCATTGGGATAGGTTGCTAACACAATTTCTATTTTTATCCCTCAAAAACCTGGTATTATTGTCTCACAAATCTAAGGTTTGCTTTTTTAACATCACTGTAAATTTCAAGGTCTTTTGATTCTTCCCGCATAGATGTGTTTATTTATGCCATAGAAAGACAAGATGTATTGCATTAAGCAACATTTCCAACATTTCATTAAAAATCTTGCACTGAAAAAAGATACTGAAATATCTCCTTTAGGGATGTCCTTACGTCCTTTTAAAGCTTTATGTGTCTGTTTAATAAGTGAAATATAAATATGATGAATCAGAAAAATTGTCAGCCTTTTAAAATGATATTGAGTCAAGCAGTCACTCTGATTGCTAACAAGAAAAAATGTTGGGGGTGTGGGAACCAATAACATAGTTTATATCAGTTCACCTGCAAGGCCACTCATAAGCATTAATGCTTATGATCCAGGACAGAAAAGAAACATTACAGAAGATGGGGGGAAATGACTTAGTCTGTGTTTAATAGGCTTCAAAAAGCAGTCTATTTGTGTATTGCTGGTTATCAACCTCAAAGTTTTTGCTGAAATACATAATTAAAATATCCTTATTCCCCATTTCAGTGTATTTGCTTTCTGGAAAGCCTGTTAAAACAGGCCCAACTCTCTTTTTTTCCTGTCTACTCTCAGTGTTCCCATCTTTACTGGTTGCAAGCCAGTAGAGAATCATAATCTATTTTTCCCTCTGACCCAAATAACTTTACATGTGAAATCCAATTATTTAAAAAAAGATGTCAAGTACAGTCTATAAGGAGAAAGAATTAAAATCTTAGGCAGCCTAATGGGTGAATGGGGACAAGGTTGAGCTGGGCCAGCTTTTATTCTTTTAGAGTATTCTTCTAGAGCTAATGCTAATGACAATTGCTAAAAGAGAAGTGTTAAAAAAAAAAGATAATTGGAGAAGAGTTCTGGGATTTGTGTATATAAACCTTGCTATATACCATATGTCAGTAACTATTAGCCATGATCTGTATATGACCCTTACTTTTTTAGCATCAACTGACAGTCATAGTCTTACATTCATTATGCTTTAAGTTAAACCACTAGGGCACGGCAAAGGTAAGACCCATGCACAAAGGCACAGTCTGTACTCTCCCATCTTCTCACCTTCCAGAATTTGTTTTATCAATTTGTTTGTTTTAGCAATATTTTACAACTGTTACTGTCTTCTTCTGTTCACAGAATCATTTATGTCTCCAGAAATGCTTCATCCTACAGCTTAGTTCAAATCTAGAATAAAATATATTTTTGATTAGGAAGATAAATTTGGCCAAATTAATAGAAAACAAAAATGAGGTTTGCTAAGAATATTGTTTTGAAGGAAAACACTTCTCCTTATTTAATTCTGACCTTGAAACTTCTGATAATGGAAACAAAAAAGGGTTTCCGAATTCTTTAAAATTGTAAGTACAGTAGAATCTCAAGCACTTAAGAAATCCCCTAACAAGTTTTCTCTCCTTTTCATTCTTTGTTAGATTATCTACTAATAAATTTAGTAACTGGTGAATACATATTCCCTGTACTAATGATAGAACTGATAAAAGCATTTCCAAATTAATTTTTGTTTAGAATATTTAATGTTTTTATTTCATTTTATCCTTTTTAATTTCATTAACAATTAAAAAATCTAATACCACATAACCATTATTTTGTATTTTATTAAATGTTTACACTTTTCTAACATTTATATTCTTTATGAATAGAACAAACTATCAACATGATTTGAAACTAAAGTTCATTACTCTTATTATATGTAAGAACTCCTTACCTCTTGGCAGTTACAATAGATTTATCATGAAGACATCTCATTTTACATTAGTAATTAAACCATTTTTTAAAATAAAGTAAATTGTATGTGAGAAATAATAGAAATTGATCCATGTCACTCTTAATATTCATTAGAAGAATAATTTTACTTTCTTCAAAAGCATTTTTTACATATACTTCATTAAGCACATGTGGACAATGATTTAGGTTAACAAAAAAAATCTTAATGATCTTAAGTCACCATGGAAAAAGCACACAAATATTCCTTATGTTTTGGAACACAAAAGAAGGAAGTAACTCAACCTGCACTTTATTATTTTGTATCAGATGCAAAGCTTTCTCTAAACTTTAAGTCCAAGTGAAAGCAGCTGCTGGAAAAATATCATTACATTATACCTTAAGCTACAAAAACCAATTTAATGGTGACATTTTATTTTGTTCAGATGGTCTACTCTTTTCTTCTGTTTAAACCAGTAAAACTTATGGAAACTCTATCTGGATGAAATCACTGGAAGGTGAAGGTCCATGACTAAAAACATTCTTTAAAGCTTATACAGGGTTACAGTTGAATGGGATAGCAGTACTAACAAGAGCGAAGGTCTCCCAAAGACAGGAAGTAATATTACATCATTTAGCTATTCATATGCATAAGCACACATTCTCTTTCCTAGAAAGGAATAGACAGTTTATTATTCAAAAATATCAAAACATAAAACATGGACAGTACTTTTAAAACACATGTGGCATGCTTTTCAGTTCAGCCTATTCTTATTTTATAAATGAAATAATCAATTTTCTATCCTCAGCAGATCAAAAAATTTCTTTACATTGTCAACATTTTATTTACTTTTCCTGAAATAAAATAAAAAAAGAGAAAATCACCTATGTTTTTACTATATATAGTTACCTATATAACCACAAGCAATACTTGAAAACTAAAATTTAACACTAAGATTGACCTAGCTGTTATGAAATTAGAGTATTTTACTAAAGAGAATCATTTTTCTAAAAAAAAAAAGAAAATAAAAACTATTCTTGATATAAATCTAATACTTATAAATCTTTATTAGAAAAACCTGGAAATCAGATCGTTTAGCACCAATTTATACTGAACATGAAGGTAAGAAATCTCTTTGTCTCACACCTATTTTAAATTCATTCTTCTTGACTGATATTAACACGAGTTCCTTAGTTTACTCATTCAGAATTTATACATTAGCTCTAAAGAGGACTCGTGGTAAAAGTTACAGATATCAAGAACCATTGACTTTAATAGTTGATAACAACAAGGAGAAGGAGCAGTCCAAATTAACATTGTTGGTGTGACTAGTGTGACAGAAATATTTTAAAAAAAGATCAAAACTTTATGGCATCTAAAAACCTCGCAAAGTGCTTTTGTAATGACCTTAAATGCGGTAAACTAGGCACCTGCTATGGATTGTAGTTATAACCATTACATAAATAAGACCGTCTTACCACTTAGGAATGAGTCCCAGGTGGTCCTGGCACAGCCTGGTCACATCTGCTAGGTCTTAGGAAGATGGGGAAAAGGGCTCTGCATACTGGCATTGTGCCACATGATTTTGCACAATGAAAACTTTGCACAAATAAGAAATTCAAAATATCCCAAAATGTGGGAGGAAGAGAGTGTTCCAATTTAAAAATACAGTATTGGATGCTACCAACAAGTAACTTTTCCTCCCTGGTTTTAAATTTTCCAGACTCTTCAATGAGTTTGTTGGACTAGATTATTTCCAAGGATTTACTCTCTAGAATTTTTAGCAGCGTTTAATCTCATTAGTGGGAGCCTACATACAGTCTATCACTTATTCATTCAACAAACATTTTTCTTGATAGGGCTTGATAAATAAAAACAGTCTCTGCCTTGGGCCCAGAGTTAAAGCAGGCAAGACAGAAGTGTAAACAGAGTATTAGAAAATATAAAAATACTATAATAATGTTATACACAGGCATGTTGAAGGAAATGCCTTAAGTCTTCTGGTGAGGTTAACAAAGCTGTCTTGAACAAGAATTCATTAGGTATTTTCTATCAAAGGAAAAAAAAGGAAGGCTGTTTCTGGTAGAGAAAATGGTCTGTGTGAAGGCAGGAGGTGAGGAAAGATTGGTAAATGAAAAGACTTCTCAGAAAGTTAATGATGTTGGGATGCATTGAAAACGGGAAAATAGATTTAAAAGTAGACAGGCAAGATCATAAAAGAAATTGGATAGGAAGTCGTAGTTCAGTGTTTAGGGTCATGGATTCAGAGTCCAGTGCCTGGAACTGATTTTTTTTTTTTTTTTTTTTTTTTTTTTAAGACAGAGTCTCGCTCTGTCGCCCAGGCTGGAATGCAGTGCAGTGGCGCACCCTCAGCTCTCTGCAATTTCCACCTCCCTGGTTCAAGCAATTCTCCTGCCTCAGCCTCCCAAGTAGCTGAGACTGTAGGTATGCACCAACATACCCAGCTAATTTTTTGTATTTTTAGTAGAGATGGGGTTTTACTGTGTTAGCCAGGATGGTCTCGATCTCCTGACCTCGTGATCCACTCGCCTCGGCCTTCCAAAGTGCTGGGATTACAGGCATGAGCCACCGCGCCCGGCCATGGAATTGATTTCTACTTTAGTCATTTATGAAGTCTACAACTTAGGAAAATATATTTAATTCATCTTAACCTCAGTTTCCACAAGTGCATAAAGATGATTAGATTTTTTTTCTCTTATGGGGTTGTGCTAAAGAGTAAATCAGATCATGCATACTGATATTGAAACTTCAACTAAATACCAAAATCCCGAAAAAGTTAAATTTAAAATTGACATACTGAATCATCATATGCAGATGTATGAGGGAAATTTCTGAACACTAATAATCCAGTTTGAAACTATTTATGGGCTGAGAGAGAAGACTGAGGAGGAAAGTTTATGAAGAACTTTCTTTGAAAAGAGTAGTTGCCAACCTGTAGGCATCTATTCCTATTAAAATGAGGGATAAAGTGGTGCTACCTCTATCACCTCAAGCTCACAAAGGGGAACTACAGGTAGGAGAGGATCCCAGCTAGGGACTCACTCACAAAGTCACCCCAGTAGAAACAATCGACTTCTAGCTTCTTCCAAGTCCAGGGTACCATCTAATCTTCCAGCCTGAGGTTGGCCTGTGCAGGCATATGGGAGAAGATCTGATGGTAAGTCAGGTTCATCTTGGATGGAGATTTATATGCTAATACAAAATTGAGGCTGTGTTTTCTGCTTTTAGTGATCATAGAGCTATCTCTTACTTAAGAAAGAGCAGAGAATTCATAGGCCTGCTAGAATTTGCTTCCATGGATAAGGAAATATAATCTTCATTTAAAATCTTTTTAATCATTTAAAATTTTTATAATCTTCATATTAAAAATCTTCATAAAAATTTTTGAAAATTAGTTGGAGGCCCGGTGCGGCAGCTCACACCTGTAATCCCAGCACTTTGGGAGGCTGAGGCGGGTGGATCACCTGAGGCCAGGAGTTCAAGACCAGCCTGGCCAACGTGGTGAAACCCTGTCTCTACTAAAAATACAAAAATTAGCCGGGTGTGGTGGCAGGCGCCTGTAATCCCAGCTACTCAGGAGGCTAAGGCAGGAGAATCGCTTGAACCAGGGAGGTGGAAGTTGCAGTGAGCTGAGATCCGCCACTGCACTCCAGCCTGGGAGACAAGAGCAAAACTCCATCTCAAACAAAAGCAAACAAACAAACAAAAAACCCAACAACAACAAAAAAGAAAAGTAGTTGGAGACAAAAACTAAGTTGCATTTTGATTATGTCACAGACTAACTTGTTGCAAATACTGGATTTGCATTAAAACAACGAAAATGTGATTGGCATGGAGTGAGTGATGAATACCTGAAGTGTCAGCTATGTCAAGCTATGAAGTGTGTCCTGGATAAATTGTGAAGCCATTATAAGGAAATAAAAATGATCAGCTTCATACAGAAGATAGTTTTGGGATAAAGTTGGGATAAATGTATTGTGGAAGAGGATGAAATTAGGGGCAAGAAATTCTTCAGGAAGCTATTTAATACCCTCCAAAGAAATGTTGATGCTTGTAATGAAGGCAATAAGTAGTCAAAATGAGTAGAGTAGATTTGGTAGATATTTAGGAGGTAGAATATAGGGCCCAAGGATGTACATTGAAATGAGGCAAATGAAAAATATAGAATGACTTTTCTGGATCTCTGGCTTATGTAATAAAAATTAAATAAAGATAAATCAAGTGTTTTATTTGTTGTATGTTGAGTTTGGGATATTTTTGAGAGTTTCAGATAAACATTTGCAGTTAGAAATAATCATCCCCATTTGGAAAGCAAGACTATATTAGAAATACAAAATGGAAATTTTCTTTATGTATGTGGTAATAGCATACAGAAGAACACATATGAATAAATATAAAAAATCAGAAAAGAAAGTCAATAATAGATCTACATAACATTGTATCTGAAGGTAACCTCAGAGACAATTTAGCAGTTGGTTTTCAATGTTCTTTAGCCTCATTCAAATGAAGTATTATATGTCTAACATATACAAGAGAAAAAAATGAGTTATTTGATTGGGGTATGGATGAGGATCCTTGCCAATACAGTCAATCCTTATCCAGTTTGAAGATCCTGCAATTCCCGCAGAATATTTAGGACTCCCAGGATCAATTAGAAAACACTGGTTGTATATAATCTTCCTAATTAATATACATGAAACTGATACTAGAAAAATTTAGGTTATTTGCTTAATGTTGCATGAAATCCAGACACATTTATATATAATTATAGAATTCAATAATGGTAGAGTAAAATCTTCAGGACTTTTTATCCTTAAGTCTTTTTATCTTTTGGGGCCATACAGGAGATGGCTTTTATGTGACAGTCTCTGGGTCTTTATGTTTACTCCTCACATAGGTCCCTGTTTCCAGAGAAAACTTCTGTATAGTCACGTGGCCTTGAAACAATTCTTCCTACTTTAGACATATCTTTCTTTATTACACTGATAGGAATACATGCTCCTGATTCAGAACTACATTATGAAAAGTTTATTTTCTCATACCTCTGTCTTCCAAAACCAACTAAATATGACTTTCATATATTTCTTAATTATTCCTAACTTTCCCCATCTTTGATAACTGTTCTCTCTAAGCTAATTTCTATGCATCAATTGCAATGATCTTTTGAAAACAAAATACAGATCATATTACTATTTAGCTTAAAACCTTTTTATGGATTTCTATGGCAATTGGAGGAAAATGTAAATTTGTACCATGAAATATAAAGTTCCAAGTGATGTATTTCTTGCCTACCCCTGTCATTATTTCACTCAAGGAGTTCTTTCATTCTTTCATTTACTTCTTCATTCTTAAACCTATTAAACATGCTATTTTAATTTAGGTCGTTGTATTGGTTCTGTTTTCTGCCTAGAACGTTCTTTCTCCATATCTTCCCAGGCATGCTCTTCATTCTTCAGAGCTCAGCTTAAATGTCAGCTCCTCAAAGCAACCTTCTCTTACATCTTCACTCCATTATAACTTAATGCACAATTTTGGGATGAAATATTTGAGTTCCACTTTGTGTTCTGCAACTCGCTTGTGATGCAAACTCAGACACATGACATTTTTAACATTGCTTAGGCTGAAAAAATATGGCTAGCATTACTTGATTGTCAGGGTTGTTGTAAAATTAAGAGTTCAATAAAGGAAAACTGTTATTTGTGTTAATTTCTGTTTTCTGTCTCTCCTGAGCTTAAAAGGAATTCTAGTTACATTTTTTTGAGTTTAAAGATGAGGAAAACTAGGAATATGAGTATTTGAATTGAAAATTATGTCAAAGTATGAGTAACATTTTTAGATCATCAGCCATGCCCAGGACCTACCATTAATGAATTAATCCATTCATTCTTTATTCATTAATGCTGAGTGTTCACTACATATCAGGTACTGACCTTGTCCCTGGAAGAATAACGGTGGCATACAAAATATATAGAGGAAAAGGTATATAATTATATTGTAATATACGTTAGGAATAAAGTTATATGGTTTATGGGAAAAGGAAGGAAGGGAAAGAGGGAGGAAAAGTGGGAGCGACAGAGGGAAGAACGGCAGGATAGTTTTATATAGGTTCAATTTTAGTTGATTCTCAGAAGTTGAACAGGTGTTTAACAGGGAGAAGAAAAGTCATTCCAAACAGAAATCCAAGGATGAAACCTCAGCAAATTGTAACACTGACAAGAATGCAATAAGAAGCTTCAGAAGAGAGTTTTAAGGAATAAGGGTCAATGGAGCCTAAGCTTTCAAAGCTAAATAGTTACAAAAAAACGCCGGGCGCGGTGGCTCAGGCCTGTAATCCCAGCACTTTGGGAGACCGAGGCGGGCAGATCACGAGGTCAGGAGATCGGGACTATCCTGGCTAACACGGTGAAACCCCGTCTCTACTAAAAATACAAAAAATTAGCCGGGCTTGATGGCGGGTGCCTGTAGTCCCAGCTACTCAGGAGGCTGAGGCAGGAGAATGGCCTGAACCCAGGAGGCGGAGCTTGCAGTGAGCCGAGATCAGGCCACTGCACTCCAGCCTGGGTGACAGAGCAAGACTCCCTCTCAAAAAAAAAAAAAAAAAGAAAAGAAAAAAATAGTTACAAAAAACTAAAGTAATTATAAGCAGGTGTCTGGTAAATCTTTGAACAATTATTGCCTTGGAATAATGAACGCAGAATGTAGATTCTGAGTGCTGAGGAAAGAGAGATGTTAAAAAATGAAAAACAGTTGAACTGCTGATTCAATACTTTGGTGGTTATTCAAAAGAAGTAAAACATTAAGTGAAAATGTGTAGAGACTACGGTAATGAGAAGAAATTTATTAAGATGGAAGAAATTTCTAACTATAAGAGGAAGGGCGAGTTAACGGAGGACATTTGAAAATATAAGTAATCAAGGCCTTAGTGGAAGGACTCAGACATGTTTCTGCATGGAAAGAGATGAGGATTTCCATCATAGATATTTTGAGACCTTGTGAGTTGAACAACTGCTATCTATTTATCTATCTATCTATAGCTATAGCTATGTATATATTCTTTCTTGACAGTTTTTCACTAAACCCCTCTTATCTCCTTTACTGTGGGTCCAGTTTGGTTATGTGCTAAATAGGTGAACTTTTCTACTAGAGTAGTCATTCACACATGATGCCTACTTTCTTCTTTAGAACAGGCCTTTATTGTTACAGATCCACTCAAAATAAAGCTCTAAGGAACATGACTAATTAAGAGTGCCAGACTGTGAGGAAGAATAAATGTGATTTAAAGGAAACCAGCCAGACCAAAGCACAGACCATAGCTATTCTAATTTCAAAAATAAGAGTCTGTAATGATACTGTGGAGCTAGTGTCAGTATCAGTGATCATGGAAAATTAGTTCCTCACATTCTTTCAGGAACATGTTGGCTTCTTTACATAAAATTCCTTGGGAAGACTCCAGAAGTCACAGTTGTTATATGTAAAATTTTGTCATTTCTTGTTACTTGATTAATTTCAGCCCCCTAGATTATATGCTATACTATAAAATATTGCAGTAATGATATCCTGAAAATGTAATATTCGCTGAGAATCAGGCCATATATCTTTTTTTAATTCCTCAGAATGCTTCAGTAATAAGGTATATTTTTATGAGAAAAAAATCATCCAATAAATAACATGTCAATGCTTAATGCTGTATGGGAAAATGCTTTATAAATTTTAAGATGCTAGTCTTGTATGAGACATTATATATTGATGAAGAGAGAGAAATTATTAATATATATTGGCTATCACCAGTGCTTTAAAATATCAAAAAGAGATTTGAGATAGTTCAATATCAAAAGAGATGTTCAGAAGACTGAATATCACATCATTTTAACAATATGGCTAGGCAGTAGAATCTTCCTAAAACCTCCAAATCCTGCTATTGAAACACTAGTCTTTATGCCCAAGATGGTTAACATAAATTGTAAAAGAATTGAGCAATGTAGAATTAAACGAGAAATAAAATTCAGAGAAGAATAGAATAAATCTTAAATTTGTTGTACATAAGCATGAAACAAATCCACTTTCTCAATGTGCTTTAGTTTTTCTTTTCTGTATGAATCAAATATACCCTAATAGTATATGAATTAGCTGAACAGTAATAGATTACGTATTCTAAAGTGGATTTAATCCTTGTCTGAATGTCATTGTTTAGGTCCCAAAAGGTTTGTACATCATTTAAAGGAAGGTGGTAATGGCAGACATCTCCATTGTTTGTTCATGGACTTTGCTTGATTATAATGCACAAAATATTATCTCTTCATGCATAAGTCTCCTAAATTATGCATCGAAGTTTGTCTTATTTAAAAGAGGGGAAGACAGCTGTAAAAAAAAAAAAAAAAAGCTTTCCAAGTATTTATGCATCAAAAATACATATTCATGATGGAAAATTACCCACCAAAAATGTGTTCTTTTCAAGGGGCAACATTATAATTTTGAAAAAGTTACAACCTGTCTTTATACTGTGGTATTGTGTCCTTCCTGGAGGGACAAAGCAGGACGTTCATTGTATATCACTGAATTTTCACTCTGTTTGAATTAAGGATGTAAATGACTGAAACATAAGGCAGCTGCAGACTGCTTACTAAGAACGTTTATCAACATATTTAATCGGCAATTCATTTTACATCCCATGTATAGAGGATCCTGTCTATTACATGGCATTTAGGATGAAGTTTATTTGAAGCACATCACCCTTTTTTTAAATAAGTAACATTCCTTATACCCTATGAATTTTAAGCTTCTATTTGGGCTGATAAATAATTTTAAAGAAAGGAAAGTATTTTAAAAGTATTGGAATAAATAACCCTGCTGTTCAACTGCATGTTTTGGGAATTATCTTGGTTTGAAATGTAAGGCAATCTCTCTGTATGAGTATAGGCATTTTAATGAAGCTATGTGACTCAATTTGCACTTTGCAGTATTTAGGTGCCAGTTGCAGGTAGTCACAAAATAACACCTGAACCCAGGAAGGTGAAGCCCTGGCTCCTTTGACTTGCTTTTTGAGCCTCAGCTTCCTTGTTTTTGAATAGGGACAAATCTCTCTATCCATAGAGCTTTGTGTATCTTAAACTGCATAGCGTATAATAAAGTTTTGGTTAAAATGTAAAACACTAATCAAATAGGAAAGTACATTATAATTCAAATTGCTGGTTTCCACGTTATGGACAATCAGTGGACTGGGAACTGTGCAAAGGCTATTATACCTTTAAATTGTGAATAATCATTTAACCTGATTTTATCAAGTGGTAAGATTTAGGGAGTAAACAAGTTTATATTATTTTCTTCATGATTAAGTGGTAGAAAAATAGATACATAATAACCTTTAAGTTGCATGAAAATTGTCTAAAATGATTATCAATATTATTCTTCCTTCTCACTGTTTTTTTTCTGAGAATTGATTTGCAAATTACAGCTCCAAATGATTCATTATATTTTTGGAAAAATGCCCAAAAACATAAGTCCTGACACAAAGATGGGCACTGTATGACAAGTTCCTGAGTATGTTAGGAAAACAGAGTCAAACTTTTATCACATTGATTTATTTGCCTTTCTATTTGCAGGATTAGACAATCTATCAGAAAGATGCATCCAGGATTATAATAATTTCTTTACATTGGTTTAAAACATTCTACACCAAGAATTCTTAACATTTTGAAAAGGAGAAGTAATAACATTATTGACTGAGTTGATGAAATCCTGCCTAATGTCTCTGAAAAGTTATATGTAATAAGAATTAGGTTTTTTTGTTTGTTTGTTTGCTTATTTTGAGACAACGTCTCACTGTATCTCCTGGGCTGCCGTGCAGTGATGCTATCTCAGCTCACTGCAGCCTTGACCTCCCAGACTCAAGTGACCTTCCCATCTCAGACTTCTGAGTAGCTGGAACTACAGGCATGCGCCACCATGTCTGGCTAATTTTTGTATTTTTGTATTGACGGGGTTTTGCCATGTTGCCCAGGCTGTTCTCAAACTCCTGAGCTCAAGTGACCCACCCGCTTTGGCCTCCCAGAGTTCTGGGATTACAGGTGTGAGCCACCAGGCTCTTCCAGGATTAAATATTTTGTTAATTAAATCAAAATTAATTTGGAGAAAAATTTATTCCTTAAGATTATTAAAGTTATCTGAGGAAATCATAAAACCTTTATTGAATGCAAAAATCACTTTTTAGGCTGTCAAGGAAATCCTGAGGAAATTTGTGATTCAGATCTTGTATTTCTTTCAATTCCTCTGTTATTGATTTTCTTCACACTATTGATTTGAATATCTAGTTTATATAATCTCTACTAACATTAATAGCATTTACTGTTTACCTGCTACAAAGATTACAAGTTATTGTTTGGAAAATATCTTAAGTTGTTTAGAGGGAATTGTAAACAGGTGCAACTCATCATTACTACTTTTGGTGTATTATAGCAAATCAAACACAAAGTGTAATAATCAGCATTCTGTGGAGAATTTATTTTGTATCAAAAGATCTAGTGTGAATCCTTCTTACTTTTAATATTTCAGTAGCTACATTCCCTCCTTTTCAAACTTTGAGAAAGTGTTTAGAAATATGAGTATGTGTTTTTAACTGCAACTCATTTATCACCTTACATGGCCTTTTTTTCCTAATACCACATCGGCTCTCTGCAACATGACAGTAAGTCACATGTTGGAAAAGTAATGGGTTCTTAGGGGATATTTATAGAGTAAGAACAAAATTATACATATATAAAATTAAAAAGCAGGTGCTGGGAGGTTGATGATATTAGTGCTACAGACACAAATGAATTTTATTAAGAGCTGGGAGATGGTGAGTCAAAAAATAATTTTCAGAGGCTGAGAAGTGTAGCAGGAGAGGAGAATGAAGAGGAGTTGGCTAATGAGTACAAAAATATGGTTAAATAAAAGGAATAAGTTCTAGTATTCAATAGTAAAGTAGGGAAGCTATAGTTAACAATAACTCATTATATATTTGAAAGTACTGGAAGAATCAGAGTGTTTTCAAAACAAAGAAAAAATAAATATTTGAAGTGATGGATATCCCATTACCCAGATTTAATCCTTAAACGTTGTATATATGTATCAAAATATCACATGTAGCACCAAAATATGATCAACTATGATGCATCAATAAGCAAAAGTGATTTCCGGTGATGACGAGGCAGAGAGGTGGGAGGGTACTGGTAACAAACCTGACAGCCTAGAGGATCTTTCTTCAAAGAAAGGGAAGGCAAAAAGTCAGAAATTCAAGTTTCAGGTGTACAAAGCATGTAAGTTGAAAAATAAATAATTCCACTGGAGTACATTAGAAAATGAAATCAAAATTCAAAAATAAAATATACCTCCTATCAAATTTTTTTATGATTTAAATAGCCACAATAGTTAAAATCAACTGATAATTTTTTTCTCTGAATTAATATGGCAATAATATGTTGAATAATACTAAAGTTAAATGAAGATATTTTTGAACATGAATTCCCTTTGTTTGAAGAGAGACACAAATAAAAGCTGGTGTACATGTTAAATTAACAGATAAGATGTATTCTTTTTACGTAAAAACTACAAAAGGAAACTCACTCCCTTGATGTAAACGTGAAGCATTGTCTATAAACATGAGGCATGCCATGTCACAAACTCAGAATCTTCTTGTGCATATAATGCTTCTGTGATTAGAGTAGTTATTCATAAAATTTGAATTATGTCATCCTCAAACAGAGCTTAATGTAGCATCAACACAATTGAAGAAACAGGTTGTAAACGTAAAGTCTTACCTAAGACTGCATAATGGGTCAGTGGAAGTACTAAGACTAAAAGTCAGGTATACTTAGACCCTGGTCACTTACCAAGGTGACTTTCTTCATTTCATTTACATCAGTTAATACATTTATTTGTTTATCTATCTGTTTGTTAATTTCCCATACATCAGTTAACGTATGATGTATATACTTGTTTCCATAGCTACATAACAAAAGTGAATTGTTTTGTCTAATAATTGTCTATCTCTGGAGATTGGTTGACCAATATATTTGAGAAGAAATTAATAATAGTTAGAAATGTGTTTTCCCTTATTTATAACTAGGTATATTTGTATTCTCAAGTCAGAACACTTCAAATGCATAATCAGAGGTTAATTACATCATGTTACATTCAGTAAATGTAACAGTTGATTAAACAGGAACATTTGAGATTATGTTTTTTAATCTGGCAGAAATGCCTCATCTAAACAAAATATTTTCTAGTTCCATTTTCAAAGGATTCATTGGGCAAAAACATCAATTCAATTAAAAGTTCTTTAAATTTAAATTACTTTAATTTTATAACATAAGCACTATTTTTGAATTTTCACAGTTGCTAAAAAAAATGTAAAAGGCAAATCATCCTCTTCTAAATATCAAATCTTTCACCACTGACTGCAGCCCCTTACCTAATATTAGCAACTTCCAAGGAGTTTGCTCCGCATATAGATTTTGATTACTCATGAGAGAGCACAGGAGCTGCAAAACTGAAATTTGTAAAATTGACTTGGATAGTGATGAAATATGGAGTGTATTGGTATATATGAATAACAATATATTTGTGCTTGTGGAATAACTGACCCGGGAAACTAGAAAATTGCAATTTTTCCTATTCATCCACTCATCCTAACACTTTATTCCACACTAGCAAAAATCTTACCAGATTTTTTTTCAATGGTACCAGTTATGTCATTGGGAAATTTGAAACTGGGGTCTACTTATTTTTGATACTAAAATGCAAGTATATTTATATATACTGCTTTTCTTACCCAAAGCAGTATGCTTGCTATCTGAAAACCTGAATTGGAGTATCCTGGCTTTATCGCTTATTAGCTGACATTAGCAAGTAACTTAGGGTCCATTAGCCTCAGTTATTTTATTTATCATCATAGTGGATATAAGAAAATTTAACTTACAAAATTGCTCAAAGGTTAAAAGGGTATTTTTAACATATTCTGCAAATGGATATATATTTGCCTTGTGTTTGTTTATGTACCCCTACAAAGCATTGAAGTAGCATTTTAGATATTAAACGTAAATAAAGCCAAATATAACATGGTTCTTTGTTTTATTTTTAAAAATGACAACTTTGTTTTTCAATTGAACAATTTACCAATGAAATTATTTTCTGAAGACTTTACTGTATGTTATAGTTACCTAAATCTAGGTATGCAGTTTCCTAAATCAATATATTAATGATTATTAAACAATAAATATTTACAAAATGTAAATCTTTCTATTTGATTAATGTCAGACGTCTAGTTTTACACGGCAGAATGATTATCATTTGATATCTGGCCCATTCAAAGTTAAATGGTTAAAAGATGGTGCTTTTAAAATTTCTTACTTAATCAGGGTGTCTGATATATAAATGCTAAAAAATTGATGAATGACTCCTGTATTGATTTAGAATTCCAAGAGTACTATGAATTAGATTATTCTTTGGGGCTTCAACACAGAATAACAGATTTTGCCATATTAAGACTTTATCCACCGCCTACTCCCCAAATCGACTTGATTTGAAGCATCCTATATGTTGGAATATCTAATTTATTTTTATAAGCATATCTTTATAAGCACAGAGGATTTAAAAAAGGAGGATATTTTCTTTTTTCAATATTTTTTCTCATAGGAGATCTTAAGTTGTGAAGTGCATGAAATAATTTAGAATATCATCTCAGACATCCTTACTTTTAGTCATCTCATTCGCAAGTGTTAAATCTACTTTAAAGCCTGAATTGCCAAGGATCACATAAATTGGGTAGCTGCCAAATTTCCATTTCAGTTTATGCTGTGTAGACAGAATATGTATCCATATGACCTTCATGAATCAGCTATTCAGCTGTCTCACAAGCTATTTCAGCTATTGCCTATTGCCAACTAGGTAAGAAAAGATATTCATTAGCATGAAATTTAGAGTATTTTTTGGTTACTACACTGGTTAAATCTTTTTCTAATTTTTTCCCTCTCCCATATATAAAATGAAACAGATGTTTACTTCTTGAAATTTGGAAACATTTGTAACTGTTAAAGTGGTTTACAGTTATGAATTTAAGAAAATTCTTATCACTTAGTTCTAAACTTAAGAATATTCTTAACTGTACACAACTGTATTTCTAATAAGCTTCAGACCAAACTATAAGAATTATTCACATTGAAATTATAGAAATTATCACTCTGAAAAAAAGGCTTCAAATGAACTGAATTTGCCAACTGTTGATATCACTAACTCAGCTTGCCTTCCTGAAATTAACATGTAATATATGTTACTATCTCATACCTTCTAAGCTATTGTAAAGAGGTTATAAAATATTTTTATTAATCAAACATATATTGAACATTTAGAAATATTAGTTTAACATACAGCCTTTTAAATATTATTGTTCAATGGGATGGGAAATATTAAACAAAGTAGTTTTTAAATGCACTTTGTAAAATAAACATTGAAGTCATATTTGAAAAGAATGCATTGAAAGTATTTAACTTATACAATGTTTATGTGAAACTATGTTTATTTTAATCTTAAACTACCTGTTTTATTTTTAACCCTTTTTAGAAAGAGCTATTCCTCCCCATCCCTTAACTTCATAAAAAATTAAAAATAAGGTATTCATATTTCTGTCATATTCTTGTTGAAAAACTATCTTTCAGATTTTAACCAGATTTCACTTTCTGATAGAAAGAATTAATATATTACAATACTATCTACTTAATTTGTAATAATTATTCAATGTCATAAAATGAGAACTATTGACCTACCAATGTGACCTAGCTACCCATTCAGGTTCATTTGAGAGAGTTGTTTCATTTTTATTGTATTTATCATATAGTTTTCAAGGTTACATTAAACCTTGAGGGGCTACTTGTTAATATAATTAAAATAACTATTATATTTAGATTGTACATGAAATTACTAGGCTTATTCAGTCTCTTACTAGGTTCATATAAAATTAATTTGAATGTACTTTGTTTGACGGTTGTAAAAAGATTTAATATGATTAAATATATATTGCCTAAGTTTTGATCTTGCCACCAGATGGCAGGAAAAATCAGAGTCAAATAGTTCTTGTTGAACAATATGAATGAGGGTTTTTGTTTTTGTTTTCATTTTGGGTGTTTTTCTATCAATATTTTGTACATAGCCCAAGACATCATTTGTATTACATGAATATACAATATCTCACTGAAAATGTTTTGTATTTTTCACTGTAATTGTACTATACCATTTACCATATTCATGCTATTGTTGTCATGAATTTTAAAATGATATTTAAAGTTACCGTTTTAGTAACATTCAAATTACTATAATAATTGGTACTGTGAATCCTCAGACTTGCCAGTGTCAAATAACTGGTTACTCAGTTCCTCTATACACAGGTGGAAAGAAAGTGCATGGAAAAAGTAACTAAGCTGTTACCTTAATGTTAGTAACTCTTTGGTCAAGGCCAAGAAATGACTTATCTGTGTCTGATGTATGTCTTACTGTTTCACAGAATCAACACATTAAAGTCTTAGTATTACACAGCTTGACATCTTCCGTAGGTAGTTAAAAAAAAGCCATTACAAAATAGGAATAAAAAACGGCAAAAGAGAGAAAATATTCCCCAAATTGCAGCAAGACTCCACAGTTCTTTTACATTTTTACATTTTAAAGAAAAGAGTTCAGATGCCTTAACACTTTGAATATATGCAAGCTAGAGAATTGAGGCAAATATTTTAACAAAT
This sequence comes from Pongo abelii, assembly GCF_028885655.2. Taxonomy (NCBI): domain Eukaryota; kingdom Metazoa; phylum Chordata; class Mammalia; order Primates; family Hominidae; genus Pongo; species Pongo abelii. Next base: position 92,051,021 of record NC_071991.2, read on the forward strand.
TACATCTCCATGTACTTTAAATAATTGTAGCACATGTATTGTGGGTACATTTTTATTGCTTGCCTCTAAATGTATCTACCAAGAAGTCATCTTGAAGCGGCCGGCCTTTTATAGGTCTCTTCACTTGTAGCAAGATTGAAATCAAATTTTGACACATGCTCATAAATAAATAGTCTAAAAAGCCAAAAAAAAGAATAATTTATAAGCCCACCTACTTCATTTTTTGATGCAGTAGTTTTCTTTATCTTGCAATAATATATCACTGTAGTATCAGTAAGTTTAGGTATTACTTTCTTTTCTAGAAAAAAAAAGTGTAACTAGAATTAAATCATCTCATCAAGTCAGTTTTTATTTATTGAAGTGATATTTGAACAACAGCTGTCCTCTGCAAATTAGCAAACAATTTTACGCAAGTTTTTTTTTGCAAAGAAAGGCAGACAGCTATTCTTGATAAGTTACAGAGTACTTATTACTGAGATAATGTACAGGATAGAATATTTAATACAGACAATGTAGACTTAAAGTAGAGACAGGGAATGTGTCTCTCTGGTGACTCCATTATACACCATTTCTTGACTTTACTCAGAAGAAAGTAGCATTTCACTGTGTGAATCAGGATGCATTCTCACTATCACTCAATAGAAACAAAGTCTTATGAACCATAATACTCCCTGAAATTAGATTCAGAGGATCTCTCTTTCCACGTTTGTCACTGTTGAATTTGCTTAGCAGCAGGTATTCAATGTGTATAAGGATACGACTATTTTTTTTCCTCCAGATTCCTTTGTGTTTGATAAAATTGAGACAAAACACTGGAAGGTTTTGGATTAGGTTAACCTAGAAAATTTTAAAGCTATTACTAGTAAAAATGACCTGCTACAAATCTGTAGGATGTTACCATGCAAACTTTCAATATTAAAAAGAAGGGGAAAGACTCTGACAGTGTATAAAGATTTACTTCCCCCCAAAAAAGGCCCTTGTTTGCTTGCACAAATGGTCACACAGATTAACAAGTGACCCAGTGCATCAAGTTCAGACAAGTAGCAAAACAAAAAGAAAAATGACACCTCTGGTCAATGACAGATGAACTTTGCATCCATCATAGGCTTGCTAGAAGGAAAACAGCTAGGTGAATTGTTGTTGCAGTGTGCAGTCTTTCACCAGCAGCACCCTATGGAGGTGTGCCTGTGGCAAAATACATAGCTGTCCTGTGAGTGTCTAACTACATATTCTGGCTTTTAAACTCTTTTAAAACTATTTTTTATACATAGTAACATAACGGTATTAAAATTTCATGCTGAGAGCCGATAAAAAAGGAACATGCAGGTTTGGAAAAGAAGCATACCATATTTGTATTATCGATCATGCCACCATATATTATCTTGGTGTTTCTGGGAATAACAAAATTCTCTCAAATGGCCATATCATACTCACAAAGTGTATGATACCTATCTGTTTTGCTGGCAATGTCAACTCTCAAACAATAGGATTCATTCTCCACTAAGGTGCCCATGGCCTTGCTGCTGTTCATAAAGGAAGCCTTATGGCCCATCACTCATCCAAAATAACATCTAAGTAGGTTCATATTTAAATTCAATTACTTTAGTACTGGCTATTTTTTAAAAATATATTGCCTTAAAATAATAAGTTTTGAGTATATTTATTAAGTGATAATTCTGTTTTGCCAAACACTGAACTTTGAAGCCTTAAAAAGTAATAGGACAAATGTGTGATCCTTCTTTGAATGTTTTTACTTAGGCTGTTGTCAGATGTGTAAAAAAAATGGATGTTAAAGCTATATTTAAATAAGTAACAAGTAAAGAGAGAAATATAATTTTAAAAATGTATTTGAAAAACAACCAATTAAATATTTGCTACTAAATTCACTTATAGATTAAGAGTAGGAGAGTAAAGATTGTTTAACCCATGTAATTGTTCCTTTATTTGTGGAAAATATAATGATACTAAAAAAGGTTATGTAGACTACAGAGTTAAAAACAAAAATACTGGATTCCAACTTCATCAAACTAACTTAGAAGAGGGGAATAACTCTTCTAAGAGTTATTCCCCTTCTTCTTCTTCTTCTAAGAGGGGAATAAATAATAAAGAATTTAGAGGAATAACACACCTTTAAAAATGGGAGCTATGTTCCTATTTGCAGTGAAGTGTCCAATGAAACGTGAACACAACATAAAACTGAGTCATTGATGATTTTCCAACAGAAGTTTTGCCAAGGTGTATTTTCTGAGATAAATTTGCTGTAACTTTTCAAACCGTGTCAATTTGTAAAGTAGTTCTGGATTTCAAAGTTTGTAGAGGCTTTATAAACAAGAGAGTTTAGTTCCTTCTCCACTGAATATTCATGCATCTATGAGGCAAATTTCTATCTATTGTCATACTCTATAAAAGTCATCACTATCATTGGTAAGAGTAATCAAAATCTCAGGTTCACCATTTAGTTTTGCTTTTCAACAATATTTTAGGGCTATTAACATCTTTAATCAATTTAGGAGTTATTTGTGATAGCTGGGCAAAATTTGTTCCAGAATGATTCAAAACTGACAACAGAGACTTTTCCCTATGACCTTGAATACTGGTGGAAATGACTTTAAATATGACCCAAGGGGGAAGGAAAAAAGTATGTATATAGGGTTAGAAGAAATGTTATGTGTACACATTTTTTTTTCTTAAGAGATGGTGCTGAGAAAACTAGATATCCACATGAAAAATAATGAAATAGAACCTATCTTATATCACATACAAAATTCAACTCAAAATGGACTAAAAACTTAAATCTAAGACATGAAATTTTAAAACTCCTAGAAGAAAACATAAGGGAAAGTTTTATGACATGGGTATGGGCAGTGATTTCTTGGCTATGACACTGAAAGCACAAGCAACAAAAGCAAACACAGACTTGGAATTACATCAAATTAAAAAGCTTCTACAAAGCAAAGCAAACAATTAACAGAGTGAAAAGGCAACCTATAGAAAAGGAGAAAATACTTGGCAGACTATATATTTGCTAAGGGGTTAATATCCAAAACATAGAAGGAACTCTAACAACTTAGTAGCAGTAAACAATCTAATTTAAGAAACTGACAGAGGAATTCAATAGATATTCCTACAAAGAGGACAAATAAATAGTCCAGTTTATGAAAAGATGTTCAACATCACGAATTAGGGAAATGCAAATCAAAAGCACAATGAGATATTTTACACCTGTTAGGATGTTGTAAATTTTTTAGGTCTAGTACAATGAGACAGAACCCTCCCACAATTCAGACAAAGTAAATTTACTACTTACAAATAGGCAGCAAGAATAAATGAATTCTATAATCATTGGCAAGCTAGTACTCCACAGTTTAGGAAAGGTTTCCAGAATGGATGGAGTCTTGAGTACATGTGCCATACACTCATCACAGATGAGTGTTCCTCAAAGCACTAAGCTCTGGGTTTTATAGCCTGAACACATTCATGTCACTGAGGTCAAGAGTTGCAGAACGTCCTGTTCTGGGAGGAATTAGGACACAGCCCAGGATTTTCCAGAAAGTTCCTCTTCATCTCAGAATGTGGCATTCTTGGTATATTCTGCCCAAGAATTGCATGCAAGAGTGGAAGAGCTTGGTCATCCAAGAACATCTGGGGCCCTATACTCCTGCAGATGTCTGTTATCAAAAGAGAGAGAGAGAAGTGTTGGAGAGAATGTAGAGAAATTGGACCCTTGTACACTGTTAGTGGGAATGTGAAAGGTGCTGCTATGGAATTATGGAGGTTTCTCAAAAAAGTTAAATATAAAACTACCTTATGACTCTGCAATCCAACTTTTGGATATTTATCCAAAAGAATTGAAGTCAGAATCTGGAAGAGATATTTGCACTTCCATGTTCATTGCAACATTATTCACAATAGACAAGATGTGGAAACAACCCAAATGTATGTGGATGGATGAATGGATAAAGGAAATGTTGTAATAGATGCAATGAAATATTAACTAGCTTTTAAAAACAAGGAAATTCTTTCAACAACGTGGATGGACTTTGAGGATATTGTGCTAAGTGAAATAATTCAGCCGCAAAATGACAAATATTGCATGGTTCCACTTAAGATGAGATGTCTAAAATAGTCAAACTCACAGAAGCAGACAGTGGAATGATGATTGCCGGAGGACGTAGGGAGGGGGAAATGGGTAGTTGCTATTTAATGAAAAAGTTTCTATAAGGTATAGTTGAGTATATTTATTAATATACTCAACGTATATTTGAGTATATTATTTTCTCCCTCATTCTGTGAGACAATTTACTGGTATAGCCATCTAGGCTGGGAGTTTTCTGTGTGGGAAGGATTTTTTTTTTTTTTTTTGAGACGGACTCTTGCTCTGTCGCCCAGGCTGGAGTGCGTGGCGCGATCTCGGTTCACTGCAAGCTCCGCCTCCCGGGTTCACGCCATTCTCCCGCCTCAGCCTCCGGAGTAGCTGGGACTACAGGTGCCCGCCACCGCGCCCGGCTAATTTTTTGTATTTTTAGTAGAGATGGGGTTTCACCGTGTTAGCCAGGATGATCTCAATTTCCTGACCTCGTGATCCGCCCACCTCAGCCTCCCAAAATGCTGAGATTACAGGAGTGAGCCACGGCGCCCGGCCTCATTATTGATTTCTAATACCATCCCAGTGTGGTCAGAGAAGATATATGGGACTTTAGAATGTTCATGGAAAATGCATATTATTTAAAAACTAAATGTGGATGTCAAAATTTATTTGCATCAGAAAAAAATTATATTAATTTGTTGTGTCAAAACGGGATCTAGTTTGAGGCACTCAGAAGAAGATATCAGTTTTAAAAGAGCCTCTATCAGAGCAACATGAATCCTCCTAAAATTGAAGCAAGAGCAAACATCTAATTTGTGGAGAAGCTTGGGTGAAAGAAAGATGAAATCACTGATGCTTTATGAAAAGTTTATGAACAATGCCCCAGGAAATGAGCAGTTTACAAATAAGAAAATCACTGTATTCACACCTGTAATTCCAGCACTTTGGGAGGCTGAGGCAGGCGGATCACGAGGTGAGGAGATCGAGACCATCCTGGCTAACACGATGAAACCCCGTCTGTACTAAAAATACAAAAAATTAGCCAGGCGTGGTGGCGGGCGCCTGTAGTCCCATCTACTCGGGAGGCTGAGGCAGGAGAATGGCCCGAACCCGGGAGGACGAGCTTGCAGTGAGCTGAGATCGCATCACTGCACTCCAGCCTGGGAGACAGAGCCAGACTCCCTCTCAAAAAAAAAAAAAAAAAAAAGAAAAAAAGAAAGAAAAGAAAAGAAAATCATTATAAGCATGTACAAGACTATGTTGAAGATGAAGCCCACAGCAATGGCTCATCTAACTTAATTTGTAAAGAAAAAAAATTAATTTGTTTGTGCTCCAATTGAAGAAGACCAATGATTAACAGTAGAAATATGACCAATACCAAAGACTTCTCACTTGTTTTTGACTGAAAAATTAAAGTTGAGCACTTTTCACTCAATGGGTGACACATTTTTTTGCACCTAGATAAACTGCAGAGACAAGAAGAGCTTTTAATAAAAAATTTGAACAAATGGGATTAAGATCCTGTATGATTTCTTCAAAGAATTTTAACAGAAAATAAAACATATCTTTACCAGTATGATTCTGAAGAAAAGCACAATCAGGCCGGGTGTGGTGGCTCACACCTGTAATTCTAGCAATTTGGGAGGCCAAGCTGGGTGGATCACTTAAGGTCAGGAGTTTGAGACCAGCCTGACCAACATGGTGAAACCCCATCTCTACTAAAATACAAAAATTAGCTAGGCATTGTGGCAGGTGCCTGTAATCCCAGCTACTCAGGAGTCTGAGGCAGGAGAATCACTTGAACCCAGGAGGTGGAGGTTGAAGGGAGCCAAGATCACACCACTGCATTCCAGGTTGGGCAACAGAGTGAGACTCTGTCTCAAAAAAAAAAAAAAAAGACAAAGCACAATCAAAATGGCTACCAAGAGGTGGGTCCAGTCAAAGCAAAAGTAGACTGGTCTAGAGCAAAGATCGTGGTAAGAATTTTTTGGAATGCTCAAGGAATATTGCTTGTTGACTTTCTGGAAGGCCAGAGAATATCTGTAACACCTGCTTATTATGAGAGTGTTTTGAGAAAGTTAGCCAAAGTTTTTTAGCAGGAAAACAACCAGGAAACCTTCACCTGAGAGTCTTTCTTCACTATGACAGTGTTCCTGCTTATTCCTCTTAACAAAGAAGAGCAATTTCGTGAGAATTTCAATGGGAAATCATGAGTCATTTACCTTACGGTCCTGATTTGCTCCTTCTGACACTTTTTGTTTCCTGCTCTCAAAAACTCTGTAAAGGGCATTGATCTTTGTTCCACTAATAACGTAAAAAAAAAAAAAAAAAAAAAAAAGTCAATTTAACCATTGACATGGTTAGATTCACAGGACCTTAAGTTCTTTAGGAATGGACAAAATGGCTAATATTTACATAAACAAGTGTCTTGACCTTGATGGAATTTATTTGAGAAATAAAGTGTATATTTTTAATTCTTATCTTTTAATTCCATGTTATAAACTTTTTGAAGTTCCCTTGTACTTTGTGTGATCTATCTTTTAAAATATTCTGAGGTGTAATTTGTTGCCTAATGTATGATATATCCTGAAATTATTCCATGTGCACTTAAGAAGAATGTATATGCTGCTATTGTTGGATAGTGTTGGATAGCCTGTTCTACATAAGTCTGTTAGATCTAATCCATTTATTGTGTTGTTTAAATCCTCTATTTGCATACTTCTGTCTGATTGCTCTATTCATTATTGGTAGGGGTGTATTGAAGTCTTCAACAATTATCATATAATTGTCTATTTTTCCCTTCAATTTTTTCAATTTTTGCTTCATATATTTTGATGGCCTCCTATTGGTTGTATAAATGTTTATAATTGTTATAGCTTCATGTTTTATTGAAACTTTCATCAACTTAATATTCTTCATTATGTCTTGTGAGCTTTTTGTCTTAGTCCATTTTGTCTGATATTATTAAATCCAACTGCTGCTGACTTTCTATTAGTATTTTCAAGGAATATCCTTTTATAATCTTTCTCTTCAACCCATTTTCATCTTTGGATCTAAAATGAGTCTCTTATAGACAATATATAGTAGGCTCATGTTCATTTGCTTGTTTAATCCATTCTGCTGTCTTTTAATTTTGACTGGAGCATTTAGTCCACTTAAATTTAAGGTAATTACTGATAAGGAAAGATTTCTGCTATTTTACTATTTGTTTTTTATATGACATACCTTTCTTTGTTCTCACTTCCTACATTTTCTTTGGTGTTTAGTTGATTTTTTTGTGGTAGAACTTTCAGATTTTTTTCCTCATTGCTTATTGTGTTTATTCTTTAGCTAACTTCTGTATTGTTATAATGGGAATTATCTTTAATCTTATAAAATTATAGCACTCCAATTTGAATTTACACCAGCATAACTTCAATAAAATACAAACTCTCTGCTTATTTAAGAGGCTTGTCCCCATCCCATTTAGTTTTGTATGTTAAAAATTAACATCTTTATACATTGTGTGTTCAAAACTGAAACTAATAATTTTATAATATACTAGTCTTTTAAATTAGGTAGAAAACAAAATTTGGATTTACAAACCAAAGTTACAATGACATTAGTTTTAGGCAAATACATAATTTTGTAATTTATTTGTCTTCTAAAACTTGTCAAAAACTAAAAGGGGAGTTACACACCATCACTACAATACTATATTTTATAATTGCCCATGTATTTATCTTTACTGAGATCTCTATTTCTTCATATGTCTTTGAGTTACTATCTAATGTTCTTTCATTTCAACCTGTAAGTCTCTTCAGCATTTCTTGCAGAGCACGTCTGTTGGTAGCAAACTCCATCAACTTTTGTTTATCTGGGAATGTTTTAATTTCTCCCTGAGATTTGTTTTGTTTTGCTTTGTTTGTTTTTTGCATTTTGAATTTAGCCCATTGCCTCTGGTGTCCAAAGCTTTTAATAAGAAATTTGCTGATTATCTCACTGAGGATGTCTTGTGTAGGACCAGTCACATCTATTTTACTTATTTTAAAATTCTCTCTTTTATTTGGTTTTCAACAGTTTAACTATAATATATCTCCATTTGTGTCTCTTTAAATTCATCACATTTGAAGTTCATTGACGTTTCTTTAATGTGTATATTTTTCTTTCACTAAATTTAGGAAGTTTTTGCCATATTTTCTTGAAACACTTTCTATGATGCTTTCTTTCTCTCTTCTCTTCTGTATGTTGGTCTGCCTGATGGTGTTCTATAGGTCTCTAAGGCATTGTTCAGTTTTTAATTTTTTTTTCTGTCAGCGCCTTATACCAAAAAATTTCTAATGCCTTATCCTCAAGTTCACTAATTCTTTATTTTGCCTGCTAAAATCACACTTTTAATCTCTCTAGTATTTTTTTTTTCATTTCTGTTGTTATATTTTGAAGCTCCAGAATTTCTTTTTGGTTTTGTTTAACAGTTTCTATCTCTTTATTGATGTTTCCATTTTGCTCATACATCATTTCTTGACTTTCCTAATATCTTCTTTTAGTTTTTTGAGCATACTTAAGATAGATCTGTTGTGCAGTGTCTAGTAGGTCTGTTATAAGATCTTTTCAGGGTCAGTTTCTGTTTATTTTTTAATTTTTATTATTATTTCTTTTTGAGATGGAGTTTTGCTCTTGTTGCCTAGGCTGGAGTGCAATAGTGCAATCTCGGCTCACCACAACCTCCACCTCCCGGGTTCAAGTGATTCTCCTGCCTTAGCCTCTCGGGTAGCTGGGATTACAGGCATGTGCCCCAAAGCCCGGATAATTTTGTATTTTTTGTAGAGATGGGGTTTCTCCATGTTGGTCAGGCTGGTCTTGAACTCCCGACCTCAGGTGATCTGCCCACCTTGACCTCCCAAAGTGTTGAGATTACAGGCGTGAGCCACCGCACTTGGCCTATTTATTTAAAGTTGGCCATACTTTCCTGTTTCTTTGTGTGCGTTGTGAATTTTTGTTGAAAACTGGACATTTGAATCTAATAACATAACTAGAAGAGAGTTTCCCTGCCTTTCCAGGATTTGCTGCCCTTTTTTGTTGTTTGTTTCTTTCTTTGATTGTTGCAAGCTGTCTCTGTGCTGAGGACCAAACTGAGGTATAAACTTATGGCCTTATCAAGACTTCTCTGCTGGTGCCTTCCCATGGGCATGCATGGTGGCATTCCATTATCCCATGAATATGCAGTTGCTTTTTGATGTTCTGGTCTTCAATGTCTGGTGCTCAAAACAAAAAGAAAAAAAAGAAAGGCCGAGGATTTATTGGCCCTTTAAGTCCCCTAAAAGTCACTTCAGCCAGAGCTCACAACAATTTCTGTACCTCTATGATCAGAAGAAACAATCAGAGATCAGAGCACATATTATGACATTTGGAAAGCAAGACCCATTTTACCTACCCTGGCTTCCACAAGCTGTGTTCAAGCTGCACCAGGAACATGTGGACAGCTGCTTGACATGGTGCTGAGGGGTGGAAGATTGGTAGCTACTTTTGTGCTAAGAGCTGAAAATAATCAAAATTAATCACAGTTTCCCATCCAAGTCTTCCCCTGAAAGATGTAAGCCATCAACGGACTCCAGATTTCCAAAAATAGTTACATCAGATAGATTGTGCCATTGTAATTGTTGTCTAGGTAAGGAGACAGATTCCTGGTGCTTTACATGCTGCCATTTTCCCAGAATCTTCTGTTGATGTATTGCTTTTTACCAAAGTACCTTCTCACTTACTTGTTTCTTTCCTCTGTTCCAAATGTAATTGTCATGCATGTTTATTTACTTCTATATCACCTTATCACATATAGTGCCTAATATATGGTAGGTACTCATAAATATTTGAATATATGAATTAAATCCATCTTGCATATCCTGGGTTTATTAATTGAATTTTTAACTTGATTTTATTCATCTTTAAATTTTCATCATTTAAAAATACATATATTCTTGGTTTAATAATTCATTATGTATTCCATTTGTCTTCTTTCTATTTTATTATTCTTAGAGCACTGATAACATTGTCATAAATTCTCACATGTACTATACATGTACTATCATTTCACCCATTTCTTTTGTGTTTACAGATTTAATTTCTTTTCCACTTTCTAACAGTGAATAATTCCTTAAGCAAGCTTTTTATAGCCTTAATCTAAATCTTCTTAGTGGGTGGCTAACCTTTGACAGTCACTGTTTGAAAAGTCTCATCAGAAATATCTATTTATATGGCTTTGTTTTAATATCAGACATAATCCAGAAATTTACATAGCACACATACTTGTTCTGTCAAAATAAAATAATCAGAACTGCTGCCTTGTTTATGCTTAATGGAAACACTGTAAATAAAACTAGCATTGCAGTCAGTAATCTAAAATAACACAGTAGTTTTACTTTTTGAAATACAACCAAGATTTAAGGCAGGCAGGAAAGTAAGGTAAAATTTATCCTTGTAGACACATGAAATTTCACTTGTCCCAAGCCTTTCATGCTTCGTTGTACTTTCTACATCCTGTCATAGAAAATTCTTCCTGGGCTTAAAGTGGGAGGCTATGTGCATATTCTCCCTCTCTAAATTCTTACCTATGTTCTAATAGATACAAATCAGAAAGAAGAAAAGCCATTTGCCAGTCTCTTATTTGTAAGTCCTTAAATCACAACACCCCAAGAAGTACAGGTAGTTAATATGTATTATTCTAATTCCATAGGAGATTTAGCAGAGTAGTCAATGTATGTAGAAGTTGATACTCTTTTAATTTTGCTACTGCTGTATCAACCTGCTCAGGCCCATCTGACACAACAGTCCATGAAGTAAATGCCCTTTCCTTTAGTTTCTTTTGCACAGTTGAGACACACTGATACTTATAGGTTGTTGCCTTATTACATGTTTAAAAGTAATTAACTGAAATAAAGAAGTAACATTAATTAAATCTGTTATAAGCTGAAATAAGAAAATTAAAAAATATATACTTTATTATAATGTATAGACTATGGGCTTCCAAGGACTGTGAAACCTCAAAATTCAAGTCATTTCCTTGATGATATTATTTGATCTCTCAAACTCTTGGTTGTTTCTATGTGGTGGGTACCATCTTATTACTTACCATACAGAAGTCTTTACCATATCAAGTCCTTGTCCTTACTCAGATCATGGGGAAAATGTTCTTGCTTTTCAAGTTTTAGTGTGAAAGGCATGACTTCCCGATGGTTTTCTGGCAATCTGTGATAATTCACATAATGAAACAGCTTATACTTCACGTTAACCCCAACATCCTGCCTAGAGAAATGTTATCTAGCTCATTACGGTTCGCAGATTAGTGAAATTTAGCTATATAACTATCATAGTTACTGTAGCGCACATACTATAATTATTTTATTGGTCTTCTATGGATTCCATTGTAACACATTAGTCTGGTTCCTTGAAGTGGTAGGACAAGTTAACTGAATCGATGGAGGCTAATACAAAATGTCATAGGGCCATCTTCCTCTGGCTATTTTTATTTTATAATTTATGCCTGCACACATACATAAATACATATAAAATCATTTTTAAAGCACTGTAAATTTCTTGAGTACAGTATTTGTATCCAAGTCATTCTGGTCTTTCTATTTTGTGCCAATAGTAGACAGACAGCAAATACATTATTGTTGACTGCTGAGAGAATAGTATTTAACCTCCTTATAATTAATAAAGCATACCTCCTAGTCTAAAGTCTTAGGAAATTTTTGAAAATATATAATTCTTACAAATTTTTCTCTAGCTCTTTTCTGGATAGATTGCTTGGTTCACAAAGACTTTCTTTCATTCTTTATCTTTTTAGCCAGCAACTTTCATGTTCTGTAAAAATAAAACTTGTTTTAGGTTTTTTAAAAAATCAGCTGAGGCTTGTAGGGGAGTAATTAGTGCCATATTGGCCTGAGGAAACAATAAAACTGGACTGCATTATAGTTTATATGAATTGTTTCTGAAAAGCAGCATCTATATACTACTGATTATGGCAAATATTTTGGAAGATTTACATATTACAGTTTTCTGATGTTCTATTAAACATTTGCATTCATTCTGTCAATCTGATTACTGCACCTTTCAAGATAATTTCTTTTTTTTTTTTTTTTTTTTTTTTTCTTTTATTATTATTATTATTATTATTATTATACTTTAGGTTTTATGGTACATGTGCGCAATGTGCAGGTAAGTTACATATGTATACATGTGCCATGCTGGTGCGCTGCACCCACCAACTCGTCATTGGCCTTCCCAGTTTGAAATTTTCTCTGGAATACTCTGTTCTCATGTATCAGGATGGATATCCAGATTTTCAAAATCTTTCCTTAAATGTTTTTCTTTAAAGCAGCTTTTTCCTCTTTTACTTAAAAAAAAAAAAGCCAGCATTAGAAAGTCAATGTTATGAAGGCATGAGGTTATGCTTTAAATTAAATTTATAATGTTTTTAAATAAAATATGCTCTAATAAAACAAAAAAGGGGAAATGTATTCAATCTTATGAGCTATTAAGACTATCTTAATAACAATATCAGTTTAAGTAATTGATGTTCATGCCGGACTATTAACTGGAAATAAACATTCAAGGGATGCCAAAGCAGGGAGTGACTTTAAATACTAGCAATAAAACTAATTACTAGCTCACATGACACCAAATTCCACCTTCCATTTCTGTCTACTTCAGTTCATCCCATTATTCCTTTTTTATTGTAACTGATCTCTAGGAATCTTTAGCCATTAAAATATACTTTCCTTTGAATTACCATAGATCATTCATTGTTTAACCCTTTAAGAATCACCTCAACAATCCAGAGTGCTTATTGTAAAAACCCTTGTGATCCTTTATTCAGAAGGATGATACATCAAAAATACATACAGTTGAGAAGCTGTTTTAGGTGGCAGTCCCTGCAATTCTGTTTTGTCTGTATTCCTGTCATGGAATTGAATTATTGGTATTTAACATAAACGGCAGTTTAAGACTGTTTGAGGAAGGTGAATGAAAACACTTTTCACGAAAAAAGTAATTTTTCATTGTTTTCACATGCACTTAAAATTTAATGTTTACACCTTCAGGAAACATAGGATAAGTAATTTACGAAGGAAACTGTGGCTTAAATCTAGTCTCTATAAATTGTAAATGTATTTACTTTTTCCACATTTGCATAAGAGAAGCATTCTACAAGCAATCTATGTTCAGACTTACCATCAAAACATGATCTTATAGATTGTTTTATGAGAAAATAACACAAACACAAATTTACTGTCAGTATCAAAACAAACATAAATATAATTTTAAAAATCATATTATAACACAAAGAAATTTGAACTTATATCTGAGAAGCCCAAAATAAGTTTAAACATCAATCTTGTAAAGTTTCAGTGTTTTACAAAGAATAAAAGAAAGACTTTGGCCCAGTAAAATGTTATGCATATTGCATTAGCTTAGAAAATACTTTTCCTTATTGAATTGCTTAAGTTCCTTATAGATTGTGGATATTAGATCTTTGTTGGATGAATAGTTTGAAAATATTTTCTTCCATTGTGTAGGTTGTCTGTTTGCACTGTTGATAGTTTATTCTGCTGTGCAGAATCTCTTTAGTTTAATTAGGTACCACTCATCAATTTTTGTTTTTGTTAGAATTACTTTTGAGGACTTAGTCATAAATTCTTTCCCAAGGGCAAAGTCCAGAATGGTGTTTCCTAGGTTTTCTTCTAGGATTCTTATAGTTTAATGTCTTACATTTAAATTTTTAATCCAGGTTGAGTTAATATTTGTATATGGTAAAAAGTAGGGATCCAGTTTCAATATTCTGCATATAGCTAGTCAGTTATCCCAACACCATTTATTGAATAAGAAGTTCTTTCCCCATTGCTTATTTTTGTTGACTTTTTTGAACATCAGATGGTTTTAGGTGTGCAGTTCTGTTTCTGAGTTCCCTATTCGGTTCCATTAATCTATGTGTCTGTTTTTATACTAGTACCACGCTGTTTCGGATACTGTATTGTAGCCTTACAACACAGTTTAAAGTAGGGTAATGTGATGCCTCCAGCTTTGTTTTGTTTTTTTGCTTAGGGTTTCTTTGGCTATTCTGGCTCTTTTTTGATTCCATGTGAATTTTACAATAGTGCTTTCTAATTCTGTGAAAAAAATGAAATTGGTAGTTTGATAGAAATAGTGTTGAATCTGTAGATTGCTTTGGGTGGTATGGACATTTCAATGGTATTAATTCTTCCAGTCTATGAGCATGGAATGTTTTCGCATTTGTTTGTGTCATCTATTATTTCTTTCATCAGTGTTTTGTAGTTCTCCTTGCAGAGTTCTTTTTGTGTGTTTGTTTGTTTGTTTTGACAGAATTTCTCTCTGTCACCAGGCTGGAGGGCATTGGCCCGATCTTGGCTCACTGCAACTTGCGCCTCCCAGGTCCAACGTAATGGTGCGTGCCTATAGTCTCAGCTACTCCTGCCTCAACCACCCGAGTGGCTGAGACTATAGGCATGCACCATTACGCCCAGCTAATTTTTGTATTTTTAGTAGAGACGGGGTTTCACCATGTTGGCCAGGATTGTCTCGATCTCCTGACCTCGTGATCCGCCCGCCTCGGCCTCCCAAAGTGCTGGGATTACAGGCGTGAGCCACTGCGCCCGGCCTCCTCGTAGAGATCTTTCACCTCTTTGGACAGATGTGTTCCCGGGTAGTGTGTGTGTGTGTGTGTGTGTGTGTGTGTGTATAGCTGTTGTACATGGGATCACACTCTTTAGCTGTCAGCTTGAATATTATTGGTGTATAAAAATGCTACTGATTTTTGTACCTTAATTTTGTATCCTGAAACGTTACTGAAGTTGTTTATTAGTTACCAGCCTTTTGACAGAGTGTTTAGGGATTTCTAGGTATACAATGATGTAGTCAGCAAGGAGATATAGTTTGACCACTTGTTTTATTTGGATGCCTTTTATTTATTTGTCTTGCCTGACTGCTCTAGCTAGAACTTTCAGTACTATGTTAAATAGCAGTGGTGGGAGTGGGCATCCTTGTCTTGTTCCACTTCTTAAGGGGAATGTTTCCAGTTTTTGCCTGTTCCTGATGTTGGCTATGCATTCATCATAAATGGCTCTTAATATTTTGACATATATTCCTTCAATTCTTAGCTTGTTGAGGGCTTTTATCATGTTGGGATGTTGGATTTTATTGAAGGCTTTTCTGCATTTATTGAGATGATCATACAGCATTTTGTTATTAATTATGTTTATGTGATGAATTGCATTTATTTAATTTGAGTAATTCGAATCAACCTTACATCCCAGGAATGAAACCTACTTGTTCATGGTAAAATAACTCTTTGACATGCTGCTGGATTTGATTTGCTACTATTTTGTTTAGGATTTTTATGTCTGTCCTCATTAGGGATATTGGCCTGTAGTTTTCTTTTTGTTGTGTCTTTGCCAGGTTTTGGTATCAGGGTGGTTCTGGCTTACTAGAATGAGTTAGGGAGGAGTCCCTCCTTCTCAATTTTTAGGAATCATTTCAGTAGAATTGGTGCCAGCTCTTTTTATATGTCTAGTAGAATTTTGCTGTGAATCCATTTTGTCCAGGGCTTTTTTTGGTCGGTAGATTTTTTACTACTGATTCAATTTTGGAACTCAATATTGGTCTATTTAGGGTTTCAATTTCTTCCTGATTTAATCTTAGGAGTTTGTGTGTTTCCAGGAAGTTAGCCATTTCCTCTATATTTTCTAGTTTGTGTGCATAGATGAACAGATACTTCTCAAAAGAAGACAAACAGCCAATAAACAAGAAAAAGTGATCCACATCACTAATTATCTGAGAAATGTAAATCAAATCCACAAGACACCACCTTACAGTAGTCAGAATGACTACTATTAAAAAGTCAAGACAAACGGCATCTGATTAAACTAAAGATCTTCTGCACATCAAAAGAAACTATCATCAGAGTGAACAGGAAACCTACAGAAAGGGAGAAAGTTTTTGCAATCTGTCCATCCAACAAAGGGCTAATATCCAGAAATCTACAAAGAACTTAAACAAATTTACAAAAAAAAACACAAACCCATCAAAAAGTGAGTGAAGAATATGAACAGACACTTCTCAAAAGAAGGCATTTATGCAGCCAACAAACATGAAAGAAAGCTGATAATCACTGCTCATTAGAGAAATGCAAATCAAACCCACAATGAGATACCATCTCATGCCAGTTAGAATGGTGATCATTAAGAAGTCAGAAAACAACAGATGCTGGAGAGGATGTAGAGAAATATGAACACTTTTACACTGTTGATGGGAGTGTAAATTAGTTCAACCATTGTGGAAGACAGTATGGCAATTCCTCAAGGATCCAGAACTAGAAATACCATTTGACCCAGCAATACCATTACTGGGTATATACCCAAAAGCATTATAAATCATTCTACTATAAAGACATAGGCACACGTATGTTTATTGCAGCACTGTTCACAATAGCAAAGACTTGGAACCAACCCAAATGCCCATCAATGATAAACTGGATTAAGAAAATATGGCACATATACACCATGGAATACTAACCAGCCATAAAAAAGGATGAGTTCATGTCTTTTGCAGGGACATGGATGATGCTGGAAACCATCATTCTTAGCAAACTAACACAAGATGGAAAACCAAACACTGCATGTTCTCACTCATAAGTGAGAGTTGATCAGTGAGAACACATGGACACAGAGGGGAACATCACACACTGGGGCCTGTTGGGGGGTGGGAGGCTAGGGGAGGGATAGCATTAGGAGGAATACCTAATGTAAATGATGGGTTGATGGGTGCAACAAACCACCATGGCACATATATACCTATGTAACAAATCTGCACGTTCGGCACATGTGCCCCAGAACATAAAGTATAATAATAATAATAATAAAGTCAAATAACAGGTGATAGAGAGGCTATGGAGAGGAAGGAAACCATTATACACTGTGGTAGGAAATGTAAATTAGTTCAACCATTGTGGAAAACAGTTTGATAATTTTTCAAATAACTTAAAGCAGAACTACTATTCAACCCAGCAATCCTGTTACTAGGTATATGCCCTAAAGAAAATAAATTGTTCTACCAAAAAAAAAAAAATACACATTTGTATGTTCATCACAGCATTATCCATAATAGCAAAGATATGGAATCAACCTAGATGTCTATCAATGGTGGATTGGATAAAGTAAATATGGCACATATGCACCATGAAATACTATGCAGCCACAAAAAAAATGAAATTATGTCTTTTTGCAGCAACGTGGATGAAGCTGGAGACAATTATCCTAAGTGAATTAATGCAGGAACAGAAAACAAAATACCGTATGTTCTGGCTTATAAGTGGGTGCTAAATACTGGCTACTCATGGAAATAAAGATGGCAATGATAGACGCTGGAGACTACTAGAAAGAGGAGGGAGGGAGATGTCAAGGGTTGAAAAACTATTGAGTATTACACTCACTACTTAGGTGATGGGATCATTCCTATTTCAAACCTCAGCATCTTGGAATATACCAATGTACCAAACATGCACATGTACCCTCTGATTCTAAAATAAATGTTGAAATAATAAAAATAATTATAGTACTAAAGAGAAACAAGAGAATAAAGAGAAAAATAAATCAGTGAAGCAGAAAAAAAACTAAATGATTTATAGCACATTGGTGGCACTACTGGAAATGGAATATTTATCTACATATGTCGATTCTGATTTTCTTTCTGCAACACATATCTTGTCCTGTCACGTCTACATTAAAACATTCAATGGCTTTTGTCATTTTTAGGCTTTGTACAAGGTTTTATAAATGACAGATTGGGTGGATTTTTCTTATCTATTATTATTAGAGTGAAGAGAAATCCCTCTGCCTCACTTACCGTTGGAAAAAATATACTTCTGATGCTATTTTGGGGGTCAATAATCCACAGTCTCCCTTCTTTGCCTATGTGTAAAACTTCCCTTATCATTAATAGTCAACTACAAATATATTTCATTTTACATAACCTGCCCTGAACTCACCAGAGGGAGAAAGTCATTCTTTCTTCTGTGTTCAGTGTGGGTAGTTCTGTTAATTCACTTATTATAATGTATAGTAATTATTTCTTTACATATAGTCCTCCACTACTCAACTGTAAACTCTTTGAAGGCAGGGTACCCTTAAGTCTTTGAATCTTTGTAATGTAAATGTTGATATATGCTTGTTAAATTAATTGAATCTCACAACTCACCCTTTTGTTACTAATTATTGAAGCTGGCTTTATCTATTATTCAATAATTCTTAGATCAAATTATTTTTTTAAATGTTATCAATTCTAGGTAGCCTTGCTAAAAAAAAAAAACTCTGATTTTTAATTTTCTGTAACTTCTTTAGAACATACTCTATTTTCTTCTCATATTATCCTGAGGAGATGACAAAAAATGCTTTAGTCATTGAGTGCAATTCAAATCTAGTAAAATCTGACTCTTAAGAGTGAGCATATGCTTTTTGGAAAACTAGTTATATTCTAAGCTTGGCAAAGCATAGCTTCCTGGTTCAAAGAAGAAGAGCTTTAAAAGGCTAATAGACTCATGAGATCCCTTAAACATCAAATAGCACTCATAAAGCCTTATTTGATGAATTAGATATCAATGAGTCACAGTCATGGAAACGAAATTGCCCTTTCAATATTCATGGGCAGAAAAGGCAAGTTTAAATGCACTTAGCTTTTCTCAGACTTGAAATATAATTGTTTGAAAATCCTAAAATGTTTTCATTACGGCTGCCCTTTGTGTAAAATGTTTACAGCAGCCAGATTATTAGGAGAAATCAATTCTCTAAATAGCTGCGCATAGTAGCAATCAATGTTAAATTTCATTATATCAAGTGACTCTTGGGAAAATAATATTGCAGGACTATATTTGAATATCTAATGCTTTTAGAGCTTTACGCTTCATAAACTTCTTGAAAATGTTATACAGCTTCTATTATATCTGACTGTACATGGAAAATCTGTGTACCTTCCTCTCAATTTTGCTATCAACCTGAAAGTGCTCTAAAAAATAAAATATGTGCTACTGTTACACAGTTTAGTTGTTTATTTCTTTGCCAAAACTAAATGCTGGTCTAAATACAGTAAAAATACACAATATAATCTAAATACACACACACACAAATTTTATGTTGTGTAGGTATAGAAGAAAGATGGAAGGCCTTGAGACAAATCGTCTTCACCTTGAACTTATATGCCTGGCGCTCTCAGCCAACCTGTTTCCCAAATATTCATCCCACGAACCCTACTTTTTTGTTAAATTATCAAACATGGAGTCAGATTACTATGTTACATACAAAGAGTTACAATTATTACCTATTTTTCACATTGATGTGATTGAATAATCTAATTTGAAAAGTACATGTCTAAACTGATCATGTTAGATCCTTATGAGTTTGCAATAATTTTTATTTTTGTCCATTCTACGTGAAATTTTACCTATCTTTATTCTTTAACAACCATGTTTGTCAACAAAAGTTTACTATTGTTTTTTTAAGTGTTATGCGAATTTAATCATTCTTATGCAAAATGTCTCCCTGCTTAGAAAGTGTGTTATTTAGTTAACTATATTTGGTTAATAAATATGTCTCAATTTTTAAAACTTACTTTTGCTTGCTGTAAATTATGTACATTGCATTTTAATTATTCTCTCAATAACTAAAGGCTGTTGAAATATGTATGTTTTCTTCTGAACATGTGTCATAATTAGTACACTGAGAGAATATTATTATTAAAAAATGGAAGACAAATGAAAGAAAATTGTGCTATATTTTAATGAAATGTAAAGATTGTCAAAGACATAGCTTCCCTGATTGGGTTTACATTTCATTTAGATTGACAAAGAAACAAACCCACTCTACTCAACATTTTGAGTGAGATATTTTTACTTAGTTTGAAGATTAATGTGTATTTTCTCTTTCTGTTTCTCCAACTTGAAAGTCACTTTTGCAACAGCGTAAAGCTCCTAGGTAGCATATTATAGTGCCTGTGGAATTTTTATGATGATTAACATGTTGGTATTCTTGTTAAAGATGCCATCAGAAGGAAAGGCTTCATGTCCATTTTCCTGCCTCATTTTCTTCCTCTCAACGTTATTCCTTACAGTAAATAAAACTAAGTTTATGTAACTATTTAAACTGTCTATTCTTTCTTTACCATGTCTTTCTTTTGTGCGTCTTACCTGACAGAACACCCTTGAATTAGAGATCTGCACTCTATCCTCTCCTACCCCCACCTAAAATGCTGAGGTTCTATCTTTCTATTTTTAGGAGAAGGGTGTAGGATGACCAGGGCAGGAAAAAGCTGAATGATAACATGTAATCAGATACACTAGATACAATTTTAACCTCTCTCTCTCTCTCTCTCTCTCTCTCTATATATATATATATATATAACAAACTCTATATTTTACTAATGCAAAAGTCAATATTTAACCATGTTACATAATATATTGCATAGTTTTTTTCTGTTAATTTGATATATTCACCTTCAACTTTTATATCTAAAATAGTTGAAACTATCAAACAACTTAGTGATCTCTTGTTCACACTATGGTTACAAATGAAGAAAACTGTTTTTAGGAAAATTGAAGATTTCCTACTAGTTCAATTTTGAAGTATCTGTATAGGTAAGAAAGTTGGTGGAAAAGTACAGAAATGTTTTGTAGTATCAAGCAGATATATTAGTAGGTAAAATGTAAATTAATGTGACGTTATTTGATGAGATTCGCAACTAGTAACTAAATTATGCTAATTGATCTCAGCCTGAATTATCTTCAAATTGGTTTAAACCACTGTCTCCCTCCTCTTGGATTCCTCATGACTTCCTTTTGTGTTGGAACATGAACCTCCCAATAAGCAGCTCTGGTTTTCCACTTCACCCTTGAACTTCATCATAGGTCCCTTCTTGCTTTGAGCCTCCTAAAATTTGGTGAAAATGAAAAGTAGCTTCTTATAGAGATTTTTGATTCCCATGGAATAAAGATGAGAACACTTATTCTGCTCCTTTCTCCCTCTCATTAAATAACTTACTTTCTATTAGTCAAAGAATTTAATCCCAGATAAGTTACTTACATTTGATAGTCATTGTTTTGCATTTATTAAATTGTTTATAGGGACAGTATCTGACTTGTATTGATCAAGTTTTACTATGTTTTTCTTTTTACTGATAAATTATACAGTTTTGGTGGAAAGTACTTAAAGAAAATTGCATTGTCAAACTCAAAAATATGAATGCAAATTTTTATACTAATGGAATTCACAGATAATTCCAAATTATGAAGTGCTTCAGATATAAGCACTAATAGAGAAGAAATATTTTCAAAATTCTCAAATAGGACAATATTCAAAGGAATTTTTAAAATATACAAAAAGAAAGCTTGTTTATGAACAACTAGAGTAGAATGAATGTAGTACCAATATTTTTAAAGAGGTAAACTATATGTGATGGATAGCTGTTATGTTTGAAATCATGTACAAATATGAAATTTGATGTGATTATGAAATATTACTTTATTAGTAATATAAACTATTATGCTTGTTTTTTACTGTCTTTAAGGAGAAAAAATTATATTTACATGTCATACTTTTATTTTACATTTATTATAATTGCTAAAGAGATATTCCCAAAGCTTTCACACAAATAAGACAAGCATATCAAATTCACTTCAAAGCAGGAACTTGACTTCCATGCAAAATAAGTTGCTTTATTATCTATGAGCATACAGATTTCTATAGGAAAGCATTATTGAATCTGATATTGTAATGAAAGTTCTCTAATTTGCATTGGTAGCATATGCTCTGGAGACTAAAATATTCTCATTATTGAGTTTTTAAAGTAATAGAAATTAACTATTTTTTGAACTTTTTCATATTAGGATTTTTAAAGATGACATTAAAGAAGCTAAATACAATATTCATTACTTTAAAATTTATAAATTCTGAATCACTCTACATTGAGTCTTGGATATAGACCTACTATATCAATGCTATTATTATATAATAGGAAGTACTAATACACTGCAATTATCACCTATGTATTTTTCTCATAATTTTTTATGTACTTGCTATCAGAGATAGTTTATCTGTGGTTTATCAGCACAAATGACCAGACTTATTTGTATTTATTATTCCCCATTCTGTATGAATGGACCATGTAGCTCTTATTCACAGCATCTAAAAAGGTAATACATAAAAAACTATTAATTGTTACATATGAGTGAATACTTTTTTTTTTGAGACAGAATCTCGCTCTGTCTCCCAGGCTGGAGTGCAGTGGGGCTGGGGCCATCTTGGCTCACTGCAACCTCCACCTCCCTGGTTCAAGCAGTTCTGCCTCAGCCTCCCGAGTAGCTGGGACTACAGGTTCCTGCCACCATGCCCAGCTAATTTTTGTATTTTTAATAGAGACGGGGTTTCACCATATTGGCCAGGCTGGTCTCAAACTCCTGACATTGTGATCTACCCACCTCAGCCTCCCAAAGTGCTGGGATTACATCAAAATGTTTTTTCATGTCGAATCTTCATTACAATTATATAAAGTTTTAACAACCAAGCATTTGTTTCAAGCCTTCGTAATCCCTAGTCATGGTCATTTTTTAAGTTTTTTATTTTGAAGTGATGGTGTAGGCAAAAAAAAATTCATAGATATCTCTCTTCATTGTGGGGGATGGTTGGAGGGTTCAGACAGGTGAGCATAGTGAATCTCAGAGAATTTCTCCAGGTTCTGTTTAACTGCCTCTAGGAAATATAGAGCAAAGGGATGGTATTTATTAGTAGTTGAATAACTTAACATCCCAGAATTGCATTAACATTAGTTTCTTCTTTACTCGATAGTTATAATCCTCACTCTGGAATCTCTATGCGTTCATTATGCATGTCCCCACATCAAGGGTCAGTCTTCTGGCTCTTGATTAGAGAGAATGTACATAAATACAGTAATACATTAATTTGCTAACATTTTACTTTACTGTGTTACAAAATATTTTGAAATGCAGAATAGCATATATACCAACACTGAAGTTATCACCTTCCAAAGGAGATTAAGAAAAAATGTATAAGTCTGAATATGAAACATAGAAATAAAGCTAAAATATTTATTCTGAAAAGGTAAAGATTAGTGGTAGAAGTTATAACGTTCTTATGTCTCAAAAGCTATTACAATGGATATACTTACAAGATTTTCTCAGCTAATAGTGAAAAAGG
Source organism: Pongo abelii (assembly GCF_028885655.2). Classification (NCBI taxonomy): domain Eukaryota; kingdom Metazoa; phylum Chordata; class Mammalia; order Primates; family Hominidae; genus Pongo; species Pongo abelii. The sequence continues at coordinate 92,074,355 of NC_071991.2, forward strand.
AAAAAAGATTAAACCTCATTAGGAGATATTTAAGATAAATTTGTAAGAATCCTATGATTTCATGAATTAATGATAGGAGTAGAGAAATGTGATGCTAGAACATTTTCTTCTTTTAAATTGTGAAACAAACTGCTTTACCTCAAGGCAGAAGAACAGATTCAGGGAATATTGAAATCTCTCTTAATCTTATCGCTACATAATTTGTGCAATGTTAGTTTCATTCTGTTACATTCTCTGTGAAATATAAATTACATATATTGATTGTGGTTCATCGACCATATCAATCAACAAATACTTAGAACCTGACATTTTTCTAGGAATTACAGATACATTTTTATTTCTTTCAAGGCATTTGTCTATCTATGTATCTATCTATCTATCTATCTATCTATACTTCAACAGCTTTTTAGGGTACAAGTGTTTCTTGATTACATGGATGAATTGTATTGTGATGAAGTCTGGGATTTTAGTGCTCCCATCACCTGAGCAGTGTGTATTTTACCCAACATGTAGTTTTTTATTCCTCACACACCTCCCACCCTTCCCTTCCTGAGTCTAAGTGTGTTATATCACTCTGTATGCCTTTGTATAGCCATAGCTTAGCTCCCACATATAAGTGAGAATTTACAGTATTTAGGTTTCCATTCCTGAGTTACTTCACTTAGAATACTGGTCTGTCACTCCATCCAAGTTCCTGCAAAAGACATTATTCTGTCGTTTTTAAAACTGAGTAGTATGTGTGTGTGTGTGTGTGTGTGTGTGTTTATGTTATATATAAACATTATATTTATATATATATATGATATATTGTATTTTTAGCAGAAATGGGGTTTCACCATATTAGCCGGGCTTGTCTTGAACTCTTGACCTTGTGATCTGTGCACCTCAACCTCCCAAAGTTCTGGGATTACATCAAAATGTTTTTTCATATCGAATCTTCATTACAATTATATAAAGTTTTAACAACCAGGCATATATATATATTTATATGTTTATATTTATATTCATATAAATATATGCATATACTTATATTTTACATAAATATATTATATGTATATTCATATAGATATATTATATGCATATATTTATATTTATAAAAATATAAATATATGTATGTTTATATAACTATATAAATATATATGTATGTTTATATAACTATATAAATATATATGTATGTTTATATAACTATATAAATATATGTAGGTTTATATAACTATATAAATATATGTAGGTTTATATAACTATATAAATATATGTAGGTTTATATAACTATATAAATATATGTAGGTTTATATAACTATATAAATATATGTAGGTTTATATAACTATATAAATATATGTAGGTTTATATAACTATATAAATATATGTAGGTTTATATAACTATATAAATATATGTAGGTTTATATAACTATATAAATATATGTAGGTTTATATATGCATATTTATATAAATTATTTATATAAATATTGTATAGTTATATAAATTATTTATATAAATTATTTATATAAATATTGTATAGTTATATAAATTATTTATATAAATTATTTATATAGATATTGTATAGTTATATAAATTATTTATATAAATATTGTATAGTTATATAAATTATTTATATAAATATTGTATAGTTATATAAATTATTTATATAAATATTGTATAGTTATATAAATTATTTATATAAATATTGTATAGTTATATAAATTATTTATATAAATATTGTATAGTTATATAAATTATTTATATATAAATATTGTACAGTTATATAAATAATTTATATAAATATTGTATAGTTATATAAATAATTTATATAAATATTGTATAGTTATATAAATTATTTATATATAAATATTGTATAGTTATATAAATTATTTATATATAAATATTGTATACTTATATAAATTATTTATATATAAATATTGTATAGTTACATAAATTATTTATATATAAATATTGTATAGTTATATAAATTATTTATATATAAATATTGTATATTTATGTATAAATATATATTGATATCTAAATATATAATATGTACATATAAATTATTTACATATAATATATTGATAGCAATATATTAACTTATATATTATATATTATATATTTATATTGATATCAATATATTATCTATAGTATATTATATTATATATTATATTATATAGTATATTATATTATATATTATATTATATAGTATATTATATTATATATTATATTATATATTGTATATTATACATTATATATTATATATTTATATCAATATATGATACATTTATATATATTTAACATTTTCTTTATCCACTCATTGGTCAGTGGGCACATAGGGTGGTCCTACATCTTTGCAATTGTGAATTGTGCTGCAATAAATATATGTGTGCAGGTGTCTTTTTGATATACTGACATCTTTTCCTTTGGATAGATACCCAGTAGTGGGATTGCTGGATTGAATGGTAGGTCTACTTTTAGTTCTTTAAGAAATTTTCATACTGTTTTCCATAGGGGTTTTACTAATTTACATTCCCACCTGCAGTGTATAAGCTTTCCCTTTCACCACATTCATGCCAACGTCTATTGTTTTTGATTTTTTAATAATGGCCATTCTTGCAGGGGTAAGGTGTTATCTCATTGTGGTTTTAATTTGCATTCCCCTGATGATTAGTGATGTTGAGTATTTTAAAAATATATTTGTATATCTTCATTTGAGAAATGTCTATTTATGTCATTTGCCCACTTTTTGATGAAATTATTTTTTATTCTTGCTGATTTGTTTGAGTTTCTTGTAGATTCTGGGTGTTATTCCTTTGTTGGATGTATAGTTGGCAAATATTTTTAGAAATACATTTTCTACTAACTAGGGAACAAAACAGGTAAAATGTTTGCTCTCCTAAAGCTTATATTCATTTGGGGAAACAAAGAAAATGAACAAATGAACATATAGATCGATATAGGTTTAAATATAGATATAGATGATATAACTATCTATTTTGACAAAAAATAATTACAGAGATAGGAAATAAATTACAATAGGAAGTGTCTGGGAAGGAATGCAATTCATGTTTTCAGGGTGGCCACAGAAGACCTCTTTGGTTAAGTGAAATACATGAGGGAGGAGCCTCCAGGTTATGTGCAGTGACTGAGTTTGTGCTGAAAGAATTGTAAATCAAAGGTCTCAAGGCAGAAATATACCCAGTATTTTTAAGAAATGGCAAGGATATCAGTGGGACTGCCGTGGAAGAAGGACAGGAATTGAAGTAAAAGAGGTGGAGAGACCACTTGAAACTTACAAACATTAACCTAGTAACAAATTCATATTAGAGTATAATACTTACAAGTCTTTTCGTAGTATTCTCATGGTACCAGAACTACAAACATGTCTTCTTTTACATTGTACTTATTTGATAGAAAATGTTTTGATTTGTGTACATTTTTCTATTGTTACGATAAATATTGTACAATGATAAAACTATTATCTATTGGAAGCTATGTTTAATATTTTATCCAGCATTATAATGCCAGAACTTATTACAATATTAATCACTGGATGGTCAAAATACATATTTGCTCAATGAATGTGTGAATGATTCAAATCTCCTTTTACAGTAAGAAGTAGCATAACATGGTTAAAAGGATAGACTGGGGAATTAAACTGAGTTTGCATGCTGGTACTTGAGAGATACATTTCTTTGGTCCCTATAGGGATTACAATTGACATTCTAAATTTGTAACTTTCTAGTTTTTACTGATACCAATTCATGGAAACTGAACAACCTGCTTCTGAATGACTACTGGGTACATTACAAAATTAAGGCAGAAATAAATAAGTTCTTTGAAACCAATGAGAACAAAGACATAATGTACCAGAATCTCTGGGACACAGCTAAAGCGGTGTTTAGAGGGTAATTTATAGCACTAAATACCCACAGGAGAAAGCGTTTCCCGCTTTCGATCTAAAACCGAAACCCTAACATCACAATTGAAAGAACTAGAGAAGCAAGAGCAAACAAATTCAAAAGCTAGCAGAAAAGAAATAACTAAGATTAGAGCAGAACTGAAGGAGATAGAGACACGAAAAACCCTTTAAAAAATCAATGAATCTAGGAGCTGGTTTTTTGTAAAGATGAACAAAATAGATAGACAGATAGCCAGACCAATAAAGAATAAAATAGAGAAGAATCAAATAGACACAATAAAAAATGATAAAGAGAATATCACCACTGATCCCACAGAAATACAAACTACCATCCAAGAATGCTATAAACACCTCTAGGCAAATAAGCTAGAAAATCTAGAAGAAATGGATAAATTCCTGGACATATACACCCTCCCAAGACTAAACCAGGAAGAAGTCTAATCCCTGAATAGACCAGTAACAAGTTCTGAAATTGAGGCAGTAATTAATAGCCTACCAACCAAAAAAAAGCCCAGGACCAGACGGATTCACAGCCGAATTCTACCAGAGGTACAAAGAGGAGTTGGTACCATCTGTTGTGAAACTATTACAAATAATAAAAAAAGAAGGATTCCTTTCTAACTCATTTTATGAGGCCAGCATCATCCTGATGCCAAAACCTGGCAGAGACACACACACACAAAAAATGTCAGGCCAATATCCCTGAAGAACATTGATGCAAAAATCCTCAACAAAACACTGACAAACTGAATCCAGCAGCACATTGAAAAGCTTATCCACCACAATCAAGGTGGCTTCATCCCTGGGATGCAAGGCTGGTTCAACATATGCAAATCAGTAAACGTAATCCATCACATAAATAGAACCAATGACAAAAACCACAATTATCTCAATAGATGCAGAAAAGGCCTTCAATAAAATTCAACACCCCTTCATGCTAAAAACTCTCTATAAACTAGGTATTGATGGAACGTATCTCAAAATAATAAGAGCTATTTATGACAAACCAGCAGCCAATATCATACTGAATGAGCAAAAGCTGGAAGCGTTCCCTTTGAAAACCAGCACAAGAAAATGATGCCCTATTTCACCACTCCTATTCAACATAGTATTGGAAGTTCTAGCCAGGGCAATCAGGCAAGAGAAAGAAATAAAGAGTATTCAAATAGGAAGAGAGGAAGTCAAATTATATTTACTTCTACAGTTACCTTTACTGGAGGTCTATTTTCTTGTATCTCTTCAAGTTATTGTCTAGTGTCTCTTTGCTTAAACTTGAAGAATTCCCATTAGCATTTCTTCTGAACACATCTATTGATGGCAAACTCTCACAACTTTTATGTGGAGATGTCTTAATTTCTCCTTGATTTTTTGAAGGATACTTTTGCTGGATATAAATTTTTTGTTTGACTTTCTTCTTTCAGCGCTTTAAATATGTCACCCCACTAAATATGGCCTCCAGGGTTTTATATAAAAAATCAGCTTAATGATTTTTTTGTAAATGATGAGTTTCTTTCTTTTGCTGCTTTCAAAATTCTCATCTTCTCATAGACTTTCAACAATATGTTTGTAATATTTCTCAGAATGGATCTTTTTGAGGTTATCCTAGTTAGAATTTTTGAACCTCTTGAATCAGGAGATTTACGTTTTTTATCAAATAAGAAAAATTTTTGCCACTATTCTTCATATATTTTTTCATCCCACAGGTCACTTGGTTTGCTTTATTATTCTTTCTGGTTTTCAGACTGGATAATTTTAATTGACCTATCTTCAAGTCTGCTGTTATTTTCTTCTGACTTTTCAAATCTCCTATTGAACACTCTAGTGAATTTTTTATTTCAGTTATTGTAATTTTAAGTTCCATAATGTCTAATTCTTTCTTTTTAAAGTATTTTTTGTGTCTACTTGTAAATCCATCATTTTCCTGGTTTCCCTAAGTTCTTGGTCTGTAGTTTTTAACAGTTCTTTGAGAATATTTAAGACAGTTTATTTAAACTATTTATATTATAAACACAATGTCAGGGATTCCTCAGGGATGGTATCTGTCACTTTTTTTTTTCCTGTGAATGAAACATAGTTTCCTGTTTCTTTGTATGTCATGTGACTATTTTATCCAAATCTGAATATTTGAATCCTGTGAAAATTCTGGGAATAAGATTCTCCTTCTTCCCCAGAACTCACTATCTTTGACTGTAAAAATATGTCTAGTATCTTTTCTTGTTTTTGCAAAGATTGTATTCAGTGTCATGTATGGTCATTTAACTGTCAGTTTCTTTAGCGTGTGTTCAGCTAGTATCTTGACAGAAATTTCCTTGAATGCCAGAGGCATAAACAAACAAAAAAGCAGTTTTTGCAGATTGCGTCTGTTCTGGAGCATTCCTTCAAAACTTAATCAGGCTGTTAACAATGCTGCCTTAGCCTTTATTTCCTGATTACGCTGCCCAAATCTGCTGTTGAATACCCTAGCGAAATTTTCAATTTAGTTATTGCACTTCTCAGATAGAGATCACCCAGATGTGAAAGCTTATGATCTTCTCAAGTCTTTTGCTGAGCATACATTCCACTCTGAACCTGTATGTGACTTTCTAAATCCTCCAGTGTACATAGGCACTTTTGAATGTCAAACCTTCCCAAGGAAACTCTCCCCCAAGCTTTTCCTCCTAGGCTTTAGGCAGTCTATTTTAAGTCTCAACTTTTTTTTTTTGGTCTCATGCAGCTGTGGGATTATATTTGCCTTACAATGTTTTGAAGTATACCCATTGCTTTTCCACCCTGAAAGAGTTCTAATTTTGCTGAAAGCTCTGCCTTTTTGGGCAAGCCAGTTAGCCTTCTTGTCACTTATGTATACAATGGAGATAATACATAGCTGTATCACTTAAGATATACTACGTTGTGCTTCTATAACAAAAACTTCCCAAATCTCAGTAGGTTAAAACAAATTTGCTTCTTTCATGTTCTTGTCATATTTGTATTGATTGTCACAAAGGGGCCCTGCTTAGTCACTTAGGGATACAGACTACATCTAAATAATTGCCTCTTCAAATAGTCGAGAGAAAATGTCACACTGGTTATTTAGAATTGAGGGTGACACACATCATTTCCACCTTAACTGACCAAGTAATCTCATATAGCCATACATAAATTCAATTCATGGAGAAGTTGAATCCTACTATATAACATGAAAGTGAAAACCAATTGTATTAGTCAGTGTTCTCCAGAGGGAAAGAATCAATAAGATATGTATGTAGGTATATATATGTATGTGTGTGTATATATATATGTGTATATATGTATATATATCTGTATATATGTGTATATATGTATATATGTATATGTGTGTGTGTGTGTGTGTGTATATATATATATATATATATATATATATATATATATATATGAGATTTTATTAGAGGGAATTGACTCACAGTTACAAGGCCATGTCCCAGGATAGTCCATCTTCAAACTGGGAAAGAGAGAAACCAGCAGCATGGCTCAGTTCAAGTCCCAAAGCCTGAAAACCAGGGAAGTTGACAGTGCAGCCCTCAGTCTGAGGCTAGAGGCTCAAGAGCCCCCCAGAGGCTACTGGTACAAGTGCCAGAGTACTAAAGCTTAAGAACCCAGAGTATGATGTCCAAGGACTGGAGGAGAGGAAGCCATGGGAAGACAGAAAAAGAGAGGACTCAGCAACCTGCTTATCCCTCTTCTTCAGCCTGCTTTGTTTTAGTCAAACTGGCAGCAAATTGGAGGATGCCCACCCACACTGAGGGTGGGTGATATGGTTAGGATGTGTCCCCACTCAAATCTCATCTTGAATTGTAGCTCCCATAATTCCCACATGTTGTGGGTGGGACCTGGTGGGAGGTAATGGAATCATGGGAGTGGGTCTTTCCCTTTCTGTTCTCATAGTAGTGAATAAGTCTCATGAGATCTGTGGTTTTATAAAGTGGAGTTCCCCTGCACATGCTCTCTTTTTGCCTGCCAGCATGTCAGATGTGACTTTGATCCTCATTCATCTGTCATCATTGTGAAGCCTTCCAGTCAGGTGGAACTGTGAGTCAATTAAACCTCTTTCCTTTATAAATTGCCCAGTCCTGGGTTATGTCTTTATAACCAGCATGAGAACAGATTAGAACAGTGGGTCTTCCTCTCCCAGTCCACTGACTCAAATGTCATTCTTCTCTGGCAACACCCTCACAGACACACTCAGAAACAAAACTTTACCATCCACCTAGGCATCCCTCAATCCAGTCAAGTTGACGCCTAATATTAACAATCACACCAATTATATGTGAAAATCCCTAAGCACTGTCATTCTTCCTAGAAGGGTTGGTATGATAAATAAGTATTTAATATTAGCTTAATAATTAGACTAGTGTTTGGTACTTAGTAATTGCTATCTATATAATGTTAAATACATACATTCAGTGTTCAGTCATAATTCTGAACCATTACACCTGCACTTTAAATTTATGAAGAGTCCTCTATCCACTCATCCAACCCCCATGAAAAAAATAACTACTTCAGCATTTTTGCTTATGAACTAATTTGGATTAGGCTACTATATCCTTCATGTCTAAGGTGATGTTAAGGAATAACTGAGTATTAACAGCAATAATAAATAAAAAGAAAAAGTCATTTCTAAAATTAGTAATTTGTTATTATAATTTGCATAATTAAATTCAAGCAATAAATATGTTTTCCATAGTATTAGGTAAAATCACTAAAAAATTGAAAACTTTAAAGAGAAATTTTTTGTGAGAGTAAGTTTATCATTGATGTTATATGGAAACAAACTCGTCATAAATTTTTGGTGAAGAAATATATTTACATTTACACATGTTTATCAGTTTATTTTTTCAGAAACTTTAAAGTGAATGTCTCTGCCTTCTATCATGTAAATAAACATTTTACACTATACTATTCATCAATCAAATTAATTTAATACTATACATTGATTCAAATGTTAAAGGAAAGTTTTCATCAGGTTAACAGTTCTGGACCAAACAACACTGTAGCTCTCTATATTTACTTTACATTTACATTTTGTAGTGAGTCTTGTAATATGCACAGAATATCTGAAATAATTTTGTACTATTTACTTGTAATAAAGTATTATATCACAATATAGTAATGTACCCTTTGTTCATGGTTGGAGCAAGATTGCTCTGAACTGGAATTAAGTATTTATTGTAAACGCAGCCAAATCCAACTGGTTAGTACAGAACCTAAATTTAAAAAACACTATGGTCAGTTACACTAATCAAACAAATTAAAGTTTAAAAAAAGTTTTCAAAATTTCAAGTACCATGGGATTCTTAACGAACAAGCAAAGAATTGAATTTTTAATTCTCCCTGGAAGTCTGCTATATTATAGCTGCAACTCCATCTGGATTAAAAAATAGTGTCGGGATCATTTTATTCTTCTGAAAGTTTGTCTTTTGCTCCAAGTTTTTCTCCAAATACTGAAAATCATATCTGTCCAATTTCAAAGAAAAGTGAGAACACTTGAGAACAACGGTTTTTTGAAATCTGGTTTCTGTAACTTTAACTTTTCCAATCTGGTTTCTAACTAAAAATTGAAATAGCTCCTACCTTTATTCACTTAAGTCAATATGAAACCCGAGATTCATGTTTGAAAGAGTGTTTTCCAACTTCAAACCTTTGCGTTTTTAAGCCAAATGTTTGTGAATACAACTGCATTTTATGGATGCTGATCAGCAAGGGATAATCAGCACCAATAAAATGAGCTCATAAATGCCCAGCCAATACCAAAAGATATTGTATGTTTTCGTAAGTGAGTGCAGTACAAGCTAGTCGACATTACATGTATATACTTGTGTTAGTCCATTTTCACACTGCTGATAAACACATACCCGAGACTAGGAAGAAAAAGAGGTTTAATTGGACTTACAGTTCCACATGGCTGGGGAGGCCTCAGAATCATGGTGGGAGGTGAAAGGCACTTCTTACATGGTGGTGGCAAGAGAAAATGAGGCAGAAGCAAAAGTGGAAATCCTTGATAAACCCATCAGATCTCATGAGACTTCTTCATTATCATGAGAATAGCACTGGAAAGACTGGCTCCCATGATTCAATTACCTCCCCCTGTGTTCCTCTGACAACACATGGGAATTCTGGGAGATACAATTCAAGTTGAGATTTGGGTAGGGACATAGGCAAACCATATCAATACTTTCAGAGGCTTTTAAAATTAGTCCCACATTATGCTTTATAAGAATCTTTGGAGTCTATTTAACTAAATGGTGATTACTAGTCTACTTACCAAGGAAATAAAATTTAATACTATTAACAGAATTTATTGAGTATTAAATATATGATTGATAATTTTGGTGCCATATCCCTAATATAACACAGAGTGTAATTAAGTTTCCCAATGATACACAGCTTGCAAGTAGCAATTATGATATTTGAAAATTGCTAAAAAAAAAAAAAATACAAAAACCCTGTCACTGCAAAGCTATGTCCTAAGGGCTATGGTTTTTCTATGACTGAAAAATCAGGACGCATATAGAAGCAAATTGATATCACCTTAAAATATATATAAGAAAAAATGCCAAAACATGCTACATATTTCGTTATTGATGTCCTCAAATGATTAATTTTAAAAATTCCAAACCTGAAGAGGAGTTGGAAGATTAGCAAATTAACACCTCCATACCCATTATCTAGATTCATCAGGTATAAATAGTTTTGCCAAATTTACTTTCTGCCTTCCCCAAGTGGTATCTTTATCAGATCCATTTGAAAGCAATATGAAAATAATTGTGAAATACAATCTCAAAATTTTTCTGCATGTAATTTTTAAAAGCTAGGACAGTGCTCTACAAAAATGGAAGTTCTGTTACTTCACACAAGAACTTTAACTTTGATATATTAATATTAAGCAAAAAACAAATTCTGATATTTGTTAATAAGTGAAAGAGATTACTAGATATCCTTTGGTATACCCATTAGTTCTAGGCTTACAATTTTGGTAAATTTTCTATTGACTGTTGTATTTTATAACAGATTTACGAAATTTATGAAACAGATTTTTTAACACAGATTTATGAAGTAACAGAGGTCACCTGGTAGATTTCTGTTTATACAGATGCAAATAATTTCTATCTGTTTGAAACAACAATTCTACAGCTACAGTTTATTGCTCTAGTTTTACATCTAATCCAGCAATACTATCTTAATATCCCTCTATTAATTTGCCTTATAGAAACTTAACTCTTCATATAATCTTTGGATTGGTTAATATCTTACTGGTTCCCTTATTAAGTGATGTGAGCGAGATAAATATTTTAGATGTATTTATTTTTTATTTTTTCCTCATGGTTTTTAAATTTCTGTAAATCAAACTTTAACAATAATGTTATCTAACATATAGTGTTTATTTGAATTTCCCCATTATCTCAATAGTTCTTTGCTGATTCATTTATTTATTTGATTATTTTGATCCAGGATTCAAACAATGATTCTGCATTTTAATTGGTTACCTGTCTTTTTAGTTTAATGTGAAATTACACTTTCTTCATTTCGCCTTTTTTTTTCGTTTTTCATGATATTGACATTTTTTCTTTTAATAGTAGAGGCAAATTTTCTGATCGAATGTCCCACCATCTGAGTGTTTTTGAATGTTTATTCATGATTACACTAAGGTTAAACAACTTTGACAAGAATACTACACGTGATGTTGTGTACTTCCTATTATATTAGAGTCACATAATGACCGTTTGTGTCTTTTTAGAAGATGCCAAATTCAGCCTGTTGGTGAAGGTGATTTCTGTGGGAATTTCTGTTGTAAAGTTTCATTTCATTGCACGTATTTATCAAGCCATCTGTGGCGTGTTGCTTTTAGGCTACATAACAATACTGTTTTTTTTTTTACTTTTAGCCAATTATTTATCATGTCCTGATGACTTTTGCTTGAGTTAATTATTACATTAATGTTTACACAACCAAATTTTTCACTCTAAAATGTTAGTGTTTATGGGCAATGGAAATGGTTAGGGGAGTTTAAGAGTGGGATCAAAAGATATATGCATAGATGTTCATACACAGGTGCATAGCTTCCAGATTTCAAACAATAATGGTGAACATTGATTAGAAAACTATTTTTAATATAAAACAAGAAAACAAATATATAACTTACTTTTTAAACTGGAATCAATTTGCTCAAGTTGGTGCAGGGGTTAAACCACAAATATCATTATAAGATTAATGAAGTATCAGTTAATAGAGTAATCAGAAATTTACAGTGAAGCAGTATATGTGACCTTGAACCTAATTTTTCTGTCTTCTAAATTTGGAATAATAATACATATTTCATAAGACTTTAGAGAGGAAAATGATGCATAGGACTGTTTTGAGGATTAATTGAGATACTACATCCAAATCGCAGATTATATGTCCTGGCATGTAAAAATGATTTGTAAATCTTAGTTATTTTCACTACGTTATATTTTTCCTACACATCCCATTATTTATTGTTTCTTTTTTTAAAATAACTAGTATAAAACAAAGAAATAGAATAAAATCTAGACTGCTTTCAAATTTTTTCTCTCTACATACGCAATTTCAATGGATTGATTTCTTTTTTATTTCTACTACCACTACTAAGTTTTGTGTTTGTTTGTTTATTTTAGACACAGGGTCTCACTCTGACACCCTGTCATCCAGGCTAGCGTGCAATGGCATGATCACAGCTCACCACAGCCTCAATTTCCCAGACTCAGGTGGTCTTGCCACCTCAGCCTCCTGAGTAGCTGGGACTACAGGCACGTGCCATCACGCCTAGCTAACTTTTGTGTTTTTTGTAGAGACAGGGTTTTGCCATGTTCTCTCGGCTGGTCTCAAACTTTGGGGCTCAAGCAATCCTCCTGACTCAGCCTCCTAAAGTGCTGAGATTACAGGTATGAGGCACCACACTCGGCCTACTTTCTACAGTATGTTCTACTTCTTATTTTAAATCTTTGTTTATTGATGTAAAATGGACCCTATAAAATCTTTAAGAATGTGACTTTCATTGTTAAAAAACCTTCACTTAGAGAGGCTTTGGCAATAGAACCGTTATTCTACTCATATAATACATCCTGTGATGTCATAACTGGATCAGTTATGAAGGGTAAGTTCCTACATAGAAGTCAGTAGATGAAAAAAGAAATGTATAAGAGTAATCATTCCAGAAGCATGTATAGAAAAATTAAAACTACTAAAATGCTGCATTTGTTGATGAAAGGTGGTATTTCCTTCCAAAAATAGAAAAGTAATTTTTGTTGAATTCTTTACATTTGTCTTGAAAAAGAAACTTGTGTATGAATGTGTGTGTGTGTGAGTATGTGTGTGTGTGTGTGTGTGTGTTTTGGAAGGAAGTTGTGAAACATCTTTATGCAGGACTCTTTTCAAATTTATACCAGCTTTGTAAACTTGAGTCATTCCTATCTAAAAAACTATAGCTGGGAGAAGTGTCGTTGCAGTGACTCAACCATAGTGTTTGCTTCTGTTTATATTTTCAGTTAAAATGGAAGAAATCATGGAAATAGTTTGGAAGCTTTAACAATCCCTCATTGACAAATAAAAAGGCTTGCTTTCAAAATAACCCATCCAGTATAATCTTTATACCACTTAGAGCTCAACTACAAAGATTGCTCATCAGGAAAGGATAAAGGGAATGTGGTGATCCTTCTTATTAAATGATCTAGCTCTTGTTTTATTTGCCTATTACTTTGAACCATTTCTGTATCAAAGTCATGGCTAGTAATGAAAGAGGTTTAGGGGGATTTTTGACTGACAGGTACCATTACTAATAAATTGCCTCAGAATGTAAAAATGTGACCCCTCAGGTGGTTCGACCACATTGTTTGCAAACTGTGACTAAGTATCAAATTCCAGCTTTTTTGCTAAGCACTCTCCATGGAACAATACAGTTCCACTTTTTAATGCTTCATTGCTGAATGTGTAGGTCATAATTAGAGATTCAGCTAGGGATGAATGGAGAAGAATGTGCTGTGCAATTGGCTGTAACCAATCTGACCCGGCTTGATCCATGCTCCTTAAAAACCTGTGACCTCCTGTAGCCTCATGCATGATCCTTGCATGTGGTTAGCACAGCCTCCCTGCCAACCTTTCATCAATAGGCTTTTCAAACCACCACTTTGCTTTGTAGCCTTATCAAGGCATTCGTTTTGGGCTGTCATAAATGGCATTTAGGAGTTCAAAGTTTGCCCAGCACAATAAGAAAAGTCACTATAGGTGTCTTAGGAAAGAAAGCAAGAAGTGTTGTAGAATTTGTAGAAATTACATATGTTAAAATAAGTGCACATTTGAATCAAGGAAGAACCACAAAAGAATGGAATAATGGAGAGAGATACAAGGTGTCTATTTTATAGAATCTACTTTATTACCAGGATTCAATTTTACAAGTTTTATTTAATCCATCAAGATACAGTTTACAGGTGGTCCATGACCTCTTCTTGAAAGAAAAAGAAAGAAAATAAACCTGAATCTAAACTGTTGTTTTAACCCAGCTGTTTCATGTTGCCAGGAGAAAATTAAAAATGCCAAAAAATTTCTCAACATACATAAGGAAAAGCCTAACAATTTTTCAATAAGATGTTTACACAGATTTTGAAATGTAGATAGTTAATATATTTGAGGCCACTGCATTTTTTCAGTTATTTTTCTATAATACTAGAATATGAATATATATATAATAATTATACCCAAATGTCAATATTTTAAGAAACTGATGCAATTATATTAGTAGTCTATTATTTTTGAAATAGGTTTAATACAAAAGACTGGGTAGGCTGATATTTTGGAAACACCATGATGGAAGTAACAGGACATAGAGTCAATAGTTCATGGTAAGCAAAGGAAACCCAGCATTCTAGCATCCCTGAGAGATAAATCCCTCCTGACAGTAAAATGTCCTATTATTCGTGTTCAAGTTTATGCTCCAATGACTGTGCTTTCTACTTTATCCCTTAATGTGGTTATTTGTTAAAACATAAATTAATAATCATAGTCATTTTGCAATATTATAAAAAATCCCAAGTGGACCGCTACTAATTTTTTTCCTAGTCCAGAAATCAAGTATTACAGGGTGGGAGAAGAATGCTATTTCTCTACCTCTCCATTGATGTTTCTAAGATACAGTTAGCTGGATTTTCTCTCCCTCTGTCTCATAAACATACACCCCACCCACAGATACACAAACACACAGACAATATAAACATCTGCTAATACACTGACCTACTGAAAGTTTATATTCCTCTATCTTAAACCTTCAGATTTGGAGTGGAATAAAAAGTTACAATCCCCCAACAACAACAACAACAAAAACCTGAAGTAAGTTCTATCTAATACTTGTCACTGTGTCAGTATAAAGCTAGTTAGTCTCTTAGGTGCAGATACCCTGGGAAAACGGTCAAATAGCTTTTAAGAGTCTAAGTGTATAGAAACACAAATACTTTGGAATGCTCTAGAGGTACAGGGTTAAATGCTCCCCCAAGCAATTTGACATTTCCGTGTTAATTCAGCTTGTAGAAACATATAATTAGAATCTCTAATACCTGCATTTTTCTTTTCTTTATGCGAAAAACATGTGGTGGTGCACGCAGCAATAAATATACTGGGAAAGGAACTCTTTGTGGGGTGGCTTGACATATTCTGCTGAAAGGCCACAACTACTACATTTCCAACAGAAAACAAAGTAAAATACACTCTATTCCTTTATTGGAAACTAGCACCTCTCCTTAAAACTAAAATAGGTGCTTTCATGTAACATAAGTAATTTTCTTCTTTACTGGTGTTGAACAAAGTAGCCTGGGGAGTGTGCAATCTGGGTTGGGAATTAAATCCAGGTTGCTTGCTTTAATAGTATAAAACATAGCCATGTAGGCATGAGGCTGACATTAAAAGAATGTCTTTTATCTTGAAAATTATAGAAGAAAATGACCCCCTGATGAACAACTGCAGTCAATTCTTACAAATGAAAAATACATTGTGTATATTTATAAATATAAAGGTAAATATATAAAATAATACATGTATATTATTGTATAGAAAGTATAAATGATTGTATGAATTTGTGTTTTTCTTTAAGAGCAGACAGTTATATAACATAAGACGAAACAATGAGTTTACTTTTGTTGATTCTTATACAGGAATAAAACAACAATTAACAGTCTTGTATTTTCAACTCAATTTTGTGTTTCTCCATGGAAAAATTTTCTTTAAAATCAGTTGTAGTATAACCAATGCTACTCCCTATGTGATCCTTATGAATCATTTTTCCAAACAAGAAAAATGAAAGCTATTAAGAAAAGATTAAGTAAAATTTACATTTATTTCAGTAAAATTCATATTTCTGTACTTTATACCTCACAATAGGAGAAACTTGGAAATCAATGCATAATTATCTAATAAATAAAATTTGTACATAAGTTTTATAACTTCTTTCTAAATTAATTTGTTTCAACAATAACTGTTTCCAGAAATCATATGCCATAGCTTAGTTTTTCTTATGTAACTTATTTGGTCCAAGAAAGTCAGTGATCGAGAAAACACATTTGCTTGATTATTCTCATTTGGGAACTACTAAATCAAACACAAATTAGTTTTTTTTCTTTTAATACAAGAAGAATTTACACAATAGCTATTTTGTATCTACGGATGGTTAAATACTTTTCAGAGAAGTAAGTAAATTTCAGCTGTGAATCACAAGTAAATACTAAGTTAAATGTAATAATGTAAAAGTTTCTTTCCCCCTTATGGCTTGATCTAAAAACATTTGGGCAGTTGTAAAATGCCAAGGAAGTAACACAAAAAGGGCTAATGTAAAAGATGCAATTGGGATTTGTATGTATAAAGTGGCAGTATGACAGATTTTAGAGGACTACAGAAGCAAAATAGAACACTAGATTATTATATAACTATAATTTTTTTATTTAAAAAAATTGATGGGTAATAGTTGTATATATTTATGGGGTACATGTGGTATTTTGATACAAGCATCCAAGGTGTAATAATCAAATTAAGGTAATTAAAATATCCATCACCTCAAAGATGTATCATTTATTTTTGTTGGGAACATTCCAATTCTTCTAGATATTTTGAAATGTACAATAAATTATTTTTAATGATAGTGTCCTATTGTGCTGTCAAACAATAGAACCTATCCTTCTAACTGTATTTTTTTTACATTTGAATATATATATACATATATATTTTTTATTATTATTATACTTTAAGTTTTAGGGTACATGTGCACAACTTGCAGGTTTGTTACACGTGTATACATGTGCCATGTTGGTGTGCTGCACCCATTAACTTGTCATTTAGAATTAGGTATATCTCCTAATGCTATCCCTCCCCCCTCCCCCCACCCCACAACAGTCCCCAGAGTGTGATGTTCCTCTTCCTGTGTCCATGTGTTTTCATTGTTCAATTCCCACCTATGAGTGAGAACATGTGGTGTTTGGTTTTCTGTCCTTGTGATAGTTTGCTGAGAATGATGGTTTCCAGCTTCATCCATGTCCCTACAAAGGACATGAACTCATCATTTTTTATGGCTGCATAGTATTCCATGGTGTATATGTGCCACATTTTCTTAATCCAGTCTATCATTGTTGGACATTTGGGTTGGTTTCAAGTCTTTGCTATTGTGAATAGTGCCGCAATAAACATACGTACGCATGTGTCTTTATAGCAGCATGATTTATAGTCCTTTGGGTATATACCCAGTAATGGGATGGCTGAGTCAAATGGTATTTCTAGTTCTAGATCCCTGAGGAATCGCCACACTGACTTCCACATGGTTGAACTAGTTTACAGTCCCAAAAACAGTATAAAAGTGTTCCTATTTCTCCACATCCTCTCCAGCACCTGTTGTTTCCTGACTTTTTAATGATTGCCATTCTAACTGGTGTGAGATGGTATCTCATTGTGGTTTTGATGTGTATTTCTCTGATGGCCAGTGATGATGAACATGTTTTCATGTGTTTTTTGGCTGCATAAATGTCTTCTTTTGAGAAGCATCTGTTCATATCCTTTGCCCACTTTTTGATGGGGTTGTTTTTTTTTCTTGTAAATTTGTTGGAGTTCATTGTAGATTCTGGATATTAGCCCTTTGTCAGATGAGTAGGTTGCAAAAATTTTTTCCCATTCTGTAGGTTGCCTGTTCACTCTGATGGTAGTTTCTTTTGCTGTGCAGAAGCTCTTTAGTTTAATTAGATCCCATTTGTCAATTTTGGCTTTTGTTGCCATTGCTTTTGGTGTTTTAGACATGAAGTCCTTGCCCATGCCTATGTCCTGAATGGTATTGCCTAGGTTTTCTTCTAGGATTTTTATGGTTTTAGGTCTAACATTTAAGTCTTTAATCCATCTTGAATTAATTTTTGTATAAGGTGTAAGGAAGGGATCCAGTTTCAGCTTTCTACATATGGCTAGCCAGTTTTCCCAGCAGCATTTATTAAATAGGGAATTCCTTCACCATTGCTTGTTTTTGTCAGGTTTGTCAAAGATCAGATAGTTGTAGATATGCGGCATTATTTCTGAGGGCTCTGTTCTGTTCCATTGGTCTGTATCTCTGTTTTGGTACCAGTACCATGCTGTTTTGGTTACTGTCGCCTTGTAGTATAGTTTGAAGTCAGGTAGCGTGATGCCTCCAGCTGTGTTCTTTTGGCTTAGGATTGAGTTGGCAATGCGGGCTCTTTTTTGGTTCCATATGAACTTTCAAGTAGTTTTTTCCAATTCTGTGAAGAAAGTCATTTGTAGCTTGATGGGGATGGCATTGAATCTACAAATTACCTTGGGCAGTATGGCTATTTTCACGATATTGATTCTTCCTACCCATGAGCATGGAATGTTCTTCCATTTGTTTGTATCCTCTTTTATTTCATTGAGCAGTGGTTTGTAGTTCTCCTTGAAGAGGTCCTTCATATCCCTTGTAAGTTGGATTCCTGGGTATTTTATCCTCTTTGAAGCAATTGTGAATGGGAGTTCACTCATGATTTGGCTCTCTGTTTATTATTGGTGTATAAGAATGCTTGTGATTTTTGTACATTGATTTTGTATCCTGGGACTTTGCTGAAGTTGCTTATCAGCTTAAGGAGATTTTGGGCTGAGAGGATGGGGTTTTCTAGATATACAACCATGTCATCTGCAAACAGGGACAATTTGAATTCCTCTTTTCCTAATTGAATGCACTTTATTTCCTTCTCCTGCCTGATTGCCCTGGCCAGAACTTCCAATACTATGTTGAATAGGAGTGGTGAGAGAGGGCATCCCTGTCTTGTGCCAGTTTTCAAAGGGAATGCTTCCAGTTTTTGTCCATTCAGTATGATATTGGCTGTGGTTTTGTCATAGATAGCTCTTATTATTTTGAGATATATCCCATCAATACCTAATTTATTGAGAGTTTTTAGCATGAAGCGTTGCTGAATTTTGTCAAAGGCCTTTTCTGCACCTAGTGAGATAATCATGTGTTTTTTGTCTTTGGTTCTGTTTATATGCTGGATTATGTTTACTGATTTTCGTATGTTGAACCAGCATTGCATCCCAGGGATGAAGCCCACTTGATCATGGTGGATAAGCTTTTTGATGTGTTGCTCGATTTGGTTTGCCAGTATTTTTTTTGAGGACTTTTGCATCAATGTTCATCAAGGATATTGGTCTAAAATTCTCTTTTTTTGTTGTGTCTCTGCCAGGCTTTGGTAACAGGATGATGCTGGCCTCATAAAATGAGTTAGGGAGGATTCCCTCTTTTTCTATTTATTGGTATAGTTTCAGAAAGAATGCAACCAGCTCCTCTTTGTTCCTCTGGTAGAATTCAGGTGTGAATCCTTCTGGTCCTGGACTTTTTTTGGTTGGTAAGCTATTAATTATTGCCTCAATTTCAGAGCCTCTTATTGGTCTATTCAGAGATTCAAATTCTTCCTGGTTTAGTCTTGGGAGGGTGTATGTGTTGAGGAATTTATCCATTTCTTCTAGATTTTCTAGTTTATTTGCCTAGAGGTGTTTATAGTATTCTCTGATGGTAGTTTGTATTTCTGTGAGATCAGTGGTGATATCCCCTTTGTCATTTTTTATTGCGTCTATTTGATTCTTCTCTCTTCTTCTTTATTAGTCTTGCTAGCTGTCTATCAATTTTGTTGATCTTTTCAAAAAACCAGCTCCTGGATTCATTGATTTTTTGAAGGGTTTTTTGTGTCTCTATCTCCTTCAGTTCTGCTCTGATCTTAGTTATTTCTTGTCTTCTGCTAGCTTTTGAACGTGTTTGCTCTTGCTTCTCTAGTTCTTTTAATTGTGATGTTAGGGTGTCAATTTTAGATCTTTCCTGCTTTCTCTTGTGGGAATTTAGTGCTATAAATTTCTCTCTACACACTGCTTTGAATGTGTCCTAGAGATTCTAGTATGTTGTGTCTTTGTTCTCGTTGGTTTCAAAGAACATCTTTATTTCTGCCTTCATTTTGTTATGTACCTAGTAGTCATTCAGGAGCAGGTTGTTCAGTTTCCATGTAGTTAAGCAGTTTTGAGTGAGTTTCTTAATCCTGAGTTCTAGTTTGATTGTACTGTGGTCTGAGAGACAGTTTGTTATAATTTCTGTTCTTAACATTTGGTGAGGAGTGCTTTACTTCCAACTATGTGGTCAATTTTGGAATAGGTGTGGTGTGGTGCTGAAAAGAATGTATATTCTGTTGATTTGGGGTGGAGAGTTCTGTAGATGTCTATTAGGTCTGCTTGGTGCAGAGCTGAGTTCAATTCCTGGATATCTTTGTTAACTTTCTGTCTCGTTAATCTGTCTAATGTTGACAGTGGGGTGTTAAAGTCTCCCATTATTATCGTGTGGGACTCTAAGTCTCTTTGTAGGTCACTCAGGACTTGCTTTATGAATCTGGGTGCTCCTGTATTGGGTGCATATATATTTAGGATAGTTAGTTCTTCTTGTTGAATTGATCCCTTTACCGTTATGTATGGCCATCTTTGTCTCTTTTGATCTTTGTTGGTTTAAAGTCTGTTTTATCCAAGATTAGTATTGCAACCCCTGCCTTTTTTTGTTTTCTATTTGCTTGGTAGATCTTCCTCCATCCCTTTATTTTGAGCCTATGTGTGTCTCTGCATGTGAGATGGGTTTCCTGAATATGGCACACTGATGGGTTTTGACTCTTTATCCAATTTGCCAGTCTGTGCCTTTTAATTGGAGCATTTAGCCCATTTACATTTAAGGTTAGTATTGTTATGTGTGAATTTGATCCTGTCATTATGATGTTAGCTGATTATTTTGCTCGTTAGTTGATGCAGTTTCTTCCTAGCCTTGATGGTCTTTACAATTTGGCATGTTTTTGCAGTGGCTGGTACCGGTTGTTCCTTTCCATGTTTAGGGCTTCCTTCAGGAGCTCTTGTAGGGCAGACCTGGTGGTGACAAAATCTCTCAGCATTTCCTTGTCTGTAAAGTATTTTATTTCTCGTTCACTTATGAAACTTAGTTTGGCTGGATATGAAATTCTGGGTTGAAAATTCTTTTCTTTAAGAATGTTGAATATTGGCCCCCACTCTCTTCTGTCTTGTAGAGTTCCTGCCGAGAGATCAGCTGTTAGTCTGATGGGCTTCCCTTTGTGGGTAACCTCCCCTTTCTCTCTGGCTGCTCTTAACATTTTTTCCTTCGTTTCAACTTTGGTGAATCTGACAATTATGTGTCTTGGAGTTGCTCTTCTCGACGAGTATCTTTGTGGCATTCTCTGTATTTCCTGAATTTGACTGTTGGCCTGCCTTGCTAGATTGGGGAAGTTCTCCTGGATAATATCCTGCAGAGTGTTTTCCAACTTGGTTCCATTCTCCCCGTCACTTTCAGGTACACCAATTAGACGTAAATTTGGTCTTTTCACATAGTCCCATATTTCTTGGAGGTCTTGTTCATTTCTTTTTATTCTTTTTTCTCTAAACTTGTCTTCACGCTTCATTTCACTCATTTCATCTTCCATCGCTGATACCCTTTCTTCCAGTTGATCGCATCAGTTACTGAGGCTTGTGCATTTGTCACGTAGTTCTCGTGCCGTGATTTTCAGCTCCATCGGGTCCTTTAAGGACTTCTCTGCATTAGTTATTCTAGTTATCCATTCGTCTAATTTTTTTTCAAAGTTTTTAACTTCTTTGCCATTGGTTTGAACTTCCTCCTTTAGCTCAGAGTAGTTTGATCTTCTGAAGCCTTCTTCTCTCAACTCGTCAAAGTTATTCTTTGTCCGACTTTGTTCTGTTGCTGGTGAGGAGCTGTGTTCCTTTGGAGGAGGAGAGGTGCTCTGATTTTTAGTGTTTCCGGTTTTTCTGCTCTGTTTTTTTCCCCATCTTTGTGGTTTTATCTACCTTTGGTCTTTGATGATGGTGACCTACAGATGGGTTTTTGGTGTGGATGTCCTTTCTGTTTGTTAGTTTTCCTTCTAACAGTCAGGACCCTCAGCTGCAGGTCTGTTGGAGTTTACTGGAGGTCCACTCCTGACCCTGTTTGCCTGGGTGTCAGCAGCGGTGGCTGCAGAACAGCGGATATTGGTGAACTGCAAGTGCTGCTGCCTGATCGTTCCTCTGGAAGTTTTGTCTCAGAGGAGTACCTGGCTGTGTGAGGTGTCAGTCTGCCCCTACTGGGGGGTGCCTCCCAGTTAGGCTACTTGGGGGTCAGGGACCTACTTGAGGAGGCAGTCTGCCCGCTCTCAGATCTCAAGCTGCGTGCTGGGAGAACAACTACTCTCTTCAAATCTGTCAGACAGGGACATTTAAGTCTCCAGAGGTTATTGCTGTCTTTTGTTTGTCTGTGCCCTGCCCCAAGAGGTGGAGCCTACAGAGGCAGGCAGGCCTTCTTGAGCTGTGGTGGGCTCCACCCAGTTCGAGCTTCCTGGCCGCTTTGTTTACCTACTCAAGCCTGGGCAACGGGTGGTGCCCCTCCCCCAGCCTTGCTGCCGCCTTGCAGTTTGATCTCAGACTGCTGTGCTAGCAATGAGCGAGGCTCCGTGGGCATAGGACCCTCTGATCCAGGTGCGTGATAAAATCTCCTGGTGTGCCATTTGTTAAGCCCGTTGGAAAAACGCAGTATTAAGGTGGGAGTGATCCGATTTTCCAGGTGCCATCTGTCACCCCTTTCTTTGACTAGGAAAGGGAATTCCCTGACCCCTTGCACTTCCCGAGTGAGGCGATGCCTCGCCCTGCTTTGGCTCATGCACGGTGCACTGCACCCACTGTCCTGCACCCACTGTCCTGCACTCCCCAGTGAGATGAACCCGGTACCTCAGTTGGAAATGCAGAAATCACCCGTCTTCTGCATTGCTCACACTCCTAACTGTATTTTTTGTAAACCAATCTGTCTTCAGCTCTCTACCCCACTACCCTTCCTGACCTCACCAACATTCTATCTCCATAAAGTCACTATCTCCATAAAGTCAATTTTTTTAGCCCCCAGACATGAATGAGAACATGTGATATTTGTCTTTCTATATCTTGTCTATTTCACTTAACATAATGCCCTCTACCTCCATCTATGTTACTGAAAGTAATAGAATATTATTCTTTTTGTGGCTGGATAATATTCCCTCATGTATATATAGCACATTATCTTTATTTATTCATCGATTAATAATAATATTCTTTTTGTGGCTGAATGATATTCCATCATGTACATACACCACATTATCTTTATACATGCATTGATGGACACTTAGGTTGATTCTGTATCTTGGTTATAAATAGTGCTGCAATAAACATGGGAGTGAAAATATCTCTTTGATATACTGATTTCCTTTCTTTGGGATACATACCCAGCTGGGGGATTGATGAATTATATGGTAGTTCTAATTATAGTTTTTTGAGGAATGTCCATATTATTTTCCATAATGGCTGTACTAATTTATATTCTCACCAACAGTGTACAAATGTTCCCCACTTTCTCCACACTGTTGTCAGCAATTGTTACATTTTGTATTTTTGTTAATAGCATTCTAACTAGGATGAGATGATATTTGATTTGCATTTTCCTGATAATTAGGTATGAATGATGTTGAGCATTTTTCCATACACCCAGCCGTGGTGTCGATTTTAAGAAATGTCTATCCAGGCCTTTTTTATTTTTAAATTAGATTTTGTTTTGTTTTGTTTGTTTGTTTGCTACACAATGGTTTGACTTCCTTATATATTCTGGCAATTAACTCTTTGTCAGGTGGATAGTTTACAAATATTTTCTCCCAAGAGGTTATCTCTTCACTTTCTTGATTGTTTCCTTTGCTGTGCTGAAGCTTTTAGTTTGATGTAATCCCATTTGCCAATTTTTGCTTTGATTGTGTGTGATTGTGAGGTGCTCAAACAATCTTTGCCCAGAACAGCGTCCTGAAGCATTTCCCTGTTTTCTTCTAATAGTTTCATAGCATCAGGTCTTCGGTTTGTCTTTAACCCAGAGTTGATTTTTTATATGATGACAGATAAAGGGGTCTAGTTTCATTTGTCTGCGTATGGATATCCAGTTTTATTAGCACCATTTATTACAGACACTCTCCCTTATCCAACATATGTTCTTGGTGCATTTCTGAAAAATCATTTGGCTTTAAATGTGTGTATTTATTTCTTGGTCCCCCATTCTGTTCCATTGGTCTATGTGTCTGCTTTTATGCTAGTACCATGCTGTTTTCATTACTATAGCTTTGCAGTATATTCTGAAGTCAGTTGAAGTGATGTCCCCAGCTTTATTCTCTTTGCCAAGAATTGCTGTGGCTATATCAGGATCTTCTGTAGTTCCATGCAAATTTTAGTGTTTTTTTTTTTTTCTATTTCTGTGAACAATATCATTGGTATTTTGGTAGAGATTTCATTGAATCTATAGACTGCATTCGGTATCATCAACATTTTAACACAATTCTTTCAATCCATGAAAATGGAATATTTTTCCATTGTTTTTGTCATCTTCAATTTCTTTAGTTAGTGTTTTATCATTTTCACTGTAGAGATATCTCACTTTTTTGGTTAAATTTATTCCTAGGTATTTTTTGTAGCTATTTTAAATGGAATTGTTTTCTTGATTTCTTTTTCAAATTGTTCACTATTGGCATATAGAAATGCTGCTGGTTTTTGTATTTTGATTTTGTAACCCGCAATCTTACTGAATTTGTCAGTTGTAACAGTCTTTTTGCAGAATTCTTAAGTTTCTGTAAGTATAAGATAATGTCATCTGCAAGGACAATTTGACTTCTTCCTTCCTAATTTCTAATGCCCTTTATTTATTTCTCTTGTCCAATTGCTCTTGCTAGGAATTCTAGTATTATATTTAATAAAAGTGGTGAAAATAGGAAACCTTTTCTTGTGCCAGTTCTTACAGGAAAAGCTTTCAGTTTTTCCCAATTCAGTGTGATGCTAGCCATAGGTTTTTCACATATGACCTATGTTGACTTGAGGTATTTCTTCTAAACCCAGTTTGTTGAGAGCTTTGGTCATGAAAGGATGTTGGATGTTATTGAATGCTTTTGTGGCATTTATTAAAATGATGACATGACTTCAAAGAATATGTCTTCATCTAGGTTTGGAAAGATCTCAGTTGTCATTTCTTTGAATAAACTTTCTACCTGTATTTCTACTTTTACTTCTTCTTTAAGGCTGATAAATCTTAGATTTGCCCATTTGAGGCTATTTTCTAGATCTTGTAAACATTCTTCACTCTTTCATCTTTTTTCTCCTCTATGTAACTTTCAAGTAGCCTGACTTTGAGCTCACTAATTCTTTCCTCGGTTTGATCAGTTCTGCTATTGAGACACTCTAATGCATTTTTCAGTTTTGTTAATTATTTTGTGGTTCCAAAATTTGTTTGATTTTTAAAATTATTTCAATTTCTTTGTTAAATTTATCTGATAAATTTATGGATTCCTTCCATCTGTTTTCTTGAAATTCATTGAGCTTCCTCAAAACAGCTATTTTATATTCTCTGGGTAAGGGATCACATGTCTCTGTCCTTCAGGGTTAGTCACTGGTGCCTTATTTATTCCATTTGGTATGATCATATCTTCCTGGACGTCCTTGATGCTTGTGGACATTCATTGATGTCTGGGCATTGAAGACTATTTATTCTAGTCTTCACAGTCTGGTCTTGTTTGTAACTGTCCCTCTTCAGAGGCCTTCCAAGAATTCAAAGGGGACTGAGTTTTGAGTTCCGTAAGCCTGTGGTCACTGCAGCCATTTTCACACTACGTGGCACACTAAGCCCAATATACTGCAACTCTTGCAGACTCCTAAATACCCAGCCCTGATGGGCATAAGGAAGATGAGGGAGATTTCCCTAGGTTCCCAGGGAAAGTCCCTTGCTCTCTTCCTTCTCTTTATTCTAGTAGAAAGAGCCTCTCTCTATGCTAAGATGCCTGGAGTTGGGGGAGGGGTGATGTTAGCAATTCCATGGCTGCTGCAGCTGGCATTACACCAGCTTGCATGTGAAGCCCAGAGTCTCCCAGACCAGCACATTACTGTAGCTTGCCAAAGGCCCATGGCTGCTATTGCGTGACTGCCACCAATGTTTATTCAAGGCCAGAGGCCATTTTAACCAGCACCTAGTGGTGAATCCTGCTAGACTTGGTCCATCCTACCAGGGAAGTAGATTTCTTCTGGCTCACAATGGGTCTACAAGCAATGACCTAGTAATAATGACCTAGAATTGGGGGCTTTGGGATTCTCCCTGGTGCTTTATTTTAATGTGGTTGGGCTGATAGTCAGTTGGAAGACAAAGTCCTCTGTATTCTTCACTCTTTCATCCAAACTGAAGGAGTCTCTGTCTACAGGGCACTGTCTGGCATTGGGGGAGGGGTGGCATAGGCTCTCCCATGGCCACTGCAGCTAGTGTCATGCTGGGTTGTACCCTGAGCCCACAGCCTCTGATAGCAGTGTGGCACCAGGGCTCGTTCAAGGACTGCTGTCAGGATGGTCTAGTTGTCACTGAAATTTATTCAAGGCTCAAGGTTACTTTAGTCAGCCAGTGGTAAAGAAGGTTGGGACTCCCATTCCTTCTGCTAGGACAATGGATTCCCCTCAGGTCCAGGGCTATTCTAAATGCTCCCTCTGTGGGCACTGGCAGAATTTTTTCCTGTGTTGTGTTTCATAGTGACAGGGTGGCACTGAGTTCCAATGCATAATCCCACACTCACCTTGCTTTTCCTCCCCAAGCACACAGATTTTCTTTCCAGACTGTGCTCCCTGGGGTTGGAGGAAGTGTGGTATAGGCTGTTCAAGACTGTTCTTCCAATCCTATTCAATGCATATTTTCTTGTCATTATGCTAAGACCAGGTACGGTGTTCTCTCAAATGATGTTTTATTTCTTACAAAGGTGCTTTCTTGTTGCATGCATTGTTGTTCAAGTTGATGTTTCTGCAAGGGGGGTACAATTGCTGGAGGGTTCTACTAGGCCATCTTGCTCCGTAGCCTCAATATAACTGTGATTTTAATTTTAATTAATTATTTTATTTTATTTTTTTAAGAAACAGTCTCACTCTGTTGCCCAGGCTGGAGTTAAGTGGCACAATCATACCTCGTTGCAGCCTTAAACTCCTGGGCTATAGTGATCCTCCTTCCTCAGCCTCCTGAGTAGCTAGGACTACAGGCACATGCCACCAGGTTTGGCTAATTAAAACAACAACAACAAAAATTCTGTAGAGACAGAGCCTTGCTATGTTGCACACACACACACAAAAAAAGTTGTAGAGACAGAGTCTTGCTATATTGCCCAGACTGGTGTCAAACTCCTGGCCTCAAGCGGTCCTTCTGCCTCAGCTTCCCAAATACTAGGATTACTAGACCTTAAGTTTGATTTTTAACAGCTTCAGTCAGGAACTGAGAAAGGAGGGTGATGTGTTTGAAGTGTGCAATGCCTGTGAATCAGGAAAAACACTTTTCTAAGACACAAATTGTCATGAATGTCACATGCTACAATAATATTAATCAGGACAAAAACTAAGAAAAAGGCACCAGACGTTTATGTTAAATTAAATTGTATAAAGCTCCTCATACGGGTTCTGAGAAATTGCATACACACAATAAATGGTAGCTACTATTAGTTTCAATAATGAGAGGTGGAATGAAAATTAGTTCTGGTGTCTTAAAAGACCTGTTGGATAGGAGACTGAGGAAGCAGTTAGAATATTTATATTTGAAAGTTGAGGAAATTGCATTGAAAAAGGGATGTCAATCAAAATGTGTTTTGGTTGTTTGGTTAATTTGCTTATCTTCACTCTTTAAAATCAGACTTCTCTGGTCTTTAGAAAAAGCAAATCAAATAAGAAATAAATCATCTAGCACAATGCATGGCATACAGGTGCAAAGGGGAAGTAATATTTTGGTTTACTATGTGTCATGCCCATTTTTACACACTTTGCATGATTTATCTTATTTAATTATCATAAAACCCCATGGCCTATTTGTCACTCTCCCAGAAATGGCCTATCATTCTATTATGTCAAAACATATAAGGAAACTAAAGTCCATATAGGTAGACTAAACTTTTCAGAACTACTTACCTAGAAGGTTTTGTCTGACTCCTCTTCATGGTGCCACATTAAGTGTTCAAAGTTACCTGTCCCTATGTATCTGTAAAAAGGGAAGAAATTCGTGGAGATTACATTGGCAAAGTTCACAACGTATTTTCACAGAAATGCTAGGAATTGTACAAACTCCCACGATACAAATTTACCTATGTTAACAAACCTGCACTTGTACTTCTGAGCTTAAAATAAAAGTTAAAAAAAATTATACTATGCACACTATGTGTATATATGTTATATGTAATATATGTAATATGTATTGTATACCTGTTATATATAATACATATTATGTATATGTTATATATGTAAAATATATATTATATATTTTATATATATAATGCTTGTTACATATATGTTTTGATTTTTGTTTTGCTTTGTTTTGGCAATGCATAGATTTGAGAAACATTAAATGTTCACAATTATCCACCAGAAGATAAATTTTAAGTAAAATAAATTTTTAGTAAATGTTTATTGAGCAGTTGACTGCTACTTTTCACATACTTTTCTCTAGAGATCACAATTTTAATCAGAACCAGACAATTAAAGTCATAGACATGATAAAGTAGATTATTATTTGATATCATGAGCATACACAATAGCCTTAGGTATTTGAAATTTCGAATTTTCAACATTGTGATTTTGTATGCCTTTCACAACTTTCATTAAAAACATGGAAATGTAAATCAAGATTTTATTTTTGTACTTTCTTTGCCATAAATTGTCATGTTGCCATTTATGTTCTGATTGGTACAGAACAAAAATAAACACATACCTTTGTTAGCTTACATTGGATATTGATACAAGGACATCATCAGAATTATGTGTAACATATGCCAATTGTTTATTATCTACTAATTTTCTTGCTAAGAATTTATCCATATTATAAACCTAATGAAGTAAATACTGCCTTGGTAAGGAAACTGAGGATGAGAATATGGGTCCTAGGTGATTTTTTTGAGATAAGAAAGTAAAATAAAGATTATACAGTTAGAAAACAACATTATTTTTCCTATCTACTTATATGTTAAAGCTTCAAGCAGAAATCGTTTTCCAACTACAGCTATTACTATCTTTGGAGGTTTGTTCAATGGGTCAGTTGGAAGTCAGTTTCTTTACGTTTTTGTTCTTTTGCCTGAAAACAAATATTTTATTTCAACTTGGTTATTGAAAGATAGTAGTTCTTACAATGAAATTATAAATTTATAAAGTATTTTCTTTCAAGATATTCAACTTATTATTACAGTGCCTTCTGTCTTCCATTGTTGCTGCTGAGATACCAGCCTATTGTCATTTCATTACAAAAGATCTATCTTTTCTTGCCACTTCTAAAACATTCTCTTTGTCACTGAGGCTTTATTACCTTTTTACATTACTATACTACTATAGTTACTATTATAGTACTATTATTATATTGCATATTATAGTATTATAATATATTTTGTTCAGAATTTATTTGTATTGACCCTGTTGCTGATTTCTTGATCTTTTTCCAGGATAAAATGTTGAATATTTTACATTTATTCTGTATATTACATTCACAGTTTAATAATTCATAATTATATCTCAAAATTCATAAGTATATTTAGTTTTCAGTTATTGCCTTTCACCTATTCCTGTTAGTCTTTCTTTTTAAAATTTTAGTTACACTTAATTCAGCCTTCCTTAATTCACTTTCTATGTCTTATAACCAGTATTTGATATTTTTAACTATTTGTGAATTATCTCATGAATATTTTCTTTAGTTTGTCTTCCAGTTCTTGATTCTGCTTTAATGCAATGAATTGTTTCCTTCGGGTACTAATTCCATTCCTAAAACTTCCACTGGATTTCTTTCTAAATCTCTACATACATTTTTTCCTTTCTTGATCCTTGTATTAGTCTGTTCTCATGCTGCATGAAGAAATATCAAGACTGGGCAACATATAAAGAAAAGAGGTTTAATTGACTCACAGTACTGCATGGCTGGGAAGGCCTCAGGAAACTTACAATCACGGCAGAAGGTGAAAGGGAAGAAAGGCACCTTCTTCAAAGGGCAGCAGGAAGAAGTGAGGGGCAAACAGGGAAAAAGGCCCTCTATAAAACCATCAGAACTCGTTAGAACTCACACACTATCTTGAGAAGAGCATGGGGGAAACCACCCCCATGATTCAATTATCTCCACCTGGTCCCGCCCTTGACATGTGGGGATTATTTCAATTCAAGGTGAGATTTGGGTGGGGACACAGAACCAAAGCATATCAATCCTCATTCAACTGTTTAAACTATTTAAACTTTCCTGAAATATATACAACATGTTTATTTAAATTATTTTCTAAGATAGTTAATATATGATGTCTCTGAAAGTATACTTCTGCTAGTTTTCACTCATGGTACTTTTTTTTTTTTTTCCAATGGGTTTCTTGATTTGTATCTATGCATAAGAATTCTGAATTGCAGTTAATATTTTTTAGTGTAGATTTTGCATTTAGTTATTTGGTTAGTTGAGTTAGTTGCCTGGGATCTCCCACCAAATGAGTTCTATAAAGCTGAGGATCAAGTCTATGTGAAAACTATGTTTTGGTAATAAATTCTCAAAGGATAATTTTTTCCTCCTCATACAATACTAGTGACATAAGAAATTTTATTTACCATTCCTTCTGCTGTGGGTTTATTTTAGGTGTAATCTTTTGGAAACTCAGCTTTATAGACCAATCTCCTATCTTATTCCTTACTTTAAGCATGCCCAAGGCTTTAGCTTATGTCTTCTATACTCCGAATAGCCATCAAAATGGAAACTTAAGATCCCATGGGCTTGGTGCCTTAACAAAGGGTAAAAGTTAACTTTTGAGTACACCTCATTCCTAGATTGCACTTTCACTGTTTCTAACCTCTGTGAATGCTTTAATTTATTTCCACTTCAGAAAGGCATTTAAAAATATATTTGTTATATTTTATGTAGCTCTTTTATTAGTATTTCATCAGAAGATCCATTGCAGTTTTTTCTAATAATTGCTGGCAATGAAAATTCTATTTGTATCATTTTTAAAACTTCAATAACATATGCTTTCTTATGTTCTTGTATATGAATATTGCTTTTCATCTATTAAATCTGTAGGTTTTAGTTTTAAAACATTTACTTGTTGTTCCAATCAGCCATCAACTATGACTCTCATACGGATACTGGGCCCTTTGCTAGAACTGATGCAGAAGGCAACTTAATGTTTAGATATAACATATGAAATGAGCCTCCAACTTCTATAGACAGCTGGGATTCTAGATATTATACTTTACAAATCACATCCCAGTTTTACCTGCGCTATTCTTTAAAGACTAGCAAACAATGCACAGAATGCTATGACTCATTGATTCTACATAAAAATCTCTCCCAACATGACAGTCTACAAGTTCTTATTTTCTAAATCATATGGTGTGCATTGAGGTAAAGTTTATTAATTAATGGTCAATCAACACATAGAAGTTAAAAATACTTTAAACTGCAAGTAACAAATTTTCACTATAATGTTATTTATTGTTTATCTTAAAAGGCAGCAAAAGGATGATTGTTTTATGGATAATCCCGCAATTAAAACTACAAGCATACCTATTTTATTTCTAATTCTTTATCTGCTATTTTTCCTAATCCTTCTTGCATATTGTGATAGTTTCCATAGCTGTAGAAATCACATTTTTAAGGCAGAAATCCAAGAGAAAAAGTGACACCAGCCAGCTCTTTTCTTGTGCTTATTTCTTCTCAGCAAATTATATTTGAACAAGTCCTCAGCAAAATTCTTCTTTGATTACTTTGGCCAGAATTGGGCAACATGACAATTTCTAGCTTCAAGAGAGACTACAAAATAAGCTGTTCTGTGAATTGTCTTGGGGCAAGAAAGTTAGGAATGAATTGTGGAAAACAAACTAATGGTACCTACAGTAGTTCTACCACTGGCTCTTCAACAACCTTACTCATTTTTCATGGAAGATACACACCTCTTTACCAAGGGGAACCACCCCAAAGGCTCATCTGTTTATCAAATATGGCACCCTTTCTAAGATTATCTAAATAGCATGTATTACTCTCTGATAAAACAGGCATGACAACTCATGTTTTAGAGATTTATGGTTAAAACAGAAGACATTTGCCTTGAACAGCACAACTAATACAATCATGGAGAAGAAACGCCATAACTTAATTTGTAATTTTAAAAGTGAATGATTGATCATAGATGCATGGGTTCATTTCTGTGCTCTCTATTCTGTTCCATTACCCAATGTGTCTACTTTTATGCTAGTACCATGCTATTGTAATTACTATTGCTTTGCACTATAGTTTGAAATCAGATAGTGTGATGCCTCTGGCTTTGTCCTTTTTGCTCATGATTGCTTTGGCTATTACAGATTTTTGGGATTCCACACATTTATAGTCAATTGATTTTCAAGAAAGTTCCCAAGAATAAACAATGGAAAAAAGACTCTTCAATAAATGGTATTGGCAAACTGGATATCCTTATGCAAAGGAATGAAATTGGACCCTTATCTCACACCATATACACAAATCCACTCAAAATTGATTAAGTACTTAAACATAAAACATGAAACTTTAAAATGTCTAGAAGAAAACATAGGGGGAAAACTATACAATAATGCTCTGAGCAATGAGTTTTTAGATTTGACCCCCAAAGCATAGGCAACAAAAGCTAAAATAGACAAATGGGATTATATCCAAATAAAATGATTCTGCATAGCAAAGGAAACAACTAACAATGTTGAAGAGACAACGTAAGGCTTGGTAGAAAATATTTGCAAGTCATACATCTGATAAGGAATTAGTACCCAAAATATATAAGGAGCTCAAACAACTCTATAGACTGAAAACAAATAATCTGATTAAGAAATGAATAAAGGACCTACATAGACACTTCTCAGAAGAAGACATGCAAATGGCTAACAGATTCAAGAAAAGATGTTTGACATACCTAATCATTAAGAAGATGCAAATTAAAACCACAAAGATTTAACACCTCACATCTGTTAAAATGGTTATTATTAAAAAGATGAATGTTAATAAGTGTCAGCAAGGATGTGGATGCTGTTGATGAGAAAGTAAATCAGGAAAAGCATTATGGAAAACTGTATAAAGGTTGCCAAAAAGCACTAAAAATTCAATTACCAGCAATGCCACTTCTGCGTTTTCACCCAAAAGATGTAAAATCAGTATGTCTAATAGATGTTTGCACATCCATGTTTAATAGATGTTTGCACATCCATGTTTAATAGATGTTTGCACATCCATGTTTAATAGATGTTTGCACATCCATGTTTACTGCAGCACTATTCACAATAGCCAAGTTATGGAATCAATCTAGATGACCATCACTAGGTGAACAGATAAAGAAAATGTGGTATATATCCCCAATGGAATACTATTCAGCCTAAAACAAGGAAGATACCTTATCATTTGCAACAACATGAATGGAATTGCAGAACATTATACTAAGTGAAATAAGCCAAACAAGAAGACAAATATCAAAAATTTCTCACTTATATGTGGAATCTAAAATAATTTAATTCATGAAAGGAGAGATTGGTGGGATGGAAATAATAGGGAGATGATAATCAAAGGTGTAAAACATCAATTAGAATAAATTTGTTTGTTTGTTTTAGATCTATTACACATCATGATGAATACCTCTAATAATTTAATATTGTACATTTCAATATCACTAAAAGAGTAAATTTCAAATGTTCTTATCACAAAAACGTCAAATATTTGGGGTGATGGAAAGCTTGATTTAATAATTCCACGCTGTATTCAAAAATTATAACATTACTTTATACTCGATAAATATATAAAACTAAAATTTTTCAATAGAGTTTTTTTTTTGGAGACAGGGTCTCACTCTGTTTCTCAGGCTGGAGTATATTGGCACTATCATGGCTACCTCCCAGGCTCAGGTGATCCTCCCACCTCAGCCTCCCAAGTAGCTGGGACTACAGGCATACACCATCACACCCAGCTAATGTTTGTATTTTTTTGTAGAGAAGGCGGTTTTGCCATGTTGCTCAAGGTGGTCTTGAACTCCTGGACTCAGCAATCTTCCCACCTCGACCTCCCAAAGTGCTAAGATCACAGGTGTGAGCCACCATGCCTGGCCTGTCAATGGGTAATTTTTTAAAACGTTTTTCAAGTGAATCATTGCAAACACACAATAAATGCCATTGAGAGCACATATCTTACCCTGCTAGATAATAACAGCAGAAAATCCTGTCCTGGAAGTGAAGTACATTTCCAGAGTAGGCAATCTGTCTGTTCCTGCTGTTCCAAAATATTTACTTCTATCACTGAGGGAGGTATTTTTCTATCTGTTTTCCTTCCCATCCACATCTAAACTGGTTACTCGGGAAGAGACTTCTTCCGTTGGATCCACCGTGTTAGCATCCCTCTTCACATTGATGCAAGCATGGAGGCTCAGGGATTTCCACATATGTTTCCTAGCCAGATTTAGTATTTTGTTGCTAGTGTATTTCCCTCAGATTTTACTAGGTTCTTGTCTATTTGCCTTTAATCAATTTTGTACTCCTGTATCTATAGCCAAGATCAATTGCTGACACATATTTAAGCTAGGATATGTAGGCATGGCTTATAATTGAGTCTTTGCTAGAAGGTTTGTCCTATGAAAGATGCTGAGGAGTTCACATCACTTGAATCCTCCTAATAAGGCTGATGTTTCCATGCCAGCATTTATACAAGCTTCAACTTCGCAAACAAAAAGTTGACTTTTCTAACCCTGCCAAGCTCTAAGTTTTGAATGTGGACCCTTAGTAACCCTGGATTGCAAGCTACAGGCAGAGAGGGACTGTGTTAACAAAACCATATGTACTTTTCTCTTTGTTTTCAAACTGAACATTTCGGGTCTAACTTTATGATTCTCTTTTAACTATTGCCCCTGAAAGCCTCAAAAAGTAACCAAACACAGGCCACCATTCTGATTTTTAACTCCTCATTCACCAGCAGTTCAGCCTCTATTTTTAGCACATTATCTATATTCCAAAATGATTCAGGTAACAGTTCGAGAAAATATTTCACCAAATCTTAATAAGGGTCTCTGGAAGGCAAGAATAGTTGGTTTCTTGCTTCTTTTTATCCTATTATCAAGCACTACTACATTTAGAGATACGTGTATCTCTAATTCAGTTGTTCTGTTCACAGTACTTATTGTCACTTATTGAGGGCTTGAGAATCTTACGCATGATTTTATGACTGTATTAGAATGACACGTGTGACATTAAAATTACTATATACACTGAATCAAGTAGCACAGTAGCACTTCAGGGAAAAAACAGAAAACAAAAGAAAATCTAGATAATGTTCTCACAAATTATATTTATGACCAGAAATGCTATTTTTCATTTATCATAGTAAAGGGGTTAATATTCTAAAAGACATTGAAATTGACCCAGCAATCGTTCCCAGCTGCTATAATAATAATAATAATAGTAATAATAATTCTTGAATATCACACGCTTTTTCAATTAAAAAAAAAAATCTTGCACTGCCAGATGTGCAGGAGGGTTCCTACCATAATAGCATTGGGATTGGAAAGAAATTTTACAAGTCTCAATGGAACATTCAAGGCAACCAGTGGTTGCACTTGGTTTATGAATATAAAGTGTCCCAAAACACAATCATGTATTTATTGTATATTTATTTAGTTTTTATGCAGAGGATACTTGTGGCTGTTATTTTGGTAAAAAATAATCCTAACAAACTGAGTTTAATATGTCACCTTGTGGAAATAAGACTGACAAAAGTGTTAAGAAATTAGATAGCTTTCTTTTCAACTCAGCTTGCATAGGCAATGTCCAAATAAATAAAGTTTTGAGTGTCCTTGGATATATTTTAAATATTTTGCAGGCTATCACTTATCCGTCTCTTTCTCTCTGTCTAATTTTGGTTTAAAAAAAGTTTTAGATGATTACAATTTTATCTGTTTGGTTTAAAACGTAAACACTCCTTCATTCTAGTCCTGTATCATTTTATAAACTTTTTAAAGAAAATCATTGTTGGTGTATGGCAGCTGGAATATAAGTGAAATACATTTTCATTCAAGTACATAATTAATTTCTTTCCCTACAACAATGACTACTTTAAAGCTTCTAATTATAATTACTTAATTAAAACAATGAATCCTATATTATATATAGGAAGGATATCTCCAATCTGTATTTAGCAGGTATGTTTAGGATCTCTGTACAGGTTTTTTAAATTTGACATATTAATGTTACCAAGACTTTAGACATTTGTGAATTGTTTCCCTACCAGCGTGGACTGCACTACTCAGAAACCAGGTGTATACTGTTGAGTTACGCAATTACATACTTGAAAATCAAAAAGGGGAAATGAAACCATAAAAGCCGTATAGATAGGAAAGCCAAATGCACTCTCAGGGTGCATCATTACGTACTTCAAACTCACAAAATAGTCTTCCTTCCTGTAAATAGTTGATAGAGAAATCAGAGATCACATCACATTGACATGGGGTGAAGCACAGAAAGAGTAGATTCCCTTTAGCAATTTTTCATGAGTAGGATGACTCCAATATATCTAGAAGGTCAAAGCTTAAATAAACTTTGACTCCATTTTTATCTAATCCAGAAAATTCCCACTATGCTTTTCTTCATTTGATTTTGTGTCTGACAGAAAAAGCTTTCCTTGCAAAGAACTCTCCTACAAGTATTTCAAATTTTTACAACCTAAGGCATAGAAATAAGGCCCTTTTACTTATTTTCCCCCTCATAATGTCTCCTTTTTGTAATTTGCTTATTGTAATTTGTTCCTTTGTAATAATCAAGGATAGCTTTTGATTTTGATACTCTAGATTGCTACATATGATCATTACAGTAAGCAAGTATTCCAATTAAATGTCACACTTTTGGGTTTTTTTGGTTTTTTAAATTTCTTTTTTTATTTTATTATTATTATACTTTAAGTTTTAGGGTACATGTGCACAATGTGCAGGTTAGTTACATATGTATACGTGTGCCATGCTGGTGTGCTGCACCCATTAACTCGTCATTTAGCATTAGGTATATCCCTAAAGCTATCCCCCCCCCCTCCTCCCACTCCACAACAGTCCCCAGAATGTGATGTTCCCCTTCCTGTGTCCAGGTGTTCTCATTGTTCAATTCCCACCTATGAGTGAGAATATGCGGTGTTTGGTTTCTTGTTCTTGTGATACTTTACTGAGAATGATGATTTCCAATTTCATCCATGTCCCTACAAAGGACATGAAGTCATCATTTTTTATGGCTGCATAGTATTCCATGGTATATATGTGCCACATTTTCTTAATCCAGTCTATCATTGTTGGACATTTGGGTTGGTTCCAAGTCTTTGCTATTGTGAATAGTGCCTCAATAAACATACGTGTGCATGTGTCTTTATAGCAGCATGATTTATAGTCCTTTGGGTATGTACCCAGTAATGAGATGGCTGGGTCAAATGGTATTTCTAGTTCTAGATCCCTGAGGAATCACCACATTGACTTCCACAAGGGTTGAACTCGTTTACAGTCCCACCAACAGTGTAAAATTGTTCCTATTTCTCCACATCCTCTCCAGCACCTGTTGTTTCCTGACTTTTTAATGATCGCCATTCTAACTGGTGTGAGATGGTATCTCATTGTGGTTTTGATTTGCATTTCTCTGATGGCCATCACACTTTTGTTTATAATCACTTAGAATCATACTAATGAAGCTTTGTTTCTACACAGCTCTTGAAAACAGCTAAGGAAATCAGGAATTTTTCCTAGAATCATGCAACATTTCAGGAAAAATGCTGCTGGGCTTGTTTTAAGAAACTGAAGGTCCCTTAAATACCATATCTCCTCTAATAACCTACAAACTACTAGAAACATATTTATGCTTCTATTATTTATATTTCTGTTCCTAGGGCTAAGTATGATTTCTGGCACATAGAAAACATGTTAAAAAAAGTATAATCAATTTTCCTTTGTATTCCACATTCATATATAATTGAATAAAATATCACTACAAATTCTGGTAATAGCAGCCTTGTTGTCTAGAAATATAGAAAGTATATGCAAGTCAAGAGAGTGAACACTGAAAAATTTTTAAAAGAATTTATTCAATAATGCTATTAAGTGTAATGAACAGAATACTTATATAATCCCTAGGCTAAAAAATGACAGAACATGTGCTTTAAAACTGTATGCATTCAGGAGGAATTAACCTATAATTCTTTGAGTCTTCAAAAAGCATACAGCAATTTCCACCCCTCTTTAAAGAGAAGTATAAAAGGTTTTGGTTATGGTTGCTTAACTACCAACTTCCCCAAGAATATCAGAATCCAAAACAGCTTAAGAACCAGGTAAATGTCTTGCAAAAGCTTAAGCTCATGTTTCTTATATGAGCTAAGTACTCACCTGTCAACTAAGAAACTTTTCCAGAGGCATTGAAGTTCAATTGTTTTGCAATTAGGAAAAGTCTGTTTATTGTGTGTGTGTATTTATATAGGTTTAGAGGACAGGTATTTCTCTGCCTTAAGCATCTTTTTTAAAGGCAATATTTTAACATAGGAAATGAGTTGACTTCTATCCTATATCTGTGTTTAGAATGGTTCATCTGAATAGGTTATTTCCATTGTGCACAGGTGGTAAACTTATCTCACATGGTTTTTATATAACAGCCTGGACTAGCAAGCCCCGAAGAGCAACATCTAATGGTATCATTAAAATGATTGTAAACATGCCTGTTGTGGCAGCTGTGAGCTTTCTTTCTGTTGATATAAACTCAAATTGTTTAGTAAGATCAAACAAATGTAGAGTTTTAATATGTCAACCATGTCTACATTCTAACAGTTTTTAAAGAGATCTGTTTCTTTAGAAGTCAGGATGGCTATAAAAGAGCCAGACTACGGATCAGATTCAAAGTCAAAACCCATTTTCTGATTAGAGCAGAATTATCTGTATCTGTATTATTTAACCAGTTTCCAATGAAAAGAGATCAAGCAGGAAATCTTATTGCCAAGTATTAAAATAAGATGTTGAAGGCATCTGTGTCTATTAATTAACCATAATTACCGTTAGGTTTTTGTCCAAAACAAAATTAAATATTGTGAGCCACTAAATTTAATCTGTCCTTCTTCTAATCTTTTCACTTCTCCTTCACCATCCCTTTTCCGCTAATTTAATAGTTTTCTTAGAATGGTGTCACACCATGTGTTTCAATTTTCAGAGCATTTAAAATAATTCTAGGAAACCCAATTAAATTTGAAGTTTTCAAACAAAAGTGTGGCTTTATGTATTTATTTATTTATTTATTTATTTATTTATTTATTTATTTCAGTGGTAAAAGAAGTAGATCCCTCTGGCAAGATTCTACTAAAATGTATTCTTAATACAGCAGAAAACTGTGGATTAAATATCAATAGTATTTATGTAAAAGAAGAGAAAATGCAAATAGTGTGCATTTCCAAATTAAAGCTAATATCCACCAAATACAGAATAGATGTCTGGTAGTTTATACAAATTATCTCGTTTAACCTCTCTGGGCCCCAAATCACACAGCTAATAAGCTATAATTGACTGTATTATTATTATTATTTTCTTTTTTTGAGACGGAGCATTGCTCTGTCCCCCAGGCTGGAGTGCAGTGGTGTGATCTCGGCTCACTGCAACCTCTGCCTCCTGGGTTCAAGTGTTTCTCCTGTCTCAACCTCCCTAGTAGCTGGGATTCCAGGCAAATGCCACCGTGCCTGGCTAATTTTTATATTTTTAGTAGAGACAGGGTTTCACCGTGTTGGCCAGGCTGCTGTAGAACTCCTGACCTCAAGTGATCCACTCACCTCGGCCTCCCAAAGTGCTGGGATTACAGGCCCATAATTGACTTTATAAAAGTACCTTCATTCTTAAGTATTGGAATATACTGCCTGTTTTTTATTTGATAGTGTTATTTACTATCTTAAAATAGGTAAGTACATTACAGTACTATTTTTACAAAGATTTAGGCAAAATTATATATGGGAGGGTGTTCTCTCTTGTGGCACAGAATAAAACTGAATATTCCATTTTTCTCCCCTACATTCTTAGATACCCTTACAATTATTTTAAACCATATGACTATTTTGGAGAATAAAGTGTGGGACGAAGCATCATGTGTCTCCTTGCAGGCCTAAAATAGTGAAATCTCAGGCACCATTTTTCAATCTCTCTCCCTCCCTGCTATGGTTACTAGGAGGCCTTGTGTTGTGGATCCAAAACATCAAAACAGCATGGATTATGGATTACAGAGTTGCTGCAAGAACAGTGCCCAAAGAGGTGCCCAAATATGTAGCAGATTTGGAATGAATCAGAAATAAGCCTTTGTTGCATTGAGCACTGAGATATGGACATTTTTTGTTTCTAACTAACCCAGCTTACCTTGGTTTTTGTAGAAATTAGTACCATAAGTGAGATGTTATTTTAATAAACACAATATATTTGGTATCAGTTGAGTGATTCCACAGTGAGCAAACAGAGAGAGAACTGATATTAGTGACTTTGGAAAAATGAAGACACATTTCATACAATAAAAAATCTTAGAATAATGTGAGCAGCAGATCATGTACTTGACAAATATGTGACTTTGGTTTAAAAGCAGAATGTTCATGTTTGTGAGTTGCTATTAACTGTATTTGGCAATATATAATAAGAAAGAAATGGGCTCAGAATAGATTTGGCTAGTTTGCAAGTAGAATTATAAGAGGTGAGAAGAGTCCAATGCAGAGCTTTTCAGTGTTGGAAAAATAATTGTTTTATAGTCCTAATAAATGGTAAGAGTGAAAAGGTCTTTACAGATAAGTGTCTGGTAATGTATTTCCAATTGATTAAACTGCATCAAAGCAAAAAATAGGTTACGGACATGGTACTCAATAATTTGGTATAACGACTCAAAGCAAAGATCAGATTAAGAGTGTGGCTCTTCTGGGAAATTCAAACAACTTTCTAGTAACCCTGTTATATTGAGAGAATGAATAATGGAATAAAAGAATAGAGATGGAGAAGATAGAAAGAGCTGGGTATGTTCCAGGTTCATAATGAAGATTTAAGTTAAAGCTTACTGAGTGTTTGAAAGTTGTACTGGCAATGAAACGATGAGTTTGGATCACACATTAACAAAAGATTGTTACAGATTTAAAAGTTTCCATGAGCAGGAAGTTAACTGGGAAAACTCCTTGGACTCCAAGTAGAGGACATTCCCCAAAACCCACTTCTGATGGGTACAACAAGTATAATGGGCAAGGAAATGCATCCTTAAAGTTGGAGCTAGGAGGCACAGACAACCATGGACTCAAGGCTTCCCAAAAGACAAATCTAGGCTCAGTGGAGGAGCACTCCTCACCAGCTCAGCACCCCTCACAATGCCTCCTCGCTAGAACAAAAACGTCTATGGACTAGTGACTTCTACATGCCTCTCACTCTTCCCCTTTCCTAATGGTATCTGTTCTGTGTCTGTTCCCCCATTTTAATTGAGTGTGTGTGTGTGTGTGTGTTTTGTGGATGTTCCCATCACTTGACTTTTTAGTTTATATGTCTTAATCAAAAGTAGTGACATCTGAACCTGATATAGAAGCTCTCACGTCTCAGCCAATGTTCTGGGTGATCTTGGAGATGGGACTGGATTAATCCTTTGAATTGTCTCATGTAGATAGTAGTTAAGAGTGTTTCTTTGTAGATGAATTGCAGACTGTTTCATCTGCAATTTTCAACTGCGAATAATACTCCCTAAATATTACATTATTCCCCTACATTTCCTTGCTCCAGAGGTTAGGAGGGGCCAAGAACTAGTCGTATTCAAGAATGGTGAACATGAATGTAAATTTCAAGGGAGGAAAGTTTGGCCCATTTTTGTTTCTTCAATATCTCTCTTGTTCTAAGTTGTTGCCAAGTTAGGACAAGAGATGACACAGTCACATGATTGAAGCTGCCTGAATCACTGTATACTGCACACAGGATACTGGCCTGGGGATGTCATGGGAATCCACAGTGTACAGTGCACGTGTAGGAATGAGAAATAAACCTTTGTTGTATTCAGTCTCTGACATTTTTTAGATTACTATATAAAAAAACCTTTCCTGACTAACATACTCTGTTACCATATTTAATGGAAATTATGGTTAGACAATTCTGCTTTCTGTCAGAATGAAAAATTTGTTTGACTAATATTTTTAACAGATTTATATGTTTATTTCTGTTCTTACATATGATAATTTTTAGAAATCTGACTCTTTCCTACTTTTCAGAAGCCACAATTGTAGAATTAGTTTCTATGTTTAGGACGCTCTAATACACAGACCTAAAATAAAATGTAACACATTTAACAAAATCAAAATAACATGACAACCACAGATGATTATTATTTTTAATTTCCCAATGTCATAGAAGAGTGATCCCTGCTCTAATATCTTCGCAAAAATAAATGGAACAAGGAACCAATGAGTTATTTAAAGGACTCGTTAACTTTCATGTGTCCCTCTTTGTAATTGAGACAGTCGTGTCCTAGAAGTACCGTCCAACAAATGATTAATGAGGTTTCCAAATATTCTAAATTGACTGACATGGAAGGCAGTGAACTTGTGTTTAGCCAAATCTCTGTGAGGCTCAGGAAAAAGGAGATACCTGTCTCTTAAATAATTCGTGATCATATCTAATATTAAATGCTTACAAATGTATTTTTTAAGTGTAAAGAGCTTAATACGTAAGGTAAGTAAGGGGGTAATTTCTGAAAGTTTTCTCTCCAGATTTCTCATTATGACTGGTTTAGATGTAGAGATCTTTTAATCTTGCTCATGGTAGCAACAAACTTCCACAAATGCATTGAATAATACAGAAGAAATAACTTATTGGATATTTTTCCACTTTCTTGTTCTATGAACTGGTTAAAATACCTTTTACAGAAATTTGGATGGCAATCTGTTCTATTTGATCACAGTAATAGCTCCTTTGAATAAATTATAATTAGATGCCTTCTTAGGTTAGCGAAGGGCTGGAATTATCTGCATCAGTGATTAAATTATTACTTTCACTTGTGTAAATTTGCTATAGCTGTAATTTTGAAGTAAAATGTTGAAAGTGAATTTAAGAAAAAGTTAATATTGCAGTATCCTGTTGCAAGTAAACTAGAATTTTTTTCAAATTTACTGTACTTTGGAAGTTCCTTTGTATTTAAAGATAACAGTTTTTATACTTTGTTTTCATAATCAATACCTCCATTTTTTAATATTCCATCTGATAAAGTTAGTTATTAGTTGGAATATTCTATTATACTTATCCAAATTATGTAGCATTCTTTAGTACAGAAGTTCATTGGCTTAGTACACTTCTATCATTCATTATTTTTCAATTTCTTAAATATGTATTACAAAGTAACTTGGTT
Source organism: Pongo abelii (assembly GCF_028885655.2). Lineage (NCBI taxonomy): Eukaryota > Metazoa > Chordata > Mammalia > Primates > Hominidae > Pongo > Pongo abelii. The sequence goes on from NC_071991.2 coordinate 92,118,220, forward strand.
TTCTCCAGTTTATTATTAAAATTAATAGCTTGCAATGTAGAAGAAGGGTTCTTTGTTGTTTCTTTTTTATTCATATCTTCTTAGGCTAAAACTTTAGATAGAATTTTTTAAAAATGAATAATGACATAAATGTTTGAGAGTTATTCCAGTAAGTGATTCCAGTTACCTTTACACATACCTATTATAAGGGGAAAAAATCCAGTTTTATGTTTATTGTAATCTAGAATCCATTTTCTAAACACAGGTTAGCTTTTATGATATGGGAAATCCATACACAACTTTTGTTTTGTTTTGTTTTGGAGATGGAGTCTCGCTCTGTCACCCAGGCTGGAGTGCAGTGGCATGATCTCGGCTCACTACAAGCTCCACCACCCGGGTTCAAGCCATTCTCCTGCCTCAGCCTGCCGAGTAGCTGGAGCTACAGGCACCCGCCACCACGCCTGGCTAATTTTTTTTTTTTTTGGATTTTTAGTAGAGACAGGGTTTCACAGTGTTAGCAAGGAGGGTCTCGATCTCCTGACCTCATGATCCGCCCACCTAGGCCTCCCAAAGCGCTGGGATTACAGGCGTGAGCCACTGTGCCAGGCCAATTCATACACAACTTTAAAAACTGATCATGATTTTAATTTCAAGCAGGTTCTAAAATGGTAAAATTATCACTCGTTCAATCTCTGATTTTTTTTCATGTAGGCACCCACAGACACATACATAAAAAACTAGTATCTAAAATATATCATTTACATAAAAATAGCATATGAGGCCTGGCACAGTGGCTCACGCCTGTAATCCCAGCAGTTTGGGAGGCCAAGGTAGGTGGATTGCTTGAGATCAGGAGTTTGAGACCATCTTGGCCAACATGGTGAAACCCCATCTCTACTAAAATACAAAAATTAGCTGGCAGTGGAGGCAGGCACCTGTAATCCCAGCTACTAGGAAGGCTGAGGCAGGAGGATTGTTTGAACCCGGGAGGCAGAGTTTACAGTGAACCGAGATCATGCCACTGCACTCTAGCCCGGGCGAGAGAGTGAGACTCCATCTCAAAAAGAAAAGAAAAAATGGCATATGTATTTTGAAAGAAGTCCCACTTTAAAAATTTTTACAACTTTCTGAATGAAGCCAGTCCTTCTTGAAATTGTCATAATCTTGATTGCCTCAACTACTATGCAAACCTCACACCTGGGCTGTTATCCTCAACTACCCAATTCTTGTTCTTTTACATGCATACTTAATTAAATGTTTAAAAATATCAGCTAAGTCCTCAAACTTTCTTATTGTTGATGAATTACTTCATCAAGGCAAAATTCTCTGCCCCAAATTTAAGACTCTTCATAGAATGACCTCAAAATATCCAACAAACTGTATTTGCTACTGAGATTCAAGACAAAACTATTGCGTGTTAGGAATGTGTTCTTAGTCTCTTCTATCAAGATTTGGGCTTGGACAAAAAAGACTAGGCCATATTGGACAGGATTGGCTTTACATACCACAGCATATAGAAGGATGAGCCCAAATGTAGCCCAAATGGAAGATCAAATAGTGGAATTTTGTGTGGAGGTTTGACCAAAGGGATAGGAGAGAGGGTGATGGGCAGAAATCGAGTACTTTCGTAATTTGTTAAACATTTAGGTTTCTGTATGTTTTGATGTCTGAAGGCCAGAGATTCTGAGTTAGACTGTTTTGCAGAAGACATTAGTCCTCATTCTTGAAGTAATTTGGATGACTAGGGACAAAACAAGAGCAGTCCACCTGTTTTCCCATCTGTAAACCATGACCAACAAGGTCAATGTGTATTATTATATGGATGAGGTTGGAATTTCAAGTTAGAATACTCTTATGAAAATGGGCTTAAATTTTTTAGGCTAACACCATGACTGACTTGCTACAAATCAGAAAACAATTAAAAGCAAGGTCTTTATTTTTCTCCCCACCATGACCATTCCTCCCATCTCCACATCCAAATTAGAATCCCCCTGTCTTTATTGAGTAGAGTTTAGCTTAATATAAAGTGTAAAGGGCAATATTTAAAAACGTAGAAAACTCTAAGAATGAAAGAAAGGAAAATTATTCCATCCTATATGTAGGATCTGGTAGGCAATAACAGTGGTTCCCAGAGATGTCCATGTTCTAATCTCAGAAGCTGTAAATACGTTTCCTTACGTGGCAAAAGGAGTTTTGCTGGTTTGATTAAGGTAAAGTCCTTTGAGATGGAGAGAGTATGCTGCATTATCCAGGTAAATCCTGTCTAATCACATGAGTTCCTTAAGCAGAGAACTTTTCCCAGCAGTGGTCAAAGGGAGATGACTGCATGAGAAAGATTCAACTCCCTGTTGCTGACTCTGAAAGTTAAGGGTTTTTGTGCATGGACCAGAGAGAGGCCTTTGGAAACTGGAAATAGAAGTGAAATGGATTCTCCACGAGGGTCTCCAGTGAGGAACTCAGCCCTGCTGACTCCTTGATTTTAGTTAAAGTTGCAGACTTCTGACTTATAGAACTGTAATATAATAAATTTATGTTGCTTTTGGCACTAACTTTTTAACTTTCTGTTAATTTTTCATAACATCAATAGAAACCTAATACCTATGCTAAATCCATTCACTTTTCTTGAATTTATTCATAATCTCTATCAGTGTCCTCACCCTTCCTCTGCCTACCCAAGATGTGCTTGTAAATTCCATTTGAGAAAACCATCACCTCCTCTGAACAGTACTCAGAGTTTTCCTGTAACCCGTATCACACAAAAGAACTTGTATGATAGTTCTACTGAATTGTTGTGCATGAAGATTTTGTTCATTTTAATTATGCTATCAAACTAGATTGTGAACATATCATAGGAATTATTCATGTTTATCCTTCTTTTGAGTTTTCCAGTACACCTGGGACAATGTACATTTTTATTGATCTAAAAGCATTTAAAGCAACAGCATTAATCATTCAAATCTCTTTTCTTCAATCCAGGAAAATAGCTCTTTATTTTTGTTTACTGGGCCATCTTTATGATACTTTGTTATGATGTAAATAATTAAAATATATTGCAGAAAATAAGTCTCATTTATTTGGGAACATATGCTGAACTCTTTTTGAATGCACATAAATTCTGCCATGGAATTTCTCATATTGCCATGTAGTTCATAGAAATAAGATTTCCAAAGTCCAATATGCTAAACTCAATCTCACTCCAAAACATAACTTTCATTTACGTTTTTAATATTTGAATTAAAATAGCCCTAAATTAGATGCCAAACAAATCTAATTATATTTTTAGCCATTGTGTATGAGTCATACTGCCAGTGTTTTTGCCTTGCTTGTAATAAATTTTCCCTAATTGAAAAATACTGTAAGCAGTAACATATGAAGGAAAAAGCCACCAATACTTTGAAGTTTATTGGTTACAAAAATGACATAGGTTTACCATATTAATTCTGATGAACACAGAGCTTTAGTTTTGTTGTTTTTCTTTTTCTTTTTTTTCCCCAGCTTCAGTCTTGTCATTTCATTCTAGTTATGAAGCAAGGGGGTGATTTTGGGGATATTTTTCAAAACCTGATCACTTCCTCAAATTGAAGCTTTGTTCTTATAAATAGATACAGTTATGTTCATATGTTTTATAGATGAATTCAGTAATGTGCCTGTTAAACAGAGTCTCTCATGGGTAGTTTCCTCAATTCTTTGGAATTTTACTCTTGAATTTGGTCAATGGGGACAATTCAGTCTGAGGAATGTTTATCCTTGATGTCAATATTTTTTCCTTATATACTTCATCTTGTATATATGTGCTCACTTGTGTTAGATAAGCTTTGGAGGTATTAATCATAGAGCTATAAATTAATTCCATGAATTACAAACTAACTTATAAAGTTGTGAAAAAAACTTAAGGCTTCCTCTGTTTCATTAAAACTTAGAATAAGTAATTAAAAATATTGTCATGGCTGGGCGCGGTGGCTCACACCTGTAATCCCAGCACTTTGGGAGGCCGAGGCAGGTGGATCACGAGGTCAGGAGATTGAGACCATCCTGACTAACACGGTGAAACCCTGTCTCTACTAAAAATACAAAAAATTAGCCAGGCGTGGTGGTGGGCACCTGTAGTCCCAGCTACTTAGGAGGCTGAGGCAGGAGAATGGCATGAACCTGGGAGGCGGAGCTTGCAAGTGAGCTGAGATTATGCCACTGCACTCCAGCCTGGGTGACAGAACAAGATTCCATCTCAAAAAAAAAAAAAAATAAAAAAAAAAAATATATATATATATATATAGAGAGAGAGAGAGTCATGGATCTATCTATCTATCTATCTATATATATATATAGTCATGGATCTATATTATATATATATAGTCATGGATCTATATATATATATAGTCATGGATCTATCGATATATATATATAGTCATGGATCTATATATATATATAGTCATGGATCTATATATATATATAGTCATGGATCTCTCTATATATATAGTCATGGATCTATATATATATAGTCATGGATCTATATATATATATATATAGTCATGGATATATTATATATATAGTCATGGATCTATATATATATAGTCATGGATCTATATATATATAGTCATGGATCTATATATATATAGTCATGGATCTATATATATATATATAGTCATGGATCTTAATTTCCCTATTGATCAGAAAAAAACAAATAATAAATGTAGATCCACATAAAATCTTCCAATTTACATTTTGAGTTTTTAAATGAGTATAGTCTAAGTTATATAAAAAGTATGCTCATGTCTAAATTCACTGTACATATATATTCTTTTTTTAACATTATACTTTAAGTTCTGGGATACATGTGCAGAACGTGCAGGTTTGTTACATGGGTATACATGTGCCATGGTGGTTTGCTGCACCCATCAGCCCATCATCTACATTAGGTATTTCTCCTAATGCTCTCCATCCCCTTGCCCCCAACACCCCGAAAGGCCCCAGTGTGTGATGTTCCCTCCCTGTGTCCATGTGTTCTCCTTGTTCAGCTCCCACTTATGAGTGAGAACATGCGGTGTTTGGTTTTCTGTTCCTGTGTTAGTTTGCAGAGAATGATGGTTTCCAGCTTCGCCAATGTCCCTGCAAAGGACAGTAACTCATTCTTTTTTATGACTGCATAGTATTCCATGGTGTATATGTGCCACATTTTCTTTATCCAGTCTATCATTGATGGGCATTTGGGTTGGTTCCATGTCTTTGCTATTGTAAATAGTGCCACTATATATATATTCTTTAGTTTATTTATAAACTGAAGAAATTTTAGATTTCTTTTGAATATTAATACAATTATATTGATCATAGAATGACATTATGGATAACTTCATTTACCCAGAAATATTGGAAAATGAGATTTTATCCATTATTGCCTAAGATAATCTGTTCTCACCACTGTGTGAGATTGAAATGACCATCATTGGAAAGTTTTTAAAGAGAGGAACCCTCTTCTGGCCAATGGGGAAGGGCTTTGAGAGAGGTGATCAGATGAACCCGAGGGGACAAGTATAAATTGTATCCCTTAAGATAGCACCACGCGTTACTGGAGACATGGCTATATTCAGGTAAATAGCTTTTGATCAGCAGTAACTGAATGATTCACCACCAATAACATGGAGGTCCTCCAGAATAAATTAGACCATCTGTTGAGTCACAGCTGAAGTTCAATTGGTTTTCCACTTTGAACCAATAATGGACATCTCTCCCTGGGACACCTCCATATAAAAAATTATTTCTCTGATGATGGGTAGCAGAGATCAGTGAATAAAAATCTAAGCTTATTATCTATCAAACTGTAAAGATTCGAATTCCAGCACTGCCACTTAATATTGTAAACCTCAGGCAAGTTACTTAGCTTCAAACAGGGTCCTTTATTCCTTATTTACAAAATAAGAATAAGAATATCACAAAAGACATTGACATAACCAAAGCAATTCTGAGCAAAAAGAACAAAGCTGGAGGCACCACACTACCTGACTTCAAAATTTACTACAAAGCTATAGTAACCCAAACAGCATAGTGCTGGCATAAAAACAGACACATAGACCAATGGAACAGAATAGACAACCCAGAAATAAAACCATGTATTTACAGCCAACTGATTATCAACATTAGCAAGCTTGTAAGTAACTGATTTCTGTGCTTATTTGAGAAATTATTCTATCCAATGTGTATTGAAGAGCTATTATCAACAAAGGCACTAAGAGTATTAACTGGGGAAAGGACAGTGTCCTTAGTAAGTCGTGCTAGGAAAAATAGATATCCACAAGCAGAAAGATGAAACTAGACCCCATCTCTGACCATATGCCAAGATCAGCTTTAAATGAATTAAAAACTTAAATATAAGATCTGAAACTATGAAACTATTAGAAGAAAACATAGGGGAAATGCTTCAGAATATTGATCTGCACAAAGATTTTATGGAGATCTCAAAAATACAAGCAACCAAAGCAGAAATAGACAAATAAGATTATATCAAACTGAAAAGCTTCTGCACAGCAAAGGAAACAATAAAGTTAAGCAACAGCCTAAAGAATAAAAGAAAGTATTTCCAAACTATTCATCTGATAAGGGATTGTCACCCATAATATACAAAAAACTCAAACAACTCAAGAGCAACATAAATAAATAAATATAAATCTGATTAAAAATATGCAAACAATCTGAATTGACATTTCTCAAAAGAAGACACACAAACATCATAAAAAAATATGAACAAATGCTTAACATTGCTAATCATCAGGGAAATGCAAATCAAAACCAGAATGAGAAGTCATCTTAAACCTGTTAAAATGTATATTATCAAAAAGAGAAAGAGTAACAAATGCTGTTGAAGATGTGGACACTTCTTGTACACTGTTGATGGAATGTAAATTAGCACAGCCATAAAAAACAGTGTGGAAGTTCCTCAACAAAACTAAAAATAGAATTATCTTATGATCCAGCAATCCCATTGCTGGGTGTATATCCAAAGGAAATCAGTATGTCAAAAAGATATCTGCATCCCTGTTTATTACCACAGTATTCACGATAGCCTAGATATGGAATCAGCCCAAGTGTCCACCAGTGGATGAATGAATAAAAAACTGGTCTGTTAATGTATACCCAGTGGAGTATTATTCAGCCATAAAAATACTGAAATACTATCATTCATGTAAGGACATGGATGGAACTGGAGGTCATTATGTTAAGTGAAATAAGTCAGGCACAGAAAAGTAAATACTACATGTTTTATCTCACCTGTGGGAGAGGAAAAGTTGATCTCATAAAAGCAGGGGGTAGAATAGTAGTTCCTAGAGGCTGGGAAGTGTAGAGCAGATTGGGGATAGGAAGAGACAGGTTAACAGGTACAAAACTGGAACTACATATAAGAAACAATTTCTAGTGTTCAGTAGTTAACAACACTGTAGTGACTACAGTTAACTTTTTTTGGTGTATTTTCAAATAGCTAGAAGATATAATTTTGAATATTCCCAACACTAAGAAATGATAAATGTTTGAGGTGATGAATATACAAATTAACCTGATTTGATTATCACACATGGTATCCTTGCATTAAAATATCATACAGTACCCTATAAATAAGTGCAATTATTATGTGTCAAATAAAAATAAGAATAAGTTTTAATAAAAGAAAGAATACCTACCACATTGGATTGGGGTATGGATCAAATGAAATAATTCCCCAAAGTACTCTGTTCAACCCTGGTACTGAAGAAGATTTTAGTGAATGGCAGCGGTCATCACATAGGGTTATTAGAAAGACAAATAAGGTAGCATACGTGTACAATGAATGGAGCTTGGCACTTTGCACACTCAATGCCCTTAATAATATTACTTTTTCCCGCCAGGCGTGGTGGCTCATGCCTGTAAGCCCAGCACTTTGGGAGGCCGAGGTGAGTGGATCACCTGAGGTCAGTTGTTCGAGACCAGCCTGGCCAACATAGTGAAACCTCATCTCTACTAAAAATATAAAAATCAGCTGGGTGTGTTGGTGGGTGCCTGTAATCCCAGCTACTCAGGAGGCTGAGGCAGGAGAATAGCTTGAACCAAGGAGGTGGGGGTTGCAGTGAGCCTAGATGGTGCCACTGTACTCTAGCCTGAGTGACAGAGTGAGACGGGGTCTCAAAAAAATAAAAAATAAAATAAAATATTACTTATTCCCTGAAACAGTCTCTTTAAAGTATCAATTTATGCCTCAAACATACACATCTCCTCCCTAGGATTGCAGATGATGAGTCATAGTGCACAGGGTTCTGTCACATGCAGAGGCTATGGCAGAGTGGCTGATCAAGTTACATATATCTCACAAGCACAGTTAAGCCTCTGATTCCCTATATACTGGCAATCATATACATTAAAAACAATTACTTCCACCAAATATACCTAGCATCAACCATACAAAGTTATCAATCTACTAGGCCAATTATATTATTAGAAGCTTGCTTTTCCATTTTTACATCTAAGTCTAACTCTTCTCTCTTAAAAGAATACTTTTAGAAATACCTTAAATGGTTTACTGTTATATTTTTGTGATCAGAACAATTTTAGATTATTATTTTAGCTTAACTATAAATACAGATCACTGTAAAGATGATAATATAAGCACAACACCTGTAAACCAGAGACAGTTTTAAACAAGATGGTCATCGTCCTTTTAAACATTTTGTTGTACTTGCGTATGCACATACACACACACACACACATCGATTCATAAAATGTAAGTGTATGAAATATATGTGTTTAATATGTGTATCTTAATGGGTACAGTGTTCATATTCAATAATTGACTTAAATATGTTTTTCGATGGACATGCAAGTTTTCTACTTCCACTGTTATCAGCAGTGCATCAGTGAACATCTTTGGGTGTAAATATCTTTGCACACATATTTATTGCTATTATTTTAAAGAATTCTTTGAATGGAATTGTTGGGTAAAGGATACACACATTCACATTTTTGATACATACTGGCTTTCACAAATCAATTACCAACTTTTGTTCTCACTGACATGCAGTGTCTTAAAGTTTGCATGAGTTTCATTCTCTGTTTACATTGTTTTCTCCTCTGGGCTTCTGCCCATGAGATGCTGCCTGAGATCCATTCCTCTCCCGTGATCTCACGACCAGGCCTTCTTGACCATGCTTTTTCAATGACTCTTTTAGCTGGGCCCCTTCTTCAAACTTGAAGACTTCCTTGCTAATCTTCTTGTCACCTAAAGCCAAACTCATCTCATGTCATATTTTCAACAACTACTTGTTAAAAAATATAATACAAAATAGTAAATGCTAATGTTAATGAGTGTAACTTAAACTTTCTTGGAAAATGTTAATACTCACTTTTATTTTCCAGACACTAGACAAAGTACTATGTATGCATTATATGAAAATTGAATGTTATTATTATTAACTTCCTCTGCAATAAAAATCTGAAGCTCAGAAAATCTTAGTTATTTTCCAAGGACAAATATATATAGCACATTTGGGCTTATATCCTTGGTTGTATTATTGCAATTCTGTTCTTAACCACCGTGATGTACTGTTTGCATTTGGAAATTCAGGAACAAATTTAGAGCTTTGCCAACGTTTCAAAGGCATGATTTTATAAATTACTTTTATTCATAAATTACTGTGTGATAAAAAATATAAATTTACGTTGGGGTAACTCAGGCTGATCTCATATTATTTCAGAAAATATCTGTTATTTTAGTCCATAATAAAAAGTTACTGACCCTATTCGCTTTTTGTTAATAATGGTTGCGGACATTTCCTAAGAGATGCCTAGTTGAAAATATGTCCATGTAACTCTGATGAAGTAGGAATTTGGGCAAGCTTGTAGGTAACTGATTTCTGTGCTTATTTCAAAAGTGATTCTATTCAACATGTATTGAAGAGCTATTATGGAATAACAAACTACAGGAAATTTGGTGGCCTTAAAGAAGCCATCAGCTTGGTCCACTGGAGTTATCCAATGTGTGAACTCACTCTAGTTTCTACAGGTTGACTGGGGATACTTACTTAGTCTGGGCTTGGCTGGGGCAACTTAGCAAGGGCTTCTCCATTCTATATATTTTTCATCATTCTTTTGAAACCAGTGGTTTAGCCCAGGTATGTAAATTTTATGGTGATGGCAAAAGGACAAGAGAACAAATGGAAACATACAACATATCTTGAGGACTCAGCTTTTGGAGCTGGCATGTTGTCACTTTTACATCATTCTATTTGCAAAAGCAAGTCTCATGATGAAACTCATAGCCAAATAGTGGAGAAATAGGCTGTTCCCTTTTGAGGGAAGAATGGCAAACTCATGTGGCAAAAAGCATGGAGATAAGACGGAAGTGAGAAGTGGTGCCAGTAATACAAGCTAGCACCAAAGCAACTGAGTTTTTACTTGAAAAGATATTCTGGTTCTAAACTTAAAAACTAACCTATATTTTTAATTATTTGGTCATGATGTACTATGAAGTTTTTTGATTTCCTGAGACAGAGAGGGCATGCTGCAGATGTTTTAATTTCTGGTCAGGTGATTTCTACGTATGAAATGATTTTGCCTGTGTCCTTTAAGAACCACTAGTGTGTTTCTCTGAATGCAGTTTTCAGCACTAAAACTCTCAATGAGTGACTCATTAAACTAATCACCATTGTACCCACCCACTCAACCTCTTGCCATGGCCTCCAAATCTGTGGCTGCTGTGTCACATAAGCATGAAAACTGTAGAATCCAGAATTCCTATTCAACTTGTGCCAAAACACTAAGCCTTTAAGTTTAAGAGCATTTGAGAGTAATTGTAAGAAAAATAGCTTGGTTGCTCTGTAACCAGATGCTAAGTTGACTATTACTCACTCACAGTGAGTTAACCGGAAATTAAAGGAGGAAGTCACAGCCCCAGAGTGTGAAAGAAGATAGCCGGAAATGTCCAAAGCAGTTAAGAGGGCGAACAGATTTTGTCTAAAAAGATAAGGCAGCTAAACAGAGGGTGAGAAGACATGAGCCAAATTTACACACACAAATAGTGGAAATAATCTCTGAGAATCCAATTTGGGAAGAAGTGAGGGAGATAATAGTGCTCTGAGTGCCTAGTGATGAGAGAACAAAGAGGTTAACGATGCCTGAGAGACGGGATCAGCAATGTTTCCAAGGTGTCATGGAAGAGTGTGCTGGCAATAGGACAGAAGTGTGCTTTTTTGTTTATTAAACCAGTTTACTAAGAAGGTTCAAGTTTGCGTCAAAGTTCAACCTTTATAAATTGTTTGCTTTGCTTTCCAGAATATTTAAAAAAACGATCCATGGGACAGTCTAACATAACAAAGGGAATTATTCATCAAGAAGAGGCCCTTTAGCTGGTAAGTGTGAGGAAACCCTTCATCTTGACTTTAAGTGGAACCGAAAAAGTTTTAAGGAGATTAACATCTTTATATTCTTAAAGCTAACGTCTTCAAAATAACAACCTCAAAGCAAAGTGAAAAATCCAATCAGATGTTTATTTTTTCAAATTCAAACATATATAATATTGTTTCTCAACTTCTATGAGATATAGGGCTTGTCTTGATGTAAGTAATGAGATGGATATAATTATGTTCCATGATTTAATATTTTATTTTCTTACATCTTAGTTATGAGTTGATGCTATAGTCTGAACAATTAAGACCTAAATGCTCTTTCAAATTTACATAAAAATACAAAATTTTGTGTTAGAAAATTACTTTTTAAAAAACTCAAGTATTCTGCATCGGGGTAGAAACTAAAGATAATTGCCAATTCTAGATGTTATTATGATTACTGTTCCAATTTTATTGTTTTAAATGCCTCAACTGTCTACTTCCCCCATACTATATGACATAAATTAAAGTCTCTGAACCATGTTATATGTTGTTCACTAGTAAACATCAACGTGCTGGTACAGAAAGGCATATCTGATTCTGTAAAAAGTTTCTGAAGGAACAAGATAATAAAAAAACAATGTAAACCTATTTGCACCAACCTAATATTACTGGAAGGAGTTTCTGTCAATAACTACTGATGTGACCCAGTGCTTCTAACCTATATGTATGTGCATCTATGTATATATGTTAGATAGGGTAGATATACATATTACCTATCTATATACCTACCTATTTACCTCCTTCCTCTCCCTCCATCATCCATTCTCACGTTCTATATGGTTATATGTTCTATATGGTATACTAGATACTCAACTAATCTATTTCAAATAAACAAATTAGTAGTTTCATCCATAGCTGTTGTTAGCATGGAGAAACTTGGGGGAACTGAGAATCTTTTATTCTGCCTTAGAACATGCTATATTAACTTGTGTTTTATGTAATTACCATTGTATGTCTCCTTATTTTTGTCTCTAAAGAAACTTTACATCTTACAACTTCATCCCTGTGAATTAATTTTATTTCCTTACCTATAAAATGAGAATAAAAATATACATTATAAAGGTATATTTGAGGTCTAAACAAAATAATGTGTATTAAATGTAATGCCTTGAAAAGGTAAATGTTTATAAATTGGCATGGTTTTGAGACAATAAGAAAAACTAGAATTGGCACATGGTTAAAGTGGGAATTCAACAGAGCAACCAAGATGTTCCTAACCTTTTCTTTTTAATTGCATTTGAGGCTTATCAAATCTAACTTTTACACAAAATTATAAATTATTCATAATTTCCAAAGATATTTTATATTTTATCTTAAGAGGTGTCTGCTAAACTATATAAATCTGGAAGGAAACTTATGCTAAAATATAAGGTATTGGCCTATGTGTACACACATTGCTCATTCTCTAATGAGGCTCTGGAGCTATGAAACATGCGTGGTGCAGTGTGGAAACAAAGTTTATCGATTGTGACTCACATATATTATCACATTAAATCCCTATAAATTCTTAAACACGATTTCTTTTATCAGTTTATGCCTATACTCAAAACCAGCAATTGCTTCCTTTGCCTGCAGAATAAGTTACTAGTTCCTAAATTGCTATTCCAAGTTCTCAAGAATCTGGTCCCATTCTACCTCTTTAAGTTTTTTTTCTACTTATGCCCATTAAAATTTTGTGCTTCAATCAGATTAACCTATTCATTCAATCCACAATTCCAAAAGCAGTCTACATCCTTACCTTTGTTTTTGCAGCTTCCTTTCCTATTTGGTATGACTTTCCATCTTGACAAAAGCTTATATGTCCTTTAAATAACAGGTCCAGCCTCTACCTAGCTGCATCTCTGAATCATCTCAGTTGATTTTATCTCACCATTATCTGAAAAAAATTAGTAATATTTATATTACTAATTTTCATTCATATAAAAATATTAATTTACTAATTACTAATACAATTTGATGTTATTTTTATTATATATAACATATATATTTAATACCTGTCACCTCTTTCTAAAATGGCATACCTGTGAGTCTTTGTTTTGTTCACCATTTTATAAACAGTACCTAGATTTTCACCTGAAATATACTAGATGCTCAACTAATCTATTTTGAATGAATGAATTAACATTTACAAATAACTAGATTAGGAATATGTTGTCTTTTCTGGTCTGCAGAATTTGGGTGTTGAATATATTTCTTAAAAAGACTGGTCAATATAAACATCTGAAGACTAGATTCTTCTTTTGTACCAAATCTGTCACTTCACAGCAACTCTCTTAAACAAGCTACATTTCAGTTTCTATTTATGAAATAGTAATAAACATTATTGCCTTTGTTCTTGTCACTTGAAGTTACAAAACTGATGGAAAAAAAGTACGTTGAATTCCAAAAGTCACTTTCAACAGCTCGTTATTAACTTTGGAATGACTAAAAATGATTCTTCTGCTTGGTTCCAAAGAAAGATAATAATGCACTTTGGTGTATTAGGGATAAGTCCATACAGAACACAGGATATTAAAATACATATTTATAAGAAAGGTTCCAGACATCCCAAATTCATCAAATGTCTGGCTCTAAGTCGGTTTGAAGTTTTGCCTGGACTCCGGATATAGATTTGTGTATTTTATCTGTCCATCTCTATATTTTTGATTTCCACTGGGATTCAGTTTTGGCAACATGAGTTTATTGTTTCCAGTGAAAACATCAATATACTAATTCCCAATGAGATGAATTAACATTGTGCTCTAGTGATATCTTCAGTTTTTGGGCTGGATATATATTTGATGGAAAATCTATACTGAAGATTCATGATTGATATAAAATCCAGTGACTTGTGCATACACAAATTTATACAAGTTATATGTAAATTTATCTTACACTTGTTACCTATATATGTGTTTTTGCATATATATTTATGCTAGATATATATAGTGAATATGTACGTCTATATATTGTATATGTGTGTGTATGTATATCTGTATACATATACACTTGCTATATAATAATCAAGGTGAGATAAATTGTATATATTACTTATATAGAATTAACATGCATTTTATATGTTAATTATAATAATAATTGTTAGAAACTATTAGTCATTTAGGTAAGATGCTTATTTTTGTTCATCTTTTGCTTTAAATTTATCTTACTTTGGTCATTATATGGCCAGTATGTTTATATGTATATACTATATTTGTACTGTATAAATACATTATACAGTACATTAAAACAATAACATAAAACCATAAAGCCAAACCAAAATTCTGACCTACTGATGTAATTTTTAAGTGATGCATAAAATAACTGCCTTGCTTTTAAAATTATCTTTATCCTTGTAAACCTCATTACAAAGACAAATAACATGTTTTTAATTACAACTCATCAAAAATGACAATGATTTATATCCATAAGTGGTTGTGACATGCGGGTCACTTTCTATTGGATTGCATACAAAATAAAAGATTAAATTTCATTAAAAAAACTGAGTTCTTTTTAGAAGCTCACTGTTTTGTTAAGCAAGATTTGCTAACATTATGGTGAATGAATCTGCAGACCATTTTTAAAGTTGTAAAGAAAAATAGAATTTTTGAAGCTTATAACCTATTTTTAGAAATACCATGGGTTATCTATAAGTAAGCTTCAATATTTTATGTTGTAAATTTAATTTCTATAGCACCTATAACATTACATTGTGCTCACTTATGTACTCAAGTCACATCCTTGAAAGCATTACTTCTACTTTTGTGATGTTTCTATATTTAGTAAGTAGCATAGAATATTTATAAAATTATTTTGTATTTACTGAATGTGTTCATCAGAAAGTCCAACATTTTATAAACCTAAGATTTCTTCAAGATTCTTTTAAATAAACAGAATTGTAGATTTGACTAAGGGAAATTTTATGACACTCCAAAGAATTCAATGCAGTTTCTTTAGCTTACTTTTTGAGATTTTTTCATAGTTTCATTTCCATCTTTATTTTCAACCGGATCTGCCTCTACCTATATATATAGGTCTACTCATTATTCCTAATGCAAGTCTTGCTTTCTCACCTATCTGCCTTTTTCATTCCATTATTCCTGTCTGAAATGTTTTCCCTCTGCAAGTCCTATCAAAATCTTAGGCTCTTGTTAAGCCTCAACTCACATCCAGTCTTCTTTCTCTGAAGTAACTGGAAGAGCTGTGTGGAGCTATACTAGATCACCATCTTTTCTGATCATCTGTAGCAAATCTGTCCTTTGAAAATCAAGAGAAACATTTGGCAAAACTATTGTTTGGCGATTTTTTTCTTAAGAAGGGGTATTTTAAATATGCACATACATTAGCTCTTTAAATATATTTAGGATTCTTAAAGACATAAACAAATTATGTAGATTATTTTTGAGGATCCACTGGCCTACTTTAACAATACTTCCTTTTAAGGCAATGGCATATAACCTGAATTAAATCAAGTAGCATTTGTTTGCTTCTTTCTTTAAGATGAAAAATTAAGTAATTAAACTACATTGCGGACATATATTCACAATTGATAATTCCACATCTCACCTATACATTTATTTTTTATTAGAAAATGTCTTTCTTACTTCTACTCTAGCCCCAGTTCCTAGAGGGGCCTTGCTGACCCTTACTTGAGGACATTAATTGAACTGTCTATGAATCAGATTCATAGACATATGTCATATATAAATGGTCAAGCCCCTGAACATGTTGCTTAAAATCTCTGCACCTCAATTTATTCAAAAATTAAGTTTTTTTTTTTAAGATTAAAGGCATTTTAGTGTATGCAAATTTTTTAGAACATTGAATTGCTGAACAAACTCTCAGGTATCTGCCTATAGAATCAAGTGAGAGCACAAGAAAAAACATCCTGCATAATCAAGTAGCTAGATTTGAATTATCTTTTTTATATGGTTAGTGTTGGAATAGCAATTTACCGCTAGTATGCTTATCACTTTAAAATACCTCAGAAAATGACATGTGGATTTTTATTGCACAGAAAGGCCTTTTCTCAGTTGTTGTTTATGGATGAACCAAGTGAATCTCTTGGGGAGACTTAAGTAATTCTGCCTTGGAGTGCTCACCTATTAAGGCAGAAAGAGTATGTGTTCCACGTTCTTGCTTGATTGAGTGTAAAGTATGGTTGTAGTATGCTTGAGTGTAGCACGGAGTCACAGAGGATGAAGTGAGAATTAGATAGCAAGAATCCATTTTCCACTACAGTGGTTTGCTTAGAAACTTGATTATAGCAGATTGATAAAAGGAGTAATTTACTGTTTTAGTAAATGAATACTGATCATGTCATCATAATTTACCATTTTAATATTATATTACTGTACCACTTATTACAATTGTAATTATTTATTTAATGCTTTAGTTTCTCCACTACACTGTCACCTTTATAATGGGATGATATATTTCTGCTTTAGTTGAAAATGTATTCGCGGGCCTAATTCAGGTCTGTGGAACCTACTACTAGGTTCACAGTAAATATACGATGATGTAAGTTTTCATTTCTGAAGCAAGTGTACTATGTTGGCTAACATAAAATTAAATCATAGGGGGTAAAGTGAAGTAAAAAATTAATGGAGAAGAAGGTCTTTGACATATAGACAGGTCAAGAGTCTTTTATAAAAATAATGATGTGTCTGTCTGTGACCGGTTCAGTGCAAGCTTTTCAGAGGTAGTACAAACGCCTTTGTTTTTCCTTATTGACAAATGTGATATTTAAATCATTTAGTTAAAGAGTAGTGTCTCCACTTTTTTTAGTTTATGTTTTCATAACCATGTTATAATTACTCAAATGTAAATTATGATATAATTTAAATATTATAATTTAACTTACTCAAGATAAAATATTTAACTATTAGTTAAACTCATGTTACTTATTGTAGATGTGTTATCTATTCACAATCTTTTAGAATAATTATCTTGTGATGTTCATGCATTTCTCAATATCAGATTGTGTCTAGATTTTGTTGTAAATAGAAATACGTTAAATGTAAAAATTCACTTAAGACTAACAGCGTGATTTTGAAGTTGTTGCAGCAAAAAAAAGTAAGAATATAAAAGTGTTAATATGATGAATAATAAATAACTAGAAGTCAGCATACTAAAAATGTGGTTACCAGTTTATACAAGCAGATCAGTGGAAAAAATAATAATAATACAGTATGAGATACAGTCATATTTACTTTGAGAAAGAATTCTTCTCAAAAGTGAAGAACTCACTTAGGGAATTAATTTTGGAGACAAAGAGAGATGAGGGTTTGAATCCTGCATTCAATACCTATGAGCTCTGTGACACTGAACAAGTAATACGCTTTCAGCCTCTATTTCAAGTATAGAGTGGGCATTATAAAATAAATGCAGAGAGAGAGCTCAAACAAAGCACTTATACCTAGACTATTCTGAACCATAAAGGCACCAAAAGAACATCTTTTATTGGTTCCAAACTTTTAATATATATGATATTCCTTTCCAAACATGAGTACTTGAGTAAACTGGGTAAGATAATGTTCTCTCTGGCACGTAGGCTTTTGTAACTATTTCTCCTTGTCACAACATCATTTATTTTCCTGTGGCATAAACCCCACCCAAACACCCCTCAATTCTCCCTACAGGATTGAATTGACTCTATCTCCTATATTACTATTCCTAATGATTATTATTTAATTTTCATATTTTTTTTATTCCCTCTGTAGTGCCATAACCACAAGGTAATGGTAAGGCAGGGTCCTATTGCTGGGCAGCTGGGAATAGAGTTAATGCACCATGCAGCTTTGATCAAGAATTGTAGCTTTATTTGGTCAGATGCATTCTGTGTTTTTAACTGCTCTCATTCTTGTGGTTACAAGAATGCAAACAATTCTGCAGTTCCACCTCTTTTTTTTTTTTTTCTCTTGTTCTTTTTTCTCTCACTCCTCAGTCTCTCTATGGCCTCAGGGCCTGCTTGACCTGCACAGTTTATTCTGAATTTACTAACTTCTTTTAGTTCCAAATGTTACTTTTGGTTACTTTTCCCCTTTTCTTGTAAAATAAATTTTACCTCCAATCTATAATTAACTGAAATAAAGTGACAGCATGGTAATGCAAGTATAAAATTGTTTTTTGCTATTTGGAAGTACAATAAATGCTTAGGTTCCCATGTCACATAACAAAATACATTCTGGGTAATAAATATTTAGTTTATTGTGCAATATAACAATATACTTTTTGTGGCTGAAATAATTAAATGTAAAAATTCAAATGATTTTTTAAATTCTAAAAAAAAAATAAATACAGCTGTAATCCAAAAGGGTGATGGATTTCTAAGCTTGAATAATGAAATGGAATTAAGAAGTAAATATTTAATAACACAGAATTGACAGTTTTATTTGAAAAAATAATTTTATATATTCATGTCTCTGTATTTTCTTTCTTTAAGGCCAATGTACAAGATGTTTTCAGGGACTGTTTTAAGGGAATATGACAAAGGATTATGTCAATATATGAAACTTATTGGTTTCAGAATCTAGTTACATTCTTAAAAAATCACTGAGGACCCTAAAAGGTTTTGTTTATGTTTATCAGTATTTACTGTACTGGAAATTAAAACAGATATTTTATAATATATATTTATTATGTCATTTAACAACTATAATAAATAAATCTTGTGTTAACCAATGCATATTTTAATGAAGATATATTTTCAAAACAAAATGAATTAGTGAGCAAGTACCATTGTTTCATTATTTTTGAACATCTCCATAACATCTGGCTAAATAGAGGGGTTCTCATACCTGCATCTGCTTTCAATCTGTGGTGATGGCACTCATCTGCAGCCTCTGGAAAACTGCACAGTACACTCACCAGAGAATGAGAGGGGAAGAAACAGCTTATATCCTAATATTATTTTAAAAGTAATGTTGACCTTGCAGAGCCCCTGAAACGTTCTTAAGGAAGCTTAGAGTTACCTAGATCACACTATGAGAAAGATTGGCCTAGACCAATCAGGACTATACAGGGAGCTGGAATTAATAACAATATTACAAAAACAGCACAGCTGCTATAGAAGAGGAGCAGAATAGTTGTGAAAGTTACAATCACAATTTGTCTAAACCATAAAGTTTATTGTACTGAAGCCGTTCACAATAGGCCAATTCCACATAATTAAGTGGAAACATGTTTGTGTTATAAAATTGAAGGCAAAAAATACAAAATTAAAAATCTTAGGTCAATTAAATGTGTATAGATATTTTATAGATAGATATAGATCTAAAGAAAGCTGTTAAAACTTTTGTTTTTAAAGAACTGGGGTGAAAAATTGAAAGAACATGCACCAAAAATAATCAGCACTTGCCTTTAAGGCAAAGGCACCTGGGTATGTATTTTCGAATGTCCGAGAGTGAAAAAGCAGTGACAATCTAGTCTCTATCTCCTGAACTGTCATGAAACTTTAGATCACTGAACTGTTTTCTCTCAGGATTTCTATTTCTCTCACTTAATGAATCAGTTCTTTGTTGGTTTGGAATTAGGTCCAGAATAGCTGTTCCCCAAATAATTCATTTCCTTTATCTTTGATGGATAGAATTTTCAGTAAGGTGTATCAGGAATTTGTCAGATGATGTGATTTTGCTAAAAGAGAATTTCAGCAGATGTCCGTAGACTAACTCTTCCCTTGCTACTTTAGCTTCTGAGGCAGCATGGTGATCTGGGTCAGGGCATATCATCTATTTCCTGCTCTAGCTAATTGTACAGTAATGTACTCCCACACTGCTGTTTACTTTGTAACTTCCCCATTTTTTCTTCATCATTAGATCTGTAGCATATTTCCAAACTTGAATCAATGGATGAACACTGCTTTTTGCAGACATAGAGCAGGGCTCTAGATAGAGTCTTCTCGGTCCTACTCTGGAGTAGCCCATAGTCCTATATGTTATGACAATTATTTTGTGTTTATTATTTGAATTACATTTTTATCTTTATTCTGCCTTCCCATAATCTTACATACATCCTTAACATTAGAAAATGGATGTTACCATAAAATTATCAGTAAAAATGCTAGAGTTCCATGTAATTATGCAAACACGAATAATTAACAATACTTATTCTACTATAAATATAGAAAGGGATTTCATATGTTCTGAACCATATCAAACTTAAAGTTGTAAACTTTTACAAGAAGCCATAATTGAAGGATAAGATTACAAAGTACAATAATGATTCCACAGCGACATATTTGCCTTTGTTCACCATCATTCATTTTTATTCAGCTCTAGCAAATAGTGTGCTGAATCTCTCTGATGTTTTTAGAACAAGTTTCCAAAAATGTCTTCCAATATTGATGATGAAACTATAAAAACCCTGAATAATGATAATAAAATTAACAATCATTGAACATTTATTTTATGGTTGATATTGAGAATTATTACCTTTAGTTATCTCAACACCACTGTGATGTTGTTACTGTTATTTTTGCTACTTTATAAATATGGCAACTGAATCTGGGAGAAATTAAGAATTTATTGAAGGTTATTTATTTATTTATTTATTTAGCATGGGGGTCTCAGTACATTGCCCAGGTTGGTCTCAAACTCCTGTTCTCAAGTTTACAACAGTTGTGAGCCACCACGACTGGCCAAGGTCATCCAATTATTTAGTCATGAAGGAAGACTGTTTATCTTAGAGAGATTGTCTTCAGACCTCTCTTTCTTAACCACTAAATATACCATACAAAACTATATGAGCAACATTAATATCTATACTTAGAGTAATTTTAAAAACCAAAGAGAAACAACTGAAAGCTATAATCTGTTTTCAAGAATTCATAAAACTATCATAGAAATAGAATAAGAGAGAGCCTAGAGCCGAGTTCACCCTGCAGTTCTGTCTTCTAGGATCCTTTACACAGGAAGTAGTGAAAATGAAGGACACCGTCTCCTCTACAGAGTCCTTCAGTTAACTTCCCTGGCCTACCTGTAAAGATGCTTCTCTGACCCTTTTGATTATGTCATTAGCATTTATATGAATTAGCAATAGACTTTTTAAAATTCCCCTTGTTCAATGTACTTTTCCAGAAGGCTTAAGTTCCTTGTCTATGTCATAAGATTCATTGTAATTAGGGTATCATTAGTAATTAAGAGTCTTCCCTTGACTCTTATTTTATATTACTCGTTCTCCCTAATGGTGTCAATCTATCCATTTTCTTTCAATAGAATATTGCTGCATATTTAGAAAATCTAACTCCCATGCTCGGTAAGGATAGATATATTTATTTGCATTATAAACATTGCTCCATAACTGAGTAGTAGAATTTCCTCTACCTTGAAATAGCTTTCCGTTTTCCATTTTTATTTCAGTTTTCTTATTTTTCCTTTATTTATTTCTTTCCCTTGTTCAGGAATATTATAATAACTGGTTTCTATTTTGCATCATTTCTTCCCTTCAATATGCCTTACAAATCTTAAAAGTTATTGAAGTTTATTAGCTGTTCTTCTTAGAAACATGCTCAGCACTTCATGAGAACATGTTCCTGGTTTGGCTCTCTCATCTTTGGATCAGAATCTCCAGTGAAACTCAGCCATTGTTCCCTTCTGGAAGTTGTGAAAACTAGCTTATTTTTCCCAAAGTCAATGAAGTCTGTTAAAATCTTCTTTCTCACAATAAAATTTATAGTAAGCATTTGAAGTTGTAAAACATTTTCAAGTATTCAACAGAAAAAAATGGAAAATTGCATATTAAACTAATTTTGAATTCTTGATAACATAGTTTTTAAAATAACATTTTTAGCTGTACATTTTTATTTTTAAGTTTAATTTTAATTCCTGAAAGTAGATTTGTAGAGTGTTGTTTAAATTTGTAGACTCTGCACTTGAACCTGGGGGGGCAGAGGTTGCAGTGAGCCAAGATCATGCCATTGAACTCCAGCCTGGGTGACACAGAGAGACACTATCTCAAAAAAAATTTTTTTTTAAAAAGTGGATTTTACAAAATTGCTGTTAGTAGGGATAGCTGGCCAAAATGTATGGTTTACTCTATTCTGCTTTGACACTGAGCTAATTTAAGAATACTCTGCACATGAGAAGCAACCTGTATAATAGATTGTATTCTAGACTCATCTTGACATGCTGCAAGGCTTTGGGTAAGTAAAAAATGTGCTAATACTTTTAAAACTATAATCTGCTTAAATGTAACACCTTCCAGATCCAGCAAAGCAAGGATTTTGAAGTTGTTTGTCTGTTTAGAAATTAGTTTAACAAACTGTCTCTCAGACCACAGTGCAATCAAACTAGAACTCAGGATTAACAAACTCACTCAAAACCACTCAACTACATGGAAACTGAACAACCTGCTCCTGAATGACAGGGTACATAACAAAATGAAGGCAGAAATAGAGATGTTCCTTGAAATCAACCAGAACAAAGACAGAACATACCAGAATCTCTGGGACACATTTAAAGCAGTGTGTAGGGGGAAATTTATAGCACTAGATGCCCACAAGAGAAAGCAGGAAAGATCTAAAATTGACACCCTAACATCACAATTAAAAGAACTAGAGAAGCAAGAGCAAACACATTCAAAAGCTAGCAGAAGGCAAGAAATAACTAAGATCAGAGCAGAAGTGAAGGAGATAGAGACACAAAAAAACCCCTTAAAAAATCAATGAATCCAGGAGCTGGTTTTTTGAAAAGATCAACAAAATTGACAGACAGCTAGCCAGACTAATAAAAAAGAAAAGAGAGAAGAATCAAATAGACGCAATAAAAAATGATAAAGGGGATATCACCACCGATTCCACAGAAATACAAACTACCATCAGAGAACACTACAAACATCTCTATGCAAATAAACTAGAAAATCTAGAAGAAATGGATAAATTCCTCCACACATACACCCTCCCAAGACTAAACCAGGAAGAAGTTGAATCTCTGAATAGACCAATAACAGGCTCTGAAACTGAGGCAATAATTAATAGCTTACCAACCAAAAAAAGTCCAGGACCAGACGGATTCACAGCTGAAGTCTACCTGAGGTACAGGGAGGAGCTGGTACCATTCCTTCTGAAACTATTCCAATCAATAGAAAAAGTAGGAATCCTCCCTAACTCATTTTATGAGGCCAGCATCATCCTGTTACCAAAGCCTGGGAGAGACACAACAAAAATAGAGAATTTTAGACCAATATCCCTGATGAACATCGATGCAAAAATCCTCAATAAAATACTGGCAAACCGAATCCAGCAGCACATCAAGAAGCTTATCCACCATGATCAAGTGGGCTTCATCCCTGGGATTCAAGGCTAGTTCAACATACACAAATCAGTAAACATAATCCAGCATATAAACAGAACCAAAGACAAAAAACACATGATTATCTCAATAGATGCAGAAAAGACCTTCTACAAAATTCAACAGCCCTTCATGCTAAAAACTCTCAATAAATTAAGTATTGATGGGACGTATCTCAAAATAATAAGAGCTATCTATGACAAACCCACAGCCAATATCATACTGAATGTGCAATAACGGGAAGCATTCCCTTTGAAAACTGGCACAAGACAAGGATGCCCTCTCTCAGCACTCCTATTCAACATAGTGTTGGAAGTTCTGGCCAGGTCAATGAGGCAGGAGAAAGAAATAAAGTGTATTCAATTAGGAAAAGAGGAAGTCAAATTGTCTCTGTTTGCAGGTGACACGGTTGTATATCTAGAAAACCCCATCGTCTCAGCCCAAAATCTCCTTAAGCTGATAAGCAACTTCAGCAAAGTCTCAGGATACAAAATCAATGTGCAAAAATCACAAGCATTCTTATACACCAATAACAGACAAACAGAGAGCCGAATCATGAGTGGACTCCCATTCACAATTGCTTCGAAGAGAATAAAATACCTAGGAATCCAACTTACAAGGGATGTGAAGGACCTCTTCAAGGAGAACTACAAACCACTGCTCAATGAAATAAAAGAGGACACAAACAAATGGAAGAACATTCCATGCTCATGGATAGGAAGAATCAATATTGTGAAAATGGCCATACTGCCCAAGGTAATTTGTAGATTCAATGCCATCCCCATCAAGCTACCAATGACTTTCTTCACAGAATTGGAAAAAACTACTTGAAAGTTCATATGCAACCAAAAAAGAGCCCGCATTGCCAAGTCAATCCTAAGCCAAAAGAACAAAGCTGGAGGCATCATGCTACCTGACTTCAAACTATACTACAAGGCTACAGTAACCAAAACAGCACAGTACTGGTACCAAAACAGAGATATAGACCAATGGAACAGAACAGAGCCCTCAGAAATAGTACCACACATCTACAACTATCTGATCTTTGACAAACCTGACAAAAACAAGAAATGGGGAAAGGATTCCCTATTTAATAAATGGTGCTGGGAAAACTGGCTAGCCATATGTAGAAAGCTGAAACTGGATCCCTTCCTTACACCTTATACAAAAATTAATTCAAGATGGATTAAAGACTTAAATGTTAGACCAAAAACCATAAAAACCCTAGAAGAAAACCTAGGCAATACCATTCAAGACATATGCATGGGCAAGGACTTCATGTCTAAAACACCAAAAGCAATGGCAACAAAAGCCAAAATTGACAAATGGGATCTAATTAAACTAAAGAGCTTCTGCACAGCAAAAGAAACTACCATCAGAGTGAACAGGCAACCTACAGAATGGGAAAAAATTTTTGCAACCTACTCATCTGACAAAGGGCTAATATCCAGAATCTACAATGAACTCAAACAAATTTACAAGAAAACAACAAACAACCCCATCAACAAGTGGGGGAAGGATATGAACAGACACTTCTCAAAAGAAAACAGACACGTGAAAAAATGCTCATCGTCACTGGCCATCAGAGAAATGCAAATCAAAACCACAATGAGATACCATCTCACACCAGTTAGAATGGCGATCATTAAAAAGTCAGGAAACAACAGGTGCTGGAGAGGATGTGGAGAAATAGGAACTCTTTTACACTGTTGATGGGACTGTAAACTAGTTCAACCATTGTGGAAGACAGTGTGGCAATTCCTCAGGGATCTAGAACTAGAAATACCATTTGACCCAGCCATCCCATTACTGGGTATATACCCAAAGGATTATAAATCATGCTGCTATAAAGACATATGCACACGTATGTTTATTGCTGCACTATTCACAATAGCAAAGACTTGGGACCAACCCAAATGTCCAACAATGATAGTCTGGATTAAGAAAATGTGGCACATATACACCATGGAATACTATGCAGCCACAAAAAAGGATGAGTTCATGTCCCTTGTAGGGACATGGATGAAGCTGGAAACCATCATTCTCAGCAAACTACGGCAAGGACAGAAAATCAAACACCGCATGTTCTCACTCATAGTTGGAAACTGAGCGATGAGAACACCTGGACACAGGAAGGGGAACATCACATGCCAGGGCCTGTTGTGGGGTGGGGGGAGTAGGGAGGGATAGCATTAGGAGATATACCTAATGTAAATGACAAGTTAATGGGTACAGCACACCAACATGGCACATGTATACATATGTAACAAACCTGCATGTTGTGCACATGTACACTAGAACTTAAATTATAATAAAAATATATATATAAAAATAGAAAAAAAAGAAATTAGTTTATCAACATAAATTAGAGAAAAAGGTGCCAAATTATTTAGTGTGTGTGGTGCTCAGATGGACTTAATCAATATTGATACTATAGCTGCTTTGTGTGGTCATTAAAGGTTGCCTAGCAACTTTTTTTTAACTTGCAGCACATCATGTATAAGTGGAATTTTAGAACCTAGCATATTTTCAAAATAGTAAAAACTTAAATATCATTGTACAGGCTTATCAAAACTAAATTATTTTATCATTTTTAAACTACGATTCATAATATTGTAATTTTTTTCTGTATTTATATTCATATTTACTTAAATGGAGGTATATTTATATTTACTTAAATGGAGAACAATTCAAAATTAATTGTCAAAACTTAATGACCTAATTGAAATCCTTTTATAGACTTCCTAGCATGTACCAAGTTTACTTTATATCAAAAAAACAAAAATATCACAGGCTTTTCAAACTGCATATTTTCTTACTAAAATGCATATTGTAAAGCTTTGGATTTCATAATGATTCAGTTTTACTTCATGGAATTCAACTTCTGTTTATTTGATAGGCCGCTACTAAATCACTGCTTATAATTAAAGAAACAAATTTCAGAATCTTTTATACTTAAATATGTAGGTAAATTTGACTTGTAAGGTCCACACCATTTTCTTATAATATACAATATGTTAAAAAGTAGAGTGCTATTTATACTTTTGAAATTAGAATGAGTTAATGAAGTGTAATTTTGGATTTCATTATTGGATATACTTTAAAAGAAGTAAAATTAATTTGCATTGAGTTATAATAAATAATTAGCTGTCATAACCGCTAAATTACCTTTTAATAAGGGAAAATTAAAATCAGTGTGTTGCATGTACTATAATATTAATATAATCCAAATCCCTACCCATTAAAGTAATTTTCCAAAAATTTTCAAAATAATTTTCAAAATAAAACACTAAAATAATTTTCAGAAGGAAAACAATACTTTTAATATTCAAATATCTGTACTATTTGTTGTGCATGATGGATAAATGAAGTCTGTAAAATACAATTCAAGAGTTAGACATGTAGCAAAGATTAGTATAACGTTTCTATTTCTTGTTAAAGCAGTTTCTGGAGAATTGTTCCAAGATATTTCCTTTCAGTATATGATATTTCCATTTATTTCCAAAAATAGCATTATGAAGGCCATGGGCTCATCAGATCAACATGTTCATTCACATTTTATTGGCCAAGAATATGTGTTAAGAAATTACATTCTCAAGCACTTACAAATAGATCTTTTCTTCTTGGTCTTTTATTACAACATTAACTTGGGCTTATATATTTTTTAATTTCCTTCAGTTTTCTCCTTAGGTTTGATTGTCTGAATTGAGCAAACATAATTTTTTCCAAGTGGGAACAATATGATGTGGGCCCTTGATCAGATTATAAAAATAGATTAGACTGAGAAATTACTGATGAGAGTAATATAGAAGTTAGTTGTTGAGTTGATAAATTAGGGGATTTTTTGTAAAAGAGTTATGTAGGTTCTGATTATCCCATTACTACAGTATCAACCTCTTCTCACTCTTGTCAATGTTAGTTATGTAAATTTAGACCTTAAGAAATGCACTCTTCTTTCTCTGTGCAGTTGATATTTTACTAAAGGATACAATTATGTGTTTGTGAATTTCCTGTGTTGATGATGAATTTTTCCTACGTAACTAAAGACTCAGTGGGTCTATAATATGTTATAGATGTATTATTGTAAGTAATACAAAATCACAGTAATAGTCCAAGGCTTAGAAGAGGAACATGTATTTTGGTCAGAGAAAAGGTATATCTGTACTTTAATATGGCCTTCATTTCTAGTTTATTGAATGAATGAAATCATAGTATGCTACAAAACAGCTAAGAAATTGAGCAGAGCTCAGGATTTCAAAAGCAGCTTTGTTTTTGTTAAACTAAACTTGTGAAACACTAGGGACTTGGTTTCTGGTCAAAGCAGTTTTTACTCTCATATTATGAACATTCTGATTTAGAGAATTCCATTCTGTATACTTAATTTCCCAGAGAATCCTAACTGGAAATAATCTGTGTTCTCATCCAGTCATGAAGGTCTGGTATGCAGATGCTGTATTCCATTCTAAAGAAGTTGAAATAGGAGAAAAACTGATTTTATGACTTAGTTGGGCGAATAAAATCTATTATAATATGAAGAATGATACCATATTTTTATATCGTTTTTGTAGAAATGACCCGAATTTAGTGACTTAAGTATACTTATCTCTTCCATGTTCCTAAAAACACCAATTATACAACTATTTGTTCTGTGTGTGGGGCATACATAACACATGGACTCAGAAAATATGACATTTGTAATTCATATCTAAAAAAGCATTAAATTCTTCTTTCTTGGACCATCATGAAAAAAAATGAAATAATTGACAGAATAGGTACTTTCCTCCACCCCAAAGGCAGAAAAATTTCTGCAGTACTATTTTTTTCTCTATCCATGTTTGGCAGAATAAAACCCATTGTGCATATGACTTAACATAAAGTAGAGCACTTATTTACTGTTATTTAACTACATATTTTTTTCTTTTGAAAATTCTCCTAAAATAAGCTATTCAAAATGCTTGCAACTTAAGGGAATGAGGGTATAGGAAAATAAATGGAAGGAGAAGTAAAAATTGAATGGGTAAAAATTATACAGATTCATACCATCTTACAATTACTAGTAAAATTTATTTGAAAACACCGTATCTGTTGTGTAAAAAAGAAAATAAGACTTTTTTTATTAAGAGTAAATGCAGAGCCATTTTACCACTTTAAAACTAACATCACTTGAGTTAAACAGAAATTTGGTCTGATTTGTCTTAACTGTGTAGATCAAGCAGATAATAAGCAGAGATTTCATACTGAGGGAAATACATTGTCAATTCTTTTTAGTATATCTCTTAATGTCCAAAAAATCTGTAGATGTGTTATTAGGTCATTATATTTTTTGCTTTAATTTTAAATGTTTATAATATCATTTTGATGAAATTTTATTTTCAGCTAAAATATGATGACATTTTTATTTCTTTTTTCAGTACATTAAGCTTACAGTATGTGACTTCAGAGTAAGCATTAATGTGTAGAGATAACATCTGTTCTCAATAGGTAACTGACATATAAAAGAAGAAAAAATGTGATTTAATGATGCAATTTCAGTATTTGTAATGTAACATACAGTTTAAAAAGAAGATAAAATCAACAAAAAATGCAAACCTAAAAGCTCATGGACAAAATTACTTTTTATGTTAGATTCCATGTTTTACCATATTTTAATGTTGTGATTATCCAATGCTTCTTTATTCTCTCCCCAAAATATACTACGGAATAAAAGGAAAATTTGAGAATTTGATTTCAGATTCTGTAAATAGCATGGCATGTCTGTGCCTGTTTTAATATGACAAAGAAAATGAAACACTTTTTCTTCATATTTTGTATTAATTTACTCATAGACATTGAACTATGCTTTACCCATCTGAACCTTTATATCTGCTATATAAAATATGGTATTTATGATCACAAAAATAGACTATGCATCTGGAAAGTATACCCCAAAATAATTTATTTCATAGAGCAGAGTCCCTTATGTTAAAATTTGTTATTTCTGGATCACATTCTTTTTTTATTTCAGGATATTCTGAGAAACATTAAAATTAATAACCCAATTTCAAAAAAACCTCTATTATAATAAAAGAGAAAGGAAGATGTGTGTGTATGGGTATACATATTTATGATATATGAATATATAAAATATATAGAGAGAGTACAGTAGCCCTCCATATCCATGGGTTCTGCATCCAAGGATTCAACCGATCATGAATCAAAAATACTTAAGGACCAAAAAATTGGATGGTTGTGTCTGCACTGAACTTGCACAGACATTTTTCTTGCACAGACATTTTTTAAACAATATGATGTAAAAACTATTTACGTAACATTTACATTATATTGAGTATTATAAGTAGTGATTATTTAAAATATATGGGAGAATGTGCATAAGTTGTATGCAAATGTTATGCCATTTTACATCTGTGACTTGAGCTTCTGTGGACTTTGTTATCCTTGGAAGTCCTGAACCAATCCCTCATGGATACCAAGGGGTGACTGTAAATAGTTAGTATAGATTAATATGATACTTATCTTTGCCAATCCAAACATTCTTATTCATACCTTTTCATACATGACAGATCAGTTTCTTTATTTGATCTCAATAAATAGTTGTGGATGTAATGAATTATTAATAACTGATGTGGCCATCTAACTCCAATCTACTTACTTTCTGATAGTCCTGGAATTTTTTGGAATACAACAGTATATTGTTAAGAAACTGTATCTTTCTTTTCCCCTACACTATATCCATGTTACATAATCAAATACCTGAGACATTCCATGGCCCTTAAGATGCCTCACAGTTCATATTCAGTCTTGGCCCTCACTATACTGACTATATGGGCAAATAGTTTATTGCTTCATTTTAGAAATAGTTCTACTTTAAAAATTTTGCCAAATTTTCATTTTTATTTTATTTTTATTTTTATTTTTATGGGTACATAGTAGGTGCATATACTCATGGGGTACATGAGATATTTTGATACCAACATACAATGTGTAATAACCACATCAAGGTAAATGGGGTATCTATGACCTCAAGCATTTATCCTTTCTTTGTGATATAAACATTCCAATTATACTCTTTTTGTTATTTTTAAAACTATCATAAACTACATTTGACCATAATCACCGTGTTGTGCTATTAAATACAAGATCTTATTCATATCATCTAACTATATTTGTGTACCAATTAACCATCCCCACTTCTCCCACTTTCCACTAACCTTTCCAGCCTCTGGTAACTGTCATTCAACTCTTTAACTCTTTATCTCAATTGTTTTAATTTTTAGCTCCTACAAGTGAGTAAAAACATGCAAAGTTTGTCTTTCTGTGCCTGGCTTATTTCACTTAACAAAAGGTCCTCCAGTTCCATCCATGTTGTTGCAAATGACAGGATCTCACCTTTTTTTTTTTTTTCTTATGGCTGCATAGTACATTGTGTATATATACTACATTTTATTTATCCATTCATCTGCTGATGAGCAATTAGGTTGATTCCAAACCTTAGCTATTATGAATAGTGCTGCAATAAACATGGGAATGCAGATATCCCTTTGATATACTGATTTCCTTTCTTTCAGGTATATACCTCGCAGTGGGATTGTTGGATCATACAGTAGTTCTATTTTTAGTTTTTTGAGGAACCTCCATAATGTTATACTCCATAGTGGCTGTACTAATTTACATTCCCATCAACAGTGTACAAGGGTTCCCTTTACTCCACATCCTTGCTGACATTTTTTATTATCTGCTTTTTGGATAGCCATTTTAACTAGAGTGAGATGATATCCTATTTTAGTTTTGATTTTTGTTTATCTGATGACTAATAATGTTGAGTACTTTTTCATATACACGTTTACCATTTTTATATCTTCTTTTGAAAAATATCTATTCAGATCTTTATCCATTTTTGAATTTGATTATTTGATTTTTTTTCCTATTGAATGTTTTAAGCTCCTTATATATTCTGGTTATGAATCCTTTGCCATATGGATGGTCAAATTTTCAAAATACTGTTTACATTTTCTGGAATATGGAGGCAAAAGTTATCATGATGAGTTAAAGATCAAAAAGCCCTCAAATTCTAATGTAATATTTGGTAAAGACAAATTGTAGTCAATGTTTTTCAAAGGCTTACGTAAGGTGTGACATCCTTGGAGGAAACCAAGCAAACCATCAAGTCCACCTGTAAATGAGGAAAAGGGTGTTATGATGGGAAAGACGGGAAGGAGTACTGAGAGCCACCTAAATCGTTAGAAATGTTGGCATTGACTTTATATAAGCACGATGAATGAATTTTTGCCCTCTACAAGCTTCTGATGCGTATCTCAAAAATATGTTCTAGTGTGTTATTTTAGGGAGTGTGTGTGTGTGTGTGTGTGTGCATGTGTACATCTGCATGCATGTGTGTTTCCCTAAGTTTATATAACTTTGTATTTATACTATTAATAGTCTGTCTTGAAAACAATCTAATCTTCAAGGAGAATCACAAAATATACACAACTCACCTTACTTTTACACTTTGCAATCACAAGCAACTCTTCAAGAACACCAAGTGTCAGGACCAATCATGTTAACTATGTTTCAAAGGTTACATGAAGAACCTTTAGAAATAATAAATGAGAGATAAAGACAATTGAGAAATACAAGTTATGGAAATAAAATAGCAACCATATAGTATTTAAGGATTTAGATGTTTGTTGAGACAGGTGTGCTCTGATCATTCTTCGGTTTAAGCAGCATTAATGATGCTTGCTAAGAATTATAAATTTAGAAGTCAATGTGGTATATAGCAGACATTATATTTTTAAACAAGGTAAATGAGAAACAAAGATGAATATATCCATTTTTACTAGTAAACACATCGTCACATACAAGAAAATATGGAATGCAATTACCCCAGTAACAATATCTGTGCGGATGTAATTTGGGTCATTGGCCTATCATTTCCACAGAATACATGTCAAATTGTATAAATAAATCAGTTTTAATGAAAATGAACTTAATAAACATATAAAACTTTTATTCAATTAGAAATATTATAAATGTACTATGTTTTCAGTGAAAATTTTCTGCTTTATATATGATTAAAAGGAAATGACTATCCCATTCCCTAGCCCCTGCAAAGTACCTAGCCAGGCCCTATCATGTATCAGGCACCATGAGAAGTTATTGGGAAGTGTGTTGGGGCACAATAAAGGAGGAAATGTAGAATGAACAAAGATAATGAAAATTAAAATAAGAAATATGAATTGGTATGAGAAACATTTAATCAATCTAAACAATGGAGGTTATCTGAAAGGTCATGGAAATATATTGATGTGGAACATAAAGAATAAAGAGATGTCCAGGTTAAATTTTAGGTTTCTGGCTTTGTGTCAGAACAGACGTGATACCAAAATAGGGAACACTAGTAATTAGGTCAATTTGGGGGGATTTGGGGCAGAGAGGATGTTTTTTCCAATTTGGATATATTTATATACCCTGGAGACATCAAGAAGGCAGGTAGATATATAAATCTGGAGCGTAAAGGGAAAATCTGGGCTAGAGTTAGAATTAGGACAAATCTTTGAAGACTTATTCATTGAAGTCATAGATATAGATGAGAAAGTCTAGTGATTATACTGAAAAAGTGGAAAAAAGACCTGTAACTTATTCTAAGACAAGCTAACAATAAGATTTAATACTCTTGTCAGTTAAGATTAGGTTTGAAAAATATACAGGTGGAATAATTGATATGGAGGCCATAGATAAACAAAGAGAATACCGTTTTGGTGAAGCCAGTTGAAGTGGGGGGGAACATTATTCTTTTATATTGATGTTTTCCTCTGTTCACAGTGTCTGTCCACATGTATGCTATGCAGCCAGTGTCTTCCTCCCCTCTTCATCCACCTATGCTCACTTATTCAGGAAAACCATCTGTGAACTTACTGCCTTGCTCACAACCTGACATTACCTTTAGCACAATTTATTATTTCTCAATTTATTTGAGTTTTCTGAAAACTATTAAGACTCTTTTCCTAGAATTTAATCTCCATGAGAGCAGGACAATACCCATTTCAGCAATTCACTTGAATCCCTAGTACCTACCATATTTGAGGATATTGTAGGTTTTCCAAAATATTTGTTAAGGAAAAGATAGGAGAGAGGAAAGAAAGATGAAAGGAGTGGAGGGAGGAAAAAAGATGGCAGAGTTGAACCCATAACGTACATGGAAGTGTATTACCAAAGGAAGAAATGAAGAACAAGAAGCCAGGGGCAATTAATAGATTTTCAGACAAAAAATGAATAGATCATGTAACTCCCATACAGAAAAAAGTGCTTCAAAAATTAAGTACAAAATACATGGACTAAGTGAACAATTCTTATACAACTTGATGAGTTACACAACTTGAAACTCACACATGTACACACACACACATATCCAAGTAACCACTACTGAAATAAAAATATAGAACTTTTTTTTTGAGACGGAGTCTCACTCCCTTGCCCGGGCTGCAGTGCAGTAAGGCAGTGTTGGCTCACTTCAACCTCTGCTGCCCGGGTTCAAGCGATTCTCCTGCCTCAGTCTCCTGAGTAGCTGGGATCACAGGCACCTGCCACCATGCCCGGCTAATTTTTTGTATTTTTAGTAGAGACGGGGTTTCCCCATGTTGGCCAAGCTCGTCTCAAACTCCTGACCTCATGATCAGCCTGCCTTGGCCTCCCAAAGTGCTGGGATTACAGGCGTGAGCCACTGCACCTGGCCAAAATACAGAACATTTATGGAAACTCCAGAGATTCTTTCATGCCAGTCTCCAGACACTAGCCCCACAAATAGAACTGAGATTCTGACTTTTATCACTATATTGTGTCCTTTTCTTGAAACTCATGTAAATGGAAACATACAGTATGTACTTTAGGGGTCTGGCTTTTACCCAACACTGTAACTACTATATTCCTTCTTATGTTTTAATGATTTTTTCTCTTCTGAAAAAAATAATCAATTATAAATTTTAGAACATACCTTCAGAAATACTAAATAATAATTTTTAAAAAAATAATTTCCTAAACCGAAAAGGTAAACAGAAATGTTAGCTAATGCTAAGAGAGTTTACATTTTGTAATCTACTGAGGGAAAACTAATCTTTACTTTGGCTACATATTAACAAATATTTAGTATTTTCTCATATATATTATTTCTACTTAATGCTTAATTAATTAAAAATCCTATAAATGTTATTTATCTATTTCCTTTGTAATATTAAGGTATTAAGATTTTAGCAAAGCCGCATTAATTTTGTTGATAAGTGAAATTTAATATTCAGCAGCATTTTTTATTGACTTTTTAAAAAGAGACATTTTTTGGAGTACTTTTAGGTTCACAGTGAAATTGAGCAGAAAATGCAGAGTCCCCATACATTCCCTGGCCCCCACACACCCAACTCTACTAATCAACACTCGCATTAATGTTTTAAACATACAATAAAATTTACCAACTTCAAATGTACGATTTAATGAGTTTTGATGGGTTTAGATGATCATCTATGTGCCAATACAATCATGTCCTGGAACATGTCCATCACTCTAAAAATTGCCTTA
Organism: Pongo abelii; assembly: GCF_028885655.2. Taxonomy (NCBI): domain Eukaryota; kingdom Metazoa; phylum Chordata; class Mammalia; order Primates; family Hominidae; genus Pongo; species Pongo abelii. The sequence continues at coordinate 92,153,429 of NC_071991.2, forward strand.
CACCTTTTGCAGTCACTTTCCTCATCTCATCTCTGGCTACTGCTTGCCACTCATCTGCTGTATGAATCTAAAACTTTGCATTTTCTAGAACGTCATAAGAATGCGATCATAGAGAATATATTCTGTTGTGGCTGGCTTCTTTTACTAAAAAAAAGCTTTGAAGAGCTGGGCATGGTGGCTCACGCCTGTAATTCCAGCACTTTGGGAGGCCGAGGTGGGCGGATCACGAGGTCAAGAGATTGAGACCATCCTGGCCAACGTGGTGAAACCCCGTCTCTACTAAAAATACAAAAATTAGCCGGGCGTGGTGGCGCACGCCTGTAGTTCCAGCTGCTCAGGAGGCTGAGGCAGGAGAATTACTTGAACACGGGAGGCAGAGGTTGCAATGAGCTGAAATTGCACCATTGCACTCCAGCCTGGCAACAGAATGAGACTCTGTCTCATCACAAAAAAAAAAAAAAAAAACTTTGAAGAATCATTCTTGTTGCATGTAAGCTGTTTTTATTATTGCTAAGTAGTGCCTCATTTTATGAATATATCATAATTTGTTTATTTATTCATCAGTTGATGGAAATTTGTTTTGTTTTTTAGTTATTCCCTACTAAGAATAAAGCTGCCTTTTTTGTTTATTAAGAATAAAGTTGAGTACAAGTCCTTATGGAAATGCATGTTTTCATTTCTTTTGGATAAATATCTAGCACTGAGATTCCCTGGGTATAAGGCAATCTGTGTTTACCTTTATGGGAAACTGCTGACTTGTTTTCCAAAGCGGTTATACAATTTTGTATTTTCACAAATAATACAGGTAAATTTCACATCTTCATAAACACTTGGTGTTATTAGCATTTTAGTGTTATCCATAGTGTATCAGCAGCTCATTTTGTTTTCATTTTTCTCTCATGAGTAATGATGGTGAGCTTCTTTTCATATGCTCATTTGCCATTGCTATATGGGAATTATTCCTTTTATTGTTCTTTATGCAAGTGGCAGATAATTGCCTTTTCTACAAACCAAAGGTTTCTGGCAACCCTGCGTTAAGCAATGTTTCGTACCATTTTCCCAACACCATGTTCTCACTTCATGTCTCTGTGTCACACTTTGGTAATTCTTGAATTATTTTAAAGTTTTTCCTTATTATTATAGTTGTTATGTTGATCTGTGATCAGTAATCTTTGATGTTACTATTGTAGTTGTTTTGGGACATCACAAACTATGCCCATATAAGACAGCAAAGTTAATAGATAAATGCTGGTGTGTTCTCACAGCCCCACCGACCAGTCATTTATCGATGTTTGTCCCTTTCCTCAGATCTCCTTATTCCCTGAGACACAACAGTATTGATATTAGGCCAATTAATAGCCTGACGATGGCCTCTAAGTGTTCAAGTGGAAGAAGAGTCACACGTCTTTCACTTTAAATAAAAAGCTATAAATAATTTAAAAAGCCAAGGTAGGCCAAAAGCAAGGCATCTTGCACCAAGCAGTTAGCCAAGTTGTGAATGCAAGTTAAAAGTTCTGGAAGGAAATTAAAAGTGCTACTCTAGAGAATACACAAATGATAAGAAAGCAAAACAGACTAATTGCTAATAAAGAAACATTTTTCTTGGTCTAGATAGAAGATAAAACCAGCCACAACATTCCTTAAACCAAATCCTAATCCAGAGCAAGGCCCTACCTCTCTTCAATTCTATAAAGGCTGAGAGAGATGAGGAGGCTGAAGAAGAAATGTTTAAAGCTAGTAGAGGTTGGTTTACGAGGTTTCAGAAAAGATGCCATCTCCATAACTTACAAGTGTAAGGTGAAGCAGCAAGTGCTGATGTAAAAGCTGCAGCAAGTTATCCATGTCTAGCTAAGATCACTGACAAAAGTAACTACACTAAACAACAGATTTTCAATGCAGATGGAACAATTGTCTAATGGAAGAAGATGCCTAGGACTTTAATAGCTGGAGAAATGACGATGCCTGGCTTAGAAAGGATTCACCATTTCACATGTCATTAAGAACATTTGTAGTTCATGGGAGGAGGTTAAAATATCATTAGCTGGAGTTTGGAAGAAATTGTTGCCAACCCCCATGGATCACTTTGAAGTGTTGAAGACTTCCGTGGAGCAAGTCATGGCATATGTGGTACAAATAACAAGAAAAGTAGAATTAGAAGTAGAGCCTAAATTGTTGTGTCTAAATTATTGCAATCTCATGTTAAAACTCCAATGGATAAGGAATTGCTTCTTATGGGTGTATAAGAAAGTGGTTTCTTGAGTATAAATCTGCTCCTGGTGACAAGGCTGTGATCATTGTAAAAATGACAAAGGATTTAGAATATTACATATATTTAGTTGCTAAAGCAGTGGCAGGATTTGAAAGGATTGACTCCAATTTTGAAAGAAGTTCTACTGTGTGTAAAATGCTATCAAACAGCTTTGCATGGTACAGAGAAATTTTTTGTGAATGAAAGAGCCAATCAATGTGGCAAATTTTGTTTTCTTATTTTCAGTAACTTCTCCAGCCATCTGAACCTTTAGCAACCACCACCTTAATGAGTCAGCAGCTATCAACATCGAGGCAAGACCTCCTACCAACAAAAAGATTATGACTCACTTAAGGCTCAAATGATTGCTAGCATTTTTAAATAATACAATATTTTTAAATTAAAGTATGTTCTTTTTTTTGGGCATAATGCTATTGCACACTTAATAGACTACAGTATAGTGTAAACATAACTTTTATATGCACTGGGAAAACAAAAAGCTCCTGTGACTTGCTCTATTGAGATATTTGCTCTATTGCAGTGGTTTGGAACTGAACTCTCAATATTTCTGAGGTATACCTGTATATTCTTTGGTATAGTGTCTATTTAAATATTTTAGACACTGTTTAAATAGTATTATTATTAATGTGTTGAAGATGTTCTTTACTTATTCTGGATAAAATGTTTTTCCGGAATGTGTTTTCAAAATATTTTATTTCAGTGTGTGCCTTGCCTTATTGTTTCCCTAACACTGTTTCTCGAAGTGATGTTTTGAATTTTGAGTAAATCTAAGGATTCTACTTAATGCTGCATGTGCTAAGAAGGCTTCCCACTCTAGATAATGGAAACATGAACTGTAATCCTTGAGCTCCAGGTATTTTTCTGCCTATTCTTTTTTAAAATAGTTCTTTCTCCTTCCTTTTGTAGTCTACTCTCACGCCTGAGTAGATCAGTGGTCAGCCAAAGACTTGAGGACAGAGCACACTGCAAACAGACAGAGGCCTCTCTCTTGCCCTGTGCATCTCTCTCTGTTCCGTGACTCTAACTAGCAAAAGTGAATCTCTCTCTTTTCCGTGACTCTAACCAGCAAAGTCTAGCTGCATTGGCCTTTTGGAACTTAGTCCTGTATCCTCAACTCAGTAAAAATTTTGTTCAATTCTTGGGTCTTCTCTCCTTCTCTGCACTGCACTCTGGATACCGCTCTACCTTTTGTTTAATGCCTGTCAACCATTTTGTGTGTGTGTATTTTGTGTTTGTTTTTCTGTTTGTTTAAGTGGAAGGGTAAATCTGGCCCTTACTTGTTATGCAACATTAGCTGGAAACACTGATGTTTATCTTCACAATATTGAAAGTATTGTCAAAAATCCATACTGAGTATACGGACAAACATTTCCATTTGAACAAATTGCAGTGGCAGGAATAACCATATTCTGATTAATAAATATTTTGCATAAGTATTAATGTATTTTTGTAAAGTCAGATTACTTCTTTCTTTAAATAATGTCTATATGAATATTACAAATTTTCTCTTTTTTTTTTTTCCATGAGACAAGGTGTCACTCAATTTCCCAGACTGGAGTGCAGTGGTGTGATAATAGCTCACTGCAAAGCCTCAATCTCCTGGGATCAAGTGATCCTCCCATCTCAGCCTCCTGAGTAGCTAGGAATACAGGTGCATGCCACCACACGTGACTGCTTGTTTGTTTGTTTTGTTTTGTTTTGTTTTTCATAGAAATGAAGTCTTATTATGTTCCTCAGGCTTCTTTTAAACTCCTGAGCTCGAGTGATCCTCTCCTCTCCCCTCGGCCTTCCAAGATGCTGAGATTACGAGTGAGCCCCTGTGCCCAGTCATAATTTTTCTATTTGTATCATGAGTTAGCCCTCCTCTCCCCATCCATACTGCTAATTTTATATTGACATCTCCACTTGGCTGTCTCAGCACCTCAGCTATTTCTCAAAGCCAGTTTATCCTCACCAGACACATTTCCCTTAGAGAGTCAGCATTTGGCAGAGTTTGAAGTAGGATTCCATAATCACTCAGTATTTAGTTTTAGAAACTGGCTGAATTAAATTACCTTTAAGTTTTCTAGCTGCCTAGCTCAGTTATATGCAATTTAATGCAGTCATAGGCAATTTAATCAATTTGCATTCATTAATTTTCCATATGATCCACCCTACAAATCTTTCTAAAAATTATAATGGATTATAATCACCCTATGAGTAGACCTTCCAGTGTTTTCAGTTGCCAACAGGACAAAGTTTAAACTCCTATACATGGAATCCAATACACTCACAATTCAACTACCATTTATAATTCCAGTTTCACCCCTTTCTGCCTCTACTCCTCAAGAGTAATTATAATCTGATGGTCAAGTTTGTGGGCGTCTGAGTTCAGATATATGTATTCCTTTGCTATTCATTCATGCAAAATTTACTAAAATGCTCTAATTCTTAGTTTGAGCATTTGGAACACTCTGGTCTATGAATTTTAGTGGTAACAGTAGTGCCTACCTGATATGCTTGTGAGAATTAAATGAAAGTGTACATTTCAAAGCATACTTGGTAAATGCTCGTTAAATACTCATTATTAGTGTTATTCACTCATAAGTAGCTCTTAAAATTTCAAAAATACACTAAGCACAATCAGGAGGCCATAATTTTGCTCACATAGTTTGCACAGCCTATAGTGTTCTTTGCCATTCATGTGCTTGCTGAAGCTTTTGTCACCATTCAAGGCCTGGCACAAACTCCCTCGTCTCTATAATTCCTCACCCACTGTCTACAGGTAGAATTATTATTTTCTTCCTTTGCATTCTCATAACTCAATGTGTATTCCTCAATTTTAAGAATACTATTAGCAACTAATTATTTATACACGTAATTGCCAACCATAGCAAATAGTGTGTTTGTTCAAGAGATGTGGAAAATTTACAACTGAAGCAAGTCTATTGAAAAATTTGTACATACACACATGCGTGCGCACACGAATATAAGGTTCTCTTTATTCCTGCATTTGTAGATCTCTGATTTTCCCTGAAATGTTCATTTACTTGAAAAATATAATTAGAAGGCCTATATTCCTTCTGAATTATTTTTAATTTCTTCAATTTTCATTTAATTCATTTGAACATAGTTTCTTGTGTTCGTGGCCTTCATCGTGTAGATGTTAAATAAACAATCATAAAAATATGATTGTAACCTTTAATAGTAAAGTAAAAAATTCTATAGTGGCAAGTGTGGTGGCTCACACCTGTAATCCCAGCACTTTGGGAGTCCAAGGCAGGCAGATCACCTGAGGTTGGGAGTTCAAGACCAGCCTGACCAACATGGAGAAACCCCATCTCTACTAAAAATACCAAATTAGCCAGGCATGGTGGTGCATGCCTGTAATCCCAGTTACTCGGGAGGCTGAGGCAGGAGAATCACTTGAATCCAGGAGGCGAAGTTTGCGGTGAGCCAAGATCATGCCATTGCACTCTAGCCTGGGCAACAAGGGCGAAACTCCGTCAAAAAAAAAAAAAAAAAAAAAAAATTAGTGACAAGCAACAAATGAATCTGACTTGATAGTTTAGGAAAGGCTTCACTGAGTTGAGATGACATGTGAAGAATGAGTAGAAAGTAATTGGTTTGGAGGTGAGAAGGCAGGGTGGGTAAAGATTCTAAAGCATGAGGGGCATAAACTCCTAAAAGCAGCACCGGAAGTTTTTAGTTAAAAAAGGTGGTCTCTGCAGTCATAGTGCTGATTTCAAAGTCTGAAAGGGGGAACATCCTGGGGTATGTAGCTAACATGACTGGATTTGTAGCTTTAAAAATCACTTTAGCAGAAAGCAGTGTGGAGACTACATTAAAGGACAACTACAGTGAATGTGATAATAAAGAGGCTATTTCAGTCATCCAGGTTTGAGATGACGAAGGCTGAAGGCTTAAATAGATACTGTCAGGGCAGAAATAGAGACAAAGAGGGAATCAAGGACTATTCAAAAAGTATTATCCACAGGACCTGCTGATGGAATGAATGTGGGATAGAAAAGAATAAAGGGGAAATAATGACTCCTAGGTTTCAGGCAACTAGATTTATGAACTAGTGTAAGAATCAGAATGTTGACAACTTGCTTGTGATTTATTTTTTAATTTAGAAAAAAATTATCTTAATGACTTGGAGTTTAATGGTATTTTCTAAAAGGTGGAAAACCTAATCTTACTCTGAAATATTCTTTGAAGATTGATTTAAAAAAATACAGAGAACAACCTGGAAACAATATTTAAATCTCCAATATTTCACACATAAGAAATGCTTAATAAGTGGTACTAGATGAATTTCTTAGTTGGATACACTCTCATGCTAACAGCCTGAACAAGGGAGAGTACAGAGTATGTGCATACCATATGGTTGATGTTGTGGCAAATCATGTCTACATGAAGTGTAGCAGAAACTTTACTTGTTAAATTATTTCACTGATATGCTTGAAAAGCTAATTTTGAGGAATCCATTTATCTGTTTTTCTTTATTTTGCTTTGTACATGGAAATATAACCATCACCAAGATTAAGCCTATCAGAAGAATTGTAATTTCCCTTTCACATACCAAATATTTTTATGGAGGATTATTACTAATTACTATTTTGTTTTTATGCATCATTATATTTTCAGTGAGAAATGTAAATATTTTCTCCAAAAATATAAATCTATCAAATATGTAAATAAATGCCTCAGAGTATATATATAAAAAAGTATATATGCATACTTTGATGTATTTGATGTACATATAGTTATTTTGATGCATTTTTTTTTTTTTCCGAGACGGAGTTTCACTCTTATTGCCCAGGCTGGAGTGCAATGGTGCAATCTCGGCTCACTGCAACCTCCACCTCCTGGGTTCAAGTGATTCTCCTGCCCCAGCCTCCTGAGTAGCTGGGATTACAGGCATATAACACCGCTCCCAGCTAATTTTTTGTATTTGTAGTAGAGATGGGGTTTCATCATGTTGGCCAGGCTGGTCTCGAACTCCTGACCTCAGGTGATCCACCTGCCTCGGCCTTCCAAAGTACTTACAGGCATGAGCCACCGTGCCAAGGCTTTTGATGCATTTTCATCAGAAATGTTGAAACAATTACAAATTTATTAATAGCATAGTTAACCTGACACAAATATTCCCGAAGTATTTATATCTATATCCATCTAGATAAATTCGTTCTGAATTTAGTATGATTCTATGGCTAAACTAAATTCAAAATTACTAGAGTTGAAAAATATCTTTAATTACATGCTATAATCCATGAAGAAATAGAGATATCTTTGAATTATTAATCTATTCTAACATATTATTTTAAAATCTATTCAGGAAAATGTCACTTCTCAAATTTCCTCTTAAGAGCATTGAGATTCATAGTTTATAATAATCTCATGTTCAGAAATTGTAAAAATATATTAACTATTTCTTTTTCTTTATAGGAGTTAAATAATCTCGTCATGAATATCACTACATCACAGCATGGTAATTTTACAAAATATCCTTTTTGGGCAAAGCTAAAATTCATTAAATTTTCTTTCTAAAGTGATGTTTTTTAATCCTCCATGACTGGTTTTTTTCTAAAGTGACTTCAAATCTTCTATGTGATGATTTGAGGATTATAATTTTTCCCCCAAATTAATGTATATGAATAAAATGGTTTTATGAGCTTGAAATTTTTTTAGGATTACCATCATTAATATGTTCCTTAAAGATGCTATATGCATGAATGATCATGTTAAAGCTTTGAAAACTGTTTTTGGAATTGAGAAAATGAAACACCATTTAGCTCTACTTCACAGAATTCTTCTTACTGTACTTATCAAGGAAAAAACAAAATTTAAGCAGAATCTCAGAATGTTTTGCCCTTATGGTTAATTGTATAAATGGAACCCAAATGCCCCAATCAAAATAACCACCCTTATATTCTTCAACTCCGTACTTCATGTGCTCAGAACCACAATGATGGGGGAAAGTTTTACAAACATTCTTTAAGTCACCATACCCTTTCCACAGTTCTTGCCAAACTTCTACACAGTAGGAACTATGAAAATGAGTGCCAAACCCTCACGTTCCTGATATAACTTCCAACAGCTGCAAACCCTTAAGCTTCAAGTGCAGCTGCCTTGAACAGAAATATTGAAAGGACCCACAAAGGCAGATACACAGATTATATATGTTAAATAACTTTCTAGCAATAATAAGAATATGTGGTCATATTAAGGCCATTAGACAGGAGGGAAATTGCACAACAGTCTCTAATTGAACTTGCAAAGAGAATCTGATCTCCCTTATTGTGCCTCTGTTAGTCCCCAGTTCATCTACTTTTGTTAGGATTATATATTTTTTCAACACACAAACCCACACCAAATAGAGGGCTATTACATTGATTCAGTTAGTGCCCATGCTCTGATTTGTAATTTTCCAAGGGCACACCATTTGAACAGTTAATTCGCAATTCCTGGCACTAAATTATTACTACAGATGCAATATATGGGATATATATATATACCAAATTGGAGAATGGAACCTACCACAGACATCTGAGCTATAACATATAAAAACAAAGAGCAAATTCAAGTAAAACCTCACATCTGATGAAAATAACCTAAAACATGTTTTTGTTCCAATTTTTCAAAACTAGATTTGGCCATGCAGTTCTCTTGTTCCCATCAGTGATTAAAACAAGTTCACTTAATACTTTAAAACTTTGTCCCTCTTCTTTTAAGGAATGTTAGAAAACTACATTGGCAAATTGATCTTTTATTCTTCAAGCTTCTAAATTTTTTCAGTTGAATGAACATTATTGAGAAGGTCCATGTGAAGACAAAACTGGAATTTAAAGATTTTTGTTCTTGTATGGTTACAAGCTTTTCTAAATCCACATCTCTGTCATTTTAGAACCATTGTATTCATTTATGCCTAATCTCTGTGCCAAACTTCCTATTTATTCAAATATTTATTCTTAGCTGCAGAGGAATAATCCTGGAGTATTATAAGTAAAGTCTGAGGGTAACTTAAATGCAAGGTGACACTAACATCTCTTTAAGCTCTTGGGCATCATAAATTTCAATCTATAAAACATTAAGAGTATTACCATTTTAATAATCAACTCTTACTGTTTATCCTAATGCAAGAGTGGGATGATGCAAAAATTTGGGAGGAATGTAATTCTAAACAATTATTTAATTTATGGTTTAACTTCCTCCTCGACCTACACTTTGGTTATAGTTAAAATGATACGGAAGCACACGGATTTGCATTACTCTAGTTATCTTAATGGGTTTCTTTTTCTCTTCTGTGTTACATAAGAACATAATTCATATTCATTTCATATGTACTGACCCATTATTGGGATATGTGGAACATTTTCCACTATTTTATTTATATATATATGTATATATGCATATATATACACGTATTTTATTATATATATATACACATGTACTCAGTATATGCACATACACAGGTATATGTGTATAGAGATATGTGTGTGTATATATATGTATAAGTGTGTATAACATTATGATAAAAGTCTTTATGTGTAGGCTTTTGTTAAACTTTGGATAACATAAAGCTTTTGTCAGACATTTGATAAGACTTTCTGTCCCTGACCAGTGGGGTTTATCATTCAACTTGTATTTGAAATGTTCTCCTCCCAGATATAGCACTGCTTTCTGAAATTTATTGTTGAGAAACATTTCTTGCAAGGCAATTATGTATGTTTTTGTTCTTTCTTTGAGAATGCTTTGGGGCTACATGTAGATCAAGAGGAACATGTGCCAACTCTGTTTCCCACACCAAGTGGAGTGAAAAGTATGACCTCAAACCCCAGCTGCACAAAGCATTTAAGGATCTAGGGAGATTCTTTATCAAGGAGTTTCCAATAATCAAGAATGCAAGCTTGCTTCATTGAGATCTCAACACAATGATCCCTCGCTCCAAAGCCTTTTTATGTTAAATTGAATTTGAATCCATTCCTTGGTGAACTTTAATCTTGAGCTAATTATGACTCAATGCTCCTCTGGCTCAGTAGTCTTCTGCGGCTTGGGATATGTTTTGAAACACTGCCAGATGAATGCAATGATGGATTGTTAGCCAAATAGCACATTGGAAGATGAGAACTACCTGTCTTCTTTGAGTATGACTTTATTTTCTCATAAGATGCCTGCTTTAAGGGATGGAAAATATGGAAGTATATGTGGACATGGATCTCTGTGCATTTTTTTGTGCATTTATGTATATATTACACATGCATCAACAAAAATGTGCTAGGCACAGTAAAACATAGTTTCAACATTTTTCTTGCCAGGTCTTTGGGAATTTATTGGCATATGACATAAAAATGACAATTTATTGTTAAAAATAACTAAAATTTATTAATGCTGTGTGCCAGACACTCCTAATTTCTTCATGTTAATCCTCATATCAATGCTATGAGTTGACACTATTTAATTCTGTTTTGCAGGTGAGTTAACAGAGTCTTAAGGAGTTTAAGTTACTTGTCCAAAGTTATCTGGTAAGCTAGGATTCAAACCCAGGCAATCTGCATAATATTCCTTCCTAACCACAACACTGATCTAGTTCTGCAGCAAAAATAACTTCAAGTCTAGGGAAGGTGTTGGCATGATATAGATAACCATGTTATTCTTAGAAAAATTATATTTAAGTTAGACTTCCTGAAGGAAATTGAGAAATAGTACATAATTTTTTCATACTTCAACCTAGACAATTTTACAAGATTACAAGACATGCTACTTTACTTAGTAAAGTGAACATGCATGCGTGAAGATATATATGTAATTGGAATATGTATCAATCTCTCATAGCCCTACTTGGGGATGTTTCTTTCTGATGAATTCTTCTATTGGAACCTAGGTTTGTGTGCCTGTACTGATAACAAGGCGTTCCTGGCATTCTGGTTCCTCCTCCTTCAGCACATTTCTCCCACAGGCTCATAGAACACTGTCCTACTGTATGTAGATAAAATGGAGGTTGTGAAATGCAGTTCATGTTTTCATTCTTGCTTTGACTGAACATCTGCTCACCCAAGACCAGCTTTTTTTAGTTCCATCTACTCATTACTATGGTTACCATAGTATATACTCTATTTTAGGCCTGTATCTATTGGCGTGTGGCCATTCTCTCTGGGGGGAAAAAAGAAGAAGTTTTCCAGAGCCAAACTGGCCTTCTATTCAGTAAATATGGTAATTTTTGCCTATGCTAAGTTTCCGCCCCTCCCCTCTCCTTTTATGTTTGGTGTTCTTCTGTTTAGAAAAGGATCTTTCCATCCAACATTTTTTGTGTGGATTTAACCACACATTTTCTACTTAATTACCTCCTCTGTTTTGAAAAGTTTCCTCTTAATTGCACTCATAGAAGGTTTGTTTCTATAGTCATTGTAATATTTAAATGTGACAGTTGCCTGCTTATATTCTTCTAAATATGGTGTCTAGGAAGAAGGTGCTCTGATATTTTTTAAAGAAGATCATGCTGTTACTGGATTTTAGCTACACTCTAGACCTCTGTTGTCCAATATTATAAATACCAAGTAGCCACATGTGGCATCTGAATTCTTAAACTGGGCTAATCTGAGTTGAAATGTATAGATTTTGAAGACACAATACGAAAAAAACTCATAAATTAGCTCAATAAATTGTAAATTATTACACACTGAAATAATACTTCAGTATACTAAGTAAAATAAAATCTACTATTAAAGTTCCTTTCACCTTTTAATTAATTTATTTTAATGTGACTGCTAGGAAATTTAAAATTAATTTATATATATAATTAATATATAAATTATTAATATATATAAATTATATATATAATTTATACATTATTATAATATATAAATAATAATATATAAAATATATATAATATATATTATTATAATATATTAATTATAATATATAAATTATAAATTAATATAATTTATATATACAATTAATTTATATATATACAAAATTAAATAAATATAGCCCACATTATATTTCAAATAGGCAGGGCTTCTTTAGACCACTTCTGAAATTTGAGATAATGTCAGTAAACAAAATTAGTTAGTATAGTCACTCTCTAAGGTCATACGTTCATTCTTATTGTTAATTATAATTTATTTGCTTAGATGCCTGTTCCATAGTTCATAAATGTCTGTCATTTAAAAATAACATGATTGAATTCCCAAAGAAAATGTGAATTGCATAATCTTTACTTTTCAGCAAAAACTAAACATAGTGTGTGTATATGATAAATACTAAGATCTCTCTCTCACTCCCACTTTCTGTCTCACATACACATCACAATTTCTTAGTTGGACTAATAAATTATTATCTTCCACAACTATAACCTATATTTGCTAATGTAAAAATATATTTTTTATCAGGGAATAACCCTGCATACTCAAAATATAAATACAAAATATCTGAGGAATAAAGGTGCAAAATTTGTAAAACTCATGTTTTTTGTTATAAAAGTAGTGTGGTCCATTATTATACCAAGACCAATTGGAATTATGTACAATTATATCTATTTTATAAGCCTATTTACAACCAACATTCATAATAAATTAATAGTAAAGGAAAATACAAAAATCAATAGGAAATTCTAGTAATTTAGATAATTTATCCTCCCTATCTTACAGAATAGATTCAAAGTATTTCAAAAAATTGAAAATTTTAAGGTTGAATTTTTATTAGTAAGGAAATATTAAAGTATTTATAGTAGAAAATATATACAGCATATTAGAAATTGTACCACATTTTAGAAAGATATTTACAAAAAAAAGTCAAAATAAAATTATCACTTTTTTTTGAAGGCATGAGTCTAAGTAGAAAATGAGGGATGGGACTTAGGGGGAAATTGAGGAGGCAGGGCCAGGGGAAGAGCCAGGGAGCAGGACCAGGAGGGGAGGGTGGGAGTGGTGGGAGGGCAGGGGGTGTGAGTGAGAGGGAAACAAGAGAGAAGATGGAGGGATGAAAAGAGGATCAAGACAGGAGAGAAGAAGCAGGCGGGCAAGTGGAAGGGGAGGTAGTAAAAGAGAGGGTTGAGGTTGGGGAAAAGAAGATAGAGGTGACCAGGAGGCAGCAGGTTGGGGGAGAAGTAGGGAAGTAAGACAGAGGTGGTGAGAAGCGAGGGCCAGGACCAAGGAAGAGCAAGACGGGAAGCAAGGAGGAGAAGTGAGGGAGCAGGTGGAGGAAGAGTGCAGGAAATAAGGGGAAGGATGGAGGGCTAAAATTATTTTATTACAAGCCATTAATTTAATAAAATATTTTTATTATTTATGTAATTATACATTGTAAGTAGCCTAGTTTTCTGGAAACTTTTCTCATCCATAAAATCTCATCTCAGGTTACATGAAATTAGATTGAAATTCATGAGGTAAATTATAGATTATGAACATAGAGATTAACTTTAGTAGTTAATTATAAAATTATTTTCATTACTCTGAAATCTTCATTACGTAAAATTTATTAATATATTAATGAAAACAAAATTTGTAGAACAGCAAATATACAAATGGAAAATAAACTTTTATTCCAAAATATTTACTCTTAAAAAGATCAATTCGGAGATTTGGAATTACGTAGACAGAACTTAAACTAGCAGTGATCAAAATTTAGTTTGTGATGACTTATTGCATTTTAGATGATTAACTTTTAAGAAAAAAATTATTGTTTTTAATATTTAGTCAATTGTAAGAAAATAAAACATGGGTATATACTATTACTTTTCAGTATATTTGGTGGACTTTAAGTATATGACAGAATCTGTTAAATATAGGATATAGCACAATCCGGAAAGTGAAAACTACATCTCTTCTTTTCAGTGCATTCAGATTAAATTTCTGGCAATGGAACACAACGTAGTATGGCAAATTCAAAAGTAATTTCCCTTTATAATTTAAAAATAACTTCCCTGATGCCCCAAGGCTTAGAATTCATTTAAATTATAACAGATACTTAGTCACTTTGTGTGTGTAGCATATGTCTTGGATAAAAGTCACAAGCTGAAAACAAAAGAGAAATGTGTCAGTGCTCATAGGCATTATACCTTTGAAAATGTCTTTCCTTAAAAGATTTCAAAATTAGCACAGTTACCAGATTATGTTCTTACTTTCTTGTCTTAGAACTGTATTTTTCTGCTTTTCAATTTTTCTTTGGAAAGTAAAGTATATCCTGGCCAGCTAGAACAGTTTGAAATTTTGAAATAATAATTAAGTACTCCTTCGTATCATTCTATTGACTAAAGCCACTCTCCTCACCTATTGTGTTGTTTCTTTGCTTGTTTTAGTTTCTTCTATGTGTGCTAAGCATTATGGTAAAGAAGTAAATGATGAGGCCAAAGACTCTAGAGTCAGTGTTGTAGAAAATCTTCGATATCATCATGGTCAAGTTAGAGTGTTACTGAGTTGGAATACTAGCCAATGGAGGATATTTTCCTCCTTGTGTTGCATTTTGTACAATCTAGCGCAGGTGAAAACACCAACTTAGGGAGCATCAAGGCAGGTCTCAAAGTTTTTTTGTGATGAAAATCCTGATAGGTGCTTCAACTGAGGATTTTGGAAGACAGCAAGTTTTAAAAGCTATTTCTAATTTGATACAAAAAGTACAAAGTTACAATTGTCATTTTTCACATCTTATATAAGACACGCTCCATCATGACCAGCAATTTCACAAAAATAGTATCAATGGAGGTAACTAAAGAACTAATGAAGTGACTCCCTAAATCAAGTCCTGATATATTATTAAAGATACCAGTCTTAGCTGGAATCATGACTTTTTATAGAATGAGATTGCATTATTTCTCTTTCTTATCCTAAATGATAAAATGATTCATAACTCTGAAATGTTAAGTCATTACCTTGATAATATGTATGTAGTGAGTCAAGACATGTAAATAATAACATATTTCAGTATAGCAAACTTAATAAAGGTACTCAATGTTTTAATATAGTCAAGAACTGTAAATATTTACTCTGGGGTAAGAACTAATAAATAAATTATTTTTTCTTCTATGCTTTTTAAATAAAGCACATATACATACGTGTGTGTGTGTATACACACACATACATTTCAATTCATCAGTGCCTTGGATTGATGTCACAGCCACATGTTAAAGCTATGTTCTTTTAACTACTATGCTAAATTGTCACTGAACGAAAACAAGGATTAGTTTCTTCAGATTAGGATGATTTTAAATTGTCTTTTCTCAATTTTATCCTGTAAGTGTAGACTTATAGTGAAGAATGAACAGATGTTAACTTGTCTTGCCATTTAGACTTCTGCAGACTACTGTCCAAGACTTCGTAGAATTAAGAACATCTCTTTTCATTGGTGGTGTATCCAGTGATGGGCACTGTGAAAAATAAAAAGAGGTAGATTACATATACATGAAAAATAATTCATAATAATTTACAATCACATTAATGACATTTTAATATTAAGCAAATATAATGTTATTTTTTTCTGGAAATGAGTCGTTGGGACTTAGAATTTTGGGTTTATTTGTAATATTCTGATAGGAACATCTGCTATGAGCCACTTGATATTAACATATCGTATGATTCAATGACCTATGTAGTCTCCAGATCCTTTGTTGGAACTCTCTCCGAAGGGTATATATGGCTGAATAATGGTAAAAAATAAGTAACTTAACTAAAGAGGAAGACAACTGAATCCTGCTTATGAGAATTTTGTGAATAAGCTGAAAGAAATGACTAGGAGTCAGGACTTTTACTTTTTTAGATTGATGTGCTCATTCATACAAATTATATTTTTCCACTGTGCCAGAACATTTCATTAATAAAAGGGAAATACCTCATTGCCAGTGGGGTTGAACAGGCTCTCATCCACATTTCTATTTTACTCCAGCAGATTGGACTTTCCTGCCTTCCATTTCCCCCTTTTCTGCCACTAAAGGAGCATGCACGCATGCATGCACGCACACAGACTTCATTCTCTCTTATTACTTGCCAGCTGTAATGCTGAAATGCCAAGGTCTAAAATGTGTTATTTTTTTTTTCCCAAACAGCAGCAGCAGCCACATCTGGATCTGTGAAACTTTAGTCTTGGCTGGTTTCCTTCTTTTTCTTTATGGCTTTCCAGGCACCTGTGGACGTCCTGTATATACACAATGACATCAAACCATAGTTGGAAATCTGATTCTCTTGGTATAATGAACAATGATTAGTTAGAAGCATATAAAACCACAAACTGCTAGTAATAAAGAACAATTTCAATGCATTGTAGATAAGGGGCAATGAAAACTTAACTTAAAAATTAAGTGAATTTGAAACAGTTAAAGTAACTAGAATCACCTGAATCTTTCATTTTCAAACTTTATTATAAAATTGTGGGTTGGGATTAAAAGCAGAAACTCAACAGACTTTGTTTAAGGTAGAAGGCTCTTGTCATAAAATATTAAGCCTTGATTTCAAGCTAAAAAATCTTTGGAAGAAAGCCAAAAATTCTTCCAAATACCCCTGGCAAATTCCTTAGTCATCTTAGATACTTCTGTTTTTTTGATACCCTAAAGTTCTTGATGTATTTTTGTGATCCATATTGGATGGCTTCAAAGTGGGATTTGGAGACTACTCAGAAAAGCAATCAATAGTTCGAAAAAGAAAACCATATCTGTCACAGGTATTGACTACTTGAAACTTCATTCAGTACATTTCTACATAGGTCATGACGTTCAAATATAAAACCTGGGATACTGACTTTGATCTATAAAACATAACAGTGTATGATTCTTTCCTTTCTTTCCATGGCATGGAATCATTGGTTTATGTCTTGGATGCCTTGGCTAGCCACCCTCAAATATGCATATCAAACAGATAGATAAAGAACATAATCCATTTCTATACTTTTCATCCTCTTTGATTTAATAAAATCCAAACCATTCTTATCTCAGAATATGAGGGAAGGACCATTGCAGTCATTAGCATATGCTTCATGGAGAAGATGAATTATTTTTTTTAAAAAGTGCTTGTAGTATTCTAAAATATCTAGTCATTTAAGCATGCAAAAAAATAAATTAAAAACTACTACCATATCCCATGTACCACAGGGGAAAAAAAAAGTGATAGAAAGTCAATTGTAGATGACTATTTTGGGTGGTAAAGGAAAAATAAACTAGGTAATACCCTTCCAGTGATAAGACAGATGAAAATGTACATATGCCTTCCTACTTTATGTCCTCACCATCTCTGCCACTGATATCTTCCAAATGTTTACTATGATATTCATCTAAACACATGAACTTCATTGGAAACATTTAAGTCAGCAGATCTTATTAATTAAATGCATATGATAATTTGTTACTTTTTAAAATTGTTTCAAAGTTTGATATTAGAATTCCTAATTGTTCAGGAGGTACATTTAAAGTCATTTTTCTCACCCATACTTTATTTTTGAGATAATTATCAACTTCACTTTTGAAATGTACTATGAAAATACTTAATAATGAGATCTATTTTTTAAAGTTCACTTTTATTTTAAGTTCAGGGGTACATATGCAGATTTGTTATATAGGTAAAAATGAGCAATGAGACATATATCCAGGATATAAAATATTAATTTCTGCTAAGTATAAGCCAATGATGCCTTAAAATAAATTGCACATAACTGACCTTGCTTTTATTTTACTTATGTTATTGGTTATGAGAATCTGTGTTTTCTAGATTATGCCTTCATCTTTGCTTATTAGGTAAAAGTGTGGGGCATCTGATATGGATTATTATGATTGGCCCAAAATCACTATTATTGAATTAATCATATAGTGGAACATATCAATTAAACCAGCAGTTACAAGCCCTAAGTTGGCCAGAAAAATAATACCATAAAATTTTGCAGTGTGGGACTGTAATTTATTTCAAGGCCAGAGAGACCCAATGTGAAAGCACAAAGAGAAGTGCAAGTATGTAATATAAAATAACACAGCTTTTGAAATTATACACTGTGTTCCCTCTTATTTTGCACTAAATGTTTATTTTAATTTTCAATTAGAAAATATAATGTAGCACTGTATTTTATAAGGGTATGGTAAACAAAACTATGGCCTCCATCTTGCTTTAGAATCTCATTGTTGTTCACTTGGATATTATAATAGTCACATGATCTAATTGTTCAGTCTTTCTTCTAGGTCTCTGGGAGAGTGTCCTCCCTAAAATTTTGATATGTGCATGTTTCTTCTTTGATTACAGTCTTCCTCAAATCTTTTGCCATGACCACAGATGTCCAGCCTTTTGGCTTCCGTGGGCCACATTGGGAGAAGAATTGTCTTGGACCACACATAAAATACATTAACACTAACAATAGCTGATGAGCTGAAAAAAAAATAAATAAAATAAAATAAAAGAACAGGCATAATGTGGTGATATCCACCACACATTTAAGCAAAAAGGTTCTCACATTCAAAGGGTTGGACACAGCTGCATGACAACATCTCAAAACTCATATTCTACCTACTTGTTTCATTATAATGTCTGGTTTGAAACAGAAAATTACATGTAATGTCTTGAACACTCAATGTTTTACTGCCTTCATGCCTTTATACATAATATTGCCTCTGCCAGAATGTCATTGGATTTCTCTTACCCCCTTCACAACATCCCCATTTGCTTGATGCAATCGGGTTTTTTTTTCTTCTTAAAAGTTCCAGGTTTTAATGTAGATGACGGGTTGATGAGTGCAGCAAACCACCATGGCACATGTATACCTATGTAACAAACCTGCACGTTCTGCACATGTATCCCAAAACTTAAAGTATAACAATAATAAATAAATAAATGAATAAAAAGTTCCAGGTTGAAAATGACCTCCGTTAGGAAATTATATGTGAGAGGAAGTTGAAATTATTTCCCAGAGACTTTGTATAACTCTGTGTCTGTGATTCAGTTAAATTTTTGCATTTCTTTCCATCATGTATTTGTATGCCTTTCCCTTCTGTGGGAATTTGAATTCCTTTTCTGCTGAGACTGCATTTCATTCACAACTGTGTTTCTAGTAGTACCTTGTAGAGGCCCCAAATCCTTAGAAAATATTTGTTGAATGAACAAAGGAAGGAAATGAGTCAAAATGAATAAAAGTCAATACAATAAAAGATATTTTCATTCTGTATAAATTTACCATAGGTTGTTGAAATAGATCAGTTATAATCAACTGATTCAATGTACGTAAGAGTCTCTCATCAAAAGAGAAACCTTCAAATATTTTATGTATTACAAGCAACATTGCATTTTTCAAAGATATTTTTCTCATATAAGAAGCTTCTTATTCTAAAAATTACTGTCTATTTTGTCTCTCTTCCCCTCTATCTCCTGCTCTTTCATTTTCTTTCTCTTTGACTCTTTCTTTCTTTCAAGAACTGAACATTTATGTTATGTCAGAACTTTCTCTAGGACATGGTGTTAAAGAGGTCATTCATGTTTACGTATGTTTATCAAATGGTATTTTGGCAATGCAAATGAGTATTATGAAATGTAAAGATGAGAATGCTAAAATGGTTTTTCCCAAATAGGTCTGCCATAAATAATAACTGACTTCTCTTATTTCCAGTCCTTATTCATTTTGGGTTTTCTGAGTAATATTCCTAAAGAGTACACTGGCTTTTAAAAAATAATTTACAAACACACTTATTTGTACAAAAGAAATTATATGCAATCCAACAAAATTGATTATTGAAAGGTAAATGGAAGCACTTATAAAGATTTAATTCATAAACTCAAAACCGTAATCCAACCATTATCCCAATAAGTTAGAACTACTATAAATTATCTTTCTGTTTGATTAATTGTGTGGAAAATATATGCAAATATCACATTACATTGTTGCCATTAATCCTAGTTTACATTTTAACTCTGGCTAAAAAATCTAGCAAAAAGGAAAACAGTCTTGTGATTATCCATTTATCAAAGAGACCATGTTCTATAGCTGCTTTTCTACATGGAAGCTTGCATCATTTGCATGCTTTTATGCTTGAAATCTCTGATGAAATGCCACATTACTTGCATTAGCCAGCAGTGGTGAAAGTTATAAAATTGGAGCTAATTTAAAATAATGCTACTTTGAAAAATTAAACATTCTGTAAAAAAAGATGGTTAAAATATACAATTCATAATTTTATAGATTTTTTTAAAGATCTCATATACAATATCCTGAGAGATCTTATAAAAATCAAGAATAATTTTTCGTGCTGTCATGCATTCTCTGTTAGAAATTACACATGCTCTTTGATAGTACCTTGCTATATGTGAAAAAATCCTAGTATAATTCTTGGCGTATATCAATGGTTCATTATTTCCCACTACCTTTGCCTACCTGCTTTTCTTTCTCCCACTACCTCCCTTTCTCTCTTTCTCCTTTCCTTCCTAGCATTTTTTTCACCCTTTCCCCCATCATGACTACTTTATTTTACATGAAGTACCCCCGATTACTCAAATGAAAACTGACTACCTGCTTTCTGACTGTCATTGAACATACCTAGTGGCCTAGAATTAAGTTATTTTATGTATTTTATTTTGAAAGATCTTTTGGAATTCTCTCATATGCAAATGTTCACCTCTCTGAAAATATTGTGAATCTATTAAGAGTAGGGATAAACTCATCAACAGATTTTGCATATTTCAGATAACCTATTATTTTCTTCTATAAATTTAAGTTCCTTATAAATGCTGGATATTAGACTTTTGTTAGGTGCATAGTTTGCAAGTATTTTGTAGGTCGTCTGTTTATTATGTTAGTTTCTTTTGCTGTGCAGAAGCTCTTAAGTTTAATTAGATCCCATTTGTCAATTTTTGCTTTTGTTGTGATTGCTTTTGGTTTCTTTGCCATGAAATCTTTGCTCATGCCTATGTTCATGATGATATTGCCTAGGTTGTCTTCCAGGATTTTTATAGTTTTGCATTTTACATTTAAGTCTTTAATCCATCTTGAGTTAATTTTTGTATATGATGTAAGGAAGAGGTCCAGCTTCAGTCTACTGCATATGACTAGTCAGCTATCCCAGCACCATTATTGAATAGGGAGTCTTTTCCCTATTGTTTGTTTTTGTCAGACAAACTATCATTTTAAAAACAGGTCTATGATACTGTGCCGGTAACAGCCTTCTAGACTATTTTCAACACAAGGATAAATTTTTATGCCACATAAATTTTCACAAAACTAAATAAAAATAATCATCAAATAAATATACATAAAATATTTATTAAATACATATCACTTATAAATTCAATTTTTTACAAGGAAATTTTACAAAATAAAATTAATCACTCTGTATCTTTTCTATAACTCCGTGGTGAAACTGTGATTTACCCATAGGTTTTAGTTATATGTCCAAAAACCCAAATCAGTCAAAAGCAAATAATTCAAGAAAATATTTATTGTTTATGCTTCATAGAACACTTAACTTTGGTTTATATTTGTCTCCTTATACTATAGAATTAATCAATTTAGAATTTGATCAGAAATACTTATTTAATGATTATCACTAAGAATGCCCTTGCATAAGCAACCAACATCCATCTTTCCTCTAAACTCTTGTAAAAGCTCTCTAAATTATCTCCATGCTTGCACAGGCAGCTCTATAGTCCATACTCCACCATGTTGCCAGAGTGGTTCTTTTGAAGTACACCAGATCACAGAGGGATATTATTTAGCCAGAAAGAAGAAGAGCATCTTGCCAATTTTTATAACATGGATGAACCTGAAAGACATTATGATAAGTGAAATAAGCCTGACAGAGAAAGACAAATACTGTATGATCTCAGTTACATGTGGAATCTGAAAAGGTAAACTCATAGAAGCTGAGAGCAGAACAGTGGATACTAGTGTTGGGGGTGGGGAAATGGGGAGATGTTGGCCAGAGGATGCAAGTGTTCTCTTACAAGATGAACAAGTTCTGGTGATTTAAATTACAGCATGAGTGGTGATGGATGTGTTAATTTGTGATAATCATTAAACAATGTATATGTATATTGGATAACATCATTGTATTCCTTGAATATATTCAATCTTTACTGGCTAATTAAATATTTTATTATCTAAAATAAAATAAAATGGGGCAAATCATATCACTCCTCTGCTCAAAACCTTGCAAATACAAGGTTCCTCATGGGCTGCCTGTTCCTTGATGGTCTACAAAACTCTTGGTGGTTATACTCCCTCATATATCGCTGATCTCCTCTGCCACCTGTCCCCTAGCTTGGACCACTGCAGCCACATGGCCTTCATTGCTACTCCTAGAATACTTCCCCCTGTATACTTTGAGTCTCTTCTGTCTCAGATTCAGATATCTTTTGGCAAATTTTCTGTCTTTATTCAGATCTTTGTGCAAATGTGACCTTTCCAGAGAAGTTCTCCCTGACCTTCCGATCTAAAACTGCACCTCTCATCACTCTCTTTTTTGCCTCACTTTGGTAGTATTTTTTAAAATCATAATTTGATTGTTTGATTGATTAGTTGATTGTCTATTTCTTCTCACTTGAATGTTAGTTTTATAGGAGCAGGAATTTCATGTATCCATTGCCTTAACTTCAGAGTTCAGAACTCTGCTCCATACTTGACCCAGCTAAATAATTGTTTAAAAATAGATAGAGAGAGAGAGAGAGATACATTCTCCATTGTGACAGGTCTGTAGGTCTATTATTTAAAAAGACAAACACAAGTTATGGTATATATAGCATTTATTCTGTTAGATATACAGCTTGTTTTCATGCTTCATATTTTATAAAGTATCTTTTTGTCTTTCCTTTTGAATGTAAGGTCTTTGAGGGATGGAGTGGATTGCATCTACTGAATTACAGTGTTTTCTACAATGCCACACATGCCTTATACATTTTATCAATCAATAAGTATTTGTTGAATGTTGAAAGAATGAAGTTATTTTTATGATTAATGATTATACTCTAGTCCGGTCTTTTTTTTCCATTTTCACCTATATATTGTAGTCTATTCAGCTAAGCATATTTTGGTATGTATCTTTCACAAGAATAGAAAATGATTTTTAAGACCATGTGCTTCATAGTAAATTGAAGTCTCTTTGAAAAATAAATTCAGAAATTATTTTGAATTTTCTTGTTAAAGTTAAAAAAATTACATATTTTTTTATCTAGAGTTCTAATTTAATAAAATATGATTGCCAATGTATATATAATTACCATTTTGCTATCTATCAGCCAAAACAGCATTTGTTTTGTTTCAGCCATATGTTCTTTTCTTTTTGCTTTATGACAATCTTGTTTTTGTTCATTCATTGGAGCTGGCAGATAACTATGAGTTGGAATTCCGAAGCCAATTCAGCATTAACTTTATATCCATGACCAATGTCAAATCTGGACTCTATCTAATACAAATGTTGAGTAATCTCATGTTAATCTTCTCTGTGTAACAGTTCTGACTTGCACTAATGAACAAGATTTGAATGCAAGCTCCAGTAGATTACTCTGGTCCTATAGAATTTGCTTTTGAAGGAAACCATCCTATGGATTTATCCCACCCACCTAAGTCAGGCTGCTGTAGCTCAACAATATTTGAAAGGTCTTCACACACACTGTAATTTTTTAAAATCCTTGACTTTGTGCCAAAAATTTAAATTGGCTCTGCCATCACACTGATAAACACTAGTTCTTCAGATAATTTTATTTATTTACACGTTTTGACATTGTGTTGATTTACCATTTATTTTAACAGCTAGGAAAGGTAATACATAATTACAAACTTTCAAACACTTTATTGTAAACCACATTTAAAAACTAAAATATGCTACTCTCTAGAAGAGAATAAACAGATTTATATATGATTTTAAAGTCACAAAGAAAGATGTTTGATGTAAATATTTCTATTGTGCAGAAGTACTACAGCAAAGAAAAATTCATGGGATATTACCGTCTGTTATAATATCAGAAAATTAAATTCTAAATTAAAAAATAAAATTCTTAGCCTGTGTTGCATAAACTTTGAATGATGGTAATCAACCATGATGCATGACTAAGGTGCACATCTGTCCATATGATTTATGACAGAATATAATCAGAGAATAAGCTTTCCATTTTTAAAGAACTATAGTTCATTGTAAGAAAGGGTCATATTTAGCATGGAAGCATTTTTTTTTAATTTTATACTATTTCTTCAGGGTTTTCTCTATGTTTCCACTCAAAATTTACTCGTTTTTCACTCTTTGTACATTGCAAGTACCCCCTTGTGAACTTCCACTCAGGAAATGACATGATTTCTCTTCATCAGAGAAGTGTTTTCTTTATAAGAAAGCAATTGTACTTACGTTCTGCTTTAGCTGAAGGTGGT
This sequence comes from Pongo abelii, assembly GCF_028885655.2. Classification (NCBI taxonomy): domain Eukaryota; kingdom Metazoa; phylum Chordata; class Mammalia; order Primates; family Hominidae; genus Pongo; species Pongo abelii. The sequence continues at coordinate 92,177,988 of NC_071991.2, forward strand.
CTGTCTGTCATATGTGGCACACTTGATTGTGTAGTGATTAGTGACAAAAAACATGTAAATTAAGAGCTTTGCTAACATGAATATCAGCAAACTTTAGCAACCCTACCACAGTGAATTGCATCTTTTGAAGAGGAAATCAAGTACTCTTGAGTATTGATACTTTTGATTGACATAAATATTACACTATAGAACAAAATGCACAATTAGTTTAATTAAAGTCAATCTATTGGTAGCTAATCTTCAGAGAACATTAAAGAAAGCATTGTTGTTAATACTTATGGAGCATTTACTATGCATTTAATCATAGTATTTGATCATGTTCATTTAAATAGCGATTTAATCTTCGTTATAAACTGACAAGCGGTATACTATTATTTTCCTCACTTTACAGGTTAAAAAATGAAGGCCACAGTTGTGGTTGTTTGCCAAATTTTGTCCAGTAAATGCAGTGGTAGAATCAAGTTTCCAATCTAGACAGTGTGGCTCTACTGAATACACACATACCTGCCATGCTATTCTCCCTCAGTATTAGAAATGGAAGCCCCTCTTCTCAAATGCAAAGTCCTTCAGGAAGCCTGTATGGACTTTAAACATGACTGATGTGATTTCACATTTTTTAAATCCTCAAATAATATTTTTGTATCTTTCTAAAAAGTTATGTTTTCTTTAAAATAATTGTGTTAGTCTGTTCTCACGCTGCTAATGAAGACACACCTGAGACTTATAATTTATAAAGGAAGGAAGTTTAAATGACTTGCAGTTCCACATGGCCGAGGAGGCCTCACAATCATGGCAAAAGATGGAGGAAGAGCAAAGGGACATCTTACATGGCAGCAGGCAAGAGAGAGCGCTTGTGCAGGGAACTCCCATTTATAGAGCCATCAGATCTTGTGAAACTTATTCACTACTACCAGAGAACAGCATAGGGGAAACTGCCCCCATGATTCAATTATCTCCACCTGGCCCTGCCCTTGACACATGGGGATTATTACAATTCAAGGTGAGATTTGGTTGGGGATATAGCCAAGCCATATCCATAATTAAAATATGAATGATGATAACAGTGAGAAAATAAGTGTATTTTATTGTGGGATGCTTGTGACAGACATTTGTTCTACAAGTATTAATTCATTTAATTCTCACAACACTATGGAGTAAGTAGTATGATATGGTTAGGCTCTGTGTCCCCACCCAAATCTCACTTTGAATTGTAACTCTCATAATCTCCATGTGTCAAGGGCAGAACCTGGTGGGAGGTAATGGAATCATAGGGGGAGTTTCCCCCATGCTGTTCTCATGATGGTGAGTAAGTTCTCATGAGATCTGATGGTTTTATAAGTGTTTGACATTTCCCCTACTTGCATTCATTCTCCACCCTGCCACCCTGTGATGAGGTGATTTCCACAATGATAAGTTTTCTGAGTCCTCCCCAGCCATGTGGAACTGTGAGTCTATGAGTCAATTAAACCTCTTTTCTTTATAAATTATGCAGTCTCAGGTATTTCCTTCTTCTTCTTCTTCTTCTTCTTTTTTTTTTTTTTTTTTGTTTCCGTAGTCTGGCACTGTCAGCCAGGCTGGAGTGCAGTGGCACTATCTTGGCTCACTGCAACCCCCGCCTCCCGGGTTCACACGATTCACCTGCCTCAGCCTATCGAGTAGCTGAGACTAGAGGCATGCGCCACCATGCCTGGCTAATTTTTTGTATTTTTAGTAGAGACGGGATTTCACTGTGTTAGCCAGGATGGTGTCGATCTCCTGACCTTGTGATCTGCCTGCTTTGGCCTCCCAAAGTGTTGTGATGACAGGCGTGAGCCACTGGTATTTCTTCATAGCAATATGAGAATGGACTAGTACATAGTATTGCTATGTATTAGTATCATTTTACATACAATTAAACTAAGGTCACATAACTGGTTAGTTGCAGAGCAATTATATCAACCCAGGCAGTCTGGTCTTAGATCATGTGTATTTTACTTTCTTATGCTTATTGCTGATTTTACTGTGAAGAGAGATTGTGTTATATTGAGTCTCTGTTGCACTTTCATAAACTAGTATCCTAACATTTTAATTTTAGTGATAATTATAGTTAATTTTGTTTCACAAATCATGTAAATGTAACTTGGAAAAACATACAATAAAGAGCAATTTTCATGAATAAATATTTGTTGAGTTAAATCTGTAATGATACAGTTAGAGTTAACCAAAATAGAGAACTAATGATTATGACATGGGATTAGAATTATCAACTGGATTTAGGTTTACAAACTATGTGTTCTCCTCCATACATTGTGTCCAAATCACTTGATTTTTTCGAGGTAAACTAAAATATCGAAAACTGTAATTGTAATCAAACTTGTTATTATCAAATAAGAACTCTTTCCTAAAGTCAACAACGAAGAATAAAATTCAGCTAAATACATATTGGACTATTACGAGGTAATTCACCAATATTGATGGCCAGTATATATTTAACACACCAGTGAGTCAAACATTTCTATATACCTTATCATTTCATCTTAACAATAATTCTACATGAAAATCACAATGATACTCATTTTACTAAAGAAAGAAGGAAGGCACAGAGAGATTAGACAACTTGCACTAGTGTAACACAGCAAGTGATTTGGAGAAATTTCATGTGATTTCAAATCTCCTGCTCTCTCACTACATGACACTCCACACTGTATAATAATTGCAATTCAACAATTGTACATAGCTTATAATTTTACTGTGAAATAAACCCATGTGCAGAAAAAAATCATAATTTATTTCTCAAGTACACTACAAACTTCCCTTCTATGAACAAAATGACCTAACAAAGATACCTTAAACTGTTTGTTTATTTTTGCAAATGAAATTGTATTTCACTTTTACTTTTTATGAATAATTTTACATTTCCAACTACATGCATTCAATAATATTATTAGTTGATGCTAGCAATATACAATATATGATTAGGCTAGCATAGGAAACAACTACTTAGATTTTTTTAATAAACTTTTAGAAGTTCTTTGAAGGAATTCCTGCTGAAACTTAACTTTTTCATTGTAGTGGAAGAAACATATTATTTTAACTATATCCTAACAGAGTAAGCAAAAAGCCTATACATAGATGAATAATTTAAGATGGACAAAAAAGTAATAAATTATAATACCCAGAGACAAAAAATTATTTTCTTATGGAAGGAAGGAGATTATAATATATATACCCTGTAAGGTATTATTAAGACTAACCATATTACATTTATTACCAAATTATCTTTATGTGTGGTCAAGGGAATCAGTGCGTCCATTATCATAATCATAGTGTGGGCCCAGAAAATAAGAAACAGAAGTGTGACAGTGTCAGATATGGTAACAGAGAAGTGATTCAACTGAAGTCCTTGCTATCAGTTGGGCTCCTACTTTGGGTTTAGCAAAAAGAAATCATTTATTTTCTTGTCTTTGGCAGTGTAGTGAATTCTCTGAACCACTTCTTAGAATGGTGATTTTTAAATGCATAATGTAAAATATATAGTGTTAACAAGGAAAATCCATTATATTGTGAAAATTATAAAAATATTGAAAAATAAAAATTTGTGATTTAGCAATACATGTGCTTTTCATTTAAATCATTAAATAAGAGGATCTAGTGAAAGACGTTAATAACACAACTTTTAAAAAGTTATGAGTATAAATGAGATTTTAAGATTTACAAAAGAAGTATATTGTGATATGAAAATATCTGCAATATATTTTGGTGATAATGTCACAGACATTGCTAATACCACTGTGGTTTGTTATCTACTTTTATAAATGAAGGAAATGCCAATCTTTAGTTAAAAGTTATTTAAGAAAATTTCCAATGCAAGTTCATCTAGCAGGTGAATTTTACATGGAATTCTTGGTGGTCTGTGAATCTCCTGGCTAATAAGCCTTGGGATTCTTAGTAACTTTTACTGATGAAGTTAAGGAAATTATTATGCCACTGAAGTAAATCCTGGATATAATCTACCTCTTTACCCCCTTCTCCCTTCCTGTTTGGTGCACCAGACTTACTCAACAGAAATGCATTTGCATTTTTTACAAAAATTGCCCTTTCTTAGAGCCTAGCACCAATGAGCTGAGCACTCTGGTCTATTGACTCTTCCAGCTTTCCTTTTCCCTCTAAATATTCCTGATCACATTGATGCAAAGGCCACAGAACCTCCTAATTAAGATCTGAATCTTTTCAATCAGGTCGAATAATTTTCTAATATTGTCACTGGTTATCCAAATTCATTGAGGTTTCTCTCTCTCCATTTTCTTACCTGTACAGTGAATTTAAAATAACAAACTCACTGAAATGTTTTAAGTATTAAAATAACCAATAGGTATTAGGTGTTTTGAACAGTCCTTGAATTATAATAAATGTCCAGTAATAGTAGCTGCTGTTATTCTTACCTCTGCGCCTTGGTGACTGATGCATGACAAATTGCTAAACTAATCAACATCTATGAAGTATACTAGGAGACAATAAGTCCCTTGAAATTAAGGTTACTGTTTCATTAGCCTTGTTTATTTGCATTATCTGGTGAGTTTATATCATTTGTGATAACCATTTACATAAATACATTGAGCAATGCATTCCCAAGACCATACCTAAATGTATAATCTGGGTATGATGGGATTGCGTATTATCACCCAAGTCACAAGGTAAGAGTGGCTGTTGAAAAATATTATTGAGCAATATAAGTGTACAGGAAAGGCTTTTTATGCCCACTGATCCATCAGCTCTGTTCTATCAATCTCATTGAGTATAAAACTAAGAAATCATTTATTCACACAAGTTGCAAATCAGAATGTTTAATGGTTTCCTTATTTAAACTGTGTTTCAAAATTGTCATCACAAATCATCATTATTAACAGTTAGATGGGGGGCTGGAGCCAAGATGGCGGAATAGGAACAGCTCCGGTCTACAGCTCCCAGCGTGAGCGACGCAGAAGACAGGTGATTTCTGCATTTCCATCTGAGGTACCGGGTTCATCTCACTAGGGAGTGCCAGACAGTGGGCGCAGGACAGTGGGTGCATCGCACCGTGCGCAAGCTGAAGTAGGGTGAGACATTGCCTCACTTAGGAAGCACAAGGGGTCAGGGTGTTCCCTTCCCTAGTCAAAGAAAGGGGTGACAGATGGCACCTGGAAAATCGGGTCACTCGCACCCTAATACTGCGCTTTTCCGGCAGGCTTAAAAAACGGCGCACCAGGAGATTATATCCTGCACCTGGCTCGGAGGATCCTACGCCCATGGAGTCTCACTGATTGCTAGCACAGCAGTCTGAGATCAAACTGCAAGGCGGCAGCAAGGCTGGGGGAGGGGCGCCCGCCATTGCCCAGGCTTGCTTAGGTAAACAAAGCAACCAAGAAGCTCGAACTGGGTGGAGCCCACCACAGCTCAAGGAGGCCTGCCTGCCTCTGTAGGCTCCACCTCTGGAGGCAAGGCACAGACAAAGAAAAAGACAGCAGTAACCTCTGCAGACTTAAATGTCCCTGTCTGACAGCTTTGAGGAGAGCAGTGGTTCTCCAAGCATGCAGCTTGAGATCTGAGAACAGGCAGACTGCCTCCTCAAGTGGGTCCCTGACCCCTGACCCCCGAGCAGCCTAACTGAGAGACACCCCCCCAGTAGGGGCAGACTGACACCTTACACGGCCGGGTACTCCTCTGAGACAAAACTTCCAGAGGAAGGATCAGACAGCAGCATTAATGGTTCACGAAAATCCGCTGTTCTACAGCCACCACTGCTGGTACCCAGGCAAACAGGGTCGGAGTGGACCTCTAGCAAACTCCAACAGACCTGCAGCTGAGGGTCCTGACTGTTGGAAGGAAAACTAACAAACAGAAAGGACATCCACACCAAAAACCCATCTGTACATTACCATCATCAAAGACCAAAAGTAGATAAAACCACAAAGATGGGGAAAAAACAGAGCAGAAAAACTGGAAACTCTAAAAAGCAGAGCGCCTCTCCTCCTCCAAAGGAGTGCAGCTCCTCACCAGCAATGGAACAAAGCTGGATGGAGAATGACTTTGACGATTTGAGAGAAGGCTTCAGATGATCAAACTACTCTGAGCTACAGGAGGAAATTCAAACCAAAGGCAAAGAAGTTGAAAACTTTGAAAAAAATTTAGACGAATGTATAACTAGAATAACCAATACAGAGAAGTGCTTAAAGGAGCTGATGGAGCTGAAAGCCAAGGCTCGAGAACTATGTGAAGAATGCAGAAGCCTCAGGAGCCAATGCGATCAACTGGAAGAAAGGGTATCAGCGATGGAAGATGAAATGAGTGAAATGAAGCAAGAAGGGAAGGTTAGAGAAAAAAGAATAAAAGGAAGTGAACAAAGCCTCCAAGAAATATGGGACTATGTGAAAAGACCAAATCTACATCTGATTGGTGTACCTGAAAGTGACAGGGAGAATGGAACCAAGTTGGAAAACACTCTGCAGGATATTATCCAGGAGAACTTCCCCAATCTAGCAAGGCAGGCCAACATTCAGATTCAAGAAATACAGAAAACACCACAAAGATACTCCTCGAGAAGAGCAACTCCAAGACACATAATTGTCAGATTCACCAAAGTTGAAATGAAGGAAAAAATGTTAAGAGCAGCCAGAAAGAAAGGTCAGGTTACCCACAAAGGGAAGCCCATCAGACTAACAGCGGATCTCTCGGCAGAAACTCTACAAGCCAGAAGAGAGTGGGGGCCAACATTCAACATTCTTAAAGAAAAGAATTTTCAACTCAGAATTTCATATCCAGCCAAACTAAGCTTTATAAGTGAAGGAGAAATAAAATCCTTTCCAGATGAGCAAATGCTGAGAGATTTTGTCACCACCAGGCCTGCCCTAAAAGAGCTCCTGAAGGAAGCACTAAACATGGAAAGGAACAACCGGTACCAGCCACTGCAAAATCATGCCAAATTGTAAAGACCATCGAGGCTAGGAAGAAACTGCATCAACTAACGAGCAAAATAACCAGCTAACATCATAATGACGGGATCAAATTCACACATAACAATATTAACTTTAAATGTAAATGGACTAAATGCTCCAATTAAAAGACACAGACTGGCAAATTGGATAAACAGTCAAGACCCATCAGTATGCTGTATTCAGGAAACCCACCTCACATGCAGAGACACACATAAGCTCAAAATAAAAGGATGGGGGAAGATCTACCAAGCAAATGGAAAACAAAAAAAGGCAGGGGTTGCAATCCTAGTCTCTGATAAAATAGACTTTAAACCAACAAAGATCAAAAGAGACAAAGATGGCCATTACATAATGGTAAAGGGATCAATTCAACAAGAAGAGCTAACTATCCTAAATATATATTTACCCAATACAGGAGCACCCAGATTCATAAAGCAAGTCCTGAGTGACCTACAAAGAAACTTAGACTCCCACACAATAATAATGGGAGACTTTAACACCCCACTGTCGACATTAGACAGATCAACGAGACAGAAAATTAACAAGGATACCAGGAATTGAACTCAGCTCTGCACCAAGCAGACCTAATAGACATCTACAGAACTCTCCACCCCAAATCAACAGAATATACATTTTTTTCAGCACGACACCATACCTATTCCAAAATTGACCACATAGTTGGAAGTAAAGCTCTCCTCAGCAAATGTAAAAGATTGGAAATTATAACAAACAGTCTCTCAGACCACAGTGCAATCAAACTAGAACTCAGGATTAAGAAATTCACTCAAAACCACTCAACCACATGGAAACTGAACAATCTGCTCCTGAATGACTACTGGGTACATAACAAAATGAAGGCAGAAATAAAGATGTTCTTTGAAACCAATGAGAACAAAGACACAACATACCAGAATCTCTGGGACACATTCAAAGCAGTGTGTACAGGGAAATTTATAGCACTAAATGCCCACAAGAGAAAGCAGGAAAGAGCCAAAATTGACACCCTAACATCACAATTAAAAGAACTAGAAAAGCAAGAGCAAACACATTCAAAAGCTAGCAGAAGGCAAGAAATAACTAAGATCAGAGCAGAACTGAAGGAAATAGAGAAACAAAAAGCCCTTCAAAAAATTAATGAATCCAGGAGCTGGTTTTTTGAAAGGATCACCAAAATTGATAGACCGCTAGCAAGACTAACAAAGAAGAAAAGAGAGAAGAATCAAATAGACACAATAAAAAATGATAAAGGAGATATCACCACTGATCCCACAGACATACAAACTACCATCAGAGAATACTACAAACACCTCTAGGCAAATAAACTAGAAAATCTAGAACAAATGGATAAATTCCTCCACACATACAACCTCCCAAGACTAAACTAGGAAGAAGTTGAATCTCTGAATAGACCAATAACAGGAGCTGAAATTGTGGCAATAATCAATAGCTTACCAACCAAAAAGAGTCCAGGACCAGATGGATTCACAGCCAAATTCTACCAGAGGTACAAGGAGGAACTGGTACCATTCCTTCTGAAACTATTCCAATCAATAGAAAAAGAGGGAATCCTCCCTAACTCATTTTATGAGGCCAGCATCATCCTGATACCAAAGCCGGGCAGAGACACAACGAAAAAAGTGAATTTTAGACCAATATCCTTGATGAACATTGATACAAAAATCCTCAATAATATACTGGCAAACCGAATCCAGCAGCACATCAAAAAGCTTATCCACCATGATCAAGTGGGCTTCATCCCTGGGATGCAAGGCTGGTTCAATATATGCAAATCAATAAGTGTAATCCAGCATATAAACAGAACCAAAGACAAAAACCACATGATTATCTCAATAGATGCAGAAAAGGCCTTTGACAAAATTCAACAACCCTTCATGCTAAAAACTCTCAATTAATTAAGTATTGATGGGACGTATCTCAAAATAATAAGAGCTGTCTATGACAAACCCACAGCCAATATCATACTGAATGGGCAAAAACTGGAAGCATTCCCTTTGAAAACTGGCACATGACAGGGATGCCCTCTCTCACCACTCCTATTCAACATAGTGTTGGAAGTTCTGGCCAGGGCAATCAGGCAGGAGAAGGAAATAAAGGGTATTCAATTAGGAAAAGAGGAAGTCAAATTGTCTCTGTTTGCAGATGACATGATTGTATATCTAGAAAACCCCATTGTCTCAGCCCAAAATCTCCTTAAGCTTATAAGCAACTTCAGCAAAGTCCCAGGACACAAAATCAATGTACAAAAATCACAAGCATTCTTATACACCAATAACAGACAAACAGAGAGCCAAATCATGAGTGAATTCCCATTCACAATTGCTTCAAAGAGAATAAAATACCCAGGAATCCAACTTACAAGGGGCGTGAAGGACCACTTCAAGGAGAACTACAAACCACTGCTCAATGAAATAAAAGAAGACACAAACAAATGGAAGAACATTCCATGCTCGTGGATAGGAAGAATCAATATCGTGAAAATGGCCATACTGCCCAAGGTAATTTATAGATTCAATGCCATCCCCATCAAGCTACCAATGACTTTCTTCACAGAATTGGAAAAAACTACTTGAAAGTTCATATGGAACCAAAAAACAGCCTGCATTGCCAAGTCAATCCTAAGCCAAAAGAACAAAGCTGGAGGCATCATGCTACCTGACTTCAAACTATACTAGAAGGCTACAGTAACCAAAACAGCATGGTACTGGTACCAAAACAGAGATATAGATCAATGGAACAGAACAGAGCCCTCAGAAATAACGCCGCATATCTACAACTATCTGATCTTTGACAAACCTGAGAAAAACAAGCAATAGGGAAAGGATTCCCTGTTTAATAAATGGTGCTGGGAAAACTGGCTAGCCATATGTGGAAAGCTGAAACTGGATCCCTTCGTTACACCTTACACAAAAATTAATTCAAGATGGATTAAAGACTTAAACGTTAGACCTAAAACCATAAAAACCCTAGAAGAAAACCTAGGCAATACCATTCAGGACATATGCATGGGCAAGGACTTCATGTCTAAAACACCAAAAGCAATGGCAATAAAAGCCAAAATTGACAAATGGGATCTAATTAAACTGAAGAGCTTCTGCACAGCAAAAGAAACTACCATCAGAGTTAACAGGCAACCTACAAAATGGGAGAAAATTTTTGCAACCTACTCATCTGACAAAGGGCTAATATCCAAAATCTACAATGAACTCAAACAAATTTACAAGAAAAAAAAAAACAACCCCATCAAAAAGTGGGCAAAGGACATGAACAGGCACTTCTCAAAAGAAGACATTTAAGCAGCCAAAAAACACATGAAAAAATGCTCACCATCAGTGGCCATCAGTGAAATGCAAATCAAAACCACAATGAGATACCATCTCACACCAGTTAGAATGGCAATCATTAAAAAGTCAGGAAACAACAGGTGCTGGAGAGGATGTGGAGAAATAGGAACACTTTTACAGTGTTAGTGGGACTGTAAACTAGTTCAACCCTTGTGGAAGTAAGTGTGGCTATTCCTCAGGGATCTAGAACTAGAAATACCATTTGACCCAGCCATCTCATTACTGGGTATATACCCAAAGGACTATAAATCATGCTGCTATAAAGACACATGCACACGTATGTTTACTGTGGCACTATTCACAATAGCAAAGACTTGGAACCAACCCAAATGTCCAACAATGATAGACTGGATTAAGAAAATGTGGCACATGGGATACTATGTGGCTGCATGGAATACTATGCAGCCATAAAAAATGATGACTTCACATCCTTTGTAGGGACATGGATGAAATTGGAAATCATCATTCTCAGTAAACTATCGCAAGAACAAAAAACCAAACACCATATATTCTCACTCATAGGTGGGAATTGAACAATGAGAACACGTGGACACAGGAAGGGGAACATCACATTCTGGGGACTATTGTGGGGTAGGGGGAGGGGGGAGGGATAGCATTAGGAGATATACCTAATGCTAAATGACGAGTTAATGGGTGCAGCACACCAGCATGACACATGTATACATATATAACTAATCTGCACATTGTGCACATGTACCCTAAAACTTAAAGTATAATAATAAAAAAAAACAGTTAGTTGGTGATTATCAATTTGATATTAACATGTAATAGCTAAAGCAGTCATGGTACTAAATATAAAAATGTATATTTTTATTTTTAAGTGCATGTTTCTTTTATTTTAAATGTTAAAAAAGAACAATATTGTACGAAATGCCTAAGAATTTGTTATTGTTCATTCATTTTAATGGATAAAAAAATGGAGGCCTAGATATGACCTAAAAACATTTTATGGACAACTCTCTTTTTTTGTTTGTTTCTTTTGCTTATTTTATTATTCATGCTATTTTTGTGGCATAACAATACACCAATTGTCTCTAGATAAATTGAATTTTAAGAAACAAATATACCTTAAATCATATTTTTTTCAAAGCTTACCCAGAAATCAGATATTTTTAATACTGTTTTGCATTTTCAAGACTTCCTAAATTAGTTTCATTTTCATGGAGTTTTTCCTAAGAAATCCTGTCCACCAGAGAACAGTTATTTCAGTTAAATAATTTATTGGCAACTCAACAACCACAATAGCTGATGAAATATGTTGAGACAAGGAATAGTCAAGTATGGTGAATGTGAAATAAACCACAAATTTTAGAATAGGAAAAGCAGATCCCTGTAAAAATGAAGAATAATATCAATAAAATCATGTTATATTTGTTTTCAATATTTTAAGCTGAGAAATAGTGATATTTAAGTAAGGAAAAATTTTGTGAAAATATAAGTTAAAATATAAAAAGAAGAAAGCTATCTTACGATAAATCTCTATTCCACACACATATAAAAGCCTTAGACTGTTACTTCAACACCTAGATAGGGTGATGGACAGAAATAAATGAATTTTGATAGAGTATGCTGTCACTGATAGATAGCATCATGTGTGACTATCATATAGTCCATATTTTATTCTCTACACACAGTACTTCTATCTCTAGAAAATCAGAGAGTGAAACAGAAAATAAAATGAAGGAGAAAAAGTAAAGGAGTGTTCTCAGTTTTACTGTACTAACAATCACCATTAGTGACCCAGTTTTGTTTTATATTTTTCCCTTCCAAGGAAAGAATCTGTATATTCCCATAAGTTTTGTATAAAAGTCCCTCAAGGCTACATTGTGACTATGCTTCTTTGCGACAAATTTAGCCTGAGGGATAGAAAGAGTTTTTAGGGTCCATAAGCCGAATCTCACATTAATATGGAGAAGTGCCCTATTATGATGATGGGTACCAGCTAATAGTAGAATTTCCTAATGTGTGAAAAAAAAATGTTTTTGCTGTTATCACAAGCTTTGTGCTGGGCATACTGGTTTATTTGGAGCCTGCTACTTGTGAAAGCTTCACCTTTTCCATTTTTAGAAAATGTGAAGCAGCAAAAAGGTTTTTGACAAACCGCAGATCCTGCAGTTTAATCGGCTTGATTGTGGGCGCTCTGCAACCTCTCCTTGTCCTTTATTTTCTTTGACCACTAACAGTTTTGGAAAAAAAAAAATCTGCTTCTGTATTATAGCTTTAAAATAAAGTGATAGAATGTGATTATGGAAGATAAAAAAATCCACTTTATAAAAATATCATCAAGTAACAGGAGAGAAGATTCACAGGAGCTCTTAAATGGTAAATCTCTCTCTCTTTCTATCTCTAACTACTCTCTTAATGCTTCCAAGCATAGTTTTAATATATAGACTTATAGCACCTCTTTTATCTTGTTAATGGTGGACTTCATAGGGTGGTAATATACTATGTATGATCCAAAAACTAAGGAGTTTTTTGTATGTTTGTAAGTGAATTTTTACTTTGTGTACATTTGTTCTGTGCATCGTGAAATAACTCTTTTTTTTTTTCATTTTAAGGATTTTAAAGTATCATTACTTGAAAATATTAACTAATTGATTTCCAAGTAACTCTTTACATTGGTGCTTACTTTGGATTTAATTTGGTTACAATAGTTATGCTGCAAGTTAAAAATTATACACAATAAATTAACCAGTGGTCTTTCTAATTTGAGAAATTTTATCACAGTTAACTTCTCTCAAATTAAAATGAAAAAAAGACGATAAATGAGGTTTAGTTTGAAAACAGGGAGCACTTTTTTTTTTTTTTTTTTTTGAGATAGAGTCTTCCTATATCGTGCAGACAGGCCTTCAAGTGAACTTCCGGGCACCAGAAATCCTCCTGCCTCAACTTCGTGAGTAGCTGGGACTACAGATGTGCACCACTGCTCCCATTCTTTTTCTAAATAACAAAAGAGAATAGAAAATAAAATTAGAGGAAGAAAGACAAAATTTTAAAAACAAAAAATATATATTAGTAATACAAAAAATACCTAAAATCATAAAATGTGAAAAAGAGTAATCCCTACAATTGTATCCAATGCATATATTTAGATTAATAATCAGATTATCGAGTGAATTTGTAGTTAAAATTAAATAGCATCAAAACATCTTAATATAAAACCTAGTTATCACAGTAATCTATTTGAATGTAATTGAAATAAGTTTTTGCATAAAATTTTATGAAGAATTTTTTTGCTGCCCCTCCCCAGAAATTCTTAACCATATATCTACTGAAACATTTGCTAAATTTAGTTATTTAGAACAAGAATATGTAGTTTATTGCATTTATCAATTTCATCTTTTTTTTTAAGAGAGGATGAAATCTGAGAAAGATTTAAGTCACCAAAGATTTCTTACATAATTAGTTTAGAAAGAGATAAACTATTTGAAGTCTGTTTTTAACCTGAGACCACCTAGATGATTTTTTTATTTGTTTCTATACAATGATTATATGACTTAATAATCATACCTGCTATTTTAAAAATAGAGCTCAGAATCCTGTGTATTGTTATTGTGTCAGTCATCCAAGAAGAAATACAAAATGTGTAGACTCTTATATATTGTGGTCTTTCCTTCATGGGGTTTGTGCCTGCAGTTGTAGTGTCATTAATGAAACTAAGATTTTCAAAAGTTAAAAAAATCTGGAGGAGAATATTTCATGTCCTCTTCAGCCTAATCGTCTGCTATTTCATATCATACCTGTTCAGTGATCTGACAAATTTACTGATTACATTTATAATATTTAAATTTCTACTTGATACAATGTTTAATCTTTTGGAGTTTGATATTGGTAAGGTTAATTACCCTTCTGGAAATGATTGACTTGTTGATCTCATTCCACCAGCTGGAACAGTGAGTAGAAAATTATTCGTAGCAAACCAAAAGCTTCTCCAGATAATATTTTCAGTTAATTTGTTATTTATTCTTCATGATTTTATAGTACTATGTTGGATTTATTATGAGATTAAAACAAATCAGATTACTTTCCTCATTAGTTTTTCATTGTTTTCCTCCCATTTATATTTAAAGAAAACCAGCTTTTACTTGAAAAAATGACTTTCTAATCGAGTCTTAGCTGGCAATTTCCTCAAATTCTTGCTGTATTAAGGCAGACACAGTATAAAATCAATCTTGTCTAAAACAAGCATTGCTTGATTGTCTCTGATATGCTGTCTTCTATACACCTTTTGCATCTGTGCACTTTCTATTGCATAGTTCAGTGAGTCTAGAATAAGTCGTACTATGGTAACAAATGATCTCAACATCTATCTATATAGCTTATTACAACAAAGTTTATATATTGCACACATTATATGTCTATCATGGACAGCTTTGGCTCTGCACCATCATTCTAAAATGAAGAACCAACCCCAATCTGAGACATACTAGTCTTATGGCAGAAAGAAAAGAGCAAGAGCAGAACAATGAGCTGGATCTTAAAGCTTCTGCTCAGATGTGGCACAGGTTACTTGCAGTCATGTCCCATTACACTACATAAGTCATATGACCAAGTATAAATTCAGTGGTGTGGCAAGTCTAATCCTATTGCACGGATGTCTGTTTGTAATGTTTATGTCTCTGATATTACCAAAGAACTAAATCATTGATTATGACAATCTCTGCCTTAATTAACATTTTATCTCTTTATCTAATTGCAAAACTAGATAGACTCACTGACTGAATTCTGAGAGGATTTTATAGACATCAGACTATTAAAATGTCTAGGATATAGACCAATTTTAGAATGAACTTGAGAAACTTGAGAAGCTATCATACACACATAGGAAGTGTAAAAATGTTGAGTATTATATCTGTAAAATGATAATCCCTTTTCACTCATCATAAGTCACATTTGGGCTTACACTTCAAGATCTTGCTATCATAAACTCATTCAACGAGCACAGTTTTATCTATTACCTTAAGTGTAAAACTGTATATGGTGCCATCCAACTGAAGAAGAAAAAAACACCAGTTTCTTATCAGATAATGTAAAGAATGAAAGCCTATTGTTAAAATGATTAAGACCACAGAGGAGGAAACTAAGTAATTAACTTGATTTATTTCCAAAGAACTATGAGTCAATATTTTTGTTTTCACAGAATTACAAAACAAATAGCTTACATGAGAGGGCTTATAGAAGCATAATTTTACTCTTCCTATGATTTTAGCTGTTTTACTTTCAAAATTGGATTCTGTAGCTTAGGATGACAACAGAACTTCAGAAAAAAATAAGTATTTAAAATCATCAAGCTGATATTCTCAAAAAGTAATGACAAATACCAATGCATGATGTAATTAGAGTCAAGTGGATAGTGGATAGTGTGATTAAAGAGAAATATTTTATACATAATATTTCAAAGAGAAGAATAACAAAACTATACTGCAAATAATTTTAGAATAGGAGACAGTGCAAACATTAGGAAGGTTCCAAAATAGTGATTGTACCAAGGTTCATAACTGTAGCCAAGAAAGACTCTCTTACCGGGAGTCACGTATAGTTTATATATATATATGTGTGTGTGTGTGTGTGTGTGTGACCAGGAGTCACGTATAGTTTTTATATATATATATATACACGTATATATATATGTATATACGTGTATATATATATGTGTATATATATATACACGTATATACATATATATCTTCCCACCCTCTCATGAGAGAAAAATGGAAGGCGAGATGGATGGAGAGAAGAGAAAGAAGGAAATATTTTAAATTTGGAATGAACTTTTTTAGCAATATTAATGACAGCTTTAAGTCTTTCCAGTAATTCCACTATGTTATTTTAAAAGAAAATGACCAGTGTAAGTTGCAGTTCTAACTGCTAGTGAATCATGGCTTAATGAAAACAATTATATTATATATAATATATATTATACATATATATACACACTTATATATGTGTATATATACCTACATATATAATATAGATACACATCTATATATACATGTATTATATATTATATATAATATGTAACATACATATGTGTGTGTGTACATATATATATATACACACTACAACATCAAAATATCTTCTGAAAGAAATAGGGACTCCAGAAACGCTGGTCGTACTGAACACTTGGGCACTTGGGTGATTTAGATTCAAAGGTTACCTAATTAAAATGATAGCAAAGCATATACAAATCAACTAATAAGGATTCTCCAAAGAGTGTGTGTGTACACGTGTGTGTGTACAAGCACACAAATTTGTACATATGCATATATGTTGTAAATATGTATTTTGTATTTAATACTGTATGTTTCGTAAGGTATATATACATGTAAATAATGTGTATATATTATAAAATACATATGTATGAAAGTTTACAAGATCTTAATATATGAATTAACTCAAACATTTAAGCTCCAGGTTATTTTAGTTGTATGATAGTTTATAGAAGTTCTGTTTATTTTCTAAGGGAAATATTGTTTCAGTGTAATTTTTTAAAAAGCCTTCAGGAATGATCTTTTGCCACTGGGGATTTCTTCATGACCTTTTCATGAACCAAAACTGTCCCAAGAAATTTGTCTAGGCTGATGTAAAGTCTGCTGAAAAAGGCGCTAAGAACTTTATTTAAGGCAGCAATTTTCCTAAAGAATCTTAAATGAAGGACACATATGTTAATTTTCTATTTATATATTCTTTATGATCTCACTGAAAAATAAAAATGATGAAATTTTGAGTTTCAGGTTTCTACTCTAGAGACCATCAACAAAAAATTAGGTTTAGAAGTTGCTTACTTAAAAGATAGATGCCGTACACATTCATGACCAATTACATTTATTTTCAGCCTGTGTCAGAGGCAGTATAAGACGAGATGATACAGAGGTATTGTAGGTCCTCTGATGTCCTAGGTGTCATTTATTTGTTTTGGTGGTGTCACCCTATAATATTTTAGATATATGAAAATTTACCTTTGCCCAATATTAAGCATTATGGGTTTTCATATTTGCAAAATTGGAAAGCACTTTATAAACGTGTGTTTTCAATTCATTACAATTGTCTGTAATCTTAAAAAATAATTATTATGCATATTGGGAGATACTTGCAAAGGGAGAACATCTTAACTATGAAAAGGTTTCAGTTGAGCAACTGATAAGTTTGAGAGGTAAATTAATAGACATTTAGTTAAAATTTTTAAAAATATTTAGTTTTTAATTTGCATATCTTTTTTCATAGAAACTAAAACATTTTTCACAATTTAAATATTTTTCTGGGTACTGGAAAAGTGTACTTGCCTTCCCTGAGCAATGTTCTATGGTGCCTAATGTATATATCAACCCCTGAAGTGTGTACTATAAATCTTTACCATTCATCTTTAATCTTCTCTTCATAGACTTGGGAGCACAAAAAACCCTGTAATCTGATTTAGATAATTACTTCTACATTTGCTAAGCATTCAGTATATAAGGCCATCATTATACTCATCACATACTACAGCGTACTAACGTATTTGTGTGACTCCCTCTGTAAAACAGAGGAAAGGAGATGGGAGCACATTCCTTCATTTACTCAAATACATACATTTATTCTAATAGAGACATTCACATAAAGTGTATATTTGTTAGATATTTTTTAATGCAACTCCCTGAAGGACACTGTTCTATTCACTGAGGATATGGAAGCAACTAAAAAACAAGTCCCAGCTAGCCAGAAGGTTACATTTTGGTTGTATGTCTAATTTAATTTTGCACCTAAAACCTTGCCTGACATAGTATGTTTAATAAGTATTTTCAGATTATTAATAAAATACTGAAATCGCATGTTTAAAGATAAGATTGTTTGAAATTACTTAAATTTGCATAATTTTGGTGTACATTCAATATTCAGTGTAACAACTTCAAGCCATTAGAAATATATATATATATATATTACATCTACTAATTCTAATAAAAATCACTTGGAAATCTGCATTTAAATGAAATTAAACCTTAATTGATTTGTTTTTAATTTATTTGTATCTATTGCCCAAATTACCTCATCTTCCCACCCTCTCATGAGAGACAAATGGAAGGCGAGATGGATGGAGAGAAGAGAAAGTGAGGGAAATATTTTAAATTTGGAATGAACTTTTCTAGCAATATTAATGACAGCTTTAAATCTTTCCAATAATTTCACTGTGTTATTTTAAAAGAAAATGACCAGTGTAAGTTGCAGTTCTAACTGCTAGTAAATCATGGCTTAATGAAAACAAGTACAGCAGAAAGTATAATGTTTTATTTGTTCTTAGTACGGCCCCGTAAGAACTAGCAGACATCAGATTTGTCAAAGTCACAACTCCTTTAGAATTTCCAGGAGAACGCCAGGATCAAAGAAAAGAAATAGATAAGATAAAGAATTATCATCTATTTGTAATAGGAGTTTCCCATTTAAGTTTTACTTGTTACTATCATTTTAGAACAAGTGAAAAGTATGCTTGTTAGGAATCTTTACCTGACACTAATGGAACCTCTTTTGACAGATTTTTTTAAACAAAAATTATATGGTGTGAATAAAAAAAAAAAAACCTGTCAGGTTGGATCAGTTATTTTGTATCTGCCGGTACCTGCTTGGCTCACATAATTTCCCCAAAGCTAGGTGAAAAACTCATTTGTACAAGCAGATTCTCTACATTATTAGAGAAGATGTATATTTTTTCTTGTCAGACATGTATATTCTAATTATCATTATACTACTGAATTCAACAATATTCTGTGTGTTAGAGTGATATTTTCAACCAGCATAATGACTGCATTGAGTCAATGTGGAATAGAGATACCTGAAATAGTTAAAACCTCCATTTTGTAATTAGGCTATTTTAATTATACTTAACATAGCTTATGTATGTTTTCTACAATATTTTGATTTGATCAATGCACTTTTTAAAAATAGGAATTGTATTCTATAGATCTTGCCAATGTTTGTAGTTTATTGTCTTATCATTTAAATTTGGTTTATAGTTATAAGCATATTTTATTTTACATCTTCATATTTCTCTCATCACCCTTCTCTCACTCATTGCTTGCTGACTTTACTGCTGTTTCTGGAATAGTCAATGCATGATCTTGCCTCAGGGTCTTTGTATTTATTGCTCCGTTGATTTAGAAAACACTTCATCAAAATATCAGCATAGTCTTCCTTCAGGTCTCAGATAAAATGTTACCAATACAGAAGACTGCCCTGACCATCTCAAGCAAATGAATACTAGGATTCCTTCTATCCTATTATTTCATAACACTGTGTATGTCAGAAAGAAGCCCACACATGGTATATGTTCTATAGGCCACTGCTGGTTAGGGTCAAGGGAGAAAGGCTGACCCATTGCTAGCCTAGAAGGGTCCATCAGTAAAAGTCAAGAGGAATTTACACACCCTTTGCTGGGTCAGAGAGGTCCATCATCAAGACTTAAGTGGACACCTGAACAATCTCAACACTCCTGACATGACCTTACAGCCATCTCTCTGCTCCCACTGACCTTCAAAGACTCATCACTATTGTCTGCTTAGGAAAAATTAGGACTTAACTCATCATGTTCATTTTCTCGTTTTACGTCAGTCACCAGAAGGAACTCAGAACTTCCAGGTCATTCCTGATCCCTAAGACTCTAATCCTCATCCTTTAATTTTCTCTGTCTTTGGATACTCTTTCACTATCCTCTCCGGAACTCAACAACAAAGCCCTTTTATCTTTCACTTTTGTATATTTCCCCTTTATCGTCACCCCAAATGAAGCCTGATGACTCTGCATCACACACCGGCTTTTAAAAGGTGGATATTTTGGCAGGGCGTGGTAGCTCACTCCTGTAATCCCAGCACTTTGGAAAGCCGAGGCAGGCGGATCACCTGAGGTCAGGAGTTCAAGACCAGCATGGCCAACATGGTGAAACCCCGTCTATACTTAAAATACAAAAGTTAGCCGGGTGTGGTGGCAGGCGCCTGTAATCCCAGCTACTTGGGAGACTGAGGCAGGATAATTGCTTGAACCCGGGAGGCGGAGGTTGCAGTGAACTGACATGGCGCCATTGCACTCCAGCCTGGGTGACAAGGGTGAAACTCCATCTTAAAAAAAAAAAAAAAAAAAAAAGTGGTATTTCTCTCATACTCCACTTAAGTCACTGAGATTGGGATTGGGATAATGTTCTTTACCTCACAGTGCCGCTTCCTAATCAGTACCATTTCCCCTCCCTAAAATCTCCTAGCTATGTTCTCCAGACATCAGTAGATATTCTCTGCTACTCTGCTACTACCCCTCAGAGAAGTCTTCCACCAACCTCTGGCTCCTTCCTGTCTTCTGTTAAGATTTTAGCTGTAGCTCACTGTCACTCTCTTCAACTCCATTCCGTCATATATTATGGCAATTCCAATATCCACCCAGATGAGTCTTCAAAAATTCTAGTTTCTCAGTTGATTGACTCCTTTCCCACAAAGAACTTGTTTTCCATCTAATCACTAGCTTCAGATAATTTCACCATCTCATGATGCATGTATCCAAGGGATGTTTGGTATAGTATTGACATTGGAGTTTTAAAAGCTTGTATATACATTTGAGATACCATTTTCTGATAACTTACCTATACACCTACCATAAATTCTTTGCTTAAAATAATTCACTAAATTTTATCTAATCCTATCACACAGTAAGGGATCCAAAAAATGTCTGCCGAAAAATGCATATAGGATAATATATTCTATTTTTTAAATATATGGTAATATAGAAATATTCTATAGTTCTCAAAATAGTACAGTAAGAAAAAAACAAAGATTGGAAAGAAATACTACTTTAGAACCTGTATCTTTTTATTTTTTTTACTTTAATAAGATTAAAATGTTTAATAAGGTTAATAACTTAGCTAATGAATCTCCATTGCATACTTTTTTTGTTTTCACCAAATTTTACTTTTTTCAAATATATTAATTCTTTGGCCCAGCTTTGAATTGTCTTTGTTTTCTTTTCTAAGTTATTTACATTATTTATTCAACTATGAAATGTGTACAATTGTTACAAAGCATCTATTTTAGTATAATGAAATTTTCCAAAGCACGTTTTAAATTTCATGTTTGAAAAATTCTGTTATTTAAAATTTCTATTTACTTTAAATATTTGGTATATTTCCTTTATTCAGAAAAAAGAAAAGATTTTGTTAAAGTGAAATCCAGTTACTTACTAACAGTGCCATGAAATTACTGCTTAGCTGGGTTGTCAGTGTGAGCCTTTCATCATCAGTGGTGAAAAATGTTAATGACATCATAGTATTATGGGCAAATCAATAGAGCATGTTAGTGTTTTACCTAATTCTCAAATAAATCAGTTATTCTTTAGTAGAGCCAGAGCCTAAATAATGAATTTTTTCAAAGCACATCAAATCCGATTAGTGATTACAAATTGTCATTTGTTTGGATAAGCCAGAGTAAAATGTTTGCCAAATTCAGTACCTGCCTTCCATAATTCCTTTACCTTCATACATTATATTATCCCACACAAGATAGAGGGGTTGTTTGAAGAAATTTAAACTGACTTTTAATTAAGTGGAGCATATATTAATTGATTGGTAATTGTTTGATTTATATTAAATTTTAAGAATAAACTTGTTTATTTTTATAGGGTATTTAAAGTGCCCAGGTACTTACAATAACAAGTTGGACTGAACACATTGTATCTCAGGAATTAAGAATTTTTCCTAAAAGAAGGTAAGATAATTAAACTTATACACATTGGCATGTTAATAAGTTTTAGTGAAAATTTAGAGATCCTACTGCACTTCTGTGGCATATAATTTATAAGATAATTTTTAAAAATTAAGAGCACTTTCTTTTTTTGTTTATATAGTCTTCTGTAGAATTATTTGGGTAGATGAGAGGGCTCCAACATTTAAAATAAAAATCAGTTTGTAGGAATTGCCATTCGAAATGTCAAGAGGTGGATTGCTACCATTTTGGTTTAAAAAAAAAAAAATCTCCAGACTTGGGAATTTCACTGGGTTTGTGATGTTCCCCAGGAGCCACAGAGCAGAGATAGCTGGAATGTGAGCGTATTACTATCCACAAAAATCCTTTGGCTAACCTGCCCCTTCTACATTTCTTGGCCCACATATGGTTACTATCATCCAGAATCCACTCAAAGGCTGAGTGCCACACTCAGGGTGGAGAAGTCAGTTTATAATGTGTTACACTATCTTAATTTTGACCTCACATGTGAGATTGAAATATCACCTGTAAAGTAAAATACAGTCAGGAAATCTGAATGTATACATACTGTATTACTTATTTTAATGCTTTTCAACCATAAAGGTTTCTCAGGATTCATTTCATTGTATAAAGTAGGAAGAAAATTTGGCAACATTAAGTTTACCATTCCACCACCGTTACATATGTTGCTATTAAAAGGAATGGCTACAATGAACAAAGAAATGAAAACATATTCTTGAAGATCTATATTGTATGGGACTGTTAAGATGAAGTAACACTGAATTTAAATATGTTTCTTTTTTTCTTATGGACCTTTGAGTAGAATAAAATTCATTTGTCAATTTTGTTTTGATTTTTATTTTAGTAAATCTGAAGAATTCACAATTTTATTGGGTTCCTTTTGATTTAACTGGATGATTATTCCCATTTAATGTGAACAAATACATTTTTCTCTAGGTTATTCATATTAGTACCAATAAAAGTAAAAAATTTATGAAAAAATATATAATGCTATATGTAAACATCATTTAAAAACACAAAAACATTTATCATATAAGGCAAAAATTTACTGATTTAAGAAGTATGTTGAAATTGTTAGAGTTCATATCAAGTTGGTAAGGATATTTGATTCTTTTATGAGAAATATACCTCGTATCTTTAGAATTGGTAGAGCACTAAAAACCTCAAAAATGACTTGTAGTGCCACTTCTCTAATACATACATGTACATTTATACATACATATATACCCACATATATATAAATTAATATGTGTATATATACATATACAAATTAATATATATGTGTATGTATTCATTATTTGGCTAGAATAATTTTCAGACTTCCACAATACTAATTTCCTGGATGTTATTTTTTATGAGTGCATCACACACACAAAGACTAAACACTTGCTTCCTTTAACTAAAAACTCTGCTCCTTCAGTTACAATTGCTTCCAAGTTCACCAGTAAAGGAGGCGAGATTCATGAGATGAATTTCCTGGGTACTAATTAAAATCTGTTTCAAATTTTTAAAGGCCAAAGTTATACATAGAGCTGGTGTTGCTGTCATTGCCACCATTGTCTTTTAATGTTTATTTGGAATCAAGCCAGTTCTTAAAAATTACTTTATAAAAACATCAAGAGCTCAGATGGATGAGTCTTAAATCACTGAATGCAATTGACAATATACACATTGAATTGAAACAGGATAGTGGATAGAAGTCAACCGATGAAAATTCATAAAATATTTAGCAAATATGACTAAAATTTGATGAAATTTTACTTCCAGATATTGCATCTAATAGAACTATTTGCAGAACTTAATTTATGATTCTAAGTTTTGGGTAACACACATATAAGCTAGGATACATAAATATCAATTGGTTGGAAAATATCTGGTCATCTCAAATTGGGGGCTATCAGACCTTCATTTTATCTATTCTTTTTGCTTTTTTTTTTTTTTTTTTTTTTACTGGAAGTAACCTGAAAAAGAATTGTTAACATATCAAATGAGTTTTGAAATAGCTTATATAAATAATTATTTAAAAGCATAGACAATATATTTTTCTTGTCTAATTCTGTCAGTAAATAACTTATTTACTTAAGCAATGCCTACATAGCAGGATCCATGATACATTTATTTCCTCTCCCAAATCTGAGAATAGTTCTGCCATTGTTGACTATTCCCTCAACATGGTTCCATATATGTTTGATTCTAAACAAATTCTAGATTAAATATATACAAATGCCTTACTAGCATCTCATAATAAAGATGTCAAGCATTTATTTAAAAAGTGGAAAGTAAATAAAATTCCACATTAGCTAAAAGTGAAATTGAAAATATGTGGATAACAAGGAAATAGATAAACACCAGAAGGCTAAGATCAACAGTACTATATAATTTGCTATTTTAAGTTTAAATGCATTTATTTTTATATGATCATTGAATAAGTTTGATCTGGTTTGTAGGGATATGATCACTTATGAAATTGCACTATAGACTCAGATAGCACTGGAATTCCAAGCTGTATCACTATTTGGGAAAATTATTCTACCTAATTTCATTTTCTCATTGATACATTAGTGCCAGCAGTACTTAATTTTATTTGCTTAACTTACCTAAATATTTTGAAATATTTTATAAATTGAATTTTGAAATAGTTTTTCTTTTCTGTGATTAGTTTTGAGAGTATATTCATCTTATTTGTAAAAGCATTCTACTTTTTTAATGATTGAGTATAATTCTTATTTTTCTTTTCAAGATTGTAAGCTTTTTGAAGTGGAAAATATTTTCTTCTTTTTTTGAAAAGCATTCTTTATTTGGCAAGTAATTATTTATCATAACACTTTTCAAAAATTGTATTATTGATTGATCCTCATAATCTGGTGAAGTACTTGGAGCAGATAGAAAATTACTCATATATGTTGGAGAGGAAACAGGTTCAGAGAGAATAAGTGACTTGGATGAGGCTAATGAAGCAGAGCCAGCATTAGAAACTAGAACATGACTTCTGATTCTGTGCCTTCTCCTACTATACTTCAGAGCTTTCTGCTTCAATATATTATATAATTGAATGTTTACTTCACATATTTTTCAGAAATACATCTATTTTGTAAATTAAAGTATTTCTGCCCATGTTTCTAGTTTTTAAACACCTTCATCCATGAGGCGCTTCTTTTAAATGCTTTATGAACCCCTATTTTTTTCTTCCTTATGCCTGCCTCCACACACCAGTTTAAAGGGACAGGCAATATTACTTCAGTAGTGAATGAAAGAAAGAATAAGAACCTTTTGTATAGAAATATGGCCAGTGAGTTGAGTTAAAACAAAGCCATTAAGAGCATTTAAAATTCTCTAGAAAATGTTAGGATGGATACTCCCAAACTTACAGTGGGGTTACATTCTGATAAACCTACACATAATTGAAAATATAGTAAGCTGAAAACGCGTTTAATACAACTAACCTACCAAACATGGCAGCACAGCCTAAACTACATTAAATATGCTCAGACACTTATATTAGCCTAAAGTCAGACAAAATTATCTAACGCAAAGCTATTTTTTAATACAATGTTGAATATCTCATGTAATTTATTGAATATTGTACTGAAAGTGACAGACAGAATGGTTGTATGGGTATTCCAAGTACAGTTTCTATTGAATGTCTATCATTTCTGCATCATTGTGAAGTTGAAAAATTTTTAAATCGAACCAGTGCCAGGTCGGGGACTATCTGTATTTAACAAACTAATACATTTTTTTTTTCAAATGAAGAATAGTCAATATGTTCACCTATTATTTTAGCTGTTACTAATTGTTACTTAATTTTGATTTTCAAATGAGTTGTCTTAGCTTATACCATATTTATATCTCAGTCTGTTTTCTAACCACTTACAAGATGTTTGAAGGAACTAGAACATGTTTTCCCTATTTAAAAATTCCTAGGCATTTTTTTTAAAAAAGAGATGGCTTGGGGATACTAAGAAAATTATGCTGTAATTGAGTGCACATTCAGTTTTAGTAACAAGCAACCTTAGTGACCCAGTCAAGTAGCAAGCTCTTACCTCATGGCCTTGACTCAAATGTTAGTGCCCACAGGGTCATAAAGAGTGCTTAGAGGCTTGGTTTTGCCCCTGAGAGAATCTAGCTTACATGCCTAACCTCCTCTGCACCCAGTGAGGGTGGGGATTGGAATGCCTATGAGTAGGTGTGGAATGTCACCTACCTCTTTGAAAAACTTCATTGCATGTTTGCACAAGTCCAACTTCAACTTCAGATGGCGTAGTTATTTATTTATTTATTTTGCTGGCTAATTATTTCTTTCCTCAAACTGTTCTTTTCTTTTTCTTTTTCTTTGATAATCTGTACTAAATGTTTTTAGGTCTACAGAATTTCTGAGCCAGAAGGAACTTAGAAAAATCATCTCAGTGTTTACATTAAGAAATGGGGGAGAAGATGAATACAAATTACAGAAACCAAGATCCCCAAACCCCAACTCTAGTTCTACATTTTTTTCCCTTATGTAGTAAGATCTGGCTCTCAAGATATTCCTTTTACTAAACTTTCTTTTTCATTTATTTTGGGAATCTTTTGATAGTTTCCATTATTTCCATTATTCATTATCATTGTCATAAGCAGCAATTTTTGTTTTTGTGAACAAAACAAATGTGTGACCCCCTGTTCTACCAATAAAAGTCTGTCAATGAGTAAAATTAAAGGAGCAAGAAAGATTGAGGAATTTTTAAAATACACATCTAATATAGCACTTCAGAGAACCACTCTGTTTGG
The DNA here is from genome assembly GCF_028885655.2 of Pongo abelii. Classification (NCBI taxonomy): domain Eukaryota; kingdom Metazoa; phylum Chordata; class Mammalia; order Primates; family Hominidae; genus Pongo; species Pongo abelii. The sequence continues at coordinate 92,204,817 of NC_071991.2, forward strand.
GGAAGGGGATTTTATGGCTGGCTAAATATTTGTTGATACATGTATGAAAGGCAAAACACTGCATAAAACTCCTTGAGGTATGTAAAAATGTTTTGGTGGAGTCCTCTGTACACATTTGTTTCTCTTTATTAACTTTATTGAGGAATAATTTAGATGAAACAAACTTCGTCTATTTTAACAGGCTCAGGTTTCTTGAGTTTTAATGAAGTGTATATCCTTTAAACCATTACCACAAGCAAAATCTAGAATATTTTTATCACCCAGGAAAAATTCTTGCTAATTCTTTCCTTTTTTGATACTATGCATTAATTTCTATTTCATATAAATAAGTATATAAATGTAAGTGTATACTTTTTCACTTAGCTAACAATTTATACATTTATCTGTGACTTATGTGTATTAGTAGTTGATTTTTTTAAATTACTGAATGGTAGTCCTTTGAATGGATATACTCTATGGATATACTACATTTGGTTATTCATTCACTTGATGGGTATATAGTTGTTTCCATCTTTTGTCCTTTGTGAATTGCTTTCCTATGAGTATTTGTATACAAGTCTTTGTATGAATATGTGTTTTCATGTAGTTTGAAAAATACGTGGATTGGAAAATCAGGGACATTTGGTAGGTGTATGTTTAGCTTTGAAGAAATGACAGTTTTCCAAAATGGTTGTACCATTTGACATTTCCCTGAGCAGCGCGTGAGAGTTCCTGTCATTCCGTATCAGGGCTCTGCAAACTATAGTACTTAAGCCAAATTCGGGTTTATTTGTGAATAGAAGTATATGGGAACACAGGCACATTCGTTTATGAACAAGCTGCTTTCATATTACAAAGGCAGAATTAAGTAATTGTGAAAGAGACCTTATGGCCTTCAAAGCATCAGATATTTACTATTTAGCCCTTAAAACAAAAAAATTGCTGACCCCTGCTCTACATCCTAGCAAAACTTCATGTTATGAGTCTTTAATGTGTATGTGGTGGTATCCAAACAGGTCTTTAATTTGCATATGTCTGATAACTGATGATATTGAGTATATTTTAATTTGTGTATTTACCATCTACATGTCTTCTTTCCTTAAGTACCTATTCAAAACTTTTGCTCATCTTTTTCATTGGCTTTCTGGCCTTATTATTATTGAATTATAGGAGCACTTTATGCATTCTGAAGACAAATTCTTTGATATATGCATGTGTGTGTGTGTTTTGTGAATATTTTCTACCATTCTGTGATTTTCTTTTTCAGCTTCTTTTGAAAAGCAAAAATTTTATTATTGATGAAGTACAATATGTTTTTCTCCTTATTTTTTCACTTGTGCTATTGAGTACTATCTAAGAAGCCTTTGCTTATCCCAGAGTTAAAAAGTTTTCTCTGATGTTTTCTTCTAAGAGTTTTACTCTTGTAGTTTTCAAAGTTTATAATCTGTTTTTGATCCATTTAACTCCCCTCCCCTGCAGGAGAAACATCTCCTGAAATTTTTATTGAATTTTTTTAATCCATAAAATAATTAATATTTCTCTGGTTATCTTTTTACTATTAATTTCTAAATCTATAGTCAGAGAACATACTCTGATAGAAATAATTTAAATCTATTCAGAGTTGTTTTAAGGCCCAGAATGTGTCAAACTAAGTGACTGGTCCACTCACATTGTGTACTTTTCAGTTAATGACTATATCCTCTAAAAATATCAATTAGGTCAAGATGCTTCAAGGCATTATTTAGATGCACCAAGATTTCATTGATATTTTTGGTTCTTTTTTTTTTAAATAAAATCTCTTTTAATAACTATGCAATGTTCCTTCTCTTCCTTCAATTCAGTCAAGTATCTTTGTACTTTTTAATTCTTTTTTAGACTTATAAATTGACTATTTTGTTATTATCTGCTTTTTATTTTTATATTTGATAATGTTTTTGCTTTTATGTCTATTTTAGCTGGCATTCATATAGTCATTCCAGCATTCTCATGCTTATTATTTGTGTCTTCATTTTAAGCCATATGTGTAGTACTGCTGTTGAACATTTAATATATTCTGATTTCTGTTTCTGTGTAACATGTAGCCCCTACCAAAATAAAAAGCATTTAGGATTTTATTTTTATCACTGATATTTTCAAGTGTAATTATGTTATGCCTTTTGGGATTTGCTTTATTTTGTTTTCATTATACTAAGGATTAAGTACATGCTTTCCACCTGAAAACTCATTCCCTTCAGTTATGGGAAATTTTCTGTGTATTTATATCGAGATGTGTATATGTGTATGAAATGTATATATATGAAATATATGCATATATATTCTTCCCTCTAGTCTGTTAGTCCTAAAAATATGATATTTGACTTCTTTAATTGATCCACTAATTTTGTTTTTTTTTTTTCTATTTTATTTTCTCCTTTATGAAAAATTTTCTTGACTTTATCTTCCAACAGTTCTACTAAAGTTCTTATTTCAGTTATCATAGTTTTAGTTCCTAAGTTTCTTTTTCTTTCTTTTTTTTTTTTTTGTGACTGAGTCTCGCTCTTGTCACCCAGGCTGGAATGCAATGTCATGATCTCGGCTCACCGCAACCTCCGCCTCCCTGGTTCAAGCAATTCTTCTGCCTCAGCCTGCCAAGTAGCTGGGATTACAGGCATCCGCCACCATGCCTGGTTAATTTTTTTGTATTTTTAGTAGGGACGAGGTTTCACCATGTTGGCCAGGCTGGTCTCAAACTCCTGACCTCAGGTGATCCACCCCCCTCAGCCTCCCAAAGTGCTGGGATTACAGTTGTGAGCCACTGCTCCCAGCTGCAAGTTTTTTATAGTCTTATTCATTTGTTTGCTTGTTTGTTTTTAATAGATTAAATGTATTTTCTTACTGCTAGAGAATATCATTTATAGTTTTGATTTGACATGGTCTTCACGTTCCTCATTATTTCCTCCAAGTTCTTTTTATATTAGAGATTTTGGAGGGTTTTGTTCATTATTTATATTATCAGCTTTCCTCATGGTCAAGTAATTCTAAGCTGTCCATTGGTATTTATAAGTGAGAAATCAAGCCATTTTTGAAAGTACTCTGTTGGATGGGAGTTAGACTGGGTATGGAAGAGGTTAGAGGGTGTTTTGTGGATTATTAGACTGCTGTTTATATTGACCAATAAGTGCATCCGTCTTTTTACTCTGGACTACAAAATGATTAGTCAGGGCTCTCTAGAGGGACAGAACTAGTAGGAGACATATATATTTATATACTGTTTTATATCTTTATGAAAGGGAGTTTATTAAAAATAATTGACTCACAGGATCACAAGGTAAAGCCCCACAATAGGCTGTCTGCAAGTTCTGCAAGTTAAGAAGCAAGGAAGCCAGTGGTGGATTAGTTTGAGTTCCAAAACCTCAAAAGTAGGGAAGCCGATAGTGCAGTGTTCAGTCTGTAGCTGAAGGCCCAAGACCCCCTGGCAAACCACTGAGTAAGTCCAAGAGTCCAAAAGCTGAAGAACTTGCAGTCTGATGTTCAGGGGCAGGAAGCATCTAGCCCATTAGAAAGATCAAGGCTGGAAGACTCACCAAGTCTGCTCTTCCATCGTCTCCTGCCTGCTTTATTCTAGTTTTGCTGGCAGCTTATTGGATGGTGCCCACCCAGGTTGAGGATGAGTCTGCTTTTCCCAGTCCACTGACTCGAATGTTAATCTCCTTTGGCAACACCCTCACAGAAACACCCAGGAACAATACTTTGCATTCTTTAAGCCAATCAAGTTGACTCTCAATATTAACCATCACAGATAATATGTAGAAAGTTCTTCAGTGCTTTTTAGTTTCTTCAATAGTTGGCAATGGAGAAATATCTGCTGATTACTGATATTTTTGGAACAAGATATAGGGAACTGTCGCCTCCTCATCTCTTCTTCTAGTAGAGTATGCCGTTAGCGCTGACTATCTCCCAGTTTCCTTAGAGTGAATGGGCTTGCTTATCCTGAGAGGTCTCTAACTCCCATTTGCTAAATTAATAAATTTTATGTGAATCTATTATTCCCCCAGTTCCTTGAAATCTTATGTTGAGGTGGTCACTTTTATCTTTCCTCCTTGTCTTAATGGATGAATATATTTGTTTGTTTATTTGTTTTAATTCTCTGCTATGCCTTTCCTGGGGTTAAGAATGGGAAAGGAGATTGACTTTTGTGCTTAATCTGTCTGGTTTCATTAGAATTCATATTATGTTCTTAATAAATAATTACATAATTTTCATAGGTTTATTTAACTCAAATGTTATTATGAATGACGGCAATATGTTTCCATAGGTTTGATAGGCAGAAGAAATAATTTCCTGAGTTTCTCAAAAATAAGTATCTACAGTATCAGTGATGAATCAGTTCTTCCTCCTTTATGGCCATATTTTTAGGATCATTTTATAACTTATTGACATCTTTACCACAGGAAGAGACAAAGATTCACATCTGTCCATTTTAATACATGCTAAGACGTTTTAGTAAGAGGTTTAATACACGAGAGATTGGGAATTATTGGCTAAAATGATGCTTTCGGATTATCTACAGATTTCATTACTCATGTTATTTCTGTCCTCCTATTACCATAGGTAATTGACTAGAGCTGAAGTGGGAGTATAGACTGAAATACAGTTGCAGCTCATCTGGGTTTCATTAAAACTATATCCCTGTTGAGCTACAACTGGACTTTGCAACAATTTATGTCTAGGAGTGCTACCCACAGTCATTGGGAATTTGTCTGAGGTCTGAGACAGTTGCTATGAAAACTGTTCCACTCCCTCTTCCTTAGTGGAAATGTAACCAACAGTTAGCCAGAACTTATAATAACAAAGGTAAATAAATAATTATAGAGCAACAGGGTATTAACAAAATTGAGACTTGTAGATCATTGCACAAAGATCTATGTAGATTAGTTATTTTGATTGGTATTCTGGAACAATTTATTTTCATCTATACTACAAAAGTTGGAAATTAGACCCTCAAAGTTTTAGGGAATTTTATCTCATTTTATTCTAAATATGTGTTTGCAAGTGCCCTTGAGCTTTCTTTGTTAAGGAAAATTCTGTTTGGTTTCTAAAATTGTGAAGTCAAAAAAATTAAGATCAAATTATGGAATTATTTTTCAATCAGAAGAGCAGAGAAGTTCAGATAAAATTACTGAACTGTCTATATTTTAAGTACTGCTTTACCAAGTGTGATTAAAAACTCAGCTGGGCACAGTGGCTCACACCTGTAATCCCAGCACTGTGGGATGCCAAGGCCGGCAGATCACCTGAGGTCAGGAGTTCGAGACCAGCCTGACCAACATAGTGAAACTCCGTCTCTACTAAAAATACAAAGTTAGCCGGACATGGTGGCGCATGCCTGTAATCCCAGCTACTCAGCAGGCTGAGGCAGGAGAATCGCTTGAACCTGGGAGGCAGATGTTGCAGTGAGCTGAGATCGTGCCGTTGTATTCCAGCCTGGGCAACAAGATCGAAACTCCATCCCAAAAACAAAGATAAAAATAAATCTCAGAAAAGAATATCCAACTGCTTTTAGAAAGCCATCTTACTGAATACTATGACAAAATTGACATAATTTGAAGTGGTTTTCAACCTTTAAATATCATTTCATGAATGTGTGACATTTTGATTGGAATTTTGCCATAAAAACATCTATTTTATAAAATAATAATGATATTTAAAAAGATTGTTCCCTTAACATCTTGTAGAATTTGCTACTCACAATATGAAATTTCCCTTGGATATTGATTTAAAAGCTATCACAAAGAGTATGGAGGTACAAAGATGAGTAAAATAAAAGCATATGCAATCATAAAAATGTTTCAGGACATCTAGATTCTAGTTGTTTATACCATTAGAAAAAAACAATTGCAGTTTTATAATAAATTTAAATAACATCCCAAATTTCTTTTTTAAGTGGTAAAGAAGCCCCTCTAAAGCAGCACTACTCTAACTTGCTACATAGGCTTGCCACTCTGCTACAGATTCATTCAAGAAAGCAATGAGACCTGATGGAATGAGGAATTTAAATTTTTATTACTGGATAATATGTAAAACAAATATCCTTCCACCTCTTACCATGAATCTCATGTAATTTCTAAACTAGTAGATAAGCGTGTTGCTCAAATTTATGATTACAAAGAGGGTACACATGTGAAGCAGCCATTTTGATAGAATTACATCATATGATTGGTCTGTCAAAATGCCTAATTTTAATCTCATCCTCTAATCTAGCTAACGCTATACAAACCTTCATATCTTAGCTAAATGGCACCACCACAAAAAAAAAAAAAAATACGTTCATATTTTACAGTAATCCCAGCTACTCGGGTAGCTGAAGTGGGGGTATACTTGTTTCTCAAGACAGGTCTTCTATATATTACATTCTTCTCTTAAGTCAGGAATTTTAATTCTCTATGTACTGTTTTATCTCTTGTAGTTGCTCAATTAGTAACTTACTTGTGTGATTAAATAAGCTTACATCTAAATATGACGTATTTTGCTGAATCATTTTCATGATTTCTTGCTGCTTCTAACAGAATATGAGTAGTGTATTATAAAAGTGGCTTTGAATTGTAGATGTATAGATATAACTTGAGTTATCAAATCCAGATATGGTAATATGTTATCAAAAGCTTTTACAATCATTACCCTCAATATATTGGTTTATTTATTTTCAGAATCATAATGAAAGTATTTTATTATAACTGAGAGTAAAGTGCCACCAAGAAGAGGTACAAAATGTAGTTGAAAAAAAATTATTTTTTAAACTTTGGCTTGAATATTAGAGGGCATAGTTACAAATTTGTTAACTTATTAGTTGCTTCTTTTTTAAACCAAAGACAACAAAATTAGACTTGGAATAGATTTTTAGGTTGCTCTGCATAATTTATTTACATATAAGGACGAAAGAATTGAGAAAAGAAAGGCAGGCTGATTTGTCCCAAATCACACAGTTGATAGAAAGCCTAGTTATGGAAACCTAATTTTGAGACCTATGAAGACAGTTTTCCAACTGCAAACATGTGGATTTCATTTCAGATATTTTCCAAATTTAAAAATGTATTCTTTTGAAAAATTTTGCCCCAAGCAAAAGATAAATTGCAACATTCACATTTTGTGAATGACAGAAATCTTTACCTCTACAGCCTGGTTGGCTTAATGCAAGGATATCCAAAAAATATAATGAATCTAATGTCACTCATTTAACAACAAAATGATACTGTCAGCATTTTGATTAATGTCTATTTTGAACCAAGAGACCATTGTCTTATAGAAATATTCTAGACCAATTGCTAGTCTAGACTACAAAGTTGGACAGAGGTACCTTCTAAATCAAATCCTTTTATATCCCACAGGCTGAGATCATGCACATCTGAGATGTGTTAGTTGAAATTCCACACAGTCTTCAATTGCCAAGTTTCAATGGAATGAACATAATACTAAAAGTAAGGAAACTAAGAAAAATTAACATTAAAAACTTTTTGCTATATAAAGGTTCTACAGAGAACAGCAGGAAAGAAGGGCCCCCAGCATTCTCCACTCACAGATTTAAACTTGAAGCTGACCTATTGTTACCTCCAGGGAGGAACTGGGAAAAAGATTTCAAGATTGAGCAACCAATTATAATTAACTCAGAAGTATTTTCTCAACAACTTTCTGTGGGGGGACACGTATGTATCAGATGTGATTCCTTCACTCGCAGCTTGATCAAAGTATCTGACAGTTTGATTGAAGATGTATTCTCACCATTTTACCAGTTTAACCTTTATTTTCTGAATATTTAGAGGATTACAAGTATTATTATAAATTATTGGAGTAAAAGAGGAGTAAAAATAAATGTCCTACAATCAAAATATGCCATCATGAGAGCAATATTGTAAAATTTTCAATGAAATATGTTAAGTGCTAAAATGGCAGAGTGCCCACTTCTCAGTCTTCATTTAGCCTTCATGTAACTCCCATGAGAAGAATATAGGAATTTAATTTATTTTATTATGGTGATAAATATGGACAAATAACCTAATGTAAAACTGGGCAAATCATATAAATAAGGGATTATCACAAACCAGGCTAAAATATGCAGCAAACATATGAAAGGTTCTAAAGCTTACTAGTAGGAAACTGCCAACTACAGCAGTAAAGAGATACTGTTTTCCTTCCTCCAGGTCAGTGAAAATTAAAAGTGGGGAAGCCAATCAGTGTTTCCTATGGTGCCAGGAAGTAGGCATGCTCATGGCTTGTAAAAATTCAAAATTGCTATGAATTCATGAAAAGGAATATCTACTAAAATAAACATGTATAATCTTAATAAAATAATAACGAACTAGCAAGACAAATAAACAAGGAGAGAAGTAAAAAACCCTCCAAAAATATCCAAAATGTTCATCACTGGGGAAAAGTTAAGTCTTGTGGTTATGATCCATATTATTGAATATTTTACCTTGATTAAAAGTGTTTGTCAGATCCATACATTTGACTGGAGGCTTTCTTTTGACATGTTTTGTGAAAAAGACATTTTTGCTAAACAGTGTTTTTATTGTGACACTGAAATACTGTTTTTTAAACAAATAACAAACTCATTGTGTATGATATATAAGTATACATCTTTTCATCTGTGTGAAGAAGGATATGGAAAAGGCTGTTGTTAACCTTGGAAACCTGTAGCATAAGAAATGAAGTTCACACACGGATTGTTGTTAATTTTTCCCCTTACACAGATTCTTATATTTTGACTAATTCAGGTAAACCTATTAAGATTTTGCTTGAAAATATTAATTGTAACAAAAACATAAAGAAATGCTGTAAAATAATGAGAGGAATGAACTTGAGATATTTTTGTATTACTAGTGTTTATAATTTATGGAACTGTGACTTCTCCCCATCCACCTGTATAGATAATTAAGAATTTAATGTTGTTTTTAAAATTAAGATTTTTAACAAAATATATAATTGTTATATTTTTTGCATCTGAAAATTAACTTGATACCTTTTCTCATGTCTATTAGTAGGTAGATTGGAGTAGATAATATTGTCTTGCTTTACAAATGACTTGCCCTAGTCTACATGCCAAACACACACAAAAAAAATTATTGATTCATGTTCAGAAAGAAACTCTGACACAGTTATATCAATCAAAAGGCAAATATAAGAAAGCAATTCCAACTCCATTGAGAAGTTATTCTTTCAACAAAACAAAGTGTTGCTAACTGGCTCTGAATAGGTAATTTTGTCAGTCCATGGCATAGGGTACAGATAAAACAGCTAGGCTGATGCATCACAGCAATGGTTAGTATGGATCTTTGAATTTTAATTATGTTCAAGTTAGAAACATTTTTTAAAATGTGCTTTAGGTATAGACATAGAAATAATTATTTTTCTTCCTTATCCATCACCCTGCAAAAACTAAGTTTTTATAACTAGTGCTTTGTCCAATGAATTTGTAAACATAAATTCTACAATTTTGCTAGAACTGTTTTTAAATTTCTACTTCTATATAATGTAATGCAATAAACATGTACATTAATTTCTTATACATACATTAATATATTTACCATTTAGGCCTCATCTACATGGTCAACATGAAAAACTTTCAGAGAACAGGGCAATATGTTTTTCACAACATAACCTAGAAATATATGTTAAAATATTGATTTAAAATATGTCCTAAGGCCTTTGAAATGTAAAATAAAATATAATTTCTAATAGAAATGCAAGTCAGCATCACTTTATTACATTCTTTCTTTACACATTCTTGAAACTATCAAGTTTTGTGGACCATAATGTCACTAATGTTACCCTCTGTGGTAAAGTTTGTTGGGGAGAGTTTAGGAATAGGTTTTGGCCAACCCCAATTTGTGCATTTTCTACCTCCTACAGATTTTTACATAGTATTGGCTTCAATTAACTAAAGTATTGAGGATTGCTTCTATTTTCAGAATAAAGGCTCTTCTCTTACATGTTTTGAGTTTTATCTACTCAGGTGATTAAACTAGACCCAGAGTTTACACCAAGAAACGGTTGCATAATGTGGTAATAGTTTTTTTTTTTTTAGTCAAGTATTCAATGTCACTTAATTCTGAATAAATTACTTTTAATAAATACATGAAATTAATAATAATGCTTAGCAGGAATTTTTAAACTAAATCTTAATAAAACCATGTACCATAGTAAGTAGATATTCTACCTTCTCATTTTCCTTACAAATAAGCACTGACAATTAGGCAGCATTTAACATTTAGCATGCTTATCTTCACAGCTGCAGTGGCATTGAAGGTGATTAAGAATGGCAAGAAGAGTTTTCTTTTGTAAAGATTTGAAAATAGAGGGAAATAATGATTTATTCTCCCTTGCTTGTTGAGTGGTTAGAGGTAGATAAGCGGATTTGTAGTGAGGTCATCAGTCACAATTGGTTGGTAATTTGAAAATGGATTAGCTTAGAAGTAGCAATTTCTGCTCCATGGGTTTCAGTGAAAAAGTCTGCCTAATTCTGTAAGAGACCTCATAAACTGGCAGAGATCAATGCCTACCTAATGTGCCATTATGCACTGGGCACACTTCAATGATTACAGCACAGCTGTGGCTGGGTTTTGCTTGATATTTCTTTAGCACTTGCACCACAGGTGCTCCACATGACTATTTTGCCCAAAGGAATAAACTCTTTAGGGAATTAAAATGGAGGAGCAGTTTTGCTTTCTAAGAAGCTTTTCACGTTTGAACTGAGGAATGGCCAGTGTCAGATGTCAGTAATGTTAGCCTAGTAATAAATAAAGACTAAACAACTTATGGGGAGAAAATCATCTTCTATTATATTTCTAGATGGCCCTTTCTTATTTTAAAAATTTTGTGGGATAATACTACCTGCCTTCGTAACTTGAAAGAACATGGTAACACAAATTTCCAAATGGAAATGTTCAATGTTTATGAAATAGATTATTTTTTAATGGAAGAGACAGCATTACGTAATTTTTTACGTTTTTCTGATAGGTCATGAAAATTAGTTGGCAATGGAGAAGGAAAAGGAATTCAGTAAAATAAAATAAAAATTGAATGTAAGATACACCACTGATAATCCTTAGTCTTATGATCCCAAGATTTCTGTACTGGCTATGTGCAAATATTATATGTTGGAATAATGGGTAAAATATATTAAGAACAAATAAATAATTTGAAATGCAAGTCTATATCATGCAAATAATAAATTCTGTTTTACGTTTTACACAAAGAAATACTAAGTAATATTACCTAAAAAATTATTTATTTATCTAAAAATTTATTATCTAAAATTTTTATCTTATAGCTCATTAAATATAATACGATAAATAATGAGATGCTACAAACAACATTCCAAGGTAATATAGCACACAGAAAGGAGTTTATTGAGAATAATTTATGATTGATTCCTTGGTACCAGCAGGAACAATATGCGGTATACAATCTAACTCTTTACAGTCCAGTTTTTAATGGAACATCAACATAAGTTTACAGTTAATCAGCAATCTTATCAGAAATGTTAGCTCTCATTTAGGTACCTGAACTTTTCAAAGTAAAAGAAATACAATACAATGATTAGACAAATAATGCTTTAAGATTTTAGGGGCAAAGAAAAGGGTTTTCTGTTCCAAATTATTTCTCAATCTGCTCATGTAAAATCTTTTCAAGAGGGTACAGTCATCTAATCCACAGTTAAATGTTCATCTCTGAATGAAGTGGTCCAGTAGAGGTAACATTTACTTGAAGTTTAGTACATGAAACAACAGTAGCAATAGACCCATTTAGTACTTCCATAAAAGTATGTTCAGATTTCAAATGAATAGTTAATTTTTAAAAGGGCTTACTTCAGAAGAGAACTGCTATTCTGGTGAGAGGACTTACCATGCCATGGGAGTTGTGGGGGTTGCTGTAGGAATTTGGGAAAGGAGACAATTTGAAGGCTGTCACGTGAAAGGAAAGTGAAGCTTCAGCTGTGTGAATCCCCTGGCTAGTACTCAGAATATTATGGCTCCTTAGACACAGTTAAGATAAATAGGAAAAAAAAACAAAAAAACTCTTAAATGTGTAAAATCTAAAAATGGAAAGAGTATAACATTGAAAGCAATACAAAAGATAACCCTTTTTCAAAGGTATTTAAGATCAAAGAAGAGGTCCTCGGATTCTAGATGAGCCAAGGACACAGACAGTTTTTTTGTTTGGTTGGTTTGGTTTGGTTTTTGGTTGTAAAAACAGCTTTATTGATGTATAATTTACATACCATACAATTTACCAATTTTAAGTATACAGTACCATGTACATTTACAAGGTGGTATAATTATCATCACAATCTAATAATGGAATTTTTTCATCTTCCCTAAAAGAAACCACTAGCTGTTACACCCCATTCTTCCACTTCTAACCCTAAGCAAGCACTAATCAAATTCTTGTCTGTATTGATTTGCCTATCGACATATCAATGAAATTATATAATTTATGTTCTTTTGTGACTTTTCACTTAGCATGTTTTCAAAGTTCGTTCAATTTTAGCATGTATCATTACTTCACTCCTCTTTATTGCCAAGTAATATCCCATTGAATGGATACGCCACAATTTATACACCATTTATCAATCAATGGCTGTTTAGATTTTTTCTACTTTTTGGTTATTGTGAGTAGTACTATGAATATTCATGTATAAGTTTTTACATGGGCATGTTTTCATTTGTCGTTGGTACATATCTATAAGTGGAATTGCTAGATCACATGATAACACTATGTATAACTTTTTGAGGAACAGCCACACTGTTTTCCACAGAAGCTAAAATCATTTTACATTCTCACCAGCAACATGCGTGGATTCCAAGTTCTCAATATCCTTGCTAACATTTGTCATTATATATTTTTTATTATTGCCATCCTAGTTTTTGTGAAATAGTGTCTTGTGCTTTTAATTGCATTTATTTTGTGTTTGTGCCTCTATCTTTATTATTTTTAGTTTTTATTGATAATAATTGTACATATTTATGGGGTATATAGCATGGTATTTTTATACTTGCATATAGTGTGCAGTGATCAAATGAAGATAATTGGCATATTCATCACCTCAAACAGTTATCATTTCTTTATGTTGGGAACAGTCAAAATCCTCTTTCCTAGCTATTCTGAAATATACAGTAAATTATTGTTAACTGTGGTCACCGTACTGTGCTATAGAACACAGGAACCTATTGCTTCTATCTAACTGTAGTTTTGTACTCATTAATGAACCACTCCCTATCCTGTCCTCCCACCTACCCTTTCCAGTTTGGCAATCACTATTCTACTCTCTACTTCTATGAGATCACCTCTTTTAGCTCCCACATACGAGTGAAAATGTAGTATTTGTCATTCTGTGCCTGGCTTACTTCACTTAACATAATGTCCTCCCGGCTCATCTAAGTTGCTGCAAATGAGAAGATTACATTTTTTTTTTTAACAGCTGAATAGTACTTCACTGGATGTATATATACCACATTTTCTTTATCCATTCATTTATGAGAGGACACATAGGTTTTTCCATTTTTTGGCTATTGCAAATAGTGCTCCAATAAACATGGAACGAGTGTGTAAGCTCTTTAGCTTACTGATTTCCTTTCTTTTGGATATATACCCAGTAGTGGAATTGCTGGATTATACAGTTTTTTTGTAGAACCTCATACTCTTTTCTAAAATGACTGTATTAACTCACATTCCCACCAAACAATATATAAGCCAAGTTCAGAGAACACACAGACAGGCATGGTTTTTTTTTGTTTTTGTTTGGTTTGGTTTGTTTTTTTTTTTTTTTTTTTGATGGAGTCTTGCTCTGTTGCCCAGGCTAGAGTGCACTGGTGCAATCTCGGCTCACTGCAAACTCCACCTCCCGGGTTCAAGCAGTTCTCCTTCCTCAGCCTCCCGAGTAGCTGGGACTACAGGCATGCACCTCCAGGTCTGGCTAATTTCTGTATTTTTAGTAGAGACAGGATTTCGCCATGTTGGCTAGGCTGGTTTTGAACTCCTGACCTCAAGTGATCCATCTGCTTTGGCCCCCGAAATGGTCTTTGAACTTCTGTGACCTCATTGTGTTCATTTATAAAATGCATTGATTAGATTAAATATCTTATGTCCTGACTATTTTAAAATGATGTAAATTACTTTGTGGGTGCCACTTATTTGTGTAACTGGGTAGCATAAATTTAATTCATTTAAACATTCAATATTTTTTAGAAAAATTTACTTTAAATTTGTTTAAAGATTAGCTGGGCATGGTGGGCCACATGTGTAGCCCCAGCTATAGGGAAGCTGAGATAGAAAGATCTTCTGAGCCCAGGAGTTCAAATCCAGCCTTGGCAATATAATGAGACACTGCCTCAAAAAATATAAAATAAAAAAAAAAGATTACGTATATAAACATTTTAAGGTTCGTTAAATTTTTAAGCAATAAAGATGGAAGTATCTATTTCCTGAAGCATGGGAAAATTGGACTACACATTGTATCTACACGTGGTACAGTGATGATTCTCAGAGAGAAACTGGAATATAAAAGGAAAGTTTCTCTTTTGTTACCATTTTTCTAAACCCAGCATTGAAACCTGTTATTATTTTTGTATACTTTTATGAGTTTAAAAATTAACTAGTCAAATTAAATAGTCCTTCTCATTGTCTTATAAGAACTTTCTAATGCAAACCACAAAAGTACATGCTGAGTTTTCAGATACTATGATAAATCAGTTGCAAACGAACAACACTTGAGTGCTTGACATGGCTGGTGTACACAATGGTACACTGAACAGAATACTGGTGGTGCTAATTTCACTTCATATACATTTTCCTCCAAGTAATACACAAAATCATAAATCTGAAAAAGTAGTTTTATCCACTTTTCAAGGTAAAGGAATATATAGATAGGGAAAAAAATTAAACAAATTGAATGAAGTGATATGGAAATTTAGTAAAGTGAAAATTTGTATTATTTGAGAAGTAAGATCATCTGTTAGATTGGTGACTGAGGTATACAGTTTGTCACAGTCCATTCTTCCAATTAGAAAGACTTCTGAAATACATGCTCTTTTGGAATTACTGAAAAACAGAAATACTTTACATTCAAAGCAAATGGAATATACTAAAAATGTTTTAATTGCCTTGAAAGTAAGGAAAAATTAACAAAAAAAATGGGAGTGATGTTCTTTGGTAAGTTGAAGAATGTGTTAATTACCTTGATTGTGGTAATTATTTCATACATCTTCAATATATACATCTTTTGTTTGTCAATTATACTTCAATAAAGCTTGAAAAATTCATATTGAAACAACCAAAATGCTATGATTCTAGGCTTCGGATGATTTGGAATGAAAAATTAAGAGAACGTGACAAGTTTAGTTAATAATAAACTAAGGTAATGCAAACTTTATTTTTTACTTTCATCAAGAGATAAAAATAGCCTGACTATGATATGAAGCAGAACCTAGTATGGTCCTTGGTATGTAGCTGGAGTTAGTCATTTTTAGAAATTGAATTATTTAATTAATGTGAGTATGTAATGAGTCAAACACATAAAGGAATTCTTTGTTCTGTGTGCATGTTATAAAAAATAAATATAGTTTTTAAACATTACATATTCTATGCAACACAAATTATTCATTTTAAATATTACATGTAGATTATTGGTGATATAAATGACATCAAATATTTAGATCCTTGGAAATACATGATTATGGCATTTTTAAATGATGCAAACATAGTTCCTTGCAATTAAAAAGTTGAAACATCAAAACCTCGCTAAGGTCCTAAAACAGTGCAACATATTCTTGAATAATAAGAGCTCTGAGTTAGGGTGTGGATGGAAAGGGGTTTTTTTTGGTGGGGAAAGTGGACTACCTTTGAAGTCTAGCTACCTTGTCTTCTATTTCTCTGAACTTTTACTCATATTCTGAGCCCTGTATCTTTAAAGAGCCATTCTGAGGATGAATCAGATAAAGTGTTAACATGATTTTTGTCAAAAAAGTAGCTATCATTATCTAATAAAATACGAATCCATCAAACTATAGCTAATAAATCAGAGAGCTTTAAATACTGTTTTCTTTCCTAAAGACTCATATTTATATTTGTTGTTTATCAAAGTCTACTATTTTAGATACATTTTCAGCAATTCTTGAAATAATTTTTATAGGATGGCATCATATTTCACAATGAAATTCTATGCCCACTCCTTCCTTTATCTACATTACTCTCGATCTGTTCTACATTCCTTCACTGTCTGCCACTGAATTCAATGTGAACTCAATATGTGAATGAATGAATTTAGTTTGGATGAATATCAAATCAAAGTCATTACAGCTACATTGAGGTGCCTCATATCTATTTAATTTTTCTTGCTTTAGATTAAAAAGTCCACTAATATGTATTTTTTAAAGTTGAGATAGAAAGAGAAGGTGAATTTTAAAATTTTTTAACAAAGTTGAACCTGTCAAGACTTCAGCGGAATTTTAATCCTTACAGTTTATACATTGAATTTGAGGGCTATGCTTTTGTTACCAAAGGAAAGGAAATGTTTCTTATTTCTTTCTTCTTTTTTTTTTTTTTTAATTGAGATGGGGTCTGATTCTGTTATGCAGGCTCTACAGTGCAGTCAATCATGTCTCACAATCATGTCTCACTGCAGCCTGGACATCCCCAACTCAGGTGATCTTCCTGCCTCAGCCTCCCCAGTAGCTGGGTTACAGGTCCACACCACCATGCCCACTAATGTTTGTGTTTTTTCTGGAGACTAGGTTTCACTATGTTGCCCAGGCTGGTCTCCTGAGCTCAAGCAATCCACCCACTTAGGTCTTCCAAAGTGCTGGGATTAGAGGCATGAGCCACCACGCCTTGCCAACTATTTCTTTATATTCAACTTCCCTTATGAGAACCAAAGGTAAAACAAACAAAACATTAAATGAAACTCTGAGGAAATTTAAAAGTAATAAAGATTTCTTATGCTTGAATTTATATCAGTCACTTACAATTGTTGGCATCACCAGCCTTTACAATGTAATATTTACTTGAAAAAGAAATATAATAAGTTTTCTATTAAATAAATAGGGATTTATTAATTCCTACTGCCATAACTGCATGTTTTAAAAATTAAATTTCACATGGATGCTTGCATGTATATGTGCACATATTTTTTTCTTATATACTTTTGTTATGCCTGTATTGCTTTCATTTCCTGGAAAAACCTTTGGTAGAGCATAAAGTCAAAAATTCTTTATATTTGCCTTTTGTTTAATGTCTTCCCACAGGTTTTCAGGCACCTGCTATATTGTCTTCTGTATTTAAACAGTAAGGGAAGTAGACTTATTACAGAGGGAAGTTTGATTTTCTTTTCTGAAGCCACCTGGGAATTGTAGATAAACAATATAAGTAAAATGGGAGAAAAATGTTTGAGACCACCACCACCACCATAACACAAATAATAAAATAAAATAAAGCTTTGGTTACATTGTCAAAAAAAATAAAAGAGTACAAGAGAAGTGGAGAATGTGCACTGCCAAACACACATTGAGACCTGCTGTTTTCCCTGTCGGTGTCCACATGGCTTTGATTTTCATCTAATTGCAAGAAAACACAAACATTGGCAAAGGCTTTACTAGATGTTTGGTGACCCCACTGTGTTAAACAGAACTCGAATTTGTGTGCCTGAAGCAAACCTCTGTATGATGTGTGTGTTTGGCTTTTATTCCCAGAAATTTAATAGGTCCATCAATCAAAAAAAGGAACATAATCTAGAAAATTGGGGAAGAGATTTGACAGTGAGTTGAAAAAATAAGCACATTCCCCTCCTTCATGACCCTTGTTATCAATACCTTTGAAAAGAAAAATCACTCAGTTCAAAAGACACAATTCCTAACTGGAATGCAGTATGCTATTTAAAGTGCTCAATACTCTTTACAGAAAGGGACACAGAAACTGAAGGTCAAGTTTTCTTTTCATTTTGATGAGTTCTAGGAGACGAAGCATTTTACCATTCTACATTTGGCCATCTCCCTAGCCTTGTCTGATCTCACCCCAAAATTCGGGGAGGAGATTCTGATGAACTTAGATGGTAATACTGTTAACTAGGACAGATTTAGGGCTGTGTTTCCTATTTTGTCTTTGTTTCAGTATTTCAAAGTCAACTTTGAAGATTGTTCCTGAATCACTGTGATTGAACAAAAAGAATATGATACTTAGAAAATGATAATCGAATCCTTTGACTGTCAGGAGAACTAGATTGAACATTCCTTTAGTAGGCAGTCCCTTTGCTGTTTTTACCAACTAGTGTCAGCCGAAAGTTTGAAGCAAAGACCTGCTCAGAGACAGATACACATAGCATTTACTTTAAAAAAGAATGTAAATGCTCAAATTTCCGTTAAATATAAAATTAAATATAAATTAGTCATCTGATTTCTTTGTATCATACAACTATCTAAATTTAAAAACAAATCAAAAAGGTCATTTTCAGACATGATGTTAATAACCATAACAGCTTCATTCAAATCTTTTGTATGCAACTTAGCATTTATTGCTTCCCCAATCTAGCATTGTCAGCAGTTCTGGAACCAACATGTCCAAAGCACGTAAATCTTAAATAATTGATTGTCCAGTATCCAGGAAAAAAATTTAAGGAATAAATTTAATTTCTTTTATTCTTAAAAAATGCAAGGTATGTTTACAGAATGAAAGAAAGTGGCATTTTTAAAATTCTGACAATCTTTGTAACTGGAATTTAAGAAGTTATGTTTCCATATGCAAAATTAAACTAAGATCAGCGAATCAGTGGCATTTATAGCATTTACTTTTAAATTAGTAAATTCCAAGTCTTATTTTATTTATTATTATGTTTAACAACACTTTTACTATGTGAATTATGTGGAAAAAACCCTGCATATATATCTAATAAGCAGCTAGTTTGATACTTTGTTTCTATTATGCCATTTTTGTTAATATCCTCTTTTTTTTTCTGCCACATGCAATCAGTTGCCAACTTCTATACATTCTTCCGTAAAATATATCTATTTCAGTAATTCCATTTTCATTGATAACACCATTTTTGGTCCTCCTTATGTTTCACTTAGTAAATGAGAGCACTGGAAAAGAATCAAATATTATTTTGAGTGTTTTTCTTGGATTTTAAGCCTAATGATGTGTAACATTAACAGTAATAGTTGAACAGAAATATTGAGGAGAAAAATGAGTGTAGGTTTGATGAGATTTGACTTGATACATTACTTTAGAAGTCCCAACCCATAGTTTAACACATGCGTGTATTTGATGTATCTGCCTTCCATGCATTCTGGAAATGGTTAGTATGTGTTCATTGGTATACTGCTTCTAGAATGGTATGATGTTGGGTGTGCTGAGAAGATTTAAATGTTCCAGTAAGTTTGGAAGCCAAGCTTCCTCTTACTGTTCATAACCTTTAAACCCCAAACACACACACACACAATTCTTAAAGATTAACAACTTATATTAACCTGTTAAAATGCTTATTTTTCTCTAAATAAAATTTACGTAATTTTATTCATTACTTCAAAAAAAAAATGTTTTTTTTTAAAATGGAGTCTCACTCTATTGCCCAGGCTAGAGTGCATGGTGTGATCTCTGCTCACTGCAACCTCCACCTTCCAGGTTCAAGCGATTCTCCTGTCTCAGCCTCCCAAGTAGCTGGGATTACAGGTGCCTGCCAACATACCTGGCTAATTTTTTTATTTTTAGTAGAGACTGGGTTTCACCATGTTGGCCAGGCTGGTTTCAAACTCCTGACCTCAAGTCATCCGCCTGCCTTGGCCTCCCAAAGTGCTGGGATTACAGGCATGAGCCACTGCACCCGGCCCCAAAATTTATTTTATCATGGAAGTTTTTGTTTAGTTTTGGTGGGGTTTTCTTGGAGAAAGTGTGAGAGAGAGCGCAGCTGTTAATAGATACTATACAGAAATGAAAATATTTTTTCTTTAGAAATCACTGGCTTAACATTATCTACTAACTTAGAGAAGGTTGTTAGAATGAGAGAAGCTTACAAACTTCACAAATGGAAGATGTTTTAGGATAGGAAAGACAATTATGTTTGTTAATAAATGGGAGAAACAGTAAAGATAATAACATTTTAACAAAATATGATGTTGCTAAAAAATATGAGGATGCTTAGAATACATATTAATTTAATTGCTAACATAAAAAATGGATTTATTTACAAAGCTTTTAGAGGTTAGCTGTTCTGGAAGTTGAATAAATAATTGGCAAGTTCAAGGAGAATGAAATTATTTTATAACAGCCACAAAAGGAAATGCAAAAAGGAGTCAACTAGGAACCTAGGAATAATTTTTTTTTAACTGTAAACCAGCTTTGAGGATCCAGCAGTGACTAAAAATCATGAATTTACTGTGGAGCTAATTAATAGTGGTGGATTTATTCCAAAAAGGTTGATGTTGTGACATATGCACAGATGGTAGAATTTCTATATACATCATCCTTGTCAGTGCAAGGTTGGTGCAGTTAAGGGCTCAGGTGATTCTGAATATTATAGAAAATATCGTTTAAAATGGACAATCAAGAAATTCCATTTCAGTGTGGCTTCTGGGTAGCAGACAAATGGCAATTTCTCTGTTCTTTTAAATATCCATGAAGATACAGAAGAAAAAGAAAACGTCTCAGCACTATCAAAACACACTTTAATAATGATGAACATTTGTTGAATTCTAGCTATGCCAACCAAGTATTGCCATAAATATTGACTCAGTTTCTCTTTTAAAATATTTTATGCCTATCCATATTTTCCCCCATTTTATAGCTGTAGACATTGAGATAAGAAAGCTACGTAAAACACTCAAGATTGCACAGCTAATGAGCAACAGAGATGGAATTTGAACCTACTGAATGTAGCTGCAGAGTCTGTTCTTTTGAACACCACACTATACTGTCTAATATCAAAATCTATAAGAAATTGATAATGATTTCAAATTGGAATAAACTGACAAAAATACAGTTGTAATGAAAGAAACCCAGGCTATCATTAACTAAACTGTTTATCCCTTTTTTTGTGGAAAGTAGTCTGGGTCATCCCTATCTAATCCTATCCAAGTATAATCCCTGGGTGATGCTCACATGATTGTCAACACACTAACTCCACATGTTGATTAACTTCCACCCAGTTTCCATGTAAGTCTTTGAATCTACCATGGCTCACGTGGGCAGTATCCCCAGGCTGCTCTTTCTTGTCTTCAAGTGCTTATCATAAGGCTGGCCTTTCCTTTCAGCACCGCAGACCTCTTCTATGGATGATCTCTATTCTGCTCCCAACCTCCTCGATCCAACCCTCATTATGATAGTAACTGAGAAGTAAGGAGGCAGAATCTTCTATCAGAAATGGGTTATCCTAGAGATCAACCTTCACTCACAACTAGAAAAAAATACTAATGGCTTTAAAACTGCTTTTCAAAATTCAAGAGCAATGGGTGGCAAATCTAAATGTGGCATCCAGTTTCTAACATACCAGTGAATTCAAAATGAAATTATACATAATCCATATAACAAAAGTAAAGGAGATGGCAAGGAGCCAGGGCATTAAAGAGAAGGACAAAGAAGTATATTGTTTATAACACTAAGTTGGAACATTCCATATTAAAAGATTCATTCTGTCATTTAGGGCAAAAATAAATAAATAAAACTAAATTCAATGAATACTATGTGAAAGATCAAATGCTTAAAATTTGCTATTGTGAAAAATGCCAGTGCAATTTTTATATTATTATTTCTATACAGCCTGCCTATTTATTTATTTATTTATTTATTTATTTATTTTTTGACACTGAGTCTCACTTTGTCACCCAGGCTGGAGTGCAGTGGCGATCTCAGCTCACTGCAAACTCCGCCTCCCGGGTTCAAGGAATTCTGCCTCAGCCTCCCCAGTACCTGGGATTACAGGCATGCACCAATATGCCCAGCTAATTTTTGTATTTTTAGTAGAGGTGGGGTTTCACCATGTTGGCCAGGCTGGTCTCGAATTCCTGAACTTAGGTGACATGCCCACCTCTACCTCCCAAAGTGCTGGGATTTCAGGCATGAGCCACCATGCCCTGCCACTATACAGACATTTTAAAGAATAAAGAGATGTAAGGGAACAAAGGATTACTTACATATTGATAAATGATACGTAATTCACAATATGAGCATGGTGTAACTTTAATTCTGAAATAAATTGTCGTGGTACAGTGGTCTTTTAAAACAAGCTTCCTGCCATCACAGATCTTATAGTTTAGCTTAGGAGAGACTGTGATTTGTGCTAATAAAGGTATATAAAGCATGCTGTGGACATATAGAAAGAGTAACATCTAAATCGACTGGGAGGCCAAACTATGACTGAAATAACTTTTATTCAAAATTAGATGCTGGGTGCGGTGTCTCACATCTGTAATCCCAGGACTTTGGAAGTCCAGGGTGGAGGATCGCTTGAGCCCAGGAGTTTGAGACAAGCCAAGGCAACATATGAAACCTCCTCTCTCCAGAAAAACACAAAAATCAGTCAGGCACAGTGGCATGTGCCTTTGGTCCCAGATACTCAGGAAGCTGAGATGGGTGGATCACATAAGCCCTGGAGTTCGAAGCTGCAGTGAGATGTGGTCACACCACTGCACTCTAGCCTGAGCGACAGTGAGACCTTATGTCAAAAATAAATAAATAAGTAAAAATAAAAATATATGAATATGTCATTACTTGTCAAGAGACAAAAAAGAAAAATGTAACAATGGAGACCATGGATCCAGCCAATATCACACATTCCTAGTGAGTACACTGGCTTCCAACTATTAGGTATTTGACTAACTTCAAGAAGTTTTCACATATAGTCTACTATTTCATATTAGAAAATGTTTTGTTGGCTTTATTTATGTCTTCTTATGAAAATTAATTTTATTTGGAAAGCATTCAAACTTATTGAAAAATTGCAGTAGTAAAATGAACTCCCACAAAACCTTTGCCCCAAATTCAATTTTGCCCATTGTCCCAGGCAATTACTCCAACTGAATCCAATCCAGGATGGTCACTTGAAATCAGTAGCCATGTCTCTCTCATGTCCTTCAATAAGAGCATTTCCTTAGTCTTTCCTTAACTTCTACAATCTTGACTTTTTTTTTTTTTTTTTAAGATTATAGGGTATTGATTTTGTAGAATGTTCCTCAATGTGGAATTTTCCAGTATTTCTCCAAGGTTGTATCTACTTTATGCATTTTGGGTAGGAAAGTACAAGAGTGATGCTATGTCCTTCTTATTACATCCTATTAGGTAGTATATAATATTGATGTGTTCCATTTTTGTTGATATTAGGTTATCTTAATCAAGTTATCTTAAGTGACCAAGTAACCTGGTCACTGCCAGGTTTCTCCACTAGAAAGTTACATTTCTTTTTTCCTTTGCAATCGGTAAGTACTTTGAAGAGAGATACTTTGAAACTAAATACATATCCCATTCTTAATCACATTTTATCCATTTATTTTATAAACAGTTGATAATTTTGCCTAATGATTACTATGATGATTGTCAAATTGTTATTTTCACATTTATTTTAATGCATTTATTAGTTGGCATTCTAAGTAAAAGATTCACCTTCTCATTCATTTATTCATTTGTTTATATCAGTGTGAACTGATGAATACCTATTTTATTTAGAGTATTATAATAATTACTATTATCATCTCAGATGTGATCAGTGGAAGTCCCTTAAGCTAGATCCTTAATCATTTTACATGTGATATGGTTTGGATATGTGTCCCACCCAAATCTCATGTTGAAATGTAATCCCCAATGATGATGGTGAAGTTTGGTGAGAGGTGATTGCATACTGGGGATGGATTTCTCATGAATGGTTTGGCACCATCCCTTTGGTGTTGTGCTCATGATAGCAAGTAAGTTTTCATAAGATCTGATTGTTTAAAAGTGAGGCTCCTTGCCAACATTCTCATTTTATCCTGTTTTCACCATGTGCTCTGCCTGTCCTTCTTTGCTCTCCACCAAGATTGTAAGTTTTCTGAGACCTCCCCAGAAGCTGAGCAGATATCTCTATGCTTCTTGTACAGCCTGCAGAACGATGAGCCAATTAAACATCTTTTCTTTATAAATTACCCACATCAGATATTTCTTTATAGCAATAAGAACGTTCTAATACAGAAAATTGGTACCAAGGAATGGAGCGTTGTTTTAAAGATACCTGAAAATGTGAAAGCAGCTTTGGAATTGGGTAACAGGCAGAGGTTGAAAGAGGGTAGAGGGCTCAGAAGAAGACAGGGAAGAGAAGGGAAAGTTTGGAACTTCTAAGAGACTCATTAAATTGTTGTAACCCAGATGCTGACAGTGATATGAAGAGTGAAGTCTAGGCTAAGGAGGTCTCAGACAGAAGTGAGAAACTTTTTGAGAGCGGGAGCAAAGGTCACTTTTGTTATGCTTCAGCAAAAAACTTGGCTATATTGTACCGCTGCCCTAGGGATCTGTGGAACTTTGAACTTGAGACTGATTATTTAGGATATCTGTTGGAAGAAATTTCTAAGCAACAAAGCATTTAGGATGTCACTTGGCTGCTCCTAACAACCAATACTCATGCAGGAGGAAATAAATGACTTTAAGTTGAAACTTATATTTATAAAAGAAGCAGGGTATAAAAATTTGAAGAATTTGCAGCCTGACCATGTAGCAGAGAAAGAAAAAACTTTTAGGGGAGAGGAATTCATGCAGGCTGTGTAGCTACCACTTACTAGAGCAATTTGCATGACAAAAAGGAAGCCAAGTACTAATATCCAAGACAATGGGAAAAAGGCCTCCAAGGCATTTCAGAGACCTGTGCAGCAGCCAGTCCCATCAGAGGTCTTCAAGCCTAGAAGGAAAGAATGCTTTTGTGAGCCAGGCCTAGGTCCCCATTGCCCTGCTGCAGCCTCAAGACACTGCTTCTCCTTTACCTTCCACCATAATTTTAAGTTTCCTGAGGCCTCCCCTGAAGCAGATGTCTGTGTTATGCTTCCTGGACAGCCTGTAGAACCATGAGCCAATTAAACCTCTTTTCTTTATAAATTGCCCTGTCTTAGATATTTCTTTATGGCAACACAAGAATGGACTAACACAACATCATTCTTTGAGTATTTCATTACTATCTGGCACAACACAATATTTCAGGTTCTTCTCAGTCACAGCCCATTTTTTAAGAAGCACTGATTTCTTTCAGTCGAAAGTATGTAGCAACCAAAATTTCAGTAGTAGATGCGCTCATTATTTTGTGGATTTTGCTATTCACCCTTTAGGTGGACAGAACTAGGAAGTATATGTATTCACACACACACCCACACAACTTTACGTCTCTATATGTATCATTACATCTATATCTATATATTAAACCATGATTTCATACCAATACTCCCAATTTTAACCTACTATCACTCATGCATGCCTAATAATGTTTGCAACTGGAGAGAAAAAGAAAGGAGGGAAGGAAAAGATTAAAAGGCCTTCGTTATTGCTGATTTTCAAAAAAGACTTCATCATCATCTTCAAAGACTCATACAACTGTAGACATGAGAGGGATGCCATTTTGTCCAATCTTATCTTACATGTAAAATAATTGATATAGAGGGAAATGAAACTACTTGGCAAAGCAGCACATTTAGGTACATATAAAGCCATAAATTTGACTTGGAACTCATAAGTGGCCTAATGCTTTACCCACAAAACATTATTTTACATTTAGTTAATAAAAAGGAAATAAAATGACTAAGTCTGAACTATTTAAGTTTCGTATTCATCGAGGGACTGCCATGATCTAGGAACAATTTCATAAATTGAATCTTTCAATCTTTTCAACAAAACATGTAGCAGGAATTAAAAATCCATTTTGTTAATGAGATCAGTATTCAGAAAGACTAAATGAAATGCTTAAAGTATAATAAGAGCACTAGGCAGGCATAGATCAAATTGTGTTGATTTTAAACCAGCTGAGCCTGATAGTACATTACTATATAAAATATTTGTAATAACAAAAGAAGGGCTGGAATGAACCATGTCAAATGGAAATCAAATTAAAATAATCAGTACTTTTTGAAATTAAATTGTTTTAAAATTGTACCATCTTATTTGTGAAATAATCCATTCAAAAATTGGTTTATTAAGTACCTACTGTGTGCTGGAAATCGTACTAGAATGAAAGATATAATTAAATCATGCCATTAAAGACTTATTTAACAACCTATTTGAAGGAAAACATATGCTATATATATCAATTATAAGGCAATGTTTTTTATGAAACAGACAAAACACTATAGAAGTACAGATTAACGAGCCAGTGAGTGACTTCAAGAAAAAGAGACAGTAAGGGTTAAAAGGAATTTTTCCTTTTATAAAATGAGAAGAATTAGAGCTAGTATGTTCAATGAGACTTGGTTCATGTTCATCTTTTTTCAGTGTTATACCCCAGTGCGCACAGTGCCTACTAGTTTTGCCTGGTTCAGTGTAGGCACTCAATAAATATTTATTGAATAAACAAAAGAATTAAAGAATAGATGTTGGGTGAATATCAAGTAACATATAGCTGGAACTTAGGGCATGGGACAGAGAGTGGAAAAAGGCAAGTCTGAGAAGATCAATTGAGGAACATAGTGAGTTATTTCACTACCACTTTACATGACCAGAACAATATTTTGTAGTTTTAAGCAGCAACATCTGATAAAAATATAATATCAGCCATGTAAATAATTTTAAATTTCTAGGAGTCATGTTTAAATTAATGTATCTATATGCTACACTAAACATTTATATATCATAAAAATAAAATTATTTCAACATGTAATCAAAAATTACAATTATTAATGAAATATTTTACATTCCTTTTTTGCCCTACTTAAGTCTTTGAAATTTGTTATGCATTTTACATTTACAGTAATTCTTAACTTAGACTAGAAACATTTCAAATGTTCAGTAGGCACATGTGGCTAATGGTTACTATATTAAAGAGCACAGGGCTAGGATTCTTGGTACTCAAAATGTGATCCCTAGACCAGCAACCCCTGAGAACTTTCTAGGAATGCAGAATCCTGGCTGCACCCTAGATCAACAAAATTAGATCTGTATTTTCTCAAGTTTTCCAGGTGACTATATGTACATATCAGAGAAGCACAGGTCCAGGTGACTCAGCTGTAATGTCAGGTGTGTGCACCCCAGGTGGTACACAATATAAATGCTATTGGTCTTCAAGAACATTGGATTAGAACAATAAAGTATATTAATTTTGTCTTAAAAGTACAAAATGAATTAGAGTTTACAAATATTTGATGTTGTATTGACATTGATGCTTTTATTTGGTCCAAATATCAGATTGTCTCATGTCATTAATATCTGGTAGCCTGAGGTAAGACTTAAAATTCCACAAAAGTGAGAGAGTATATATCATCTCTTATCTATGTCTGGTAAGTGGATGTATGGATGTCATTATTATATTTCCTAGCATTGATTAAACTAACTCTCACAAAACGGAGGCTATAAAATATTTTTGCAAATATGTAAGAAAACAAATGCAGAGCTAACCCTTTCAATCCTTACAGAAAGTCATTCTCAGTCTGAATTATATGTAAAAAATAATAATAGTATTATCAGACTTATTAAGTGGCAGAGTGAAACTTGTAGTAAAATTATCAAAATATCTACTGGAAATGTAGATTAACACCCCTATATAGTTCATGGTGGACTTGGCTCCAAGTAAGGATCATACCTACAGATATAATCTAATGATAATATAAAGCCATTGTAATTAGTAAAATATTTTTAATATTTTAAATTTAGTCTGTGCTAGGCATTTTTATGTCCAGGTTTGCCTAGGGAGTTCCAATTGCTTTGAGTTGTCTCAATATAAGTATTAAAACACCTCCCTTTGCTTTCAAAAGAAGGCCAGCCCTGTTTGGAAAATAAATCTTTTGGTCACCCTGCTTATCACATGCATAAAAAAATGTATGTTTTGGGTATTTTATAATACATATAATTTATAAGTACAGTAGAGTACATTTACATAAGTTTAGAATGAATGAACATGCATTCTAGTAGAGATTTATTTATTTATTTTCTGTTATTTTGAAGATCACACAATGAAGACTTGACTTCTGAGAAGCTGGAATGTTTCCCAGTTTCACTCTTAGCCCATGCTTAATTGTTCCGGGCAACCCCTTTCAGCCTGGGAATGTGTTCCCTCTCAGACTGATGCAAAGTGACAGTCTAAGCAGGGCTGTGTACTTTTCTCTACTCTCTTTCTTCTCTCTACTCCCTTAATTGTGGGAAGAGGGAAAAATAATTGTTAGGAATTTCAGGGGCCTTTCCTGCATGGTGGATTGTTTACTGACCAAAGGAAAGGCAGAAGAACAGGAGGCAGCAACTTCACCAAGTCAAGCTAGAGTGGCCTGTGAGACTTTAGAGGCCCCTTTGCAAACCACAAAGTGGATCATCCACTTCTGGTTCACCTGGGACAAGTTACATGTATGCTGGAAATATAAATTTTATGTTTAAGCAGAAACAGCAAAAGACAAATTTTAAATGGTTAAAAATGGGCCAAACTCTAAATAAATGGATTCTTATGTAATTTCTGAAAATATTTTGAAACTCCAAAATTCTATATCAAGAAAATAAAACTTACATAGATGTACTTTTCCATTCCAGGTAAATATAATTTTATTTTTTATTTAAACTGAAAAGAATAAGATTAACAAATTTTGGAGAATGCACTATGAAATTTGAATGACCCATAATGAGACAGACAAATCATTTGAAGAGGGATGTACTGAATCAGCAATTAAATAACCCTGTAATATGGAAATAAAAGAAACATAGGATTGTTTGTTATACATGACTCTAATAGTAAAGAAAAAAATAGAGCAGGACAAAGAGCCTACAAAAATATAACAAGCATTTGACAAGGAATGTCAAAAGTTTACATTGCATGTATACATATTAAACTACAGAATGTCTAATCACCATGCAATTGCTCTCTCAGCACCCTCAACACTGCCTACAACAGATGTTAGTATTTTTCACATAATGATGGTTTGGGTGGGACAACATTTCTCCAAGTGTGTTCCTTGGAACACTAGCTTTCTAATATGCTTTGGGGAAAATGTGCCACATTCAAGTAAATGTAGGAAAACATGTGTGCTCTATTACTATCCTAAGTAAAATTCACTTTATGCATTCATGCACTAAAATGTCTTAGATTTCCTGGCAGTAGCTAGTCTAGTTGTTTACCTTTGTTTATTCCATCATTAATCATGCTTCTTAAACTAAAGAACTTTTAGTTTGAATACAGTCTATTAATATTCTAGGAGACTAGTGTCCCACAGAAAACATTATGGAAATTCGGGGCTAGAGGAATGTTGCTGATATATTTCTATTCCTAGCATGTGGTTGGCCTTGACATGAATACCTAAGTTTAAAGAATATCAAAGATAGTATTGTACAATTTTTTCAAAATGTTTTAGATAAATTTGTATTTTCATTGCTTAGTTATTTGGGCATTCCTCTACATCTGAAAGAGCAGTGTTCTTTTCATGCTTACATTAATGTATCAGCAAAAGACCTGCTTTAATAGGAACCTGACAAATAATATTGAAACATTCCTGAGTTTTAAACCTCTGATTTGATAAAAGTTAGTATGCACAAATATATATTTATTTTAAGCAAGATGCACATTTTTAAAAGAAGATAGATATACTCTCAAAAGTATAATGTAGGAATCATCATTGTTGCTATTGGGATGATAAAATATACCATTGTAAATAAGCGTTTACATTTCAACTCATGATTATAATTTATTTCTTAAGGTGGAAAAAAGCTGAGCTGGAAAAATAGAAAAGTCCCTAAAGATTTGCTTGGCGATGCCTAGGGACCAAATAGTACAGTTTTCCAGATGCTCAGAGATAATGGCGTAACCTGACCTGCCTATACTAAGGTTAACTTGGTGGAAGTGTGGGAAAATCTCGTTTTGCACCGGACTTTGTAATCTAGTCTCATTTACAATCAAAAAAAGCTTGAAGAATAAAATAGAGCCAATAGAATTGGTGAAATAAAATAGTATTTAAGAAGGTCCTAGATGCTATTACCAACATAATCTTATTTTGTTGCCTAGTTCCTCAGAACTAGGTTCCTTTGGCCGTAATCATTTAATATATTTGAATAGAAAAACAAATTTTTTTCTATTACTTCATTGCTGTTAATACTCAGTTAAATCTGGTATTAATTATTGATCAGAATGGATATGAGTAGTCCATTATGTAACAATAAATAACTAATTATTGGGTTAATAACCTATTAGAAAGGCAAGCATCTGAAAGTTTTATGTCCTTGATTGTCACTGAAACAGATTCCAAAATCTACAAAGTCAGCAGCAGGTGCACATGAAATTACCCCAGTTCCCAATATATCTTGCTCTTTTTTCATAGATTCTAAATTTTCTTTGTTTTTCAATCTTTTCCTGCAATTAATTATAATGACCCTATTGCTATAATCTATGATATTACTTTTATAAAGCTCATATTTCATTTTAGTTATTTTTTCCATTCATTACATCAAGTATGCAAGTTGTGCCAGGCAAGGCGCTAGACACTCTGAGTATATCTATCAGCAGGACACACATAGTATCTGCTATAAGGAGCTTATAGCATGGTGAGAAAAACAGACGGTGGCAAGTAAACAGACTCAGTGCTTGCATTTAGTAATTGAGAGAAATCCTATGAAGTATAAAGTATTATTTTATATCAAAGACGAAGGTTGAACTAGGAGAAGCTTTTTATTACAATTGTTATATTTACATTGTTGATACTGTGCTTTCTGGAATTTCTGAGGATGACTTTTCTGAGTAGATTTCAGTGCGGCATGACCTTTGAAAAGTGCTGACAGATCTGTGCCCACTCCATTGCCTCATCTTGCATCTTTGGTTGCTAAGGTTAAAAAGGGAGTCATTTTTGCAACATAAAAGAGAGTTGGTGGCTTATGTAAGATTGCTTAGGATTGTCTTGTTAGTATTCTCCTCAAGTGTCAGAATTACCTAGACACTTGATACAACGGGTTTATAACAGTTGTCAGAAACCAGATAACATGGCTCTATAAGGCTGATAATTTCATTTTCTCTTTATTTACATTTGTGTTTCTGTTAAAGATTTAGTGAATGTGGTTGTCCAGATATTGTAATAGTGACCTGAGGGAGGCTATTCTGAAGTTGAAAACTACAGAGCCACTTTCATTTTGTTGGTCCATTATCTTAGTCTCTTTAAATGTGTGTACTTGTGTCTTTAAAATTAGCACACTTCAAGTTGGGTGTAGTGGAACACACCTGTAGTCCCAGCTACATGGAAAGCTGAGGCGGGAGGATTGCGTGAGCCCAGGAGTTTGAACCTGCAGTGAGCTATGATTACGCATCTTTACTGCAACCTGGGTGACAGAGTGAGACTTTGTCTCAAAAAATATGAACATTAAAATGAGTACACATCAGAGGAGGTAGCTAAAAATAAATAGAAAAAAGAGAGAGGAAAGAAGAAATCAGATTGTGATTAGAAAAATGATATTGTCCACAATATATAGTCCTTATATATTTCTTACAAAATTTAATTATTCTTAAATTTGTCCCATAATAGCAAATTGATTCTGGATATAAATCAATAATAGAAACAGTAAAACTGAGTACTACTAATCTGAAAAAATGTCAGCCTATTCAATAGGTGACCCAGGTAGAATCAGAGGATTAAAAGAAGTAATCTACCTGAAAGTTCCATTTTATAGAAATTGCCCTACTGTTAGAACTTGCGAAGCACAATTGCTGCCTATAAATTGTGCTTCTATTTTTAGAAATGTTGTTAAATTGTTTTAAAATCTAATACTTGCAAGTGCTTTTATTCTTAAAACCAATAACACTTATTCCTAATGTATTCCTGAGATTTACTAAACAAGAAAGCTAAGCAAATAATAAAAGATGCATATATATGCATATATATGCATATGTGAATAGAATATATATATGAATAGAATATATATGCATATACATTCTATGAGAGAGAAAGAAATATATATATGCATATATATTCTATGAGAGAGAGAAAGAAAAAGATATTATTGCCAAAGGCTGATAAACAACAAAACTAACAGTCAGAGGTACTTGCTGAGAGTAACTAAGGAGATGGATTTATTTATTCATCTTGTCGTCTTCAACTTCATTCACTCTCTTCACTTGTATTCTCTTGCACAGTAGGTAAATAAAGGTCTGAGATGTAGTATGTTTCACAGATATTCTGCAAACCATACAGATGTGTGTACTTGACACACAGATGTTTCAGTTTTTATTTTCCATTATTCCAAGCACAAATTTCTCTACCTTATTCCCAAAATTAAGCCCACCCAGGCTGAAAAATAAAGCAAAACATAGTGCCACTCCGGCTCTCATGGCCTAGCAGATTAGCAGGTAAATCATTTGAGAAAATTCCCAAGCTTAATCCTTTGAAAACTGATCTTACCTCAGGGGATACCAAATCATATTCTCCATTTAAATATTCCTGCTTTAAACCACACTTGCTCAACAAGTTTTGTAGAGGAGAAAAGCATTTTTTGTTTTGAGAAAATGTGACTTCATTATAAAGAAATTTCTTTATTTTCATCTTCAGAAGTTAAATTAAGCTTCTTTTAAATAATTACTTTTTGTTCGAAAATGATTACTGTAATGTGTTTATATATTTTATGCAAGTTGGTTAAAAAAACTTACATATGCCAAAAACACTAAATTAAATATTTTACTTAAAAGTAATCTATGTCGCAGAGGCAAATGTTAATGGAATATGAAACAACCAAGATTATTTAGAAAATGAAGCTCTAAGTGGAGAGTTGCTTTTGCAAACCTAAATAATAATAACACAATATAATAATACAGTAATGTTTATTTCCTTAACATTAGACTAACATAGATCATGTTGCAGAAGCAAGATGTTTGACTTGTGAGATAGGTACCCCAATTTTCATCTGTGCTCTGCCATCAATTAGCTGTTTTATCTTATACAATTCCCCTACCCTTTCTTGATTTAAATTTAATTATCCTTAAAATTGGAGAGTTTGACTGCATTATCTCTAGGTCCCTATAAGCTCTAAAATTTCTGTGATGCTAGAAGGCTAACCTCACGTAATTCCCATCTCCATCAGTTCACGTGGCCCAGTTTTTGTCAGGGTTCATAAAGATTACTGACATGGGTAGTTTGTCCAAGAATAAGCTACTTCAAAGCCATGTTTCACATTTTTATAGGTTTCGTTAAAATATATTTAAAGTTTATTTATCAAATAATTAGCATTTTAACTCCAATAAATTAAACCAAATCAGATAAACTACGGAAGGAACAGAGTGCTCCAGTTGTATAGGATGATGAAAATTACTAAACAATACAGTATACATATGAGATATAAACAGAAAAAGAATTCTACTAATAACAAATTCAGGCTATTTATTGATCCACAGTGATGGGAGAAAGGAGAAATAATTTCTGAGAGAGAGAGAATGATAAAAAGAAGAAAGAATGAAGAAAGGAAAGAAGCAAGGAGTAGTAAGAGTAATGAAAACCTTCTTCCAGTTGTACAGTAAAGTGCATTTTGCTAGCAGAAGGAGGAGTCACTGTGAAATTGCTCATTGATCAGGCTCATGTATGAGAAGCAAATTAAAACCATTCATTTTCCTTGAGCTGGAGTTGCAATTCTCAAGAGAGGTGTGGAGACACTGATGGGTCATGATTAGTTGGGAGGTGAATTTCAAGTAATTTGATATTTGTTAAAGGAGCAAAGTTTGCAAATGATTTTCTTTAAAGTAAATCAGAACACATTTAGGTTAAGCCTGTAATAATAACCTCCTTGCTTCCATTCTGACATTCTGTCTAGAGAGGAAAGGAAGGGTGGTGTAACAGAGGACTGTAAATTGTTCGTAACCCTGAGGGTGAGTCCGTCTCTTGCTAGGAACGTCAAGGAAATACTGTGTATTGAAGTTACACAAAGCCAACCCAATTTATCCTAAAGAAAGAGGGAAAATACTAGGAAGGACAAGAACAGGGTTTGCACTCAGATATTTCACAGAGCCTTCCCCTCACCTGGGCCCAAGTGGACTTTACTCTTCTCTACTGCAGACCATGTGTTTTATCAAGCTGGAGGTGAGAAGGAAAGTGTCACAACTAGCCTCATCCTACCTTGGGAATCCAAAGGGAAAAGCAGGAAAGGCAGAGTTCTCTGTCTCAGAGCACCTGCACACACACACACACACACACACACACACGCTTATGTCTCTCAGGAAAAATCTCTGCTTTGCTCAGTTTGGTGCCCCTTCTGTCTTACAGGAAAATCACCATGGTCATAAGGAAAAGGTACCGTATCCATTGTTTAATGACATGCAGCCCACACCAGAAGCAAATTGGGTGCTATGTCTACTTGATCCAATTAGTCCCTTCAATAGTATTTAGATAATAGGAATAAAGTAATATAGTTATACAGCTATGAGTTCCATTTTCATAGCTGCCCTAATGTAATTCAAATAAACTTTGCATATTTATTTCTATAAGAAAATCAGACAGGTTACAAACAAAAGTAGAAATTAACACACCAAGCTGGCTGTTAATCATAAGAAATACAAGCAAGCATTTATAAATATTTAGAAAAGAATAAAGTTTGGCTGCCTTAAAATTACAACTTGAACTTCATAGCTATATATAAAATATAATGTTGATTTAATGTGGTTAAGTAGTCTATGTGTATGTGTTTGCATATGTGTGTGTTAAAGAATGGTTGGTGATTTTATTAAATATTTTAGACATGAAATGACCATGAATCACTTTTATTTTAGCTGTCTTTCAGTCTACTTTTTGCAGACACAGCCACAAAATCATCTTGTTAATTGTGACACACGTCTTCATTTTTATCAAAACTTGCAAATAAAACTGTATATATTTTCAAGTATAGGCCTACCTGTGCACAGATATTTATAGAAAAAAAGTACATTTTTAAAGACCCATGAAATGTTGTTTACAAATCATATTCATACTTTGCTGGGTATGGTAAGGGACATAGTTTAATACTATTTACTAACAAATTTACTTATTGTCAGGCAAAAGTAATACGTTCTGGGAATTTTTAACATGTTTTAACAATTCCTCCATTGAGAAGTTGTTAATTGTGCTCGTGTGTACATGCATGTGTAAGAAAGATGGATAAGGGTAAGAGAGTCATGAAAACATATTACTTTGGTAATTCAGGTTGAGTATTCCTTATCTGAAATACTTGGGACCAGAAGTCTTTTGGATTTTAGACTTTTTTAAATTTTGAAATGTTTGTATTATACTGGCTTAGCATCTCAAATCAAAAAATATGAAATGCTCCAATAAACATTTCCTTTGAGTTCATTTTGTCACTTAAGTTTTGAATTTTGGAGAATTTTGGATTTGGGAGTTTTGGATTTGGGATGTTCAACCTGTGTACTTAGTAACGTGTATGTATTTCAAAGGATGGCAACATATTATTTTGGTAATTCAGGTTGAGTATTTCTTCTCTGAAATGCTTGGGACTAGAAGTGTTTTGGATTTTAGGTTTTTTAAATTTTGGAATATTTGTGTTATACTGGTTTAGCATCTCAAATAGAAAAATATGGAATGCTCCAATAAACATTTCCTTTGAGTTCATTTTGTTACTTAAGTTTTGAATTTTGGAGAATTTTGGATTTGAGATTTTTGGATTTGAGATGTTCAACCTGTGTACTTAGTAACGTGTATGTATTTCAAATTATGGTATCATATATGTACCCTTGCTAAAATAAGTGAAATTGATTTTATATATTTTAATGCAAAGTATTAAAAAATAAAGCTAGAGAATATAAAAAGATTTCCATAAATTTGACTATATTTCACTTATAATCTCTATTGTGTCTATAATAATGATAATCTGTAACTGTAATTTGATAGACACACCAATGATTAGGTAATGCTTATATTATACTTAAGGTTGTAAATATTCTCAATAAGCTCTTGTGCGTAATATTCATAACATTCTTGAAACATACTAGCAAGTCCTGTGGTGTCCAAACCTCAGCTAATTCATCATTTCTATTTTCTCACTCACCAGCTAAAGCAATTTCCTTCCATTTATGTGCCAGTTGGCACCTTACGTTTCTTTTCAATTATGTTTTTAATTTTTTTGAGTTATATTTGGCCTTCCATTTCATTGCAGTTTTAAGTAGTACACCTTTCTCTCTGGATGACTCATGAGTCTTCTTGTTTTACATTTTTGTTAACTCAAAATCTGGCTTCTCCAAATTTGCCCAAGAATAATGATTTTATATTGGATAGTTACAGACCCACAAAAAAGCCTCTCAATTTGCAGTCACTCTCTTATAGCCATTCTCACCTATACTCTGTATTGCTAAAATGGCCTCTTGTTTATTCTGCTACTGTGATACAATTAGAAAAATTTTTCTTTTTCTTTTTCTTTTTTTTTTTTTGACACTGAATCTCACTCCAGGTTGGAGTGCAGTGACATGATCTTGACTCACTGCAACCTCCACCTCCTGAGTTCCAGCAATTCTCCTGCCTCAGCCTCCTGAGTAGCTGGGATTACAGGAGTGCACCACTATGCCTGGCTAATTTTTTTGTATTTTTAGTAGAGACAGGGTTTTGCCATGTTGGCCAGGCTGGTCTCGAACTCCTGACCTCAGGTAATCTGCCCACCTTGGCCTCCCAAAGTGTTGGGATTACAGATGTGAGCTACCATGCCCAGCTAGAAAAATTGTTCTAAAATGTTACTCTGACCTATCCAAATAGTCCGTGGAATCTTATTTATTACTAAATTGTATTCAAATTCCTTAGGATTTAAGAAGTCATTCATGCCATAATCCTAAAAATTTTCTAGCATTGTTTCTCAGTAATTATAACAGGTAGCCAATATATCAGTTACATTTTCTGTGCTTTCACCCATAGTTTGGCTTCATCTAAGCAAGACTGTTTGCTCACAGAAGGCAAAGTGTTCAGAATTGTGGGGGACAGTGGGAGAGGTGGCAGGGATGAGACCTGTTACTAGATTAGTCTACTAGGCTGGGCCTAGGAGTGTAGACAGAACTACTATGAAGGGAGATTTTCAAATTTTCAGGCAGGCATGCTAGACAAATAGGAGTGAAATACTTAGTTCCAGTTCACTCAAAATATTGGTTAATGGGGTATTATAGCTCTCAAATATATATATGTCTTAAATATATATATAATACATATAAAATATATAATATATAATATATAAAATATATAATATATAATATATGAAATAGATTGTATGATATATATGATATATCATATTTATTTTATATATAAGATATATTTATATTATATAATATATTTAAAATATATAATATATATCTCGTGTATATTATATTTAAAGAAAGCAGAATGCAGTTACAGTGGATTCAGGTTAAATACTACTTCAAGATCTAGCATCCAACAGCATTTAAGGAGCAGTTCCAGGGGTTGCTGTGCTCCATTCTGGAATTGGGTGCAGAGGTCATGCCACTGCACTCTTTATATTCATGGGGATAAAAAGACAAAAGCTCAATCAAAAGTAATAGCTTAGAAGTTCACAGGCTTTGGAATGAAATGAATATGATTACGTGTAATAATATACTCAGCTTTGCCATTTATTAGTCCTCGTACCTGGGGAGTTCCTTAACTTTCTAAGTTCCACATAACGTTTTGAAAATTCTAAACAAGACTCAAGTGAAGCCTTCATCTTCGAAGTGGGGTACTCTGGGTTGGGAAGTGGGTGCTATTGGTAGTGCTATAGGTAGAGCCTTAGTGTACTAGGGAAATGGATAAGCAGACTGATGACTGGGAGAGAAACTCAAAGTGGAGACCACACAAGAAACCTGGTTCAGAAAATAGGGACACAAGTTTAGACAACTTCAAATCTTATTAGAATCTGGAAACAAACTAGTCAACATTGAGATGCTATGACCCAGGATTACTTACAGGAGACAGTGTCTTGGTACCTAAAGTTTCACTGCAGAACAAAGAAAAGATAGAAGACTGAATCTGCCCTGGCTCAGGTCAGCTCTAAGCAGTCTAATAAAGACCTTCCAAACCCTCCCCCTACCCACCCAAATTACAAACTGGATTTTGTTTTTCTAGGCATGAATGTGGCTCATTCTCATGATGAATAATGCTCTAGGGCATTGATTTCAGTTTGGTTATGATGAGCATTTCAGATCTGGGTACATGAATGCATTTCATCTGAACCACATAGATCCACAATTGGGTTAGAAAGCTAATGAAAATACGTTATCTTAATATATCTGGTATCCCTGAATTTATTGCTGTTACAGCAGCCAGAAAAAAACCGCAGAAGTAATTTTTGTTATAGACTCTTGGCTATTCTGCTGCCATCCTTAGCCAGAAGCCCAATGCATAAATATTCAGGAAAATTAAAAAGAACAAGGAAAAGAATTATCAACATTGTTGTTATAGGCCCCCCAAGTAGTTTGTTTTAGGTTACTATTTATTTTTGTCAAATATTTACATTCTTTCCTAACACATTCTGGAATCATCAGGTTAAATTTTCTAAAGTATTCCATCTATGCAAATAGCTGAGAAAGACTTCTAAACTTGTATTAGAAGGAAGACAGACTTATAAACATTTAAAATATTCATTATTTGATTAAAATAAAAAAGACTGAATTCAAAAAAATAAAAATATATATACTATCATAAACAGTAGTGGAGGGTCAATTATTAATGTCTATTTGTGGTTGCAGTAGTGATAATGCTGACTGTTTCATAATTTATTTACAACTTACATTTAAAAATAAGTTAGTATATGTTATATTTTACATATAACAGTTTGAAATATGCCAGAATACATTGTGTTGCCACTATTCAAATCTCAGTTGTAACTCTATAAAGAAAAGTTTTACTAACAGTTACTATAATTTAGGTTGGAATGCATTATTTCCTTTTAAGACCGAGAGTCATAGCTATGATTATATGATTATCGTGTATACCTAACATGTACTCCATCTTTACTAAGCACTGTAACGATATAGAACAGATCTCCATTCAAATACTCCAAAAACTGATACAGGAAGTAATGAGCATGGAACATCATTTTCAGAGATAACTTTTAAATGCAATAGGCAAAGGTGTCAGTGAGAAGAAAGAGAGAGGGAATAATAATAGCAAATGCTTATATGGCATTGACTATGTGCCAGACATGTTGCTAAGATTTATGTATATAAACTGAGTTAATCTTTACAACAACACTGTGCATTAGGTACTTTTATTAAACCCATTTCTTAGACACAGAGTTATATATAGTGTAAAATATCTCAATGGGGAGACTAAAAGTAATGCAAAGACAAGCTAAGAAAAAATACCATAGCTCTTGTTGCCAATATTAAAGTTACACACTGTAAAAGACAGATTTTTTTGCTCTGAGGCAATGAAGTCTGACCTTGTGTTCTGCACTACCTACACAATTTTCCAAGTGGGAGTTACTTGGACTTCCAGACCTCAAGTATTCCCACCTACACATGCCTGCTCTTTGTCCGCAAGATTGAATAAGAGCACAAATTCCATCACATATCCATATAATGCAATGTATTTTAGAATTTTGGGATACATTTAAAAAATTAAGAAAGAAATTGGGAAAATATTTTGCCCAAAAAATAATATAGAGGGAAGATCCTATAAGTAAATGAAAAAGTCCCATTTGAGAAAGTATATAAATGTCATAATTTATTTTTAAAATTATGCCACATTTAAGAAGACTTATAAATTTATATGTTATACCCAACATTACAGCTTCTTAAATCCAAACCTTTCACTTTTTCCAAAAACAAACCACATGTTTTCTTCTTCCATGGGTCATCCATGAAATATCTGTTCTTTTTCTGAGCTTGATCCTGATACTCTGAATAAAGCCTGGCAGAGGCTATACAAGTTCTTAGTCTACTCTTCCTGAAATATTCATCTGACATGTAAGACTGATAGACTATGAACAGGAAAATTTTTTTAGGTATTTGCCAAACATTAGACTAGTCTACCCAGAATTGGTTAATAAAAACTAGTTTAAGTTTAAGTGCTTCTACTGATTATATTTCTACTACTGATAATATTTCTAAGAAAGCTTTTTTGTCACTCATATATCTATAAGTTTACAGATATAGAAGTAGATATGAATATGGATATAGTTTTCCTTAGTTCTTCTTCTCATAGAAAGTAATTTAAGGCAAAAGAGTTTCCATCTTTTTAAAATGTTGAATAAGTTCCATTGAATAAATATATTAGTATGATTGAAAATACATTGGCCGGGCATGGTGGCTTACACCTGTAATCCCAGCCTTTGGGAGGCCAAGACAGGTAGATTGCCTGAGGTCAGGAGTTCAAGACCAGCCTGACCAATATTACAAAACCCTGTCTCTAGTGAAAATACAAAAATCAGCTGGGCATGGTGGCAGGCACCTGTAATCCCAGCTACTTGGGAGGCTGAGGAAGGAGAATCACCTGAACTGGGAGGTGGAGATTACAATGAGCTGGGCTCGTACCATTGCACTCCATCCTGGGCAAAAAGAGCAAAACTCTGTCTCAAAAAAAAAAAAAAAAAAAAAAAAAAAAAAAAAAAAAAAAACACCTTGAAAATAGAGGCAAGTCTAAAAAGTATGCTGGCCATCAGTTAAAAGTACACCTGCACATGCTTTTGCTTCAAAAGGGTCCTGCAGATCTGCTAAAAGAGGATTTCCTCTCTAAGAAAAAGATAACAATATTCACTTTAAAGAATGACTGTAAGTGTTATAAATATTAATAGTGTCACAAGATCCTTATGGTGTCACTTTTCCAGCTGAAACCTCTGTGACTGGTGGCACATTTGCCTGGGTTTTGCTCGGGCCCACTGGGCTTGTCCCACCCACTTGGCATGGCAGGCTTTGCTCAGCTTGCACAGCCAGCCTGGATGCCATGCCTGCCAAGGGCGAGCCAGGCGGAGAGCAGCAAGGTGTGCATGAGTGAGTGAGCATTGGATCTGGTCTCTGTGCACAGCCAAGCATGCCAGCTGGTGTGGCAAGGTGGGCAGCTCCAGGCACTGGCACAGGTGCTCGCTCTGTGCAAGCCTGCAGCTGGATCAGATGCACCTCAAACAGCTTCTGCTGTGGGCACCCATGTCTGGATGAGGGGAATGTGGTGGCTCCTGGAAGCATGGAGAGGCCAAAAATCACAGAGCCCCAAATAACGTATTACAGCCCTGGCACAGGGAACCCCTAGATCTGGGATCCCTAAAGGGCCACAGCTTTTTTTTCCTTCTCATCACCCACAATGTGGTCAGCAAGGGGGTTTTTCAGCCTATTTGTGTTATAGCTCTTTCAGTCCTCCCATTCAGCGAGTCCTGAGTTCTCGTTCAGTGTCCGGGAAGAACGAGGTATGCAGACAGCTGGAGGGTGAGCCATGTAGAGAGGAGTGTTATTGAGTGACAGGACAGGTCTCCACAGACTCGAAGTGGGTAGCTCCTATCCACAGACAGGTAGTCCTGATGGGTCTCCAGCTCTCATCAGAAAGAATACCCTGAGTGGGTAGCTCCTTTCCACAGCCAGGTCATCCCAATGAGTTGAAGAGACCCAGATTGGGTATCTCCTTCTCACAGTTGGTAGTCCCGATGTCTGTGTGAGTTGGGCTGAATCTGGGGGGTTTATGGGCTTCAAAAGGGAGGAAATGCATGTTGATTGGTCCATGGACAGCCATGGGGGGCCCAGACAAAGCACCATAAGTTCTCACTCCTGGCCACAGACTCCACCTGGAATGGACAGTCTGGGCCTCAGGCTTCAGGAAGTCCCTGGCTTGAAGGTGAGATTTCACCAAGGATACGCCCCTTTCTGCCCCTAAGCCTGTCTGCCTTCTGCTGCCATCAACATATCATCCATGACGCACAGGCTGTTCATGCCAAGGGTTGCCTGAAGGCCTATGCCAAGCCTCCCTCAGTCCCCCTTTGGCCTCCTTCCCATGCTCATTTGTGCCCAAAGTCCAGAGGGAGCCAAGGCAGCAGGGGCTAGCATGTTAGAGCCACCCCTGAGAGCACTCACATCCAACTGGGTTGTGACAGCACCTGGGGTTGGCTACAACTCTGGTCCAAAATTGGAGTAGGTGCCGGGAGTGGGGAGAGGCCAGACAGTGGGAGCAGGCACTTTCGAGCCTTCAGGGGCGAAAGGCTTTCTGGTCCCTGGAGAGTGCAGGGATACTGGGGTCTGGAGCTGTGGCTGGGCATCTGTGACTGAGCTTGGGAGTGTGGGCTCCTGCCCCACCAACTTGGTGGCGGGTGGGGCTCTGGCCTGTTCCTGGCTCCCGCTGGACCTATGTAGTAAATAGCTACACCTCTCCTCCTGCAGCTGGCATCCTTGCAATGGCAGCTCCAGATGGGTTGTCGCTGCCATCAGTAGTATACCTATTATGGTGCCTAGTACACATTATTTATTTGACATAAAGTTACCTAGTCTTATGGAGAGAGTAATGTTTTACTTATTTTGTTCTATGAAGCTCTTAAAGATATACCACTCTTAAATTATTCAGTTATTCTCATATTTTAT
Source organism: Pongo abelii (assembly GCF_028885655.2). Lineage (NCBI taxonomy): Eukaryota > Metazoa > Chordata > Mammalia > Primates > Hominidae > Pongo > Pongo abelii. The sequence continues at coordinate 92,247,424 of NC_071991.2, forward strand.
TAATTCCCTCATTTATTCATTTACTTGTTCACTCAACAAGTATTTATTTACTACCAACTAAATGCTAAGCATCATTCTGTTTGTTATAGATGCAACAAAGTATATGAGAAAATGTCTTTGAAAACAACTGTAGGCACCTGACACGAAGCATCAAAAGTTTTGCTGTGTACTGGCATCTACAATGAGCTGTGCTCTAGACCACTCCATTTCTCCAGAGAACAGCCAGGGGCTTGCCTTCATTTTATGCCATTTTATGCCAAGTACTCTACTTGCTTGCTCTTTTTTTTTTCTTTCTTTTTTTTTTGTGCGTGTGTGTTGTTTTTTGTTTTGTTTGTTTGGTTTTTTAACTGCACTAATCACTTAGATCTTCACTTGCAGCTTGCTTTAATTTTTCTCCTACCCAAGGTTTTCATTAATGACATCTATATCTCCTCCTGGGCAACGTTTAATCTTAGCAAGGGAAGATTCCCTTTTTTTTCCCAGTACCATAAATATTCCTTTATTTTCTTCTAAAATAAGTACCTAGGATTATTGCAGGAAAATTACATAATAATTATTTATTTTCAAGTTTTCCTTTTTTTCTCAGTTGTATATTCAAGTAACCCTTTCTCCAAACCCCTCCCTCATTTCACCCCCAATTCCCCACACCTCATGGACAAATATATATATATATATCTTACATAACTTCCACCTGAGAAGTTAATCTTGCATAGCTTTAGGGAACCAATTTCTGTTCTCAGAATGAAGTGGGTGGAGATATGAAAGAGGAAAAAAAATACACGTCTCTTTGGTCATACTTTATCCTGGAGGTGGCATACTATTCAGACCAAGTATAGAAGAAACAAAACTCTCTTCATAAATTGTGTGTTGCATAGAACTAATAGAAAAATAGTATCCCATAAAACCTATCATCTATAGTCTAAACTAAGTGAAAAGTTGCTGGAAATTATTATTGACTAGTTTAAAATACATGTGGATTTTTTAATGCTCAAATGCTTTATTTTATTCTTTGAAAAACTAAATAATATGAAAATATGTAAAATACAGGTATCTCAACATTGAGGTTGTTGAAACATACTGTTCTCTAAACTAAAAGACCAGCATAAGATATCCTGTTTCTTTGCTGGAACTTAAGTTTCTTGGTCATAGAAACCAGTTTTGTGAAACAAGGGAAATAGAGCAGATGGCAAGGCCACAGCTCAGAAAAGAAAAAAAAAAAAATCATCCCTTCTGGTTTAGATAATCCCTAGGGTGTTGGCTTTGGAATAAGACAAGTTTCCTACAGCAGTACCTTAAAAAGAAGAATGAGGTTTTGTGGTTGGAATTTATGACTAAAAGTGAGGAATCTTGGGCTATAATTTTGATTGCACCATTTACTCATTGTCTCATGGAGCAGTAAAGCAGCACTGATTAATAAATAAAAATCGACCAGCTGTTTCTAGGATTCTGTGAAAAGCACACTAAGCAAATATTCATTGTGACCAGAAGCATTTAAAATATTATTCAATTCTCAGATATCAAAAAATGAAACATAGGGGATATTTTTGCTAGTCTGAAAATGTGTAAAATCCTGCAAAAACCAAAGTGACTGTCCCCATTTTTTTTCCCACAAGGATGAGAGCATAATATTGAATTGGGTAGAATTATCTTCTCAAAATACAGTATATAAATCTTTCTTTGGATTACTATGTCACATTTTCTCTTTCCCTTGAACTGTTATATGGTGGGAAAGAATTCCCCAAGAGTTCAGTAGAAACATTACAATACTAAACATCCATCCATGAATACCTATTATGCAAAGGAAGTGAGGTCAAGGTAGTAACAGTTACGAACTAAGCAATAGCAGCATCTGACCTTCGGAAATATGAGCTTATATCAGAAGGATTGCTTGAAAGCCACATATCTCCTCTACCCGTTGACCCCTAAAAAGAAACACCCTAAGTCAATGAAATGCTGGATGTGAATCCATATGATGAACAAAGGGGAACCAGTAATGTGCTGACCCTGTGTGAGGCAGTGTTGCTAGAAGAAAAGGGAGAATGAGTCTTTGAACATGAAGACAATGACCTGTATCTCAGAGCTTTAAATGAGACATTGTTCTGTCTTGTCTTAGATATGTCACACGAATATTTGCAATAACATTTGACTTGTCACAGAAAAAGTAAGAAACACAAGAAATGAAATACCATTCTGTTTATATGTCTAATATAGAAATAAAATGTTAATCATATTATATGATTTTGGTCCACATGTTTTGTCTCACTAGGTTAAGTTGTTTGTGTCGTGATATTCATTCCATCTAAACAATTTTCTTTACATTTTATGAATAAAAACACATATACTTTTTGCCACAATTAAGCACTATAAAAAAGTAGTGTCTTTATGAAGTTTCATTCTGGGTCTTTATTGCTTTTCAATTTCATTTAAAGAGAGCCAGTACACACATAGTTGATGAATCAGATGAGAGAAAATCACAGCAGACACTGTTTAATTTCTACTGGGAGGCCCCGGCCATCCTCTGTGGGGATTAATGTTTCAGAGCAGGTACACATTCTTGTCCTAAAACAAGTGACTTCAGTGTTACAGCTAGTACCCACATGTTTATGCATCTTAATACTGTAAATGTTACCTGATTACAGTGTATGGGATTCTAAATATATACCAAAGAAAATTAAAGGGAATAGATGCCTATATTTAATAATGTATTATGGTCCCAGTTTCCTAATCTCCTGGGAAAAAAATGTAAGTTTTAAAACAGGTAGCATGGTAAACCAGCTTTACAGTAGATCTGAACTGCAGATGGGTTACTTTTTACAAGTTCAAAGAATTCCAGTGAAGACTAAAATAAAAAAAAAAATTAAAGTGCCCAGCCTGTTTTTGATGAGAGTTTGACATTTATTACTTCCTTTGGCTTTTCTTTTCTTTAAAAAAAATCTCATGTGATTTAGGAGGACCAAACCTTTAGCTGCTATAGAGTCAGAAATTAAGTTAGTCAGAAAATAATATTCCCTTGTTACCATTTGATTCATGGAACATTGTGGAGACACTCTCTTTCTCCAAATAATTTTTGACAGTTCTCTAAATCCCCTTTTCAACCATCGAAGCTGTCTATGTCTGGAATACCTATGCCGTAAGAAAACTCAAAAGAGAAAACAAAAGAAGAGCAACAATATAATATATTAGCCTTTTAGATTCTGGTTTCTCCAGCATCCATTATTGCTTCACCAGTGAAGAGAAAATTCATCAGATAATCAAACTGCAAGAAGTAATGCTTGGCGATCACAATCAAGTTTCCACTCAGAGAGAAAAGTCATTATAGGGTTTAGAATACTTTGTATTTATGTCTCATAAACAAGTTTAAAAATAACACCAAAAAAGGATGTTAACCATATGTCGTCTCACAGTTTGTGACTAAAGGGGATAAAGTTACCAAAGTTTCTTCAAGCCCTTTGAACTTGAAAGCCAGTATGCGTTTTCCATCCTGTTGTACATTATGATAAACAGTAACCCCTTCATTGCTACCCTGGAGTGTGTTGTAAGCTCCCTTTGTTCAGCAAACTCAGTATATCACATCATTTTTATTACAGTGGTTTACTAGACTACTTTCAGACAGACGCTAAAATTCACTAGGCTTTTGTTTTCCTTATTTGCCTTTTTTTAAAACAATATTTTTAGATAAAATAATGATTGAAATAATGGCTTTAAAAATGTCCAAAGGATCTCTAAGTCTCAGAGCAGTTGTAATGCACTTCAATAGAGCTTTAAGAATATATTTCCCTTGTTCAAAGATAAATGAGTTAGAGACAAATCATTACTTTTAAATAATGATGTAACTTCAATTATCATAGGATATATAGTGCATCTATATGTACTACATTCACTTCACAAATTCACATACCACTTATTGACTACTAAATATGTTAAAGCAACACTTTTCCACCTACTGTAGCATGTCGTTTCTTGTGGAAGATAGTCAAGTTCATATTCTTCTCTGCATTTTGTACGTATTTAAGCAGGTATGGGACCGTAAATGCACACAATCAAACATACATAGACTTAAGTGCTATTGACACCTTTACATCATCTCTGTTACCTCTGTCCATCACATCATCTTCAAAAAACTCCAGATGCTAATTATATATTACATTTTATTCTTGTGCTTGGGGAAAGGATTATAAATCTCTAGATATTCAATAAATCTGAATTAAAAAGTGATAGAAGGGCCAGGCACAGTGGCTCACGCCTGTAATCCCAGCACTTTGGGAGGCCGAGGCGGGTGGATCACGAGGTCAGGAGATCGAGACCATCCTGGCTAACACGGTGAAACCCCGTCTCTACTAAAAATACAAAAAATTAGCCAGGCGTGGAGGTGGGCGCCTGTGGTCCCAGCTACTCGGGAGTCTGAGGCAGGAGAATGGCGTGAACCTGGGAGGTGGAGCTTGCAGTGAGCCGAGATAGCGCCACTGCACTCCAGCCTGGGCGACAGAAGAAGACTCCGTCTCAAAAAAAAAAAAAAAAAAAAAAAGAAAAAAAGAAAGTGATAGAAGCAGGATTGTTTTATCTGCCATCATAATAAAGAGGACATTAAAATTTTAAAAGTCTTGCCTATTTTATCAGTTGGCAATTATTTAAAGGATCAGAAAAAAAATCAGTGCCGAGTGTTTCTGTATTTATTTTTGGAAGTGATTTTGGCATGCCTACTAATCTATATGCCATTTTTCTCTTTACCAATCAGCCCTCATAATGAGGTTGATAATGAATGTGACCTTAGCATAAAACCATAAGACTTTTGCAATCAATGGAAATATGACAAGGACACAGGAGAGATTCGCCCCTGAAGTTTTCTAGGTTAGACCAAAGAAAAGGGAGAATGCAGACTCCAGAAATACTCACCAAAGACTATCCATTTGAGTAATTCTTCAGGTTTCAGATTTCAACAGAGTTGCTGTGGGGTAACAGATGTGTTCCTGTCCATTTCCAGTTGGAATTCTACAATCTTTGTGAAGGGGTCAAGGTTTGGTTTGAAAGGAGTCTGGCTATGAAAGAGTGTTGCCTTTGGGGGAGATAGTCTGGACGGAAATCCTGGATGAAGACAATCTCAATTATTTATGTTTCAGTTTAGAGAGATATAAAATGGAAGTAGGAGAATAGCAAATTTACAGAATGGCTGTGAAGATAACAGAGATAATATATACGCAGCTATTAAAATAATGCCTGTATTGTGATCAGTGCTCAATAAAAAATTAACTGATATTTCTGTTTGCTATGGTGTTTTTGATAAATTCACCTTTGAACCAAGGCCTGCCCATGGACAAGGACTCATACATATAGCCAGGTATGTAATGTCCCCAAGTGCTTCACTCCATGATGACAATCTACTTTCTACTTCCAAAGCTTTGAAGCCTCATCTTACTTCTGTCTGCTTTTCACTTGAACTTTTTCCCCAACGGTCAAAAACTAGAACTTGAAAAGACTCACATTCTTCTTAAATGAGGTACATGCCAAATTTTCTTTTATTAAAATTTGAGGAAGTCAATTGCAAATAATACTTCATTAACTTCATATAAATGTCTTTTGGTTCATAAATGTAGGCCATCAAATAGGTCAGTTTATAAAAGCAGACAAAAATAGACAAAACCAATCCATGATTATAAAAGTCAGAGTATGGATAATGATTAGGTGTACAAAGCAAGGGTTATAGGTAATTTCATGTCTTGACTGGGTGGTGATTACATAGAAAGTCCATTTTGTAAATACGTGCCAATTGGCAGTTAAAATATGTGTACTTTATAATCATCATACTATAGTAAAACTGCTTAAATTTTTAAAGAAGAGATGTCAAGAACTAAGGATTTTCATGAAATGTACAATATTTAGAATTCCCATTGGACTATTATGGGTCATTGTCCTCTGATTTTAATTATCAGGGAATTTTCTAAGCCAATGCAGATCAACTCGGGTACAAACACATATACTTTTAGACCATAGCACTCAGCTCTATCTATCTCTTCATTCTGCTTCCTAGTGAGTTTCACTCACATTCAAATCATTTCCTGTAATTTGCTGAAAACTTTAGCAACCCAACTCAAGTTTTTGTTTTGTTTTGTTTTCCCCATGCAAAACCTATAGCTATCTTAAGGAAATGCAATGTCTTTATTTTTGCTCAATTGACAACCTGCCCTTTCAGTTCCTTGACCTCACTCCACTTGATTCAACCTCAGTAACCAAATCCCAATAGTCACATCTGGCCCTTGTTGTCATCATAAGTTTAGAATAAAAGACTGAGATGACTAAATCTCTCACAGCCTCCTTCTTTCCAGTTCTCTCTTTCAGATGTTTGAGGAGAGCAGTTCAAGATTTTGTCTCATTCACACATTTGATAGCTTGATCTCTCTGTTTTCTCAATTGTTATCATTTTTGTCATTTCCTTTCTATCCTCCTTGTAATTCACTATCATGTTAAAATTTTATTTGTCTAAGTTAATCAAGCTCTTGCATCTTTCTGCCAAACCCCAATTTGGGATCATTTGTACTAGTCTAGCATCTCCGTGCTTCCACCAGAACTACTAGAGAAAATCACAGAACAATGAAAGCTGGTAATGGTACACATTCATGATGACCAGCAGCAACCAGGTCCTAATGCTGCCCAGAGATTCTTAGTTGTATCAACTTCTTCTCTGCAATTCTCCACAGAAGTCTCTTCAAGGTATCTTTATGTTTATCTCTTACAGCATTTGCCCTCCTCTCTCCCTCCTTCCAAGATATAATTTAACTTCTTACTGCAATGGAGAAAGTATAACGATCAGATGAGAAGAACCACCCCAACTTTGCACCCCCCCTATTAAATATAAAGCACGTATATTATATGCATATATATGGAATACATACATTATGCATCCATATCTAACATAATGGATACTATATATACATAAATATATAACACAAAATATATATCCATATCTTGTACACATTTTATCTCTACAAAACTGACCTCATTAAAGTTGCAAATAGCAAGTAACTGGGCCACTTAATCTAATAGACACATTGTGACCCTTAGCACAATTTTTTTTTTTTTTTTTGGACTCTCCACCAGGCTAGAGAATCTATATAAGCTGAGGCTAGATCTGTCTTGCTACTCATATATTTCCAAACCCTTCAAGGTAGATGCCCAGGAAATGCTTACTGTGTGATTTAATTAAAGTTATAAAAAATTTACATAGCTCTTAACCAGGCCTTTGTAGAAAGCATGATTCTAAGTAACTTCAGGACTGGGCTCCGTGGCTCATGCCTGTAATCTCAGCACTTTGGGAGGCTGAGGCAGGTGGATCACTTGAGATCCGGAGTTTGAGACCAGCCTAGCCAACATGGTGAAACCCCATCTCTACTAAAAATACAAAAATTGGCCAATGTGGTGGCGGTCGCCTGTAGTCCCAGCTACTCGGCAGGCTGAGGCAGGAGAATTGCTTGAACCCAGGAGGTGGTAGTTGCAGTGAGCTGACATCTTGCCACTGCACTCCAGCCTGGGTGACAGAGTGAGACTCTGTCTCAAAAAAATAAAATAAAATAAAAATAAAGATAAGTAACTTCAGCACAAAAATATACATCCACAAAGCCTTTAGATCCGAGTTCTCTTAGAAACTTTATTAAAATTTACACTTCACATTTTAAAATAAATTGATAATTTTATATATACAATTTCTGTAAATAGATGAGAGAGTGAAATAACATGTTTTATATCATCCATATATTTTTATTCTTAGTATATAGCAGAAACTCTTAATATTCATGTCATCCTGAATTACTGTATAGGTAACAATTTGTTTTTCTAATTTAAAAAATATGGGGAAATTTGGTTTTCAATCAATGATAAATGTCTTTCAAGCACTGGGAAAATATCTCAGGTAAGCAGTAATTTTTATGGCAGGTTCATAACTGATGAAGGAGACTTCACTTTCAACAATGGCTCTGTTACATGTAGCCCATTTTGCTGTGTGTGCTATAGCAGACTCAATACCACATCTGGAAAAATTATTTCTTCCTGTGTTATTGTGTGGTTTGCCTTTCTATGGAGGTCAGTACTCTTCTATTTGACTATGAATTGTTTTCTCATCGATCTTCTTTCATAAGTGACTGTCAATTCTATTTCCCCATGGCTGACTATTAAATTATGTGATGCTACACTTCAGCAACACCATAGAATGATGCCCACCAGGTAACAATTAAGTGGTCTAACACTGACCTTACTCCTCCTGAACACTTACCACACAGTCTCTGCAGGGAACAGTGACATTCGGGGAAGAGGATTGCTGGGAGGATGTACTTTCTTTCCACTCTAGCAGTTACTCAGAAGAGTCCATTGCTGGATTCAGATGAGTATTCAAATTTACATCATTTTGACCTCAGGTAGAATTACTTTTTTGGAATTATAGGACATTTTAAAAACCATATTATTCTTGCGGTTTTATTTATTATAAGAATAATTCCCCCTCCAAATTCTCTAGTCTCAATAAGTATATGTTCTCTGCAATTGTTTTCTTTTTATTTTGGGAACTCTGAATCACATTAGTGATTATATTAATCCTCATTCTTTAATCAGTAGCTCACATGAGTAGGAAAAGAAGGTCTAGGTTCTCTTGTTCTAGGTTAATCAGAAAAGAGCTTCTAAATTTTGTAAGAATTCTACAGATTCAGTGACCCAGGAAATCCTACCAGTCACTCTCAGGATAAAACAAACTGCTTTTGCTGCTTAGGAGAAGCTCAGTATGTGGTGAGGCTGGATGAGTCACATAATAATAAGTTTTATGTAAAGAGTGCTAGGGCGGTCACTAACTGTGTAGCATGGTTTCTGTGGGACACCCACTCCATGAATAGCCTTTCAAGATATAAAGGAATATAGTTTTCTTGAGTCAGCCTTCTGGCTGAAAGACAATCTCTCTGTCTTCACTTTAGCATAGATGTCCTCACTTAAGAATAAATGAGAACCTGCTGCTTATGCTGGAGTTAGTTCTTCTGACCATGTGTACTGGCTTCAATTCCTCCTGTCCACCTGGAAGCACACTCTTGGCTAACAATCATGTAAATCAGCTCTCCTGGCTCCTAACCTGCTGGAATTCCTCAATCAGAAATTCCAGCCCAGCTGCTCTCTTGATCACTTCCAAAACATAGTACCTTGGATCAACAAATGACATTTTTCATTTTAACCAATGCTTCTGAAAACACGATATTGAACCAGAATGTTGATACCATTAAAGTTAGTCAGTCGCAAAGAAATTAATGGTGTCATTAAACCATAGATATGTTGAAATTTGACATACCTTTCTTCTGTTACATAAACGGCAAAAATGCAATGGTTGTATTTGAACCTATTTGTACTTTGAAATTTTAAAGATAAGAGAAACCGTTGGTAAGAGTAAGCTCTATGAATTTCATCACTACTGTCTCATCTCCATTTAATAAGAAAAAATTGACTCTTGGGGAGATTATCTACGTCCTGGACATATGCATACTTTGTCAAATTGAATAGAAAACAAAAGTAAGAAACTGGTATTTAATAATTGACAAGTAAGAGTTGAGGCCTAATAGATTTTTTTAAGCAAATGATGAAATCAGAATAAAATTCCATAACTGTATTTTAAAAATAACCTATTGATAGAGGTAAGCACTTGAAGAAACTTTCCATTACATAGAAATAGTGATGTGTCAATTTATATTGAATTATGAAAACAGATTAAAGTTAAAATGTAAAGTACCAAGCTTGTCTTAGCATTAAAAAAAATTACATTGGCTTGTGGCCAAAATATTTGCCTCCCAAATGTCATCCTTAGAACAATTTTTTAAACACACTGTGATTGCCTCTCCCTCCTCTCAACTCCCAGCAGGCTAAAGCAGACCTCACATGGTCCCACACAGATGTAGACAGAGAAACTGCTCATTATCAATCAATGAACACAAACAAGTTGAAGACTGCTCAGCTCCCCCTGCTAAAGGTAAAGAGGCTTAAAGCCCCCAGTGAGTTTATTATTCTGGGACTGAGATCGTCAAAGTCATTTGATTTTGACTTGCACAGTAGCCACAAAGGTTAAATTGAGGTTAAGTTTCCCAAACAAAATGGAAGCAATTAAACAGTTAAATGTTACTTTTTTTTTTCTTTTTTTGGTTTGGTTTTAAACCACAGATGAAAAAAAAATTATTAATGTAACCAAAATGTAAATTTTTATATATCTCTAAGTAATAAAGTGATACATAAGAAATTGTGTTTTATGCCTAATTATATGTTTCTATACATTAATTTTTCAGAAGAAATCACACACCAGTATAGTTTATATATCCCCTGCAAATAACTGATTATAAGATTTTCTCTTTGCAATATGATGTCTGAAGACTTCGGAAGTCTATAATTTTGGATTAGAGAGGAAAGAAATCAGGCTTGTTGAAATGTGGTAATAATATTTCATATGTTTGAGCATAGTCAATTAGAAAGAATACCAGTCTCAGAGTAAAAAAAAAAAAAAACAGGATGCAACTGCTTCCCCTTCCTTAGAGCATTATGCAAGCACAGCCTATTTTATTTTATGTAAATAATTTTCATATTTTTTACCTCACTTGACTTCTGAAATAATTGTATAAGGCACAGAGGTACTTGACAATTTTTTTTTATTTAGAAAGGAATATCAGCAAGATGATGTAACTTGTCCAAGGTGACATATTTAGTGTTTTAAGAGTTGGAACCAGACTCAAATGCACTGCTAATTCCACATATTACATGACATAAGACCTGGAATCATGGTTCTTTTAAGTATCATATAGTATTTGGTTTTATCTCTTTAAAAACAGGTGGCATTCCTAATGAATACATTTTTAGCACTATAAACAATAGTTGACATACTATTTACTGAAACTTGTGTATATGAAAAATATATCTTAACTCATCATCATGGGGAACAGGAAAGCCAGATGTGTTTATTTTACCTGAATATATTGGCAAAAAGAAGTTAAATATGTATATATCTATATATATGTAGATAGATAGATAGATAGACAGAGAGAGAGAGAGACTGTGACCAGCACGAATCTCCTCCTTACTAATTTCTTTTCCATCTTGGTCTTAATTGCTATTCTCAGAACAAATACTATCTACTTGAAGTTAATCTAAAAGTGTTTCAGTGTGGGTAAATACATGTAGAGGGGTGGGTTTGAAGAATGACCCTTTAAGAGATACTTTAGATTCTGGGCAATCTCCGGATACAGTAGCTAAGGCAGGAACATGGCTCACTTGAGGAGCCAGAGGACTGGCAATCCAGCAGAGTTCAGAGAAGCACTTTATTCTTCTGAAACAGGGAAGCGAAAAGTTGAACTGCATGAAATATTGCATATGATTTGCCAAGCCTAGATACATCCATGACTCTCATTCCTCATGAGGTTAGAACTTATTCATAGACATCTAGTCAAATGTAGCCTTCCATTGACCCAGACCATGCCATGAGGGAAGAAGCAGTCTCTGAGGAGCAGTACGTTTCCTGTTCCTTGAAGCCTCACACTCCCTCATAGTGGGAACGCTGGGCTATTATGTCTTAAGGAACGTTTTTGTAGTTTCTCCTAGGTAGAGACCCTCCTAAAACACACTGCATAATTTTAAAAAGAGAGAGAGGGAAGGAGGGAGGAACAGAGAGAGAGAGATTAAAGAGTGGAGTTGTTTTAGGTGATATGCTTAGAGAAAACCTTTTAACACTATAAACAATCACTGACGTGCTGTTTATTGAAACGTGTCTGAAAAAAATATTTTAACTCATAGATAATAGAGCTAAAAAAAAAAGCAGTTTTTATCACTAGGCAGAATAGAGACATATTGTAGAGGAACATAAATGTGTATCTGCTGACTCTCACAAAAAGACATGTGAATGCTCAGTTTATGATGAAATTATTTGCTTGACCACATGCCACAGCCTCCAAGCAAAAGGTTTTTTCCCAGTTCCCTTTTGCTGTGAAGTATCTGCATGCTGGGCATACAGCACATGCACAGGAGGGCTGCAGAAAGTACTTGTGCTTAATTTGTCAGAGTGGCATGGTCAAGAATTTGAAGTACGTTAAAAAAAAAAATCCATTTTAATAGTTTTCCCTCAAATAAATTATTAACAGCCATTTTAAAGGAAAAGCTAAAAGTTATCTGAAGAGAAAGCAGAGAATTGAGGGAAAACATCAACATGGAAAAACTATCTTTAAATATATTTTTTAAGCATTCATTATGTTTGTCATTTACTGGAAAGGAGACCACATATGCCAGTTTTTATATTGGAGCAATAAAGGTAGATAGTATGAATGATTATTTGTTTATGTATGCATTTATTTATTGGATGGTGACAAGGGAATGACTTCTTTATACTGCCCAACACAAAGCAGAATTATTCATGTTGAATATATAAACATAAAATATAAACTATAAAAGAGCCTAGGTAGTCAATTCATGCAGATGTAATCCAGAAGGTAAATCATGCTTAAAGTACCTTGAAGAAATAATTTAAACTTATCATATATTTTACCTTCTAAACACTGAGTCATCAATGTCTGTAGTTTTTTAAGTTCTTCTAAGTCTCATACTTTCAGGACAGTAGTACTCTCGCACTCTCTTCTGGACAACTACCAACAGCTACCAGGCGGTGTGTGGTCACCGGGGTAAGGGGAGTTACTATGGTTTACGCACTCTCCAGTGGATCATTGGGTTATTAAATGAATTTTAGAAGCAGAAACAGCTATTTATTCTACATCTTGCAGATAATTTCCTTTTCTTCTTCTTCCTTTGTCTGCCTGGCCAGTCAAAATGTTTTGCTGTAAATATTGGGAAGCTGTGTTACTCTTTGTTGGCTTAACCCTTCTTAACCAAAGGTTTTATTTTCTTTAAAATTTTAATATCATTTTTCCCAATTACATATGTTATCCATACCAACTTTATGATAACTGTTAACTAGAAACAGACAGAGAGGGAGCCTACTTTTTATATTGTCATTTTTTCAATTTTTCTAAAAACTAGAAAATATGATAGACTAGAACCAAATATGACAACATGTTAATCTTGATGCTGAATACACGGATGTGTGCTATACATATTCTGTGAAGTTGAAGTAGTTATATTTTAAAAATTTGTAAAGCTAATAAAACTTCATTATAAAACCACTAGAGATTAAAAATAAGAAAACTAATTCACCTACATAACTGCCATGCAGAATTAGCTATTATAAAAACTGGATAAGTCTTTCTGTGCTTGCTTTTTTAATGTACCTTCTTATAATTCTTCTTGGTTTGTTTTACTGCCACAAATTTATATATACTGATATCAAATATCAATCTGATATTTTACTTTTTTCTTAGGCTTTTAGATTTCACCACTGAAAACATTTTTGATGTCATTAATGACACTTAAAAACCATGATTTATAATCATGTCATCCCTTTGTATTACATTATATCATTTTGCAGTAATTATAAATATATTCTCATATTGTTAAGCTCTTGCTTTTATTTCAATCATTTTCTACTATAAATAGCTCTGTGAAAAAATAACCTTGTATAAATCATTCTGATGACTCCCTTAAGACTAATTTTTAAAAGTTAAATTACAGAGCCAAAAACACACACTTATAGTTCATTGTACATGTGTATACATATCAAGCTATTTTCTAGGATGATATAGTTCATCCTCCCATGAGAAGAGGATGCTAGTATTTAAATTTTATACCCTCATCTATACTGAAAAAAAAAGAGTTTGAGAATTTTGACAAGTTAGTAGCAATTATTAGTTCATTTGCATATATATGATTGCTTTTCATTTTGGATATATAATATACATGTATATTTTATCTCTTGAATTTCTTATTTCAGAGATTGTGTCACTATATATAACCTCTGTCTTATTTTAATGTGGAGGTGTTAGTCATTTTTTATATATTGAAATTATTAATCCTTTTTAATGTTTTTAGCAAAACCATATGAACAGTTTATATTTCATTTTATTTTTGACATACATAAGTTTAAGATTTTATGTTGTCAAGTGCATTTTTAAACCATTTTTCCATGGTTTTATGCCTGGAAAGTCCTTGTTTTAATTTTCTGGTGCTGCTGTAACAAATTACGACAAACTTAGTGACTTTAAACAACGAAATTGTATTCCTGGGCAAGATGGCCTAATAGGAACAGCTCCCATCAGCAGCTCCCAGCAAGACCAACGCAGAAGGCGGGTGATTCCTGCATTTCCAACTGAGTGTAAACAAAGCCACCAGGAAGTTCAGACTGGGCGGAGCCCACCGCGCTGCCACAAAGCCCACTGTAGCCAGACTGCCTCTCTAGATTCCTCCTCCCCTGGAAGGGCATTTCTGAAAGAAAGGCAGCAGCCCCAGTCAGGGGCTTACAGATAAAACTCCCATCTCCCTGGGACAGAGCACCTGGGGGAAGGGGCGGCTGTGGGCACATCTGTAGCTGACTTAAACGTTCCTGCCTGCCGGCTCTGAAGAAAGCAGCGGAACTCCCAGTACACTGCTTGAGCTCTGCTAAGGGATGGACTGCCTCCTCAAGTGGGTTCCTGACCCCCATGGCTCCTAACTGAGAGATACTTCCCAGCAGGGATTGACAGACGCCTCATGTGGTAGAGCTCCGGCTGGCATCTTGTGGGTGCCCCTCTGGGACGAAGCTTCCAGAGGAAGGAACAAGCAGCAATCTTTGCTGTTCTGCAGCCTCCACTGGTGCTACCTAGCAAACTCTAGCGGACCTGCAGCAGAGGGTCCTGACTATTAGAAGGAAAACTAAGAAACAGAAGGGGGGTAATAACAAACTCCTCTGAGCTAAAGAAGCATGCTCTAACCCAATGCAAGGAAGCTAAGAAACTTGAAAAAAGGTTAGAGGAATTGCTAACTAGAATAACTAGTTTAGAGAAGAACGTAAATGACCTGATGGAGCCGAAAAACACAGCACAAGAACTTCATGAAGCATACACAAGTATCAATAGCCAAATTGATCAAGTGGAAGAAAGGATATCAGAGATTGAATGTCAACTTAATGAAATAAAGTGTGAAGACAAGACTAGAGAAAAAAGAATGGAAAGGAATGAACAAAGCCTCCAAGAAATATGGGATTATGTGAAAAGATCAAACCTGTATTTGATTGGTGTACCTGAAACTGATGGGGAGAATGGAACCAAGTTGGAAAATACTCTTAAGGATATTATCCAGGAGAACTTCCCCAACCTAGTAATGCAGGCCAACATTCAAATTCAAGAAATACAGCGAACACCACAAAGATATTCCTCGAGAAGAGCAACCTCAAGACACGTAATCATCAGATTCACCAAGGATGAAATGAAGGAAAAAAATGGTAACGGGAGCCAGAGAGAAAGGTCGGGTTACCCACAAAAGGAAGCCCATCAGACTAACAGTGGATCTCTCTGCAGAAACCCTAGGATCCAGAAGAAAGTGAGGGCCAATATTCAACATTCTTAAAGCAAAGAATTTTCAACCCAGAATTTCTCATCCAGCCAAACTAAGCTTCATAAACAAAGGAGAAATACAATCCTTTACAGACTAGCAAATACTGAGAGAAGAAAATCACCACGAGGCCTGCCTTACAAGAGCTCCTGAAGGAAGCACTAAATATGGAAAAGAAAAACCAGTACCAGCCACTAAAAAAACACAAAATTGTAAAGACTATCGAGGCTATGAAGGAACTGCATCAACTAATGGGCAAAATAACCAGCTAGCATAATGATGACAGGATTAAATTCACACATAACAATGTTAACTTTAAATGTAAACGTGCTAAATGCCCCAATTAAGACACACACTGGAAATTGGATAAAGAGTTAAGTCCCATCTGTGTGCTGTATTTAAGAGACCCATCTCACGTGCAAAGACACACATAGACTCTAAATAAAGGGATGGAGGAATATTTACCAAGCAAACAGAATGCAAAAACAGCAGGGGTTGCAATCCTAGTCTCTGATAAAACAGACTTTAAACCAACAAAGAACAAAAAAGACAAAGACGGGCATTACATAGTGATAAAGGGATCAATGCATCAAGAAGAGCTAACTATCCTAAATATATATGCACCCAATACAGGAGCATCCAGACTCATAAAGCAAGTTCTTAGAGACCTACAAGGAGACTTAGTCTCCCACACAACAATAGTGGGAGACTTAGTCTCCCACACAATAATAGTGGGAGACTTTAATACCCTACTCTCAATATTAGATCAATGAGACAGAAAATTAACAAGGATATTCAGGACTTGAACTCAGCTCTGGACCAAGGGGACCTATAGATAGCTACAGAACTCTCCACCCCAAATCAACAGAATATACATTCTTCTCAGCACCACATCACATTTATTCTAAAATTGACTACATTATTAGAAGTAAAACACTCCTCAGCAAACGCAAAAGAACGGAAATCATAACAGTCTCTCAGACCACAGTGTAAACAAATTAGAACTCAGGATTAAGAAATTCACTCAAAACCGCTCAACTACATGGAAACTGAACAACCTGCTCCTGAATGACTACTGGGTAAAGAATGAAATGAAGGCAGAAATAAAGATGTTCTTTGAAACCAACGAGAACAAAGACACAACATACCAGAATCTCTGGGACACATTCAAAGCAGTGTGTAGAGGGAAATGTATAGCACTAAATGCCCACAAGAGAAAGCAGGAAAGATCTAAAATTGACACCCTAACATCACAATTAAAAGAACTAGAGAAGCAAGAGCAAACACATTCAAAAGCTAGCAGAAGGCAAGAAATAACTAAGATCAGAGCAGAGCTGAAGGAGACAGAGACACAAAAAAACCCTTCAAAAAATCAGTGAATCCAGGAGCTGGTTTTTTGCAGAGATTAACAAAATAGATAGACCACTAGACAGACTAATAAAGAAGAAAAGAGAGAAGAATCAAATAGACACAATAAAAAATGATAAAGGGGAGATCACCACTGATCCCACAGAAATACAAACTATCATCAGAGAATACTATAAACACCTCTACGCAAATAAACTAGAAAGTCTAGAAGAAATGGATAAATTCCTGGACAAATACACCCACCCAAGACTAAACCAGGAAGAAGTCGAATCCTTGAATGGACCAATAACAAGTTCTGAAACTCAGGCAGTAATTAATAGCCTACCAACAAAAATTCCCAGGACCAGACAGATTCACAGCCGAATTCTACCAGAGTTACAAAGAGTAGCTGGTACCATTCATTGTGAAACTATTCCAAACAACAGAAAAAGAGGGACTCCTCCTTAACTCGTTTTATGAGGCCAGCATCATCCTGATACCAAAACCTGGCAGAGACACAACAGAAAAATAAAATTTCAGGCCAATATCCCTGATGAACATTGATGTGAAGATCTTCAATAAAATACTAACCGAATCCAGCAGCACATCAAAAAGCTTATTCACCACGATCAAGTCGGCTTCATCCCTGGGATGCAAGCCTGGTTCTACATACACAAATCAATAAACATAGTCCAATCAATAAACATAATCCATCACATAAACAGAACCAATGACAAAAACCACATGATTATCTCAATAGATGCAGAAAAGGCCTTGAATAAAATTCAACACCCCTTCAGGCTAAAAACTCTCAATAAACTAGTTATTGATAGAACATATCTCAAAATAATAAGAGCTATTTATGACAAAACCATAGCCCATATCATTCTAAATGGGCAAAAGCTGGAAGCATTCCCTTTGAATATCGGACCAAGACAAGGATTCCTTCTCTTACCACTCCTATTCAACATAGTATTGGAAGTTCTGGCCAGGGCAATCAGGCAAGAGAAAGAAGCATAGGGTATTCAAGGGGTATTCAAGTAGGAAGAGAGGAAGTCAAATTGTCTCTATTTGCAGATGACATAATTGTATATTTAGAAAACCCCATCATCTCAGCCCAAAATCACCTTAAGCAGATAAGCAACTTCAGCAAAGTCTCAGGATACAAAATCAGTATACAAAAATCACAAGCATTCCTATACCAATAATAGACAAAGAACCAAATCATGAGTGAACTCCCATTCACAATTGCTACAAAGATAATTAAATACCTAGGAATATAACTTACAAGGGATGTGAAGGACCTTTTCAAGGAGAATTACAAACCTCTGCTCAAGGAAATAAGAGAGGACACAAACAAATGGAAAAACATTCCATGCTCATAGACAGAAAGAATCAATATCGTGAAAATGACCACACTGCCCAAACGAAGTTATAGATTCAATACTATCCCCATCAAGCTACCATTGACTTTCTTAACATAATTAGAAAAAAACCACTTTAAATTTCATCTGAAACCAAAAAAGAGCCCATATAGCCAAGACAATCCTAAGCAAAAAGAACAAAGCCAGAGGCATCATGCTACCTGACTTGAAACTATACTACAAGGCCACAGCAACCAAAGCAGCATGGTATTGGTACCAAAACAGATATATAGACCAATGGAACAGGACAGAGGCCTCAGAAATAATGCTACACATCTACAACCATCTGATCTTTGACAGACCTGACAAAAACAAGTACTGGAGAAAAGATTCCCTATTTAATAAATGCTTTTGGGAAAACTGGCTAGCCATATGCAGAAAACTGAAAATGAACCCCTACCTTACACCTTATACAAAAATTAACTCAAGATGGATTAAAGACTTAAACGTAAGACCTGAAACCATAAAAACCCTAGAAGAAAACCTAGGCAATACCATTCAGGGCATAGGCACGGGCAAAGACTTCATGACTAAAATACTAAAAGCAATGACAACAATAGCCAAAATGGACAAATGGGATCTAATTAAACTAAAGAGCTTCTGCACAGCAAACACACAAACAAAACACAAACAAACAAAAAAAAACTATCATCAGAGTGAACAGGCAACCTACAGAATGGGAGAAAATTTTTGGGATCTATCCATCTGACAAAGGCTTAATATCCAGAATCTACAAGGAACTTAAACAAATTTACAAGAAACAAATAAACAACTCCATCAAAAAGTGAGCCAAGGATATGAACAGACACTTCTCAAAAGAAGACATTTATGTGGTCAGTAAACATATGAAAGAAAGCTCATCATCACTGGTCATTAGAGAAATGCAAATCAAAACCATAAGGAGATACTATCTCATGCTGTTAGAATGGTGATTATAAAAAAGTTAGGAAACAACAGATGCTGGAGAAGATGTAGAGAAATAGGAATGCTTTTACACTGTTGGTGGGAGTGTAAATTAGTTTAACCATTTTGGAAGACAGTATGGCAATTCCTCAAGGATGTAGAACCAGAAATACTATTAGACCCAGCAACCCCATTACTGGGTATATACCCAAAGGATTATAAATCATTCTATTATAAAGGCACAAGCACATGTATGTTTATTGCAGCACTGTTCGCAATAGCAAAGACTTGGAACCAACCCAAACACCCATCAATGATAGACTGGATAAAGTATAATGAAAAAAAAATGTGCAGAATAGGTAACCCTATAAAGTTTGAAGGTAGATTAGTGGTTTCTTAGAGGTGGTGGGTAGTGGTGGGACAGTGGATTGATATCTAACGGATATGGAGCTTCTTTGTGAGATGATTAAATGTTTTAAAAATAACTGTGGAGGGATGGCTGCGCATATATTTAAATATGTCAAAACCACTGAACTGTATATTTTAAATGTGTGATTTATATGGTATGTGAATCGTATTTCATGAAGGCTTTTTAAACAAAACAACGCTGCTGTAACATAGAACAAAGCAAAGTTTGTGTCAAATCCTGCTATGGTAATGGTTAAATTTTATAGTCTAAAATCTAAGCTTTATTTATGAGGATACTCACTTCATTGCTGAGGTGCATCAACAAAACATATTAATAAATTTATAGGAACATAATATTAGACCTATTACTGAGAAAATACAAAACCTGGAGATGGGAATATATCTTTAAAAAGAAACTTATTTAGAGTCAAGGGAAGTAACGAAACATATCAAGGAAATTATTAGTTGCTAAATATTGAGTTAATATGTTAGACATTTATTCTCAATGATTACCAAATACTTATATCAAATGAAATTACACTAAATATATATTTGAAAGGTAAACATCCAAATAGAGTAAATTTATCATGTTGTATCCTAAGTAATAGAATTTCTTTGTTGCATTTACTTTCTTTTTTTCTTTTCTTTTTTTTTTTTTTGAGATGGAGTCTCGCTCTGTAGCCCAGGCTGGAGTGCAGTTGTGCCATCTCGGCTCATTGCAAGCTCCGCCTCCCGGGTTCACGCCATTCTCCTTCCTCAGCCTCCCTAGTAGCTGGGACTAGAGGCGCCCGCCACCACGCCCGCCCGGCTAATTTTTTGTATTTTTAGTAGAGACGGGGTTTCACTGTGTTAGCCAGGATGGTCTCGATCTTCTGACCTCGTGATCCGCCCGCCTCGGCCTCCCAAAGTGCTGGGATTAGAGACGTGAGCCACCGCGCCCGGCCCTGAATTTACTTTCAATCAACAAAATAGTTAAGTTCTCTATTGCTACTACTTTGATTTATTTCAAAACCTCTTTGCACATCTAAATCTAAGTTTAATGTAAATTATTTTTATATAAATTGTGACTTAAAATTAAAACAAATAAAAATAAATTAACAAAAACAAAAACAAAATTAACTTTGTCACAATTCTGGAGGCCAGAAGTTCAGCATTAGTACCACTGGGTCCAATCAATGTGTTAGCCGTCCCATGCTTCTTTGCAAGGCTCTAAGGAAGAATCTCTTCCTTGCCTCTTCCAATTTCTGAAGCTATCTTCCCTCGCTGGTGGCTCTTTCCTCAAGTCAGCAATGTAACATCTTCAAATCTTTCTTTCTACTTCTATCTTCTGAGGCCTTGGCCTTCTGGGTATATGCCCAATCCCCCCGCCCTCTCTCTTATAAGGACATTTGTGATGACATTTAGGGCCCAAACAGGGATAACAAGAAATTTCTTTATCTGAAGATCCTTAACTTAATCATATCTGCAAAACTTCACCACTAGAAGTAACCTTCACAGGTTCCAGGCATTAAAGATCTTTGAGTGGCCATTATTCAACCTACTAAAATCTTTTTTTAAAAATTATGTACAACAAGTTAAATATTTGCTTACGTATTTTTAAGACTTCTTATAAATCTCTCTCCCATCTTTTCTTTACTCTCCATTTGAATATACTATATCTAGACTAGTTTTGGTGTTAGTTTTAAAATATTTACAAGTAGTATAATTTCTTTTGGGATCCTACAGACCAACATACCACTTGGGTATACATTGGCAATTTAAAACACTTAAAAATTTATAGGATACTGTGGCATTATAGTTATATATATTGCTTTTAATTAAAACATTCTTCTAACATTAGTCAGACCAGTGAAATAATAGAAAATATTAACCTACCATACTGCATCACACCTTAATATTTATTTGGGACAGATGAATTTTTTATGACCTCTTTATTTCAAATCAGAATATTCTTTGACTAGACTCACAAAAGCAGTAATAAAAGTGTATGCATCTATAACATTCACAAAATCAGTTTCATTAAGATGGCCTCCAAAGATGGTAAAAATTAGTATGTGGTTTATCTTTAAGTCCTAAGTCCTCTAATTTAGTGTATCAGATCATTTTATTCTTAAAAATATGTTAGAAAAATTACAGTTGTTTTTTTACGATCCAATTTCTAAACTATAAAAAGAAATTGCTACCTATAAAATATAATTGGCACTGCATTTGTAGTCAGAAAGATAACAAGATACTTTAAAAATTCATTATACAAGACTCTCAAAAATTGTTCTGTAATTATTCCCTCAAGTAACAGTTCCAGTATTTCTAAAATATTATTTATTAGCCATGTCTTCCATTTCTCTTTCATATTCGGGTGTAAAATGAGTATGCCACTTGGCCACAAAAAGTGGATTACTTACAGAGTATTTAGTGAGTACAGCTGCCCATGGGCAAAATATTAAATTTATTTTCAACAAAAGCCTTTGCTTGATTGTTTTAGATAAAACGCCTAATGTTTTACAAATCAAAAAATAATTTCCTTATGAGAATTAAACTTTTGAATAAGTAGATAACTAAAAAAACTATTAATTTTTTAAATGCTTGGTTTTACCTAAAGCAAATATTCACAGTTGCACGATCATGAAATCTTGCAGACTATTCTGAAATATGTTAATGTATTATTTTTATTTTTAAAAATTTATTTTAATATTAGCATTATGATATAATTATTTTTGGTCTACATTCTTTAAGTTTTTGGGTTTGATACATGGCTTTAAATCATTGTAGTTTTTGGCCAGGCGTGGTGGCTCATGCCTGTGATCCCAGTACTTTGACAGGCCGAGGCGGGCGGATTGCCTGAGGTCAGGAGTTGGAGACCAGTCTGGCTAACATGGTAAAACCCTGCCTCTATTAAAACTACAAAAAAATTAGCCAGGTGTGATGGCGTGCTCCTGTAGTCCCAGCTACTCGGGAGGCTGAGGCAGGGAATTGCTTGCACCAGGGAAGTGGAGGTTGTGGTGAGCTGAGATCATGCCACCGTACTCCAGCCTGGGCAACACAGCATGACTCCGTCTCGAAAAAAAAAATTATTGTAGTTTTCATGATACAGTTAAAAGAGAGAGATGCCTACATGTGCACTTTTGCAAACAGTTTTGTATATGGAATGAATTATTTAAAATTGTTTTAGAAAACAGAACTATTGCAGAAAGGCTTTCCATCTCTATATTCACTTGTAAAAATTAAGTTAATATTATGTACGAGTGATTATCAGTAATTTATTCATAAGCTATTATTTCTCCTCACTCCATTCTTTAAACCACAAGTTTGGAGGAAGCCGATTTAAAGACATGAAAAAAATTAAGTGGTGTAGACTTTCGCTGTGCCTACTGTAGATTATTCACTGTCCTGTACTCCAGTTGAAAATTGGTTATTCCACCAGGCACGGTGGCTCACGCCTATAATCCCAGCACTTTGGGAGGCTGAGGCAGGCGGATCACCTGAGGTCAGGAGTTCAAGGCCAGCCTGCCCAACTTGGTGAAATCTTATCTCTACTAAAAATACAAAAATTAGCCGGGTGTGGTGGTGGGCACCTGTAATGCCAGATACTTGGGAGGCTCAGGCAGGAGGATCCCTTGAACCTGGGAGGCAGAGGTTGCTGTGAGCCAAGATCACACTGCACTCTAGTCTGGGTGACAGAGTGAGACTCCATCTAAAGAAAAAAAAAATTTAATATCCCTCTGGGGCACTGTCATCTACTGTTCCCCAAAACACCGATACTCCACCAAATCTGGCTTCCTTAGTACTTCCAATACAGCCTTGCTATTCCTCCATGGAGATGGTGGCCTATGATAGTACTGTCTTCTTTTTATGGTTAAGTCTTCTGTTAGGACTTCAGTCAACAGGAATTCCCACACTAATCTGCATTCTCACAGAATTTTTTAAAGGCATTCCTAAAGTATGTTTCTATTAATTGGTTGCATCTGGGTCCCAGCACAGTATGTTAATTATAGTAAACCACAGTGACTAAAGGCATAAACTACAGAGCGGGATGTATGTTCTGCGATTGAAACTCAGCTCAGATTTCATGAATCACTCATGAAACTCAGTGATTTCATGTTAAGAAGTTATTTGGTCACATCATGCATCAGTTCCCTTATCTATGTAATAAAGACAATAATAGTATCTATCTTGTCACAGTATAAGAGACGATAATGTAAACCACTTAGAAAAATGGGTGGTATGTTGTAAGCATTTAATATTACTTTTGTCTGTCCCTCCCATACCTCTCATCTCCATCCTCCTCCCCCTTCTTCTCTTCCTTCTTCTTCTCTTTTCTTGGTTATGAACTTCTTAAAGTCATTTTCCCTAATACTATGTCTTGTATGTTGTATTAACTCAATGAGTAATAAGTTTGAGTAAGAAAATGAGTGGCTATTTGCTTAATAATGAAATTTACCTGTTGATATAAACTATCTCAAATCTTAATCTTAAATTTGGTAAATTAGACTTTGGTTGCTAAGAAGTTGGTGCTCGGAAATTCACTTACATACATATATATGTTTGTCTTTTCCTTAACTCTGGGATAAATTAAACACATTTTGTTTTCAGCATCATCAGTTTCTTCATACACTTAGTTGCTAATTATGATTCAGGTGTTAATTATTTTAAAAATATGTTTTCACTATTAATGTTGGGCATTGCTTTTCCCAATTTATTTATTTGGTCGTTTTAAATTTTAGAATGTAAGTTTAACTTCCTTCCCTTCCTTTCTAACACAGTTAAATTCATTTTAAATAGAATATATATGATATTGCTTTAAGTATATCAGTTACTGCCATTTCTTTCCAGGTAATTAACACAATCTATCCTTTTTAAGACCTCTGCTTTGAGGGTATTCACAATCATGAAGGTGACTCACATATAGAATTAACTGAAATACTTTCTACCTCAGATGTGCACTCCATAAACGACAGGGGAAGAGAGATTTGTTCAAGGTATTGGAAGAAAACACACTTGATTAGGTTTTGATAGACTGAGGCAAAACGATCAAGAGGGCAGGGCAAAATCAATAATTACCTGTATTCCAAGTGAATTTCAAACTCTTTTTCTATATCAAATTAATATCATAGATGGAAAAGTCTTGCTCTTAGGAGAATGGGATTAGTCATTAGTGACTAATAGAGTATTTGCGAGATAAAGATAAACTATGCATGGAAAAGGAAGTTAAACAGGAAGATTGCAATAACATCTTGGAGGAAGGGCCTGAAATAGCAAACTAATGTTTTAGTAATGTTCATTTTCTCTTGCAAAGAGAGGCAATCATATTCAGAATTTTAGCGAATTAATACTGATGACTGTGTAATTGAAGGGAGAGTTAGAAACTTCTGTTAGGAGGTTATATTGGATATCAAACATAGAAGTGATTAATGTCCAAATTAGGCTAGTATAACTGGGAGCATAAAGGAAATAACACCTCATCTGAAACTTTACTTCATTCGCCCACTGACAAATATGTGATAGGCACATAATCAATACAGACGTGGTGACTAGCTAAAAGACAGGAAGAAGAGGAAGTTCAAGAAAACTGAAATTTTTAACCCAAGCAAAGGAGAGTGGCCAGTGGTGCACTTAAAATTGAAGGCATAGGGGAAAGTTTGGAAGAGAAACAAATGAATTCTAATTTGCACCTATGCAATTTGAGGTGACATCAGGCTTGTTTTGTGCAGTAAACAGTAGCCAATTAGGCATGTGCCTTTGATGTTTTGATAATGATTTGAGAATCATCCAATGAGGTTGATATTTGAAGTTGTGGGAGGAAAAAAAATTAGTTAAAAGTGTGTAGGGTGAAAAGGAATGCACCCTAAACATGGGGCCTTAGGAAACATCTGTTCTTAGGGGCCAAGTGAAGGAAAATAAACTGGTGAAAGAGCTTGAGATGCAATGGCATAAAGTATGGTCTAAAGTAGCTATGTTTTCATGAAGACAGTATACTCGACCATGTTAGAGTTTTCTTTGTTGCCCAAGAATAGAGGGTACTTGGGTTGGATAATAAGCTCATTGATAATTGGTCTTTATGAGAACCATTTTAGTTGAATAGTTGGAGTGAGGAAAGTAGATTCTAGTTTGTTTGAGCACAAAATGGAGAAGAGGAATTAAGAATTAAAACAATTATACCCAAACTACTTTTTAAAAAAATTAATAGCGTTTACTGTATCATTTTTCTTATTCCAATAATATTTATCATGCAGGTATTTCAAGTAATATTGAAAATATGGAGAAGAAAATAAAGAAAAACAATAATATCAAAAGTAATCAAAATTTCAATACCAGAAATCAATAATTATTGATAATCCAGCTAACATTTTTCCAAACTACAAAATACATACAATTATTCACATACAAGACACTTATAAATGATTGCATATATTAAATATAAAGCCATGTATATAATCATATGTATCATACCAGTTTATCTTTCATTTCACTCAGTAATACAGAAAAATATCTTGTCATTTTTAATATAATATGCAATTAATGAATGCATACTAGTCTACTATACTTACATAGTTTATTTAACAAGTTCATTATGAACACCTGAAAAAATACGTATTTGTACACACATCTGATATTTGTCTTTGGATAATTTGCTAATAATGGCCTTCCTGTTTTAAAGAATTTATTTTTAAATCATTTTCCTATATATTACCAAATGCCCCTTCAGAATGTTTCCAAGAAGTTGCACTCTAGGCAAGTTGATGTAAAAGTTTCCTCTTCTGCCACATGCAGAGTAAAAACACAGGAAAACAGCATTGGGATGTTAACTGATATTAGTTAGAATTCATCTGTAATAGATAAAATTACCTTTGTCATTTGACCTTCTCCAACGATGCTCAGTACTCAGTAATGAAGCTACAAAAGATTACCCTAGATTTGAAAATTGAAATGGCACACACACATGGCAGGCAGAAGGTCAGAATGAATAATTAGTACATCTACAGATACATAAACTGAATAATGAAACTGCCTGCTATTAAATGTAAAAGGAATAAGCCTGCAGTGAGTGTTGGGGCTGGAATGGAGGGGATAAAACTTATAAGAATAGAAAAAGTCAAGAGAAACAGATGGGTAAAATAAAAATCGAGGTCTTTGGAGTTGAAGACGCCCAAGTGCAACAAGGGTATGGTTCAAAGGCTCCTCAACTTGAATGTTAAGAACCAGAGCAGGAAGGGTAATCAAAGAATATTGTGATCACAGCAGACTTACATCAATGAGGAAAAGAGTAGAACCCCATGTAGTAGAGAGATAAAGACAAATCAATGTAAAGAAGGCAGCATAACTGAATAGCACGTGTGTCAAAAGTAGAAAAGTTACTGATAAATGATACCAGGGCAATGGTCTCAACGTGGCAGCGAGGATTAAGAGAACACTAGCCTGTGTCAAAAGTAGAAAAGTTACTGATAAATGATACCAGGGCAATGGTCTCAACGTGGCAGCGAGGATTAAGAGAACACTAGCCTCTTCATGAGCATGAGTGTAGAAGGGTTTTAGGGTAAATAGCACCACCAGAGTAAGGTCAGGTTTTGGTTCAGGTGAGAAACTGGGGACTTTATTCTAGGAAAACATTAGGTTGTAGGATTTTTAAAGTCTTTAAAAGATCCAGAATTTAGCTAGAAGCAATTCCAGTTTAGAAGTAGAGAATGAGAACAAATGATATAATGGCCATCACTAACACCCCCCATCCCCCATAAAACCATGTATTTACTTTTTATGCAAGTTCCTGTTGACATCTTATATTGTATTATGGTTTTGAGGTTATCATTATAATAAACAAATGAACAAATAGGACTAATTGTGGTTCTAAAATACTTTATAAAAATGAGGCTTTTTTTTATTATAGAGCATCGATTAGATTCACATGGTAGTCAAAATATTGTACATTTATTATTAATTCCATTTATCTCAGGCATTTGAAGAGCCAGTTAATGTTGCATTTCTACCAGGGCTCTATGCTTCACCGAAAGCACTGCTACGTCTTTGCATGGCAAAATTTGCCAGACATCATTTGGCCACTCAGTAAATACAGTAAAGGTGTTGCTTTCAAAGTATTTTTTCTTTTGATTTAGTCAACCTGAATTGAAAAACGGTAGGAAGAATCTACTCAGTTAACAATAAGTGTTCAGGGAATGGGACAGCACTATGGTATTATTGACTATATCATTACATGGTTGAAATCTTTCTCAAGGCTTTTAAAAATGTTGACTCACTTTTCTATTATCTTTAAATTAAAATTCCTTTATTAATGTAAATTATATTCATTGACAATAAACAATTTTCATTTCTCATTATGTGTAAAAATTGCATAGTTGTGAATTTTCCCGTGAAATTTTATTATACGACACAGAATATCCTGTAGCAGATAGACTACATTCATTTAATCCTCACAACAACTTTATTAAGTAAATGCTATTTGCCTTGCTTCTTTTTAAGGGGAGTATAAAAGAAAACAAAGAACAGTGAGGTTATATAAGTAGCCAAATCACGCAACTATTAAACAGGTGAATTGGGGGTTTAAAATGTTTATCAGTGTTTCTGCTCTGCTAGAGCATTCAACAGAACATAAATTTTACCCAAGACAATACATATATGCAAGAAAAGGTTTGGTCTTAACCAATGAATGTATGAACTACATAAAAAGGGCAAAAATCAATTAAAATGAAGAAAATATTGCGTGATTGAGAAGTTACAGGTTAATTCATTAAGTCAGCTGATGGGTAATGGAAAGTCTACAAATAGTTGAAATACCTCAAAAAGTAGAATAACTCCAAAGACCAATTCCATCTTAATGACTTGTCATTTTCCTAGGGGTAAAGCAATGTTCTTTATTAAATTAATCCTTCACTGCTCAATACATCCTAAGAAGGGACTTGTTGACATCAAACACTATGTAAGCTATCCACTAAGGGAAGAGCTGACACTTGGCTCAGACTCATGGAAAGAATCTTTGAGGTGATGCTGAGGAGGGAAAGCACCTAGAAGAGCAAAGATGACAAAATGTTTGTGAAATAGCAATCTGTGTTTGTGTAAAGCATTCTTTTGCATTTAAAGAGAACTTGGAGGCATTTCAAGAAAATGAATGAAAATAGAAACACCAACTTAGTTTTGTAAGAAAATTAGAAGCAAAACGTCTTAAACTTGTCTCAGACAAGTTATGTGATATTGAATACAGTGTTTTCTTATATGCTGTGGTTAAAATGAAGAAAAGAATATGTGAAAAGAAATATAATTAAAACCAAAAGTATAGTATGGCTTTTATTTACAAAGGGATAGTTATATTCTTCAGTTGTTGGGTACAAGCTTGTTAGTTTTGTTGTTTAAATCTTTTGTATCTTTACTGATGTGTGTGTGTGTGACAGAGAGAGAGGGAGAGAGAGAGAGAGAGATATTAAACAATCTATCACAGAGATATATTAAAATCTGTTATTCTAGTCATGAGCCTGTCAATTTCTGTTTGGAAAACTGGACATTTTTCCTTTTATATTTTCAAAATTTGACCTTAGTTGCCAGAAAATTAAATATATATATTTATATAATAAAATATAATATAATAAATATACATATAAATATATATATATAATCTATGGAATTAAATGCTTTGTCATATTTAGTGAACCTCTTTCTCATAAGTGATACCTTATAACTTAAAGAGAATCTTGACAGATATTAATAAGGCTATACTGGCTTTCTTTGAATTATTATTTAAACATTGATACATCTTGGGTGTGTGTATGTATGTGTGTGTATATATATATAAACACACACACATGCATACATATACAAACATATATTTACATACACACACACACACACACACACACACACACACACACACCCCTTTGTTTTTATTTACTCTGTCTGTCTCTCTCTCCTTCTACTCTAAAAACCAAGTTTAAGAACCAAGGCTAAGCATTCCATGTATCCTCTCTGGGAAAGTTATTTTTCTGTTTCCCAAAGTGGAAGAGCTATTTTTCTGGCTTTGAAGTGGCTTCCTACCCAACCTGACATTGGCCTTGGCTTCGTCTGCTGTCTTTTTCAACTCAGCTTACTAAAACACACTCTTGCTTAGTAAGGATCAGCCAAAGGATGTCCTCAGGATGCTAATTTATTTTACAGGATTAGTTTTTCCATTCCCTTCTGGCCTCAAAAGTTTTCTCAAACTTCCAAAGACTCTTTCTGTCATTGTACCACATCAGCAGCTTTCCCATGGTTATCTGGTGCTCTATGTTAACTGGCTTTTAAGTAGTGTAATAGGTCTCTCCTTAAAAATTAAATGAGGAACATACAGTCTCATTTTATTTTAGTTGTAGAATGCTGTTACCACCTTGTTTATACTTTCCACTCCCAGAAAAATTATGTTCGAAGAACTTCTTTTCCTTCTGATCTTCTTCCACTGGATGGTGACTCACAGTCTCTCTCCATCTAACCTCATGGATTCTTATTCCTGGCCTACATGATAGACAACTATGAGATTGTCATGTACTCCTTCTCCCTCCTACACTTATTCCCTGTGGGTAGACACATATTTATTGACTGCTTACTATGATCCAGGCACTGTGCTAGGAACTGAGGAATTAAAGTAACAAAGGCACATACTCTATAGTCAGAAGGCCACAGGATAACTTGAAACCCATGTGTAAATGAAACATTTCAGTATAGTGAGATATGTGCAGATAAATATATGTAGATATTCCAAGGTTGGTGTGATTCATTCTGTTTATGAGATTCAGGAATCACCCCAGGAAAGAAGCATCAGATGAGGAAATTTTTTGAAGTATAACAAGGATATTCCAATAAGAAATATAGTAGTATAGAGTTATAGCCCAAATGATTGTGCATACAGACCTTACTGTGATACTCGGAGATCGGGGGGTAAACTGTAAATGCTGTTGGAATAACTGGGATGGACTTCTAACAGGGAAGTGCTAGAAGATAAAGTAGAAATAACAACAGGAGCTTGATTATGAAAATATAAAAAACATTTTTTAAAATAATGACAAAGAAAGAGAAGGCATTAAAAACATTGTGTAATAGAGTAATATAAACAATTTTCATTTAAATTAGATAACTGTGTAATCAAGATTACAAGCTTGAGGACATTATTGCAAAACTGTAATCAAGAGAAGTTGAGACATCAAACCAAGCTGATGACAACAAACATAAGAGCCGTGGTTAGACAGTAGAATCAAAAAAGATATGATGATTAGGTTAACAACAAAATAAAACCTAGGAGACGCATGAGCTAACATAACTGAAAGGACATTATTGACTTGAGATTTCAAAGTTACGTGCATAGGAGAAAGTACAAATAAAAGAGGAGTGCTTTCTTTAGGACAATATTAAATTGAACTTGTCCCTGTTAAAGTTGAGTTCAACTGAGCCTGTTTATGTGGACCTCCCTCCAAAGTAGTTAGAAATATCAGTTTTGAAGTTTGAAAGAGAGTTATAGGCTACAGACATCGATTTAAAAAATATCAGAATATACGCCATAGTTGAAGTCATGATAATGAGGTAAAATATAATTTTTAAAAGTTGTTAGACTGAAAAGAGAAAAGAGCAGGGATAAAACCTCGATAAAAAGTGAGTATAGGAAGAGAGAGAGTGACTCAATTAGCAAAGCTCATGATGGGGGTTATAGATCTGTGAAGTAAGAGTTGAGTGAAGGCCATATCATAAAAAAGGAAGGAGGTGGCATTTTAGGAATTTCAATTGGTTAAGAATGTCAAATGTCAGAAATTTGAAATAAGATGAAAACTAGATAATTAGAAGATCATTAATGACTTACTTAGGGTATTCTGTTGACTGAAGAGAACTGAGTAGAGTAAAGGGGGGTAAGATCAGAGCCAGTCCCAGTTAATTTGTCATCTGAGAAGGTTGGCGGTAAAGGGAAGTAGAGTTTGATACAAAGCAAAAGGGGGACATATGAGGACAAGGAAGTTGTTCTTTACTACAATTGTTTTTCTTTTTCTTTCCATAAGGTCAGGAAATTGGGCACGCTTGTTGACTCGAAAGAAAAGAACCAAGGAAAGATGAAAGTGGGGAGGTATACCAGAGATAGTAGAGAAAGGGATTAATATAACTGTTCTCTGGATAGAGAGTCCAGAAATTAATAGTGTTCCATCACAAAAATCAAAATTAAATTTTATTATTTTGTTTCTACTCTACAGAAAACCTTTCATTAAGAACTAACATTGATATAGAAATATAGGACTTGAAGACACTGAAAAACTATAGAGGCCACAAGATTTCATTACGGTAGTCCCCAGAAACTAAGAAATATTTTTAAAAGAATTTGTCTGGAAAAGCAAATTCTGCCAGATGGCATGTTGTGCTTAATCAGCAATCCAAGGTTAAATAATAATCCAAGGTTAAATAGATTGACAATGAAACTCAAAGGAAAAAGTGTATGTTTATCTATGAGATTCTAGTAAGTGCTGTGTCACTCACTCTATGTATGAAATAAAATTTACTACTAAGAGGGGGCCTAATGAGTTTAATTTGCAATTTTGAGTTATATTAAACTTTTAAAAATGCTTTTTAATTGTTCATGGTGAATGGATGTCTGAATTATTTGGTTTTATTATCAAGGGAAAATACTACTGCTCAAAAAAGACTTGAGAAAAACATAACAAAAAAACTTTTTATTTTGCCAAATTTAGTCCACAATTTTAAAGCAACCTTGTAAAACTATATCCATGTTTAATCAGCCACTTTTAGTGTGAGTGCCTCTGCTGGTAGTTACAAGTGACAAAAAACCAAAAAGGAGATATGAAAGGCAATGTCAAATTAGTATAAAAGTAAGAAAAATAAGTCAGAATTCTGGAAGAAGATAGGTGACACACTAAAAATGATTAATTTGAGGAAAGTTTAATAAAGGGACAATTTAGAAAGATATTGGTGGGATTTAGGGAAATTTCAAGGGATAATGAGGTATTACAGGTCTTCAATAGAAGGCACCAGGATCAACCACAGGACTTAAAAAAGTGGAAGGGAAGAAGTGTTTACAGAACTTGGAAAAACAGACAGGAAGGATGCAGTCAGCCCATGAAATCCTGCAGGGAGGAATCCCGGCAAATGAACATGGTACTTAACTTGCTTTCATTCCCTTTCTCATTCACTCTGATCTCCTGCTGTTAATCCCCATTGGCAAACCCCAAATAGAACCCAGAAAACATCAGAATCAATTGATGTTTTTTTTCTTTTCTAAATGTATTCGTTTAAATTGACAGATAAATTTTTATGTATTTACCATATATAACATGATAGTTTGAAGTATATATACATGAATTTTTACCTTTGCTGTTAATCATTTTATGGACACAGAAGATAAACAAGATAGAGAGAGGTTTTGGATGGGCAAATAGAAAATACTCAGCATATATATAGTCTATTTTTAATGTTTATAATGAGGTAACATTTCATTAAAAGAAAATCAGTTTCCTAGTAGCCCCAATCAATGAATGCTAAATAAGTACAGAATATTTGTGTGATGGGGTACGGTATTTGTAGCCTCCTTAAGGTCCAACTAATTTTGATTCAATCTTCATTAAGATTATTTCTATTTTCTCCTTAGTGAAATGTTTCCTTTACTTCATAGTTCCCAATTTGCCCCCCATTGCTTAGTCCTCCATTTATTCCAGGCCCAACCATCTCATCCTAGCTCATTGTACTCTGGCTTCATCACCCATTTTTAGAGCACATCTATGTTGCCACATCTCTGCACCCAGCCAACCCAACCCATATCTTGCCCTCCATATTAATAGAACAGAAGAATTTATCAAAGTATTAAAGGCACATTTCATGTTTTAATCATTTTTTTAATCTCATTATCTGTTTCCTTTTCTTACCATTCCCATGCAACTACTACCTGCCCCCCCACTCCCTGACACACACACACACACACACACACACACACAGACTTACATCATTTACATCATCTACCAGCTTTCAGTAGCTAGGGAAAGAGGAGAAAATTACTTGGCAATGAGAATTTCAAACAGGCAAAGAAGGGTTAGTTTCTGTGATAGTCTGGTGGGGGAGTTATTTTGCATAAGCCGGGTATTTCAGTTCCATTCAAATCACATCACACAGGTGGTCCTACATAGTAAAGAAATAATACACCTCCAATCTCACCACACCCCAGGCATCAGGACTAATACCTTGAAGTAGAATGCCTGTAAGGATGCCTACTCAGAATTATCGGGAAAACACTCATGGCTGTAGAACTCCTATTTTAAAGAGAAATAATATAATAAGAAAGTGGCTTTGATTTACCAGAGTTCAATTGAATAAATTGAGAAGATGGATAGAATGACTTTTCCAGGCAGCTATTTCATTGAAATGCATTTTGTTTTTTCAACTGTTACATGAGACACACTTATTTAAGGCAAAAAAAAAAATGTATTTTTAGTTTTGCTGTTGTTTCAAGAAATGAGGTTGCAAATGAATGCTTGCTGGTTTGAAGTTAGGATCACAAATCTTGGCTGCTTTGAGATTGAAAAATATCTTGATAAACTCTTTAATCTGTCTCAAGAAAGACTCCTACAGTAGTCAATTACATTTCTCCTGTGCTGTTGGCTGTTGAATCTTCTTCATATCTATCTATCTATCTATCTATCTATCTATCTATAGATATCTATATAGATCGCCAATAGAGAAAACTGGTTTTCTGCCAAAACCTGTTTAAACTGTAACCTATGCAGTTCATTTTAAACCACTCATTTATCATTCACAAATTAACCTTGTACAGGATAGCTGCTCTCATTTCTATTGTCTCTCTATCCTACAAAGAAAAATCCTCAAGCATTAAATAATGAGGGTTGAATCAGTGAGGCATATTTAATGCACAGAGGGTTTTTAATGGCATCTCTATAATTATAGGCAATGATAACTGACTATAAATCTTCATTTCCAAAATGCCACAGCCATTAGGAATAGAATAATATCTCATTTCTACTAGATGTTTTTGAAAACTGTATACCAAAATTATCTTGCTTTTTAAACTTCATATATTGGTAACTGTGGAGTGAGTATCAGATATTTATTATAGAACATAGCTATGTGAATAGAAAATACAGAAAGATTGTAAATATTTGGCTCTTTGGCTTTTAATTGGAATATGATATTTTGACTACAATATTAGCTATAAATTTTTGCCCAGCTACAATGTGGCACTTTAAAAATCTCACTTATTTTAAATAGTGATAATATATTTTAACCTCTTGGTTACTCTCGTGGATAACAAACTACACTGAAAAAGTTATAGATATGATTTTTACTGCATGAACACTTACTCTTGTTTGCTATGCCTTATGATTTTATTGTAGACAAATTTTCAAAGTGCTTCAGAATTTCTCCATAACACTTGAAGGTCTGGGTTCTCTAAGCCTCTGGTTTTTTTTTTTGTTTTTGTAAAGCTTTATGGGTTCTACTTGTACATTTAAAGACATTTTATTTTAAGACTTTCTTATAGGGGAGTCCATGGCAAAATGTGTGATTTCTGACACCTTTTCTGTTCCCAACAACACCATTCTGAATTTATGTTCCCTGTCCTGAATCTTGTTCTGTAGGGACAGAATGTCTTGTTTAATGGTTAATTTCTGATTCTTCACCCCTGGAATACTGATCATGCTTACATATTTGGAAAAATATAATTTTTCTCTTAGACTTACTTCAAGATGATTTACTATCTTTCCAAATGCTCTTACACAATTAAAATCTACCATATATGCAATATGCATATTGAAATTGAATAACAAGATACATTTTTATATGGCTTTCACTTGTGCTCTCAGGGGAAATTTACCACATAGCCAACTAATAAATAATAATGTTTAAACTTGGCATCCACAACTGTTTAAGTGCTTCTCTGAAATTAGCCCATTAATCTTCGTGCAACTGCTTGTAAAGTAGACAGCACGTTATCTTATTCTTTTAACTTTCTTTCCACTTCCTACTATCCCACTCTAGCTGCCTGGAATTCTTTTATACTAGTATGTCCACATCCTACACGCAGCTTTCTTGCATGCTTCTCCACAAGGTAGAGCACATACCGTGTGAATGTCTTTGTGTTGCCTCCATGAGATGACCTAGGAATTTACATTTGGCCCTCGGGGTGATTGATGCAGGCAAACACATTGAATATGTTGCACAAGATTTAAGATATTAAAAACAACTTCTTTAGTTTATAAACAGAGCCTCCTCACTTTTCAAAGAGGGCCAGACACCTCTTCTGCATTCATTCTTTATTGCTTGTGAAAGAGATATTCCACTAATGGCAGATCAACAAACCTCCAAGACCTACTTCATTACTTTCGTATGGGTCACTCAAAAGCAATAATCTTGCTTTCTCTAAATAGATAAACTGGTTTGGGGATTTTTTATTTCTTACCATAACTTTGGATGTGTCATCTTTTTGCCATAAGAAACAATTTCTGGCATATCAAGGTCAAGCACAACGTGTGCAATATGATAAAATGTTTAATTATTGAATTACATGCTGTTCATGTTCTACAGAGCAGTGACCACAAACTTAGATCTCTTTATCATGGTTCATCTCTCTTTACACTATGTGCAATACTTTTCTAAAATTGTATTAAATCTGAGAATCATGAGACGTAGAAGTCACTGTTGTATAACCAATTAGAAAAATAAATTTAACTTTTCTGTGAAGCACAAAAATACTATATTAAAGTATTTCCTATTAGGCCTACAAGAAACTTATTCTCATTCTATACTTTGTAATTCATTTGTTCCTCAACTTTGCTCCTTCTAATGACATAGAGTTCCATTACATATACTGGGGGGGCTATAAAGCAGGGTCATCTTATTTTCATAGCAGGGGTTGGACCTAGTAATATGTAGTATTGATGGCCTGCTATCCCAA
Organism: Pongo abelii; assembly: GCF_028885655.2. Taxonomy (NCBI): domain Eukaryota; kingdom Metazoa; phylum Chordata; class Mammalia; order Primates; family Hominidae; genus Pongo; species Pongo abelii. The sequence goes on from NC_071991.2 coordinate 92,283,892, forward strand.
GGATCCACAGATTCTAGGGAAAAACCAATGAATCAATTAACTTCTATGTGGAGTTACCAGCTATGGCAAAAAGGTCTGTCTATAAAAGAACCGTTATTCAACTGGAGAGTGACAAATGAAAAAGCATGAAGTCACACCTACTTCCTACTGGGTGATGTGACAACAAATACTATTTATTTCATTAGTGGCACTCAAAAGGGTGCTCAAGGTGTCTTAAATCTCTCTCCTTCCTCACACTGTCTAGAAAGAAACTAAAATGGAATGGACTTTGTCTTGTTTAATGGATTGTGTATAGTTCATAATGTATATTTTCCTGGGAATGTTTTAGCTCTGGGTCAATACTCATTCATCATGATGTTGTCTGTTTTTTTAAAACATAAATAGAGCAAAAAATTAAGTGACCTTTTACCCTTTGGTGTGTTTACCAGACAATTTCTTATAAATAATTAAATCCAGAAAATTTGAGTTGTGAAGATCATCTCTAAAATTTTTTTCTGTTGTACAGAGAACACAATTAACACTGTAATATTTGAATTTTTCTGTAATTTACAAAGTAAAAAACTTTAATTGTATGCAAAGCCCATGTCTTTTGAGTTAAACCTTCAGATACAAAATGAAACGCCAATAATTGATTTATAAGTGTCATCTCTTACACAGGTCACTTTTATGCTCTCTTCTATCCTTTGGTATAAATTAATCACCTTTAAATTAGTACGAAATAGGACATGTAGAATACAAGGCAAATGAATGATTAAATTAAAGATGGGGAAAATGTGTGGGAAAATTATAATTCGTTTTATTTATTCTTAACATCTAATAATGTACAATTTCAATAAATTATCCTATTAACCCCTTTTTAAATATACATTTCTGTAGAAGCTTTTTAAAGAAATTCCTTGGCCATGCACTTTTGTTTCCATATTGGTCCTTGCTTTTGGCAAGATTTTATTCTTGTAATTATCCTTATGTATGCCTGGACATTTATTTCAATAGAAGTATGTAATATAAGCCGTAAGGTTTTCTACTGGTGAACTCTGCAACTGGGTTCAGTTAAGGTTTCCATTTTATTTCTAAACTATGATATCATCTTATCTTTTCTAAAGTTCATGATATCTGGAATTCTCTACATGTCATGTTAATTTTATTATCTTTATTCCCTATATTGGTTTCATATGTTAAAGCCTTAGTTTTTCAAATACATATAAAGTATTCCTCCTCAGAGCCTGTTTTCTATGGTTTTTAGAATCCCCATTCTAACTGGTTAACTCTTACATACAGAAACACACTGTATATTGAGTTGAATTTTGAAACATAAGTAGCTTAAATTTTAGCTTTTTGTGAATGTAATTATATGCAATCTCATCAAGTAAGTTTGTTATTTTCTAAAACATTAAAGAATCATGATATTAGAAAGAGATTCTATCAGTAAAATTTGAACTCTGTCAGTGGCTTAACCTCTCCATTTATCACAAAGACAATATTACAGATAATGTAACGTGTTGGGCAAATATGTGTGTATATATATGTATATACATGCACACACACACATTTACATGCATACACACATGCAAACATACATACACACCTCTATATTGAGAGAGGTAACAAAGCAGCTTTACTTACTACTCTGATGGTTTTTCTTCCTACCTTGTTTCTTCTTCGTGAAACATTAACTAAAGTTTGGTGACACTCTGGCACTTTTCTTATTGTTAGCATGACTTTTATCAAAGATCTTCCCTTGCCTGTCTTTAGTCCTCAAAGTTTTAATGAAGGTGCAAATCTTTTCTCAGTCCACATCTGTTTTGTAAGTTGCCATGCCAAAGGAACCTGCTATACAATATTTGTTGTACCTATCTATATAATGTGTCCAGAAATAATTCTGTTATAAGATTTTATATTGAGAAGCATTTTAATTTGTTTAATCTGTTTCTAGCATAGAAATCATCTGAAGGACTTATTGAGAACAGATAATTATGTTCTACATCTTTGGATCCTGAATGAGAAAGTTTCTATGCTATTTGTATTTTGCAAAAGCTTCCCTAGTGATACCAACACAGCAAATTTTGAGAACCATTGCCCTTGAACAGCTTGGCAACATTATTGGCATTATGTGCTTGAATAATGATTTAATGGGTAAATGAATAAGGCTGAAAATATTTACTTAGGATCAATAAACATTTCTATATTAAAATCAAGTTTATTGCAATTAAAAAATAATTGTTGTTTATATAAAATATATGCGTTTTTCTTAGGGAAAATCTACCATATGTTTACAATTAATATTAAGCTTTAGAACAAAAATAAAACTAATTCTTCATGGGCTGCTTTGTTAGGAAGTGTCATTTCCAAGCAAACAGTTATGCCAATTGCTAAGGAAATATGAAATTTTAAATGTTGTCATTGTTTTTTATCTTATCTGCTTACAGTATTACAAATGATGGATTAGCCTGCTTATAGCTTATTCCTGCTTATCGTGTACTCCATATTATTATTTTAATGTGTTTGAGAAAAGTCATGGTAACCTGCCTTGCATCTAGGTATTTATCATTGGTGACTATGCACTTCTGCTTTATTCGTAAGTGTAAGAATACCTGAAGATAGGACATGATATTTATAATTTAGAGGTTATACTCAGTGTCACAGATATAAAACTTGAAATTTAATTCCCTTTATATTTTAATTCAAATATTGTTAGATCATTTTTTCATTTAATAGCATAGGGTATAAGATGATAATCAATGAAAAAGTTTTTTTTTCCTTGGCATATATCTTGCTATCTTGAGAAGTCTCTCAGAGGTATAAAAATGAATTTTGGAAGCAATGACTAGATTATATTAGTTAGTAATACTGTAGAGAATCATCTGACAGAGCATTAGGTATTGATATATGGGCGTATCTTGTTTTATTATGCTTCACTTAACTGCGCTTCCCAGATAATTGTGTTTTTTTACAAATTGAAGGTTTTTGGCAAACCTGCATAAAGACAGTCTATTGACGCCACTTTTTCAACAGCATCTGCTCTCTTCATGTCTGTATCACATTTTGGTAATTCTTGCAATATTTCAAACTTTTAGATTATTATATTTGTTATGGTGATCTGTGATTACTGACCCTTGATGTTACTATCATAATTGTTTTGGGATGCCACAAACTATGCCTATGTAAGACAGAAAACTTAATCAATAAATGCTATGTGTGTTCTCATGGCTCTACTCACAGTTGAAATCCCTACCTATCACCAATGCATTATTTATTTTTAAGAAAAAGTGTCATTCATCTCCATTATTTAATGAAGGCCAACTGAACAGCAAAAATTCAAATTGAATATCAAATTGAATTGAGGCCAAAAAATAAGGAGCAGATTTGGGGTTTTTGACATTCAGTTTGATGTTTCTAAGTAATTTTGCCTAAATTATTTTTATGTCTTTTATACATAATTTTCTATTAGGAAACAAGAAAACTAGGGATTATGAAACAATGATCCTTAACCTATCCGAATGCAGAAGATAAGATCATGTAATTCATGGGAAGTCTAAGAATTCTAATTCTCTTTATTTAGCTTTCCAGATTGAAGTACTATATGCAACTTAGTTGTTGGGGCAAAACTCTTTTTATATTATAAAATGTCTTAAATTTTTAAATCGTTATTAGTATTAAAAAATCCCATCAATAAGGACCAAAGATCTGCAATACGCAAATCAAGGAATCATACCAAAAATATTTCAAATTATTAGGATTTTGAATATAAACAATTTAGAAACAAAATATACAGTTTATCTGAAATTCTATTATACAAATGTAACATTTAAGATTTTTTTTCTCAAGTAAGAATTATATTAAATTATACAAAAAATATCACTAAGACATTTTGAAATAAAGATAAAAGTCAATTAACCTTGTATGAGAGAATTTTTTTTTCTCCTAACCTGAGGTCTTAGCTTCCCAAGTAGCTGGGACTACAGGTGCATACCAACACACTAGCTAATATGTTTTTTAAATTTTTTGTAGTGATGGCGTCTTACTTTGTTGCCCACCCAAGCTGATTTTAAACCACTGGCCTCAAGTGATTTTCCTGCCTCTGCCTCCCAAAGTGCTGGGTTACAGGTATGAGCGATGGTACTCAGCCTGAGCAGCCTGAGGATAATTTTTTTTTTTTTTTAAGAGACAGTCTCACTCTGCCACTCAGGCTAGCGTGCCCTGGCAGGATCATAGCTCAATGAAGTTTTGAACTCTTGAACTCTTGCCTCAAGAGATCTGAGAAAGATATTTTAAAGTTTTTAAACCTTGGGTTGTTTTACTTCTTCCTTATTTCTGCCCTCCTATTCTTCTGTGCTCCCCTCCCCATACCCCATCATTTCCCTTCATCTTTTCAAAATGTGGCACATTTAAACACCACAGCACATGGTAGATTTAGTAAGCCATATTATAACATAACATTTAGAATGGAAACAAATTTTTTATATAGGGTCAAGTGTGTTTATTAGCATAAAAATAGTCAGGGCTGCAATTTAGAAATAATGACTTTGTTTCCTTTTAACCATAGGAGAAAAAGCACCTCTCAATGCATCATCAACATATCTTTGAGGGTTCACTTTTTATTGCTGATTTCTTCTATCCTGGAAATATTTTGATATTTTTACTTTTTTAGAGAGGAGGAAATTATAGTACAGATGAATTAATTAATTTTTGCTTGAAACACTTATGAATGCAATTTAAATTCCCATCTAAGTCTATCAAAGAGAGGCATTCCTTTCTGCATTAACCATTGGTTTCAGGAGGATATAAAATACACACTGAAAACACATTACAGCTGTGCCAATCTTTTTGCAATTATTTTGAATAGTTGGCTATTTGCTCCATGTGACAGTTTGTGAACATGGTGAATAATTTAACATTCATGCTGCTGCTGTTTTGGCACAATTAACATGAATCGCATATCCGCTGCTATTCAAATTGATTGCAATATGGGGGGAAAGTGAATCAATGTCTTAATATTCAGCTCTTTTGACTCAATTTTTCCAAAATGGCTTGCAAGGCACAATGCTAAATAAAGCATAATGAAGACCCCTTTGTGTGATGACCTAAAAGCCTCTGAGGACATTCCTTTTTATTAAATTCTTGAGACCAATTTAGATCTAGTATCTAATTTTAGAATTTTCTTGGAGAGTCTGTCAACTGGACGTCCATGTATTCCAAGCATGTGCAAAATATTTATGGACCTCTGTACAAAGCCAGAGACTCCCATGTCATTATGTGTATCATTGTCCATTTGTCATTCTGCCTAACATGACTCAGAGGCATGACTGTTACACAATTTCTTTCTTATTTTCAGTGGCATAACTTGAGGTTACTCTTCTGTTGTGCTGTTTTAATCTATCTAAAAAATATCGGTAAAGTTCGAGCTGGAGAAAGGATCAGGTTTGAAAAAATGTTTTAAAAAATATTCACCATAGATTCTTAATATCCTAATGCAATGAGCTACTCTTCCAACTGCTCTTATCTATAAGAAAATCTGAGGCCAGGTGAGATACCTCACGCCTATAATCCCAGCACTTTGGGAGGCCAAGGTAGGCGGGTCACAAGGTCAGGAGATGGAGACCATCCTGGCCAACATGGTAAAACCCCATCTCTACTAAAAATACAAAAATTAGCTGGGCGTGGTGGCGCGCGCCTATAGTCCCAGCTACTCGGGAGGCTGAGGCAGGAGAATCACTTGAACCCAGGAGGCAGAGGTGGCAGTGAGCAGAGATGGTGGCAGTGAGCCGGGATGGTGGCAGTGAGCCGGGATGGTGGCAGTGAGCCGAGATGGTGGCAGTGAGCTGAGATCGCACCACTGCACTCCAATCTGGCGACACAGCAAGGCTCCATCAATAAAAAAAAAAAAAAAAAAAAAAAAATCTGAAGGACAGATTATTTTTTACTACCAGAGGAATCACTTTTCAAAAAAGACAAAAAAATCATCCTTAATAGCTATTTGTTCTATAAATGAATATTAATGTTTAACAGTTCATTTCTAATTTTGAGGTAATTATGTGTGTGTGTATATATATATGTACACATATACATTTTTAACTGACACTGCAATCTTGTCTTTTCCCTTTTGTAAAAGATTACATATTTTCCACATGACCTAGAAAAATAATATTTGTTTCAGAGTGAATGAAAAATGAGTTCATTAATTTTCCACAGTTATACTGGGTATGCTATGAATTTATTCATCCAATAACTATTTAGTGATACCTACTATGTCCCAGGCACAATTCCAAATGCTAGGAATATGGAATAAAACAGATGTGGCATAAAGAGTACTTTCTAATAAAGGAGGTTAATAGAATCCACAAAAACAAGTAAGGCATATAATATGGCAGATGGCAATAAGGGCTGTGGGGAAAAATAGAGCTAGGGGACAGGGAAAAAGAGTTACAGGTTTAAACTGAGTTGTCAGGGAGAGCACAATCTTATTCAAAATGAGTAAGATTTGGGTCGGGTGCAGAGGCTCGTGCCTGTAATCCCAACACTTTGGGAGGCCAAGGGGGGCAGATCACCTAAGGTCAGGAGTTCAATACCAGCCTGGCCAACATGGTGAAACCCCATCTCTATGAAAAATACAAAAAAATTAGCTGGGTGTGGTAGCGGTCACCTATAATTCCAGCTACTCAGGAAGCTGAGGCAGGAGAATTGCTTGAACCCAGGAGGGGGAAGTTGCAGTGAGCCAAGATCATGCCATTGCACTCCAGCCTGGGCAACAAGAGTAAAACTCCAGGTCCAAAAAATAAATAAACAAATAAAATAAACAAGGGCCAGGCGCGGTGGCTCACACCTGTAATCCCAACACTTTGGGAGTCCGAGGCAGACAAATCATGAGGTCAGGAGTTGGAAACCAGCCTGGCCAACATGGTGAAACCCTGTCTCTACTAAAAATACAAAAATTAGCTGGGTGTGGTGGCAGGCACCTGTAATCCTAGCTACTCAGGAGGCTGAGGCAGGAGAATTGCTCGAACCCGGGAGGCGGAGGTTGCAGTGAGCCCAAATCGCACCACTGCACTCCAGCCTGGGTGACAGTGCAAGACTCTGTCCCCCCCCGCAAAAAAGAGTAAGCTTTAAGTAGGTACAGGAAAGAGCTGTAGCAATTAGACAGCATGTCAGGGGGAACAGCAGCTTTTGGCCTTTGATTATTTATGTGTAAGAATGCAGAGCTTAGGGCTTCTATCCTAGGAACTCTTCTGAGGTCAGAAGATAGACATTGTATATAATTCAACTGTTCCCTGTGTACAGGAAGTTGGAATAATATGTTTCCTCATCATGTTTTGTGAGTATAAGAATCCATATCATTCTAATAAATGTAATTTAAAGAATAACAGTGCTGGTAGAATATTTGTCCCAATTTCACAAGGCAGATGAATTTGAAAAAATATAATCCTTTTTTTTTTTTTTTTTTTTTTTGAGATGGAGTCTTGCTGTGTCTCCCAGGCTGGAGTGCAGTGACGCGATCTCAGCTCACTGCAAGCTCCACCTCCCGGTTTCACGCTATTCTCCTGCCTCAGCCTCCCGAGTATCTGGGACTGCAGGTGCCTGCCACCACGCCTGGCTAATTTTTTGTATTTTTAGTAGAGACGGGGTTTCACCATGTTAGCCGGGATGGTCTCGATCTCCTGACCTCGTGATCCACCTGCCTCGGCCTCCCAAAGTGCTGGGATTACAGACGTGAGCCACCGCGCCCGGCCAAATATAATCCTTTATATAGATAATGTTGGTATTATATTATCTAACAAGACATACAATGTAAGTCCAACTGAGTTGCAACTGTATAGAGGAAATGTTAACAAAAAATGCAATAGGAGCTTTGTTGTCAGACATAAAATTACTTAATTTGCCCAGGCTTAGTTTGGTCATTGGTAATATGGGGATAATTTTTTTTAATATATTGCAGCATACTGTTGTGAGATTAAACTTACTGTACAAAAAAGTATCTATTCATAGTCCAATGTCTGGCTTATTGTGGGCATTTAAAACTGATGCATGTTATTATCATGAAATCAATTGCAATGTTTATTCTTAAGGTACAATAAGAAACATAAATGTCACAAAACCACAATGCTCATATTTTCATAACTATCGTATTCTCTTCTTATAAGCAGACCACTTGGAGCAAGTAAAAGGTAAGTTAGTAACACACTTGGATGTCATGTTGAGGGCCATAGCCCAATGCCTCTATTTCCATGATAGTGCTGGGACAACCTCCCTTTTTAGAAATGAAAGTACTATTTGGTACTAGGCCCAAAATTATGTAATTAAAAATTAAGACAAGCATAATAAATTAATAAATAATGCTTTTTAAGCCAGTATTAAATTCTTTTGCATCTCTTTTCTTGGAATTAAATATATGAAAAAGGAAGAAAATAACTGATAAGAAAACTCAAGTAGAGAAAGATTTATCTTTAATTAAAGTGATACTACAAAAATTATTATTATGCCAATGTTTGCGTGGGAGGGAAATAGGAGCTTCAAAAATAAAGAAAAGGTCAGGTACAGTGGCTTATGCCTATAATCTCAGCACTTTAAGAAACCAAGGATGGGGGATCACTTGGGAGCCAGGAGTTCAAGACCAATCTGGGCAGCAAAGTGAGACCTCATCTATACAAAACATTTAAAAATAAAAAATTAGCTGAGTGTGGTTGTACATGCCTGTAGTCCAAGATACTTGGGAAGCTGAGGCAGGAGGATTCACTGAGCCCAGGAGTCTGAGGCTGCAGTGAGCTATTATTGCACTCCACTACATTCCATCCTGGATGACAGAGCAAGACTTGTCTTTTAAAAAAATTAAGAAACAGGCCGGGCACTGTGGCTCACGCCTGTAATCCCAGCACTTTGGGAGGCTGAGGTGGTTGGATCACCTGAGGTAGGGAGTTCAAGACCAGCCTGACCAACATGGAGAAACCCCGTCTCTACTAAAAATACAACATTAGCCGGGTGTGGCGGCACATGCCTGTAATCCCAGCTACTAGAGAGGCTGAGGCAGGAGAATTGCTTGAACCCTGAACCCTAAACCCTGTAGGCGGAGGTTGCAATGAGCCAAGATAGAGCCGTTGCACTCCAGCCTGGGCAAAAGAGTGAAACTCCGTCTCAAAAAAAAAAAAAAAAAAAAAAATTAAGAAAGAAGGAAGAGAGACTGAAATAAAATGTGAACCAAATATTACTAATATTTTTATTGCTGTTATGTACTACTTATTTTTAATAAAACTTGATGATGACTTTGATAATCACACATATGCAGATATGTATAAACAATTAAACTATTACAGAACAAGAAAAGTCATAAAAGAAAGGAAAATATATACTCCAGCTACCAACTAGGAAATGTGAAAAAGCTGGTTTCCACACCACATTGTTTCATTTTAAACTTCCTATCCACCAAGGTTAAAAAGGAAATACATTTTAATTTACTGATAAAAAGAAGTATATCAGTTCTTCAACAGAGGAAACACTTTCTAGCACTAAATTCTGGGAGAAATTTATCATGTGTGTCATTATTTGAGATGTTGACTAGTATAATGAATAGTGGTTTTGCAGACATTGTAAGAGTATTCTTCATAAGATCATTTGTTATAGCAACCTAAAACAAAGCTAAGGGCATAATATTACATTGCGACCAGTGAATCAATTTCTGTTAGAGGACTGTGAAAACACTTGGTGGGGAAATGGAGAAGTAGATGAAATTGAATCATTTAAAAGAAAAGAGAATTAATTTCCCCAATATGGTGATGAGAAATGAAAAACTGTGTGTTCTAAATAGTTTTTGTGTTTAGAGTAAATATTTTCACTTTCATTGTGAATTCAAACTTCTAGGACAGAAAATAATTCTTAAATCTTTTTATATTTGAGAAGGAGAGAGCATTGATTAGTCAAAATCAGATAATTATTATTTAATTATTTCTCTTGTAGTTTTGTCTCCCAAACCAACTGCAATGTGGTTTCTTTTTCCACTACCACCTCTGTTCTTCATGGGGTACCTATGTTTTCCACCTAACTCCTTCAAATAGTACATGCAATGCTCAGCTCCCGAATATTCATCTTCCATATTTGGCTGACTGTTGTAATAGTTTCTACCTGGATGTGCATGACATTACTTTCCCCGGTTCTTCCCAGGTTGGTTATTTCATTATTCTAGCTAAAGTTATACTCTTTTACCTGTTCCTCACTGCAATGCAGAGTTCTGTCCTCAGCCTACTTTTTATCTTTACATTGATCTTGAGTCCCACATATAGACCAATTTTTGTCTCTGGCATGTGAGCTTTAAACTGATTCCCAAATGCTTATGGGTACCTAAAATACAAACTTGTTACTCTTCTCAAAATCAGCAAGTTCAAAATTCAACTGCCTTCTGTCTCCTCAGGCATATTCACACCTTTTATTTTCTTGCTGATCTCAGTTAATGTCTCTATTTATCTGTGCCAAAATAATAGGAATTATAAGAATTTTTTTTTTAGATGGAGTTTCATTCTTGCTGCCCAGGCTGCAGTGCAATGGTGCAGTCCCAGCTCAATGCAACCTCCACCTCCTGGGTTCCAAGCAGTTCCCCTGCCTCAGCCTCCTGAGTAGCTGGGATTACAGGTATGCACCAGCATGCCCGACTAATTTTTTTTTTTTTTTTTTTTTTTTTTTGTATTTTTAGTAGAGACAGGATTTCACCATGTTGGCCAGGCTAGTCTCGAACTCCTGACCTCAGATGATCCACCCGCCTTGGCCTCCCAAAATGCTGGGATTACAGGTGTGAGTCACCACACCCAGCCGAGAAATGTTTTAAAATCCCACTTCTTTATCCTCCTCTTTACGCAACATTTCACAGAGGCTAGCATATTTGCCTCATTTATACAAACCTAATGTGCCTTCTCTCTTCACATTCAGTTGCTACGATTTGGGGTTTAACCATCTCTGGTATAGACCATTCCATTAAAAACCTACATAGACTGAAGAATAAAAACTAAAGAATGAGAATGAGTCTCTTTTTGGTGGCTAAGTAGAATCTGCCTAAAACCATTGTCATAAAAGCAGTTAAAGGCAACAAATTTTTAAAAGGGACATATCACTGATTCATTCATAAAAAGCATGGACAAAAAGTTTTTGTTCTGTTCCAGATGTCTTGTCTAAGGGCTAACACTGTTTCAGTAAAAATATCTTGCCATAAAATTTAAAAAAATATATTATTTGCAATCCTTAAGCCTGCAGATATGTAATGTTACCACTGTTTTGTGTTGACAATATTACTTTATGAAGTTCTTGTGTTTGAAAGGAATTAATCCTTTTAAAGAAACATGGTGTATATTGTTCTTACAGGACTAGTTTCAGTGGTGTAAATAATAAATACCTTTTCTAAAAAAAAAAAAAAAGAAAAAAGAAAAAACCTACATAGCCTTCCTAGCTCCATGTTTGTTCCTAGTAAATACATCACTCCACACTGCAGCCATATTCCGTTTTCTAAAAAGAAAATCTGCCCATGGATTTAAGGATTCTCTTCCTTAAAATCCTTTCATGGCTTTCATCGCCTACATTAGAGTTACAAGCATGACTATAGCAATGCTTTTTGATTTGGCTCCTGCTGGTTTCTCCTTTCTCTCCTATTTATTTGCAATTTATACCCTGTTAATGACAAAATTGTTCCCATTTCCTGCACTCACACACGCCCTCCTACTTCATGGCTTTTTTACTTTGGCTGAAGCCTTGAAATGACCTCTTCCATCTTTCTTCACCTGCTCTTACTCATCATTTAAGACCCAAGTCAGACACCCTCTCCCACAGGAAGCCTCCTGTAAAACCAGTTGGGCTCAGCGCCTATTGTCTGTGTTATCTGAGCAGTTACCATGCTGTATTTGTTTTTTATTTTTATGTAACTCTTTCCCTCATTAGATTGGGACCTCCTTAAGGGCAGGAATCACATATTATTCATTTTTTTCTTCCCCACAAAAAAATACTTTAGTGTGTGGAAATGATTCCAGGGCTGAAAATAACTATTCATTGAAAAAAGTTGGATAAAGTTATTATCAATAATATTGGTTTTCTTTCGCTATATGAATATCTCGATGTAATTGAGTAAAAGAATGTAAATCGAACATGTACATTATTGTCTCTAATTATCCCCTTAGGAAAAAAAGTAAACTTTCTTCCCAAAATAATAAGAATGGTAGACACCCTCCAGAAACTTTAACTTCAGCCAAATTCTTCTGCACCATACCAATTACTTTTAATGTCAGAAGCATGTAAATGACTTTATCCCAGGTTCTTACTTCGGAGTCTAGTGTAGGAAGTATATTACAAATACTTTTATTTAATAAATTAATATGTTGTTATTGGGGCTATCATAGTTATTGTTGAATAGTTTGATTGGCAGAGTATTATATAACAGCCATCACATTTTATTCTCCAACTAAAATTACAGTTTTACGTGGAGAAATATGAACCATTAAATTCTTACTCCTAACCCAAATAATTAAATATTGCCAGTAATTTAAGTGATACATTTTATACTATGGTTTTGAAATACATTTTTGGATATACTATTTTCAGCACAAGAAGGAACAGAAGGTGGAATTTTTCTAATCCATCTCATTCATGTATAGAAAAGGATATTGAGCCCCCAAGAAATTCATTAACTCGACACATAATTGGTTAATGCCCAAACTGGAAATAGGACTCAGGTTGGGTTTCCCTCATCATACTGTACTGCCTCTTTATTTGTTATTTAATAATATAATCTATGCATTTGGCCTAAACCTGAGTCTGCACTCACACAAACACATGCACAAACATACACACATACACAGCCTACTACATGGAGTGATTAAATAATAGAATCATTTTGTTGTCATTCCTACTTGGACCACTGACTAATATAAAAGGCTCAACTCTAAAATTAACTGAATCACTAAGAAGTGGTTACACAATGTTCTTCTCTGCTTTGTAGTTTCATTCCAGATTCTATGCAGATATATGTAACAAAATGAAAGTATGAAAAGTGATGTTTCTTCCATAGCATACATGAAATAAAACTCTTGGAGGAACAATAAGATTCTAAAATGCAAGTATTAGTCACAAATATTTAAAATTGAATTAAGGTGTAAATAGGCCATTAGTCCATTTGTTATAAAATAACATTCTATTTAGATGTTGAATATAATTTCTAGAGCATTACATATACACAGTATCCAATTCTGGTAATGAGACTCAGGTGATAGTGTTTACCTTTAGATCCATGTATAATGCAGTAATAAGAAACCTGTAGTTTTCTGTATTCTGAATCTGATTTCTGAAACTAGCCTTTATCACTTTTTGCAAGACTGAAATCTGAGAGTAATTCTTTGGAATAAGGAAATGGGTCAAAGCCAACTGTTCCACTTATACTTAAGATGCCAGAAATCACTCATGAGTTTGTATCATTCAGTAGAGAAGAGAATTACTTTATGACACATTATTGGAAACTACCTCAGCTTAACTAAATACTTTTTAAAAGATAAGAGTAATTATCTTTTATCCATGTTTTAAAGTTTATAGTTGAATGACATGTAGATTGTTGATGTATATTTCTAAAAGGCTAGTCTTATGTTGCCTCCCTCATTTAATTGCAAATTTTTGATGGCAGAGAATGTATTCAATTGTCTTTCCGTTCTTTTTTTTTTTTTTTAGATGGAGTCTCTGTCACCCAGGCTGGAGTGCAGTGGCAGGATCTCGGCTCACTGCAAGCTCCGCCTCCCGGGTTCATGCCATTCTCCTGCCTCAGCCTCCTGAGTAGCTGGGATTAGAGACGCCTGCCACCACGCCCAGCTAATTTTTTGTATTTTTAGTAGAGACGGGGTTTCACCATGTTAGCCAAGATGGTCTCGATCTCCTGACCTCATGATCCGCCCCCCTCGGCCTCCCAAAGTGCTGAGATTACAGGCATGAGCCACAGCACCAGGCTTGTCTTTCCATTAACATTTTAGTATCTAACCTGGTACAAAAGTTTAATAACTATTTTGAATTACATTAAATATGTATGTGTGTGTATATAATGTAGGCATGCATGTATATATAAGTATATACACATATACATTTATACATAAATATGCATACATATGTGTGTAGGTATGTGTACATGTGCATGTGTGCATATACGTATATATAAAATACACAAGACTAAAATGCCTTATAATCTTAGGAAGAAAAACATCCACATAACTGCAATCTCCTCACTGTCTTACTGTTTCAGGGTCCTCATTCCACACACAGCCTTATTCTCTCACAGCAGTCTTTCTTTATTGCAGCGCAATTGCAGGGAAACCTGCCTCCCATAGCAACAACCCCACCAACCTCCTAGGAAAAGGAAGACACGGTTTTCCTACACCTATGTCCACAGGAAGATGACTTGACCTCTTAAATTTTATCATGCCTGATTTTTAGCTTATAGGTCAGAGAACTTGGCAAAATGAAAGCCATTTTTGTCAAACCTATACCTAATGAAATTCTATTATTTAAGCATATTTCATTACCCTAAAACAAACTACTCTTCCACACATCCCAAAACAGAACACAGTAATTTCTCTGGTTAAACAGAGTTTCTTAACATAGCCCTTTTAAGCAATTACATTTTAAGTAAGAAAATGGTCTTTAACCAGTTTTCTAATTCTGGTTTGTTTTTCAAATTGATCTTAGTGGGTTATGGAATACATGGAATCATTTGAATCAGGATTTGATAGAATGGGCAGAGTTCTGAAAACCTTCAGAATTTGTTTTAAATCCTACTTTGACTGTTCATCTAAATAACAGTTTTGACAGCCAGCTTTGTCTCTTGCTGTCAGCCGCACCCTGCATCTCCCAGGAACCATGACAATAGTCAGGAAGTAATTCACTAACATTTATTGAGGACCCATTGTGTGAAAGGTATGTTACTAGGAACCTCACAGGAAATAGGCCATAAGAGCCTCACCACTGAAGAGGTCTCTCGATTAAAGCAGTGCTACAAGACAAATATATTCATGAAATAGGCACATTACTGACAGCATGAATACATGTAAACATGCCCAAACACCTGTATGTATAGAGATTTAACTAATAGTGATCATCACTGTTTGGGTGCCTATAATTAGGATAAATAATTTTGCAAGACTTTGTAAATAATTGAATATTTAAAGGTGGGTAATCAAAGTAGAGATAGAATGAATTACAGAAAGGGATATTTACTATAATATATAATTGCTATGATACAAAACATAGAAAAATATCTTACTCATTTTTTTTTTACCATATCCTGTCACTTATTTATGCAGTTGAACGAGAAAGAACTATAGAAAATACCCATTTAATAGAAAGTACCCATTTAATAGTATCCACTTTGGGAGGCTGGGCTGGTTGGATCACCTGAGGTCAGGAGTTCGAGACCATTTAATAGATAAGTAACAGCAATCAGAGCAATCAATAAACCTAAATTTTATTTAGACTAAAATGCCATCTTGGAAGGCCGGACGCGGTGGATCACGCCTGTAATCTCAGCACTTTGGGAGGCCAAGGCGGGCAGATCACAAGGTCAGGAGATCGCGACCATCCTGGCTAATATGTTGAAACCCTGTCTCTACTAAAAAATAGAAAAAATTAGCCAGGTGTGGTGGTGGGCACCTGTAGTCCCAGATACTCTGGAGGCTGAGACAGGAGAATGCCATGAACCCCGGAGGCGGAGCTTGCAGTGAGCCAAGATCATGCCACTGCACTCCAGCCTGAGCGAAAGAGCGAGACTCCGTCTCAAAAAAAAAAAAAAAAAAAAAAATGCCATCTTGGTTTCTACAATAAACTAAGATTTTAAAAATTCACCAGAGTAAAATTGGCTTATTTTACTTTCTTAATGCTTTTAAAGTATATATTTATTATGGAGGTATTAACATTTAAATAAATCAGTTTGAGAAGAATGCCATAGTGTCAATCATGTGATTTTTATGAAATTATTCTGAAATTGTGTGAGGGAAAGGAAATATGATCTAGCTGCTGGGGTTGCAAACAGCCCGTCACTGTTAGATAGCTGAAGTGCCACATCCTGCATCTTGTTAAATGTAACTCAGTCATCTCTATTTCTAAAAGAAGGGTCTTTATTTTCATCCTGGCACTCTAGTTTTAAAGTAGACTGAAGCCTAAGTTTGTTTAAAGCTACCACATGCTTATTCCTATAAAATAATTAGTGACATTCGAACCACTTTCTGATAGACTCAATTTAGTAAGAGACTAAGTGGCTTTCCACATTTATTGAATTCACATTTGAACGTACTGTTGAATACATTTGAAACAGTATTTTTGAGGGACTACAATAGGAATGAACTTTCAAAATTCTGGATAGTGTTATAAAACATGATTCTTTAAAGTCTACTGAATATATCACACTACTTATAGCTAATAAATCTAGGAATTTTGCCATGGATTGACACTTACGCATAGGAATTGTAATTCTATTCAGATTGTGGCAATTATATTTTCATGCTTAACTTTATACTGTTTCTAGACTTCTGGAAATTATTATAAAAAAATAAATACGGACATGAATTGTTTTATAAATTTAGATATCTGTAAGAATTCATCTTATGAATTTAAATGATATTTTTGTGGGTGTCTATTTGCAGATCTGAGAAACTGTTAAAAGATAGTTGCATAACTGTAATCATTGTCATGTTTTTGCCAAGGTATTTTAACAATGATACAAAAAGTAAAGAGAGAATGTTCCTGTTGAAACTATTATAGTAAAAATTCCACCAGAATGGAAAATTAACTTATTTACCAGCCAATCAGGATTCCCTAGTGTTCTGAAAACAGCATGAAACAAAACTTGTTGAGTAGTTAAAATAGTAAAGAGTGCTATTGACCTATGAGATGTAATGACTTGAAATATAAATAGTAGCAGGAGATATTCCCATAATAATTGTACAGGTGTTTCACCTGTTGACCTTAACTTCTCTGCTTCCTAAAGTTAACTATGACACTTATCTGGGAAAATAATTTGCTCTGAAATATAAATACTCACTAACTCATGCAGTTCGTAACTAAGGTTATTAAAACTCACTCACATGTTGAGGATTTTGTACTAGTGATGGGTCTTCTAATAATTTAAGGCTTGATTTACCATAAAAGATACGATTCTTTCTGTGCAAGCCACGAAAGATGGAGGATCTCAAATGCACATCTGGCCAAGTGAGTCACCAGCAATTTGTGAAGTGGTGAAATGTTGCTCTCTTTCAATTTGCAGCTGCCTACAGTTGCAGGGTTGATTAGCAAAGGCAACCTCATACTTGTTAGTCTAAGTCATGGTTTCTCTGCTTACTACTGCCCTCTCCAATCTTCACATTTTAATACACATGATCTGATTCTTCATGGTCAAACCTACTGCATTTGATATATAAATTTAGCACATTTAAAATGTATCATGTAATACTTAAAGGGCAACTTTTCAAGCCATAAAATTAATAAGAGTCTAGATCCTCCTCTCTTTCATTTAGCCTTTGTGGTACCTATAGCAAGTGATTCTCAAGAAGTTGCCTCCTGGTTCTCCTAAAGGGCATTTCGGAATCACTAATTTTTCTCCCCAGTATCTACATGATATCCTTATGCCCCATGTTCAATTCTGATGCCCAGAAGCTTACCCAAACTCTGTGACTGCAAAATCCGACTCCACAGTGTCGGGGAATGTGGGACCCTGGGTGTCCTTGTATTTGGCAATAAGAAAATATATCCCATTTGACAGCCATGATGGGAGAAGGGGGTGATCAACTGCTTTCTAGACGGAGAAACTGACATTTATATTATATTGCTACAAATTCTGATCTTATGACTTAAATCCAGATGTTCTGTCTTATACAATACATGAATTTTCACAATTGTGGTGCTTTATTTCTTGAGAGTTTCACAGCCATCATTCTTAATTTTTAAATTAAAAAAAGAGAATATTACCATTGGGAGACACTACACATTTAGAAACACTGTAGAATACTCATTTTGATTATTATCTATATGAGTAACATACTGTGATAGTCCGCCAGCTATAGTAAATCTGAAGAGGAGTCTTTAATCCCAAAAGAGATATATAATTGTATCAAAGTTAATAACAATGACATTTTCTATGTTTTGAAGGAGAAACTAAACATATTTTGTTTTGTGAACTATAATATAGTTATTTTAGCAGCATTTTAGAATTCTCTCTAATGCCATGGCCTACATTCCAATACACGCTTAACATAAAAGCACGAACAACTAGTGCAGTTATATCTACAAAGAGGCCGGGTGTTGTGGCTCACTCTTGTAATCCCAGCACTTCGGGAGGCTGGGGCGGTTGGATCACCTGAGGTCAGGAGTTCGAGACCAGACTGACTATCATAGTGAAACCCCGTCCCTACTAAAATTAAAAAAATTAGTTAGGTGAGGTGGCACACACCTGTAATCCCTGCTACTTTGGAGGCTGAGGCAGGAGGATTGCCTAAACCTGGGAGACAGAGGTTGCAGTGAGCCGAGATTGTGCCATTGCACTCCAGCCTGGGCAACAAGAGTGAAACATTGTCTCAGAAAAAAAAAAAAAAAAAATATATATATATACACACACACACATATATATATACACAAAGAAATAATTTCTACAAAACTGTTAAAACTAGGAGATTTCTGAACATAATATTTTAATTAGTATACATTTCCCTTGACTATTTAATTAATTAATCCATTAATTAATAGGATAGACTTTACTCTGTGCCAAATTCTATGCTGAGCATTAAAAATAAAATAAGAAAAAAAAGGCTCCTCTTCCCTTTGAATTTAGAGCCCACTGAGGAAATGTGATACAAAGCAATAAGAACTATAATAGATAAATGCACTCAACACCGTGGAAACATAGGAAGAAGGAGCTCCTAGAATACTTGCAAAATATTGTGATGTATTATGCAAGGCTTTTTCAAAAATATATAAAGTAATCCTATATACTGAGTCCCTAATGCAAAATCTTATATCCTGAGTCCCTAATGCAAACTGTAGGCAGATTAGCTTTAGGGGAATACAATAGCCCTTAATCATGAGTAATCCAACAAAATATGTAGACAATCTGTCATCAGCTAGAGTCTTCTAGAAGAACAGAGAAGATATTACTAGAAGGGATGAAAAACAACACAGGAATTAATGAAATTAGTATAACAGTATAGATGTACTAAAAAATTAGGCACATTATGCCAAAATAGGTACAGAAAGATTTATAGATGGTTTATATAAGTTGGGGCAGGGAAAAAAGAGATAAATTGGCATTAGGACATTCATAACTAGGAATATACATCTCTATCCTAAAAAAATACCTATGATTAGTTTTGTAAGTCACAAAGACTGGTGCCTAAACATATCTCAAAATTTTGTTGAATGAATGGATAAATATAAAGGAAACAATGCAAGATATGTGATAAGTAAAATGTTTTCAATGGTTACCAGTTTTGAGAGTAGAAAAGAGTATATTTAAAATTATTTATCTGGAAACAAATTAAGTGAGCTGGATTGCACACTGTGGCAAGCACCTACCAAGTCATGTCAACAGCCCAAGAAAGAGACTACTACATTAACTCGGTTTGTTGAATTTCAGTTTTCCTATTTCCATAAGTGATTGCAATTTTGATTTAACAGAACAGAAAGAGGGTTTACAGCATCAATAAATGTGCAGTGAGTATTTAATAGATGAAATTAGACCACTAAAATATCAGATTATTATTTATTATTTTTAAAATTGACAGTAAAATTGGATGTATTAACTGTGTAGGACATATTGTTTTAAAGCATGTATGCAATGTGGAATGACTTAATCTAGCTAATTAGCATATGCATTTCCTCCCATAGTTATCACTTTTGTGGTGAGAACACTTTACATTTACTCTCTTAGCATTTTTCTAGAATTCAATATATTGCAAACTATAGTTGCCATGTTGTACAATTCTATCAAAAATATCAAATATCATTTCAACAAAGTTACACAATGAGAACTACACTCATTGTTTTAAATCATTGGTTAAAAAAATAAATTAATTTGTTTTCCTCATATATAATCAGCACATTATGATAGTTCACTGATAAAGCTTTAGTTGAGATGGCAAAGTGTATGTGAGAACACAATTGCATTGGGCGAACATCGTTTTTGTCTCAAAAGGAAGATTATAAAATTTAATTAGATGTTTGGGGATCTTTAAAGTGCTTTAAGTCACCAAAGTTATGTATCAACTTTAAAAAATCAACCAAGAGAATACTCACGTTGTCACTTAAGTCCTCAAGTCAAACTTTTTCAACTTGAATCTGTAATTTAAGAAGATTCAAAGTTAGACATATTGGATGTTTTTTCTGTTCTCCTTGATACAACAGGAAAAGGAAAATGAATTTATGTTGATTGATTTTCAAAGAGATTAGTTCTATGGATATGCTCTAAGAAAAAAATGGGATTTTAAAAAACATATTATTGTCAATAATCAAAACATTGTTAACTAATAAACAAGGCATTTTCTAATCTCCTCCATAAGGTGACAGCTGCTTTTGTAGCCAAGGCAGTGAAATTAAACCTGGAATATAATGCTACTCTACACATTGAGGGGCGGGGAAAGAAGCATAAACTGGATCAAATGATGTTTTACACTTGAGACAATATGGAATAAAAATAATCGAAGTCATTTTTTTTCTAACTATTGCAACTTACAGAAATCTGTGCCCTTAAAAAGCAGAATGCACTGTAGATTTTGAATCACCGTTTACCAAACAGTTGATTTTGCCATTATAATAAACCCTTTTAAGGAGCTTTAATTCTAGGTTTCAGCATTCCTGTTCTTTATCCTTGCCAGCTTCAAGCTCATTAAAAACATTTAAAACAAAGAAAAAAGTCCTCTTCCTAGGCCACAGAGATTGTAATAAACTTAACATCTGAGGTGCAACGTTCTTTTTCAGTGGATAACAAAGGGGAACTCTATGCATCTGCTTTGCGTGAGTCAGATATAAAGTAATCCTTTAAACCATATTGCTTAGTCTCTTCACTTTGTTTATTTAGTGTAGACCTACTTATTTATTTATTCAGTGAAAATGTGTGTGATATGCCTTTACTGAAAGCAAATAGCTAATAACTTAATATCCTGAAACACCCAACAGCCAACCTGCTCATTTCATTTGTATTCCACAGATGCCTCATTTTTTCCTCCTCACTGCCTAGCCTGTACTGATCAGTATTAACAATGGGATTTTTGTCTCACTTGAAAACTTTCTTGTTCCATTTGAGTTGAGGTGGAGACTCTCACTTAAAAAAAAAAAAAAAGGGAAAAAAACAGGTATTTTCAGTGTTTCACTGCTTTTAATATATTAATATTCAGGAACACTGCATTCATTCTTCAGATAATCTCACAAAGTAGCTGTAGTGATGACAAGACCCTTAAGCAGATAGAAATGGCAAAGAGAAAATGCCACTTTAAAACATTCTGAAATGTCAAAAATGTGTTGAATTTAAGAAGACAAAAGAAAAGAGAGACCATAGCAGTGATAAATCATTTCTATAACCGGATTTTAGCTACATTTGGCAAGTGGGATACTAACCATAACTTATGAAATTTTATGCATCCCTTCTCTTGTCACTCTCTTTCATCCCCCACTCAAACTTACCAACCTAATAAAATTCACCTACTGGCTCCATTACTCAAACTCTCAGGGAAAAGACAGTTTACCACTAGAAGACTTTCCCTGTAATTTCTGATAACCTAAATTGTCTAGGATTTTCTTCAACTCTACCGCCATCATTAATGACTATTTGAACAGTTTCTGGTCTCCTTCTGTATTATTTTAATATTAAGGCTTATCACATCAATTCATTTGAAAAACAAGGAATATTTTTATGTTCTGAGTCCCTATTTACTTTAAAGTTTCATAAACATTAATATTGCAAAAGAAAACAGGAAAACACAAAACTTTTTTTTTTTTTTTTTTCCAAACTGTTACAAATTCAGTCCAGGGGAAGGAAGAGCTTGTTTTACTGAAATCACTATTCATGATGAGGGTGGGTCAGGGCATGGCGGGGTGGGAGAGTCAAAGGGAGAGGGAAGAGTTAATGCTTCCCTACAGATTGAATTCTCTTTGCATTTTATCAATTCCTTCTCTAAACTCATGCTTTCACATGTTGTTTATACTGAAAGCATTCATAAGGGTCAGATTCTAAAAAGTTTAACTTAATTTCTTCAACATTGCTTTTAACCTGCCACCCCCAGTTTCCAGCAACAACTACAATAGTTCCTAAATCACTATCATTTTTGGCTAGAATGAATAATACATCAACTATTTAGTTTCTCCAATTAATAGAGTGTCTTCTGATCGTCTAAATAATTTTTTCACCCACCGAATTCTTTTTTAGAAAAAAGCGAGGTTCAAATTTCTTGTATAGAAAAAACCTTCATTAAAAATGAATTTCCAACATCAGAAGGCAGAGCAAGGCAAATGTTTGAGTATGACATTTGCTGAAATTCTGTTGATTGTAAGCCTTTCTCAAATACTAATGAAGCATTCCTTGAAGGAAAAAAAAGAAAAACGGAAATAACAGATGTTGATTAAAAAACAATATGTTTTTTACATGTCTCAATTGAAAAACACCTTGCCAAGAATACTAAAATTTGTGTTTTTAGTACTGGTTTCCTCTTTGGTGTTATTTCTTAGAAGAACAGATTAACTAACTCATTTAAAAATTCCTAATTTAGTAATTTCCTTTAAAGAGGTCATCTGCTTCTGAGGATGGCACACTTTTGGGGATTTCCTGTATCTGATCACAATAAAATGGGTATGGAAGGTGAATTGCAGAAAGAGGTGAGATTATTTAATCAAGTGCGTCGTAACTTCAGGTACATTTTGTCCACTAAATCTTTGAAGTACATCTAAAACACAATTTCTCCTTATATTCTTTTCTGGACAAATACAGCTAGTATTTCTACCTAACCATTCACAGAGAGATTCAGGGTATGTATAACCAAGGAAAGTACTTAGACGGCTATCTCCCAAATTAGGAAACAGTGCTGCTCTTAAATTACAGTGTTTATTATTATCCAAATTTGTTTCAATAATAGCAAAATATAGAGAGTGAACATTTTAAAATTATACACATTGGTTTCATCCAATACATGAAAAGATAAAAAATACATAGCCAATGTGTAAATACTTTAATATGTATCGTCTGTGACTACAGAGGTCTTTACTGAAAAACAAGTTAACTAACCTGTTGTGAAATGGGAAGTGTTGTTCCTCTAGAAAATCAAGCACACCATCCAGAAAGTTGCCACTGTCAAAAATATTAGCAGTCTTTCTCAGTACAGAGGGAGGTGAGGTTAAAAACTACTGATTTGACAGAAAAGTATACGACAGCATGATCATCCTATGAAGCACCTGCTGAAATTTAACTCCATGGCAGGAGTTAATCATATTTGAAAGCTCGAATTGTTAGAACGTATTAGACACTCAGTTACAAATACAGTTACATATAGTACACGATGTAAATTGTGGGTTAGAAAATAATTGAAAATAGACTACTTAGGGGAAGAAATAAGAATATTTCACTTATACCTTAAATAAAATTCAATGTTAAAAGGCCAATATAAGGCTGGGCACAGTGGCTCATGCCTGTAATCCCAGCACTTTGGGAGGCTGAGGTGGGTGGATCATTTGAGTTCAGGAGTTTGAGACCAACCTGGCCAGCCTGACCAAACATGGTGAAACCCTGTCTCTACTAAAAATACAATTAGCCGGGTGTGGTGGCAGGTGCCTGTAATCCCAGCTACTCGGGAGGCGGAGGCAGGAGAATCACTTGAAACCGGGAGGTGGAGGTTGCGGTGAGTAGAGATCCTGCCACTGCACTCCAGCCTGGGCAACAAGAGCAAAACTCCGTCTCCAAAACAAAAACAAAAACAAAAAAAGGCCAATATAATATTAGTGACTTTTAAAAAGTAGTAAGTGATACAGTAAAATAAAATCAATGGTTATGGTGTCAAATACAGCAAGTTTTCTAATTTCAGAATTTAGGCCACAGATTCTCAGAGTAAGGAGTGATCCGGCCGGGCCCGGGGGCTCACGCCTGTAATCCTAGCACTATGGGAGGCCAAGGCCGGCGGATTGCCTGAGTTCAGGAGTTTCAGAACAGCCTGGGCAGCACGGTGAAACTCTGTCTCTGCTAAAATACAAAAAATTAGCTGGGCGTGGCGACGTGTGCCTGTAGTCCCAGCTACTCGGGAGGCTGAGGCAGGAGAATTGCTTGAACCCGGGAGGCGGAGGTTGCAGTGAGCCGAGATCACGCCACCGCACTCCAGCCTGGGGGACCGAGCGAGACTCCGTCTCAAAACAAAAAACAAGAGTGATCTTTGGAGGAGTGGATTAAAATCTGCATTGTACATATGCAGCCAGATTCCGATAGATTCTGACACCGCCCATCCAGGTCCACCCATACCTTGCTTCTACTTTAGTTGAGAAATAAGTTGAAGTTTGATTATCCTCAGGTATTTGGGGATATTAAAAAAAAAAAGTTAAACACAATTTTATTCAACTCTGAGCATAGTCAAATGAGAAGGCAGTAGAAATATAATATTCCAAATGCTTTTGTGAGTCTTTTTCAGGCATTTACTTTCTTCTTTCGTTTTTTATTTAACATTTGAATTATCTGTGTGTGGCCGGACATTTCTAGTGTTTTATAATTTAATCAGTCCAGGACAGTTAGTTTGCCTGAAGAATATACTATTTTTACATTTCTTAAATAAAAAATCTGCAGAAAAGCAAATATAAATGCAAACCTATGAAACTTTTAAACATCTGGGAAAACAGGAAGATCATAAATAATTTGGAGGATAAGAAAAATATCAAATATAAATAATCATATCATAGTTTATAAAAAATAGTGTGTATGTGGAGGTGTCTGTGCTACCAACTTCCATGCATCAACATTAATTTAAATTATTCGTTTTATGAAATGAAATAACTTTGTCCTGATTTTGTGGTTCAAAATCCAGATTTTATGTTTTTCTTCCCCCATGGAGCCATTTTTGACCCTCTTTTATCTAAATTTACTTACAGCCTTTTGTTTTACCTAGAGCATATAAAAATGTTTTAGGATTAGACATTACACAGGTGAAATGGATACACTTACAAATTTTATTATCCTGTTTAGTTTTGACAAAATAAACTTGCTCTTCTATTCGAGAAAACAAGAGTAAAAATATAAATATATTTTAAGACATATAAAATATATACTAATGAAAATGGTAAAACTATTTAAAGCATTTAAACTAATTATATGTGAGATTTCAATAGGATAATTCATTAGTCCAATCCTTGAAATAATCCCAAAGCGACACGAATTCCTCTGCAGAATGAATGTCTATAGAGAGTAATCCATGGAAGACAGACAAGCCTCTTGTCATTTGTAGCCTTAATCCATTGCCTGGAGCGTGAAAAGTGCCTAGGATAACAAGTGTGGGAATCAGTAAAATCAACATTATTTTTGGATTTTATTTTCTTAACAATACTGGCTGATCAATAGGCTTGCAGAAACTGACAAATACAATAAGATCTGTTTGATGAGTCAATCTAGTGAAGTAGAGAGAGAATTCCTCCTCCCTTTTCCCCATTCTCTCCCTCTTTAAATCCTCCTCTTCCTCCTTCTCCACCTACATTCACACAAGCCACACATCCAAAGGCAGAGAGGGAGAGACAGAGAGAGAGAGAGAGAGAGAGAGAGAGAGAGAGCGCTGTGCTTTCTCTATTGGTCTGTAGACATTAAGTAATGAAAGCTGTAGTAACAGTGCTTAGATCATTTTCTTAAGAATACTAAGCCACTTTCAGTAGGTGTTTATGTTTTTAATTGTGAGACTCACTCTCTCCCTTCAACCAAGAAGTTTCCATACAATTGAAGTTGAGCCTCTGGATTCCAAGTGCTGTTCTGGAGGTGGGGGGTGGGGAGTGGTGGTAGGACAGGGTAGGGCAGAATCATTTGGGGAATAAAGGAGAGAAAGTTCTGTCCTGTTAACTTTTTTATACATCCCCTAAAGATTCTTGTAAAAATATCAGCTTTGAGGAAAACTGAATGAAAAATAAGAGAGAAAATTGAGAGGCCACAGCCAACTACTTGTTTCAGAAGGAACTAATGGCGTTCATATGACTGCCTGAATACATGCCTATACGTCCCACAGAAAATTTAGTAACCCTTCAGCAGCTCATGAAGACACAGAGATATTCTTTTCATGTTACTCCTTGACACTCAGCAGGGACTTTTGTGAACTTTGTCATCTTCCGCTGCCCTTTAAACCAAAACTAGGGAAGTGTCTTTAATTAATGAGATATGATGCATTAAAAATGTTAGCCAGAGCATTCCAGAAGCTGGAAAACCATAGATGTTTTTAAATTCTGAGTATCCTTTTGGGAATCCCCCGTTGTAATTTATAATTCTCAAAGGACCTATATTTGTCTTGAACTGATTGTTGGAATGGGCTTTACTAGGAATTTCTTCCCTGAAATTGCAGTGGGACAGAGGAAGGGGGTGGTTGAGCCCAGGGGGTTTGTTGGGAGGAGGGAATGATCTCTAACAAGGCTTTAAAACCTTCAGTGGTTAAAGTTGTATTGATGAGGATATATAGACACACACACACACACACACACACACACACAATGCATAAGTTCAGCAGGATTGTATAATGAGCATGAATTGTAAATTTTGTAGGTAGCAGAATTCAGATTTTTAAAATCAAAATTGCACCCAAAAATGGCTATAAAACAACGCTTGCCTTGGGAAGTAAATTTATAGCTACATGCCTTTCACAGGCACGCCGGAGGGTTCTGCTCCCGGCTCTAATCTCTACGAGATGTTTTTTGCATGT
Source organism: Pongo abelii (assembly GCF_028885655.2). Classification (NCBI taxonomy): domain Eukaryota; kingdom Metazoa; phylum Chordata; class Mammalia; order Primates; family Hominidae; genus Pongo; species Pongo abelii. The sequence goes on from NC_071991.2 coordinate 92,310,780, forward strand.
GTTGTGTGACAGGAGGGAAGGGGAGTGGGTTGAGCTCGCCTGTTCTCCCATTGTCAGCCAGTCTAGTGAGTGTTGGGGAAACCTGTCTGTGGGATCTTGTGTCATCTCCCCCTACATGCGTACAGGAAAAGTCCGCGCTGCTCACGGTTTCTCTCTCTCTCTCTCTCTCTCTCTCTCTCTCTCTCTCTCTCTCTGTCTCTCTCTCTCTCTGTTTCCCTTTCATTCTGCTTCCCCGGAGCCGAATGAAGCAGAGAGCAGGATTAGAGACTGCCACCGGCTATCAGAGGAGCTTAGATAAAAGGAACTGGTTCTTAAGCACCACTGCAGCAGACCTTGTTAATTTTTTTTTTTTTTTTTTTTGCTTTCCACACAACAGTTGTGCCTCATTATCCGGTGCCTGGCTCGGAATTTTTTTTTTTTTTTTTCTTTTTGGAGGGTTTGAAGTTTCTGTGCTTCAGTGACTGTTACAGAAGAAGAGGTGTTAGTGTTGCCATGAGGTCTTGATTGTCTGCATTTATGAATGAAACTGACCTAAATCACCTGTTACCTCCAGTTTCCAGATTGTTTGAACTTCTCTGGCCGCACAATACAGGAAGGAAGACTAAAGCAGCAAAGGGACCTACAGCGTCTGCAGCATGGGCTGGTTAACTAGGATTGTCTGTCTTTTCTGGGGAGTATTACTTACAGCAAGAGCAAACTATCAGAATGGGAAGAACAATGTGCCAAGGCTGAAATTATCCTACAAAGGTAAATCTTATTTTTCTTTTATCTGGTTAGCTTTGTAATAACCGCCCCCCCCCCTTTAATTCCTTGAACTCCTTCCCAACCCCAAATCATCTAACCTTTAGTTTAACCTGGTAAACCGACATGATTATGTGTATCTTTCTGAGATGCTTTAAACCCTTTTTGTAAAAAGCATGTCTTCTGTTTGATATATGACAATTTAAATGCAAACAAAGAACATTTAATCACATTTGCAGAAAAGAGCTGTATGCCTGGTACATGCTGATCTGTATATCTTATTATCCTGTCTTATGCCTGTTAATTTTTCTGACTTTAATTCTATTAAAATATTTTCTTAAAAATATAAATGCAAAAATGGTCTCTTTGTAGATGTGCATGCCTTACCTATAATTACTATGATGAATTGCATTTTCTTAGTTTTAGACATGAAATGGTTAATCGTCATCATGAATATTCAGTTTGTTCAAATCTGACAATCAGATGCTTAACATAAGCAGTAGATCATGGTTTGCCAAGAGAACATAAACTGGATGGAACAGACTAGTTTTTCCACAGTGCGTTATGATTGTACAAAAGACTGTATTTGGCTAATTGTGTAAAGCTAAAGTCTTTGAAATATTATGTTATTTAATTCTATATGTACTTCAGTGAGAACTGCAGACGCATTACTGTCTACTTGCATAGGTAGTTGTGTAAACTTCTCTTTTGAAAAGTATAAATTTAAGAGAGAAAAAAGAGCTTTATCACTAGTGCTTTATTTGGTTACAATTTAGTGTATGTGCTTATTTTTATTGAGGATTTTTTATTTGTTCTACATTTGCTTAGATAGGTCTTATAGATAGATGATGTGTAAAGTAATGCTAAAGTAGATCCCAAAATGATATACATACATTTAGTGGCAGTAAATCTTTCTATAACTCAGGTATTATTAAAATGGAGTTGAAGATTAAACTGCTTTAACTCAAGTAGTTTTACTCCCTAAGGTGTTGATTTCTTATGATTCTCAGATGTCTAAAATTGGGGGTGGAGCAGTGAGAAGCTCTAATTAAGCTTATTTTTTAGCCTATAAGTTAAAATAAAAATTATTGAATGTATTTGTAGAGATGTCTGACTACTGTTCCTTGCTCTTATGCCACAAAACATATTCTTTAATTCTCATATGATGGGGAACATCTTTTTCTGAATGCCCTAGTGTGAATGAGGATCTGAAATCAGAAAGAGAGATATAATTTTCACACTTTGAATTAGAAAATTAAACACCTAGTAATGTGTTTCTTTGGACTTAGTGCTCGTTAGATAAAATGCATAGAATTAGAATATCTATTTACTTTTTGGTGTAATGTTTTCCTGAGTATCAAGTTGGGAATAGAGACTTAAACATCAACAAACAGAAGTGCAATTTTACTTATGTAAGTTTTAAAAAATCATATAGCATTATTTAATTAATTTAGTAACTGTCTTTAAATTATTTCCATAGTATATGATATTATGGTGTCTGTGTTTTTATCAGTTTTGCTTTCTGTTTTCACTCCTTGACAAGGTGACATCAAATAAGTCTAAGTTGATAGTCCACTTTATCCAAGTTTATGTTCCCTATGAGTAAGTTTTACATGCAACTTTAGTTCTCAAAGATGTGACTGGCTATTTGTAATACTTTTAGTTTAACAAGTTTAAAATCATGAAATATATTTTAAAAATCTACTAGGTTTGAATATATCTAAGTGCTAAATACATTTTAAAATAAAATAATAATAGGGAATTAAACTTTTTTATTTTGCAAGAATTTTATTTCCATGATAATAGGTTACTCTCCATGATAGAGGAGGCACTTGTTCTTTCTGTACATTAAAAAGATCACATTTAATTTGAATATCCTTTGTTGTGCACATATGCCTTAAACCTATCTGATGAAGCAAGCAGTATATATTAGCAAGGTGTATATATTTGATACTGTCTTTATAAGCCTTGTTTTATTGGTGGCATCCATTAGAATTATTCTGCTTTCCTTTAAGTAAAAAACTGCTTTACAGCTACATAACAATTCCATTGATTCACCTAGAGCTTAATAATTTAGTAAAATAAACTGTGAAATGAACAACAGGAAAAAGAATAAAAGGAATGGCCTGAGGAAGTTTTTTTCTGTAATTTTATTAATCTGTCATTACCTTTTTTCTCTACATGTATGTTTGTTTGGCCAAAGCAAGTATGTGGCAGTCAATTGCCAGTACTTTGTTTCTAAAGTACAATAGAGATTTTTTTTAAAGCTACTTCTTGTTTCTCCTTAATTAGATGTCAAACACAGTTAAAACATCCACTGCATTGCCCTTAAAAATATTCCAGCATGATTCATGAAGAGTTAAATCCCTGCCAACCTTAATTTCCCATGGTCACTTGTTTTCAAAGATCCACCATTAACTCTCTCATTGCTCAGGTTGCCAAGATGAAGTTTCAGGCAATCACTGTGCTTACTTTCTACTTATCATTTTTGCCTGGTAGGAGATGAAAGAGACTTGATATGTTAAAAAGAAGTGAAAACAGGAAGGTGGCCTTTGTAGCGGGTGTACATATCTAATAAGATACCTCTTTACTTTCTAGGAAAAAGGAATTGAATAGATGTGTTCAGGACCATCTGGAGAAGTGATAATATTAGAAAAATGGGGTATGCTGGCTTTTCCTCTGAACCAATCTGATTTAGAATCCTTATGGGGGAAGAAAATGTGAGAACTCTGTAAATCTCAGCAGTTACATAGAAATTATCCTTAAGAAGCATTTACTCAGAAATACTTTTGTCTTCTTTAAATATATGTAACATAGCTAAATGGTAAAATCTTTCTTTTAAAAAGCGGTCCATGCATAAATGTTTATTTCTTCAAATTTCACTTTTCTCACGAAATACAGGAAAATCATATAATCTTCCATTTGGGATATGTGATACAATGAAGTCTTCAGAAAAACCTGCATGAATCACAAGAAAATAATTAGGGTTTGGGTTTTAAACAAATGACAAATGTTCCATCATCCAATGTAATGGGCTATTCCAGGACACTGTGTGCTTCAGTTTTGGTAGAAATCAAAGACACATGCAAGTCTCAATGTGATGGTGATCCTGTGAATCCAAAGGTTAAATCAATGATTTTAACCTTAACTTCATAGGAAGGACTTAGTAAATAGCACTTTAAAAAGTGGTAGACATTCTGAAGGCTTTCTTTTTTCTATTTTCTAAAGTTGTTTTTTTTTTTTTCAGAGTCAAGGTGTTATTATAAGAATGAGGTTATCAATTAAATAAAAATTCTCTTATGTATATTTGTGATAAGAGAAGATTATTTTATTTAGTTAAAATTTCTGAGGTAAAATTTGCAAAAGTTCTTTACCTTTTGTTTAATAAATTACAATTAGTTCAAAAATTAATTAATGTGAATGATTTTCTAATTAAACTTTTTGTCTTTCCTTTAAGATTTTCTTTACTTTCACCACAGCAGTATTTGTGTGTGTGTGTGTGTGTGTGTGTGTATACCAATACATTTATGTGTACACATAGGTATACATATACATATATTTCAATACATAGGAAATATAACTTCATTTTATAATTTTATAATTCAGAAAATAACTTCATTTTATAATTGTGAAAATAACCTCAGCAATCTACAAGTTGTGAATCACAATACAATTCTTCGTAAATTGTTGGTTTAAAATGACATTGATATTTTAAATCATATATACGTGTGTGTGTATATATATATATATATAAAATAATAGAGTGGGTGTTGTCTTTTGTGTCCCATGAAAAGTTTTCATGGATGTCTTGAACATTCACATAATAGTATAAGATAGAGTTAGTCTTACCCTAAAAATCTGCTCACAGCTAAAATCAATGTTTTTAGGAAACATATGTGGGAGTTGTGGGGTGAAGACACACCCACACACTCACACACATACATACACACATGCATAGAGCAAAGAAGTTATCAATTATTTGCAATGACTTTTCTCAAATACTCACTGTATATTTGTCACCAGGACTTTGGATGACCTTTTCTTCTCAAATTCTATTAACCTTATAAATCATATTTTGATGCTGAAATCTTGAATTTAAACACACTGAAAACTAGAACTTTTTATTCATCTATTCAACAAGTATACCCTGGCAAAATAATGTAAAATGAACATAAAATAAAACACTCAGTCACACATCTTGTGATTCAATGCTGGTCAGATCAGATGAGGGCTTGTAAAAATCTCCAATTTGTGGATTCTCTGCTTAAAGCTGCCAACCAGATTGACCTTTGAAAGAATTTATACAGTGTAGACTTTAGCAATCAAGAAAATAACTGAGACCGCAAAACAAATTCATGTAATCCTCTAACTCACCAGCTTTAATAATGATATTCAGTCATTAGCAACTTAAATAAATATGAATACTGAATAGATAATTTTCCCAATTCTAACTTTTTAGGGTTTTTTTCTTTTCATGTGAATGATTTCTAGAGCTCTACTATTGTCAGTGACATACATAGTTTACTAAAATATTAGCAAACTAAACAGATATATTGATCTGTGATATCTAATTTTCCTTTATTTTCTGATTTTAATTATTATATAAATCATATATTATAATTTGGGGTCAATTATACTTAAATTCTATAGTAAAGATTTAATGTATTTCAAGGATCTTTCAGGAATACGTTTAATTAGAATTAATTAATATGATTGCATATGTTCCTAGTAATAAAAATTAATGTTAAATTGTTGTTATGGAGGCTATTATGCTTAATGTGAATACATAATTGTATAGGGCATTAAATTTTCTATCATGTTTTCAGGTTTGCATTTTCAGAAACTTGCATTTTAAAGTTATCATGAATTTTAAGTTGCCTGTAAGAAATTGTGTATTTTAAATTATCCCAATTTTTCTCATTTTAACTCCAGTGACACACCTTTGTATCATAGCTCCAAAAGTCAAAATACCACACCTTCACAACTTTTGAAGAATTTCAAAATCTGAAGTCAGGATTATTTTGAATAATGTTTAATCTGATTTTTACAAAATCTTCCAAAATGACCAATAGTCATATAAATTTTGAATTGATCATTATCCAACAACTTTTATTTACAAAGTCATGATATTACAGTTACATATTAATCGACTAAGACATTGCTTTTGTCAAACCTTTACGAAAAAGTAATATGTGATAAATAATTCCTTGCTACAAAGTTATAGATTTAAAATCTCCAAAACTCATGACAGTATTGAAATAAGTTTTGCACATGTAGTGAAGGTTTATTTTAAAAAGACGAACAGTTGTAAACATACATTAGAACAAGTGTGAATCTTGAGATGACTTTTACCCCTCATGATTTCTAAGGCACTACATAAAGGAGTTATCATGATTTGCAGTTCTATGCTTCCACTAATAGGTGGCACTAGCAATTTGTGACAGCTCTTTCATTAATTTGGAAATGGGCAGGCTACTAGGGTAAATATGCACAGAATAAGGTGTGCAGACCAAGTTTGGAAAAATTGGCATAATAGTCACGAAATTTAACATTCACAAAACAGAAGAATTACTTAAAATGAAATTTGCTAAAGATATTGATGTGCTCTTTGCATGCATTTATTGGTACATTTTGATCCTGAAAGCTAAATATTTCTAAGTAAAAAGCAAATACATATATTTTAACTTAAATACGACTTGGTATGTGAAATTAATCTGTAAAATGTAAAACAAAATAGTGAATGAAACAATGGTACTAAACAATTAGAATGATGGAAGCAGAGATTCACGTGCCTGTATATATTAAATATCACATATTATATGATGTGTGCTTACCAAGAATGAAGTAGCCTGCCTGTGGCACATTATTACAACCATTTATAGTTGGAGAGTAGGTAGTTGAAAAGGTAAAATAATGTTAAGAAAATGGCATTTGTATATTTTTAAAAGACTGACTCCTTTTAATTTGTAGGTTCTTTAACATCGTTATCTTAATTAAACATACAGAAGAATCAATAAATTCTATCTGACACAAATAAGTATGAATGTCTCCAGCTACTATCTCCCACTATTGCCAAGACATAAACATCAGTATAAATAGGCAATCCACACACTGTTTCCAAACAGTAACAAAGCTGGAGTCTGTCAAACCCAGGATAAGAAAATATACAATTTATACTTGAATTGGGGAATGAAGATAAGCAAAAATAAAATTCTGTTGATAAATATGAAGAATAGTTTGGTCTTGGTAGTTTTTACAAGCTTAGGGTAAAATTTAAAGGAACCACACATTTTAAGGAATCTTGTCATCTCCTGAATGAGTCATTAAACCTGCATTTCTAGGTTTCCCTTTCTTGGAGAAATGCGGTGTGGGAAACTATGTTGACCAAAACTTAGAGTAACTTAAAGTGTTGCAGCAATCATAAACATGTCTTTAGATAAAATATAACATGACCCACTGGAGTCTTCATCAGCAAGCCAAATGAAGTTTCATTCTATTAAATATGTCAATTGACTCATTTAGTCTGTGAAACTGCTTATGTGAATCATCTTCTTGTGCCAGATTCTGAGTTTCTTAAGGCTGGGTATGTATTATTTTTCATCTTTATATTCTCAATGGCTAGCACAGAATTATTCATTGTTGAATGATTTTGTGCTTTATTTGGCACACCTTTTAAAAATTAACAAATAATATGCCTGTTAATAAAACAAAATTATTTTTGGAAATAATAAGAATGAAAATTTACAATAAATCAATTCATTAAAAATGAATTGTGCATTATAATATATAGTAGAGAAAGTGAGTTTAGTGTTAGGTGCTAGGGCAGGAAGATATCAGTCAAGGCATTTAAGAGTGCACAAAGGATTATGAGAGTAACACTATCTCCATAAACAGTATCTCCTTCTGAACCACACCTATTCCAGAACTGAATCAGAAAATATCCAGGTCATATTTGTTAGTCTGCAGCTAAGAGATAGGAAACATACAATAAATACGTTGGAAGGCTCTAGGAATCAGGAACCAGGCTGAGGAATTATTGCATTCCTTTGGACAAAAACCCTGATTTTCCTTATCCTCTTATCAGGTCACAGTATATACAGCCAGAAAAGAAAGTGAGGCTTCTACTCTAAAACCAAGTAGTAGCTAAAGATAAGTGAAAGTATCCCATTCTCAGTCTTATTGTATCTGAATGTTTGTGTAGATCAAATCAGTTCTACCAAATGAAGTTGTAAGTGTAATCCTTGAGTAATTTCAATTGGTTCTTTCTCATTGTCCATACTTTTAGGAGAATCCAGACTTGGCTCTCTGACAGCTTGCTGAGATTTAGCAGTTCGGAGCCTTTCTTGCTTCCCCTCCTACACTTGTCAAGAGCAACACTTGCTCATTGCTCTCTAAGCTACATCTCCAAGTCATCCTTTTTCTTCCCTTGGCCTTGCATTCCACAGCCTCAGAGTATGATCCACTTCCATCCTCAGACTTACTCAAGAGAGTAGATGTGATAGGAAATACCATGGGAATTTTTGCTAAAGTGTGAACATGAAAAATATATGTTGAATTCTTTGTTTAAGATACTGATTGAGAGGGTGGGAGAGGATAGTAGGCTAATTTCCTTAGGCCACTTATATATAGATCTATAGATTGGTATTTAGAGTAAAATGAACTTACAATGTTCACTGGAAAATTCTTTTTTTTTAAAAAAATATATAGTTATTGTGACATGGTAGAAATATTGCCAGGAAAGGACAATGGGACAACTACTAACAGCACTGTTATTATGTACAAATCATAGTTATTAAGTGGTATTGAAAAATGATTAATGTGTAATCCAAACTCTTAGAAATGTATTTGGGCATAGCTAAAACAAAGTTGTTTACACCTGAGGTCAAATCAAGCTGTCAAAGTGCTTATGAATCTTCATAATATGGGACAGAAATTTTGTTTTGTTTTAACCTTCAAATTTGAATTTCAAGAGAATAAACGCTGTTCTGTTGTTATTATCCCTTAAGAACTAGCTTAAATGAAAGTACGTTTTCATAAGTTCTGCAAACTTTATTTACAAAAGCACCATTATTATTTCTTACTTGCATTGTATGTATAAAATAGACACATAAAGCCATATAACTCATCTGTCAGATTTCTTTATGAATAGATTCTTGGATAAATAAAGTGAATATTGTAGAATTTTTGAGAAAGGTGATATCATATCTACCTAAAGACTTTAGGGTGGCTTTTTAAAATAGGACATGAAGAAGGTGGGCCTTGAGTGATATGACAAATATGAGAAGGTAAAAGTAGAGAAGAGTGGTGACTACTGTATCAGAAACTATTTCTTTGGATTTGATTTTCTTTTTAGGAAAACAGCAATACATTTAGAATAATTTATATGACTTAGAGCTGCAGCATAGCAGGCTAGGAACTTCATAGAGTTGATACGTGGTTGTCTATGTTTGACTGACAGTGAGATCAGGAGGGACAAGTGACACATACTTGTGAGGACCTTCTGGAGTGGTCAGTCAGTTGGGCTTCTCTATTTCTTTTTTGGAATTTATCTATAAAATACAGAAGCAGGGTTATTTCTTCCAAAGGAAAAAAGAAAAGAACGTTGATTTTGGTTATCTGATGTAGAAAACACTTTTATTATCAGTTTTTAAAACTATAACATAAAATGATTTATAGTGATGGTTTCTTCATGTTTTTTGAATTAACTCTTATTATTTCTTTCCCTTTTTTTTTTTTTTTTTTTTTCCTGCCAGAGTTTCTCTCTTGTCACCCAGGCTGCAGTGCAATGGCATGATCTCTGCTCACTGTAACCTCCACCTCCCAGGTTTAAGTGATTCTCTTGCCTCAGCCTCCTGAGTAGCTGGGGTTATGGGCATGTATCACCATGCCTGGCTAATTTTGTATTTTTTTTTTTTTTTTTTTTAGTAGAGACAGTGTTTCACCATGTTGTCCAGGCTGGTCTCGAACTCCTGACCTCAGATGATCTGCCTGCCTTGGCCTCCCAAAGTGCTGGGATCACAGGCACCCAGCCCCTTATTATTTCTTTAATTCAACAAGTTGTGAATAAAGTCTTCACAACAAGTCTGGGAATAATTGATAATATATATTAGACAACGTTGTAGGTTCATGGTACCCGGCAACACAGAAAAAAGTCACTTCTGGAATTTTGTTCAAAATGGTATAATTCCTTGTACTTTGAAGAATTGTATATAGATAAAGAAATACATAAATTCATGGGTTTATATTTAGTACATGTGTGTGTTGTATATATCCATGATACTCAAGTACAAGAAAAGTCATATACTGTTATTTTTCTAATTTTTTTACATTTAATTGGGAATTACTGAAATTAAAACACCAGTTATTAGAGCACAAGAATAAAGGATTTGGACACAGGTCTTGAGAGACAGTCTCTCCCTTTGCTTTGTGTCAGATCTTAAGCAGTTCATGATTGGCTGTGATCTGTCATTTGTGGTTGACCTTCCCAGGGCACGCTCTATTGTTCAATGTTGCTGTCTAACCAAGTTCTCTGCTCTCTTCTGGGCACCGGTACTTTAAAAAGTTACCAAGAGTCTCCTTTCTGCCACCCTTCCACTAAGCCTCCTCATTATATTGGCTCTGGACCTTAGTACTTGTCTTGCCTCTAAAGGTGTGCACGTCATGTTTCTATTCTGTTTCTTCAAGCTCCAGAGTGAAAGTTATGCTGGGTGCAGGGTCTGATCAGCACACAGATTCTCCCAGTATAATTGCCTTCTATCTTTCCAGGTTTGAAATATATTGCAAAAAAAAAAAGGATTTCTCCCCCTACCCACACCCCCACCTTTTTATCTGGTAGTACTTCAATCTATATCTTTTGACTTCTCCAAATAAATCTCATTTAAGGCTATCCTTTCAAAAACAAAATCCTGTTAATTCTCGTTTCGGGATATGGGAAAACTTTCCGAGCCTCAAAAATGAAACCTTTTGTTTTTAGCAGATCAATCTCAAGCTAGGCTCTCCCGCACTGGCCCAGAGCCACAGAGTTTCTTACTTTCACCACATGATCCCCGTGTTCAATAGAGTCTCAGACTTCTTTTACTTCCCAAGGTGCCTAGTCAGTATAGAATTAAGGTTTCCTTTGCACATTCTAATATACAGACATCTTTTCTGTCATTTAAGCCCTTCTTCCAGACAACTATTTAAGATCTAACATAACATAATGAGACTAAATGATTTTAAAAAAAAAACGTGCTGACGCCTGTGAAATTACTTAGCAAGGCAGATCAATGTCTGCTTTGCCCATTTGTGGTTCATCAGACCTAAATTAATACTTATCTGATTGGCCTTTCTCTTTAGCTGTCAAGTAGGGAAAAACTATCTCCTCTGTGACAATACTTCTGTTCACAACTATATAAACATCAGCACATTGATACTGAGAGAATCTGTTTAGTCTATTTTAAGCAGATTCCATGTAAGGAAGTCAAATTAGTAGTGGTATAGTAATTTATTTCTTTCATACAAATCTCAGTCTATAATACTGAGCTGTATCACACATAACACACACTATGGACACTTTCACAGAAATGAATGCTCTTTTGTTCATATCATACCATGTATTTTATACCATTTAGTGTTCTTTATAGAAGGAGATCATGGCTGAATGTCTCTATTGTGCCAGAGTTATTGCGTTTTCATATTTCCAAAAAGGTAAAATTTTACTTTCTTGGAATGTGCAAAATTATAGCATGTATTAAATTTAAAAATATCTTTGATAATATGCATTATTATTACTTATTATTGAATGATAGGTCATACTCTGCTCATAGTATCCAAGTACCTACTTGTTGACCTATTGAAAATTCATTTAGGTCTGATGAAGCACGAGTGGACAAAGCAGACACTGATCTGCCTTGCTAGGTAATTTCACAGGTGTTAGAAAGTATTTTTTCATATATTCAATTTAAAATTTCATATATTCAAATTAAAAATATATTTGATAATATGCATTGTTATTACTTATTATTGAATGATAGGTCATACTCTGCTTATAGTATCCAAGTACCTACTTGTTGGCCTATTGAAAATTAATGGAGTTTTCATACATAGCTACTGAAAAAAAAATTTCACAAGTACAAGAGGAACATTCTAGTGACAAAAACATTGAATAGGCTCTGACGCTTTCTAGGTGTGAGGACTGCAGCATGGTATTTTATTTTTCAGCTTCAGTTTCCTCTTCCTTAATATGGGTAGAATAGCTACCACTCAGAAGCTGTTATAGAGACAATGTAAATACAGGTGTAAAGTGCCCAACCAGTGCTTGATACATAGAAGATGTTCAATAACTATTAATTCCTTGAGGCAGATTAGTAATGCCTAGGTTTTGGATTACAGTGCTTTGCTCCCTTATAGTGGTTTACTTGTGTGTATTCTCTAGCTGTTACTTGCTTTGGAGATTATATTAAAAGTAATAATGAAAACTAAATCACAACTATTTTATATGTAGTGTGTGTCTTTCAAAGAAATGTAGCGTAATAGCATGAATGTCTTAAAACATGAAATTTGTCAATATCTGCTAGTCAATGAAGATATGAGGAGGCTTTGTAAAATGGTAATGTTTCAAGTAAACAACTGATGAAAAAAATGAATCTAACTTTAGGTTTTTCAGTCTTTCACCTACATTTAGGTGAAGCTAAATGTCTTAACTGTAGACCTGTTGCTTAACACAGTTTTAAGTGTGTTAAGCATAAATTAAATGTAATTTGTGTAATTGTTTTAAATGTAATTTCATTGGAATCACATGAGTGTGTACATGAAGTTAATGATGAGGATGAAAGGAGACCTGATTATTAGTTCTTCTGGATCTGAGTACTTACTGAGACAGGCTGAGCAAGGAAGCACCTGTTTCTTCAGGAAAGGATTGGCTGCATCTCAGACTGTAAGTTCCAATTTATGTTTTCAACATGAACTAAAGTCAGTCATTTAATATTCAGTAAAAATAACCAGGAAATGACTAGTTTTATTTGCTTCTGTACTTACAACATATCCTCTAAAATGGCGTAATGGTTGCCTTGAATATTATTTTGTTATGACTTGGTCCATGAAGACACAACATCCTTCATGACAACTTAAGGAGTATTGAATCCACATAGGGATTAACACAATATTTCTATTTAATATGTCTCCGAGTCTGAATGAAACCTTGTAGATATAAAGTCTGAGTCTAGCTGACTAATTCTGTGAACCACCTGTGATCGCAAATAACCCATTTGCAGGAAAGAGGATATTCAGTCACTCAAGAAAATAAACCTGCAGTCTGAATCTAGTAAATAGAATGAAGAACATGTTGAGAGCAACTTAAAGGGGCTTTTGTCTAACAGAAGACACTTGGAAGCCAGACTGAGAAATCTAGACGTCATTAGAAAAGGAGGTGACACTAACCACAGTCAGATTTTATAGAGTTTTTCTGGAAGGCAGAATTCTTTTGGAAAACACTTATGCACCAACCTGACTAAGTTTCTGAGGTACTCTAGACAAAGAAGAACTTTATTTCATTGTGGCTTTAGCTGTACTACAATGCTCATAAACTATTTTACCTTATGCCAGACATGTGGAAGCAATCAGTATATGTAAATGATATGTGAAGGTGAGGTATAGTTTTAGCTTAAAAACTTAGACTGTCTGTGGTTATAAATTATAACCACATCACAAAGAACAACTTTTTAAAAATAGCAACTTAAATGTAAAAATAATCAGTGATGAATTTGTAAAACTACTAGTGTTTTCTTAGTAAAGTCCAATAAATATAAATTACAGTTCTACAACCTCAGCCTTTGTGCTGTTACATTATTTTTAGGTTACAATATTCAAAGGCAAATTTTTTCTCCTCAAGTAATTGTTAAAATGTGAGTAGCTGTAGTTAGACATAATTACATCAGTCTATCTCTGAAAAACTACTTTTGTCAAGAGTAGCATTTTAGACTGACTACAGTTAACTTTTATTTTTTTAAAAAAATCCCCTTCTTTTTCTTTTAGCATGATATCAATTTTTTCCTGTCATATAGTCTTTCTACTCATGTATATGTGTGTGTTATATATATATATTTGTAACATTATATAAATTTTGACCATGTAAACCTGAATCATATCTCCTTGAAAAGGAGATAGATATAATAAAAGTAAATGATAAAATATTTTTATCATCTGCTATATGTAAACCCAGATATTAAAACAATGCAAATTCAAAGTACTGTTACTAGACAACATACACACATGTACAACATTTGAGGAGGGAAAGAAAAGGGGGCAAAAGAAAAGAAATCACAGGCAGATATTTAAACATTACCTTATCAACTTTTCAATGGAAGAAAAAGCATGAGTTCATATTTTGCTAGACTGAAATCAAGTGTATTGTACTCCCAATTTTCTTATAAAAACTAGAAATAAAACTTTGCTTAATGTATTTACTTAAGGGAACCAATAAGTGAATCATTATAATGAATATCTAAGTAAAACTGACAATATTTCAAAAAAGGAAATAGCTTCCACATCTTGAGTCAGCATGCATCCTTCATTTAGTAAGCCAGGACCTGTAAGAAACTGGGACAGAAATAAAAGACAGTCTTTGTGCAGAAAGACCTTCAATCTTCAATATAGCTTGGATTACTTAGGATTTAGTGTATCATCAGGTTAATTTATTTTTCTTTATTTTTATTTTTATTTTTTATTTTTTGAGATGAAGTCTCGCTCTGTTGCCCAGGGTGGAGTGCAGTGGCACAATCTCGGCTCACTGCAACCTCAGCCTCCCAGGTTCAAGTGATTCTCCTGCCTCAGCCTCCCAAGTAGCTGGGCTTACTGGTATGTGCCACCGCACCCAGCTAATTTTTGTATTTTTAGTAGAGATGGAATTTCACCATGTTGGCCAGGTTGGTCTCAAACTTCTGACCTCGGTTGATCCACCTGCCTCGGCCTCCCAAAGGCTGGGATTACTGGCGTGAGCCTCCACACCCAGCCTCGTCAGGTTAGTTTTTTAAAAAATACAAAATTTTCAAAAATAGAATTAATTCTATAGTCTACTAGATAAATGCCAATTGCCATTTGGAGTTTGTTTCATGCAGCAATGGTAGATGGAAGGAAGGTGAAAGAGAATGACCAGGAATAGAACAGCTAAGCAGGCCAGGCACGGTGGCTTATGCCTGTAATCCCAGCACTTTGGGAGGCCAAGGTGGATGGATCACCTGAGGTCGGGAGTTTGAGACCAGCCTGACCAATATGGAGAAACCCCGTCTCTACTAAAAATACAAAATCAGCTGGGCATGGTGGCACATGCCTGTAATCCCAGCTGCTAGGAAGGCTGAGGCAGGAGAATCGCTTGAACCCAGGAGGTGGAGGTTGTGGTGAGCCGAGATCGCGCCACAACAAGAGCGAAATTCAGTTTCAAAAAAAAAAAAGAACAGTTAAGCAGAGATGCATTGACTAAACATACTAGATATGAAAGTTGCCAGAAGAGAGAAAACTCAAATATGTGAGTGTTTGTATGTTGTTGTTGTTGTTACAATTTGGTATAGGGGTCCGGGGTAACTCTGATTACTCTTTATGTTTGTCTTCATAATATTACACTCTTGCTTCTATACATGTTGTTCTCTTTCTCATCTAGAAAATGTTCTTTTAAAACTTTTAAATCAATTTCAAATGAACAGAGATTTATTAAGTATGATTGTGCAGCAATCATTGTAATAATTACTAGGAGTAGAAAGACACATAGGATTAGCCTCTGTTCTCAAGACCTCACAACATAGCGTTGGAGAAAATACACCACACAATGACAAAGCAAATTGGTCTATCATTCAGATGTAAAACAAATGCTGTAAAGTTCAGAGGTGACAATGACTTGTTAATTATTCTATGATATGCTATTAAGTATGAGGAAAATATGTTTTACAGGTAGAGAACATTAAGCTGAACCTATATAGATGAGAAAAGTTTTGCAAGAAAAAAATGGAGAATGGCTTTCTAGTAGAAGCACACTGTCTGGAGACTTGAGGCATTAATGTGTGCTGTGTATCTGAGAAACAACAAATTAATTTAACCTCATACGGAATGGAGTGGCAGATAATAAGACAATGGGAGCCAATTTTGAAAATCCAACTATGTCAGTGATCAATGACTCTGTATAATCTTTGATCGTTCTTCTAATAAGTACTAATATAATAGTCAAGGTAGTGCAATATTAATTATGGGATATGTATAGGTAAGTATGATATGCTCTGCACCAAAGAGCTTACGTTCAATGGGAAAGGTAGGCAAGTATGTCAAAACACAGTTTATGGGGAAAATGTGTGGTATATACCAATAGGGAACTGTGAGTGTTGAGAAAATTTGATATCACAGTGGGTCAAGAAATCAGGAAAGTCTTTATGTGAAAAGAAATATTTGAAGTAGGAATCAAAGAACCGTTTGGCAGGCATGGAGGGGTGGGAAAGAATGGAGAACACTCTAGCTGAAGGAGGTAGAATGAATGAAAAGCAAGAGAGAAAGCGTCAACAGCATCTGATTAAATGTTCAGTATTTTACTTTGCCAAGACATTTGTAAGAAAATTGTATCAGATTAAGTTCAGGGACTAATTGAATAACCATGGGCAAGTAACTTCTATGAGCAAACAAAGGACGTCACAAAAGAGGTAGTCAGTAATTGTCTGTTCCCTCTTTCACTTTAGTTTCCAATGGAAATAATTAAATAATTTATAAAATTGCAATAATTATTATATTTAATTTATATATTTGGGTACATTGGCAAGGCACTAAGAACTATAGTTTAGTTGTAATCTGTATAGTAATTAACAGCTTGGTTTTAGGAATCAGAGAGATTTGAGCTCAAGTCTGACACTAATTTTCTGTGTGACCTTGGACAATATAACCCACTAAAACTTAATATTTATTTGTAAGATAGGGCTAATAATAAAAGATCTACCTCTTTTGGATTGTTGTGTAGATTACATGAGACTTGGACAGTGCCTGTTAAAAATGTGTATGGATGAGACACAGGGAGCACTCAGCAAAGGGCTTGGCATGGTAAAGGCTCAGTGAATATTATACATTGATAGAAAATGTAAGAATGACTCACAATATGAAGTATCAGGTCAAGTGATCAAAGTGCTGAATAGACAATAAGTGTTATAAAAAAGCAAAAGAGGCCTTATTTACAAAGGAATTAGATAAGAGCTGTGGATCGAAGGAACAAGACAAGTAAGATAACTCAAGAGTTGAGATAATGGTGTGGGCAATTAGGTAAATACACAAGCTATGTTTGGAGAGGAAAAGATAATTTGTTTGCTTTTTCCCTGCATTGTATTAACCATTCAGTTGAATAAATAATTTCATTCAGTGTGGCTACATTTGATGAATTACATAGTAATTGTTGTGTGTGACTTTCTATTATTCTCTTTGTCTTCTGAAAGGATTGATGAGGAGTAACTAAGCCAAGATGTATACATTAGGAGAGAGTTGAAAGAGCAAGATGACAGGATATTCCAGTAGTTGCAGCTAACAATACAGTTGTTTAATACAATGTTATATCCAGAAGTTTATCATGACATTTAAAGGCATGGAAGTAAATCAAATCAGAACAGTGGAATCCAGAGAAAAGAAAAGATGTTGTGAGGTGGAATTCGGGAAGAGAAACTTTCCTTAAAAATAAATCAGTTAATACTTTTGTTTCTTCTTACATCTCTCATTCATTTTAGAGAGGAAACAACTCCAACTTACAAAATTATTTATACATTTGTAGAGGATATTTAATTGTTGGATAAAAATTACTAGGGTTTTTTTCTCAATATACTTTATAAAAAGTGAGCATAATAAATATGCATGGAACAAAACATAAAAATAATTTATCATTATTACTGAATAACATGTTCCCATAATTTCATTAAGTTTCATTTATTGTTGAAGTTGTGCTCAAGAATATGTAGTTTCTTTTAGCCTAGGAAAACAGAGTGTTTTACCTTGTTTAACAATAATGGACAGAAGCTGTAGGTGAAGAACAGAGGTGATAACTTTGTATTATAACCACATAGGAGAATGAATGCATGGCCTACTGATGTAAACCAAATACAAGTAACCTATGTTTATGTTGGTTTATTATAATGTGCCTTCTGATATTTGATAGATCAAAATAAACTTCATGAGCCATATCAGCTACATACAGTAAATGCTGTATCTTTTTCTCATTCTGTCTTCTGATATAACAGTTCTAAAGGCATTCCACTGGATTATGGGTTTATTCTTTCAACTATTTTTACTTAAGTGATTCATGTAGAGGCATGAGCTTTATTTGAATGAACATGCTTCATCATGTCCTTTTTACTTTTTGAAGGCATTTTCTCAACATTTTCCCTAGGTGTTCCTAATAATAGAAGACTGTTCCAAAAATACTGCCAAGAAACTTGACAGCACCACTAAAGTAGTCTAATTTTATGGCTCAGGGCTAGACATTGTTATGCAACAGTGGAAGAAGGCTTAGATGGTGACATTTTTCCAGTTTCCATAGTCAGTTATCTTCACTACTGAAATTGCATGTTGCACACCCTAAACTTTAGCGCATTCTATTAGGAAAAATGACTAGACTGAATTCTTGGAAGTATTTACTTTTGTCAAAGTCATTGCTTCCACTTCACGTACTAACATTGTCAGTGTGGCTTGGAAATGTGATCGAACAGGGAATGTAAGGAATTGCTCCTTTTCAGTCCAAAAGTTGGATTAAATGCTTAAAAAATGTGTTTACATTCTTAAACACCACTCTTAAGTCTTAGATGTTAAACTATTCATTTGTTCTACAAATATTGATCCTTTAAACTATTATCCTTGGGACTTTTAAGCCACTGTTCCAGACTCATAGGCGTTAATCTGGCACCCTAGTGATGTTCCATACCATCTTTCATAAATAAATATGCTCATACATCTTAGAAGATAATAAATAATTTCTGATAGGTTTTACATCAAACTCGTGGTATGTTTTCCATTAAATACAAGGAAAATGAACCATTTGTGGGAGAAATCCCAATAGAAAACATATTTACACCCCTCTGATCTTCATTCCAGTCTGGATACTAATTTTTTGACTTGCTGGTCCTTTTCTTCAAAGTCCTTACTATTTATACTAATTGGGACCTTCACTTAAATTGCTTTGGCAATTTACAACATACCACAGAATAGCCTCGTAATGTATATTTTGTACCATGATTTCTGTCAACTGAAATGGGAGAACTGCATCCTAAACAATTTATAAACCCCAGGAAAAAGATTATTGTATTACTAAAAAGGGAAACCACTAAACAGACATAATCATTCTTAAGGAAGATAAGCATTGAACGTTTTAATTCAGAATTTGCATATTTAGGCCATAGTATACTAACAATTTCCCATGCCAAATGAAGTGATAGGAGTGCTGTGAAAATTTAATGCTTGTTAGTGTTGGTGGATCACTGTGACCATAAATAAAAAGTGCTATAAACTTCAGAGCATTCTTTTGTGGGGCAAGGAAGGTTCACAGAGTCTGCTCCTGTACCTACTTCGAGACATTTAGGATTCACGTACCCAGCTTTCAATAGTACATATCTACAACTGATGTACTATTTACCAGTTTGTTTTATTCAAAATAATGGATGTGATAACAGACAGAGAAAAAAAAAAAGGTTTCTATAGGTTTCCAACCAAAACATTCATCATTTGTCATTTAGATAACAAAAACCATTTGTCTGTTTCATACTCTACCTTCCAGACATCCAGATGACTCTGAAAGAAGGAAATGGAACTTGTTTACAAGAAAATTCCCCTTTCCAACCCTAGAACCAGTGTCTTAAATGATACAGACTACTGATTACTACTTGCTATATACCTCCTGGTGGTGAACCCTACAAGGGAAGCTGACACTCAGGATGCCCCATGGGACTAGGTAACACAGTCAGGTGCCAGCTTGAGATCAGTCTTTCCTAATGTTCATACATACTGCATTTTGAAATAAGGTTAGCTTTAAAGCAATTGTTTGTAATGTTAATTAGAAAATGTAATTCCTATGTTTGTGTTACAGTAAATAACGGTGATGTTAAAAATAATATTAATAATTCCCATTTAATAGATATTCATTATTGGCCAGAAATGATTCTATGAATTTATGTAAACTATCCCATGTAACCATCATGGCAAACCCAGACAGTAGGCATTTTCTATCATTTTACAGATAAGGAAACCAAGGCTCAAAATAGAACAAGCAGTAGGAAAAAAGCTAGAATCTCCATGTCTGTTGGACACCAAACCCGTTACTTACTTTTAATCACTGGTCTGGCTGAAGATATATGATTCCAGACAGGTGGAAAAGACTCTCATTCAAAGGTTGCAGGAGTTCAATTATGCATACTCATTACAGTAAAAAAAAAAAAAAAAAAGATTATAAAGTTAACAGTCAAATCACAGAGTCCTAAAAATTCTTGCTATAAATTACTGCTATTAGATTTGAGATGCTAAACATTTTAGAGAATATTATGTTTCCAAGAATTTAACAAGAATTTTTTTTCTTTTCCTCACTTAGAACAACACCTAAAATCTTCAGAAAAAGTGAAAACTTTCTTCTAAACGTATTGACTACATATAAAGATAAACAATTAGAACTACAAGAATACTAATTATAATCTATATCTTCACTTATTCTATCTCTTTATTTAATACATGATTTGGGTAACAACTTTCATTGTTTTTGAGGTGAATGATGTATAGCTCTCCAGTAGTACATAATCATATACCATTACATAATTAACTTTACTGAAATAACAAACATAGTAAATAGTAACTGTTGCAAAAGTAAATAGTTCTAGCTTCTGATTTTTGTGGATGCATAAGTTGTTTCAGTATATAAACCATTATATTATAGACTCAATGAAAATTTTATGCAAAGCTCAAGTGAAACTTCTAAATGATTGCTGGTTGAGACTGAAATAAGGAAAAACGTCTATGCTTCACACATTTCACTATTTAAACCACAAGTTCCTTCCTTAAATCCAAATATTACTCCAGCATTGCTGGCAACTTGGACCTGGTTCACATAAAATTTCCAAAGATTTTTCTTGTCCTGTACCACGGTGGTCCCCAACAATTTTGGCACCAGGGACCCGTTTCATGGAAGATAATCTGTCCACAGACTGGGATTGGCTGGTGGGGGTGAACGGTTTTGGGATGATTCAAATACATTACATTTATTGTGCACTTTTTTTTTCAACTCACTTGCCACTGTAAAGCCTGCCACCAGATGCAGCTTATTTGTCACTTGCCACTCACTGATAGGGTTTCAATATGAGCCTGCAAGCAATTGATTTATTACGGTCTGCAGTCAAACCTCAGTGCTAATGTTAATCTTTATTAGCAACTGCTCCCCAGCGCTAGTATCACCGGCTCAGTTCCACCTCAGATCATCATGCATTAGATTCTCATAAGGAGCATGCAACCTAGGTCCCTCACATGTGTAGTTCACAATAGGGTTCTCGCTCCTGTGAGAATCTAATGCCCCCGCTGATCTGACAGGAGGCGGAGCTCAGGCAGTAATGCTTGCTCGCCGGCTGCTCACTTCGTGCTGTGCGGCCTAGTTCCCAATCGGCCATGGGCTGGTACCCATCTGTGGCAGGGAGATTGGGAAGCCCTGCTCTACCACTTGGTGTGTGGCACTATGGGGTAGCTGAGTAGAAACATTGAGTCATGCTGGGTTTCTCCATTATGTAGAAATGTATTCGGTTTCTAATCAAATACATCTTTCTAAAAAGTAAAACAATCTTTGTAAATTTTTTTTTTTTTTTTTTGAGACAGAGTTTCACTCTTATTGCCCAGGCTGGAGTGCAATGGCGCGATCTCGGCTCACCGCAACCTCCGCCTCCCGGGTTCAAACGATTCTCCTGTCTCAGCTTCCTGGGTAGCTGAAATTAAAGGCATGCGCCACTACGCCTGGCTAACTTTTTGTATATTTTTAGTAGAGATGGGGTTTCACCATGTGGGCCAGGCTGGTCTTGAAATCCTGACCTCAGGTGATTCACCCGCCTCGGCCTCCCAAAGTGCTGGGGTTACAGACGTGAGCCACCGCGCCTGGCCAAAACTTTTAAAGATAATTCGGAGGGTTCAATAGAAGATTCTCACTATTTTTAATGATTAGGAAGGATACTTTAAAAATGATATGACAAAAGACAGGCCCACAAGAGAGAAACTTGGAGCATATATAGTAAGTAAAATATTAAATAATAACTATGCTTTTGCTTCAAAAAGTTATCGCTTCTTACTGTACTTTTCCTCTGAAAATATGGTCATAAAGTGTTGGCAGAAACAAAAACTTACCCTTTACCTTGTGGACAGGAACACAAGATAATTTGGAATTCTGTCATTGAATGGATTAATATTTTCCCAAAACTTTCCCAGGCACATATCTCAGAAACAAAAATCTCAGGTTAAGTGACCTGTAATAAGTCAGGAAAAGAAATTTATGTTTTTTCTAGAACTTCAATATTTTCCAAAACAAAAATAAAACAATAGATTAACTGAGAGGTTGGTAAATCATAGTCTGTGGGCTAAATCCAGCCTGCTGCCTGTTTTCAGACAGCATGCAAGCTAAGAAGAGTTTTTACACTTTTAAGTGGCTGAAAGCAGGCTGGGTGTGGTGGTCCACACCTGTAATCCCAGCACTTTGGGAGGCCAAGGTGGGCGGATCACTAGGTCAGGAGATCGAGACCATCCTGGCTAACACAGTGAAACTCTGACTCCACTAAAAAAAAAATACAAAAAAATGAGCCAGGCGTGGTGGAGGATGCCTGTAGTCCCAGCTACTCGGGAGACTGAGGCAGGAGAATGGCATGAACCCAGGAGGCGGAGCTTGAAGTGAGCCTAAATAGCCTACTGCACTCCAGCCTGGGAGACAGAGCGAGACTGTCTCAAAAAAGAAACGAACAAGTGGCTGAAAGCAAAATCAAAAGAAGAATATTTTGTGACATGAAAATTATATGAAATTCAAACTTCAGTTCCATAAATAAAGCTTCAAATTTTGTCAATAAAAGATGAAGGGCAATGCGTTCCCTCTTGTTATATATATATACACACAATATTTTCAATGTTGCCTCTTGACCTAGAGTGTCAAAAATATTTATTATATATATGTGGCACATAGAGTGTGCATATGGCTAACTAAATGACACTTGAAAATGACTGAGCTTTTCATTTTGCTCTTTTAGAGAGCAAAGGTCTATTTAATACTAATGACTAAAAACGGAGATGTGTAAAATGAATATATCAGTTAACTCACAAATTATAGACAAATTCTGATACAAAACTTAAAAAGACTGTGGGATTTGAAAAAAGTAGAGTGAATTCTTACTTTTGATTTTGAGGAAGCTTTCTTCTGCTACCACTTGAACATATAAGTTAATGGTTGTTTCTCTTTTTGACCCTTATTTGAAGCAGCCTGATATGGTTTGAATTGTTATTCTCATGACACAGCAAATGCAAAAGACGTAAAATAATTATGCTTCAATTTAAGCAGAATAAAATATAATTTTTAGTAAAAAAAAGTTTAAAATATTTAGCATTAAAATAATTTGGTCCTCCCTTAATATGTTTTTTTAATCAAAGCAGTTCAAGTGTGAGAATTATAATTTCTTGATTAATATTTTTACATTTGCATCATCTTAGGTTTTACAAATCTTACATGAAACTACAGCTAAGCTGTTTAAGATATTATTTATCGAAACATATGAAAAAACATTTGAATTGATACCAATGTCTATAGAAACTTAATTTGCATATTATTCTAAATTGAGACCTTTATGTTATTATTTTGAAATAGATTAATTTTTTAGTGATTTTTGTTTATTTGAAGGTAGAACACTTTCCAATCTTTGTCAGGGCAAAGTGTTAATCCACATATTTACAGGTAATTAACATATATACAGAAGCTTCACCTATTTCTAAGTGTTGTAAGTCCCTCAGATTTGAACACTGAAATTGCCAATGAAGAAGTGCAAATCTTTCTCCACTCTCCAACCCAAAGAGGGAAATACGATTTATTGTTTTCATTAATCTAAGTGCACAAAGCAACCTTCCTACTTTGTATGATGTCATATTTTAACACTGGTTCATCACAACATGAAACTTAAATGTGTGTTCATTTTGTTTAAAATATTACGTTGCTTCAGAAATAAGCAGTATGTGTTAATTTTGTACTCTAATTGAAATAACTATTCAGGGGATTAGAGCACCATTCTTTATAATTCAGTGTGATAGTGTATTCCATCACCGGCAGCTCAATTTCTTTCTTTCACCATCTGTTCTTTCCTTCTTTTCTCTCTGCCAAAAATCGATAGAACTCAATGAGCAAAATTGAGCTGTTCCATAACCCAACCATATTGGGATTATTTTGTTCATAATACATTGACCTAGTTCTTGCACGGTCCAGTTTAATTAGGTAAGCCCTCTGTTTATAAAAATGCACGTTTACTAAACTGTAAACATTAAATGAGTGTTATAAAAGCAGCCAAAATGTTATTGTTTCAACAGTCAAGATTTTAAGATGGCAACACTTGGCAAACATAAAGCCACACACTGTCTATTTCCAACTTGGAAATCCCTTTATGCAGCAAGAGCTTTTCATGAGGATCAATTGTACACATCCAATAATTAAAATTTTAAATGCAAGAAAAATCTGAAAACATTCTCAGAGATTTTAATATATAATTATCTACATAAAACAAGTTAATTACTTTATTCAAAATACCCTAACATAATTTTCAGTTGTTTTATTCCATTTGAAAACTCTCTCCATATAAAGTTTTATGCACACATATAAAATGTATCTCATATGATTGTTACAAATATAAATATAGCAAATAACAGATAACATTTGCAATAGCATTTTCTAAATAAACCAAATGAAGTATTTGCTAAAGTGTAGAGTTATTAGCATAAAAAGCACCAATGAAAAAGACTCAAATCTCATTTACGAAGTCACTGCCATGTGGAATCAAGCACCTTGAGAAATTGCGGTAGCTGCACATCATATACATTTTAATTTTGTGTATTACAAAAGTAACTTTTACTTTCTAAATGAAATGTTAAGGCTTTTATAAATAAAAAGATGGGAAAAATATAAAGCAATGCATGTTTAAAATTTTTTATCGTTACAAGATAATGAGTCATCGTAACTGAGAGCGCCAGGCTGTGTTCATCTTCCATAACTTACATCAAGACTGTACTAACAAAGCTATTTTCACCTGAAGTATCATTCATCTTTGAAAACTGAAAACTGAAATTGCAGTGTGCTTGGTGACACTTAATATTTGTCATTTCCTTTCTTTTCATTTTTCTTATTAAAATTTTTACTTTTCTTGCTAGAATTCTCAGTTAATGAGGGCATGTTATTTTTAAATAAATATAGACTAGAAGAGGAGTTTTGGGTTTTAATATTTGTTAAGTATGAAGCTATTTAATGAGGAGAGTAATATCCTTTCTGCTAAACAACCTTGAAGATTTATGCAAAGGAATTGTTACAAGTTATTGTCATTTGTAACAAATAGTGTCTTATTTTTTAAATTGACTTTATCATGTGCGTTAATAAGTTAACCTCATTGCAATTTGTAATTGCATTATTTAATCTTACTTCCAAACAAGGCATCATTCTTTTTGTGATGAATTGTAGACTATCTATGGTGATCTAACAACAAAGAAATGGTATTTTGTTTTTTAAAGCCAAGAAGAAACTTCTGGAAAAATTATTCCATCTTAATATTATGAATCTAAGTTTCAATATCTGAACAATAGAAATGATATAATTATTATTATATATAGTATTATATAATAATTTATATGGAAATACAGTGAGCTTATTGTAATTAATTTAAAAATCCTTCACTACTACTTATATATTGCTTCAGTAAACAAAACTTACAGTGAGGAGCATTTATTTAAATACATAAATGATTATCTACAATATTCAGATTTTACAATAGTATGTCATATTACATTAGACATCCTATAAGCCAATATATTAATTTTATTAATTATGAAATTTTAACTTAGGCTTTCACTCTTGAATACTTGTGGCAGAGATAGGTTTATGGCCCATTCATTTTAGGTTTTTAAAACATTTGATCATATTTCATTATTTTCATAAATAATAAAGAAACTTTCTCTTTTTTTGGGAAATGTTTTTATTAAATAGAAATAGAAATATTTATAATTTACAATAGACATGTTAGTTTCATCACAATGATTAATATATTTGGGGACAATATAGAATTTGAAACACTTGGTATGCATTAAAATCACCTGGTGAGACTGTTAAAAAATAAAATACTGGCTCCTGACCTCAACTCGGGATCAATTATATTAGCCTCAACATTTTTTAAGCTTGTCAGGTGACATTAATGTATGTTCACTGTTCTAGTATTATATAATTCAATACAAACTTGAACCCTCAAGAACGTAAAGTTATATATTAGAGACAAGTAGAACAGAAAGAAATTTAAACTATTATCTGATAAATTTAGATAATGAAGATAATTGTAAAAGTTTACATTAAAATATTAATGCAAATGAAAAAAACCTCATATGTTCTGAACTGGTAGGTATGCGAGGTGTCAATTAGTTCTCATCAGATTCTGAAATAATATGCCTTCCTAGTAATCATCTAATTTGCTTATAAAATGGCATAAATTGATTAAAATCAAGTATAATTTTCCATAACTAGATAGGCGTCATTTATTTCTCTCTAGGTTGAATAAACGTGCTATTTTAATTTGGAAAATACATCGATTTCTGCTTCCAGTTATATTTGTAGAAATTATCTTCTTTTTAGTAATTCTCTGTATATTTGTAATATTACTGCTATTTTTATTTAATGAAACAACCAACAGTACAGAAACCTAGCTGTTTTTCATGTAAAGAGACCTATATACATTTATCTTTTGGCCAATCCAAAATATTAAAGTGTTAGAAGTTAAAACAATAGAAAATAAATTGTTATCTCAGCATGTGGGCTGCAAACAGAACAAAAGAGTTTATAAATGCATCATAAATTAAACAAGTTTAAACAGGGAGACTATATCCATTAATTTAGTTTGATTTTTGCAGAAATCATGAGAATATAGGAAATAACAACCCAAGAGGCACATTATTTTGTCTTGTTACCTCTTTGTTTATTTTTCATTGTCCTTTTTCAGAAGCAGTGCTTTGTAATTGAGTATCAGCCTGAAACATGGATTTCCAGAATATTATTTCACTTGCGTATAAATTATCTTTGACCTTAAAATATGGTGCCTTATTTCTTCATAGGTAATACCTCACTTACTGAGTGAGATATGGTTTTATAATCTACAGGAATGAAAATAGTAAATATGATTAAACAAAACAGAAATAGTAAATATGATTAAACAAAACAGAGGAACTCTAAACACTAATTTCTTCTAATAATTGTTGGTTTTATCTACGATCCACTTCGATACTGCCATTCATTTTTAGCTTCAAAAGATGGACATGATCATGAATCCTTTACAAAATTAAGCTATTACATCAAATTAGTCTCAATATTATGGCTCTTGTTTCTTACATTTGTATTTTAGAAGGGATATTATGCTAACTTTTATCCTATTCTCTTGGAGTGACATTAAGCTGAACAAGAAAAATGAAGAAATTGGGAATTCTCAAACTGTGTATCTGTCTAACATAGAAAAGCCTGTACCAGATAATTATCACTTCCCTCTGTCTTATTCTGTTAACACCACTTACCAATTCTTCTGCACTCTACCCCACCTCATAGTTTCTGCTTTTTGGGACGTTTATCGTCATGAGTTCTTACAATCATCTCTCTATGTGTCTGGATGTTTGCCATACTCAACTCTCTGTGTCTCTAGTATTCAAACTCCCTAAGAGTTTCAATTTAATCTTTTCAGATAGGATTCAAGAACAAAATATTTCTACTACTGAAAAGAGTTATGATACCAGGCCATGTCAGAGGTATATAGAATAGAGACTGTGGCTCAGCCAGAGATAGCTAATCCATTAAATTGTGGTTGCATGATATAAAACATGGCCAGGAACTACTGTTTCTATTATTCAGAGGAAGGCTGTGGCTGTTGATATATAGTAAGAATTTGTATGACTTCAAGCTTTATTCAACTGCCACCTAGACATATCAACCACGTGCCCTAAAGGCAGCTTGAGAACCACATGTGACCTTTCTGGGGTTCAATCCTGAAATCCTGATTAGGTCCCTTCTATTTATTTTTTCCTCTGCAATGATTCCTCTTCATCTTCTGGATAAATGTATATTTTTGCCATGTCCTACAAGATGCACTATACTTTGGGGATATGCCTGTCTTTTTATTATTACATAATTCTGGTCTGTCATTTGCATGTGTGATCAAGCAAATCTGAACTGTTTTAGCAGTATTCGTTCATTCATTCAGCAAGTATTCAACACTCACTATATGATAGACACTCTTCTAGCAAAATAGGCACAAATTTATATACAATACATTGTCCATTATTAATTCAGCATTGCTGCTACCCACCTCATCTTCTTTTTTTTTTTTCTGAGACAGAGTCTTACTCTGTCCCCCAGGCAGGAGTGCAGTGGTGCAATCTCGGCTCACTGCAGCCTCTGCCCTCTGAGTTCAAGCGATTCTCCTGCCTCAGCTTCCCAAGTAGCTGGGATTACAGGCGCCTGCCACCGCACCCAGCTAATTTTTTTTGTATTTTTAGTAGAGACGAAGTTTCACCATCTTGGCCAGGCTGATCTTGAACTCCTGACCTCGTGATCCACCCACCTCGGCCTCCCAAAGGGCTGGGATTACAGGCAAGGGCCACCACGCCCCCTGGCATTTTTTTTTTTTTTTTTTTGGTGAAGTTTTGCTCTTGTTGCCCAGGCTGGAGTGAGATGGCACAATCTCGGCTCACTGCAACCTCCGCCTCCTGGGTTCAAGCAATTCTCCTGCCTTAGGCTCCGGAGTAGCTGGGATTAGAGGCATGCACCACCACACCTGGCTAATTTAGTATTTTTAGTAGAGACGGGGTTTCACCATGTTGGCCAGAATGGTCTCGATCTCTTGACCTCCTGATCTGCCTGCCTCAGCCTCCCAAAGTGCTGGGATTACAGGCGTGAGCCACTGCGCCCGGCCTCTTTTTTTTTTTTTTTTTTTTTAACAGGGTCCCACTCTGTCACCCAGGCTGGAGTGCAGCAATGCAATCACTGCTAACATAGCCTGGACTTCCTGGGCCCAAGTGATCCTCCCACCTCAGCCTTCCCAGAAGCTGAGACTACAGGAGTTCGCCACCATACCCAGCTAATATTTATTTTACTTTTTCAAGAGAGAGTGTCTCCGTATGTTGTCCAATCTGGTTTCAAACTCCTGTGCTCAAGTGATACTCCTGCCTTGACCTCCCAAAGTGCTGGGATTATAGGCATGAACCACCTCACCTGGCTCTATCTCATCTTTCTTATCTTGCCACTTCACACCCTCCACATTTTATATTTTCACATATTAGATATACATACTCATGTTTAGTGTAAATACAACCTGAATTGTAAGTTGACAAGGATCTTATTAAGAAGGTATTGGTAGGCCGGGAGCAGTGGCTCACTCCTGTAATTCCAGCACTTTGGGAGGCAGAGGTGGGCAGATCACTCAAGGTCAGGAGTTCCAGACCAGGTCCATCAACATGGTGAAACCCTGTCTCTATTAAAAATACAAAAATTAGCCAGGTATGGTGGCCCACACCTGTAATCTCAGCTACTCAGGAGGCTGAGTCAGGAGACTCACTTGTACCTAGGAGGCAGAGGTTGCAGTGAGCCGAGATCCTGCCACTGCACTGCAGCCTGGGTGATAGAGTGAGACTCCGTCTCAAAAAAAGACCAGCTATGCTACAAGTGAACTCATGTGCCCACCATATGTAATATTTTTTTTTCACTAGAACAGAAAAAGATTTTCTCTTCCAACATATTAAGTACTCAATACATCTTTGCTTTTTAACTCATTGGCATCAGGTGTTACCTAAATGCCCCATATAATTACGTAGTTATAATGATTTTTAATTTAGCTATTTCTAAAAATATATATATTGTTGCCCAAATTTCTTTCTAAATATTAGTCTACTTTTTTTTTTTTTTCTTTTATTGTAATTATTATTATTATTATTATTATACTTTAGGTTTTATGGTACATGTGCCCAATGTGCAGTAAGTTACATATGTATACATGTGCCATGCTGGTGCACTGCACCCACCAACTCGTCATCTAGCATTAGGTATATCTCCCAATGTTATCACTCCCCCCTCCCCCCAACCCACAACAGTCCCTGAAGTGTGATGTTCCCCTTCCTGTGTCCATGTGTTCTCATTGTTCAATTCCCACCTATGAGTGAGAATATGCGGTGTTTGGTTTTTTGTTCTTGCGATAGTTTACTGAGAATGATGATTTCCAATTTCATCCATGTCCCTAAGAGAGGATGAGAGAAGAGCAGCATTTCTTGATGAGATGTTGATGAGTTCTTGTCACAGCAGAGATTTTTTATTTATTTATTTATTTATTTATTTTGAGACGAGGACTCACTCTGACACCCAGGCCAGAGTGCAATGGCACAATCACGGCTCACTCAACCTCCAACTCCCAGGCTCAAGCCGTTCTGCCACTTCAGCCTCCCAAGTAGCTGAGACTACAGGCACGTGCCACTATGCCTGGCTAATTTTTGTATTTTTTGTAGTGACGGGGTTTCGCCATGTTGCTCAGGATTGTCTTGAACGCCTGAGCTCAAGGGATCCACCCACTTCGACCTCCCAAAGTGCTGGGTTTACAGTACTTTGAGATTTTTCTAAGGTAGCGCTAGAGCATATTCTAAAATACACGTTAATAATTTTCCTTGGTGAGCTCTTTATATGATTATATTAAAATGCAGATAATCTTTGTCACCTGGGACTAATACATTGGTAATAAGGAATGTGTTGAGAACTATTTTCTGACTCATTGTTTCAGGGCATATAGACAGTGTGGTACAACAGACAAGAGTATTCTTAAGCCAAGCTGTCCATGTTCTGTTCTCAAGTGATTTACTACATGCAAATTATACATAACATACATTTTCTCACTGTAAACTGGAAATAATAATAATATCTACCTCAAAGGGTATTGCTAGGACTAAATGTGTTTATATGGGTCTGCGTGGCCTGTATAAACATTCCATAAGTCAAAGCAGTTGTTGCTCTTATCAGAGTATGGTCATCACAAATATACAAGATTATCCAAATATACGATCTTATCCAATGGGATAAGATTATCCCATTATCATCCAGGGAATGATAAAGAAACATGATAAAGAAATGTTTACTCAGCCACTGAGTAGTATTTAACTACAACTCTAATTTTTCATAATTATATAAAAAATTTTGGAGACTAAAAATATCAAATTTATTCCAAAATTTGTATTGGAAACATCTTTCTATTTTAGTAACAATTTAGGATAAGTCATGGCAATGCATTTAGTGATAAATTAGTAGAGTTACAGAAAATGGTTCCCAAGATTTATTCACGTATTTTAAAAATAATTATTTACCTTTGGTTTTATGATGAAACATATCTGGTAAAAATAGTACTGTGTGGCTGGGTGCGGTGGCCCACGTCTGTAATCCCAGAACTTTCAGAGGCTGAGGTGGATGGATCACCTAAGGTCGGGAGTTCGAGACCAGCCTGACCAACATGGAGAAACCCTGTCTCTACTAAAAATACAAAATTAGCTGGGCGTGGTAGCACATGCCTGTAATCCCAGCTACTCGGGAGGCTGAGGCAGGAGAATCACTTGAACCCAGGAGGTGGAGGTTGCAGTGAGCCGAGATTGATCCATTGCACTCCAGCCTGGGCAGCAAGAGCAAAACTCCGTCTTAAAAAAAAAAAAATAGTACTGTGTGAAATCAATTGCCATTTTCTCATGTGAATGTGATTTATCTGAAAAGCCTAAATATTGGCCAATGGAAAAAGAAAGATTTAATTCGAAGGGGATCGCAAATTTACATATAAGATTTCTCCCAAATATTGGTCAACCTGAATTCATAAAATGTAGGGATATAGAAAAAATATTTATTTATATCATTTATTTTATTGTTTAACATGTAAAAATACATAAAAAACAATATGTCGAGGGATACTGCTTTCTTCCAATCTCATATTTTATTATATCATTTTGTTCAAGGTATTTCTATGCATCGTTGATATCAGAATGTGCACATTATTAAGCTGAATTTTGAGTCATCAGAGTTTATCATTTTGACTTTGCCCTTTTTGAAAATTATAGGCAGATCTACAAATATTCATATAACATAAGGACAGTTGATTTCTTTTTTTTGGCCTCTTACTATATATTTGCTGTTACCATCTATCTTCGCTCACTATGATGCTTTTTAAAAGTGTGTTTTAAAAAGGACACGCACCTGTGTACACCCATTAACACACACATATATCGCTTAAAATGATACATTTATACCTTTAAGTATAATTTATTGGAACTATAATATTATACAAAGCATATGAATACTGGAAAGAGCTTGGATTTTAGAATCAACAATTTAAAATCACATTTTAGCTCTAGCAATTTATTATGTGGATTTTGACAAATTATTTTACCACTAATAGCCTACTTTTGGTTACCTATAAAATAAAAGTTAGTGGTATTTATCTTGCAGCATACCCAGAATTTGAGTTTCTTGACTTACCAGCAATTACACTGATTAATCACTTGTGTTTTCTTGACTTTGGTATACAATTCCTAATGCAAGATCCTGACCTCCATGTAGTAGCTCTCTCCCTACGTACTTATCGAAGTTTCCAGAGTCTATTTCATGAAACAAATCTGATGCAACTAGCATGAACTATTGCACAGATAATACTATTGCTTAATTGTGCCTCTCTACTCTCCTTGGGCCTAGTAGTACTGGGTGGACATAGCTACAGCTTTGCTAAGTTTTACAGAGCTTCTCAGCAAGGTATTGCTTCTAAGAACCTGAGGTGCCCAAGCTCTCTGGTTGTTTATGGGTAAGTTAACAGTAATGACTCCTTCCCAGCCTGTTCAACATTCTACAATAAAGGGAGTTAAGCTGCTACTTGTGTTTTGAAAAGTGTTTTAAGCAAATCATATCTATTTTTTTCTAAAAAAAAATTTGAGGATATGAGCCAAAAGACAAATTAATACCATTGCTGTACTTAGAATCAGAATCATCCTTCAGTTTTTATTCCTGAGAGTTGTTATGAAGTTTCTCTCTCTTGTCTCTCCCTTCCCAGGCCCTAAAGCAAATGAGGGGTCCCCAGGTCCAATTCCTGAAATTTAGCCAAGCCTGGATCCCAGGTTTGACTCTAGCTGGTCACGCTGCTTTTCTCTTCTCTCCCCACCCTTCCTCACCCTTTGCACATTTACATTTGTAAAATCCTACTATTAGCATCAATTCTGCTAGCCACTCGCAGAACATAATAACATCCAATTGTTTCTGTAGTGACTCTTTTTTTATTAGAGAAAAAAATAGATCTAATAAATGGCATTTTGGAACAAATTCCAAACATACAAAAGCTTCTTCTGCACACTGATATAAAAATAAATTATCAAAATATATACTTATCCTATTCAACAGGCACTATATGAAGCTAAATATTCTTGCCCAGTGACATTAAACTCAAAATATAAACATTTTATTTTTAGTAAATCCAATAAGACCATATGTTAAATATTGTATACTTAAGCAGGATTGGGAATTAGGGTCAGGATTAAAATTACTGCGGAGCCGAGCAGTTTTCTGATATATTGTCAGTATTGTTTTTAATAATAAGCTCATATCAAGGTGCTAGAAAAATGAAACATTAATAGTATTAAATGAACTTAAATATTAGTTTTTGTAGAATATTTTAAAAATAGAATATACTCATATCATCTCTTCTTACAGTCAGCCTCTCACATTTTAAACATATATTTGCTTTTGTTCTTCAGTAAATACTACATGCAAATACTTTTATGTATAAATGAACCCCTCCTGTGTCTGCTCTGTACCAGTTCCAAAATTAGACCATAAAGATCTAGCAGTTCTCTCCATAAATCAAGGCATTCCTACAATGTCCAAAAGCAGGGAAAGACACACTGTACAATGAAATCATTTCACACATCACTTCTAGCCACCTATTTCATGAGCTTGCCAACTACTTTTATAGTTTGGTAGTGTGAAACCCTTCTAACACTGATTTTTCTAATGTAGAAGAGCCAGGACTCCTGATGTCCCATGAGCATGTCAGGGATGATTTGTGCTGTAGACAGTGCTTTGTAGTCTAAGGATTGTGTTTTTACATGTTAATTTCTAAATTAAATTAAAAAAAATTTTTTTTTTTTTGAGACAGAGTTTCACTCTTGTTGCCCAAGCTGGAGAGCTGGAGTGCTATGGTGCAACCTTGGCTAACTGCAACCTCCACCTCACGGGTTCGAGTGATTCTCCTGCCTCAGCCTCCTGAGTAGCTGGGATTACAGGCGCCCGCCACAATGCCTGGCTAATTTTTGCATTATTAGTAGAGACAGGGTTTCACCGTGTTAGCCAGGATGGTCTCCATCTCCTGACCTTGTGATCTGCCCACCTCGGCCTCCCAAAGTGCTGGGATTACAGGCATGAGACACCACGCCCAGCCTAAATTTTAAAATTCTTAAATAAAAAGTATTGTCCTCTTCTACCCATGCAACAACAACCTTTCATCCTAATTCTGGTAACCATGTCTGTTGAGGCTCACAGAAAGTGCAGTTGTGATAAGGGTCCTGTCTTCCTATCAATAAAGTAGAAATAACACTACCTACCCTATGGAATTATTTTATTTTATTTATTTATTTATTTTTTGAGATGGAGTTTCACTCTTGTTGCCCAGGCTGGAGTGCAATGGCGCGATCTTGGCTAACTGCAACCTCCACCTCGCAGGTTCAAGCAATTCTCCTTCCTCAGCCTCCCAAGTAGCTGGGATTACAGGCACATGCCACCACCCCCAAAATTTTTTTGTGTTATTAGTAGAGACAGGGTTTCACCATGTTAGCCAGGCTGATCTCGAACTCCTGCCTCAAGTGATCCACCCGCTTTGGCCTCCCAAAGTGCTGGGATTACAGGCATGAGCCACCGCACCTGACCCCCTGTGGAATTTTTTTGTTTTTATTTATTTATTTATTTATTTATCTTGAGATGGAGTCTCACTCTGTCACCCAGGCTGGAGTGCAGTGGTGCGATCTCGGCTCACTGCAACTTCTGCTTCTTGGGTTCAAGTGGTTCTCCTGCCCCAGTCTCCTGAGTAGCTGGGACTACAGGCATGTGCCACTGCATCCAACTAATTTTTGTATTTTTTTTAGAGATGGGGTTTCACCATGTTGGTCAGGCTGACTATGGAGTTATTTTAAGGTTAATATATATAAAGGGTATGCTAGAACACTTGGCATAGTTTAGAAGAACTAACATAGATAGATAGATAGATAGATAGATAGACAGATTGATAGTTTTTTTTTTTATCTCACTAAATAGTCTGTAGTAAACATTTAAGTACCAATATTTGGTGCAATTCTGTCAATGAGGATAAATGTGGAATCATAATTCTTAAGAATATATATTCACTCTGAGTTTTTGATACCCCAGATTTTAAGACCTCACAATTATCTCATAAGGCTTAAAATCAATCATATTTTGAGGATCAACTTACGGTCTTTTTGTCTGTTTTTATTCCTTCTGGTGTGAAAACTGATGTCTTCCATCGTGTAACTCTTGTTCACACTGGTTTCAGTATTTTGTTTTGTTTTGTTTTCTGGCTTTTTAACAGCAAAATGCACAAATTATGAAACTCATATTAAGCTCATTAGAACACAATTGTTCACACTCAGTTAGCATATAAGTCATTTTCTAAAACTAATGGCAAAATTGGATCTTTACAGTCCTCAAATTGTAAGAAGCATTCATCCTGAGACTGCATCAAGAGCTAAGGGTCTAACTATATTTTTTGATGGTTTATTCTGTGATTGAATTATAGTATCATTAAGTAGCATGCTTCACCAGCTGCAAATTGCCTTAATGTTGGAAAGTTTTTCTCTACTGGTGTGAAGAGGTGGGGTTCTAATTTTATTTCCCCCACAATTACTATGTTAGCTCTCTTGGAAGTAAGGCAAGGGTAGAATGACAGAGCTTTATGTAGGAGTTTTGCATCTAACTTGTTTATCTATTTGACAGGATTTATGTGTAATATTTCCTGGAGAGAAATACATTTGTAAAGATCAGTGCTTCCAAAAACATCACTCTACTTCTTTTAAATTACTTAAAAATAAAAAGGTACAGAAAAAGTTTTTTGTTAAATTGCTGTTCTTGCAAGATGTAACAGAATGAAATGCCTCTGTAGATGTAGAAACACTCTTTTAGTATCACCATAATTGTATTAAGCACTAAAATGTGAATTATAATTTTATGAATATTTTGTCTTTAAGACCTTGGTAAACAATTTAAAGTGGCTGTTCACTATGTACTATGTACAGTGGCAGATAGTTCTGAGTTTCTACAAAGAGGGGAAGGCAGACAGAATATGCAGTCCCTTTCTTTAAAAAAATTTGCAAAACGTTAAACCTTCTGAGTTAACGATAATGTGAAATCATGAATTTATCAGGTCCAGCAAGTAACATGAAGGTTTTTTTTTTTTTTTTTTTCCATTAATTGCCTACTTTCATAGATGCCAGCTTTAAAACATGGTCTGTAAAATTTAATATAGGGCTGAGCTGTGACCTATTATATAAATTCAGGAAATGCTTGTCATCTACAGAAACTAATAAGCATTATTTCTTAAAGAAAATCTACAAATTTTCTTTGCTATTATCTTGTGGATATTTTAATGATAAAAATTCTAAAAAGAAATTTAAATTCAAGGCATCACAATAATTTGCAAGTGTCAGTGTAAGAATTATTAGCAATAAAAATTGTCTCAATAATTTTTAATCCAAATTTCATTTAATTAATTTCTTCTGAGCACTGACAGTGTGCTAGGCACTGTGTTAGGTACAGGCTCTGCAAGGAAGCACAAACATACATGGCACTACCCAAATGACACTTATCATCTAGTTGGGAAGAGGGGCAGTGCACAAAATTATGGGAAAAGTACGTATATAGAGTTTCATCCTATGATAAATGCTCTGAAGCAAGTAAGCCCTCATAAGAAAATCTAACAGGGAGGTTTATATTTTGTTGTCACATCAAGTAAGGCATCAATAAAGAAGTAACTGTTGGCCAGGTGCGGTGGCTCATGCCTATAATCCCAGCGCTTTGGGAGGCCGAGGCAGGTGGATCACAAGGTCAGGAGTTCAAGACCAGCCTGGCCAATATGGTGAAACCCCGTCTCTATTAACAATACAAAAATTAGCCGGGTGTGGTGGTGTGTGCCTGTAGTCACAGATACTCAAGAGGCTGAGGCAAGAGAATCACTTGAACCTGGGAGGCAGAGGTTGCAGTGAGCCCAGATCGCGCCACTGCACTCCAGCCTGGGCAACAGTGAGTCTCCATCTCAAAAAAAAAAAAAAAATTAGCTGTTAAATTAAGCATAAGGTTCAATGTAGCAAAGGGAAGAAAAGGTATAGAGGACTGGAAGATTCCAGACCCAAGTTATAGCATCAGCTAAAGACCTACAACAGGGGGGGAGGAGCCAAGATGGCCGAATAGGAACAGCTCCGGTCTACAGCTCCCAGCGCGAGCGACGCAGAAGACGGGTGATTTCTGCATTTCCATCTGAGGTACCGGGTTCATCTCACTAGGGAGTGCCAGACAGTGGGCGCAGGTCAGTGGGTGAGCGCACCGTGCGCCAGCCGAAGCAGGGGCGAGGCATTGCCTCACTCGGGAAGCGCAAGGGGTCAGGGAGTTCCCCTTCCAGGGGTGACAGACGGCACCTGGAAAATCGGGCCACTCCCACCCGAATACTGTGCTTTTCCGACGGGCTTAGGAAACGGTGCCCCAGGAGAGTATAGCCTGCACCTGGCTCAGAGGGTCCTACGCCCACGGAGTCTCGCTGATTGCTAGCACAGCAGTCTGAGATCAAACAGCAAGTCAGCAGCGAGGCTGGGGGAGGGGCGCCCGCCATTGCCCAGGCTCGCTTAGGTAAACAAAGCAGCCTGGAAGCTTGAACTGGGTGGAGCCCACCACAGCTCAAGGAGGCCTGCCTGCCTCTGTAGGCTCCACCTCTGGGGGCAGGACACAGACAAACAAAAAGACAGCAGTAACCTCTGCAGACTTAAATGTCCCTGTCTGACAGCTGTGAGGAGAGCAGTGGTTCTCCCAGCACGCAGCTGGAGATCTGAGAACGGGCTGACTGCCTCCTCAAGTGGGTCCCTGACCCCTGACCCCCGAGCAGCCTAACTGGGAGGCACCCCCCAGCAGGGGCAGACTGACACCTCACACGGCCGGCCAGGTACTCCAACAGACCTGCAGCTGAGGGTTCTGTCTGTTAGAAGGAAAACTAACAGAAAGGACATCCACACCAAAAGCCCATCTGTACATCACCATCATCAAAGACCAAAAGTAGATAAAACCACAAAGATGGGGAAAAAACAGAGCAGAAAAACTGGAAACTCTAAAAACCAGAGTACCTCTCCTCCTCCAAAGGAACGCAGTTCCTCACCAGCAACGGAACAAAGCTGGACGGAGAATGACTTTGACGAGCTGAGAGAAGAAGGCTTCAGACGATCAAATTACTCCGAGCTACGGGAGGATATTCAAACCAAAGGCAAAGAAGTTGAAAACTTTGAAAAAAATTTAGAAGAATGTATAACTAGAATAACCAATACAGAGAAGTGCTTAAAGGAGCTGATGGAGCTGAAAACCAAGGCTCGAGAACTACGTGAAGAATGCAGAAGCCTCAGGAGCCGATGCGATCAAATGGAAGAAAGGGTATCAGCCCTGGAAGATGAAATGAATGAAATGAAGCGAGAAGGGAAGTTTAGAGAAAAAAGAATAAAAAGAAACGAGCAAAGCCTCCAAGAAATGTGGGACTATGTGAAAAGACCAAATCTACGTCTGATTGGTGTACCTGAAAGTGACGGGGAGAATGGAAACAAGTTGGAAAACACTCTGCAGGATATTATCCAGGAGAACTTCCCCAATCTAGCAAGGCAGGCCAACATTCAGATTCAGGAAATACAGAGAACGCCACAAAGATACTCCTCGAGAAGAGCAACTCCAAGACACATAATTGTCAGATTCACCAAAGTTGAAATGAAGGAAAAAATGTTAAGGGCAGCCAGAGAGAAAGGTCGGGTTACCATCAAAGGGAAGCCCATCAGACTAACAGCGGATCTCTCGGCAGAAACCCTACAAGCCAGAAGAGAGTGGGGGCCAATATTCAACATTCTTAAAGAAAAGAATTTTCAACCCAGAATTTCATATCCTGCCAAACTAAGCTTCATAAGTGAAGGAGAAATAAAATACTTTACAGACAAGCAAATGCTGAGAGATTTTGTCACCACCAGGCCTGCCCTAAAAGAGCTCCTGAAGGAAGCGCTAAACATGGAAAGGCACAACCGGTACCAGCCACTGCAAAATCATACCGAAATGTAAAGAACATCGAGACTAGGAAGAGACTGCATCAACTAACGAGCAAAATATCCAGCTAACATCATAATGACAGGATCAAATTCACACATAACAATATTAACTTTAAATGTAAATGGACTAAATGCTCCAATTAAAAGACACAGACTGGCAAACTGGATAAAGACTCAAGACCCATCAGTGTGCTGTATTCAGGAAACCCATCTCACGTGCAGAGACACACATAGGCTCAAAATAAAAGGATGGAGGAAGATCTACCAAGCAAATGGAAAACAAAAAAAGGCAGGGGTTGCAATCCTAGTCTCTGATAAAACAGACTTTAAACCAACAAAGATCAAAAGAGACAAAGAAGGACATTACATAATGGTAAAGGGATTAATTCAACAAGAAGAGCTAACTATCCTAAATATATATGCACCCAATACAGGAGCACCCAGATTCATAAAGCAAGTCCTGAGTGACCTACAAAGAGACTTAGACTCCCACACATTAATAATGGGAGACTTTAACACCCCACTATCAACATTAGACAGATCAACGAGACAGAAAGTCAACAAGGATACCCAGGAATTGAACTCAGCTCTGCACCAAGCGGACCTAATAGACATCTACAGAACTCTCCACCCCAAATCAACAGAATATACATTTTTTTCAGCACCACACCACACCTATTCCAAAATTGACCATATACTTGGAAGTAAAGCTCTCCTCAATAAATGTAAAAGAACAGAAATTGTAACAAACTGTCTCTCAGATCACAGTGCAATCAAGCTAGAACTCAGGATTAAGAATCTCACTCAAAACCGCTCAACTACGTGGAAACTGAACAACCTGCTCCTGAATGACTACTGGGTACATAACGAAATGAAGGCAGAAATAAAGATGTTCTTTGAAACCAACGAGAACCAAGACACAACATACCAGAATCTCTGGGATGCATTCAAAGCAGTGTGTAGAGGGAAATTTATAGCACTAAATGCCCACAAGAGAAAGCAGGAAAGATCCAAAATTGACACCCTAACATCACAATTAAAAGAACTAGAAAAGCAAGAGCAAACACATTCAAAAGCTAGCAGAAGGCAAGAAATAACTAAAATCAGAGCAGAACTGAAGGAAATAGAGACACAAAAAACCCTTCAAAAAATAAATGAATCCAGGAGCTGGTTTTTTGAAAGGATCAACAAAATTGATAGACCGCTAGCAAGATTAATAAAGAAAAAAAGAGAGAAGAATCAAATAGATGCAATAAAAAATGATAAAGGGGATATCACCACCGATCCCACAGAAATACAAACTACCATCAGAGAATATTACAAACACCTCTATGCAAATAAACTAGAAAATCTAGAAGAAATGGATAAATTCCTCAACACATACACCCTCCCAAGACTAAACCAGGAAGAAGTTGAATCTCTGAATAGACCAATAACAGGAGCTGAAATTGTGGCAATAATCAATAGCTTACCAACCAAAAAAAGTCCAGGACCAGATGGATTCACAGCCGAATTCTACCAGAGGTACAAGGAGGAGCTGGTACCATTCCTTCTGAAACTATTCCAATCAATAGAAAAAGAGGGAATCCTCCCTAACTCATTTTATGAGGCCAGCATCATCCTGATACCAAAGCCTGGCAGAGACACAACCAAAAAAGAGAATTTTAGACCAATATCCTTGATGAACATTGATGCAAAAATCCTCAATAAAATACTGGCAAACAGAATCCAGCAGCACATCAAAAAGCTTATCCACCATGATCAAGTGGGCTTCATCCCTGGGATGCAAGGCTGGTTCAATATACGCAAATCAATAAATGTAATCCAGCATATAAACAGAACGAAAGACAAAAACCACATGATTATCTCAATAGATGCAGAAAAGGCCTTTGACAAAATTCAACAACCCTTCATGCTAAAAACTCTCAATAAATTAGGAATTGATGGGACGTATCTCAAAATAATAAGAGCTATTTATGACAAACCCACAGCCAATATCATACTGAATGGGCAAAAACTGGAAGCATTCCCTTTGAAAACTGGCACAAGACAGGGATGCCCTCTCTCACCACTTCTATTCAACATAGTGTTGGAAGTTCTGGCCAGGGCAATTAGGCAGGAGAAGGAAATCAAGGGTATTCAATTAGGAAAAGAGGAAGTCAAATTGTCCCTGTTTGCAGATGACATGATAGTATATCTAGAAAACCCCATTGTCTCAGCCCAAAATCTCCTTAAGCTGATAAGCAACTTCAGCAAAGTCTCAGGATACAAAATCAATGTGCAAAAATCACAAGCATTCTTATACATCAATAACAGACAAACAGAGAGCCAAATCATGAGTGAACTCCCATTCACAATTGCTTCAAAGAGAATCAAATACCTAGGAATCCAACTTACAAGGGATGTGAAAGACCTCTTCAAGGAGAACTACAAACCACTGCTCAGGGAAATAAAAGAGGATACAAACAAATGGAAGAACATTCCATGCTCATGGGTAGGAAGAATCAATATCATGAAAATGGCCATCCTTCCCAAGGTAATTTACAGATTCAATGCCATCCCCATCAAGCTACCAATGACTTTCTTCACAGAATTGGAAAAAACTACTTTAAAGTTCATATGGAACCAAAAAAGAGCCCGCATCGCCAAGTCAATCCTAAGCCAAAAGAACAAAGCTGGAGGCATCACACTACCTGACTTCAAACTATACTACAAGGCTACAGTAACCAAAACAGCATGGTACTGGTACCAAAACAGAGATATAGATCAATGGAACAGAACAGAGCCGTCAGAAATAATGCCACATATCTACAAGTATCTGATCTTTGACAAACCTGACAAAAACAAGAAATGGGGAAAGGATTCCCTATTTAATAAATGGTGCTGGGAAAACTGGCTAGCCATATGTAGAAAGCTGAAACTGGATCCCTTCCTTACACCTTATACAAAAATCAATTCAAGATGGATTAAAGACTTAAATGTTAGACCTAAAACCATAAAAACCCTAGAAGAAAACCTAGGCATTACCATTCAGGACATAGGCATGGGCAAGGACTTCATGTCTAAAACACCAAAAGCAATGGCAACAAAAGCCAAAATTGACAAATGGGATCTAATTAAACTAAAGAGCTTCTGCACAGCAAAAGAAACTACCATCAGAGTGAACAGGCAACCTACAAAATGGGAGAAAATTTTCGCAACCTACTCATCTGACAAAGGGCTAATATCCAGAATCTACAATGAACTCCAACAAATTTACAAGAAAAAAACAAACAACCCCATCAAAAAGTGGGCGAAGGACATGAACAGACACTTCTCAAAAGAAGACATTTATGCAGCCAAAAAACACATGAAAAAATGCTCACCATCACTGGCCATCAGAGAAATGCAAATCAAAACCACAATGAGATACCATCTCACACCAGTTAGAATGGCAATCATTAAAAAGTCAGGAAACAACAGGTGCTGGAGAGGATGTGGAGAAATAGGAACACTTTTACACTGTTGGTGGGACTGTAAACTAGTTCAACCCTTGTGGAAGTCAGTGTGGCGATTCCTCAGGGATCTAGAACTAGAAATTCCATTCGACCCAGCCATCCCATTACTGGGTATATACCCAAAGGACTATAAATCATGCTGCTATAAAGACACATGCACACGTATGTTTATTGCGGCATTATTCACAATAGCAAAGACTTGGAACCAACCCAAATGTCCAACAATGATAGACTGGATTAAGAAAATGTGGCACATATACACCATGGAATACTATGCAGCCATAAAAAATGATGAGTTCACGTCCTTTGTAGGGACATGGATGAAATTGGAAATCATCATTCTCAGTAAACTATCGCAAGAACAAAAAACCAAACACCGCATATTCTCACTCATAGGTGGGAATTAAACAATGAGAACACATGGACACAGGAAGGGGAACATCACACTCTGGGGACTGTTGTGGGGTGGGGGGAGGGGGGAGGGATAGCACTGGGAGATATACCTAATGCTAGATGACGAGTTGGTGGGTGCAGCGCACCAGCATGGCACATGTATACATATGTAACTTACCTGCACATTGTGCACATGTACCATAAAACCTAAAGTATAATAATAATAATAATAAAAGAAAAAAAATAAAAAAAAATAAAAAAAAAAAAAAGACCTACAACAGAAAAGAACCTTATCTCTAAGTGTAAGGAAAGAGGGAAGAATCAATTAGATACTGGCTCTATTATGGCAGGGACTTGAGGAACATTTAAATGTTGTGATTTCTATCCCACATGTAAAGGGAAACACAGTAGGAAGTTTGCGCCAGGGAATTGTATGATATGACCTATGTTTAAGTGTATACACCTGATAGTTCTGAGTGGAATACATTGAATGCTGTAGTCAAATCACGAAGCCTATTTAGAATTCTGTTGCATGAGTCCAAGGAGAAAAGAAGAGTGTCTTGAACTAGGGCAGTAGTGGTGGCAAGTGAAAGATGTGTATAAGATTGAGCTGTATTCTAAGGATGGAGTTAACAATGACTTTCCAAATTTGGATAATTACAACGACTGGTTTTCTATCAATTCCCTCATAGTTAAAATGTTGAAGATACTTTAGTCAGAATATTAAAATCGCTTGAACTAGCCATATGCTCCAGCACTATTTTCATATACACACAAAGTAGATAAGAACACAACATCCACCTTTTAATGTTTTCCCAGCAGATCTGCTCTCCAGCGTCCCCTTAACATTAATAGATTTTAAACAGTGTTGTGGTCATCAACGATAACAAGAAAACCGTGAGTGTGAACTCTTAAATTAGTACTCAAAAGACTGTGAACTTAAGGCTTTTGAGATGCCTACAGATGTTATTCATCTCTCAGCACTGAAGTATGGTATTTCAAAGGATGTAGTCATTTTACAGCATGGAAAAATAGTTTAAAGCTAGTAGTTATACCTGCATTGTTGCATGTAAACACACACATTGTATTGTTATGAGAAGTTTGGAAAAGCAGAAGTACCAGTGTGAAGGAAAATTAGCAGACGTTAATACTCAAAGGCATGTTAATAATCAGCATTTCATCTACTGCCATTTAAAAGAGTGCATTTTTACTCATGCATATATTCCAGATAATGTGAAAATTGCATAGAGCATTTAATCACTTGATCAAAATGTACCAAGGTTGAAAATTACATTGCTGATTGCCAATTTTTCAGGAATTTAAAGACAAAACAAATTCTATACATGTATTTCAAATGAGTGCTGGCATGAATAATAGACATTTCAAGCATGGCCATGATATTGCAGGTGAAAAGATTAGTCACAAGTAAGAATTTGATAATAATGTATTGTAAAACCAGCTCTGGGATTGATAATGTTATACAGAGTTCCTTTAACAAAAGAAATTGAAATGTTCTTGAAAGGATTAACATTTTATGGGTCAGGCTAGAGGACTTTGACTTTCGTTCAAATAAATATATAGAGAAAAAAATCGTATGGCTAAAACACACAGCTGGTAAAAAAACATAATCTTCCCACATACATTTCATGTCTTTTTGACATGTGTATCTTCACTGTATACAGACTTGCATGCGTACAAACTTTCCCACAGAAACATGCCACATATGTAGAATCGGAATGTATATTTTACAAATAATT
Source organism: Pongo abelii (assembly GCF_028885655.2). NCBI lineage: Eukaryota > Metazoa > Chordata > Mammalia > Primates > Hominidae > Pongo > Pongo abelii. Next base: position 92,355,772 of record NC_071991.2, read on the forward strand.
TCTTCATACAGAATCCAGTCAATGAACATTAAAGGAAGTGATAAAACAGTCATTTCTGGGGCCTACCCAATTATGAAACAATAATCGAAATCATTTTTTCTAATAGATTATATTGGAAATGCTAGCAAGCTGAGAATGCTATCATAGCTCTAACAATAACATTTATAAAATGTCACACTTTCAGAGGTTCATGATTAACTGTCATGGATAATATTTGAAAGATTACTTTTGTTATATAGGGTTCACCAGTGGAGACTTCAAATTTGACTGAGTCTAAATAACCAAGTTGTTGTCATAGCCATAAGTAAAAAATGCTATACTTTAGTCAGATACACACCCTAAGAAGTAAGAAAGTATAAACACCATAATTTCTTTCTTTTTTTCTAATGTGTCATGTAAACACCAGTAGCCTTTGATTCTAAAGGATGATATAAAAAAGGCAAAAACAAAATATGACTTGTTATAATTTACAAAGTCCTAATTATAAAAAGCTGTATAGAAACTTTAAAAAATTGGAATCATTTTAACTCAGAAAAAGGGCTTTAAAGACATTCAGACATTACATCATACTTTATAAAGTTTGCTTGAAAAATATTTAGAGACAGGTATTTTATATGTGGCCAAACAGAGTCAGAGAAAGACACAGTATCTTGCCATTAGTTCTGTCACAAATCTATCATAGGGTTAAATAAAACATTCTGAGCAAAAACTGAGCTTTCTGAATCTTCTTTTACCCTACAGTTAAACTAAATATGTTTGAATCTGAAAATTATATTACATTGATATAAATACAAGGAAAAAATTATTAACATAACTTTAAAAAAATCTCAGCAGCTCTTACCAGCAAATGGAATACATACTTTAAATTCTGTTTTACTGGAAAAGTTAGAGTAAGAGAACATTTTGACTTTAATCTTCCTTATCCTCTCCTACATGATTAAATTAAGATAATGAGTGTAAGGCAGAAACAAGTAATGCAAGCCAAGAACACTGCATTTGGTAACCACTTAAGGCAATGTTTGGCAAAAGTTGACACAATTTATAATCCAACGAACAGAAATTCCTAAAGTGGAAAAGATGGCCTATTTGAGGTCAAATGATTTTGCCAAGTTGTTTGGGAAGAAGGAAGCATACCTGCCCAAAGCACACTGACGTCTCAAAATGTGGAAGCGGTGGACTAGTAAAGTATAGAGTTTGATGAAAGCTAAAATAGACCACAACTCTCCCAGAGAGTTGGAGTAAATTTTAAAAATATGAAAATTCAATGTGAGATGTGCACATTTGAGCCTAATTAAAAGAGACACTATTTTATGTGGTCCTGGATATGGTGATTCAATCATCAGAAGAATCCTGCATCATGAAAATCTTCACGGGAAAGAGTGCTGATAGATAGGTCTTGAGTTGGAAGTATGAGGTCACTGGTTCATATCCTGAGGAAAAAACCTGGACTTAGTCCATGAAAAACAGCTGCTTTTGTAAAATGCAATGTCTTGCACACAAATGGAATTAAATTAGCTACTGTCATTTTAAGGATTCCACAGCTCTCAAAGAGAGGTGGACATTTGGACCCAAGCACTTTAGACATGCTGCTTCAGCATGAAAATATAATTGGCCTCGAAATAAACCAATAACAGAAAGGCTTGACCAAAAATATATTGATATAAATATCTTTTCTAAAACTATTGTCTCTTAAAACTTATAGCAAATATAAAGTGACATGTTCTATTTTTTTTCAATTCTAGGCATATGATTGAAATTCTAGGAAACCATCCAGATTTCTTATTTAGACAATATGAATTAATAAATTCATCTGAATTAGATCTAAAATATTTGTTGCACTAATGTCATCACCTGTCTTTTTTTTTTTTTTTTTTTTTCCCCTGAGACTCAGTCTTGCTCTGTCGCCCAGGCTGGAGTGCAGTGGCGCCATCTTGGCTCACTGCAACCTCCGCCTCCCAGGTTCAAGGGATTCTTCTGCCTCACCCTCCTGAGTAGCTGGGATTACAGGCACCCACCACCATGCCCGGCTAGTTTTTGTATTTTTAGTAAAGACGGGGTTTCAACATGTTGGTCAGGCTGGTCTCAAACTCCTGACCTTATGATCTGCCTGCCTGGGCCTCCCAAATTGCTGGGATTACAGGCGTGAGCCATCTTGCCCGGCGTCATCACCTGTCTTTATGTTCTATTTACCTTAAAGAAAGAAACTTATCTGTATTGACTTTTCAAAATAATTAGCCTAAGAAATGTCTATGATTTTTAACCAATTTCCACCAAACTATTTTCCCCCAAATATTTTGGCATCCCAGCTTTACTCATAAGTTGTATTGTATTTTTAATAATCAAGGTTTATTATTAATATTACAGTATCTTTCTAAATATTCCTTGAAAATTAAGTTACACTATATATAAAAAATGGTTCTATCTCATACAAAGTTGAGAGACATTTGGTTTAATAAGATTTCTATAAGAAAATGTCTTGACAGCTAGACCTCCCAAAATATTTAATACCTTTATTTGAAATTAATATAATGAAATATGTAGTGTTCTCCTGAATTTATTTTCTCATGGAACCCTTTATTCCATTGAACATCAAAAGGAACTAGTGTTTTATGGAACGTCTCCATAAAGGATTCATTCATTAATATGTATGTTTGCTTTCTTCAAGCAAAGAAATGGGTGAATTGTTCTTAATATGTAAATAGCGTTATGTAAATAGAAAATATTTTTAACTTTTATTTGAACTATTCAAGATTTTATATCAACATGCTTTTCTTGTTTAATATTATGCTTAACTGTAGAGAAGTGTAATAGAAGCAAGAGTGGAAATAAAAGTCTTTATAATTAAAAGTAAATTTTATTAAAGTAACATTTTAGACCTCAAATGGTATATCTGTATTAAAGGGGAAATTCATGGTAGAGTTGTTTAAATAACAAAAATACATTTAAGGAAAGATTCACCATAAAATAATGTAAGGCTAAATTTAAGAAACTACTTAAAGATAGAGATTAAAACATGCATCTTTTCATATTTTATGCTGTTTCCTTTGGGGAAAAAATTCACCTTTTATTCTCATTTACTTGCCATCACATGATCATAAGGTAAGATTTCTAAGGTCAGTAATAACTCTGCTGCATTGTATATTAAATCAGTGTGTGTCCTTTCCTCTGAATGTTATAAATGAACTACTGATAGTTCAAATGCTCCCTCTTTCTTTGATGTCTACAAAGATGATAACCAACTGTATGTATGTGGATGACAGCCCTCTCCTGATAGACCCTCTTTTAACTTCAAGTCTGTTGATAATTGGTACTTTTGCAACAAGAGCATTTTCAACTACCTGAATCAAGACTTTCATAGCAATATCACTTACTGGTTCTTGACAGCTAATGAAGTGGCAAAGCAGGGCTGATAAACTCCAGAGCTTATCAAAAGGAGGGTGTAGCATTTTTTAGATTCTGATTTACTAAATGAGGTGAAAGTCATTAAGATCATCAAACAAACTCAGCTATAAATTTTAAACTAATTTCTTGATTTTTTAAGTAGACATATTTTTAAGTGGAAGTCATTTTCCACCTTGAGTACTTAGAAATGATAAAATAACAGTTATAATTGGGAAAAGCTAGAATTTTTTCTCAATTTTATAATTCTTCTAGTTTTTATAACTTTTTTACATTTAAATGCAATAGCATTTAAGCTAATAAAAACAAATGCCTGCTTTACATAATTCTCTTATAGGAAATATAAAAATAAAATACATTTTTAAAATCTTGGAAATTTTATGAAAATATATTGCCACTTAGAGACACAGCCAAGTACATAATCTCAGCTTCTAAAGCAATTTCGTGAGGCAGATGTACATAGGTAATTATTTTCATAACAATTTATTAATTTGAGGGTAAAGTTAAAAAATAATTCCTACCAGTTATCCTCAAATAATGTTTCAATTTTAAATACATAAAACTATTTTCAACTATTCAGTCCAAAACCGATTAATGACAATATTGTTATAAAGATGTGATTGACAAAGATAGTCATTTTTAAACTCTTTACATGCAAAATAAATATCAGGAAAATGAAAGAATTAAGAAATCAGCAACCTTAGTAATGTTACATGACTCTTCTGTTTGCTCACGTTGAACTGCCATGAAGGTTTATTAAAATTTAATAGCAATAACACTTCCCTTTCTTTCATGTGGAAAGGCAAATTTTACCCTTGTTATTATTCTCTGCCTTCAAACTAATGCTAGTGTCTCATTTTCAATGAATGTTGTGGCCAGCAGGGATTAAATAGAGATCATATTTCACTCTAAACAATGTTTATGACTTGTAATTTTAACATTGTTAGTAGTGTTTTGTTTTTGTTTTGCTTTTGTCAGTGATACACAATCACGTTTTGTGATGAAGTAGAGAAGGAAGTTTAATGAGAAAATAGCTTATGCTATATTTTTGCCCAATCTTTAAGAGATAAATCTGGCTCTGAATTTGACGTTTGACATTGTGAGGATTAATGTTGTGTGTCCTGCATTGGTCTAGAAAATCTTTAGTCTGTTGTCCTTTCCAACCCAGAGGTGTGCTTGATTTAATGGGTCCTGGGAGAGCAGGGATTTTCAACAAACAAGCTGGAATTTTAGCTTCATTCAAGGGAATCACGAGTTGTCCTTAGGGGTCTTAAACCAAACCTGGCTCACATAATATTTAACTTCAATCTTAGAACATTTCTGAATATGACCCAATTGTAGACAATTACATTAATAGCAAGAAAGTATTTGGAAACAAAATGGAAGAATTTAATCTTTTCTCATTTGCCAATTAAGATAAAATCCTTTATTTTATTTATTTTTTCTGTGCCATCAAAATAAATTCTAGAATTAATACTTTCAGATAGTTTTTGCTAAATAATTACTTGGGGAGAGCTGGATATAGGAGAACTTAATCTTGTCCAACTTATCTACATGATAATCCAATTTTTCCTTCTTTTTATTTGTATATACAGTTAACTCTTGAACAAGGTGGGGGTTAGAAGAATCGACCCTTTGTGCAGTCAAAAATCCACATAGAACTTTGACTATCCAAAAACTTAACTACTAACAGCCTTCGGTTGACCAGAAACCTTACCATAACACAGTCAATTAACACATATTTCGTATGTTCTATGTACTATATACACTATATTCTTCTAATGAAGTAAGTTAGAGAAAACACTATTAAGAAAATTATTAGGAGGAAAAAATATTTACTCTTCAAGTGGAAGTAGATCATCATAAAGGTCTTTCATCCTTAGCGTCTTCTTGTTGAGCAGCTGGAGGATGATCAGGAAGAGGAGGGATTCATCTTGCTGTGTTAGGGGTGGCAGAGGTAGAAGAAAATGCAAATATAAGTGGAGGCATACAGTTTAAACCCATGTTGCTCAAGGATCAACTTAGAAAAGTTGTAATATATCAATGAATTGTTATGTACAAATTTCATTAGGATATCTGACTTCATAAACTCCAAAATGTGTCCACTCCAAAATTAAAGCACACTATTGGGGAAGACAGATTTATAGTGTGCTATCATAAATAGGACATTATTGTGACTAAGATTACAATGTACCCAGACTACGTTGTATGCTGTTCATTAGAAATTCTTTGGATTCGTTGGTTTTCAACATATTGCTCTCCCATCTCCTTCCATCCCTCTGCATGGAGCTCTGATTCAAACAAAATCCTTTTATGGGGAAGCCAGAAGCCTTTATAATCAAAATGTATTTATTCTAGATAAAGGTGCAGGACATAGCTAGGAATGCCATATCGATGTTCTCTACAAGCCTCTTTAAAAAAAAAAAGAAAAAGAAAAAGAAAAGAAAAGAAAAAAGGAGCCAGGGTGTGGTGGCTCATGCCTGTAATCCCAGCACTTTGGGAGGCCAAGGTGAGTGGATAACCTGAGGTCAGGAGTTCGAGACCAGCCTGGCCAACATGGCAAAACCCCGTCGCTACTAAAAAAAATACAAAAATTAACCAGGCATGGTGGCTTATGCCTGTAATACCAGCTACTCAGGAGGCCGAGGCATGAGAATCCCTTGAACCCAGGAGGCGGAGGTTGCAGTGAGCAAAGATCATGCTACTGCACTCTGGCTTGGATGACAGAGTGAGACACTGTCTCAAAAAAAAAAAAAAAAAAAAAAAGGAAGGAAGGAAGGAAAAAAGAGAGTGAGAGTAAGAAAAAGAGAGAGAGAAAAAAAACCTCTGAGGTAAACAACTATTTTTTAAAATGACAAATTTAAATTGCATTTGCTTATAGCACCAGGCATGTTGTAAAGAATGAAGAGAGTAAAGCTAGTAAGAGCAGCATGATAAATTATGAGCTATCTAACCCATATGCACTATTGCACATTCATAAACATATCTACTTTATTCAACTATTCAGTAATCCATTTACTCATTCATTCAATAAGTATTTACTGAGCACCTGTTGTCAGACAAATCTAGGGTTTAGGTAATTCCTACCACCAGTCACACAAGCCTGTCTCTCTGATCTGCTTACTTGATTGATCCTTGAGTATGTCTATGTGATCTCCTGAGCTCTCTTTCTTCTCACTCTGGGAATGAAATAGATGCTTGCCTCACATATAAAAGGGACATCTATGAACACTGATAGGAATATGTTCTCCAGTATATTTGCACCCATACAGATCAGTTTTTGTCAGTGAATAAGGAAGACTTTTTTCCTCCCCAAAATGTATCTTGGGATGGAAGTGATAGAAATATCCTGGATAAAATACTAAGTTTCTTTCTCCAAAAACACTCATTTTGCTCAGCATTAGAACAATTTAAATAAATCATTCTTAAGTAGTTTTAAAAATGCCTTATAGCAGACATATGCAACAGGTAATGGGTGACAAAGTGGTTTATCACTATTTATTTCTCCATATGTGAATATTTTCCACTGTTTTGTTACTGGAAAATGTAGTATATATAATTTGTAAATGTCAGAAAACATGTGCTTTCTTTTTTTAAAAAACACGTGCTTTCTTGTAGCCATGTGAAATATGGTTATTTGAAGAACACTCTGAAACATGTGCTGTGTTACAGTAAATAATTGAGCAAGACTGCCTGAAAAATTAGTATTTCAACTGTATGAAACAGAGAAGCCTTCTCTTTTTCACTTTGCTAATGATAATACAATGCTTACCACTCATAGGTATTTAATGAGCACTTATCAGTGGACTGACTGATAACAGAGACCTGCCTATAGAGGAGTCTCATAAATAATTAAAACATAAGGCAGAATCAAAAACAAAGTTTTAATTTCTAGATTACTAGCCCATCACTCAAAGCATTAAATAAAACCAATGGGAATTTTAAAAGAAGAATCCACACTTTAATTCTAAATTTTTACTGACTAATCATCTCACACAAAAACGAGTGACCAATGGCAATGCACATTTGAATTATCTATTTTTGTCCGCATTTTGACATTTACTTGTTTTATGCTGTCATTACATTTAAACTCTAGTTATTCCCTCAAGAAGTAAAAATTAATATTGCTCATTAGTTATTTTGTAAATTGTTTGCAACTTTTATTTTTTGCCTATATTCTTGTGCAAAAGGCTACTATCAATATCAGGCACCAGAGAGCAAAAAATATGGAGAAATATTAAAGTCACAATTTTTCCAGAAAATTATTTAGAAAGAGCATCAAATGTAGAGCCAGGAGACCTATATTTAAATCTGACCTCTGCAACTGTTAATGGTGAAGTCATGTATGCTCTTTTCTAAATGCAAGTAGTCAGACTTCAGACAATCTAAAGATCCTTCTAGATCTTTAATTTAATGATTGATTATCTAGTTAACCATTTCCTCCACGTATAATTTGACCCATATGGCATTGTGCTAACCTTTACATCTAAGAGAACTAATGTGTGTACTCTAATACTCATGCAGAAAAGTGGCATGCAATTAATTTATGACTGTGTGTTATAATGAAAGCACAGTGAGGCATCCATCGGAGGATAGATGTCTGCTAATTCTCAAGTCTTTGATGGGAGAGATAGCTTCTAACTGTAACTTGAAGCACAAGAAAAGGGAAAATCAACTAGAAGCAGGAGGCAGCAAGCCAGGTTTAGAAAAGAGTAAATTGTGGAAACTTACAGAAACAGGCATAAAATGAGATAGCAGAACAAGATTAGGGACTGCAACTGCTGTTAGTGAGACGGTACTAAGGCAAAGGTGGTGGGTGTAGGTCTGTGCTTTGTTTTAATAAAAGCATTACATTTTTGAAAGGTCTTCTCATTAATTTATATGTTGGTGACTTGAAGGGTATACCAAAACTGAGAGAAATTAAATATAAAGAACAAGTTACTTCGCTGTTTCAGTAGATTTTGTGTTTAATGCTGCTGGCAAAACAGAACTCTCAAGAAATTTATTCATTTGATTATTGTATGTAAAACAACCATAACAGTGCTGAGCACATAGAATGAAAAAATATTAGCCATTTAATTGTTATTTGATAGCCAGTTTATAAGTAATTTAAGGTTTAGATGGTATAATTTTAATAGTCATTTGAACATAATTTATAACTTAATTAGCAAAGCTAATGTATATCCTGACATAAAATTTATATTGCCACATTTGCTTTTTCTTAGATATTTTTATATTTACTCTTTCTAAATTTTTGTTGCATTAAAAAAATAATGTGGTTCAAATTACATATATTGAGTCACTCGCTTCTGTGTGTCAGTGCTAGGTATATGCCAGGAGTAGGTTCTAGGGCTAGACATACAAAAATAAGTAAAGGCAGCATATTTTAACTCTGTAAGAGGAGCTAAGGAGATAAAGCAGTGATTAATCTACGTATGTACAGGGCACTATGCTTTATAAAGGAAAGCATGATGCATTGTCCCTTAGAAGGTCAAGAATTCACAAGAGAAGGTTGACTTGGGTCTTGAAAGGTGAATAAATTTACCTAAGCAGGTGAGGGTGGAAGATGGAAAGCATTGGGGAGATAAAGAGCATTCTAATCTGTGAGACTATAGATGGCATGTCATCGAGCTAATTGGAAATATTCTTGTGTGTGTATGTAAATAAAATATATATTTATATATTGCTGTATATAGGGGTAAACACACATGCATATACACTTACGCACACTCTATTGGTGAAGGAGAAAACAAATGAATGTGTAAAATATAAAGAGCCCAAATCTCATAGATAATGAAAATCTCTAGCCAGGTTTTAAGGAAGCAAGTGATGTAGTATCTGTTCTCTTTTGATTTTGATTCATGCCTTGTTTGAATGAATTTCATTATTAAGAAGTTGTTATTGTTATAGTTTCTTGAAGGTCTGCTCTATTTCCTTAAAATTCACTTGTTTGAGAATGACTGGTGATGCCTCTCTCATTTGAAAGACAAGTTGCTGAGTCACAGATGTTTTCACTTGGTTTTTTGTGCAAATTGCTTCTCTGTTTGGGGGCAAATGATGCTGTTTTGAACAAGTATGAGGCCCACCTGATATCTTCCCTTGTACATGACTCAATTTTCCACATAAATTCCAAATGTATTCTTTATTTAGTAAGTTCTACTAATTATTGCTTCTATAAGAGACTTTTCGATCTGTAGATTCAATCTATTTTTATGTTTTATTTCCTTATCTTTCATTTCTATTATCATATTAATCAATTCATCTCTTTCAAAAAATTAGATTTTATTATTACTTAGTTTGTAACTTTTGCAACCAGAATTAAGCCTCTATTTCTTGTGCCAACTCCTCTTCTTTCCTATGCTCTTCATTTACGTTTTAGTGAACTTATTTCCTCCTTCTGACAATGAGGAAATGAGCTGGAGCAATTTGCAGCCTATGATTTTTGTTGTTTTGACTAAACAACAAAATCACTAAAACAACAAAGATCACTAAACAACAAAGATCACTCTGTGATCTTTAGTATATTTTCTTCTGTGAACACATCTCACTTTATTTATTATTATTATTATTTTTTCATATCTTGACTGGTGTGATTGCTGTGTTTCTCATGAAGCCCCGTCAGAAACACCCTGTGGGATAGTCTGGTATTCATACCTTTCACTTCTGCCCTCATACTAATTTACCTACAGTGATATCCTTTAGAAGAAGGATAATGCATACACAATAAATAGTGTGTGTGTGTGTGTGTGCGTGTGTGAGGGAGAGAGAGAGAGAGAGAGAGAGAGAGATTAGGACAGTACCTAGCTTGGCTTGCCCATGTTAGTTGAAATGATGATAATAATGATGATGACCATGCCTTTATACTTTACCTATACCTCTACTTTTTCTTTTTCTTTTCTTTTTTTTTTAGACAGGGTCTCACACTGTAATCATAGCTCACAGCAAACTTGAATTCCTGGGCTCAAACCGTCCTCCCTGCTCAGCCTGAAGCACGCACGGCAACTTTTTTTTTAAGCAGAGATGGGATCTCGCTATGTTGCAGAGGCTGGTCTGGAACTCCTGGTCTCAAGTGATCCTCCTACCTTGGCCTCCAAAAGTGCTGGGATTACAGGCTTGAGCCACTGTGTTCGGTCTGCACCTCCACTCTTTATGGACATGTTCCAATAATCTTATGGTCGTGTAGACTCCTAGAGCTTGTTTCTGTAATAAAAGCATCTATGGATGCAATCTCTATGATTTGTTAACCCTTTGCTTATTAACTCTATCCTACTTGAAATATGTGGAGAGATATGCCAGATCTCAGCATTTTATATCAAAATATTTCAAGTTTCACTATATTTGAAATTTTTCCTTAATAATTTGATATCACTTTGGTGTCATTTCTTCATTTAATATATATATTTTCCTCATACTTTTCATCTTTTTTTCTTTTCATGAAAATCAAAGGAAGGGGATAGAGTACACGTGGTTTTACTCTGTCATCTTTCACCTGTAGAAAGTGCATGTGTTTTGTAGAAAGTTAACTCTGGGGGCAGTATATAACATGGTTTGTTGGTGTAAACCTGTAAAGGAAGTTCTGTAAGAAGATGATTACTGTAATCCAGGGAAGACAGTATGGGGAGTTAAATTCGGACAGTGGCAGTGAGTATGTAAGCAAAAGAAAATACAGGACAAGTTATTGTGTTAAGCAAAACTGTAGCGATGGATCAGATCAGTGAATGATGAAGAAGGGTCTGGCTTGCATGGGTCTGTAATGATTGATACAACAAACTTAAAACACACAGAAAGGTGATGATGTCAGTAATGGAAAGAAGAAAAAGGAGTGAATTCTGTTTAAGTCATACAGACTCTGAGATGTTTGTACAATATCTAAATAGAGGTTTCTAGTAAGCCTTTGTTTGGACTTTGGAGGGAAATATCTCTTGGAAGATATATATTTGAGACATGTCAAAATACTGCTAGTGATGAAAGCCATAGTTGTAGATAAGATTAGCCACCAAGTTATTACTGTGTAAAAAGACCAAGTACAGAGCAAATAAAATAATATAAATATGCAAGAGCTGTTAGCTAAAGCTAATTATATGAGAGTGAGAGGTAACAAACTTTTCCAAAATCAGTTCTTAGTATTTTCCAAAATATACCCTCCTTAGAAGTGATTATGGAGAAAAGCAGAAAGACCCAGACTTTTGATGTCAGATGGAAATAGTTATCTTAACTCTACATCATACTAGCTCTGTGACCTAGGATATTCCTGATAGCCTATCTGAGTCAATTTCCTCATGAGAAAAAAATGGGAATGAACTCCTATTAACTTCCTTAACTATAGTTAGCCTTTTTTTGTTGTTGCTGTTACAGATTTAGGTTTTGCTTCTCTAAAGGTATTTGTCTGCTTTTCCATGAAGGTTTTTATTATTATTAATACTCCACATAGTTTTTAGCCAAGGTCTATGTGTTATAAATAATATGGACTAAATGTGTTTTTGTTGACTTAGTAGGTGAATGACTGTTAAGTGATAACAATCTGAATCATAAAATTAGATTATGAACAACTTACTTTACATAAATATTTTTCACATTACACAAAATGAAAAATAAATTCATATAACAGATAGTTCTGCCCTTGAAGATTTATAAGCATATTTGAGGAAAAATATAGTGTCTCTCCCTGACAACATGGCCTAGGACACTTGTGTCTTGTGTGGGGTCTAGAAGTATGGGAGCTGGGCTTGGGCTGAGAATGAACCTTTACGAGTTGTCCAAAGCTCAAGTACATGCATCTTGTTCTTTGATTCAGTACATATACATCATGGAATACTATGCAGCCATAAAAAAAATGAGATCATGTCCTTTGCAGGGACATGGATGGAGTTGGAGGGCATTATCCTTAGCAAACTAATGCAGAAACAGAAAACCAAATACTGCATGTTCTCAGTTATAAGTGCGAGCTAAATGATGAGAACACATGGACACATAGAGGGGAACAACACATAGAGGGGAACAACAACCACACACAGAGAGGCTTATTGGAGGGTGGAGGGTGGGAGGAAGGGGAGAAGCAAGATATGTAACTAATAGGTACTAGGTTTAATACCTGGGTGATGAAATAATCTGTACAACCAACCCCTATGGCATACGTTTACGTGTGTAACAAACCTGCACATCCTGCACATGTAGCCTGAACTTAAAATACAAGTTAAAAAAAGAAGAAAGTCTATACAAGTAAAAACAATTATTCATATTAACTAAAAATAAGCATCTGGCAGAGGAGAATCCTGGCATAAATTCAGTGGATAGAGACATTAGAGTACAGAACATCAACAAATATAAAGGGACAAGTTGGAAGAAGAGCTTGGAAACATGTCCTAGGAAAAGGTGGTAGAGCTGTGTTTCATAGACTGCTGTGGCCTCTGGCACAGGCTGGAGAGACTAGTCAAGGTAAAAGTTAGTAACAGATCAGGATGTGTAAGCCTGATGCATATTTTAAGCAAACATTGTAGAATAAGAGAATATACTCAGCATCACCAAATAAATAAAAGCATATAGATGCCCATTGGTATTGGCCCCATCTACGCAATGACAAGATGCACTGACCAGAAACAGTAGGAGTAGAATTCATCCTCCACACAGTTACCTTAGAGCAGTACTTGCCAAACATCAGTCTATGGAAAGGTCCTAATCTTGCATGTAATAAAGTGTTAAAAACTAGTCCTTGGTGAAATAAAGAAAATAAATTGAGTTTTTCCATTATGCAAATTTATTTATCTCTGAAGATTATTCATTGTTCGTGTTTTTGCTCATTTTGATCATTTTGTTTATAAAATAAAATGGCTCCCCCCTTTTTTCTAATGAAATGACAATGATAGCAAATTGTCCTTGCTTTTGTTTTTTTGTTCTTATAGTGCAAGAAAAAGTTGTGAACTTTCATTTCTGCCTCTCTTCTGGAACTTTTTTGGTTCATGTAATTGAAAATAAAATCCAGGAAGTACTAAAATATAGGATCTAAAACTGTTGGACCTTACTGAACTTTCCAATATTTACAAATATCTAGATGTGGTCATCATTTAGCCAAAATGTTTTGGCATCATATAGACCCAGCCCTTGACTGCTTTCAATGGGTTCTTTGACTGTTCTATGAAAAGGACAAAGTTCAAGTCATGGAAAAAGGACATAAGCCTAAAGCCATCAATGAATACAGGCAATTCATTTGAGTCCAGCAACTGGTGGGGTCCTATTACCTTTCATGTTACAAAATGTAGAAGGGAAAAAGAGAGACAGAGAAATATAACAGAAGTCAGAAATATAAAGAACAGGGTGGATATTATCTGGATTTGAAGGTCAAATACACAGGAGTTCTTCCTCCCACTATAAAAAGTCTAGTTCTGGGCACTCTTGCAAACCAGAAATCTGTATTAATTTCATTGCCTTTTTGAGAATCTGACCCAGTCATTATAATGTAACCATCTTTGTAAATCTGTGTTCATCCTAAAGAAAATCACAACAGGAAACATACAGTCTTGTTATGTAGGGGTGAATCATCATTTATTATTTTTGTGTAAGTGTTCCCAATCATCATGCATGATTTTGGTGTAAGTGTCTTTTTTCTTTCCATTTAACAAAACACACGCATAAGAGGAACACTAGTTTATAAAATAACCTTTAATATCTCAAATATGGAACTGATAGTGATTGCTATCAATTTCTCCCTTCACATGCTTCTTTTTAAAAGTAAATATACATTAGAGATTATGATTACTCTGGGGGGAAAAGTAAATATGAACATTTATAGATAAATAAGTAGAATAAAAATTAGAATTGACTCATTATAAAATATGGTTTTTCTTGCACGATTAACTGGTAGCATATTATAGATCAATTATGATTTATAATTTATTCTTTTGTAACATACTCTTAAATAGAAATCTATCAAATGGACTTTACATATAAGAGTCTTGAATTTCATGAGACTCCTCTACTTTGTGAAACTACATCACGAGAGTACAATTTATTTATAATTGACAACACTACTACTTTAAATTATTTGAGTTGATTTTTTCTTCCTCGCAAGCTATACACTAAAGCTTGTCGTCTTCATTGTCTTATATAATAGTAAGAATGGTGACAATAATTAGCACTTATTGAGTGCAAACTGCATGTCTCTGTCTGGTTTTACAGTCAGTATGTTTTCCATTTTGTCATTAAGCAACTTATAAATACACTAAATCCTTTGGTGAATCTGGAGTGAACAGAATGCTTCTTTAGTTACCTTCCAAATTTAAGAATACATACTTTATTAAAGAGTGATCTGAAATGGCATCTTTAATTACAATCACACATTTACTTCTCTTATAGCTCGACACAGCATGTAGAAGTTGAAGTAATCTCTCAACCAGAGAAAAACAATTACACTCAAAGAGAATTAATGCCTTTAAAAGCTTTGGCCTATTCAGATTCACCATAGTCAAATTAATTTTATAGAAACTTAGCTTGTTTTTTAAAAACAACGATTGTTGTTTAACTGAATATGAGCATAGGCAAGATGTAAGAAGGTGGAAGAATACCACACATCTCACATTACTGAATTTTACTATAGTTCCCATAGCAGTTTATGTCATTGTAAGATACATAACTGAAACAAAAGAAAGACTTAAAATTCTGAAAGAGTACATTCAAAGTGATTTAATATCGGGTGCAGGTAATTTTCTCTACATCTAGGAAAATCAAAGTCATGCATTTAACTAAGGAAAACAGAATACTGAAGAATCTGAGAACTAGAACACATTTTTTGGAAAAAAAATGTGTCTGATTTTAACCCACATTTCTATTTAATCTATTGAATAAAATTTCACCCAATTTCTATTTAATCTCACACTGGAAAGTGGTGATATAACCTAAGCAATCCAGAATTTGCATTGTTCACTGACATTAGTTTTTAAGACTCTTCTCTAAGTTATAAAGCAATATAAAAAGCTCGTGTTGGAGAAGAACATCTAAAGGATTTGGAGTGAAAGGAATAATGAGACAAAATTAAGCACATTTGAAAGCAATGGAAAACAGCTGCTAACACGTATGCCAGGGAAGTATTGTCTTTTTTAAAAAATCAAACTGTTGAGAAGTAACACGTTAAAACTGTGGTTTGTTTTCATGATGATTTCATACATAAGCCACCAAAAACTTCCGTAAGTTGTCTGTACGTAGGAACCAATAATTCTGTCCAAACTAATTTACAGAATTCACCCTGGAACATATTTTTCAATTGGGAAAATATTTTCATTGTTGGGAACTGTGATATAGAAAGTCATTCCTTTTATTATTTAGAATCGAGAATACATAAATTGGAAAACAAGAAGGAATACTTTATTGTTCTTAGAATGCCATTACATTTAATATTAGTGTAAATCAAAGAACATATTGCTATTCTTATTTTCCCTCCATCATACAAAATTACTGATGTTTACAAGTTAGGGCACTTAGTAAGATAGGTTAAAAAAAAAGAAAAAAATGTATATATAGTTTTCAGTCTACTCCATCTGGACTGTAATTTGCTACATCTGGTCAAGAAGATCAACCTACAAATATTTAACCTCTACTTATACAAACAGGAAATATTTAATTGAGTGCTTACTAGGAAATGCTTGTTCTAGTCTTTTTATAGGCATTATCTAATTTCACCTCAGTAACTCTTAAAAGATACATTAACTCTTAAAAGATACATTATTCATCCCATCTTCTATAAAACTTGGGGCCAGGGAGTTTAAGGAACTTGTCCTAGTTTGCACACCTAAAAAATAAGTACTGTGGTGATGCTTGTGTTCTTACTTACAGCTGTATAACTCCAAAATCTATAGCTACAGTATTTATTTTCCTACAACTTCTTCCAATTGATGCTTACAGATCCCTTATGTAGTTTCTATGCATTTGCAATTAAAATCCATTCTTGTATCTCTTACATGGCACTTTCATTGCTTAATATCTCTATGTAATTTTTTTGGTTTAGGCTGAGGTGGCTTTTTTTTTTTTTTAGTTTGTGGGCTTTTTTTTTTTTTTTAAAGTTTTGCCTCTCTGAAACTCAGGTAGAATTATAGATCTTAGAATTGGAAGTAAGGATGAAGGGCATCCATTTGATAAACAGATCTCTTTGAATGACCATTCAATCAGGGCCTGAACATATCCAGTGATAGAGCCCGTGCCTCTGGCAGCAGCCCATTTCAATCCTCACACAACTCAGAGTGCCTGAAATTTCAGTCTTTTATTGACTCTGGGTAGCGTAGCATTGATCATTTGTAATCTTTTGGATGCCAATGAAATGAATGCCATTTCTTTTTTTTTTTTTTTGAGATTGAATGTTGCTCTGTCACCCAAGCTGGAGTGCAGTGGTGCAATCTCGGCTCACTGCAACCTCTACCTCCCGGGTTCAAGCAATTCTCCTGCCTCAGCCTCCGAGTAGCTGGGATTACAGGCATCCGCCATCAAGCCCGGCTTATTTTTTTGTATTTTTAGTAGAGACAGGGTTTCACCATGTTGGCCAGGTTGGTCTTGAACTCCTGACCTCGTGATCTGCCTGCTTTGGCCTACCAAAGTGCTGAGATTACAGGCGTGAGCCACCGTGTCCAGCCAATGAATGCCATTTCAATTCAGATATTATGTAGTGGATTTTCTGTCCCTCCTCTCCGGAGACTAACAGCTCTCATTTATTTCAGCTGTGATTCACATGAATAAAAACTCTTTTCCTTCCTTCCTTCCTTCCTTCCTTCTTCCCTCCCTCCTTGCCTCCCTCCCTTCCTTCCTCCCCTTCTTCTTTTTTGTGTGTGTGCGGAGAGTGGGGTGGGGTAGGGAGTATGGCCAGCCTAGTATTATACTATTTCTCATGAAGAAATGAGAAAAGTATATTTTAACAATTTGTTAACAATTTTTGTCTATAGGATAGGTAAATATATAAAAAGATAGATATTTCATTTTACGTTGTTGACCAGGTAATATGAAAAAAAAATGTGAGTTAGGCATGATGAGCTATTAATTATATATTTCCTGAGGGAATGTTCATTCTGGTAGATAAGATTGCAATAATTGACAGTGGGATGCAGGTTATAAGAGTAATTCAAGCAAAATGTAACAGGAAGCTCTCTGAGAATATCTTGGCAGTTGCATTTGAACTAGCTTTAAGCGTGGATCTATTCTGTAGCTGTTGGAGTCAGGAAAAATAGCAACAAAGGCCAAGGAGTGAATGAGCACAGTGCATGGTTTCCTGCATGATAGAGGACATGAGAAGTACTGGGATAGGGTCTAAACTTAAATGATAGTGACCTGACCTTTAGTGCTAAGTTAAAGAGTATGAATTTTATCCTCTGTTGAAATCATATTTTTGATGATAAAATGATAAAATGGAGAGGTCAGTAAGACAAATAGATAAAGCAAGGCAATCGATCACATGGCTAATATATGTTTCCTGATGTTAACAGCTGGAACAGAGGACAGGTCTACATTGCAGCTTTCTCTCTTCGGAAGGCACATCGCATTCTACATTTTGTGGATGCTGATGAAAATTTCCTACTAAGTGTGCACCTGAATAATCTAAAGCACTGATTCAGGACATACAGTTTTGGAGAATCCTCAAAAATTCTATCCCATGGGGGTGAGGGGTGTGTGTGTACATGTGTTCGTGCATTAAGCAAAACATATTTTTAAGAAGTCAACAATTAATGAGCTTCCTAATACAAAAGTGGACTTATATTTAATGTTATTTTTAATCTGAAAGTGTTCCTGTCACTAAAGTATAGGTATATTGTTTAGTATTTGCCTATTCACAGCAGAAGCAAATTGGAGAGCAAAAAGAAATGAAAAATTGAAGTCAGATGGTAAAATTAATTCATGTTTTCATGAAGGCCTCATCTCAGTTTCTCTCTATTTATCAGTCCAAAATGCTTGAAAGAATTTAGGCAGTACAGTGAATGATTTAATGACCAAAAAGACATGTTAAAATATTTCAAATAAAAGAGGCCTCAAGGAACCTAAGAGGTTAAACTGGATGTTTCCCCCACATTCCTATTCTGTGAGTTTCTGTGCTTATCCTTCTATCTAATGGCTTGGAACAAATGAAACCACTTTTTAAAAGTTTTTGTAAAATTAAATACATTTATATACAATATTGATCATTCTAATCCATTACTACATGCAAATAAATTCTGACAGATCAGTTTGTATAGACAAGTTATTTCACTTCCTCTCTTCTTTAGGACTGCACCATATTAAGTATGAAACCAGCAAATAGAAATATAACTCCCATTTTAATAAAATGCAGGCCGGGCACAGTGGCTCACGCTTGTAATCCCAGCACCTTGGGAGGCCGAGGCGGGAGGATCACTTGAGGTCAGGAGTTCGAAACCAGCCTGACCAACATGGAGAAACCCCATCTCTACTAAAAACACAAAAATTAGCCGGGCATGGTGGTGCATGTCTGTAATCCCAGCTACTCGGGAGGCTGAGGTGGGAAAATCGCTTGAACTTGGGAGGCGGAAGTTGTGGTGAACCGAGATCTCACCGTTGCACTCCAACCTGGGCAACAAGAGCAAAAACTCCATCTCAAAAAAAAAAAAAAAAAAAAAAAAAGTAAAATGCACACGTTTTTGTTCCAATATATTTCTTAGTACCCTGAAGAATAAGCACTGATTGATAACTACAGCAGTCAATATAGTCAGGTTACCATGTACCAACAGTCTATGCTTATATAGTGCTTCACATTAATACCCAATGTTTTGCTTTGTTACCTTGCAGAAATGTTGGAATCCAACAATGTGATCACTTTCAATGGCTTGGCCAACAGCTCCAGTTATCATACCTTCCTTTTGGATGAGGAACGGAGTAGGCTGTATGTTGGAGCAAAGGATCACATATTTTCATTCAACCTGGTTAATATCAAGGATTTTCAAAAGGTATCAGTATTCTAATATATGCACTATAGTTATTTTGAAGCGTCTCAAGTTATAGATAATTCTCTAGCTATTTAAAAGCACGATTACTGACAGAAAATTGTTTTGAATTAATATTTTGTCTTTTCTGATGCAAATAAAAATGACAATAATGAATCAATGGATGCAATAAATCAAAAATCTCAAGGATGAAACCACAGTATTTGCAGTAATCATTATAAGAAATATGAGCTTCAGCTTATCCTTTCATATCTATTTTCCTACATAAAAGTAAATACTTGAACCATCGTAGCAATACATCATAATTGACTTCATGAACTATTTATATGTGTGTAGGCATAAATTTATATTTCTCTGTATTTCCAGAAAATGAAGAGTCCATCTATCCATTACCCACATGCCTAATTTGGCATGCTATCAGTGTTTGTAAATAAAGTTTTATTGAAACACAAGCACTCCCATTCATTTACATATTGCCTATGTCTGTTTTTGTGCTACAACAGCAGAATTCAGTAGTTACAAAGGGTATCAACTGGTCTACAAAAATGATTTCCTATCTGGCCTTTTAAACTAAAAGTTTGCCAAACCCTGATCTAGGAGATCAAAGTATCAGATTTTTTAAAATGTGGTCATGCAGACATCAGCAGGATATAAGTTCTATCTTTATTCTTTATAGTATTTCTGGCCTATTTCATTAATAAGCTATATTTTTGTTGTTGTTGTTTTTTGAGATGGAGTCTCGCTCTGTCGCCCAGGCTGGAGTGCAGTGGCGCGATGTTGGCTCACTGCAAGCTCTGCCTCCCGGGTTCATGCCATTCTCCTGTCTCAGCCTCCTGAGTAGCTGGGACTACAGGTGCCTGCCACCATGCCCGGCTAATTTTTTGTATTTTTTTTTTTTTTTTTTTTTTTTTTTTAGTAGAGACGAGGTTTCGCCTTGTTAGCCAGGATGGTCTCGATCTCCTGATCTAGTGATCCGCCCGCCTTGGCCTCCCAAAGTGCTGGTATTACAGGTGTAAGCCACCACGCCTGGCCTTTTATAAGCTATACAATTTAACAGATATAAACATAGATTGACAAATTAGTGAAAATTATGCTACTAAGTCTACATGTGTTATGTCTAAGTGAACCATTTTATCACAGTCAACATTTCTGATAATAATTATCTGAAGAATAAAGGTCTTTATGCAGTAGCTTTCATAAAGGTAATAGTAGAATATTCATTTTGGAATACATCCCTGTCTGTTTCTATTTGTATTAGTTTTACTTCTTAACATTGAGGGCTTTGAACTGGTATGCCCCAACTACTCACAACCAATAACAGATTTGATGA
The DNA here is from genome assembly GCF_028885655.2 of Pongo abelii. Lineage (NCBI taxonomy): Eukaryota > Metazoa > Chordata > Mammalia > Primates > Hominidae > Pongo > Pongo abelii. Next base: position 92,376,424 of record NC_071991.2, read on the forward strand.
TAATTTTTAAGAAGTGACAGAATTTTTAAAAGCTTTTATTCTGGTTGGAGAGGGTTGCTTTTGGGATAAAATGCAGTTTTAAATTCAAAGCTGATTTACATTTTTAATAGAGTATAGCATAAACCTAAGACATTTTCTTTTCTTCCATTACCTGAACACTAAAAATCTGACCACGGCATAAAGAAATTTGATTCATTATATATAGAGTCATATAAAATGGTAATACACTTATAATGTATTTTAGAATTGTGATATGCCAACTTTAAAAATCACTTAGGGTATTTCTATTTGATTTTTCAATTCGATTGATTTCAAAGCCCCCTCAGATGATAAGAATAAATGCCTGTTATCTATTGTCTAAAAATACTGGTTATTCATTTGTTTTTCTGAAATGATAAATATTTATCTTAGTCTTTTGAAAATATCATAAAACTGGCAGATTTTTGTTGTCATTTTACCAAAAGAAAACCATTCTTTAAAAAATGAGTGCAAAATAGGTCTGGTGCGATGGCTCATGTCTGTAATCCCAGCACTTCAGGAGGCCAAGGCGGGTGGATCACCTGAGATCAGGAGTTCAAGACCAGCCTGGCCAACATGGTGAAACCTGTCTCTACTAAAAATACAAAAATCAGCTGGGTGTGGTAATGGGTGCCTGTAATCCCAGCTACTTGGGAGGCTGAGGCAAGAGACTGGCTTGAACCTGGGAGGCAGAGGTTGCAATGAGCCGAGATCATGCCATTGCACTCCAGTGTAGGTGATAAGAGCAAAACTCCATCTCAAAAAAAAAAAAAAAAAAACACTAAGTTGATGAAGAAAAATTAGATATATTGATTTTAGGAAATTTTATCAGTTAAAATTGTAGGTATTTATAATAATTTATCATTTGGTGATATTCATGTGTGTATATATCTACAGATAGATAGCTTTATGAGCATAGAATACCTAAGATTATATATTTAACTTATTTAACATTTTTCTGTGACTATATATTCTGAATGTGGTTAAACTATTCAGTTATTTCTAAAACTAAAAATAATCAAATTATAAAATAAAAATCTTATAGCTAAGAAAAATTCTTTAGCCATTTGTACACTCAGAATATATCACAGTATCTTTTACTAAATATACTTAAAATGAACTATTTTAAAGTAATGAATTACAAGGTAAATGATTTGCCCAAAATCGTGATCTTCTTGTTATAGTGCTTGCCTTTGAGTTTAAAATCATTCTACTAATAATAAAGGGTATATTTCTAATTTTAAAAACATCCTATTACAAACAGATTATTTATTTTAATTATATCACATTGTTTATACAAATGAACCCAATTTACTTAAGAATTTATATCAGCTGGGTATGGTGGCTCACGCCTGTAATCCCAGCAGGTTGGGAGGCCAAGGCCTGCAGATTGCTGGAGTCTAGGAGTTTGAGACCAGCCTGTGCAACATAGTGAAACCCTGTCGCTACAAAATAAATAAATAAGTAAATAAAATACACAAATAAGCTGGGCATGGTGGCACATGCCTGTAGTCACAGCTAGCCTAAAGGCTGAGGCAGGACAATCATTGCCCTGGAGGTCAAGGCTGCAGTGAGCCGTGATCATACCACTGCATTCCAGCCTGGGCAATAGAGTGAGACCCTGTCGCAAAATAAATAAATAAATAAATAAATAAATAATCGGTTTATACATATATTTGGGGTGTTTTAATATTCCTTTTAACCTATGTATATGTAATGTTCAAATAGCTTTCTTCTAAGCACCTATTGTGATGAACACTACAGGAGATTTATGGTTTGTTATTAATAATTCTCGATGACCTTACAAGGTTAACAGTAAAGATAAAATAGTAATCTTATGGGTAAATACTAGGCAAATCCCTCTTAGAGGCAAAAACACATGTTCAGGTTTGGAAGAACTGTGGAAAGATTCTTGGCTTTGATAAAAGGGTACAATCTCTTTAAAGCATAAATGCTTATTACATAACACGTGTAAGTGGGCCTGCCATGAGTGGAAGTGTAGAGGTATAAGGATTAAAAAGTACAAAATAGATTACAAAGCATTTTGAAAATGAGAATAAGAAATTTAGATAGTTAACTGAGAAATTTGTGAGCAAAGAATAAAAGAGAATTCCAACCACCAACAGTTAAACAAATCCATCCAAAACATTAGTAATTACTCTTTATGGAAATGAATACTTAAAAGACTATTAAACATACATTTACTTTGTTCCACTGGCTTATACTTATCCTCATTAAATTGCTCTCCAAAAGAACATTTCTACATCAAAATTTATTTTACTCATGTCAGATTTCTAAACTTTTATTTGCTATTATTATTATTATTAACCTTGGAACTCTGGAAACTTAAAAGGCCCTTTTAAGTCTAAGATTTTTAGCATGAATATTATACAAATTATTGTTTATAAATATTTTACTTAGATAAAAGAATCACAGAGAATCATAAAATGAGGTCTATACTGTCTCAACAATTAAGCAACAAGAGCTAGGAAACTATGAGAAAACAACTTGTCTTTTTAAGTATATATATTTTTATATTGTAACTTCTGTTTTTAAACATATATATGTTTTAACAATCAGTGATTTCAGCACAACTTAGCTGGAAAGCTGAATATGAAAGTCAGTACATCTTAACTGTTATATATTATTATTGTTATGCCCTAGAGAAAAGTTATGTTTTACCCTCTTACATTATAAACTTTAAATAAAAATAGATCCCCTTGCCTTTCCATCTCCAATATGAAGACTCAACTGCTGGAATTGCCCAGCAATCATTCTAGAAATTCAGTAGTCAGAGTAATGTTAATTATAAGAATGATACATTTACTGGTCTTGAATTCTCGAATGTTTTTATGTGACTACTTTGTAAAAGGAAGAAGTCAACTATAATTTTAATTTACATATGCAGGCAAATGTGAAAAGGAAAGCACATAAGATAGAAAGAATACTAAAATTTAGAACTTAATGTTAAAAATGAATGCCTATCCAATAATTTTTAGGGCATATTGTTTTGACATGGACCTGAAATGCATTTATCAAGTCATCATACACTACTTCAATATGTGCCAAATCCTTGTTTGTAAATGTGTTTTGTTTTGCTTTGTAATTCTCCAGATTGAATATCATAGCCTTTGCCCAAGTTGATGATCATTTATATTGAGTTATCTAGAGGTTCCCAAATGAATGATAATCAGTCATTTTAGACTAAAAGCTTTCCAGCAGACACGAATGATGAAGTGCCATCATTTCTGTTTTTATATATATGACTTTTTTCCCACTGAAATTAACTATTCATAATATTACTAGAAAGGAAAAATGAATTTAAAAAAACAAACTGTTCTGCCCCTATACAGATAGGAGTCATTGGAATTGCCCAGGGGATTTTATATTAAAATCAAATGAGAGTATTTGGATTAATATTGTTAGGTGGATGAATCCACTGTCCTCCAAGCCACCATTAACATCATAGTTCATCTACTACTGTCACTGTATTCACACAATATGGGACGTTTTGGAAGGATGAAGACTAAATATGAGTGATAAAAACACAAATAATTGTTTCTCAACTAGTCTTTTAGCCCACATTAGAGAGGGTGATTGTCTTTTAGAGCTATCTGTTTGCTTCTTCAATCTACCTTTATTTCTCTAACATATACCATGTTACTTTTAAATATTCTCCCTTTCCAAAAAAAAAAAAAAAGTAAAGAGGAGAAAAAAGAGAAGTTTCCATTCTAAGTATTTTTTTAATCCTTTCAGTTACTTATTCTAAAATGTCATGCTGAGATTTGTTTCAGGGAAATGTATCCAAAGCACCCAAATGTTAAAACTGCAAAATCACTATTTCATGATAAAGACTAATTTAGAAGAATCTGAGCCATATTCTATGCCAGTTTCTACTTCTCTTCACGAAATTCTCACGTCCTCTCAAGATCTCCCTCTCCCAATCTGTGTGCTAGTTCTTCCCATACTACACTGCTTAGATCTATTGTCTACATCAGTTTCTCTCTTGCTCAACTTTTATATATAGCAAAGGCTATTGGGTAGATGGAGAATCAATGACTTATGTTCACACCAATTAACTGGAGCCACTGGAAGGTCTAAAGTGAAAGATTCCTGAAACAGTCTTTATGGAACTTTCTTTACTTCAGTTGCCCCAATGTCATCTAAAAGACTATATGGTGTTGGATCTCTTAGACAACCTAGTTGACATAAAACAATGTTTATTCTCTGTCCTTAGATTGTGTGGCCAGTATCTTACACCAGAAGAGATGAATGCAAGTGGGCTGGAAAAGACATCCTGGTAAGCATTAACCTACTAAATTATTATACAGGTTGAGTATCCTTCATTCAAAATGCTTGGGACAGAAGTGTTTCAAATTTCTGATTTTTTTTTTTTTTTTTTGTGGGGAAGGGGTTAGAATCTTTTCATATATATAATAAGATATCTTTAGGATAGAACCCAAGACTAGAAGCAAAATTTATTTATGTTTCATATACATAGTATACCCATAGCCTAAAGGTAATTTTATTTTTTCCTCGGGGATGCTGAAAAAACTGTGCCGTGTGTCTGCATTTTGAATGTGACTAATCACATGAGGTCAGGTGTGGAATTTTCCACTTGTGGGTCATGTGGGTGCTCAAAAAATTTCAGATTTTGGAGGATTGCAGATTTCAGGATTTTGAATTAGAGATGCTTGACCTGTAGTAATTACATAAGTAATTTATTACTCTGTCATCTATTTTTGTTTAGTGTTCTACGAAGCACCACATTTTACTTTTAAACTTAATCACCCTTGAGAAATAAAATGATAGTATTCAATTTTGGAACACTGACAGATTTATGTATAGAATGTATGTAAAAATAAGAATATTCCTTAAAGCAAAAATATGGTCTCTTTGGTTATTTATATATGCAAAAACTAATTAACAAAATGTGATTTTGTAGCATACATACTTATATTCAATAAGTCAACTTCTTTCCACAGGTTGATTTTCATGTTAATTCCTCTTGAATTCTTCTTGAAATGATATGAAATGTTTCCATTTCTGAGTCATAATTAAAGTACCTATATTTTCTTCTTCCCATTTTTTTCCTTTTATCTCTTTCCTTTTCCTTTTCCTTCTCCATCTTTTTCCTTTCCTTTCATCCTTTGTTTCTTCCTCTCTCCTTTCCTTCCATGTACTCATCCTTTAAATAAATATGGGTTGAAAAAGGACCATGCAATGGGAATTGTCCTAGGCACTCTGGAGTGGAAGATGAATAGTAAGCAATCCCTACAATGGGTAAAAAGATAGAGGCCGTTTTTTGAAAGTAAACTGTCAGGAAAATTAAGTGGGTGACTGGTTTGAGGAATAGCCCAGTATTTGCACAGACCATGAAAAGTAGTTACAATCATTTAAATAAATTAATTCAAATGAATTACAGAATTTTAAAAATATATAATTTTATATAATTTTACATTTAACTGATATTTGGGGATGTTTAAAATACAAAGCAATATGTTTAAAAGTTTTATCTGCGTTTAAAAGTTTTATCTGCATTTAAAAGTATTAGGATTTAGAATAAATTTATTCTGTGTGTTGCCTAAAGACATAAATCAAACTGTACATGTGTGTGTATAGATACATAGATATTTTCAAGGGACAACTTGATTGATTTGTTACAGCTGCCTACAATGATGTATATGTTTAGAAGGATTTAGAGTTGGAATCTGACTTCCTGGGAAAAGATTGACTCAATCTAGCAGCAATGTTGCCTATAGGTGAAGGAAGTTAGATAAAGGATCACAAAACACAAGTATCCCCCATCCTTAATACCTGTACATTAGCAAGCATGGGAAATTCATCCTTGAAAATTATATATTAAATATATAGTTATTATGTTAAAATATGCATGACATGTATTAAAGAAGGTAAGGCAGACTTTATTCAGGGGTACTGCTACCATGAAGTTTTGTAATGGGGGTAAGAGATTGAGCTTAATACAGGATATGCTGAATACAAGGATAAGTGGAAATTTATAGCTAAGAAGCAAAGTGGGAGTCAGTGGGTGGAAAATTGCCAAGAGGAAACATCAGAGTAATGGGAATTGTGGATAAATTGATTAGACAGGATTATTACTGAAGGCAGGCCAGGGTGATAAGATACTGACAGTGAGGCAGGGCAGTGGGGTACGAATTTGATCACACATATCAATGGTGGGAGAATTTCTGTAAACTGACTCAACAGGATTCTTGTGAAAACTGGACCAAGCAGAGGTGAACATGGAAATCGGAAAGCCAGGGCCTTCTTGTGAAGAGAGTTCAGGGGACTCTGACTAGAGTTAGGTAAGGAGAGAATCTGTCAACTGAAAGTCCCTTTACACCTTCGTAGTAGAGCAAACGTTTTTTCTGGTTATGTAACAGTAGATAAAAAAAAAAAAAAAAGTGTGTCCTTCTATCAAATTTTATACTATCCCTAACTGATGCATAATTTGAAACTTTTGGAAAGGAGTAAATAGAAAGCACAATGAAGTAAGAACCCAGAGAGGTTGAGAATTTTGTGCTGATACCCCTACTGACTCATGAATGTACTGAGCTAGTATGCTAACTTTCTTTAGGCTTTAGCTTCTCATCTATTAAGTGAGACAACACATATATCACTGTGAGAAACAACTCTAATAGTTTTTGTGAAAATTATTTGAAAAGTAGAAAAAACTTCAATAATACAAGGCTAAAAGTATAATTGAACAAACAAAAATCTATTAACGTCAAAAAGCTACATTTTACCATTAACAAATTACATTAAAATATTCAGTGAGCTAATACCTGAGGATGAATAGAAATGGCTAATTTACCTATATACAGCTATTACCTTTGAAAATGCAAACTTCTCCCTTTCTATTAAAATCGAATCTTTCATCTACTGATTACTATAACTAGCATTTAGTAAATGTGGTTTTAACAATAGTTTTATGAGGCAGATATAGTTACTCCCATTTTCTTGATCTTGATGAGAAAATAGAATGATTTCCCATGCTTGATCAGGAAATACAATGATTCAGATTCTTCATTAAAAATCTTTACATTCAAAAATGTATGGATGTTTTGGGTACTATTCTAGACACTGAGATCAAAATTTCAGTGTCCCTGATGATGTTTTGATATCAGCTGGAATATTTGGATTTGAATTTGCCCATTAACACACAGATGATAAGTAATAGATTTGAACAAATATATTACCTTTTCTGGCTCATCAACAGTGTAAGTATGATGATAATCAACTCATCCGGGCACGGTAGCCCATGCCTGTAATCCCAACACTTTGGGAGGCTGAAGAGGATGGATCACTTGAGGTCAGAAGTTCGAGGCCAGCCTGGCCAACATGGTGAAGCCCCATCTTTACTAAAAATACAAAAATTAACCAGGCGTGGTGGCACATGCCCGTGGTCTCAGTTACTGGGGAGGTTGAGGCAGGAGAATTGCTTGAACCCGGGAGGTGCAGGTTTCAGTGAGCCATGATCATGCCACTGAACTCCAGCCTGGGCAACAGAGTGAGACTCTGTTTCAAAAAAAAGTAAAATAAAATAACTAACTCACAGAATTCCTGTAAGGCTCAAAGGAACCCATACAAAATATTACGTAACTGAGATATTAATAACTAACAATATAAATATAATGTTAGTCATTATTGCTATTATTAGTATATGTAATAGAGTAGCATGGACAATTTCTAAGTGAAAACATTGTTAATGAAATTAATTCAACACTCTTTAATGGTTATGACCACTGCAGTGTTTCATTGTTCTGAATTTGATTTGGTCTGAAAATTGAAGGTAATAACCATGCTTATCTAGTTATCTTACAAATTATCTGCATATTATAATACAAACTGAAGCTTTATTTGATTTCATGACTGAATCAACCCAGTCAAGCATATTTGATTTCATAATTGGATCAACTCATTCAATGGCTGAGATAGCAGATTTAATTTGTGTTTGTGATTTCTAAAATTATTCACCTCAAGGCATTTCCCACATCTTTTATGGAACTTTCTCCTCTCTCTCCCTATCTTTGCCTCTCTCTCCCTGTTATTAATACAAAAAACTAAGGGATTCTTGCGGTTAGCCCAGATGTAGTTAGTTCAGCAGCCGCAATAAACTAATGATCCACAAGGCCCTGTGGAGGATAATTTAATCACTTAATCATGACTTTAGAGATTCACCTGCATCAGCCACCGTAGTAGCTGGGATTACAGGTGCCCACCATCACACCCAGCTAATTTGTGTATTTTTAGTAGAGACAGGGTTTCACCATGTTGGCCAGGCTGGTCAAGAATACTTTCAAAGAAGAAAGGCAATTTCATTGCATTTTCCACACTTACTAAAAATGTTTATGAATTTTATGGAACTTAATTAAAAGGATCTAAGACATGGAGTTTGCTGAATCTGATAGAGTGACACCAGATCATTTCACAGCACCTTGTAATAAAGATTCTGAAAAAATATAAATCATTATATAGAAGTGCATAGAAAGACACACATTTTTAAAAGTGCAATGGTGTGATAACATTGCCTTACTAATGTTTTCAAAAATCAGTTAATTAATTAATTGTAACATTATAAAATATTTGTGCTTTGGTATTTCTTCATATTCTGCATTAAATCAATTCAAGATTTTGAATTTTCTCCATTAAGATTTATACAGTGAAAAGAAAACAGAAGTTTTTATATATTTTATTTCAAGGAAAAATATATTTTTCTTCCAGCTCTACTCAACATTAAAATGTATTTCATACTATTTTGCTGATAACCCTTATAGATCCTTTAATATTGCTTTTCATACATTTTTTATGCAAGATATATTTTATTCATTTAAAATTTTATTAAAATTTATTTTAATTTTCAGTTAACCTCCTTTAAGTAATGCCTCAGTTTACATATTTTTTGCACTTCAAGATGATTCATGGCATTCATTGGTTATTTTTGGATTTTAATTTACAGATGCAATTTTTGCATTTCTTTCTTAATATATGATTTTAGAAATAGCTATTGGATGGATCCCTGGGATTTGTAACATCCCTTCCTTAATAAACATGAGAAAATAAATAGCATTATTATTTTTAACAATGATTTAAATAAACAATAAGAAATAAATATTAAGAAGAAAGAGGCTTTTTCTTTCATTTGACACCTGATTTGCAAAGTGACACAAGGACAGTTTGATGGAAATTCTGCACTGTATCTTGGGTAAATAATAGTCAGCTGTGACTTACGGACAATAATTCCTTTCAAAGGGCTCGTGTAATACTGAAAACCACAAGAATGGATGTGAGTGGCTGTGGCAGCCTTCAGGGCTCCAAGACAGAATTGTAACCAAAATAGGAACTGACCTGAACATCTATAGTAAAGTAAACAAACAACCTCCTTGCTTGTTATCCCTGATTTCCGGAGCCTGCGCTTGCCATTTCCTACTGATTTCCTCAAAAAGTCCACTGGAAATGAAGTGCCTTTAAACAAGTCACACTGGGTAAAATGCTGTCTCTGCAGCATCAGATTCAGATAGAAGGCTACAATAGGAAAAGAGGGGTCAAGACACTGGCTAATCTTACGCACTTTTAGAGTGGGCCACTCTTAAATCTAGTTAAGGAAAAGCTCATTCCTATGGCTATGACAACACTGTAAACCAGAAGCCAGGACATGCCACTGGATTGAACTTACATAGTTTCTGTGTCACTGAGTATGGTATCATACAGAAAAGTGAAACCTCTCCGCATTCTCTCATGCAGCTGGGATAACATAACTCATCATTACTCTCTGCCCAGTTTTGCACTAAACACATATATTAAATCAGCAGCTGTAATTCAAGCAACTATTCCACAAAGAATGGACTGTGTTGTTAAAGAGGAAACCTGTAGCCTTAGGCACATAGTTATACTCTTTTGCTCTGTCTCTCTCTCTTATATATATATCAGGTTATCAGATAAATATATATATATAAGGTCATCAGATAATATACATATTAAACAATAAGAAATAAATTGTATATTTTAAATATATATATTTTATCCGATATATATGAAATATATATTTTATCTGATAACACTTATTGTTCTTTTAATATTGCTTTTCTATATATTTATATATTTTTTCTATATAGAGTGTGTATGTGCCTGTGCATGCATGTACATGCATGTGCTGGTGATGACATTTCTGATATTCATCTAAATTTAATTTTCTCTTCTAGAACTGAACGTACAGGATATAAAACAAATCATCATATTAATATGTCTTTTTTGGTATTGTAGATTCTAAACCTTCAAATTGCTATGGCATTTTTAGCATTAGAGTAGTGAAATGCTCATGAATTTTTCCATTGCTGTTACTTGAGAGCTGATATTTGAAAAATATATATATCATGCAGTATATAATACTATTGGACAGAGACCCTGGATAGGGAAATAAATACAGTCGAGATACCTGTATTCTGGCTGCTGTTATTCACCTTTACTCCCATTTTCGGTATTTTTCTAGTGCTTAAAATTCAGTTTGTTATACAGAGTAACATTTCTATTGATGGATTTAACTTCATTGACCCTGTTTTGCAAATGAAAGCTGAATACATTCTAAGCTGCTAAAAGAATCTGTTTTGAATCAATAGCTCTCTGAATCTTCTTTGTTTATCCTACTAAACCATCTCTCTTTGCACTAAATTTCAATAAAACCAAATGGCAACCGTATGACTGTTAGAAACATTTTGAACATCATTGGAAATCAAAATTTCAACCATCTGAGAGGAACAAAAAAGCAGACTCTCATAACATTCTGATTCTTGGATACATTTCAAAGTGTTGTATCATGCACCTGAACTTTGAGACTTTTTAAAATTCTTGAGGGATTTATTTTTATATATTTGTCCTTAGTTGTTACTCCTCTTAATGATATGATATATTATAATGTCTATCATGTTTACTATGGCTCAAATTGCAGGACCTCAATCGCGCTAATTTTTGCCAAGTGAATGCAATTGAGAATTTAAAGCTGCACATGTATCTAAAGTTACAGTGCATTCCAAAATGCCTATGTCAACCCTTAAATTTCATTACTTTTTCAAAGGTCAAATTTGACATGAACTCTCAATTTTTTAAATTTTATTTTAGGCATATCAAGATATAATAAAACTGTATTAAGTGGATAATTAGAATTACCTTCTAATTTGGGAGTCTATCAAATAATAAAGTTACATTAAATTTCAAAATCCTCATGTGTAATTGTTGGAATATAGTTTTTCATGGGTCTTCACGTTTCTCACATCTTATGAGCAGAGGCCCTGACTAGGTTTTTGCACGCTTTTTTAAAAAAGTTCTTTATGACTTTTTAATGATCACCATTCTAACTGGTGTGAGATGGTATCTCATTGTGGTTTTGATTTGCATTTCTCTGATGGCCAGTGATGATGAGCGTTTTTTCATGTGTCTGTTGGCTACATAAACGTCTTCTTTTGAGAAGTGTCTGTTCATATCCTTTGCCCACTTTTTGATGGGGTTGTTTGACTTTTTTCTTGTAAATTTGTTTAAGTTCTTTGTAGATTCTGGATATTAGCCCTTTGTCATATGGGTAGGTGTGGAGAAATAGGAACACTTTTATACTGTTGGTGGGAATGTAAACTAGTTCAGCCATTGTGGAAGTCAGTGTGGTGATTCCTCAAGGATCTAGAACTAGAAATACCATTTGACCCAGCCATCTCATTACTGGGTATATACCCAAAGGATTATAAATCATGCTGCTATAAAGACATATGCACATGTATGTTTATTGAGGCACTATTCACAATATCAAAGACTTGGAACCAACCCAAATATCCATCAATGATAGACTGGATTAAGAAAATGTGGCACATATACACCATGGAATACTATGCAGCCATAAAAAATGATGAGTTCATGTCCTTTGTAGGGACATGGATGAAGCTGGAAACCATCATTCTCAGCAAACTATCACAAGGACAGAAAACCAAACACTGCGTGTTCTCACTCATAGGTGGGAATTGAACAATGAGAACACTTGGACACAGGGTGGGGAAACATCACACACCGGGGCCTGTCGTGGGGTTGGGGCGGGGGGAGGGATAGCATTAGGAGATATACCTAATTGTAAATGACCAGTTAATGGTGCAGCACACCAACATGGCACATGTATACATATGTAACAAACCTGCATGTTGTGCACATATACCCTAGAATTTAAAGTATAATAAAAAAATTGTTTTATTAAGTTTAAAAAAAGAAAAAACTGTTTACACAGTTACGATAGTGTCTTCCTCTGAAGTAGAAGGCTGGTTTGCAAATGGTCTTGGGAAACAGAGAGTGTCTCCCTCTGGAGCAAAGGGCAGATATGTGCACTGTCCGGTGCAATAAACATAACATCTCCATCAATATCTAAAGCTCAGCATGCTATACCTATTATAAAATATTTAGGTTTTCTCATCCAGAGTTCCTCTCCTATAATGCAACTCACCACATGTATAGGTATTACCTGACCCTCTTCCCAATGCCCAGGGGAAATAGCACAAGAAATTCTAATACTCTGGCTAGCACTATTTTTGTGAGTAATAAAGTCCTTTACCTCTGAACCCTGAGTCACAAATCTTTTGTTAGTATTCATGAAAGCCTGGTAGGCTAACTTGCTATCTTACAAATAGGGTAAAACCCCAGACCCTTTATAATTTTTGAAGATATCGATTACAATTTTATGTGGACACTCTGCATAATCTTACAAGTGAAAGAATATGGTCAGTTTATCCATTTTAAATATGATTTTCATCAAGAATTTTGATGGCACTTCAGTTGTACAGATAACTGATTTTTGATGAATACCAGTAAATGCCTTATCTTATGAGCACAGATTTTCATATGTATGTACCTGTGTATGTGTATATCTGTTTGTGGGTAAATATCTGGTATGCTGAACTGAATAATTACAGTTTAACTGTAGCCTTCAGAAGCAGCATAATAATATCCAACACTTATGGAGAGCTTGCTTTATACCTGGTATTGATCTAAATGCATTTTGTATATTAACTCGTTTAAGTGACTCATATTTGGTTACAAGTCCATATTTCTTTTCGAGTAATTAAACAAGCAAATTTTGCATATACGGTAAAAGAGACATGGCAAATAAAACTTTGTCATTAAGTTTATTTCAGAAATTAGGTAGTATTCATATTTTGAATTAATACATTTTATTAATACAGCCAAATAGGTTGGTATTAATTATGTTTGAATTGCCATGAACAAAGTCTCGTACAGATAAACTTACATTTTTGGGAATCTTTTAGGGTCAGGATTAAAATTTAAATGCATTTTATTTATTTATTTTTTTTGTAAAGTAAGGCTAGCATTTGAAATAGAGACATTTTATAAAAGTCTTTCAGAAGATTTGGAGATTTTGATTTGTGTTCCTTTTTTACTGGAAATTTCAGTTGCGTCCTTAAGTGGCAGAAATGAAGATAAAATATTTGGCATTGGTTAACAAATTATTATTTAGATTTGACTGGACACCATAACTCATCCATGTATCAGTGTACATACTTTTAGAATACAGTAAGTATTTTATACTCTGGAAGGTTTATTATCATGATTTGACCAGTTCCTTCAGGAAAAAAGATTTTGGCCAATATCTTCTTACCTCATATTTAGCAAGTTGATCGAAGTCCCACTGACACGTAGTTTCTAATACTTGTGTTTAGTATTCTTCTATATGTGTTTGATAATCTTCATAAGTGGATTTCTACTCATTTCTGAGAGTACACTGTCCATCATGTCTTGTATTTAACATGGACTCTGATAATATTTTACTTAGACGTGTTATGTCTCAAGACAAATATGCCATCACCAACTTTTGACTATTTTCCTTTTACTTGACTTAGAAACATAAAAATCATTTGTGCAATAACAATAAAAATCATCAGCTTCTTATGTCCACAGGACATCATGAAACTTTCCCAAATTTCTGCCATTTGATTTTAATATACATCTACTTACTTTTCGCCTTTTTAGTTGGTAGCAAGGAAAACAGATTGCAAAATTATGGTAGCTCTGAAAACTTGACACTATTTCTAAAGATGCAGAATCTTGGCTTTTGGCTTTAAGAGCAGAAAATTCCTGAAGCTTCTCACTATTCCATTCAAATTAGGTGCAAAATATACTGTACTATCCATGCTATACATGGTGTTAAATGTAACTATTATGTATGCATACATGTGTGCATGTGTTTATTCCATATGTATTCAATGCTAAAAGATAGGTTTTTTAGTATTGTGCTTGAAATGATACCAAAATTAATATAACTTACTGATTATAGAATTTAATATGCACTTAAAAAGCAGAAATCATTCATATTTAGAAGTAAATAAAATTATTAACTAATGACCTTTAGTCATTAGTTCTTACAACAAGCATGTGTGTATTTTTAAATAGGCCAAATTTATGTTCTCTTTATATTACATATCACAATGAGCTAGTCTATGGCTGTAAGATATATCTTTTCATCATGGTTTTGTCAGAGACCAACTGTATGATTGATATGGAAAAAGTTTTATTATGGGAATTAGACCTTATACAATCATGAGAGCTGGTGAAGAACTCTATGGAAGGCTACTGCCTGAGACAGGTAGTGGGCGTGAAGTTGTTGCAGGTAACTACAGTTGTTCATGTTTATAGAAGAAAAGCCGGACATGAATTAGGAAGAGCAAGGACGAACTGAGACCCACAAGCACAAACTAGGACCATAGTGTCTTTTACTACCTCTAACTTTCTTTGGGTCGATTTGGGTGACTTAAAGAAGAAACCGATGCCTTTCGTCATGGAGCTATACAAGTATCACGACTCAGTCTTGTAGAAACTAACAAATGAGATTTGGTGGAAGCCAGAGGACCTGGAGGCCCAGGTACTGCCCCAAGCTAACAGTGTGGCCAGCAGATCAGAACAACCTGGGGAGTGTAATGGTTGCAGCTTAATTTATACCTCCCAAATCTCATGCAGATTTTGTTGCTAGCCAGCCTAAACCAACCTATAGAAAAGGGAATTTGAGGAAATATTTTTCCAGCTTATTTCAGTTGGCACAGTACAGTTCTGCCACAGCTATTGACTAACGCATGCTGTATTTGCTGTTGTATTGAGACAATGAATCATGGCATTTTTACTGCTTTGATAACAAGAGTGATTATAATTTATAAGTCTTCACTGCCAGAGGACTAGGATTTCATAGAAATTCTATTGAACAAAATGCAATTGCCCTTGGTAGCAGAAATGGGCATAGAGTAATACTCAAAATCAATTTTGTTAAATCTATCTCTGTTTAGCACCAAGTATAGGCTTAAACTCTGTTAACGACATCCTTATAAAGAATGAACTATTCATAATGGAGCTCTTGTCATAATTTGTGAAATGGCATAATATGTAGAAGAGTGTGAGAGTTAGGCAGTCATAGAAATATCCAAACAATAGTGAAGTTTAATTATTTTAAGAATTGGATAACCGGTTACCTATTAATTAATAAGTGCTAGTCATCATGTTAAGTAATTTACATGAATATATCATTAATCTCATTTTTAGTTGAGGAGACTCAGGCTCAGAGATTCTAAGTAACTTTGTTATAGTCACACTGCAAATGGAAAATGCCTGAGTAGTTTTAACCCATGTCTAACTGACTTTAAAGCAGTGGTTCCCCAATCTTTTTGGCACCGGGGACTGGTTTCGTGGAAGACAATTTTTCCACGGGCCGAAAAGGGGATGGTTTTGGGATGAAACTGTTCCACCAAAGATCATCAGATATTAATTAGATTCTCACAAGGAGACCTCAACCTAGATCCCTTGTATGCGCAGTTCATAAAAGCGTTCATGCTCCTATGAGAATCTAATGCGGCAGCTGATCAGACAGAAGGCGGAGCTCAGGCAGTAGTGCTGGCCGGCCTGCTGCTCACCTCCTGCTGTGCAGCCTGTTGTTAACAGGCCGCTGACTGCTACCAGTCTGCCTGGGCTTTGGGGACCCCTGCTCTAAATTGTGAGACTGAGATACAAGTAACTACCCCCATTTCTGTTTTACCATTATGAAATTGTTCGTTTTGCCTTACATGTTTTTTCTTAAAGTTTTTGAGAATGCCTTTTCAAATGCAAATATCCTTCAATAAGTAACATCTTTATTACATATCAATAAACATAAATAAATTTAAAAATTCCAAATTCTGAAATTTAAATGTGTGCATAAATTATTTCTACAAGTTGATATATACATACGGTTGCATACAAATATCCACATATATGTGCATATTTGGGAAGATTATGATATATGGACGATATTTGAAGAAATAGTAAAATTGTGCCAGAAAAAAATGAAATTTGTAAAATTTCCTCTTTAATATCTAATTCTGTACAAAGCAGAAGATCCAAAGTTGGCTGACAGGTGACAAAATTCTGTTACCATATATGTTCTGATGGTGAAAATATTTTAAGCAATGGTAAATTTAAGTATCTTTTGACCAAGCATCAGGTTGCCTCCAATTACCTACTTTCTTTTTAATGTTTGCATTACAGCATTAGGGCTACCATAATAAAGTGGCACAGACTGGGTGGCCAAAACAGCAGAAATTTATGTTCTAGTTCCAGAGCCTAGAAGTCCAAGTTCAAGGTGTAAGCAGGGTTGAATTCCTCTGAGCCTCCTCTCCTTGGCTTGCAGATGACTGTCCTCTTGCTGCCTCTTCACATGGTCCTTTCTCTGTGCACTCATGCCCCTGATGTCTCCTTATGTGTCCGAGTTTCTTCTTCTTATGAAGACACCAGCCAGTTTGGATTAGGGTCTACGCTAAGGGCCTCATTTTAACTTAGTCACCTCCTTAAAGACCCTAATTCCCAAATAGAGTCGTATTCCCAGATGGTAGAGATTAGAGCTTCAAGGTATAAATTTTGAGAAAATGGAGTTCAGCTTATAACAGAGTCTCACAACTCTGGTTTGATAATTCATTTTACCCTCTGGGCATTTGACTTCTTTTCGAAACTTTTTATATTGTAAAAGTTCTTTCTTTCCGAATGTTCTACTTTTTAATCTCCTTTTAAAGCAACTAAACTTGGTCATGAAAAAAAGAAAGAAAAGGAAAAGAGTACACATGTGAAATATGCCACAGGCACTTGCATTTGAATAAGTGATACATCAGTGTCTATGTCACAAACACTAAACTTGATTAGGGTCTTCAATTATTATAAGATGTATTAAGATAATATTTTATATTATAACTATAAAACAGACCTTAGTACTTTGGACATTAAAGACTCCAACAAAAATTAATTTTTGAAATTAGGCAAGACAGGGGGTAGAAAGGAGATAGATGTGAATGAAATCAAGCATTCCTCTAAAATGTAGGCTCAGTTTTTCTGTCTTTCCCTAAGGCTACATCTGACGTGCAATTAAAGATGCAGTTCATCTCTCTTTTATGTGTAATGATTTCTGTTACGGTAAAGGCATGTATGTTAGAATTAAATATGCCAAATAATTTTGCCCACAATAAATTCCTTTACATTATAACTCTCCTTACTTCATGTAAACCAATGACTTGGTTGCATTAAGGCATGAACACTAAATATTCAGCACCTTGCTTAAAAAGGGAAACCACAGAATATCATTTTTGAAATCAGGGTGAGGATTGTGAGTACTTCATAATTTTCCTGGTTCGGTAGGAAACATATTTATGTAGATTTCCCAGAATATTTTTAATTGTCCGCATTTATTGCAATATGAGATGAAGAAAGGTTATGCTAGGTACACATAATGCACCACAATCAAATCATGCAAATGAATGGCACACATCCTGATGAATCAGAGTGATAGTATAATATAAAAGAAAACATAAGCCTAAAAATAGATATCAAGCTTCTATGGTCCACACAGAATTTCAAAGTGAATTTTTTGAACTCCTTTAAATAAAAGAAAATCACAGCGGTCAGCTTTTGCTAATAGCATGGTCTATAGTGCCTATGTGTATAATCATTTTGAACATGTTTGAAGGTTTCAAGTAATTTGAAAGAAAAATGTTTATAGAATCTTGAACAATATTTCTAGAACTTCAAAACAAATAGTCAATCTGGAGGGGAAAGAGCAGTCAAATTGGGCACTTAACTGAAATGAGCATTTAAGTAAAATAGTTTGGGAGCCTTGTACAGAGAGTCTTCATTTAGTTTAATCATATAATTCAAGCCACTTTAAAAGTTGTTTTTCAGTTATCATAGGTTTAATGGTGATATAGTTCAATTAATATGAATATGCTTGCATACCAAAATAACTGGCTATATAATAATGGTAACTTTGTTGTGTTAGTTGAGTCAGTATTATTTCAAATCTCTAAAAAATATAAAAGCATTGATGTGGAAAGTTCAATTCTTTTTATTATGGCATATTCTAAATACTGAAGGTAAAAATGCCTCCCAAATGGACAGAACTGCCTATTCATCACTTAGAAAGACGAATGTTAAAAAATTCCAAGTCACAAATTCAACATTAGAAGGCTAATATTATAATTATAACATGGTTTATATTTTAGTTTTATTAGATAAGCCTCTTTGGAGAAGAGATGTCTAACCTCCTTTAGTGAATAGTGAAGTATTAGACACAATTATGGATGATCGGATTACAGCTGTAATAGCACAATGTTAAAAGAAAAAAAAAGGACTAAACATTATTGCCAGATAAGTGTGGAAAAGCTTAAATAGAGGAAGGGATAAAGTGAGTGACAGGAACAATCTCACGGATTACTGCTTTGGCAGGAAGATTCCAGTATTCAGCTAGCTTGCCAAATAAATTGACCAGAGAAAAAGAAAGTCAACAGATTAACTTCAGGAATTAAGCTTATTAATGGGTTTTCAGGCAGAAATGTATCCACCCATCATGATAGGAAAAGGTTTTCTTTGCTTTCCCAGCTGCTAGATTATGCACCAAAATATTTCTACATAAACTATCGATGGGATAGGAGCATTTTTTTTCTTCTTTTTACATGAATTCTCACTGACCTGAGTCAATGTTATATGCTACCCATTCATTTTGGACTGATGTATAGTTGAGCCAGAACAAGTTGTTTGATTTAATCATGAACTGAATATATTTGAATAGAGATTGTTCATGTTCACAAGTCTTCTCTCCTTTTCTCTTCGCTTACTTAGAGTAAAATTTAACTGCTCCATCCAGAATTTAAGAACATGCAAGGAGGTAATTGGAATTGGAGGTAAATCATATTCTTTTGTAGAAAGTATAATTATCGGAAGTTAGTTAAAAACACCTCAATTCTGTTTTAATTTTCATGCATGGAGCAGTTGTTTTGACAGATGGATGGACTTTATTTTTGTAACCGTCCAGGAAAAGTCTGCGTAACACAGTCTAATCAGTGCTTCATATCTGCAATGTTTGTTTTTGAATCACTGTGCTTTTGGCTCCTGTATCTTTTTCTAGGGGTAGACATTTTCTTCTAAATTTATTTCTCCAGGTAATATCTTTATA
Organism: Pongo abelii; assembly: GCF_028885655.2. Taxonomy (NCBI): domain Eukaryota; kingdom Metazoa; phylum Chordata; class Mammalia; order Primates; family Hominidae; genus Pongo; species Pongo abelii. Next base: position 92,395,958 of record NC_071991.2, read on the forward strand.
CATAATTCCTCTATCCATTTGATCTGAAAAGACAAGAGGCCCTTAAAAAAATAAGGGTAAGTGGTTTGTCACTAAGGGTGATGAATCATTACTCCTCAGGTGTGGCCTTGGATTTTACTGGTTTATAACTGCCCTTACTTTTATTTCTAGCTAACAATCTATAACACTGTTGCTCTGGAGAACATTTCAGTAAAATAAGAGGTCAATATGGTTGCCTGACTCTTGGGAAGCCAACTGCCAACTTGTTGCTAAACTTGTCTGTGTTCATCAACTTAAATTCCAAAAAGGATCAAGGTTTGAAAAATGAATTCATTTTGAACTGATTCCACTCTCTTTATTACATTGTAAATCCTCCAGTGCTGAGCAAAGCAGTGCAGTAGTTTAAGGCCAAAAAGTACATTACATTCTGAGTTTTAAGAATCGTCATGGTTCAAGAAAAGGTCAGAAACACTCTTCTTCTGTCTCCCTAGAGCAGAAATGTGTGAAGTGTGTTTCCTTTTTCTGCCACGCTTCCTTCTTTTTTAGAGGAATGTCCAAGCTGCTTCCAAATAAAATGAATATCCTGTTTTGGAACACTCGAAAACCTTGGCAGCAACAAGCTAGAGAATGAAGGCGAATGAATGACAGGATTGATACTCTTTTATGTAGGTTTTCTGTTAAGAACAAATCTTACTAACAATGTCAAGTTTTTGCTTCTTCTCTGTCCAGTTCTTTTAATGTACTTTCTTCCTCCATTGTTTTTGATGAGTCTCCTCTCAGCTATTTTTAACCAAATTTGAAAGTATTTCCTTCCATTCCTTTGTTTCATTTCAAGCATCTTTATATCCTCTAAGCCCAAGAAATTTCTCTCCATTCTATTTGCATCAACTTTCACTTCCAAAATAATATTGAGCTTGCCCCCAGGGCATGGTAACAGTACAACCTGCTGCCAACTGGGAGAGTTCAGTGGGGAAATGAAGGGAATCATTCCAGGCCTTAGGCCAATAGGGTGGGTCTAGTTGCTTTGTAACACAGACAGATTCCCGTTATCAGCACTCTAGGTAGAACCCTTTGCCAGGTTTCACAGCTATGGTCTGTGACTGATTTTGTTCCAACAGCTCTGTAGGGGAATTGTTGTCATATTATAGTCGTTCCTCTTTAGTAGTTAATAGAGAACAAATTAAAATTATGATATTCAGTGGAGCCCAATTTCATAGTTAGCAAGAACCCTGAGAGTTTTTCAGTCATTAATTACAATCTGCTAGTTTCCTTGGAAGGACAGATGTAGTCACTATAAATTGCTAATCAGTTATTCAATCTATAAGAGATAAAGAGCCCACAAATTCTGTGACATTATGATTCATAACAGTTGCAGAGGTGACGTGAACCTTTGTTTTGTTCACAAGTCTTCTTACTGGTAAAATATGTTTTTCCTTTTTTATTATGGAGAAGTAAGTTCACTGTCATATTTCTAAGGAGGCACTTAGGTGATACTGATGGGACTAAAAAATTGGGGTTTGTGGAAAAAATTGCATGCATATCTTTAAAGGCATGGCATGCAAACTGAAATCCTGTTCTTTTCTAGAATGAAAAAGACATCCATCTGGGTCTGCCACTATTATTTATTAGAATATCTGTTTGCTTACCAATATGTACACAGCCAATTTCTTGGTTTCAGCATATGGTGCTGGAACTGGTTATTTCTAATCTTGAATACTATAATATTGAGCCCACAATCAGAGATGATTATCTTTATATAAAAGCAGAGTATGTGGCCACCTACGTGTTTCAAAGTAAACATTTTCCTGAAAATGGCTTCTTTGCAAATGACTGAATTTTTTTTAAGACTACAAATAAATCCTTTGGGAAAGGCTCATGAATGCCTGGTTTGTAAATGAGTTTATCAGATGTTTCCCTTTCTACAACCTCTTTCCTCTGCCCAAGCCTTCATGTCCTATTCTCATGGGGAAGGAGGAGAGACTCTTACAGAATGGAGAGCTTGTTGCTAAGAGTAGTGGAAGTTGAGTTATATCTGTTTCATAGTTTTACCTAAGAGGTACCCTATTTAAAGTGAAACATGGATGAGATCCACATACCTTTTAAGCTAGGAAATTTTTCCTCATAACAACTTGCAAGATCAATTTATTTCAGAGAGTAATTTTATACATTGTAATGCCTTACCAGACAAAAGAAAGACTTAGGATCTGTGTAGCAAAACAGTGGAAGAAATCATGTTTATTTTAGTTACCCCCAAAGTACTCAGCATATGTTAGGAAAGCATGAGAGAGGAGTCATAACTAGAAATTTTCGCATTTTACTTTAAATAGGCCACATTCATTTTTAGGGCAATGTATTTTAGGGTCATCATCAGGTTTCATCCTAGAAAAATAAGTGACAATAGACAGCAATTATTTGAATTTAAATATCAATTAATCTGCTTAAATTTGGTTGCCGGATCCTTATCTTATGGGGGCAATGGAATTAAGATAAAAATAATCAGCTGCAAATATAGAATACAGATGTCATTTGGAAATGTACTCAAATAATTTTACCACCTCAGTTGTAAGCTCCAACTGACTACATAAAGCACTCTGAGCTTTCACTTGAAAAGTGGCAAGTCATAGAGAATGACTTTGGGAGTGTGACACACTTAGAAGTGCCAGGAACAACCCAGTCCTGTCATGTGTGCCTGCCTTGCTTGTACTGTTGTCCACGCTTGATCCTTAACTGCATTTATAGTTACACATTTGGTTCTTAATTCCAAATGTTTATAGAAAAAAGAAAGTAGATAAGAAAGTCTATAGCCTTTAACAAAATCATTTTGATTGCAGTTTTTATTATTTACCATGTGAATACTCATTTGGATATTTCCAAAATGGGTTACTAATAATGTTTAAACTTTATGTTTATTAGAGGGTCATATTATATTATATTTTTGTTTTCTTTTCCTAAAATAGAACTGATTTTTGCAAGTAAATTTTCACCATCATTTTGTTTGATTAATTCATTAGTTAATCAAGTAATTTGGTGCTCTCCTCATTTCTGGAAAAATCACCTGTGATTATTGATTGTCTAAATTTTTTTTCCACTTTTGTATAAATAAATTAAAAATATTTTTAATGGAAGACTGATGGAAGGGCATAAAATAATTGTTCTCACCAGAGTAAGAAACTCTATATTTTAATGCATATTATAATATAAGCAAAACAATAGAATAATAAATAAGTCCTTAAAATGTTGTGAAAAGGATGCCAAAAAAAAAAAAAAAGAAAACAAAAGATGAATCTGTTCCAGCATGCCTAGCACCCTAGAGGATACCTCAGTCATGCTGATTGCTGAAACTCTTTGGTTTTCCTTTTGTCTTGCAGAAAGAATGTGCTAATTTCATCAAGGTACTTAAGACATATAATCAGACTCACTTGTATGCCTGTGGAACGGGGGCTTTTCATCCAATTTGCACCTACATTGAAATTGGACATCATCCTGAGGTAAAACTGGCTTTTAAAAAAATTGTGTTTGTCCATGATCCCTTTCTATTCAAAATGCTTCATTACTAATTTCTTCAGTTCATTTTGCTTGTGGTTCACTATTCAGTGGGACCTACTTCAAATTCAGATGCTGTTATTAATTTTAATCTGTGAATGCAAAAAGAATGAGAACATCACTCAACAAAAACTAGGGAGCAGGAGGAAGGAAGGAAGAAAGCATTTGTTTTCACCCTGGATTACAGAGTCCAATCCATTTTGCATGTGCAGCAGATGTCAGCAGGCTGAATGTGTGGTGTTTTCTCCTTCATTTGTATATTGCCAGCCTTCTCCTCCATTTCCATCCTCAGCCAGAAGTGTCTGCCACCCAGTTGTTTTCTTCTGCCTAGGGATTAAGATAGGATGCCATACATTTGCACAATGATCTGATCTCAAGTTTGACTCACATTATTCACATTTGCATTCTTGCTTGGCTAAGCTTTGATTGTATATTTTTGGTTATTAATTTGGTGGTATGGAAAAGAAAAAAATAAGTTTTTTAAAAAAATCTGTCTATTCCTTGTAAAGATGTTTAGTGAGGAAATTATGTACATTTAAGTAAAAATCAAGATAAAAAGTTGCTAATGTTGAAAGCAGTTTGGTGAATTTGGCTTATCAATAGCCTTCAATTATAAACCCTCTTGTAATTTTTGGCAAAAAATTCTAAGAGGAACAAAAGTGTTCACGTGGTGAGAAAATCATTGGTGACAGAATTTTCTTCAAAACTGGAATTCAGAAATACTCAACAAATAAAGGACTTATTCTTGAAATATTTCTGATATCCTAAAGATAAAATAAAATTGACCTGGTAGTTACTTCTTTATGACTTAAAGTTTAGACTCTCTCCCTAAATTTCATAAAGTGTCCCAAAGTGATACAAATATGTCTTTCGATCCAAATAAATTAGAAATCAAAACAATTTGTGTTATAACTTCTTTGTGTAAGAAAGCACCTTAGAGATTATGCGGTTTCTAGACTAAACACAATTATTTTTTCTTCTTGATGAACCAGGGAAGACACATTCCCAGGATCTCACCAGTTGCCAGTGGCTTCTCATCATCCTATTTCCCCAACCACATCCTTCCTTCTTCTCTTTTTTATAAGTCCATATGTATAGTATTTATGCTGACAGACTGAAGAATTTTAAGTAAAAAGTAACTTTAGGACAGGCAATTCTAGTGAAGTTGCTTGTTTTACATTGATTAAATTAGGGATAAATTTATTCACATGGTCCTGGAGACCTTGTACACATAATTTGTTTTAGCACCTGATTTAGTCACTCTCTCTTTGCTGTCTTCTCAACCAATTCCTATTGTAATACATCAGTTGTCCTAAAACTTGGGCCCAAGGTGATTGTCTCACTTTTCTATATTCTGAAGGTAGCTCTAGAGAACTCCCGCTGCATGATATTGCACTTTTTACATGAGTCATGATATTGCACTTTTTCCATGCGTCAAGAATTATGCTCTACATGATTGGCAATGGAATCAGAAATGCTGACCTTTTTTTTTTTTTTTTTTTTTTTTTTTTTTTTTTTGTGAGTATGGAGTCTCACTCTGTTGCCCAGGCTGGAGTGCAGTGGCACAATCTCGGCTCACTGCAACCTCTGCCTCCCAGGTTCAAGCAATTCTCCTGTCTCAACCTCCCAAGTAGCTGGGATTACAGGTGCAAGCCGACATCCCTGGCTAATTTTTTTTGTATTTTAGTAGAGACAGGGTTTCACCATGTTGCTCAGGCTGGGCTCGAACTCCTGAGCTCAGGTAATCTACACACCTCAGCCTCCCAAAGTGCTCGGATTACAGGCGTGAGCCACCACGCCCAGCAGGAATGCTGAACCTTTAGCACAAATTCGCAGAAAGGACCTGGACTTTGGTGTCACATCTAGCTTCAGATCTTGCTCTACAACTTACTAGCTGTGGAGCACTGGAAATATGATTTAACTTCTCTGAGACTCTGTCTCATAACATGCAACACAAACTAAAAACAATCTTTTGATTCTCAGTGTCTGTATATTTTAAATGCAAGGTTGACTTATTACCTCTAACTGCCTTCCACCGCTCCTAGCACAGTATGACCCATTGCCTTTCTTTTTTTTTTTTTTTTTCCCCTGTAGAAACTCAAGGAGTTTTAATCCCATCGTTGAAAGCATATCCTCTAGCTTCAGACTGCAGGACTTGCATTCAAACTCAGCTTGGTACTAGCTGCTTAATCTGGTGCAAATTATTTACCTCCTCTGTATCTAAGTTTCTAAGCTAGAAATTTGTAAGGAAAATGGTCTGTACCTCATACAGTTGTGAAAGTTAAACATTGTCTAATGGATAGTGGTGGGTGAAAAAAGCCAATTAATATTAGAAACTATAAATATTTTAAAATGCAAGTCTATACCTTGCATTTTGTATTTTTACATTTTGTATTTAATACAAAATATAAATCTGCATCACAGCCTAAAAGCTGTGTTGCCGTTTTGCTTGCTAGCAATTGTCACTTTGCCCTCTTAAATGTTTCTCACTTCATCAGAGATTGTAAATCATGGCACTGGGTTCTCATGGCTGCCGGGTGATTCTGCACCTCTCTTAACTTCCCCTTTTTAAATGTGAGGCTTACATGATGTTGATGGTCATTTAAATTAAAATGCCATATGCTATTCTTGCGTTTTTATCATTTTCCTGAAATGTTAATTTTTGAAGTTGAGATTTTAATAGAGTTAACAGTCTATTTCCTCTTCCACTCATCAACTACTCATTGCTGCTGTATGGGTGGGCAGCTGGGGAAATGAAGAGGTACAGGTTCTGGAGCCAGGCCATTCACCAGGATTTCCTCTACCCAAATAGCCAATATATAAAGCTTCCCGTCCGAGCATTCTGAGGTGGGAGATTGAAATGCAAGTATTTTCCTGAGACTCTGAAACTCACAGCCTTTGAGAGAGGTCCTCCTTCAGAAGCTCAGTGATTTTGATTTGCATGATAACTATAGATTGTGAAATACTGTTCCAGACTATTTAGGGGATCAGAAGTAAGATGATTATGCAATTATCTGGGGAATTTGAAGCAGTCTAGACAGTCAATCTATGAAATTCTGGAAAAGATATTATCAATATAGCTTGTCTAGACTACATCAAATTTAATTTTCGATGCTTAAGCTGCCTTAAGAGAGAATCTGCTTTAAATTCATCTATATTATACTTAAAACACTACCTTTGGATTTAAACTGTTATGCTGTTGGTGAAGTTGAAAAAAAGAAACAGTGTATACTTCATACTATTGGGAGAAGACAGTAATAGAAAGATCGGGAGAGTGAGAAATAAAATAGCAATCGAAACAGAGGCCAGAATTATTGGCTTAGAGTTCATAAACTCTCATGGAGTTTGAATATACCAACTTTTGTTCTCAAGGACAACTTTTCGGATAAAGGACCTATTTTTCTCCTAAATTCTAGTTTAGACATTGTGTGTGTACTTTGCTATTACCCGCCCCATGCAATGTGAAATAATGAAAGACGAATCTCCTTTTAAAATTTTGTCTAGACATATTACAAATAATTTTATCATAGAAAAAAAGACATCATTTGTTGCTTTTATTAAGACTTTCATGGGCATTTAAACATTCAGTTTTTTCTTTGCAGTGTTCTTCCTTTAAAACAACTTATCATCTTACATTCTGTTTTCAAGAATGTTGAAACTCCATTGTCAGAAAATGACATTATAGACTTATCATCATATAAGGCAGAATATCCCAGAAGTAAAACCCGTCACTTTGAAGGAAATCAGGGCTTACTTTCTTATTTAATAGCTTTGGATCTTATAGGAAGAAATTAATGGTTCCTTTAAAGTAATAATACAACCGTTTGCAAAATAACCTTCAGTTTCGTCTTCTAGTTACGAAAATAGACCTCTTTTACTCTTCGGGCATTTTAATAGCAATACAGTCATGCGTCGTTTAACAACAGAGATAGAATCTGAGAAATATGTCCTTAGGCTATTTTACTGTTGTGCAAAAATCATAGCGTGTACTTACACCAACCTAGATGGTATAGCCTACTATATACCTAGGCTATATGGTGGAGCCTATTGCTTCTAAGGCTATAAACCTGTACAGCATGTTACTGTACTGAATATTGTAAGTAATGTGTAGCATAATAATAAGTATTTGTTCATCTAAACATATGTAAACAGAGACAAGGCTTTCCAATGGCTATGAGGTCACTATGCAGTAAGAATTTTTTAGATCCATTATAATCCTAGGGGCCTACCATCCTACATGCCGTTCATCATTAACCAAAATGTTATGTGTCACCTGACTGTATTTACACTCCTGAATAGCATATTCCAAAATCTCCTTTAGCTGTATCATGAATGCCTCCTGACCACACACAGTATGTCATTGATTGCTGTCTTAAACAGATTTTCTCTTTCCTGTGGTACATTTGGGAATTGGTAGACCTATTAATTAACTCCAGTTCTATGAGATATGTGTCAATCAATTCTTGGGTATCTTCCAATAACACTTGACACTGCAAAAAACTGCCAGTGAGGTCACATACGTCATACACATGTGTGTGTTTATATAAAATGCTTGCAGAGTTCATGGAAAAAATGATTTAGAGTTAGAGTACAGATGAGTTTGGAGTTTAAGCTCTCAGCATCCATGCCATTGAAATGAAAAGCGTGAGTCATCCTTGAGAGGCAGGATATTCCCAAATGGCTTATAGTATATGGTATTTCCCCTTCAAATTTACATCTGTTAATAAAACAAAGTATGAATTTAGGAGAAGTACAGATTTTCGAAGACGTCTCAGGATGTTTTCTCAAATTCCAAATGGGTCTTTTCTACTTACTGGCAGGAAATCTAAAAAAAAAAAAAAAAAAAAAAAAAAAAAAGGCAGGCCCAGATGAGAGCTGACTTGTATTAACTCCATAAATACTCTCATAATGTTGTGATTGAGATTTATGATAGAACCAAAGGGACATTAAGAAATGCAATGAGGCTTAATGGCTATCTCTAAGGTCATTTCCACAATGACAACCAATATATCTATATATGAAATAAAATGTTTTGTCTGGTTCTTTCCTTCCACTAGAAATAGGAGTGTGCTCTGATGCAAAACTTTGAATCAATCCTCTTAGTAACAGTGCCCCAGGCCAAAATGTTATTTAAGTACTAGGTAATGCTCTGTCGACTGATTTATACATCTAATCTAACCCATTCTAGTTGAGTTACTTCTTTCAATTTATTATACTATTTAGTCCAATGAAGAGCAAGTTTATTTCTACGAATTGGTACTGGAGCTGAGAAATTCAGATATCTTGGGAAAACAATAAGGAGTTGCTTTTGGGTAGGTGGATTGTCTTTCTGAGATCTTACACTGGAGTCTGTATTTATTTTGTAGCATGCTAGCCTCAGTGAGAAAAGTCGAGATTCATTGGCAACTCAACTGTTCGTTGTCTCCATCAGATGCAGCGTATCCCTCATTTGCACTAAGGACCCGAGCCAAATGTGATTAGAGTTAAGTCCATAGTGGTTTCTAGGTTTTTCTTTCCTAATCTTTCAATACTTGAATCACGTTGGAAGATAGACTTGTACAAGTTACTATGCTTAATAAAGTACCATCATTTATATTCAAAATTAAATTTTAAAACGATCTGCTCTTTGTACTTGAGGAGAAGCTTTGCAGTTAATAAATTCTGAGATAACAACTCACTAGTGTATTTTTGCTTGGACTGTTAAAGTTCTAAATTCTAAATATTATCAGTAAAACTATTTCTCAAAATTAATAGAACTAGTGCTTAAGTGAGGGAGTAAAGTGACCTAAGTCATAATTTGAAACAATAAAAAAATTTCAAAATGCTAAAAAAATAGATACCAAAATCCAAATGAACATCCTTCACACCCTTAATTAAAACATTTCAATTGAGCATTTTATATTTTGACTTGATTTCCCTGAATATTTGATATATAAACACAATAGTTATGAGATTAACATTCATTTATCCTGTACCTCTTGTATGTTCAATTGTAAAGTTTTTTACTGATAATACTTGACAGCTTTTTTTCCCCTAAAAACAGTGACAGATAGAAATGGAAATGTTAGCATTAAATTCTTACCTTGAAGGATATTTAGTTTTATGTTTTAGCACATATAGCATACCTATTGCCAGGTAAAGTATTTGGACAAATTTAAACAGTTTTTATAAGGCCATATTGGTACAATAATGCCATTCCCAATCACCTATTAAAATAATATATTATCTATAGTACTTTATTTTTTAGTATATGCGCTGCCAAAGTGAGCACTGTAGTATCTGATTTTTGAATGACTTCTTTATTCACCAGAAATCAATGCAGATAAGGACTACATCGTATACAGTTAATACTAACCATAAACATGTTTTCCTATTCCTTGTAGACTAATACCTAGTTTGGATCAAAGCTCTTACATTTACTGGGGTGAGACAGTCACTGGAGTTATTTATCTCCTACTTACTCTTTCTCATATATGGGTCCTCTTTTGATTGATTCCCTTACACATATTTCCCATACAATCTACTTTAAGAGGAAATTTCTATTCATAAAAGCTTCCATTTATTTGTTATAAATATTAAATTTACAAAAACATGAAGAATAACACTAAATCCCATTGCCTGTCCACCTGTTTGGTATTTTTTCGTCTTCCCTTTCATTCTCCAGGCTTCATGATCCTTCTTTTACCTCTCGACTCTAGTTCTATGTTTTATTTTTATTTTCATTTTTTACCTCTTTGTCTCCTTATATAAATAATTTCATTTTAAAACCAAAGTTTAATAGTGGAAACACAACTTGAATCTGCAGATAAGAAAGAAGGAGTAAGTTTGTTATTTTTTTAAAATATAAGAAAAATAGCATAACAAACTTAGACTGAATTTCCTGAAATCAGAATACCTTCATCTCCTCTTGCAATGTGTTTCTAATAAATGGACATCAGTAAGCTATCTCTCAGTCTTGTTTTTAACTGTGATAATTTATTCTGGTAATAATGTGAAAAAATGATATAAGCACATTCTAATTATTTGGATGGCTATCCCACAGTCATAATTTTTTTTAATTTAAAATTTTAGTGCCCTCATTTGCTTGAAGCTTATGATTATTTAAATGCCAAAAAATGCTCCTTTATTTGTATTGGGCTAATGAGAAAGAAACAAAGCCTGACTCGATATGCAAATGCTATATTCTGCCAACTAAGGGCCAAAGTAAGGCCAGAGTGCACGGTATGAAGGAAGATTTTGCTGTGGTTGAAATAGAGAAAAATGGTGAGAGAATTAAATCATCCCAGAGCACATGAAAGTATACTTGCCAACCGCAAAGACCGTAGCTTCTGGGTCCTAGGACTATGTTCACACTGCAAAATTGTATTTACTTTTCATTATACATAGCAATGTCATTGTCATGTTGCATTGCTATAACTAATTTTAATTGGATTTCTTTTCCAATTTTGTTGGTACTTAATTTTAAATATAAAGAGCATATACTTAGTTACTGTCAAAAAAAAAACCCCATACAATATGTGGTAACTCTGACAGCATGCTAGAAGACACTTTACAAGTGTTTTTAAAAAGGTAGTGTAAAAGGCCGGGCACAGTGACTCACATCTGTAATCCCAGCACTTTGGGAGGCTGAGGTGGGCGGATCATTTGAGGTCAGGAGTTCGAGACCAGCCTGGCCAACACGGTGAAACCCCATCTCTACTAAAAATACAAAAAATAGCCAGGTGTGGTGGCGGGCATCTGTAATCCCAGCTACTCTGGTGGCTGAGGCAGGAGAATTGCTTGAACCCAGGAGGCAGAGGTTGCAGTGAGCCAAGATCACACCACTGGGCAACAAGAGTGAGACTCTGTTAAAAAAAAAAAAAAAAAAAGAGAGAGAGAGAGAGAGAGATAATGCAATCTCCTTCTCTGTGTTCACACCAGAGGATACTCTCCTTGCCCTAATTTTATAGCCCTGGTCTATGGGTCCCGATGGCTCTCTGCTGCTCCAGACTTAGCATATTTGGTCTGCATAGCTTTAATACTGCTCTTTTCCTTACTGGATTAATGTCTCATCCAGTTAGTACTTGTAGATCATTGTCTTCCACAGCCAAAGCCAGATAGCTTGTGGTTTAAAAAAAATGACTAAAACTCATATTTCATAATAGAAACATTACCATGATTTGTAAAAAATAAGTCAAGAAACTCTCTTAAGGCAGATAAGTAGAAAAGCACACATTAATAGTCACACTTTTATCCTAAATTAGCATCTTGAAATAAGTCATATGAGTTGATATCACTAACACAAATTCACTCAGTTTATTGGTGATAGGGCTTAAACTAGCACCCTTGTTTAAAACTTCATTTTTGTAATTTCCATTAGAGTCTATCAAAGTTAGGGTTTTCTAGAACACCTCTGTTCAAAGGCAGTATAATGCTAGCTGCATATGTAATTTTAGTTTTTCTAGTAGCTATATTAGAAGGAATAAAGATAACCACAGGTGAAATCATTTTTATTTATTTTAACTAAATATATCCAAAATATTATTTAAATATGTAATCAATATAAAATTATTAATAACATTGACATTATTTTTGTACTGCCTTTGAAATTTAGAGTTTTTATGAGACTTACAGCTCAACTAAATTTAGACTAGTCTCATTTCACGTGTTCAATAGCTTCATTTGGCTAGTAGCTGCCGTATAGGACAGCTCAGTCCTACAAGGTAAAGCAAAGATAGAATGCAGAATGACAGGTGATCATCATACCTACATGAGCATTTGTGTAAAAATTAATATCTGATAGTTGAAATCCAATATTGTTGCTTATGATAATATTATTTAAACTGTTTTACATTTACCCTCTTAAAAACCTCATTGTCACCAAAACTGAATGAAATCTAGCAGTTAGAACTAACTGGAGTATAATCCAGCAAACCTGACATGTTGCACAATTCAACTTCAAGAGAGTGGGAGGAGAAAACCATTGTGTTATAGTTGCACAGTGGTTTTAACATAATGATAAATTTTCAGATCATTTTATGGTGAAAGCTTCAAATATTGCATAATGTCAGTTGACATTCACCAGTATACAAATATGTAGAAAGAGTCCTTATTTCCAAGAGAAGATAAAATAAATAACTATTACTCTGGAATAGTGAAAAGGAGGATAATGATGTCATAGCTTTGTTTGTATCCAAAGTCATGGAACCCCTCTTGTTATCCATGACATTTCATGAAAGCTTTTTATATGGAAAGGACCTAACCTTATGGATCTAACAATCTTGCTGTAAAAGCATACACATGCAATTGTAACAAGCCAGAAGATATATCATAATCTAAATTGCTAAGATGTGTTTGTACTGATATAAATGCAATTGCAGTGTAAAGAAAAAAAATGACATCATAGGGTACCATGGGGAAGCAGTCTGATTAGTCAGCTGTATCCTTGTGTTCAATCTCAGCATTGCACCATGATTCTCCTACAGGATGAGAGCTGGGGAAGTAGAAATAGCAGGGACATGGATGAGAATCAGCATGAGGTAATGAGAACAGCACTGAGGTGAAAAAGAAAAGCGTCATAAGCAAACCTTCTGCAATAAAGGTTTTATTAGATATATCTGAGAGAGTACTAGAAAATAATGGAGGCTTAACATTCATATCTATGTTTCTTCAGATTTGAGGCTACAATACTGCTCAACTGCAATTAACAATGCCCAGATGACCTTGGAAGCAATTTGTATTCACATGAGTGATTCAGTAGTGATAAGAATGGCTTTAATAAAAACCTAGGAATAATTTTTCTTAATTTTCTAATATTAATTGTAAGGAATACAAACACAAATATCATCCCTCAAAGGGCTCACATAGAAACAAAAATCTAACTTCAGTGTTGGTAAAGACATCTGCAATAATACAAATCATACTTCCAATAACTAATATTGATTGAATGGTGAATATATATCCTGTACTTTAAAAGTATTACTTTACTTAATTATCACAAAATCTGATGAGGTAGCTACTCTCAGTATCATCATTTTACTAATGAGAAAAATAAAGTTTTTCATGATTGTTTTGTAATAGACCCGAGGCAAACATGCTATTCAGTAGTTCATGTCTGAATCCAGAACCTGCACCTTTAAAAGGAAATTCCAGCACCATACAATAGGAGAAGAAAAGTAAAATGATTAGTTCTGGTTTAGAGGATTATGTCGGAGCGATTTTTTTCTCCTGGATTTACACTTCAGAAATACTAGTGCACACCTCGTTTGGACAAAGTGATGAGTGTAAATAAGGGAACACTTGATGAGGTAAACAAAGGCCATCTTATTCGAACTGGAATTTGGAAATGGATGAGATATTGATAGATTTGGAAGATAGACAGGCTATGGAAACAGTGAATGGAAGGAGAAAAACATAAATGATTATAGTCCAACAGGGAAATGGCAAATAGCCCGGTGTGCATAGAGTTTACTGCTTTTCAAAAAAAGGAGATGAGAAAGTTAAGATCAAATTCAGTTTAGGGAAGCTAGTCAAGAACCATGCAAGTTTTCAGCCAGACAAAACCACTATTGCCATGATTCACTTTGAAACATATTTCTGGCATAAATATGGGAGAAAAATTAATAGACATATACATAACATCCTCTTTTGAGGCTATAGCAAAAGTTCAGTAGTGACATGATAAGAGCCTATTCTGATATTGAGTGAAAGATGCTGCGTAAAATTACAATTCTCAAATGAAAACATCAAGATATCTAAATAATAGCCAGACCTCATAAGCCATTAGGTGAAATATAACTGAGATGATGACACTGTTTAAACTCCTTATTAAAAAAAGGGTTTACAATTCTTTTGTGAATTAGTCAAACCTGTTTTATAGCATATTGTGGTTCATGCACATTTAATTTTAACTCCTGAGCTTACAAATCAGCTGCGTTAAGCTGCATTTATGTTGTGCATAAAACATTAAGCTACTATAGGCAAAGTTATGTGAATTTTGCATTGATAGCATATCACAAAGAAGAGTTTCTCCATACTCGTAAATAAAGAAAACACTATTTTGGGGAATGTATATGTGAAAGTAATTCAAATGCACTTTTCTTTAAAAAAAAATTCAAAAAAAAAAAGCAACTAAACAGAAACAAGATTTAATATATAACACTTAGAAACAGTAAATTTTAACATCAAGAATCACTAAGCCATGCTTTATTTATACTTCTTTACTACTTTATAGCTTATAATAATTACGTGAATTTTTAATGAAAATGCAATTCCTAATTAATCTCTGGTTATTCTATCCAATTTATCTTCTGCTATAACTATTGCCCATGATTGTTGTTATTACTTTTATTACTATTAGAGGCTATTATTGTTGGCATGGTTGATAGCTTTATCAAAATTATATAATTTGATTTTAATAATTCTGTGAAAGAAGCATTATCTCTGTTTCTCAGTTGAGGAAACTAAGGCTCAGGGAGGTTCAACATGTTACATAACATCACACAGCCAGTAAATCATCTGTCCTCATACCCATCATAACAAACGACCTTTCTAATGGCATCAATATTATACCCCATTGACATTATGCTACGTGATTTGCTTATTAATACTTAGTTCTAAACACTCAAAACTTTGAATTTCAAGTTAAATCCATTACAACTTGCATTATCAAGAATCTTCTTGAAAGTAGCATTAAATTCTTCACGCTGAAATAGTGTATGTCACCTTGGTAAAATTCCTTGGCAGTGGCAAACTCACAGAGTCCTTTAAAAGATTATGGTAATAACATACACTGGGAGTTGTGTTTTAATAAAACTAGTGCTAGGATACCCCACAAAACAGTTATTCTGTTACTACTAATTCTCTCTGTAGAAATTCTAGGGATTCAGCAAAGATAAATAAAACCCACCTACCCTTACTTCTACCTGGACAAGAAGAAGAGCAGTAACATGTTTTACAATCAAAGAAAAATATAACTATATTTTTTGCCAAAAGGAAAAAGTTAGGATTTGTAGCATTAATACAAATATTTTGAAATAGAGTACTTAAAATAAAAATAAAAATAAATGTTTTCCAACTCTCATTCAAAGTAAGTTTAGCAATGAAGCATGTCCTTTTACTTTTTCCTAATATTTTGATCATGTAATATTTCAAATACACAGAAAAGTATGAATACCAGTATATTATCAACCAGTTATACTCTAAGAATTGGCAAATACTTAATTTTATATAGCATAAATTATTATTAAATATCAGAAGATGGTCATACTCTTTATTCTATTATTTCTAATGTAAATGGACCTTTTCAAGCTATCCCTAGCTGTAAGAATATTGAAATATTACATTTTTTTCCAAAGGCTACGTTTTACTCTAATTTTGTACTTATGAATCTTTGGAAATTCCAGCAGGAACAAATGTATTTGGGGAAATATATCTTTATGTGAAGGTTCATCCTTTAATCATTGCGTTAAAAAATCGAATGCCATAGGTATTCAACTTTCATTGAATGCAATTATTTTTATCCTTGCATATTTTACTATTATTCTTTAGTAATTTAAAATCTATTTCTGTAAAAATGATAGAATATTTGGTAATACTACCCAAATACAGCTTTAAGATTTATAGGTAAAAAAGAATATTATTTCAAATTATCAGAAATCAAACCACATCCATTGACTACTTTCCATTTTTATTTTATCTTTATTTTCCAGTCTGCCATTTTAATTCCATTGTGTGTCTTTGGTCCCTGAAAGCAATCCCAGGAATTGCTGAGCGGTTAAAAAGCGAGTCTAATGGGATCTAAAATCAATTCGCAAGTCTGCCACTGATTCATTGTGTGCCTTTTGCTGCCACTGAAATGACATTAAACCAGTCTCTTAAACCAGCATTTTTATACCCCTGTATTTTTGTTGTAATTAAAAAATACTTACCTATTCACTATGCATGTACACTAAAGAACACAGATTACTGATTAATAAATATTAGACTACTTTCTGTTTCAATCAGTTACCTCACTTGAGATTAGCACAAAGCTTTATACAAATGCTTAGAAGTCTGTATTTTTCTTGTGTTGCAAATGCGGTTTTGTATACGTGCCAGGGTTCAAGATCCTTTTAAGTGCTTTTCTCCTGGCAAATTTGTCTTCTTCTGATTTATCTTTTGTTGGCATTTAATAACTGTCTTACCTCTTATTTAAATTGCTTCACCTGAAACAGATGGATGCTTGGCGTCCCGCATTTACTTGCCCTTTGCTGGCCTCAATCTTGGGGACAATTGTAACCTTTGCCCTTAAGAATCCTTATTCTTGTCATGCTAGATAGCATTCCTAGGTACTACCTTGACACCAGATCAAACTTTACTAACTGCAATATGGAAACATTTTAAAATTCATGTTAAAATTGCACAGTATCTTAGACATATGTAAACATATTTTATTTTCTAGAAATGTATAATAATTTATCTAACAGAAGAATGAGAAAAATGTATGTGACTGGTAAGCAAAATACCTCAATTTTTATCATATGAAAATCCAGAAAAATAGAAGTGACTTGTGTACCTGCTTTATAAGGTGCATCAGAGGCAATCAGTAATTTCCTGTCTGTGAATTAAAATCAACTTGAGGTGAAATGAAAAGACAAAATGAAATGATGTGTTTGACGCATAAATGACAAAAAATTTTATCCTATTCACTTTTCTACCTTGTATTTAGAGAAGTCTAAAAAATTTAATAATATCCTAAGACAAAAATGAAGTTATTTTCAACTAATGCTTCTAAGAAAATAATTTTCGTCTGGAATATTTTAGTGCAAAAAATTCATTTGGAAATTTTTATATACTCATAACTACTTATGCTTAATGCTATACTGAACAGAAAGCTCAACAATATATGGTATTTTACTTTGAGAAAAACACATGTCCAAAGAAAAGCTGTGGCCAAAATTTCCATAAAATTCTTGCTAAAAAATATGTTTATAAAATACTATAGCTTTCAGTTACTGTACAGCTTCTCTAGTTCCTATCCTTCACTTTATAATATAGAAAATTTAAACTCAAATTAGTTAAAAAGTATCTTTAAATCTCTTGGCTACTTAGTGGTAAGAGCTGAAGTTAAGCTCAATTCTCTTGACAGCTAATTCAGAGTCTTTTCCATTATGTTACATTGCCTTCACTCTCACTGCCAAATGTTTAAAAGGGAATGAAAGCCACAATTTTCCATGTACCTCAAGATGTTTATAACTTTTTGTATTCAAAAATTAAAATAAATTGAATGCTTATTAGTAACATTCAATAATTATTGTTAAAATATGATTGTCTTTTACCTCTTCATGCATAAATTATCTGATTATAAACTATATTATGTAATTTCAGGGAAAATGTTTATGATATCTTTTATAAAAATAGTATTACTTATTGAAAATGCATCAACTGCCTCATCAAAGTAGACAAAATTTGAATATTGTTTCACTACTTTAGGAACTTTTATTCTCATAAAAGTAGTTGGATTTAACATGATTTCTATCAGTTGAAGCAGTCAACACATATCAAATATTATCAAATAAAATAATTGGAAACATCAGAGAAGCAACTTGAACACAGTAATCATGCAAAATTTCACACACAAACTTCTGCATTCAGTGGACAAGAATGACTAAATGCTTTGATCTCCCCTGGATAACATGAAAGAGGAAAAGAAAAAAAAAGCAACATCTGTTAGAATAAAGGTTTAGTGAACAGAATGGAGACTAGTTGACATAAGACACAGGGCATGAAAAAAAAAAGATAACATGCATAAGCCAAGTTATTTATAGCCTCAGACCTTACTAGTCCAAAGAGATAAAGTCTGACATAGAAAAAAATATTGAAATAAATGCAGTTAGATTTATGTTTAAAGTAGGTAAAAATCCAGAAGGGAGTTTCCTACAAATGTTTTCAATGGGAATATATATATATATAAAAAATATATATATATAGAAAATATATATACATATAATGCAATATATAAATGCATTATATAAATATAATGCTATATATATGCTATATAATAATGGTATGTAATAATATATATAAACATATATTTATATATAATGTAATATATAAATGCACTATATACATATAATGCTATATATAGCAATATATAGAGCGATATATGCAATATGTATACTATATATAATATGCAATATATATAATGCAATATGTAGAGAGAGACACAGTATATTTACTTATGTAAATTATAAATAAATTACCTGTATACGGTATATATTGTGTGTGTGTGTGTGTGTGTATGTTTACTCATTGTGCGTGACAATATCTTAGACAAAACTATGAAGGTGTTATATAAACAATATAATTAATGGTAGACTGCTTGGATATATATCTGTAAATGTAGGCTTCTATCAGTTTTCCACTTAAGGAAATAAATGTCTGCTGTGGGAAAGGTGATTCCTTTGAAGTGGGTCAGTTCTATATACAGATGTATTTACCTGGGCATTGTCCATCTCTCAACTACAGCAAATACTCAAAGCAAAAATATTTCAATGGGCAATTAATAAATTTGATGTACTTTCAGATTTGTGAGTTTTTGTGTTGCAAAGTGTGTTTTAGTTGTTAGCGGTGGTGGTTTTTTTTATTTTAGAATTGGTGTCATATTATGATGTTAGAAACATAGATTCCACTATCACGTAACATAGTATTTTCTAAGATTTTGAATGCCATAGCTGCAGTTCCCAATCTATATCTAGCAGATGACATGCACATATGTGACATTCTTTCATAAGAACACCCATCGTTATATGCATATGAATGGTCTAGAATACAAGTAGATATAATAATGCCAGCAGAGCCTTAACCTTGAATTGGCCTTAATTTCTTTAAAATAATAAGGTAAAAAGAAAGCTATTGAAAATATATGTACTTTAAGTTCAGGAAAGCAGAGCCTGTTTAAGATCAGTGAAAGTATAACATGGGTAAAAAAAAAGGCAAAAACTTAAGATCTTAGATGTAGGGAGAAAGTAATTTAAAAATATAGAAAGAAGGACGTTTGCCTCAAAGATGGTGCGTGTATGTAATGAACTAAGTGGACTTTTCTCCTGGGCAGCAGACCAGAAGTGTAAACGTCACCAAGGCATATGGTTCCTTTTCGTGAAATAACAATCTTAATTGAAATCCCACTCTCTCCACCTCTCCCCTCGCTGGCCTGACTTACCCTATCCAGTCAGACTTCCACATCAAAGCCAGAACAAACTTCATAAAAGGCAAATGGTAGCCTGGTAGCCTCTGTTTACAGACATTCCTTTGCCTACCTTTTTTCCTAGCAATTGTAGATATTGGCCTTTTGTTCCTGGTGCCTCCCACCTTGGCATCCTTTCTTTTTTTTTTTTTTTTTAAGTTCTAGGATGCATGTGCAGGTTTGTTACATGGTAAACATGTGCCATGGTGGTTTGCTGCACCTATCACCTAACTATTAAGCCCAGCATGCATTCGCTATTTTTCCTGATCTTTCCTTCCAACTCCCCAAAGGCACCAATGTGTGTTGTTCCCTTCCCTGTGTCCATGTATTCTCATTGTTCAACTCCCACTTATAAATGAGAACATGCAGTGTATGGTTTTCTGTTCCTGTGTTAGTTTGCTGATGATTATGGCTTCCAGCTCCAGTCATGTGCCTGCAAAGAACATGATCTCATTCCTTTTTATGGCTGCATAATATTTTATAATGTATATATATACTACATTGTATGTCTTGTTCTTTCAGTTCCTTTTCATTCCTCATCTCTCTTCTCTTAGGATATTGCATTTATTGTTTTTGTTGCGTGGCTAGATCTTCTCTTGGATATTTGCTTTAATAAATCCATCTCATCCTTCTGATCTCAATTCATGCATTACTTCTTCAGAACAAGTTCCACTGACTTGTATTGTAGTCTGCCATTATATATGCTCTCATGGCAACACAGGAAAAAGTCAGATGAGTAAATAAATACACATATTGTGGTAAGTGCTGTATTAGTACTTAGAGGCTTTGTGTGAAGTAGGATATATATCTGCATGTAGGAGTCACATCACATAAACTCTCTGAACTCTTGAAGACCATTTCTTCATCTCTCAAATGTTAGTTATTTTTGTGTTTATCTTGTGCAAAAAGTTACATGGCGCAAATTAGAATTAGAATATGAAATAAATGTCCCCAGCCAGTTTGAATTCTTAGATAAATAACACCAAAGGAGTCTCTCAAAAATAAAACGTAGTATCTCCATATTTCAATAAGAGTCATTTTCTATATTTGACATATATCAAATATATGTCAGGAATAATCTATATTGATTAACAAATATTATCCTGTAATTTTAACACATTTGATTTTTTTTTTGGTTGGTATTATACAATTGTCTTATCCCTTGTATACACATGACCTAACAGAAAATAAATTTAAATGAATTCTTCATAATAACATTTACACAGAAGTGCAAGTAAAAGTTATTTTCTGTTACAGTCCTTGTGTAGTAACTTAGCAAAGAAATAGTTGGAGGTTATGCACATCCACAATTAAAGGAGGGAAGAAGGAGGCATGCAGGGAAGGAAGAAGTAAGAAATATACCTCAAGATCTATTTTGGTAAAACCAGTCTGGCTAATACTGGAATTTGTTAGATAATAATATCTGTTAACTTTTATTTCATGCCCTTTGCTTAAAATAGAATAGAAATTCTTTGCCTGCAAACTTCAATATTCTGAATTAGGTATGACACAAAAATTTTGTGGAGATCTTTTCACTCATTTATCACATTGAAAAAAATAGCATGTTTATGTTAAAGTTTACATTTTATTCCTGGAAACTGACACACAGGAAGCAATAAATATGAAAAGTGTTGTGAGGTTCAGCGGCAGCTTTCTTCCCCGCACTGTAAGGAAGTGGGAGTTTTAAAGTGAGAGTGCAAAGGACACAAGTAGAAACAAAGGCAGTCATATGTACACGCGGACATTCAAAAGATTATCACTGAAAGTGGCACTACAAGAAAACTATGCTCCACTGTTTGAGTTTCAAATTAAAGCTCTCTGAGGATAATGGTAAATTTTATTTGGGTAAAAAAATTGCCTTTTATCTTCCTCCATCAAGATTTCAATTGGCAGGAGATGACACAACCTGCTTAACAATCAGGTATTTCAAAGGTTGAGAAGGTTTAGAGGGAGCATTTAAAAAAATGCCTTTTAAAAAATCTATGTGAACAGCACGTATTCATTTGGCACATGTATAACATTAATTCATTAATACTCCAGAGTATTTTGATACTCTGATACTAATAGAGTATTCTTAGGGTACTCTGCCTAGAATTCAGAATTTAGTGTAGTATGTAGACTTATATAAAAATACAACCTGCATATCTATTAGGAAAAAAATATAACATTTTAATATTATGGAATTTCATTTGTTCATAACTTACTGATTTAGATTCTAAATAAAGCATCTCAGAATTCTATGCTTTGCAGGTTAGAAAAAGAACATTATCATCAAAATGGCTCTATTTAAACTCTTCACTCATGGTTATTAATACATCATTAAGTTTCTGGATATTCATCTTGAGAAAAGTATGAAGATATTCTCTAAAAATTGGAGCCAAATTAAAGCAGTTTTCTCTAATTCTGATTGAATTTTTAGAAACCACTTTGGATTATCCACAGTGTTAGACTGAAGTTTAATTATATTGTTTTACCTCAAAGGAATACTGTGATCAAATGTAGATAACCTAGTAAAGCACTCAGCTGAATAGCTTCTGATTGTGACAGTAAATATTTATCATTCTAAATCTCCACCCACATTCTTAACCCAGCATGCCCTGATAAGGTGTGTGCTATTTTAGTTTGGCTTTTACTCTTTATGTTAGATGTGAAATATAAAATATTTTGTGTAAAAGAATATTCTTTATATTAACCTACACAATTTCCTTCCTTCTTTCCTTCCTTCCTTCCTTCCTTCCTTCCTCTTTCTCTCTCTTTCCCTTCCTTCCTTCCTTCCTCTTTCTCTCTCTTTCCCTTCCTTCCTTCCTTCCTCTTTCTCTCTCTTTCCCTTCCTTCCTTCCTTCCTTTCTCTCTCTCATGATCTCAGCTCACTGCAAACTCCGCGTCCCGGGTTCAAGTGATTCTCTGGCCTCAGCCTCCTGAGTAGCTGGGATTACAAGCATGAGCCACCATGCCCGGGTAATTTTTGTATTTTTAGCAGAGATGGAATTTCACCATGTTGGCTAGGCTGGTCTCGAACTCCTGGCCTCAAGAGATCCACCTGCCTCGGCCTCTCAAAGTGCTAGGATTACAGGCGTGAGCCACCACGCTCGGCCAACCTACACAATTTTCTACAGTGTAGTATCTGGAATATTTTACATACTTGATAATATTTATTAATTTCAATAAATAAATATAGATACCAATGTCAACATAATTATGACTTTAAAATTATCAATATTAAATAATATTCTTGTTTTTTAAAGAAAGAAAATTGCTTATTTAAAAGCATACATTTGGTTCCCCTTTTATTTAGTTTCATTTCTTCCACACATAAGCTTTAATGCTTGTTTGCATTATTTGTTTAACGTGGGTCTTGTGTTTCTTTTTTTTGCATTTAGGCTGACTCTTTCCTCCTTGCAGAGAGAACATGCTATTCCCATGTAGTAGGCTATTCTTGCACAGTTTTAGACAAATCATCTGCAAACATTGTATTGCCTGTCCATTATTTTAGGATCAATACGTAAAGAAGTTTCAGAAATAGAAAGGAGGGAGTGTATCTAGCAGTCATTAGTTCTCTCATTGACAATTTCTCATCTTTTTATTAAATACACATGCTGATCTTTCCTATGTAATATTAAAACTCACTTACCTAGTACCTAAACCCACATAGTTTTACTTAAAAGTTCTTACCAACTTCTTTCCGAATCAAACTTTAAATCTGGGGACTGCAAAAAATTACTCCTCCACTGCAACATAAAAAATGAAAACTATCTTGTATAATATTTTGTCTTATTTTGTTACTCAGAGAATATATGGGATTAAACTTCAAAACCTTTAAAATTTTCATGAGCATAATTTTTCAAATTTATTTTCTACAACAAAATAATCTAACTTCAAATCATCCATCATATAATAATAGTATTTTAAAATATATTTTTCTAAGAATGAATTCTGTAAATGTCCTACTTTAGTCTCTATATAGTTATTAAATGTATCAAGTTTACAAATCAATATTGCATCTTCAGCACAGCTCATAACCTTTAAAATTTAGTCTGATAGCACAAAAGTCTTCCTTTTCAGTTAATAAATCTAGGTATATAAAGTGATACACAGTACATGCCTATAAGTTGTTTATCTGTGTACATATATTTACCAAATGTGTCCTTTAGAATTGTACAATTATAAAAAAGCAATCAATTTATAAAAGAAGCCCTATAATGATTTACTATCCAAATACTAATGATTGCTTTGAAGGAATGACTATATTTTTTAATAGATGTTTAGACAATTTGCAATTATAGCATAAGTTTATGTAATTTAGATGTGTATGATTTCAGTCAAATAACTGAAGGCTACAGACTGTTATATGGTTGACTCCAAACCCATAATTACATTAAAATCAATAATTTTTAACACTCCTTGTTTTTTAATCTATGAAATAACATTTACCATACGGTATTTATCCATATGGTAATAATTGACAAATTTTGTAGATTGTTACCTATGTAGTTGAAAATTCTTACTCTTGTTGACATATTTGCATTTGCATAGGACTTCATTCATTTTAAAAATGGCAAAATTAGTACCAGTTATACTAGTTGCATTGTATGTGCATATACAACAGCATATATTCTCCTGCAAACAGACTACTAAACAGAACGGTTATGACTAAACTAAGTGAGATTTTGAGATTTGTATTCTTCTTTAAAGGGAAGTATTTTGCACTACTCCTCTGACAATATGCTGCAAAGTAGTGCTCAAGATGAGTGTTTACATATACGTTTTCACCAAATGGCATTCTTCTTCCTAACAGCTCTAAATTGACTCATTATTGTGTCTTAGGAGAATTATTACTTCAATGCCTTTTTTTTTTTACTCTTACTGTAAGCTCTAAAAAGTTAAGAAAATAACTTTGCTTTTTTGAACAAATAAAACCCCCTCCCTCACTGTTTAAAATCCTGAAAAAAAAAAAACATTAACATGAAAGAACATTCTGAGCAACAAGGGAGTCTTCTCACTCACAAAGGAATACTTTCATGTATTAATCATTGCTGCAAGTAACTTAAACATCAACTAGATCAAATTACACCCTATGCATTTTTAAATTCTCCAACTACTATTTTATATTCTTGTAGTTTTAATGTTAGGCAGCAAGGTGGAAAAATAAATAGAATCATGCATTTCATATTGTTTTCTGAATATGTCAAATTTTATTGTCAAATGTTAATTAATGATTCTATCATATTTAAATAGATGTCAAAAATGTGTTCCCAATCAACCAGCATATAGACACACACATAATACCATTTTTACAATATTATGATAATGATAAATAAAATTGATTTAAGACAGGAAACTTCCCCTTAAGTAACTTTTAGAATTTACTTACAGACATAAAGCTAGCATAGTTGTCAAGCATACTTTCTTTTTTTTTTTTGGAAATGGAATCTCGCTGTGTAGCCCAGGCTGGAGTGCAATGGTGCGATCTTGGTTCACTGCAACCTCTGCCTCTTGGGTTCAAGCGATTCTCCTGCCTCAGCTTCCCGGGTAGTTGGGACTACCGAGTAGTTGGGCACCCGTCACCATGCCCAGCTAATTTTTGTATTTTTAGTAGAGAAGGGGTTTCACCGTGTTAGCCAGGATGGCCTCGATCTCCCAACCTTGTGATCTGCCCGCCTCCGCCTCCCAAAGTGCTGGGATTACAGGCATGAGCCACTGTGCCTGGCAAGCATACTTTCAATAAACACTTTTTTGTTCTCATTTTGTGATGACAACATGTGGATTTATAATGAAAAGATAAATTTAACATGTTTCCCTCCCTCAGAACTACATATTTGGGGGAAAAATAAATGTAACATAGAGCAATGACTGGTATAATACAGTTACTTACAAAGTGCTACAAGATCCCTAAAACAGGAATATTTAATTATGCCTAAGAGTATTTGAGCTAGTTTCAAAAAGAGTCAAAACAAGAATAGGATCATTTCAGCAAATGAGAAGAACACTGCAAGGCAAAGTGGAACAAGAGTAAAACAAAATGCAAAAACATAGAGGAAGGCCAACAATAGTAAAAGAATAAAATGCTGTGCAATAGGTTTTCAGAGAACAGAAGTTCATGGGAATGAAGTGTTCAGAAAAGGATTCAAGAAGGTAATAGTAACAACAATGCCAATATAACAATAATCAACTACTGCACATTGAGTTACACCGAAACACATTTTGGCATAACTTCTGTTTACTCCCCCACATCTCTACTTAGATGTCCTCTAGGGAAGCCATCTCTATTTCAATTCCAGTCCCCAAGTTCAATCAGCATCATATATTTTCATATGATATTATCCTTGTAGGAATATTCCTTAAAATTATATGAATATTGTGAAAGTTTATGTTTAATGCCGATCTTCCCTACAATACTGTAAGCACCAGAGGACTAATGCTGGATCTGTCTTATCCAGCTGTAGAACACTAGCCCCTGGCATGAAATAGGATCACAACAAATACTGTAGAAATGAATGACTCCATGTCTACACACTATGCCAATTAAGTTATTTTGTGTAATTCCTATAACATTCTAAACAGGCAGATGGGACTTTTTGCATTTTATAGATGAGAAAAATGAGAATTAAAATGTTAAATAACACAAAATCACACTTCTAAGGAATCACAGAGCCATGATTTGAACTCAGATCCTTATGAGTGCTAACCTCTTAATACAGTAACTATGATAAGCTACTGATAATGGCCTGGAATTTGGATAAATGGATGCAACAACGTAAATATTTTCATTAAGAATAATACAACAAAAAAGACATAAAATTAATAGCAAATATACCATCTTTGTTGCATAATAAAGAGAATGTTCTTTACAAATCATTTTGAATATTACAAAATAGTAGAAAGACAAATTTGATGACTCAGATTAAGCCAAATTATTAAGACTCTTGAAAGAAAATCATGTATATGAAAAAAGAGAGCTGCTGAGAATTACTGAGTAGCTACCTAACATGATGAAAGCATGCATTATAAAGTTTAGTGGAGTATGTGATGAAGTAATTGGGTAAAGAAGGATAGAGCACCAAAGAAGTCTATCAGAAAGCTGGGCAAAAATCTAGTTGATGTAATCACAGCCAATACTTGAAAGGTGAGTGTGGAAAAAAATATATATATATGCACTTATATATGTATACATATATATGTTCCATATATATATACACGTATATTCCATATATATACATATATATATGAGTTGTGCCCTCTGGAGCACAAGTTATTTTCTTTATTTTTGTGAGGACTGTGAGGATTATAAATATTAATATATATTATATATAAATATAGTATAATATGAAATATTAAAAATAATAATAGCAAATAGTGTATATGTTATCACATAGGAACAAACAGCTTTAAGGAGATTAAGGTCATGATTACACAACTATAGAGCAGCAGATTCTGGACTCAAAGCCAGGTATGCTAATTCTAGAGACTATTGTAGGAACCAGTACAGGACCCAGTATCTTCCTGTGTTCTCAATTTGTGCTGCTGTGGTTTAATGCACGTACCAGGGAGAGTGCTGGCAAAGGTTGACAGCGGTATTAGTGATTGTAGTAGCCACATCAGCAGCAGGCTTTCTGCCTTTGACATATTTGCTCTGGCTCTGTGACTTTATCATACAGAGCACTCATAGAGAATTTATAATAGCAACAGGGGTAGAAGAGCAGGAAAAATAGCATTATTCTGGCCCCTTCCCTGCTTCTGTGTGGCTACATATCTTTGGAAGCTGAAACTCTTACAATGTGTCCAACAATGGCAAAAAGAAAATTGTGGGAGCCAAACAGTCTGGGTTGACAATATATTTAAGGTTCAGTTGTACATCCCTCTTCCAAAAAAGAGGGTATGTCAGAGCTTCTGACTAACAACAAGACTTTTCTTTCTGACAATCCATGCATATGCATTTTTTCCATTTTGCTTCATTTATTTTTAAAAGGAAAAGGAAGATAGAAAAGTTTAGAAGAGAATGCTGGCTTCATTTACTTTAAAAGGTTAAGAAAGATACCAAAATATTAGGATAAAATAAAGGGTGTTTTAGAGGAAATTAATTTTACGGTATAAATAGTTTAACAAATTAATTCCATGTTTCTAATCATTTTTTCCCTGTTAAATGTTAATAGACATTTTTATTTGCAAAAAAAGTAAACATTTTAAAATTTACAGTTGTGCTACAGTTTATAGCTTTAGTGTATGATTCAGGATATTCCTCAGTTTAGTTCCTATCATTATTTCTCTTCTGGTCTTACTACAGTTTTTCACTTCCATATGTGTTCACTCATTGCTCTCATCCAGCCCACTAGTTTACTTTTTTTTTTCTCCCAGAATAGTGTCTATGATTTTATGGTCAGTTTCAAATCCCTGTGTAATATGATATCCTCCTACATCTATGTTCTCATTTCCTATGACACCCCCACTCATCCTCCCTTTGCTCCTTCTAAACTTCAATGCAGTCCATTGATGCAGTTAGAAAAAAAAAAATCTCATTCCAAATGAAGCATCCACCCTCACTAATATTGACACATGTTTATGTTTGACCCTTATTCTTAACATTCCTTGAGAAATCCACTTTGGTAGGTATTACATTACATAGATATCCTCTTTATTTGAAAGAGATCCCTTTCTAAATGTATGTATAAAGAAAAAAAATAATTCTCTTACCATTGTGATTAGATCCCTACCTTATTTTGTTCAAGGTCAGAGATTTTGGCTTAAGCAACAGGATATTTTAGGCAAATAGGTATTGTTGTGGCTCTTTAGTAATCAACTGTAAAGCTAAATTTTCCATTTTTCCCTACACATACTATCTTGGAATCAGCAATATTTCAGTGTCTTCAAATAAACAAGAGCTAGCTTTCCAATACATATCATATCAGGGAACATACATTTAAATGATGGGAAATTAAGGTCAAATTCCACGAATGCTGATTTTTTAAAACCACAAAATAAGAAGCTCTATAAAAAAGTGCTTTGCATTTTTTAAAAGAACTTTTTATGTCACATAGAACAACCACATTTATTTTGCTAACCATTTAATATACTATATTCATTTTCCCCCCCAAATACTTGCAATTTCAAATTAGCCATTAGGCATTCTAAACAAAATAGAATAGGAATTATTTTGTGATCTATGTTATGGAACATTGGAGTGACCAGATTACATTGTAAATGATTTTACCAATTTTTTTTTTTACGTTTATTCTCAATATTCTCAATTTACAGTCTCTGTCGAACAACTGACAGGTCTCCTTTATATTTTCAAATGTTTCTGAATGTAAATTTGTAATACTACTTGAATAGAATTACAATTCACTAGTTAGACATATTTTTCCTACTGTGTCATTTTTATCACCCCTGCTAATTTCGTAATTATTTTCAAATAAAATATAAATGTGATTTTTTGTTATAACTATTTGACCATTCAAAATAATTTCAAAGACTAAGTAAAAACAATAGCCAGGTAGTCATTGACCTTTATAATCAGTTTTTTGAAAGCATTATTAGGAAAATAAGTAAATAAATAATTCCTAGCAACTTGAAAGGAATAGAGAACTGTAGAAAAATCATAAATGTTTCTTCCATATTAAACTCAAAAATCAAAAGGCATTAAACACATATGACCAGCTGAAATTGCATTGAGATGATTAGTGCTTTTAGACCTACTTTTGGCCACTGCTTGTATGATCAGTGATGCTCAGCCAAGCAGAAATTTGGACTTGAAACAGGTCAGCAAAAAGAAACATAATATAATTAGTAGTGACACTTGAGATTTAGCTGTTATTGTGAATGGAATCATGCCTTTTATATCATTAACTATGAACTTATAATAAATATAACAGTAACCCACAGAGGTTATAATGGAAAGAGCCAAATTATTTAGCAGGAAAGATTTGAAAACTGTGAATCTTGATATTGAATAGTCACTTAATTTCTCTGAACTTTAGTGTTTTTATATATTTGGATGGATTATATAAAATGTTAAGATAAAAAGTCTTTATTACTTAAAAGTCATGGTTATTACTTATCTGAGTCAGTCATTATTTTGGTATTATTTGAATTGATATACAATTATATAGCAAATTTTAAAAGAAATCTGGTGATGGTTACCAGAGGCTAGGAAGAATATTCGGGAGGTAGATATGAAGAGGGAATGGTTAATGGGAACAAAAATACAATTAAATAAAAGGAAGAAGATTTAGTGATTGATAGCACAATAAGAGGACTTTAGTTAACAGTAATTTATTGTGTATTTCAAAACAACTGAAGAGGTAGAATTGGAGTGTTCCTAACACACATGAAAAAATGATGAATGCCTAAGGTGACAGATATCCCAATTACCCTGATTTATCATTACACATTGCGTACTTGCATCAAAACATCACATTTACCCCACAATGTGTACAACTATTATGTATCCATAATAATTAAAAAGAAAAAAATAAAAAAGAAATATGGTTTCAAATTAGTATTCGATATAATAATAGTATATAGTAAAGTACAAATATGTGTGTGTGTATGTATATGTACAAATAAACCATCTCATATCAGATGCCCATCATTTAATGCCCTTTAATATAAATTTAAAGATAGGAAATCTTATCATACATTGGTTTATTTACCAAAAAATTTTAACTAATTTGGTTTTCAATAAAATTTGGGCCTGGTTTACATTGTGACAATGTAAGTTTTTAAAATGTTGTTATATATTACTGTGAAGATAAATGTCCAATGACTCAAATTCTGACATAAAATTTAAAGAATGAAACTTCTATTTTTATTATAATTATTATAATACAGGTAAGAATATCACTATCTATTGTCATCATACATTATTTAAGTGACCGTGTAAAAAGGAGACAGGATTTGAATATGTGCATTTTTAGGTGTAGATGATGGCTCTGAGATGATGACATCTGCAATATTTTAATTTTGCCGAAGCCAAAGTGTAGTTTTTCTACTGACTCTTTTTGAGTTTGAATAATAGCAGTAATTTATAGAAATTATTTGAACTCGAAAGCTAATAGCATCTTTGACTTTGCTTGTAGATATTCCATATTCAACATGCTCCTAGGTTTTTCTTAATCAACCCTTTAAAAGGACCTTGGGACCAAATTATTTCAAGTTTAACAAAATATAACCTTTTCTTTTTAAAGTAAGGAATAGTGTCTTTATACATGATCATAAATAAAGATAACTTAAAATATATTTCTTTTCCAGGTAGCTTTTGTTTTATTTAGTAATAAAGAATTTCTGGAGTTATGACTATAATATTAGAAGTTACCTTAACTTCTCAGGGGTTACTGCTTCACAACGTATCCAATGCCTTTTTCACTGTCTTTTGCACTCCTTTCTTATGATCTGCTAATAGCAAATTAAGTTCTTTCGACTTTCCACTTCCCATTTCCTGCTGCTCATTCTTGCCTTGTAGCTCTGTAGCTAGAACATAGCTCAGATAAATAGTTTACAATTGGAAATGAGTGAAACACATATAATATATTCTCTTTCAAAATCATATATCTCTTGATTCTGTGTACTCAAGGACATGTCAATACAATAGATCACTAAGATGATACAACTTAGAAGAGAATGACATTAAAGCAAAACCATGAGTCAGACAGAGAAGGTACTCAGAAGGTAAAATTCATTTTTAAGTCCTTTTCTTCTACCACTTTGGGGCAGACCACCCTTAACCTTGTTCCCTGTAGTGTTATAAAAAATGAAAATAAAAATAAGGAGAGCAGAAATTAAAATTAAAACAGGGAAACTTTTAGTTAATCCGATAATTAAATGTTTCTTTATTCTTAACTTCAAAAATATACACTGTAGTTTTGTGTGTATCTAGATGTTTAACTATTTGTAAACAAAACAGCATAGGTAAGAGATTATAAATATAACATGTAACATTAAGTCATATGCATATTTATGTTACTTAAAATATATAAGATAAAATATATGTAGAATTTATTTGTACATTTGTATGTACATATGCATATATGGATGTAATAAGTAGTCCAAAGTAATGTTTTAATATCTGCATATTTCCATAAGAGACGGAGTCTCAGCTCTGTCGCCCAGGTTACAGTGCAGTGGCGCGATCTCGGCTCACTGCAAGCTCCGCCTCCCGGGTTCACGCCATTCTCCTGCCTCAGCCTCCGGAGTAGCTGGGACTACAGGCGCCCGCCAACACGCCCAGATAATATTTTGTATTTTTAGTAGAGACGGGGGTTTCACCGTTTTAGCCAGGGTGGTCTCGATCTTCTGACCTCGTGATCCGCCTGCCTTGGCCTTCCAAAGTGCTGGGATTACAGGCGTGAGCCACCGCGCCCGGCCCTACAAGCTTGGGAAATTTTTACCAGTTTTTTAAATTCAATAGTGCCTAGACAGCTAGAAAACAAATTTGTCCAATTTTTCTTGCCTATCATGCCCCCATCAGTCCATTCTTCAGGTTGGATCATTCTTCTAAATATAGGTCTATATCTAGATCTAGCTACATAGATAATAAACATATATTACATTTATATGCAATGCTCTCATATATAGATATGAATCGTGCATTCTTTCTTCAACTTATTTAAACCTCTTGCATTGTTTTAATTTGAACAAATGTAACACAAATTATGTAGGAATCTATGTCATAACTTATAGTAATTAATTATTTTTACTATTTTCATGTTTTTGTATGTGTTAATATTGTCCCCACATGTAAACTTTAAAAGTTCTGAATCACAGAGATCAAACTATATTTTTAAAGAATTATAAATTGCAATTAGTAAGCTGAGTAAGATATTAATCAAAATTTCAACTACTCAAAATAATTTATAATAAAGATTTAATATGTTTTCTCCAAATGAAAATATAATTTGGAATGATAAATGTCCAATAAATATGAATGGTAATTTTAAGCCTACAGTATAATTTTTAACATCAAACATTGTAGTTAAAAAAACAAATTAAATGCCTGATTCATTCTAGATCATGTAATTATAATTGTTTATTTGATGCAAAGATGTCTTGCTCTCTAGACAAAAATTTTTACCAGTGAGAGAAATTATTTATAAATAATTCAAGTATTAATTATAGTGGATTATAAATAATGACCTAAAAGTCAATTCAACAGGTAATACAGAGTACCTCTATGGTGATTAAGTTGACAGCAAAAGAAGTCACTTAATATATACGTAACTAAGAACTGCCCTGCCTGTATTTTGCAATCACTAAATATATATCCCTACAGATCAACACTTAATTTAGACATAAATATTTGAAACAGTCAGGGTTTTCTTTTTCTAAATAAAACAGAGACATACTGTTAAATAGCAGTACGTATGTGTATATATATATGTATATATGTAACATATACATATATATTACATAATTACATATATATAATAATAAAGCAATGAGTGAAAAGCTATGGAGATTTATGATACTGTGACAATTAAACTAGAATTTCAAATCACTTTGAAGTTCCCATTAACTTCCTTGTCCAACCATGATTAATTGCTAAACTATATAGTACCTCCACCATGAGATAGGAGAGCAGGACCACAACCCTCTGAAAACTTTGCTATTTGAAGTAAAGCTAAAGAATGGCAAGTATTTAGAAGATAAATGCAGTATAGTTTTGGAGATCAAATGAGTTACAGTGGTTTAGGGGGGTTGCAAACTCAAATGTCTACAGTGCTCATGCAGGTGATATGAAAATATAGAAACATAGTAATAGATTTTTTTAAAATGCAAAATAATAGGGAGTAATTGAAACATTAAATTCCCCCTTGAAAAGCCCTTAGGTTTCATGAAAAGGCCTTCAAATTCAAGATTTCACAACTCTGTGTCAAGTAAATAAAGCATGTCTCTGGACTAGATTCACTCCATGCACTGTCAGTTTAAGGACTTACATAATGGGATACAGGGACCCTACTTATTGTAATACATGTCTTGTATGGTCATTGTAAAAAGTATTTAAAATAGAGAAAAACATTTATAAAATAGAATAAATTTCCAAATTCCATATGTTAAAGACCTAATATTTTAATGCATTTTCTTCAAAGTGTTTCTCCACACATCTTAAATAGTTGTCACAACATTTCATGTTGCTTCTGCAATGAAATAGTAGAGTTATTAAACATCTATTTTTAACACCTATCTCATAATCAATTACATAGCTAGGCAATACTTTGCCATTCCCCCCAACTGGCATTAAAATTTTTCAATATTTTAAATACTGAGTTCACCATGATGAACTTCTTGCTTTGATTTTTTTTCTTTTCTTTTCATAAAGATATATTTACAGTAAAATAAGTTAAATTTTATGGACATTTTTAAGGATCCTCCAAATTCCCAAATTATTCTCTAAAATGTGCATTATCACTAAGAATTGACAGAATTGTCTCTTTCCCAGAATAACTTTGTCAAAATAACAATTATTTTTGAAGTCTTCACTAATTTGCTAAAAGAAAATCATATAGTTACATGATACCATTATGACAGCGCTTGAATGACAAGGCTTTGCTGAAACAAAGTTTGGTATAAATAAAATGTTAATCCTTTTGGCCTCGTCACTTCCCAGATGGCATCTCTGAAAAAAATCTTGAAATGTAAAGAAACCATATGACTAGATTCCAATTCTTTTTACAGGACATATGCTCCTTTCTGTTGACATATTTACATTTAGGTTGATAAAATTTCCCAGTGATGTCTAATCATGGATTTGACAAACACATTTATAAAAAGAAGTGGTAAAAAAAAATAGCTTTACTTTCACAATTTGGAACTAAAAACATTGATGCTTTAAGAAATTATAAGATCACAAATAAAAATAACGGTGTTTTGAATATAGAAGACTTAAAATGCACATATGGAAAGATCAAGTCAATTGTTCTATTACTTTACTTTTGTAGACCATTGATTTGCTTTCTGACTCAGGTCTCACTGGGGCAAAATGTTGTAGAGTAAATTGTTCATGTTCTGGACTTTCTCATTCTAGCCAAGATAGAATTTTCCCTTTCATTGTTACATATCTTGGGAGTTAACAGGCATTCATAGCTGAATAATTATACTATGGCAGGCATAT
This sequence comes from Pongo abelii, assembly GCF_028885655.2. NCBI lineage: Eukaryota > Metazoa > Chordata > Mammalia > Primates > Hominidae > Pongo > Pongo abelii. The sequence goes on from NC_071991.2 coordinate 92,430,784, forward strand.
GATATCTGCATAAACTCAGATTAAGCTCCTATTAAAAAGATAATCTACACGAAGTTTGAACACACATGCTTTCTGTTTTCCTTGGTTTCTACCATTAATTTTAATGATGACAAAAAGCAGATGAATTATGGCCCCAATGTTTTTTGGGGGAACCCAGATAAATTCAGGTCCCTTAAATTTAAGAGGGCAAATCCCATTTAATCCAACTCTAAGGGCTCTGTGCATGTACATATTGTTATTAGAATGGGAATGGGTAACATGATACTAACTTTTCACAAACTTAGAAACAAAGTGAATTTATATATTTTTGCAAATGAAGTAGAAAATATGTTAATTCATTCTATTTACCTTTACTGTGTTAATAGTATAACATAAAGACCATGTTAAATACACCGTTATCTGTCATGGTCAAGTCAGTTCAGGTGAATTCGGGATCTAATATATGCGTGAGCTACAGGAACTGCAAAGGCATATTAAGAGACAGTATATATGGTATAAGAGCTCTTTATGTCTGAAATGTATCAATAAAGTAGCATAGTTGAGTAAATCAAGTACAAAAAAAAATCAGGTTTTTACAATCTCTCCACTAACTACTGTTTCTGGAAATAGGTTATGTGGTTTTGCTACAAACCAGCTGTGTGAAATTAATCATTACTTTACTTTGTTTCTGTCTCTTTGCTACTTTATGTACAAAAGTAGAACAATCACACCATGTATTTCAAGGGGCATTATGAGGATAAAAAAGTAAATACCTACAAAGCACTTAAAAGATTGTTCTTGGCTAATAGCTGCCTAACAGTTATTAGCAATAATTATCCTAGAAAATGAATTATTCACATACTATCTATCATAAAAAGATATACCATAAGTGTACCATAAGTGTATCTGTGGTAATAAATTATAATTAACTAAATTTCTATAGGTTTTACATATGCTTCCTTATGTTAATACACATTTTTATTTCATTTAATCCTGGAATCGGTAGAGGATTTCCATTTCATAGATAAGAATATTGAAACTGCAAAGATATTTTTAAAACTTGTTTTAGAATATGCAATCAATAATTTTACAATGAGGCACAGAATCTAGATTTCATAATCGATAAACCATAATATTTTTACTACATGCACCTTAAAGGTTAAGTAATGGGGAAATTCTTAGTCACAGAAAAGCCATATAATGCCTGGAGACCAATATCAAAGATAAGATTTCTGCTACAATAGAGAAGTGCTTGAATGGATACAATAGAAGTCAAAGTCAATGGCCAGGCACAGTGGCTCCTTCCTGTAATCCCAGCACTTTGAGAGGCCGAGGTAGGCAGATCACTTGAGGCCAGGAGTTCGAGACCAGCCTGGCCAATATGGTGAAACACATTCTCTACTGAAACTACAAAAATTAGTGGGGCAGTGGCACATGCCTGTAATCCCAGCTACTTGGGAGGCTGAGGCAGCAGAATCACTTGAATCTAGGAGGCAAAGTTTGCAGTGAGCCAAGACTGCGCCACTGCACTCCAGCCTTGGTGACAGAGCTAGAGTCTGCCTCAAAAAAAAAAAGAAAAAAAAAAAAGTCCAGGCGCGGTGGCTCATGCCTGTAATCCCAGCACTTTGGGAGGCCGAGGCGGGTGGATCACCTGAGGTCAGGAGTTCAAGACCAGCCTAGCCGTCTCTATTAAAAACACAAAAAATTAGCCTGGCATGGTGGCAGGTGCCTGTAATCCCAGCTACTTGGGAGGCTGAGGCAGGAGAATCACCTGAACCCAGGAGGTGGAGGTTACAGTGAGCTGAGATCACACCATTGCACTCCAGCCTGGGCAACAGCAAAACTCCGTCTCAAAAAAAAAAAAGTTGAAGTCCATGAGAGCAGAGGCAAAGCATTCCTACTTAGATACAGTCTGTAGATAAACTTTCTGGGAATGTTGTCTAGCTCAATAATAAATATTATCTTTCCTTCTGTTTTAGATTCTAGTAGAGATTCTCTAGAAACAGCGGTTTTAATCAGTAAAAAAAATTCTAGCCTAGATGTAACTAAGGATCAATCATACAGATTATACATGAATATTAAACTGGGTTATATTTATATAACTGGAATAATTTTACCATTAAATAGGTAAAATGCATTTTTATCAAAACAATTATTTAACAATTATAGTTGCTTTGTAGTTGTAGTTGCTGAGATTTTTTTTCCTAAAGTATAGAGTTTTTGAAAAAATACTGGTTGTTATTTGAGTAAGCATAATAACAATAACTAATGATTCAAAATATTTTAGTTAACAGCTACATTTTAGATTTAAAACTAAATATTATAATTATTATACATCTAACTACTCAAAACTATTAATTAATATAAAAAAGTTAATATACTCAGACCTAAATTTCCTTATAGGTACACATCTTCCTTAAACTTTTATCTTTCACTGAAGTTCTTCTTTCAATTAATCATAGTAACTTATTTGCAGCAATTTATTATTTGCTTTATTGAAGGGAAAGGTGAAATTCTATTGGAATATGGCTGTAAATCATAATTAAATCTAAGGTAGGGTTAATGCATTATAAACAAGGCAGAAAATTATACTTTCTTTATTCATGTGAGTTTATATTTTAAATTCCTCAGCACTTAGTGACAGAGATCAGGGTTACATTTCTTTGCATCTTCCCACAATGTATATTGTTAAATAACTGCTTCTGACAGGCTAATTTTATGAAGCTTATAATTAGTAATTGCTTTCATATTCTTTTGAATATCCAAGGACTCTTAATAGCTTGCAATTTTGAAATAACTATGGAAAGTAAGGAAATTTCATACAGGCCAGGAAACCAAGTTTAAGCAGTTTGATTAGCAGAAGAATGAGGGCTGAGGTTCAATAATTTAATTTATAAAAATAAGTGAATTCCATATAATAGTATATATACAGTGCAAAGGAAAAGAGATTTTAAAAATCTGGATAATCTCTGTATTTATTTACAAGGATGGAGACAAAGTATAAAAGCAGATGTAAATGTAGATGTTCAGAGTGATACGACCTTAAAATTATACCATGTTAGAGATGGAAAGACCTTTGCCTTACCATGACTACATAAAGTCCATACATTTTTAAGATTGCTGATAAAACATATGTAGGATTTGTTTCATTTTTTTTAGCTTTTTTTTTTTTTTTTAGCTTTTTTTAAGCCATAGCTTTGTTGGAACATCAAAGAGGATTCTGATGGAACAGATGTTGAGAAACGTGAGTTAAAGAAGCTAAGTGACTTGACCAAGTTGCAGCATACAACGCTTAAAATTCCTGTAAACAACCATAATGCATAAAAAGACCTAATTCTTCCCTTCCCAAGCTATGGCAAATCGTTCTTTGCCTGCTACCAGGCTTGTGCGTCTCTAAATCATCCCTGTCAGATTCATCATCATATTGCACCTCTTTGATGCTATTGTTCTGCAACTAAAATTATCACTGTGTCACTGGCACCTACTGAATACGGACTAAATTGCTTATTTTGGCATAGAAAACTCTCCACAGTTTGGCCCCCACATTTATTTTCCAGTTTCATCTTTTAATATATGTATATATTCCTCATTGTCCAAACTCAACTTTATGTTATTCTTCAAGTATGAATTATATTTATTTTCTTTGGAAATTTTGCTGGCGCTATTTTCTCTAGATAGAATAATCTGTCTCCCTGCATTCCTCTGACCTCTCTCTGGATTCTACTGGCCTCCTACACTCACATCCAGTCCACACAGACACACACACCCACACCCATACACACACGTCTTTCTACAAAATATATTTTGAAGGACTCAATCAAATAAAGCTATTATTTATATACTAAAACAGAGCATTCACTCTACTCACATTGAACTCCGATGGTTTCCAGTTTCTACTATTTTAGTGTGTTATGAATACTCTAAAATAAAATAGTTTTAGTGCATTATAAATATACTAAAATAAAATTGTTTCTACTACTTTAGTGTGTTATTTAGTGTAAATAATATTATGTTTGTGAATGTTGCATTTTTATATAGTGGTTAAAACCATGTTTTTGGAAAAAGATGTTATCAAATTCTTATTCCCTCCATTATTAGCTTTGTGATTTGATGTTATAGGCAAAATGTCTCAATTTTCTCGTCTGCAAAGCAGGTATTATAATAATAGTAGGGTTGTCATGAAGATGAAGTGAAATAATATATACATGAAGTTTTAAGGCAATGTTAACGCTTAAATTTTAAATGAAAATAGCTAACAAATAATTTATAAACTCTGTAATAGTGTCTGTAATGTATTATTGTTATATAATTTTTGTTGTACTTCGTGGTATACTCCTTGAAATTCACAACTAGATCTTTCATCTCCATCTTCCAAATACCTATATAAACCTTACATAGTAACAGCTTAATATGTATCTACTGAATCATTAATATTTATATTAGTGCTTCAAAGACTTACATAAATTAATAAAGTCTCAAAAATAAATACAGTGGTGAACATATCAAAAATAAATTATATATTTCTGTAAACAGAAAATTCTATTTCACAAATCCAAGCAGCTTCTCCAGTTTCCTCCTCCGCTTGCCTACATCCCAGAGCTGCCTGCAGTAATTCCTATTGAGCAAAAACAGTCAGGAAAAAAACTACTGGAATGATGGGATACACAGGAGAGATATTACATTAATCAGAAATAAGTTTATATTCCACAAAGAAACAATTTGATAATTTTGCCTATCAATGAGGCTGACCCTTTTCAGAGGGGTAATATTTATTGATAAGCTTAGTATGAAAATCAGGTGAAGAATTACGAGGCCCAGTGAAAATTAAGGAGGAACAAGATTATAAAGATAAAGGGACTTTGAACTATAGGTTTTATTTTTTAATCTTTTATAACAAGAGTAGACTAATATTTGAAGTCTGTAAGTATCAACAATATATTAATAATAACACACATACCACCAAGACATTAAAGAGTATCGTGTTTCCCAAAACTCACTTTAAAACTTGGTAATATTTGAATTTTGTATGCTAACATCTCCTACACAATGGTGTTCACATCTGTGTCAGATCCTTAACTTAGTAGCTCCTGAAGGCGAAATTATTAGTTCCTGGGATGTGTCTTTGCTACTCCCTGTATGTAGTTTTTCCACAGTCTCTTCCAACCAGTTACTAATTTTTTCACTCATTCATTGATTCTTTTATGAGCTTTAACTCAGTGCAAAGCTCTATATTTATATTTGAAAGAAATGTAGTTAGATTTGCCCCTCACCTTTAAAAAAATCTAATAAAAAAAAGGAACACATGCATCACCGAATATCAAGTTTGAAGTTTAAAGAAAATAACAGAAGAAAGGTATGAATAGATTGCTATGCAAGTTCCAGACAGAAAACATTTTTCTCTGCTGGGGAAAATAAATGGACATTTAATGTACTGTGCATCATGGCCTAATCTTTACATAATAGGTAAAATTTGTACCTGCTTAGATTAGGGAAAAGTGACTCCAAGTACATGAAGAATGACATACAGGAAAAATAGAGTGAGTATTTGTTCATCTGTTCTGCCGTTAAATACCACTTCGCATAACTCCTGGCCTAAAAAAGAATTAACCCAAAAACTAAACTGATGTTTTCAGTGTGATCCCTCCTTGTAGGTGTCATGGACTTTTTCTAGTATGATTGTGATCTGATGTCAAAATTTCTCTTCCTGGAGGTCCTCTGACTTCTGACTCTATATTGTGTGCTGTTAAGGGCATAGGATTCAAGATTTGGACACGTATTGTTCAATGGAAATGTTCTATATTTGCCTTTATCCATTATGGAAGCCACTAGCCATATGTGACTGCTGACATCTTGAAATGTGACTCATGAAGCTGACGAATGGAATTTTTCCTTTTGATTATTTTAAATTAAATAACCACATGCAACGTGTGACTGTAGTATTGCACACTGTATATCTAAAGTTGCCTTTTAAGGAAAAGTAAATTATGGATAAATTTGATCTGCGGAAGGATCTCTTTTGGTCAAAGTGCAATATGTCACGATATTTCCTTTGAGATCTTATTACACTCTTTATTTGCTGAAGCCAGTAGTTTCACCCTGTAGAGTTATTGCCTGTATACTATTAATTCAAGTATGTGCAAAGGAAGACTAACTAATTATATCAGCAGGAATCTCTGAAGACTTCCAGGAAGTGACTTTTGAATTTAATCTCAAAGGAAAAGAAGGTCACCCTCAGGCTGGGGGCTGAGGGTGAGTGAGAGCAGAAGGAAGGGGTCCCAGGCAGAGATGAGAAAAGGATGGCATGACCAGGGGAATATTCAATAATTTAGTATAACTAGCATACAAAGTGTCTTTTGTGAGAAAGAGAAAGACAGAAAATGCCATTTGAAAAAAATATATGATAATATACATTCTTTCAATACCGTCCAACTATTAGTTTTCACATAATTTTATGCAATTTCCCACCTAAAATATTCATCCTATCACATATATAAAGGTTTCCTTTCCTTTCTTTTTCTTTTACAAACATCATTTACGTTTCAATCATTAAACACAACAACTAAAATTACAACTTTGTTACCTAAATTTATGACTTGGACAAGATTGAGATTTAGGAAATTTATTGCCATGAAGTCACCAATGGTTTATAATTTATAAGACTTTGGATTAGACATTAGCACAGTTATTATTTCCTCTAATGCCTTACCTCACCACAGTCTAATAACATTCAGGAAATCCAAAAGACAAAGGGGAGAGCGTGGTCTTGAAAGCTAAAAACAGTCGTTGAAAACTGATGCAATCATATAATAAAATATAGCACAATAACTTATATGATATGTTCATAGCATCTGCTAAAGCAATTAGAATCCATGTAGCTAAGGTTTTATTCTTGTATTTCTACAGTGAAAACTCTTTCAGCCCATGTAAGACATTTAAGTTATGCAGTTTAATTGTGTACGTTGGTCTGAGGATTTTCAGTCTTATTACTTGCATATTCAATCTATTTTACACTCTTCCAAAACAGAAATCCACTGGGTAGCAATCACATTTTGAAAGTCCTTCCAAGTAAAGCCAGACAGTGGTCTATGTGATGTTTTTCATATGATAACATGGGGTGTTAATATGCAATTATATTAACACTGTTCGTTCATGATAATTCAATAACTTCACACATCTAAATTAAGGTCTTGCTCATTAGATAACAGAAACAGCAATATTAGTGTCTCTTTATATCAATGACGTTAAATTTATCAGATATATTAAAGAGGACACTGTTTTAATTGATGATTTTCACACGTATTCTATGTAATAATGTTGTAACTTTTAGAGATTCTCAACAAAATATTTTAATGAATTGGCAGTTATATTCCTTTTGAAAGAATGTCTCATATTAGAAAAATAATGTACTTTTTCTAATTTAAATTATTTTTTCAGGAAACCTTTTCGATTATCTTCTCATCTACCTATAAGAAAGAATTTTCAATGCATTGTGAAAGGTCAAAATATTTACAGATATTTCAAACATGCCTTATAATTTTGTCTGGGAAAAATATAGGCTGGCATTTCTACTGTGACATAAAATATTTTGATCATAGTAGAACAGAATAAGTTTACTGTAACAACTATAAACAATGGTTAAGGGAAATTAATAAATCTGTTTCAAGGGCATACTAAGTATTTTGTAGACATTATAACAAGAATTCTTCACTTCAACTATGAGATTTTCTTACCTGCTTATTACAGGAGTCTGAGTTTCAGAAGGGTGTAGGAACTTGCCTGAGGCACAGAGCCAATAAAAGGCACAGCCAGAGATAACACCCAGTTCTGCCCGAATTCAACATCCTTAAAGCCCATTATTACATGTAATGGGCATGCATTTTACATTACAAACATGTGTAAGAAATGTCATTTTATCTCCCTATACAAAGATCAAATTATATTTATTTCAGATCCTCATCTCACTAGACTGGAAAGGAAATTCAATTTATTCTCTATGGAATTGTGTAAGAATATAGAATTTACATGGTAGATTCCCAGAAATTTGGGTGGGAGTTACATTAAAAGGAAACATATTATGTATCAGTAAAAGAGGTGACTAACTTAGTATTTATTTATGGGGTTGAACAAAAAGGAGGAAAGGAAAGGGATGCCAACTTTGAACACATTACCTGACACCATGACGAAGGATAGTTTTTCATCTTCTCTTGAACCATAACTGACATGCTTAACCTCTCTTCCTATGAGGTCTAATCCTTTACCTTGTAAATCAAATACTGCATAAAATTGGAAGCACTTCTCATCTACCTTGGCATTGTCTGATTAACTTGGACATATGATCCCAGACATAAAGTATCTTATGCTTTGAGGAGATAGCACGTCTGTCTGTATCAGTAGTGTAAAATGTCTTATTGAGTACACGAAAATATAACAATATTTATAAGAATAATTTCTACCACACTACCACTTCATTCTGCTGCTTCTTTGAATCTGTAATATATACTCACATATACAAGTTTTAATGTTTTGTGTGAATTGTGACAATAGAGTATGGGTTTTTTATTATGTTTCCTTTTTACTATTTCCTAATTTTTCATCAAAATACACATATATCTGGGTATTTCTTTAATGATTCTTCTAAGTTTTTGAATAGAATATGTCATTTCATATAATTTTAATATTTAAATACCTATGATAAATTCGTATTTGTGAAAAAGTTTGTAATTTAGTGATTTATATAAATGTCTCAATGTAATATTTCTTTGACATTATGTTAGGAAAGCTGAAAATAATGGCAACAACCTGTGTTAATTTCCGTATTATTTTGCTATATTGGTAATACTAACATAATTAATAGAATAAAAACAAATAGGATTTTTAAAATTTTGCCGCTTTTAAAATGTTTTAAATAAATTATTTAACCCTCCCAATTAACTTGTGAGGTTAAATATCCTTATATGTGCTGACATTTTAGGACCAGAGGCTCAGAGATATGGAACAGTGACCAGAAAACCAGAGCTAAGCCTGGTGCCTGGCTCATTGCGTTTTCCACTATAACTTAGCACAATTCTGTGAAAGCCCATAAATTATTTCACAGTATAGATTTTAGAACTAAGCTAAAGAAATATCATTGGTACAGGACAGCTATTGCCAAACACAGAATAAATGCAAAGAAAGAAGAATAGAATTGGTAATTCTCATTCACAGTAATAAAAACAGAACACTTGGAATTTCTTCCTTTTTTTAACTTTCGTCCCTAATTCAAATGAGTTTTAAGAGTAATAATTTGAAACCCTGCCATTAGTTCCATCAGAAATATTAAATGTTAAACAAAATGATCCTTATTGATCATAAAATGGACACCATTTACTATACCAAGATGGTAGAAAATACTTTTATGTGAATAGTAGAGAAATTGCCAAAAAATAAAAAGCTATTTTATTTCAGTCTGTGGGCAACTTAATGTGCTACTGGAAAAAGCATACATATTCTTATCTAATTAATTCCAAGGGCACTTAGTTCTTAAAAGAATGCTCAGAAATGTCCCCAGATTTACTCCACTGTCACATATAGAGTGCAGTAGGTAGACACATTCTGACAACAGGGTCTCAAGCGTTAATTAGTTATCTCCTTATCGAGATTTTTGATGTCACGCTTTCCTGCACATATTCTACGTTGAGACATGTGTATATTTTTTATAGGTAGTCAAAAGTTCATTCCTGTTTCTGAGTACTTAGGGACCCAACAGCGCAGGCTTTCCCGTGGTAATAATGTGCTTGTTATTCCAATGACACCACCTCCAGGCCCACTGCTATCCTAACCTGGGATATTTCCCTCTTAGAGAAGTGAATGAGGCATTTCAGGCACTTCACCTGCTGCTGATGTAACTTAAAAATACACAAGAAGCATGTAGCCACCAAAGATGTACAAAGGACATAGTGGGGAAAATAAATTTGATGGCTATTTAGCATGTCTTCTGGAAAGTACATACAGACAAGATTGTGTAATTTATTCTAGACAACTAACGTAGTGAATTGCTATTTTTCTTTTCTACAAAGGAAGGAAATGAGTCATTTTATTTAAGTTTAACATTCTTTCCTCAAAAGCCATTATGATAGATTTTAACATACCTGTGTGATAAAATAATCACTCTCCTCTTACCACGACACATCCTGTTCTTTATAGTTCATTTACACATTATTGCTTGCAACGGGCTAACTACTACTAAATATCATTAAGCTAAGTAGATATTTGGCTAGTATTACCTATTTTCAATACATTTTATTTATTTTGCCATCTCAAAAGTTTGAACAAATAAAAATAACTCTTGTGTTGGACCTGAATACTTGACACCGCTCTGATTAACTGATGTGTTGAAAACACTCATTTTTTATATATAAAGGAAACCCTTTTCTCTTTCTTTTTTAAATCCACAGGACAATATTTTTAAGCTGGAGAACTCACATTTTGAAAACGGCCGTGGGAAGAGTCCATATGACCCTAAGCTGCTGACAGCATCCCTTTTGATAGGTGCGTAGTCAACAATCAATTAAATAGTGAGTTTTCTATAGATAACAAAGAGGTTGCATGTTCTTTTTTATCTACCAAGATTTTCCATTATGAAATAATAATTGTTTTAGAAGGACATTAGTTGTGATATATTCAAATGTTTGAAAATGAAGAAGAAACACTAAATGCTATTTTGCTTATTGCACCAACTGGTCTGATTCTTTTCAATGGAAATGGAATAGGATCTTAAAATGGCCTCTCAATTACTATGCATCCCCACTTGGTACAGTTGGCAGAGACCCATTGTGTTACATTATGCTGGCTCATCCTAATATCATATTACATATACTGGCTAAGGGAAGATACATTCTGTATTCACTTTTTATAAATCAGCTCTTCTTTTTTGGAAAATCTAACAAAATATTTGATGTGACGTCCTCTACCTTTTTCTGTAACCATTGTCTTTTCTAGTTTTCTCCTCTTTTCATTTAGCATTGCTGATAAGTGGGGAATGCTTATAGTTCAAAATAATAGAAGTAGATACAAATAAGATAAAACTGTAGTCTGTATTGAAAAATAAAGAATTTTTTCCAGACTCTTAACTACCTCTGGACTGGAGTTAACTAAATACACAAACAAAAAGTGGCAAATCATGAAGCAATTTTTAAATTTTTTATTTTCTCTTCCTTTTATCATTTTTTTCTTTCTTTTTTATTTTGTAAATTTTGAGCATACCAACAACCTAAAACAAAAAAATTCTGGGTCATGATTCTGTTCTTGAACATATTTTTCTACATAACTGTGTAGAAATTATGTACCTTTTTGTTTTCCTTTTCTATACAATATGCAAAAGAATTATTTAATAGCACAACAAAATGAAACTTTTCAAATCTAAAATTTCTAATTAAATTTTAAATAATAAATCTTGATTAAAAAATTAAATTTAGGTTATCTGATGTGTCATAAGTTTATAAAGTTTTCCATGTTTCTCTTCTTATAATTTTTTTCTACTCAGAAAAATAAACTCTAGTCGTATTGACTGCCATATTAACCATGAAGATATATATTTTATTTCTGTATTTTCTAGTGTTTTCTTTTATCACCATGTTTCACTGATCCTTATTCTATTAAGAAGAAATCCATTGTGGCATGAATTATCTCCTCTGTTGCTTTACAAATGTGGACACTTTTAGTCCATTTCATGCATTTATGCAGCATTTTAACAAAAGTTTAAGACCTGAAGGAAGGCAGCATACCTAGCACACTAACAATTTTCCTATTCACGGTTGCCCTAGTGATTATTTGTGGATGGCTTCCTCAAAAATACATGCTGAAATTTGAACGTTGTTTTAAACAAAGGGTAGGAGTCATATTTTGTATGAACTTACAGCCTATGCTTTTTTAAACTGCACACTGAAAAAAGGATAGATATTCCTTAAAAAGCAATATGCTAAAGTGTGCCCAAAGCAGCTTTACTTCGTGGTATGTTTCTCAGTAGGGACTTGCTTGATTATTTATTTTAATATTCCGCTGAGAAATAATGATGACAAGTAGGTATTACCTAGTTCATATGGTATGCAACCACCCAAAGTCCACAAAGAAAATGAAACTCCACAGTTTTAGTTTTATATTTGAATATCTTTGAAAAAGCTATATAGGTTTATGAAAAGGCAGAGAGAATGAGCAAAGTTCAGTGAGTCAAGAAGAGGACGTGGCTAGAAAGAACAATAGGTGTTTCAGAAAAAGAACTTTCAGATGGCAGTGCAGACCTAACCTATCCAATATGGTAAAATAATTTAGTAATTTTCAGAGGTATGTAGCGCTTATTGACAAGACCAAATAAATTAACTTCTGAATTCATTGAATAGCAAGATACAGAAAAAGAAACAGGCCATATTATACCTGGCAAAATCCTTCAAAATACCTGAAACGCCATTTTAATTCAAGAGCTGAAACTCTCTGTGTTGAAGTTATTTGCTTTCTTTATAACTGTGCTATAAATTCTTCCTCTTATGGTACATTTAGTTCCCTTTGTTGGGTTTTCGTTGGCATTTTCTCTCATACTGCTCTAAAAAGAATGTTCACTAGTTTAATGGAGCTTTTTAACATAAATATTTTCTACAGCACTTCCCAAACTCTTTTACATACAAGGGTAATAGCCGTCTCAGAAATATACAGGTTGTACTTTGTATATCAGAAAATGGCCATTGGGAAAACCTATGTTCCCAAAAGCTTTTGGATACACCTTCCTCATTGGTACAAATAAGATAGAAATTTTTAGGTGGTTCCAGGCTTCTTCCTTCCCCAATACTGGGAAATAAAATTTCAGGTTGGGCTCAAACCATCTGTAAACTGGCTAGATGGATCTTGGCAGCAAATATTTTTTATACCACCAATCCCACTAGGAAAGAAATATTTTCAAACAGTAGTAAACTTTAAAACCAGATGAAAGCTTAAAATTTTTAGTTTACAAAAACTAGCAAGGTTTAATATGACTTCTTTCCAAAATGCCATGGGTTTTTAAGCTGAGGACTGTTGAGAATATGGATTCTCTCTTGAGCAATGCAAAGCTACTGAATGAAGTTCCCAAATCCAAGAACATGTCCTAAGTTTTTCAAACCAACATAGTAAAGTTAATTTTGCAATCTCCGTTAAAAGTGATCATTTTGTCAAGATGAATTTGCTCCAGTCTTTATTTCTTTCTTTCTTTATTATTTTTCTCTTGCTCTGTCGCCCAGGCTGGAGTGCAGTGGCATGATCTCAGCTAATTGCAACCTCCGTCTCATGGGTTCAAGCAATTCTCCTGCCTCAGTCTCCTGAGTAGCTTAGACTACAGGCATATGCCACCAGGCCCGGCTAATTTTTGTTATTTTTAGGAGAGACAAGGTTTCACCATATTGGTCAGGCTGGTCTCGAACTCCTGACCTCAGGTGATCCACCCATCTCGGTCTCCCAAAGTGCTGGGATTACAGGTGTGAGCCACAGTGCCTGGCCTTATTTTTTTTACTCTTTCTTATTTCATCCACCTGCAAATTTTTTTTAATGAATTTGTTTTAAAAAATCTTCTATTAAAGATAGCAATTACTCACCTGCTAATAATAAATGCCAGGTGTGAACATAGCACAAGGATAAGCCTCAGTATTTTCCAACACTAATTAAGTGCTATCTCACATTTTCATGATGTGAAAGAATAGTCAACTTGAGAGCAATTTTATTTTTTCATTGAAATCTTTTCCAGGCAATGCAGCACTAATAATTTAGAAATATTCCACCCCTAAGAGGTATTATTGAGACCTATTTCAAAGGTCTGAGACTTTTAGCTAAGGTTATATCCTCAAGTCAAAATGCTGTCTTGTCTCAGGAAAGAGCATAATTTGAGATTACAAAATGCTCTCACTTGACATTAGAACAAATAAGGAACTCTCTAAGTTAATTAGATACAATTGAAAAAATTATTTGAAGCTCTCTGAGCCTCAGTTTCCTTGTACGTGAAATGATATGGCAGTATTACTTTCACTAGTGTGTTGTGAGAAATAAGACATTGTAATAGCATACTATTATTTTCAGTGCTTGTGTAATTCTGGAATATATGCAAAGATAAAATAAGCAAACTTGTAGCAGTAGTTGCCTGTAGAAAGGCTGGGAGGGAGATTTGGTACCTTATAAATTTTACATTTTCAATTTTATACCATGTAGACATATAAACTGTTGAAAAATTTTAATTTTAAAAGAACAACATAAGTAACGAAGCCAACATATTATATTTATTGATATAGAAAAGGTGCTCAATAAATATAATAGTGTAAAATTTTTCTTACATCCATGGATTTCATCTGTGCTCTGTGTGTGTGTGTGTGTGTGTGTGTGTGAGATAGAGGGGGTATTTTCTTTTTTTTTTTCTCCCCCTTCTGTTTCTAATTTCTTTGGTACTCTGTGAGTGGAATTTACTTAAGGTGTTAACAACATAATGGTTTGGTGTTTAAGTTTGTTTGATATTTTGCTCATATCCATGTCACCCTTTTCACCTGTGTTAGTAGTGCTGCAATTTCATCAGGAAATGTGGTTTTGTTTCCACCTTCTGTTTCTCCTCACCACACCCTTCTTAGGAATTGTAATCCCATACATTCACTGATCTAAGCCACATTTTTACTTCATTTTGAGTTTTGAGCAGAAAGTCTAGAGTATATATGAACTTTTGTTTTTAATACATACTTCTCAGGCAACTAAGCCGTAATAGAAATGCAGTTCACAAAACAGTTTTTGTTCATCTCAGTAAAGTATGCTCTCCTGTGAGAGAGTTAAGAAAGCTTCCAGTTAAGAAAGAATGGTCGTATACTCAAATAGCAACTTTTGTATTTGACAGTTTCTGGATGATAGTTTACATCTGTCAGCACAAATTTGTCTTAGTTCAATATATTATTTTTGAAATGTTAAACTTCCCATGTGGTATTTTTTTAGAGAGGCTTAAAGATCTTGTAGGGTATAGTATTCACAACCACCTTTTAATGTAGATAATAATTTCTAGATATATGATTCTACCATCAATTTAATAAAATTGGACAAATGTTTATTTCTTTCACAATTGGCTTAGTATATGTGAACAGCTCTAAAGTATGTATCTCAATTATAATGCCATTTGAATAATTGCAGAATAACATTTAACTAATACACTACTTCAGATTTTCAATAAGACATATTAGGATCAGAAAATTGTCAAATTAACACTATGCTTAAGAATCAACATATAATTTGATAACTTCATAAGTGGCCTAGAAACCACAAAAGAAGTTTGCTGAATAGGCATTTTTAAAAAATATATCCATTCTCCAAAATAAGCCAACTGAGGTACTGTAAATTTCTTATAGTCAGATATCTTTTTAGTTTATTTCACAAAGCCACAGAATGTAAATGTTCAAGTTTATTAAATGGCATATACTCTGGGTTGATATTACATTTCTACTTAATGAGAAATAAGAGAAGGTAGAATATACTGCTGCCTATGTTTTTGGGCAAAACAACAAAGATGTCATACCTTATCTAGAGCAATCATCATTGATAAGACTCCCCATAGAACTCTCACCAGGAAATCTGATCTAAGGCCCGGTGCAACTAAACAGTTACTGACATTGAGCATGGACAAGATGGGAATGTGCCCTTCATGGCCACTTAATCATCTGGTACCCTCCAGTTCAATAAAATCATCTAACTCTTGCCAAAAATAATATTCATGTGGGAGGTAATTTCCTATAGCTGGAGGCAACTGGTGCCTAAACTGCATACTTATTTTGGTTTATAAGTCACTTGTTTAATTCTCCTTTAGTCGTAAATGGAGTAGCTGTTTTACTGAATACCTCTTCTACTTTCTCTGAAGGACCTTCTTACCTTTTGTGAAAAGAGAAATAAAATATTATTTCTGCCTTTACATTAATTTGCATTGATTTTTGTCTTTCTAATATGAGGTTGGATAAAAAATGTTATAAAACAACCAAATGCAAGAGAAAGACAAACACCTTTTCTATCCAAGTAATAGGTTTTAGTTGTTGATTTTACTATTTCAACTGCCTCTTGAATAGACTTTAAATGTAATAAACATCATAATTATGGATTTTCTTACCCTAAAGAAAGCTAAATGACAAGAATAATTGATTAATTACATTATTTACTCTAATATTTCCTATTAAACCTCCTGTGTTGGCATGGTCTGACTAAATCCTGATATTAAATTGTTCAGTTTTCATTTTTTAAATTATTCTATTTTTAGTTTTTTAACAGTGTTTTAGAGGCAGAGAGGTTCAACCAGTAATTTAATTTTTTTGATTTTTTTTTTAAGGAAAGAAGACACAAGGTATCTTCTCACAGGTGTTCCATCATGAAAATGTTTGAAATTTGCATGACTGTTTTATGACGTTTTGACAATACGCTTTTAACTGAGACCCTCTTATTCACTCAGACCAATAACAAACTATTCACCTGATGTTTAAAAATACATAATCTATTTGCCAATATTTTGGGAAAAAATTAGATATTACCCTTAATAAAAATGTCGTGGTGCTTGAATATTGGTTAATATTAAGGAGACAATAGGCATTTATGTATTTCAAAGTGGCTTTGAAATTTATACATAGATTATCATAACATTTTTGCATTTTCAGAAAAGGGCTATTTCTAAAAATAAAGGCATATTTTAGTGAGAGCAAGTCAGATTTACACTTGATATTTAAGTAAGTGAAGAAAATATAAAGTGCTTTTGAATCCCAAAGACACCATGCTGTGACAATTTAGGATGACATGCAAGAACAATTCACTTACTAATAATTTATACTCAATATGTTATCTAACCATCATTTTTATTTATCTTGAGTCACAACAATCCAAAATGAAAGATCAAATTTTTAAACTCAGTTTTCAAGATAAGATTCATATCTATGGATGTTTAGAGTAATAACATGTTTATGTTGCTCAGTGATTTTCTCTGTGTTGCTATTCTCCACTGTTCCGGAGGGTATCCAAAGTCAAGTCTATTCAGACATATAAGCAAGACAAAGGTTCTACCAAAGGAATTGCTTTGGTGTGGGCCACTATGAATATAAATTTTACATCGCAAAGCCCTCATTTGCAAGTAAGAATTAGGTATGTGAACATATGGTAATGTTACACGAATGCTTAAGTTATAATTTATCTTTGCCCTCTTTATTATCTGCATATTTTCCAAATCAACAAATAAACATTAACCTATTCGATCAACAAGATAATATTAAGATATACTGTAATTGTCATGGATTATTTGAAGGAAAATGTATAACTTTTGTTGTTTTGTTTTCAAATAATTCACTGTATGTAGAAAGGCAATTACATGTTTTCTGGAAGAGATAATAAAAGGTCCTTTCTGTTTCTGAGAAAGAAAGAGTAATTTTTACAAACTTTAGTTTATTGAAAGGTGGTATGGTTTAGTGTAAAAGGCTTGGGATTAAACAGACCTGAGTTTGAACCTTCACCTTGACTTGCCATTAGCTGAGCAACCTTGAGTTTCTTGAACTGTTAAATAGGGATAACATTATTTACATTATGAGATTGTTAATAGAACTAAATGAGATAACTTGTAAGTGTCAAGCCAGTGCCGACTGCCTGACAAACACAGAGTGAAATTCAGTAAATATTAACTTCTCTTTTACCCCCCTCTTGTCTTTTCCCTTCTATTCTTTACCGTCTGGTTATGATTCCTCCATTATTAAACTCTGACCTAGAGTTAATTCAATTTAAGTAGTAATGAGTCAAAAAGTGATGGAATCTTGCATTGGAGTGATTATGATCTGGGTTTGTCAAAATTCCTTCCTCTTAAAACACATTTCTGCTACACATGAGGCCATGTGGTTGACTTATTTTTGGACTGGTTGATAGCTTATAACAAATAAAAACACTTCTCCCACTAGATATATTAAAAAATAAAAAGCAAGAAAAAAATTCTGGCAAGAAAAATATTAGTTATTTCTAAATTATAGCAAAATCTCATTAATTCAGATCCTACTGAGAAAGAAGTGTCTACAAGATTTAATTGTCATTAGAATAAAAGCTATGAATAAGATTTTATAATGATACCTTACCCTACGTTATAAGGATATTAGAACCATAGTAACTTTACACATATGAAAGCAAGTGATATGATAAATGTAGTTTCCATTTTGTGAGTTTGTCAGTGGTCATAGCAGAAAATAATAAAATTTTATGTTTTAGGAAGATTCATTGAATCAGACTTTATTCAGATTTTCTAAGTTAGTACTAGATAAGTAGTCATACACTAAATCAGTGAATAAGTATTTGATAAAATACTTCCTTCAATAAGGATAAAAAATAAGTAACTGCATAACGATGCAGAGAGCATTTCAGTTTTCTTCTTAGCATGGTCATAACATGAAACTTGCATTTTGTTTGTTTTGTTTTGTTTTGTTTTTGCCTTAATTGAATTTAAGAATGTGTATGTGGTTTTGTCACAACACAGATGGAGAATTATACTCTGGAACTGCAGCTGATTTTATGGGGCGAGACTTTGCTATCTTCCGAACTCTTGGGCACCACCACCCAATCAGGACAGAGCAGCATGATTCCAGGTGGCTCAATGGTAGGTGGTTTATGAAAGAACATAGACATGTAACATGTGTAACTGTATCGAGTTACTAGAGAACTCTTTTACAGTACATGAAATATGACTTGAAATTTATTGTGCAGTTAAGCTAATGGTGGTGACTTCATGATGGTGGGTGTGAGAAAGTTCGGTAAAGAAAGAAAAGAGAGATTAAATATTCAGGAAAAGATTCATTTAGTGCCAAAGTTGAAGTTTCTCAGTAGTTAACTATGGAAAGAAAGATCTGGACCGGAGCTACGGAAGGGAGGAAATGGAAAAAGATAAGATGACTTACCAATTCTGTCTTATGGGGACACCACAACAAATCTTACAGTGTAGTATTTTTTTTTTCTTTTACATCTCTTATTGTTTCCTTGAAAACATCATCTTATATACTAGTGAATGTCAAAAATTGAATGTTATTGCAGTGTGAATAACATATTAATAGTCTTTCCAAAATTTCAAAGGTCTTTTAAATCATGATTTCATTTGATTCACATTTAATCTTAATCATCCTAAAACCCTCTCCCATTTTATAGGTTAGGATTATTATCTAATCTAGTAGAAGAATGTTTAGAACAGAAACCCAGTTTTCTGAACTTCAGGCACTGGTTTAACTACTTGATCAAGTAGATGCTTATTATTATTTATTACTATTACTCTCTTTTCTTTTTAGTATAGAAAATAATTTCGGCACAGCAGAAAATGTACAAAATGTATATACCTAAAATAAATAAATACTACTCTTATTCAAAATTTTAACTAAGCAATCTTTTTATATCCTTCTACCTAGAGTTCTTTTTTTTTTTTTTTTTGGTTAGTCATTTACACATTTACCAAAAATTTTTATAAAGGTCCCTACTATATTATTCATGGTTGTTTTTATCGTTACTTAATTATCTATATTTATACCTACCTTCAATCTTAAAAAATAAAGCCACCCAATCTCCAATTATCCCTCCATGAATTTTTTCCTGCTTGTACATAACTAATTCATAAGAATGAAGCATGAAATTTTTCCTGGTTTTACATAATTCATTAATAAGAAAGAGGCTTATGGTTTATAGTCATGTTCTCAGTAAGATGCCTGAATATCTCATTCTATGAACTTCTGCCACACTTGGTTTTCCTGCCTTATTCCAGGAACCCCAAAATTTAGTTCATCCCTTCTGTCTTCCATTAGTTATTAGAGAAAAATCACAGGTCTACCTCTAGACCTCATTGAAATTCCAAAAGACCATGAGTTGTGTGACAACTTTTGTTCTGATCGATCCTATACTTCAAAGTGACTATTCAAAACATAAAACATACCTCAAATTACCTCAATCAGCATCTCTTCCCTCCTGTGACAGCATTTCTGAATGTCCTATAATTTTTCCATGTAGTAGTGACAAAGGCATGCTCCCTGCCTCCCACGTTTGACCCTTCAGCCTTGGCTTTTAATGGCATTGATGTTCTTTGGTTAATTTAGCCAATTTACATTTCCTTTGCTATCTTTATCTCTTTTTCAGCACTGATTGCTTCCCCCAAGCTGAAATCTTACTTATCCCATGCAAAACTGTTATCTCGTGGTATGCCACAAAGTCCCAATATATCTAAGTTCATAGCCTGGTTAGGACTTGTTTCCTCAATGTTTCACTACCGTTACTTTAAACCTGGCATTCATCCAATAATTACTTCCATGAAATTATTCCTCCAAAGGACACTAATGATTTTCTATTACTTTTTATTAATCTCTACTTTGACAATGTCTCCTGCAGTATTTATCATTAACTGGCCCATTCTTTTTAAATCTCTTCTCTTAGCTTCCCTTATTTCTTGCTCTCCCAAGTTTTCTCTAAATTTGGCATCACTTCTTTATTGTTTAAAATGCTAATGATGCCTAACATAATTGATGATTGCATACAAACACTGTGGTAATCAAAGGGGATTAGACATGTAGTCAAATGTTCCTCTGCCACCAGAGGTAGACGGGGTCTCATGGTACCTGGGTGACCATGTGAGAAATGTGATGCCTCACCAGGGAAATGAAAAGGTGCTGAGATGAAGAGAAGAGCATGTGCAGAACTCCAAAAACCCAGGGGAATATTCTAGAATATCCAGTATAAATTATTAGACCTAGGATGTGTGCAGAGGCAAAATTAGCAGGAAAAAAAACTCTCTTAACGTTGCTATCTGGTTTGTTCGCAAACTGAAATATTTGTGTGGGAGGGAAAATGTTTGTTTTTCTATTTAGAAAGAAGACTTTGATCTACTAAGTACACTAAGGGGCATACAGGCTTTCTCTGTGCATGAGAAACAAAATCTCATTAGAAGATGGAATAACATAAAGGAGAGTATAGTATCCATTTCATTTTTATGGCCTTGGAGAAAAAAAAGCCATCAAGTTAAAGCTGCTTTTATGCTGCACACTCACATGTTGACAGCTGAGTCTGAAGAATTTACACTGTGGGAAAACACAGTCATTGTCCACAGCTCTGTACTTCATCTCTGAAAATGTGTAGTTCATTTGAGAATTCAGTTATCAGTCTCTCAGCACTAAACGTGAGAACTGATTTTTCCACATTAGCACAAAGGTTACATCTGACAGGGTGCAAAAAACAGAACTGCTGCAAGATGGAAGATACAGATAAGTTTGGGATAGAACCAAGGGACTCTGAATCACAAGCCTTGTGAAATTAAATACCATTACAGAATAAAATTGAAAACAATGTTTACACATTCATGCATAAAATAAATGAGTTTGAGGCATCAGCATAGACTACACAATCATATGTGTTCCAGAATTAACACATTGCTTTGCAAAGTATTTTTTAAGGGTCTTCAGGATTATTAAAATTAATTTCAGCATAGGACTTTATTTTTCTCAAATCAGTTCAACTCTTTTGGAAGAATCAGTTCACCTATTTTAGATGACTTTTAATTTTTGTTCCTGGTAAGGAAAAGCAAACAACAAAACAGTTGTCTAAAATTGGAACTTGAAGTATCTTGATTTTTTAAAATGGAGTTTCACTACTTTCATAATTAGAAAATTTATATGATAATGCCAATAAATGTTTAAATTCAGTTTTAGCAGGAAAATTTAGGAATGAATAACACTTTCATATTAAGAAACTTCAGACAATGGAGTCTGTTGTGTATTTTACATTTTAACATGTAATAGTGTTCTTAAAACATCTTCATTAGTTACGATAAACCCTAATTTAGGGTTTCTAAATATTATAACTATGTTTTATTTCAGAAAATATACTGCTATGGGTTTGGCATGATATACCAAAATCCAGTATTTTTTCTTGTACTACATAAATTTTCTCAGTACCATATGATTTCAAATTTCAATTCCAATTTCAGCTTAATGTGGAAATAAAGTAAAATTGTTCTGTGTGCATTTATAGTAAGGAAACAAATAAGTTTATGCTGCTGTTATCATAATGATATCTTAACATTTAGTATGGAAATACTACTACCTAGTTATTGTCCATATTAACCATTCATTAGAGCAGTTAGATTACTAGCCCACATTTATTTTTCTTATTTGATGGAGACTGTATTCCAATATTGTTTATGTCTTGGAGTAATAGTGGGATGATACATGATTTGGAAGAAAGACTATCTTTAGAATGAGGCAGGGTTTCACTTTACTTTGGCCCTTACATTAATAAAATGAACAGAGGTACTACCTATCTCCTATAGTTGTTGTGGAAAAATGACCACATAATAATGTATAAAAAACACTGAGCAAGTTCTTGGTATGTAGTAAGCACTTAATAAATGCTAATTATCTGGGTATCCTTTATCCCACTTCTGTTGGGTGGAGCACGCTTAGGAAGCTTGGCCTGACTCACTCTGTGAGTGATTATCTTTGAGTCAGGGTGAAAGGGCAGCCAGAGTCGGATTTAATATATGAAACCACATGGATCCCAAGGCCTGGGGAACACAAACAGACCTAATTACAATGCCTGGAGTGTGACGCCTTCCCACTCATTTCAGGAAGACCTGTTTTCTTTTAGTGGAATTTCCTAAAAGGATCGTGCCTGTAGATAGACTAACTCACTTGCTCTTTTTCTGTAATTGAAATGGTATGCAAGTCATCACTTCACTTCCTCTCACTTGTAATATTCATACCCTGATGGCTTGCCCTTATTGGAATCAGCGTAGCTTCCTCTGTGGTCATGTACTAGGATATTTCGTACTCTCTTAAGATTCAAATTTCTTCACAAAATACTCTTTTAGAGAACTAGACCCAGTGACAAAACATACGACTGCAAATAAACTATGAATACACAAGTTAACATTACACGTTACCAGATACCCAATCTCAAATCACTTGTACAGCTCTTTTAATACACTATTTCGATCTTACTATCTTTGGAGACATAAAAAACATCAGAGTATCCAATTGCATTTTCTTTAATAACTGAAACAGATCATCTAGTTTTGCATAATGTCAGACTTACGATGATGTCATTTTTGATTATTTCTTTGGCTTAAGCAAGTTAGTAATATTTTGCTGACCTTTGGGGAAAAAGCCCTCTATAAGCCTGTTTTATGGTTATTTGAGCAGATGAGTGTTAGAGAAGCTGAGTGATCATTCAGTTAAAACAACAGCAACAACAAAGGTCCTCTTAGTTTTTATAGTCAATGAAAGAAGAAAACAAGAATGCAGTATTTTAAAACGTTTGAATTATGTATTCTATGAGTAAGTAGTGTATGCATTAGCTAGCAATTCTGGAGTATCGATGTATAAAGTCACAGAAATAAAATGAGAATACTTAAGGTTATTTTCTTGAAATTATGCTGAAAATTTGAATATGCAAACTTTAGAATAATAGTTATGTCTATACCTAAACACAACTTAATAGTTAAGTTTTGTTTTCTCAGGAATCTATTACTCAGAAACATTTTCATCCTAACAAATAATGCACAACCATTAGAAATGTATCTTTTTAAACAATAGATATACACCATGAAATTATTCTACTCTCTAAATAATATTACATTTAATCAGATCACTAAATATATCTTTTTTTCATTTAAAGAGCTAAAAGTTACCAAAATATACCATCACTTGATATCCTTTATCAAGGACATACTTTCTCTGTCACTTTTTGTCTAAGGAACATAATGACTTTTAGCAAGTTTTTTGAAATTACTAATGAGGAAATATGAATAAAGCTTTGGAATAAAAATTAACTCATTAATGGCAATATATTTGAAAACTGGTTTTATTTTTTCCGGGTTTCTAAGAAAAGCGACATGAATTGTTCAAATTTGCCGTTTGAATTTTTTTTAATGTTGGGCTAAAACGTACCACTCTCAGATGTGGCATATAGGCAGCAAATTTTGAATTTCTTACTTTGAAATTAACAGTTGATGAGAGTAGAAATCTAAGATTTAGAAGTATTATTATATTTTCTCAGGGTAATCCTGCTTTTTAAATGAAAGTTGATCAAAACATGAGACAATATACTCGACAATTCTTTATATCAAAGGCAGCTTCCTTTTTCCTCTTGTTTTTTACATTTTTTTCTCTCTTGTCTCACCATCAGTTTAATGAATACACAGCCTGTCTATACCAATTTCCTCTTCTAGAGTCACTACATTCAAAGCTTGGTGGGCCTCAATAGGGATTTACTGCTGACTGGGTAATCTGGGTTCCTGTGTGCAGTGACATCAAGCAAGAGATTTACCAAGAGAAGTGGATGCCATGACAATGCATGTAACCATGGTGTGACCGGCCTCCCTGACATGGCTCTCAAAAGCTTTCCCTCTGTGAAAACAGAAGCCTATTTGCAAATTAATTAGTTTCTGGCAGCAGCTTGATTGTTGACCCAGAGTTTGTAGAGTGGAAAAACAATCAGATTAGTGTGCTCAGGGTAAAAGACCAGTGTGCACTTGCGTGTGGCTTGCTCAACTATTGAAGCTATGAATGGGGTGAAACAAATTCTATTCTGAGAAGCCCAGGCAGAGGTTAAGTGTGATGAGCCTAGAGCTCCCCAACAGCAGGGGCTGGGGAATTAAAGGATTTTGCCCAGATCAAGCTGAATGATGGGAAGCAATGCCATTGAATTTTAATGGAATGGAGAGTTTTGACCAGAAAAAAAAAAAAAAAAAAGCCACTTGTTATACCCTAATCACTCTGAGTGAAAGGAATGGGTTTACAATATTATGAAATATTCAATGTAGGTTTGATGCAAATACTTTCAGAATAGAAGATTTCAGGAACTTTCACAGTGGAAGATATTAATGACAATATCACAAAAGGTCATATAATATTTAAATTTTTTAAAGTTCCAAAATAACCTGCCTTTACATGTTGATAAAATATGTGTTCATATATCTACTCTACTATTCTATAAGATGTAATTCTCAGATGCACTATAAAATGAATACTGAGACAGAGGGAAATGTTGACTTATGAGAATATATTTTCTCGTATTTATTTTTACAAATATCAGTTTAGATAATTATACCTAGAAATTGTGTCTGCAGGCTTAGCACAAATTCTGGATGCAATTTTTTTATTAATTAAAATTTATTTTAATAAGGTTATTGATTATGCTTAATTTTATAAGTTGCATAACACTTTAAGCCATATATACATTTATTTTTAGATATAACTGTTAGATTTCTCCCTAAATACAGCACTGATTACTATCACAATACTCTCCCATTCAAAAATCATTTATGTCTCTCAATTTACAAGCAAATTGAATCCAGATTCTGCTGCCTGTCAAGTCCTTTATCATCTAATCCTAAGTGACCTCTCCAATATTAAACTCTACCATACTCAAATCAAATAGAGCTGGTGGCCTTCAAATTTGCTGTCTTTTTCATATAGCCTCACCATTTGCCCACGGGATTTTAAATGTTTCCACCTTTGAACCCCAAGACCAGATAGATGTATGTTTGTAGTTATCACAGGGCCTAACATCCAGCCTCTTACCCTAGGATATATGAAATAAGAAACTAATGAATCTCTTCATGGGCCCTAAAGTTAATCTGCCTCAGTTTGTATCCCAGGTCCTCCATTTATTACTTATGTGACTTTGGGAGTCATTTAAGTCATTTATATTTGCCACACATTTATGGTTTGTAAGAAAGGGTTAATAGTAATATCTCATACTGTTTTTCTGAGAATGCATGAGACAGTGTGTATAGGGTAATCAGAACAGTATCTGATAATATAGTAAATGCTCATGTTAACTGTGATTGCTGCTGCTGTTACCTATATACACCTCTATGCAAAGTAGACAATACACATTTAGTAAATTGATACAACAAACAACTCTGAAATTTATGCTTGTCTTCCTTAGAATGTTGTCAAGCTATTTGGTTATGTTTTAATTGATAGCTACTATCATTATATGGGGAAATTAGTACACCAGGAATATTTAATATGTTTCTAGTAGTAGTTTTAGCTTTAGTATTAAAATCATAAAACACATTGTGTTTTACAAAATTAGAAGATGAAACAACGAAATTATGAAGAATAGCCAAGGCTAAATTGTAATGAAATGTGTTTCTGTACGTGTTAATTTATCTCTAGGAAGTACAATACTTATAACTTAATAAACTTAAATAAATAAACAATTAGGTTAATTCTCCATTAAATTTTTTTCAATAAAATGGTTAAGAAGACATTAACTGCATTTATAACTCTCCTACTACATCACAGTTTAACATTTAAATTTTTCATGAGGGGTCATCAACTATAATCTTTGGGATGATTGTTAACAGCGTGGAGTTTCTGGAGACCTACTGTCTGACTTTGGCAACTGTAAACAGATCTCTTTGTGATCTAGTGTAAGCTCTCTGTGATCAATTTCTCCTTTTCAAATGAGAATAACTGCAGTTTCTCTCTCATTTGGTTGTTATGAGAATCACATATGAATTAATTTGTGTAATGCATTTGGAAAAATAACTACTACAAAAATCAAAAAATTCAACTGATATTTTCTTAATATTGTGTAAGAATTTTAATGAATGGAACAATTAAAATACATAAATATACCGAGTTGCTAAAAACGTAGTAAAATGCACAGTCTCATTAAACTGTGCAGCCACATATTGCTAGGAAAGCAATCAAAGTGGCGTAGGGAAAACAAGACCAGATGAAGTGATAGTGATCTATGTCCTTGCCTTAGACTGAATCTATACATACAGGAATTCTTGCCTAATGGTGTCTGCTCATTTTGATAAAAATAAATTGACTCTGCTTCCATAAAAAGAAAAAGCATTTTTCTAAGCTTAGTGACATACCTATTGGTAAGTTACTTACACATGACAAAAAGGCATTAAAAATGTTCTAAGCTTCGTATATCAACTAAAAATGTTATTCAGGTAAAGGGTCTTTAAAAATGTTTCCCCAATAATACTGGTAAAGAAGATGTGCATCTAGATGCCCTTAAAATAAACATTTTCAAGGTAGAAATATATGGGTTACTACATGACTAAAGAAATTAGACAAGAGAATATCAAAGTCCTTGTTCTCAGCCATATATCAGTTTCCTATGGTACTTTCTTATTATCACATACGTTTTGCATTTTAAGTTGTATACCATTATATATTTGTTATTATTATTTTAAAAATCTATTCAAAAATAGGGTTATACTTTTAAAATGAATCATAATTTGTTTCTAGCAGTAATTTTATAAGTTAATATGGGTGCAGTTTTGTCATTAGAAGTATGGTTTTTATTACTTTGCTTGAAGATTTGCTAAATTTTAATCATTGTTGGATTTAACATAGGCTAATAGTGTAAGACACTCATCAAAATTGTAACTTTTCAACGTGTTTACAAATTTGTCTGAATTATTTTAAATCCAAATAATAATCTCTACAAATAATGTAAAAATTAGGCAGGTATGGTGGCATGCACCTGTAGTCCCAGTTACTTGGGAGGCTGAGGTGGGAGGATTACCTGAGCCTGGGAGGTCAAGGCTGTGGTGAGCCATGATCATGCTAGGGCACGCCAGCCTAGGTGACAGAGCCAGACCTTGTCTCAGACAACAACAACAACAACAACAAATAAACAAAAGATGCCAGGGCTTTGATATCACAGAGAGCTTTCCCATACATTTATAAGGGTATTTATGGAAAACTGGTGTTGCTATTCTCATTAATTAATTGGAATTATTACATATTCTCTAGGGTAGGAAAACAGGTAATCCTTAAGAGAAAACAAAATTGAAAAAAAGGAAAAAAAAAGCTTAGCTGTTTGGAAGGAATCTGCAAAGAATGTTGAAGGAGAGGAAGGAAGAAAGGGAAAAAAGAAAATAATTCCTAATGGCTAATAATAATTTCCTGATGAGATTTTTGTCATTACTTGATTATATTAAACATGTATCATCTTAATAAAATCAATGACGTCAACAAACTGAAATAAATATCCCCAAACTGTACCATATAGTCTGCTATCCAAATGTTTAACTCTCAATTTTATAATGCAAGTTACAGGTGATACATACTTAAGGACTTTTTTATAAGCTCAAAACATTAAAAAAAATGTTACTGGAACATATATTAATTCCTAAGAACACTCAGATTACCATTTTATATCTGACCATATGGTTGTCCATAAAAACAATTAAGATACTATGTAATATAATATGATAGAGGTAAAATAGCTACATTATTAATGAGAAGTTAAGACTAGGTATTTCTCTACAGAGATTAAACTATTCATTTCAGTAACTGTTTATCAATTTGTTTCTTTTTAAATTTTTGATTTTCAGTAAGTATTTTTATATTCTCAATTCTAGTCTCTTCTCCTCTCATTCAACAATGTTTCTATTTACCTGTAGAAAATTTAGGTTTCTAAATCACCCCAGTTACACAGAATATTATTCTCTTCTCATTTCCCTACTGCTGATATAAGTCCTCCTAGAATCACTGATAATAGCACAGTGTATGAACTACATTTGGTAGCTACCAATATATACTCTAGCAACTTCCATTTTTTTACATGCAAATAGCATCCACTAGGTTCAAGGAACTGTTATAAGAAACAAAATTAAGTGAAAACCCTGCTTTCCAGGATAAAACTATAGTACTTTTTATCTAATGAAAAACCCTAGAAGTCTTAATACATCTATAGGATCATATTCATATATTTCCAAAATGTCTTTATATCTCAAAACCATTGTTTAACCCATAGAGTAAGAGAGGAGTTACTATCCATCTCCCTTTAGGTTAAATAAATTTTTGGATCCCATTGATTTTCAGGCTCTCAATCTAGTATCCCAACTACAGACTGGGATTTTACTACAAAATGAAAGCAGGATATGACAACTTATGTGGCAGGCTTTCCTTTGTCTAAATATACCCAGTCTTCTCTTAGAAAGCGTGTGTACAAGAGAGTTCAAAACAAGAAATTGGAAATTATTGTTTTAAGTTTTGAAGAAAAGGACGGGAATCAGTTGGAACCAGAAAAACTGTATATATTATTTCTAGATTATATGACTGTAGATTTTTAAATTATGTTATCTCAGTGACAAATGTCCCTAACTATAAGTAAATTGTGAACAGGAATCATAGAAAAAATAATGAGATGAAAAATATATTGGTGTTCAGAAAGAAGTAATCAGAGATTGGGGAGAAACCAGAAACAGTATTCTTTTCTATTCAGTAGAAGCTTGATAACTGACACCCTGGACTATCATCACAGTAAAATAAGGTCTCTTCAGCTAGTCTCTGCACTTTAAAAGCCACACATAAAATGATAATAAATTAATTAATAAGAATACTCATGGCTCTTGATCCAGACATTTTTCTCAGAGTTAAGGGATTTTATTTTGCTTTAAGATTTTAATTCTTTTCTTTGATTATTTAAAGGAATGAATAAATAGGAACTTAAAAATACATGTTCTGAAAAATTTTCTTAAGTAATTTTTTTCATCTTAATGAATGATAAACACGGTAATACTCTTACAATATGGACAATAAATATTTAACATGTTATTTGCTAGATAATTTTTACATACCAGTAATTTTACTGCCTTCCTATTTTATGATTAAAGAAATAAAACGCACAGTCATTTCCCAATTTCTTTGGTTTTTACTATATAAATGTGTAAATTGTGTTTGTTGGCATATTTTTTAAATTGCCTTTCTATTTACATAAAATCTCTAAGCATTTTCGTTGGTCTCAGTAAGATATGGAGGCGTATTATTTCAAAAGATGGGCAAATATATTTTCTTTGTTGTTTTTAACTAATAAATATATGTATAACATGTCTTATAGATGGTCTAATAGTTTTATTCTAATTAATATCTAATTATAGAAAACTCAGCATTGTCCAGGAATAATGATTCTAGGTATTTTCTAATAGTTGTTTTATGGGAAAAGGTAGAAAATAGTAGTTCCACTAGAAAGTAAACCTAACTTAAATTTAATTTATAAAGATATTGGAAACCGTTTCTTTGTGCTAATAAAATAAGATGAGAGGAACCATGTGCTTATTCAAAAGAAAGTTGGAAGTATCAGATTAGTTTAGAAAAAACTTTATTAGTC
This sequence comes from Pongo abelii, assembly GCF_028885655.2. Classification (NCBI taxonomy): domain Eukaryota; kingdom Metazoa; phylum Chordata; class Mammalia; order Primates; family Hominidae; genus Pongo; species Pongo abelii. The sequence continues at coordinate 92,460,904 of NC_071991.2, forward strand.
TTGATGAGGTACCTAGGCAAACAACTCCATATGAGCACTCAAATAAGGGAAAAAAAAAAAAAAAAACCAAAAACCAAGAAATAGGATTAATGGACTGCCTGCACCGAACAAAGACCAATACTTCATTATAGTCATAAGCAGCAATTTAGAACTGTACCCCCCAAATTGTAGGTGTCGTGACATTGGTGTTATTACACTGAGTATTTGAAAGTTTATCATTAAAAGCAATATTTGAAAAATTGGCAGTCTTACAGAAGTAAATATTTGAAATAATCATGAACAACAGAGAGCCTATATTTGTATTGTATTTTATTATCTTCAAAGTGCTATCTACAAGATCACTTCCAAACTGTAGATAATCAAATTAAGTAATCTGCAAAAGTTAGTTGTAAACTGATATTTAGTGATAACTGAGATTAAATTAATTTTACCATTAATTTTATGAAATTAATTTTATCATGTTAAAAATTTACATATTTCTGCAATTTGCAAAATATTTACATGTAAGGAATGTTCGTCTAGTCAGATATATACTGTTCCAAGATAAGATAAAAGAGCATACCAGGCCAGGCACAGTGGCTCATGCCTGTAATCTCAGTAACTTGGGAGGCCGAGGCACGCGGATCAAGACCAGCCTAGCCAACATGATGAGACCCTGTCTCTACTCAAAATACGAAAATTAGCCAGGTGTGGTGGTATGTGCTTATGGTCCCAGCTACTTGGGAGGCTGAGTCAGGAGAATCACTTGAACCTGGGAAGGGAAAGTGACAGTGAGCTGAGGTCACGCCGGGGAATTCCAGGCTGGATGACAGAGTAAAACTCTGCCTAGGAAAAAAAAAAATTTAAAAACAAAAAATTGCCAAAGTTGAAGGATTCTATCATACCATAGTTCACAAACCAAAGATTTGTGTTATTTATACATAGTTAAAATCACTGAAAACTTAGCTTGTATAGACCCTTGCTACTACCTGTGTGGCTCTTGAACTAAAAGGATGTGCATCCATGGGATCTTGTTCAAAATGTGGACTCTCAGGGCCCATCCAGTTCTATTGAATGAGAATCTGTACCTATCAAGAGCCCACATTAAAATTTGAGAAGGACTCAACTAAACTACCAAAGTATATTATACTTTTGATTACTAAAAGCGACATAAAAGTGGTTTTTGTTCCCTTCTACCTGAATAGATTATTTTATATCCCTACTTTTAGCACAAAATAATGTGTATGACAGGGCAGATGTGTTATTATTTAGATTCAATTTACTGCTCATTTGTGATCTAATTCAAATTTTGCAATTTAAGAGGGCTAAATTATTTGTCCATCTCAAATTAGTGGATTATTCCATTTAAGCTAGGAAGATAAAAACATAGGCTAAGTGTATTCTTTGAACAGGTAGGTTGGATTTTCAAGCAACAATTAATGAAAGCCCATCTAACACTGCTCAAACCATTTCACTGAGACAGGGTCAGATTAATACAGCTGCTAGCACTATTACAAATTTTTGCTTTTAAATTTTTCTTTTTTAAAAAAAAATTCTCTTTATGATAGCCTAAAAATTTTCCATAACTACATGTTAAGAATTAAAAAAATATGTAGTAGAGGTCGTGACTTTTGGGTTTCAAGAAAAGTCTCAAAGTACAGTGGTTTAAAACAGTTGTTTTCAGAAGAGGTTATTATGAATTAACTGTCTTTAACTGGAACCACACAAAGACTAATGGTGTATTTTAAATAATAAATAGAGTGATAAAACAGCCAATAGTATTTATAATATGCAGTAATTTGCAATTTTTTTCCCTGTAAACATCTTTTTGTCAGAAGCTCTCAGTAAAGAAAAACAAGGAAGATTTTTAGTGCAAGAGAACAAGTTAAAACTCAAATATGAAACCACAAATTATACATCTTATGTTACAACCTTAAATTTTATGTCATAACCTTAAACTTTAAATTATAGCTATGTAATATGATTTATATAAATAAAATATCACTTCCCCAATATAAAAAGAACTCTTCAAATTCATGTAAATATAACAACTTTTGTATTATTTAGTTCACCAAGATAGGATACTAAACAAATTAATAATAATTATTTATTTTCAATATATTATGATTAGAAAAGTTCAAAAAACATGGTAGTTAATGTTAAATTTGAATTCTTATTTCTTAAAGGATAATAAGATCTTTCAGATTAAACACAATGTGTGATAAGAATTGTTTTGCACGAATTCTAATTACTTAGAAAATTATGCTATAAATTATCTGCTTTTCTGCCTGGAGTTTCCTTCTTCATATAATTAGGCATTTTCAAGAATCAAAACTATTATTGTCTCTTATGAACAAAAGCTATAGAAACTGCTAATTATATTGCAGTTAAACATGTTTTTCTTCTTTGTAGAGATCCTGAATTTCTGGTGTTTTTGAGAACATTTTTTGACCATGGAATAATAGAAGTGCTGTAGCTCCTCTTGTGTAGCAATCAGTATAATTAGGTTCTATCTATAATCACATTCATGTTATTAAAAAGTTGCCATGGTCTGTGTCAAATAAAAATTGACCTAAATCTTTCCTGGTCCCTAACTCATTATTTTATTTTAAGAATCAAGCCACATTCTTATAGATATCTCCCTTTCACTAGACCCCTGGGGACTAATCAGGGGCAACTTGGAGGACAAGCCACACTGCCAATGCCATCCTCTAATGAACACTTGAACTCCTAGCATGCCCTAGGAAACAGGTGGCCATCAAAACAAACTTTCTCCATTTTGCATAAAATTAACTTTTTATTTCACTGTGTAAATGTTTTGTGAGATTATGTATTCAACAATTTTTGACAAAGTAAGTTTTATGATTATGTGACAATTTTTTTATTTTGAATAAAACAGTTACTGGAATTCACAAATACCAATATTTTTATCTGTAGATTCTGACCTATTTTTCAGAGGAAAGAAAGTAAGCATAAACTGAGTATATGCTTATATTTTAGGACACTTGATTTTTTATTTTTTTATTTTTTTATTTTTTTGAGAGGGAGTCTTGCTCCGTCACCAGGCTGGAGTGCAGTGGCGTGATCTCAGCTCACTGCAACCTCCGCTTCCCAGGTTCAAGCAATTCTCCTGCCTCAGCCTCCTGAGTAGCTGCGATTACAGGCACGTGCCACCACGCCCAGCTAATTTTTCTATTTTTAGTAGAGACGGGGTTTCACCATGTTGGTCAGGCTGGTCTCAATCTCGTGACCTCGTGATCCACCCGCCTCGGCCTCCCAAAGTGCTGGGATTACAGGCATGAGCCACCGTGCCCAGCCTATTTTTTATTTTTTATTTTTTGGAGATGGAGTTTCACTCTTGTTGCCGTGCAATGGCGCCATCTCGGCTCACCACAAACTCCGCCACCTAGGTTCAAGCAATTCTCCTGCCTCAGCCTCCTGAGTAGCTGAGATTACGGGCATGCACCACCACACCCGGCTGATTTTTTCGTATTTTTAGTAGAGACGGGGTTTTTCCATGTTGGTCAGGCTACTCTGGAACTCCCGACCTCAGGTGATCCACCCACCTCAGCCTCCCAAAGTGCTGGGATTACAGGCGTGACCCACCGCACCCGGCCAGGACACTTTAATACAAAAAACATTAAATTATTATTACGTATTCGCTTTTGTTTTTCCATTGCTTAGCGGTTTTGTTTGTTTGGTTTTTGACCATGTTTATTGTCAATCAGTTTATCTTTGACTCATGTATAGAATATGTGGGCAAGAAAATTATATGAAACCTTTAAGAAGCGTTTTAGAGCATAGACAAAGATGAAAAAGATTTTCAGGTCATCCAACTTACATGAGATTGTAATATCACCAATAAAAATACTGGACAGGGCCAGGTACAGTGGCTCACACCTGTAATCCCAGCAATTTGGGGCCGAGGCAGGTGGATCACAAGGTCAGGAGATTGAGACCATCCTGGCCAATATGGTGAAATCCTGTCTCTATTAGAATACAAAAAACTAGCGAAGCGTGGTGGCACGCACCTGTAGTCCCAGCTACTCGGGAGGCTCAGGCATGGGAATCCCTTGAATCCGTGAGGCGGAGGTTGTAGTGAGCCGAGATGGCACCACTGCACCCCAGCCTGGAGACAGAGCAAGACTCCGTCTCAAAAAAAAAAAAAAAAAAAAAAAACTGGACAAAAAGTAAAACTAGAAGCAAATATATTTATGAATATCCAAATATTCCAAATAAAATTATACAATCTATCTGTTAAAGAATTTTCTTAGCTCAGTTCATTAACTTAATATTTAAAATGAAATATGTGCTTTCCCCAGTACAATGTCAAAAATTAGATAAAATCATTGTTTTTCTGATCAATTTAAATATGCTAGCTAGGAGAAGAAGAAAATGTTCTTAACGTAATGAAGAAAGGGTTGAATTCCAATTAAAGTTCTTAATGGATAAAAATACATTATTAATCCAAGGAGTCTGTTATTATAATTGTTATTTGAAAAACATATATGTGTATATGAGATGCATCTTAAACTTATCTAGACTCCTTATTTTAAACATAACCAATGAGTGAGATATGACTGTGGATTGCAGAAAGAGTTGAAAGGAAGAATTGGTATATTTTTCTTTTTTCTCAGAGAGATTTGAATCATGCCTGTACTATATCTTTTTGGTGTGTTCAATTTTTTTTAGCTCCTGCTGAAGCACTGAAACTTTTAAAAAAATAAATCACACACACTTAAACGTATTTGTTTCATCTCATTTAATAAAGCAGAGTAAGCATACTGTCTAAAAATTTGATGAACTTCCTGGCAAAGGGAAGAAAAACGTGCTCTAATTTAAAAATGAGGTAGGTTAGGAAATACCATGTTTCTTGAATCACTACCAATTTTCCCTTTAAAGAGAAGGTTTTAGTGTGAAGTCATTGATTAAGTAAAATCATATAAATTACTTGCTATCACAGAGCAAAGGCTTTCTAAATAGAAAGTTCTATATTATTTGGCTGTAGGATATGAAGGTTTGCTGCCTTGGTTTACTTCATCCAAGTTCAAAAGTTATTTTTAATTGCATTGTAGAAAAATGTTGTAATTACTTCTTGAACATGAGCCACACTGAGAGGATAATTTTGTTTTTAAAGAGCAGTGTGTTTTTATTTATATTCCACTTAATTTTCTTTTATATTGACATGTCTTGCGTTGACAATGTAAAAAGATGATCATCTTTTCCTCCAAATCTTTTCAATTTTATGGAAACTCATTAGAAACATCTGTTTTGTCTTCATGTCTTTAAATGTAATCAAGGTCAATATCCAAATTACTACTTTCTAAAATATGTGTTTGTGTGTGTGTATGTGGAAGGGATGTGTGTGCAAATGTGAAACCTTATGAGATAATAAAAAAATTGTTCCTAGAGATTATTTACTGAATGAAATTATATCAGATATTCTCAAAAGACAAGAGCATCTAATCTAATCACACACTAGGTTTATATCTAATGTAATTCAAAAGCATAATAATGTAAATTATGAAAGACAGTTGATGATGATGGATGAATACATTTACACTATGAATTTATTTATTGAAGACCTAATGCAAAGAAGCATCTGTAAATATGGCAGCTTCCTGCAGTTAAGAGGGAATAAATAACCAAATATTATAGAAATGCCTATAAACATTATAAAATAGCTAGATTAATCAAAACACATTGAAATCCTTCCAATCCATATTTAACATTATAAAATATAAACCTCTAAATCATTATTTGTAGTGAACTTGTAAATAACAAGATATTTTGTGCAACTTTCGCAATCTGCAATGGACAAAAAGCACTGTAAAAATATTTTTTAAGGGCACATAATTATGTCATCCCACATTGAAATATTGAAGAATTGTCTCTTAAACAGTCATTAGAAAACACCACATACTTACAAGATAAAAGAGTTTAGGTGTAGGTCACAATTTAGTAGATAATAATTATCAAATCATGACATAAAATAACAAAAAAAGTTATATAAATTTTGACATATCCATTTAGTCTAAATTAGATTAATATGCCCAGTACTTTCCTTGAAACATGTTTTGTGCTCAGCACTATATTCCTGCAATTCAATTTGAGGCATTCATTCACCATGGTAGAAAAGTTATTCTAAGATATCAGGATGGGAATCAATCAATCAATAATATAGAAATACAAAGTTGAAATGTGACGGAATTGGCTCTCGCCTGTAATCTCAGCACTTTGGGAGGCGAGGCCGAGGCGGGCAGATTGCGAGGTCAGGAGATTGAGACCATCCTGGCTGACATGGTGAAACCCTGTCTCTACTAAAAATACAAAAAAATAAAAAATAAAAATTAGCAGGGGATGGTGCACACGCCTGTAGTCCCAGCTACTCGGGAGGCTGAGGCAGGAGAATCACGTGAACCCAGGTGGCAGAGGTTTCCGTCAGCCGAGATCGTGCTACTGCATTCCAGCCTGGGCAACAGAGTGAGACTCCATCTCAAAATAAATAAATAAGTTAAACAAACAAACAAACAAACTTTATTTATTATATATTTAATTTTCAAAAGTAATTCTATGGCATATAGCCAGTTACATTATAAAAAGTTTTCTATTGAATTATAAGATGTTAAAGACCATAATATTTAAGTAAAAATAATATACTTTGTTGATTTTGTTCCAGTTTAAGGATAAGTGTGAACCATTAGGATAAGGACAGTACTAGCAAAAGAAACTAAATGATATCATTTATCACCCATTATAATTATTGTATTTACATATTGTATTTTCTTAGTTTTGCCTTAATCGTTATATTCACCTAAGTTCACCTTTGCTGAATGTTAAAAACAAATGCTACTTTTTTGTTTTTGGGAAGCATAAAAGTATTTTTCTAATATTTTGATATGAAAAATTTCAAAAACAGGAAAGTTAAAATAATTTTACAGCTATAAAGCTTTGTTTCCCACCTAGATTCTATAAATTTACAATTTACTACAATGTATCATGTATCTCTCCCATCACTCCTCTCTCCATTCACCAATCATCTTTCTTTTTATTAAGGCAAAGTAGCTTCGGACATCAGTATACCCTTCTTACCCGATTAATAATGATATGTCTTTCACTTCCATTTTCAGAAATAATACTTGTATTTTGATGACACACTTTAGAAAACGACACACTTTAGAAAATGATTTTTGGTGGTAAACACATTTCTTAATAATGAAGCAGAAGTAATCAACCATGAGATAACAATAAAGATAGATATTTCACAATAGTACGTTGTTCTAAGTCCAGGTATATCAGCTCTATTATCTTTATAATGTCTCCAAATTCTTACTTTATGAGTGAGAACTCAAGACAGAGATGTTAACTTGCTCATGGTCACACAGTAACTAAATGGTGGAGCTAAACTGGATACTGTGACAGCTTCTTAACACTGCCATCATCTCCATGAAGGCAGTTTATAAACCACAAGCCAATTATGTAAGTATATATAATAGTGTCTGTTTGAGTTCAAGTAACCAAGTACCCTAAAGTGTAATATATTGTTAGGAACTAGAGAGGATTCAAAGATTAATGGCAAACTCTAACTAAAAACAAACAAACAAACTTAGTGAAATAGAAATAGAAACCCAGATTTGTATTGCTCTAAAGAATAAACTAGTGCTGGTTGGCCGGTAACTCACTGAAAATCAAACAAAATACTGCATTATAAAAATGCAGAAGAGAAATTTCCACCTGACAAATTTAGAGAAAGGACTTGTGAAATATATTTGAAAATGGTCTTGAAAAATTGTCATGATTCTTGGTAAAGGAATTTTCATAAATAAAGTAATTTAAGAATAAAAGTTGTGGGAATCCCAAGTGGTAAGATAGGAGGATACAAGGAAATTCAACTGGGAGTGAGCCTAGACTTGGGTATATCCAGGGGTTAGGTAGCAGAGACATTGCATGTATTTTAAAGTCATCTGAATTTGCTTAGTCAATGAAAAACCATTAAAAAATTGTGTATATTTAGAGATATACCTTGTAAATATTGTAAAATATTGATTTGGAAGAAAATTATTTAAAGCAGTGGTCCGTTTTTTTATAGGTACACACACACATAATTTTACTTGCAGTTTTTTTTTAACTTTTATTTTAGGTTTGGGGGTACATGTGAAGGTTTGCTTTATAGGTAAACTCATGTCACAGGGGTTTGTTGTACAGGTTATTTCATCACTCAGGTATTGAGCCTAGTACCCAATAGTTATTTTTTTCTGCTTCTCTCCCTTTTCCCACCCTCTACCCTCAAGTAGAGACCAGTGTCTGTTCCCTTCTTTGTGTTCATAAGTGGTTATCATTTAGCTGCCTCTTATAAGTGAGAACATGCAGTATTTGGTTTTCTGTTCCTGTGTTAGTTTGCTAAGGATAATAGCCTCTGGCTCCATCCATGTTCCTATAAAAGACATGATCTCATTCTTTTTTATGGCTGCATAGTATTCCATGGTGTACATGTACTAATTACATTTTTAAATTCAATTTGTCATTGATGGGCATTTAGGTTGATTCCATGTCTTTGCTATTGTGAACAGTGCTACAAAAAACATTCATGTGCACGTGTCTTTATGGTACAATGATTTATATTCCTCTTGGTATATACCTAGTAATGGGTTCACTGGGTTGCATGGTAGTTCAAAGCAGGGGACTCGTTCTAGAGGTCACATCAATACTCTAGGAGAGAGATGAGAAGACTTTAAATAGAAAACAAATAAATAAGCTAAAAATATTCTAAAAATTATTAGTAGAGAATTGGTAGTAATTGCCAGTTAAATAGATATGGGAGATGAAACTGAAAAGATGAAAGTGGAAAAACATGTTCTCCTCAAAGTCAGGGTTGCGTAAGAGATACAAGGTACTTAATTTGATTTAAGGTACAGAGTCGAGAGCACTCCACACCACAGTGATATTCGTGATGACTTTATGTATTTATGCTTGTAAGTCCAATATCCCAAAGCCTTTCACTTCTTCTTCGGTCATTTGCCTTTATGGGGAAAACTATGAACCGTTGCTTTTGGTTATGACCATTTAGTTCAAATAGACTTATTTTGTAGTGCTGGAAGGTAGCAAGCTTTCCCGCTATTCTCTTGATTAATGATTAAAAAGTATATTAAAATAGCAAACCAAATAACCAAATAGTGTAGAAGTACATGCAACTTAGAGACATATTGCAAATTATATAGGTGCAAACACTCCATGTAGCTTGAGGCAGTAGAAGGAACTCGGCTCTTGTTATGCCCTGGCTCTGCCAGTTACTAGTTTGTACCTTGAACATTCGCTGGGTCTTAATCCCAGGATTTCTTTCTGGGGTATGTGTGGATTAAATAATGCAGATAGTACAGAAGGAAAGGGTGCAATAAACAGTATCTATTATTTTCACTTGCTTTCTGTGTTTATCTTTCATTCTAATCAGCCTTTCTCTCTCTCCTGATGTGACTCATCTTGAACTTTTCTTGGGGTTAAATTATCCCAAAGGCTTTTCACAGTTTCCCAGCCAGCTAGCATCAGAAGTTTTTCCAGGCCTGTTCCTTGGCAGCCAGAGGTTTTTCTATTCCACAGCCAAAAATGATATATCTCCTCTGCTTAGGCTGTTAGCTAAGAATGTGAGATGACCTTATGTTGCATTCCCTGCATTCTTAATGTGCTGAAAGTTCCCATTCATGGTCTATTGATTCTTTGGGGCTTTTGTTTTCTGTATGTTGTGGCATAGCTGAAAAGGGAAGAAACCAGTCACTGTGGCTGCCATCCTGGTGTGCTGGCAGTCATCTGGTGATAATTATCCCCCATTACCAATTTCCCAGCTAGCTTCTTTGTAAATATTTTGAAGCCTGAGACTGTGATATTGGAAATATTAATATAGTTTTATAATTTACATAATTTATAATTAGTCTTTGTTGATCTTAGTTGTCTGTAGCAGGGTTTTAGAATCCTTATCAGCTACCAACTTACTTCCACTGGTAATTTAAGTTTATGTTACCATTATTTATTTTTATTTATTTATTTATTCATTTAAAGACAGGGTCTCGCTTTGTCACCCAGGCTGGAGTGCAGTGGCACCATCTCAGCTCACTGCAACCTCCACCTCCTGAGTTCAAGAGATTCTCCTGCCTCAGCCTCCCAAGTAACTGGGTCCACAGGTGCCCACCACCATGCCCAGCTACTTTTTGTGTTTTAGTAGAGATGGGGTTTCACCATATTGGCCAGGCTGGTCTCGAACTCCTCACCTCAAGTGATCCACCTGCCTCGGCCTCCCAAAGTTCTGGGATTACAGGCATGAGCCACCGCACCTGATCTTATGTTACCATTAACTTTTAAACATATATTTTTATACAATATTTCACAAAGTTTTAAAAACAATGTTATAAATTAATAACAGCTAGCAATTTTGAAGACCAATAATATGCTTGGCATTGGCAGATAGATAGATGTACGTGTATTCCCTAATTAATTCTCCCAACACGCCTCAAAGATATGTACTTTCTGATAGTCAAGTAACTGAGGCTAGTTGATTTCTTTTTCTTTTTTCTTTTATTGTGGTGGGGCATGGGGTGTGCAGGGACAGAGTCTCCGCTCTTGCCCAGGCTGCAGTGCAGTGGTGCGATCTCAGCATACTGCAACCTCCGCCTCCCGGGTTCAAGCAATTCTCGTGCCTCAGCCTCCCGAGTAGCTGGGATTATAGGTGTGTGCCACCATACCTGTCTAATTTTTTTTTTGTATTTTTAGTAGAGATGAGGTTTCATCATGTTGGCCAGGCTGGTCTCAACCTCCTGGCCTCAAGTGATTCACCCGCCTCGGCCTCCCCGTGGTGCTGGGATTACAGGCGTGAGCCACCGCGCCCCGCCAAGTTGATATTTTTGAAGTAACAAATCTAGTGACTGGGAGAAGCCTAATTTCTACCCATTTTCTCTGAATCCTATCACAGAACAGTTTTTATGTAAGTACAGTGAAGGAAAAACTTGCTTCTTTTTATTATGTTGCTTTCTGAAAGAGTTTTCCTTCATAGTGATAATGTCAGTGGGACCTCCTTTAAAGTGTGAAGAAAAGAATGTGTATGTATATTTCTGTGAACTATCTAATTTTTTTTTTTTTTTTTTTGAGACAGAGTCTCAATGTCGCCCAGGCTGGAGTGCAGTGGCGCTATCTAGGCTCACTGCAAGCTCTGCCTCCCGGGTTCACGCCATTCTCCTGCCTCAGCCTCCCGAGTAGCTGGGACTACAGGCGCCCGCCACCACGCCCGGCTAATTTTTTGTATTTTTTAGTAGAGACGGGGTTTCACCGTGTTAGCCAGGATGGTCTCGATCTCCTGACCTCGTGATCCACCCGCCTCGGCCTCCCAAAGTGCTGGGATTACAGGCGTGAGCCATCGCGCCCGGCACTATCTACATTTTAAAGCCTTGTTTTTTCCTTTCATAGATGGTGTTCCTATTGATTCAGAGAGAGAGGGGATTTCTGTCATTTTTCTGTAGTGGGATTATATATTCCTCCTTCCCTGCTCTGCAACCTCTGACATGTTTTTCAAGAGGATTGGCTCAGTGGTTCATGGTGTGAAATTAACTAGGCCTTGCAGCACTTGTGCGAAAGAGTTTATAATTATTAATTCCATTTTTACAAATGAAATTTATATAATTTGTGTCCTAGAAAACCAATATGTATCCCAACTTTTAAATTTACAGATACTACAAATGCCTTAATTAGTCATTCTGTACATTTGATTAATTCTCAGAAAAAATATTTTTGTTCTTGTCCTTTGGGGGGCTTGTTGGTGGAAGGGATAGGTCCAGCCAAATGCTGGTCAAAATGTTGCTGTACTAGACATTCAGTCTGATTCTAATGCTGAGAGTAGCAAAATGCATTCATTATTTAAATAAGCTCAAGCTGCCAAATGAATCATAAGTGCAGCCGCGTGTCCTGTGCCAAGGTGTCATTTTCATTAAGTGTAAGATTGCACCTGAAGGACAGTTTAATTTGCAGCTGCTAAAAATATTTCAACAGAGTGGTACTGTTACAAGTGGCAGGTGGTGCCGAAACGTGAATTTTGCAAGAAATGCCATCTGAGGGATGAGGTATGGAAGAATGTCAAGGAGGTGGTAAAGGAGATAAAGGGGAAAGAGAGAAGAGTGGTTTATTTACTCAGCGTTTATTGCTGTTATCACGACTAAAGATTCCATGCTTCACATGATAGCATTGGCCCAAGATTAGTAAATGTGATTGTTTGTTCAGCTTCCACTATGTGCTGAGGACATTGCAAAATTGCCGTGGTATCTGTAAATACAAAGTTTCTTCCCCAAAGGCATACCACTTAAGCTATGCAGATGCAAGAATCCTTCTCAATTCTATTTACCTTTCATAGTGTTTACATTGCAGTTTTATGGCAGTGAGATTAGTGCACTTTGATCTTGCTAAAATGGATATTGCCACTTCCTTTTGATGTTCAGCTTTTAATATACATTCACAATGACTTTCTGCTTCACAAAGCAAGAAATCTTTTCAAATTAATTTCAAAAATATTTTCTTACACTATTGTTAGATGGCATTTTGTGAACAGAGTAGATAACATTTTCATGTAGAAAGATATCCAGGGTCACTGTATACATTATTAAAGATCTGTATATGTGTCAATTAGTTTCAGTGGCCACATTGAAATCAATAATTTCTATCTGCAGGCTGAAAATAGGTATTCTCTACTTTAATGGGCCACAGGACACAGGTTTAAAAAGAAAACCTAATTATTAGATTTGAGTTTTTCATTTCTGCTTGCCATTTAATGAGAGTGACTGGACATAGAATAGCTTCCTTTGTGAATAACATGAACTTTCTTAGGTTACCAAGGGGAATTAATAAAGTAGGTCAATCTGAATAGATATTGGTAAACCTTTTCCGTAGAGAGTTTTTGATGACAAGGCAAGTTATTGAATTTCTTGTAGTTTCACAGGACAATGGGAATCTCTGATCTCCAACATATGCATTATTCTTAGCTACATAAAATGGAGAGACATGTTTTCTATTATTTTAATCCTATTGACAAAATCTAATTCTGAAGAATTGCAAATAGAAAATTTTAATGCATTAATTATCTAGTGCAAAGAAAAGAACAGCTTCTTCTAGGTTAAAAGAACATTCATAAAATTTCAAAAAAGCATTTTGAAAACCTGCCATTGTATAATATCTTGCAGAAATAGTAGCGAATTTAAAGAAGCATGTGTAAGCATTTCTTTAACTGACAACCTAAACATTTTCGAGTCTATGATGAGCTCAACTCATCCAAAAAACTTGTAAACCATGCCAAAAAACAAGAAAATGTAATTCCTTCTTTCAAAAGAACCTACCCATTTTTAGTTCAGGAGATTCATTTATGTATTAATTCATTCATTGAGTCATTTGGGAACTATGCACTGTTTCAGGATTTATGCTTAGCAAGAAAGGAAAAGAAAAAAATAGGGATATTAGTTTACAAGAAGATGGAGGGAAACAAGTGATTAAGATAGAGTTTTACAGATTCTAATTGTGGAATATGCACCAGATGCCAGGGAAAGTTTGTGTGTTAAAAGGCAATAGACCATACAACGTGGTTTGGAGATGGTAAGGCCGGAGGCAGGGAAAAAACAGAGTGAATGTGACTGCCAGGAGAGAAAAGATAAGGGCCTACATGTGGATAGTTTCAGTGGGAAAGATTAAAAATAAGCTTACTGGAAAACATTGTTATATATAGAAGCTGAAGGCAAGAGAGGGAGAAATATAGGGCAAATGCCTGTCATAAGACAAATATGAAAATGCAGATATTATAAAAAGAATTAAATGTTATAAAATAAGTAGAAGCAAATATTCTTTCCGTGTCATGTGAACAACAAATTTATAAGGATAGTAGATAAGGTGTTGTAGAATGATAAACAGTTTAATTAAAGGATTCCTAATGAGAGTCTGTGGTCAGTTCTGGTGGAAAGATATATCAAGGTTAGTTAATGCATATTAGGAACACTGTGAATAATGTAACTGACAAGGTTTCCCATTTCCCTATTGTGCTAAAAAACTTGGAAGCCAAAATCGTGACCCACCTCAAGTATATATATTGATCCATGTGGTAGATACTTTTAGCCTTTGTCCTGACAGAGTAACGTCAGTACATCAGTTTTGTTTTTTTGGTTTGTATGTCTTAAATTGTGTTAATTTCTCAAATCTATGAAACCTGAAATCTGTTCTGGAAAATGTATTGTATAAATGCATTCATATTTATTTTTGTACACTGTATGGGGGGCTTAGAGGAAATAGATAATGCATGGGGAAGACCAGTTATATTATTCCAAAATATTACTGTAAAATAATAAGGACACGAATTATACTGGCAACATTAAGATTATAAAACAAGAAAAGAAAATGAAAACCACATAAATACTTTTGGTGTTAAATTTAGAGCACTGAAAAAGAAGTCTTGCAAGAGATGGAAAATTTTAAGGTAAAATAACATTTTATTTTGATGAGATTTACCAAAACGAAAAAGGTAGGAGCAGAAGCAGTTTTAAGAGGAAAGTTTATAAGTAAGAAACTTATAAACTTAAGAAATTACTTGATATTTCTTATAAAATTAAGAAATAGGTATGATAAATTAAAGTTGTAGTGAGATATCTAGATAGAAATTTTTATCCAGAATTTTGAAATGCAGCATTGGGTCTAAAAAAAAAATAGGAAAGTTGACGTAGCTTGATGAAGTTGAAGCTATAGAAATATATAAGTTCTCAAAGAGAAATAAATAAAGATAAGATCATTAACAGCCGGGCACAGTGGCTCATGCCTGTAATCCAGCACTTTGGGAAGCCAAGGTAGGACAAGACCAGCCTTGTCAACACGGTGAAACCCTATCTCTACTAAAAATACAAAAATCAGCTAGGTGTGGTGGCATTGCCTGTAATCCCAACTACTTGGGAGGCTGAGGCAGGAGAATCACTTGAACCCGGGTGGTGGAGGTTGCAGTGGGCCGAGATCATGCCAGTGCACTCCAGCCTGGGCAACAGAGTGAGACTCCATCTCAAAAAAAAAAGAAAGAAAAAAATCATTAACAATGTTGAAATAGTGAAAGAAACACTAGGTGATGACTTCATTTATAGAAGTAAAAGAAAATAAAGGACACCTAAAGAAAAATTTAAGAATATATATAGAAATTTAGAAAAAGGGAAAGAAAAGTCATGAATGAAATAGTGAAGTTTAGATAGCTTACAATTCAGGTTCAGAGTCAGAAAAGCCACAAGAAGCCAGAAAAAGCAATGGAAATATTAGAAACATGTGAAATTGTATTGTGCCAATGTCTGAAGACAACTGAAGCAGGATAAATATACAAATCTATTTTTTTTATTTGATAGTTCCGGTTGATTATCAATACAATAGTAGTGAAGGATGCAAAACAGCAGGATATACATGTACCCATTGAAAAAGTCCTCTGGTTTAAAGAATGAATGCAAGGAATCATGAGACTCTAGAGCATACAGTGCCTGTGGGAGTTTATTTTCAGGATAAAGAAATTTTAAAATACATATTTGTATTTAAAGAGAGTCATTAAGAAGGGAAAGAATAAAAATCTAAGGAAGAACTATATCTCCTTCCTTTCTGCAACTCCCCACTTGTGAGAATCCTTTCTACTTTTCCTCACCTTTCTCCAGGTCTTAGGTTCTCTTCTCTCTTTTTTTTTTTTTTTTTCTTTTTACTCTGTACACTCCTAATCACTCCACTGGCTCAGTTTCAAATAACTTCAACTCTAGTTCACATTTCCTTCCTAAGCTTTTTTTATTCATGACCTCTGGGTCTTCACAAGGCTCTCACTCTAAAGACGCACTAAACAGAGCTTGTCTTCCTTCCATCTCTCAAATCTTCCCTTGCTCACATGCTCTCTCAGTAACTCCTCTACAAGCAATTATTCAAATCAGAAGTTTCTTTTTTATGATTTACTATTTCTTACATTCGACATATTATCAACGAGCATAATTCATCAATTCTATTTTCAGTTGATCTCTGCATGGCTCCTTTCTCTATCCTCACTACCCCATCCATACCCAGGTCACTGTCCTTTCTCATTTGTGTTTCTATGACAACCACCAAACTGGTCTTCCTGCCTTCCTTTTGGCCTAACTGCAATTGTTTTTTGTTGTTGTTTTTTGTTTGTTTTGTTTTTCTCTGCAGCAACCAGAGTGATCCTCTGAAAATATACTCCTGACAATGTCATTACCAGGTCTAGAACACTTCAGTGGCTTTGTCCAGAGCCAGCAGGCCAGATATATTTCTGAACATGACTTCCTGCATATTCTGGTCTCTGCTTAACTTACTGTCATAATTTCTGACCACCTCCCTTTTTCTTGACTACTCTCTGTGTGTACAACTTTCTCCATTGTTTCTGTGATTTTGCAAATGCATTCCTTCACCTGAGATGTTTCTGGTTATTCTTCAGATCTTGAAGTATATGTCATATCTTCTGACTAAGACTTATGCAAATTCTTTCTGGTGTATTCCTTCAATGCCCTATCTCCCATGGCATTTTTTTCTAAGCTCTTATTTTTGTTCTTTCTGTGCAGTTTAACAATTGTTCAGTCTAATTATCAGAATTCCCTTGAAGATAATAACTACAATGTAGACAAAAAACATTTTACCTTAATATGCCCTAATCTTCCACAATTCAGAGTATACAGTAGGTGCTTAACACTTATTTTATAAATGAAAGTATAGATGGTAAGTGATTGCATGAAGAATAAAGTTATTTGAGCAATAGTTTGTAGAATATTGGATTGAGACCACATAGTGAGAGATCTTAGATTTAAAAATGAGAAAAGATCATTCTTCCCTGAAAGGAAGAGAAATTCGGAGGTGAAGGAAGGAAAAGGAGGGAATTATTACTAAATGGCTTTGGTCCTATCAGTACAGCAGGTAACAACACCATCTTTAGAAAATAAATTAAAGATGTATATTTGTCGATTTGAGGAAGAGCAGGATGCTTTAAAACAGTTGTTGATAATCTGTAGTGATCTTAGAAGAAAATAAAACAATTTCTTAGCAACACTAGGGTTCTTGTTTAGGAAAAATAGCTTCAATTTATAGCAGATATATTTACTATGAGTACATGGGGTTTTAAACCCTTGCTTAAGTGTAGGACAAAGGGAAAAAAATCTGGGGATTTATAAAGCTGGTACAGTGGAGATTCCAGCAGCCAAGAAATCCTAGATAATAGGGAAGACAATTGGAATGACTGATTTGAAGGTTCGGATTGAATAAAGAGGTGATTCATCAGTGAGGGGATGAATACACTTAGAGAATAAGAGAGAGGGCTAAGAGGACAAAACATAACAAGGAAGGGGAAGGCAATGTTTGTGGGACTGAAGAAGTAGAAAATGTGTGGTGAGCAGAGGTTTTGACCAAAAAGCAGATTTTCTAAATGTGAAACATTAGAAGAATGGCTCATTTTAAATTGTTGGAAGAGATCAGCTAAAATCAAGTCCTGTTTTATTTGGAAATGGGAATGATTGTTTTTCAAGTCTGAGATATAACCTAAATTTCTTGAACACAAGTTGTGTTAAATTGACAGTGTTTTTCTTGGATATTCTCATTTTCTGTGTTAATGAATTTGGTTTTCATTTTCTGTGTATACTTCTATTTTTTGGCTGTACCTGAAACTAGATGAGATTGTTAATTCACATGCAAAAATCCCCACATCTGTAGTTATCATATATTGAAGAAGACACTAAAATTGAAGGTTCTTTCAGCAATGAATATACTTGATAATTTGATTGAGTTATTTCCCACTAGAGTCCACATTTGTAAGATAATAATTATCCTCACATATTTTAGAGAGGTCAGTGCAGTGCTCAATGACACCTTCACTCATGCCGAAACACCAAGAGAACATAAGAATCTATACATGTAAAATATTGTTTTCTTTGTTGTCATTTTCATGCTTTTAACATTGCTTTTGTTAGACTGTGGCTTTCTGAGAACAAGGATTATATATTATGGATACTCTTTTCTACATGGCGTCTTGCACATATTTGTGATCTAATAACAGGCAACTGAATTTAATTACTTAGAGTTCTTTAAGTTATTCAAGTGTTTGTATGAACAACTACACTAATTTGGGAGGTAATAGTAGACCAACTTCTCCCTCCATTGTTCCAGTATTAAAGCAGAAGAATGTATGATTGTTTTCATTTTTATTCTGCAGTTGGATTATAATATCCTCAAACTTACCATGTGGTGGAGGCTTCCTTTCAGTATCATCATAATGATGTTAATATAGTATATTTGTTAACATTTTACAAATTTGTTTCACATGTCTTAGGCTTAAAATATTTGTTTTTATATGAACTATTTATGACAGACAAGCTGAATAGGTCTCAGTTTGAAGTAACTCGATTTGAAATAAACATAATTTGAAAATTATGCATCTGAGCTCAGAGAGGGAAGAGTCTTGTTAAAGGACACAGAAGCTACAAGTGACTAAATTAAATCACTGCACACACAGGTTTCTTTTTCTTTTTTTTTTTTTTTTGAGACGGAGTCTTGCTCTGTTGCCCAGGCTGGACTGCAGTGGCGCGATCTCGGCTCACTGCAAGTTCTGCCTCCCAGTTTCATGCTATTCTCCTGCCTCAGCCTCCCAAGTAGCTGGGACTACAGGCGCCTGCCACCACGCTCGGCTAATTTTTTGTATTTTTAGTAGAGACGGGGTTTCACTGTGTTAGCCAGGATGGTCTGGATCTCCTGATTTTGTGATCCACCCGCCTCGGCCTCCCAAAGTGCAGGGATTACAGGCGTGAGCCGCTGCGCCCAGCCAGGTTTCTGTTACATATGTGCTCACACACAAACACACACACATATTTCTGGAGCCTAACTTTACCAATGTGATAGTAATTCTTCAGTTTGTGACAGTAATTCCTAACATGTCACATTAATTATTCTGCTCACCATCCATCACGAGAATACATACTCCTCATTATATATGCATATTTACATATATAATATATATGTATGAATATGAACAAGTAGAAATTTTTGAACAAAAGAAAGCTTTGCAACAGTTATCCAGGTTAGAGTATTGTATTATTGTATGGATCTTTTAAAAAAGCTGGTGCTAAGCAATTCTACTTTAAAACTATTATTCTCCTATTCTTATTCACTGGCACACTGAGCTTTAAATATGAACAGGTAATATTTCATATGTTTCATGTTATTTCCAGAATCTGTATAATTTCTCTAAAAAGGATAGTAAAGTGTGGCCTTGTGAAATATACTTGAATGTATGGTCCCAGAGCAAATGTTAAAAGGTTACAAGCATAGGACACATGATAATGATGATTATTCACAGGTGTAAAGATCAGGACTAAATAACTTGGATTACATGTAGATAAAGCTAGTTTCAAGTTCTGATCTCTTCCTGGTCTCTTAAGAATGGTGTTGACCTGTACGTGTATATTTCCTTGTTACCTGGATAAAATAATACACTAAAGGATAAAGGTAGATTATTGTAAGAATATAAATGTCTGCAGTATCCTAAGTGCCTTCAGTGAGGTACACTTCGCTTCATTGCACATAGCATCTTAAAGCTATGAAGCTATTACATATTTTATATAGTTTGTGAGGCACAGGCATATCAACCCAAGAACATTCAAAAGTACTTTTTGAAGTGGAGTTCTAAATATTGCTGATATACATTCTGTATAACCTAGACAGTCCCCTCCCCTCACCATTTTTCTTTTCTTTTCTCATTGCACAGATATCCATGACTGCCTATCAAGTTTTAAGCTCTAGGTTCACCGAATCAAAAAAAAAATACGACAAATCCTTATTCTCATGGAATGTATATTTCATTGGGGTGGCAGTGGAGACAGACAATAAGCAAAGGAAGATTAGATAGATAAATGGATAGATTAATCAATAAATAGTTTGGGAGATGTATCATACCAGACAATAAATCCAATTAAGATATTGGAGAGTTTGGAGAAGGAGTGATAGAGCAGAGGTTCATTCTGGCTGTCGTGTGCAGACAAGGGTTGGTAAGGTAGAAACTAAGAAACTATTTAGGAATCTATTGTAATAATTCAGATTGGCAATACATTCCTGAAGGAAGGTGATATTGAAGAATGTGGTAAGAAATGGTGATACGTAGGGATATGCTGATAGATAGAATGTTGGGTATGAGAGAAAGGGAGAATTCAAGGGTGGCCAGGATTTTTTCCTGTGTATCTAGTGGAATGACACTGCCATTTACAGGAAAGGGGAATGACAGGAGAGAATTTATTTTGTTTTATATGGATTTCACTTTTCCCTTCCCACCCAGTCTTTGCTGAAAACTGAAATAGACCAATTAGTATTTTGATTTAAATTCTTATGCTTAAAAGAAAGAATAACAATGGTGACAGCAATAAGTAATATTTGATAGTACTTATAGTTTGCAAAATATTTTAATATCCAGTAACGCGTCTGCAATGTATGATCACCCTGAAGATTTCTTTCTGCACCTACTCCTAACCTTCAGAACAAAATAAATACATTTTTCTAGAGATATAAGGTATTTTGTAAGATACTTTAAAATGCATAAAGAACAGTTAATATGTACCTACAAAATGAACAAACGAAAGATACGTTTCTTGAAATATATCAATTAAGAGTTAAGAAAAAGTAAAAATGGACTGTTCAGAATGGTATTATTTATTAAGCTGTGAATTAATATATATGCTATAATTTGTCTCTCAGATCCAAAGTTCATTAGTGCCCACCTCATCTCAGAGAGTGACAATCCTGAAGATGACAAAGTATACTTTTTCTTCCGTGAAAATGCAATAGATGGAGAACACTCTGGAAAAGCTACTCACGCTAGAATAGGTCAGATATGCAAGGTGAGGTAAAGAAAAAAAAAACTGAGAAGGATGTCATTTTCCCATAACAGCTTTGCTTTTTAAAATTTTCTACCTGTGCGCATATACAATAAAAATTATGGCTAAAGCTTGACTGATATAACAAATAAATGGTAAATAATGATTGAATATTATAGTTGGTTATGAGTAACTCTTCGCAGTCAAATATGCAGGTACAGGTTGTGAGGTAACTGGCATTATTTCACAATTACATTACATAATATCTGTTTGAAATTCTAGAGTAACAAAATAATTTTATTTTACCTGGGAGAAGATAATTTATGTTTTTTCAGTCCTAGCACAGTTTTCTCTACCTTGTAAGTTTTTTAGTTTTGGTTTTGTTTTGTTTTGTTTTGAGACAGAGTCTTGCTCTGTCCCCTAGGCTGGAGTGCAGTGATGCAATCTCAGCTCACTGCAAACTCCGCATCCCTGGTTCAAGTGATTCTCCCACTTCAGCCTCCCAAGTAGCTGGGATTACAGGCACCTGCCTTCATGCCTAGCTAAGTTTTGTATTTTTAGTAGAGACAGGGTTTCACCATGTTGGCCAGGCTGGTCTTGAACTCCTGATCTCAGGTGATCAGCCCCCCTCGGCCTCCCAAAGTGCTGGGATTACAGGCGTGAACCACTGCACCCTGCCTACCTTGTAAGTTTTGAATAAATATTTGTTGTTGGAAGATGTGAAGTATTCATTTAAGAGAGAAAAACATGAAAGCTCGTTTTTACAAACTGATTGTAGCATCCTATGTAAACATATACACACACACACACAAACACCCACACAAAAACAGTTTTGAAGCTGTGAGCTTTACCTATCTGAGGTATTTCACTTATTGTGTGGCATAATGTCAAATGTAATATTGCATTATACTGTTAGATACATAGAATAAAAATTGCTCAATAAACACTTATAGATTAATTAGTATCATCAGTGTGAAAATATAATAGTTCCATTTGTTTCCCTCTACGGTGCATAGTGCAGTATTCCTGCACTATGAAAAAGTTAACTGTTAGTATATATTAAAGCACCCTTCAAATAAAGAAAATCATAAGGCCACATTCAATGACTGTCTTAAAATTGAATTCTATCTTTTGAAGAAAGCATCCTGAAATTTAAAAAATCTGTTTCTTTCTATGTGTGACCTGTTACCCCAATATGATCTAATTATTATCTCTAGTATATTCAATTACTGAAAAATTAAAAGTTTTCAATACTTGAAAACATACAAATAGCATGTGAAGTAGATGAGACTTTTTTCTCCACAAAATACATGTCATATTTAAAAGCACTACTTTCAAGGCTTAAAAAAAAATCTTTAAGGTGTTTAAAAGTATATAAATAAAATATAAATCAGTTTTACTTTAAAGTAACATGTTCTTTCAATATATGTACATAAATATCGTTTTTGAAAACTATAGCTTCTAGTAAACACATACCTCAATAACAGAATTTATTACTATGCTTAGGTTAAATCAGTTTTCTTCAAGTTGAGAAGACTTTCAAAATGTTTTCTCTGGAATGAGTTTCCTTTATTAACGGTTATTCAAATATTTTCTCAACGTGTTGTTTGTAAAATATAAATTGCTTCAACTCCTTCAGCTTATAAAATATTTGAGGCTAGCGTGCTTTTGTTTGAGATCTATTTTTTGTATGGGTATTTAGGGCATATATTTATCATCCATTCGTTAAATATTCACTGAATGCCTACTGTGTACAAGCACTGGCTGTGAACCAGCCTATGTAGGTAAGATCTCAATGCATAGTAGGTAGGAGAGAGAGCATTATACTAAAACAAAACGAATCCATTCATTGCAGAGTAGAAAGGAAGGTTAAGTGATTTTTAAAGAGTCTATCATTTATTTTAATAGACAAAAATTGTATACATTTACTGTGTACAATACGATGTTTTAAAATGTGCATGCATTGTGAAATGGCTAGATCATGCTAATTAATATGCATGATCTCACATATTTATAATCCTTTGTGGTGAGAAGACTTAAAATCTACTCTTTTCACAATTTTCAATAATATAATTCATTTTTATTAATTAAAGTCATGGTGTTGTACAATAGATCTCTTAAACTCATTTCTCCTAAGTGAAATTTTATATCTTGGACAAAATCTCTTCATCCCTCCCCCAAAGCCCCTGGTAACCACCATTCTACTCTCTGCATCTGTGAGTTCAGCTTCTTATATTCCACATATAAGTGAGGTCATGTGGTATTTGTCTTTCTGTGCTTGTCTTATTTCTGTTAACATAATGTCCCCCGGTTTATTCATGTTGTCTCAAATGACAAGATTTCCTTCTTGATTTTTGTTTTTAAACTGTAAATTGACAATTATGATTATATAAATTTATGAGTACAAAGCAATGTTATGATTTAGGAATATAATGTGGAATAATTAAATCAACTAATTAACACACCCATCACCTCAAATACTTATTTTTTGTGGTGAGAGCATTTGAAATTTACTCTCTTACTATGATTTTGAAATGTATAATACATTATTATTTATGATACCACATTGTGCAACATATCTCAAAGAAAAAACTGTTTTTTCCTCTTATCTAATTGATTTCCTTTTTTTTTAAGGCTGAATTGTAGACCATTGTGTAAATGGACCACAATTTCTTTATCCATTGATCTGTAGATGAACATGAATTGACTTTATAAGTAATCCCTTGAATAAATAAAGGGACTACTCACAATAAATATCCCTTAAAAAGTCAAAAAAGCTTGAGGGAACGGTTTGACCACAAATGTAACAATAAGTGATAGTTACCTATATCTGGTCATTTAAAATGATTAGGAACTTCTAAAACATGAGAAACTGTATTTTATGTTTGTCTGAAGATATGAAGAAAATAGAAATATTTTAAATTATCATTTTCATTAACAGTGCCTAACACTGGTGTTCCCTTCTTTCAGAATGACTTTGGAGGGCACAGAAGTCTGGTGAATAAATGGACAACGTTCCTCAAAGCTCGTCTGATTTGCTCAGTGCCAGGTCCAAATGGCATTGACACTCATTTTGATGAACTGCGTAAGAAGCTAGTGTTTATGTATAGAGAATATTTGTTCAGACTTTGCCATTCCATAAAAAAGCAACTTTCTCCAATTTTGTTTTTAAACAGAGGATGTATTCCTAATGAACTTTAAAGATCCTAAAAATCCAATTGTATATGGAGTGTTTACGACTTCCAGGTAAATAACTTTTTAACTACCTTATAGAAACTTCGTGTTATTTAGGTGGTATCCCAAGTACTCATAATTTGTGAAAGTATATTTTTGAAAGACAAGTGTTGCTTTAACCTTTGAGCTGTTGTGTATTCTTGAGTGACTGAAAGAAGTTATGATCTACGTAGATGTTTGTTTTTTAAATCAATTTTAGAAAAAATCATCATTGTAATGATGTGAATATGTAATGGTGAAACAGTTTGAAATGTTCATGTCATCTTATGCATATCTTTGACTTTAAACCTTGGAATATAATGTAAAATATTATAGAGATGGAAGTCTGAGTTTTGGGAAGAGTTTGTAGGGATATAAATTAAGGATGGAAAAGTTAATTTAAAATTTGTAGAAAATACAATGGAAAAAATTCTCTGTCTCTTGATCTCTGTCACTTTAGTCAATTGCTAATGAATGAGATGAGAGAAAAGCCCATCAGCAATTCCACTGAAAGTCCTATCTTTGACCAGATGATTAGCATGGGAATCTGGGGACAAAATACATCTAGAAATGTCAAAACAGTCCATGGTTCTTCTCAGTATGTCTATTCCACAGATAGGATATTTGCTACACTTTTCTGCGGTCTTTAAACCTTTAAAACTAGAACTAAACTGGAAATGTATACGTTTGGAGAAAGTTGATTGTTTACAAAAGAAATGTTTTAATTGCTTTTAGGTAATTTAAAAAATTCTCAACCTTTTAGCTAAGATTGTGTGAAAAGTTATTAATACAACAATTGAAGACACTTTACGTAGTGTAAATAGTTTTAAAGCTTTTTAAGTCAATAAATAGATTCTCTTTGTAAAAAAATCTACTTTTTTTTTTCTGAGGCTCCATTTAGTTTTTTATTATCTACCTTGTAACCCAGATTTTAAAATAATCATGTAAAAAGACATAAACAAAATAAACAAAAACCTTCAGCATTACAGCACTAGGGTTACATTATAACCACATAAAAAGACATAATAAAAACAAACAAAAATCTTCACCATTACAGCACATAATAAAAACAAACAAAAACCTTCAGCATTATAGCATTATGACTGGGTTTTTTTTTGTTGTTTTTTTTTTTTTTTGTAACCAGTGTCAAACTCAAACTTAATTTCCTTGTCCTTTTATCCCTGCCCTGCTTTTCCTGCTCTTTCTCCACTGGCTCCTTACCTTCTTCCTTCCCCTTCTACTTCCTCTCTTTCTCTCTCTTCCTCTTGCCTCCTTCCCTCTTTCCTCATCCTTCTCCTTTTCCTATTTCTCATCCTCCCTAAGTCTCTTGCTGTCAATTAAGCAGAGATTATTTCCCTCCAGACTATTACATTCAGTATAAAGTTCACATTACCTGGGGTTGTTGAAAGAAACACATGTACATTTACATACATATAAAGAAGGATATGCATTGGGATACGTATGAAATGTTAAAATAAAAATAATTTAAAATCAAAAGTCAGGAAAAGTACTGCAAGTAACTTTGATAGCAAAGAAAATGAGTAACTGCAATGTCCAACACTGTTTTATTCCGTAACTATTAAAGCCATTACAAATTGCTTGGTTGTTTTTACTCAATAATTTTAAAAAGTCACATAAAAATTAAGAAATCCATATTCCTAAAACTATTTGCAGTTCTGCATACCTAAATAGTATTTCTTCCCTTTGGAAAAAATAAAACCAGAATGACTAAGCTATAGAACTTGAGAGACTCAGATAAATATGAATCCATTTCTTCCGTTTCCTCATTGCTTAGTGCAGTGGCTCAAATTTGAGTGTGCATCAGAATCTCCTAGAGGGCATGATAAAATTCAGATTCCTAGGCATTGCCTCCAGAGTTTCTGACTCAATAGAAATTAAATGGGACCTAAGAATATGCAGTTCAAACAAGTACCCAGGTGATGCCCATGTTGTTTGTCTAGGGACCACCTTTTGAGAGCTAGAGATAAAATAATTTCACCTCTTTATGTTAATAGAATGGATATTTGTATGTGAGTGAGTCTTAATAGCTACATATCATACTCCTTAAGTATTTCGATGATAGCTGACTTAATCAAAGATAAGCAAAGTAAAGAACAATGGAAAGGGGATAGATAACCCAAACATTACAAAGTGTGATGTATCAAGTATGCACTAATTTGCTATTTGTTCTGCTATGAAAATGTTATTAAATTCTATAAGTATTTATTGAGGTTTACTCTCTGAAATGCCATGTGATATGTAATTGATGTAGCCCAAAAGAAGCCAGGCATGGTCTCTTCCCTCATGAAAGTTGCAGTCTATGAAACGCTGTCTATATGCAGTAGTTTCTAATAATAAACTGTTGCGAGCACATGTTGTTCATTTGGTCTGATTTATATGTAATTTTCAAGGGGAAAAGTTTGGTTAAAAGATAAGCATTCCATATTTTAAATGTGCACAACTGTTTAATATCTTTGTATAAATACATTACTCAAGCCACATTTCTATAAGCCTAATAAAATGGAATTTTTTTTTTTTTTTTAGACGGAGTCTTGCTCTGTCGCCCAGGCTGGCGTGCAGTGGCACGATCTCAGCTCACTGCATGCTCTGCCTCCCGGGCTCACGCCATTCTCCTTCCTCAGCCTCCCGAGTAGCTGGGATTACAGGCGCCCGCCACCATGCCGGGCTAATTTTTTGTATTTTTAGTAGAGACGGGGTTTCACCGTGTTAGCCAGGATGGTCTTGATCTCCTGACCTCGTGATCCACCCGCCTCGGCCTCCCAAAGTGCTGGGATTACAGGCTTGAGCCACTGCGCCCGGCCATAAAATGGAAAATTGTGGCAATTCAGTGGCTTACTTCCAGTTTATCTGATTTTTTGTTCAGCGCACAAAATTTTTGTTTAGTGAAATGATGAATATAATTGCTGTAATTCTCCACTTTAACTGAGTGAAATAGCTACTAACGTAATTATTTTCTGTGTTAGAAAGCTGATTTTAAGTGTCTTCACAAGAATCGACTTCCTACTTGATCTAATACTTCTGGGAATTTAAAAATAATATAATGTGGCACATCATTTGACACTATTTTTTGTACTAGTTTCAGCCTACAAAGTGAGTTCTTAAAAATTCTTGCTAATTTAAAAGTTTCCTGGTTTCAGTAATAATGCTTGAGACTTAATCAACATTTTTAATTTCCCCATGATATTAAAATTACATATTCATTTATAGTTTATATGTATTTGTTTTTCCTATCAAAACTTAGTACTCTATGTTTCATATGAAGGCATATATTCTATGTGTACTAAAGCCATTTTCAGCTATGCCTTCTATTTTTAAGAAATCACAATTTTTTGTCCTTTTGTGTATTGTTAAATGCATACATGTGACTAGAAAAATCCCAAACATTATTGCTAAGAATTTATGTTCATATTTTAATAAATAATATCTAAAATGTAAGAACTCAGTATCAATATTTCTCTTACCATTTTATAAAGATGAATGTCTGTTTTTATTCTTGCTGTCTTGTTCAGTAACATTTTCAAGGGATCAGCCGTGTGTATGTATAGCATGAGTGATGTGAGAAGGGTGTTCCTTGGTCCATATGCCCACAGGGATGGACCCAACTATCAATGGGTGCCTTATCAAGGAAGAGTCCCCTATCCACGGCCGGGAACTGTAAGTAGCTTAGGAGTTTAAAATATGAAATGAATATATTTCTGTCAAAGGTCAAAAAACAATGCAGCTACAGATATTAAATGTATCCCGTAATGTAGAAAAAAGATTTGAAGACTACAAATTAAAGCAAGACAAAGATTTTCCATGATTGAATGAAATTTCACATTTAAAAACATGTTCTTTACAGATGTCAGTGCTTAAATTCAGTATAAGATATAAATCTAAAATTATTAAATCTTATTTTAATTTTTGATCACATACTTCTAAATTTTTGCAAACTATTTTTACATGGTAGTAGAGAAGTGCAGAAATAATTTTCAATCTCATGAAAATACATTTTATTGTGTCTTCCAGGTTTTTACATAAGCATTTGATATTTCTATAACCTTAATTTTATAATTTACATACAAAACAAGAAATACAATCTTACATTCCTTAACTGTTATGTTGTATTATTGTGTATGTATATACACATACATAGACATATATATGTGTATTTATATATACTCCTCCCATTTCAAAACACATTCATTTTGTTTCTCATGAATTATTAATATTTTTCAAGCTAGTGGCAAAGACAATTGATTTCTCATTCTAAGCTTCTTATAAGATCAAGAGTCCCTCATAATTACATTTTAGCTCCCAAGCTTTTACATTAAATGGTAGAAATTATTTAAGTGTAAGACTAAAAGCAAGAGATTGGAGATATTGTACTCTATAAATGCTTGCACTGCATCAATAAATATAGTGAAAGGAGACGGTGAAATCTTAATTTGTCATTTTTGTTGTATTGTCTTACATACAGTGTTTACATCCAGAGGTGAGGTTATGCCAGTGCAAAACCACGCATCTTTCTGGCTGCTGGGGCCATTATCTCTTCTGCTTGGTCATGATGTGCATTCTGATTGGTCACTTTTTGTGCAATGCAGGTTACTGAACACTTTGAATAACACTTTTCCTTAACTCTGGGATTATTTTATGTATTACGTATCTCAATGGTACTTTTTTAGCATTATGTTAGAAACAAAACAATAAAGAATAGTTTATCTTGTTTTTCAGTTTGAAAAGAGAGTTTGTATTTTAGCATGATGCCATAGTAAAAAATTAAATGTATTCAATAAAATTATTCTGAGCGTCTCTAATCCAAAGATTAATTGCATTTAGTTGTGGTATATTCATTCATTATGTCAAATACTTCACTTATTTTACTAATAACACTCATGCTTGTGGCACTAATAGAGGCACCAAACTTCTCCAGTTCACTGAATTCATTACATGCATTTGTAATTTTGCCTAAGAATTAGTGACATAACTAAATCTCACTGAGAATTAAGATATATTTGGGAAATATATACTATATATTGCACTACTCTTTTCCTTTATTTTATTTTTGAGACAGATTCTTGTTCTATTGCTTAGGCTGCAGTGCAGTGGCATGATCTCAGTTCACTGCAAACTCCACCTCCCAGGTTCAAGCAATTCTCCTGCCTCAGCCACCCAAGTAGCTGGGACTACAGGCATGCACCATCACGCCCAGCTATTTTTTGTATTTTTAGTAGAGATGGGGTTTCACCTTGTTGGCCCAGGCTGGTCTGGAACTCCTGGCCTCAAGTGATCTACCTGCATCGGCCTCTCAAAGTGCTAGGTTTAGAGGTGTGAGCTACCATACCTGGCCTGCACTACTATTTTAAGTAGAACCATTGAGGCCATGTGTTATTATATAATTTATAATTACGTTTATTAGATTTTAATCAAAAGATAATCTTCTCTTGATCTTAATAGTGTCCCAGCAAAACATTTGGTGGTTTTGACTCTACAAAGGACCTTCCTGATGATGTTATAACCTTTGCAAGAAGTCATCCAGCCATGTACAATCCAGTGTTTCCTATGAACAATCGCCCGATAGTGATCAAAACAGATGTAAATTATCAATTTACACAAATTGTCGTAGACCGAGTGGATGCAGAAGATGGACAGTATGATGTTATGTTTATCGGAACAGGTAAATTTTTTAATTTCAGCTGTAAACTTTTTTCCAGAACACTATGTTTAACTGATTAAGTAAAGTTGATCTTTGAACATCTCAGGGGTTGGGATGCCAACCCTCTGTGCAATTGAAAATCCACATATAACTTTTGATTTCCCCAAAACTTAACTACTAATAGCCTACTGTTGACTGGAAGCCTTACCTATAAGATAAACAGTTGATTAGCTTCATATGTTGTATGCCATATGTATTAGATATTCTATTCCTACAATAAAACAAGCTAGAGAAAAGGAAGTGTTCTGAAAATTATAGGGAAGAGAAAATATATTTAATGTTCATTAAGTGGAACTGGATCACCCTTGTCTTCCTGTTGAGTAGGCTAAAGAGAAGGAAGAGTAAGAGTTGACATTGCTCTCCCAAGGGTGGTAGGAGCAGATGAAAATTTGTATATAAGTGGACCCACACAGTTCAAACCCATGTTGTTCAAGGATCAAATGTATACTAAGAACTGAGGCCAGTTTCTATAGTTACTTTCAAGGTATAATTCACCTTTAATAAATGACTAAATAACATGAATATTCTTCCATTACAAATTTATTATCTTTTCTGACAAATTGAGACATACTAACTTAAAATAAATTCCCTTTTCTGTGACAAGTAGATAAGTTTAATCAGGTAAAGCTAATGATTAGGTAAGCAATCAGTGTTTATAATTGCATCGTAACTTTTCTGGCCAGTGGCTTTTTAGAACAAAGATATATTACTCAAATCCTGCCTTAAATTCCCAAGACATTCAATAATAGTTCCAGAATATTAGTGCAAAATTATCTGAACTTTAAAATTACAATAAGGTGAACATCATCTAGTAAATAAATGTTAGCAATAAAATTTTTTCAGTGTTTTTTTCATACAATGAAAAGAAAAAAAATTCATTAGAAAAACAACATAATTGATTCAAGTAATTCTTAGACACATGTCTATGGACATTTAACAATTCACTTTTACTAATTCCATAATTAGAAACAGACTTTTTCAGGTATATTTTCAGAATGAATTCCATTGTTATTATGATATATTATTTTATTTTTTCCCAGCTCTTTTTAATAGTAATATTATTTTTGAAAGTCCCAGTTACAAATCTAATACTTGCTACTTAGGGTCAGATTCCAAGGTAATAAATTTCTAGTCTCCATTAACGCTCTTAACTGACATAAATCAATGGGAAACAGAGTGAGTGCTCCACTGAAACCTTGTATAATAACATTTATTTTCCCTTAGTGAGAAACAGAAAAAAAAATTGCATTAACTACAGGAGAATGGCAACCATATAGTAACTGCTTTAAAGACTTAAAGTTTTATAACAAAATTGTGAAATACTTATGTTATCAGGTGTAACAGTGTCAGGTTCTGAGTAATATATTAAAGTCTACTTTTATGAGTGAGAAAGTTTCTCTACCAAATAAAAGAATCCCAAGCAGACCCAGGGTTTCATAAAAGTCAGTGAATTGCAAGTATCAATTTCTGGTTATAAATATCCTTAGAACATATAAGAAATAGTATTTCTCTCGGATAAATATTAGTTTATCATTTAACATCAAATTATAATTGAATTTCTTTGCAGAGGAATTAAGTTTGTTCAGTCATGTCACACTTGCCTTTTTCTTCACCTCTGGCTTAAATGTATTGAGAAGTCTCTCACTCACTGTCAAAGTGACAAAGCTTGTTTCTGGGTATTTGACCAAATAAACTTAATCATGAGCTTTTAATTCCTCTTGGACGAAATCTGTCTTTAAAGGCACCAATTTCATGAGTGTGTTGAATGTCTGATGATGTGGATGGCTATCGGTCAGTACAGACCAGGGTCATCTGTCAGCAAAGTAAACTGATTACAGTAATTTTATCTTTTAACTAAGTTGCACATCATAGTATATTGATCCTAGTTGAGTAATCTGATTCAATTTGTGTGAAATTGTTTGAAATACTACTCAGTAAAACTTGATCTGGAAAAGAGATAAAGTTGTGTTTGGGTACAGGAGACATGGATCAGAAGCACTGAGTAGATTAACCTAATTTACCTTTAATCTTTAGTGTTATGAGTAGTCTAAGGTCCTGTAAATACAGAAGGATCTTCTTAAAAGTGTACTTTTTTTCGTTTAACTTTACAAGGGATAAATTAGCAACCTTTCTTGATCTCATATAACATATCATGTTGGTTCTCCAAAAACAGTTATCGATGAATTATTTTTCTTATATAATTTATTCTTTGTTGACAAGATTTTCTTCACAATAACTTTGTTGAACTTGATTAAAAGGAACCAATTGAGGTTAACTAGATTTGATCAAGTTTAGTCAGAACTAGAAGGTTGAAGAGTAAAATTTTTGAATTTAATAAGCTCCTGTTCCTCATTCCATCAAGGAATAGGAACATATCGGTAATACTGGAAAATTAATAACTTTTAAGCCCAACTTAGAGTAAGAGTGACCACTCTTGTCATTAAAACAAGTTGTCTCTTTTAACAATGCAAATTAGAAAAACAAGTAAGGTTTGAAATCTCTATAAAATGTATTCAATATTTTTATGATTTTGGCTTCTGAATGTTAAATTTCCTTAATGCTCTAAAATGGATTAACCAAAGTGTGCATTTTTTAAAAACCACAGTAATAAGTAATCCTAGGTGTTTACTTGGAGAGATTGGGTTATTGTCATTCATCACATAATGGCCATTGAGCCATCATTAGGAACTTCTAAGTACTAAAGACTTTTAGATGACAAGAAGAGCAGCCAGGGCTCTGAAGCTCTGACTACTTCCCTTGCTTGACAACATTCCTTGCATTTTTCATTTATATTTAGTCTTCATAGTAGTACCCTGATTTTGTAATAAAAGTGGAAGAACCTGTCATGACAAACTGACAGTATTTTTAGGTTTTGTTTCTGAGACACCAGGCAATTAAGGAGATATTTTTAGAAATAATGAAAAGAATTGATCCAACCCAGGCAATCTCTGTAATAATTATTATGTTTTTAAAAATGTATGCAGTCTCATGATAAAATCTTCTTCAAGGCTAAATATATTTCTAAAAATTCAATCTTTTATATTCCAAGGTTGTCTTTATAGTTTACCTTTATACTTTGTCTAATTGCATGAAATGCATTTGAATATATATTTTACTTGTGTTTTGACCAAAAAATGAATTAAAAGGAAGACTGATATCAAAGTTTCTTTGTCTGACAAATACATATTTCATTCATTAACACTAAACTCTGTTCATATCTACTTAACTTGTAGTCTTCTCCCCACTTTCTTTCAAAGATGTTGGGACCGTTCTTAAAGTAGTTTCAATTCCTAAGGAGACTTGGTATGATTTAGAAGAGGTTCTGCTGGAAGAAATGACAGTTTTTCGGGTGAGTGCTGCTTAATTTCAAGTGTCAACAAGTTCAGTTGTACGTCTTTCCCCCAGGACAGCTGCACACTGAACTTGGTATGGACAAGTAGTCTAGCATACATACCCTTCTAATTAGCTTGTCAATTAGAAAGCCAGACACTAGTCAAAATAAACCTTGAAACTTTCAATGCTAGTTAAATCTAAAGATGTAAAGAAATATATTTTTGGCTCATATTTTGTTTTCTCAATGATAAAATATATTATTTACATTTTATATTATCTATGTAAGTTACCTCAATGAACAAACTCTTCCCCACTCCTAAAATCTATTTTACACATGATAGTATAACTGAAATGATACGTAACTTCCATGAATGTACTAAAGGAAATATATTCAGAATGACAGAATAGTGAAGACATTTCAGTCCATTTTTAGCTTAGGTATGAATTATTTTATATTTTCTTAAAGAAATCATTTGTTAGCTAAAGAAAATTTGAGAGGTTTATATCACTGACAGTAAATTTGTTATAGATTCCTAGTCTACATGTTTAAGAAATGTACATATATTTGTCCCTTTATCTTGAATCACAGATGGCCTGGGGGGGTTTGTATAGGGTTGGCGGAATGGGGGTACGGGTGAGAGGTGGGTTGGGTGAAAGCAGCAGGACATGGGGTGAAGGGAAAGAGGAGAACTAAAGTAGTCTTACATATGCCACATGTCTGTTGTTCCTTTTGGGAAGTCAGCTAATAGAAATAGTTTAAATTGAAGCACACCTTGAAATGATGAATGACATATGACAGAAAAATACATGCCTGAAAATGTGTTATTTGAATTTTTTGATAAAAGAATAGAGCAAACATCTATTGAGACATTTATAACTGCAAAAAAAATGTGTATTAGAAGAAGTGGGTAGACAGAAAAATGAGAAAATATTGCATCTTGTCTGACAACTTCAAGTGATCTCATTTAGTCTTCAGGAGTCTGTGGTAGTTTACCTATAAAATGAATGGGCTGGATTCAAATTTTCAGTTGATTCAATATTTTAATGGTAAGTAGTTTTCCCAAGATGTCTTACCCCCACAATTTCATACCTATATACAATAAGTTATTCCTCACTCTTCAGTAGTATTTTAAAGAAAAAATGAGGTATAATATGGAAAGCTCCTAATATATATTCATTCAATAGGCATTATAATTAACATTGAAACATACAACTGGTGAATTGTAGCATAGATGTTTTGTGATAACAAACTACACAATGTTCTACTGGAAAGGGTTTAGACTCTACAGTCATATCTACATGATAAATCCATTTGGAACACTTAGACCATCCCTCTGAGCTCCACCATCAGTAAAACAATGAGCGTAATACCTATTTCACCAGGACACTGGAAGAATTAGAAACACTATAGGTAATGCCTCAAAGACAGTAACAGGTACTTAGCTCAAAATGTCATTGTTAATATAATTTTATTATTTTAGTTTAGCTAAACTAAAAATGAGCTACATTCCCAGTAGCCTTTCCTACTAATCCTTGGTTTAAGTGTTCAAAATAATAAAATAATCATAATTCTATTATGATTTTAAAAATCAGGCACATTAGTCTTATTTGTTTATAATAATTTGTATGCTAAAGTATCAATGTGATCTAATTTATCAGTCTGGTATAGAATGATGACTAATCCTTATCAATCACCATGTCCCATAGATTACCCCAATGAACAAACACATTGGTACTTTATCTTAGAAATTAAAAACAACAACAGCTAACAACTATCCAAATGGACTCTGTTGGCCACTATAGAGTATGTTTAGATTTAGAAAACTATACGGGCACTCAGGGGTGGATATATAAATTGCTGTCTTGTCTTTATTGTTATGTCTCCAAAACCTAAAATGTCTTTTAAACCAACATATATTAAATGACTGAATGCATTAGTATTGATGAAAAAATGAAATACAAGAAATTAAAGAATTTAAGGCCTTCCTCAAGGAGACCATGCTTAAAGTGAGGTGCCCAAGTATGAGAAAGATAACCTAGGAACAGTCACATATTATCATCCTGATTCTGCACCATATTATTCTCCAGTAGAGAACCTTTATTTATCTGGAGAATAATTTTGCCACTACTGTTGCAAATGAAGTTACAGGAGACACTAAAATATTGTTATCTTAAGAATTTCTAATTTCCAGAATCTCTTACTTTTGCATTTGTCATGGTTCCTTTGCATATTTCCTTTCAGTTATAATACATTTTTAAAACAGGGTTCATTAACTAATTTCCACTGTAAATAAATGTATATTAGTAGATATGATAGTCCTGGCAAAATGCTAAATTCTGGTGATACAGAGATGAACACTATAAAAATGGTCTGTGACTTCATGCAGCTCAAAGACTCTGATGTGTTATCCATCTCAGTTTCTAGAACTTAATTTTCTACCTATTAATACATTCTACATTTTATTTTGTAGAATTGTATCATATCACGACATTGTAAAAATAAGATTCTTTTTTATTATTTAATTATTTTCTGATATTATGAATTAGAATGTGCATAATTTTGCATTGATATTGTGCTTTCGTGAATTTTTATTATTTATATCTCCAGGGATTTTAAGTTTATATTTCACATCTTAGCTATGTTGTTTAGTACATTAACAAGAATTTTAATTTAAAAAGATGTTAATTTAAACTGACCTACTAAATGACTTTTAACAAAATTATGAGACTTTGGAAACCAACAATCTTGCAAGTATAGTCATGCGCTGTATAACAACATTATGGACAAGAATAAATCCCACATATGACAGTGGTCCCATAAGATTATAATGGGCCTAAAATTTCCTATTGCCTAACATTTTCAATACTTTACTTTCTGTTGTTATTTTACATTGTATTTCTTCTACTTACAAAAAATTGCTTATAAAACATCCTCTGGCAGATCCTTCAGGAGGTATTCCAGAAGGTAGCATTGTTATCGTAGGAGATCATGTGTTATCTCCTATAATATAGAGATATCAAATATACGTGCTATTGACCCTGAAGTCCTTCCAGTAGGACAAGATATGGAGGTGAAAGACACAGATACTGATGATCCTTACCCTGTGTAGGCCTAGGCTAGTGTATGTGTTTGTGTCTTCATTTTTAACAAAAGGAGTTTAAAAAGTAAAATAATAATAACAAATTTTAAAAATAACAATAATTTATAGAACAAGAATGTAAGGAAAGAAAACATGTTGGGACAGATGTACAATATGTGTTTTAAGCTAAGTGTTTTTACAAAAGCATCAAAAAGTTTTAAAAATTCAATAGTTTATGTTGTAAAATATTTACAGAAAGCTAACATTATATTACTGAAGAAAGAAAAATACTTTAAAAAAATTTAGTGTAGCCAAAGTGTATGGTGACTATAAAGTCTGCAGTAGTGTATAGCAATGTCCTAGGCCTCCACATTCACTCACCACTCACTGACTGACTTGGCCAAAGCAACTGCCAGTCCTGCAAGCTCCATTCATGATAAATGCCCTACACAGGTGTACCATTTAAAAATCTTTTCTACCATACTTTTATTGTACCTTTTCTATGTTTAGATACGTTTAGATACACAAATACTTACTATTGTGTTATGATTGCCTAAAATATTCAGTACAGTAGCATGCTATACAGGTTCGTATCCTAGGAGCAACAGACTGTATCATCTAGCCTAGGTAGTAGGTAAGTGTACTTTATGATTTTTTGCACAATGACAAAATCACATAATGATGTATTTCTCAGAATGTATCTCTGTCATCAACCCATACATGATGGTACGAGTACTTAATATCTATTAGATTTTTTTTTTTAGCATTTTGCAGTTACCAGAGAAATACATAACCAACTTATACCTGTGATAGCTATTAGATGACATCTGTGTAGCAGTTAAGATATTGAGCAGTGGCTCACACCTGTAATTCCAGCACTTTGGGAGGCCGAGGCGTGCAAATCACGAGGTCAGGAGTTCGAGACCAGCCTGGCCAAAATGGTGAAACCCCGTCTCTACTAAAAATGCAAAAAATTACCTGGGTGTAGTGGCGGGTGCCTGTAATCCCAGCTCCTCAGGAAACTAAGGCACAATAATCGCTTGAATCCAGGAGATGGAGGTTGCAGTGAGCCAAGATGATGCCACTGCACTCCAGCCCTGGTGATGGAGATTCCATCTCCAAAAAAAAAAAAAAAAAAAAAAGAAAAAGCAAAAGAAAAAGTTTCATTATCAATCTGTAACAATTAAATGTAAATAAATAATATTGTGCTGGCATGGAAATGCTTGTTTAGGACTTTACAATTTTGGAAAAAGATTGTTTGTGCATGAACAATATTCCTTTGATAGAAAACTATTTCAGTTCTCTTCCATATTCTCTGCTATGCATTATTGTCATTATTATTTCTTTGGCACTCAAGTAGACAAAACATATTTGGGCAGAGTTTAGAGAAATATTTACTTTCAACATTCTATTCTACCAGGCAAAGTTCATACATATATTGTGGTCTAGCAATTGGAATATTTCACTGTCAAACTTTGTTTAATTTTACAGTGGGAAGGAAAAAAAAACCCACAACACATTAAAGCCATAGCTATATACAGTGAAATAAGCAGAGAAATTTTACAGTTTCTTTGTTTCTATTCGAGCCATGTAAGTCAATCCATTTAAAATAAAATACTATAAAAAAGGTCAGGGATAGTTTGACAAGGAAATAGAAAAGGTAAAGATTTAGGGTCATGGTAGTATCTGATATTCTTGGATTTTATTAAAGACATTTAATGTTACCCAACCAATTAATTTTACCATATTATCATCTTCATGAGGCCATGTTCATTATGTGTCCTTGACAGAATGAATAACCAAACCTCATATAAATACATGAATTAAAACCAGTGCTACACCCATTTCTATCTTGAGGTTGGTTTCAGGAAAACACCCTAACTAATCATACACATTCCAGTGGTTTCAGTTACATCCAATATACTTTTATTTGGGGTGAAATCAAATCTCGATCAGAGTATAGAAAGAAAAATATTCCTTAGTAATACAAATTTTCATTTTAGAGTAAAATTTTTAATAGGTAATAAGAGGTGAAATAAAACTGGCATTGGTATAGGACTCTAGAAATGACTTTGATTTGCTATAAAATACCCCAAATTTGACATTAAAGTACTAAGAAACAAGCCTAATTCCAAAAAGGATTTGCAATCATAAACCTGAACTTCAATTGTATTTATTATGTGATTCTGAACACGTTAGTTAAAGTCAATTGAGCCTCAATTTCTTCTTCTCACAGTAAAGACTGTGATTATAAATACTTTTAAAAAGTGTTTTGTTTTAAAATTAAGATTACTAGTAAAGGCTGGGCGCGGTGGCTCATGCCTCTAATCCCAGCACTTTGGGAGACCCAGGTGGGTGGATCACGAAGTCAGGAGTTTGAGACCAGCCTGACCAACATGGTGAAACCCCCTTTCTACTAAAAATACAAAAATTAGCCTGGCGTGGTGGCGCATGCCTGTAATCCCAGCTACTCAGGAGGCTGAGGCAGGAGAATCGCTTGAACCTGGGAGGTGGAGGTTTCAGTGAGGTGAGATCACACCACTGCACTCCAGCCTGGGTGACAGAGGGAGACTCCATCTCAAAAAAAAAAAAAAAAAAAAAAAAAAAAGATTACTAGTAAATGGTAGCTATTGTTAACTAGTTATACAAATGAAAATCTCTTTTAAAAATGCTTGAAAATTCCATACATATACCTTGTTTTATAAAAATACTCAGAAGATATAAAAGCCTAACTTATGCTGATTTTTATTTTAACTAGTCAGTTTGGGATTTTCTTTCCAGTACAATCAAAGAGGGTTTAGTTTTGAGACTGAAATGCTACAACAAGTTGCAGTGCTCTTAGGACTGTGGGCTTTATTTATAGTTCTATTGAATGTAAGGAATTGCAAGGCAGTTACGTTGATAACACATGCATTTTAAACCCAATTTATGCAATATTCCATGAACAGCTAAGCAGACAAATGAAAGAGTTTAATTTTTGTTCAAATGAAAACATAATTGATACTTCCCTAACCTAGTCTATAAACTCATTCTAAAAAAGTGTCCTTGTGTTTAGCATCCAATAGGCTATGTCAGAATCTCCTGGGATCAGCAGGTTGAAAAGCTTTGCAAGTGAGAAAGTTTAATAAGGACTAGTTTAAAATATCTGAAAAAAATTGTAAATTGGAACGTAGAAAGCCTTGAAAAGATGCTAAGTTTTAATTTTATTTTTACTCGAACACCAATTAAATGCAACTGAAACCAGTTTCATGAAAACATGCTTATGAAGCTATATCTGTTTTAAATGGAAGTCGTATTCACTACCTTCTATTTCTCAGAAAAAATCCCCATAGCTTATTTAAATGAATGTCATCTTAATATATTGTCTATTAATATTCAACCACAGGAAGCATATAGTACATCTTATTCCAAACTGTTATTAATTTCCTGGTCTAAATAATAAATAAATTTCCTTTAATTAATGGATTCTAGGATCTTAAGAATGTTAAAATCTTAATATGACACAGTGGAGTCTGTTATGTACTAGGGTTTCTTTTATGTTTCACCATTCATATATGAAATAATTTTTATCTACCTTATAGATATTTGTTTTTTTTTGTATTATTAAGGAACATGAAATGTATAAATATTAATCAGCTTCATTTTTGAAAGTATTTAGAGCTGGCTAATTTCACTTCAATTACATTAGCTGTTAATCTTTCTCTGCCTAAAAAACACTTTCTTTGAATTTTGATTGTAAACTTTATATTATAAAAACCTTCATGAAATAAGCTCCTTAATAACCACATAACTATTTTTCATGTGAAATTGTTGGAATGAAAGAAGTATCTGTGGAAAATTTTCCTTACTCTTCTAAAATTTCTGTTTTGGTTATTGATTCCAATATTGTACAAACCTAAATACAGTCTTCAACTTTTTTTTTTAAAGCTGAATATCTGGGGGGCGGAGGCTGCAGTGAGCCGAGATCGCGCCACTGCACTCCAGCCTAGGCGACAGCGAGACTCCGTCTCAAAAAAAAAAAAAAAAAGCTGAGTATCCATGACGTGTTGTGCCCTTAGTTTTTGAGATTTGCGGCTACTAAATTCTAAAGATTATATCTCTGCATAGAAAAAGTTGATAGACATTCTTTTCATCATAAGTGTCTTTATGATTGATAATTTTTGTGTAAAATTATTGTATTTAATAACTAATATAATTCATTTAAGCTATAAAAATTGGAAACTATGGAAAATGTCTAAATTATACCATTACATTAATGTACCTCCTAAATCATTTGTTTAATTTGTGTCTCAGGCAGATTGTCTTAAATTTGTTAAGAAAATCCTGTTCTCAGCTCAGCCATCAGGGTTCGAAGTAGAGATTTGCAGTTCTACAGCACATAGTAATTAAAACCACAAAAGTTGGGAGGCTGAGGTGGGCGGATCACGAGGTGAGGAGATAGAGACCATTCTGGCTAACACACGGTGAAACCCCATCTCTATTAAAAATACAAAAAAATTAGCCAGTCGTGGTGGCAGGCGCCTGTAGTCCCAGCTACTCGGGAGGCTGAGGCAGGAGAATGGCGTGAACCCGGGGGGCGGAGCTTGCAGTGAGCCGAGATCGCGCCACTGCACTCCAGCCTGGGCGACAGAGCGAGTCTCCCTCTCAAAAAACAAACAAACAAACAACAACAACAAAAACACAAGAGCTTACTAGGGAAGAAAAATAGAATCCAAAGGAGAGTAGAAAGGAGTGGGCAAGGAACAGTAAATATGTTAGGAGTGACTGGAGGATGAGAAAACTGTGATAAAGGTCATTAAGGAATAATTAATAAAGAATTCCAAGGCATAATGGGGTTTATTAGAGGAAGCAGTCAAGAAAAAATGAGCCGTCAATAGTAACTTATAAAATAAAGTCTAATAATAGTTATGGATACAGAAAAGTGTCCTATCAGCAATACACAGTTCATTGGTGATTTCTGCTTCTGAAAATAGTAGGACACCTCTCTAGAATAAAAGCTAGACTCACTGGGTTGAGCAGGGAAGGCATTGGATGAGAGATGAGCAAGCAAAAGCAGTGAGTGTAGACTATTCTAAATTATTTTTGAAGAAATTCCAGCTAAGCTATAAGAAACAAAGAAAGACAATAAGAGGGCTATCTTTATCTTAAATATAAATTAAATGGAAGAAAGACAGTTTAGTGGGGTAAGTTGAAGAGAGGAGAGAAAGGAACATTGGTAAAGAAATTGTTCATTCATATATTCATTCATGCAAATATGTATTAAGAACTTGTAAATACCAGGCGTAATTCCAGGTGCTAGGGATATGGCTGTGAAATAAACAGCCAAAATCTCTGTCCCAAATTGAGGGGGAGAGGCAATTGGAAAGACACGTGAGATGCCTCAGCTGCCTCCTCACATCCTTTCACCTCACTTCTGATTCCTATGAAGAATCTTTTTCTTTATGCCCCAGCAGGCCAAAAGACAAGCAAGAGTCACAGCTGGGGCTGTGGGAGATTT
Source organism: Pongo abelii (assembly GCF_028885655.2). Classification (NCBI taxonomy): domain Eukaryota; kingdom Metazoa; phylum Chordata; class Mammalia; order Primates; family Hominidae; genus Pongo; species Pongo abelii. The sequence continues at coordinate 92,502,595 of NC_071991.2, forward strand.
AACCCCCTGAGAGCGTTCAATGAGGAATGGAATGAATAAGTACTTTTCTTGGTACAAACCTCAGTGGACAATTTGGAGAGTCATTGTCAACTATCCTCAGATTTTTTTTCTCAGTGTTGACTTCCATAATACACTTTTTAATTGATTTTTTCCACCTTCTTCTCAATCCTCAATTTTTTACTCTTGCCCCAAACCTGCAAACAAGATTTTATCTCAGATTCTGCTTTGGGATGTGTGAAGAAACTCACAGGACAAAAAATGAATTATATGTATCTATATAAAATTTATTGATTATTAAGATATATTATTAATAATATATTTATTAGATAAGATGTGTATAAATATACATGTATATAACCAGTAATAAGCACTAAAGAGAAAAACTAAAGCAAGGAAATGAGATGGAAATGCATGTGTGTGTGCGTGTGGGTGTGTGTGGGTGTGTATGTGTGTGTGAAAGAGAGAGAGATGAGAGAGGAAGAGAGGGAAGAGAGATTTGAATAAACACTATATACCAAGCACATTTGTAATGTGTTTTACATGTATTAATTCATTCAGTCTTCTCACCACCCCTATAAGAGGTACCATCTAACTTTCAAATGAGAAAACCGAATTACAAAAAGTTTACACACTTTGCCTAGTACTGCATTTCTGGCCAGATTTGAATCACAATTTGAGTCCAGGCACTTTGGCTCCAGAGTCCAACTCTTCACACTTAATTGAGTAGCTTCGGTCACCTACACAGTGAAGTCTTTTAAGACCCTTCGTTCCACCTAAGCCTCTTTCTTATCAGATCCCTCAGAAACCCACAAGCAGTCTCTGTCTTCTCATAATGTTTGTCTTGAATGAAAGATACATAATGTTTGTCTTGAATGAACTGCAGCACAGTTCATTGACCATGAACCTAAAGGATATAAACTCATGTGTTCAGTTATATAGGCTTTTGGTAGTCTGCCTACATCAAAGAACACAATTTATTTATGCAAGCCTATATGCATTCATGATAAGCCTCAGAGAGAACACTTAATGAAGTGCACTGGTGAGTGTTACTTTCCTAGTTATTACTTTTCTATGTTAACCTGTTAATAGACGTTAAAGAGATTATATTCTCTGGCAAAGACCTGAGTGTAGGTCCTCACACATGAAACCGTGTTTTTCATAATAATGAAGTAATCTCATCCCACCTGAGCTCTTGTAGTCCTTATCAGCTGGAAAGTGGCCTACTCTCATCAGCTGCCACTGGTGTTGTTAGGAATGAGGCTGGTACTCTCAGCTAAGGCAGCGTTCTCCAGTTGAACAGAACAATTTTCACAGAATACCAACATCAGAAAGGACTGCTCTGAGACCATGATGAATCAAGATAAAAGCAAAACCATTTTGTAATCATGTCCAAACACAGACAAAAACATGAACATTGTCCAAACCACAAAAATGACCATATATCCCCTATCCTGCTTATCACGAGTTATTGCTACTTCTTAACCAGTCATAGCTTTAGCCTTACTTTGTTCTTCCCTCCCAAATGATTTATGAAGATACTTAACCATAGAATTACCCCTGCTTTTTGACCACATCCAATGTAGAACAAAGCTCTACTTCTTAGAACCCTCCCCCAATCACCTAACACAAGTCCAAAACATGTTTTTTCCAGCACCTTCTCACTGTGCTCACTGTGCAGGCTCATGTTTTCCCTTATATTGTAGCAAGCAATAACCCCAACTTGGTCAACTACAGGTATGTAGACTGTATGACATTGACACAATCTTATTGCCTGCTCCACATATTTGACCCTTATCTATGCAGTTTCTTTATGTGTCTTATTTCCCAGTCACATTGCTTCTCGTGGACACTGAAGTTCTCTCTGTCTGAAAACTAATGGCAGTGCCTTGAGTTAACTAATAGCTAGCTGTTCTAACTGACCAAACACCTCACATATTTCTTTTTCTCCTTTAGGAACCGACTGCTATTTCAGCAATGGAGCTTTCCACTAAGCAGGTACTATCATTATGTATTACCATTGGATATCCAATATTTTGTTAATTCTTGTGTTTCAATAGATATATCTATTTATCAAATTTCACAGATTTGTTAACAATTATACAAAAATACAGGAGAAAACAAATATCATTCTTACAATAAGCTAGTAGATTAGAAACTGAAGATAGTTTTCTTTGCCCTCATGTTTTTGATCAATCTCATCTGTGTTCTATAAACATTATTTTCTGGATCATTATTTGTTATAAATTTTTATATACAGTGTATTTTGGTGATTTTAATATAATTTACTCAATACTCAATAATAATTTTCATCTTTTCTGATTATGTATATATGTGTATACCCTGAAATAGCATTGTGATATTTCAGAATATTAAAAAAAATTATAATTTATTCTTACTTTGCAAATATAAACAAAAATGCATTTTTAGAGGCTAGTAAAATTATTCACTGGCTATATGTGTTTGGAGGACCTTGACTTAAAAGTTAATTTTACTTTTCCAGTAGTATTGTATGCTAGAGAAAACAAAATGTGTATTTAACTTTGGCTAAATATCAAAGGAAAACAAAGAAACGATCACTGCCAAGTAAGTACTAAAACTTCATGAATTCAAAGGTTAAGGGCAGCATGTTAATAGTCTTTCTATTCATATCAAATGAATGCTTTGGCAAGACACTTCAGAAAAGTGAATTGCTTCTAAATACTGTGTAATATGTGTAAACAAATATAATTTTAATCTCTAATTTTTCTCCATAAATGTTACCTAGACTTTCTTCTGTCCAGTATATCAATGGTAACTACAAAGAAAAAAAAAAAAAAACAAAGCAGAAAAATCCAGAATGAAGTAGGGTATGCCTCACTTACTGGAGTAAAAACTTACATACAAAATTGTAAAATAAGAATCATTTGGCAAATCTTATTTCTGAACTGTTTACATGTTTTATCTCTGACCGTACTTTATCCCTTGAACAAGACACTAAATTACTCTGCCAGTAAAATTTAGTGTGTATCCTTTCCCCACACAGACATATCAAAATAGATTGATAATCTCCAAGATATTTAAAGCAACCCAGAGTGCAGATATGATTGACCTGATACTGTTATCTTACACTGCATAAGTATGTGTTCACCTGTTCTCGTAATCTAAAAATTGTTAGAGGTTGGCAAAGAAATCTGGGGATTTCCAGGATGGAAGCTAGACTGGGATATTCTTTCCTGTAATGATTTTTAAAATTATTTATTTATTCTCTGTTAGGCCTCATTGCCAGTCTTAATTGCGCTAACTCCACGTCTGTTTTTGTAAACCATTTCTTTCTGTTTTGCATTTTTAAATCTATTTAAAAAATTACATATTAAGCCAACATTTTACTGACAAAGAAAAACAATCTATCAGTTTAAAATACCATGAGAGAAGACAGTGTCTTTTTCCTTTATTTTCCATAACTGGAAGAAATGATTTGATTTCGTTCAGATATGACTCAATTTCATTCATGCTTATGGGCATTTTTAAAGTGAGATAGTAGTTTCAAGAGGGACAAGAAGTGTTGCAAGTAATTTTCTGGATAAATGAACCCATCTCCTGCTATATCCCACATTTTGTTAAGGAGGATAGTGAGAAAGCCTGTGGTGATGCTAAATTGGGCAGAAAAAGCACATCAGGTTACTTACTAGTGACTGGATTCTGCTCAATGGTGCCTAAAGGCTTACCCTATATTTCATTTGGATAGCATAATTATTTTTGCACTTCATTAATAATACTGCAAAATTATGGTAAAATGAACATGACCTTGATTTATAGTTACTTTTGGCATTTTATCACACTTTAGGTTTTCGTCATAATAATTTCAGCTGCCATATTTTGGTTTGCTATTCTTTCCACATACTATTTCTCTGTTTTTCCCCTAAAGGAATATGACATAATTAGATATTGTTATTTATAGGTAATAACACTTTTCCTACTTAAATGTCACATTCTTAAAAAAATCTATAAATATACATTTTGCTCATGCTTCTTAGAAGTTATTGGCCAAACATAGAGATCTTTTGATTGCAGGACTAACTTGATGAGTAGCTTTTCAAAATAGTTGCAAACACAATGTATGGATTGACACATTCATATATTGAAATTGCTTACATTCAATAGTGTCTAAGTTCATTTTAAAAAAGGAGGCTGTGAAAGAAAAAGAAAGAAAGAAAGGAGAAAGAAAGAAAAAGAAAGAAAGGAAGAAAGAAAAAGAAAGGAAGAAAGAAAGAGAAAGAAAGAGAAAGGGGGAAGGAAAGCTTAACAATACTTAATCTATTTTTCCCAAAGAATTTAACCATCATTTCTTAATTTGACCTGGTTTATAGCAAAATTCAATACTATAATAAAAGTTGAATATAGCAAAAAAATGAGCATTTAGTAATGTATGCTATAATTTCATTTTTTCCATTTAGTGAAATGGAATAATAATATTAATGAAGATAAATGTTTCCACAACGGTTTAGATTTTATTGTATTACATTTCCCCTTATTTACTTTGCTTGTAATAAGGTATAAGTTAGTTGCTGAGATTTAAGCAGAGAACTATTTTCTATGTAAACACTCCTTATAACCTTAATATTTTCTTAGATTCTCATAGGTACTTCAGTCTGCATTCAATTTATCTGGTTATTTATACATGCAGTTTATACGTGAAAGCCTTTGGAAATGCAATTTCATTTACAATCATTGTTAACTATTAGAAAATGTGTAGTATTAAAAACGCATATCATTGTTCAGAGACTGATTTTTCTAAAACTTATTTTTTATTTATATACTAGAGAAACTACACTTTTGATGTCTTTTCAATGTATGAAAACATTACATGTTTCAGTATTTATGTAAGTTTTACTTAAGGCTTACTATAATTATTGAATCCTCTAGTGCAAGAAAAGAGAGCTATGGTGCCAATAACAGTAAATGTGGAGAAATTGCAAAATAATTTTATTTCATTTTGTGTTTAAATAAATTTGCAGCTAATATGTTACATTGGCTCAACTTTGTTAAAGGCATTTTAAAAGTTGTACTGAAATCCTGAATTAGTAGAAAAACAATTTTTTTTAATCTTCCATATTCTGGCTCTTTCAATAACACCAATTTCATTGAGAATAAATGCATTGTAGAATGTTTATCTGAATGCATCCTTTAAAGACCTGTTAAACATGCTCATTTTAATAAGGAAGTTAATTCTTAGAGAAATTATATGAATAGCTCAAGATCACACAGGGTGTTAATGGGCAGCGAGACCTAGAATCCAGGTATCTTCATGCTCAACCCTATGCTTTTTCCACAACACCTCAGCTTTTGGTTTGGCAGACTGCACCAGAGTGTACTTAGTTCCTCTTTTCAAAGATGTTTTGAAGGGTAGTAATTTAGTAGTCTTTTTAAAAGTAATCTTCCTGGAGGTAGTGCAAGGGTAAGACAGTTCTTGGTGTTGAGCCGAAAGATTTTTCAAATGTTAGCACCAAAATTTTGCCCCTTCCCGTATCATAAGAAAGGGCACACTCCATCACAGGCAATACAATAGGGTACTGAGAAGTCAGAAGCAATGGTTCCTGCCTCTGGCCAATCTGGAACACATGGTAATAAAGACATTTTGGTATATGAGTATTATAAAAGTAAAGGTAAAAAAGCAAACTTGCAAAGAACAAAACTTGTAGCTTTGAAAATTATTACATTGGTTGGTGTATTACTGTCTTCATCTTCCCTTTGTTTTACACTTAATAAAAGACTCTTGTTTCAGTCAAATATTTAGAACTTGCTCTTGCTCCATTTTAAACTGCCATCTTGTCTAGAAGGCCTTTAAAGAAATTATCAATAAAGGGATGATTTTTTTAAACCCTTAATTTATCTCTGAGAAGTTATATATAAATAAACTCTTTTTTAAGAGAAAAAGAGATTTAAAAGACAAGATAGTTTTTGTCACAGCAGTAAACTCTTTCCACAGCAACAACTATATATTGGTTCAACGGCTGGGGTTGCCCAGCTCCCTTTACACCGGTGTGATATTTACGGGAAAGCCTGTGCTGAGTGTTGCCTCGCCCGAGACCCTTATTGTGCTTGGGATGGTTCTGCATGTTCTCGCTATTTTCCCACTGCAAAGAGGTAGGAAAAATATTCAAAATAAATGAAATGTTTGCTACTTATCCTATCTGATTCCAAGTTTGAAATAGCTTTCTTCAAATAAGTGCATCAACTTTTTCTAATGAATAAAAAGATTTGGGAGCAGATGGAGGGGATTGTTTTGTTTTTGTTTTTTTCTCTTCTCTTCAAATAGTTAAAACAATCAGAAAAAAAGTCAAAGAGAAAGTCATGAACAGAATCTGGACTGAGTCTTGTTCCTTTAGACCAAAATACTCTGTTTTCCAAACATGTTCTTCTATTTCTATCCAGCAACATTGTCTCATTTTTAAACCTTAATAAGGCAATTTATGTCTCTGGATGAACAGAAAATGATCAGAGAAAGGAATTTATTTTCCTTTAGAGTCTTAGGTAGTACACAGGGGCCTAATTATAAAAAGTCCGGAAGAATTTATTTCTAGTTTTGAAAATATTACATTTTAATATGTGATATATGTAATTTTGATTAACATCCCAAAATATGTCTATTTGTTTCAAGAAAATTTAAGTGTTATTATATTATTATAGCATCAACTTGCATTTGCAGTGTTTGAACTTGAAACATAAAACCATGTAATAAAATATCTATCTACGCATATGCAATATATATTTATATGTATATATACATGTATATGTGCATATATATGTATATATGTGCGTGTGTGTATATATATATTTTTTTTTTTTTTTTTTTTTTAAGATGGAGTCTCTCTCTGTCACCAGGCTGGAGTGCAGTGGCACAATCTCGGCTCACTACAACCTCTGCCTCCCAGGTTCAAGCGATTCTCCTGTCTCACCCTCCCGAGTAGCTGGGACTACAGGCGTGCACTACCACGCCCAGCTAATTTTTGTATTTTTAGTAGAGACAGGGTTTCACCAGTTGGCCAGGATGGTCTCGATCTCCTGACCTCGTGATCCTCCCGCCTTGGCCTTTGAGAGGGATTACAGGGATTACAGTCGTGTGCCACCGTGCCTGGCATATATGTACTTATATATCTCTTAAACATACTCTTGATAATACTTAAAAGTATTTTTTTGGACATGCTCGAATAAAAGTTGCTAAGATAACTCTTTCTTCATTTGGCGAAATAGCCCTTTCAAAAACATATCCTTTACTACTCACTGAAGGATGTCTTTCTCTATCAATATTTAGCAGAGTTTAGGAAATGAGAATGGTGGATGAAATTAACACACAGTATCTCGTTAATATGAGCCCAAAGATTAACAGCATGTATATCAACCTATTGAAACATAAAATGGAAACCAGCTTTATGAAACCTCTGCATTTTAGAAGCAATATAATTTGATTTCTTTATTGTTTATTATGGCTATGTTTTTCAAAGAAGCTATGAATGTAGATTTTCATAGCTAATGAGGTATGTCCTACAACATTTGTATCAGTTTGAATATTTGGTAAAATATTTGAGCAAAGAAATGACCCTAATGCCTACTTAAATCTTTTGATTACACACTTTAGATAACATTGACTGAATGTAAAATCATCTACAATTTAGTCTGTTATATAAGCAGTCCAAAGGATTAAAACACAGTATCCTGTTAATAATATTAAATGTATATGCTATATTATATCATATAAGAAATACAATTATTAAACCTTCAACATTCAGAATTGAGGTAACATGTTTGTATTACTTTTATATAACCATTCATTTTGTTGAGATTTCAAATTTAAAATAAAACTTACTGTGGAGATAATGTCTGTTCATTAAAGAAACCGTAGGTAATTTAAGGAATAGCAATATGCAATCTTTACAGCAGTAAAATTAAATTTTTTAAGATTAAAAGTTAATGCTTCTCAAAAACATTTAACTCTAGGTGGCTTTTATCTTACTTAAAAATGTGGAATTCAGCCTGACGCCGTGGCTCACACCTGTAATCCCAGCACTTTGGGAGGCCAAGGCGGGCAGGTTACGATGTCAGGAGTTTGAGACCAGCCTGGCCAGCATGGTGAAACCCCATCTCTACGAAAAATACAACAATTAGCCATGTGTGGTGGCGGGCACCTGTAATTCCAGCTATTTGGAAGGCTGAGGCAGAAGAATTGCTTGAACCCAGGAGGCAGAGGTTGCACTGATCTGAGATTGCATCACTGCACTCTAGCCTGGGTGACAGAGCAAGACTCTGTCTCGAAAAAAAAAAAAAAAATTGGAATTCGTGTTTGAACTAAAATGAGTATTATTTCTTCTTCATGTGAAAGTTTATAATATTACCTAATTTAGTAATAATCTATTTGAATTTTAAGCTTTTCTTAATAAGGGAAGAGATAAAAAGAAAATCATCAAGACATCTATAATAAGTTAAAACCTATATGTTATTACATATTTGAAAAGTATTTATTATACACCTACAATTCAAGATTGAAGGAATTTTCATTAGCACAGTTTTGTTATACCTTACAGATGTTACTTAATCCAATTTCATGAGTGACATGCTGTCTTTAAAAAGGATGTTTAGAAGCCTCATGATTTATATATTCTTTGTGATGGCATTTTTCAAAAGCTTAAATGGCAGTGAAAAATGCCTTCCCAAATGCTTTGTAGTTCGTGTTTCACAAGTTCTCTTGTTGGCTCAATTTTGAAATGTGCAACATCTGTTTGATAGTTTCACTAATTCTACAAATAGAAATCTATAAATACTTTAGACTTCTAAATGTATGAATACAGTAACAAATTCCATATTTGCAATTCTCAATGGCCTTTGTGAGAGCTCTTTTTAGGGATGGTAACTAATTTTGCAGCAAGACAATACCCATTAAAATAGCAGCAGCAAACAGTTGGGCAAGTGTCCCCCAATCTTTTCCAGGCTGTTACACATAACCAGTCTCCATTTTTATCCTCTTCCTGGAACTTCACATCTTTGTTGCACCACAATGACTAGAGCCTACCTCCTCCTTCCCAGGCAACCATTAGCAAAATGTAGAAAAAGGATACCCACAACGTGCTGCAGCTCACATGTGATCTGGGGGTAGAATGTAGAAGAAATCGTTTGATTTTTATAAGCAAACTTTGCTTTTCTCTTAAATGTAAGTTCATTTATTCTCTCTCTCATTCCTCTGGCAAGAGGAGGCCTTGCCCTTAAGTTCAACATTTATTGTTGCTTTTATTCACTTCACAGGTAAATTGGTTTGCAATCGTAGCCGTATGATCATAAAATAAACTGTTTTAAAAAAGAATAGGTTGATATGGCCAGGCGCAGTGGCTCACACCTGTAATCCCAGCACTTTGGGAGGCCAAGGAGGGCGGATCACAAGGTCAGGAGCTCGAGACCATCCTGGCTAACACGGTGAAACCCCGTCTCTACTAAAAATACAAAAAATTAGCCTGGCGTGGTGGCGGGTGCCTGTAGTCCCAGCTACTCGGGAGGCTGAGGCAGGAGAATGGCACGAACCCGGGAGGCGGAGCTTGTAGTGAGCCGAGATTGTGCCACTGCACTCCAGCCTGGGTGACAGAGCGAGATTCTGTCTCAAAAAAAAAAAAAAAAGAAAAGAAAAGAAAAAAGGATAGGTTGATATAACAATCAAGAAAAGAAATTTTAAAACTGGCTTAAAGATAGAATTTCTAGTCTTAATATTATAAAATTTAGCAAAAGTCTCTTTAAAGAATTATGTGTAAGCATTTAGAGAAAGAGAACGTTCATGTGAATTATAATTTTCAAGCTTATTCCTTCATTAATAATCAGAAAAAGTTTAATACCCTTTATTGAAAAAAATGGATTATTATTTTAAATTTTGTGCTTTTTCCACAGAAGTTAGACCTTGAGTTTCTAGACATTAGATTGTTATTGACTGACATCTGGTAGTGAAAAAGCCATGAATTCTCTGTTATCACTACTTTAAAGACTTTTAACATGTTGTTAGTACATTTGGATCTTGTTTCCCATTTTGATCATCTTGGAGACTGCTCTTACAGGCATAATGAAATGTTTTTTAAAAAAATCTTTTAGTTGGATGTAGATTCATCTGTTCCTGTAAGTTACTAGAGTCTATTATATATATATATATATATATTTATTTATTTATTTATTTCTCTTCATTCTTATGACAAATTCCTAGAAGGGAAAAATAAGGATACAATAACACCTTTTAAATGTAATTGTTTCAGACGCACAAGACGACAAGATATAAGAAATGGAGACCCACTGACTCACTGTTCAGACTTACACCATGGTAAGTCACATTTTTCATCTTTCAACCTGCTAAGACCAGGCTAAAATCATAATAATGCATATTCACATATATGCATGCAATGTACGCATCTGTCTCAGAATACTTAAAGAAATGCAGCTGAAGAGAAATAAAATCTTACAGAAATAAAATCCTGAAGAACACAAGGCACTGAATTATGTTTTATTATCATAAATTATGTTTTATTATGATGATAAATTCAAAATGTTAGATGCTTACAAGGTTTAAAGCTCAACTTTCTTATATTAACAAAAAGAAGCCATGTTTAAGTACTTCATTTTGTATATAGTAGCAACCTGAGATGAGTAGGCAATGGAAATGTACATTAAAATATACCAAGGAAAAAACTACAGTCTTAAAATATGCCTTACAAATGATTCATTTATATGCTCATGATATAAACCTAATATATCATTATTGGGTATCCTAGTCAAGCAGAAGATAATGTGGATATCTCTACACTGAATTACTAGTAGGGTATTCCCTTACACTGGGCATTTTGTAGCAAATTCATTTTTTGCTTCCTAAAAGATGTCAAAGCCTATTTAATGTCAAAGTTGCTTAGTAAATGCAGAAACATCAACCAACCTTCACTTAAAACGGAGTGAAATTGTAGTGATGCCCCACTTTCCATAATTCAAACATTATGCCATATTACTATGGAAATAATAACGAGGTTATGCTTCCCTCTGCTGGGGGAACTTATCAATGACAATACTGCTAATGAACAGTTAAAAATGGCTGAAATGTACAATGTAAACATCGTCACTTAACATAATTATTCTATTAATTTTTTTGATGCCATTTATTCTAAAGGTAGTTAATATTTATCAGTTGACTTTTCTTTGATTTACTAATTTTATGTGTGGAATATTCATGTTTATGGATTTTAATAAAACATTACCACACATAGAACCCCAGCAGCATACATTCCAAAACTTACTTTCTAAAATTCAGATCCCCCTTTGGCATAAGCTGAATGGGCTGGTATTTGATTTACAAATGCTCACGGGATTGGTTGGGGAATCCTACTACCAGGAGACGGGTAACCGTGAATGAAGCCAGTGTTTCGGAACCACATTGCTTGCAAATTTTCTCACCAGGGACTTTCCTATCTGTGATTATCTTTACTATAAATAAGAAAGAGACCACAAAACTGGAGTAAATGTTATGACTGTCCCTGCATTAGTATGGTGCATTTATTGAACACTCTCCTTAAATTTTTTCAAATAGCATATTTCAATTGAATCCTAAAATATTTGCTAGTCTTTCATTAATCTATTTCATGGAAAAATATTGAATTATGATCAGCACCATTCCAGCAATGTAGTATTTTGAAATATAAATTCATTACACTAAATAATCTATTTGCCTATATGTGGAGAGTTAATGATAATTACTGGAAGTAAAAGAATCAAGAGAATGTAACTGAACCAATCAGACTTTAATCTCCATGTCAAAATGAAACATTATTTTGCTCGTTGTATATTTCTAGGTTTATATTGATACAACATTATGAGTATTGTAGATAACAAATATTTGTTGAATGGCAGAATGATCTAAAAATTTCAAGTTATAATCTAGATACTTGTCTTATTACTTTTGTTTTTCAGTAGAGATTTGAACTAATGGCACTTATTGATTTTTGTAAAAAATACCTTATGTCATACATTGTTATTATTAACACCATTATATTCAAAAATGTCATACATTGTTATTATTAACACCACCTCTTAGGAAACATCATTATGAATTAATCAATTAACTAATATATATTGATTATATGCCATCATGTGTAGGACACTACGCTGTGTTTTGAAAATTTTTAGAGATTATATGCATATATAATCTTAATGGCATATTCATTTGTTTAGTGATCCCTTTATAGATTCAGTTAGTATTTCAAAATTATATTCATGCTAGAGTTATGAGTGTAAATATATATGGGGAAAAACTGACCAAAGGAATTTTTATGAAAAGTAAGACTGTGAATACATAAATATTGTTAACTATTGAATAACTGGGGTTTGGAGAGTGTTTCAGATATTAAAGATGTGTTTTGATAAAATTAGAGTGGTTAAACACTATTAAAATTTGGCATAAAGAATGGCTTAGCTATAAGAAGTAAGAAGTAAAGTGAGTGTAAATAAATTTCTCTCCTGATTCTTACGTCAGAATGCATACTGGAGAGAGAAGAGAAAGTGCTACTGTTCAATGTTACAGGGTCTTTTAGGGGAGGGTTGTGGTAAACAACTCTAGATGTTTGTGATATCTGAGAGGAAAGGGTAAACTAGCCCAATAAGCCCTGCAGCAATAAAATATTCCTTTTTGAATGCCTTTTTCCCCTTGTCTGCTTGTTTTGATAATGACCACACATAAACCATATACACCATAGATTACACTAAATTTCAAATATTTGGAAACTAAGGCAGGCATTCCCATTTGGCCAGGCTGAGTCTTACCATTAGGAATCAGTGATTATTTTGGAATAGCTGACATCAGTATTTGAAAGTAAAATGGGCAAAAATCTGGAACCCAGCCTTATTAAATTACGTATGTTGTCTTGCTAATATTAATTCTCACATTGAATAAAATATATGTGCTCATGCGGAAGCATAAAATATGAGATGTTTTCACAGAAAGCTGGTAGGCAACATGAAGCCGAATTATACACTTCAGGATGATCAGCTCCAGCTGTAATGGTAAACATATTCTGTAACACTCTATAGTTTACACATCCAGAGGTTTTAATAGAGAGACTATATACAAAATAACTCAGAATTAAGGTGGAAGAAGTTTCACTTTAGATGAAACATTTAACACCCACTTGGCACTCTGCTCCCTTATATGTCAAGTGGCCCAAGTGGTGAACTAGGCCAGGTGAAACAGCAAAATCCAGCTACACCTCCTCTTGATCCCAGGATACTCTCCTCTGTCACCGGTGGCTGCGCACCTAGGGGAGATTTTAGTATCAAATCTTAGTATATGTGTGCTGGCAACTCTTGTCTTCCCACTCACACCTCATACAGGAAGCTAAAGAGAAATCTCAGGTTGTTTCCAATCTGTTCCCTTCCCTAAAATAATTGCTGTGTACAAAATTGGAACTCATCTGACTTTGTACTCAAGAAAATGACTGACGAAGGCAATTTACCTATAAAATACTTCCCATTTTCTTTCTCACTAAGAATGAGCCATATTATGATTTACATGTCCAGAAAGGAAAAAAAAAAAAAAAACTACATCATCAGTACTAATTTTTCTTTCAACTGTACCATCATGTTAGGTTTCTGAATCTTTGAAATATTTTATGTCCTATCTTCTAGTTGAATGGCATCATTGAATTTCACTTTCTAATAGTTTTGCATGCATGCGTTACCTTCCTGGCACCTCATAGTAATATGTCCACAGAATTCAATCTTCTTAATTATCTCCACAACTGTCCATCTCAATTTATATCTTGGTTGGCATCAGAATCATTCCAAAATTTTATAAAATGTCTTTGGCAATGCCATCTTTATGATCTGCAGAACTGTAAATTTAGTATTTTGTAGCAGTGCTATTATAGTCTGTGCCTTAGCCTCTTCCAGTGATGAATCTGAGCATTTAGCCCCAAGAGGAGTCTCAATATTTGATAGATGAGCATGATGTCAGCCTTAAAAATAATCCCTACCTTTAATAAATTATCAAATTTCATCAAGTCTCAGATGACATAATATAAAATACAACATTCTTTTATGTACTTTTAAGAAAAAAAAAAACTGCTGAAGATGGTCAGTCTACTAGATGATCCCAGCATCAAACTGGGACACCAAATGACTCAGGACTAGACTAAAGGAGAAATAAACTCTTATTCAGATGATAATAGCAAAGAAAATTGTCTGTTTCAATCATAATCATGTCTGGTTAGAAAGAGATTAAAAAATACTCCTTGAACTACAAGGTGGTATTTATGAATATTTACTTTCTGAATTCACACAAACAGTGGACCCAAATTTCAGACAGAGACTTTAATTTAAAGAGGTATCATATCAGTAGGATCCCACATGTCTGGGAGAAGTAAGAAAGAATTTCTCCCAGAAGAAAGCAACTTCAACTCAGATCAAGAACAATTGTAAGACACATTCTGATATCAGAGATATTCAAGTATAAAGAAGTATGCATCTTAGAATCAAATACTTGCAGTATTACCTTCTATGATTTTTATAAACCCTTTTTGAATATTTTCACTGGAGATAATCAGTCATCATGACACTTGTCTTCTGCTTAGGAAAAAAGTCTAATTATTCATATTACATGTGTGCAAGGCAAATGCACAGATAACATGAATAAGAAGAGGTTTGAAATAGCTTGCGTATCATTATTCTCCATTGAAGTCTTTAAGTATGTCATCAGAGATCACCCATTCATACACCTACAATTTAACTGTTACAAACTGAGATTTTTTTTAAAAGCTTGCTGCATTTTTTTATTCCAAAAGTTATAAGGATCACATATCATTAAAATACAGGATGGTATTTTCATTATTGTTTATGGAAGGTTTCTGCTTCAGCAAATGGGCATTTTCCATCTCCCATCATATCTCTTGGGGAAAAGTAAATGAAACATTAAAGTCCATGTTTCCGGATTTTTTAAAATAAACATTCCTATGGTAGTTTTGCTCTGGCGTAGAGATTATTTGTGCTTTCTTTTGTAATGCATTTGCTATAAAATCATGAAAATAAAATATACCAGATGTTCAATATAAACTAAATAAATATTACAGTAGATATCTTCATATTGGTATTTCTTTTTAAGTAAATGAGTTTCAGCCTGCCCTATACTAAGCATATTACCCATGACATCACAAGATATCAAGTACAGTGTTCAAAGTAACTATTCAAGTGGCTTCAAAGTTAACTTCTTAACACATACATTTTATTATCATATTTCAAATTAATCATCTCTGAAAGTAAGATACTGGTGACTCTACCCCAAAAAATATTTATGAATAATAAAATTAAAATATATTGGTCCTATGACTGTTTCACTATTTGTATATATATTCATACCTATATCTATGTATATGTATATGTATATATGTATGTGTTTGTATGTATATACATCCATACACATATATACACATATTTAGACACACACGTATATATGTACACACACATACACACACAGACTAGCCAATTTTAAGTTCAAATCTTCAGGAATCTATGGATTCAGGAAAGATTAGAAACTACTTAAACTGTAAAATTCTAAATGCTATATCCTGGTTAATAATTACTTCCCAGCACCAAAGACATCTTAATTTAGGGCATAAAACAAAGTAGTTTAAAATTAAAATTTTAGCCAGTTGAAAAATTGCAAGTTTAAATTTTCTTTAAGGTTTCATTGTCTTTTTGTACTTGGCAAGTTACATCCACTAACTTCATATATATTGGTCCTATTTCTAGTAAATGGGTTAAGCACACATGCATGTTCTTAACTACCCATTTATTCATTCATTTGTTGGTACATGCACACATACATGCCTGCAAACACACATTGAATATTTACATAGAATCTAATTGGTGAAAATGTCATACTAGACATTGGAAAAACATTGTACTAGGCATTACCTCAAAAAGTAAACAACATCACAGTTATATACTTCAGTATATACCGTAGACTTTGTTTTATTTGCACTACAATATATGATATTATTAAATAGTTTATTAGCTTTTTTTTTTTTTTTGACGGAGTTTCACTTTTATTGCCCAAGCTGGAGTGCAATAGCAGGATCTCTGCAAAATGCAACGTCTACCTTCCGGGTTCAGGAAATTCTCCTGCCTCAGCCTCCCAAGTAGCTGGGATTACAGGCATGCACTACCATGCCCGGCTAATTTTGTATTTTTCTCTTTTTAGTAGAGATGGAGTTTCATCATGTTGGTCAGGCTGGTCTCGAACCCCTGACCTCAGGTGATCCACCCTCCTCAGCCTCCCAAAGTGCTGGGGTTACAGGCGTGAAACACCATGCCTGCCTGTTAGCCATCTTAACACTCAGGTTCAAAATATACATGAATGTTAAGAATGAATGAATTTTTTTGTTTTCATTTTACAAATTTTTAAATAGTTTATGTCTTTTCAAGAGATATTGACTCATCTTTAAAATGTTTTCCAGCCACTTGAAGTTAAATTAGTCTTTTCTACTGATAGAGCATCTATTGTATTTCTGCAGAAAATCATGTAGAATCCAATGAGAAAAATCTAAGTAATGCCGTTTATACTTTAAGTTAGGCATTGCTACAGTATTCTGTGTTACCAGGAGTTTATGGGCAACATTTCCTTTCCTCCTGTTCTTGACCTTTGACACTGAGTATTATTGAGAGAAATACTAAAATTATAATGAAAACAACTGGAATTTTATTTCTCTTTATGTGGTACAGCAACTAACTGTATTTGCTAAATAACCTAAATAAATATGTAAAATAATTGGCATTCATTTACCCATCTCCTAAATTATGTTTTAGTTTTACATTTATTATTTACAAATTAAACTTACAATAAAGTAGAACATCAAAATTGATAACAAATCAAAATTGAATGAATATGGTTCACAGCCTCATCCATCTCTGTCTTCTCTACATAACATCAAATTTCCTAAGATGGTTGCATTATTAACATTTCAATCTTGCGAGACATTTATGGGGTTAAAATGGAGAGTGAATAAATAGAAAGCTGAAATGTGATGCCTTCTGTTTCTGCTATATTGGAAGAGAATCAAATGCTAAATAAGGCCTTTAGCAACATGATATTTCTGGTCAAATGATGGATATCATGACTTTTTTGTTGTTACAAAAGGAAGCAATTTATTTAACTATTTTCTTTCCTCCTATTCTTTCTGGTTTATTAGCTTCATTTCATTTCCATAAATTATCCCACTAAAAGAGGAAATGATTAATTGAAGATTGCTTCCTTAAAAACATTATTTCTTGTCATTAACAGCTGCAACATATTGAAACATTGTGTTATCCAAACACACTGTGGTGCTTTTAAAATAATTTTAATGTTTTGTTGCTTTCAATTATTTTGTTCTAACCATTCAGATGGTTGAACCCATGGGGAATCATTATGCCAATTTAACAAGGATACCCTTCTTTTCTACTGGCAATTTTCATGACAAAAGTTTGTATTCAAAACAGTTGCTTTATAAGTGTGAAATTTATTCAAAAATGATTTAAAGTGAGATTGCTTTCTTTCTGGAAGCCTACAAAATTATCTATTACATGACATCTTTTAGTGATATAGGTATCCTTGGAGATGTGAGAAGATACTCGTATGACTTCTCAGTTCTCTTTCTCTTCTTATTTTTCCCTATTTGGAATTTTTGATTTTGGAGTAGACATGATTAGTCATCATTATCTCCCACCCTCTCTCAAGTCAATTTTTATAACATTATTAAACTTAGCAAATTGAGAATATTTGAAATGCTTACATCCTCCAGCAGTTCAATAAAGTATTCCATCATAACCAGGGTTATAAACCCTATTTCCTTTTTGATTGATTAAACTTTTATTCATTTCTTTTATATAATTATGATAACTCTACGTCTTGAGGATGTCAAAGTTACATGAGATTTCAGGTTTTAAATTCAATGTGTTACCTGGATTTGCCATTTAGCAAACATCAGCTAAGCGTTTACAATGACCGTTCTGCCAGGATTATGAATACACAGTGTGGTGGGCGAGGGGAATAAACCAGATTAAAAATAATTGTAACAAATATAACTACACATACTCTAGGGAGATAACTAAAAAGGGATTTTTTTTGGCAATATAGAAGAGGAAATATTTTCTTTGATGGTTGTAGGGGAGTAGGATTCACATTGAGGAGTGTAATTTGTCTTCATTTGGATTCTCAATAAAGGATTTTAAGATTTAATTAACAGTTGAAACTATCATAATAGCAATAATAATGATGTCACCTGACATGTTTATGACTATTGCTGTGCCCAGATATTGTGCTAAGATTTTTGTACAAGTATATTTTAAGAACAACAACAGAAAGGGTTATAAAAGACTGGTGCAGTGGCTCATGCCTGTAATCCCAGCACCTTGGGAGGCTGAGGCAGGCGGATCACCTGAGATCAGGAGTTTGAGACCAGCCTGGCCAACATGGTAAAACTCTATCTCTACTAAAAATATAAAAATTAGCCAGGTGTGGTGGCAGACACCTGTAATCCCAGCTACTCAGGAGGCTGAGGCAGGAGAATTGCTTGAACCTGGGAGGCGGAGGTTACAGTGAGCCGAGATCATGCCACTGCACTCCAGCCTGGGTGAGAGAGTGAGACTCTTTCTCAAAAAAAAAAAAAAAAAAAGAAAGAAAAGAAACGAAACAAAGAAAAAAAAAGGTTATAAAAATATTTCACTGTCTAAAATTGCTAAATGACCTATCTAATATATAAAAGATGAGTTGCAATTGTTTGGTAGAAATAAAAATAAGATAAAAATAACAACAATGTCACACATATAGAGCAAGTAGACTGAGAGAGAACAAAGACAGACATGCGGCAAGAATATTTACCAAGAAGTTATAAGGGTAAGACATACGTTTGTCTAACTGCTTTTTTTCAGTCAATGTAGATGGAAGTATGATCACAAAGTTCATTTCAAAATGAAAGAATCTGTTGTTCACGAGAATCTCAATAATTTCTAGAAAGTAAAACCAGAAAGAAAAATTTCCCAAAGGTAAACATAGAGTAAACATTGCTGCAATCAATATAATATCAAAAATATTGTGACATCAATGCAGTGAATAAGGGAGAATTGACAAATGTCTCACTCAGCATAGGGTGGGAACACCCTGCCAAAACCAATTTAATAAAATTAATTGTCTGATGTGATTAACATGGTGTGCTCCTTGTAAACTGCTCTCAGATCAACTGGTTTAATCCAGAAGAAGATTTTATATCACTCTTATCCTCAATATATAAGATTTCATATCTTTCAGGAAATATGTACTCACTAATATTTCCTCAGTTGAGTTTTTGTTTATATTGGATAACCATGAATTAAATATTATACTCTCTGAAAAGTACCTAGAGTAGAGCTATACTGTGCTGCCATTTATATGTACGACTGTTTGCTTTAATAAAGAATCAAGTTGATAGCATGCAGTAGGGGGACTATAGCAAATAATAAAGTAGTATATATTTCAAAATAGCTAGAGGATTTTACATGTCACCACGAAGAAATGATAAATGTTTAAAGTGATGGATAAGGTAATTACCCTGATTTGATCATTATACAATGTATACATTTATTGAAACATCACACTGTACCCTATAAATATGTACATATATTATGTGTCAATTATAAACAAAACAAAATTTTTAAAATTGATAGTTTTTTTGTTTTGTTTTGTTTTGTTTTGTTTTTGAGACTGAGTCTTGCTCTGTCACCCAGGCTAGAGTGCAATGGGTCGATCTTGGCTCACTGCAACCTCCGCTTCCCGGGTTCAAGCGCTTCTCCTGCCTCAGCCTCCAGAGTAGCTGGGATTGTAGGTAGCCGCCATTATGCCCGGCTAATTTTTTTGTATTTTTGTAGAAATGGGGTTTCACCATGTTGGCCAGGCTGGTCTTGAACCCTAGACCTCAAGTGATCCGTCCACCTCGGCCTTCCAAAGTGCTGGGATTACAGGCGTGAACTACCATGCCCGGCAAAATTGATAGTATGTTTGACATCCCAAGAAAAAGTGAAGAACTTAATAATGTTATAAGATAGTAACCGAAATATTATTTCTGTTTGTACTTTTTTCTGGAGCTGGGGAGAGAAGGGGGCTGGAGGGAGATAGAACACATTGTTAATGGATTTCTAATGTTTCCTATGTTGTACAAAATTTATGCAAGTGATTGCGGTAGAACACTCAGGAAATGGAAAGGATATTTACTGAATACCTTCTAATTATTATTTTAAAATATTGATTAGGTATCTGTTTATAAGATGTCAGGTTAGGGGAAATTAACAGAAAATTTTTTACTTCTGAACACCCAAATAGATGGGTGCTTGGCTGAGGCCATTTTAAATAAAAGTTCTGTTCGTAAGTCAGAAGTTGCTGATGGTAGAAACATCCTGTGGCAGAAGACTTAATAGAAATAACTGTATCCAATAAAAATGTACTTTTGGCCGGGCGCGGTGGCTCATGCCTGTAATCCCAGCACTTTGGGAGGCTGAGGCGGATGAATCACCTGAGATTGGGAGTTCAAGACGAGCCTGACCAACATGGAGAAACCCCATCTCTACTAAAAATACAAAATTAGTTGGGTGTGGTGGCATATGCCTGTAATCCCGTCTACTAGGGAGTCTGAGGCAGGAGAATCGCTTGAACCTGGGTGGCAGAGGTTGCCGTGAGCCAAGATCACGCCATTGCACTCCAGCCTGGGCAACAAGAGGGAAACTCCGTCTCAAAAAAAAAAAAAAAAAATTACTTTTAATAATTATTGCTGATCACAACAGAACCTAACAAAACATAAAATAGGAGAATCTTAAACCAAAGAAATACAATAGTATCGTTGTATCTTAATCATGATTGATAGTTAACATGACAGGGCTTTTAGCCTCACCAGTCACTAGCTGGATGATTCTGTTTCTTTTTGTTGGACAAAAAGGGGAAAGAAAGGGTAAACGGGAAATAATGAGACTTTGAGGTACTGGCAAGAGTAGTTATCAAAGCAAACTTACTAAGGGCACCAAGCTCATAAACCAAATTAACCAATTGTGGTTCTTGCCTTATTTAGGTGAGAAAGTACCTGAATATCAGAATGTTTCTTGAAGAGCGTGAAATATTATTATATTAAACTAAAAACAATTTGTTATCATGATTGCTAAATCAAACACCATCTTATAGTCTATAAGTCTATAAGACTATAGTCTATAGTCTAGATTCCACTATGAAGAAGTAGCAGATCAAATGAAATACTTTTTTAATAAGAGAAAATATTTTCTATTGAAAGAACTATTTTTATAAGTTTTCTGGTACATTGGAAAAAGCTTGCCACCACCAGAGGATGTCTTGAAGAGGAAATGAAAACTGAGCAGTTACCTAGAACTACAAGAAAGATTACCAGAAAATTATCTCTGTGGACTAACTAGAATGATTAAATTAGTTAGAAAGAAGACAACTAAGTGATTTTTTAAAAATGTACCCGTTGGTGGCCGGGCGCGGTGGTTCACGCCTGTGATCCCAGCACTTTGGGAGGCCGAGGCAGGCAGATCATGAGGTCAGGAGATCGAGACCATCCTGGCTAACACATTGAAACCCTGTCTCTATTAAAAATCCAAAAAACTAGCTGGGCGTGGTGGCAGGCACCTGTAGTACCAGCTACTCGGGAGGCTGAGGCAGGAGAATGGCATGAACCCGGGAGGTGGAGCTTGCGGTGAGCCGAGATCGCACCACTGAACTCCAGCCTGGGAGACAGAGTAAGACTCCATCTCAAAAAAAAAAAAAAAAAAAAAAAAAATATATATATATATATATATATATATATATATATATATGCACCTATTGGTGTTACATTGGTATTGAAACACTTATTTCTATTATACTAGTTACGTGACTCCTCTTATCTGAGTCAATTAATGTATTGAAGGATTTATATGAAGTTCTATGTTTGAGAGTAATAACTTATACCATAGTTTTCTTTAGTAGCTTTAGCAGATTATGCAAGAGACAAGTCAGTTACAATTATAAATTTCTACCTGGGAAAATAGACCTAGGAGACATGGCTGTTGAGAAAGGAGATGCTGGCAGATCACTGGGTTGTTTGTTTCTAAATCCAGTGGATTTTTCTATGTTTTGCTGTCATATATATTATAATTCATTCATATATAGAGATTGAATGAAAGGTCTCCTCCTAAAAGTATTTCTTAATAAAAAAAAGTTTAAACGGGCCGGGCACTGTGGCTCATGCCTGTAATCCCAGCACTTTGGGAGGCTGAGGCGGGTGGATCACGAGGTCAGGAGATGGAGACCATCCTGGCTAAAATGGTGAAACCCCGTCTCTACTAAAAATACAAAAAAAAAAAAAAATACAAAAAAGTTTAAACCACAAAACAGTTAGAAAAAAATGTATTCATTGTAAATAGCATTAACTTCTGTGACAATGCATTCTAATTATTCAGGTAGCTCCTGAATTAGATTTTCCAGGCCCTGTTGGCCATAGCAATTAAATTCACCTGTATCCCAGGAAGCAGCTGTCTTATAAACAAGTATAGCAACATGTTCCATATGCATTCAATTCAAGACGCACTAATAATCTCAGAGGGGGAAGAAAAACAGCCTATACAATGTAGATATTGGCACATGAAGATACGCATATCCAATATTTTTTAAAAATGTTACTTGGAATCAGTTACATATTATTTCTTTACATTGTAATCATTTCTGATTTATTTTCCTATTTCCAGGGCATTGATCTTTTCTATAAGAAACAGATAGTTCCCAGTATCGGAAGAGTTTTGTTTCACACCTAGGACATTTGAGAAACAGGCACTGAGGTTGACACCCCTGGAGACAGCAATTGAAGATAGAAGGTGGAATGAAGTAGGTAGGGTATGATGAGAGTAGGAGATGATAGACACAGGCCTTGTACAGGGATTGTATGGGAGTAGCATTTTTGAACGCTTTAAACCTAGTGAGAGCAAATCATATCAGCTATGACAGTCAAAAGTATTCAGTTGATTATGACAAGAGTAAAACTGTCAAAGTGATGACAAAAAAAGGGGAAAACATTTTTTAAATTAAAAATCTAGCTGAGTTTGAAGTAGAGAGCAAAAATTTTTCATCTGTCTACACTGTCAGCTTTCTGTGCATGTAAAACATATTTATTATTTTCTAAATTAATTTAATGAGTTTCAGATTGTACAGGATGTCATAATGGAAACAGGATTATGCAAGATAAGAAGGAGTTTTGTTCTCTAAATGAGTTTTACCTAGACTCCCTGTGTTGTACTTTTGATCTGAACCGTGTTTCATTTACCACATTGGAGGAGGTTACATAAAGGGTAAAATAATAGAAACTTAATCAGGAAACAGGTTTTTTTTTGCTGCATTTTATTATGTACTTTTGCCTTATTCCATAGCCTAATTCCTGAAAATAATAAAAGATGTGTCATTTTAAAATAAGAACAATTGAAACCACATTGCATTATAACTATGCATCTGTTTTTCAAAGCCATCCCTAACTTTTCACACCAATTGATCTTCAGAACAAATTTGTAGATTATTTAGGAATTATTGGTGGATAGTATAAACTTCCTGCACTCTACCTTCTGTAAAATGCTAGATAAATATTAGTTGGCAAATATAATTTTACAGATAAAAAATAAACACACAGGCAAAATAATTTCTCTGAAATACATCCTTGTTTCCAAAGACTTCTTCCAATAACTTTTTGTGTTACAGAATAATATAATACAAACTGGCCCCATTAGTCCAAGCATGGAGTTTTGCAGTGAAAATAATTTCCTGTAGAGTATTTATCATGACATATAAAGACGTATAGTTATGCTACACACATGACTGATTTTGTAAATGTAATGCCATTTCCTGGTAGACAAATCTCCATCTATGTTTTATATAACCCATACCAAAATGATTAGTCGATTTCGGTAGGCATTTGGGCTCTGAAACCTTACATCATTGACATTTCTGTCATCCTCAATCAATGTGAAACAACTTACAACTTGGCAATAACTTGTCTCCTGAATTTCCAAATAAAAACTTTGGAAAGTTGAAATTACTTCTCTAATATTTTCTCATTTCATTTTCTCATCACTGGCCAGATAATCACCATGGCCACAGCCCTGAAGAGCGAATCATCTATGGTGTAGAGAATAGTAGCACATTTTTGGAATGCAGTCCGAAGTCACAGAGAGCGCTGGTCTATTGGCAATTCCAGAGGCGAAATGAAGAGCGAAAAGAAGAGGTACAGGAATGAAACTGACTGGATCATTTATATCTAAGATATACTGTTAGGTAATCCTTGTATTTTCCACTTGAGGAAAGAAAAAGCACTGAGAATGCTCATCCTCTTCTGAACCAATCAATCGGTTCATTCATTAAACAAGTGTTTAGTGCAGACTGATGACATGACAGACTTTGTACTATGAATTAGAGAAACAAAGGTAACCTGGTAAGAGTTTCTGTCCCAGAAGCAGTTTGGGGATACATATTAGACTCCCCTTATTTCTTACTGTGTTTATCTACAAAGAGATTGTGTTATTTATATTTGTGCACAAATGAAAAAAACCTCCTACTAATTTTAAATTTTGTTCAATTAATTATGTTATCAAAATCTGTTTTTCTTTATCCATTACCTTCCTCCTTAAATGGGGAAGGGAGGTTGGGAAAAGATAGTAGTAGATGTAGGGTAATGGATTTAAGGCTGCACTATAAGCTCTGATATCAACTATTGATGCAGGATGAGGCAGATCTCCCTGCTCATTTGATCCATTTATAACTCCATAAGAGTAAAGAATTGCATACAGAAAATCTTAGTGAGCACTATGAGCCTTTAAAACTTTTTAACAGCCTTAAATAAGTGTAAACAGACTATTGAGTTGATTAATAAAATGTATTATATGCAGACAATTTTACAAACATAATATGACGTTAAGGGTAAAAACTGTTCCATTACCTTTTGACATTTTAATCAGTCTTAAAACTATATAATCCCATCATAAAATGCAAGATTGATTTCATGCATTAACAGGTGAGGCTTTTTGAGACCTCTATTTTAAACTGTATTCAAAATAAAAGTGAGGTTACAAATATTCAAAAATATGATCTCATATATATTCCCATTAAAGACCAACTAAATGAAATAAATAATTAGTAAGCATAAAATTTTCTGCTTATTCAACTTCTTTTTTTTTAAATTTCATTTTTGGAAATCTTATTATAAATTCATTCTAATGCCCCATATCTTTCTAGTGTCATGGTCCTGTAGTTCTAATTTCATATTTAGTGTTAACTTTATCCTATATTTATATACCTACTTTCAAATGTATAAAGTATCTTTGCTCTTTCCTCCAGTTACCTTGAATATTTTAAATTATTATAAGAAATTCTATTAAAACAGTAATATAGCCAATACTTTCCAATACATCTTAAAAACAATTGACAGATATTATAATTCTCCTAATGGGAAAATGCTATCACTTCTCTTAAATTAAAAATTTTATTAACTGTTAAAATGTGCCTCAACACACAATCTAAAGTTTTACAGACACAGTTTCAGAGCTTATATTTCTTTTAAATATGTATATTTTACACTGCCTTTTTTTTTTAACCTGCTAGATCAGAGTGGATGATCATATCATCAGGACAGATCAAGGCCTTCTGCTGCGTAGTCTACAACAGAAGGATTCAGGCAATTACCTCTGCCATGCGGTGGAACATGGGTTCATACAAACTCTTCTTAAGGTGACCCTGGAAGTCATTGACACAGAGCATTTGGAAGAACTTCTTCATAAAGATGATGATGGAGATGGCTCTAAGACCAAAGAAATGTCCAATAGCATGACACCTAGCCAGAAGGTCTGGTACAGAGACTTCATGCAGCTCATCAACCACCCCAATCTCAACACGATGGATGAGTTCTGTGAACAAGTTTGGAAAAGGGACCGAAAACAACGTCGGCAAAGGCCAGGACATACCCCAGGGAACAGTAACAAATGGAAGCACTTACAAGAAAATAAGAAAGGTAGAAACAGGAGGACCCACGAATTTGAGAGGGCACCCAGGAGTGTCTGAGCTGCATTACCTCTAGAAACCTCAAACAAGTAGAAACTTGCCTAGACAATAACTGGAAAAAAAATGCAATATACATGAACTTTTTTCATGGCATTATGTGGATGTTTACAATGGTGGGAAATTCAGCTGAGTTCCACCAATTATAAATTAAATCCATGAGTAACTTTCCTAATAGGCTTTTTTTCCTAATACCAACACCTAACAGAGAACACAGGTGAATGCAGATGTTCACTTTAGCAGACTTAATGTTTCCTATGAGATTTCACTGTACAGGTTTGTCTTTCTTCTTTGCCTGAGAAATAAAAATGTCATTTGCCATATTGCCATCTAAAGGAGAAAAACTGCATCAGCAAAGCCATTGTATTGAACCAGAAGTTTAAAATGAACTGCATGGATTTACTAAGCTGATGAATACTCCAAAACGTGGTTGGATTCAAGGATATATTTTGTCTACCGGCCCTCATGTTTGTATGTACTTGAGGAGTAAAATGAGTAAAATGATACTGAATGAAATGTTCTGTGGAAATATTAAAAAAAAAAAGAAAACATAAGCCATCCATCACCCGGAAGAAAAATGGAATACACTGATCTACTACTGATGTCTTCTTTCAGCTTTGATCTAAAGATGTATTTTATTAAAACTATAATTTAAATGTACCATGAAAAATATGCAGTAAAAATTAGTTGTTTTCTAAGCTAGAGTAGGATTTGTCTTACAATTATTGTGCTATGTAGTTTTTGTTTTAAAAATTCCAGTGGTGTGCTGCTTTCTTCGGACATTTTATTTTCAATTCTATAAGAGGGATAGATGACATTGTTCTAGAAACACATATACATCATTAAGAGTGAATCTCTAAAACCAGGATATAAATTATGCTTTATTTCTCTGAGAAAATCAAACAAATGGAAGCTGTTCACACCTCCCCTTCTTTAAGCGTTATCTAAATTAATTTTTACTTGCATAATGTTCTTAGAAAAAAAAACAGAACATTTAAGCAGGAAAAAAGGAAGAAACAAATTGATTTTTAAGTGCATTTTACTATAATGAATCAATGAAGGGAAAAGGAACTGCATATTTCATGAAAATAATAAGCATTGTCTTAATATACTGTTAATAGAAAATGTGTCTTAATTCTGTGCTTTAATCCCTGCATGATATTTGAGACAAAGATCTCTCTTATGATTCTACTAAGAATTATATCTGTGTCACTTAATTTTTTTAAAAGAGAGAGATCAATAACTATTCAGAGCAACATGTTAAAGGCAAAGTTTCCAATCATTTACATCTGTATCAGGTGCCTCTTACCTTTCCTTATTTAAGACAATTATTTGTACAAGAAACACATGACTCTTTTCATGTCAATGGGAGGGACTTTTCTACGAAGTATTTTCCAGGATGCAACCCACATTTAAACAATGTAAAACTCTTTGTTTCCTGCAACAACTTACAAAGTAAGGTAAAAGATTAAAATTCAAGATTTGCTTCCTTCATTGCCCTAAGACGATTCATTGAGAATCACTGACTTTGAGATATTTGAAACTTTCAGCATTATACTGTGGTTTCTTTTGCACTGCACTCACCTATTCAGGACTCCTCCCTCAGGTTCCTCATCATGCACAAAAATGCAAAGAAAACATCTTATTAGTAATTAATGAAGCAACATTGAAATTCTAACTCTAGCTGTCTTCTAATTAACTCAGCATCAATTTCTCACCTCAGACTACAGTGAATTTTTATTTCCTATCAGCTGAAGTATTTCACAGATGGAAGCTCATGTTTCAGTTTTAATGATTGCTTTGAATAAACAAGTTGTTGCCACTTGTTTCAAACAAAAGCCTAAAAATAATCTACATTCAATTTTAGGCTCCATTGACTAATACGGTGTTGCTTTTGGAAGTACTGTATATCCTCAAATGGAAGCCGAATTGTTAAATTATTTGAAGGACACACCACTGTACAGAAAATAGTGTTTGAAATATAAATCGAAGAACAAAGAGTGCTCCAAAAAATAGGTCATTCTTTTATTTTCATAAAGTATCTAAACTGTACTAACATTCAGTGTTGTGTTTCATTCTAAATTTGCAGCTGAAATAAATTTATTTGCAATAGCAGAAATATCTTATTATTCATCCTCAAAAATAAAGGATTTGAAGGGATAGAGATTATATGATAAATTTATAGAAGGCTTTCAGAATTTGAATGCATTTTGTTTAGCATTATGAAATGACAATAGAAAAGAGTCTCGACTTCAATTAAAAGTTACACAAACAAACAAATCTACAGGCATGTCTTTACATACCATCAGGTCTAAGTTTTCAAAGAAAATTGT
This sequence comes from Pongo abelii, assembly GCF_028885655.2. Lineage (NCBI taxonomy): Eukaryota > Metazoa > Chordata > Mammalia > Primates > Hominidae > Pongo > Pongo abelii. The sequence continues at coordinate 92,531,047 of NC_071991.2, forward strand.
AGATATAACTTGCAGATTACTCATTACAGTCATAAGCTCTGCCCATGTGTATTGAGAGGGGGCAGTTTGCACGAAAAAGAATTATTGGCCCATTTAATAATTCAGCTTTAAATAGACTTTGTCATATGCATGAATCATCAGAGATGAAACTGTTTGAGAGACTCATGTGACCTTACGAAAATTACAACAGCAGTCTTAAAGTATGAAAAAGATGCATCACAGCAGAGACATTATGACCCAGTTGACATCAAATGTAAAATGTAAATGCATGTAAATGCACACTTCATTTTATGTATTATTTAGTAATTTTCAATGGTATGTGTTTAATATTTTTGCTACCTACACGTTAGGCAGAAGAAAAGATGTAAATAATTTGGGAGAAAAAGAGGAAGAACAGTGTAAAATAAAACTTTCTATAGGTACTCCATTTCAATGTATTCAACATCATCCTAAAATGCAAGATTTTCCCATGCAGGTGACAAGGTGGTTTATGTACTATTTAAGGGCGGAACGTGCGTGCCCGTTCAATAAGCATGTTTTTTGCCAGGTAGGAAATATGTTCCATATCTGTACTTATCATTGCATTTCAGATGGGAACTAGAAAAACTGGAGAGAAAAATGTAATGAAACTGCTGCTGTAAATTATTCCTTTTAGCATGTATTCACTTGCTAAATACACATTTCTTCAAAATATTTGAATTCAGATGTCTTTACTGTTCCCTATAACATATGGTGTTAAGGAACATAAGCTCATAAAATGTTGAGAACTGGAGTCAGGTTGCTACATAATTAGCTAACAGATTTCTTCATTGTAGTCATCTGTAAACTGGATTCTATATTTATGGTGATGATGTGAATTAGTATGCCCTTTAAATTAAATATTGTTCTTTTTAATGTCATACCTAAAAAGGAAATGTAGGGATAAATTTTTATAATGTGTCATTTTCATAATCAGTTTGGTTTTATTCAGGATCCACAAAGTTGTCAGATGACTGTTATTGAAATTGCTTATCTTAAAGGTCACAGACAAGCATTTTATTAATATGGAGCCATTAGTATAATATGTTAAAATCTTTGTTTTATTAGCTCCTTTTAAAACACAATTTCCATTCAATTTCATGAAACTGTATCAGGTTTCATGGTTTCAAAGACAGACTTAAATAGGATTCAACACCCCCGTATCGTGTAATAACATGTTAAACTGGTCTAACACCAAAGACATCTATACTTTTAACTTGATTTGTAATAATTATTTGAAGTCAATGTTAGTGTTTACAAATACATGTTTCCATAAAGAAGAAAACATTATTTTTCAAAAATCTGTAAAATCTCATTAGTTTGTTTGATCTCTAAAAATTTTCTTAAACTAGTTAATTAAATGAACATAATTTTTCAAGTTAATAAATTAAGAAAACATCTAAATGAAAGAGAGAATAAAATCAGCATATGTGGCTGCCCATATAGTAAGGACAGTTTCGCAATCAATGTAACCAAGGAAAACAGCTTTGTTATCATTTCAAACATGCAGGCACACACAGGCAGAGGCAAAGCTGGAATCAAACCAAACAAAAAGATGATTTTGAATATTAAAAAACTGGGCCTCTAGACACTTTGCCTTTTAGAACCAGCTTCCTACATGTTCAAGTAAATTCCACTGATAGATCTTGACAACCTACAATGTGCTAGGTATTATGTTAGGTGATGAGGACACTAAAGTGAATAAGACATAACCCTTGTTCTCAAAGAGCTCACAATGAAATTAAGGAAACAGAGTGAGATGACTTATCATCATCTAATCCAGCAAGTCTTTCCTGATCCTCGCGTCCCTAGTTCAAGCTAGGGACCTTCTCTATGCTAAACCTGTGCCTTGTATATACCTTTTATTGTCACGCTACCCCAGTGTGTGATTTATTTGTTTATGTTTCCATCTCCATTTCTATACTGTGAGCTCCCTGAGGCCAGGATTTGTATCTAATTGAGCTCTGTCCTCAGTGTTTAGCATGATGCCTGGCACAAAGAGGGAGCCCAATAAATCACTGTTGAAAATAACCAAGTTACGATATGACAATCGCCAAATACAAGCTCACAATAAGAGCGGTATGGATCAAAGGAAAAAAAAGGAGGAATTAACTTGTGGAGAGAGATCATGGGGTGCTTCAGAGAATAAGTGGCTTTCCAGCTGTGTATCAGTCAGATATGCCTAGATGAAGAAACAAAATGGCAATCTGAGTAGATGAAATAAGGAGAAAGGAGGAGAGGTGTGAAAAAAGTCCTTTTTCTGAGAACAAGTATTCAAACAGATAAAACACAGGTTTCATAAAGAAAAGTTAAATGTCCCACTACTATGAGTCAAAATGGTGCGTTTGTTTTTTCCTGGGTTTTGATTTATTGCCCTCTGTTTGTACCCCACACTCTCATCCTTGGCATAGACTGTCACATGTCATGCATTCAGCCTCCTACACTTCCACCCCACAATCTTTTTACCTTCCTTCTTAATGTTCACCTCATTTATCTTTACTCAGCTAAAGTCATAGCACTAGGCAGTGTTCCCACAACTGTCTTCAAACTCATCTGTATTTCATAATCTCTTCTCTAGTTCAAACCACCGCAGGTCAGCTGAAACTCTGAATTCTACAAATAAATATTTAGAGGAAGCTAACTTCATCAGAGACTCCTCTATGCTCTCAGTTCAAACGAAAGTTTCTGTTATATTTCACCTATGTACAGCCTTACCTTACTCAGCTAGCATTAGACTACTCAGCAATGAGTTCCAACATTGCCTTGCTAAAAAGCAAGGTGGATCACAAACAAGACTTCAGCAAAGATAGCATTAAAATATGAAGTCTGCATTTGTTCAAGGCATACTTTAGATGGAGTAATTCATGGCCAAGCAATGCTGCAGGTGTGGTCAGCACATGTAGTTGATAGGCAGACTCCTATCATTTTAAACAAACAAACCAAAAAAGTTTTTTAAAAAATGAGACCCACCTTCATCTTGAATATGTCAACCCCACACCACCGTTGTATTAATCTGTCATGTTTTTCTCATATAACAAAAGAATGGATTTTATTTCTTTTAATCTAAACACTATACTTGTATATACAATGTTTATTTATATAGGACCTAAGCAAAAGTTTTTATAGATGTGTTCATGTCATCACAATTCAGGTAATTTGAAGTCTCAACTTCTGTCTTCTCTCTTTGTAAATCTCACTGAAGCATTAGATCTCAAGTAAACACATTTGTAAAAAATCCATGTCATTTGTATAGCTCAGTTCTTAATGTTTTGTTTGTTTTGTTGATAACTAATTCCAGAGAAGCTTAAACATTTTTAGACAAAGTTTTCATCTAAAATCAAACAGCCACTTCAGGAATTTTTAAAATACACCACAATTTTTAGGGATTTTCATCCTTCAAAAAAGATTGACAGTTTTATTAGCCCTCAAATATTTGTATTTTACTCATGCAGTATTTTAAATTGCTGATAAATGTGAAAAACTCAGTTTAAGTCTGGGTCTGTATATGCCATTCAATATATTCCATTTAAATTTAGATACTGATGAATAATGGTCTAGCTAAGTATCCAATTTGCATTGTTGCCATCTACCAATTTCAGAATCATTGTTCATTTTCTTCCTTGCAGAACTTTTGACCCTAATAGCATGCCTGTTGAAATTATTTTTATTGTATTTGGCTTCAGAAGTGGTTTAAATTATTACCCAATGAATATTAGACAGTATCACAAAAATAATCTGTTATCCATTTGGAAAAGAATATTGTCAAGGAGTTTATTGAATTCTTTAAATATTTACTCAAAACGTAAGAGAATACTTATTCCAGGATTATTCTATTTTGATCAAAACAATTATGTAGTCATTAGTCATTAACTTTAGAAACATTACACTGTTTAGGTTTCTTCTTTAACTTCCTGACCCCTCTAGAATTCAAAACAAAAACAAACAAACAAACAAAAAATCAACAAGTACTCTAGATGGCAAAATCACTTATCATTCAAAAGGTAGCATGTCCTCTTCCACTCAGTGAAGACTGGAATGTAATTTGCAACTGTGACCGTACTGGTCTTCTTCTAAGCTCCTCTTGGTCCTGAGACAATGTTTCTAAAAATTATGTCATATCAGGAAGCTCTATATTCATTATTGAGAAGTAATATTCTTGAACTTCTGGAAGGAAATATTTATATAATTTATAAAATTTATATCAATAAGCCCAAAGCAGAAACTCTTTGTAATACATTGCACTGTATTAATTTTAATTCAATAATATAATATTAAATAAAAACATAAGCAGAAGTATAGAAGCATTAATACATCCTAAAGTGCTAAAGTTACTGCCCGGTGATAGTAACATTATATTTTTTATATTCATTGTGTTTTTAGATATTATATTCACTACGTATTTTTATATTAATTGTGTTTTTCGATATTATAGTCAATATTCTTATGATATCACGTAGGCCTTTTCATATGAAGTAGGACACACAGCCTAAGGATCTGGCACAACATACTGTACTTGGGTTTTCTATGGTGAGTGAGAATTAGCCTTTGACTTTGAGAAACTCACAATCTATTGAAGAGAGGGAAACACAACATTTAACATGATGTGTCATACAATGGATATAGTAATAGTCGTAGTAGTCATATTAGTAACGATAGTAGTAGTATCAAGTGTTTATAACATACTGTTTTCTTTATCAAGTGCTTTATTTGTATTACTTTAATTATTATAACAACTCAAAAAATCTTATTTTATCCTTATTATTTCAATAAAGAATCTGAAGTACAGAGTGGTTGAATAACTAACTGCTCAATTCACATGATCAAAAGCAGTAGACATAAAGTTCTAATTCAAGGATGATTTATGATTACCTGTGTTTCCAGAAAGATAACTAGTAATTTAAGATGCCATGCTGTATGGAAAGAGAGAAAAAGGATGTCAAAGACTCTTAGAAGATGAAGAAGAGAATGGTGAATGAGTTGACCTAGAAATAAGGGAACATCTCTTTCACTAAGACAGGAGAGACAATCAAATAGGAAACCAGCAGCACAGTTAAAAACAGGTTTTGGAGACCTGCAAACCTGGATTGAATACCTGCTATACCCATGTACTTAGAGGTGTCTTTGAGTATTGATATATTTTTACTTCTCTGGGCCTCAGTTCTCCCATGTATAAGATTTTAATATATCAGTTCTTCCATCTATATGAGATAAATGATAGAAAATGTATTCACAGAATTGGGGTAATAGTTAACATTGACATATAATGTTTACTGCTAACACTAATATTTACTCACTTTTCTTGATTTCTGTCCTAATAATGATGAGAACATGATGTTCTTTCTCATTTCCAAATAAAATGTTTTCGATTATATCTATTACCACCTTCTGTAGATCTTTAGCCCTCTAGTTTCTGTCATTAATTTCTCTTGCTTCCCATTTTAAAGTAGTAGTTGTAAAAAATAGCAATAATCTCCCTTAGCCATGTCTTTCATGTGAGCACTTTTCTACATCTTACCTTTGCCCATAAAAATTTGCAAAAGAAATTCTAAATGACTCTTAGTCAAAGATAACATGTTTGACTTTTTATCCTCTAAAAAAACACTACATTAATATACCAGCACTTTTATCTTAATTTCCAACCATGTTAACCTTTAGTTCCTAATTTTGGGGCTACTGTCTGCCATCATGATCTCTAAGAATGCATTTTAGAGTACATTAGTCAAATTTATTTTATTTATTTATTTTTTTTTTGAGATGGATTCTCACTCTGTCGCCCAGGCTGGAGTGCAGTGGCAAGATCTTGGCTCACTGCAAGCTCCACCACCCAGGTTCACGCCATTCTCCTGCCTCAGACTCCCGAGTAGCTGAGAATACAGGCGCCTGCCACCATGCCCGGCTAATTTTTTGTATTTTTAGTAGAGACGGGGTTTCACCGTGTTAGCCAGGATGGTCTCAATCTCCTGACCTCGTGATCTGCCCGCCTCGGCCTCCCAAAGTGCTGGGATTATAGGCGTGAGCCACCGTGCCCGGCTAATTATTTTTTACTAAGTAATCACCTGTTTAATTCTTTTAATATACAGTTTTCAAAGTTAGCATTTTCCAGCCCTAAAAGGAGACAGTTTTCTATGCATTACCTAATAAAATATCTTCCAGAAGACAAAATGATTATTTTTATATAGACTCAATGAAATAAACTATATGATATTAAGTGTGTTTTCATATATGAAAAGGTTTGAGACACAGTCTAAGCAATTGCAAGTGCTGATGAACTTTCAAAAATAAAATCAAACTTAAAAAATACATATTGTTGAAAAAATTCTATGTATTGTAATACTATATAATTCACAGGAAGAAAATGTAAGCAGAGGCATTTATTCATAGTCTCTAAAGAACACATGAAAAGACCACTACCATAATTCACACCTAAAAAGATAATTTATGCAAAATCATTCCCTTTAAAAAGTAGAGATGAAAAGAGACGTGACACCTCAAAACCCTGCCAAGCTAGGGATAAACATAAGAAATAAACCATATGTGTTGTGGGAGGCAAATCCACAAAGAAACTGTTAGGCAAAAATAAAACCAAACTATGACGTGATCCAGATGTTCACTAATATGAAGGCCTCAGCAAAATCTGATGGACTTCAAGGTCTGGTAGGAAAGGATAAAAGTTCCAAAAGTGTGAACACTGATTGGCTTCAATTATTTGGTAATCTTTTTAAAATAATTGCTTTTGTTTGAAGTATTGTCGTCTTTAAGCTTTAACTATCTTGGAAATTGATAAAAAGCAGCACAAAAAGATGAAACAAAAGTGCAGGCTTTGAAGTACAGTCATTTTGTTCATAGTAACTTTAAGAGACCATTTGGGCTGGCCCCCAGAAAAGACAATTGTATACGTTACAGTTTAGACAATCTGGAAGGGAGAAAAAGGGTAAGGCCTGTACACAAATATTTTATACTGCCCATAACTCAAAAGAGAATTAATTAAAAAACCCAATAGGCTATACTAAGTGTGTATAAATATAGTCATGGTAGATAGCACTGAGGATAATTTTCAGATAAAATTTGAACTAAGTTTTCTTTTATGCATTGAGTACAGACGCACCATATATACATATCTAGTTCTAGGCATATCTAAGTTTCTGAGTGCTTCTTAGCAGTCGTCCTATGTTTAAATGTCTTTCATTGAATACAACACAGTTCAGTTTATATACTCAACTTTCATTTATTAGTCACATGATGCTAAAATATTTAACACAATATTAAGAGACTGAATTGGAAAGTGCTCAAAAACTTTAGAAAATGAAGACATAATGAGCCAGAAAAATCTCAATGCTGGGAGGGTTGAAAGAGAATAGGGGCTCAAAAAGCAAGGAAAGAAAATGCATTGATTTTAAAAGGAAGTAACAGCATAAAAAGAACAAAGATATCATCTCTTTTATTAACAGTGCAAATGCTTGGGTTACTGTCTTGTTCCTTTTTTATCCTTATGCAGATCCTAATCTGATGTGCTACTGATCTCTCTTTAGATTGTCTAACATGGGTAACCATCCACTAAGTCCAGCATACTCAAAACATGTGATCAAAGTGTGGAATATGGACATTTCTATCACCTGGGAGTTCATGAGAAATACGGATACATAAGACCCACACGAGACCTACAGAATCAAAATCAACATTTTAGTCAATTCGCAGGTGATTTGTGTGCACAACAATGCTTGAGCCCAGTGCTTTTAACTCCCAGGCTGCAGTGTGGTACCAGTCCATGGCCTGTTAGGAACGGGCCGCACAGTAGGAGGTGAGTGGTGGAGGAGCAAGCATTACCACCTGAGCTCCATCTCCTGTCAGATTAGCGGTGGCATTGGATTCTCATAGGAGCATGGACCCTACTAAGAACTGTGGATGCCAGGGATCCAGGTTGGGTGCTCCTTATCGGAACCTACCTAATGCCTGATGATCTGAGGTGGAAGAGTTTCATCCCGAAATCATTCCCAACACCCCCGTCTGTGGAAAAATTGTCTTCCACAAAACCAGTCCCTGATGCCAAAAGGTTAGAAACCACTGCTTAACTGAGTGATTCACATAAATTTGTATCTCACTCTTTCAGGGGCACAAATTTGGAGTGTTCTTGCCCAATGATTGTCAAGATTTCACTGGCCCAGTGGCTCCACTCGGGCTTTCTCCTGTCTGAGTTCTAAGAAGGCTTACCTGCTTCCAAGGTTTGCTGGCCTTAGGGATGAGGACCAGATACTAAGATGTAAGGGCCCTAAAACACCGGGTTAAAATTACTTAGTGTGCTGATGAAAATATTAAATATTTCAGAGTTGTTGTGATGAAAGTCATTAGAAAGTATTTATGTTCTAAGTAATATTTACTCAGCAATGATATAGGGTAAATTGGAGGTAGGAGAATTTCTACTCCTACTATTTCTACTATTCTGCTTTTCTTCTTCTTCTCCTTGTTCTTCTTCTTATTATTATTACTATTATTATTATTATTGAGACAGGGTCTGTCGCCCAGGCTGGAGTGCAGTGGCGCCATCATGGCTGACTGCAGCCTCAACCTCCCCGGGCTCTGGTGATCCTCCCATCTCAGCCTCACGAGTAGCTGGAACTACAGACAATGCCACCACATGCCCAGCTCATTTTTGTAGTTTTTGTAGAGATGGGGTTTCACCATGTTGGCCAGGCTGGTCTCTAACTCCTTCACTCAAGTGATCTGCCGGCCTCGGCCTCCCAAAGTGTTGGGATTATAGGCATGAGCCACTGCACCTGGCCCTATTTAGCTTTTCAAAAGTAATGCATCCCTTATTAAAAAAATTGATAAGAAAAGAATATGCAACACCTCAACTACAGAAATATTTTTATCCAGCTGACAAATAACATCCTTCAGAGAGTCAGTGCATTGCAATGTAATGGTATTACTTTATAGATAATGTTATCTTCTCATTTCTTTTAGGTTTTCAGTGTAATGAAAGTACACATTTTTCTGAATTATTACAGTATTGGGCTTCAAGAAGTTTGGCGGCAGTGAGAGTTGTTTGATTTCTCAAAATTTTTTTCCAGTAATTTTCATAGTATTTGTATTCTATGAAGGAAATATAGTAACTTAAATACTTCCTATAAATAGAAATACTCAAGTTACCCACTGAAAGACCTTTTAAACTAAAATATGCAACTTTAGCAAAAATAGTAATCAAAGGCTATTTCCTTAGAAAATTTTGGTGCCACTGAAACCCAATAATATATAGAGCCAATATTTAAAAATACAACCAACATTAACAATGTATTCATGCATACATGCCATATATTTTTAAGATTTATTTTTCAATTCATACTGGGTGGTCCACTACTGCTTTTTGCACTACAACCAACTGATTCCAAGTTCAGGGTTATTGAAAATCATCATAAATAAAATCCATGTGTGCATTGTTTAAGTACCAGAGGATATTTACAAAGGTTTCAGCAAGTTTACCCGTTCACCGCCCTTATCAATGTCTACCATTTATTGTACAATTAAAATTTTGCAATAATGTTAAAATCACCCAATAATCTGTCCTGAAAAATTCAAGTAGGGTCATGAAGAAGTGAAATAATTTTTTTATGTTGTACTCACTGTTGCATGTCAAAGCAGCAGACACTATGTGTTTAAGAAGGCTGTGAACTTCTTGGACTGTCAGTTGTTACAGATCCATACATTCTGTCAAACAGAATGTCTGTCCTTAAGAAAAGTTAAAAAAAAAGTGCCTATACTATTATTTGTATGAAAATAGTTTATTAAATAACAGCAGTATTATATGCCTATTAAAAATCACTTCCACAAAATCATTTAGAACTGAAGTCCTGAATGTTTTATGTCAATGAGATTTCAGGAAGCAGGGACTTTAAATTAAAGCTCAAGGGAGTTTCCAGCTATGGAGTTTGAAAAGTACAGTTTTATCTTAAGCTGTCTGTAAATCATCTTAAAATACTGCTGATTTGCTAATGTGTAACATAAGCTCCTAAATTTTTGTTGGAGAGAAGGGATAAATTGGGAGCAATGGGAATGGGAATCAGGGGACAAAGTGAGGTGCGGGAAAGTTTCTAAAGAAGATACGGTGCACTAACTGAGGAGTTGCTACCGGACAAAATTAAGTCACTAACAAAGAAGTGCTAGTTTACTGTCTCTCTCATAAAACATAACCATTTCATCTGTATCATTATGTGTCAGGCCTCTTAATGTGATGGTAAAATCATACTTTTATATTTTTATCCTAAAGAGGTAGCCCTTTAATAAAAATTTCATATAGCATTAACAGCCATATCATTAGACACAAAGCCCAGTGTCAAAGAATCCTACAATCCAAATCTCCATTGATAGCAAACAGTCCACTCTTAGGTATGCACTGATAAATATGTTGTCCTGACACATACTTACGGGAAGTTACTTAGAACCAAGATTCTTTAGGAACTGTTTTCTTGGCCAGATGTGGTAGAGAATCCACATGCCTTCCACTCAAATCCTGTGCTGACCACCATAGAGTAGGGGCCAGTAGCTCATGACATAAATGTTATGTAAAATGGGCAAGGTTTTAATTAGTTAGTGAGAAATGGTGGAAAATTGTTCAGCATGGAAGAACTATGCTTTCCGGGAGACTCTGCATCCTTTTCTCTTTGGAGTTGAAGAGAGAACCACAAAGTACATAGCCAGGTCAGAGGATGGGAACAGGAGCACTCTGACCACTTCCAGAGAGGAGGAATGTCTCTCCAGGTCAAAGCAAAAGAGCTACATATGATTGAGGGTTCAGAGTAATTACCCAAAAGTGGAAGTAAGAAGATCAGTGGGAGAAAAGATGGAAGGATAACTAACTTTACCTTTCTTCCTTTTAGAAATCTGAATTTTCAAGACAATAGTTACAGTGAAGCTACAGAAAAGATAATTTTGGGGTTTGGGTTAATCTGAAAAAAGGCATGACTTAATGGTTGATTCAGGGAGTAGCTCATTTAGCTGGAAACACGGATTCTCAAATCTTGGGTTTTTTTACCTATGTACTCTGTGTGTGTGTATGTGTGTGTGTGTTTGAACTAATTTAAACATGTCCACATTATAGCCCTATCTATGTATTCATATTTAAAAACAAGTCACTTGTAGGATTCTTATATTCAAAGCTAAAATTTCTGTTGGAAAGCGATACTTCTTATGATGCGAGCAGCCATTCACCTTCCTCATCTTTGCATTTTATACACCTTTGGCTTATAAAATGGATTGTAACTTCTCCTTCACTAGGGATGTACATTTCAGTGGTAAGAAACTCGAAAGTTCCATCTTTCTCACAAAACTCAAGGAGAACTTGGAGAAATAAAATGTCATATACATCTCATAGTTGTACGTTCCTCCTACAATTCTTGACTTTCAAGTTCTGTCTTGGACCCTGCCACTACACACCTTCAGTTCCTGCTGCTCTTTGAGATCCAGCTAAGAGACTGTCTTAGCTGATACTCACATACCCAGCATCAGACCCCTGTGCTCGGAAGCCACAGCAGTTCCTTGTGCCACTCGATGGTGCCATTCCAGTTCCTCTACTTCCCTGGCCTTCCCACGTCTTACATATTCTGGTTCCTGGTTTGATCCACACAATTGAACAATAGTAGTAATAAGTCTACACACATTTTTAAATGTCCTTAATCATTTCTTTTAAGAATTTTCAATTTAAACTCAACCAGAAGAGACTTCAGGCAAGATGAAGATTTTTGCATCAGACTTTTTTTCTGTCTCAGGTGAGAGTGCCCAAATGCAATTGTTCTCATTCTCTTCCTAGAGTGACTTTTTTTTTTTTTTTTAAAGGAGAAGCTTTTTTTTCAGGTTCTTCCTCAAAACCTTCCATAGATTACAGAAGAAAGAAGGTGAACCAAGGAAGTCCCTTGGGATATGCAACAAGTATCACAGGACTGTTCCAAACAGATTTCAAATGTGATTCTAACAATTTTCCAGGTTGTGCATCATAACATACATGAAATAATTGCTGTAAATGATGGAATGTTAAACGGCCTGAATTACAACATAATACACTAACAGGGAAGCATTTCCGGAATAGGAAGGATCTTCCCCAAATCTCATTAACCACATTACTGCCTCTTCTGCTTTCCTGTAAAATTTACTTTACTTCAGTCTCTCCTTCCACGAGAGACCTGTTCATCACTGCTCATAATTGTGGATACCCAGGCACTTGTACTATTGTTAGAATCTGAGTTCACTGGTTTGTTTGTTTGTTTTGAGACAGAGTCTTGCTCTGTCTCCCAGACTGGAGTGCAGTGGCGCAATCTCGGCTCACTGCAACCTCCGCCTCCCGGGCTTACCCCATTCTCCTGCTTCAGCCTCTCGAGTAGCTGGGACTACAGGCGCCCGCCACCACACCCGGCTCATTTTTTGTATTTTTAGTAGAGACGGGGTTTCACCATGTTAGCCAGAATAGTCTCGATCTCCTGACCTCGTGATCCACCCACCTCAGCCTCCCAAAGTGCTGGAGTTCACTTTTCAAAAATGTCATGCTGTCTCCTATAATACATCCAAACTATCATCATAATCTGATGATTTATTTAGAGATTTATTAATCAGAAACAGGTGCGTATGATAGGCAATCATCTGTCACGTGCTTAGAATATGTAAAAATTAATCAAACATGCATGATGAAAGGATCCACAATGGGCTCAGGAAGACCAAAATATATTGATGTATCTCATTTACTTGGTGGACAAAAATTATTTATCAAATCCTTACTGTGTGTTCAGCATAGGAAATACAAACCTGACTTCTAGGGGGTTACAACCTGTCAGTTGAGATAAGATAGCTGATGCTGAAATATGTAATAGAAAGTGATGAGCATCTTTAAAAAAGAGGTTTATGTGCTACAACAATTCACAAGACATACAGTTAAATTAAAAAGCCTCAGAAGTAATTCAAGAGCTGCTTTCTTCCTGTCAGGTACATCCAGCTTTCTTAGCCCTATTACACAGGGAAATGGGCATGTAGTCGAAGGGTTTGATGCTAGCATTAATGTCTCTCGGTTTTTTGTTTTTGTTTTTTGAGACTGAGTCTTGCTCTGTCACCGAGGCTGGAGTGCAATGGCATGATCTTGGCTCACTGCCATCTCTGCCTCCTGGGTTCAAGTGGTTCTCCTGCCTCAGACTCCTGAATAGCTGGGATTACAGGTGCATACCACCATGCCCAGCTAATTTTTGTATTTTTAGTACAGACAGGGTTTCACCATGTTGACCAGGCTTGTCTCGAACTCTTGATCTCAGGTGATCCACCCACTTGGGCCTCCCATAGTGCTGGGATTACAGGTGTGAGCCACTATGCCCAGCTGGATTAATGTCTCTTACAGTGCTGATCATACTAAATAGCACTGTCTCTATGATGTATGAAGTTAACATAAATATTTCTCTATGATAATTGAAATATTTATACAAATGTACTTTTTATATAGATTTGTTTATGTGTAAATATTTTTGATATTTCCAGAACAAATGTTTTATACTGGTAACTCTCTGCTTTTCAATTTGCTACTAGTAGCTTCTATGACTTGGTTCCTATTAACCCCTTCTTAATTATTATTTTGCTTTTATGTAGAAAGATCCTAGGAGTTTAGATTACTCATTTCTTTCACATTGTGCTGATATAATGCATAACTTTTAATTGTGTGTTCACTTTTTAAAATATACTTCGGGAAGAGTTCAGTCTTGAGAATGGGTTTGCGTTAGGGGAAAATATCAACAGTCTGTCAACTTTTCAAGTAAAGACCTCTCAGGATATGAGCACCTAGGGGTTTTGCAAAGGCTATTTTCACATCATAAAATGTCTGTCTGAATTTCGTGGCAACTTTTGTTTTTGACATTTTATTTTTCAATTGAAAGGCATCTCCATGCATCATTATCTTGAAGAATGTAACATTACAGGATTCCAAATGAGTATAGAAACTTAAAAGCTCCATGATTTTAGGCCACCTGCACCTGACATTTTCCCTGGGGACCTACTCCTGTGTGATTTCCTTGCATGAAGTAAAAGCTTTTTATAAATCGCATTGAAGTTATTTCCAACTGTTAAAAGTCCTACTTTCAGTGGTGAAATCTCCTTTCCTTATTTGATTTTTGCCTTCTTCCTTTTGCGTTTTGGAAAACATTTGACAGAATCTTAAATCTGTCTAATCTTTGACAAAACTCAATTGATGAGGTTAGATAATGAGCATAGAAAATAGATTATAATTATTGCCTCTCGTTTTTAAGTTGGATTTAGAATCCTGCGCAAGGAATTGCTTCTGCAGGTGATATCCTGTCTAGACCTCTGACGCATATGTCAGTACTCTAAGAGGACATATTTTGGTCATTCATTCATTCATTCATTCATTCAGTAAATGTTTTATGAGGGCTAATACTCTATGTTAAAAATGTTTCTAAGTGCTGAGGATTTAGTAGTGAAAGAGAAAAAGGCAAAATTCCTACACTAAAGGCTTTTACAGTTCAGTGTGTGAAACCCACAATAAAACATTAAACAAGTATATATCTAGCATATCTGTTTTTCCCACAGTTTTCTTTAGCATTAAGTAAGTGCTTAACAACTATTTGTTGAATGAAAGATATAGCCTGTCATTGCTACTTACTAACAAGCTACTTATCATCTTTGCTAAAATGGGAATAAAAAGAGTTATCTACAGTGTTTCTGTAAAGATTTTAAAAACACAATGTACTAAATGTGTAAATCACACTTCCTACCACATAGTAAATCATGGAAAGCATCACTTCTCTTCAACACAAACTTATGCACAACACATTGTAAGTGTTAGAAAAATTAAAGACATACAGTTAGTGATGTTCTGGTAGGTGGTTAGATACAGCTAAGTGGGGATAGCTGCACCTGAATGAATCAGGAAGGACGGAATAAAGACATCTTATTCCTTCTTCACTTTCAACAGTGGTGAAATTCACAATCGACAATTCACAATCAATCAGAATCAAAAGACATAAAGGAGTAAGCTATTTCAGCTAATGATTTGAATCAGTCTGACAAGTGATGGTGATAGCTCTATAAAATGAGTAATAGGTCAGTATTAGTGTGCAGGCTAAAATAGTCAAGCCGTTCTGCAGCTGCGGCTGAAAATTAGTCGTTTCAAAGTGGCTTCAATATACAAACTGAAGTGGTGAAAGTACCCAGAATAGCAGATATACTAAGTAGGAGGATAAAATGTGTTATAAGTACTAAAACTGATTATTATATAATTTTATAATTCTACTATTTGTGCTATAATCATTTCCTTTTACCACTGTTAATAATTAAATTTTGATAATGCACACCTTACTTTATTCATTCAACAAATATTGAGAACCTCTAATGTTCCAGAAAATGTGCATGTACTCTAAACTGTCATAAAACACAGAAATCCTTTAATACGAGACAAACTCCTCTGTATCTTATCATAACATAAAATTTAGCTAACTAACCCAACCATGCAAGAACTTGCACTTGCCAATATTATGCCATGAACATAAACTCAAGTGGAAACCACTTAATTGAGAACTGGCCCCACTCAGTTTGAATCTCAACATCTGTCCTTCTTCAAATGAAAAACCTTCAGGAAAAGAAAAAAATGACACATTGTAAATCTATGATAGTTTCCATCAGTGTCAGTTGGTAAAACTTAACTAATGCTATTTGAGGTCGTAATTACATGAATAGAGTCAAAGTGTTTGACATATGTAGATTCCATACATGAGTTTAGTTCATTTGCTTAAATTCACCTATTTTTATTAAAAGGTAAGTAGGTACCATAAATCACAAAATTATAATATATTTCACTGATGGAGAACCAAAATTAACAAGTGAATGAGTACATCTGCAAATATTGAATAAATAAACCTTCACCTAAAAAATATTTCTTTAGCCTCCAAGGCCTTCCTTGTTAGAAACAATATCATGAGAAAATGCCTTTCTTTCTTAGCTTTCTCATAGGCAATTGAGGGGAAATCTAGTTAATAGGGGAAAGGAAGTAATATAAAACTAAATGAGTAAGTGGGACAGAGTAACGTGGAAAAACGTAGACAATCTACTTATTCAGGAATATTCTCTTAACAACACCTCTTTTCTGCCACTATCTCTTAACTCTGAAATCCCAGTGGAGTTGAATGTTATATTTTCTTACTTGGATTGATTCTCCCACATTCTTTGTTAACTGAGAAAACTGATATTGTATGAATTCTCTAAATGACTGTGGTTTCAAATGAGAGGTACATTTATAAAAACTTTAATTCCTCTACTTTTAAAATGAGAGACTATTAATCTTAATTACGTATTACTATAGCACCTAATATTTTAGAAATAAGGAATAACTTTAAAAAGAGTCAAATCAAAATTGAGGAAAAGACTTTCCCATTAGGATATAACAAAATTATGTTTTAAAAATGGTGAATTATTTCCCAAAGTATTTAAAATGTATTACATTTAAAATAGAGTGGGCTTCTATTGGGCATGAATGTCTGTAGTCCCAGCTACTCGGGAGTCTGGGGCTGGAGGTTTTCTAGAGTCCAGGAGTTCTAGTCCAGCTTGGGCAACATAGTGAGACTCACATCTCTAAAAAGAAAAACATAAAATAGACTGGGCTTCTTACTTACTGCCAACCAACTCAACTCTGAATGTTAGCTAGTTATGTATCTGCAATTAGCTACATAATAAAGATATCCACTACCAAAATACTTGGGCAAAAGCTGACCCTGCAGTTAAACTAGCAATGTAAATATTTTAATTCGCAACTTCTCAATAGTTCCTCAAATTTGTCAGTACTTTCTAATTAATACAATATTTTTATTACCTTGATCAAGTTTATAGAATATTAAATGCAAAAATGAAATAGGAAAACAAAGGAATATTGAAACATTTGTGCAAAATTGCAGAAAATAATATCAGGATTGATTGTTGTTTATCAACCACAATTTTTAGAAAGATATATGAAATGTCATAAAACACATCAGTCTGCAATGATGTTATGTAGAGTAATTTCTCTATTTTTCACAGTCACCAGCTAATGCAATATATCAAAATAACTGATATTAAAAAGGAAACCACCACTTAACACTTTCATACAATTAAGTTGTAACAATTTTTGAAAATGTATTTTTCTCAGAAGAGTTTAGTCATGAAACAACACAAGATTCTCCAATACGATCTGGATAAAGAAAGGCCACTTTAATGCCAATAAATTGACATAGTTTACTCAAACTATTATGGGATAAGTGTGTATGAAAAACAGCAATAAAATGATATTTTCTAAAATCAAATATAGTGACCCCAGGCAAAAAGAACACAATAACACCATTGACGAAATGCACTTGCCACGTAGATTAGTCACCAATGAAACAATGGTAGCAGGCAGGTCAGTCTGACATTGAGCTAAGATAGAGTGACACATTTTAAGCAAAAATTTAACACAGTTCACAAGACAAATAGGCAATGTCAAAGTGTATAAAGAATGGAAAACTAACAGGGGCTTCTAGTGCTCAGATAACCATGACCATAGGAAGTCAGATGACTCCAATTATGAGGCCTTAACAAAAGCACCACTATCCTCTCAGTAAAATTCCCTGAACTCAGATGAAGAATGCAAAGGACACCGACAATTCACACAAACCAGAAAAGTAATGACAGATACTGAATTTTGATCCTTCAAAGGCATAGGCCATTTTACTTATTTTATCTTTTGTTATCTTCAGAAAAGCTTCCCATATGTCTCTGTTCCAGCATTTTCTATTTTATATGCCCATACAGCATACACTTTACATTTTAATTTGACTGGCATCTTAACTCAGATGGTGAGCTTTTTGGGAAAAAAATGACATATCTGATTTGTCCTTATGTCTGGTGCTGCAAGCATAGTTCAAGACACATAGTAGTAGGTACTCAATCAGTGTTTAATTGGTTGATTTGTAATTACATTACTATTAGAAACATGTCAGACTTTAACACATATTTTAAAATGAGAGTGCTGTATTTGAGTATGAATGACAAATGTGCGTGAGTGTATACATATACGTAGTATAGTATCAAGTGTAGAAAACTTGATATTGCACCATAGCATTGAACAAAAAGGCACACTGAGGACACGCCACAATCCTCTTCACTCATATTAAACCCCAGAACTAAATATTTTTTAAGAATTATGTCTTTAAACATTGCATAGATGTAGGGTAATGCTCAGAAGTGGTAAGTAAAGTTTCTGAAGATCAAAACAGAGTTATTCCCAAGAGACTGAAAAGGGACAAACTTTGATTATGCAGAAGAAAGTCAGCTCATCAAACTTTTGGAAGAGTGTGATTTTTAAAACTTGATAGGAGCAAAGCCACAGAAATTCCATGGTAGAGGCCTGCAGTGAGAGGAGGCTGGAGCACGCGCATTAGAATTAACTGGGGTATCACAAAAGGAATAGTCTGTCAGCCCAAGCCCATTTCCTAGTCCTCTGCCATCTCACAGCACACACACTTCTCCACCAGTACAATCTATAGCATTCGTGTTTGTTTCCAGCTGGAACTCCAGGGATGGAGACAGAAGACGAGGCCATAGGCAGCTGGGAATGCTTGAGAAAAAACGAAAGGAAGAAGAGCAGGTTAGCCGCTATCTAAGGCTAATCTTGCCCCTCTGCTAGAATCACTGAAAACTGTGGGTAGTAAAAGGGCCAGCCGTGGTTTGAGTGTTCCACCCCAGACAGACTTACTGAGCTAAAATAACCAAATGCCTGAAAGAGAAGCTGAACTACCAATAAGAACACTTCAACAGAATCACAAGACACCCTAAAAGTATCTGCCCCATGGAAGATTAAAAATAAAACAGGAGAACCTGAACTAGAGAAAACAGATTAGATGAACAGTGATTATCAACAGATAGTTTTTGCATGGGAATCTGTTTAAAAACGAAACTATCTGTGGTGATGGATGTGTTAATTAATTTGACTGTGGAGATCGGTAGACAATGTATATGTAGGTTTACATTGGCTTTGAATATATTCAATTTTTTATTTGCCAAATATTTTTAAAGAATAAAAGTGTTGAGAACTCAACTTTAGTGCTGAAAAAAGTGTTGAGTCTCACCCTTAGGTGTTATGATAAAATTGGTTCAGGGTGCTGCCGGAGGATCAGGATTTCTAAAAGCTTCTCAAGTGACATTTATATCCAGCCAAGGATGCAACCTTCTGTGATAGGATATCAATAACAAGAATTTAAAACACACACAGACCCTCACAGAGAAGAGGAAGAGCTTGAATCTATGATGCCTATTATAAAATTGAAAGAGCATTCTAGGATTTATGGTATTATCTTTATCCTCTGCTGGTTTTCCTCTGTTGCCATTGCCTATTGCCTATTACTTGAATAAAGAGCAGCTTCAGTAAGTTTAGGGTATCTCCAGGAAATATTCTAAAAATTAATGTTTAAAAAGCCACACAAAGTAGAATAATCTTGTATTCAACAAGGCCCATTATCTAGTCCTCACATGCTCAGAAATCTGATCTGCCAGATTTCCAGAGCTTATGTACTCAGAGATGCTGAATCTAGGGTACAAAATTCAATGTGGAAAGCAGAATGATAATTTACTAATTTGCAATGATAAATATAACTGCGAATGAGATAGAAAAGCATACAATGGGAGGTTTCTGGTTAGCATGAAATCAGGACAAAAGGAATTAGTTATATGATTCAAATCTTTGAGAGCTTCAGGCTATGATTATTGGAACCATCGCTTCTTCATTAAAAAGAAAAAAGATTTGTTAAATTTCTCATATATATCAGTATAGCACATAAGCATGTAGATAATGTTTCTTGTCTCAGGGTGGTTGTCATGGATGAAGTAAGGATAACAATAAAGTATACAATACATAGATCAAGAAAAATATCAAATAGTGACTACAGTGGGTTGAATAGTGTCCCTCCATAATCCATGTCTACCCAAACCTCAGAATGTGAGCTTATTTGGAAGTAGGGTTTTTGCAGAGGTCATATTGGATTGGGGTAGGCCCTAAAATGAAAGACTGGTGTCCTTATCAGAAAAGGAGAGGACGCAGAGAGGCACACATAAAGAAGAGGCCATGTGAGCTTGGAGGGAGGCAGAATTACTTATGCTTCCAAAAGGTGAAAAATGCCAGGAGCCACCAGAAACAAGAAGAATCAAGGAAGAATTCACTTCTAGATCCTTTGTACAGAGCATGGCCCTTTCAGCACCTGGCTTTCAGACTTTTGGCCTCTAAAATTGTGAGAATAAATTTCTGTTGTTGTAAACCATCTAGTTCGTGGTAATTTGTTATGGCAGCGCTAATACAGCAGTGATCCATTGGAGGTAAATTAGGAAGATAATTATATAATAGAAAATCAATGAATGAGATTGATTCTGGGGTTCACATGAAAATAAAGAGCTAGCCACAAAAAAGAAAAACAGGAAGAATGCTCAAAATAGAAAAAATGGCAACAAAACTCCTAAGTGTGGCAAATTTAAGGAACCAAAATGAGGCTAAAGCTCAATGGACTAAGGATAGAAGGGTAGGAGACAGGTGAGAAAGGAATTCAAGATTCATGTAACATAGGAATTTATACAGATTTTAATTCTAAATCCAATTTGAAAATGTGTGAAAATTTGAAAATAAGCAAGAAGTGGACTCAGTATTTAACATTTAAAAAATTCTCTCTGATTTCTACCTGGAAAATGTATTTTGTGTTGTTGGCTTTTCAGTTTACTAGTGAGTTGGGAGAGTTCCTTGACCACCCTCACAGGACTTGCCACAGGGGTGTGGCTCTCTGTTTGAACAAGCTCTCAAACTCTCTTGTTTGAACAAGCTCAAACCCTTTATGGGAGGGCAAGCATGCAGACGGGCAGGTGCAGGAACCAAGGGGAGAGCTTTTGGGCTCCAGCCCCATGGCAGCATTTAGGAGTGGTTGTCTGACACTCCTGAAGCCCAAGTGGGCATGAGTTACAGTGCGCTCTTTTAGTCTTGCCATCCACGGATGGCTTAAGTGTTAGACAGCTCAGTGAATCCTCTTGGCACCCAGGTCCTGTCCAGCATCCAGGAAGAATCAGGTCTCACACAGACTAGAAGGGTGAAAGCTGGGGTTTTAGCGCGTGGTGGACGTGGCTCTCCACAGAATGGATCGGGAGTTGAGAGGGGAATGGAGTAGGGAGATGATCTTCCTCTGGAGTTTGGCTGTCCAGTGGCCAACCTCCTTTCCAGTAGTCCCCAGATGAACTCCTCTCGGCATTCAGACACTCCTTCTCTTCTCTCCTTCCAAATGCCCTGCATTTCTGCTTTTCATCTGCTCGGCCGCTTCTGGAGCCTGGGATGTGGAGTTTATATGGGTACAGGATAGGGGGCATAGCAGGCCAAAAGGCAACTTTTTGGGCGTGAAAATAGGAATACCTGTTCTCATTGAGGGCCACGGGTTTCCAGGCTTGAGGGTGGGGCCTCTGCTGGGAAACTGCCCTCTTCTGCCCAGTATTTCTGTCTCCTGTCTTTATCACTAGCATACAGTCATAAAGAGGAATGGCTTGGAGTAAGCTCAACATGCTATTTCCAGACCTCTTAATCCTGTCTTTGGCAACATGTTTTAGTATCAATACAATGACAGTAGAAAAACGGAAGAATATTAAGGGAGGATGACGCCAACACCAAATACAAGTAATTGTCATATGAGTAATTGCAGCCTTCCTCTCCTTTTGTTTTTCATCCACTCTCAGAAGCAACTGCTGGTTTTCCAAATAGAGTGTGATGAAGGGCTAAGACTCATAGCTTATCAATTGATATTACTGATATTGTAATTTTCTTGAACTAAAAGTAATGTAAAGTCCTATTTCATTATCATTTATACTATTTCTTATAGACATAGCCAGTTAGCAATAATATTCTTAGCTAACTACATCTGAGAATTTGAGATTTCCTAAAAAATGGCAAAAAAAAAATGCTAACATGAAATGATTGGTACTGAATATGCTGTCCAAAAGGTTTGTTATCTTTTGTGATATAACTAAATAAAAAACAATAATTTACCTGTACCAAAAAAAAAAAACACCAAACTTGCATGCTATCGATCCCTGTGTTAATAAGAGTTCTGAATATTTCCAATGGGTAGTTTCAGAATTTATGAAATGGCTAAAAGGAGAATGAATAACAGGTAAGTACTTTGTTTTATTAATAAGAAGCAGTGATGGAGATATGAAGAATAACTTCTTGTGCTCATGTGAATTTCCCAGCACATAAAATGGAGAATAACAGCTAGTGAAGGCATAGTTCTTTGGCCACCTACTTCAGGAAAGAAAGAAAAGAAAATATATGGGGAACTTATGCTCACCTAGGAAACTTGCTCTCATCAGCTAATTTTGAGAACAGGAAAAAGGAAATTGCGTCCCAGGCAGCTTGACATGAGACAATGGGTCAGTCTCCTTATTGCTTAAACATATAGCATTGTGCTGAGCTGTTCTGCACTTTTCTTCTCACAAAAAGCAGAATCAGCCTGAAAAGACCAGTGAAGATATTGCGAAAGGAGGATTTATTGAGCTTCATTACATCTTGAAAGGATTAGTTGCACCTGCACATAAAGAATCTCTATTGGTTCAGATATACAGGCTGAAGGCGCCTTCTTTATTATACTTCTTTCAAAGGAAGCTATTTGACCCACACTCCTGACAAGTTTCAAAGCCTCCAGGTTCACTGCCGAGGAGCAAGAGTGCCATCTGCTGGTTAACAACATTGAGCACATACAGAAGGCTTTGAAACTCTTCGGAAAGAAAATTATTGCTCAAAGAATTTTCATTTCTTTGAAGCTGAATTACAGAATAGCTAAAAATATCATTTCCTCATCTAGATATTACTCCACTTCCAGCTGCATAAAATGAAGTAAAAATGCACTCTAAAAAGTAAAGTGGGATGAAAGGGGAAGAAGGAAGACAAAGAGACGTATTTTGACAAAGAACATTAACAGCAAAGTTAATTTTACTGTGAAGAGAGGGTCTTTTTGTTTCATTTCCTAACTAGTTATTTATATTTTATTGTAAATTCCTTCAGGTAAATTAGCTATTAAGTAGTGTGGAAATTCTTGACGGTTAAAACATGTTCTTGGCCGGGCGCGGTGGCTCACGCCTGTAATCCCAGCACTTTGGGAGGCCGAGGCGGGCAGATCACGAGGTCAGGAGATCGATACCATCCTGGCTAACATGGTGAAACCCCGTCTCTACTAAAAATTAAAAAAAAAAAAAATTATCTGGGCGTGTTGGCAGGCGCCTGTAGTCCCAGCTACTCGGGAGGCGGAGGCAGGAGAATGGCGTACCTGGGAGGCGGAGCTTGCAGTGAGCGGAAATCGCGCCACTGCACTCCAGCCTGGGCGACAGAGCGCGACTCCGTCTAAAAAAATAAAAACCATGTTCTTTACTCAAGGACATTAATATTAACATTTAAATTAGAGCAAGCATATATCAAAAATATAACAAAATTATAAAATTGTTTTATTAATGTTAAATGATCTTCATAACGTCTTCTACTTAAAACCTCATTTATGCATGGACACTTTACACTTTTTTCTCAATTTCTGACCTTTAATTTTTAATAATGTCATTTAAACATCCACGCATTAAAAAATTATTACGTTGAAACAATTCTATTCCATCTACAATATATACTGTGTTTCTAAATATACTTCCCAGTTTCACAGCTCCCACCTAACCCTCGTTTCCCATAAATTTTTCACAAAACTAAGTTGTGATAGATGTAGCCAGGCCCTTCCCAGAGCTCCTTTCCAAGGACTCCCTGCCTCACACTTCAGTTGCAGGCTTCTTCAGAGATTCCTCAGCTGCAGCAAGCTGACTGCTCCAGTCACCCTGTCCACCCACATCTGATGACTGCTGGGGTCAGGAATATAAAAGCCAGCCAGTTTGACTTAATTTGGCACTCCTCTGATGTGCCATTGTAGCTCCAGAACTTCTTGGAGGGTTGATTCCTATCAATTTCAACTTCTTACCTTGAGTTTGGCCTTTGTCTTGGCCCAGTCCTACTTTCTTACCCTCCTGTCCACATGGGATGACCCCAATAGTATTCCCTGGTGAACACTTCGCAGGAACTCCATCTCCTGCTTCCAGAGAAACCCAAACAGCAATTCAAGGTGAAAGACAGCTGTGTTGTGACCATGTGATTTTGTTTTGTCCTCTTCTATAGAAAAAGGCTTTATTCTTTAACTTAATCAAAATATCCTTCTGTCTTATCAAATCTTATCAAATCCATATTATACTTTCAGATAACTAAAATGCTACAAAATATATAGTGTTTGGCCATCATGTCTATTTTACATCATTGAAATATTTTACATAATCCTATATGTGTGTATATCTATGTGTTAAAATACTGATATATTAAATTGTAAAGCCTGAATATTTTATTAGAGCAATGTTTTAAATTTGAGCTGATGTTACTGTAGAATATGAATGTTTATGTATTGTAAGCTAATATGTGCCATAAAGAATGTATGCTTTTCATAACTTGAGATGGTTGAAATATTTTATCTTTACAAGTTAATAAAGTGGTACTCAGTACCTTCAGCTTTAAAAAAAAGGGTTTTTCTTTTAAGAACTAGAATTTTAAGACAGAATAAAAATGCCCTCTAGTGGTAAATATTAAGAAAATACTTTTTAGTGTATTAAATTAATTTGTTTAACAAATATTTATTAATTTTCTACTATGCTTTGGTTGCTCTGGTTAAGTCCCAGGACACAACTGTGAATAAAATAAAAAGGGGTACAAGGCCTCTTCTGATGCGCATTATGGTGAGAATAAGACAAATTTTAAAAAGAAAACAATTAAAATAAGTCCATATTTAGTGTATAAAATGAAGGGAACAAACAAGAATCTGAGATAGAGAATAGTGAGAGGAAACTTACTTTAATTATTAAATGCCATTTATGCCAGTATTTCTAGGAAGCGTCAATCTTTCAATTTATATTTGTGAACTAAAGGTGTCTTTGTTGCTGTTCCTTTTTTAAAACATTCAAAACACATGACTGTGTAAAACTAGAATCTCAAATCAGAAAGAGAACCTGGAGCTAAATCAATTGTCCAGGGACATTTTGGAATACTAATTCATATACACAACACACCTAAAATTTTACAGAGTAATTTTTCAGGTTTTGCAAAACAGCAAAGAAAAGGAAACCCACCGTATTACCAGTAGGAGGGATTCACAAATGCACAATAATTCAGAGGCCTCCTCTCCACTACAGGAAAATAAATAAAACTCGTGAATTCTCTAATCCTATCAATTAGATGAGCAATGGGGAAAAGAAAAAGTTTTTCCAGATCGTACAAGATCCCACTGCCTCCATCATCGATATTCCCTAAACTTGTCAAATTTAGTCCCAAAGTTAGACCTAACGTGCTGCTTACAAATTGTTCCTGGGCAACTTCAATCTCCTAAACACGTCCACAATTCTAGCGTTTTTTACAAGTAGTTCAAGGCAGGGTAAGGATAGTTGCTAGAAGAGGTAACTCCTGAAATCTCAGTAGCATATCATAATAAAAATGTGTTTGTTTGCTTGTTTGTTTACTTTAGTCCGTGTAAAGTTCAATGAAGTGTTGCTGATGAGGAGTGGGGAGGAGTAGAGAAGGGACATATTTTCCTGGAAGTCCTAAAGGGTCTCAGATTATGGAAGCTGTAATACTTTCAACTCATGCTCTCTCAGGTGAACTTGGTCATCAAAATCCAGCTTGTAGATGGAAATGTAATCACACAGATGGTCTGAGTTGCATGTATCATTTCACTGTCCTTCTGTGGCCAGTAGTTATTTACAGGCAACATCTTACTGCGAGAGAGTCTAAAAACAGGTCATTCATATTCCCAGGTAGGAGAAGAAAACAGAATGACAAACAGCTACACATCATTTTATAACATTTCAGAAATATATTCAGCCATTAGTTTGATTATCAAACAGCAACAAACTTGGAGTATCATTTTGTTGATAGCTAAAAATTGATTTAAAGAAAGCTGCTTTATAAGAAATTTTTATGGTTAATAAAAAACAATTGATGTGAAAATGAGTAACAGTGTTAGTTGGAATTTTTAATAATGTATATGCATTTTGAATTTTAAATTTTTAATATGTATCTATCCTTAAAGAATGCCACAAACGCTCAAAGCCTTTCTAAATGACTACTTAAATAATTTTATGGCTGGGCACTGTGGCTCATGCCTGTAATCCCAGCACTTTGGGAGGTCAAGATGGGTAGATCACTTGAGGTCAGGAGTTAGAGACCAGCTTGGCCAACATGGTGAAACCCTGTCTCTACTAAAAATACAAAAAAAATTAGCCAAGCTTGGTGGCAAGCGCCTGTAATCCCAGCTACTTAGGAGGCTGAAGCAGGTGAATCACTTGAACCCAGGAGGCAGGGGTTGCGATGAGCTGAGATCGTGCCACTGCACTCCAGCCTGGCAAAAGAGTGAGACTTTGTCACAATAATAATAATAATAATAATGTTATAAAATATTCTACATCCTGGAAATACTATCTAATAAGATCACTATGTTATCTCTATGTTGTGCCATATATATGCTTTTAGTAGGAGACTTTACTTACATAGCTTAATGCAAAGTATTTGTATTAAGGGAATTTGGAGATTCTACATACAGGTTCAGGCCTAATGGTTGATAACATTTTAAAGTATACTGAATCTAAGTAGCTGAGTTTCCTGCTCAAGCAAAAGCTATGTAGACAAATGAGCAGTTAGGTTGTAATATTGAAACTGAACAGGGCCGGGATCAGTGGCTCACGCCTGTAATCCCAGCACTTTGGGAGGCCGAGGCGGGCGGATCACGAGGTCAGGAGATGGAGACCATCCTGGCTAACACGGTGAAACTCCGTCTCTACTAAAAATACAAAAAGAAATTAGCCGGGCGTGGTGGCGGGCGCCTGTAGTCCCAGCTCCTTGGGAGGCTGAGGCAGGAGAATGGCGTGAACCCGGGTGGCGGAGGTTGTAGTGAGCCGAGATCGCGCCATTGCACTCCAGCCTAGGCGACAGAGCGAGACTCCGTCTCAGAAAAAAAAAACAAAAAACTGAACATAGATAATTCTGAGTCCTTCATGCTTAATGTTTGACAATGGGCATATTGTATTGGGTAGTTAATGCTGTGGACTAATACACTTTATAACCAAATCAGGCTCTATATTTTATCTGTCTCTCCTCTAAGTAGAAGAGTTTTCAATGTTATTGGAATATTCAGGATGTTGATTTCTACATTGCATAATATTAATCACCCATGGATTTGACTTGAAGCTCAAATCTGAAACCACTCCTCTATTTACATTTTTTCTTAGCATCTTTTTCATAGCCTTGCATACACTGACATTATTCCAAGCTATAGTCCCCTCACTTTTATATCTGGCCACTTCCCATTATTCAGCCTCCTGTGCAGGCTAAAATCCACTTTTATTATAATAATTGGTACTCTCCCAAATATACCATGATCTGCAGTGTTTCTCAGCCCTTGCCCAAAAGATGCTTTTTTGCCTTTCAAAAATGCTACAATTCTAGCTCAAATGGCACCTCTATAAAATCTTCTTCAACTCTTTCTCCCACCAAAGAATTAGCATCTCCCTTGACAATGATCCCACAAAATTACAGTGCCTTTCCCAATGAATTTTGTGTTTGCCCACCTCCCCCAGTACAATGAAAGCATCTCAAGGAGACTACCTTTTCTGTGGTGTGCTTGTTTCGCTAACTAGAGTGTGGCTTAGAAGCCAGTTACCTGTGGCTTAGGGGCAGTGATAAAACTTGATAGGTGATAAAACAATCAAAAACAAAAACAACGCACACTGTTTTGGATGTCTCTAGGCTGGATTTAGGCTGCATGCTACCAGCTTGAAATGCTCTTGATTAAGGTGAACTTACCAAGGCCTGACTGTATGTGTTTTGACAAATGTATTCTCAGTGCCCAGCCCAGTGCCTGACCCAGGATCCAAGATCAAGAGCTGTTAATAAATAACCAAATAACTGATGAATCAATGAAAATGAATGGGGAAAGAGCTTATTATTACACCAAAAGCATAACTGAATTTATTTTTGAAACATATTTTGCCCAGCATCACATGCTGTATCTCTGTGCACATTTCCTAATCTGTTGCTCTTTTCCCATCTGCTCTAAAATCATCAACTTTTTAAAATGATTCACAAAGGATGCTAGACAACTCTTAATTTTCTGGTTTATAAACCAGCTAATAAACTAGAGAAATCTGGTGTTACATCAGATAAATAAATAATTCACAGGGCCATTTGTTATAGGTGAAGATAAAAGAAATTGTGAATTATAGGGCCTAACAACTAGTAATGTGAATGAAAAAAGTTCATTCCAATGAATGAAATGTATATGAACATTACATTCATTTATTCATTTTTCCCCTCGGGATTAAGGTAATCATATTCAGGAACTAAATACTCTAACAGGACTCTGAATAAAAGAGCTGAGGCCAGAGAGCAGTTTGTCAGCAATCATGGAGAAAATTATTTTAAGTACACACCCACTAAAAGATTATGTTCAGCTGCTGACATGGTTTGGCTGTGTCCCCACCCAAATCTCGTCTTCAATTGTAATCCCTGTAATCCCCATATGTCAAGCGAGGGACCTGGTGGAGGGGATTGGATTATGGGGGCAGTTTTCCTCATGCTGTTCTCATGATAGTGAGTCAGTTCTCACAAGATCTGATGATTTTATAAGTATTTGTCAGTTCCTCCTTCACACACTCACACTTTCTCCTGCCACATTGTGTAGAAGGCGCCTGCTTCCCCTTTTGCCATGATTATAAGTTTCCTGAGGCCTCTCCAGCCTTGCAGAACTGTCAGTCAATAAAACTTCCTTTGCGTATAAGTTACCCAGTCTTGGGTAGGATCTTTATAGCAGCATAAGAATGGACTAATACAGCTGCCCAGTATTTCCTTTGTTTTTGTAGAGAAAAAGAGAAATGGTTATAAGCTTTTTAAAACAAATTATTCATGCGGCCAAGAAGCATATGAAAAAAAGCTCAGTATCACTGATTGTTAGAAAAATGCAAATCAAAACTACAATGAGACACCATCTCATACCAGTCACATTGGCTATTACTAAAATGTCAAAAAATAAGAGACACTGGCCAGGTTGCAGAGAAAAGGGAACACTTATACACTGTTATTGGGAGTATAAATTAGTTCAATCATTGTGAAAAGCAGTGTGGCAATCCCTCAAAGACCTAAAAACAGAACTACCATTCAATCCAGCAATCCCACTACTGGGTATACATCAGAGGAATAGAAATCATTCTACTATAGAGACACATGCGCACGTGTCCATTGCAGCACTATTCACAGTAGCAAAGACATGGAATCCACCTAAATGCCCAACAGTGATGGATTGTATAAAGAAAATGTAGTGCATATACACCATGGAATACTATGCAGCCATAAAAATAATGAGATTATGTCTTTTGTGGGAAAATGGATGGAACTGGAGGCCATTATCCTTAGCAAACTAACACAGGAACAGAAAACGAATTACTGCACGCTATCACTTATAAGTGGGAGCTAAATGATGAGAACACATGGAAACAGACACTGGCACTTACTTGAGGGTGGAGGGTGGGAGGAAAGGGTGGAGCAAAAAAATAATACTGTTGAGCACTAGACTTAGTACCTGGGTGATGAAATAATCTGCACAACAAACCCTCTTGACATGAGTTTACCTATTAGGTTGGTCCAAAAGTAATTGTCATTTTTCCATTATTTTTAATGGCAAAGACTGCAATTACTTTTGGACCAACCTAATATACAACAAACTTGCACATGTACTTCTGAAATAAAAACAAATGTTGAAAAACAAATAAATAAACAAAATTATTGACAATTTATTATAAGTAGAAAGTAGGTGGCAACTAAAACCAGCTGCTAGTAGAAAACCTAGCTCCTGCTATGATGAGTTTTAGTGAGGAGCAGTTGGTTCTAAATGATAGTTTGAAAACCTAAGAGCATCAGCCTCTCCAACTACAGGTCAAAAAAATACAAGAATAATTTGTTAAAGATCAAGGAAATAGAAAATCTTGATACATTTTCTCACACAACTACTTATTCTTAAATTCATTCTAAAGTAAATTAAAATACATGTTGGAATTTATTATTGTCCCTTCGTCTTATGCTCTGGCTTGGGAAGGATAACTTAACGTTGAGAATGGTGCCCTCTATAGTGTGATAAGCTAGAGACTTAGTTACAAATGAACACTTTGTGTGACCCTTTTCCTCACTTGTCACTCCACTAAATAATCTTTTTATCTGTTTTTCCACTAGAAAAGTGAGTCTCAATGTGTTTTCTGTGGACCCCTTGGGAAACCCAAGTCCATTCAGTGGATTCATAAGGTCAAAATTATATTAATAATACTAATGCAACGTTTGCCTTTTCACCTTCATTCATACATAGGTGTACAGTGGAGTTTTTCAGAGGCACCCTTCTCTGTGTAATGTGACAGAAGATGACAGGAGAATCTTGCTCTTTTTTACTACCAGATATTATAGAAAGTTGTTAAAATGTAAAACAATGCCACTCAAACTGAATTCTGACAACAACCTGAATTAGTTTGGGAATGGATTTGTCACTAGATCCTTCATGAAAGAATAGTCTTGCCCACAACTTGATGTGTTCCTTCTGCAACGCAGAGCAGAGAAGCAGCCAAGCTGCATTGTGCCTAGACTTCTGGCCCCATGAAATTGAGAGATAATAAATGGATATTGCTTGAAGTGAACAACAAATTTACAAATGTTTGGTATTTTACTCTGGTGACAATAAGAAATTAATATAGGAGATAACTAATCCCATGTTTTTGATTTTTAAAAGAATGTGCATTCAACAAATATTT
Source organism: Pongo abelii (assembly GCF_028885655.2). NCBI lineage: Eukaryota > Metazoa > Chordata > Mammalia > Primates > Hominidae > Pongo > Pongo abelii. The sequence continues at coordinate 92,561,971 of NC_071991.2, forward strand.
GCGAAAGAATAGTAGTGAGACGTGTGGAAGTTAAGCATTTTCTAGTACTCTAGGTATATAAGATAACATATTTTTCGTATATAATGTGTAATTATACAGATTAGTATTTTGTAACTACATGTTATGACATTGGAAATGGAAAGATGACACTCCTTTCCTTTGAAAGGATAAAATAGATTTTAATACTACTTATATTAAAAAACACTGTGAGTAACATTTCTATTGACTTAATAAATAGTCTTATCAGTGACAGGGCTGGACAGATTGTTTAAACCTGGCAAATAATTTATTTCCTAATCTTTGGTTAAAAAGGTTTCTCTGATAGTTTCATATCACACAGAGGTACCAACATACTGAAAAGCAGAGAAGGAATCCAGCTTATATTAATAAGTTAGAAAAATAATATTTTATTACTATTGCACTTAGAGACAAAAACTAAAAAAAGTAGAATTAAAAATATCTTTTGTATATTAATGAAAGGAAAAAACTGCTTAGAATCCATCATATGGTTAAGCTAAATACCAAATCAAAATATCATACAGTAAAGTCTTGTTTGCTCTCAATAGAATCCTCTAAGTTTATGATATAGGAATTGGACCTCATCAGTAGTTCAAGACTCAGGTTCCACAGAACCTGAAGATTATACAATTTGTAAAAACCCTCACTAAAAAAACCCACAAAATTATATGTAAACTATATATAAACTTAAATAAGAAGACAAATATTTATTTAGAATGAGAAATGAAATGACAACAAGTAAACCATCTTTTTAAACTACAAATAACACAAACAGTATAAAATAAAAGTTTTATTAATTGACTGATACACCTTAATAACACATTTTTTCTTACATTTTTAACTATATACTTTCTCATTACCTCTTAATTATACAATTTGTAATAGCATTTTCTATAGAGATAATAAAAATATCTCTGTCTTAAGTTATTAATAGCTTAGAAAATATTTCCACCTTGCAACTTAGATAATATCATGAAGTTTTTAGGATTGTTATCAAATTGGGGAAAGCATCTATGAAGTTACTTCTCTGCATAAATCATAATACTGTATTTCATAGAATATCACAGCTTCTTGAATATTTCCTAGTCTCATTGTAGCAGTGCATTATGGGTTTTATATTATTTTTACCATCAGTATTTTCAGATGTGTTCATATGATTCATTGCTCTTCAGTAACTTGATTAGCATACAACGAAAGAACCTATTCAACACTTACACTCAAAATTTTTTTTTGACAGGGAAGATTTTTATTTATTTATTTATTTATTTTTATTTTTTATTTTTTCTGAAAAAAAAAAAACCAAAACAGTATACACATGCAGAACGTGCAGGTTTGTTCCATAGGTATACGTGTGCCATGGTGGTTTGCTGCACCTATGGATCTGTCTTCTAAGTTCCCTCCCCTCACCCCCCACCCTCCAACAGGCCCTGGTGTGTTACACTCAAAATTTATCTCTATTTCTTAAATTACTACTTTCAGTATTTATCTAATTTTTTGTTACAATTCACTACTGGATATGAGAATGATGTCTCCTATTGTTATTGTGCATCACTTTGTTTTATATTTCAGCTTTATCTGAACTTTCTGTTTTTTAATAAATTTTAAATGACAGAAGAAAGTATCCTTCAAAAATAGCCAAGTCAATAATCTGTAATTTCTCTCTAGTTTCATTAAATATTTTTAACCGTCTTTCCTAATTACAAAAAAAATGCACTTAAGCTTTGTCAACTTTTAAATGAAGTTTTGCATTTTGCTTATGTTCTGGTTTTGCTTTCAAATCTTCAAAAATATATTTATAGCTCTACAATAAGAACAGAGTTTGTTTTTAGAGGAAAATCCAAATTATCAAGAGTGTTTAAGAAGAACCAAAGAGAAAAATTGTAATTATGGCAAAATACCAAAGCAGTATCTGGCACCACAGAGGTAGCTTTTTCTTTAATGACATTGAGGTTAATTGCTGCTTGTGGCACATATTCTGTGTATTTACTGATGTTTCTGTGGAATTCTTGCAGCTCTTAAAAATAACATTGGCTTACAGCAGACTGAAAATCCAAAGGAAGGTTACAATCATGCTGTGTTAAATAAAGTCACGTATAACTGATTTTCTATTGCTAAAACATTTTTTAAAAATCACTCTGACTCTGAAGGTTTTTATTGCAACAGCAAGACAAAGTAATTGCCAATGATTGGCATTTGTCATATGATGTAAAATCTATAGCTATGAGTAAAAAGTGGTTTCTAGTTTATTTATTTACTTGCTTTATTGTTATTCTGTATATATTTCCATTATTTTAATTCATCTTAAGGATTTTCAGGTTGATTACTTTTTTTGTTTTGATGCTTTCCAAGTAATCATGAAAAATTAAATCATATTTAGTAATTAATTTGATATCTTCTATAGAGTTTCCATTATTTGAAGATCATCATTTTCGTCTTAGTGACTGTAGGCAAATACATGTTGCCTAAAAATATATAACTTAAATGCTTTTCAGTATTTTAGAATAAAAGTGTACATTCTTTCTGGCCTATTTTTCAAAGATTTGGTCCAGTACATTTCTATTTGAGTTACACTCTAGTGAAGCAAATATGGTCTTCTTCAGGTCAGTGGAGGCTGCATAGCGGAAGGTTCTCAGGATATACACATATATGTGTGCACACATACATCAAGTTTGTCTGTGGTTCTGCCCTCTTCTTAGGCACAATAGTAAGTCAAAAGTTGTTTCTCAAAAGAATAGTTATCCACAGAGGAGGCTAGGGCACTGCTCCACAATCCTAAGGGTCTATGCTTTGATTCATCTAGAGAGCCTTCTTGAAGTTTCCAAATAGCATCCCTATCTTCCATTAACACTTCAAGCACCACTGGATCTGCTCGATCATATGGCCCAAGAGGCAGAAGAGTTTCCACAGCAACCTGGAACTGTTGCAGAGCCTTCTTTAGTTCTGGTTCCTATTCAAAACTTGCACCTTTTGTGTTATTCATACATGGGCCGGAGTAACACATTCACATGAGAAATATGTTGTCTCTAAAATCCAAAGAGGCCTGTTAAGCATTGTGCCTCTTTTCTGATTGTGGGATGGGCCAGCTGCAACAACTTATCCTTTACTGTATAAGGGATATCTTTATACACCCCACATCACTGGACTTCTAAAAATTTCACTGAGGTAGAAGATCCCTGAATTTTTGTTCGATTTATTTCCCACCCCTGACATAAACATGCCTTACCTAGTCTTGAGTAGCTGCTGCTTAGTGCTCACTAGGCCCAATCAGCAGAATATTGTCAATTTAACAGACCCGTGTGATATCTTGTGTCAGGGGTCGGGGGGAAGGTGGTCAAGATCCCTCTGAACTAAATTACAATTTAGAACTAGAGAACTGATATACCCCTAACGTAAGACAGTACAGGTACATTGCTCACCCTACCAGCTGAATGCAAACTGCTCTAGTGGTCTTCACAAGCAGACATCGAGAAAAAAATATTGCTGGATCAATAGTTGCATACTAGGTGCCAGAAGATGGGTTAATTTTCTCAAGCAATGAAACCACATCTGGTACAAAAGCTGTAATTGGAGTCACTGCCTAGTTAAATTTGCAATAACCTACGGTCATACTCCAAGATCCATTTGTTTTCTGCATAGGCCAAATAGGTGAGTTGAATAGTAGTATGATGAGAATCACCACCTCTGCACCTGTCAAGTGTCTGATAATGGCAGTCATCTCTGTAATTTCTCCAGGAATACAGTATCATTTTTGGTTTACTATTTTCCTAGGTACAGCAATTTTAGTGGCTTCCACTTGGAGTTTCTCACCTTAATAGCCCATACTTTGCAGGTCAGCAAACAAATGTGGTGATTCTTCCAGTTACTGAGAATGTATATTCCTATTATCCATTTCAGAACTGAAAAATTACCAGAGGATGTATCTACAGACTCACTGGAGCCACTGTAAGACAGACCTATGCTAAAACTCCTTTGATCACTGGTCCTCCACAAGCCCCTAGTAAGACTGGTGAGTGCACCACAGTAATGTTTTGGGTCTTCTAAAATTAGTGTTAATTTGAGCCAGTGTCCAATAATACACCAAAAGTCTGATTATTTTCTTTTCCCAATGCAGAGTCATCCTAGCAAAAGTCTACAGGTTCCTTGGCAGAAAACTGATGAAAGAGTAACGGTATGGATTTTTGGCAGTATATCCAGGTTTTTCTTCAAGGTGACCTGACCGCCCCTTCATTCAAAGAGTTTCAGGTCTGTAAACTGACTCAAGTCTGGGAATTGATCAAGAAGCTGTAACTATGTTATCATAAGTGAAATTAGACTTCTATTTACTTGACCTAGAACTATTTTATCTATAAAGATTGAGTGAGAATTTAACAGAATGCTCATCTATTTCACTTACAGGGATAGGCTATTCTGATCTGCTTTGACTCTGCTGTTCTTTACAGTAAGCGCAATCACTTTCTTTTGCAATTAAGTGACACCACTTGGACTCTGCCACCATGGGATCTGATTATCCCCATTGCATTTAATACTTCCAGTTCAGGGCAGCAGATTCCAGTACAATTTCTGACCTACAGAGAATGACCACAGAGTTCTCCATGGATACCGGGGCTGCTATTCCTCAAAGTTTTAGTGAAAGCTGTGTCCTCTTGACACTCCCAGGGTGAGTGAGCTACTCATATCAGAATCCCAGCTGCCTTCTTTTTAGAAATTGGCAGGTTGATCCTAAAATTCACATGGAATTGCAAGGGACCCAGAAGAGCCAAATAATTACGAAAAAGAGATGCAAAGTTGTAAGACTCACACTTCCTAATTTCAAAACTTACTACAAAGCTACAGTAATCAGTGTGATACTGGCATAAGACTAGACATATAGAACAATGAAATCTGTTTTAGTCTAGAAATAAATAACTACACTAATGGTCAATTGATTTTCAACAACAGTGCCAAGAAAATTCAATGGGGAAAAATAGTCTTTTCAAAATATGGCATTGGGACATTGGACATCCACATGTAAAACAATTGGTTGAATGCCTTCATCATACCATACACAAAACTATCTCAACATGAATCATAGACTGAAATGTAAGCGTTAAACTGTAAAACTCTTAAATGAAAATGTAGGAATAAATTTTTGAGACTTTGGATTAGGCAAAGCCTGCTTACATAAGACATTAAAAGCACAAGGGATAAGAAACAATAGAAGGTATTTTCTCAAAATTTTAAAAAAATTGTACATCAAGTGATCTTATCAAGAAAGTGGAAAGAAAACCAGAGAATGGTAGAAAATACTCACAAATTATATATCTGATATGGAACTTGTATTCAAAATTTATAAAAAAGACCTCACACAGCACAATAAACAAAAGACAAAAACCAAATTTAAAAATGAAGAAAGGATACATTTAGACATTTCTCCAAAGAAGATAAATAAATGGCCATTAAGCACACGAAAATATTCTCGACATGATTGGCCATCAGTTATCAGGAAAACGCAAAAAAAAAAAAAAAAAAAAAGATGAGATACCACTTAAAACCCACTATGATGGCTATAAGCAAAAAGACATACGATAGCAAGTCTTGAGGGTATGGAGAAATGGGAACACTTGTACATTGCCATTGAGAATGTAAAAGGGTACAGCTGCTGTGAATAACAATCTGGCAGTTATTCAAAATGTTATACATAGAGTTTCCCTATGATTCACCAATTCCCTTTCTAGGTATATACCTAAGAGAAATAAAACAGGTGTCCACACAAAAACTTTGACATGAATATTTATATTAATAGTAGCATTACTCATAATAGCCAAAAAGTGAAAACAATGCAAGTGTCCACCAACTGATGACTGAATAAATAACATGCAATATTCCGTACAATGGAATATTATTCAGCAAGATAAAAGAGTAAAGCACTCAAGCATGTTATAATATAGAAGAGCCCTGAAAGCATTATGCTTAGTGAAATAAATCACTGACAAAATACCATATATTGTATGACCGCATTTATATGAAATGTCTAGAATAGGCAAATCTATAGAAACAGAAAATACAGCAGCCTAGGGCTGAGATGGTTGAGAGGAAATGGAGACTCTGTTAATGCATGTCAAGTTTTTTTAGGAGTAATGAATTGTTCTAAAATTGATTGTGGTGATGATTGCACAACTCTGTGACTATACTAAAATCTGAGGAATTTTACAATTTAAAAGAGTGAATTGTATTGTTTAAATGACTAAATTATATTTTAATTAAGAAGCGAAAGATGAAATATACACACACACCCAGGAAGCGACACTATTTCATTAAAAAAAAATTGTACATCAAAGGATGTACAAGTGCCTGGTAGAGACTAACATATAGCCCCTGAATGATTCATTAAATGTGGCTAGAATTTGAGAATACCTTATTTCAAGGTGTTTTTTCTGAACATACACATATATGAGCATACTTTATAGCTGAACATGTGAAATGCTACAATAATGCATCATGATTGTGAAAGACATTATCATAAGCATAAATAAAATTATATGTTTCAAAGAGATAAGAAACCATAAAAATTTAAAAGACAAAATATATTAGCTTGGCCACAGAAATTTTAAGAAAAGTATATCCTTTTAATAATGTAAACATATAATTTGTATAATATATAAAATATAAATTATAATAATATATAAATATACAATTATACATTAAATTATATATAATTTATTTATTACCATTAAAAAGTATTTTTTATATATATATATATATATACAGAGAGAGAGCAGGAGAGAGAGAGAGAGAGAAAGACAGAGAGACTCCCTTAGGGACCCGCCCTGCCACCCAGGCTGGAGCATAATAGTGCAATCATAGCTACTGCTGCCTTGAACTCCTGGCCTCAAGCAATCCTCCTAACTCAGGATCCTGAATAGTTGGGATTACAGACATATACTGACGTATACCACGGCACCCGGGTAGATTTTTATTTTTATTTATTTATTTATTTTGAGACGGAGTCTCACTCTGTCGCCCAGGCTGGAGTGCAGTGGCGCCATCTCGGCTCACTGCAAGCTCCGCGTCCTGGGTTCACGCCATTCTCCTGCCTCAGCCTCCTGAGTAGCTGGGGCTACAGGCGCCCGCCACCACGCCTGGCTAATTTTTTGTATTTTTTTTTTTAGTAGAGACAGGGTTTCACCATGTTAGCCAGGATGGTCTCCATCTCCTGACCTCGTGATCCACCCGCCTCGGCCTCCCACAGTGCTGGGATTACAGGCGTGAGCCATCGCACCTGGCCTGGGGGGAGATTTTTATAATAACATAAATAATATTAAAACAAAACTGTAAAAACGAAGTATCCAGTACTTTTAATCTTTGTAGAATTGTTTTGAATTCTAAAATTTATAACATTACACAGTATTTAATTTTCAATAAGTCTTAATATTTTGTTATGTCACTTCATTTAGGCCACGATCATTGCAAGGAAAAAAAAACACCTTTAAAACTATCTGGTAATTATTTCCCTAATGATAAATTAAAAGAAAAATATCAACATAGACATAAAAATCCAGTAGGAGAAAAAATTCTAAAATGATATACATAAAATTGTTGACAAGTCAACTTGGTTTGCAACAGGATTAATAATACAATGTTTAAAGGAATGAAAAAATGCAAGAACAGAGTACGTACCCACAACATTTTTGTTCTTTCTTATCGAAGTTCAGAATCGTGTACTTACGAGAATAATTCAAGTGGAAAATTTCTCATAATTTTCTGTCTATGGAGGCTAACGTTTTTCTCAACTTTTATTTTAGGTTCAAGGGGTACATGTGCAGGTTTGTTACAAGGGTAAATTGTATGTCACAGAGGTCTGGGGTACAAATGACCCATCACTTAGGTAGTGAGCATAGTACCCAGTGGGTGATCCCTTCCCATCTTCCCCCGTCTAGTAGTCCACGGTGCCTATTGTTTCCATCTTTATGTCCATGTGTACTCAGTGTTTAGCTCCCCCTTATAAGTTAGAACATGCATTATTTGGTTTTCTGCTCCTGCATTAATTCGCTTAGGAGAGGCTAACATTTTCTATAAATAAAAAACTGGTCAAAATGAATGCTATACTTTGCCAATCATTTTCAAACTTCATAATGTATTCTTGAGATTTTTCTCAAACTTGAGTCTTTGGTTTAAAAATTCCTTCTGGAAGACATGTTACTGAAAAACATTTCCCTGTATTATATTCCACAGAGCACAAAAAAATCATCTGTTCTATTAAATGTGCTGTTGGAAAGTGATGTATTTCATATTTTTAGTATTATTATATAACTCAGGGACATTACAGCAGTTAACATTTTTGAAAAGTTTTTGCTCGTGCAATAAAGTGTAAAACTTTCAATATACATGTAATTCTATATATTTCAAAATAAAACTGAATAATAACTTTGTTTCGTTTTATAGAAAACCAGCATTTTTTTCTTATATACCAGAAACTTATTCTATATATTGATATTTTTAATTCTCTTTCATCCAAATTTGATTTTAAGTAATTTAACCATTTAGCATTGGGCAAACTGTGTATTTAGTGTCCCTCATAGTATCTTTCAATTAACAAAGTATCAGATAACCACAAACATGCTATTTTTGTAAGTAATCAGACTTTAATAGAAAATCCAAGAACCAGAGTGTAACATTTTCCATGTTAATCAGAATTGGATCAAACTTTTTAATGGAATTATCATCAGTTTTAAACCACTGAAAAATTAACAGTTTCACAGTGTGGAATGTGACTAATAAAAAAGTACAGATAGAAGAAAAAAAAAGTACAGATATTGGAACAGTTAATATGAAGGAATCGCATGTGTATGTAAAAAGATATTATGAGAAAAAAGTGTACTGAGACTTAACTACAACAAAGAGAGTTTGAAAAGTCATATGGAAGAAGTTTTTGATATATTATACCTTAAAACCTTTACCAAAGAAGATAGTGGAGTCTCCTTTTGGAGACATAAATGAAGAGTGGATCAAATTTTATCTTTCAAACTTAAAACGCATGTAACGTCAGGAACCCGAACAGATGACCTTTCTGTTCTGTGATTCCATTATTTAAAAGGTTGTGGAATTCCAGCTTTTCAATTGCTTTCTGCTGCTTGTCTCTTGCTAAGTCCCATAGGTATAGTTTCCTTCCAGGCACCAGCCCACTTAAAGCAAAGCAGTCATGACAGTTGCCAACTCATCAAAAGCAAGGCTAGTCCAGCATTAACCTAATTATATGCTGCAACCACTTTCTTATACATTGGGGGTAACTCGTTGGCTTCCAGCCAGCATCTCTGGGATTTGATTTTCGAGTGATGTTACCAGTTACTTTAAAATGTTTACCTCCTAAATGCTGGAGATGGAATCTCATCATCACAAAGGAGAAAATTTACAACTGGATCAAAACCTCTGCTCATGCTAGCCAGCATGGCTCTGCCAGTAGCCAGAGCCCTGATCTCTGCTTTCTCTGGACTCATATTTTCTGAGTAATGATGCAGTATCTGGTCCATTATGATTCATTCTGAGATGATAAAGTCATTACGTGCCTTGCTTTTTCTTTCACAGAACATTGGTAAGCATATTTTTAAGGAAAATTTTATACACATCTTTGAAATTTCTGGCAAGGAAATTAGGCAGACATCTGGAAAAGAAGCAACGTTCCTTATCCCCATCCAAAATGTATTTTTACTTCATGTCTGTACTTTTTTTCAAAGACAATATACAAGTTCCTCTTAGCCATGAGCCTCTCTTGAGCAAAAGTATCTGTGTATTCTGTGGGTTACCTTCTGTATCTTAGAATAAAGATGTCTATGTTTCTATTCCATCCCAACATTCATGGGGCTACAATGTGGTGTAGAGCTGTCACATGTATTAAATCAACAGCATTTACTGTTGGCAGGAAAATATAATCTGCACCCAATAAGTAGAAACACAAATATAGCCTCACAAGGAAGTTAGTCAATAAGTGTATTTATTCTACATCTGTTGCTGCTGAGTTTGGCTATAGTTTTTCCTTATACTGGTTTGTATGCTGTATCTTCTGATATGTTCTGTTTGGTAGAGGCTTTAATGGGGTGGATTTCCTGAGCTGATATAAGACTCTTTTCCACACTCACTGAGTGGCTGCATTGATTGATCTTAACAGCACCTTCGAAAATGCTGGTGGAAATCTTTTCTTAGTTGAGGTTTTTTAGATATTGGCTATATAACTAAATAAGAAGTTCCATATTTCGAAGTAGTGTATTTGGAAAGGTGCCCAGAGTAAAGAAAACATTAATAGGCACAAAAAGCTAGCATATGGATGCTATAAGAAGTATAATGGAAAATGTCCAAATAAAGTAGTGGAACCTTCCAGTCAAAGGGTGTGAGGGGCAGTAAGGAAAATATGTTCCCTCTTATGTTTCTGCCAAAATATAAGGACAATACAACCTATAGAGTAAGTTCAGCAGATGCTGGAGACTGCGGAAAAAGAACATTAGTTGTAGCAGCTTAGTTTAAAATGACAAAATACTATTTATATCTGAACTCAATGTAATTATTGTCTATGTTATTTGACCTCAGGGTCTATTAAGCCTACCTTAAATTAATATAATTAAATTGGACTAAATCATTCACACAAAAATAATGAAACACTAAAAGGTATCTCCCATAATGTCCAATCTAAAAAAAAAATCTATAATATTTTCTGAACTCAACTGATTGGTATTTGTTTTTAAGTTCATATTATGCTAGGCATATACATGAGGAATAAGGTATAAGTGCTTCTTATAAGAAGTTAAAAAGCTAGTTACAAATAGTAGCTGGCTACATTTTCTTTGTTTGCTCCAGAGCAATCATGTTAAGGCTTTTTTATTATGAAGGTCTTTTGTTCCCAAATTCTACAAAACACCTCCTACTTGGAGTCCTGAATATGCATGTTGAATTAATTATTTCATGTGGATGCCCATAGCTTTAAGGTTAGGGTTGTAGATATGGTTTAAATATGACCCCTCAAGTTCATGTGTTGGAACCTTAACTCTTGATGCAATAGTGTTGGGAGGTGGCACCTTTAAGAGGTGTGAGGTTCTGAGAGTAGAGCCCTCATGAATGGATTAATGTCATTATCAGAGGAGTAGGTTAGTTATCGTGTGAGTAGGTTTGTTGTAAAAGCAAATTCAGCCCCTTCTTGCTCACTTGTGCATTTTCTCACCATGTGATGCCTTTTGCCATGTTATGACACAGCAAGAAGGCCTTCAGCAAATGTGATCCCCTTGTTCTTGGACTTTACAGCCTCCAGAGTTTCTATTGTTTATAAATTACCCAGTCTATGGTGTTCTGTTATGGCAACACAAAACACACTTAAACAGTTGTTATGTGTTTTATAAGATTTAAAGATCTTTTTGATGGCGAGCCATAACACAGTAATACTTGAATAGATGAAAGGAAAACTTTTCTGTTACTTACAGCTCCAAATGAGAGAAGGCTGCCAGGCAGACCCACTTTGGGAGTTGCACTTTGGTTAGAGTAACAGTAAACTAAAGCTATAACAGGCAGTTTATGTATGGCAAGCAGAGTTAGCTAGGTTTCTCTGTTCCCTGTGGATTGACTAAGTTGAATAATTTTGTGAGATTTGGGGCATAGGGGCTGTCTCTCATTGTCTGGTATCTGACTAAAATGTGTGAACCTGATAAGGAAAATGGATAGGAGTAAGGACTTACTCAGCTGCTCAAGAAGGGAACTGGCTGACCTCTAGTTGGGATCTCCAAACTGGGTCAGGATACCGTAATTTTTTAAAAAACTTATATAATGTAATACAGATACAAATGGCAAAAAGGCATACATTTTACTCTTGAACTGATCTCTCTCCTTCACTTCCAGCACCATTTTCATACCATAGACTTGTGAATAGTTGTTCTTAGAGTGTCCTATATTCTGGAGTTGCATAATTACTACATAATTTTATCATTGAATATCTTTCTGCATCTTTATATTATCTATATATGGGTAGTATACACAGAGCAGGATTTTACATCTTTATCCCACCTGATGACCTCTGTTTTCTACCTGTCAAATTTGGCCTATTTATTAGGTTGCCATAAAAGTATGGCAAACACTGCATTTACTTTTGCACCAACCCAATATTAGGGATAATAGGATAATGATGTAAAATCCTGCTCTATGGATACTACACCACAATTACTTTTTCACCAACCTAATATATTGATTACAACAACTGACACAAAGGATTCATTTCTACCATTTTTATTTTGCATTTTGAATGTGTCTTAAGTTTCAAATTTTTTATATTTTACTTTTTTGGCATGACTGCCTTTTTTCTTTTTCATCTTTTCCCTTTGAATAAAAATATTTGGAAATTGTATCACTTATGTATATATTTAACTTAACATTTTTCTAAAGTTATTCAGTGTCTTCATCCCCTACCAAACAATACAAGGTCCTTAGATTTTTTCAATTTTGATTTCTCCTACTATTTATCTGTTTTTCCTTATCTCTATAAATTAGACTATACTATTATTTTACATAGACAATACACATTTTAATTTACTTGTTTCTTTGTTCGTTATTCTTTCTTGTAACTGTTCTCTTTCTCTGGTCATTTCCCATTTTTAAAAAACATACCTTACAGAAATTTCTTATTGCAGATATATTGATGTAAACATTCATTCAAAAACGTCTTTACTCATCTTAGTTGCAGTTCACTATTTTTTTGTTTGTTTGTTTGTTTTTGAGGTGGAGTCTTGCTGTATCGCCCAGGGTAGAGTGCAGTGGCACTATCTTGACTTACAGCAACCTCTGCCTCCTGAGTTCAAGCGATTCTCCTGCCTCAGCCTCCTGAGTAGCTGGGGTTACAGGCACACACCACCATGCCTGGCTGATTTTTGTATTTTTAGTAGAGACAGGGTTTCACCATGTTAGTCAGGTCGGTCTCGAACTCCTGACCTCATGATCTGCCTGCTTTGGTCTCCCAAAGTGCTGGGATTTCAGGCATGAGCCAGCGCACCCAGCCCTCAGCTCACTTTTTTTATTGTTGCTTTTGTTGATCGTTTTGTTTTGTTTGCCCCTGAAGATTTCCTTAACTTTCTTTTATCCCATTAATGAATTCGAAGTATGTGAATTGTCATTGATTTAAGATTTCATTGTTTTATTTCCAGAGGGCTCTTCAAATATCCTGACCACGTGTTGCAGCGGAATGGATATTGCAGAGGGTTTTGACTTGAATGCCTGGTACGAGAAGTGGGAAATAAAGATATATAGACCTAAGAAAAGCATGTTTACACAAGAGACCGAGAGCAAATCAAGGACTAAGTTGCCATATAAGAGGTGAAATGAGATGGGGATTTGGAGGATAACCATTCTGAAAATTGTTGTAAAATAATAAGATGTTTGATTCATGGTCATAGATACCAACACATCAAGACTTACCGTCAGTATTACTTGGCTGAATATCAAGTTAGTATATTACAACATTTTCAAAACAAATCAAGTTATACAATTTATTTCAATGTAAGTCTACAACTAGTTGCTTTCTTAATATTAATATCTTTAACTTTTAAAAATTGTACTTAGAAAATACACATATTATGACTTACTAAAGAAATACCAGACTTCTAGCCTTTTAAAAATACAGAGCGTGTATGTTTGTGTGTATGTTTAAACTGCCCTTTCCATCTGGCTTAGACTCTTTTCTCCAGATCTGTTACATCTGGCCATCAACTTTGACCCTGAGATGGGATCTAAAAATCACCCCGTCATCTGGCATTCTTTCCAGTTGTGTGCCTAAAATGAGATTTTATAGAGACTCATACTGTAACAGCAACGTAGAACAGGGGATACTACTTTTTGGTTCAGTTCATTACTAAAAATGTTTACACCACCTCATCTTTACACATCCTTTTTTGCATTAATTTTATATTAATAAAGTTATATGAATCATGTAAATAATTATTCCTTCATCTATAATTCAAATAGCTTAGAGAAAGGTATATTGTTTTGTCTTTTTCTCAACCCCAATACCCAAAAAAACTTAGCATAGTGTTTTCTCAAGACACATTGAATAAATGAATCAATGAATTAGTAACTTGATTTCTCCTTTTTGAAAATATCTCTTCTTTTTAGCTATATGTTTCTTGTCCAATGAGTCCCAAGTTTAATGTTAGCTCCTATCCGATAACAACCTGAAAAATTAAAGTCTGAAATATGCTATCAGGAACAGCAGTGTAAATGGTAATATGATGTCCTTTTCTTTTTGAGGACGAAATGAATGTAGTTGAATTATATGCTATTTAATTCTCTTTTTACAGATTATAGTAAGTTTATGTAGCTATCATTTCTCTTTAAATTATTGTATAGAGAGCCCAGTCCTGCCAGACGTATGTAATTTGTAATAAACCAATGACATCAAGACAACTAATTAATTAGTTTTTAAATCACTCAATTCCAACGCAAAACTTGATTTCCACTTCAAAACTAGAAACAACAAAAATGTAGCTAGATTTGGGTTTTCATTTTTATTTTTGGGCAAAACACTTAATTCAGTAACTTCAACAATATATTCCATAATCTTGCTATTTGTTGGAATACAAGTCTTATTGGTGAAAGAAGCAAAAAGAAAAAGAAAGAGAGAGAAAGATCAAACAAACAAACCGAAAACATACAAGATTATTTCGTTAGGATTTTAAAAAGCCTCTATTTGGTTTCAAATGTTTATAACTGATGTAATTTTATTTTACCTATTTGTAGCAACACAGCGTTGTTTCAGTTAAATAACATTAGGCTTTTAAAAAGGAGAAAGAAAAATCTCATCTCTACCATGTCCACATGAATTACAATTGTTACACGTAAATGTAAGGTTTCCAATACATTTGTTTCATAATCCTCCTCCTGAGGATGACCAGCCAAAGAATTTGAATGTCTTGGTGTCTTCAAACTAGCTGCCATGCTCAAGAAGTCTTTCCTGGAAAGGCTTCAGTGAGTGGGTATTAAGATTGCCATTCTCGGAAATAAAATTGAAGGCACCAGAGAATGTTCTTTTCCAGCAATTGAGCTGCCATGTGTTCTCAAATTTACCACTAATCTAAAAAAGACCTTCTTCTTGATTTGTACTTATGATAGAAATATTTACATAGCGCCAAGATGTGTGACAAATCAAGGGTTGCCACAATGTGAATTATCTCAATGAAAAGGTTGTTCTGCCTTTATAATTTATGTGCATGTTTGAGTTATATTTTACTCATGATCACTTCTCTTATGAAATAGGCAACTATTTTTGTAAGGTTTTGTAAAGACATTGATATGTGCTTTCTTTCTCAACATAGTCCTATATCCTCTCTTTCTACTTTTTTTCCTCTAATAATATGGTAGGTACATTAAGATGTAGAAACTAGGATGCACATTGACCTATAATAGCAAAATTTATATCAGAAGCCTGCCCATTAAGAAGCTTCATTTCTTTGACTACAGTAAAACATTCATCAGTAAAAGCATAGACTTTTCATTGAAATGAAATGTTAAATAGTCTATTGGTTTTTATTCTTCTTATATAAGATCATTGAAAACAAGACAATTTAAATAAAAGTAAAAGCTATAAAAAGTAAAACCTAGAAAATGAAATTCCCTCCCTTTAAAAAATCTAGTGGTACTCTAAATTGTCAATCAAGGTTAGAGTGGAGCATGAGAAGAGAAGATTTTAAAGGGCAATTATGCAGCCCTGAAAAATGACAACTTTCATATGATAAAGAAATAAGTTTTTCTGTCTGGATCTCACTTCAGAAGATAGAATTTCCCCAGTGAACAAATATTCAGTAAGTTAAAGTTGACAGAAGGTTATCGATGAGGCTCAGATTAAAATAGTAAATCTTCTTCTTGTTGAAAAAGCCACAAGAGTACAATTAAATATGTTTCATTAATGTGAAAACTCTAAGGAACTAACAAGCTTTAAAGACAATTGACTAGTAGTAACAGTACTAGTTATAGAAGTAATGAGAGTAGTAATAATACTACTAGTAGTACTAACAGTGATAGTTCATGACTAGTATATAAAATAAATTAAATGCATTCAGCATATTGTACAAGATCATAAAAGTTATATAAGAAACCAAGTGTTCTAACTCCAAAGTCTGAACTGTTGGTCACTATGCTATACTGCCTCTATTTGTAAGATCATTGTCAACATTTTGTTGATAAAGTATAAATATTAACTAAGTTCTTAGAAATATTACATCTTAAAATGTTTTTAAAATTATTTCTTAATTATTTTATGTCAATATTATGTAGGGTTCAGGCATTTGAGAATGGAAAAAAGGAAGAGTAAGGAAAAAGAAGCCGTCCAGGCAGACAATAGAAACAAAAATAGTAATTTCAAAACCACTTAAAAGTTGTGCTAAAGTTGTCTATCTTGAAAAGCTTCTAAACACAGCAGTAGAAGAAAAACACAAAAAGGAAGGAAACAGACTTACATTCCATTATGCAGTAAACATGGGCAAGTGCTCTGTTTAAATTCATACAGTATTTTACCAGTCATGTTAGCGTATTTACTTGCCTCATTCGCAGCTCATTCCACAGCATCTACCACATCTAGAGCTTCTGGGTTTAAAGTGTCTTTTCTACATGAGAGTGTAAATATTTATATCTGTTATCACATTAATCCACAGCCCTGAACATGACTGGTTACATTAGGATACAGATACAACCCACAGGTGGAGGGAGGGATGCATGGGCTGAACTGAGCCAATAAGCTTATTTCTCTTAAGAATTTCAAGCATAATAGTCACACAAAAATTAAAATACTTAGGTATATATTTAACCAAGGAGATTAAAGATTTCTACAGGAGAACTATAAAACACTGCTGAAAGAAATCATAGATGACACAAACACATGGAAAACCATTCCATACTCATGGATTGTAAGAAAAGATATTGTTAAAATGACCACACTGCCCAAAGAAGTTTACAAATTCAACACAATCTCTATTAAATTGCCAACATAATTTTTTACAGAGTTAGGAAAAAAAAAAACCCTAAAGTTCATATGGAACCAAAAAGACCTTGAGTAGCCAAAGCAATCCTAAGCAAAAAGAACAATTCTGGAGGCATCACTCTGTTCAAATTCAAATTATACTACAAGGCTAAACTAATTAAAACAGGATGGTATTGGTACAAAAATGGACACATAGATCAGTGGAACAGTATATAGAACACAGATATAAATCCACATATCTACAACCAAGTGATCCTCAACAAAGACTACAAAAATAAGCAATGGGAAAGGATACCCTACTCAATAAATGGTGATGAGAAAATTGCCTTCTATGCCAATGTGCAGAAGAATGAAGTTGGTTCCCTATCTCTTACCATACTCTAAAATTAACATGGATAAGAGACTTAAACCTAAGACCTGAAACTACAAAAGTTCTAGATAAAAACCTAGGGAAAGCTCTTCTGGACATTGTCTTAGGCAAAGAATTTATGATAAAAACCCCAAAAGCAAATGCAACAAAACCAAAAATAAACAAATCGGACTTAATTAAACTAAAAAGTTTCTGCACACCAAAAGAAATGAGCAACATAGTGAACAGACAACCTACAATCTAGAAGACTATATTTGCAAATTATGCATCTGAAAAAGACCCAATATCCAGAATCTACAAGAAACTAAAAAAACTCACAAGGATAAAACAAATAACCACACTAGAAACTGGGCAAAGGACATGAACAGACATTTCTCAAGAAATACAAGTAGCCAACAAACACCTGAAAAAATGCTCAGCATCACTAATCATCAGAGAAATGCAAATCAAAAGCATAGTAAGATGTCATTTTACACCAGTCAGAATGGCTATTACTAGAAAGCAAGTGGCAGATGTTGGCATGGATGTGGAGAAAAGGGAATGTTTCTACATCTTTGGTGGGAATATAAATTAGTTCAGCCTCTATGGAAAACAATATGGAGATTTCTCAAAGAATTAAAAATCTGACCCAGGAATCCCACTATTGGGTATATATCCAAAGGAAAAGAAATCATTATATTAAAAAGATAGTCACAATAATGAAGTCATGAAACCAACCTAAGTGTCCATAAATGGTTCACTGGATAAAGCAAATGTGGTATACATACATACTACATATACAAATACATATAGATAGATACACATACATACAGATAGTTAGATGACAGATAGATAGACACCATGGAATACTATGCAGCCATGAAAAAGAATAAAATTATGTCCTTTGCAACAACATGGATGGAGCTGAAGTTCATTAATCTAAGTGAACTAATTCAGAAACAAAAACCCAAATACCATATGTTCTCACTTATAAGTGGGAGTTAAACAAAGGGTACATACGCACATACAGATGGAAAGAATAGAAAATGGGGATTCCAAAAGAGGAAAAACTGGGAGGGGAGCAAGGGCTAAAAAAATCACCTATTGGATACAGTGTTCACTATTGGGTAATGGGTACACTAGAAGTCCAACGTCACCAGTATGCAATATATCTTTGTAACAAAGAAGCATTTGTACCCCTCTTACTCTAAAATAAAAATAAAATTAAAATTAAAAAAAATCAAGAACACAGAATATGGTCAACCAATAATGGAAGTCAAGCAATGATATACTTTGGGATTATAGCTCTTAGCTTTCAGTTATGTAGTGGCAATAAAGAAACAGAAAAGGCCATTCTGCTTACAGAAATAGGAAAGTATAGCACAAAAGCAAAGACAAATGGGAGACTTGTCATCTCTGAGAGACATAGATTAAGTTCAATCCCTGACAGCTTTCCAGTCTGTGAGACCCGTTTCTACTTCTTTCCATTCCTCAAATTCAGGGTAGGGTTTTCTACACTGAAAGTCCCTACCTGGTCTTTGCTTAAATGAGTCGTGAATCCTTGAAATTTAAATTGCCTTGAGTAGAAAAAAATAAGGGTAATGTGGCAATCTCCATTTTCTAGTTAGAAGATCGTTTGACTTTATATTTAACTAAGGAAGAGTGAGAAATGAAAATGTCTTGCTCCATGTAAGGCTGTTTTACTGCAAATAGGCAAACTTAGAATTGGCTCCCTTTGGTGTTAACTCTGCTGAGATGTTTTCTAAACCAGGTCTCCTTGTTCAGTAGCTGAAACCTGGAAGGGGTCACAGCATGACCTTGGGCTTCTGATCAGAAGAATAACTAGAAAGTAAAAGATGAGATAACTGGGGGATTTTCAGTGCTCCCAATAGAGAAAACTCACACTGTAATTAAATACAAATGTATCCAAGTTATTTTATTAAAATATGTCCCATTATGTTTTTTCAAAGTTGAATATGTTTTTAGATTGGTGACTTTAGCCCATTTCAGTCTACACTACAAAATAATGATAATTTGTCTTTTATTTCCATAAGAAAAAGATATTATATTATAAAACTTTAAAACTCATTCAATTAACATTTATTGAACTCCTAACCTCAGCTTGATGTCAGGAATTTAATGGAAAATAAAATACATCTCCAGTATAAAAGTAGCTTATAATTTAGTGGAGTGAAATTTTGAAGTATAGAAAAAATATTAAACATTTAAATATGTTTTAAAACTTGATAATAACTTGTTAACATTTGCTAAGGGTTATGCTATACTCAGGTTAAGAGTTTTAAGCAAAATGTAAAATGTTATCTACGAAGTTGAGATGATGAATCTTTTACTAAAACTGTTTTTGTAAAATATTCTACTTAATGAACACTAAATACAAAATAAATTAGTCTCATAATTTAATGATGTACATAATGAAGTATTCATATTAAATTGTAATAAAAATCCTAGTGTCAGACAAAAAATATTTAAAATATTATTCTCCTTATTAAGAGAATTCTTTATTCTCCTAATAGGTTAAATAGTGAAATACATAATTTAGGATTCTGTACTCAATCACAAATTACACTCTGTGAAGATAAGCATCTAATGTTACTTTGGCACAAAGAATAATTAATTAGCCATTTACTCATCCTCAGTTCATCAACACTTAATGCAGTACCTACTATAGTAGATGCTTAAAAAATTGTTCAATAAATGAATAACTCAAGAGTAAGCATCGTAATCTGTTTTCCATATTATGCAATACAAAAAGTAGAAAAAAATAGCTTGATTTTGAAGTTTATAATTGTGATCATTTTTTATCGATCCTATTAATAATGTTTTTATATTCTTAGGGGCTAATAATATTTTGGGGAAAGTGAAACCAATATAATCAATTACTCTGTTTTTTGTCCTTTACTTTCTTACTTTGCTTTAGGAAAGTGATGGTTAATATAATATCACCATTTACGGGGAAGGTACATAATTTAAAATAAACATTTTGTGTAGTGGCATATGGAAAGATTTCATCAATGACCCAGGTACAAATTCGGAACTCAATAAATACAGAATAAATATGTTTTTCTCTCTGTCTCTCTTTCATGCCAGCTTAAATTAGAAGGGCACGAATTCTTGCAAAGAAAAATCAAGCAAATTTATGTTAGATGTCTTTGATATTAAACAAATTGTTACAATTATTTCAAAAGGGAAATCCTTAATTTTCAGACATACTTGAGCCAATCAGGGGACATAATTAAAACCAAATGCAAAGCAATTCATTCTGCTTTCTGAAATATGTAGGTTGTTGAGGTGCATCAGCAGAAGTGAGAGAGGAAAACATATAGACAACTATGGTTTTTGGCACAGGTGAATTTAGAGAATTGCATTTAGATATAAAAATAATCTCACAAAATAAACCAAGAAATTCCTCATATTTCTAAAATTTATTAACATTTCATAACATTTTCTGTTTCTGAACAAAAGTGTACTGTTTTTAAATTATAATTCACGCTCCTTTTAAATGGAACTTACAAGTAACCCCACATCACCTTTCCATTTCTTCTAACATTAATGAATTGAATTTCTGTATGAAGTGATACCCTTCCCACGCTACCTGAGGAGTTCTTACGTTTGCCTGAGTTTCACTTCTCAACACTTATTCCATATTATTGGTCCAAACCTTACTTATGCTTGAAGATAAAATATAAAAATTATAATCTAGGAAATAACTTTGTAAATATTAAAATCATAATTTAAAATATTCCCACAAAGAAAAGTCTACGCCCAGATGTCTTCAATGATAAATTTCTCTAAATATTAAAGGAATATATAAGTTTTATAAAACTACTTTAGGGAATAGAAAGGAAGAAATAATTCCCAGTTCATTCTTGCATCTAGCATAATCACCGTACCAATGTGAGGTATGAACTTCACAAGAATGGAAACTTGTAACGTTTCTCACGTACATAGATACAACAATCAAAAACAAAATATTCACATTATATATATATCTCACCATGTCCCAGAGGGAGTTGTTTTATAAATTTGAAATTAATTATAATTACAAGGACAATCAATATAAATTACCACATTAACAATAGGGTTTAAAACTATGTGACCATCTCCAGAAGCAGAAGAGGTATTTGATGAAATTCAACGAATATTTATAATAAATATTCTCAAACAACTAGACGTTAAAAAAAACTTGTTGGATTTAATCATAAAGGGCCATCTACCAGAAAATCTATAGCTAGTATCATTCTAAAAGGTGAAATATGTAATACTTTCTTTTTAAAGTTGAAAAAAGGACAATTATGTCTACTCTCATCACTTCTTTTCAGTTTTTACCAAAGGGCCTATCCAATGCCATAAAAAGAAAATAAGTAAACCTATAAAGATTGAAAGGAAGGAATATTATTTTCATCATATGTCTACAACATTTGAAAGACTCTATAAAAATACTAGTATTGGCCAGGCACAGTGGCTCATGCCTGTAATCCCAGCACTTTGGGAGGCCAAGGCAGGTGCATCATCTGAGGCCAGGAGTTGGAGACCAACCTGGCCAACATGGCGAAACCTTGTCTTTACTAAAAATACAAAAAAATTAGTCAGGCGTGGTGGCAGGCGAGCTACTCAGGAGGCTGAGGCAAGAGAATCGCTTGAACCTGGGAGGCGGAGGCTACAGTAAGCCAGGATTGT
The DNA here is from genome assembly GCF_028885655.2 of Pongo abelii. Lineage (NCBI taxonomy): Eukaryota > Metazoa > Chordata > Mammalia > Primates > Hominidae > Pongo > Pongo abelii. The sequence goes on from NC_071991.2 coordinate 92,584,008, forward strand.
GGCACTGCCCTCCAGTCTGGGCAACAAGAGTGAAACTCTGTCTCAATAAATAAATAAATACATAAATAAAAATACTAGTATTAAAAAGTAAATTTACTCAGCAACTTGGAGGGAATTGGAGACCATTACTCTAAGTGAAGTAACTCAGGAATGGAAAACCAAACATCGTGTGTTCTCACTCATAAGTGGAAGCTAAGCTATGAGTATGCAAAGGCATAAGAATTATACAATGGACTTTGGGGACTCTGGGGAAAGTTTGGGAAGGGGATGAGGGATAAAATAATATACATTGGATACAGTGTACTCTGCTCGGACAATGGATGCATCAAAATCTCAGAAATCGCCACTAAAAAACTTAGTCATGTAACCAAACACCAACTGCTCCCCGAAACCCTAGTGAAATAATAATAAAAAGAACCAAAGAAATAAAGTATGCATTGTTGAGTTTGTCAAAAAAATAAAAATGCAAATAATAAAAAGTGAATTTAGATAGGTTGCTGAATGCCTGGTTAAGAGTCAACTAGAATTAAAAAAAAATTATAACATCATCAAAAAATCTAATGTGTTAGAACTTTTTGAGAGGAATGTGATAGACCATTGCAGAGACAATTTAAAAAAAAACATAAGTAAATAAAGATATTTTCCTGCTTATGGATTGGAAAACTCAATCTTGTGCTTCCAAATTGATCTACTGCTTCAATGAAAAAACAATACAAATCTCAGTATGCTTTCTTCTTGTGGAAATGGAAAAACTCTCTAAAACCATGTAGAAATACAAAGGACCTAGATTAGGCAATACAGACTTCAAAATGAAAATTTAAAAAGCAGAACTTAGCCATATTTCAACACGTACACTAAAGCAACAATTAAGACAGCTGGGTGGATATTTGTGCAAGGATGGGTGCTTGATTTACGACAAAGGCACTACTGCAATTAGAAAAGAAATGACGGTCTTTTCAATAAGTGAGGCTAGAACAATTGGTTATCCATTAAAAAAAAGATTTCTACCTCATACATAACTAAAATGTGAAAGTTAAAAAATATATATTATTTAAGAAAACATAGGGAGAATATCTTCAGGGATTTGTGTTAGACAATTAATTTATTTTCTTTTTCTTTTCTTTTTTATTTGCTTACTTTATTTTTTTTTTCTTTTTGAGACGGAGTCTTGCTCTGTCACCCAGGCTGGAGTGCAGTGGCTCGATCTCGGCTCATTGCAACCTCCACCTCTGGGGTTCATGCCATTCTCCTGCCTCAGCCTCCCAAGTAGCTGGGACTACAGGCGCCCACCACCACACCTGGCTAATTTTTTTTGTATTTTTTAGTAGAGACAAGGTTTCACCATATTAGCCAGGATGGTCTTGATCTCCTGACCTCGTGATCCACCCGTCTCGGCCTCCCAAAGTGCTGGGATTACAGGCATGAGCCACTGCGCCTGGCTGACAATTAATTTCTTATATAAGATACTAAAAACATGGACTTTGGAAAACCACTAGTACATGTACCATGTACCAATACAACATGTAAAATGAACAAACAACAAATAACTCAATTGTTCTTAATTGAGGGCAATCCAGGCTCAATCTAACCATAAGCATCTATATTTGGATTTTTATTCAGAAATAATCGGTATTTTTCTGAAATTTGGATGGTTTACAACAACCTTCAAGGTTGATAAGAACAAATTTGAGCTTTCATTGTGGATTGTAGAACCCACCACAATTTTTCAAAGTGACCTTTACTAATACAGTATGAAGAACATGGAAATTTAAAGTGTATAAAGTTAAATACCCTGATATTTAATATACATCAAATGAAATGTGTAAAGTTAAATGTACTTAAATAGCCTAATAGCCTATGACCAATTCTGCATATATATATATATATATATATATATACATATCCTTCATTCACACAATATACACACATCCTCTACTTCTATATAAAAATAAAATTTAAATTACGATGAATATATAATTTACATAGAGGAGTGAATTAGAAATTGAATCAAAAAGTAAAATTTTCAACCAGAATTTACACATTTCACTCTAAATCTCAGATGATTTGATCCCCAGTGTTATGCTACTAGAAAAAAAAGATTTAAATATTATTTTGATAAGGTACTAATTCAGACATTTTAAATATTTTCCTATTATTCACTCCATCTCAGAATACTACAGTGTTCACATTTCTTTTCAATAAAAAACAATGCTTGGATTTACTCAGCAGCAATTTCAAGTCTTATCACTTGGATCATTAGTTACGTGCCAATGGTTATTAGAAATTTTGAGTGTGTTTCTGCACCTGCATACCTATGTCTTACAAGCTAAAAGGGAGAAAAGCAGAGAATAATGGCTCATTAAGAGAATTCGTTGATGTTATCATGCTCAGCAGAAGATCTGACATCTGTGATGAAAGACTGAACATTTTCAAATTGCGAGGTCTTGTTGGGGGAATGCTAGATATCAGGACAAAGTTTACACACACACAACAAATTATCATCTATATAATGTGTATAATCTATCAGTTACATTATAATGATGAACTCTATAAATTACTGAGCTTGACAAACTTATTTTTGAGAATTACTTTTATATTTATTATAATGAGATATGTGAAATCAAAGTTCAAAAGTGACTTTACCTTTTTGATATATGAATTAAGTTTATTTACAAATGTTATTTTCTACTTTTAGAAGTATATTTTTGAAATAGGTAACATATTCCCCACATCATTTTTTCAAGGGCCACAAAAATTGATGTGTGATTATAAGACATAATATAAACTACAAATTCTAACATTTTGAGACATTTTAATTTTTAGTAAATTTCAAACTTTAAAACAGCAAATAACATTAAATCATAAGTAGGTGAAAGGAGAAAGTACTGTTATTTTTATTGAGTAAATTTGGGAAATTTCTTATTAATGATTATTAAATTTAAAGGAATTTTCAACAGTTACTAGACATACTCTTTTGATTGCAGGCTTAATACAGAGGATATTTTCTTTTCAGTATAAGCAGATGACTTCCCCAGCATGCTCTACCTCTGTGTGTGAACATATGTCAAACACAGAGAATAAGGGCTTGGATCAGAATCCCAAAGAGAACAAAAACTCCAATGCAGGACAAAACATACACTCAGACACATCCTGCATGGGTACACAACATTAGAGAATGCTATTCCTGCTTAAAATGTAATATTAGTTGTTGCACTTTCCCCAGAATACAAACTTGGTTCCACTTATATGTAAAGCCCACATGCATCATCTATATTGAACACATTTTAGAATTTCACAATAGTTATTTTTCAAGATAATTTAAATCAAGTCACAGTACTACTGTGCTATTGAGTTTACAAATTTAAATGTTAGTTGATCTTTCAAAATCTACATTTAATTCTATGTTTAAGTGGTAGTGATTTGTAATAAAAATGAGCAGAATGAAAAATTGACTATTGTTTTCATATCAAATTTATATTTTGATATGTGATTTAGGCCATCATATATATATATATATATATATATATATATATGCACATACATACACATACACTTCTTAAAATAGCCAATTATAGAATGTAAAGTAACTGTTGATTTTATGAGACAACCTACCTTTTACCTGGTAATACTCAACCTTTTAAAGGTACACCTGAAAACGTATGATTTCCTGCTTCTGCACCTTGGCTTATTTTGAATATATGAAAAACTTTTATTTAATTAGGGTTTTTTGTTTCCGTTATCTTAATTGAAACTTTTGGTTATAATAAATTCTCAGATAAATTAATCTTTCTAAATTTACCTTTCTAAAATTTACCTTTCTAAATAAATAATTTAGCTTTCTAAAATTATAAATAGCAAAAAGGCATATTAGATACTAATAATTATATTTTCTGTTTTGGGGATTTGTATTGTTACTCAGGTAATTCTAACTTTCAATATGATAATAACCCTAAAAATCATTAGCAGCAGGGATTACTCACCAAAATTAAATATTCCATCTAAAAATTTATAAGTAATATGAGATTTTTAAATATCTACAAGAAAATTTCCCTTTGGAAAATGTCCACAGGATGTGAAAGTATTTTTTTGGAAATGGAATTATCATATACAGTTCAAAACTATAAGGGTCATGATTCATACATGTATCTTAATTATCCCTGTTTGCTGATTTTCGTAACCACTAATTTGAAATTTTCTTCCAGCCTGACATTAAAACCTCATACATTTTTTTCTGTAAAATAAAAGTAACTTTTTTTTACAAGAGGAAGCAAATAAAATCTGCTTGGAGCACTGAATTATCTTTTTGAAGTTTGGATTCATATTTGTAAGAGGACAATCAGGCCTTTATAGGTCATAAATATAATGCTGTCCTCTACTTCATCCAGCCTCCACTCCTGTCCAAGGTCTATCTTTGCCTAGTTAACATAGAGTGAGAAAGAGGACCTTTCACTCATAACCCCTTTGAGAAGCTACTTTCACATCAACTCTTCAAGCCATAGGTCTTTTTACTTACTGCCACTCCACAGTGATCCCAGACCTTGAAAATCCTAGAGGCAACCAATTTAATGAGATGTTGGCTACTCAGCAGATAGTGGAAAACCAGTTGATAGCGAATCATCTATATTTCCCCTGTACTCAGTTGTTTCAATCTTTGCTTTGCTTTTCAAAGAGAATTACCAAAAAGAGGAGAAACTTAAAATTGACATCTAATGAAAGAAGACATTTTGCATACTCCAAAAAGGTGGTTACAAACCAGCCATTATGAGATATAGCTGATCTGAAAAATGTGCTGTTATTCTGATATAATTTACAGGAAAATCCAGATTTCCACTATTTTTGTAAAATAATTATCAGAGAGCACACGGCTGGTAGATGTGTGTGGGTGGCAACGTTAGGCTGGAGCTGAATGATGGATTCCTCCTGTTATGGACTGAATGCTTAATGTTCTCCCTGAAATTCATACTTTGAAGCCCTAACTCCCATTGAAATGGTATTTGGATGTGAAGCCTTTGGGAGGTAATTAGGTTAAGATGAGGTCATGAGTGTAGACCACTCAGGATGGAATAATGCACTTTTAAGAACAGAATAACAGAAAGATCTGTCTCTCTTTCTTCCTCTCTCTTCATGTGGTTGCCCTGAGAAAAGGCCATGAGAGGACACAGCAAGAAGGTCGCTGCCTACAAGCCAGGAAATGGGCCCTCACCAGGAACTGAATCTTCTACCGGCTTGGACCTTAATCTTGGACTTCCCAGTCTCCAGAACTGTGAGAAATCTATTTATATTATTTCAGCTTCCCTGTCTATGGCATTCGTTGTAGCAGCCGAGCAAACTAAGCCACCCACTTAAACCAAAAATGTGCTTTCTCATTTTTCTACCTCTCACACTGAATATGCAGACACTCTTCCACCTGGCAGCTAGATTCATTTCTGTTGCCTGCCTCACCTGGGAGGCACCTGGGTTGGCAGTGCCTGGATTAAGGTGAAGTTAAACTCTCTCAATGGGCATTCTCACTGCTGACTCCCTGCTGCATGCCTCATACTCTTCAGCTCTAGCATTCTGCTCTTCACTCAGCAATTAGAAGTCTCCTTCCAAGAGGAATTGGTCTTACCCCATGCCCATCAATCAGTCCATTATTTCATGGGTAGTGCATTTCCCTAATTCTGAGATATTCCTTTAAAACTAATACCAGAGCTGGAGTTCCACAAAACATGCATAATAATGTTTGAAAAACAGAATGTCAAAGTCTAGGGTATCTGGCTGCTCTTAGTCACCCCATAAAGTACAGCAAGGGCTTGAGCCCTTCAAAACAGTTTTATTTAAAGATTTTCCTCCCAATGGGAGATGCAGACATACCCATTTATTATTCCAGGCATCCACAGTGTAGTTGTTCAACCAAACACACACACACAAACACACATTCACATACACCCTTTCCAAGAGAAAAAATACTAATTTTTAAAGACAATGTAATTTTAATACAAAATGAAAAAGAAGCAAATAGATTTCTTATAACTTACAAGCTGCCTCTTCTCCCAAAAAGTTATTAATTCATTTTTTAGAGTTACATTTAGTGTCCTTTTTCAGGCCTAAAATAACAAGATAGTAGATAAATTTCTGAAGTATGATACTCTTAGTGATGTCTTTCTGCATATACAAAGGAAGGCTTTGAAGTAAACATCTTAATTATGACTCAATTGTTCTTTTAGCAAAGAGTTTTCCTTTTCTCAAGTTCTGTCCTGGAGAAGTCAAAAAATATCATTTTCCAAGTTACATAAATATATTAAGATGAATAAAATTTTTTTTGTTTTTAAAATTGACAAATAATAATTGTGTATATTGGGGTATAATGTGACATTTTGTTCTGTTCACCAGCAATGTAAGAAAAATGATATTACTACTAGTTGCTTTGAAAATTTTAAGTAATAAAATATAATCATTAAGTATCTATTTTTAGTATATTTTTAATTTTTAAAATTATATATTGACAAATTATCATTATATATGTTTATAGGGTAAAAAGTGATATTATGATATTTGAATACAAGGTGTAATGTATTAAATCAAGCTAAGCAACTTTACTATCACCCGAAATATTTGACTTTTTTTTGTGATGAGAACATTTGAGATATACTCTCTTAGCAATATTGAAATGTACAGTTAAAGAAACAACCTAAGTTTTATCCATCAATGAAATAACGGATAAAGAAAATGTGGTATATCTCCACAGTAGAATACTACTCAGCCTGAAAAGAAGAAGAAATTCTGTTATTTATGACAACATAGATGGAATTGGAGACATTATGCTAAGTGAAATGAACCAAACTCAGAAAGACAAATGTTCTCCCTTATATGTGGAATATAAAAAATTGAACTCATAGAAGCAGAGAGCAGAATGGTGAATATAGTTAATAACAGTATTTGTAATAATTATTGATCAACATTTGAAATTTACATTTCTTGAGTAGTTTGTTTTTGCTACAGGTACTTTTCAAATTATTTTCACTTACTCATAGTATACTTACTGAACAAATACAATGTTAAAAGCTGTTGATTCAAATATAAATAAATTATAATATTTTACCTATGGTTGCTCACGATAAAATTACAGATATTCTATGTACATAAACTTTTAAAATATAAAATGATTAAAATGATTGGCAATAGGAACTAATACTTCTTAAAGTCTAATGTACATACAAATCATCTGAAGATTTTGTCACTTGTGATGCTGATTAATATATCTGAACATCTGCATTTCTAATAAGCTCCTAGGTGATGAGTAGCAAGGATATATGCATGTACTTTAGGACAGATAAATGGGAGTGGCATAACTACCAAAATCGAAATGTATTTCAGAGGATTAGTAAGATTTTACCACATAGAGAACATGGAGAAAGGTATTTCTTTCTTTCTTTCTTTTTTCTTTTTTTTTTTTTTGAGTTGGAGTCTCGCTCTGTCTGCCAGGCTGGAGTGCACTGGCGCGATCTCGGCTCACTGCAAGCTCCGCCTCCCGGGTTCATGCCATTCTCCTGCCTCAGCCTCCGGAGTAGCTGGGACTACAGGCACCCGGCACCAAGCCCGGCTAGTTTTTTTTTTTTTTTTTTTTTTTTTTTTTTTTTTTTTTTTTGTATTTTTGGTAGAGACGGGGTTTCACTGTGTTAGCCAGGATGGTCTCTATCTCCTGACCTCGTGATCCACCTGCCATGGCCTCCCAAAGTGCTAGGATTACAGGCGTGAGCCACCGTGCCCCGCCGAGAAAGGTATTTCTTCAGGGAAAACAACAAACACAGACCTAGATAGAGGCTCAAAAAGCAAAGGAGCTCCTAAAAGCAAGTATTCCAAGTGCAACTCAACCTTATCACACAGGGCACAGCAAGAGGCAGCTTCCTTAAAAGAGGGTATCACAGGGTCCGCTACCCCTAGGTGGACATGAGAAGTGTGGGAATGTGTTCCTTCATCTTCACATTCATTTCTTCCTTCTCTACATTCTCACCCTGTCCCTTATCCCAACTCTTATTTTGTGTCTTCTTTTTTAAAAACAAACAAAAACAAAAACAACAACAAAAAATAAACAACAAATAAAAACCTTTTTTAGAAAACTTTTCCTAACCAGAAGCATATATGACAGACATTTGGAGATTGGCATGCTTCCCATAATCAAAGGAAAAAGGCTATTCTTACAGAAAAATGTATAATAAGTTTATAGAGTGCTGAAAGAAATTTAGAGATTTTCTCTACTTCAGAAGTGAACTTCTCGACTCTCTCTACTAAGTCTTGCTTTATTTCCCTTCAGATTATAAGGCAGATTGTATATGTGTTTTGTGGTGAAAATTGGGGGATATCCTGAGACTTTGCTGAAGTTACTTATCAGCTTAAGAAGCTTTTGGGCTGAGATGACGGGGTTTTCTAGATATGGGATCATGTCATCTGCAAGCAATGACAATTTGACTTCTTCTCTTCCCATTTGAATACCCTTTATTTCTTTCTCTTGCCTGATTTCCCCGGCCAGAACTTCCAATACTGTTTTGAATAGGAGTAGTGAGATGTGATGGTTAATTGAGTGTCAACTTGATTGGATTGAAGTATGCAAGATATTGTCCCTGGGTGTGTCTGTGAGGGTGCTGGCAAAGGAGATTAACATCTGAGTCAGTGAACTGTGAAAGGCAGACCCACCCTTAATCTGGGTGGGCACCATCTAATCAGCTGCCAGTGCGGCCAGAATAAAATCAGGCAGAAGAAACTGAAAAGACTAGACTGGCTTAGCCTGCAACCTACATCTTTCTCCCATGCCGGATGCTTCCTGAGCTCGAACATCTGACTCCAAGTTCTTCAGCTTTGGGACTCGGACTGGCTTACTTGCCCCTCAGCTTGCAGACAGCCCATTATGGGACCATACCTTGTGATCCTGTGAGTCAATACTCCCTAATAAACTCCTCTTTATATATGCATCTATCCTATTATTTCTGTCCCTCTAGAGAACCCTGACTAATATAGAGGACATCCTTGTCTTGTGCTGGTTTACAAGGAGAATGCTTCCAGCTTTTGCCCATTCAGGTTGATATCGGCTCTGGGTTTGTCATAAATGGCTCTTATTATTTTGAGGTATGTTCCTTCAATACCCAGTTTATTGAGTGTTTTTAACATGAAGGGAGGTTGAATTTTATCAAAGGCCTTTTCTGCATTTATTGAGATAATCATGTGGTTTTCGTCTTTAGATCTATTTATGTGATGAATTGCATTTATTGATCTGTGTGTGTTAAACCAGTCTTGCATCCCATGGATGAAGGCAACTTGATTGTCAGACAAGCTTTTTGATATACTGCTGTATTCAGTTTGCCAGTATTTTATTGAGAATTTTTGCATCGATTTTCATCAGGAATATTGGTCTGAAGTTTTCTTTTTTTGTTGTAGCTCTGTTAGGTTTCAGCATCAGGATGATGCTGGCTTCATAGAATGAGTTAGGGAGGAGTCCCTCCTTTTCCATCATTTGGAATGGTTTCAGAAGAAAGAGTATTAGCTCCTCTTTGTATTTCTGGTAGAATTCAACTGTAAATCCATCTGGTCCTGGGCTGTTTTTTATTGGTAGGTTATTTATTACTGCCTCAATTTCAGAACTTGTTATTCATCTATTCAGGGATTCAACTTCTTCCTGTTTCAGTCTAAAAATGCTTGAAGAAAATCTAGGCAATCATTCAAGACATAGGCACAGGCAAAGATTTCATGACTAAATCACCAAAAGCAATTGCAACAAAAGCAAAAGTTGATAAATGGAATCCAATTAAACTAAAGAGCTTCTGCACAGCAAAAGAAACTATCATCAGGGCAAAGGGACAACCTACAGAATGGGAGAAAATTTTTGCCATCTACCCATCTGACAAAGATCTAGTATCCAAAATCTACAAAGAACTAAAACAAATTTACAAGAAAAAACAAATGACTCCATTAAAAAGTAGACAAAGAACATGAACAGACACTTCTCAAAAGAGGACATTCATGTGGCCAACAAACATATGAAAACAAGTTCAACATCACTGTATTAGTCTGTTTTCATGCTGCTGATAAAGACATACCCAAGCCTGGGCAATTTACAAAAGAAAGAGGTTTATTACTTTCTTATTATTACAGTTCCACATGGCTGAGGAGGGCCTCACAATCATGGCAGAAAGCAAGGAGAAGCAAATCACATCTTACATGCATGGCAGCAGGCAAAAAAAGTTTGTGCAGAGCAACTCCTGTTTTTAAAACCATTAGATCTCGTGAGACCCATTCATGATCACAACAACAGCATAGGAAAGACTCGCCCCCATAATTCAGTCATCTCCCACTGGGTCCCTCCCACAACACATGGGAATTATGGGAACTACACGATGAGATTTGGATGGGAACGCAGAGCCAAACTATATCAATCACTGATCATTAGAGAAATGCAAATCAAAATTACAATGAAATACCATCTCACACTGGTCAGAATGTCGATTATTAAAAAGTCAAGAAACAATAAATTTGGAGAAATAGGAATACTTTTACAGTGTTGGTGGGAATGTAAATTAGTTTAACTATTGTGAAAATGGTGTGGCAATTCCCCAAAGGTCATTAATATATCTCATTAATGGATATATACCCAAAGGAATATAAATCATTCTATTACAAAGATACATGCACGCGCATGTTCACTGCAGTACTATTCACAATAGCAAAGACATGGAATCAACCCAAATGCCCATCAATGATAGACTGGATTAAAAAAATGTGGTACATATATGCTATGGAATACTGTGCAGCCATGAAAAGGAACAAGATGATGTTCTTTGCAGGGACATGGATGGAGCTGGAAGCCACTATCCTCAGCAATTTAACAAAGAAACAGAAAACCAAACACCACATGTTCTCACCTATAAGTGGGAGCTGAACAATGACACATGGACATAGGGAGAGGAACAATATACCCTGAGGCCTGTTGGGGGGTAGGGTGGGGGAAGGGAGAGTATTAGGAAAAATAGCTGATGCATGCTGGGCTTAATACCTAGGTGATGGGTTGATAGGTGCAGCAAATCACCAGGGCACTTGTTTACCTATGTAACAAACCTGCACATTCTGCACATGTACCCCAGAACTTAAAATAAAAATAAAAATTTTAAAAAATTAAAAAAAAAAGAAAATTGGGTGATAGTGGAACAGACAGGTGTCTGCCTTATTTCAGCCTTATTTAAGTTACGATCAAGAGTGCAAAGGGAATACTTTAGGGGAATATGTCATGATGCTACAGTTAGTCATCAGCTATCTGGATTCCAGAAGTAGCTGAATATTTAGTATATAATTATTAATGAGCAATGGGTTCAGTTCAAATTTATACTTAAATGGCAACACGTTTGTGTCAGAGAGTGACAGTTGCATAGTCCAACATACATTCTTCTCTTCCTTTTTGTAACTAAACCTGGATTACATTTCACAGTCTCCCTGAAATTTGGTGTGACTCTGGGACTAGGATCTAGGCAATGAATTAGACTATACAAATGGTGGAAGATGGAATCAGAGTGAACTTAATAGTGCTGTCATTCTAGCTCAATGTAGCACTTTCTTGTAGTTATTTTTTTCGGTATTAAACATTCTCCAATGTTAATGTTCTTACTATGTGATAGGAACTATCCTTTTTGTTTTATGTATATTGTTTAATGTAATATTCACAATAATCCTTTGAGATGCATATGAAAATTACCTCTGTTTTCACAATGAAGTGAAACTGGGTTTTGAAGAGGATAAAAATGAAGCATAGATTTGAATTTAGGCTGTGACTGTTAATGTGATTCTGTTATTAAGCTTTTATTCTCCCTTAGCCTTTTGTTACACATATTAATCACATTGACACCAAGCACTTATATCTGGGCTTTTTCCACACACTTACAAGATGTTCTCAGTGATGTCTGCTTCCTTTGGTCTTTAGTTGCTTTTATGATTTTCTCCTTAAAAAGATCAAGTGCTATTTTTGTTCAATTTATTTCTACTGTTTCTAGCATTTTATTTGATGATATGTTTCTGGATGATCACTTGAACAAATAACTGAGATACCTTATTAGAGCACGAGGTTTTGAAATATAAATTTCCTTGTGTGGGGTGAGATGGAGTAGTGAGAAGAAGGAAAAGGATTAGTAACTAATATCACTATGCCTTTGTTATCACAGAGAGATATAACCTTCCATTCTTTATCTAAAAAAAAAAACAGTATTCTTTTGTAACTTTTAATGTCTTCAAATAAATCTCAGTGAAATCTATTGAATTCTGAAATCATGAGTTTCTGGGCTTATGAGTTTGTTGTCCCACTGTTCGTGGTAGCATTCACTTTGTATACCAGATGGCATGGTCTGCTCTAGCTACAGAAGTATGAATCACCAGGAATACATTTTATGAGGAGGAAATTTCACTTTCTTGCCTTATCACGTTTGGATCACATTATTTAGATGGGAAATGACCGCATATTTGAACATTTATTTTGCTCTACACCCATATTTATTTAATACATTATATATGTATATGTGTATGCCAATTTGAAATTTATATTCTTGAATATATCTTAGTTTTATAAACACCATAAAACATGGAGCACTGAAATTACTTATTTCATTAAATACTTTTTATGCACATAAAAGTTAATATTTTTGATAAGTGACAGTGAAGTGAAGATGCTATAGACATTTTACCAGAGGAATAGCTATCTGATGCAGGCACACTGTACAAGGTGAGAAATGGTCTCTCATTAATAATAAATATTATAGATAAACAGTATTAAAAGAACGTATATGAATATCTAACTATAGTTTTAGTAATAATTTAAAACTCAGGCCATTAAGGATCAAATCTTACAGGCCACATGGTCAGAGGGATGGTGGTGGATGTGGATTTAGGGAACGAGAGTTCAAGTTTTGCATTGATCTACAACCTCTAACGTTATAGCTGAAGGTAAGAAAAATAAAACATACTGCTTACCACTGTGGTTCACATGCCTATAACAATTTCTGATAAAAAGTGGGTGGTCAATAAATATTTACAGTAAAAACAGAATAAATACAATAAATATGTGAATGCTCTTTATGGATATAGAACATTTTTGATATTATCTTATTTATGATTAGCCAAATGCTACAATCCCATTATATAAGTACAGTGCTCTTTATTCTGGAAAAATTCCTCTCACTTTTAATTTCGTTCCTCTTCCTCTTTGAGTTCAGTAGTAATAGATGAAACTGGATAAGTTACATTTATGAAATAGTAAATTCCACTTGTTTAAAGTATATGGAAGCAATTGGAATTCAGAATTTCTACACACTTGTTAACATTAGGTAATACTATAAATACGTTAGCCCCACTAATTTTGCATTTGAATTCATCATGATGAAAGTAACTTTTGTATATTAGTTACTGACTGTTCCATAACAAGTTATCCCCTAATTTAGCAGCTTAAAACAATACACATTCATTATCTCAGTTTCTGTGGATCAATAACCTAGGCATGACTTATCTTATATTTTACGATTTCCCATAAAACAGAAATTAAAATGTGAGGTCACAGAAAAAAAGAAAAGAAACAAACAAACCAACAAGAAAACACCTGTGCCCATTAATTCCCTTCTCCCCTCACCCCATCTTGAATTTTTGATGTCACAGTTTACATATTTTACATTGCCTATCTCTTAACAAATTGTTGTATTTATTGTATGTTTCAAAATAGCTATAAGAGAGTATTTGTGATCTTTCCAACAGAAAAACTAATATTTGGGGTGATGAATGTCTCAATTATCCTGATTTGATAATACACATTGTATTCAGGTATCAAAATATCACATGTAAACCCAACTGTAATGTACAACCATTATATATCAAGTTTAAAAAATATATGGGCTTGGTGTCTGCAGTCATATCTGAAGGCTCCAATGTCATTTGCCTTTGTGGTTTCAGGCAGTATTCAGTTCCTGTAAGGGTGCTGGACTGAGGGTCTCAATTCCTCCCTGGCTATATGCTGGAGGCTGCCCTCAGTTTTCTGCCATGTGCGCCTCTTCAACAGGACAGGTTACTTCATCACAATATGCAAGCCATGAAAACAATAGAGATGGCTAGCCTGGTGAAAGTCACAATCTTTAGAAACATAATCACATAAGTGACATCCCATCATCATTGCCATATTCTGTTGGTTAGAAGCAAGTAACTCAAGGGAAGAGAATTGCACAGGGCTGTGAATACTACAAGGAATGGATTACTGGGGCCATTTTAGAGGCTGTCTAACATAGTATAATTTGTGTATAATTTGTTGAGATTGTCTTTAAATTGCCAGGCATTGTTTTGTGCTTAGCACAAAAATTCTAAACACTTTTAGGAGATAACTTATCATTTTGTGATTTTAACTTTCATCTGCCTTCTCAAATTGCTTTAATTTGTTCCACAGTATAAAGATTGAGAGTAAATACTTATATATAGGAGGAGGAAATATGTGAAATCAGCAGCAGGAAACTCTGCCATTCCTTCTGCTCAAATCCAAGAAAATTGAAAGGCAGGAAAGTCCCTTCCTTGTTTATTTTTTTTGTCAAACCATAATCTCTAGAAATTATTAGACATTAAATATATTTATGTGAAAGTATGTAAGAATATTTTTAAATAGTTTGTACATGTGTTCCTTTATACTATTGTTTCTTCAAAGCTTTGAAAATTTGCCTTTTTAGTAGTTTGGGGATTGAGGAGTTCCTTTTATCCTTTTATCTTTTGTAAATACTTTGCAATATTACCAGTCAATTTTCAACCACTATTACTCACTATTTTAAAGTTCCATTTTTAATGACATGCTGGGCTTGCCGTGTAGGACAAATAAAGTTGAAGTTAAAATAATGATGAGTTCATGTCCTTTGTAGGGACATGGATGAAATTGGAAATCATCATTCTCAGTAAACTATCGCAAGAACAAAAAACCAAACACCGCATATTCTCACTCATAGGTGGGAATTGAACAATGAGAACACATGGACACAGGAAGGGGAACATCACACTTCGGGGACTGTTGTGGGGTGGGGGGAGGGGGGAGGGATAGCATTGGGAGATATACCTAATGCTAGATGACGAGTTGGTGGGTGCAGCGCACCAGCATGGCACATGTATACATATGTAACTTACCTGCACATTGCGCACATGTACCATAAAACCTAAAGTATAATAATAATAATAATAATAATAATAATAAAGAAAAATAAAATAAATAAATAAAAATTAAAAAAAAATAATGAGTAGAAAGATTTCATACTCTGTCTTCCTAATAATGCGTCAAATATTTGAGAATGTTACAGTTCCATATACACACAAGAAACTGTATTTCTATCCCTGTAATAAAAAGTAGTTGTAATAAAATTCTTAATTGTTTTCTAAAGGAATTTTCCCAAGATATTCTAATTTTCTGGTGAATCCCTTGTAATCATCCCCCACTTCAAAAATTAGTATTTTTTAAATTATTTTCTGAAAAACCTTCACTCCCCTCTTTCTGACTAACTTCCTTCCTTCTTCTCCCTTTTTCCTTCTTTCTTTGACAAAATAATAACAACAGCATATGGCTTTGTTCCATGCTCTTTATTTTCTTTTTTTCAATTTAAATTTTTATTTTAGATACAGGCAACACATGTGCAGGTTTGTTATATAAGTATATTGCACCCCGGTAGTGACTATAGTACCCATTAGGTAGCTTTTCACCCCACTCACACCTCCGCTTCCTCCCTGTAGGAGTCTACAGTGTCTATTTTTCCCATGTTTAGATCCATCCATGCTCAGCGTTTAGCTCCCACTTACAAGGAGAACGTGCAATATTTGGTTTTCTGTTCCTGCACTAATTGGCTTAGGATTATGGCCACACTGACTGGTGTGAGATGGTGTCTCATTGTGATTTTGATTTGCATTTCTCTGATAATTGGTAATGATCTCATTTCTCATGTTTGTTGGATGTTTGCATGTCTTCTTTTGAGATATATCTGTTCATGTCTCTTGCCCAATTTTAATGGGAGTATTTCTTTATTCCTGTTGATTTGTGTAAGTTCCTTATAGATTTCCAACATGAGACCTTTCTTGGGTGCAAAGTTTGTGAATGTTTTCTCTCATTCTGTACATTGTCTGTTTACTCTATTTAGAGTTCTTTTGCTGTGCAGAAGATCTTTAGTTTAAGTCCCACTTGTCAATTTTTGGTTTTGTTGCCATTGCTTTTGGGGATTTAGCCAAAAATTCTTTGCCAAGGTTGATGTTTTTATAGTTTTGGGTTTTACATTTAAGTCTTTAATCCATCTTGAGTTATGGTATAAGGAAGGGGTCCAGATTCATTCTTTAGCACATGGCTAGCCAGTTATCCTGGAACCAGTTATCCTCAATGACAGTTTTTGCTGGCCTTGTTGAAGAAAAACAGTTGTAGCTATGTAGCTTTACTTCTGAGATTTCTATTCTGTTCCATTGGTCAGTGTGTTTGCTTTTTTCTTTCTTTTTTTTTTTTCCAGTGTCATGCTGTTTTGGTTACTGTCGCCTTAGAGTGCAGTTTGAAGTCAAGTAGTGTGGTGCCTCCAGTTTTATTCTTTTTACTTAGGATAGTTTTGGCTCTTCAGGCTCTTTTTTGGTTCTATAAGTTTAGAATAGTTTTTTTTTTAAATTTGTTGAAGAATGATGTTGGTAGGTTGATAGTAGTAGTATTGAATCTGTAAATTATTTTGGCCATTATGGCCATTTTAATGACATTGATACTTTGAATCCATGAGCATGGAATTTTTTTTTTCATTTATTTGTGTGTGTGTGTGTGTGTGTGTGTGTGTGTGTCTCATCACTGATTTCTGTCAGAAATGTTATGTAGTTTTCTTTGTAGTGATATTTCACCTTTTTGGTTAGAAGTTGTCGTAGGTTTTTGTTTCTGGTTTCTGTTTTTATTGGTGGCTGTTGTAAATAAGGCTACATTCTTGATTTGACTCTCAACCTAGATGTTATTGGTGTATAGAAGTATTAATGATATTTTTTACATTGATTTAGTATCCTGAAAACTTACTAAAATAATTTATCAGTTCTAGTTGCCATTTGGCAGAGTCCTTAGGGTTTTCTAGGTATAAAATAATATGATCAATGAAGAGAGATAGTTTGTCTTCTTGTCATATTTGGGTGACTTTTTTTTCCCCTCTTGCCTGATTGCTCTGGCTGGGACTTTCTCTTTATTTTCTTTACTTTTGCACATTACATTTATCTGTGTTTAAAAAAATAATTGGCTTCAAAATTTTTGTGTGAAGATAACATCATTGAATTAACTATTTTAGGACTAAGATTATTATTATATTCTCTTATTTTAAATAACCATGCAAAAACAATTATGAAAGTACATGTTTTAGGAGAACTCATAGAAGGGTCATTAAAAGCCCATAAAATATAAGAAGTTTTATTCAGATGGGCAGAGTTTCTTGCAGAAAGGATGCAAAATTAAGCTTTTATCAGAATTGTGTTTGTTAGATTACCTGTTTTGCCATCTTCTATTTTATTTTATTTTATTTTGAGATTGGATATGACTCTGTCACCCAGGCTGCAATGCAGTGGCATGAGTATAGTGAACTGAAGCCTTGAACTCTTGGTCTCAACCAATTCTCCTTCCTCATCCTCCTGAGTAGCTGGAACTATAGGTGTGTGCCAACATGTGATCTTCTAATCACACTATATATTTTTCATTTTAATTTTTTGTAATTTGACTTGTTTTTATTATCGGTAACACTGTATATTTATATACAGTTATTAGTTATTTGTATTTCTTTAGTTGTCTTATCTCTTGCTTAGTAAATTTACTATTTTTGTTTTCTGATTTATAGAATATAATATTTATATATTAAAATGCATTTATTTTTGTTATTTTCATTGTTTCTCAGAATAACATGTCCTTCCTATCTCTAAAGTCATTAATAATTTATCTAATTTTAGACATTTATTCACTATCTGTTATAACTTTTTAGCATGTAAATTTGGCAAGTAGACAGACATCTAGTATGTAAATGTACATACACATAGTATATTAAGTGTATGACTTGAATTTTTTTCCCAAATGACAAATACATTAGCACTGTTTGGTGGATATTCAACAGATCCTCTATGGGTATGTAGCAATCCCACTCCCCTTGCCCCAATCAGGTGTCAGTACATACCCATACAAACATATACACACACTCACACGAGAATTAACTGGAATTAACACACACACAGGCCTTTTTCCATGCAGTATCTTCTTTCTTATTGGTTTGCCTTGTCAATTTCTTTTTGCCAAAATGTCATATGTCACTGTTTTATTTATTGTAATTTTACTAGACACTTTAATTTCCAGTAGAATAAGTTACTGCTCATTACTCTTCTTTGCAGGCTATTACATTATCGCACCCTATATTTGTGAAGACGTTGCAAGTTGTGAAATAGAGAAATTAAGTCAACCTCGGTTAAGCAATAAAAGGGGATTTACTGGTGTTTTTAGTTGGGAATCCCAAGCTTAAATCATGTCTTTAGGTTCTCAGTCATCTGTCTCTCTCCTAAACCTCACCTGATAAGTTGGACTCATCCCTGCTTGTGACTTACTTCATACCATGGAAGCCTATGACCTCTGACAGATCCAGGCTGACATCAGCACAGGTAGTCAAGATGTTTTCTCTTTCTCAATGTTTTTGTATAAAAGCTCAAGGTTTTATCAGATTCCTGTGTCAATCATTGTGGTCTGAAGGATAAGAAACTTTTTTATTGGCCAAGCCTTAGTTAAAATTGGGGATACTTCTAAAACTGGGGATAGAGTTTAGTGATTGGGGCCTCACTAGAGTACTATTTTCAGAAAAAAAATTAAGAAGGAATCTAGCAAAACAAAAACAATAGATGGCATGGTTCAGCTATAGAAGTAAATGCATTATATACATTTTTAATCTTCAGTATTTTACCTTTTTTTTTTTTTTTTTTTTTTTTTTTTTGACAGAGCCTCACTCTGTTGCTTAGGCTGGAATACAGTGGCATGATCTCAACTCTCTGCAACCTCTGCCTCCCAGGCTCAAGCGATTCTTGTTCCTCAGCCTCCCGAGTAGCTGGGATTACAGGTGTGCACCATCACACCTGGCTAATTGTTATATTTCTAGTAGAGAGAGGGTTTCACAATGTTGGCCAGGCTGGTCTCGAACTCCTGGCCTCAAGTGATCTGCTTGCCTCGGCCTCCCAATGTGGTGGGATTACAGGCATGAGCCATGATGCTCAGCCAGTACTTTACTTTATTTGGCACAAAGTTGTTATTTTGAATGAAGTGATTTTGCATACAAAAGTAGAAAGCTAGAATATAGAAAATAATTTTGCTTCATATCAAGCATTTCTTTCTTTCTTGCTGTTCTGGTGAGATTTGTAAAATATATATAAATCATAATGGCTCTAGAATAATGTAGCAAATATTTCACTTTTGTGAAATAAAATATATAAATTAATGTTAACAGTTAACTAGAATGAAGTGCCAAATAACAGTATCATCACATGAACTGATTTAAAATAATACCACCAAGAGAAGACACACGCATACAGAAAACAAAATTTAGAGCAGTATGTACATTATATACTTTGGTAAAATACCATATTGTGCCTTTGTGCATGGAGATGTTTGCAAATGTGTATAACTTCACCATAAGTTTCTGTGCAATCGAAACCAAATGCATTTGCTTCCTAGAAGATAACTTTAAAAAGTCATCTTGTAAAGGGATGTTATGAGAACATGATTGAAAGTAAATCTTGGGTTTTAGAAGATTTCATATTTGCTAGTTTAAATTTAATTTCTGTAGTACTTAGACATGTCTCTTATCATATTATTTAAAATAAGTAAAACATTTACATTAAAAATAAAAAACTCTAGTTTTAGTTTTACCTTTCATTTAGAATTGTAAAATCCCATTCACCATTATATAAGTTTTACGTAATGCATTCTAAATTTATGTAATGGAAACTAGGATGCATACATGCACAAATATTAACAAATTTTTAAAATAGCTACAAATTAATGACTTTTTCTGTTTTTCTAAATTTCTCACTTTTTAACAGACTTTCAGTTTGTTCACTACAAAAGTGTTCTCATTATTTCACCTGATGTGTAATAACACTAAATGAGAAAGTAGATTATGATGATAGTAAGGAGATGACCCAAATAAATCTAATTATCAGATTCTGTTACTTTTAAAGCTTATCCTTCTATGCCTTCTCTACTGCAATTTCTCCAGAGATTTCTCTCTGGATTCTAAAGGATTTGAAGAAGCTAAATTCCCACCCCCTCCTCACCCCCCCAACCTCTTTTGACTCTCATCAAGATTCTTGGTTTATAAAGAAGTCAAGGAAATAAAAACTCCTACCAATTCTTACAAATGTGCTTTATTTAGGCTCTTAATTAAATTCAGGATGAATTTAAAGCCACAGAAGCAAGATATTTAATTTAAAAGAAAAGGTATATTAGCATACATTTAGACAAAAGTGTAGAGAAATGGGAATTCTCTTCAATATTCAAGTTCTATGATGCGGAAAAAGGGATGAAAAAATTTTGAATTGCTTCACAAAGAATAAATAAAACCAACAGATCAGATAGGTGTAGCCAACATAATGAAGGTGTTCTTTAACAATAAGGGTTGTTTCTGACCCAAATGGTTGCTAATTTGTTGGATATTTTCTAAAGGAATGCACAGGGAATAAACTGTGTTGAATGATATCTACATTCACATTAGATCTGAGATCATGGTGACTAAGACTTTAGTGCACCAAAAGAGAGTCTTAAATTCTTTTGTAAAGCTATAATATGTAACACAGCTCACAGTATTTTATTAAAAGTTACTATTTGATTATTTAGAATGTAAAGTCAAAACTCTCACAAAAGAAAAAACATTATACATAATCTCTTATAAAATTGTTTTTTTTACCATTATGGAAAATAGCATGGAGTTTCCTCAAAAAAATTAAAAATAGAACTACCATATGATCCAGCAATTCCACTACAAGGTATTTACTCAAAGGAAATGAAATCAGCATGTCAAGCGGTATCGACACTTCCGTGTTCATTGCAGCATAGCCAAGAAGTGAAATCAACCTAAATGCCTATCAACAGATGAATGAATAAAGAAAATGTGGTATATATACACAATGGAATTATATATATGCCATTGTGGTATATACACCACATTTTATTGCTATTCAGTAATAAAAAATGAAATCCCATCACTTGGGACAACGTGGATGAACCTGGAGAACATTATGTGAAGTGAAATAAGCCAGACACAGAAAGACAAATACTGCATGATCACACACATATTTGGAATCTAGAAAAGTTGGTCTCATAGAAGAATAGAATAGCCCTTACCAGAATCTGGGGTGGGTGGGTGGCAGTGGATAAGAAGAGGTTGGTCAATGGGTACAATGTTACAATTGATACAGTATATATTCTGGTGTTCTATTATACAGTATGGTGAATATAGTTCACAATATTTATTATATAATTTAAAACAGCTAGAAGAGAGAATTCTGAATGTTCTTATCACAAAGAAAGGATAAATATTTGAGGTGACTAATTTGTTAAATGTCCTGATTTGATCATTATACAATGTATCACATTGTACCCCATACAATTATTATGTGCCAATTAAAAATAAAATAAATAAAAAATACCACAAATTTCACAGCTGTGTATCAAATATAATTTAAAATATAAAATATAATTGTGATTTTTAAGGTCAGTTCTGATACAGTTAATGTCAGTGTCATTTTATGTTGTTGTCTGTTTCATTCTATTTTCTTCTGAAACAATGAGGAGAAAGACATTACTGAACATGCAGTCAGAAGCCCTCATAGAACCCTCATATAATTTCTATATTGGCAATAAATTTTAAACATTATTCTAGAATACACATAAGAGCAAAGTTAAGAAATGAATAACATGTATACTATTCAACAATTCAAAAAGTTAGGAGAACAGGTGAAAATATGAAAAACCTTAATCTATAACTTCTTAGAGAGACCAAATATCACAGAAATAACAGCACTAAAATCTACCTTTTTCATTTAACTTTATTTATTAAATTTGTTTTATGAAACGTTTAACATTCATTGTATTTATTTGTCTTGAGTGTCAAAAGAAAGTACCATAAAGTATGTCTATAAAGTCATAATTTAAAAATTACAGAAGCAGGATTTTAAGAGCACGTACTCTTTAATGAATGATAAATGAGTTATTATTACTTTTTTAAATAGACAAGTCTCACTATGTCATTCAGTCTAGAATGCAGTGGAGAGATCATGGCTCACTGCAACTTGGACATCCCAGGCTCAGGTGATCCTCCTACCTCAGCCTCCCCAGTAGCTAGGACTACAGGCACACACCAGCACTCCTGGCTAATTATTTGTATATTTTGTAGTGAATGGGTCTCTAACTCCTGGGCTCAAGCAATCCTCCATCTTTGGCCTCCCAAACTGCTAATTATAGGCATGAGCCACTGCACACAACAGTTTGATTTTTATGACTTCCTTGTTAACAAAAAGCAAGAAATCTTGTCAACAGAACCATCTTTAAATGCATGAAAATAACCACATGCAAAGAAATCATGTGTATTTTATTTTGATGCTGTCTTGGTTAGATGAGTTACACCATCCTGCATAGTCTGTTGCTGTTCAGACAGGTAAGGCAATTTACCTCTGACCATGGCTTTATTGCTTCATTTGCAAATCAATGGCAGTTGATTTTTAAAAATTAATTGAAAAATGTTATCCTTAACACTTATCCTTACCTTGACTATAAGGTAAACTCTGATTGAGAATTTCATTAACAATTTCAAAATGTGTAAAGAAGGGAAATAAAAATTTAATTAGAATGTAAGTCCAAATTGTGATATCTCTTCATCCTGTAATTATTTAAAGGCTTTGATGGTGAGAATAAAAAAGATCCACAGAATTGGTTTTATTGCATAAGTAAATATTGGAAAAGCCTGGAAGTATGGTAGAAATAATTCTGAGTAGAGGATAAAGATATTTGGGTTTCAGTCTTGTCTGTATAACAAGTAACTGTGATTTTGGAAAGTCATTTCATTTAGTTGTTAAATTTTATAAGCTGTAAAATGAGAGATTTACTAGATAAGTCATTTTCAAACTTGTTTTTTCTATGAAATCCTATGGCAGCCATGAAGGTGTACCACCCAGCTCTTTCTTCAAGAAAGATCTTTCTTTTTTTTTTTTTTTGAGCTTTTATTTTAGGTTCAGTGGTACATGTGCAGGTTTGTTATACAGGTAAATTCGTGTTACAGGGGTTTTTTTGTACAGATTATTTCTTCACCCAGATACTAATCTTAGTACTTAATAGTAAATTTTTCTGATCGTCTCCCTCCACCCACCCTCCATTCTCAAGTAGGCCCCAGTGTCTGTTATTCCCCTCTTTATGTCCATGAGCTATCATCATTTAGCTCTCATCAATTGCCAAGTTTGTAATGAGACATCCATTGCCCAAGTTTGTAATTAGACTCCACTATCTATGTGATGCTCCCTGCAAAGGACTGAGTGTAGCAAGGATGCTAAGGCAGCCCTATTCCTGGTAGACATGGGTATCTTTGGAAGGCCAACATTAACTTGAGAATTCTTCGAAAGGTCTTGCTGATCCTCTATAAGATTAGACAGCTGCCTGAGAGGCTCCCATCCATCCCTCCTTTTCTTTTCTTTAGAATCAGACTTGTGCCATGGTTTTATAGCCATACAAGCCTTCTCTGGCCTCCTATTTCCTTTCATACAAGTTACTTACTTGAAATCTGGATATTTTTAATCCCACTTTGGCATCTACTTCTCTAAGGACTAAGATTATTCTATTCCATGTATGCTTGCCCATTCTTACCTCTGTCCTTCACAGATATTTCTCACAACCTATATCTTACACTCCAAATTCCATATCGGCATCTGCTTTCTAGAGTTCCAAAATGGACACATATTTTTCTTTGAGTGAAACTCAACAGGAAAGCTCAAAACTGGAAGTTCATAAAATGGATCTCTTCTCATTGAAGCAAGGTTCATAGTCCAAGGGTTCCTTTCTCACTTCCACTCCCATCCCACTGCTACCTCCAGTGGCAACATCTTTGAGAAATGTTTCTGGATGTGGGGAACACAGTTAGAATAATACCAGAAGATATTCCTAATACATTAAATGCTATAATTTTATAGCATCTAAATGTATCCAGTGAAGTCCATATAAGGTCTTTGTAGTATCCCCTCTGCCAGCAATCTGAAATTTTCCCTGGAATTATCCTGCTCCTTGCACACATACACACAAAAAATCCCTTCAGAGTCATCAAAAGTTATTTCTATTTGATGGAAATTGATTTTGCTTCTTTAAAGCTTCAAATTTCAACCGAGTTTATAGAAATAGACTTCCTTCTTCCTAGGCCTCTCAACAAAGTCTTCTAAAAAAAGTCAGAAAAAGAGTAATATTAGTTCTGGGATGGTCTAAGACTCACTGAAGTAATTTCATAGTTTTGGAAAATGGACATCTAACTGCTTGTGTACATACAGGAAAGGACCCAACATATGAAATCCATTAATGTTAAGGTCTTTCTTTGAGAAAGCAGGAAACTGCTGTCTCAAGGATACAGGCAATAGATTTTCCGTGGGTATAAATCCTGAAATAAATTTTTATCACAAAGTATCAATTTTTAATTTAAATTAAATTAAGTATGGTAATCACCTAGACTTTTTATTTTAGAACATGAAATTTAATTGTAATAAGATAATTAGAATATAATTTTTAAATATTAATTTAATGGCACAAGCTCTTTATTTTTTATATTATCTTTCAAGGAAATACTTTGTATCTTTCCCTAAGTTTTTATTGTAAAATTTGTTATAAGACTTCCAACCATGTCATAAGGTTATAACTGAGAAGTAAACAAAGGATAAGTTTCAGAAAGAATTGGAAATTTTATCAGTGGAATAAAAAGATATATGCAATAATGACTTACTTCTTTCACATAGGTGAGGGAATCAGATATTCAGTTATATCAAATTTTTCATATCACTGATATTTACTATTTCAAGTGGCAAAAGTCTACTATACATTTCCCTTTTTATTTAAGTTTTTTTAATCTCTCATTTCTTTGTTAGAGATTTACTCTCTCCTGGCCCTACTTGTTTATTTTCTTGAACTGTCTGTTCTTTGGGCTATTAGGCAGATTTATTAAGGATTATATTAGAGACAGTAAAAGAAGGACAAGAAAAAAATTCCTTTCATGTAAAAATTACTCATTTTGAGTCCCTTTTTGTAACGTGAAGGGAAGTTTGCAGAGACCACTTCACTTGATGATTTCATTTTTAACTCTTCATATTTCAATGAAAAGCTTTATGTTCGGTATCTACAGACATTCTCACTGGTTAGCCTGAGCATTACCTTAGGCTAATTTCAATTATAAGGATAATGAAGTAATTGTCATTTGTGCATCTATTGCTGTGCTGTGTACGTGTGTGTGCTTGTGTTCCAATGTGCGTATGGTTAGAGCAAAGGAAAGTCTGGAGCAGAGAGGAGGAAAGAGAGACAAAAGAAATACAGCATTTCTAAATGATGACAACAAAAATGTGCATAGAAATGATACAGCAAATAGATTCGGGTAGATATATAATAAAGCAGGTCCCTCAAACAACTGCCCTATTCATATGATCATTAAGGATTTTAATAAAATAGATAAAGTAATCAGCTTGACACAAACAGACTTTCAGATTCTTTGAATAACAAGGATCAAATTTGAAATCATATTGTGTCACTGATCCATGGAGCTTTTGATTAGTTTCCTTTTCAGTTTGATCTGGAATGCAAATTGCTCAGACCCATTCACTATTGTAAGCATTAAAAAGGGCTGTTTGTTCACTTTATTTTGATATGTCATCACTTTTCTGGGTTCCTTAGGAAGATAAACATTGTCTATACTTGTGAGCTATAGTCAGCTCAGCAGGCATTTAAAACATTAAAGGTATGTGTTCCTTTTCAAAGGAAAAGAAGCTGTGCCAGCAGTAACTCTTTATGTCTGGAGTAAATAGGAATTATAACATCTTTTGTGGTAGTCAATTGGTCACCTAGAGTTTTACATATGACCCTGGTTGGGTTACAAAGCTTTAATCATATTATGTATCCTGTTTTTCTATTTCAGATTTAAATAATTAATATGCTATTAATTTATTAAATTGTTTTTCATTTGGGTAATCTAGGAAAATGTTTATATTTTATCACCAATATAGGTGCTATTGTCCCTCCTCTATAAAGACTTTCCTGACTCTAAGCTATCTTCTTCGATCAAAGTTTAACTTGCTTCTTCTACCATTAGTTTGTCTTATTCTTACCTTGCACTGTAATTCTTTTGCCTATACATATATTATATCCACAAATAGATTTTAAGATATCTGAAAGTCATCTATCCAAAATCTCCTTATATTCCTCAACTTTTCAAGTCTTTCATTCACTGACAATTCAGAAAATTTTGCAACACAAATTTTCTCAACATACAACAAGATTTTTTTCTATGTAACTATCTTGCTCTGTATTTTTACTGGTGCTATATTCTGATAATACAAAGACACTAAATACAATAAAAAATTATCTTCATCTTTAATGACCCTACACCCTAATTTACAAGTCAAATACCACAAGGCCTAGAGATGAGGGCCAATTACTTAGATATTTATAACTAGTTTTTCTAAATATATGCATTATATGTGGATTAAAAACGATTTATCATCTAAAAGAAAACCCACCTGAAAACATAAAATAGAATCAAGTCATTCAGTCTCCGAGCTGCACAGTATTCATTATTCTTACCATTAGGTTCTTCAACTGTAAAATTAAGGATTTGGAATGTCAAGAAACATGGATGCTGAAAGTTCCTGAGTATTACCTCCTGAAAAAAAATCATCTGTAGTAATCTATTGCCATATTGCTAGTTCATTCAACCCATATTTATTAAGTGCATACCATAATTTAGTCATCCTTAAAACTGCATGGAATATTACAATGAAAAAAGAATCCTTAAATCGGAGTTTACATTACTGACATGGTTTGACTGTGTCCCCACCCAAATCTTATCTTGAATTGTAGTTCCCATAATCCCCACGTGTCGTGGGAGGGGTCTGGTGGGAGGTAATTGAATCATGGGGGCAGTTATTCTCATGCTGTTGTGATAGTAAGTGAGTTCTCATGAGATTTGATGGTGTTATAAACATCTGCCATTTCCCCTGCTTGCACTCACCCCATCCTGCCGCCCTGTGAAGAAGGTGCCTGCTTCTCCTTTCCCTTCTGCCATGATTGTAAGTTTCCTGAGGCCTCCCCAGAGCTGCAGATTTGTTAGTCAATTAAACCTGTTTCCTTTATAAATTACCCAGTCTTGGGCAGTTTTTTATAGCAGCGTGAGAAGGGACTAATGCAATTACATTCCTGTAGTGTGGAGTGTGTGTGTGTGTGCGTGTGTGTGTGTGTGCATGTGTGAGTGCATGTGTGTGTGTGTGTGGTGCTGGGGCAAGAATCAAAAACTGAATATGTAAGATGTCAAGTTGTAAGAAGTCAAAGAAAAAATTAATTACGGTAAGTAAAGAATGATGGAGAGATGGTAGAGAATGATGGAGATGGGATGCTAATATAAGCAGAATTGTTAGGAAAGGATTTAATGATGAAATTTCATTTAAGGAGAAACTTGAATGAAGCATTTGACTATTCAAAGGACCAAAGTCCCAGGAACAGTCAATAGAAAGGACCCAAGTATAGACCCTGCTTAATTAATATGATTAAAAAATAGCAGGTGACTTGGTATTGCCGACGCATCTGAGCAAGGGGAAATACGTCAGAAAATACCATTGGAAAGACATCCAGGTGTCTGATCATAGGGCCTTGCAGAACGCATAAAGAATTTTAGATTATATTCTGAGTATGATCAGTCTTTGAAAAGTTGGAACAGTTTAGTTTAAATAACTGCTGGGTTGACTCTCACAGTCTAAATCATGTTTTATCACTGAAGTATTTAAGACAGTTTATTTTAACCATTATATTTATTGCATAAGTTAGATATCTGTGAAGATAATATGCTAGATTATGAAATAAACAATTATGCAATAAATGTAATGATTAAAATAGACTCTCATAAATACTGCAATGATAAAATATGGTTTAGACTGTGAGCAACTCAGCAGTTATTTAAAACATTAAATATATGTGCTCCTTTTCAAAACATGATATATGTAATTAAATCATAAAAGGGATTTTGAATCTTAGGGACTAATCCGACAATACAAAGATAGTTTGTTAGTTTTGCTGTTGTTACCTTCTTTTAAATGATGGAATTGAGTACTGTGGAACCTCAAAAGGGTTTATGATCTTGCGGCCAAGGCTGTGGCACTAGCAGTGACCTTAAGAGAGAGTGTTCCTCAACCAGGAATTTGGGAGCTCTAATTGAACCACGTGCATGGCATATTCCAGCTACATTTTCACTGGAAATCTTCTTTGGTCTCTTTTTTGCAACCGAAGCACTCCAAAAACCAAGTACTCTTCACGTTTAAGAGCCATTACAGCCAGATGCAACTTCTAATACCGAATAAATGTAAACTAGAAACTAGAGGAATTTAATCGGCTCTGATTGGACCAGATGTCTAATCCTCAAGCAATAAGCCAAGAAATGGAGACCAAATTCTCTGAATTCAGAGCTTTACTCAGTGGTTTTTGGAAAAAAAAATTAGCAAAGCGGGCACCCCAAAAATCTCTGGTAGAGTTATAATTTGGAAGCATCTCAGATTATGCAAATATTTTTAGGGAGTATTTTATTTTAGTATGTATATCCAAGCTCCTTTGTAGGCTGTGGTAGTTGGTATAACTAATAAAATATATTTGATGTTACTGCAGAGGGGAATCCACCTAAAGCTATATAAACCCTACAGAAATTTAGAACAAAAAAATTCCACAGTAGTTTCTGACCATAAATTATTATGCTGAATTAAATCCACAATTTTCTGTGCTGCCATAACTTTCCTCTAAAAACAGCATAACCTCTCAAAAGTTAGGCTTTAAGTAACATGAAGTTATTGTTACTGTAAATGTCTATTTCTCATTTATCTGTTTGACATTAATGCCACTATTTCATATCTAACATCTTTGTTCTACTGTTTACGTTTTGGAAGTTTCTTTCTTGCTCGTGATTAATAAATGTATAAAAATAGATGGTGTACACAGTGGTACTTACACCATCCCTTAATCAGCCATGCTATGTCTCTATTTGTCTCTTCTTCTAGGGTGAAGTAATTTCTTGAAAAATATTTTCCATGTTTCTCTGTTCCTCATCTTCTGCCAGTGTGCTGGCAACATGATTCCTTAAGTCTCTCACAACACTTGCAATGATGGCTACGAACCCAGCCAAGCAGAGGAAGGCAGCTTCTTCAGAAGCTTAAAATAAATTTGGTCTCATAAAATAATAAAGGAATGGGACACACAATTCACTTATAGCCTTTGCCTTTAGAGAAAGGCATATTCTTTGGTGTGAGGTAAAGAATCAAATCAACATTATATTATCTCTCTGTAAATCAATCATATGACAGCAGTGATTAAGAAACTTGAATACAAGAACACTTTATATAAATAAAATAAAGAATTATTGACTCCAAATTCAGCTGAGCTGCATTTCTAAACCCTTTCATGGTGCAAACAAAATCTTTAAGCATTTGATTCTTAGCCTCTCTCCTCATTCTTCTAGGAGGATTCCAGCTGTGATTTGTCAGATTTTATGACATTATTATCAGATCTGGACTGACTGTACTAATTATTCTCCTGAAAGATGCCAAGCTTTGATCATGCAATAACAATATTTTGTTCCTATTGAAATGGTTTTAAAAACTGATTCCATCATACTGTTTCTTTTGCTTATTGTTTGTTTGTAGTAGAAAATGGGGTTTGTTTTGGTACAATTTTGGGATGCATGACAAATGCTCCTTTGAACAGTGCAGAAACATGCATAGACCATAGAAGGATTAATTGTTGAAGACTCAAAGTCTGTTACTCTTGGCTTCTTGGTCTTTTCAAATTTGTGTGGTACAAGGAGCCTCCAGCTACCTTTATTTTGTTGCTACTACTACTGCCAAATACAGCAAAAGTAAGACACATTGCTTTGAGTTATGTCCTAGTAGTTTGTGTTGGTGTTGTAACTTAGTTTCTCTATTCAGTTCATTCTCATAGCTCTGTGGATATCTTGATGTTTTCCATATTAATCATGGTCATAAATACCCTATAGAAAATAATTATGTACAATAGTTACTGCTCTGTTATTATGAAACAGTTTCATTCCACGGCTAAGATTTTTTTTTTTTTTGTAAACAGTCCTTGAAATTTAATTATATGTTAGTCACTCCGATAAAACAGTTAGCAGACCAAATACGTTTGAGGTAAGTGCAACCAACTCATATTAAACAATGATGTCTTACTGTCACGCTTTCCCTGAACTTCCACATCAGTTAACAAACCTGGTTGTCTATCAAACTTAATGCAGTCGTGCTTCTCAATTTTAACATCTGTACAAAATACTTGGGGATCTTACTAAAATGCAAATTCTGTTTTAGAAGGGATAGGGTGTGACCTGAAATTCTAATTTTCAAACAGTAATACTCATGCTGCCTTTTCAAGGTCTAGATTCTATGCTTATTAAACTGAGACCAGCAAAACAAAACAAACGAACAAAAAACCAGTATGTGTAATACTGATAATTTGTTTCTGACACTTTTCAAATATCCTACAATACTGTAATAAATACCTTTATGCATCAATCTTTGTCTAATTTTTTAATTCTTTAAAATATATTGTAATAGATGAAATACTTGATCAAATTATTTTACAGCTATTATTATACAGTCAAACAGAATTGTAAAGAGGTTGCACCAATTTATAATTCTAACAGGACCATATAGAAATGTCTCTTTTACTTCATCCTTGCTAACAGTGAGGCAGTAATTTAAATTGTGCCATCAGTTTTTGAACTTTACTAACTTGGTAGCAAAAATTAGGAGTATTAAACTGCGTATCTTTTACTACTGATATTCAACATTTTAATACATATTAACCATGAGAATTTCTATGTTTAAAATTATTTTTCATACCCTAATGTGTGTGTATATATATATATATATATATATATATATCTTTATTCGTGTTTATCTGCATTCATTTATTTTAATAACAGTAATAATAATACATATGGGCCAGGAATTGTGCCAAGACCTTTACAGTTTTCATTATATTTAATTCTCACAATAAGACCATGATATCAACACCATTATTATCTCTATTCTACAGACAAGGGCACAGGGACATGGAGAAGTTGATATACCTGCCCAAAGCCACACTCTTCGTTTAAACTGAAATGAGAGTTTAACACGGGATTGACTGACCCAGAGCAGACCCTCAAGCCATGCTCTGTCTGAACTTTAATGCAAACGGTGTTCCTAGTTTATTGTTTCCTTTTCATTTTATTCTTTGGACCAATATTACTTTTCAATTTGCATGTAGAAAATGCTTTGTGACTTCCTCTACCCTTTTGTTTTTAATTGTTGTTTTGTTTGCTTACTTTGTTGTCAGTTTAAAATAACAGTTCATATAAATCCATCTTTCTCTTCCTTCTCCCTAAGGACTGTGACTGCCTAGCATGATAGCCAAGGCAAAGGCAAGTCTAAACTTATTAAGCCTGACCTGATGGTTCATAGCCCAAGACAACTCACACCCTATCCACAGATTTTTCTCTGTTCCCCTGGGGGAATCTGTTCCCTGGGTGAGCAAACTCACAGTGTTGACTCCTCATGTGCCCATATTAGGAGAGTGTACTCATCCACTGAATCGCCGATCACTGCATATGATGCAGTGGCTTTGTTGTGTTCTGGGCTCCCTGTTTAGCCTCTCACGGAAAACTGCTACTCTCTGATTTTCTTCCAATATTTGCCAACATAGAGTACCAGTGGTGTCAAAATTACACTACAAACCAGCCAGTTCCTTTTTATTATATCTTAACACTAGGCAGTGTTAATTAGACCTTTCTCTTTTTCCTTTGTACTTGCAGTTTTGCTTATTTTAAAATATCTATGGTGCAAGACTGTTATTCCTCATGCTATTAATATATATATAAGTACTGTTTGAATACAAATAGTATTATTTGTATACTATTATATTAGTGTAATAGTTTATATACAAAGTACTATTTGAATTTGAAAAATAAACTAATATTTTCATTTCACTATTACTCCATATCATTTTATTAAGTGAGAGTATGAAAAAACAAAAGGTATAATCCTATCATCTCATCAATAATTTGTAGCCATAATCTTCTAGTCATTTTTTGTACAAATTTTAAAAGTAAAATTATGGGATCTAATTAAACTAAAGAGCTTCTGCACAGCAAAAGAAACTATCATCAGAGTGAACAGGAAACCTACAAAATGGGAGAACATTTTCACAACCTACTCATCTGACAAAGGGCTAATATCCAGAATCTACAATGAACTCAAACAAATTTACAAGAAAAAAACAAACAACCCCATCAAAAAGTGGGCAAAGGATATGAACAGACACTTCTCAAAAGAAGACATTTATGCAGCCAAAAGACACATGAAAAGATGCTCACCATCACTGGCCATCAGAGAAATGCAAATCAAAACCACAATGAGATACCATCTCACACCAGTTAGAATGGCAATCATTAAAAAGTCAGGAAACAGGTGCTGGAGAGAATGTGGAGAAATAGGAACACTTTTACACTGTTGGTGGGACTGTAAACTAGTTCAACCATTGTGGAAGTCAGTGTGGCCATTCCTCAGGGTTCTAGAACTAGAAATACCATTTGACCCAGCCATCCCATTACTGGGTATATACCCAAAGGACTATAAATCATGCTGCTATAAAGACACATGCACACGTATGTTTATTGTGGCACTATTCACAATAGCAAAGACTTGGAACCAAGCCAAATGTCCAACAATGATAGACTAGATTAAGAAAATGTGGCATATATACACCATGGAATACTATGCAGCCATAAAAAATGATGACTTCATGTCCTTTGTAGGGACATGGATGAAATTGGAAATCATCATTCTCAGTAAACTATCACAAGGACAAAAAACCAAACACTGCATGTTCTCACTCATAGATGGGAATTGAACAATGAAAACACATGGACACAGGAAGGGGAACATCACACTCCGGGGACTGTTGTGGGGTGGGGGGAGGGGAGAGGGATAGCATTAGGAGATATACCTAATGCTAAATGATGAGTTAATAGGTGCAGCACATCAGCATGGCACATGTATACATATGTAACTAACCTGCACATTGTGCACATGTACCCTAAAACTTAAAGTATAACAATAATAAAAAAAAAAGAAAAACGCAAAAAGTAAAATTATGATCATCTTCTTGTGATTACTCAGAATTTGTGGTTTGGTGTCCACATTCTGTCCATGTATCTTTAATCTTCTCTCACAAAACTTATCTCTTCCTCTTTTACCTTTATTTTCTTTCAAAGCTTCTGACATTAGTTACTGATATCAACAATTAAGTGTAGAGCAGTTGAATTTTGCTTTCAGTATTATTAATATTACTGATTTTGCTATTGCTTTTTTAGTTGATTTCCATTCTGTTCTTATTTCATTTATTCTCTGTCCAGCTTACTAAAATTTTTAAAGAAAATTCATTGTTGATAAAAAGGATTTCAAAATGTTTCTATTTCATTTAGCAAATAATTTTTAGATATACCTCTTATATGTGGATTTTCAGGACAATGCTTTCATCATCTCAACTTGTTAGAATTGTTTCATTGATTCTGATTAAGTTTGGGGTCCTGCAAGCAGACTCTGTGATGAAAATTTTTATGCAGACATATAGTAAAGTGTGCACTTGGGAACAACACTTCTAAGGATATGAGGAAAGCAGGATTCGGTACTAGAGACCAAATGCAATTGTAATGCAATTGCAAAAGAGAGGTCACCTGCCCCATGGTTTGCTTTGAGAGTAATCTGACATAGAGGCAACTCTCACTCCTGCATTAATGAGTGAGGGGGATTCCTGGAAGGGGATAAAGCTCTGAGATCTCAGCAGCCGAAGGCCTCTCTGCTGGGAGAATAAGTACTTTTGTCCTGAATGAACAGTGCACCAAAAGATCTATTACCACCCACTCAGATCCGTTTGCTTCTTACTGTAAGTTCAACCCATCCGGGAACTACTTTTGCAAAATTCTGCTTTGTCTCATTTCCTCAGGAAACTTAAAAGTTGAAGGTGAGTAGAACAGATCATAATCTCTGTTGATGCAGCTTATCTAAAAACTCATCATATCCTTCCTTTTGATTCTTCACGCCCATGGACAGAACTTCTGTTTCTCTATGTGGCATACCTGGTGAGATGCCCCTGAGCTCCCAGTCACTATGCCCTTATCAAGCCATGGCTACTGCACTTTTTCACTTATTATCAAAATTGGTCGAGAGAGTACAAAAAAAATAATGGTGCACTGTGTCACCTGAGTATTAGGGGTGAGCCTCCCTGTCCTGTGATATGACAGCTTCCCTACTGCCTCCTAATGATGAGGACCAATTACACCATCTGGGATGTCGATTATTTCACTTACGTGCATTACTTTGGGCTCAGGATTCTGAAGTGATTGGATGGCAACTGTAGCTTAAAGTTCAATTAAACTCTTACTCTGCCCCCTGGTGAGAGCATATTCCCCTCTGGAAAGCGTGTTCTCCAGATCAGGTTTTCTCAACTTTGGCACTACTGGCATTTTAATCCAGATAATTCTTTGCTGTGGGCCCTCTAGTACATCACAGGACATTTAGCAGCCTCCCTGGCCTCTAGCCACTAGTTTCCAGTATCACTCTTGAGTAGTGACAACCAAAAGTGTCTGCAGACATTGCCAAATGTACCTTGAGGGAAGGGGGTTGGGGGATGCAAAATCATCTCCAGTTGCTCTAAGCCCACAGAACCTAAAGTTGAGGGAGTGGGGAATACAGATTCCCAACTGGGTCGCTGGGAGTGATGCTACTTCTGTCCTTTGGTTCCAGGGCCCATACATTTTACTATTTGAATAAATAGTATACAATAATGTTCGTTAATATAGAATATATACCATGTTCTCATGGAGAATGGTGCCCCATCTTTACAGGGTATCTTCTCTAAGCTGGTCTTACATCTCTGCCTTCAAAAGATTACCCTTCACTCTATTTTTCCAGAACGTCTGGGAAATTCAGGAATCAGAAAGAAAAAAAAATACACTTGGTGGATCTGTGGACCTAGCGAAAACGCTGTAAGCCAGACCTTGGACAGGATTTAGTTTATTACTAAGTTCCTATACATATCTACCTTAATTAATAGTGGCACAATGATAACATTGAGACCTGGGTTATCTGTATACCGTCAGACCTTGTGTCCTACATCCAAAGTTTTTATTTCCCTCTTCTCTATACATAGTTTCCAAGTAAATAGTCTTAAGTTTATTTAGAAAACCACTGGGGCTATCATTGCTGTTTACACTTGCACTGGTGTTGCAGGATCCTTCCAATGGGACTTGTGAATTCCAGTTTTAGAGCTGGCTCAAGTCTCAGAACTAGGCATAAGAATGTGACATTTTATTGGAAAGACTGCCTTCAGCCTCCTCATCTTCCATCTTTGATATATTCTGACTGTATAGTTTATCCAGTATTCAAGTTTGCTTTCCCACTATCTTGTGCCTGGGAACACTGTTCTCTTTTTTCAATAGTTCTCCACAGGGCAGAATCATGGACTGCCATTCAGACCTTTCAACCTATTATGGTAATTGCTCCCATCTGAATTCTGATGGTTAAATGTTGCCAGCTGGCCTCTATTATATCAGGGTCATTATTACTTTCAGGGAGCCCTGTTCCTAATCAGCATTTTCTGTTTTGAACCTGGCCTACAGAGAGCAACCACTGCTGAGCTTCTCAGTGATACTGATTTCCTCTCGCTAACATATTTCTTTGAAAAATGGAGTGTCCTTTTGGCCCTCCCGTGGAACATAGACTGGTAGATTTTTTTAAACCTTACTTAATATAGCCATTCCAGCATGCACACCTCATTGAGCTTTTTGAACCCTTCTTCTATATTTAGCTTAGCCCATCAGTTTTCTATACTTCTAAATGCAATCATAGTAGCATGTGAGCATTGTCTCATGGGGTCCCTGCCAGGCTATTAAATCTCATATTATGGAAGAGCCCTTTGTTAGCCAAAATATAAGTCTCTTTACAGAGAGCCAAAGAAACATTCTGACTTCACATTTCACCTTAAATTGGCAATCATTGACATTCAGCCTTTCTTTGTTTCTCTAACACATCCATAGCTTCCAACAACCATGTAATTTTGTAGTACTTAGTACTTTCCCCATATCTCTCAAAGGCTTGAGAAATTTCATTGGCCCATACATTGCTTCCATAGGTATCCCATCCCACTTACCACAGGTGAGAGTTTTCATAATTGCATCAATACAGAATATCAAGAGCTATCGATACACTACTGATCATCAGAGATAGGGTCTTTGTTATCATCTGGCAGGTAGGTGATTCAATCCCCAGTTGGCATTTTAGAGTTTGTTTCCTAGAGCCACACATGGCACCAGCTCTTTTAGGTCCGATTTTCTGGAAATAAAATTTGAGATGGGTATTTGTGTATGGGGTATTTATTAGGGAGCACACTCTATTCAACACCTATAAGGCTCTGAAGAAAGCAGGACTGGGCAAGGAAAAAAGTTGAATTACAATGCAGTTACAGTGCTTCAGCTGAGCCCATGGGGAACTCTGGAGCTAGCATGGTTCTTCAGTGCCATCCCCATTTCAGGTAAAGAAGTATCATTAACCTTTTCTCTCCCTATATGTATAATTATCTCATGACTCATATCATTGATTATGGGTTGTCCCAGAAAAAGGTATCTAGGTTTAGGTGAAGCAGCTGCACCTGACCACAGGTAATTTCCACGTAGGAGTGGAATGCCAACAGTCCTGGCAGCTGGGGAAATGATAGCTTTGGTCCGGAAGGAAAAACCCAGTGGTAAACACAGCATCCACCATAGGTCTTCTTGTTTTCTTTGACGTTTGATGAAAACCTATTCCCACCACACATGATTAACAATATCACAAAAAGCTAACTCCCAGTTAAAGAACTACAGAAAACTATTACTTATACTCCATTTAAAATTGCACAGATCTTAGTTTCTTGTCAAACCAACAAAAAACAATGCAAAGAAAATGCACAGAATTATAGATGAAAGTAAATTCATTAGTCTTCTTACTGCCATTATTACTTAAACATTTCAGTTGCTAAGTTTAAACATTAGGAAACAATAAAAAGAAGAGAAATCTAGAACACAATGCAAACAAAAGTAAGGAAACAATAAATACGAATGTAAAAATCAATGATGTAGAAGAGAGGAAAACATAGAGAAAATGTCAGTAGTTAAAAGATAGAGAACCCCTGTGCTAAGGTTATGTACTATATGCCCCATTTACATGAAATTCTCAAAAAGGCAAATTATAGTGACAAAGTGAATCAGCGGTGACCTCAGGCCATGGTTAGGGAAGGGTATGGGGTGGAAAGGGGCAGGAGAAAACTTTTTAGAGTGAAGTACTCTTTCACTTGTGGTGACGGTTTCACAATTACATAACTTAACTACATTCACCAAACTGTGCACTTAAAATGAATAAATAGTATTGTTTTAAATAATACCTTAGTAAGCAAATGAGAGAAAAAAATATACTCGTATAACTGGTAAATAAAGACTTTAAAATAACATTAAGGGGGAATAAAGATTTTTCTGAAGATTTCATAAAACAGAGGAGAAAGAACACATATAAAACAAAGCTTCTTTAAAATCCTTTTAAACCATCAGTTTTGCCTAACATTTCACCCCTCAAAGCAGTTGCTACATCTCTTAAATACCTTTATTTTGCCTGTAGACTTGAACCTTCTTGGAGTTTCTCCAACACCATCTTGGGCTGAGTCCTCCTGAGTTATGTTCTCTCTTAGATAATTTTGCTCTCTCTCAGCTTTTGTTGTTTGCAGCCTCATCCACCAAGCGCTTTTTTTTTTTTTTTCTAATCCGGGGACTACTTTGATATTCATCCACCTTAGAACGGTAAAGACTGGGCCAGGTGCGGTGGCTCACTCCTTGTAATCACAGAACTTTGGGCGGCCGAGGCGGGCGGATCAGGAGGTGAGAAGATCCAGATCATCTTGTCTAAAATGGTGAAACCCCGTCTCTACTAAAAATACAAAAAATTAGCCTGGCGTGGTGGTGCGTTCGTGTACTCCCAGCTACTCAAGAGGTGGAGGCAGGAGAATCGTTTGAACCTGGGAGGCAGAGGTTGCAGTGAGCCGAGATCGTGCCATTCCACTCCAGCCTGGGCGACACAGTGACTCCATCTCAAAAAAAAATAAATAAAATAAATAAAATAAAAAATAAAAAGCTATCTCTCAGATGTTGCTTTTCTTACAACTGAATGTTTAAAAAAAAGTCTATCAAAAATATTTTTAAAAGATATCAACATTTATGGAAAAATAATTGACTTCATTCACTGTAAATAATATGGTTTAATTAAATGGTAGACAATGTGACAATTCACACTAAGATTTAGTTGTAAAGGGTGATTGCAAATCAGAATAATACTTTATTTTTTGGATATTTTAAAACTATTATCCTATCTCTGCCTAATATATGATCTTGTTTGCTAAATAAAAGGCATGGGGAATTTTTATTAACTAATATGTGTGTTCAAATATAATGTTTTTATCCTTGAAGAGGAAATTGGAAATTGCTAAGCATAAGCAGCTTATGTTAGATGGAGTCGTGACCCAGAAACTCATGTGAGAAAAAAGCCTGGTATATAAGCAGTTTTCTCTAGCATGAAAGGAAGCTGCTTGTCAAATATCCCCAGAGGATTTTTAAACGCCCTTTCCCTCATCCTTTCAGGGCTATTACAAGCTGCTTTAGCACTTCACTGGATTCACACAAGGTTTTCTTTTCTGATTTATTTACCAATCCAAAGCCTGCTCTATTTTGGAAGGTAAATGCATTGGGGAGAATAAAATATCTATAATATTGAAGACAATTGCAAATAAGTGAAAATAAATATGCAAGCTCTGCCCTAGTAAATTTCACCACATTCTATACAGAATAAGGATTATTTCATATTTGATCCACTGCATTGATACTAGTTTTTGCAATAGATTCTAAAAATATATGTTTTGCTCAAATATAATGCAAGCATTTACCATGAAATATGCTTATTTTGATATTAGTTATTAAGATCTTAGACATTATGATGCTGATTTCATTGAATCAAAGTCATAAGGGAAAATCTCTGGAACAAAAATTCCACTTAAAACCTATCAGGCTATTTCATACACATAGATATTTCTCCAAACATGCTGAAATAAGGAAAAACCCAGGAATTTTATAAAATAAAAATTAATAAATTTTCCACTTCTCACAAAACCTTCTACTACTCTAGGCAGTCACATTTAAGTAAGAAAAAAAGAAAGAAAAAGAGACACACTTACATATGTATAATAAAATCTCAACATCTAATCCAGCAAAAATTTAGCTCATTTTATGAAAGATAGTTGCAGAAAATCACCAGATGCCTGTTACTGTGCTAGAAAATAAGCCACTTCTATAGAATAGTTACTTCCATCAAACCTCTTAGACAGGCAGGAAGTTCAGTCACCAGTTCTCCCAGGTAGAGGAAAAGTCCATTCAGAACCAAACAAGCAGCAAAACTACCCTTGTTGGATGACCCATTTATTTTCTTAGATGTAGATATACTCCCCCTCAGGTCATAAATTAGTGGAGCCTGTACATAAATACAGACTTTTTATTCTTTTGCTCTAAATTAAGATTTTTAGCTAATAGAATTGAAGTTGCTATAATTAAGATTTAAGTTGACATTTTATTTTCACTGTATTTAACATTTATATAGTGTTAATTTGGGTACACTCAAGACATTGTTCTAAGTACTTTACCAATACTCAATATCACCAATAATGCATACAGGAAATAGGAAAAGAAGTGTTATACTTAATTAACTTGCTGAAGGTCACAAAGCAACTGGCAAAGCCGAAACTCAATCCAGGAATTCTCTCTCTGGAGTTCACGTTCTTTACTAACACACGATGCTGGATATTGTTATCTAATTTTATTTTTCAAATGCATAACAAAAGTAAAAATCACTTTAAAAGAACTCAGTACCTGATTCATAATATCTCTTTCCACACCTTCTCCTGCCATTATCTCATATGATTCTGTGATGTCTGTTGTTAACCCATAAAGAACAATAGCCTTATGCCCAGTATGTTGACTCTTTATCTGCAGTAACACATAGAGTTAAAGGAAAGGGCCCTGGAGCTGTGCTCCTTGAGTCTGTATCCTACTTCTGCCACTTACAAACCATGTAACTTTATCTAAGTTATTCTCTCTGGGACTCCGTTCGGGTTGTTGAGAGGATTCAGTGAGTTAAAATTCATGAAGAGCACTTAGAAATAAGTACATAAATATTGCTATTATTATTACTTGCTCTTCTCAGTACAAATGCCCACTTCGTAAAAGTGTTGAAAGTTTTAGCTCAGACTTTCTATGAAGCATTCAGCTCATTGCCAGGCACCCAGTAGGAGTTTGATAAATGGATGGGAGTTTCTTTTCTCCAAATTTCAGGCCCTCTTTCTCTCTTGCTGTCTAACTGGGCTCCTTCTTTCCCAAATTTTGAAGCAATTATGCAAATTAGTTATATTTCAAAATTTAGGTCTGAATTACTCTATATCACATACAGAATAAAATTTTAAGTTTTAGAAACCATTCAACATCCTGTGAAATTTGGCTGTATCTTTCTTTTCTTGCTTCATGTCCTTACTCTTCTTCATTCAGATACACAGTGTTCCTGTCACACCAGAGAAGTCACTTATCCAAACACACTTGATACCTCTGTGCTGGTAATCATACCTTCATTTCTACTTGAATATGTTGTTGAGTTACTACTTTTAGCATTGGCCCCAATCAAAAGTTTTCTATAAGTTCTCTTCAGTTCTCTCAAGACAGTTTATTATGTCTTCATTTGGACCCTAAAAGCACACCACTCAAAATCTTCCAATAGTTCCAATCACTTCCTATAATATTTTGTAATTAGTTGTATACCAATTTGAGTCAGGAGTAAATGCCGTGTATACTCTGTCCACTAAGAACAATGCCTATAATGTAATAAATTCTCAATAAATATTTGTCATATACACAAAATATAGATTGAACACTTAATGATTCCTCAAGGACAATTTGAAAAAGGTAGCTATGTCAGAAATACAGAATGAAAACAAAAACAACACTTACATTGGAAAATTGGTTGGCATTCAACTGCTCAAAACAAATTTGGAAAAAAATAATATAAAGCAGATACTCAGTTGATGGGAGCAAGCTGGAAAATGCTATTGCCAAACCATGTTTGAGAGTAATCAACTTCTCTAAACTGGCCATAAGTCTGAAGCATGATCAGGCTAACAAAAAAGAAAAGGCCAGGGTTATTTTTACTGAATTGAAAACAGAATGTGTGGAAATTTGTATTTTTTTCTGCAGAGAACAGGGTGACTTTATTCCCTCCATTAAAGTCAATTTCATGCTGAATCCTTAGCTGATACTTTAGATATTTACTGATCCCTTCAATTACCATGGAGCTTATACAGCCCATGTTTCATCCACACCTTGCTCTGCTCTCTACTAAGTGATTTCTTCCTCACCTGAATTGTAGTGTCAACGGACATCAGTGTAATAGCTTCCTCTATACTAAATTCATATTTCACAGAGCATACGGATTTAAAGACTTAAAAAAAAAACTAAAGATAGAATTTCATTTAATTAGGAAGTGTGGTCAGTCAATCTGTAAAATTTTTAAGAATCTATTATATGTCAACTGTTATAGGATACAGAAATGTCATAAGGGAAAACAATCTCTAGCCGCATGGAACTCACAATGCAGAAAGAAGAGCAAATAAGTGTCGGTGAGATGAACATTGTAGGCTAACACAGGATGCTGTTTATGTGCATAACTAAAGCTCACAGCCTACTTTAGGGATCAGAAAGGTATCACTCGGAAAATAATATTTAAGTCTAGTCTTAAAACACAAGTTGCCATTAACTGAACAAACAGAGAGGGTAGAAAAGAGGTAGATTTGGATGAGAGACTGGTCCAGGTAGTGGGAATAATGTGTGTGTAGAATTTGAGTTGGAAGAACAAAGAGGGACTATAGAAAGAACGAAGAGAAGGCCACCATTTTTGCAGAGGAGACTGTGAAAGAAAGAAAGGACACATAAGGCTGAAGATAATGGCAAGATAATTTGAAGTCTTCTAGTTGATCAGGATTTTGGACTTGATCCTAGGAGCTCAAACTTCCCTGCTCCTTTAAGGAATGCAATTTCCTTCTGTTATGAATGGCTAT
Organism: Pongo abelii; assembly: GCF_028885655.2. Classification (NCBI taxonomy): domain Eukaryota; kingdom Metazoa; phylum Chordata; class Mammalia; order Primates; family Hominidae; genus Pongo; species Pongo abelii. The sequence continues at coordinate 92,626,531 of NC_071991.2, forward strand.
TCCCTCTACCTTTGCACTGTATCTCATCTCCTCTAGCATATCAGACTTTGTTTCTGTAATCACACACTCTCTCTTACCTAAATCATTATTTTTCCTACTGGCTCATTTTCATAAAAATATACATACACTGTAAGAGATTACATTGTAAAAAATAAAAATTAATTCCCCACAGGATCATTTTCTCTGCCCATTTCCCTGTAGCCTTTATAGAAAATCTTATCCCAACATGTATCTATACTCACCTACACTTTCTCAACAATCTGTCTCACTTCAACATAATTTTATCAGGATTTTGTCCCTATGCTTGGCTGAAACTACTATGGCAAAGTAATCAGTGACCTCCATACAGCATCCTCCAGCTGATTCAATAGCATGCAATGAGCCTGCATCTCATTCTTTCAATCTTGAGATGGATTACATCATTCCATTTATATCAGACAATCAGCCTACTCTGGGACTGTCTGTTAAAAATGTCATATGAACTATCTTCTGCAGTCATTAAACTGCTAGGTGGTTAGTAGTTGAGAAAGTTCCAATATGTACTAGTGTTCACAGCAGAGTCATTTTTTTTCTTTGCTTAATAGAAGAGTTTCACAGAGAGTGCAACATGCTTGCCCTACCCCACACCTCTTTGCCCAAGTACACTAGAAATATACAGATAAGAAAATTCAGGAAAAAAAATCCCTGCTTATGCAAGTGGAGAACTATTTTCATCATATGGTCAAACCCATACTAGATGGAACTTCCTATGTACAAAATGCTTTCTGTAGGGTAGGCAGGCCCTGCTATGTTACCTTGGAAAAAAGACACCCTGCAAAATAAATTATGAAAGGCTAAAAATATTAGAGAGGAAACAGAAAACAAAATTGTAAATAAAAATAAAGATGTTATATTTTACACTCAGGAAGGGAAGAAAGGTGGATCAGCTCAAAGATATTCAATTGTGTTTTACTTAATAGCAAAACTCAATATATATTATAGTATAATTTACCATTTCTCTGATAATACATGTGGATTATGTAATAAGATATATATTTTATATGTGAAAGAATAATTACTTTACATTTCAGAAAATTAGGCTTATTTTCAAAACATACCATTTTTGTCATCCTTATAAAGGAAAATAATTAGAAAAGCTGCCATTATTATTACCACTTCCTAATTACAATTTTGCATAGCTTATAAAATGGACTATCTTAAAATCATTAAAGAAAAATGTAGATGATAAAATGCTACATAAGAGGTCTGCCACATTCACTTACTAAATTTTCCACCAATATTCATAGGTAAGAGTTGCCAAATTTTATTATAAGCCTTGGGTATATAGTATGAATAAGAATAAAAATTTCTTGCTAAAAATTTGTAGATAGGATAGATGGTTTATGATTGATGTTCTCCATCTATTACATAATTCTGTGGCTATAATGTAATGTTGCAAACCTATTATTACCTAAAAAGTAATAGATTTTTCTATTCACATTTTCTTCCAATTTTTTGTCAGATGTACTCACATTGAGCATATTTTATGCATATTTGCTTGTCATGACCATGGATAACAACTTGAACATATCATTTTATTTCCATACTATCCTCTTCTATACTGTCTTCATAATTGAATAGTTGGAATGGTTATCATAACATTGACATTTCAACATGCTGAGGGCATAACATCTAACTATCAATACATCTAGCCATATAGTGTATTTCTCCTAAGGAAAAACCACACCCATGCAAGCTCTGGTGCTAACATTGCCGTTTTAGGACTAATTTAGAGGAAAATAATGAATATCTTCATGAGGTATAGGAATCAGAGTACGGGTAATAGACTAAGCAATGGAAAATGAAATATGAATATATATGTCGTATCTTATCGAACATATTGATGACGTATTGGCAATTAATTTTTCAAATATCTATCATTTTTTAAAGTGTCATGCTTTGTTACAAAAGGTTCTTCAACTCTATTAGATCTTTAACATTTTCTATTTATTTACTGTCCTTTCTACTGGAGTGGATTTTTCTCTCTTTATCTTTGATGCTTAGTATTATGGAAATTAAATAAAAAAATTTATAGCATAAAAATGACTGTTTTGAACAGGCATCATTAGCTGTATATTAAAATAAGCAAAAAAGTCATATTCTCCTCAGTTAAGTCAGTATACAAAATAAAATGTTGGACTGTTTTCTAGTAATTGATTATAATGTCCCTGATACAAAATAGTGTTGATAAATAGGCAAATCAAGTATTTGATAACTCAAAGTCAATGAATAGAGTCAAGAAAAGGGGACACTTACCATATTCCAACTGTTCATTAATGGTTGGTGCTAGGGAAAGGAGGCTTTATTTTGAATGTTTAAGTTTAGAACACATGGAGGATAATATGATACTTTGGAATTTCTAACTGAACCGCAACCTTGAGGTGTTTGTCTTTGTTTATTCTTGGCAAAATGCAATCCTAGTTTTAAGACAAAAAGGCTGTAATGGGCTATTAAAAATATACTTGAACTTCAAAGAGTTCTTTGAGTGAATATTTTCACAATTAAAATAGAAATGAATGAAACCATGTGGGTTTGGTAATATTTCCTTTAAGTTACACATACATTTAAAAATTAAGGAAAATGTACATGGGAAATTAATTTAAGTTTTTTTATACAACTCCATATTAGTGGTCAATAATACCATAACATGTCTATACTTAGCTTAAAATTTGAGTATATCATAAGCAAAAACACTTAACAGGCAGTAGATTAGAAAAGAAAACTAACTTTACGATAATATTAATCTTCAAAGTCACCTAACATTATTCATTAATTTTCTGACTGTATATGACAATAAAGTATAAAATTCTACCGTTACATCAAGTCTGTGCTTTCTGAGGGTTTATAATAATTTTCAGACATTGTTAGATGACTTTATTACCCTAAAAAATAAAATTAATAGATAATAAAATGTTTCGGAGATGCACAGTTCACCACAGAATCATTATGCATTTCAAGAGTATGTACATGGCTGAAGGAGAACCACCTCAAAATCTCTGATGAGAGGGCGGGACATAGTTGAAGAAATTGAGAGCTCTTTTATATCACATCTGGAAGTGAAATCAAAACTCATGTGAGACAATTTTCAAATGATGAGAAGATAATGGCTTGGCAAGCTAAAGTTTGGCAAGACATTCTAAATACCTGGTAATGCTGATCAAATCAACTCAGTGCACATTTATTGAGTCTCAGCTATTGCACTGCACAACTAGCAAATATTCCCTATAATGGTAAATACTGAGAACTCCATTTTCAAGAGGCTTCTTGTGAAGCATTAAACCTTGGAGATGAACCAAAAATTAATTGTATCTTTTTTAGTTACATTATTCTAGGTTCTCTGAATTGAGATGAGATACATAAAATACCAAAGAGAAGAATAAAAAATGTCAAAAACATGTTTTTTTCTAAATTGTGATGCCAGAATGAATTTCATGCTTCCCTGACTTCAGTACGTATCAACTAAAATTCAGCATTTTTTTCTTTTTAAAAGTAAAAAATGGTTATATAAAGTACAAACCTCCTATAAACTATAACACATGGTAAGTGTCTTAGTCATCTCAGACTGCTACTTAAAAGGCATAGAATGGGTGGCTTAATCAACAGACAATTATTTCTCACACTTTTGGAAGTTGGGAAATCCAATATCAAGGTTCCAGCTTATTTGACTCCTAGTGAGGGTCCTCTTCCTGGTTTGCAGAAGGCCTCCTTCTTGCTGTCTCCTCACATGACTAAGAGAGATGTCATTTTTCATAAGGACACTAATTCCATTTGTGCAAGCTTTACCTTCATGTCCTAATTACCTCTCCAAGATTCCACGTATAAATACTATCACACCGGGAATTAGGTTCAACATATGAGTTTTAAGAAGACATAAACATTCAGTACATATCATAAGAAAAGAAGAAGAAACTATTATAGAGAAATCCACTGATTTTTAAGAAAATATTTGATGATTCATTTTAATACATATATATAATATTCATATCACCTTATTTAATGACCTAAATTTCACATTAGAAAAACAACTTAGTGGGGGATGGGGAGGAGTGTGAGCTGAAAAAGAAGGACAAAAAGGTTAGACTTATTTAGCAGATAAAAAATATATTAGAATGCCTAAATAATCAAACCTATGCCAACAGACATGTGAATAAATAGAGCAATGTAAGACACTGGAAACTCCAGAAACAGACTAAGGTGATTATAGTTACGATTGAATCTTGAATAACTGATATTGGGAAACCATGCAGCCAACTGTAAAAAGAACAAACTTAGATCCAAAATGTTCTTCATAATACATATATACATATACATATATATTTATACGTGTGTGTGTATATATATATAATCATATATATAATCACATATATAATCATATATATAATCACATATATAATCATATATATAATCATATATATATATATATAGCACAAATAAAGCTGTTTTAAATGATTCCTGGTTTTTTTGATACTCTCTTTCCCATACTCTCATGGGTCATGAGACATGGTTCTGTTGTTGCTTGTCTATCATTACCCATAATGGTTTTTCAAGGGCCTTTTTCTACCTTGAGGAAATGGAAATGACTTATCAGGGAATGCTCCATGACTACTAATGAGTTCCTTCCTCCTTAGCACTAAAAGAAAGTTATTTGGGAAAGGAAGCTGACTTACTCTAAGCAATTTTGCCAGAAAATGATACTCATTTGAGCAGCTTTCCATACTGAGATGCATGTACCATTCAAGTGCATTAGTGCTAATGATTAGAAAGAGCTAAATATTGTTATACTCATTAGCAGTATTACCAGTCCTTATGATAGAAATACCGTAATTATGCACGTCTCTGCACAAATTTACTTAAAAATTATTTGTCAGGTAAATAAAAGAGGTTTCTTTATGGTTGTTCTATGAACTACTGGAACCATGAAGACTTACTTATAAAGAAGTTTAGAGTCCAAAAGTAGTATATATCATATTTTCCTAATGTTTCTAATTGGAGCAGATGAGTGATTAAAAAAAAAAAAAGAAGAAGAAGCAAAACACCTGTTGGCATTGAGGAAGCCTATTGTTCCTGTTGGTTAAATGAAACAAAGCTTTATTCTATTAAGGTGCCCTGCTAGTCCTGAACACAATACTGCTTTGTATAAGGAGGTGAAAAAAAGAACCTAGGAACACACATTCCTTGAAGATACCTGAAGACAGCCAGTGTTTCAGAATGAGTTAAAAGATTTGGTTAAATGCTTGTGAATACCAGCAGTGGTTTAAAATTAGATGTAAAAATGTCTGTGATATTTATCTTTTAAAATGTAGGCAAACTTGAAATAAAAGACAATAAATCACATTACAATAATACACTGAAATACAGCTAGTTACATCTTAGTCTGTCTCTTAAAATGACAGAGAGGGTTTGGGATAAAATCAAATAGAACACAGAAAATGAACATTGATGACCTTTAGATAAAAGAGAAATAATTGAAATAGGATGTATTGTTCCTTATTATTGCTAAGAATAGGACAAAAGGGAATGTTTTTATGTTTAAACAAAGAGGAACATAAGTAAAAATAAACGTGATTAACTGTAGTCACTATGTTGTATAATAGATCACTTGAACTTACTCCTGTCACCTAATTAAAATTTTGTATCCTTTGACCAGTATCTCCCCAAGACACCCTGCACCTGGGCTTCAGTAACCACCATTCTACTCTCGGTTTCTATGAGTTCAACTTTTCAATATTCCACTTATAAGTGAGATCATGTGATATTTGTCTATCTGTGCCTGGCTTCTTTCCTTTAACGTGATGTCCCCTGGGTTCATCCATAATGTCACAACTGACAGGATCTCCTTCCACCACAAAATAAATATATGAGTTAATGAACATGTTAATTAACTAGATCTAGTCATTCCACAAGTATACACATGCTTCAGCCCATCATGTTTTACATGGTAAATATATAAAATTTTTATGTAAACATTGTGAAATTTGAAAAAAGAATGGAAAGAGTTTTGGAAAACCAACTTCGACTTTTTCCTCTATTGGGATTTTAAAGCCAGTATATGTTTACATGGGTGGAAAGTTTATCTGGGCAAGCATGCAGCCACACAGAAAGGACTTGGCACTAGGGTAATCAGGAATATGGACAGGGCTTAACAAAATGAGAGTAGCTGGGAATGAGGCAAGGAGCTTATTTGAAGGGTATTCAAACAAATCGTTTCTGGAATTCTGTACCTTTGCATTCAACTCTTTTTGGAGGCTTATCTAAATGAGCCATAATAAGGTCCAAGAGGCAGAAACAAGTTGAAACTCACAGAAGGCAAAAGAATATGGTGAGTGGGAAGGTTACGGTCAAGTGGAATATCACCAAATTACTTTAATATCTCATCAAAACATCCTTGAGAGGAAAGCAGCCTCAAACAGAGAAACATGTAATCTGTGCTTGCGCATGAGTGTTAACGGATAAAATGATTGTCCAATCAGAAATCTAATGGGGAAATTATATATATATATGTGTATGTGTGTGTATGTACATGTATGTATTTACGTGTGTATGTGTAGGTACCTGTGAATTATCCTTGTCAAATCAGCGTTAGGTACATAGTATGCATGCAATATAGATTAGACATGTATAAGACATATATCTTACATGTCTAATAATTCAGACATATATAAGACATATATAGCAGGAAGCATTGAGATTTTCCCCTATCCCCCAAGAAGTGTACACACTCTTTCAAGAGCCACGCTAGAGGAAATGCATTGTCTAAATTGGACTCATGGTTGAGCCATTTTTTCCTTCCTAGGATAGAAAAGCAAAAATAAGGAGAAGATGAGAGTGGAAGGAAAGGGATGTTCAGTAGACAAAGACTAAGGAAAAATCCTTGGGGACAGTAATAGAATGAGAACAAGATGAAAGTCACCTGCTTTAGAAAATAAAAGCTGTAATGAGTAAGACATGTTCAAGAGTTTTTTCAAGAAGTTTTGCTTTGTGACATGTGATGAAATATGGGGGCCACTACCCCCAGTATTACCAAGAATTATTCAAAGGAATCTACATTATTCTTCTATGTTATTTTTCCCCCTCAGATATGACCATGCATTGCTCAAGTAATCTTAGCTCTCTCTTCCTGTGCCCTAGTTGTTTTCTTCTTCCTTTCATAACATGTCTGTCATCCTCAGATGACTCCTGGAAACAACGTGTAATTTCAGTTTCCTTAAGTCATAGAAAATCAACCAAGCTTGCTATACATATTTATTCCTGTTCCAGCTGAAGATGCAATATACATCTCACACTAGTTAAAATACTTAAGAAAAGGAGATAAATCATTATAAACAATAGAGTAAAACATTTTGAATAGCTAACTTAGAATTTAATGTTTAACAAAGTGTTTATTAATCACTAAATTCTATATTACATAATCATGCAGTTCTGCAAAATAAAATTCTAAATACTTTTGAGGATTTGTTATTATTATTATTATTGGTTTTTAGTTTTGTTTTGTTTTGTTTTGTTTTGAGATGGAGTCTCACTCTGCTGCCCAGGCTGGAGTGCAGTGACGCCATCTCAGCTCTCCGCAACTTCTGCCTCCCAAGTTCAAGTGATTCTCCTGCCTCAGCCTTCTGAGTAGCTGGGATTACAGGCACCCACCACCACGCCAGGCTAATTTTTGTATTTTTTGTAGAGATGGGGTTTCACCATGTTGGTCAGGCTGGTCTCGATTTCCTAACATCAGGCGTCCACCCACCTCAGCCTCCCAAAGTGCAGGGATTACAGGTGTGAGCCACCGCGCCTGGCAGAGGATTTATAATTTATTAGATGCCACTTCTGTTGCAAGTAGAATAGTTGCAATTTCATCTAGATTTTATAAGGTTTGGGAGAAATTTATAATAACATAGTAAGTACAAAAATAAATTTATGTAAGAAAAATGATATTTACATAGATGTACTAGCAAAATAATGAAATCAGTAAGGCTTTAGATCTCCTAAATTTAAAATTTTATAGTGTTTATTGGATATTGGCTTAGGTATAATTTCTCAATTTCAGTAGCATCTGAATGTTTTCATTGAAAATGAGAATAAACATATACTTCCGTATATAAGCAAGAAATTAGAGTTATTTATAGTCTAGTAAGTTAATAATCTCAATCAGCTCTTTGATTTGAATTGATTCTGTCATTGTTACTAGAAATCTTTACCTATATTTCTCTTTGTAAACTCTATTAATGTATTTGTTATGTACAAATTCCTTAGCAATCCACCACTTGTTCACATGACTTCATTTGGAGAAAAAATACTCTGGTATTACCTTAAAGTATAGACTTAAAAACCTAAAAACCAATTGTGTTTGCTAGGTAGTAGTAGTAAGGGAGTAATAATTTTGTAGGAGTTTCATAGATGGATTCAATTTTCATAAGCCAATAGCTGATCACTGAATAGCTTAGGAGATACCAGTCGTATGATTCTATTCTGAGTGATCATGAGTTTTAAGAGTCCAAATCCCAAAGAGGTGCTGACATCTGAAAGAAATAAAATCAACAAAGATATAAAAGAGACTCACCTCAGTATCATCATTGTTCATTGAGAAGTGATTTTCTTGAATTCTGCATTCTTTCAGAAAACTATATCAACATTTGTTATGCCCACAAATTCCATGTGATTAAATATTAAAACCATATGTACATAAACCACAAGTAAGTAAGGAATATCATTGCTAAAGCTAGGCAAAATACATCTACAGAAAATAGAGATGTTTACTCCCTGCAATATTTCTCTATCCTTATATTTCTCTATATTTCTACTATTAACCTGTGAAAAAGTTATAATAATTACTTGAAGTTGCTCTATTTCTTACATTTGATCTACTTTCTGATAAATTTATGTAGCAGTTAGAATGCTTACAGCTGCGAATAACAGACTAGACAGCTAAAAGTGGCTGAAAGTTACAGACATACCATTTCATGTAACACAAAATCGAAATGCAAGGCATTTTTAACTTGTCCCAGTATGGTCCAGTGTGGTTGCTACAGTCCTACCATCAAAAGCATCCTATGGAGTGAGAAATATTCTTCTTCTGTGTGTTCCTTTCTGTTAGGAAAAAAAAAAAAAAAAAAAAACATAAAAGGGAGTCTCAGCTATCGTGTTAGGTTCTATTTGTACCAGTTTCCATGCTCATATGTTAGCTGCAGTGTTTTCTGGGAAAGAAAGTAGCTGATATTTTCATCTATTAAAGTGTGAGATGGTCTCTGATAGAAAAAAATAAAATTGGTAGGAATAAAGCTGTAGGGTTGGCAGACCGGCTATGTACAAGAGTGCCCATTTCCTCACAGCCTCACCAGCATTGTGGGTTGTCAAATTTTGAATTTTTCCATTTCTGATAGATGAAAAATGGTGCCACAATATGATTTTAATTTGCAGGATTTTTTTTTGTAATGAAGAGGTTGAACAAACGTATTATTTCACTGATCTTCAAATAAGAGAATACTTCTGTAATTTTCATTGGTTTTATATGAGAGCTATTATATAATAACCTCTAATTTTTAAAAATGTGATTGAATAGGTGATACATCTACATGTTCAAATATGTAAAATGTAAAGGTAGGTATGTAGTAAAATTTTCACATGAGAAACTTTTCCATATTAGTACCTAAAACATGCATTCAGACTTTTCACATAGCTTCATACTGTTACATTTTATTGATATGCCATATTCTATTTCATTGGTCCTTCATTAATGGATATGGAATTGCTCCCTGTGATATGCTATTATAAGCAATGCTGCATTATAAAGCAGTAAACATATTCATTTCACACACATGCAAATAAATTTCTAGAATGAAATTCTAGGTCAAATTATTATACATTCGTAATTTTAATTGTCCAACGTGTTTGTAAAGTCCTGTTACACTTCCACCAGAAATATCCATGAACACCTATCTCCCCACAGATTCATTAACAAAATGTGTTGCTAAATATTGGCATCAAATTTAATTTATATAATAAGGCTGGGTGAATTTTCATAAGTTCTTTTCCATGATTAGTCTCTGCCTGTATTTTGAGAAGTGGGGGTTGAATGTCTTTATTCTTATTGATTTTCAAGAGCTTTCATGCTAATTCTTATTGATTTTTAGGAGCTCCTGAAATATATTAAGGAGATTGGTCCTTTCCTGTGCTACACATTGCAAATGCTTTTTCTCAGTGTTTTGTATCTTTATATCAAATATAATAGTATATTTGTAACAATTATAATTTTTATATAGTAAAATTAAATAACCTATTTTTGCATTCTGGCCTTCTTTATGGTGCTTTTTGCTATTCATGTTGCTTCTTATGTAAAAAAAATTAAAAGCTGGATTTAATTTACTATTGATTCCCCATTCTATCTGAGAGCAAAAACTTAATCCCTTTAGCCTAATTTAGTTAAATTAGGATATCTTGATCAATTGAGGTATTTTCTTCCTCAAATTTCTAGCTTTAAGTCTAACTTCTAGGAGGTTAACACACTGCCCATCTTTTGGGCATATCTTCGAATGGCATCTAGTAGAAAGCGCACACAGGCAGTGACTCACTCCTGTGATCCCAACACTTTGGGAGGCCAAAGCAAGAGGATTGGTTGAGGCCAAGAAGTCAAACCAGCTTGAGAAACATATTAAGGCCCCATCTCCCCAAAATAAATAAATAATTAGCCAGGTGTAGTGGTACATGCCTGTAATCCCAGCTACTCAGGAGGCTGACATGGGAGGATCACTTGTGCCCAGGCGTTAGAGGGTGCAGTGAGCTATGACTGTGCTACTGCACTCCAGCTTGAGTGGCAGACCAAGACTTTGTCTCAAAAAAAAAAAAAAAAAAAAAAAAAAAGCACAATTTCCCACCTGGTCTTTTCTACCTCTCTGCGTTTAGATATGTTGAATCATCCAAATTTCTCTGGTCTCTGGTCACTGGGCCATGCAGTTCTCTTGGGTCTTCTTTAGATCTACTAGTTTACATTTAGCTGTTCTTCTTCTTGATGGTTTAGGTTTATATGCAATTATACTTGATTAATATTTTTTATTGTGGTAATTGGATTTTGGTTCATAAACAAGCCTTTCCACTTTAATGATTATATATTTTTTCATCTCATCTTCTAGCCTTATGATGATTCCAATTTTTAAGCATAGTTAATTTTGAATTTATATCGTGAGACTTTGGAAATTCCTCCAGGTGGCCTTGAACCAATCCAGTTCTCCCTCTTCTCTCCTGTTCTCAAGAAAAATTGTAGAATGTTCTGGAAATACAACACACTAAGATAGAACCTCAATGGAACACCTCATGCTCTGTTCCAGCCTCCCTCTAGAAAAGGATTTATTACAAGGTTTTTCCCCCATGGTTCATGTGACCCCATTGCATAAAGCTCAGGATCGGCTGCCTTCTGGGGTCTCTCAGCTGCAGTTCTTGTGGGGACCGTGAAGGTAAGATTCCATCCCCCTTGGCCAACTTTTCTGGGTCTTGGGGGAATTCAGTTGGCAATGAATCTTAAGCTTCTGTTGCCCCTTCCTGACTATCTGTAAGCAATGAATCTGCTCATGTAATTTGTCATGTATGTAGGTATTCTATCTCACTAAACTCAGACAAATTGGTAACTAGTGCACAGTGAACCTGCTTTAAATGAAGTATGAAGAGTCATTCACACATACATTGCCTTATTATACATATGTATATTTCACTGGTGTTTAGAGTTCCCTGACCCTGCTACATGCTTCCTCATTATTCTATAGATTATTCCAGCTGGGGATTGAAAATAATTGTTGTCATGTTATCCTTCCATCTATTCATCTGCAAAAAGCATTCCATCCTGAAAATTTTTTAAATTATACCATTTTTAGTTTATTAATTATAATTACTTTTATTAATATTACTTTTTTATTAATTATAATTGTTACTTTTTAAATTATAACATTCACAGCCACAGAGTTATATTTTATATCCTCTTTGAAGCCACATAAAAAACTTTGTTGAATAATATTGTGACATCGGACTTAGAAAATGTAAGTCTCTTATTGCCTGCCTTCCTTCCTGCCTGCCTCTTTCTCCTTCTTCTTCTACATCTCTTTCTTTCCTTTTGCCTTCCTTTTTTTTTTCTTCCCTCCCATAAAATATCTATTGATCAATAACACATGTTTCTCATTTGGTTATATGAGAGCATGCAACTCATTGGCATGCTATACTATAACTAAATTAAATAAATATTTAATTAAATAAACATGTATTGAGCACCTATAATGTGCAAGGCATTTAGCATTTTTAAGCTACACTTGGCACACTCTCGTGTAAGACGAAAGTCTTGAAACTTTGAAATCCAGAGATAGAAACACCTGCAAAAAAACATTTGATTGTACAGACCTTCAGCTTTCCATGGCTTCCACTTGGTTCAATATCCTGGACCCTTACTTTGAATATCTGTGTGCCTGTAGTTATGTAATAATATCTGACTCATTTTGATTATTTGACTTCCATCATTGACCCATATATATGATATGGCACTTGTCCCTTCCAGCCCCTCCTGATTTTGCTACTTGGTATTAGCCACTAGATTCACCTTACACCTGTGTTCATTTCCTCTTAAGATTCTGTTTCTACCCCTATGACATTCTCTCTGCCCTTACAGCTCTTCAGTCAGCCTCTGGTTAAGAATTAACAGCTAATTTTTATACTTCCCACTCCAGATTTTCAGAACAGTCTTGGTAAATGGTTTCCTATTGTTTCCAGTGCTGAAACTATGGATGATTATCTAGTATTGGGTTGATTTTGAAGATGTGGGATCTCTACATTTTAAAACTAAGCCCACAGAGTTCAAAATGTTCTATCTTAGTATTAATAGAAACAATAAAACTTTTTAAAAATCTAAAAAGAATGAAAAAGTTGATGCTTTACCTCAATTTCACCTCCTGGCAATTCAACCTACTCTTGCAAACACAGCATTATAACTACCATCACGTTCTTCTTGTTTACAGCAAGAGTTAACTTTTTAAATCTCTCTTAGCTCAGGAACTGAAGTGTATTTGTTTGAATACTTTAACTCGGGTCATAATGTTATCCTTCTTGCTGATCTCTTCTTAAGCTGCTATCTTCTTTCCTTTACCAATCCAATCACCCCCTATGGAAACTCCCTATTTTCCAAAACTGAAGATACCCATATTTATTCCAGAAACACATGTTATCATTGTTCCTATTCAAGACAGATAGTTTTGCCCAGCAACTAGTTACACGTGAAATCTTAAGTCCATGGCATGATAAAAACCATAGTCACATCCTAACATATTAAATTTTCAAGATATCAGAGTACTAAAGTCTATTTAACAAACAATCCATAACATAAAATGATTCAAAGCAGATTTTATAATTCAATATAACACAATATGTTTAAAAATAAACCAGAATTATCAATAGAAAAACAATAGGTTATACTGGGAGCACGAAATGATGAATGACTACAGTTGCTGGACAGCTAAATTAAAAAAAAAAGCAAAAAATGCTTCCACTATATATTTTTCTGCCAAAAGAAAGCCTATACATATTTGTTGAACATTACTTTTTTTTCTCCAACTGGTTTTGGGTATTATTTTTATATCTTATTATATAAAAATATTTTAAGAACATAGTAAAATAATATTTTAATCCTATAGTTTCTACTTTGAAATATATTCACTCCTCCCTATGCTCTTACCAACCTTATTTAAGCTCCCATCATTTCTCTCCTGGATAATACAATAGCCTCCTTCCTGATTGCCGACTTACCTCTATTTGTACCTCTATTACAACAGAGCAACCAGTATGACCCTTTTAAATCTTATGTAAGACCATGTCGTCTTTACCCAAAACTGCCAAAGTCTCCCCCATTTCACTCAGTATGAAAACAAACACTTTGAAATGACCTATAACATCTCATATGATCTTTAGAAAAAAAATACATTAAAGGAAAAATGAAGATTTGAGATGCTAGAATGGAAAGCAAGGAAGTTGAAAATTATGCACTTAAATAAATGAAACATCTGTATATAAAGTGTCTAATATGTAGATTTGAAAATAAGGACAGAAATAAAATCGTGGCAACATTATAGCATATATGTAAGAAAGAGATGATCAGAATTAAAGTTATTAAAGCCCTACTATTTTGAGTGGGAGAATTTAATATACTGATTAAACTTGGACTATACGTCACTACAGAAAAAACCTTCTATTAGAGCCTTATATTATTGTACAAAAATTCATTTTAGGTGAATTAAAGTGTTATATGTGAAAGGAAAAACTAGAAAAACTTTTGTAAGAATGTGTAAGAAGATATCCTCATGGCCTTTTGTGTGGAATATACTTTTACAAATAAAACACAAAAATGTGAGCCATAAAAGAAAGGATTGATAAGCTACACACCTGAATTAGGACATTTTAATTGTTATGGTTGTCATAAAATACCATAAAACAGTGAAAAGACAAGCCAGAAACTAGAAAACAGATGACTGTTCAGAAAAAAAAAATTATGCCAATCACTAGAGAACAGTACAAAACTGATGAACAGCCAGAATGTTGATAGTGGGGAGGTTGTGCATGTGTGTAGGAACTGGGAAATCTCTTACCTTGTGCTCAATTTTACTATGAAACTATAAATGCTCTGAAAAATAAAGCTCACATTTAAACAAATCATGAATACGCATTTCAATGAGGAAGAAAAAATAAAACTCTTAAACATAGGAAAATTACTCACCCATGATAACAGTCAGACATGTATAAATTGAGACTGCAATGAGTCACTAGTTCCTTTTATTCCCAGGAAATTGTCAAACATTAAGATACCTGATGTTCCCAGCTGCCGGTGTTCATGTAGATGAATGGAACTGCTTTACACAACTTGTAGGAATGTTTTCATACAGCCATCTTGAAGGATAATTTGTCATTGCCTTGTAGAAATGAGCGTGTGCAATCTTCACAACCAAGTGATTCTACTCTTGAATAGATGTACCAAGATACAGGTATTTAGGTGTTGTAATAGCTAAAGCAGGAAACAACTCACATGTCCTCCAAGAAGACAATACATAAACAAATTCTGGGATAGAATTGATGGAATATTATACAGCCATTATTGAAATTATTGAGTGGAATTAAATAAACTATAGCTATTTGTAACAACACAGAATAATATTAGAAATATGTTTGTGGAAAGATATGAATTATAAGCAATAAGGTAACATTTTTATTGAACTCAAAACCAAACAAAATCTAACTCTGTCTCTCTCCACACACACACACACACACACACACACACACACATATATATATTCTATACCACAATTTGTTTATGTATTGTCTTCTTGGAGAACATGTGAGTTGTTTCCTGCCTTAGCTATTACAACACCTAAATACCTGTATCTTGGCACATCTATTCAAGAGCAGAATCACTTGGTTGTGAAGAATGCACATGCTCATTTCTATAACGTAATGGCAAATACACGGTGTGTATACATAAATAAAGCAATAGAATCATTTAATAAAAATTTAAAAAGAAGAAAGAAAATGATCAGTGGTGAGAAAATGGCATGGAAGAGGGAAGTTTACACAGGCAGTTTTAAAAGGTTAGCAATATTCTAGGTCTGAAGTTCAGTGGTGACAATAAAACGTGTACATTTTATTATTCTGCTTCCTAACTCCTATGAATATTACATTTGTATTAAATGATTGTTACATTTGTATTAAAAAGTAACTAGACTTGATTCAAAGTTGAGAAGAATTAGTTTCCACCAAAGTATGTGCTTTTTTTTTTTACACGAAGACAGCAGAGAAAAAAATAAATAAATCAATTTTGAGAAATAGCTGTAAACAATGAGTCCACATTTCCTTGGAACTCTAGTAAGTGTACTTCTTACACAGAGGGAAAAGGTGCCTCTCCTACCCTGGACCCTCAATTACTCTTTGTTAACATTCCATTTGATGGCAAGACACTGCAGGCCAGTCTGGGAAAACAATTTTGAAACCACATAGGAATTGTGAGTTATAAAAAATGCATCAGTGATTTCTCCATAAGCCACCTGATCAGAGGTGTAGAGAAAGTAAGTACAACAGGCTGAGCAAAACTCCTCCTCATCTGTGGGCATGCATTGTTTAGGCTGAGAATAGACATTAGGAATATATAACCAGATGCCGAGCTACAATATTTATATAATTTGGTAATTCTTTCTTCTCAACAGAACCAGCCCTGGGTATAAAGTGTTTCGCAGCAAGCTCAATAAACTTAGTCTGACTTTATGACTATGCCAAATATAACAGGTTCTCTTAAACAAAATAAAAACTCATTGATGAAGACCTTGTTACAGTAGAAGTTTGTCATATTGTAGATACTGTATGTAAAATTAGGTGAATTCAACTTGCCATGACAGACATAAATACACACACTTGAGAAGTCAGATAAGCATGAAAACAATAACAACAGCTAGCAATAGTTCTGGCCAAACTTTAAAAATAAACAAAAACCAAGAGTTAATCTTAAATATTGTATAATTCCCCATTATTTTTACTCTGAAGAAATGACACTCATTTTCTATAACTGTCTTAATTTTTTTCACAGCTATTAGATTCATGCCTTGAACATGAATCTTGCTTGCTTCCTCTTTACAGAATCAGGCATAAATGGTCATTCATTGTGTGTTTCGACATCACAACTACAGACACACTAACTCTTGAAGCAGCTCAGCCTCCTGACTCTGATAGCCTCACTTTCATTCTTTTTGCCTTCCTCCCAGTGCTCTTTTTTCCAAAGATACATCACAGCCTTCTTGCACTTAGGGACACTACCCAGCACTTCCAGACTACTCTCAGGGGCCATTTTAAACAGTAAAATCACCAAGAAAAAGCACAAAAGTGTGGAAAGTGTCACAGTAACTGGAATATGAAAAGGACTCTGTTGTGTGAGAGCTGAAACAAGAAGGCGGAGCATCGCTTTGTTACTCTCAGCTGAGAAGTGGGCAACTCTTACAGGACAATTCAAATCTCCTGCTCTGCACATGTCCACAAATGACCACAAAAGCTCCTCGACTATTGATTTTGAGGTTATAAATAAATTTTAACGAATAAGGGAAGTCAAAATACCAAGTCCGTGAATGAGGAACGACTGAATTTATCCTATTTCCACTGCTTAGAGTGGAACAAATCAATCCTTACCCTCATTTGTGTACTATATTAACCCCTTTCAATTTAAAGATAAAAGTAATAGCTAATGCTTATTTTACAATTGATATGTGCCAGACCCCTTTTCCTGGGATTTGACTTGTATTTATTCATTCAGTCCTTACAACAGTTACATGAAATAGAAATATGGTCATCATCTCTGTTTTACAAAGAAGCAAACAAGCACAGAGGGGTTCCATTATTCACTGAAGTTGCATAGACAGTTGAAATCCTGTGCACCTCCCCCAAGCTTGTTCAGTAAAAGCACTGTGCTGTGAAGCTCACGCCATTACCTCCACTACCTCCACCGCCAAAGTTTCCTCAACATCCCTGGTGACTTGGTCTCAAGTCTACTATGTTTTGATAGTTAGGTTTTATCTCAATTAAGTTAAAAGTGCAGAAAATACTGCATTTATATAATATGGTTTTAGCTCCTTGGAGGACTTCTTTACACAGAGTATTTTGTCCCAAGCTTATTCTGTGAGACACCACACTCAACATATGGAACTTCTTATTTTATTTATCAGAGGATGTTATTGAGGACGCTGTTTCTACATTACTAAGTGTTCCCAATATAAAGAGCCACGTGAATAATTGCTTTCAGGCCTAGGGCCAGAACACAGAGCCTCAGTAATTTGCGTGCATTTCATTTTATTTTTAGGACAACATGAGTCAGGTTCATAATCATGTTTTCTAAGTGGATGCCAGGAAACTCTAGAATAAGACCATGTATCCACAACACTCTATGGAGTTGTTAAAACTTACATTACTACATAAGCACTGCACATTTTTGTTTTTCTCTTGCTCTTGATTCTTCATTCTATCTGAATTTCTACCTCTTACATGTATCTGTATAAGCTACCTCAAAACAATTTGAGGACAAAACAGAAGAAAGGTGTATAAATAATATATAAATTGATTTCATTTGGAGTCACTTCGTTTTCCCTGTCACTGTTTTCTAATTAATTCTAATTTGTACACAGAACTTTAGAAGTGACACCTAAAGCTGAATGTGAAATTGCAGATGTGCTTTAACCAATGCACCTTGACTATTCTCATTTGCTTTGGTCAATGTTGGTTACAATATGAAATTTTAGTCTAAGTTTACTTAATTTACTGTGTTGTAGGAGCCTAATATTTTATGAAATTTATACTGATATTTTGGGTAAATTCCTATTGAGGCTTATAAGTATATGTGATTCAGTGAAACCTTATTTTAACATCACATTCATTTGTTTCTATAAAGAACAAAGTTATATTCGAGCTCTAAAATTTATTTTTGAAGCATATGCATATAAATCTAAACAAGGCCAAAATGACACATTTCTTAAGAGTGAGTAGATGAACACGTGTGGATGGGAGTGGAGTTACACCTGCCTGGATTAGGCTCCGATATAAGCAAGGACTCTACTTTATAATTGTTAGGTCAGCCTGGCAACACCATCACATCAACAAATTCCAGAAATGCCTGCTGTTCATGATTGAAGAAGCCGTTATTTTTATTCCTATTTTCTTCTAGAAATGGAATGAAATTAATTACAGCAGATTATGGCTAAGCATCAAGAATTTTTAAAAATTAAACAGGAATTGAATGTCATAAGGTTGAAAAGGTGAAATTCTCTATGAACTTGTACATATTAGAATTTTAAAAATAATCCTTAAAAATGTCATAAAGGAACAAGAGGTGAGAATAGACTGCTATTTGTCTCATGTGAGGAATAAGTTAAGCAAGTTGTAAAGTAAAACATGATTTGGTTTCAACAGACATTAACTTTATTTTCTTAGGATAATTTACAGCTCAGACGATCTGATCCACATTGAGACTTACAAGGAGCTTTACATTTATATAAGTCAAGAGAAATGGTTTCTATTTTTCTATTCTCCAATGAGGAATATTCTACATTTTGTTTCACAGAATTGTGAATCTGATGTTGAATATAATAAAAAAGTAGGTCATGGATTGAATTTTTAACTTTACAAAGTGGATTTTGCAGGAGAGTTAGAAAAAGAGAGATAAATACAGAGATAGATATGTGTAATATACATAAACACACACACACACTGGCATTTTGTAATTGAGACTAATAAATTATTAATACAACAAGAAGAATTCTCATTTTTCCAGATGCCCAATAGAGTAGGCCTTACAAAAGATTTAAACATACATAAAATATCTCTACTATATTTTTTCCCAGAATTTGCTGGGAAAATATACTGAATTTTAACATACTAATTTTAAGTGTTTTCCCAACAGAATACTGGATTTTAAGCGTTCAATTTTAGTGAGAAATAGTAAGGGAAATCTAAACTTGATTTAAAGTCATAATAAAAAGATACATTTTAATAAATCATATATATATTACCGTATGTACTCTGTACAATGAATCTTTATAAACTGTTATTAAGGATTTTTTTATTTTGGTAAAAGATACACATTGTGCCATTCAATAGTTCTGACATTTGTAAATGTGCCCATATAAATAAGTTCTTAATGCTAGCACACAAGGAAGAAAAGCATTTCCATGAGTTAATTATGTTAATGAATGAAATGACAGAATCTTCCTTAGGTTATTGTCATTTTTTTCTTTTAGGTGGTCAACAGACTTTAAGTTTTGAAAGCAATGAAGGTATTTTTTGACATACGACATTTATCTTGGTATGAATCCCTTAAAATAAAATTTATCATGCTCAAGCCATGAAAAATCAGGAAACAACTTCTTCTAAGTAATAGTAATAAGTTTATTAGCAAAATAATGAAAAACATAAATTTCACTAACGATATTTTTGTTGGAGAAAATATGTTTATCTATAATCTATCCAGAGTCTAGAGTCATCTAAATAAAGAAACTTAGACTCTGTGCAACTATTGAGAGGACATTATCTGTCTCATTGAATGCATCTACCATTCCAAAAGTCAGCAGTAAAGCACTTTTACGTGCAGGTGACATTTTAATGTAGTGCAAAGAACTGTATGTTAGGAAGACACTTACCATGGGGCTTTAAGCCACCAAAAACTTACATTTTTATAATCGTTCTGTAAAGGTGATGGTATTTTTTTAAGTTGTGACATAAAATATTGATTTTAGGGATTAAATATTAAGAATAAAACAGAATTCACACAAAAACATACAAAATCTTTATCTTTGGTTTAATAACAGGGGGCTTAAAAAGCTAATAGTAATATCTATTCAACACCCACTGAACGCTTACAATGTGCCAGGCACTACTTTAGACAAAAATAATGTACCAGTAAACGTAGAATGCAAGAATCTTGTTTGCTTTCTCTTCATCCCGACTGGTCTGTATTATTTCTTCTTTTCTACCCTACTTTCTTTTGGATGTACTGAAAACTATTATCAATTATTTTTTTCCTAATAGTGATTTAATATTTATTATTTTAGTGGTCAGTCTAGGCATGTGCTACCCAATGTTTAACAACTAGCTATAGGTGAATATTAAATTTAAATTAATTAAAATGAAATAGAATTTAAAATTCAGTTCCTCAGTCTCACTAGCCACATTTTAGTAGAGTCATTAGGATTTTATAATAGACTGGGTGAGGAATAAAAAGAAAGGGTACTATCAATTCTAAAGCCTATGGTCTGAGCATTGTCAAGAGTGGATTTGCTATCAACTGAGATGGGAATGTCTGTGAATGGAGATCAGTAATTCATTTGGAACACATTAAAGATACCGATTTGACAACTAAGTGAAACTGTCAAGGGGGCATTTGGCTATACAATCTGGTATTCAGGGGAAAGTTTTGGATTGAGGATTCTAATTTAGAAGTTAGCAGTATAGAGGTGATATTAAAACCTGGATGAGGTCAACAAAACAACAAGTATACATAGAGAAGAGAAAGAGACTTTAGGTATGCCAAAACTAAGAAGGACAGCAGAAGCTGAGGAAAGCATATAGGAGAGTTATGTCCTGGAAACCTAGAGATATGATTAGGCTGTGTCCTCACCCAAATCTCATCTTGAATTGTGGGTCACATAATCCCATGTGTTGTGGGAGGGATTTTGTGGGAGATAATTGAATCATGGTAGTGGTTTCCCCTAAACTGTTCTTGTGGTAGTGAATAAGTCCCATGAGATCTGATGGTTTTATAAAGGGTTTTCCCTTTCACTTGGCTCTCATTTTCTCTTGCTTGCCACCATGTAAGACATGCCTTTCACCTTCCACCATGGTTGAGGCCTCCCCAGCCACATGGAACTGTGAGTTTATGAAACCACTTTTTCATTATAAATCGCCCAGTCTTGGGTATGTCTTTATTAGCAGTGTGAATACGGACTAATACACCCAGTAACAGGTGTGTATCAAAGGAGGAAAGGTGATCAACCATATTAAATACTTTGATAAGACAATTAAGGTGAGAACCAGAAATAAATCATTAGATTTTATCAACCTGGGGGTGAAATTGACAGAAGCAAATTCTGAGGAAGGCAGGGATGAAAGCTTGATTAGAATGTGTTTAAGAATGAATTGGAGAGGGGTATTTGAAATAGGGCTTCCAAATGACTTTTGTAATTCCAAGTGACTTTTGGAATATATTTTGTTATAAATGGGATGGTAGCTCCTACAAGTTGGGTCAAAAGAAGATATGTTTTTAAATTGGGAAACAATAGTTTGTTTATATGATAATGGGAATGATCTGATAAAAAGAAAACATTGGTAGTGTAAAGAAGAAAGAAAATAAATCGTAGAGAGAGGTTCTTGCTTAGATGAAGGAAGAAAGGATCTATGCTCCCATGAATTGATGGATTAGTCAGGCCTGCGGAGTGTTCTT
This sequence comes from Pongo abelii, assembly GCF_028885655.2. Taxonomy (NCBI): domain Eukaryota; kingdom Metazoa; phylum Chordata; class Mammalia; order Primates; family Hominidae; genus Pongo; species Pongo abelii. The sequence continues at coordinate 92,648,537 of NC_071991.2, forward strand.
TCACAGTAATGGATAGAATCAGAGATCATGCACCAACAAATAGGTGTTGGAAGCATCTATAGAAGATGGAAAGAGTCTGTGGAAGTTCTCTCCTAAATGCTTGCTTTTCTCAGTGAGATTGGTCATTGAGAGTGACCATAGGGAAGAGATTTAGGGGGTTAGGAGCAAAAGACAAAAGTGAGGGATAGACAGTCTGTGATGCAAAGCATCACTGCCTCACAATACTGAGAGGACATCAAGTGAGATAAGACCACATTCTTGTGTGATCTTTTTCCTGCTTTCATCTGCACAGATGCAGCTGTGGAATAGGACAAAGTAGCATTTAACCATGGTTGTGACTTTCTCAAGCTGGCATGCCAAATAATTATATATAAGGAAATTAATTTTATGTACAAGAAAGTATTTAAGCTGAGTAGAAAGCAGACAGACAATCTGAGGGAGTGAAGGACACTGAAAAGAGAGTCAGACCTAGAATAGTAGTCCTCAATGTATGGTCATGAAGTTCTCAAAGATCCTTTCAGGAGATCCAGAAGATCAAAGTTTTCATACTACTACTAAGATATTATTTGCCTTTGTCACTCTTATTGCTGATGACTTTGCAGTGGAGTTTTACAGTTCATAGTGGGTGATATCACAATAGATTTAATGCAAAAGAAAATATTAGAATCCAGCTGCTATCTTTTAAACCAGACATTAAAGAGATTTGCAAAATGTATAACAAAGCTAATACTGTTTTCTCTAAATTTGTTTTTGCTTTGGAAAATATAACAATCTCCCAGATGTAAAATTTTATGTTAAAATGGGTTTTCCCTATTAAGATATAACTAATTTATTTTTGCTATTTTAATTAACATATAAATTATTTTTAATTTTTTACTTTAAATTTATAATACAACAAAGATGTTACTCACATAAATAAAAGCTTTTAGGCATCCTCAGTAATTTTAGGAGTGTAGAATTTATGAGACTAAAAAGTTTGAGAACTGATGAATTAGAGGAAATGATAAAGTCAAAACTTTGTTGAAGTCATTGTAAAAGAAAGTGAACTTAAAGATAGGAAGTGATGATAAGAGTATAATGCATAGAATAGAGATAGGAAAGCAGTCAACATTACTGAATGCAAGGTCTACAGCAGTGCTATTCTATAAAATTTTCTGTTATAATAGAAATGCCCTATATCTACGCTGTCCAATATAATAGTTACTAGCCACGAACTGGCTAATGAGCATTTGAAATGTGGCTAGTGAAACTGAGGAACAAAATTCTGATTTTATTTAATTTTGTGCATTTACATTAAGAATAAATAGTCACATGTGTTTACCGTATTAAACACTTCAGTACCACTATAAGTGTGTCTGAAAGAGGGTTGAGGACAAGATTACCAGAGAAGAAGTATTCAGCAAACTGAGAGGCCAGATTATTGAAAGCATCTATGAATATATTTTGTACATTGGAATCATCAATAATTATTATATTAATCATCAGAACAAGTTAATATTTATTGAGCCCTGTATTAATCCATTTTCACACTGTTATAAATACCCAAGTATAAGTAATTTATGAAGAAAAGAAGTTTAACTGACTCACCGTTCTGCATGGCTGGGGAGGCCTCAGGAAACTTAAAATCATGGCAGAAGAGGAAGCAGGCACGTCTTACACGACTGCAAGCAAGAGAAGTGAAGTGCGAGCACAGAAAAAACTGCCACTTTCAAAACCATCGGATTGGACGCAGTGGCTCATGACTGTAATCCCAGAACTTTGGGGGGCCTAGACAGGCAGATCACCTGAGGTCAGGAGTTGGGGACCAGCCTGGTCAAAATGGTGAAACCCTGTCTCTACTAAAAATACAAAAAGTAGCCGGGCATGGTGGCAAGTGCCTGTAATCCCAGCTACTTGGGAGGCTGAGGCAGGAGACTCGCTCGAACACTGGAGGTGTAGGTTGCAGTGAGCTGAGATTTTGCTGTTGTACTCTAGCCTGGGCAACAGAGTGAGAATCCGTCTAAAAAAAAAAAATCATCAGATCTTGTGAGACTCACTCACTGTCACGAGAACAGCATCAGGGAAACCATCCCCGTAATCCAGTCACCTCCCATCAGCTTCCTCCCTTGACACGTGGAGACTACAATTCAAGATGAGATTTTGGTAGTGACACAGAGCCAGACCATATCAAGCGCCTAATATGTACCAGGCTAACACTTTTTTTTTTTTTTTTTGATTTAGACAGTTTATTGCTTATGGCACTTTGTATTTACTCTTCAGAATGACTCAAATACTATTATTGGCTCCATTTTACAGATAAGAAAACAGAGGCAAATGGCCATTAGGTAATACACTATGCAAGGTAACACATGGTTGAGGCAGATTTAAGCCCAAGTATTCTGATTTCAGAATCCACTCTTTCATACAGTACATTATACTGCCTTTCTTATTTGAGGTTGCTAATCTTTTAAAGTTATTCTTTAAATATTGCAGGTAGCTGAAATGACACAAGGTGCACACTATGCTAATTGATGCTACAGGGATCCTATCAAAAGGGATTGTGATGCAAGTCAAGCAAAACTCCACCGATGGAAAATATATCATATAACTAACTTAGAGGTGTGCCCTGGAAAATGTTCAATGCATTTTTGTACCTTATCCCTAAAGGAAGTTTATTGATGACAAAAATTCAGTTTCTCAAACGGGTGTCAAGCTTACCGAATTTACATTTTCAAACTGAGCTAATTAGTCCCCAGCTATTTCAGTGGTGTTGATAACTATAAACACTGAACAAATTATTTGTGATAACATGGAAACACTGAGTGGACTTTCTTTCCAGGATACATTTATGTATTTTCATGGCAGAGGTGAGATCACTGTGTGAGTACATAAGACAATGCCACATCAGCTTTAAAAAATCCTTATCCCTACTGATCATGGTAGATTTAGAAAAATGTTTTGCTTATAAGCACATTTGAGTTAATAATAAAATACAATCTTTAAACATCTCTGGTACAGAATAAGAACGGTATCACATTTAAAAGAAAACTTCAACTGCTTTTTATTAAAGATTTTGTTACCCTAAGAGAAAAGTAGACATATGAATTACTTTGAAGTTAATATTTATTTACTTAACTTCTATTCCTATTTTGTATTAAGCACTTAACATCTAAAACTAGTTGCTGAATCAGAGAAGCAGCATTGGAAGAAGAGTACCAGCAAAAAATAGACAATCCTTATGGAATTAGGCTCTACTAAATTTAAAAATCATGTAGATAGAAATCATTACTGAAAATGATAGTACTAATATTTAAAAAGTCTTCTTGAAAGTTAAGGTCAGGGAACTGAAGCTAATGTATATGAAATCTATGAATATATGCTGAGTTTTGTAGTGTCCTGGGCACCATCCTAGTTAATGGAGATCCGGAGGTGATCAACACAATCATTGTCCATGCTTTCCAGTCGCAAGGAATAGTGTTAGAAAATTAAAGGTTAGAAAACTAAAGCTGAAATATTCAAGCTCCCATAAAAGTTGAAATATAATAGTGATGGGTACTCATCAAAGTCAATAAAAATTCACATATCTCAACATATAACTTTTAAAAATAATTAGATTAGTTTTTAGGAGACATTTGTCAAAGGTAATGTGAATTTGCTTATATGGTAAACAGTATTTAAAGGCCTAATGTTATTCTCTGTATTTTCAGTGCCTCTATGGTGACATTAGGAGTTATTGTACCTCTTTTGTACCTTTTATTTTTCTATCTGTCAAATTATCATAATGACTCATATCAGTTAAAAATTTTTGGGGGTGTAATTAGCCATGCTTACTCTTCAAAGAGCCTTGAAAAAAAAATTATTGTCATCATGATTTGATGCTGCTAAAAGTTTGTCAAACTTTGTTGATATTTATTATAATGTACTTAATATAAATATTAACATATAGAATGGGCATTATAATCTATTATTAAAATAGATATTTTCAGCTATATTTGTTTAGAAATAAACATTCTCACCTGTTGCTGTGTAAACATCTGTAGTTACCTAAGTTGTCTGATTAGTTTATACGAAACTCCCCTGGTTACTAAAATAAATTATGTAAACTTTTTCTTCTTTATCAGGGAAACGTATTTGTTTAATTTCTTCTATAAGATAGAGCTTAATAAGCCATATTATGGCTACTGTATTCAGTGGACATATATTTGGTACTGGCATGTATAGCTAAAATGACGTGTGAAATACAAAGGAATATACTAGTGTTTCCTGGGACCCAGCAGCTAAACATTTAATTAAAGAAGCAAAAAAATGAAATAAAAAGATTGTAATATAATCATATTGTATAGTGGAGTAAATATAATGCAACAAAATTAATGAATATCACAATGTACAAAAATAAAGTGTATTTCATTATTATCACAAGCAGAGAACTGTCTGGTTTCTTTGCTGTAATTTTTAGAAAAAATTGTGGTTTTTTTCTTTGCATTTTGTTGTGGCCCTTTTCTGAAATATAATTACTTAGTGAATTGTTTTAGAGTTTCTTTGTGAAAATGATATTGTATTGCTCTAAAACTAGAATGGTTTCTTGGGATCATCCAAGTTTTGCCTTTATATTTGCTGTAATTTTAGAAAAAATTATGGTTTTTTCTTTGCATTTTGTTGTGGCCCTTTTCTGAAATAGAATTAATTACTTAGTGAATTGCTGTTTTAGAGTTTCTTTATGAAAATTATATTGTATTGCTCTAAAACTAGAATGGTTTCTTGGTATCATCCAAGTTTTGCCTTTATATTTGAAAGTGTCCTAATTTTGTGTGTGTGTTCATGTGTGCGTGTGCCTTTACTGATTATATGAGGTATTGGAGTTCATGGTAATCAAACCCTAAAGAGGGGATTTTATTATTTTTTATTTTAAAATTCACTTTGACAATCAGCCTGAAATCTTCACGTTGTATGATCAGTGGCAGCTGACCTCCGTAGAAAAGCTCACATGCTACAGTAAGATAAGATAATATTACCCTGTGATAGCTGGTTAATTAAAAGGGCCTTAGACACAATGATTTCCAGTTCTGCTGCTATTCTTCCTTCTCCATTTAAGAATGCATCTTCTAACTCCTTAGAATATTTGTGTTAGCAAATCCCAGAACCTCATCACAATAAAAAAAAGAAAAAGATCTTAGATCTTGACCAACACTTCCTGATGATCTAGATCCATATAGAACTTCATCTTTTTGTATTTTAATGAACATATTACAATTTTCAAAATTGCAACATATTGTAACTTAGTTTTATTTTGTGACAATTGCTTCCTATTATTAAAAGGGGGTCACCAACTAGTAATCCATTTAAAATTACAAGTGGAGTCAGTTATTTCCAGAAAGAGAAAACAATAGATAAATCTACTCTTTTGTGCATCCACCTTCTCGTATCTTTTTTGCTTTAGTGTTTATTTAGCTCTTTATTTCCTAATAGTAAAAGAAAAAAAGTTATTTCTATATTAAAATATTTTTCTGTAATAGTAACTGTAGTAACTGTGAGGGTTAATTTTATGTGTCAACTTGACTGTAAAGTTAAGAGATGCCCAGATGGCTGGTAAAACATTATTTTTGTTCAGGTTTGTGAGGGTGTTTCCAGAAGAGATTAGCATGTGAATCAATAGACTGAGTAAAGAAGATCCACCTTTAACAATGTGGGTAGGCATCATCCAATCTTTTAAGGGCCCAGATAGTAGAAAAAGGGCAGAATAAAGGCAAATTCTCTTTCTCTTTTTGAGCTCCTTGTTCTCAGGCCTTCAGACTAGGACTGAATTAAGCAATCGCTTTCCTGAGTTTCTAGCTTGCATGAACTGTACTGTGGGACTTCTCCACTTCCATAATAATATGAGAGCCAATTCCTACAATATATCTCCTTTTATATATCTATTTATATCTTATTGATCTGTTTCTCTGGAAAATCCCAAAAGTAAGATGGCTTATGTTTTTATATATATTTGGGAATTTCCCAACTGGAATACATATTGATTCTCTAAATTTTTACACAGTTTGGAAGGTTTTAACTTGATACAGTTCTTTTCTGTCATTTTATGTATCATTATTTATATGATATATATATAACTTATGTTTTTAATACTTCACAAACACTCAAAACATACATACTTTTTAAGAGATACTTAACTTTTTAGTGACCTTAACCTTATACTGATAATTCATATTAATGATGCTGCATTTGTGTTCTGATGCTATTACTTTGAAGAGTGTTGTTCCTTAATGAGCAACATGTTAGAGATGTTTGAAGATGGAGAGAGACTGGAACTGCTACAAGATAGATTCTACAGGATATAAATGTTAAAAACAATACTTTAGAAAAATATTTTTCTTATTGAATGACAAACATCATAGACTCTTTAGCATAATCTTCGGCATATACATTGCTTGGTATTACTGTCATTTGATCTTTGTTGAAAATATGAGGTTTCTTTCTCTATTTTGCTGATTCTTTAAGCTGATTGTCTTTCCTTTGGCTGAGAATGATAGATCCATTACCGTGGACACAGCACAGGCCAAAATGCTAAAGACTACTCCCAGATCAGAGCTTTGTAACTATGTGGAAATTTCTCCTGCTGACACTCTCCTTCTACAGAGATTCTTAATATTCACCGATTTCTTAGTATTCTTCCCTGAATATAATTTCATCTTTTTAAACCTTAATTCATGCAGTGATCTCATCTAATCACATGATTTCAACTACCTATTTTCACTTTTCTGACTAAATCTAAATTTGGGGGGTACTTGTAACTGTCAAGAATGTGATAGTGTCATGGGAGTAGTCTTTTAATATTTTCTTATCTTCCTGAAGGTAAGAAGCTGCATTTTACAATAAACTATGTCATAGAGACTGAGAAGCCATGTTAAAGAGTTGCCAACTAGATCATAGGCCATAATATCAGATACTTATTTGATCACTATTGTATTTTTTAAGAAATTAGTTTTTGAGAAGCTATTTTTAGACTAGAAATTAAAAGGAAATTGAATATTTTACTTAAAAATTCTGAGTAAAACATTCTATTTTCTTCTATTTCTAACTTTTTCCAATAAAGATCAGATGATCATGTCAAAAGCTAAGATTTGTGATAGTGTCCCCCAAGAAATACAACAAACCAGTAGAACAATGCCAACTCACGTCAATACAATCTTATTTTATTAATGGTCAATGCTTCACATTTCAGCTCTACTTAATACTGAAATATTTAGTACCCGACTTAAAGATTTGTTTTTGAGTTTAGAGAAAAGTAAAAAAAAAAAAAAAAAAAAAAAATGAAATCAGTATTAGAAACTAGTTTGGTACCCAACTAAAAGTTTTGTTTCTGAGTTTAGAGAAAATAAAAAAAAAAAAGACAAAAAGATGAAATCAGTATTAGAAACTAGTTTAAGGACAAGGCTGAAATAAATTGAGAGAATAACATTGAAAAGGGAAATTCCTGACTTCACAGAATAGAAATCACCTTAAAGAACATCTGTTCTTACAGTAACTGCACTTTCTTGCCCCAATTCTGAGATGTTAAGTTTACAATTACTGTTAGCACTCTCAGAACAAACTGTCATTCTACATCGAGTCTAGGTTTGTGGAGGACATTGTAGACTGGAGGCCATTTGGGACTTATGTGAAGGCCATTTGGGACTTATGTGAATTTCAGCTTAAAGGAAAAATGTTCCAAAACATACTTTATTTTGTTCCTCTGTATTTTGAGTAGCCTATTTCTTATGTAGGTGCCCAAGAGTTAAAGATAAATAGTTAAATTTAATTTTACTCACAGAATTAATGTGGTATTTAGTATGTAACAAGCTTAAAATATATAATTTATTGAAAAAGCTAACCAGATAAATTATATTACTTCCCAGCTTTTCCTCATTTATTTATTCTTACTAATAACAATTAAGTATATATTATTGTATTTTAATGACTCAACTTTAATATATAAAATATACTGTATATGATTTTATATTGTATTACTACTATGGTATATTAATAGTATATTATATTGTACTATAAAGTATACATTGTAATTATATTTTAAATGAATGCAATCATGACATATTTTATTATAATATACGTCTTTAATATTACATAGTATATTACTTTGTTATGTAATTGTATAATTATAATCATGAATGCATAATTTGTTTACACCACATTTAATATCATCACATTATTGCATTAAAAACTCTTATTGAGGCCGGACGTGGTGGCTCACACCTGTAATACTAACACTTTGGGAGGCCAAGGCAGGCGGCTCACAAGATCAGGAGTTTGAGACCAGCCTGGCCAACATGGTGAAACCCCGTCTCTACTAAAAACACAAATATTAGCCAGGCGTGGTGGTGGGTGCCTGTAATCCCAGCTACTCAGGAGGCTGAGGCAGGAGAATCACTTGAACCCAGGAGGCGGAGGTTGCAGTGACCTGAGACTGCACCATTGTACTCCAGCCTGAGCAACACAGACTCTGTCTCAAAAAAAACAAAAACAAAAAAAAAAAACCTTATTGAGTACTTACTATGTGCTAGCCACTGAAGGAAGTGCTATATAGCAACTAATGCAGTCCTCAAAACAAACCTCTAACATTTTGTTCCCATTTTAGAGACAAGAAAATTGAAATAGATTAATTTGCTTGCCTTGTAAGTGAAAGAAATGGAATTCAAACTAAGGTATGTCTAAATCTAAAATAGTTTCAGTGGACATATCTCTATGCTACCTACTCCTACTTTACACTTTTTAAAGAAATACCAAATATTGTACAAGTATGCATTTTAAGGGACTGTCTTTAGATTCCTAAATAAAAACAGTATGTCATCTAACATAAAAGTTTCTATTTCAAGGCATCAGCAAAATAATCATAATTACATTAAATTACACATACATAGTTTCCAGGCATTTTAAGTTATGTTATATTTATAATAATAAAACTGCTATCAACAACTGAATTCACCAAGGAGAAAAGCAGACGGATACTAACAGGGTTTGGTGCCATCTCTTTTCCTAAATTCCAAATTACAGTTAATATTAGAGTAGGAATAACAAGCTAATTAAAGTCAATAATCAGTTGATTTTTTTTAATGCCCAGATGACAGTACTGACGGTCTGTCACCAAATGTCACTCTAACACTTAGAATTTCTGAAACTATTGTGAAACGAGAGAGGATGTGAGAAATGTTTAACAGGTGCTGCCAACTCTAGTCAATCTCAACGCTCAGCTTTGCACTCAGGTGTTTGAACATTGAGTAATGAAAAGATACAGAGGCCTGGATCTATCCTTCTGCTGAAAATGGAGCCCATGGCTAAAGTCTGAAGGTGGTTTAATTAGCTCAGAGGGAGTGCATAGCATTGAACACCTTGTAAATGTGCCTTCTGCCAGTCAGTATGTCACCAGTAATTTCAACTGGCTATAATTAGTGAGTAAATTATGTCTCAAATTGTGGCAATTTTTTTCAAGTGGATAGAAATTTTATTTCTCTTCTGTCACAACATTCTGAATTTATTGCAAATTTTTCTCTTCTATATTCTTTTCTGCTCCTGTAATTAGATAAAGAGCCTCACGTTTTGACAGAAGCAGGGGAAACCATCCAAGAGGATTACTTTCTACATTTTTATTTATTTTTTCTAGATAGGGTTATGATGTCCTAAATCCTATTGTTCATCTGCAAAAGTAAGGGTTTGCCATGCACTTCCCTATCTGAATGGAGGCATTATATTTTAAATTTATTTCCCATGTATTTTTTTCTAAAACCTCAAAATACTTCTAGCCAAATATGTGATTGAATGCCAAGAAACCATGAACACAAATATCTAATTCATGTAATTAACTCACAGGCAGTATTCTTTCAAGAAATGACATGCAAGTTCTGCGTAAAAGGGATTAAGTAATTTAAACACAAAATTCCTAATAGAAGTAGTTAAGGTTTTCCAACTTTTAAATGTGTTAGGTACTTAAAACCAATTTAAACTGAGATATAAAGATTAACATTCCCATTATGTAATTTAAAAAAAGAAATAATAAGGATCATCTCCACAAGGATGTTAAAGAAAGCCCTTTTATTTTACTCATGAAGGGCACCTGTTCATTTCACTTTAACAATGAAACATCTGTTTTTCAACTAGTATCATTAATCTAGTAACATCTCAGAAAATAACAAAAAAGAAAACATTAACAAAATACAAGACATATTGTCTTTCCATTCTGGAATAATCATCAAGGAACATCTTTCTATACTAGGCTGTTACCCCAAGAAAATGAATATATTATAACTCAAAATTTGAAGAAGTAAACAAATCCTATACATTGATTAATGCACATTTAGAAAATGTATAAGAATATAATACTTATTACTCAACATTAACTTGCTGTAACAAATGTTGAGTTCTGTTGCCTTACTTAATAAAACTATAATTCTGAGGCAGAGTCCAAAGTCAGTGGGTGAAGATAATAAAGTTTAAAATTAGCAATGAAATAGAGAGTCCCCCCATACATAGTAATTGTTAGAACAAAATAAGAAATGTTTTGGTGTTTTTTTTTTTCCAGAATCTAAATTTTTACAATCGAACCTAGTTTGTGTTCCCTTGTTAAGATGTAGAAGTGCAGAGATGTGGTTCAAACAGAGCTGATCACACCAATGCTACCCAAAAAGAATATGACCCAGAACCCTCCTCAAGGGATTGAGAAGATTGTTCACAATGCCCCGACTGGACATGTAATTAGTCCTTAGGAATTTGCAAAAATAATGGCTGAAAATAAACAAAAACTTAGACATAAACACCTCTTCAGCTATAGTTTATAAAGCTAGTTAGAAATGATAAAACAATAATTTTTGTTAGATTGGCTTTCAGTAGTAAATATAAAGATTTTGCCACAATATTTTTCTACTTTATTTAAATATAAAGATACATTAATTTCATCAATAAATGAGATTATATCATATCAACACATGCAGCATAGTGTTAATACAGCATTTTCATAGACATTAATACAGCTACTCAGCAATTGTAAAGAATGGCAAACTTTGAAGGAAATTAAATAAATCACATGGTATCTCTAGCTCCTTCCATCTCTATGTAAAGAAGCCTACCAAGTTATAAAAAACACACATACACACTCGCACAAAATCTAGCAAACCACAAAATAAGTAATAAAAAAGTTTACACAGGCCTTAAGTAGGAAAAGCTAATAATAACTCAACAACAGAGTAAGCGTTCCAAAATGGAAAATAATCCAAACATTCTTTACATTTGATATTTTAATTTATCTTTAGCTGCTTGATGTTATAAAATATATGAAGTTGCATAGTACATAGGATACTCTATAAAATGAGAAGTGATTTCTTATATGAAGAAGTCTGATGACTGGAGACTGCATAAACTCCAAATGATGACTACGTTTTACATTCCCGTTATACTGAAACAACAAAGGCCTTAGGCTCTTTGATTCTATAGCAATCCTGTGGCAAGAAAGGCTAATCTTCTAACAAACAAAAGGATAATACTTTTGTGTACCACTGGCATAGGTGTCCATAAGGAGTGAAAATAAATTAAAATGACAAGTGCTTCAAACTTTGCTTATGTCAATTGAAAGTGAGGAGTGGACTAGGCAGAGTTCTAAAAAACTGAAAGCAAGATTTGCTAAATAAAATTTGACTTCAAAATTTATCAAAATGACTGTGTTTAAGAACTAAGAACACACTATATAATTTAAACAATACATATTCCATGGTAGTAATTAAGATAACATAGTGATTTCTACCTTTGTTGTTAATTTTATTTCAAAGCCACTAGATGGCTAACAAGCATAGATACATAGATTCGCATGTGTGTGTTCATGTTTTCTTACAAACCACACATATTTTTATAAAGTATTTTTCAAAATTTCTGTTCGAGCAAATTCATATGAACAAATGGCAAATATAAAGGTTATATGCAAAAATTGCTCACAAAATTTTAGTTTGTTTTAATCTGAAAAAATATGTTTAGAAATATAGGCTGCTATTTTTTTTTGTTGCCAATAAGATTGTTTTGCAAAGCTGATCCTTTCCAAAAGTACTTGAGCTGGAAATAAAAGATGCCTAATCAGAGAGCTAAACACAAAGAAAGTAAATTAAAGATTTCAAATCTCAACTGCGATCTTAATTTTTAACTTAATTTTACCTAAATTACATATGTCTTTCATAATTCAGTTTCTTCAGCTTTCAAAAGGTCATATTAATTTTACCGATTGCTACTTGTGAAGATAATTTTGTCACTTCAAGTCAAAGTGTTTCGATATAAATCTTGAGCGTTCACTGTAAAACTTAATGAATACTATCACTGAGTATAAAAGTTATTATTTTACATAGAAGTTTTAATCCATATTTTAATTAATAATATTAATAATAAAAATAATATGTCCATATACTTTTCCCGAAACTTTTAGGCCAAATTTCTTTTGGAATTAAGGATTTTTAATATTTGAAACAGTTAAATGGTGCATATGCCATATCTCATGTCATATTTCCTCTGGACTCTGGAACTATAATTCATAATGAAACTCATCAAAACACCTGCAGAGAAAAATATATTATTTACCCCATATCACTCACACCTATTATTTTCAAAGTACTTGGATTTCAGAATTGTGAACCCATAATATTTACTATTTCTACACACTACTATTTGTTTAATGCCCATTTAATCTACAAAACGATCTTGAATGCTGGCATTACTAGCTCCACTTTGTAAATGAGGAAATTGAGTTTCAGACAGAATAACCAACTTGTTGATTCAAAGCCACATTTGACTGACTCCAACCATGTGATCCTTCTACAAATACCTGCTGCTGTGAAAAATGAACATTAAGGGACAATGTAGATGTGAGAGATTAATGTGCCTTTTCATGCTGAAAGAAGAAAATCTCCACACCTCTCCCCACATTTATATATTATTAGGAAAAAAGTCACCACGTTTGTAGAAAATATTGTAACTGTGATAAAAGTACAAGATGTTTCTTGACCTTAGTCAACTTTGGATTTAGTCACTAAGGTATCTGGCTGATATTTTCTTTTTTTCCTTTTTTTTTCTTTTTTTTTTTTTTTCAGTGAGGCATCCACTCTCCTCTTCTGGAGAGAATGCATTCTATTCTTGGAAAACGCAAAATTTGATTCAAAATCCCAATTTTCTTAATAAAACACTTGAAATCTCAGTAAGAAAATGCATAACAAGGAAAGTTGTATGTTGTAACAGAAATTTGGAGCTAGACTCAGGTGAGTTTAATCTCAACCTACTAGCCACATATTGATAAATAATCACTAAACCTCAGTTTCTTAACATAAAAAGTGGGGATAATAATCAAGATCCAAAAAGGCTCTTGTGAAGATAAGACAGGTGCTTAGTAAATAGTATTCAGTAAAGAATAATCATGATAAGTCCCATCTTATAAAAGAGGAAGAAGCAACATTACATTAGGGAACTTTTCCAAATTAAGTAGATCCCAAATCATCTGATATCCAATACAACTGAGCAAAAAAAAAAAAAGGACGTATAGAGCAAGAAATAAAAGTATTAATACTTCCTTAAAGTTATTAATATATATTTTCACTTTATTTTTCTTAAAAAAAAAAGAAAGAAAGAAAAGCCAGCAATTATGTTAAGAAAGACTTCAGGGTCTCTCATGAGGTTGCAATCCAGCTGCCTGTCTTCTTGAGCTGCAGTTATCTCAAGGCTTACCTGGGGCTAAAGGATCAGCTTCCAAGCCCATTATTTTGGTTGTTGGCAGGCCTCAGTTTCTTACCATCTGTTGAACTAAGAGGCTCAGTTCCTCTCCGACTGTTGGCTAAAGGCCTTCCTCAGTTTCTGGCCACATGGACATTTCCATAAGGGCAACTCACAACATAGAAACTGGCTTCCTCCCATGTAAGTGATCTGAGAAAGAACAAGAAATAGGAGAGAGAGAGAGTGCTCAGGCTGGGAGTGTGGTGGTGCTACCATGGCTCACTGTAGCCTGGAACTGCTGGGCTAAAGTAATCCTCTTGCCTCAGCCTCCCTAGTAGCTGGGACTACAAGCATGTGCCACCATGCCTGGCTACCACAATCTTTTATAACCTGAACATGAAAATGATATACCGTCATTTCCACAATGAGCTGCTGGTTACCTGACCAACTCTGGTAGAAGTGAAATGGGACTACAAAAGGACATGAATTCCAGGAGGCAGGAATTTCTGAGTTTATCTTGAAAGGTGGATACCTCACAAAAATGTTGAGAGTGCTCAACTAAAAAAGATTCTTTTTATATTTGGGGATCAAATGTGTATGCTGAGATAGTGTATAAAATGCTTACAAAAGTAACATTTATTCATTTATTGGTATTTGATAAATAATTCACAATAATAATTTTTGAGTGACATCATATTAAGTAAGAAATTCAGCTATTAAAAAATTTCCTAGTTTGCTCACTATTTTGCTATTATTAAATGAAAATAATGATAAAAATTGAATTATGGAGTTATTTCCATAATAGTTTTTACACAAGCCAAAATGAGAAATAATTTTATTCTTTTATCTTTTAACATTTTTAACGTATAGTTTTCAACCTACAGTTAACTAAGAGATTGGTATTAAGCCATTTCCATCTTGTGAGAGTATTTTCCATAATGTTACGCATCAGATTGACACCCATTTACCTGTACACACAAAAGCTATAATCCATTGCAGAGCTTTCCTCTCACATAACTTGCAAGGCAAGTGATCAAGTAAATGAAGGACTAAGCGAGAGCACCAATATTAATTCATGTGCTGTATGGATTGTTAAAGTTTCATTTTTTTTCTATTTTTCTACCAAAACAATCACATAGAATTTCAAATATTTTTTGATATGCTAGCAGACCATCTTGCACACTTCCCTCCACATTACTTTGGTGACTGCTAATGTAATGAACCCAAAATTTATCTCTATATGTCCTTGACTTGTCAATTGGTAGAATTTTTTTTTTTCATTTCTGGCTCAAGAGCAGCAGTAAAATGTCAGTCACAACTTCTTTGAAATAATTCAATTCTTTCTGCCATTTATCTAACCTTTCAAAAACAAATGAATCTACCAAAAACAAACAAAAATAACAGCAACAACAACACAAACCTCAGAATTCTATTGTCACTCCTCACATAAACTCAGCTACAAAGACAATTGGGATCTCCAAGAAAGGCAGAAGAATATGTAGGTAGAAGAGGAAAAGGTGTAGCTAAGGCATAGTGAAATAACCTCGGTTAAGGCAGGCATCAGGGGAGGCCTGGAGTTAGCATTCTAAATACGTGGTTCTCAGTCTTGACTGCCCATGAGAATCACCTGCTGAGCTTTTAAAAATTCCACTGTGCGGGAGTTGAACAAGGAGAACCCATGGACACAGGGAGGGGAACATCACACACCCTGGCCTTGCTGGGGATGGGGGGCTAGGGGAAGGATAGCATTAGGAGAAACACCTAATGTAGGTGATGGGTTGATGGGTGCAGCAAACCACCATGGCACGTGTATACCTATGTAACAAACCTGCCCATTCTGCACATGTACCCCAGAACTTCAAGAATAATAAAAAAAATTCCACTGTGCATGCCACAATGCATATCAAATTAATGAGAATGTCTGAGTCTGAGACCAGACATCAAGAGTTTATAAACCTTCCTGGGTGATTCCCAGGTACAGCCAAATTCAAGAACCAGTGCTCTAAGTCATAGAGAAACAGACTTGACCCTGATAAATGATTTCTCTGTTGATATGGTTCAGTGGCTGGCATTTCTAAGTAGCAAGATGCTCAGAGGGAGGATAATAGTACAGCAAATAGTCTATTTTTGAAAGGAACACCGGCCAGCGATAGAAGTAAATAATAAGGGAAATCCAACTTTGGGGATTAGGACTCTGTATGATATTAGGCCGTGCTAACATTGCTATAAATATCTGAGACTGAGAAACTAATAAAGAGAAGAGGTTTAACTGGCTCACAGTTCTGCAGGCTGTACAAGTATGGCACCAACATCTGCTCGGCTTCTGATGAGGGTATCAGGAAGCTTACAATCATGGTGGAAGACGAAGGAGGAGAAGGCACGTCACATGACAAAAGCAGGAGCAAGAGAGTGGATGAGGGAGGTGCCACACACTTTTAAACGACCAGATCTCAAAAGAACTCACTATCCTGAAGACAGCACCAGGACACAACAGATCCACCCCCATCACCCAAACACTTCTCACCAGGCCCCATCTCCAGCATTGCTGATTACAATTCAACATGAAATTTGGATAGAAACAAACATCCAAGCTATATCAGATTTTAGGTGAACTTGGTAGGTTTTCAAGAGTCTGAACACACTAGATAATGGTCTGGACCTCAGTCTCAGAGAAGAAACCAAAATGCAAAGCAAGACAGCAAGACAGAAAGTTCATTCATACTGCCTAGGTAGACATAATGCTTGCTGACATAATGGGAAATCTTCAGTTCATTCAGCAAATGGTAACCTGGGACCACTACGGCAGCCACATACTATCAGTTGTTTAGAGCACCTGGGCTGGTTTGAGACCCTACTCACTGCAGAGGTGGGAGTCCTCATTGCCTACTGTTTTGTGAGCATTAATATTGTTTGCAGTTTAACTTCAAGTTGGAGTACAGTCTGCAGTTGGATTTTGAGCAAGGCATCTCTTGGCTTAAAAACGCATTGTTAAAACTTTTCAACAGTACAAAAATCAGAACAGTGTAGACAAATGTATTTTGTATATAATAAAAACCCAATACTTAATACCTCCAAAACACCAAGGATATAAATGCTAATTGATAATGATAGAACTGAGCTCTCCTTCCACATTTTATATGATAAATGTTATAGAAATTGCACGGAAAAGATCAACCAGTATAATTCATGCCTGAATAAGAATACCACATATAGGTTTTGGGGATGTGTGGTTTCTAGAAAGGGAAAACTGTAGAAACAAACTACATAATGAGATATGCCAGCCATACTCTGGAAGTCTTAGCCTGGACGCAAAATAATTAGCTTAAGCACTTATTTTAATTGTTTGTGAACAAGTGAATTGTTCAAAGTGAATTGAATTTGCTTGTTCCAGGAAGAGAACATCATTAAAATTTGGTTGTATAGGAAATAATGTTTCCATTTTGAGTATTACTGAATATAAAATAATCCAAAATTGCTTCTACTCAGTGATTTGTCTTCCTGTTGCTTTTTAAATTTTTATTTTTTGCTTTTTCTTTTTAGTCAAATAATAGGGAGAAGAAACTCATGTTTACTGAGTGATTACTCTCTTGGACACTTAACACAATACCTTATTTAATTGAGAACACCTCATGAAGAGGTATGCTTTTCTACGCCTACATTACAAATGAGGAAAATTAGGCTCTGGAATATTAAGAGACTTGCCAGAGGTCACACAATAACTGAAGAAAGCCAGTTAGTCTGACTCTAAACCCCACGTTTTTATTTCTTAAATTTCAACTTTTATTTTAGATAGAGGGGGTACATGTGCAGAGTTGCTACATGGGAACATTGAGTGATACTGATAAACCCCATGATTTTAATACATTTAGGCTTCTACCTTCCTGGTTATTTGAAGATTTGTTGGTGATTGTCAGAATGTATTTTGTATGAAGCAAACTCAGTGATTACTTAGCATTAAAAAAAAATTTAAAACCTATCATTTTTAATATATTCCTTTAAATGTTGCAACAGAATTAGATTTCTTAAAAATAACAATAATTGTGCCAGATGCAGTGGCTCATGCCAGAAATCCTAGCACTTTGGGAGGCCAAAGCAGGCGGGTCACCTTGAGGTCAGGAGTTCAAGACCAGCCTGGCCAACATGGCCAAACCCCCATCTCTTCTAAAAAAAAAAAAAAAAATACAAAATACAAAAATTAGCCAGGCAAGGCGGTGCATGTCTTTAGTCCCAGCTACTTGGGAAGCTGAGGTGGGAGGATCTCTTGAACCTGGGAGGCGGAGGTTGCAGTGAGCCAAGATTCCAGGACTGCACTTCAGCCTGGATGACAGAGCGAAACTCTGTCTCAGTAAAAATAAATAAGTAAATAAGATAACAATAGTTACTTATCATAATTTTATCCCCATATTAAAATATAGAATGTAACTTATTGATGTTTTCCACTGCTTAGAAGTTCTTAACTTATAAATTTGGTGATTTTTCACACTAAAAATATTAAAAAATAAATAAAATATTGAAAGTAATGGCAAAACCCACAATTACTTTTGCACCAACCTACTATTTATGAAAAGGTATACTACTCTCATTTTTCAAGGGAATAAAAAATTACCCACAAATGATCTCCCTTCTAGTAAAATGTCTGGTATAATATAAATATAATAAACATTTTAAGTAGCTTGGCTGCTGTGATCTTTGACAAATCACTCTGTGATACAAGGAGACAGGTATGAAATGTAGTAAAAATTCTTCTCACCATATGATTCTGAATTAACTTAATGTACATAAAACTTATGGATATTGTTCCCAAGTGAAAGATAATTCTTTCATCAAATTGTAGATAATCTACTTTCTTATGATGTATATAATTAACATGAAATTTAGATATGATGTAGAACACAGAACCATCACTTATGAAAGACCTTAAGGACAGCAAGTAATAGAATAAAGTGGCCAATAACTTCATAGTTGGAAAGCTTTTACAAGGTCAGAATTGCTAACTAGATGAAATACTCTGAGATGTCAGAGATAAGATTTAAATTAACATTTATTAACAATTCTTAGTATACTCTTATTTATAACTATACTATCAACATATTTTAAAATGCATTTTCATTTACTATAAATAATTAAATATTGAGATGAAGTTTGTTCATGAATAAACTTGGTTTATTTTAATAATACCAAGCAATTAAAAAACTATAACACATTGGTGACTTACTGCTGTTAACACACTTTAGAAAACCAAGTGTGATTTTCTTAAAATATGAATCCATAACAAACCAATATTTAATTATAGAATACTGGATTCAGTTGACTTTCTGTATCCCTGGGTTCCACATCCATGTATTTAACCAATGGCAGATCAAAAATATGTGGGAAAAAAAAAAAAAAAAACAAAGGATGGTTGCATGTGTACTGGACATGCATGGACTTTTTTTTTTCTTGTCATTATTCCCTAAACAATACAGCATAACAACTATTTACACAACACTTACATTTTATTAGGTATCATAAATAATCTAAGGATGATTTAAAGTATATGGGAGGATATGCATAGGTTTTATGAAAATACTGCACCATTTTATGTAAGGAATTTGACCATCTATGGATTTTGGTATCTAGGCTGAGTTATGGAACTGATACCTCACGAATACAGAGGGACAACTGTATTTTACTTTTTGGAATCACCCAGTTTTTCATAGCATTGTCAAATTAAAAGATTTTTTGACATCAAGTAACAAAATTCAAAATGTAAATCAATTTTCTGTTACATAAGTGTTCCAGACTTAATTTCATAAATTTTATCCCTATCTTTGAACATTATTCTTAACTAAAATTAATACCCAATGTTATTTAATTCTGATGTTTCTAAATGAATAAAATTCAGGAACAGAAGGAAGGGAATATTGCCATTTTTTTTTTCAAAATAGTTTTTTAGATCATTTTTATAGCCATATAACTATATGCATATTGTGTACCTAAATGAACTTTACATGAAAAGGACCAAAATCACCTTTTATAAATGCAAATACTGTCCTCAAATAACTACTTAAAAGTCCATGCTCAATAAATATAATGATAACCAGAAGTCAAAGACATATTTCCTGATTATTAAGTCATCACAATAAATAAAATTACCTAGTATTTTGTTGGATGACTCAACCAGAAGTAAGTATAATTATTCACTACACATTTTCACCTTTTAAAGTCTATTGTTACTAGTAAGAATATTAGAAGTGAGTTACAAATCATTTGAAAATCAGTTTATAGGGAAAACATTTCAGATATTTGTTCATCTAAAGATGTTACAAAGAAAGGTAAATGTCCATACTTAAGGAAGTTGCTTCTTTTAAAAACACACATTTAAATTGGTCAAAGTTGAAATACTCTATAAGGTTAAACCCTTTTCTGTATTTCCAATTAAATAATACATTTAACTTAATCACTGCTGGCCTTTTCTTGAATGCTTACTTGTTTCAAGAACTACAGGAAATACGCACCTTATATTCACTATCTCATTACCTAATGTAGATCTCTCAACAGCATGAGGTACAGAGACTTTTGTTATCTGTATTTTAGAGATGAGAAAATTGAAACAGAGAAATTATGAATCCTACCCAGTTAATTTAGATGAGGCAAAAAAGTGAAAGCCAGCATTGAAATTCTTTCCTTATTCCAAAGCCCACATCCTTTAATTCTATGCTAGACTGCCACTTAGAACACAAATTGGTAAAATTATCTTCTAGTTCAGTTGAAAATTACATACTAAAGATTTCTACTTCATAGGATACAGAAATAGAATACGGCTGATAAGTAGTAAAAGAAAAGTGACTAAGGTCTGAGTAATAAGAGAAACAACATTGCCCTTTGAGGATAGACTTAAGCCTAGAATAAAGGCAGAGGAAGAATGACTACTAAAATAACCTAGGTGAAAGCTGATGGAAGTCAAAAGCAGAGTTGTGATAATAGAAAAAGAGATGAGAGAAAAAGACACATGCACACGTATATTTATTGCAGCACTATTTACAATAGGAAAGAATCAACCCAAGTGTCCATTAGTGATAGACTGGATAAACAAATTGTGGTACATATACATCATGGAATACTACTATGCAGCCATAAAAAGGAATGAGATCACGTCCTTTGCAGGGACATGGATGAAGCTGGAAGCCATCATCCTCAGCAAACTAACATAGGAACAGAAAACCAAATACCGCATGTTCTCACTCATAAATGGTAGTTGAATATTGAGAAAACATGGACGCAGACAGGGGAACAACACACACCAGGGCCTGTTGGAGGGGTAGGGGGTGAAGGGAGGGAACTTGGAGGACAGGTCAACAGGTGCAAGAAACCACCATGGCACACGTATACCTATGTAACAAACCTGCACATTCTGCACATGTATCCTGTTTTTTTGTTTTTGTTTTTATTTTTTACAAAAAATAAAAAAAAATTAAAAAATTCCAACCAATTGTTCAAGTCCAACATTGCAACAAGAGTTTATGTTGCAGTCTTGAAAACAAAGACAGTCTAGAGGTAGAATTCCTTCCTCCTAGTGACCTCAATCTTTTCTCTTAAAGCCTTCAACTGATTGGATGAGGCCCACAGACATTATGGAGTGTAATCTGCTTTACTCAGAAAGTCTACTGATTTAAATGCTAATCATGTCTTAAAAAATACTTTCATAACAACATCTAGACTGATATTTGACCAGACAACTGGACACCATAGCCTAACCAAGTTGACACATAAAATTGACCATGTCATCATCCTAGGCCCACTCATTAGTTTACTGATGTTCATGTTGCTTCTGCTCTAAAGGAAAATGATTAGTTAATTATAAGTCCAGTTATGCTTTCCCTTGGCTTTTTAACAAGCCAGCAAAAAAGCAATAACTTAATAGAGTGCATTTTTTTTTTTTTTTTGAGATGGAGTCTCGCTCTGTTGCCCAGGCTGGAGTGCAGTGGTGCGATCTTGGCTTACTACAAGCTCCACCTCCCAGGTTCACACCATTCTCCTGCCACAGCCTCCCAAGTAGCTGGGACTACAGGTGCCCACCACCACGCCCGGCTATTTTTTGTATTTTTAGTAGAGATGGGATTTCACCGTGTTAGCCAGGATGGTCTCGATCTCCTGACCTCATGATCCGCCTGCCTCAGCCTCCCAAAGTGTTGGGATTACAGGCGTGAGCCACCATGCCCAGTCGAGTGCATTCTTTTTGACTGCGGCCAAGGCATCAAGTCAGACCTGTCAGAACAAATTCATGTTTAGTGTTTTCTATTTACATAATTGGTATGCAAATATTTACCTGAGATTCAATAGAATTCTATTTGTAAGCCAGCTACTTACATGAAAATCATGGCTTCTATAAAATATTTTGTTCAAGATACCAAATTTTAGGAATGTATATGTTAACAGTAGTATTCTGGCATAAAGAAGCCACAAATATAACTTTTTTAGAAATATAATTATTTTTTCTCTGTAGCAATTTATTGCCCCCCCCCAAAAATTTTCCTTTTATGTTAGTCAAGATCCCAAATCAATTTGCTTAACAAATTGAGATTAAAGAAGCTCAATATAAAATATAACTAAACTGAAATTATATAATCAGATTCTACTCTTGTATAGAATTTTCTACAATCTTTAATAATATGGTTTTGCAAATATTTAAAATAAGGAAAGCATAATTTCACTAAAAAATCTTTGAGAAAACAATTTGAAATATTAATATCCACACTTTCTCAGGAATATTTTTCTTTTTTATTATAAAAATTTACAAACATTTATGTCAGTTTAAAAAAGGTCACAGTAAACACGTGCATTAGTCAAGATTCTCCAGAGGGACCGAAAAAATGGGATACAGAAAGAGAGAGAGAGAGGGAATTTATAAGGAGAATTAGCTCGTGTGATTATGGAGGCTGAGAAGTTCCCACTCTAGACCATCTGCAAGCTGGAGACCCAGATGCCAGTTGTGGCTCAGTTCAAATCACAAGCCTCAGAACCTGGAAAGCCGACGGTATAACTCTCAGTCTGAGGTTAAAGATATGACAGCACAGGGGGCCACTGGTCCAAGTCCCGGAGTCCAAAGGCCAGAGAGGCTGGAGTTCTGATGTTCATGGACAAAAGAAGTATGTCCAGCTCCAGAAGAGAGAGACAAGAATTTTTGCCTTTTCTTTGCCTTCTTGATCTATCCAGGCCCCCAGCTGACTGAATGGCCACATTGAGAGCGATCTTCCCCACCCATGACTAACATGCTAATCTCCTCTGGAAACACCCTCACAGACACACCCAAAAATACTGCTTTATCAGCTCTCTACGTATTACTTAATCCAGTCAAATTGACACATAAAATGAACTATCACCACAGCATAAACGTTTTAGCATGCATATTGTTAACTAAAATTTTCAATGTTTGTTTATAGTTATTTTTTAGAGAAAATTTATATACAATTAAATGCACAAATGTTAATTATATCCTTCTACAAGTTTTGACAAATGCATGCAACTATGTAATATAAATAGCTTTTAAGCATAGCCATTCATTGGATAAGTTCCCTCATGCCCCTTCCCACTCCATCTTTGCCTGCACTTTGTAGTACACAAACAAACACTATTCTGATTTTCCCCCACCATAGATTAATTTTCCCTGTTATAAAACTACCTCTAATTAGAATCATTCAGTTTGTGCTCTTTTGTATAAGGCTTCCATCACTCATGTTGTCCAAAAGATGACCAGGATGGCTAAATAGTAGAAAGGAGAGCTTTGTTGGTGATAACAGTTTGCAATCTGGGAAAAGAAAGTCTCCACCGTAGGCTGAAGGTGTTTCCTCTTTGAAGAAGGAAAGGGCAGATTGGGTTTTATGCCTCACAGGGCCTGTATCAGACAATAAAGTCATACATATTCAGCATGCTTGGGGGAAAGCTATACATATTTATGATGGGGTCCTGCAAATGTGCAAACATATATGTAACATAAACATCCCTTGTTCACCTAGGGATGGGGTTTTAGCATTACAGTAGGGTGGAATTTGGCTCTTTACGTCAAAAGGTGAACTACAGGACACAAAGACAGTTAGTGCATGGTCTCTGTAAGCTGATTGAACAGTCTTAAGGTCTGCAGTTGCTTGTCAGAAAAGAGCGCAAGGTAGGTCCTCTGTCCAATCAGAGTTTTAGTAGTCTGGGTTCTAAGTCAGAGTTGGGGGTATCTGATAGCTTCTGTTGTTAGGGAGTTGAGCAAGAAAGCTTTTTTTTCTAGTAGTTATAGGAATTTAGGAAGTTATCATGCCAGCCAAGATCTGAACCCTCAACCTATAGGTAACTTAAGTTTTCTTAACCATAGGACCTGTCTTAGTTGGTAAAGGGGCATCTATTTTGGTCTTTCATATCATATTCAGCATATCCTGGGAAAATTTGGACTGTACATCTATTTATGTGTGCAGTGTTTTCTGTTAGGTTTTAGGCATTATGTCAAGTATTTTATTTTATGGTTTACCACATATGAATTATAAAACACCACATATTAACTTACATAATAATTTTGAGCACCTACAGTAGATGAATCAACGTATTTACTCTTTAAGTGTATTCAATGACTATATATTTGAGTGTTTATAGTTTGGTTAGAGGGACATCAGAAAGCCAGCTATATCAATTCCATTTGAAAAAGTTAGCATGGATTAGTATCAGAGGAAAAATATATACAATTCACCTAATTTAAGGGATCAGAGTTGTCTTCTTGTCTGTTCTAAAATAAAAATAATGAATTATTTCTTAATATATGTACCTGAAATAACCAATGACAACATCATAAGAAAAAATAGACACATTATTTATTCATTATTTTAACAACTATTCAGGAGTCTTCTAAAATCATACTACACCAAAAAATAAATTTTATGAATTCTATTTATTTTAAATAAGTAGAAAGTGGATTAGCAGAAAGCAATTGTGAAATCCTCTTTATTAGTTTGTTCTCACATTGCTATAAAGAACTACCTGAGCCTGGGTAATTCAAGAAGAAAAGAGGTTTAATTGACTCACAGTACCACACGGCTGAGGAGACCTCAGAAAATGTACAATCATGGCAGAAGATACAGGTGGGAAGCAAGGCACGTCTTCATAAGGCAGCAGGAGAAAGAGAAAAGGAGGAAGTGCCACACACTTAACAAACAACCAGATCTCATGAGAACTCTATCACAAGAACAGCAAGGGGGCAGTCTGCCCCGTGACTCAATAACTTCCCACCAGGCCCCTCCCCTGACACATGGGGATTACAATTCAACATGGGATTTGAGTGGGGACACAGAGCCAAACAAAATCATCCTCCTTACTTGCCCCTTTTATAAATGGTTTATAAAATGCCCCTTTTATAAATTGTCTGTAAATGTCCCTTTTTAAATTAGTTTTCCTTTCACACAATAAATATCTGACTGAAGTACGTTTTAATCAGATCCAAGAAAAGATTACATTTTAAATGATGACTAAGAAATTACCCAGTTTATACCCAAGATTACCCAGGATTTTCAGAAAATATTATATTTAAAATAATGACTAAGAAATTACCCAATTTATATGATAGCCAATCTGTTATAAAGTGATAACAGTTGCTGGGATAAGAGCATATTACAGATTCATCAGGCTGGAAGAGATCAGTACGATATTTATTCACACCCACATCAAAATAAGACCTAGGGTTTTATTTCAAAGATATACCAGTTTTATATTTTTAAAAATGATTTACATTTAAGACAATTATTTTTAAGTTTTTATATGAAAGAGTAAAGACAAAAATGGTTGAATGTATCATTTAAAGAAATCAAAATGTGTACAGGACTGCAAATCTCAGAGCTGACAAAACTGTCAAGCTGGAAGCATAATGTAACAGATTGCATATTATCTCTTACTTCTCTCTAAGCATTAATAATAATTTCAGGCATAGAGAATAAGATCATAAAAAACCATAAAATAGCTATCTGAAAGAAAATGCAAATGTTGCTTCATATGTACATAACATTTACACATATCAAAACATTACATGAGAAAAATATACTAACAATGTTGGCTCAAAAATTAAAGAATCCTATAATAATTGCATGACTCTCTTTGTTGCTATACTTTAGAGTGGATCAATGCAATTCCCATGGCCATATACAAAATTTATAAAATATGCTCATTCATTTATTCATTTATATATAAATAAATTTAGCATCAACTCTGTGAGGCACCACATTAGGCACTTGAAATGTACTGGTGAAAAATTCAGAACGTACATTTATTAATAATAACTGATAAAATAAAACAAAACCAATAAATAAATTATGTAGCATGTTGTAGGTCCATTGTTTTCGACTGAGTTCCTGCACTAGGACTCAACAGAACAGATGAAACCAAAATGGTGTCATTCTTACTAAATGCCACATGATCAAACTTTAAGGAAGCAGATAGATCCTAAAACAGACCAGTTTTTCCTAAAAACAAGACTCCAGCCTACCTGAATTAGTGTAATAAGGAAGACCCCTCTACTTTCACCTTTTAAAAAAATTAACTTGAACTAACCTGATGTTAACTGATCACTCTTTCTTATTCGTTTTTCTTGTTTCCACCCTACAAAACTCACTGTTCTGCCTTGCCCTTTGGTTGATCTTATTCAATTCTGTAGAATAGAGGCTGCTCCCATTTGTGATTCATGAATAAAAACACATTAAATCTATAACTAAACTTGTTGTAATTTTGTCTTTTGATAATGTTACAAGGTGATCAGGAATGTCAGGTGGGGTGCTGCGGGACTAATGCAATTTTAAAAGCGTGCTCAGGATAGCCCTCCTTGAGATGACACTGAAGCAACAAAAAGAAGTTGAGAGGGCAAGTCTAGATAATAACTAGAAGATAATTTAGGCAAAAGGAACAGCCACTGCAAAGGCCCTAAGGCAAAGAGGCTAGTATAGCTAGAACAGCCTGAGTGAGGGGAAGAAAAGTTAAAAATATAGAAGAGATGTGAGGGAGCCAGCACATGAATTGTATTGTAGCTTGTATTAAGACATTGGCTCTGAGTGTTAGTAAAATTGGGAGACAGGCTTTTGCACAAAAGCGTGAGTATAATAGTTGGGGAAGGATTAAGTGGTGTTTGTAAGAGAAAGAAAAAGTCAGAAGTGACTCCAAGTTGTTTGTTTGTTTTTTATCTGAACATTGAACCATGGATTTCCAGGTTAACCCTACATCCCAGTTTCCTCCATCCCAATTTGTGCCTGTAATCTAATATAGTATGCCTTTTACTTTGAAAGCAACTAGTTTAAATGACAAATTATATGGTTGTCCTATGGTCACTGAAATGAGGGATACTGGTAGGAAACAGAATTTTGAAGGAAGATCTGCAGTTAAGTTTGAGAAATAATTAGCTTGATTTGACTACAGGAAATGCTAATGGAAGGTTGACTAGGCAGATATGAGAGTCTTAATATCTCATATCTCATACCATCTCATTTGGTACTCATTAGCACATGGATGACATTTAAAGCTGTGAAACTACATCAGATCATCAAAAAATTGGAAGACAGATAGAAGAAAAGAGGATGAAAGACTGAGTGTATTGATATGAGCATTAAAGAGTGAGTGAATCAGCAAAGAAATGACCATCAAAGAAACAAAAATTAAGTTGCAATGAGGTGGGAAGAAAACCAAGAAAATGTCACTGTCCAGGAAACAATGTGAAAAAATTAGAATAAGAAGGAGGCTGTGTGTTCTAGGTACAGACTGGTGTGACTAAAACCACCTTGAAACTTAGTAGTTAAGACAACAATTATTTTATTAATATGTCATTATTTTGTGAGTCAGAAATTCAGGTAGGAAGCACCAAGAGGATGTTTTTTTGCTCCTCATTACATTGACTGGGGTCCTTAGTGGTATTCAGCTAGTGGGTGGCTAATTTGGAGGGTCCAATACAGTTTCCTTCACATTTCTGGTTTCTAGCAGAGATGTCTAGAAGGCTGAGCTCAACTAGGACCGTCTACCAAAGCACCTATAAATGACGTCTCCAAAGGGACAGTCTCAGCATAATCAGTCTTATTACATACTGGCTTAGGGCTTTGACAATGAATGTGTTCTTTAAGACAAGACATAAACACTGTCTGTGCCTTAAGATCTGGGTCCAGAAACTGGTAGTGTGTCCTCTACCATACAGGAGAGGGTCTGTAGACCTTGACTCTCACTGAAAGGAGTGTAAAAGAATTTATGATTATTTTTAATCTATTGTAGAGTGAGTAAATGTGAGTTGGGGCTGACAGCCAAATAATATGAGGATTGAGAATTGACAATTGGATTTCATAACATGAAGATCATTGGTTTCTTTGTAAAAGAAGTTTCAATGGCATAATGATGACAAAAGCTCGACTGGAATGGATTTAAAATAGAATATGAGAGCAAAACACAATAGATGGGTTGTCTCTTCACCCGATGATAAGACTGAGCACATCTGAAAATATCATTGCAACTTAAATCATTGCAAATACATTTCTAATGCCAAAAAGTAAGCCTTTTAGAGTAATCAACGTTTATCTTAAAACCCAAATAAAGCCTCTTTAAGTATTTATCGTCTTTCATTCCCTTTTAGCTACATCATTGATTTAGTAATGTTGGAACTGTCTTGTAATAATGGAATATCAACTTTTTTCATAAGTTAAGCAAATACTTTGTTTTTATATTTGTTCACATTCTTAGTAGAATCTAGCTAAAACCAGACATTAGAAAGTAAAAATGCAAAAGCACGAACCATCCTTTTCCTAGTCCAACTAAAACATTTTATGTTTTGTCTTAATTTGTATTAATTTTGCAATTTTAAGTTTTAATTTTAATTTTTGTAATTTTAAAATGTAGCTTTTGCTATTGAATTTACAGTTTTTAAATAAGTTCATTTTTTTTTCATGTAGGAATGAGTTAGAAAATAGCAGTAATGAGTAGGCCATTTAGGGGCAAAAATGTGTGACTTCAAAACACTGATGTTATGACACAGATTTTGAGTATTTTAATTTGTTTAAACATCACAGTTTGATCAAATGCTTTAATTAAAAAATTGTATCACATTGTTTGAATAATATTGTTGCAAATTGTGTACCATGTTTAATACTAAGTATGAATATTTAATTAAATTTCCAATGATAATATTTCAAAGCGAATAGATTTGAATTGAAAAAAACAATATTTTCATTGCCTGGGTTATTTATTATAAATACAAAAATCTGTAAAAGAAATTTGGGTATAATATATAGTCCAAAGAACACATGCTAACTAAAAAAGATGTTTCTCAAAGCCAAAGAAATATATCCCATACATTTCAGGTGATGTAATTAATTTAGATGATGGAGAATGGAGAGCTCACCTTTAATTGCAAGCACTCATTTTCCCTAATTAGAATTTTCTCTAGCTCTTTGCTTTTGTTACTTTCACTTAAATAATTTATGTCTTAAAATTGTCACAACATGTATTGGTTAAATTATGTTACCAACTTCGTCTTAAATAAAGTTGGGCAATTCATTTATTGCTAAGTAAGTGGTGAAATATCACAGGGGAGTTTATAGAAAGTCATATAAAAGATTGGAAAGAATCTTATAAATATTTATTTCAAATTGAAAGATTTTCAGGGAAGAAATGTGTATCTAAAAAAGCACTTCCGAGAACTATATAAATTTGATAAACAAGCAGTAATAATTTCCAATAATTGCCATCTTCACTCACCTATACAAGAGAATTAAAGACTATAACACATAATATACATTTTTGAAAGATGTATGAATTAATATTAATATTTATTTACAGTACTTATGTTGGCAAAAATTTTGAAACAAACCAAGGTTATTCATGTTTTCTTTAATTGTTCGTCTTATCATCTTCACTGACAATTCATGAACTCTTTTCCTACTCCTATCATTACCTCAAAGCACCTCTGGCTGGCTTCTGTTCTCCTCTCAGCTCATCTGCTCTGAATATTCACCTAGATCTGTTGTACCTCTTTCTATGTAAAATGTCCTATAGTTTTAATTTTTTTTTTTCTTTTTTTTGAGTCAGAGTCTCGCTCTGTTGCCCAGGCCAGAGTGCTGTAGTGCGATCTTGGCTCATCGCAACCTCCGCCTCCTGGGTTCACGTGATTCTCAAGTCTGAGCCTCCTGAATAGCAGGGATTACAAGCTTGAGCTGTCACACCTGGCTAATTTTTGTACTTTTTAGTAAAGACAGGGTTTTGTGATATTGGCCAGGCTGGTCTCGAACTCCTGGCCTCAAGTGATCCACCCGCCTAGGCCTCCCAAGTCTGTTCAGTTTTTAACATGTCTTTGTTCACAGCTGAGCAGACTGAAAAAGGGTTGGTAATTTTATTTACATCAAAGTGTTAGCAATTTGGCAATTATTTCTTGCTTAACAGCTAATATCAGTATTAACTACCATAAGTTCTAACACTGAGATGACCATGCTATACAGCATGAGAAGCAGATATTTATTTCTTTGGTTCTTTGTACACAGATTATTAGTGTCCAGGAACAGAGAGATGTTCACGAAAGAGGAATTGTTTTCAGGGAAAGGAATCTCTTTATAAAACTAAGCTTTCATATATTTCTAAAGTTATCATCATTTTGCAAATCACCTTAATGAATTTTGCCATATCAGCAAACTGCATGTACTATTATTTAGCTTTTAAATTTTAAGCCAACTTACTGTTTAACTATAAGCCATATAGAAAATAAAATGTATATCACAGCTGTAAATATAAACCAGAGTCATTTGCAATGAGTAATAGGTAAAAATTAGTATCCATTAATACTATGTAGCCATAAAAAATGATGAGTTCATGTCCTTTGTAGGGACATGGATGAAACTGGAAACCATTATTCTCAGCAAACTATCGCAAGGACAAAAAACCAAACACCGCATGTTCTCACTCATAGGTGGGAATTGAACAATGAGAACACATGGACACAGGAAGGGGAACATCGCACACCGGGGACTGTTGTGGGGTGGGGGGAGGGGGGAGGGATAGCATTAGGAGATATACCTAATGCTAAATGACGAGTTAATGGGTGCAGCACACCAACATGGCACATGTATACATATGTAACAAACCTGCATGTTGTGCACAAGTACCCTAAAACTTAAAGTATAATAATAATAAAATTAAAAAAAATTAGTATCCATTAAAATAAGGTCATAAATATTAAAATTAAAATATTTATCCATGCTCTATCTAAAACATCACAAACACTGAAAAAAAAGAACAATTCACATTCTATTATTTAAAATATAAACAATCTTACAGCAGTCCAAAATAGCAAATAAAAAGATCCATTGACACAAATGCTCTTTAAAATTTTTTAATCTCTTTCTGTGAATGTAAAGAAAATTATAGAAAATTAAAAATTGACAAGAAAAAAAAGAATGGAAAAGAAGATAATGACAGATACCAAAAAAAGGAATAAGAAGCTATGTAATTCCAGCAATTTGGGAGGCTAAGGCGGGTGGATCCCTTGAGCCCAGAAGTTTATGACCAGCCCAGAAAACATGGTAAAACCCTGTCTCTACAAAAAATACAAAAATTAGCTGAGTGTGGTGGCACGCACCTGATTTAAAAATATTAATGAAAACACATGTGGGTAAACTTGAGGAAAATTCACAAAAATTAAAAAAAGAGGACTGGGTAAAAATAGAAAAAAAAGGTAAGGCAAATAAAAACAATTAGAGGATTACTCCAGTAGGGTCCATATCCAAATTATATGAGTTATAACAAGAGAAATTAGGGAATACAGAAAGTGAAAATTTTCAAGGAAATAATTCAAGAAATTACCCTGAGAATATGAGATATTAGATTTTAATGTCCATAGTGCTCTCAAAAAATATAGCAATATAAAAACACACAAAAGTATATCAACACATTTCAGAACATAGGGATTCTATAAATTTCAAGAAAGAAGAGGTTAGGATGCTTTACGCTTCTAAAAAGAATTCTAATAATAAAATACGCTTCTAAAAATAAGATAATGAAACAGTGGTTTCAAAATTCGGAGGATGTCAAAAGCAATTGCAACAAAAAATTGACAAATGGTATCTAATTAAACTAAAGAGCTTCTGCAAAGCAAAAGAAACTATCAACAGGCAACCTACAAAATGGGAGAAAATTTTTGCAATCTGTCTATCTGACAAATGTCAAATATCCAGAATCTACAGAGAACTTAAACAAATGTACAAAAAAAAAACCAAGCAATGTCAGCAAAAAGTGGGCAAAGGACATGAACAGGTAATTCTCAAAAGAATACATTCTACAACCTTTGTAGAAGACAGTGTGGTGATTTCTCAAAGGTCTAGAACCAGAAATGCCATTTAACCCAGCAATCCCATTATTGGGTACATACCCAAAGGAATATAAATCCTTCAATTATAACAATACATGCATGTGTGTGTTCATTGCAGCACTATTTATAATAGCAAAGACATGGAATCAGCCCCAAATGCCCATCAATGCTAGACTGGACAAAGAAAATGTGGTACATATACACCATGGAATACTATGCAGCCATAAAAAAGAACAAGTTCATGTATTTTGCAGGGCCATGGATGAAGCTGGAAACCATTATCCTCAGCAAGCTAATGCAGGAACAGAAAGCCAAATACTGCATGTTCTCACTCATAAATGGGAGCTGAACAATGAGAACACATGGACACAGGGAAGGAATGACACACACTGGGACCTGTCAGGGAGTGAGGTTGAGAGGAGTGAGAGCATCAGGATAAATAGCTAATGCAAGCTGGGCTTAATACTAAGGTGATGGGTTAATAAGTGCAGCAAATCACCATGGCACATGTTTACCTATGTAATAAACCTGCACATCCTGCACATGTATCCCAGAACTTAAAATAAAATAAAATTTCTGAGGAAAAAATATTTCCAACCTAGAATTCTGTACCCACTTAAAATGTCAATCGAATATGAGGTTAGAATAACACAAGTCTCTGTGAACACTCTCTCAGGAAGCTTCTGGAGGTTGAATTTTAGCAAGACAAAATAATTAACCTATGAAAAAGAAGGTATGGAATATAGGAACCAGGAGATTCCACACAAGAAGGAAGTGAAGTGAAAATGAAAGAAAATCATATATGACAGCTATGCCCCCAGATTTCGACAGCAATGAACATAAACCAGAGCCACATAACTTAAGAGAAAGGTGCAGTATGGTGGTTATCAGCAACATACCTGCTCCCATTGAACTGATCTTTTGCCTGAGGACAGAATTTATGGATAAGCCTAGCCTAGGTTTTTATCTATCCTTGGTTTGTCTTACATGATAAAGTTATTGCTGTACCATGCATGTCTGCTGTCTGGATCAGTTGGGTCATTCATTTCACTGCAAATGTGTTTTAATTGCACATATTCCTGCAATGTAGAGAAGGGCCATAATAAGAATACTCATAATGACAGAATAACTAGAGCCACCCACTCTTTCTTTCTGTAGTTCTGTTGGATGTATTCTACTGGGTCCACACCACGGTGCTGCCCCATGTGTATTCCAGGCCTCACTCATGACCTTGTCCATTGACTTCCCTGAGGGGCTCTTAGACGATCTCAGGAAAACTGAAGCCAGTCTGTTACACAGATAGTCCATTAGCTTATCTTTTCCTGGGAACTTCATCTAATATATACTAGAAAATAGTAACATTTCATTATATAGATTTGTGTTTACAACTTTATTTTCAGCCTTTACACACACACACTCACACACACACACACACACACACACACATATATATCCACATATCTGTGTGATGTATTTCATAATAATAAAAAGTATCTAACATTTATTCAGCTTAAACATTATCAGCTTTATATATTTCTAAGTAAGTTCATAGAAAAATAAATCTACATTATTGGTAAGCACTATTATTTGTTTAAAAGTGTTTATCTTGACCACCTAAAGATGCCATCAGATCAATTAACACCAATTTGAATATTTAAATGTCAAATGTCTCATTAACGTTGTACATATATTTCATATTTTAGTCATGTATTTACTTTGAATTTAACTTTCTTGAAATTAATAACTAATTAATTCAACATTTATTAAGTTTCTGTTATGTGCAGGCAAAGAGGTAGGTGCTATGAATACAAAAAGAGATAGAAAAAAATCCTATAACTTCCTGCCTTTCAGGAAATTAGTTTAGGAGGAAAGAGAAGTATTTTAATAAATGTGGCAAATTCTAAAACATGACATTTGAAGCAAGTGAAAAACATGAGTAGAAGCTTTAAGTGGGTAAGGAAAGAAAAAATTGTATATACTGAACCAAAAGAATAGGCAAAGAACAAGAAATTGGACAATATAAATATTCTTCTACATATATTTACGTTAAATTACATATACAATAATATTTTTACATGTACATACATAAAATAGAAATTTATTTTCTGTACTTATAAGGACACGCAGAGAACATGTAATAGGCACAACAACATTTAAAAGGAAAAACCAAGTTGAAAAACAGTACCAAAAAGACACATGCACTCATATGTCCATCACAGCACTATTCACAATACCAAAAACATGGAATCATCCTAGGTGCCCATCAGTGGTGGACTAGATTTAAAAAATGGTACATATGCACCATGGAATACTACACACCCACAGAAGAGAATGAATTGATGTCCTCTGTAGCAACATGGATGCAACTGGAGGCCATTAATGAATTAAGGCAGGAATAGAAAAAGCCAATACACCATGTCCTCACTTATAAGTGGGAGCTAAACATTGGGTACTCAAGCACATACAAATAGCAAAAATACACTGGGGATTGCTAGAGGGAGGAGGCAAAGAAGAGGGCAAGTGTTGAAAAACTAAATATTGGGTGCTATGCTCAGTACCTGGATGATGAGATCATTTGGACCTCAAACTTCACCATCACGCAATATAGCCAGGTTAAAAAAAAAACAAAAAACCTATACATGTACCCCCTGAATCTAAAATTAAAGTTGAAAAAAAGAAGATTTAGGTTGTCTGTCACAATACTTCAGATGACTACAATTATGAAGTTGGTTGCACACAATTACCAACCATAGTGATATGTGTTTATACATTTTGCTTTTGGATCTTTTTATGAGTACTGTTCATCTGCTCATAAATGTTATACTCACATGTCTGTCATTATTAGAGTGTATGTTTATGCTTACAAAATAAGTATGTTATTATTGCCTATTTTATTGTGAAAAGTAACCTGTGAAGTGTTCTGTCATGTTTTTCTATGTTGCTCAAATAAATCTTCTAAAAATGTAAATAAAAGTCTTTTAAAGATTGAAATTTGACTGTATTAAATAAATGAAAGGATGCAAACATGAACA
Organism: Pongo abelii; assembly: GCF_028885655.2. Taxonomy (NCBI): domain Eukaryota; kingdom Metazoa; phylum Chordata; class Mammalia; order Primates; family Hominidae; genus Pongo; species Pongo abelii. Next base: position 92,683,595 of record NC_071991.2, read on the forward strand.
AACATGTGTGTCACTAACTGAGAGTACAAGCATAATTCAGAGAAAAAGAAAAACCAAGTGTACTGAGTCAGCTGGAGACGGCTTCATATAAAATAATAATATCTTGTTTTGGTATAGGGCTTGACACATACACAGAAACACCCTATGCATTATTTTAAGAGTTCATCATAGCAACCTCATCCACTAAGTTAGGGAAGGGTTACCCCTGTTTTATAGAAAGAAAATATATTCCTTGAAATCAACAAACTTCTCACAAATTCAGCATTACTTTTTCAGACAACAGTTCAAATAGAACAGTAATTTTAAAAATTCCATAAAATCAAAAAGAAAAGCACAGCAGACTATTCATTCCACCCAATATTTCTCTCCAAAAAAGCTAAGAATTATTTTATTTGCTCAAAATCACACAAAAATAGAGCTTTGACTTCAATTCACATGAATGATTTTATTTGACTTTCTTTGGTGAAGTCTTAAGAGTTTCAAGGTAAATATAATGTGGTATATTTTAATTTAGGTAAAATCTACTTCAATATTTTTGCTGTTTTTGCATACTTTTGTTCTTCATTTTTATAAAACTGAAAATATATTTATAAATTATATAGTAATGTTCAATAAGACATGCTTTTCTGAGTGAAAGTATGTGTCTTGTATAATACTATATCTTGCTATATATCTAAGAAACTTGAGTAGCAAAAAGAGATGCTTCACATTTCAGTGTATAAGCTGGTCTGTGGGAGACTTTTGTAAGCATTGCGTGACATATAGAGGGAGGTCCTATCTTTTGGGCATTATTAATGAGGTAATGATGTAATCTAAATAAACTGTTTAGTTGTATTAACTTTTAGCTCTCCAGGGTTTTTTTTCTCCCCAACTCTGGGAAAATTGAAGCAACTGTTTAACACTATACCTTGATATCTGAACACAGCTAGCTAAATCCAATAAAAATTTCAAAATTTAGCTTTATTTAAAAATGCTTTGGGGATCCTTTGGGGATATAATTTTTAAATTTTATTCCTTTCCCAAAAGGTCTCAATCAAATTTTAGTTATTTTTCAAAAGATCTTAAGTTCCTTCCTTCCTTCCTTTCTTCCTTCTTTCCTTCCAACAGAAAAATTGGCAGGGTGAAAGATCTCTATTCATAACACTTTAATTATTTGTGAGCCTAAAGTCTTAGGCTGAAGTAATATATCAATATTCAATATCCAACATATTCAATACAGCTAATTTTAGCAGAATTTATTGTTACCAGTAAATAAATAAATAGAGTAGCTGAAGATAGGTAGACAGATTATGGATGAACTGAAGCGCTATATATTATACCAGCAGAGTAAGAAATGGTACCTTTCCATTTGTAGAATCAATGCAATTTTAATTATTGGTCCAGGAACAAAGGTATTGTGATCATAACATTGCTCCTTATTTAGTACATGTAGTTGGTTAATTTTCTGTTTTTGCAAATATATTGGTAAATTTTCACTTGAATTTTCGGTTTTACTAATCTTTGCCCCTCATGCTGGCATTATAACTCATGCTTTCTCTGTTCTATGTTTATTGTTTATTTGTCATTATTTATTTCCATTCTATTGGTTTTAACTTCATCACAAAAAATTAGAAGGATTAATGGATGTTTATTATATTAGTTTGTTAGATCTGCTGTTACGAAGTATTGCAAACTGAGCTGCTTAAACACCAGAAATGTGTTGTCTTGCAGTTCTGGGCTAGAAGTCCAAGATCAAGGTATCACCCTTGTTTTTTTTCATAGAGCTGTGAGGAAGAACAAATACCATACCTCTCCCCTAGTTTCTGGGGCCTTGCTAGCAATTTTTGGTGTTCCTTGGTTTGTAGAAACATTACCCCAATCTCCGCCTTCATCTTTACACAGAATTCTCCCTGTGTATGTCTTTCTCCTCACATGGCATTCTTTTATCAGGACACCAGTCATACTGAATTAGAGGCCCACTCTACTCTAGTGTGACCTCATCTTAACTTAATTACATCTGCAATGACCTCATTTCCAAATAAGGTCACATTCTATTAATACTTGTGGTTCGCACTTCACCATCTGAATTTTTGCAGACACAATTCAACCCATAACACTTATTATCTTTGAAAACAAGAATAGAGAAATTAAACGAATGCACAAATTTAACTAAAACAAATTGCCATGCGCTTGCCTGACACCTTCACTGTAAATCTTGTAAATGAGATAAAGGTCTATATTACTAGGACACAATAACTAAAACCAAAACTACACCGTGGCTGGTAGACTATTACTTGGCTAAAAAAAAAAGTTTTATTTTTTCATCTAATTTTCTTATTCACAGAAATGACAGTGTCTCTCTTTTCATTTGTACTTCATTTAGAATAGTTCATTTAGAATCATATTCAACAGTAATAAATTTGAACAGAAATATTCTATTCATCAATACCTTCAAATTCCACATTCTTAATGTGAATTATCTATTTTTTCCTAGTCTGGACTATCGTTCTATATAGATGTACATAAATAATTAAGTTATAAAGTTAATTTTTAAAGTATATCTGTTCTGTAAAATGCTCTTTTTCCTGTACAGCAATGTTTACATAAAACAGACATTATTGTATTTAAAGCATAGACTATTTTAGTGGTTATTTTGTTGTTTCTTTTAATCACCTTGAGATTTTCTACATGTCTTCTTCTATATCTCATCTTGCTTTCTATACTGGTATCTGCTTACTCCCTCTTCTAGTTGTATCTGAAGCTCTGCTTATAAGAGCTTCCTTTTGTCATTTACTCAATTCGGAAAGTGGGTTTTAACCTTATTATTATATTATCCCAAATTAAGTTCATATGAAAATATACCTTCTATATGGATTTTAAACGCAAATGGGAAATGATGAGAAATAATATAGGAACAACAATCATACCAAAGAATCTAATTTGCACTCTTTGGGAAATCAATTATATTTTTTTCCAAAATTACATAAACATAAATCACATCACAAATTTATTGGTTTTAAATGTTTCCTTTTAGTATTAAGAAAATTACAGCTGACAAAATAGAGTCCTAAAGAACACTGATTTGCATCTGTTACCCCCTCCAGAGATCAGTTCTTGCCATTATAAGTCAATCAAAAATCAAGTTAAGCCTCTTGACATAATTGGAAGTTTCAAAGTGATCTGAAGAGCACAATTTTCTTTTACATATGTCAAAGCTAGATGAGAAAAATACCATGGGAACAGAAAGGTCAAGGGCTAATCCACTCCAAAGTCATTAAAGATCATATTTAAATTGCTCTGGAAACTTCAAGGTTTTTAAAGCTATCATCAAATTCCTCAACAGAACGAGATGCCTGTAACATGACAGCTGCTCTCTATAGGAAAGGAAGAATGTTTCTTTTTTGTTAGGCTGAAATGGATCTTTGATTTTCAAAGTTTATTTTGCCATACACATATTTGTTTTAAACAAATGTATTTAAATTTTTAAGCAGAAATGTATTATGTCATAATCGAAAGATGTTTTAGCTTAAATGAACCTATTTTGTATTGCATTTTGTAACATTGTATTTGTAAAATTAAGTGCAGCAGTTTTCACGATACCACCATATTAAATACTGAAGAAAAGGAGTTTTCCATTTATCCTGAGCATATCACCCTCATTGAAGACCTCAAGCATCAAAGTAAGTACCTAAGGAATTAAGGCTATAATATGACCATACTTTTAATAAATCTTCCAGATGAGATAATTACTTTTTTCTTACATTTTGGCAGTGGAAACCTATTTTATTATAGGGTACTAAATCATAAGCATTAAATTATGCTGTCGGGTTACTATGATCAAAAGAATTGGACAGACACATGTACATACATATCCACAACACCACAAATGAATTTGTGGGACAGAATAGAGTGTATAAACAATTCCAAATATGTATATATGTATGCATTTACTGTGTAATAAAAGCTGCATTTAAATTTAGTGGGATAATAAGTTTCATAATAAACAGGTTGAACAGAAAAGTAAAAATGAATAATAAATCTATGAAATAATATCCAATCCAGGGAAATAAAAATGCCAACATGACCTCATATGACTTTTTATTAATTAGATGGACAAATTTAAAACAATTGATGATAACAAGTGTTGATTAGGTGTAAGAAACTGATGATCTTAAAAATATGCTGAGGTAAGTGTATGTATATAAAGTTTGTGGAAAGATTTTTCTAAAAATATTTGGCAGGTCCAGTAAGCTGTCAAGTACACATATGCTTTGAAAAAGCAGTCCTACTTCTAAGACTCTGACCTTCAGAAATAAATATAACAGTAAATTAGACTATATTATAATAGTACTTTTGCAGCATTATTTGGAGTGACAAAAACTAGAAACATTAATGATCACTATTAGGGAAATTGAATAAATTATACAATATCCATGTTATGTAGCTATTACATTTATAAAACTAGTTAGATCTATAAAAAATTGACCTGAAAAGCAAATGGTTACAATATGTTGTTTATAGGGGAAAACAGGCAAATTGCTCTTTAATGTCCTGTAATGTGATGCCATTTTGTAAAAAACAAAATTGGGGGACAATATATAATGGTATGTATAGCTATGGTTTAAGGCCAAATTTATGCTACTGAAGTTTTAGTTTAAGTCAAATCCAATATAAAGAGATCTAAACATCTGGATTGGCTTAACACTTTATATTGCTGTCATGCAGATATTTTCTTTAAGTATTTAATGTTTTAGACAGGAGGAAGGGTAGATTATTTACTTTGGATATACTGATTTTTAAAAAGAAAAATACATTCAAGTGCTACAATAGTTATAGTGCTTCCTAAACTTCAATTGTCCTGCTCATATCAAGAAAAATGTATAGTTGTCATCAATATTCATTAATCAGAAGCTAAGCAATAGATTAAAGAAGAAGGTGCATAGCTGGTCAATTCTCACCCTCCTCTTTTGTTCCTAAGACCTATGCCTACATCAGGAAAAAACTATCCCTGGTCTTAGAGATCACTAGTCTTGGAAATAATTATAATAATTACATGACAACTACTAAGTACATATCACTGCATCATCTTTCTAATGGCTCTAGTAATATAAGTCATATTATAAATTAGATGCACATTCGAGATACAAACTGATATCATGGTTCCTGTGTATGAAGTTACTGTATTGCCATTTTTAGGGTCACTGTATTGGATACATCTGTAACCAAATTCACAGTAACTAAAAGTGCTATTGTCTTAAATAAACAAACAAATTAACAAATAAATAAATGTTTTGGACTGCATTGTGCCCTCCCAACATGGATATGCTAAACCACTAAACCCCAGTGTGACTGTGTTTCGAGAAAGCCTCTAAGAGGGAAACTAAGGTTAAATGAGGTTATTAATGTGGGTCCCTATTCCAATATGACTGGTGTCCTTGCAAAAAGAGACAGAGACACCAGGGATGCACACATGCAGAGAAAAGACCACGTGATGACATAGTGAGAAGGCGCCTCTCCGAGTCAAGGAGACAGGCCTCCAGAGACACCAAACCTGACAACACCTTAATCTCAGACTTCCAGTCTTCAAAACTGTGAGAAAATAAATTGCTGTTGTTTAAGCCACTTAGTGTGTGGTATTTGGTTATGGCAGCCCTAGCTGACTAAGCCAACTAATACATTATAGATAGATAGACAGATGATAGATAGATAGATAGATAGATAGATAGGCACACATGCGTATAAACATTTTAAACATTTATGTATTTAATGGACATTGTAGCTCCAAATGTGTATTTGTAACTGTAATGTATACATACATATACATGTATATATACATATATATACATATATATGTATATATATATACTCAACATATTTGTATCTGTTATACAAACACACACTGAGAAATGTGTAAGGTTACATAACACAATATCACCGTACTTGGTAAAATAAAAGGTAAGCTATGACATTCAGATAGAAATTTCTACCTTAACTCATGACACCAAGGGGGGATGGTAAGATACATTGAACATAGAAGTTGGAAATCCAAGTTGTACAAAAGACCAAAAATACACAATTATTTTATTTACCTTTACTTTCTTCATCCCCATCCTATTCCTCCACCCACATCTGGTGTGAGTGGAGAGAATGTTTGCTACAAATGATTGTAGATTTATGGTTCTAAAAAAATTGAAATGTGTACCAGGAGGCCAAGTCATTTAAGCAGCTGTTCTGGGATCATGTTTTATTGCTAAGGATTAGTCCATGATGATACAAAACCATTTAACATGTGCCCAGACCCCCAAGGAAAGTGGAAACCTGCTTAAGTGTTCATGAATCAGCCACACTAATAAGGAATTAAATTGCTTGGAAAAATCTACTGGGAAATCCTTACTGGACATAGGTATGAAGAAAAAAAAAATGACATTGTAGCACAGGATTTGAGAAAGGTGACAGATCATTTTTCCCGAAAGAAATATTTCTAGAAAGCAGTAAGTTTACCTTGAGCAAGATAATATAATTATAGTAAAAAGAACACTAGACTGAAAAATTCAGCATATATTTATATCTCTACATTCTACTGCTCATTGGAACCAATATCACCTTCAAAGGGGCAAAATTGGTTCTTGGGTAGAGTGAAAAATCTTAGGTCCTACAATGGTCTGCGGCCTTCCAAAAGATCCCAGTACAGAAACAGTTGTACCTTATATCAGTGGTGTTAGAATTTCACGGAGTGAGGGTAATTAGGAAAAAATTGTGCACAAAGGTTTCACAGGGAGACAATGTTTTTTAGAAAGCTGAAAAACACTGCTGTAGGTAAATTATAACATGGATACCGCATATATAGATACAGAGCAAAGATAGGTGGGCACATCTACTCCTAGCTTCCTAATACAGTAAAGGAAACTTGACTAAAACTCCCCTCTTACAGCCCACCAAATTTGCAACCTAGGGATCTCCAAAGCACTCCCCAAACTTTATCTGAATTTATAGGAGGTTTACATTCTCTTGGCCTCCTCTGCCTCTTTCTTCCATCTTATCATTTATTTATTGATTTTTTTCCAAGACAGAGTCTTGCTCTGTCACCCAGGCTGGAGTGCAGTGGTGCAATCTCGGCTCACTGCAAACTCCGCCTCCCGGGTTAAAGCAATTTTCCTGCCTCAGCCTCCCGAGTAGCTGGGACTACAGGCACCCGCCACCACATCCAGCTAATTTTTTTATTTTTTAATAGAGATGGGGTTTCACCATGTTGGGCAGACTAGTCTCGAACTCCTGACCTCGTGATCCATCCACCTTGGCATTCCAAAGTGCTGGGATTACAGGTGTGAGCCACCTCACCTGGCCGCTTCCATCTTTCTGTTAGTCTCTACTCATTCCTCTGATGATAAAAATGTGGAAGAAAGTAACTTCATAAAATTCCACAAAATAATATTAACATTTTTTAAAAATATGCACAAAACATTTGTGAGTCTGGTTGACATTACTCCAAAGGTGAGCATAAGAGACAGCGTCACAGAATTCAGTGGATAGCAAGCCACAGGCAAATCAGACACTTATGTTCTTCGAAACCCTTGTTGGCCAACCCGCAGGTGGGAGTGTTCTCTTGGCCTTTCCATCACACAGCACTTGACCTGTAGCCTCTTTCCTTTCCTCTCCTCTTATCTCTCACACTAGTTGAATCCTACCCCCAACCCTGTCCCCAGACATACACAAAATTTCTCTTTTCACACAAAAACACTCAAACCTCTTTTCTGGAACCTTAGAAACTACTGATTTCTTCAATACCATAATTCATTACTTGAAGATTTTTATTCCTGGCTTACCATCACTCAGGCCAAAATGACTCCTGTTACATTTCTGGATGATTTTAATACCCATGCAGGTTAAGCTTTTAGTTCTTTGGCTTTGGAGTTCCTTCAATGCTTCTCCTCCAATGACCTCTTCCTCCATTCTACCTTAGCCACTTACTTCCATGATACTGACTTAGGCCTTTTATTGCCAGTAGATGTACATTTTCCATAGTTTTAATAATAAACATTCCCCAGCGCTGATCACTACCTTTTTCCAGTTCTCTTCTGATTTCCTGAGTGCAAAAGTACTGATGTCTTCAACTCATTGATACTACTACTATTTTAATTTTCCTTAGCCCCCTTCATTGGCTTCTCTGGCCATTTAATCCAATTTGAATCCTGTGGCAGGCACCGTAATCCTTTCCTTGTGAAAATCTGTAACTCTCTCACTTCTTATATTCTACCATCCTTGTTTGGAAAAAGTCGCATGCCTGGTTAAATATAACCCTTTTCTTTTTCCATGGCTATTCCTGCACAGCTGAACATGGCTTCAGAAAAACACACAATCGGCCGGGTTTGGTGGCTCACGCCTGTAATCCCAGCACTTTGGAATGCCAAGGTGGATGGATCACGAGGTCAGGAGATCGAGATCATCCTGGCTAACATGGTGAAACCCCGTCTCTACTAAAAAATACAAAAAATTAGCCGGGCGTGGTGGTGGGCGCCTGTAGTCCCAGCTACTTGGGAGGCTGAAGCAGGAGAATGGCGTGAACTCGGGAGGCGGAGCTTGCAGTGAGCCGAGATCCTGCCACTGCACTCCAGCCTGGGCGACAGAGACAGACTCCGTCTCAAAAAGAAAAACATACAATCAAGAATCAATAATTATAGTAAATAAATTTACACAATATTGAATTATCTCACTTTAAATTTGTGACTACCAAACTAGAGAGGGACCTTTTCCTGCCTGGTAATTCTACTACGTTTTTTTAGTTCATTAAATCATCCGCTTGTGTTACAAATTCTTGTGCCACCTCCCCATTCCCATTCTCAGATGAAGATCTTGCTTCCCTCATTGAGAAAGCTGAACCAGAGGAAGGGAGGGTCTATAGGCTCTTAATCCCTAATCCACCCCTTTTCTGTTGGCATCCATCTGTCTTTCTACCATCTCCATAGACCAACCATCTGTATCTCTAAGGACAAATCCCATTTATATCTATGAGGGATCTTTTGCTTTTCCATCTTCAGGGACACGGGTCTACAATTCTTTTCTCTACTGCCTATGTTTTCTGTATCTCCCTTTCTACTGGATCTACTAGGTCATCATTATAAAATCTTCAGTATACAAATATACTATTATTTCTCCCATGTTTAAGAACAATCAAAACTTTCTACCTCCATTTTCCCTGCCAGCTAGACTACTTTTATATCCCCCTTTTAGAATAAATTCTTTTATTAATACATTTACTCTTTCTAATACCACTTATTAGGTTCTCTCTAACCCAGGTCCATTAGTCTATAAACCCCACAACCTCACCAAAAGTGCATCTGTCAAAGTCAGTTATGATTCTACCTTACTAAATCCAATGGTCCATCTCAGTCTTCAACTTACTTCACCTGTCAGAAACATTTGGCACAGTTGATTACTCCTTTTGTTTGCAACAATTTCTTCAGTTCCCTGGTGGATTTCACTTTTTTGGTTTCTATTGGCCAGTCTTTACCTTTGCTGGTTCCTGATCCTCTTTAAAGCTGGAATGTCCTAGACCTCACTCCCTGGATCTTCAATTTTTTACATGTATTAATTCCCTTAATTATCTCAGTAAGTCTCATGGTTTTAAAATTACATCTGTATATTTATTACTCCCAAATTTTATCTTCAGCTCAGATCTTTCCATTAATTTCTAAACTCTTACTTTTGACTGTTCCATTTTCCATTTGAATGTCTAATTGGCATGTTAAACTTGTCCAGAAATGAATTCCTGTTATTTTTCTCCACAATCTATTTTTCCTAAAGTCTTCCTCATCTTATAAGTAGGCTTCTATATTACCAGTTGTTCAGGACAGTTGGAAATCATATTCGATTCTTCTCTTTTAGTCACATTCCCCACTTAATCCAGTACAGATAATTTGGAATACACCCAAAAACATAAACAATTTCTCACTACCTCCACCGCTGCCTGTCTGGTCTGAGCTAAAATCATCTGCACCTTGGATTATCACAACAGCCTCCAAACTGACCCTTCTTTCTTCCATATTCCTCCTGCCTCCCCTCCACCCAAAACTATTCTCAACACAGCAGCCAAATTGGCATGTTAAAATGTAAGTCAGACCATGCTACTCTCCTCAAAACCCTGCAAAGACATCCCAGGTTACTCAAAGCACAAAATGATAAACAGTGAGAGAGAAAGAAAAGAACAAAGGATACACAGAAGAACCAGAAAAGCCTGATCGTTACTAACCATCCATCTTCTGCCTGTGCCCTGCCTTGCCTCTCTGATTTCATATATTGCTATTCTGCCTTTTGCTCACTCTGTTACAGCACTCAACCTTTTCAATTGTAATTCTCTGTGCCTAGAACGCATCTCCTCCACCTACAGATACACATAAGGCTTCCTTCCTCTTTCCCTGCAAAGTTTGCCCTCTCATAGAGGCTTCCGCTGACTACTTTATTTAAAGTCACAACCCTCTACCTCTTTCTCCTCTCATTGCAATCCTCATTTCTCTTTCTTGTTTTACTTTTCTCCTTAGGACTTTTATCCATCTGACAGATTGCATATTACTTGTTTGTTTTCTACTCCCTGTTTCTAGTACAGGGCACCATGTATGAGAACAGATAGTTTTGTCTGTTTTGTTCTCTGTTAATATCCCAAGTGCTGAGAGCCATGCAATGATGTGTGTGTGTATTTATGTATTTATTGTATATACATATATATCTCTGTGTATGTGTATGTATGTTTGTATATTGAATGAATTAATGAATGTTGATTGAATAAATGAATGAATAGAAAACTATTAATGTTAGCCTCCTTCCCTTCCTTGGATCTCAAGAAATATTGCAATAGTGATTAACTAATAACTATTTGGAATTGCTATACAACCTGTTTTCTGTGTAAGTAAAGTATTTAATCTATATAATTTTTTTTTTAATTTAAGATGTCTGGGTAGCATCTCCTTATGGCCAACTTGTGGTACCAGTTACTATGACTAGGTAACAAATTACTCCAAAGCTTAGAGCTGTAAAACAATCATTTATTACATCTATGGATGCTATGGGTCAGGAATTCAGAGCGAGCACAGCACAGTTGGCTTTATTGTACTCTGAAATGTCTGAAACCGCAAATGAAAGTGCTGTGAGCAAAAATCACTTGCAAGGTTGATGCTGGCTGTTGACAGGGAAACTCAGTTCCTCTATGTGTGGGTTTCTCCATGTGGTTTTTCCACATGGGCTGATTTGAGCTTCCTCAAGCTCCATATCGTTCCTGGCTTCACCAGAGTAAGAATACCCAAATGAGCAGGCCTAGTAGAAGCTGTATCCTTTTTATAACCTAACCTCAGAAGTCACAACATCACCTCCACTGACACTATTGCTTAGAGCAGTCACAAAGCCCCTGCCAGGTATAAGAGGAGAAAACAGAGACTCACCTCTTCACGGAATGAGTGTCAAAATTACATTGTAAGAAGAGCAGGTGCAATGAGAAATATTGCAGTCATTTAGGAAAATACAATCATTCACATTTTCTGGTTTCTATTGGCCAGTCTTTACCTTTGCTGTTTCCTGATCCTCTTTAAAGCTGGAATGTCCTAGGGCTCACTTCCTGTATCTTCAATTTTTTACATGTATTAATTCCCTTAATTATCTCAGTAAGTCTCATGGTTTAAAATTACATTTATATATTGATTACTCCAAAATTGTATCTTCAGCTCAGTTCTTCACATGCGCCTGTGTAGAATTCTCAAGAATTTTCTTGTTTTCCACCTCTACATTGATTAATCCAACTAGACATTCCTATTCTTTGTAATTCAAAATGAGAACCAATCACATTTGTATTGTTAGACCTGTTCTAACAACAACATATGCATGTACGTGTGTGTGTGTGTGTGTGTGTGCATGTGTGCAGATGTGACATAACAAGAGATATACACTTTGTTTATGTGTCAGGTTCCTGAGATAGTGCTCCTAAGTCCTGTGGAATTTCCTGGGTGATAGAAGAGTATTTTGTTCTAATGAACAAACTCTTGTCAAATCCCTCAATAACTTCAGCATGGCCTAACCCTGTATCAGTTGAACCCGTATTTGACCTGTAACTGATCACAATGGTTCAGATAATGAACCATTGACCAAAGCCTGCCATGTGATAGAACCACCAGTAAATGGATTGAATGGTCACTAGAAAGACTGAACCTCCGTTAGAGACTTTGAACTTTCAGCCCCATTCCCTGCAACCTCCAAGGAGGAAAGAGGGGCTGGCAATTGAGCTAACAGTCAATCATGCCTACATGATGAAACTTCTATAAAAACTCCTAAACAATGGGGCTTGGAGAACTTCTGGATTGATGAACACAAGGTACTGGGAGGTAGTGTGCCCAAAGAAGACATGGAAGCTTCACACATCTCCTGGCATGTTTTGCCCTATGGACCTCTTTTATTTGGTTGCTCTTGAGTTGTATCCTTTACAATAAATCAGTAATAGTAAAGTGCCGTCCTAAGTTCTGTGAGCTATTCTAACAAATCGTTGAACCTGAGAATGGGATCATGGGAATCCCTGGTTTATAAGCAGCTGGTCAAAAGTACAGGAGACTGTGACTTGCCTTTGTCATCTGAAGTGGGAGTAGTCTTGAGGGACTGAGTCCTTAACCTGTGAAGTTTATGCTAGTTCTGGATAGTCAGTGTCAGAACTGAATTGAATTGCTGGACATCCAGTTAGTGTATGAAGAGTTGGAAGATTGCTGCTGTTGGAAAAAAAACGGAGAGTAAATTATATGTGTGTATATGTATAATCATAGAAAATCAAGTTGGAAGGGCATTTTTGCATTCATTTTTCTGACATTCTTTTTCTGCAATATCCACAATACACATATACCACATCAAGTCCCATTCTTGTAGCTCTATTTTGGAAATCCCCAATTAGTATAAAGGTCTTTCTCAGAATGAGTACATATTGACCAGAGATAGCACTTGCTCTTTAAGCAATTTTTTAAACAAGATAAGCATTTTCAGTTCTCTGATCTATGCGTCCTCTATGATAGTAACCCTTCTGCACTATCACCTGTGACCTTATATCAGTGGAAACCTTTTTGGCCCATAACTGATCACGACGGTTCAGACAATGAACCATTGACCAAAGCCTGCCATGTGACAAAGCCACCAGTAAATGGGTTGCATGAATATTATCAGATTTAATCCTTATAGCAACTTTTTAAGGTACACGTTACTACATACATTTCATAAATGAGAAAGAGGGCATATTTAAACTTGCTATGCTTTATTTAGTAAGTGGAAGCCAAATTAATGTCCAGAACCTTCTTAACTTTCTACTACAGCAAGATCCTTCTTTCTGGAGCTAATTCTACTCCTGTTTGCCTCCTCATAACTGAGAAGTCCCTCATTCCTCATCTTTTGTGAGGCATCACGATTCTGCTTTTTAATTAAACCTGCATTATTTTCCTTACTTTGTCCAATGACACATAGCCACGGTTATTACAAAACTGTTGGGAAGGACATTAGAACAACCTTTTAGAACAGGCTGTTTTACAAAATACTAGGCTTGAAATTAGGTAATCATTTTGCAAAAGGGAAAATAAAGAAAGAAAGGAAAAAATTATCTAGTTAGAACAACAAAAAGAATGAATACCTAAAAACTGAAATTCTCAAAATTACACTCACCCACCAAAGCAAGAGCCAAATGAAAGTCACAAACATTTAATTCATGCTCTGGGATGAGTATACAAAAAGTTAGAGAGAAGAGTGAGAGACACTGTTTTCTCTCTATGATCTTAACACTTAATAATTCAGTAACATAAGTAAAAATGTAACTATAATGCAAGACAAGGTAAGAGAAATGCTGTAAGAAATGTATAAGTGAAGTGCTTCAGGGAGTTGAAAGAAAGGTCTGTGCCAGGGCAAATAACAGTGCAGAAACTAGAACTACAAAATAACACAGAAAGAATGTTTTTAACCAAAGAGTAGACATTTCTTCCCGGCTCTGGGGAAATTGCTCATTGGTAGGGCAGCCTTCAAGAGTAGCATAACACTAAACAGAGGCAAGGCCAATATTAAGCAAATTTGATGGCTGAAACAGTTTTCTGCTCCTGGGCCTATAATTTAATGTCATTATTGGGCCTTTGAGGCTAATCCCACTAGAACAAGTCTAGGGACTAACAGCAGAGGACAAGGAGAGTGGTGCTGAAGGAGCAGCAGCAACCTCTGCTAAATTCTGAAACTTAGTATTTAGATAATCTCTTGGGAACCAAATTCCAACCATCAGAGGCATTTTATGACTGTAATATATTAAACTTATATGAGTAGCAGCACAGGTGTGTCTTGAGCTATAAAAACTGAAAACAAACTCCTAATAGTCATAAGAAGGTGGAAGAACGTCATTTCTTTCTGTTGTATAATGGAAATACACCTAAGGCCTGGAGTGTTTTCTGTTGTATAATGGAAATACACCTAAAGCCCTTAGAGTGTTGAATAAGTAAAAACATCAACAAAATGGACTGTGTCATTTTAATTTATAAACAGAGCTTGTATTTTACACTTTATTTTTTATAAGCAGAGGTTAAATTTTGCAGATATATATTGCTTTCTTACACAACACATGCATTTAGTTTGAGCAACTAATCTGACTTTTTAAGAAATAATTCATTTTATAGATCTTTGTTATATAACTGTTATTTTGAACAAAGAGCCTGACAGCTAACAAATTTTTATGGGATATAGGATATTTTCATTACAAAGTTAAATATAGATAAACTCCATTTATTTTTCTTTTTTTATTATTATTATACTTTAAGTTTTAGGGTACATGTGCAAAATGTGCAGGTTAGTTACATATGTATAAAAATAAAGCAGTCCCTTTAAACTGCTAATCACATTATGATTGATCTTTATTTTGTTTATCTAAGAAAAGATGAAAGCCTGGTCACTCCAGGCATGTGACATTGTCGACAGACTTTTCAGCACTCCATTAATTTATGGCTATTCAGTGGCAACTGAAAAATACTCAGGTGGCTGATGGTAGACGTCCCAATGATTTACTTACAACATCTGCCATCCGATTACATAGGCTCCATTCAGCAGTCAGATTCTTGTAAAATGGTGTTCCCAGTGAGTTCCTTCCCCGTGCTAGTCAGTAATGAGTGACACTGAACTTCAGATTGGTATTGAAAGAGTCTGTCTCCTAGGAGAATAAATTAACTTTTCCAAATCATATCATATTTAGCCAGGGAGTTAAAAGAAGACGAAGAAAGAATGATAAAAGGAAAAATAACATAAAAATAATTGCAGGAATCTTAGCCCCTAGAACCTGTCAAATCCTATAGTACACTTTTATTTTTTTAAGAGAGCAATTTTTCAGAATAAGTATCTGTGGGCATAGCCTCGACATTCTGATATTTATTTGTGAAAGAAATGATTGTAGGTAATTGACTATAATTTGTTTTTATTACCTCCAGGGAAAGCAAGAAATATAGGTAAGCACATGTTTGTGGACTAAACTTGGCTAATTATGGTTTAATATTTAATAAAAGAAAATAATAATCTCAGATTTCTATCATAAGGATCAAACTTAATAAAGCAACGGATTATATAAATAAATATTGTAGCAATTAATTGATACTAAAACCAATTAGTTTCCAATATATTTATGACCCACTATAAGCTTATTTAATAATAAAAAGGAACACAACAGGAAGAATCGGATCTTAATTCTACATTGAAGTAGACTCTCTCTAAAAGTGGTGTCTGCTGAGATCTGTGAATGTTTAAGAGACACTATGAGTTTTTCAAGGCATAGCATAATAAAACCAAAAGCAAGTTTAGAGTTGATTTAGAAAAAACAATGCTTTTTTTTTAGGTTACAGCAAGACATTTGGCACAGAATTAAACTTCTTAAATAAATACAACACAAAGAGCTCATCTACAAATCTTTCCTTTGTATTATTATGTACTTGACACCAAGATATGGTTGGGGTGAGAAAACAGCCTCTATTTCCATCATGTGCCAGCACTGTATCAGGACATCACAGTTTTCTTCTCTTCCCAAAAGCAAACCCAAAACAGCATCGAGGTCAGCCCTGCCAATTCTAGAACTCAGGCTGGACTCCTGCCTCTTCAGCTTATTTGCTGAGTGACCTTGGCCTCATCCTCCTCAGTTTTCTCATCCATAAAATGGAAATAATTTACCTACCTCATAGGTTTTTTGTGACTGATAACTACTGACTAAAATGACTAAATGTATGTGAAATCTTTGGATAGGGCCTGGCATACAATAAGTGCTATATAAGCATTAATTATAAAATGGGTATTTAACACAACACGTGGACATCATTTTACCTCCCCCAAACGTCTCCTTTTACGTCTTTCTGGGATCCTCTATTGCAGACTTTGTCTGAGCACCCCACCACCTTTTTTTCCTCTGTCCACACCAGGGTCACTGACTCTAGTCTTCTCTGCCCAGTAACCATCCCACACCAATCATCTCTATGCATTGCTCCATTTCTTACACACAACAACTCAGCTTTGTCTCAGCTTCTCCAAACCTGTATCCTCTCACCTTCACTTAGTGTTGTCTTCATATACATGAATGTATGCTATCGTAAATACTGAATTTGTTTCCTTTCAGTAGACAAAAGATCTTCTATAACCAGTATTCAGTATTCTAAGAAAGTGAGTAGGTAATTATGAACAAATTTTTTAAAGAAATTATAAGTTACATTTTGGTAACATAAACAATATTTAATACCATTAATGTGATAAATTATTTATAGTCATAAATATCCATCACCCCCAGTAACTTGACAACGTTAAAAGAAAAATTGAACATATGAATTGATTAACAACTGTTAGTTTACTGTAGTAATTTAGCATGGGGCACTGGAAATAAACTTCTTAACTTGTTTAGGCTATTTAGTACATAAAAATTTATGATTATAATTTTTAGTTAAGTTCTATGTCCAGGTACCTACAGGCAAGAAAAGGTATTCTTTAATCAGGACTTTATAAACACTAAAAGAAGGCTGTATATACATCTATTTGTATAAATCATTTCAGACAATAGTGTTTGGTACTTTTTTCAGACAGATAGATAATATGAACTAGAAAAAATACAGTCCATTTCACCTAAATTTTCAATGCTTCCCAATTCAGAAAATAGTGTCAACTTGAAATAATTAAATGACTGTAAAAAAATTATCTTCATGAAAGACAGTATAGATTATCTTTTCTCAGTGTTCCCTGTAGACTATACACTATGAATATTTTTTGTATTAATATTCATTAGAACATAAAACTGACTGTAGAAAATGGTCACTCCTCATTCCACCTCCAACTTAACCCATGATTTTTCTCATTTCAGATGTTAAAGTTGTGAGTTTCTATCACTTAGATTTCTACTGGTCCAGTAATGTTTGCATTTCCTTGCACAGATCTGAGGTTTTCTGCTTCTAAAACAATATGAAAGAATGCCTGTGCTAGTTACCACTTTCTAGGATTAGTTGATCTCTCTGTGGAGCTGTATGGCACTGTCTGGTACTCCTTGTGTATTTGCTGAAGTGTTATGAGCAAGACAAAGGAAAAGAATACCTTGATTTGAGAGAGCAGTAGGCAAATTGAGTCAAAATCAGGAAAGACTCTCATTAAATTTATGATAATTTACATCATTTTCAAACACTCTATTCTACTAGCTGCAGAAGTTAAACAATTTTACTTATAGCAGCTCTACCAACTTGGCAGACAAAATTAACCATCACAGGAGTCAGACACCGCAGCACCTGCAAAAGGATGATCATGGAGTCCACCAGGATCAGTTTGCAAGAAGAAATGTTGGGCTTCCTATAAACGTCTACTTATCCTACGGGAAGGAAGACTACCCCCCAACAAAAAGCAATGGACATGGGCTAGTGTGAGTGGAAGAATTTTATCTGCTGCTCAGAATTTCCTCTTGTCCAGTCTTCATGGCATGTTCTTGACTGGTGGCTAAGCATAGATGAGGTCAAAGAAAAAATAAAAACATCTCAAAAAGTTCCTTTCACTTCACTTGCTGGGTGAAACTCATGGCACAAGGTGGTAGTATAACTTTCTGGTATTTTCAGGAGTGATGGAATATGGCATCAGCACTTTTGAGACGATGTCTCTGCAGTCTAAGCACAGTTCATGGGAGCAACTATAGCCTTGGAGGCTGATATCACCACAGGTAGGAAGGCAGGTGGAGTGGAAATTGGCATATGCTACACTGCTTTTGAGCATGAAAGAAAAAGAAGGGGAAGAAGAAAAAAAAAAAAACACTTCTCACAGAACCAACAGAAAAGCTATGAGAAAAATCAAACAATACTGCAAGTTGTAAAAAATAGTGAGAGAGGTTCTATTACCTTTTAAAGGATTTTAGTAGTCATTTCCTGTTGCTACTTTCCCATTTTTGTAGGATTTTACTATAATAATTAAATCTGAAGGTCACCAAATAAGGAAAAAGAATGTAAATAAGAAAATTTTTGATGGGGATTCAAGGTATTTCAATCCAAGTGCCTTTTTTTTTCCTTCTTAAATTAGCTTGTTCTCTTAAACTCACTCACTATTTTACAGCTACTTCTTAAAAAGGGGAAAAAAAGACAATTAAATAGACAAGAATATACAGTCTTAGTTTTTCTTTACTTTTGCTCCTTGCAGAAGTGAATTACTATTTTCAGAAACATTTTCTTATGGGAGTCATTAGTCATTCTGGCCTGCATTGGGGGGAGGCCCTAGTGACATTCTTTATGCCTACCAATGATATTATAAACAGTTGTCACAAATAAACATGCAATTAATTTAGTATTCTAAAAGTTTTCAGTTTCTTCCATCCATACTTTGAGGTACCTCTTTACCTGATTTGAACATAATTTAAATATATTGCATTTAGTAAAATCAGAATATAAAAAAGGAGTAGCAAGAATAATTATATTTTTAAAATATGCACTAGATATAAAAAACAAAAATATTGATTTAATCTAATTAATAACCACGTGTCAAGATTTAAAAAATCAATTTTTTATGACATATTAAAAAATTTATAAAACAGTTAAAATATTTATAGAATTCATAAGTAAAGCACTTAGCAATTAATTAAAACTTGAAATATGAAAATGTAGTCTACCAGACTCCATTTTTTCTACAAATATCAAAATAAACTATATAATCTTTAAAAGTCTGATGAGTCTGTCAATATAATGTACAAAATGACAGTTTATATTTTAATATTAATCACATAAAAAGGACAGTGATGTGCTATTAAGACATATTATCTAAAAGCGAGTAGCGTTCTCTCTATATATCCTCCTATTAAACATAAGATAAAATACTTGTAAAAATATTTTGTTCCATTTTTAAGCTAACCAGTCTGTCCAGCAGGTGTTATCCCTTAGCAACAAGAGTTGATTAGTCCCTTGATTATTGTGACAAATGTGAGAGTCTCATTCTGTTTCTCCTACAATATGAGAAACAAAAAACTGGAAATACCACAACTTCAAACTTGCAATGTCGATAAACCAAATTCAATACAAACAAATATTTATTGAGAAGCTACTGTGTGTCAGGGAGAGTATTACATAGCACAGGAAAATAAATATGAATACAAACCCCTGCTTGCAAATAAAAAATTCTCTGCTTGCAAAGAATTAGA
This sequence comes from Pongo abelii, assembly GCF_028885655.2. Classification (NCBI taxonomy): domain Eukaryota; kingdom Metazoa; phylum Chordata; class Mammalia; order Primates; family Hominidae; genus Pongo; species Pongo abelii. Next base: position 92,703,234 of record NC_071991.2, read on the forward strand.
CAGGTACTAAAATAACTATTATAGGCCAGGCATGGTGGCTTACACCTGTAATCCAACAGTTTGGAAAGCCGAGGTGGGATGATCACTTAAGCCCGGGAGCTTGAGACCAGCCTGGGCAACATGATGAAACCTCGTCTCTACTAAAAAATACAAAAATTAGCCAGATGTTGTGGCGTACACCTGTAGCCCCAGCTACTCAGGAATCTGAGGTGGGAGGATCGATTGTACAGGAGATTATGGCTGCAGTGAGCTGCGATTGTGTCACTGCACTCCAGTCTGGGTGAGAGAGTGAGACCCTGTCTCAAAAATTAAAAAAAAAAAAACAAAAAGAAAATAACTCTTATATTTAAAAAAAATCAGACAAGGGCAGGGCCATATGAGAATTGACAAGGTCAGCTTCTACTTGAAAATGGCTCCACATATAATAATTTCAAAAGTTAACATTTTTAAGAAAAGCACTCAACTGTTTTAAAAATTACATACTGTACTAACTGATTGTTCAACATGAAGTGTAGTTAGATACGCAATGGATTTTTTTTTTAATTTTGTTTCCTTTCAGAACACAGTGATGTACATATGACATGGTTTGTAGAAACTTAGGGATCTCAAAGGAGAACACTATATGTACAAAAAACAGTCTCGTGTGGTTATGGTAGGATCTGTAACCATTTGTTTTCAGTTTATTAATTTATTCAAAGAAAAAAGCTAATTTTGACATTTTTTGATGAGAAAACAAATGATATTCATTGAATTTATTTCATAATGTATGTATAAATATAATTATTGCCCCAAATTTCCATCAAACACTAAATTCTTTAATAAGATGTGGATAAATAATGCTGACTTTGATTTAAAAATTTGGTAAATGATAGAGAATTAAATATCTACTTTGTAAGCAGGAGTGTGTGCATTTGTGTATGTGTGAGTTTGTGTCATGCTTGAAGGAATTTTTTCTCTATACCTAACTTAAGAAATGTAAGGGCCAGGCACTGTAGCTCACGCCTGTAATCCCAGTACTTTGGGGGACAGACGTGGGCAGATCACTTGAGGTCAGGAGTTCGAGACCAGCCTGGCCAACATGGTGAATCCCGGTCTCTACTAAAAATACAAAAAAAAAAAAAAAAAAAATTACCTGGGTGTGGTGGCGTGTGCCTGTAACCCCAGCTACTTGGGAGGCTGAGGCAGGAGAATCGTTTCAACCCTGGCTGTGGAGGTTGCAGTGAGCTGAGATCACGCCACTGCGTGATCACTTCAGCCTAGGCAACAATAGCAAAACTCTAACTTAAAAAAAAAAAAAAAGTAGGCATTCCTTTTACTCCCATGGATAGTCTAGGAAATTATATAGCCTAGATTATAAAAATATTAAAATAGTTATGAAGTTCTTGTCAATTTGACCCCACCCAATTTTTATAAAGATTTAACTTTTTTCACTTTTATTTTAAGTTCAGGGGTACATGTACAGGTTTGTTATATGAGTAAACTCAGGTCACGAGGGTTTGCTGTACAGATTATTTTGTCACCCAGGTATTAATCCTCGTACCCATTAGTTATTTCTCCTGATCTTACCCTTCCTCCAAGATCTAATATTTAAATTCATATGAAAATAACTATACACTTACCATGCTCAAAATTCTGATGAATTAAATTTAAAGCTATATTTATTATTAAATTTTGTTATATAGTAATACTTGTCTATAATTGATAGTACATTAAAAAGTTAGCAAAGCAGGCCAGGCCTGGTGGCACAAACCTGTAGTCCCAGTTACTCAGGAGGCTGAGTGGAGGAGATTCTTTGAGCTCAGCAGTTCAAGGCCAGCCAGGACAACATAGTGAGACCCTGTCTCAAAAAAAAAAAAAAAAAGAGTTAGCAAAGGTAGAACTGGCTTTTAAAAAAGTGTTATCTAATTATATTTAAAGTGGATAGTGAATAATAACTTACACATAATAATATAAAATTAACACTCCCCACCCCCACCAAAAAAGTTTCCAACAAATGCCATCAGGCAAAATGAGGATAAAGACCAATCCAGCTAAATGGCTTTCCATGGCTGTTGGTAAAGAGATGAGGAGAGGGGAAAGGAAAGACCTTAAAGGTAAAGAAAATCAGAGAGACAATTTCAAAGAAGGATTTTGCCTCCTTTCCTCTTGCAAAGTTTGTTATGTTCCCAATGATAATACCAGAAAGAGAAAAGAATTTTAGATTGAAGAAAAAGAAGGAAGTAACCGTATTGTGATTTACTGAAAAGGGTAGAGAAGTGCATTCCAATGTGGTTTTGCCTGTGAATCCCACAACACCAACCTCCATGTGATTGTTTGATTTTGTCGTTAGCTGTTCCATTATGGTCTTTTCTCCTAATTCAACTCCTAAATCTGCAACATTGGTCATTTCCTTTCCTTTCTATTTAGAGCATGTCATACAGTATTTCAATTATTAAATCAATAAGTACTAAATACTGAAACTGTACTATAGGCAAGGCATTGGGCAGCAGAGGAACTTTCGTTTCCTTGCATGTCACCTAGGGATTTCGTGTTTCACCACGCTTTACCACCAACTTCACTCTAACATGTTTTGTTTTTCCTTGGTGCAGGGATGTCTTTCCAAAGCCCTAAATAAAAACAGGCAGGACTCTGTATTCTTGTGGAATTCCCAGACATATATAATATACCACCGTATTTTTTTTTTTTTTTGAGATGGAGTCTTGCTCCGTCACCCAGGCTGGAGTGCAGTGGTCCAATCTTGGCACACTGCAACCTCTGCCTCCCAAGTTCAAGCAATTCTCCTGCCTCAGCCTCCCGAGCAGCTGGGACTACAGGTGCACACCACCACACCCAGCTAATTTTTGTATTTTTAGAAGAAACAGGGTTTCACCGTACTGGCCAGGCTGGTCTCAAATTCCTGACCTGGTGATCCACCAGGTGTGAGCCACCATGCCTGGCCACCACCATCCTCTTCATCCTTTTGGTACAGGAGAGATCCTCCTAAGATTATGGGAATGCCTGAATACACAATATCCAAAACTGACTAGGTGAGATTGACAGCAGGTTATTAGTTCCATAGATTCATAGCCTGGGGGAAAAGGATCCTACACACCACACAGGGCCACTGGGGGTGTTGTGAGAGGTCATGGGAGGCAGGCTTTGTAATGTCAAGAGGATGAGGCGCCACCAGACTCCAATGGGAGAGCGTGATTGCTTTATTTGAATAATTTGGTGATCTGGCAGGAAGACTGAAGCCAGATACTCAGAAATAAGCAGGAACTATGCCTGGTCCTTGTGATAAGGAGGGTTGTTTGGCTACAGGACCTTATCCACAGGAGCAGAGTGGGAAGGGCAACTTGACGTTAGGTCATTCAAGTCCCTCTCAGTTTTCCCCAAATGTTAAGCACACATAATACTAGCTCTTAATCTTAGACCTTATGCTATACTCCCATAAACACCCAGAGAACAAACTTTGGCTGCATGCATGTGAATACTAAATATTCCTCTTCATCTCTGTCTCACTCCTATTTTCTGCAACAATCTCTGTGATCAGAATGGACTTCTTCAAGCACTTTATAACCACTTGCCAATATAGAACAGAAAGCCTTAAACTCAATTGTATATTTTCCATACTAAGGGAGAAAGTTTTGAGTTGAACCCTCCAGGCTTGATTCTTCACATGCTAAAAGAAAAGAGAAAGGCTTTGGAAAATCTTATCTGAAGATAGAAGCCTGGCTTAAAGTCTTGTCTCGCCAAGGAGGTCAACTGCCCGTCAGCCCTTACTTTGGAGAGGCAAACATTGGAATTTATATTAGGATGAGAACTTTCAAGAACAGGTTTTTGGCAGGGATTAAAGTGCATTAGTTTAATATTTGTCAACAGATTGTCTCATATATCTTAGAATCTCTGCACTGTCCATAAATTTTGAACACCTTTTATATAAATACATCTTTATCACACACCAAAACAATCACTTTTTAAAAATTCTACAGTCTTGAACTTTTTTCTTCATTAATTTATTTTTTGTACTTAAGTGACTGTATACATGGCTCTGCTACCCTCAGAGTTAAGTAGTATAAAAGATGCTGAAAGCTGAATGCTGAACAAGTGGTGGGGTGTTTAATGAGATGAAGACGTGAAGACAAGGAATTCAGTTTTAGGCATATTCATTTTGAAGTACTGTGAGACACCAATAAAAAGGCCTAGTCTGGAGTTCAGAGAGAGGGAAAGGTTGCAACCCATGAGTTTATATGTAGTAATAAGAATCACATGAGTAAATGAGATTTCTTATGAAAACACATATGAGAAGCCCTGGAAACGTGACAGTTAGGTTCCCTGAGCCAGTAGTACTGAGAGAGAATACACTAATAGTAACTTTCCAGATTTTCCAGAGTAATGCTGAGCGAATGCTCCCGTCTCGGGAGTCAAATTATAGATAGTTACCTGTGCTTGCTATTAGGTTGCTGCAAAAGCAAATGTGGTTTTTGCCATTACTTTTCATTACTTTTTAATTAAAAGTAATGGCAAAAAAAGTAATCAATTTTGCACCAAGCTAATATTATGTTTTATTTCTGTCACCATATGTCTGGAGTTTACCGAAGCAAACTTTTTATTTTTTGTACCTCTGAACAAGTGTCAGAATACGTTCACAGCCTCCCTATGGGGTTCTTCCACTCTAGCTACATGAGCCAAAACTCTTCAGCTTCACCCAACTTGTACCTTTACTTTGATATTGGATCTTCAGTGACAGGGAGGATATATTTCCAGAATATTCATTAAAAGAAATATGCACTCTGTACTGATACCTGGAGTCTCCAGAACGTGTCTCTCTATCAGATAGGCAAGAAGAGTATCTGTGATGGTTGTGTTTCCAAAAGGAGTATTTTATGTTTTCTTGGCCTGATGGGGAAGCACAGCTTTCCACTATACATTTAAAATCATGGAGGAAACATGCTCTCTCTCAGAGTATTTAAAAACTGCTCTGCCTACTGAAATATTAGAATAATATTTTAAAATGTTTTCTCTGCTTCACATTTGTGACATTTGCACAGAACTTCAAACATAATGCATTTATAAGATCCAGTTTATAAATGCTCTGTTGGAATTCATTGATAGTCCCATGAGTCTCATAAGAAAAAGGAAACAAGAAATAGTGTCACTATGTGCTTTGTTTTCAACATATTAACTAAACATTACAAGAGCAGATTAGAAAAGCGATCACTTTATTTAGTTGAGAATTACCCACTTGAATCCCTAAAGATCAGTTATTGTAACATGTTCTATAAGATTTCCACTAGGAGTCTTAAATGAGTCAATAAAAGGTCATGTTTATATGTGTTAAAAACACTTGAAAGAATAATATTAACATAGACTCTTATGCCGTGCCCACACTTGCCCAGTAAAAGGTATTTCTCTAGGAAATATGTTGCTTTTGACATCAGTATTCTTAAAAATGTGCAATAGATATAAACGTTGAAAACCACTTTCATTTTGTTTTGATTTACTAGCATTAAAGAGAAGCCAATGTTAAGTTCATTGGTGTGGAAGGAGGTCTTATTTAATGGCATATTATTGATATTCACTATTCCATTCATAGATGCAGAAAGCCTTCACAGTCCATAAGTACGGTGATACTCCAGCACAATTTTTTTTTTTTTTTTTTTTAAATCTGGCAAGGTAGACAGATACAGTTTGCCCTCCATATCTGTGGGTTTCATGTTCATGCGTTCAACCCAACTGCAGATAGAAAATATTAAAAAAAAATTATACTAAGTTCCAGAAAACAATACTTTAATTTGTTGTCACTGAGTACTTCACTGAATCCATTTGAATGATGTGATGTGTAGGCATTGTATTAGGTATTATTATTATTAATTATTATTATTATTTGAAACAGAGTCTCGCTCTGTCACCCAGGCTGGAGTGCAGTGGTGCGATTTTGGCTCACTGCAAACTCTGCCTCCCGGGTTCAACCAATTCTCCTGCCTCAGCCTCCTGAGTAGCTGGGATTACAGGCACACACCACCACGCCTGGCTGATTTTTGTATTTTTAGTAAAGATGGGACTTCACCATGTTGATCAGGCTGGTCTCGAACTCCTGACCTCATGATCTGCCCACCTCGGCCTCCCAAAGTGCCGGGATTACAGGTGTGAGCCACCGCACCCAGTCTGTATTAGATATTATAAGTAATCTAGAGATGACTAAAAGTACACAGAAGAAGTGCACAGGTTATATGCAAATACTAAGCCTTTTTCCATAAGGGACTTGAGTATCTGCAAATTTGGTATCCACAAGGGTACTGGACTCAATCCCCCACAGAGGCTAAGGGACTGCTATATTAACAAGATAGGGAATTCTTAGAAGATAAATTGATGCATATAATTGAATTTGCAAAAATTCTATGCATTTTGCAAACATAAAAGTATATGGAGTTTTATTTTTATGAAACATTCTAGATCACTAAGTATATTATGATCTGTAGTAAAGCTAGATTTAAAAGCTTTCCTAGTCTCAGAATACAGGTCTCATATACCTGCACTGTAAAATGATGTATTAAAGTATGTAACATGAGTTAAAAGTTAAAGAGCCAGAAGTGAAAATAGTAAAAATGTTAATAATAAAAAATTCCACTTAAAAATACATAAAAACCCTATCATTTCTCATTTTTGATAAACATCTAATCGTGCATCGAAAAACTTAATGTGTCTGCAATTCTTCTCTTAGGCCCAGCCCAGATTGGTATGGCCTTTCCCTTTATTATTTTTTAAAGAAATGTCAGTAAAATTTATACTTTTTGGTAATTATTTATTTTTTTGAGTTTTTTAAATCATATCGAGAAAAACACAGAGTTCTTTGGTTTACAATTATTACAGTTTGGGAGTAATCTTCTAGAATTTAGGGCCTAAGATTAAGTAATCATTTGAGACCAAAGTTGAGTGTACCCTTTTACTATGATTTTCAATCTGTTGAAAAAATGGTGTACACACACACATGCACATACATATGCACATACATATATATACACACCAAAACATTTATGTATTTACACCAGTCTCAGGAGTAAGCAATGAAATAAGAGTCTTTTGGAAAGAGGAGAGTTCAGTGCAACCAAGATTAGGGTATATCTGCCCTGTGCCACCAAGAGAGTCCTGATTCCCTAGGTGTCTACCTGGGATCTTGCAAGTAAGCAGATTTACTTACTTTGGGATTTCTGGTATTGAGTAATTGCTACCAGAAAACTGAGAAATTCTTGGGAATTCCATTCCACAAGCCAAAATACAGAAGTTTGAACCATAATTAGAATACACAACAGAAACCAGAAAGTTTGAACAGATTTAGAACCAGACTGATGCTCCCATTTCCGTCTATATCTCTAAGGCTCTACACGAAAGGTAATTTACAGACTTGCAGTTATGAGGATTCACACTCTGCGGGTGACCTTTACTGTCTTATGGGAGTAACAAAGATTGAGGTCTCAAAATTATAATGATGACTGATTGGTGACTCAATCCCTGGCATTTCCCAGACCTCAGACTCTAGTGGGAGTAAGATAAACTAAATCTAGCATTCATTTCCAAAGGATACTCCCATATTACTCAAAACCTTGGGGACTGAATGCTGTTCAGCACTTGCTTTGGTCATGGTAAATCAAAACAATTAATGATTACTGTTACTATAAAATTATTTATTCCCTGTAATGAAGAAAAAGGAGCAAAGGGTTAAGGAATCTATTCTTAAACAGGCATGCATTTTTCCTAGGAATTTTCCCACTTGCAAACTCTGAAGTTTTACAGAAGAAAGTAAGGTGAAATCTTCTTTCCCCAAATGCAAGAGAATTTGTTAAGCAATAAGGCCAAGTAAGTGTTCATAATGATATGCTGAAAGAGAGCAGTACACAAAATGAAAATTGATGTCACTAGGAATAATGGAAAAGTTGTTTTAGTTTTAGGAAATTGGAAGAGTGATATTATTTCAAGGACAGTTTGTGAGAGGTGAAGATGGATGGTCTTTTTAATTAATTAGATAATCTTTAATAAGCATTTGTCACACTATATATTGAGATCCTTTTCATAGTTTTGAAAAAAATAACAGCAGGAGATAATATTCCACATGCTGCCTAGATGTTCATCAAATTCTTCTTTTGGGACAAAACACAGAACGACTCCAAATTCTTGCAGCTGGATTGAGTAGATTTCTTGCTTCTGATCAATGGAAGTGGATGACAATAATATATGTACTTTCTGGTCTGTCTCCAGGGTCCCTTTTTGATCCTTTCTAGAAGCCATGAGTTTAAATTACCAGGACTGTAACCTGAAAAGAGACTGAATTTCTGAGTACTTGCTTGAAGGTAAACTGCTGTCTTAGTCAGTTTAGGCGACTATAACAAAATACTACAGACTGAGTTACTTAAAATCAACAAAAATTAATTTATCGTAGTTCTGGATGCTGGAAATCTGAGATCATGGTACCAACATCATTGGATTATAGAAAGGACCTGGTTATAAACTACCAACATCTCATTGTATCCTCACATGGTAGAAAAGGAATGAGCTAGCTTTCTGGCCTCTTTTTATAAAGACACGAATCCCATTCATGAGGGCTCTTTTATCATGACCCAATCACTTCCCAAAGGCCTTGCCATCACACTGGAGGTTAGGATTTCAACATTCGGGTTTGGCAAGGGGGCACGAACATGCAGCCCACGACAATTGCCAAAGAGTGTCAATTCCAATACACACTAAACCAATACAATCTTGACAAGAGCAAGAAATAAACATTGTTGTTACTAAGCCACTAGGATTTCATGCTTTATTTTTAACCATCGCATAACTTATCCTAATTCATAAATCAATATTATGAGAGCTATAGCTGTAACAAAGACATAAAACATATATTATATGTTTAGTGAACAGGAAAAGGACAGTTTGAAACCTTACAGTGAAATTTAGAAAGATGATGAACCATATTTTGCAAAAGCAAACATTTGATAAAACTTTTGCATATAGTAACTTGAAAGCAGACAACTCCTATTCCTATTTCCTATTCATCTGGAAACTTTAGGGGATATAGTTGGAAAAATATAGTATTATAATTAGTATATTAGTATATTTGTACTGAATTAATATATTTTGAACATTATGGACAACTTTAACAAAATATTACCATCAAAAGGAGGAAGTCAGTTTAAGAACAAATTGGCCGTTTAGCAAGCTGAAATAAAAGGGAACAGAGTTCTGAAATTCTGTGCCTTCCAGAGTTAGGAAAGCTAGCTGCTTATAGACTCCTAGCAGTTGGCGATAGAATTTTAAAAGGATTGAACAAGATCCAGTGAAATGTCTCAAATAAATGTAATAAATCAAAGCTGAAACGAATAAGCTTAGGCATGGTTTCCCACTCATTTTCCTAAATAGGTGTTTACCATTAAAGTAACAGGTAAGCAAGTTGGTGAAAAGCAATGAAGTAGAGAAATTTGAGAACCACATCTGGAAAAGAACTCTGAGTATGTGATTACTGGTACATGTAAAATTAGAATAAAACAAATCAGCAGCTCTCCTGATTTGAGAAAATTTTATTGTCAAAAAGTCAGAAATTTGACTGCTTCAGAATTAAAACAAATAAGTAAATAGTAACAAACTTGAGAATCCAATTTTCCACCAGCATGAAGCACAGCCTGAATATTCCACAGCTCAGAGGAAGGTATTCTCTCTAACACTTATTTAAGATGTGGCCAAAGAGAAAAAAGGACTAGAATAAGTTTACAAATGGGTGGTGGATCGAGGAGCCATGAAGAAAAATGAATGAAATAATTTCTTCTAGGGAAATGAATTAGAGCTTAATACAGGAAAATGAATTAGGGCTTAATACAGGAAATGAAATAGCACTTAAAACAGTTTAATGCACATCCCATGCTCAAGGCTGGAGACCTTGACAATGTCTTCCCAGTCAGATTTCAGAATTGCCATGAGCAGAGATCTACTGTGTGTCTTCCATTCTCCCCCTTTATGAATAGGAATTTTTAGGCATTTGTGTGTGTGTGTGTGTGTGTGTACATGTGCGTGTATGTGAAAGAGAAAAAAAGCAGTTATATCATGTTTCTCTCCCAGGCACAATCAGAATATTTTAAATGAAGACTAATGATTAGTAGAGAGCTAAATTTGTAGTCTAAATTGCATTCAAAGTCAAATCACATCATTAGTTATATAAAAGACATTGGGCTTGGGATTATGAATCCATGTCTCTTTCTGTCTTATTCTTCATAAAAATTGAAAATTGACTTCTGATGAGCTTTTTAAGTGTTTTGAAGTAAACTGTAAAAATTATCTTCTACCTGCTTCTAATTAATGCAATGAGGTGAGATCAAACCATTTATGAACTCTTGCTTTACCAGTAAGTGGTGTCTCTTAGACTATATCAAGAAAGAAATTTGAAACAAGTTAACTTTTAACTTAGAACTTGATTTTAAAATTAGGTGTCATTCTTCAGAAACCATAAATTATTTTATGCTAACACTGTATTTATTTCCTTGGCAATGTCAAAGAGACTTTCTTTGAACATTTTATAATATGGCTCAGTATTTATAGTAGTGACAGTTAAAGTCAAAGTTTTCCTTCACATTTTCCTTAATATTAAGTTTCAAGATATTTTGCCACCAAACACATTTAAAGGTTTCCTATGACGAGTCAACAAATACAAACTGAGAACCCCACAATATAAGGCAGTATGAAAAAGGCTCATAGGAAACAAAGAGGTATAATTCAGCATAATTCACAAATTAACTATCATTCTGAAATCTTTTCAGTTTAATTGGAGATAATGTAGCAAAAGAAATACATGGATTATAATTGTCAAATGAGTGATAATAACAAAAATCTATGTGTAATTCTTCAAAGTATCTTTGCTTTCATATACATTGTATCAATGGTTCTTCATTAAAAGTATACAGGGTTATTATCCTCTCCTTTTTTTTAAAAAAATAGATTCATTCCTATTTGAATTCAATAGAGGAGTGCTTCTCCACTGTCTTGGTTCAGGGACAAATACTCAAACTGATTTTATTTAATAATACTTGGGTGGGATGTTGAAGACAGGTTTTCCTTTTCATACATTTGGGGGGTCCAGGATTCATCTTCTGATTTTTTTGGGGATTGTGACTGTCTTGAAACAATATAAGGATTGGCTACATGAGGGTAACTCTAGTGAGGATGAAGCAAAGTCTTGGAAAATGTACTTTCGCTCAAGAGGGTTCACTTATGCTGAAGAGTCAGCAAGCAACGTGCTAACTGCAGGTGATGGGAGGTGCACTCTCAACACCAGTGGGAAGAGTAATAGTACGGGCCTCAGCACAACGGAGGCACAGTGCTCACTAGTTGGTTACCACACTCCCACAAGATTCCCTGGAGCTGTCCATGGGTACATCCCTTCAAGAGGACCTTGGATGCTTACCCTGTTCCTATACATCTCATCCTTTATGTCGTCCAATAATCTACCAACCTCTCTTCCTATGACCCATCATATGTCCGTGTACCTCTTACTCACTTTTGCATCACATATTTCCAATCCCATTCCTAATGGTAGATTCACTATCTCAAGTCTGTGCTACTGTATTAATCTTCCACTAATTGGTTTCTCTGCTCTACATCTCTCTCACTTCACAAACTCCACACTGCCACACTTCCTAAAACAAATCTGATGCTATTTCCTCAAATACCAGGTTTCTCAGAACAGAACTCTACCTATCTGACAGTCCTCATCTCTCACCATGCCATACTCCCACACATGGTCTGAATATATAAGATAATTTCAGGCATTCTCTCCATCCAAAATCCTACTTCAAACTATTATGTCTTTGTTCATGTTACCACTGTTTGGAAAGACCTTTTCCTTGTATTCTACATAAAAATATTCAAATATCCTCACATTAAAAAAAAAAACCCAATACATTGCTCTATCAAGAAAAGTGAATGCCTCTTACCTTGGTAATCATGTTTGTATTTTAGGCACACTTATTCTAGAGTTATTAAACTGCATTGTAATTTTTATTTGTGAATATGTCATCCTCCCACACACTATGTGAAGTGTATAAACACAGAGCAAGCAAAAATCAATAACCACAACGACCTACTACAAACAAAATTTTTCTACCTTCAGTGGCTATTATGCTTCATCAATCACACCTGCATCTTTCCTCATGGCATAACTTTATCTTGAAATACCATGGCTTTTTTTCCATATGTTAAATTTCTAAGTATCCTAAGATTCTGTTCAAATCCCATTGCTATTAGGAAACAATTGATGCATGGTGAATGACACAAATAAGATTATTTTCCTTTTTAAATATATAATTTATTCCACAGTGTTTTAGAAAAAAATTGTTCCCTGTTCTATTCTTCCATAGCACTGTATGCATCAACAAGAACACAGAATATTTTACTGTCAAAGAGAAGAAATATAGTGGATAAGAGCTGTGGCTCTGGAGACAGACAGTTGTGAGCATGAATTATGACCCAACCAGGCACTAATTTTCAACATGGGTGAATTAATTTTGATAAGACTGAGTTTCCTAGAAAAATTGATTTCATATTAGTGCTCACATTAAAAGATTGTTTTCTGCATTGTATTTATTAAAAGACACAATGTTTACATAAAGTGCTTAACAAAGTGCCAGGGAATAAGAAGTATTTCATAAATATCACCATTATTAGATGACCAGATATGCCCTACTCCAGTTTCCTAGTAATTCTGGCATTTCCAAGATGCCCTTCCCTAGAGGATGTGGAAACATCGAGAAGGAGGAGTATCTGTTATACTTAGAAAGAGCATAGAAGCAATAATAGTGGTTAAAAATCACTGTTCTACGTGGGAGGCTTCTCGGTCAAGGACTTCACTGTACCTACTTTGGATAATACCTTTAAAAATGAGTATAATTTTTTAAGTAGGCGTCTCATGTGGACCTGAATTAGAAATGGGAATTTAGGGGGAGGAGCCAAGATGGCCGAATAGGAACAGCTCCGGTCTACAGCTCCCAGCGCGAGCGATGCAGAAGATGGGTGATTTCTGCATTTCCATCTGAGGTACCGTGTTCATCTCACTAGGGAGTGCCAGACAGTGGGCGCAGGTCAGTGGGTGAGTGCACCGTGCGCCAGCCGAAGCAGGGGTGAGGCATTGCCTCACTCGGGAAGCGCAAGGGGTCAGGGAGTTCCCTTTCCGGGGTGACAGATGGCACCTGGAAAATCGGGCCACTCCCACCCGAATACTGTGCTTTTTCCGACGGGCTTAGGAAACGGTGCCCCAGGAGAGTATAGCCTGCACCTGGCTCAGAGGGTCCTACGCCCACGGAGTCTCGCTGATTGCTAGCACAGCAGTCTGAGATCAAACTGCAAGTCGGCAGCGAGGCTGGGGGAGGGGCGCCCGCCATTGCCCAGGCTCGCTTAGGTAAACAAAGCAGCCTGGAAGCTTGAGCTGGGTGGAGCCCACCACAGCTCAAGGAGGCCTGCCTGCCTCTGTAGGCTCCACCTCTGGGGGCAGGGCACAGACAAACAAAAAGACAGCAGTAACCTCTGCAGACTTAAATGTCCCTGTCTGACAGCTTTGAGGAGAGCAGTGGTTCTCCCAGCACACAACTGGAGATCTGAGAACGGGCTGACTGCCTCCTCAAGTGGGTCCCTGACCCCTGACCCCCGAGCAGCCTAACTGGGAGGCACCCCCCAGCAGGGGCAGACTGACACCTCACACGGCTGGCCAGGTACTCCAACAGACCTGCAGCTGAGGGTCCTCTCTGTTAGAAGGAAAACTAACAGAAAGGACATCCACACCAAAAACCCATCTGTACATCACTATCATCAAAGACCAAAAGTAGATAAAACCACAAAGATGGGGAAAAAACAGAGCAGAAAAACTGGAAACTCTAAAAAGCAGAGTACCTCTCCTCCTCCAAAGGAATGCAGTTCCTCACCAGCAACGGAACAAAGCTGGACGGAGAATGACTTTGACGAGCTGAGAGAAGAAGCCTTCAGACAATCAAATTACTCCGAGCTACGGGAGGATATTCAAACCAAAGGCAAAGAAGTTGAAAACTTTGAAAAAAATTTAGAAGAATGTATAACTAGAATAACCAACACAGAGAAGTGCTTAAAGGAGCTGATGGAGCTGAAAACCAAGGCTCGAGAACTACGTGAAGAATGCAGAAGCCTCAGGAGCCGATGCGATCAAATGGAAGAAAGGGTATCAGCCCTGGAAGATGAAATGAATGAAATGAAGCAAGAAGGGAAGTTTAGAGAAAAAAGAATAAAAAGAAATGAGCAAAGCCTCCAAGAAATGTGGGACTATGTGAAAAGACCAAATCTATGTCTGATTGGTGTACCTGAAAGTGATGGGGAGAATGGAAACAAGTTGGAAAACACTCTGCAGGATATTATCCAGGAGAACTTCCCCAATCTAGCAAGGCAGGCCAACATTCAGATTCAGGAAATACAGAGAACGCCACAAAGATACTCCTCGAGAAGAGCAACTCCAAGACACATAATTGTCAAATTCACCAAAGTTGAAATGAAGGAAAAAATGTTAAAGGCAGCCAGAGAGAAAGGTCGGGTTACCATCAAAGGGAAGCCCATCAGACTAACAGCGGATCTCTCGGCAGAAACCCTACAAGCCAGAAGAGAGTGGGGGCCAATATTCAACATTCTTAAAGAAAAGAATTTTCAACCCAGAATTTCATATCCAGCCAAACTAAGCTTCATAAGTGAAGGAGAAATAAAATACTTTACAGACAAGCAAATGCTGAGAGATTTTGTCACCACCAAGCCTGCCCTAAAAGAGCTCCTGAAGGAAGCGCTAAACATGGAAAGGCACAACCGGTACCAGCCACTGCAAAATCATACCGAAATGTAAAGACCATCGAGACTAGGAAGAGACTGCATCAACTAACGATCAAAATAACCAGCTAACATCATAATGACAGGATCAGATTCACACATAACAATATTAACTTTAAATGTAAATGGACTAAATGCTCCAATTAAAAGACACAGACTGGCAAATTGGATAAAGACTCAAGACCCATTAGCGTGCTGTATTCAGGAAACCCATCTCATGTGCAGAGACACACATAGGCTCAAAATAAAAGGATGGAGGAAGATCTACCAAGCAAATGGAAAACAAAAAAAGGCAGGGGTTGCAATCCTAGTCTCTGATAAAACAGACTTTAAACCAACAAAGATCAAAAGAGACAAAGAAGGCCATTACATAATGGTAAAGGGATTAATTCAACAAGAAGAGCTAACTATCCTAAATATATATGCACCCAATACAGGAGCACCCAGATTCATAAAGCAAGTCCTGAGTGACCTACAAAGAGACTTAGACTCCCACACATTAATAATGGGAGACTTTAACACCCCACTGTCAACATTAGACAGATCAACGAAACAGAAAATCAACAAGGATACCCAGGAATTGAACTCAGCTCTGCACCAAGCAGACCTAATAGACATCTACAGAACTCTCCACCCCAAATCAACAGAATATACATTTTTTTCAGCACCACACCACACCTATTCCAAAATTGACCATATACTTGGAAGTAAAGCTCTCCTCAATAAATGTAAAAGAACAGAAATTATAACAAACTATCTCTCAGATCACAGTGCAATTAAGCTAGAACTCAGGATTAAGAATCTCACTCAAAACTGCTCAACTACGTGGAAACTGAACAACCTGCTCCTGAATGACTACTGGGTACATAACGAAATGAAGGCAGAAATAAAGATGTTCTTTGAAACCAACGAGAACCAAGACACAACATACCAGAATCTCTGGGATGCATTCAAAGCAGTGTGTAGAGGGAAATTTATAGCACTAAATGCCCACAAGAGAAAGCAGGAAAGATCCAAAATTGACACCCTAACATCACAATTAAAAGAACTAGAAAAGCAAGAGCAAACACATTCAAAAGCTAGCAGAAGGCAAGAAATAACTAAAATCAGAGCAGAACTGAAGGAAATAGAGACACAAAAAACCCTTCAAAAAATCAATGAATCCAGGAGCTGGTTTTTTGAAAGGATCAACAAAATTGATAGACCGCTAGCAAGATTAATGAAGAAAAAAAGAGAGAAGAATCAAATAGATGCAATAAAAAATGATAAAGGGGATATCACCACCGATCCCACAGAAATACAAACTACCATCAGAGAATATTACAAACACCTCTACACAAATAAACTAGAAAATCTAGAAGAAATGGATAAATTCCTCAACACATACACCCTCCCAAGACTAAACCAGGAAGAAGTTGAATCTCTGAATAGACCAATAACAGGAGCTGAAATTGTGGCAATAATCAATAGCTTACCAACCAAAAAAAGTCCAGGACCAGATGGGTTCACAGCCGAATTCTACCAGCGGTACAAGGAGGAGCTGGTACCATGCCTTCTGAAACTATTCCAATCAATAGAAAAAGAGGGAATCCTCCCTAACTCATTTTATGAGGCCAGCATCATCCTGATACCAAAGCCTGGCAGAGACATAACAAAAAAAGAGAATTTTAGACCAATATCCTTGATGAACATTGATGCAAAAATCCTCAATAAAATACTGGCAAACCGAATCAAGCAGCACATCAAAAAGCTTATCTACCATGATCAAGTGGGCTTCATCCCTGGGATGCAAGCCTGGTTCAATATACGCAAATCAATAAATGTAATCCAGCATATAAACAGAACCAAAGACAAAAACCACATGATTATCTCAATAGATGCAGAAAAGGCCTTTGACAAAATTCAACAACCCTTCATGCTAAAAACTCTCAATAAATTAGGTATTGATGGGTCGTATCTCAAAATAATAAGAGCTATTTATGACAAACCCACAGCCAATATCATACTGAATGGGCAAAAACTGGAAGCATTCCCTTTGAAAACTGGCACAAGACAGGGATGCCCTCTCTCACCACTTCTATTCAACATAGTGTTGGAAGTTCTGGCCAGGGCAATTAGGCAAGAGAAGGAAATCAAGGGTATTCAATTAGGAAAAGAGGAAGTCAAATTGTCCCTGTTTGCAGATGACATGATAGTATATCTAGAAAACCCCATTGTCTCAGCCCAAAATCTCCTTAAGCTGATAAGCAACTTCAGCAAAGTCTCAGGATACAAAATCAATGTACAAAAATCACAAGCATTCTTATACATCAATAACAGACAAACAGAGAGCCAAATCATGAGTGAACTCCCATTCACAATTGCTTCAAAGAGAATAAAATACCTAGGAATCCAACTTACAAGGGATGTGAAGGACCTCTTCAAGGAGAACTACAAACCACTGCTCAAGGAAATAAAAGAGGATACAAACAAATGGAAGAACATTCCATGCTCATGGGTAGGAAGAATCAATATCATGAAAATGGCCATCCTTCCCAAGGTAATTTACAGATTCAATGCCATCCCCATCAAGTTACCAATGACTTTCTTCACAGAATTGGAAAAAACTACTTTAAAGTTCATATGGAACCAAAAAAGAGCCCACATCGCCAAGTCAATCCTAAGCCAAAAGAACAAAGCTGGAGGCATCACGCTACCTGACTTCAAACTATACTACAAGGCTACAGTAACCAAACAGCATGGTACTGGTACCAAAACAGTGATATAGACCAATGGAACAGAACAGAGCCGTCAGAAATAATGCCACATATCTACAACTATCTGATCTTTGACAAACCTGACAAAAACAAGAAATGGGGAAAGGATTCCCTATTTAATAAATGGTGCTGGGAAAACTGGCTAGCCATATGTAGAAAGCTGAAACTGGATCCCTTCCTTACACCTTATACAAAAATCAATTCAAGATGGATTAAAGACTTAAATGTTAGACCTAAAACCATAAAAACCCTAGAAGAAATCCTAGGCAATACCATTCAGGACATAGGCATGGGCAAGGACTTCATGTCTAAAACACCAAAAGCAATGGCAACAAAAGCCAAAATTGACAAATGAGATCTAATTAAACTAAAGAGCTTCTGCACAGCAAAGGAAACTACCATCAGAGTGAACAGGCAACCTACAAAATGGGAGAAAATTTTCGCAACCTACTCATCTGACAAAGGGCTAATATCCAGAATCTACAATGAACTCCAACAAATTTACAAGAAAAAAACAAACAACCCCATCAAAAAGTGGGCGAAGGACATGAACAGACACTTCTCAAAAGAAGACATTTATGCAGCCAAAAAACACATGAAAAAATGCTCACCATCACTGGCCATCAGAGAAATGCAAATCAAAACCACAATGAGATACCATCTCACACCAGTTAGAATGGCAATCATTAAAAAGTCAGGAAACAACAGGTGCTGGAGAGGATGTGGAGAAATAGGAACACTTTTGCACTGTTGGTGGGACTGTAAACTAGTTCAACCCTTGTGGAAGTCAGTGTGGCGATTCCTCAGAGATCTAGAACTAGAAATTCCATTTGACCCAGCCATCCCATTATTGGGTATATACCCAAAGGACTATAAATCATGCTGCTATAAAGACACATGCACACGTATGTTTATTGCGGCATTATTCACAATAGCAAAGACTTGGAACCAACCCAAATGTCCAACAATGATAGACTGGATTAAGAAAATGTGGCACATATACACCATGGAATACTATACAGCCATAAAAAATGATGAGTTCACGTCCTTTGTAGGGACATGGATGAAATTGGAAATCATCATTCTCAGTAAACTATCGCAAGAACAAAAAACCAAACACTGCATATTCTCACTCATAGGTGGGAATTGAACAATGAGAACACATGGACACAGGAAGGGGAACATCACACTTTGGGGATTGTTGTGGGGTGGGGGTAGGGGGGAGGGATAGCATTGGGAGATATACCTAATGCTAGATGACGAGTTGGTGGGTGCAGTGCACCAGCATGGCACATGTATACATATGTAACTTACCTGCACGTTGCGCACATGTACCATAGAGCCTAAAGTATAATAATAATAATAATAATAATAATAATAATAATAATAATAATAATAATAAAAAGAAAAAAAAAAGAAATGGGAACTTAGATGTTATTTCAGTTTTTCATTCAAAACTGGATTACATGCTAATTCCAATGGCTTCAAAAAAAATTTTTAAAGAAACAATTTGGCCCACAATGAAAGGACTTCAACTGACCCTCTGAAATAAGACATAACTATGTGAGAGAATAATGAACAATGAATGAAATGTAGGCTTTTGATCAAACAGAGCAATAGGTGGGGAAGCATGTTTGCTCGGCATGGGCAGTGGTATTGGGAAACATGTTATGTTAATGTCGGGGTCCTTAACCAGGTGAAGCAGACTAACACTTAGATGCAGCATCTAGAAAAATAACCCAGCCCAACAATTTCCTCCTGACCATTAAGGGAATAACAGCATATCCTACAATCATAACTAAATCTGAAGATCAAAATTTCAGTAATTGTGCAGTGAGGAAAATTCCCAAAACTTCATTTATCCAAGGTTAACGATAATCTGGACTCCAAAACCTGGACTGGAAAAAAAATGATTATTTCTTAAGTAATTTAGACTAAAGTTGATATGAAGATGCCCCAGCCTTCTAGAAACTAAAGACATTTTTTTTTTCTTTTTAGGTTTCAGGAAAATTAAAAAAAAATGTGATGTAGATTCATAAGATTCTAAGCCTCACTCTGTTTTGGAAAAAAATAATGGAAAAACTTCACTTGATAGAAACCAATATAGAGTTTACTTTAATTTTAAAGAAGATGTTCACCTCAAATTTACAACTTTTTAGTTTTAAATATCTGCTAAAAGAATATTTTTTGTGCATCTGTTAATTTTTTGGTTTCTGATTTGTCTCAGTTCATTGATTATCCTGAAGTTAAGCTGTCATCTGCATTTAGTTGTCAAATTTTTTATGCAAAATAAACTGTTAGCATAGTGTTTATATAATGTTATGGGTTTGTGAGTTAGTATTTCCATAATAGCTATTAATGTAATTTACATTTGCCTATTTCAATATGGGGAGAAAAAAGCAGTGATATGAGGCTTACTATGTGGGTACCAAATAATACACATGTACTGTATTACATAATACATGTGTTTCATTAAAATCTATGTGATTTTAGTATTTTAGGGTTCAGAACATGAATTATATTTCAAATATCACCTCATAAATTTATAAACGAGGCCATGCTATATTACCCAGATGCTCTTTTTTTCAAAATGTGAAGTCTACTAACAATACACTCCTTTTAGTGTACATCTTTAAAATTTTGACAATGTAGCCCTTCTCAAAGTATGTTGAGGGTAATTGACTAATGACATATGCATTTTATGGGTAAAAAAATCCAATCCCTTTTAGAAAATATTTTTGGAAAAGTCTAAGTAAAATAAGAGGTAAGCACTTTTTCTCCTAAATGACCTCTAAATATCTACAATCAAAATTTGCAATACTCAGATTCAAACTTAAGAAAATAGTAGCATTTCTGTCATGGAAGTGTAATGTAGGTTAACCAAATGTTATATGTATATATATGTACATTTTTAATTTTTCCCATCAATTAATAATTACTGAAACATTTTACATTTAAAACATTTACACATTTATATACATACACTTCTATAAGTATACATTTTCCAAGAGTAAACAGTAATATTTTAGTGAAATAAATATTAATATTTTGATGAAAAACTATTTTTAAAACTTTGATAAATTCATGCCTAATTGCCTTGTAGAAATATCACCAGTTTCAAATATCTTGAACAGTACATGGGAGACTGTTTCTCTATACTCTCACCCAATTAGAACAACATAAATTTTAAAACCATTGCAACCTGATAAGTGAAAAATACTTCAGCATTTCATTAATTCACTATTATTTTACTACTGTTTCATGTGACCATCTTTCATCTATTTATAGTTTTTTTCTTCGTTACTTCTCTCTCTTGCTATACATTAAATAACATGCATTTAATGCCCAGCTCCAGTCCATCTTTAAAATAGTCTAGGGACACAATAAGAAATAGAACACAGAGTATGCAATTGTAAGGCAGCAAGAATTCCCTTATACACTAGCAGTTAGAATCCAGATGCTCATGTGTTTCCTTCACCAGGCGAATAGTATACATTTGGCAACGGACCTGAAATTCACTCCTTCTGACTGGCAGATCGCCACACATGAAGCATTATACAAACGGTCGCTGACTTACAATGGTACTACTTAATGATTTTCAAACTCCCATGATGTGAAGGCAATAGCTATCAGCAGAAAGCGGTAGGATGCTTTCTGGTGATGCTGGGCCAGTCAGCCAAGTGATTTGGAGAGTACACTGTGTACTCTGGAGAGTATACTGTGTTGCCAGATGATTTTACCCAACTGTAGCATAGTATGAGTGTTTAAGATAGGTTAGGCTAGCTATGATGTTCAGTAGATAGGTGTATTACATGCATTTTTTAGTTACTGTATCTTTCACTTAGTGTGGGTTTGTTGTGACATAATCTCATCATAAGCCTAGGAGCATCTGTATACAAAACTTCAAGTATGCTTCAGCAAGGAACTACGGGGGCATTAAGGAGCTTCTTTTATTATTTTTAATACAGATTTTTAATCGAGTTTCTTTCTATTTCTACTATAGATCAAAATGAAAAAAATTCAACTAAATTGTCATGCTTGTCCATTTTCACACTTGGACTGGTCCTTTGTCATCTGGCCTAGCCTTCACTTTTCTGGCAACAGAACTTGTATTTTTTTTGGAGAAATAATTGTTTTATTCAATATTTTAAGGTTCTGCAGAATGAAGGATACTTAAGCTATGTTGTTGCAGACAGCAAAGCTTTGACAAGAGAGAAAACATTAAAGAAAATAAATTGACTAAAAATAATGTAGAACTCTCTAATAATTAGAAAGAGGCACTGTAGATAGATGCACTGAATTAGAAATATTCCATTGTTCTCCATTGGTTAGGAGAATGAACTAGATAACATTTGTTTTAATACTATAAGCTCTAGGGTACATTTGCAAAATGTGCACAATGTGCAGGTTTGTTACGTAGGTATACATGTGCCATGATGGTTTGCTGCACCCATCAACTCGTCATTTCCATTAGGTATTTCTCCTAATGCTATCCTTTCCCCAGCCCCCCAACCCCTGACAGGCCCAGGTGTGTGATGTTCCCCGCCCTGTGTCCAGGTGTTCTCATTGTTCAATTCTCACCTATGAGTGAGAACATGCGGTGTTTGGTTTTCTATCCTTGTGATAGTTTGCTTAGAATGATGGTTTCCAGCTTCATCCATGTCCCTGCAAAGGGACATGAACTCATCCTTTTTTATGGCTGTATAGTATTCCATGGTGTATATGTGCCACATTTTCTTAATCAGGTCTATCATTGATGAACATTTGGGTTGGTTCCATGTCTTTGCTATTGTGAATAGTGCCACAATAAACATACATGTGCACGTGTCTTTATAGTAAGCATGATTTATAATCCTTTGGGTATTTTCTTTGAGAAGTCAGACTTCCTGGCTCATTCAGGCCATTTGGCTTGGGTGAACTGATGCCACATACAAGGATTCATGTTACCAATGCTTGATCAATCAGAGAACTTATCTTTTTTTCAAGTTCCAGAATACATGTGCAGAATGTGCAGGTTTGTTACGTAGGTATACATGTGCCATGGTGGTTTGCTGTACCTATCAACGTGCCATCTAGTTTTAAGCCCCGCATGCATTAGCATTTGTCCTAATGTCCTCCCTCCCCTTGTCCTCTGTCCCCCGACAGGCCCCAGTGTGTGTTGCTCTCCTTCCTGTGTCCAGAGAACTCATCTTTTACTTCTGTAATTAGTCCATGATTGGCACATGGCCCAATCAGAGCAAATTAGAGCTTATTTTGTGTTTTGCTGATGGAAAGCCCTTTTCCTTTTGGAATAGCTTTTAAAAAGGTGGGGGGATATATACTGCCAGAAGTCTCTTTGCCACCATGGCAAATGACCTTGTCTGAAGATGAAGCCAACATATAGGAAAACAGAGTTAAGAGATGGAGAAAAAGTTCAGATATCATAGCTTAAACAGTTGAATCCAGCTATACATAGGTTTTCCAGTTAAATGAACAAATATGCCCCCTTTCTATTCAAGCTAATTTGTATTGGGTTTTTTGATGTCAATGCAGAAAGATTCTTAACTACTGCAATTATTCATGTTGTCTCTTTTTCTTTTGGAGTGTGCATTTTAAAATAGATTTATAAGAAGTTTCTTTGCTTTGAAAATATGAACACTTTTTATGTAAATTTTTTTCAGATGACTATTTTTCTTTTAATTGTGTTTATGATGTTTTTGTCATAGAATTTTGATAATTTTATATTTTTCTTACTTTATGTATTTCAGTCTAACCTTTATGGTTTCTTCCTCAGGTAACTACAGATTTATAAAATCATACTACACTTACTTATTTCACCCATTTTCTAAAAATTCCCATCTGCAACACATACTAAATTCTGTCACTTTCAGGAGTCTCCCTTTTTCGTTTCACTGTTTTCTGTCTTGTAATATATTACCACACTTATTTTGATTATTTTAACTTTTTGATATGTTATAATGGCATTATTTTTTATTTCTCCATAATTTTCCTGGCTGTTACTGCATTTTTATTGTCTCAGTAGTGTGCCAGCAGAATTTTATAATAATTTTATCATATTTTCTAAAATAATACTTGAATTTAGGTTAAAGTTGTACTAAATATGTAAACTAGTTGATGAGACTGTCTTTTAATTTGTATTCAAGGAACTCCATAATATTTCCTCTTGTAAATTTATTTTTTATTATATTGTATTACTATTCATGTGAATAGATTAGAAAACTATGGGTTTTGGTATATTTCTTTCTATAAGACATTAGTTATCTCATGCCAGTTTTAATAGTTATGTAACTAAATCTTTTAGAACTTATTTGCAGACAGTTGCATTCCTGTAAACCTTAAAGCTTTTGACTCAAAATCCTTCTATTTCTTTTGTGAATTGGCTAATATTTCCAATAAAATGTTAAATAGTAATGGTAATAGACATGATTTTTTTATTTCTAATGTTAATAGAAATTTTCTAGCTTCAAGTAATATTGTGATGACTGTAAGTGTATGTGTATATGTGTGTTTGTATGCACACATACAGATTAAATTCACATTTATATAGAATAGTTCAATTGACAAGGGAAGTCTTAGGTCAGAGCTGCAAATAGCTTTTCTATAGGGTACAGATATATAGCTAAAAGCTATGTGGGCACCTTGGCAAACTGGAGAATACACTACTTACTTGAAGAAGTAACCACTATCCAATAGTGAAATAATCAGATATTCTAATTAGACCAGAAGCTATAGTTCTCATGTTTTAAATGTTGGCAAATCTATATGAATAGATGAGATAATGCTGTAGTAACAAACGATTTGAAAATTGTAATGGCTTACAGCAACAAAATGTATTTCTTGTCCATCCTACATGGCCATCACAGGTTACCTGCAGCTCTGCTGCTTGTGTGTTCCATGTCATAGTCACTCCAGGCTGATTGAGTTGCATCAGAGAAAAGAGAATGTGGCAAAGAATCCAGTGGTTGTTAAAGCCAAAATATGTCAATAACACTTCACATGACAAAACAGTCATATGGCCAATACTAACGTCTTGGTTGGGAAAACATAATTCTTCCCCAGAGTGGAGAAGAGAAGAGCAACTAATTCAACTTAACAGCAAGTAATTTATAATGTATGTGAATACAAGTGGGAAAAACAAAACTTGTCAGCAGAGAGCTTTTGCTTGTGGACCACCATTTTGCAAGCTTCATTTCAGGTTCTTTAATTCTCAATTCTGGTTCTAAAATCATATGATTAATGGGTCTCAAATTCACTGAACCAAAAAAAAAAAAAAAATACAGTTGATTGTAGCTATAAGCCTTCCAATATCCTTTGGAAAATAGCAGAAACAGAACTCCAAAATACCCTTTGGTGGCCTTGTGGAAGAATTGTTGAACTATAAACCTTGAGTGACCATTTAAGAAAAACTAGAATTAAAATTCATTCCTTGAAGTCAAGACAAACACTCAATCTCATTTTTTATCGTACAAATTTCTTAAATTCGTTTAAAAATCTAAATCACTAGGCTTCCATGGTGTATTTATTTCTAGCCATAATGTAGAACACAGTCATTCATTTTAAGATCTTCATCCCAAATCAAATAATGACCTCAAAAATAACAAGCACATTTCCATAAAATAAAATCCATTAACTTATCTGTCAATAATTTCTTCTTAAATGTTCAATTGATCTTCCCAAGGTAATTCTCATTGTCTGAAAGGGTTTCTTGAACCAATATAATGTTTTTTAAAGACTAAATAAGCTACCCCAATAGACAAAGAGAAGCTTTGCTTATACCTCTTTTCAAAGAGGGACATGTCAGAGCTGCAGAGTGCTGTCAGGGGACTGAGTGCAGCAGTCAGGGGACTGAGTGCAGCTGCCAGGAGCTGCCAGGTACTTCAGCATTGCCTCAGCGGCAGCAGACCACCTCACCCAAGGTTATGTTCCTTTCACAGCTGCCTATATCCAATAACTGGTTGATATGGGGTATATCAATCATCCCATATATGGGGGCAGAAAAAACTCACAAACTTAGCCCAACTTGGAAGAACTCTGATGGGCTTTGTTAGCTCCGGAGCTCCTTAACAGAAATTCCAATCAAATTTTTAAACTATAACATGATTTATTTTTTTTTTAGGAAAGTGAGAAACTGTTTTCATTAGTAGGAACTTTACATAGTATCTTTGATACTATGGTAAGGGTTATTTAAAATGTTTAGCTTCACCTATTGATTTTATTATATTTTGGTTTTATTTCATTACAAATATTATATGTTGTTACAGATTGACTATATTTTGTGTTTCAGTTTGTATTAATGAGAGATTCCTGCATTGTTTAATGGACAAATATTTCACTGTTGTATTGGCCAAATTTTTCAAATATGTGCCATAGATCACAAAGATCACAATGGTAATCTGAATGGTGAGAGGAATGAGGTAGGTGAGTTGGAAAGAGGACAGAAAAGAACTAGTTTTATTCTGGTTGTTATCATAAATCTTTTAACACTGTTGGCTTTTTAAAATAATTTTCTTGGAATTCTTGGGTAAATATAGAAACAACGTAATTTAAAAGGGAAAGAAAAATAGGCAATAAAATGTAGGAGAAAATGCTGCTTACTAAACACTTTTTAATGTTCTAGGCATTGAGCTGAATATTTGTCTTACCTACTCTTCCCAGAAACCAAGATCTATCTCATTTGCTTAAGGTAACTTAGCAAAACAAGACTCAGCTTTTGTTCCAAGCAATTTGTCTCCAGAGAGCCAATAGTAGGCATCATTGCAAGTTCCTCTCTTGAACCAAAATATTGGTACAGGAAATGATTGCTACGGAAATGCAGGCATGAGATGAATTGCGATAGATGCTAAGATGGATTAAAACTTAGACTTGCCTCTTAAAGTACTGATGTCAATTTTTAATAAGGAAGGATGTCGGGGGGAGTATTCAGTACACTGCACATGGTTGTGTAATAGTGTGTGAATTGTATGTCTGCAGTCAGTAGGCCCAGAGTGAGCAAGACTGTGGAGACAGAAATAATGCAAGGCAAATATGCTACCCTAAATTATTGATTTATTTTAACATGCACATTTTTTAAAAGGCAATAGTCTTGATCTATGATGCACACACTCATTCAACCCTCAAAGAAAAAAAAAGTCATTCCCACAGCCTATGTGTAACATACTAAGTCAAATGCCAAAGGATTTTCTTTGGCATATCCATGAATTATTTATTTAGCTCTTCTTGTTTGTGCTATCCTTGGGCAACAAAAATGTTTAATACTACTCTCACTTGTTTTCAACCTTGCACGACCATATGCCTGCTGTCAGGCAGGAACTGTGCCTTTTTTCCACTAAACAATGAGCCTCCATTGCCTGGCAAAAACCTGTCACGAGTAGGTGTAAATATTCTGAAGTAATTAATAAATGATTATTTGATGTGACACTGAGAAAAATTTTCCATGTATATTTCCCATTACCTATTTGTCGCTAGTTCCTACTGAAGAGTGTTAATGTTCTCCCTCGGAAATGGTAAATGACAGTTTAAATTACATGAGACGAAGAAGAATTGTAATTGTATCAGGGTCTTTTCAGTGAATAAATTATGATGTACATAGAAATTTCTCCTAAAGCCTTTCAGCGGTTCTAATATTACCATAAATGACTACAATAGTGTGTGTACCTTTAGCATTTCATTTGAATCCCAAATTGAATAAATGACAAAGTGTATTTTTTTATTCAAGAGAATATGACACAAACTTGCACTATTTTACAAATGTCCAAACTACAGTAGAGACTATAAATATACCATTCTATTTTGCTTTCTTGCAACTTCAATAAAATTGTTATTTTTATTTATTTCATTTTATAGTGATTGGCATGAGTCTTTAAAAATTTTCCAGCCAAAATTAATGGCTATTTCTTCAAATTAATTGCACCACTTCTATTAATACATCATTCTCTACAAAGTATATAAAAAGTCTTTTAATGCCAAGAATGCAAACATAGCATAATATGCTGTGTGGTAATGATACCAGTTATATATAAAATACATGGTAAGAAAAAAAACTTGTCAGACTAACTTTAAAAATAGAGCTTTTTTTCTTATAAATTATGAGGTACACGAGATTACAAGAAAAATATTGCTGAATATTTTTTATTTGTCAGTGTTCCCTGATGAAACCTCATTATAAAAAGTCAGATTTTTCACCTTCCAGAACTTCCATGTGGTTTCTAAAATAGTCAATCTGGAAATATCTGTGAGCACTTATTTCCAATTTTAATTTCATGGGAATGAGACTAGAAATTGGCCCAAATGTATGTTCATTTTTACACTGCTGCAAAATTAAATCATTAATTTTAAATCTTATAATTGAAGCATGCATATCTTTTTGACTTAGATATATTTTAAATACTTGAAAGCTACAGTAACATATTCCAATTTGAAACATATTTTTTCCAAATCCATTTAATTCTATTAATTTTATATTTTCCTACAATCTATAAAAATATTAATTATTTCTCACTTATGAGTAGTGGTATTACATTATAATATTTTCTGTAGGATATTTAATGACCAGATACATTTTTAAAAATGTTTAAATCATTTATAAATTTGAAGGGAAATAACGTTTATACTTTTAATAATTCCACAGCAAATCACCATTGAGAACTGGGAAATTAATTGATCTAGAAATATACATATAAATTTTGTATTATAAATTATTCCTGGAACAAGGAAAATAACATGTGATGAATCAGAGTGAGCTTTGAAAGCAGCCGCAACAGGACTTGGATGTTACTAGCTATGGAACCTTGAGAAAATTCCTATTCCTTAACTGTCATTTTTTATTTCAGGAAAATAAGGAATACTGATAAGACCTACTAAAGTGGTCTATCATTAAAGTTAGATTACGTAACACATGCACCTAGGCATATTAGTCCTTCAAACTATTGGTTTGTTTGCTTTTCCTTTCTTCCCCGTCCTGTTTCCTTATTGGGAATATGATAGTGGTTACGAGCATGAGCTTTGTGTTAGAATATTTGGATTTAAATGTAGCTCTGCCATTTAACAGCTATAATAACTGTTAAAACATTTTCAACCCTTCTGTGCTTCAGTTTTTCCATCTGTAAATTGGAGATGGCAACAGACAGTACTTAATTCATGGAGTTTTCTGAGTATCAAATGAGTTAATACATTAATGGGTAATGCTTGATCCATAGTAAAAGTTAAAGTTTTAGATATTCTTGACACCTAGAAATAGAGGGTCTTATTTCCCAATAGTATTTACCAAGGACAATGTATTTTTCCATACCTATAGTGGGATGAATAGTGTCCCTCGCATAAATGTATATCAACCCAGGACCTCAGAATGTGATCTTATTTGAAAATAGGATTTTTGCTGATATAATTAAGGTAAGGATGCAAATGAGAGCATACTAGATTAAGATACGCCCTAACTCCAATGGGAGTGTCTTTGCAAGAGACAAAAAGGGGCACACAAGGACACAGAGAAGAACGTGATGTGAACATTGAGACAGAGATGAGTCCACAAGCCAAGCTATGCTAAGTGCTGGTGACCACCAGAAGCTAAGAGAGTGGTACCACACAGTTTCTCCCTTGGAGTCTCCAGAAAGAATCAACCTTGCTGACATCTTAATTTGGGGCTTCTGGCCTCCTGAACTTTGAGGGAATACATTTCAGTTGTTCTAAACCACACAGTTTATAAAAATTTGTTATGCTAGCACTAGAAAATGAATATAATTCTCTATGTCTTTTACCATATAGAAAAAATCTGTAAGATGAGTGTTATTACGAGGGATTTCATACTAATTTGGTGATGATGGAGTTTGATGTAGGCAAGCATAAGAGGATCAAGGATTTGGCAGCTCTACCTTTTTATACCAAGGCCTGTATAAATTAGAGAGCAGTGCTAAAAAAGAATCAGCTTTGCCGGGCGCAATGGCTCACTCCTGTAATCCCAGCAATTTGTGAGGCCGAGGCGGGTGGATGACTTGAGGTCAGAAGTTCGAGACCAGCCTGCCCAACATGGCGAAACCCCATCTCTTCTAAAAATACAAAAATTATCTGGGCATGGTGGCGGGTGCCTGTAATCCCAGCTACCCAGGAGGCTGAGGCAGGAGAATGGATTGAACCTGGGAGGTGGAGGTTGCAGTGAGCCAAGATTGCGCCATTGCACTCCAGCCTGGGTGACAAGAGCGAAACTCTGTCTCAAAAAAAAAAAAATCAGCTTCATGGCAGTTATCGTCTCCCTTGGAATAGTCAGATTCTCATTTCTGAGGCATTGTAAACCCTGCTGCTCAATGCATTGGGTAAGATTCCATTTAGGAGCATCACTCTCTGAAATCCGAGAATATTCCCATTTAGAAGGGTTTGAATGAATCTAATCTAAAGCCCACCAATTTTTTTACACTATAGTAAATAAGTGTAAAACATTTTCAACAACATTCTTTCTCAGAGCACATGTAATAAGCCCCAAATAAGAAATGAATCAACACAATTATTATGTACAATACTATTTTGTGTTTGAAATCAAAACACCAAAGGTAATTTTATATGTTCTTTAGAGACTAGAAAGATCTCCACTTCAGTCAATTCCAGGAACAGTCTGGGTTTCCCATTTTCCTCATTAAAGATTTACAAATTAAACTATAAAATTCTGGATCACAAATTAATAAAGTCAAAGCTGAATAAGCAACCTACTATTTGTTTCAATATTTTGTATCTTTTCACAAATGTAAAGATGAAGGAATTTAAAGACAATTTAATACTTTAACACCATAGTATTCAAAGTACTACATAAGACTTTCTAAGGAAAATAAAAACCTGAAATTTTATTTCAAAGTAGATGGAATTAATTAGTTAGATTTCTGAGTGATTATTGCATTTAATGGGAAATTTGTATTTTAGAATTGGAATATGTTAAAATTATGTCAGTTTTCATCTCAATTATAACATTCTAGGAAAGGGAATTCAAAAATCATTAGGACAGCTGTATCTTAATAGAAGGGATTTAGATTTATTTTAGAGATCATTTGATGTCTTTGCATATGTTACATCTGCTCAAGATTACATTTAGGTGCTTATTTGACAAATAATCAACAATTTGCCTGCATGACTGCAATATTTTTAAATGACAATATAAATAAAATACATTAAATCATAGCACTAATAACTAGCATCAGTAACTGGCATGAGACTCTTAATCATAATTGCTCTGTTTCAGAAAATTAGTTTCTATACAAATCAATCCTAAATATAGGTGATTAAAAGTGAAGTGAACTATATGTGAAATAGTCTTCTGCTAATTGAATAAAATAAAATGTGCCATAAATAAACCTTAATATATAAAATATAAAGTAAACAGACAAACTAGAAATCGTGTGTTTTACCAAGGAGCACAACCCAACAACAGGTCCTATTGAATATGTAAGAGGAAAAGGTTTAAGTTTTCTTGAGTGATTCTGGTGGCACACACAGAAAAATAGACTATGTGAAAGAAGTACAAACTTTATGAAGGACCTATTATACAGGTATTCTTTGCAAGAGTGAAAAACGATAACTTTAAAACACTAATCTGAACGATATCATAACACTTAAAAATTGTGAAACTAGAGTAATGAATTCTGCAAGTGCTGGAGCTTATGCCTGATCTGTTTGGCATTAATTTTTTTTTATCATAAACGCCACTTATGTAAGAACATTCTTTAAGTTATGAGTCCATATGTTGAACTTAACTACAGTAGCTATTGAAGTGGAAGTGGAAGTTAACCTGTGACAGCTGCAAATGATTAACTTATCCACAGTTGAAGATTGATAAATTTTAAAGGATTAAATGTCTATATTAATACCTATTTCTGAGACTATTGTATTGAATTACTTTATTTAAACGTGCATGAATTTTCTCCAATGCAGTATTTAACATAAGTACAATATAGCAAGAAAAATAAACTATGCATATGCATAAGAGATACATTCCTTTGTATTTCACATAACAACCTAATAGTTCATATTTCCCAAATAAAATAGTTGCTTAATCATTTTAAACTTTGGCATATTTCAACCTATTGCTCCAAAAAAGTAGAGAAAATCCCCCAAACAATATGATATTGATGTGACACTTTCAATCTATACACTATACAAGCATGGAAACTAATGGTATTTAATGGTTGATATGGTTTGGCTGTGTTCCCATCCAAATCTCATCTTGAACTGTAGCTCCATAATTTCCACATGTCATGGAAGGGACCCAGTGGCAGTTAACTGAATCATATGGCCAGGTTTCTCCCATGCTGTTCTCATGATAGTGAATAAGTCTCGTAAGATCTGATGGTTTTATAAAGGGGAGTTCCCCTACACAAGCTCTCTTGCCTGCCACCATGTAAGATGTGCCTTTGCTTCTCTTTTGCCTTCTGCCATGATTGTGAAGGCTCCCTAGCTAGATGGAACTGTGAGTCCATTAAACCTCTTTCCTTTATAAATTACCCAGTCTCAGGTATGTCTTTATTAGCAGTGTGAGAAGAGACTAATACAATGGTCCTTTAGAGATAATTTATATCTTAGAAGATTTCAGGTAGGTGATCTAATGTGATTACAATGTAGCATGTGACTTTTCAGAGTTAAGACAGAACGTTGAAACTTCTGGGCACCAGCAGGCAGGAAGATAGCAGGTAGGCCATATTTCTACTCAAATGATAGAGCACCTGGCTTACAGATTTGTCTGCAGACCTGGGGACAATCATCTGATCTAGTACAGTTCCTGGGCCCTAGCCCTCTGCCACACCTATGGGACCACTTTCAGAAAAGAGGCCCAGTAGTCGTTCATATTCCCTACCTCCAGTGCTCTTTCTCCTTTTTCTTTCCCAAGCCCACTATCTCTTTATTTGTGTTCTT
Source organism: Pongo abelii (assembly GCF_028885655.2). Lineage (NCBI taxonomy): Eukaryota > Metazoa > Chordata > Mammalia > Primates > Hominidae > Pongo > Pongo abelii. The sequence goes on from NC_071991.2 coordinate 92,735,726, forward strand.
TCTGTCTCCTTGTTAGGCTGTAAAGATCTACCTAAAAGTTCATTCTGGTGCTATACTAGAATGATGGGATTTTATGATCCATTGGAAAAGCCATATTGAACCCTATTCTTAGCAACAACAACAAAATGGCTTGCTACTCCTTGAAGATCAAAAATATCGGTCACTAGTAAGAAGACCTCTTTTTCCTCAAAGGAATATAATAGAGACTCCTATTTCTTCCTAGTGACTTATTTGCTAAGTCACCTTTGCTGACTATGCAGTCCTGCACCATCACAAATATAAGCAAAAAGGTTTCTTACTCTAGCAGAAAAAAACCTCACAGATGGGCATACATGTCTATATCACATTTTAATTTTTCAGGGGACTTCTCCATTATCTAAGAATTCTCTGCCTCCCTACAAAAAACTACTTAATTTCTATAAAACCACATTGAAAAACTCATTCAATCTCTTGCCAGTGATTGCCTCTTTATTCTTTCCCCTCATCCACCTGGGAAAACTCCAATTAATGATGTCCAACTGTATGCTTTTTGAGATACTCACCATTTTGGAAAAATTTCACGTGTCAAAAGATTTTGCTAGATGCCCATGGACTTCAAGCCAAGCTTCCCCCTCAACCCTGTACAGAAATGCATGTGGGGGTTCCTAGTCACCTCCTTCTTCATTGTCTACAGTAACTATTTCAAACCTTCAAAGTTTTCCTAAAAACATGCATTCTCAGCCGGGCACAGTGGCTCACACCTGTAATCCCAGCACTTTGGGAGGCCAAGGTGGGAGGATCACCTATGGTCAGGAGTTCGAGACCAGCCTGGCCAACGTGGCGAAACCCCGTACCTACTAAAAAATAAAAATAAAAATAATAATAATAATAACAACAATAATAATAAAAAGTATATACAAAAATTAGCCAGGCATGGTGGTGGGCACCTGTAGTCCCAGCTACTCGGGAGGCTGAGTCAGGAGAATTGTTTGAACCCGGGAGGCAGAGGTTACAATGAGCTGAGATCACACCACTGCACTCCAGCCTGGGTGACAGAGCAAGACTCCATCAAAACAAACAAACAAACAAACAAAAAACACCATGCAATCTCAGTACTTCACTTACTTCCTCTTGTCAGGTGATTTCAACTACCATGTCACAGAATAGAAAAGGAACTCTCCCTATTCCTCACTCTATTCATGCCCCCACAGGTCTCCTTTCTATTCCACTCCTTGAAGTTCAGTCTGCTCAGACATTATTTTCTCGATAAGGCTAAACTTTGTCTATTCCCTTTAAAATTGAAAGCTTTCTTTGTCTTTTTTTTTTTTTTTTTTTTTTTTTTTTTTTGATGGAGTCTTGTTTTGTCACCCAGTCTGGAGTTCTGGTCTCAAACTCCTGACCTCAGGTGATTCTCCCATCTCAGCCTCCCAAGGTGCTGGAATTACAGGTGTGAGCCACTACACCTGGCCTTATCCTCAATTGATAATCACCCTTTCTCAGTTCTGTATTGTTCTGTAGCACTCATCACCATATAACATACTATATAACTTAATAATGATATTTATTATTTTCTGTCTTCCTCATTTGAATATAGGTATTACGAAATTGGTATTTATTAGCTTGCTTTGTGCACCAAGTTCCCCAATTCTAGACATACTAAACACTCAATAAATACTTGTAAAATAAATTTTAATATAGTTTTTAAATTATATTATAAAATAATTAAAGTACTGCTAATATGTTTTTAGTTAAAAAGGAAACTACAGGAAAGAAAATTATAATATTCAAAATACTTATTTAAAAATGGCCAAGTGGCCTGCTGTGGTGGCTCATGCCTGAAATCCCACCACCTTGGGAGGCTGAGGTTGGTGAATCATTTGAGGTCAAGAGTTGGAAACCAGCCTGGCCAAGATGGTAAAACCCCGTCTCTACTAAAAACACAAAAATTATTTGGGCGTGGTGGTGCACACCTGTAATCCCAGCTACTCCGGAGGCTGAGGCAGGAGAATCATTTGAACCCGGGAGGTGGAGGTTGCAGTGAGCCTAGGCAACAGAGCAAGACTCCATCAAAAAAAAAAAAAAAGTCAAGAAAAAATTGTATCTTGAGATTGTAGAACATAACTAAATGAATATGAATACTCAGAATGAAATTTATAATCATAAAAGTTAAAAAAGATCAAAATGATGTCCTTTGCAGTAACATGTATAGTGCTGGAGCTGGAGGCCATTATCTTAAGAGAATTTATGCAGGAATAGAAAACCAAATACGGCATCACTTAAAAGCAGGAGCTAAACACTGAGTACACATGAACACAAAGAAAGGAGCATTAGACACCAAGGCCTACTTGAGGGTGGAGGGTGAGAGGAGGGTGAGGATCAAAAAACTACCCATCAGGTACTATGCTATTACCTGGGTGAAGAAATAATCTGTAAACCATACCCCTAAGACACACAATTTAGCCTTGTAACAAACCTGCACACGTTACCCCCTGAACCTAAAGTTGGGAAAAAAAATAAAAATGAAAGTTTATGTCAGAAAACAGAAAACTCAAAACAAACAAAACCTCTTAGGCATTCAAATTAAGACGTTATGAAGGAAAGTAATAAAAATAGAGTCATAGAAACAATGTAAAAGGAAATGGCTAAAAAAAGGAGCACAGAAAAGGAGCACAACACACAGAGATGACAAAGGTCTTTTAAAAACTAGATAAAACACACAATATACAGCAATAATGATCAAAATGAAAAGGCAGATGATCAAAAGATACAAGCTACATTACAAAAAGGAGAATATCTCTAGATAATAAAAATTAAAATACTCAAAGACATAAAAGTGATTATAAACATTCATAGGTATCCATGGAGTATTGGTTCCAGGACCCACACAGATGCCGAAATCCACACATACTCAAGTCCCACGGTCTGTTCTGCAGAACACTAGGACAGGAAAAATTGGCCCTTCATATAGGTGGGTTTAGCTTTCTGTGATTACTGTTGATCTGCATTTTGTTGCAAACTGGGAGTGCACCAATACAAAGAGCCAACTGCATTTATTGAGAAAACTCACATATAAGTGGACCTGCACTGCTCAAACCTGTGTTGTTCGAAGGCCAACTGTATCTGCCAATAAATTCCATAATCTAGATAATGTAGATAAGGTCCTAGAAAACATAAGTTCAGTATTGGCACAAAAAGAAATATGAAACTTGAGTAGACCAGTGTCTTAAAAAACATGGAAAGAGAAATCAACATCTACCTATAAAAAGCTTTCCAAAGCCCCAGTTTTCCAATGACATTTATCAAACATTTAATGAATAAATGATCTTCAATATATTCATGATAATATGAAAAACAGAAAGGATAAAAAAGTTATTCAACATAGTCTTTTGGTCTAATTTAATTCTCGCTCCCTAACCCAGGCTGGGGTGCAATAGCATGATCTCAGCTCACTGCAGCCTCCACCTCCGGGCTCAAGCAATTCTCTGGCCTCAGCCCTGCAAATGGCTGGGATTACAGGCCTGAACCACTACGCCCAGCTAATTTTTGTATTTTTAGTAGAGACGTGGTTTTGCCATGTTGGTCAAGCTGGTCTTGAACTCTTGACTTCAGGTGATCCTCAGGTGTCCCAAAGTGCTGGGATTACAGGCATGAGCCACTGTACCCGGCCCAATTTAATTCTGATTCCACAACTATTTAAAAACATAAGAAGGTAGTGGGTAAATTTCATTCATAAACATAATACAGAAATCCTTAATAAAATACTAGCTAAGTAAAACAGTATATTAAAAACAATGCATTATCTTCAAGTAGGGCTTATCCCATAAATAAAAATATTTTAAAAACATTCGATATAATTGAGTACATTAAAAGATTAAATGGCAGGGGGAAGCAGTTGATAAACTTCCACACCTGTTTATGCTTAAAAACTATACTAGGAATGGCAAGGCATGGTGGCTCACTTCTGTAATCCCACCACTTTGGGAGGTTGAGGCAGGTGGATCACCTAAGGTCAGGAGTTCTAGACCAGCCTGGCCAACATGGTGAAACCCCGTCTCTACTTAAAATACAAAAATTAGCCAGGCGTGGTGGCAGGCGCCTGTAATTCCAGCTACTCGGGAGACCGAGGCAGGAGAATTGCTTGAACCCGGGAGGCAGAGGTTGCAGTGAGCTGAGATAGTGCCATCACACTCCAGCCTGGGGAATAAGAGTGAGACTTCATCTCAAAAAAAAATACATATATATATATACACACACACATACATATATACATACATATATGTATATATACATATATACACATATATAACATATATACATATATATTTTATATATATTATGGAATATAGAAATACAAGGCAACTACCTTAAATAATAGCAACTATTACTTTAATTTAAAAAAATTGGGAGTCATTAAATTCAGGATCTGAGTAACAATGCTATTTGTTTAGCATGGTATTAGAGTTTTTCATTAATATTGCAAGACCAGAAAATGGCAGGTTTATAGATTGGAAGGGAGATATAATACTGTCATTGTTGCATGGTCACCTACACAGAAACAACCCCCCCCCACAAATAATTAGTAAGAATGTCGAGAAATATTCACCAATACTAGAGTAACTTATGAAAACTAATAACTCACCTCTACACTAGTGATAGCAAATGTGAGATTACAATAAAAGCAAAGATACATTCACAAACTTAAAAACTATTTAGTATTTAAGAATCAACCTAATAGAAAATACAGAAAATGTTTGCCCCTTACAAATTAAAGAATGGCAAATTTTAGAGAAATGATAATAGCAAGTGTTATCAAGAATTTAGAGTACTCTTGGAAGTACTTAGCAAAATTATATGCAGATGCCTAAAGACCCAGTGATCCCACTCTTTAAGTATCCATATCCTATGAGTTACAAGCAGGGTTATGCTCTGGTAACAAATATTTTCAAAATCTCAGTGACTCAAACTAACACAGATTTATTCTTATACTACACGCCCATGATGGGTCTTGTGGAGGGCTTTCTGGGTATGGTCCTCATATCTGCACATAGACTGACAGAGAACTACATCTGTAATATTGCTGGTTATTGTGACAGACAAAAAGAGCATTATGGAGGATCTCACACTAACAATTCTATAGTTGAGCTAGAATTGATGGATATCCCCTCTGTCACATGATACCACACTATCATTTGACCAAAAGGCAGAGACTCAGAGACATTTCACGAGCAGAATTAATGGTAACCACAGTTTGCTCTTCTGGTCATTTGGCTCACTCTCCCTCCTTCAGCCAAACTACATTCAGTCCCAAAGTCTCATCTGGTCAGAGCATCAAGCTAGAAGTGTAGTAACTCTGGACAATGTGTGATAGTCTCTATACCAAGTCCAGATGCATCTCCTCTCCATCCAGAGAAATACAAACTACAAGCCATCTGCCTCCCATGCTGCCAGTATACCCTAGTGGAGCAAGGTCAGCAGAGTCACAATAATTGCTCCTCTTCACAGAAATGGGAGAAAGAGAAATACACAGCAGTCATTGTTCTGTTGCAACTCTGAACTATATATGATGAACACATTAAGAGCTAGCAAAATTCTCATATAATTTCACATGGGAACTGTACAATAAGTTTTTCAAGGCAATGTTTGTTGTTGTGGGAGTTGGAAGCACCTAGAAGAATTCATTGGGAAAATGAAAAAGTAAAACATGGTTAGTTGCCCACTAGGAAAACAATGCTGTATAAGGAACTAAATACATGACAGAAACATAAATATACCTCAAAAACAGCATTCAATGAATAAAGCAGTAAAATAAATACGAAAATTTTAAAGGGACAGGCCAGGTAAAAATGGCTAATGCTTGTAATCCCAGCACTTTCAGAGGCTGAAGTCGGAGTATTTCTTGAGACTAGGAGTTCAAGACCAGCCTGGGCAACACAACAAGACCACATCTCTAAAAAAATAAAAGGAGAGAGAGAGAGAGAGAAATTATTGCATATTTTCCAATAATAAATGTTTAAGGACATAGAGCAAACATATAAAAGAAAATGCCTATGTAGGAAGTGGAATAAGATAGAGATCATTGAGGTAAATGATCTCTGTCTTATGAATGAGATCTGTCTCTCTTATGAATGAAATGATCTCTCTTATGAATGAAATAAAGTAAGGTAAAGTGAACCAAGGGCAGTCTTGCACTAATTGATAACGACAATGATCGGTGAGCTGAAATGCTGGTTTGCCTCAACTTTTAGCAACCAAAGGTGGTAATGAAGACAAATTCATAAAGAATACATGAGCAACATAGTGGTATATAATAGGAGGCAAAATTAACTCACAGCAAAGAGTAAAACATTTTAAATAGATGTAGTGAATTGCATATACCAGCTAGTCACACAACACACTGAGATGAAATGTGACATATGAAATTTTGTTTACATCTTTGTGAAAACTTGATGCAAGCATATAGACATTTCATCAAATAGTCTTCACTGCACTTTTACATTTATTATTGGATGATGCTGTTCAGGATTTCCTCCCTTGAAAATGAGTCCTGTAATTCAGCACACTCATCATTCTATGAAAACAGCCTATATTGAGTTGTTCTTATTTGTCAGGTTTTTGGTTTTGCTTTATTTCGTTGTCCTCAAAAAAGCAACAAGGCCTGCATGGCTTGGCCAGACTTCCGAGTCATTTTAGAAAATAGACTTGCCTCTGAAATGAAAGCCTAACATCATTGACCAGGTCAGGTCCCACAACATAAGAGGCATTTAAAATAGATAGAACTTAATTATACACATGAGAATTTGGTTTTAGTGCTCTGATCAGAACCGTCTGCTGGAAAATCTGAGACTGCAATATAAGAGAAAAGAAGCATACTAAGGTTGAGAAATTGTGTGCTTGAATTATTTATATTTATGATTTCTCTGTCTCTCTACCTCCCTCCCTCCTTTGCCTTCCCTTTTCATTTGCATTTAAGTGACAAAAGCCTGTAGAAGTCCCTGTTTAAATACAGTATCACGGCCTGGCGTGGTGGCTCACACTTGTAATCCCAGCATTTTGGAAAGCCAAGGCAGAAGGATGCTTGAGGCCAGGGAGTTCAAGACTAGCCTGGGCAGCATAGTGAGACCTCCTTTCTACATAAAAAGTAAAGTTAGCTGGACATGGTGGCACATGCTTGTAGTTTCAGCTACTCAAGAAGCTGAGGTGAGAGGATCGCTTCAGCCCAGGAGTTTGAGATTGCAGTGAGCTATGATCATGCCACTGCACTCCAGCCTGGGGTAGAGAGTGAGACTCTGTCTCTAAAAAAAAATAACAATTATAAAATAAATAAATAAACACAGTATCCCTAGAATTTTACCTTCAGATAAGACTGAACTTCTTAACAGGGAGGGTAACATCACACACCAGGTCCTGTTGGGGGAGAGGGGCAAGAGGAAGGAGAGCATTAGGACAAATACCTAATGCCTGCGGGGCTTAAAACCAAGATGATGGGCTAATAGGCACAGCAAACCACCATGGTACATGTACACCTATGTAACAAACCTGCACGTTCTGCACATGTATCCCAGAACTTAAAGTAAAATTTTAAAACAAAAATTAAAAATCAATGTTGATTAACAAATTATAAAATGAGATTTTGTGGTCAAGATAAGCTATATAGAAATTTAAGCACAGGTTAATAATAGCATGAAATTTTTCTAGACACAAAGGGACGACAATAGTCTTATCTTAATGAAATTATCTCCACAGTGCACACTATTTTCATAAGAATATAAGCTAAGTATAAAATTTGAGCATGGTATATACATTAGAATAATACACGAACTATTCTAATAAACATAAAAACCATGCAATTTTGTAGTCGGAAAGCCATATGAGCTGAGTAAATAATTTTTTTTTTTTTTTTTGAGACGGAGTATCACTCTGTAACCCAGGCTGGAGCGCGTTGACGTGATCTCGGCTCACTGCAACCTCCGCCTCCCAGGTTCAAGCGATTCTCCTGCCTCAGCCTCCCGAGTTGCTGGGATTATAGGCACCCACCATTACGCCCAGCTAATTTTTGTATTTTCAGTAGAGATGGGGTTTCACCATGTTGGGCAGGCTGGTCTCGAACTCCCGACTTCAGGTGATCCACCCACCTCAGCCTCCCAAAGTGCTAAGATTAGAGGTGTGAGCCACTGCACCTGGCCATAAATTTTTTTTTAAAAGGAAAAATTTGGCCAAAAATTACCATTTACTTTGCAAAGTAAATACTTCATTCAACAAACCACTTTCTTACCTGTATTAGACTTTACAGGAAAACAAAAGATATATATGTATACTTTCCTGCTCAGCTAGTTGAATGCTAAACGTTGAACCTGACATTCAACGTTGCTGAAGTCAGACAAAATTCTCGCAGCTTATGTGTCCTAACTGATTCTTATGAAGAATATTTACTTCGTGTATGAGATTTTAAAATTCAGAAACTAAGCTTGATTATATTCCTTGGATATGAAAAATAAGAATTTTCAGAATCCCTTACAGTTTAAGGATTTGTGAAGTAAAACCTGATTTTTCTTCAGATCTCTGAACCACATGACATCCAAATTATAGCTTTATATTTAAAGTCCTCTACATTGTGGGAGGGCATCAATGTCAACACACATTAAGTTGGAAACCAAGTAAACTCTACAATGCCCAAATCATCAACCTTCTTTTACACCCAGAATACAGAAAAAGACAGCTATTTTCCAGCTCTCCCAACATATTTGTTTTTCAAATTATCTACTTTAATTTCTAGTATATAATTTTAGTAAGTAAATCTCTGTAGCAAACTTTTATCAAAAATTACAAAATAAAATTTGAGGCTTACCATTGTTAGACTCAGTGATTTTAGTAACTTTAGTAATTAAGTGGCTTACTATTCACTCTTTTTAGAGATGGGATCTCATTCTGTCACCCAGGCTGGAATGCAGTGGCAAGAACATGGCTCACTGCAGCCTCCAACTCCTGGGCTCAAGCCATCCTCCTGTCTCATCATCCCAGGTAACGAGAACCACAGGTGAGCACCACCACACCTGGCTAATTTTTAAAAATATTTTGTAGAAATTGGGTCTCACTATGTTGCCCATGCTGGTTTTGAACTCCTGGGCTCATGTGATCCTCCTGCCTTGTCATCCCAAAGTACTGGGATTATAGACATGAGTCACCATGTGTGGCTTCTTCTCCTTTTTTTTTTTTTTTAAGAGATTTACTGAATTTATTAAAATGAAAGAAAAATGGCTTAGGAAAACATTAATAATTGGAAAAAGACGATATTCACATAAAAATTCTTGTAGACAGAGATGTGAAAATGGAGCTACTATGGCAGGTGTATAGAAGGTTAGAAGCCATTATTTCCTCCTCCCCTTCCATGAATGCAAATAGGATACTGATATGGTTTGGCTGTGTCTCCACTGAAATCTCATCTTGAATTGTAACTGGCACAATTCCCATGTGTCATGGGAGGGACCCAGTGGGAGGTAACTGAATCATGGGAGTGGGTCTTTCTCATGCTGTTTTCATGATAGTGAATAAGTCTCACGAGATCTGATGGTTTTATAAAGAGGAATTCCCTTGCACAAGCTCTCTCTCTTTGCCTGTTGCCATCCATGTAAGATGTAACTTGCTCCACCTTGCCTTCCACCATGATTGTGAGGCCTCCCCAGCTATGTGGAACTGTAAGTTCATTAGACTTCTTTCTTTTGTAAATTGCCCAGTCTCAGATATGTCTTTATTAGTGGTGTGAAAACAGACTAATATAGATATCACTTAAAAATATTATATATATATAAAATTTAATGAAAGAATATTCTCATATCTGTTCTAAAACCCATCTTGTAAACACATAGGAATATGTGCTGTAGTCAAGGCATTTCCTCTACAAATTAACATTATTTGTCAAATGCTAATATTCCCAATATTAAATGAGAAAATACACTGTACAAAAATCAAAAGCATCTTGCTGCAAACATATTATTCATATTTATGCAACTTATTGGTAAAGTATGTTATTTTAAACAGGGTAGGAATAGCTCCCCAAGAAAAAAATCCTGACAATATATAAAGCTGTATAGATTGCTTATTAAGTTGCCTGTTATTCTGCTTACAATAAAAGAGAGAAAATAAAAAAAAAATAATTTCAATAAGTTTTATTTTGCCTCTGGCCATGACTCTAGAATTGATTTTTTTAAATGTATTGAGATAAAATTTATAAAACATAAAGTTAACCATTTCAGGAAGGACAATTTGGTGGTATTTAGAACATTTACAATGTTGTACAACCACCACATCTATCTAGATTTAAAATATTTTCATCACTTCAAAATAAAACTCTGTATCCATTAAGCAGTTTCTAACTCTTGTCGCCTCCCCTTAGCCTCTGACAATCACCAATCTGTATTCTGTCTCTATGAATTTACCTTATCCAGACTTGTCATATAAATGGAATCATAATGTGACCTTTTTTTGTGTGACTTCTTTCATTTATGTTAATGTTTGTGAAGTTCTTCCACTGTTGTATCTGCATAAACACTTCATTTCTTTTTATGGCTGAAAAATATTTTATTGTATGTATGTACCATAATTTGTTTAAGCATTTATCCATCGATGAATATTTGGGCTTTTTCCGCCTTTTGGCTATTGTTCATAGAGCTGCTATGAACATGAGTGTACAATTTTTTTTTTTTGAGAATTTGTTTTCAAATATTTTAAGTATATACCTATGATTGAAACTGCTGGGTCTCATGCTAAGTCTATTTTTAACATTTTTAGTAAGCCCTTTTCCCTTTTGAAGCTAAAGATTTTTTAGCAGTCTTTCCTCATGACCACCAAAATTAAATACATATATTTAACAAAAGATAACATCTCTTAGAGTGAATAATTCATTTAGACTAAAAATCATTTAGAGTAAATAATTTTCCTCTATAATTTAAAATTTGGCATATTACAATAAAAATGTTATTTTTAAATACTAATTTAGTCTCCATTTAACTTGGCCTTTCAAATGGCTTATCTCTTCCAATTTGAAAAGTTTCTAATCCACATTTGAAAAGGTCTAATCCATATTTAGTTTCATTCAATATCCTGAAATTTTTGTGCTGCTATAACAGAATACCAAAGACTGAGTAGCTTATAGGGAAAATAAATTTATTTCTCACAGTTCTAGAGGGTGTAACGTCCAAGGTCAAGGCACCAGAAGGTTCGATCTCTTGCTCCAAGATGGTGTCTTGTTACTACATTCACCAGAGAAGAGGAATGGCTGTATCCTTACATGGCCAAAAAGCAGAAGAGAGAGAATCCACTCCTGCCAGAGCTTTATATGGTTGTATTAATCTATTCATGAGGTTGAAGCCTCCATGACCTAAACACCTCCCCCATCAGGCCCTACCTTGCCACACTGTTGCACTGGGGATTAAGCTTCCAACACATCAATTAGGGGGAACATATTTAGACTTTAGTAACCCCCCATTTTAGTTTTAGTTGTTCAGAGATTCCCAGTCTGTATGATGTACTGTACAGACCCTTCTCATTATCTTACTTTATATGAAATAATTTCCTTAAAATAATAGAGAATGTTACCTGTTTTTTTAATTCGACTTATCGTGCAATTAAAATAACACTTGAAATATAAATTTATTATTGGTTAAGGAGAATTAATACTGATGTTAAATTTTATGATAAAACTATAGATCAGTGAAAATCTACTGTTATATTACCTTTTTTTAATTTCAAGGATAATACATAAATTTATTGCCCTGGGCTTATGATATAAGTACTATATCTATGTATGCCTCAGAGGTTATTCTAACTTCACTCCTCTCCAGTAAAAGTGTCTTTTTATTAAGTTCCATGAAGAGATTGATGCTGAAAGACCTCCATGACATATTGTAAAGGGGTAAAAATGAGTGTTCAAAACATGCATGTTACATTTTATGTAAAAAAGTGAGTATTAAAAATACATACTTATGTTCATTTGTGTATGCTTAAAGAAAGGAAGGACAAAAACAAGAATTATGTATAAGAATTAACAATAGAAGTTACGGGTAGGAGTGAGGTGTACAACATATAGATAGAAAACAGACGAATTGGGGAATTTTCAATGTACAGCTCATTAACAGTTTACTATTTTTGAACTCTGTAAATATATTACCTATTAAATATTGTTCTTCATTTTTTGTATGCTGTTATACAAAAATTTCACTTTTCAAAAGCAAACTGTTTACCAGATAATGAAATTATAAAAAGATCATCCTTAAAGAAAATATGCAGTTATGTAGGGAAAATTTGTCTGTTAAACCTTATATTTTGATATATTTTTGTCCTCCAAAATTTGCTACTAAGAAATTCATTTTATTCACTTCACAATTAATGAACATCATGTAACTTTATTATAAACTGGATTTTCCATGTAACATTAACTTGTAAACTTTTAGATTGTACAGAAGAAACAAAACACAGATCTAACTTACAAACTGCAGTTATCTTCTAAGCAGGAAAGAGACGGTCCACTATGTTCTGGAAACAGAAAGGCAGAGTTTTTTATAAATAAAATGACTCACTGTTCACTGTTGTTTTTGTCCTTCTGAGTAATTTGGATGACCTACAAAATGAGATCAAATTTGGATTTTGGAGACTTGCCACACAGTATTGTCAATGTATTATAGTAAAACTATGGAATGCAAAACGTAAGTGGAGAAACTCCCTCCCTCCCTCCCCTTACCTCCCACACACATACATGCCATAAGCGATGACACTTGTTTATATACACTTACTTTAAATCGAAAGAAAAAATAATGTACAAGTATTCCTGGGACTAAATAAAATATACACAATTAATGCTAAAATGGAGTGAGAATATCTACATCAAGCTACTTTAATATGGAGATCCCACTAAAATAAATTTAGGTTACCTACTTGTAATTACATCAGATTGTAATTTAAAAACAAACAAAAATTAAATAAAACAAAGCAAAATAAAAATGGAATTTAGACACATCTAGATGTTCAATCATAAAATGGAAAATTCAATCAATAGTTATGTTGTTTTTTTTTTATTTTTTGAGATGAAGTTTCACTGTTGTTGCCCAGGCTGCAGTGCAATGGCATGATCTAGGCTCACTGCAACCTCCACCTCCCAGGTTCAAGCGATTCCTCCCCTGCCTCAGCCTCCAGAGTAGCTGGAGTTACAGGCACATGCCACCACGCCTGGCTAATTTTTGTATTATTAGTAGAGACAGGGTTTCACCATGTTGGCCAGGCTGGTCTGGAACTCCTGATTTCAGGTGATCCACCCACCTTGGTCTCTCAAAGTACTGAGATTACAGGCGTGAGCCACCATGCATGGCCTCAATAGTTAGTATCTAAATTTAAATAAGTCTAGATAGGATTATAAGCATGTTGAAAATTTGAAGATTGGCTTGATTACATATTCCAGTTATAAAATTTAAAAGGTTATGTAACTTAAACAGTTTCTCAAATATTGAAGATTTATATGCATATTTCAAGTCTGAAAAACAGAGATCTCATCATTGCTTAGATATGAAACCTAACCCTAATTCTTCAAAGTTAAAAAGCATTCTACTGTAAAATCAGTATTTTATTTCTCGGACATCTACTAGTGACACCATTTACATAATCTGAACATAAAATTAATTGTAAGGGTGAAAATAAAGAGGAACTCCTCTACTCATTAACACTGATGTTGTGTTAACAGTTTATTTGTTTTAAGAGACATCAGCAGGAAGGAGAAATTATGAATGCTACGAAAACTAACATTTATTTCACCCCAAATCACACATTTGTGTAAAATGTTACACTAACTTGTCTAAAGAATACTCCGGCAGGGCACAGTGGCTCACGCCTGTAATCCCAGCACTTTGGGAGGCCGAGGTGGGCGGATCACGAGGTCAGGAGATGGAGACCATCCTGGCTAACACGGTGAAACCCCGTCTCTACTACAAATACAAAAAGTAGCCAGGCGTGGTGGCGGGCGCCTGTAGTCCCAGCTATTCCGGAGGCTGAGGCAGGAGAATGGCGTGAACCCGGGAGGCAGAGCTTGCAGTGAGCAGAGATGGTGCCACTGCACTGTAGCCTGGGTGACAGAGCGAGACTCCGTCTCAAAAAAAAAAAAAAAAGAATATTCCATTTTTGCCTATGAGCAAGCATAGTTCAATCTTTGCCTTTATTATTAAAGAGTAAAGTTTTAGAAAATATCTTTCCTCGTTTATTGTTTATAAGTAAATTGGGTATTTTAGCTTTCAAAATAAACTTTACTTCTTTTGTTAATTTATGATGTATAGATATATGTCACACAGACTTATGTTTATTACATCAACTTATGTTCTATTATTTGGAAGTAATGTTTTAAACTGAAATTCATTGATTTCTGAAATTGTCTACAGTCGTTTCAGTGCAGGCTAGAAAATAAATAGGAACTCCTCTACTCATTAACACTGATGTTGTGTTAACAGTTTATTTTAAGAGACATCAGCAGGAAGGAGAATTTATGAATTCTACCAGAGCTAACATTTATTTCACCCCAAATCACACAAAACTGAATTTTCAAACTCTTTTATGCGTGGAATATGAAGCATTTGATAGTCTACCCTTACTTGGAAAAAATCGTATTTCCATTTTTTTTTAGGAAAAAAAAAACACGAGAAGAGGGGACAAGGTGGAGCCAAGATGGCCGAATAGGAACAGCTCCGGTATACAGCTCCCAGCCTGAGCGACACAGAAGACAGGTGATTTCTGCATTTCCATCTGAGGTACCGAGTTCATCTCACTAGGGAGTGCCAGACAGTGGCTGCAGGACAGTGGGCGCAGCTCACTGGGCGCGAGCCAAAGCAGGGCGAGGCATTGCCTCACTCGGGAAGCTCAAGGGGTCAGGGAGTTCCCTTTCCTAGTCAAAGAAAGGGGTGACAGACGGCACCTGGAAAATCGGGTCACTCTCACACTAATACTGCACTTTTCCAACCGGCTTAAAAAACAGCACACCAGGAGATTATATCCTGCACCTGGCTCAGAGGGTCCTACGCCCACGGAGTCTCGCTGATTGCTAGCACAGCAGTCTGAGATCAAACTGCAAGGCGGCAGCGAGGCTGGGGGAGGGGCGCCCGCCATTGCCCAGGCTTGCTTAGGTAAACAGAGCTTGCTTAGGAAGCTCGAACTGGGTGGAGCCCACCACAGCTCAAGGAGGCCTGCCTGCCTCTGTAGGCTCCACATCTGGGGGCAGGGCACAGACAAACAAAAAGACAGCAGCAACCTCTGCAGACTTTAAAGTCCCTGTCTGACAGTTTTGAAGAGAGCAGTGGTTCTCCCAGCATGCAGCTGGAGATCTGAGAACGGGCAGACCGCCTCCTCAAGTGGGTCCCTGACCCCTGAGCAGCCTAACTGGGAGGCATCCCCCAGTAGGGGCAGACTGACACCTCACACGGCCAGGTACTCCTCTGAGACAAAACTTCCAGAGGAAGGATCAGGCAGCAGCATTTGCGGTTCACGAAAATCCGCTGTTCTATAGCCACCGCTGCTGATACCCAGGCAAACAGGGCCTGGAGTGGACCTCTAGCAACTTCCAACAGACCTGCAGCTGAGGGTCCTGTCTGTTAGAAGGAAAACTAACAAACAGAAAGGACATCCACACCAAAAACCCATCTGTACGTCACCATCATCAAAGACCAAAAGTAGATAAAACCACAAAGATGGGGAAAAAACAGAGCAGAAAAACTGGAAACTCTAAAAAGCAGAGCAGCTCTCCTCCTCCAAAGGAACGCAGTTCCTCACCAGCAATGGAAGAAAGCTGGATGGAGAATGACTTTGACAAATTGAGAGAAGAAGGCTTCAGACGATCAAACTACTCCAAGCTATGGGAGGAAATTCAAACCAATGGCAAAGAAGTTAAAAACTTTCAAAAAAATTAGACAAATATATAACTAGAATAACCAATGCAAAGAAGTGCTTAAAGGAGCTGATGGAGCTGAAAGCCAAGGCTCCAGAACTACGTGAAGAATGCAGAAGCCTCAGGAGCCGATGCGATCAACTGGAAGAAAGGGTATCAGTGATGGAAGATGAAATGAATGAAATGAAGCGAGAAGGGAAGGTTAGAGAAAAAAGAATAAAAAGAAACGAACAAAGTCTCCAAGAAATATGGGACTATGTGAAAAGACCAAATCTACATCTGATTGGTGTACCTGAAAGTGACAGGGAGAATGGTACCAAGTTGGAAAACACTCTGCAGGATACTATCCAGGAGAACTTCCCCAATCTAGCAAGGCAGGCCAACATTCAGATTCAGGAAATACAGAGAATGCCACAAAGATACTCCTCGAGAAGAGCAACTCCAACACGCATAATTGTCAGATTCACCAAAGTTGAAATGAAGGAAAAAATGTTAAGGGCAGCAAGAGAGAAAGGTCAGGTTACCCACAAAGGGAAGCCCATCAGACTAACAGCTGATCTCTCAGGAGAAACTCTACAAGCCAAAAGAGAGTGAGGGCCAATATTCAACATTCTTAAAGAAAAGAGTTTTCAACCCAGAATTTCATGTCCAGCCAAACTACGCTTCATAAGTGAAGGGGAAATAAAATACTTCACAGACAAGCAAATGCTGAGAGATTTTGTCACCACCAGGTCTGCCCTAAAAGAGCTCCTGAAGGAAGCACTAAACATGGAAAGGAACAACTGGTATGAGCCACTGCAAAAACATGCCAAATTGTAAAGACCATCGAGGCTAGGAAGAAAATGCATCCACTAAGGGGCAAAATAGCCAGCTAACATCATAATGATAGGATCAAATTCACACATAACAATATTAACTTTGAATGTAAATGGGCTAAATACTCCAATTAAAAGACACAGACTGGCAAATTGGATAGTCAAGACCCATCAGCGTGCTGTATTCAGGAAACCCATATCACGTGCAGAGACACACATAGGCTCAAAATAAAGGGATGGAGGAAGATCTACCAAGCAAATGGAAAACAAAAAAAAGCAGGGGTTGCAATCCTAGTCTCTGATAAAACAGACTGTAAAACAACAAAGATCAAAAGAGACAAAGAAGGCCATTACATAATGGTAAAGGGATCAATTCAACAAGAAGAGCTAACTATCCTAAATATATATGCACCCAATACAGGAGCACCTAGATTCATAAAGCAAGTCCTGAGTGACCTACAAAGAGACTTAGACTCCCACACAATAATAATGGGAGACTTTAACACCCCACTGTCAACATTAGACAGATCAACGAAACAGAAAGTTAACAAGGATACCCAGGAATTGAACTCAGCTCTGCACCAAGCAGACCTAATAGACATCTACTGAACTCTCCACCCCAAATCAACAGAATATACATTTTTTTCAGCACCACACCACACCTATTCCAAAATTGACCACATAGTTGGAAGTAAAGCACTCCTCAGCAAATATAAAGGAACAGAAATTATAACAAAGTGTCTCTCAGACCACAGTGCAATCAAACTAGAACTCAGGATTAAGAAACTCACTCAAAACCACTCAAGAACAACCTGCTCCTGAATGACTACTGGGTACATAATGAAATAAAGCAAGAAATAAAGATGTTCTTTGAAACCAACGAGAACAAAGACACAATATACCAGAATCTCTGGGACGCATTCAAAGCAGTGTGTAGAGGGAAATTTATAGCACTAAATGCCCACAAAAGAAAGCAGGAAAGATCCAAAATTGACACCCTAACATCACAATTAAAAGAACTAGAAAAGCAAGAGCAAACACATTCAAAAGCTAGCAGAAGGCAAGAAATAACTAAAATCGAGCAGAACTGAAGGAAATAGAGACACAAAAAACCCTTCAAAAAATCAATGAATCCAGGAGCTGGTTTTTTGAAAAGATCAACAAAATTGATACACCACTGGCAAGACTAATAAAGAAGAAAAGAGAGAAAAATCAAATAGATGCAGTAAAAAATGATAAAGGGGATATCACCACCGATCCCACAGAAATACAAACTACCATCAGAGAATACTACAAAGACCTCTATGCAAATAAACTAGAAAATCTAGAAGAAATGGATAAATTCCTCGACACATACACCCTCCCAAGACTAAACCAGGAAGAAGTTGAATCTCCGAATAGACCAATAACAGGCTCTGAAATTGTGGCAATAATCAATAGCTTACCAACCAAAAAGAGTCCAGGACCAGATGGATTCATAGCCAAATTCTACCATAGGTACAAGGAGGAGCTGGTACCATTCCTTCTGAAACTATTCCAATCAATAGAAAAAGAGGGACTCCTCCCTAACTCATTTTATGAGGCCAGCATCATCCTGATACCAAAGCCAGGCAGAGACACAACAAAAAAAGAGAATTTTAGACCAATATCCCTGATGAACATTGATGCAAAAATCCTCAATAAAATACTGGCAAACCGAATCCAGCAGCACATCAAAAACTTATCCAGCATGATCAAGTGGGCTTCATCCCTGGGATGCAAGGCTGGTTCAACATACGCAAATCAATAAATGTAATCAAGCATATAAACAGAACCAAAGACAAAAACCACATGATTATCTCAATAGATGCAGAAAGGCCTTTGACGAAATTCAACAACTCTTCATGCTAAAAACTCTCAATAAATTAGGTATTGATGGGACGTATCTCAAAATAATAAGAGCTATCTATGACAAACCCACAGCCAATATCATACTGAATAGGCAAAAACTGGAAGCATTCCCTTTGAAAATGGGCACAAGACAGGGATGCCCTCTCTCACCACTCCTATTCAACATAGTGTTGGAAGTTCTGGCCAGGGCAATTAGGCAGGAGAAGGAAATCAAGGGTATTCAATTAGCAAAAGAGGAAGTCAAATTGTCCCTGTTTGCAGATGACATGATCGTATATCTAGAAAACCCCATTCTTTCAGCCCAAAATCTCCTTAAGCTGATAAGCAACTTCAGCAAAGTCTCAGGATACAAAATCAATGTACAAAAATCACAAGGATTCTTATACACCAATAACAGACAAACAGAGAGCCAAATCATGAGTGAACTCCCATTCACAATTGCTTCAAAGAGAATAAAATACCTAGGAATCCAACTTACAAGGGATGTGAAGGACCTCTTCAGGAAGAACTACAAACCACTGCTCAAGGAAATAAAAGGGGATACAAACAAATGGAAGAACATTCCATGCTCATGGGTTGGAAGAATCAATATCGTGAAAATGGCCATACTGTCCAAGGTAATTTATAGATTCAATGCCATCCCCATCAAGCTACCAATGACTTTCTTCACAGAATTGGAAAAAACTACTTTAAAGTTCATATGGAACCAAAAAAGAGCCCACATCGCCAAGTCAATCCTAAGCCAAAAGAACAAAGCTGGAGGCATCACGCTACCTGACTTCAAACTATACTGCAAGGCTACAGTAACCAAAACAACATGGTACTGGTACCAAAATAGAGATATAGATCAGTGGAACAGAAGAGAGCCCTCAGAAATAATGCCGCATATCTACAACTATCTGATCTTTGACAAACCTGAGAAAAACAAGAAATGGGGAAAGGATTCCCTATTTAATAAATGGTGCTGGGAAAACTGGCTAGCCATATGTAGAAAGCTGAAACTGGATCCCTTCCTCACACCTTATATAAAAATTAATTCAAGATGGATTAAAGACTTAAATGTTAGACCTAAAACCATAAAAACCCTAGAAGAAAATCTAGGCATTACCATTCAGGACATAGGCATGGGCAAGGACTTCATGTCTAAAACACCAAAAGCAATGACAACAAAAGCCAAAACTGACAAATGGGATCTAATTAAACTAAAGAGCTTCTGTACAGCAAAAGAAACTACCATCAGAGTGAACAGGCAACCTACAAAATGGGAGAAAATTTTCGCAACCTACTCATCTGACAAAGGGCTAATATCCAGAATCTACAATGAACTCAAACAAATTTACCAGAAAAAAACAAACTACCCCATCAAAAAGTGGGCAAAGGATATGAACAGACACTTCTCAAAAGAAGACATTTATGCAGCCAAAAGACACATGAAAAAATGCTCATCATCACTGGCCATCAGAGAAATGCAAATCAAAACCACAGTGATATACCATCTCATACCAGTTAGAATGGCGATCATTAAAATTCAGGAAACAACAGGTGCTGGAGAGGATGTGGAGAAATAGGAACACTTTTACACTGTTGGTGGGACTGTAAACTAGTTCAACCATTATGGAAGTCAGTGTGGCCATTCCTCAGGGATCTAGAACTAGAAATACCATTTGACCCAGCCATCCCATTACTGGGTATATACCCAAAGGACTATAAATCATGCTGCTATAAAGACACATGCACACGTATGTTTATTGCGGCACTATTCACAATAGCAAAGACTTGGAACCAACCCAAATGTCCAACAACGATAGACTGGATTAAGAAAATGTGGCACATATACACCATGGAATACTATGCAGCCATAAAAAATGATGAGTTCATGTCCTTTGTAGGGACATGGATGAAACTGGAAATCATCATTCGCAGCAAACTATCACAAGGACAAAAACCCAAACACTGCATGTTCTCACTCATAGGTGGGAATTGAACAACGAGAACACATGGACACAGGAAGGGGAACATCACACTCTGGGGACTGTTGTGGGGTGGGGGAGGGGGGAGGGACAGCATTAGGAGATACACCTAATGCTAAATGGCAAGTTAATTGGTGCAGTACACCAACATAGGACATGCATACATATGTAACAAACCTGCACATTGTGCACATGTACCCTAAAACTTAAAGTATAATAATAAAAGAAAAGAAAAAAAAAAAGCACGAAAAGTAAAAAGTTACTTCCAATAAAATAAAGTTATTTAATAGTGTCTGATAATAATAATACGTAAACTTTCTTTGCTAGCCTCTGCCATTCCCCATTCCTTTTCTCTCATCCACGCTCAAAATATTGTACTTTAAAATTAAATAACTGACAAGACTGTCTGACTGCTTTTGCCACAATGTAACAGAACCCCAGTCTTATTTGTAGCAGAAGTGAACATGGCTAAAAATGATAGATTGCAGGCCGGGTGCTGTGGCTCACGCCTGTAATCCCAGCACTTTGGGAGGCCGAGGTGGATGGATCACCTGAGGTCAGGACATTGAGACAAGCCTGGCCAACCTGATGAAACCCCGTTCCTACTAATAATACAAAAATTAGCTGGGCATGGTGGTGCATGCCTGTATTCCCAGCTACTCAGGAGGCTGAGGTGGGAGAATCACTTGAACCTGGGAGGAGGTTGCAGTGAGCCAAGATCACACCATTGCACTCCAGCCTGGGTGACACAGCAAGACTCCATCTCAAAAAAAAAAAAAAAAAAAAAAAGATAGATTCCCCTAAATCTCTTTTCCCTTTTCTCCCTTTTTTTTCTTTTTCTTTTTTTTTTTTTTTGCCTATAACCTCAGATGCTGGATAGCTATCTTGGACCAGAAGGAGGAAAAATCACCTGCAAAGGATGGTGGAGAAGGACTTGATGACTTCCAAGAGCAGCAATACCAGTACTGGAAGTTCTACCCTTGTTACTCTTCTCACATGAAAAAAACAAATCTCTATTTCATTAATCCAACCAGGTATCTGTAACTTTCAAGTGAATATAATCTCAACTGATAGCATGATATAAAGTGTGAGAAAAAATGTACCTGAAATACTTTTTCTGTTATAAGCCTTTTATCTCACAAACTTACCCTCTTCTTAGAGAGGAATGTGGGAGCATGACAGGAGAAATTTCTCAATACTCTTCCCCAAATGACTAGTTTATCTGTATTTAATCCAATGGTTTTTCTCTTTCTTCTTATTAAACTAGAAAAGATATCCCTTTTTCTCACTAAGAAGCAGACTTCTACCTTTACTTTGGATTTTATCTCCTCTCACTTCTCTAGAAATGTTGCTTTGTTTATTATTCTTCTCCTGTAATTTCAATCTCTCTTTTTCTAGTAGTTCTTCCAAATCCCTCTCTCAACTCCATGCCTCTGCCATTGTCATTATATATTATGTTTCTGCTTTTCTTTTCACAACACTTCTTGAAAGACCTGTCTCCACACTCCCCACACTTCCATACCCATTACCATTGTAGTCAGAATTCCACCACAACGCTCTACGAGAACTACGCTTGCCAAATCACCAAAAGTTGCTTGGTGAAGTCGATAGTTTGAATTTTGTATCTTATTTCCACAGCATAGCAGTAAAAGCAATGAACCGAGTTCGTTCTTAAAATGCTAATTTTCTTCTTGTTTCTGTCAGATTTTAGTCTGCTAGTTTTCTTTGTAAACTCAAGGTAATTCTTATTTATTATCATTTTAGACATCTTTTTTATTGGTTGTTTCTCAGGATTCTGTTCTAGTCTCCATTCAATTTCTACTTTGCACACACTATCATCTACTCCAAGGTATCAACTAGCACCTACACGTGATAAAAGACAAACTACAATCCCAACACAAATACTTATCCTGGACCGCAGATGCACACATACAATAGTCTCCCAGAGATACTCACTTGCCTATCTAGCGGGTGTCTAAAATTTAGTAGGTCTAAAATGAAGTGAATTTTCCCTACGAATCTGTTTATATTCTTTCAGGGAGTTATTCTACTATGCGCCTAGTTATCTAACACAGAAACTAGGGTGTTACCACCTTTCAATCCTCTCTCCTTTTTTCCATTATATCTAATCATTCATTATGACATACTAAACTAAATCAATTGTCTAAATATCTTGGCTCCACTCACATCAATCTAGCTCCATTACCACTATTCTCTTAGAAGACAAATCTCATTTGAATTATTGCAAAAGTCTAACACATGTTGCTCTGAGTCCAGTCTTAAACTCCTTTCAATTCATTTTCTATAAAGCTGCTGAAATTATCTCTAAATCATAAACAGCTCACAGCACACACTTGGCTAAAACCTTTAATGAATACCCAAAGCCATTAAAAAAAAGTTCTAAAACCCTTGATATAATTTACAAAGCCATCTGTAATCCAAACTCTATTTATCTCTCACCTTTTTTCATCTTATTTTCTTACAACTAGATTTAATTACTATTTCTACGTGAGGGTATCAGGTCCTAGCTAAATACTTCCTGGAACACATTTTTTCACCCGTTTCTCATCTTCATTTTAGATAATATTTTCAGCCTACATATGCAGCAGCCTAATAGGCATTTTCTCTCATTCCCACAATTGGTTCAGTGCTTAATTTTAAAGTACAGACTAAGATTGGCTCCTATTATGTATTTTGTCCTGATTCTTAAGAACTAATCCTAATGTTTAGATGCCTAGCTCAAAGAGTACATTTTTCAGCTTGTATTGTGGCTAATACAATCATGGACTTACTGTGCAATTATTCCGCAAAAATCTCTTTATTAAAAGGGTCATATGCTGCTTCTCTTCATACATCCTCTTGCCTAGAACTTAAATAAGATAGAGTCCAACCGCCCTTTTATATAACATCGTTTTGTTTTCTGTCAAAAGTGGATGAATCTGATACTGTGATCCTGTGTTCTTCCACAATGCCTGAACCTCTATCACTGCTTATTTTTCAGTATTATAATTGTCTTTTCACACTAGACCAGATTTAAAAATTTCATGGAGCAGTATTTTTTCTTTAATAAGTAAGGGCAATTTTTTTTAAATCCTAACATCAGATTTACTCTTAACATCATTTCATAAATGAAATGAATGATATTTTAATTCTTAAAAGGTAAGAATGACATATTTTTTAAAAGACAAAAATTTAGTTTTATGAAACACATTATCTTTCCAGGCTTATAAAATGTTTTCACAAGTAAGCATGCACCTATCCATGTATCATTATTTGGGAGTCATTGCACTAAGCTACATGTTTCTTAGGGCAGATTCACTATATTGTTCTCCTTAGCACAGTATATGACACTGTGATCAAGCTATTTCCTAAATGATTAAATAATCCAAACAAATTTTCATACCCATGGAGAAATGTGACCTTTAATGTGACCATGTAAAAATATTTAAAATGTTGTTTTCTGATTCGTGGAAAAATTAAGGTGATAACTTGTTCCTTGGATTGTTTGTAATATCTTGTCACTCTCAAAAGGAAAACTCATCATCTCTCAGTAATCCATCCACAGATCAAACTACCTTCTCTGACAGGAGACAGAGACTTTAAGCAAAGTCCATCTACAGATTCTAGTTCCAACATCTACAGTGTAACCTTACACACTGACCCTCCCTCTGTGGGTTTCAGTTTTCTCCTCTCTGAAAAGAGAAGGGTTTACACTAGATGATTTTATAGACTTTTTCGCTTCTGATCTGCTATGATTATATATCCAACATAATCCTCTTAGGCTGTGGTTTAAGGCTTCTCTTTCCTTTTCTAACCTCAGGGGAGATAAAGATCACAGTCTCTGTGTGCTTGAAAATCATTTCCAAATTTACCCTTAGATGTTCTTAGGCAACCTGAATAACCTCATTTCCTCTATTTTACCTCACACTCCCTCAACTGTAGAGGCTACGATGAATAGAGTGATTTAAGAAGTTATAATACAAAGTGGACAGTCAAGGGTGGTAAATCTTGTTTCTTTTTTTTGAGACGGAGTCTTGCTCTGTAGCCCAGGCTGGAGCACAGTGGCGCGATCTCGGCTCACTGCAAGCTCCGCCTCCCAGGTTCACGCCATTCTCCTGCCTCAGCCTTCAGAGTAGCTGGGACTACAGGTGCCCGCCACCACGCCCGGCTAATATTTTCTGTGTTTTTTTTTTTTTGCTTTTTTGTTTTTGTTTTTTTGGTTTTTTTTTAGTAGAGACGGGGTTTCACCGTGTTAACTAGGATGGTCTCCATCTCCTGACCTCGTGATCCGCCCGCCTCAGCCTCCCAAAGTGCTGGGATTACCAGCGTGAGCCACAGCGCCTGGCCAGTCTTGTTTCTTATATGTTCTAATGCTCTGCTTGTTGGCGATATGGATACTAGAGAGAATTAGTAATCACCATGAAAGCTGGTCTTACACTTAGAAAACAAATCTCAAAATATGGCCATTAAAAGGAATTTTACCTAATAATCTTTATGCTCTTTACTAAACTCTAAAATACTGCAATAAAGTACAGGCATTATTTATTTTGAAAAGAGAGTGAAAATGCCACATGAGGATGACTACAATGTTGGTTCTCAAATTTTGCTTTAGAAAAATAATTTATTCCAAAATAGGAAATAATATTCATGGAAGTTTTGATTAACTTAAAAAGAGGGGGTGGGGGTAGAGAGGGAGAGGATTCAAGAATAAAGTTTACTTTACTATTCCCTCAGGATATTTCTTCAATTCTAGTGCAGTAATTGGAGACAGTTATTTATTTATGTTTAAGCTTTTGAACAAAAGCCCTCAGAACTGAACAATAAGGTCTCAATGTATGAAGATAATTAATCCAACAAAAACTCTTTTAGAAATGTCAGCTGCATCAGAGAACAATAGCAACCTAATCGGGGTGAGGAGATGCCCTCCAGTTAGTTGAATGCTCTGGGCTTTGTCACAAACCTGTGGAGGCAGCACAAACATACAAATATTCATGTTAATAAATTTAAAAGAGATAAAATATTCCTCAGGTTACATGTTTATCTGGGGCCGTTTTCCTTGATGGATGGTGTGTTTTTCTCCTGTGTGTTTACACAAACACAGCCAGTGAAGGTGCTGAATTCCTCCTTGGTGGTTTTTTCTTTCTTTTTTTTTTTTCCCAGGCTCCCTAGCTAGATCAAAGGACAATGCCATGGTTAAAAAGGAAACTACATTATTTCCAAGGCAGAGAAAAGGGCAGTGCTGGCATACATCTGTAAAATTTTTGCTTAATAGTACAAGTCATTCTTCTTCTGATACATTAAGCATTCCCTCAACAAATATCCTAACTTTGTATGCCTAGCTCATTGCTCAGGGCCAATATGGTTCTAGTACCCTTTGCATTGTAATTTCCAGCATTTATATAGACCACATACATAAATAAATAATCAGAGCAGGTCAGAAGAGGAATGGATTCTAATACCATTAATATAAACTTCCCTCTCTACAGTTATAAAATAGGAACAATATTAATCTACCTCTTAGGTAATTGCTGAGAGAAATAACTGAACTCACATAAAGCAGCATAGTACCTGCCTCATTGGACTGTTTTGAAGGTTTAGGTGAGATTCCATTTGTAAAGTGCCCACAGTATGTGCTATATAATTGTTTTCTAAATAAAATATTAGCAAGCATTCAATAAATGTTATATAATAATCTTATGATGAATCTGCCTTTGGTCTTTCTAATGTTGAAGATATCCTGTAATTTTGAGGAGTCTTTGACTAGCACAGAATACAAACACATACCCAGATTATTTTAAAACAATTATATAATAAAAATTGTGATGTGCATACAGTGAAAGTCCCACACAGGTGCACTCATACTTTTGGCTTACTCCAGGCTTATGTTTAAAATAAGAAGTCAGTGAAAATTCCATTTTTGAACCATGTAATCATTTTCTTCTTGCATCCATTTGTCCTGAAAAACCCAAACTGGTAAAGCTGGCAGAGTTTACAAGGAGAGCCGAATATCAGCCGTGTCCTAACTAAACCTGAAGGGGCATAGTAGTGAAACTGTCAAGAGATTAGAAGCATGAGAGATACAACACTTTGGTAACAAAAGTTCATGCAGGTGTATTGCCTTAGGCAAAGGAAGAAGGCGTACTTAACTTTTCTCAAAGAAAGATACAGCTGGAACATACAGGCAAAACTATTTTTCATGAGGGCAGGTGTTGTCATGCTTGATGTTAAATATTTTCAAGTCACACTTACTTCTCAGGTATTTTTCTTTTTCCATGGCCGGAAAGATGTTAGGTTCCAGAATCAGCAAAAGTGAGTATTTCTCATGACCTCAGCAATTAGAAAAAAATAGAAAAATAGTGTGAGCCCTTGGTGTAGGTTAGGGACTCCTTGAAACATCTGCCATTTTCCCTAAGGTGCCTTGGTGCCCTGAGCTTCCTCTGTAGGCAGATCATGGGAGTGAAAATCACACTTCTGGATCCTTCCCGACATACAGTGAATTATAACTGATAAGAAAAAGAGATACGACCTAAAAATCTGTGTTTTTAACAAGTTCTCCAAGATAATTTTGATACTTTGCCAATTATAGCTATGGCACCAGATTCATGCTGTGTAGTTACTGCCTCTTTGATAATGTAAGAAGACTTAACATGT
Source organism: Pongo abelii (assembly GCF_028885655.2). NCBI lineage: Eukaryota > Metazoa > Chordata > Mammalia > Primates > Hominidae > Pongo > Pongo abelii. The sequence goes on from NC_071991.2 coordinate 92,762,941, forward strand.
GAAGGATAAAGAGAAGTAACCGTATCTTCTTAGCCTAAATTTTTAGAGATAAAAAATGTTCATTAACAAAAAGTCACTTTAAAGAATTACCTTGTAATTCCAATTAAAAAGGAATCACAGGTATATAGATTCTATTTAATTTTATTATGACAGATTTTAAGCATGAGAATAATATTAAAAAGAGACAGATTCACATATGTGACTTCTATATAATGAATTAATCCTTAGTTGCAGAGTATCCATTTAATACTGTGAGCACACTAAGCAATGTCAGATGTAAGAGAATCTCTCTGGGCTATATTTCCCTTAATGGATTTTGGTGGAAATCCATGAGTAATTCTAATTCATGTTTAATCCCCAAAGGATACAGATAATACAGAGAGTTATTTAGCTAAATGCAAGTAAGTCTTAAATTCTTTTAGCATTTGAAACCAATATGATATTGAAATTTGAGTCTCAGTTTAAAAGACTGTTTAAATTGCTTATCAAATATCAATTTCGTATTAGTTTCCAAAATAGCAAATACCAGTTTAATTTTGAAAACCAATATAAATTTCCAAATATATGCATGTACACATTTATGCATATATATGTATATACACACATATATATGCTATGCTGTATTTCAAAATACCTTTTGGACAAATTATGATCCAATAAAATTCATCCAATTCAGTTTGGTAATATTTCATATCAAACATTAAGCAATTGGGATAATTTGTAAGTATCTGTACTCTTTAATATCTTAAGTGAATTCTGATTCTAACATTCCAAATATATTCTATTTAAGGAAATGACCACATGGTTTTCTATCTTCATTACCTTCTACCTTCATTACATTATTTTTTGATAGTTTTACCATAAAAATGTGTTCATTATTACCCATATATTTTCTCTTCAACTAACTCATCTGAAAAGGCTCTAATCAATGTTCACCTGTAACCTATACCCATAGTTCTCTTAGTGTGGTCCACAGATCAGCAGCAATATCATCGAGGACCTTGTTCAAATGCACATTCCAGAGCTCTTTTTAAGCTTATTTAATAAAAATTCCAGGTCCCAGCAATCTGTGTTCTAGCATGTCCTACAGGTGTTTTTGATGGACACTAAAGCTTGAAAATCAAGCTCTTGTCCAAAGCTACTGGTCAATGTCACATCTTCATCTTGCTTGGCCTTCAGTAAAAAACATTATAATTGAGCACTTCCAACTTTATACATTTGTAATTTAATTATGAAATACTCCAAAGTAAAAAAATACAAAGAACAATATGAAATACCCATGTCCTCACCCCTCCAATGTAACACATGCTAAGTATTGCCATGTTTGATTCAAATATTTGTTCAATAACAAATGCTTTACATTCAGTTGAAAGCCTTCTTCTCACTCAATGTCTTTCCTTCCTTTTTAAAAGAGAAATCACTGTCTTAAATGTATCTTTATCTTTCTATTATGTTTATATAGTCTATGCAAATATATATTTTCATAAATATATATTATATTGTATTTTACACTTTGTAGAAATTTTACAATTTGCTTTTTCACTCAAAATCATTTTTGAGATCTCCCTATGGATATACGCTGAGATTCTTCTGTTCATTCTTTTTCATTGTTACATACTAGCTCACATTGTGAACAAGTATTAGTCAATTTTTTATCAGTTCTCTAATGATATACATTAAATTTTTCTAATAAAATGCTCTATTAACTTTTTTGAAATTTGTCTGTGCTCATGTGATTTTTTAAAATGATTATATAGAGTATAACTGTGATATCTTTTGATTTGAGGTATATATGCAGGACTGCCACAAACACAACTCCGGGGGGCACAACTTACATTTTAATCTGTGTGAATACTGCCCCGACAGCTGGATCTCACACCTAAGCAGCTGTAGTGACTTCACTCCACATTGTTAAATGTTCACAACAATGGTTGTTGACTAGAAATAGCAGTTTTCTGTCTATTTTCTCTTATGCTCACTAACAATTGGTGGTAAACAATTGTAATTTTTACCCAAATGTTTTAAATGTGAAGTGAAACTGCTTTATATTTTATATTATCCTAGTTGTTATTGAAAATAAATATCATTTTATAGGCTTATTGGCCATTCAATAATTTCCAGGAGCAACTTTTATTTCATATATATTTTTTATTTTTTGCAGTTCTTTGATGTCATTTTGAAGCTTTTATTAATTGAATATGTCGAATATAGCTTCTTGAGGAATGTGACTTTGCTTTGAAGTTTTTAATTAATTTTTTTGTCAACGAGGATTTTTAAATGTAACTTTCAACTAAAGTATATATTTTAAAAATGAACAAATCTGAAGTGCAAATAAATTATATCAAGGTGAACGTACCCATGTAATGACCATCAGTTCAAGAAGTCAAAAATTAGGTTTACTAGTAGAACAGAAGGGTCTTTTTTAAATATATTTTTTAATGTTTTGTGTTTTTGAATGTTAAGAAATTCTTCCCTATATTGAGAGCATTAGGAAAAATACCTAATGCAAGCGGGGGGCTTAAAACCTACACGACAGGTTGATGGGTGTAGCAAACCACCATGGCACATGTATACCTATGTATCAAACCCTCACATTCTGCACATGTAGTCCAGAACTTAAAGTAAAATTTAAAAAAATAAAATTAAATAAATAATAATTTTTTAAAAAAGAAATTCTTCCCTATCTTACAGTAAGAATGTTTCTATACTTTTTCTGGAAGTTCTAAAGTTTTGCTTTTAATATATAATTTTACCTTTCACATTTTTCAATCTATCTGAAATTTATGTGTGTGATAATTATCTAATATTTTCCATCTGAATAGCCAATTGTTTTAACACCAATCTATGCTTTTCTTCTAATTTGGAATGCCACTTTGCCATATTCAATTTCCTCATGTTCATGTTTGTATTTCTGAGTTGTGTATTGTCTTTTATTTGTCTGTAGTGTTTTAATTATTATAACACTATATTAAACCTTGTTATCTGGAATGGTATTCTCCCACCATTGTTCCTTTTGCTAATGCATTAGCTAACTTTGGACTTTTAATACTGCATATGGACTTAAGAACCACTTGTCAATTTCTGTGAAAAATACCATTAGGATTTTGATTAGAATTCCATCACATATTTATAGATCAGTATGGGGAGAATTAATATTTACTACACTAATTATCCCTTCAAGAGTATGGCCTATGTTTCTTCATATAGTTGGGTTTTTGTTAGTGCTTTGCCTTTCTTTCTTTCTTTCTTTCTTTCTCTTTCTTCCTTTCTTTCTTTCTGTCTCTCTCTGTCTCTCTTTGTTTCTTTCTTTCTTTCTACAGGCACCAAAAGGCCCAGCTAATTTTTTTTATATTTTGTAGAAACAGGGATCTCGCTATGTTGCCCAGACTGGTCTGAAACTCCTAGCATCAAGCAATCCTTCCTCCTCAACCTCCCAAACTGCTAGGATTACAGGTGTGAGTCACCACATGCCGCTTGTTAGTGCTTTTCCTTAAAGGTCCCCACCTCTTGTCTTTGCCCAGCCTGCATTTTATTAATTGAATATTGTAGTCCTTTTGCCTTTTTTGATACTGGATCTCTTTGACATCAGCAGGAATATTATAAAGAAATTTTATCAGGTCACATCTGTGCATGAATAAACATTCTTTGCTTCACCTATTTCTATTAAAAACATTATCTTTTTGCCGTACCAACAAGGATGACTTTCTCCAGAATTTCCTCGTTTAAAAAAAGAAAAAAAAAAAAAAGCTGACTAACCTGGATGGAGTTTGGAGGAAGGTTAGGTAAGGGGTAGTACTGGCATGTAGATTACTACTTTGCGTTACCTGTAGAGTAAGAAATACTGAATTTAGCTCAAAACTGAAAGAAGTAATGTACTGCAAACCTACCTACCTCCTTCTGTAGATTATGAGCAAGATAAAGAAACAAATGAAACTCTCTTGACACCTAGCCATATATGCTATTTACAAGAATCAGGGTGTAACAAAAGGGAAGCCCTCTGCAAAGACACAGTAAGGGCAAGATATTGCTGGACACAGAATGGTTGAGTTTTAGTTTTCTATTTCCACCAGCAGCACCTGGCAAAGAGGCTGGAGCAGTAATATTCTCTTGGGAGGTTCAAGGCAGAGTAAAGACAAGTTATGAGAGCAGACTCTTTGTAGGGCTTCACTTGCAAGTATGGCCTAATTGCTTCTCTTGGCTTCTTCAGAAAAGGTAGAGCTGAGAGAAACAAACAGGCCCTCTGGCTGCTGCCAGCTGCTGTTTGCACACAGAGTTTTGAGCCCTGGGCTGCCAAAACCACACAAATACCACAAAACAGTGGTTGCCCAAACAGTAGGAAGATCAGTTCTCTGCAGGGTTCAGGAATAAAGGAGGCCCTAACAATGCTGCAAAGGCAAGAGGTCTTCCCCTAGCCTGAGGACGCTGACGTCCAGCCACATCTTGCGGAGGCTGATGGCAGAAAACGGTTGGCTGAAATCCACGCTCAGAGAAACCTGGCTTGGGAACTTCCAGATATGAGGGAGGCAGTTGAAGGGCTCATAGGTCAGGTCTAGGGTCTCTGGTTCGATGAGATATCTAGATGAGCAATAGAAAGGAACACTTTTCAGCAGGATGGTTCTGAGATCCAGCAGCTCCAGAGAACGTGCAGGAATCCAAAGAGTCCTGAGGACTTTTCTACCAGAAAAAAAATAACCCTAGGGTATAAGTGTCCAGGAGTTCAGGGGCAATTTAGGAAAATTGATTTAATTAGGGCTGAATATACCACTGGGAGAAAACGAAACTTTTACCCCTGAGAAGAGCACCCCTGGTTGATGCAGGAAGGATGGCGGCAGACAGCAGACTCTATTCCCAGAGATCAGTTCATCTCCTTCAACTTTTTTTTTTTTTTTTTTGAGACGGAGTCTCGCTCTGTGCCCCAGGCTGGAGTGCAGTGGCGCAATCTTGGCTCTCTGCAAGCTCCGCCTCCCAGGTTCACACCATTCTCCTGCCTCAGCCTCCTGAGTAGCTGGGACTACAGGCGCCCGCCACCACACCCGGCTAATTTTTTTGTATTTTTAGTAGAGACGGGGTTTCAGCGTGTTAGCCAGGATGATCTCGACCTCCTGACCTCGTGATCCGCCCACCTTAGCCTCCCAAATTGCTGGGATTACAGGCGTGAGCCACTGCGCCCGGCCCCAACTTCTTTTCTTTATCCATGAGCAGAGATCCTGTGGGGTAGGGACTTAAAGCAGGGAAATACTTTTTAGGCCTAGAATAGCTCATCCAGTGTGAAGAGATGGCCCTTTGCAGGTGACCAAGACAGACTTAATATTCCTCTCCCCTTAACTAAGTTTTAGGCAGGCTTCTTTCTGGCACTAGGCCCCAACCTCCTTTTTTTAGAGCCTTTACTTCAGAAAACCTGTCATTGTAAATTCTTTCCCTTTCACTTTGACATGTAAATCTTTTTAAAGCCTCTTCCCAGTTTTACAACACAGGATAGTCTTTCTCAAGGAGCTATGAGCCATGTCTTTGAAATGTAGTCTTAGGAAGAGAGGGCCCCTATCTCCCAGTCTCTATGGGAAGGTGGCAGCCTAACGGATGCCTTGCTCCAAGATGCAAAATTACCTCCAGTTATGAAGATTAAAAAAGCATTTTTGGACTGGGAGACGAAGAGGAAAAGAGAGGACTTGCTTAGTCTCCCCTCTCCCTCTCTCCTTCCCTCCCTTTCTCCTTTTCTTATCTCCCTTTCTTCCTTCCTTTCTTCCTTCCTTCTTTCCTTCCTCCCTTTTCTTCTTTTCTTCCTATTTCCCTTTTACTTATGCGATTTTTGCATTCTACTAATGATATAACCGTGTTTATTTATGGCATCATGAAGACACTCCCTTCCTTTCCTCTAAGGTTAAGACTGTCTGAGAAATGGCCATCCTTTAATTCAAACAATATTTATTGACTTACTACTGTATTCTAGACACAGTGCTAGGAAATAAGCTTATAGAAAATAAGCAAAACAAACTTTTTTTCCACTCCTGAAGTTTATAATCTTACATTAATCAACCAATCACACAAACGAACAAGTACAAAATATAAGTGCCAGGTGGGAAATACAGAGTGCTACTTGTGGGACTGACCTGTCTTAGGATTCAGAGGCATGTTCCAGACAGATCTAGAACACAGCATGAAGGTTCTAATGCAGAAAAAAGAAGGGAGCATTGGTGAGTGAATATAGGCCTAGACTGAGGGCACCTAACCACCTAAGGCTGAGATCACTGTATGAGGGTCCCTGCTTCCCTCATGTGTGGTGCTACACATGTATCAGACCTTTGGTTAAGGATTTGGAAAATCAAAACTCTCTTTTTGTTTTTGTTCACAAAACAATATTGGCTTCTATCTACTATTTATATCTATCCATCCATCTATTCCTAAGAGCCCTAAAATACTTCATTTATACAAAGTTATTTTCTCAGCTAAATTATTTAGATTTGCAGTGTTTTTTCTTCTCATTAAACATTTATTACTCACATATTGATAATTAACTGCTTACATAGTTATAGGCTGGATGGGGAAACTGTAAAATTTCCCCCACTCCTTTCTCTCTTTTTCCCTCTGCCTCTAGCTATTTAATGCAAAGGCAGTTCTTGTATTAAGGAAGGCTGGGAGAATTGTTTTTTGTCAGTTAACTAAAAACAGTGCTGACTTTATAAAAAATTTGCTTAGAGTTTTCAAAATTTTGGTTTTGTTAACAACTACATGAGTGCAACAAAACAGAAGAAAAATTCATTATTTCTCCAAAATAGTCTCCTAGAGTCTGACCCAAATATAAGCTTACAATGAAATTGAAAGGAACTTCATATTTAGATAAACTTTTATTCTATTTATCAATTCATTATTAGTTGAATCACAAATTGTTTATTTAATTTTATGTAAAGCAAGAAAAACCATTAAAAGATGTTAGAAATGCAATACATCAAAGCAATACTTCAAAAAACCTTTGAAATCACTGATCTAATTAATCATTATAATCATTTACCTAAGGAAGTAGCTGCATTTTCATTTTCACACATGACAAGGTTTTTATTCACTTTATTCAACATAAAGGTAAAAATTTTGCTCTGTGAATGAAACATATTATATCCCTATAGAGATATAGGAAAATAATAGGACAGAGTATGTTAATTTTTCTCTTACCTCTTTTAGTCCTTACCTCATTTATAAGGGAGAATAACCTAATTTAATATTTTTCAAAGTACTCTTCCTCAGATTTCACATAACATCTGGAAAGTAAAACATAAATTATTTTTACACATTTTACTGAAAAGTTAGACATGCATAACCAAGAAGAAATTCTATGAAGGTACGCTAATTCTTTTAAATAGTCCCAGAAGAAAAATATGAAAATATATTGTCCACAATTAAAGCAGTAAGTTTAAATGAACCCATTGGCCCTTGATCTGTAAAGATAGGTAGACTGTTCCTAGAATATGTCTGTGGTGTGTTTATTGGAGCTAGGTGTAGGCCAAAAGAAAAGGTATGTAAATACAATACATAAACACAAATATATATATACGTGTGTGTATATATATCACTATATATGTGTATATATACCACTACATATATGTATATATATCTCACTATATATACATGTATGGTATAGTATAACACACATATATATATGCCACTATATATACATATACCACTATATTTTATATATATATATATAGAATACCACTATATATACATACACTATATGTATGTATATATAGTGGTATTAAAACATGTCCTCAAATTCTTTGATAGCTGTCCCATCAAGAAGTGGAGCTTATGTTTCCTCCCGTTCAAACTGCATGGGGCTTTGTAATTGCCTTGACAAGCAGAATGCAACATAAGTCACATGGTGATGATAGGCTAGAAAAGGTCACGTAATCTCTGCTGCCTCTTTTGGGACACTTGCTTTGGGAGTCTTAAGCAGCTTTGTAGAGATACCTTGCAGACCAAATCAAGACAGAGAGAGATATGCCCACGGAGCTCCAGCTCTTTCAGTCTTCCCAGCTCAGGCACCAGATACTGAATGAAGAATCACAATGGAATAATATTCAGCCATAAACAAGAATACAATCTTGCCATTTGTGACAACATGGATGGACCTGGAGGACATCATGGTAAGTGAAACAAGCCAGACTTAGAAAGACAAATACCTTGTAATCTTACACATATGTGAAGTTTAAAAGAGACAGAGAGAGAGAGACATGATATCACAGAAGCAGAAAACAGAGCACTGGATACCAGAGACTGGGGAGAAAAGAAGGGAGGAGAGGATGTTCTGGTATGTTATTGCACAGTTACAGTGATGATGGTTAAGAGTAAGTTCTTGTATATTACAAAGTAGCTAGAAGAGAGGTTTTTGAATGTTCTCACCACAAAGAAGTGATAAATGCATGAGGTGATGCTAAATACACTGATTTGACCATTATATAACATATATATGCATCAAAACTTTGACTTACACACAATAAATATGAACAATTACAATGTATCCATAAAAATAACTTTGGAGATGACCCCAGCCACTGTTTGACTGCAATCTAATGAGAGATGCTGAACGAGAATTGCCTACTTGAGTCCAGCCAAAACCCAAATTTACAAGCAAAATAAATGGTTATTTTTTAAGCCAGTGTTCGAGGTAGTTTGTTACACAGCAATAGAAAGAAGAGTATATAATAAAATTAGCTTGCACATTGCAAATGAACATAAAATAATAAGACTGGGTTTTTTTTGGACCGCTTAGTAGAATTGACATATAACCTCATATAAATTAGATGCCACCCTAATCATAAAACTATATTGGAGGTAGATGTTGACATAACTTGTTTTCTAACAATGTAAAAGTTACTGTTTGTTTTCCTAATTTTATGACCATCAATGATTGCTATGGTTTAAGGGTTACTATATCTCTATTTTTTGTGACATGGTATTAGAATAACAATACTACTTAAGATCAGAAAGCAAGAATATGGTTTAATTTTTTCTTTCTACAACAAGTTATTCATTAATCTGTCAAAATTTTTCCCTGAGAAAATTGTGTCTGTGCCCTCATTATAATTTCCACTAACTTACTCTGCAATGTTATTTCTCCCTTAGATTATTGCTTTAAGATGTTTCAGTCTTCCTAAAATGACCTCTGTTTTTTTTGTGTGTTTTTTTTTTTTGTCAGAGTTCTGTTTTCCTACATTAGGTGCAATGTAAAAAGAAGACTTTGTTCAGCTTTACTGTCAACTTTCTTTAGTTTCATACATAGTAAATCTATTTCTAACTCCAGTAAAATACAGACTAAAAATCCAGATGCTGTGTCACACATTTTTTTGTTCTAATACTTTTCCTTTCATTTTCTTGTTATTTATACAATTTAGGATATTGTAAGGATTTTACTTGCTTCATTGACCCACTATCATGTTCATTTTACTTTCAGGGTCTGAAATCAACCAGGTTAGTTTAAGTCTTGTAACAGTTAGCTTTTACTGTGTAACAAACACCACAAATTAGTGACTTAACCATTTATTTGGATCATGATTGTGCAACTTGGCAATTTGTATTGTCTGAGCTAGACAGCTTTTTTGGTTTGGCCTTGTTTCTCAGACATGTATGCCAGTAGAATTGCATGTTTTATATAAAACTTGTATTTTACCAAATACCTAATTCCTAGTTTGACAGCTTTTAATTTCAACTTACTTGCAAGGAGAAGGCAAGGAAGTCCTGACAGTTAATATGAGTTGATGACTTGAGACAATTTTCTGGAGAAACAGAATAATTCATTCAAAGACACCATGGTTGCAAATGAAGGAGAAATACTCATTGAAGAATCATCCCTAGGTTCAAAGCCCTCTTTTTGCTGCCAGTAAAAAGCAATATAATACAAAAACAAGAAAAGTACATTATTTTCTCAAGAATCATTAAATTAACAAATTTTGAAGAGTGCGTTGCTTTTCTTCAATGCTTTCCACCATCCTCTAAAAGTTTTCCACTAAATGCCTTGTGCTGTCAGACTTACTGCTATATTGTGTTTTACGGAGACTCTACTGTGGTTTGGCTATGAAGAGAGAGTTCCTCATTAGTCCGAATTTATTCTGCACTAAAGCATTTGCTTTCATTCCATGTCCTGAGTTTCTGAGGCAAGAAAACTCATTGGAAAGGGATCTGCGTACAAAGTTCAATAAATCTAAAACAATATACTTCTTTAGAAAATTAACATTCTTCTATTCCAATCTTTTACTGCTTTGAAGTGAAAGATAACATGCAAACATAGTCATTTCTCTCTCACAAGTGGACTACAATTAGAAGCAAAGACCCATTATACCAAATTTCTCTTATTCATGTCATCATACATAAGAATCAACTGCACTAATTTCTTAAAATTAAATCTAACTTTAATATTGCTCTAAATGATAATGTTTATTAAATCACAAATAGAATGTGCTGTTGCTTTCTAATATACATGACCACTAAAACATAATTATTAACAGAAAATAGTTATTCTATATATCATCTAAAATCACATTTTATAACACCCTTAGTAGGCATATTGCATCTTGGAAAACACAAATTGAAATATTCACAACTGTTTCAGAATTAAGAGTAAAAGAAGATGTTTTTATTTTCCAGTGATACATTCAGTAAAAAAAGTTGTGGCGATGTTGGTGAATATGAATGACAATTCATAATAAAGGAGATGATGTGAAGTAATTTATTCAGTTGTGGGCATCATAATTTGAAAGCATCACGTATAAACTAGAGCATGCTTCTACTCAAATAAGAACATTACACCAGATCAAGAATCACCACTTTCCCATAACTAAAGGTACTCAAGCAGAGGTGGAATGAATAAATGTCAAAGAGGTGTGAATGGAATTCAAGTATCAATACATAAGTTCTAGGATTCTTTGTAAGATTCAAATTCTAATATTTTCCATTGCTCTGGGCCACTGTAAAACATCTGAAATTTTAATAGAAGGGTTATTTAAATAAATTGCTTGATATATTTCATAGGAAATAAAATTTCAGAAATTTATTGTAGCTCTTAAAATTTTAGTGATAATACTAATAATGATACATTTCTAAATTGTAGTTTCACGGAAACACAAAGATTTTTCTTTCATATGTCTAATATGTAAATTTTTAGTAAACTGCACACATATTTGATTTGTACTATACATGTTTTTAAGTTAATATGTTCTTCTGACAAGTCAGCTGTTAGACAACAGAAGGCTTAAAAAAATCTGGTCTTGACAGTCCAGTAGTAGGCATTTCATAAATCATTAGATGAATCACTTGATATTAATACAAAAGATACAGCTATATTTTAATTTTCTTATTTAACAAAATTTTATCTGTGATGTGTGATACATCATTATATGAAAATGATATACTAAAAGACAATTCAAATCTCAAAAATGTATATTTAAATTCACATTTTTTAGAAGTATATCAATGTGCCTATTTTAACTGAAACACAGTTCAGTTTCTGTCTTCCTCCAGACTTGTATCCTGCACTTTACCCGTCAATGTGTTGGGCTTGACGTAATTTAAATGTATTTTCCAAATTTGTATCGGTCTGTAGAAGTAAAGCCTGTCTACAGACGGCTTATGTCACTTATCTTTTACATAAGACCGAGCGGGTACTGGTGAGCTAAAATAAATTAATTGAAGTGTGTATGAGTGCGCATGTGTGTGTTACATGAGCTTCAAATCAGTGAAATTTAAAGTTACAGTTATTTAAGAAACATGTAAACATCTGAATTAAACCAGAATATCCTACAAAAGAAAATTCTAAATGAATATGTTGTGATAAAATATTCTAATTAATCAATAAACAACTCTTGATCATTAATATGTGCTCTTAATTTTGAAGTGAATTTGATATAATTTTGCATATTCCATAGTAAATCATTCATCTCTTCTAAAAATAAATACACAAAATGTAGGCCTATAAAAATACATTTTTAATTTTTCTTATTACCTCATTTTATTCCAATTTCATCAGGTGTGACCTTGAATGTTACTAATACTGGAAAAACTATTTATTTTATGTCAACCTATCTAGCTAGCATTAGTTCAGAAGAGTAAATTTCAAGTTATGTGTCATTTGTAATTGTGAAATATGCCAAGTAATTCATAATAGTGCTTTAAGGAGGTTAATACCATATATGATTCAAATATTTCTTCTAAACTGACAATTAATTAAAATATTAAGTATTTATAATATGTGTTGGAATGTCTATTAAAAATATATCTTATGATGTTCTAAAATTATATTGAAGTGATGTTTGTACAGCTCTGCATATTTGCTAAAAAACATTAAACCATTGAATTGTATATTTTCAATGAATGAATTATACGATATGTAAATTACATCCCAATAAAGTGGTTTAACATTTTTCTTACATCTGATATATGATAACAAACTGCTTTTAGTCACTTTGCTGTTTATCATGTCTTGACTTGTGCTTATTTTCTCCCACTTAGAGACCTCTACTTTTTGCACATTTTTATTATAAATGACCACGCAGGCTTTTTGTGATTATCTTTTTAATATCTGTCATTCCTAATGAAGTATCTTATGGTTTATTTTTATGTTCTTAGTGCTTAGCATGGTGACTGGTACATAATAATCCATGTTTTTTGAACAAATTAATTGACTCATATATTAGAAAGATGAAACCAGAAAATATCCATTTTTCTATGATAGTTCTGAAAATGGAAATACAAATATATTATACATATCACTAAAAAAACAGAAGCCAAATATTAAATACATGGATAGGCTTTAATTTGTATGGATATACTCATACACATTCCACACTTCAGTGTGAAAAAGTTTCAATATATACTTCTTGCCCCAAGCTAATCCCAAAATATGACAGATCAATTTTTTATATAATGCCTGCTGTTGCTGCAATGACAATCTGAAAACAAGCAAACAAACAAAAGAAAAAAACTGAAATTACATTTGGAACCCTACCAACTTACTTTTAGTTTTTTTATGAGAAACCCTCTATGGTTATATTAATAATCCTATATTATCACTAAAACTTTTAGAAAACAGACAGTAACATATACCTGAAAGTCCAAATCAGAGAAAAATAATTAATGAAGCTATAAAATAAGGCAAATGGGCTAATATTCTGTTGATAGAGTAACCATTGAATAAAAGTTTCTTTTTTTATAATGTGAGATTAAATATTTAATACATGGACTATGCAATATTTGACATGTTGAGAAGTTATGTTTATCATAGTGTGTTTCACTGAAACATACCAGTATAATTGGCAAACTTTTATTCTTTTGAAATAATATGCATTTAATTTCAAAATAATTTCTATTTTTTAAAAGTTATTACTTTGGGGCCTGGCGCAGTGGTGCATGCCTGTAATCCCAGCAATCTGGGAGGCTGAAGTGGGTGGATCTCCTGAGGTCAGGAGTTTGAGACCAGCCTGACTAACATGGTGAAACCCTGTCTCTACTAAATACAAAAAAATTAGCCGGGCTTGGTGGTACATGCCTGTAATCCCAGCTACTTGGGAGGCTGAGGCAGGAGAATCACTTGAACCTGTAAGGGGAGGTTGCAGTGAGCCGAGATCACGCCATTGCACTTCAGCCTGGGCAACAACTGTGAGGCCCTGTCAAAAAAAACCAAAAAGTATTACTTTGGACTAATACAATTTCAAAAAATTTTGAAAATTGTCGCTGCCATCGGTTAGATTTGTATATCTCTTTTTTGAAATAAAGAGTCACCTAGATGCTAGACTTTCAGTTGAAGTTCAACCATATCTTAAATAATAAATGGAAATCGAGGCCAGGCACAGTAGCTCACGCCTGTGATCACAGCACTTTGGGAGGCCGAGATGGGAAGATCACATGTGCCCAGGAGTTTGGATCAACCTAGGCAACATAGCCAGACCTCGTCTCTATTAAAAAAAAAAAATGAAATGAAAATTGAAACTCAATGCAAAGTGTCTATAAAACAGTGGAACCCAGTTATATAACTCACTAATAAACATTAAATTATACCACATTTTAAAATAGTGTATAAAATGTGGTTATAAACATTAAAACCTGCTTTTACATCACTATGATTTATGATTCATTATTATAAAACATTACTACTTGCTACTATAGACATATACATACTGCCTACTATGTTACGGTCATGATGAAGAACTCAAGACCCACTAAGAAGCCTCAACCTAAATGAACAAAATTATGTTGTCAGAGATCAATTATAAAATTTTAAAAAGACCCAGGTAAAAGAAAATCCACATTACAAACTTTCATTGGAATACCAATCGCTTTACATTCATATGGAAATTAGGTACACTTTAACATGCTTATGTGACATTTGTAATGATATCAGCATAGAAAATCTATTCCTAAGAACTTTTGTTCTTAAAAAAAAAAAAAAAAAAAATCAGAAAAAAAAGACGTGTCCTTAACATGTGTACTAACCTTTTAGTGTAGCAATATTTTTTAAAGTTAATTAAAAAATGATGAAAACATATTTTTTAACCTAATATTTATTCTATATTATGTGATTACTTAAAATGCCACATTGGATCATTTTCAATAAAAACACAATTCAAAACTTATATAACTTTTTCCATTTTATCAGCAGGAAAGAAATTATCAGCCATCACTTTGCTTGGCAGGGGTCTTCTAACTCTGAATCAGTGGCAAGTGCTAATTGGCAAAAGAGAACACAATTTGCAGTAAACACCTTTCTCCATATAGAAAGCGTTGGGCTGCAAAAATAAAATTCTTTGAACTTTATTGGCTGTTCAACAAATAGGCTTTTCACGGTAACAAATGCTTAGCTTTATATAAGCATTAAACAATATTATTTGTAACACTGAGTATGTGGTTTCACTGGCTTAGTTTCATGATTAGTTTTATTACACGAACAAAAAATAATTTAAACAGTTCAATATTTTAAGCAGTTAAAGTTTTTGTTCAATTACTACTCCCAGTGAACTGCAATAGGACCCAAGGTACAGGTAAAATTTTATATTTATTATGCAGTGAAAAAGTGCACCCTGTGTAGAATTACAAGGCTCTAATTTCATTGAAAGTTTCTGTAAGGTCATAAACCAAGAGGCTGAAAAATAGAATGTTTAAAACCCTGATATGAAAAGTTAAAGACTAGTATTAATATGCTGGGTAATCTAATCTGTATATTATTTCTTTCTTAAATACCCATTTCCCACTTCCACATCAAAATTTGTAAGTTATAAGATATTTAGCAAAAGTTTAGTATTTCATTTAACAATCAGTAATTACCAATTTTAAAACTTATTCCTGTAGGAAATTAACTATTTTCTTGCCCTAGAAATAAGATAAATTTATATTAAAATTAATGATAGTGAAAACATTAATTAAAATGCACATATAATTTAGAATAATGTAATCAAGATCTACCTTTTGCAAAATGTCAGGCAATCATTACTGCAATAAATTTCAAAGTTACTCCAAGGTAATAAGAACGTCTCTATCCAGAGCTATAAACTCTCCTGTGTAGCTTGGTATATTTCACAAGCAACAGGCTCTAATAAGGAAACCTTGCTCTCATTTCCTATTAGCTGGGTCTCAGCTTGAGTCTACCTATGCAAGCTGACCCAATTCATTAATTTTTTTTTTTAACCAAATACAGAGAACTTTGGTGTTGGGAAACTTTCATTTGTGAAAAATAATATCCCAGGAAACATTGAACATTCAGAATATGGCATAATAAAAAATCTTTTTTTTTTTTTTTTTTTTTAAGACGGAGTTTCTCTCTTGTTGCCCTGGCTGGAGTGCAATGCTGCGATCTCGGCTCACTGCAACCTCTGCCTCCCGGGTTCAAGAGATTCTCCTGCCTCAGCCTCATGAGTAGATGGGATTATAGGCACTCGCCACCACGATAGGCTACTTTTTGTATTTTTAGTAGAGATGGCGTTTCACCATGTTGGCCAGGTTGGTCCCGAACTCCTGGCCTCAGGTGATCCGACCACCTTGGCCCCGCAAAGTGCTGGTATTACAGGCGTGAGCTGCCGCGCCTGACCTGCCACAGTAAAATTCACACTAGATTTGTATCCTAGTCCAAGCTTCCCATAGATTTGCATAGGTGTTGTAAGGATACAGAAGCTATAAATAAAAGGTTCAAGAACCATTTTCAAACAAAAATTAGTGTGAGAGACTGAGAATCTTAAGACAACTGCAGCAGGAGTTGTAGCTTCCTGAATGATGAATAATGCACTTTGACATCAGGATCTCACAGCACAGCATTATTAGGGCACACACTACAGCTTATTTCCTGAGCCTGTGGTGAGTAGCCTTGGTATCTTCATTAGCACCCACTCTGAAGCAGTAGAAAACGTTGGCACTTAGGGCAACTGCATAGAAAGCAATGGGAGGCTGGCTCTACAGTGAGAACAGCAAGCAAATCATTAGCCCCTCATCCAGAGTGAGTGGACAGCAGTGGCACAGCTGATGAAAGCCAACTTTAAACGTGTAATTTTAAATGCTCCAGGGGGACACTTAAAAAAAAAGTGAAAGAAATCTGAAGGGATCAAAGGTTCTTTAGAAGCAGAGAGGGGCAAATATTGGGGAAAATTTATTTATTACTTATGATATACCACACCATTTTAATTGAAAGCTTATACAGTCTTGGAAAACAGACCACAGTTATTAATACTATCATGTGAGCAGGTGAGGAGGCTCATTCCTGTGATCCTAGCATTTTAGGAGTCCCAGGTTTGGGGAGGACTGTTTGAGTCCAGGAGTTTGAGACCAGCCTGCAATAGAGTGAGGCCTCGTTTCTACAAAAAATAAAAAACAAAAATTAGCCAGGCGTGATGTCTTACACCTGTAGTCCCAGCTACTTGGGAGACTGATGTGGGAGGACATCTTGAGCCCAGGAGTGAGCAGCTGCAGTGAGCTATGATTATACCACTGCCTTTTTACCTGGATGACAGATCAAGACCCTGTCTCTAAAAATAAAAAAAATAAAATAAAACTGCCATAAATAAATAAAAATACAGGATATCTTTACTGTTATTTCCACTACATTTGTCAAACAGACTGCTGACTCTAAATTTCTGTAACTGCTAAGACTACATGCTTACTCTATATCGGACACTCTTCTAAGCACTGTACATATTTTAATTATTTGAATCTCACAATGATCTCCTGAAGCAGGTAATATAATAATCCTATTGTATTGGCTAGGAAACTGAGCAACCGCAAAGGTAAGTAACTTACCTAAGGCCATGTGATGAGTAAGTAGCAGAGACTAGATTCAAATTCAGGCACCCTGGCTCCAGAACCCATGTTCTAACTTCCTTTTTCTTTAGAAGAAATTATTCTAAAATAAAACCCTGAATGTTCAAACTGCAAAATTGATACCTGATTTTTTCAAGTGCTTCAGAAAATACATACTCTCTTGTACATGGCTTAATAGTTCAATTGTGAAAGAAAAATAAGCATAAAAGTAAATTAAATGACGTGGTAAGTTTACTGTTGAAAGTCAGTTTGCAGTCTTTGAAATACTGTGACAAAATTTGAATTAAAAGAAAGAGTGATGGATGTTTCACTATATTATTTTACTGTGTTAACTTTCCTTGTGTAACTAGATCCACAGGATAGATCTTTATTAGATCATGGCAAAAAGATCTGTGCGTGTGACTAATGGAGACCATCTAAAAGATGATAATATAATCATTCCAATACATTTGATGCTTTTGGTGTTAGTCCACAGTCCAAATGCACTCCGATTCTACAACAATTTGGAATGGAGAAAGGCCTGCCTTTGTGCTTTTAGGATTTAGGAAGAAAAAGGGAAAGAAAAGCAACCATCTATATACCACATGACTGAAATAGTTATTTTTAGTAATGGTTCAGGGAAGAGTACTTATGGCAAATGGATGAAAAAGAACACAGGGAGTCTTCTCACTTCACGACAAAAATATTAAAATAATAGCTATAATTTTTTTCATCAAACAATCACAGATGCAGTAAGAGAAACAGAGATGAATAGAAGACTATCTGCCACATAGACATAAGATGGAAACGCACATCTCTGAGCCCAGCAGATGCTGGTATTCACTAAAGTATGAATGTTGGGAGTAGTAGCAGAGCCTGGGGTCCCAAATCCTATCCAAAAGACACAAACCTGACAGATCATCGGGATCCAGAATCAGGCCCTTCACAGGAAGCAAGAGGATCAGCTGTGTTCCTTGATTATGTAAAAGCTCGCCCTGCTTGTTCATGGTTGTATCTAGATGGTTATTTACAGTTGTATGTTCTCCTTGCTTGTGGTGAAATTAGGAGGAAGAAAGCAAATGAATACCTGGCTGCTGCATTTTGTTGGAAGACAGGAGCTACAATTTTCTCTTGAATCATAATTCTCCACCTTATAAAATAAGAACTGGAATGGAGTTATGCATTTCCCTGATTTTTGAACCCATGCAATGCACAAGGAAGGGTCAAGCAAAAGAAAAGGACTACTCTCAAATAAGACTAGCTAAGGAAAAAGAAATCCAAAGCAAAAGAGGAAATATAAATCCATTAAACACAGTTAAAAACCTCCCAAGTAGATCATTTAAAAAATGACTTCAAAATAAATGAGGTTAAAATTCTTAAAGCAAAAAAGGAGGGGGAACAGTTATAAAATAAGATCAGCTGATGTATGTGTCCTCTGTTTATCAGTTGTTTTCAATGTATATTTATTTATATAGATAGATGATAGATATAGCTAGGTAAATTTGATAAAGAATAATTAGAAATCATAGAAATATGAAAAATTCAGTGATTGTAAAAATAACCTTAGTAGAGGAAAAACTTCAATAGAAAATTAAGAAATTAGATGATAGAAGGGATGAAATTACTAAGGAAACAACAGCTAGAGAAGGAAAATGTGAAAGATAAATAAAAATGCAAGAAAATGAATTGAGAAGTACCAATATCCATCTTCAAGGATGCTGGATTGATAAGGAGGATGAATAAGAGACAATATTTAAGGAGATAAATTCTGCAAATTTTAAAAGTTGAGATTAGCCATAAATCTTCAAGTTTAAAAAGTACATAGATACATTATGGTGAGAAAGCTTTGCATTTCAAATGGAAGGAATATTTTAAAATCTACTAGAGGGAATATATTAACACTGGAATTCTCATGAGCAATAATAGGTTACAAATAATAGTAGTTAAAATATTCAAAGTACTATAGTTAGAAAAAGTAACTTAATCCCAGAATTGCATAAAACATGAATGTATCAGTGCCAAGAAGATGGCCGAATAGGAACAGCTCCAGTCTACAGCTCTCAGCATGAGTGACACAGAAGACAGGTGATTTCTGCATTTCCAACTGAGGTACCGGGTTCATCTCACTGGGGTTTGTCAGACGGTGGGTGCAGGACAGTGGGTGCAGCCCACCGAGCGTGAGCTGAAGCAGGGCAAGGCATCGCCTCACCCAGGAAGTGCAAGGAGTCAGGGAATTCCCTTACCTAGCCAAGGGAAGCTGTGAACAGATGGCACCTGGAAAATCAGGTCACTCCCACTCTAATACTGTGCTTTTCCAATGGTCTTAGCAAACGGCACACCAGGAGATTATATCCTGCGTCTGTCTCAGAGGGTCCCACACCCATGGAGCCTCGCTCATTGCTAACACAGCAGTCTGAGAACAAACTGCAAGGCGGCAGTGAAGCCGGGGAAGGGGCACCCACCATTGCTGAGGCTTGAGTAGGTAAACAAAGTGGCCAGGAAACTGGAACTGCGTGGAGCCCACTGCCGCTCAAGGAGGCCTCCCTGCCTCTGTACCTGCCACCTCTAGGGGCAGGGCATAGCTGAAAAAAAGGCGGCAGAAAATTCTACAGACTTAAATGTCCCTGTCTGACAGCTTTGAAGAGAGTAGTGGTTCTCCCAGCACGCAACTGGAGATCTGAGAACGGACAGACTGCCTCCTCAAATGGGTCCCTGGCCCCCGAGTAGCCTAACTGGGAGGCACCTCCCAGTAGGGGCCGACTGACACCTCACACGGCCGTGTGCCCCTCTGAGACGAAGCTTCCAGAGGAACGATCAGGCAGCAACATTTGCTGTTCTGCAATATTTGCTGTTCTGCAGCCCCTGCTGGTGATACCCAGGCAAACAGGATCTGGAGTGGACCTCCAGCAAACTCCAACAGACCTGCAGCTGAGGGTCCTGACTGTTAGAATGAAAACTAACAAACAGAAAGGACATCCACACCAAAACCCCATCTGTATGTCACAATCATCAAAGACCAAAGGTAGATAAAACCACAAAGATGGTGAGAAACCAGAGCAGAAAAGCTGAAAATTCTAAAAATCAGAGTTCGTCTTCTCCTCCAAAGGAACACAGCTCCTCGCCAGCAGCAGAACAAAGCTGGATGGAGAATGACTTTGACGAGTTGAGAGAAGAAGGCTTCAGATGATCAAACTTCTCTGAGCTAAAAGAGGATGTTCGAACCCATTGCAAAGAAGCTAAAAACCTTGAAAAAGATTAGACGAATTGCTAAGTAGAATAACCAGTGTAGAAAAGATCTTAAATGACCTGATGGAGCTGAAAACCATGGCTTGAGAACTACGTGACTCATGCACAAGCTTCAGTAGCAGATTCGATCAACTGGAAGAAAGGGTACCAGTGATTGAAGATCAAATGAATGAAATGAAGCGAGAAGAGAAGTTTAGAGAAAAAAGAGTAAAAAGAAACAAATAAAGCCTCCAAGAAATATAGGACTATGGGAAAAGACCAACTCAATGTCTGATTGGTGTACCTGAAACTGACAGGGAGATTGGAACCAAGTTGGAAAACACTCTTCAGGATATTATCTGGGAGAACTTCCCCAACCTAGCAAGGCAGGCCAACATTCAAATTCAGGAAATACAGAGAACGCCACAAAGATACTCCTCGAGAAGAGCAACTCCAAGATGCATAATTGTCAGATTCACCAAAGTTCAAATGAAGGTAAAAATGTTAAGGGAAGCCAGAGAGAAAGGATGGGTTACCCAGAAAGGGAAGCCCATCAGACTAACAGCGGATCTCTCAGCAGAAACTCTACAAGCCAGAAGAGAGTGGGGGCCAATATTCAACATTCTTAAAGAAAAGAGTTTTCAACCCAGAATTTCATATCCAGCCAAACTAAGCTTCATAAGTGAAGGAGAAATAAAATCCTTTACAAACAAGCAAATGCTGAGAGATTTTGTCAACACCAGGCCTGCCTTACAAGAGCTCCTGAAGGAAGCACTAAACATGGAAAGGAACAAACAGTACCAGCCACTTCAAAAACATGCGAAATTGTAAAGACCATTGATGCTAGGAAGAAACTGCATCAACTAACGAGCAAAATAACCAGCTAACATCATAATGATAGGATCAAATTCACACATAACAATATTAACCTTAAATGTAAATGGGCTAAATGCTCCAATTAAAAGACACAGACTGGCAAATTGGATAGAGTCAAGACCCAACAGTGTGCTGTATTCAGGAGACCCATCTCACTTGCAGAGACACACATAGGCTCAAAATAAAGGGATGGAGGAAGATCTACCAAGCAAATGGAAAACAAAAAAAAAGCAGGGGTTGCAATCCTAGTCTCTGATTAAACAGACGTTAAACTAACAAAGATCAAAAGAGACAAAGAAGGCCATTACATACTGGTAAAGGGAGCAATTCAACAAGAAGAGCTAACTATCCTAAATATATATGCACCCAATACAGGAGCACCTAGATTCATAAAGCAAGTCCTGAGTGACCTACAAAGAGACTTAGACTCCCACACAATAATAATGGGAGACTTTAACACCCCACTGTCAACATTAGACAGATCAACGAGACAGAAAGTTAACAAGGATACCCAGGAATTGAACTCAGCTCTGCACCAAGCGGACCTAATAGACATACAGAACTCTCCACCCCAAATGAACAGAATATAAATTCTTCTCATCACCACATTGCACTTATTCCAAAATTGACCACATAGTTGGAAGTAAAGCACTCCTCGCAAATGTAAGGGAACAGAAATTATAACAAACTGTCTCTCAGACCACAGTGCAATCAAACTAGAACTCAGGACTAAGAAACTCACTCAAAACCGCTCAACTACATGGAAACTGAACAATCTGCTCCTGAATGACTACTGGGTACATAATGAAATGAAGCAAGAAATAAAGATGTTCTTTGAAACCAATGAGAACAAAGACACAACATACCAGAATCTCTGGGACACATTTAAAGCAGTGTGTAGAGGGAAATTTATAGCACTAAATGCCCACAAAAGAAAGCAGGGAAGATCTAAAATTGACACCCTAACATCACAATTAAAAGAACTAGAGAAGCAAGAGCAAACACATTCAAAAGCTAGCAGAAGGCAAGAAATAACAAAGATCAGAGCAGAACTGAAGGAGATAGAGACACAAAAAACCCTTCAAAAAAATCAATGAATCCAGAAGCTGGTTTTTTGAAAAGATCAACAAAATTGATAGACCACTAGCAAGACTAATAAAGAAGAAAAGAGAGAAGAATCAAATAGACACAATGAAAACTGATAAAGGGGATATCACCACTGATCCCACAGAAATACAAACTACCATCAGAGAATGCTCTAAACACCTCTACACAAATAAACTAGAAAATCTAGAAGAAATGGATAAATTCCTCGACCCATACACCCTCCCAAGACTAAACCAGGAAGAAGTTGAATCCCTGAATAGACCAATAACAGGCTCTGAAATTGAGGCAATAATTAAGATCCTACCAACCAAAAAAATTCCAGGACCAGACAGACTCACAGCTGAATTCTACCAGAGGTACAAGGAGAAGCTGGTACTATTCTTTCTGAAACTATTCCAATCAATAGAAAAAGAGGGAATCCTCCCTAACTCATTTTATGAGGCCAGCATCATCCTGTTACCAATGCCTGGCAGAGACACAACAAAAAAAGAGAATTTTAGACCAATATCCCTGATGAACATCGATGCAAAAATCCTCAACAAAATACTGGCAAACCGAATCCAGCAGCACATCAAAAAGCTTATCCACCATGATCAAGTGGGCTTCATCCACTGGATGCAAGGCTGGTTCAACATATGCAAATCAATAAACATAATCCATCATATAAACAGAACCAAAGACAAAAACCACATGATTATCTCGATGCAGAAAAGGCCTTCGATAAAATTCAACAGCCCTTCATGCTAAAAACTCTCAATCAATTAGGTATTGATGGGACATATCTCAAAATAATAAGAGCTATTTATAAAAAACCCACAGCCAGTATCATACCGAAAGGGCAAAACTGGAAGCATTCCCTTTGAAAATGGGCACAAGACAGGGATGCTCTCTCTCACCACTCTTATTCAACATAGTGTTGGAAGTTCTGCCCAGGGCAATCAGGCAGGAGAAAGAAATAAAGGGTATTCAATTAGGAAAAGAGGAAGTCAAATTGTCCCTGTTTGCAGATGACATGATTGTATATTTAGAAAACCCCATTGTCTCAGTTCAAAATCTCCTTAAGCTGATAAGCAACTTCAGCAAAGTCTCGGGATATAAAATCAATGTGCAAAAATCACAAGCATTCCTATATACCAATAACAGACAAACACAGAGCCAAATCATGAGTGAACTCCCATTCACAATTGCTTCAAAGAGAATAAAATACCTAGGAATCCAACTTACAAGGGATGTGAAGGACCTCTTCAAGAAGAACTACAAACCACTGCTCAACAAAATAAAAGAGGACACAAACAAATGGAAGAACATTCCATGCTCATGGATAGGAAGAATCAATATCGTGAAAATGGCCATACTGCCCAAGGTAATTTATAGATTCAATGCCATCCCCATCAAGCTACCAATGACTTTCTTCACAGAATTGGAAAAAACTACTTTAAAGTTCATATGGAACCAAAAAAGAGCCCATATAGCCAAGATAATCCTAAGCCAAAAGAACTAAGCTGGAGGCATCATGCTGCTTGACTTCAAACTGTACTACAAGGCTACAGTAACCAAAACAGCATGGTACTGGTACCAAAACAGAGATATAGACCAATGGAACAGAACATAGCCCTCAGAAATAACACCACACATCTACAACCATCTGATCTTTGACAAACCTGACAAAAAACAAGAAATGGGGAAGGGATTCCCTATTTAATAAATGGTGCTGGGAAAACTGGCTAGCCATATGTAGAAAGCTGAAACTGGATCCCTTCCTTACACCTTATACAAAAATTAATTCAAGATGGATTAAAGACTTAAACGTTGGATCTAAAACCATAAAAAACCCTAGAAGAAAACCTAGGCAATACCATTCAGGACATAGGCATGAGCAAGGACTTCATGTCTAAAACAGCAAAACCAATGGCAACAAAAGCCAAAATTGACAAATGGGATCTAATTAAACTAAAGAGCTTCTGCACAGCAGAAGAAACTACCATCAGAGTGAACAGGCAACCTACAGAATGGGAGAAAATGTTTGCAATCTACACATCTGACAAAGGGCTAATATCCAGAATCTACAAAGAACTCAAACAAATTTACAAAAAAAAATCAAACAACCTCATCAAAAAGTGGGCAAAGGATATGAGCAGACACTTCTCAAAAGAAGACATTTATGCAGCCAAAAGACACATGAAAAAAATGCTCATCATCACTGGCCATCAGAGAAAACGCAAATCAAAACCACAATGAGATATCATCTCACACCAGTTAGAATGGCAATCATTAAAAATTCAGGAAACAACAGGTGCTGGAGAGGATGTGGAGAAACAGGAACACTTTTATGCTGTTGGTGGGACTGTAAACTAGTTCAACCATTGTGGAAGACAGTGTGGCGATTCCTCAAGGATCTAGAATTAGAAATACCATTTGACCCAGCAGTCCCATTACTGGGTATATACCCAAAGGATTATAAGTCATGGTGCTATAAAGACTCATGCACACGTATGTTTATTGCGGCACTGTTCACAATAGCAAAGACTTGAAACCAACCCAAATGACCATCAGTGATAGACTGGATTAGGAAAATGTGGCACATATACAGCATGGAATACTATGCAGCCATAAAAAAGGAGGAGTTCATGTCCTTTGTAGAGACTTGGATGAAGCTAGAAACCATCATTCTGAGCAAACTATCTCAAGGATAGAAAACCAAACACTGCATGTTCTCACTCATAGGAGGGAACTGAACAATGAGAACAGCTGGACACAGGAAGGTGAACATCACACACCTTCATGGGGTAGGGGGAAGGGGGAGGGATAGCATTAGGAGATGTACCTAATGTAAATGAGGAGTTAGTGGGTGCAGCACACCATCATGGCACATGTATACATATGTAACAAACCTAGACGTGCATATGTACAATAGAACTTAAAGTATAATAATAAAATTAAAAAATAGAAAACAAAATGAATGTATCTTTTGAGAGAGAGGCAGACTGACATTTATTTTCAGCCACATAAAGACAAAAATAATTTACTATTTGTAAATCATTTCTGAAAGAACTGCTAAACACTAATATTT
Organism: Pongo abelii; assembly: GCF_028885655.2. Classification (NCBI taxonomy): domain Eukaryota; kingdom Metazoa; phylum Chordata; class Mammalia; order Primates; family Hominidae; genus Pongo; species Pongo abelii. The sequence continues at coordinate 92,788,478 of NC_071991.2, forward strand.
TGTGTTTAATAATGAGATGAAAATTTTTGGAAAAATGTTATGGTTGATAGTTTTGGTTAGTTGTTATTGTTCTATGTTCATAGACATGTATTATTTTTAATAGTAGAAAATGTGAAAAATATTGGTCATATCCTGCAACAATTTTAAAATGTTAGAATAATATTATACAGGAGGCTCTGCTTTTCAATTGCACATGTAAGCAGCTTAGAAGTCACCAGTCTGTTCTAGTGACAAGAAAAAGCTGAACAAACAGAAAAATCAGCAACTCCTCCTGAGTCAGTAAGGGAAATGAGGTCACAGGGCAAACTGCTGCCTTCAAAACTGGAGAGACAAAACAAGCAGATACGGAGGCAGTTAAAATTGCCTTAGCAAAAGTGTGACAGTAAGAGCCATTATGACATAACTGACTCCATCTTGCTTCTAACCTCATAGGCTGGCTATCTTTGCTCATTCCTGGGCATGGGCCAAGCTAACATTGGGAGAAATTTAGTTTATAATTTAAATGATAATAGCTCTTCCCAAAGACTAAATTGTTCTTGTAAAACTAATGAAAGGTCACCAATTAGGAGAATGAGAGGGGCTTGAATTCTAAATAATTACTAGCATTTATTCTGGATGTCATAAGATTTGCAACTTTCCCAATTACTCTTTAAGAACTTAAGATTGGCCTTTTGGGTGTCTTTTCAGAACCCAACTAGTCCTATGGCCCCCACCGAGAAGCTAACTCAGCACATGAGGACAATTTTCCACACCCCTTTGATTGCATCCCCAACCAATCAGCATGCCCCCTTCCCTAGCCCCTGCTCACAAAACTATCTTTGAAAAACCCCTAACCTCCAAGCCTTCAGAGAGATTGATTTCAGTAATAACTCTGTCTCCCACGTGGCCTAGCTGGCCCTGCATCAGTTAAACTGTCTTTACTGCAATGCCGTGGTCTCTGTGAGTTGACTTTGTGCAGCAGGCAGGAGGAATTCATAGGGTGGTTACACAGTTCAGCCTACCTGAGCAGAAACCTATGTGGGAACAAGTGCCTGGGTAGAAAACCTGAACTGTAATGGAGAAATTGTTGGAGGCTAAGTGTAGAGGAGTCAGAGACTTAATAACTTCAGTTATCAGGAGTCCCCACACTTCTGTGAGTTTTACCTCTAGGAATATGACCAAATTCTCACAATAAATATTTAGGAAAAAGTATTTCCTGTTTCTGGCAGCAGAGGGAGGAAGAAACCATTTTGAAATACACTCACTTAATATCATAGGTCCTTGGGAAGTGCAGCTTTAATGAAATAACTGAAGAGCAGGTCCTAGAATAATGTCGGTTTGTTCAAAGTCTTTCTTTATAAGGTTGATGATGAGAAGAAAAAAAAATTGGTTTTCTTATATGTTGTCTCCTTTAAAGTCACTGTTTCCAAGAACCTTTTGACAAAGTTAAGTGAACACTTACTATGCACTAAAACATTCTGTTCTTCTTAAGAAGATCTGCCCTCAGGTAAAACTACTTAACCAGAGCCTAACCTGCTGGGGTTTTATCAGAGCCTAATTGATTTGGAAAAGGAGAAATACCCAATTCCAGCCAGCTCTGGTCATCCTGTCACACCAAAAGGTGGTGTAGGAGTGAAGAAATCTTCCCCCTTCACTGCACCTTTCAGCAAAGGAATAGAAGACAATTGTGGTTCTCTTTGGAGATCTTTTGAGGATCTAAGTAAATGAAGAAACTTCAGAGAACAGGTTCCTCCTGTGCTTTGGGAGAGAGAGAGGATTGAAAGACAGAGATTGTGGGGAAAGTCACAGAGAAAACTTGGTTGTACGGCTTATTTCTAAGGACTTTCAATTTTTGAAGCAGTTAGCACTCCAAGTGTTACAGTCTCACCAGTGCACCACAATGTAGCAGTCTCTACTTGTAAGGTATCACCTGGAGTTTTTGTCTCATGACCAAGAGAATTAAGGAGCATGGACAAAAAGGGTGAGGTTGGAGGGTGAAAGGGTGAAAGTTTAATAAGCAAAAGAAGAAAGCTCTCTGCTGTGGAGAGTGGGCCTAGAAGAAGGTTGCTGTTTTTACAGTTGAATGCAAAGGCTTTTATAATAAACCAATGAGGGCTGGGCAGCTCATTTGCATAAGGTGCTAATTTCTGGCAGCTCTGCCCTGTCCTCTTAGTGCACATGCAGGCCCTTAGCTTGAGTTACTCCATATTGCTTTGTTCCACTTACTGCACATGTGTTAGGGGATAAAATTTTCCATTAGGGGCATGTTTGAGCAAGTCACCTGTGTAGCCTTTCTTATCTATGAGGCTGTGGGCTTGTCTTGGGCAAGCCCCCCATATGGAAGTTCCCTTATCTGTACCTGAAGCTTGAGTTTTCAGGCTGTTCTTTTGTTTGAAATAATTCGACCGAGGACCCACCCTAACTGCCTGCCTGACCTATTTCTTCTTTCCTCCTCTCTCACAAGGCCCCATATTCTGAGATATTGTTTTCTGAGTACCAATAGTGGGGATGCAGGTACTAAAAAAAAATGTGTGAAATTCACAGTCTAGAGGAACAGAGACTCACTAAATGACTAAGACCTAATCATAGGACTATAGAACTCTTCCCTTCACCCCACACTTTATCTCCACATTACTATAGGCCTATGTATAGCAGTTTCTTTTACCTAGTACAACGTATTTGGCTATCAAGGAAAAATTACAAGGCATACTAAAAGGCAAATAACACAGTCTGAAGAGGAACAAGCATCAGAATTGAACATGGCAGGGATATTGGGATTATCAGACAGAAAATTTAAAAAACTATGATAATATGCAAAGGTCTCTAATGGATAAAGTAGATAGCATGTAAGAACAGATGGGCAATGTAAATAGAAAGATGGAAACCCTAAGATGCTAGAGATCAAAAACACTGTAACAGAAGCAAAAATGCCTTTGATGGGCTTATTAGTAGACTGAATAGAGCTGAGGAAAGAATCTCTGAGTTTTAATATATATCTCAATGGAAACCTCCAAAACTGAAAAGCAAAGAGAACAACAACAACAAAAAAAAAACAGAGCAGAATATTCAAGAACTATGGAACAACTACAAAATAATAATATTACATTACATGAAACAATTACCACAATACGTTCAGTGGAAAATTTTAGGATCTCCAAAAATAACAAAATCAAACAACCAATAATAAAAACCACATACACAAAACACAAAAACTCGAAAAACAGATGCTTGGGAAATATATGTAACCCTGAAGACCCACAATTAATGCTAATTTTTATTGTCTGTAGTCCTTTAACTGCATAATTATTGTGCTTAGAATAAAAGTTAAGCAGTTCTAATTTGATACTTGTATACTTAATTCTTACCTATAAATTTCATATCCCAGGATTCTATATAACACTAATATGGGTAAGTAGCATAAAGTTAAAATAAAATCACACCAACTGTCACTTGCAGAAGCATAGAATCTTTACATGCTTTTTAAAAGTACATTGATATTGATATTATTTGGAAAAACCATTGATGAAAAGAAAATATGAATATACTTTTAACCATGAAATTAATTATTCTCATCTTTCTTAAATATTTAAGAGGCAACACCTGCTGTTTGTTCTTTAAAGTGATCTTGCAGTTTATTGAATAAAAAAAGTAGATTAAACTTGTTCCAGTTCCTTATTTAATAGTACTAACAGACAGAACTAATCACCACAGATGAAACAGTAAGTAGCAGGACTGCATGAACCTTGGAAAACTTTTATACATTGTATTATGAGCAATAAGTCACTCCCAGTTGCAGTCATAAGAGTATATTTACTATAACTGTTCTCAGAATCAGATGTGTTAAAGTACATACAAGTCTTCTCCTGAATAATGTAAAATTTTAGGTTGATATAGAAGTTTTTCTAATGTACTAATACAGATATACATATACATGTAATATAATCTTACATAAATGGAATTATAAGATTACTCTCTTTTTTGGTAGTCTTTTAATTTTTTATTTTGCTTGAATCTATCCTTTCCCTTCCTCATCCCTCTCAAATAAACTCCCTCCCAGGACCTATCGTAACACCCAACATGAACATCTTGTTCCTATATTTTTTAATGTCATTGCTGTTATTTATATGGAGTAGCTATCTAAAAGTAAAACAATGCCTAGGATTTCTGGGTTAAAAGTTTAATTAAATAGATGACAGGTTATTGATAAGCAGATAGATAATTGATAGATTCCATTTTTAATATACTATTTTTAAAAAGATAATTTTTTAAAAAATATTATAATTTACGCAGCTTTTTCCCTACATCTTCATTTGTGACCAGCATCCTAACTCATTTAAATATTTGCCAATCTTATAGGTATAAGGAGATGTCTCGTTACTTAAATTTGCATTTTCCTTGTTAACAATGAGGGTTTTTTCGTGTTTGTTAGTCTTCTGTATTTACACTGGCTTTTCTTTGTATTTCCTATTCACATCCTTTGCTCATTCTTTTATTATTTGAGTTGTCTGAGACTTAGTATTATACAGACGATATGCATGTGGAATTGCAGGAGTATCCATAATATATGGTTAATTAAAATTAATCAGGTACAGGATAAAATGTATAGTATGATGTATTAATTTTAAAAATCAGATAAACATAAATGTCTCTCTTAATGTGCATTGATGCTTGTATACATTGAGTGAGCAAACAGGGCTGAAGACTACCACAACAGGCTTTTCACATTGGTTACATGTGGGTGTGAAAGTGGAAGAGGATATGGGAGATATACTTATTCTGCATACATATATTTTTATATGGTGTCACTTCAGTTATATCACAAAATGCATTACTATGCCTGTAATTTAAACTATTATAAAATTTAAAAAAAAAGGTAATAAAAGAACTGTGTTTAGGTGATAAATATTATTGCCCAGAAGATAATGTGCACTCCATTCCTCTCATACAAATAATCACTGTAATCATTCCAAACACAAATTTAAAAATAATAACCTTCAACTGTTCTCTTAGAGATTTATGTTAGCTTCTTTATAACATTCTAAATTGTATATTTTTAATGTCAAAACAATTGTTGATGTATTTGTACTTTGACTAATGAATTTTAACATTAACATTTTAATGAATTAAGGTGAAAAAGTCAATCAAATCAAATTTGGCAAAAACTCAAAATAAAACTGCTCAAAACAGCCTAATTTGTAGACTGCCTACAATAGCAGCCTGGAAAGTAGCTTTTTTTTGAGATGGAGTCTCCCTCTGTTGCCAGGCTGGAGTGCAGTGGCCCGATCTCGGCTCACTGCAACCTCTGCCTCCTGGATTCAAGCAATTCCCCTGCCTCAGCCTCCCCAGTAGCTGAGATTACAAGTGCGCGCCACCACGTCCAGCTAATTTTTGTATTTTTAGTAGAGACAGGGTTTCACCATGTTGGCCAGGATGGTCTGGATCTCCTGATCTAGTGATCGGCCTGCCTTGGCCTCCTGAAGTGCTGGGATGACAGATGTGAGCCACCACTCCCAACTGAAAAGTAGCTTTAAAGATAGATAGAAAAATATTTTTATTAATTCATGAGAAGGTTTGACTATTGCCTATTAAATGAATATATTCTATGGGACTCAAAGTTTATTTGTATGCTACTTATTTGGGATTAAGGCTGATTTAGAGTAAATACAATTTTAAAGAAGAAACCTTTTAAAAGAAAAATATATATATAAAGTGATAACATACACCAGAAACTTAGAGAAATATTAGAGAATTTAGAAAGCCAATTAGGTTAAGAAAAGACTGAAGAACTGCCTGCTGGTCATGAAGAACTATACTTGATAATCTTATCTTAATGATGAAACATTTTTCAAAGTTTCTTAAACTATAAAATTAATCCAGCAAAGCAGTTAGGTAGAAATAATTTCATATTGTTAGATATTACAGTATATCTCAGGTAGACACAGTCTCACATTGTTGTATTAAGTAATGAAAAAATAATATAAGTTTCTAGGCAGCATTTTCTCAACTGAAGAATGCAGTAATTCTTCCGCCCAAAATATAATTAGCTTTCTAAGTATAATTTAAATAGCCTTCTTATTTGCTTGAGTTCCTATGTAAAAAGGAGATTTTCAACTATGAATCACTGAACATAAGAAAATCAGGCTTCAAATTATAAACTCAATTGTAACAACTTCTTGGTATTATTAATAGGGAACTTGATTCAACATAAATTTATTTAAAAAAATCTTCAATGGGCAAAGAACTAGAGAGAGAGTATGAAATTTAAACAGAGTATGGTGATATAACTTCCTACTTTACAGTCTAATTTAAGAGAAGTCAGGATATGTCTTCTGCCAAGGCACTCTGCTTGGGGCCTGACTTTTGACATCTTTGAAGCCCTGCAGTTGTTATAATAAAAGTATTATCTGGCATATCCTTAACCTAGCAGTTCAAATTTCTGGAAAACATTAATTATCCAACCACTCAGCGGTAAACTGGCGGTAATGAAACTCAAGATGGGTTGATTTTACAATATGAGGAACCACAAAGAATGTGGAGAGACATGTCGACCTGAAGGATTAGCCATGTGTGAGGCAATGTGGCATGCATTCCAGGTGAAAAGGCAATGATTTCCAGTGACCTGACGATTGACCGGCGTGGTATTGCTTAAAATTCTCCTCCCAGGGTTTGAATCACTGTACATGAGAAAAGTCAGGCTTCAAATTATAAAATCAGACTAGGCTACTAACTCTTTTAATCCTCTCCTTATAAGCACAATCATTCAATGTCTGTGTTCCTTAGGATTTTACCCACCATCTTCTTCTGTTGCTTCTCTCAAGTAATTTTTGGGCAATGTCTATAGTGTTTTGTCCTGATAGATGAGCAAAAGCATCTGCGTGTCGATTTTTAAAAATGATATTAAAAACATGCAAAATGTAAGTAGATATACCTTAACTTTTTAAAAGTCCAAGTCTTCAAACCATGCATGTAAACATATTTTAAGAATATTTCATAAATTATATGCATATAATTTTAAAATGTATGCCATAATCTTATAATTTATATTTTATAATTTATATAGTCATATACAATTACATTTTATATATAATTTTATAAGCATACAATTTATACATAAATCTTTATAAATAAATATATATGTTATTGCCTATATTTTCAAGAAGACAACTTTTTTCTTTCTTCCAGTATTTTAAGGGATATGTCATTTTGTTCTCATTGAGCCAAAAGCAGAAAATCAGATTATAAGTACTTATAAAAGAAAGATGGAAGATAAAAATGCAAAGGGAATCAATGTCAATAGGTATAAATGGAAGATGAATATATAAAAACCACTTTTAAGTATGAGTCATTAGATGGTACTGAAATTCCAGTGATCTTATGGTACACACATTAAAGAGAATATCAGATAGCCATTACAAAGAATGACACAGAAATGATAAAGAATAATTCTCAAGATAAGTTGTTAATATAAAAATAAAAACATTTGCCACAAATATTTTGCTGATTTTTTAAAAATTTGGCACCATCTCCTTAAAAATGTAACCAAATTGCTATCTTATTTGCAATATATTTTTAAAATTTCTAACTATGGCAAGTTTTATATCTGTGTACTTAAAAATAAATATTTGTGTGTTTGCACAAAAATAAAAAAGCATGGTTCGGTATAGTCTGCTACGCTAGTATGCTAGCATTGATGACAACTTTTAAAAGACTATCAATATATACTGAGAACCTTATGCAATGAAATGTTTTTAGAAAGCAAGAAATTGGCACAGAATTTTTCTAGGGAGGAGGACTGAGGGGCTAGTGGTCAGGAATGGAAGGAGATTTATTTGATTACTAAACTGATATTAGTATTTTCCTTTCTTTTTTAAAAAAAAACCACATACCAAAATTATTTCTTCAAAAACAATTTCAGAAAAATTTAAATTATGATACTATTATATTTGTTCATTTATCTATATTTATGAGTTTTTTTAAAGATAATGTCAAAAGTTAAAAAGTCATGTTACAATAATATTTAAATAATACCATGGTTATTATAGCACTGGAGCACTTGTCAGTTCATAAATATTCTCATTGGGCAGTCACTCTGTGGTAGAGTGAGAGTTTGTAAAATAAAGAGAAGATTCTAATTTTTCCACATCTTTACCAATCATTATTATTATCTATCTTTTTAGTTACAGCCTTTCTCATGGATGTAAAATGCAACTCATACTGGTTTTTATATGCATCTCCCTAATGAATATTGATGTCGAGTATTTTTCATGTACTTATTGGCAATTTATACATCTTTGGACAAATATTTATTCAGATCCTTTCAAAAAATGGTGCAGCCTTTTGGAAAACAATCTGGCATTTCTTCAAAAAGTTAAACAATAAGTTGTCTTATGATCTAGGATTTCCACTCCTAGGCTTCCAGATATGAAAAAATGTTCATTGCAGCATTATTCCTAATAGCCTAAAAGCAGAAGCAACCCAAATGTCCATCAACTGATGAATGGATAAATAAAATATGTTATAGCCATGCAACTGAAAGTATTTGGCTATAAAACAGAATGAATTACTGACACATGCAATTGATATGGATGAACCTTGGAAACATGCCACATGAAAGAAGCCAGTCACAAAAGTCTATGCATTGTAGGATTCCACTTAAATCAAAGGTTCAGAGTACACAAATCCATAGAGACTGAAAGTGATTGTCTAGGACTGGGAGACTGGAGGGAAATGGGGAGTGACTACTAAAGAGTACAAGGTCCCTTTTAGGGGTGATGAAATTGTTCTAAAAGTAGGATGATGGTTGGGCAACTCTGAATATACTAAATGTCATTGAATTGTACACTGTAAGTGGATGGATGGTATGGGAATTATATTTCAATAAAGCTGTTGTTTAAAAAAGAGAAGATAGAGTTAATTGTCTTTAAAAATTACAGACACTATATATTTCAAAAGCATTTATGTTTCTTTTGTTATGAAAGACTGCCATAGATACTTGGCAAACAAGCAAAGAACCAGGGTCAGGTATGAATCTTAATGTTCCTTCATACATTGATTGATCTTTTTATTCTACAAACATTTCTTAGGTCCTTACCATAGAACAATGATACAAAGCAAAACTAGACACACAAAGCTGGAAGATGAAGTTCCTGTACAGTGAGAGAGAAAGAGAGAGAAACAGAAGATGAGTGCTTAGTTAGTGGCACTAAATTCTATAAATTTATCTCCAGATGTGGATAGTGGTGGGGGTAGAAGGATTAAACCAGAAAAGATCACACCCAAATTAGCCCTTGATGGTTTTATAGGAAGCTAGCCAAGTAGAAGTTTACAGCATACTTCTGAGAATTGCCTTTCCTTCCCCACACCCTTCTCGAGGGACTTATCCTTGACAGGCATATTGTTATTATTAGATTCTCTCTGCTGGCCACAATTGACTAGACTATAAATAAAACCCTGACCCAAACTGCTCCAGATGTTCTCTTCTAGGAGTTAGAAATTTGAACTTAATCTAGGTGGGTGTAACTTGAACTAGGGGATGTAAATTCAAGAATTATGGGTCTGCCATCATTTGCAGAGACCTCAAAAGCCAGGCTTGGAAAGAAGGATGAAAGAAACTGGTACCCAGAGAGATGAAGAGGCAAGAAATGAAAAGCAAGTACTTAATACTGGGTCACTTATGGCTTTCTCATTTTGGCTTCTAGGTCTAGTGCCTTCTAAATTTTGTAAGATATTCCAGTATCCTTCTAATAAAATTATTCTTTTGCTTAAGTGGAAAAAGCATAACATAAAAAGAAGGGACAGAAAAGATGAAAGGGAGGCAGGAATAAAGTCCAGTCAGAGGAGTTGGGGCACAGAAAAGAGCACAGAAGTGTGAGACTTGGTCATTGCTCTATTTATTTGAATACAATGTTGTGCTTTTTGATATTATATTAATTTGCTACAGTATTGAAGTCCTACATGTAATCACTCATTATCAAACAATGTATTTTTGTTAGAGAAAATCTGATAAAATCACTTGTTCCCTAATAAATTATTTACCATACTGCAAACTTCCAAACATTAATGAATATAAGAAATCAATGGGTACTTAGTGGCACCGGTAATTCTTTTTTTTTTTTTTTTTCTTTTCAAGATGGAGTCTTGCTCTGTCTTCCAGGCTGGAGTGCAATGGCACAATCTTGGCTCACCGCAACCTCTGCCTCCTGGGTTCAAGCAATTCTCCTCCCTCAGCCTCCTGAGTAGCTGGGATTACAGGCATGTGCACCCATGCCAAGCTAATTTTTGTATTTTTCATAGAGACAAGGGTTTCACCAAGTTGGCCAGGCTGGTCTCGAACTCCTGACCTCATGATCCGCCTGCCTTGGCCTCCCAAAGTGCTGGGATTACAGGCCTGAGCCATCACACCCGGTCAGTAATTCTTAATTCTAATTCTTCTCTGAAAGTCCAAGTTATTTTATGGAGTAATAGTAGATACTGTCCCGTTTTTTCTGGAATATTTATAGCACAGTCTATATACTTGTAATTAGAAAGAAGATAATCAATAGAATAATTTAATCCTCTGGGTTAAAAATGTAAGTGAAAAACTTTAAAGTTTTTATTTTTTTAGGGATAGGGCCTCAGCCTATCACCCAGGCTGGAGTGCAGTGAAGCCATCATAATTCACTGTAACCTTGAACTCCTGAGCTCAAGTGATCCTCCTGCCTCAGCCTCCCAGGTAGCTAGGACTACAGGTGTGTGCCAACAAACCTGGCTATTTATTTTCTTTTTTTGTAGATATGAGGTCTTGGTATGTTGCCTAGGCTGGTCTCTAACTCTTGGCCCCAAGTGATCCTCCTGCTTTGGTCTCCCAAATTGCTGGGATTACAGCATGAGACTTTGCACCTAGCCTAAAAAACATTTAAATTTGAGATTTGGGATTTTTTTTTCTCAATGTGTAGAGCAAAAAGTAAAATTACTTCATATTCAACTCATATATATGTAAGAAATATAAAAGGATGCACAAGTGAGAACTGATGAACAGTCTGATTAAAATACTGAATAGAACAATTTTTTTTTTACATGGGAATATAGAGAGGTCATATTTTCAGACCCTCAATTAGGTAATTTGAATGAAAAAATATAAATATCACTAATAACTTTCTTACAATTTGTCATTTTCTGAAGACTTTTAGCCAAGAATGAAAATCTTCCAGGTTGTTTTGTTCATCTGACACTTTGTCTAACACCTCTTTGCCTGGATTCATCCGTACGTATTTCATTATCCAACAAACTCTTCCTATTACTGTTTAAAATTTAGTAAAAGACATGATTGTTTCTGTATTACAGTAGGATGTAGATCCTCAAAACCTTTGCTATAAAGTAGCCTTAAGTCAGCATGTACTATGTCATAATAGCTAGTGTCATTTCCACAGCTAGCAAACTGCAGCAAAAAAAGAAGAAGATGGCATTTAAATTCTTAAGCCAAGTCATCTATGCTTTACATATGTAATTCACACATGATTTTGAGTAACGTGTTAGAAGAGGGATTCAATGTGTCAACCAAGTTAGGTTTCCAAATAGGAACACTTCATACATTTGAGCTAGGCTGGTGGATTCTGATAGTTTGTTCTTAATTTTCTTGCTTCAAATAGCTGATTTTTTTAATCATTATAGCTCTAATTTATAAAAATGCTAATGTCAGTTTATTCTTCTATAAGTAACAATATTTAAAAATTACTTATTCAGTATATCAGTTTGATTCTTTGTATCGGACATGTATAAATGTTCTTGGGAGGATGGTTATGGAGCTCTTTACATAAAAATATTATCAAGCTCAATGTCATTTACATAAACATTATAAATTTTAAGTATCAATGGAAAACACAATAAAAAGTAAAGTCACATGTCACATAAACCAATTTCCTTTAATTCTTTCCCTACTATATACCCTGTATCTTCTCTTTCCTCACTATACTCTGTCTCTTTAGTTGGGTTCTATGTCTTCTTCATCATTTGGTCTCCAGAGTTTGGCACAGTGCCTAGATAGGCACTCATGAGTGTTTATTCACTTCATTCCATTAACAACTACTTATTAAGTCCCATCTATTGTCAGATCCTGCTTAAGGTAATGGATTATAGCAGTGTACCAAAAAAATCACAGACTCCTACCTCCATGAGGCTCACATTCTAGAACGGTGAAAACTATAACAGAAAATTAAAAATAGATGATATAGTACTCTAGATGTTAGTAAATGCTGTGGGGAAAATATAGATCTCTGAAGGAGAATAGTAAATGATAGAGTAGAGAGAGTTACAAATTTTAAAAGGGGTAGTTATGTTAGTTCTCCCTGAGATTATATTGGGTAAAGACCTGAAGAAGAGAGATGGCCAGCCATGTGGATATATGGGGGACAAGCATTCCAGGCAGAGGGCATATGCAAAGACCCTGAAGCAGAAGGTTGCCTAATGTTCAACAAAAGCAAGGACGCCAGCGTGGTTGCAATGCAGTGAGGAAAGTGGGAAACAATAGGATATGAAGTTAGGAAGTTAACAGGGAGCCAGATCCTGTGTGTAACATCTAGGCCATTCTAAACACTTTAGCTTTTAAAATAACTAAGTTGAGAAAACATTGAAGGATTAAAGAAAAGGCAAGATATAATCTCATTTGTGTATTTTACACGATCACTCTGGTTCCTGCATTGAGACTCAAAGGAAAAAGCACTGAAGGAGAGAGACCGGGGCTATGTAAAGGGAACAGAGACACCTGCACCACAAGAAACCAAAGAAACAAATATAAAATAGATTTGAGGGATGGAGGAGAGCTGCCTGCAAAAACCTGGCAGAGCACAAACCATCTACTGAGCTCTCAGTATATCAGAGAGGAAGGGGTCACACAGAGCAGTGCTTGTTTGGCCTCCCACAGATATGTGGTTGTTAAAGGGAGTAATCACTTTCTTAGATAATAGTGGATAGTCTTCTTTGTCACTCCTGTAGTGTAGCCTTTTAAAGGCTAGTTGCAATGAAAAATCTGAAGTCACATCAATAAACATTTTGTATTCTGTTACACTGAAGTCTGTTGGTCTATATTGTTCATTCATTGGATTTTTTACTCATTAGTGACTTTATAGCATCATGTTTCAGTCATTTGGAAAATATTTGCTCACTGAGTTCTGCAAATATACAATATTTTTAAAAAATCACTTTCATTTATAACACCCTTAATTTCTTCAGGGGAAAAAAAAGCCTTTAACTATTAGGGAGCCCTCTGTGGCAGACAAAAGTTGTCCACAATTCTAATTTTCATTTGAAAGCAAGAAATTTATCACTGGCAATAAATCATGTCAGTTGCTTTTCTTGAAATGAAAGACTCACTTTCTTCATTTGTGAGAAAATATCTGCCAAATACCCAGTTATGAATAACAATAATTTGTTGGTTGTTCTTTCAAATAAAAATAGTGTTCCATGAAATGGCACACGTGCTTTTTCTAGAGACAACTCTTGAATTTTAGTATGCAGCAGAAATACTTTGTGTCTCAAAGAATATTAAAAAGACATATATCCAAGGGTTGAGATTTAATATTAATAGTTTTACTGCTTCTAATAGGACTTTCTTAAATGAAACTGGCTTATAAAATTTAAGTGAATGTGCTTTTTGGAGATTTCGACTACAGTTTGGTGCCAGTGACTTAACTGTGTTAAGACACAAACAATTTTACCCTCTAGTGCTTTTATGCCTTTGAAGCTAATGTCAACATAGTAAAGCAAGCAAACAACATGTAAATATTGGCAGGAAAATAGTTGTGATCTCAAGATCCCCTGCAAAGGTCATGGGAATTCTCAAGGCACTGTGGATTCAATTTTGAGAATCACAGGTCCAGGAGACTGGGAGAGGTAATGGACAGAGGAAATATAACATGATCATTCAGGTCCTTGATCATGAACATAAAATGAAAACTGACAGGATGGTTGTGTTTTTCTCTAGATTTCTTCAACCATATGGATATTGTCTAGGATTAGACAAAGGATTGAACTAAACCAATTAAACGAGGATTATATTTGATTCAGCAAATCTACAGAAAAGAGAAGGTCAAGATAGTTGAGTGTACATGCCAAACAGTGGTAAGGATTGACTCTAAAATTTAAGCTGGATAAGGAGGAAGTAAAGACTTGATGGAGTAAGAGACAGTAAAAGGATGGTAGAATTAATGAACTGTATGTCAAAGGATTGCTTTATCTGGTTCCATCTAATTCAGAGCTAGAAAATTGGGAGGTAACAGTTGGCAAATGGAATATTTGAAAATGAGATTAAAGAGGTTTGCAATCACAGAGAAGATCTAAGGTATAATCAAAGGAATGAGAAGCTTTGGTAGGGTCAAGAGTATAGTTGTTGGAGGAAAGGAGATCAGGAACTGAAACACCATCTACCCACCAATATTTCAGAGCAAATAAGAGCATGGACTTTGGAGCCTTAATGCCTTGACTCACATCCAGTAGTCTTCTTAGCGGAATGACTGTGGGCAATTTATTTAATTGTTCTGTGCCTCAATTCTCCATCTATAAAATGGGAATTATAGTATCAAATGATGATTATAATATCTAATTAATGGGCTTGTTATGGGAGTTAAATGAGTTAATATATGTAGGGTACTTAAAACAGTGCCTGGTAGAAATTGATACACATTGTACCAGTGGTAATTGTCACTAAAGCTATTGAAATCATACAGAATTTGGGTAGAAGTAATAATGTTGGGGAGAGCTTCAACAAAGCATGAGGTAAAATCTTCATAAATGAAGGGCCTATTACCTAGGGGCTGCAAAAAGGAGGGGAAATAGATCCTTCAAAGTGATGACATGAGATTCAAACCTGGGCATGGTAGGAAGAAGGTAGGTAACTTGGTCTGGAAGTGATGATGAAGACCAGTATGAATCAGTAAGAGCTCAGCAACATGAGAAGTACTTGTGAGCACTGAGCACTTACGTATCAGTGACTAACAATCAAAAAGTGCCATTGGTACATTGAGGAAGATTTGGAGGATTAAGCCTGGTCTTCTTGTCCTCAAGGGACACCATCAAGGGAGGGCCAGGTTTAAGCCTCCAAATCTCCCTCACTGTACTGATAGCACTTTTTAATTGTTAGTCACTGATACATAAAACTTTAAAGCCAAACTTGACTCCTTCCTCTGTTTTCCACCAGATGTATGCATGCCACCATGTTCTCTTGAGTTTATCTTTGCACAATCTTTCATTTCTTTTAATTATCTCCCATTGTTTTAATTCTCACTGCCACCAGCCAGGCTTGAGTCTTCACTACTCCATACCTGGCTGTGTGTTATCATCATAGCTGTTGGCTTTAACTCCAGTCATGTCTACCCTATGCATTTTGTCCTAATGCACATCTTTATCTGATTCACTTTTTTCTCATACTTGAAAGGATAATAAAAATTAATGCCTTGTTATCATTTGCAGGAGAAAGCTAACTTATTTGGCCGGGTATTCAAATTCTTTCTTCTAGCCATTAGCCTTAATACCCTCCAAGCTTTTATTCCCATTCTACATTATAGAGCATTCTCAGTTCTAAACATCTCTTTCCTCACCTTCCCACTTAAAAAAAAGTGTGATCTTTGTTCTCTCCCTTTTCACCCTCCCATTGCCTTCTGAGGGTTTTATCTTTGCCAGCTGTGTTTTTAATCTTTTGGGATTCAAAT
Organism: Pongo abelii; assembly: GCF_028885655.2. Classification (NCBI taxonomy): domain Eukaryota; kingdom Metazoa; phylum Chordata; class Mammalia; order Primates; family Hominidae; genus Pongo; species Pongo abelii. The sequence goes on from NC_071991.2 coordinate 92,804,137, forward strand.
TTTGGAGAATTAAAACAGAAAAGAAGTGGGGGGTCTTAACAGGGGTGAGCCAGGGGTTTGCTTTTGTAGGGTGAGCAAGTTTTTGTAAGAAAGCATTCAAAGACTCAGCATGAGAGAAAATCCACTGCTTTGAATCCAACAGCACACTCCTTTCTTTGGAGGACTGTTTCTCTGCCTTACTAAAGCCATACGATAATTGGTTAGGAAAGAAATTAATATGTTTAGATGATAATCATGTAATTAACATCTCTATGGTAAGACTGAAAGGAGTAGTAAAGCAGTATTCCCCACCCCCTACCCCACACCCCTGTACCCTGCCATGGAGGGAGAGCTGCATGGCTTGGTTAATAAGAATAGGTGAACCAGATTTTTTCATGACTTCGTGTCAGCCTTGGTCCTCCATAAAACCCCCGTAAACCTTCTGAACTGTTGAAGCTAAAAAGGGTTAAGGAAGAGAGAATGACTATCATGATGCTGCTCCATAATCAAGTGCTGAATGCTGGAGCTAAGGCCTGCCACGCTGGTAGTTTCGGTAGTTGAAAGTAATAACATATGCTTATCCTTTTCAATTATAGTCCAGCCATCAAGGTGCTGGTGGCTGGAATTACATTTTTCCATTAGTGGTCAGGGGACTCTTGCTGCCTCCCACTACCACCACATCAAACAAGGCCAGAGCTTAGTAGGAGGCTGTGCCCATTCATCAGGTTCCAGTGTGGCAGACAGGTCAGCAAGTGGGCACCTCTTAGGAATTATGCAGTCACCTGATGGCGTTTTAGAAACAATAGTTAGTGTGGGCCAAACCCAACATTTATTGCTAGACAGCTGAAAGATTTGAGTGAGATTAGCATTTCTTTATTTGTGACATTGGGGTATATCTAATGGCAGTATGCCTTCATGAGGGGAAGAACTCAGATTATACACTATATTTCTCATCCTGCTAGGGACACAGACATTGAAGAAAAACTCTAACATTGACGCATTTATCTCACAGGAAGCCCCACATTCCTTTGCTCTTAGATTTCTAAGAAGAAAACTTTGGAGACCAAGTAAATACCTTCAAAGGCGTACCAGTAAATATGGAAGAAAGGGATGAGATAGACCAAATTAGAAAGAGTCACTAGATGGCACAATTAAAGACTGAGCCCTTTCATGATGGTTCACGAAATGGGGGAATATGTGACCAGGACAATATTTATTTGTTTGTATATAGTCTCCATATTCTACATACTTCTGCACAAATAAGATTGCAATATTTGTTTATGATGATTCGACTATGCCTTCTCTCTCTCCTCTAAAGCATTGCAAACCATTTCCAGGATGTTTTGCAATTCAGAAATTGAAGAGTAGTAGGGATAGACCAAAGGTCAGAGCAAGTGGGAAAGAATTTAGCATAAAATTGAGGGGGAAAAAGGTGAAGAAGCCTTGCTGTATGTATAAAGCTGATCTTTCCCTTAATCTTTCTCAAGAAGATTGAATTTGATATTGGAATTTTTTTTTTTATTCCCTCCAATTTCTGTGTATTTTGAGGCAGAGTCTCACTTTCTTGCCCAGGCTGGAGTGCAATGGCACAAGCTCACTGAAGCCTCCACCCCTCTGGGTTCAAGTGATTCTCCCACCTCAGCCTCCCAGGTAGCTGGGATTACAGGCACCCATCATCATACTCAGCTAATTTTTGTATTTTTGTAGAGACAGGGTTTCACCATGTTGGCAAGGCTGGTCTTGAACTCCTGACCTCAGGCGATCTGCCTGCCTCGGCCTCCCAAAGTGCTGGGATTACAGGTGTGAGCCACCACACCCAGCCTTTGGATTCTTTTTACATGCTAGTTCACAGATAGACTAGATTGTGTAAGCCCTTCTTCCATTGGGGCTTTTCATTTGCAGTCTTACATGTGGCTCATGCTGTAAACAAAACATAACAAAAACTCCTTTGCCATAATCTGAATGCATTATAACCAAACACACTATAACCATGCTTCCCAAACTGTGAACTGTAAACCAAAAATTAAATTCTATGCTCCCCAACCCCCCGACCAACTGAATGAAACTTTTCTCTCAGCCAAGGGCATTTCAAAGTTGACCTGAAACATAAGTTCAGACCATGATGGGAATGCATGGTTGGACATATCCCATTATACCCTCCTTCCTTTGGAATTCAGGCAAAATTGACCAGCATTAACATTAAAATGGAGACCTTAAAATAATCCATTCTCTCCCACTACCTGGGGGTTTCATCTGCATAATAAAAGTCTTGGTCTCCTTATCTTAACCCAGACACTCCCTTCTATTGATTCCAGGTCTTTAGATAAACTCTTTCAACCAATCGCCAACCAGAAAATCTTTGAATCCACCTATAATCTAGAAGCCCCCAGTTTGAGCTGTCCTACCTTTCTGGACCAAACCAACATAGTCTAATACGTATTGATTGATGTCTTATGTCTCCCTAAAAAGTATAAAACCAAGCTGTAGCGTGACCACCTTGAGCACATGTTTTTAGGGCTTCCTGAGGATGTGTCACGGGCATGTCCTTAACCTTTGCAAAATAAACTTCTAAATTAATTGAGTCCTGTCTTAGATACTTTTTGGTTTACAGAAGCAAGGTGCCATGGGGCACTTGAGTAAACTCTCAGTGGCACTACAGGATCTTTAAATATTCCAAGAAAGTATGCTGATATTTGCTGCATACCACGTGAACTATAATTTGTTTGGACTTAAACTACTTATAAATTAATCTGTCAAGTATTTCCTTTGGCCTAAGACTGATGTAAATAGTTACTGACACACCAATTGGGTCATGAACCAGAAAGTTCTAGAAACGCTATAGCTTTCCAAATTCCATACCTTCTCTCCTTGCTTTCATTTCACCTACAATAATTTATTCCACCATCTTTATTTGAAAAACTACATTCTACTAATTTCCCTATTCAATTTCATCTGCTACCTTCTCCAAGAGGGTTTCCTATTAACCAGAAGAAATTTCTGCCACCTGAACATTTTTGATTTATTACAACACTTGTAACATTCTATACTATCGTCTTCTCTCCTAATACACTATGAAGACCCTAAGAGCAGAAACCATGTCTCAATTATAGATTGAGATTCTTTCTCACAAATGAGGACAGTGAAACAGAGAAAAAATAGTTGATTAATTAGAAGGCAGCACAATAACTTAGTAACAGAATTGAAACCAAATTTTATATCTCCTGACTCTTGGTAGCAAATATTTCTGCAGAGAATTTAAAATAATAGATGCCTAAAAATATTTGATGAGTATATTGTCAAACAAATAATAGAATTAAACTGATTTTTAAATAAAAAAGATAATATAAATTTTCAAGATACAATCTTCTAAGAAAAAATTAGATCTAATGTACCATTTATATTACTTTGAGATTAACATTAAGATAATTAAATAATTTTTATTCATATTTATTGCTGAGTGAAAAATCTGGGTTTTAAGAATTTCTCATACATTTCTACCTTAATAGGGTCAGATGCGCAACTATAAATATTCAGTTTATTATATTCATTTGAAAAATATATATTTATGGAACATGTAATGGTGTAAAGTTTTACAGCCACATGTAAATCAGTAATTTTACACTGTAGTTAAATGTTAATGCCAGCTATGTGATTTTTTTTTTTTTGCCATATGTAATTTTAGCTTATAGTAAACAAGTTTGGAAATTTTTGTAAAATAATAAAGCTATTTCTTTTTATTATCTACTATTAATTTTTCATAATAATCACATTTGTCTTTGCTTCCCTTGGAAAATAATATTTTGAATGTTGTTTAGTAAACCATAATTTAAAACAAAATCATTTTTATTAGACTCGTATAAAGTTTAACACTAATTTTCAACACAACATGTTATGATTCAAATGACATATTTTTTTTTTTATTTCAATACTATATCTACCCTATACACTGTGGAAAATTTTTTTAAGCAACTCTTTTTTTTCATTTTTCAAGATTAAAATGAGCCCTAAAGTTACCAAACCCCATCATAAGCTCTGAAAGTCTTTATATATAAACTGAATGTACATCTGAATTCTCCCTATCACACATACATGCAATGTAGTAAATTCCTAGAATTTCATGTTGCCTCCACATCCATTTTAAGTTTAACTTTCTCATACCAGAAGCCTGGCTTGACAGTTTCCAGTTCTACACCTCTTCCCAATTCCTCAATGTAGTGACCCAGATATCTGCCTTATACAACTGTCTCCTAGTAATCACCTCCCTACGGAGCTAGATACAACCTACTTGACTTGCCCCACCAACCCCCATACCCTGCATGGAGTTTGCAGATGTGCTGCGGTGACCCCCCTCTCAGTCACAGCATGACTCTGTGGAATTCATGCCTGGTTGCTCCAAACCCAAGGGAAACCTGTTTGGGTAATATCCTGGGCCCCAACAAAGGCTTCAGCCCATTATCCCTCTTTTTCTCTCTTTCTCTCTACCCTGCTGGTTGAGTGTGCTGTCTCCGACAGCTCCCCTCTTCCCCTTGGTCCTGTGATGCTGCTTTCTTCAATTCCGAGATCTGTAAATAATCAACTGATTCAGTTATTTTAAGTGTTTTGTTGTGTTGCCTCCTCTGGGCCTCACCTGACCAACACACTTGAACCTAACATCTTTCCCAGTCAGGGCTCTCCAAGAGAGTGGCAATCTTAGTAGGAATAAATGAGACACAGGTGAAACAAAAGTCATGAGAGCATCTGCCACTATAAAGAAGTTTCCTGTGAACATGACACCTGATTACAAGTTGGACCTTTAGCCATTAGGCTGTCCACCAGGATGAAGAAGTATCCCATGAAAGACACACCGTAAACATCCATGACCAAATTCCCTGGAGCCCCATCTGGGCAGGGCTAGATTTTATAGCCAATTTCCTAAGAGAGACCTCAAAGCCAACTTAGAAAAACCAAAACAACATATACATATATATTATAGTATATGCAGATATCTCTAGTCATGGAGCTATAAGTTTTATCAAACCATTTTTTAACACTTTTAATAAGTTATTTCTTATGTTTCCACAATCCTATAGTGAACACTGCTCATTCCACACAGCAGCGTTCACTATAAAAAACTGTTCTCTCAAAAAAGTTTGAGTTTTCAGAGTGCTTCAAAATGATTTAGTGCCTATTTAAAATTCTTGTATCAGCTGTTCATAGTAAAATATAATATAGATCCTTTTAAAACACTATTTAGATTTGCTTTGTTCTTGATTTCATATATGTTAATGTTATTGCATGTTTCTGGGTTTTTTTTTTCCCCTACCCAATGACTTTTCAGATATTAAGGAGTCACATTAAAGGATCACGTTTTTATAGAAGAGCCAATTACATGTGTTAGGTATTCAAAGTAAGATTGGTTTCTCTCCTACACCAAATAAATGTCATAAAACTTGCAGTAAGAATTTGTTAATATTATATCAAATTGTAAATAGATCGGCTTATGACCTGATTTTATTTTAAGCTTTGCGTTTCATTGCATTTCACAATTTACCTGCTGGTTAACACTAGCACAGAAAGGTGTAGGAATTCAAATAACAAATGCCACACATATCTCAGCCTTTTGATTTCTGTTTGGATGACACAGGTATTTTAGACTTTCAGGCAACCAAATTATTTGCTTTAATGAAGAGGGATTGAAACTATTTTTGCAATGTAGCAAAGATTTCACACTTTGAGCCACAGTTGTGCTTAACACAAAACACACTAGTCATCATCTCTCTTACTCCTAAATGGTTCTTCAAAATGTTCATTTTAGGTAGAGAAATCTTCTTAAATAATTCTGAAACGAACCATTTAAACAAAGAGTATAAACAATATAGTTTGGAATGAATATTACAGACACACAATTGTCATTACAACAGGCAAACAAGCACAAAGTAAAGGCAGACCAAAAAATTTTTTTTAACCCAACACCAAAGCTGAGAAGCAAACTATCAGGAGATAAAAAGCAATTAAGATAAAAAGATCAAAATGGCTTATTCAAGCAGATTTCTAAAAGCCTTTCTCTATTATACTTGCTTCATAACCTTGAGCAGGACTAAACAGATTTAATCCCTTGTGTGAATCTTATTTATCTGAGAATGCTTTATGATTGAAAAACTCAGTATCTTTTAAGATCAGCTACATACTTTTAGAATATTTGCCTTTGATAAAAGTAAAACAACCTCTTTGATTGTCTAGCTTTCATTAAGTAGTTCTAGTCTACTCTAGTGATTATTTTAAAGCTTTTACAGCTTTATTTTTAAAAAGCACTCCCTTAGTTTTAGCTGATTTGAACTAAACTCTGCAATTCTGCAGCTGATTTGCTAAATAACCTTGGGGAAGTCACGTAACACTTCTGTGATTCCATTTCTTTCAGCTATTTAAAGAGGGAGAAATAACCCATACAACTTGGAGAGGATACACAGGCTTTATAAAATATTAAGATTTACATGATGGAAAGCATTTAATACATATGCACCTTTTATAAAACAGAGGTATAATCTTATTTAGTATCTCCTCAAATCCCTCACCAATTTAAGAAAAAAAATCTCTTACTGATCAGTATGCTTAACAAAAGCTAGCCTTCGACTCACTGTGCAAAGGGCTCATCTGCTAAATAGTGACAAAAAAGAAAGACTCCAAATAAATGAATAAATAAGATTGGGATAAGTATTACACTAGCAGAGAAACCATAGAACTCGGTTGGGGGAAAATTAGCAAGTTAGAGCAACTCACCCATTCCAGGAAAAAGGATAAGAAACAGAATTCATCCCACACCTAATGTTTTTAGGACAGAAATGTATGAGACTAAACAAATATTACCAGACATAAGAAGAACAAGGTTATAACTATTTTCACTCAAATAGTATAAGTGGTGAGTTTCAGGTGATCGTTGTATTGAGATGAATTTGTGATGTTCTGTAAACATACTGTAAATAAAACATGATGAGTTAAGACAAATAACAGGATTATGGATGAAGAGCCTCAAATCTGATTTCAATCATCCACTTACTAGCTTTTTAATCTTGGGCAGGTTTTTAAATAATTCTATGCATCAATTTTTACATTTCCAAAAAATCTTACGGTGGTAAGAATACTGAACATGAAATCCACCATCTTAACAATTTTTTATTTTTATTTTTATTTTTTTGTGATGGAGTCTTACTCTGTCATCCAGGCTGGAGTGCAATGGTGCGATCTCAGCCCACTGCAACTTTCGCCTCCCCAGTTCAAGCTGTTCTCCTGCCTCAGACTCCCGAGTAGCTGGGATTACAGGCACCCGTCATCATGCCTGGCTAAATTTTGTATTTTTGTAGAGACAAGATTTCACCAGGTTGGCCAGGCTGGTCTTGAACTCCTGACCTTAAGTGATCTGCCCGCCTCGGCCTCCCAAAGTGCTAGGATTACAGGCATGAGCCACCGCACCTGGCTTCATCTTAACAAATTTTTAAGTGTAATATTGAGGGTCAGAATATGATACCCCAAAGTATGGTGCCTTGGTGTGTTGAGTACTTTGAACTGAAGGACACTGGAAGGCCTCAGAAGCAATCTATCTCTCATTTTCTCCTGCCGTCCTGTCTCCCACTCCTTCTTTCAGAAGCGAATCTTGAAAGTCTGAATATAACTTCCCCAAAGCAGGTCTTAGAAATGAGAACCCCTCTTTTTCAAAGCAAGCCATAAAACCTAGAAAGGTCACTGTCCCCCTTCTCACTTCTCCCTTGAAGATGCTAATTCCAGATGGGTCCTGCCCCCTACCCTGGAGCAAGAAATGCTACACAGGGAGGCCAAGAAGAATCTGAACAGACAGTCCTTGTTAGGTTTCCCTCCTCAATCACCTTTAGATCATGCCCTTTTGTGCAATCACATTTCCTCATAACTCTCCATTCTTCATCAAATCTAAGTATAAAAATGGACAATTTTTTTCTGCGTCTTTGGGTCTTCATTTTTGAAGGCTCCTGTGTCATGTTAAACTTTGATTAAGTAAATTTGTTTCTTGTTAACCCATCTTTGTTATAGGAGTGCGGCCATGACCCTTATGATGAGTGAAGAAAGGTATCACAACTTTCCACCCCTACAATACAATACACATTATTGTTGACTATAGGTAAAACATTGTACTGCATTTCTCTAGAGCTTATTCATTTTGCTTGACTAAATGTTATGCCTGTTTACTAGTAATTCCCTCTTTTACTTTCCTCCCAGCTCCTGGCAGACACCATTCCGTTGTTTGATTATAAGAATTTGTCTGCTTCAGATACCTCATATAATTGGAATCATGCATCATTTGTCTTTCTATTACTGGATTATTTCACTTAGCGTAATGTCCTCAACAATACCTCTTCTTTTCACAGGCACAACAGAACCTAAAGTGCAGAACTCCTGTTTTCTTGTTTCTTTCTTTCTTATTTTTCTTCTTGCAAATTTAACAAACAATGCATTTAAGGCATAAAGCATGGTGCCTGATAAAAGGGTGTTTTTAAATGGTAGTTTTTACTAATTTGTAGCCAAATAGTTATTTCTGAGTTGGTATCAATCCAGATTTTAGAAAATAATTACATTGAGTCTATGGCCTTAGACTTAAAATTCTCTGGGATCGCTCACCCACAGCATGTGCAAAAGTAGGAGAAAAAAATTAATGTGGGCCAAGAGGGACAGCAGCCCAAGGCTCTTTACTTCTACTCCAGCCAGGTCCCAGAGTAACAGACCTGCTTCGTGTATGTCTCTGCCAATAACTGTATGAGAAATTCGGGGCCTGATTTTAGCACTTATTCTTTTCTCTCTTGCCCCAATGTTAGTGACAAATACACCATTACTTTCAAAATATATTCTTGCAAATGCATTTAATCTCAACAATATTAAAAGATATATTTACAGAAAAATCACTTAATGGAAGTTCAACTAAGTATTACACTAAAATTATGACTGAACGTGATTTTTGTGTATTTCATAAAATGTGTATGTTATTTAATTTAAAAATAGCTGTCACATTAAAACACACACTCACAATTCTGATTTCACAATTCTACTTCTTGGAATTTATCTTATGGAAATACTTAGAGAAATTCATAACCATGGGTATGTAAGTGTACTTACTGAAGCATAAATAATAGCAGAAATAACTAACTTAAATGTTCATTAATAATGTTACTGAACATAATCTATTGATATTTATTGATAGTCTTCATCAGCATTACTATGATTTTTTAAATAAAAGATGGCTTATACATAAAATATACATGCAGAAAAACATGCAACCTTTATTAGCAAAATAAATATAATCATAGAAAATATATGTGACACTTTTTTTTTTTTTTTTGAGACAGAGTCTCGCCCTGTCACCCAGGCTGGAGTGCAATGGCGCAATCTTGGCTCACTGCAATCTCCGCCTCCCGGGTTCAAATGATTCTCCTGCCCCAGCCTCCTGAGTAGCTGGGATTACAGGCGCTCACCACCATGCCCAGCTAATGTGTGTGTGTGTGTGTGTGTGTGTTTAGTAGAGACGGAGTTTCACCATATTGGCCAGGCTGGTCTCAGACTCCTGACCTCGTGATCCGCCCGCCTTGGCCTCCCAAAGTGCTCGGCCTCCCAAAGTGCTGGGATTACAGGCATGAGCCACCACGCACGGCCAATACATTTTAAGACAAAAAGTGAATAATGAAATAGCATGAATGGTATAATCCCAATTTAATAAAATGTGTATGTATTACAAGAAGTTTACACTTACAGACACAAAAATGTTCACTTTAGATTTGTTAGGATATTGGGTTTATAGGTTTTCTGAATTTTTTTAAAAAAATCTCTGATTCTTTTTTGTACCAAGCGTGAATGATTTGATACTTAGAAAAATAAAAAACTAAAATAATACAAAAACAATTAGTGAATCATATACTGCTTATAACTTTAAAATAGACCAATAGTTATAATTTAAAACTTCATGACTTGAGATAATAGGATTCTGAACACCTGGTCCAACTTCTTTATTTTTCAGAGAGCCCAGAGAGGTAAAATTATCTCCCGAGGTTATGCAACTCATTATTATTATGTATCCAATACATACCAACTCTCTGATTCTAAAATGCTTGAAGTCAGCTTTCTTCAATCCACATAATTAGGTAGACATTACACATGATTACGTTATTTATGGCCATAAAGATTACATTACAATTTTGTGCAACACCATTTTCTGAGTACAAGATCTGGCCCATGCTGAATCTATAAATAGACTTTTAAGATAATGTACTTGTTTACCTCCACTCTTATTCTTCAATTTGTTGTTTGGTTTTAATTTTTAAATATATGTTGAAATAAAACCAAGATAATTGTAGTAAGTTCTAATTGTGCAGCGTCCCTCACTTTGACTTATAGGGAAACCCTGGCCCCTCTACCTATGAGTCTTAAATACCTTCATCTTGCTAAGGCCTTAGAGATGGTAAAGAGCTCCCTGCTGTTTCAAAGCCCTAGGTAAAGTGGAGAATCCACATTCCATCCATTCCTCCCTGGGAGGAAGGGAGTTCGTCAGGCATTCAGTACAGATCACAGCTGCTGAAACCAACAAGGTGATTCCCACAGCCCTAGACATTAGATTCCCACAGCCTTAGACCTTTATGAGTTCTGAAGCTCTGCCCGAGGGTTCCTCCACAGGAGCACACCTCAGGCACCTGCTCGCTTCATCTTCTGGGAGACAGACAGAAGCCCAGGGCACTTTGTTAGATTTCTCACAGCTGCCTACACTAACGAGTTTGCCCCACCCCATTTATTATTTCAGTTGTGTCAAACATTCAGAAATTTGAAATTGAGGAAATAGCCATGGAATTAGAATCGTAGCAAAAAGTATGATTTCCTGTAACTCTTCAAGAAGTCCTTGGGATTTTATAAAGATAACCTCTAACTTACACAGTGGTGGAAACCAGAGAGAATTTTAAATAACTTGGCAGCTAATATCAATTTGTTTCTTAAGAAAACATACAATCAGGCAATTATTCCCACCAAATTTATTTAAAATTCACAGATGAGCACATTATAACCTTCTAATGGCTATGACAAAAATATAAAACTTTTTGACAAAATATGATTCTTAAGTTCAGTGACTCATATTATTGCAGTATTAAACAATTTATATGAACAGAATAGGGTTTGGTTACATAAATATGTGTGGTAATAGTAGATAACTAACTGTTCTCAATGATGACCCCAAAGTGTTTGTAAAAGTATAAAGCAGTGAGATAATTATCTAGTCTTTAAATCTCCAGAAATTTTCATCAAATATTAAAAAAAAAAATCAGAAAATCAGGCCAACCACCTTGTTTTATATGTTTCTTCTTTTTCTTTAAAAGTGTATATGTTTGCATTGTGTTTGTTAGTTAATGAAAATGATGAAGAGGAGCTGCATGTACTTGAGGGCCATTCTTTAAAGAGGGAATTGATGTCATATAATGTAGAGTTCTTGCTAAGTAACAAGTCTAAATGCTTAAATACCTTTTGGATCTCTCTCAGTCTCCACTGCCAGTTTAAGGATACCAGAAGGCTGAATTTTGAGCTGCAAGTTGTCCCCATGGGGGCCATAAAAACAAATAAGCTTTGAAAATTTTTGATTTCTAGGTTTTAGATGTCCATAATGCTTGTTAGTATGTGCAAATAATCACATCCTCAGATTATCAAATAAAGTTTTAAATTATTGAGTGACATAGTGATAATTGCACAGATCTGGCTATTTCTAAGACAATAAAAATTATAGAACCTACCACAATCACTATCTTTATATACTTATAAGGAGAAAAAAACCCAAGATGTACAAATAAAAATAAATAGTAGAAATAATTCTGAAATATCTTTATATATTGTACATTAGCTAACATATATATATATATAATCATTGGATTGTTAGCATATATATATATATATATATATATATATATATGCCAACATTCTTCTCTCCTGGTGATGCAAATTACAGATCATGTTTCTCCATATAATTTCAAATGGAAACTATTTCTGAGAATATCATAGGTTAGTACCAACTGATAAAAATTTGTCACATAGATTTACAACATAAAGTTATTTTGCCTCTTAAATTTTAAAGCTTTCGTTGTAAAACTGCTGAAAATAGTGATAGAAATTATGAACCTCCCTTCCAACACAGTCAGAGACCAAAGACAGCCACCTACAGAACATGTTCAAGGCGAGGGTCATTTGGAAAAATAAGGAATTCATGAAATCCTAAGCCTTTTACTCCCTCTTCAAGCAACTATAATCTGGCTTCTATGTCTACTGAGAGTGACTGCATCATTAAGCAAACCAACAACTCCCAACCCCCATTGCCATATCCAAAGGTTCTTGTGTTATTAGAGTTTATATTTAAAGTTAGTTTCTATTTCCTTTTTGAGATTCTCTCTCTACTCCCTTGGATCTTTTATGCCCTATCATTGGTTAATAGATTATTCCTCCTGGGCTCTTCTGTCTGAAACTTAAATGTGACTGTTCTCCTGAGAACATGTTGGAGCTGGTTACTGCCCATAAACACCTTTCAGTCTGTATCTTCCTAAAGTATTATACATTCTATTTTTTACCTTACGTCTCCACTATATGTCTTCCTGGAGCCTTGTTTAGAATTTAGTGCATCATCCTGCACTTGTAGTTGTGTTTTCTCTTAATTTTGATAACAACAAGAACTCTGCTATCCAAGAAAACCGGGAGATGAGGCCTCCTTTTTGCTCACTACTTACCACTAAATAGACTAACACTTGCTGATTTTACCTCTTGCATGTTTATACATATGTTCTCTTCTCCCAGACACTGTAGCCACTCCTCCTAAAATCATGTATTCTTTTTCTTGGATCTCTGCAGCAACCTTCTATTACCAAATTTTCCCTTTTCAAACATAGCCTCCTCAAAGCTGCCAAAGTGATTTATGTAAAACATAAGCTCAAACATTTGAAGCCTGTGCTTCAAATCATCAAAAGATGTCTCATTACATAAGGGATAAAGTTAAAGCTTTTGGCAGATCATCCAAGGCCTCCATAATCTTACCCTTTCCTACATCTCTAGCTTCAACTTTGCTCTCTTCCTCTTCCACTCTAAACTCCTCCCTGCCTTCTTTCCTCATCCCATTCTCTCAGTCCAGATCCTTTGCCCTTTCCTCCAGCCTTTCATCTTTTGGAAATTTTCTATTTGTCTTTCATGTTCAATACAGCTCTTATTTCTTCTTGTAAGCCTTTTCTGACCCACTTCCCACCTACAAACCCCAACATACATACACTTCCTTTCCCAGCAGGAACTGATAACCTTGACAATTAATAAAATCTAATACTACCTGTCATTTTATATAAATTTAATGTCTTCACTTTAAGACTTTGAATTCACGTCTTAACCCACTAAAACCTGATACTCACTATCCCACTCCATTGAAGTTAGTAGAAACAGAACAATCTTTAGTCTTTTTACAGGTAGACAATCCGAGTCATTTGACCATATTGGCTTCTTCACAGTATACTTGTATCACATGTAAACGCCAGCTTAGCCTTTGGTTCATTACACAATCTTCAGCAAGTTATCTGACATATCTGTCTTGGATTCCTCATCTATAAAATGGGTTAATAATATAATCTACATAAAATTTGTATAATGTGTTAATACATAGAAACTGTTTAGAGCAGTTCTTGCCCCATCATAATTATTAAGAGTTGATACAAGTAGTAGATATGAGTGTAGAATGTTGATGGCTATTATGAAACCTTGGTGGTTGGTCTTCTCAGTTTAAAATAATTTAAACAAGAGACATAGCAAAGAAGATGCAGCATACAGCAATTTACTGCAAAGGAAAATAATATTTTGAAAGTTAGGTGCAGAATATACAGTACACACTGAGAGAGAGTATTCAGGGTAGGCTGCTCATAAGGATGAGACAGGAGAGACTGGCACTAGGGAGACTCCCTTTATGGGAGTTTTACGTAATTATTCATAAGGAGGTGGAAAGAGGTGTTACTAGTAAGCATGGTCTGGGTAGTCCACATGTGCAGTCGCTGTACATGCTTATTCATACATCACATGTCTCATCAGCACTTTAAATCTCCATCCAGGGGTGTGTTTTCTACTGTTACAATGAGCACAGTTCAGTCGGAGGACAGGTAAAATCAAAATGCACATGCTCCCTACAGGGGAAATTCCCTACTGGAGTTAGCTTTGCTTGAATGAGCTGGACTACAGTGCAAACGCTGGAGCCTACTGTGTTGACTGTATGGTCACCACGGTGGCCACATCTTGAGAACATGGTTATTTCCTTGACTACCCATTCGACCTCATAAGTATACAAGATTATTCAAAAGGAATAAAATAAGTCTTTTCCTAAAGAACGGACCTTAGCAGGGATCTAATAGGTTCTGTTCCAAAACTAGTTATAAAACTTTTCTTTAAATCAGGATGTAAATGAATGACAATATAATAATAATTTTCAAAGTTAATAAAATAATACAGATAAACAGTATTGAATGTTTTTAGTATCCAATTTAGGCATAAGAAAATTCTCTCATTTAAAATATGTCCTTCCTTGCCCACCTTAATTAAATCCATTTTGGTTTTGCAGATAATAATAATGTTGAAATAACATTTTTATACCTAATAATAAGTTCTTTTGGCCTTTACTCCACCTTCATTATTCATAAAATTAAACATGTATGTTCCTTTCCCCTCCAAAAATACATTATTTCCATTACAAAAACAATCACTTACATTGTTACAGAAATACATATGGCTGAAACTCTCCTTATACCTTTATTATTAAAGGTATTATGTAATTTGTTTGCTTTTTTAAAAAAATTTTTTTAAACCAAGATCATAATCATTTAATAAAAAATATATCTGCTGTATTTGAATCAAAAGAATTGCTGCTAGTGTTGATGAGGTTAACTGTTAAAGTAGAAACACTGATGGGCTCAGTGGCTCATGCCTGTAATCCCAGAACTTTAAGATGGTGAGGCAGAAGGATTGCTTGAGCCCAGGAGTTTAAGACCAGCTTGGGCAATATAGTGAGACCTCTGTCTCCACAAAAAGTGAAACAGCCAAGTATGGTAGCGTGTGTCCATAGTCCCAGCTACTCAAGAGGCTGAGGTGGGAGGATTGCTTGAGCCCTGGAGGTTGAGCTATAATCATGCCACCATACTCCAGCCTTCTAGCCTGTGCAACAGAGTGAGATCCTTGTCTCAAAAAGGAAAAAAGAAAAAAAAAAAAAAAGGTAGAAATGTTGTCTTTTTTTTCTTCTTCCAAATGAGTATCTCAACTCATTAACACCATATTGTCTTTGTATTATCTCTCACTTGGGACCTGCCTCCCTTAGGTCATTTCTTTTTTTTTTTTTTTTTCTTTTTTTGAGACAGGGTCCCAGGCTAGAGTGCAACGGCACAGGCTTGGCTCACTGTAACCTCTGCCTCTCAAGCTCGAGTCATCCTCACACCTCAGCCTCCCAAATAGCTGAGACTACAGGTGTGCACCACCACGCCTGGCTCATTTTTGTATTTTTTACAGAGATGGGGTTTTGCCCCATTGCCTAGGCTGGTCTTCAACTCTTGGGCTCAAGCAATCCAGCAATCCACCTGCCTCAGCCTCCCAAAGTGCTAGGATTACAAACATGAGCCACTGCACCCAGCCCATTTCTTTTTCTTGGGATCTTTTTCTTCCCATATACTCCAACAAAGCTTACTTGATCAATGCTTAATTTCTCCATGACTTTTCTGCTTTATTAATAGATAATGACAATAGAAAATAAATTGGGGGTATCTTAAACCTCAAAAGTAATGTATAGGTTTTGAACTAGGGATCTTTGGACACACAATAGAAAAGGATTTAGTGGTTTATATTTCAGTGCTCGGGGTGGTCATATTTTGGAAAGGTGAGCTATCTGGTATCTCGAATTAAACATATGGAGATAAGAATCCAACCCCCTTCCTACGAGATTGGTTATACATATACAGTATTTGTACAGTCTGAATTATACATATAAAGTATTTGTATGGTCTGAATATGAACTATTCACATTTATTTTAAAAATATACTTTAGGAGAATATAATTTTATCATAATCTATTTTGTAAGAATTAACCGATGTTGGTAAAATGATTTCATAAAAGATTGCCAATCATTAGATTAATATTAAAATTTTAAATTCTGAATGTGTGTTCCATTTTTAAAAATAACACAAATTAATAATTAACCTTTAATCTCCATATTAATACATTTTATTTCATTTTGAAATCTTTTTATAATACAGTAACTCATGGCCCAAAGATATGCTTTGACTGCTAACATGGGACAATCTATTTTATTCTGGGAATTCTCAAATATATCCCAAATAGGCAAATCCTATCTTATAAAGTATTCAAATATTAAGTGGTGACGACTTTAATTTTTAGATAATTAGAAAATCATTCAGTCCTTAAATTAATAATTGTTTTTAAAAGTTATCTAAAGCTAATATTGAAATAGACTACAGGAGAGTCCCAGAAGCTAGCCTCTCTTAAGAGCTCTGCTAGGACATATTCTAATAAGTTTTTTGACTTCAGGAATCTAGAGTTGGCGTTGATTAAATTCCTCACTCCTCCAGTACTGACTCCAGCAACCCTGCAGCCTCACACAGACCTACAGTCCTTGATCCTACCACCTCTACACTCCCCTCCCAGTCCACCTTGATCATTTTTCTGCAGCCCAGTGACAGTCTATGGTCAATCATTATGATCATTTTTCTGGATACTCTCTCTACTCTCTTGTCTCTCTTTCTTCACTATATTTGCTTAGCAAAATACCTAAACCTACTACACCTACTGCTTTCTGCATCTCAGCTAATAAATCTCCGTTCTTCCAAATGTTCAGGCCTGACCCAGCTATTTACTATACATACAATTGATTAGCAAATTCTATCAGTTCCACCTATAAAATACGTACATCAATCATTTTCCATCAATTTCAATACTCTCTTTGGTCCAAGCAAACATTATCTTTTTTTCTGAATTGTAACAGTTTCCTAACAGGTATACCAGATTGATAGTTCTTCTCTCCTTATGTTCCCAGTCTATTTTCAATACAAAAGCCAGAGTATCCCTTTAAAAACATAAATCAGATTATGTCTCAACTCTGTTTGAAAGACAATTGCTTTTATTCTCATCTGAGAAGAAGCCTCCACTTCCTTGCCTTATTATCTCTCAGGTCTCATCTTTTCCTAGCCTCTCCTACTTGTCACTTCACTACAACCCATCTGTCTTCTTGCTCTTCTTGGGTCATTCTAGCAATGCTCCCAGGTGCTTCACAGCCTTTAAACTTGTCCCTTTGGCCTGGAATGCTATTTTCCCTGGAGGCTAGGTTGGTTGAGGATGGAGAAGGGCTTGTTTCTTCACCTCCTACAGGTCTTGGTTTAATTATCACCTTCTCAGAAAGATCATTACTAATCATAGGATTTAAATGTTATCATCTCAATGACCCCACTTTCTTTTCTTGAGTTTTTTCTTTATCACATTTACACAATACAATTTATTCGACTCATTTGTATTATTTACTTTCCTCATGAGATGTAAGTCCATTATGTCATTTGTCAGTTTTATTTATTGTTGAATTCTCTCTAACTAGCACAGTGCTTGAACACAGTTTTTGCTCAACGCAAGTTTGTTGAATATATTCAGGAAAAAACATACAACTGGTTTTTAGTTTTAGTCATCATAATTGGTAAGAACTTGGGCTTTGGAGTCAAAGATCTTGTGTTCATTTTTTGGCTCTACCAATTATGAGCTGCGTGAGCATGGAGATAATAACCATGTCCATGTCACAAAGCAGTTGTGATATATTAATGAAGAACAAGCCTGAAGGGTATGTTTTGGAGTTCCTGGCCAGAGTAAACACGGGTTACTGTTTTTATGAAAGTATTTTTGAGTGGGTGGGGAAATGTGCTGTGTATCCTGTATGCTGTATTTCATTAAGTCTGCTTGCCTATAAGTTAAACATGAAGTGCTGTTGCCTCTGGGGACTCCAAGAATATTCAGACTCCTCCAGACTTTTAGACTAAATGAAGATATGGGTTAGGTCGATGTTTTCTTTAGGGTTGTGTCATGTCAAGTGTCCACTGGACATATCTTAATTTATTCTGCAATTACTCTTACTCACCAGTACTTACTGGAAATGTAAATAAAGAATACTATAACTTATGATGAAAAGGATGGAGAACCATAGGATAAATAAAGAGGAGCTAAAAATAATCTCTGAAACCTGAGCCAGTCCAGAGACTGTGGTAGGTCCCAGAGGGGATTCCTGGCTCTAGGGATCCCCTAAGGCCTTCAGGGTTTACACTTTCCATTTGGGTGTGGGTCTGTGACTCAGGCTGAATCATCTCCACTGAACTAGTCCAGCTGTTTCCATTTCCAGAGCTATGAGAACTTCCTTGGTCTGCAGGTTGTTTAAAGTAGTCATTTAAAGCGCTTTAAAAATTGTCAAAGTGACCTCTGCCTTAGAAAAGCAAAAAATAAATTCTGCTGTTTTTAGAGGTATGAATCAACCTGGGAGCCCAATCCTAAATCACAAAAAGTGGAAAAAACTTACCCTAACTCTCCATTTAGAAACCACCTTTGCACCTGGACTCTTGATTTAACAGCACATTCTAACGTGGAAGAAAAAGAAAAGAGGAAAAACAAAATTAAACTCATTAAGAATGGTAACTTTGCAACAAAAAGAAAAGCCTTTGGTCACAATTTAGGAGTTGAAAAGAAAAGAAATTAAAACTCTTCTCACTCTAACATAAAGTTCTATAGGATTGTTAGGATCTGCAAATATATTTGAATGGAAATCAAATTATTTCGGAAGAATATATTTTATTACTGTTTGTGGAAGATTTTGCAAGGCAATATGTGGTAGAATATTCAAAGTACTAGAGATGAGTTAGATCAGACTCTGGCTCATTTCCCAGGAAATATAATATTGTATAAAGAAAAGCAGTACGATCGGTTTCTTATGCTACCCATTCAGGTGTCTCACGTTTACTGGAAATTTAAAACAGATCTTCAAAGAGAAATCTACTTAACATGGAAAAGAATAAGACCAGATACCAATAGAAGCTAAATGGTGTTCTTGTGTACAAAAATTTTGAATGCATAAAATTTCTAATTTTATAGAATTTAGTAAAAATAAATAGAAAGGAATGTTGATAGACAGAGTTAGAATATGTTCATTAAGTAAAAAAAAAAAAGCCGAATTTTACTTCCATATCAAATATAATCAAATAATCCTGTTGCAATTGAAAGGCTAAAGCAGATTAAGAAATGCTAACAGTGTGTTAGGTACAGAGATGTCCTCTGTAGATGTTGAACCAGTAAGTAAAAGAAAATTTAGCTGTAAACCAAGCTCAGAATTAAGTGGGCAAAGAAGAATGAGAAGCTAACAAAAATGCCTGAAATTAATGAATAGGTAGGTTGGCCCATATTAATATTCAAATATTCAACTTGAACTTACAGTGATTTTTTTTTCTTGTGCTTTTGAAGTTATTTTTCAAAGATACATAATTTTTAAGTCACAGAGATAAATTGTTGCCAGAAAGGTTCAGGTAACAGATCATGAAACCTTAAGTATTATTATGATTATTACTAATTCTGATATTTTGCTTTATAACATAGATTCTTAATAGGTTTTGTATCATCAGCTTTTGCTGTTTGTAAGGAATTTTTGGTTTCACAATGACTGGGGACACTGTTAGTGGTTATGGTTGGTAGCCAGGGGTGCTAGCTGTCCTGCAATTCAAATCAATTAAGGCTTAAGGAAAGCATAAGGCATAAGGAAAACTTTTTTTTTTTTTTTTTTTTTGAGACAGAGTCTCACTCTGTGGCCCAGGCTGGAGCAGTGGTGCCATGTCCGCTCACTGCAAGCTCCGCCTCCCGGGTTCACCCCATTCTCCTGCCTCAGCCTCCTGAGTAGCTGGGACTACAGCGCCTGCCACTGCGCCTGGCTAATTTTTTGTATTTGTAGCAGAGACGGGGTTTCACTGTATTAGCCAGGATGGTCTCAATCTCCCGACCTCATGATCCGCTCGCCTCGGCCTCCCAAAGTGCTGAGATTACAGGCGTGAGCCACTGTGCCCAGCCTAGGAAGACTTTCTCACATAGTTTTGAAATATTTCACTTTGAGAGGCAGGGCTAGCTGGATTTCGTAGGCCAACTAAGAATCCCTAAGCCTAGCTAGGAAGGTGACCGCATCCACCTTTAAACCCGGGGCTTGCAACTTAGCTCTCACCCGACCAATCAGGTAGTAAAGAAAGGTTACTAAAATGCTAATTAGGCAAAAACAGGAGGTAAAGAAATAGTCAATCATCTATTGCCTGAGAGTACAGCAGGAGGGACAATGATCAGGATATAAACCCAGGCATTTGAGCTGGCAATGGCTACCCTCCTTGGGTCCCCTCCCTTTGTATGGGAGTTCTGTTTTCACTCTATTAAATCTTGCAACTTCACTCTCTTGTGGTCCATGTTTGTTACGGCTGGAGCTGAGCTTTTGCTGGCTGTCCACCACTGCTGTTTGCCCTTGTCACAGATCCCCTGCTGACTTCCATACCTCCGGATCCGGCAGGGTGTCCGCTGTGCTCCTGATCCAGCAAGGCTCCCATTGCCACTCCAGATCCGGCTAAAGGCTTGCCATTGTTCCTGCAGGGCTAAGTGCCCGGGTTCATCCTAATCGGGCTGAACACCAGTCACTGGGTTCTAGGTTCTCTTCCATGACCCACAGCTTCTAATAGAGCTATAACACTCACCGCATGGCCCAAGATTCCATTCCTCGGAATCTGTGAGGCCAAGAACCCCAGGTCAGAGAACACAAGGGTTGCCACCATCTTGGAAGGGGCCCTCCGCCATCTTGGAAGTGGCCTGCCACCATCTTGGAAGCTCTGGGAGCTAGGACACCCCTTAACAGCTTGACATTCATGTAGTTAAAAGGATTGCCGGGTGCGGTGGCTCACGCCTGTAATCCCAGCACTTTGGGAGGCTGAGGCGGATGGATCACGAGGTCAGGAGATCAAGACCATCCTGGCTAATACAGTGAAACCCTGCCTCTACTAAAAACACAAAAAATTAGCCGGGTGCGGTGGCGGGCGCCTGTAGTCCCAGCTACTCAGAAGGCTGAGGCAGGAGAATGGGGTGAACCCGGGAGGCGGAGCTTGCAGTGAGCCGAGATCGTGCCACTGCACTCCAGCCTGGGTGACAGAGCAAGACTCTGTCTCAGGAAAACAAACAAACAAAAACAAAAAAAACCACTCATGATTATTTGAACCTAGAATTTCATTCTATTTTACATATAAACCAAAAATTACTTTTGTATGTTTTTCAAATTTACCAGATTTTTCAGGAATGCACCCTACTGTAAATGTAAATGTACATTTATTTATGTTGATTTGTTTTTATGATCTCCAAATACTATAGGAATTCTACTGGCTCTCTAGCTTAAGGTCTAAACTGAAATTAGCTTATTGGTCTTTTTCCTAATCTTGTTCCTTGGTGCAACCTTCTGTGACTAGAGACAAAGAATCCTGACCCAAGTAAAATAATAGTTTTCCTAAGGCCTAGAGAAGAGCTGCTCTAAGCTAACCACTACAGATCTCCTTTCCCTGGTTTCCCTGAATCTTAGAGGGACAAAGGGACCTCCCATGGAGAAGTAATCACAAACTCATTTTTACCTTACCAGCCTTAGGAAAAAGGAAGCAATTTAGAAAGGGAGAAGAATCCAAACAGAGTTCCTCCCTGGGAAAGCTCTTCTAACACAATAGCCTACTTTGTCCCTCTGTTAATGGTGAGAAAGAGTGGTCTAGAGCTATTGCTACAGCTTATAGCCAACACTTATAATAAATTACCAGAGCTACTCATTTTCGGGTGGTGGTTGGTTTGTTCTTGTAAACTAGTTTGAGATAATTTTCTCAAAAAAGGAAAAGAACTAAATAATTATAACCTAATAATTTTTACAGATTTTATATGCACATTTATTATTAGTATGTAAGGAGTGAACATTTAAATATCTTTGTAGGCACATAACTTTTTTTTTTTATTATTATTACATAAAAAAGGAGAACTTACACTCCAGCCTGGTGACAGAGTGAAACCCTGCCTCTAGAAAAAAAGAAAAGAAAAAAGAAAAAAATTCAGTCTCAATATCCTGGCATATGTCATTATATTGAATATTTTATATATTCTATGACATTTATAAATTTTCCACTAGACATTTCCTAGAGATCAATGCTCTGTAACCATTTCTTTTATCATATATTTTTCCTATCTTTACTTAAACCACTTACCCAGATCCATTATTATTGATTTTCAGTAAAAGAGGGATGTGAAGTCACACATACATGTGCACACACAATCATGTGCACACACACACATACACACACGCACTGGAAAACACCCTGGGAATGATGGTTTCAAATAACTCATACATTTTGCATATTACATCAAAATGGCTATCCAGAGCTTTACTACCTGGGGGGTGGTTCATGGAAGAGCAATAATTGACATCACCTGGAGCTTGTTTGAAATGCAGAGTTATAGGCTGCAGAATCAGTATCTGCATTTTTTATGAATTTAGTCTTATGATTTGTATATATACACAGTTTAAGGAACAACGATCATGAAAAGGGTCAGCAAACTTTCTGAAAATGGCCCAATAGTAAATATATTAAGCTTTATAAGCCATTCAGTCTCTGTTTCAACTACTTAACCCTGAAGGGGTAGTGCAAAAGCAGTTGGAGATAATATGAAAACAACTGGGTATGGTTGTGTTTCAATAATACTTTACTTATGAACACTGAAATTTAATTTTCACATGTCACCAAAAAGTATTCAAAGTATTTTTACTTGAATATTTTTTCATTACTTAAAATGTAAGAATTCTCCTAGGTCACTGTGGGCTACCAGATTTAGTTTGTTTGCTGCAGTTTAATGGCCTCTGATCCAAAGCAGTTTAACCTTCCATAAGGCGATATTCTATGCAGAGTTAATGGAATATCTGAGAAGCCAAAAGTAGAATTGAAAATAAAAGGAATCTAGTTTCAAACTCCTGGAAACCATGTTAAAGACAAAATGACAACAAAATAAGACAATCATGAAAAGAAAATAAATTCTCATTATTATCTATGCATATGTAACATATATATGTAATATATGTGGGTATGTATATAAAATATATATATGTATATATTTATGTATGTAAATATATGTATGTAATATGTGCTTATTATAGAATATATTAAAAAATGAAAATATTTAAGCTATGTAAATTATTTCCTCCTGAGACACTGTTAAACTCTCAGTCTATTTCCTATATTTTTGTATGTATACACAACCATTACTGTATATATAATTTTATATTCTAATTTTCCCAGGTAATTCTATTTCATAAACTTTTTATATATCTATAAATGGGCTTCCAAAATACATAATTTTAAAGGACAGCCTAATATTCTAATATAAGGATCTGTTGCAATTCCTTAGGCTTTGGTATTTTAAAAGACCTGTAGAAAACACAGTGAAGATGACTGAAAGTTAGGAGAATGTATAATGATTACTCAGTATAACAAACTAAACCTTAAAAAAGGAGTGGTTGCAGACATGCCCAGTTATAGAGTACAGAAGGACCTCATTTGATGCTACTCAATTGAAAAGCAGTAATTGAAGAATCACCTCCAGGAAGGGTGGATACTTATATACACAAAGGAGAGATAACTAGGTACATTTTTCATTGTAAAGTTAATGCATATTTTAAAAAGTTTTTTTTAAAAGTGTAAGGTATTTGAAAAATCCTAATTCTTCTGGTATGTTCCTGTAATGCAAAATAGAAGGAAAGTGATTTCAAACCTAGTGCAATCATAATAATTTAAGACAATAAAAAGTTATTGAGATCATACAGAATAGCTACTAGGATGTTCATTGTATATTACCTGCATGAAGAAAAACAGAAACAAATTGTGAAAACAATGTGGTCCCTCCTGTTTGAAAATATTAAAAAATCTCTGTAGAGGTGTGATGACAAAAGATAATACATTTGACCCTTGAGCAACATGAGTTTGAACTGTGCAGATCCATGTATAGGTGGATTTATTCAGTAAATATATTTTAACCATTTCTTGAGATTGTTACAATTTGAAAAAGACAAAACACATGGCCTACAAATATGAAAAATTAAGAATAATCTAAGTATGTCATGAATGCATAAAATATATGTAGACACTAGTCTTTTGATCATTTACTACCATAACATACACATAAATTTATAAAAAATAAAATTCATCAAAACTTAGGCACACATGACCTTACATGGCAACATTTGCAATAGAGAGAAATGTAAATAAATGTAAAGAGGCAGTATTAAGCCATAACTGCATAAAATTAACTGTAGTACATACTATATTACTGCAATAATTTCCCAGCCACCTCCTGTTGCTATTGCAGTGAGCTCAACTGTTGGGGGTATCTGCTCAAATGCCAGATGACACCAATCATCTCCATGTGAGCAGTTCATTTCTCTACTAAATTGTGTGTAGCAGTAAAAAGTGCTCTTCCATAGTTCTGCATTTTTCATTGTGCTTAATGCAGTACCTTAAACCTGGAATAACACCATGGGACCCATACAAAGTGTCACTAGTGATGCTGGAAGTGCTCCCAGGAAGCAGAGAAGTCATGACATTATAAGAAAAAGCTGAATTGCTTGACATGTAGCCCAGATCGAGGCCTGCAACTGGGGTTGCCCCCCCATTTCAGACAGATGATTCACCTAGGAAATAGACAATGTAAACTTATTGTATGGACAAAGACAGTAAAGTATTGCAAATGCATTTTCTTTTCCTTGTGGTTTTCTCAATAACATTTTCTTTTCCCTAGCTTATTATAAGAATATGGTATACAATACATGTAACATAGAAAATATGTGTTGACTGTTTATGTATATGCAAATTTTTGACAATTTGGGGGATGGCACCCCCAACTCCCATGTTGTCCAAGGCTCAATTCTACATCAAGTATTAAAACACTGAAATAAATTTTGTAATTGTATTGGCTTTTTACCAGAAGTGTATGATTTGCAATTCTGACTTTCCTTCACTTACTGTTATGAGTAAAAATGATGACGCCAATATATTTCTTTTCATTAAAAAAATAGTTCATTGTCTTCCAGGTTAGGAAGGGAAAGAACCAAAGAGTGGAATTTCAGTTAAATTTTAATTCATTTTTAAATTGTCTAAATTCCAAAAATCTAATACTTTATATAATTAAACTTAATTTTAATCTAAGTTATAAGCATTTCTTCAAAGCTTTCTTCAAATCCTCCAAATTTGTTCACAGGCAGTGTGTGCTTGCATGCAGCATATGTATGTATTATTTGTTCCTTAATATAAAGCTACTCTTAGGATTTATGCTGTGAGGATTGCCTTACAGATGACATATAATTGATCCTTCAATAACTGGATAATCGGATAATCTAACATCCTTCTTGTGTCCAACATACAAATTATGCATAGTTTTATGGAAGAGTGACTTTTTATTGAAGACAACAGCAAATTGTTAAGTTAGATGTAATTTTAGTTACAACTTGGCTAAAATCTACCTATAAACAATGTTAAAAACTGTCAGAATAAAAATAGTCACTTGTGTTAAAAAAAAAAAAAGAAAAAAGGAAAAAACCCTGAAAAATGGAGCAGAGAAAGGACATGAAGGAATGGTTTTCATGCACAATTGTCTGATTAAAAAAAAAATCTATCACAAAAGACTCTGCAAAAAACTATAACCTTGCACAAAAGCCACCACAACCTTATGCAAATAACTAACTAGCTAACTACATAACTAACTAAATAAATCAAAAAACTTCTGCCAGAACATCTACCCAGCAATTGCCTATCCAACTTTGCACTAACTCCACCCTTGTTATTAATCTTTGCAACTAAGGATAATTATCTCACACTAAGGATAATTATCACACTAAGGATAATAAAGAGAAATGTAATCCTCTTCATTTTTTTCTTTAAAAACATTTGTTTTCTTTTACATCTCTGAATATGCACAGAGAGGACTATGACACACATATACCCATTGCAGTTCCTATTCTGGACTAAACATCACTTCTTTTAGCATATCCCTGTCCATTTGTTATTTAGGTTGATAAAAACAACAGCAAACTGCATAGTCTACAAGCTTGGTTTTCTTAATTTCCCCGTAAAAATAATTTACCATCCTTCAAGTTGCCAAATTTTCCGCATCTCTCCCCTTTCCTTATGAAGAAATGTATATATGCCTGCACCTGCACCTAATTGGGTTATTGGATAATCATTTCACTGTGACTCCCCCATACTATGTACATTAAATAAATTGGCAATAATTAAAAGAGAGACAATTGAAACACAGTTATAAAGGTAACTGAAGTGAATATGGTCCATCTATTTTTTAGCTCACATAGATCCTAAATTGCCTTTTAATTATATCTTTTTTTTCCCCAAAAGATTAGTAATAACTGATTGGAATCCCTTTAAAATAGCAAACGCTTCTCAAGGAATACATGACTTCAAAATCGTTATTTAAAGAATAGGGTGAATGACAAATAAAATGCTACAAACATGTCATGACATAAACATTTAAAATTTTTATTTAAGTAAAATGTGTCTCACTAGACTTAGGGTACATTTTCATCTTACAGGTGAGATAATTATTGCCTACAAAAGTACACTTATGGCTGGGCATGGTGACTCACACCTGTAATCACAGCACTTTGGGAGGCCGAGGTGGGCAGATCAGTAGGTCAGGAGTTCAAAACCAGCCTGGCCAACTTGGTGACACCCTGTCTCTACTAGAAATACAAAAATTAGCTGGGCATGGTGGCGGGCATCTGTAATCCCAGGCTGAGGCAGCAGAATCACTTGAACTGGGAGGCAGAGGTTGCAGTGAGCCAAGATCGCACCATTGCATTCCAGCCTAGGCAACACAGTAAGATTCTGTCTCAAAAAAAAAAAAAAAAAAAAAAAAAAAAAAAAAAAAAAGGACACTTATTTTGAAGAGTGGATCTTTGAAATCTACTAGTAGAGGCAAAGAAGGAAAGTTCCCCGTTCATTTCCTGAAGATTTGTTAAAAATGAACTGACAAAAGAAGATTAATAGGAGAGAAAGGCATGCAAATTTATTTAATGTGCATAGCATGGGGAAGTCACAGAGAAATGATCACCCAATAACCCAATTAGGTACAGATGCATGTATATATACACTCCTTCACAGGAGAAGCAGAGAGATGGGGAAAATTTGGCAACTTGAGGGACAGTAAATTATGTTTAGGAGGAGATTAGGCCTAATGCTCAAACAATAGTTGCTAAATAATTTTCTTTGGAAATTGAATGGGATGTAGAGCAGACAATAGTTGGGATGAAGTTTATCTGGGCTTTAAGTGTGGTGTTTAATTTTCAGTTTCTTTCTCTGCGATACAAGTTTTAATCTTCCCTGGTTAATGAAATTTCAGGAAAGGCAATTGTGTTCTTTGCAGATCTGGTTTCTAGCTAGATAAGGGAACTTCAGAGAATAGCTTCACTCAGTGCTTTGGGAGAGACAGAGGATTGAAAGACAGGGGGTGGGTGTCACAGGGGTGTCGGGAGAATCAGAGAAATCTTGAGGCTGCTTCATGTCAATGCACCATATTCCAGGGTTACATTTTCTGAGCCCCAACACACTCAAGTTTTCAACCAATTCTAGGGTTTTCTGATTGAGGGAGCAAACACACTGATGTTAAAGATGAACATCTGAAATGTACCAGAGTCTGTTGCTGATATTTTGTAGCTTTGCCTTTTCTTCTTCTAAAAGGAAAAAAATAGTAAGTGTGGAAAAAACAAGTTTTGCTGTGGTGGACAGATACTTTTTTTTGCTATAAAATATTTTTCCTTTAATATTCCAAGAGATATCTTGATTATATATTTTCAAAAGTATTTTTCTAGACATATCTCCTCATCCTTTCAAAAGATTTTATTAGTCTTTCCAGTGCAGTAAGGGATGCTGGATCACAGTTCTGTCCCCCTTCTCTTTTTGAAAGCAATACAACACTAATTATTTAAGTGGCAATACATTCTTAATTAATAAAGAAAATCATTTACAAATATCAGAAATCTAGTTTTGAAATGTTTGCATTAATTTTGATCTGAATCAGAATTTTGTGAGTTTTTTTTTTTTTTTAAAGGCAGTAGTTTGACCCACAACTTGCTGATAAACACATTTTTGCTGAAGAAAGGGAAAGAGGAAGAGAGAATTCTGCATTTCTTCATTGGAACTAAAACTGCTAATTTCACTAAGGGATTCAAAAGCAAATAATCAACAATTGTTTCAAAACTTTTACTGCAATACAACAATGAAGTAAACAGTAATCAGAAACATACCAATTTTTCCCCCAAACAAACAAAAAATGTAAACAGGAAAATAACTTTGTCTATACTTGTACAGCTTCTCAGATCATGTTAGAAGGGCACATCCGGCTGGGCATGGTACTTCACACCTGTAATCCCAGCACTTTGGGAGACCAAGACAGGAGGATCGCTTGAGCCCCGGCATTTGAGACCAGCCTAGGCAACATAGTAAGACCTTGTCTTTACAAAAAATTAAAAATTAGCCAGGCATGGTGGTGTGTGTCTGTAAGTCCCAGCTACTTGGGAGCCTGAGGCAGGAGAATCACTTGAGCCCAGGAGGTCGAGGCTACAGTAAGCCATGATCAGGCCACTGCACTCCAGCCTGTGTGAAAGAGCAAGACTGTTTCAAAAAAAAAAAAAAAAAAAAAAAAATTTAAAAAGGCCTGTAATTAAGTTATCAAGAAATTTTAAAATAGTTAAAGTAGTCATTTTCATTGTAAGAAAAGCTTCCCTTTCTCCCCTACCCCACCCCAGGTATTTAACAGGAAAGAATGGGCTTTCTTATACATTAATTTTAAACTTTTGTAAAGCAGCAACAATTAACCATCAATAATTTGGCATTTCTCTTTACAGTTGCCATAGAGTTTCCTTTTAATTCCACAAAGCCCTTATCCAGTGTTTTCATGAAACAAAGACTGAAAATTCTACGTACCAATGATTCTTTCTGAAACCAATGTTAAGTCAGAGAAATATAAAGCAGGGCATTACACTAAATTTCTGAATCTAGTACACTAAAAAGAGTGAAACCTAGGGAAAGTCGCCTACTTTATAGAAGAAATAAAGACCTGCAAAAGCAGCCTGTACAATCATACTGTTTGGATGTGCAGCACCTGCTAATTGAAGCATACGTGCACTGTATTCATCCCTGCCCTATATCCTAGATCCCACCCTCCCCACCCCTAGCAATCTATCATATACAAAGTATTGTGGGTAGGATCCCAAGTCTTTCCAGACAACCCACTGGATGTAGTTAGTATAATGCACTGGTGTGAAGTGTAAGATACAAAAAAGTCCCTTTCAATCTTCATTCAAGTTCTGCTATAGAAGAAAATTGGCAGCAAAACTGATTCTTCTCACAAACAAAATATGCTCATATCATAAGTCTTTCAGGAAATCTTAATGCCTTTAACCTTTCTATAGCTTCTTTATCCTAACGTTACTAGAATGTAGTTCATATGACCACTTCCAACTTTGCAATTCCTCTCCTGCCACTTCCACCTCTTCCTCCATGTTCACCAGCTTCTTGAACTAGTTCATTTACCATCCGAATAAAATGCTCCTGGTGTTGGCTAATTTGCTGCAGCAATTAAGGATTCTCTTGACCTATCTGTTAAAGCAATGCTGGAAAAACAGGGAAGGATTCTATTGAGTCATTTGTCTCATCTGTCAAAACTGAGGCTGATTCTGTGAAATTTCTTGGGGATGTTCCCCAGAACTTGTAGTTTTTGCTGTCATAGTTGCAGCAGCTGAAGACACTGCTGAAGACTGAGGAGTCCTAGTAGTACCTGATTGGGTGGGGAGGAGGGGGGTGCTCAACCACAGCCTGACTTTTTCTACCTCCAGGGATTCCTATTAAAAGATACTGCACTCCTCTGTCAGGATTGTTGAAAATGACTCTCAGGGCCACAATTGCTTGCTCTTGTTTATAGCCCATTGACATGACCTCAGTTACCATATTCTCATAGGACTGACCTTTTACAAGTGTACTTGCAACTTCAAAAAGGTTTGGCAGAGAAGAATCCCCTGCTCTACTCTCAGTTGATGCTGAGCTAGTAGCCACTGGTGTTTCTGCTGACTTTTCTCCAGGTTTATCTTGTTTCATTGCACTAGAAGGTACATGTTCAGGACATGCTGTTGTTGGTGCTGGGGTGATAGATATAGGTGTGGATGTGGGAGCAAAGGCAGAGATGAGGGTTGCAGGCTAAGCCACAGCAGCTGCTGAGGAGGAACTCACTTCATAGCAGTGGCAGGATTTGATTGCTGCGTTGTAGCTGGAGCTGGTATTGTCACTGCTTTGGGTTTTGTCACCATAAACTCAACAAGTTTATAGTTTTTGAGAGCAGTATCATCATTGAGGATTTTGCCGGCATAAAATAATTTTTGACCTGCTACCAGAAAGTCATCTTTCCTCTCTTCAGGTTCAATCTTCTTTTTCAGTACTTTCACTGTCTCTTCAGAGTCGATGTTGATCTTGAAGGTTGGCTGCCTAAGTTTTAGGGTGACCTGTGTGGTGCACCTCACAGCTCCACTGCAGGGCCATCGCTGGTGCCAGCCAGGCTGAGTCTGAGGCCCAGCCAGGACTTGAGGTCACCTGCACTCCTTGCGCTCTGGGAAGGAAGGTGGTGGGGTCTGGGGGCTTGTCATATTCACCCAGGTGGGTGGTCTCACCAAGAGCCCAGACCTAAGGTCATGCTGATGCCTCCTCAACTATGGCTTTCCTTGTGAACAAGTGCACTGAGTCTGCAGGAGGCACGAGGAACTCTGTGACATAACAGAATCCACTAGCCCACCGCAGGATGGTGGTTGTCATCATCATGACCTGCCCCTCAGTGTTGGACAAATTTTTAAGGTGACCCCAGTGATTTCCACCTCCTAGTGTTCATGCCCTTGTGTGATCCTCTTCCCTTGAGTGTGGGTGAGACACATGACTTCCTTCTAGCCAATAGATAATGGCAAATGTGATGGGATGTATATATTTATGTATGTGTGATTACATGATTACATGATATTAGACTGTAGTGCTAATCTTGTTGGACTGTCTCCCTTGTTCACTTTGAGGAAACTAGAGGCTATGTTGGGGAACCCCACATAACAAGAATCTCTGGGAGACCTGTAGGACTGAGGGCAGCCTTTGGAGTGACAGGCTATAAGAAACTGAATCCCTCAGCCCTACAGTTACAAGACGCTAAATTTAACCAGCGACTTGAGTAAGCTTGGAAGCAGATCCTTCCCTTGCAGAGCCTACAATGAGACTTCAGCTCTAGCGGACACTGATTGCAGCCTTGCTAGACCCTGAGCAGAGGACCTAGCTAAGCTGTGCCAGCCTCCTTCCCCAGAAACTATGAGATAATCAGTGTGTTGTTTTATGTCACTGAGTTTGTGGTAATGTTGTTCCTCAGTGACAGATAACTAACATATCTAGAAAATCATAGTTCATAGGTTCAGTATCTGTAAGCTTGGTGTAAGACTATTGATAATAATTTTGTTTAAATGCATGTTTATGAGGCAGGGCAACATAGTGAGACCCCATCTCTAAAAAAATAAAAATTAAAATTAAATTAGCCAGGCATGTTGGCACATGCCTGTAGTCCCAGTTACTCAGCAGGCTGAGGTGGGAGGGTTGCTTGAGCCCAGGAGATCAAGGCTGTGGTGAGCTGTGATTACACTACTGCACTCCAGCCTGGGTGACAGAGTGAGACCCTGACTCAAAACAAAATTTTTTTTTTCAAAGTAAACTATTTAGAAATAAATGTTTGTAAAGTTGGTGATTAAGGAGAGTAGGTCTTGGACACACGGAAATTATTATAGACCATGGAAAATCTTGACATGGAAGTTATAGGCCATTGGTTTCTTACTTTTTCTTTTTTATTTGCATATTTTTTATAAGAGCTGAATAATGAGCAGTGATTTGTGACATGAAAGCATCACTCACCTATTTAGTGATGTGATGGGATCAGCGGCCTGACAATAACAATTTGAAAAGAAAGATGAATTATAGAAAAAAGAGAGTAAAGGGGACGTTAAAGTGCTTTGCTGTAACAGGGAAGAGGCTGTAGAGGAGATAGATAGTATAGAGAAAAGGAGTTTGAAGGAAGATTGCTGTTTTTCTTTTTCTTTCAATATGAAGACTTGAGCATATTTATACATCTACTTTAAAAAGAGCAATTGAAAGAGAAAGGGGACAAGCAATTTATAATGTACAGTTCCTATGAAGGGGGAAGAAATAGAGTTCAGCCTATAGCTAGAAATATCAATGGCAGATGAAGAAGGGATATCACATCCCTCCTTAACCAACAATTAATCAACAGAAATGTGTGCAGGAAATGAAAGCATATATGCAGTTATGTTTTTAGCTTTTTCTATGAAATAGATATCTAGGTTATATGCTATAAATGAGGAAAGATTTTGGGGAAGGGTAGCCTACACATTTGAGAAGGAATGTTTTGGGAAAAAGTACTGAGAAGAGTGAGACTATGAGTTTAATAGCAAAAGATCTGAAATTTGCTAGACAGTGAAGAAAGCCCAAGTGAGTTACTGTTTATACCTTTAGTATAATATCCATCCTCCTTGTCACGGCTTTTTGAGACAATGCCTAGCTACTTTGTGTCTAGACATAGAGAAAGCAGGTGTATTAGTCCGTTCTCACACTGCTATGAAGAAATACCCAAGACTAGGTAATCTGCAAAGAAAAGAGGTTTAATTGACTCACAGTTCTGCATGGCTGGGGAGACCACAGGAAACTTACAATCAGGATGGAAGGTACCTCTTCACAAGGTGGCAGGAGAGAAAAGGAGTGCCAGATGCTTATAAAACCATCATATCTTGTGAGAACTCACTCACTATCATGAGAACAGTATGGGGGAATCACCCCCATAATTCAATGACCTCCCACCGGGTCCTCGTCATTACATGTGGGGATGTGCCTTCCATCCTGATTTTAAGTTTCCTGTGGTCTCCCCAGCCATGCAGGATTGTGAGTCAATTAAACCTCTTTTCTTTATAGATTACCTAGTCTTGGGTATTAATTATGGGATTAAAATTTAAGTTGAGCATTGGGTGGGGAAACAAAGCTAAACCATATCATTAGATAATCATGTTAATCCAGAGCTTGTGTTTTGCCTGATGGTTGAAGAATAAGAGGGACTAAGTAGTTTAGGCTATTGGCAATAGCATTATTGAAATAGGGAAATGTTAGACTCTAAGCAGGATAAGGAGAAAGTAAAGATAAGAGAGGCTGATGGATTGAAAGAAAGTCAAAAAGTAAGTAATCTAAAGGTTCTGATGAGATATTAACTTTCTTTTATTCTGAGAGAGTATATTGTCTTTCTGCAGAGGTCATTCATTTCATTAATGAGAATAAAGAGGTATTAGGTTGCTACTTACATCTCTTCAACAGTACACAGGAGACATTCTGTATTTACAGCAATGCTTTTGAAAATACGAAACATTAGGAATAATACAAGAGCTAAGTTATTTCCATCCTGAAAAATCAATTACGCTTTTTATGTTATTGTCATAAGTACCTATAGGAGGTAGGTTTGTTTTTTTTTTCGGAGTCTCACTCTGTTGCCAGGCTGGAGTGTAGTGACGCGATCTCCATTCACTGCAACCCCCACTTCTCAGGTTCAAGTGATTCTCCTACCTCAGCCTCCTGAGTAGCTGAGACTACGGGCACACGCCACCACACCCAGCTAATTTTTGTATTTTTAGTAGGGACGGGGTTTCACCATGTTGGCCAGGATGATCTCGATCTGTTGACTTTGTGATCTGCCCGCCTCAGCCTCCCAAAGTCCTGGGATTACAGGCGTGAGCCACTGTGCCCAGCCAGGAAGTAGTTTTTAAGGAAAAAAAAATAACCCACTGTTCAAATGGTACAAATAAAACAACTAACATATTTATAAACTTTCATGCAGACCTTTTCATAACCCAAAAATTGAAACAGGAAAACTTATTTGAATATTTGAATATGCTAATATTAACATGAAGAACATGTAAAAATATAGAAATATTTGTATATAAAAAGTTTGAGTATAATCATATGGGTTTCAAAATATGTATTCTACTTAAGTTAGTATTACTACATCTATGATACAGGTGACAGAAAATAATGCTCAGAAAAAGTTAAATATTTTGATCATGGGCACCACTCAGCCACATAGTATTAAACCAGGATTCAACGCATGCCCTTTTACTCTAAATATTGGTTTAAAAAATTCTTTCCAGCTAAAATCATTATTACAGATACTTGTAGATAGTTGAAATTAGTGTTTAGAATTATACATTATTATTAATTATATTCAGTATTTATTTTCTTAGTAATTATACTTTCTTAACTTTTTGACTTCCAATAAAAATTTAGAGTTACTACAAGTAAAACATGTATTTCTGAGGGCTGAGCTTTCTAGCCAGAGAAAACAGCATGCACAAAGGTCCTGAAGTGGGAAAACGCTTACCTAGGTTGAGAATTATCAAGGGACTCAATGTGTCTTGAATGGGGTGAAGGAGAAAGAAAATGATAGATAAGGTCAAAGATATAGTAGGAGTCCGCATCAAGAAAGACCTCTTAGACAACTATAAGGATTTTATTTTTATCCTAATTGACATGGAGCAGAAGAGCATTTGTGGGAAGGGACCTAGATGTGTTCATTTATTTAGAGGGAGGAAGTAGGTTTATAGATGGAGGGAATAAAGGGCCAGTTAGAAACCAGAACATATTAAGGTACAGATGCTTATTAAACATGCAAGTGGAGATATCTAGAAGGCAAGTGGATAT
This sequence comes from Pongo abelii, assembly GCF_028885655.2. Taxonomy (NCBI): domain Eukaryota; kingdom Metazoa; phylum Chordata; class Mammalia; order Primates; family Hominidae; genus Pongo; species Pongo abelii. Next base: position 92,839,048 of record NC_071991.2, read on the forward strand.
AAAATCTGTAATTTAGTGGAAAGGGTTGAATGGTTGAGTTTATTGGTATAAATTTGGGATCCTCAGCACTTTGATGTTATGAAAAGTCATGGTCTTGGATAAGATTTCTAGAGGGTGTACTAGTCAGGGTTCAATGGAAGAAGCAGTTTCCCTAGAAGGTAAATATGGATTTGTTATAAGGATTTCAAATTATACATTTTTGGAAGCTGATTAATAAGTCACTGTAAGGTAGTTATGCTCCTGCCTAAAAATACAGCTTGTTGTACAGAGGGTGGGTAGTCAGAAAAGAAGCTTACAAAACGAAAGAGAGAAAGAACAAGCTAAAACCTCCATGCACAAACAATGAATAAGAACCCAATGAAGACAGACGAAAACCAGTATCAGCTCTTGTCGCCTCTGATTTTGGTGATGTGGGTGTCCTGCAGAAGCTGGAGCCCTTAGTCATGGAGTTAAAGACACACGCCTGGCCCGGGAGACAGAGACGCCGAAGGAGGTTCCTTGGAAGCTGCAGCAGTGGCAGGCCTGAAAGCTGCCACTGAAACCAACATGTAAGCAACCAGTGTGTTTTACAAAAATGACTTGTTTCTTTTCCACCCTTCAATTCTCCCAAGAATCTCCTTTTTGACTCAGCCAAATTGGAAATAAACACGAAAGGGAACTCTAGGAAAGGTAGTTCAGTTTAGCCAAGTTGATACATTGCAAATTTGCTATATTGGGTGAGTATGGATGGAGAACAGATGAAGTCATGGGTCTAAATCCTGTGGCACTCAAACATTTAGAGGTCAGGAACACGGGGGCTTCTATGAAGTGTCTTTAAAAGCAGAAGGCACAACTCTCTTAGTCCTTTTTTTGCTGCTATAATAGCAAACCACAGACTGGCTAATTAATTAATAATAGCTTATTTGGCTCATGGTTCTGGAGGCAGGAAAGTTGAGTTTGAGAGGCCACATCTGGTGAGGGTTTTTTTGCTGCCTCATAACATGGGGGGAGGCATCGCATGGTGAGGAGGTGCACATGTTTGACAGCAAGACAGAGAAGAAAGCTGGCTGACCTCATCCTTTCATCAGGAGCCCACTCTCAAGACAATAGCATTAATCCATCATAAAGGCAGAGCCTTCAGGACCTAATAACCTCTTAAAGGTCCCACCTTTTAATACGGTCATAATGGCAATTAAATTTCAACATGAGTTTAGCAGGGGACATTCAAGCCATAGTTATACCCTTCTTTATTAATTCTTAATTATTGTTGTCCACAAAAAGGATGTGATGGCTGGAGTTTGGACTATGCGATGTCGTCGACTACCTTTTGAAGATGGATAAACTACAAGATAGGAAGTGTTCATGTCGGTAATGATCCTTACTCTGGCACACCAGCCTTGGACTTACCCCAGGACTGTGTTTACAAGAAGAAGTCAAATTCGTCATATTTAAATCACTGTTGTTTGGGTTTTCTACCACCTGCAACCAAACAAAATTCTAACTGATAGAGTAGATTCAGGAGAAAATGAGAGGTGAACAAATGAAGACAGAGTATAGACAGTATTTTGAAGAAATTAACTATAAGTTGGAACCAGAAATGAATCTTTCACTGGAGGATAAGTGAGATTAGGGAGAGATTTATTTTTATGATGGGAAACTACATTTTTTCTATACTGTTTGGGAATTATTCAATAAAGAGGAATCATTTGATTATGTAGGAACGATATGAAGAAATTGTATACTGAATAATGGAAAAAAATGAAAAATTCTAGAAGGAATATTTAACTAACTTGATTGCTTATTCAGAATGAAGAAATTTATACTTGAATGATTTTTATCAAATGTCAATGTTAATATCATTATAGTTGAAAAACTATAGGAAATAGCACATTCTGGGAATTTAAATGAATTTCCATAAATTTTTATCCTCTCATCGGAAATAAATAACACATCATGATTTTAATACTGTAAAGCTTACTTCATTGAAAATAACTGGCAAGGTAGACTCTTATTTAAAACTTGTATCACTCAGGAAATCTTTAACTTGATTTTCACCCTTATTTGTAAAACATATTATTGTTTCTTGCATTTTAGCCCTGCATAACTCTTATTAATTTTATTGTACAAACATGATATACTAGTTCGCTTTTCTTACTTAGCTATTAAAATTTCCTACAGTAGAGTTTCAATTGAAATTCCATTTTTATAACTTTTCTCAACAATGATTAGTGATCTACCTTGAGATCATTAAACAATGCATTGAAATTCTCCTGCGATTAATTTTAGGCATAGCTCTACACACATACACTAATTTCTCTTTGGAAACATGATAATTTCTTAGTCCTATATAATACAAAGTGAAATTCTTGGCCGAAAATGTTTTTTTCTATTTAGATCTCAAGGGAAAGATGTTGTTTTATTTGGTTTTAGTTTTTGGCAATCAAGAGGAATGAAGTTAGAGGTTAGAGCAATTTATATTTTTGTTCATATTTTTTGCATTATTTATTGCTTACTATAAACATGTGATTATACAAAGAGGACCTGCAGGAATTATATCATTGTCCTATTGTAACAGTAACAGTAAAGATGCTTTAAGTATGAGACGTGACAGTTAAAAATCAGGACTGAATTAATTTAGAGTTTTCTAAATTATAAAATTTAACTGAGCTTGCTAAATTTTAATCAACACATTTTCACAAAACATATTTGTCTATTTATCACCTTTGTTTCTGGTATATTTATGGTCATCTTTTAAACATTCTGAGCCATTTATTAAGCAGTATTTCCTGAACAAAATTCTTACTGTTAACACTTGAAAATTTTCCCCCTTAACTAGCAAGACCCATTCTTGAAAACTAGCTATTTTCAGAACATAAAGTGTCACATTATCACTTAATAAAGCAAATTCTTAATTTTGTTTTAAGAAACAAATTGTGAGCACAAATAGGCTTGTAACTATATTTCCTTGACAACTGAAAACATGTAGTACCAGTCCTGGCCTCCACATGGTGCTAGTGTTATGCACTGGAACATGAAAAGCCAGAACTACCTAGTAATGCAAAATAACCACTTATACCGCCCATCAAAAATAAACCCAATAATAAAACAACAGATTCAAATAAAAAGGCACTGTATCTGAAATCCTTCCTTATGTAAAATCTGGCTCATATACAATTATTATCTGGTTAGTGTACAAAATGATTTGCCAAATCATTTGTAGAAATTATAGTAAAGCTGAATAAAAGGTGGCAAAAATGATAATTTTAGATTTCTTGTTCCCTTCTTGGGATCTCACCAACATCACATTCTTTTTTCCATGTATTGTCTCTTCCATGGATGGCTATTTGGAATGATGTTAAGGAGAGGCAGTACTTATGGGGTGGTGGAGGGTGGGGAGAAGAGGCTTCAAAGGCCTTCTGCCAGGTTTTCTCCTTGGTCATTGTGATTCCTTTGAACTATAAAATTCACTTTCAAAGCCAAAATATAATTTATTTTGCATATTCCTACTTTCAGTCATATTCTTCACAACTTTAAAGTTAATGTATGTTTCTCTTTATTTTAATGTAAAACAGGTATATTCATTGAGTTTATGTCAGTTTTATGTGATGTGTAAAATTTTACATCTCTCTGCCAATTGTATGACAGTTGAAAATATTTTAAAAATGCACAATATTTGGCCATTTTGCTTAGTTTCTTGACAACTGACTAATGGATAATTGCATTGGTTTTATCTAAATCCTTCCTCTTCTTTTGTGTTGGAATATAATTGTTTTCTTCACTTTATGCTGACAATTGAACCTTCATCCTCTATCAGGAGAATCTGAACAACCAAAGAAGTGCTCCAAATAATTAACAAGAAGAAACTGTTTGGTATCTAAGTATCTTAAGCCCTTGTAGACTGCCTTGCAAATAACACAAACTCAATAAATACTTATTGAATAAATCACTCAATACCAACTGGTTTGGTTATGGCATTAACAGGGGCAGTTGAAAAATAATGGAGATTATAGAGAATGTGAAAGAGAACTCAAGACTTGGAAAGAAAAGAGAAAAATTAAAAATGTATTATACTGAATTATGATGTACGTTCCTCCCTCCTTTCCTTCTTTCTCCTCTTTTTTTCTGCCTCCCTCCATCCGTTATTTTTTTTTTCAAGTATACAACTCAGAAACTGCTTGTCAAACAATTAGATCACTTATTGCTGGGAAGAAAAAAAAATATGGGCAGTATTAAAGTCTAGAATAAGATTAAAGAAATCAGTGGGTAACTTCTTTACTGAAGTTTATGGCATTTACTATTGGTTTCATAGTGAGTCAATTTCTTAAGTGGACAGAGTATAAAATGTTGTCTTTAGTTTAGGTACATTAGTGGTAACATTGTTTGAAAATGTTGGAATCTTTTGGACAAAATAATCTAAACATCGGTAACTATGTGTAAATGATTTATTACCCTTAAACCCTTTCTTGGAAACTTCTTTCTTCTTTTGTGACCATAACCAGAAATATGTGTCTTTCTCTCTGTGTATTTCTTTACATATTTATCTATGTATATATATTTCCAGAAATAAGAATAACCATTATTATCTGAGAATTTTTCTTAAAACATTTCTTAGTTCCCTATGGAATTTGTTCTTCAATAATTTTGCCTACGTTATTTAGCCATCCTGTTATTCATGTTTGCCAAGCCTAAAAGACTAGCCAAAACTCAACAGCCTACAAGGGTCGGTATTCAATTAACTAACCAAATCACTAATATGTGTGCAGTTGGAAATCACAGAGAGTATGTTCTGCCATCTGACACAACCTGGAATATAGGACTTTATTTGCTGAGTTCAATCATAGACATTAATTGTTGAAGCACCAACTGCTTTGAAAGGTTTTTATTTTAAAACTATATATAGTTCATTATTAACATTTATTAAAGATAGGTTCCTGCTAGTATAGTATTTGGAGAACTATTATGAAGTCTTTCCTAAATCATATCCTCTTAAAAAAATTAGAATGTTTGGAACATGGACCCTGCTGTCTGGGTTTAAAATGGCAATTATGCTGCTTACTGGTGTTTCTCTTCAGACAAGTTACTAAGTAAGCAGTTAACCAACTAACTAAGTTACTGATATCTGTGTCCTACATTCTGTTTTGTGTAAGTGACAATAAAAATGGTACCTATTGCATCGAGTGATTTTCTAGGTTTAATTGGATTTTATATGAATTGCCTTGCATGCTGCCTAGCATATAGAAAACAAAAAGTTAACAGTAATCATTATTTTTATTCATTTTAAAGTGGAATCAGTTTGGAGTATAGTGCTAGATGTTGAGAGTAATAGTAACATATTATAACCAATTCACCACTGGTGCCACCAATAACTCACAAATATGTATAACAAAAGACATAAAAACCCAACAATTATAACATATTATAGAAGATTTTTTTTAGAATGTTAGATTTTTTTTTTAATAGAATGTTAGATTTTTTAAAGCAACTGATTGGAGTTCTGTCTCTTTAAGGAATTCTCTATAACCTATAAGGAAGAGTATAGGAAAACCTCCCAGGGCCTGTATATCATAGAATTTTCAGAATTAATCATTTCATTTTGCCATGAAAAGGCATGCAAATCATGACTGCTCTTTGATTAAAGTTCATTAAAGCTTATATTGGCTCCAAATGCTTCTTCTGCTTTTCTTTATTATTAAAGACCTAAAAGAAAATGAGAATAAACCTAGTATAAGTCGGAAACAAAGAATTTTAAAATTTTATGAGGGCAATTTCATTAAAGTTTTATGAGTCTTTTTTGCTTTTTAGGATAGCTGGTCAAAGATGGAAAAATACTAGGCCAACTTATTGGATTGTCAGCTATCCAAATGATAACATCAGAATGACATTAGCCAAACCTCTTTCAGGCAGGTGAATGATTGGTGAATGATTGGATCGTATATGGTACTAATTGATGGAATGCCATTCTCCGGGACTACCCTTAGCAGCACACAAATCAGGAGTAACGTAATTATCTGTCCTTATCTGCCTGAATCACTGAATGTGGGAAACAGTCAATCCAGACTCTAGTTCTTTTACAAATTCTGTGATATAAGGCATCTGAATAGAATGACCAATAAAAGCATTAGCAGTCCTGACCTGTAAAACCCAGAAGCAGCAATGGTGGCAGTAGCAGCAACAGCAGGTCTTATTGGTGGGACATTTTATGTGCTCCAGACTGGAGGTCATTGGGATAGCAGGGCTAGCAGGGATAGAAGAGGGATTAGTGAAGCTGAAATGCCATAACTACCACAGAGAAGTTACGTTATCTAAGTATTTTAAGCCATTACACATTTATAAAATTTATGTATTTCTGTCTTTCGTTATAAAAAGGATAATTATCATTGCTATTTTGATACTTTCCTTTTTTTAATGTTTTTAATCATAATGTTCTTCAGATGTAGTACTATATAATGTTGTCCACCTATAAATAATGTATGTGTCATCATTTTTGTGTAAATGTTCAACTGGAAAAGCCAAAGGCATATTCCACCCCATTCTATAAGTGGCACAGGGAATTACTTTACCTCTTACTTGGCCCTCAAGTATCCACATCTCTGCCTGTCTGTATTAATAACTTCTGCTGAAGTAAGTCTTAGTGGCACATAGAATAGAATACACCGTAATACACCATCAGCAACTTGTTAATGCTGTAAGTTTGTCCAAAAGCATGTTCCCTGAAGCACAGTAGGTACAGTGTGTGCATTTAGTCAGGAGAGTCTACGCTCTGCTGTGGTAACAAATAAACTAAGTAGCTTAACATAACATGTTTCCTCCCATTCACACAAAGTCTCCTGTGGGTCTGAGTAACTTTCTAGGGTAGCTGTCTCCAGTGGTGATTCAGTAATGTAAGATGATTCAATTTCATCATGCCACCATTTCCAGGTAAGTTCTCCTCTTTTGCCACAGAAAGGGCTTCAGAAAGACCAAATGATTTCTTAGGAATATTTCACTGCCTCAGCCCAGATGTGATACATATCACTTCTGCTCATATTTCCTTGGCTAGAATTAGTCAAGTGAATTCACATAACTGCCAAGGAGCTGGAAAGTATAGTCTCCCATATACCCAGGAATGAATGTTGATGATACGATATTGAAGGAATATTGATGAGTACTGTCTCCCACAGTATGCAAGATAATTTTAAGTCACGTAGAAACACACTTTTACAACTGTTTGGTTTTTGCATGTGTTTGAAAAATACAAGTAGGACATCAAGCCTATGAGGTAATGGTTTAATTTTATATTAATTTAAGTTTAATTGTAGATACTATGTGTTATATTAAAAATGGTGAATGTGGTAAAGAGATGCCTAATGTTTTGGTAACACTGCCCTAAAGGAACATCTGTCAAACACAAATCTTAGAATGTAAAATTTCAGGCAAACTGGGAACGTGAGGTGGGGCATAGCAAGCTGTTCTTTAACAAGTACCTGAGGTTGATTCAGCAGCAGATAGTATGGGATTGCCTCCTGGGAGGGCTTGTTCTAGAAGCTAGTTGATTTTCTGCTGTTGAAATTGGAGAACCAGTGATGGAACCCATCGTGGGGGAGACTGCAGCTCCTGATGAGTACCCAATTTTCTTTTTTTTATTTTTCTCCTTTTTCTACCAGACTGAGATTGCTCTTCATACAATGACGTAAGACTAGCAAGAAAGAGAGATTTTGGAATAAAACCCTTGACCTGGCAATCAATTCCTTTCTAATTGGCATTTATCTTCTCCCCTGGTTTTCCTTGTTGTCTGATATTGTTCAAACTGCTAGCCTGGATCCTCTCAAATCAAATACAGTAACATCACCCGATATTGTTGGTAACTCCAAAGTTTTTCAGTCCACTAAAGCTCCTCCCTCACTGTTGGTGGTAAGTCAGTTGTTGTTATTGTTTTTAATGTTCTATTTCCATGTTTCTCAAGAGTATCTAGAAATGGCTCCCAAGGATTCAGATTTTGATGTTGTGATTTGTCTATAGTATTATTGATGTGTGTGTAATTATGAATAGAAGCCTCTTTTATTCTCAAAAAATGTCTTGTTTAGATGATGAGCTATTTGATGACTCTGCTTCTGAGGATTCTTCTTGTTTTATTTTATGATGTAAGTGACTAATTTGGTCCCAAAGACTCTTTATTTCATTGCTAATGCCACATGGGAGAAACTGAGGCTATAGATAGTTTTCTTAATAGTCATTTTTTGGCATCATCTACATATTTTCTATAGGATAAAGATAAAGGTAAAAGGACATAAAGAGGAGTTAAAAGAAAATAAGTAAGGACATTGACAACTGGCAGATAAGCCAAAGCACATTTTGAGGAATCTAAAGAACCTATTATTCTGGCATTTACTTCTAAATTGCTCCAACTTAATCTGAAGGATGAGATGTAAAACCAAAGACAGATCTTGGCATTCATAACATATATTCTCTTGTCAACATTTGAGAGGTGCATATTTTGTGTACTAATGAAATGACTGTAATGTCTCACATTGTCTCAGTTCTATAGTAGAGTTAGGACAGGCACTATGCAATCTTAAGTAGAATTTCAGTTATGTGAGAGTAGCCATGAATTTGCAATAAAAGGTATAGGCACCACATTTACTTTTCCTATAATCCCACTATTAGATAACACATGTAAGAGCTGCTATTTATTTTGTCATTTGTTTCCATCCTAGAAGAAAGCAAAAGAGAACTTTGAAGGTACAATGTATCACATTTAGAGCAACCTTTAGGTCTGTAGCCCATCAGACTGGCTTTTAAAATATGCAAGCATTCCAGGCTAAAAGTCTCTAAATATTTCATGTTGTTTTACTGTTAAATAATGTTTAGAGTTTGCTATCTTTTGTAGACCTTGGAAATCTAATTATTTATAATATCCAGTGACATTTACATTTTGCTAAATATACTCTGCTTGTACAAGAACATCTCATGATTAGAAAAATGGGTAGAGAATGCCTGGCTGTACATATGTTTCTATATAATGCAAAAATATCAGGGTGACTTATGTTGTCTTTTTGTTATAGTTTCATGATTTTAAAACATAATTCTCAAAAAGTTTTTAACTATTAGCACTTAAAATACAGAATAAGAAAAAGTTATCATCGTTGAGATCAGTGTTTACCATTTAACTCTCCACTATCAAATCAAATATCTATTCAAGTTTATTGGTATCTTAACATAATACCATTCATTTCCATGCCAACAGCTCCTGAGTGTTTGGCTTAGTTTTTGAGATTGATTGAAGGTAGATTGTAAAGTTGACCTATAGTGTTAAGCTTATTTACACAAACACAGTGTCTTGGAAAATCAACTCTGGAAGTGCATAGCAGTTGAATCCTAAGGTATTTCACATCCTAAGTTTTCTAATACCTGCTTTACAGAAATCTCTTGGGTGGTGAATCTCAACTTTACCAGTTGCCTTACCTGGGGGAAATTACTTCAACACTCTGAAATTTGAAGTAAAATTTAGGAATTGCTTTAGGACAAAGGATTTGCCTTTAATTTCATTTGACCAATTTGCTTAAGTAAATAATTTATTATTTCTAACAAATTTATGAGACAATCACGGACGAACTTTTTTCTTTTCAGGCTCTTGAAACACACTTTTCTTAAAAGAGTTTAAAAATAACATCCCTAAGATATAAGCAATACAAAAAGACTTAATTTTGAAAAAACCTTATGGCAACAGTGAAAAACAGAATTTGGATCCTGGATGGTTACAAATAGATTATTTTCAAAAGAAGTTGGATTTATTCAACTTAGGTCAATTTACCTTGGTAAGAATTTAAAAGGGCTTTCTGATGCCACATCCTTGTCTGTCACCTATTCTTAAATAATCAGCCTGTTATATGTCATCACCCCTCCCGAACTCCCCGTTTCCCCCATTAAAATGTGGACTTCTCTCCTGCTGCTGAGTAACGTGGGGCTGGTTATGACTGGGAGGGAGGATGGGAGCGGGGCACGTGGACCAGAAATACTTCCTAGAAACAGCAAGTACGCTGCTCAACCCTGCCTGAACTTTCCTGTAAACAGCCACTGACAGACTGCATCCCTGCTGGGTGGATCCTGCGACTCCTAGAGGGAATGGCACTTCTTGTTTTTAATTAGCAAGGTGAAAGGTGAATTAAAACTAGCAGTTTGGCAAGTCAGTGCAAGAGGCTGACTTCTGAGAGGCTTCCAGGAGCCCGAAGAGAGGACCTCCACGGGAGAAGGGCGTGCGTGTGCTCGGTTTTTTTTTTTTCTTTTTCTTTTTTTTTTTTTTTTTCCTGAATGAACAGCTTTGCCTAAGTGACTGAAAAATACAGCTTCTTCCTGAATCTACCGGCGTAGTTGCTGAAGAGCGCTCTAGACAGGACATGGCTCTGAAGACTCACTCTTTGGAATGTCCTCTTGCTCCCGGCTTATAAACAACTGTCCTGAGGAAAGAAAGGTTTTACATAGCCAAATACAGCCTGACAAATGGCACTTCGGAACTGTGCTTTCTGATGACAACGCGTTCGATTTCTGACAAAGCCTCTCGCACGCTGCCCCTGGAGGGAAGTCCTAAGTAAAACTCAGACCCTCCTTAAAGTGAGGAGCGAGGGCTTGGACGGTGAACACGGCAGCATGGCATCCGCGGGGCACATTATCACCTTGCTCCTGTGGGGTTACTTACTGGAGCTTTGGACAGGAGGTCATACAGCTGATACTACCCACCCCCGGTTACGCCTGTCACATAAAGGTAGGTTACCTTTCCAGATCCTTTTGTTAAAAAAAAAAAAAAAAAAAGAAAAAGAAAAAGAAAAAAGAAAAAAAAAAGTCGTTTAACATTAACATAGGCTTACGGTCTTCAAAGACCTTTAAAATGCACCTGAAAAATTTATTGCAAAACTAACCTAAAATTCTAAGTACCTCTGATTAATATGTCATACTCACCCCATCTGAAAACAGTGCAAAATCACATGTCAACTTAGAGACGTTATTTTTGTCTGTAAACATTGGATTTTATTAATAAGGAGTTCACTCACTAGCAGGCGGAACACAGGAAGGGAGGAAGCAGGTTGTAAATAGCCTTGAGAGGCTGAATCCACCAAGTTAACAGTCGGTATTTAAATATCAGTTTATGCATATGAGAAACAAGGATGCTGGGAAAGGGCTATAGAAATAGTGGTGCAATTTGTTCTTTTTGTTTTTGTTTTGTTTTGTTTCCATAATGGAGGTAAGAGGAAGAAAAAATAAAATTCTTGAGGAGAAAAATGATGCCCTACCCATAATAACTGTCATCATCATGTAATTAAAATGATTAACAACTAATATAAATTAGTTTTCCAGTTGAATTGATTATTAGAATTTTTTCATGTGTGGCAAAGCAAAATAGTTTATGACAATGCTTGTAAAATGGCTAATATGGATTAAAGTATTAGTATTCACTAGCATTTGTAGTGTAAATTTATATTGCCTTAATGAAGATCTAACAGCAAATGTTTAAATATTTCATCCTACAATTGTCTTGTAAAGCAACATCATACTCATAAATAAATGATTAAAAGATAGATTTTGCATCAGGACCAATACAAGCCAGTCATGAATAGGTTTGGTAATTCCTCCTGTAAACAAACAAACAATAAACAAAACTATGCTCAGAGAAAGTGACTTTGCTGACTTAATATAAATTCGGAATAAATTGTCAGCAAAGAAGTATTTATTATCACCAGCCATTGAGACATTGAGACAGATAGCAGATGTAATACTCAGGATTACATAAGAATCATTTTTCAACTGTGTAAGCTTTTAAATTGTCCCCTACTGTAGAAAGAACAGAAGCTTGTATTTTCTAAGTACAGGTAGAATATTTATCAGGAGAAACAAAAGGGGAGTCTTCAATTTTATGTGACATGTTTGGCCTTTTGGTCTTTTTATTGGACAATCTTCAGTAAATGTTGACTATAGAAATTTTTCATTTTTAGAATAGTGGATATTTTCTTAGTTTAAATAGATTTCCTGTAATACTATCCAGCAGATAATATAAATTTAAGAAATCCATTGATACTAAATTGGTAAAGTGTTTAAAATATAGTGCCCAGAATTAACACTAATCTTTTAACTTGGGAAGATGTATCATGGTATGTATCAAAATGCCTATTTCTAAGAAGTTTATCATCAAAGATGTCAAGATGTACAAATTTGATGTGATGGAATATGGACAAATAAATATGCAAAAAAATATAATTGATTGTTTTTCTTATGTAGACAAGTAGATAAGCTGCCAGTTTTTGCAAGCTACAATTCTGTTATATCTAGTATTAACCTTTTATACCTTATTATTGGGGTACTCGTGTTTTCATGGTTCAATATCAGTGTGTTTTCCAACAGGTCACATTTTAATATTTCATAAGAGAGTTAATAATTTGATCAACAAACACCAAAGTTCTCTGATACAAGTAAATGTTATGCATAATACTGTTATCGAGTTCATCTTTATTATGTCACTTTTATTCAAAGAAATAATTGTAACTGATGTTATGAGTGGTGTCATATGGTGTGAGAGTAAAACCACTAGTATCTATATGTATACTAGACTGGAAACTCCCACAGGATTTCCCTTACCTTTGAATTTAATGGAACCAGCTGAAAATGCACAATATGATGTTTTTATACAAAGGCAGAGTAGAGAGAGTTACCTGAAAATAGAATGTTCCTACTTGTGCAATTTAGTTAGTAAAGTCAGTTAAGAGATCACACTGGAGATGCTACCTGAAGCAGCAAATGCCTACTGCACCTCAGGGGCCTCAGTGAAAAGAAGAGCATATATACTGTCAGAGGAGGGATATTCAGTCCCACCAATACAATATGAACAGCCTATTTATCTCTCTACACTCTGGAATTCAGTGAATATTTTAGAAGTCTTCAAAAACTAGGAATAAGATATTACAGATTAATCTTTTGCTGACTTGAATAATGTCAGTAATTACAAATGTTCAGTAGTGAGTGAATTAAGTAATTAATATTTAAATGAGTGTATAATCTTTCAATATAAGAGGCACTAGGTATATGAAATATAGCACCTCTGCACCGCTGCCTGACCACTAGCAAGGAAATCCAGGAGGCTCCCTGGAGGTAGCCTACTAGAATAATTCAGAAATTCTTTTCACAGTTGATGATCTAAGCTGTATGGGAAAAAGGCAGGCATTTTTCTCATATTCTTCACTTTTAAGATGGCATTTGAAAACACAAGCCTATTGTTTCTTCCCAAGGAGGAGGAGAAAGTTTATCATATACAGAGCTTGAGTTAAATTATATAAAAATATGTTCAGAAAAAAAAAGTCCAGAGATTTGCCCTTTTCCTCTCCCCTTCATTCTCCATTACTATTTCTGGGAATGACATGTTCTTAACTAGAGTTGGAAAGGAAGGGATCATTAGGATTAAAGAGGAGAAAAGGCAGAGAGAGACAGAGAGAAGGAGACAAGGTACAAGGGTAGTAAGAGGTGTGGAATATTTTCTAGTTGATTTCCTACTGCCTTGTGCCCCAATGGGGTAACATTGAATCCCTCACTCTTCTAACTGAATATCTCACTGCACACTAATATTAAGAAAATATACTGGCTTAGGGCAAGCCTGGTGGATAAAATGATGAGATAATTACTCTTGTTGAAGCAATACATAAATCTTTTAATGTATTTTCTAGTTACAAGGTAAATTACATTAATAAGTAAAAATGTAGCAAAGATTAAAATGGCAAGATGCTGTCCTGCTTTGTAAAAATTTTCAGTCAAGATTTGAGTTGAGTTTGGCTGTATCAGGCAAATATTTAAAAGTTCATGAATAGTTATGCATTATAGCTAACTTTATCCCAGCTCAATAGGGTAATATTGGTGAGATTAATGCAAAATTTTAATATTATTCTTCCCCAATGGTTTCCTTGAAAAATACTGTGGTCCTCAGGACAGAAACCAAGGAAAGAGAGAATGAAGGGAGAAGAGTCCTGGTGGATTCATCTACTTCCCTCTGTTGATATCTGTTCTCTCCTTATCTTTCACCATCCTGCACTAATGAGGTTACAGGGAAGGCAAAAATAAGCTTCTTGATAATGGAGCTCAGAGAAGAAAAAACAAATAAGCCAAGATCTATGTTGAGAAAGAAATACCAATGTACATGGAAAGCCCAGAAATTCAATCATGGGAGCTTGGCAGACAGGGGTAGATGTTTGAAGTCTCAATAAGCAAGAATGCAGTTGCAGAAATCAAGGAGAATTGCTGCTTAAGCATAAAATATTCTCCTAGAATAGTTGGTGAAGAGACAGTTAAATAAAAGCATGGATATGGCAGAAGAGCATTCCCAAAATATGTTAACATTATACATGTAGATTTAAACATGGAATATATACTTATGCAGATAGAACTTGTGATAGAGTGTTAGTGTATCTGTATTGGGTATTATAACCAATTAAATACAGATTTATCATAGTTCAGAGAGCTCAGGATTTGAAATCAGAGGCCTCTACTCCAGCTCTGTACTTCCCACTTATAATAATGATAATTAATTGTCTGCATCTCAGTTTCCTCTATTTGAAAATAGGGGTAGTAATGGTATTTTGCCTGCACATTTTACTGGGTTTTTGAGATAATCAAGTGAAACAACAATATCTGTGAATGTACCTTATCACCTAAAAACTATTTATATTATTAATGTTTTTGCAGACTGATACAAAGTGAGAATATTGGAATGAAACAGGTCCTAAAGACAAAAACCTTGAAAATGTTATGAGTTTATATTTCAACAAGTGCTAGGATAATGCTAATATAGAAGACAGGATAAAGTTGCTCTTAAGTAGCATAAAACATATGATTTATCTTGATAGATTGCACTCACTCCAAATCTCATCTTCCATATCTTTGACCTCTAGTTATAATAGCTCAGAAGATGATTATATTGTCTGCATTTTCCAAGATTCTTGGCCTATATATATATATATTTTTTTTTTTTTTGCTGTAGTGTACACATATCCATTTGTTACATGTATTCACCCTACAACACACATTTTAGAATTCATCCCATTTACAAGAAAATAATTGACAGAGAATTCTAAAAGAGCACAATGTTAAATAAATATTCTCCATGATCATTCTGGAGGCCATGGTATTTATTTTATACCCAAGGCAAATAAAAAATGAGGTAGTGACTGAGCCAGTTTTTCCTGACCCAGCTCATAGCTTTGGTTCCTCATCCAATAGCCTGGTATTATCAATAGTGACATTAGTCACACATCTCTGCGTGTTAATAAATAAAAACTGGTCATAAGACATGATTCATAAGCAGAGTGATTAAATAGGACCCAGGAGGAAACACTAGCCTATGTGCCCAGAGCTTCAGGGAGAGACAGTGAGAATTAAGTGGTGGATTTATTAAGAAATAGTTTATATTATAAAAAATGTCACTGGATAAGTTGTGAGAAATTACAATATGTTTTGTTGAGTCTGCTTTATACAAAATATGCTTTCTGTGGAGAGAGCCTTCCTAAGAATTTTAGAGTGCTATTATTTGCATTTTTATATTTGCTACAGACAAATATTGTCCATGGATCACATCAGTGCATCTGGATATATGAAAGTCCCCGAACGTTTCTATGAATTATTAAATTCTTATCTGGATGTTGCATTTTACAGTGGGAAAACAGTTATCTTTTAGTATGGAAATAGGGTGAGGGAAGCTCAGGGTTAGAAAAAAACAGTTCATATATCAACAGTGAATTTATATATGAACTGGGCCAATTTTGGAGTGGAAAATGTATGTGTATCAAATCATTTTTTCAGCTTTACAAGGAAAGTATTCTATACATAATATATAATCAATGCCTGTTCTTTATTAATAAATATATTCAACAGCTATGATGTCATAATGAAATATTCTTTAAAAAAATTATGTTGTCATATTGTTATTTTGCTATCCAGGTCAGATTTGTCATCTAGTCAGAGCTGAGAGTATTACACAGAGAGGGCCTCTGTTTCTTTCTGGGATGAGATCACTTGGTGGCCTCAGTTCTATGACCACATAATAAAGCACCAAACCATGAAATTGGTTGTTACTGGTGAAAATTATTGCTAACAATCTGCTCAGTCAGTTTTATTTCATCAAAGACATTTAAAGGAATCATCATTGAGACTTCTTAGTGGGGGTGTGTGCAAAGATGTATTTCTTTATCTTTGTATATAAAACTCTTCTGTGGTTTAATAGAGGAATTTCGTCTGCAGGAATCCAGAAATATCACTTTGCATGCATGCATGCCCCTTCATACATAGCCATCCCAGTGTTAAAGTCTTATAATTGCAGTCTCTGAGAGTTAAAAACTAAACTAAACTAAAATTATATCATTTATAACATTTTCCAAAGGGTGCAGAATGAAGATTTAGATTATTTTCTTGGTTTTAATAGACAGGGCCATAAGTTAGTAGTTTCTAGTGTAACATATGACACTTTGTAATACTCTATACATTATACAAAGGATGATGGTTATTTTGATAATTTTTTTTCACAGTAAAGCCTTAAATAACATTGGAGGCATAAGAGAAAACATCAGTGTTATTATTAATTCCTTAGTCTTAAGTGAGCATTATTCTTTGCACTCATGATAGGAATGATAGTGACAAGACTGGATATTTTATAGTCTGGATATTCTGGACTAGGAATGAACAGGTCATGTCTACATCACATTTACACCAAGTGTTGCAGTCTCTGATATTAAGAGAACATTTTTGGTCAAAAACAGTGATGATTTCAAGAAAAGACATCTCTGCAGAATTGATAACTTTCCTTCATATGGCCCTATGGTAGCCAAGACAACTGATCACTCAAGAAGTTTTCAGCCCTAGTTCTAACACCTATTTCAGGATATTCTAACCATAGAGCTCCTTTGCCTTACCTCCACAACTGGTATGAAACCTTACCTCCACAACTGGTATGAAAAAATAAAAGAGAAATCTATTGTCATGCCTGATTTCTGGGACTTAGAAATGTGTTTCACTTCCATCCTTGGTACCTAAACTCTCAGCCATCACTGTGCTATGCTCAAGGATTTAGCTTGTAGCCTTGGCATAGGAAACATAGTAGCTAGTTTAGGCCCAGGTATTAGAAAACACTCTTACATTCAAATTCCAGTGGCCTAAAACCCCCTAGACTTTGGATGAGGCATATCTAATTTGAATCTGGCTCCAGACTGCATGGCATGAGCAAGTTACTTAGGTTTTCTGAATATGCATTTTCTTATCTTTAAAGTGGTAAAACATAATTTGCAAAAATTTGAAAGGATTACATGAGATAATGCAGATTACTGTGCAGAATACTTAACCCTTAGGAAGCTTTTTATAAATTACTCAATAAATCAGATGAGATTCAGAGAGAATTAATCTATGCTGTTCTCTTTTTTATTCTAAAAGCAATCATGAGCTAATTGTTAAATTACAACTTAAGATGAAGAGAGATCCTTAATCATCAGATTTTTACTTAAAAGCAAAGATTTTCTTTAATGAACACCAGCTCTTATTAGAGTAGATAACTAGAAGGAGCAAAGAATATTGATGTCTCTCATGTTTGTAAGTTATTGTAAGAATTATTTTGTTTATACTTTAAGGAAAGTTGGAATTTTATCTGATGGCACCTTGGAGACAACAGACCAAATCCACAAAATAAACAGTACTAACAAAGGTAATTGTAGGCCCAGCTTTGTAAAGCACAATAGAACTAATATTACTAAGGCCAGACCACACTGCCTAAAGTTAAACTAAACAGTGTCCTATAGGCAGCTATCAGCTCAGCATGTGTTGTTTACTTGGAAAGTGAAAGAAAGTCTCCCACTTTGCCTTCCCTTAGATGAACAGGTAAGATATCTGGTGCCATGCACAGTTCCTGACACTTAGTAGGCATTCAACAAGTGCTCATCAAGTGAGTATCTGAATAAAACAAAATGATTTAGAACTGTGTTTTTCAAAGGAAAAGGTGATGGGGTGGGATAAGCAGGAATACCCATGAAACTGAGGAATCCTGGACAACTATTTATGGCCCCTTTAGCATAACATATGTTAGAGAAAAGGCTGGGGCTTTCTGTCTATTCACCTTCTTTCTCATCAGTGCTGCATTTAGTGAAACAGCTGGGACCTCCAGGCACCCTCCTGACACATCAGTTGAATTCATCGACATTCTCTCCTCCACCTTTTTCTCTACTTCCTTCCTCTTGTTTTTCTTCCTTCTCTCTTTCTCTTCTTCCTCTCCTCCTCCTCCTTCTATCTGTCTTGTGTTATCCTTGTCGTTTCTGGGTTATCACTATACCCCCTCCTCCCTTTCTCTCTTTACTTAATTCTGTGACTAGCCGTTTGTGCGGCTGGCACCACCCCTTCTCTCTTTTTCTCTTCTTCTACTTCTCTTCCAGATAAATACTTCTGATTTCTTCCTCACCTTAAGCCAAAAGGGGAAAGAAAACATACTTTTAGTGAAAGATATGTATTCATTGGCCTTCTGTGTACCTTCAATATTTGTTTCATTTTTAACACAATAAATATAAAACATAACCTTTGAATGTTTTAGAAAAACTTTAAACTTACTAGGTATTGAAAATTGGTTGAAATCCATGATGTAGGAAATAATGAAATACTAAATAAATAGCTTACTAGCCACCTGGACAATGTGCCCTCTTTCTCCAACCTGTTTTTCCGCTGGGAAGCTGATGCTCTCAGGCAACATAGGATTGTGGCAATTGGAGAGGAGAGGAATTAGGGCACTGCACAGGAGAGAGCAGAGCCTGCCAGCTAAGTATTCTGTAGCTAAACTTGAGTTAAATGTCAGTTAAAATATTATTGATGTAAACCTATTTCTATGCACTTTTGATTTGTTTTCTCTGAGTTTTGAGCTTTAATTTAGGGAAACCAGAATAAAAAGGGGGTTTTATTTACAGGATAGAGTGGTGCAACAGAATCCCTAAGAATAAGTCTCAGGGGTGATTTTAGGTAGCCAGATCAACTTCAGAACTGGAAAAGAACAGCAGCAAAGAAAATGAGAATAAAAGAGGGTGAAAACAGAGGTCAGCTGAGGACACTGACTCTTTCCCTCCTGACTTGTTCTTTCCCAGGAAATGATGGGAATGGAGAGGGGCTTTAAGATACACTGTGGAAGAAAAGTCAAATAGGAAATGTGCTCTCAGCATTGTGTATAGCTGTTTACTCCTCCTGATTGCTTTTTTCCTAACACTGAGTCAAAAAGTTTATTATGAACTTCAGGTCCTTTCCAATTATAGAAATGTAGGGCTCCTTTCTTCTCCTTACCAGGCTTCAAAAGCGTTTCTCCAAAACACTTTCGAAACTTGTATTAGGAGATAGTATGCTGTAGTGGAAAGGGTATGGACTTACAATTTTTGAACCTACAGTATGTTTTATTTGATGCTGTCTTATTCTTGCTAAATCATCGAACTGAGGCTTCCTTTCCTCATCATTATAAAGGGACTAATGAACACTTCCTATCTCATATGATTTTGGTAGAAAAAAATTTAAATGTATCACAAAGATGAATGATATGGTGTTATAGTATCTTATAATACTTTCTAATTTATGTAATTGTTTTTAAATATATTTAAAGGTCCTTCAGGGCAAGGAGTAATTTTTTGTAAGACCCTTGGGGATGGAATAAATTCACTTCAAATCATTCCTAAAGGCTGTAATTACAGCCTGGGCTTTGGTATCTGCTGAATTAAAATGTATATATATTTAGTTGGCTTCCATATGATGGTCAAAATAACACAACTATAAAGGCTAACTTTATTTTTTAGAAGGTTCAGAGCTACTGCTAAATAATTTACCTGCAGGAAGGCTTGATTGAATTACATTGCACAGGAGATGATGTTACTATAATTTTCTTCTGCTCTGCTTCCAAGCTGGGGCAGAAAGGAGATGGAAACTGGAGTTAAATGAATGCTACACAGAGTGTGGTCCATGGACTGCAACATCAGCATTCCCTGGGAGCTGCTGAATCAGATCTACTGAATCAATAATTCTGAGACTCAGGAATCTCTGTTTTAACAAGTCCTGTGGGTGATTCT
Organism: Pongo abelii; assembly: GCF_028885655.2. Lineage (NCBI taxonomy): Eukaryota > Metazoa > Chordata > Mammalia > Primates > Hominidae > Pongo > Pongo abelii. The sequence goes on from NC_071991.2 coordinate 92,859,102, forward strand.
CAGTGAAGACTGAACTATGAGAAACACTGGGCTGTGTGTGTCGAAGTATGCTACAAAAGAGCCTCAAGTTCATATTACCTTTTTCATTTATTCCTCCTTTAGCTTCATCCCCTAGGTTAAGGGTGGTGTTGAATGTCCAAATGACAATGTTGATCTTGATAAATATAGATTCATAGATATCTAACTATATTACCATTATCTGCATATTTTTGTATTAAAGTGTGCCTATTCATTGATGACAATTTAGCATATAATTTAAATATTTTTAAAGATTATTGATGGTGTAAATTGTAGCATGATGTAGCTCTGATTGAGTTCTGATGAGAAAACATCTAATATGGATCGATCATGGAGAAGCATTTTATAAAATTCAAAAATTCTTCCATGTCTCAAAGAGAAGTTTTCCTGGACAAATGAAATTAGACGTCACTTACTACTTCATCCCGTTTGTTATACATCTTGATCATGGCCTATATTAATCCGCTCTGATGTTGCTATAAAGAACTGCCCAACAGTGTGATAAAATTAAGACATTCCATTAATATTGTTATGAATGACCTCATTGCTCAACATGCATGATAAAGCTGTGTTGTTTCCACACAATATACATATTAAAACACATAATTCATTTCAGAGTGCACAGGATGCTATGTTATAGAGAAAGCCTTTCTAAAGTTTTTTCCCTTAAATTCTTTTGGGGTAAAATCAATGGATATAGCTTTGGGAAATAGTGGATAGCTATATATAATGAGTAATTAACAAAGTTTATTGCTTTAAACACTTTAATTTTAATCACATTAATAATAAGTAAATTGACCATGTGCATTTGTTAACTACCATAATCTTTTCAAGGGACAGAAAACAACAATTTCCTCCTTGATATCTTGGACACCAGCCCAGAAACCACTGTCCTACTGCCTTGTAAGGAACTCCTCTTTCTAAAATATACGTTAAATTAGCAGAATATTTTGAATGAAAAAAAAAAAAAGGAACTGCAGGAGACTGGATAATTTATAAAGGAAAGAGGTTTAATTGACTCACAGTTCCACAGGGCTGAGGAGGCCTCAGGAAACTTACAATCATGGCAGAAGGGGAAGCAAATACATCCTTCCTCATATGGCAGCAGCAGAAGTGCAGAGCAAAAGGCAAAAAGCCCCTTATAAAACCATCAGATCTCCCGAGAACTCACACACTGTCAGAAGAAGAGCATGAGGGAAACTGCCTTCATGATTCAATTACCTCCACCTGGTCCCACCCTTGATACATGGGGATTATTACAATTCAAGGTGAGATTTGGGTGGGGACACAGAGCCAGACCGTATCATTGCCTTCAGAGAATTAAAACAGCCTACAATTTTTAAGTAGAATTGGCTTATTGTTCAATCATGTATTTGTTCAGCTTCTTCAATGCTTTAGGTACTGAGCACCATGCTAGGATTTTAAGAATAAAAAATCCAGTTTTATAAACATAATGTGGTATACTGTTTTGAATCCTGGGATAGTAAAGGATTATTAGATAAAAACTAAGGAAATCTAAATAAAGTATGAATTTTAATTAATAATAATGTATCAATATTGGTTTCTTAACTGTGATAAATGTACCATACAAATGTATATTGTAAACAAGGGAAGCTAGGTGTAGGTATAGGGGAACTCTCTGTACTCACCATAACTGTTCTGTAAATCTAAAACTATTTTAAAATAAGAAGTTTCACACACACACACACACACACTCTCACACATAGCTTTTAGTCAAACCCAGTTCTCAAGAAGCTTAAGATCCAGTTGTAAAAGGAGACAGGTCGTAATAAAGTAGGCGCTTTTTTTATATCCCAAGGGATGCTATGAAAGCATGAAGTTGGGGCTGAAAAGAGAACAGAAGCTCAGTCTTGAACATGAATAGGAGGAGCTTGGGCAAGATGTTATGAACAAATTAGCTATGTCATACCTTGCCTTGTACCATCCTGCCATGTGCCCACAGTCATCCCACTGCATATAATGCACTGCATTCTCCCAGAAATTAACTTAATTCCACTGTGTTCATTACTCTACCACACACACTAGTTTCACACATTCTTTGTCCTTGCTAAATTTAATTTCCTTCCCCCCGTTTCTAAATGGCTTTGAGGAATTTTCAGATTTTTTGTATGAGTGATATATGATTACTACAAATTCACAATTAGAGTTTGAAAATACTGAGGGCAGTTATATTGCATTTTATTGCTTGAATCTTAGAATCTAATAAACTTTAGGTACTGAATATATTTTATGTATTGCATTTAATATACAGAATTTAATTCTACCTATATAGATATATATCTATATCTATTCACACTAGTGTTACTAATCTTAATTCTTTTGCTGAGTACCACATACAATTCCTAACAGAGATGGCAGAAAATGAAATGATAGGGTTGGGAGAGCATTGAGAATACAGGAGATATGATGAGACTATTTCTCTTCTGCCCCTTTTGCAACATATTAGGCACTAGTTTGGCTTCAACTCTTCTATTACAAAAGTTCTGAAGAGAAATCCAGGACTGCTTTAAAATTATTCAGAAAACATCTGTAAATTATTGAAAGATATAGTTTGAGGCTGTGGCAGAGGATAGTATGAATTCATCTGGGCCATTCAAATGATTATTGACACATTTGACTCAACTTTTCTTCCCACTTGCTCCAATCATGGTCTCCCAATTTCCAACGTAACACCTCATTCAATTCTACAGTGACAAACTATGAAGAAACAGAGAAAAAGAACGAATACATGAATACCGTGACAAAGCAGAAAGAAAAGAAAGTCAGAACTGGGAAAGAGTGATAACTTACCCATCTTTGTTTTTTTCAGAAATGCCCAATTGACCAAAAGCAAGATTTTTTTTTTTGTCAGTCTCTGTGCAAAAGTTTTATGAATAATTTGGCCATTTGTCTTTCATTTATCGTTTTAAAAGCACAGCTATTGGTAGTAACATAGTGAGAAGGAAAAGCAATGGCTATGTTTTATCATTCTACTTAGTTTATGAAAGGTATTTTACTTTCTCAACCCAGGTTATTTCAGAAAGAACTTATGAAAATTTCATTTTACTAAGATTTTATTATATCTATAAGCCAAGCAAAAATGTTTTTTCATGTACTTAATTTATCAAAATCAATTGATAATATATTTTGAAATGCTATATCCTTAAGGTTTTTTTTTTGGTACTATACTATAATTAAATACAATGCACTTAACACAAACTGTAAACTAATGGGCATAAGCAGAAATGTCATATTCAGAAGAAAGCACACATTTGTCACCATACCTTATTATTATAAAGAGTAAATAAAAACAGAAATGGGAAGCACTGCATTATTTTATTTTTAGAAACTAAAGATAATCTATAAAAAGAAGTCTATAGAAATTAGGATCACTTCTATAATCCTGAGCAAAGCAAAAATGATATATGTTTAAAGAAAGTGTTAGGAAAAATAATGGTAAGGAAAAAATAATTTCTTTTGAAAACAGCTGTATTACTGATGAAACTGACATAACTTATTTTTCCTGATCCTAAGCAAAATAAATAATATAATAAAAGCAAACAGAAAATAAAGAAAGGAAAAAAGCAATTTTAAGCTTGACATTGTCACAAAGCATAAGTGTTACACATATTTCTGGTCAGATGAATGGTAACTACAAATACTTTATAATTGGTTAGAATGAGTACTAGAATATTGAGCTTGCTGTCAGTTTAAGGTCTGGATAAACTTGAGCTAACCATATGATATGTTCTTAGAATAACCATATCACCCATAATCAAAATGTAAATTATAAAGAGAAAGAATTTTTCCAAAGTCAAATGTTATAATTTTAGTTGTTGGGACATTCAATTATCCAAATCATTGTATATTTCCATTAATATGAGAAAGAAAACCATTTTTTTCTTATTTTGTCCAGAAAGAAGAAAGTAGATGGAGAAGATAGAACTATAAAATACTAGAATGGCTTTAATGAGCCACCCAAAATATTGATTTTATTATTATATTGTTACAGTCATAAGAAGTTAATGTGTTTAAACTCCTGTAACACATTCATATGGTTTAATTTCCTTGTAATTCCCCAAAGCAAAATTCGCTTGTAATAATATTTAAATGACCATAATAAGAAGGAAAATATTATAGGCAAGTCAACTATACAATTAAAAAAAACAATCAAAAGAATGAAATAGCGTTTTGTCATTATACTGCTCAGAAGTAAGACAAAAGTTATGTACTGGGCACTATTTTTGACAGATTTTTTTGTCAAATGTTTTTTACTTGCTCCAAAATGTGTATGCCCAAACTGAAGTCTGATATATTTTAGGATTGCAGAAGGATTTTTCCTATCTGGAGAAAAAAAAACTGAATTATCTCTGATTTAAAAATTAATAAAGTTAAACAAGAATAAAAATGAGAAAACTAAAAAACCATTACCAAGGAGATAGCTTACACACTAATAAAGCAGTTATCACTCAGAAAGACGTTAGATGCCTTTTATAGTACTGGTCTCAAGGGACATAAAATACAATTCAAGGATTTTATTGTATGTGGTTATGTTTAGAATATAATATTATGCTTATTAGACACAAGTTTTTACATTAGTCAACAAATAGTAATATATTGTTTTAAGTTAGAAATGCCATTTGTCCTTGTAGTCAGCTAATTTATATCTATTGGATAGTTAGCAGAGTTGGTAGTGCTTCATTTTTGAATGTCTAGAATACTGTTAATGTGAGAAAACAAATACAAAATTGCCATTGGTTGTTTTGCTATGGGTGGAAAAGAATTCTTGCCAGTTAAGGAACTACTGCAGGGAGTGCTGTCCCTGTGAATGGTGTGTGTAATATTGCAATTTTGTTGATGACAGCACTGCTGCTTTTCACTTCTGGGACTCCCCAGCCAAGCTCCAAGTTTCCACTCACACTGCTAGCCACCCAAAATCTCCCTTTATCTTCAACGACTATTTTTTTCCCTCTTAACAAATAGGCCCAGCTGCTACTGCAGCCGGTTGCCCACACTCTCTCCCATACTGCTCTTGCTGAGGATGGCAGGCAGAGTAGAGAAGAACAGCTGAGATTGGCTTACTTTGGCATCTAAATAATTTTGGGTGGGTCCTTTCCTAACTTTATTATTCCATTTAATTTTATAATCTTTCCTTCTGCTGAAGTTTAAAAAAACCATATAAATTATGTTTTCCTAAAATGTTTTCCTCATCTGGCTGTGACTCTCTTATACCTGGCTGCTCAAGATAAACAAATTGGTTCCTTTTGCACATTGCTATTTTTTTTTCCAATGTTAAGCACTATTTAGAAATCAAATGTGGTAGAAGCAAATTTATTGGTGTGATCTTGGACATGTTACCTAACCTTTCTCTGACTAAAGGAGGTGTATAATAAATATCACCTTCTCATTGGTTATAATAAGGATTAAATGAAAGTGCTTTTAAATGTATTTAGAGTAGTGCCTGGCACATAGTAATTGCTAAGAAGGTGTTTGTTAGAAAGTCAGAGAGAAGAAGAAGAGGTAAAGAAGGGGGCATGGGAGAGGGAAGAGGAGAAGTAGAGAGGAGGGAGGAAAAGGAGGAAGGAATAATTGCTAAGTGGAAAAGCTAATAATTGGAATTAGGGAATTAAAATCAACCTTATGGATTTAGCATTTTATGTCTTATTTCAACAATGACAACAACAACAATATCGTTCATTAGAAAAAGACTATAGTTTAGGAAAATTGTATAATTTTACCCAAATTGGATAATTTTATTGAGGGTAGGAATTTTAGTGATTACTGCCCACTCTGTGAAGTCATCATGTCCATGGCTTCCAGATAGGTGGTCACATGTTTATCATTTTGAATTTGTGCATTTTCATGGAGAGGGAGATTACTGCCTGACAAGGAATTCCATTTCATTTTGTGATAGTCTAGTGAAGAGCAAGTACTTACCTACCTAATCTCAAATCATTTTCCATATTTTAGTCTTAGTTTTTTTCTTTAATGCCAGCAGGAAGGACATAAGTTATGATGGACCTCCAAATATATAAAGATAGTGTATTAGTTCATTTTCATCCTGCTGATAAACTCATACCTGAGACTGGGCAATTTACGAAAGAGGTTTATAATGTACTTACAGTTCCACATGGCTGGGGAAGCCTCACTATCACGGCAGAAGGCAAGGAGGAGCAAGTCACATCTTACATGGATGACAGCAGGCAAAGAGAGAGCTTGTGCAGGGACACTTGTTTTTAAAAGCATCAGATCTCATGAGACTTAATCACTATCACAAGAGCAGCATGGGGAAGACTGACCCCATGATTCAATTACCTCCCACTGGTTCCCTCCAACAACATGTGGGAATTGAAGCTGAGATTTGGGTGGGGCACAACCAAACCGTATCAGATAGTTATCATGCTGTTTTGTCATAGGTTAATATTCCTCAATATCTTGACTGTTCTGTCAGTATTTTGGTTATTCTCCTGTTTGCTAATGCCCCTCTTAAAATGGAGCACCAGAATTTATACTCCAGAGATGCTTGCTTTGTTTACAGAATAGAGAATAGTGATGGTGCTGTTAACCAATGACTTTTTTTTTTTTTTTTTTTTTTGAGATGGAGTTCCGCCTTTGTTGCCCAGGCTGGAGTGCAATGGTGTGCTCTTGGCTCACTGCAACCTCCGCCTCCCAGGTTCAAGCGATTCTCCTGCTTCAACCTCCTGAGTAGCCAGGATTACAGGCATGCACCACCATGCCCCACTAATTTTGTATTTATAGTAGAGATGGGGTTTCTCCATGTTGTTCAGGCTGGTCTCAAACTCCTGACCTCAAGTGATCTGCCTGCCTCGGCCTCCCAAAGTGCTGGGATTACAGGCATAAGCCACTGTGCCCGGCCAACCAATGACTTTTATTTATTAAATCCACCTGAGTTGGCAGCAGCTTATTTGGCAAATATGCCATTTTATTTGATTGCTGTCAGCCCTTCTAAGGATTTTCTCATAGACTCTGTTGAGCCAACTTTTTCCTTTATTTCATACAGGTGGTTTGTTTGCTGAAGTTAAGGAAAATCCTCTTCTACTCTCTCCAGTCTAGAATGTAGATCATATGTGTAGTAACAGTGTGTGGTGCCCTGAAAAAGACATGCACTTTGGAGTGAGACATTCCTATATTCAAAGACTATATAGTTCTGCTATTGTATCTTTGCTTAATTTGCTTAGCATCATTTTCCACATTTAATGTCTTCAGGAAACTGGCTAGTTAAAATGGTAAAAGTTGCATTCATTGTCCAAATTCTTATAAAGTTGTTTTTTTTTTTTTAAATTTAAAATACACATTTCATGGGCTTTATCTAAAATGTCAGTATTTGGAAGGAATTTAACATACAGTTGAAACAAATTTTAATTAAAGTATATAAAATATATGCTTTTCTGGCTTCCCTGGATGATGTAGACCAATAACTGTCATTGCCAGTTTTCTTTATAAATATTATAAAATTATTTACAGACTTATAGTAAATGAAAGATCAATTTTAAGGTCTGGATAAATGAGCTAAACATAACCATTTTTTAATATGAAGAAACAAAACCGTCTTTCTTCATGGCTAAAATAAACAGAAGCCTTTTTAAATGTCTTAATTTTTTATTTAAAAAGAATCTGGAATGGTCACAACAGAATGGCAGAATTAAAATACCATCATAGCTGTGATTGCTTAATTTTATAACTTGAATTTGCTTGAAATCTTGTAGATTTGCCAGTCTCTCGTAGAAAGTCCCATGTTTTTAAAAAAAGGCACATAATTTTTCAGAGTAATTTTTAATTAACTCCTTGTAAGTCAAATGGTAACCTGTAAAAAATAATTTTACAAAAGACTTCATGTGTTAAAAAATTCATAATTTCCTCAAAATTTAAAATAACCCTATATTTTAGCCAAATCTCTTTGCAGCCTCTATTTTGTTTTTGTTATAAGACTGACTTCACCAAATGCTCTTTTCCTACATTACCAGTTTATGAGCTGCTTATACTGTCTTGGAATTTTGAGTATACAGGAAGAACTATTTTAAGAAGAGTAAAACATCATCAGTATAAGGAATATCACTAATGACCATATGCACCTATCCATACTACAGTTCTTGTAGCAATAATGAATTGATGATATTTCAAAATATCACACTGTGATAAACAAGGATGTCTGATCTCAGAAGATAACACATGACAGACTCACTGCTCTATCATAAATCATTTTGAATTTGTGTACCCTGTCAGATATCTTTGGGATGTTTTTCCATTTGCTATCAGTATATTGTCTTCAGATGCTTTCTAGTATATTTGAATATAATATTAATCCTCTAACTTATAGACATTAATTAAAGTGATAGGGCCAACATTTTGCTATCCTATTTTATTTAATATGACAATATCATCAATATGAGGAAATGGAGAAATAAAAGACACATTCCTTTACATTATTATAGAGATTGTCAAAGTCCATTTTTCTTTAAGAAATGAAACAATTTTTATTCCTGAGCAAGATGGCCGAATAGGAACAGCTTCCATCTGCAGGTCCCAGCAAGACGAACACAGAAGGCAAGTGATTTCTGCATTTCCAACTGAGGTGCCTGGCTCATCTCATTGGGACTGGTTAGACAGTGGGTGCAGCCCACAGAGAGTGAGCTGAAGCAGGGTGGGATGTTGCCTCACAGGTAAGTGCAGGGGGTTGGGGAACTCCCTCCCCTAGCCAAGGGAAGCCATGAGAGACTGTGCTGTGAGGGATGGAGCTCAGGCCCAGATACTATGCTTTTCCCACGGTCTTTGCAACCCACAGACCAGGAGATTCCCTCAGGTGCCTGCACTACCAGAACCCTGGGTTTCAAGCACAAAGCTGGGTGGCTGTGTGGGCAGACAATGAGCTAGCTGCAGGAAGTTTTTTTCATACCCCAGTGGTGCCTGGAACGCCAGTGAGGCAGAACCATTCACTCCCCCGGAAAGGAAAGTGAAGCCAGGGAGCCAAGTAGTCTTGCTCAGTGGATCCCACCCCCACAGAGCCCAACAAGCTAAGACCCACTGGCTTGAAATTCTTGCTGCCAGCATAGCAGTCTGAAGTTGACCTGGGACACTCAAGCTTGGGGGGAGGGGCATCTGCCATTACTGAGACTTGAGTAGGCGGTTTTCCCTTCACAGTATAAACACAGCCACCGGGAAATTCAGGTAGGGTGGAGCCCATCGTAGCTCGGCAAAGCCGCTGTAGCCAGACTGCCTCTCTAGATTCCTCCTCTCTGGGCAGGGCATTTCTGAAAGAAAGGCAGCAGCCCCAGGCAGGGGCTTATGGATAAAACTCCCATCTCCCTGAGACAGACGACCTGGGGGAAGGGGTGGCTGTGGGTGCAGCTTCAGCTGACTTAAACTTTCCTGCCTGCTGGCTCTGAAGAGAGCAGTGGTTCTACCAGCACAGCGCTTGAGCTCTGCTAAGGGACAGACTGCCTACTCAAGTGGGTCCCTGACCCCCAGGCCTCCTGATGGGAAGATACCTCCCAACAGGGGCCAACAGACACCTCATACAGGACAGTTCCGGCTGGCAACTGGCCCACGCCCCTCTCAGACGAAGCTTCCAGAGGAAGGAGCAGGCAGCAATCTTTGCTGTTTTGCAGCATCCACTGGTGATACCCAGGCAAACAGGGTCTAGAGTGGAACTCCAGCAAACTCCAGCAGACCTGGAGAAGAGGAGACTGACTGTTAGAAAGAAAACTCCCAAGCAGGAAGCAATAGCATCAACATCAACAGAAAAGATGACCACTCAAAAATTCCATCTGAAGGTCACCAACCTCAAAGACAAAAGGTAGACAAATCCATGAGGATGAGGAAAAACCAGCACAAAAAAGCTGAAAATTCCAAAAACTAGAATGCCTCTTCTCCTCCAAAGGATCACAATTCCCCGCCAGCAAGGGAAGAAAACTGGACGGAGAATGAGTTTGATTAATTGGCAGAAGTAGGCTTCAGAAGGTGGGTAATAATAAACTCCTCTGAGTTAAAGGAGTATGTTCCAATTCAATGCAAGGAAGATAAGAACCTTGATAAAAGGTTACAGGAACTACTAACTAGAATAACTAGTTTAGAGAAGAACATAAATGATCTGATGGAACTGAAAAACACAGCATGAGAACTCTGTGAAACATACACAAGTATCAATAGCCAAATCAAGCAGAAGAAAGGGTATCAGAGATTGAAGATCAACTTAATTAAAGCATGAAGACAAGATTAGAGAAAAAAGAATGAAAAGGAATGAACAAAGCCTCCAAGAAACATGGGACTATGTATGGAAACCAAACTACGTTTCATTGGTGTACCTGAAAGTGATGGAGAGAATGCAACCAAGTTGGAAAACACACATCAGGATATTATCCAGGAGAACTTCCTCAACCTAGTAAGATAGGCCAACATTCAAATTCAGGAAATACAGAGAACACCACGAAGATACCCTTGAGAAGAGCAACCCCAAGTTTTAAATGAAGGAAAAATGTTAAGGGCAGCCAGAGAGAAAGGTCAGGTTACCTACAAAGGGAAGCCCATCAGACTAACAGCAGATGTCTCTGCAGAAGCCCTACAAGACAGGAGAGTGGAGGTCAACATTCAACATTCTTAAAGAAAAGAACTTTCAACCCAGAATTTCATATCCAGCCAAACTAAGCTTCATAAGTGAAGGAGAAATAAAACCCTTTACAGACAAGCAAATGCTGAGGGATTTTGTCACTACCAGGCCTGCCTTACAAGAGCTCCTGAAGGAAGCACTAAATATGGAAAGGAAAAACCACTACCAGCAACTGCAAAAACATATGAAAATGTAAAGACCATCAACACTATGAAGTAACCATGTCAATTAACTGGCAAAATAACCAGCTAGCATCATAATGATAGGATCAAATTCACACATAACAATATTAACCTTAAATGCAATTTGGCTAAATGCCCCAATTAAAAGACACAGACTGGCAAATTGAATAAAGAGTCAAGACCCATCAGTGTGCTGTATTCAGGAGACTTATCTCACATACAAAGAGATACATAGGCTCAAAATAAAGGGTTGGAGGAAGATTTACCAAGCAAATGGAAAGCAAAAAAATAAAAAAACAAAAAACAAAAACCAGGGGTTGCAATATTCATCTCTGATAAAACAGACTTTAAACCAACAAACATAAACAAAGACAAAGAAGGGCATTACATAATGGTAAAGGGATCAATGCAACAAGAGCTAACTATCCTAAATATATATGCACCTAATAGAGGAGCACCCAGATTTGCTAACTATCCTAAATATATCTGCACCTAATAGAGGAGCACCTGGATTCACTAACTATCCTAAATATATATGCACCTAATAGAGGAGCACCTGGATTCACTAACTATCCTAAATATATATGCACCTAACAGAGGAGCTCCCAGATTCATAAAGCAAGTTCTTGGAGACTTACAAAGAGACTTAGACTCCCATACAATAACAGTGGGAGACTTTAACACCCCACTGTCAATATTAGACAGATCAATGAGACAGAAAATTAACAAGGATATTCAGGACTTGAACTTAGCTGTGGACCAAGTGGACCTGATAGACATCTACAGAACTCTCCACCCCAAATCAACAGAATATACATTCTTCTCAGCACATCACACTTATTCTAAAATTGACCACATAGTTGGAAGTAAAACACTCCTCAGCAAATGCAAAAGAACACAAATCATAACAAACAGCCTCTCAGACCACAGTGCAATCAAATTAGAACTCAGGATTAAGAAAATCACTCAAAACTGCACAACTACATGGAAACTGAACAATCTGCTCCTGGATGACTAGTGGGTAAATAACGAAATTAAGGCAGAAATAAATAAGTTCTTTGAAACCAATGAGAATAATGACAAAACTTACCAGAATCTCTGGGACACAGCTAAAGCAGTGTTTAGAGGGAAATTTATGGCACTAAATCCCCACAGGAGAAAGTGGGAAAGATCTAAAATCGACACCCTAACATCACAATTAAAAGACCTGGAGAAGAAAGAGCAAACAAATTCAAAAGGTAGCAGAAGACAAGAAATAACTAATTCAGAGCAGAACTGAAGAAGATAGAGATATGAAAAAAACCCTTCAAAAAAATCAATGAATCTAAGAGCTGTTTTTTTGAAAATATTAACAAAATATATAATCTGCTAGCCAGACTAATAAAGAAGAAAAGAGAGAAGAATCAAATTGACACAATAAAAAATGATAAAGGGGATATCACCGCTGATCTTACAGAAATACAAACTATCATCAGAAAATACTATAAACAACTCTATGCAAATAAACCAGAAAATCTAGGAAAAAAAAGGATAAGTTCCTAGACACATGCACCCTCCCAAGATTAAACCAGGAGGAAGTTGAATCCCTGAATAGATCAATAACAAATTCTGAAATTAAGGCAGTAATTAATAGCCTACCAACCAGAAAAAGCCCAGGACCAGATGGATTCAGAGCCGAATTATACCAGAGGTACAAAGAGGAGCTGGTACTATTCCTTCTAAAACAATAGAAAAAGAGGAACTCCTCCCTAACTCTTTTTATGAGGCCAGCATCATTCTGATAGCAAAACCTGGCAGAGAAACACACACAAAAAGAAAATTTCAGTCCAATATCCCTGATGAACATTGATGTGAAAATCTTCAACAAAATTCGTCAAACCAAATCCAGCAGCACATTAAAAAGCTTATACACCACGATCAAGTCAGCTTCATCCCTGGGATGCAAGGCTGTTTCAACATATGCAAATCAAGAAATGTGATCTATCACATAAACAGAACCAATTATAGCAACCACATGATTATCTCAATAGATGCAGAAAAGGCCTTTGATAAAATTCAACACCCCTTCATGCTAAAAACATTCAATAAACGAGGTATTGATGGAATGTATCTCAAAATAATAAGAGCTGTTTATGACAGACCCACAGCCAGTATCATCATGGATGGGCAAAAGGTGGAAGCATTCCCTTTGAAAATCGGCACAAGACAAGGATGACCTCTCTCCCCACTCCTATTTAACATAGTATCGGAAGTTCTGGCCAGGGCAATCATGCCAGAGAAAGAAATAAAGGGTATTCAAATAGGAAGAGAGGAAGTCAGATTGTTTCTGCTTGCAGATGACATGATTGTATATTTAGAAAACCCCATCGTCTCAGCTCAAAAACTCCTTAAGCTGATAAGCAACGTCAGCAAAGTCTCAGGATACAAAATAATGTGCAAAAATCACAAACATTCCTATACACCAGTACTAGACAGAGAGCCAAATCATGAGTGATTGCTACATAGGGAATAGAATACATAGGAATACAGCTTACAAGCAATGTGAAGGACCACTTCAAGGAGAACTACAAACCACTGCTCAAGGAAATAAGAGAGGACACAAACAAATGGAAAAACATTCCATGCTCATGGATAGGAGGAATCAATATCATGACAATGGCCATACTGCCCAAATTAATTTATAGACTCAATGCTATCCCCATCAAGGTACCATTGACTTTCTTCACAGAATTAGAAAAAGCTATTTTAAATTTGTTATGGAACGAAAAAGAGCCCATACAGCCCAGACAATCCTAAGCAAAAAGAACAAAGCTGAAGGCATCACGCTACCTGACTTCAAACTATGCTACGAGGCATGGTACTGGTACCAAAACAGATATGTAGGCCAATGGAACAGAACAGAGGCCTCAGAAATAGCATCACACATCTACAACCATCTGATATTTGACAAACCTGACAAAAACAAGCAATGGGGAAAGGATTCCCTATTTAATAAATGGTGTTGGGAAAACCGGCTAGCTATGTGCAGAGAACTGAAACTGGATCCTTTCCTTTCACCTTATACAAAAATTAACTCAAGATAGATTAATGATTTAAATGTAAGACCTAAAACCATAAAACCCTAGGCAAAAACCTAGGCAATACCATTCAGGACATAAGGCATAGGCAAAGACTTCATGACTAAATCACCAAAAGCAATGGCAACAAAAGCTGAAATTGACAAATATGAACTAATTAAACTAAAGAGCTTCTGCACAGCAAAATAAACTATCATCAGCGTGAACAGGCAACCTACAGAATGGGAGAAAATTTTTGCAAACTTTCCATCTGACAAAGGGCTAATATCCAGAATCTAGAAGGAACTTAAATTTGCAAGAAAATTTTTAAAAACCCCATCAAAAAGTGGGCAAAGGACGTGAACAGACACTTCTCAAAAGAAGACACTTAAATGGCCAACAAACATAGGAAAAAAAGCTTATCATCACTGATCATTAGAGAAATGCAAATAAAAACCACAATGACATACCATCTCAGGCCGTTAAAATGATGATCATTAAAAAGTCAGGAAACAACAGATGCTAGAGAGGATGTGGAGAAATAGGAATGCTTTTACACTGTTGGTTGGAGTGTAAATTACTTCAACCATCGTTGAAGACAGTGCGACGATTCCTCAAGGACCTACAACTAGAAATACCATTTGACCCAGCGATCCCATTACTGAGTATATACCCAAATGATTTTAAATCATTCTACTGTAAAGACACATGCACACGTATGTTTATTGCAGCACTGTTCACAATAGCAAAGACTTGGAACCAACCCAAATGCCCATCAAGGAGAGACTGGATAAAGAAAATGTGGCACATATACACCACTGAATACTATGAAGCCATAAAAAAGAATGAGTTCATGTCCTTTGCAGGGACATGGATGAAGCTGGAAACTATCATTCTCAGCAAACTAACACAGGAACAGAAAACCAAACACTGTATATTCTCACTCATTAGTGGGAGTTGAACGATGAGAACATATGGGCACAGGGAGGGGAATCATCACACACTGGGGCCTGTTGGGGGTGCGGGGCAAGGGGAGGGATAGCCATAGGAAAAATACCTAACGTAGATGATGGGTTGATGGGTGCAGCAAACCACTATGGCACATATATACTTATGTAATAAACTGCACGTAATGCGCATGTAAAATAAAAAAGGAAAAAAAAAGAAATGAAACAATTTTTAAATTTAATCTATCTCAGGTAAGTAAGGAATAATTGTATTCTAAAAATATGGTAGCAAATATAATTTCTAAACCTAAATTCATGTTAAATGTGAAGTAGCATTTTTTTTCAGGTAGAGATTTATAAAGCAGAAATGTTATTGCTTTTATTGATAGTTAAGAAAAATATAAATTAGAACAAAGTACAAAAAGTGCCTAAAATCATAATATATACTTATGAATCTCACTACAAGTTAATATGTTGGTGTGTAAATTTTCTTTCAGATATGTAGCAATATATTTGAACACACAGGTTATTTTTATAAGAATGGGTTCATGTTGTACATGTTGCTCATTCATCTGCTATGAAGTGCTTTTTATGCCTCGGATTACAGATATGCTTCCTCCATTTTATCTCATCATATTCCTTTATTTGAATGTACCATAATTCATGTACTCAATTTTATTATTGCAGGCAATTTTGGTTGTTTCTACTTTTATTTTCTTTTTATAAATTATATTGTTGTCATCATTAGTATACATATGTCTTTATGCACTTGTTTGATTATTTCCCATGTATGAATTCCTAAAATAAAATTGCCTGGCAAATGAGAAGGTATTTTGGTAACCTCCTCACATAGATTTAGAATAATATTATTTTTCCATTTTATTCCACCATCTTATCCAAGCATCACCCTGACATCAAGGCACTTTAAAATGCTTACTTTATTTATTTATTTATCAACTTTTATTTTAAGTTCCAGGGTACATGTGTGGGATGTGCAGGTTTGTTATGTGGTAAACGTGTGCCATAGTGGTTTGCTGCGCTGATCAACACATCACCTAAGTATTAAGCCCAGCACCCATTAGTTGTTCTTCCTGATGCCCTCCCCAACTCTTCCCCACCCTGACAGGCCCCTGTGTGTGTTGTTTTCCTCTATGTATCCGTGTGTTCTCATCTTTCAGTTCCCACTTATAAGTGAGAACCTGCTGTGCTTGGTTTTCTGTTCCTGTGTTAGTTTGCCGAGGATAATGGCTTCCAGCTCCATCCATGTCCCTGCAAATGACATGATCTCATTCCTTTTTACAGCTGCATAGTATTCCATGGTGTATATGTACCACATTTTCTTTATCCAGTTTATCATTGATGGGCATTTGGGTTGATTCCATGTCTTTGCTATTGTGAATATTGCTGCAATGAACATATGTGTGCATGTATCTTTATAGTAGAAGGATTTATATTCCTTTGGGTATATATCCAGTAGTGGAATTGCTGGGTCAAATGGTATTTCTGGTTCTAAATCTTTGAGGAAGTGCCACACTGTGTTCCACAATGAATAAACTAATTTACATTTCCACCAACAGTGTATAAGCGTTTGTTTTTCTCCACAACCTCACCAGCATCTGTTGTTTCTTGACTTTTTAATAATCACCATTCTGACTGGCATGAAATGGTATCTCATTATGGTTTTTATTTGCATTTCTGTAATGATCAGTGATGTTGAGCTTCTCATATGTTTATTGGCTGCATGAATGTCTTCTTTTGAGAAGTGTCTATTCATGTCATTTGCCCACTTTTAAGTGGAGTCTTTTTTTTTCTTGTAAATTTGTTTAAGTTCCTCATAGACTGGATATTAGACCATTGTCAGATGGCTAAATTGTAAAAATTTTCTCCCATTCTGTAGGTTGTCTGTTCACTCTGATGATAGCTTCTTTTGCTGTGCAGAAGATCTTTAGTTTATTTAGATCTCATTTATCAAGATTTGCATTTGCTGCAATTGCTTTTGGTGTTTTCATCATGAATTCTTTGCCATGCATATATCCTGAATGGTATTGTCTAGATTTTCTTCTAGGGTTTTTATAGTTATGGGTTTTACATTTAAATCTTTAATCCATCTTGATTTAATCTTTGTATAAGGTATAAGGAAGGGGTCCAGTTTCAGTTTTCTGCATATGGCTAGCCAGTTCTCCCAGCACCATTTATTAAACAGGGAATCCTTTCTCCATTGCTTGTTTTTGTCAGTTTGTCAAAGATCAGATGGTTGTAGGTGTGCAGTCTTATTTCTGAGTTCTCTATTCTGTTCCATTGGTCAGTGTGTCTGTTTTTGTACCAGTACCATGGTGTTTTGGATACTGTAGCCTTGTAGCATTGAAGTCGGGTAGTGTGATGCCTCCAGCTTTGTTCTTTTCACTTAGGATTGTCTTGGTTATATGGACTCTTTTTTAGTTCCATATGATTTTTAAAATAGTTTTTTTTCTAATTCTGTGAAGAATGTCAGTGGCAGTTTAATGGGAATGGCATTGAATCTACAAATTACTTTGGGCAGTATGGCCATTTTCACAATATTGATTCTTCCTATCCACGAGCGTGGAATGTTTTTGCATTTGTTTGTGTCCTCTCTGATTTCATTGAGCACTGGTTTGTAGTTCTCCTTGAAAAAATCCTTCACATACCTTGTTAGCTGTATTCTTAGGTATATTATTCTCTTCTTAGCAATTGTGAATGGGAGTTCATTCATGATTTGGCTCTCTGCATGCCTGTTGTTTGTGTACAGGAATGCTAGCAAATTTTGCATATTAATTTTGTATACTGAGACTTTGCTGAAGTTGCTTATCAGCTTAAGAAACTTTACAGCTGAGATGTTAGGATTGTCTAGATATAGAATCATGTCATCTGCAAAAAAGACAATTTGAACTCCTCTCTTCCTATTTAAAAACCTGTTATTTCTTTATGTTCCTTGATTTCCCTGGCCAGAACTTCCAATGCTGTGTTGACTAAGAGTGGCGAGAGAAGGCATTCTTGCCTTGTGCTGGTTTTCAAGGGGAATGCTTCCAGTTTTTGCCCATTCAATATGATATTGGTTGTGGGCTTATCATATGTGGCTCTTATAATTTTGAGGTATGTTACTTCAATATCTAGTTTATAGAGAATTTTTAATATGAAGAGATGTTGAATTTTATCAAAGGCCTTTTCTGTGTCTATTGAGAAAATCATGTGGTTTTTATTTTTAGTTCTGTTTACGTGATGAATTACATTTGATTTGTGTATGTTGAACCAACCTTGCAATCCACTGATGAAGCCAAGTTTATCATAGTGGATAAGCTTTTTGATGGGCTGCTGGATTCAGTTTGCCAGTATTTTATTGAGGATTTTTGTATCCATATTCATCAGGGATATTTGCCTGAAGTTTTCTTTTTTTGTTGTATCTCTGCCAGATTTTGGTATCAGGATGATGCTGGCTTCATAAAATGAATTAGGAAAGAGTCTCTCCTTTTCAGTTGTTTGGAATAGTTTCAGGAGAAATGGTACCATCTCCTCTTTGTACCTCTGGTAGAATTCAGCTGTAAATCCATCTGGTCCTAGGCTGTTTTTGGTTGGTAGGTTAAACATGCTTACTTTCTTTAAGCTAGGTTTATTCAGATTTTTATTCTCAATATTAGGTATATGTCAGTTCTGAATTTTGATTAGTAAATACAAATCAGAAATACACCAAAGTCAGTGAACAAATTTATCTCACAAAATTATGTGTTCCTTTCATCATTTGTATTTTTTTTAGTATGGAAGTCTACAGACGACCTTATTGAATATTTTAAAATCCCTCATTCCTATCACTTTATTCATTCTGAGCTATGGTGGCCATATAAAATGAGAAACTCCCTCTTTTCTCCCAGAACTTATTAAATAAAGAATAGACCATTTATTTAACTAGTTACAGTGAGCCTACTTAATTATTGATTACCTACTAAATGTCAGGATATTATTTTCAGAGGTTTTAATAAAAAAGCAAACATGGTTTTGCTTCTATCTATCTATCTATCTATCTATCTATCTATCTATCTATCTATCTATCTCTGTCCACAGGTACACAGGTATATATTTACATTACCCACAGTTAATGATATTATATCTTCTTTTCCAACAGTAGCGCTCATTTTTTTTTTCTAATTTATGTACTTTCATTTTGTCTCTCCTTTTAAAATATGTAGTGAGGGAAGGACATAGTATTATCTCAAATGTGACAAATTCAAGGCAAGTGTGATAACTCCTTCTTAGTATATCCATAGCAGATATTATTAATAAGTTGTGTCATTTTTTTCCTTTTAAGACCAGAGATAGCATCAAGACTCTTAGTACAGGGCTTCAGTGAACACCACCAATATTTTCTTCATTTCTCATTTTCTACTGAAAACAAATAGAACTGATGGACCATTTAAAACAACAAAAATGTGTTAATAGTAGGTTGTTGTACCTCAGGGGATCACATTTATGGTTGCTTGATAAAATATAAAAGTCAATTAAGTAAACCCCAGATAAGCAACACGATGTTTTTTTTGTTTCTGGGTTTTTTTATTTTGCTTTGTTCAAGTGTGTTCCAAATATTGTTAGTGGACATACTTATCCTAAAATTATTTGTATTTATCTAAAATTTTTTATTTCAATTTCTTGGCTAAGTTTGGCAAATCAAAGAATTTTTTTTTTCTGTATGTTAGAAAAATGGCTGGAAAAATATAAAATTATAATAACTACTAAAAGTTGTTCCATAAATTTAATACATAATAAGAACAAAAATAAGCATCCAGAAGAGATTAAATGACCCGAAGTTCTGCAAGACTTGTTAAATAAGGTATTACAATATAAAAATAAAAGAATGATTTTAACAGAAGGAGTTATAGTTTTCTAAAATCTATCAGAATATAATGTTTTGGACCATTTTTGAGCCACTATATAAGAATGTATGATGGGTATGTTTTTCTATGTGTGTATACAGTACACATATACATGTGTGTGCATGTGTGTATGTCTGCAGTATCATATATGATGAAAATATAAGATATTTGGTAAACCATTATGTATAACAATCTCATGTTTGAGAAAATATATATGCATGCATGTATATGAAAGATATCCCCAATTTTATTGTATTTTATTGTATTTATCTTTGGGCAGCAGCATATGAATCATGTTCACTTTCTCTTGAATACCTAGTTGAACTGTCTTTTATACTGACATTTATAATTAGAATGCCTGTAAAGCTATTTTATTTTAACAACAGCAACAAAAATACTAGCTACTCAAATAATAGAGAAAATAAAGTCATTGAGTTAAATTTTACCAATACTTAATCAATTACTGTCCAAATGAGAATAACCTTGAGGCAACAGACTTTGTATATTCCTGTTTAATTGATAAAGCCACTCTAGTTATAATATGCATCCTGAGGACATGGTGGCTGATACTATTAAATACAAATTTTTATAAGTTTTACCAGAATGAAGTAGTAGCTATAAAATGAAGTACTAAAATCAAAAAACGTACTTGTCACTTACACAAAGGCAACTAGCTGTATAATGAGATCAGACAGAAGATAAAGATTCCACGGTATCTGAGAAACCTGAGTTTAAACCTCAGCTGTTCTAATTTTTCAGACCGTGTGATTTTGGGTTAATTACTTAACCTTCATCAGCATCAATTTTTTCAACTACAAGTAAAACAGTAGCACTTCATTGTTAAAACTCTGAATTATAATAGGTACTGACAATGTTCACTTTACCAGTTTCTCATTAACTTTCTTACTCTGACTTCTCACCACTCCCAATGCTGGTGCCATCTCTTCTGTCATCTACCATCCTACTTTGACCATAAAAGGTAGGTGATGAGTAAAGCAAAATGCACAAAGGGCTATGTCTTACTTGTTATCTTCCTTATGGACTATGATCAGTGAATGAGTATTGATAAGGCAATATTTTATTTAGGAGCAATGGACAGGGCATTATTTAAATTTTAGATTGTTGGTGACATAGTCATTCGACTCCTTATTTTTAATCATGTTTTATGTTGATATTACTTTTTTAATTGTTGTGAAAGAATGCTTTTTAGACACCGCTTTACTTTGTCAGAATTCCAGGTCAGCATCTGGCACATGAGTTGACCTTGAAAAAGCCCATCAAACAGTGATTTACAATTTCCTCCTTCATAAGATGAGTTATTGATAATAATTTATTAATTAATAAATGATATTATTTATACAAAATTTATATAAACTTATATAATATTATGTATATAAAATTTATACAAAATTATTGATGTAAATTAATAATTTATTCTAACAATAAATTCCAGTAAGTGAAATGGAAGCCGTTCATACTCTGTGACATGATTAAGGAAAAATATTTGGTGGGATTAGTTTCACCCCTTTATACTTAACCTTAGGGCATTTATTATCTATGAAATAGAAATTAGTCATTCTCAGAGGAGGATTGTATATAAACCTTGCAAAATGAAGATTATATAGGAACATAAAACATTAAAAAGACAAAAATAATAGAAAGAAATTTGTGGGCTACAAAACATTTTAAACTATTCCAAAATACATTTTTCACTTTGTGTTTTCTATTTAAAACAATAATTCTTAATGTATAGTTTGGAATTGTAACCAAATTAATTATTAAAAATGAAGAAAATAAAGAGCATAAATTGGAATATTTAAGCACGGTGGCTTACGCCTGTAATCCCAGCACTTTGGGAGGCCAAGGTGGGTGGATCACCTGAGTTCAGGAGTTCGAGACCAGCCCGGCCAACGTGGTGAAACCCCGTCTCTACCAAAAATACAAAAACTAGCCAGGCGTGGTGGCAGGCTCCTATAATCCCAGCTACTCAGGAGGCTGAGGCAGGAGAATCACTTGAACCCGGGAGGTGGAGGTTGTAGTGAGAGGAGATCACGCCTTTGCACTGCAGCCTGGGCAAGAAGAGCAAAACTCCGTCTCAAAAAAAAAAAAAGAAAGAAAGAAGAAGAATGAAGAGTGTTTCTTGTCAGAGGTGGGATCTCATCTGGGCCTTCACAACTTGAATGAAGAAAAGACATGGAGGAGGAAATTGCAGGCTCAAGTAAAAAGGCAAGAATAAAGTAGAAGTTTTAGTGGAGTTTCAGGGGAGAGTTGCACTTTTGAAAAACAGCAGGGAATATCATTGAATAAGTAGACTGGAGCCAGTTTGCCTGCTATTTTTTTTTAATTAGAATCTTATTAAAATGTATTAAAGCAATTTTTATAAAAAGTCAAATATAGTTCCCCTTCCTATTCTGGTAAGATGTTTCATCTCAAAGCTAGTTATCTCTAAGATGTTTGGCATTTCTGTTTGGTCTATAACACACATATACAAAAGTAGGAAATGCAAAACATTTATTTTTTCTTATGCAAAATAGGACATAGCATGAATGACAATTGCCCTAGCTACCTCAAATTTTGTAATAATCCAAATATTTCTATATTGTGTACCATAATTACTACCATAGTTTGAAACGGTTTTGTAATACATATACTCTCTTTGCCAAAAGGTTAAGAAAATAGACTCACACATAATTATCAGGAGCTATTTACCCCCAACTGAACATAATTATTGAAATCACAAGAACACAGATTTGAAAGGGACCCCAACGGGTTATCTAGCTCATGGTCTAATCTTCAAGGGTATACATTTAACCCACCACAATTTACCAATGTTTTTTTTTTTTCCATTTCTTAATCAAGTTAGTCCATTTTTCTTACTTTAAGCAGGATTGTTTAAAACCTCTCCTGATGAAAAAATTCTGTTTAGTAAATAAACCCCTCTGGAGAGAGACAGAGAGATTCCACAACAGCCCTTGGTATTTCGCTTTGGCTTGTGTTTAACAATGCTTGCTGAAAACATTTCTTCAGGATAGCTAAGGTAACTCCCCCATGCTTCTTCCACTGAAGACAATTCTGTCTAGTCTTGTGTGTTTCACTTACAGCAATAGAAGTATTACTTTATAGTTGCTATAATCTGCATTTAGGTGGGAAAGTATGGGTGATAGGTGCAAATCCCTTCCAACTGTAGTAAAAAATGATGGGGCGTGTATAAAGAGTGACATTATTAATGTTATTCTTTTTGACCCCCAAAAGTTTCATGTAGTTTTAACCTATAAATCTTTCCTTAAAAATAAAAACATCCTTCTTCCCCAGCCAGCTTCTAGGGGACCCATACTCACCTATGGTTGATCACATTTTGGTAGAGCCTATTTTTTTCTCTTGGTCATAGTCCAAGCTCTTACATTTTCCCTAAATTATTCCCATCATCATCATTATATTATTCTGTTTTCAGGGCCTTCAGTCCCACACTGTCTGCTAAGTAAGGGGTTTAAAAAATAATCTCATATGAATTGAACGTTACCTGTAGTGTAAACTGTACAATTTGTATATTTACATTTTAGAATTATTTGGAGGAATCAAATCTCAAACTAAGGATAACAATGGTAGTAATTTCAGGTTATCTGTTGAGAGATAAGGTATAAAGGTGCCCCAGAAACCCTTTGAACAGTGCTGGACACAGAGAAAATGCCCTATTCTATTAGCTATTGTTATTAGTTATGATGAAGATTGTGTTGGTGGTGGTATTGTTTAAATATGTTAGAGCAGGAGTTGTATCTTATTGCTATCTTTCTCCTGGAGTATAGTGCTCTGCTCTATTTAGAGTGGATGATCAGTGAGTGTGTATTAATAACACAATATTTTATTTAAGAGCAATGGATAGGATGTTATTTAAATTTTAGATTGTTGGTGAACTAGTCATTCAAACTATTTATTAATCTTTTAATTCTTCCTTGGCCATTCATCATTGCACATCCCTGTCATCCTTTGGAAGTTAGCTTGACTTTTTGGCTTGTTTTGGCCAATGAAATAAAGCCAGAATTGATAAATGACACTTGTGCACAGAAACTGTGAGCTTTGAGACTGAGAGTGTAATTTGTCACATTTTCTTTTCCTGCCTCAGTAGTCATGAATGTACTTCCCAAGATGGAACTTCTGTCACCCTGGGTCCCAAGGTCACTTGCTAAGCAGGATCTCATTTGAACACCTACTCTGGATATGTAAACTGGGTTAGAAATAAAAGTCTGTTGTTTTAAGCCACTAAGATTTTGGGGGTTTCTTTTTTACTGCGGCATAACTTGCCCTCTCTTGACTGATAACTGGCAACACACTTATTTGTGAAGAAAATATTTTTGCTACTAGACATGACTAAGCAAACTATTTTCTCTGCACACAAATAAATTATGTTCAGGTGTCACTCCACATAACTGATTGTGCCATGCCAACTTTCTCTAAAGTAAATGTGGTGAAATCCTTTCCTTACAAGGAAGAAACACAGCATCTGTTATATTTGAACGGGAAAACTACTTCTGGCTGCCTGTCCATAGTGCTGAATGGGGAATAAAATCTGTCTGGCTGTTTACGTCCTGAATTTTGGCACTGAGGAAGAATGTGAAAAGCTCAATTTACCTAGGATATTGTATCCAAAATTCCTTCTTCTCCCATCTTAGGCATTAAAAAGTATGCAGTGCAATGGCTTATCTTGCAACAGGTACAATTGCTAATTACTTGAGACTTTCAGGGACAAACAGAAAATCTTCTCTCTTAGTAACATCAAGAAAGACTGAAGGGTGGAGAAAATAATTCTCACTTCCATTTTTCAACCTCACGTACTTGATACTCCAATTAGAGACTCAGTGATATTTTTGAAATTTTATTTTCCTGCTTTTATGTATGAATATTGTTTTCTGTTTTAAGTGCTTCAAGAGATGCTACATCTTTAGAAGTCATTATTTTGTAATTTTTTGGTAAATAAATATAAGGAAATGTACATTTTTTACTCTTTAATAGGGATGAGTAGGAAACTAAGATGAAATACGTAGTTTCAGTGGAAAATAAGAGAGATACATGAAAAGTATTTTATTTTAAAGAACTGCCTCAAAATGTGTTTGTATCATCCCCAAAGTGCTGTTTTATTTTTTTACATTAATTTTACTATCTTGATATTAGGAATAAGATATGATCCAAACAATTGAAATGTGGATCAAAAATACTGATAATCTTAATTCAAAAGCTTTGTTAATCATACTAATATGAATTATTTTTAGGCCTGAAATCTGGTTTTAGATTATATTAGAGTAGGCCCATTTCTTTATGCAAATGGTAAATAGGGCTCTTTGTTAGTTCAATTTTAGATGAAATGAGTAAAGAAAGAGCACTTTCTGAAAACAGTAGTCATTTCATATTGTATTGTGGTTTACAGTGTTCCATTAAAAACACATGACATTGTTAGGCCTATTTTAGGCAGTCATACAGTCTGATTCACAAGGAAGAATTGATAATTCCTTCCATGTTTTACTTCTGTATATTTTTAGATTTTGTTTTCTGTATGTCATTTTCTTACTGACAGGAGGATGAGGAGAAAGGCAGGATGGGTTAAATGGATTCATTAGAATACACAAAAAGGCAGGGTCTCCATTGTTTTCAGACTATAGAGTAGGTGTGATAGGATGCTTTTTCAAATACGAATGGAAATTATTTTCATAAAATATCTACTATATCTCAATGCTTTTGTTGCATCATCTCCAATCTCCCAAATGTCTTCATATCCTTGTTCATATTTCACATACAAGCTAAAAAATTTCAATTATTTAAATGTATTTAAATTTAAAGCCATGTAGCTAGCAAATGACAAAACTGAATTCAAATTCAGTGTCTGTACTGGCTAAATCATGGATATGAGTTTTGAAAGATTATTCCCACTTTATATATCAAACTCTTTTCCAGTGGTATACAGGTTAGTTTTCTGAATGAAATATTAACTGTTATAAAACATATGTGTTAAGGATGAAGAAATCTTATTGGGGAATTACTATATAAACTCCAAAGCAAAGTTTCCAAAGGGCTTTTTCCCAAGGGCAAGTGTGTGCTTGTCCTAGAAATAGACATGTATATGTTTTACCCACCCCTAGTGACAGTAGAACACTCTGTTCTTTAAAATCTAGGGCTAACTTCAGGAAGGAGTGTTCAAACTGGATGAACCTACAATTATCAAAATCTCCTCCTAGCATTAAGAAGGCAGTCAGGACTCAGCAGGTATTTTTATTTGCTTATTTTTCTAATCAATTGAAAACACAGTCAAATTCTGGCTCTGTGACCTTGGGTATTTTGCTACCTAAGTTTCAGTTCTTCATTTGTAAGATATACCTATTTTTTCCATAGGATTGTTCTTTGGATTTATTTAAGTATCATATTTAAAGTTTCTATCACAGTGCCTGCCATAGTATGACCTTAAAATTGTATTTACTGAGAGCATGAGAGTATACATTTAGGAAAGGAATTGTATTATTACCATTATAGATTCCAAAGATATAACAGAGAATAAAACAAATTTCCTGCCCTAATTAAGCTTATAGTCTGGTAGGGGAAGATATTATATATTCTATTGGTTGAGTAGTACTCTGAATATAAATAAATAATAAATAAAACAGATTAAGGGGATTAGAGTGTTCCAGGGATTCTTTTTTACATAGGATAATCAAGGAGTCTCTGATAAGGTGCTATGTGAGTAGAGAACTACAGGAAATTTGGAAACCTGGAAGGAAAGCATTGTGGACAGAGAGACTGACTGGTGCAAAGGCATTGACATTAGAATACCTTCTGTAAATTCTAACAGTGGAGGGAGCAGGGAGGACAGTGGGAGATGAAAGCAGGAAGGCAATTGGGGAGCTGATCACGTGGGCCTTGGCTGCCATGCTGAAGGTAAGACATAAGCTGTATGATGAAAAGCCATTAAAGAGTTTTGAAGTGAGGAATGACTTGGTCTGACTCTCAGACTGAAAAGGCCGGAATCCTGGCTGGCAGATGATAGATTTTACGGACAAGGCTTGAAACAGGGAAATAAATCTGTAGGGGATTTAATAGTTTAGGTAGGACATGATGGTTGCTTGAATGAGTGATATTGATGAAGGAAGAAAGAAAAGATATTATGGATATTAAAGGTAGAACTGACGGACTTTGCCAGTAGATTCTTGTAGGATATGGGAGGTAGACAGGTACCAAGGATGATTCCAAGTGTTTTGGCCAGAACAACTGGAAGATTGAAGCTGTCATTTCCTGATGGGGAAGGCTGCTGGAAAGGAGCAAGTATGAATATGAAGAGAAATGAGTGGTAGCTAGATAAGGACCTAAGTTCAAGGGGAATAATTGTTGAAGATGAGTGACCTATAGCACAATATATATCACCAATCTGGATGTGAAATATATATATATATATGGAGTGATGTGGGATAAGGAAAAATTTGATGATGCAAAAGAGGAGCTGATGTCCTTGAGTACGTAAGAGACGGGATTTCTTAAAGCAGAGCAGAGGCTGGGCTGCCACAGAGATGCAGAGGGACAGCAGGGTGGATGTAGCCGACACAGGTAGTTAGGAATTTGCCTAAAATTTGCCATTGAAAGTAATGGCAAATCCGCAATTACTTTTGCCCCAACCTAATAGATTTGATGGTGGCGGGGGAACTTGGAATTTCTCTTAAATATAGAGCAAGTTTCTCCACTGAAGGAGTGGAGGAAGAGAGCAGGTGTTTATCAGTTTGCTAGGTCTGCCATAACCAAGTACCACAGAGGGGTTGATTGAAACAACTGAAGTTGATTTTCTCACAATTTTGGAGGCTGTAAGCCTGAGATCTAGTTACCAGCAGGGTTAGTGTCTTCTGAAGCTTCTCACCTTTGCTTGTGGATGGCCTTCTCCCTGTGATTTCATTCTTCATGTGGTCTTCCCTGTCTGTGTCCCTCCGGGTCTCATTTTAGCTTAATCACTTCTTTAAAGTCTCTATCTCCAAATATAGTCACATTCTGAGGTACTGGGCTTTAGGACTTCAACATATGGATTTTATATTAAGAGGGACATACATTAGCCCCTAACAAGGTATTTAAAATTCAAGGAAAGTATCATACTGTCTAGAATGGGCTAGGAAAATGTAAAATTGCAGAGCAGCATTTAGATTAATGTAGTAGACCATTCATAGTTGTAACGTGTAATATCTATAAGATTAAAAAATTCAAGGGACAATTAGGTTTAAATTTTAATAACTCTGTGTCAATTAAATTATTTTTTTTCTGAACATATACTCTGTATTCTAAGTAGTCCAGAAAATAAAATAGAAAATAATAGGAATGGCTCTAGATTTACTCAGTATGCACACACATTCAAAGTATATTCATCAAGTGCTGTATATTCATTATATCAGAAATTATGCCTACAGAGGGTGAAAATTAGAAAACTAGAAAGATGGGCTAGATTGGTAAAGTGAGCTTTCTACATCTTTTTCATTCTAGGAACTTCAGACTAAAATCCAGTCTGCCAATCTGTAATATATTTTTATATTCTCTAATAAAGTCTTGTGCTTTATTTGCCTCGGGTATTTAAAACATTGTTTTCACAATTTCTTTGTAGTTTATCTTTAAATTGATAGATATTTTCCAGAAATATTTTGATTTTATTTTGCAGTTCATTGTACTGTATTTTGTTTCATTTCCTTTCCAAATAGAGGGGAGTCTCTTTGGCTTTTTAGAAATCCTATTGTCTGTAATTATTCAATATACAATATTTAATTTTATAAATGTAAGGTTTAAAATACGTTAGAAAATAAAGTAAGCATTCAGTACATAATTTAACTATGACTTTGAAGAATAATTTTGTTTAGTTAACTTAGGATATTTATTTTGTTTCAGATAAGAAAGTGATAAACAAGTTTTATGCAAGATTGTTTTTAATGAGTTTTAAATAAACCAAGTTTTAATTTATATGAGATATAGTTGATTTGGTAAATAAAAATCTATCATTTTATCGTTAAATTAATCACCATTGATCACAATATATAGTTTAGGTAGGAGAAGATGGTTGTTTGAATGAGAGTGGTATTGATTAATAGGGTAGCATAATTTTGTTAGCTACACAAAGTACAATATTGATAATTTCCTAAGGCCTAAAATATTTATTTATATTTGGAAGAGTCTATCTCAATACAATATTAAAATAAGCAGAAGTGTACCTAAAATATTCACAAAATATAGATGCTAGCCAACTCAATAACTTTGTCTCTGAAAACATAGATTCTAAGCAAAAGTTTGAGAAAGTACATACATGTACTTTTAAACATATGTTTAAAGTAGACAGTGTGCCTGATCCATATCATAATTTTTTTCTAGTAAATGTAAACCTTTGTTGTTGTTAAGAGTTTTTCTATTTAAATATCATCATTTTATGAAGTAGGGGACTGACATACACTGTTTCAACATAACCTTTTTTTGTACTATTGATAGAGCATTTTTTGAACTTCTTGGTTATGCTATATGATAAAATATACAGTAGAGGTTAAAACATTATTTAAGATGTTTTTAAGAGATGTGAAATGTATGTGTAGGAAATACATTTTATGTCACACTGTTTAAATTATCTTTCTCAATACTTAGTAATTTGTCAGAAGTTTCTCTACAATTTCTTGTTACGTAGAGATTTGTCAGATGGCTTTACTTTTACTTCTTGGCAGGACTCCCTTGAATCTTTCAAATGAATGAAATTCTATGCTGCAAGTTGTACCACAGTCTACTTTTTTTCTCACATCTCTCAAACAATGAGACTTGGGATTTTACCAACTTCGAGTGTTTTAATATGCCCATAACCATGTTGGGTTATATACCAGTTGAAAATCTAATGAATTCTCCAGAAAAACAGAAAATTTACATACACTAAAAATGTTGCATACAAATTCAAACAATTCATGGATCCTCAAAAGACAATCCATGAATATTTATGGAATTCAAATTATAGTGCTTCTAGACCCACAAAGAAGCCTAGTTATAACAATTTTGACTTATCATCTTGAGGGAATATAATATACAGTGAGAATAAGAGAGGGGTTGTTTATGATGAACTGAAAGCTCACCATACTAAAAGTATGAAAAATGTAAAGCTCAAGATTATATATGTACTATAATTTCAATGATATAAAATGTGCATGCTCTGGACAAAACTTTAAAAAATCATGAGAAAAAGAAAAGCAGTTTTGAAAGAGTAGTAGGATTATGAATAAATTTTTCCTTTAAAAAATTCCTTTTAAGGCTCTATTATTTTGTATTAAAAAATAATACAGTAATAGGAGAAATCTACAAAAGAGACAACTGGACAAATGCAATAATCTCTTATCTATTCTCTGAGTATCCACTCTTGCTCCGTTTCTTTTCATTCTGTTGAATGAAGCTAAAATAATCTTTTTTTTTTTTTTTTTTTTTGAGGGAACATGATTCAGCCCATAACACTTTTATTATAGAAAAGCAACACTTACAAAAGTCATCATATTTCAGATTATTTTGTTAATATTTTAGAAGCTAAACAAATAGTTTAAACCCTGTTGGAAGTAGTTTATTTGAATTTCTATTTATGCATATATTTCTTTTTTGTGTGTGTGTGTGTGTGTGTTTTTAAAGCTTTTATTGCTCAAAATGTGCTTATATTAAACTATGTTATTGTTTTAAAGGGGACTGTTGTGGGTTGGGGGGAGGGGGGAGGGATAGCATTGGGAGATATACCTAATGCTAGATGACGAGTTGGTGGGTGCAGCGCACCAGCATGGCACATGTATACATATGTAACTTACCTGCACATTGGGCACATGTACCATAAAACCTAAAGTATAATAATAATAATAATAAAAGAAAAAAAAAAAAGAAAATAAGAAATGAAAAAAAAAAAAAAAAAAATCTCTCCAGGTGATTCTGATGTCCACTAAAGTTTGAGTACCTGTAGTTTAAGATTATTGTGCCTACTTTGCCAATTTAAAGAGTAGACCCTAGAAAGGTCTAATCTCAAACATTAGAGAAATCTAGATTCCTGCTTTAAAATAATCTTTTTTTTTTTTTTTTTTTTTGAGACTGAGTCTTGCCCTGTCACCCAGGCTGAAGTGCAATGGCGTGATCTTGGCTCACTGTAACCTATGCATCCCGGGTTCAAGCACTTCTCCTGCCTCAGCCTCCCAAGTGTCTAGGATTGACAGGTGCATGTCACCATGCCCAGCAATTTTTTGCATCTTTAGTAGGGACGGGGTTTCACCATGTTGGCCAGGCAGGTCTCAAACTCCTGACCTGGTGATCTGCCCGCCTTGGCTTCCCAAGGTGCTAGGATTACAGGTGTGAGCCATCACACCCAGCCAGCTAAAATAATCTTTAAAAAATTCCAATCTGGTTATACCACACCTCTAATTAAAACTCCTCAATGGTTTCTAATTCCTCTCAGAATAAAAATCCTGAATGGGTCTCCAAGGCTCCTCCTCCCACTGTTTCCTCCAGTTCACCAGCCTTTCCCAGAAAAAGGCTCTCTGCCTTTATATATGACTTTATGCATCCATTCTTTTGTCTTCCTTTCTTCTCTTCTAAACCTTACTCATCCTTTACACTTCAGCTCCACATTTACTTCTTCTTTGGGAAAGCTCCTATTGATCCTTCAGCTTGATCATACTTATAGTATTCCGAATTTTTATTTTATAGCATTTTTCGAGTGAATAAATCAAGAATAAGCCAATGACCCAGTTTATATTTGTATAGAATCTTATAAATATTAAAAATATTAAGTTTTCTCTACATAGGTAAAAATGAGGATGAAGCACTGCCGTACTCTGGCTAACTTAATCAATATTGGCAGCCTTCTCCCCTTATGATTAACATAGGCAAAGCAAAGCCTCTACAAGACAGTATGGCAATGAAATTACAAGAGTAAAGAACATGCTCAGTGAGTGAGTGGAGAAGAATTTTACAGTTAGGCTGATAACATGACCCCTAAACCTCCAGTGATTTTCATATATTCAAAAAGAGAAAGTCAATCAAGTTGTAAAAAGAATAATTTAAACACATTATCTGTTGTCATGTGGACACAATAACTGACTGGTTGAATCTGTACTTTTTTTAAAAGTTATGTAAGTACAGCTTTAGGTCATTTCACACTAGGGGTTTCAAATGGACAGAAAAATTTGCTCAGTGGGAGCTCTTCAGCATCACCCAAATGGTTGAAATAGGAACTATTTGCAGTTGCACCAAACAGGAAGTGTTGGTACAATTATACATAGAACCATTTGTGTGGACTTAACAGTTAAAAAATAGGAATATTTGTCATTCCCTACATTATACTTCAAGTAGCCTACATATAACAGAAAGATTGTGAAGTGATAGTATTTTTAGCTTTAACATCAGATATTTTTTGGAAGCTTCACTTTAGCAAATCTCATTTTGTAATTTAATATTGGCCACAATATGATATGCAGTAGAAAATACATACATTAGTTAAAAACAATAATTTCAAATCTGATTTTTAAAAAATCTCATTAGATTGCCAAAAATGGGCAAGTTGCTAAAATATGAAGGCCAATGAATCAGCAATTCAATAGCTTTTTCTAGGTCACCATGACAGAAAGAACCATTAACTACTTTGTTCTCTTCCTTCTGTAAACCAAGACTTACAAAGATTTTGCATCTTGAAATGCATCCCAGACAGCAGTCAATTTTCAATTTTGTCATCAAGTACAGTTACCAGCAGGATGCTGAATGCTGACAAAACATGTAATGATTGCTGCTTATGGAAGGGTAATTGGTATTCTGGATTTCAAAATGTTAAAATATTTGAGATGTGGGCAAAGATCTCATGATGAAAATACCAAAAGCAATTGCAACCAAAACTAAAATTGGCAAATGGAATCTAATTAAGCTAAAGAGCTTCTGCACAGCAAAAGAAACTATCATCAGAATGAACAGGCAACCTAGAGAATGGGAGAAAATTTTTGCAATCTAGCCACCTGAGAAAGGTCTAATATCCAGAATCTACAAGGAACTTAAACAAATTTACAAGAAAAAAACCAAACAATCCTATCAAAAGGTGGGCAAAGAATATGAACAGACACTTCTCAAAAGAAGACATTTATGGCCGGGTGCAGTGGCTCACATGCCTGTAATCCCAGCACTTTGGGAGGCCAAGGAGGGTGGATCACCTGAGGTCAGGAGGTCGAGACCAGCCTAACCAACATGGTGAAACCCCATCTCTACTAAAAATACAAAAATAGCTGGGCGTGGTGGCAGGTGCCTGTAATCCCAGCTACTCAGGAGGCTGAGGCAGGATAATCGCTTGATCCTGGGAGGCGGAGTTTGCAGTGAATTGAGATCGCACTACTGTGCTCCAGCCTGAGCAACAGAGCAAGACTCCGTCTCAATAAAAAAAAAAAAAGAGGCCATTTATGCGGCCAAGGAACATGTGAATAAAAGCTCAGCATCACTGATCATTAGGGAAATGCAAATAAAAACCACAATGAGATACCATCTCACGCCAGTCAGAATGGTGATTATTAAAAAGTCAGGAAACAATAGATAGTGGCGAGGCTGTGGAGAAATAGGAATGCTTTTACACTGTTGGTGGGAATGTAAATTAGTTCATCCATTGTGGAAGACATTGTGGTGATTTCTCAAAAACCTAGAACCAGAAATACCATTTGACCCATCAATCCCATTACTGGGTATATACCCAAAGGATTTTAAATCATTCTAGTATAAAGACACATGCACACATATGCTTATTGCAGCAGTATTTACAAGAACAAAGACATGGAATCAACCCAAATGCCAATCAATGATAAACTGAATACAGAAAATGAGATACATATACACCATGGACTACTATGCAGCCAAAAAGAATGAGATCATGTCCTTTTCAGGGACGTGGATGAAGCTGAAAGCCATCATCCTCAGCAGACAAACACAGGAACAGAAAACCAAACACCATGTGTTCTCACTCATAAGTGGGAGTTGAATAATGAGAACTCATGGACACAGGGAGGGGAATGACACACACCAGGGCCCATCAGGGGGTTGGGGGCAAGGGGAGTGAGAGCATCAGTACAAATAACTAATGCATGTGGGGCTTAAAACCTAGGTGACAGGTTGATAGATGCAGCAAACCACCATGGCACACGTATACCTATGTAACAAACCTGCATGTTCTGTGCATGTATCCCTGAACTTAAAGTTAATATATATATGTGTGTGTATATATAGTGACATAAATATATGTATATATGTGTATATACATATATGTATATGTGTGTATACATATATATACATATACGTATATATGTGACATAAATATGTCAAAATTTTTCATTTTTAAAATTGTTATTAATTTTAAAATTTCAATATATACATATAGAGAGAGAGAGAGAGTGAGAGAAAACCACTTAAGTTTAAAACCAGATTCAAAAAAAACTCTGTCATTTCTACCTAAATTTAGTCAAAGACTTTTAACATTCAAGTACTTTTTCCAAATTATAGACAACTTGATTCAGAGCATAGACATAGAATGTAAATGGAATAAAACATCTGAAGAAAGAAGTTTCCTTTCTCTGTATATGCTTTTTACTTATTAAACTAATTTTGCTTCACTTTAAAGGGAGAGAGTAAAATTTATCTGTCCTCCTTCAACCTAGTTGCTTTGCAAACGTACTTTATTATAACTGTTAAACAAAGAAAGTCTTCTTATCAATTGTTAGAAGTTTTAGCTTTCCAGAAATTGTGGTTAGAGTCAAGTTCATTAAGAGAACCATGCAATTAGGGATATGAATCTCTTCATTCTCTCTACCTGAAGAAATTTCTGATAGAAGATAACTTGGCAGGATAATTTCTATACAAATTTAATTTCCTCTTCAGTTTCTTAGCACCTAATTTTCTTCTTATAGCCTTTAAAAAACACTCACACATGTAAGAGGAGTAGCCAAGTCCAATGAAAAGTATGCAAATGCTTGTATAAGCACTTGTTACAAGTACTGTTGTGTTGCAATAGACTGCTCCAAAGATAGTTAGATTTTTAAACAATATTTTAGAAGAATGCAAAGCTCTACATTAGATGAAACAATATGGCTTAAAGGTTAGAATGTATTTGCTTCTGTGAAAAAGTTCTTAAGCTTTTGGTCTTTCTTCTTTACACTTTACATAAAACTATATCTATCTCACTGCTGTTATTAGAATCAATTTGCTAAACAACTAAACTGAAACTAATATTACAGATGGAGTACTTTCTCATCTTCTTAATAAAATGCTTACAGTAGCATCTAGTTTTTTCTGAAAAGATATGTCATTTTTCTATATTTAAAGATATGAATTACTTAAGTAGTATTAGCTTTGTTAATCATAAGAATACAAAGCTTCCTCCTCTCATCCCTTCTACCTGGTATTAATTTACAGATATTCCTATTCATAGCATAAATTTTTTCAAAAAGGGCATGTCACAAAGTTTCAGGCTTTTTTACTCTCTTTTACGTCTTGTGTTTCACCTCCCCAACATGGCCAGAAAGAACTGAAAACAATCTAATACTCATTAGATTTTGTTCATGTTCATTTACATGAACTTACTTCAGGGTTTTCTTGGGTGGTATTTGGGTGAGAGCTATTGATGTACACATTCACAGTACATTTCTAAATGCTTTATTACTCCCAGGAGTAGAAGACTTTGACTACTGGGTGAATGGTATATCATAAAGAAATACAATATTGGGTTGGAGTCTTATCGAAGAAACCTTATACAATATAGCTTCTTTTTCTTGGACCAACGCATAAAGCAATAAAAATTACACATTTTTGGTAAGTTAAGTTTTAATCTCAATTCAACAAATATTTATTGCGCACCTACTATATGCTATCTATAATATTCAAATGAGTCAAGTGTACTTTTATCTATTAAGACAATTATAATGTAAAATAATAACAATACATGTTAAAGTATGAATCACATGGGCAAATTGTGTTACTATAGTATAGGATCATTACAAACAAAAGGTGATGAGAGCCGTAAAAAGCAAATGAAACTAATATTTAAGAGTGCTTCTAGGCTGGGCACGGGGGCTCACACCTGTAATCCCAGCACTTTGGAAGGCTGAGGCGGGCAGATTACAAGGTCAAGAGATGGAGACCATCCTGGCCAACATGGTGAAACCCCGTTTCTACTAAAAATACAAAAATTAGCTGGGTGTGATGGCGCGCGCCTGTAGTCCCAGCTACTTGGGAGGCTGAGGCAGGAGAATCACTTGAACCTGGGAGGCGGAGGTTGCAGTGAGCTGAGATCAAGCCACTGCACTCCAGTCTGGCGACAGAGGAAGACTGTCTCAATAAAAAAAAAAAAAAAAAAAAAAAAAGTGCTTCTAAATGCCAGGTATTTTAGACCTCTCTAGGTAAGATGAGGGCACATCTGTCTGGATAGGGGAGGGCAGTGGAGATAGGCATGCTCATTTGAAAATTTCAGGTAGAGTATCAAAAGAAGTTTGTGAAGGCAGTGGCAGTTCATATGCTGATGAATTATGATTTGTAATTTGTGACACTTTCAAACTGACAGAGAATATGACTTGTTTTTCTCACATTTCCTAGCTTTGTCTTATTGGTGTTATCTACTTTATTGTGACTCCCTATGATTAGACAGGGATGGAAGCAAAAACTACATTACTCCTATCCTGAAACAGAATTAGGGAGACAAAATCCTCACCCATCACATTCCCCAGGTAACCCAGAGCATACAGGAATCGTCTCCACTATTTAGAGTGACTAGTAATGGCAGTAGTAACAAAAGTAGTAGTACTAGTAGTAATGAGAGTATACAAATAAGCACAGCTGCCATTTATTGAACTCTTAGTATATGCCCAGGAATATGTTCACATTGATTACATCATTATTTATCTTTACAGTTCCCCATCAGGATATGTTTTATGTCAAATCATTTATAAGTGAAAGAAAGTAACTTCTGCTAGATTAAACATACAGGACAAATTTATTATTAGATAAGGGGATGTTTCACGAACCAGAGATGGTCAGCATAACTAGCCCTCAAGAAGGCAGAAGCATCAGGACCTGACAGTACATTAAGATCTCAGGAAGGAGACTCCCTCAGTCTCTTACCTTTGCTTTTCTGTCTATATCTGTAGCTTGACTTTCTATTTCTTTGTACACATGACAAGAGAAAGGTAGTCACTTTACGGCTTCAGGAGGCTAACCAACATTAATTGCTATCTCTCAAGCCCCATTCTAACATTTCAGGAAAGAATATATGACTATAAGAGCTTGGGTCAGATATGCAAAACTGAGCCAAAAAAATTAGCTAATATATCAAGTTCACTTAGAACACATACGGAGGAAGAGTGCTCAGAGAAAGAAAACTTGTATGCATTCTGCAGTGTAAGAATGATAAAAAAAAAAGAGTAAGTAATTTGCCCAAGTTCACACGGCAAATAAATGGCAAAATGTGATTTAAAATATAGATTTTTGTCTGAGTGGTTTTCATTGAATGCTACCCAAGTAGCTCTCACTGAAGTCTGTTGACTCTTGTGTTAGTTTCCTACTGCTGGTAGGAAATGATCAAGTAACAAGTTGCCATAAACATAGTGTCTTTAAACATAAATTTATCTGATGGTTCTGGAGGTTAGAAGCCTTAAGTGGGTTGTTAGGTCTGTGTCCCTTCTAGAAGATCTAGGGATAATCCATTTCCTTTCCTTTTATTGCCTCTAGAGTCCACCTGCTTTCCTTGGCCTGGGGCCCCTTACTTGCACCATTCTGACCTCTGCTTTTGTCATCACATCTCCCTCCCTCGAATTCTCCTCCTCCTCTCTTAAAATAACCCTTGTGATTGCATTGGTTTCACCCGATAATGCCAGAATAAACTCCCCATCTCAAAATTCTTAATTTAATCAAGTCTTTAAGGTCTCTTTTGCCATAACATATTCACAAGTTCCTGAGATTCGGGTGTAGACATCTTTGAGGAGGCCATTATTCCAAGTACCATGACTCTCTAGAGGCTAGTCTAAGTAATTGCTACTTAGTACTGCACTTTAGGATTTACATTTTAGTCTTTTTACAACATCACGTTCTACCTATTTCTTATTATTTTTATTTATCTGTGATGATGACTTTGTTTGACAAAAAGTACTATTTTTTTCTGTTTCATCTTAAAGTTTCTTGAGATTCTGCCATGCTTATAAGAATTAATATTTTGGCTGGGTGCGGTGGCTGACACCTGTAATCCCAGCACTTTGGGAGGCCGAGGCGGGCGGATCACGAGGTTAGGAGATCCAGACCATCCTGGCTAACACAGTGAAACCCTGTCTCTACTAAAAATACAAAAAAAAAAAAAAAAAAAAAATTAGCCAGGCATGGTGGCGGGTGCCTGTAGTCCCAGCTACTCGGGAGACTGAGGCAGGAGAATGGCGTGAACCCGGGAGACAGAGCTTGCAGTGAGCCAAGATAGCACCACTGCACTCCAGTCTGGGTGACAGAGCGAGACTCCACCTCAAAAAAAAAAAAAAGGAATTAATATTTCTTGGTCCTGATAATTCCCAGATGCTTCATTTCTAGTGTAACTCATTCATTATTTGAGATGGATTTTGAAGCAGAGTTCTAATTTTGACAAAGATGAGAGCAAAGGGGCCATTAAATTGGAAGGATTTTTATGAACAAAGCTGCCAGAGCAATGTATACATGGAATAAGATTAGAAAAGTCTGTTATCGAGTCTGTAGGGATTATTTAACGGAAGGATGAGAGAGTAAAAGTAGATTGGGAGCCATATCATAAATTTTTTCAAACTGATCTGTAATGCATTTATGTAATGTGATTGATGGGAAAATGATAATTACTCAAAATTAAGTATTTTACAAATTCATTACTTTTAAATGTATTTTTGTGTAGAAAAGGCCCATTTAAAAATGTTTGCCATTCTTTATGTACACATGGGTTCCTCCTCTAAGATTTCAAACACGGTCTTTTAAAAATAATTGTAATATTTATTGTTTTGAAACAGACAAACATACACGCACACCATCATCAACACATTAGCAAGACCTCATGCAAGGCTGGATATAAAACATGGTTGGAATACCATAGACACATACTCTTAAACGAAGTCTTGTTTATTCTACTTATACCATTCTGTAGTTCTAATGATTTTTAATAGTATTAACTGGTTTTCTGAATGCAGGTACTTGTCTGTATGTAAAGTGTTAGGTAGTAGTTACCTAATGGGCAAAATATATACTCGTTTCCATTGTATTCATCTTGAGTATAACTATTCATACTTATGTTAACAAAAATAAACTTAATTTTACTGTTATTAAAAACCAGCTATGAAAGTATTTAATGGCTACAAGTCAGCTTTGGAGCAAAAGCAGGTTCCTTGAATTTGAGCTCACAGTCTAAATGAACTATTTTGGCATCCATGAGATTAAAATGATTAAATTACTTCTCTCCTGTGTCTTATATTCACATAGGAAGTTTTGTACTTTTGCTTAACCACAGAATACTTTACCCTCTAGAAGGGGAAAAGAAAGTAATTCCATAGCTAATGAAAGGGACATTGTGTTCTGTGTAACTTAATGTTTCCTCTAGATTTACTATTTTAGAAAGGGTTAGAAATGGAAAGTATTAAGCACTAGTGACTTGCAATGACATCATTCTGTATTAAGTAAAATGTGTCCTTACTATTTTACCAAGGCTTTCAAAATCATAGAGCTTTATCTAATTTTATTTTTTACCTTAAAAATGAGAGTTCTTATAATTTTTATATTTGATATGCATTTTCTGAAGTATGATAAAAGATAAGTTTAAATATTTAGGCAAATTTAACTGTTTTGCCGATGAAAATTTTCCCAGTGACTGTGTTTATAAAAAAATTCCACAATATTTACTGCTTATTCATTTATTTAACTGACATTTAATGAGTGCCACATATTTTATGTCAAAGAGGTATAAAGATATATAACATATAGATTTTGTTCTAAAGAGTAAATTTATATACACTTAGATATATAGCATGTAATGAGATAAGTGATGACAAAGACATATACAAATGATTCAGAAACACCAAGGAGTGTCACAACAGATTTTCTTGTGGTAAATATCTTAGTGGAGCTTTAGAAGCTTAATTGACTCTGAACATTTGGTCCCTTTAAGACAAGATTGGACTTCTCCCAGTTTCAGCTCTCTCTGCAAATGCTTGCAGCAGCAAACTGCTAGCATTATTAACACAGCATGCTTCCAAAGGGAGGACTCCAGCCTGTATAATAGCATCAACTCACCATTGATATTTCAGAGATAAACACTGACTTAGTTATCTATATGGGCAAGCAAAGAATAGATGAATAAAACCCAAGATCACTTTATAAAAGCCACTAGTATTCAATTCTTTATATTATTTAATTATTTCAATGCTTTTCCTCACTAACTCTGACTAAAATTGACCGACAGAATAAAATGGCATCATTTATCATGGTGGCATTCTTAGAGTCTTTTAAAGGATCTTTAAAACAATTACATTTTGATATAATGAACATTTCAAGTCTGCAGAGAAATACTAGAATAATGCTAGCTCCAGGATCTTACTGCATTTAGGTTTTGGCACAGTACTGTTGCCCATCTGTGCCATCTACCATAAGGCCTGCCACTAAAGGTAGATCTAGCTTACCCCTGCTTCAGCATTCTCAGCCCAGTGGAACCAACTCCCACAACTCTCCATATTGATGAGAATAAATCTAGTTTATGTGAGAACCTTTGGAAACCTAACTCATATATTGATATGAAGCTTTGTTACAACAGTACAAAGTTAGTTGCAATGCCTTCAAAATATTTCTCTTTAACTTCCAGAAATGCACCACCAAGTGAACCTGATCATTTTTCTAATCTAAATTATTTCAAACTCCTTGTCTCTTATATACATTCTTGTATACCTATACATATAATATTTTAGCTAACAGGATAATTCTCTCTTTATAACTGAGTATGAAATATAAAAGTTCTATAGGAACATCAGGCATAGTACTGTGAGTATTAGAATTGGGTTTGATGTTAGATTGCAATGACTTGGCTCCAGACTGCCTACATAGTACATTTTTGATGAATTCATATTAGTTTACCATAGCAATAACCAAGACAAGTATATTGTGCTATATTATTTATACATGCTAAATCTATGTTTGGACAAAGTGAATATAAGTCCGATAAAATATAGCATCAATTGCTGACTGAAAACGAACAAGATAATTAGAAAGCTTGCTAAAGCTAAGTAGGACAATTTAATGAGTGAAAGCTGGTAATAAAGGAACTTGTGTTGAGAAAGACACAGTTAAGATAGTAAAATGGATGAATATAAAGAACTGAGTGCTAATACAAAGCATTGATTTGATTGAAGCCTTACTAGAAAGTCCACAGATACAGAAGATTACAGAATGAGTATCACTAAGGCCCTTCTTGGCTGGGACACATTTCATTTAGCAAAAATAATTATCATAAAAGAGTATCAAGATTTTTTGACATAAGGCCTGAGAACTACAATGACCAGAGACTTTCATGACCAAGAATTTGGTGGGACTTAAATCATAATTTTAAATGTCTTTGGTCTTTGTCTAGTCTGGTACACTGTGGATATAGACTTTTTGAACCACATTGTTAGTATCAGAGGAGGTCCTTATGTGGATACATCCCTTTCCAGGAGTATAGATATGTGGGTGATAGCCATTAAATAGATAGCACTGGTGGTTCTATAAGCTAAGTATTAGTGTTCTTTCTAGTAGCGTTAGGCAGTCACCTGTTCAGTTGGTCTAACTGTCAATCCATAGATTTGATGAGACACTGTAGTCATAGATTTGAGTGTTAAATGGGCATACTATAATTGGAACAACTCAAATGACTTGATGGAAGAGGAACTGTGGGATGAGAGAGTTCCCTAAAACCTTGCCCTTAGGAAGTTATTTTCAGTTAGATTATTTGACCCTGGAGATATTACTTTTCTATGCCTATGACAACTTTAATAAGCAGCTAAAAGATTTACACAGATAAATATAGGAAGGTCTAAGATGCCATCATGACATCAGAGATCACAAGGAGAGCAAGAAAAGAGATTGGGGCTTCAATAAAAAGAGAACCTATGTCTAGTAGAATGATGAATAAGAATGGGGAACTGGGTACGGAGAGACTGGTAAGCAACATCTGCTAAGGTATTGGAAAAGCACGTGGAGGAAGTAGGGTGGAGAGCCAGGATTCATAGATTATTTTTATGGATTTTTCATATATGTATATGTCTGTACACACAGAACTAGCTATAAAAGCAAATATTCTGTGTTCAGTTATATATTTATTATATAGTTAAACTACAACTATATGTATGAATGTGTTACTATACATATAAACATCTCCTTTCTTTAGCCACTGAGAGCCTAGAAGCAGTGATGCTAGTAGTGAGCATATCCAGTGGATATCGTTCTTCGTTAAAAGAAGCCAGGGTTCTTTGGGGAAGTGGTTGAAATGGTTGATCTGGAGCAGGAAAAATACAAGATGAATCTAGAGCATTAATGTGCTCAAAAAGAAGGAAAAAGAAAGAAAAGATGGATGTCAAAAGAACATAGGAACCAACCTGAAAAACCTCACAATGGCTGAAGCTGGAACAATTTGGGCAACAAAATCAATTATGATATTACTGGATCCAAATAATAATATAAATATCCAAGTCATACTAATATAAATAAATAACTGAATAAAGAAGTAAATGAGAGAAGAGACAACTCTTCCTTACAGAATAATTACAATTAAAAATGTAGAAGAAATGAGGAAAATAGGAAATCCTCATTAGAATGTCACAGTACTAACTGCTGCAGGCAAGACACAAGGAAGGGTGCTAAAATTAGTGGGCAAAAGTTTAAGGAGAAATGGAATATTTTCATAGTCATAAAGGATTTCTCCTTAAAATATATTAAGTATAAAGAAAAAAACCTTTTCAGTGGAGAAACCTGGCAGACACCACCCTAACCAAGTGATCTGGGTAACTTACCAAATCATAAACTTCCTACCGTGATGTACCGAGATGTGATTCCTCTCTGTGGTATCCTTCCCAATAATGTACTACCTCAATCTAATTATGAGAAAACACCAGAGAAACCCAAACTGAGTAACATTGTACAAAATAACTGACTTGTACTTTATAAGTATCAAGGTCATGAAAGGCATGGAAAGGATGAATATATACCACAGAATAGAATATTCTAAGAAGATATGACAACTAAATGCAATCTGGGATGCTGAATTGGATCCTGAGAAAATAAAAGGACATTAGTGGAAAAATCAGTGAAATCGGAATAAAGCCTGTAGTTTAGTTAATAACATTATGGCAATATTAATTTCCTAGTTTTGATATGTGTATCATAGTCAAATTTTAATGTCAGGGAAAGCCAGATAAAAGATATATGTAAACTCTGTACTGTGCTGTTTCTGCAAATCTTCTGTAAATATAAACTAATCTGAAAATAAAGTAAAAAGAAATGTGCGACATAAAGAAAAAGAGAAGCCATTTTGTGTCATGGAATTGTGAAAAACGGCTGTTTAAGCATTAGTATTAGGATGCTTTTGATAGCAAGTAACAGTGAAACCAATTTTTTTGTCTTAATGACTTATTTAAAAGAAGAAATCTTGAAAGTAGGCGATGCTTAATCAAGATGTCATTCAAACATGACTCTAGCTTCTTTTCACTTAGATTCTCTTTAGTTTAGCCTTCCTTCACAAGCTGCTTTACCCTCAACCTGGTGATGAGATAACTACAAAATCTCCAGGTCTATCACTAATGTCCAGGGAAAGAGGCCTGCTAATTGCTGTCTTTAAAAAGCAAGGAACTTTTTTTTTTCCCAGAAGTTCTCTTGAAAACTCACCCCTCCCCAAACATAACTGGAATAAATTGGGTTTGATACTCATTACTAAACAAATTGCAGATGCAAAGTGAATCATTCAGACCATTTATTTTAGTCTTGGTTTCTAAAAGCAATCACTGGCCAGCAAATTCTGACTACTATACCCACCCAAGAGCTGAGGATGGGGTGCTGAGCTATGTGGAGTTGGTTTAAATAGACAGACAAAAATCAGGTTCTTAGAAAGGGGAAGTGGATACTAGAAAGGAATGAGCCACTATCCACTATAACATATTTTCAAAATAAAAATCATACCTGTGATCTGGTACTAATAAATATTCTAATATGGGAGCAAAGACAGATTCCAAAATTCATACCCTTCTAGAAAAACCTGGGAAGGTTTGCACTCATCCTCTCTACAGCATACTGCTATAATTATTTTGGCAATCTGAGGGAGACCCAGTAGGTTAACTTATCAGTCCTTTAAATTCCAGCACTGATTAGTCTGAACCTTTTCCACTTGTTTCCTTCAGCATTCTTGGAAATGGTTCGTTTGTTTACTTACATATATTTGGCACATTTCCCATCCCTAATTTGATCACCTGCACCTGGAAAATCCTGGTAATTTCATTTGAAAATTCAGGTGCCCTCTTATGGAACAAAGCACTAAATAAACTTCCTGCTGGCTGCACAAATTTAAATTGTTCTCACGTAAGCACTTCACCTTCTTACACACTGAATGTTATATGAAAAGCAAACAAAAAAGTGTCTTTTGACAGAGAGCATAAAAATATTCCATGCTGTCTAGAGAAAAACAATCTGTAATTGGAATAAGTTGGCAAAATTCTCCATATTGGCATAATTCACCATATGGAACAGCCTCAATACTAAAGATGCTGGTGATAGTATTGTAAAAAAGTACAGAGCTGGTTTGTGTACCTCCAAATACAAACACTCTTTAACAAATGTGAAATGAAATATTTTTATATGTCTGGTTCGAATATAGTTCAACAATTATTATATGAAGGTAATTATAGTTATCCAAATGCCATCAAAAGAAGCCAACTTCCAGCTACACAGTACATGTTCTGCTATGTATTTCCATAGTAAAATTGAAAAATATATGGATACACTGCTCTTGCACTGAGGGCCAATTGGATACATATCTGTACATCCGAACTCTCTTTTATCTCTAGACCCAGGCATCTTACTGCTTGTTGGATTTCTC
This sequence comes from Pongo abelii, assembly GCF_028885655.2. Lineage (NCBI taxonomy): Eukaryota > Metazoa > Chordata > Mammalia > Primates > Hominidae > Pongo > Pongo abelii. The sequence continues at coordinate 92,903,926 of NC_071991.2, forward strand.
CATATGGATAAACCTTGACTGCCCAAATTCAGTCTGTTTAAAATGAAATTCATCACAACACAACCCAAACCTGTTTCTCTCTTCCATCTTTACTTTCAGTTAAGGGCACCACTATCCTTGTGGTGGCCTCAGCCTATAAAGCCCAGGGTCATCTCTTACTCTTTCTCACTGCTTCTCAGCCTCTACTCACAGGTACTAAGTATTCTTGATTGTATATCTAAATATTGTTTTAATCTGTGCTTTACTTTCCAATCCTACAATGACTGTGCTAGACCAGATTATGTATTTCTAGCTGATCTCAACTCCAAAAATCTTTCCCCCTCTCCAACACACACACACACACACACACACACAGAGAGAGAGAGAGAGAGAGAGAGAGAGAGAGAGAGAGAGAAAGAGATAATTACAAATACATAAATTTGATTTTATGATCTTGCCCCTCCCCACTTCAAATGATTTGATGCCCCACTACTAGCTAGTAACTAAAGTTTATTGGCCAGTTATGGTGGATCCCACTTGTAATCCAAGAATTTTTGGAGGCTGAGGGTGAGAGGATTGCTTAAGCCCAGGAGTTTGAGGCTGCAGTGAGCTGTGATTGTGGCACTGCACTCCAGCCTGGGCAACACAGCAAGACCTTGTCTAAAAGAAAAAAAAAAATGTTTATTAAACAAAGTCTTTCATGATTGGACCAAAACTACCTTAGCAGCCTACTACAATGAATACCTTTTAGATCTCAGCTTAACTGATTTTATTCATGTCCTCCTTTTTAAAACACTTGCTGCTGTCATCCTCCAAGACACCTTTCTCTCCTATTTCTCTTCCCTCTGGGACCAGGCTTTACTTCAGTTGCTTTATTCACTCCTTTTATTTTAGTTAGCACCTTTATGGCAATTACTCCCAAATTTGGTAGCTTCAGTTGAGATATTTTTCTGCATACCAAACCAATGTATTAACTGCCTATTATTTGATATGTCCTCTTGCATAGCAAATTGAACCTATCGCTTTCTTCTCTGCATTTAATTTGTCCCTCAATACTCAGTCATCAAATATTGATAATTTCAACTCCTAAATATTACTGAGATGTTTGAAGATGTTTCCGGTCTTTTAGCTTAATCTAAGTAATGGCCATTGGTAGAGGGTAGGTGGAAAAACAATTTAAACTTAGATCTGTTATTTTAAAATTACATAAACCAAAAAGACTACTAAAACACAGAATAGACTCAACAGTACTTTAAACCTGGAAATAATTTACACTTTGCAAGTACAGCAAGCAAATTATTACCACCAACATACCTATTAGCATAACCTTAAGTATATATTTATTCACTTTATCTAGCGTCAGTCCAGATTTTAGCATGAAGTATGTTTGATATTGAATAGTAATTCTCACAGCAAAAAAAAGATGTCCAAATTTCATTATTTTATATGTAAATAACATTTAAAAAATAAAACCATTACTATATGCAGTATTTCTAAAGCTTATGATAAAGAATTTTTTCATTATACTCTCCATAAACTGTTAAAATATTCATTAATATATAAGCACCATGCTATTTTAATATACCAATACTTCTGAATATTGCTATTCTCACAATTGGAACAAAACATTACACTTATAAGGCAATGTTATGGTTGTATTTTTTGCATGACTATATATGCAAGCTAGGTTTCATGTTATAGCTGGATCAAAATGCTTGATTTAAAATTATATAGAAAAATTGATATGAATACATTTAAAAAATGCAATCCTCACTCACCCTGTCTCATTTGCTGTATTCCAGTTGTTGTATCAAGTAGAGCTCTAGTTTGGTTTCTTAGGGCAAGTGGCATAAGAAGTCTGCACTTATTTGATGATTTTCAAAAACCCTTGAAATGCAAAGATATTTATTTTTGTACTTTTTGCAAAAGTTTTATGTGTTTATTTTGTTCAAACCTTGTGAGACTGCCCATCTGTCAATATTTTGCCTACAAAAAATGGCAGTTTTATATGGTTCTTATACAATTTTCTCCTATTCTATTAAATTTACAAAAACGATTTTCTTAATTTATATGTGTAAAAACCATAAAATAGAAATGTTCAAAGAACATTTGAATTCAGCTTTACCAAATTGTAGCTAAAATTATTTTTTGTTAATATTGTATCATCTATGGTAAATATATTTATTGATTCATAAATATAATAAATTTTATGTTACGTTTTATTCAAACTTGGAGTTGCAATGCTGGAAAAACTCATTAAGCAATGTACAGAATGTAGCATTTTAACAGTAACAAAATTACCATACTATAAAAACAATTTTGTTACTGGCAGCAGGTCCCATGATATCCTATAATCCAATAAAGATTTGCATGCACTCAAAATACTTTAAAAATAAATAATTCTGAGATTGTGTTTATATTTTGCTTATCTAAATTTTGTAAATTTTATTTCTATTGGCAGTAAAACTAAACATTTACTTATCGATTCCTTAAAGAATTCCTCGTTTTTTTTTGCAAATAACTTTAAGATAAAGTTTATAATGTATGGATGACATTAAGAAATAAATTAACAGAAAATTAAAACTTCCTGCTCAAGAACGAGTAGCTTAAAATTTCATTTTGCTAATGGAAATAATTCTTATTTCATTTTTACTAAAGTATATGAAACATTTTCCTTCATGTTTTGTGTCAGTTAAGATGCTTTAAACTTCAAGTAACACAGAAATCACAGCTAACAATGAGTTAACATATGGGAAGGTTATTATAATCTCACATTCTAGTAAAGCAGCAGTTTTGCGGTGATATTAAAGATCCAGGCACTGTCCATGATTTCACCTTCTGATTCTCTGTATGTTAACTTGTACTCTTAGGCTGAAACCTTTCAGAAGCCCAATATGTCTACAGGCATCATAGCTAGACAGCAAGGTCCAGAAGAAACGGAAGACTGTTTCTTTCCATGCAGCTAAGTTTTTTGAACAAGAAAATCCCTTCCCCTTATCCCTCATTTTAATTGGACAGAATTACATCACATATATCAGGCAGATCAGTCATGGACTAGGAAAGGGAATTACCTAGTTGGCTTTAAATGATCAATATTCTACTTTTTAGTGCTTCTCTATACACATAGCAATGGTGAGAGGGAACACTCAGACAAAATACGGGTTCTGTCGTCAAGAAAGGACAGGGCAATGCCTTGCTTTAGGCAACCTAATGTTTCCAATAGTCATCAAATATATTTATGCTCCTGATTTTGCCTGTGAATCTATGCATTTTTATTCAGGTGAAGAAAACCTACATAAAATGTTGTAAATAAATCTGGGTTTTTAATACCCTATTCTAAATATCTCTGATATAGAAAGTTGCCTAGAATGATACACAGTAAATCTAAAGTTAACTCTAGAAAACAGAATAGGGACTATGAGGGGAGAGCACTTTCACTTTTTAATTCATGTTTCTAGGTGTTTGACATTTTACAGTGAAAATGTGTTACTAATCTTGTATCTTAAGAACAAAAAAATTGTTTTTCCTAGCAATGTAGTATATAACAAAAATGATTGCAGTAAAAATAAGTACAATTTCTGCAACTCAAAAAAGAAGAATAAAGCATATAATTTCAGATAGTGTGCTATGATATGTTGATCTGAGGAAGCCATTTCTCAAGGTGTGGGAAGTCTATCCCTGGACATGGTATATAGAAGTTTGATATTTAATAAAAGTATTAAGGTTTTTAGACCAAGCATGCACTGTTGAGCCGTTTTGAAACCAGGTATTTCTGGATCATTCAGATTTGAATGATCCAATACAATAACCACCAGCCATATGTGGCTATTGAGCACTTGAAGTGTAACTTTAGTCAAAGTGAGATGTGCCATAGAGTGTAAAATACATACTCCATTTCAATAAATAAAAATATCTTATTAATAAGTTTTGATATTACATATTGAAATAATATTTTGGATATATTGGGTTAATATATAATTAAAATAATTTTCATCTGATTCTTATTTATTGTTAATGTTGCTCACAAAATATGTAGTTTTATATGTGGTTTAAATTTGTGGCTCAGGTCTAGATGTCTCCTGAATGGGGAAGGTTAGATTGCAGTCTCCATAAGCGCTGAAAAACCCCATGTGAAAATCAGTGACTGGATGTGCTTGGTTTGAAGTTATATCTATGAAACTCAAATCTTTAAGTCTCTCAGGAATAAGATTAATTTTTAATCTCATAGATAATTATACTCTGGATAGATATCTGGATAAATAATAATCTCAAGTAGGAAAGAAACTCACTCTGAAGAAACAAGAGAGGAGTGTAAAACAAAAGAAGGAATAACTATTTGTCAGAAATCTGAAGAAAGTGTTGAGAGTAGCGGGAAACCCCGCCAGTCTGATTACCTTCTGGCCTAGCCATCGTAATAAAGATGGAGTCAAATTATAATTAACTTAAGAAAATGATAATTGGCTGAGCCAATGAAGTACTCAGAGCTGAGGCAGCACTTGATGCTAATCTAATAATTAATTGAACACAGATGTGAAGGAGAGCTCTCCTTTCCAATTCCTGCGCTTCAGCTTAGTGAGCAGTCAGAGATGAGGGAAGTGACATCACCTCCTTAGGAAGTTTCAAAAGATGTCACCACAGAGACTCAAGAGCTTTTCAGCTTTTCTTGGGGGCATCTAAGGAGCAGCATGCTATAGCTGAAAGATCCCCCAGGAGCTTCAAGAAGTAGCCCTAGGGATTTGGGGATAAGGTTTTCAAATTATACAATTGCACTGTGGCTAAGCTTTCATGTTTTCTTGCTTTTTATTATTATGACTCATTTACTTTTCATGCTACTGTGATTCAAGGTAAATATGTACTACAATTGAAAACATTTAGGATCAAAATTAAATCATTTTAAGGTGAGTAGGATAGAGGAAAAAGGTTCAAACACTTAAATTTTAAGCTATTTGGAAATGCGTCTATAGTAATGAGTGACTTCTGTGATGTGCTTTACTACTTTGAAGTATTAACAGATGACATTGCTTCAATATTCAAATTATACACTGGAGATTCTTCACATTAACTGGGTATTCCCTCTTTCTCTGACCAAGCCACGCTTAGATCACTCAGTACTGCTTTAGAATGCCAGTTTCTTAATGTTCACCTGCCCGGGCTTTCAACTACAGAGATTTTTACACTTTTTTTTTTTTTTTTTAAGACAAGAGTCTTGCTCTGTCACCAGGCTGGAGTGCAGTGGCACGGTCTCAACTCACTGCAAACTCGGTCTCTGGGATTCATGCGATTATCCTGCCTCAACCTCCGAGTAGCTGGGATTACAGGCACCCGCCACCATGCCCAGCTAATTTTTGTATTTTTAGTACAGGCCGGGTTTCACCATGTTGGCCAGGATGGTCTCAATCTCCTGACCTCATGATCCATCTGCCTTGGGCTCCCAAAGTGCTGGGATTACAGGTGTGAGCCACCATGCCCGGCCTCAGCTTCTTTAAACATATGATAATCAAGTATTATATCCAGCATAAAAATAGAGAAACTTTAAAAATCATCAGGTAAAAGATTATTAGTATAAAAATTGTCAGTTTTTACACAAGATATAATTAATTTAAATACATAATAAGCAAATTAATCTAGTGATAACTGAAGTATAAAAGGTTATAAAAATATAGAATTTATTCCTGCTTAAGAATAGCATTTAAATATTTTAATTATATAAATAATTCTTAAATACTTTGTTGGGTTGAAAAGATTACACAACATAGTTGCATATCTTGCCACTGAAATTCATCTTCATTCCTTTCATATAATCATGATTGTTAAATATTTATATTTATACTGTCATTTTTCTGAACAATATTATATATTTACAAATATACTATGTATAATTATGGGTATCTATAATGTATTTACACAACCATATATCCACAACTTTTTATATATATACAAATGGTTTTTAGTTTTTTTTTACTATTTTTTCTAAGTGCTGAGATTACAGGCCTGAGCCACCACGACTTGTCTAATGCAAGTTATTTTTAAAAGCTAAAGCAAGGTTTATTTTTAGGGGAAAGCAATCTCTCTTTAAATGTATAACCTCTAAGACCAACTTGATGACTTCTAAGTGGAAGACTTTCATCCACATAACTTTTTTTAGGCTTTGCAAATAATGAGGGACGCTTGTCCATATGCCCTGTAAAATGAACTGGTATGCCAAACCTACAGCACCTTGTTATAATCTAATAATGTTATTTATATTCCCTATATTCTTCATATGTATTCCTGATGAATAAACTGAAAACTAGGTTTGCTTTAACTTTCTAGAAGCACTACCTAATTTCTTACAAGCCTCAAATTGGTTAAAATTCTAACTTGAGTTTGTGAACATATATATATATATATATATAAATCTTTAAAGAATGTTTGGCATATGATTTATTATATATTTGTACGGTTGACATTTGCTTTAGGAGATGATATTGTGTGGAAAGTCTTTAAGTTTCTCTTTGGTAAACTTTAGAAAGGAATAAAAGACAAACTGAATTCTAAGAACTCCATAGTAACTAATTCTCAGATATATATCTATTCTAACCTTTATTTTATAGCCTTCAATGTACAAAATGCAGAATCACAGCTATTCCAGTAAGCATGAAATCTCCTATGCTGAAAGAAATAAGGAAACTGCATACTTTTCATTTACTGTCTTTTCTCTATCTTCATGCACCTATGACCCTTTAACTTGAATATAGCAATTTCGGAGTTCAAGGAAACCTGGAGTCTGTACTTACATTGTTGACGATAGAGATTGTTTCCTTTGCTGGAGCATGCTGGGTAATGATAGACTGTACACAAGGAGAGGAAAACCTGCAGATTTTTATTATAATGTTGAGAAAGATAAGTTTACTTAAAGAAACCTCTATTATAGTCCCTTCTTCTGCTTGTCTTGGTCTTCAAAGAGAGAGTCTTACTGATTAAAATAGCATGCCAAATCTCTTTGGCTGCTTTAAAGTGATATAAACCTAACATATCATATTAATACAACAACTAGAAAGAAGCTTCAAGAGTTTCCAAACTTTATTACTCTTTTGGCAGTCCCCAACCCATCTGAGATCTGATAAAAGCTATGCACATTCTCCCTAGAAAAAGGAACATTTTACTGGATTGGCAGAGATTCAGGAACCCCCAGGTGTCCCACATGGTTTAGTAATGCCACATTCACAACTCCTAATCCAGCCAATGTAACTGTTTCATAGATAGTAAAAATGATTCAGCCAGAGAGATTATGACATGGGGGTGTATGTCCAAATTATCTTGTAAATGCGTTTCTCTATTTGCATATACACACGCAGTGATACGTTTGCTTTCTGTAATATATACAATTTGAGCTCAAGTAATTCAGTCTATGCCTCCTTTGTCATAAGGATTTCTTCTCTCAGTGTGTCTCTTAAAAGAAAACATTTGTCATTGACTTTAGGCTACACCAGAATGATGTCACCTAGAGATCCATAATTTTATTTGCAAAGATTTTTTCCAGTTAAAATCACATTAACACATTCTGGGATGTGCATATATGTTTGGGGGGACACCATTAAACCCACTACCCAAAGTTACCATTTATTGATCATTTATTAGGTGCAGGCCATTGAATGTAGTATTTCTTCTGAATTTACCAAAATTTCATGAAGTAGGTAGCAAGGCAGATCCCACTACAAATGAGGGCATTAAGATGCATAGAGGTTAAGTAACATTCTAGACTTCACACAGCTTAGTCAGTGTTGGAGTTTTTGCTTGACCTGTATTCTCACCACTCAGGGCTTAATAGGAAAAGCTCAATTTGTTACCCAAAGAAAACAAAACCAATGATGTCCTTAAAGTCCTCTTGGGCTTTGTGATTTAATAAAATAGAAAATATATTAACACAAATAGCTGAGATACAAAATAGAAAGCACATACAGTGAAGAGAAATGTATATAAATTGTTAAGAGAATTCAGAAGGAGCTGATTTATCCAGCCATTTATCAATCTATGGTGTCTTAATATCCTAATACAATGAGGCTGACTATAAATTCTTCATGTAACATTTTATCTCTTTAATACTCATAAATACAAATCTCCACATTCTGGCATAAAGGGCATTCAATCACTCACTTATTCACCATTGATGGAGTATCAGACAATTGTGCTTCAAACTCAGGATATATTGATAAAACAAAACAAGAAAATGCTGGCCCTTCTTCATGGAATGTACATACTGGGTGGGAGAGACAGACAACAAAGAAACAAGAAGGCAAATATATAAAATGATTGCTAATTTTAGTGAGTGTTATGAAAACAATGGGAGGCTCTGGTAGAGAAAAGTGAAGGAATCTTTGTTTAGGTGGGATGGTGAAAGTGATCAGGGAAGGCTTCTCTGTAAATGGGATACTGTTGCAAAGGTGGAAGCACAGACAAGGACTTACTCCTGAGAAGAGCAAAGAAACAGCTGTGCAGATGGAGGGACCAGCACATGCACATAACCTAAGGCCAGAGAATGCTTAGTGTCTTCAAAGAACTGATAAGAATTAGTATTGGGAATGTCACCTACTATGACCTAGGCAGGGGCCAGAGGATGTCGACTCTTGCTCACGGTAAGGAGTGAGAATTTTTCCCAGTAGTAAGGGGAAAACGCTGCAAGATGTAAACAGGGAAACAATATAACTGAGTTTTTTGGGGGAAGATTGTGTTTGCTGCTCTAGGAAGAATAGATTGGAGGTGACAAGAGTGGAGGAGAAGGGACCAGTGAAAGGGCTTTGAGAACATCAAATTATCTGTCAATAATTAAACTTCATTTAAATAATGGCTTGACTCATATATCTAAAGATTACACTTACACTATTTTTTTAAAGTTTACATCTATTGTCAATATTACAGGAACTGCTACCTGTAGCTACTCTGGGGAGTGACATTGGCAGGAGAAAAGTGGGGAAGGCATAGAGCAGCTTGCTTTGTGTTATATGCCTGAACTGTTTGGAACATTCTGAGCTGGTACTTCAACTGCTTCCTGAGACAGCATCCAACATCACCTATTAAAATTTTCCAGTATACAAACTGACTGAGAAATAATACACATTTTAATTTTCTACCAGTGGTATTTTTTAGAAATTAGTGTTCAAGTCCTACTCATTTAATAAATCTGTCAATGAATCATTAATTTGGAAATAAATTTATCAAATATTGGGTTCTATAGATCCCACAAGGTCAGCTTGTGGATGTTAGACAATAGACAGAGTGCACAACTTTTGAGTCTGGTCTTTGGCATTCATTAGCTGCATAACTTGGGCAAGTAACTTCCTTCCGAGATACTCATTCCCCACATTTGTAAAATGTTTATTATTATAGCTGTGAGAAAGAACATATGAAAAAAGTTTTATCACATGTATATTAGTAACATTGTTTTTTATGGTTAATATATAGTAATTTTCTTTGATTTTAATCACCTTCTTACCTGGAGTAGAAGTTAGAATGCTGTAACATGCAAATAATAAAACACTAACTCAACTGGATAAAACAAGAACATTTATTACCTAATTTCACACAAATCCACACATAGGAGGCTCCAGAGTGCAAGAGTCTAGTCCCTCTTTGTACACATTAGCTGTGTAGGCTCAACAATGTCACTGAGGACTCAAGTTCTTTCTGATTTCCCAATGCCTATCCTAAGCTCACTCCTCAGAATCCTCCTAGTCACAGGTTGGCTGTGGCAGCATCAAGCATCACAACTCAACCACACAGGCATAATGAACATTTTTGAAAGTAGAAATTATCTCTTCTTGAATGTATCTTTTTAATAATGAGGGAAATTTTCAAGGAATCCTCCAGCCAAATTTCTTTAACATATCACATGAAAGACAGAATTTCACATGTCAACATCTAACCAGTTCAGAATTGTGTCACATGTCAACATCTAACCAGTTACTGACAAGAAAATGGGGTTGTTATAATTGGGTGAGAACAGTAGATATTTAGCTCCTGAGATGCGGATGGAATCGAGAGGCTAGCCAAATAAATATGGGGAAGGACAAGAAGAAAGAAGCGAACGAATGGTAAGCAGATAAAAAGCAGAATCTGCTACAGGAGAATGCCCCCAGCTACTTTTGCTCTTGCACAGGGATTGATTCACAGTTAATTTTGATACTGCTTCTCCTCCTTCAAAGACAAGCCCTTTCTCAACATCCACTCACATCTTAAAGGATACCAGTCCCCAATGGAAAGACATGATAAGTGTTTCAAATGATGAAAATGCTAATTATCCTAATTTGATCATTACACAATGCATATATGTATCAAAATATCACACTGTACCCCATAAATATGTACAATCATTATGCATCAACTTAAAAAATACTAGTCAAAGTTTTCTAAAAGCACATCAGTTTAACTCCAGGTAGTCTTAGAAGGAAGTTAGACCTACATAAATATTACACAAAATGTCTATATCAATTGATTAAACAATTCACTAATAAATGGGCAGAGACTTGTGAGAATACCTGTCAATAAGTAATTTTAGTGTTATCAGAATTTTTATATCAAATTCAGAAAAATAATGTTACTATAATAATATAACTGGTTAATCCAGACAAGGAAACAGCCACAAAAAGTAAAGCACATTTTAAATTTTGTTTGTATAAACATATGTCTATATACATACATATACACAAAATATTTACATATATATACACAAAAAGTGAATGAAATATTTTTCATTATGTTTTCATATTTATATGTGTATTTGTGTTTGTATATGTGTATATATGTATATATAACATATAAATGAATATTTGAAATATTTGTTATGTAAAAAAGAAAATTTATCTAAAAAAATTCAAAGGAGAGATTAGCCATAATTCCTATAATTGGACAATCTAATTCCTCCAGCATCTGCCAATCCAAATAGATATTAAATTATTTTGATAAAATATTGGTCATTATTTTCCTGGTCTGTGCTGTTGGGAAGTTTTGCTTTCATCAGCCATTTATCCCAGCGATTTTAGCTTTCCAACTTGAACACTTGATTAGAGGTGCAACTGTCTACAGAATGGAATGGCTCCTGATTCTCAGAACTTCATTCAAACAGAGGAAAAGAGTGGTTTACCATCTTATTGTCTTGAGGAGTCTAAAAAAGAGCTGTAATTTGTATCTTAGGGCCACTCACATGACAAGTTTCAAATTCCATTGTTTATTAGGAGTATGGGCTTTTAATCTAAATTTTATTTTAAAAATAAAAACAAAATTTTAATTTTCTGTTATTTTATTAGTTCATTAATCATAAATGAAGCTTTTATTAGTTTATTATTTATATGTATATATTACTATTTATTTTTATTTAGATGTATTTGTTTTAATATAATTTTATTTTTATATTTAAATTTTATTTAAATATAAATAAAATTATTATTTTATTATAGTCTTTCTTCCTTTTATATATGGGAAAAATGCTTGCATTTGAGACTGCGATAGAATGCAATATTCTCTCCCCGTGACTTGGGAGTTAAGGGTTAGTGTAGAGTTATGATCCCTCATTAAGCCTGCCTTAAACACTTCGGTATTCTTTAGAAGTGTAATTCTATTTCTTTTAGCAGCACATGAGGAAGAATAATGTTAGTATTTTGCAGTTAATTCAATTACTTTCCACTTGTGAAAATGGTGACAGGATTTCCTATTGCTCCAAAAAGCCCTCCAACCATTATCCTTGATTGGCAGAAAAAATTCTGCTTGTGAATGAAATAAAAACATTGACTGTACACTCTGACAGATTGTTTCATAGGGAGTTTTAGTCCATTTTCTGATACTCTGACTCCAGTAGCAGTTTAATGATCAATTTATTAGCTAATAGCTTTGATCAAATTCCAGATGGAAATTATCACTTGCAGCAATTTTGAAGTTATGTGATGTCGTTTTATACCATATTTATTTTTGATTTAAGCTACTGATGTTTGCAAAATTGCTTTTCCATGGTGCAAAATTCAATTTATTAAATTGGAAACACCAAAAAATAGTAGCTTAAAAATGTACACTTTTAAAAATGCTATATACCAGTTAAATAAACCTACCATTAAAATGTTTAAAAAGTATGTGTAATTAAAAACCCAGTAGTATTATTCTTCATTAGGACTGGTCCTTCAAACGGGAAAATTGATAGAGTTCACTTCCTTGTTCTTGCAACACAGAAGTTTAAATTACAAGAAAAATAATTAAAGATCCATGGCTGTAAATATTACTATGGGCAGTGCAGCGATCTGCTGCAATTGTGTGTGGACCATTTAAAAAATGGTTTGTAATTTTTACTGATGGAATGATACACAAATGGCAGGTATTTGGAAAATACTTGTTGAGTTTTATTTTTAAAGACCTGTGAGGAGTTAAGGATATTAGCTATGATATGGATCCCTAGACAGATGCTGAATCTTGTGAAGTTATGTCTTAATTTCACTTACCACATAGAATGACTTTTGTATTCTGAAGTTACTTTTGACAGCCTAGGATAATAAGCCCATTTCAAAGTAGACATTTATGAGGCTTAATTTATGAAACTTTAGACTACTGAAAATTAATTTACCCTTGTTTTTAAAGTCCTAGTTCATCATCTAGGGAATATAATGAACTGCAATAATAAAGATCTAATATCATTTTTGACACAGAATTCAACATATTAATAGCTATGATAATCTTAAATAAATATTTTGGTAACTGTATTTATTGAACAAACATTCACAGCATTTAGTGCCTTATATTTGTTTGGAAAAGAAGTTAAAAATTAAAACAATATAGACCGTATCTACCTTCAAGGCAAATAGGAGAGGGTTATATAAATTGACAGCTATGGTTCAATGGCATAAGTACTATGGTATAGAGGATTAAGGAAGCATGGAAAAGAAATTTATCACGTGGAAAAGTCAAGGAAGACTTCTTGGAGATGTTTTATGAACTGTGCTTGATGAGTTGGAATTAGCTATATGAAGGAGAGTTGGAAAGTGCATTCTAGACAAGTGGAAAATAATCACTAAGTTACAACCAAGCAAAGATCATAGTCTAAATTCTGAATTTAGGAATAGGTAGTGAAAGTAAAGAGGTAGGGATGCACATGATAGATAATAAATGACCAGAGCATACAGCATTTGTTGAGAGAATAGAAATGAAGGAAATGATTGAAAGGAAGCCATCTAGAATGATTCTATTGGTTCTAGCATTTTAGGTAAGGTGAAGGTGATGGAGAAGATGAGGTCAGTTTTGACTATATTGCTTAGTTTGTAGTAGAAGTGAGTAATTCAAGGAAGGTAAATTTGAGAGAAATTAATAACTTACAGGCAATCCAAACATTTTAAAAGTAAGAAATAGAAACATTAGAATATTCTATTTGTAAGTATTCCTATCAAGTTTTACAAATCATTTTGGATAAAGAGATTTAAGATGTCATCGACTTCATTATCTTATCAAAGTTCAGATTGTTGTCGGTGTACATGTTTTTTGTTTTTGTTTTGTTCACTTTTTTAATGGAATTGACACATAAAATTAAACTGATTGCTGCTTTAGGCACAGAGTAGAGTGTGCTTTGGTTGACTAAACTGAGCAAAAGCAAGAACATTTACCATGTTCCCAAGAATGAGTCATTCTCTCAGGAAGTTCATTCATTGCTAGTTTTCCAAAAACAAACATTAAGAAGCCAGATTTACGGGCTAGTATTAGCTACTTTTCTAGCTAGCTAATTAAAAAAAATTCAGTAGTTTTTGAGGTACAGGTGGTTTTGGGTTACATGGATAAATTATTTAGTAGTGACTTCTGAGATTTCTGAGATTTTTAACCTTGCTATAGTAAATGTGAATGAAGAAAGAAAAAGAATAATTGTCAAATTAATAATTTGTTTCTAGAGTTTTCATTGAAATCTACATTATATCAATTAACTGGGACCTGGTACAAGCCATTTTGCATTGACCTAGCATTGCTAATAACATTTTCTTTTTCCTTACTTTTTACCATGTACCAATGGTTTTCTTGCCACAAGTGAAATGCAGAAATATCTGCCAATGTCAGTGGGCCAATTTTATTCATAATTTGACTTAGTTTATTTCAGAATATACTGAACAGCTATACAACCCTAAATTTTACTTATTTGATAGACAATGATTCCTTTAAAACAAATTTCTCTAAGACTTTTTTAAATTTAAGTACTTTTGAATTTGAAATAGATTGAAATTTTTAAAAAAGAATACCTAAAGTTGTTCTGCTAATCAATCCAAATGAGATTGTCACACTAAAGCATCTTAATTGTACAAATAGATTGCACTTACATAGTTTATTACATAACACCTAGTTTATGCATAATAATCATTTTTATTTTTAAAAAGTTTTCTGCCCTGATAGATTTAAATGCAATTAATTAAATAATGTGTCATTTTTGAAGCCTAATGTAACTACTCAATTCAATACGTATCTGCAAATAGTTAAACTTTATAATAGGATAACATGTTCTCTCTTTTGAAATCTATACATCTTAATAAAGCATGGCCACACTTTGCTCTTCTTATATTAAATACTATAATATCAATAGTTATTAATTTAATTTCTATATATTTCTGATTAATTCAAATTATGGTACTAACTGATTCCAGAACTTCTGTAATTTTTATTATTCAAAGACTTGCAAAGCTCCAAGTCTAAAGGGCCAATATTTGAATAAGCCGTCTTTTGTTATGTCTATATTTGATCAAATTTAGGCATAATCATTTCTATTTTGAAGTCATCTGCTTTTTATTATAGTAAGTCCTTGATTTCTTGGTTTTCTCTTCTTAGTTACAACTGATTCTACTAAGAGAGGGAGTTTGTTTGGGAGTAGTTGTGTAGTATAAGAAAATAAATATTTTCTACCTTCTTTTTTTTATAACCAGTTTTTCTACCATTTGTTTTATGAATTTTTAAGAACAAATAAAGCAATTTTCTGTGTTGGTCAGTGCCTTTTAATAGACCAAATTATGGATTCTATCTTTTTTTTTTTGACAGAGTTTCACTCTGTTGCCTAGGCTGGAGTGTAGAGGCACGATCTTAGCTCACTGCAACCTCCGACTCCCGAGTTCAAGCTATTCTCCTACCTCAGCCTCCCGATTAGCTGGGATTACAGGCATCTGCCACCATACCTGGCTAATTTTTATATTTTTATTAGAGGTGGGTTTCGCCATGTTGGCCAGGCTGGTCTCGAACTCCTGATATCAAGTAATCCACCCACCACGGCCTCCCAAAGTGCTGGGAGAATTCTATCTTTTATTAACTACAATAGTATAAAAATTCGTTGGCATAGCAATGTTAACACAATATAGCCATTAAGCCAAATTAAATATCAGAAATCTAAGAAAACTCCCTGGTGGTAAATGAAACTATTTTATCATTTAATACTGTATTTTTTAATGAGAAAACACTCATAGTCATTACTGGATGTAAATATATTCTCTCACCAAATCCTAGGAAGGTAGAAATTCTAAGGTAATATTTTTTCTTACATGTGCTAACAATATGAGTTAATGTTTAGATACTTTTTAAATTCTGGAAGCTATTTAGATTACACGTTCCCTCAAAATGAATGTATTTTAGATGACTTTATTTAAAGGTAAAAAAGAGTCATATCAAAGTCGAGATAAAATTGTAAATGAAGACATTTTTGCTATTATTAAATATAAATGTTATGAGATTATTTATATTTATGATAACTATGAAAAATAATATATTAAATTACTTTCAATCTTCTGAATTGAGAAATATTCCTATGACTTTGTAATAATAATAAAAAATCACTTTACATTCTCTCTCCTAGAGCCAATTCTCCTTTATTAATGCTTTAAAACCTCTAACATCTGTCTCACATTTCATCTGTGTTTGAAAAATGAATGGAGAATTTGCCAACACTTTATTGTCAATATCAATTGCATCCAGTTTGGTATATTAGAGGATTATTAGAATAAAATTCATTTAAGCA
This sequence comes from Pongo abelii, assembly GCF_028885655.2. NCBI lineage: Eukaryota > Metazoa > Chordata > Mammalia > Primates > Hominidae > Pongo > Pongo abelii. Next base: position 92,919,893 of record NC_071991.2, read on the forward strand.
AAACATTACAAAATATACAGACAAAATATAATATTACAGCGATTTCTCCTACCTGTAAAATAAATAAATGCAGTATTGATGAAATGGCTACTCGCAAGACTTTTGTGAATTTTATGACCACTAGAACTTGCCTTGGAGATTACATTATGCCCTCTGGTAGCATTTTGAGTCTTGGTAAGTTACTTACATCCTATTATTCAAATTCTAACTTCAGTTAAAAGAGTAATGATTATTGAAAGCATAAACCTTCAGAACAAAGGGAAAACATGCAACATATGCTTTTCAAAACTGTCTTCAAATTTTTGGTCTCCTTGGACAAAAGGAGCAGTATAGATCAATCGATCGATCTGTCTATCTATCTATCTGTTTATCTCTAATCTGTCATACAGGTATATCTATCATTATCTGATGATACAAATGTTTACATAAAAATTTTAATTATGATATTTATATTTAAATCAATATCTAACTCTGGTGTTTTGAATAGTGATTAGGTGGACAATATATATATAAGTGAAGTGAACATAAATCTTACATTGCATAAGGGAGAAAATGTTGAATCCAATTTACAAATATTGAAATGATATAAAGCAAACTTATTACCATGATGGAAATTATTTGGAATTTTAGTTATTGATAATTACTGTTAAATATAGATGAGTTGGCTGGGCGTGGTAGCTTGCACCTGTAATCTCAGCACTTTGGGAGGCCAAGGCAAGTGGATCACTCAGGAGTTTTGAGACCAGCCTGCCCAACATGGTGAAACCCCATCTCTACTAAAAATGCAAAAAATTAGCCTGGCGTGGTGGCACGTGACTGTAATCCCAGCTACTCAGGAGGCTGAGGCACGAGAATCGCTTGAATCCAGGAGGTGGGGGTTGCAGTGAGCCAAGACTGCACCACTGCACTCCAGCCTGGACAACAGAGTGAGACTCCATCTCAAAAAATAAAATAAAATAAATATATAAAGAGATAGATAGATAGATCGATAGATGAATCATGCTCTTTCGACATAGTCTATCTTACACATTCATCTTGGATATTAAAAAAACCATACATTTGCATGGCAAACTGACTTATAGAAAAAGATCAAGAATTAGAAAATGCTTGGTAAGTTGTAGTCATTCCATGCTTATATATCCTGTGATATATAATTTTAGCTTGGCTTATTGCTGCCCACTTTAAAGCCTACATTCTGTATCCTTCATTGTAATTAGCATATGAGTTACTCAATATTTACATGTTTGAAATTTTCCAATAAAAGGTTGATAAATATTAACTGTCTTAACTCCATTGATAGATAAGCTTCCAAAGAGTACTGTTAAATTTGAAAAATAATTGAGCAAGGTTTTGCACATATGCCAACAAACATTTCAAATTATTTTAACAAGATGCCGGCTATGAGAAACAAACCTTTGGATAGTTGTCATTTGCATAATTCTTACAATTAAATTAACTTTTATATTTTCTAATAGATTTATATGCCTCTGTATATACGCCAATACATATTATTTGATAGTCATATGACATCATTCACTTGAATTTCTGTTTTCTTTGTAAACTAATGTAACAATACATTGTTTGAAAACTTAAAACTATGCAATTCAATAAATACTTCACCACCTGAGTGCTACATTAACAAAACTTTATTGTGTTTTAAATTGCTCAACTTAACTAGTTGCTTATAGGTTTGATGCAATTATACTCTGAAGGTCACAGTATATATATATCTCTGTCCTTCCAAAAAGGAGTTATAAATTGGTATTTTTCCTCATAAACACAGTAAAAATGTTAAGATATATTTTCTTTTTCAATTAATCAAAAGCTAGAAAAACCAAAGAAAAGAGATGGTACAGACCTTTGGTGTTCAGAAAGAAGGGACCCACAGCTTACAATACGATTTAATGACCAGTGAGAGCAGATCTGTTACAGCTGTTCCAGATAATTATGAGCCCCAGGGCTGACATAAAAATAAACAAATAGTTTTTTTGAGAGAGCTTTTTATATTAAAACTCAAAATGGGTAGAAAACATAAATGTTAGTAAAATGTCAGGCACGTTAAAATGACTTTAATAAATACCTGTTGAATTTAATGTGGAACCAAATAAAGTATATCCAATAACACGTAAGTAAAATTATTAAATAATATTTACATGATAAAAATTACCTCGTCCTTTGTCTCTAAAAGACACCTTGTACTAAGAATCTCATAGTCATAGAATATAATGCCTGATCTTTAATTTGACTCTATCTTGTATGCAGGTAATAACACTGTGATCTATTTCTATCTAAAGAGCAATTTCAAGATGTTTCTCCGTCCTTCCTGCTACTCTCCTTCAACTGGGGGTAGGTGGTAGGAGTGTGCTGTTATTTTTAGATTTTTCAACAAATATAATTTTCAGGGTAAAAATAAACTTATGATGAAATGAACTTATTAAACTAATGCATATTTCGAAGTGTAGTGAAATAGTCACCAATTCTGAAGCCAACATCTAAACTAAACCAGCAAGTAGAAAAATAAATAAGCTTAACGTTTGATTTCTCATCAAAAGAGACAGTCTCTCATTTCCATTTATTGTTCATTGTATCCACTAACTTATGTTCTATATCAAACTATCCCAAAACTTAGTGACTGAAAACACCTCAGTTACTTTTTAGTTCGTGGTTCTGTGGTTGAACAGGCAGTACTTCTGGTGGGTGATCTCTGCTGGCCTCTCCCATGTGACTGTGGTCAGCTGGCTGTTGGACAATCTAGAATGGCCTCTCATACGTGTCCAGCTGTTGGCAGATAACTGGGGATTATCGGCTGAAGCACCTCAGTTCTCCACATGGCCCCTCATTCTCCCTCAGATTAGCACAGGCTTGTTCACTTAGTGGTCACTAAGGATTATAATCACAGAAAGAAAGGGGGACCCCAAGAGCAGACATGATTAAAATCTCTTCCTCTAGTGTTTGCTTTTGTCTCATTGAGCAAAGAAAATCACATGGCTAAGCCCAAGTTAATGTGGGTAAAGAGTACCCAAAAGTACAGATACCAGGAACTGAATTATTGTGGCTATTTTGCAAACAATCTACCTTAGTCTCTCTCTCTTTTTTTTTTTTTTTTTTTTTTAACCTTTACTTCTCCCCCTCTCTTTTTCTCAGGGTATGGCCTCATTCATTGTGTATATTTTTGTCTTTGGAATCTCCTCTTCATAACAAAGATTTCTCTCTCCTGGCCCTATGCCATATCATTTTCTTTTACCCATTCTCATTTATCCTACAAGGAAAAAATTTAAATTCAATATTTTCTAAACTCTAGTAATGGCATTTGACTATCTATCGCTTTGTTCTTCAATTTTAAATGTGCTGTAAACAAACTTGAGATGTCCTTCAGACAGAATTAGCCCTGAGTGATGAAAACTCTGCATTAAGATTTTTTAATGCAAATCCTTCAGGATTTGGTTTGCATTCATATTTAGTGAAGAATTGGGAGAAGTTAACATTTGAAGATCAAATTGCAGCGTTAATATTTGCATATAAAAACATCAAGCACTTACACAGATTAAAGAGAGCATATTTTTGAAATTTATATTTTGGTCCATTTTTAATGCCTTTCTCAAAATATTAATATTTTTATGATTTTCAGTAGCTAGTAATAAATTAGAGCTTTAAAAAATTATTTTATTCTATAAAATGCTAAAGAAAATAGTATTATAAAGAATTAAATATTTTTCTGATAAAAATGAATATCCAAGAAGAGTATAGTATCTTATATATAATAAGCAGTTATTTTTATTATCACTATAAAGAATACCATGAATCGTCTACATGTAGACATTTCTGTATTTATGATTAGTAGTTACCCTAAAAAGGCAAGGCAAGGAAACTTACACAATAGATATTAAGTAATTTGAAATGCCCTAATTTTGAAGATTTAATTGCAAATAATGAAGAAAATTACAAAGATGTTTATTATTTATGCTTCAATAAAAATGCCTTTATCCTCCTGTTATTTTTATAACTGACCAGATAATTTCAGGATAGTGATAGAAACAAACAAGATTTTTTTCCTCCATTTCCGGAATTGCAAACTTTGCTGGACAATATCAATGTTTCCTATGAAAATTTTTAAGACAAATTATACATTTGTATATATGTACATACACTTTGTCATAGGGTATAAATTTCAATTTTATTAAATATGATAGTGCATGAAAATATGAGTTTGAATATTAGGATAGTTGAAAAAATGCTGAAGACAATAAAAATGACTACAAAATCATAAATAAAATAAATAAAAATGACAATATAATGACAATAAAAATGACAATGACACTGTTTATGTATTTTATCCATTTTTAATTGGATTATTTGTTTTTTGCTTGTTGATGTAAGTTCCTTATAGATTCTGGATATCAGAACTTTGTTGGATGCATAGCTTGTGAATATTTTCTGTCTGTAGGCTGTATGTTTACTCCATGGATAATTTCTTTTGCAGAGCAGAAGTTCTTTAGCTTGATTCAGTCTCACTTGTCAATTTTTGTTTCTCTTGAAATCACTTTTGAGTACCTAGCTATAAATTATTTACCAAACCTGATATCAAGAAGGGTATTTCCCTGTTTTGTTTTTTTTGTTTGTTTTTTCTAGTAGTTTAATACTTTGAGATCTTACATTTAAATCTTTAATCTATCTTGAGTTAATTCTTGTATATGATAAAAAATAGATGTCCAGTTTTATTCTGTTGTGCTAGCCAGTTATTCTAGCACTATTTATTGAATAGGAAATCCTTTCCCCGTTGCTTACTTTTGTCAACTTTGTCAAAGACCAGATGGTTGTAGCTGTTCAGCATTTTTTCTGGGTTCTTTATTCTGTTCCATTAGTCTATGTATCTGTTTTTGTTTTGTTTTGTTTGTTTGTTTTGAGATGGAGTCTCGCTCCGTCGCCAGGCTGGAGTGCAGTGACGTGATCTCGGCTCACTGAAACCTCTGCCTCCTGGGTTCAAGCGATTCTCCTGTCTCAGACTCCCAAGTAGCTGGGACTACAAGCGGCTGCCACCACGGCTGGCTAATTTTTGTATTTTTAGTAGAGATGGGGTTTCACCATGTTGGCTAGGATGGTCTCGATCTCTTGACCTCCTGTTCCACCTGCCTCGGCCTCCCAAAGTGCTGGGATTACAGTGTATCCGTTTTTGTACCAGGACTATGATGTTTTGGTTACTGTAGCCTTATAGTATAGTTTGAAGTCTGGTAATGTGATGCCTGCAGCTTTCTTCTTTTTGCTTTGGATTGCTTTGGCTACTCATACACTTTTTTTGGTTCAATATGAATTTTAGAATTTTTTTTCTACTTCTGCAAAAAAAAAAATGATGTTGGTATTTTGATCAGGATAGCACTGATTCTGTAAATTGCTTTGGGCAGTTTGGCCATTTTAACGATATTTATTCTTCCTATCTATGAACATAGAATATTTTTCCATTTACTTATGTTGTCTCTAACTTCGTTGAGAGGTGTTTTATAATTCTCATAATAAAGATCTTTCACTTCCTGAGTTAGATGTATTCCTAAGTATTTAATTTTTTTTTTTTTTTTTTTTTTTGTGGATACTGTTACTGTTAGTGGGATTGTGTTCTTGACTGGCTCTCATCTAGAATGTTTTGTTGTATAAAAATGCCACTGATGTTTGTACATTGATTTTGTACCCTGAAACTTTACTGAAATCATTTACTAGTTCTAGGAGCCTTTTGGTGGAGTCTTCAGGGTTTTCTATGTAAAGATTCATACTGTCAGCAAAGAGAGATAATTTGAATTCTTCTTTTCCTCTTTGGATGCCTTTTATTTCTTTCTCTTGCCTGATTCCTCTGGCTAGCACTTCCAGTACTATGTTGAATAGGAGTGGTGAGAGTGGGCATCCTTGTCTTGTTCCAGTTTTCAAGGGGCATAGTTCCAGCCTTTGCTCATTCAGTATGATGTTGGCTGTGGGTTTGTCATAGATTGCTCTTATTATTTTTGAGGTATGTTTTCTTGATGCCTGGTTTGTTGAGGGTTTTTATCATGCAAGAATGTTGGATTTTATCAAAGACTTTTTTTTCACACCTGTGGAGACGATCATATGGTTTTGTTATCAATTCTGTTTGTGTGGTGAATAACATTTACTGATTTGTGTACATTTAACCAAACTTGTATCCCAGGAATAAAGCCTACTTGATCATTATGAATTAACTTTTTGGTGTGCTGCTGGATTTGGTTTGCTAGTATTTTGTTGAAGTTTTTATATCTATATGCTCATCAGGGATATGGGCCTGAAGTTTTCTTTTTTCATTGTCTCTCTGGTAGATTTTGGCATCAGAATGATGCTGGCTTTGTGGAATGAGTTAGAGAGGAGCCCCTGCTCAACTTTTTGGAATAGTTTCAGTAGAATTGGTATAAGTTGTTTGTATATCTGTTAGAATTTGGCTGCAAATCCATCTGACCAGGATTTTTTCTTTTCTTTCTTTCTTTTCTTTTCCTTTTTCTTTTTTCTTTTTTTTTTGGTGGGATTTTATTACAGATCCCATTTCAGCTTGTTATTGGTCTTTTCAGATTTCCACTTTCTTCTTGGTCCATCCCTGGTTCACACAACCAGGAGATTGTGTTTTTCCAGGAATTTATTCATTTCCTCTAGATTTTCTAATCTGTGTGCATAGAGGTATTTATAATAGTCTCTGAGGATCTTTTTCTTTTTTATTTCTGTGGGCTCAGTTGTAATGGCTTTTTATCATTTCTGATTGCACTTATTTGGATCTTCTCTTTTTTTTGTCTTTGATAATCTAGCCACTAGTCTATCAATATTGTTAATTCTTTCAAAGAACCAATTAAAAGAATGAATTATTGGTTTCATTGGTCTTTTGTATGGACTTTTGCATCTCATTTTTTTTCAGTTCTCCTCTGATTTTAGTTATTTATTTTCTTCTGCTAACTTCGGGCTTGGTTTCTAATTTTTTTCCTAGTTCCTCTAGGTGTGATGTTAGATCATTAGTCTGAGAACTTTCTAACTTATTGATGAAGGTATTTTGCACTATGAACTTTCTTCTTAACGCTGCGTTAGCTGCATCCCAAATATATTGGTAAGCTGTGTCTTTATTTTTATTAATTTCAAAGAATTTTTTTATTTCTGCCTTAGTTTTGTTGTTGACCCAAGATTTATTCAGGAGAAAATTTTTAAGTTTCCATGTTTTTGTGTAGTTGTGAAAAATCTTTTTGCATTCTTTTCTATTTTTACTGCACTGTTGTCCAAGAGTATGCTTGCTATGGTTTTGATTTTTAGAGTTTATTAAGACTTGCTTCTTGACCAAGAATGTGGTTGATCTTAGAATATGTTCCGTGTATGGGTGAGAATAATTTATACTCTGTGGTTGTTAGGTGGAGTATTCTGTAGATGTCTTTTAGGTCCAGTGTGTCAAGCATTGAGTTTAAGTCCAGAATGTCTTTGTTAGTTTCCTGCCTCTATGATCTGTTTAACACTGTCACTGGGGTGTTGAAGTCTCCCACTATTATTGTGTGGCTGTCATAGTCAAGGAGAACTTGTTTTATGAGTCTCAGTGCTCCGATCATGGGTGGATATATGTTTAGAAGAGTTACGTATTCTTGTTTATTGAATCCTTTATTGTTATGCAATGACCTTTTTTGTTATTTCTTGTTGTTGTTGGTTAACATCTACTTTATCTGTTATAAGAATAGTGACTCTTGCTCTCTTTTGTTTTCTGTTTATCTGGTATATCTTTCTCTGTCCCTTTACTTTGAGCTGGGTATTGTTACATGTGAGATGGGTCTCTTGAAGATAGTAGACAGTTGGGTCTTGTTTTTTAATCCAGTTTGCCACTCTATACCTTTTAAGTGGAGCTTTTAGACTATTTAATATTTTAGTATTGATATGTGGAATTTTGATCCTGTCATTTTGTTGTTAGCTGGTTGTTTTGTGGACTTAATTATGTAATTGCTTTATATTGTCTATGGGCTGGGTATGTGCTTGAGTGTGTTATCAATGAGCTTGGTATATCTTTCCATTTGTTTGTGTCCTGTTCAATTTCTTTCATCAGTGTTTTGTAATTTTCCTTGTAGAGATCTTTTACCCCTTAGGTTAAATTTATTCATAAGGTTAATTTTTTCTTTTATTTTTTGTAGCTATTGCAAATTGGATTGCCTTCTTGATTTCTCCCACAGCTAGCTCATTATTGGTATATAGAAATGCTACTACATTAATAACAGTTTGTTAATTTCATATCTTGCAACTTTACTGAATTCATTTTTCAGATCTAGGAGGTTCTTTTGGTGAAATCTTTAGGTTATTCTAGATATAAGATCATATCAACAGCAAAGAAGAATAACTTGACTTCCTTTTTTCCAATCTAGATCCCTTTTGTTGTTGTTGTTGTCCTCTTGTCTATTGCTCTGACTAGGACTTTTAGTACTATGTTGACTAGGAAAAGTAAAAGACGTCATCTTTGCATTGTTCCAGTTCTTAGAGAAAAAGGTTTTCAGCTTTTTTCTCATTCTGTAAGATATTAGCTGTGGATTTGTCATAAAGTGACTTTATTATGTTGAGGCATGTTTCTTCTTTGCTTAGTTTTTGAGAGTATTTATCATGAAGAAATGTTGACTCTTATTAAATGCTTCTGCTGTGTCTGCTGAGACAAGCATGGCTTTTGTGCTTCATTCTACCTATGTTATGTATTATGATTATTGATTTGCATATGTTAATCCATCCTTGCATCCTTGGGATAAATCATGTTTGATCATAGTGTACTATATTTTTTATTTGCTGCTGGACTCATTTTTCTACTGTTTTGTTGAGAGTTTTTGTATCTACATTCATCAGGAATATTGACCTACAGATTTTTGTTGTTGTTGACTCCTTGCTGGTTTTGTTATCAGGGTGATGTTGGCCTCTTAGAATGAGTTAGGGAGAATACCTTCCTCTTCAACGTTTCAGAATAGTTTAGGGAAACATGGGTTAGTTCTTTACCCATTTGATAGAATTTGGCAGTGGAGCCATTAAGTCCTCCACTTTTCTTTGTTGGCAGATGTTTTATTACTTATTCAAACTTACTGCTCATTATTGGTCTTTTCAGATTTTCTGTTTCATCCTGATTCAATCTTGGTAGATTGTATGTATCCAGGAATTTATCTATTTCTTCTAGGTTTCCAGTTAGTATATAGTTGCTCATAATAATCCCTTATGATCTTCTGTATTTCTGTTGTATCAGTTGCAGTGTAACTTTATTGTTTTCTATTTTATTTATTGGAGTTTTTTTTTCTTGATTAGACTAGCAGTTTATCAATTTTGTTTATCTTTCAAAAAACAACTTTTTATTTCATTGATTCTTTGTATATTTTACTCTCTATTTTGTTTAGTTCTGCTCTGATCTTTATTATTTCTTTCCTTCTAATTTGAGGTTTTGTTTAATATTGCTTTTTTAGTTCTTTGAGGTGCATTGTTAGATTGTTTATTCAAAATCATTGTACTTTTTTGATGTAGACATTTATTGTTATAAACTGCTTTCTTGGCACTGGTTTTGCTTTATCCCATAGGTTTTTGTGTATTATGTTTCAGGATCCATTTGTTTCAAAAATATTTAAAAATATTTTTTTAAGTTTTGTCTTTGACTCAATGGTCATTCAGGAGCGTGTTGTTTAATTTCCATGTATTTGTAAAACTTGCAAATTTCTTCTTGTTACTGACTTCTGGTGTTATTCCATTTTGATCTCAGAAGATACTTGATATGATTCCAATTTTAAGAAAATTTGTTGAAACTTGCTCTGTGTTATAACATATGGCCTATCCTGTGGAATGTTTCATGTGCTGATAGGAAGAATGTATATTTTGTAGCTGTTGGATGAAATATCCGTGAATGTCGGTTTGGTTCATTTGGTTAAAAGTTCAGTTTTAATCCAAAGTTAATTGTTAATTTTCTGTCTAACTAGTCTGTCTAAGGTTGAGAGTGAGGTGTTGAAGTCCCCAAAGTTTATTGTATTAGAGTCCATCTCTCCCTTCATCTAATATTTGTTTATATATCTAGGTGTTCTACCGTTAGGCACATATACGTTTAGGATTGTTACATCTTCTAGCTGAATTGATTCCTTTGTCACTATATAATGGCTCTCTTCTATTTTTACTGTTTCTGACGTAAAGTCTGCTTTATCTGAATAAGCAAAGCTACTCTTGTTTGCTTCTTGTTTCTGTTTGTATGGAATATCTGTTTCTATCCTTTTGCTTTTTGTCTATATGTATCTGGAGAGATGAAGTAAATTGCTTGAAGGCAGTTGTTCTTCTTTCACTCATACAGTTTATATCTTTTAGGTGGAAAACTTGTATGTTTACATTAAAGCTTATTATTGATATATGAGGGTTTATTCTTGTCATTTTATGAATTTATTTTTGGTTGATTTATATGTCCTTTGTTCCTTCTTTCTCTCTTCTTGTTTATCATTGTGGTTTGGTGGTTTCATGTAGTGGTAATATTTGAGTCCTTTCTATTTCTTATTTGTGTGTTTGCTCTGGCAGTGGGTTTTATACTTTCGTGTGGTTTCGTGTTGGTGGATATCATTCTTTAGCTTCCAGATTATGTTCTTAAGGGGGAAAGTAATTTTTCAAAACATGTTAAAATTTAGAAAAGGTAAGTATGTTGGGGCAAATAACACTAACAACATAGACTAGGAGATTACCATTTAGGTTTAATGACATGAGATTGTTTTGGACCTACAGGCTGAAAGTAAACAAGTATTTCGCTACTCTTGGAGGGAAAAAAAGCCAAATACCATATTAGGTCATATTAAAAATTGTATATGATAATGGGGCCAAGAGTTAAAATATGTGAACTACTCTGAAATAGTAATCTCACATATGAAAATAGAAAACATGAGCAAATCCAAGAGTCAATCATTGATTATAAGGTTGCAATAACAGCATACGAGAAAGGGTTAAAAGAGTTTGATATGTTTAGTGCAAAAGAATGGAAACATTTGGCTGGGTGCAGTGGCTCACGCCTGTAATCCCAGCACTCTGGGAGGCTGAAGCAGGCAGATCACAAGGTCAGAAGATCGAGACAATCCTGACTAGCATGGTGAAAACCCGTCTCTACTAAAAATACAAAAAAAAAAAAAATAGCCAGGTGTGGTGACGGCCGCCTGTAGTCACAGCTACTCAGGAGGCTGAGGCAGAAGAATGGCATGAACCCAGGAGGCGGAGCTTGCAGTGAGCCCACATAGTGCCACTGCACTCCAGCCTGGGCAACAGAGAGACACTCCATCTCAAAAAAAAAAAAAAAAAAGAGTGGAAACATTGGTAAGTAAGGAAGTGTATAAATTACATACAATTTTTATATGTGCTGTAAAATTGAATGATGGTAAGATTTACAATTCTATTAAAAGGACTTTTTAAAAGAAATAAATTAAGAAGCTATCTTGTGATGGCAAAAGTAGGAACTCCTTTGCCAATAAGATAAAATGCAAGAATTCCAAAGAAGGTCATAAAATTTTCACCCTTAGAAACTGGAAAAAACATGTATAGCTGTTTTTTCTGGACAATGTAGTTATTCTGTAGCCTTTGGTCAAGGTAGCAGAAACACCCTCAAGTCCCTTCTAAGAAACAATTTTTAAGTTTGTATATTAAATATATATTCTGAATACTCCATCTACAAATTGATAAAAGATCAGAAAGCACATTAAATCTTCATACATTTGCTATTAATTCAAGGATATATTCTCAATGCATAATACTTTTTATTTTCTTTTTAAGTTCTGGTTTTTAAGTTCCAGGATATATGTGCAGAATGTGCAGGTTTGTTCCATAGGTATACGTGTGCCATGGTGGTTTCTTGCACCTATTGACCCCATCCTCTAAGTTCCCTTCCCTTGTTCCCCATCCCTCAATAGGCCCTGGTGTGTGTTTTTCCCCTCCCTGTGTCCATGTGTTCTCACTGTTCAACTCCTACTTATGAGTGAGAACATGTGGTGTTTGGTTTTCTGTTTCTGTGTTAGTTTGCTAGGATGATGGCTTCTAGCTTCATCCATGTCCCTGCAAAGAATATGATCTCATTCTTTTTTATGGCTGCATAGTATTCCATGGTGTATATGTACCACATTTTCTTTATCTTTCTTTATCTTCAACTTCTTCCTGGTTTAGTCTTGGGAGGGTGGGTGTATGTGTCTAGGAATTTATCCATTTATTCTAGATTTTCTAGTTTATTTGCGTAGAGGTCTTTATAGTATTCTCTGATGGTAGTTTGTATTTCTGTGGGATCGGTGGTGATATCTCCTTTATTGTTTTTTATTGTGTCTGTTTGATTCTTCTCTTTTCTTCTTTATTAGTCTGGCTAGTGGTCTACCTATTTTGTTAATTTTTTCAAAAAACCAGCACCTGGATTCATTGATTTTTTTTGGAGGGTTTTTCATGTCTCCATCTCCTTCCATAAAACTTTTAAAACCCATCATTACTTTCTTCTTTAAAAAATTATTTGTATCCTTTTTTTAGCCAACCATATAATTGTCATCTTTCCTATTACAACATTCCTGAACACATATTTTGAACAATAAATGTAAGTCAGATACCAAGTCAGGTGTTAAAGTTATAGAAGTTAAAAAAACAGATAAGTTTCTACTCCCATGTATCTGACAGCTAATTGGGAGAAAGAGTGATTACGTAAATGATTAATTTAACTGTTAGCAACAACAGTGACTAAAGAGCAAAATGTTTACTAAAATATTTTAGTAAAGATTAGGGTAATGTATTGATGGAGAACTTTTTAAAATATACTAACAACAGTACAAAATAGAGAACACTGACACAGTAAAACTTGGCCGTGGCATTCAAGGAATGTGTTTTCAAGATTTTTTTTTTTTCTTTTTTGATACAGACTCTCACTCTGTCACCTTGGCTGGAGTGCAATGGCGTGATCTCAGTTCACTGCAACCTTCACCTCCCAAGTTCAAGTGATTCTCCTGTCTCAGCCTCCTGAGTAGCTGGGCTAACAGGCACGTGCCACCAAGCCTGGCTAATTTTTGTGTTTTTAATAGAGACAGGATTTCATGTTTTTAATTTCTTGCAGAACAGTTGTCCTGCAAATTATGCTTAATATTAAAAAATGATTTTATTTGCAAAATATATTTTGAAACGCTATGTAAAACAATGGCTTTTTAGAGAAAGTGAGTTCATTGCCCATTTGGATATAATATTTTAATCCTCTATGTTATTACATTTCCATTATCGGCTTCTATATGGAATTCTAGGAAGTTTGACAGCTCTTATTTGGCAACTATCTGCATGCACAATCGATTGCACTGGCTGAGAAATGGAGAAATGGTCAATTTAGTTGAAATGTTTTCATATAAAATTTAAAATTGATTAATTATATTTATTTTTTGGTGAAGTGAATTGTAGGCACCATTTCAGACAGGTACTAAATAGGAGTGGATCAACAGCTTTGACTCCTATGGGCAGGAGGAAGATGAATGGAAAGAGTTAAGTTTAGAGAAAGGAAGGCTAAATGGAGAGGAGAGAATCATTTTTAACAGCCGTATATTTATATTTTCATATGACTCAATATTTACGAAAAATTTAAAAAATAACTCATTGAAGTTTCTAGGAGGCAGGTGGAATAAAGGCAGACTAACATATTTGGATTGAAGGCATAAGAGCAGGGGCTCTCACCTTTGGCATGCATCAGAACACTGATACAACCCAGCATGCTGGGCCTCACTCCAAATTTTCTGATTAAGTAGGTCTGGGATAAAACTCTAAAACTTGCATTTCTAATAAATCCCTAGCTGCTGCTGCTGCTGCTGCTGCTGTTGCTGGTCCAGAGACCACCTGTGAGAGGCATTAACATTGAGTATGTCTGGTTAAAAGTAGCAGCATTTGAGTATAAAAGGTCATCAGAACAATAAAAGCAATAATACTAACAGCAGTGGCAAAGGTAAAGCAATGGCAAAATAATAAGCTACAGAGAAATGTATTTTGTTGAATGCTATGTCTCTAGCTGATTCATAGCCACAGTCCTTCTGCCTTTAAGTGACCATGTTCTATTACAGGTGATAATCATGACACCATAAGCTGCACGAGGCCAGAGACTTTGTCTGTGTTGATCAACGCTGTATCTGTGATAACCTTCTTGACTGCATAGTTTACTCAATCCACAGGCTGGCCAATGATCAGATCCTGAGTCTCAGGAATCTGAACTGAGAGGCAGAAACCAGAGGAAGCCTGTCTACAGTAGACACTGGAACTATGAAATGAATGAGTAAATGGATTCAGCCAAAATCAGGAGACAGTGAAAATTATGAGTAAACAAGGGAGTTGGTAGTAGAGAGGAGAATAGAGCTGAGAGGATACAACAACATCCTTGAAGGCAACTAGTCTGTTTCAGATGACTTTCCTGTGCCACTGAAGGTAGCTTTATTTTGTTTCCTCTTGGGATTCTTATGAGATTTTTCAGTATCTGCACAGTAACTCTTACTTCTCTCTCCTTTTTTGGAGATAGATTGGATATGATTTTTCTTCATGCTACTAAAAAGCCCAGGCTAGAACTTAGACTTACTTCCCTGGAATAATTTGCAAACAGCCACTTGTAAAGGTCTTAGAAGTCAGGTTCAGTTAAAACCAAATTTCGTCTGCCACAGAGGAACAGGCTGTCTAAGAAAGTTTCTCTGGGATAAAGATATCCTGCTTTAACTGTCCATGTCTGCCAATTTCAGGGAATAGCTAGGGAAGGATATTACTTTCTAAGATAGCGCTCTTGCTATAGTGGTTCCATCACACATTCAACTGAAAAAAATAAATAAATAAAAAGGAAATTCAGAAAGCCTTCCTATGGCTGCCACTACCTGTAGCCCTGAAAGTATATCTGGGATTCTGAGTGCCTCTTGGCAGGAGCCAGAGCTAGGTGGGAAAAGATATTGACTCTCAATTACATTATACAAATGCAGTTTATAGTCAATGTTGGAAAATATCAGGCCTTTTTCTATTTTCAAGTTGAAACTCTCAACTGAAAAAAATCACAAAAAAATGCAAAAGTATCTGTGTAACCAAAAATCATCCTTCAAGGTAAAGTTTTCCATTTTAAATTAAGGTTAAGAAAAGTCTGTGCTTTTAGATTTAAAAAAAAGAAATCCTTTTCAAATGTTTCCTTTGAAAGGTTTTCATTTCAAACATACATATCCAATTGAACTAAAATGTCAGAATTATGAATATGCTAGGTTATCTTTTGGCATTGTATTTTACATATTGTGTACATAAGAATCTGATATAAGCCATTGAATGCATGCCCCCTCCAAATCAATAGTGAGTTTAGTGGGGATTTCATGTCTGATTCTCTTTCAAAAGGGCTTCTGTGGCCAAAAACTCTTTGAAAACTCAGTCTTTAGATATTATGTAGTATACTTTCACACTCATCTAAACTAAAAAGTCTGATTTTCAAGATTTCCATGTGTTAACTATAAAATTAGTGATGCTATTGATATGCGTAATAGGATATCTTAAAATATAATTTTCGTTAGCATATTGTTAAAATACTTACCTCAAATGAATAGACTAACTTTTAAAGTCAGTTTGTCATCATGCAGCTACAGGTAAGATTGACATACAATTTTCAAAGTGAATTGAAAATGCTATCAGCTGGTTACTATGAGAGCGCATGAGATTATGTAATAGGGCACCCTTGAAAAGGGCAGATGCTTAAAAAAAGCAGCTTAACTCAAAGCAGCCATTGATTCCTTGAGGGCAGGGTGTTAAGAACAAAGTTGTCTGCCAGAGGAAAGAATATGATTAGGGATTAGGAGGCAGGCAAAAAACAGCAAAGAGAAAATTGAAGTGTTTGCAAAAACCTGAAAAGTCTACAGTGAAATTATTTTAGAAGGAAGATAGGTAGTCAGATTTCTAAGGGAATCAGGAGAACTCTATGGGAAACATTTTATCGCACATGGAGAATAGAAAGATGAATAATTTTTCACTTGAATAAACTCATGTATTATTTTGTGGAAAATTAAATCTCACTTAAAACAGATGATTATAGAGATCAAGGTGCGTTTTCACATCCTTCATGTTGAAAAACCGTGACTAACTCTCAACTCATTAACTTATTTTCACATTGGCAATATTGTGCACAATTTGATAAATACAAATTCCTGAAAACCTGTTGGTTTTTTAAATTGTTAGAACATTTGTACTTTCTTAGCACTATTAATGGATGCAATAAAAGGGCACTAACATTTCCGTGATCATATATTATAATGTCTTCAGGATTTCTAAATTAGTAAATTCCAGGAAATTGAATCATAGTTTATAATTTTTTTAAACTATGCTTTGGAAAGCAGTGTTATATAATTGACAAAATAAGTTTACCCCAATCCATATGTTTGAAAATCTGTTACACACTTCATAAAGATATTTAGTATGAAAGTTTAAAAAGTATGATAAGTAGATAACCTATACTCAAAGCAATCTTCTGAAAAAATATTTCCTGATGTGCAAAGTTCATTGGCACCTAGATCATACAGTTTATTAAAAATGGAGATTATTTTTAAAGGATTTTTAAGACTAAAATATCATCTCATATAAATATTAAGTAAACATTTGTCAAAATTTATTTAGCTTACTAATTAAAGAGAAAGCTAGTAAGATGATATAATCAGTTCAAAGGAGAATTCTAAGAACCACACATGCATAGGAAATAAGGAATTTTGAAATGAATTTACAAATAGATGCAAAACATATCTATCCACAAGGCAATAATAAATTTTATATAATCACAAAAAAATTATCTGAATTTCTATGGATAAGAATATTAGCGTTATCAGTTTTCATCATGAAAAGCAGTTGAAGGAGCTGAACAAGACACCACTTTTTTTTAAAAAAACAACTGTTTCGTTTAGAGCAGTTTTAGGTTCATAGCAAAATTAAGAGGAAGATATGGAGATTTCTCATATACTCCCTGCCACTACACATGCGTAGCCTCCCCTCTTATCAATATTCTTCATCAGAGTTGTACATTTGTTAAAATTGATGAACCTACATTGACACATCAATGACACCCAAAGTTCATAGTTTCCATTAGGGTTCACTCTTGCTGGTGTATGTTTGGTGAATTTGGACAAATGCATGATGACATGTATCCATCGTGTTAGTGTCATATAGAGTATTTTCACTTCCCTAAACATCCTCTTTTGTCCATTTATTCATCCCTACTCATCCCCACTCCGCCCACCACTAGTCCCTGGCAACTATAGATCTTTTTATTGTGTTCTTTGTTTTGCCTTTCCCAAAATGCCATATAGTTGGAATCATACAGCGTGTAGTCTTTTCAGATTGGCTTTTTTCACATGCACTTAAGGCTCCTCCATGTGTTTTCATGCCTTGATAGGTTTGTTGTTGTTGCTGTTGTTTGGTAACATTCTATTGTCAGGATGCAGCATAGTTATTTTATCCACTCATCTACTGAAGGATATTTTGATTGTTTCCAAGTTTTAGCAATTCTGAATACACCTATAAACATCAGCGTGCAGGGTTTTGTGTGGATATACATTTTCAACTCCTTTGTGTAAATACCAAGGAGTGCAATTGCTGGATTGTACGGTAAGAACGTGTTTAGTTTTGTAAGGAACTGCCAAATTGTCGTCCAAAGTGGCTGTCTCATTTTGCCTTCCCACCGACAATGAATTAGAGTTCCTGTTGCTTCACATCCTCACCAGCATTTGGCATTGTCAGTGCTCTGGATTTTGGCTATTCTAAGAGGTGTGTAGCAGTATCCTATTGTTTCAATTTGCATTTCCCTAGTGACAGATGATATTGAGCATCTTTTCGTTTGCTTGTCATCTGAATACCTTCTTCTGTGAGATGTCTGACACTACTATCTTTTCTCCTGTTTTAAAAGTGTTATTTCCTGACAGTAATAATACTTAGAATATTAAAACAAATATGGATATAATGAAACATTTAAGATGACTTCCATTAGAGATTACTTTTTATGGTCGCACAATGCTAGAGCTTTGTATATATCACCTTTCAATCCTGTCAAATACCATTTGTTAAAGCTATCCTTCTACAGAAGAAGAAACCAAGGCTCAAGCAGGTAACTTTGTTGAACTCCTGCAGTTAGCAACTGTCCTAGCAAAGATTTGGGCTTGTTCTCAGCTCCAAGTCCAATACTGTTCCTGCTACATCAAAATTGATCCAGTCAAAGATGAGCACCAATTATTGGTCCTTTATTTATAATTAATAAAACACCAAAATGGGCTTTAATCTTCAACCAACAATGTAGCTGGTTAAAATTATACTCTATTTGAAATGTATGGACTGAAAAAGGTCAAAAAACACCATTTTCAGTTGGTGAGTTAGCTAGAGTCAGCCATTTAGGGAAAGCAAAAAGAGGAGCCAAATTTAAATCTTATATTTGATTTATATTGTATTTCTTTTTTCACTAAAATATTTGTATTTGTTAAAGATTTGATTTTTGTAGTGACATGACACACTATTAGTTATTCCTAATAACACTTAAGGTAGGAGTTTTAATCTTTCAACATTAGGTTGTTAAAGTAGAAGTTTTATTATCTCATTTTATTGTGGTTTGTCACTGTAGCATTGCTTCTCAGCCATATTTTTATTAAAATGTTCTAAAATAGTTGGTTCATATCTGAAATGTAACCATAATTTTAAAAATGCATCTGGAATACATCTTTACTGATATTAATAGCTCTATTATTTTCTTCCTTCATAATTTGACAACTGTACTTTTTGAAAAATGGATAAATGTTTATTTCTGTTTTCCTCCTGAAATGATACAGTTTAAATTTTAAAGGGAAATTACTAAATAAATGCTCTTTAAGCAACCCTGTATTTGTCTTTTGAAACCAAATACCAGTAGCACAGTAGATCACAAAATTATTCATAAAACCTTGGTGCCAGTTCCTATAAATTCAAACAATATGAAAAATGTGCATTTTGAAAAATCAAGGCAGGTATGTTTTTCACATACATGATTATTTGAATGATTGCTCATGGCAAAGTGGCAGAACGTGGCATCTTTGGTGATTTCTTCACATTTTTTCTTTAAAAAAAAATACATATATATATCTCTAGTTATCTCAAGGCTTTGCCCCACCATTTACTGAAATTGTTTACTACATTGTATCTCTTCTCCAAGATTGTTAAATTACAAATATTATGAAAGCTATTATTAGGAATATATGTTACACAACAAATCAATGGATAACTTAATTGGAAAAGGTCCTCAAATGTTTCCTATAACCTGGGTACACAGAAGGAACATTTATCCTTCTGGATCATGTTCAAATAGAAAAGCCATTGTACTGGGTTTTACAGCCTTTCTTGGGCATATGTGCAAATGAGAAGCTAATTATTTTGGAAGCCTATTGTGTACATTTTGGACAAAGTGCTAATGTCCTATACCTAGGAATAAAACTGAAGTTTGCTTCCTACCTTCTTCCAAGTATAATTCTACCTTCTTCCAAGTATAATTCTTAGAGCAATTCTTAGAGGGATGCACATTGAGCTAGCTTGCTGTTAGGCTGAAGTCAAGAGATAGGCTGCTGCTAATAGTAATCTCATTCTTCTAAAGAATCGGTAGGAAGTAGGAATATATTTTCTTTGTGTAATTGTCAGCATCTTTACTGACATAATATAGAGTTCAATTCATTGTTTTAATTTATAAAAACCTGTGAAATGATTTTTTGAATACCTTGTCAAATATTAACTAATGCTTTGTTTCAAATAACTAATATTAGTTTAAAATATTAATGAAAAGATCTTTGGTAACTGATTTTCCTAAGAATTAATGAATACTGTTTAATATTTTTACATTGGAAATAATGAACACTGAAATGTTTATAATGTGAATTAAAATTAATTTTAGTTGTTTTATCATAATAAGAGCATTGATTAAAACAAAATCCTATTTTGATGTGCTTTGTCAATTAGCTTGAATTATTGATCAATATTTATGTTGATACTTATTTTTAATATGCATAATAGTTATAATTTTTATTTTATATATTTTTATAGATTCATATAAATCCCTTTTATCTGTACAGTAAAAATTAGTAAGGTTCATTTTAATGCCAAAGCTTAATTGAAGAAATATTATAAATATACTTGTTACATAAATTTAGTAATAAAAAGAATATTCACTTTCAAATAAAATACTTTGACATAAGACTTTTGATCTTCAATATATTATATTCCTTACATTTATTCAGTAATTTATAAACTCTGTAAATGTCTTAATTGGTTTATGCTGCTATAACAAAATACCTGAGACTGGGTAATTTATAAAGAACATGAATTTGTTTCTTAGTTCTGGAGGCTGGAAGTCAAAGATCAAACTCTGGCAGGTTTGGTGTCTGGTAAGATCCTAGTCTTTGCTTCTGAGATGGTGCCTTGAACACTGTGTCCTCACATGTCCAAGGTGAGGATGGAAAGGTAAAAGGGCCAGAAAGGACCTGACTAGTTTCCTCCAGCCCTTTTATAAGGCTCGAATCCTTTCCTGAGGGCAGAACCCTCATGACCTAATCACCTCCCGATGACCATACCTCTTAATACTGTTTCACTGGGAATTAAGTTTCAACGTAAGTTTTGGAGAGGACACAAACATTCAAGCTGTAGCAGTAAACTAATTCCTAAGTCAGATTATAAATTTGCGTCTTATAATAATTTACTTGAGATCCCCAGATGGCATTCTACACCATTATGGCATGCCTGCTACTTGTACCTACAAATGCTTCCACTGTTTATACTGTATTAAACAAGATATAGTCATTAAAATTGGCAACTTGTTCCCTGCACCCTCAATGTCTAGGTCTTTTTCTAAACACAATTTTCTCATGAAATGTAACATACATGATAGCATGAATCATTGTCTGTTTTGTTCACTAATGTATTATGACTCTTAAAACGACCTGGCATTTAATAAGGGGCTCCATATATAACTATTGAATGAATGACTAATACTAGCAGTAGGCATTTAGTGTTGATAATACAGGTTATTTGCATGGACATATGTAATATCCATGCAAAGTCCTTGGCAACCTGGAAAGCACATTTTCCAAAGATATATGCTAAAGTACTATCAATAGTTATCTCAAAAAGCAAAGGTAAGTGCAGGCAGTGGAGGGAGAATTTCCTTTTTAAAAAACAATTTCATGTTACCTACATGAAAATCAGTATGTTTGTGAACATATAAAAACATATAACATGTTCATAAACATATAATGTAAACATATAAATGTTTATGAACATTTCCTGTTATACTGGAAAGAGAACAGAGAAAATGCAGTTAGTGCTTTCTCATTTATTAGAATTTGGATTAAGGGCAATTATACGGAGCAAAAACAGAAGTTAAAAAGTATACAGTTTGAAAAAGAGGATGTCAGAGAAAATGCCGGAGGTATAGCATAGACCCCCTCTGTGTGGAAATTGCTTAGTAAGGTCTCCACATTCTTAGTTCTTAAATGTCCATGGATGAGCGGATTATGAGCTGACCCATGCTACCAAGTATGAATTTGAATCAAGGAACAGCAAATAGAATTTGCTAAAGTATAAAATAAATTACCATGTTCAGAGAAAAAAATTAGAAGACATCATGAAGATGCCAAACAGATCCAATTTTTAGAAAGAATTAAGCTGGAGTATTTCTAGGTACATTTTATCTCCAAATATTATGAGTCGATTGATTTGCTGATTTGTAACAAGACATGGGCAAATCGCAATCACACTTTACCTCAACTTCTTTAAGCCTCATTGTAGACATGGAAAATATGTTTGCCACTAGTGGAAGAAAGTCATAGATGAATAGCAAAGAGAGTAGGAATAATTCAGGATGTGACAATTTTATCTAATAAAACACATACTTTTATCTTTATGGTGAGATAATTAAATGCTGTGACTTCTACCATGTGCTTTATTTTTTAAGCCTATTTAAATGGGAGAAAGAAAAAAGAAAAAAGAAAAAAGTAACACATCAATTCACTTCAACACTTAAAAAATAGATTTAGGGGCACAAGTGCAGTTGTGTAACATGCATATATTATGTACTGGTGAAGTCTGGGACACTTCAACTTTTTGATGCAGAAA
The DNA here is from genome assembly GCF_028885655.2 of Pongo abelii. Taxonomy (NCBI): domain Eukaryota; kingdom Metazoa; phylum Chordata; class Mammalia; order Primates; family Hominidae; genus Pongo; species Pongo abelii. The sequence continues at coordinate 92,941,988 of NC_071991.2, forward strand.
GCAAACTAGCATTAGATGGATTTACTTCTATATCTCAGGTCAGGGCGAATTTTTATTTTTTATTTTTTGGTAAAATGTATTTTTGTTCTACAATAAATAATAGTAAGAAAAGTGGTACTTAATGAAATTCAAGACTGCACCTATTCTCTAGAATGAATAATTCCTGCACTTATAGTTAAATTGTTTCTATTAAATGGAATTGTTTCTATGAAAAGCATAAGTCTTTTTTTTCCATTTTATTTATTTATTTATTTATTTATTTATTTATTTATTTTGAGATGGAGTCTTGCTCTGTCACCCAGGCTGGAGTGCAGTGACCCAATCTTGGCTCACTGCAAGCTCCGCCTCCTGGGTTCACACCATTCATTCTCCTTCCTCAACCTCCCTAGTAGCTGGGATTACAGGCGCCCACCACCACGCCAGGCTAATTTTTTTCTATTTTTAGTAGAGACGGGGTTTCACCGTGTTAGCCAGGATGGTCTCCATCTCCTGACCTCGTGATTTGCCCACCTTGGCCTCCCAAAGTGCTGGGATTACAGTAGTGAGCCACCGCGCCCAGCGAGAAGCACATGTCTTTAAAGTGTTAGTAATCTTGTTATAAAGTAAATGTCCTGGAATTGAAAAGAAAAATTCAAAAGAGACTTTTTCTTATTTTGATATTACATTACTACATTTGGAAACTGTTGACATACTCTTTTGTACACTGGGTTGAAAAAAAAAAAACTGCCCCATCATCTTTTCCTCTCCAATTTTGTTGAATGTGTCTACATCTCTAGAATAGTCAGAAAGATTGTCTTAGCTCTATGTAGAATTTGAAAGCAGTATTGCGTGCACATGTCTTTACCCAAAGGCTTGGAGGAACAGGAGTGCTGCCTCATTTCAAGTCATTTGGTTTCAACTTTTCCATGAGGACTCATTTTTCCATTGCTTAATATTTTAAGTTTGAAAATCTTGATTTAAGATTACTGTTGAAATTTTAGAAGATAGTATGGATTTTGTACACCAATTTTTAAATAGAAAATCAGTAATTGTTACTTTGGTCACAAAATGTAAAAATATAAAAAGGTGAAAATCCATGTACAATGTACATGAATTTAGGGTAAACACATGCTGTAAACAACTCATTATACATATTCCTTAATTTATTTTAATTATGTAATTATGAGAATATATTCTTAACATATTAAAGTATTTTAGCATTGCATACTTAAGTATGCAGCAGTGAAATACCTCAGATATATGGGCTTTTGAATTAATAATTCAGCAAATTTTTTAAAAAGTTAAAAAGGATAGGGAAAGCAATTAGAGCAAAATCTTGATAACATTTAGATTTGAATGATAGGTGTGTATAGATTCACAGTACTAGCCTCTCAACTCTTGCATATTTTTGGAAATTTACATAATAAAAATATAAACATTTTGACCTAACAGAGAAACATAGCTCTTCGATGAGTCACTGAAGGTTTTTTTATTTGATTTGTGAACTAGGATTGACAACTTTTTCTATGTGAAAATAAACTTACAAAAATATAAAAAGAAAATCTTAAACAAAATGTTTAGTTTTGAACAAAAATAATGCCAAAACCTTTTAGTTAACCCTAGTTAGTTGTTTTGAGGTCCCTAAAAGCCCCAAAGTTAATTAATTCATTTATTCATCCATATATATTCAACAAGCATGTATTGATTACTCACCAAGGCCAGATATTAAGCTAAGGTTTGGTAATATAAAGATGAAGAAAGCATGGTACTAGCCCTGAGGAAATTAACTGGAAGAAACCAGATGGATGAGTGTGTAAATGTATGTGTATATATATCTATATCTGTTTGTACATATGTATAAAATTGTAAGCGTGTGGATGAGTACAAAGTGGAGGACTGTAGGGCGTTATATGTGGATGCCTAGAGGAAGAAAGAGACTAAAATTGTGAGTGTGGATGAGTGCTAAGTGGAGGACTGTAGGGAGTTATACATGGATGTATGGAGGAGGAAAGAGACTATGCAGTATTGGGGGAACCCACCCCCAATATTTCAACGTAGGTTCTTTCTATTTTCCATACGTGTCAGCTGGCTGAGAAATAAAGAGAGACAGTATAAAGAGAGGAATTTTACAGATGGGCCACCAGGGGTGACATCACATATTGGCAGGACTGTGATGCCCACCTGAGCCCCAAACCAGCAAGTTTTTATTAAGGGTTTCAAAAGGGGAGAGGGTATAATAACAGGAGTAGGTACAAAGATCACATGCTTCAAAGGGCAAAAAGCAGAACTACTAAGAGTCTAACAAAGATCACATGCTTCTGAGGGAACAGGACAAAGGGCAAAAGCAGAACTACTGATAAGGGTCCAACAAAGATCACTAGGCAAAGGGCAAAAGCAGAACTGCTGATAAGGTTCTATATTCAGCGGTGCATGTATTGTCTTGATAAATATCTTAAATAACAGAAAACAGCGTTCAAGAGCAGAGAACTAGTCTGACCACAAATTTGCCAGGGTGGAGTTTTTCCCCATCCTAGTAAGCCTGAGGGTACTGCAGGAGACCAGAGCATATCTCAGTCCTTATCTCAATCACATAAGACAGACATTCCCAGAGCGGCCGTTTATAGACCTCCCACCAGGAATGCATTCCTTTCCCAGGGTATTAATATTAATATTTCTTGCTAGGAAAAGAATTTAGTGATATCTTCCCTACTTGCATGTCTGTTTATAGGCTCTCTGCAAGAAGAAAAGCATGGCTTTTTTTGCCCAACCCCGCAGGCAGTCAGACCTTGTGGTTATCTTCTCTTGTTCCCTAAAACTTGCGTTATTCTGTTCTTTTTCAAGGTGCACTGATTTCATATTGTTCAAACACACATGCTTTACAATCAATTTGTACAGTTAACACAATTATCACAGTGGTCCTGAGGTGGCGTACATCCTCAGCTTATGAAGATAACAGGATTAAGAGATAAAAGTAAAGACAGGCATAAGAAATTATAAAAGTATTATTTGGGAACTGATAAGTGTCCATGAAATCTTCACAATTTATGTTCCTCTGCCATGGCTCCAGCTGGTGCCTCTGTTCAGGGTCCCTGACTTCCTGCAACAATGCAGGATGGCAGTAACCTAAGCAGAGACAGAAGCTATTCCTGATGAAATAATGTGTGCAAGTTTATGAAAGAGTGAGGGAATATATATGTTTTTCAGGGTCAAAACTATGGTAGGGCATTAAAAGTGCGTGGTATTTGCAGACTTTTGAGTCATTTTTCATGTATAATACAAAGACATTGTGACAATTAAAAATATTATGTCTAATATAAAATATAATGTGTAGATGTTAGAGTGCGTCTAATAGTGGCAGCACTGGGGTTTTTTATGTTCTATATTTGAAGACATTTGGACAAATGTCTGGAGATATTTTTGATTGTCATGTCGGGGAGCTTTCTATTGGCAACTAGCAGGTAGAGGCTAGGGATGCTGCTACATGTCCTGCAAAGCACAAGATAGCCCCACATCCCCAAAAATTATCTGGGCCAAAATGTCAATACTGTTGAGCCTGGGAAAGTCTGCTCCAAGATTACTATTGATCATGTTTTATAAAAAGTCCAAGGAAAATGATACTCTGAGTTCTGTGTTCATGTATTCAAATGTTTCAGTATGAGTAAATTATACTATAAATCATAGAACATATATACCTGTGAGCCTATTTTACACTTAAAGATCTAAAACCTTCCCTGTTCTGTGACATCTACTTGTGTCTTCTCTCTCTGTCTCATCCTCCTCATTCCTTTCAAGGGGTATCACTATCTTGAATTTTATATTTATCACTCTTATTGTTTTGTTTAAAAAATTGTTCTTAAATAGTTTGATTTTGCTTGGTTTTGTACTTTATAATAGCAGTATTATCATCTAAGTGTTCATCAGCTATGTGTTTTTATTGCAATCAATATGAAGTTTTGAAGACTCACACTGTTGAGAGTAGCTATATTTTGTTATTTTTCCCACATGGTGATTATATGCCAGATTCATAAGTCCATAAAGCCACTTTTCTTTCAATGAACATTTAGGCTGTTTTCAGTATTTTTTTGGTATTAGAAATATGTAAAACCATTTCTTTAGTGTGTATACTTAGAAGTGAATTGGTAGTAGGGTATATGGATGAATGTTTAGATAATGCCACACTTTTCCAAAGGCTATTACAACTTGTAGTTCTACCAACAGACAATGTATTCCCCTTCATCCACATGTTTACCAACACTTAGTACTTTCTGATTTTTTTTTTCCAATATGATGCATCTAAAATAACTCATTGAGGTTTTAATTATGTTATACTTTTATTACTAATGAGGTTTAAAACTTTTTATATGTGTATTGAAATGTATGTCCTCTTTTGTGAAAGTCTAATCATATTTCTTGCCTATTTTTTCTAGTGGGATGTTCGCATTTTTCTTGTTGATGTGTGGGACTTCTCATATATTTACCAACTCTCTTGTACAGCGTCACAGATTAATGATTCCAGGAAATGGTTGGAGTTTCTATTAGTCATCTTATCAGAACTTCTTGATATAGAAATGAATTTTCTGATGAGTAGATGATAAAATAATGGATACAATAATAGAGTAAGATGCTAAAACTGGTGGATATTCTGTAATATAAACAAAACAAAACAAAAATTCTCTTTAAATGGCGTGTGTTTTCTCAATAAATGAATGTCAGATAATAACTTCTCATTTACATTTAGAATGTATTATTTTGTTTACCTTTTGAAAAAGATATGCCACAATTATTTTTAAAAAATCAACAACGGTGAAGAAGGAAGAGCAACAACGTTAATTTCCCCTAATTGGAGTGGATTCATATAAAATGTTGAAATGAAGTAATGCCTGTTCATGCCTTTCTATATATGTCAGCATTCCACTGATATCACTGGGTGCCACACACATGCACAGGAATTCAGAAGTTAGCTTACTGGAATTGGATAGAATAATCATTGTAAGATCATAACAATTTGATTAGTTCTTCAAAACAAGGATTTGGATCAACACAAAATATCATCTGTCTAATGCGATTGTGAATGTGGGTGTTACCCCTTCTCTAAATGATAGGCGACCTATATAGTCTGTACCATATGTGTTTAATATCGAAGCAGATTAGACGAATGAAGACAGTTGATTTTCTTGGCTTACGATGTTTCTTTAACATACTTTTTGTGGATTGATTTGTGTAACCTCAAATGGCATAAATAAAACTGTGGTTTTTACATTGCAAAAATTATGGACTAAAGTAATTTACTGCAGGATAGACGAGGGTATTTTGACGTGCCAGTGTTAATAATGTGGGTGCTTTAACCTAGAAAAAGATGGATTTTGGAAATGAAACTCCTAAATATGACTATTTGCCATTCATTGCTGAGCTGAAACTGTTACAGCCATAAATGCACAGAAGGAAAGGGAAGAAAGAATGGGTTTGACCTCATAATGATTATATTATGGAAAAATGAAAAAGCACTCATATTGCTGACACTCATGAGGAAGCCTAGAACTTTTAGTACACTTGTCTGGGATCTAGCAGAAGATGAAAATAAGTGGATAAAGTCATTTTTACATGTTTACATTTTACTGTTTATCTTTAATAGTAATATTGGTGAAAATGTCCTACGGATATAGAATTAAGAAAAGGTGAGTTAGACATTAGATACAGAGACAATAATGATTCAGTGGAAATTGATGAAATACCTAAATATGAGCAGAGGTTCCATTCAGTTTTAATGATAGGAATGGGATAAAAATATATTTAAAATGAAAAATAAATCACTAAAGAAGCCGTGTTTGTGTGTAAAGGAAAATAGTGACAAATGTCAAAGACAGGAAAAGCATAATTGGATTTCATAATCAGACAAATAGGTGGTAAAACCAGGACTCTAACTCAGGTCCATCTGATGGATGGGCTGTCCCATTTATAATTAGCAAATAGCCTTTATGATATGTAAAAGTTGTGCTTGAATAGAGATAAGAGTAGCGCTAGTTTGTTGAGACGTTAAATGAGATAACATGTTAAAGTATGTCAATTAAAGAGCTATACAAATATAAATTGGTATAAAATGTTGATATGAATGTTTCCATATAACTCAAAAATTGAGTTTTCATTATGTAGAATTCCAGTATCAAAAGTTTCTATTTGGTTGGAGAAGAAATATTGTTTAATATGAAATATTAGTTTCTGTTTTGTCCTTATTTGCATACTTGCAAATTCCCAGATGGTAGCCAGGCCTTTGGGCTTCTTTGTCTTCGGAGCATATGTTGTGATAGGCTGAAAGAGAAAGTTGCTTGACTTCTTCCTGGCTTTTGTTCTCTAAATTCTAAATGTTGAGAGTTTATGCCCAGAGGGGGAGAGGGAGGAATAGAATTTGTGAATAAGATGGGTCCTTATTGGACCCAGGTCAGAGTTGAAGCATCTGGGAGTAGTGAGGACTCTTATTTTCCTTGCTCCAGGCATGCAATCATACCTAACAGGAAAAGGCTGTGTGGTGTATTTAGGAACAACATGTTAGTGTGCTAGGCACTAAGGCTGTCAGCCTCAGTAAGAATCTCAGTGCTCAAGTTTTAGAAACAGCAGAGAATTGACAACTTAAGGGATTATGCAGCCTGGGACTACAAATATTTCAGAGGTGACCAGGTGCACTAAAGACCAAAGGGTCCACTTACGAAATACTCTTTCTAGATATAAAAGACTCTAAAGATCTCTAGACTCTCCAGAGAGGGAAAAAAAATCTCAATAATGCACACAACTGAAACTCCTCCTTTCTGTTTAGTGGAGTCTCAGAGTCATGTATAATTTAATTTAGATAAAGAGATAGTTTTTGGACATAACTAGAATATTGTAATAGTCATACTTCTATAAAGAAGACAGGCCCTGGGGAAGTAGTAAATCACAGATCTTTATACCTTAACTTGTTTCTAGCAAGCCATGAAAAACTTGAAGTAGAGCTGTAAGGTGGAGAAAACTTAGTCATTAAATATTTTTAATTGCTTCCAAAATTACAGCATCAATGTGGGTGTCAGAAGTGATCAAGTTCATCTCAGTTCTGTTTCTCTAAAACCTCTTAAACATAGACGTGCAAATGGAGAAAGGAAAGGCCTCAGGATAGATACAGTGTGTTTAAAAGGATGTAGAGAGAGATTAATCCTGGAACAAAGACAGGAAATAGAGGAGACTAAATCTGTGGTTCATGTGCCCACCTTGGTCTCCGTGGAGCCAGATATGGAAGAGGATATTCTACTGAGGGTAGCCAAGTTCACCCCTCTGGATCTGGCAGCCTCATCCAGACTGGGAAATGCTACCAGTTCCTCATCTTGTGTATTTATTTTCTGTTGAAAGATTAATGATTACTCTAACCTCAGAGTGGGTGAACTTTTTCATATGTCTGCTTTAGTAAGCCTACTGGAGTCTGGCTGCTTGCCTCACCTGGCAGTTAAAAGGCAGGATATACCCCTCTGAAACTCTCTGGGTGGAAGAAAATTTGCCTTGGCCTGTGTTTGCTTTAGACAAACCTGCTAACCAACATCTCTAGCAGCAACCAAGAGGTTTTGGCAAGCAGCCAATTTCCTAAGGTTAAACATAAATCTTTAGACATGATTTGATAAGAAAATAATAATACCATGCATTCATCATTTTGGTGGCAGTTATACCAAAGTGTGTCTGACCACAGCGGACCAGCTCAACTAAACTACCATGAGTTACCTTCCTTATTTAGGCTGTGAAATGTGACAGAATAAGTGATTCCATTGTTAAGAGAAATCACACCCATAAAGAAAATCAGAGTTGATGGTTTTCTTACATAGATTTGGGCTTCGTGTTAAAATTCTAGGTGCAATTTTGCCAACTGGAGAAAAATTAGAAAAGTTTATAGAGCAATGATTCTACTGATAGCATCTCGATGAACTAGTCTCAGAATGTTAGACTTGTGTGGTGTTTATGGGTGAATAATATGAAGTCCCATCAACTGTGATGTCTGACTCTGCCTAAATGCTAATTAATAACTTGAAATATTACTTCGTAAAGATTACTAAAAAGTGTTATTCAGAAATAAAATTATAATGTTTATTAAAATACACTTACGACGTTAAATCAGTATTCTAAGAAAATTTGGCTCCAGTTAACATTTGGTGCTTTTTCAAAACTCTCAGGATGTATCACATAGGCAATTGGTTGAAATTTTAGGAAAGTCAGGTTATTAGTTCATTCTCAGCCTTGCTTATCATTGCTTATCATTTTCAAATGTCACCATTCTTGCTTTATAATCAGACATTAGGCTTGCTTAATTTCATCTTAAATTTGTCATGCACTTTTTGTTTAAACAAGTTTGAGTAAGGTATCTTCATCGATAAAATTCTGATGTAGGATTTGGTAACATTTACTTCAACCAGTTTGCTCTGCCTTTTGACACAAATCAGCCATATCTTTATTACTAAGTAGATACGTACACTCATAACTTGAATGTGCACTGTGTTACTCATCATTAATTTATTTTCCATTGGAATATGAGACATAGTGATATAATGAATATGAAATCTTTTGTCTAGACTCAGTGGACAGCATGAAAAAGTTTAAGACACTAATAAGAAGTTATTTCAAAGTACAAAATGGGGTATTGATACAAATCTAATATTGATCCTAAAGTGAAATCTATATCAGCTAGTGGAAGAAAAACAAATGAATGTAAGATTTGTCTTGAGTAAAATTGTTAACATAGGAAATGTTGGTTATTTTTTGTCTTTGTCTTCTCCATCCTTGCCAGTTCTCACTCCCATGCTACCAAAAGACTGGACTCTGTGCCTTTGGCAGCGTCCTCCTCCCCACTAGCCCTAGAGCTAGTGGTCCCACATTCACTATATTCCCCTCCTTTCTCAACACACACACACACACACACACACACACACACACACACACACACACCCCCCTTATTACAATGCATCTTAACATGTTTCATTAAGCACCTAGTATTCAACTAGTTAAGTTATCCAGTCATCTAGTAAGCCTATAGTTATTCAGGGTAATAAGATTTGTAAATATGGGTGTTTTAGTGGAACATTATAAGATACTGGTATAGATAATTCTATCAAATATGAAACTTTTTTCCCAAATAAAAGCCTGCAGTTTTTCTTTATCCAATCTTATCCAATGCTGATACATTATAATACTTGTCATCGTGGGATAATATGTGTACATATATAATTATATATAAAATATAAAAATATAATATATAATATTTATATAATATGCCCCCATGTACCTTATTCAATTATGGCTCCCATTTCTAAACATTCCTAGCACTAAATGAAGTATAAATGCACAATAAAATATATATAATATATAATATTTTTATAATATATGATATATAATATATAATGTATGTGTTATATAGATATCCATCATACTACTGGAGATATATATTATATATATATAATACTGGATATATATTTGTATATATATACACACATCCTACTGGATACACACATATATGCACACACACATAGATATACATCCATACAGTATACTACTGGAAAATGGTGCTAACATATAATTTTCTTCTTATCTATCCCCAGTAGAGGCAAGAGAGCCCTGTCAAATGTCCTTAACAGTTAAAAGTTCAAACTGCACAGCATTTCCCTAGTTTTGACTGGCACATCTGTTTGTTTTCTCCACTATTTCTTTTTTTTTTTTTTTCATTTCTCTTCAACAGTTTTGACCTAAATAGCTGGGGAATTATGCCAAGGAAGGGTATCACACTGGATATAAAACTACAAGTTTAATAAAGCCTTGAAAAGCTTTCAAGACAAATCATAGTAGGTATTTGGGGATTGGGGGAAGAATTTTGTAATTATGAAATGCATGATAAAAATCACTGTGGCCTGGAAGGACTGACTCAAAATGGATAGGAATGGGACTGGGGGAAGCCATGGCCCCAGGAGTTTAGTTGATTTAAGAGGCTTGGAAGACAAAGGAAGAGCATTTGCCATCTTAGCAAATGAACATAGTTCTAGATGGGCTATGCCCCCGTGTAGCTTATTCAATTATGGCTCCCGTTTCTAAACATTCCTAGCACTAAACGGGGTATAAATGCACAATAAAATCACATCTTCAAATATTCATTTTGGAATCAACAAGTAATAGCTAACTTGCTAATTTAGCAAGGCCATCATATCCTAAGTTTCCTATTAATGTATTTCTGCTGCTGGTTCATTAACTTTGTTAAATGGTAGCATTTATTAGCTGGCACCAAATGTTTATGATTGAAAATGCTTTCATCTAGTAGCTTAATTATCCCTGTGTATTGGGAAAAATATTAAATATTCCATTTTTTCAGCAAATATATTTTGTTCAAGTCAAGGAAACCATTAAATCATGGCTTTAAATACACGTGACTAATCCAAGGAGCTATGAAGCAGTGGCATAAAGGGTCCCACCTAGATGAGATGGAAACAATACGAAACTACAGCCTAAGAATCCTACTGGCCTATGTTAAGAATGCCAACTTCAAGGCTTAGATTCAGAGATACTTGTAATCCCGCCTCTACCTGTTTATAGGCAACATGTCTTCAGGGAAACAATGTAAATCATGACCTTCAGTTTTTCCCATGAATAAAATGAAAATATTATTCATATCTACAATATTGAGTTGTCACAATAATTAAATAAGATAATGCACGTAAATTACTTAGGAAAAAGCGTACATGTGAGCACTTAGTATCTGGCACTGTGCTAACTGGGACTTTGGAACAAGCAGAAACCTTTCTCTGTCATCAGTGAAGCTTTCATGCCTCCCCAAGTGGATCTCTCTAGGCTTCTACAAATCATGCGAGTAAATAGTCATCAACTCGGGGCTTAGAACTGATTATTATTTATAGGCATAGCTGCTCGAATGAAGAATTAACACCACTTCTAAACAACATTATTATTTGATATAATATATACTGGATTTGTTCAAGCACTGTACTTCTCAATTATCTGTAATTAAGGTCTTAAATAAATGGTGAAGTAAGGAAGAACACAATAAAAGAAATTTATATACTTCTCTTAAATGTATTTTAACAAGCCTGCCATTAAAAACTCACAAATAGATAGTTATTTTCTACTGGGCAATGATACAGGTGCCTATTTCCAAGATGTTTCAGGAAATCTCAGGAAATAATTTAATTGGTACTTTATATAATTTTTTTGTTAATGTCTTTATTCTAAGGGAACTTGCTGTGTGAAACAGAAAAGAGAAGTGACAATTTAGAAAGCATTTGTGGGAGGGAAGGTTACATAGAAAATACAATGAATTAAGAATGTTTGACCTAACTAAAGTTTAAACGTTAAGGTAAACTGATCAAGAAGTGTGAAAATATAGTGGTATAAACATTACCTTGATATTGAGGTTTTAGCTTGTGTTTTCTCTTTTGTCTATACCTAGCAAAATGAGAGTATGTTCTCAATTCTGAAGTCAACATTGTTCATTGTATTATTTTATAGGTATGCAGAACGAGGAAAATGGAGTTCTTCATCTGCTTAGGAAAAGAGCCATATTTAATCAATTTCCTCACCTCTTTCCATCTACATAATCTTCTGCCAGGAGGAATTCACTTTACTGTTTTAGTTACAATAGACCTGTCTTAGCTTGTAGGGAATCAACAAGCATTTTTACAGTCATATATCACATTATATTTCTAAAGCTATTAAATCACAAACTTCCCATTACAAAAGAGCTTGTTAAGAGAATGATATTAGATGGAACTTTACCATATTGAGAAATCAAAACACAACTTTGAGTTTATATGAGTCTGGACACATAGGCAGTCTCTCTGGAATCAGAGAAGTATTTTGGTACTTGCAACCCTAGCAAATTTGGCTTTTTGTCTTGTTTAATAAAAAGAAATTCATTCGGTTTTATTTTATTGCTGCTTTTGGAATAGCATGTTAAACATTTAAGGGTATTCATGGAAATTAACTGCCTTAAGACTGAAGTTTGTGAGCTTTTATTTTCTTTTTGACTGACTTATCCAAATAACTTTACATCTGTTTTTTCTGTTTCCCCAGAACTAACATTTTGTCAATCCATGTGTTTTATCAGTGCAAGACTATCAATAATAATAACCATCACTTACTGAGCACACACTATAATAAAAAGAACTTACACTATCCCAGTCCTACAGGTAGGTATAATTAGGAAAAACTGAGGCCCATAGTAACATAGTAAGTAAGTAACTTCCCTAAAACCTTACAACTAGTAAACTTTTTTTACAGTCTGTACATATATAAAGCATCACACTTTTTTGGACTTATAAGCCACAAAAAGACTTTTGTTTAAAATTCTCTACTGTCTTCCCTGATTACAGTATGAATTTATAACTTTAAGATGTATTAAAAAGTTTTTCAAGATCTACCATGTAACAGTTACAGTGAATTAGAGGCAGAAATTTATCATGAAAGCAGATAAATTACTACCTACACCCTGCTATTCAGGAGTTCACAGTCTAGCAAGAGACAGCATTTAAGCTGATTATAAGACCAAGTAACTGGAAGGAAAAGGGTAGAACACAATCTGTGTTAGCCACAAAATTCCCCTACCTTCCTTCTGCTTTCTAGGGTGAAATATTACATGTTATTTCAAGTTTTACTTTTGAAAAGGTCAGTTTTTTCTTTATGGATTTTGTTTATTTAGTCAACTATTCAAATACTGCAAAATTCTAATGAACAAAGTCATATAGAAAATAAAATGAAACTGTCTTCTATGTTAAAATATTTTAAATTGTAAGACTTTGCAAATATGAAACAAGATTTAATAAAGAAAATATTCACTTTCAATGAATACAAACTCACTAACACTCCTCAGGGTTTTCTGTTGATTTATCTAATTCTAGTTATCAAGAGTTTGACCTTATTATTATTATTTTGAGACAGAGTCTCATGCTGTGGCACAATCATAGCTCACTATAACCTCAAATTCTTGAGCTCCAGTGATACTCCCACCTCAGTCTCATCAGTAGCTATAACTACAAGAGTACAGGAGTGTGCCACCATGCCTGGCTAATTTTTTTTTTTTTTAACTTTTTTATAGAGACAGATTCTCACTATGTTGCCCAGGCTGATCTTGAACTTCTGACATTAAATAATCTGTCTGCCTAGGCCTCCCAAAATACTGAGATTATAGGAGTCAGCCACAGCGTCTGGCCATTCTTGACTGTCACTGAGTCACTACACAGTAGGAGTATTCAAGAGCTAAATCCTGTAAGGGTGTGGCTGACTGTAGCGCCAAGCAACATTGTGTCAGACTCTTCCCACCTTCTCTTTGCAAATTCTGTTTCCTTAAAACTACTCATTCCAGGGCCTCTTCTAGAGTATGCTCTCCTATGCAGTCCTCTTCTAAGTGTACTCTTTGGAAACATGAGAGGATATATACTCCTTCCAACTTACGAAATCTCACTTTATCATTCTGTGTGTTTCGGCCAGCATCCTTTGAGGTCTCACGCTCAAGAACTTACATCAGAGTCATGCTATCCTCTTTCACTTTCTCTGAAAGGTAGCATCATGACTGGTTTTCTTGCATTTGCTGGCAATACTGTATTTGTTGTCCAAAGTTCTCCTATCTGCTTAAAGAGGGCAAAGTTAAGCCAAAATGACACCCCTTCCATAATCTCCCGTTATTATCTTGTTGCTGCTTCATTGGCCTTTGAGGATGGTTCTCAGATGAGCTAACAGTGACTTCTATTTCTGCCCTTTTCTTGAGCAGAGGAGAGAAACTGACAGAGTGAGGCTCCCAGTACCAAACTCTGTTGAATCCAGCAGCATCCACCCTACGAAACATCTCCAATTTCTCAGTATTGTAGCCCCTCATGGTCAAGTGTCTTTTATTTGTTTATTGATTCACCAAATGTTTACTGACCCCTACTGTGTGTGGTAGGCACTGTGTTGAATGGTATAGATAAAATAAGGATTTTGATATACATGATCCCTGCTTTCATAATATATAGAAACTTCACATCACTTCAAAGAATTTTCGAATAGTTGAGTCCTACCTACCCAGTCCCTCTAGCAAGGAAGTCAGTACGATATGTGAAAAGCCATCTATATTCTTAATACTTTTTCTCCTAAAACTGATAAGGTGGAGCACAGGCCAGAACCTCCCTCCCCAAACTCTCACCTAACTTGATCACAGTCATTGTTTAAGCCTTCCCCTAAGGATGTGTGCATCTGAAAGTACTCAGTTGTCCCTTTATTGAGGATCTTGGCAATTTATCTCTTTCTTTTAATTATTTTTTGTGACATCTAAGTCATCTGGATACCACTTTGTCAAAATTTTTATTCCAGAAAACAGCTATATTTAAACAAATACCCTGTGTTTTATGCCATTTGGGCTACATAAAAACAAAGTCATTAAAGCTCACAGATAAAACTGATTTCATAACCTCATTAAATGCATTCTTTTTATTTCAGTATTATTCTCACATTTAATTGTGTTTCAGATTTACCTGGAAAGTTGAATCAAAATGCAGACCTTCTGCCTTCACACTCAGAGATACATACATAGCAGTTCTTAAGCAGGATTAAGGAACCTACATCTTTATTTTTAAATTTTGCATTTTTGTTGAAAACAGTCTGTGGATCAACCCTTGAGAAGTACTACTTTAAGTAATACATAACTTAGTTGCAGATGTAGAATATCTGATAGGACATTAATATTCATATCTCCTTACTAAATTATTCCATATTTTTGGAATGATCTATTTAGGATAGGTACATGCATTCTAGTGACATAACATATGGCTGAGTCTAAGGGAAAAATATTATCAAAGCATATTTTAATCATATATGTTCTTAGAGCAATGTCTTAGCTTAACATATATTGGATTATTTCTAATTCAAAGACCAGTAGTACTGTTTAATTTCCCCACTGATATAATACATCAAATTAATGTGGTTTAGTAGATTAATGTTTATATAAAGATTATGCCTAGTGGCTATTTCTGATCTAGAATAATATGCATATTCTTGTGTGCAAAGAAAGTGTTAGTAGACTAGCTAATTGTATTTGTTCTACAACACCGTTCAAAAATAAAATTAGGCCAGGAGCGGTGGCTCATGCCCGTAATCCCAGCACTTTGCGGGGCTGACGAGGGTGGATCAACTGAGGTCAGGAGTTTGAGACCAGCCTGGCCAACATGGCAAACCCCGTCTCTACTAAAAATACAAAAATTAGCCAGGCATAGTGGTGGTGAGTGCCTGTAGTCCCAGCTACTTGGGAGACTGAGGCAGGAGAATCGCTTGAACTAGGGAGGCAGAGGTTGTAGTGAGCCAAGATTGAGCCACTACACTCCAACCTGGGCAACTGAGACTCCACTTCAAACACACACACACACACACACACACACACACACACACACAGAAACAACAACAAAACAAAACAAAAAATTAACTTAAAACACAAAAAGAAGGCTTTGTCTTATGTTTGACAGATTGAACATGCAAATTAGCCTTCACATTTTCTCCAAAACTCATCAGATGAAAATAATCCCAATGGAGGATAACTTAGCAGAAATATTAGGAAAAGAGAATGGGATAGGAAACATGGCAGTGATGACATTAGGAAAAAGAATAAGAAAGGATTTCACAGCAAAAACGGTTTGGAAAGCTGAAAGACAAACGAGTAAGTAGTAACTGATTTAGCAAACCAAGAAAGCTGGAACCAAACTGGAATAAAGAAGGCTTAGAGCCAATTCAGTCTACCAGGGAACACCACAAAAGTTTAGGAGTTGGAAGTACCAGATTATCAAAAATTGGGACAAATTGGCACTCTACATAAGGAAGATTTGCTGAAAGTCTATTTAAAAAGTAATTGGAGCATCAGCCTCTCCCTTGCCTACAACCAAATGTCTGTTGCTTTATCACTGGAAAAGTTAGGTTTCTTAACCGTAGAAGATAAAGCAGAAGCTGACTGACTTGGGGATATCAAGCACCGTTGACGGGGGATAACTTCTAAAAATCTGGAGATTAAGGGAATTTTTACTAGAGCATGTTGAAATTCCAGCTTCCCCCTGGGCTCCCAGAGCCTGGCACTAGGCTTTATCTAACATAAAAAGATTAAATGTATCATTTGTGATAAATGCAAACAGCCCCCAAATAAGATCCTACACATCCTTAGAATGCTTCCAAACAAAACCATTCTGTGGGTCTGTAAACTGAAAAGCCCCACCTACCCACTCAGAACTTCTAATCAACTTTTTAGTGGCCCAGTTTTATGGATGAGCAGACAGCTATGAGTCTTACAAAGTATTTGAGGAAAGACTTAAAGTCATGGGATCCAGGAAATTAAGTCTCCAACGTAAGAGAGAGCGACGGGAATCCCTAGGCAATTGCGAAGAAAGATCCCAAAATAATATTTGTGTAGCTGACCTACAGCAGATGAGATGGCTCCTGAAAAGGTTTATTCGAGAAGATGAAATTTTTAAAATACATTGAGAGGAGATTGATACAACTGAAACAGAGTTCTGGGATATAGTTGTGAGAAGTACAAAGATAACTAAGCAAACAACAACAATATAACATAATTTTTCCAGAGGGAAAAACTTATGAAATCATAATATATGTTTCAGCTATCAAAATTATTGATACATTTTATATCTTAATCATTTTTATAATCATGTAAAAAATAGTGATTTAACAATTTCAATATATTAGGAGAAGGGGATGTGTGCGTATGCCTAGTGGAGGTTGGTGAGGAAGGATGAGGCAGATAGAATTCTCAGTAGACATTCCTCCAGGGAAGATATGGAAATGGTCAGTAAGCACATGAAAAGATGCTCAACATAACTAGGCATCAGAAAAATGCAAATCAAAACTATAATAAGATACCTCTCATGCCTGCTATAATCATTAGAATCAAAAAGTCAGATGAAAAGTGTTGGGAGGATGTGGGAAATCAGAACTCATACACTGCTGGTGGGAATGTAAAATGATGCAGCTGCTTTTGAAAAATAGTCTGGCAGTTCCTCAAATGATTAGTTGCCCTATGACCCAGAAACTCCACTAGGTATATACCCAAGAGAAATGAAAACATGTTCACACAGAAACTTGTATACAAATGTTTATAGTAGCATTATTCATAATAGCCAAAAGGTGGAAACATCCCAAATATCCATCAGCGGATGAATGGATAAACAAACCATGGTATATCCATGCAATGAAATGAGTGCACGCTGATATATGCTACTACTTGGATGTACCTTTGAAAACATGCCAAGTAAAAAAAAAAAACAAGTTATAAAAGTTCACATACCATATGATTCTATTCAGAAGAAATTCCAGAATAAGGAAATTGATAGAGACTAGTGAAAAAAGTAGCAAGTAGATTAAGGTAGATTAATGTTTGTTTAAGGCTGGGAAAAGATAGTGGTGGTGGAGGCAGAACAAGCGATAGCTAAAGAATACATGATTTCTTTTAGAGGTGATGGAAATGTTCAAATATTGACTGTTGCGATGGTTGCACATATCTGTGACTTTACTGAAAACTATTTAATTGTGCACTTTAAATGGGTGAATTGTGTGCTATGTGAATTATAAAGCTGTTTATAAAAAAGAAAGATTGAGAAGCAGGAAAGCAACCATATTGTTTAGAGATTGAAGGTAAACACTAAAAGGTTACAGCATTAAAATTTGTTGCTTCTAGGGCAGAATTCCTCACCCTGTTGACATTCATTCTTTGCTCTCCAGAGCTATACAGTGCATTATAGAATGTATAAAAGCATGCCTGATTTCTGCCCACCACGTGCCCGTAGCAACTCTCTCTCCCTTCACCATTTGTGACAACTAAAAATGTCTCTAGACATTGCCAAAGGGCTCCCAAGGGAGGGGGGATTTCCCCAGTTAAGGACCACTGCTCTAGGGATTGTGAATTGGAGGGGAAGAAAGCTGCAATATGTAGGTATGGATATTTTTATAACAAATATTGAAAAATTGTTTAAATATTTGTCTGTTTAAACTGTGAATGTGTATATCTTAGCTCAAGCTACCACAGAATGGATGCCTCAAACAACAGATATGTATTTCTTACAGTTCTGGAGGCTAAGTCCAAGATCAAGTTTCCAGGTGATTCTGTTTCTGGTAAGGGCTGTCTTCCTGCTTGTAGATGACTGCCTACTTACTGTATCCTCCTAGGGAAAAGAGGAAGAGAGAGGGGAAGAGAAGAAAGAGAGAATGTGAGAGAGAGAGAAGAAGGAAGGAGAAGAGAGAGAGACAGAGAAAGATTTTTTTCATAAGGTTGCCAATCCTATTGGATTAAAGTCCCACCTTAATGACCTTAATTACTTTCTAAAAGCCCTTTCTCCAAATATAGTGACATTTGGGGTTAGGGTGTCAACATATCAAATTTGTGGGGACACAATTCAGTCCATACCAATATATAACTTTGAATACAATGGAAACTAAATACAGGATATTTCTACAGAAAATCTGTGATAAAATTGGCCACAAAAATTATTTCTTGGCCAAGATGCCAGTGAGGTCACCATCACTGAGGATATTATTAACAATATTAAGAATGCCGTTTTATGTCATTGTCTGGTTTTCTTTTTTTTAATATTTATATTCATTTAGCTAATCTTCCCAAAGTTTCATTGTAACTTTTGTGATGTTTTTTAACAACTATCTCAATATATCTGATTTTTAAAAAGTCCAACCAGCCTGTTTATGGCATGATTTTTTTATTGTTTTACTTGTTTTGCTTTAGGTAGACTTGAACACAAATCTTTATCATATTTTTCAAGAGAATGATGAGAAAAGGTGCCATTTAAGAGAAACATTAACCTAATTTTTCCTCAGGCACCTTTATATTAGACCTAAAATGTATAGGTAATTGTACTATTTTTAAAAATTGTTATCTATTATTCAAAGCCTTAACATTTGATATGAGAAACAGATATGATTTTCATTGGTCTAAGACATTCTCCTGGCCAACTAAATTCATTCCATGCAGAGGTATTTCTCTGCATGTTCAACCCTTTAAACACAGATTCAGTTTAAAGATGTTATTTGGTCAATTCATTAAAAAAAATCAAAACCTGGTAAAAGTGATCAAAACTTTATTTATATTTTTAGCAAATAATTAATCTTAGTTTTACTGTGTACATCATCAACATATAAAAGAAACAACAGAATAGGTACTTTTGAAAGAATTACCCCATTTATCAAGTAGACATTTTGGCTGCTTCACAAAAACAGCAGATTCCATCACTGGTGTATATAGAGGCAAATTCAAATCAAATCATTTGTGCCACTTGGGGAAATTTGATTAATGAGACCCTGCTTGGTTTTATTAATCTTTCCACATTCTTCACTTCTCACTCTTGACACCTAACCATTCTTTTTGGAAATCACCTTTATTTTCTTCACATTTAGTGCAGCTTTAATAATAATTTAGGTTTGAAATTTTTCCCACTGCATTTTTTTTTATAAACTATTTACAAGATCTTTATTTCTAAGCATGTAGTGAAGATCTTTCTAATCTTCTAACCTCTTGTTAACAAAATCCATCTGGTAAAGAAAATAAAATATTAAAATAATTGAGATCTTTTACCTCAAGCATTTTCTTTTGGCCATACTTCTTAGATTATAAAAAGGTATAAACATGAGGCTTTGGATTGTAATATCGGAACAATAATGACTTTAGTAATCATTCTCAGGGTCATTGATAGGTTCTTTAATGCTGTCTTTGAAGGAAGTGTGAATAGACTCTAAACTACCATTAAGAATTCTGTAACCGCTGTGATTACCTAAGCAAAACATATTTGATAGATTGTATAAATGTTTGCCATGTCTGCTTAGTGAATGAATGAAATATTACCTGCTTGAAAAAAAGTAACTTTTTAAAACTGGTCTCTTGGTCATGTTTAATTGCATGGGTTTGTTGCTTACTTTATGTACTGGCAAATGCACGGCAAATGATTCAGGCAGGAAGCGCGGTTGGTGCCCAATACCACCCCTCCTTAGAAAGCAAGGAAAAGCCAAATTTATGTGGAGTCAAATGGTCCATTGAACCTAGTCCCAAGCTATGAAACTCTTTGATGAGACTCAGATAAGAGTCTTTATCTAAAAATAGATAGGAAGTTAAAAATTCCAGCAGATTCATACTCAAAATTAGGCAAAGGCTGATTTCACATTTAGCATATTTACAGAGAACACCAACCACTGGAGCCTGGAAATGCACAAGAAACAAAACAATTTTATTCCTGCCTAAGAGTGCCATTTTCAGGGTTTCAGAACACAGTGGGAGACCGTTGATTAGAAGGGAGCTTCATTCCTGCAGAGGAATGGTTTATTATTGCCCCGAGGATAAAATCCTATCACTAGACTGGAATACCATTCATGATTTAGATCCTCATTCCTTTTCCAACCTCTTTACTTCACCTCCAATGCAAAATACTTACATTAAACAAAGAATTGGCAGGCTTTCTGTAAAGCCAAATAATAAAGAGCTTATAGGCTTTGTGGGCCAGTGACTGTCACAACTACTTATTTCTGCCATTGTTAGAGGAAAGTGGTCATATATAATACATTAAGGAATGGATGTGGTTGTTTGTGATCAATACAACTTTATTTATAGAAACAAATGACAGACCTGCTTTGGCCCATGGGCCATAGTTTACTGATTCTTCCTCTAGACCAGCTTATTTACAAACTGTGAATGTGACCATTTAATGGGGTGTGAAATCAATTTTATAGACCAGTTTCTAAAAACAGATTTTTACTTTTATTTCTATTAATATCATTCTTAAAATTCTAAGATACAATAAGAGACAAAAATAAAATATATAATGATTGTAAATGAAAAGATAAAAAGTACTGTTATATATAAATGGTAAAGCCATAGTCCTTAGAAACCCAAGAGAATTCACCTGAAAAACCTCTAGAATGGTGCTTCCCAAAGTTATCTACACATGGGAATCACAGGCGAGAACTTCAAAAAATCCTAATGCCTGAGGAGCCTTGCTCCCAACAAACTTAATTGGCCCAGCCAGTATTTAAAAAAACATATATGAGATAGAATAAATCAGAAAATATCAGTATTTATTTTGTGTTGTAACTCTTGTTTTGGGAAGCATTGTTTTCAGATTTATATTACACATGTATGTGTATACTGATTGCTAAGTGAAAACTATTTGTTACCTCTGGGCATGGTCTAAAAAGTTTGAAAACTGCTCCAAATTAAATAGAATTGGTAGAAGCTTAAAAATGGAAACTTCATTTTCTTCCCATATGATATGCTATTTAGAATAATACTTGAATTCTGACTAGAACTTGGGATAAAGAGGAGAGTCCCAGAGGCAAGAAGCCCTCCCTGAAATGCAATCATGGCTGTGTTCCTCTTTAGGAGAATAGCCTAAACCACAGCTGGGAAGGCAGGCAAGGAAGGACCTTCCCCATCAGCTGTGCCTGGGCCAGCCAGCCAGCCACAATTCCAAATATCTTTCTTTTCCTCCTCCTCCTTATTTACAATCATTCAGATCTCAAGTAAGCACAGTAATAAAATGTAAGGAAGTTTCAGATGGAGGCACAGTAGGGACCTGAATCCATTCACCTCCCTGTCTTGTCTCAGGTGAAGGACTTCTGTAGCATTTAATTCTTATTTCCTCTATTCTACTGCCTCATGATTTTGCTTGTTATTTTATTTTATTTTATTTTATTTTATTTTATTATTTTATTTTATTTTATTTTATTGAGAAACGGTCTCACTCTGTCGCCCAGGCTGTAGTGCAGTGGCACAATCTTGGCTCGCCGCAATCTCCGCCTCCCAGGTTCAAGCTATTCTCCTGCCTCAGTCTACCTAGTAGCTGGGATTACAGACACCTGCCACCATGACTGGCTAATTTTTGTATTTTTTCGGTAGAGATGGGGTTTTGCCATGTTGGCCAGGCTGGTCTCGAACTCCTAACCTCAAGTGATCTGCCCACCTTGGCCTCCCAAAGTGTTGGGATTACAGGCATGAGTGAGCCACTGCGCCCGGCCCCCTATTTTGCTTGTTTTAATTCCAAGTATGTTTCGAACAGAAATTAAGATGAGAAAAGGGAACTTCCCCTTTTAGGTTGTAACTTCTGGGACTGCACATGATACCCTAAGGAGATTTAGGTCATGTCAGTTGTACAGGTGGAGGAGAAGAAGGAGGAGAGAAAGATACAGAAGAAGAATTACAGAGTGACTTGTGATGACACAGTGTTTTGGGGATAAAGGAATCCTAGAGATTTGTAGGGTGGAGGGAGGTGAATGAGGAAACCATGTAAAAATTAATCATTTTATCTTTTGGACTTAGTCTTCATCTTTATTAAAGATGTAGAACATCTTTAGTGATGAGAGTTCCTGTGGTGAGAATTTCTTATAGATCACATCACGTATTAATTAATTAACAAACACACACAAATGGTCGAAGCAAGATAAAGCTTCATATTTGTTTTTTGTTGTTTTCTTTCTTTTTTTAAAAAAAAACAGGAAATAATCTCAGTTAGGTTATATCTCAAAACTGGAAAAGACTTCAAGATCACATAAAATTATCTGCCCTTTTTTTTTGGTTTGTTTCAGTTGCTTATTAAATTGAAGTATTGAAAGAGTAAGTCAGAAAGAGTGAGCACAGAGAAGAAACTTGATTCCAGGTTTCAAGATTCCTGATTATGGAGTGTTTTTACCAGGGCAATACATTTGTCTTTACATTCTTCTTAAGGAAAGGGTTACATCCCGCTATACTATACACTGTAATGCAGTCCAGTCACACATATATTCATTAATTCTTTCAGAGACTATTGATTAAATTCCTGTGATGTGCCAGTCACTACTAAGTGCTTCTTTCTAAAAGTAGAATGAGTCATCTTGGTGTGTGTCCTCATCACTTATATACTGTAGTAAGGGAAATAAATATTAAATCACTTTGAGAATATTCAGTTCTGGACAGGAAAGACAGTTGAGTATGGATTTCCTAAAGTCTTATCTGCCAATTATCTCTCCAGAATGTGAGAAGAGCATTCTAATTCCATTTTATGTTCTCAAATCCCAAGAAAATAAGGAATCAAGAAAAATATAACAAGAAAAATAAGGAGGTGTTGAAAAAACCTGAAAATCTGAAAAGATTCCTAATTTTTTTAATGTTGTCTTAAATTTTTGCATTGACTATCTCCTTCAAGTTTCCCTAATTTATACATGTTTTACCCAGAAATAACAGTCAGCAATGCATGCTAACTTTAAAAAGTCACGTTTATCACATGTTGTTTTCAGAGCCAAAAGCCAAATGTCCTGTCTCCTGATGATTCCCATATGGAATAGTTGAATGCAAATATTTACATTAAAATTATTTTCATAGGTGCCAATCTTATGTCTTAACGTGGTTCAAATTAATCAAAGAGAAAACATACAAATCTTCACTCCATAATTTTTACAGTACAAAAGAAGTGAACTATTTGTTAAGTAAAATATTTTGCTATCTTAAAATTTATTCATTTTTACGCTCAGTACCTGTTCTAACTTGGAAAATAAACTTTAGATAAGTTAATGTCATGCAAACATGAAAGAAAAATATGGATATTTGAAGATGTCTCTATTAAGAATATTCCAATTGGCTGGGAACGGTGGCTCACGCCTGTAATCCCAGCACTTTGGGAGGCTGAAGTGGGCAGATCGCTTGAGGTCAGGAGTTCGAGACCAGCCTGGCCAATGTAGTGAAACCCCATAACTACTAAAAATACAAAAATTCGCTGGGCATGGTGGCAGGCACCTGTAATCCCAACTACTCCGGAACCAGAGGCTGAGGCAGGAGAATCACTTGAACCCAGGAGGCAGAGGTTGCAGTGAGTCAAGATTGTACCACTGCACTCCAGCCTGGGTGACAGAGCAAAACTCCATCTCGAAAAAATAAAAATAAAAATAAAAAATAAAGAATATTCCAATCAAGAAGCACACATGCACACAAATAACTTGTTAAAAAAAAAAAAAAACTATGAATTTTCCCAAGTTGTTTACTCCTTGTTTGATTTTCATACAAAGTAGAAATAAATATTTATATTTGAACAAATAAAATATTAACTTTAGATGCTTAATTATAGAGTCATTTTAATGGTAAGGACATATTAGGGCAAGATGATTTTATGTTTTATTGATAACGTGTACTAAGATAAAACTTTTCATGCAATTGCAAATACTACATTCTCTTTCTTAAAAAAAATCCTTGGTAATTTTATCGGAAAATGCCTGTGTGTATGTGAAAATGTACGTTTTTTTTTTTTAAGTATGTGTTTTTGTGTGTGATGTATAAAATAAATTATAAAATATTGATTACTTTATAAAATACAAACTACATCAAATTCATGTCTTCTGACTATCTAGAACCTTGACTTTTTTTTCCCCCAATGGACTTTCGCTCTTGTTGCCCAGGCTGGAGTACAGTGGTGCAATCTCGGCTCACTGCAACCTCTGCCTCCCAGGTTCAAGTGATTCTCCTGCCTCAGCCTCCCTAGTAGCTGGGATTACAGGCATGCACCACCACACCTGACTGATTTTTTGTATTTTTAGTAGAAATGGGGTTTCACCATTTTGATCAGGCTGGTCTGGAACTCCTGACCTCAGGGGATCCACCCGCCTCGGCCTCCCAAAGTGTTGGGATTACAGGCATGAGCCACCACGCCTGGCCAAACCTTGAATATTTTTAAAAAGAATATATATTGGAAATTGTTTAATGTAGAATGAATAAAATTTACTCCTGCCTTTTAATGGCTATATAGTATTCCATTGTAAAATTCTTCAGTGATTTGTTTAACCAGTACCTATATACGTAGTATCAACTTCAGCACTCAAGATTTTTTATGATAACATTAATAAAAGTTTTTTCTGATATTTGTTTATAGTGAGAAGCAGTATTAGAAAGTGGTTCTGAAGACATATTTTTAGGCAGAATACTTGATTTATGTTCTGCTACTGGTTATTTAAGATGTTTTAAAAATTAATTTTTTTGTTCTTCAGTTTTCTAATCTATAAAATGGAGAAAATCATATTACCTACTCACAGGGTTATTGTAATGAATAATAAGCAGGGTTAAAGGCCTTAGAGTAGTGGCAGGAACCTTATAGTAAACAATCAACAACATTAAATCTAGATCTGTGCCCACTGAATGTAAGTTTCATTCTCATCAATGATTCTCTTTTGATCACTGCATTATGCCCACGGCCTAGAAAATTTGACAGCACATAGAAAATATGATTGAGTAAAACTTGAACTCAAATATGATGTGTTTATACACGCAGAAAAATGCCTATATTTAATAATTTATGTAATAATTTTTAGATTATAAATAAATATTAAGTGGGCTTTACTACAGATGGAGAGAAGAAAGTATAATCCGATATAAAGATTTGGGAAGGGGAGAGAAGGGGAGATGGAGAGAAAGAGAGAAATTAAGGGCATATGAATGCCCAAATTTTCCTTTTCTAAATGCTTGATCCAATTAGAGTTGAGTTTGCACTATTGAGAGAATACTAATACTTGATTTTTGCTTAGTATCACTACCTAGCATTTAAGTTCCATGGATTCCAGCCACTTGGTTAGGGTCTCTATCACTCCGCTCAGCTTTTTTCAGACTTCTTTCCAGATAACAGTATATCCTGGATAGACTAGCTAAAGTCAAGTATGAACGATCTAACTCTTGGCTATTTTAAGATTAAAATCTCTTTGTATGCATAGATTACCTGGGTTCACAAAATGTTCGTAAATTTTTTGGAAGTCAGGATCTAATCTTCATAAGGAATTGAATCTCCTTACAATATGATTTTATGTTTATTTTATAAAACATATTTGCTAGTTTTTGACAGGCAGCTCAAATTACCATGATTACCAAGAGTATACAGAAACAGCTATTAACTCCTTTATACCTTGGTTAATGTCTTTATGAATCAGCCACTCATAGAAAGAAAGCAAGGTCATGGGCAAACTAGGACAAATGTATTAACACAATAACTAAAGTACAGTTTTAGGCCACAATGCTATTCATAACGTGCATGCCAAGTTAGAGTGCTCCACGGTAGAAATGACCTTTCATCCCCTTTATCAAGCATGTAATTTTCTAGTCATCTGAAGAGCTGCTTCTCCTGGTAGTTGTAAATTCTTTAATTACTATTTTAAACACTTATGTTGCATTCCAGTGATTACTATGTGAATGATTTCAAATACTCTACCAGAATGTTAACTTATAATGAGGGTAAATGGGCAACTTGAATACTCTTTTAAGCTCAGACCTTGTCTGGAAGATTTTTGTAGAGATATGACACTTTCATCATCTAAAAAGTATTTACCTCTCCACTTGAGCGTATTTTTCACATATTTAAACCCTTTATAGTATAATTCATTAAAAAATCTAAAAGACTATCTGAAGGTAGAGAAAACTAATAAATCATTTTTTCATTTAAATGTTATTGCATCCTTTTTGTTCTGATAATATTCTTTCTGAAAATGTATTTGTTTCAAAGATTTATTAAAAATTTGAGACCCTAATTATGTTAACTAGATTATATTTTATTTTATTGGTCATAGTTTGCAAGTGGAGTTAGTAAGTTAAAATGTTGAAAACATTAAAGATTTGGATAAGAATAGCTTTTATAATGAATACTTAGGTTTTACTTTTCCAGTCTTTTCTTGCCTGTATAGATAATTGAATGAGTATTTAATATTAAAATCAATAGTAAATTGAACTTATAAAGAAATTTTGGCAATATTATTTATCTATGCCAAGCTTCGTGCTCTTGTTAACAGCACCTTATAACTGACAGTTTACTACCTGAACGATTTTCATGGTCTGATCTCTCATAAATCCCAGCTAGTCTTAAACAGTCCTTATCATCAGTTCCAACAAAGCTCCTATTCAATCCCTGATAATATTGTATTTCTATTCTAACTTCAAAGAAATAGATGAAAATATTGGTTGCTACACTTGTGATTTTTGATATTTCCAAGTTTTAAATTATTTTTCAAGATTTATTTTTGTTCATTTGAGTTTCCCAAGTTAGAAATGCTTCATAGCTCATTTGCTAAGGATTTGTTTTTATAATGTATATTATGTAGAGACTTTAAATTTTATTTATATTCAGTATTGTCCGTAGGCTAACTTAGATGACAGATACTTTTTCCTACCAAAAAGGGCATTATAGTAAGAATTCTGACAAAAATTATATGTAAGAATATATTTTATAGGTTCAGTAATTCAGTGTAAATCAAATAATCATTTTCATTATATGTATAGACATGAGTTATAATGTTTTTGTTTAAACATCTTATTATATCATCTTATTATAACTTATTCTTTTTCTTGGTTTTCTTAACCTTAGATGTTTAAGTACTCAATTACTTTAGGCAGAAAACAGGTTTTAAATATAATCACTGTGTAAATGTTTTTATATTAATTGCCACAAATGATATAATTTGTTTCCCAAAATATCACTAATGACCACAAGCAAAAAAAAAATTCACAAAAATTCTACGTAAATATTGACCATATATGATTCTGGGAAAAGACTTCATGAAAATGCTATCTTAGCTCAAGAAGTCTTTGCTACCAATTATGATTGAAAATTGCCAATCTCAAGGATGTAATATTGAAACCCCAAAGCTGATCTGCACTTATAGTTTCCAATGTTTAAGTATAAATATCTATGAATAATATATATCTGAGGCCTTACAACTAGGGTGTAGTTGTAACCTAAATTCTTGAATACCTAAGATAATTGAGCAGGAGTTGGCAGAAGCAGGGACCTAACTGTCATATCCTCCATAGGAGCAGGGTTTAATGCGTAAATGGTCATAGTGCTGCCGATGGCCTAGACTTCCTTTCTCCTTATTTGTCCACCTACTCCAAGGAACGAGCAAAGCCTTGGGAGAAGATTACTAGTGGTTGTATTAGTTTCCTAGGGCTTCCATAACAAAGTACCACAAATGGAATTGCCTTAAGCAACAGAAATTTATTTTCTCACAGTCCTTGAGGCTGGAAGTCCAAAATTAATATGTCCATAGAGCCATGTTCCCTCTGAAGGATCTAGAGAAAAAAAACCTTTTTTTTTTTTTTTTCCCCCCCACTTCTTAGCTCATGGTGGTTGCTGCCAGTCCTGGGCATTCTGTCACTTGCAGATGCATTGCTCCATTCTTTGCCACCACTGTCACATGGTCTTCCCCACACCTCTATATCCAAATTCCCCTTCCCTTACAAGCACACTAGTGATTGGTTAAGAACTAATCCAGTATGACCTCGTATTACCTTATAAGACTCTATTTGCAAAGAAGGTCACACTCGCAAAGCTGGGGGTTGAGGCTTGAACATATTATGAGATCACAATTAACCTCCAACAGGGACATGGCGGTAGTCAGAGCTGATCCACGTGCAGCCACAGTATGAGACTACTTGGGACCCTCCCGCAGTTTAACTGGTTGAGTAAAAATTCAGTTGAATAAAGATAGATGACAACATATTCACATTTTTAAAATATTCTCCTATTCCTTCTAAAACAAAAATAAAGAACTTTAAAAGCACAAACCACTAAACTATAAGAAGGGGATAGAAAACAACAGCAACTTAATCTTGGCAAGTGGATAGCACATGGATGAGTGTAATTGATTTGGCAGAACCGAGGTGGCCAAATCTTAATCCCACAAAGGCACAAATCAAGAAAAACTTGATTTATTCCATGGAATCTCCTCCAAAGCTTCAGGAATTGAAAGTGCCAAGCACCTATATCAGTGAGGGCAGAGGTTGGATTCAAAACTTTGGTTAAAAAGTCTGTTTAATAAGCAGTTGGAATCCCAGATCTTCTACCTCATCCAACATAACCTTTCTACTTCCTCTCCAGTATCCCTGAAAATAATGAAAGAATTTTTTTTCTTTGAAGTAGGTAGAACAGAGTATCTTTGCACTGAAGTACTGGACTGAAATCAGGGAAACAAGTGAAACAATAAATATTAAATATCAAGACAGACACTGTGCTGATATGTGTTTAACAACCATCTCTCTGGGAAGAAAGAGCCTTGATTTGTAGGATTTTCCGACCTCCATGGTGTAAATTGTACCACCACACCCAATTTCTAACAGTCAACATGATATCCTAGAATGTCAACTTGGGAAGAAATGTGTACAGGCTGTCATTATCATTAAATTCATGCCAGTTCCACTGATTGAGAGCCACCTAGCCTTCTTTTCCTAAGGCTTCAGAATGCTGGCAGCTCTCCAGAGACACAGTTGAAATATTCTCCTCAGAGGAATCTGACCAGTCTAAAGAAATATATTGATGCTGGACTTCCTAAAAAAAATAAATAAATAACCTACCAACCCTTTCTATAGCAAAGCTTACAGTTGACAAGCTCTACCCATGGGCTTAGAGATTCCATTCTTGAGCTGCTTTTAAACACAAGTATACAACCCAAGATCACTGGATAGCTAAGGAAATCATCTAAAATGAAATATAGAAACCAAAAAAAAAATAACCCAAACAAACAAAAATGAAGGAACTTGGAAGAAACAAACTATTCTGGAAGAAAATAAAGATCTTCATAAAGATTAGAGAAAATATTGCATCCATGAAACAAGATCAAATTGCTACTTTAAAAATGAGCAGAAAATAAAACAGCTCTTTGAATTTAAAAGTATGAGAAGAAGAATAGAAATCTCAGAGGAAGTTTTAAAAATTAAAGTTGAGGAAATATTCCAGAAGTAGGGGGAAATGATGAAAAAAAAAATACATGAGAAAACAAGAAAATCTGAGGCCACCCCAGAAGTTCAAAAAATAAGTATCGCAGAAAGAGAAAACAGGGCATATGTGAGAGAAGTCATCAATAAAGTAATTGAATAATTTTTTTAGTAATTAAATAAATGTGTATTTAGATTGAGAGAGCCCAGTACAATGGATGAAAACAAACTCATACCAGAGCAGGTCATCATAACATTTTAGAACACTGGAGAAATATAAAAGGCTCTGTGAGGTTCCAGGAAAAAAAAAATTAAAATAAAAAAACAGGTTACATAATTTTCAGGGATTAACATTGCTTTGTTCTTCATAGCTTCCACTCTAAAATCCAGGAGGCAACAGAAAATGCCACCTAATTTCAGAGGAAAATGTTTTCCAATATAGAATTCTGTATTCATACAAAGGATCAATTAACTTAGGGCATTGAATAAACACGGTTCAGACATGCAAGTTCTCAAAAAGTTAAGCTTGATGCACCATTTCTTAGAAAACTCTTAGATGATGTACTTCAGCAAAACAGGATAGTTAGCCAAGAAAGAGTAGCCAATCCAGAAAGAAGGGATTCAGGTCAGGAAGAAGCAAAAGGAATCCCTAGAGTAAGAGTGATGTGAGATCTCAGGTTGAGAGCTGCACTGGCAGAGGGTGGCTAGTCCACTATGCTGCCAAGCAGAGACTCCAGGAGAGATTTCTTTAAGGTGATGAAAGTGATGGACTACCTGATGCATCCCACAGCATTGAGAGGTATTTAGACAACCAGTAGAGAGTTAGGGGTTGAATTTCTAATTTAAACTTAGAAAACTAAGCAGATTTTAAAAAGAGAGACAGAGAACATTAAATCTCAGAATTAAAAGTAGATGAGAAAGAAGGAAAAAGCCATATTTATATCATGTATAACTTTTTTCAGGGATAAGCTTTTAAAATGTCACAATATTTTAATAGCCCAAGAGCTCACAATTCTATACTACGTACAATGAATGACATGTTAAATTCATAAAACACACCACCTGCTTCTAGGAATGTTGTGTGGCCTCTGCACAAATGTGCTCTCTAAATTCCTAGAATTGCTAACTTAGTGAGTAATGAAACGATTTGGAATTTCTTTTTCCTTTGACTAAATGTTCAAATTGATATAAGATAGGTCTCAGATTTCAAAATTTTTGGTCCAAGGCTTGTAAAGACAGGTTTGGCCTTTTTATTTACAAAAATATTTATTTATCTGCTGAAGAAGATTGGAGAATATTGTTTCCTCTAAGTTACCTCAGGTGGACTCACAGAATATTAGCACATTAGTGATTTATAAACTTTTCTACTGATATGACTTCCTTACTAAGGGAGAAAGAAAACTATCTTACAAGTTCTATGAGGCAAGCTTATCTAAGTATAAATCAAAATGTAATTTTTGCTCAAAGCTGTGTTCTATTTTTACTAAGGTAATCTCGTTGGTTTATATTGTTTATGAAGTAGTAGATAACAATATTTAAATTAATACATAACCATTTGATGGAGCAAATATAATGTTTCTCTTTTATGAGATTTTAAAATGTGATTTTTGAAGCATTTTCATAAAAGAAACGTGAACTATTTTATTAAAT
Organism: Pongo abelii; assembly: GCF_028885655.2. Taxonomy (NCBI): domain Eukaryota; kingdom Metazoa; phylum Chordata; class Mammalia; order Primates; family Hominidae; genus Pongo; species Pongo abelii. Next base: position 92,973,342 of record NC_071991.2, read on the forward strand.
ATTTATTTCTTAAAAATATCTGTTACCAGGCTTTCTATGTCCTAGGCAGTGTGAATGCAAGGACAAAACATGTTGTTGCCCTAATAATGCAGCATTTAATCTTAAAAAAGAAAAATACGTGGATATTATTTACTGTAATTTTATAAAATACATTGGAAATCATAGATACAATGTATGGATACCAAAGGAAAATACATAGATAGGAAAAGACCTTAACAATATTATTGTTTCTCATAAAGTGGAGGAAGATAAATCCACCAAGGAGACAGGGTGATTGGCCAAGAGAGGGAGAACACACAAGAAAGTGTCAAGAAATCCAAAGCAGACAGAATTGAAGCTGGCAGAACGGCTAAGAAGAGCACATGCCACTGAGAGAGAAAAGCGATAATGACAGGAGAGTTAGCAGTCAATTTGACAGGATAGGACTGTTTGATTACCTTCCTGGATGTAACTATCATGGATTGGTGAGACTGAAAAACCATATTTTATCCATTAAAAATGAAATTTGTTACATTTTTTAAAATACGCCCTCTGACTTCCTCCCTCTCCATCCCCTGACCTCTTTCCTGAATACTTTCTCCTTCTTGACAAAACTAAAAGCTGGTACTCTCTTGAGATCACTCTTTTATCTGTGACAAACACAAGTAAAAACTGTTCAGTCTCCAACTCAACAAAAGTCAAGGTCAGGAAGATGGAAGGCAAACCTCTCAGTCCTTAATACCATAATTACAATAAGGGGCAGAATCACCACTGAGTGCATAGTGTGTGCCTGCACTGAACAGGAATCTCTGATGCTCATTTGCTCTGGTATACTCCCTCTAGCTCTTTTTGCTCCTGCCATCTGCCAACTTCCTATTTCCTCGGATTCACCCCCTTCTTATGCCGGTGTTGCCATTAGCCTGTGCTGTTCAAGTCTCTGTGCATAGTTGGTTAAATGCTACAGCTTTATACTTCCTCACCTTCCTAACTTATTCTCACCAGTCCTGAGAATTGTGCTTAGGGGCTTATGAGAGTAACAGGATTGTCAGAAAAAAGTGGGAATTCAAGTGAGACTAAAGTCTCTCAGGCAGACTGAGCAAAGTGTGAGGAAAAAAGTCTTGGATGAGACAGTGAACCAAATAAGGAGGAAAGGAACAGAAGGTATTGAGGTAGGAACAGAAAGGCAGCTAGAAGGGTATCATACTAAAAGATGGTAACATTTAACATTTTCTATTCTTCTATTTTTCTCCATTGTATCTTCTTAATAATGTCATGGATGTTATCTCACATGCTGTCTTAGGTTGTGTTCCCAAAAAGACCCTAAAATGAGGTGTGCAAATGATTTATTAAGGAAGTGATCTCAGGAAACACTGGTAAAGTTGGGGGGATCACGACAAGGAAGGAGGGGAAAAGACAAATAAGGATGCAATCTCAGGCAAAATCCCCTAGAGGGTAGCTTCAGCCTGATCCTACAGAGAACTTTAGGTTATAAATTAACCCCTAGATGTACCCTGATTGAGTCGAGGGACCTGGGCTTTTATATCCTTGTACCTGTCAAATATTGGCCAATGGCTATCTGAAGAAATAAGTTCCCAGGCACATCTGGTTCTCTGTTGTGTTGATGAAATAGCTCCATTAGCTAATGACAGTAATCTGACAATAACCACAAATAAAAAAAGTCAGGAATAAAAGCCCACCAAGTTAGAAATAAACATATAGAAAGAAACAAAGGAAAGCAAAAAGTAATTTGTAGGTGGATTACCTTAGTATAAAATTATTGATTAAGGTAGCATTGAAATTTAGGAGAAAACTGATAATTTCTGAAGAATCAACCATGAGACACATTTATGATACATCTATATGACACTTCTAAGTAGCACATCTTTATAATGCTTCTGTATAAATATCTTTATATTAGATATAGAGCTAATCTATATAATAGAACATATCTGTCAAATTTTTGTCTCTGCCCTGAGTGCCATCTTGGCATCATGACTTTAGATATCACGTGGCTTAATTTTTGTAAAAGTGCCTACAATGAACTGAGTTGAGTCCTCTTAAAATTCATATATGAAAGCCCCAAACCCCTGAAGCCACTATATTTGGAGTAAGGAGATAATTAAAGTCATAAGGTAGGGCCCTCATAGGATTAGTGTCCTTATATGAAGAGACAGGAGGGCACTCCTTCTTTCTCTGTTCCCTGTGAGGATAATGCCAGGCTCTTTCTCTGTTCCCCGTGAGGACAACACCAGAAGGCAGCCATATTCAAGCCGGGAAGAAAGCCCACACCAGGAACCAAATTGCGTGGCACCTTGATCTTGAACTTTCCAGCCTCCACAACTGCAAACAATACATATCTGTTGTTTTAGCCACCCAGTTTATGGTATTTTGTTATAGCTGCCTAAGCAGACTAAAACAGTACCATATGCCTGTACTCATGTTTAAACATGGTTTATTTTCTTCAGGAAAAAAAATGAAACTTAAAGCAAAATTCCAGAAAGACTGTTTTTCCTTGTAATACCAACTATGCCCTAGCTAATGAACAATAATGCAATTTCTGAGCCATCCTATATGTAATTTTCTCGTATTCATTGTTATAAATTGTGCAAGATTGGAATAGACTTCTGCTCTAATTTGCTGTCATGACTTTCCAGGTTGAACCTCAATGCTGCCTGTTTGTCTTGGTAAAAGTGTTCTTTCCTTGATTTCCTGGCATCCTGGCAGAGTCTGGTCTCTAAGACACTACAGGAAAGACTATGATTTGAAAAGAAAATTCTTATGGGCAAGAACTGCTACAGAGGTCCCCATAAAACTTCTACCAACATTTTGTGCATCTATACACAGAATCTAAAAAAAAAAAATCTTAAAAGTTCAGGTCCTTCTCAGAACAGGGACCAAAGTATCCATTAACTGCAATGAAAACAATCTATTTACAGGCACACTGCAGAAAAGGGAGTTATCCACGTGGCTGACATCTCAGTCACCCCACAACCTAATGCCCCATACGTGTAGGGCTGTAAACAGAGCCAAGGCAGATTGCTTTTGGGAGCCAGCCAGGAATGCTGGCAATGTTCCAGCTTATTCTCTAGGGCAGGTATCTTTAACTGACCAGTTACAAAAAAAATTTAACTTGTCCATTCAGTGTGATCAACAATCTAGCCCTAAGTATGACTTAAAATTGTTTGTGAATAGCTGTGTCTTTAGGACTTAAAATAACTTCTGTCCTATCTATCCCTGTGAATAGTTTCCATATTGGAAATGCTAAACTTGCATCTATTAAGTGTCTTAAATATGGTGTAGGTTGGCACTGTAGTAACTGATGATAGAAGTGGGTTTTGTTTTTTAGGCAGTTTTTGACGTTCTACTGCTGCAGACCCAGTCTTGAGTTTGTTCTCATTGATTATACCCAGACTTTTTCTCATCTCTACCAGCACTTCTCTTTTTGTTCAATTTCCCACGGGTGGAGTAGCAGTGGTAGTAGAGGCAGGGGTGTTGGAAAAACTGGGTTAACTTTTGTGCTAGATTATACGGATAAAGGAATGGAGAAAGGGAGAAAATGAATGTTGATTCTATTGCCAAGTCTTTCTCCAAGGTACTTTCCTTGGTCCTTGGAAGGAGCTCAGTAACTGAGACCGAAGCAGCTGTCTAGCGAAGCCCATTCTTGAGATTCCCCAATCTCCTAATGAATGGAATTTTTAAACTGTACTCTCTTCGGCATAACTTGAAAGAAGAGATGTAAATTCATTGAGTAATAAATATTTCAGTGAATGAATGCAAGATCTGTGGTGCAGAATAGTTTTAAAGTTTACAGAGAACAGAGAGATCAGAAATTGCATGCAAGAAGATACCATCCTAGCAGGGCCAACGACAAATGAATATCAGGGATGATTTTATCGTAATCCTTATTTGTAATGTACACATTATTTAATTGTTCATATATTTATATGATGTGACAAGCTTTAGATTGAGAAGCTAGTAAAGTTTTGGGGAGGACTGGACAGATAAGGTAATCTAGTCATGTCTTAGTTCTACACCTGGAAAGTCTGTGTCCTTGGGCAAGTAATTTAACCTCTTCATCTCGTGGTTTCCTCTTCTGCAAAATAGCAAAGATCAGAAAGATACATATCCCATGTGGCTGTTATGCAGGTTAATTGTGTCATCGTTTATGCCAGGTTCTATGCATACAGAAATAAGACAAAGTCTCCAAGATTTTCATGGTTTAGTAGGGGCTAAAGATAAGAAAAACAGTGATTAAAACTCAGTATGATAAATGCTATAATAGGAGACACATCCCAGAGCTATGATACTCATAGCAGCAGTTACTGAGTCTGAAGAAAGGGTGATGGTTTTAGAGTTTGGTATGAGTCTTGAAGGCTTTACTAGGGAGACAAGAAGAAGACACGGACTCCAGAAAAGACACAGGGATATGAGAAACATGGTGATTTCTAGGAATCTTAAAAAATTTAGTATATCTACTGTTAGAAAAGACTCTGGGCAGTATGCTAGAGAATGAAGCTGGGTGATAGGCTTGAGTCATGGTAAAACAATGTGAACTTTTTCGTAGGGTTTTAGACAAGACAGGTTCTGGAAAGATGGTTCTAGGTGTAGTGAGGAAGATGTATTTGAGTTGATAATTCCAAGACAAGTTAGAAATTCCTAAGAAAAAAAAAGAACTGCAGCAAGGGGTTTCATTATGCTATGAAGTGGGGAAACAGACACTCCGATGGAAACAAGGGTTAAATTTCAGAGCTGTGAAATAGTAGAAAGGGGAAGTAGGGAGCTTTCCTGAGAGGAAGGCATGAGCTAGAGTCTGGTCCCATAGGTTCTTTGGGCATCACCAAGCAAAAGAAGGAATGGAGCAGGACAGAGAAGAGGCCTCCATTAACATTCTGAGGTCTGTTGTACCTTTACCTCTCTTAATAATGAATGTAATAGGCAACTATTATCATTTAATTTAATCCTCACAAAAATCCTATCAGGCAAATACTATCATCTTTATTGTATGGATGAGGAAACTGAAATAAGTTTAAGTGATTTGCCTAAGATCAAATAATTAGTAAGAAGATGAGATTAGATATGAACCCACCTTAGACTGAAACCAAAGCCCATTTCTGTACAACTTTTCCAATCTATCAGCCTCTTTCCTGGTTATATGTCCTGCCACCTTTCTCCAACCTATAGATTCCCTTGTATTTTTTTTTCCTTTCCTCACCTATGACTTGTAAGTACTCACTCATCTGCTATCTCTTTTTTTCTGAGCTAATGAACACATTTGGCAAATGAACACATTGTTAATTCATGTTCTGCAACCTGTCGAGTTCTTAGTGTTCCCCAGACAATTTTCTGTGTGCATCTTGTCCATTCTATGACCTGTTCCCCAGAAATACCTCTCAAATTGAGACTATGGTCCTTATGTACTAACTACAAATAAATCCCAACTCTAAGCTGCCATACTTTTCTCCTTTCATGAAGAAAAACAGGGACTTCATATGGATTTGTTCACATTTCTGTGCCATTTTTGCACCCTCCACACACAGACATGTTTACCTGTCTCTGATGGAAATAACAGTTTTGGGATTTCTAAGCCCCTAATGGAATTAACTCCATTAATTACTTTTCTTACCCAGAGGCCCCAAACCATTCTTCTCCACCATGGTCCTCATTTGCTACCACTGTGTAGACACATTATCATTTACCTCAGATCTCTCGTCTTTCAAATTACTCTTGCTCAGATCCCAGTAGTGGTTACAAACCAGGAAATTTCATTTTCCATTGCATAACAAGTATATGAGGTACTTGTTATGATTAATGCCTAAAGTGATCTCTGGAGGTACTTTTCCATGCACATTGATTCTCTTTTCCTCATTCCCTATTTTTCTTTTTCCTTTCTTCTATTTACAGCAGTTTTGCAGCTCTAAGCTTCTGCAACCTCTCTCCCTAATTCTCACTCCATTCTACATAATAAAGGTAAAGGAATAGCTAAGAAAGAAAATTATTCTATCTCTACAGAAGTGGGTGTAGTTATAACAATGGAATCTAATAGCTAATGCATTGCAAATTCTTTACTTAATCTTTTTCTTTTATCCCTGTCAAAAGTTGGAGGAGTAGCAAAAGCAGCATTCCTAGAGTATAATTGCAATTAAATTCCAAAATGTGAATACTTTTTCTTTTCCTAAGTGTTTGGGTAAAGCTTTCAACGTTGTTGATGATTCTAGTACAAATCTCTCCAAGTGACAGTACTTCATTGCTTACTCTTCCTTTGCTTCTGCAAAGCCAATTTGTTATTTGGAGAATGGAGTGTGTAAAGGCCATAGAGCAAAGTCTTTCATGCTCCGTCTAGCATAAAGCAGCTGCAAAAACACATGATTTCGAGCATCAAGGCTATTGCTGAAGACTTTCCCATTAATGCAGATGTTCAATTTAAATGCATGTGCTTATAGACCCTGAAACGAGTAAGGTCGACTTGGTATAGGAATACTAAAGATGCATGGTGTTTCTTTCATTTTGGTAGTCACAAGGGTGGATTGTATCCAGTAAGTAAAACACTCTATGGAATGCATGCCTTTCTCTGACAGTAGCAAATTCCCTTTCTATATTTTATATATAGAAAGGGAATTCCCTTTCTATATTTTATATATATATAAAATATAGAATATGTTATATATATAAATATGTTATATATTATATTATATATAAAACATGTTATATATATTATAATTATTATATATTTATATATATAACATGTTATATATAAAATATGTTATATATTTTATATATAACATGTTATATATAAAATATGTTACATATTTTATATATATAACATGTTATATATATAAAATATGTTATATATTTTATATACATAAAATATGTTATATATTTTATATACATAAAATATGTTATATATTTTATATACATAAAATATGTTATATATTTTATATACATAAAATATGTTATATATTTTATATACATAAAATATGTTATATATTTTATATACATAAAATATGTTATATATTTTATATACATAAAATATGTTATATATTTTATATACATAAAATATGTTATATATTTTATATACATAAAATATGTTATATATTTTATATACATAAAATATGTTATATATTTTATATACATAAAATATGTTATATATTTTATATATATAACATGTTATATATATAAAATATGTTATATATTTTATATATATAACATGTTATATATATAAAATATGTTATATATTTTATATATATAACATGTTATATACATAAAATATGTTATATATTTTATATATATAAAATACAGAAAGGGAATATAGATATATAACATATAGAATATGTTATATATATAAAATATGTTATATTTTATATATATATTTTATACATAACATGTTATATATTATATATGTTATATATGTTATATATATGCTATATATACTCAATATATATATAAAATGTTATATATATGCTATATATACTTAATAAATGCATGTATGTGTTTATGAGTGTACATTATTGCTGTTATTACTAAAATGTATTATTGTAGTTTCCCTGGAAGGTACTGGTAAAAGCAAATGCTCTCAAGCATTTTTGACTTTTATGATATACTTAAAAACATTATGTAGCAGGGGAAGAAGAAAATATTAATTTTCTACTACTTCAACACACTATTTTGTCTCCACTAATGTTGAATATTAACATGTGCTGAAAATATCAGAATACATTGGCTTCAATGGTTATAGTTAATGTATTCTCTCTGTTCTAAGCAATTTAGATGATTTATAGGTAAGAGTTTACATAATATTGACGTTTCTTCGGTTACCTAACCAAATAGCATCCCTCAGCAATGTCAAAATCAATAATAAAAACTCCACCCTGTGTTAAGATTTGCTAAGCATTATTTACATTCTGGAAGAGTTTATATTTTCATTATGTTTTTGTAATGGAAATACGTTTTTTCCTAAATACTTTACCCTTACCATAAATTATCTTCTAAGTAAAATCAGTAACTTGAAAAAGCAGAAGAAAATATATTTACATTGTCTTTGTATCTTTGTGAAATTATATTTTAAACTTATGTGATTGTCTAAATGCCTGTTTAGAAAGAAATATATGTTTCACTTTAAAGGGGGGAAACTGTGAAGCCAGAGTCCATGACTATTGCATGTATTAGTGTACCCAGAAATTAGTCCATTATATAAAAATACATATTAAATTAATGAATAAAACTAAGTAGAAAAGGATTACTTATATGGATGGTTTATGATGCTATATAAAAATGTCAATTTGATGATCTGAGAGAATCACTGACAAACAGTTGTTTTTCTTTTTTTAGGTTTTTGGGGGTTTTTTTGTTGTTGTTGTTGTTGTCTGTTTTGACACGGAGTCTTATTCTGTCGTGCAGGCTCGAGGGCAGTGGGGCAATCTCGCCTCACTGCAACCTCCGCCTCCCGTGTTCAAGCAATTCTCCTGCCTCCGCCTCCCAAGTAGCTGGGACTATAGGCACCTGCCACCACACTTGGCTAGTTTTTTATTTTTAGTAGAGATGGGATTTCACCATGTTGGCCAGGCTGGTCTCGAACTCCTAACCACAGGTGATCCATCTGCCTCAGCCTCCCAAAGTGCTGAGATTACAGGCATGAGCCACCACGCCCCTCCGACAACCAGTTGTCTTATGTAGAGACTCAACATTTGGGAGAAAGAAATATTACATACAATTTTTTATAGTCTAGGGATCTTCCTCATTGCTGAGGTGAGCAGTCTATCTGGAAGATTCCAGATAATAATTATTTCTGTAGTAAACTCTAAGTATTAAGCAAATGAATTAATTATGGTGTAGGCAATCTGCGGACTTCTGGAAGTACCCTGTAATGGGAAGATGGTGCATGTTAGGAATATCTCATACTCTCCACTCCTCTAAGCAGCATAGGAAGGATGGATGAGAAGGCAATAGGTTAAGAAAATCAGTATCATTTTCTGCTAATTTTCCTAATAATTTGCACTAATATTTTGGATAGTCTTTAAAACAAAGGAGAACAACTCATCTTAACTCAAGTAATTTATAACAACACTCAGAATCTAGGACATTTCTTTTTTTTTTTTTTTTTAATAAGAAAAGTCATTTATTGAGTTTAAAAAGTGCTACATAAAGTAAAGCACCTGCAGCACAGCACAGGAACTTTTCCTGAGAGGCCTCTGTTCCGCTGCTTGGAGCAGTGAGAAGGAAAAGGAGAAGAGGAGGAGTGCTGGGCGAGGGTCGCTGGCTGTGAGCTGAATTTCCTGTCTCCTCACTCTAACCAACACTGTTGCTTAGTTTAATGTCTTATTTGCTCCAGCAAGGAAAATAAATATTTCAATTAGTAAAACTTCTACTGGCAACAGTGGTTGCTATTTCAAGGAGGAGGAGAAAATAGTATGTGGAAAAAATAGTTTTCCTCATTTTTTATTTTCTGTGTATATGCATGTAAGTACATACCTGTAGGTAGGTAAAAATATATAAGTAAATATGATATCAAATTATTATCCAAAGTAGAATTCATATTTTTACCATTCCTAGCTCTCCTGATTCTTAAAAAAAAATTCTGATGGATGCAGGTGAAAGCACTATATTTCCATTTAATTATAATTTGTTACAGAATGTCTAGTTAATAAGGGCCACGTACCTCTAACTTCATTTGCTTTTTTTCCCCTTTAGAATAAGAATAGCGATGTTGTTCTCCTTCTGCAATTTGGATACTTTCCAATTAAAAAGGGAACAGAATCTGGGCTATGCATTAATTATGATATTCTACTAGCTTATAAAATGTATACAATATATTTAATGTTTGGTATGCAGTTACACTAAACAACAAAGTTTTTATTTATCTTTTTTCAAAAAAAATAAACACCACCACCACAAGATCTTTTTAAAAAATTACAGCAATATTGAAAGCTTTTTAAAAATGATCCTGAATTTGAACTCATGACGTCACAGGACAGAGAAATATGTTACAGGAAAGGGGTCCCGATCCAGACCCCAAGAAAGGAGTGGATCGGGACCCCTTTGGTCTTGGATCTCAGGCAAAAAAAAATTTAGGGCAAGTCTGCAGCGCAAAGTGAAGGAAAGTTTATTAAGAAAATAAAGGAATAAAAGAATGGCTACCCCACAGACAGCAGCCCTGAGGGCTGCTGGTTGCCCATTTTTATAGTTATTTCATGGTGATATGCTAAACAAGGGGTGGATTATTCATGCCCTCCCCCCCTCTTTTTAGACCATATAGGGTAACTTCTTGACATTGCCATGCCATTTGTAAACAGTCATGGTGCTGATGGGAGTGTAGTAGTGAGGACCACCAGAGGTCACCCTTGTGGCCATCTTGGTTTTGGTAGGATTTAGGTGGCTTCTTTACTGCAATCTGCTTTATCAGTAAGGTCTTTATGACCTGTATTTTATGCTGACCTCCTATCTCATCCTGTGATTTAGATTGCCTTAACCATCTGGGAATGCAGCCCAGTAGGTTTCAGCCTCATTTTACCCAGCTCCTATTCAAGATGGAGTTGCTCTGGATCACATGCCTCTGACAATGGTACATTTGTATTAAAAGCCTTGAAGAGATTTTACCAGCTTGATCAATATAGCATGGCATTTATTTGAAGCATATAATTTATTAATATTTGAAAACCTGATTTTGTAAATTCTAGACATGTTTTATAATTATTTTCTAAAATTACATACGGAAATTACCCAGCAAAATCATTTCTCTTGTATGTGAATGTGCATATGCATATGTTTATATGTGTGTATTTTTCAAGAAGACCCAGTGATAATGTTGCCTTTAAAGCTAAAAGATAACCTAAATATAGTCTCCCAGACTTTTAATTTTGTGGCAAGTTCCCCTTCACTTATAAAGGATGTAATTAATATACAAGATTTTAAAATATGTGCAATCAACATTGGGCTAATTGTATTCATTAATATTCTACTTTTAGAAATGCATATTTTTTGTTGTTTCTAACTTAAAACATTTATGGCACTGCTGGCTGATTCCCTGGGAACTCTGTGTGGAGCATTTGGAAGTGCTATGGGAAGAGGTTAATTATGCTGTCCAGGGAATTTGTCAAGGAATAGCCCTGGAGGAGATTAAAGTAGATGTGATGGTTGCAGAGGCCACAGCCTTGATTTTGAGCCAAAACTGACTACCACTGTTTAATTGAGCCTGAAAACTAGGAAGCTGGTAACCACCTATTACTTGGGAAGACACATCTAACTAATTGGAAATGAGTGAGCATGGTTCTTAATGACTCCAAAAACAAAGAACTGGAACAACCAAATATGAATGGCAATTTGTTAAAATCAATACTGCGATAAATAGAAACTTTCATATTATAATTGATGTGATGCTCGCTGTTTTATATTGCAAAAATATAAATTCTTTACTATCCGTGTTTCAAAGAATATGTATGTCATTAGTTTAGCCTTTAGTAATGTATGTCATTACTTTAGCCTTTATGTAAAAACCTGAGTAAAATGCTTTCCATTAATGGTGGAAAAGCTTTGAATTCAGAGTATTTGGTTTTAAATACTAAATAAAGTTTTAAAATTACATTGATAGTATTAACACATCGTATTATTTTTATTGTGATAATACATCAAAATTAAGACAGGCACAATGTATATACGTTGTATCATCATGTTCAAAGTACAGAAATAGCTATGTTGTAATATTTAAAACGTCTTATTTACATGATTTAGTATAATTGCCTTTATAGTTGTAAAGAAATTTGACATATTTTATTCTTTCTTAAGGGCAAATTAATGTTAAACACAACTATCTCTGAAATATAATTATCTGACTTTTTTTTCTGTTTCTTCCTTTAGAAGTTACAGAGCATCAGAACAAAATATAATATCTTTTTTGAATGTAATGCCCATCTCTTTGCCTTATCTTACTCAGCATGTATGCACACAGTAAGATGAATGTAGCTAATCAATGGCCTGTATTTCAAGAGTTCTCTATTTTGTGAGTCCCTCTAGGTAGACTCATCAAAAGTTTCAGCCGTAAGTAATTTAACAGTGTACATACAGCTTACGTGGGGTTGCTAGCTTGAGAGCTGCTCCTCTCCAAAGACTGACTTTCTTTGTCTAGGAAATGTGCTTGCTTCTTCCATGCATAAAGTTTCAAGCGGGCACTGTTTTTTAACAAGCAAGCACACTTTCTAGACAAAGATCAATTGAGAGGGTGAAGGAAATCAGCCACCTTGATTACCTTTTCGGTGAAATAAAACCATTTTTGGACAAATTTGTCTTTAGGGGCCTAAAACCATTCTTAGCATTCATGAAATGATAATTTTTTTATTTCTTTGGGGTAAAAAAAATAAAATTAATGAATTGTAACTTTTAATCTCTTGTACCAAAATAACACTGACATTGTATGCTTCTTAGAAAATAATTTTCGTATGTTGCAACAATTGGAACATGCAACAGTCTCTTTTTATTTATTTTAATTACTTTGCTTATTTATTTATTTATTTTGAGATGCAATTTCACTTTTGTTGCCAGGCTGGAGTGTAATGGCACTGTCTTGGCTCACTGCTACCTCTGCCTCCCGGGGTTCAAGTGATTCTCATGCCTCAGCCTCCCAAGTAGCTGGGATTATAGGCACCCACCACCATGCCCAGTCAATTTTTTTCTTTTTTGTATTTTTAGTAGAGACAGATTTTCACCATGTTGACCAGGCTGGTCCCGAACCCCTGACCTCAGGTGATCCACCTGTCTTGCCCTTCCAAACTGCTGGGATTATAGGCATGAGCCACTGCACCAGGCCTCTTCTTTCATTTAATGTTGCTATTAGAGAATAGAGGGGAACCTTCACTTTGACTCCAACCTCAAATTCTGAATGGAGATTTGATTGCTCTAGACCTTTACCCACTTAGAAATGTTTAGCTGCAGGTAGCTAAGAAGTAGATCAGCTCAGACCTTCTGAAAATGCTCATCTACTGAAGAGAGAACTGTAATTATTGGGACAACTATAAATGCTGTTTAATACTGGTTTTAGTAGAAAATGAAGCATTAGAATCCTTTGATGTTTCTTTGAATCTTTTCATCCTAAAATGTCTGTTTTATTTCTCATTAAAAAAAAAACATATTTAAGACTAACCCAAAGAAGGCATTCATTTCTAACATTGGCAAGCACTTAGTACAATTGTCCTGCCACCATTTATAACTACGTGAGTTAAATATGGCTTGAAGTCTTTTAGATAGCTAGATTTCTTACCTTAGGGTCTTAAAAACCCTACAGACTACAGGAGCCACAAAAAGTTTACCAAAAAAATTGTAAAGTTGACAGCTGCTAAAATCAAACTTGTAGATTTCAACACAGATTTTTTTTTTAAAGTTTAGTCCCCTTTTAATTATAATAAATCTGAGTGATGAAACACCATCTTTTAAAAATAACTTCCTGCCAATGAAATATTCAAGATTAGCCATTATAAAAAAGTGTGATATTATACATACAATTATTTTCTGGAGCACTAGATTCATCAAACTAGATTCATCACATTAGGGGTATCTCATTGGCCAGACAAGGGACATTTCACCAAATGTCAACTAGCTGCATCATGCAATATGTACATAAACATTTAGGAGAAACCACATTTGCTTTGTAGCTTTCAGGGCAGTTTTACACGACTACCAGATTTTGTGGTTTTAATAAATAGAGTGAGTTTCTATCTCTACTTTTGCCAGGTAAAAATCATAATAATTGATAAGGAATATTCTATCAAAAAATCCTTTTTCTCTGTGGAGAGGAGAGAGATATATTTTCTCTACTAGAAGAGGAAAGTATTGATAACATTGGAAATCTGTGGCATTTCCTCAGGGTTCAATGTTTGAAGGAAAAAGTTTGGAAGCACACAAGTACACTATGTTAGTATCTATTCTCCTGGGATATGCAATATTGTATTACTCCACCTCTTACTGTAAATATGATGTGTTAAAATCATATAAATATGTAAAACCTCTAGAAATATGAGAAGCTTACAATACACAATAAAGTTAAAATCCTCTTGTGAAAAGATATAGACCAAAAGAAATTGGTAGATGTTGCATATTCTAATCAGAGCTGAATTTTTATTCCTGTACAAATTGGAGACAATACCTTATTATCCATAACAGCCATAAAAAGTGTCTATGAATATTTTCTAAATCCTCTAAAATAAACACTTGCTTAATTAAGAATGAAGTGGATACTACAGGATTAAATCTCATGAATGATCAATTTGTATTTTTATTAGATGGTTTGATGGCCATTCCAAAAAAACAGACAATAATACTCAGGAATGTGAGGATCAACATTTTTACATCCATTATTAATTAATATGTTGATGTAATATTCAAGCAAGATTTTTTTCTCTCTCCCCTTCTTGATCTTGTCTACAATGTCAAGCAGTGATTAGTTTTATTTTCCTACTATTATTGACTTGGGATTAGGTAATGGCTGGAACATTCTGGCAAGTTTGGTATCTTGGCAATTCTTTGTAACTGATCTACAAACTTGTGAACCCAGGGTCTAAGTAAATACTATGTATGTACCTTATCTAATAGCTGATCATTAGCAGAAACATTCTATAGCAGAAGTTCTCGATCTTTGTCACATTAGAATTACCCGGGGAAATTTTTAAAAATTCCAGTGACAGATCAAATAGGCCATACTCTCTTGGCAAGGGTCCCAGGCATCAACATTTTAAGAGCTTCCAGGAGATTCCAATGTGCAACCCAGGTAGAGAATCTAGAAGATATGGAGCAGAGTCAAAATTGGAAATGAAGAAAATCCCCCCCGCCACTGAACACTGAATTTACCACAGATATAAGGGTTTTTTTGTTTGTTTGTTTTTTCTGTCAGGGTGAAGGGATAAAGTAGATTTTTGACCAAATTACCTAGACTTTTGGGACATACCCTCATATGTCACAGAGTGTGTCTCATTGCCTCCAGGAAACTGAGACAGAAGTGAACAGTGTAATTGGCTCTGGCCTCCTTATTGGAGCAAAATAGCAAATCTGTGTGCCAGGGCCCATCAGGGCAACACTATGAAAACTGCATTTGGATCAACCTTCATGTTGTCCCCCCACCCCCAAACACATAGCTCTCGCCTAATATCTCATTTTTTCCCTTGAAAATCATCCCTCTCCTAGGTTTATCCAGTGTTATATTTATACTAGATCTAGTTCAAGTGTTAAGACAAAGCAAAGTTTTTAGTTAATAAAGGTTTAGGTATAATACCTCCCAGGAGTCCCAAAATTTTAATAGTCTCTTGAAAGACAAAAATATAAAAGTTGTAAAACTTTAATGACATGAGTAACTAGGAGAGGATTAAATAATTGGGCTCAAGGGGCCCTTTACATTTTCCCCCTTCAAATTACACCAGGTGTGCAAACTTGCCCATTAGATTAAACCCTACTGAAAACATTAAGCTTCTGTTTATAATGCATTTAACGAATTTGCTATTATCAGATCAAAAAGTATGTTGTTGTCTTTTTGGTGCACATATGGAGTCTTTTTGGTCATATAGCAGGGTAGTCAATTACATTGGAAATTAATTATTATTTTACCCATGGCAATTTGCCACTGTGCATAAAATTTATCTTTACTTACTAAGAGATATGTGCTAAATACTTGTCATCCTACAACCTAAATTCTCCATAGGTAATTTATAATAAAATATAATTTAAAATGTCAGATGTACTATGCTATGTCATTGAATATTAAAGATATGAAGTATAAATATTGTGGATATAATTGATTTTATAGAAGGAGTTACAACTTCTGCCAGTAATTTTGCCTTTGAAAAATAAAATTATAAGCCAGGCACGGTGGCTCACGCCTGTAATCCCAGCACTTTGGGAGGCCAAGGTGGGCCGATCACCTGAGGTTGGGAGTTCGAGACCAGCCTGACCAACATGGAGAAACCCCATCTCTACTAAAAATACAAAATTAGCCAGGTGTGGTGGCGCATGCCTGTAATCCCAGCTACTCGGGAGGCTGAGGCAGGAGAATCACTTGAACCCAGGAGGCGGAGGTTGCTGTGAGTCAAGATCGCATCATTGCACTCCAGCCTGGGCAACAAAAGCAAAACTCCATCTCCAAAAAGAAAAAGAAAATTATGTCATCAATCAATCATTTAGTTAATATTTTTATATTCAGGAATGTTCACACTAAAAATATTTTAGCAGTTTGAAGGCATTTAACAATTTAGGTATAATAATATTGTTTTAATCTTTACAAGGAAAATAAGGAGGCTCTCTGAGGGCTGTAATTGACAAGTTTTACAAAAGCAGGCTGAGACTTGATAGCTTTAAATGCCTCAATATCATATCATATTTATATTATTTTTAGTACTATGAACTATAACTGATATGCTCATTTCTTGATATTATTTGCATCAGTTTTTTGTTTGTTTTTTTTTTTTTGAGACAGGGTTTTGCTTTGTCACCCAGGCTGGAGTGCAGTGGTGTGGCCATGCTCACTGCAGCCTCAACTTTGCAGGTTCAAACTATCCTCTCACCTCAGCCTCCCAAGTAGCCGGGATCACAGGTGCACACCACCATGCCTGGCATTTATTTATTTATTTTATTTATTTTTTTTTTTGAGAGATGAGATGAGGTCTCATTATGTTGCCCAAGCTGGTGTGGAACTCCTGGGCTCAAATGATCCTCCCACCTTGGCCTTCTAAAATGCTGGGATTACAAGTGTGAGCCACCGCGACCTGGCCTGCATCAGTTTTAATTGTCAAGTTTCTTTTCCCTATTGCAAAGTGAAAGAATTATTGTTGAAGTAATAGTTTTTCCACCACCTGCTTGCCCCTGCCTGCTGCTCCCCCAACATTCAGGTTCTTCATTTGTCTCTGTCTCTTTGTGTCTGTCTGTCTCCATCTCTCTCTGTCTCTCCCTTTCTCACACACGCACACACACCCGCACACACAGAGTTCTGTTTTGAAGTGATAAATCCCAGCAGTCATTCACCACGAGCACTGTAAAGAATTATATCATCACTTTAATGGGTAGCTGCCAGTCAGAGAGGTTAATGCATTTGCTCCCTTCCAGTGGGGGAGGCTCCCTCTTCTTGATCATGGCAGAAAAAGAAAATTGACCTCCTGTTCCCAATTTTATATGGAATTTTTCCTTCCAGATAGGGGTAGTGACCTTGCCAGAGGATCCAACTATTTTAAAGATCATATTTGACTAGATGATGGATGGCCAGTTACCTGGGCACTAGCATCTGTTCTGATAAAGTTGGGGTCTAGGGATAGGGCAGCTACATGGTAATGAATTTTGCTCTTGCCTCCAGCTGGGCAGGAATGATATTCTCAGAAATTTAGTTGATTCTCAAAGGAGATGATTGGCAGTCTAAAATAAAATACAGAATGTAAGAACCTGATCTTCAATTTTATGACACAACTTCGGTTTCATTCTTGAAACTTGCTCTACTAATAAATTGCTCGTCTAGAACTAATTTTATACTTTGAAGTTTATCCGGTGCGTTCTATAATAGGCATTTTAACTTATGGTATAAAAGTGTCTTCCAAGTTTTCCATACTTTAAAAAAATTATCATCCATTCTCTTGTTCTCAGTGTGTGTGGAAAGGTGTTCATATTTGCCAACTTACTTGTTCTCTGAGTAATAATGTTTTGGCATAGGAGATTACATTATGATTTATATGGGTTTTGCAAATCTTTCAGTTCTTCTAATTTTAGCATGACCTAAGTTATATTTTCTCATTTTCTAAAGAGTGTGTGATACAGGTATACAATTATCAAATATATTTCCTGCCCCTTATGTTTTTTTAACCATGCTGTGCTATCAAATACTAGGTCTTATTTATTCTATTTTTTTTTTATCCATTAACCATCCTCACCTCCACACCATAAGCCCCCGAATTCCCTTTCCCAGCCTCTGGGAACCATCCTTCTACTATGTCCCTCAGTTCAATTATTTTGATTTTTAGATCCCACAAATAAGTGAGATATGATATTTGACTTCCTGTGCCTGGCTTATTTAACACAATGATCTCTAGTTCCATTCATGTTGTTGCAAATGACTGGATCTTATTATTTTTTTAAGGTTGAATAATACTGTATTGTGTATATGTGCTACGTTTTCTTTATCCATGCATCTGTTGTTGGTAACTTAGGTTGCTTCCAAAATTAGCTATTGTGAACAGTGCTTGCCACTTACGTTTGAAGCCTATCAAAAATTACAGGAAAACAGATCAATAAGAATAAATTGGTTATGTTTTTTGTACCCAAAGCAATATACTTTTTCTGACAGCTTCACAAGAACTGACCAAATATATAATTTTTTTTTTTTTTGGAGACAGAGTCTAGCACTGTTGCCCAGGCTGAAGTGCAGTGGCGCCATCTCAACTCATTGCAAGCTCTGCCATTCTCCTGTCTCAGCCTCCCGAGTAACTGGGACTGCAGGCATGTGGCACCACATCCGGCTAATTTTTTGTATTTTTAATAGAGACGGGGTTTCACCATGTTAGCCAGGATGGTCTTGATCTCCTGACCTCGTGATCTGCCCGCCTTGGCCTCCCAAAGTGCTGGGATTACAGGCATGAGCCACCGTGCCCAGCTGTAAATATATAATTGTATCTTCAGCATAAATTCTTATCTTTCCATAATGATAGAACTAATTCTGTAATTCTTATGGTTTCCAAAAATTAACAAAAAATTTCTAGAAAGCATCCTCTGGACAATTTCAGTTTATTCTTTTCCCAACTAGAGATGACAATAGTTTATGAAGCCAGAGAAACCTTGGTGCTCATCCCATCCACTCCTATACTTCCACAAATGGGGAAGTTTATATTTAAATAATAGTTTTCTTATAAATGGTATATTCAGTGGTAATTTTGGGAACAAAACAGGTGTCTTGACTTTTTTTTAATTACCTTTTATTTTTAGGGATATGATCTCCTTTTATTTATTTGAGGCTAATAGACTTAGATTTTTAAATTAATTTTATTTGCTTCTGATCTTTATATTGTTTGATCCTCTGTTAATTTTTATTTATTTGTTTGTTTTGATTGGGTTTGTAACATAAACTGCAATGAGATAGAATTTTGAATTGAGGCTGAAAATCAAGTTTTGTGAAAAAAGGCTGAAATACAATTTAAAAACTGTATACCCCCAAAGGTTATCTATGACCTTTTATTAAGAGTAAATATTATTTGATATGTGCATAAAATATGAGAAATATCTGTAATGCCCATTACTGAAAACTTGTGACTAATCTTAATCCATGAAGAAACCACTATATAATTTATACAACTTCTTTTGTTATTGTAACTTGTAATAAGCAAAATGAATAAGATCAGAAATGTCAATATTCAAATGATAAGTGACAATAGGAAGTTTTTTAACTTTCTCAGTGAGTTTCTGTTTTTCTAATTTGTAAAATAGAAGCCATATGCACCTACTGGTGGAGTGAAGAGTAAGTGAAATTATGTATATTGGATATTTCACGCAGTACCTAACACTTAAGAGCCTTTCTGTGAATGTGAGTTGCCCTCCCTTTATAGCTTCCAGAGAAAACATTGGGTGGTCTTCTTAGGTACTATTTGCCTC
Source organism: Pongo abelii (assembly GCF_028885655.2). Taxonomy (NCBI): domain Eukaryota; kingdom Metazoa; phylum Chordata; class Mammalia; order Primates; family Hominidae; genus Pongo; species Pongo abelii. The sequence continues at coordinate 92,992,911 of NC_071991.2, forward strand.
ACGACAGGTTATAAACAGCAGGGATTTCTGGATAGTAAATCAATACTAACTGATAATTGCCAGAAAAGGAAAACAGAAGAAGAATTTTGTCAGCAGCTTAGTCACTAAGGCAACTTTTTGTGAAAGAAAGTCATCAGTGAATTGTACACACAGCACTGGTTTGTCTTCTGTCTTCATGTTTCTCTTAGCCACATCTAAAGAGAACCCGCCTACCCAGGAGGCCTATTACCTAGTAAGAAGCATCCAGCTCACATGGTAGCCACTACAGTAATTGAGGCATGTAATTTAACAGCAAATAAGATTTTGGCGATTGTCTGACAGTTCCAAACCTATGAAGTAATGGTAAATAACACACAACCTCATCTCTATACCCACATAGCATCTACCAACAGTGTTATTTTCTTTGTTATTATAATGTAGATGAGTAGGTTCAATTTCTATTAAATTAATAGGATATAAAAGATTATAAAGTTACACTTCATTCTGCCTGGATTTGAAATTCAGTTATTATTCTATCATTTTAGTAATTATGAGAAAAATGTGACATTGATAAAGTATTCAAATTATACAATAGTCATTGCTTTGGTAATATGTCAGTCTGAAAACTACAGATTTTTAAAGGTGCAACCATTTCAGATGTCAGATTGCAAACTCCTGGTATATCTGGTAACCGTGTGTTTTTAGAATGTTTTACAGGATTAAATTATATGAGTTGAGGGAAGGTCTTATTTTTATAAAGATAAGACTGAAGATCTTTGTTAGAGGTCAAGTGGGGAAAATGTAGAGGCTATTTTGCTGTGATCCTGTAACATCACTTCAACCATACACCTGCAGGAAAATTAACAATTCTGTTTCTGTCCTTACAAATCAGCCACCAAATTACGTACAGTCTTGTACCACGTAGCAACATTTAGGTCAGTGGCAGACCACTTATATGAGGGTGGTCTCATAAGATTATAATGCAGTATTTTTATTTTACCTTTTCTGTGTTTAGATATATTCAAATACTTATCATATTACAATTGCTTATGGTTTTCATCACAGTAACATGCTGAACAGGTTTGTAGCCTAGGATACATAGGCCATATATAGCCTAGGTTTGTAGTAGGCTATACCATCTAGGTTGGTGTAAGTACACTCCATGATGTTTGCACAAAAATGAAATTCCTTAATTATGTATTACTCAGAATGTATTCCCATCATTAAATGACAAATGACTGTACTAGAAAACTCATAAAAATTTAAACTTTAATAGTAATAGTAAGAATAAAATATTTAAATAATTTTTGCCTGCCAGTCTGGCACTTAGAATTCAAATTTCAAGGGTAAACTAGAGATATTTTGTATAATTTATTTCAGGCTGAGCTTATAAATTAATAAATAAAGAAAAAAACAAACTTCCTAGGAAATAAAGACAAATTTTCTCTTGCAATCTGATATGGGAATAGATAAAAAGAAGAAATATAAAATTGACTCAAATTACTATTGGTAGAAAATTGAGGGTTTTACCTTAAAATACACAGTAGCTGTTTACACTGATCACAGTAATCATGTACTTGTGAAATTTCCTATTTCACTTTAAGCCTATATTATGAGCCCTGAGAGTAACTATGCCCACTTGACAGAACTTAATTAAGAAAGCCCTATTTCAACAAGGGAAATTTGCATTCACTGCCCCTGACCCATAACTTATTGACATCAAAAAAAAAAAAAAAAAAAAAAGAGAGAGAAAGAAAGTCATATATATTTGCTGTCCATTAGGTACTACGAATCATTTGATTCTTACAGCAGTCCTACCAGTTAGTTATTATTATCCCTATTTCACAATGAGGACAGTGAAACACAGAAAAGTTCATTCATTTAACATATTGTTATCTAGTGCTTACTAAATAAACCATAGGAACTGGTCTAGGTCCTGGGGATATCACAGTGACCAAGATGGAAAGGCTTGCCATTTCTTATGGAACATGTTTCTTGTCAGAAGAGAGAAAACATATATAAGTAAAGAAAAACCAACCAAACAAATTTAAAAAAACACAAAACCTAGTAGCATTCATGCAATATAGGATATGAAAAGATAATGGTGCAACTTAGAATGCCTGGTTGGAATCTTTAGATTTCTTAACACTGGGAAGGCTTATTTATTTCTTAAGACTGGGAGGGCTTATTTCTTAAGACTGGGAAGACAGAGGGAAGATCCAAATGAGAGGAGGAGCCAATAGCATGGAGGTCAGAAGGAGGTGGGTGGCAGACAGAAGGAGAGTCCAGGCCAAACTCTAAAGCCCAAGCCCTAGAGCTCTGTGAGAAAAGGAGAAAGTGGAGCAACACCAGGGCTGAGGTAGGCAACCAAGAGATAATGACAGACTTTGAGCCAGATTTTAATCTAAAGGAGTTGGGAAACAACGGGAGGAACATCACGACCCAATTTATATTTTTAAAGAAAGAAATGTGGCACATATACACCATGGAATACTATGCAGCCATAAAAAATGATGAGTTCACGTCCTTTGTAGGGACATGGATGAAATTGGAAATCATCATTCTCAGTAAACTATCGCAAGAACAAAAAACCAAACACCGCATATTCTCACTCATAGGTAGGAATTGAACAATGAGAACACATGGACACAGGAAGGGGAACATCACACTCTGGGGACTGTTGTGGGGTGGGGGGAGGGGGGAGGGATAGCATTGGGAGATATACCTAATGCTAGATGACGAGTTGGTGGGTGCAGCGCACCAGCATGGCACATGTATACATATGTAACTTACCTGCACATTGCGCACATGTACCATAAAACCTAAAGTATAATAATAATAATAATAATAATAATAAAAGAAAAAAAAAAAAGAAAGAAATGATCACTCTGGCTACTGTGAGGTGAACTGATTGGTGGTGGTCGAGGGAGGCACGAAGCATAGAAGACAGAATAATAGGAAGACCTTTCAGTGGTCCAGATGAGAGGTGGTAGAGGAGATGCTAAGGATAGATAGTGTGGCACTCAAGAAAGAAGAATAAGGACAAATCTTACGTTTTTGCCAAAAGCCGAAGAACCATTTACTGAGTGGAAGCCTGGGAAAGGAGTTGGTTTGTCTCTGGTAATCAAGACCATATTGTTAATTTGCTAAATTTCAGAAGACTTTTAGACTCTAAGAGAAGATAACTATTAGGACTTGGCTGATCAAGTATGAATTTGGGGGTCAAGATAGAAGACAAAAATTTGGGAGTCATATTTGAAAAACTTAAATTATCAAATATTCAATTCAGTATATGAAGAAAAAAATGTGATTCCAGTTTTAGTTAATTTGCTTCTTTGTTGTTATAAGATGGATTATTTACTAGAGAAAACATGTTATAGGCCAAAGATCAATAAAGTTTTTGCTAAAGTACACAATTTCAACAAAAACATTAAAAAATTATATATGTATTAACAAGTTACATTAGACCTGTCATTAAAATGATCAGACGAAGAAGTAGATAATAGTCCAGGCTGGCAATAATACCCTGTCTCTACTAAAAATACAAAAATTAGCTGGGTGTGGTGGCACACGCCTGTAATCCCAGCTACTTGGGAGGCTGAGGCACAAAAATTGCTTGAACCCGGGGGGTGGAGGTTGCAGTAAGCCAAGATCATGCCACTGCACTCCAGTATGGGTGACAGAGAAAGACTCCATCTCAAAAACAACAAAAAAAAGTAGATGATAGACCTATTCAACTTCTTAGCATGACTTCAATTAAAAATACAGATCGTAGAGAATACATTCGTTCTATAACAGGATGTTTTTGAGTTGAGATAAAACTGAAATGTATTTATGATTTAAATAATATATAATTATAACATTACACTTATGTATACATTAGCTAACTTTGTTCATAAATCAGAAGGCATCTAGCAAAATGAATTTTGTTTTATGGTGGTGCAGATTTAGCGAATGAAATAAAAATTGTTAAATATGTATTTTAATGTGAATTAATGATGAAGTAACCAGATATCCATTTATTTTAGACCTAATCCTAAGAAAGAATATGATGTAAATGTATAAAATAATAGTATCTTACTAAGTTTTAAATATTGTATAAGAGCTAATTCTCTGTAAAATGGCATAATCCAGAAAAGCTGACTTTTAAAATATTGCTGTAAAATGAATCCTATCTAAACATGCTTAACATTAAAAAATAAGTACCTAAATAAAATCAAAGCTTTGTTACCACAGACAATTTCATAGAATACATGAAAGTATTTTGAAGGGAAGAGGCCGGGCGTGGTGGCTCATGCCTGTATTCCCAGAACTTTGGGAGGGCGAGGCAGGTGGATTGCTTGAGGTTAGGAGTTCGAGACCAGCCTGACCAAAATGGCAAAACCCCATCTCTACCAAATACAAACAACAGCTGGGTATGGTGGCGTATGCCCATAATCCCAGCTACTTGGGAGGCTGAGGTGGGAGAATCGCTTGAACCCGGGAGGCGGAGGTTGCAGTGAGCCAAGATCATGCCATTGCACTCCAGTCTGGGCAACAAGAGCTAAACTTTATCTCAAAAAAAAAAAAAAAGAAAAAAGAAAAAGGAAGAAAGTTAGATAGATGTTTAGATGATGATCATACCTATAAAATATGGGCTATTATACTACTGAAAGCATTTGGTAGGATTCCTAGAAATCTGTTTTCATTCTCTCCCCTCCTTTAAGTAAGTTTTTTTGTTGTTTTGTTTTTTTTTTTTTTTTGAGACGGAGTCTCACTCTGTCACCCAGGCTGAAGTGCAGTGGCCTGATCTCAGCTCACTGCAACCTCCACCTCTCGGGTTCAAGCGATTCTCCTGCCTCAGCCTCCCTAGTAGCTGGGACTACAGGTGCCTGCCACGATCCCTGGCTAATTTTTGTATTTTTAGTAGAGATGGGGTTTCACCATATTGGCCAGGCTGGTCTCGAACTCCTGACCTTGTGATCCACCCACCTTGGCCTTCCAAAGTATTGGGATTACAGGCACGAGCCGCCACACCTGGCCTCTTTTAAGTAAGTTTTAAGTGGCTAATGTTGCAGAAAAATACTATAGTAGTTCATATATATTCTTGGCTTCCTTAACTTCTGCTTTGGCTGAATATCCATAACATCTTATTATAAAACATTCGTTAGTCAAAATTCTGGAATTCTCACAAATAAGTGCTCTATTTTGGGTAAAGCCACACATTTCTTATCCCCACATAATTCGCCAGTTGAATAGGAGTGCCTAGGACTTTGTTGATGTCCAAATTCAGCCTCTGGAAGACTGAGAATGCCCCTTGCCCACTTCTGATGAATAACATTGTGTGTGTGTTCATGCGCATACGTGTGCATATGTGCATTTAAAATTATAAGCATTTTATAAGCTGTTAATTGTTAAATTGGTTAATTATTCCAGATAATCAAGAATTGAGTTTATGAAAGAGGAGGCTGCATGAGATAAAAAAGGGAATTAACTGTATTTTTTAAAATAAAACACCTTTAAAATATCTTTCCAACATAAGTGATACACAAATTTTTACATTTAAAGGCCCAGTTTCCTTCATCTCTCAGCCATGACCTTCATAACATAAAACTTAACAGTTTAAAAATTCCTTAAATTCAAATATGGACAAGCAACTTTAATCCAACAGAAAAATAGACAATGAATGTAATAAGAACAATCACAAAAGTACCCTAAGATATATGAAAAGATGCTTAACCTCACCTTATAATAAGAGAAATTCAAACTATATTTTCTCAATCAAATTAGCAAAACACCCTAAACTTTAATTACATATGGTTTATGAGGTTATGGAGATACTGGCACTCTTGCATATAGTCAGGGAATTTTAAAGTGATATAATCCCTATGGAAGCAAAGTTGGCAGTATTTGTTAAAATTACAAATGCTTTTGACCCAGTAATTCCACTTTAAAATTTATCTTACCAATATATTTGCACATCTGTGAATGGACATATATTCATATATATACATTGGAGTGCTATATTAGTAGTAAAAATGTAAAAGATTTCAAATGCCCACCACAGGTGATCCATACAACGAAATGTTATTTGCAACTATAACCTCTCTAAGTTTTGATACAGAAATACTTCTAAGATATTTTAAGTGAAGAAAAGAAAGGTAAAGAAAAAGGTTTATATTATGATTCCTTTTGACTGTAAAAAAGTTGAGAATTAATAAAGATTTATACATCTAATTTGTTGCATATGCATAAAAAACTTGAAGGAATGCCCAAGATTTTAGACAGGATTAATCCATTGAGGGCAAAGAAGTGAGAACTAAATAGAAGGAAAGTCCAGATGGAAGGAAGTTTATCTTTATCACTCTAAACCTTTATATTACTTTGGGTTTTGAACCATATTTATATTATCTTATAAAGGGCTGGGCACAGTGGCTCACACCTGTAATCCCACGACTTTGGGAGGCCAAGGTGGGCAGATAATTTGAGGTCAGGAGTTTGAGACCAGCCTGGCCAACATGGGGAGACCCCCTCTCCACTAAAAAGACAAAAATTTGCAAGGCATAGTGGCGCATGCCTGTAATCCCAGCTACTCAGGAGGCTGAGGCAGGAGAATCGCTTGAACCTGGGAGGTGGAAGCTGCAGTGAGCCGAGATCGCACCACTGCACTCCAGCGGGGGCAACAGAGTGAGACTCTGTCTCAAAAAAAAAAAAAAATAATAAAATAAAAAAAAAAAAAAGGTGAATGTGCCTGATTTTATTAAGTATACAAGTTTGAAAAAAAAATCTCTAAAATTAAATTTCAGAAATACAATGGATACTAAAATCTGATTTGTGTTATATTTATAGAATTATATTGATCTTTAGTATTCCTCTGAAACTCCAGATATAGTTCCTAACACAGTGAATGTTCAATATACAGCTGATGCTTGAACAGCTTGGGAGTTAGGGATGCTAAACCCCAGTGCAGTCTAAAGCTGGAGTATATATAACCTTTGAATCCCCGAAAACATTACTAATAGCCTACTGTTGACCAGAAGCCTTACTGATAACATAAACAGTTGAGTAACACATATTTTTATATGTATTATATACTGTATTGTTATAATCAAATAAGCTAAAGAAAAGAAAATGTTAAGAAAACCATAAGAGAAAATATATTTACTATTTATTAAGTAGAAGCAGTTTATCATGAATGTCATCTTAATCATTAAATACATCTTAACTTCCATTTTTACTTTTCCATATAACATTAAATAATAATTTACATATGATAAGAATACAAGGAATCTGAAAATTATAAATTATATTATTTTGTTTTCTTTAATTGGAGAATTAACGTCTAGGCTATTCCTATGTATATTTGAACTCCTGCTTTCTTTGGAAAGTGGTTTATGACTGAGCAACTTTTAGTACAACAATGCCTATTGTACACCTTTGACTTGTGAAAATAATAGAATCTAAAAGTTCAAAGAATGCATGAAAGACAAGCCGATTGTCCATTGCTAAAAAGAGCAATTAGCAAATCAATGAGCTAGTCTGTGTTTATACTTTTTAAAAAGTTAATTGCTTATTTCTTTACGAATCTGTTTCAACATCATAAGCCACTAGTGATCATCAGTCAAATCTGTCAAAATCATCAAAGCATGTTGTGAGAAACCTTTTCCTTTTGAACCATTACAAAGTTAAAGAAAATTTCTAATGGCTATTTCCATATTTCATTTTCATTAACAATGCTTACTGCCTGAAATTCAATTTTTTTTTGTTGAATTAACCTTAGGACAATATTGAATAAGGTAATTAACTCAGAAAACCGCGACAAGTTTAGTTAAAGTCTTGAGTCTCAGGAAGTCTTTACTTGGCAGGTGACGGTAGAACAAGAAATGTGCATTCAAGAAAGAAACACCTCTCCCCTGAAATCTATTTTCGTTTGAGAGCTGAAAAATGTGTGTTCTCCTCTCCTTCATCGTACACAAGGGACTACAGCGTTTCAATATATTGTGACAAAGTGTAGAGAACTGTCTTTGTAATATAGTGATGTCAGTGAGTTTTAAAACTGTGTCTCTTGCAGGTTAAAAGGAAAGGCCACGAGAGGAAATGACTAAATCCTCAGAGTATATCTTCATTGACAGCTGATAATTAGCATGTAGCTTAGCAATAATAATTAGTTCCCTCTTTAGAAAATTTCCGGATGAACTCTGAGTTGGTGCATTTCAGTTTCATCTTATTTCTTTGTCCATTCCCTCCCCAAGCAATTCATGTTATTTTTAGAGTAGGAAGAACTCAAGATGAGCTTGCTTCATTTAACGGAGTCAGCACTGTCCATTATTTCACTGTGTTTTCTTGAGATTACCTGAGATTAGAGTTTCTTCTGTCCCCATCTTCCTGTATATTTTCTGTTTCTTTCATCCAGGCAGCTTGAAGCAGCATGAAGAAGGGATTTAAAGGAGTCAGCAGTTACTTGGTAAATATGCCAAGTCCAGGGACCGTGATTTGGAGTTCAGATAATTAATATGACTTAAAGGAGTGACTCTAAAACTAAGAAAGGAAAAATTCTTAAGGAGGGAAGAAAGCCTTGCTTGCCTTTATATTGCCTTCAGTAAATGCAAAAAATATTCAATACATTTTGAAACTCCATGGCAAATTAGGTAAAAATATTTCAGTTTTCTCAAAAATGAGATATGTAAAACTAAAAATGTCATAAATCAATAAGTCAAAGCAACAAAAAAATTTGTAATTATTTCAGATAGTTTATAAAATACACAATAAAGGTGATTAAAATTGAATTGATATTAACCTGAATTTTTCTATTTATCTTGTTGCCATTAAATTATTTTGAATTATCTCAATACAACCTATTAAATATTTTTAAAACCTTCTATCTTATTATTTATATCAGGCTCTGCAAAAAATGCATTCATTTCTGACACATTATAATCCCTTAATAGACTAGACTTTTAATTACTAGGGTATTTTTAAAATAATATTTAGAAATCTCATGTGCATTGTAACAAAGCTCTCCAGTCAACTTCTGTTGTTCAAATTTTGTCACCAACACTGACCAAATAACCTTAGCTCTGTACTGAATCTCTAATAAATTCTCTTTTTGCATGCAGAAAATGGGGATAATAGTATTTCTGAGGAGGTGTCACAATGATTACATGACATAAAAATGTCTAGCCCTTAGATAGTACATGCCATGTAACTGCTCAATAAATATTTATTAACTGTTATTATCACCTTGAGAGTTAGGGTGGGGAGGATCAGTACCGGGATGTAGGAGGAAATTTGGTTGCATAAAAAAGGAGACATCTCGTACATCTTCCCCTTTTACTTATATAATTTCATTTTTGATAAAGTAACACATGTTCACTGGAGAAAATTTGTGTAATACAGAAATTTTACATAGGTCTCTAGAAGAGCCTGAATTCTCATTTTCACTAGTTATTGTAATTTTTAAAAATACCTCTTAAAATGATATTTTCATCCTCATTCCTTTGAACATTTAACGAAGTTGAATTCTTTTTATGCAAATTCACTTTTTGTGTCCTCTTTGATGACGTCCTACTCACAGAAGAGTTCATATTTTTTCTTCTTTAAAATAGTTTTTTTCAACATATTAAAAGAACATATTAAAAACAATTTGTTTCCATATGTGCTATATGTATGTTTTTTCCCCAGATTTCCCCTAATAATTATGTTTCTGCTTCTTTCTTAAACTTCAGAATTCCATGGTTTATCACAGTTTACTGCTTTGATCTCATTGTTTTATGTTTATATTGCTCTTTTTACAAATAAAGCATACTGCAATTTCTATGAATTTCATATGGATGAGATAGACGAAAATCTCATTATAAAATAGATTGGAAATAGAAGCATTCTTCTCTATGCAGATATGAAATTTATCCTCCAGTCATGTGGGTCACTTTCACAATCCAGTTATTATCAGGAAAAATGACTTAAGATCAATTAATGAAGACTCAAATTTTCATATTTGGCAGATACTCTCCAACATGCAATATAATTATATAATCGTAAACATCTATATATGATTGAACATCTAAATATCATGAACATCTAAACATGATTATATAATCATGAAAAGCTATCAACAGCAGGCCAACTTATTTAGTCTAGCAGAAATACAGATTGTAACAAATTTATGGTATTATAAATTTGTTCATTGATAAAGACAGACTGGTTAAGTTTGCTATGGAATTGAAACCTGCTTCATGTTGACTGCTGTGACCCCATACACATTAATTATAGAAACCACACTTTTTACCATGTGGCTTCCACATTTTAACTGCAGATAGATAATTGTTCACAACACATCCAATCTAGATGAAGCCAGCAATCTATGAATTATGAACACTAGCTGACACAATTTCCTTATTTCCCTTGAGAATTTGAATTGTGAAATGCAGGAGCTATTGTCACACTGTGGTGATGTGGGAGCTGGAAATTTATATATAATTGGGAGCTAACAGACATATTTGGCCATGAACAAACTAAATAATAAGCCCTTTAGAATCAGTACAGTGAAGCAGTGGCATTAAGAGAAGCAAGATGCAAAGATGCAGCATCTTCTAAGAGATAAATTACCTTGGCTTCTGTTCGTTTTCCGATTACCATGAGGCCAGGATTTCTGTTCTCACCTTTACATTACCTTAATTTAATCTCTGTTCATTGCAGTCATTAATATTCCAAATAACATGGCTACCTAAGGCCATAAAGTGACTTTTGGCAGAGTGAATTTTGATGTTAGTTTAGTTGTCTTTTATTAAGGGATGTAGTTATAAGCACAGGTGTGGAACTTTACACCTTAATTCTTAGTGATGTTGAATGTCCACCATAGTATTTTTCGGTATACATATTAAGACCTTAGAAGAAATTTCTCTTAGTTCTTAATACTAGATAATGCTCCTAAGCAATTGATGCTGTTTTTTTTTCTTGTATTACAATGACTTCCTCTACTTTGGATTTTGGGAAGCCTGAGGTCAAATTTGGGATTCATTTTAATAATGTATCAGATATTAGCAGATGACTTCCAGTTAAATTTATTACAACCCACTCATCTTAACTGTTTTTCTCTTACCCTTACTCCCCTAGAAATATATTTGTTTATTTGATTGGATATATTTGTATAAGTCATCTCAGATCCTTTCTGGAAAGAGGCAAATTAATCAAATAAAGTAGAAAAATTGAGTTAATATTGAATAAATAAGAGTAAATATATAATAAACATTCATATCTTTTCAAAAATAGTTTCTATTTTAGAATAGCTCTGTGTCCATTATTGCAGATATATGTCTAAAGCACAAATATTCACCTGTAATGGATACTTCTAACCTTTCTTGAATAAAGTCAAGGATGTTACAAAATTGTAACCAGTTAGGAAAAGCAGTCCAGGCCTTAGAGAAAATTAAGGATCAAGATAGGATTTATGCCAGTGAAAGTGGACATGAAAAATATAAACCATGGCATTCATAAACTCTAGTTAGTGCTATGATTTTAAAATAATGTCTATCTACTGACAAGTCTTAATGTCTTAGGACTTCAATTGTTGTCACCGTTTTGTTGTATGGTATTGGTCAGGGTAGAGAGTAGCCGAAGCATTCAGTGCATTTTTCTTTTCTTATATTATGAAATGTTTAAAGAAAACTATAGTCTGTTCATTAGGTTGTATAAATTTAAAAAATGACCTTAGAAATTATTCTAAGAAGTATCTTCATAAATAAAATGACAGTTCTCAACTTATTACCTATGGTATATAATGATATTCAGTTTTATGTATCCAGACATATTTTGGCAACAATTTTCTCTGAGGCAATATGAATGAATCAGGAAAAGTAATCTCCAAAATTCCTTATTACATTTTTTTTCACTGACATTATAATCATTTAGGGTCAGAACAAAAGTTGTAAATGAATTTTCCAGCTACTTCACTTTAGGCAAGCTTAAACATGGGACATGTGATAGTTAGACTTGCTATTCACCACTCCCTCCCTTTGATAAGCTTCCAAAAGTATGAAAAACAAAAATAAAACCTCAGCACTGTACTTCAAAGGACTCCATAAAACACCTAAGTGTCAATTTGCTTCTTTCTTTTTTTGCACTGTTTTATCAGCTTCATTTTAGAAATGTAATTTAGTCAAAGAATTAAGAATTTTAAAGGTAGAAGGGTGATTAACAGGTGAAGAATCCAGTCTAAAGAGGTTAAGAGGTTGTTCAAGTTTACCTACGCAATTATTGTCAAAGCCAAGACTAAAACCTGGCCCTCCAGATTCTCAGTCTACAAAGACCTTTGGTTATAATATACACACCTGTTATACTTTAATTCTCATGTTTTTAGAGGTAAATTAAGTGATTTTTATTGTAATAGTGTATCACCATAAGATAGTCATTAAATTTTTGAGCACCCAGGTTTCTCCAGTAAAATAAAATACATTGGTAATTTAAACTGTCACACAGTGGTTGTTTACTGTTTTGTAAAAGTATATATATGTGTGTGTGTGTGTGTGTGTGTGTGTGTGTATAAATGTAAAGATCATTAAAAATGAAGATTCACAAAATTTGCATTTGTTGTATGCACACTTCAGTTCTTTCCCTTTGCTTTCTCCAAAGTATGTACCCACAGAAACGTCCACATATTTGTGATTTCATAGGATAGATTTGGCCATAGAGAGGAAGAATAGATTAGAAGAGAAGGTGATACACCAGAGCAAAATAAGATTGATGATTCAATAATTAGTTTCTACTATTATTTACAAAGAAATAAGAACTACTACCTTTAGACTATTAGAACTGTAATATACTTAGCAAGTAGGCAAATTGCTAAGTCATAAAAGCAAGTAAAAGTTGGTATCTATCTTGCCATGTGCATGCAGGGATAATGAGGTATTAATCACCTCAGTGGGTAGCAGGCAAGCTCATCCCTAGACGGATTCACTCATGGAGTGCCTCCTTTACTGGATGGGCTGCCTCTTACTAAAATCTCTCATAATTGAATCCTTTCATGACTTTCTCTTATTTCCCAACTTAGTCCCCTAAGCTCTACACCTGAGTGTTTTGGGTAGCTCTGTAGTCTAGGAAACTATTCAAGCTAGTGCGTAACCATCCTTTCATCAGTTGTACCCATTCAGATTATTTCACTGTGCATTAAAACTGGGAAATGTTGCAAACTATTGGAATAACTGGGAAAACTTTTCTAAAAATCCACTTGGCAGCCCTGATATAAACATAAATGCTTATGTATAAAGACAAATTATAATGATAGCAGACAGTTTTGAGCTATATTTTTGTTATGCTAGTGGATCCCAACCTGTGCTTCTCTTGCTGTATGCAAAGGAAAGCTGTGTGATTCTACTTTTTATTAAATGGAAAAAAATTGTCTTCCAGGATTCCAGAAGCTCTAATTTTTCAAACTATTTTCTTTTCCTTCCCAAGTAAGTTTTGAGGGTGGGAAAAGAAGGAATATTAGGGAATTGATTTTCTACCATTGAAATTTTTGCTAATACTCTTCATTCATGCCTATGTCAGAAGTTTCAAGCTGTATGTTTTACCTATACATATTTAATTTTAAAATGTCAGAATCTGGCAAACCTCTTATGTGTTATACCTATTATTTCTTTTTTCCCACCCTCAAAACTTATTCTCAGATCATTTATTTAGGTGAATAGTCAAAAGACTCAATATCTCAAAGGTAACTCAATAAGAGAAAGTTTTACCTTTATAAGGGATACATTGATTTTAGCACTATTGTTCATTTTAAACTAAAGATTTAAATTTAACTCCACAAAGTTTTGGGCATCAACAGTTTGAGGGTAGAGATATAGATAAGGAATATATTATTAATACAGAGGAAAACATACTTTTAGCAGTATTGTTCATTTTAAACTAAAGATTTAAAGTTAACTCTATTCCACAAAGTTTTGGGCATCAACAGTTTGAGGGTAGAGACATAGATAAGGAATATATTATTAATACAGAGACATATACTTCATCTCTTCTTTCTCAGAAACAGAAAGTGTAAGAGTGGGCACAGTGCTGTAGATTTGTCCTACTTCATATTATCATTTGTTTAGATTTTAGAGTCCTAGTCACCAAGAATTCACATTCTCTGTTAGAGGCATTAGGAATTGATCTTTGTAAAAAAAAAAGTTATCTCCTAACTTGTCAACATTTGCCAAAAGGCCTCTTCAGGAATTCTTCAGCATCCAGAGTCTAGGCCTGGGGTTTTTATTCTCTCTCATCACCAAAGGCTCTCATATATTGTTTTACCAACCTTAAGTACTGAACTGCCATATGCAATTAAATATGTTCAACAAACAAATGCACACACGAGAGGTTTGCCAGATTCTGACTTCTTACAATTCCATGTATATAGGTAAAACATAGCTCAAAATTTCTGACATAGGCACGAATGCAAGAGTATTAGCAAAAATTGCAATAATTGAAAATATATTCCCACCAGTTTTATCAGTGATCCCTACTCTAACTGTTACCACATTAATGCCTCATTGTATTGATGACCCTGATAGTTTGCAGACTGGGAAAATTTGATTTTGGATGTGACTATCAAAACCAATTTCAAGTAGAAACATTATTTTTCTGAGTGGCATTTATCTGGAATTCAATAAACACACTCTGGTGGGTTTAATGTAGATTTGGAACCATTATACATTAGAGGAGCTGTAAAATGACTTTCACCTAGCACTTTATGTTAAAGATTGTGAAGGATGACTATTTTTCTGTGTTTAAAAATATAGAATATTTTTCTTACATATTAAATTGATAAAGTTTTTAGATCCATAAATTTATGAAATATTTTAACTTGTGCACATTAAAATTCTTTGCCAGTATATGTATGATAAAATGAATGTTAATGACTCAGTTCCAATAGGGATGAAAACAGAGCTATGAGAAAAGGGTGATAAAGGTATTTACATTTTCTCATGTGCTTAGTGTATGTATCACTTTGCATTTCAGAGCTCTTGAATCTGAACAGAACATCAATATTTCATAGCCCTTTTGGATTTCTTGATCTCCATACAATGCTGCTGGATGAATATCAAGAGCGGCTCTTCGTGGGAGGCAGGGACCTTGTATATTCCCTCAGCTTGGAGAGAATCAGTGACGGCTATAAAGAGGTATAGAAATATCAAACTGCATTTCAGTAGAGATAGAAAAGGGGAGAAATTTCAAGAATGTTGCTTGTCTTTTTTTAATTGTATTGACCACTTTAAAATTTTGAGTGATTACTTTTTAAATAAAATATTAGTTAAAACTGAAATCATTTTGAGGAAATGATTTCTAAATCATGTTGTATGAACTTTTCTAGTACAACACTGATACCTGGATTTCCAGACACTCTTGCCTGGTGCATTTGACATTCCTCCTGCATGGTGGCCCTTGTCACCACACCCACTGTCCTGAGACCTGGGTTTGGAGCATGATCAATCACCACCAGTTCCTCTGGGCTTTACTATTCCAAAGCGCAAGCTTGAAGAAATGTAAATATGTGGCCTCGATATAACTACCTCATATAGTTCTGTTGGTAATATCACTACTTCAGGTGGATGCTCCTTTAACTTGGTGGGTGGAGTAACTTACACATTTAAAACAAGAAAGTACCAACATCTTTTGGAAAAAGAGAAAAATAATCTGTAATTATAGTCTATAATTACATAAATAATTTAGCCAAATTTTCTTAGACTAATAAATCTTACACAAAACATACATAAATATTTAGAACACAATATTTTTGGCATAAGTGCATGTATTATGTAATATACTTTTTTTATAATTGATTTATTTTTATGTTTATGAGCCATGTCCATATTTTCTAAAGTCATTTTTTTTTTTTTTTTTTTTTTTTTTAAGCAGCAGAAATTTATTTTCTCACAATTTTAGAGGCTAGAAGTCCAAGAACAAGTCGTCAGCAGGTTTGGTTTCTTTTGAGGCCTTTCTCCTTGGCTTGCAGGTATTACATTCTCATTGTGTCCTCACATGGTCATCCTTCTGTCTGTGTTCTCTGTGTCTTAATCTCCTCCTCCTCTTCTTCTTCTTTTTTTTAAAGTTTTATTTTTTTTTTAATTATGACATAAAGCATCATTCCTTGGTTTCTGCCAGTTCCCTATCCCTAGAGGTAATAATTTTAAACTTTTTGTTGTTTCTTCCGGTTCTTCTCTACATATTTCAAAATAACATTTGTGTACTGTTTATTGATATGTTTCATTTTAGGCAATATCTGTTACGAAATACATCTTTAAGGAAGATGAGGATTTTAGCATCCTTCTCTTGCAATACCACAGTTAAAATATCTGTGTACCATACTTCATCAGCAACCCTCCAATCACTTGCCTCCCATCTTCCCAAAATAATTATACAAAAATTTTTGGTTAAATACCAGTGTCTTTACCTTATTATGATTAGGAAGACAGTATTCACCACTGAGCCACCTGTTGGAATTTCATCACACTTTTCCCTCCCTTTCTTCTGCCCTTGTTTCCTTCCTTCTTTCCTTTACTTCCATCTGCAATTTTCTTGTTTCTCTTGAAATTAAACATTATCCCATTTTTTCCATTTGATAAGATTTTTATATTAGTTTCACTATTTTTTTGCCAGCCTCTCTACAAAAGTTTTTATACTCCTCTCAATGTAGTACAATTTACCAGTTTTTATCAGTTTACAATGTTTTGGTTTTTAATTGAAGGTATCCTCCATGCTCCACTTGTCCGGCTGGAGCTTAGCTTCACCATCACCTGGAGCATTCTCTCAGCCCTTGACTTATATAGAACTTCAGTTTCTCAGGCCCACCACCTATAGTCTGCCATGCTGTGGAAGCATATCCTCTCCTAGCTTCTGGAAGGATACAGAGTCCAGTGTTGAGTCTTGTGTGTTTGAAAATTGTATTATTCCAACTTCACACATTATTGATAGATGGATATAAAATTCTAGGTTGAAACCACTTGCTTCAGAATTTTGAGGATACTGCTCCATTGTTTCCAAACTTCTAGTATAGCTGCTGAGAAGTCCGATTCTTTCTAATTTCAAAGTTTTGGGTGTAACCTGTCTCTCGCCCATGTGTTTGGAATCCCTTCTTTAATCTCTGTGTTTTAAAACCTTCTCCTATTTATCTTAGCATCTCTCTTTTTATACCCCTTGCACTGAGACACAATGGAACTTTCTACTAGGGACCCCATGGCCTTCAGCTCTAGAGAATGCTCATTATTTCTGTTGTATCTTTTCTTCTCTTCATTCTCCTCTTGACTTTCTTCCTGGGACTCCTCTAAGTCAGATTGTTCCCCCTTTATTGTCTGGCGTTACTGCTTATTATGCATGCTTTGAAACACTTCTGATTTCATCCACACCCACCCCTCTTCTCACTCTCTAGGCTTCTAATTTCCGAGAATTTCTGGAGTCTTTTTTATGAATCAGCTTGCATATTGGCTTCCGTCACCTTGCAAGCAGATTTCCGCTTTTCCTAGCATGCAAAGTGCCAACACTTGCCCATATGTTTTAGAGTTTTTAAAATGTTGCTGATATTTCTTTGGCATCTACACTCCAGTTTTATTTATCCTTTTTGGATTATGTCTTTTTAATCCTTTTTCTATCGTTTTTGTGATTACAGGTTAAAGTAGAAGCAAATATTGCATTTCACCCTATCTTTCCTTTCTTTCTAATGTCTTTATTTTCTATGTAGTTCTCTTTTGACTTCAAACATATGTATACTAATTGCTCTCTTTCACTCTTCCTCTCTCCATATATATAAAATATACACACACACGACCTCCTGCCAGTCAAATTCAATGGGTTTTTCTCTCACTTCTTGGTTGATCTCTTTCCAACTTCAATCCTAACTGGCTTTGCCACTATCTCTTTCTTTTTCTTCTCTCTCTCTCTCTCTCTCTGATATCATCTACTTACTCTGATTTTCTGTGAAGGAGTATCTAACCTAGGGATCATAAACAAGGCTGTCATAGATCAATCACCATATTAAAATTGCTAATATGTGAATATTAGAAGAACCTATAAAAGATCTGTCATTTCAGAAAATTAACAACCTTTTCACTGAGGAAGTAGTTCTCAAATTATCATCCTTGGACCAAAATATTATGTGACTTTCATGGAGTGGTTCCCTGGAATCCACATTTATAACAAATAGGTGACTCATGTACACAAAATTTAATAACAATTTTCCTGAGCTGTTGTTTCCTATGCGGACCATAAGACCAAGAGATAGCAGCTTCTCATTGTAATGTGATTCCCCTTCAGAGCAGGGGAAATTGAATCACCTACTCACTCTCATGTATTGTTTTGGCCTAATTATACCCTCAGCACTTTAATACTAGGAAGCTGGGCTTTCATGGAGGAAATGACCTGTGAAAACTATATAAGGGTAGGAGACCCGGAGGGTGATGAGGCTTTATGAACTGCATCTTAGGGAACTAAATAGAGTGGTATGTGGCCATTGAGCTTCAGGGTGCCATCTAGCCAGGATGTCAAGGAAAGTAGCTATAAAACCTATTTGAGTACCTCATACTCCAGGGCAAGCCCTTATTTTGTGGAGCCCAAAATGTATACAACTTGGGGGAGTGGGGGACTTTTAACTAATATAATTAACTCAAACTTAAAAAATTTCAAAATTGCAAAGACTCCTCTCAGGTGCCAGTCTGGGCAGGTGCCAGTCTGGGCAGGTGCCAGGAAGGAATCCTAAGGCTTGTTGTGCTTCATTAGCTCTGATGTAACATCAGCCCCACCTGCATTTCTTATTTTGTACTTGTTCTTCCTGTTACTTCAGAATGATAAGCAATAAAACTCTCAATATGCCCTCTGAGGCTGCTTTTATTAGCAGCAGAGTAGGAGTAAGGTCTACTTTACGACCTTCTGCTTAAAAGAGAGAGCTTAAGAAAACAGTCCGTTCTTTGGTGCTCACCAGGCTCTGAAGATGTAATATGTCAGCTTTGGGGCCCAGCTCTCCTCCTGTCTTGTCTGGACCTTACTCTCTCAATTGTTTTCCTGATATAATATATTTTTTTAATCTCTCCTGCTGTGCTTTCTCTATCTCTGAGCTTCTCAACGTTGGTACTGCTGACATCTTGGATAATTCATAGTTAAGGATGGGAGTGCCATGTTCATTGCAGGATGTTTAGCTGCATTCCTGGCTTGTACCTACAAAATGCCAGTAGCACCCTCTCCACAGTCATGATAATCAGGAAAAGTCTCCACACTTAATTTAGCTTACCTATCTATAAACAAGATTCAGACCCTCCAAATGAAGACACACATATGATGCATGCCTGTAGTCCCAGCTACTCTGAAGGCTGAGGCAGGAGGATTGCTTGAGCCCAGGAGTTTAAGCTCAGCCTGGGCAGCATAGTGAGACACTCTTAAAAAAACAAACAAAAAAGACACACACACACACACACACACACACCATTAACCATGGATCTACCCGGTGATACATCTTTCCTTCTTTCCTTCAGATCAAACACCTTGAAAATGTAGCCAAAGCCTTTTATTTTTTCACTTTCTATTTATTTCTTTAATATCTTTTAAAACATAACATTTCATACAGAAAAGGATATACATAACATAAATTCATTAGAATGTATAATAAAATAAATACTTCTGAACCCAGCTCCCAACATCTGAATGAGAATATCACCAATCCCATTGCAGAGACAGCTACCTTTGTCTTCTCCCTATTTCCCTCCACATGCACCCTGCTGCCCAGGAGCAATTACTACCTACTATGCTTTCTTGTTTTCATTTTTAAAAATTATTTTATTATATATTTTCCCATACAGTATATATTCTCTATACACTGTTTTCCTACACATTATTTAGTGTCACTACTTTTGAGCTATGTAAAAATCATATACAATGGTGTGTTGCATTCTTCTGGGATTGCCTTTTGTTTTGTTTTCTTTTATTTAATATTATTTTTTATGTTTAATTATGTTACCTGTACCCATGCCTTATTTGCTGTAGAAGTGGAACAGTGAATCGGGAGCACTCAACTGGGATTTTGGTGTTTAAATCCTGGTTATGCATGTATAATATTGGGCAAGTTCCTAAATCCCTTTGTGTCCCTATGTCTTTATTTGTAAAAGGATATTATTCTTCTTTGAAGATAAAAATTAATTATGAATTAATTTGTGTAAAGTACCAAGAGCAGTGCTTGGCACATAGCAGTATGTATAAGCTCTTATTATTTACTCTGTATTCTGTGTAATATGTTCCATCATATGAATATAGCACAATTTATTTATCCATTCCATGTCAAAGGACATTTGGGTGGTTTCCCGTATTTCATTTTATCGATGTTGCTATGATCATTTTAGTAAACTTCTCCTGAGACATGCATGTGGGAAAGCATCCAGGGCATGTATATTCAGGAGCAGAGTTGCCAATGATAGAATATGTTAATGTCAAGATAATGCCAAATAGCTTTCCAATGTGGTTATACAGAGTTCCACTACTTCCATCAGTGCATGAATTCCCAATGAACTCACACACTCTCTCACACTTACTCTGTTGTTCCGCTCGATCCCCACATTCCTCAACACTCTTCCCTTGATTCATTTATTTATCTCTGCACCAATACCTCTCTATCTTAGCAACTATATTATTTTTCATTATTCTTAGCTTTATTTGATCATAATTTTAATAACCCTAGAATTATTTCAGAACACATTGAGTATAAAATTAGGAAATACACTGGAAAAATAAAATAATATTATAATATAATGCCAGATATGATACACGTTATAAAGAAAATAAAACAACTTAGTGGAGGTAAGACAGTAGAGGTTGGTGAGGAGAGTAGGGTGGTCAAGAAAATATTTTCTAGGGAGGTGATGTTTAAGAAGATAGCAAAATTAAATGCCCACTATCCATTTTTCAAGGCTCAATGACCAGTTTTAACTAGTTACACTGCAGAACTGGTAAAGTAACATCAGAGCATGTGCCTCAGGCTGATTTGAAGGACCAGGTCATTGAAACAGATGGACAGGCATCGACTTGCAAGTGTGATGGTTGATGAATCATCTATGTGAAGAGAAGGATAGTAAGCTAGGTGAAAACATATTCAATTAAAGAGGAGAAAGTAGCAATGGATGATGGTAAATGACAAGGAGGAAGGTAGCAGGTGGTATGGTTGTGACCACATGAACTTTAAAGCAACTAGGGTTTTATTATTTTAAATCTTTATTGAGTAGGTGAATTTAGAGAGGAAAAAATTAGTGAGAAGGCGAGAGTGGTCAGTGAAAATATCTTCCTCACATGTGGGTTTAGAGTAAAAAAGCCACCACCATATCTGATAGAGAAACAGTGTTCTCAAGGGACAACCTGATTTTAACCAGAGCAAGAAGGTAAAGGAACATGGAGAGAGAAAGATTGAAGTTGCAGGGATTTTGTCAATGACATTCCAAAGGATTTCACAGATGGGTTTGAGGTCTTGGGAAGGTGGGGTCAGATTGGGGGTGGTACAGAGCTATGTGATGTATGAGTCCAAGTATTCACTGTTGTCCTGGAAGTGGGTCGGGTCAATACTTCCCATGGTGACTATGGTCAACAGCGGTATGTCATGATGGATTAGTCCTGATGATCTCTTCAGGGAAGATAAATAACCTTCAATTTTAACTTCATTTAGAAAATGGGAGCCATTGAACATGTTGATCCTCACCCTCCCATCACCACATCTACTGTTTCCACTTGATGTTTCCCACCTCCTTCCTTGTCATATTGTCAGTACTCCCTCCTTTTATGAAATGTCACTCCTTAAGCCCATGCTCTGGGTCCCAGCTTGTTGACCTTTCTTAAGGGCTAGTTATTTTCTGTCTTTTCTACATTATAATTTCTTCTTTTTCTGTCTACAAAAATCAACAACAAATGTAGTTTGTCTAGAGGTGCTTAATTTCCTTGTGAGACATGGATTCATTTGGCAGTCTGGCAAAACCTAGGGACACTTAAATGCATAAAGTAAATATGTAGAATTACAAAGTAAAATATTAAAGTTATCAAACTATAAATATTTTAAATACAGCTATTATGATATTAAAATGGCAATTTATGATATGATGACACATACTTTATTAACATATTAAGTGATAAAATCTAGCAACAGGTCTCACCCATAAGCACCCACATTTCCAATTAATAATGATTGTTAATGATGTTTTGAGATAATTGCAACAACTCTAAAGTAACATTGAAATATATTTTCTCTTGGTAATGAAACCGCAGATACTACTACTACTACTATAGTTTGCCTTCTACATTTATATATTATCTGATAGAAATGCTAAATTTCAGTTAGAAGTTAATGATTAATGCAATAATGACTCTTTTTTTTTTCTGATTTCTGAGTTGGGACATTCCCTGAATTCTTTTTTCGGGCCCCAGTTAACAACTCCTGCTCCATAATTTTCACTATATACTACTGGTGCCCACCATCACACCCGGCTAATTTTTTGTATTTTTAGTAGAGACGGGGTTTCACCGTGTTAGCTGGGACGGTCTTGATCTCCTGACCTCGTGATCCACCCGCCTCGGCCTCCCAAAGTGCTGGGATTACAGACGTGGGCCACTGCGCCTGGCCTCTTGCAAATCTTACTGTGCTTATTATCACAACCACTTTCAGACTAGTTATTGTTGAATTTCGTTTAGGTTAATTTTGTCTGCCTTCTTCTTACCCTTACATCCCAAGCCACCTATCCACCACCTACCCACTTCTTCTCTGGCAAACAGGGGAAGAATCCTCTTTCACAGTGTGGCAGTAATTGCAACCTTGGCTGCACATTAGTGAACACCTAAGGATTGTGTAAATATCATCTGTGTTTTGGCTCTACCTCTAAACTGATGTGAGGACTAAATAGTGGTACTTTTTGAAACTCTCCCAGGTGATTGTAATGTGCATGAGGGTTGTGAAATGCTGGAGTATTAAGTATCCTTGCTGGTCTTGGAAATACCAGTCCTATATGTGGTACTAAATAATTATTTTCTAAATAATAACCAGAACTTATATGAATATGCACACTTATAAGAATAATTTTTCCATACAATTTTGAAATAGATAAGAATCTGTAATTTAATAAACTTATTGTATTGTATTAGTGTTTTTAGATAATGGCTTTGCTTTCTAAATTATTCAACTCACTGCATTTCCCAGACCACGTGATCATACTCTTTCCCAATGAACTTCTGCTCTGTTGCACCTATGTAACATTCATTAAAGACCCTAAACCCTCACTATAAATTGCAAAACTCAGTGCTGATGCTAAAGCATACTCTTCACTCTAAAACTTCCAATTTAGTAACTCCATTTGCATTATCTAATGTGAGAATCTCCCACCTCCTCAAAGAGAATAGTTTTTGCATTTTACTCTATATAAAAGTCTCTAAAATCCCCAGATAATGTAAGACTTCTTAGATTAGAATTTTGATTTCAATCAAATTCTGATTTAACATTCTAAGAAATTGAAAAAAACGCGTTGTTTTATTTATTTATTTATTTTGCTTTCTCTAGTGTCCTTTAGTGCAAAAAGACCTTGGGCTGAACTAAAGAAAACTATTGTCTAAGTAAAAAATTAAAGCATCTGAGACTTTCTAATCATAATGTGACAATATCAGGATCTTGTGTGGATAGAATACTTGGAAAGGGAAAAACAAAACATCCTCGCAGATATTTTTCACTTGATTGACCATAAATTCAACCCACATCTGCATTTGTCTCTTAAAAAAAAAAAAAAAGTGTTTATAAGCTTCAAAGTCTCTAAATTGGGATAGGGCTCTAACCATTGGCATTCATGGCTATTCATGTTTAAATTGCCATTCATTTTTCTTTTATTAAAAGAGTCCTCATTAAGTTTTCTTTCACTTACTACTCAATTATTAAATTATAGTTTTGTATTGAGGAAGAACATCCAATCTATTAATAGATAATTTGAAAACAAATGTATATGTTTCTTCTCATACCCATTCCCTGCAATTTATTTATAACTTGTAATTTCAAGATGCGAGCAGAAGAGATAATGACATTTTATTATGTTATGACTAGATTTTCTGGTTAGGAGCTTTCATTAAGCAGAATTAAATTTTATTTCTACGTAATGCATAGTTATTTAAACTTCAGTTGCTGGTATAATTTAATTGAACTTAAGTCTAAGAAGATTTAAATAGATTCAGTAAAATTGTTAAGTTTTAAATAGCTAAAAAAGCAATTCATGGAAAATTGAATATTTTAGCTATATCAAAAATATATTTAGGGAAACCCAAAAACAAAAGTAATAACTACAAAATATCTTGGTATTTTGTTACAGCCAACCCACTATTTACACAACTATTCTGTTAGCTGTAATTCAGACAACCCTTTGAAGAAAAAAAAAGTATAGAAAAAACATTCCCTGTGACTTTAAAACATTTTAATACTAATAGCGTTTTATTTATTTATTTATTTATTTTGGACAGAGTCTCACTCTGTCACCCAGGCTGGAGTGCAGTAGCACAAACTCAGCTCACTGCACCCTCTGCCTCTAGGGTTCAATTGATTCTCCTACCTCGGCCCCCAAGTAGCTGGGATTACAAATGTGTGCCACCACACCCAGCTAATTTTGTTTTGTATTTTTGGTGGAGACAGTTTCACCATGTTGGCCAGGCTGGTCTCAAACTCCTGACTTCAGGTAGTCTACCTGCCTAGGTCTCTCAAAGTGCTAGGATTAC
Source organism: Pongo abelii (assembly GCF_028885655.2). Lineage (NCBI taxonomy): Eukaryota > Metazoa > Chordata > Mammalia > Primates > Hominidae > Pongo > Pongo abelii. The sequence goes on from NC_071991.2 coordinate 93,017,598, forward strand.
AGGCATGAGCCACTGCCCCCAGCCTATAATGGCATTTTAAAATAGTGGTTGTGATAATATTGTTTAGTCAGCTAAAATTAGTATTAACCAAAAATAAAATTCCTCTGAATATTATGCATGGTAAGATTTTCCATATTGCACCTGAAAGTGTTGAAAGCATTTTTCTGCCATTTTCTTTTTTCTATGAGAAAAACTGTTTTAGTTATTCATATTCATCATATTTATTTATATTTACCAAAAAGAAGCACTAGATCTAGGGTATTTGTGTTTCCTTATTGTTTGTGTTTAACAATTGAAGCCAACATGTTAATTTTAGTTTTTATTTTAACTTATTTTAATTCAATTATATTAGAGGACTTTTTGAAGAGAGCAGAGACCAGAGTGTAACAGCAAAGAACACGGATTCTATAGCCACATTGTTAGGGCTCCCATCTGAACACTACCTCTTATTAAATGAGAGATTCCAGGCAAATTAGTCCACAGCTCTGTTTCTCAGTTCTCTTAACTGTAAGAACAGATATCCACAGTATCTTTCTCTTAGCTTTTGTGAGAAGATTAGGTGAGTTATTAAGTGCCCAGAACAGTGCCTGAAACACAGTAAGCTCCGCCTTAATATTTACCATCTTCATTGTTATTATTGAAGCTAGATGATTCTAATGTGCTACCATAGAAAGTGAGGGATAGAAGTATTACATATTTTTAGGTGTTACTTAAGTAAGTTCTAGAAACATATGTGGGGATACGAAGTATGCAAAAATGAATAAAACAGTGCCTACCCTAAAATATTTATAATACGATAGATAAGATAGATAGATATACATGTGCCATAGGTGGCACAATTTGAATAGATAATAAAGGTTCAAATAAAATGCTAAGAAAGTTTTGGAGGAGTGGTTCCTGGAGGGGATATACTTTAAATTGGGCTTTGAATAATAGAATTTTGATTGAGAGTGAGAACAGAGAAAGCAGGGGTAGGAAGGACAGAAATTTTAGAGCAGTATAGAATAATGACTAATGTTTTCGGCTGAAGTAAATAGATGGGTTGGAGACATGTGGGTGGGAAGAGGGTATGCAGTAAGAGTTAAGGATGGAAAACACAGACTAGTTCATGAAGAATACTGACTGCAACGCTGTTGAAACGGAATCTTCTAGGTAATGCAGGAGTCACTGGTGGATTCTCAATATGGGCATAAAATAATTAGAATTGTAGTTTAGTGATTACTTTGGCAACAGCATGATGAATAAATGGATGGAAAATGAGAATAGAGCCATGAAGCCGGTAAGTAGCAGTTAGAATTTATAACCAGGTACATCTGTATTAGAAGCCATCACTGAGAACCAGGTTATTGCTTTGAGATCAACTTCCTGTTTCCCATATTGGTCTTCAGTGTGCCATTGGTTTTGCTAGTTCCACTTTTGTTATGAGGTGTTTCTTTCTCCTTGGCTGTTATTCCCTTTGCATGGCTGCATTTTACCCTAGTAATGGTTATGAACTAGTAGAACAATTAGTTGCTGGTGACAGTAGTAGAGAAGAACCACTGACTGGTATTAGATGTAACTGTACACCCTTTGTTTACTTATAATAAGGGCTGAGAGCCCCAGAAGACGCCAGTATTCAATCACAGGTAACAGATTATCCTGTCTATGTTCTGTATGAATAGCCCCTTGCAATCTGTACACATTTGAGAATTACTAAGATTTCCTAAAAAATAAATCAAAATTATTCTCTGGAAGATATGAATACTTGTTTAATGTATAAAATTTTATTTTTTTTTCCATTTCATGAAAAAAATAAAAAATGAAAATGTTTATATATTTAAGCCATATTTTGGGGAACTCATAGAATATTTCATATTTGGTAATAAACTTTTAGAAACTTTGATCTATAGTTGTTATCTTTCTAAATTTCAGCTTGTTTTTCTAAAATTATTCTCACTATTATAATTTAAAGCTAAAATTGGGCCCGGCATGGTGGCTCACGCCTGTAATTCCAGCACTTTGGGGGACCAAGGTGGGCAGATCACCTGAGGTCAGGAGTTCAAAACCAGCCTTGCCAACATGGAGAAACCCTGTCTCTACTAAAAATACAAAAAATTAGCAGGGCGTGGTGGCAAGTGCCTGTAATCCCAGCTACCTGGGAGGCTGAGGCAGGAGAATCACTTGAACCCGGGAGGTGGAGGTTGCTGTGAGCTGAGATCGTGCCATTGCACTCCAGCCTGAGCAACAAGAGCAAAACTCCGTATCAAAAAAAAAAAAAAAAAAAAAAAAAAAAAAAGCCAAAATTACACTACTTAATTTGGATATCTATATGTATTAAGAGTTCTGTTAGATAATTCTGTTTATAAAAATAGTTATGCCTTTCTCATTTATTCAACTTTATTGCATCAAAGGTAAAAAAAGTTCTTGTATTTTAGAATTTCATTTTTTATTGAGTAGAAGAAAGGCATTTATGTACAATTTGTACATAAATGTCAAATGGCATTTCACATTAACGATACCAATTGAGTAAATTTTATCCATACAAAAGGCCATGCATCAGGCTACAAATGTTTGTGTGTAGTTATCATATTTTTCTAATTCAAATGCTTAGGAGAATAAGCTTTTTAAAATACAAATTTTGTCTATAGTTCAAAATATTATAATTCTGGCAATATAAACTGCTTGAGTAATGACAGTCATTATAATTAAGTATAAAGGCATAAACATAATGACAGATAATGTGTGTCAGGTTAAAGATTATCATTTAGAAACCATTAAGACTATTTTAATGTGTTCTATTCAAAATATATTTTCTTGTTTTTAATATTTATAGGATCTATAATTAAGATGTACATTGATGGACACTGGTGCCACACATAGATGTAAATACAGAAAGAAAACCCCAAATATAGGCAAACACTTTTCATTAGAATAATAGAAATAGGAAGAGAATATAAGATAAAATTATAGAGGCTTAGTCACTTAAAATATATTCTATGAAGATAGACTTATATTAACTGAATTGTTTTATTTACTCTTTTTAAATAAAAAGATAATCTAATTTTTAGACAGTTAAAAAATTATTTCATAATCGTTAGTTTGTTTGCACTCTCCTAAATCTCTGAGTGTCACAACATCTTGTAACAATAAGCTGTTAGATCCTTAATCCTGGTATAATTATGTGACTCAGTAGGGAGTCCAGAAAAAAAATTACCTTGTAATTTTATACTTTATTTTATTTTTCTCCGTTGAGATATGCAAGAATAGTAAATGGCTTGTTAATGTGCAGTGGAATGATTAAATTATATTGTAGGGGTATTGTGATGAAATGATGTGTATTTAACCTTTTGCTTTTTGTATCTTTTTTGGTACAGAGATTTTGGAAATCACATTACGCCCTGTTGTTTAACTGCCTTTAAAAATGTTTTGTGCAGAACAAATAGCTTAATTTTATGGGTTTTTGTTGATGCTAAACTCTGGAGCAGAACCAAAAGGCATCCTGACTGCCAAAACAAATGAAGAAAATCATTTCCCTTACTAGCTTGGCAGAACATTTTTATGTGATGGCTTTAAAAATAACTTTCCATTTCCAGTGAGGTCTTTCTTTGCCATATATTGTCACCTGAGTTAATGTTTGGTTGCAGTCCTGAGCCTATTAAACTGTTTTAAAATACCAAACAAACCAAAATAACAACAAAAAAACTTTGGTAAACCTATATTTCTGTTATTCCTTTGGAGGGTCCCCATGTATTGAACTTTACTGTAGAAAGTGTTCATACTTATTTTCTGTCTTTCTTCCATCTACTCAGAGTGATCTGTTAAACATCCGTCTACCTTTCCTCAGAAATCCTACAAGTCTTTCAGAGCCGGGGTTATTGCTAAAATCCTACAGTATTTCCTTCCAATTAAACTGGAAAATTTTACTTGTTTTATTCATTTAACATGTTACAGCATTTTCATGTCAATGAACCTGATTTCTCAAACTTTACTGTAATCTCCTTTGACAGACTGACTTCACTAAGAATGTGATAAAAGGCATATTGACTGATACAAGCCAATCAACGGACGTTGAAAAGCAGAGACTGTGCTTAAGATCCTATTGTGCCAGATAGGCACTGGTAGTGAGACAGAAAGAAGTTACTGCCTTGCCCTCTGTAATTTATAGTCTAATAAGAGAGCTAAAATTAAGTACACAAATCATTGCTATCCTAGATAGAGAAAATAAGAACACTATGAGGGATCAAAGGAGCGAGAAATACTGTCCGTTGAAAAAATATCAGCAAAGATTTTGTTGTGAAACTCTTTGGGAAATGTGCCTGAAATAATAGTTTTGTTATTCTTACAGCAATTGCCATTATTAGTTTTGCTGCTAGGAACAATGCATGTTTTGGCAATCCTAGAAAAGCCATTATTGTCTTCACCATCACATAATATCTTATCTTTGTGACAAAAACTGTGAAGGGTCTGAGATTTTATCTCGCTCTTAGGACAGGTTAGCCTGTCACAGTTTCATAGATGCTGTCAGAAAACGTTAGACTCTTGGGTCAGAGACGAAAGACTATTACTCATGGCACAGCAGGCAGCAAGAGCTTCTTGTTTCCATCAGTGTCCTTGCCCCTCCAGTCCTGCAGGGAGTGATGTGTGGCAGCCTAGGTAGACACTGCACTCAGTGGATATGTGTCACATCTGAGGGACCCCAAGCTTAGGAAACCCCCAATCTTATAAGGGGGCTGTTAGCAAAACTGTCTAAACTTTGTCTAGAGGGAGATATGATCTCTATCCTGGTCAGGAAACAAATCTTCCATTTGCCCTGGAGGGAGATTCTGTCTCTATCTTTTCAGGCTATTGGAAAAGATATTCTGGAACAAAAGCCGTCAAAAGATGTATAAAAATGCTATGGAGAATTAACCCGTAAACAGTGTGTTTAACTGGAAATGATCATTTTGAAGCCATTATTTAGGGGAATACAGAATAATGTGCAGTAAAACTAAAGTTTAAAGGAGACTTCATTTTACATAATAATGAAAAATGAGTAAGAAGGGATGCTAACATTGTAAAAAGAAGCCCAGCCTGTATCTCGTAAGTTATGTTATAAACATAATGCATTATTCTGAATTATAGATAAGGGATTATCTAATCTAGTCATATTGATAAGGGAATTAGTCATGAAAATCTTTCCTGATAGATGATTCTAAATGAATTTGTATTTTATTATATATATAATATGTATACATATTTGTATACATAGTCTATATATACATGCACACGTTCTAGCATATCCATTTGAATAATTTATACATCCACAGTAAAATCATAATTCCCAAATCATATTGAATGTCAAATTAGAATGGGTCTTACAAATTATTTCTTAAAATCTATCCGTGAGTTCAAGAATGGTTTTCCAAAATAATAGATCAGGTAAAGTTTATAAACTCTGCAGCTTCACTTCTAGGATTCGACCTATAGTGGGGTCAGTGACTCCCCTCAGGTGTATGCAAAGCTGCATTGTAACCAGATATTGACTGATATCTTTCCTAAATCATGCATGACCCACTGATGGATTCACTGCTAACATCAACATCTTTTCTAGGATTTTATGTGTATGCTTTTTGCTTTAGAGTTGGTTTTCTTTATATCACCATTTTTCTCTGTTTATCTTTTCTTGTGTTGCAACATCGAAAACAAAACTGTGTTTTCACTTAAAGTTTATATGCCAAAACTGTTTTCCTTTAAAAGTTTATACGTTGCACTATGAAAATTAAAGAACACCTGATGCTGAATATTGTTAGTAAAAAACTGCTTGGGGCTCATTGCACCAATGAATAAGAACATCGAAGTAATATTTTATACCTATAATTCAAACCATAGAGTGCTTGTTTCTATGATATATAAATTGAATCAGATAGCATTTATCACTATAAAATGCTATTATCATCACTTTGATAAATTCCCATTATTACTCATGTATCAGGAAATGGATTTGGCTACATAATGTATAAGTTAAGTGACAAGCCTCTTTCACTTCTGGGATTTACATGCCTTACCTGATATTTTATGGGGCATGGCTTTAAGAAAAAGAAAAAGCTTAAGTCTTATTTATTTTTCCTTTCTTTTTTTTTTAATTGAGATAGAGTCTCACTTTGTTGCCCAGGCTGGAGTGTAGTGGCAGGATCCTGGCTCACTGCAAGCTTCGTCTCCCAGGTTCAAGCAATTCTCTGGCCTCACCCTTGGAGCAGCTGGGATTACAGATGCACACCACCACGCCTGGCTAGTTTTGTATTTTTCATAGAGACAAGATTTCACCATGTTTGTCAGGCTGGTCTCAAACTCCTGACCTCAGGTGGTCCACCCGCCTCGGCCTCCCAAAGTGCTGGGATTACAGGCATGAGCCACCTCACCTGTCCTAAAAAAGCTGAATCTTGAACATATTTAGGATTCAAACAAACATGAGATTTTAGAAACTAAAATACCTATAGCAATCATTCGTGTAAAAGAAAAGTCTGAAATAAATCAGAATATCTGCTCCATTTCAACTCCAGAGGAATATTTCCACACAGGAATGCATGCCTAGTGTTACATTTCATCATTTTTTTTAGGGAAATCAGAAATATGGATTTTTATGTAAGATTTTTAAATTTTTAAATGTTGGCTCCTAGCCTAAAAATAATTACAATTTGCCACTAAATAAAAAATACCACCAATCAGCAACATCAACATTTTGTTCAATAATCAGAATATCTTTCCAGGCTGACAGAGCATAAGCTGGGATGGTGATGGATAGAGGAAGGGGAGGCAGAAGATAATAGAGACTTTAAGGGAGCAAACAAACTGCTGTAGACAGGAGAAGAGTCTGTCTTACTGTCATAGGCCTAGCAATACAGTCTAACAACAGTACACATTGACACTGGACTGGAAAAGGCTGTACCTGAATCCTTCTCAACCAAGGTCTCTGAGGACTCTTAAGCATCCTGAGGAGAAAGAAGCTGTTTGTAAAAATGTTAATGATACCTTGAGAGGCCCATGCTACTGGGCTGTGTTATTTTGACTCCTTCATCAAAATGTTAACTTGACAATGAAAAGTGATTTCCTACAAAAGGGAATCAGAAAAATTCTTAGGTAGCCTGTGGTATTAGTCCGTTTTCATACTGCTATAAAGAACTACCAAGATTGGATAATGTTTAAAGGAAAGAGGTTTAATTGACTCACAGTTCAGCATTGCCAGGGAGGCCTCAGGAAACTTGCAATCATGGTGGAAGCTGAAGGGGAAGCAAAGCACCTTCTTCACAAGGTAGCAGGAAGGAGCAGTGCCAAGCCAAGGGGGAAGAGCCCCTTATGAAACTATCAGATCTTGTGAGAACTCACTCACTATCACGAGAACAGCAGGGGGGAAATGGCCTCCATGATTCAATTACCTCCACCTGGTTTCTCCCTTGAAAAATGGGGATTATGGGAATTACAATTCAAGATGAAAATTGGGTGGGGACACATAGCCTAACCATATCATCTGGCTTCAATGGAGGCAATTAAGTAAAAACTGTAGAGAGTTTCGGCGAGAAACACCATCCCTCCAAGATAAATCACCTGACCAGCCAAGCCCATGAAATTGATACATCAGATGGTGCTCCCTTGAAATTCCGAGGGAACTTAAGAAAGGAGGTGGACTGAGCTTTTACATTCTGGTGAGGGAAGGTGATTGATACAGCAGATGTGGGGATAAACAATATTAAGTAGGAGACTTAAGCTCTTGAGCCACAAAAACATTTGGGAACTGACCAGTTGCTACAGTTACTCAAATGGATCATATTCCTTTGCTTCCACCCATAGATTTATTGCAATGTGGGTTTCCACAGATAAATATGAATTTTTAAAAGAAACTACCAAAATAATAGCACCTCTTTCATAAAGTTGTGGTAAGGATTAAATTAGATATTGTATTTAAAGCACTTGACACAAAAATTGGAAAAGTTGATAATGCTAAGTGAGGGTATGGGGGCATGGATTGTTGGTATAGACATGTAGCCATTTTGGAAAGCAGTAATTCTTATGTTGTGTATATATACCTACGATTTTCATACACAGATCCAAAAAGGGCAAGTACAAAAAGGTAACAATTTGTTTGATGTGATAGAGACTTGGAAGCAATCTGGGTAGCCATCGCTGGGAGAGTTGATAAGAAAATGTGGGGAAACCACACCTTAACATTACAAAACACTCAGAAACAGCAGACTATATGTGTGCATAGGATTATTGAGGGAACTCAAAAACCCAGTTCTTAGTGAAAAAGATAAGAAAGAGATGAGATTTAACTTCAATACTATTTACATAAATTAAAAATATATGCACAAAAAGCAATAGTATACACTTTATAAGAATACATACAAAGAAGGCACCTGGTAACAGGATACAATAGTTGCCTCCTGGGGGATGGAAATAAAACATGGAATGGGAAGAAGGAAATAAATAATTAACTAAAATAAAAGAGGGACCTTTTAATAGTGTTGATGAAAATGAATCATGAATTGAGTAATATAACAGACTCAAACCTCTGCACATAATTTGATAAAGCAAAAGAAGGAAAAAATAAAGTTCTAAACACAGTGCCTGGCACATAGTACAATCAATTCTATAGATTAAGCAAAAAAGGGACCAAAATGAGTCTGAGAAAAGAAAAGAAACTGATAAAGTAAAAAATTTCTTCCAAAAATAAATTAAGTTTTGCAATTAGAAATTTTTGGAACCAGTTAACAAGTATAACTGATTTCTGCTTGTGGTCTCAGGAAAGTGCTAGATACTATTGGAGGTGAAAAAGAAAAATTCGATATATTCTCCTTATCAGAGAATAAACCAACAAACTTAAAATATAAGTTTTAAGGAATGTATAAAGGAAGAAACCAACAAACTTAAAATACAATGAAAACTTTTGGATATCCAGTTGGAAACTGGTAGAGTTAAACAATGTTTTAAAAAAAATAATAACTTTGGGAGGCCGAGGCAGGCAGATCACGAGGCCAGGAGATCGAGACCATCCTGGCTAACACTGTGAAACCCTGTCTCTACTAAAAACACAAAAAAATTAGCCGGGTGGGCCATAGTCCCAGCTACTCAGGAGGCTGAGGCAGGAGAATCGCTTGAACCCAGGAGGTGGAGGTTGCAATGAGCAGAGATCACACCACTGCACTCCAGCCTGGGTGACATAGCCAGACTCCACCTCAAAAAAATAAATATAAATAAATAAATAAATAATCAAAGAGACAGTATGGTATATTACTGGGTGATACATTATAAGTCAGCATTTAAAGAGTCATTCATCCTTTAATCATTGTATGCAGCAAACATTAGGAGAGCCCACCACACAGCAGGTTCTGTGTTAAGTAGTAAAAACACAAGAAACTGCAGGAGGTGCCTGAGTTGGAGCAGCACTCAGGTTTAACATGGGAATGGGCTGGTTAAGGAATGGCTGTCCTCTGAAGGGCCAAGACTTGAGGTGAGCCTTCAAAAATATTAAAGAAAGAAAAGGATTTATCATAAAGCAAAAGCCCAGAGATACGTTTCTTAATTATGCAAATAATTATGTGAATAACACGAAGCCCCATTGTATCGTATCAGAAAATAGAAAAAAAAAAAAAAAAAAGGAAATGTTTTGAACTATAGAAGAAAGTGAAATGGTTTTCAGTGTGGTTTATTTTTATATGCAGTTGTCATAATAGTACATTATCTTTTATTTTAGGTACACTGGCCGAGTACAGCTCTAAAAATGGAAGAATGCATAATGAAGGGAAAAGATGCAGTAAGTATGATTCATTGTAAATTAAACAAATCATCAATTAATATCCCTAGTTAACCACAAAGAACTGAATCACTGAAATTTTTATTTGCTCTTATAAAAGCATGTGTGCAATTTGGTTCATGAAGAAAAAAATATATAGGCATATAAAACATAATTATGTAAAATTAATTTCAATGTAGAATTGAAGCAGAGATGCCATTGAGATCTTGGTTTTTATTTTGTTTTTTAATATCTTAATCAACTTGGGTTTATAAATTCCTTATACTAATGCTTATTTCTCATGTATTTGGCAGAAAAATAATTGCAGGTAATTTTTTTTTTCTAGGAACAGTTAAGCACATTCTTTGTGAGATTTCACTTTACATTGTTTAGTAAATTAGAAATGAATGAAGAAACAAAAAGTTTGAGAGAGGCAATAAACACATTTTACCTATTCCTAAATATTTTTAGGGTCTCTTCTACTTTAAGAAGCATTATTCTCTCTTTCTGTAGTTTCCCTGCTGGGTGTGAGTGGCAAAATGCTGTGCATCAGCACCCCGACACAGTCCCTAACACACTAAGATGTCAGTGATAGGACTTTCACATTCGAACAGTGGCTAGCTGATTTTGTGACACAAATGCACCCTGGAGGAAGTCCTGGACATCTGCCTGTGAAAGTGAACTTATCCTTTTTTTCAGTAAAAAAAAAAAAAAAAAAAAAAAAAAAAACGATGTAAATGACTAACACACATTATACCAACTCCCCATTCTCTGTAGCAGCTGGGTCACAGCCAAGGAGTGAGTCAGCACATTCCTGTTGCCTTAGCCCACAGCATGATGCTGACTAATTGAACATATTCTTAGGCCATGTCAACCTAGCTCAGCTGAGCCATAATGTGGTCTAATAGTCTCCCTCTCAGATGTGACGGTGTGTCAAGAGAGGAAATGCAGGTGCTTATGGAAATAAACAACAGATATTTTCACCATGCCTGAATGATCAGATTCTACCAAATATATGGGTCACCCAAAGATATCACGTGAATGCAAACTTGAAGAAATAAATATACCTGTGTGCTCTGGATAATCAATTCAATAGTGCACTCCTCGTTCTTGCCAAGTGATTCCACTGGCCTTTTCCTCCTAACACTGTTATAGCATATACTTTAAAGTGCTGAAATTGCAACAGGTCCTTATAAAACACGACATTAACTGATGATTGCATGTATTGATTTCAAGTAATACTGGGCACTAAAAGAGTTTAGTATTTATTTCATAATTTATTTATTATGGAATAGCAACACCTAATTTGTCAAAAGAATGCTTGCTAAAATTAATTTAGCCAAGTTGATTTTGAAGCAATTGTAAACTTTTTTTTTAATTCAGTATACTGATCATAAAATTCACTTACTGATGGATATATTAAAACTTTGTTAAGCATGTGTTATGTATTAGGTGCTGTGCTCAATTAACTGGGAAATGCCGAGATGTGTAAAATAGATTCTGTCCTCAAGAAGCTTACAGTTGAATACCAGTGTTGACAAACTAGAGCTTCTAGGCCGAAGGTGGCTTGTTGCCTATTTTTGTAAATAAAGTTTTATTTGAACACAGCCCCACGCATTTAGTTTTGTATTGTTTATGGCTCATTTCGTGCTATAGTTGCAAAGGTGAATAGTTGCAACAGAGACCAGCTAGCTCATCAAACTAAATACATTTACAGTCTGGTCCTTTACAGAAAAAGTTTGCTGATCCCCAGTCTGCTACTATTTCTTACAGTAATATAGTAATTTTATCATAGTCCTACAACAAAATGTTATTTTTATTGGTTAGTTTTCCATATTTACTTAACAATTCTCTCTGAAGTTGCTTTACGTGAATTTGTGAGTGTGAGGATATAAGACTTACTTTCCAAAACATTAAAATTGTGTTTGCCCTAAAGACTACATATTTTGAGAGGCTGAGGCAGGCAGATCGCTTGATCCCAGGAGTTTGAGACTAGCCTGGGCAACATGGGGAAACCCCATCTCTACAAAAGATACAAAAAGATTAGCTGGGCATGGTGGCACATGCCTGTAGTTGCAGCTACTCCAGAGGCTGAGGTGGGAGAATCACTTGAGCCTGGGAAGGCGAGGCTGCAGTGAGCCGAAATTGCACCGCTACGTTCCAGCCTGGGCAACAGAGAGAGACCCTGTCTTGGAAAAAAAAAAAAAAGACTGCATATTTCCGTATGAATAACTATGCTTTTTCTAATTTTTGGTTTTAATGACTTTATGCTGATTCATTGTTTATACTGTACTTAAAAAACTAACAGCATTGGGAATAACTTAATTACTTAGTGGAACATATTGCCATAAGAATTTTTACACTTGAAGAAATTTCTGAATAGTGCTTTTTTTATTCCTCAATTTTAAACTAGAATACATGAAAAATGATGCACTCTCATTATAAAATGTAATTTACGCATCACTGCTAACCAAAATGTGTTTCAATCACCCCAGTTTCTTCTCCAAGTTCTTGTCCTCTTTTCTTCTACCCTTCTTGCCTCCTTCACCCAACAGAGATTTACGGTAAAACATGAGCTTTCTAGGGCTAGGAAAAACAAAAATCAAAAAGGACTAAACATGTTTTTATACTGATAGATTCCTTCCTTTTTTTTCCTGCTTTAGGGTGAATGTGCAAATTATGTTCGGGTTTTGCATCACTATAACAGGACACATCTTCTGGCCTGTGGTACTGGAGCTTTTGATCCAGTTTGCGCCTTCATCAGAGTTGGATATCATTTGGAGGTAAGATGTTTCATTCATTGCTGTCAATAAAAATAATGCTTAAAACAACCTTGTTCTCAAAGAAAGACTACAGCATTTCTTCCCAAGAAAGATAAAAGCATTTGTGATGTACTGAATCAGTTTGCTTGAGACAGACAAATTATCTTTCTGGGCCTTTAAAATTCTTGTCAGGTACAAAATCTGTGAACCAATTAATTCGCTATGTACTCAATTCACTGAACAATTTTATTTGCTTCACTTGCCCACTTAAGAACATCTCTTAACATCAAACTGTGTTCTCTATTGTGTCATATTAATATTTTCATTAATTTAACCACCAAACTGGAATATGTATATAGGTGTGTGTGCATGGGTGTGTATATATATAATTTACATAAATAAAATATAATATTTTACAAGGGACATGCAAAGACTTTTTGATTCTGTGATTACTTTCTCATGGTCAGGTGAGGTAGGGAATGCAGGAGGAGGGAAGATTTCAAACTGAGTTAAGATAAATATTACTTGATGCCAGTTATACATCTCTTCCACTAAGATTTTGCCAGTAGAAGATACTGCATAATAAAAGCAAATCCCAACTGAATCCTGCCACACATATAATATTTACTAGCAAGCAGGCTCAAAGATCAGTCATATAACCTATTCCTATAAGCTGGGTGAATTTCAACTCTCATTAATTTTAGGTACATTTTGAAGCACTCTATATCACAATTTTACCCTGAAGCATATGAAACAATATACTCATGTAGAATCTGTTATTTTTCATCTACATTGGAAGGCAGAGTCCTACATTAAGACAAGGCACAGATAAAATAGAGTTCTAGATATTCTGCTGTTAAGCAGCTAGACTCATGATTCCTAAATTCAATTTATGAAAGTGCAGCAGTGGCCATAAAATATTAATATTTTAAGCCACCACATACAAAGAACACCATTTCACCACTAAAATATTATTTCTGATACTCCTTATACTAGTTAACCCTCAGGTGCAAATATAATTTGAAGTATTTGAAGTGCTTAATAGCTGCCCCTGGAGAGTGCCCGTGATTTAACTACTTCAGCTGTTAACTATCTATATAGGGAGATTTTATCATTGGCATATTTTAAATGTTAACTAACCACTCCTAGGTGTAGATTAAATTAAGTAACATCCAAAATACATCATAGTGTATTTATTGAATCATTTTAAAGAACAACGCAGATGATATAAAAGAAGAACTTTAGAGATATGGAAGGCAAATCAGGCCACTGTAAGGTCAGAATATATAGATGTATACAACAAAGTATACATATGTATATACGTGTGTATGTATATACGTGTGTATGTATATGTATATACGTGTGTATGTATATACACAGAATATATACCTCTTGTGGTGCAAATCTGCTAGAAACAAATTCAGTTTCATTTATTTGAAAATGCTTTTGTTTCACCTTTATTTTCAAAGGAATTTTCCTTGGTTATAGAATCCTGCGTTAATGGTTGCTTTGTGGTTTTGTTTTGTTTTCTCCTTTCAGTATCTCAAAACTGCTTTGTCTTCTAATCTCCATCTAATGTAAAGTAAAGCTTTATTCCTATTGATGTTCCCCTTTTAAAATTGCTTTATCTTTTAAGATCTTTGGTTTTCAACAGTTTCAATAGTGTGAGTTAGTGTGCAGGAGTGGAAGGGATCAGTATCTGTATTTCTTAGGATACTGAGATTCTTGGATACATAACGTCATTCTTTCCATCTAATTTGGTACATTTTGGTCATTATTTCTTCAAATAATATTTCTCCTTCATTTACCCACTCCTTTCCTTCAGGATATATATATATATACACACACACACACACATATATGTATATATGTATACATATATATGTATATACATAGATTTGTTATATATGTATACATATATAACATAGATTTGTTATATATGTATACATATATTTGTTATATATGTTATATATATGTGTGTGTTATATATACACACACATATATGTATATGTATACATGTATACATATACGTATATGTATATATGTATATTTGTTATATATAACATATAATAAATATATATGCATATATATACTTGTATATATATAACAAAAAAGAAAAAATCTATATACATATATTTGTTAGACTTCTAGGCATTGATCTAAGACACACAGTTCATTTTTATTCAACATTTTTTTCCTCTACTTCTCAGATTGGAAAAATTCTATTGATTTGTATTCAAATTCATGTACTCTTTCTCCTGATATCTCCAATGTGCTACTAAGCTCATCCCATTGGATGTACCCTACAGAGCATAGTTTACTTGAAAGGTGTATTAGCCCATGTAAACTTGCAATGGGCAGTAGCCACCTTTTTCAACTTTCCAGCCACTGCCTTTCATTTGCCTGCACATACAGTTCAGATGTTGGACAGGGATGTTGCAGATAATTTATAAGGGTACATACCATAGCTTCTAGATTTCATCACTCACTTTTCTGCTTGAGTCCTAGCCATTCATTTCCACATGAATTAAGAAGTTTCCTCAAGTGAAAAATCTCTTTAGTCTTTGTCTATTCTTAATTGATCTCCAGTGCCTTCTAGAAGTTTTTAAAAATAAATAAACAAATATATACATACATATATATAGTTTATCATCATTTTCTTTGAAAGATTTGTCCAATGTAAGATACATTATCATTAGCAGAACTGGAACTTGGTGTATTTCCACTTCATACACATAATATTGAATAACTTTATATCACATAATTATCTAAATATTAAATATGATTGAAATATTCGAGTGATGTTAGAATATTTAAATATGATTGAATATTATTTCAATCAAATTCCAATAGTTGAATGTTTATATGATTGAAATAATATCGCACATAATTATCTAAATATCAGATATATTTTGAAAAAATTATATATATATATATATATTTCATGCACGTCCGTGTGAAGAGACCACCAAACAGGGTTTGTGTGAGCAATAAAGCTGTTTATTTCACCTGGGTGCAGGTGGGCTGAGTCCGAAAAGAGAGTCAGCGAAGGGAGATAAGGGTGGGGCTGTTTTATAGGATTTGGGTAGGTAAAGGAAAATTACAGTCAAAGGAGGTTTGTTCTCTGGAGGGCAGGAGTGGGGGTCGCAAGGTACTCAGTGGGGGTGCTTTTTGAGCCAGAATGAGCCAGGAAAAGGACTTTCACAAGGTAATGTCATCAGTTAAGGCAAGGACCGGCCATTTACACTTCTTTTGTGGTGGAATGTCATCAGTTAAGGTGGGGCAGGGCATATTCACTTCTTTTGTGATTCTTCAGTTACTTCAGGACATCTGGGCGTATATGTGCAAGTCACAGGGGATGCGATGGCTTGGCTTGGGCTCAGAGGCCTGACATTCCTGCCTTCTTATATTAATAAAAATAAAACAAAATAGTGTTGAAGTGTTGGGGTGGCGAAAATTTTTGGGGGGTGGTATGGAGAGAGAATGGGCGATGTTTCTCAGGGCTGCTTCAAGCGGGATTAGGGGCAGCGTGGGAACCTAGAGTGGGAAAGATTAAGCTGAAGGGAGGTCTTGTGTTAAGGGGTGATATTGTGGGGATGTTAGAAGAAACATTTGTCGTATAGAATGATTGGTGATGGCCTGGATATGGTTTTGGATGAAGTGAGAAACTAAATGGAATAACAGAAGGAGAAAAACAGGTATAAAAGGTCTAAGAATTGGGACGACTCAGGATATCTGATTAGAGAGTGCCTAAGGAGATTCAGCATAGTCCTGCCAGCAAAGATTATTTATTTACTTCAAGAGTTAAGAGTGGCAGTTTAGGGATAGCACCAGGAGATATCAGCTGTGATGGCTTGGAAAAACAGTGTAAACCGGCAGTGTAAACAAGAGCAGGGCATGTATGAGTAGTTGAGAACAGTGAATAGGAGTATGACTAGACGGAAGATAGTAGGGATGACAAGTTTTTTGGGGCACAGTCTAAGTTGGTCTGGTGTCTGGAATGAGACTGGGGCCTAATAAAAAGGAGCGTCTATACAGGAGCTTAAATGGGCTGTACCCTGTAGCATTCCGAGGACAGGCCTGAATTCTGAGAAGGGAAAGTGGTAAAAGTATTGTCCAGTCCTTTTTAAGTTGGTGGCTGAGTTTGGTGAGGTGTGTTTTTAAAAGACCTTTAGTCCATTCTACTTTTTTTGAAGACGGAGGACCGTAAGGGATATAAAGGTTTCACTGAATACTAAGAGCCTGAAAAACTGCTTGGCTGATTTGACTAATAAAGACTCGTCTGTTATCAGACTGTATAGAGGTGGGAAGGCTAAACTGAGGAATTATGTCTGACAGAAGGGAAGAAATAACTGCGGTGGCCTTCTCAGACCCTGTAGGAAAGGCCTCTACCTATCCAGTGAAAGTATCTACCTAGACTAAGAGGTATTTTAGTTATCTGACTCAGGGCATGTTGAGTAAAGCTAATTTGCCAGTCCTGGGTGGGGCAAATCCTCGAGCTTGATGTGTAGGGAAGGGAGGGGGCCTGAATAATCCCTGAGGAGTAGTAGAATAGCAGATGGAACACTGAGAAGTTATTTCCTTGAGGATAGATTTCCACGATGGAAAGGAAATGAGAGGTTCTAAGAAGCAGGCTAGTGGCTTGTACTATAGCATAACCTGCCTTTGCTGGTGTGTGGCGATTAGGCCTGGTGGAACCGCCATCAATAAATCAAGCGTGATCAGTGTGAGGAACAGGAAAGAAGGAAATTTGGGGAAATGGGGTGAATGTCAGGTGGATCAGAGAGATACGGTCATGGGGGTCAGGTGTGGTATCAGGAATAATGTGGGAGGCCGGATTGAAGTGTGGGCCAGGAACAACAGTAATTGTGGGAGACTTAACAAAGAGTGAGTATAGCTGAAGGAGCTGGGGAGCAGAAAGTATATGCATCAGGTATGAGGAAGAAAATAGATTTTGGAAGTTATGAGAACTATAGAGAGTGAGTTGAGCATAGTTTGTGATTTTGAGGGCCTCTAAAAGTATTAAAGTAGTGGCAGCCGCTGCACGCAGACATGAGGGCTAGGCTAAAACAGTAAGGTCAAGTTGTTTGGACAGAAAGGCTACAGGGTGTGGTCCTGGCTCTTGTGTAAGAATTCTGACCGCACTAACCATGCCTAGAAAGGAAAGGAGTTGTTGTTTTGTAGAAGGTGCTGGGGTTTGAGAGATCAGTCGGACATGATTGGCAGGGAGAACACGTGTGTTTTTATGAGAATTATGCCGAGATAGGTAACAGATGAGGAAGAAATTTGGGCTTGATTGAAGTAATGGGGGCTGTCTGTGAAGCTTTGCAGCAGTACAGCCTAGGTAATTTGCTGAGCTTGATGGGTGTCAGGGTCAGTCCAAGTGAAAGCGAAGAGAGGCTGGGATTAAGGGTGCAAAGGAATAGTAAAGAAAGCATGTTTGAGATCTAGAACAGAATAATGGGTTGTAGAGGCAGGTATTGAGGATAGGAGAGTATATGGGTTTGGCACCATGGGGTGGATAGGCAAAACAATTTGGTTGATAAGGCGCAGATCCTGAACTAACTTGTAAGGCTTGTCTGGTTTTAGGACAGGTAAAATGGGGGAATTGTAAGGAGAGTTTATAGGCTTTAAAAGGCCATGCTGTAGCAGGCGAGTGATAACAGGCTTTAATCTTTTTAAAGCGTGCTGCGGGATGGGATATTGGCGTTGAGTGGGGTAAGGGTGATTAGGTTTTAATGAGATGGTAAGGGGTGCATGATCGGTCGCCAAGGAGGGAGTAGAGGTATCTTATACTTGTGGGTTAAGGTGGGGGGATAAAGAGGAGGACGCAAAGGAGGCTTTGGATTGGGAAGAAGGGCGGCAATGAGATACAGCTGTAGTCCAGGAATAGTCAGCGAAGCAGATAATTTAAAGTGTCTCAGCCTAATAAGGGAACTGGGCAGGTGGGGATAACTAAAAAGGAGTGCTTAAAAGAGTATTGTCTAAGTTGGCACCAGAGTTGGGGAGTTTTAAGAGCTTTAGAAGCCTGGCCGTCAATACCCACAACAGTTATGGAGGCAAGGGAAACAGACCCTTGAAAAGAAGGTAATGTGGAGTGGGTAGCCTCCGTATTGATTAAGAAGGGGACGGGCTTACCTTCCACTGTGAGAGTTACCCGAAGCTCGGTGTCCCTGATGGTCTAGGGGGCTTCTGAGGCGATCGGGCAGTGCCAGTCTTCAGCCGCTAAGCTGAGAAGATCTGGGAAGGAGTCATCAGAGAGCCTTGGGCTAGAGTTCCAGGGGCTCTGGGAGTGGCTGCCAGGTGAGTTGAACAGTCCGATTTTCAGTGGGGTCCCACACAGATGGGACGCGGCTTAGGAGGAATCCCGGGCTGCGGGCCTTCCTTGGCCCAGTGGCCAGACTTCCGGCACGTGTAGCAAGCTCCTGGGGGAGAAGGTTCTGGAGGAATGCCTGGCCGCTGCGGTTCAGGCGTTTGGAAGTTCTTGTGTGCTGGAGATGTGGCTGGGGCTTGTCTCACAGTGGAGGCAAGGAATTGCAACTTTTTCTATTATTGTACACCCTGAAGGCGAGGTTAATTAAATCCTGTTGTGGGGTTTGAGGGTCAGAATTTAATTTTTGAAGTTTTATTTAATGTCGGGAGCAGATTGGGTAATAAAATGTATTTTGAGAATAAAATGGCCATTTGACCTTTTAGGGTCTAGGGCTGTAAAGTGTCTCAGGGTTGCTGCCAAACAAGTCATGAACTGGGCTGGATTTTTATATTTTATGAAAAAGAGCCTAAACACTATCTGATTTGGGATAAAGAAAAAGGAGCATTAACCTTGACTATGCCTTTAGCTCCAGCCACCTTTTTAAGAGTAAATTTCTGGGCAGGAGGGGGAGGGCTAGTCACGGAATGAAACTGTAAGCTGGACCAGGTGTGAGGAGGGGAGGTAATAAAAAGATTTATAGGGTGGAGGAGCAGAGGCTGAGGAAGAATTGGAACCTAGCTCGGCCTGGTGAGGAGCAGCCTGGGGAGGAAGGGAGAGGTCAGATGGGTCTGTAGAAAAGGAAGATTAGAAAGACTCAGCGACTCTTGGGGTTGGTACTGAGGGGACAGGCGGGAGGGAAAGAAGGAAGATTTGGGACGAGTTGCACTGGGCACAGAGACTAGGAAGGGACTGATGTGTAAAAGAATGCCTGGACGTCAGGCACCTCAGACTGTTTGCCTATTTTACGACAAGAATTATTTAGATCTTGCAGGATGGAAAAATTCAAAGTGCCATTTTCTGGCTATTTGGAACTACTGTCGAGTTTGTATTGGGGTCAAGCGGCATTGCAGAAGAAAATAAGCCATTTAGGTTTGAGGTCAGGTGTGAGTTGAAGAGGTTTGAAGTTTTTGAGAACACAGGCCAAGGGAGTAGAAGGGGGAATGGAGGGTGGAAGGTTACCCATAGTGAAAGAAGCAAGCCTGGAGAAAAGAGAGAGTAGAGACACGGAGGGAAAGGGTTCGGGGGTTCTTACCTTCCAGAAAAGTGGGAAAAGGGGTTGGGGTGCAGAGATAAGAGATCAGGGCACGGAAATAAGGGATGGGGCACAGAAATAAGGGGTTGGGGCATGGAAATAAGGGGTCAGGGCACGGAAATAAGGGGTCGGGCGCAGAAATAAGGGGTCGGGCGCAGAAATAAGGGGTCGGGGCACGGAAATAAGGGATTTAGATGCAGAGATATAAGAGGTTGGGGTGCAGAAATAAGGGATTGGGGGTTCTTGCCCCCTAGAAAAGCAGGACTTGTAGCTAAGGGTGAAGGAGAAGGGGTTGAGGGGTACTTGCCCCTCCCCCAGAAAAGTGGGACTTGCCACTAAGGGTGAAGGAGAAGGGGTTGAGGGATACTTGCCCCTCCCCCAGAAAAGCAGAGAAGGGGTAGAGACAAGGAGAGAAGGGGTTGGGGTACTTGCCTCTTCCCCAGAAAGGCAGGACTTGCCGCTAAGGGTGAAGGACCAAGGCAGGCGTCCCTGAGTGGTCTGACACCTTTGAAACATCGGTGAATAATCAGAGAGGCTTCCGTGCAATGATTAAACACCAAGGAAGGCTGCCTTCCCAGTCCCTGACCGGCGCCAGAGTTTTGGGTCCACGGATAAAATGTGTCTCTTTTGTCTCTACCAGAAAATGAAAGGAATTGAAATTAAGAGAAGGGAGAGATTGAAGTGTGGTGCCAAGATTGAAAGGAGAAAGAGGTTGAGGGATAGTGAGAGAGGTTGGAGAAGACAGTAAAAAGAGGCTGCTTACCGGATTTGAAATTGGTGAGATGTTTCTTGGGCTGGTCGGTCTGAGGACCTGAGGTCGTAGGTGGATCTTTCTCACGGAGCAAAGAACAGGAGGACACGGGATTGATCTCCAAAGGGAGGTCCCCCGATCCGAGTCACAGCACCAAATTTCATGTGCATCTGTGTGAAGAGACCACCAAACAGGCTTTGTGTGAGCAATAAAGCTGTTTATTTCACCTGGGTGCAGGTGGGCTGAGTCCGAAAAGAGAGTCAGCGAAGGGAGATATGGGTGGGGCCGTTTTATAGGATTTGGGTAGGTAAAGGAAAATTACAGTCAAAGGTGGTTTGTTCTCTGGAGGGCAGGAGTGGGGGTCGCAAGGTGCTCAGTGGGGGTGCTTTTTGAGCCAGGATGAGCCAGGAAAAGGACTTTCACAAGGTAATGTCATCAGTTAAGGCAAGGACCGGCCATTTACACTTCTTTTGTGGTGGAATGTCATCAGTTAAGGTGGGGCAGGGCATATTCACTTCTTTTGTGATTTTTCAGTTACTTCAGGCCATCTGGGCGTATACATGCAAGTCACAGGGGATGCGATGGCTTGGCTTGGGCTCAGAGGCCTGACATATATATATATATGTCACAATAGAAACTGGTGACCATCCAATAATAAAAGCAGTATGAGATTTATCCCCAAATCACCATTTAAAGGCTTGATGCAATTTTACATGAGGGAATGAAAAGTTACAAATCATTTAGGCAAGGAGAATACTTTGATTAAGCAGCTAAGAGGCAGGGATGTATGGAATCGGTTTGCAGAAATTTACGTTGGTTAGAGAACTGCAGGAGATAAAACTGGGACAAGTTGGTGGAAGATTTTACTACTACACATTGGCATTTTGTGTTATTGTAAAGAGCACGGAGATCATGAAGGAGTTTTGAACAGTATTTGATTGACAAGACATTCATAATATTTAAGATTGATTCAAGCAGGGAGAGATGAAAAGCAGAGAGGAATTTAAGGAGGCTATTACATGATCTTTATGAGAGATCATGAAGGTATTTAACACTGTTGTTGCAACAGCAAAGAAAAGGAAGTGTTGAACTCAAGTGAGAAGCTGCTCAGCAGGAGAGTTTCTATAACTTAGCATTTTGTCTGATGTCAAACATGAAAGGGAATTAAAAAACAATTCTAATTTTATTTCTTGCTGATTGGGAAGAAATACAAAATTCTTACCAGCAAGAGAGAGCTATGGAAGCAGGGTAGGTTTTTGCAAGAATCTAACAGATGTCCAGTATTTCTGTTTTAATTTTTTCATTTTCACTTATGGTTATTTGAAAGAATGAGTCTGGAGCTAGGAGAGGGTGTTCTCAGAATAGACTGAATTATTAAACCCTGGAGAAGTAGTTAATAGTTTCCTCTGAGAGTCTTTCTTCTCTCTCTCTCACTCTCATTCTGCTCTCACTTTCCTTTTCTCACTGTCACTTTCCCAAAATGACTTGAAAAGTGCCATTATTTAGGTGCTGGTAGAATGTCTAGGGATTGTCATGAGCACTCAGAGAAAAATTGGATATAAGTCAAATCAGGTGAGTGCAAAATCAGAATTACATTTGTAAAAGAAAAGTTTTAAAATGATAGTTAATATTATCAATGGTACAGTTTTAGTAAGGGGATAAGTAATTAGAAAGGAGATTACTGAATAGTGACACAATAAATGCAGTAATATCGTTGATTTAATCAAGAAATCGAGTCGTGGCTGGGCACAGTGGTACATGCCTGTAATCCCAGCACTTTGGGAGGCCGAGGCCAACAGATCACCTGAGGTCAGGAGTTCAAGACCAGCCTTGCCAACATGGTGAAACCCTATCTGTACTAAAAATATAAAAATTAGCCAGGCATGGTGGCCAGCATCTGTAATCCTGACTACTCGGGAGGCTGAGACAGGAGAATCGCTTGACCCCAGGAGGCGGAGGTTGCAGTGAGCCAAAATTGCACTATTGCGCTCCAGCCTGGGCAACAAGAGCGAGACTCCAACTCAAAAATAAATAAATAAATAAAAAATAAAAAGTAGAGTCGTTAAAGAAAATAAATATGGAGAAGAACATAAAAAGTGTAAGAATGCTGAAAGAAGATTTTTCTTAGAATAGCAGATAGAGAAAACTTAAATTATTTATTTTTTGCTACAGGCGTTGTTAAGGAGCTTTTGATTTTGCATCCTACTTAACCCCTCTGTTTTTATGGGGGGGGATTTCATGGAGAATAAAATGAATGTCCCTGCTGCTATTCTCTCAAAAGTCTCAGAGTACTTTTTAAATAGTAACAAGTGATACAAATATAAACTACTACAAGTTTATGTCTACCTCTGATTTTACTCACGTCTCAAAGAAAATGGAAATTATGTGTTGAATGTAGATGGTCAGACAATAAGAAACAGTTTTAGGTATAAGCACATATTTCTAGAGAATTGACGAAGACCTTGAGCTCTTGCAAAATTAAAATGGTTTTCATTACTTAACAGCCAACATTTCTCTTAAGAATAAGACGACTTAGCACAAGAATATTAGCACGTTACTATTTGTAATAGTTTTCTTTCTTGCAAACAAATTATGAAAAATGTAGCTGATTAAAACACAGCTTCACACACTTATTATCTCACAGTTTCTGTGGGACATGACAGTCTAGGCACTGTTTAGTTGTCTCCTCTGCTAAAGGTCTCCCAAGGCTGAAATCAAGGTGTTGCGATCTTTCTGGAGCTCAGGGTCATATTCCAAGTTCATGAGGTTATTGGCAAAATTCATTTCCTTGCAGTTGTAAGACCAAGGTCCTCATTTTCTAGATGGCTATCAGCCAGGGGCTGCTGTCAGCTCCTAGAGGCCACATGCATTTCCTTGCCATGCGGTCCTGTCATAACATGGCTGCATACTTCTTCTAGGCCAGCAGGCAAATCTTTCTGTTCAGTTTACTAAGAGGGAATCATACAACACAGCTTCATCATGACAGTGACTATCCCGTCATGTTTGCCATATAAAGTAGTATAAGGAGTGATTTCTTACCATATTCACAGGTGTGCCTACACCCAGAGGAAGGGGATCGTGTAGTACAGCTATATTTGAGAGTGGAATTCTTGAACACCATAAGCATTCTACCCACCACAGTATTCTTTCCATATCTTACATGTTAAAGAAAGGTTGCATTAATACAGGTGCTTTTAGAAAATGTTTCTGGGAGAGGCAAGGCATAGGCCCAGAATGAAGGATGAGAAATGAAGCTGTTCTTTTTTACAACTTTGTAGTGCTCCTCTTTAAAAGAAAACTACATTTCTCCTTGCAAAGATTAAGGGATGAATGTGTGGGCCATCTGCAGAATTTTTCTGCCCAAACCTCGGAAAATTTGATTGTCCTTGAGGGCATAAGCATTTGAATATAGACTGCTGCCATATTTTAACAGGGTACAGTATATTTTCTCAGTCTATATTTATTTAGAGCATATTTACATTAAGTTTTAAGTATGCAGACTAAATTAGTCATGCAAATATATTTTGCCTCAAAGATAATCAACAATGTACTCTGTGATTTTCAGTATATGGTTTTGATAAAAAGTTTCCTCTAGTGCAGAAAGTAGCAGCACAGCTATTTGGATAGTATTGGCTTCAAAATCATGAGGGTTATACATATACCTCTGAGAGTACAAATCTCTCTGAAAATATGTTAGATACTTTACACAAATAATGTTTTTAAAAGGTAGCCCACAGTTAAATGTTATAGACTGGAAATGATGTCTTCTTCCAGTTGCTTGTATTCTGTAGTTAAATATTTTGTAATGTGACAGCAGGAGATTACTATTTAGACATAATGTTCTTGCCTTTTAAAGTCACATGTGTTACATGTTATCTCATCGGTCCCTGAAAGCTTGAACACCATATTTTAAGTAAATATTGAAAATATAGTTTTAGGCCATGATTATTATTCCAAATAAATTAAAGCATACATGCTATAAATACATGAATTTTAAAATCAGATGTTTTCCTCAAAAGTATTTTATAAATGTTTGTTTCTTAACTTTTTTTTCTGCTTATAGTACAAAGTAAAAAATTCATTGGGATATTCAACAAAACTTGTAAGTTTTTGAGATTCAAAAAGTCACCCATTATGTGACTGAAATGTGTCTTTTCTCTTTTACAACTGAGATCATTATAGCCATGCATTTAATATTCTTTGTCCCTTCACAAATAAATACGCATATCTTAATTTTACAAACTATTTTCTTTAATATCAACACTTCCTGCACCCAATTCTAAACCCCTGAAATTCTGAAGATTTCCAAATCTGTTATTTTAAAGAGTTTCTGTTGTATTTGTTTATTATTGCTTGTTTATCAAATTTATATATATATATATATATATATATATATATATATTTTTTTTTTTTTTTTTTTTTTTTGAGTCGAAGTCTTGCTCTATCGCCCAGGCTGGAGTGCACTGGCGCCATCTCGGCTCACTGCAAGCTCCGCCTCCCGGGTTCACGCAATTCTCCTGCCTCAACCTCCCGAATTTCTGGGACTACAAGCGCCCGCCACCACGCCAGGCTAATTTTTTGTATTTTTAGTAGAGATGGGGTTTCACCGTGTTAGCCAGGATGGTCTCCATCTCCTGACCTCGTGATCCACCCACCTTGGCCTCCCAAAGTGCTGGGATTACAGGCTTGAACCACCACGCCCGGCCCAAAATTATCTTAATAGTAGGTAAAAATATTAAAGATAACCATTTTAAAATAATTTGTAAAAATCTAGAGTGGGTAATAGCCAATTTAATAGAATAAATATATGAAAATTTACATTACATTTTTATAACATTTATACTTTCAGATAATTTTTATATACTAAACTAGACTTTAGTTAACAAAAATGTCCAGATTATAATTTGTACCAAGATATTTTTATAAACCTTATTGGTCACATGATGTGAAGAATGACTCTGGTCTGTAATTTCTTGATCCATTTATGTGAAAATAATATATAGAAATGTTTTACTGATTTAAAAATTATGGTAATTTTTAATATTTTCATTTCAAGTAAGTGATTTGAAGGTAATGAGTATTCCCCTGTGAAGTCAGGATATGTTTTGTTTTGGTCAAAGTCTATGAGTTTTTCATTCTGCAGACTAATTACTGTATATGGTTTTGTTTGTCTGTTTTGGTTTGGTTTTTGCTAGAAATGTGATGGAGATTAAGGGCCATAAAAATGGAGATTACCTGACAATGGTACTTTTTTTTTTTTTTTCAGTAGGGAGAATGGGAGTATTTTACGCATTGGAGTTGATATTGAAAGTTAAATGCGAAAGAGATAATTATTTACGCTAACATAGTAGCTACCCAATAAATATCCAGCTCACACCTGTAATCCCAGCACTTTGGGAGGTCAAGGTGGGCAGGTCACAGGAGGTCAGGAGTTCAAGACCAGCCTGGCCAACGTGGTGAAACACTGTCTCTACTAGGAATGCAAAAAAATTAGCCAGGCATGGTGGTGTGCCCCTGTAATCCCAGCTACTCTGGAGGCTGAGGCAGGAGAATTGCTTGAACCTGGGAGGCAGAGATTATAGTGAGCTGAGATTGCGCCACTGCATTCTAGCCTGGGTTACAGAGTGAGACTCCATCTCAAATATATATATATATATGATATAAATTAGCATTAGAAGAATTCAATGGAAACCAATACTCTAAAAGAAATTATGCATTTTATCCATTGGAGTATGCCATTTTCTACATTGTTTCTTCTGCTTTCTTTACTGAAATCAAAAGATACTTTTCAGTGCAGCTAATAGAAAAGGCAGTGTTATGTTCCCCGGGGCATTAAAAGGTGAGCCTGACACTGTCTCCAGAAGCTTGCAGTCTATTATTTTTGTGATTTTAAAACATCCAAGGTCATTTAAAAATGTTCCAGAATAGAGGGATTGTTCCTTCTGGCCTTCCTCTCCTGTCAATCTTATTAGTGAAAGCTGGTTAAATGATTTTCTGATGGGAAGGAAAAGAGGATTCCTTGTGCTAGTTTTTGTCTGAAAATGATTATATGAAAGCTATTGGAAAGGTAGACTTCTTGACAAATGTCACTTATGGATCACTCTTTTGCATCCTTCCTGTGTGTGAGGCAGTTAGTAAGAAACCTCACTCTCTTGCGCCTTCACTCTGCTCACCTTGCCTGTGAGCAAAGAGAAGGCTCTGAGAGAAACAGCGTGATGCTTATGTTGCTGAGCAGCCCTGCAGGTGGCCACTAGGGAATGAGGGAGCAGGAGAGGCATATGTCGAATCAGAACTCTCTAACTAATTAAAGAACTAGGAGGCTTAATTCACAGGGAGCAGTGAGTGCCACTATGAAGGCTTTTTTTTTTCCCCCACTTGAACAAATATAAATACATGGAATAAGTCAAAATAAGGAAAAGTTAAATGCTCTAAAGCCAACGTTTGCCCACCTCTTCCATGGCATTCCTAATTCTGATTTTGCAGTCCTAATTCTGATTTTGTTGATTTTCACTCAAAATATTTCATGGACATTCATACACACACACACACACACACACACATACAGACACACATACACACACACATACACATATGGATATAATTCTATCTCATTCATTCAAATGCCTGCCTAGTATTTCATGGTAAGAATAAACCATAATGTATTTAATTAAGCAATTTATTTTTCAACTGTTAATCCTGAGGCTACAGCAAACCAGAAGAAGGAGAATGAGTGTGGTGCTTTGAGTGGTTTGGCACCTAAAGGGCAAATGAGCTTCTCATAGTTGTGACCCAGCAAGCATTCATGTCTCTTTAGTTTGATCAGACGTTAGAAACTGGCAGCAATATGCCCAATTCAGCTCACAGATGTGCTTTGTTTGTCACAGACAGTGTTTCTTGTTTGTTTTCTTGCAAAGAGCATACTTTTAAAAACCGGTTGGTTTCACATAGTAAATTGTGATTTTCAATGGACCCACATGAAAAGAACCAGTTGGTGCTAAGTAGTTGCAGCCCCACTTTCCACATGGGACATGTGCTTAACAATATTCCACAGTTTCTATCAAGCACACAATGCACACTTGCACCCAGGCTTTTTGCCAGTTTGCCATCTCCACCTGGCAATAAGAGGCATTTGCATTTGCTACTTAAGTACTAGAAGGAAAATGCACCTCCTCGAAACCCTTAAGTGCTTAGAATCCAGTAGTAAATAACTATGGAATGAATGAATGTGTAAATAAATGAATGGGTTTGTTACATTTATGCCTTGATGTAAAACTCCAAGATTCTAAGTCTAAATTAAAAAATTTCAGGCCTTGATTATAATATATAAGAGATTTAGTTAAATTTGGTGAATTTTTGTTTTTTTAACCCCTTTTTGGTTAAGTTGGTTAAAGTGTTTATAAAAGGAATTTGCAAGTCCCCCTGTATTAGTCTGTTCCCACGCTGCTATAAAGAACGGCCTGAAACTGGGTAATTTATAAAGGAAAGAGGATTAATTGACTCACAGTTCCATACGGCTGAGGAAGCCTCAGGAAACTTACAATCACGGTGGAAGTGGAAGCAAACCTGTCCTTCTTCACACGATGGCCGGAAGAAGACATGCTGAGCAAAGGGGGAAAAGCCCCTTATGATGTCATCCGATCTCATGAGAACTTACTCACTATCACAAGAACAGGATGGGGGAAACTACCCCCATGATTCAATTATCTCTACCTGATTCCTCCCACGACCATGGGGATTACGGGAGCTATAATTCAAGATGAGATTTGGGTGGGGAATACAACCAAAGCATATTGCCCCCTCTCCTGACAACTTTTTTCTTTCAATTATATAGATTCTGCCAACTCTTGGAAAGGTTTAGTGGTAACATGATATTATGTATTTGTTTTTACTTTTCTGGTCTTTAAAACATAAATTAAGCATAACATAAATAGCAGAGACATTCGTTAAGTACACCTGTTTTGTTAACTTATAAAATGAATAAAGAAAAGTATACAGACAAAAAAGATAACCTATGATTTTTTTTCAAAAATTGAGCACATCAGTTTAAGCAGCATCTAGATCAATAAATAGATCACCAGTGCCCCAGAATCTGTTGTCCCCCTTTAATAACTACCCCCAAAATAAACACTATTGTGATTTCTATCATCATAGATTAGTTTTGCCTCATTTAGAATTTTATGTAATGGAATCATACACCAAGTATTTTTTGTGTGGTTAGCTTATTTTGCTCAACAATTATACTGAGATTGATCTATGTTGCGTGTAGTTTTAGTTCATGAGTTTTCATTACTGTATTTTATTTATTTACCTGGATATAACACAATTTACTTTCCCACTCTTTCTGATCATTCTAATTGTTTATAGCAATTGTGCTGTAATTATGCTGCTATGAGCATTCTTGTCCATATCTTTTGGTGAACTTATGGGTGTGTTTTTAGTTAGCATATTTTAGTAGTGGAATTGCTGTGCCATAGAGGATACATATGTTCAACTTTAGTAAATACTACTAAACCATTTTTGAGTCATTGTACCTATTTTATGTCCACAAGTGGTGTATAAGTTTTCCAGTTACTCCACATTAAGGATTGTCTGCCTTTTTCTTAACATTCTAATGGCTGCATAGTTGTATCACATTGTGGTCTTAATTTCTATTTTTCTGATGCTCAAGAAAATTGTGTGCCTTTTATATGCTTATTGAGGCTTTCAGCCACTTTTGAGCTGAAGTCTTCAGTTTGCCATTTAAGAGCTGTTTGACATTTGCCAAATGGGTTTGTTGGGGGATTTTATGAGGGAGCAAGTATAAAATATCCAATTCAATACTCAGCATATAGAAAATAATCAGTGAAAGATAATTCCTTTTATGGCCCCCTTTTGTGCTGTTTAAAACAGAAAATTTAAAACAAGGGCCAAAATAAAATTGGGAGGAAACAGTAGAAGACAGTAGTTGATTTGTATGTATATAAGGTATATAATTAGGGGCTGGGAAAAGAGAAACAGGGAGAGAGAACAAAACCAACACTTTCTGATTATGATATTGAACTTATTGGCAATCAAGGTAAGTCCAAAAAAAAAAAAAGACGTGCTGTATAGTTCTCATTAGTGTGTGAGGGAGTAGAGATTAATGGCATAAGCTTTTGATTCAAGAATACCTGGGTTTTTATCTTGTCTCTGTAGTTTAACTAGATCTGTTATAAGGTTTTTAATAATATTGTCTTCATAAAGTCAGTAGTGAAAATTAAATTTATATATGTATATGAAATTAAATATAAAAAATGAATATAAAATATTTTAAGCATACAATATTTTTAAAATCCAAAATAAAAATTAGGCCAGTCATGGTGGCTCATGCCTGTAATCCTAGCATTTGGGAGGCCAAGGCAGGAGGATTACTTCAGCCCAGGAGTTTGAGACCAGCCTGGGCAACATGGCGAAACCCAGTCTCTACTAAAAATACAAAAATTAGCTAGGTGTGGTGGCGCATGCCTGTAGTCCCAGCTACTCAGGAGGCTGAGATAGCAGGATCTCTTGAGCCCAGGAGGTGGAGATTGCAGTGAGCTGAGATTACACCATTGCACTCCAGCCTGAGCGACAGAGCCAGAACCTGTCTCAAAAATAAATAAAATTTAAAAAATAAAACTTAAAATTTAATTGTATAAAAATTCAAACCTAAAATGTAAGTTATATGTTTGTATTTGGCCAGTAGCAAATTAAGTACTTAATATAAAGTAGCTATTTTTATTAATTTTTCTATCCTTGAGCTTTGAGACGTAATCGTAACATAATTTTTGATATAAGGGGCAGTGTCCATAATAAGTCAATTACAAAGAAAAATCTGAGGCTTTCTATGTATGAAATTTGTGTCTCATACCAAAAACTTGATGTTATCCTAGTTCATTACTTTTCACATTTATGATACTGTGGCAACCAGATGATTTCTTTTCCTTATGCGGCTACTGAGTAACAATGGATGTTTTGTAGCAGCTACATTAGTCTGCTTTAGGTTGGAAATGTTATCAGATTCGGTTTTCAAATTTTCTTTAAAGGATCTGGAGAAATTTTGAAAAAATATACCTGAAGACATTAAAATTCTGTAACTCTAAATATATATTTCACATTTGTTGAAACAATAACTCTAAGAAGAAAACATGCTAGCCTGGTAGGACTTTCTTGGTTTTTGTTTTGTTTTGTTTTTGTTTTAGAATAGGGTCGCTCACTCTGTTGCCCAGACTTGAATGTAGTGGCAAGATCATAGCTTACTGTAGCCCTGATCTCCTAGCCTCAAGGGATCCTCCCACTTCAGCCTCCCAAAGCACTGGGCTTATAGACATGAGCCACCACACTCAGCCAGAATTTTTTTTTTTGTTTTTAAGAATATGTTTACTAAGATATTTGGATAATATTAGGTAATTAAGTAATACATTGACTCCTTAACAGTAACTTGAATTTTATTTGTGTAGTCAAGTTGAATTAGTTATAAATTCAGTCACACACTGTATTGCTAATTCATGGACATGATATGGAACCAGATGTACCTAGAGTTAAATTTGGTGGGCTAATTAAAATATTGGCTTGATTAAAATGACTTGCTTTTTCCGGACTGGCAAGATGAATTTTGTCAGGTTTTACTTTCCAAATGGAAATTAAAGTATTTTAAATATAAGTCAACTCTAATTTTACTCATTTATTGTGTTAACTTTCAAAATTCCACGTTGTTATAGTTATTTGTCCAGAAACTTTGAGTGTTCGCATGGATTAAACAGCTAGAAAGAGAAAGATAAAAAAGTGGATGAGTTCAGTAGAAAAAGAGGACTCATTTTG
Source organism: Pongo abelii (assembly GCF_028885655.2). Lineage (NCBI taxonomy): Eukaryota > Metazoa > Chordata > Mammalia > Primates > Hominidae > Pongo > Pongo abelii. Next base: position 93,049,179 of record NC_071991.2, read on the forward strand.
TTAACATTATTTTCTTATTAGAAATTGAAAAAAGCAATATTATGAGCCTCAAACAGAAAGAAATCTTTTTATTATCCTACTGTTGGAAAAATATCATTTGGCACTGCACTTACCACTTTGGCCACTGTGCCTTTGTTTACTGGCCTATCTACTCCAGCATTTTCCGTACTAACTGCATCTTTAATGTCACTGGAGAGATATGCCCCCAATGTTTCTATCTCTTTTCCTAAATATCTTTTCTATTTTGCATTTGGAGTAAATAAATAGGCTTCTGTGTTCATCTTTCACTTTTCCCGAGCGATAGCCTTCCTTCTAAGATGAAAAATGTTGTATAGACTTTGTTGTTGTTGTTGTTGTTGTTGTTTGAGACAGAGTCTCACTCCGTCACCCAGGCTGGAGTGCAGTGACACGATCTCGGCTCACTGCAGCCTCCACCTCCTGGATTCAAGCGATTTACCTGCCTCAGCCTCCTGAGTAGCTGGGACTACAGGCGTGCGCCACCATGCCCGTCTGGTTTCTTTTGTATTTTTAGTACAGATGGGGTTTCACCATATCCTGACCTGGTGATCCACCCGCCTCGGCCTCCCAAAGTGCTGGGATTGCAGGCGTGAGCCACCGGTCCCAGCCAAAATGTGGCGTAGAGTTTTATATGTCTACCCATATTCTCGTATTTGAACCATTTGACAGACTTTGTAGTCTATATTGATTAATTGATCAATATATAGATTCAGTTTTATTTATAGAATAAAATTCTGGAGCAAAATTAACAAGCTGTTCTCTCATCCTAGTCCAGTCTCCTCAGGACAGTTTGTTTTTCTCTCTAATCCTCCATTTTCTCATTTGCGAAATTAGTTAAGAGGGTATCAGCTAAATCCAAAATAGAATATAGTGAAGTAATATTGTCTATCTCACAATCTTATTGTAAGAATCAAATTATTCCAATAAGAATCTTAATAAATAGAGCTACCATGTATTAAGTACATACCCTGTGCCAGATGTTCATTTATGTTGATACTCATAACACTTCACAAGGGAGGAATTGTTATTCTCATTTAACAAATGAAGAAAGTAAGAAATGAAGTCACTTCTTAATGCTATATGGTACTGGAAGAACTTGAGCTTCATGGTCAAAGGCCAAGCTATTTTCATTATAATGTGTTGCTTTCCCAAATTACATACTATATTGATGCATTTTGTAAAGCTATGAAGGGTCACATAGAGAGTTTAACGTTGGTAACAATTGTGTCTAAGCAACATCTGTTGTGTGAATCTACACCTTCCACTGCTTTTCCACTCTTTCAATTTGATCTTCATCCTCAGCTGTCGGTAGACATCTCATTTTTAGTCTTTCAATACCCCCAGATTTTGCTTTCTTCTGACACAGGGGAGACCTCACTGCAGTGATATTCACAAAACACCACCGCAAACTACTTGGTTCTCTGTGTATCTGTGTATTCACCTTTATAATTCATTGACCTTGGTTCAGTTGAACCTTTTGTTTTCTCCACTGCTGTTTGAAACTGCTGAATAGCATTAGAGACAATTGTAGAATGCTTTCACTGTTATTCAGATGAGTCTATATACATGTGGTCAATCTTTTTTAGCCCTTAATTAACTCTTGGCATTGTCCAAGTTGCTACTATTCTGAAGGGTGGATGGGAGTAGATTAATGTAGTGGAAAGAATACAGGCTTTAGGACTAACAGATGAAATTTCAAATCCAAAGTCTGCTACACACTAACTCTGTAACCCTGAGTCAATATCCATGTTGAGCTTCAGTTTCTTATCTATAAACTTAAGACTCCATTTTAATGAGTAGCTTGTCAAAGTTGCATGGATTTTCTGACATCATAAATGGGAAAGCAGCTGCCTTAGGGACTGGAATGTAGTAAGAGTACACAAGATGCTACTTTTGTTCATGTTAAGTCTCCAATGCTGCCTTCATAGTTTTTTAACTCAAAGCATTTGAAATATCTCCTATTTAAAAAAGCAAAAGGAGGCCATAAAGTAGAAGTCCATAACTTCCCCTTCTCTTTCACTTCTAAATTTAAATATTTGGTGCTACCTTTCCCCCTTTGTCAGATGAAGCCCTCACTCTTCTTTCTCAGATTATTTATTCCATCCATACTCTTTTTATTTATTTATTTTTTATTTGAGACAAAGTCTCACTCTTGTTGCCCAGGCTGGAATGCAATGGTGCAATCTCAGCTCACTGCAACCTCTGCCTCCTGGGTTCAAGCGATTCTCCTGCCTCAGCCTCCCAAGTTGCTGGGATTACAGGCGCCCACCATGACACCCAGCGCCTCAGCCTCCCAAGTTGCTGGGATTACAGGCGCCCACCATGACGCCCAGCTAATTTTTGTATTTTTAGTAGAGACAGTGTTTCACCATGTTGGCCAGGCTGGTCTTGAACTCCTGACCTCAGGCCAAATGCCCACCTCAGCCTCTTAGAGTGCTGGGATTACAGGCGTGAGCCACCATGCCTGGCTCTTAATTGTACTTAAGACAAAACTTAATTTTGATGACATCTCTTTGTTTCTTCATTACTTTAATCCACCAAATATCCTTTTTTTTCTTTCCACTTCTACCTTCCAGAATATAAAAATGTTTTAGATTTCTCTATTCTGAAATAAAAATTATAAAACAAAAATTTTGCCTCAACCTTACTTAACCTACAAGCTGATTTACTGACTCCAGCATTTTCTAAAATGTCTTGAATGAATAATCTGTATTTGCTATCTTTGCTTCTTCAACTTCCATTTACTCTTCGACTCAAGGTGCGTCTATCACTTTGTTGAAATGGACTGGTTATTGTTACCCACAGCCTTCTAGTTGCTAAATGTCTTCCTTAACTCATTTTCCTCCACTACTTCCTTGCTGCATCTGACAGTATTAGTAATTTTCAAATAGAAGCTTTCTTCTTTTCATTTTTAGGAGCATGTTTTCCCCATTGTTTTGAAATGCTGAGGCTGGTCACAGTGGCTCACCCCTGTAATCCCAGCACTTTGGGAGGCCAAAACGGGTGGATCACCTGAGGTCAGGAGTTTGAGACCAGCCTGGCCAACATGGCAAAATCCTGTCTCTACTAAAAATACAAAAATTAGCCGGGCGTGGTGATGTGTGCCTGTAGTCCCAGCTGCTCTGGGGGCTGAGGCAGGAGAATCGCTTGAACTCCGGAGGCGGAGATTGCCATGAGCCGAGATTGAGCCACTGCACTCCGGCCTGGGTGACAGCATGAGACTCCATTGCAAAAAAAAAAAAAAAAAAAAAAAAAAAAAAAAAAAAAGATGAATATTCTGCCTTCCCAGCCTTTTAAATGTTGATGATTGCAGGAATCGTGTTCTTGGTCTGTGTTTTCCAACATTGCATGCTTTCCTTCGTATTATTTCTTTACATAGCTACGTCTACCCTCTGTTGGCTGACTCCAAAATCATATTCCCATAATTGATCTTTATCTAGAAATCTATAATCACATTTTCTATGCTTACTGGACATTTATCCCTGAAGTAATTTCCTAGAGACAATGTAAGATAACCATTCTTTTAATAAATAAAACTCTGCACATTCAGGTTGTTAAAGGAGGGAGGACCTCTTGACAAGAGGAAGAGACAGATCCTACACTTCCTTCATGACTCTTCTCTCCAACAAAAGAGACCAAAGTGCCATGTTTCAAAGACAGTATATTCTCTAATTTGTCCATGCATTCACTATGCTGATTCCTTTACTTGGAAAACTCTTATCCTTATTCTCTGTTTGGAACATCCTAACTCATCCATCAAGACTCAGATCATACATCATCTCCTCTATTAAGCTTATCTCAACCTCTATCAGATGAAGCTAATTACTTCAATGATTAATGATTAATTTGGATTTTAATTGTACTTAAGACAAAACTTAATTTTGAATTAATATCTCTAGAGAAGAGACTCATTTCTATCTCTATATCTTCATGCTTCGACACAATGCTGGTAGTAGTCATTGAAATCATTCATTGAAAACATGTAATAAACATTTATCAGGTCATTATTTTACTTAACATTATTTAACTTAATCTAGTTATTTATAAACTATTAATTGCTAGATCTTTAAATAGTTGTTGAATTAATATAAATCAATAAAAGATGCTTCTGAATAGAATTGAGTATTATGTTGACTTTTAAAACTGATATGTTCAAATATTTGAATACTCTTTAAATTTTTCTTGAATTTTTAAAATCAATATTGAAAATTCAAGATCACATATATGCAATTATATACATGTATGTATAAATATAAATGTATATATGATGATCTTTCCAGCTTTCTAGACTAATTACTCTTTGTTTCCTCTTCCATACTAATCTTTTATAAATCATCATTTAAATTTTTATCTCTTATATAATGTCCTTAGTGAACTGCTTTTATTTCAACCCTGATTTGGAATCAATCATAGGCTGTCAATCAGGCTGTGCAAATAAACCTTTGCTTAACTTAAATTAACAAAGCCTTGGTTGAATACATCAGGGGAGGCAGTATCTAGTCTGTCTTGCTATAATTCTGCTGTGACCTGTGCCAGTTCATATAACTGATGCTTTGTTATTGTGATGACACTTTTACTTTATACCCTTTTTCTGTCAGAAGTGGATACCTAATAGGCTCTTTCATGTTCCAAGGGTTTAGATTTTTGTTCAGAAACTCTAATCCAACCCTTGGGGTCCTACTTTTGGTTTTGTCCCTTCTTCAATCCAATACTCTGTCACCATGTCAGAAAGGCCCTGTACAAAGGTACTTCACTACCCTGTCTCTTTCTGAATTGATGGTTAGAATGGGCAGTAACTGGACGTCTCTTTGCTGTGTCAGCCTTACTCTATTCTTATCGTACTTGTTCTGGCTTTACCATCACAGAGCTGCTCAAGTTCTGAGGCTCTGTTCCGACAGTCTCTTCTCTCTGTGTTCCCCTTCTGGTTTCCCCAGTCCCTCACATCTACATCCTCACAACTTGGACAACTTGCATCTGACACAAGCTACTAAGAAGGAGAGTTGCTACAATGTACTAGAAATTCCAAGGACATTTTATTAGCTATGCTGCAGAATTAGACAAAGGAAAGTGCTAAAGTTCAAATACTTCTACTTGACAGAGCTGTGCTTCCTCATGGGGAACATAGAAGTTCTGGTAAACTCTCAGGAGGGTGGAGAGTTCCTGGCCAGGAACATCAGGAAGGGGATTAAGTGAAAACGCGTAACTCTACATGATGTAGAGGATGGACTAAACATACAGTTGTAGGGAAAAAGGCTATAAAAAACAAAATAAAACAAAACACACAAACAAAAACCTGACCCCCAGTGTAGCAGCTTTAGCAAACATAGAAAGAAGAAAAGAGAAAAATAACAAGCAAGTAAACTCTTCACTGATGGTGTTTTTCTTTGGGGACTTTCTATAGAATTCCCATCCCTTAAGTGGCTAAATCACTGTGAGATAATAGAAATTTACATTGGCTAAATATGTGAGAATATAAAAGTAAAGGAACTAAGTGGGCAGTGACTAGTTAAACAGAAAATTGCTTGCCTTGTTTCCAAACAAAATTGAGTCTGGTAAACATCTCTTCAGTCCAGTGATGTCTAAATAAAAATCAGCAAACCTTGGGGCTAAGGAAAGGATCAGTGTCCAAAATGTCATGGCACAGGATATTGAAAAGAGATTGAAAAGTATTTATTAATTAAAGAAATGGAAATAGAACATAATATTATTTGTTTGACTTCTAAGTAAAACCCAAATATAATGTGAATTTTTGGAATAAGGTATGAAAGATTCTGTAAAGTCTGGAGGGGAATTTAACACATCTTCAATAGTGGTTATCTCCAAATATTCGAATTATGAAAAAATCATTAATTACAGGTTTATCTATGTACATTCTACATTTTTTCTCCATAATATGTAGATTTAATTCATAAGTAATCATGTTACTTCATTCATTTATAGTTACGCAAGTTTTTGCCTTCCTCTTTTTAAATAATTCCAAGAACAGAGACAAATTGAAAGTATTGATTGAACATTACCCCAATCTTAGTCTTTCTCTTCGAAAAAAATAAAACAAAAAAACACTACCACCAGTTTACATTGTCTTGCAGACCTTTTCCTCTCTGGAAGGATGCAATCCAAACTGATGACAGTGGTGATATTAATTGTATATATACACACATGTATATATGTGTGTGTATCCATACCTGTAGGCTTAAAAATCTGTTTCTTGCCGGATGTGTAACATGGGGCAGGTTACTCTTTCTGATGGTGGCTCAGTGTCCTCCTCCATAAAATGGAGCTTACCTCACATATAGGGCTGCTGTGATGATTAAATTAATGTAAATAAAGCACCTAGAATACTCCTTGGCAAATAATAAATGTTGTATGACTATAGCTATCATTGTCACTTCAACGGCAGACCCAGCTGCAGCAGCAGCATCACCATATCTTTCTTTTTTGTCTTTATTTTCTAAATTCTTCAATGGCATCAACTATTGCCATTGCATGTTGGTTCACAAATCTGAATTTTAGCGTTAACATACATTTTGATATCCTATATCCAGTTTTTATTATTTTCTGCCATTATTTTAAAAACATCCAAATTGGCAAATCACATTCCCCATATGAAATGTTATCAGGTTTTCTTAAAAACCTGTCCTTTCATTCATTTCTACTATGCTTCTACTTTTTTCCTTTTCATCCATGCTTAACACCTAACTTTTGTAACCTAACTTTTCCCCAAGTTGAATCAGTAGCAAAATCCTTTTGGCTGTATCCATAAACTGTTTTTCCAATCCATTTCTTTTTCTATTCCTCCTGCCAGAACTATCATTATCTTTGACTGCTATTACTAGCTTCCTTACTGCTTTTACATGCTTTTAAATCTCACTATGTCTCTGCTGTCAAATTAATCTTGCCATCCAATAAGTCTCTTCAAAACAACCATGTTTACCATTGCACACTGAGTGAAGAGTTCACATGGTGTATCTCAGATAGCTGGTGTCCTTCAGAGTCTGGCTCTAATATAACTTCTCAGTCTATTCTCTCCTTCTTGCTCGTTAAACTTTCCTTATATGTGTTTGGTTACAATCCATCTGGGCTACTCACTGCTGTCCTACAAACTCTTTTATCTGTCTTTTTTTTTTTTTTTTTTTTTTGAGATAGAGTCTTGCTCTGTCACTCAGGCTGGAGTGCAGTGGCACAATCTCAGCTCATTGAAACCTCCACCTCCTGGGTTCAAGCAAATCTCCCTGCCTCAGCTTCCTGAGTAGCTGGGATTACAGACGTGCACCACTATGCCCATTTAATTTTTATCTAAGTCTTGAATGAGAAGCTTTGTTGTCCTTCTAGTATATCTTCCCATTATAGGGGAATGGTTTAAAAATTTTGGAATAAGATCTGCCTGTTAGTAGGTTGCAAATTTGCATAAGTTTCTGAAAATCTCTGAATCTAAGAAACTTTATTTATAAAATGAGGATAAAATTATCTTATGAGGATGTAGTAACAACACAATAAACAAGTAAGAAATATGCTTATCACAATACCCCACAGACAGAAAATATCTCTAATGTGAACTCTTAGCCAATTGGTATGTTCTTTTCTTCCTTAGGAAAAACATCCTAGAATATTACCACTCCCTTTCCCAAACCAGACTACCCTACCACCTCCAGGACAAGAAATAGGCTCCTACATTCTCCTGTTCTCATATGTACCTCATTATAGAGATTTTTTACATTGAGGCACTCATTATACTAATTGTACTTCCCTATGTTGAGCCCAGAAAACACAGTTCTACCCTCTGCTGTTCTTTGGAGGATTACCATGAATTTAGATACTTCTATTAAATATTTGTGATGAAGCAATAAAGGAAAATATTTAGGGAAAAAAACATTTGGTATCTTGTAAAGTGCTCTGCAGAAATTGTTTGCAGGACCTACCAGAATTAACATATGCTGTGCACAGAGTAGTGAAGTGCACATTGAATTGAAAAGCTGGTGTTAGATACTGTGTTTATTCTACATTCTTTTACCACTGATGATATGTTTCTAGCGAAGCAGAACCACATGCTGGTTACCTATGTCTGAGTTTCACATATTTCTATTCTATTCTGTTATCGATAGAGAGGCATAAGCCACCATAATATCATGCAAGAAAATAAAATATGTTAAGGATATTATAATGTCTTTTTTGCTTCTGTGGTATAAGCTAATTTTTGTGTTTTGATAAAAGGAGGAATCAGAAGCAAGAAGAAAGGTGCAAAATATGCTCTCACACTCAAGACTGTCATAGAGCAGGGTTTCCCATTTTTCAAGTATGTAACAGATTAGAATATGTTAGACTGTGGCCTTGAAATCATAAAATCAGAAATAATTATTTAATTATTATCAGCTTTGAAAATAATTTTGGAATAAAATTCTTCTTTAACTGTGTAAGAATAGTACACTGTGATGTAGGTACATTTTCTCCTCTCCCTGAGAAACAACCAAAAAGCCCTTAGCCTAGACTCCTCTGATGATCATGAAAGACTTTGCCCATTAACCTTAATTTTCCAAAATTTCCTTTGTTAAGACTTTTAACTCCAAGAGAGCTGTATGGTTCCAGCCTGGGCTGAATAACAAATCGGCTGTTAGAGAAAGTGTCCTTTCCCTCGCAGCTGTCCAGTTCTTACTGTGCAGATGGTGGATTTATGTTTTCTTTTACTAGCAATTCCTTTCTTTCTTCTCCACACAGGACTGTGATCCTTTGTGATCATGTATGACTCAGTCAGCAATAGGAACACTCATAGGATTGAAGAGTTTTCAAATGCATCCAAGTAAAAGCGAACAAGGGATTTAGAACTGAGGAATTATTCCAAAGCCTATCTGCATACTAAAACAAGACTATGACTTCCTTCCCATGAAAAGTAGATATTCATGGCTTTATAAAAAGCATCTTTGTTCTAAAAAAAGAATTTTGATTCCTGTTCCATTCTATGTGGTCAGAATAATAGCAGAGCAGTCAAACCCAGAGAAGGTGGACAGGAAAGACACAGAAGAGAAAATCCATATCTTAAAGTTAACTTGGAGTCAAGATGGTTCTTTCCTTGCCGTGTCTAAATGTCTAAATAATTACCTCCATCCTTCAGTTAAATTTTTTAATGTATATACATAAATGTTTATTCATTTTATTTCCAGCATTCTCCTATTTATCTTACATATTAAAATATATAAATGCCTACTTTTATTATATATAATTATTTAGCCATATTAAATTATAATATGTATAGCATATATTTTTTTCTAAGAGACAGTTACGGTGTAACCCAAATGCAAATTGGATATGCTATGCCTTATTATGCAGTGCATAGTAAATATCATAAGTTAATTGTCTGTTTACACTGAATAAATGCTTATCACTACTATTGTTTTCTATAAAATTTGTCCTAAAATATCTATAATAGTGAAGGCATGTCCATAACTGTTAAAAAATAGCCAATCATACTCACATTTATTAAAGTTCTTGGTATTTTATTAAAGTGATTGAAATTATGATATCTAAACCATGATGTCAATTACTATGAAACTTTATTTTATTCTGCTTTTTAAGTATGGGCCTGCTTTGAATAGAATGTACTTTGTTTATATAAAGAGATTCCAGGTAAGCTACTTAAGTAATTTATTATAGAAGGTGATATCATTTTCTACATGAATTATAAATTTAAAGTCAGGTTAATTTGGTGACCCAGGTAGGGATTGACTAGCCATATGTGATGAATTTTCTATCACGTTAAATTTGACTTAAAAAAATAAAACACAGGTGATTTTAAAGTGAATAAATCAAAATCAATACCAAAGCTGTTATTACATTCATAAGAAGATTGCCTGTGCTGTTTTTTCAAAGAATTAAAATATTGAATTTCTTTTCTTAATCTCAGAACTCGATATTTAATTATAATATGACATTTTCTGATGTGGCCTCATAGAATATTTCCAGCACATATTGCCAACATTGAATTTTTTATATTCTTAGGCTTGTTTAGGCTTATTTCAATCTGTTGCAGTTATTATCCTTATTATGAACAAGTTGTCCTATCTTTTCCCAGTAGGTATCTCTTCAAGTTGATATCGAAGTCTTTGTGATATAATCCTAATAGTTTTAATAGTTTCCTTGCTTTCTCGAATGAAAAGATTCTAAGCCCATCTTATATTATGGACCAAGGTCTGAGGTCAGCCACTTCTCCAAGGAGCACTGGTTCCTTTTAATAGGAAATGTTATTTGGGACTACAGTCAGAAGACTAAGAGTATAACTGCTTCTTAGTTTGTTTTAGTTTACATTTCATATATTTATGGCTGAGATAGTATCTTTTTACATTTTAAGAGTCATTTGAGTTTCCTTCTCTCTGGACTGTTCTTTTCCTTTGTTTATTTTAAAAATTCAACTTTCACTGATTTTTATGTTTAAAATAAAAAAAGAAAGCCTTTGTTTTTTGAGTGAAAAAAAGTTTATGTTATTCATGTAGGATTTTTTTCTTTAAAATTTTAAGTCATAAAATTTATCAATTTTTTAATGTCTTCTGGATTTTGTGTCTTATTTTATTATAAATGGCATTTCCCACAAAGGTTTTATACAAACTTTTAATGTTTCTTAATTACTTTAATAGTCCTATATCTTATGTTTAAATTGTTGATCAATCTGAAATTTGACTACAAGGTTGTAGGACATGAAGTGATAATCAAACTTTATTTATTTTTTTTTTGGATGACAATCCAGTTATCCAAACAACATTTATGGAAGAATCTATCATTTATCCATAGTGCTTTGAAATACTACTGATATGGTTTGGCTGTCTCCTGACCCAAATCTCATCTTGAATTCCACCGGGACCCAGTGGGAGGTAATTGAATCATGGGAGCAGGTCTTTCCCATGCTGTTCTCACGATAGTAAGTCTCACGAGATCTGACAGTTATTATAAGGGTAAGTTTTCCTGCACAAGCTCTCTTTGCTTGCTGCCATCCATGTAAGAGGTAACTTGCTCCTCCTTGCCTTCCGCTATGATTGTGAGGCTTCCTCAGCCATGTTGAATCTAAACCTCTTTATTTTGTAAATTGCCCAGTCTCAGGTATGTCTTCATCAGCAGCATAAAAACAGACTAATACAACCACCCATATAGATACACATTCTTATACCATATTGTCTTCTTACAATATTGAACAAGGTTTTAAAATTAACTGTAGAATAACAACAAAAAGAAAATAATGCTGAGTAAAATTAGCATTATGCACCATTGGGTTTGATATAAAATATCTGCTTGCAAACCCTTGGATTTTTAAGACATCAGTTTTCTTTGTATACTTGCTTATATCATGTATTCAAATTTTCTAGTTCCTGAAGTTTCTCTGTTGACTTTTACTTGCATTCCTTCCTCTGATTCTCATAATAGTCATAGAAGATAGCAGTAACAGAAACATAAATACATATATATGTATATGTGTGTATATATATGTATGTATATGTATTTAACAAGTAATGAAATTGGGGCTGAAAGGTTATAAAATCAAACCAGAAACTTCGTCTTTCTTATCTGCCACTTGAGTTAACTCTCTTTATAAAAAATCTTGATTCTTATTCTCATTCTTCTTTTTATTTCTATTTTTCTCCTCTTCTTATTCTTCCTCCCCCACATTTTCTTCTTACTAGTTTATTAGATCAGACAACATTTTTATTTTCTTATTATGCCTGACCTTTTAGATTTATTTGTATTGTATATCTTTAACACACATGTTTTATATATATGTGTGTGTGTGTACAAACACACAAACACTCACATATGTTAGAGAACTACTATAAAACATAATGCCTAACTTTTGAATAGTAACAGGTATCATAAGAAAAAATATTTCAGCTAAAATTTCAGATTACCAAATATAGTATTAATATTATTATCCCCACATAAACAATTAAATCATGTGATATAAACACATCATGAAATAATTTAGCATCAATGTAATCCATACAAAGAAAGGCTCTAACATGAGCTCAACTTGTTGCTACTTTAAAGTTGAATATTGACTTTATAATAGACACAGAAAATGACATGTTACATATATAGAGGGAAAGAAAAACATTTAATAATTTTGAAAAAATAGGATACAAATTAAAATGTACATGAAGATAAAATTGTTTAAGTATATTAACCATGGGATTTTACATCACGAAAGGCCAATGATATAAATAATATTGCTAACCAACTATAGACGAAGATGTTACATTGACTTAGAGTATCTGATATTTTTGTTAGAATATTCAGATGGCTAGGAGCCAAGATGGCCGAATAGGAACAGCTCCGTTCTACAGCTCCCAGTGTGAGCGATGCAGAAGACGGGTGATTTCTGCATTTCCATCTGAGGTACCGGGTTCATCTCACTAGGGAGTGCCAGACAGTGGGTGCAGGACAGAGGGTGCAGCACACGGTGGGCCAGCCAAAGCAGGGTGAGGCATTGCCTCACTCGGGAAGCTCAAGGGGTCAGGGAGTTCCCTTTCCTGGTCAAGGAAAGCAGTGACAGACGGTACCTGGAAAATAGGGCCACTCCCACCCGAATACTGTGCTTTTCCAACGGGCTTAGGAAACGGCGCACCAGGAGATTATATCCTGCACCTGGCTCAGAGGGTCCTACGCCCACAGAGTCTCGCTGATTGCTAGCACAGCAGTCTGAAATCAAACTGCAAGGCAGCAGCGAGGCTGGGGGAGGGGCGCCCGCCATTGCCCAGGCTCACTTAGGTGAACAAAGCAGCCGGGAAGCTCGAACTGGGTGGAGCCCACCACAGCTCAAGGAGGCCTGCCTGCCTCTGTAGGCTCCACCTCTGGGGGCAGGGCACAGACCAAAAAAAAGACAGCAGTAACCTCTGCAGACTTAAATGTCCCTGTCTGACAGCTTTGAGGAGAGCAGTGATTCTCCCAGCACACAGCTGGAGATCTGAGAACAGGCAGACTGCCTCCTCAAGTGGGTCCCTGACCCCTGACCCTCAAGCAGCCTAACTGGGAGGCACCCCCCAGTAGGGGCAGACTGACACCTCACACGGCCAGGTACTCCTCTGAGACAAAACTTCCAGAGGAATGATCAGACAGCAGCATTCGCAGATCACGAAAATCCACGGTTCTGCAGACACCGCTGCTGATACCCAGGCAAACAGGGTCTGGAGTGGTCCTCTAGCAAACTCCAACAGACCTGCAGCTGAGGGTCCTGTCTGTTAGAAGGAAAACTAACAAACAGAAAGGACATCCACACCAAAAATCGATCTGTACAACACCGTCATCAAAGACCAAAAGTAGATAAAACCACAAAGATGGGGAAAAAACAGAGCAGAAAAACTGGAAACTCTAAAAAGCAGAGTGCCTCTCCTCCTCCAAAGAATGCAGTTCCTCACCAGCAATGGAACAAAGTTGGACAGAGAATGACTTTGACGAGTTGAGAGAAGAAGGCTTCGGACGATCAAACTACTCCAAGCTACAGGAGGAAATTCAAACCAAAGGCAAAGAAGTTGAAAACTTTGGAAAAACTTTAGATGAATGTATAACTAGAGTAAACAACACAGAGAAGTGCTTAAAGGAGCTGATGGAGCTGAAAGCCAAGGCTCAAGAACTACGTGAAGAATGCAGAAGCCTCAGGAGCCGATGCGACCAACTGGAAGAAAGGGTATCAGTGATGGAAGATGAAATGAATGAAATGAAGCGAGAAGGGAAGTTTAGAGAAAAAAGAATAAAAATAAATGAACAAAGCCTCCAAGAAATGTGGGACTATGTGAAAAGACCAAATCTACGTCTGATTGGTGTACCTGAAAGTGACGGGGAGAATGGAACCAAGTTGGAAAACACTCTGCAGCATATTATCCAGGAGAACTTCCCCAATCTAGCAAGGCAGGCCAACATTCAGATTCAGGAAATACAGAGAACACCACAAAGTCCTCGAGAAGAGCAACTCCAAGACACATAATTGTCAGATTCACCAAAGTTGAAATGAAGGGAAAAATGTTAAGGGCAGCCAGAGAGAAAGGTTGGGTTACCCACAAAGGGAAGCCCATCAGACTAACAGCGGATCTCTCGGCAGAAACTCTACAAGCCAAAAGAGAGTGAAAGCCAATATTCAACATTCTTAAAGAATTTTCAACCCAGAATTTCATATCCAGCCAAACTAAGCTTCATAAGTGAAGGAGAAATAAAATACAGACAAGCAAATGCTGAGAGATTTTGTCACCACCAGGCCTGCCCTAAAAGAGCTCCTGAAGGAAGCACTAAACATGGAAAGGCACAACCGATACCAGGTGCTGCAAAATCATGCCAAAATGTAAAGACCATCGAGACTAGGAAGAAACTGCATCAACTAACGAGCAAAATAAGCAGCTAACATCATAATGACAGGATCAAATTCACACATAACAATATTAACTTTAAATGTAAATGGACTAAATGCTCCAATTAAAAGACACAGACTGGCAAATTGGATGAAGAGTCAAGACCCATCAGTGTGCTGTATTCAGGAAACCCATCTCACGTGCAGAGACATACATAGGCTCAAAATAAAAGGATGGAGGAAGATCTACCAAGCAAATGGAAAACAAAAAAAGGCAGGGGTTGCAATCCTAGTCAGTGATAAAACAGACTTTAAACCAACAAAGATCAAAAGAGACAAAGAAGGCCATTACATAATGGTAAAGGGAGCAATTCAACAAGAAGAGCTAACTATCCTAAATATATATGCACCCAATACAGGAGCACCCAGATTCATAAAGCAAGTCCTGAGTGACCTACAAAGAGACTTAGACTCCCACACAATAATAACAGAAGACTTTAACACCCCACTGTCAACATTAGACAGATCAACGAGACAGAAAGTTAACAAGGATACCCAGGAATTGAACTCAGCTCTGCACCAAGCAGACCTAATAGACATCTACAGAACTCTCCACCCCAAATCAACAGAATATACATTTTTTTCAGCACCACATCACACTTATTCCAAAATTGACCACATAGTTGGAAGTAAAGCTTTCCTCAGCAAATGTAAAAGAACAGAAATTATAACAAACTGTCTCTCAGACCACAGTGCAATCAAACTAGAACTCAGGGTTAAGAAACTCACTCAAAACCGCTCAACTACAGGGAAACTGAACAACCTGCTCCTGAATGACTACTGGGTACATAACGAAATGAAGGCAGAAATAAAGATGTTCTTTGAAACCAACGAGAACAAAGACACAACGTACCAGAATCTCTGGGACACATTCAAAGCAGTGTGCAGAGGGAAATTTATAGCACTAAATGCCCACAAGAGAAAGCAGGAAAGATCCAAAATTGACACCCTAACATCACAATTAAAAGAACTAGAAAAGCAAGAGCAAACACATTCAAAAGCTAGCAGAAGGCAAGAAATAACTAAAATCAGAGCAGAACTGAAGGAAATAGAGACAAAAAAAAACCCTTCAAAAAATTAATGAATCCAGGAGCTGGTTTTTTGAAAGGATCAACAAAATTGATAGACCGCTAGCAAGACTAATAAAGAAAAAAAGAGAAGAATCAAATAGATGCAATAAAAAATGATAAAGGGGATATCACCACCGATCGCACAGAAATACAAACTACCATCAGAGAATATTACAAACACCTCTACGCAAATAAACTAGAAAATCTAGAAGAAATGGATAAATTCCTCAACACATACACTCTCCCAAGACTAAACCAGGAAGAAGTTGACTCTCTGAATAGACCAGTAACAGGCTCTGAAATTGTGTCAATAATCAACAGCTTACCAACCAAAAAGAGTCCAGGACCAGATGGATTCACAGCCAAATTCTACCAGAGGTACAAGGAGGAACTGGTACCATTCCTTCTGAAACTATTCCAATCAATAGAAAAAGAGGGAATCCTCCCTAACTCATTTTATGAGGCCAGCATCATCCTGATACCAAAGCCTGGCAGAGACACAACCAAAAAAGAGAATTTTAGACCAATATCCTTGATGAACATTGATGCAAAAATCCTCAATGAAATACTGGCAAACCGAATCCAGCAGCACATCAAAAAGCTTATCCACCATGATCAAGTGGGCTTCATCCCTATGATGCAAGGCTGGTTCAATATACGCAAATCAATAAATGTGATGCAGCATATAAACAGGAACCAAAGACAAAAACCACATGATTATCTCAATAGATGCAGAAAAGGCCTTTGACAAAATTCAACAACACTTCATGCTAAAAACTCTCAATAAATTAGGCATTGTTGGGACATATCTCAAAATAATAAGAGCTATCTATGACAAACCCACAGCCAATATCATACTGAATGGGCAAAAACTGGAAGCATTCCCCTTGAAAACTGGCACAAACAGGGATGCCCTCTCTCACCACTTCTATTCAACATAGTGTTGGAAGTGCTGGCCAGGGCAATTAGGCAGGAGAAGGAAATAAAGGGTATTCAATTAGGAAAAGAGGAAGTCAAATTGTCCCTGTTTGCAGACAACATCATTGTATATCTAGAAAACCCCATTGTCTCAGCCCAAAATCTACTTAAGCTGATAAGCAACTTCAGCAAAGTCTCAGGATACAAAATCAATGTACAAAAATCACAAGCATTCTTATACACCAATAACAGACAAACAGAGAGCCAAATCATGAGTGAACTCCCATTCACAATTGCTTCAAAGAGAATAAAGTACTTAGGAATCCAACTTACAAGGGAAGTGAAGGACCTCTTCAAGGAGAACTACAAACCACTGCTCAATGAAATAAAAGAGGATACAAACAAATGGAAAAACATTCCATGCTCATGGGTAGGAAGAATCAATATCGTGAAAATGGCCATACTGCCCAAGGTAATTTATAGATTCAATGCCATCCCCATCAAGCTACCAATGACTTTCTTCACAGAATTGGAAAAAACTACCTTAAAGTTCATATGGAACCAAAAAAGAGCCCGCATCGCCAAGTCAATCCTAAGCCAAAAGAACAAAGCTGGAGGCATCACATTACCTGAGTTCAAAATATACTACAAGGCTACAGTAACCAAAACAGCATGGTACTGGTACCAAAACAGAGATATAGATCAATGGAACAGAACAGAGCCCTCAGAAATAATGCCACATATCTACAACTATCTGATCTTTGACAAACCTGAGAAAAACAAGAAATGGGGAAAGGATTCCCTATTTAATAAATGGTGCTGGGAAAACTAGCTAGCCATATGTAGAAAGCTGAAACTGGATCCCTTCCTTACACCTTATACAAAAATTAATTCAAGATGGATTAAAGACTTAAACGTTAGACCTAAAACCATAAAAACCCTAGAAGAAAACCTAGGCATTACCATTCAGGACATAGGCACGGGCAAGGACTTCATGTCTAAAACACCAAAAGCAATGGCAACAAAAGCCAAAATTGACAAATGGGATCTAATTAAACTAAAGAGCTTCTGCACAGCAAAAGAAACTACCATCAGAGTGAACAGGCAACCTACAAAATGGGAGAAAATTTTCACAACCTAATCATCTGACAAAGGGCTAATATCCAGAATCTACAATGAACTCAAACAAATTTTCAAGAAAAAAACAACCCCATCAAAAAGTGGGCAAGGGATATGAACAGACACTTCTCAAAAGAAGACATTTATGTGGCCAAAAGACACATGAAAAAATGCTCATCATCACTGGCCATCAGAGAAATGCAAATCAAAACCACAATGAGATACCATCTCACACCAGTTAGAATGGCAATCATTAAAAAGTCAGGAAACAACAGGTGCTGGAGAGGATGTGGAGAAATAGGAACACTTTTGCACTGTTGGTGGGACTGTAAACTAGTTCAACCATTGTGGAAGTCAGTGTGGCGATTCCTCAGTGATCTAGAACTAGAAATACCATTTGACCCAGCCATCCCATTACTGGGTATATACCCAAAGTACTATAAATCATGCTGCTATAAAGACACATGCACACGTATGTTTATTGAGGCACTATTCACAATAGTGAATAGACTTGGAACCAACCCAAATGTGCAACAATGATAGACCGGATTAAGAAAATGTGGCACATATACACCATGGAATACTATGGAGTCATAAAAAATGATGAGTTCATGTCCTTTGTAAGGACATGGATGAAACTGGAAATCATCATTCTCAGTAAACTATCACAAGGACAAAAAACCAAACACCGCATGTTCTCACTCATAAATGGGAATTGAACAATGAGAACACATGGCCACAGGAAGGGGAACATCACACTCTGGGGACTGTTGTGGGGTTGGGGGAGGGGGAGGGATAGCATTAGGAGATATACCTAATGCTAAATGGCGAGTTAATGGGTGCAGCACACCAGCATGGCACGTGTATACATATGTAACTAACCTGCACATTGTGCACATGTACCCTAAAACTTAAAGTATAATAATAAAAAAATAAAAAAAAAGAATATTCAGGTGAGGTTTAATGTATAAATATTGAAGAATAAATAAAAAATTAAATAGTTTCTTTCTTTTTTCTTTTCTTTCTTTCTTCTTTTTTGAGATGAAGTTTCTCTCTGTCTCCCAAGCTGGAGTGCAGTGGCATGATCTTGTCTCACTGCAGCCTCTTCCTCCCAGGTTCCAGCGATTCTCCTGCCTCAGCCTCCTGGGCAGCTGGGATTACAGGCTTGTGCCACCATGCCCAGCTAGTTTTTTTATTTTTTTAGTAAAGAGAGGATTTCACCATGTTGGCCAGGCTGGTCCCGAACTCCTGACCTCAGGTGATCTGCCTGCCTCGGCCTCCCAAAGTGCCAGAATTACAGGTGTGAGCCACTGTGCCAGGCCAAAAATTCAATAATTTCTTTATTAAGTAAGGAACAGTTTATGGCAAGTTAACTCAAACATGTTTTGGATAATATATGCCTACAGATCATTTAGGATATTATTGTGCAAAATCATGTATTAACTGAGTCACACAGATGAACAAAAGTGGCACCCTCAATGAGAAAGAGAGTAGAACTTTTTCAAGGTCTAACATTTAGTTTGTTGAATGGACACAATATGGACTAAAAGGACACTTATTTTTAGATAAAGATTTTTGTAAGAGAATGCTATTAGAATTACATCCATAAGAAATACAGTTGAGGATAAATAAATCTATCCTCAAATTAGCCAATTCTGCCAAAGTGTGGCACAAAATGGTAATTGGCATCAGGAAGAACAAAAGTAAATTTGGTTTATTGTGCACATTTATCTTAAAAGTATATAGAACACAGTTTAATTTTTTAGAGCAAGAAGAATATGTTTGTTATTAAAAATAAAATCAGCTAAGACACTAGTCAGTTTTGCTGTGTTAATGTGTTGATAAGTTGAAAGCATATTGGATGAATTCTAATTTAATAAAGTTTGCTTTGAGATTGCATACTGCTTATTAATGCATTTAAATCTTCTATTTTATGTTGCATTTGACAATGGCAGTCCCCAGAGCAAAAGAATTTAATCCAAAATACTATCAATATTATTTTATAATGTCTTCTTTGTAAGAGAAAGATTTTTGATCAGTTTAATGAAGTTGTTTTCCAGGGAGCCAATGTGCAGGTTTTTATTAAGTAAGAGCAATATATGAAACAATCTGGAATTGTTGATTCCAGATTATTTAGGTGTTCATTTGATGGAAAGTTTCTCAAATGTGTGTTGTTAGAATTTAAAATTTATATACATGTAGTAGGTTGGTGCAAAGGTAACTTGCGGTTTTTGCCATGAAAAGTAATGGTAAAACGACAATTATTTTGCACCAACCTAATATATGAAAAATATAGTTTCTAATGAATTTCTTCATAAATAATTATTTTAAAGAGAATTATTAAGTATAGAAATACAAAATCTATGAAATGTTCTTAAATTATATTCTTTCCCAAAATAATGAGGTTTGATTGGGATCATCATATATTTTATCAGTGAAAAGTGTTTAACTGTTCTTATGTCTAACTTTGATAAGCTATAGAGCTATAAAAACTTTTGAGTTACACCCTCAAATAAAACAATACAACACCTTATTTACTCGATGTTATATCGTCTTTGTCTTGTATCCTCATTTACAATTAACTATTCACATTTAACACCTCTAGAAATTTTGTAAATCTATACTTCAAAATTTTAGATTTTAAAAAATCTGAAAGCTTTTTTGTAGAACACAGAATGTACTAATATTTCAACAAGTATTTAAAGATATATTTTTATGGAATAGATATTTTTGTGAGTGTTCAGAATGTGAAAGCTTCTCCAATTATTAATTTATAAGATGCTTCTAGACTAATTGGGAAGTATTGTTAAGATTGTTGTACTTTGACTTGACTGTAGAATCTTTAGTTAGGAGCTTGTCATAAATAAAGATAAGAAGAATTTCAGTTAGTAAATCTGGGATATGAGCAAGAGTCAATGTTGTAAACAGTCAGTCCAGGGGTGACTTTTATAGGTGACTGACTGGGAACATGCTATGAAATATAAACCTCAATAAGACACTCAGTTCCCTTTGTAACTATTAGTTTGAAGCAACCTCCAAAAATACATATTACATTTACATTTTAATGTTCTTTCTTTTCCAAAAATGACATTTTTTTAAATCACTTAGTTTGAACACAACATTTTTAACACAGATCACATCCTATAATCTTTGCAACAAATGTGTGAGTTTAGTACTAGTGCAATGCCCCTTTACAGAGTTGTCTTTCAAGCGAAAAAATTAATGTAGTTAAAATTATTTGTTTAAAAATTCAATATATGTACAATGCAAAAATTGCAAAAGTCCAAACACTCAGAAAGATATAAAATGCATAGCAAAAGTTTTCAAAAGCTACTGTCCTGGACGCCAGCACCAAACCCTGCTGAAATATATTATTGTTTTCTTGGGTGATTTGAAAAATTACAATCAGATTTATGCATTCAATGTATGACTGTACTATAAATTATTTTTTCTGTATTGATCAACGTTTATGTTGGATATCTTTTTTTCTATTACACACATGTGGCAGATAAAGACTTATGCATTTATCTTGGTTTAGAATAGATACTAATCAGGAGAATTTCTTGATAAAATGATCAGCTCTCTTTGAAATTAGTAAGCATCCCTAAATTAATCTTCAAAATCATGGCACTAATTAATGCTCTGAAAAAAGCATATATGATTGCCTAACTTTCGATACCTATGTCAATTTTGTGTATCTATCTACCTGTATATCTCTATATATGTGTTTTCATTTCAATGACTCTTAACAGTAAAATGACAATGCATTGTTTCATTTAGGTGATAATGCTCTTAAGACCTTTGTTAGTTATTGCTAAATTGTTTTCCACAGGTTATACCATTTCACACTTTTATTAGCAAAGTGTGAGAACATCTCTTTTAACATTCTTTCACTCCCAGATGTTATTATAACTTCTTATTTGTCTTATTTTGATAGTCAGTAAATGCTTCATTTGACTTATTAGTGATTGTGTTAATAGTAATAACTACCTAAATGCTTCATTTGACTTATTAGTGATTGTGTTAATAGTAATAACTACCTCTAAGTAATATTTCTTTTATTTAAATCATGCTCTATTGCCACACAACAAAAAAACACTCAAATGCAATTGTGTAAAACTATTTTTTAATAGTAATGGATTCTGTGGGTCAGGGATTTATTCAGGGCCTGGTGGAGGTGGTTTGTTTCTCATCCACAATTTTTAGGGCTTTAGCTGAGAATATTCAAATGGCTGCAGACTGGAATTGTCTGGAGACATCTTCACTTAGATGTCTGGAAATTGTGCTGTGATGATTCAAAGGCTACGCTGCACTGGGACTTTGAATTAGAAAACCTACACATGGCCCCTCCAAGTGCTTTGAGCTTCTTAACATGGTAGCTGGATTCCAAGAAGGAGCATTCCAAAAAAAAAAAAAAAAGTCACCAATTAATTGGGGAGTGAATAGGTGGCACCTGCACAGAAAAGGACATTGGATAAAAGACCTTGTTGTTGTAGCCAGTACTGGAAAATACACTCAGCCACATTAATTTCTTATATGTTATTGAGCTAGAACATTTTCTCACAAATTTGCCACCTATATGCTCTTTATTATAGATAGTTATTAACACCAATTGCCAAAAATGTCATTTGGAAATTACCCATTAATACTACTTGCTTGGGCTGGGTAAAATGACTCATGCTTGTAACTCCAGCATTTTGGGAGGCTGAGGTGGGTGGATCACTTGAGGTCAGGAGTTCGAGACCAGCCAGGCCAACATGGCAAAATCTCGTCTCTACTAAAAGTACAAAAAGTAGCCGGGCATGGTGGCGTGTGCCTGTAATCCTAGTGACTCGAGAGGCTGAGACAGGAGAATGGCTTGAACCCGGGAGGAGGAGGTTGTAGTAAGCTGAGATTGTGCCACCTTTCTAGAGCAAATATGATAACCCTTAATCATATTATATTAATTTTTTAACTTACCTATTAGCGTTTCCAACTCAAATTAAGATATATTTTAAAATTTATATTTATTTTTTCTAATAAAAATTTAACTTTCCAAGAAATTTAACCCTACATTAATTAATTTTTACATTTCAGATACAGAGAGACATTCTTTCTCAAAACTTTATTTCTGCCATTGAAATTATTTATTTACCAAATATAATTCAACCATTAAAATGCTGTTATTAGCTATTAAAATATGGTTAATATATTGAAGGAAAAAAATCCTACTATATTATATATTAATAGCAGAAACCTGTTCATTTGGGCTTTTCTCTTTTTTTTCTTTCTTTTTTTTTTTTTTTTAGCAATGCAGTGAAAATTTATTTCAGAGTTCCAATAGGCAACCATTAATAATCAATGTTTTCATGCAATGACTATGTGGCCACTTTCTTTTCTATTTTGTTCAACTCAGTTATTTTGTGTAATGAACTTTGCCCATTTGTCTTTGAAATTTATTCCTTGGCCATAGTAACTTTTGGTTTCATATAACATTTTAATTTTCAAAGATTTCACATCAATTTTTTCTTTCATTTTTATTTTACTTTAAGTCCTGGGATACATGAGCAGAATGTGCAGGTTTGTTACATAGGTATACATGTGCCATGGTGGTTTGCTTCACCTAGTAACCCGTCATCTATGTTTTAAGCTCCACATCCATTAGGTATTTGTCCTAATGCTCTCCCTCCCCTTTCCCCCCAGCCCCCAACAGGCCCCGTGTGTGATGTTCCCCTCCCTGTGTCCATGTGTTCTCATTGTTCAACTCCCACTTATGAGTGAGAACATGTGGGGTTTGGTTTTCTGTTCCTGTGTTAGGTTGCTAAGGGTGATGGTTTCCAGCTTCATCCATGTCCCTGCAAATGACATGAACTCATTATTTTTTATGGCTGCATAGTATTCCGTGCTATTCATCTGGGCTTTTCTTTTTTTTTTAACGTCACCCAGGCTGGAGTGCAGTGGCAGGATTTTGGCTCACTGTAACCTCCATCTCCTGGGTTCAAGTCATTCTCATGCCTCAGCCTCCTGAGTTTAGCTGGCATTACAGGCGTGCACCACTATACCCAGCTAATTTTTGTGTTTTAAGTAGAGACAGGATTTCACCATGTTGACTAGGCTAGTCCTGAACTCCTGGCCTCAAGTGATCCACCCGCCTCGGCTTCCCAAAGTGCTGGGATTACAGGCATGAGCCACCGTACCCGGCCCATTTTGGCTTTTCTATGTTAAATTGACGATTAAAGAGTCTATTTTCTCAATTTTCATGGGGTTTAAAAAAGACTAGCATGCATCATACTTCCTATATTCAACTTTGATTGAATACCTGAAACATAGTAAGCTTGAAACATAGTAAGCTTCTTAAGTGTTTGTTAAATTATCCATGAGTGCATAATCACAATGCAATGTAAATAATGCTACAAGAGATATACAGCATCATCCATGGGAGAAATTTTGATTGGAGATTTCTTAGAGAATATCAGTGAAGTCATTTTTAAACAGCATTTTCTTTTGGATAAGTAGGAGTTAGTGCTGTAGGAAAACAAACGAATAAGCAAAAAACCGAATGGAATTCCCCTTCCCCAATAATCAAACAGCTATGGGTATTATCATGCATGCAACTTTAAAGAAAGTCACTTGTGCAGGAGTGTGGATTGGATGAGGGAGGGGGGAGGGGAAACTATGAGGGACAAAGCCTGAGGGCAAACTGTGCAAGGCCTGAGCTGCCCATTCTTGAGGTTAGACTTCCTTCAAAAACAGTAGCACTGCAGGGTTTTTGAAAAGGAGACTGGAATGATCATAATTGAAAAGTTGGTGAGGATGACATAGGCAGCAAAGGATGATGTTTTTCCAGTAAAAGCAGGCTTCAGAAAAACATCGTAAGGTTTGAAGGATATTTGTTTCAAATACTCTAGGACACCCTGGCATACATAGCCAGTAGGCAGAGCTGTCAATGTGGAATTAAAGAGTTTGAGAGCGTGAGTGTGGGAGTTGTAATATTGGCATAAAGTTAGGTCAGTTAGGGTGAGGAAGAGAATGGAATCCTGACATAATGATTAGAGGATACACAAAGGAAGTGAAAACAGAATTTTGCCTTCAAATATAGCTTCAAGCAAATATTTATTAAAAATTTTAGGAATAAGACAATTGAGTTTACTTACATGTATTATATTTATGTGCTGAATTGTTATAAAATGCTAATAACATCTGCCAGCTATTCCAATGGTATTAAAGGACTTACAAACATTTGAAAATGCAATTTAATAAATTATAAAATAAGATTTTTTTGAAAAAATCTTAATATGTATTTTTGGGCCTTGATTATGCATTAAGTACCTTATAAATGACACTCAACGACACCTAACAACACAAACACATATACTCCTCTCCAACCACAATGATAAGTAAAATGGGTAAAACTGTAAATGGATATGGAATTGTTAGTTAGAAGACACTGAGACTTGCCAAGCCTCACCCTGCCTCTGATTCCTCACCTCTAAAAAGAAAATAATATTTGTGGAAAATATTATTGACCCTGTTTACTTCACAGGTTTACTGTGAGGATGAAACAAGATAAATACATGCAAAAGTATTTCCTAAATTTTAAAGTATGATACAAATATATTACTTTTTTAGAGAAAAAAATGTTAAAAAGCAATTAAAATGCAAAACTATTAGCCTTAAAGTCAAAATATTTACTTGCTATTTTACTCCTGTTTTGTATTTTTTCTGCTTGTTTATTTAGTCTTTGGGAAAGGTTTCAAATATCCTTTAATAAATATTTTTATTGCTTGGCAGGAGAAACAAAAAAGAAATGATAGTGAATCACATTCAAAATTAATTTGTGATACACATTATCATGTAGCTATTTAAAGAATTAAACTGCATATTATATTTATTTATTTGAGACATTGTGTAACAATACTGCACTTTCGCCTATTTTCCATTGTTGACAGAAATATATGTAATGAACATTGTGTATTTTACTATTTTTCCTAATCACTAGAAATAGCTAATAAAATAAATGATTGTTTGTTTTGTCCTGTAGTACTTATAATATTCTAGTAGACTTCTAGCATATTTCAGAATATCCCAATGGCACTGAAGACAAGCAAAAGAGTATTAGTTCATGAAGCTGATTTACAAATGGGAAACTCATTTTATTGAGTTGGCATCACATGTGGCACCTGCTGTGCAATGACTCACACCTATTGAAAAGAGCTTACCGCAGACATTCTGGGTTCTGAGGGCATCCCTCAAGGCCCGAAGAGGAAAACTCCCCTGGAGAGATCTACCATTTATATTTTAGAGACACTTTTTTCTGACAAACACATGTACCTGCCCACATTAGTGGTTACTTTCAAGCACAAGAGAAGCCATTGAAAAATTTCTCCATATCACATTGAAACAGAAAATGCAGCCCACATGTTAATACTGGAAATGCCTTGTAAATTTAAAACACATTACTCAGGCAGAAATTCCAGCTGTTAAAACAGAGATAATAGAAAGCCAGTGTAAGTCGTGACCAACATTCTCAATAGGGTTAAACACCAACATTACACATTGCTTGAACCATAAAGGCGATTGCTTTGGGGTCACTGAAAATGTCATCATGGCTCAAGTTTTCTGGTTGATTTGGTTGCTGAATTCTACTTTATGGAAGAGAATTTTATCACTGGCTTTTTAGTATTTTATTGGGTTGTGCACTACATGAAACACTGCGTTTAAGACCACAATGAACTCTCAAAATAACGTGAGAAGTTTCCTTCTGGAATATATAGCTAATATTGAAGTTAGCTGGATCTATGCAAAGCAAATCAATAAAGGTTTGAAAACGGCCTGCTTTCCATCATAATACTATCCAGTCTATGGTAAATTTTCTTCCTTTTTTCTGCTTTAAAAAAATTTCCACATCTCAGTTGCATAAAGTTGCAAAAATATTGTATTGAGACCTGAGGAATTAACATAAATTGGATCAATATGTCTTTCTGTCATATGTAGCTTCACAAGGGAAAGAAAGCCTCAGTTCTAAAACCATGGAACAAAAGATCATGAAATTATTAAAAACTACCATCGAGCCAGTAATTTCATAAAAATGAAAAGCTCAGGTTTTGCTTCTATTCAGTATTGAAGAAAAAGAAAGAAAGAGAAAGAAAGGAAGGAAGGAAGGAAAAAAAAAAGAAAAGAAGGAAAGGAAAGAAGGAAGAAAGAGAGAAAGAAAAGTCATATGGGAAAAGGGAATCCTTAGTTAGCAAATTATTGTACCTCCTTGTTGCATCTCCACGTTACCTTCAAATTACATGCTGTCGCTAACAAGGTCTTTGGGGATAAAATAATAAATCATTTTTATGTTTCAATCTTTGATTTCATTTTTAAATAATTGTCATGTCACACTATGTTATGTTAAACAGAAACTTTAATATATTAATCCTAGCAAGAATCCATCATAAATTGTAAAATTATAGATTAATACAATAATGTATTATCTTTGTTGGGTGTCTGAAGAAATTAAGAATGTGTCTATTCTTCCCTTAGTTGTTCTACTAATCTAATCAGTTTTGCTAAAGCCAATGGCAATCAAAATATGGAAAAAAATAGAAGCATGATTTTACTATTTAGGCAGTCCCAAGGAAGCATGTACAACATGGCATAATAATTTTTACAAATGCTCTAAAGTAAACCTACCTATCTGCAACAACGTTTTTGTATGTTTTTAATAATTTCAGCTTTTATTTTAGAGTCGGGAGTACATGTGCAGGTTTGTTACATGTGTATATGTACTGGGGTTTTGGGTCTTGATTAATCCCATCGCCAGGTACTGAGAATAGTCCCCTAAGGTTAGTTTTTCAACCCTTGCCTCCGTTACTCCCTCTGGTGAGTCTCAATGTCCATTGTTGAGTATGTTCTATAAGTGAGAACATGTGACATTTGGTTTTCTGTTCTTACATTAATTTGCTTAGGATAATGGCCTCCAGCTGCATTCATGTTTCTGCTAAGGAATTATTTTATTCTTTTTATGGCTGTGTGGTATTCCATGATGTATATGTATCACATTTTCTTTATCCAATCCACTGTTGATGGGCACCTATGTTGATTCCATGTCTTTGCTATGGTGAATAATGCTGCAATGAACATACAAATGCATGTGTCTTATTGGTAGAATGATTTATTTTCCTTTGGGCATATACCCAGTAATGGGATTGCTGGGTTGAATGATAATTCTGTTTTAAGTTTTTTGAGAAATCTCTAAACTGATTTCTACAGTGGCTGAATTAATTTAAACAAATTCCCACTGGCAGTGTATGTGTTCCCTTTTCTCTGCAACTTCACCAGCACCTATTATTTATTGACTTTTTAATAATAGCCATTCTGACTGGTGTGACATGGTATCTCATTGTGGTTTTGATTTGCATTTCTCTGATGGTTAGTGATGTGGAGCATATTTTCATATTGTTGTTGGCTACTTGTATGTCTTCTTTCGAGAAGAATTTGTTCATGTCTTTCGCCCACTTTTTAATGGGGTTGTTTTTTGCTTTCGAATCAAGTTCCTTATATATTCTGGATGTTAAACCTTTGATGGATGCATAGATTGTGAATATTTTCTCCCATTCTGCAGGTTGTCCATACTCTGTTGATAGTTGCTCTTGCTGTGCAGAAACTTTTATTTAGGTCCGACTTGTTTAGGTCCCAGCAAGAGATATTCAGAATGATATCCAAGCAAAAGAAGTTCAGAATGACTGGTACACAGGCTATAAAAGCAGCATGTTAGAGATAAAAATGTGCATAATTACCTAAGTACATATAAAATCCCTTATATAAAATTATAGGGACTTAATACTTTATTCTGGAGGCTATGGGTAGTCAATGAATGATTTTTAACCAGAGGAATGATGAGAAAAAAATCACAATTCAGAAAGAACTCTTTGCAGCAGAGTACAGAATTGATGGCTGGGTCTCAGAGAGTTTAGGAGGCTGGTGTTAAAATCAAGGTGATAAGTGGTAAAGGAGCAAAATAAGTAAGTGCCAGAAAGCAGGTAACAGTGTCAAATATTGAAGAAAGAAACAGTAAAAATAGGAGAGAAAAGTATATATTGGGTAATTTTATGAAGAAAATAGAACAATAGTTTGGGGCTTTGTTTATTGCTGTGTTTCTAGTTCCAGGCTTAGTTTCTGGCATACAGAAAACATTATTTTTTTTTCAAGTATTGAATAGCATAATGTTAACATTCAAGAAAGTGAAACAGACACCTCTGCAGCAGCTCATTAACAACCGGTAACCCATAGAGGTCAAAGTTCCAGAGCTTTAAAAAAGTATTGATACAGTTGAAGACCCCTCCACTATACCTGGATGGAGCACTGATCCATATTACCAATGACAGTTACCCCCAAAATGCAAGCAGTCACATCTACCCTCCTTCAAGGGATAGATCCACTATATTTGTCATGTAGATCAGCTACATTGTCACTGGAGACTGGGATCCAGCCATCCTCCCACACATGGTAGAGGCTGACAGCACCTTCCGAATAGGTATCTCTGTAGGTCATGGCCCCATTCCTCCATCTTCAAAGCAAGCATTTCTGGATCTAGTTTTTCTCGCATTGCATCATCCCGGTTGGCTCTCTGCTTTTATCAAAACATCTTATCTCTTAAAGACCCATGTGATTATATTGGGTCTACCTGGGTAAGTCAGGGTAGTCTCCCCTCCTCAAGGTCTTTCCCTTGATCACATGTGTAAAGTCCCTTTTGCCATGTAAGGTAACATATTCACAGGTTCCAGGATTGTGACAATGACGTCTTTGAGGCTCCATTATTATGCCTATTATGGAAACAATTATTCAATTAAGGTAAAGAGATTTTGGAAGCTTCTTGCAAATTGAGTTTGTTGTTAGGGATTTAATTACCAAGAAAGAAGGATTTTAGAAGACATGATGGAAAGATGTGAGTAGGCCAGAAATGTAGTTTTAGTATTCATATTATCTCTAATTAAAATGACCTTTCCAAACAGAGCTCTCTGTGGTATGTAACGACATCATACTGTAGTAATTTAAATGTTAATCTAACAATCAAGTTTCAGGATAGGGTCGAAGAATACCTGTGCAAAGTGATTAGACAGAGGAATTATAGTGCTTTCATGTGTTCAAAGCACCTCTTCATTATTTTGTTGCAAATATAGTCTTCAAAATACACATTACAATATTCTTCGAACTTGAGAAGTATCCCAATCTACAATCTAATCTGACATTGTCTACTCTTTTTGTGTTATTTGACTCCTGGAGCATTATTAACCATCTATTGTTATGCACTGATAAAATGAATGTATCCTCCAAAGATGTGGACTTTTCTTCTCTTTTTATATAAAGAGAATGGTACTTTTCTACTGCAGTGATGTTCCAATAGCTTACATTATTAAAAAAATTAATGGGGTAATAAATTATAATCTGCAGAAAACATGCATTTTATTTTTTGTATTTTTATTTTATTTTTCCACAGGTTATTGGGGTACAGGTGGTATTTGGTTACATGAGTAAATTATTAGCGGTGATCTGTGAGATTTTGATGCATCCATCACCTGAGCAGTATACACTGTACCCTATTTTAAAAATCGAGGCTGGGTGCAGTGGCTCATGCCTGTAATACCAGCACTTTGGGAGGCCGAGGCAGGCGGATCACGAGGTCAGGAGATCGAGACCATCCTGGCTAATACGGCGAAACTCCGTCTCTACTAAAAATATAAAAAAAAAAAAATTAGCCGGGCATGGTGGCGGGCGTCTGTAGTCCCAGCTACTTGGGAGGCTGAGGCAGGCGAATGGTGTGAACCCGGGAGGCGGAGCTTGCAGTGAGCCGAGATGGCGCCACTGCACTCCAGCCTGGGCAACAGAGTGAGACTCTGTCTCAAAAAAAAAAAAAAAAAAAATTATTCATAGTGATGCAGAAAGCAAACCAGAAGAGTTTAATTTAACCTGTTTATTATTTTAAAATGATTACCTGTTGTCTTAGTTTTAGATAGGTATTTGAAGTCTTCTGGAGAAAAGTGAGAAAGGAGGGTTTAGTCAAGGTACATCTGGGTTTCGACCTTAGACATACATCTCTGAGAATGCATGCGCATTCAATATTCCAGACTCAAGTATGCTCAGTGTCAAACTTGAGATTTTTATAAAAGAATATATCCTTTCACAGACTAAGGTAGATTTACATATTGCACAGATTTGTGTCTCCTACATAACTAAAAATTTCAGGATGATTCTGGGTGCCATTTGATTGTTTTCAAAATGTTAGCATGGCAGGTTTCTTGGTGCATGTAGTTTCTTGTTGACTCCATCAACTTCTTCTGAAAGTTGAACACACTGGTATGTAAGATACTGAATACCACAGTCACATGCTAAAATTCGCTAGTCAAATATAGCCTCAAGAACCTATATTATGATTTCTAGTCATGAAAACGTGTAACTTTTCTATGAAAATGTGACTGCATTTTATTCATCTATGCCTGCAGTTCTACAAACTCTGGGATTCTCTTGATCTTAAAATTCTTTCAGTTTTCATTTTCTATTTGCTTCACGCATTTGACAGTTTAATCGAATGTATTAAAATTATTTGAATAAATACGAAATGTACTTGTATTGCTCTTGCAGTTTCAATTTTAGTATATAAGGTGTCTAATTATACCCATTAGATAAAATAACCTCATCAGTCATTAGACATCAAAAGCTGAATTAAGCTATGGAAAACGTTGATTTTTGAAAGCAGCCTAGTATCACTGTCAGCTTTCCATGATGCTGATGTTTGACTATAGTAAAACAAATATAATATGTATATCCCTGGTCTACTATCTATATTGTATAAAGTGGCAATGACTAAAGGGGCAAACAAAGTATTATATTCATATACTTGGTCATTTCCTCCTCCATGAAATGATGTGGGTCTGTTTTGCAAATTTTGGTGAAACTTCTTCAGCGAAAGTGTTAGCTGGGCAGATCTATAATTTTTTCTCATTTGGACAAACTTATTCTCATGTCATTGCAAACTGTCATCTGCAGGAAGTAAACACAAAACATCTCTCTACTGCCATTCATGCTTTCTTCAAATTGGTGTATAGTAGCTATATAGGTAAAACTTTTTTGGCTTAGAATATAAGCTTAGCCACACCTCTGGGTCAGGAGGCCACATTTGTTCTATAGGCTATGTTTTATTATTATTATTTTTAATTTATTTATTTTTGAGACAGAGTTTCACTCTTGTTGCCCAGTCTGGAGTGCAATGGCACGATCTCAGCTCACCATAACCTCCACCTCCCAGGTTCAAGCAATTCTCCTGTCTCAGCCTCCCAAGTAGCTGGGATTACAGGCATGCGCCACAACACCTGGCTAATTTTGTATTTTTAGTAGAGACTGGATTTCTCCATTTTGGTCAGGCTGGTCTAGAACTCCTGACCTCAGGTGATATGCCTGCCTCGGCCTCCCAAAGTGCTGGGATTACAGGCGTGAGCCACTGTGCCCGGCACTAGGCTATGTTTTAAATCCAAGGATAAGACTGCATTGTAATAGTGGTTGGGTGAACTCAGCATTTACTGAAAAGTTTCCAAAATGGCAGGATCAGGATGTGATTTTAGGATATCATAGAGAAAGAGAAAAGAGTGCTAAATAAGAATAGCAAGACAAAGACAGAACAGATAATGTGGGTAAATCAGATGACTAGCAAAGTTAAGATCAAGTTTGAGAGAAGTGCCCTCAACTCTCAGAGGTTACTCCAGACTTTTAAGATTGTTTATAGGTTCGTGGTTCACAGATGAGCAGGGTTGTACATAGTTGCCAAATTGAGCAATATCATGATGATGTTCTATTTTAAATTAGTTTTTTCTACAAGTTTTTCAATATTGATTTTTATCGTCACTTTTCTAAACTACTTTTTTTTACCCAAACCACTTGTAGTACACTTAATGGAGATTAATTATACAAAACAACCTTAAATGAGAATTTTGAAGCCTGGAAACATTAAGGGATAAGTTCTATGATTATATGCTTGAAATAGCCAGTAAAGTAGTTTTTCATGAAAATATTAATTTTCATTATCTGTGTGAAGCCTTATATTAAAATTGAAATATTGTACATAATATGGCATTTGTCGATAAATATTTACAGTACTTATGCATTAGTTATTCTATAAGTTATTAAACCTTGAGTGTTTATACAAATACTATGTGATGAATAATAAAAATGAAAATAAATATTCCAAATTATTGAGAGTAAATTTTGTTATTCTTTTCCAAACTATTAAAAAAATCAATAATACTTTTTGAGTTAAGTTCCTTATACACTCTGGATATTAAACCTTTGTTGGATGATAGCTGGCAAATATTTTCACGCATTCTGTAGGTTGTCTGTTTACTCTGTTGATAGTTCCCGCTGTGCAGAAGCTCTTTAATTAGGTCCCACTTGTCAGTTTTTGTTTTTGTTGCAATTGCTTTTGAGGACTAAGTCAAAAACTCTTTGCCAAGGCTAATATCAAGAAGAGTATATCCTAGGTTTTCTTCTAGGATTCTTATAGTTAGAGGTCTTATATTTAAATCTTTAATCCATATTGAGTTAATTTTTGTATATGGTGAAAGGTAGGGGCCCCATTTCATTCTTCTGCATATGGCTAGTCAGCAATCCCAGTGCCAATTATTGAATAGGGAGACCTTTCTTCATTGCTTATTTTTGTCAGCTTTGTCAAAGATCAGATGGCTGTAGATGTGCAGCTTTATTTCTGGGTTTTCTATTTCATTCCGTTGGTCTATGTGTCTGCTTTTGTACCAATACATGCTGTTATAGTTACTGTAGTCTTGTACTATAGTTTGAAGTTACATAATGTGATGCCTCCAGCTTTTCTTTGTTTTTGTTGTTGTTGTTTGCTTAGCATTACTTTGGCTATTCAGGCTCTTTTTTAGTTTCTTATGAATTTTAGAATAGTTTTCTTCTAATTCTGTGAAAAATGATGTTGATAGTTTGATAGGGATAGCAATGAATCTGTAGATTGCTTTGGGCAGTATGGCCATTTTAACTATGTTGATACTTCCAGTCCATCTGAATGGAATGTTTTTCCATTTGTTTGTATCATCTGTGATTTTCTGCAGCAGTATCTCCTTATAGAGGTCTTTCACCTTGTAGAGATTTTTCACCTCCTTGCTTAGATGTATTTCTAGATATTCTGGTTTTATTGCGTGTGGGTATTTTAAATTAGATTGTGTTCTTAATTTGGCTCTCAGCTTGAATGCTGTGCGTGTATAGAAATTTTGCTGATTTTTGACATTGATTTTGTATCTTGAAACTTTATTGAAATCATCTATCTGTTCTAGGAGACTTTCAGCAGTCTTTAGAATTTTCTAGGTATAGAATCAATCAGTGAAGAGAGATGGTTTGACTTCTTTTTCTGTTTTGATGCCTGATTGCTATTGCTAAGACTGCCAGTGCTATGTGGAATAGGAGTGGTGAGAGTAAGCATCCTTGTCTTTTTTTGTTCTTAAGGGGAATGCTTCCAGCTTGTGTCCATTCAGTATGATGTTTGTGACTTTGTCATATATGACTCTTATTATTTTGACAAATGTTCCTTCAATGCCTAGTTTGTTGAGGATTTTAATCATGATAATCCCATTAAAGAGTGGATGAAGGATATAAACAGGTACTTCTCAAAAGAAGACATACAGGAAGCCAAAAAACATTTTAAAAAGCTCCATATCACTAATCATCATAGAAATAAAAATCAAAACCACAATGAGATATCTCACACCAGTCAGGAAGGCTATTATAATAAGTCAAAAATAACAGATGTCAGAGAGGCTGTGGAGAAAAGGGAAAGCTTATACACTCTTAGAAGGAGTATAAATTAGTTCAGCCACTGTGGAAAGAAGTTTAGAGATTTCTCAAATAACTTAAAACAGAATTACCATTTGACCCTGCAATCCCAATTACTGGGTAAATATCCAAAGGAAAATGAATCATTCTACCAAAAAGACAATGTGTGTTTGAAATACTTTGAGCTCCTCTACTAACTCACTCATATGTTCATTGCAGAATTATTCACAATAGCAAAGACATAAATTCATCCTAAATGCCCATTAATGCTAGACTGGATAAAGAAAATGTGGTATTGATACACCATGGAATACTACACAGCCATAAAAAAGAATGAAATCATGTCCATTTCAGCAAAACTGATGTAGGTAGAGGTCATTATCCTAAGTGAATTAAGGCAGGAACAGCAAACAAAATGCTGCATATTCTCACTTATAAGTGAGAGCTAAATATTAGGTACATGCAGACATAAAGATGGCAGTAATAGAGACTGGAGACCACTGGAGGGGGATGAGAGGGAGGGGGGCAGGGGCTGACAAAATACCTATTGGACACTATGCTTACTACCTGGCTAATGGGATAATTTATACCCCAAACTTCAGCATCACACAATAAGGCCATATAACAAACCTGCACATGTTCCCCTTATATCAAAAATAAAAGTCTAATTTATAAAAAAATCAACAACAGCATTCTTGATATGCTTGATAAAAGCCCACTATCATTTTTAACATTGAACCTCCTTTTCGTTAACCTTTTTCCAGCAAGTTTCTATTCCTTTCAAATATTTAATTGACACATCTCAGAACAAATAATATAGTCCCATAAAATGATTTAAAAAGTGCTATTTTCTTTCATCACCTGCATACTTTTTCAGAGGAGTGAGAGAACTCATATGGGTCTGTAAAACCCATGTGCTTATTTATAAAACCCAGTTTGTCTCTAAACAAATTGATGCTACTGGTGCTCTATTTAGAATACATGCTTTATAAATAATCGAAGTTTAATATGTTTTACCTAAGCAATTAAATGATTATTAGAGGAGGCATGTTCATAATGATTTTTCTGGTTTTCTTTCAAGGATCCTCTGTTTCACCTGGAATCACCCAGACCTGAGAGAGGAAGGGGCAGATGTCCTTTTGACCCCAGCTCCTCCTTCATCTCCACTTTAATTGGTAATTGTCATTCCCACAGACATCAGGTGGTAGTCGTAAAGATTTTAAAACGTATATTTCAACTTCAGTTACATTCTTTCAGCATTTCTTTATATACTATGCCTTGTCATGTCTATTTTCTGGTGCTCGAAGCAATGATATTAAATTTCAAGCCATGTTAACCTGAGCAATTTGACTCTAAAATAAGTGCAGATTTGACTCTAAAATAAGTGCAATTTGACTCTAAAATAAGTGCTATAAAGTGTGTGTGTCTCACTCTGCGAAAACAAATTGTCATTTAATATCTCATATATTTGGTGTCATTTGATGCTTATAAAATGCAATTATATGAAGACTTTATAATTGCCAGAGAAACGAAACTATTTTAATATGTATGTTAATTCTTCATGTTTCAATTACTTTGTGACTTCAGAGAACTTTTAATATTCTTTGTGGTATCTTTCTGTTATTAGTAGAATTCAGCAGAAACTCATCTCTTTTGAGAACTTAAATTTATTTATCTAAATTTCTGTTAATCTAGAATGTAAACTATAGAAGTTGACCCGCTCAACCTATCACTAAGTGTACATATTGAAATAATGACATGAGTTGATAAATTTGGATCTGGAGTTCAATTCGATTCAATTTAATTAGACAAAGTACCAAACAATCTCACTTAAGACACAACTAAGTAACATTTTCGTACAATTTGGGGTTAAAAATTACAAACTTGGCAAACTATTTCAGCACTGTGACAATAAAGACTGATGAATGAGCTCCTAAGCATGCAATTAAAAAGAGCAATCCCCAACACAAACATAGGTACTAATGGTAATGATTTTCTTCCCTCAGTGTTGAGAGGTTCTGATGCACATATGGTGCAGATGTGCAAGGTTCCATTATTACATTTATAATGTTTAGAGTTATATGCTAATATTAGGTCATCTTCTTCGCAGAAAATGAGAAAGTACAAAATAAGATGTAGAGACTTCACATTCTAAATAAACAATTAAAACTTAAAACTCTCTCCTGATGATTAAACCATGTTATACTTGATTTAGAGTTGATATAGATGCTACTGTGTATTCTTGAGAATCTATGTTCCCTGAACATATTCAAGTCAGTTTATTTTGATGGGTCTTGCATTCTACTCCCTACATCTGGTTCTCAGGTGTAAAAAAGTAAAGCTTTTCAAAATCTATGTATTTATATAGCAAACAGCTCATGTTAACTCTAATTAATGGGAAAAGTTTGATTTACTTCAGCTTCATAATAGGACAAGGCTATAAAATAAGAATTATATAGTAATTAAGTTTTTCAGGGGCTTGAATAAAGGTACAATATTTGAGAAAAATAAATATTAAAGAAAAATATTAATTTGAAATATTTTGAGTTTCTCTACCAATTCTCTCTCTCTCTCTCTCTCTCTCTCTCTCTCTGTGTGTGTGTGTGTGTGTGTAAATAGAGTATTAAAAAAAGGAAGACTTTAAATATGGGAAAAGGGTTTCCTAAGTCAGGTTAGACTTAGTAAAAGTCAAAACCTTAAAAATAACACTTTTGGGGGGATGCCAGGTCCATAAATGCAAGAAATTCCAACGCAATTGACAGAATATACATTAAAATTTATATATTTGATAGGCTCATACCATCTTTTCTGAAGTTGTTAGTGAATTTTTCTTCATAAAGATTTTAGTATGTTTGAAAAAAAGAGACTTTCTTATCTTTCTTGTGCCATATAGTATCTTGCAAAGACTAAGTCCCCTATAAATACTAAATGTAATTCTCACTGAGGTTCCTAAACAAATGAAAAATTAGTTTTGGAATATTATTCATAAGAATCATAAAGGGGGAATTGGAAATTAAAAATTGCACAGTATATATTGCTTCTATAGTGAAAACCTGAGAATATTAGAAGACAAATTATTTTTTAACATTTCATTTAAAGAGTTAATAATAATTTCTATGACCACCTTGCCACTCACTACTCAGCCTCCCTAGGAGTTTGTTTCTGCACGAAGCCAAGAATTTAAAAGTGAAATTTCTAAGAGGGGAAATATTACTGGAGGGACATTTCCAAGTGAGTTTCATTGAACCTCCAAATCAAATTACACTATGCTGAAATCTGAAGTGCTTGCCATCTGGGTGGCTGTTTCTCTTATTTCGAAGAGAAATCAAATCAAAGGAGTCCTCCAAGCTAAACACAGAAGTTATAGAATAATCCCTCCAAAGAGAAGAAATAAAAATATAATTCTTCACATTTATCCACTCACTTTCATCCCAAAGTACCTTGGAGAGATCATTCACTCACTGTGGAAATGCAGCAGCCACTGGATGGAAACCTGATAACCTATGTGAGCCAGAAACTCTTTAAAAGAGAGGAAGTGAAAATAATTCACCCAATTGAAAAAGCAGCAGGAATGTGGGCTGGAAAAATGGAGCTACCTGAGTTGGAATTTGGCAAGCTCGGTAGAGCTTATTCTGACTGTGAAAGAATGTATTAATGTGGTATTTTGTGACCACACATGTTCTCTGCTGATGAGTTAAGACAAGCCTCCAGCAAAAAGATGACTATCGTTAGATTATTGCTACTTCTTAGTTTCATGGTTAATTATATGTCACACAATGTTTAATGTCTGTTCACATGAAGACAAATTTAATGATAAAACACTGAAACTGGTAGTATACTCATAAAGCTGCTTGACCTAAAAAAAAATGGTGCTTGCAAATTAGAGAATTTTCTATGTAATTTCCTAATTTTAGATACAATTTTAGTTCAGTTAACTTAAATTCAGCTGACTTAAGGTCATACGAAGAAGAGGTTAATAAAAAATTGAATAAATATTAAAGCTTATTTGATAGATGAAAGACAAGTTATAAAGCACATTTTTATTCCATTTATAATCTAACTTAGAAATGAAAACTTGATAGCTTGTAATAATTCTATGTGACAAAGGATTTAAGGAGTAAAAACAAGCTTCTAACTGAACTATGTCATATATGTTCAGAAACTAATCAAAATGAAATCATATATTAAATAGGCTTGCTCTTCCAATGCCTCTTTGTAGTAACACAATTTATCTTGGTAGCATATCAGCTCATATCTCAGGTGCCATATTTCTGCATGTTTGGCCAAGTTTTCCTCCAGTGTGATTACTCCTACTGTATTTTAAGTGGTTTTAAGTAACTGTCTGAAGAAGACAAGGCATTACAACTTGATTTTAAAAGCAGCTTGTTGAAACAATAAATTTTTCAGTATAATGAATTGCTACATTGCTTATCCATGCCTTTCAAATCATCCAAATACACTTAGTAATTATCTTGCTACTAAATTATTAAGTTTGGTAAGTGGCCAAATAAAAATCCAGGAAATAGTGTTCTTTATGTCATATATCATTTTGGCCAAGAAGCAAATATTTTTGCTGACTCTTTTTGTCAGTTATATTTGACATACTACTGTAGTATTCTAATTAAGTTGATAATATCTTCAGTAACGTTACAATCTCCCATAGTTTCTCCTTTTAATTCTATTGCCATTTTTATTTTTAAATTTTATTCTGACCCATAGTTGTATTACCAATTCCAGGTATAATTTAATCCTACCATTACTGAAATGCCTAAGGTATGATAAGACACATGTAGCTAGAGTTTGGGGGAAAAAACACCCTGATTTGTCGTGTACCTTTTGAAACTTTGCTTTGAATGGATTAACTTTGTTGTTGGAGTATTTTTAGGGATGCTTTTCAAAGTAAATGCACACTAAATTTTATTTTAACAAATAATCACTAATAAGACATTTTATAGTCCATGAATTTTTCCTACACTTTTTTCTATTACTTTTTTCAGCAAATAAAACCACAAAGTTTACAGCCACTGAAATCCTCTTCCTGACTGAGATTTTATCCATAATAATAATACCTTTGTGAATATATATCCTTATCATGAATTTTGTAAATTAAAAGTCAATGTCAATTGAATGAATGGGAGTTAGAATGCATGCAGAGAAAATTTAATTTATTGTTTCAAGTTGTTAATAATATTAAAACATTTTAAATAAATAATTATTTTTAATTAACTATATTTGCATTCAGGGAATAAACTGGCACAAAGTAAGGTCATTTATTAGAAAAATAAATGAAAAAATTATAAATGAAGTTAGAATATTTGTCTTTATAATGATAAGTTCTACAAACATAATAAGCAAATGTGCTGCCTCGTGTTTTGAATTCACCTCAACTATATAGAAACGTAGACTTCAGGTTATTCCCTTACCACTTTCCTGTCCCTAAAGAATATCTATAATTTCTTATCCAAGGCTGCTGCTCTCTCTCTCACACTTGGCAGAATGCCCATTATCCACATGCTTATTGTAGCTTCAGGCCATGACTGCTAGTCTCTAAGGAGCTATTTGAATACTTTACTTATGGTTCCATCACAATGAAAAGAGGTAAAGGAAGAAGAAAAAAGCCCCACTCTTCAATTCCCCACTTATATTCTCTCCTTTGAGAATCTGGTTTAACCGTCATGGTATCAATATCCTTGGTTTGCCACCAAGAAAACTCAAGAGTACAGCCATGGGTGCTGGCACACACAAATAAACAGATTCAAAAGATGTTTTTATTGTTCCTTCATGCCTCAAAACCACCTTCTTAACATTGAGAGCTAGTGCTAATCATCTTCCCAAACCAAAACAAACCGAAAGCCCAAACAACAGCTAAATGCCCAATAAAATCACACATTCAGAATCTCACATTCTTCCTGGTTTCTTTCAGCATCCTAAGCAGAATGTGAGTGTGAACTGGGATGTTGAAATATGTGAGTCATTTTCATCCATCCTCATCCTCCCAAGTGCATTTTGTTTCTCTTTGTAGCTATGCATGTCATAGTGATTCTGCAAAACAGTCCATCCACAATAGAATCATTTTCTAACAAAATTATAAAATTCAGTTATAAAGTGAGGCAGCTAAATCAGTCTTTAGCCATATGCTGTTCCATGAGGCAAATATGTTTCACATTATTTAGATTT
Source organism: Pongo abelii (assembly GCF_028885655.2). Classification (NCBI taxonomy): domain Eukaryota; kingdom Metazoa; phylum Chordata; class Mammalia; order Primates; family Hominidae; genus Pongo; species Pongo abelii. Next base: position 93,089,655 of record NC_071991.2, read on the forward strand.
GCATAACATACATTTATAACATAAACAGAAGAAACGCTTGAGTAAAACTTAACAAGATAAGAAGGTCATGAAACACTACTGTGAATTTTTCTTGTTACACAATTAAAATCCAACATAGTAAATAAAAACTCAGATAATATATAGTCCATGAACAAAACGCTTGATACATTCCATAAAATATTAAGGCAGCGCAATGCATTTAATTAAAACTTCAACCAGAGTTTACATTGTTAAAAAAAAAGGAGTTATATAGAAAAGTATCTTAATTACACATTTTAGAATTAATATAAAGAATGTGTTTTTATCTATTTCAAAGAGTCAAATGATTGTCTTATTTTCTTTCACATAAGCAATTTAGTGTTGACACAGTCTTTTAGTCACAGTGTAATTCCTTTGTGTTGAAATTCTTGGGGACAAATTTTTGAAAAAAAAATAGAGTTCCTGTTTTAATCTATTAAAATTAATAAATAATGTAAGGCCCTCAAGGAACAAAAATTCAAATTTGTTATCCATGTAAATTCCCAATAGCCTTTTCTTTCATTTGATATTTTCTCTCTGAAACAGTTTTTAAAAGTTAAGATCTTATCCTGCGTGTTTTTTTTTTTAATCTTTTTTTAGGCAGGGTCTGGCTCAACTGGAGTGCAGTAGCACAATCATAGTTCACTGCAGCCTCTACCTGCCTGGCTCAAGAGATTCTCCCACCTCAGCCTCTTGAGTAGCTGGGACCACAGGTGCAGGCCCCCATGCCCAGCTACTTTATTATTATTATTAATTATTATTATTATTATTTGTAGAGATGGGGGTCTCTTTATGTTGCCCAGGCTGATCTTGAACATCTGAACTCAAGCAATCCTCTGGCCTGGGCTGCACAAAGTGCTGCGATTACAGGCGAGAGTCCCTGCACCTGGCCCTGATTGTTGACATTTCACAGCCTTTCATAACCTTTTTTAAACCCTGAAAGGAACTTCTGATATATTTAATTATTAACTCATTAAGCCATTCATTGATTCAACAGATATTTATTGAGCATTTTTTGTATTTCAGACATTAATGAGGCATCATTTCAAACACATAAGGAGTCAATAAAAATATAGTTGGATGAGCAGTAGGATAGAAATAGGTACCAGAGCTACAGTAGCACTAGGAACCACTACACTAAAAAAGTTTGGCCAGACAAGGCATCATGGAAAAAGTGGACAATAACCAGGCAAAAGGAAGGTGAGGTGAGAAGAGAGGTGTGGAATTCTAGGCCAAAGAGCAGAGAAAACATAAAAGCTTGGCAGGTTCGAGAATTACATGGCAGTCTCTTTGATTCTACAGATAACCGAGACCCTGAGATTTTGAACAGTTTGTGGTGGTCAAATAGCAGATTTCGAGCTAGGGACTTGGCTTGCCAGATTTCCACTGCAGAACTATTTCTACTATTCTTTCCTCTCTATATAGAGACTATTGTTGAGTGTGAGAAGATGTTAAACTAGCCCATCTCCATAGACATAGAAAACTAAATCCTTAGATAGTTCTTCTGTTATAATTGAAGCCCTAAAAGGTATTTTAGTCTTTTTATAAAATGTTTTTCTATTTTAATCCATGAAAATATGATTTATCTAGATGTTATTTTTGCATTCTGTAAAAGATGAATGTATTGATTCAGAAATTTTCTGATACCAAATAGTTATAATAAATTTAATTAGAGACTATGTATTTCCCACAAATTGTACTAAAAATTTTAATAATGCCCACTATTTTTGCTTATTTACTTACTATTACATATTATTTTACCTAAGTCTTTATTAATATATTATTTATTTTCACTAACATGTTGTCTTTCTTTTCTAATTTTCTTAGGAAAGTATTTTGCCAAACGTAATTATTATCAATTACTATGATTTTTTTAAAATTTGTATGGATATGAAGATATGAAAGGAATATCTCTCCCTTCTGAGGAAAAGCTAACATTTCCAACAGAAACACATTTGTTTCTATTTACGTTGCTTACAGTTTTTAGCACCTATATAGTGTCTTTGAAATTTAAGTCATACAGTTCATATTGTGTTATGGAAATTGCTCACAATTTTCTCTGTCCTGAGTGCAAAATGGGAAACTGGGTAACATTGGGAATATACTATTTTTTCTCTTGTGCAGAGAATCGTCTCTGGATATGGTACTATCTAGTATCATAGGGCTGCCATCTAGTGGCTCCAAGGAATACTTGTTTGTTAATTTTATAGCATTGGTTAAAACGATAATTTTGAAACAATGTTCCAAATTAGGATAAATCCATTAAAATCGATGTGTACTAATATAAATATTATTTTCCCATAACAATATTTCCAATTATCAAAGTCTACAATACTTTAATATATAAAATCAAATATTAAAAATTTAGAGAATAGAAAACTCATGATTTTAAAGAAATCTAATCTTTATTCCCATTATACATTAAAGATTCAGCCCAGCCCACATTAGCGAAATAAATTATATTTACAACCATTTAACAAGATGGCCTTTATATTTGGTGTGGGAAACATAATTCAACTATAATAATTAAAAACAAAAATATTTCAGAGAAATCCTCACTCATGTGTTAATAGTCAATTAATATTTTTAAGGGTCAACTTGGTTGTTTATGCCATAGAGTTGATGATCCCAAAGTCCTTTTAATGACTCTCTTTTATCCATGTTCAAATAATGCAGACTGAATTCCAGGTAACAGGTCATATTCCTAACCACTGAACGCATTTGGTCTCAAAATACTACTTCTTCAAACATAGACATAAAATTTCTGGGGAAGACAGCACTAATTAACTGACTTTGATAAAAAATTATGTTAATCTTTTCCCTTTCTATTAACAAATAACATGATATGCTTAAGTAAGGGTTCTGACATAACTTTTCTCTACCAAACTATATACTGTTAAGTCCAGATTTAAATCATCATTTAGTTTTTGTTATTTTCCTTACATCATACCTCTCACTTAGCGTAAGCTGAATATACTAGAAGAACTCAATAAATATATCTTTTTAAAAACTCTGTGATCTTGAAAATTTTCAAATACAAAGAAAAGTTGAAGTAAAAGTAAAATTAACACCTGTATACCATTTACCTTGATTCACCAATTGTTAACACTCTGACACATTTACTTTTTCCTCTCTCATGTAGAACATATAATTTAAAAATGAATTCTTTTTTGGAAACCATAGATTGTATTATTTGTATCTCATAGAGTGTTTTAAGCATCCATAGAGGATTTTGTGAACAGAGAAAAACTAATTAGAATTATTTATCTTTTTAAAATGAAAAAAACTATTATAGTAGTACTTCTAAAGCTTATTTTTTAATCTTTGAGTTTAATTTATATCATATTATTCTAAATTTGATATAACAAAAGCAATCATCTTTACCTTTAAAAAATTAATAGTCAGTTAATGCAAGTTGAAAATAAACTTCCTTTTAATTTATCATATATATAATTTAATTGATCATTTTCTCAAATGTTAAATCATACAAATATGCTTACACTTCTGAAGTTTTCCAAAGCTTTAAAGACCTTACCTTGGGAAAAAAATCCTTCATAAATAATGAAACAATTTTTAAAGTTCTAATAAATAAAATTTATAAATATTCAATATCTTTTAAATTCTGTTTATATATTTGGTCAAATTCTTATAACTGCAACTTTAATAATCCCAATTATAAAATTAATTACATAATTAGATATATTAAGTTGGAAATACAATTAATTTTGAAATCTCTTAACCTTTAAAGCACTTTAAATATCATGTGTATGCATACACATTGCAAACTTAACAAAAAAGCATTAGCACCATGTAACATAATAATCATATCTGTTTTAGTACTAGACCAATGTTATATGCCACTCATTAAGAAAACAATTTTACCACTCTGCTCTGAGGTTGCTGTTTCCAGCAATCTGCTGTTATCATTTGTTTCTTGGCCAGAGATTTTTGCTCCAGACAGGACAACTGAGCTGGCTATGGCCAGGACATCCTTCCGGTAAAACTGATGGGGACACTGATTACCTCTTGTGAGTTTTGGGAAAGGATTCTAAGTCCCTATGCTTCAGAGCTATTGATCTTCCTGGAGTTCAAGTTATACTCTCCCTTAAGTTATTTTAATGTCTTTTTTCTTACTCAAAAGACACATGGTTATTTCCTGAGACCCTGAATACATTGTGTAATTTCTCAGTCTGATTTTAAGACTGTGACTGCCACCACATGTTGCAACTAACTTCCTTCAATCATTTTGTTGACTGTCTGATTAAATTCGGAGCACTTTTTATATCCTTCCTATCTGACTGAGCCACAAATTTACAAATTGAATGACAACTGATTGGATTATATCATCTTTGTTAGAATTTATTGTTCCCATACTAAAATCATATTCATGATAGCAGTATCTTGTTACAAGAAGGATTTGAATTAGCTGACTGACATATAAAACCTGTAATCATCACAATAACAATAATAATGATAAAGCCCTGATGATATGGAGGTTAAAAGAAGTCTAGGAAAATAAATGAAGCCAAGTTATTTACCAAAAACTCATATAGGTCTTACTGTTTACCAGCTGATCTTCCAAGTGCTTTACTCTTAACTATCTTACTGAATGCGATTACTTTTCTAATTTGCAAATGAGGAAACTGAGGCACAGGGAACTTAGCAACTTGCCCAAGTTCACACCTAGTAAGTGACAGACTCTGGACTCAAACCCTGGGAGTCTTACTATACCATCCATGCTCCTAACAGCAATAGTATTAATGTCATAAAGTACATATTATAGATACACATATTAAATTTGGATGTGTTTAATATAATTGTGACTTATACCTTGTCTTCAAATCCAGAAACAAATACTGACTTCTTTTTTACTGATGCTCCCATGTAGGTAGTGAATTGTTTGCTGGACTCTACAGTGACTACTGGAGCAGAGACGCTGCGATCTTCCGCAGCATGGGGCGACTGGCCCACATCCGCACTGAGCATGACGATGAGCGTCTGTTGAAAGGTAAGGATGAGGAAAAGAGTATGCGAATTAGGATTGAAATCAACTCTAAAACTTACGGAAAAATTGCCATTTTGATAATAATAAGAATATAAATACAATTCCTTTACAAATTTCAGAATGTTTTACTAGCAACATTCTTGAATTAAAATATTGTATATATGTATATCATTTTCTATCAAAATTGATTGGCTTAATTATAAAATCAGTATACCTTCCGAGCAATGCTTAGAAATCAGTATTTGAATAAGGAAAACAAAGCAAATGTATGAAAAGTGAAAAGTCCATCATCCAATAAGCTGTTTTGTCTACTTTTATCAATTGATATAATTTTTGATGAATTGATTGCCCTTCTTTGCTTGTTTTAATAGGATTGCATTACACTTTAGAGACAAAATTCTAGGAAAGTCACTAGACATTCATTGATACAGAATTCTTTGTAAGAAGTAAGTTTTATATTTTGGCACACTGGTATATGGAGGTGCTAGAATATTGTTTCATGGTGAGCATTTTAATTACTTTCCACATTTTTATTAAGCTTTAAAATGCATAGTCATTGATGATACCATTCATATATTTTACATACCATATCAAAGAACATTTATTCAAATCTCTTGGACTACAATCTCAAAAACGTAAAATAAATTTTCTACTTTGAAACTAAAATGATCTATGCGCTATACTGGTAGATCATTTATGAATTAAAAATAAATTATGTGCAGGTAAGTCACATATGTATAAAACTAAAGTATAATAATAATAATAAATATAAATAAATAAATAAAATAAATTATGATAGATTTATTTACTTTAATATGTTACTTATACTTACATTTAGTTTTTACCTACAATGGGAGGAAATTTATAGAGATTGTCTTCATTGTGCTCCCAATCTGTTCTTTCCTGAATGCATTTTAAGTTCGCGTTGCATGTGTTTGAAATTCTTCTTCTCTCCTGGATTCTTTTATTTTCCAATTAAATATTCTTGTAATATTTCTAAAAGGGCTGTTAATATGCAAATAAAGTGGAGATATCTACATAGTTTTTAATGTTTGGTAAAAAAATTCAAGAAAAATATTTCTTTATGAAATGGTGAAAGTTAAACTTAAGGATTCAGATGATATATAATTTATTGGAATAACTTGTTAGCATTTTGTTGTAATATCTATTTTACTTTTTCTCCTATTTTTTGCTCCTATAGAACCAAAATTTGTAGGTTCATACATGATTCCTGACAATGAAGACAGAGATGACAACAAAGTATATTTCTTTTTTACTGAGAAGGCACTGGAGGCAGAAAACAATGCCCATGCAATTTACACCAGGGTCGGGCGACTCTGTGTGGTGAGGCTTTCTCTCTCATTATGCTTGCTTATCTCACAATTTATGGTCAGGCCTTTATTAAGTTTATAGTAAGTTTCTACTTTTAAATATTTTCTAGTATTCTTTAGACTGCCTACAATTGATATTTACTCTACCAACCTCTACATTTCATATCTAGTGAAAGGTGTATTTTAAAAGGACCTCGTATTTTGTATGATTTTCCCCATTTTTGAAGCTGTACCGAGAAGAAATCGTCTATGATTAGACTGTCCTTCTTCCCATGCAGAAACTTGAACTTTATTTTTCTTAATGAATTTAATCAAAACCTTTTTTATTCCTTTAGTACACAGTACAAATAATATACATAGCTATGTTTGAACAATTCGGTTGGTTAAAGTTATTTTAAAAAAAGCCATTTGTAATTTACTGAATATTTAGAGAGGTCGTTTGGGAACATTTAAAACCAATAGGAGTAGCAACATATATTGAGAGAATTAAATAAAATTACAAATGTAAAGTTACCTTGGCATTTAAGAAGATGTTCGAAAATAAATTTACATATAAATATGTGTGTATATGTATATTGTGTGTGTGGTGTATGTATATATTTATATACATATATAGTCTGGGCATTGTGTGTGTATTTCAAACTTTCTTGAAAAGCTTTCTTCCTTTGTTAAAGGAAGAAAATAAATGGATGTTTCTATATTCCTGAGAGAGGCAAATTATTTATGAACAAAGTAATAATCACGATTACTGTATCTCTCCACTATTCTATTTAGGAGAGATTGCTGTATTAATATTTTTTAATATCTGCAAAATATATTTAATGTATCAGGGTGAAAGTGCACTGACAAGGCTGAATGAAGAAACCTAAAAAAAGATAAAAATCCAAATTATGGGAAGTTGCACCTATGACATTACTTGAGAATTATGCCAAATTTTCGTAGTTAAATAAAAAAGTCATAACTCCTGGCAAATGCATGTTTAATAATATGAAATCTGTGGTTGGTCAAAATTCTTTAAGTAACTATTTACCTCCTCTTTGATTTTCACAGAATGATGTAGGAGGGCAGAGAATACTGGTGAATAAGTGGAGCACTTTCCTAAAAGCGAGACTCATTTGCTCAGTACCAGGAATGAATGGAATTGACACATATTTTGATGAATTAGGTAAATGTTTTTAGGTGAATTAAATTTGCCCTTTTATGTATATGCCTCTTTATAACTTTATCCCTAGGATACATAGAAAACTTGTTTTCTGTGTATTTGACCTCTATTTAACATAGAGCAAGTTTCTGTTCTTTTCATTTTGGCCAGGCACACATGCTGGGGGAAAAGGGATTGCAAGAACAAAAAGAGGCTCATCTTGTTAGTTTAGAGTCAGTGTCTGGCTCCTTCCTATTGTTCAGCTCAAGGCCACCCAGAACAGCTGAATGATGAGCTCTGTTATGACTTGGTCATGGTTGTGTGATTGTATATGAAAATATACATCTTAAAATCTATAATGGGTTCTAAACAAATTTATGTGAATGCATTTTCTTTGCATGCAAAAAGAGCTAAAAATACTAAGCAGTGGAATGGTCTTTAATTTTTCAGAGGACGTTTTTTTGCTACCTACCAGAGATCATAAGAATCCAGTTATATTTGGACTCTTTAACACTACCAGGTGAGAAATTTATACAGTCAATAAAAACAATATATAACAAGAGATGCCTCACTGGACTCTCCCTTCATGGTGTATGTAAGTTGAAAGACTATTGACCCAGTTGCTGTTCTCATTTTTTACACTTTATAGTCACCAATTGATCTTTATTCTCCAACATTTGCAAATGTACTTTCATTTTCAAAAGCTCAATCTGAATCCAAATCTTGTTTCTGTTTATAGTACCCAGAATCCTCCTGTGCTCAGTATCCTAATCTCTTCACTCTCTAATCTAGAACACAGTGATTTTTTTTCACATACAGTTTGTAAGATATCAGTCTTTACAATGTGTTATTATATGTTGTAAAGTCTAGGATAATTCCTTTATTCATCATATAGAATTTTCCAAGCCAGGCTGTCAAGATTCTATATCAACTGTTACTCACTCGCCTTTGGATATTTTCCCTCTGAGTTCACTAATGGTCTGATTTTGACAAGATAATGCCTTGACAGATGCCAGTCAGTATCTACTTTGCTAGCTTCTATTACTATATTTTTATTTATTCACTTATCTTGCTTGAAATAACTTTCTCCTCCAAAACCGATTTACATCAGTTCTCCAATACTTACCAATTGCCATATCCAAGAAAAATTTCTCGACTTCTTAATCATAGAACACTCTTCTCACTCTTTTATTCTGATTTTCCTGCTCTTACTTTGATTCATAGTGAACACATGTTCATCATTTGCTCTGTATCTTTTAAATTTGCTGCTCAAGTTTAAGATGTATAATCTATTATTTTCCCCTTTATGTTTTTGTATTTTTTAACCCATAGTGAAGTGCTGTAAAAATGGATAAAATATTATTTCATGTATTTTGACACACAAATAAAAATATTAGAATCAGTTTTTGTTAAAAGGTTATATACACAATTTCCTGAGTATCTTTCTAGGTAAGGCATAGTGCAGGTAAAATGATTAGGATAAAAATAAAGAAGAATATACCTCAATTATCTTGACAGGGCTGGAATCGTATTACTGAATTCCTCTTTTACATCATATAAGCCATAAACTGTCAATAATTATGTATACTGTTCTTACATGGGGTCTTTCCACACAGCTTTAGTTTGTTATTTTTCAGTAGGTAGTTTCTAATGCTCACTTAGAGAAAATAATACATCTCTTTAGACAAGAATCCTGCTGTTGCAAAGAGACCTTTTCTTCAACAGAGAAACATGGAAACAATTTGTCTATCAATTATTCTTTGATGCAAAGAAAAATAGTTAAGGTAGATTGGTAGTTATCACAGCGCATGGAGAGTACTTAACGTTTTAACTTCATCTCCTCCCTTATGCTGTGAATAATTCATATGTTGCATGATAATTCAGTGAATTTATATGATATATTAAAGCTATGGAATAATCGGTTTAGTTTCTCTATGGGTTAATATGATCAGATTATAAGCTATTTTCCTAAATGATGGCATAATGGATCTTTCTGAGAAATCAAACGTAAGACATTATTTTCTTCTATAATTTCCATTTTGACTGTTCAATTTATATAAATCTGAGAACAAAAGCTTCCCAGCTGTTACCTGACATAAGGATTGATATTTGTAGAATGGTGATGAAAGGTGTGCTACCACTTTAGTTAGGAGACTATCTCAAGTGTTCCCTGTATCCCAGGCATTTCCAATTGCTTCAAGGTGTGTTATAAAATGTGTAAATTGGGGGTGTAGGACAGTAACATAACTGCTGTTTTACAGGTGTCTCAGGATGTAGGAAACTTTATTTATATAGAACTTTGAATTTTGCAAAACACTTTCACAAACATTAATTATTTGGATTCTTACAATACAGAAATTCTGATAATGTTATAATTCATTCAGTTCATGCTAAATTAAGGAATATGGCAAGATTGTTTTAAAAAATCTTTAAAAATGTCCTTTTGTAGAATCTGATTACAAATGTCTTCAATAAAACTTGCCACAGTTAGTCAACTACTGCCTTTATACTGTCAAGTAAAAATTGTAATCAAGAAAATTTTTTTGCTTTCTGCTAGTTCTGGAGATGAGGGATCTAAGTTTTATATAGTTAAAGTAATTTTAAAGACACTTTTTGGTGACTGGAGGAAGGAATATACAAGCATATTAAAGTCTACATGAACCCCAGCTAAAAAATGGAAAAAAAGGCCTAAATTTTCATAAGACTTTAAATTGTTCTTTAAGTCATATGCATTAAGAAACTTAATACATCTTAATAGAATTTGTAGCAATATTAACAGCATAATGAGTAAGAGGACACTGTCTACTTTGAAAATAGAACAACATAAAGGAGATAATATCTAAATGAGTAATTCAACTTGGGAATAAGTCTTTGTTAATATGAAGGCCATATCTCCCTTAATAAAAAAATATAAAAACACAAGTTTTAAAAATAAGTGAAGTGACATTATTTTTGTCTCTGTAACAATGTCATCTTCAAGTGTATTAAGTAGGCAATTAAGAAAATGGTAAGTTTCAGAGTTTCAAAATTGGAAATATTGCAATAATTAACACATCTAGAATATTCTTTGCTTAAAGAAATTGCAACTACTTTACCCAAAAGACTTGACTGTTATCTTTATAGGCTGGGGTATTTGGCTAGATGACCTGCAGTTAGTTCCAGAAGAATAATTATCTTTTTTGTATTTTTCAGTAATATTTTTCGAGGGCATGCTATATGTGTCTATCACATGTCTAGCATTCGGGCAGCCTTCAACGGACCATATGCACATAAGGAAGGACCTGAATACCACTGGTCAGTCTATGAAGGAAAAGTCCCTTATCCAAGGCCTGGTTCTGTAAGTTTAGTTATATAGCAAATAATTCTTATTTTTAAGTGCACTTTTGGTAATATTTTGTTCACTGTTTCATGCGTTTTACAAGACTTTGCAGATTGAACAATTAAGGAATAATATACCTAAAAGTATGCTCGGTGAAAAGTATATGTAGTAAAGAAATATCCTTTCAAATCTCAAGTTTTATCCTTGTTATTTAATAAAAAGAATATAATATATAATGGACACAGCAGTATTATAAAATACGTTACTATTATTGATATTTTGGCTAAGTAACACCAATTGAAATTTTATTTTTAAAAGTACTGGTGAACACAGAAACATTCAGTAACATGAACATCGTATTCTTCTCAGCCTCTTCAGAGGAGTTAGCACCACATATAAATTCCAAGCAGGACAATGTCACCAAATTTTTATGTTCTAATATTTAAATCAGCCTCTAATTTCCCTAGGCCAAACTGTCTCCTTACTTCTCATTGTAGGAAATCTATAAGAAGTTTTTTTCTCTATCTCCTCAGAATACTTAGCACCTCATTTAACATCCTTGCTGGCCCCTTAGGAAAGAAATGCCAATACAAAAGTATTGCTAGAGTACAAAAGTTCTACCACTTGTCTCTGAACTATACTATTAAGATTCTTCTTAGCTAGGCATGCAGTCTTTTGCGCTTTTAGCACACATGGCTAAAACTGATGATGATAGTGAGGGTGATGATGAGATGATGATTTTGTATCATTCATCCTGTGTGCAACTAGGTTGGAAAAACTTTGGATCATTGTATGTGCTATGTGAGCTATGGAGAGCAAAGATTTAACTTGTCACACAAGTCAACATCTATACTTTTACAAACAGCTGGTGAAATCCCATCACTACGCTGATTCCACAATTACTTGCAAGTCAGATAGAAACCGTTTTTGTAGAGCAAAAACCCAAAGTGGAAACAAACCTTACCTCCATTAACAAGTGTTAAGGCTTTACCATTTCAATCACTCTCTCTCACTAGCTTAAAATTATTACTTCCAGTAAGACATAAAGTATATTTTATTTCACTCTATTGATTGAAGTTACAATTTTAAATGGAGAAAACCTACTCCTGTGGCTTTGCTGGAAATGCTTCCTGAAACCACATGGTCTTAAAGGAGATTTGGAGGAAGTGACTGGTTATGGAGCTGCTTCCAAGCTAGTCCAAAATGTTTCCAATTATATATCATGAAAGTACACTCAAGTGAAAAATCCATGCCAAATTAGGAAATATGGTCTGATTTTAAAAACCACACCATTATAAATGTCCTCTTTGTGGAATCTGATTACTAAACTACTGTATTTATACTCTAAAGTGGAAAGTTTTTATCAAGGTAATCATTGCAATTGCTGTAGTTCTGGAGGAAAATATGTAAAATGAGGGAGCAGTTACTAACAAGCATGAATCAACACATTTAAAGGTTTTCCAATAAGTAACTTAAGCTACTGTAGAGTATTTAATTTTTTAGTCAGTAGTTTAAAAATTGACATGTTATAGCACATATTTCTTGTTTTCCCAGTTTATTTTGTCAAATCCATTAAAAATACAAATTCATATAGATTACAGTAAATAGAGAGTGTTTTTTTTTGCCGTTGATAATTAACAGTGATAACATCTGAATAGGTTTTTTTGTTGAACCACTAAAATTCTGTAGTCAGTGAGCCAATCAGAACCATCACTGATCATGTTATCATACTCAATAGTAGTAAAGCTATTTTTTACAGTTGTGATCCTTAGTTAGAAGTTTCAACACAACAAAGAGATTTCTTCTCTTTGTATGAACAATAGATTGTTTCCCTTAAAAATTTAACTTATATTATAAAAAACAAATTTCAAAAACAGAGAAAATAATTTGAATATGTATGATGTTAAACATTTTTACCATCCCCAAAGTCTTGATAGTAACTATACTTCACTTTTCCAGAATTTATCTAGTTTCTCTGTATATCTAGTGCTGCATGTTTGAAATAATTTAGCCTTTCCAATTTCTGAGGAAGATTCCATTTCTGTAACAAAAAATATATGGTTACTCACATGGACATAAAGAGGGGAATAACAGACGTAGGGGCCTGCTTGAAGTCAGAGGGTGGGAGGAGGGAGAGGATCAGAAAAAAAGAACAATTGGGAACTAGGCTTAGTGCCTGGGTGATAAAATAATCTGTACAACAACGTGAGTTTACCTATATAACAAACCTGGACATGTACCTCTGAAACTAAAATAAAAGTTAAAAAAAAAGAAAAATATATGATTACTAAATATTTCTAAATGCACAATTGACTAATTTGACATCTTCAATTTTTCTGATTCTTCTCATAATTGATTATAAATTTTCTCTTTGGGTGTAAGGCAAAAAGAATTATCTGAAGAATTTTTCTGATTCTTCTCATAATCGATTATAAATTTTCTCTTTGGGTGTAAGGCAAAAAGAATTATCTGATCCACTTGTTTTTCAGTGTGCCAGCAAAGTAAACGGAGGGAGATACGGAACCACCAAGGACTACCCGGATGATGCCATCCGATTTGCAAGAAGTCATCCACTAATGTACCAGGCCATAAAACCTACCCATAAAAAACCAATATTGGTAAAAACAGATGGAAAATATAACCTGAAACAAATAGCAGTGGATCGAGTGGAAGCTGAGGATGGCCAATATGATGTCTTGTTTATTGGGACAGGTAAAGAGATGAGAAAGTACTCAGAGATATTTAAATTGACCCTTAAATTCAATAACTTTAATAATATTTCTAAAAGCACCTATCGACAAATCTGTCTGTCCATTAAACCATTTCACACTGCTAATCCAAAATGAGAAAGATTGAAATAGAGACCTCACGTGGCTGCAATAGTAAGCGTTTAGGCCACTTGTCTGGGAATATTACCACTTTCATTGTCAGAAGTGTCATGGTTTGACCAACAAAATATGTGGGTTTTTTTCAGATGTGAGAAATATTGAAGCTGCCAAAGAGAAGATTTGGGGCTTGCATAGGATGTAATTCCTTATACATGATCAGTACTTCATGCATATGAATAAATGAATAACTAAAGAAATGAATAATAGATGTTAATGAACAAAATTGGTTCCAAATAGAAGTTCTCATAGTGGAAGTAGAGTGTCATAGCAAGAACAGTTCTGTCAGTTTCCCAGCTCCATTACTGACTTTGCTCAGTGAGTCCTGGAGATTTTGTGAACAACTTGGAACTTGGGACAATAACTTCACCTAAATCTCTAAACACAGCAATTCTTATGAGTTCACGTCAAGATCAACCATTTGTACCAAGCAGGCCAAATGTTACCAATAATATACTGCATTAATAAAACAAAGTATGATAAATATGCTAAAAGTGATATTTTCAAATAAATTTGTAGTTTCAATTAACCCATACATTAGATCTAACTTGTAGGAGAGGACTTGAAATCTTTCAGCCTCCAGAGTAGTATGTAGCAAATTCTTTGAAGTGTTTTAAAATCCTAGTCATTTTTAAAGTGTTTAAAATGATTCTTTCTTTCTTTCATTGTCTTTCTTCTTATTCAGCACAGTAATTGCTACAGTAGTTGATCTTTAGAGAAGTGAGCATTCTAACATACATGACTTCAATCATAGATATGTAATTCTCAAGAGCTATTGGCATAAGCCCAGATCAGGAAACAGGATGTAATATTAATATTAATATTGGTGCTTGGGCTTCTCCAATAATCCTTTTGTTTTTATTTTTGTTTTGTTTTTTGTGGCTTTTTTTGTTTTGTTTGTTTGTTTGTTTTTTCCTGAGCTGGAGTCCTGCTCTGTTGCCCAGGCTGGAGTGCAATGGCATGATCTTGGCTCACTGCAACCTCTGCCTCCTGGGCTCAAGCAATTCTCCTGCTTCAGCCTCCCGAGTAGCTGGGATTACAGGCATGTGCCACCATGCCTGCCTAATTTTGTATTTTTACCAGAGATAGGGGTTTCTCCATTTTGGTGAGGCTGGTCTCGAACTCCTGACCTCAGGTGATCCGCCTGCCTCAGCCTTCCAAAGTGCTGGTATTACAGGCGTAAGCCACCATGGCCGGCCATCCTTTTGTTTTTTTAAAAACAAAGATTTAAAAAAGAAAACGTCTATCTTATTCTTAGAAATTGATCTCTGGTACGCACTGTATTTTATTCATTCATTTTAGGAAGTTAATAATATGCTCAGCACTGTGGGTTCAAGATTAATGGTATCATCAGATTTCTTTAGCAAACTTGAAATTACTTGGCCATAAATTCACTCATAGTGACTTCCAACAAAATTTTTAAAAGTTTCATAATCAATACTAATATTTGATAAAAGTAATTAAAGTAGTAGTTTGGTGCAAAAGTAATTGCGGTTTTTTGCTGTTACTTTAATGGCAAAAACCGCAATAAATTTGCACCAACCTAATATGTTATTTGTAAATGCCCTGGAAAGCCGAAGCCACATATAACAGTCCAAGAATGTTTTTAGAAATACTTGCTTGTCATATTGATCAAATTTATTGCAGAGAATTTCAGAAGTATCAAGCATATATTTGTGCTGCCATATACACCATGTTTAACTCAAAGGTGTCATCATATTGAACCACAGATTTTCAGAAGAAAGAACATGTTTGATGAATGTGAAATGGGTACAACATTGAAAAATCCCACAAATAATAGTTATTTTGTCCAATATTTACTAGACACTGGCTTTAATACAATACATATATGGTCCTTATTAAAAAACCACTAATTGCAAATTAATCATTTGAGTCTTATCTTTACTTTTTGCCTGATATAATTGTCAAGTATTTAATATGTGTGCTTAGTTTTCAAAATGATGATAATTTTTGTTTCCTTTGGGTAGTGTACAATACAGGTAACTGTTATTAGCTTACTTATAATCCAGTTTTATTATCCATAAGGCTTGATAATATTTCAACAAACTGCTGAAATAGCATAGAAACTCTTAGAGAAGAAATTCAAAGTGCTCTTTTTTTTCTGAATTATTATGTCTAGCATTATACTAAATTATTTGTACAGGCAAATTAATGTGTTAAAATTTTTATAGGAAGGAACAAGTTCAGAATATCAGAAATGATAAAAATTAGATGGAATTTTAAAATATGAATATAAACTTTAAAAATAAATGATGATTATGGAAACTAAATGATTGGTACAAACACTTCTCTCAATGGTGTATACTTGGATTTTTTTCTAGCCAGAACTGTGTGTGCTTGCATGTATGTGTATGTTTTATATATAAGATGAGTTTCACAGTGTGTTGCTTGGAATATTCCCTAAGACTAAAGGTATAGTTTTGCACCATAAAAGTAGCTTTTGGTAAAAAAATTTTCTTGCATCATGCATCACAGAAAAAGTAGCTAGAATAATTTGGCATCTCTCTTATGTTTTATTAATTCCAAAAGACATTTTGATTTTTGAATCTATGATTGGATTTTTGGATCAAACTATTTGAAAAAATCATTATTTCCTCTCATTTTTTGGCCAGGCATATAAAATTAATTTTGCTAATTAAAAATATGAGTTTATAAGTAATCGTATTGTTTTAAACTGACAGTGATTAAAATGTTTCATGCATCTGGATTTCAAATCTTGTTTGAATTTATAGTCGCTACTTTTTTTTTTTTTCTTAGATGAAGGCTTCCCTGTCCCCCAGGCTGTAGTGCAGTGGCATGATCTTGCCCACTGCAACCTCTGCTTCCCAGGTTCAAGTGATTCTCCTGCCTCAGCCTCCAGAGTAGCTGGGATTACAGGTGCCCACCGCCATGCCTGGCTAATTTTTTTTTTTTTTTTTTTGTATTTTTAGTAGAGACAGGATTTTGCCTTGTTGGCCAGGCTAGTCTTGAACTCCTGACCTCAAGAGATACACCCATCTTGGCCTCCCAAAGTGATTACAGGCATGAGCTACTGCACCCAGCCAGCTACATGGTTTTTTTGAAAACCAGACTGTGACATAGATTCTAGTTTATTTCTTGTTTTGTTTTCTTACAGATAATGGAATTGTGCTGAAAGTAATCACAATTTACAACCAAGAAATGGAATCAATGGAAGAAGTAATTCTAGAAGAACTTCAGATATTCAAGGTATTTAAAGTAAAAAATACAGACCAAATTTATGCACTACAACTACAAGTGAGATGTAAATAGGAAAGATACTATATCCATTTTTTTCCCCTAACAGTTGTGTTGTGGATTCAGAGCTAATACAAGTGAAGAATTATTTCAAATTCTAATGCATCTGTTTGATTGTTACAGACTTTTCAAATGAGAGATCAATATTTACCTAGCATGGAAAGAATTTCAGTGAATAAACTGTGACTATAAAGAAACAACATTCATACTACATATAATTTTCAGAGCCAGTATTACAGTCACATCTTGTAGAAAAGTCCTATCAATACTGACAAAAAAAAATACATTTTCATATCGTGAACATTGTGGCAACATAAGCATCCTGCTTTTTATTAAGTGCATTAATTATACAAAGAATTTACTAAAAAAAACAATAGAAAATGATAATAAAAAGACATGAGCAAACACATATGCAGATACACTTACATACATAGGTGCATGTGTGTATACATGTGTATGTGTGTATACACATATATGTGTGCATATATATATAAACACGCATATGCACTTACACACACACATGCACATATCAAATCGTATCATTTGCAGCAGTTTTGGTCTTTAAAGTCGTTGTAACACTGAACTAGTGAATACTGACCACTACTCCCATGGGAAATACAAGGTTATGTTCCAGCAAATTTCTATTTATAACATAATTATCAACAGATCAATACGTAACCTTCTTTTATGTGTGTTTGTGTTTAAAGACACCTTATTTAATATATATTGCTGGTGGACTAACATTGAACTCACAGCCGACAGCACTATAATCCATGCCTGAATGAAGCTTATCTAAGGAAAGTGTTTCCAACGTTAAGGCACAGCACAGCTTTTTTGAGTTTAGGAACATTAAACAGCACTTCAGCGCTATGCTCGGGGGCCATTTTAAAAACAAAACATCAACAAAAAGCACAGACATGTGAAAACCTTGGCACTACATAGTCCATGAAAAAGGTATTTATTTACACTGTGAAAGCTGAAACAAGAAGGCAGAGTGACACCTTGTTTCATCTCAGCTGGGAATGTGCATGTCCTGTGACTCAAATTTTTTGCCGCTCTGAGCATGCGTGTGCCCATGAGTTAAAAACACAGAATGTCTTGATATTGGGGTTGCAACTAATTTTAGCAAGTAGGCTAATTTGCAAATACAGAGTCTGTGAATAACAAAGATTGGCTCTATATGTTTATGATGGGTAGATGTGAAAAGACTTTATAAATGAGAAGCAGTACATTTTTTCCTTTGCTGTACTAGAACACAGGCTCCCTAGAGCCACACCCAAAGCTAACCACCATTCTATATCAACCAGAGCAGCTATGCTTTTGTTTATTTTGCACTCTGGGACTCTACATAAGATTTCATTTCATGTTATAAACTGAAATATGTTTAATATTCACTCACCACAGTGTTTTATGCATGAAAACTCTTAAGAAACATTGTTGCCTGAATGAATGTATGAAAGCATAAAGATTCGGTAGTTTAAAGTAAAAATAAAAAATAAAAATAACACTGACATAGAGGATCAAATGTTCCCTTTTAACAAACAGCTTTTCAAAGGATAATCATCCCCAGAGTGGATTTCACCTGTCTTGTGGTTTTCCACTTGCACAGCTGATCTGAGTTTATTGTGCTCCTTAGGGATGCACTAGCCTTAACAATCCAAAAACAACATATTGGTTCCCAAAGCTATGGTACAAATTGTCCTTCCTCTGGTGCAGTTCTAAGAAAATCAGGTTATTCATCTCGTTCAAAGAATCCTGGGTTGATTGTGATTCACCATGATCACTCCAACAGAAAAATATTTTGTTTAGGTTTGGGTTCAAATGATTAAAATCACCTGGTTTATTAGCAATAACACCTATTGAAAGACAAAATAGTTTCATTTTAATGATTCAATTATTTTAATAGAAAGAACATTCTGACTTTATTATTTTATTTAAAGATACTTGAGTTTCCAAAGCACAAGTAATATTCAAATGCAAATTCAAAAATAATATTCCAGAGACAAACAGTAGGCTGGTTAGATTTCCTGCTGCTCTTCTCATCTGCATATCTGCCCACCCCGTTAGAAAAAAGTTTTTAAAGCTGTATTTTAATTGCATTTGCATAGTGATTTACTAAAATGAAAGCTATACAGTACTTAACACAGAACCACTTATATAAGTAATGTAATTTCAGGAGTTTACAGCCATATTAAGGTAAATGTTTTTATACTATTTTCTTAAAAATGAAACCTTTTTTAAAATTTCAGGATCCGGTTCCTATTATTTCTATGGAGATTTCTTCAAAGCGGGTAAGTTCTGTGTGTGTGTGTGTGTGTGTGTGTGTGTGTAGGTGTGTGTAGGTGTGTGTGTTCTATATGTAAGCTAAGGTCAAAGGATATGAGAACATTAGTACATGTGCTTTAATATGAACTTATTACAGTTTTATTTTTCTTTTATTACTTTTTTATTGTAGTAAGAACTTTTAACATGTGATCTACCCTGTTAACAAAATATTAAATGTACAATACATGTTAAATGGCTATAGGTACAGTGTTATACTGCAGACCTCTAAACCTTATTAATCTTGTTTGACTGAAACTTTATGTCCATTGATTGATTCTGACAAAAGTTTATCATGATTTATATGATACATGTTTTCATTTTCTATCTCTATAGAAAAGAAGATGAGAGTAGTTTTACTTCTACAATCATGATAACACTTTATTCCATGGTTATTTTTCACTAATGTTTTTCAAAAACAATGGTAACAGTGATAATCCAATAGTGTGCAAGAACAATGATAATCCAATAGTGTGCAAGGAAACACACCTCCTTTCCACTTCACTGAAATCAGTTTGGTGTAAACTTCTTTAGAAACAGTTGTTGCATATATTGCTCCAAATTTATTTATAAATAATCCTTCATGTTCAGGCAAAAGGAAAGATATGATATTAAATGTTCAGCTACTTGTTCTGTAGTTAGATAGATAGATATGCACATCACTCTTCTAAATGTTATGTCAATATTTAAAAGACTATTTGCTTTCCAAATCTCTTATTAATTGTTTTTATAGATTTGTTTTCTGTTTCTGAGATAAAGTCTCACTGTGTCACCCAGGCTGGAGTTCAGTGGTGCAATTACAGCTCACTGCAAACTCAACCTCCCCAGGCTCGGGTCATCCTTCCATGTCAGCCTCCTGAGTAGCTGAGACCACAGGCACATACTCCCAGCTAATTTTTGTATTTTTTGTAGAGACAGGGTTTCGCCATGTTGCCCAGGCTGGTCTCAAACTCCTGGGCTCAAGCAATTTACCTGCGTTAGCCTCCCAAAGTGCTGGGATTACAGACATAAGCCACTACAGGCATAAACCCGGCTGTTTCTATAGATCTTCAAAGGAAGATCCACAGTGTTGGATAATGCAAGATAATGAACAGAGCTTCTTGAGTTCTTGTCAAGTTCAGTGTAGCAATTTTGGTACTCCTACATGTATGTCTATGAATGTTTCTCAAATATTAGAGAAATGAAAGTATAAATATTCTATTATCTATATTGAACAACAGCTATAATTTTATTTATTTATTTATTTATTTTTTATTTACTTATTTTTTTTTTGAGACGGAGTTTCTCTCTTGTCGCCCAGGTTCCACCTCCGCATCCTAGGTTCAAGCAATTCTCCTGCCTTAACCTCCAGAGTAGCTGAGATTACAGGCACCCGACACCATGCCTGGCTAATTTTTTGTATTTTTAGTAGAGATGGGGTTTTGCCATGTTGTGCAGGCTGGTCTCAAACTCCTGAAACTGCTAATTTAAGTGAATTAAATTTAAGTGAATTTTTTCTGAGGTGATTGTGTGTAAATGTGAAAACTAGGTGTAATAACTCAGTGAAAGTTTTGTCCATTTCTGCTAGTGACCTCTTTCTGATTTCTGCAGCAACAGCTGTATATTGGATCTGCTTCTGCTGTGGCTCAAGTCAGATTCCATCACTGTGACATGTATGGAAGTGCTTGTGCTGACTGCTGCCTGGCTCGAGACCCTTACTGTGCCTGGGATGGCATATCCTGCTCCCGGTATTACCCAACAGGCACACATGCAAAAAGGTGAGATGTGATACCTGATTAACTATTTCCCTTGCTTAGGAAAACCCTAATGCTTTTTTTTTTTTTAACTTGAAGTTTTCCAGAAAATACCTGTATTAATTATTGTGTACAGAGACTGGAGCTGAACATGCTGTTGACCTTTTATTTTTTCACCCAGGTTTGAGTCAGTTTTTCCCTCTTTTGAAACTTTTTCTGCAAGACATGAAATGAGTTCAGATAAACTTAAAATGTGGAAATGGCAAGCCACCACACATGAGAGATTCAAAGACTTAAAAGGAAAATAAATAAAGAAATTCTAAAATACATCTTGCATTTGCCCCATGTCCTCTCTACCAGCTGGTCTTCATTTATTTCATTTTGAAAGTGAATATTTTAACTCCTAGGCAAATGCATGACCTGTATAATTAATGAAATGTGTGATTTAATTCAACACAAATGAAAGGTACTTAAAGACCTCCAAACTCCAGTGCCTACAGTCTGTGAGGTCATTGCAATTTCCTACAGAAGGTAAATCCCAGGATTCTTTAAGCAGAGATCTTGAGGTGCAGTTAAGTATTTTGAAGAATAAGGATATCTCTTCACTCAAGCCATGTGAAGTTTTGCATTCTTTGTGGAAATACCTCAGGAAAAAAGTATTTTTATTTCTTAGAGAATAAGCAGTTTCTTTCTCGCAATAAAATGACCAAAGACAAAATAAAGCAAACAATAGAAGTATAGACAATTTTCCTACTGAAAAACAGTTTGTATTAATTTCAATTATTTTTATTATTTAACTTTGGGTTACTTTTCTGTAAACATTTTTCAGAATATAATTTAACCCAATTTAGTGTAGTTCTTGTATTACAGGTTCAAATATATAGCAGGATCTCATTAAAACTTCACTAATTCAAAACTTTCGTTAATTTTACTTGAGATAAATTAACACTCCAGTGAGTATTTTTAAAAAATGATAAAATAAGCGGATAGTAAAATTATGCTTTGAGAGGACATTTCTGAACTAAATTTACCAACTGTATTAAAGAATTGAGCAAATTAATTGATTTTGCAGAAGTGCTTGTTGATGTTTGAAAACAATTCTTGTAGATATAGTCATGTAATTATTTGAAAATATTAATTATTAGTGTATTCACCTCTTAAGCCAATTAGTGTACTATGTGCAAGGGACATGAAGAAACAAGCATAACCTCTTGTCTAAAGGAAATTGGAACCTAAAGTGAAGAATGGAATTGTAGATAATGATAGTAGTAGCTTGCTATTGAGTACTTACTATGAATGAGCTACTGGATTAAGAGCAATGCATATAATACTTTATTTAATTCTCAAAATAATCTGACTTTTGAGCTTAATCTTGAAGGTAGAGATATAAGAAGATTCCAGTCAAAGGGAATTAATTGTCTGCACAAAGAAACAGAATGCTTAAAAACAAGCATGCCGTACCATGGGTCAGGAGTGAAATAGAAGAATATGAGAGTAGAATGTGAATTTAACCACAAATAACAGCATTAATTATTTTATTGTCATTAGCAACAATAAAAATGTTTACAAGCCTTGCACCAAATGCTTATGAATGACAGGGTTTTGTGTTAGGCATGCAGTAGTGATAATGAATTTTAATTGAGCAGTTTCCATAGTTAATTTTTTTATATGGTGCATCTTTTAACAGTGTACCGCCCTAAGCTTGTTAATACAGTAGATGTGGTGGACAAAAAGAGTTACTTAGAAAAAGTCAAGTGAATGAGAAAAATAGTAGACAGGAAGGCATGAAATGCTGGAATCAGAAGCCATGCTCGTAAATGAATTAGTTCAGTTCAGCGACATGTAATGGAGATCTTTCAGTGGTGTCAAATTCTTTTGAACCATCACTCACCCCTGGAGGAGAACTTTTTGGATAAGTTCCAACACATGAAGGTAAAATAGTTTGCTTTTATAGCAGATCATTTTTGCTTCAGACCTGAATAGAAGCAGAAATTAAAAACAGGTCATTAAAATAAATACTTTTCTGCTCAAAGAGTGAAAATGAGTCAACAGGGGAAAAACATTAATTCACAATCCAAACCACTTGTTTAAAATGATCTTCCAAAATACACTATGGTTTATAATGCTAGAATCTTATTCTTCCCCTTGCTCTTGTATTTTGTCTATTTCCAGTGTTCTCTTTAAAAATGTCTAAGAGACTGGAGATATAAGAATAATACGCAACTTTGAGAATGAAAGCAACTTTGTTCACCTTTCTGAAACTTCTCCATACATATATAATGTAAATATGTAATATACATGTATGTGTGTAGATATGTATATATGCAACACACACATATGTGTGTATATGCAATACACACACATATGTGTGCATATATGCAATACACACACGTGTGCATATATGCAATACACACACGTGTGCATATATGCCATATACACACGTGTGCATATATGTAATATATATGTGCATATATGTATATATGTAATACATACACGTGTGTATATATGTAATATACAGGTGTATATGTGTATACATGTGATATATACACGTGTATATGTGTATACATGTGATATATACACGTGTATATGTGTATGTATGTAATATATACATGTGTATGTATGTATACCTGTAATATATACATATATGTGTGTATGTGTATATGTAATATATACATATATGTGTGTATGTATATATGTATACTGAAATAAAGGACAACTATACTGGGATAGTATAAAACAAACTGAAACCTTGCTAGAGAGTGTGATATCTTTCTTTTTAAATGTATGTTTCCAATAACTTTCAGCGATATTTTTGCACTCAGTTCTTGACATTGCTTATCTAGAATTATTTGATTGTAGCTTCCTTATCCTCATATCACTTGTATAATAATCTTTATACAACACCATCTTGGCAAAGTGGAAGCCGTTTCTCATTTTATTGATTTTATTCCTATCCATTATTCATTATTGCTAATCAGGCTTTAGGTTCTCAATATAGAAGCAACACTCAAAAAAGTGAGGGATTAACAACAGCATTTTAATTCTCATCTAGATCTGCTATTAGTTGTATAATAGTTCTACATACTAGTATAAAACAATATAGAATCATACAACTTTCTACTTTTGCTTGTTATTTTTTCATAAGCTCTATTTTCAATCTAGTTCAGTAGAATGATACATGTGGCAGATCTAATATTACCTTTGTAAAATCTCAGGTTTTTAGGTAAGGTTTTCTAATCAGCAATCTCTACATTAAAAAAACAAACTAAAACTAAAACATACTTTTGTACACAGGTCATAATCCCAAAAATTGATTGGAGATGTTGATCTGCCCTAGTTTTCAATATCTATTAATTTGTTAAATAAGATCTGAACTCCTGTGTGAGAAAGCACTTGATCTCTTGAAATAGCATTCTATTATTGCTATTTAGAGACAGTAAGGACATCCTAGAATGAAAAAAAAAGAGACTGAAATAGATTTTAGGTGTCATTTTACCACCTCTATTTTACAAGAGAGGACACAAAAAGCCAGGAAATGGAGGAAATATGCATAAGATCATACAGAACATTAGTGGTGGTATTGGGAATTGAATCTGGTTCACTCTTCCAAATTTCATCATTGCATATGGTTAAAGCATCTCATTGTCACTTTGGGAGCTATGCTATCACCCTCTAGGGTAAAACTTCTGCTTTGCCTTCTGTTTTTCCCTCAGTCTTGAAGAAATGCCCTGAATTAGAGAAGCAAGTGGTATTTTCCACCTTTATGTAATACTTCTATTTTAATCTCTAAGCTAAATTAAGTATGCCAGGGTTCTGGATTTTAGAATTTCAGTGCTATTAATACTAATGATAATTCTCATTGTTTAATTCCTCAGAAAAAAATGCTTACATATGAAATCATTTTATACATAATGTTATATATTTAAAGATATATGTATATTTTCTGTTTGTTTGTTTTGTTTTTTTGAGATGGAGTCTCACTTCGTTGCCATGCTGGAGTGCAGTGGTGCAAACTTGGCTCACTGCAACCTTCACCTCCCAGTTTCAGGCGATTCTCCTGTCTCAGTCTCCTGAGGAGCTGGGACTACAGTTGCACACCACCACGCCCGACTAATTTTTGTATTTTTAGTAGAGATGGGGTTTCACCATGTTGGTCAGTCTGGTCTCGAAATCCTGACCTCGTGATCCACCCGTCTTGGCCTCCCAAAGTGCTAGGATTACAGGCATGAGCCACTATGCCCGGCTAATGTTTTTACTTATATTCAAAACATTATATTATATATATATATTCTTGAATCACACACACATATAATGTTTTATATATATTCAAAATATATGTATATTACATATATTCTGAAATTATATATATATAATGTTATATATATATATATAAACATATATATTCTGGAATTTCTCCACAGATACAGAATATTGTATTTTTTTCAGTTATATATCTAAACAATCTATGAAATTAAAACAACACTAGAAATGACTCTAATTATATAGGCAGATTGAGGGGGAAATACTAATATTTATTGAGTCCCACTAGATGCACAAAATCCTGCTAAACATGAAGAACACACTATCACATTGAATAGAGGCGTGCACTTCCTCAATGTTATATCTGAATAAAAGTAAGCTGACTACAGTATATTATTAGTTTATGTCCTATTTTTAGAAATTCTATTTGTACTAATTGATTATAATGGCCATAGAACAAACTATTTGGATTTTAACACCTTTTTCATTTGCACTTTATTATATATGGGAGTTTTATACTCAAAATAACTGTTTTGTACTCAATAAATACTTTACTTCAAATCCCATTGTCTTTCTCTGCTCAAATACTTTACCATTCAAGACATTCTCAAACTAGAAGATTTCTTATTGAACTAAATTTTTAACAAAAAGTAAAGAGAAATATATTCCATTGTTTGAATTTCCAGAATTCAACATTATGTAAATAAAGAACAGGGTAACATAGATCTTAACTACTGAAGAATATATAATGGAAATATGAAAAACTATGAAACCTGGATTTTATTCTTATTTCATATGAATGATCATTTTTTTCAGTAGCAGAATACTACTTGTATATTTAATGCAATTGGCTGCATTTTAAAGTCTGGAAAATTGAAAATATGAACATCTAAATGCATTTACTTTCTTTCAGGCGTTTCCGGAGACAAGATGTTCGACATGGAAATGCAGCTCAGCAGTGCTTTGGACAACAGTTTGTTGGTAATCCATAGAAAATCAGTTGTTCTGGGTTACTCAGAGAATACATTGAACATAAACTGCAAACTTCTTAAAAAGAGTCCTTTTTTCCTTCGTGATTCATGTATACTAGAACAATATAATAAGTATTCTTTTTCTCTGACATGTAGTTAAAATTTTGAAAATTTGACATCTAATTTTTACCTGATTAGGAAAATAAGTTTTATGTACTACCACCAAGCTTTATTATTAAACTAATTATTAAAACAAAGAAACCCTAGAACAAGAGCAAGAATGCTGCACACTTCAGGTGGTTGATGCCACAGTGACTCTTATGACTTACCTCTTTATCTCATACTGGGGACTATCTTCACCATGTTACGTAGCTTCTGGTGATTTTATCAACAGGTATTACTTCTATCAAGTCATCTCCTAAGCTTTGGGATAGATAAAGTGAAAAAGCTTTTACTCTTTTATCTAAGTTGACCAAGCTTAGGGCTGGGGTTGGTGGTTCAATAAAGGTGATAGGGTGGTGGTATCTGATGGGTAAAGAATGCAGGAAATCTCATCTTTAGGCAAAAGTAAGGAATATAAGAAAGAACTTCTCTGTTAACTCCTGACTCTTTCTATTATGGTAGTGATTGTTGAATAGGCTGTATTTAATGTCACTAAGCTCACTAGGAAGTAATAATAAGAAGGGACACCATAAATGAGAAACCAGCGGTGGCTATACACAGAGCCAGAGACTGTGCTCCAGCATCACTTTGTTGGACGCCAGGCTGACTCAGGATTCAGTGGAGGACTCAAGCCTCTGGGAATACTGGCAAGAGAAAAGTAGGACCTTCATCTTAGGGAAGTTTAGGGGTCAGTTCTGAAGGTGAGTAGGATTCAGGCATAGGAAAAATAAATCCAGGGGTCCAGTTATTGAATTTGTCTTAGTTTAAAATAAAGAAAGAATAATCCTGCTTGCTTTTATTCCCTACTGTGGCTAAGTGTACTTGCCTGTATGCAAATTTGAGTTCAAGTCCAGTAAGAGCCTTTCTGGTCCAAGACACAGATTATAATCAAGCTTAATTTCACAAAGTCCCTGTTTCAGTCTCATATTCTCTTCTCACTGCAGCAGCCCAACACCCAGATAAATGCAATCCCTTGTCAAGATATAATCCACATTTGTGTTTATGTAGTGGCATTTTGCCTGCGTTTCTGGTTTCTGCTTTTGTTTGTAACCACGAATTTTGTTCTGTGCTTTGGAGTTCCCTTTCTCTTCCCTCAATAGAGGTTGCAATAGACTTTCCATGAGTTTAGCACTGATGCTTCTTACTGTCTTGACTATCCTGTCCTATCCTTTGGAACCAGACTCTCAGTTACCTACTTCTGTCCCACCCCATAGCCTGCTTGCTTGTTTCATGCCTAAATTTTGGTATGCCACTATTTCTAAATAATTCCTTTAAATTACCTTTTACAGAAATAAGCAATAAGTAATGAGTTAATCATGTTACTGCAGGGATCTAAATAATGTTTGAAAAATTTATTTACCTATAAAATCTAAGTCTCAAAGATGGCATTCATGTTCCTGTTGTAGGGGATGCTTTGGATAAGACTGAAGAACATCTGGCTTATGGCATAGAGAACAACAGTACTTTGCTGGAATGTACCCCACGATCTTTACAAGCAAAAGTTATCTGGTTTGTACAGAAAGGACGTGAGACAAGAAAAGAGGAGGTAATTCATAGCTGCACATTCAAAACATAGTGTTTTGCATATAGTGTGTGATCAGTAAATACATGATTTATTTGGATGCTGAAAAATGAAGCTAGCTGTTGTACTATGCATGCCTTATTTAAAAAGTCAGTTTTATTTGTTATGTGTGATTTATATACACACAAGAATTTACATATATATATATAGATTTTATGTACATATACTATATAAATATATATGCTATACACATACATAGAAATCATTAATTTGGATCTTGGAAATAAGAATTTTTTAAAGAGGTACTTATAACTCATGATTTTATGGTCATGTTGTCAAAATGATAGTCTTAAATCGTGACCCCCAAGGCAATGTCGTAGAGAAATAGCAAAACTTAATTATCATTAACACATATGTCGTAGACATATGAATAATAATAGAATTAAAATAACAACACAGCTACAACATTAAGCTCATTGTATAAGAAAATTTTTCAATCATGTATGAGATATTGACACAAGGGTTCTTAACCGCTGGGAACAAAGGAAAGACCCCCAGTCTTTCATCCTTTTTAGCAGTTGTAGTGGTGGAGCTTGTATTTCTGTCATCATCTAAATGATGGGAGAGGAATGACTTGGATGCTTGTAGACATGGAAGGATAGGCAGCTTTAAAGCACATGTGTAGAATAGGAGGCAGTTACTGGATAAAAGAATGTGAGTCAAGGGCTGTCTGTAGAAAGAGTCCAAGGCATAAAGAGGTCCAGGGCATAAAGCAGTTAGGTAAAGCAGATCATGGTGATGTAGGCTTCGAACTCAGTTTCACAAAAGTGGAATTACAAAGATAGCAAGTAGAAAAAAAAATGGATATTTTAGAGGGAGAAAGAATATTGAACATTGAATGATGAATATTGAAAAAATGATCCTTGGTAAAGAAAAGGTTGCAAGTTGAATCCTGAAAATAAGTTCTAGAGACCTGCCTCTATTACAGAGAAGAGGTAATAGGTGCATTTTGGATAGAGAGTGAATCAATGGAAGGCTTCACCTCGTTTTGGCACTGGAGACTAAACATTTGTCATTGGAACACAAAATTACTGATTCCAAATGCGGAACACTTTGAACTTTTTATTCCTTTTTTCCTAGCCTATCGTGAAATTTAAAACCTAACATGTTTTTAGATCAAAATCATACAGTACATTCTGGGAGATAATTAAATTTGTAAATCCTTGGTTCTCTGGATAGGTTTTAGAAAGAAAGTGTCACCTCAACTTAACAAAGTCTATTAGAAATAATATAGAAATGCAATCAGGAAAGGAAAATTCTCTTCATGATGTCATAAGAATAAACACATGTCCAAAAATGTACAGCATATTGCACTGAGTTAAATTGTTGATTTAGTATTAAAGTATTTTCCACTTCACAAATCTGAGGTGAAATGGCTTTTTAAATTCCACCTAATTCCCTTGGCAGAAAAGAACCTGGTAATCTTCCATAGTTCCTCCAAGCTGAATGGCTTCAGAAGACAGTGAAGTAATTCTTTTATCAGTGGTTTTCCTCACTCTGTATGTTCTGTTTCTAATTTGGAACTCACCATAATCTGCCTCATTTGGAAATCTTTACCAAATCATTTGACGTGCTGAATCCATCAATGTTCAATTATAAGGTTCTTTCTCATATTGTTCATATAATCTACTTCTCCATTCCTATAATTTTTAGTACCTATTTTCAACTACATTCAAATTTCCCCAACTAATATATTTGCTGATATTTGGACTTTGAATTTACTCTTTGCATCAAAAGTTATGCCATAATCAGCTAATATTAATACTTGGCTTTTATGGGCCTAGCTATATATGGATTGATTTATTCACAATATAAAACAGGACAAAACACAAAATTCTGACATTATTAAAGGCTGAATATACATGATGTATACACAAAGCAGAATAACTTTGCATGTGAGTTCTTAATTTTATTTAATAACAATTTTTGCACTATTGCCATTTATATGTCTCTTTTTTGTGAAACATAATTACTTTCTTATCAAATCTTTATTTTGATAAGAAATCACTTTCTTATCAAATCTAGACCATTTTAAAGGATATTTATTTTCACCTAGTTAATTCTTACCTCCTGCATAAATGCTTTATTGAGTACCCCTGACGATGCTCATCAAGGTTCATCTCTGATGCTACAAGGAGAAGTCATTAAATTATCAGACCACAGAGTATACACATCTTCCTTTTATTTAACTGAAATTTTTGATTCTGTAATGTCTGCCTGTTCAGATTCAAACTCAGCCCTCTGGAGTTATCCAGAAGCAACATATTCATGTGGATACAGTTTTTGCCCAAATTAACCTTTAGAAACTGAATTAATCTTTAGAAACATACCTGAATTGTTAGAAAGCACTTAGAAACTCAATTATCTACTTTCTAAACTCTGGATTTTAGTGGTTCTCTCAAATATGCGTTTTATAGACTCCTGCTTTCTTAAACAAAGCAAATGGAATAAAATCTCTATATATTTTATTAATTCTATAAGTATTTATTGAAAGCCAACTTTTCTAGATACTTCATAGGGAGCATTTTCCCTTGACTTGTAGACCTTATTAATTATAATTAAGTAATAATAAGTTACTATGAATTATAAATGTAAATTAAATCTATAAGATACTATATATAGCATCAATTATTATGATATCCTGAGGGAAAAGAGACTTAATAAACAGAATTGATAACTGAGGCTATTATTTATATGTACCTATATGTACCTACTGCAAACAGGAACTGAGTAGGTACCAGGTTATTCCTAGATCTCACAACTGCATGTTAGACATAATTTTCTTCATCTTACACATGCAGAAACTAAAACTCAGGCAGTTATAGCTCATACACAAGGTTAGGGGCAGACCTGATGTTTGAACTCAGGTATTCCTGACTCAAAAGCTGTGCTGTTTCACATTCATTGTTACAGTACCAAGGACTGTTCTATGTGCATTTTATGGAATCTACCATTTTATTATAAAGAATCGGTTTATAGATGAGGTAACTGAGGCATAGGATATTTAATAACTCCCATGGTTACTTACAGCTAGTAAAGTAGGTTCAAATCCAGGTGTCTATGTAATTTCTACTAAAACACAAAATCTTCTGAAATCAAAATTCTAAATACAGCTTCAGATGCTTTGGGACATAAAACAAATGGAAAACTGCTTATAGCAGAAGTTCTGGGATTCAATTTCTAAAAAATGCTCCTGATGTCAGATTGATCCTTATATAGATTTTTCTTTGTCAGAGTTGAGTGGAGCATGCTGCTGCAGCCTTGATGACAAAGGCACTACTCCTCATTGTCAGATGTCAGAGAACCTGCCCATAATTTGAACCATCCCCACTCTAAGCACTGATGCCATGAACCATTGTAACACAACATACACAATATGGACATCAATGTATTTCCATTCTCAAATTGCCTTTTCAAGCTTCTACTATATGCCTATTGGTGGTAAAAGATGACTTCTGTATCAAAGAAAATGTGAGCCACCATTTGAGCCTATGTAAATATAAAATACAGAGTATTCCATCTCATTTTACTGGGTGTTTTTTCACTGAAAGAAATGTTTTATTCATTTGTTTGAATTTATTTATTAAGCACTTACTATGTCCTGCTTTATAGAACTTATATTCTGAAGAACGTGGAAAGAAAATAATAACAATAATGACTAAGAATGATATTAAATATGTCAGATAATGATAAAGAAAAAAATGCAAAGGAGATTAAATTATAGGGGCAGGTTGGAATTTTAAAAGGGTGGCCATAGAAGGCCTCACTAAGAAGGTCACCATAAAAGTGACATTTGGAAAAAAAATCTGAAAAAAGTGAGGGCATAGATCATGTAACAGTATGAGATAAAAACTTTCTGGACAATGGGAACAGCAGATGCTAAGACTCTTGAGCTAGGAGCATATGTGATATACTCAAAGAACAGCTGAGTGAAGAGCAGTGTGGCTGGAGGTTAGTGAGCATTAGGGACACTAATAGACTATGCATCAGAGAGGTGAGGTCAAGGAAAAGCTCATGCATGGACCTATAGCCATTTCATAGGGTTTTGGTGTTTTGAATTAAAAAGGAAACCATTGTGTATTTTCGGCAGAGCTGTGACATCATTAACATTTGTATTTAAAAAGATCACTTTGGTTATTGTATTAAGATTATAGTATGTTGGGGTGGGGATAAAGGTGAAAGTAGGTAGTCATTGAGGTGATAGGAACACACAGTATTAAGTATAAATCTTCATGCTTAAAGACAACTCCTAATGTGTTCATGCCTTCAAGACCAGATGATTTGCAAGTGATTGCCTCATACACATTGTAGCAATGTGCTTTGCTATATTTTTCACTATTAAGAAATGTGAAGGCTGTTTAACATCTCAGATGGAGTACTATTTTGGACCTTCTGTTCTCTTCTCTCTGTTTAACTGTCTGCAATTGGTGTTTTGAACTCAATAAATATCTACTCAGAGCCTACTTTAATAGGCAATGAATAAATCATGATCTTAGCTCTTGTGAAGTTTACAGTCTTGTAATAAAGACAAGAGTGCAAACAGATAATTATATGTGTTCCTTAAAGATTCTGTTGAAACCAAGGAAAAAGAAAATTGTCTCAACCAAGAGATTGGGTAGGGAGGTGGCATAATAACCAACT
Source organism: Pongo abelii (assembly GCF_028885655.2). Classification (NCBI taxonomy): domain Eukaryota; kingdom Metazoa; phylum Chordata; class Mammalia; order Primates; family Hominidae; genus Pongo; species Pongo abelii. The sequence continues at coordinate 93,122,301 of NC_071991.2, forward strand.
GGGAAACGATTCATGGCAGAGATGACATTTGAGCCACATCTTAAAGGATGAGTAGAGGGTAATTAGTAGAGAGAACAATGTTAGCTTATGTTATGAAGATGAAAAACAACATGGTACATGTAAATCATGTTTGGAAATGAGGATGCAAAAATGAGTAGACAGATCAAGGAATCCATTTCAGTTTGTCTCTTAGCCAATGTGAACAACTTAGCTTGACTGTGTACACAAATTATTCTAGAAACTGGCACACAGACTTAGGAGATAAATAGAATGTCAAGAACGTTTAGGATGATATTTCAATAGTCATTGAAAAGATTTTGTGCCACATGAACTAAACAGTATTAGTAGAAAGGGAGAAGACAGGTTTCAATCTTTATGAGATAATATTAAGTGGATTTCATATTTGAGATAAAAGAGAAGCAATCACAAAATATTCACATGTTTATTGTTTGAGTGTCTGTGTGGCTAATGGCACAGTAACATGATTCCAATAATACAGGAGAAAAAGCACGTTTGGGAGAAAGTTGTTGAGTTAACTTTTGGCTGTGTTGAATTGGAAGCTCTTATAAATCATTCAGGTGGAGCTGTCCTGCTGTGTATCTGTGTTAAGGAATATAAAACCCAATGGAAGATTTGGCATGGCAAGAGATGTTGGAGAGGCATCAGCAAAAATGTAGTAATCAATTTCAGGGGAATTAATAAAAGTAAGAACAATATAACACCAATCAGTACTTAAATATGACTTACTGTGTACCAAGCATGATTAATATTTTTAATCCTTGCAACAGTCCCATGAGGGAGATATTTTTATTGTTTCTACTTTACAGATTTAAAAAATTGAAGCACAGAGAGACTGAGTTACTTGGGTAGGATTACACAGCTTGTGAAGCCAGTTTGCATTTGAGCCCAGACAGTCTGGTTTTAATTTGGGGCCCTTAGAGAAAATGCAGTGATGCCTCCTCTAGTATAGCTTACCTTAGAGAGTGATGAAATAAAAAGCAAAGTGAACTAACTCCAAAAGCAAGGGGAAAACACATATTTAAGGAAAAGTTAGAAGACAAACTAAAAAAGAGAAAGTAAAAGTAGAAAATAAGTTGTAATTATAGTTAGCTTTCATTTAGTGCTTACTATATGCCATGCTATTCTAAGTGCTTTATATGTAGTAACTTATTTAGAACTAACAAAATTTCTCTGAGGTAGCTAGTAGTTTTTAAATTACTTTTACAAATTTGGGGGTTACAGGTGCATATTTATTACATTGCATAGTGGTGAGTCTGGCCTTTTAGTATACCCATCACCCAAATAGTGAGCATTATACCCAATAGGTAATTTTTCAATCCTCATCTACCTCTCACCCTCCCACATTTTGGAGCCTCCAGCATCTAGTATTCCACTCTATATGTCCAACTGTACTCACTGTTTAGCTTCCATTTATAAGTGAGAGTGCAGTATTTGACTTTCTGTTTGAGTTATTTCACTTACGATAATGTCCTCCAGTTCCATCCATGTTGCTATGAAAGACATTATTTCATTCATTTTTAATGGCTGAGTAGTATTCCATAGCACATATATGCCACATTTTCTTTATCCAATCATCCATTGACAGACATTCAGGTTGATTCCATATCTTTACTGCTGTGAATAATGCTGTGATAAACATATGAATGGAGGTATCATTTTGGTATAATGAGTTCTTTCCCTTTGGGTACATTCCTAGTAGTGGGGTTGCTAGATTGAATGGTAATCCTATTTTTAGTTCTTTGAGAAATCTACATTGTTTTTCATAAAGGTTGTGCTAATTTACTAAAGTTAAGTAAATGGCACAAAATACAAACTAGTTAGTACCTCTAGAGCTGTAAGGCTTAAATAAGTAGAAACAGTGAAGTTAGGAGGGTGTGGTGTAATAAAACCAGGAAAAAAGGAATTGGATAAGACATATTAAACAATATTCTTTGAACAATGCATAAAACGAGGAACAAGTTTCCAGGGATAATATGTTAAGTGGGATGTTAAGGCAGGATTCGTCTAATAACAGGTTAAATGATGAATGGTGCTGTTTTGAACCAGAAACTGCTAGTTTAGTGTACTCTACCAAAATATTTGAATGACAAAGAGAGAGATCCACAAAGGTAGACAAGAGTAGAAATAAATTTTGTTTTGTTTTCTTTTTAGTAAAAATGTGACTTGGTCATGTTTATAGGTTGAAAGGAAGTAGCTATAAAGAAGAAATGTGCAACTAGTTGATGAAGCAAAATAAAGAACATGTGGGAGAGAATATAATCACAGGCAAAATTTAAGGGGTAAATTCTTAGAAGGAAAACAGAGACTCTTCATTCTCTGAATTAGGAGAAAATAAAATGGTTCATTTATGTGGATAATGTAATTTCATCAACAGAAGTTAAGTTTAGCAGTTCCAAAGGTCTTCTATCTTTATTTAAATTCAGTGGCTATATATATTTCCACATATAGTTTTAATCTGAAATACAAGCCTAAATCTTCCTTCTATGAAGGGTGTATAAATCATTTTTTTCTGTAATAGCAGAGGACAAAACTGTTAAAATTATAGCCAGATCACCACTATACCCTGGTTTATGAAGACTCAATTTCTGCAATTCCACATACTTGAATTTATGAACCTTCATAATAATTGCAAAAATGTTAATACTGAATGACATCCCTAAGTGAAGAAATTCATTCTTGTTAAGACATATAGTTAAGGTCATATAGTTGAAGTATTTCTGTATGCATTTCTCTTTTTATAAAATGGATAAGCACTACATTTTAAAACTGAGTAAATGAAGGAAAATTTAAATATGCATTATTTATTTAAATGTAAATGTTTATTAGTGATTGTGTGTATTTGGAGTATGTTATTTTTAATCCATATTTTTTTAAAAAGTAGGTTCCCCTGAACCTGACAATTATTTAAAGCAGAAATTGAAAAACCAAAGACTTGAGGACCAAATCTGGCCCTCTGCCTATCGTAAATAAAATTGTATTTGAAAACTGCCACACCCATTTGTTTAGCTAATGTCTGTGGCTGTTTTTAGGCTACAATTGCAAAGTCGAGTAGTTACAACAGAGACCACAGGACTTGCAAAGCCAAAATTATTCACTATATAGCTCTTTACAGAAAAAAGTTTTTGATCCCTGATTTAAAGGCTGAAATGAAAATGCATACACAAGTAAAGCCCTATAAAATGAATATTATTGTGAAAAATGCCTCTAATTTTTGGGGAAAAAGTCTTTTTGTGTAAAAGTTAGCTCTCACTTTGTTCTGAAACTAAAACTAAAATTTCATTGCAATGGATTTTCAATAAAATCAAGCGATGTGAATAATTTCTTGGAATACATTCTTTTGGAGTTTAGTCATTTGCTGACAAAATCGAAGTATATCCCAAAGACACAATAAATGAGATTGAGTTCTAGGAGTGAGTTAAATCAATTTACACAAATCTCCTGTAGGGGAATTTGGGGGCAATCTCAAGACACATAAAATATAATCTATGCCTATTTCGGGGTGGTGTAAGGCAAACAAGAAAACTGCTGGCCCGTAAGACCAGCATTATAATTTGTAGATCTCTTTGGTAAGCATGAAAGAATTATTTTTTCCATGATCATTATTGATCTTTTTATCATGGATTCTCTATTTAAGAGAAAATATGTGTTTCTGTGTCTTAAAAATAAAGTGTATGACTTTAAAATAGTTAATTGTATGCATTATATAGACTGCTTACATAATGCACAAATATGCATGTTTATTGTAGTAAATGCAAAAAAGAATGTATATTGATGGAAAAACTCTTAAACTTTAATTGTGCTTTGCTATAAATGTTTTGTTTTACTCAATACCAAAATTGGCGTTTTTCAACTCTGCCTTCAGACCACCTACAAGGTAGAATAAATTCACCAAAGTCAATTAAACGCTGTTGAGTAATCTAATAACCATGGTTAGCTTATCAATGAGCAGCTCATTCCACATAACTTAGAGTTCATTGCCTCTGTGCTACATTTCTATAGTCTAAAATAAAACATAATTTTATTGATAATTCAATGAGTTATGGAGACAGCTTCTACAAAAATGAAACAATGAAAAATGCAGTGCACAAATTACAACTTTTAATATTGGGTTATGTCATCGAAGCTAGGAGAATTATGAAGTAAAATCTCCTTTTTATTTTACCATTTTGTTTGTTAGATGACTCATATTTTCCTTACTTTTACCAATGCTATCCTATGGTAGTAACTCCAATGGATCAAAGCCAGCCATAAGTTTACATTTTTATCTTTATGCACAACACTGAAAGCATCCGTTTTTGTTCCACATTAATATTATTTCTTTGTTTTTCTTGTTTTTATAATGTAAAGTGCATGAACTCTTGCCTCATTTGAACCATCTGTTTAGTAGTTTTGGCATTCTTTTTCAGTCTGTTTAAAAAATGTGCCCATCTTTCTAAACTAACAACTCTTTACAACAGGTAAATATTCAGAATTTACTTTTCTAGCTTTGACAAACATATTTTTATAATATCATTTATCTCATTTTTTAGTTGCATAATAATTAGGAGGCTAGCCCATTAATTTCATGTTTCTTCCTTTTACAATGGCAGAGACAGAGTTCCTATTGTATAAATGGAGAATATAAAACAACTTGTGGTCATAAGAAGAGGAATGAATCTAGAGTTTCTAACTGAACTCTGTTCTGTTAATTTTCCAGGAGAATATTGAGTATATTTCAAAATTAAAACATTTTCTCTTAGATCTATGGTATCAGTTATGGATCTAAGTCTCATGCCACTGACACCATTCTAGCTTTCTGCATCTGATTAAACCGGATAACATGGTAATGCAGAAAGCCCAATGCACACATGTACAGTAGATACTCCAAAATACCAATTCCCTTCACTTGCAAGTTCCTTTTATTCTAGTATAAATTATAATTTATGTGGTCTTCCAGATCATAAAAATATGCATGTGCATGAAGATATCCCAGTATAGAACTGTATATCTGGACTACATTGTTTTAACTCCACAGAATAGCTATAATATTGAACTATTCTCAGGCATTATCTCTTCACCCTACACTGAGATGTTGCCTAAAGGAAATGTATTTATTATGGTGCTGTTGTTGGAAACCTCCATCTCTTTTTATAAGGACATGCAGAGAGATTTTTCTCAAGTCTCAGTGCCAGGAAAGATGTACTTATCATAAGGAGTAATTTTAAAAATATATTTTAGAGACATTTTAAATCTTAGGATTTATCATACTTTCTTCTTTCCTTTGGTTACTAGGAAATTTAGTATTGAATTTCTGCTTCAATTATAGTTGTTGTACAGTTCCTTATATTGTGCAATTTTGTTTTCAAACATTGTCTTTACCTTCATTCTTTTTAAACTTAATTTCTCTTCGGTCTGAGATTCTTATCTATGGAAAATTTGAATAAACCATTAATCACAAACCTCTCTTTACAAACTTAGTTTATTGGTTGTCAAACCACATTAATCATTACAAACAACAGCAGTTTTTGTTTTTGGTTTTTATTTTTTGCTTGCTTGTTTTTGGCTCTTGTTTTTTTTCACTTCAGATGCATAATTTAGTTAATCATACGACTTAGTTTATGGTACATTGTGATGACTGGTTTATACAAATTTCTCTTGTTTGTTTTTCCTGGACCTCCTTTTTCTACTTTCATCCTTGTTTCTCCATATGCATCTATTGAATGATTGGAATAAGTCCAATACTATGTTTGCAAATTGAACAGGTATATAATATATTGAGTATGCATGAACTGTAAAAGTAAATGTATTATGTTATAGATTATATTCTCCTTCTTACTTTGTGAACTCAGCACTATGTTTTTACAGTTTATCCCTGTTGCTGTTTGTGTCTCTATTTCATTGCTTGACTGTTACTTAACATACCATAGCATGCATATATTGCTCTTAATTCATTCTTAATTCCCCTAAATTGGACATCCAGAGTGTAATTAACTCCTGCTATCACAGCTCTGACAATCATCTCTGCAAATAACCCCTTATATATCTGAGTGGAAGTTTCTGCATTATTATTTGTCAACATCCTTCATTTCTGTAATTATTGTCAGCTTGCTCTCAGGATATCTGCGCCATCCGGACTCCCGAAGCAGTTCATGTGGGTTCCTGTTTCCCCACATGCTCACCAATATTTGGTATTATCTTGTTTTCTAAGTTTTGTCTTTCTTCTGGCTATAGGGTAATGTCTTGTTTAAATTTGAATTTCTTTCTTTCTTTTTTTTTTTTTTTATTGAGACGCAGTTTTGCTCTTGTAACCCAGGCTGGAGTGCAATGACACGATCTCAGCTCATGGCAACCTCTGCCTCCTGGGTTCAAGCGAATCTCTTGCCTCAGCCTCCCGAGTAGCTGGGTTTACACCCATGTGCCACCATGCCGGGCTAATTTTATATTTTTAGTAGAGACGGGGTTTCTCCATGTTGGTCATGCTGGTCTCAAACTCCCAACCTCAGGTGATCTGCCCGCCTCAGCCTCCCAAAATGCTGGGATTACAGGTGTGAAACACCGCGCCCGGCCTAAATTTGAATTTCTAACTTTACTAGTGAGGTTGAATGTTAACTTGCATTCTTACTAAACATTTGGGTTTCTCCTTCTCTGAAGTGCCCATTTATATGCTTTTTCCATTTTTTCTTTTTTATTTCTCTTTTTGTTGACTTGAAAAACTCTTTTGCCTCTTCTAGACATTAATTCATTCTTGAATATAAATGCCCTAAATTTCTCCTTTGATATCGTGTATGTTTTTGAATATAACATGTTTTACATGTTATGGTTTTGAGTTATTTATAATGACTTTCTTTCCTGCATAATCTTGTATTAAAATAAGGGTTGTTTTTCCACATTTGTTCTTCTCCACGTAGTGAGATAGGTTTCCCTGAATGAGCTTTTAAACAATTCATCCTGTCTACTAGGTAACCATCAGTATCATATATCAGGTTTATACTGGAAAGTGTTTTTAATAAAATAAATTTGTATTTTTATGCTCTGTCATATTAGGTATATTTTCTGTAAGTAAAATAAATATGTATACATATATATGCGTGTGTATGTATAAAATTGGTCAAACGCAGGCCAGATAAATAAACAAATATATAAATTGTTTCCTCTATTTCTTAACTAAAACCAATTTTATTATTAAATGTATTCTCAACTAAACCAATTCAAGGCCTATGTCTATCCTTTTCCTGTGAAAGTATGGAACCATATGGTTGGTAGACATGGAAATAACTGCTTCTCCCTGACCAGCTATCAGATGTGCAGAGTTCTTTGTTCAATTGCTTTTTGTTTTTTTTACTAGAAATTATAAAACATACTGAATCAATCTTTATAGCTAAGAATAATAAAACCGTTTTCAGCAAAAATTTTGTATTTATATAGATGGCCTATAAGAATATTTGATAGAAATGATGTATTATGCACTATCTTCTTGACGGAGAAAATCTGGTCTGCAGACGTAGAGAAAAACACAGATGGATGAAAACAATTCTGTAATCAAGATTTGATGTTGGAGGTACCCAAGTAAACTGACATGGAAAGACTAAATTGTGGAAGAACTTCAGATACAAATTTATAAGTCATTTTATATTTTTGGGTATTTATAGTCCACGTAAGATACCTTTAACTTTCTAGGTAATTTAACCTACATAATGTGTGGCCCTCCAGACTGAGCATAAAAACAGCTTATATTCCTGTCTTTGTAACGTGTATTTGTCATAACCAAGAGTGTAGATCAAAATTCTGAGAGGTACTATCTCTAACATGGAAATAAACAATGTAGGACAATTTCTGTGGTAATTGTCATGATTCCATATCTTGAATCTTGACCAATCTGGACTTTATATGTACATAATACAGTATTTCTCAGACTTGGGTTTCTGATTTTTTTTTTAAACCCTGCTTTTTTAAAAACCAAACTTGAAAAAACAAGCAACAAACAAACAACCCTAATTCTAGTGGTCAAGAATTTGTATTTTTAGTTTTGCTTTTTGCTTTCTTTTAAATTACTTTCATAAACTGCTTGCTATATGCTGGAAACTAGGCTAGATCACTTTCATATTTTCTCATGTATTATTCACTCAGGAGATGTAATAGAGAAAACAAAAGATCATATTCAATAAGGATGTTTGTATGCATATTTTTTTTTCAGCTAAAGGCAATGTCCTAAGACATATCTGTGATGTAGCCCTCTTTCATCAGTTACTAAGTGCTCCTGAAACCATGTTTGCTCCTTCTTATTCAAATTATTATTGGATTTACCTGGAAGTTGTTAATATCTTTTGGATATATCTGTATGGGTATACCCCATTGCTATACATGTTTGTGCTCTCTAAATGAATTAGTATGTTCTCATTTTACACTATCTTCTGAATTCTTTACTCATTATGGGATAATTCAGAAGAATAAAGAAATAGGTCTTTGCCCTTTAAAAACTTATATGTTTGAAGAGATGAAACTTGCATGGAAAAATAATTTGAAAAGAAATATAAATAACAGCTTTTGTGCTACAAATGTAAATGGTATTGTGTTACAAAAAGAAGCAAAATACCTTTAGGGGCTATAAAAGAAGTATTTATAAAGGAAGGGAAAGTTTAGTTAAGCCTGGAAGGAAATGAAAAAACAAATGGATTGGTAGACAGTAGAAAGGAGTTTATTTAAGGGAAAAAGAGTATGTTCAGAATAAGAGCTGTGAGTGGAAAGCAGGGTGGTGATACAGGGGAATGGCAGCATAAAGAATTAGGAAAAGGAGGGGTGGATTCTAGTAATGTACAGGTTGCCCCCACCACCTGCCCTTAAAAGTGAAACATCTTCCTGGACTGCTAGCACGATTTATATTAAAATGTTCATTAAATATTCACAAGAATAAAAGAACACATACATTCCTTATGCTTGTAGCTTTTATTAAAATATTGGACCAAAATTAATTTAAAGATAAATTATAAACAAATTGATGCATCATTAAAATGTTTATTTACTGTGTGTTTTGTTTTTACTGAAATATGTATCTCTATGATTGTAAGATGAGACACAGATTGCCACATATGTGTGTGTATAACACTTTCTGCCTATAGCTATACCATGTGATGACTCCATCCTCCCAACACTTTATTCAAGTGACCTTGAAACTTTTTATGTGTATTAGTACATGGGGATGTTGTTTCATTTTCATTTGGCTGTAACTTATCATTAACATATTATACCCATCTTTGTTCTTTTTATCATTTGGAAACACAGCTTTGAAAGTGGTTCAGAATCTATGATAAACATAAACACTAACACTGAGATTGATCTTTCACATGATTCCAAATATAGTTTATAAATTTATATTGATTTTTGTGTCAATAAACACAATAATTTAAAAAATCCTTATAAAAAAAGAGTTGATCTCCAGATCTCCAGAAATGCACCTCTTCCACCAACCCTAGTTTGAGAAACAATACATTAAGCAATTTTGGGATCTAGATTTACAAAAGCAGGATCTGGTTAATGGAGTAATTCTTACTGCTCAGGCAAGAAATAGAGATCTGAATAAGTTCTAAATCAGGATGTTGACAAAAGAAAGTGAGCTTTAAAGAAGAGTAAATTAGTATCCATTTGTTGAAATAAGTGGGGAAAGATGACACAAGAAATTTAATTGAAGGACTATTGTTAGATACTTGTGTGTAATATTGCATGCTCAAGTGTATGAAGGTTAACAGGCGAAATGAAGGTAATAAAGGAGGGAGGACACTTTTACAGGGGTGTGAGAAAGGCCAGTTTGGGAAGATGATATTTAATTCAGTTATGCAGGATGAGAATTAACCAGCCTTAAAGAAGTGTCTCAAGGCAGAGATACACACAGAGATCCTGAAACAGAATGAAGCTGGATATGAAAGAAGAAACCGAGAAAAAGGGAAGATTTGGAGAGTTTGCCATGAGATAAGGTCAAAGAAACAGTTATAAGGTATGAGAATGTAACATTGCAGCAAAAATGGTGATGAGGAAGGCGCGTTTTAAGGGTCACCACTGAAGAAATGTAAATAGGAATTTGTGATAGCATATAATGAGAGAGAAGTATAAACGATCAACAATTGAGGATAGGGAGACTAATAATGATGTCATGGCCAGAAATAGGGAAGTTGGTAAATGGAGGGCAGTTTGAGTGGGAAGATACTGAATTGTACGTATTAAAGGATTATTTATGTTTCTTTTAGTTAAAAACACCAAATCCATTTTTTTTTGTTTTTAACTAACAGAAAACACAAAACAATGGATTATCTATGTGTAAGATGTACCATTTTGGGGAAGCTGGCTGAAACAAAGAAATAAAAGTACTATCAAATAGATGGAAGTAAAATGTAAGATCAGTGAAGGATGGAGGATTGCACCTTAAGGCAATGAGAAATCTGCAGAAGAAATCAAGAAAGAGTAAAGAAAATAAGGACAGTATAATGGCACATACCTCACAGAAAATAAAAGATGTTTAAGGAGGCAGATTTCATCCATATCAAATGCAGCGATAAGTTTTAAAACAATGGAGGCTTACTTCAGGGTCAGTATCATGTGAGGCACGGGGTGGTCACAGGTTGCAATAGATGGTAAAGTTATGGAGAAAGTTAGTGCTGGAAAATAAGTTTGTTCAGAAGCCTGGCCTGGAGGCATGAGTAAATAAGCAGAGGTACGCAAAGTCCTTTAAAATTTAGTTCCCTGTAACAGTTGCTAAGGATATTCTGAGAAAAACCTATCAATAAAACAGAATGTTTCTATGTGGTGAAGATGGTTTTGCTTTGAGGGTCTTCTTGGTTCCTCACTGGAGAATTTCACTCTCCAGTTAATGGCTACAGCATTCTGCCTGCCAGGACATAGTCCCGCCAAGTCAAGGGAAGCACCTACAAAAGACTTATGGAGACTCTTTTATTAGCCCAACTAGGACACTCTGAAACTTCTGAGTTATTAACTTACTTATAATGGCTGAAAAAAATGCCTTTGGGGCACCACATAACTTAAAAATAACATCCCTATTTCTTACTATACTATATTACTACATTTTGCCATCTGTTCCACAAATCGTGGTTTGTGGATACCAGTTTCCACACCTGAGTAATCACATCGAAACTTCATCTATGCCGGGTCTCATCAAGGCAGGAAAGAGCTGAGTCTGGCATTCCTGGCCAGGACCTATCACAGGGACAAAAACATGCTTGTCATTAATAGCCTTTATTGCCAAAGTGTTTGTAATTATTTCCTCTACATTTCTTTTATATTGAAAAAGATGAATATTGCTTTCATTTTTGTATTCTCAAAGGTGAAATCTGTCAGCATACTGTGAACCACCTTTATACTGTTATCATAAGATCTTGGGCCACAGGAAGACCTGATTGTTTTTGGTTAGATGAATGTATAGTAGAAAGGTAGAGATAGCTATTGATAGCACTGTGCAAAAAATCCTCACCTATTTTCTTTAATCTTTACAACAATTTTTCAGGTTAGTAAGTTATCTCCACTTTACAAAGAACACTAAGGCAAGAAATATACATGAATGCCCTAAATCACACAATAAATAGTTGTGCCAATATTTGACTCTAACTCTGCCTCATGTGAAATCATTTACTTACTAGTCCAGCTATTTGTGATAAAAACATGAGCTATTTGTTGAAAGCCTTATCTCACTCTTCTTACTCTGAATTATAATTATTTATAGAAATAATGTGAGTAATTTAATATATCAAAAACATGACAAAAGATATTTGAGCACTAAAGGTATATTAAAACTTAATATTTGCTAGACCATCTGATCCTTTAGAGCAGGAACTGGATTTTACGTGTTTATTTTGTAATCTCTTGTAAAGGACAGCCTATGAAAATGTAAGGGATGTTCATTGAATTGATTAACTGATGAATTTTTTTGTAAGAAGCCAAAGTGAAAGGAGCCCAGTTCTCTAAAGAGAGGTCCTTGTAGAAACATTGGTCACTACAATCTGGAGGGCATAATCATTCCTGAAAGAATGTGGGAAGTGGTATTTGTTCTGTCCATTGAAAACCAAATGTTAAAAAATAAATTTTAGAAATTTTCCTTTCACTCTTACTGTGACTGCTATACTGAAATGTATTTTTTCTAATGATTAATTGAATCATTAGGGAGAAAGCCCTCTTACTTTACAATATTGATATAAAATGATCTCAAGGTCATTGATATGAAGTGACCACCAATGTAAATATCTTCAGAATACACACACACACACACACACACAGATGTAATTATTTAGCATCTTTGTGTATGTATGATTTTCAGGGTTTCATTATGTGACAGTGAAAATGAAAAAATTCAAGATAGGTAGTGGAAAGGGTGGTGGATTGTTATTTTCTCTCCTGTATACTTCAGTGCCATTTACTTTTTTGTTCTTGCAGGTGAAGACAGATGACAGAGTGGTTAAGATGGACCTTGGTTTACTCTTCCTAAAGTTACACAAATCAGATGCTGGGACCTATTTTTGCCAGACAGTAGAGCATAGCTTTGTCCATACGGTCCGTAAAATCACCTTGGAGGTAGTGGAAGAGGAGAAAGTCGAGGATATGTTTAACAAGGATGATGAGGAGGACAGGCATCACAGGATGCCTTGTCCTGCTCAGAGTAGCATCTCGCAGGGAGCAAAACCATGGTACAAGGAATTCTTGCAGCTGATTGGTTATAGCAACTTCCAGAGAGTGGAAGAATACTGCGAGAAAGTATGGTGCACAGATAGGAAGAGGAAAAAGCTTAAAATGTCACCCTCCAAGTGGAAGTATGCCAACCCTCAGGAAAAGAAGCTCCGTTCCAAACCTGAGCACTACCGCCTGCCCAGGCACACGCTGGACTCCTGATGGGGTGAGACTATCTACTGTCTTTGAAGAATTTATATTTGGAACGCAAAAAAGTAAAAAAAATAAATAAATCATCCAACTTCTTTGCATTACTTAAAAGAGATTTCTGTAATACAGGAATGACTATAAAGGTGTTATAATAAATTATTCTACATACTGATTTGACTGGATAAACCACATAAAATTAACTAATTTTTTTAAATAAATGCATTGCTTAATGGTTTCTCATTATGTTTATCAAAAAACAACTATAGCTGTCATTTTCAGTACTTGGCTGCTTTTCTGTGAAAATTATTATTTTACTTTTGGAAGACTTAAGATTATTAGAATATTGAAGAAAAATTAGAGACTTTTATAATCATGGTAAATATAAAACTAAATATGTTTTAATATTTCTGAATTTTTCTTTTCCATCACAATGTAAGATATGCAGAATACAAGATACTTTGGCATTCTCATGTGAACTTTCTGTACTCTTTAAGGATTATTTTATTAGTGTTGTTTAAGCCATGAGGGTTAAGTAGCAGGTGTGTTGTGAGTGCTGTAACCCATGAAAGGAAAAATGTGGTCGTTCTGAGGCTTGTGCCCTTTGTAAAATATTCATTAAAATACATCCACATTATTTTTGCTTTATAACACAGTCTTTAATTTTCACTCACCGTGGAAAGAAAAACTAAGGTAACTTCTCAAAAAGATGTCAAATCTTCTCAGAAAGAGTGTTAAATCAGATGAAGTTATAGTTAGATTTCTAACTACTGTAAAAGATTTTTGCTGCCCTCTTGTGGTAAACAAATTATATTCTCACACATTTCTTTTTTCTCTATAGATGGCTATCTGTTTAGGAAAGATTTGAAAGCAGATTATCAGTAGATACATGGATACATCAAGTTCATTTGCAGAAACAAATAACTGAAATAAAAAACGTGTTAATCCTTATATCATACTTTAATACGAAAGTATTGTTTATAGATAATTTATTATCTCACAAGTCAAAAATGAAGATTTTGCAGCACTGAAGATTTATTAAAGCTCCAAATTTTAAGTTTCTAAATAATCTTCGCTGAAATCTAAAATATACTAAAACAACCATGTTTTCTTTGTGAAAAAAGTATTAAAGTGATTTGCTCTCAAATATCAAATTTTCTTCTCTCTTTTATATTAAGAGACAGGAAATTGTTTCATTTCACTTAACTACTGAGATATTCAGAGCATTTTTACCTCTCTCTTAAATATTATAAAAAACAATTGTATTTTTAAGAATGTTTATTTATCAAAGTCTTTCCTTCTTCTATTAAATATTTAGCAATTACCTTTCCAAAGTATGAAATTTTATAAGATGTTTTCACCTAAATAAAAATTGAAAGCAGGTGGATTACACAGAACCATTATGAACACTTATTTAGATATTAATCTTAAATAGTGTTTATTTCAGTTTTCAAAGTTAGCTTATAGATTATACATTTAAGTTAAAGTGCTGATAACTCATAATCACTTGCAATTTCATTGTAAAATTAACAAATACATAAATATTTTAAGAAAAATTTAAGTTTATTCAGATAAGTCACCATGCTTCAAAAGATCTAAGAAATGCAAATATACTGAAAATTGACATCCTCTGAAAATTCCACTTGCTATTTACCCAAGAATCCACTGGAGGTCATTACTGCCATTAAATAACAGCTGAAAAGACTGTAGTGAAATGTATTTTTAAAAACTATATTCAGTAAAAGCCTGCTCAATTTGGAGAAATAGAATCACAAACACAGATCACAGGGGCCTTACAAAGTTTATGTCTGAACAAGTAAGTCAGTTAAGTACACTTTATTGAAAATTGCTTTCCATTAACACACAAGAAAGAAAGCAGAATTTTCTCCTGTATCTGAATTTTAAATTTAAAAAGGCAGATAAGACATAAATAGTTATCATTTTAATCACAGTAACACAGACAAGTAGTTAATAATGATGATAACAATGGTGTAACTTGTAAACTAAATATTTGGTAACTGAAGCAATAGGCAGAGGAAAATAGCTTTTCTATGACACAAGTCATAAGAAGTCCATATACTGAAGAGCGTTTGATTAAAATAAAGTGACTATTAACCAGAAAAGAAACATTTTACATAAAGTGCTAAAATTTATTATAGGAAAATAAATCAAACCCAAAGAAAGTTTATTCAATGCTAATTTGAAAGAAAATTGATAAGAAAACTTTGAGGGCCCAGGTCCACAATTTGGTGAGACCACTAAATTTTACATATAATTATACACACACATATGTACATATGTATGTATATAATCTTGCTTCCCGCCTGTTTATGGCAGTACTGAAGAGAACTGGGAAAGAAGAGGGGGGGAGAGAGAAAGACGAAGAGAGAGAGAAAGCAGTTTCCAAGGATATGTTTCATGTCCCATCATTTTCTCAGTTTCTCCCTCTCTCTCCCAACACACGCACACACACACACACACACACACACACACACCTCACATACTATAAAATAAATCTTCACTGCCCTATCAAAATACAAATAAATCAATCTATGCTGTTCTGTCCTTCTTGAGAATCTAAAACATACCACAAAAATATATCCCCAGTCTTTTGTTCTGTCTGAGGTTAGAATTAATTCAAATTCAGAATCTGTTGAGAAATGCCCAGGCTTTAAAAATTAAAAATGGATGGATCTTCTCTGAACTCAGGGAGGGCACATACTTAGACACCTACAAGACTTAGAGGAATTAAGAGTTCGCCCTTCATCTCACCAAATTTTCCCCATTTTTCTCTTTCTTGCAGAAGGAGAGAAACCACGCTGTCTAGCAACATTGAGCAAAAATCATAACCACTCATCCTAATTTCTAAAGGGCACCTCCATCTAGGGCCAGTCTCCTGCTTCTTTAGACTTCTTCTATCTTTGTTACAGGAGAGGACCTGTGGATAGACTGAGTTTTGACATAAAACAATGCCCATTCACCTCCTCCTTCAGCACAACATCGCCCATTGGGCAAGAGATTCAGATTTGTTAACAAGAAAGATTTTACTTCGTGATTCCACGTCTATAATTCTATATTGCTAATTTTTTTCTTTTGTGTGAATTACTGAATATTTCAGTGCAGAGCTATCAACTTGGAGAAACAGGGATTAAAAACAAGGATAAACACTAATAAGAGCTCTAGAAAAAAGGGAACAGAAAGTCTTTGCCTGTTTAGTAAGTGGCAATTCCATACGTATTTTAGAGTTTTTTCTATCTAAAATTAGTTAAATACTTAGAATGTTTGTATGAGTGTTCAATATTTGTTATAGGTTTTAGGGTTTTGTAAATCTTCGTAGTAATTATGAACATTTGTAAAATTTGTAAAATACAATAAATCATTTTGAGTGTTGGTGTTAAGCATGAAACAAACACAGCAGCTGTTGTCCTTAAAAATGAATTGACCTGTGACACCTGTAGTCTAATAAACATATTAAGAAAAGTACTTAGTATTGTATAGATATTTGGATTCCAAGAGAAAATACAACATTTATAATAAGAAGTCCATACTCTTTTTCTTACAGCAGAGCATCACACTGAGTTCCATTTTAAAAAAGGACTCATTTTTCAGGCCAACAACTGTTGCATTTGAATCAGATATAAATAATAGATTTTCCACAAACACTCAGCTGATTGTAGCAGTGTTATTTAAGCTGGTATGTTTATTTTTTTTCTTGGAAGGATAGCTTTATATTTTGGCTTTCATTATAAATTGATTGTGTTCTGCTTGTGTTTAAATGGCTTACTTATAAGCTAGAGCACTATATGGGAGTGCTCTTCTCTGTATGATATCCTTTTATTTGCTTGGCTGGGTTCATAACAGTGTGTGCCATATTCTTTCTTTTGACTGATTCTAAGCCATGAGACTTATTATCATCTGGTGGCAAGCTGCAGGGACCATTAACAGTGTGTCTCTTTGACTACAACGTGGATCTGCCACTACACACTATGTAATTTGTCTGTACCATTATGTACAATCTCTATTTGGCTCAACTTCGATGAAAAAGAAATAAATATTTGCTAAACTCTCAAGTGTCGTCTGGGGAGCATTTTCTAATTTTTTGCCAACTGAACTCAAGTTTTTTATATTAAGCCTAAATGTAAACATACAATGCCAGACTACCACTGTTTTTTTGGGTTTTTTTTTAGAAGTTAGAAAAGAATTCAGTTTTCTTTCCTGGGATATTTATAAGCCAACTTTCCTACAGAGGAAAAAGTCTGTTAAGCTCATTGCCTTGCAGCAGTTGGGTTTATTTATGCAACCCCGTGTTGCTAGGACCAGCAGTCAGAAATTCCTTTCAAAGCTTCATCATCCAGATAAGAGATATGAAAAATGAAAGTTTTTAGAATGGTAACTCGTTGAATGTTTATGATTTTTGCAAGCCTCAAGTCCTAGCTTAATGTATCTGAATTGCTATTTTCTCTGTTATTTTTGTAAGACCTTGGGAAAGTCATTTAAATGAAGTGTGGTGTTAAATAAACTTTTGGGGGCACATTTTGTTTTTGAGGCAAATTTTATTGTATTGGTAAGGAATTAGTTACAATGTTTTAAAAGAAAAAATTGGCAGCAGATCATGGAGTGTGTCTCTGGCAGCTTTATGATGTGACAATGACATTAATGGTAGTTGTTTATCATATTTCAACCTTGCATTCATTTATAATATAGGCCTACTTTTAGTATAGTATTTGATGAACTAATTGAAACTGTTCTTCAGATACATTTTCAGTCTTTAGTCAGAGGAAGAAGAGAGACAGTTATGGTAACTAGAAATCTGTTGCTTACTATTCAAAGGAAACAAAGGTATCCACCCATCTTTTTATTCAAAAACGGTATGCCAGGCACTGAACCAGGCACTGTATAAAGTGTAGAAATGTTAATAACCCTATTATTACACAGATAAATAAAAATTAAATTATATTTTTAGAGGCTATGTTTGCAGTGTATATTGGAAAAAAAATCCCAAATCTTCATTTTACTTTATAGTGCGTGAAATGCAACAACAGTGTAGTTTAATACAAGTATTTATTCTTTTAGAAGTACAGTTGGTATACACAGGGGATTGGGTCCCGGGCTCCCATGTATACCAAAATTCATGAATACTCAAGTCTTGCGGTCAGCCCTGTGAATTCAAATACAAGAAAAGTCTCCCGCCTCTGTGCATGTGGGTTTCATATCTTATAAATACTTTATTTTCCATCTGCATTTGGTTGAAAACAATTCTCATATAGATGTGCCTTTGCAGTTCAAACCTGCATTGTTCAAGAATCAACTGGACTTCTAATTATGAGTATTGAGACTCCTGGTCAGGATGACATTTAGAAGCCAGGCTTTGATTCAGAGGAGTTGCAACAATGTAGCAATAATAAATGGTATATAAAAAGAGAAATAATTTAACAAAAAAGAAAGAGATCAACATAGAAGCATAACACCTTTATGAATCTGCACCTACATTTGCCTTCTTCTCATCCATCTTTACCCAGCAGCCAAAGTCATCTTTCTACCACAAATTCAATCCTTTTATAACTCTACTTGAAGCCATTCATGGCTTTTGCATGGTTGATACGGTTTATGAACCACTAATGGAACATAAATGCAAGGCAGTGATTGGGCTTGAAGCCGTAAATCTGGACACGTGTTCAGCAGAAGATAGTGGTAGTAGGAAGCCCAGATACTGCACAATGAAAGGAATACACATGATAGATGCCAGGTGAAATGTTAGGACTTATCACCACTTTGGGCAGATCCAGAAGCCTGAAATCTGGGTACCTACCATTGCCTGGGGTTTTGTCATATAGGAGCTGCATGTAAAGTCATCTAAGGCTAGGACACAGACTCATTGCAGGTCCCAGAACTGACGTAGCCCCCTTTTCCTCTTCACTTCTCTTCATGACCTGGGATCCCTGGAATATGAGATGCCCAAGTCATCTCAGTACTAGAGCCTAGAATAGCCAAAGAACCTTTTCTGGTTTAGTAGCCCTGAGGTAGGGATAAGGAGGTGGAAGCAAAAGTAAAAGCTACAGGCAAAGTACTAAAGACTGAATTCTGTCACATCTCCCTGGTCACCTCTAATTCACATGTTGAAGTCCTGACCCCCAGTGTGGTAGTATTTGGAGATGGAGTTTGGGGAGGGTAATTATGGTTAGATGAGGTCATGAGAATGGGGACCTCATGATGGGATTAGTAGCTTTATAAGAAGAGGAAGGGAGGGAGGGAGAGAGAGAGAGAGGGAGAGAGGGACAGAGAGAAAGAGAGAGAGAGAGAGAGAAGACTGGAAGGGCACCGTCTGCAAACCAGGAAGATGGGCCTCACCAGGAACCAAATCTGCTGGTACCTTGATCTTGGACTTCCCAGCCTCCACAACTGTGAGAAATGTGTCTGTTGTTTAAGGCACCCAGTCTATGGCATTTTGTTATAGCAGACTAAGCAGATTAATACGCACAAGAAAGCACAGAGAAAGGGAGATTAACGATAAACAGAAATACTAGAACCCACAAACAAAATATTTCAAAACATCTCAAGATATCTAAAGTTAAGTAAATAATAATATCCGGGAAAAGTGATGAAAAGTAGCCTCAGGTATGACGTTCTGAAGGTCCATAGCTTTTATTGATTATTAAAAGGTTAATTGACCCGAAGGTCAAGAACAACTGTACTAGTAAAATGTATCACATTATAAATTAAGACATATGACCAATGATGTTAAATAACTTTTTAAAGGTAAAAAGAAGATGCAGAATGAGAAGAGAAAACAATTCTGTTCATCAAATGTTGTGCATTCTTGTAAAGAACACACGGTACGTCTTATGAGATGCAATTTAACATAAAATATTGTATATGTCCCGGCAGAGCCTCAGAGTGTGACTATAATCAAAATGAAAATTTGCATTCATTATAGCAATCTATAGATATCTTTGTTCATTGCTCCTCAAGCCCAGGATGAAAACATAAAATTAATTGCTTTAGCTGAAGAATAGATGAATGAGTGGACGATGAATGAACAAATCAGTCAGAGGATAACATAATTTAGATTCAAGTAACAAAATACCAATAAGAAATTATATGTAACTAACCTGCACATTGTGCACACGTACCCTAAAACTTAAAGTATAATAATAATAATAATAAAAAGAAGTTATATAAATGAAGAGGATATGTATTCCCTAATGTAACTAGAAATCCAAAGGAAGGCAGTCTCAGGGCTGGTTGATTCGGTGACCAGAGGAACATTTTCCAAAGCTCAGGTAATTTCCACGTTTCCTCTCTGCTGTCCTGTGAATTGGCTTTGTCCTCAGGCAGGTGCTCTAGTTATCTACTTTTTATGCCCACACAGGCACAAATGGTAGTACTTAAGATTATCTGCACATCCTCTACCCCAACCACACCAAAGCCCCACAAGACTTCCATACCAGGATTGGGTAAATACCTGTATCAGGAAATCTGGAAAAGCTCATTTCTAATCTTATAATAGAAGACAAAGTATATCTGTAAGAAAGAAAGCGGGAGAGACAGCTGTTTGTTAGAAAAACGGCAAGATCAGCTACAGACATCAGCTGTTGAGGTAACAAAAAGTAGATGGAAAACCAACATTTAAATTAAAATAAGAAACAGTGGTGTGAGATAGGCTTTTCCTACTTCCTGAACTGAAAATTTAGAGAATTAACTCCCAACTTAAGAATCCAAGTTTTGACCAAGTACTATACTCAGACAATGGTTTTTTTTTTTTTTTTGGACATTCTACATGTTTGAAATTCTGCTACAATAGTTTATGAGAAAGTAATATTTGAGTGTGCTTTCTGAGGATAGGTTTATCATGGATAGATTCATTATAAATAATTACAACAAAATGGGAAAAATATGGAGAACACAAAGAATATTCAGTTACATTTTACAAGACATAAAAAGACAGTACATTTTTTTCTTGTGCAGTCTTTGAAGAACAGATGGCAAAAGTGGGGACACTTCAGGAGCACTGTTAGAACATCTGTTCCTGTCACTGTTAGGAAATTTAGTCTCATGGACTACAAAGCAAAATCTCCAGAATGTCTGAAAGGAGCCCTGGCCTGAGCCAGAAGATCAGAGCTCTAGTTCTCATTTTGAAAGAACTAGAAAAACCTCTTCGTTTCTTTGCTTCCAAACATGTAAAATATGTTTCAGCTTCCAAATATGTAAAATGAGGTGGTTGGACCAGATGATTTTGAAACACATACCATTTATAACAATGTTTCATCCTTTAAAATGGGATTTCAATGAAAAGACCATGTTAAAATATCTTCTGCAGAAAAATCCAACACTTTAGTATGGAGACCAAATTACCTTTTCTTTAAATATTTTACAAGTTTATTGATGTACAAATGATGTGAAATAAACTGCACAAATTTAAAGTATATGATTTGGTAAATTTAAATACAAAATTAAAGTATATGATTTGGTAAATTTAAAGTATATGATTTGGTAAATTACCTATACATCTGTGAGCCCACCACTGTCAAAATAATGAATATATCTATTATCCCCAAAGCTTCTTGTGCCCTTTTAAATTAGTTTCTCTCTCCACTTCCTCATCCACTACCCAAGAAACCACTCTTCTGTTTTCTGACACTATTGATTAGTTGCATTTTATGTAATCATATATATAGAAGCATGCAGTTTGTCCTCTATTTGCCTAGCTTCTTTAAATTAACATCATTCTTTCCAAATTCTTCCATATTTTTTAGTTTCCCAGTAGTTTACTCATTTTTATTACTGGGCAGTATTCTACTATAATGGATATAGAAAATTTTGATGGACATTTTAGTTGTTTCCAGCTTTTGTCTATTACAAATAAAGCTACTTTGAACATGTGCAAGTCATTACATGGACATATACATTTATTTCTCTCGGGTAAATACTTAGGAAAGAATTTCCAAATTGAGTAGTTGATGGTTATTTAACTTTCAAATAAGCTACCAAATAGTTTTCCAAAATGATTATACAATTTCACATTTTCACCAGCAGTGTATGAAAGTTCTATTTCTTGTGTATCCTCACTAACACTTGATATATTGTCTTTTTAATTTTAGCCATTCTATTAAGTATGAAGTGACATCTCATGGTGACTTTTTTTTCTTTTTCAGACAGAGTCTTTCTCTGTCACCCAGGCTAGAGTGCAGTGGCACTATCTTGACTCACTGCAACCTCCAGCTCCCGGGTTCAAGCGATTCTCCTGCCTCAGCCTCCTAAGTAGCTGAGATTAGAGGCATGTGTCACCATGCCTGGCTGATTTTTTGTATTTTTAGTACAGATGGGGTTTTGCTATGTTGACCAGGCTGGTCTCAAACTCCTGTCCTCAAGTGATCCACCCGCCTCGGCCTCCCGAAGTAGTAAGATTACAGGCATGAGCCAGTGTGCCCAGCCCTCATGGTGACTTTTAATTTGCATTTTCCAAATGACCAATGATGCTGAGCATCTTTTCATGTCTTCTTTGGGGCCATGACTGTTCAAATGCTTTGCCTATTTTTACTGAATTGTTTAACTTGTTTTTATTAAATCGTAAGAGCTCTTAATACAATTCAGATGCAAGGCTTTTGTCAGATATATGTTGTGTAAACTTTTCAGTCTATGGGCGTTTTTGTTCACTTTGGTAACAATGTCTTATGAACAGCAATATTTTTTATAAATCTAATTTACTGATATTTCAAACTTTTTTTCGAATTTAAGAATTTTTTGCTATCCAGAATATTACTAAGATTTCCACAATATTTTATTCTAAAAGTTTTCCAGTATTAATTATTACATTTATATCTATAATTAATTTTGTATATGCTGGAAGTAAGTGTCAAGATTTATTTCTTTTCATATGACTATCTAATCATTTGTTGAAAAGTAATTCTCCTATTGAAATTACCTTGGCACTTTTTGATGAAGGTAATCAGCTATTAAAAAAAAAAAAGTTAGGTTGGCTGAACCAGGCTAAACTCCCACGCTTGATGGTATATCCCTGTCCCAAAATGTGAAACATTTTGAAAATATGAAAGCCTTTTGCTTTAGTTTTTAAAATTCTGTCAAATAATGATGCCTTTGATTTATTATGCACACTTCTTTAAAATGCGAATGACTTAAGAATTGGGTGGGCTGGAATTCATACAAGCAGTATCAGTTAGACCAAGCTAACAGCTGGGGCCACCTGAACTACTAAAAGGACATTTTTGATTGGGGATTGCGGCAGAGGGGACAAGTAGAGGAAAATTATAAATAGGTGTTTGGTCTTTTAGAATAGAACACTTTTAGGGAAAATTAAGGCCTAGGTTGAGACATTGAGAGTAACAAAAGAGAAAGGTGCTCCTAGGGGTAAGGAAAAAGAAGCTAGGAGTTAGTACAAGGATATTATACAATGTTCCTTATGTTTCGTTTGCCGTTTATTCAGCAAAAGGGATACAATTTAAATGTGCTTTATACAACCCCTTTATGTCTCCTATTATCCACTTCCTGAGTTCTCTGATGCCAGTGCCTTCTTCTTTCTGCATTTGAGGCCTCCACTCATAGAAAGCTAGTTACTGTAGGTGAAGTATTTCAGGGACATATCAGCTAAAAAGGTTCTTATGGGCTCTCAAAGTAATCCAATAGCTGTTTATAGCATTATTTTCTTAGGGGTAGTACCTTTTGAGTTAAACTATTTTGCAAAGGAATGCAACTTGCTCCTTTGGGCGTCGGTTTGAAGGCTTTCCTATGTTATATCATCATAAAATGTCATCTAAATTCCCTAAGATTTAATTATATGCAAACTAATCTTAATGCTAATATATTTTACTGCAATGTCATCTTCGACAATTTGAAATTCTTATTTGGTTAGTATGTGCTTTATTAACCTGTGTATTATAATGACTAGAATAATATGTCAAATATAAACTCATTTCTAAAAGTTGTGCATCAATGGAAGTTTATTCTATCACTTTTATTCTATCGGGAGTGTTATTGCAGGTATATTCTTGGTAGCAAACTGAAAATTAGCTTAGAGTTTATTTTAAAATGAGAGAATGTCTCATTTCTTCAATTAATTAATTCCATTTATAGAATACACACATTGGAACATTGTAAATTTATTCCAGTTTGTCACATTCTGTACATAGACAAGCAGTCAAAGCATTTCTAAACAGGAAACTTTAAAATTTCATTCATCTTGCCACATTTTATGATATAGCCCAATATGGTAGAAGAATACTACAGAATGTTTTCAGAGAATCCATAAATGAGAAATGAACGCACTTTATTGAGGAGATCACTATTTGTTATGCTACATATATTTCTTCATTATCTAACTTTGAGGCATGTGGTAGATATTATATTCCATAGAGTACAAGGCTTTCTTTGTATTATGTAAAAAATTATTTCTGCACCAAAGGACTGCCTCAATTCAGGCTTTTAATAGCAATCTCCTGCCTCATGTAATTCTTCTTCTAATCCTTTTGGCATATGTAAGTATAGATATATTTTTAATTGAAGAAACTTCTTCAAATTCTATTACTAATTATCCTAAAAGAAAAAACCTCCAAAAGCTCTACTTTTTGTACAGAATGAAACAAAAACTTCTTTGCTGACATTCAAGGCTCCTGCATTACCTCTCATGTGTTCTATGCTATGCACCAACTGAGAAAACTCGCTGATTAAATTAAGCTGATTTTACTTTTTTACCTTATGATCCTCATCTCCTGGCATGTTATAAGATAGAGACACAAATCCACTCACATTGCAGTGCAGACAAGCAGAGAAAACGTGATTATTTACTGTCTATGTCGATGCCTGGATCTTTTTAACAAGCTTCCAGAACCTAGATATTAGGAAAAACACTTTTTAGCACTTTCGATTACAATTTAGTATGATGACATGACTTTGACAGTCCTTTCAGTTTGGCCTCAATCCCTTTTGCTCACTAATGCTCAGTCTCAGATGGCCAAGTGCTATCTCAACTCAAGTTCTCTCAGGAGCACCCAGGGATATGTGGGAAGGAAAATTTACGTGATCATGTGTCATTGTGAATGACTGTATCTTCGTTTCCAAGTCATGCCTTAGGGTGCCCTTGGGATCCCAGAGTCTTCAGCTGAATTACAATGCCAAACATTTTCTCTCAAGATCTTGATGATTCAACCCCCATAATCTCTGGCACTAATTTACTCTAAGATCTGTCTATGCCCATCACTCAATGCTCCACCCAGAGAGTCTACTTGTAGTACTACATTGCCTCTTCTGATGAGTTAACCGCCAGTATCTTTAGCTTCCTTTTACTTTTCTCCACAGACGGTACAAAAACTTCTGGTAATTTTCTTCAATTCATGGAGAATCATGTGCATTTTATGAGTTAATGTCCCGATCTCTGCCCACTTAACCTCTCCCTGTGCCACTAGGTTTCTTTAATGAGACCTAGTCCCAAGTTGATATATGGATCATTTATAAGGCAGCCTTCTGCATTTCTTTTATATGAGATGTGGGTTCTTCTACCTGCAGGAACATCTCCTAATTGCTCATTTTTTATGGCTTGGGGCTGTAAAGCAATGGAGAGGGAGAATGATCAATACCTAGGATTTTACTCTACTTAGAAGTTATTAAGCTAGACTGTTACATTACTAATGCCGGTGCTGTCAGAAGACACAAGGGTCTTGGACCAGACACAGAGGAATAATAACACAACAAGCAGCATGAGTATCATGCTGGGACTGGTTTCTCTTGTCACCCAAGTTCTATGGAGGTGAAAAAAAAATGGCCCAGGTAAATACTGAACACACAATGGATTGGATTCACAGCTGATAAAAATTGATCTTGGGGAATCTGCTGCTTTTATATTAAGCCTTGTCTTTCTTCTGTAGAAATCGTTTATATCATCTTTCTAGATTTCTTGCAGCCAGTATAAGGCTGAGAGGTCGCCCAAGTAACTGTATATTAGTCTTTGCATTCTTGCCACATCCTGCAAGAATATGCAGGGATATTCATTTCCCATAACGGATTGACTTTCCCAACAGAATGTTCATGTATGCTCCTGACACTTTGCCTGTCCTACATCTATATTCTGTTCACAATTCCCCAGGCCATAAAGAATGGGATTTTCTTTTCTTATCCTATACAATATTCTTCTTTCTCAGGAATCCCTTATGCTAAGACTTTGCATCAGATAGGAGTATCTTCCCTATACCATAGAATGCGTTCTCAGGCATCCTTCCATAACTAGTTCTTGAAAATTTCAATAGGACTGGAGTCAGTGCAGGTTCTTCAGAAAGCACACACCAGGATGGAATCATAATTCCAAAAGCATGATTGAAAGGAATGCTTACAAAAGATAAAGGAAAGAGTGAGGAGAGGTGGCCAGATAAATATCTTAAGAGCATGATACAGTTCTGACACTTATGAGAGAAACAGAGGTGGCAAAGAATATGTCGGAAGAAGGGTCTCTGACTGTGATGTACCTCAAACAAGGTCTCGAGTATCCAGTAGGGAGTTTAGCCTACCCTCTTATGATAAAAATTATCAACAAATTATGTAGAGAAGGGACTTATCTCAATACGATAAAGGCCATATACACAAAGTCCACAGCTAACATCATACTGAACAGTGAAAACCTCAAACCTTTTCCTCTAAGATCTGGAGCAAGGCAAGAATGCCCACTCTCACCACTTCTATTCAATCTTATACTGGAAATTATGGATAGAACAATTAGGCAAGAAAAACAAAAGTCATTCATATAAATCAAAAAGGAAGAAGAAAAATTATCTCTGCTTGCAGATGGCATGATCTCACATGTAGAAATCTCTAAAAATCCACAGAAAATGAATTATTAGAAGTAATAAATTCACTAAAGTTATAGGAAATAAAATCAACACACCAAAATCCAGTGCGTTTATATACACCAACAAAAAGCTATATGAAAAAGAAACTAACACAATCACAGTTACAATAGCATCAGAAGGAATATAATAAAATAATGCAAAAAATAAAATACAATTTTGGTTATGCAAGTCGAGTAAATTTTGGAAGTCTGATGTATAATAATGTGACTATAGTTAAAAATATTGTATTTTATATTAAAATTTGCAAAGAGTAGATGATAAGTGTTCTCAGCATACACACATGCACACACACACACACACACACACACACACACACAGGTAGCTATGTGAGGTGATAAATATGTTAATAAGCCTGATTGTGGTGAGTATTTTACAATGTATATATATATGCATATTAAATCATTAAATTGTACACTTTAAATATGTACAATTTTGTTATCTATACTTCAATAAAGTTGGAAAACAAAAAAGAAAGAAAATACTTCGAATTACACATAACCAAGAAGGTGGAAGGCTTGTATACTGAAAACTGTAGAGCACTGATAAAAGAAACTGAAGTAGAAACAAATAAATGGAAAGACCTCCAATGCTCATAGATTGGAAGAATTAATACTGTTAAACTATCTATATTAGTCAGAGTAATCTTTAGATTCATTACAAGCCCTATCGAAATTCCAAAGACACTTTTAATGGAAACAGACAAAAACAATCCTAAAATTCATATGAAACCACAAAAGACTCAAAATAGCCAAAGCAATTTTGAGTGAGAATAAGGCTGGAAGTGTCACACTTCCAGATTCCAAAATATATGATAAAGCTACAATATTCAAAGCAATATGCTACTGGTATAAAACAGCCATACAGACCAATGGAACTGAATAGAAAGCCCAGAAATAAACTCACTCATGTATGGTCAACTGATTTTCAACAAGGATGCCATGAATGCACAATGGGGAAAGGATGATAGTTTCTTCAATAATTGGTGTTGGGAAAACTATTTATCTATATACAAAGAACAAAATTAGATCCTTATTTTATACCACACATAAAAATTAACTCAAATGAATTAAAGATTTTAACATAAGATCTGAAGCAGTATAACTCCTATAAAAAATAGGGCAACATCATCTTGACATTGGGCTTGACAATGATGTCTTGGATATGACACCCAAAACACAGGCAACAAAAGCAAAAATAGATAAGTGGTACTATATCAAACTTAAGATAGTTTGCATGGTAAAGGAAACAATCAACAGAGTGAAAAGGCAACCTACGGGATGGTAGAAAATTTGTAAAGTGTGTATATGATAAAGAATTAATTTCCAAAATATATAAGGATCTCCTAAAACTCAACAACAACAACAAACCAACCTGACTCAAAAAATGGGCAAGGACTTGAATGGACATTTCTCCCAAAGAGACATCCAGATGGAAAACAGGTACATAAAAATTTGCTCAACATCACTAATTATCATGGAAATGTAAATCAAAACCACAATGAGATATCATCTCACACCTATTAGCATGGCTATTATTAAAAAACAAAACAAAAGATAACAAGTGTTGGCAAGGTTGTGGAGAAGTTGGAACCTTTGTACGCTGATAGTGGGAATATAAAATGGTACAGTCATGACAAAAAGCAGTGTAGAGGTTCCTCAAAAAATTAATAATAGAACAACCATATGATCCAGCCTATACTCCCTTTCTGGATATATTTCCAAGAGAATTGAAATCAGAATCTTTAAGGGATATCTGCACACCCATATTCATTGCAGCCTTATCCACAATAGCCAAGATATGGAAACAACCTGAATGCCCATCAATGGATGAGATAATATAGAAAACATGTATACATGTATTCAATAGAATATCATTCAGCCTTGAAAAAGAAGGAAATCTTGCCATATGTGACAATATCCATGAACCTGGAGGACATTAATGCTAAGTGAAAGAAACCACATGCAGAGGACATATACTACATGATTCCTCTTGTTTGAGGCATCTAAAATGTCAAACATATAGAAGCAGACAATAGAATGGTGGAGCTGAGAAGAGGGGGATATGGGAAGATGTTGTTCAATGGGTATGAAGTTACAGTTATACTATACAAGATAAGTACTTCCAGAGATCTGCTGTACAACATAATGCCTATAATTAAGAACAAATATTGTGCACTTAGAAATTTTTTAAAACAGTCAATCTCAATCTCATGTCCAGTATTTTTACCACCAAAAAAACCAGGGAGATTAAAAAACTTTTGGAGGTTATGAATTTGGTTATTGCCTTGATTGTGGTAATGGTAACATGAATGCATACATATGTCCAAACTCATAAATTGTATACATTACTTATGTGCAGTTTTTATATACCAATTATACTTCTATAAAGTTGGGAGGAGAGAAAAAAGAGAGGCATGGCCAGGATCAAGTATTCTCACCACATCCAATCACATCGTTGCGCTGGGAAAGGCTTAATAGAGGCCATAAGCTGACTCTACTATTTGTAGAGTTGCAAGCAGCTTACTTTCTTGGCTGTCCCAGAAAGTAAAGAAATTACAATGTTACACCTTTTTTTACCCACTCCCTCTAAATATTTTCTTGGGCTCATTTTCTAAGGGAAAAATCTAATTATTCTAACACTCTGTGTTAGTTTTAAACTAGACATAACCAAAATGTTTAGCTTACCTAAAGCTATTCCCTGCTAGTTAAGAAGATCCTGATATCTGTTTAGCCTGTTGGGTTGTCTGACTGCCCTGACTGTGGTGGCTTCCAGCTCTTTGCCCTAGTAAACAGGTCCCATTTGGCTTACTTTACTTCTATATTGTTTTCCTTTAAGGCAAGGTCCTGGATTATTGCATACCTAGACATAAGCCTTCACAGTCTTAAATAAGATAGGATTTTGAGAGATAAATATAATTTAGGGAAAGGTACCACCAATAGCAAAAGTGTAAAGAGGAAAATGAGTACAAGAAATGGAGTTTCCCATGGTGACAATTATAGCTAGAATGGTTCATAGAAAAAGTTTATCGAGCAAAGCAAGTATGAATGCAATAGAAACTAAATTATTGACTTTGTGTGAGGAACCTGTACTAGAAGTTGATGCTCATCCCCAATTTTCATTTTCTCTCTCTTCCTTGCAATAATGGAATCATGTCACTTACAGCTGGACACACAGACAATAAGCTAGACTCCCTTGCAGCTACGTAGAGAGATTTGGTTTCTCTCAGGCTAATTAAAACATAAGCAGAAATTACATGAGGAATATTTCCTACAACAGAAGTTGTTTCTCCTCTTTGCTTTCACTGCTGGCAGAAGTAGTATGCATTGGATCTGCTGCCTTGGACCCCATCTGGAATTCATGTTGAGAGTATCAAGGGTACCCCATTAGTCCTGGACTCTACACTTTTAAACTTTTATGTGAGAAAGAAATAAAATGTTATATTATTTAAGCATCTGTGTTTTGGGGTTATATTTTTACACTAGTTAAATCATGTTCTTCATTAATAAAGAGATTTGAAGACCTCTGAGCACATAGTGAGTGAGAAGCTCAAGACTGCTACGCCAAAAATAATACCATTAATCAAGTGGAGGCTATCATGAAACAGGTTCAAACTCTGACACTGATACCAGGCTGAGCCTCACATTTTCTCTGGAACAGTGCTTTCTCTGGCCAATATTATGTTAACATAAACACATCTAGCAGAATCATCTCTTCCTCTTTCTCACTGAGCTTGATTGATGGTATTTTGAAGAAAACTAATCAGCTTTAGAACAGTAATATTGCCTTTTAGTGTCAGCCTTCAGTAGCAATGCAAGCAGACAGCCATGTTTGCAATGTGATATTCACCCTGACAAAACACACCTCTTTTATATTCTTACCAGAGTAACTTAGTCCTTCTCCCAGGCATTTCAGTCAAAACATTGCTAATGTTCATATGACCCCTAGAATAGAGAAAGGATTTAGTCTTCTAACATAGTACCCATTTGCTCAGGTAAATTGTTTTATTAGGAGTTGTTACTTACAAAATATCAGAAAAGTAGACACGAAGTAATTCAACTTTCCTGGGAGATTTGGTAGATGAAACCTTTTTCTCAGCAAAGGAGGTTGTGTGAAGAGTGCTTTCAGAAGTTCTTTGTCAATGGCTAGCACTTACAATGGACAAGGCCCCATGCATGCAATATCTCATTTAATGTTCCCTCCAACCCCAAGTGGGAGGACTTTTACCACCTATTTTACTGCAGAGAAGTAAGTGGTAGACCTGGGGTTCAAACTCAGTAAGATTGACCTCAGGGTCCCAGGTTTAACCTACATACTATACTCCTTTAACATCTCGTGGCTCACATGAGGACCTGAGTAAAATTTTTTCCTTACTTCTTGGTGTGTCAGGGAGTAAGTCTTAAAACCATTGGGTATGAATCCTTCAACTGTAAGCAGTTGACTTTATGAGGCAGAGCAATAATACAATTTTCTTTAGAATGCTACTAGCCCTATCCCTGGGAAGGCAATGGTGAGAAAAAAAAATACATACATAGTACAATCAGGGTTCTCTACATGTTTCCAGGATAAAAGTTATGTGCAGCTCCTAAAAACATCTGAGCCTAAACTGTCATTCCTTTAGTTGGTTATAAACCAGGTCAATGTTCTTAATAAAAAATCATGCAAAAGGCAGTTTTAGGATCATGTTCTTTGAAAATTTACTCTTTTAGGCCTGGCACAGTGGCACATGCCTGTAATCCCAGCACTTTGGAGGCCGAGGTGGGTGGATCACCCGAGGTCAGGAGTTCACGACCAGCCTGGCCAACATGGTAAAACCCCGTCTCTACTAAATACAAAAAAAAATTAGCTGGGCGTGGTGGCGCATGCCTGTAATCCAAGCTACTTGGGAGTCTGAGACAGGAGAATCGCTTGAAACTACGAGGCGGAGGTTGCAGTGAGCTGAAATCAAGCCATTACACTCCAACCTGGGCAACAAGAGCAAAAATCCAATAAAAAAAATTACTCCTTTAAGGTTTAAAAAGAGATATTTCATAGACTTCTTCTAAATATACCATTTTGTCTTTCATTTAGAGATTGCTTGAATTTGAAATATAAATATAGCTTAGAGTGACCTGGGCACAGGAATAAGAGCAGCCCTCCTTTTGCTCTGATTTGTTAAGTAGGTCTGGCTGTGAATTTTTCACGTGAGTGGGCTCTGTAATGAGCTGGTTATTTCGACAGTTATCATAATAGAAAGGGTATAAACCAGAAACTGCTTTCTAGTAAGTGCCTCGTGACTGTCACATAAGGGGAGGAGCTGCTTTGCAGAATGTGCCTGTGACTCAGCTCTGTGAAATTCACCAGCATCCTTCTCTGAGATAGACTAAGTGACAGAATAAGAAATCTGTTAAGGTCTATTAGTGGAGAAGGAGGACTCTGAGAACTGAAACTTCTTATAGAGGTGTCCATAGCTGATCTAGATAAGAATGGGTTGAAGTCCTCATTTTTTATGACCCTTGGCTTAGGACAATTTATGGTCCTGTAGATTGCTATGAGATAACAACTTTGGCTTTAGATGTGGCTGACAGCCCAGCATGATTTCTTTACTCTCGGCTATAAGAATTTTGTTATGCTTTCTTCATGAGACTAACCATATTGTGCCATAATGTGCCTCATAATATACTTGTTTTATACAGATGTCAATAATTGATATGTTCTTTATTGAATTAAGTTTCTCAAAGTTTCTTGAGTCATATTTATATTTGTATATCACATAGATCAGTGTTTTGCACATAGATGTAAATACTGTATAGTTATTGAATAATGAGGGGAAATGATTTGTTTCTTTTTTATTGTATACTTTAAATTCTGGGATACATGTGCAGAATGTGCAGGTTTGTTACACAGGTATACACGTGCCATGGTAGTTTGCTGAACCCATCAACCCGTCATCTGCACTAGGTGTTTATCCTAATGCTATACCTCCCCTGGCCCCCCGACCCCTGACAGGCCCCGGTGTGTGACCTTCCCCTCCCTGTGTCCATGTGTTCTCCTTGTTCAACTCCCACTTAGGAATGAGAACATATGGTGTTTGGTTTTCTGTTCGTTCCTGTGTTAGTTTGCTGAGTATGATGGTTTCCAGCTTCATCCATGTCCCTGCAAAGGACACGAAATCATCCTTTTTTATGGCTGCATAGTATTCCATGGTGTATATGTGCCACATTTTCTTTACCCAGTCTATCATTGATGGGCATTTGAATTGGTTCCAAGTCTTTGCTATTGTAAAGAGTGCTGCAGTAAACATACATGTCCATGTGTCTTTATAGTAGAATGATTTATAATCCTTTGGGTATATACCCAGTAATGGTATTTCTGGTTCTAGATCCTTGAGGAATCTCCACACTGTCTTCCACAATGGTTGGCTAATTTACACTCCCACCAACCATGTAAAATCATTCCTATTTCTCCACATCCTCTCCAGCATCTATTGTTTCCTGACTTTTTAATGATCGCCATTCTAACTGGCATGAGATGGTATCTCAAAGTGGTTTTGATTTGCATTTCTCTACCAGGGATGGTGAGATTTTCTTCATATGTTTTTGGCCACATAAATGTCTTCTTTTGAGAAGTGTCTATTCACATACTTTGCCCACTTTTTGGTGAGGTTGTTTTTTTCTTGTAAATTTGTTTAAGTTCCTTGTAGATTCTGGATATTAGCCCTTTGTCAGAAGGATAGATTGCAAAAATTTTCTCCCATTCTGTAGGTGGCGTGTTCACTCTGATGATAGTTTCTCTTGCTGTGCAGAAGCTCTTTAGTTTAATGAGATCCCATTTGTCAATTTTGACTTTTGTTGTCATTGCTTTTGGTGTTTTGGTCATGAAGTCTTTGCCCATGCCTATGCCCTGAATGGTATTGCCTAGGTTTTCTTCTAGAGAGTTTATGGTTTTAGGTCTTAAGCTTAGATCTTTAATCCATCTTGAGTTAATTTTTGTGTAAGATGTAAGGAAGGGATCCAGTTTCAGTTTTCTGCGTATGGCTAGTCAGTTTTCCCAACAACATTTATTAAATAGGGAATCCTTTCCCCATTTCTTATTTTTGTCAGGTTTGTCAAAGATCAGATGGTTGTAGATGTGTGGTGTTATTTCTGAGGCCTCTGTTCTGTTCCATCCATCTATATATTTGTTTTGGTACCAGTACCATGCTGTTTTAGTTACTGTAGCATTGTAGTATAGGTTGAAATCAGGTAGCATGATGCTTTCAGCTTTGTTCTGTTTGCTTAGGATTGTCTTGGCTATACAGTCTCTGTTTTGATTCCACATGAAATTTAAAGTAGTTTTTTTTCTAATTCTGTGAAGAAAGTCAATGGTAGCTTGATGGGGATAGCATTGAATTTTCACAATATTGGTTTTTCCTATCCATGAGCATGGAATGTTTTTCCATTCGTTTGTGTCCTCTTTTATTTCCTTGAGCAGTGGCTTATAGTTCTCCTTGAAGTGGTCGTTCACATTCTTTGTAAGTTGTATTCCTATGTATTTTATTCTCTTCGTAGCAATTGCGAATGGGAGTTCACTCATGATTTGGCTCTCTGTTTGTCTATTATTGGTGTATAGGAATGCTTGTGATTATTGCACATTGATTTTGTATCCTGAGACTTTGCTGAAGTTGCTTATCAGCTTAAGGAGATTTTGGGCTGAGATGTGCGGTTTTCTAAATATACAATCATGTCATCTGCAACCAGAGACAATTTGATTTCCTCTCTTCCTATTTGAATACACTTTATTTCTTTCTCTTGCCTGATTACCCTGGCCAGAACTTCCAATACCATGTGGAATAGGAGTGGTGAGAGAGGGCATCCTTTTCTTGTGCTAGTTTAAAGGGAATGCTTCCAGTTTTTGTCCATTCAGTATGATATTGGCTGTGGGTTTGTCATAAATAACTCTTATTATTTTGAGATATGATCCATCAATACCTTGTTTATTGAGAGTTTTTAGCATGAAAGGGTGTTGAATTTTATCGAAGGCCTTTTCTGCATCTATTAAGATAACCTTGTGGTTTTTGTCATTGGTTCTGTTTATGTGATGGATTATGTTTATTGATTTGCATATGTTGAACCAGCCTTGCATCCCATGGAGGAAGCTGACTTGATCATGGTGGATAAGCTTTTTGATGTGCTGCTGGATTTTGTTTGCCAGTATTTTATTGTGGATTTTTGCATCAATGTCCATCAGGGATATTGGCCTGAAATTTTCTTTTTTTGTTGTGTCTCTGCCAGGTTTTGATATGAGGATGATCCCGGCTCATAAAATGAGTTAGGGAGGAGTCCCTCATTTTCTATTGCTTGGAATAGTTTCAGAAGGAATGGCACCAGCTCCTCTTTGTACCTCAGGTAGAATTTCGCTGTATATCATCTAGTCCTCAGCTTTTTTTGGTTGGTGGGCTATTAATTACTGCCTCAATTTCAGAACTTATTATTGGTCTATTCACGGATTCGACTTCTTCCTGGATTAGTCTTGGGAGGGTATATGTGTCCAGGAATTTATCCATTTCTTCTAGATTTTCTATTTTATTTCCTTAGAGGTGTTTATAGTATTATCTGATGGTAGTTTGTATTTCTGTGGTATCAGCGGTGATATCCCCTTTATCATTTTTTATTGTGTCTATTTGATTCTTCTTCCTTTTCTTCTATATTAGTCTGGCTAGTGATCTATCTATTTTGTTGATATTTTCAAAAAACAAGTTCCTGGATTCACTGATTTTTTGAAGGGTGTTTTTTGTTTCTATCTCCTTCAGTTCTGCTCTGATCTTAGCTATTTCTTCTCTTCTGCTAGGTTTTGAATTTGTTTTCTCTTGCTTCTCTAGTTCTTTTAATTGTAATGTTAGGGTGTTGATTTTAGAACTTTCCTGCTTTCTTCTGTGGGCATTTAGTGCTATAAATTTCCCTCTACATACTGCTTCAAATGTGTCCTAGAGATTCTGGTATGTTGTGTCTTTTTTCTCATTGGTTTCAAAGAACTTGTTTCTTTCTGCCTTAATTTTGTTATTTACCCAGTAGTCATTCAGGAGCAGTTTGTTCAGTTTCCACGTAGTTGTGTGGTTTTGAGTGAGTTTCTTAATCCTGAGCTCTAATTTGATTGCACTGTTGTCTGAGAGACTGTTACAATTTCCATTCTTTCGCATTTGCTGAGGAGTGTGTTACTTCCTTATATGGTCAACTTTAGGATAAGTGTGATGTGGTGCTGAGAAGAATGTATATTCTGTTGATTTGGGGTGGAGAGTTCTGTAGATGTCTATTAGGTCTGCTTGGTCCAGAGCTGAGTTCAAGTCCTGAATATTGTTGTTAATTTTCTGTCTCATTCATCTGTCTAACATTGACAGTGGGGTGTTAAAGTCTCCCATTATTATTGTGTGGGTGTCTAAGTCTCTTTGTAGGTCTCTAAGAACCTGCTTTATGAATCTGGGTACTCCTGTATTGGGTTCATATATATTTAGGATAGCTAGCTTTTCTTGTTTCATTGATCACTTTACCATTATGTAATGACCTTCTTTGTCTTTTTTGATGTTTGTTGGTTTAAAGTCTGTTTTATCAGAGATGAGAATTGCAACTCTACTTTTTTTCCTTTCCATTTGCTTGGTAAATCTTCTTCCATCCTTTATTTTGAGTGTATGTGTGTCTTTGCATGTGAGATGGTTCTCCTGAATACAGTACACCAATGGGTCTTGACTCTATCCAATTTGCCAGTCTGTGTCTTTTAACTGGGTCATTTAGCCCATTTACATTTAAGGTTAATATTGTTATGTGTGCATTTGATCCTGTCATTATGATGCTAGCTAGTTATTTTGCCCTTTCGTTAACGCAGTTTCCTCATAGTGTTGATGGTTTTTACAATTTGTATGTTTTTGCAGTGGCTGGTACTGGTTTGTCCTTTCCATATTTAGTGCTTCCCTCAGGAGCTCTTGTAAGGCAGGCCTGGTGGTGACAAAATCTCTCAGCATTTGCTTGTCTGTAAAGGATTTTATTTCTCCATTGCTTCTGAAGCTTAATTTGGCTGGATATGAAATTCTGGATTGAAAATATTTTCTTTAAGAATGTTGAATATTGGCCCCCACTCTCTTCTGGCTTGTAGGGTTTCTGCAGAGAGATCCGCTGTTAGTCTGATGGGCTTCCCTTTGTCAGTAACCTGACCTTTCTCTCTGGCTGCCCTTAACATTTTTTCCTTCATTTCAGCCTTGGTGAATCTGACAATTACGTGTCTTTGGGTTACCCTTCTCGCGGAGTATCTTTGTGGTGTTCTCTGCATTTCCTGAATTTGAATGTTGGCCTGTCTTGCTAGGTTGAGGAAGTTCTCCTGGATAATATCCTAAAGAGTGTTTTCCAGCTAGGTTCCATTCTCCCCGTCACTTTCAGTTACACCAATCAAATGAAGGTTTGGTCTTTTCACATAATCCCATATTTCTTGGAGGCTTTGTGTGTTCCTTCTCATTCATTACTTTTCTAATCTTGTCTTCATGCTTTATTTCATTAAGTTGATTTTCAATCTCTGATATCCTTTCTTCTGCTTGATCAAGTCAGCTATTGATACTTGTGTATACTTTAAGAAGCTCTCGTGCTGTGTTTTTCAGTTCCATCAGGTCATTAATGTTCTTCTCTAAACTGGTTATTCTAGTTAGCAATTCATCTAATCTTTTTTCAAGGTTCTTGGCTTCCTTGGATTAAGTTAGAACATGCTCCTTTAGCTCAGAGGAGTTTGTTATTACCCACCATCTGAAGCCTACTTCTTTCAATTCTTCAAACTCATTCTCCAAGTTTTGTTCCCTTGCTGGCAAGGAGTTGTGATCTTTCGGCGTTCTGGTTTTTGGAATTTTCAGCCTTTTTGTGCTGATTTTTCCTCATCTTCATAGATTTATCTACCTTTGGTCTTTGATGTTGGTGATCTTCAGACGGGGTTTCTGTTTGGACATTCTTTTTGTTGATATTGATGCTATTCCTTTCTGTTTGTTAGTTTTCCTTCTAACAGTTGGGCCCCTCAGCTGTAGGTCTGCTGGAGTTTGTTGAAGGTCCACTCCAGACCCTGTTTGCCTGGGTATCACCAGCGGAGACTGGAGAACAGCAAAGATTGCTGCCTGTTCCTTCCTCTGGAAGCTTCATCCCAGAGGGGCACCTGCCAGATGTCAGCCAGAGCTCTCCTGTATGAGGTGTCTGTCGACCCTTACTGGGAGGTGTCTCCCAGTTAGCAGGCATGGGAGTCAGGAACCCACTTGAGGAGGCAGTCTGTCCCTTAGCAGAGCTTGAGCACTGTGCTGGGAGATCCACTGCTGTCTTCAGAGCCAGCAGGCAGGAACATTTAAGTCTGCTGAATCTATGCCCATAGCCACCCTCTCCCTTAGGTGCTCTGTCGCAGGGAGATGGGAGTTTTATCTATAAGCCCCTGACTGGGGCTGCTGCCTTTCTTTCATAGATGCCCTGCCCAGAAACGAGGAATCTAGAGAGGTAGTGTGGCTACAGTGGCTTTGCCAAGCTGCAGTGGGCTTGGCCAAGTTCAGACTTCCTGGAAGCTTTGTTTACACTGTGAGGGGAAAACACCCTACTCAAGCCTCAGTAATGGCAGATGTCCCTCCCTGCACCAAGCTCGAGCATCCCAGGTCGACTTCAGACTGCTGTGCTGGCAGCGAGAATTTCAAGCCAGTGGATCTTAGCTTACTGGGCTCCATGGGGGTGGGATCTGCTGAACTAGACCACTTGGCTCCCTGGCTTCAGCCCCCTTTCCAGGGGAGTGAACGGTTCTGTCTCACTGGCATTCTAGGTGCCACTAGGGTATGAAAATAAACTCCTGCAGCTAGCTCAGCTAGCTTGGTGTCTGCCCAAATGGTCGCCCAGTTTTGTGCTTGTAACCCAGGGCCCTGGTGGCGTAGGAATCCAAGGGAATCTCCTGGTTTGCGGGTTGTGAAGACCATAGGAAAAGCATTGTATCTGGGCCGGAATGCACTGTCCCTCAAGGCATTGTCCCTCATGGCTTCCCTTGGCTAGGTGAGGGAGTTCCCCAACTCTTTTGTTTCCCAGGTGAGGCGACGCCCCATACTGCTTCAGCTCACCCTTCATGGGCTGCACCCACTGTCTAACCAGTCCTAATGAGATGAGCTGGGTACCTCAGTTGGAAATGCAGCAATCACCCGCCTTCTGCATTGATCTCTCTGGCAGCTGCAGACTAGAGCTGTTCCTATTTGACCATCTTGCCAGCCACCTCTGTTTCTTTTTTAAAGTATTCTGAAGAAGCTTCTGTTTAGTTGTCTTCTGTTATTCTTTTACTTATTGGATAAAGATGGCTTACTTTTAATAAAATTGTTTACATTTGACCATTTATGATCTATAAGAGGGTAATATCTATGGTTCAATTTAAAGTTTCAACAAATCAGGATATTCATAAGTTAACATTATATTCCATTAATGAACATAACATAATATGACCAATTATTATATTTAAATTCTCATATTTAAATTTCTGTGGTATGAACTTTGGAGGATAGTTCCCTGGATACACCTCTCAATATTATAGAGTTTAAACAAATAGATTCTCCTTTCCAAAGAAATTGTTTATCTTGGTTTATGTTCCAGAGTATGAGAAGGTACTAGTTGCCACCTAGATTTATTTGTATATTATTCTGAGAAACTTATAAAAATATATCTAGCTTGAATTCAAGTTGTGATCATAGGGGTTATTTTATTTTTGCTTAGGAGGCTGCATTAATATTAAAATAATTTTTATAGCATTATAAAATATAAAATATTTACCCATCCATTTAACAAGCATTTCCTAACTGCCCAAAATAGAAGAGTCACTGTGCAGATACAAACATAAGTGAGATGCTCTATATCCTCCAAAGGAATTCATGAAAAACAGATCAACATCTACATTTTCTCGATTTCTGTCACTTATACTTTTATGTTGTATAATGAATCATGCTTTAATGATTAAACCTCCAATTATTTGGTAAAAGAAAGTTATTTTATCTATTATTGTATCTCGCCTTCTAAGTTAACGTATACCTGTATATTTATGTAATTGTGTAAACATGTGTACAGTATTTTAAGTCTTAAATTGTATCACGATGTTCAATTTTTTTCTCTTTTCTAAGCCTATATCTTAGTGAGAGAATTACTTTAGAAACTAATACTGCTCTTACTCAAGGGAGACTTTAAGAGATCAAAAATATAAGGGCAAAGCAATTCATGGAGAAATATTAATACTAATTAATGCTAGCTCACTATTACTGCTTTTTCTTCAAAGCTGTTTAAAACAGCTATCTACTAAATTTGGAAACACCACCATTTATAAATAATGGGGTGAAGGATCCTCTGCTGCTCCCAAAGCCTGTGGCAAGCCTAATGTGTTTGAGTGGGCAGCAAGTGCACCGTCTACTAAGCAGGTGATTATGGCCACTCAGCGTTTAACTAGAATAATGAATGCCCAACAGAATTAGCAGTTTTGAGGGAGGCTTGTCTGTTTGATCACTGAGGCTTCATCATGATGAATTCTGTGAAAAGAGATTTTCTAATTACAGGCAGAAGATTTCTAATTCGCTTCCAAGTGTGGAATTTGGAGTTCACATTTCAGACATGAAAGCCATTTTAACACCCACTCTTCAACACATATATAGATCTGAGTCTGTGACCTGCTATCTTAGTTAAATGCTGCCGAATTTCCTATTTGGTGCTGCCTGAAAAGGATTGTTGTTTTCCAAATATTGGTGGATATTCTGTATATTTTTCACAGTTGATATTTCCTCTCATCTGGCATTATTTTTTTACCTTTATCAGTTTTTCAAAATGATCACATGGGGCTTTGAGGCAGCCAATATCAGCAACCCAAACAGGGAGGACAGAAATATAAGCATGTGAAAAATACTACCTAATGAAAAATGGCAGTCCTAGGATTGCTAATTATTCTATATCTATAAAATATAATAGTTGAAGAGCAACACAAACCAGCTTTGTGTAATTAAAGTAGAAAAATAGTTGATTAGAAGGATATGAAGACCCTCACAGGACTGAAGGGAGAGCTGCAAAACCAGGCTTGAAAGGAAAGGAAATTTGCATGTAGAGAAGGTCTCCACAGCAAGCTCTTGCTCACTCAGGCACCATTGCTGGACTGAATAAATAAATGGCCAGAGGTGGATGTATTTTTCTGCTTTTCCTTTTCTCCTCACTTTTTGACATTTTACTCAAATTTCAAAGTCCTCAGAATGAATCTCACTGGAGGAGCTTAGGTCAATTGGACACATCTTGTTTATACCAATGAAGTGAAATAAAAGACCGTGAAAGGAAGAGACGCATGCTGCCCCTTCAGCTTCTGAAGGGGAGATCAAAGCATCCTAAGTCATTTTCCTTCCAAGACAATTCACCATGGGTAAGATAAACTTTAAGAAAATCTCAGGGTTCTAGTGGGAAGTAGAAAGAGATACTGTATGGTC
The DNA here is from genome assembly GCF_028885655.2 of Pongo abelii. NCBI lineage: Eukaryota > Metazoa > Chordata > Mammalia > Primates > Hominidae > Pongo > Pongo abelii. Next base: position 93,163,464 of record NC_071991.2, read on the forward strand.
CCAAATGACAAATATCTACCACACAGTATTTTTAAACTCTCATCTGACAGGAATGAAACTCCCTTAAACTATATGTAAAATCTAGGCTGTGAAGTTCCGTTCTGTCATCCTGTCAGGTGAGAAACAGTAGTTCGTGATGACTTAGAACACAGACTCTAGAGCCAGACTGAATGGAATCAAATCCCAGCTCTGTAGCTTAGTAACTATAAAACTTTGGCAAATTGTCTAACTTTTCTATACTTCAGTTTCTTTATCTGTGAAAGGAAACTAGTCATAGTACCTACTTCAAAGGCATGCTGTTATGATTATTGTGTTGTTATATGCACAGCAGTTAGTAAACCCTCAACTGGTGTTACTATTGAGGTGAAAGTGTATGGTTAAAGTAGGCACCTGGTATCATGAGAGCCAAGATAATGTTTAATTAGGCTGGTTTGATGATCATTGACTGGGTTGTTATTCAATGGGCTGAACACGAAATAACAAGCTGCAGGAGAAGGTAATGTTTTAAAATCAAGGCAGTGACAAAACTCAGGCACCAGAGATACTGGAGGCCAGGGCCAGCTGTAAGAGTGAAACCAGGTGAGCCAGCAGGGACATGAGAAGTGGGACACGTAAGACATAAAATGAAGGGGCAGGTGAAACCTTGAATTCAGAAGGCATTGCATATAGAAACCAAGAGTTTCACAGAAGCACCGAGAAAGGCAAAGCAGATAAAACAGGTGCATAGATTTAACATCAAGGAAACTTGGTCTGGGTAATACTCTTTGTCTCTGCTGAAGACGTCCCATAATTTTACTATCAAAGCTAATGAATCCTAGGTTTCAGGGAAGATATAGTGGGCTGAACCACCTGCAGAAAAGGTGATATAAAATAGGACTTGTGAGGGTTAGCCTAGAAGAAGCGATGGACACATTGGCTTTATAATCTCTGATATGGTTTGGCTGTATCCCCACCCAAATTTCATCTTCTATTGTAGTTCCCGTAATCCCCACGTGTTGTGGGAGGGACCAGGTGGAGATCATTGAATCATGGGGACGATTTCCCCCATCCTGTTCTCGTGATAGTGAGTTCTCATGAGATCTGATGGTTTTATAAGGGGCTTCCCCATTCGCTGGGCACTCATTCTTCTCCTTGCCGCTACTATGTGAAGAAGGAGGTATTTCTTTCCTCTTCTGCCATGATTGTAAGTGTCCTGAGGCCTCCCCAGCCATGCTAAACTGTGAGTCAATTGAACATCTTTCCTTTATAAATCACCCAGTCTCGGGTACGTCTTTATTAGCAACATGAGAAGGGACTAATACAATCTCCATACCTATCCATCTAAAAATAATAGTGATGCCGCTATCACTAATTAATGATAGTGTTAATGATGGATAACATTTACTCTGCATTTGTCATGTCCCTGGCACTGGGCAAAGTGCTTTATATCTATTATATCACTTAACTCTCACAACAAATCTTTGAGATGATTACTAGGACATAAAGTGTTTAAGGGCATAGAATGTATCTGTTTTCTTTACCACTCTATCCACAACACTTAGAATAGAGCTCAGTATCTAAAAGATGTTTCTAAAGTATTGAATGGTTCCCATTTTTTTTTAAACGAGGCATTGATTGTCCATATAACTTTCTCAAGTCAAATAATGGTAAATTTAGAGTTGAAATTCAAAGTCAGGAAGCTGGAATCCAGAGCCCACAATCAAACTGTACAGTTTCTATCCAACACTACCCTGTCCCCAAAGCATCACCCACAGCTACAGGCTTTTACTTCTCCCCTCGTTGCTAACTTACTTTTATTACCAAAGTAAAACAAACCATTATAAAAAGGAACGGTCATTGAGAAGCTTGTTATATAACAGGATAAGGAGCACAAAGTACTGACTGCCCCAAATCAAAGTTTTTGGTGCTATTCAAACATGAATACTTTGAACCCATTATGGACAAGGAATTGCACTAACTGTATCATAAAAATATGAGCAAAAAATGGCTCTGAACTTGAAGGACTCATGTTCTAGCGGGAAAGACAGGTACAAAACCAAACAAATAATCTAAGTGCAGAAATAGCAGCATTGAATATTTTTGAAATCTAAGCTAGTTCTAGCAGTAGTGAAACTCGTTATGTCTGGGACATGAGGACCTATGCAGAAGAAGTGCTAGGACGGAGACAAGAAAGGTAGTTGATAAGACACAAGAAGTAAGAAGAGTTCATGCACACGTATGTTTATTGCAGCATTATTCACAATAGCAAAGACTTGGAACCAACCCAAATGTCCAACAATGATAGACTGGATTAGGAAAATGTGGCACATATACACCATGGAACACTATGCAGCCATAAAAAATGATGAGTTCATGCCCTTTGTAGGGACATGGATGAAATTGGAAATCATCATTCTCAGTAAATTATTGCAAGAACAAAAAACCAAACACAGCATATTCTCACTCATAGGTGGGAATTGAACAATGAGAACACATGGACACAGGAAGGGGAACATCACACTTCGGGGACTGTTGTGGGGTGGGGGGAGGGGGGAGGGATAGCATTGGGAGATATACCTAATGCTAGATGACGAATTGGTGGGTGCAGCACACCAGCATGGCACATGTATACATATGTAACTTACCTGCACGTTGCGCACATGTACCATAGAGCCTAAAGTATAATAATAATAATAATAATAATAATAATAATAATAATAATAAAAATAATGAAAAAAAAGAAGTAAGAAGAGTTTTAAACATTATGCCAAGGATATTGTACTTTATTTTATCAAAAATGAAGAGACAGCAGGATTAATGTTTTAAAAAAGAACTCTGGTGATTTGAATTAACTGAAGAAAGATGGGCAAGAGGAGTCTCATGTAGTAATGAAGGACATAGACGATTAGGGCCTGAAACAAGTTTGTAGCAGTGGGATCCAAGCCAAATCAACAGGATTAGGTGGCTGATTGAAGTTCAGCCTCATGGACAGCTAAAATCAAATATGCCTCTGAAGTTTCCCATTGGGGAAAATGGGTAGACGGTAACACTTTTAATCCCAAGAACAGAAATAAATAGGAAAAGCAGATTTGGCCATGGTAGGGAAAACAGTCTAATATAAATATATTATACAAAATATCTGAGTAATTGTGTTAATATGAAGAAAGCATGGAGGCATATATAATGATGTAAAAATTCTTATTTTTTCTCATAGTACTATATGTTAAAAGTAATCCAATTATTTCAGCACTGTTTTTGTTGCTATTTTTCTAGGAACTTACCTTAGTGGTGTAAGAATTTACTGTAGTTTATTTAAGGTGCTTTAATATAAAAAATATTTCTTTATTTGGATGCTGTTTTAATCTTTTGGAACTAATTATAGACGTGCTCATAATCTGCCAGGTATAGTTTGGCTTTACAGTACTTAACATTAAGTTAGTGGACAGGTCTCATTTTGATACATCTTTTGAGAAGATAATTTTCTTGTGTGAAGCATCATTTGCAAAGTCTTCTTTATAACATTTTACTTGAAAGAGAGTAGTCCTAGGACAGAGGACAATTTATCTAAATGCAAGATCAATCAGGAAAAATGCAAGAAATGTATGTGTTCTGAGGACATAACTGTTAGATGATTGGGAATAGATTTGGTAGAATGAACAAGGAGAACTGAAACCTACCTATAGTTGGCTGATGCTTCACAGTGTGATAGCTGACTAGCCCCATAAGGATATTTACATTTGGAAGCATCTTACTTCATTTCATTGCTTAGCCAACAAGAGATTTTTAAAAGTGTATGTATCTCTAGATCCAGAGTTAGATACTTTAAATTTGAGAGAAAAAATATATTTTTGTAGAAGATGTAGGGAATATAGGCCTTAATATAGCTATCACAGAATTTCAGTTGTTTTTGTGTTTTTTGTCACTCAAAGCTTTTAATTTCTTTGCTATTTTATTACTATTGAACAGACCTATTAGAGGCTTTTGTTTCTTAAAAGATGTAATTAAGAAAGCTATTGAGGAAAAGATACATACATTGAATTGTTAGATTTATTTATGGTAGTATTTAATGAAGAGAAAATCAATTTACAGATTTTTAAAACAGCATTAAATTTAAATATCTAATCCAAGGGACTACAAAAAGTAGATCATGACCTATCAGTAAATATCAAAACCTGAAAGACTGTCTATGACCACAGCCACCACTTGCCCCTCATTCACCTGCCCCTTTTCTGTGGTTTTCTGGTATCCCCTCTAGAGATAGAGGAACATATGATCATGCTATCTATTTGTCTTAATGGTCATGATTTTGCTCTAAAGGCAGTTTCTTAAAATCGTTTTCTTTTCATTTAGTTAAATTTCTCTTTTTATAGATGATAAATTGGGGTGAATTAAGAAAGTTAATGGTAGTCACAAAGGAGAATGAGGATGAAGAGAATCATTTTAATAAGTTAGAAGCTTCTCTTTGCCTCTTTGGAACTTTCGAACGCTTGGTTAATAAATCCCTTTTTTTATTTTACACACCAAAATAACATAGAATTTATTAATATGACCATAGAATCTGCTCATTGATATATCAAAATCTCTGCTCCCCCAAACTATTCCTACTTCAAATGGGTTTGGTTGCTCGCTACTCTTTTAAAGCATTTTATAAAGGTTTTAGTGAAATTGTCATCATCACGACTACTGCTTTCAAACATTAAAATCTCTCACTTAGAAAACCTTTTGAAAAATGAGTGTAGAAAGGCAGACGCCTGTTTCTGAAGGGAACAAAGAAACCACTTTTCTGTGGGGCATGCTACATGCACTAAATATAAGTTGGCTATTTATGTCTGATTCCTGATTAAAATTCACAGCAGCCAACCTTAAATTTAGTTTACATTCCTTAATTGTCACTAGACCATACCAACTATTATTAACAGACTTAAATTATATTGATTGGTATGGTATTTAAGTGGCAATTTAGATTAGTTATGATTCAAGTTCTTGCAAAAAAAATAGTCTTAAAATCATTTTTACCCAGTAGTAGTCTACAAAAAAGTTCATGAGAAATAAAAAACTTTATGGAGCATTTCCTGAAAAACCTTCAGTTTCTATGTTTTTCTGGATGGCCTAAAATCTGCTCCTAAATCTAAAGCAGCATAAGTTACATAGTAGACATTTATCCAGTAACCCCACTCTTTATAACTACCCTTACTGAATTACAGTTGCCATCCTACACTTGGCTTCTATTGAGGTCCTGTATTAAGAATCTGTGTTATGAGGTGCCTTTTATAAAACTTGTTCCTGAATTGACTGTAAGGCTATTGAGGATATATTTTGTTACACAGTTTCCTCCTTGTGAGAATTGTCAGAAGAAATTAATTTTAATTTTTAGTATCATGAGTTGCTGAGGTTTTTGTAAATAATCAATTTATCTTATGGATTCTACAAATTGGGTAACTCAGAAAGTTTCAACCTAGATGTCACAATCACCAAGAGAAACTTCCAAATGCAGAATTTCAGACCTTTCCTCAGACCTACTGAATCAGAATATGGAGGATATAGGTCCTAAAAACTTGTGTTTTTCATGAGGCTCTCCATGTAATTGTCTATGATCGGACATTAAAAATCAATGAATTAACTGATCAAATTCCCCAATTTCCACTTCCAGTTAGAAAGCTTAAGAGCCAAAATTGTGGTTTAGTTTTAATGAGTCTATATACTTTTCTATTATACATCTATTTTTTAAATTGACCATAAAACTATTTAAAAATGTAATCTATCTTGATTTATTTTTCTTCATTTTAGTATTAATTCTTACTTTATGTACTCAGGTTTGACAAATTTTTGCTTACCAACTTTAATATTTAAGTGAGGTAAAATTATATATCATAGTATACACAGATTTTAAGTATCACTTTGATAAATATTGATGAATATTGATAAATTACATACAGTGTAATGACTATCCAAATCCAGAAAAAATTGATAAACCTAGAAAGTTGCCTAATGTTGCTTTCTAGTTGTTTCTCCCTCATCTATCCTCTGATAATAGCAACAAATGATACAAGTCGCTATAATTAATTTAGCCTGTTCTAGAACTTTGAATAATGGAATAATATAATATATACTCTTTTGTAACTGATTTCTTTGACTGAAAAAAGTTTTTAAAATTTACTCATGTTGCTGGATCTATATTAGTTCATAACTTGTTATAGCCAAATATAATAGTAATCCATTTTGAAGCATTTATCAAAATGTATTTATCATTTACCTGATGACAGACACTTGTGTTGTTTCAGGTTTGGGCTCTTATGAGTAAATATTTCTGAACATTTTTGTGTAAGACTTTTATGGATATATGTTTGATTTCTCTTGGGAAAATCCTAGGTGTATAATTGTTGGGTTACAGAGCAGCTCTATCTCTAACATTTTAGAAACTGCTTTTCCGAAGTGGGTGCATCATTTTACACTGTCATCAGCAAAGTATGAAAATTCCACTTGATCAATAACATTGCCAAGATTTGAAACTTTTCAGTCTTTCTAACATTTTGGCCATTCTCATGGTAAATAGCAGTAACTCAACTGTGGTTTAAGTTTGCATTTCCCTGATATTTAAGAATGCTGAGAACATCTTCATGCATTTGGCCATTTGTATATACTCCTCAGTAAAGTTTCTTTACAAATTTAAATTTCTGTCTTTATTGACTTGTTTGATTTTATATTATTTAGTTATAGGAATTCTTCCTTTACTATGTTTTGAATACAAGCCTTTCTTCAGATATGTGTCTTACAGATATTTTCTTCCAGTTTGTGGCTTGAGTTTTCATTTTTCAATGACATCATTTGAAGAGCAGAAGTTATTAATTTTGCTGAAGTCAATTTTATCAAGTTTTTCTTTTATTCTTAGTGCTTTTGTTGTCCTGTCAAAGAAACCTTCTCCTACACTGTTTGCAGAGATATTCCTCTACATTTTGTTCCAGAAGCTTTATGGTTTTAATTTGAACATTTATGTATGTGTTCTATCATGAGCTAATGTTTGTGTAAGTGTGAGACAGGACTCAATTTCAAAATTTTCTCTACAAATATACAATTATTCCAACACCACTTGTTGAAAGATGATCTCTTCCTCATCAAGTAACCTCAGTACCTTTGTGAAACAACAGTTTATATATATATATTATATATATATATAATATATATATAACATATATATAATATGTACTATAACATATATATAGTATATGTACATATGTATTAGGGTTTAGTCATGGACAATCTATTTTCTTTTCAATTTATATATTTATTTATCATTATGACAATTCCATATCATTGACATACATTTTAGAATCAGTCACTCAAATTCTCCATAAAGTTTGCTGGGATTTTGTAAATCTATAGATCAAATAGAAGAGAACTGGCATCTTAATAATACTGAGTCTTTAAATCTATACATGGGGCATATTTCTCCATTTATCTGAGTCAAATGTTTTCCAAAGTGGCTGTAGCATTTTACATTCTCATCAGCAAAGTATGATTTATTTTCAAATGTTGAACTCAACTTACATTACTGATGATATAATCATCAGTAATCACTACTTTCTGATGCTGTACTGTCCTTTGGAATATTCTGGATTTACTTTGTAAACATTTTGCTGCAGATTTTTTAGTACGTTCATGAGTGAAAAATGATTTGTAATTTTTTTTCCAAAGTTGTATTGTTAATTGACAAATAATAATTGTATATACTTATGAGGTACAGGTACTATGTGATGTTTTGATATATGTATACATCGTGGAAGGATTATATCAAACTAACATATCTATCACCTTACATAACATTTTTTGTAGTGATAATGTTGAAAATCTTCTATTTTAGCAATTTTGAAATTTACAATACTTTGTTATTATTATTAACCATGCTATGCAATAGGTTTTGAAAACTTTCTGTCCTGTCTAACTGAAACTTTATACCCTTTGATCAGCATTTCCCAACTTTTTGATGCTCTTATTAAGCTTTGCTCCAAGGTTTTTTTTTTTTTATTTTACTTTACAGCTACCTCTTCAGTCCCCAAAAGATATGGAAAGCTGATCATGTCACTGTTGTGTTTTAGCAGAGTATATATGTCCCCTAGGGCTGTTGTGAAGAAAATTACCACAAACTTAAACTTGGTGGCTTAAAATAACAGAAATGTATTCTCTCACAGTTTGGAGGCTAGAAGTCTGGTTTCAAGGTATCCTCAGGGCTGCATTCCCTCTGAAGCCTCTAGAGGAGAGTCCCTTCCTGACCTTTCCAAGCTTTGGTGGCTCTAGGCATTCCTTAACTTGCAGCTGCATAATTTCAAATCTCTGCCTCCACCTTCATGTGGCCTTTTCTGTGTCTCTATCTTCTCTTCTGTATCTCATAAGGATACCTGTTATTGGATTGAGGTCACACCCAGATAATCTATGATGATTTCATCTCAAAATCCTTAATGTAATTATATCTGAAACAAATTTTTCTTCTGAATAAAATTACATTCAAAAGTTGTGGAGGTTAGGAAATGAACATATGTTTTGGAGGAAGTGTCTTAGTCCATTTATGCAGCTATAACAAAACAGCCAGGGTAATTCATAAACAACAGAAATTTATTGCTCACAATTCTGAAGGCTGAGAAGTCCACATTCAAGATGCCAGCAGATTTGGTGTTTGATAAAGGATCTCTTCCTCATAGAGGGCAGCTTCTAGCTGTGTCCTCACTTGGTGGAAGGGGAGAGCAAGCTCTTTCAGGCCTGTTTTAGAATGGTACTAACCACGTTCATGAGGGTAGAGCCCTTATGACCTAGTTACCTTCTAAATATTACACCATTTAATACAGTTACGTTGGGTATTAGGCTTCAACATATTAATCAGAGTGCAGGGTAGGGGGAAATAAACATTCAGACAATAGCAGGGGGCCACCATTGAACCCACCACACAGGGTTTAAATATTTTTGTGTGTTTTAAAAAAGAGCTCTTTATGTATGTTCAGTTTTAAGCCCCCAAACTAGATAATGTACATATTTTCTGTACTGGAAGAAATATAATTAATATACGGCAGGGGTAAATCACTTAACATACTAGTTTAGGTCATCTAAAAAAGAGGAAGCCAAGATGGAATTAGACATGAAGGAGAAGAAAAGGCAGTCAGAAAAGATGGGACAGTCCTCAGACTGTGTATAATACAGTTCTGATTCCTGTGAAGGAATAGAGAAGGAGGGAGAGTTGGATAGGTCATCTCAGATTGCAAGTAGCTCTAGAAAGGTCTGGTCCAGTTTCATGGGGAGTCTTTGAGCCAAAATTGTGCATCAGAGAAATTATACACTTCATGGCCTTTTTTAGTCATTGGCTGAGATCAGCCCACAGGAAAGTGAGAGGATAGAGAAAACAGGGTTGTGGAAAGATCAGAGCTCAAGAGGTCAGGCTACCAGTCCAATATAGTAATACCAGTCTTCTGCAGGGGGAGACTTGAGTGGAGCATTATCACGGCTGCCAAACTCGATACGTGTGAAGTTAAAATTTACTTTCATTTTTGGGCTCCCAGTGATGTAAATTATATCTAAATATTGATATCTGTCCATCCACTCCCAACTTCTTTACCCAACCTGAAACGGTCTTTAGGGGTTTTTATTTTGTATATAAAATGTATTTTTTTCCCAAGGGAACAGGATGATTCCTAAGATGATAAAGTATCTATTAATTTATAATCTATTTATAAACTAAAATAGGCCTCTTTTTAAATACACAACTGGATCTATTGCTGAATTAGTTAACGGTGCCCCCCTTAGAGTTTTTTGAATATATTTTATGCAAAACTGGGGATTAAATTATTATAACATGCCATTTTATTTCCTTTTGTCATCTTTATATCCTTTTCCAAACCAGAAAATTTTTTTTTCCTTTTCCAAACCAGAAAATTAGATCTAATTTGTTAGGTCACTTTCCATGCCCATATGATATTGTGTAGCTGTGAATGTTGCCATTCTCACCTGAACAATCCTGTCCTACCTGCTGCCTTGACACTGGCAGGCTCGTGTCCTCCAAAGGCCAGTGAGGGCAGTGAAATGAGTCAGGATGACCTTTAAACTCAGGTGGACCAAATATTTAATTTCTTCCTTAGCCACTGTGGCCACTTTGCGGTAGAAGGAACCAAATTCTGTAGGTCTCACCTTTGGTTTGGAGCACCCTATTGAAGTCTCCCTTTCCTCCATGCTGTGTAATTTTACTGCAGAATCTCTGCTGTGGTTTGAGTTTCATATGATTGTCATAAAAACATACTGTATTTCTTCCTCTACCTGTTTACTGTAAAATACGTCTCTTATTACCCCTTTTTGTCTGTCTTATCAGTGGAAAATTGGGTGGAAATTTGTAAGAATGCATGATGTAAGCTCCTAGAGTTTTCTGAAGCTAAATATTTAATGTTTCTGGGATTTAGATACTTGCTCCTCCCAGTGAGGGTTAGATGTCTCTTTTGTAACTTTCTAGCCTAACAAGCTTTAGTACATTGTAGTAATTTGGATAATGCCACATGCATTATTAGTAACCATTTTATTAATTCAAAAATACAATGTGTATGTTTAACTAAACAAGCTAGCAGAATTTGAGAAAAAAACTATATATAAACATATTTTTAGGGAACGTCTAATATGTGCCAGGAACTTTGGAAAGTACTTTGTGAAATAAGGTAGAGTTATTGCCCCTAGACGCCACAGTCTATCCTGGATATAGACAAGTCATTACAGTTGCAACATGAATAGAATGTACATACATGTATACATGCCTATCGCATGTATGCCATGTCATTTATATAATTTCTTTCTGGGAAATCTATGGTTATGACATCCAAATAATAATGTGATGATCAGTACAAGTGTATTGGGAACATATGGGAAGAAAGCTATGCCAAAATAAAAGAATAAACTGAAGTTTATATTATATTGAAGTTTGTATACCATTTGCTGTGGCTAGAATGCAGCACGTAATTGCAAAAACAAAGCAAAACAACAATGAAAAAGCAGGAGTTGAGACTGAAAAATTCAGCTGGGGCCAGGTGGCAAAATGGCACATTCTACAGACGATAGGTGCCACTAGAGATTCCAAAACAATGGCAAGGAAGACCTCAGAATACAGCAGAATACTGAAAACTAAGATTCTGACAGTTCTAAGGACATTTCCTGAAGAAACTATTGTAAAAGAAACAAAATAATGCAACAAGCAACTGGGGATCTCTGACAGTTTCACTAGTAGAGAAAATCCATCTAAACCAGTTCCGATGCCATTTATAGGTGAAATTTCCCCAGCAGGTGTCTGGGATGTGAGATTTAGTTTGGCTTTTCCAGTGTGGACAGTCAAATATGACCATGGGGAAGGAAGTGTCCTATATAAAGCTCCATTCTATGACCCAGAGAGAGAGAAATATTCATAGCTAATTCTGAGTCTTCAAAATTCTGCTTTGCATTTTATTTAAGGAAGATACAGATGGTTCAATGATCTCTCCTCTGTAGTAAATTTAGACCCTTTATGATGTACACGTTAGTCAGAAATCACTTTTTGGAATCCTTTTTAAGATTCCCTTGCCTTTCAGCAATGATTTCCAGCATTTTCTCAACATTTCCCGTGCCCACCTGCTCAATAACACTTACTTGATTTACTCATTTTGCAACCTGCCTTTGATTGTTGTTGTTGTTGTTAGTGTCATTGTGCACATATAAAGCAAACACGCACACACTCTTCTCCAAGAACTCAACACATTTGGTCTTGACAAACTGTGATCCCATATTTCATTTTTAGCAGATACCTATTTCTGACAAGTATTTAAAAATACATTTTTACGTCAGCAAAAACTCAGAGTCATGCTGACAAAGTTGTTCAACCTGAGAAAATAAAACACGCCTATTTCCTACCACTGACTGATTGATTTAATCTGCACTCATCATAAGAGGAAAGCAAAATGGCTAGGTGGATACCTGATGAGAGAGCTATTTCTAGCACAGGCAGCAGCTTTGATATTGAAAATCTGGTATCATAACAGGTACAGCAGCTTTTTTGCTCCCTAGATTACCAACCCCTTCCAAGAATTTTATGATACATAGATTCCTTTTGTGGATTTATACCTTTCATATGTTTTCATTCCATTCCCAAAATGTTGTAGATTATAGGCTATCGCAAAGAGAGAGAAATGAGAGGAATCACGCTCCATACATAGGTAATCAGTCATAGTTATTGAATGGAATGTAGAAAATTTTTCTTTTGGAATAAAAACATTTATTTATAAGATATGTGATAAAGAAATATGTTGGTAGATTTGAATGCATTGAAACATTTACAGACTTTAATGCGTATTTGACATTTTTATTCTAAAAGCTTTCATCATTCCCATCAACAAAGAGATCATATTGAACCATTTGTTTTCTACCACAAGCCAGGCAATCACAGGAGGCATTATTTCTGCTGTGTTTGCTATAAGGCACTAAATTTTATTAAAGTAGTTTGAATTCTTCTTAAGGTATTTTTCCTGTTAATATTGAGTTATTTCTATATTTATGCCATCTAGAGAAATACTATTGAAAAATGAAAATTATACTTAAAGTATCTTGCTCATTTTATATTTATAGTTATGAAGATTTTTTTACATTTTTCATGGATCTTTAATTTAAAAAAACACGTTACTATGTAAATATTTGAATCTATCATATGATATATTCTTCATAGATCAATCAATAGAAGATTTAAGCTGTGTCAACTTTTTCTTCCTTCCTTCACTATGTGCTACTTGTTCTCTACATGTGAACCCTGTGGTTTCTCTGCCCTGTCTGTCTTCCAGTTGGGTTCAGATGATGGTGGGCAATAAAAGGAGATCAGATGAAAGGAACTGTGAGATTCAGGGCAGGTATTCTCTTTCCTTGTGCCCATCTTGTTGTGATTCTGAAAGTTCCTCATCAGCCACAGGTCTAGCCATGTGGTGCCTCTTTCACAGCTCCAGCTCTTACATGTCTTACATCACATCACTCCTTATAACTCTTCTCTTGACATTTCAGGCTTAGCAGTAGTGATGGCTTCTAGTCTCACTGCCTGCTTATGATTTCCTTAACCCATCACATGCCTCTGAAAATAGTTCATTAACTGAATGCTGTCCAGTAGAATAGCTTTAAGTGTTCCTTCTCTCTTCTAACCAGGATACTGCTGAAAACAGAATCAGAAGTGGCCCCAGGAAACTTAGAAGCCCTGTGATAAGAATTCCAGTACGGGGTTGATCATATACTTAATGGACATATGAATAACCATCTTCCTGGGAAAGATGGAACACTGATAATTTATAGTAGTCATTGGGCATGACAACTATTTAATTTGTGAAGAAGTGGAGTGCTTCTTTCTAACATCAAGGTGTGCAAAATGAAGATGTTGTAGCACTTAGTTGCCACAGCAAAGGTGGTGATTGCAAAGAAGGTTAGGACTTTGGCCTCTCAATTCAAAGCACAGGTAGAAAGCCAGACAAACTCTCTGGTGTCCAAGAGTTTTGAAATTTGCGTGACTCAGAACAGATAAATGTGAAGATCCTGTTCCCAAACCTGACTGTGTGGGCTGCATTGTTGTAATACCAGCTAAATATGCAACCCCACCACGTCTCTTGTGCTAAAGCAGCACATCTCAGGGTATGCTCTTGGGACCACTCGAGGTTCCTAAGATATTTCATAGGGTCCCTGAGGTCAAAATTATTTTTAAAATAAAACAGTAAGCTACATAGATGAAATAAAGTCATTGTTCTAGTAGTGAATGAGATGTGTGTTAGTGCATTCTTATATATTAATATTTTCTGATTTAAATTTGAAATATTAAATATGCAATATGTATTCTACAGTAACAAAAGATCTTTGAGGTTATCAATAGCTTTTAAAAAGGTAAAGACCATGAGACAAGGAGTTTGAGAATTATTGTGCTAACATGAGGGCACTAGTTGGTAAGAAGTGATGTGATGTAAGACATGTGATGAGGCCATTTCGACAGATTTAGATGCCTCTGAGAATTGAAATGTTCAAACTTCCTTAAAGCTTAGTTGCTAGTAGAATCCATTCCTCCCCCAGTACCTGAGGAAACTGGCATTCCAATGAAAAAAAAAAAAACCTTCTATTGACTATACCTAAAGAACTTATCTCAAGAGAATAACTATTCTCAACAACAACTTTTTTCTCAGACATGTACACTCATATTTTCTTGAGGCATATTCCAAAGGTTAGATTCTGGCATAGTTGAGAAAAATTAAAGTGAAGTTTCCTTCAGGAAGAGAAAGTGATTACATGAAAGATTCAGCATCTTGCTAAACAGCATCATTAAAGAGGACTAAAAAGCATGTACAGGAATATAGTCTGAGGAAATAAAACCAAGAAGAATAAAATATAAGCAGGATCAGGCTAAACTTCTTAATATGGATATGTTCATCCAGAATTGAAGAATTAGAGTGTTAGCTAGGATGCTTAGGAATGGGCTTAAATGTTGAGTTAGTTATTTGGAGCTTGTTCATAGCAGTGGCTACAATCAATAAAACTAAAATTATAGAACAACCCCAGTACACTAGAAAAAGGAGACTAACATTTGGGGCAATAGGACTAATGAAGTGGATCCACTGCATTCAGCTTGTTCAGCTGCACACTAACCGTGTCCACTGGGGGGACTCAAAGAACCCTCTTTGACGCATGTAGAACTTCATATAGTGAGTGGAACCCTAGCATCCAGGAAAGTTCTGGGTTGTCTGTCCTCTGTACACTGGACATGAAAGGAGATCACCATGAAATTGGTTTCCCTGGTAAAAACGAGAATAATAGCCAATGGTCAAGGTCAAAGACTATACTTGGTGTAAACAATTAATGATATACCCCTTCATCAAGGCTCATCTGCCTACTACTGCTGGATGTTCAATTTGATTTTAGTAAAGCCTAGCAGTGGGCCTCTGATATGGCACCATTCCCGAGGTGACCCACAGCTATCTAGTATCTGGTTGATTACTTTGGACTACTTCCATTAAAGAGAAGGCAGGAGTTTAAGGTCATTGGGAATATATGTGCATTCTTTATGCCAATTTGCTATTCCTGACTGAAATTCTTCTTCCAGCGCCATCATTTGAGGACTTCCAGAATGATTTAATCATCAACATGGAATCCTCTACAAAATATCCTCCAAACAAGAATCTTAGTTTACGTTAAAACAAGTGCACCCATGAGGTCAGGCTTATGGAATCTCTAATTTTACTAAGTGCTCCATTACCTGGAAACATCTGACTCAACAGAAGAGTGGAACTGTCTACTGGACTCAATGGACTCAGCCATGGGATAATATCTTGTGAGACTGGATTGTTGATGTATAGGATATATTGATAGTTAAACTATTAATAGCAGCAAATATATGGTGCTGCATATTAAGAATACTTGGGTCTGGAACCAATTGCTATTACCTTTGATAACTTGCAACATTCTTCTTTTGGAGGCAAAGAAGACATCAGCCAGACAACTAAGGGCAGGAGGAGTGAATGAGTTTGGCACCTTAGTTCTCCCCTTTCTTTTGTTGCCTCATTGATATTTTGGTAGTTGTTGTGTTCTGTGGGGACAGATTAAATCAAGCGGGCCCTAGTCCCTGATTTCAGTTCTCACTGAGCTCTTAAAACACTATACCTTCCCTTTGCCATTTCAAGGCTAAAAATGATTACAGCTCCTCCAGCTTTCCCCTGTCAATAGTCCTTGGAATTTTACCCCTTGTTAGTTCTCAGAACTCTTTCCATATTTCTATAGATAACCTATAAGATTAATTCGATTTTGTTACATTCTTTGAGTATTCCATCGGTTTCTTTTCCCCTATTACCCTAATTAATAGAATAAGGGACTATTTCAAGTACTTTGTATGTATAATTTGGAATCACATGCATAACACATCTTCAATGAACTTAAATATAACAGAAATAAGACAATGTTATACATGAAGTGATCATAAAATACTTAAAAATAATTATTTAACAGATAATTATGAGTATGTAGATAAGGCAGAAATTATTTACTGTTTTAGAATCACAGAAATCTACACAGCAAACATTTGAATAGGACATGGAAATACTATTCCAATTTATACTGTGGATTTATACTGTGGTGATGCAGGTGTAGGCGTGAGGAATCCTCTAGATGTGACTGAAGGCTTGGAGAAGCATTAGCTAGGCACACGGTTTAGACCAGCTTGAGAACTTAAACACTAGTGTGGAATGCATGCGAATTTAAATAATATGAACTTTAATATATGTTAAGAATAATGCTAACCAAGGTAATGAAGAGAATGGTATTATATTTCCTTACATTTTAATTTTAATTTCAGTAAAAGAAACTGATACTTTTATATTCATCACCCTTCACCCTTAGAAGTTCATTTTGTGAAACCCTATCAAGAAAAATATATATACTGTTGACTGTTTATATGCAAGGGTTCCACATCTGTGGATTCAACTAAATGTTGATCAAAAGTATTCAGGAAAAAAAAATTCCACAACGTTCCAAAGAGCAAAACTTGAATATTCTCTGTGCCATGTACTGCACTGAGTCTAGGCAAATGAGATATGTAGATGTTGTATTAGGTATCCTAAATAATCTAGAGAAAATTTAAAGTATATGGAAGACTGCATTGGTTATATGCAGAATTACATCAGAATTCATATAACGGACTTGAGTATCCATGGATTTTAGTTCCCTCTGAAGTCCTAGAATCAATCCCCCATGTATACCATGGGATGACTGTACACCTTCATTTCACCCTTTACAAATTGGCAAGGCACTTTGGAAACTATCTTGTCCAACACCATCATTTTTTATCATATGTTTTTACTGCCAAAAGTGCTGAGAACAATTTTAACTGCTGGCTTATCCATTTGTACAGAATAATGAGGAAATATTTTTGATGGATTTCTTAATCCTTTTTTATAATATTCTGTGAAAATATTTAAATTTATCCACCTCTATAATCCAGGCACCAAAATATGAAATAGAGTATTATTGTGTAATATGTGAGGATTTTTTTCTAAGTAAGAAAAATATACATAAAAATATAGAATCATGTTGCTCATAAAAACCAAATGCTAAATTATTACTGCTGGGTGGTTTTCCAAGAATTTAATGAAAAGAGATAATAAGAAATTGCCTTGAACTCTAATTGTTTTACTACTGTAAACTCCTCAGGCACTAATAAAAAGTATTTTCCCCAACTCTCTCCAGCCCAAAGGTTGCCAGGTCTTTCTGTTCTTAAAGTCCAAGTATTACTTACTTCAGGAAATGGCTTTGGTGCTTCTAGGACCTGTGTCTCTCTGTGTGAGACATTAACATTTTCATCTTTTAGAGAACCAGCAAGGTCTATTATTTTAGAAAGGGAAAATAAAACTTTCAGCTTAAGGAAATTAGCAGGAAAATTAGAGTAGCCGGTGGGTATTCCCCAAGAACTAAGAAGAAATACAAATTTGTACGACCTGGGAGAGAGATGAGGAAGTGTAGACACCTCCACTCTACTCTTACCTAGTGCTGGGGAAATGAGAAGATCTCAGAGACAACAGCAGGGCAGTAAAGAGAAAGACCTCATGAACCGAGGTATGGGCTTCAGGATCGATGGTAGGAAAAGGTAAAACCACTAAGGAATGGCCTAGTAAGTCTATACCAAATAAGAATTAGCAACAGCGTTGAACTATCTATCTTGTTATATGTCAGTCTTACAGAAGATTTCAAAATTTCAAATGGTAAATTTTGTAGCCCCTTGGACACAGTATTTTCATCAGGCAATCCAGATAAGTATTAAACAGAAAACACATAAAAATATGAAAAGTCAAAAGGCAACGAGACTCTTACGTTCACACAAAAGATTATACACTTTTACTATTTTCTTGAGTAGTAAAAGGGCCCCATACTAAGTCTTTTTTTTTTGAACCACAGTCTTACTTTGTTGCCCAGGCTGGAGTGAGGTGACGCGATCTTAGCTCACTGCAACCTCCATCTCTCAGATTCAAGTGATTCTCTTGCCTCAGCCTCCAGAGTAGCTATGATTACAGATGCGTGCACCACCACGCCCAGCTAGTTTTGGTGTTTTTAGTAGAGACGGGGTCTCACCATGCTGGCCAGGTGATCTAACCTCAGGTGATCCACCCGCCTTGGCCTCCCAAAGTGTTGGGATTATAGGTGTGAGCCACCACGCCCAGCTTCATACTAAATCTTTATAAAGATTATGCTGGTTAAATATATTTCCAGATAATAAATAATGTATCAAATATTTTTAAAACATCTTCCATTTACAAAAGTTTCAAGTCTTGTGACGATTTAAAGAATAAACACTGTACAATAATACAGCTCTAGGTCTGTGCCTGAAGGTAAGAAGCAAAATGATGATGCACTCTCATATACTGTATACGTAACACAGTCTCTGAAGGAAGTAAACAAGTCATAAGAAATATGTGTGATTCAGTAGATGAAGTCCCAAAGAAAAGACACCTGTACTTAAAAGAAGTCAAACAATTTCCATAGCAATGTAAAACAGTAGAAACTAAAAGAACTCAAATTTGCAAAATGTGGTAAGTAAAATTTCTAGAGCAGTGCTTCTTAAGCTTCTCAAATTTTAACATGCATTTGAATTATCTAGAGTTTTGTTGTTGTTTTTCAAGTGAAGATTCTGACTCAGTATTTCTGAAGTGATGTCGAAATGTTGCCTTTTGGCAAGCTCCAAGGTGCTGTCAATGTGCTGATCTGTGGAATAACAAGAGCCCTGATAACATGCCTGTGATTATGTAACTATCAAAGGAGCAAGCTCCAGTCAAATTAGCAGACTTCAACCATACAGACATGAGTTAGAAATGTTCTGCTGTTGAAAACAAATTATCTGACAAATTTGTAGTCTGCCTTAAAATGTTTCTCTCAGAGAATGGAGTAGGGAGTAAGAATGTCAGTTAACTTATATTGAACCTTTATTATGTGCTATGCATTGGTTTGATTGCTTTATATTTATTATTTCATCCAATCTTCCTAGCAACCTTTTGAGGCAGGTAATACAAAGATTTTTTAAATGACTTTCAAAGACAACTAACGAACAAGACAATATGTAAGGGCATTAAATAAACTTCCACTTATGTAGAAATGTAATTCCATACAAATATATTATTGTAGTTGTCTTAGTACAGAAATTCAAGTGAAAAAGACATGGTCATGATAGTAGACCAAATATTTAACATAAACTATTAACGTGTGGTCATTTTGAAACCAAAGAAAAAGAAAACTATGTTATATGTGTTATGGGGAGTTAGAGCATTTAGCAGGAACATTTCAAATGCAGTGCTTAGCCCAAGGGCTATAAATTTTCCATTGTGCTCTGTACTAGTTAGAGCATATTTGTTGTAACTTATTGTTAATTCCAGAAGCCACAAATCAGAGGTATTGACAAAATGATGTGCATTCAGAAAAGAATAAAGCAGGATTTTAAAGTAACTGAAAAGCAAACAGAACCTGAGCATCTCGAAGTCATTCAGCCTGTGGTATCATCTATGATATAATAAACTGATTCATTCAAGCTTCAATTTCAAGGAGAGAGATTTCGGAGTTTTCCTGGGGGGCTTTTCGTGTGCCAGGTTAATTCCCACTCCAAATTCCTGCTTTTCTCCCTGAATTATAAATTTCCATTTCTGGTTCTGTTTTGTGAGGCTCTTGTCCTATTTCCATAACATTTTGCCTCATTCCAGGCCACTGCTCCTTCTCTTTAATTCTCCAAAGCACCATTAATACAAAGCTGTTGTATGTAACATCCTCTTTTTCTGAGGGATTAAGGACAATTCAGTGTTCAAAACACTAAAAATCCTATACTGCTGTTCTCCTCTAGGTATTTTGAAATATCAGGGGAAAAAATTAAATGAGTAAAGAAGTCTAACAAACCACTTGTTTTTCTATATAACTATTTTTATTTCTATTTTAAATTATTTTATTCTGGAGTAGATAATATAAGCATAGGGATATAACTTGAACAGTAATTCTATTTCATTTCCCAGAGAACTACAATCTTGTTTCCTAGAGGCAAACCTCATTATCTTTTTATTGAATATTTTTCAAGAGGTGATCTATCCTTGAAGATTTTGAAAAATAACAAATATTAAATTGAGTCCAATTTTTTGGTAGGTTGCTCTAGGCATATTCTTAGCCTTTACGTCACGTAATGAGATACTGGTAAAAGCCCAGCCCTCTAAAAACCTAAAACTCAACTCCCTAAAAGTCATTTTGGCATTCCTCAAACAAGAAATTTATTATCTGTAACCTCGTTATTCTCCATGATACTCGTACCTTCCCTGGGGATTCGTAGTCTCTGCAACTCCTTATTCAGAATATTCTCTTTTCAAGAAAACTCCTCTCACTATACTAGTTCTCATCAAATCCTTTGTCTCAGTCTACCTGCTTACAATTTCAGTTACTTTATTTTCCGGAACAATTTTACTACTCTTAGTTAAATTTTTTTTTCCTCTTGGCTCTCCGCAAAGGGCACTGTCCTCGCATTAAATAAATAAATAAACAAACAGGGACAACAACAGACATAGTCTCTTCCTAAGAGGATTGCTTACTGCCCTCTTAAGTGACCTTTCAAACTGCAGCCACTTTAAAAAATAAATCCCACCCCTTCTCTACCTCAAGCAACCTCATTATTTTCTTCCCTTGGCAAAAGTTTGTAAATCACTATATAGTCTCCAGGACACAAATTCTTTGTCTGAGTGACAAGAGAGCAGGGAGAGAAAACATGTTATTTAATCATAGAACGTGGAAGTGAACACTAAGCTTAATCTAAGGGGTGCTCTCTTCCTCAGACAGAGTCCTCGATTCTGTGGAGTTGCATGTGCTCAGCACTAGAGAATAGAAAAAGTACAACAGAGTGAAAAAAAAAAAAAGGATGAAAAAAAGTGAGCATGAAGTTAGAATAAATTTTTTCCTCACCTCTGGAAGTCTTGCTTATTACTCCTGAGCTTTCTTATTCAAATCCTTCAGGACAATTCAGGAAGCAGGATTCTGAGTCAGAAAATACCGGGCAGATGGCAGACCTCATGTAGCATGCATTGGGCAGAGATAGTAGCATTAGAGTTAAATATGGTCAAAAGGGTGATCAGATTCATCATGTTAAATCCCTGACTTACTTCCTTTATCTCTCATCTACCCTGCAGCCTGAGTGGGGAGAAATCAAAAACATAAGTTAAGCTGCATATATCCTAAGTAAAATAACAGTAAACCAAATACAGCAGGTTATTAAAAGAATAAAACTCAATGACAAATTAGACTTTATCCCAGAATAATGAAAGGATAATATTCCAATGAATTAATAATAAACAGTTGGAAATCTAGTAATTCTAATCTAATCTATTAAAGCACTGCTGAATTGGCCTCATTTAGCATTCATTTCTTATATAAGCCTTTTAACAAATATAAAACATGTCCAAAAACTGTCCAAAAAAATCACAAAACTATCTTTAAAAGCACCATCAAAGCAACACCAATCAGAATAATATCCTTTAAAGTTGGGAACAAAACCAGGAAGCTGCTATATTTGTTACAATTTAACAATATTATCAATTCCGTTATTCAAGAAAGAAGAATAATCTATATGTTTTTGAAAATAAAAATTTGTCAGTGTTTGATAGGTTTAGTTATCTAGAAATATCTGTGTTCTGTGAAAAACTATTTTAAGTTTCATAACTAGTAAGGTATTTGATTCTAAATCTAGAAACGTGAAGAGAAAATGAGTAGAATCTTGCTATTATATATAATAAAGCATATGTTGGAAATACAGAAATAAAGGGATGGATGTAATGGACTAATTTGTTAAGAAGAATTATGTATATACACTATATGCACTATATATGTATATATATGAATATATGTATACATACATGCACTATCACATGTACATAAAATGAATTTATAAAAAGCTGAATTTTCCAGCTAGTGGAAAATATAGGAAAATTAGGAATTTAAATGTTAGAAACAAATAGATCACTTCTTGATAACATAGGGAAACTCACTTCTTGATAACATAGGGAAACTCACTTCTAGATGATCATAAGGTCTAAACGCAGTGGAATAGAGGCATGGGATTCTAATAAAACAATCGGCAATTAACAACTCTGTACAAAACACATTAAAAAAAACCCTGGGGGCTCTGTAAACTGATCAGAAGGAAGATATTTTTGTAGAAGCGATAAACTTGGAGCAAGCAACCTGCATACAGTGAGTTTACTGTCTTATTGTAGCTTTACTCTGGGGAGGTCAAGCCTGGTCAATAAATCTCTGATTAAGAAGTTATTTAACTGATTGGTAAAACTGGGATCAAGAGCTGCTTGCATTTACCTTAGCATCGACAGCTTCCCTCCCATTCTCCTAAGGATCTGATTTCCTGCAGAAAATTTTTATTCTGTTCTGCTTTTCTCTCCAAATGTTGCAGAAACAGTTACTGGACTTTCAGAGGGATGGCCATGGTTGTTCAGATCTTCTAGCAGATAGATGGGCTGACTACTCTTCTTGGGGTCCAGTCTTGAAATCCATCCTATGGCCACATACTTAAAATATTTCCTCTCTATTAGCTTTTATCAATAGCAAACATGAAATATGATTGCTATCTGCTTTATTATCCTGCCTTACCTCACTTGCATTAATCTCCAGGATGGAACACAGGAGTATCATTTATTAGAATGCTCAATCCCACTATTTATTAGTAGAACTGATTTGGGCTTTGAATTTAGACAAACTTGTTCTTCAACCCAGATTCTTATTTCCCCTTCTCAGATTAACATATTGGAGAAGTTTGTTTACGTGCCCTTGCTTCTTTTTTTTTTTTTTCCTGAAAGGAAGAATAATAATCTCATAGTTATTGTATCACTTGTTTGGAAATTCTATATAAAATTTAGTTCAGGACTTTAAGCAGATAATAAGTACTTAATAAATATTAGTCAATTCCCTTATCCTTCTACTCTCTTACAAACAGGTCTGATTTCCACTAGTCAGGAACATTCATAGATGAGATTCTTATGATGGGAATTTGGAGTATATCAGTGGTCTTCAAATCCTTTGTCTGTGGACCCATGCTTAAACAAATAATCATTTAGTTCCTCATACATTTTAAAGTTGAAATATAAAATTTTTTACCATATGTTTAAATAGTTGCAAAGGTTGTAACTTCTAGCATACTATAAATATATAGACTTCAAAAATACTTACAGTGTATATCATCCTTTTAGCTATATCCAGTGGAATTTAAAACCTACAGTGATATATGGACAAGGTCTTTTTTTTTTTTTTTTTTTTCAGTCTGACTTTGTTTTTTTTTTTTCTTTTTTTTTTCTTTTATTATTATTATTATTATTATTATTATTATACTTTAGGTTTTATGGTACATGTGCGCAATGTGCAGGTAAGTTACATATGTATACATGTGCCATGCTGGTGCGCTGCACCCACCAACTCGTCATCTAGCATTAGGTATATCTCCCAATGCTATCCCTCCCCCCTCCCCCCACCCCACAACAGTCCCCAGAGTGTGATGTTCCCCTTCCTGTGTCCATGTGTTCTCATTGTTCAATTCCCACCTATGAGTGAGAATATGCGGTGTTTGGTTTTTTGTTCTTGCGATAGTTTACTGAGAATGATGATTTCCAATTTCATCCATGTCCCTACAAAGGACGTGAACTCATCATTTTTTATGGCTGCATAGTATTCCATGGTGTATATGTGCCACATTTTCTTAATCCAGTCTATCATTGTTGGACATTTGGGTTGGTTCCAAGTCTTTGCTATTGTGAATAATGCCGCAATAAACATACGTGTGCATGTGTCTTTATAGCAGCATGATTTATAGATGGACAAGGTCTTTACATTACAAATTTTACAGAATTCTTTTTTCCAACTTGAACTTATGTATATATTCCTTTCCCTTTCCCAGAAATGTCCTCTAATATTATATGAACTTATGTCTCTAAAATATTTTGTTGATAATTCTAAAACAGTATTCTGTAACAAAAACATATATATAATTAAAATGGCATATTTTCTTTAATTCTAAGATGCTAATTGTTAACATATATTATCTAAATTAATTTATTATTGTATCTATTTTTAATACAG
The DNA here is from genome assembly GCF_028885655.2 of Pongo abelii. Classification (NCBI taxonomy): domain Eukaryota; kingdom Metazoa; phylum Chordata; class Mammalia; order Primates; family Hominidae; genus Pongo; species Pongo abelii. Next base: position 93,187,584 of record NC_071991.2, read on the forward strand.
AATGAAAGAATTGATAACGACAATAATTTTTAAATGTGAAAAGTAAATTTTTTGGAACTGTGTCACTAAAAGAGATAAGTTGAAAGAAATATTTATGATGCCTAGATTATAGCATTAGTTTAATTTTCCCTTTGTATGGTATACCAGGGTTTTTGGTTTCAGGTCAATAGACAATAGTAAGATTTAGAGTGGGCAAAAAGTAGACCATTATTTCATAAAAGATATAAAGCCATGCCATTCTTTCACAAGGGCAATTGTGAAAGGGCTTATAGAAAAAGGAAATCTTTAAAGCAGATCTCATTCTCAAAGTTAATTTTAAGAAACTGGGTGAAAGTACCAGGGGGAGTAAACTAGAATGATAAAACTTGGTAGTCAGAGTGTGGGAAGCTTGAAGTCGAGATTATGGAGGTGGCACAAAAATTGTAACAAAGTGTAGAGCAAGATTACGTAAATGGTAGGTAGAAGTGAATTGAAAATAACTTCGTTGTCTTTGAGATCAAGGGACTGGATGTTCTACATGGGTATTGAAAGCAGGCAGCTTTATTATAGATAGAGTGGTGGATAAAAAGACATGAAATGTGGTATAATCTAGTGTTAGTATGATCAGAATAACTTGTTGTTGTTCTCCTGTTTGATTGGTTTTGTTTTTCTAAGATAGGAGTGAGGAATAATTAACAGGAAGTAGCAATGAAGAGCAAGAATAAAATCCCCTTACTAGAATAGACTTAATGTTACTGGGTATAAAACAAACAAATAATAATAAACAAGACAACAACCAGATGAGAAGAATGCTGAGAAAACATTCATTTACTGACTAGGAAGTCCCACAGTGTTCTTCCATATGGACTCTTAGCATTTTAGGCAGAACAAATCTATAGGACTATTGAAGCATCAAGGCCATTTAGCATTCCTGACTCCTGTCTACTACATGCTGGGAGAGCTCCTGACCACTGTGGCAGACATTCCTCCAAATATTTCTAACCCCATGGGTTGGGAGTCTCTCAGAGCAAAAGGGATCCCTGAATTGGAAGTTGACCATTTTGGGGATTTTGTATATTATGACAGACTGTAATTTCAGAGGGACTAACAAAAGGTTTGAGAAATTCTGGCTCTGGCGGCCTACTAGAGGCAATACAGAGATATGTAGGGATGAGAGCTGGGGTGAGGAGGACTGGGAGGCTTGGCTTTCTGGTACTGATTGCCCTAAATAAGGATGTGGGGCTAGATGGAGTTTTGTTGATGAGCTCTTAGAAAGTGGTGAGTGGTAGGTTCTAACTGAAGCTTCCTTGTGGAATTCTTCTCTCAGGAAGTTTCTAGTGGTGAGGCAGATAGCACAGGCCTAACGGAGTTTCACTGGGAGCATTTAGCAATTGGTGGATCCTTACTCTAGAAGTAGGCAAGATGCAGCCAGCAAACGGGCAGCCTAACTGATGGAGACATAGTGAAAAAACATGTATTAGCAAGAGTAACCAGATGTTTATCATTTCAAAAGAAATATATCTTAACTTACATTATTTTATGAGCCCTCTTTCACAATTTCATTATTTCATACTTCAAATCTGATTTGGAGCATTAATCACATGACCCAGGATAATAATTCCTGTTGGACAGCCTTACTTCTGCTATGCTGTTTTGGGCTGTTTTAACTTATCATGTCAAACCCTTCTGCAAACTGCTACCAAGTCAGGATATCCTGATTGCAACTTGTTAGAAATCAAAATTTCAGTACTTCATATACGAGGTGAATGTTTTTCCTAAATATGAGTCATTTCACATGCTTCTGAATTTTAATTAAATTTAAATTTAAATAACTTAAACCTAATTGACTGTAAGATTTTAAATTAAATTTAAATTCCCAACTTAGCTGCTTTTTATTTCAATTTAGAATTTTAATTTTTCTCAAATATAAACGAATTTAAATTAATTTAAAAAACTCAGATATCTGTCGGATCCAATTTGGATTGGCCTGCTTCCATTTAAAGCCATAGGACCAGATGAATCACTTAAGAAGATGATACAAAAGGAAAAAAAAAGAATTTGAGGAGAGAAAACTGGGATGTCCCAACAATCACAGATCTGGTAGAAAAGATAGTCAACAAACTGCCTCAAAAGGAAAGTGTTGGGGTTGCTTGAAATCTGGAAGCTGAAGGAAGGATGTTTTAAGCAGTTAGTAGTTGATTTCTTTAGCTGGAGGAGGTCTGTGGGCCAGAGAAAAGTCAGGGTCTTTCTCAAAGACAGATCTACGAGGTCCTCTGAATCCTGTGACAGTTTGGTAAAAGGATCCTAAAACGGCTGCGTTCTCCTAGTTCACAAGTCTTAAAGCAGCCTGGGACACCTGATAAATTAATTATCACCTCATTAATTAATGCATGATAATTGAATTAATTATTAGCACCTGAAAAATTATTATATAAATATATAAATTATATTCAGATTATTATATAAATTATTAAGAATATTATATAAATTATTAAGAGTTATTAAAACCTTTCAAAGATGTTGTCTCTTTCCTTGGAGTTTGGGTCTAATTGATGTGAGCATGTAGGGATTAAAGACAGATTTAGACAGAAATTAGACTCTTTGGCAGACAGAAGCAAGGAACACCTGGATACCAAGAGGTAATTGTTGTCGTGCACACATGTGCATATCAATTTTTTATCATCCAGTCATCTGGAGGGTTTTACAAGCTTGGTATATTTGGTGTCTTATATCCTGCAGGTCCAAGATATTTTGTTAAATGATTTTTTTTTCTTAGAATAGCTGATATTGAGTGGCTATCTGTAGAATAATGTTCATGAAATGCCTGTTATTAAAAATTTTTAGTAATAGTTTTCCACAAAACATCCACATACTTTCAGTACTTTTCAAACTTATTTATTTCAAAGTTGCTGCTCATTAATGGATTAACATATAATTTTCTAATTTGAACATAGTAATTATTGCAATTGTGGCATTTTAGATTATTATTATTATTATGCTTATGACTTTTGATCTATCACGGATGCTTTGGCTAATTTATTACTATTTCAGCAATCATTAATTCCTATTAGCTTTGTTGTATCCCAAAGCAATATTATTTACTTTTATGTAACTCCTACTCCCTCAAAAATGCATACAATTAGATTACAGGAATGTATGTGAGTGATATGTAATTTAATCAATTCTCTTCATGAATAAAAAGAAAAATTCATCTAGGCATAAGGAAGAGCTTAAGAAATGTTATATTAAAAATGTTAAACTCTACATATTGTATCTATATTTGATATGCAAACAATTACTTCATTTGACAAGAGCACATCCCACAAGAAACTTTGGATCAGAACAGCTACTACCCCTCCCTAGTATTAACATAATTACTATTTCTGTTGGTAGGAATGTTAAAATGGGCATAATGTTCAAAAATCTGTTATGTCTGTGAATAGTTCTGTATGTATTTGCCTGTATGTTAAACTCATAGAAACTTCCTGTTAAGCTAATTCTTCTCCACAGGGGAATAAATCAATATAGAGATGCATGTCATTAGGAAAGTAGCTTTATGGTACATATGTATTCATTTAAAATGGTACTCGGTTGGGAGGCTGAGGCGGGCGGATCACGAGGTCAGGAGTCTGAGACTTTCCTGGCTAACACGGTGAAACCCCGTCTCTACCAAAAATACAAAAAATTAGCCGGGCGCGGTGGCGGGCACCTGTAGTCCCAGCTACTCCGGAGGCTGAGGCAGGAGAATGGGGTGAACCTGGGAGGCGGAGCTTGCAGTGAGCTGAGATCGCGCCACTGCACTCCAGCCTGGGCGACAGAGCAAGACTCCGTCTCAAAAAAAAAAAAAAAAAAAAAAAGTACTCGGTAGATTTCAGTAGTTATTTACATACTTGCTCTGCTTGATATAGACAAAAATATTGCCCTCCTCTTAGATTTTATATTACAGCATTTACTTTGTTCTGTGATTTCAACCTACCAGAGTAGACTAATTAAAATTATTTTCTTTTGTTGTATATTTTATTACTTTCCCTCCTTCCCTCCAATGGACTTACCGAAGATCAAGAGAAAAGAGCAGCCTGCCTAGGTGCAAGCAAGAAGAATTTGTATGATTATATAAAATTAGTAATAAAACCAAATAAAAGACAGATTTTTATATTTAAATGCACCAGCAATTCTAAAAATTGATAAATCCTAAAAAAAGTTATTCTACTTTCTACTCTGATAAAAACTTCTATTGTATTGATCTAAGTTCTTTTTTTTTTTTTTTTGAGACGGAGTTTCGCTCTTGTGTCTAGGCTGGTGTGCAATGGCACGATCTCAGCTCACTGCAACTTTCCCCAACCCCCTCTCCCCACAACACCGAATTCAAGCGATTCTCCTGTCTCAGCCTCCTGAGTAGCTGGGATTACAGGCACATGCCACCATGCCCAGCCGACTTTTTTTTTTTTTTTTTTTTTGTATTTTTAGTAGAGACAGGGTTTCATCATATTGGTCAGGCTGGTCTCAAACTCCTGACCTCAGGTGGTCCACCCGCCTCAGCCTCCCAAAGTGCTGGGATTACAGGCATGAGCCACTGCGCCTGGCCTATTGATCTAAGTTCTAAACAATGGTGTGTACTGCTCGGTTTTAATACTATAAATGTGTACTTCAAATTAGCACAGTTTTATTACTCGTCTTCTAAAAACATTTTATTTTAAATGGGAGCTAACTTGGAGAACTCCCTATTGTACATATGCGAACTCAGCTATATGTTCTCATTGGAGAGTAAATTTATAATGGTTGATTATTATTCAAGGTTACTTTTGTTATAATACCTGTACCCTCCTCTAGTTGACATTAAATAGTTCTGTGTTTAAATACTAGACTCAAAATAAATAGTGACTGCAGAGTTACTGTAAAGATAAAGAAAAGACCTTGAGTTATTTCAATTCTATCATTCTACATGACCACCTGGAGTTATTTTTTGTATAAAATTTAAAAAGTAAAACATAGTACAAAATGCAAATTTTAATATTTTTCTTTGATAAGTGCAAATTTTAGTTCAGCAATGAAATATTTTATGGAATTTGAATAATATCTTTTACATTGAAATTTAATTTAAAAATTGTTTTTCTTATTCATTATTAAGCTGTAATGTTATCATATATCATGGAAATAGACCAATATACAGGGATGTTTTTCTCACTTTATATAAATGCATTAGTGTAATCAAGACATAATAATCATATAATTTATTTTCCTTTTTTGACTGTGATTTTTGTGTATTCATTTTAATTATAATTATATATATAATTGTTTCTAGACATTATTAATTTATTTTTAGTTTGCACATACAGCACTGATGTTTTATTAATTTTATTTCATGATTGATACTGAAGACAATTTGTCTTCATGAGCAGGTTAAAAATGATCTGCTCCATCTATCAGTGTCATATACACTAGTAACACCATTCTATTCCTCTGTGTCTTCCATCCTCCTTCTTTTCTCAAATATGTTCTTTGTAACCAGTGTGTACTAGACACCAAAAAGAAGGTTAAACTTCAGATAAAATATACATGTCAACTTTAGATTAATCATAATAGATGGAATCATTCTCAGATATACTAAGGTGAAAATAATGCTAATTTGTAAGAATAAAATTACAATTAATTAATAAAAGTATCTCTATAGAAATAGTATATGCTTGAAGCAACTTGGCAAAATACAGAAACTGTAATAATTTATTGGGTATTGCCAATACTCATCCCTATTCACTTACCAGGCTTATAACTCAGGTGACTATTTGTTCCAATTTGCATAGAAGTGTTCAGGGTTGCTTGAGATAGTCCAAATTTATGTCTGTCATTTTGATATAATTATTAATAGTACTTACTTTCACTTTCAAAAGTGTTTTAATTTAGGCAATGAAATAATAAATTGCCTCATGAGATCAATCAACCCTTAATGTTTGTGGGGCTAAAAGAAGAATGAACATAAAGGTCTATATGCCATATATAAAATATTTTGAAGTTATAAATCAGTCGCCTATTAAGCTATATTATTTTTCCTGGGTAAATGCACATTAACAATAAAAAAAACTAAAAATATGTTTAAATCTCTTATTTCAAAAAATGCAATTGCAAAATATTAGTAACAACTGAATTTGGTTAGTATTATTGCACATGTCTAGTTGTTCTGTTTATGGCCCAAATGTGATATTTGGATAAGTGATAACATATAAAATATATAACTCATAGATTATTTTATATTTACCCCACAAAATTTGTGCTCTTTAAAAAAATCACTGATGTAATACCTTTTAACATGACTTATGTTCTACTGACAATACTTTAAAGATCAACATTTTTCAAGTCACAAAATGTTTCTTAAATAGTTTTATTAGCTTCATCCTGTAAATCATTGCAAATAAAAACCATTAAAATTCTTCTGTAATATTTTAGTTTGAAAATGATACCTAGATTTTACTACTCACGTTTAAGCATCTTAGTGTAATAAATTTTGTTATTATAAAAACATTACAAAATATTTCATGTATCTTACAAATTAGCACTTATTAATACAATTCAAATAGTACTGTAAAAATAAGAATCACTCTTCGTATGTATTACATTTAGAAGTGTATTTTTAAAACTCTGAGTGCCATATGAATTTTTAATAATGTGGAATGTTCCTCAGCTGTGAATTGCAATTGCTGTGAATATAAACCTATTGGAATATGAATTCAAACTTTAAGATAAGCAAAACATTATTATCACACTCAGCATTACTGGGAAATGTTACTTTGCTATTCAAGAATATTTTATATTCATTCTTTCAAAAGAAAATTATTTTCCAGTTAATTATGAATTATCCTTCCATTGCTTCTGCCTGCAGTTCAGATAACCCTTGCACCCTAGGCAGTGTCTGTTCCTGGCATTGGTTGAAATATCCCATATGATCTAGTCCCTGCCTACTTCTCCAGTGGTCTTCCAGTCCTTTGCTGGCCATCTTCTGATGTGTTCAATGTACCAGGACGATTCCATCATCCAAGACTGCAAATCTGGTCTTTCTGTTTTCTGGAAGGCAATTTCTGTTGATCTTGTGTAGCTTCTTTTCTTGTTCATCAGGTCTTAGCTCAAATGCCACCTCCACTTGGGAATCTTCTTGCCTACCTGTTGTTCCTTTCTTTGAATATAACACTCTATCTCATTTTCTTATTTTAGTTATTGCTATGTTCTGAATGTTTGTGTTCCCCCAAAACTTGTATGTTGAATCCCAATTACCAAGATGATGGTATTCCCAGGTAGGACTTCTGGGAGACAATTAGGTCATGAGGTCTCCAGAATATGGATACTGCCTTTATAAAAGAGGCTATAGAAAGCTGCTTTGCCCCTTTACCGTGGAGGACAGAACCACAGCAAGAAGGCACTGTCTATGAGAAATCGGCCTGTGCTGGTTAATATTAGGTGTCAGCTTGATTGGATTCAAGTATGCCTATGTAGCTGGTAAAGTAGTGTTTCTGTGTGTGTCTGTGAGGGTGTTGCCAGAGGGGATTAACATTTGAGTTAGTGGACTGGGAAAGAAAGACCCATCCTCAGTGTGGGTGGGCACTATTCAGTCGGCTGCCAGCATGGCTAGAACAAAGCAGGTGGAAGAAGGTGGAATAAGTTGACTTGCCGAGTCTTCTGGCTTTCAACTTTCTCCCATGCTGCATGCTTCCATCCATTCCTCCTGCCCTTGGACATTAGACTCCAGGTTCTTTGGCCTTTGAACTCATGGACTTACACCAGCAGTTTGCCGGGGACTCTTGGGCCTTTGGCCACAGACTGAGGGCTTCACTGTCGGCTTCCCTCCTGATGCTTTGGGACTCAGACAGAGCCACTACTGGCTTCCCTGCTCCTTAACTTGCGGATGACCTATCGTGGGACTTTGCCTTGTGATCGTGTGAGCCAATTCTTGTTAATAAACTCCCTTTCAAACATACATATGGCCTATTAATTCTGTCCCTCTGGAGAAGCATGACAAATACACAGCCCTCATGAGTGGCTGCTGGTGCCTTGATCTCGGACTTCCCAGCTTCTAGAACTGTGAGAAATAAATGTATTTTGTTTATAAGTTACCCAGTCTGAAGTATTTTGTTCTAGCAGCCTGAACAGATTACGACAGTTATTGACATCTTTTGTTTCTATGTAGTATTCATTTATTATTGTTATTTGTGTAATCCGTTTTTACCCATGAGAATCTGAGGTTTGAGTGTACTTTGGTATCTCTCCTGAAACTAGAACACGTATTAGATGCTCAATAAACATTTATTATGGAATAGAACCCTATTATCTCAATTTTCTTTATTTCTGTCTTAGATTATTTAATGAGGATGAAAGAATAATTAAATGCCTACTACACTTATTATAAGTTGTCATATTAATTGGGATTCTACTTTAAGTAAATAAAATGCATTGTAATTATAATAAAAATCTATGAAATTCTATTCAATGAATGAAATAGAATTGGCTCAGAAAAAGGTTGTAAAGTATTAGAGAAACACAAATGCACTACTTCACCCTATTTGCATACTATACCTCCAAGTTCCTGAGGAGTCTCAATAAAGTTCCAATTCTATGACTTAATAAATGGAAGAAACTGTGATTTAATTCATAGACTTTAGTATGTTTTGTTATAGACAAGTCTAAGCAAATAGTTGGAGACTTCTCTGCACTTGAAAAACTAAGGCAGGCTTTATATTCCAACACTATACTCATCACTAGAAATGAATAAAAAAGAGATATTAAACATTAGAAATAAGTACCTTTGAGGCTTTTTATAAAGTGAACTTCATTTTTAACCTTTACAAGCAGGGACTCTGGAGACAGACATCTTTGGTCAAAATAGCATGTCTATCACTTATCTGTGGCAGGTTACTTGGCCATTCATCAGAAAAAAAGTCGTGTGTGAGTATTAAATGGATTAATATATGTAAAGTATTTAGCACACTATAAATGTTTATTAGTAGTTTAATAACAACACATAATATATTTATCTTTTATATGTCTTTGAATCTTTCTTTTAACCTTGTGAAGTATGACTAAGGGTGGCGTTATTCTAATTTTCTAAAATGGGACTTTGAATCTTAGAAAAGTAAATGATTTTTTTCAGGTCAGGACAATGGAGTTAGAAAAAAATATGTTCACTCTTTCACATAGTTTGTTACAAGTGATGCATTGAGAGGGTTGGCTTTAATATTAAGAAACGTTTTACTTAGTTCCTCTTTTCCAGAACCATTTATGTAACCTGTAATTGCCAGTATTTTTGTGTCACAGTCTTGTGACTCATGAGTGATGTGGACAAGAGCTCTGATTAAAAGGAGTCATTATGTAACATGGGAGTTGTTGAAATTATAATATTCCTAAGAGAATATCATCAATGGCTCCACAAGAACAAGGACAAGGTCAAGGGAACATAATGTGTTTAAAGCACATACCCAAGGCCTAATTCCAGGTACATAATGACTAACCATATTTTTCTTCTGAGTAATTGCTGCCTTCTTCCCAATGATATCCTGTTTCTTTTTATTCTCCCACCTCATAAACATAAATTTCTAAGATACCAAATTTCCCCAATTCTTAACAAAATACAATTTTAAATCAGCCCTCACTTTCCTTCTCTCGCCTTAAAATTACCCAGCACAAGCCAAAACCTTATAAGAAACACCCTAAGATTCAATTCCTATATGTGTTGTCTCATGCGGCAGTCAATCAAAACTCTGTTTTTAAAAGATATATTTCCTGTAGTCTTTGGTCAGTGGGCTTTAAATTGTCCTTTAGCTCAAATAATATAGAAAGTGATAAAATAGATTTGCACACTGTGGGCACAGGCTCATTTCATCTCTCCACGTATTTGCTCTACTACATTGTAGTCTGTAATTGACCAGAACTAGTCATTAATTAATTTAGGAGCAAGAAAGTTAGGAAAGATGGTATTTTATTTGAACTAATATGATTTTAATAGACCAATAGTTTGTCTTAAAAAGTGTATTCTGGGCCAGGCACGGTGGCTCACGCCTGTAATCCCAGCATTTTGTGAGGCTGAGGCAGGTGGATCACGAGGTCAGGGGTTCGAGACCAGGCCGGCCAACATGGTGAAACCTTGTCTCTACTAAAGATACAAACAGCCGGACATGGTGGCATGCGCCTGTAATCCCAGCTACTTGGGAGGCTGAGGCAGGAGAATCTCTTGAACCCGGGAGGCAGAGGTTGCAGTGAGCCAAGATCACGCCACTGTACTCCAGCCTGGGCCACAGGGCGAGACTCCATCTCAAAAAAAAAAGTATATTCTGTTAAATGTCTTAGATAGATTGATACTTTACTCTGATTGCTCTGTTTAGCAGCCTATGTCAACTATGAGATCAAAATAATGAACGTAATGGAGCACTAGTCAGCCATTAAAAGAACATGAGATCTGGCCTGTAATCCCAGCAGTTTGGGAGGCTGGGGCGGGCCGATCACCTGAGGTCAGGAGTTCGAGACCAGCCTGGCCAAAATGGTGAAGCCCCATCTCTACTAAAAATACAAAAATTAGCTGGGCGTGGTTGTGGGCACCTGTAATCCCAGCTACTCGGGAGGCTGAGGCAGGAGAATCACTTGAATCCAGGAGGAGGAAGTTGCAGTGAATGGAAATCACACCACTACACTCCAGCCTGGGCGACAGAGCAAGACTCTATCTCAAAAAATAAATTAAAAAAGATAAAAATAAATTAAAAAATAAAAATATAAAGAATGAGATCTTGTCATTATGCAACAACAGGGATGCAGCTGGAGCTCATTATGTTAAGAGAAATAAGCCAGGCAAAGACAAGCTTCACATGTTCTCACTTATTTGTGAGAGCTAAAAACTGAAACAATTAAACTCATTAGAGATGCAGAATGGAATGATGGTTACCAGAGGCTGGGAAGAGTAGTGCATGGAGGCAGGGACTGGGTATGGTTAATGGTTACAAAAAAAAAAAAAAATAGAATGAATAGGACTTATTATTTGATAACTCAACAGGGTGGTTATAGTCAACAATAACTTATTATACATTTAAAAATAAGAGTATAATTGTACTGTTTGTAACACAAAAGAGAAATGCTTAACGCGATGGATACCCCATTTACCCTGATGTGATTATTACACATGGTTTGCCTGCATCAAAATATTCCATATACCCTATAAATATATATACCTACTATGTACCCCAAAATTAAAAATTTTAACAAAACAATTTTAAAAATTAAAACACACTTAATAATTCTTCAACTTTTTTCAGATAAAGTACATTTGCATGTTTGTTAAATTGGTATATTGCACTCAGGTAATCTGCATAATACACAATAAGCTGTTCAACCCACACCCTCCTCTCTCCCACCTCTACTATTAATAGTGATGTCTTTTGTACCCATATTTATGTCCACGTATGCTTAATGTTTAGCTGTCACTTGTAAGTCAGAACATGCAGTATTTGGTTTTCCATTCCTGTGTTTATTATAGTCTCCAACTCCATCCATGTTGCTGCAAAGGACATGATTTCAATTAAAAAAAATTTTTTTTCTAGATTTTTTTTAATCAGTGCTCAAACAGTAATCCATGGATACATGCTGATATTAAACTGAGATTATAAAATTACCAAATACTGAATTATTTTTTAAAAAGATCATTGGACTATGTAATATTATTTAGCAGTATATGAATTCATATTTTGTGAAGTTAATTTTAGAATTTATAGTCTGTCACATTTGGGAGGATGCTGTCAAATCTACCCCTTCTCTTTCCTTTGTGTTTCTGCTTGACAACAGTGATGTACTATCGGCAAGCAAAACTTTAGTACACTAAAAAAATTAAAACAGTCATTGCTATAGGGTCTAAATATATATTAGTAAGAGTAGTATTTAGAAGTTCTTTTACTCTATTTTTTAAATATTTTTGCCTTGTGTTTCTAGTTTGTTTTTGCTTATAAGCTTTATTAGAAATTTTCTCAAAGTACTTATGCTTTCAGAATAATCCATGGGGTTAGCTCTCCAGTATCTTTATTACTTAGTGAAAATAATATTGTTCTATAAAAGTTCAAGAATAGAGAAATTTTTTTGGCCATAACAGTGAAGAATTCAAAATGGAGACAAATCGCCTTAACCCACCACTTTCTAAACACTCTCCATTTCCTCAGATTAATGTTTTTTTTTTTTAATTGGAATTTCTTATTCTATTTGATGACTGGGGAGATGAGGAATAGTGGTGGCATTTGGGTGGCAGGCTACACTACATTATGAAATGAAGCTGCAAAACATGCTAATACCTCCGTTAGAAGAGCCCTCAGAGATAATAAGTGTCGTAATTCTATTACAGATAGTGATCAGGTTATTAACTTTAGGTAGAGGCACAACTTACTTACAGTTTATTGAATTTTAATCTAGTTCTGTATTTCTGCATGTTAAACTAAGCTACACAATAGGCCTGTCATTTCACTGAGAAATACTGTAAACCTGAGAAAAATATCCATTAGCAATAGGAAGAACAAGGACTCATTATTGTTAAATGTTAGCATTAAAGCTGAACTGAAAGAACCTCATCACTTTAAATTAGAAGCTGAGTGAGTAACATATTTGAATCCCAGTGATTTATCATCAGTCTAGATTCTAGTACCAGGACCAGGTGACTCAGAAGTGGTCACAAAGTGTGGCTGGAGTCAGGGGGGTGATGGCGGAACCTAGCAGACCTAGCATCTAATTTTTCCTTACAGCATACACAGTATAAAACTAATTTTAATAATATTATTGGGCTATATTTTACATTTTAGACAATGTCTCCCGGTAGCATTAAAAATAAAAATAAAAAATCTTTAACATTTCTGATTAGGCATACTGAAATCCACAAAAAAAATGGCACATCATTAGTAAGCATTATATCTTCCTTTATGGGAGAATATTTGAAGTGCAAGACCAAAAGATGGAAAAATAAAATTCTATTTAAAACATAATAAAGCTTAGACAGGGCAAAGAATTTAAAAACATAAATTTAAGCATTTCTATGAGATAATTACATCAAATATTATTAAACTTTAGATTTTAGGGGTGAAATGCAGTTCCTATCTGAATTCTTTTTTCTTGCAAATTTATCATCTTTCCCAGTCTCAAAGGACCTGATTGTGATGTGCTTACAAACTGAATTAATACTTGGGAATTTCCTCAACACACAAGTGTGTACTGTGTGCCAGAAATTCTTCTAGTTGTGGGGGTTAGAGCAATACTCTGTAGAAACATGTGTCAAATGTACATTTGCTCCTGCATTGTGGCAAAGTCATATTCTACAAAGGCAGAAATATTTTTAATATCTCAGAGAGCCTCTTAATCAAAGTGTAGCTGACCACTTCAAGTCTCAGCTTAAATATCATCTCTCCAGAGATGGTTTCTCTGACCACTCTTCCTAAATTAGAATTGCGCTGTTATTTATTCTCAATTCTCTTTCCTTCAAGCATTCATTTTATTTCGATTTTGCTTTTTATTTTCTGTATACTCATTATACTTTAAGCTTTCTGAAACCAGGAACCAAATCACGATTAGTCAGCAATGTAACTTTTGCATTTAGCACTATGCCTGCCCAAAAGCACATTTATTTTGTCTTCATCTAGGGTTTCAACAACATTTTAGTTTTGACCATGGTATTATATATCATTTTGATGGTACATGATGGGTTTTTTAAATTAACTTTTGTTTCATTTGTGTTGAGTCACAACCAGAGGAGGAAGTAAGGAAGAAAAGCAATGTCTGTCACTTGTTTCTACATACTATTTCTTTTTTTAAAGAAAAAAAGAAATAAAACTTTATTTGTTATGAAAGAATTGCTCATGATAACAAATTTTAATCTATAGAAAAAAGCTTTAAACTTTTAAAATTTTGAAATAATTATAGATTTACAGCAATTGCAAATATAGTATAAAGAGGTCTTGTGTACCCTTCCCCCAATTTTCTTCAGTGTTCACATTTTACGTAACCATAGTAAAATATCAAACTCAGGAAAATGACGTTGGCACAATATTTGTAAAGCCATATATCATGCTATCACATGTGTAAATTCATTTGAACACCACCACAAAAGATACAGAACTAGCCAAACGCCACAATGGTCTCCCTCATGCTACCCGTGATAGTCACACTCGCCCTCCTCCCCGTTGTCATCCATGAGCTCTGACAACCACTGATGAGCTTCCCACTTCTATCACTGTTTTTGAGAATGTTATGTAAGTGGAATCATGTGGTATGTAACATTTTGGGATTGGCATTTTCAGTCATCATAATGACCTTGAGATGTGTTCAGATTGTTATTTGCATATTTTCATTTCTGAGTAGTATTTCACTGTATGAGTATAACACAGTTTATTCAACCACTCACCCACTGAAGGTCATCCAGACTGTTTCCTGTTATTTTGCTATTACAAATAGAGCTGCTATGAATAAGTACATAAAGAATTTTGTGTAGACACAGTTTTCATTTCTATTTTTATTTGTATATTATTCTTCAGTGTTCCTTTTATTATTTCTAATAAAATAAGTAAAAACTTTATGAAAAGTGACTCACTATGAAATATTTGAAGCCATAGAAAAATTTTAAAGGAAAAACAATGATCTGCATTCCTACAACTGAAAGTCACTATTACTCCATTGGTATTTTTCTTTGCAGTATTTTTCTTACTTTTAATGTACAAGATTCTTATGCTGTATATGAATAGTTCTAGTTATAATATATAAATGCAATATTGTTCCTGATTTTTTCTTAACTATTATAAAATAATTATTATAAATAAAGAATGAAGGAAAGACATTCACATATACAAATAAACATTATTTATTTGAAATGAAGCATAATGGTAAAATATATGCTCCCCAACCCCACTACTCAGTGTAAGAAATAGGACATACCATTACCACTGACACTCCCTTTGGGTCTCTTTGTTTTATTCATTTATTTTAGAGTTTTTTAAAGGATATCTTCTCAATCATACTACTGAAAACAGATGCCATGTTTCCTAGAGAAAAATTTAAATGAGGAGATGTAAGAGACCCACTGGTTTTGTAACTCACCATGGCTGGTAATACATATTTTACTCTTCTTCTCAATACTTAAAAAAAAAATCTTATTGAACCCATCAAAATTGTCTCCCTTTGAGAAGCCTATGATTTAAGTCTCTTTCAAGTAAAGGGACAGTTAGTGTTAGACTGTGGTAGATCTTTACAAACCAGTGGAATTAAAAATCTTACCTGTGAGTATTTTTTTGTAGTTTTTGTTTGTTGTGCAGTTAAAGAAGCTGATTCATCTTTTTTTCTACTTTATTCAAAGGAATGCACTGTTCTTGACTTGTGAATATAAAATTTTTGGGTATAAATTAGTTTCATTCTATGTGCTCCATCAGAAAGCTGTTTTTGATCAAAATTATACTGAAGTATATGATGTTTACTTTGTTCTACGTACTTTTGCTAAATATTATAAGGTTTATATAGTTCAAACTATAATTCTCCAATTTTTCAAGGAATATGAAATTTATATTTGTATATATCTGGTTTTTTTTTCAATTTTTTGTCATGCCAGATTTTTCCTTACTCCCAGAAAAAACTAATATTGGTGACAACAACAAAGAAAGAAAACTACAGGTTTGATGAACATAGATGCAAAAATTGTTAACAAAATAATAGCAAGCCAAATTCAACAACACATTAAAAAAGATCTTTCACAATGATTAAGTGGTATTCATACCAGGAATGCAAGGATGGGTTCACTATATGCAAATAAAAACAGCATGCTACATAAAATTAACAGAATGAAGAACAAACATCATATGATCATTTGGATAGATGCAGAAAAAATTTCAACAAAATTCACATTTCTTTATGACAAAAATTCTCAACAAATGAGGTGTAGAAAGAATGTACCTCAACACAATAAAGGCCGTATATGGCAAACCTACAACTAACATTATACTGAATGGAGAAGAGTTGAAAGTTTTCCTCTAAGATCTCAAACAAGACAAGGATGCCCAGTAGCACCACTTCTATTCAACATATTACTGAGAATCATTTTTAGAGCAACAACAAACAGAATGAAATAAAAGGGATCCAAATTGGAAAGGAGGAAATTAAATTGTCTTTGTTTGCTGATGACATAATCTTATTTTATATATATATAAACACACACACACAATGAAATACTATTCAGTTATAAAAAAGATCGAAATCCTGTCATTTGTAACAATATGGATGAACCTGGAGGACATTACATTGAGTGAAATAAGCCAGGGACAGAAAAACATATACTGCATTATCTCATTCATATGGAATCTATAAATGTTAAACCCATAGAAGTAGAGAGTAGAATGGTGGTTATCAGAGACTGGAGTGGTTAAGGGGTGGAGAGTTGGAAAGATGTTGGTCAAAGGATACATAATTGCATTTAGATAAGAGGAATAAATTTCAAGAGATCTATTGTACAGCAAGATGACTTTAGTTAGTGATGATACATTGTATTTTTGAAAAATGTAAAGAGAGTGCATATTATGTGCTCTTACCACAAAAACCATAACTGCATAATGTTACACATTTGTTAATTAGCTAGTTTAACCATTTGACAATGTATACATACTTCAAAATGTCATGTTCTACATTTTTATCATGTAGAACATGACATTTACTCCAAATACTGTATTTGATGATTTTTGAAAAGAAAGAAAAACAGTCATTGCGATACAATTTATTTAGAGGATATTAAAATTTAATAAAGACAATTCACTGTTGATGCAATTGGAAATGCTACAAAATCGAATTAGGGAAGCTCTATATAGATTCTAAGTATTTTCTATCTGTTATTATCTTCTGAATATTTGGGAAATTTAATATGAGAAAATGCTTCTATTGAGATTTGTGTCAAACATAGCAGAAATGCAATGATCCTAACCAGTGTACCCCAGATGTCATAGAGTTTTCATTTTGAGAGTATTAGGTCATACTGTATATACATATACATATATTCATATTTAATTTTTAATGAATAAATTATGGGAACGTTAACCCATACCAGTTTGATTGCTGGAAATTAGTTCAACTCAAAGTGTCAGCCCATTGTTTCTATGAGTTGTTTACAGAGTTTCTCATGTATATTTAAAACTACTCTGTCAACTGTGATCACTCTGCAATATTCACCTCATTTTTTTCCTTGTCTATTCTGGCTCTCACATGTTCCCTTCTTCTGGGTGCAGAGCCACTGGATATTGCCAGCTATTTCCTACCCATGACTGATTACAGATTTTTTTTTACAGACCTCAAGGTTTCAAAGTTTTTCTTCACTAATTATAACTATGCTTTTGTCTCCAGAGCCTTAAAATACTTCTCACAAACTTCTTCTGCTAGCTTCTGACTATTCTTGCCTAGATATTTTCCAAGACTTATAAAGAGCAAGCAAACAAACACAAAACAAACAAAAAATGAACTCCAGTTCTGTTCATTTCTGGACTCCTGAAGCCACAGAAGTCATACTGAGTTCACAGGACAACACTTGGAATAGAAACTATAGTTATATCAGTTTCTCCATTTGATTGTAAGTGCATCTCCATGTTTCCCAGGTATCATATGTACATGATGTACGTGTAAATTTATATAAACAGTAAATATATGTTTTTCTGAGTACAGAAAAAGCCAAAGTCTTCCTCTCCCCAATATCTGTACATATCACCTGGGACCTAGACCAGCAATCTATTCATTTATCAAATATTTATTGGGGGTGACTAGTATGTCCTAGGTACTGTGAAAGTGGGGGAGCTTACTCTCATGGAATTAACATTCTAGAAGGGAATAAAAGGCATCCAAATTGGAAAGGAGGAAATTAAATTGCCTTTGTTTGCTGATGACATAATCTTATATCACATATATATACTCACACACACAATGGAATACCATTCAGTCATAAAAAAGATTGAAATCCTGTGATTTGTAACAACATGGATGTTGGGGAAAGGAAGATATAAACAAGTAAGAAAACACATAAATTTGAGAGATGGCAATTGGCAGGGTATGAATATATGTTAACAGGAAGAGGGGGGTGCAAGTCATTTAAATAGGGTACTTAAGGAAGGATAATCTCTGTGGAAAGATCTTAAAGATGAGACTTTGCAAACAGCTGAAGAAAGAATATTCTGGGGAGGGCAAGATTCTATAGGGGAGAAAGTGGTAGTGAACTCAACAGAAATAAAACAGGTATGCTGAAGTTTATAGCAGAAAGAAAACAAGTATGCTCTTCCAGGGGAAAGAGTGAAAGTAGATGAGATCAGAGAAGGAAACCAAGTACCAAGTTTTACTATAAAGTACATAAGAAGAATTGGGAAATTGCTGGATTGAGATATGGAGTCAATGTGGAGTCTATAATATTTTGTTTGGGGGGGTGGGGGAAGTTTTTTTTTTTTTTTGGCACTCTTTAAAAGATGGAAGATGTTGGTAGGCTAAGCCAGTGAACAGGGAGAGTCTAATGTCACAGGATAGAGGCTATGGCAGAGGAGCAGAGAAATTTAATTGGAAGAGACCCAGAGGCATCTGGAGAGATTCACATTTGATAGAGTGAGAATAATTTTCTGGTTGTAATAGAATACTCATATAGGCTCAAGTAGGTCTGTAGATATAATGAAGGAAATAGGAAGATTACTGCTATGAAGCAGCAAAACTCCCTTTGTGAGATAAGAGAAAATAAACAGATACAAGTATATATGACAATGAGTTACAATGATATTTGAGTGCAGCAAGATTTTTATTTCATAAAATGGTCTCGTCTTTTCTAGGTTAATATTTCTCGCTACAATGTAAAAATTCAACTGATTATTTTTAAAAGTTGAATATAAATGTATTCGTTTGTGCTTATTGAATAATTTACTGTGTATTAAAGACAAAAGAAGCTTTAGGTTACTAGTCTGGTAGAAATCTTAAATTTGTTGTATGCTATCTAAGGATAGGTTGGGCTTGTTTCACTAACACAAAATGGCTTGTCTTTTCAACTGTAAGATGGTTCAGGCCAATTGATATATTCTGAAATTATTTGCTCCAAGATAAGGCTGATCAACAGGAAGCAGACAAAAGATAATTTTGTAATAGAAATAGAATAATAATATTATTCAAAATTTTAAATTTTACTTTTAAACTCACATAAGGAAAGAGTTTTCATAAGTTTGAGCACTTCTCTTAAAAATTGTCAGTGAGTCAGAGTAAGTTAGGAGAAGTTGTTATTACCATATAAGTAATTTACAAATGTCAATGAAATCAATTTTATGGCATGATATTTATGCATTACTTTTTATTTATAAATCTTATATGCTTGATCTAGAATTAAATTGTATTGGTTAAGTTTGTTTACACATTATTTAAAGTTGGCTGAAGAGAAACTGGATTTCAGAATGACAACATTCAGAACAGTACATATAATCATTAGTTTGATAAAGGGGAAAAATATATATGCATTTGTATTTAATTTATATATTTTTTTCTGGAAAAAATTAAAAAACATATAAAAGTATCTCTGGAAAGATTTAAAAACAGATGTTGTTTTCTTCAGGTAGAGGAACAGAATAATGAGAAGTGAGATGAATATTTTCATTCTTGCATTTTCTACCTCTTCATTATTGCTGAATCATTTAAGAGGATAAGCACCCATAAGGATACTTACTTGAATGTAAAATTTTGCAGAAATAACACATATTAATACATAAGCACTTGCTGTTTATGTGGCTGTATTTAAAATCTATGGGTTTTTTTTCTTCTGGTTGTAAAAATCTCCTGAGAAGTAAATATAATGAGCAATATAACCTAGAAAGTAATATCCATTATTTTTAATGGCCTGGTTAGCCCATAATTAAAACTTTAATGTTAAAACAGAAAGATATTATTAGGCTCAGTGAAATCAGGGGTATGTCAAAAGCGGTCTCCTATCCAAAAAAATCACATTTATCTCACATTCTCTTTAACGGGTACACTTAAAATTGGTGGCAAATTTTAAGGGAGTAGAAAGACTTTCCTACATATTGTCTGCATTTAAAGTTCCAAGAAAGATGTTCCAAGAATAATTTGCACTAAAGATAAACAACTAGACAAACTGTAAGATTATTCAGATTGCTTAACCTGATGGGTAGAGTTTAAGTTAAACTTAAATATTGGTTTGAGAGTGATTGGTGGTGATACAAATCCAAAATAAAGAGTCATGAGATATTTGCACCTCTAAAAAGATACCACACTCTTAAAATACCAATTTTAATCTATTAGGAACTGGTCAAATTTAAATACATGTTTTATATGTTTCAGTCTGTCTAGTTTATTTTTCATAATGGCTTTTGAAAACTATCACCATAACAAGACAAATCTGTGGGGAAAACAAAGGCATATGTGAAGAACCAGGGACATCAAGTGCCTATAAACATATGACATCTCAAAGTCACCACTACTTGGTCATATAACTTTTCTTCATTGTGCTATCTCATTACCGCATGCTCCAAACTTGGGAAATAGAAACATTGTGATTATTTTCAAACCAATTCCCAGAAAATCTGGTTCTTTCTTCCTTTAGCACTTCTCTCAGCCCCATGCAAACCCTCTCACCCCCACGTACACACTTCATTACAAATTGGTACATGCATTAATCCACCTTAAGGAATTTTTAAATTTTTAATATAAAATAACTCTTACAAGACTTTAGTAGGCATAAAGCCACATGGAGTATTTGCTGTTTAAAGTATATTTTCTAGCTTCTTCATAGAGGTTTTAATTTTACAGTTGTAGGTAAGAGATAAGCATCTAAACAATTATTTCACTGATAAATAATTTGATAAGTTCTGGTATAAAGGATTTTATACCTTTGATAAATTCTGGTATAAGGGAGTCTCAATTACAAATTATGTGCACACAGAAGAGGTAAGTTAAAGATCTATAATTCCGAATATTTCAGTTAACTTGACAAACTTGGCAACCGCTCTGTAATGCCTTTCGTCCTCAGTGGTTACCTGTAAGACCCGGAAGGAAGTCTCACAGACTGCATGGCTTCAGTTGTTTTCCTCTAAGTCACAAAAACCTCATCTCATTAGAATTCCGTATATTAAGTGCATAATCATACTCTCTATTAGCCTCTCCACTCCTAAACAATGCTATTGGAATCCTGGCATTTTCCAGATTTCTCCCTCATTTACTGTCCCTGTCTAGATCAAAAGATCCCATCTTTCCTGATGTGAACCAGTTCCGATCTTGCTCATAACCCTGATACCACAGAATTATTAACAGGAAGTTTCCAGCTATCTATCCTGTGTACCCACATGCACTGTGCATTCACAGCGGAGAAGAACTTGCCTGTACCCTAGCTTTAAGGCTATTGTCTGTTCTCAGACCACATTTTAGTAGCAAAGGACATTTTTCTATTGTTAGCAGAACAGTGGAAAGTCATTTTTTGAAGTAAAATGGAACAAAATACAGTTCCTGATCAAAATCACCTAGATGTTTTTTGTGCTAGAATATTACCCCTACACACCCACATACTCACACCTACATTAGCATTTTAAAATCCACATTAACAAGTTTTTAGCTAAGAAGTCCTGCAGTTATTTTTTAAGTGTTTAATTTTTACTTAACCAAAACGTACTTCACATATTTGATAATTTAACCTTATATTTCCCACTGTTAAACATTCTGTGAATGGGCTATGAAACACAACTTGAAAACTACTGACAGAGATTGATAGCATTCTCAGAGCTGAATATTACTTCAATTTCTTGGTCATCAGTCAAAGGGTAATACTAAATTTAATTATGAATATATAATTTCAGAAAATCCTATGCTGACAAATTCAAGACTTCAAAACTAGAAGCAGCTCACCTGAATTAGATAGTTTTAGATATATTACTGAGCTAATCTTAGGGAACTGGTTTTTGAACATTAAATCAACTTGCATAATTCAGCAATAAATAAAATCAATCAGACAAAATTGAACTTTGTGTCTTCTTAATATTGGATTATTTCTGTAAAATAATTATTTCTTTGTATGAGTCAGAATAGAACTAAAACAGGTGAGTCGGTAACATTTGTAATATTTATATTCTATGATATATCTGCATTGTGAAAAAATAGATGGAAGGAGATGACTTGCTGAGAAAATGACTTCGGGTGGCAGACAATGTGCTACTCATTGACATACAGAAGTGAATGATGCCAGTTGCTTCTTTCATTTTTATTAGTTCCAATCAGAGGAGAGTGAAAATCAAAAAGGGTAATATAGTGTTGTAAGTATTATGATTGCCATTAGCATAAGGCAGTGTGGCACCACAGGTCATTAGAATCCATAAAATATTACTCTTTTTGGGTTTGTAAAATTAAATCAAATTTTCTTTCTGATCACTCTTATTTTGAAAAGTGAGTGTGACGCATGAAATCACTTACTTTTATTTACATTCACTACCAGTTAAATAATGGATGAATAGCATAGGCAACGTATGATCAGGATTTGGGGTGACAGACATAAAGGTAAAAACAGCTGACATTGAAATGGAAATAATGGAAATAGTGTTTATGGGCCATAATGATAAGAAATGGATTGGATTTATTTATGGCATCTTTGCCAAATCATGTCATAAACCAATGATATAATTTTATTTGGTTATTAGAAAATTGTGTTTCTTTAAAATATCAAAAATAATTCGCTGTATTTCATGGATTATGCTAGTAAATAAAAAAGATTTAAGACACTTTACTTATCCTAAATCAGACAGAATAGGGAAAAAAAATCTTGTCATTTGAAACAAAGACAGGAAATAATTTAGCAATATGGTGAATTAACTCTCCTAAGGAAGAGGGTAATTTGATAAGTTGTCCTGTCACAGCGGCGTGCTGAGCATATGACTTCCTGATGACTGGGGAGTTTTTAATTAATTAAAACTAGTGAGAGAGTGAGGCAGTGGACATTTTGTTTATAATGGACATTAGATCAGAAGCATCCAGGGGCCTGTGGCCAATCTTCAGAGATTTTGCTGAGTAAGGATGGCTGAGTCTCTGTGATGAGACACATTAATTATGGGCAAGGTCCAACAGCAAGGAAAAACCACTTCAGGGGCTACCTAACAAATGCAAGTGGGCTAGAATAAACTTGGTTCTGGAGATTTTCATCAGCTTGATAAATAGGTAAGACTTCAAGATAATTATTTTGGGATCATTAATATTTAGTATAGAATGTTTCTCAAAATGTGAACCATCTGATTCCCGTCCTTAACTGAGCTCAACCCTATGCTGAGCTCCACCTATTATCTTTCAGGCTGGGTCAATTAACAAATGCCCGTGTGTATTTTGTGCACATTGAAGCTTGAGAAACACTGGTGAATGTAGGCAGAGAGACTCATCACACTGCATACTTTACTTGAAATTTTGCATCTTTTATTTTTATATCTTTCAGAAAAATGTTCACTCGATTTATGCCATTTGGCAACAAGAGATCTATGTCGCAGACAAAGAACTATTGTCCTAGATTCCCCTAGTCACCTAGTAAACACTATTTCCAACCATATTATTTCTTTGCTGCTAGAAGGAAATAATAAGGCTGAAAATGCAGAGATTCATGTTTCTCTACCTTCAAGCCCAATACGGAAAAGGGAAATTGAAAATTTTCGTGGAATATTTCTTCTGTGATACAAAGATATAAATAACAAGAAAATCTCTTTCCTTCTTCCTTTGTATTGTTTCGTTTTTGTGTGTGTAAGTTATAGTGCTTGGTGCTTTGGTGCTTATAGGTATTAAGTGAGTATTAAGAGAAGCCAGGCCAATGAGACTGACATCACTGAATCATGTCTACAACAACCTATTTTGAATTTCTTGTTATGTCACATATTAAACTTTCATTGTTTAAGCCACTTTTAATCAAAAACGTGTTATTTTCAAATGAAATAATCTTAGATGATTTGTCTTTTGTTCAATTTATTTATTTCAAATTACCATGGAGAGATGTAAATTTCCTGGTCAGCATTCTGAACCAAATCTTTCTTTTCTCTAATGCAACTGCTTGAAATAACAAACAATAAAAACAACAAAAAACTGTATAAACTTACCACATGACACTTATTTTGCATTACTAATATGTTACCGTGGCCATAAATGAATGACACAATAGAAAATAAGATCTTTTTTAAACCTTCATAGTAGTAGAGAATATGTAAATTGAATTGCATTACTATAAAATATGTAAGATTTCCAGAGGCTTTTCTGTCCGGGCAGTAATTCAGACTTAATCCTAACCACAAAACAATGCTTCTCTCTCATTTTCTTATTCTCCTCTTTCATCTTAACATATATTGGGATATTAATAGATGCCATCCTTTAACAATAACTAACAGGCAAAACATGAACACAGATAATTTATAGAATAGTTTGTTCCTTTTATTCACTCATTTATTATTCACATCACAGAAGAATTAGACATGTTAATAAAAGTTTCTTACAACTCATTTGTCTTGTCATTCACAATCATACTGCACATTAAACCCCTCGAGGATCTTTGGAAAAAAATACAAATTAGCACCCACAGATATTATTTAATTGGTCTGGGGGAGGATCAGTGGATATTTTTTTAAAGTGCCTCCAGTTGGCTTTAATGAACTGCCAGCACTGAGAAGCATTGCACTGAACCTTGTTCAAAGAAGCCACTACTAGGCTAGATGAAATGAGTTGCTCAGATTGCAGAAGAATCTAGGAATGCTCCCCAATACTCAAGTTGAAGTTTGTAGCCTGCTTTTGAGCCAGGCCTGGAGATTTGGTTATTAGCTTGGAAAGGACTTAAGAAAACTGGCTCAATTATAGAGGAAAGCAGTGTGATCGGAGAAGTCCCAGGATGTCTTAGTTGTTTTACTCAGAGAAATCTGGAGGAAAACAGATAGCATAAGATGACATCCTGTTTAATAAAACTCCATAGACATAAAAATATCTACATTTAATATATGTAAGTTAATATGGAAAAGGATAGGTGAGTTATAATTATATCAACATCAGCAAGAAATCTAAAATTGAGGTTATTAACAATATTGCACAGCTGGATGCACACAGAAAATATTGAGTATTTTCTTAATTATTAATGTAATCCAAAGAGATGTGGCACAACCCAAATGCAGCAATACCCATAGTGATAATGAAAACACGTATACCCAGGTGAAAATGAAAGAGATGCTGGGTAGATTCTCTCTGTCTTTTAAATTCATTTGGTTATAAAATAACACATATATAAAAACACAACCAATGAAATAAGTAAATACATAGTTGAATAGGTTATTATAAAGCAAACATCCTTGTAATTAGCAAACAGATCAAAATAAAATTTTGACAGCAAGCCTGTCCTTGTGGCCCAACACAATCACAACTGCTTCCCTCCTCGTAAAATAAACCACTAACCTATTTTTCAGAGAAGTCACTTCTTTGCTGCCTTTTAGCCTTATTAGTCTAGCTTGCCTCCTTAGGTAGTATAGTTTAGTCTTGCTAAAACAACTAAACTGAACATCTGATATGTCTCTTTTTTGCTTTTTAACCTTCAGCTTCTCTCTTTATCCCTTTCATTTGCTTACAATTTGCATCCTGAAGAACTTAGGCCAATTGATCTTAGAATTTCCCACAGACTAGATTTTAGAGATTGAAAGCTCATAGTATAGTTCATCATGCTGATGTGTCCTTTATGTTTCCTGACAACTGGAAGCTGGATCCAAAGACTTGACTGGACTCAAATTCTATCTATTCGATAAGACAGCAGATGGTATTATATTCTTTTATCAAGAACATTATTTCTGGTCACTTTTTTCATGATATTAGTAGGTGTTGATGCTCAATGCATGGATCCATTAAGAAGCAGCAAAATGGTGATATTCTAATGCCATCATTTCTTATAATGTATTAGACTGAAAACCTCAATAAAGGGACACTTTTCCTCATCTACTCCTTATTTAGAGACCAAATATAGAGAAGAGACACATAATAAATGTTCTCTTTTATTTACTACTTTTGAAGATCAGTTGTTTCCCTTTCTTCACCCCTATGTGAGCATTTATTTAATATTGTGATGACCATATGAGATTAAACGTATTTTCTGGATTTATCCATTTCAAACATTTTTATTAAAGCTCAGGTGGTCCTGTCTTTAGCCAGGACAAATGTCATTCAAATAGAATCTTGAGTCTTTCCAATATGACTGTAGTATTCTGATGGCTTCCTTGCTATCTAGCATAACAAAAATATTTCAAGATTGTATTGGTTTTGTATTGTGGCATAACAAATATCACAAATGTCAAGACTTAAAAGAACGTGCACTAATTCTCTCACAGTTCTGTAGTGCAGACGTTCAGCATTGCATGCCTGGGTTCTCTTAGGGTCTTATAAGGCTGAAATGAAAGTATTAGATGAATTGCATTCTTATCTGGAGGTTCTAGATAGGAATTTACTTTCAAGGTTATTCAGGTTGCTGACAGATTCAGGCTATCAGGTTGACGTCCTCATTTCCTCGCTGCCTTTTGACTGGTGGTCACTTTCAGATCCTAGAGACCTTGTTCTAGTTCTTTGTATACGCATCCCCTCCATCTTCAAGCAGGCACTGTATGCCAAATCTCCCTCATGCTTTGAACCTCTAACCTCTTTTACAACCCACAGAGGAAAATTCTCTGCTCTTAAAGTGCTCCTGTGATTCAGCCAGCTAACCAGGATACATTCCATATTTGGGGGATGTTAATTACATCTACAAATCCATTCACAACAGTATTGAGAATAGTGTTTGATTGAATAGTCAAGATGGAAATCATGGGGTATACACATGCACACACATACACATACATATGTAATATATAATATCAAGAATAACCTCATGAGTTTAAACTGATATTTCCAAATCAAATTCAGGACTATCACATTTTTTGCTTAACTTCTTCCACTTCTTTTGTATTACATCTGTATCTCCATTCTTCCAACCAGGAATTCTGGTTTTCAAGAACACATGATGAAAGGAACTTGAGTTTCCTATAACAAATGACTTGCTTTATAATATATTTCACACACAAGTATTTCAGAATGATAGTACGAATACTACAACCACTGATAAGCTTACTGAAAAAAATTGAACTTGTAAAATTTAATAAAATATCTTTTATATCTCTAACCATTAAAATGGTTGAATTATACTATATTTTTGGATCATATAGCCATTATTACACTCCTTCCTTTTTTACACTCATTTTGTCTTTATAAGTAACTGTACCACAAGTTTTTACGTAGGTGACTGTACTTGTTTTGATTGTCTGAAGCTTTTTCCTTAGAAATGCCTCAGGATTCTTGAGAAAAATATTCCTTGAGTTCTTGCATGATGATAAAAGTTTATCTGTGTCCATTATAATTGAAAGTCAGTTTGACTAGACATAAAATTATTTTTCCACATTTATTTGTCCATATTTAGTATCTTAAATATATTCTAATTTAGTCTGGCATAGAAAAATTGCTGTTGAAATGTCTGATGACAGTGAATTTTATTTCCCTTATGAGTCACTTGAGGTTTTCACAAAAGCAAAGAGCTCCTTTGATATCTAAAAGAATTTTCTATTTATTTATATTTTTATAAATTATCCAGTAATTTTATAGATTATGTCTTGGTTTTGTTCACTTTAAGTTATATTCCCAAGTATGTAGTGTATTTTTTCATTAAGCAGTTACAAATCATTCTTTAAAATTCAGAAATGTTCTCTTAAATTATAACTTTCAATATTAGTTTGGTTTATTTGCTTTTGTTTTTATCTTCAGGGATTTCTATTATTCCTAAGTTGGATATACTTTCTCCACTAATATTTACGTGTGTGTATACATACATATGTGTGTATATAAACAGTCGTGTCATTTAACAAAGAAGATACATTCTAAGAAATGTATCATTAGACAATTTTGTCATTGTGTGAACATTGTAGAGGGTATTTATACGAACCTAGATGGTACAGCCCATAATACACTTAGGCCAAATGGTACAACCTATTGTTCCTAGGCTATAAAACTGTAGAGCATGCTACTATGCTGAAACCTACAGGTAACTGGAACACAATAGTAGGTATTTGTGTATCTAAACATATCTAAACATGGAAAAGGTACTGTTAGGTTTTGAAGGGAAGGCTAGGGTTAAAGAAAGACACACAGAGAGGAGGAGGTACAAACAGCAACACAGGTATATTGCAGACACTGCGAACGTGGGGGACCAGCTTAATGCCAGAATCCACTGCTGCTTACAGGCTGGAGCAAGTCATAGGCCTGGGCAGGAGGGGCTTGGGGTGAAATGGCCTGCTGCCCAGCAGGATATTGATAAGATGTTCCATAATAAGGCAGTTCTGGCCCTTGTTCCAGTGGAATGTGGTGTTCCTTGCACTTTCTCCCAGCAGAATATGATAGAGATGTTTCCTTATTTGGGTCTTTGCCTTTAGTTGGGACTTTGTCTGCCTTGTGGTCAGGTGGTTAGGCAGGATGTTTCTCACCGCCTGAACCCCTGTGAAATGTTTCATTTTGACCAAGGTCTGCAAAATAGCAGGAAGCTTATAAAATGGTGCAGTTTGGACTAACAGGTACAGTAAAAATATGGCATAAAAATAAAAAAATGGGACACTTGCATGAAGTATTTATGAATAGTGTTTGCAGGACTAGCTGTTGCTATGGGTGAGTGAGTGAGTGACTGGTGAGTAAACGTAAAGGCCTAGAACATTACTGTATACTACTCTAGACTTTATAAACATTGTACGCTTAGGCTACAGTAAATTTATAAAACATTTTTCTTCCATAATAAATTAACCTGCACTCATGTAGCTTTTTTTAATAAACTTCTAAATTTTTAAACTTTCTTATTCTTTTACAACATGTAGATTAAAATAAAAATACATTTTATAGCCCTACAAAAATATTTTTTGTTTATATACTTATTCTATAAGGTTTTTCTATTTTTAAGTACATTTACTTTCTTTTACTTTTTAATTGCTTTTGTTAAAGAAGAATAAGACACAAATACACACATTATCCTATGCCTACAGAGGGTCAGAATCATCAATATCAATATCTTCCACTTCCACATCTTGTCCCACTGGAAGGTCTTTGGGGCAATAACAAGCACGGAACTGTCATCTCCTATGAGAACAATGCACTAGGTTTGTTTACAGCAGCATCACCATCAACATGTGAGTATGACCACTATGATGTCACTAAGTGGTAGGAATTTTCCAACTTGTTCTTTATATATACACACATACACACACACACAAAGACACACACATACACTACACATAAAAACACACAAAGACACACACATACACTACATCATTTTAATTTTTTAATCTCTTTCATCTTTAAAATATTTCAATCTTCATATTGTTCTGAAGGCATTATTTATTATTTGTTCATTTTTACGTTTTTCCAGGTTTGGTTTTAATGATTTGTAAAAGTTTCTAATGGTTTTCAAGTTTTAAAAGTTTCTGTGTTTCCAAGTAATTTCTGTTTTTTAAAAAATTCTTATTTAAACTCTTTTCTCATGACTTGCATCATTTTCCCAATATCTTTTAGCTTCTTCTGTTCTGTTCATGGGCACGTCTTCTGGTGTGTTGTCATTAACTGTAGAAATGTTATGTTGTTCTTATTAATAATTCTATTTTTCTTGTTATAACTATGTATAGGATTAGATCTGATATGTTATTCTTAGTTTTTCTAAACTTTTAGAAGTAGGTGTGGCTTCAGATAGCTTTTCTAACTTCACAGTATTTCCCTTTTCTTTGTTTTCCACATAGTATTAAAAACATGCCAGTTTGCTTCCTGAAATTTCCTAGCTCTATCCGCTTTTCCACTTTTAACCTAATGTCAAGTTAAAAGTATATACACACACACACACACATTATTACTGGTGAGTTGCCTCACTAGTAAGTTGTGTAAATTCAGAATCATTTTAAAATAAACCAAAGTTGATAGGTCAGGCATATCAAATCTACAAAGCCATTATTCTTTCTTATTCCATCAACATTAGATGTGGGCCTATTAAATTCAAAAATTAGCATGTTTGGTTATTCTATTTCTGGATAGGATCTATTTTTTCAAGAGTCAAGCTCAGGTCAAGTGAATATACAATAATAAAATGTCCCATTCACTTTTTTCAAGAACAGGGGACCATATCTGTTTTTTCCTATATTGTGTGTCCAGCAGTTAATACAGTGCCTGGCACGTAAGAACTCAGTAAATATTTGTGAAGAGAAGAATATGTTTATAAATGAAATTATACTATTGTACAAGTATTCCGATTATGTCAATTTTAGTGTGTCATAACGGCCTAATTGAGTTGATAGATAACTGAATTAATCATTACATAAATAAACATTTATTTTTTATAGATAAGGCCCTAGATTAGGTAAGACTGGCTATTTTAGGATTTACTTATTCAATATTGTGCTAGGAACTACTACTGAAGCATAAAAAATGTAGTCTTTGCCTTTTATAGTATAATGGAAAACGTGTAATAGATATTTTTATGGAGTGAATATACAATATTTAGGATGTGCACAAAAGGGGTGCCAAAACTCTTTTCTCTTTGGGGGATGGCTTTGGAGGTGGGTTAAGAAAGTTACTTGGAGTATGTATTAATTGTGCTAAAGTCTAAAACAGTGTAGACATTGACCAGCTGAAGGAGATGTGGGGCTTTGGAAAGTGTCGCAGAGAAAGGATCTGGAGAAAGGCTTGTAGGTGAAAGGAAAGCATGACAAATTTAGAGAAAATGCTAAGTTTATATTTGTGTTCACCTCCTGCAATATTCTGAATTCATTCAGAAAATTTATAACATTCACTATAATAAAGGATAAAATGTCAGGATTTTTTATTTTGTTTTGTTTTCTTTTTGGCTTTTTGTTTGTTCATTTGTTTGTATAAGACAGTTGGATTTCTTATGGAGACTCTGCCTAGTCTATAATAGACTAAAGGATTAAAATTGAGGCTATGGACTTCAAAGGTACTGGATAGAAATATGCAATTTCTGATT
This sequence comes from Pongo abelii, assembly GCF_028885655.2. Taxonomy (NCBI): domain Eukaryota; kingdom Metazoa; phylum Chordata; class Mammalia; order Primates; family Hominidae; genus Pongo; species Pongo abelii. The sequence goes on from NC_071991.2 coordinate 93,218,623, forward strand.
TTGTCACCCCATCCCATATATTTTCTGGTTGCCCCAAACCTCTTTATTGTTCCTCTGAAGCCCAGGGATGCTTGACCCTGCTTCATAACACCCCAGATAGGATGTTTTTAAGTGCTTCCTATGAGCAGACACTCTTATAACAGGAGAAAGCAACTTTAAAGAAATGTATTGAGTGGTTGAATGATTCATTCAGTTCAATGTGCTAATTCTAACTACATCTGCTCTTTTTCAAGAGATTTTCCTTTGCCTCAATTAATGAATCTTTAACAAAGTTTCTTTTTAGCAAAGATTTATTGGGTCCATGCTTTGCTGTTCTTTAAAAATTACATTATGTAGAATTGTTAGTACAAAAAGATCTTTCTGTTCCAAACCTCTGTAAGCTTGATATTTCTATTCTCCCTTGAAGTAACTCTCAGCCAGAGCACTAAATTTTAGTAACCTGGTTAAAATTATAGATGCCATCTTAATGTTTCTTCTCCCCCAGGAACTAGGATAATGCATGCAGCAACCTAGGAAGTTAAGCTCAGGTCACATGCTTGCATGTCTAAATTGGCTGATTCATTAAAATATTAAATTTTTAAGGATGAAACTGAGTATGCATGCTTTACATTTTGAATTTTTATAGAAAATTTGAATGCAAATAGAGTTAAACTAAGTACAGATTAAACACAGCTGTCCAGATGTCTGAATTACCACAAGACTTCATAAGTAAGCAGTTCTTTAGGAAAATGAGCCCTTTTGTTCAATTCGTGCAGCAGAGTCCACATTTATTTGTATAGGAAAATTCCATTTCACAAATAGAATAAGAGTAGAAATAAAGGAACTTTTAAATATACATATCACTTTTTTTTTCTGAGTCTATAAGAAATAACCAGAGTCCCGGGGAGTTGGGGAAATGATTGTGATAGATTTACATTAATTTACATATTTTTCTTAATGAGACAAGCATACTCTTTGAATGTAGAGACTGTGTTATATTTCATGTTGTATACTCAACACCTAAAACAATATGTAGCACCAAGCAAGCCATCCATGAATATTTTCCAACTAAATGAACAAAATTCTAGTAGTGAATCACACCTGACATCTTCAGAAGGGTGATAGGCAAAAATTTACATATCTTTCTTGATAATAACATCTAAATTCCATTTTAAAAGCCCGTAGTATTCCTGAAGTTTCCTCTGGTATCTCCTTCAGAATTTTAAACCATTAACACACTCTTCAGTAAAAATATATCTTAAAATTGTAACATTTAAGTTTTATTTTTCCCCCAAGATGGTGGATTAGAGGCACTACTGGAGTGCCTCTCCCACTTGGAAAGACAAAGAAGTGTGTAGAGATTCACATGTAAAAAATTTTTTCTGATAAGCAATGCAGGAACTTAACAAACTGAAATCCACAGACCTTTTGAACAAAGCAGCTTGCTACAGCAAAAAATGTAAGTTCCCAGAGGGTAAGAGGCAGAGAGACTGCCTCCAGGATGTACACCCCCACTGGGAAACCTGGAAATCCAGGTCACGGTGGAAGACCTTAACCTTATGTAGTCCTGGAACTGACTTAGGGAGTGGTGAGGAATATAAAAGTAGGAGCAGAAGCAGTAGCTACATTTCCAGTCTCCAGTATGGACTGAAGGAAACCATTCCTTAGTCCACCTCACGGGTGACCTCGCAGAAGTTGCCTACCTAATTCATGCAGTGATCACAGGTTGAAAGGAGCTCCCAACTGAATTTCACAACATAAGCTCCAGTGGGGCTTGGCCAGAACCAGGGGTGAGTGGGAAGTGTGCTGCAGCCGCAAGCACAAGAGCTGGGTGCCCTGGCTTTGCAGGGCAGACTCGGAAGGGGTGGCCTGAAAGCCATGGTTGCTATTTCTGTGGGGAAGTCTTATGACAGCCTGGGACAGTTTTGGGTTCTGAGCACAGATGACATGGAACTCAGCTCACCGCTGCTAGCAGAACACTGCAGGTGTTAGATCTGCCTTGCCAAGTGCACGGGAGCAAGGTGAGGCTTACTGTGCTGGCTATTCCCCATTCCCTACACAAACTCTTCTGTGTAGCAGAGACAGCTACATTTCTTTCTGGAACTTTACCCCTGTGGCCAAAGAACTGCCCCCCTGACTCCCACAGGGGCCACTGCTTGCCCCTACATGGAGAGCCAGAGTGCTGAACTGCCTGACCCAGCCCCCATCTGGCTTTGCCTCTCCACCTGCTCTGGTAGCAAATCATAAAGGACAGAAACTTTCAGGAGCTTTATGGTTCTGCCCAGCATCTAAGAAACTAGAGTACCTACCCTGGGTAACATAAGGCAAGCACAAATCCCATTGCTACTACTGCCGCTGGTGCTGTTTTGTAAGCACCACATCCTGGCCAGAGGCCAACTGACATAGTCCATTACAGAATCTCCAAATAGAATAATACTATGCCCAGAAAGGAGAAAGCCTGTGCATGACCCCATCTATCACCATGGTCTGCACCACTCTGGCTAACCAGGGGGGTCTTGAGTCTATTCATGTGACCAGTTCATTACTACTACAACCAGTATTTGAGAAAGCCAACAAACTAAGGCTATCTATAACCAAGAAATCTAACACAGTCAATGTCACTCTTCTACCACCCCATCAGAGCTGGTACTGGTATCTGCTGCTGGGAGAGTTGAGGACAGGGAACATCACTGGATTCCTTGCAGACACTCCCCAGCATGACTCTGGAGTATGTCAGCCCCACTGAGTGACTAGACCCAGAGGAGCAACAACATTCACAGTATTCTGAGTCTCAGGGACTCCTACTCCTAGGAGAAGGAGGAGTGCACTACATCAAGGGAACACCCCATGGGACAAAGAGCCTACACAGCAGGCATTGAGTCCCAGATCTTTCCACTGGTAGGAAGTTTCTTTCAACAGCGGCACAGTTGAAGTCCTGGGCCCACCAGGAAAAGTGTACAGGTACAGGCAACAGTCAGGCAGCCCTGGTGCTTATGAAAGATCTTAGAGAAGGGGACTTCTTTTCCTTCTCATCCACCACTGAAAACAGCTGGAGCTTTTCCCATGAGATCTTGGCATGAGTGCACCTATCTATATACCGCCTTTCTGGAACATTTCAGGGTGACTGCTTCCCCACAGGAAGAGCACCTTCCAGGTTCAGATTTTCATGAGAAGTAGAGTCACAGTTCCTCTTTACTTGGAACATCAACATTCCTGCAGATTAAAAGAGGTGCCCATCTGATCTGAATAGCCAGAACATTGGGTCAGAAGTGTGTCTGGGAGGTAGATCACTTTCCTGTTGGTCTGGCAGGGGAGATGAGGTGACTCCAGCCCTTCCCTCTGATAAGACCTTAGTGTGTTTCACTGAAAGCTTCCCCAGCCACCTCTGACAAGGCTGGGACCTCTACCCACCATTGGGTATTGCATTTAATAACCTGCTTTATCCAAATCCAGTTTTTACCCATGGACACCTCCCCTATTGTCCTGAAGCCTGAACTATTCAATCGAGTAAATAAAATAACGGGGAAAATAGATAAATGCAAAAGTGCACACCATGGGGAAATGAGATAAGCTTCAAGAGACCTCTGCCATTCCAATCCTGTAAGAGACAGTGAACTTGCTCACACACAGAGTACATTGCTATTACAACCAGCATCTGAGAAAGCAATCATAAAAAGATGCTCTATAACCAATAACTCTGATTTCTTCACCCCTATAGCACCAAGAGCTGATTTAGGCTACGATAAACTATAGACATTAAAGTTATATCCTTAAGGGGGTAAAACAAAATTAAGAAAACCACACAGTCAAATACAAAATAAATTCAAGAATAATTAGGAGAAAGAGTATACACAAATGACAAGGAATCAGAACAATGATTCTAGTAATATGACACAATAGGATTCTCCAATACCCCCCAAAAGATCACACTAGCCCCCCAGCAATGGATCCAAACCAAGATGAAATCTTTGAAATACCAGATAAAGAATTTAAAAGATTGATTATTAAGCTGCTCAAGGAGATAGCAGAGAAAGGTGAAAAACAATATAATAAAATTTAAAAAACAACTCAGGTTATGAATGAAAAAAATTATAAATAGATATCTTAAAGAAAATCCAATCAGAACTTCTGTAAATCAAAGGCACACTTAGAGAATTACAAAACGCAGTGGAAAGTTTCAACAATAGACTATAACAAATAGAAAAAGGAATTTCAGAGCTTGAAGACAAGGCTTTTTAATTGACTGAATCAGGCAAAAATAAGAAAAATAAATAAATAAACAAAATAAACTGCTTATGTAAAAGAACCAATCCTTAGAATAATTGATGTTCCTGAGGGAGAAGAGGAAGCAAAAAGTTTGAAAAACTTATTTCAGGTAATAATTGAGGAAAACTTCCCTGGCCTTGCTAGAGATTTAAATATTCAAATAGAAGAAGTTCAAAGAACTCCTGCGAGAGTCATTGCAAAAAAGCTCATCAACAAGGAGTATAGTTATCAGGCTATCTAAAGCCAACATGAATGAAAGAATTCTGAGAGCAGTGAGAAAAAAGCATCAGGTAAGCTATAAAGCAAAACCTATCAGAGTAACAGCAGACTACTCAACAGAAACCTTACAAGCCAGAAGGGATTAGAGTCCTATCTTTAACCTTCATAAACATAATAGCTGTCAGCCAAGAGTTTTGTATCCAGCAAAACTAAGTTTCGTCAATGTAGGAGAAATAAAGTCATTTTCAGATAAACAAATGCTGAGAGAATTTGGTACTACTAGACCAACCCTACAAGATATGCTAAACAGTATTCTAAATCTTGAAACAGATACTCAATATGCAGCAAAATAGCACGAAACTCACAGGGCCTATAAAACAATAACATAACAAAAAAATCAAAGTAGGTAACAACTAACATGATGAATGGAATACTACCTCACATCTTAATATTAATGTTGAATGTAAATGTAGATAGATTGGAAGATACAGATTGGTAAAATGAATAAAAAACTTACAAACCAAATATCTGCTGTCTTTAAGGGATGTACCTAACATGTAAGGATTTATGTAAATTCAAGGTAAAGAGGTGGAAAAAGATATTCCACCCAAATGGAAACCAAAAGTGAGCAGGAGTAGCTATTCTTATATCAGACAAGACAGACTGTAAAGTAACAACAGTAAAAAAAAAAAAAAAGACAAAGAAGGTCATTATATAATGATGATTAATCAAACAAGAAGATATGACAATCCTAAACTGATATGCACCTAACACTGCAGCTCCCACTACACTAACAGCACTAGACAGATCATCAAGACATAAAGTCAACAAAGAAACAATGGACTTAAACTACATTTTAGAACAAATGGACCTATCAGACATTTATGGACCATTCTACCGAATAACCGTAGAATATACATTCTTCTCACCAGCACATGGAAAATTCTCCGAGATAGACCATGTGATACGCCACAAAACAAATTCCGATAAATTTAAAAAAAATCAAAATCACATCAAGTATCTTCTTGGATCACAGTGGAATAAAACTAGAAATCAACTCCAAAAGGAACTCTCAAAACTATAAAAATACATAAAAATTAAACAATATGTTTCTGAATGACTTTTAGATTAACAATGAAATCAAGATAGAAATTTAAAAATTATTTGAAATGAATGATAACAGTGACACAAGTTTTTAAAACCTCTGGGATACAGCAAAAGCAATGCTAAGAGGAAGGTTTATGGCACTCAATGCTTACCTACATCAAAAAGTCTGAAAGACACAAATTGACAACCTAATGTCACACTTCAAGGAACTAGAGAAACAAGAACAAACTAAACCCAAAGCTAGCAGAACAAAAGAAATAACAATGATCAGAGCAGAACTAAATGAAATGGAAACAAACAAGAAAACAAAGGACAATGAAAAAAAACTGCTTCTTTGAAAAGATAAACAAAATTGATAGAACATTAGCTAGATTAACCAAGAAAATAAGAGAGAAGTTTCAAATAAGTTTAATTAGAAAGGAAACTGGAGACATTACAACCAAAACCACAGAAATACAAAGATCAAGACCATTAGGAACACCTCTATGTACACAAACGGGAAAACCTAAAGAAAAGAGATGAATTCCTGGAAACATACAACCCTCCTAGATTAAATCAAGAAGAAATAGATACCCTGAACAGACCAATAACATGCAGCTAGATTGAATCGGTAATAAAAAAAAATGCCAACAATATAAGCCTAGGGCCAGATGTATTCACAGCTGAATTTTATCAGACATTCAAAGAAGAATTGGTACCAATTCTACTGAAACTACTCCAGAAGATTGAGAAAGAAGGAATCCTCCTTAAATAATTCTATGAAGCAAGTACCACCCTGATACCCAACCAGGAAAGGACATAACAAAAAAAGAAAGCTACAGACCAATATCCCTGATGAACATAGATGCAAAAATCCTCATCAAAATGCTAACTAACCAAATCCAACAGCACATCAAAAAGATAGTATACCATGATCAAGTGGGTTTCATCCCAGGGATGCAGGGATGGTTTAACATATGCAAGTCAATGCATGTGATACATCATATAAACAGAAATAAAACCAAAAAACATGATTATTTCATCAGATGCAGAAAAAGCATTTGATAAAATTAAGCATCACTTTATTATTAAAAACCCTTATCAAACTAGGCATAGAAGGAACTTAGCTTAAGTTAATAAAAGCCATATATGGCAAACCCACAGTTGACATTGCATCGAATGGGGAAAAATGGAAAGCATTCCCCTGAGAACTGAAACAAGATGAGGATGCCAACTTTCACCATTTTGATTCAATACAGTACTGGAAATCCTAGCCAGAGCAATCAGGCAAGAGAAAGAAATAAAGGGCATTCAAATTGGAAAAAAGTCAAACTATCACTGTTTAACAATATGATCATATACCTAAAAATCCCTAAAGACTCCTCCAAAGGACTCCTAGATTTGATAAATGAATGCAGTAAAGTCTCAGGTTAAGAAATCGATGTATATATCAGCATATATCAGTAGCACTACTAGGCACCAACAACGACCAAACTGCAAATAAAACCATTTCCTCAATCCGTTTTACAACAGCTACAAAAGAAATAAAATACCTAGGAATATACTTAACCAAGGAGGTGAACGATCTCTACATGGAGAACTAAAAAACACTGCTGAAAGAAATAATGGATGACAAAAACAAATGTGAACACATCCTATGCTCATGGATTAGAAGAATCAATATTGTGAAAATGATCATATTGCCCAAAGTGATCTACACATTCAATGCAATTCCCATCAAAATACCAATATCATTTTTCACAGAATTAGAAACAAAATCCCCAAATTCATATGGAAGCAAAAAACAGCCTGAATAGTCAAAGCAATTCTGAGCAAAAATTCTGGAGGCATCACATTACTGGACTTCAAATTACACTACAAGGCTAAGGTTACCAAAACAGCATGGTACTGGTATAAAGTAGGCACATAGACCAATGGAACAAAATAGAGAACCCAGAAATAAACCCAAATGCTTACAACCCCCTGGTCTTTAACAAAGCATACAAAAACATAAATTGGGAAAACGATATCCTGTTTAATAAATAGTGTATTAAATATTAAATATTAAATATTAAATTATTAAATGTTAAATGGGGTATTTATTAAATATTTAATAAATAATAAATAAATCGGATATTTATTTATTAAATGCTAGCTAGCCACATGTAGAACTAGCTAGCCACATGTAGAAGAATGAAACTGGATCCTCATCTCTCACCTTATATAAAAATCAACCCAAGATGAATTAAAGAATTAAATGTAAGACCTGGAACCATGAAAATATAATGTTGAAAAACTTCTTCTGGACATTGGCCTAGGCAAAGAATTTGTGACTGAAATCCCAAAAGCAAATACAACAAGAGCATAAATAAATGGGACCTAATTAAACTAAAGAGCTTTCTCTCATGATTGTTTCTTCTCATGACGAATGGGAAAAAATATTTGAAAAGTATGCATCTGACAAAGAACTAGTATCCAGAATCTAGAAGGAACTCAAACAAATCAGCAAGAAAAATACATTTAATCCCATCAAAAAGTGGGCAAAGAACATGAATAGACACTTCTCAAAAGAAGATATACAAATGGCCAATAAACATATAAAAAAATACTCAACATCACTAATCAGGGGGGAGGAGCCAAGATGGCCGAATAGGAACAGCTCCGGTCTACAGCTCCCAGCGCGAGCGAGGCAGAAGACAGGTGATTTCTGCATTTCCATCTGAGGTACCGTGTTCATCTCACTAGGGAGTGCCAGACAGTGGGCGCAGGTCAGTGGGTGAGTGCACCGTGCGCCAGCCGAAGCACGGGTGAGGCATTGCCTCACTCGGGAAGCGCAAGGGGTCAGGGAGTTCCCTTTCCAGGGGTGACAGACGGCACCTGGAAAATCGGGCCACTCCCACCCGAATACTGTGCTTTTCCGACGGGCTTAGGAAACGGTGCCCCAGGAGAGTATAGCCCGCACCTGGCTCAGAGGGTCCTACGCCCACGGAGTCTCGCTGATTGCTAGCACAGCAGTCTGAGATCAAACAGCAAGTTGGCAGCGAGGCTGGGGGAGGGGCGCCCGCCATTGCCCAGGCTTGCTTAGGTAAACAAAGCAGCCGGGAAGCTTGAACTGGGTGGAGCCCACCACAGCTCAAGGAGGCCTGCCTGCCTCTGTAGGCTCCACCTCTGGGTGCAGGGCACAGACAAACAAAAAGACAGCAGTAACCTCTGCAGACTTAAATGTCCCTGTCTGACAGCTTTGAGGAGAGCAGTGGTTCTCCCAGCACGCAGCTGGAGATCTGAGAACGGGCTGACTGCCTCCTCAAGTGGGTCCCTGACCCCTGACCCCCGAGCAGCCTAACTGGGAGGCACCCTCCAGCAGGGGCAGACTGACACCTCACACGGCCGGCCAGGTACTCCAACAGACCTGCAGCTGAGGGTCCTGTCTGTTAGAAGGAAAACTAACAGAAAGGACATCCACACCAAAAACCCATCTGTACATCACCATCATCAAAGACCAAAAGTAGATAAAAGCACAAAGATGGGGAAAAAACAGAGCAGAAAAACTGGAAACTCTAAAAAGCAGAGTGCCTCTCCTCCTACAAAGGAACGCAGTTCCTCACCAGCAACGGAACAAAGCTGGACGGAGAATGACTTTGACGAGCTGAGAGAAGAAGGCTTCAGACGATCAAATTACTCCGAGCTACGGGAGGATATTCAAACCAAAGGCAAAGAAGTTGAAAACTTTGAAACAAATTTAGAAGAATGTATAACTAGAATAACCAATACAGAGAAGTGCTTAAAGGAGCTGATGGAGCTGAAAACCAAGGCTCGAGAACTATGTGAAGAATGCAGAAGCCTCAGGAGCCGATGCGATCAAATGGAAGAAAGGGTATCAGCCCTGGAAGATGAAATGAATGAAATGAAGGGAGAAGGGAAGTTTAGAGAAAAAAGAATAAAAAGAAACGAGCAAAGCCTCCAAGAAATGTGGGACTATGTGAAAAGACCAAATCTACGTCTGATTGGTGTACCTGAAAGTGACGGGGAGAATGGAAACAAGTTGGAAAACACTCTGCAGGATATTATCCAGGAGAACTTCCCCAATCTAGCAAGTCAGGCCAACATTCAGATTCAGGAAATACAGAGAACGCCACAAAGATACTCCTCGAGAAGAGCAACTCCAAGACACATAATTGTCAGATTCACCAAAGTTGAAATGAAGGAAAAAATGTTAAGGGCAGCCAGAGAGAAAGGTCGGGTTACCATCAAAGGGAAGCCCATCAGAATAACAGCGGATCTCTCGGCAGAAACCCTACAAGCCAGAAGAGAGTGGGGGCCAATATTCAACATTCTTAAAGAAAAGAATTTTCAACCCAGAATTTCATATCCTGCCAAACTAAGCTTCATAAGTGAAGGAGAAATAAAATACTTTACAGACAAGCAAATGCTGAGAGATTTTGTCACCACCAGGCCTGCCCTAAAAGAGCTCCTGAAGGAAGCGCTAAACATGGAAAGGCACAACCGGTACCAGCCACTGCAAAATCGTACCGAAATGTAAAGACCATCGAGACTAGGAAGAGACTGCATCAACTAACGAGCAAAATAACCAGCTAACATCATAATGATAGGATCAGATTCACACATAACAATATTAACTTTAAATGTAAATGGACTAAATCCTCCAATTAAAAGACACAGACTGGCAAATTGGATAAAGACTCAAGACCCATCAGTGTGCTGTATTCAGGAAACCCATCTCACGTGCAGAGACACACATAGGCTCACAATAAAAGGATGGAGGAAGATCTACCAAGCAAATGGAAAACAAAAAAAGGCAGGGGTTGCAATCCTAGTCTCTGATAAAACAGACTTTAAACCAACAAAGATCAAAAGAGACAAAGAAGGCCATTACATAATGGTAAAGGGATTAATTCAACAAGAAGAGCTAACTATCCTAAATATATATGCACCCAATACAGGAGCACCCAGATTCATAAAGCAAGTCCTGAGTGACCTACAAAGAGACTTAGACTCCCACACATTAATAATAGGAGACTTTAACACCCCGCTGTCAACATTGGACAGATCAACGAGACAGAAAGTCAACAAGGATACCCAGGAATTGAACTCAGCTCTGCACCAAGCAGACCTAATAGACATCTACAGAACTCTCCACCCCAAATCAACAGAATATACATTTTTTTCAGCACCACACCACACCTATTCCAAAATTGACCATATACTTGGAAGTAAAGCTCTCCTCAATAAATGTAAAAGAACAGAAATTATAACAAACTATCTCTCAGATCACAGTGCAATCAAGCTAGAACTCAGGATTAAGAATCTCACTCAAAACCGCTCAACTACGTGGAAACTGAACAACCTGCTCCTGAATGACTACTGGGTACATAACGAAATGAAGACAGAAATAAAGATGTTCTTTGAAACCAATGAGAACCAAGACACAACATACCAGAATCTCTGGGATGCATTCAAAGCAGTGTGTAGAGGGAAATTTATAGCACTAAATGCCCACAAGAGAAAGCAGGAAAGATCCAAAATTGACACCCTAACATCACAATTAAAAGAACTAGAAAAGCAAGAGCAAACACATTCAAAAGCTAGCAGAAGGCAAGAAATAACTAAAATCAGAGCAGAACTGAAGGAAATAGAGACACAAAAAACCCTTCAAAAAATCAATGAATCCAGGAGCTGGTTTTTTGAAAGGATCAACAAAATTGATAGACCGCTAGCAAGATTAATAAAGAAAAAAAGAGAGAAGAATCAAATAGATGCAATAAAAAATGATAAAGGGGATATCACCACTGATCCCACAGAAATACAAACTACCATCAGAGAATATTACAAACACCTCTACGCAAATAAACTAGAAAATCTAGAAGAAATGGATAAATTCCTCAACACATACACCCTCCCAAGACTAAACCAGGAAGAAGTTGAATCTCTGAATAGACCAATAACAGGAGCTGAAATTGTGGCAATAATCAATAGCTTACCAACCAAAAAAAGTCCAGGACCAGATGGGTTCACAGCCGAAATCTACCAGAGGTACAAGGAGGAGCTGGTACCATTCCTTCTGAAACTATTCCAATCAACAGAAAAAGAGGGAATCCTGTCTAACTCATTTTATGAGGCCAGCATCATCCTGATACCAAAGCCTGTCAGAGACACAACAAAAAAAGAGAATTTTAGACCGATATCCTTGATGAACATTCATGCAAAAATCCTCAATAAAATACTGGCAAACCGAATCCAGCAGCACATCAAAAAGCTTATCCACCATGATCAAGTGGGCTTCATCCCTGGGATGCAAGGCTGGTTCAATATACGCAAATCAATAAATGTAATCCAGAATATAAACAGAACCAAATACAAAAACCACATGATTATCTCAATACAGGCACAAAAGGCCTTTGACAAAATTCAACAACCCTTCATGCTAAAAACTCTCAATAAATTAGGTATTGATGGGACGTATCTCAAAATAATAAGAGCTATTTATGACAAACCCACAGCCAATATCATCCTGAATGGGCAAAAACTGGAAGCATTCCCTTTGAAAACTGGCACAAGACAGGGATGCCCTCTCTCACCACTTCTGTTCAATACAGTGTTGGAAGTTCTGGCCAGGACAATTAGGCAAGAGAAGGAAATCAAGGGTATTCAATTAGGAAAAGAGGAAGTCAAATTGTCCCTGTTTGCAGATGACATGATAGTATATCTAGAAAACCCCATTGTCTCAGCCCAAAATCTCCTTAAGCTGATAAGCAACTTCAGCAAAGTCTCAGGATACAAAATCAATATGCAAAAATCACAAGCATTCTTATACATCAATAACAGACAAACAGAGAGCCAAATCATGAGTGAACTCCCATTCACAATTGCTTCAAAGAGAGTAAAATACCTAGGAATCCAACTTACAAGGGATGTGAAGGACCTCTTCAAGGAGAACTACAAACCACTGCTCAAGGAAATAAAAGAGGATACAAACAAATGGAAGAACATTCCATGCTCATGGGTAGGAAGAATCAATATCATGAAAATGGCCATCCTTCCCAAGGTAATTTACAGATTCAATGCCATCTCAATCAAGCTACCAATGACTTTCTTCACAGAATTGGAAAAAACTACTTTAAAGTTCATATGGAACCAAAAAAGAGCCCGCATCACCAAGTCAATCCTAAGCCAAAAGAACAAAGCTGGAGGCATCACACTACCTGACTTCAAACTATACTACAAGGCTACAGTAACCAAAACAGCATGGTACTGGTACCAAAACAGAGATATAGATCAATGGAACAGAACAGAGCCGTCAGAAATAATGCCACATATCTACAACTATCTGATCTTTGACAAACCTGAGAAAAACAAGAAATGGGGAAAGGATTCCCTATTTAATAAATGGTGCTGGGAAAACTGGCTAGCCATATGGAGAAAGCTGAAACTGGATCCCTTCCTTACACCTTATACAAAAATTAATTCAAGATGGATTAAAGACTTAAATGTTAGACCTAAAACCATAAAAACCCTAGAAGAAAACCTAGGCATTACCATTCAGGACATAGGCATGGGCAAGGACTTCATGTCTAAAACACCAAAAGCAATGGCAACAAAAGCCAAAATTGACAAATGGGATCTAATTAAACTAAAGAGCTTCTGCACAGCAAAGGAAACTACCACCAGAGTGAACAGGCAACCTACAAAATGGGAGAAAATTTTCGCAACCTACTCATCTGACAAAGGGCTAATATCCAGAATCTACAATGAACTCCAACAAATTTATAAGAAAAAAACAAACAACCCCATCAAAAAGTGGGCGAAGGACATGAACAGACACTTCTCAAAAGAAGACATTTATGCAGCCAAAAAACACATGAAAAAATGCTCACCATCACTGGCCATCAGAGAAATGCAAATCAAAACCACAATGAGATACCATCTCACACCAGTTAGAATGGCAATCATTAAAAAGTCAGGAAACAACAGGTGCTGGAGAGGATGTGGAGAAATAGGAACACTTTTACACTGTTGGTGGGACTGTAAACTAGTTCAACCCTTGTGGAAGTCAGTGTGGCGATTCCTCAGGGATCTAGAACTAGAAATTCCATTTGACCCAGCCATCCCATTCCTGGGTATATACCCAAAGGACTATAAATCATGCTGCTATAAAGACACATGCACACGTATGTTTATTGAGGCATTATTCACAATAGCAAAGACTTGGAACCAACCCAAATGTCCAACAAGTATTGACTCGATTAAGAAAATGTGGCACATATACACCATGGAATACTATGCAGCCATAAAAAATGATGAGTTTATGTCCTTTGTAGGGACATGGATGAAATTGGAAATCATCATTCTCAGTAAACTATCGCAAGAACAAAATACCAAACACCGCATATTCTCACTCATAGGTGGGAATTGAACAATGAGAACACATGGACACAGGAAGGGGAACATCACACTTCGGGGACTGTTGTGGGGTGGGGGGAGAGGGGAGGGATGGCATTGGGAGATATACCTAATGCTAGATGACGAGTTGGTGGGTGCAGCGCACCAGCATGGCACATGTATACATATGCAACTTACCTGCACGTTGCGCACATGTACCATAGAGCCTAAATTATAATAATAATAATAATCATAATAGAAAAAAAAGAAAAAAAATCACTAATCATCAAGGAAGTGCCAATTAAAACCACAATGAGATACAACTTATTCCTGTAAGAATGGCCATTGGCCAAAAAACAATAGATGTTGTCAGGGATGTGGTGAAAGCAGAACCCTTACACACTGCTGTTGGGAATGTAAATTAGTACAACCTCTATGGAAAAGAGTACAAAGATTCTTTAAAGAACTAAAAGTACATCTACCTTCAATCCAGTAATTCCACTACCCAGAGGGATTGTACAGCCAAAAAATAAAGAGGAGTAGTGGAATTACTGGATTGAATGGTAGATGTACTTTTCCTATCCAAAGGAAAAAAAGTCATTACATAAAAAAGACACATACATGTGTACATTTATTGCAGCACAATTCACAATTGCAAAGATATGGAACCAGCCTGAGTGCCCATTGACCAATGGGTAGATAAAGAAAATGTGGTATATATACACCATGAAATACTATTCAGCCATAAAAAGAATGAAATAATGCCTTTTGCAGCAACTTGGATGTAACTGAGGCCATTATTCCTGGTGAAGTAACTCAAGAATGGAAAACCAAATACCATATGTACTCACCTGTAAGTGGGAGCTAAGCTATGAGTACGCAAATGCATGCAGAGTGACATAATGGACTTTGGAGACTCAGAAGGCACAGAGTGGGAAGGAGGTATGGAACAAGAAACTACATATTGGGTAAAACATACACTACTCGGGTGACAGGTGCATTAAAATCTCAGAATTCACCACTATATAATTCATTCATGTAACCAAAACCACTTGTACCCCAAAAGCTATTGAAATTAAAAAAAATATATAACATTTAAGTGTGTATTTGAATGTCAGCAGTTGAATTTATTTAATCAGGGGTTTATTCTACTTCACCAGAAAAGGGAAACAATGGAGAAATGCTGTGATTGTTCCTTGCTTCTATGGTCAACATTTTGCATAATCTGAAGTCTCTTCCTTCTTGAGCACACTCACTAAAAGACTTACCAAGTTGGGAGTGCTAACCTATTTTATTCAATTCTCTGTGTGAGGTCAAAACAAGCTGGATTCTTAAATCAGCATTTGAGAACTTTATGACTAAAAGAGCAACATCTACAAATAACGCTATTTCACATAATGCATACCATTCAATAATATTTAGCAGAAAATGTTTTTCCACTATTTTATAAAGAAAATATTTCCCTTCTATAGAATTCAAAAGTTTTTTTTTTGAAGATGCTTTCCAGACAAAGGTGCTAAGCAGAGCAAGGGCCGTGATAACAAATCAGGACTTCGTGTTTCCAATCACATACACAGAAAATTCCTCTATTCCATAAAGCAATGTGTTATGTCTAGTTGAGAATAACTGTGTGCTGACTATAAATTGTACATTGAAAATGAAGAGAGTAACTTGGGGACAGGATCTCGCTCTGTCACTCGGTGGCGCTATCACAGCTCACTGCAGTCTTGCCCTTCAGGGCTCAATATGCCAGCCTCTGCCTCCCAAATTCCTGGGACTACAGGTGTGAATCACCACACCTGGCCACAAGACTAAGTACTTATCTTGCTTGTAGAGCAGGGCTCTTGGGAAAGGGTCATCACCTGCGATGTCACCAACATAAGGTAATTATAATTCAGTATCTAGAAACTTTAGCCTAGGAGATATTAAATATTTAAGTGCATCATTAACCTCTAGCTTACTTTTTCATTAATATAATTTTATTTAGTAAAAGTAGGATATAACTTTTTAGAGAACATTTTTAGCATTGAATAATTCAAATGTTATTGTTTTCTATTTTTTACTTCGAATTCTGACGGAAAAGTAACATGAAATGCCAAGATACCATATCTGCTCCTCACTGCTCACTGATTTTATAAAAACCTCTAAATTTGGTGTTGAATTATGCAGATCAGATAGTAATGTGCAGATGCTCTTCACTAAAAGCAGTTACTTCATTTGTCACAAGATGGTGCTGCACACAGTTCTAAATGGGCTACTCTCAGTAAAGAAACTTCACAGCATTCAAGAGAAAGGAGCACAGTACTTGAACACTTCATATTTTGCTTCCAGGGTATGGGAAAGTATATTGAATGATAAGACAGAAGGAAATATAGCTTTCCAAACTCAGAGTTTGTGTTGCAAGGAATAGAAGAATTAAAATTCATTCTTTAGAATAATTTTAGTGTAGAACAGTTAAGAGAGGGAAGAGATACTCTCTAATAGATTCTGCCCAAATAAGTCTTCTATTCATTTCACTTTGGGGTAGAATAGAAACAGTATGACCAAAAATGAAAGGGAAGGATGAAAAATTAGAGTATTAAAATGGTGATATTGAGCCCTGTATATCCACTTTTAAAAATGTGTAAGGGACATCAAAACTGTGAAACGGAGAATCCCTTACTCCCCCTTTGTTTCTCACTGGACAGAAGTACAGTCAAATTTGTCAACAGAATGGGCAACATTACATTGTATATATGCAGGCATAAGCAATGTGAGGGCAGAAACATCCATCTCTGGTTTTTATCACCTTCAAAGTGATTTTATTTTTCAGAATGAATATCACTTTTCTGCTTAAACTCAGTAGCTTTCCATTGCACTCAGAATTAAGTCCAGGTTCCTAGAGTTTTAACTAAAGTACCAGAGTATGAACTGTTGTTACAGATTTGCTATGACATAATGTTCTGACGACACATGGAAAAATCAATCATATCAGTAAGCACACTGTTTAATTCAGCTGACCTTTTTCTTTCTTATCAAGACTTTCTCAATGAAGTCATGCCTTGATTAACTATGAACACTGCAGCACTGTCTTAGTGTTCCCCATGCTTACACCTACCTCTGCCACTCGGCTTTTTCTGACCCAGAGCTTCAGATGCTCAAACCGCTGTGGCCTTTCAGCACCTAAAATGAATGAACCAAGTTACTTTTTATCATCAGGGGATATATGCACGTACTGCTTCCTCTTTCTGAAATGCTTGTCCCTTCCTCTCTGTGATTTCTTTTCATCCTTCATCTCACACTTCAGATCTCAGAGAGGTGTACCCAGGCCACCCAGTCTAAAGTGGGTTATTCTATTTCATAGCACCGTATTCTTTTCCTTTTATTTCTGTTACTGTAAATTGTAACTGTATACATAAATGATTCACAGGTTTCATGTTTCAAATAGATTTGAGAAAAGTGAATGATGGGCCCCTCAAGTAAGCCACACTGTTTATTAGCCTATGATAGATTCTGGGAAGTCCTAATCTAAATAAACCTAATGAATTATATGGAATTCAGAGCTTCCAACATTTTTTTTAGTATTAACGTTCTAGGAAGCCATATGGAATATTCTTTAGAAAACACTGCTCACATCCATCCACACTCTGCATTTTATAGAAGAGGAAACAGGTTCACATTAGTGATTGCCCATGCTATAAATTTAGTTAGCAACAGTCAAGGGCTGTCTTTGACGGATACAATAATGTTGACAGTAGATCTATTTCCATAGAGACTGATTCCATTCATCTTTACTTTTTATTACATTTGCCTTACTATATTTGTGCTGTTTTTACCAATCTTTATTCTAGTAGCTCTTTTTAAAATAATCATGGAGTAGATTTTATCAGACTATACAAAATATTTATTTGGATGCCTGCTTCTTATTTTTCTCACCACTCCTACCCCTAAAAGCTGTTATTCATTATTCTATTGCAGTTTGGCAGGTCTCTCTTGTAGCATGGATCAAGTAGAGTAACACAAATTTATTTCAAAGCTGTTTCCCTTTTTTAATTTGAACTCTAAAACGGAAGGGAGTTTGTTATTTATTTTTTATTCCTTACATTTATTCAGGGCCCCACAATAAATAAATGTTAGAGGATATAAATACAAAGGATGTTTCTCTAGAGGGACTCAAAGTCTGGAGAGGAGACTGCCATAAATACAAGCAATTATAATTTGTCAGACTTAGATGCTATGACAGAGATAGGTTAGCAGTGATGAAGGTTCTTGGACTGTTTTTCAAAGGTAGCAATATGTGAGTTTGATGAGGCAAACAAACAGTATTTCACCATTTGAAGGGGAGGGCTAAAGGCAGAGGTAGCATCATAAGACAGTCATGTCACGTTTCTCCCCTAAATGTTCCATCCTGGCTAAATGCTTTTAACCTTTAGGACTAACTGTCACACTCAAAGAGAAGACTTTCTGGGACTCTCACAAACCAAACCAGTGCCCCAGTTGTAATTTCCAATCACAACTTTTATGTCATATAATTTGAATCGTCCATAATATTATACAATTTTTATCAATATTTTCTACTATTTTCCATGAGTGGCAGACATGGTATTTTGTTCATTGGTGTATCCTTAGGATCTAGCAAAATGTATTGTACATAGTATGTTCTTGATAATTATTCATTGAACATATGAAAAAGCTGAAAAATAGATGAGTTGCCTACTGTGGGTTATGGAGTGACAGAAGATGAAAAAATGTGGAGAAGAAGGTAGATTGTGAAGGCCAAGCTGAAGAGTCAAGATTTTATTTTATCACTGATGGTGTTTTGGGAGAAGAGTAAATCGACCAAGGTCATGTACAAAAGCATCCTAGGTAAGACCTTGTATCTAAGTTTTTTGACTCACTAATGAACTACTCCACAGTAAAATCACTAAACCTGACAGAATATACTATATAAATAGACTTTATTTATGTGTGTATATGTATTCTCATGATATGAGTCAACTATATGGAGTTGTTTTATTAACAATATACTTATAAAATATAGTTACTGACAATATAGTCATTAACAAATTACTTTCTTAATCTGAGAGGTTTTTAAGATAGCATATACATATATATATTATATATATATATACACACACACATATATATTTAAGATAGTCTACCCCAGAGAAGTCTAGAAATCTAGGTCTCGTTAATTCTTACCTTTCTAGACTTACCTAAATTATTAGGTTAGTGGTTGATTACTTTCAAGTGTTTAAAAACAGTCTTAGTGTGTAGTAACTAAAAAAAAATTTAATGCCTTACAGCTGTGTTGTCTGACATGGTAGCCTCTACCTATATGTTCCCATTTAAATCTAAATTAGTTAAAATTAAATAAACTTAAATATTTAGTTCCTTACATCCGCCACATTTAACATGCTCATAGCCACATTTTCAAGTGTTTCTTTGATCACGGCAGAAAATTCTATTGAACAGTATCATAGCTGAGAGGGTTAACTAAAACAAAACAAAACAGAAACATTATCATGGTATCTTTCATTTTTTCAGTACTATATGTTTTTCAAAATCCCTTTTCCTGTGACATTTTACCTGACTCTGAGAATGAGCTGTTGAGGTGCAGTATGCAGGAAATACCGTCATCACCATTGCTAAGATTAGAGAATTGAGAGAGAGTAGCTCTACTGACCCATCAACTTCACATTGGTAGCAACACCAAGGCTTAAACGGAATAATTTTGACTAAACTACAGACAACTCTCCTGGGTGAGAGATACAAAGAAATACTTCTTGGTTGTGGAGACTGAAAAAAACCCATTCTAAGAAAAAGCTAAAAGAAATGAAAAAAATATGGGATGAATATTCCTCCATCATAAAATCATCCTTTCTGTGATTCTATGTGACGATTTCTTAGCAGCACACTTTAGAACTGCATGACAAGATAAGATGGTAAGAGAAATATATGCATTTTAATCAAATCAAAGGAAATGTGGGTAGGAAAGCAATCTTCAGCAAATAATGTAAAGAGCTGAAAACCCCGCGGTCATCCCATGCAAGGTTGTTTATCTGACTGGCTGTAATGAGTGGCTAATTTACAGTGAGAGAGCCGCAGCAGCTTCCTAGCAACATCCTGAAGTCTAGCATTTCACAATCACTCAGGCATCCAAGCAGCCCTGCCATTTCATAGTTCTCTATCTTCCTTTTGTTTATATATGCAAGCAAATGAGGGGAAATAAAATGGGAAGAATATCATAGAAGCTCTATTTACGAAGATACACTCAATAAAATAGATCAACAGAAAAAAATGTTTAACAAATAAAACATTGTAAAACCTTCAGCTTAAGATCCAAAGCTATAAATCACATAAAATTCATGACCCATAGTACAATGTGTTACTCATAAAATTTCAATTTGTGTAAGTGAATGTTGTTCCTGGTTACACATAAAGACACAAAGCTGTAATACGGTTTCCATAGGAGACAGTTATCACAACATCTATCCTCACTTTACATGTGGCCTGAAGAAATTTCGATTGAGGACTTCAGGATATACATTTGGGGAGGCTAAGAACAGCATCTGAGTCATGAGATTAAAAAGAATATTCCAAGTACTGCATATTAGGCTTAATATTATAGGGAAAAGTTAAATAAAGCAAGGTAAGATTTCTAGGCTCTTTACAAGTGAGTATAAATATTTGTTGAATGAATAAACATATCTGAAGGATGTCTTCTAACTTTTAGGTTATCTCTTGATTGTTCATTATGTTATTCATCACAATAGAAAAGTTGCTTAGTAAAATAAAATGTAGTGGATTTTATGCTGAAGTTAATCAGCTTCTCTTCTCTCTCTTCTTTTCTTTCCTCCCTCCCTCCTCTTCTCCTGCCCCACTTTCTCCAAACCTTATTACTGGGATGGCTCTATTTGTACTCTTGGCATGATTAAGAATTGGTTGTTTATTTTAACCCAGAAAATTTATACTTTAACATGTATTAAGATAGAAAAATATAAGAATTAAGAAATACTTTTCTGGAAGGAATATCGAAGGGGGGAAGACTTTCAATTGTCAATAAACTCAATTTCATAATCTGTTTGCAGATGTTCTGGTAACAAGAGGACAATTATTTTGGTGTATATATATAATTATATATGTATATAGTATATATATATGATTATATATGTATATAGTATATATATATGATTATATATGTATATAGTATATATAACTAATATTTTCTCTAACTAGCCTTTCTTATATATACGTGATTACTAGCCACCCCTAAGTAGGTTGACCCTATAAATTGCCGTCCAAACAAGGAAATATTTAAAAGTGAAAGGGAAACTATTAATAATTAATTAAACAGAGAAGTATATACAAGAACAGTACCAAATAAACTGTGACATGTGTTTGTCCTACTCCTTATCTTAAAAGGTTATTATCACCAAAACATAACACTTTCTGTATACCCTTGTTGACCAATGTAAAATGTAACTTCTTAGTAATAAATATTGTAGAGTACAGCTGACAAGACTGTTTATCTCTTGGTGAAATGCACAGTGATGATTTTTATTTATAAGTATACGAAGGCTCAGCTAGTTAGAAAGCAGCTTTTCCTCCACAATGCTCAAGAACCTATGTCAATGGTTTTCAGTTTGAAGTTCCGAGGCTCTTTTCCTCAGCGGCTCTGATCTGTCCAGAATTCATTTCTCTTTTTGGTACAACATCACAAGTCTGGAGGACTTTGAAATGATTGCAGGTGCTTGATTCAAATATTCAATATTCTCTCTGTTCAGAAGTATATAAGCTGTGTTATTACATGGCCATTTTTATGATTCATATATTTTGGAAGCTCACTGAATACAACACAGAAATATAGCACAAAATTTACCACATTGTAATTTTCTTTTTTGAGTTGAATTAATGCTATCTCTGAACTGGTTAATGATCATAGGCTAGGTTTAAAAACTTCATACTTTCTTTTATTTTTAATTTCTTCTAAAAAAATGGAATACATGTGCAGGATGGACAGGTTTGTTCCATAGTATACGTGTGCCATGGTGGTTTGCTGCACCTATGGACCCGCTCTGTAAGTTCCCTCCCCTCACCCCCCCACCCCCAATAGGCCCTGGTGTATCTTGTTCTCCTCTCTGTGCCCATATGTTCTCAATGTTCAACTTCCACTCATTAGTGGGAACATGCAGTGTTTGGTTTTCTGTTTCTGTGTTTGTTTGCTGAGGATGACGGCTTCCAACTTCACCCATGTCCCTGCAAAGAACATGATCTCATCCTTTTTATGAGTGAGAACATGTGGTGTTTGGTTTTTTGTTCACATGTTAAAAAAAAACAAAACTGAATACTTTCAAATAATGGTTTGAAGCTGAGAAGTTTCCATTAAAGTTAATAGAAAAGTAACATAATCTGATAGGACATAAATTAAAGAAAGCTTATAGAGGTATCTTCATTGTGATACAGATGTATAAGGAAAATAAGATAAAGAATTTAAGGCATAGGGACACCAGCATTGAAAGAAAACTAGGAAGTTTTATGTAGGCATACAGATAAAGATAAAGATACAAATAATTATATCAATTCAGAAATGTGATATATAATCAGGGTGGACACAGTGGCTCACGCCTATATCCCAGCACTTTGGGAGGACTAGGTGGGCAGATCACCTGAGGTCAGGGGTTTGAGACAAGCCTGGCAAACATGGTGAAACCCTGTCTCTACTAAAAATGCAAAAATTAGCCAGTTTGGTGGTGTGCACTTGTAATCTCAGCCACATGGGAGGCTGAGGCAGGAGAATCGCTTGAACCAGGGAGGTGGAGGTTGCAGTGAGCCAAGATCATGCCTCTGCACTCCATCCTGGGTGACAGAGCCAGACTCCATCTCAAAAAAAAAAAAAAAAAAAGAAATATGATATATGATCAGAATTTTGTTTACTTGTTTACTTGTCCATTTTCAAAAGATTTATACAGAGAAGTTAAAGAGAATTTCTAAATAAATAATTTATGCAATAGACCAGGGATAACTTCCAGGTCTTCTGTCTCTCCTAACGTCTCTTTCCCCTTCTTTTTCATTTATATTCCTGAGGGTACATCCAAACTGAAAGAAATAGAAAACACAAAGCAAACCGATGGAATATTAAGGAGTATATTTTGGTCATATTCCTAAATATTTCAGAGAAAGTATGATACGCAGGCATGGTTTGAACAGGGCTCTGGAACCAACTCACTGTGATCCCCATGGGGTGCACTCGTCTGTGGCCACCTTCATGCTCAGGTGGCACCCGTCATAGTGGCAACATGGCTGTTGCAGTTCTAAGTTTGCTGTCTATACTCCACACTGTTGAGAAGGGAATAAACAGTCATGTTATGGTATTGCTAGCCAAAGTCTCAAATTCTATGAGGATTGTTCAGTCTTGGGTAAAAGGAACAAATATTTTTGGTAAAGAAATACTCTGCTTCCAGAGTCAAGAGTTAATTCAGTCTTACTCAAACTGCATGGCTGCCAGACCATTTGGTAAGTGTAGTGTACATGACAAATTAGTGTTAATAAAATTTCCCCAAGATAAATCTGGATACTAATAAAGAGGGGCAAGAGGAAGACCCAAAAACCATGCAAATGAATGCATATTTATTTCCACCGAATGCTGCTCTTTTATTATAACTATTTCACCCACGATCTTCCATATTCTTGTGTGTTTTTCCCATTAAGAGAAGTTAAAATCATAACGTTTTTATGTTGGGGTGATCAGACCCAACACTAGATCATGGGGGTGATGAAGTCCGGTGGAGTCAAAGGATTGAGAAAAAGATAGTTTGAGAAGTAAAGCTGGGACCAAGGGGCCATCGCGATCATGGAGGCTGCGAAGGCCCCGAGCTCTGGGACCCCACGCTATTTATCGGTAATCCAACAGAGAAACAGGTGGTGAGAATGTGGAGGTCAAAAGGGCAGGCTCGCGATCTACAGCTGTGACGGTTTAGCACTTATTAGGAACATGTTCTGCTACTTGAGATAATGGAGAGCAGGTTCTTTTAACTCAAGATAAAATCGATCCTGGGAGAGCAAGAAGCAAGGAGCCAGCAAGTCTAGACACATTCCAGAGCCAAGAGCCCTGGATTCTATCCAAGCCACGAGGGATTTTCTGCCCTGGGCTTACATTATGGTGTGTCAGGGTAGCCTTCCACCCTTTAGCACAGAGCTTGGTGTTCCAAAGGCCACAAGGGGTTTTACACCCTGGACTCCGGACATGTTCCAAGACTCTTTTACATTATGTCAGACATGCAATCCCTGCCTCAGTTTCTCCCAAAACTCAGCTTTTCCCAACATTTTTACTTCAACAATTTATAAAATATGTTTTTCAAAAGATAATTTCCATGGTAGAGCACGACCTCCCACAATCATCAGTTTTGTTTTCTTTATATCATAGATATTAGAGATCTCTCTCTATCCAGCCCCTAATATTCAATTCATCCTCTTTTAGCACAGTTATATTTTCCCTTCTGCCATCCCAGCTTTTTTTCAGTTATTCCCCAGGTGGGTTGAATTCCACTCTTCTATTTTAGAGAGAAGTTTCAATAGTTTATTTTAAAAAGGTGAGGTGCAAGCAACAAATCCAAACGTATTTCCTAAAATAACATTGATATGTTCAAATTTAATAGTAGTGTTTATGAAGCATATTTTGTTTTTGCCAGATTAAAATATGATGGAGACAAATGTGAATATGACATTTTAAGAAATTACAGTAAAAATACCACTAACAAATTATACAATACCTTTACCTACTTGGAATGGTGTCAATAGTTGGATATCATATATTCAGGAAAATATTTTTTAAATGATATATTCATAAAATGAAATCACATGAGCTATAAAAATTGAAGAAACTGTACACTAATGTGAAATGATGTCTACAATATTTGTTAAGTAAAGAAAATACATTATAGGCGAGATATATGTTATTATTTTTGCTGAAAACAACCAAGAAGATAACAATCAACAATTTATTTACTTCAGTATGCATAATGATCTTTAGAAGTATACATAAGAAACCAGTGGAAGTGGTTCCCCATGCTGAGTGAGAAGGCAACTGGGCAATTAAGGGACATTTAAAATAAAATTTTTGATACATTTTAATGTCAAACTAAGCCAAAGCGAGTGTAATGTCAGTCTACATATGGTGGCAACATAAAGATGTGCTAACTTTGGGGAAAAAAAGCTGAACCCTGATTTTGCCAACTATAGCATATGTAATATAATGTAATCTTTTTTTATGCTTCAAAATTTTGAATTACTCTGTGATTTTGTACTGAAGATTGATTGCCTTCATAAAAATCTCCAGAAGATATTGGAGAGAATTGTTATTTCTTAGCAAAATCGCCATCCTGAATATTCCATTCGATTCAAGTTTCCCTTTCCATCACATCTCACTGAACGAAAATTCCATGAGGTAGGGATGTTTCCCCACTGTGTTTATTGCTGTGTCCTAGCACATAAATTAGTGCCTGATGACTAAGCCATAAGTATTTCTTATGAGAATAAGGATACTTTTGAATACAATACTGGCTCCACAAAGATAATAAGCCAATCAGTACTTTAGGAAAATTGCTGTGGGATTTTTAAGGTTTGCTTATTAATTACTTATATTTTTTGCTTGATTCATTACATTTATGAACAATTATTGTGGCTTATATTGAGGAAACGGCCACAATAGTGAATCAAGAAAGATACAATCTAAAAGTCAGGCAACCATAGATTTTCATAGGATAATTTTCTAAGTAATTGACAGGTTATCCTCCAAAAATAATTCCTTATGTTCAAGATAGTAACTAAGGTGAAGTGATGGATTATGGAATATTTTATAAGATTGTGACACAGAGGGAACTATAAAAATATAATGTCTTTGAAACATCGGTGTTCCTCATATCCTGATCATCCTAGATATTGAAAACATAGAATATAGGCTCTGACAATATGCTTTAGATTCTTGAAAATATATGATGCTATCTAATGAACTTAACGTTCATATAAACAAAGAGCATCTTGTAATAACAATTTTCTATTAGTTGTTGCCCATTTATCTTTTCAGGATCCTACAAGTGATATTCCAAGTGTTTTATAGACTCCCTGAAGAGTCATATTAAATCATGATTATCTTCCATTATCACAATGATGAAGATAATCTTGATTATTGGCTGGGAAACTTAGAAGTAATGCATGTGTGCAATTGGCAGTAATAGCATGTGCTTAATCTCAAGCCACAATGATTGGTGCTGACAACATAGATGGTTATGATACCATGGTATATTTAATAGCAATGTTAACTTTATTTATAGAAAATATTCTTGACAATCCATTTCAAATATACCAATATTTTTTCCGCAGTATGTCACAGAACTTCCCCTTATAGATATAAATGATACCAGAGAAAAGTCATTTGACCTTTCCTAAATTGTTATATTAATTTTAGTAATGACTTGGGGAAAAATATCTGAGCCACTGCTAACTGCTTAGAGCCTTTTCCCTGAGAGCCTGAGTATACTGCAAACTCCTCAGTCATGTTGCATGTTGCAGGCAGCCTCAATGTTGGAATATGAAGGCTTCTTCAAATATTGAACCATGGATTTTTAAAAAGCCAACAAGAAAATAGGTAGAGAGTGTGGATTCAGAGTTCATTTAAAAAGTTACTTTTAAACATGAAAAACTATTCACTATAATTCATAAAGAAAAGCAAATTAAATTGCCTATAATTTAATTTTGAGCAGTGAATTGCCAAAGATGAAATATTTAATGATACACAATCATGCTAAGAATGTTGAGGAAAGTAATATGTATACATTATACACAAAATTGTACAGGACAAAATAAATTTTTTAGCTTTGATTATAATGATAACTGATCATTAACAATCAAAACAACCATCAATATTTCACTAACTAAAATGAGTATAATATATTCACCCACTAGAATACTTTGCAACTACTAAAAGAATAAGGTAGATTTACATGTGCTAATATGAAAATATCCCCAACGTTTATTAAGAAATACAAAATTCAGCATGGTGGCTCACGCCTGTAATCCCAGAACTTTGGAAGGCCGAGGCAGGCAGATCACGAGGTCAGGAGATGGAGACCATGCTGGCTAACACGGTGAAACTCTGTCTGTATTAAAAAATACAAAAAATTAGCCAGGCATGGTGGAAAAAAAAAAAGAAATACAAAATTCAAAGTTAAAAATGTTAAGTATAGTCTTCTCCCATTTTTGTATACATTTATATTCTCTATATACCTAGATATTATTATCTATATATATACATAGGTGTGTGTATATATATAGCTATATATGTGTATATATATTATCTATATATATTTAATATATATATTATATATAGATAGATTATATAGATTATATTAGATATATATCTATATATATCTAATATATCTACAGATAATATATATATTATCTACAGATCTATAGATATATATAGATATACAATCTACACATCTATAGACGATATAGATATACTATCTACACATCTATAGACGATATAGATATACTGTCTACACATCGATAGACGATATAGATATACTGTCTACACATCGATAGACGATATAGATATACTGTCTACACATCGATAGACGATATAGATATACTGTCTACACATCGATAGACGATATAGATATACTGTCTACACATCGATAGACGATATAGATATACTGTCTACACATCGATAGACGATATAGATATACTGTCTACACATCGATAGACGATATAGATATACTGTCTACACATCGATAGACGATATAGATATACTGTCTACACATCGATAGACGATATAGATATACTGTCTACACATCGATAGACGATATAGATATACTGTCTACACATCGATAGACGGTATAGATATACTGTCTACACATCGATAGACGGTATAGATATGTTGTCTACACATCGATACACGGTATAGATATGTTGTCTACACATCGATAGACGGTATAGATATGTTGTCTACACATCGATAGACGGTATAGATATGTTGTCTACACATCGATAGACGGTATAGATATGTTGTCTACACATCGATAGACGGTATAGATATGTTGTCTACACATCGATAGACGGTATAGATATGTTGTCTACACATCGATAGACGGTATAGATATGTTGTCTACACATCGATAGACGGTATAGCTATGTTGTCTACACATCGATAGACGGTATAGCTATGTTGTCTACACATCGATAGACGGTATAGCTATGTTGTCTACACATCGATAGACGGTATAGCTATGTTGTCTACACATCGATAGACGGTATAGATATGTTGTCTACACATCGATAGACGGTATAGATATGTTGTCTACACATCGATAGATGTATAGATATGTTGTCTATACATCTATAGATAATATATCTATATTATCTATATATCTATATATACGTGTGTATATATATGTGTGTGTGTATATATATCTATACATACGTGTGTGTATGTATATATATACACATATATGTATATATACGTATGTGTGTATATATATGTATATACGTATATATGTATATATATATGTATATACAGATTATATATATATACACACACACATACACACTTAAATGGAAATTGAATATTTTTGGAAGTATTCAAGAATATTAACACAATAGCTTTTTCTAGGGAAATGCACTGAAGTACTGTGATAGCAAAGAGACTACTTTTTCATTGTGTATGTATTTTTTTATTGCAGTTAGAGGTTTTATGCTGGTGCACATAATTTTATTTTCTCAATATAAAGTTTATATCATTTAAAGATTTATAATCAATGTATAATGGAGTTTTCTATGTACTTCAGAGCTCACATAAACCTATTTTTATTGATCTCTCTGTGTCATGAAAAATGATACAATATTTAAAAATCAAAACATGTCAGATTTTTACGTGATGTTCATGTTGTTTGAGCAATGGTGGTGGTGGATTAATGTTACAGTAGTAGAAGAATGTGCAGAAGGATGCAGGCCAAGGCATTAGAAACCAGGGTAGGGAGAACAGGCTCCAGTATCTCAAACGTGTGTTCTGTGGTTATTAAGTTTTACAAACAATTAATAGACTTTCAAACCCATATATATGTATTTAAGAAATTAGTTAAACAGGTATTTTTTTTTCTGGTATTATATTTAAAAGGTTTGTACACCCTGGAGTAATATTATTTCTACCCAGAATGTTCTTTCTTCTTCCAGCCGGATAGTATGAGTGGCTGACTGATTTGATCCAATCCAATCAATAGTTAAGCTGGATCAGATCTGGCTTATGGCTATAGTCGGTTTCACTTGACCTCATTCAAAAGCCAGTAAAGACTACCTGTTTGTGATTATTACAGGCCTCTATTTCCAACAGAAACTGAAGAATTGGAGAAACCTGTTTCTGTTTCTTCTTGCTAGGCAAGCCCCCAAACTCTGTTGCACTTACACTTCTCCAATTACAGCAAAAATCCCATACAGCAGCATTAGAAGGGAATGAAGAGATCTAGCTGATCAGGTAGGCCTTATACTTATTTCAAATACCAACACTGGCCACACAGATATTAAAAGCCCCTCTAGTTTCACTGAAATGTTTTGATTTTTTAACATTTAAATATTTTTTGTCTTTACCCACTATTTACCCACTAATATTTTCAGTATTGTTCAATTTATTTTCAAGAATGGAATTAATGCAGTAATAAATATGTAATCTAAAGGCAATCCCTGGAGAGCTCTTCTTGCAGGTGAGATGGACGTAATCTAAATAGAAAATGACTCCAGCCACAACAGCCAAAAGTGTGTGTGTATGTATGTATATATATTTGTAGATACACACACACACACAGAATCATGTGTTTATTAAAAGCACTATAGAGAAAAAAACATAAGAAAAAGGAAATAATTCCAACAATATATAGGTAGTCTCTGTGCTAGCAGAGCTCTGTTGCCACTGTTTGACTAGTCCCAGCCCAGGTGAGTGGAAGACTGGGCCCTTAACAACCCCTCCCACCCCCGCCACATATACACACATCAGAGTTTACCTGTGGGGATTAACTTTTAACATTGGAAATTACCTTTCAAATGAGATTTGGAGGGCACATACATCCAAACCATGTCATATATTGTATCATTTCTTAGTGGTATATTTTGACTCTTTGTTTCTTCTTTCTAAATAGAAAATTCCTGAGGCAGTGCAAAGATAAAACATTATGAACATAACATTAATATATGCTAGTCCTCAATTCACTAAAGTTTATTTTTTATTATTTCATAAATACTTATCTTTTATGCTGATTTTACTTTAGTTTAAGAAGTTATTATATTTAAAAATCTCTACCTCTAGTATTCTCAAATCTGCACATTTTCCTCTATTTTAGGGACCATTATTTTGTCCTGCTTTCACTTTCAAAATTTACTACTTATTCGGCTCAGTAAAGACATTTCTTTTTTCTCCCTTTTGTTTTTTTTTAAATTCCTTCTTTATGAGTCATTTAAATTCATTCTGTACATAAAATGGCAAAAAATTGCTTTTGAAAAGAATGGCTTAAACTTACCAAAGAGATGCTGATTTTTATTCCTTACAAAACTTCAAGAAAATCTTACCAGTTATTCAATGCAAACTATTTCTTGCTCAGTCAGCTTTCTTATTGAATAATTATCTTAATTTCCGTAAGTATTTACTAAGGTCTCTTTCAGATAATATAATTCAAATCTACTAAAATAGGAGGGAAAAAATCTCATTTTTAATTTAATGGCTTATGAAATTTTCTTTAACCAAATTAATGATTTCTTTATCCTGTGTCACCTGATAGACTCCCCTTTACTTTCTTTGAATTCACATTTAGAGATATGAGTCCCCTTTCCCTATCAATGAACCTCCATCAAGACCATCACAGGTAATTCAAAAGACCCTAATAATGGTTGAACTGCAAATGGAATATTTAGAAATCTTGAATAGATTCCTCCTGAGAGTTTTTTTAACCCCTAATAAAAATGATAAAATGTATTTAGCCATGTATGTTTTCTTTTAATGTTCACAATAACCCTATAGCTCCCATATCACAGATAATAATTACAAATAGTTTTATATTACAGATAAAGAAACTGAGGGTTGATCAATTAAGAAAATTTCCCAAAGTAATAAATAAACAGTTTACCCTCAAACAACGTGGGTTTGAACTGTGCAGGTCTGCATATATGCAGATTACTTTCAATAAAACTTACACCAAGTGTGTCTCCTCTCCTGCCTCCCCTTCACCTCCTCCACCTTTTCTGCCTCTGCTACCCATGAACAAGACTAACCCTTTCTCTTCATCTTCCTCCTTAGCCTACTCAATGTGAAGACAATGAGGTTTAAGACCCTTATGATGACCCATTTCTACTTAGTAGATAATATACTTTCTCTTCCTTGTGATTTTCTTAATAACATTTTCTTTTCTCAAGCTTACTTTATTGTAATACAGTATATAGTAATTGTAATATGTGTTACAAAGTATGTGTTAATCAACTGTTTATGTTTTTGGTAAGGCTTTCAGGCAACAGTAAGCTATTACTTAAGTTTTTGACCATGTAGGGGGGTTCGTAGCCTCCCCTATGTCATTCAAGGGTCAACTACGTGTGTGTGTGTGTGTGCATGTGTTTATGTGTGTTAGCATCAGAATCCATTAACAGTCTGACTCCAGAGCTTGTCCTCTCAATTACTACAATACATTGCTACTTCACACTTGCCTATGTGCTATCTAAAATTCTACTCAGCATACAAAGGATATTGAAAAGAAATGCTTTGTCAATACATAAAAAACAAACAAACAAAAAAGTTCCTTCTCTAGGTATTTCATTTATATAATAACAACCACTGAAGTCTAATTTTTTTTTTGCAGAGTATGAAAATCTCTTCTTAGGTGTACTTTGCTGTTTTCACTTAGAATAAAAAGTGTCTGCCAAATTTTAAATGACACCTTTTTTGCATGTTAAAAATCCTCCTTTTCAGGAATCCTGTTATATATCTTTAGTTCTAGATTCAATAATCTTCATATTAACTACAGAAAAGGGTTGTTAAATAAATGGAATTTAAGACAGAAAGTATAACTATATAGGTGGCTAATTGTTGACAGTAAATATGAAATTATAATAAATTAGTGAATTTCTAACTTTTTAAATATAATGAATTGTGATATTTTCTGTATCATTTAAAAAATCAAATTTAGTCTAGCTTCATGTTTGCATCTCGATAAGCTTGAGATATGTTCGATCTCAGTGGTTTGAGAGTTTGTGTTTGTTTGTGTATTACAGTGGAGATGGCCTTCATCTCCTTAGCGAGATATATACATATATACACATATGTACATATATACATATATACACACATATGCACTACATATACATATATACATATATACTTATATACTCATGTATATGTTCATATATGTGTACACATACGTTCATATATGTGTACACATACGTTCATATATGTGTACACATACGTTCATATATGTGTACACATACGTTCATATATGTGTACACATACGTTCATATATGTGTACATATACGTTCATATATGTGTACATATATGTATATATGTACATACGTGTGTATATGTTTATGTGTATATATATATGTATGTTATGGGGAAGTTATGACTGACTTAAGCATAGGGGAATTTGTTGGAAGAATATTGAGTTGGCGAGGGCGGTGTTGAGGGAGCACGCTTTAGATGGACAGGAATTAAAGGAGTCCTGAAAGAAAAGAGGAAGGAAACAGCAGCCAGGACATCTGCTATCTTTGCTACTGCCATCAGAGTCACTATGATGAATATTCTCCAAACTTTCTTTCCATCCTGGTGTTACTGGCTCAAAATTTACAATCCCAGGAGAGATCATCTGGTTGTCATATTTTAGTCTCATGCCAGCCTCCTGGTTATGCCAAGGTATAAAATGAAAAGGTATCTTGCGTCTATAATGAGGGCCAGGCACCTGGAATCTTCTTCATGCCAAAATTAGACAACTCAGAGGAAAGATTTCCCCAAAGAGAGATTGTACAAACAAATGATTACACAAGTTAACTGTAAAAGAGAGAGAACTTTCTATGCTTTAGTACATCATGATTGCCACTGGTGTATCCTAATTACTCAAGTCCACCTATTTCCATGAAGGCAGGCAATTCAGCTACATCATTACCAAGTTGCAGTGCGTTACCAACTTGGGAGTTGCTAAGTGATCTTAGTAGAGCTGGCGTACTTAGGGCTTAGTGTTCAGCCTCTTTTGATCTTGCCACCTCCCAGAGGAAAAATAATTGCCGGGAAATTGGGTGAAACTGATCTCTGTTACTTTGCAATGGTGGAAAATTTACTTCCTCTTTCTCAACATGCCCCTGCTCAGCCCTAAAAATGCACTCCAATTTCATCCCTCCCCTTCTAGATTACTTAAAGCTGCAGTTGTAAAACTTTTTAAAAATTACTTTAGGGCCGGGAGCGGTGGCT
The DNA here is from genome assembly GCF_028885655.2 of Pongo abelii. NCBI lineage: Eukaryota > Metazoa > Chordata > Mammalia > Primates > Hominidae > Pongo > Pongo abelii. The sequence goes on from NC_071991.2 coordinate 93,252,035, forward strand.
CACGCCTGTAATCCCAGCACTTTGGGAGGCCGAGGCGGGTGGATCACGAGGTCAGGAGATCGAGACCATCCTGGCTAACATGATGAAACTCCGTCTCTACTAAATGTACAAAAAATTGGCCGGGCATGATGGCGGGCGCCTGTAGTCCCAGCTACTTGGGAGGCTGAGGCAGGAGAATGGTGTGAACCCGGGAGACGGAGCTTGCAGTGAGCCGAGATAGTGCCAGTGCACTCCAGCCTGGGCGACAGAGCCAGACTCCGTCTCAAAAAAAAAAAAAAAAAAAAAAAAAAAACTTTCTTAAATGCTATTGAGTACATTAAAGAACTCTTGTTTATGCAGATTCTATCCTGTTGGTATTTATCACATTAGAAATGAAAGAAGAAACTTTTAGAGTACAAAAGTATGCAAGCGCACTTTCTGTTTATTGACAACACAACGATATAATTTTCGTTATTAAAAAGAAATTGTTATGACCTTGTGGACCCCCTACAATGATCTCATGGATCCCCAGGAGTCTCCGGATACGTTTTGAGCATCGGTGACCAAGTCTAAACTTCTCAGTGAGTTTAAACTTTTATGAAAGATAGATTTCTATGAGAAAGTTATCTTCAAAAGCTTCATTTTTCAACTCCACACACACAAAAAATCTGGCTACCTCCTGGAATAGAGAAAAAATAAAATAATACAGTAATAATAACAATGTCTTCAAAATATTTACAGTGAAAGAAAATAGAATAAAAATAATATGATATTGCTCATTATATTTCCTTTCCAGATAAAACCACTGCCAATGAAAGAAAAAAATGTAACTGCTTTCAATACGTAGACTTAGATACGTAGTATTTTGCCTCGTGGATAAATTTAGGAATTACCTGAAACATACAGAGTCATAACTTTTCCTGCATTGATATATTCTTTCATTCCATTTAATTACTAATGAATTGTGAACCAAAATATAATGAAGAACACTTTTTAGAGTTTTTTTGGGTTTTTTTTTGAGACGGAGTTTCGCTCTGTCGTCCAGGCTGGAGTGCAGTAGCGCTGTCTGAGCTCACTGCAAGCTCCGCCTCCTGGGTTCACGCCGTTCTGCTGCCTCAGCCTCCTGGGATACAGGCGCCCGCCACCAAGCCCGGCTAACTTTTTTGTATTTTTAGTAGAGATGGGGTTTAGCCGTGTTCGGCAGGATGGTCTCGAACTCCTGATCTTGTGATCCGCCCACCTCGGCCTCCCAATAGATTTGATGTTTTATACATATGAATCAATTACTTCCAGCAAAGCTTTACGGAAATAACAATGTTTCTTTAATTTTTATTTTAAGAATTGATGTGCATGCACAGGTCAGTTGCTCTGAATAACACTGGTTTTTTGCCCTGATATTTGACTTGGGAAATATATATCCATATAGAGTCTGATTATTATTATTACAAGCCAGTAGTAAACTTTGCCAAAGGCTACAAGATGGTTCATATATATCTGGAGGAGAATACTTAAATACATATAAGAATCACTTGTAGGTTTTCTGATTAAACAGAATTTACCTAATAAATTGCCACAAAATTGTAGATTCAGAATAAAAGGAGGTAAATAATTGAGAAAACTTCTTTCGAAGACTTTTGTTTTTAAGAATGAATTTTAATCAGAAATAATAAAAAGTAGTTACTTCTTGGAGGATTTATTTTTTGATCACCTTATTTCTCTCATAAGAGAGCTTCCAATAAATTTTTTCCATGGAGTATATTTCACACACACACTCAGGAGTGTAATTTCTTGAGTATTCATAGTCTATTTTCCATCAGGACTCTGTTTTTGAAAAGCTGCAGATAGTGTAGTTTCATGTCTATAATCTCATTGTTTTGATTTATTAAAGGTTTTCTTAATTCTTTTGAGAAACCATTTATAAGCTTTTTAAAAAGGTAGTGAGGCTGTGCTTTTATGTCTGAAATGTAACAACAGATGATTTATTAACCATGAAGTGAGGCCAAGTTGACTGCTAGATTCTCTGGGGGCAAAAAAGACAAAAGAACAGTAAAAGCAAAAACAACAACAAAAGCCCCATAAAATATTACCAAAGCAGTATTAGACTTTTTGCAGTGTTGTTTAGCCTTTATTTTTCTTTTGTGACATTAATAGACAAGTACTGTGATGAAAAAACTTAAAACAAATACGAAATTTTAAAAAATCTGTTTATAAAAAATGGATTTGCAAATATACATCTCACTATTTTTTATATTTTATTTTATTTTATTTATTTATTTTGAGATGGAGCCTTGCTCTGTCACCAGGCTGGAGTGCAATGGCGCGATCTCCACTCATCGTAACCTCTGCCTTCTGGGTTCAAGTGATTCTGCTGCCTCAGCCTCCCAAGTAGCTGGGATTATAGGCACGCACCACCACACCCAGGTAATTTTTTGTATATTTAGTAGAGATGGGTTTTCACCATGTTGGCCGGGCTGGTCTCGAACTCCTGACCTCATGATCCTCCCACCTCAGCCTTTCAAAGTGCTGGGATTACAGGCGTAAGCCACGGCACCCAGCCCACATTTCACTATTTTTTAATGAAAAATATAATGCTGCATATAACCAATGGTTACTTGGTGTCTTCTGTATGTACATTATAAAGGACTGTGTGACATTTTTAGTTGGTAAAAACAGAAAGAGGTGAGTTAACAACTTTTTTTTGACGAGTCTCACCCAGGCAGAGTGCAGTGGCATGATCTTGGCTCACTGCGACCTTCGCCTCCCGGGTTCAAGCGGTTCTACTGCCTCAGCCCCCCGAGTAGCTGGGACTACAGGCGCGTGCCACCACACCCAGCTAATTTTTGTATTTTTAGCAGAGATGGGGTTTCACCATATTTGCCTCAAACTCTTGACCTTGTGATCTGCCCACCTCAGCCTCCCAAAGTGTTGGGATTACAGGCGTGAGCCACGGCACCTGGCCTAAGTATTTAAATTGTCAGTTTACCTATTGCAAGTGTCTTTCTCACTATCTATCTCTATATATTGCATGTCTTTCTCCCTATCAAGATACATACATATACATGTGTATGGATGGCTAGATATATATGTATGTATCCATCTATCCATACATACATATGTGTATGTAGATATATATGTATATAACCATCTATCCATACATATGTGTATATGTATGTATCTTGATAGTGAGAAAGATGTGTTCAATAGGTAAATTATACATGTATAATTATATACATATATATACATAGATGTATCTTGATAGTGAGAAAAACATGGGTATCTACTTAAGCTTTTGAATTTAGTGCTCTTTCACCAGCCACAAATTTAGATTCTCTAGATAGCTTCTGTAGGTACTTTCTTAGTTTGGTGTAAATTTTGTTTTAATTAACAAATAATTCTTAATGGTCTCTTTTACAACAACACTATTCTCAGGGGACAAAGACATAAGTAAAGGCGTGTACTCAAGTGAATAAAAAACCTATATCTACAAACAAACTTGCACACAGATATTTATAAAAGCTTTATTCATAATTGCCAAAACTTGCAACCAAGATGTCCTTCTGTAAGTGATTATATTAGTAAACTGTGGCACATCCAGACAATGGAGTATTATCCAGCACTAAAATGAACTATTAAGCCATGAAAAAACATGGAGGAAACTTAAATGTATATTTCTAAGTGACAGAAGCCAGTCTGAGAAGGCTATATACCGTACAATTCCCCTACTCTATGACACTCTGGAAAAGACAAAACTGTAGAGATAATAAATCAGGGATTGCCAGGGGTTGGGGAAAAGGCGAATAAATAGGTGGAATACCGAGACTTTTTAAGGTAGTGAGACGTCTCTGTATGATACTATGAGGGTGTATACATTTCATTTTACATTTGTCAAAACCCACATAATGCACAACACTGAGTGAATCCTAATGTAAACTATAGACTTTAGAGGATAATAATGTGTCCGTATAGGTTTATCAAGCATAACAAATATATTCTCTGGTTGGTGATATTGATAAGGTAAGAGGCTATGTATGTGTGGGTATATGGGGAATTGCTGTATCTTTGGCTCAATTTTGCTCTGAACCTGGAACTGCTCTAAAAATAAAGTGCATTAAAGGGAATGGTAGTGGGTGGGGATGGGGGAGGGAGGAATCATTCATGGGTACAAAAATTTAATTAGATAACTTAATAAGATCTAGTATTTGATAGCACAACAGGGTGACTGTGGTCAATGATATTTTATTGTACATCTTAAAATAACAAAAAGACGGCTGGGTATAGTGGCTTACACCTATACTCCCAGTACTTTGGGAGCTCAAGGTGAGAGGATCACGTGAGGTCAGGAGTTTGAGATCAGCCTGGTCAACAGAGTGAGACCCTGTCTCTGCACAAAAGAAAAATGAGCTGGACGAGGTGGCTCACACCTGTAGTTCCAGCTACTTTGGGGGGCTGAGGTGGGAGGGTCACTTAAGCCCAAGAGTCTGAGGTTGCAGTGATGTAGGATCATGTCACTGCACTCCAGCATGGGCAACAAAGTGAGACCCTTCAAAAAAAAAAACACTAAAAAACTAACAGAATATAATTGGATTGTTTGTAACTCAAATAAAGGATAAATGCTTGAGGTAATGGATGACCCATTTACTTTGATGTGGTTATTGCATATTGTATGCCTGTAGCAAAATATCTTATGTACCCCATAAATATAAAAACAGTTATTGAGGAGCTCAAAGAACTTTGGTTTATGTAAATTATATTATTGATATTTACCATATTACAAATTGAAAAGTAGAATTTAAAACATACTTATTAATTTGTTTTCATGTTTTGGTGAAAGAATGTTTTCCAAAACAAAACAAAAAAATTTTCTGAGAACTGAATGCTCTTTCTGCATTCCACATGTCATAATATGTTGTATATTTGTAGTATAAGAAACGAAGTCCAGCCTCATACTGATACGAATTTAGAAAAGAGAGAGCCTCACAAACTCAAGAAGGCTTGAGGACCTCGAGGATCTTTAGACCATGATTTGAGAAGTAGTATTCGAATTCTACCTATTTTTCCCACTAAAGGAAGCATGTGTAAATATAAATAAATGAGAATAGCAGTGTTAAAATCAAAATTTTAATTTTTTAAGCACATGCTTTGTAATATTCCATGACTTCTGATACACCTTATAGCTGATCATGCCCCACCTGGATTTCACAATGCTTACACAGACCTTTGCTGTTATAGAGGGTCTACATTTAAATCCTTTCTGTGGGTTGACTTCAGAGGGTCTCATTTGCCTTTTTACTTTATTTCTCTAAAGCTCCCTATGTTGTGAAAAAAGGCAAAAGATAGTTCTAAAAGTAAGACTCTATATTAATGATGTTTAAATAGTGTCCTTTCTTACTTTCAACATCTCTCAAGTTATTTAGTCCTCGAACTCAGATGCTGCTAGAGTAAAGTGGAACGCCAAATTAAGATCATATCCTTTTATATAATCTCCAGTGGAGTTCTTGCCTCAGAAAAATTATGTTTTTTTTTTTTTCACTTTCTAATCCCTTTCATGAACTGTGTGCTTCTTCCCTTTCTCTAGTCCCTAAGTACTCAGGGCTCATAAAGCTGTCCAAACACATAACCGCACCAAAGCCCATGGGCCTGGCTTTTCTTGAAGCCTGTATTTAGGCTCTGAATATCTGGCTTGCTGTGACCCTACAAAGGGACTATATAGATATTCCTGCTTTTATTACTAAGTACAGAGGTGCTGATATTTTTCTAGATAACAAATTGCAAATTTTATAAATTATAGAACGTGTATTGCTTCAAATCTCCCTTCAAATTCCTAGACTTACCCTTACCACCTTTACTAACAATATGAATTTTTGTCCTACTAAAATGAGAGCCCTTTGCCAGGAATTGCAACTATGCTTTTATCCAACCTGAAATCATTCTGCACCTTCAACTTCTATCATTCTGTCTCATATCTCAGGAACCCTTCCTTTGATTCTGTTACCCACTCATGCTCCCCCATCACATACCTCTCCATTTGTTCATTTAGCATGTATTGATGAATCAAGAAAGTATTTTAAGCATTTTGTTAGATTCACAAATGGACATGATTTCAAAGAGCTACGTTTGCCGGTAGAGATAAAAGTGACAAGGTACACTGTAAATTAGGAAGATGGAGTGGTTACTCAAAATGGGTGTGGGAGGAAAGGAATAAATAGCATATTGTGGAATATGTAGCATTTCATAGACTCTTGCTAGATGGATAAAACTTGAACAGGCCAGGCGTGGTGACTCACATCTGTAATCTCAGCACTTTAGGAGGCTGAGGTGGGTGGATCACCTGAGGTCAGGAGTTCGCTACCAGCCTGACCAACATGGTGAAACCCCGTCTCTACTAAAAAATACAAAAAATTAGCCAGGCATAGTTGCAGGTGCCTGTAATCCCAGTAACTCGGGAGGCTGAGGCAGGAGAATCGCTTGAACTGGGGAGGCGGAGGTTTCAGTGAGCCAAGATTGAGCCATTGCACTCTAACCTGGGTAGCAAGAGCAAAACTCTCTCTCAAAAAACAAACAAACAAAACTTGAACATAATGAGATGGGGCAAATGAAGGGTGTAAGCTTGTTAGGGCAGCCACAACAAAATAATGCACGTGGCATTAACAGCAAAATTGAAGGGGTTTTTTTTTTTACATTTCTGGAGGCTAGAAGTCCAAGATCAAAGTGTTGGCAGGTTTGATTTCTTCTGACGTCTCTCCTGACTTGCAGATGGCTGCCTTCTTGCTGAGTCATCATGTGGCTGCATTTTAACTTAATCACTTTTTAAAGACCTTTTCTCTAAATACAGTTACACACTGAAGTACTGGAGGTTGGGACTTTGACGTATGCATTTTGGGAGAAAACAATTCAATTCATAACAGGGAGATTAGGGTATTCCAAACATAAGGGGCAAATGAGTAAAACAGAAGGAAAGGAGAGCAAATCAATGGAGAATAGATATTTCCCCCGTTCACATATAAACATATGTATCTTCTAGAGAGCTGTACATTCTAATACATATTTTTTGATATTGATAATAACCATGAATCTGAATGATGTGGAAGGGTTATCAATATCAATAAAATTTGAAGTTATTTTTAAATTATTAAAATAAATATATTTTAGAATGGTCTGATATTTATATTCATGTGATTAACTTAGAATAAAGCTTTAAAATGCTTAAATATATTTATTGGGTTTTCAATACTAGCTGTATTTTATTCTATCTTGTTTGAGTTTCCATCACCTCAACCAACATCAGAGGATGTCTATGATTAAAGAATGAATGACAAGCAATTATCAGGCAAAGATACAAAGTATAATATTTAATTGTAACTTAATTCCTTATCCAAAGTAAATGACAGTTGGTTCCCAACTTATAATGTTTTGACTTACGATTTTGCAGCTTTACAATGGGTTTATCAGGACATAACTCCATTATAAGTGAGATCATCTGTATATATCAAGCATGATAATACCCATGACATTTTTCATTAAAATGTAATATTAAATATTTTGTAAATTTTGTAATATAAAACAATACAATATAAAAATAATTAGAAAAAATATGCAATAAATATCCTTTAAATTCATTAGGTATAGATAAGATTTCCAAAAGAATAGACTTCTAAATTATATGCATATGTAATATATGTATCTTACATGTTTATATGTACATATAATTAAGTATATATGTACCTTAAAATTACACATAAACTTACATATTTGATTGCCTACCTATGTTAACCATTTTAAGTGAATATGAACTTCTATAGTTTGAATTCCTAAATAATGAATAGGTTTGCATTATATTTATTTTTTAAAAAAAATTGTAAAATATGTGTCCCCATTAGAGACCAAAGGATTTGAAGAGACTCAAACCACAGTCTTTCATGTTTCTTCAGCTTGATTTGGGAAATATTTAATAGGAAATGAAAAAGATGATTGAATTAATAATGTTCTGTAGGTGATTTCTGCCAATTGCAATACAAATATACTTAAGTACCTATTTAAGCTTCTCTGAAAGGCTGTGATATTCAAACATCTTTTAGTCATAACTGGCCAAGAATCGTTTGGAAATATTAATTTGTAAGCAAGTCAGATAACATTCTGTATGACTTCTGAAATCAGTATTGTGGATATATATCAAATAGAAATATTAATGGAGAAGAGAATTCTGGGAAGATAGCAGAATAAAAAGCACCAAGAATCTGTCTCATCATCTAAATAGCAATTGCACTGTCAGAGTCTAGCTGATGTAACTTTTTTTGTGAATTCTGGTGTCTATTGAAGACTTTCAACTTTTGAAGGTAAATGTGGACTTCAAATTGTGATTAATTTCAGTCAGTTAGAGTTCTAGCACAGTAGCAGTTGCTTACCACCCAACCTCAGCCCCACAGCATGCATCTGTGCTTGTGTTATGGAAGCCAGAGTGGGAAAAGCAAAACAAAACAAAAACAAAAAGTGTGTTCCAAATATTAGCGATCTGTGCTCTTATCATTCATTGCTGTTTCTAATCACACAAGTTTAGACAAAGAGATGGTTAGTCATTGTTGTAGCATTCACCCCCATTTCTGAAAGCCTATCCCCTGCTGATTGAAGTGACTTCCAACAGATTTAGATGGCTGCTGGCATTCTTTCTTCTCTACTCTTTATTTTTCCTGTTTTCCTCTTTTGGGAGCCAGATATTAAAGACTAGAATATTCAAAAACAATTGTATACACAGAGAAATATAGAAAGTGATGTCTCAAGCCCAGGGAAATGCACAGGTTCAGAAAAGAACTAAGAAGACCTTAGGTTTATACCTCTGGTTGATCTTTGCCGCAAAGACAACCTACAACAATAAAGAAAGAAACAAAAATAACAAAACTCAGGAAAACCAGGGGAAGAGGGAGAATCTGATTTCCAAAGTTATCACATTACTAGACTCAAGCGTTCAGTTTTCAACAACAACAACAATAAAATGTATAAGGCATACAAAGAAGTAGGAAAGTATGGCCCATTCAAAGGGGAAAAAATGAATCACTCAAAACTATCCTTGAAACAAAAAGCTGTTGGCAGATCTATTAGACAAAAACTTTAATATAAATAACTTAAAGATACTGAAAGAACTAAAGTAAGTTGTGGAGAAAGTAAAGAAAATTATGTGTGAACAAAATAAAATATCAATAAAGAGAAAACCTAAAAAAAAATGGAGCTGAAAAATACAATAACAGATTAAATGAAAAATGTACAAGAGGACGTTTTAGGCCAGGCATGGTGGCCCACACCTGTAATCCCAGCACCTTGGGACACTGAGGCAGGTGGATCCCCTGAGGTCGGGAGTTCGAGACCAGCCTGGCCGACATGTCTCTTCTAAAAATACACAAAATTAACCGGGTGTGGTGGTGCTACTCAGGAGGATGCGGCATGAGAATCGCTTGAACCTGGGAGGCAAAGGCTTCAGTGAGCTGAGATCACACCACTGCACTCCAGCCTGGGTGACAGAGGGAGACTCTGTCTCCAAAAATAAAAAAGAGGGCTTTAAAGGCAGATTTAAGCAAGCAGAAGGAAAAAATCATCAAACTTGAAGATAGAACAATGGAAATTATTAAGTCTGAGGAACAGAATAAAAAAAAAAAGAATAAAGAAAAGCAAACAGAGCCTACAGGACCTTTGAGACACTATCAAGTGAACCAATAACATAGAAGGAGAAGAAAGAGGTCAAAAAGCAGAGAGAATATTTAAAGAAAGGAGTGAAAATGTGCCGAATTTGATGAAAGATATGACTATAAACCTTCAAGAAGCTTAAGGAACTCTAAATAAGACGAACTCAAAGAGACCCTCTCCAAGACTCATTATCATCAATCTTTTGAATGCCTAAGGCAAAATGTTGCAAGCAGCAAATGATAAGTGCCTCATCACACACAAGGGACACTCAGTAGTAAGATTATCAGCAGATTTCCCATCAGAAACTGATGAGGGCAAATATATTCAAAGGGCTAAAAGAAAAAAATACTGTAAACTCATACTATATCCAGGAAGACTATCCTTCAAAAACAAAAAAAAAAATTAAGACTTTCTCAGATAAAGAAAAGCTGAGGGATTTCATTACCATAGACCTTTAAGCAAGAAATAGTCAAGAGAGTCCTGTAGGATGAAATGAAACAACTTTAGATGGTAACTCAAAGCTGTATGAAGAAATAAAATATCAATAAAGATAAATATGTGAGCAATTACAAAAGCCAGTGTGATTGTAACAATAGTTGGTAACTGCTGTTTTTTGTTTTCTACGTGATTTTGGAGACATACATTTAAAAAAAAATTATTGTTTTTCTAAAAGCAAGTATTATTGCAACTTGGTTCATAACACTATATTTTCTACATGATAAGAGATTAATACATTTAAAAAATTATTAGTTTATGGTTTGGAGTACACAATGTATAAAAATGTAATTTTGTGACAAAAATACCCAAAGATCTAGACCTGATGGCTTCACTGGTGAATTATATCAAACATTTAAAGAAGAATTAATACCAATTCTTCTCAAACTTTTCCCAAAAACTTGGGGAAGAAAGAACTCTTCCTAGTTCATTTTATGAGGCCACCATTATCTCGATAACATAGTAAACGATACAAAAAAGGAAAACTCCAGGCCAGTGTTTCTTTTGAACTTTGATGCAGAAATCCTCAACAAAGTATTAGTAAATTGGATTCAGCAGTATACTAAAAGGATTATATACCATGACCAAGTGGGATTAATTCACGGAATGCAAGAATGATTTAACATATAAAAATAAATGAATGTAGTATACCACATTAAGAGAACGAAGGGAAAAAAAATCCCACGTGGTCATCTCAGTTGTCATAGAAAAAACATTTGTCAAAATTCAACACTTTTGCACAATAAAAACACTAAATAACATAGAAATAAAAGGAATCTACTTTAACATAATAAAAGCTATATACAAGCAACATACAAAAAATGTTGATAGTGAAAGACTAAAAGCTTTTCTGCTGTATTGGGACCAAAGCAACAGTGCATGCTTTTACCTCTTATTTTCAATATAGTACTGGAAGTTCTAACCAGAGCAACTAGGCAAGAAAAAGAAATAAAAGACATATAGGAGAGACAAAAAAATATCTCTATTCTTACATGTAGAATACCCTAAAGATTCTACCAAAAAAAAGCTATTGGAACTAATAAATGAATTCAGCTAAGTAGTAGGATACAAAATCAACACAGGAAAATCAATTGTGTTTCTACACATTAACAATGACCAATTTGAAAAAGAAATGATAAAAATAATTCTATTTATAATAGTATTAAAAAGAATAAAATACTTTAGAATTAACCAAGGATGTGAAAGATTTGTAAATTGAAAACTACAAAACATTACTGAAAAAATTTAAAGAAGTTATAAATAAATGGAAACACATCTCATGTTCATGGATTAAAAGACTTCATATTGTTACAATGCAAATACGACTCAAAGAAATCTATACATTCAATGCATCCCTATAAAAATATCAAATTCTAAATATGCTTTTTGCAGCTACAGAAAAATCTATCTTAAATTTTATATGGAATCTCAATGGACCCTGAATATCTGAAATAATCTTGAAAAAGCACAGGCTGAAGAATGCACACGTCTTGATTTTGAAAACCTACTGCAAAGTTACAGTAATCAAACTGTGTGATAAGAGCATAGCGATAGACATATATACCTACGGAATACAATAGAGAGCCCAGAAAGAAACCCTCACATCTGTTTTCAAATGATTTTGGCAAGGGTGTCAAGACCATTCAGTGAGAAAGGAGAGTCAGTCTTTTCAACAAATGATACTAGTAAAATTGGATATGCGCATACAAAAGAATAAAGTTGAACCCTTACCTAACACCAGACGCAAAAAATTACCTCAAAATGCATCGAAGATCTAAATGTAAGACATAAAACTATATAACTCTTAGAAGATAACATAAAGCAAAACCTTTATGACATTGGATATGGCAATGCTTTATTGGATCATCTAATACTAAAGGCATAGACAACCAAAGAAAAAATAGACAAATAGGATTTTCATAAAAATACAGTGTGCAAGACAAATCTGTACACCTTAAGTATATACAATAAAATGTACTTTTTTAGAAAGACAATAGCAACAGAGTAAAACGACAACCCACATAATGTGATAGAACATTTGTAAATCATATATCTGCTAAAAGATTGCTATCCTGAATATATAGATAGAAAACATAAAGTCAACAACAAAAAATATGATTCAAAATGGGCAAAAAAGTTGAATAGAAATTTCTTCTCCAAATAAGGCATACAAATTGCAAATAAGCACATGGAAATATGCTCAGCATCACTAATCATTAGTAAGTTCAAGTGAAAACAACAATAAAACATCACCTCACACCCATTAGGATGGTAACTATAAAAAAAGATAAGTTTTCCAGAGGAAGTGGAGATATTAGAACACTTGTGTAAAATGTAAAATAGTAGAGCCATTGTAAAAAGGAGTATAGAAGTTCTTTAAAACATTAAAAATAACATTACCATATGATCCAGTAATTCACTTCTGGATTTATACCTAAAGGAATTTTAAAATAGGGTCTTGAAAAGATATTTATACACCATGTTCACAGCAGCATTATTCACAGTAGCTAAAATATGGAACCAACCAAAGTATCCTTTGGTGTAAATGGATAGACAAAATGTGATATACACCTCTAATGGAATATTATTCAGCATTAAAAAGGAAGGAAATTCTGACATATGCTACAACATAGATGAATCTTAAGGACATTATGCTAGGTAAAATAAGCTAGTCACACACCAAAAAAAAAAAAATGCTGCATGATTCCATTTATGAGGTAGGTAGTATAGTCAAAATCATAGAGACAGAAAATAGAATTCTGGTTGCCAGGGTCTAGAGGAAGAAGGTAATGACAATTTATTGCTAATGGGTAAGAGTTTCGGTTATACAAGATGAAAAGATATGGATGGTGATGATGACTGCACAATATTATGAATGTATTTACTACTACTAATCTATAACCTTAAAAAGATTAAGATGGTAAATTTTATGTAATATGTATTTTTCCACAATTAAAAAAAGAAAAAACAAAAAAATTCGTAAAGCTCATATAAAATATATACCTGTCTATAAGCCTTCAGTAGATTGTAACTCTTGCTTTAAAACTTGTGCATTTTTTTCTTCCTTCCTCTCTATTTTGTAAGTCTAATGGCTCTAGTTAAGTATTCACCTTCTTAAATAATAAGATTAATTGTAGAGCATATTATAATGGGTTTAACATGTTTAAATTCATCTCATATCCTTCAGTGAGTCATGAGAAAAGTTAGTAAAAGATAATGAACATGCATTTCAAATAATTAAATAAGATATTCTATTTTTCCTCCTCTCACCATCCCCACACTCTCATCCTCATTTTGGACTCTTTTTCCATTAGGCTTCCACTTTGTTTTCTTTATGTAGCAACGAGTTAAAGATGGCTGAGAAGGCAGTCACATCTATAATTCAAGGCATGTCCTGTATCATTCTTTTAGTTTTTAAAAAAATGCTGAATTTTTATTTTAGGATTTCTTATTTATTGGGTAACAAGCTTAAAAGATATTATTCTTTTGGAATTGAATTCAGAAGAAGATTAAGTCAAACCTAGAAAATTGCTGTTTCAGCATAGTACTTAGGGGATTAAAAACAAACAAACAAAATCTCCAATACTCACTTATTTGAGCAGCTTCCTGCTGTGAGCATGCCTAGCTTCCTACTTCTACATCTCTCTTTACTACAATCTTGCTATGTGTACGGAGTCATGGTAGCTATGATTTTTGCTCCCCAGCATACTCTTCTTTTTCCTTTTTATGATAACAAAATGTATATTTGGAAATGGTGGATAATCACTTCCTGCAATTTGAATGTGGTAGACATAGAACAGTCACATAATGGAATTGCCTGGCCTTGGTTGCCACAGTTGCTAGTTCAGGGATTGGTACATAATGCAGATAATAACAAAGAAATTCACAAAAAAGGAAACTGAGATGGACTATTGAGATATTAAAAGTGAGCCTATGTGATGAAAACTGTAATTTGTTCAGTTTTCAAAATGTTCTAAACGTTTCTAAAATGTTTGTAACCTGACAATAAATGGGCATACTTAACAAGTGAAATGTTGTCAGGGACTGGATATTCATGGAAGATGAGAGATAAAGGGATAGAAGTAACTATATTGCTTGTGAAGAAAATAAGGCATTAGAATAGGGGACATTCAAAGGAGTAAATATTTTCTTAGCAAATTACGTAAGTGTTTTGTATATGTATTAAGGTTTTTCAGTAAATCTTTCAGGGAAACATGAAAGATGAGGATAGATAGCAAATGCCAATAACCATGGATCCCAAAAAACAGAAAATTGATGGAAAGAGCTCTCCACAGTAAAGCATCCAACAAGTTTAAAGCAGGACAGGTATGCTCTATTGATGATGAGTTGCTAAGGGAAAGACTCCATATCTTAATTCATGATAAGTGAGATGATAAACACACAGACAATTTGAAATAGGCATCATATGGTGAAAAGAGCATTTAAAAATAATTATACATTCATACATATATGTACATATACCAATACCTAAATTATTATTAAATACAAATTTTTGTTAATTGAGCTTATCTCTATATTATGCCAAGAAAGTTTTCAGGGCAATATAATATATCATAATTTATGATTATTAGATTAAGATATTGGAAGAAGATATTAACATGAGTTGGACTGTGAGGGTTAATTCTAGTAGGACTGAAATTAGCCTGATATGTTTTACTGAAATAAGAATGTACGGAGCATTGAACTATGGTCAAAGCATAAATCATACTGATTATGAGTGTTGCTTTGTAATCATGGGTCTAAGAAGTTTGGGGACAGTCCATATCAGCTTGTCAGGATTAAAGACTTGCAACTTGTCTCAGTGAGACCTTTTAAGGGCTCTGTCATTGGAGCTGATCACATAGCAAGAATATGCCAGTAGGATTAGCAGGGAATGTGTAACCCTGGTTGAAGCTCCATTTACACTCCCTGATTTCTGAGGTTTCCGTATATTTGCCAGTGGTTCCTGACTTCAGAGAGAAAGTTCATCTAGCATGACCTTTACAAATGGAAGTCAGGTGGAGCTTGCGCCTGTAGATTGGAACTTGACCTTTCTAGATTAATTGCTGTGTGGCAGCCATTGGTTATAATTCATATCCTTGCTTTAATGCTGCAACTGAATGATACACATTTCCCGTAGTAAATTATAATTTTGTAAGCATTGCATGTTGAGTATCGTGAGTCTTATTTGGCAATTGAATACTGTCCAGTTAGTAAAGATGATGTCAAAGTGGGATTTATTAAAAGATCATTTACTCACTGTTAACCAATAATATGATTAAACTATTATTCAGAAATAAAAAATGATTCTTTAAATGTGTTAAAATGAACCATTCATGTTGCGTAGTTGCCTAACAGAAGTTTGGAATCAGTATTGATAATAATACTTTCCACGGAATGTAAAAATGGTAGAATCTGAACATCAGGAGCTATGAAAATGGATTAAGAGGAACTTCAAGCTGATAGCAGATTAGCGAAAAATTTAGTTCAATAGGTACTGCTTTCAGGACTAGCCAAAGAAAATCTTTCAGTTGAGCTTTGCCCTCAGGCAAGAGGAGCTCCAACCATAGGAACTTGGGCAACTGCAACATTTGATAAATTGGCTACACCTATGAGACCAGTTACAATTAAAATGGTAGTTAAAATTGGGCAAGTTGATAACGAAAGGAAAAAAGTCATGAAAGTAAAAAGTAGTATACTGAAGAAATCAATTAACTGCAGATCATTAGAAGAAATTCTCGGATGAGCCCTTGTTAAAATGACTCTTGAAAACTTTAGATCAAAGAGCTTTGTCTATGGCATTGAACAACTTGGATTAGAGAAGAGTGTTTGAGCTCACATGGATACTCAAGTGGCTGCTCTCTTTATGGTGATGATTTGGATACAAGCAATATTGGAGTGTCTGTATGACAACAAAAGCAACCTCACTAATGATATTCCACTCACCTATGAGTAACTGCTACTGTATTAAAAGAAAACCCGCCAGCATGGGCAGTCTGTGTGACTTTGTTGTTAGATCCTCAGGAGTATATAAAGAGGTAGTTTCAGAACTTCTATCCCAGCTGTCTCACATAAAATCTCAATATGGTTTGGCTATGTCCCCACCCAAATCTCATCTTGAATTTCCACCTGTTGTGTGAGGGGTCCAGTGGGAAGTAACTGAATCATGGGGCAGGTCTTTATGGCAGGACCGTAAGCCTCATGAGATCTGATGGTTTTAAAAAGAGAGTTTCCCTGTACAAGTTCTCTGCTCTTTCCTGCTGCCATGTGAGACATGCCTTTCACCTTCTGCCATGATTGTGAGGCCTCCCTAGCCATGTGGAATTGTAAGTCCAATAAACCTCTTTGTTTTGTAAATTGCCCAGTCTCGGGTATGTCTTTATCAGTAGTGTGAAAATGGACCAATACATACCTGAATGTTAGGACTTTATAAACAGAAAAAAAAAATAAAAATAAGAATGGGGACAACAATTCAGGCAAAAAGTGTAGAAGTTTGGGAATGGCTCATTCAAATGGCATGAAAAAGAAAGAAATTGATGGAGTACCCAGCAAAGCCTTGATAGAATTTTATAGAAGCTGAAGGGGTCCCCAACAGCCTCTCTATAAACTTTCCAGGATGTGAAGATTCCAGGGTACCTAGATGATTGATTTATTTGAGCTCAGAAGAAGTTCAAAGCAAAGGTTCAGCTGAACCTCCAGCATTAGATGTGAAAATATTATGTTTAAATATTAATATGGTGATATAGGAAGAAGATTGACATGATTGACATGAAAGTCAGTCTCTTGACTCAGTCCCTGTTGGGGCACTTGAGGCCTTTTACGAAGCTTGGGTGAAATGTCTGTGGATAGAGAAGAAATTCTTTTTGATCTACTACTCTGTAAAGAGCAAAAAAAAAAAAAAAAGAAAATCCGAATAAAGGTTGAAATTATGATTTAAAAAGTATACTGTGGTAGCATCTTTTTTATGTCAATAAATAATTGGATATAATAATGAAAAAGTATAGATATAGTGTGAGAATAAAAAAATAACTTGTAGATTTTCCCTCTATCCAGCATTAGTTGGAAATGAAATATGAGTGCCTTTAGAGTTCCTAAGCAATACGAGTGATATATTTGAAGCAACTCAGAATATGTGGAAGGCAACAATAAATTGCCAGAATAATTAAGGCAGTGTGGAATTGAAGTGTATTAATGCCTACAAACTTGCTATACAATAGACCAGCACAGCCAGTGAAGCAGGTTGGTGTATGATGGAGAATGACACTTGACTATGGAAGATTAAAAGAACAGTGTTCTCAGTAGCTTTAGTAGACCTTGATATGGTGCTATTTCACTAACACAAGGTAAAGGTAACTAGTATTCTGTAGTTGAATTTGACTGATGGATTATTCTTAATATTTCAGCAAAGAGAGCCAACAACATTTTCAATCATGTTAAACGTTATCAATATGCATTTATTGTACTAACAGCCTCAAGGATATTTGAACTTTCCTATAAAGTACGACGATCTGGTAAGGCAGGGCTTAGATACAATGCAAATTGACTGTGTTCTACTATAATATGTTGATGATAATATAATTATTTCTGAAACCGAGGATCAAACTAACAATGACCATACTAAAGTCATAAATCATGTGGCTGACTGGGGATCATTCTTTAATCCTGCTAAAACTCAAGACACTGCACAGCCTATGGAGTTTTGGGTGATTACATAGGCTGGAGCAATATATGACATACCATATAGCCTTGGCATAAATTGTTATTACTCCTCACCCCTCAGACTAAAAGGAAGGCTCAATGCTTAGTTAATCTATTTGGCTTTTGGTGAAATCATATATCTTATTAAGCATTCTGCTAGCCCCCATCTAGAAAGTTTCCTCAAAAGAAAAATATATATATGTATAATTTGATTGGGCACCCAACAGCCAGAGCTTTCTTAAACCACAAGAAGCTGCAGCCCAAGCCATTCTATTAAGGCTATATGATCATAATGCTAGAATTATATTTAAAGTGTTAGCCACAGATTCATGCTATTTAGAATCTCTGGCAAAAGCTCATAATCACTGCTCAACAGCAATCTCTGGGCTTCTGGACTGGAAAATTATTGTATACAGCTCTCAAATATATCCCATTTGAAAGAAGGAAAGAAAAAGAACAGGAGTTCAAATTGGGCATGTTGAGGCTGAAGTAACAGAACATTCTAGAAGTAGTTATTGTGCACTGAGACAGCCCCAATAACTGAAGTATGTGATATTACATTAAGACCTTAAATACCCACCATATCATGAATGATGCCAGAAAAGCACTCCAACAAGGCAATCAAAGAAGTTTTATCATAATACGAAGATATACACAGGAGCAGGAAACAATGGTTGGGATGCATCACAGAAAGTTGCACTGGCTACCTCAGGCTGCCGTAACAAAATATTATAGAGTTCCATAAACAACTAAAATTTATTTTTGTATACTCAAGGACTCTGAAAGGCCAAGATCGTGGTATCAGCATGGTCAAGTTCTGGTGAGAACCCTTTTCTTGTCTTGTAGACAATTGCTTTCTCACTGTGTCCTGACATAATGGAGAGACAGAGAGAGAGAGCATTCTCTATCTCTTCCTTTTCTTAGCCACTAATCCCATCATGAGGGCCCTACTGTTATGACCTAGTTCAATCCCAATTACCTCCCAAGGCGCCATCTTTAAATACCATGACATTGGGTTGTATGGTTTGAATGTATGTGTCCCTACAAAATTCATATGTTGCAACTTAAACACCAAGCTGATGGCATTAAGAGATGGGGACTTTGGGAGGTGATTAGACAATGAGAGCTCTGCCCTCATGGGTAAGACTAATGCCCTTATAAAATTATAAATTATGGGCTTCAGAAAGTAGCCTATCTCTTCTGCCATATGAGAGCACAGTGTTCATCCCTTTTTGCTCCTTTCTACCATGTGAGGGAATATCAAGAAGTTGCCGTCTTGGAAGTAGAGAGAAGCCTTCAGCAGACACTGAATCTGCCTGTGCTTTAATGTTGAACTTCTCAGTCTACAGAACGATGAGAAAATGAATTTATGTTACTTATAAATCACTCAATCTCAGGTATTTTTAGAGTGGCACAAACTAAGACATTGGGGATTAGGGATTCAACATACATATTTGGAAGGGACGCAAACGTTCAATCCATAACAGATATCATTATATTTATGAACAAGTAGCCAATTTACCTCTAATAACAGTACCTAATTTAGATTTTTCCTAAGGCGTTACCTACTGCTTCTGGTAAATTGGCCCTTCCTTTAAACCAATTGACCAAGGTTGCCAGGCAGTTGGCTTAGTTCAGATAGCAGTTCCAGAATCAGGGGCCAAAGCTCATTATGGAAAGCTACCACTGCTCTCTTTTTAGCAAATAATAAACTCCTTATTGAGAAAGTTCATAGTTGGTTAGCCTAGTGGCCTGAATTACAATTTCTGTTTCCAGCAATGATAAAAAACTGCATACACACCCCCCCCCCCACCACACACAGACACACACACTATTTAATTATGTATAGTGCTAACTTATGGCATGTTGTCAAAAGAATTGCAACTGGCTGGGCGCAGTGGCTCACGCCTGTAATCCCAGCACTTTGGAAGGCCAAGGCGGGTGGATCACGAGGTCAGGAGATCGAGACCATCCCTGCTAACACAGTGAAACCTGTCTCTACTAAAAACACAAAAAATTAGCCAAGCGTGGTGGCGAGTGCCTGTAGTCCCAGCTACTCGGGAGACTGAGGCAGGAGAATGGCATGAACCCGGGAGGCAGGTGGAGCTTGCAATGAGCCAAGATCGTGCCACTGCCCTCCAGCTGGGCGGCAGAGCGAGACTCCGTCTCAAAAAAAAAAAAAAAAATTGCAACTTAGTCTGGAAAATGGTCCATAGCTACCTTCATGATAAAAGAGACTCTCATGTAGGACACTGCTATATGTAAATCCCTATGGAAAATCTGAGGTCAAATTGAAAAGGATATGTTACTGTTCACCAAAGAAATCCTATACCAAAATCTGATGGTGATTGAATCAAAATGTTCATGTCCTAGATCTGTGTCTTAAAATGGCAACCCAGTTCCATGAAATGAGTACACATGAGGGAAATCAGGCCATGAAGAGATGAATCAAACAATATATATCACTAACCCCTGAAAATGCACAAACTATTAATAAAAATTTCCCTGTATGCTAATCAGAAAGACAGAATTTGCAGCTCGCCCTAGGAAGTAATTCCAAGAAAAGTCTAGCAACAGGTGTCAAGTAGATTGCATTGGCTTTTTCTCTACTTCTTTGAAGGATATAAATGAATACTGGCAAGGTTTCTTAATAATATACTCTGAATTTGGTTTGGCATAAGCAGTGGCTGAGATCAATGTTGATAGTACTATCCAATAAGTTGAACAAGAATATTGTAAATAGTCTGGCCATTCTACTTAGATTTCATCAGATCAATATGTTAATTTCATTGCCCACATGAAGCACTTATGCATGAAGAAATATCATGTTCAATAAACTTATATTTTTGGTGCCACTCAAAGTAATGGGTTAATAGAAAATTGGAATGGACAAATATAACCCCTTCTTAAAAATATGGGGGTTGCCAAACGATTGAAGAGCTAGTCTCCAAACAGAATTCTGTTTACCACTTATTATAAATTGATGAAACTAAACATGAGTCTCCACTAGGTAAATTATTATATATTTGTGGTAGAAATAGGAAAAAAGGGCTGGACAATGATACAGCAACTGACATAAAAATACGTTGTACTTCAACTTAGTTTTCTTTTTCAATTAAAAAGGCCCAATAGTCCTTGCACTGACACTATCACTAAGGATCCAAATGGCTGGTAATACTGCAAAACAAAATTCATGTCTATTAAGTTG
Organism: Pongo abelii; assembly: GCF_028885655.2. Lineage (NCBI taxonomy): Eukaryota > Metazoa > Chordata > Mammalia > Primates > Hominidae > Pongo > Pongo abelii. Next base: position 93,273,087 of record NC_071991.2, read on the forward strand.
AACACAACTGCAAGAATTCCAAAAATATTTATGAAATGTTTTATCTCTTACCTACACATCATCAAGTTGGAAGTGACTGTTCCATTTCTTCGTACTCATCTATTCTTACTTCCTGCTATTGAGAATAAAGTGAAAGCCCTGGCACAGTACATCTTGATGCGAGTAATATGAAATACACTAGAGGGCAAACCAGAAGGACCTACTTCAGAAGTGAAAGTTGGATTAAAATTAATTATCAAAAGAAGAAAGTTGTGACTGTTTCTGAAAGAAAGAAAGCCAATGAGTGGGTTTTATACAAGGGATTCTAACATATAAGCCAGATAAAGGCTTAGAGCAAGAGAATAATAAGCTTTCTCAACTTAGGTTGAAAAGTGCCTTAGGGTAAAGTACTTCGTCAAAACCTCTTCTTCTTTTAAAGAACCAAGAAATTAGCTAAGCAATGGTCAACCTAATGAACATGTTTTTGGAAATGATCTGTAGCCTTACTCTGTCTATGTCTATGTGGAGGAATACAAATGTGTCTATTTCTTTCAGTTCTCATTTCCAAAGTACAACTATTATCAAGGACCTGTGTTTTGAAGCAAGTGTGGGAATGTGTGTTCCCAGTTGAATCTGGAGAACACTGTGTGTTAATTCACAATCTAAAAGAACATGATGTGGCCATTAATTGTGATTATGGTTTAATGACAGTAGCAAGTCCCATCTGTCATAATATTATGTGAGAAACAAGCAATTTGCCTTATTGTATGTGGAAACTCTAAAGTAGGTGGAGGGAAAAATGAGTTGTGAAGCACTGACAAAGGAAAATAACCAGGTATACCTTGGTAAGCCTGCATAGCTAGAAATGAGATGTCAGAGATTTGATGTGGATAATAACGTAAAATGTGGATAATGATGACTACTACTAATGTGACCTTATCTTGGCAGATTCAACAATTTTGTTCCCAGATTTATTTCCTGTACATTCTGAAGTGTTCAGCACCTAACGGCAACATCAGTTTTAATGGATCAAATGGCACTGGCCAGTTAAAAAAAAAAAAGAGCTTTAAATAATTAGAAATAAGGATAGGAATAATTGCCTGGTGAAGTTTGCTTTTAATTAGGGAAGATCTGTGGGGATCAAATAGCACATGATCTTCTTCCAGAAGATGGCAAACCAACTAGAATGATATGACACTGACAAACATGGACCTTGCGATTAAAGCAAACATTAAGATGAAATGTCCCAAATCAGCAAGTGAAATGAGCTTGCATGTTAGTCAGCATGGCTGCCTTCTTACTGTGTCCCTTACATGGTCTTTCCTTGGTGCATAGGCATCCCTGGTACCTCTTTGTGTTTCCACATTTCCTCTTCTTATAAGGACGCCAGTCAGATTGGATTACTGCTCACTCTGCAGCCTCATTTTAGCTTAATCACCTCTTTAAAGGTCCTGTCTCCAAACACAGTCACATTCTTGGTACTGGGGCTTCAACATATCAATTTGGGGGGGACAAAATTTAGCCCATAACACATGGTCTTTAACCTACTATCAGAAATAATATATGATATATAGGAAGGGGTAAATTTTATGGAAGAAACAAAATAATTATATAGCAATAGTATTTTGTTTACATTACAACCGTATATTCAGAGTATGCCATGATGCTCTTCTACAGAATAATGGAGATCACATGTGAATTTAATATTATGGAACCTAGTAATACTTTGAACACTAACACTGAAGATCAAGTGTATTGAGAGATTGAATTAAAACTCTTTCAGGATGTCATCGAAACGGAAGTGGCCTGAAAAAAATTTAAACCTTATCCATGATAAATATATTCTAATTCTTAGTCATTCAGCAGATGCAAACCCTAAAGTGCAGGTAAATACAGATCAAGGACAAAACAAGAAACTTAGGTTAAGAGAAAACTGTGAGAAAGTTTGTGCTGGTATTATCATATGATTCTGATTCTATTTGCTGTTTAAATCCATGTAACTCCTCAATGGTTATTACAAATGTTGAAATAGGTATGTGATTTTGTTTACGGATTCGAGTTACACAATATGGCGAGTAATTGCTGTCAAACTAGAGTGATTGTTTTGTCATATGAAGGCCTTGAGCACAAATCAGAGACATGGATGGTGTTGCTGTGAATGTTAATTCCAACAAGTCACAAATGAGCCTGATCTGTTTAATTAAAATAAGAAATATGAAAATAAGATTAATAGTATTGATAGCAACCATGATCCAAAGAGTTTCAGGGAGGTTTATACTGCTTCTTAGCACTGTTTATTGATAACAGAGAGATTGGTGAATTATACCTAGTCTCAGTGAAGTGCTTTTGAGGTTGTGCTTTGGGGATTGGTTATGTAGCAAGGTTGTCTTTTGGGGGTTGGTTATACAGCAAGGTTGTGTTTCGGGGTGGGTTATGTAGCAGGAATATTTTTATATAATCAGTAAAAATATCCCAGTTTTTTGGATATCCCAAGTGAGACTCCATGTGGGCTCCCTGTTTCTGAGATGCTCTGTACACACACACCAGTGGTTTCTGATCCGGGAGTATATCCAGCACACCATTATAGAAGGGAAATAATTGAAGCTTGTACCCGTGCCCTTGTTGAGAGGCATATTCTTACTTCACGCATTTCCTTACTTCAACAATAATGTAGCAAACTGTAGATTTGTAAGCATTTCATTTTGGATCCTATGAGTTTTCTTTAATGATCAAACCCTGTTTAACTCCCACTCATAGTCTAACAACGTAAGCTATTACTGTTAAAGAATACAATGGTAAAGTTTGTGTATAAGCCATTGCTGTTGTCTTGTCACCTCTTAGTATTTAAATAGGTCTCAAAGATAGTTTGCTGGCTGTTCTTTCTCCACTCAAAAAAAACCCCACTGAGAATATTTATAAAAGTGGTAGTAATTTACACTAAAATCTTCAAAACCCTTAGTAATTTTTAGGATCTCTTACCATCACAGATAGAACCTTCTAACATTAAAACACATTGCATGGGATGAATGCTAGGATTCAATAAGTAGAGACTGCCCTATGGAGTGGAAAACACCTTGAAAACGGAGTCAGGAGAAATGGTCCTAGTTTTGCATATTTCACCCTAAGCAGGAACCACTCAGCAAGTCATAACCTCTTTCTCTGTATCAGTTTTGTTATAAAATAGACGTGCAGGACTACACGATTTCTATCTCCATGGGTCTAGAATCATTTGATTCAATCATGGTAGGTAATAAGTTACCTAAAAATAATCTAAGCTTAAAACTGTAAATTAAGGAGAATTTTAAACATAAATTTAGAGGCAATGCTAAGAATGCTAAGAGGAATGCTAAGAAGTTACAATTGTTTTAAATGTTTCATTGTGTCTACTGTTTTTCTCCAGGTCAGGATATGCTATTTAGAAGAAGATACTATGTAATTAATTTAATTTTACTAAGGAAATAATAATAGAGGTATCTATTATTTTTGCAGAATATTTGCAAAAGAAATAATTGGCTGTAGTAATTTTTACATACTTCTTATTAATTTATTCTTATTGATAATAATTCTTATTAATCTCCTTAATAGTCCTTTAAGAAAGTTATTATTCCTACTTTATAGGTAAGAAAAACAAAGTTCAAAGAGTTTAAATAACTTTCCTCAGATCAGTAAAAAGTTACAGCTACTTGTAAATCATAGGTATGTATAGAAAATATATTTGAGCTGTCTGAAAAGAAAGTAACTGCTGAAAGGATAATTCAGGAAACTGCAAAAAGGGAGTAAAATAAATGAAACTTCAGACTGGCTTTGTAGTTTAATATAAGGTATGTATTACAAATAATTAGCAGACAAATTGGTCATAATGATTCACAGGTTCTTGGCTCCTTCTCTTTTTGATCTGTTTTCGTACAATTTCTAGTTCTTTTGGGTACATATTCTTATCACAGTATACTTGAGCCTGACTCCAGCTCCTTCTCTACTTTCATACAGATGAATCTGTTTTGTTTCATTTCTGTCTGCTAATTTACTTAGCTCAAGAATACTGAATTCCAGTTTCCCTTATGTATTCCAATTCTCTCTTCTGAATATCCACTATTCTGTTAAAGCTCTGTATCTGCATAAGGTTCTTCCCAATTGCAAGAAACACATTTTTCGGAAACATAAAGACTGTATTATAAGAATTTCTTCTCTGAAAATAGAACAGACTAGATGTTTGGAATAAATTTCTGGTACAGAACATACATAAATGCCAGGTAAAATATTAAAAGGATCTTTAAAAAATTAAGGGAGCAGGAAGAAAATAAAGAATATAATGGGAAGCAAGCAATGACAAGAAAGTGCTAAACCAGAGAAGGAAAGAAGGTAAAGAATAGCACGCGCACTGTGAGAAAATTGTGCTCATGCTTGGACTCATTAGGTTTCAATGGGTTTGTTTCGGAACCATAAGAACCAAAGGCCTGTGCCTACTTTAGACCCACCAAAATGAAGCCTTTAAAAAGGCTTAATAAGATTAACAAGACAGACATAATTTGAAAGTTGAGTTCCACTAAGTTAGAGGGACTTGGGAAAGACCTTGGCCTTTTCACAAATTCAGTTTCACAAGGTCATAAAACCAAGTCTTTGCAAGTACAAGGTGATCCATTTTAAGTAAAATTTCTGCTAATATTGAATCAGAGTTTTTACATTGTTATAATCCAAATATCCAAGGTTTTCAATAAAGAATCAGTAAATATATAAAGGAACTGAATAACAATCAGTTAAAACCAAATCCAAGATGGCACAGATGTTTAACTTAGCACCCAAATATTTCAAAGTTGCTATTACAAATATATTGAAATATTTAAAGAAAAATGTACTCAAATTATTAATTAAAATATATTAATTATTAATTCCTTAATGTAGGAAATTTCAGCAGAGAAATGGAATCTATAAAATAAATTAAAAATTTTAGAAATAAGTAATAAAATGATTGAAATGGAATTTTCACTGAATGAGCTTAACAGATGATTGTGAATAAAAAAATTAGTAAATGTAAACTCAAAGCACCAGAAACTATTCAATCTGAAAATATTAAAGAAAAATGGAGCTTCAGGGATCTGTGAAACAATATCAGAAGTTTCTAACATATAGGTAATTGAAGTCACCAACAGAGAAAACTATTGATTGGGGCAGAAAAAGAAAAAAACGATTTAAAAGGTAAAAGGTGAAAAATTCCCAAGTTTGACCTAAAAAAATCCTGATTTATAGATCAGAGAAGTTCAGCAAACTGTTACAAACATAGTAAGTAAGAAGAACTATTCTTACTTACATATAGTTTAACTGCTAAAAAGGAAAGAAAGAGAGAAACTTGAGAGCAACCACAAGGAAAAAAAGACCCTAAATACAGACAAACAACACTATGAAGGATGATAGACTTTTCATCAGAAAAGATGGAAACCCAACATCATTTTATATGGCATTTGAATATTTTTTTCTGTCAGCATTTTGTTTTTTGTGATTTTTCTGCTGAAGGATGATAGACTTTTCATCAGAAAAGATGGAAACCCAACATCGTTTTATATGGCATTTGAATATTTTTTTCTGTCAGCATTTTGTTTTTTGTGATTTTTCTGCCTTTTTTATTTTCAGAAGCTCTTTGTACATTAGGATTATTAAACCTTTATATAAATATCAACATTTTTAATATGGATTTTCATTTTTCTTTTTACTTTGCATATGATGTCTTTGCCATGATTTTTTTTTTAATTTTATGCATCTGAGTGTTGTGTCATAGTTGGGCAAGTCACTCGTATTTTCCTATTTTTATGGTTTCATTATTTACAGTTAATTCTCTAATCTATCTATCCTGGCCTATGATATGAATTATGGATCAAATTTTACCTTTTTCCATAAGGCTATTAATAAGTGGTATTGTAATAATACCACTTAGTAAGGAAAACATTTCACTTTCTCAAGAAGCAGTAATAAATGTGCTTTATTTGTGAAACCGCATTTAAACTTATTTTATTTTTTTTTATTTTTGTGGAAATGGGGTCTCACTATGTTGCCCAGGATGGTCTCAAACTTCTAGGCTCAAGCAATCATCCTGCCTCTGCCTCCCTAATTGCTGGGAATGCAGGCATGAGCCACCATGCCCAGCTGTTTATGAAACAGAGAAGACTAGAGTATATAATCATGTTAGGAAACAATAAGGACTTTAAAAGCCCAGTAGTAAAAAATAAACAAACGAAAAACTATATTAATATCCCCTAGATATTTTGTGCAAGAAGTAATTGGATAAAATTACTGTTTAAATAATATTTATTTGGTTAGATTGTTCAAAATTTTAAATTTGTTTTTGTGTTTGTTTAATTAGTTAATTTGCCCTAATAGGAAACATGAAATCTATGGATCAGAAAACAGACCAGTTACTTACAGAGCACCTTAGCAGGGCTTCAATCCAGTTCCCCAAGTTTGCACAATGAGGACCTGATGACATTTGTACATACGGCATGGTTTGCATCACAAGGAAGAAACCCCAAAATTCTGAGACTTGGAGCTTCTATAATAAAGCCGACATGTCATACTTTCTTCCCTTCAGAGAGCAAGAGAAAGAGAGACTGGCTTTTACTCCATAATATAAACAAGTAAATCCTCTCCAGGAAGGAAGAGGGCACTTCCCTGGAAGAAAGTAACTGTCTTTGATGGGGGTGGGGGGGATAAAGCATGTCTGGGTTATATCACCTTTACAATGTAAGCAAATGGCTTTGGGAGATATCTTAGATTGTTCAGGCTACTGTAACAAAATACTTTAGACTGGGTAATTTATCAACAACAGAAATTTATTATAGTTCTAGAGCCTGGAAGTCCAAAGTCAAGGCACCAGCAGATTTGGTGTCTGGTGTAGGCTTGCTCTCTCTTTCACAGATGCCACCTTCTCGTTGTGTCCTCACACTGTGGAAAGAACAAGCAAGGTCCCTTGGTCCTATTTTATAAGATCACTAATCTCATTCATGAGCTCTCAATGTTAATGACCTAATTACCTCCTAAACACCCCACCTCTTAATACTACTGCATTAGGGAGTAGGTTTCAACATATGAATTTGGGGGAGGGGGTGGAACAAACAATCAGATGATAGCAGATATCTTCAAATTTTTCCAGAGCAGTTCATTATCTTTAACTTTCAAGGCAGTTTACAATTCAGTCATCCTTTAACCCAGGTTGTCAGCAATCTGTTCAGAAAGCCCAGACTGTGTAGAAATGTAAAAATATTAATAGAGAATTATTTTCTGAGTAAATAACTAGTTATAAGGAAGACTGATATTAAGAATCTAGCTAGGAAGATGCTTAGCATTTTAGATTCTATGAAATGATCCAGATTCAGATCATCCCAGTGAAACTAAAGAGAGTAAAATGGATATGAAGCATATTTTATGTAAAACTGGCCAAGACTTTGTGATTAAATAAATATTAGGGAAAATGGGAAAGATAAATTCAAGTATCTACTTTCAAAGATATGTGATGAAAGTCGTAGGAAAACTAAAGGGAAACTGTTTTAATAGTAGGAAATAGGATTGGATTTGAACGTACAATATTTGAAATATGAGGAAGAGAATTGGGGTGCCACATCAGGTTTCACTTTATTAGGCACTGTTAGAATTAAGGAACTTCTGAGACAGAATTGCATGAGACATGTAGGTAGAAAAAAGGATCTAGAAAGCAACAAAGACTTTTTAATGAGATCAGAATAATTAACAGAATAGTATTTGTTAAGGTAGTGGAAAGTCTTGCATTCCAAAGGAGACACATTCCAGAGAAGTGGAATTCATATGGCACAGAAAATATTGAAAAAGATTATAAACAGAATATATTTAATTTTGCAATAGAGAGGCCATCCCTCCATAACTGTGAGACAAAAATTTCATTAGAGTGGCTGAGGCAGAAACCAGCTCTATGGTTAGAAGAAGAGGTAAGTGGGAAAAAAAATTAAAAAATATATATTTCTTTTCACAGGGGAAAGTGTCTAATTAATATGAATAAAACAATTCCCCACTCTTCCTATATCTGTGACTTTGCCTCTGTAACCATGCCTACTGTCAATGACTTTATTCTGTTTCCCTCTGAGATTCCAAAATACAAGTGAATTTAAAGAAGCAAGTATCTGTACTGAACCAATAAACCAGGATTTTCTTTAAATAGATTACTATGTCTTTAGATGAGTACTTCTGGGATTATATCTGGTCTTGAGGATTTTTTTCAGTAATTGAATTCACTAAATCAGCAAAGCACAATCGCAATGGGTTATACTCTAGCATTAAAAATGGCTCCAGCAAACAAAAGTCCATATTTAAAATATATTAATTGGCAATATGATACTATCTATAAAAATATAATACATATTTTAAAATTGTTCCCGTAATTGTTGTATTATATTCTTAGAAATTCCTTGCATTGACAAAAGTAATTTCTAGAGGATCTTTAACCTTTAGACATAAGTAGAGTTGAAGATTATATATGAGTATAACCGTAAAAGAGAATGTTGACACAAGGGATTAATATCCAGCTCAAAATCGAAAGTCTAAACAATTGATAAGTGGTAGTTGTGCCAGATTAAAGCATTACACAGCCATCTGGCTATCTCCCGGGAAGAGGTGAACATTACAGGCTATTTATCACGTTTGGTTCTGCTCTTCAAATAATACATACATTGCCATGATTCCCAAAAAATCTTATAGTAAACATTTCATGTCTAAAGCATTAATTTCCTTGTACCGTTTGAAATTGTATTAGAGTACCTAGCAAACCTTTGTAATTTTGTAATTCACTTAGATGCAAGTACAACATGTGGCTTTTCTCTGCCAACTAATCCATTCTGTCCAGCCAAGCTTTCAGAAGAAATTTCAAAAGGTTCCAAGGTTTCTAGACGGAAGCATATGTCAAAATGGTTGTATAACATAGCTAAGTTGTTCTCACAACATTTTGTTCAATCCTTTTGTCACTGTAAAAAAAAAAAAAAAAAAAAAAGCAGAAAAGGAACTCACATGCATTGTCACTTTTTTTTTTAAAAAAAAAAAAACCTTTTTAAAAACACAATGACTAGTAATGACTAGTAATTTGTCTTTTAAATATGACCAGAATATTGAGGGTATGTGACACTCCAAGGAAAAAATGACTAAGCAAATATTATTTTAGATGTCATGTCAGAAAAGACTTACACTTAGCACATCATTATTCATATTATTTCCATGAAGAATTTTGAAAGTAAATAATAGATAATCTCATTTTTTACCAAAGAAATTTAGTAAGTTACTCAGCCATACCATCATTGAAGTAGAAATATTTTACTTAGACATCTGAATTACCTGATGTCCATCAGATAATCTTGAAGCGTCTCACAGTACGTTGTGAAGAGCCTAGACAGCAAGCAAATGTATCATGACTAACTCTGGTTTCTATTCATATACACTGAATTCCTCTATGAGTTTTAGATCTACTAATTCACTTACTCAAGCAACTCCATGAGGTAGTTGCTATTATTATTCTCATTTTTACAGAAGAGAAATTGAAGTGACTTGCCAAAATGAACAAAATGTAATCAATCAACAAGTTACTAGGAAAAGGCTAAATACAATATTACTGTTTATAGGACAGTTTCTCACCTCAAATTGTTGTTTACAGATTACATACATCAGAATTTTCTCAGTGCTTTTTAAAAATTAGATACTTAGCTCTGTTTCTTCAACCCAGGGAATCCATCGGGCTCTACTCGGGTTCCTCCTGCCTTTGCCATCACCTGGAAATTCTCTCAAGGTGGTACACTGGGGCAACCCTAGGAATCAGATGGTTGAAATTTTCTCAGAACTCTGTGCCCTTCATTGACTAATGTCCAATGTCTTGAAGCCCATTGATTTATATATTTTGTCTGCTTTTTGCTTTTTTAAGGCAATAGGTTAAATCTGGTCCCACTCATGCAAATTGGTCAAAACTAGATATCCCCCTGAAGTTTTAAAAAACATCGCATTGTAGGAGCTTGCAGTGAGCCGAGATCGCGCCATTGCACTCCAGCCTGGGGACAGAGCGAGACTCCGTCTCAAAAAAAAAAAAAAATTTCATTGTAATTGATATCCATAAAAACCTGCGACTATCATAAGTAGGCAGTAAGATAAATTTTCACAGTCTGGAATTAAAGGATAAGACCACTATTCAATACAGAATTTAAAAAACATTGGAATGTACTGCTTATTTTTGTGAAGGAGAATTATATCAGTCAGTCAATGTCTATGACAAGGGCAGACTGGTGTTCTTAATATAAAGTTTTTGGGAAAGTGTGGAGTTCAGGTATTGATATCCTTGTAGAGGTTAAGTCATTTTGTAGAGGTTAACATCAGCTGTAGTATTCAGCTTGGTGTGATTTTTGGTTGATTAGCTGTCACTCAGAGGTGTGCTTTAGTGCAGACAATCTATTCCTGACAGACTAACTTTCAGAAGTAAAGGACTGTCACTGATTTTAAAAGCACATTCACTGATGTGAGTTTTTTTTTATTTTATTATTATTATACTTTAAGTTTTAGGGTACATGTGCACAATGTGCAGGTTTGTTACATATGTATACATGTGCCATGTTGGTGTGCTGCACCCATTAACTCGTCATTTAGCATTAGGTATATCTCCTAATGCTATCCCTCCCCCCGCCCCCCACCCCACAACAGTCCCCGATGTGTGATATTCTCCTTCCTGTGTCCATGTGTTCTCATTGTTCAATTCCCACCTATGAGTGAGAACATGTAGTGTTTGGTTTTTGGTCTTTGTGATAGTTTGCTGAGAATGATGGTTTCCAGTTTCATCCATGTCCCTACAAAGGACATGAACTCATCATTTTTTATGGCTGCATAGTATTCCATGGTGTATATGTGAGAGATATAGACCAATGGAACAGAACAGAGCCCTCAGAAATAATGCCGCATATCTACAACTATCTGATCTTTGACAAACCTGACAAAAACAAGAAATGGGGAAAGATTCCCTATTTAATAAATGGTGCTGGGAAAACTGGCTAGCCATATGTAGAAAGCTGAAACGGATCTCTTCGTTACACCTTATACAAAAATTAATTCAAGATGGATTAAAGACTTAAATGTTAGCCCTAAAACCATAAAAACCCTAGAAGAAAACCTAGACAATACCATTCAGGACATAGGCATGGGCAAGGACTTCATGTCTAAAACACCAAAAGCAATGGCAACAAAAGCCAAAATTGACAAATGGGATCTAATTAAACTAAAGAGCTTCTGCACAGCAAAAGAAACTACCATCAGAGTGAACAGGAAACCTACAGGATGGGAGAAAATTTTTGCAACCTACTCATCTGACAAAGGGCTAATATCCAGAATCTACAATGAACTCAAACAAATTTACAAGAAAAAAACAAATGACCCCATCAAAAAGTGGGTGAAGGATATGAACAGACACTTCTCAAAAGAAGACATTTATGCAGTCAAAAAACACATGAAAAAATGCGCATCATCACTGGCCATCAGAGAAATGCAAATCAAAATCACAATGAGATACCATCTCACACTAGTTAGAATGGCGATCATTAAAAAGTCAGGAAACAACAGGTGCTGGAGAGGATGTGGAGAAATAGGAACACTTTGACACTGTTGGTGGGACTGTAAACTAGTTCAACCCTTGTGGAAGTCAGTGTGGCGATTCCTCAGGGATCTAGAACTAGAAATACCATTTGACCCAGCCATCCCATTACTGGGTATATACCCAAAGGATTATAAATCATGCTGCTATAAAGACACATGCACACGTATGTTTATAGCAGCACTATTCACAATAGCAAAGACTTGGAACCAACCTAAATGTCCAACAACAATAGACTGGATTAAGAAAATGTGATGTGAGTTTTTGATCAACGGAACAAGTTTAAAAACTGGTTCTGATGACTACTTATTACCACAAATAAAAAAGAATCAGTTTTCGCCTACGAGTGTGAGAACTTCTTTTTGTCACTGAATACATCCATGTAAAAAGTACTGAAAAACAAACACACAAAATTAGAGCATCACCAGCTGTCTGGAAGCACCACTTTGTGCTGTCATCCAGTTCCTATTCCCCTCTGAAATGAGCCAGTATCTTGATTTCTAACAGTACAGATTAGTTTTGCCTGTTTTTCTACATTATCTAAGCAGAATTATACAGTATATAATATTTCTTGTTCTAGGTTCTTTTGCTAAACATGTTTGTAAGATTCTTTCATTATTTAATCTAAGATGAAATCTATAGGAATATGTATACAATTGTTGGGTATATATTAAGAAGTGGGATTGCTGAATCATAAGGTATGGATATGTTTAGCTTTAGTAGATTTTGCAAAGCCATTCTCTAATGTGGTTGTACCAATTTGCACTTCAATCAGCACTGTGTGGGAGTCTCAATTGCTTCTAATCTTCACCAACATATGCTATTTATTGTCTGATAAATATTATGATATCACATTTTACTTATAATTTGCTTTTCCCTGGTCATTAATCTCCCAAATCTGGTCACCTATTGGCTCCTAGAATCTTGGAAATTAGGCTTACAACCTCTAAGCAAGAAATGTGACAATTATTCTCCAGGACATCTAAAAGAAAACATTTATAAATATTGATACTGATGGTATTCCAAAAAAGAACCTAGTCATTTCATTCTAAAATAAAGCCATATTTGACAAATCTGCCCAAGCACACAAAACTTCCAATCAGCATTCTAAAGCCCAAGTCTCAATTATGAGTTAGCAGCCAAAGTTCACTAACTGTTTTAGAAAATTAACTAACATAAAATTTAGACCCAACCATAAAAACAGAGATAGAAAATAATTGAAAGAAATAACAATTTATGCAAAGAAAAGCATTTATTATCATAATACTATAAATGCTCAATACTGAATCTAGGCAAAATTACACTATAACTCTTTTTGGAGGATGTACACATTGGATGAACGTTTGTAGTGGGCGCAAGTGTATAGTGGGTGTGGGAAGTTATGAAAATAATCTAAATTTTCATCTTCCTTTTTAGGAAGTCAATGCATAATGCTTGAAATTGAAAAATAAAAAAAGGAGGCTTAGTATCTGATTGAATGATAGGAATGACAATAAAGAAATAGTGAGGAGCTCAAAGTGGCTGTTTCTGGGAGGATAAAAGAGGGCTGAGCAGAAAGAACTGCTTTTTGGTAAGACTCTTTGTAAAGCTGTGCAACCTCTGAAACTGGGCATAGATTTTTTTTTTCAAAAAATTGAAAAAAAAGTTGACCATAATTTTGGTGAGTACCTCGACAGAGACAGAAAATGAATAAGTAGAGACAGTTAGTCATATTTGATCAGTAGTGTTCCTATAGTTGTTGTAAGTGCTCATCCCAGAAAAAGTGTCCAGATACACTACTGGAGGTATTAAAGAGAAATTACATTATTTCAAAATAAAAAGCCAAACAAATACATAAATTTAGCATCGTTTTACTAAAGACATGATATCTGCAATGAAGAATACATTGAATTTACAAAAATGTAATAAATATTATCTTTTAATTGGATTATTCATTCTTAACAAATATTTATTTACTATTTATTATGTGCTAGATGAATAAGAAACATTTCTTTACCTTAAATTGTTTTGACCTAATGGAGAAAACAGAAAAGCACATAATTACTGTACAGTGCCAGGAGCACTATACATAAAAATGGCTCTGGAGCAAATGAGGACTCGCAAAGCATATAAACAAACTTCATGTGGCTGTGGAGCATCTCCCAAAAGAGCAGACATTTATTTGAGCAAGTCCAGAAGATGAGCAAAAATTATATTATGTAAAATAATATAATAACCTTCCCAAATAGCAGACCATAGCTATTCGTTTATTGTTTGTTTATTATTTATTTGGGACAGTTACTATCAGAATGAGAAAGCCAAAAGCATGAGGTTATGTTAGGTAGGTGCAAACTCAGTAATAGAACTGAGTCACTGGGTACATACCTGTATTTGTCCATTTTCATGCTGCTAATAAAGACATACCCAACACTGGGAATAAAAAGAGGTTTAATTGGACTTACAGTTCCACATGACTGGGGAGGCCTCAGAATCATGGTGGGAGGTGAAAGGCACTTCTTACATGATGGTGGCAAGAGAAAATTAGGAAAAAGCAAAAACAGAAGCCCCTGATAAACCCATTGGATCTAATGAGACTTATTCACCATCACAAGAATAGCACAGGAAAGACCAGCCCCCATGATTCAATTACCTCTCCCTGCATCCCTCCTACAACATGTGGGAATTCTTGGAGATACAATTCAAGTTGAGATTTGGGTGGGGACACAGCCAAACCATATCATTCCAATCCTAGCCCCTCCAAATCTCATGTCCTTACATTTCAAAACCAATCATGCCTTTCCAACAGTCCCCCAAAGTCTTAACTCATTTCAGCATTAATCCTAAAGTCCACAATCCAAAGTCTCATCTGAGACAAGGCAAGTCCCTCCCACCTATGAGTCTGCAAAATCAAAAGCAACCTAGTTACTTCCTAGATACAATGGGGGTACAGGTATTGGGTAAATATAGCTGTTCCAAATGGGAGAAACTGGTCAAAACAAAGGGGTTATAACCCCTATGCAAGTTTGAAATCCAGTGGGGCAGTCAATTTTAAAGCTCCAAAATTATCTCCTTTGACTCCAGTTCTCACATCCAGGACATGGTAATGCAAGAGGTGGGTTCCCATGGTCTTGGGTAGCTCCACCCCTGTGGGTTTGCAGGGTACAGCCTCCCTCCCTGCTGCTTTCACAGGCTGGCACTGAGTGTCTGCAGCTTTTCCAGGTGCATGGTGCAAGCTGTCAGTGGACCTGCCATTCTGGGATCTGGCAGACAGCGGCCCTCTTCTCACAGCTCCACTAGGCAGTGACCCAGTAGGGACTCTGTGTGGGGGCTCTGACCCCACATTTCCCTTCCGCCCTGCCCTAGCAGAGGTTCTCCACGAGGGCCCCACCCCTGCAGCGAACTGTTGCCTGGGCATCCAGGCATTTCCATACGTCTTCTGAAATCTAGGCGGAGGTTCCCAAACCTCAATTCTTGACTTCTGAGCACCCACAGGCTCAACACCACGTGGAAGCTGCCAAGGCTTGGGGCTTCCACCGTTTGAAGCCACAGCCCGAGATCTACTTTGGCCCCTTTCAGCCATGGCTGGAGAGGCTGGGACACAAGGCACCAAGTCCCTAGGCTGCACACAGCATGGGGACCCTGGGCCCAGTCCACAAAACTACTTTTTCCTCCCGGGCCTTCGGGCCTGTCTTGGGAGGAACTGCTGTGAAGGTCTCTGACATGGCCTGGAGACATTTTCCCCATGATCTTGCAGATTAACACTAGGCTTTGTGCTAGTTTTGCAAATTTCTGCAGCCAGCTTGAATTTCTTCTCAGAAAATGGGTTTTTCTTTTCTATTTGATCATCAGGCTACAAATTTTCTGCATTTTTATGCTCTGTTTCCCTTTTAAAATGGAATGCTTTTAATAGCACCCAAGTCACCTTTTGAACGCTTTGCTGCTTGGAAATTTCTTCCGCCAGATACCCTAAGTCATCTCTCTCAAGTTGAAAGCTCCACAGATATCTAGGGCAGGGGCAAAATGCCGCCAGTCCCTTTGCTAAAACATAACAAGAGTCACCTTTGCTCCAGTTCCCAACAAGTTCCTTATCTCCATTGAGACCAACTCAGCCTGAACCTTATTTTTCATATCACTATCAGCATTTTTGCCAAAGCCATTCAACAAGTCTCTAGGAGGCTCCAAACTTTCCCACATTTTCCTATCTTCTGAGCCCTCCAAACTGTTCCAACCTCTGCCTGTTACCCAATTCCAAAGTTGCTTCTACATTTTTGGGTGTTTTTCCAGCAATGCCCCATTCTACTGATACCAATTTACTGTATTAGTGCCTTTTCATGCTGCTGATAAAGGCATATCCAAGACTGGGAAGAAAAAGAGGTTTAATTGGACTTAACAGTTCCATATGGCTGGCAAGGCCTCAGAATCATGGTGGGAGGCAAAAGGTATTTCTTACATGGCAGCAGCAAGGGAAAATGAGGACGAAGCAAAAGCAGAAGCCTCTGATAAACCCGTTAGATCTCGTGAGACTTATTCACTATCAGGAGAATAGCATGGGAAAGACTGGCCCTCCTGACTCAACTACCCACCCCACTCCGGGTCCCTCCCACAACTCGTGGGAATTCTGGAAGATACAATTCAAGTTGAGTGGGGACACAGCCAAACCATATCATTACCCAAAGGAATAAAAATCATTCTGCATAAAGACACACGCATGTGCATGTTCATTGCAGCACTATTCACAATAGCAAAGACGTGGATCAACCTAAAAGCCCCTCAGTGATAGACTGGATAAAGACAATGTGGTACATACACACCATGGAATACTATGCAGACATAAAAAGAATGAGATCATGTCCTTTGCAGTGACATGGATGGAGCTGGAGGCCATTGTCCTTAGCAAACTAACACAGAAACAGAAAAATCAAATAGAGCACTTTCTCGCTTTACAAGTGGGAGCTAAATGATGAGGACACATGGACATATAGAGGGAAACAACACACACTGGAGCCTTTAAAAGAGTAGAGGGTGGGAGGAGGGAGAGGATCAGGAAAAATAACTAATTGGTACTAGGCTTAATATCTAGGTGACGAAATAATCTGTACAACAAATCCCCATGATACAAGTTTACCTATGTAACAAACCTGCATTTGTATTCCTGAACTTAAAATGAAAGTTTTTTTAAAAAGAACAGAGCCAATTCTTAGGTCAAGCTCTTACGCTTGTCTGTATGTTGCACAAATCTAGTGAGCTTTAAAAGATACTGATACCTGGGATCCACAACTGTAGACTGAATTAATTTTCAGGCATGTGTCTTGGGCACTGGGTGTTTTCAAAACTCCCAAGTCCAAACATACAGTCAAGTTGAGAACCAAAGATGTCACCTGTTTTCAAAGATTAATTCCAGAGTGGAGAATATCTCAAGAAATATGACTACCTGATGAAATAAGCTATTAGCAGAATTCCAAAACTGCCACATGTACATAGCACATAGACTATTTCTATATAATACAATGGGAATAGTGCCCCTTGCAGATGTAATGGAGGAGTATTGGGATTAGGAATTTAATTTTCTCTTAAAATGCCTTTTGGTTTTTAAAAACTTTATAATAGTAAAATCTCAAAATAACACTAGATTTTGGCTTACTGTGAACATTTCTCAAATAGCTTTGAGAACCTGGCATTTTCAACCATCCTGCTGTATGAGGAATGTTGATGTAATATTTTGAGGTTTGTCTCTTTGTGATAGCTCACTGTCTTACCCAGCACATACAGTTCGCTTCCAACTAGTGTTTTATTCTCACTAAAACATTCAGTCCTTGCAACATCTATTTATCTCAGGTACTTACTGAGTGTGTGGCTCTTCACTATAATCAACCATATTTTTCACTATTATTTACTTCAACAGTTTCAGCAAAATCTTATTTCTCGTAGTTATCTAAAAGGTAGATTGTAAATATTTCTGAAAAGACAGTTTCATTTATGATTGTCTTCTTATTTCTTGGTTTTACAGTTAAATATTGTGAAAAATTTAAACATAGAGATGAGTACCCAAAACAATGTAAACTATGTATTGATGTGCTGACCTCTAAAATTAAGCCGATATTAACATTTTTGAAAATGTTTGCTTTCAACTTTTCTTTCATTTTTTAAGAATAATATAGATGTAGCCTAAGTCCGTATACCCATACATTTTTTTTTCCTCTCCATTCCCCGAATTTTTTTTTTTAATTTCAGTATGCATTTATGGACTCTATTATATCAGTATAACCATGAAATAGAGAATAGATATATGATTTCAGGTGGTATATATAATTTTGCAATTGGTGATCCCCCATCACCATTAAAGGTGATGTGTACATGTTGGTACATCAGATCTAGTTTGGTCACTTTTTTTTTTTTTTTTTTTTTGAGACGGTGTTTTGCTCTGACCCCCAGGCTGGAGTGCAAGGGCACAATCTTGGCTCACTAAAACTTCCATCTCCCAGATTCAAGCGATTCTCCTGCCTCAGCCTCCTGAGTAGCTGGGATTACAGGTGCGTGCTACCATGCCCAGCTAATTTTTGTATTTTTAGTAGAAACGGGGTTTCACCATGCTGGCCAGTCTGGTCTCGAACTCCTGACCTCATGATCCGCCCACCTCGACCTCCCAAAGGGCTGGCATTACAGGCGTGAGGTATCATGCCTGGCCCTAGTTTGATCACTTGAACTACCTTATAATAATCTATTGGATTAATAAATTACGGTTTTTCCAGTCTCCTCCTGAAGAGTTAATTTTAAAAAATATTTTTTATAATAATAAATAGTGCTTCTATGAACATTCACATAAATATTTTTATCTTATTTCTATTTCAGCCATTCTATTTGATGATTGGTGGTAGAATATTGTGGCTTTAATATACATTTTCCTAATGAGAACTTGATGTGCCTTTTGACCATTTCAATATAAACTTTTCTGAAGTGACTGTCCACATCTTTTGCCTGTTTTCATTTTTTATTGTTATGCTTTCTTTTTCATTTCTATTTTTTAAAATATTCTTTATATTAAGCCCTTGTCAGATATAAATATTTGGAATATTTTGACTCTCTTGATGTTTCTGGTTAAGAAAAGTTCTTAATGTTTATGAAATCCAGTTTTAGTGTTTTTTTTCTTTTTTCTTTTTTTTTTTTTTTAGAAAGGGTGTCACTCCTTTACCTAGGTTGGAGTATACTGGCACAATCACGGCTCACTGAAGCTTTGATCACCTGCGCTCAAGCAATTTTCTCTCCTCAGTCACCCAAGAAGTGGGCACTACAGAAGCATGCCACCATGACTGGCTATTTTTTTTTTTTTTTTTTTTTTTGTAGAGACAGGGTCTCACTATCTTGTCAAGGCTGGTCTTGAACTCCTAGGCTCAGATGATCCTCCCACCTGAGCCTCCCAAATTGTTGGGATTATAGGCATGAGCCACTGTGCCTGGTGATCTGCTCTTTTATGGTTAATATTTTCTGTGTCCTGCTTAAGACATCTTTGTCAGGCAGATATTCTCAATTTTTTTTCTTTCTAAATGACGAATAGTTTTACCCTTCACTTTAAGTTATATGATTTTTTTTTCCCTTTTGGTATGCTCTAAGGTAGGACTCTGTATTTTGTTTTTTATTCAGATGCCCAATTATGCTAGTTCCTTTTATTGCTTATATATCCCATTTTCTCCACTTATTTGCAATAGCAATGTTGCTGTAAATCAGGAGACAGCATACATGTACATCTTTTTCTGAACCCCCTATTCTGTTCCATTGATCTGTTTCTCCTCAGGTGTACTGTTATGTGTATAAGCCTTGATCTCAGGTGCCATAATTTCTCTTTGTTTTTCTTAACATTTATAAATAATATAAATATTAAATAATATAATTTATATAATTATATAATTTAAATATGAGTGTTATATATTACACACACACACACACATATATATATCTTATAGTAACTTGATTTATTTATTTATGTTTAGAGACAAGGTCTTGCTCGGTTGCCCAGGCTGGAGTGTAGTGGTATTATCATAGCTCACTATGGCCTTGAACTCCTAGCCTCTAGGGATCCTCCTGCCTCAGCCTCCAGAATATCTGGGACTACAGGGACATGCCACCATACCTGGTTAATTTTTAGAATATTTTGTAGAGATAGGGCCTTGCTCCGTTGCCCAGGCTGGTCTCATACTCCTGGCCTCAAGCAACCCTCACACCCCATTCTCCCAAAATGTTTATAGTAACTTTATATGAATGACATTGAAATTGTTCTTGTTTATTTTATTTTAATTGAGTTATATTTTTCTGAATCAGCAATATCTGGTGATCCTATGGGCAAGTGGTTGGGAGAAACTATGCAACTCCTTTAGTTTTTCAGTCCATTTGCTTCTTTCTTCAATTATTAGAGTAAAGGATAGTTTCCTTATATTAATAATAAATTGTGCCTTTTGTTATGTCTGACCTCTTCTAATTTTTTGAGAACTTTTTTTAACCTCATTTTGTCCTTTCACCAATAAATTTCCAAAAATGTCTGGTGCCTTCCAAGACGCCACTTTCTTTCTCAGAACCAGTGCCTTCCTGAAACTGCCACATTAGATCCTGCACACTCTCCAGGACCCTTCCCTTCAGATACTCAGTATCCAGGATTAGCATCTACCTTGACTTAGAAGTTATTTCAGTAGTTTCTACTAATAGTCCTTTGCTTTCTGGGAACAAAACCTAACTGATGTTATCTGTGTTCCATTGCTGCTAGAGCCTGCGACCCTTTCCTTTATTTTGCCCAATCACCTCCCACCCCACTTGTTCTGGACTCTGGAGCCATCTCTGCTGGTCTCCTGACAATCTCTGGCATTTATTTTCTCAATAACATGCAGATCTGGGTGTGTAGACTTCTATTTATCTATTTATCCCTGTGAGCCATCAGGGATTTTATTTGCTGTATTAATCTACAATGTATACATGAGACTTTTTGGACTGTTAGGAAGGGATGTAAGCAGCCACTATTATTTTACAAGATTTTCAAACACATCTTTCATTTTTAAAAAAGTCACTTCAATATAAATGGACAAACAGCATATCTATATAGATTTCTTCCTCTACAATGACATATTTCATACTCCCCTCTACAGGTATATGCATAATTATATCTATTAAAGACTAATATAAATTAGGTCACTCTGTTATTCTTTGAATAGATGGAACTCATACCTCAGAATACATAAGAATAAACCCAAGAGCTTTAAAAAAGTACATATTTGCCCCTAGTATCTGGTCTGGGATGGAGCCCAAGAATCCACATTTTTAAGAAGGCCGTGTCCTAAAGAAGGCAGAAACAAAGCAATGTTTTCTGACTCTCCTCATACTTTATGTGATGGGATAATGAAAGCTAGTATCTTCCTGTTGACCATCAGGATACCTTATATACAATAAAATATCCTTAGGCTTATTAATCCAAACTCTGACTAAAGAGAGGGAAACATAAAAATAGCTCTTTAGGCTCAAATTTATCTGTCAAAAATGTTCAGAATTTCTGCCGGGTAAGTGCTCTCTGATCGCATTGCCAGAAATGCTCCATGCTGACAGGCTATTTTCTAAGAACTGGTTTAAAAGAGATAATACATGATTCAGCAGTTTGTGCTGTGTGTTCTGAATTCTCTGATTTTTTTAAGATCAATAATAGTGGAGTTATATGATATCTCATTTAATAATTAGCATCTCAGAAAAATCGTTAAATTGCAAGCATCTTTTGTAGAAGTCCACCAAGATGCTATGACTTAAGAGAATCAACAAAGGACTTATGTCAAAAGATGTGAATGTCTTAATTTAGAGATGTAAGTTCTATTATGTTCATAAAAATTTACTTTTCTTCATCTATTTTTTAAAATACTAGTTTTTAATAAAATCCTTTAAGGTATATTTTATTATATAATTTAATTCTTGCACTGAAGAATGGAGTAATTTGCCTAAATTTTTAATCATTAAAAGGTAATTTACCATTTCTATGTAATATATTTTTGACACAGAAATATGGCTGTATTTTGCAGTGCTGTTTTACATTGAGAAAAAATGTAGCTGAAATTTAGAGTTAATAAGAATTTTTAAATGACTTGCTTCTTAATTATGTTCACTTAATTTTAAATAATATGTATGTTATTTATTAGGTGATGCCAAATTTAGGTTCATATTTTCCTAATTAGAATAACCCCCAAA
Source organism: Pongo abelii (assembly GCF_028885655.2). NCBI lineage: Eukaryota > Metazoa > Chordata > Mammalia > Primates > Hominidae > Pongo > Pongo abelii. Next base: position 93,294,880 of record NC_071991.2, read on the forward strand.
TGTTGTGTGATATAGATTCTTATGGATCTAGATAAAATTCTGGTCTTTCATTTTTAAATTTAGTTCTATAAATACACTAAAAATATCATATATAAAGCATTTTTCAAAACATTATTTTTATTCTCACATTTTATGACACTATTTTATTCAATGTCTTCACACATAAATTTGACATTGTACCTTTATTGGTACTAGAGGCACTTTTGGACTCATATAACAATTTTTCAGAACCTATTGTCTTTATTTCTGACTAAATTGTTCAGATACAGCAAGTTTTGAATATCATTTGAAATTTTATACAAGCCCAATTGCTCATTCACATAACTTTAGAATAGTTTGTTTTTTGGTTTGTTTTTAACATTTTCCTTGTGGGTATACATTGAGACCTCCATAACATATCACTTAGTGTGTACCCATAGAAAGAATTTTTAAAAGAATTTTTTATGATAAAATTGCTTAGAAGTGTGAGGTCAGGCCTCCCTAAATTACTAGCTCTATGCTAAATTTTTTTTCTCTCTCTCTCTCTCACTTTCTCCCTCTTTCACTTAATTCACCATGTGAGCTCAATATACATTCAAAGTAAAATCAATGCCATTGCAGGCTAATCATTTCTACACAATACTTTAAAGAAATGGAAAGGATGCTTCTACAATGAGATGCTAAGGACTTAAGCATAAGCAATTCACTCTTTCTTGGTAATGGGATTTCGGAAACAAGACTTCCCAATCATGTAATCTACACTTACTATTAATTTGTGTTACAATTTATTTCTTCTTCAAAAATATTTGCAATTCAGCGTCAACCATAGTTTACTATATTAAGCATTATTTACTGCTTTTCTGTCTTAAATTTAAAAATAAGCAAATTTAACTTCTTCTCTAAATCTAGAATTTATTTTTATGTACTTTGAAAAGGAAGTGAAAAGTCATTTTCTTTGTCATTAATTTTTAGTTGTAACTTATGGGAGCTGTTCAGCAATTTTCACTGCTGCTCGTCAAGATGTCTACATTTACTTCAGAAGAGGGCCTCTATCAAACTGTAAACACTCAAATGTTTATCTTTCTCAGTTGTTATCTGTAATTTTTAAATATTGTAGAACTTTGACTGTCTTCTAATAGTTCAATGATGCTGTTTCCTAAAGCAGAATGACCACCTTACCTTTCGTTTGCAATCATAATATAAAAATGAATTAATAAAGGTGTCATTAAAAATAATAAAGCTTTTATAATGCTCTAGGTAATGAAATACGACTTTGCTTTTCTATGTTTGCAGAACATCTAAAAGAATTCAGCAAGCAAAATATACAGGTTAGTACAGTCTTGTAAAAAATAGTTAAAAAAAAACTTAGTACATTATTTAAGATTCTGCATAGGAATAAGTGATACAGTAATAGTATCCACCAAAAAAAAAATAAAAACCACCATAACTGCTTTTCATAAAGAAAAGCTCTTGGCCAGGGATGGTGGCTCACGCCTGTAATCTCAATGCTTTGGGAGGCCCAGGTTGGGCATAGCTTGAGCTCAGGAGTTTAAGACCAGCCTGGGCAACATGGTAAAACCCTGTCTCTACCAAAAATAAAATTTTTTAAAAAAAATCTAGGTTTCGTGGCATGCACCTGTAGTCTCATCTACTCTGGAGGCTGAGGTGGGACGATCAAGTGAGCCCAGGAGGTGGAGATGGCAGTGAGCCAAATCATGCCACTGTACTCCAGCTTGGGTGACAAAGCAAGACCCTGTCACACATACAAAAAATGCAAAGCTATTCTTTCCATGTATCAATGTTCTGTCATTGTCAATGAGTCACAGCCTAGCAAGGCCACTCTATATTATATTCACCACAAAAGTGAATATAATTTATTCTAATCTTATTTCTTAGTCATAATTGTGATAAATTAGAGTTATTCTTACTTAAAAATACAATCACTGATACCATTTTATGACCACATGTATTAATATAGAAAAATATAAACACTTATTTGAAGGCACAAGATTGAGCTTTTGAGTGTGTAGGCTCAGTCATATCTTCAGAATTTAAATCAGACATACTTGCCTAATATATGAATTTTCACATTTTTCACAGATTTCAATAGTAAAATGATTATTTTCAGGGGCTATGTTTGTGTGTTTGTTTATTAGAGATGAGTTCTTGCTATGTTGCCCTGGCTGGCTTTGAACTCCTGGGCTCAAGCGATCCTCCTGCCTCAGCCTTCTGAGTAGCTGAGACTACACACAAGTGCCACTATGCCCTGCCTCAGAGTGATTCTTAAATGTGTGCATTTAGGAAGATTTTAACTACCCAAATTCATTAATAAATATACCTTGTTAGTGTTTATATTCAGGGAGAGTGTGCATATTAAAATCCCTGCTTCTCAGCTGGGTGTTTTGGCTCATGCATGTAATCCGGGGTGGGAGGATTGTTTGAGTCCAGGAGTTTGAGACCAGCCAGAGCAACATAGTGAGATCCCATCTCTACAAAAAATAAAAAATTGCCGGTCGTAGTGGTGCACGGCTATAGTCCCCAGCTACTTGGGAAGCTGAGGTGGGATGATGAATTGAGCCCTGGAGTTCGAGGCTGCGGTGCAGTGAACAATGATCACACTACTGCACTCCAGCCTGGGTGACAGAGTAAGACTTTATCTCAAAAAAACAAAAAAGAAAAAAGAAAAAAAATCTACTTCTCTTGGTTACCAGTGCAGTGTACTTTGAATAATAAAATAAACTATCACAAGTTATAATCTTTTTTCTAAGTTTTGTTAAAAAAGGAAAACTTTCTCCATAATTTATAGGGTGAATCAAATGAATCTTTAGATAATATTTGTGTTTCAAATGTACATCTTTAAAACTTGGTAAATATATTAATGTATTGAGAATTTTTATAATATAAAAAACTCTCTGATGTATCTAATTTACATGTTTTAATGTATATATTTTTGCGAATAAAGGATATACTGTTTTAATTCAGGTATTTGCCTAGTGTTTATTGAGAACTTCTATGAGAAAACACAAAACATATGAAATAGAACATAAGTTTTGATAGCCGTTGCATGCAGTCACATGACATCTGGAAGTCAGGTTCAGATTCACTTTTCTTAAGATAGTCTATCCCACAAAATGCTTATGACTCATGGATTAAGATCACCTTAATGGAATGATTTATGTCTGCTGTTCTCTTATCACCTATAATTTTATACCTGGCCCAAGTACCAAAATTCAAATCTGCATGGGGCATCTTGTTGTTTAATGTATTATTGATAAACAATTCAAAGTTAAAGTACTTGATAAAAGCAAACTAAAAGTGTTGTGTATACTGTCATCAGGACAACATAGTCCAATGAATTGTTCTTCTCCATTCCTAGAACTTATCTACTTAAAAACTGAGACTTTTTTGGAATAATAGCACTCTCTCCTGATGTGGGCCAGAAAAATATGACATGTTTTTGTTCTTCAGGTCTGGTTTTCACTCTTCACTTAAAAAAAATTGTCTGTACATAACATCTCTCCTACTTCATGGTATTTTAACAGCATCATGAAAATTGTTTTTCACCTTTGTGTTTTAAATGATAAAATAGAAATATTTTTTCACTCTTTATGTTTTAAATTATCACCTCCCCAATGATATGGAGGAAACCTCTTTAGAATGAGATATGGATAAAAGAAAAAGCACAGCTTAGAATCTAAAGAGTTGAACCTCAGAGTTAGCTATTAACACAATGACTACATAATCATAAATTTTAAAAATTCGAAGATTCTGAGACTGTTTTGAATGGCTTTCCTCATACATAAAAATAATAAGGTAGATTAAATAGTCACTAAAATGTCACCATTCAACTACTCTGGAATAATAAAATTAATAGATGTCTGTATAGAACTTGGCAGTTAATAAAGCTTTTTCACATATATTACTTTATTTAACAGTGTTTCTAGGTCTAATTTGTCTCCCAAATTGCAATAAATATGCTAATTCTAAAGACGAATATTTTCCATAAATAAAAATGTTATTTGGGCAAGTAACCTAACTGGTTTCTTCATCTATAGAATAGATGATAATAGATGTTTCACAGTGCTGTATAAGCAGAAGTTCTATCCACAGTTTCTTTAAAAGGATAAACCTCAACTATAATTAGCTACTTAGCTCTTAGCCATGTAATTGCTATTGCATGTAATTGCATTTTCCCTCCAGAATTCAATATCAGGTTTAAGGCTATGGATCTCTGACTTGAATAAAGTAGCAGTGTATGATAAAATATGTCAAGCAATAAAGATCAAGATAATACAATTGTACCATTTTATTTGTGGTAAATAATTACCTTGTTAACTAGTGATGCACCATTCAGATTTTCCTTCAGTGAAACAATGAACATCTTCTTGTCCTTACTGTTGCGAGCATGTCTGCTGCCACCGTTTCATAGCCAGCCCCTCAGAAATTGTGTTAACCCAGCCTCCAGGTCCAAGGCTACACGGCTCACATTCAATGACTGATGGACATGGGGCTACAAAGGACTAATTATTTCTTTTGAACTCAAGACCGCTATGGAGGACCATTCTTCTTCCAAATTTTTCCTGTGGGCTCAGTTTAGGATGTAGCTACCCAATACTTTCTTTCCCTTCTCCTTTACAGATGTTGATCCCCGAGATTTCTAATAAACACTGTGCGTGCAAAATTCTTTCTCAAAGTCTGCTTCTTGGAGAATTCAAACTGCAAGAAATATTTATGAGACATACCTATCTTCCATAAAAATAGTATAATGATACTTAAATAAGTCTAGGTTACCTAAATGAAAAGGATGTTAACTCAATGATGATAAGAGACTATGTAAGTGGGTGAGTATATGTGTGCACATGTGATACAGTAGAAACAAGTATATATGTCTGTGACTGACAAAATTTATTATAAGCCAAATCTTAAATTCCTCCCTTCTTTTTTTACTAACCAAAATATAATTTTATTTAGAGCAACATTATTTCTTATCCCATGAAATATATTCATTTGTCTAGCCTCTCTAGTGCTAGGGAATACCATATAATATATTTCAGGTCTGTGAGATAGAAAGAGCAACCTTTGCAAGTCCTGAGAGGGTTTCTCTTTGTAATTAGTGGAAAAATGAGACTGTCACTTCTCTTTGTATCCTTCTTTCTGCTTTGAGCACCGATGTGCTGTCTGGAGATGAAGCATCATTCAACAGACGATGAGGAGAAAGAAAGGAGGACAAGGCTAAAGATCAGAAATGCTGGCCCTGACATTCCTGAGCTACTAAATCAGATTCAAAAGTCATTGATTTCTAGACTTTCTGGTATACATGGAAAATACATGCTTTTGCTTAAAACAAAGGGACCTCATGTTAACTTTCAATTACAGGACTAGCTTTCTTGATTCCTTTGAAGAAGTTTTGAAAACTGTACTTTGTCATGAAATTTTAAAAAATTCTAAGTCCCTTTGGCTCTACTTTTAAGATATTAAGAGCATACTAGAACATCAATTTTTTTTATAAAGGATGAGGAGAAAGAGAGAAAAATCCAGTTGTTCATGTTCTGGTAGATTATTGGTAATTAAAAGGGAGAGTGAGAAGGAGCAAGGATATCAGAGGCAGAGTTCTCATCCTCCCTCATGCTCCCACCTGGTCCGCAGCTCAGGATGGGTGCCATAAAAGCTTCCAAATTTAACCAAGGGAGGACAGTGTCAGAAAGCTGCAGGCCCTTAGGAAATATTCCCCCTTCAGTTCTGCCATATCAAAATGCCCTATTAGTAGGTACATGAACATGGCAGAGAAAAGCAGATAAATAGATGAGCCTAAGACTGCGGTCTTGGTTCTTCAGAACTTGTTCCATTTTGGAAAAGATGGAGTTAAACAACTGTCCTGTAATCCCTGTTAATCCTATAGGAAGGGAGGCCAGGATATTCCTGGGGAAGAAAAAAGCAGGCAATCTGGGCTAATCTTCTGGTAAAAGTACTAATAACAAACCTCCTGGAAAATAAACCAATATTTATCAGGAAGAGAATTTTACCTATGGAATTCTTTTAACAGGATATTCCTGGTTTAGGGTTGCTTATGGTAAACAATTATAGAATCTACGGATTCATGAAGCATGACTCCAGACTGTATCATGTGCGCTATGCAAATATATAAGTATAAATGAGGATATTAAATAACTGAGATGTTCCCTGTTGTGTGAGGCAGCCTTGTGCACTTTATTAAAGATCTCATGTATTTTTCTTGGTCATAGAGCATGATTGATCTGTGAAGGAAGCACCTAGAACCTGGGACCTGGTGTATCCAGACATTTTCCTTTTTCATCTGGTTACTTACTTGTATTTTTGACATTGTTTAGGAAAGTTAGACACTGGGTAATATATCTGACTTGTGTGTCACTTGGATTTGACAATATGATCCTTTGTGTTGCCTCACATATAAAGGACTCTAAATTGCTCCTGTGCTCTACGAAGATACAAAGGTGCTAAAAGGGCCAGGGAACTACCAAAGACTTTACACTAAAAAACCAAAAAAGTCACAGTTTTCAGAAAATAAATGTTTGGTCCAATGTTGGTGAACTTATTGTGATCCAATAATTTTTGTAGAATAATAGCTCCATAAGAATGGGGATTCATTATTCTGTTTTGTCACTCTATTTCTAATATATTTACTGAGCACATAGTAAATTCTCAGTAAATAAAAATAATACATATAAAATAATATTTATCAATAATAAATATAGATAATTAAATGTATAAATAAGTAATTGCACATATCATAAATTAAATAGTCTTTTCAGGTAATTCTTCCTCTGCTTGGATGTCTCAGGGATGTGCTCAAATGTGTTCCAGGTATGGCGCTCTCATGCTCCTCTCTAGACGGTATCAATGTACATGGATTAGGAGTTTATGTAACCATGCAATAAAAGAGAGATTAAGAAGGTCATTGAATTAACGTTGGAATTATTTGAATCTCCTGAGATCTCTGCTGTGCTTAGAGTAAGAGAGATCTCAAATATCAATATGCTAGCATCTAAAGTAATTTAGAAACTTATTTATTTATAAGTGTTTCTAGCACTGATAATCATTGTCATGCTAAAGATGTGAAGAAATTCAGCCTCAGGACTCAATCCTGACAAGTGGCTTCTTTCTTCTAAGATTTACCTTTCTATTTCTTCCTGCGTAATACACCATGGGATTAGGACTTGAATTCAGAAGGCTGCAAAAGAATATGTTTTGAGGGCAAAACGAAATCAAAGATTTAATATTTGCAAAATATTTTCTCTCTTATCTAAAGTCACAATGTCCCTCCTGCTTACCCTGATTTGCTTTCTCCTCTCCTACATATTTCTGCTGTCTCCCTTTATACAGCAGCAGAAAAAGGTAGGCAATTCCCATTTGGAGATCCAAAGATTTCAAAGAGAAGGGGATGGTAATGGACGCAGCCTTGAAAAAGAGAAGTGGTGAATGAAGACATGGAGAAAAGGTTTGAGGAAGAGAAAATCAATGAGAATATATTCTTCTCTAGTCAAAGAAATAGCCCAGCAGGTACACTGTTCAGTGAGTCTCCCATTTCAGGTAAATGGGTTTAGACAAAAGACACCATTTAACCATACCTCCCAGATCTCCTCCCAGATCTTTGACCACTGACAGATATTTGAGTCATCCGCATGGTGAGCAACAGAAAGACAGGAGAGCAAGTTACAAAGATTGTAGAGTGATCAGAATTGACTAGAAGTGCCAGATGAAATTCACTTCTTCAAAAGGAGACGAAAACGGGTTACTTAGTTGAAATATAATGTAGAAAGGCAATGAATTCAATGAAATAAGTAAGGTCAGCAAGGCCTTGGAAAGAAAGAGAAAATTAGGAAGGGGAAAATTATTGTGTTTATATTCTTATGAGAACAAAAAGGAAAGAAAAAACACAGTGGGAATTTAATCAAGTAGTTAAGAGCTTTTTGCATACAGTTTTGAAAAGAGAGAAAATATGTGCACTTAGAGACTGGGTCATATAGGGACTAGTTAGACCCATTCTAGAAAGTGCCCAGGAAAAGTTTGACAGGATTTTTGATGCAGAAAGATGAAGCTCTGGAGATAAAAAATAATTCAGCTTTATCAGCCCTCCCACTGAGAAGGATGCTTTTGTGAGAGACAGATGACACAACTGCTGAGAAAATCTTTGCTGGCCACCTAAATGTATGTCTAGGAAACCAAAGATCAGCACAATTTAGGAAAATTAACAGCATGAAATAGAAGGCTTAATCAGAACAAATGACAAGGAAGAGAACAGATAATTTAGGGAACAAAAGAAAAAAAAATTCTGATGGATGTCCTCAGAAGGATTATAGAGGATGCTGCATCTGAAAACAAAATCAAGCTTCTATAAAAAGAAGCAATCAGAAAACAACAAAAAGTTTGAGAACTATTCAAAATAGATCGAAAAGTTTTTTTTAATCAATGAAAGGGCTGGATATTAGATTTAAATAACGATAGGCCAAATGAATAACCCAAAGATGAGTCAAGAAGATGCTCTAAAAATTTTAGGAAATGAAAGAACTTGCCATATCTTCCTAAAAAGAGATATCGGTGGAAACAGATAAAAAGATAAGAGAGCAGAAAATCAAACAAATAAGAAAAGAAAGTCTCCTTGACTTGAAGAAAAACATCCTTCTTCAGACGGAAAGGAAGTCTTTGGATTGAGCAAAATAACTAAGAAAAGACCAGCACTTATACAGACCCTGGAAAAGTATTGCAACCCCTAAAACAAAATCTTCTACAACTTATCTATAAAGAAGTTCCAAAAACAGGTGGACTTCAGACATCTTATCTTTAATAATAGATACAGGAAGAAAATGAAGTATGTTTTCAAAATCTCAAAAGAAAGGTAAATGAAGAACTCAGAGTTCATTATTCAGGCAAATTCTCATTTAAATATGAGGGAACAATAAATACATATTTAGATGTCTATGGATGCTGGTACTGTGCTATGTTTGGGTCTTTTCTAAAGATTTGCTCTAGTTGGTACTACCAAATATGAACAAAATAAGTTCAAAAACTGGAAGGACATGATAGATAAGAAGCAGTCATTAGAAAAGAGATAGTGGTTATTAAAGGAAATTACAGTTATGTCCAAAGAGTTTTAAATTTAGGAGGGCACACATTTCCTGAACAAAAGAGTTAATATTAGCTGTGAAGGGTGATATATTTTATCTGTGTGGATCAGAAGCAGCTTGGGTAGCTCTGGACATGAAAGGTAAATGGGTGGATTTCAATAGGTGTTACAGGTCTGTCGGTGAAAATGAGCTGTAAACAAAGTATAGAGATAGGAAAGAAAAAGTGATTTTAGGGAATGGCAAATGGATCAGTCACACTTGAATCACTGTTGGAAAATAGTGAGAGATCAGAATGAAAATATGATAGGAATACAGTGATCTTGATATTAAAATTAAGGTGAACAAAATAAGATGCTGCTTATTAGCATTTAATACCTTTTTGTATTAAAGCAAAACAAGGCAAAATCAAAACTAAAAGCAATCTCAAAATTATACCAACTGTTCTTCTTTTTTATTATTTCTGTACCTTAACTAATGCTTTCTTTCTGTGAGAATACAACTACAATTACACTAACAAATATTATGCTTTTTATTCCATATATTTGTTCTTACATGTAATTCTTTATTTTGTCTTTGTGGTGATCTGGTTATAGTCCATAAACTAATCATAAGAGTCAGATAGTAGAGAATGAAACTTTCTTTACCTATGTGTCATAATTCAAATATTGTTAAAGTTTATTGTGAGCATTCTAATAATGAATAGTATATGTTGTCTCTAAGCATTAATGAAAGGATAAAGGAATAGATGTGAAAGTAAAAGAGAGAGTTTTAACAAAGCACTTTAGCTGGCATATGCCACCCCAAATTTGATCTACCTATATGAAGAATATGTGTATAGCATATTCTTAATATATTATCATATTAACATAATCATAACATATTAAATTGAATAGTTTTTTGTTTCCTTATACTATTATCCCAAAAAATTCACCATTGAAATCTTTCTAAAGACGTCTTTAGTAATGTATGCAAGCTAGTCATTGTCCAATAATGAGTTTGATTAAATTACATTGGTAATAGCAGTCTTTCTTCTTAAATCTGTGTGCATCCACGTATGAACACCAAGAATAGCTATCAAAGACTACCACAATTATCACTATGAGTGGCACTACAAAGAACACCACAAAAAATTGTTTACAAGCTTTCAGATCTACAATAGACAGGACAGAATTTTTAAATAAAATGCCTTGCCAAATTTCAGTTTTCATATTTTAAAAAAATTTTAAAAGGGAGGGAGGGAGGAAAACAGACAAGGAAGGAGGGAGGAAAAGAAAAAGGGAGGGAGGAAGGGTAAAGGAAAGGGACACAAAAACATTTTTTGTTTTTTAATTTATTTTGCCATTGATGTCAAACATTTTTCAACTTATAGATTTTTCTCACCTTTAAGTGACAAAAAGCCAAAATAAGGTGTAAAAATTATATTTCATAAAGGAAAATATATTTATTTGACCTTAGTTTCTGGGTCAGCTTGGGGCCTCTGAGAAGTTGATACTAAGTTGGGACTTGTTATACAAATCCCATTTATGGAGGGAAAGGCTTGTAAAGGATAAAGAGGAGCGGGAGTAAAGGAAGGTGTAGATAGCCTTCAGATAGATGTGTGGTGTGCATAATGCCTGATACTAGACACTAGGAGAAACAAACAAAAAAAAAAAAAGAAAAGAGAAGGCTGTTGAATAGGAAGAACTTCATATTGCAATGCAGTTCTGAGAAAGTCTTGGTGAGGTTTTGAGCAACGGTTGCCCTATAGAGGAGTCCTAGGTACAAGCAGAAATGAGCCAGCTCTACTATTGCTGCTTTGCACAGCCAATGGCCAGGAGCTACCCAGTGGCAGTGTGGCCTCAGCAGTGTGGACTTGAGTACTCTGCTGAAGGTGGAGATGTACCAACGGAGGCTGTCAGCCAGACAAGTTCCTTACAGCAGGCTCTCTTGAAGGGAGTTCTGAGCAGTGCAACTCCAAAGTCCCACATCTTCTTTTACCAATCCTTCCGTTTTCTCTTATTTTTCTCTCTTTTATGTTGTGGCAGCACCAGTGAATAAGAAATATTGTTTTTCTCTTTCTATTTTTCTGAATATTTATAAAACTTACTTTCTTTGGTCCAGTGTTGATTTATTTTATAACATAATAGGCCACCAAATAATAGCCAAAAACAGGTATTTCATGGAAGTGATACTTTGGACTTCTTGCTCGTTTAACTCCAACAACTTGGTTGCTAGTTTAAGGCTATTAGAGAAATGTGACTGGATTAACAGTTTTTAGACCTTTGCTTCCTATGCCTCAGTAGAATCCTAACGTGTATATATTTGTTACCACACACCTGTGGGAAGCAAATGGGGACTAACTATAGTTGAAATTTGCTTAGCTCATATAATTACAGAGAATCTCATCCACAAAGTTGAAATCATTTTACCTTCATTAAGTTAAAATTCTCTAACTTAGTTACCACGTGACATAGTCTGACCAAGGATTGTAGTGAGCTATACAACTGACAAGCCCGGCTTTATGAAGAACTATAAAGAATGTTGATTTGGTGAACAGCTGCAGGTTGTTGTGGAGGCTTCAATTTTATGTAAAAGGAAGAATGCATTAAAAAGAATTTATTATATGAAAGTTCTTGACCAAGGACAATGAAAAATCTTGATAGACCTTAATGGAGAAATCTGTGAAGGTTAAAATACCCATTTAAATAATTTGGGGTGATTTGATTTTCAACCATGGGAAAAGAATAAAATACAATTTCTTAGCTGTCAAAGAGGTTAGCACTGAGATTTGAGTAAAACTCCACAAAAATGCTGAAACAAAAAAAATGTGCATGTCTCTGGAGTATTACAATTGTTAGACATAATAGATGAGAGTAGAAATATGATCATTGCTGGACAGATGATTCAAAGACTCATGCATATTTGAAAGGACAGAGTCATAGAGGAAATCACTAGCATCTAGTTGGCAAATGGTGTAAATTTTTTAAGAAAAGCATGTTCATACATAAAATATGAATGTCTTCATAAGTACAATATCCACAGAGGCATAGCCAATAACTCAGAGACCATGTTGGCACACTAATATGGCCTCTGCCATGAATTGGTGGTGTATTTTATACTACCACTAGAATCAGTAGTAGGTGCATAAAAAGTAAACCACAAGAAATTAATCAAATTAATGTTTGAATTGATTGTTTTGTTGAAAGATGTATGGCATAAATGTGTGCAGTTTCATATATTTCTATGTGGATTTTTCTCATTATTTTTTTATTTTTTATCATTTAATAGAGTCTAAATGTGTCATTCTGATCATTGCAAGGGCACATAAAGTATGTATTCACTTGTTCTTTTTTACTATAAGTAAACCGGTTTAGGCAGAAAAGAGAAATATACTTCAAGAATACACAGGGGATTATATTCAAGTGAACCTGAGGGCAGGGATGTAGTCAGACTTTAGGAGGGAACTGGAACCAGGAATCTGAATGTCAGCATAACCCAGTCTTGCCTATGCTCCTTTCTATAATGTGGCTTATTTCTTCTCTTGGTACAATTGCAGCTTTTTTGATTACCTGCCAACATGGCAGACTGAAGCTGTCCAGAGTTCTCAGATTTTCATCTTCTTCATTCAAGAGACCAGCAAACATTAAAACTAGATAGTTTTGGTCTCAATTCCAAATTCTTGGTGGAGGAAGTATGTCCAGGACTTAGGTCAGCTATATGGCCCTGGACAATCAACTGTAGCCAGGAGGAGTAGAGTTTTGCTCCATTCACACAGTTGTTCCCACTGTAAAAATGTGAAAGAAGGTGTTAAGGAAAAGCGTAACTTCACAAAAGTTGGGATAGGTAAAACCGTAAATGCCTACTATATCGTACTAGAAAATACATTAACCTTTTATATTTGACTAGTTTTGTTTCGGACATTAACTAATTCAGTGATCTTATCTAAACCACCTAGACTCTCTGAGACTCAGTTTTCTCTCAAAAGGAGAAAAAAAAAAGCCTTCCTATCTTTCCAAAGCCCATAAAAACCTTAAATTTCGTGAATTTACTTACCCTTTTTCTAGTTCAGCCAAAGGAAGTTATTGGAGTACTCACCAATGGAGATCCAACAAATGAATTCATTGCAATAAAAATGTCAAGACTTGGAAAGATCTATCATAAGTTCCTGTAACTACCCACAGGTGGTCATCACCAAGAAGTATTCCCTGTCTCTCAGGAAAATGTTCAGAACTGAGATGACTCAAGCCTTGCCCCTCCTTCTTCCATTGAAATAATAATAAAGTATTTCAGTAGCATTTTTTCTGAACCTTTCAGTATTAATACACAAAGTCTACAACCATCCAAAATTTGGAACTAAGAAATTGACACTCATTCTCAAAAATAAAAAAAATTATGCCTTCAAGATTTCAGTATTTTTTAATGGCTCTGATTGGCTTTATTTTTTGCTTCAAAGTTTACCTTTTTTTAAATTTTATTTTAAGTTCTGGGTACATTTGCAGGTTTATGATATAGGTAAACTTGTGTCACACAGGTTTGTTGTACATATTATTTAATCACCCATGTATTGAGCCTAGTATCCATTAGTTATTTTTTCTGATCCTCTCCCTCCTCCCAACTTCCAACCTTTTGTAGACCTCAGTATCTATTGTATCCCCTTTTGTGTCCATGTGTTCTCATCATTTAACTCCTGCTTATAAGTGGGAACATGCAGAATTTTTCTGTTCCCATGTTAATTTGCTAAGGATAATGGCTTCCAGCTCCATTTATGTTACTACAAAGGATATGATTTCACTTTTTTTATGGCTGCATAGTATTCCATGGTGTATATATCCCACATTTTCTTTATCCAATCTCCCATTGATGGGCATTTCCGTTGATCCCATGTCTTTCCTATTGTGAATAGTGCTGCAATAAACATGAGCATGCATGTGTCTTTACAATAGAACAATTTATATTCCTTTGGGTATATACCCAGTAATGGGATTGCTGGGTTGAATTGTATTTCCATTTTTAGGTCTTTGAGGAATTGCGACACTGTTTTCTATAACGGTTAAACTCCCATCGACAGTGTATAAGCATTCCGTTTTCTCTGATATATTGCCAGCACCTGTTATTTTTTGGCTTTTTAATAGTAGCCATTCTGACTGGTGTGAGATGGTGTCTCATTGTGTTCTTGATTTGCATTTCTCTAATGATCAGTAATGTTAAGCTTTTTCTCACATGCTTGTTGGTCACACATAAGTCTTCTTTTGAAATGTATCTGTTCATGTCTGTTGCCCACTTTTTAATGGTTTTTTTTCTTGTGAATTTATTTAAGTTCCTTATAAATGCTGATACATATGTATCTTTGTCAGATACATATTTTGCAAAAATTTTCTCTCATTCTGTAAGTTGTCTGTTTACTTTGTTGATAGTTCCTTTTGCGGTGCAGAGCTGTTTAGTTTAATTAGATCCCATTTGTCAAGTTTGCTTTTGTTGCACTTGCTTTTGGCCTCTTTGTCATGAAATATTTGCCCATTCCTATGTCCCAAATGGTATTGCCTAGTTTGTCTCCCAGGATTTTATAGTTTTGGATTTCACATTTACGTCTTTAATCTGTCTTGTGTTAATTTTTGTATATGGTATAATGAAGGGGTCTATTTTCTATCTTCTGCATATGGCTAGCCAGTTATCCCAGTACCATTTATTGAACAAGGAGTCCTTTTCCCATTGCTTCTTTTTGTTGACTTTGTCAAAGATTAGATAGTTGTAAGTGTGCAGCCTTTTTTCAGATCTCTCTATCTGTTTCATTGGTCTATGTGTCTGTTTTTGTACCAATACTATGCTGTTTTGGTTACTGTAGTCCTGTAGTATAGTTTTCTAAAAATATATGTATCTAACATTTGTAGTTTTCAAACCCATGGCTCTCCAAGCCTTATATAGGCCAAAAGCCATTTGTGAAAATCACAAGTCAACTACCATCATTCATGTGTACTAATCACTGTTTTCAACATTGTATAATGTATTCCCTCATCTTGAAAGCTGAAAATTTCATAGCTTTTTATTACATTGTCTAAATTTACAGAATTAACTTTGAGACAAATGATGTTATTTTAATACAAAGGAAGGAAAACCTGAGCAATTTTTTTCCATGTAGAAATAGAAAAATGGAATAAAGCTAGCATAACCTTGAGCCCCATTCTCTTTCCTATGTAAGATGCAGTCTGGATGCCATCATTGATCTTTAAAAGAATGACTTTATCCTGTCAAAGACTGAACTGAATTCTAGTCTTTCTTTATTTCTCATATGCCACTCCTGCACAATGCAGATGAACCCAGCTAAATATTATTGATGTGTGAGATCATCTCAGGACACAAATTATATGCTCAGCTGTTAATTCTTCAATACACACTCAGATTGTTCATTTAACTTGGAAGAAATTTGAAGTCTAAAGGAGTTCCTCCTGAGTGGCCTCTATCATTAGGTTTGTTTAAAGTCAAACATTTTCCCTTCAGTTCCAAACCATTTGATTTGTTTTTATTCACTTTCTTTATTCTTTTAATGAGTATCAACTCCACTTCAGGAACTGTGTCATATACTTCTCCATATGTTTTCATTTATTTTTCACAATACCAATTGTGAGATGTATTATTTTACAGAATATCTAACTGACCGATTATGATTATCCTTCATTTCAATTCTACAACAGCATCCATCAGCTCAAAGTTCGGGTCACTGCACATTTGTGCCCTTTTGGTTTCTGGTCAAAGTTTTGAATAATTAATTCATTCATCAGTTTTCTAAAAAGCCAATAAATATGTTTGTGTTAGATTTAATAGCCACTATATCCTGGGTATTTGTCACCCTACTTATTTGAAAACTTTAAAATGCTTAAGGCTTCACATTCAATTTTTAGTATTGAGAACTTGGTAGCTGGCCTTCAAAATCCCTCTCTGAAGTAATCGCTTGAATTAATTAAATTATTTAGCTTGTCTTGAGAATCTACTTATGCTTCTGAATGCAAATGGTATCAAAATATAAGTTCAAAATATTGCATTTTTCAATAGTCCATGTTAAGGCTTATATTCATTTGCTAGGGCCACCATAAAAACATACCAGAGAGTGGGTCTCTTCAACAACAGAAATTTGCTTTGCTTTTCCACAATTCTGGAAGCTAGACTTCTAAGATCAAGGTGTTGGCAGGGTTGATTTCTTCTAAGGGCCTCTCTTCTTGGCTTGTATATGGCTGTCTTCTTGTGTATGTCTGTGTCCTTATCTTTTTTTTTTTTTAATAAGGACACCATTCATATTGGATTAGAGCTCACCCATATGACCTCATTTTACCTTAAAATTACCTTTAAAAGCTCTATATCCAAATACAGCCACATTCTGAGGTACTGTAACTTTAATATATGAATTTGGGGGGGAAAGAATTCATCATAACAAGGCTTATCATATTTGAAAAAGTCTTTAGATTTGGAAATAAGAATCAGTTTAATTGCATAAATAAACATTTTTACAATTACATCATTTTATATTTTTCCTGATTTGTAGTGTGTGTGTGTGTGTGTGTAAGTAAAACCCTTATAGAATTACCAATTTACTCAAATATATAAGATTTGATATAAGAAGTAAAAAATGAAGTTTTTGGAATTCAAATCTGAAAGTTCAAATTTGGAAAACTTTGTCAGGGCTCAGCCTTTATTATTATTAGTTATAATAGCAAAATAATTTTCTTGTCATTTGATATTTCTTATATTTTTGAACATGAGCATCATAATTTTAATGTAATTTTCCATGCAAACTGTTTAGACAAGATTTGGGTGATGATGACCTTATTAGCAAAAGTTTCTGTTAATGATTCTTCAATTTCATGAAGTTATCATAAAGGAAGTCACAAAACAAGGAGATTATGGAGGGCATCTGGTAAAATGATATCTTTTTGAAACAACTCAATATCAAATTATTTCTGAGTATGTTTAACTGGAGCATGAGTCAGAAGCATTTACTCTCCATTAACAACAAATCTTATAAACTTGAGTTTGGAGAATATAGATAAATGATAATTTTCAATTATAGTATGGGATTTAGGAGAAGCATATTGCAAAGAGGACCTGAAAACAATAAGAATACTCCAAAACTTTTAGCAGTTGCCTGTTTCATGGACAAACTTATCAAAATATTAATATAATTACAAAAATGGCATACTGATATGGTCAGTTAAATTTACCACTAGCTTATTTGATTTACCAATACCTTATATTTAATTACCAATACCTTATATTTAAGGTATATATAATTCATTTTACACTATAAGATCATCTAGTATGGCACTATTCATTGATCTTCTTTGTTAGGTCATCATTATATTTGGACCATTTTGAGATTAACAGATTAATTTCTCCAAATATATCCTAACAGAATTCTTTCTTTTTCTTGCTTCACAGTTAGCTAATCACTTTTATGATACTCAGAAGAAATTCTCATTTATGGCCAGGAAGAGAACAAAACAGGGAGTTGGCTCTGACATTTAACATGTTATAATATTTCCCAATAGGTTGCTCATCTCTTTTAAAATATATGTTGTCCTATCACTATGTCTCTGGTTCACTGAACTGTGATTTTTTGAGGATAAGGGCTGCATTTTTACATCTAATCACTGTATGAGATTCCTTAACTGATTTTTTTTTGGCTGTAAGCTATATTTAAAGCTTAAAGAGTCTGTATATGCACAATGTCAAACATGAATTCATTTTCATAAATTTGAAATAGTTGAGTAACTAACATGATCTAGGGAGAATATAGATGATTGCGATAGTTCACGTTTTAACTCTACTAGTTACAGTTTCAAACTCACAATAATTTAAAGTGTTTATTTAGGGAATGACCAAATATTTTTGAAAATGTGGAAGAATATATTCAACAAAGGAAGTCACATGAGACATTTGTTTTGTTAGAAAGACCAATCTTAAGTTTCCTCTAGCTACAAAGGAAACATTTTTGGTAAAATTTTTTAAATAAAGCAAAATTTTATATATTTATTTATACTATAGAAATATAAATTATAGCCAACCCTTATATATAAGGCCATATATATATATATGATGTATGTAAAGCTTTACATATCTGAATCTGAATGCAAAGCTTTACATATATCTCATATACTATATGTAAAGCTACCTCCTATAGCCATCTCTGTTAACACTTTGATCTCTTCAAAATCTGTTTATATTTGAATGTATTTCTAAAACAAAACAACATAAAGGAGACACTGCCCCCTATATTGTTATGTGTCTTTCTCATACTTTGTATAATTTTCTGGACATATTTATAGTTCCATCTCATTATTCTTAATATTATATTATATTTAGTTGAGTTTCTATTATTTATTTTAATGAAATTTCTATTTATGATGTGTGTATAACTTAATTCTTATTTGTTTCAATTCAACTGAAATCTGTACAGGCTCCCCTAAGCCAAAAAGGAATTAATTAAATGGTTCCTGGGATATCCCATGAAGAGCTGAAATGGTCAAGTCTGGGAAAGATGATACCAATCAGCTTTGGTGAGAGTCTCAAAGCAGCAATGTAATTTTTAGAGCCCAGTCTTCAGTGAGCAGTTGTCCCAGTGAAAGGGCTGCCAAGCTACCTAATAGATGGTTTATTTACATGTCTAAATTGATTATATTTCTTTTACCAGTACAAGCAATATTGTAATCACAGATATGGTGAGCATCTGAGAAGGAAAGGCTACATAATTTTCAAGGTCCTGTGCAAAATAAGAATGAGGGGCCCTTGCTCAAATATTGAGAATTTCAATATGGTGACAATGGAGGATTAAACCAAGAGCAGGGTCCTTCTGAGTCCAGACCCCTCTCTGACTGTGCATGCTGCATGCTCATGAAATCAGCCTTGCATCTGAGCTATCTGCCAACATTGCATAAGGTATTTTTTATAAATTTTACCAAAAATGGAAAGGTAAGAATAAGTCTGAAATTTATATAAGTAGGTATGTATTCTCATCTGTCCTTTTTCAACAGAATTATTTTCCAACAAAACTTTGAAATAGTTATATGTGAAACATTTTTACTAGCTAAATAAGAGTACACAGTGAAAAGTACATATGGCAAAAATAAAATATTTTTCATAGTACTTTTAATTCAAAGTTTTATTTTGCTCATGTAGGCCAAAGTATATTTCTAGGAGTATTTACCTCCTCAGTTGAACTCATATGTCATTATAAACCAATGTTGTCACCTGATAGTAAGTAAAGGAGCAATTTTATGGTTGGTTTAACAGATGAAAGATTTAATAGTAAATTATTCAAGGCATGTGAATGTTTTATTATTAGTAGACAAACACACCTGAGACACTAGTTCAGTAATCTAGCTATATTAAATATTATATCTTTAAAATTTAGCTGATTTGTTTTAGTTTGTTGACAACCAAAGCTGCTCATTTTACTTGAAACTGATATTTCCATAAATGACAACAATGTTTATGTTCACCTAGGACATGCTTCTGTTTATTAAAGACTGTTATGGTGCCACAACTCAAATAACAGCTTGATCCCCCTATTCAATAGAACAATAACACAAGTGTGGTGGTAGCCCGGGGGGAAAAACTGTTAAATGATAGGGCAATAATTTAGAAAATGTCTAAAAGAAAATTATTTATAACAGACAATTTTCTAATCACCCAAACTTGGAGGCATATACGTATTTTTTTAAAGCATGAAAACCTTTTTTAAGCACACAGTTTTCTTTTTACTTGCAATTTTATTCTATTTGGATTTTCCTTACAAGGTCTTTGCTTCTTTGTTTTCCTCCCTATGAATTATCTCCAAAATTCTTGCTAAAAAGTGACAAAGAGTAGAAAGCAATGGATGAAATACAGTTTGCTTAACTAGCAATAATTTTAATCAAGTTCAAGGAAATTATATTTACTATATCTGTATCTTATAAGCATTTTACTTTATGATATTCTCATGTCATTTTTCAAAGCAGCTCCTGAAAGGCAGACATTAATAAAACTTCTGAAAGATATATTGTCTCTGTGACTAATACAATGTTTTATTTTGTTTTAAAATCACTGTCTAGATTTAGTTGCCCTCTACGGATATTTTGCAAAGAAAGCTAAAAATGAATAGCAGCAGTATGACATACAGAGAAAAAGTTATGTA
The DNA here is from genome assembly GCF_028885655.2 of Pongo abelii. Lineage (NCBI taxonomy): Eukaryota > Metazoa > Chordata > Mammalia > Primates > Hominidae > Pongo > Pongo abelii. The sequence goes on from NC_071991.2 coordinate 93,315,100, forward strand.
TGAAAGTGTTGAGGAAACACAAGAGTTCTCTGAGCTGATAACACTGAAACACTGATGCAAATATTTTAATTTAAGGTCATCCAGTTCAGCTTTCTAGCTGAGGATCATTCAGTACTAGCTCCTGGCTCTTAGATGACCAAACATCTTCTATAGACTTAAAAATAAAACATGTCACATATAATCACTCTTTTTAGACATATAGCCAGTTCATTTGCATCTGATTCATTATTGCTCCTTCCTTCCTCAACCACCAACCATGATACACACTCACCAAAATAAAGTGTCAGCTCCTCAGTTCATTAAATTATAAATTTATCTACACACATTCAGGACATGAATCAAGGCTATCTTGAATAGTTCCTGGCATATCAAAGTGTTCATGACATTTCTTTAAATAAAATATCTTATGCTCTTAATACAGAGGTTCAACAAAGATGAGTGATCTGCTCAGAGTTATGCAAACTGTGTCGAGAGGATATGCCTATGGTTTCCCAGGCCCACTGCCCTGTTCAATTCACCAAGCTGGCCGCTAGTATCAAAGCCTGTGGTATCTGACATTTATATGACACCCAATATTGTATATGAGTGGAAAAGCTATGGGTTTAACATTACTGGGACACTACCAGGCCATCAATCAAATAAATTGTGTGCTGGAATTTATTATTCTATCATGCCAATGTCAATCAAAAACTTTTAGATTCCTGAATTTGCCAATTTGAGTAACTGTTTTTTAAATCCTTTGTTGCATGTGAAATATTCGTTAAGTCTTTCTCAAAAGTCAACAGTCTAGGCAATATCAAACAAAGTTGATATTTCAAAATTAGTTTATTTGATTAGCAGTCAGTGGCTTTGAGAAGTCCATTCCCTTTCGAGATTAGATTTGATTTATCCGATCTGCAAATCTAAATTTAATGGAACAAGATAATCTCTAAAACTCCATTTTATGATTCCAGGCATTGTCTCTACTCTGCTTCCAGCTTTGCAATTGTCTATACTTACCTCAAACTTATTATATGAGAGGTTTTCAACATCCATTTAGCCATAATTAAATTCATTATGACAGTAAGCAGAGCATACAGTTATACTCATTCATGGCCTCATTTTGTATGGTTGTAAACTCTAACTTAAAGGGATGTAGATTTGTGGTTTAGGGTATGGGCACTGGAGATGATGACTTGAAATAAGATCTTAAAGTGAACAGAGAGAAGCAAAGTAACTTTGATTTATTAATCTGTAACATAATATTTTGAGAAGCTTAAGTGAAAATGGCATAATGCATGGAACAACACCTGGCCCACTATAAGTGCTCTAGGTGGGTTGGTTATTATGCCTATTCAGCAAATTGCATCGGTCATGGAGTAGAACCGCGTTTTGAACCCTTGCACTGAAGCTCTGGATAATAACACTGTCTCTCTGTAGCTGCTTTTTTCCCTCCTTTATTCCATTCTGTGCCTTGATTTCTTGTGACAACAGGAAAATGTATCCTCAAACATTTGAGAAGTGGTATCTGAGTGCAGAATGGATCTCAGTTTCTTCATTAGAAGGAGACAGGATATTATGGCCACATAATACTATTTTCCCTTCTCTGAGGGTCTGCTTTGCGCCCACTGAGTAGAAAATTCTGTTTAATGTTTCTGCTTTTTAAATTTCATCTTTTAATTATTGATTTTTCTACTATAAATAAATATTTAAAAATATGAGAAATGTTTCTGAACTCTGGGCAAGGGAAACTAGACACAGATTTCACAGTAGTTACCAAAACACACAATATAGAATATGCTCACTGAATCTAAAATGGGATTGTGAAGAATCTGGAATCAGACTTCTAAAACTAGTATCACTTGCAAAATGTAGTTTTAAAATGTGAGGCTCATTTCTACTTATGACCTACAAATAAACATTATTATTATTTGATAGCATCTTTATTCACTTTTCTGTTTAACTTAACTACATTCTCATTATTTACTAAAAGAATATGTGATATTTCTGACATAGCCATGTAAGAAGCAACCATATGCTTTAAAAAAATTACATTTAATAGTTTAATTATGCTATATTTGGTATTCATTGAGTGTGATATGTGTGAACTTTATAATTAATTATATATACTTGTCTATTTATTGAGCAGGTTTTCTTAATAATGGGAAGTATAATGTATTACAATTTCAAAAATCAATATAAAATAAATATGAAAATAAATACTGTAGTCTAAATAAATTTTATTTATAAAAACATTTATTTTAAATTAAAGGATTGCATATTTTACAATCTATATGTAGTATTAAGAGTGAGAAAATACATTCATTTTTTTCCAAGGAGACTATAAAGAGAGCAGTGAGACGAATGTATCACAGTCTGACATGCTTGTATTGAATGTATACCATGAGAAGATTAATTATTATTCCAAGTGTTTTTTAAAAAACAGTTTCACCAAGTAAAGTAAAAGAGTTTTGAATGTGTGGAACCATAAGAATTAAAAGTATGACATCCTTTGTTTATTAAAATATGCAGCCTAAATAGAAAGCCTTAGAAAAAGCAAAATCAGTAATCTCGCACATCTAATATTAAAAGACTTAGTAACTAAAAATTTTAGGTCTAGAAAAATACCATTGATATCATAAAAGGCTTTTTTTGTTTGTATTAATAACTTTTCATGCTTTATATGCAGGAAGAATCAGTAGGGAGTACTGTTACTCATATAGAATCCCTTAAAAATTCTAGTAAAGCCTCCTGTATATTGTCACATGTTTTTATAAGTCAAGAACAATGTATTCCTAATGTAAAATTTCCACTAATATACGTTAAAATAATAGAAGGCTTTCTTAATTGTTTGTTTAGTCAGTAACAAAAAAGTTACATTGAAAATCTCTAAAACTAAAGAATTTTAGTTGCAACACTAATTTAATTAACCAGTCTCTCAGAAAAGTTTTCAGCATAGAAGCTAAACGTTGTGTAACTTGATTTTGAAAAATATTTAATTTATTAATATTTGACTCCAGAAAAAAGTGAAATTATATTTTAGTCTTCATTTTTACCATAACTCTTGATGTGTCTCTTATTTTAGTAATACATTCTAACATATGAACTGCTGAGCTATTGGCATATTACTTTTAACACAGAGAATGAATTAAACCTCTGAAATCCTGTGCCACCTTCTTTACTAATGGTCTTTTCTAGGCTGTTTTATAAATGTTGCATAGTAGCTGGACAAAGGAAAAGTAAAACATACTTTCAGTGACTACATAAATGAATGAATATATCAATTTAGCTCCTATTTCATAAAACTTTATTCCTTAGACCACAACAATTCAGGTGCTTTAAAGAAGTAGTGATGGAATAGAAGATGAAGTATCATGGGAATCACCATAGTCATTTCACTGACTTCCTCTTTACGGCCCCAGCTTGTTTCTGCTACTCCCTGATTCCCGCATGGTCTTCATAAATCCTGGGCATTCACTTTTCATTCTCTAGGTTTCTCTCACATTCTTTTACTTCTGCTCCTAGCATTTTGCTGCCTTTTTAATCTGGACCTCAGTTTTACTTTTTTAAGTGGGTTAATAAGCAGGTATATTAGAACTGCTAAGGTGTAAACATACTCCTCCACCTCAGTTAAGATTTAGCCATTTTTCAATCAGCAGCAATTCACACAAAAAAAGACAGTTTCATTAAAGTGATACCAAAAAGGTGAACTGTGAGACATAAAGTTCAGCAAAAAGAAGACATGATTTGGATAATGTCCTTGAAACTGTACCTGTATAAGCCATCCCCTTTTCTTCTGTTAACTTGTAGAACTAGTTGTGAGTTTACATTAAAAATAAAATAAAATGCCTTCCTATGATATATGAACAAAACAAAACAGAATATATGGGAGCAGGGTTGGCTGTAACATTTCATTAGCTTTTCTTTAATGTTTAAATTCCAAAAGAATTCTCGGGTCAAGAAATAGAAATTCTAAATCTCTCAAAAGGTTATTTTCTCTGGATAGCACAGCTTCCAGACTCTCCTAGACAATTATTATTTGGTATCTTAACTATATTTTTGAAAAGAAGGTGACTCAATTCTCAGGGTAAAGTATAAAAGTCTTCAAATCATTAGTTTAAAGTTGAAAATTAAGCAATTTTCCAAACAAATAACTCAGGGCAAGAACTTTGCACAACCAAAACTCAGTGAAGCAGAATACATTGATGCATTCACTCACACATATCTTTATAAAAGGCAGCATACATTTTCCTGTTAAAATTAAAGTCACTGAATTATTGATTGATTTATACTAAGTAATAATACCACTCAGTGACTTCTTACATCCTTATTCCTTCTCCAGCTTCATTCTCATGTAATGAATTGACTTTCTAATATGTTCCATAATCTGAGTCTTGTAGCTTCTTTAGAGAAGGCAGAAGGAAGGAACGGTAAGAGTGATGCCAGCCTATAACCTGTGCTTTAACCAATCTTTTAACAGACCCATTAGATACACACAGAACACAGAAAACAATTCTTTATTTCTGATTCCAATTTCACAGCTCCAATTCTTGTTGCAGAATCTACTGGGATAGGTGGGAATTCCCAAGCAGTGTCTCGGATCTACTATACCATCTTCCTTTCCTCAGAAACCTATTGCTTTGTGGTCTCAAAATGATGAACCCCAGGGTCTAACGGTAGTGAGAAGCTTTCCTTTGCCATACTTTGCAGTCCTTTTGTTCTCTTTTGCTTTCTACTGAAAAGCCTCACAATCTAGATGGTTGGCCACGTTTCTGCTCAGTGGGCCCCTATTTTGGAATCCCATGGTATTGGAGCAGCAAGGCTTCATACTTTCTGTCTTATCAGGTAGTCTGGAAAATAATCAGAAATTTTCCATCTGTTTTCATAGATAGCATTTCTCTGTCTTAATACCAGGAGACAGAAACGGGAGAGAGGATACAAATAATAAGCAAATTTATTTTTTATTGGTTAAAATTTTAAGGTAATAAATTTTTTCATTATTTGCTCCAGATACTGTATTAATTGCTTTTCAAACACTACCTTGCTTAATTTTATAGTAATTAGATGAATCACTAAAATTTTGTCAATCAGATAAGAAAACTGAGTCAAAACAGAGGCATTATATTGCTTGAGCCAGAGGAGAAAACTTGCCAAATGATGATACAATTATTAAGTGGAAGATATAGAAGAAATCCAGCTATGTGACTCCAAAGTATACATACATAACCATTATGCTATTCTGCTTCTCATACTCAAGGATTTGACACGGATTTACTGAGGGTTTACTATGTGCCAGTCACTGCTTTAGGTGCTGGAGACACACTGAACATGATCACACAAAAGTTTGCTAAGCCCAGAGCTGCTACTATTTCCTTTCTGATCTGAAGCTATAGATTATACAGCAGATTTTCAAGGTCAAGGTAATAGGTCAGCTACTCCAACCAAGCCTCTCAGCTGGTGACTTTGTTTAACTCCAGGCTTTCCTCTCTCTGCAAAGCTAGCCTAATCTTATTGGAATCCCTTTAAGACAAGTTGTCTATCTGGCAAAACCCAATCCACCTAGTAGATAGTACATTTTGTTAGTATAACTGTTTTCTTAATAAATCTTTTGTTTTAGAATAGTTTTAGATTTACCAAAAATTTGCCAAGACAGTACAAAGAGCTTGTATATACACATTCAATTTCCCCTAATATTAATATCTTACATTACTGCTATATTGTGACAAAGAATAGATGTTTATATCTTTTTATTAACTAAACTCCATACTTTATTCAGTTTTTTTTTTTTTGCTTTTATTTAATGCCCTTTTCCTATTTCAGGATTCCATGCAGGACACCAATTAACATTTATTTACTATGTCTTTTCAAGGCTCTTGGCTGTGCCAGTTTCTCACATTTTCATTTTTTTTTCTTTATGACCTTGGCAACTTAGAGTCAGGTATTTTGTCAACAATGTCACTCAATTAGGATTTGTCTGATATTTCCCTTTTTATTTGACAGAGGTTATAGGCTTTTGGGAAAAAGACAACAGACATAAAGTGTCTTTTTCATCACATCATATCAGGTCTATACACTATAAACATGACTTATTATTATTAATGTTGACTATAAAGACCTGACCGAGGTATTATTTGTTGGGTTTCTCCACTGATGAATCTCTCACCCCGTTTCCATACTGTACTCTTTGGAAGAAAGTTACTTTTTGCAGTCCATGTTTAAGAAGTGGAGAGTTATGCTCCATCTCCTTGAGGTAGAATGATAACATAAATTGTTTGGAATTACTCGGCATGACAGAGTTGTCTCATTCCCCACCCCCCAATTTATTTATTCATTCTTTCTTTCAATTATATTAGTATGAACTTATGGATATTGATTTTATACTTTGGATTATAATCAAATATTACTTTGTTCATTTTGTTTTTCATATTGTTCCATCTATGGCCATTGAGAGCTCTTTCAGTTGGCTCCTGTGACATTTTAACATACTCTATCATTGTGGACTTTCTTACTTTTAGTCCTTTTTTAGAACTTTCCTACTTTTAGACACTACAAGATGCCCAAGACTTTTCTTACATATTCCATGCCTCAGTCTTGGAATTAGTCACTTCTCCAAGGAGTCCTGGTTCTTTTTATTAAAGAATGATGCGAGGAACCAACAACTGGGTACTAGGTGTTCTTGTCGGTTCTTGTTGTTACTGAGATATTGCTTCTTTTTTTCCCCCCCGAGACAGAATTTCATTCTTGTTGCCCAGGCTGGAGTGCAGTGGCACGATCTCAGCTCACTGCAACCTCCTCCTCCCAGGTTCAAGTGATTCTCCTGCCTCAGCCTCCTGAGTAGCTGGGATTACAGGCACCTGCCATCATGCCTGGCTAATTTTTTGTATTTTTAGTAGAGACAGGGTTTCACCATGTTGGCCAGGCTGGTCTCAAACTCCTGACCTCAGGTGATCCACCCACCTTGGCCTCCCAAGATGCTGGGATTACAGGCATGAGCCAGATATTGCTTCTAAGTCCTCTCTTCAGACAGAGCAAGAAAATATATGTGTATAAGCTAACTCATGTAGGTAAATACCAATAAATAATTATGTATGTAAATATTTGTGTTTATACTAAGCTAAACAAGAGTTTATACTGATATATTCAACCCTGATATATTACTGCACGGATCGTTACAGCCATCTCCCCTTGCTTGCCTGTAAACTCCCAAAAGTAATAGCTTTTGCAACCTGAAGTCATTGTAACTCATTCTCTGGTCAATATACTACAAGGAACTGGCAGTAAAAAGATGAATAAAACACTTCTATTATTGATACTTTAAAAATTGTCCTCCACATAATTTCAGAATAAACTTTGAAAAATGTAAGTCAGAACAGGTATGGAAATTGAATCACTAATAAAAATGAAAAAAAAAGAAAACCTCAGTATCTGATGGCTTCACTGCTGAATTCTACCAAACATCTTAAAGGAGAGCAAATACCAATTCTTCTCAAACTATTCCAGAAAACTGAAGAGGAGAAAATACTTCCAAACATATTTTATGAAGCCAGTGTTACTTTGAGTCCATAACCAGACAAAGATATAACAAAAAAAAGAAAAACTATAGGCAATATCCCTGATGAACATAGATGAAAAAAAAATCCAAAATAACTTACCAGCAAACTGAATTCAACAGACCATGAAAAAGATCATACATTATGATCAAGTGGAATTAATCTTAGGAATGCAAAGATGGTTCAACATACGCATCAATAAATGTGATACATTACAATAAAAAAGGAAGACAAAACTACATGAGCATCTCAATAGACACAGAAAATGCATTTGGCAAAATTCAGCATCCCTTCATGATAAAAAATGCTCAACAAATTAGGTATAGAAGTATTAGGTATAATATGGATTTGTTTCCCCACCCAAATCTCACATCCAATGGTAATCTTCAATAAGGGCCTTATAGGAGGTGACTGGATCATGGGGGTGGATTTCCCCCTTGCAGTTTTCATAATAGCGAATGAGTTCTCATGAGATCTGGTGTTTCAAAGTGTGTAGCACCTCCCCCTTCACTCTCTTCCTCCTTCCCCAGCCATGAAAAACATGCCTTCTTCTCCTTCACCTTTTTCCATGATTGTAAGTTTCTAGAGGGCTCACTAGCCATGCTTCCTGTACAGCCCACAGAATTGTGAGTCAATTGAACCTCTTTTTTTTTTTTTATAAATTACTTAGCCTCAGGTAGTACTTTATAGCAATGTAAGAATAAACTAATACAGAAAATTGGTACCAGGAGTGGGGCATTGCTATAAAGATATCTGAAAACATGGTAGCAGTTTTGGAACTGGGTAACAGGCAGAGGTTGCAACAGTTTGGAGGGATCAGAAGAAGACAGGAAGATATAGGAAGGTTTGGAACTTCCTAGAGACTTTTTAAATGGTTCTGAGCAAAATGCTGATAGTGATCTGGACAGAGATGGCCAGACTGGTGAAGTCTCAGATGGAGACGAGGAACTTCTTAAGAACTTTGAACTTGAGATTGATGATTTAGGGTACCTGGTGGAAGAAATTTCTAAGCAGCAAAGCACTCAAGACATGACCTGGCTGCTTCTAACAGTGTATGCTCATATGCATGAGCAAAGAGATTATCTGAAACTGAAACTTATGTTTGAAAGGGAAGCAGAGCATAAAAGTTTGGAAAATTTGCAGCCTGACCATGTGGTAGAAAAGACAAACCCATTTTCTGGGGTAGAATTCAAGCCAGCAGCAGAAATTTGCATAAGTAGAGAGGAGCTGAATGTTAAAAGCTAAGATAATGGGGAAAATATTTCCAAAGCATTTCAGAGACCTTCATGGCAGCCCTTCCCATCACAGGCCTGGAGGCCCAGGAGGGAAGACTGGTTTTGTGGCCCAGACCCAGGACCCCACTGTCCTTTGCAACCTTGATATTCTGCTCCCTGAATCCCAGCTGCTCCAGCTCCAGCCATGGCTAAAAGGGACCCAGATATATCTCAGGCCACTGCTCCAGAGGGTTCAAGCTGTAGGCCTTGGCAGCTTCCATGTAGTGTTAACCCTGCGGGTGCACAGAGGGCAAGAGTTGATGGTTGGCAGCCTTTGCCTAGATTTCAGAGCATGTATGAAAATGCCTGGCTGTCCAGGCTGTTGGCTGCAGGGAATAGCCCTCAAGGAGAACCTCTACTAGGCCAGTACAGAAAGGAAATATGGAGTTGGAGTCCTACAGAGTCCCCACTGGGGCACTGCCTACTAGAGTTGTAAGAAGAGGGCCACCATCCTTCAGACCCCAGAATGCTAGATCCACTGACAGCTTGCACCACACACCTGGAAAAGCTGCAGACACTCAACACCAGCCCATAAAAGCAGCCAAGGGGCCTGTGCCCTTCAGAGCCATAGGGGTGGAGATACCCAAGACCTTGGGAGCATATCCCTTGCATTATTGCGGCCTGGATGTGTGACACGGAGTCAAAGGAGATTATTTTGGAGGTTTAAGATATAATGACTGCCCTGCTGGGTTCTGGACCTGCATGGGGCCTGTAGCCCCTTTGTTTTGGCTGATTTCTCCCTTTTGGAATAGGTGTATTCACCCAATGCCTGTACCCCATTGCATCTTGGAAGTAACTAACTTGTTTTTGAGTTTACAGGCTCGTAGGCAGAAAGAACTTGCCTTGTCTCAGATAAGACTTTAGACTTGGACTGTTGAGTTAATGTTGAAATGAGTTAAGACTTGAGGGACTATTAAGAAGTGATCATTGTATTTTGCAATGTGAGGAGGACATGAGATTTGGGAGGGGCCAGGGGTGAAATGATATGGTTTTTATTTGTGTCCCTGCCCAATCGCGTGTGGAATTGTAATCCACAATGTTGGGAGACAGGCTTGGTGTGCAGTGATGGATCATGGGGGTGGATTTTCCCTTTGCTGTTCTCATGATAGCCAGTGAGCTCTCATGAGACCAGGTTGTTAAAATGTGTACAGCCCCTCCCCTTTTGCTCTCTTCCTCCTTCTTCAACCATGTAGGATGTGCCTACTTCTACTTTGCCTTCTGCCATGATTGTAAGTTTCCAGAGGCCTACCCAGTCATTCTTCCTGTACGTCCTGCAGAACTGTGCATCAGTTAAACCTCTTTTCTTATTCAGTCTCAGGTATTTCCTTATAGCAATGTGAGAATGGATTAGTATGGAAGTTTATGTATCTCATCACAGTAAAGGCCATATATGACAACCCACAGCTAACATCATACTGAACAGGGAAAAGCTGAAAGCTTTTCCACTATGATCTGGAACAAAACAATTATGTTCACTTTCACCACTCCTATTCCAAATAGTATTGTAAAGCCCTAGTCAGAGCAAATAGGCAAGAGGAAATATAAATTACATCCAAATTGAAAAGGAGGAAGTCAAACTGTCCCTGTTTGCAGATAACATTATTTGAAAAGAAATCTAGAAAGAAATTCTGTTTTTAATAGCTACCAAAAATATAAGACAGGAATAAATTTAATGAAGGAGGTGAAATATCTCTACACTGAAAATTATAAAACATTGATAAAGGAAATTGAAGAAGATAAACATAAATGGAAAGATATCCTGTGTTCCTGGACTGTAAAAATTAATAATGTTAAAAGTTCATACTACCCAAAGTTATATGCAGATTTAATGTACTCTCTATCAAAATACCAATGACATTCTTCACAGAAATAGGAAAAACAATTATAAAATTCATATGGAACTACAAAAGATCCCAAATAGCCAAAGTACTCCTGATCAAAAAAAAAACAAAGCTAGAGGCATCACAATACCTGGCTTCAAAATATACTACAAAATTATACTAACTAAAGCAGCATGGTACTGGCATAAAAAAAATAGACCAGTGGAACAGAATACAGAGCCCAGAAATAAATTAACACAACTACAGCATAGTAAATTTCAAAAAAAAGGTGTCAAGAACACACAATGAGGGAAAGACAGTCTCATCAATAAATGATGCTGGGAAAATTGAATATCCCCATGCAGAAGAATGAGACTGGATTTCTACCTCTTACTATATAGATAGATAAACTCAAAATACATTAAAGACTTAAATTTAAAATAGGATGAAAATATAAAACTACTAGAAAAAAAAAAACAAGATAAATGGTTTACCACACTGGGGTGGGCAAGAATTTTAAAAATAAGACCTCAAAAGCATAAACAATACAAGCAAAAGACAGACAAATGGGATTACACCAAACTAAAAAGCTTCTTCACAAAAAAGGAAACAACTAAAAATGTTTACATGACAACCTACAGGATGCAAACTAATATTTGCAAATTATCCATCTAAGAATGAGTTAGTATTTCGAATATATGAGGAACTTAATTCAACAGACAAAAAACCAAATAACCCAATTTTTAAAATAGACAAAAGACCTTCATACATATTTCTCAAAAGGAGACATACAAATGGCCAATAGGTACATCAAAAAGTTCTCAACATCACTATTTATTAGGGAAATGAAAATCGAATTTATGGGATACCACCTCATTTTAGCTAGAATGGCTATTTTCAAAAAGACAAAAGAAAACTAGTATTGGAAACGATGTGGAGAAAAAGGGACACTAACATACTGTTGGTGAGATTATAAATTAGTAAAGTCACTACAAAAACAGTATGAAGGTCTTTCAACAAAAACTAAAAACAGAACTAACATATGATCCAGGAATACTGGGTATATATCCAAAGGAAATAAAATCAGTATATCAAAGAGCTATCTGCACTCTCAGGTCTATTACAGCACTATTTACAATAAGCAAATATGGAATCAACTCAAGCATCCAACAGTGGATAAACGGATAAAGAAAATGTGGTAATTATACACAATGGAACACTATTCATCCCTATGAAAGAATGAAATCCTGTCATTTGCAACAAAATGAATGGACCTAGAGGACATCATCTTAAGCGAAATAAGCCAGACACAAAGAGACAAATATGACATAATCTCACTCACATGTGAAAACTAAATAATAATAATCATAAAGAGAGAGTTGATATCATAGAAGTAGAGAGTAGAACAATGATTACTAGAGATTGGGAAAGAGAAGTACGGGGAGGACGGAGAGAGACTGGTCAAAGGGTACAAGGTTACAATTAGATAGAAGGAATAATCCTGGTGTTGTTGCAAAATAGGGTGATGATGGTTAATGGTAAGGTACTGTATATTACAAAATAGCTAGAAAAGAGGCTTTTCAATGTTCTCACTACAAAAAGAAATGATAAATGCATAATGTGATGGATGTGCTAAATACCCTGACTTGATTATTATACAACATACATATGTATTGGAACATCAGCATGTACTCCATGTAAATGTATATATAAATGTATAATTACAATGTGTGAATTTAAAAAATCCTTAACTTAAAAATTGTAAGTCAGACCATGTTACTCTTGTCATCAGTAGCTTCCAATGGCTTCCCATTGCTCTTGGAATAAAATCCAAATCCTTTGCCCTGGCCTAAATGCCCGACATGATCTGGCTTCCACCTACTTCTCTCTACTTCATCTCAGATACTTTCCCTCATGGCTTCCTTTCCAACTATAGAAACTTGCCTTTTTTTTCTGTTCCTTAAACTAACTAAGTTCTTTGCTATTTAATGATTTTTAGACTTAGATGCATTTTCTCCATTGAATACATTTTCCCCAGGTCTTCACATATTCAACTTTTGGGTCTCAGCTTAAATGTCACCTCTTTGAAGACACCTTTCCATGCTATTCCATCAGATGTTGTTTCCTCTTGTCACTCCATCTCATTTTCCCATTTGTTTACTTCCTGGCATTTGACAAGGTCTATAAGTTTCCTGTTAATTGTGTATTTACATGTGGTTAACAATTCTTATTCTAAACAATGTAAGCTCCACTAGGGAAGAATTTTCACCAAATACTTTATGCTACTTCCACCCCTGAGAGACCCATTTCTATGAAAAACTTGGAAGAAACTGTTGAACATTCTTTTATAAATTCTGGCTCTGTGTGGAAACCCCTTATCCTCAATGGGACTGCATACTCCTGTTTACACATCTGTAAAGAATGTGTGAATCCAAATGTCATTGTTTGTGGGATATGGGTTATCATAATAGGGCCACATCCAAGGATAATAAAAGTAGAACACTCTTATGGGTATAGGGAGGGGGAGTGGATAGAGGATTTTGTTGAAAAAGTTATTTCATACTAAAAAAAAAATTAACCCCTTCAATTGTAATCATTTTATACTGATCACAGTGCAGCTACCATAATGGTAGACACACAAGGCCTATTAGAGAGTTGTAATTGCTGAACAGGATAACATAAGAGAAGATGTTTCTTTGGGAAAAGTTTCTGGAGATGAGACTATAACTGTTTTGAAGATAGGGAAAGGCATGTTATCCTGTGAAAAGCATGGTTAGAATTCAGCCACTACCAGACTTGTCCGTGCCAGTACAGTATTTCGCCTAAGTTTCTGGAGTAGATTCTAACTGGTCTTCCTACTTCCATTTTTGCTCACTAGAATCTATGCACAATAGCCAGAGTGATCTTGTACAAATTTAAGTCAAACCATAACACTTATTTGCTTAAAACTCTCCAGTAGATTTCCATCTCACCTAGGGGAAAGTCTTTACAATTTACTAGCTTCTGTGTGTCTGCAGCTCCTCGTTGTCTTTCTCACGTCATCTCTCACGGCTTCCACCACTTGTTTTGTCTCTCCTAACCACACTGGCCTCCATGTTCCTCTGTATCAATAAAGCAGCCTGCCAACTCAGGCCTTTCGGGTTTGCTTTCTTTGGCCTGAATTATCTGTCTCCAATTATATGCGTGGCTTGCCCACACATGTCCTTCAAATCTTTGCCTAAATGCCCTCTTAGTGCAGTCTTCCCTTTAAAATTGGAATCCTTGCATTTCCATGAGGGTAGAGACTCTTCATTAATTCATTTATTAATTCAGGAAATTGATCACTTACTATCTCTAGGAACTTGGGATAAAACAGATAAAAATACCTGCCTTCATGGAACTCACATTCTAAGGCATAGAGATGAAGAGATTTTTTTTAAGTGTGTGTGTGAAGAGGCAGTTGTGGGGAGAAAGAGAGAAAATTGGGGAGAGGAAAAAAAGGAGGGAAAAAGAGTGGAGGTGCTAAAAGTGAATGTGGAGGTTGTAATTTGATATAGGAAGGAGACTTTTAGCCAAGACTTCTTATATTAGTATTCATTACCAATATAATGAGAAAAAAATGAATTATAAAAATAAACATTTTTTTACAATTGAGTTAACACCTAGGTGGGTTTTACAACCTCCTAAATTATCATTGTGTAATAATGTATACTTATTTTAATGAGAAGTTCTATGAAGTTTTTTTATTTTTATTTTTTATTTTTTTAGTTTTTTAAAATTTTATTATTATTATACTTTAAGTTTTAGGGTACATGTGCACAATGTGCAGGTTAGTTACATATGTATACATGTGCCATGCTGGTGTGCTGCACCCACTAACTCATCATTTAACATTAGGTATATCTCCTAATGCTATCCTTTCCCCCTCCCCCCACCCCACAACAGTCTCCAGAGTGTGATGTTCCCCTTCCTGTGTCCATGTGTTCTCATTGTTCAATTCCCACCTATGAGTGAGAATATGCAGTGTTTGGTTTTTTGTTCTTGCGACAGTTTACTGAGAATGATGATTTCCAATTTCATCCATGTCCTTACAAAGGACATGAATTCATCATTTTTTATGGCTGCATAGTATTCCATGGTGTATATGTGCCACATTTCCTTAATCCAGTCTATCATTGTTGGACATTTGGCTTGGTTCCAAGTCTTTGCTATTGTGAATAGTGCTGCAATAAACATATGTGTGCATATGTCTTTATAGCAGCATGATTTATAGTCCTTTGGGTATATACCCAGTAATGGGATGGCTGGGTCAAATGGTATTTCTAGTTCTAGATCCCTGAGGAATCGCCACACTGACTTCCACAATGGTTGAACTCGTTTACAGTCCCACCAACAGTGTAAAAGTGTTCCTATTTCTCCACATCCTCTCCAGCACCTGTTGTTTCCTGACTTTTTAATGATTGCCATTCTAACTGGTGTGAGATGGTATCTCATTGTGGTTTTGATTTGCATTTCTCTGATGGCCAGTGATGGTGAGAATTTTTTCATGTGTTTTTTGGCTGCATAAATGTCTTCTTTTGAGAAGTGTCTGTTCATGTCCTTTGCCCACTTTTTGATGGGGTTGTTCCACCGATCCCACAGAAATACAAACTACCATCAGAGAATACTACAAACACCTCTATGCAAATAAACTAGAAAATCTAGAAGAAATGGATAAATTCCTCGACACATACACCCTCCCAAGACTAAACCAGGAAGAAGTTGAATCTCTGAATAGACCTATAACAGGCTCTGAAATTGTGGCAATAATCAATAGCTTACCAACCAAAAAGAGTCCAGGACCAGATGGATTCACAGCGGAATTCTACCAGAGGTACAAGGAGGAGCTGGTACCATTCCTTCTGAAACTATTCCAATCAATAGAAAAAGAGGGAATCCTCCCTAACTCATTTTATGAGGCCAGCATCATCCTGATACCAAAGCCTGGCAGAGACACAACCAAAAAAGAGAATTTTAGACCAATATCCTTGATGAACATTCATGCAAAAATCCTTAATAAAATACTGGCAAACCAAATCCAGCAGCACATCAAAAAGCTTATCCACCATGATCAAGTGGCCTTCATCCCTGGGATGCAAGGCTGATTCAATATATGCAAATCAATAAATGTAATCCAGCATATAAACAGAACCAAAGACAAAAACCACATGATTATCTCAATAGATGCAGAAAAGGCCTTTGACAAAATTCAACAACCCTTCATGCTAAAAACTCTCAATAAATTAGGTATTGATGGGATGTATCTCAAAATAATAAGATCTACCTATGACAAACCCACAGCCAATATCATACTGAATGGGCAAAAACTGGAAGCTTTCCCTTTGAAAACTGGCACAAGACAAGGATGCCCTCTCTCACCACTCCTATTCAACATAGTGTTGGAAGTTCTGGCCAGGGCAATTAGGCAGGAGAAGGAAATAAAGGGTATTCAATTAGGAAAAGAGGAAGTCAAATTGTCTCTGTTTGCAGATGACATGATTGTATATCTAGAAAACCCCATTGTCTCAGCCTAAAATCTCCTTAAGCTGATAAGCAACTTCAGCAAAGTCTCAGGATACAAAATCAATGTACAAAAATCACAAGCATTCTTATACACTGATAACAGACAAACAGAGAGCCAAATCATGAGTGAACTCCCATTCACAATTGCTTCAAAGAGAATAAAATACCTAGGAAACCAACTTACAAGGGACGTGAAGGACCTCTTCAAGGAGAACTGCAAACCACTGCTCAATGAAATAAAAGAGAATACAAACAAATGGAAGAACATTCCATGCTCATGGGTAGGAAGAATCAATATCGTGAAAATGGCCATACTGCCCAAGGTAAATTCAATGCCATCCCCATCAAGCTACCAATGACTTTCTTCACAGAATTGGAAAAAACTACTTTAAAATTCATATGGAACCAAAACAGAGCCCACATCGCCAAGTCAATCCTAAGCCAAAAGAACAAAGCTGGAGGCATCATGCCACCTGACTTCAAACTATACTACAAGGCTACAGTAACCAAAACAGCACGGTACTGGTACCAAAACAGAGATATAGATCAATGGAACAGAACAGAGCCCTCAGAAATAACGCCACATATCTACAACTATCTGATCTTTGACAAACCTGAGAAAAACAAGAAATGGGGAAAGGATTCCCTATTTAATAAATGGTGCTGGGAAAACTGGCTAGCCATATGTAGAAAGCTGAAACTGGATCCCTTCCTTACACCTTATACAAAAATTAATTCAAGATGGATTAAAGACTTAAACATTAGACCTAAAACCATAAAAACTCTAGAAGAAAACCTAGGCATTACCATTCAGGACATAGGCATGGGCAAGGACTTCATGTCTAAAACACCAAAAGCAACAGCAACAAAAGCCAAAATTGACAAATGGGATCTAATTAAACTAAAGAGCTTCTGCACAGCAAAAGAAACTACCATCAGAGTGAACAGGCAACCTACAAAATGGGAGAAAATTTTTGCAACCTACTCATCTGACAAACGGCTAATATCCAGAATCTACAATGAACTCTGTGAAGTTTTAAATGTGCAGGCTCTGTATCCCAACTGACTGGTTTAGAATTTCATCTCCTACTCTTACTAGCTGTGTGACCTTAACACATTCTACTTCATTTCCTCATCTGAAAATAGTAGTATCTACTGTATTTTTTTTAAACTTCTCAAATTTTGAAATAATTTTAGACCAACAGATAAAATTGCAATAGTAGTAGAGAAAGACCTTCTATATTCTTTACTGAGCTTCCTCTATTGTTAAAATATTACATAACCATTGTGTTTATTAAAATTAGGAAGTGAACATTGGTATATTACTATTTACTAAACTACAGATCTTATTCAAATTTCACAATTTTTTCCACTAATATCCATTTACTGGTCCAACATCCACCCAGAATCCCACATGGGATATAGTTTCCATGTTTCCTTAGTCTATTTCAATCTGCAATATTCTTCAGTATTTCATTGTCTTTTCTGACCATGCCACTTTGGAAAAGCATTGGTCAGATATTTTGCAGAATGTCAGTCAACTTGGGTATATATGATGATTTCCCATGATTAGAGGGAGGATACTCCTTATGCATAGAGTGCAAAAATAATGTACCCTTCTCATTGTATTATATTAGGCAGCAAATTAGGCAGTAGTACATGATGTTAATATGTCATGTGATGTTAGCTTTGAACATTTAGTTAACCACTTGCTTTGTCTGCCCTTAGCCACAATGGTCTCCTTATTCCTCTGTATCAAGAAGGCAGCCACTGACTCAGGACTTTTGAATTTGCTTTTTAAAGTCATATCTATTGAGGTGCCCTACTTTAAAGTTGCCTTCATGGAACTCACATTCATGGAACTATTTTCCCATTTATAATAAATATTTTGAGGGAGATACACTGAGACTATGCAAATATCCTACTTCTTCTTAATCTTTCACCCACTAATTTTACTATTTATTGGTAATCTGGCCTGCATTACTATGTTAGTACTCTAATGATGACTTTTCTATTTGATGGGGTTGTTCACTAGCTTAAAGAAGCAAAATAATGTAAAAAAAATTTAATATTTCATGTTAAATATTTGTTTTTAATTAATGAATATTCATAATGGCTACTATTTATTTAGAGTTTACTAAATGCCAAGTGCTGTATTACATATTTTATTAGTATGACTTTGTTTAATCAACACAACAACTTTGTGATGAAGGTACCATTGGTATCCAAACCGTATAGAGGAAGAAAACGAAGCATAGACTAGTTAAGCAATAAAACCAAGGAAAGTCTTTTAGTCACTGAAATGAAAAGACATTTTTGGGAAATCTTCTATGCAGTCTGGATCTCAAAACAAAAGAGCATTGAGAAAGGCACATTATTTCTGTAGTGTTCTTGCCAAAAATGCATAATGTAAATCTAATCATAGGAAGACGCCAGACTAACACAAATTAAGCAATAATCTGGAAAATAACTGACCAGCCCACTTCAAAAGACACAACTAGCTTTTATACAACCCTTTCACATCCAGTGTCCTATATTTGTTTCTAATGGTGCATAATCAGGAAGCCTACAAAGCCTACAAAAGGGAGATGTTTCTGCCCTTCAGAATTTCACAGTTAAAAGAAATCCAAATACCATTAATAAGCATGCAATTTTATTTATTCATTGGAGTAAATAAAACAGTTCAATTCTGAGAGAGAAATTAGATAATTTGAAAGGTAAATATTCAATTTAAAAAAGACTTCTTGGGCAATACATACTTTTCTTAGAATGACCGATGGTCCCTTAGAGATAAGTCTGATAACCACAGAAATCTTGGTGAGATATAGTTTATGTAACTGTTAGAACCTAACCCCTACCTTGTATGTTCTCCATAGTCAATCCCTACCTTTCACTTTATCTATGAAAGTAAAAGGCAGCAAAGGATATGGCTCTGAGAAGGGTGGGGATGATATGCTTGTCACAATTCTGGGTCATAAAAGCAATTATAATTTTCTGATTTAGGCTACATCAAAAATGCTCCTTTGTCAAAATGGATGCATTAAAATGACTGATGTGCTCAGGCTTATAATTTCCTCCCCTTGTCCTCATCTCTGCAACTACTGCCAGCTCCTATTCTGTCTACTTCATTGCTTATCTAAGATTTTAAGTTAGTGGAGAGACTGTGACCTTAATTGAGTTGATGCTATTGTGTGCAGAATTCTGTTTTGTTAGTGGACAATTCTATTTATTAAACGTTATTTGAAAGAAGAGAAATGAGAGACGAAAGGAAAGACCATACTTTCCCAAGTTTAAAAGGTATGATGAAAAATTGCAGTCCTTGGAATTTCAAAGCTTTTTAAAAAATAATTCTATAGTTGTTCTGCAATAAAGTCTTTTTCTGAAATTCTAGTCACTCTAAGTGGCTTTGTTTTTCAAAAATGAGCAAGAGAGAGACTGCCTATTGAGCAAAATATATAAATTTTAGCCTACAAATGCTGAAATTCCATGGATATTTATTTTATTTAAATAAACTTAAAGCTGACAGAGCTCCCATTCTTCTGGGCTGGTGAAACAGTCAGTTTTAATCATTATTGGGGTTCAGTGCTCCTTGTGTTTGCAACCATTCAATGTCTTGTGCAGCAATAAGGGAAGTCACTGGTCATTGGTCTTTCTGGTTTCAAGATGTGTCTTTGTTCTGGTCTGCAAATAGCCTGAAGTCTGGAGACTTTCCAGCTCTCAGGCCTTATATGAAGTGTGTGGCTCTTTGGAGAGTCTGAACACCACTATACATAGGATAGCGCCTCTGGAAACACCATGTACTTTATACAACTATCTGTTCTCATGTCTTAGTTGTTCATCTCTCTCTTTTTTGCTTCTTTTTGCCTTCTGCCCCTGGGTTTCTACATAGCTTCTCCTTTCTACCCTGAAAAAGTTCCTGTGGCAAGAAAATACTTACATGTTTATTCTCCTGTTTAATGTAAAAGAGAGAGAAAAACGGGGGAAAAAAAAAAAAGCCCACACAAATACTTCTCGCAAAAATTATCTTTCCACCTTTGCCTGGAAAAATAAGGAAAAGAGCGGCTATGCCTTCAATTTTTATGTTTGCAGTGCTTAGATGTACTTAGACCAGATGATGAAAACTCTTAGACAATTGCCACATATCTGGCTTGGGCAAGAAGTGTAGCCATTTATTGACATGCTTAGCAAAGCAGAGTGAGAGGGTTTGAGGAGGTATAGTAAGATTTGGGCATTTTGAACTTACAGTGCTGAGCAACATTATTGTGCCTTGTCCAGCAGAGAGGTGAGTATAAAGTTCACAGAAACAGTGAAGAATGAAGACAAAATTATAATAACTGAACAGTGCATATGCGGTATTTAAGTCCAAAAAAAAAAAAAAAAGAAGCATGATTGTATCACACAAAGATAGCATGGGAGTTACCCCCGGAATTTATCAGAGGAAATGTATTATAATTCAAGTTCACCTAGAATCTAGTTTTGTTATAGGTAACCTGTTGTTATTCATTCATTCATTTAACTATTCTTACATTCAGAAAATATTTACTGAATACCTATTACATGTGAGCCACCATTCTGAGGATTAGTGATAAATCCCTCGTTTACATTCCAGTTGGGAAGACAAAATAAGTAAAACAAATACTATATCAGATGTAGATAAGTGATGTGAAGACAAATAAAGCAATGAGGATAATAGGGAATGCTAAGGTGGGTAGGGGTTAACATTTTAAAGAGACTGTTCACATAAATTCTCACTGAAAAGGTGATGCTGACACTAACTACTGATGAGCAAAGGCCTAAAGGGGGTTATATGCTTATAGGAAGGAAAAGTATTCCAGGCAGAGGGAATGGCATGTGCAAAGGCCCTGAGGCATAAGCATAGATGGTATGTTTAAAGAAGACTACATTGGTCAACGTGGCTGGAAGAATGTGAGCAAAGAAGAGAGCACTAGAAGTAAAAGTGGGTGGGTTTAAGATCACATGGAACTTTGTAGGATTTGCAAAATCTTTGGTTTTTCCTTTTATTGAGATGGGAAGCCATTGGATGAGTTTGAGGCAGAGGAGTTGACATGATCTGATAGCATCACACTGGTTACTTACTGTGTAGAGACTAGATACACTAAAGTTGAGCAAGAGTGGAAGCTGGCAGACCAGACGTAAGCTATTGAAATTATTCAAGTGGGATTAAATAGTCAAATAGCAGTGTCAGAGATGAGACACATTTGGATTCCAGATAAATTTTGAAGTTGGGGACAATAGGCTTTCCCACTGGATTAGCTATTTTGTATAAGAGAAAGACAAGTTAAAATGATCCCAATATATTAATATCTAGCTTTAACAATGAGAGGGGTGAAATTACTATTAAATGATATGTGGAAATGGAATAGCAAGTTTGGGGTCAGGAGTGGAAACCAGTATTGATTTTGGACATGTTAATTTTTATATGAGTATTAAATATCATATGGGCTGGACATTTCAATCTGAATAAGAGCATCAATTCAGCTACAAAGAGGAACAGAGAGAGGCTGTAGCTGGAGGGAGAAATAAGGTCAAGAGAAAATTTTAAAAAACATACTGGGACTAGAAACATGCTTGTCTGTTGATGGGAAAGATACTCAAGAGAGAGAAAATTTGATGATATTGGATCTTTGATTTAAGCTATTAGATCTCAGAACTAGGTTAGCCACTGATGGATATTTATGAGTTTTTCTTATGAAAAGTAATTTATTGGATTAAAAAACACATGGAATATAGGACATCTTTGTAAGCATATTGCTAAAGGTATTAAAACATATTTCCTTGATAAGATAAATAATATTTCAATCTAGCACATGATATTTGCCAAATGATTGAATCACAGAGGTGGAATGAGCAGGAATAATTTTATGGAGGATGTGCATTTCAGAAGGTCCATGAAACTTGGGTAGGATTTGAATAGACTGGAAAGGGGTGAGAATACAAATGCTAGGGAATGTCTGTACATCACAAAGAGGTAATATGAGATATATCTTGGGAGGGAAAAGGAGGTTCACGTGAGGGACAAGAGGAAAATAATTAGGAAGGGCATGTTTGTAGTAGAGACTGTAGGGTATATAACTTAAAAGCTGTCAGTAAAGGAAGGTATCTCAAGTGACTCACATACTCTGGCCTGGGCCATATTTTTTTCTGAAACAAGTTAAAAATGTACTGTGGGCCTGAAAGGTTGAATAGAATTTTATATTAGTATCAAATTGATGGTCAGATGTAAGGCATGTTAATCTTTCAGATTATCTATAATGGATTTCAAAATATTGCTAACTTCTTCTGAAAGTTAGTAAGACCTGTAGAATTTATGAACGCCATCGACAAAGGCTTATAAAAGAAGAGTAACTAATGTTAGTTCTTGACCTTAAACAGATTTCTGGAAATAGAAATAGTTACATGGAAAGTGAGTTGACATATGACATTTATTAGAAATTATTTTGAAAGCAAATATTCTTTGTAGGTAAAGGAACATATTCACTACAGAAAACCTCTGACACTAAGTTAGGAGGAAGTTTTTTTTTCCTTTATATTGTCATCACTATTATCCGACCTACATGATTGTTAATTGCAACTCTGACACATACAGGAGTGGAGGAAGTTCAACCTGTCACTACTTATAATTCAGGCACACAAACCAATGTGCTCAAAGGAAAATCAATAATAGGAATTAGTGGAGATGCAAAGAAGAAAATGTGGCTGAAGTCTATAATATATTGTGTATCTTGTCCTGTGTCTTTTAAAAATGTAGTTCAGCAGACAGGACTAAAATCAATTATGAAATTTGTAAGCCCTAGCTAGATATTTCTAACTGGTAGAAAGATTGCGTCCTCCCTTGGTGAGAAGCGGAGATTGTAGAACAGTCAAATACATAATGACTGCAGAAGTCAGGCTATGAACATAAATTAAGAAGCCAGGTGGGTGCAGGTTTAAAGGAGAAGGTTGCTACCCAACTGCAGTTGGTTGTTGCCAAGTAATAATGTACTTGGTGCGTCAGACTTCATTTTTCCAAAGAAATAAGAAATCTATAATTTGTAATGGGCAATCTGCCAATTTAAAAATATAGCACATAAAAAATTACTGTGTGAGGAGGACAAAACACATCCATGGAACACATTAAGTCCCCTGGCACTTGGCTTCTCATCTCTAGTTACTTCTGAAGGGGAAATGGACATGTGATCACCATATTATCCTGACCTATACCTTAATAAGGATTTCTAAAACTTCCCAAACACTTTTGCCTAAACCCAATTCTCAAGATGATTTTTTCTCCCTTTATTAAACTCAAAGTTTTGTTCCCTTCCTGTTTTCGTTTGTTTTAAATTTAAATTTAATTGTGTTTCAATATTGGCTCTGCATGTGATAATCAATGTTTTGGGAACAAATTACAGTAAAGTATTGTCAGAAAACTAATAGGTGATAAAAAGAAGTTGTGAAATGTTTTAATAGCCTATCTTCATGCTTAAGGTGACATTGACATTTATCAGAGTAGCATAAAAATTTCTAGGTTTTAAAACATTGTTGAATTATCTTCTATATTTAGCCTTGCTCATCACACCTCAAAAAGACTCTATCTTATAATATGCTCAGCAGAATAAGGACCAGTTCCAGGCTCAAATACGGAATTCCAGTTACAACTCCAGTATAACCAAATATATGCCCAGTCTAAATGCCCACATTCACTAAGCCAATAGCATACAGGGGAAAAAAGAGTTACATAATATTGTTTCTGTTTCCTAATCAGCTTTGTGTATGCTGATTAGGATTGAAAAAGTATGTTGAAGCAGCACTTTCCGGGTACTTAAGTTACAAACTACAGTCTGTTTATCCAGTCTAAGGCCTCTAAAATCAGAATATATAACATCTACTCTTCCATCAATACCTCTCCTTACCCATCCTCACTGATCTAGTTTAGAGTTCATTCTTTTCATTATTTATTTCAAACTGTAAGGTGCACATGAATCACCAGGGGATATTGTTAAAATGCAGATTCTGAAGCAGTAGGTCTGGGGTCAGGTTTGATAGTCTGTTTTCCTACAAACTCTTAGATGCTTATGTGGAAGGTCCAAGAACCTACTCTTCCCAGAAAGATGGAATATTTTTTAAAAAGTCTGTCTCCCCTACTAGAATATAAATTCTAAGCACGGAAACCAGGTCTCTATTGCATCCCACTATACCTCTAGCATCAGCACATAGTAGTAGGTGGTTTAAATAGTTGCTGCATGAAGGAATTCTGCCCTGCTGAACAAAACTAGGAGATCATCACTAACTGGCAAGGGAGATGGGCAAGCAGGCAAGGGACAGAGTTCCAAGTCTTGCTACTTGGCCACCTAAAGCCAACTGGTGAGCTGTAAGGTACGGCCATGTTTCTGGCAGTAGATGGCCCATCTTTCCTCAGGATGTCTGCTTCTTGGCCACCTAAAGCCAACTGGTAAGCTGTAAGGTACGGCCGTGTTTCTGACAGTAGATGTCCCATCTTTCCTCAGGTTGTCTTTGAGAATGGAATGAAAATACAAATGCCTAGAAAGAAACTATATTCATCACTTCAGAAAGAACCTTTCTTCTATGGAAAATCTCTAGAACAGCTTCTCTTTGAGTCTTTTACTATCTATGATTAAAAATAGCCACCACTTCCTGCCAAGAATTGCAATAAAATCAATAAGACCTTGATGATCTATCTTGGAGTGTCATTTATTATATTGATACAATCATTTTTTTTCTTTGAAGGGCTCAGCTTTTGAATCTGTGATTGGTATGTCTTTGGCCTTATGAGATGAATGATGAGATAAAATGTGTGAAAAATGAAACTTCTCTAGTGGCAAGTGTAAGTGACTCAAGAGTTATGCTGGAGAATGGATCATTGCTTCACTTCTACAGTTTAAAAGTTTGTAAAACCAACCATGGTTACTGCAGTATTACATGGTTATCAGGTTTCAAAAGTTTGAGACCCCTGCAATGAAGGCCATTAGAAAACATGAAATATTATTATTACAGACAGATTATGGACCATCTTGCCAACAGCTGACACTGATCTTTCTACGTGAGCAGTAAGTTGAGTGGGGAAAGACATGGGAAGCCTCAGGCAGAATTATATAAAATATCTTCCATCCTTGGTGCTTACTCATCAACAGTTAACCTAGCAAATCTAGAACTTGGTTGGCATAAAATTAAACATTCCCCAAATGGCTCCTGAAATGATGAATGATAAAATTATTGCTCTATGACTTGAGGCAAAGATATCTAACCCTAAGTGCAAATAAAACATGGCAAATTGATAATAATATTTTTAATGAATAATATTATGAAATTAGAATAGTGAGAAGTTTTATTATTGCGTTTTTTTCAACATCTGTATTAGCCCATTCTCAGCCGCTATAAGGAAATACCCAAGACTGGGTAATTTATAAAGGAAAGAGGTTTAATTTACTCACAGTTCCACAGGGGTGGGGAGGCTTCAGGAAACTTGCAGTCATGGTGGAAGGGGAAGCAAACATGCCCTTCTTCACAGGGCAGCAGCAAGAAGAAATGCAGGGCAAAGCAGGGAAAAGCCCCTTATAAAACCATCAGATCTCACGAGAACTCACTCACTTTAACAAGAACGGCATGGAGGTAACTGTCCCCAAGATTGAATTAACTCCCACCAGGTCCCTCCCATGACATGTGAGGATTATGGGAACTATATTTCAGGATGATATTTGAGTAGGGACACAGCCAAACCATATTAATATCTTTATTTTTTATTCTTCTTTTTGGCTGCATGGAATATTTCTTAAATAGTTAAAGTACTATGTGTCATTTTCCAATTATTATTATATGTTTTAGACAGCTTGTTAAAAATGTATATACATTTCCAATATACTTAACGCACTATCAAGCCCTAAAAGTAGCCGCAAGAAGTACCATCCCGTGGGTCTATACATTCTTTAGCAGGACTATCTTTTCCTATTAGAAATTGGAGGCATTTTAATAAAAGGGAGAAAGGAGTAGGTTTTAGATTCTTGTTAAGCTAAGTTTGAGTTCTCTCTTGTCATTTACTGGTTAAATGAACTAAAGAAATGTAAATAAATTTTCTGAATCTCAACTTTTTAATTTTTAAAATGGACAAAACAATAGTTACATGACAAGATTGTCAGAAGAATTAAGATAAAATTGATAAAATACTTAACAGAGGGTCTTGTAATATATTAAATGTAATATAATATGTATAGGTTAAAATTGTATCATTATAAAAGATAATTCCTTAATCATAACAAAAGAATTCCTTTATTTTCCCTTTATAGATGTCCTCTACAAAACAACCTATTGCAGTTTTTGCATTATTTACACTTTTAACCTGAAGACTGATCACTAAGCGATGCATTTAATGTCTGTTGATTTGAGCATTCACTATGTGCACTAGGTAGTGATGGTATTGCGAAAGAAACAGCAATATTTTGCATCATTCTAAGAAATTAGTACTGAAAACAATTAAGCAAATAAAGCAACATGATCTGTAAATAAATATTAAATAAATAATAATATTCTCAAACTATAATTGAAAATAATAGTGGCTTCAGAATAGGGAAAGTTCTGACTGTGGTGAATAGGCTTTAAGCCTGGCTTTGAAAAATGCACAGATGGATAGAGGAAAGGGGACAATCCTGCCAAGTTGATGAAGAGCAGAACTAAAGAAGAGGTTCGAATGGTATGTTTGGAGGTCAATGAGTGTATTAGTCTGTTTTCACACTGCTGATAAGAACATACCTGAAAGATTATTAGGTTGTAATTAACATATGAGAAAATTATGGGGCCTTCTGAAAACCATAATAAACCTTACATTTTAGTACATATGATAATGACTAAACATATACATCAGATGTCTTTTTTCTCTCAGTTCCTGTGTATGTACATGATATCTATATTGCAAATATTTTTAACGTGTATTTAAATGGTTATAAAGCCCTGCACTCTTTCCATGCCTTGAACTCTCATCCCATCCTTTCTCAAGGAACCCATGCACATATTATTAGTCAAAGTTCTCCAGGGAAACAGAACCAATCGGATGGAGAGAAATATACCTATATCTATTTATCTGTCTATCTACCTATCTATCATCTATCTGTCTATATATTTGGATATGTATGTATATGGATCTTTCATTATATCTAATATATATATATGCACACATATATATGTGTATAAACACACACACACGTATGTTATAAAATAAGAAAATGGCTCACATAATTATGGTGGCTGAAGTCTTATGATCTGCCATCTGCAAGCTGGAGACCCAGGAAAGCTGATGATATCATTCAATTGGAGCATGAAGGCCTGAGAACCCGGAGGTTGGGTGATCAATGATGTAAATCTAAGTCTAAGGGCAGAAGACTGATGTTCAGCTCAAGCAGTCAAGCAGAAAGGAAAAAATTCTCCCTCCCTCTGCTTTTTTTTTTGTTTTTGTTCTATTCATGCCCTCAATAGGATGGATGATGCTCACCCACATTGGGGAGGGCAATCTGCTAAATCCACAGATTCAAATGCTAAATCTCATTTGGAATGATTCTTACAGACACACCCAAAAACAATGTTCAGCCAAATGTCTGGCACTCCATAACCCAGTTAAATTGACACATAAATTAACCATCACAATGTACAAACACTTAAGCAACAAAGACATTCCTGCCTTTGCATGAGACAGACGAGGCAGGGCTTTACAGTGCACAGTCCACAGAAAACATCTTGCAGCCTCACTGACATGTTGGTCCTACAAAGTCCCGTAGGCCATATTGCCAATGGAGCTAGCAGTGGGAACATTTCTTTCCCTTTTCAAAAATAAGTGGCATCAAGTCCCCTCCTTCTCTTATAGATTTCTCTACTTTTGTCCTCCAATTCATGCTACTTTACCAATTCAAGTTGTTTTATCTTTATTCTTCAGAACACTTAAATAAGCCCATGCTGTTTTAAAAATATCTGAACTCCAGGCCGGGTGCGGTGGCTCACATCTGTAATCCCAGCACTTTGGGAGGCTGAGGCAGACAGATCTCCTGAGGTCAGGAGTTCGAGACCAGACTGACCAACATGGAGAAATCCCGTCTCTACTAAAAATACAAAATTAGCCAGGTGTGGTGGTGCATGCCTGTAATTTCAGCTCCTCTGGAGGCTGAGGCAGGAGAATCGCTTGAACCCGGGAGGTGGATGTTGCGGTGAGCCAAGATCGCGCCATTGCACTGCAGCCTGGGCAAGGAGAGCAAAACTCCATCTCTCTCTATATATATGAACTCCAATCTATCACCAGGCTCAGAAAAACCGAGCATCTTCTAGTTGATTTCATCTTAACTCCTTTAGAGGTTAATGTGACTATTAACAGGTTTTCCTGGATAAATATTAAAAGTACTATTATATAATGTACAGTATATCATATTAACTTTGTAAAATCCACAAATAATTTTGGACTTCTGACCCCAAGCATTTTACCCAGGGATGTAAACCTATAGTCTAATCCTCTTGAATAGGACCTTGAGAGTGTCACCTGACTCCAAACGAATTCTCAAATAAATACATTGGTGTTCCTCAGAAAATTCTTATAAATAAATCTTCCCTTTCTTTTCTTTCTTTCTTTTTTTTTTTTTTTTTTTTTTTAATGAGATGGAGTCTTGCTGTGTTCACAGGCTGGATGGAATGCAGTGGTGTGATCTCAGCTCACTGCAACCTCCACCTCCCGGGTTTAAGTGATTCTCCTGCCTCAGCCTCCCGAGTAGCTGGGACTACAAGGGCATGCAACCACGCCCAGCTAATTTTTTGTATTTTAGTAGAGACAAGGTCTCACCATGTTGGCCAGGATAGTCTTGATCTCTTGACCTCGTGATCTGCCCGCGTAGGCCTCCCAAAGTGTTGGGATTACAGGTGTGAGCCACCGGGCCATGCCAAATCTTCCATTTCTTACATAACTTTACGTCTGGGTAATGCTACATCGTTTAAAGGTCATCTTCATATATACTTTCTTGTTTGAGCCTTTCACGAAACACGCATATAAGTATTCAAGATAATTGTGTTCTTTTCCACTTTATAGGTTAGAAGGGTGGTATTTGGAAATTTTGAACAAACAACTCAAGTGCAGCTGGACAGTAAGTGAGAAAAGTCACTAAAAGAGTGAAGGGAAACTTTGAAGGCTTATGCATAATCATAATGTGCAAAACCTGGAATATCAGTTATATAGCTTAACTAGCCCCCCCAAAAAATCTTATTGACTTAAAAAAGCATCTTATTATTATCATTATTATTATTAATTATCTGATTCTTTCAGTTGATTGTGCAGTTCTTCTGCTGGTCTCACTGGGTTCATTGATGT
The DNA here is from genome assembly GCF_028885655.2 of Pongo abelii. Lineage (NCBI taxonomy): Eukaryota > Metazoa > Chordata > Mammalia > Primates > Hominidae > Pongo > Pongo abelii. The sequence continues at coordinate 93,344,612 of NC_071991.2, forward strand.
GATTGTAGCCAGTAGGTAGCTCAGCTGGGGTAGGTTGTGCTAAGGGTCGGGGGGGGGGTGTGGTCTCACTAAAGCCTCAGCTGAGATGGATGAAGCCGAGGCAGCTAGGATCCTCTCTCCATGTGTCCCACCTCCTTGGCTTCTTCAGAGCATGGAAGACTCAGTAATTTCCCAGGCTAGCCTGGTAACCATATACCACATTCTGATAATATATTTCTAGTTTACAAGTGCATTCACATCTTTTTCTAATTTAATTGTCACAACAAACCTGAGAGGTAGTAATGTTAGTAGTATTATTTTCTCTGTTCTTACAGTTGAGGAACCTCAACATCTGAAAAGTCAATGACTTACCAATCCAAATAGCTATAAGAATGCAGAGCTAGGATTTAAAACCAGACATCGTCAACAGAAAAAACCTGAAGTATAAGACATGCACACGTGTACCCTTTCTCCAAAGAGTGGGTTCTAAATTCTAAAGTCCATTTATAAAATGGTTGAATAAATAATGCTGATCATCTAAGTTATAACTTCATGACATTAATATTTTTCGATTTACAAGTATTGTAAAGTGACAAAACTAATTTTATTACTTAATATTTTATACATTATATGTCTATAGGAACAATTCTAAATACGAGTTTTTCTTTTATTTAAATTACAGATACACTTTGGACTAAGTATAAAGGAAAAAAATTGATGTTTCAGATATTAAGAATTCAAAATTAAATTTATCAAACTTTTCACTAAAATACTTCTCATGATTTTTCTCTCAAAATTGAGAAGCCAGTTTATAATCAGTTGTAACCTTACTTGAATTTCTTCCCCTCTAGCTGTAAATCCCACTTTAAAGTAGAGCTAACAAAAATGGCTGAGAGCAGCAATTCAGAAGCAACTCAGCCTTAACAAAAAATGAAGCGTTGGATCTTAAGCCACTGCAGGTTCTTGCTCCACTGAATGAACACAATCCTCTCTCACCTTCTATTAGGAAGGAATATTAATTAAAGACCTTCATATGCACCTATATAAAAATTATAAGCCATATTGTCTATAGTTATACAAGTATATACATTCATACATACACGAAAATGCATGGACTTTTAAACATACAAAGGATGAGAATAGCTTGAGTTTTATTACTCATTACATCACACACAAAAGCAGTTAGGGGTATTAATACACACTATGTCATTTTTTTCGGCATTTGTTACAAAAGATGTTAGCATTTGGTTCCCTCATAAGAGACTGCATTATTTTTGTCATTTTTTAAAAATCAGTTGTAATTATTGGTGCTTTTATACTGTAAAACTACAAATTTACTTTGGAAGGTAGAAGATCGAACTATGTAATGATTATTGCAAAAACCTGGACTTACTTTCTGAGCAACTTATTCGTTTCTGTTTGATTTATTTATTCATTCTCTATTGTTACCTAACCTCAACAGCTGAGACATTAAGTTCACATTCTGAGGAAAGGTAGGTAACAACATTGAGGCTGCAGATTCAGTGCTGAACAGTCCCGTCTAAGAAATGTAACAGCAAGAAAAGTGTAGGAGTGACAGTCGAAAGTGGGTCTGAAAAAGTGGTTATTATGATAACGTGCTGCTAACCAATTGTGTGACTGTAACTTAACAGTCACACATTAAATGAACTGTGTGAGGTTCTTCTGTCCACATTTGTTAAAAAAGGGGCGGGGGAATAAAATCATGTTTTCAAAATTTCATACTAAAACATTTTAACTTTTCACAATCTCGATATTACTGCAGAACCCCACGTCCACAACTTCCCATAATCCTTTATTATTGTGTAGTCCCTCCCTTTAGGGAACTAGTTATAAGCACTCAAAACCTTAGCTGCTTACTAATATTGTATCATTTTAAATAATCTAATTAACAATCGAATTGTTCTGTGAAAGTTCTAAATGAAAAGAGCCATTCTTAGCTCCCTTGGGAAATGTGCCTAAAGGTATCAGGGTTTCTCCTGCTAATCTTCAGTTACTTGAACCCTTTCCTAGAATGTTTTAAAACCTTCTTTTAAAGAAAATAAATGAAACTACAAATCCCAGGAGCCAAAGCTGAAAACAGACATTTCCTCTCCTGCCCCTCCCGCCCCCTTTAAATCTAGGAGTTTAGTAAGCTAAAACTCAAGTTGAGGCATCCTGAAATATGCCTGAAAGAAACGTCGCTTGTTTCTTCCCTGTTTTTAGCCGAGCGTTCACTGGGCTCCTTTAAATCGGTGCTGAGAGCGAGGAAGGATCCGGACCGACGCAGGATGGGGTGGGCGTGGGCCGCGGGCATCACCTGTTCCGAGAGGCGCCTGCGCACTGAGAGGGCGCGGGCGAGGAGGCGGTGCGCGGTGGGAGGGGCGGACGGCGCCCGGGTGGCACCGCTCAGATCTGCTTCTCCCCGGCTCGGGGCGCCGAGGCGGCGTCCGGGAGGCGTCTTCTGCAAAGGTTGCCTGGCGCTGTCCAACATGGAGGAGGCACCGGCAGCGGGCGTTACCTGCGAGCGGGACTAACCCCTGCCTGGCGTTCCGGGCGGCAGTGCCTGGTCCGGAGTCCAGGGACTCGGCTGCCTGCACGCCCCGAGGCGGACCCCGGCTCTGACTGCTCCCCTGGCCGTGGGCTTCTCGACTGGGACGCGGCGCGAGGAGGGAGCGCGGCGGCCCCGAGTCTCCCTGAGCCATGGGCAACGAGGCGAGCTTGGAAGGGGAAGGGCTCCCCGAAGGGCTGGCGGCGGCCGCAGCGGCTGGAGGAGGAGCTAGCGGGGCGGGGAGCCCCTCGCACACCGCGATCCCGGCCGGCATGGAGGCGGATTTGAGCCAGCTGAGCGAAGAGGAGAGGAGACAGATCGCCGCTGTCATGTCAAGGGCGCAGGGGCTGCCCAAGGGAAGCGTCCCCCCGGCCGCTGCGGAGTCGCCTTCCATGCACAGGCATGCACAGCATGATGTATATGTCCGGGCATATATGTACAGCTTCCCGTGCACATATGTGCCAGCCCGTATGTGCCAGCACGGCGGTACATATATGTCGCCTCCGTTCATTTTATTCTCCCCAGTGGGGTGGCCATAGAGAGATCCTAAGCCTTCTGATGGGCGGAATAAAAATGATGCATTGTAGAGTTTCTGGTGGGATAGTCAAGGGTTACATTCTTGGAACTGTGATTTTAGGTTGTGATTTTTGGCCTTTTGGAGCCCTTCCCCTCTAGGATGGCGTGCAGAGACGCCCTCCAGTGTTTTACTAATCTGGAAGTCTTCCATTAATACAACACGGACGTGTTAGGAAATGGATAGAGCTGGGTGTTTACCTGTCTCTGTTTAAACCTCTTGGCCATTGCGGGGTCTTTTTCTCTGTGAATGATGTCTAAATATTTCTGTAACTTTAATCCCCTTGTAGGTGATTTGTCCTCTCTTGCCACCCCACCCCCAGAGGAGAGCAGAAGCTGTTTAGGTAGAAGGAATAGAATGAATATACCTTTTATATTCATTGAGGAACCCTAAAATATGTGTGGCATTAAACAGATGGTTTGGTCACAGCAGAGCAGGTGCTGTACATATATTTCTAAATTAGCATATGCTATTTTTAAGCCACTGCTCTGTTTTATGCAAAAGTGGCCTTCAGTTTAGGGAAGAACATGTGAATTTTATTACATTAGAAAATAATTTTCAATACATACTTTTAAAAACAAAGCAAATAAATGGCAACTTGCATAGGCAAGTATAAGAGCTAATCAGTAATATGAATATATTCATTTCCGCCTGTAACTCTCCATTTTCCTTCATCCCAATAGATTAGTTGTTTTCTAATTAGAGTACTAAGAGGGTATAATCATTGTGCCTGCTTTGCCTTTCTTATTGTAAACAAACCCTTTAACTTCGCACCCTCTAGTAGAGAACAGTTTTCTGTCCGTGGTCCTGAAACAATTCCTCTTTTATGACAACTGAAGGCAAACCTACAATTTTCATTTGAGATATTGTAAGCACGAAAGAACTGGATATATAGGTGTAGATCCTTATCCTCCACTTTATAAAAGAAAAAAAAATTAACTTAGTCACTATCACGTCAGCATAATTTTGCCAGATAATTATAGGAGAAATGTAAAATGTTTTATGGATAGTGACAATATTTTCACATAAAATCTTAAATGCTTAAAACCTACAAGGTAAAAAGTCTGTTTATCTTGAAACCACTAGTACTAGTGAAAACTAGCCACTTTATGTTAAATATGTTTTTGTGTTTTTAAACTAGTACTCTATGGGGCTATTTGGAAAAACTTTCTTGTTCTCTTATCCAGTTTATGATATGTACTGTTTTCCTCTACTTGATGAAAACTTGACTAGAAAAAAAATTTAGTGTTCATTCACTAGACTTTCACAGGATAATAACAAGGTATGATACTTTTATTAGCCTTTTAGAACTGTATGCCAGATCTTTTATATTTTTTCCTAAGAGGCACAAGCAACAGGTCTATCATGCTGGTTACCAATACCAGTTACAGTGAGATCTTTTATTTCTAGATTTCTAACTTTTCTTCTGTTTAGAGGGTGGCTGAGAAACATTATTTCCACCTATAACACTGTTGCTTCATGCAGTATTTGTATCAGATAGTATACTTTTAAAGCTCTCTATTGATAATTTTATTATGGTGGAAATCTTACCAATAGTTAGTGTGTGGCCCAAACAGTATTGGTGAAAACTTCATCCAAATACTAAAAAATAAACAATAATTTTCTGACCTTTGCAACTTACTCTTATATTTTACTGAAAGATTTCTATAAAAGGTACATAACTTTTTTAAAGTTATTTTCCCTACATATGATTACCAAAGAAACATGTGGTTTATCACTTAGACTTTTAAAGTTATAGAGTTATGTAAATTTAATTAATATAGGAAGGCATACACAAATGATTTGAAGTTTTAAGCATTTAAGTGGTGTGAATTGAACATAGAATTTTAAAAATAAAGATTGAGAGCATGGGTTTTTATCCTATTGATTTTAACCAATTCATAGCAAATTACAAATACTTCTCAATCAATGTGTCTCATGTTCCCTGCCTTTAAATAAGGCTAATAATAGCTATCTTACCTGTCTTAGAGAGTCCATTGAGGATCAGTTAAAAGTTGACATGAATGTTTTTGTTTGAGTTGTAATTTACAGGAACCCTACAAATATAAAGAGTGGTAATATCAGTATCAGCAATGGGTGACACTGTCACTGATGGCTACAGACAAATTGTTGAATTGTACATTGTTTTTGGGTTATTTTGATGTGGCAGTTTTCTTTTACATGTGGAAAAATCAGTTCAATGGAGTCTAAACCACCTCCTCTGCCCACAAACCAGGAGTGAGGATACCAGATTTCTGTGACTAACTAGTTTTATGACCTTGAATTAGTCACTTAGCTTCTCTTAGTCCCTATATCCTGGGACTTAGAGCATAAATGCATAGATATTCATTTATTTATATAATATATAAAAATTAACAGATAGTCCCAAAGTTGCTTATATTTCTAATATTATAAAATTTTATGTGACTCAGCACTGTCAAGTGTCATTGCTTGTTGTGTTCCATTTATAAAAGATTTTATTATCTCAGATGCTTTTACATTCCTACATTTGCATGTATGTTTTCCTCATCTTAGGGGAAATATTTTGTTTTCTGCTAACATTTGAAAGAAAAATTCTAATCTAAGAATGACAATAGTAAAATGAAAAGGGAGGTGTAGTACTAAATATAGGTAGTTACAAGCTAGCAGTAGAAGACAGGTTACAAATGAAATATTCATGGATTTTTTATTCATTGTAGACCCAGAGAAGTGCAATTTCATTACTTTTTCTACTCATTCTATTTACAGTTACAGATATATCATATGAGAAGGGCTTTATTGAAAAAATTTCTCTCATTAGTAGAATATTTAATAAGAATTCTGACTGAACTGATTATTTTCTTTACTACTTTCAGCCTCCCCTACTGGGCTTCTTCCTAAAGGTACAGGCCAAATCCAGGTTCTAAAAAGAATATGGAATTTATCCATTTATATCTCAGAAGGCCTGTAGAAGAATTTTAAGTGAAAGCAATTCAAGAAACATTAAAGTAAAATGAATACATGATATATTTATTCCTTGGTTCACTCATTGTTAATTATCCACTTATTCATTAATTCATCAAATATTAATGATCAGCTACTAGTTGCCAGGCTTGGTTCTAATGATGCAAAGATAAGTGAAATATATCCTCTCTCTCTCTAGGAGTTCACAGTCTAGTATACAAGGCAGAGATTGCATTTTAATCACTTTTCTTTTTAGCAGTAAAACTGTTATGCCTAACAAAATTTCACCAAAAGACAACAGCACCTTTACATTTTTGTTTGGTATTGACAATTTTTTCTCCTGATTTTCTTTCCATTTCCCACTCAAAGATCTCTGTGTTTTACTTTTATTTACATAGTTATATCAACTAAAACGAAATTTAAATTATAAGACAGTCTTTAGGGTTATATGCCTATTTTCTGATGGGGATTCTATAGTAAACTACAACTTATATTTGTAGGAAGTACATGCAATTATAATTCCTGGTGCAAGCAGCTTGCTTTCAATTCTGCTGTTTCTGATTATCACAAATATTTGACATTCATGAAGTTTTTTTTGTTGTTTTGTAAATATGATGGATTAAGTGAAATATTAAAACAATGATTAAAATAAGTTTAGTAGTATTTTCAAGAGAGAAAAATTTACTATAATTAAGGTAGTTTTTTTTGGTACTCTGTTTAAAGTTAGATTTATAGGACTCTGTACAGGGAAGTTATTTAAATAAAATGCCTAATACTCATAGGATTGCCATACCTGTAATCAGCCCTAAGCATGTGCTGTTCAAGGGAATGGTACAATATATTAAGTAAATATAGAAGATTTATAGAATAATGTCAAGGTCTGAATAGTGTACTATAAAGAAATGTTCAGAATGATTTTCTCCAAATGGAAATATGTAGCAGTCCATTTTAAGAGCTAGCTTGGAACTATTGGAATTAACTAGGGTAACACTTTTAGTTCTGTTTAAGTAAAGACTTCAGAGACATGGTAGAATATATATATTTTTGTAAACTTTTCCTTGGAGGAAATTGCAAAAATTCAGAATCTACTTATTTGTCTTTTACCAGAAAATCACTTTATGCATACATTGCCATTTATAGATTATTTTCTTTTCTTCTAAGTGTTTGCTACCTAGAAGTAATGCTTCTTTGCTTCTTTCTGCTATCCCTTACATCCTGACCTGTACTCAAATTTCTATGTCAGGAAATTTGGAAAAAGTTAATTCATAAGAAGTATTGAATATGAAATAAAATATTTGTAGTCTGTCTCATTAGCAGGTAAATTTTGATAAACCCAATTAGAACCTATAAATCTTTATTCTCATATTGTATTTTAGGTGCTACTAAGTTACTTTCTTTATTCTTGTTTCCTTTAATTAAAAAGAAACATTTTTCAAAATTTAAAAACCTCATATATCAAACAAAATACTTATAATCTGATTTTCTCCATAATTCTAATTCAAAATATTCTTTTAGCTGCAACTTTATCAATAAAGTATGAATTATTTTAAAAGTTTCTGTATTTAATATGACTTGGCTAAAACAATAGATGATATATAAAAAATAAGAAACTCCTCTATTTTAGTATTTAACCATAGTCATTTAAAATGTATCATGTTTCCAAGGCTGTTTTAAAAAATACGTCTTATATATTTATCTATGAATTAAGATATATCTTGAAAATTAACTACTTGCTACATTTAATCTCAATGTCAATAATAAATTAGATTACTAATAATCAATCAATGGCATTAAAAGATAGTGTAGCAAACACTGAGTAAGATAGATATATGGATACCAAGATATATCTCAAGATGATTTACGCATCTATTATACTTCCCATAAAAATTTCGGGTTAATAATTAGTTATTTTTTTAAAAAGATAACACTGATCTTCAATAATAAAGATGGGGTTGTTCCTCAAGAATGTCTAAATAGTGAGTGTAGAAATTCTCATTCCGTAAGGTTTCATAAGGACAATATTTGATGAATAGTGCCTTTCTAGATGGAGGCATGGGGATAATCCCCAGTCACTCTCTGGGACTGTCATGATTTTAGGTGCCCACATCTGTGTCCCAGTCTCTCCTGATCAGTGACCTGGATCACTAGAAGCCCAAGTAAAATTAAATAGATTACAAACTTTTTAGCATTCCTGGGAAAGCATCATGTAAATTCCATTATCAGAAACTCCCCTTATTTCACATTGTATTCCCTATTTAGTTCATGTAAATTCTCAAAATGAAATTTTTAAAAAGTCTCAGCAGACTCCTACATTTAAAAATGAATATTTTTAATTCTCAATGCTGCTCGCATTTGGAAGACTTTTTTATATCAAAAGACCATAACTTTTGATAAAAAGAAAAAAATACACTCTGTGAACATGTATGCCTTATAATATGACTTTGTATTGATTTATTGAGGTTTTAATTTAAACCTTTATTTAGTTAAGTTTTAAGGCCAGATTCTATTAAGTGCAAAGGTAAATTACTTTTATTATAAGTATTTTCTAATTATATATTTTAATTTTTATCACTCATAAGAGCAAGTTTTTTTTTCTTCACTTCCTTGTTGAAAATCTCTACCCATTTAAAGAAAGAAAAAAAAGCATTAAAAGTTTTATGATCACTTAAAGGATGCTACAAAAATGGGTTCTAGTTATATTTATACATTCATAATTTTGAAGATATAAGCAATAGGTTTTTCGTATTACTTTGATTTGAAATAATTTCCATTATTTTCATTTCATTTTTTTTTTTTTTTTACTCTTCTAGGAAACAAGAGTTGGATAGTAGTCATCCTCCAAAGCAATCAGGAAGACCCCCCGACCCTGGGCGTCCAGCTCAACCTGGTCTCAGTAAAAGTAGAACTACAGACACTTTCAGGTCAGAGCAGAAATTGCCTGGGAGGAGTCCTTCCACTATTAGCTTGAAAGAATCAAAGTCCAGAACTGATTTTAAAGAAGAGCACAAGTCTAGTATGATGCCTGGCTTCCTCTCAGAGGTTAATCCTTTAAGTGCTGTCTCCTCTGTTGTAAATAAATTCAACCCTTTTGATTTGATATCAGACTCTGAGGCATCCCAGGAAGAAACCACCAAGAAACAAAAAGTGGTTCAGAAGGAGCAAGGAAAACCTGAGGGAATCACAAAACCTCCTTCACAACAACAGCCACCCAAGCCGGTTCCTAAGCAGCAAGGACCTGGTAGGGATCCACTTCAGCAGGATGGCCCTCCCAAATCAGTATCTTCTCAACAACCAGAAAAAATTAAATCACAACCTCCAGGTACAGGAAAGCCAATTCAGGGTCCTGCCCAGACTTCTCAGACAGACCATGCAAAATTGCCACTTCAACGAGATGCATCCAGGCCTCAGACTAAACAGGCAGACATAGTAAGGGGAGAATCAGTTAAACCCTCACTGCAAAGCCCATCCAAACCACCTATTCAGCAACCAACTCCTGGAAAACCTCCAGCACAGCAGCCTGGACATGAAAAATCACAGCCTGGGCCTGCAAAGCCCCCAGCTCAGCCCTCAGGGCTAACAAAGCCACTGGCTCAACAACCAGGGACAGTGAAACCCCCAGTCCAGCCACCAGGGACAACAAAGCCTCCAGCTCAGCCTGTTGGTCCTGCTAAGCCTCCAGCTCAGCCGACTGGGTCAGAGAAGCCTTCATTGGAGCAACCTGGGCCAAAGGCCCTAGCTCAGCCGCCTGGAGTTGGAAAGACTCCAGCTCAACAGCCAGGGCAAGCAAAGCCTCCAACCCAGCAGGTGGGGACACCAAAACCCCTAGCTCAACAACCTGGGCCACAGTCTCCAGCTAAGGCACCTGGGCCTGCAAAGACTCCAGTTCAGCAGCCTGGGCCAGGAAAGATTCCAGCTCAGCAGGCAGGACCCGGAAAGACTTCTGCCCAGCAGACTGGCCCAACAAAGCCTCTTTCACAACTGCCTGGCCCAGCAAAGCCCCCACCTCAACAGCCTGGCTCAGCAAAGCCCCCACCTCAACAGCCTGGCTCAACAAAACCCTCAGCTCAACAGCCTAGCCCAGCAAAACCCTCAGCTCAACAGCCTGGCTCAGCAAAGCCCCCATCTCAACAGCCTGGCTCAGCAAAACCCTCAGCTCAACAGCCTAGCCCAGCAAAGCCCTCGGCTCAGCAATCTACAAAACCAGTAAGCCAAACAGGATCTGGAAAACCTCTGCAGCCACCAACAATGTCTCCATCTGCAAAACAGCCTCCTTCACAAGGCCTCCCTAAAACCATCTGTCCGCTTTGCAATACCACTGAACTTCTGTTGCATGTTCCAGAAAAGGCCAATTTTAACACATGCACTGAGTGTCAAACCACTGTCTGTAGCCTCTGTGGTTTTAATCCCAATCCTCATTTAACGGAGGTAAGTGCATTTATTCACTGAGTCCATACTCTTCAGCCATATCATCGTCTTACACAAATGATGCTTAACTAAACACATATATGACATGATGGCATTGTCTTTCTCTGGATTCTCCCCTCCTTCCTTCGTTTTGTTTTCTGCCAGTTGTAATTTTTTTTTTAACATTTCTCTGACTAGAAGCCTCAAACATTGCCACAATTTCTGAAAATTTGACATATAAGACAAATTAAATTGATTGAAAGATGCTAAGCATCTACTCATTTCACTCTGTATGTAAGACCCACAGTTATTTAGCATACAATGATATTGCTTTGACTTTTACATTGGTGTTCCTACCTATCAAAATTTTGGTACTCATAAATGGTATTTATATTTGTGTTAGAAAAAAATGTGGACAATGTTTTCAAATTCTGAATACAATTTTAACTTAAAACTGAATATAGTTTTTTAACCTCCACATCCCTTATCCCTGCTAGTAATTCTGATATATCAAATGAGGGTATGTTGAGAGTCCTTAATAACAGTATTAAATCATTTCACAAAATGAAGAAGTTGTTAGAGCAGGTTCAGAATGTATGGGTGACTTCTCAGATGACAGTTTATATTTCCTAGGCTTGAATCTGGGTAGCCTTATGTTTCCAAGGGTTAGCTGGGTAACAGCTAACTGACTCATCAAATTATAAAAAGGTTAATTGTGATATAGATGAGTACAAGTTTGTTTACTCAGATTGAGGATAGAAGAGTAGTTCTCAGCAAGTTAACTGACTTTATTAATATTAGTTTGGCATGAAAAGGCCTGGAATAATGTAGCATTTTAATAGGTAGAGATTGAGAGTTTTTTTTTTAGGGGAAGAGACAAGAAGATACAAAGCATTTTTAAAAACTCAGAAATTCTCTGGCATTAAGAAATGAAACAGTGAAGATGGTAAAAAGAAATGGGCAATGAGGTTTGGAGATAGGTTAGAGTCAGACTTTGGCTTTCCACATTTAGTAGGTAGTAATCAGCATATAAATAGAGAAGAGGTTTAGGCTCTAAGAGAGTATGAGGGATTCATTTTTTAAAGAGATCTAATAGCCTCTACTTAATGAGAAGTCACAGAAATCATTTAGGCTGTCTGGAGGACAACTGTTAGTGGGCTATCTGTGCATTACATCTGCAAACAGCCCAGGATGTAACTGACAGCAGACAATGAAGGATTATGTGATTTAAATATCCCTGAGATGTGAAGCTTGTATACTTTTGTTATAAATGAAATCTATCATGATAATATCAATAATGACGATCATTGGTAATTTATGTTAATGTGGATACTTATGAAAAATGATGCAAATTTAAAATATGTCAACTTTTGGTTGTTTTCTAAAGTAACTTTTACTTTTTTAAACAAAAGTAATATTGAGTAATTTAACTTTTCAAATAAATAAACATTTACTTATAAAACTACAATTAATAAGAATATGCTGCATTTGACTTATGGAAGAAATCAGATTATAAGTAGTTTATATATATACACATATACATATACATATGTTTATATATACATATATATACATGTACATATATTTTTATATATACATATATATATGTAGCTTTTTAAGCCTTGGCAAAATATGTTTTTCCCCATATTATACTCTCCTTATAGGAATGTGAAGTAATAATGACTTCAAATGATAGATGATCATTTTATAGTGTTTGGATTTGTCTTGGTTTTGTGGCAATTTACAAGGCAGAAATACGCAGCTGGAAATTTAAGCTGTATATGTTATTTCTACATCCAATATAAGAAAGACAGTTATTATTTGAATACCTACTATGTGGAAGATATTCTGTTATATGCTTGGTGAGATATAAAGATAACTAAAACATGAATGTTGATCTTAACGATTAAAAATCACGAGATAAGACAATACATGCACACGAGAATATAATATATGTGACCAGGTTATAAGAGCTGTGAGAGATATGAATAAATATCATGGACTTCAGAGTAGAAAGTGCTCATTTCCAGGGGATGAGATTAAGGAAAACTTCATGGGGAAAATGGCATTTGAGCTGGGCATATAAGGATGGGCACTATTTCAATAGATATAGGACATGAAAGGGTGTAATGATTTGGGCCCAAACTTGGAGCTACAAAAGTACAGAGTGTATTTTAGGGAGTCAAGAATAAATGTAGGTTAGCTAGGGTGTTGGAAAAGACATGGGCAATGAGATTGGAGATAGGTTGAAGTCAGAGTTTAGCCTTACACATTTAGCAGGTAGTGATGAGCTTTCTACTTTTTGAAAGGTACCTCAATTAATATGATATACATTTGATGGTTCATTGTACTAATTTGTATCAAATGCCTAGTTACAAAGCATTATTGAATGCTATCGGAGAATCAAATATTTGTTAGATATGCAGTCTTCTCTCAACTATACATAGGGGAAATACAAGTTGCACATAAAAAGAACATCTATATATTTATTTCTATAAAAAGTAACTTTGGGCTGGGCACTGTGGCTTATGCTTGTAATCCCAGTACTTTGAGAGGCCGAGGCGGGTGGATCACGAGGTCAGGAGATTGAGACCATCCTGGCTAACAGAGTGAAACCCCGTCAATACTAAAAATACAAAAAATTAGCTGGGCATGGTGGCGGGTGCTTGTAGTCCTAGCTACTAGGGAGGCTGAAGCAGGAGAATGGCCTGAACCGGGGAGGCGGAGCTTGCAGTGAGCCAAGATTGCACCACTGTATTCCAGCCTGGGCAACAGAGCGAAGCAAGACTCTGTCTCGAAAAAAAAAAAAGTAAGTTTGTATAGGGCTTCTCAGTTCACAGAGTCCTTTGTTTTATTAAAATTAAACTTCCTATAATTTTGTGGACATATATGTTTCATCTCTATTATACCAATGAGGAAACTGGCATTCAAGTAGTCACTATAGTTAGTTTAGTTGTGAGGATCACCCAGATAGTATATTCCCAAACAGAAGCCAGTCATTCGGATTCCAAATCAGTTTACCTATGGTAGGAAGAGAGATGAAGTGTTATAGGGTCAAAGGAAGAAACCATCACAATTAGTGGGGGATATTAGAGCCCTCTTCGTGAAAGGTGAAGTATGTGAAAGATAATAAGAATTTGAACATACATAAATGAGCATGGAAGAATCTAGGAACATAAGGGCAGGCAGAGAGGCTCACTAGCTATGTAAAGGAAGGCATTTCCTTATTGACTGAATAAACTTGGACAAACCATTTACATTTTCTGTTACAATGGCACCATTTGACATATGATAATAATAACATGCTCTCTGCCAGACACACTGGAAGATTAACTGAAAATTTGTATGAGAAGGTATTTTAGATACATGAAGTGCTTTTAAAGTTGCAATATATGGCAACACAGAAGATCTTAATATTTGAAACAAATTTGGCCTTTAAATTTATTGTACATTCTTTTTTACATAGATAACAGTATCATAAATTCTTAGATGCTGAGGCAGCCATCTAAAGACATGCGATCAATAGTATTAGTGATATCATTTCATTTTAACTTTCATTGATTTTTTTTCCTATAAGAAAAAATGCAATCAAAAGTTCCAATTCTGAACTCTAGAAAGGCATCTTTTCTAATACTGCCTACCAAATGGCCAGTTTCTCTAACTCCTAAATTTTATGGAGGTCAGAATTGAGAAGTTAGAGCTCTAGAGAGAGGCTGTAAGCTTCTGTTACAGGAGATAAGGTTTGATGAAATTTTGGGGACAACCCGCCACTTCTGTCACAGTTGTGGTGTAAACACCATAACTTTTGTATGTATCCGTGGAAAAGTAAATCTGCATCTTCCAAAGAGGATGTAACACTCTGGGTCAAGTTGCCCTCAAATGTTCAGATTGAGTAAACAATTTTTCTATGCAAGATAGAGACAGAAGCTGGACATCCTTTGGTACAATTGCATGAATTTATTATTTTCCAGCTTGATGTTTATATGCATGTAACTCTTTGCTTGCGTAATGTGTGGGTGAAATAGATACACTTAACATTTCTTGAAAAAGGAAGAATTTCTCTAACATTTTTTGTTACCAGTCTATCAGAATTATGACTGTATTTGCTTGTGACCATCATGGCTCTCTAATGACTACCAGATCTAGGAAGGAAGGAAGGAAGGAAGGAAGGAAGGACTAGATAATTAGCTACACTCAGCCACAAGCTTTAGGGAAGGGGACGTGTTTACTCCCTTAGTTCCAAACTCACGAATCAGCACCCCTGGACCCAACCCTGCCACGCATGAGCACTTTAGGCAACCCAAACATCTATGTGAAGAGGATCACCTTTAAATTAACTGCCTTCTCTGGAGGCTATCAAGATGTATGCTGTTCCAAACAAACCTTAAGAATCCACTGGCTCCAAGCCTAGACCTTTGATGCCTAGACCTTGACCAGAGGGATGTATAGCAGTATCTCTTCCTGTGGCCCATTAATTGAATAAATCTCTCTAATATTTGTCCTCTCTTTGGACTTGCATTTTGACACAGAACCTGAACGTTTGCTTTCTAATTGGAGGCAGAAGTATATTGTTTGTTGATTTACTTTATCTCTTTTGGTATGTAGCCTCACTCAAGATATATTTAGGAACAGAGATCTAAAGGCCTGTCCCTAATGTTTGGTAATTTTCCCAACTCTTATTAAATTTCATAATAAATGAAAAATGACTCATCACTTTTCAGAATGTTGAAAATGAACCAAATGTTAGGGATTAAAATGGATTTAAGTGAAGTTTTCTTGTCATTTTTTTTTTAGTCATTATGACACATATATAAGTCTTTTGGCAGAAGCCAGATATTTTGTCTAACAAAACCATAGCCACCTTTAATGAGCTAAAACAAACAAACAAAAAACTCCTTGACTTGCATATATCAACTTTCATATAAACTTTCTTCACTTAATAAACAAAACAAAACAAATAATGACTGAAATTCTTCAGTTGGGTTAAATGGCTTAACTGGCCATGACCTTTCGGTGGATAATCCTATTGCATCTTATTTTTCTAGTTGTTCAGAAGAGCTGGTAGAAAATAGCGGAGCTATGCCAAATGTCAGGAGGCTGGAATCTGTGGAGAGAGAAAGCCTGTAAGACATTCCTGATGGTGAAGTAACTGGAAGAACTTTTAGAAAAGAGGATGTTCTCTTTTTAGTTGCTTGCTGTTTTTAGCACAAATACTTTTTTTTAACCTTAAATTCTAAGCAAAAACTGCCACACAGTTCCTCTTAAAAAGGAGGACTCAGCACACAAATGCTCATCTCCTCTATCTTCAAGTCCCACTTTTTAAAAGATTTAAAGTACAGTCATTCCAAGAAATGTGAAAGAGCTCCAAAAACATAAGTTGGTATGTTGAAGAATTCCTTGAAGGTAGAAAGAAAATGGAAAGGAAAAAGAGCTGAGAAAACCACTGTCCAAGTGGCTACTCAGGAGACCTCAGAGAAGCCCTAACTTGGAATCAAAAAATATAAAAAGCAGTAGTGGGATGTGGTAGTAATGAAAGAATAAATTTCAGAACTGCAGTAGAAACAAAAGGACAATTGGTCTCTTTCTTAATCTTCACTGGGAAGACAAGGTATAGGAAGAACCCCTTCAGGCTAAAGCCAGAGATTAATCCACAAATGAAAGGGTGACCTGCCTGAGGAAGGGCTCCCATGAGAAAACTAGGACCTTCAAAAAGAAGAATAGAAGTGGAGGTGATGCTTCTCTCCCACAATGGGGTATTGCAAAAAAGAAAACAAATAGAACATTACTCATCTATGAGTCAAATCCCCTAAACTATTACCATCAGAGTAAAACTGTCCTTACTTGGATACTGACCCCCTGCCATCCTGTTTTCTCTCATTCGAAGTAGAGAACAAATGGGGAAGCAGAACTGTCTACAAACAGACAAAAAACTGTTGATTACCTATGAGTGGATTAAGAGCCTAACTAGATATTTTAGCAATAACACAGCATGAATGACATATATGAACTGACAGAAACAATAACAAAAATAACAATCAACCTCATAGGAAAAAATTCATTCTTCAAAGAATGTAAGAAAATTCTTACTATTCCTGAGAGATATGTAAGAAGATATTTTCTGTATAGTTAACATACACAAATTTCAATGGGCTGGTTGAGGGTAAAAAAAAGGAACTCGGTTAATGGTCTAAAAAATAAGGACCTAGAATTTTCCCAGATTGCATAGAGTTAAAAAACAAAAGAAAAGTATTTACTTACTTAACATCTACCATACTTCAGGTATGTTCTAGACTCTGGGAATATGAGAGTGAACAAAGTTGACAAAATCCTTCCCTTATGGAGCATGTATTCTAGTAAGAGTCACAAATAAATAAAACATATGGTGAGACAGATGACAATGTGTTATGAAGAAAATTGAAGTAGAGGAGGGTTGTAGTATGTTCCAAGAGAGGGATGGGGTTGGGTTGTAGGGTTCCCTCACTCCCTTCTATTGGGTGATTACAGTCTGAAATTGATGAGTTACTTGGCAATCTAGAATTTTTAATGGTGACTAAAATTCTAATCAGCTGTAGTCCTAACTGAGGCTGTGGGTCAAGGGTAAGGGTACTAAGGAAGGAAAGGGTGTGAATGTACCCAGGAGTGTGGATAACTCTGAGATGTTTTCTTCACTCCTGCCTGTTGTAATGTAGAGGAATGAGCATTTTATGAAATCCACAGCATAAGGAGCTATTTCTATTCCAAAAACAGGTAATAGTATAATGTTGTCTTATGAAAAAATTCACCTTGGATAACAAGGTAAAAATACATTAGATTTTTAATTTATATATAAAAATAAAATCAAAATCTACTATTTGATATTCTAATGGCTACCACAAGAAAAACTAAAAGCAAAAGTTAATACTGATTGATTCCAGAAAGTAAGGCTTGGTGGTAGTGAGGGAGGCTTTTACTTTTTATGCCATACATTTATGCACTATTTTTTTATTTTTAAATTCATGTTATAACTAAAATTAACGCTGGTATAATTTAAAAACTCTAAATCATCAAATGCTTAAACAAGTATATGATATAAAGGGTTAAAGGACTTGATTCTTCATTTTTACATCTTCATCCTTGGTATTCTTCTTGGTGAAATGTCAAGGATTTTTCATTCTAAATAACAATGAGGATTTGAAATATTTTAAGCCTGTGATGCCAAGTTTGGTCAGTTTCTTTGTTCATTCTTTGCTTGTCACAGCCATGTACGCTTTAACTGGTCCTAATGTTTGCATGAAGCCAATAGAAAAAATAAAGTACTTAGATTCTATGCATATGGTTTTTGGAAAACAAAGTTTATTGGGTTTTTTGCAATTCTCTGATAATCTATATGGTATTGTTCATACTATTTAAAGTGAGAATATCCTAATTCTAACAAAATGAATTTACCTTTATTTAAAGTAGTTTTCTAATTAAATTAAAGAAATATAATTCAATCATTTAAAAACATGTATTATTTATGTTTACAAACACTGTATTTGTTTAGCTCTCATCTTTGATGTGATCCAATTTGCACTGTTTTCTTATGATTTGGATATTCTCTGGATTTATGTGTTGATATACACCTAGGCATATACATTATATGTAATATTAATATTATTATACATACATAAGTTTAATCATTAGAACCAAAGCCTTTTTTTTTTTTTTTTTTTAACCTTCAGCTTTTAAATGACTAGATGTTTCAGGTATCTTTCTGGAGAGCCAGCTTTCATAATGTCTAGTAAGCCTGTTGTTATATATTGTTAGCTTGGTAGGAACAGATGTTCTGCTGTGAAGGCAGATACCCACCATTAAGATCATTTATTGGGTCTGGGTGCGGTGGCTCATGCTTGTAATCCCAGCATTTTGGGAGGCCGAGGCGGGTGGATCATCTGAGGTCAGGAATTCGAGATCAGCCTGGCCAACATGGTGAAACCCTGTCTCTGCTAAAAATACAAAAAATTAGCAGGGTGTGGTGGTGGGCGCCTGTAATCCCAGCTACTCTGGAGTCTGAGTGAGGCAGGGGAATCACTTGAATCCAAGAGGCGGAGGTTGCAGTGAGCCTAGGTCGTGCCACTGCACTCCACCCTGGGCGACAAGAGTGAAACTCTGTCTCAAAAAAAAAAAAAAAAAAAAAGTATTTATTGGATCAGTAAGTGAATATAGTAAAGGGTTAACTTGCTCATTGTTTATATTCCTTGAGAAAGCACACATATCTAACAGTTTCCCCTATTTCACATCTTTAATTTATAACTAAACTAAATTCTCTTGGTATCTTAATCTTAGTTTAGATAAATATAAGCTCCATTTAGAAATAATTCAAATATATTATTACGTTGAAGATAAAGAGGTAAATAATCTGTTAGAAGTTTATACTGGTTATCCTTAAAGTAATAATACTATGAAGTGCATCAGTAAAGTGTCAAACAATATGGGTTCTGGTCCTAGCTCTGCCTGTCACACATGTCCACTCTTAGTGACATGACTATGAATTCACTGAAAAGTATATCTTGTTACCTTTGATAAGGAAGCAACATTTTCACTACAAACAATGTTTCTTGTCTTTATCTTACTTCAATAAGAAAGGAGTTTGGTCTCTTGTCACAGGGAAGAGAGATTGTAGTTTGCACACCATGCATTTCAAACTGTGCACGAGGCACTTTAAATGCATTTCGTCATTTTATGCTCTTTTAATGAGGTAGTATCCACATTTTAAAGATGAGTAAAGAGATTAAGAAAATCAGAGTTCATATTATAAAGTATTTTGAAATCTGCTATGCCTCTTGATAAATTAATCATAAGATGGTGCTTTGGAAAACTGGAAAATATGAGATTTTAAAGGTGGGCAACATGGGTATGAATCCTACCTAGATCAGCTACTTATTTGTTGTGTGATTTGGTCGGGTGACTTTATTTTTTTTTCAAGTGTTTAGTTTCATTATTTGTAATGTGAGAGTATTCGTAAGCTAAAAATCACATTTGGCAATATAAGTGGAAGGGCTCTGAAATTAAAATTGTAGGTAAACATTCATTGTTATTACTATTATAAAAATCTTTATAACATTCTGATAGGCAGATAGGGATAGCACCATCATTATTGACTCCATTGGTAGATAAGAAAACTGGGGTTAAGAATTTAAATGACTTTTGCACAGTCACAGAATTACTTGGCAATGGATCCCATACAAGAAGTGAGATTTGCTGACCCAAAATTTAGCACCTTTTTATAGGAGATCACATTGTCCTTAATTGGATTACTTGATTCACCATACCATTTTCTAAATTTCTAGGTTATGGCAAGTGTATGTATGTGTGTACATTTACATATCCTTAAAGTTAAAAAGAAATTAACATTCTTGGCAGGGATATTTTCAGAATACTTAGTTTAAAAAAATCGAGGTTTGAGAGTACTTGTTTTTGCCTTCATACATACTTCTGTCCAAACCAGAGACTTAGATTGATTCATACTTCTTTGTTCTCTAAGAAAGCTGTGAACTCCTACTCCAAGCAGGCCACTCTGTTCAAAATTGAGGCTAGATACGATGAAGGTCATAACTTTAACGGGCCACTGTCAGAAACAGAATTCAGAGTCTAAAAAGAGAGCCAAATGCTTAGCAATTTAAGATGGAATCTTGTTTGTAAAAGACAATATGAAAAAGTACATATAGATGAGATCAGTTCTCACTTCAATATCAAGTAGTAAAGTACCTTTCTTATTCTTTCTTTCTCTCTAATAAAAAAATCACTTGCAATACAATTTATAGAAATATGACACTTCTACTCTTTGTTCAGCAAAGTAAGCATTACCAGTTGAATACTTAAAACAACTCTTATGAACAGACTTCTACTTATGCAACGTAATTTAAAGAAATCAAGTAGCAGGCTTTACTATGTGAACATGTGATTAGGGTTCTGTAATTGTATTTTTGGGGAAAATTTTTAATGTGTAGATCTTTTTAAATTTATTTAAAGTTTTTAACTTATTGACAGGATAGTTAATCTGTCCTGTAAATGGGTTAAGGAAATAGAAGGAAATAAATGACAATGAAAAATGTAGATAAGATTTGTAAAACATTTTTGAAAATAATGTAATGCAGATTAATCAGATTAATCATGATTTTAAAATCAGATTTTTCTTAAATATACTGTTAAATGGTTATACATATATATATGTAAAATTTTAATAATTGACAGTTGTAAGGAGCATCTATTCACAGAGAGCTAAAATAGGCTAAAGGTTCCTTATGAACATTCTTTTTATAGAGGCCTTAATATATTTAAGGATTTCATATATTTTTATCTTTTTTTTGAGATGGAGTTTCACTCTTATTGTCCAGGCTGGAGTGCAATGGTATGATCTCAGCTCACTGCAGCCTCCGCCTCCTGGGTTTAAGCAATTCTCCTGCCTCAGCCTCCTGAATAGCTGGGATTACAGGCATGCGCCACCTCACCTGGCTAATTTTGTATTTTTAGTAGAGACAGGGTTTCACCATGTTGGTCAGGCTGGTCTTGAACTCCTGACCCCTGGTGATCTGCCCCGCTTAGCCTCCCAAAGTATGCAGATTACAGGCATGAGCCTCTGCACCCGGCAATTTCATGTATTTTTAAAAATATGTTGATTTCCTTCTCAAGTCAACATGCAAGTAATTGGCTTAATTCTAGTGAGCATCTGATTTAAAGATATGCTGCTTTCAGCATATAGAATGAGTTCGTATTTAGACCTTTGATTCTTTTCACTAATATAATCTTTTGTTATTTCTAAATGAAATAATAAGAGGACAATGCAATAAACTATTCAAATACTTCCACAAACACTGTCTAATTGGAACCTTGGATCACAGGCTGCAATATTTTGTGGTAGATCTAGGTGTGTGTTTATCAACTGAGGTGTAAAAGTTTGAATTCACCACGAGAGGCAGTTTAGAAGTGTTAATGCATAATGCATGTAAGTTCAATTTACTGATTTGAGATCCTCCTCTCTTTGTGTAATTGTGATACAGTATGGATACACTTTCATGTCTGTGTACTGTAATTATTTTATAAATTGTGCTTTGGTGAAAGTGTCAGGTTTTTTTTTTTTGGGCAGTCCTGACAAACATATTAAAATATGCTTTTATCACTTGATCCTATTTGTAATGATTTAGAAATGTTATTGCTAGCATTCAGTTAGCATTATTATGGTGAAAAGAGTGCGTATTTAGTTTATGTTTTACAAGGTTTGTTTATGGCTACTGAATTACATAGCAGAAATTATAATCCATGCAATTTCAGAGAGGAGATGTCCATTCAATTTCTGGATGTATTATTTTAAAGAAAATTGTATTATTAAGTTGCTGAGTATGCCATCACAGTTCTGAGGAATGCTAGTGTCTAGTTTTTAACCAAAATAAATTATGCATGAATATGTATAGCTAAAGATGTCAACTACAGTGAGTCATCTGAATCCAAACTGCTGTTGGGGAGTAACTGCCTCTGTGAGGGAGCTCATATGGCTTGAGTAGTCCTTGAGTAGCACAAAACATAATCTGTTATCAAACTTTATCTCAATTTCATCTTCCTAATACTGATTTTTAAAACCTTTAGTCTGGTTGTATTATATATTTTTGGT
This sequence comes from Pongo abelii, assembly GCF_028885655.2. Classification (NCBI taxonomy): domain Eukaryota; kingdom Metazoa; phylum Chordata; class Mammalia; order Primates; family Hominidae; genus Pongo; species Pongo abelii. Next base: position 93,366,686 of record NC_071991.2, read on the forward strand.
ATTCAAAGTAATAGAAGATCTTCAATAAATATTTTAAAATAATATGATGAGAAATAGGAGAAAAGCATTTTGCATAGTTTACCATTAAATAATATCTAAAAATTACTTGCTACCCAACACAGAGGTAAAAGTAAGCTTAAGTGTTTGCTCTTTTTTTTTTTTTTTTTTTGAGGTGGAGTCTTGCTATGTCTCTCAGGCTGGATTGCAGTGGCGTGGTCTCAACTCACTGCAACCTCTGTCTCCCCAGTTCAAGCGATTCTGCTGCCTCAGCCTTCCGAGTAGCTGGGATTACAGGCACATGCCAGCATGCTGGGCTAATTTTTGTATTTTTAGTAGAGACGGGGTTTCACCATGTTGGCCAGGCTGGTTTTGGACTCCTGACCTCAGGTGATCCACCCGCCTTGGCCTCCCAAAGTGCTGGGATTACAGATGTGAGCCACCGTGCCTGGCCGTGTTTGCACTTTTTAAAAGTTTATATGAGGAGACAAGAGGAAACAATTTGAAAATACTGTAAATCACTACATATTTGAATTTAAATGCTGTGGTTCAGGGTATAATGGTACTGTAATAGTTGAAAAACAGCAGACGTTCATTGAAGATGGAATAATACATGACAAAGGAGGAAATTCAATGTGCATTATAAAAGATGGATAGCATTTACATAAACATGAGAGGAGCCCAAAGTTGACTGGGAATCACAACTCAGGTAAGAGAGAATGAGAATACTGCTTTGATGGAGTAAATAGTCCATTTAGATGTTATGGTTTGCAGAAAAGTTTAGTTGTGATGAGTTTAAAAGTAAGAGCCCAACAGGTTTTATTGTACAAAGATAGGAAAATAGCATGATCGAAGAAAATTTATTTAACAGCTGATGTGAACAGTACAAAAAGGAGCAAATATAAATTCGTAACATTGTGTTTGTTCTTTTGATGTTTCATTATTCCAAGTACTATGGCTATGTAATTGAGCAGAGATCATATTATGAATATTACATTGATGTGTTTAAATTTTCCAGTTAGAGTTGCATAGAAGAGAGGATGTTGGTCATTATGCTTTCTGGAATTGTGTGTGTGTCGGGGGGAGGGGCGGGGGCTTCCATTCTGTTTTGAATCTTAATAAATTAATAATAATTCGGAGCAGGAATATGCTTTAGTTTTGAAACCCCCAAATTTTATCAATTCACTTCATTGCTTAGATGTATCAAATTGATTATTTTGAGTCATTGTTGAAGATACACTCTTAAAAATCAGAATATAATTGTTTGGTAATCAATAGCTTTGATACTTTATTTTGAAAATGGCACCATTAATTGATACTCTTTATGTGAAGTTCACAATTAAACCTTCAAGTCGTACTTCTTGAAAAGTCTAAATAGGGTGCTTATGATTATCTATCAACGGCTTTAGCCAATGAACTTGTATTACTATATTTGACACCTCTCATACATAACAAAGGCTTAACAAAATAAAACCGCAAGGATTGAATTAAGCAGACAGCAGTGTTGGAATTATATGCTGATCCACATTAGAATACACAGTCACCTCAGAATGAGCAGAAATCCTGTCTGATCATCTTCTTACCTCCTTTTATATAGCACATTAAATCAGAAGACTAAAGGAACAAATACTTTTATGCCTTTCTTTTGTTCCTTTCCATAGAGATAATTGAGTTTAAGTAGCTCATTAAACAGTTGTATCTTCACACCTTGAATTTCATTTATGCAGCTTCTGTAAGTAAGGCTATAGATAGGGAAAGCAAAGATGGCTATTTTTCCTTATTTGTCATATAAAATCTGGAATTTAGGAAAAGTTCAGGCTTGACAGATCTATCTAAGACAGTTGGATTCTTCCCTTTTAATGTTTGCACATGGAAGTAAGAGTTGTTTCAGGACACACTGATATGGTTGTAGGCTCTCCTGGTAGAGTTTATTCCATTTCTCCCACCATTTGTCAAATGGATGTGGATTGTAGTATAATGTTGGAGAAGCAGTGCCACTTTTGACAGGGCATTTGGGAAGTTCTTTAGGAAACCTTTGTGGAAGCCATCTTCTGTGAATCAGGCATGGCTGCAGAGATTGTCTGCCTTACTTCTCCATCTTCTGTGAATCAGGCATGGGGAGGAAGTGATAAGGACTAAAATCATCTAAGATTTTCATTTATGGCTGTAACAGATGAAAACCCAATCATGCAGAATGAAGGGACCAAGTGTATTACAGGTACTATGTGTAACTGGCAGCAAGTGTCTGAGGCAGGTATGTCTCTACTCAGTATTGGAGATAAAGGTTTAATTTTGGAAGTGAAACAAGACAGTGATTATCTCCAGGCAGGAAAAATATTTATGGCTAGCAGATGTTGTAATTATGAGAGACTCTTCAATTTGAATCAAAATAAGAATAGATTTTCAGTGGCCTAAGGTACAAAGTAGGGTTCTACGGAGAATGGCATGTATCTTGAGAATGCTGTACAGATTGGCTAAACAGTGGGAGATTCACAGTAAACACAGAGCGCAGTTAAATATTTTAAATTAATTTGTTTAATTCAATCTAGTTCAAAAAATGTTTGTGAACATAACTGATGTTTAAGTGTCATTTATACGCTGGAGATTAATAGAAAGACTACCATGAATAAATCTTTACAGTTTGTTGTTTTGAGTCTTTGGGGAGATACAGGCTTGGAAATAGCAGAATTACATAAATACTAGCATAAGAACACCAACAGAATCATATACTTTAAATTTCTTGTAAAAATTTTTACTTTATTTCATGGATAAAGGCATTGAGGCATTGAGGTTTGAAGGGGAGTGGTTGTATTAAACAGGTTACTTTTGGTGAAAATGTGAAGTGTTTGAGAAATAATAATGGCCAAATGAGAGACAGTGGCTTTGGAAATGTGAGAGAACCTTTCACAAGCAATCCAGACCCACTTCAGAATACATCGGAATGTGGTAAAAATATTATGAGATTTTGAACTTGGGTAACTGAGAAAGCAGAGGAAGTATTACTATTCATTGCTCACCCTAAGTGCACTGTGAAAGACCTGACTGACAGCAAAGATGGTTTGTGATGTTAATGCTGGGGCTGGTTATGGACTTTTTCATTTGGTCAATGTGTAGGAAAGATTTTTTTCTTTTTTCTTTTTGTCAGTTGCATCAGGGGCTTGCAAAAGCTGCTGTTTTCAGTACAAGACTGTTAAGTGCTGAAATACAAATCATTTCTACCTTCAACAGATTTGGCCAGTATAATTAAATAAAAAGGAGGTGCTTTCTAAAAAATCCTAAGAGGATAAAAGCTTTTATATAGTGCTAGCCATAGATAATGATTTCAGCCTGTATTCTAGCAGTGAGGGGGAATGTTGATGAATCAAATATCTTTTCTGTGTTGTTTATCAAAGTTAAAATAAATGTGGTCATTTAAAGGACAAAAGATGAGGCGTTGTAGTCTGTTCAAGCAAAGGGTATATTAGGAGAAAAGCAGAATTCTCTCCCTGTGAAGGGACAGTGACTCCTATTTTCCACCTCCTTTTTACTAACTCTCCTAACTATCTGCTTAAGTAGAGATATATCCATGTACATTTATAAACCACAGTGAATCATTTGATTTTGGAATAATGATAGTATAAAATGTGTCCCAGTGTTGATATACATCATACATTAAATATGTCTGGTAGTGTTCTAATTTTACAGTTGTCCAAAGATAATGTTAGGGCATACTGGCTATGTATGAAGCGCCAATGTTCAGATTGCAAAGAAACTTAGAATTTTACTAATGAAACCAAATACATCCCAAGAAATTTTTTAGAGGGAAAAAAAGAGAAACTAGTAGCAAAGTAAAGAATCACCACAATATCATCAGTTTTTTTTTATATGTAGAATATTTATTCAGTTCTTTTTTCAAGTACATCTTGTCTTCATTCATTGTACTTTATTTTTTGTGAAGGTTTAAATTTATTTCTTCTATGTGTTTAGTGATATTTAAAATTTTTATTTAATCAAGTTTATCAGAAAGTTCTGTCAGAAAATATGACGAGGCTTTAATTCTGCCATCTATTTTGTCTGCTGACTATTATCTAAAGATAATTGTTTTCTCTTTTTAAAACAATTTGAATTGGGATTTTATATCATAATTTTTTAATCTCTGTTTTTATTATACTTTAAGTTCTGGGATACATGTGCAGAACTTGCAGGTGTGTTACATAGGTATACACGTGCCATGGTGGTTAGCTGCACCTACCAACCTGTCATCTACATTAGGTATTTCTCCTAATGCTATCACCCCCTGTCTCCCCACCCCCCGAGAGGCCCCAGTGTGTGATGTTCTCCTCCCTGTGTCCATGTGTTCTCATTGTTCAACTCCCACTTATGATATCTACCATAACCTTGAAATTGTCTTATGCATTCACTTGTTTGGTTGTTATATAGCCTCCATCAGGACAGGGATATTTGCTGCTGCTTCTTTTTTTTTTCTTTTTGAGACAGTCTTGTTCTGTCACCCACGCTGGAGTGCTTCTCGGCTCAATGCAACCTCCACCTCCCAGGTTTAAGCGATTCTCCTGCTTCAGCCTCCCGAATGGCTGGGACTGCAGGCATGCACCACCACACCTGGCTAATTTTTGTATTTTTAATAGAGACAATGTTTCACCATGTTGGACAGGCTGGTCTCGAACTCCTGACCTCAGGAGATCCACCCATGTTGGCCTTCCAAAGTACTGGGATTACAGGCCTGAGCCACAGCGCCTGGCCTGATTTTTGCTTCTTTTATTCAGTGGTATTTGCCTTGTAGAAGGTGCTCAATAAATATTTGAATAAAAGAATAGGTATTGTTTATTTTGAAACTACTTTGGTTATGACACTTGTTAAAAAGAATAAAAGCAATTAATGGTAATGGAAATTACTAATCCTGGAAATTTATAATTTAAACTAGTTAATGTGGATACAGATCTTGCATGTAATAGGTATTTTATAGAAAAAAGTCAGTGACTATACATGTAAGAATTATGCCTTTAATTCTATTTTTCTTCTTTAGTCTGGCTGCATGATTATGAGGTGATCATGTGAGGCTATGGAAGAAAATTAATGAGAAAAACACATAGTAGAACAGCAGAGTTGACATTGATAAGAGGGGATATGAGTGAGTGGGTAGATGCATATTTATAGACATATTTCCTTCCATTAAGGAAAATGGAGTGAAAATTTTCTTACATTTTTGCCTGCCTTTTGTCATGGTACTTGCAGAAGTAGCAATTGTTTGTTTTAGGACTTCAAATATTTATATGTATAAAGAGTTATTTATTTTGTGAAATGCTTCAAACATATAGAAAGGTTAAGACAATATAGCGAGTACAGAGGTGTATAATACCCATATTGGAAACAGATATAATGAATATCCATGGCCGTGCGTGGTGGCTCATGCCTGTGTAATCCCAGCACTTTGGGAGGCCGAGGCAGGCAGATCACGAGGTCAGGAGATTGAGACCATCCTGGCTAACACGGTGAAAACCTGTCTCTACTAAAAAATACCAAAAATCAGCCGGGCGTGGTGGTGGGTGCCTGTAGTCCCAGCTACCTGGGAGGCTGAGGCAGGAGAATGGCGTGAACTTGGGAGGCGGAGCTTGCAGTGAGCCGAGATCGCACCACTGCACTCCAGCCTGGGCGACACAGCGAGAATCCATCTCTAAATAAATAAATAAATAAATAAATGATTGAATATCCATGTACCAACCACCCATATTTAACAATATCATAATTTTACTTTGTGATTCAGTTTTTAAAACAGAAGTATAACATTTCAGTTCAAACTGAAAATCTCATTTAACCTCCAAACATAAGTTTACTTTCCATGAGAGTGCAAAATAAGCCTTGTGATACTCGTACATGAGTTTAAATAATTTCAAAGAAGTTTTAAAATGTTTAGGAATGATTAATTCAATTTGTTTTTCAAAAAGAAATTGTTTGAAAATAGAAAATGTACTGTTTGCCAGCTGAACACTTTGCAATTTTGTACTGTGGGAAATTTGTCTGGTGCCTGTGCTCCTTATATTTATATATATTTTTTCATTGTGCAGCATTCTGTACAAAGAATTTCAGTGCCAAATTATTTACATTGGTTATGTTGGGTGGAGAACGTTGGATCATGGCATAATTATATATTCTAAATTACTTTGGTAATATTTAAAATAATCTATTATAAGGAAACATTATTTTAGAATAATAAAAATGGTAAATGTTAAACATAGGTACTTTTAAATTATCTTCTAAAATATGGTATCAAACACAACATCTTTTCACAATAGATGCAATGCAAAAAAGTATTTGCATATTGTGTATATATATGTATATCTTATATATATACAAATCTCTCTCATTCACATGCATACATGTACATGTATATATCACCAGTCAAATATGTACGTTACTTACTCATATTGCTTTTTCAAGTATCTTCATAAAATTTCTAAGGAAACCATGTTTTCTCTGTTAAATCATGCTATTTGTGATCATTTGAGGAAGTGCTATTATTTTTTATTTACTTTGTTAATAGAGAATATCCTATTTCTAACTCAGCATTGTTAACAATTTGTATTTTAAAATATTTGAATGTCACCTGGGAGGGGGAGTAATGCTTTGCTAATTTTAAAAATTAGCAATGTGTTCATAATTTGGCAATCCTACTCTGGGCTGTATATCTTAAAATTGATTATGAGCCATCGATAGAGAAAATAACTCTCATAACTGATTTATGGTATCTAACGTGTTTTATTCCCAGAAACAGAAAACCATTTATAATCTAAGAAAAAACAAGTTTTATGAAAGCTTATTAAAAAAAAACATAAAATTGCTTTTTCTTAAATTATACATGGTTTCCTATTTCTGGGAATAATAAAAATTTAAGTAAATCAAAGGCAAAGAATAACATAATTACCATTAGAAGAAACACAAAGCTATATTTTGATTTTTACTTTATATATTCCTTAAAATATAGGGTACTTTAGTCCCTGAGGAGATTATATATATATATATATATATATATATAATTTTTTTTTTTTTTGAGACAGTCTCACTCTGTCACCCAGGCTGGAGTGCAATGGCGTGATCATGGCTCACTGCAACCTCAGCCTCCTGGGTTCAAGCGATTTTTTTGCCTCAGCCTCCTGAGTAGCTGGGATTACAGGTGTACACCACCATGCCCAGCAAATTTTTGTATTTTTAGTGGAGATGGGGTTTCACCATGTTGGTCAGGCTCGTCTCAAACTCCTGACCTCATGATCCGCTCACCTCAGCCTCCCAATGTGCTGGGATTACAGGCATGAGCCACCACGCCTAGCCCATTAATTATATTTTAATATGATTAAAATATTATATTTTAATATCAATTTATTAAAATAATTTTCTCTATATTTTCTGCTTTGAATGATGAGAGACATAGTTTCAAGTGGCAGTATGCATGTTTTGAAAACATTTTTGTGTTTTTACAGTATTGTCTTGGTGACCATTGTTTTATATTATTTGTAGGTAAAAGAGTGGCTCTGTTTGAACTGTCAAATGAAAAGAGCTCTAGGCGGGGATCTGGCTCCAGTTCCGTCATCACCCCAGCCCAAACCGAAGACTGCACCTGTTACCGCTACATCAGCAGTGAGCAAATCATCCCCACAGCCACAGCAGACTTCCCCAAAGAAGGATGCTGCACCAAAACAGGATCTCTCCAAGGCACCTGAGCCTAAAAAGCCACCGCCACTAGTGAAACAACCAACCCTTCATGGCTCCGCTTCAGCCAAGGCCAAGCAGCCCCCTGAGGCAGATTCTTCGTCCAAGCCAGCCCCTCCCAAAGAACCTTCTGTCCCATCTGAGCACGACAAGGCCCCTGTTGCTGATGATAAACCAAAGCAGCCCAAGATGGTAAAGCCAACCACCGACCTTGTATCTTCATCATCAGCAACAACGAAACCTGATATTCCAAGCTCCAAAGTACAGTCACAAGCTGAAGAGAAAACAACCCCTCCTCTAAAAACAGACTCTGCCAAACCCTCACAGAGTTTTCCACCGACAGGGGAAAAAGTCACCCCATTTGATTCTAAAGCCATACCTCGACCTGCATCAGATTCAAAAATTATTTCACATCCTGGTCCCAGTTCAGAGAGCAAAGGTCAGAAACAAGTTGACCCCGTACAAAAGAAGGAAGAACCCAAGAAAGCACAAACCAAAATGAGTCCTAAACCAGATGCCAAGCCAGTGCCAAAAGGATCACCAACACCCCCTGGCCCACGACCTACCGCTGGCCAAACTGTCCCCACACCTCAACAGTCCCCAAAGCCTCAGGAGCAGTCAAGACGTTTCAGTCTGAATCTGGGAAGTATTACTGATGCCCCCAAATCACAGCCTACAACTCCTCAAGAGACCGTGACTGGGAAACTCTTTGGGTTTGGAGCATCAATCTTCAGCCAGGCATCAAATTTAATTTCCACTGCAGGCCAACCTGGACCTCATTCACAAAGTGGACCAGGGGCCCCAATGAAACAAGCCCCTGCCCCTTCACAGCCACCTATTTCGCAAGGGACACCCAAATCCACAGGTCAAGCACCACCAGCACCTGCGAAAAGTATATCTGTGAAAAAGGAAACAAAAGCCCCAGCAGCTGAAAAATTAGAGCCCAAAGCTGAACAAGCTCCAACAGTAAAAAGAACAGAAACAGAAAAAAAGCTACCACCTATTAAGGATAGCAAATCTTTAACAGCTGAGCCTCAAAAGGCTGTCCTTCCCACAAAACTGGAGAAATCTCCCAAACCAGAATCAACCTGTCCTGTCTGCAAAACTGAACTCAATATAGGTTCTAAGGATCCTCCTAACTTCAATACTTGCACTGAATGCAAGAATCAAGTGTGTAATCTGTGTGGATTTAACCCTACACCGCATTTGACTGAGGTAAGTTATATATATATATTACATATAGAGGTGAGTCTATGGGTTTATTTTGAAATGTTTGGGTGGCCAAATATCTGAGCAAAAAATACATTTGCAGTGAAGAAAATAAACTGATAATCTTAGAAGTTTCAATTACTTATTACCAGCTTAGTTCTTACTAAGAGTTCATGTTATTTGTACTTTCCTGGGTTAATGTTCCACAAGTAAGAAGATGAAATAAGCTAAGTTAAATGAACATCCTAATTACTAAATTAATATAACAATGAGCCAATCATTCATGAAATAAAGAAAAAAATAATAACTTTTGAGGACTATTTGGTTTTCACATGTTAACTCCAGATAAAATGTTCTAATATTTTATTCCCATCTCTAATCCTTCCAGTCTCTGTAATACATTAATAAAAGAAGTTTGTTTGGTTGAATATGCATAAACACCATAAAATCTACTATGTTAAGAACAGTTAAAAACTGTTAAGAACTTTGTGTAAGTTAAAAATTTTGCCTAGTAGAAAATAGTGTTTCAAATATATTATATCTAGGCTTTTTATAATTCTGTTTGAAATATTATTTGGCATCCATATGATATGGCACTTTACTAGGAGCTGTGGAAAGAAAGATATATGGATTTCTATAACTAACATGAAGGGTTTTTTTAATGGGATGATAAGAATACTTTTTCTGCAATGTAAATGACTAAAAAGCAGAAGACGAATTTCTAATATAGTTATAAAAATGAATTTATTAACATTAATAGCATGTTAGGGCTATTAGAATATTTAAATCATGGGAGACTAGAAGGTTAAACAATTACTGCTGTCTTAAATAAGTAACAACAATGTTTTAATAAACAGTCTGGGAATTAATCTGAATAATTGTTCCAAGCTTTCATACAAACCAAAAATACTTAAGAATAATTTCACGCCAATGTCCTTGATTTTGTTATTCGTTATGATGAAAAAATTGAATAGATTTTAGCATTTATATAAAATAAGCTTTAGAGTTTGTTTTTGATGGTGTTCTTGAGTTAAATATTTTTTTAAAAAATAAACCTTAGAAAAATTTCATTTTACTTTAAAGAGACATTTGTTTGCTTTGATCTAATTAACTATATGAAAATGTTGTTGCTACAAGTTTAAGCAGATTTTTTTTCCTCTTTAGCTGTGATGAATAATTTTAACTAAGAGTCATCTTAAAGGGACATGAATTTTGGTTTCTCTTAGCACTTCATGAGTGGTAACAACTGTCATTATTAGTTACAGTGTTTTGGATTCAATGTAAAAGCAAAATCAAAAACAAACCTTAAAAAAACACTTTTAGAAGAGCAGTTTTTGGTTGTCAATTCATGAGAGAAAATTTTTCCCCAATACAATTGTATTTATTTTATATATTAAACAAAATTGTACCTTGTAATGAGGATCTTTATAGTATCAACACAATCAAGTTATGAAGCAAACTGCATTTCTAAAAACAAAACTATACTTTTTGCATTTAAAGTATATTTTTACACACTTAAAATGGGTGTGTAGTGTGAGTTGAGCACTATAACTTAAAATTTTACATATATGTGTATGGATATGCATACATACATATGTATGTGTGCATCTGAATTATAGTAATTATTATAATTCTGTCAATATTTGGAAGTCTAATGAGAGTTCCTTGGGTAGAAAGACAATACACCTTTCAGGGAAATCTTTGATTTTCTGTGTGTTGGCAAATTATATTTTGAAAGTGGTAATTTGGAAAAGAGATTTCTTGAATGAAGCAGAGAATTACAAAGGACATGTGTGGAATTTCAGTACTTTGAATAGTTTGAAAATCTAAATTGTCTCAAGTATTTGGACAGGTTAGATGAGGTCATACTTCAAATGTGAGTGATCGTATTAGATAATCAGTCATTGTTCAAATTGTTTTGCTCTGTGGCAGTTTCTTTGAATTTGGAAGATTAGGTTTCAGAAGGGAAGAAGATCTAACAAAAGCAACTAGTATTCCTGGCTCACCTTGACTATGCTAATGTACATGAAGTTTTCAGTTAGTATAAGATCTTGGTGACCTCTGGTTTCTAGGTAAAGTTCACTTGGCATCAGGGGAATGAATAAAGGTTAGCTGAGTTATTACATGTTCAGGTAGTCTCTGTCATTACTCCATAGGACTTTGGAAAAATGGCAAAAGGAGTTAGTTGAAAAGAATGGCATGTATTTGCATATGTGTTTGTATATGCATATATATACCTTTGTACACATATACATATATACACATATATACATATACCCTTATGTATAGAAGTACATATATCCAGCAAACTGTAAATACTATTAACAGGTGTAATTCATGGTACAATGTCAGTGTTCCTACTAATAAATCTTTCTTCATTTCTCTCAGTTAGGAGTTAGGAAAGCATCTCCTCCTAGATCTTTGTTGTGTGTCTATGTTTTCCTTATTCTGCTTGTAATATATTTCTTGTGACCTAATATTTTCTGCTTGGCTGGTTAGTACTGTACTTCCATGCCAGTCTCAGAGAGGACATTCTGAAAATACTCAGATTTTATGCCTGAAGTCCAAATAAATGGTATTTCCTCAAGAAAAGATTCAATAATTTCATTTATTTTCTTATGAACTATGTCCAACTCTCTAATACAAGCTTCTGCTTCTCCTATACTGGTTGCTGTGAGACAGGACATTTTTCCTGCTGGTGCCACCCTGGCCCCCTCTCCCTTTGGCTATTCTGTTTCTCTGGTTGTGAGAAGAGCTCGTCATATTTTGTCATTGGTTGGGAAGCTGTAGATGGTTTCCCTCTTTCTCCCTCATTAATCAAACACACCTGTCGCTAAGGTTGTTTCCTGTCTCATACATAACACCTCCCACTGCACCTGAGGAGTGCCAACGGCTGCCTGCAGGCCCTGGGGTGCAGCCAGACCTCAACCTAAGCCTTACTGTTTAACTGCTTGATGCCCAGTTTGTATAAATGGCACTATAATCCCTTAACCTCTGACAGCAAGAGACAATTCTTCTAGGCTTTAATTTCTGCCAAGTCAGAAAATACCTTGTATTGGAAAGAGTTTTAAAAATGGCAGTTGAGCTTTCTTAAAAAGCTAGTCTTACAGAATTTCGAAGCATGCTGAGAAAAACGGCTTAAGTTGGCAATCAGTTTACCTAGTGAATTTTTTGTCATTCTGGTAATCAAATTCAAAATGAGTCAGAATTACTCATAATGGATATTTATTTTAATGTTGTTAGCACCCTTTTCTAAGCTAACTTTTTTACTATGAAAATAATATTTAAAAGTAAATATGTTTCCTCATGTTTCAAGAAGTCCTGGAGTCATAATTTTGCTTCCTTAGCAAGATGATTGTGCATGGCCTAAATAATGTAGGAATTGCTGGGAGATATTTGTCACTATGCAACAAATGAGTCTTTTAAGATAAGACCCAGTGATGTAACTGAGATTTTTTGAGATCTTTACTCTGCCTGGGTGGCTTCCACATTTTCCATTAAATACTCAAAAATGGCCTAGTGGAGATATCCTGCATTTTTTAGTTTGCAAACACGTCTTCCTTTTACTTTAATGTATTTACTTTAAATACATTAAAAAGCATATATATTCAGTACTCAAAAGCATTTACATACACACACACAAAAGAAATTAAAGGCTAAAAGAATTATCAATAAGAAGAAATCAGTAAGGATAAAAGAATTCTACCATTAATTAGTTTCAAAAGAATTACATAATGGAGACGTCAGCACAGTGGCTCATGCCTGTAATGCCAGCAGTTTGGGAGGCCGAAGTGGGCAGATCACTTGAGGTCAGGAATTTGAGACCAGCTTGGCCAACATGGTAAAATCCTGTCTCTACTAGAAATATGAGAAAGCCGGCATGGTGGTTCGTGGCTGTAGTCCTAGCTACTCAGGAAGCTGAGGAAGGAGAATTGTTTAAACCTGGGAGACAGAGGTTGCAGTGAACTAAGTTTGCCCCACTGAACTCCAGCCTGGACAACACAGAGAGACTTCGTCTCAAATAATAATAATAATAATAATAACAACAACAACAACAACAACAAAAACAACATAATGGAGATCTACATTAATTAAAAATTTCTGGCACCCATGGCAAAGAATACACCTGATAGCAATTTTAAAGTCAATATAAAAAAGTTTATAAGCTGGCCAGTAAAAAAAAAAATTAGGAAATTAATTTGTCATTAATTTTTAAGATAAATTTGATGTGCTTTTTATTGAACAATATTTAGTTAAAATATTCAATGATTAATTCAAAATAAAGCTGTATTTTTGTTTAAATAAATTTAAACCAAAAGTAATTTTCTTCTTAGTTCCCATTTATCTATGCATTTTTACATAGTTAATGTTCTACTCTGTACGGTAGTTCTGTATCTCGGTAAACATATAACATTTCTCCATATAATTAAACATCCAAAGTAATATTTTAAATAATTATTACCTAATTCTATGGATGTATGTTTTTGTTATACACATTTTTCTCATATTCAGGATTTACGCTGTTGTCATTTTTAATGAACTTTCTGGACAAAAATGTTAGTATTTTTAACTATTTCCCAAGGAAAACTTGTACTAGAGTTGCTACATCAGGGGATAAGGACCTTGGAATAACAAATTCTCTTTGGAAGTGTGATAGCAGTCAACATTGCCACCACTAATATATGTGATTTCTTTCTCACTATCGCCTCTCCAAACTTGAATAATACCTAAAATAATATTTAATTTGGAAGTCTAAAAGTGCTGTAATATTGTTCCTTTGCCTTATATTTTTGATTGCCATGTGTTTTTATTTTAGATATTAAACATAGATGATTTTAATTATGACCCAGAAAAAAAAACTGTGTGACGTTTGAAAGGTAAATTGATTTTAACCAATCATACTGCTTAAAAAAATTATAATAGGGCAGCTATTTTGACTTGGCCTATGTGAGGCCATTGTGCTAAGCACTTTTCTCACCTCAACCCTGTGGGATAGGTTTTATTGTATTTTAGAGATTAGGAGAATGAGTATCTGAGAGGCGTAGCTATCAAGCCACAAAGGTATAGTTCAGAGGCTAAGCCAGTGGTCTCTTTACTATATTGTTTAGAAAACCTAAGGCACTAGGTAATAATGCCACTTGTTCAGTGCTCTCTTAAAGTTGCATCAGTTGGTAATTGCTAGGATTTTAATACCAAAAAATTTGTAAATATAAGCATAAAATCCAGGTAACATTTGGGACCCTTGGAATAATGATGGCTGTGTTACATGGTTGAATTTAGAAGAATGGAGCAGATTCAGAGGTTCAGAGAAGCGTGGAGGCTGGAATCATTATGCAAGTGTTTTTTCCAGCTAAGTCTACCAACTGGCCATCATTCCTAGGTGAAAGTATATGGCTCAATGTTCAAATGATTTTTCTGCCTTTCTAGTGAGTATGAGTGTATAAAACATAGTTGTTCCAGTTGCAAGAAATACTGTTATATTCTTTCTAATGCATGCAAAGACTTTACTCCATGAAAATGATAAATGTCTCAGTGTTTCATTGGTCGTGGTGGTCAAGTCTTTGCTTCTATCTTTTTTGTATACTCTTTTTTTTTGTTACATTCCCAGAAATGGAATTATTGGGCCATAGGTTATGCACATTCTAACTTTGTTTTCCACAGTGGTTGTATCAATTAATATTCTAACGAAGTTTGCGTGTATGCTACTGTTTTTCTGGAGATGATCTGAAATAATAGTCACTGGTCACGTGCTGATGAACGCTGTGGCTAACTCAAATTAGGATGTGCTTGAAGTGTAAAATACAAATTTGATTTCAAAAACTTAGTATGAAAAAAGTTAAATATCGCAAAAATAATTTTTGTTGATTACATATAGAAATGACATTTTAGAATATTGGGTTAGTATTGTTCTTATATTATGACTTGTTCATTTTTTCTGGTTACAAGCTCCCACCTTATCTTTTGCACAAGCCATTTCATTTTACATCCCCAGTCTTGGGCTTTATCCCTGTCTCGATGGTTTGATTGTTGTCTCTTTTGGATAGTAGTTGATATATCTAAAATGTATAAAAGATGTAAGGCTTCCTTTGGCTCCTTCTGAATTCATTCAAGTGCAATTAATATTGGGTAAGGCTTTTGTTCCTCAAATATTGTTGTTACTATTGCCTTTTTATCTTTTAACTTTGACATTGCATATGCATACAGTGTAGCATATTTGTGTGGTTATTTTTATATGGTCTACAGAGAAGATAGATCTCCAGGTTCTCATTGTCAAGAGATACACTGCTGATGCCTGGTGTGGCCTAACGATCAAAGTACTTAGGTCCTGCTAATCATTAGTAAGCAATATCCACATTACCTACTAGCATACTGTGGTTCTATCAAACTTTAGGTCAGAACATCCTATATTTTCTACTGACCTCTCTGGTTCCAAATGATTCCTCTGTTCTTTTCAGAACTCTTGGGTCTGTTGATAGTATCTCTGTGGCTTTAGGGGAAATGTTCAGCTGTTGAAGTAATTGCTACCAGAAGACTGAGAAATGCAGAATATTACAAATTGAATATATCACCATGTCCAGTATTTTCTTCCTTTCATTTTTTGATAGTCATTCATTTTACTTTTAAAATTCTATTTCAATAATTTTAATTCCAAAAGTAGTATTCTTTCTTATTACAATCCACAGAGTAGTGAAATATCCGAAGGAAAATGAATGGGTTCCTCTTCCCTCTGCACCCCTGAAAGTGATATCTTATCTATTTAAACACACCTTCTAATGATTTTTGCTTGTTTTTATAATGGTTATATACACATAGTGACATGTGGAAGGATTTGACATTTTTAAAAACTTTATTGGGATAGTTATGTTTTTGAAAATTATTTATTTTGAAACAAATATGTGAACTTACACATATTTTCATTGATTTTTTTTTCACTAAGCATTATACATTAGTCATTCTCAAGTGAACACTCACCGACTTACCTCATTGTATTTATAAGGTATCATTGTATTTATAAGGTAAATAGATGGACAATATCTCACAGTACTCACAGACATTCTCCTCTTGAAAACTAACAAATTGGGAGTGTTTCTAGCTCTTGTTACTTTATAAACAAAGCTGTAGTAAAGTGTTTGTACATATAATTTACATTGTATTTTTAAGTATTATATAAATTCATTGAAATGGATGTATAAGGTTAAGGCAAATGGGATTTAAAATTTCATGGAAACTTCCATATTACTTTCTTAAATATTGATAATAATTATAGTCCTGCCAACAATGTATAAGTATCTCTTTTTTCCTACGTTAACTAGTATATAGTATTTATCAGTTTCATGAGCCAGAAATTATATTGCATTGTTGCATAAATTTAACTTTCCCTGCCTATTTTGAGGGTAAACGTCATATAAGTTTTTATCAACATCACGAGTTTATTAACCAGTTATATTTCTCCTCTTAAAAATTTCCTTTTTATATCTGTTGGTGATTTTGGGGGAGGGAGTGTCTGTATATTATGTTTTAGATAATTTAATTCTTTATCAATTTATCTATCTGGAAATGATTTTCCCTTATCTGTCACTCATTTTTAAATTTCTTTATGAGATTCATTCTTATATGAATTTTTTTATTTTTATGCAATCAAGTATTTTAATTTTTCTTTATGATTACTTATTTTTACATTTTTAATTTTATGAGTACATAGTACGTGTATGTATTTATGGGGTACATGTGATATTTTGATATAGGCATACAATATATAATAATCACATCAGGATAACTGGGTTGTCTGTCAGCTCAAGCATTTCTCATTTATTTGTGTTAGGAACATTCCAATGTCACTCTTTTAGTTATTTTTAAATATATAATTAATTATTGTTGACTGTAGTCACCCTGTTTTGCTATCAGATACTAAATCTTATTCATTCTATCTGTATTTTTGTACTCATTAACTGTCCCCACTACCCTTCCCAGCCTGTGGTAACCATCATTCTACTGTCTATCGCCATGAGTTCAATTGTTTTAATTTTTAGTTCCCACATATGAGTGAGAATATATGAAATTTGTCTTTCTGTGACTGGCTTATTTTGCTTAATGTCTTCCAGTTCTATCCATGTTGTTGCAAGTGACAGAATTTCATTCTTTTTTATAGATGGATAATATTCCATGGTATGTATATACCACATTTTCTTTATCCATTCATCTGTTGATGGACACTTAGGTTGATTCCAAATCTTGGCTATTGTGAATAGTGCTGCAGTAAACATGGGAGTGCATATATGTCTTTTATATACATATTCCCTTTCTTTTGGCTGTATACCTAGCAGTGGTATTGCTGGATCATATAGTAGTTCTACATTTAGCTTTTTAAGGAACTTCCATACTATTCTCCATAGTGGCTGTACTAACTTAACATTCCCATCAGCAATGTATGAGGGCTCCCCTTTCTCCAGATCCTCACCTACATTTATTTTTGCCTATCTTTTGGATAAAAGCCATTCTAAGTGGAGCGAGAAAATGTATTGTAGTTTTGACTTGCATTTCTCTGATAATTAATGATGTTGAGCAGTTTTTCATATGCCTATTGGACATTTGTATGTTTACTTTCTCTTTTTTTTGTTTTTTGTTTTTTATTTTTTGAGACGGAGTCTCGCTCTTTCGCCCAGGCCGGAGTGCAGTGGTGCCATCTCAGCTCACTGCAAGCTCGGAGTGCAGTGGCGCTATCTTGGCTCACTGCAAGCTCTGCCTTGCCGGTTCACGCCATTCTCCTGCCTCAGCCTTCCAAGTAGCTGGGACTACAGGTGCCCGCCACCGCACCCGGCTAATTTTTTTTTTTGTATTTTTAGTAGAGACGGGGTTTCACCGTGTTAGCCAGGATGGTCTCGATCTCCCGACCTCGTGATCCGCCTGCCTCCCAAAGTACTGAGATTACAGGCATGAGCCACCGCGCCTGGCCCATTTGTATGTTTTCTTTGGAGAAATGCTTATTCAGACCTTTTGCCTTTTCTTTTTCAGACAGAGTTTCTCTCTTGTACTTTTAGTAGAGATGGGGTTTCACCATGTTGGCCAGACTGATCTCAAACTCCTGACCTCAGGTGATCCACTGGCCTCGGACTCCAAAAGTGCTGGGATTACAGGCGTGAGCCACCGCGCCTGACCCTTTTGCCTATTTCTTAACAGATTTTAGATTTTTTTCTATGGAGTTGTTTGAGCTCCTTGTATATTCTGGAAATTAATCCCTTGTCAGATAGATAGTTTGCAAAATTTTCTCCCATTATATGGATTGTCTCTTCACTTTGTTCTTTCCTTTGCTGTGAAGAAGTTTTTTAACTTGATATGATCCGATTTTTCAATTTTTGCTTTTGTTGCCTGTGCTTTTGAGGTATTGCTCAAGAAATCTTTGCCCAGACCAATGTTCTGGAGAGTTTCCCTAATGCTTTCTTCTGGTAGATTCACAGTTTCAGATCTTAGATTTAATTCTTTAATCAATTTTATTTCATTTTTGTATATGGTGAGAAACAGGGATCTAGTTTCCTTCTACTGCATTTGGATATGCAATTTTCCCAGGACCATTTATTGAAGAGAATACACTTTCTCCAATGTATGTTTCTTGGCATGTTTGTTGAAAATGAGTTCACTGTAGATGTATGAACTTATTTCTGAGTCCTTTATTCTGTTCCATTGGTCCATGAGTCTGCTTTTATGCCAGTGCCAAGCTGTTTTGGTTACTACAGCACTGTAGTATAATTTAAAGTCAGATAGTGTGATTCTTCCAGTTTTATTCCTTTTGCCCAGGATGGATTTGGCTATTCTTGGTCTTTTGTGGTTCTATATAAATTTTTTTTCTATTTCTGTGAAGAAAGTTACTAGTATTTTGATAGAGATTGCATTGTATCTGTATATTGCTTTGGGTAGTATGGGCATTTTAACAATATTAATTTTTCTAATCCATAAACATGAACTATCTTTCCTTTTTTTGTGTCCTTTCCAATTTCTTGCATCAGTGTTTTATGGTTTTTATTGTAGAGAACTTTCACTTCCTTGGTTAAGTTTATGTCTAAGTATTTAATTTAATTTGTAGCAATTGTAAAAAAAGTTACTTTCTTGTTTTGTGAGGTTGTTTGCTGTTGGCATATAGAAATGCTACTGATTTTTGTATTTTGATTTTGTATTCTAAAAATTTACTGACATTGTTTATCAATTCTAATTGTTTTTCTGGTGGAATCTTTAAGGTTTTCAAAATATAAGATTATATTATTTAAAGACATGGATAATTAGACTTCTTTTCTTCCAATGCGTATGCCCTTTATTTCTTTCTCTTGTCTAATTGCTATAGCTAAGACTTCCAGTACTACGTTGAATAACAGTGGTGAAAGTGGGCATCCTAGGCCAGGCGCAGTGGCTCACGACTGTAATCCCAGCACTTTGGGAGGCCCAGGTGGGTGGATCACCTGAGGTCAGGAGTTCGAGACCAACTTAGCCAACATGTTGAAACACTGTCTCTACTAAAAATACAAAAATTAGCTGGGCGTGGTGGTGGACGCCTGTAATCCCAGCTACTTGGGAGGCTGAGGCTGGAGAATCACTTGAACCTGGGAGTCAGAGGTTGCAGTGAACCGAGATTGCACCACTGCACTCCTGCCTGGGCAATGGAGCAAAACACCATTAAAAAAAAAAAAAGAAAGAAAGAAAGAAAGAAGGAAAGAGTGCATCCTTGTCTTATTATAGATATTAGAGGAAAGGATTTTAATATTTTTTTTTCATTCACTACATCAGCTGTGGGTCTGTTTTATATGGCTTTTATTGTGTTGTGATATGTTCCTTCTATCCCCAGTTTTTTGATGGTTTTTGTCATGAGGTATCTTGAATTTTATCAAATGCTTTTTTCAGTATCAGTTAAAAGTATCATATGGTTTTGTCTTTCTTTCTGTTGATATGATGTATCACATTAATTGACTAGTGTGTATTGAACCATCCTTGCATTCTTGGGATAAATCTCACTTGGTCCTGATGGATGATTTTTTTAATGTGTTGTTGGAATTTGGTTTACTAGTATTTTGTTGGGGATTTTTGCATAAATGTTTATCAGAGATATTAGGCTGTAGTTTTATTTTGTTGTTGTGTCTTTGGTTTTGGTGTCAGGGCTATAGCCTCTCGCTTAATTGAATCCTTTATCATTATATTATTACCTTCTTTGATTCTTTTAATACTTTTCTCCTTGAAATCTATAACATTTGTCTAAGTATAGCAATCCATGCTTTTTTTTTGTTTTCGTTTGCATGAAATATCTTTTTCCATCCATTTATTTTCAGTCTATGTATGTCTTTATAGGTGAAGTGAGTTTCTTATAGGCAGAATTTTGTTGGCTCTTGCTTTTTAATCTATTCAGCCACTCTGTCTTTGATTGGAGAGTTCAGTCCATTTACATTCAATGTTATAATTTATAAATAAGGATTTACTACTGTTATTTTAAAATTTGTTTTCTAATTGTTTTGTGGTTTTCTTTTTTTTCTGTCTTCTTAGGTATAAAAGTGATTTTTTCTGGTGGTATGTTTTAATTTCTTGCTTTTATTTTTTGTTTATCTGTTATTGGTGTTTGATTTGAGGTTACCATGAGACTTACAAATAACCTACTGATTATTTTAAATTTTTGACAACTCTGGTTGCAATAGCAACAACAAACAAACAAGCAAATGGAAAACTAATAAAAACTCTACACCTCAACTTCTTCCACTCCCTCCCCAGTTTTTAACTTATTGTTTCTATTTATATCTTTTTATACTGTGTATCTTTACAAAAGTTTTTTTTTTTGTTTTTTTTTTGTTTTTTTTTTTGGTATTTTTAGTAGAGATGGGTTTCACCTTGTTAGCCAGGATGGTCTCGATCTCCTGACCTCGTGATCTGCCCATCTCGGCCTCCCAAAGTGCTGGGATACAAGAGTTTTTATAGTTATTTTTGTTAAGTTTATTTTTCTACTCAAGTTATAAGTAGTTTACACACCACAATTACAGTGTTAGAATATGCTGTATATATTTTTGTTATCATTGTTACTAGCAAGTTTTGTGCCTTCAGACAATTTCTTATTGCTTGTTAACATTCTTTTCTTTCAGATTGATGAACTCCTTTTAGGATTTCTTGTAAGACAGATCTGGTATGGATGAAATCCCTCAGCTTTTGCTTGTCTGGGAATCTTCATTTCTCCTTCATGTTTGAAGGTCATTTTTGCTGGATATAATATTCTACAATAAAAATGTTCTCAGTGCTTTAAATATGTCATGCTACTCTCTCCTGGCCTTTAAGGTTTCCACTAAAAAGTCTGCCGCCAGATGTATTGGAGCTCATGTTTATGTTATTTTCTTCTTTTTTCTTGCTGTTTTTTGGATCTTTTGTGTATCTTTTAATTTTAGAAATTTGATTTTTAAATGTCTTGAGGTAGTCTTATTTGGGTTAAATCTGCTGGTGCTTATTTGGGTTAAACCTGCTTGTACTTGAATATTGGTAACTTTCTCTAGGTTTGGACTATTCTCTATTATTTCCTTGAATAAACTTTTTTTTTTTTTTTTTTTTTTTTCTGAGGCAGAGTCTCACTCCAACACCCAAGCTGGAGTGCAGTGACATGATCTTGGCTCACTGCAACCTCTGCCTCCCAGGTTCAAGCAATTCTTGTGCCTCAGCCTCCTGAGTAGCTGGAATTACAGGTGCATGCCACCACATCTAGCTACTTTTCGTATTTTTAGTAGAGATTAGGATTTGCCATGTTGGCCAGGCTGGTCTCGAACTCCTGACTTCAAGAGATCTGCCACCTTGGCCTCCCAAAGCGCTGGGATTACAGGCATGAACCACCATGCCTGGCCTCCCTGAATAAACTTTCTACTCTGATCGTCTCTTATCTCCACTTTAAAGTCAATAACTCTTAGATTTTCCCTGTTGAGACTATTTTCTAGATCTTGCAGGCATGCTTTATTAGAATTATTTTTTTTTCTCCTGTAACTATTTTCATATAGCCTGTCCTCATGCTCACTAAATCTTTCTTCTGCTTGGTCAGTTCTGCTGTTGAAACTGATGCATTTTTCAGTTTGTCAATTTAATTTTTCAGTTACACAATTTCTGTTTGATTTTTTAAATTACTTGAATATTTGCTATTTTTTTTTTTCTGATAGGATTCTGGGTATCTTCTCTGTGTTATCTTGAATTTTGTTAAGCTTCCTCAAAACAGCTATTTTGAATTCTCCATCTGAAAGGTTGCATATCTCTGTTGCTCCAGGATTAGTCACTGTTGCCGTATTTAGTTCATTTAGTGAGGTAATTTTTTTCCTGGATGTTTTTTATGTTTGTGGATGTTCATTGATGTCTGGGCATTGAGGAATTCAGTATTTATTCTAATCTTTTCCGTCTGGGCTTATTTGTACCCTTCCTTCTTGAGAATGCTTTCCAGGTATTCAAAAAGGAAATGAGTTGGGTTTTGACTGAAGTCTTTGGTTACTGCATTTTTATCTGCACTAGAGATTACCCCAAGCCCAGCAATACTGCGACTCTTGGAGACTGTGAGAGGTACTGTCTTGGTGGACTTCAGTAATATCCAGGAGAATTCCCTACAATACCAGTCAGAGTCTCTTGTTCTCTTCCCTCACTTTCACCCAAACAAAAGGAGCCTCTCTCTCTGTGCTGGGCTGCATGGAGTTGAGGGAGGGAAGACGCAAGCACTCCCATAACCACCACAGCTAGGATTGCACTGGGTCACATCTGAAACCAGTACAGCGCTAGATTTCACCCCAGGGCTATGGCTACTATTGCCTGGCTACCACTGATGTTTATTCAAGGCTTAGGAGCTCCTTATTTGGCAAGTAGTGAATCCTGCCAGTAAGCAGCAGGTTCCCTTTTGACCCAGAATGGGTCCAGAAATGCCATCCAGGAGTTAGGACCTGGGATCAGGGGCTTCAGGGCTCTGCTTAGTGCTTTATTTTACTGTGGTTGAGCTGGTACTCAAGTTGCAAGATAAAATTATTTTTATATTTCCCTCTCCTTTTCGCAAGGGCAAAAAGTCACTCCCCAAGTTATACTGCTTAGAGTTGGGGAAGAGGTGATATAAACATTCCCATGTTTCCCCCAGATGGTGTCTCATTGGCTAGAATGCACCCCAGCTCCACTATTCCCAGCCTAGCACACCACCAGTCCTTGTAGTACTTGAGCCCAGCTTCAATCTGTGTGGCTTACACTGCCTTTCAAATTTATTCAGGACCCTAGAGCACTTTAGTCTACTGGTAGTGGGGTTAGTAAGAACTCAAGTTCCTACTGCTGGAGTGGAGGATTCCCCTCTGGCTGGGGCTGCTTGAAATGCTTCCTTCTTGTATGCCAGCCAAATTCTGCCCTCTGTTGTGTTCTGCTGTGACAGGGAAGCACTGAGTTCCAATGCAAGGTCCTACAATCACTTTGCTCTCCCTCCCTCTTCCAAGGGTAAAAATTCTCTCTCTATGCTCACTGCTGGGGGATGGGGTGGAGGGGGGTGTTGTCAGCAATTCAAGACTGTCCTTTCTACCCTCTTCTGTGCCTCTTTCCTTAATATTATATTTAAAATCAGGTACTATTATTGCTCACTTGATTTTTGGCTCTTATGAAGGTGCTTTCTTGTATGTATAGTAGTTCTATTTGGTGTTCCTGCATGGAGATGATCGCCGGAGGGTTCTTTTTGGCCATCTTGCTCTGCCTTCCTGTGATTACCTGTTTGATAAATAAGGTATTTTTCACATTTATGTTATAAAAATAACCGTCCACATTTTCCCCTAAGCATCTGTAGTTTTATTTTTTCAAATTAAAACTCTATAAATCTTTTGTTTTGTTATAGTGTGAGCTGAAAGGTCTAATTTTATGTATTCAAAATGCATAGCTGCTTGTCACCAAATTATTTACCAAGTAATTTATCCTTTGTACTCTGATTTGTAGTGCCATCTTTATCATGTAATAAATTTCTATTAAAACACAGTTTACGTTCCTAGATTCTTTAGTTTGTACTGTTATATGTTGTTCAGTGTCAGAACCTTACTATTTTTATTAGACTAGTTCTAATATTAAATATTAAATATCCATGTAAACTTTGACAATAACAACCTAGTAATAGGTTATTATCTGTCCTGGGATTTGACTTTACCCAACTTCACTAGTAAGTTAACCTGTTATTGTTTCAGAGAATCCAACTGTAGACATGAGACTCCTGGATCAAAGAAAAAGACCTTTATTACTCTCAGCACATCAGACAGCCTAAGCATCAGCATATTTGCATCTGTTTCCCTTTGTCCCTGACTCCCATGGGGGTGATGCAATATGGGCTTAGAGTTATGCTGTACGTATAGTGAGTTTGAGTCACAGGTGAAGAACACTGAGCTTGTAGAATCCACCTCTTTTATAGCAGCAGTAAGCGAGCTCAATTTTGTCCCAGAGGGAGATAGTATGTCAGCTCTTGAGGCTGCCTGTTGCAAACACATGCTTGAGAAATGGCCAGGATAAAAAGTGGCCAAGACCTTGCATTGCTGACATAAACAGCAAGATGTGTGGGAGAATATTATATTATGAACTGTTTCTTTAAACAATGCTAAATATATAGACCTAGTATAGAAAACAGGTAAAAATTGAAAGTGCACCCACTGAGGCAAATTTCAGCCAGTTAACTAAGGGCTGGAAGCTGCCCGTTTGGCAACCACTCTTACTCTTGGGCCTGCCTCAGAAGAGACTCTTCTGAAGAAGGACTACTTCTCAGGCCTTCTATGTTAAAGATGAAGAAAATTAGGCTCAGGAAAATGAATGATATGCCTAAGATTTGGGCTAGTAGTGATTGCTACAGTACTAAATAAAAATACCCTTTTCACTAAGTTTGTTTTCAGTAACTCCTTTTAAAAATTTCATCTTTAACGTAATGTCCTCTGAATTTATCCATGTTGTCACTAGTAACAGCATTTCAAAATCTTTTCTTTTTATAGCTGAAAAGTATTCCATTGTCGAAACACACCACATTTTCTTTATTCATTCATCCATTGATGGATACAGGTTGATTCCATATATCGGATATTGTGAATAATGCTACAATAAACATGGGCATGTAAATACCACATTACCTCCCTCGTGTAATTTTAGAAAGTTGATATCACAGAAGTGGAGAGTAGGATGGTGGTTACCAGGCCTGACATGTTTGGCGTGGGAGTTGAGGATATGTTAGTTAAGGATACAAAATTTCAGTTAGAAGAAATGAGCTCAAGTCTTCTATTCTATAACATGGTGATATAGTTAATAATATGTTATATTCTTGAAAAATGCTAAAAGAGTGGATGTATAAAAGTGTTCTCACCACAAAAATGATAACTATGTGAGGTAAAACATATGTTAGTTACCTAGATGTAGTCATTTCACAATTTATGCATACTTCAAAACATCATGTTGTGCATGGTGAATACATACAATTTGTTAATTTTTAAAAATTCAGTAAAAAAATTTAAAAAGAAAAAAGTTGTTTCCTTTACTGAAACTTACTGAACAAAAGAAACAATAGGAAAACTTGTGAAACAAATAACTCAATCTTATATTTGAATAAGAACATCTCTAGCAGAAAACACATGTTCTATAATTTAATGTATACTGACATTTTCTTGCTGCATTATATGTGGATTACATAAGCCCACATGTTATTAAAATGTTAGTATGATTTTTAAATAAATTGATTTGCATTTCTCCTAGTCAGCCAGATTTGTGAACATGACTCTGAGATTACTCCTTGAATTATAGAAATCTGCCTAATCAGATGGCAAAACAATATTCCTAATCTAAATATGGCAGTCTGCACTAGTGATGATGGAATTTACATGGTAGTTTCATGCTACTTAATGTAGATCTATCTTACTATTGAAGAAAAAATGGTAATACTAGACATCCATTTAATTGAAATAATATGTTTTTCTTTAATGTTAATGTGGGAAAATGATATACATGTATGTATATGTGTGCATATGTGTGTGTGTGTGCATGTGAGTGTGTATATGTGTGCTTGTGTGTATTAATTATAAGATCTAAAACAAAAATTTCTCTGGGAAGCGTTTGGGACTGAAAACACCCCAAGGTTTAATTTGAGTGGATGATATGACACTGTTGTGTATTAATCTGTAGAACTGTGAATCACATCTGCCTTGTCAACTTTGAAAAGTAAGGACTACAGGCAAGGGGAAATATAAGAAGCAGGAGTAGTATTTGAAAATGGCTTATACATGGAATTAACCACAAGGATAAAAATAACCTCCAGTCTCTATGTGTGGAATGCCTAAAGTTGGACTTAAATATATTTTGCTTCTCTGTTGTATTTTTTTAAATTATGAGAAAACATGTTTATGGAGTTAGGTATGAAAAGGCATCATTTTGAAATATCAATTTGGAAAGCTACAGAAAGAAGAGATGTTCGTTTAAAGCATTTCCATTTTTGCCTTTAAAATACTATAGGGTTTTAACAGCTTATAAAAGTCATAGGTCAATGAAGATTGTGGCATTTATCTTTTAAATCCTAAAATTAGACATATTATTTAGATTACCTTTTAGCCGTGGCAGAATAACCATTATACATTTTCACCCAGTTTTAGTTTACCTCACTATTTTATAACATTGAAAGTGGAATGATTTTTTTTCAACATATTGCCGTTACTCTCATTATCTCAAAGTACTTCACAAGCAATTTTCTTTTGTACCTGCTAAAAATAGAATTACTCTACCTGAACCATACTTCCAAAGAGAAGCCAATTAGAACACGTGGTAACAATATACCTTTTCATTGAGTAAACAGTCTCCAAGGATGCCCATTAATATTTTTTTTTTCTATTTACATAGCATTCATGAAACTCTGTGGACGTCTGACATCCATTAACATGTCCTAAATTTATTGTCTCATTCTTGTTTAATTCATCAACATACTACAATAACATGGGTAACTATTAGAAGGATAACCACTCTCCACTTTAAAAAAAATCATATTTATGCAGAAGTAATTATGTAGGTATTATCTAAGTACTATACAAAACCCTTAATAATAGACTTGAAAGACTCAAATAAATAGAAGTGAATAGTGTCAACTGAGCCATATGAAACAAAAGATTGAATATGTTTCATGACTTTCACAAAACAAATCATCCTTATAACCTTGCTCACTTAGGATACTAAGCTACTTAGAGTCAATTTTCTCATGGCATTGTATACCATTTAAAGACATACACAAATTAATGGGCCCAATGCAATCTGATAATACATCTGGATGAATAGTAAAAACTATTTTTACTTTTATAATCTAGGATAGTTTTTTCCCCAACATTTTATTTTATTAAAATATTGTCACATAAGATGCTATGCTAAAAACATGTTTCTTGGTCAAAAAACTTTGCAAAAGTTTCTTTAAAATTAATCACCTGATAGATGTCTGATGATTTGTGCAGTCTCCCTATTTATCATGTTCTATTGAATCTTTAATCATTTCTAATGTAGGACTATACTCAGATCCAGGAGCAAAGTATATACTTTTAATTCTTCATCCTCTGCACTTTCACCAAATGCTCTTCACTACCCCCACATCTTTATCTTTCATTCATTCTTTGAGATTTATCTCAAATATCACTTTCTCTTGACCCCACATCATGTTCCCTAATACTCCAGTCAGCCCTCTTATATAGCATCGCAATTCCCTGTTTATTTGTACCATCTCTGCAGAATATGAATCCCCGGGGCACAGGGAATTAATCTCCTCAGGACTATCAAAATGCCTGCACATGGTAGGTAATCAATACATGTTTATTCAGTGAAGGAAAAACAGCATTTAGGTAAATGGCATGTAGAGTGAAATGCAGGCTTTCTCTTAATAGAGTTATAATTGTAGTTAAGACTACAATGGAGACTTAGTTATTTGGTCCTATATTGGCTGTCAGGATTTTTTAAGCTCTCATAAAAAGTCTTAAGTACAAATATGTATCCCCTTGTATATTTCTTTTAAGGTGTAGAAGGATTAGAAAGAAAATGAGTTTTTTTATATATGAAACATTAAGAAATTTATATTTTTAAATAATTTGACCAAATATGATTTCAGTGAGGTCTACTCTGACCACGTTATTTAATACTACGACCTGCTTTCCATAATGTAACGTTTTCTTACCCTACTCCTTTTTTCTTTTGTTTGTAGCACTTAATATCTTTTAACATAATCGTTCATTCAGTAGTTTATTGTGTTTTTACAGAATTACCTTTCTACCTCACTAGAATGCAAGTTCTGAGTGCCAGGCATTATTCCAGGTGCTTAGCATACAGTAGATGCTGACAAAATCTTTTGTAGCATGAGTGAATTAATCCTATATGTTATTACAGATATAGTAGCTGAATAAAGTAAACTGGAATATTGGTCAGCTTCATATCTGGTTAGCTGTAAATGTTTTAACCAGCTTCCTACCTTGCTTTTTCCTGTTATGCCCATTTCAGATGGTAAAGAGAAGCAGCACCATACCACATATATTGAAAAATTTTCTCAAAATAAATTCTCATTATAAAATCAGGTCTATAAGGTAGAATACATCTACAGCTAAGGCTGGGGGATAAATGGATGAAACTAAGCTTCAAGGAAAAAAGAAAACAGGCGTGGTGATCCCTGCAGGGGGAGCATAGCAAGAGTTGTCCAGATGGTAACTATGGTGCCAGATCATTAGGGCTTCAAAATCATTCAATAGCTTCCTAGCCATCTTGCTAGAACAAATTGTTTAACCTCTTACGGCTTTCTTCATCTGTAAAATGACATGATGATAAGAGGACCTTCTGTGTGGGGCTGCTGTAAAGATTAGGAAGTAAATACATGTACAACTTTCAGAAGTAAATACATGTACAACTTTCAGGCCCTTTTAGAAGAGCCACGTACATGGCTCTTGCTAAAGCTCAATAAATGCTAGCTTTGATAGCTGCTGCTGCCAGATTTAGAAGGTGTGTGGTATCAAGATATACTTATTACTAAAGAGACAAGATAAAAATTTTCATTTTTGACCGAACTTTCACTTCTAAGAGTTAAGCTGCTTAATGAAATGAATTCTGATGTTAGAGGGCAAATGGAGGTCTTTACTCCGGGCTTGAAAGATTATTTCAGATTATTTTCTATAGTTTGGTAAAAAGTAATAGTCCTTGGCTAAAATGAAAACACATGCATTGCTGTGTTCTTTCATTTGTGATGTCAACACTGCTTCTAATTTTTACTTATTTAATGAGCTTTTCCTCTCATGGCATATTAATATGAATGCTTTCTTTATGTATGAAAGGAAGGAAAATATCTCTAAGATTTTGAAAAGAGCTTTCTGGAGAGAAGTTTTATCATAAATTGGCTTAAAATGAGTATACTTTGGAAAGCCTTAGAAAACTGCTGAGAAGAGATTACCAACAAGAATATACTGACATGAGAAATATTCTCTGAAATTTATGGCTAAATGGCTTCATTTGTCAGCTGTGGTCTGAGATTTCTTTTCTTTCTTGACATTTACATGAGTTATTCATTCTTTTGTATGTCTAAAAAAATTGGATTAAGAAAAAGCTTTATCATTATCATTACTATTTTACTAAATGATACCCAGTAGCTAGATTGTTAAAATAGTTTTTTCCCGTTCTTAAAAAAATACAATCAGGCCAGGCGCAGTGGCTCACGCCTG
The DNA here is from genome assembly GCF_028885655.2 of Pongo abelii. Taxonomy (NCBI): domain Eukaryota; kingdom Metazoa; phylum Chordata; class Mammalia; order Primates; family Hominidae; genus Pongo; species Pongo abelii. The sequence continues at coordinate 93,396,280 of NC_071991.2, forward strand.
TAATCCCAACACTTTGGGAGACTGAGGTGGGCGGATCATGAGGTCAGCAGTTCGAGACCAGCCTGACCAACATGGAGAAACCCTATCTCTACTAAAAATACAAAAATTAGCCAGGTGTGGTGGTGGGCACTTGTAATCTCAGCTACTCAGGAGGCTGAGGCAGAATTGCTTGAACCCGGGAGGCAGAGGTTGCAGGGTGCCAAGATCGTGCCGCTGCACTCTAGTCTGGGTGATAAGAGTGATACTCTGTCTCAAAAACAAAACAAACAAACAAAAAAAAACAAAAAAACAGACATTTCCTAATTAAAACACTCTGTCACTGTCAGTGAAATTGTAAATATACTTTTTGACAGATAGATGTCATTTAACTTACACAAAAATAAGCAATCATATCATTTGTATGTTTAAAAATGATGTGATTTGCTCTACCTTAAAAAGTTAACATTTAAACTTAATCTAAACATAGAATCCCCTTAAAAGCAGACATTGTTACAAAGTAAATTTTTTCTGCAACAATGTTAATTTTATATGGCTATGTAACAAGTTGCCACAAATTTAGCACTTTATAACAATAGCTCATAGTTTTATAGATCAGAAGTTCAGCATGGTAAGGCAGAGCTTTCTAATTAGGATCTTAACAAGACTGCGCTCAAGGTCTAGTTCCTATCTGGAGTTACTCAGGTTGTTGGCAGAATCACTGTGGTTGTAGGAATGAGGTCTAGTTTCTTTGTGGACTGTCAGCTGGGAACCACTTAGTTCTTGGAGGCTGCTGACATTCCTTTTCTTGTGGTTCCCCACATTCAAAGCCAGTCATGAAAATTTCTGTCACATAAGATCCTTTTCACACTAAAACCCTCACTGGAGAAAGGGCTGCGATCCTTTGAAGAGCTCACCTGATTAGATTTAGCTTAATTGGATGGTATCTTTTTTGATTTACTGGAAAGTCAACTGATTAGTAACCTAATTGTGGAGTAATATCCCATAATATTTACAGTTTCCACCCACGCTCACCTGGAGGGAATTAAACAAGGTGTGTATTCCAGAAGGCAGAAATCTTGGGGGTAGAAAGATATGTCTTAGAATTCTGCCTACTACAGTAACTGAGTGATTGAATTTAATAAAATAAAATTTTGTGAAGGAGGGAATGTCTGTTTAATTGATTTTGTCACAGGACATGCATACATAAGTATATAGTGATAATTCATTGACATATGGATGTAAATCAGAATAAATTCATCTCAAATCACATGGAAGGGAGGAGAGTGAGTTAAAGTATTATCAGAAGTTCTCTTTTTGACATCATCTCTCCTTTAAGGTCTTCCACACTAAAATATTAATGCATCATTTTCTTTATTTGGGATAGTAATAAGAAGTCCATGTAAATTTACAATTCAGTGCTTGATCTTATTTTGTAATTTTATCATTGCTTTGCTAAATGAACCAGACTGTATAGGAAATTAGCTCATATAATTTTCTCTAGTGGAGGAGATGGGTTTGACAGGGTTTAGCAACTGACTGCATGTGTGGAAGTGGACAGATAAATATAACTCTATACTTTTTACCCTGATATTGAAGCAGCAATTGTAAAATCAAGTAAAGTTGGAGTAATATTCATGTATAATGAAATTTTGGTGTTCATAGGGAAGTTAGATTACTCAAGTCTAATTCTCAGAAGATATTTCAGGGACAGCCTTTTATTTTGGATGTTATCAGAATAGAAATGACGTCAAAGTTATGAAATTGGATTGTGATAACAAAGAAAAGGGCATAGAAAGGAAACATATGACCCGAGAGTTAGGAAAGGACAAATTTTGACAGGAAAGAAGAACAAGGCAAAACATGGCATACTGAGCGATTAGGCAAAAAGGGAAAACTAGGATAGGGCATTTTGAAGACAAGAAAAGAGACATATTTAAGGAAAACAAGTGATTAAGTGTCAACTATATGGTGATAAAATTGACATATTAATAGCTGTATTATAAATTGTTACAAATCTTTTTATTTAAAAAAAGGCATATAAAGAGCATCTGTGTTCTTGGATCTTGTTAATATCATCCTTGAGAATTTACATATACAAATTATTCTGTAGATGAAAGCTGCATGCTTATTGCAGTATTTTCTTTAGTAGCAAGAATTTTAAAAACTGTAAAGGCCTACATTTACAGCAATAGACATGATTATATAAAGAAAACATGGTACATTGTAAGTTGTATAATCTAGTATGTACTAAGAACCTGCTTGGGTGCCAGGTTCCAAGCACAAATTATCCAAAACCATATATTTTTATTCTCCTCATTTTATAGATGAGGAAACTGAGCACAGAGATGTGGCTAAACTCCCAATGTAATGTACATTTCAGAATCAAAATGCTAACCCAGACAGTCTGGCTCTAAATTTTGAAATTTATCTGCAAAACTGACTTTCAAAAATTTGATGTAATGTTATGAAACCATTAAAATAATAGCTGAGTATTATTTGGAGAAATTATATACTTATATTAAATAAAATGTTTTTGCTATTAGTGTACAAATTTATAAGGGCTAGAAAGACATTTCTTAGGTGAAAATAAATGGATTAGAATGATGGATTTATATTCATTTTGTTCTTTGCATTTTGTCTTTAGTCTTTTAAAAATATATGAAAATGAGAGGCTGTCAATAGCATCATGCCAAGGAGTCAACAGCTAGAATGTGAACAGTATAATGTTAACGTCATGGGAGTAGCATATGGGTAGGTAGCTAAAACATAATTCAGAAAACTGTCATTGGAGCTGATACGTTTTATTTTCCAGGAAGCCAGACAGCTGGAAAGATCAACTACATTAATATCAAGGTCAGAGAAGATAGGATGGAAAAGAGGCTGTAAGGTGGGATAAAAGCTATTGAAAAGATGCTGAAGGTGTATGGAAATGAGATTCATAGGTTGACAGGGTAGCTAAACAATAGAGATTTCAAAGAGGAGAGTAGTTTGTCAGGGATGAACAGTGGTTGAAAAGTGGCAATGAAGAGTGGGGAACATATCACTTCCCAACTCCATCATGTACCCAGCAGATATTTTTGGAAATCAGTCTAAGATGAAAGTATAATTAGAGAAAACCAATCAATTAAGAACACTAGAGGGACAGGTTGTAGAATGAAAACAGGATTTGCTTAGTACACATAGAAAGTCAAATAAAATTGTAGGCATTTTTTCTAGTCAGTCTGGCAAGGTACAGGATTAAGGTTTGGATATAGATGTGGGCATGTGAGTTTGAGTGGTGGGGCCAGTACTTCCATCTGTGATTATTGTTTATAGGCACAACAAAGTGAGGAGGAGGCCAAAAGAGAAAATGGGGATACACAGTGAACTGGTAACACAGAGCATTAGGTAAGAAGAGTCCAAACTTTCCAAGTATTAGATTGATGCAAAAGCAATTTCAGTTTTTGCCATTATTTTCAATTCAAAAACCAGAATTACTTTTGCACCAGCCTATTGTTATTTTAGAGCCACTTCAGGTAGCCACAGACATTTCTAACTCCAGTACACTTTGTGTACATCACTGTGATTAAGTTGAAAATTAATGAAAGAGCTCATATTACTATTACCATTAGAATGATAATATAATCTCTTTCATTAATTGATAATATAATTACATTATATAATTATGATGTATATTGATTAATCCTGACTCAGGTAGAAAAATGAGGAGGTGGAATATATTTTACAAAGAAATACAAAATAGCTCATGAAAAATATTGAACATTCATCTCTTTGTGACTTTAATGATTAAAAACTAAGGATGGAGTTCAGTCTGTTTCAGGATTGTGTCCTTGCATTGAGTATTTAGAAAATATTTTCTATCTCATTTGAGCAATATTATATTTAAAATATAAAATTTGTATATAAAATTTTATTTAAGTTTTGACAGCACATACAGTGGGAAATTGAACTTTTAAAATGGCAATTTCTGGTTAAACTTTTCTTGTGAAGGTATCTCTATTTCTCTGGCATATGTCTTAATTATTATAGATAGATAAGTAAGTAGGTATATAGATAAGTAGGTAGATAGATGCTATCTGCTGAGATAACAGTTAAAATATTGTAATGTGAAAAGTGACTAAGTAAATATGGACTTAGAATCTCATACCAATAACAACAAAGGAAAGGAAAACACATTAGTTGCCTCATTAATCATGTTTTACTTCTTTCTCAAGTCAATGTATCCTTAGAGATTTTTTTCTCTCACATGTATGCACAGACACACAATTTCTTTGACTTTATATAAACTACAGTACTTTATCGATGGCCACCTATCGATGGCCATAACTATTGCCAAAGAATATTTTAAAACTATTATAATTTGAAACTTTGGAGTTCTTTCTTTCTTCTTTTCTTTCTTTCTTTTTCTCTTTTTTTTTTTTTTTTTTTTTTTTTAGACGGAGTCTCACTGTGTCACCAGTCTGGAGTGCAGTGGCGCGATCTTGGCTCACTGCATCCTCCGCCTCCTGGGTTCAAGCGATTCCCTTGCCTCAGCCTCCTGAATAGCTGGGACTACAGGTGTGCACCACCATGCCCAGCTAATTTTTGTGTTTTTAGTAGAGATGGGGTTTCACCATGTTGGCCAGGATGGTCTTGATCTCTTCACCTCGTGATCTGCCCGCCTCGGCCTACCAAAGTGCTGGGATTACAGGCGTGAGCCACCGCACATGGCCAGTTCTTTCTTTTTATATTCTCTTCTTATATTCTCTCTCTATATATATGTGCACACTAATTATATATAATTATTAACAAATTAATTATTAGTATTAATTATTAATAATAACTGGTTTTATTTTTTAGTTATGTATTTATCTTCCGAGAAATAAGTTTTTTAATAAACTCAACTGAGTATATCTATATCTAAATATATATAATTTAAAATACCAACTCAAAATTAATTTTACAGGGGATTAAGAATTGACTTTTAATAGATATTTTGGTCATGATTAATTTATAACTTAAGTCATATTTAAATCTCAGCTAAGGCCTAAAAAGCAAACATTATCGTAGTTTGTACATTTGACAAATGATGGAGGGATGGACTTAAGTGAAATAAATTCATGTTAGTTTTGACTCAATATTAATTTTTGTTCCTTACAACACTTAACTCCAGTGGGATGGATATTCTACATAGAAAAGGTAAATAGAGGTACATTTTATTTCCTATGATTATTCAGTTTAATAGACTATAGTAAATTTATTTTGAAGGGTAAAGACTGAAAAACTACCCATAAGGTACTATGCTTGTCACCTGGGCGATGCAATAATTTCTACACCAACACCCTGTGACATGCAATTTACCTGTATAACAGACCTGCGCATGTACTCCTGAACCTAAAATAAAAGTTAAAAATAAAAAAAGAATTTGAAAGAGACAGGTAAAAATCCACAGGCTAATAGATGGTCTTAAGTGTTCTATAAGACTGGGTAAAAGTAATAAATCACACTACTAATGAGCACATATGTTTGATATATTAGATCACATTGATTAAATAAAATTAAATATTTTTCTTGCTAGAGAGATGACTCAGAATTTTTGAATGTCACTAATGCACATATTGAAGAATATTCAATAAAGGGTGTTTATACCTTATATTAATACTTATTTTTATAAATATGCCCAAGGATTTGTGTTACTTGAGACATACTTCTGGGAATGTTGACTTAGTTAAATTTGTTATAGCCTATTAAACTGAATAATCATAGGAAATAAAACATACTTATATTTTCCTTTTCTATGTAGATATTTCATTGTTTAATATAAAATTTTGATTAAAATGTTAAAGGTTGTGCAAGATCTTTTTTTAAAAGAATGGCATGACATCTGCTCTCACAAAACTCATAATCCAGTGAAATAGGAAAACACATAAAAATGGCTAATAAAAGTTAGAGAGTAGTTATTATTATAGTAGAAATATTTCAAAAAGTCATCATACAAATATAAGGAAAGTAGGGGTTTGATCAACAAATCAAAGTATTTACTTTGCCAGAGTGGAATTTGAGCTGTCATTGAAGGTGGGCAAGCCTTTTGTGATGGACACTTGATGTATTGTTTTGGTTTTCCAGAATCTTAACATCTTTTCAGCTGAGGATAATGCTCCATAGGGTAACTTTAATGGGAGACACAGCTTTGCCTCACACTACACATAAGAAGGGCACCTGCTCCTTCTCCTCACTCCATTCGAGTGAGGCTTGTTTACTGAGACTCTCCCGTGGGACTTAGCACCTCAAATGATGTTAAGATGCGGCAGTGTAGGATTCACACTTGCCCTTGGTAATGGAATTCAGCCACAGCAGTGAGGAGAGTTGTAGTGGCCATTGTGCCAGCACAGCATTCTTGCATGGCTGCTTCTGCATCTTGATCTCTTTACTGTGGGTCCTGTGACCTAGTCTACTTGTTTCCTCTCTGTGTTTCGGAATGTTTCTCTGACTTTCTGCTAATTTTGAGAACTATTCTGCATTCCAAACAAACAAACAAACAAACTTTCTTGCCCATTTGTCAGAATTAGGTTTTTGTTACTTACAAGCAAGGAACCTACTAGTTTAGCTTTAAAATAAATTGAGGAAAGACAAATAAGAAGATACTTTATATAGGGCATCTTTGTTGAAACAGAGAAAGCCCCAGAGATTTACAATCTTTCTTGGTTCATGGCACACTTAGTTCTCAGTAATTTTTTCATAGTGCTCCTAGACAAAATTAAATATCTAACTGTTCGTTTTATTCAGTACTTCAATTCAAACAACAAAGTAGCACTTTGCACAGTGTACGTGTCCAGTAGCTGTTGCTGTGATTCTCTTGAAAATTCAAAATACACATAGTGTCCCTCCAAGTTCACTGTAAAACTCTCCAGGGTTCCTTGGCACTCTGCTTGGGAACCACGGCCATGAAAGATGCTTGGTATTTTACTGTTTTTTTGTTTTGTTTAAGTTTCTCATTACACACTTATAATATTCCGATGAGATTAACATGTAAGAATTAAGATTCACTTGTAAGTAATTGGACTGAGGATATATAAATAGCTAATATGCAGGGATATGATCCCAAATCTTTTCATAAACTTGACTTACTGTAGCAATTAGACTTTGCTTCTGGTGTGAGTGTATTTATGTGGCTAATGCCATGAAAATGGAGGATATTCTGATTTGAGAATGTGCAGAGATATAACTGTCAGGATGAGGAATTTGCACATTCCATGAGAAACAATAAAATTTTTGGTAAGTGATGTATTGCTTTCTTGTAATTCTAGACCATGGATTATTTAAACATAAGGATCATTTGTCATCTGTATCATAGCTAATACTGTAGAACATGTCCCATATTTTGTATTCAAGTCAATGTTTGCTTAACTTAAACTTCTATCCACGTTGAAAATTGATGTGTAAAAGTAGGGTTTTCCACTGATAAGATTTGTGCTATAGTAGGAATATTTAAGATCTTGCTACTCAAAACTCTGATCTTCTTGAATTTCTGCCTTTTGATGATTTATTTGCTCATTCTTTATTCACACATTCAACTGACAGGTATCTATTGAGTACCTCTCAAATTTTTTCATGTTACTGAGAAGGCTGAGGGCAGTGCCCAAGACTTAGAAGACTTTTTCCAGGTCTTCGTTTTGATCTGTGGCATGGTTGTGTCACTTCTTTCCTTGATCTCAAGTCAATAGAAAAAGTAAAATTTAATAAAACTTTAAGGAGGTGCTGAATAATCCAGAAGTCACAGAAGTTCCAATATTATACTGTAAACTTTAAAATATTTAATTCTGAATTCAGAAAAATTATAGATATATTTTAAGATAATTAAAATCAGCTTTTTTTGATTGCTTATGAAAACATTAATTTCAAGTGTTAGGTAGCTGCTATAGCCAGGTGATACAATTATTTTAGCCATGGTATGATTTTGTTTGGGTGCCTCAGTAATATTGTTATGACTGAAAATGAAAGCTATGTTAAGTCAATCTCTGAAGGAGTTTGTGTATCACTGAAAACTTAGTGAAGAATCTGGTTCATGGATTTATGTAAAAGAAAAGTGAAGATGAACTATATATGTATATTATTAAATGGCTGAGAAAAGATCTACTGAAAAAATTACTTTGCTTATTCCTCCTAAAGAAGATATTTTCCTTTAAAACATAATCAAGTATGATTTAAGACCGAATAAGACTTTTGAATTTACTTGTGTGACCAAATGTAAACTCACATTTTCTATGGTGCATATACAAATATAATCAAACAAGTTTTATTTAATGTCTTTCTTTTATTTTTCTAAAACACTCTCAAAATATTTACAGGTATATTAAAATAAGAAAATGTTGTTCCCCTTTTCAGATTTCCTGCACTGTTACTATACTTGTTTAGAATATATGTTTTCGAGAATAAAAGGCTTTAATGTCAAGAGGTTCTAAATATGTCACTTAATGAACAACGATTTTCAGCTTTAAAAAGTAATCTTTGGGTCGCAATCCTTTAGATGAATCTTGGGACTCAATCATTGCTTAAATGCATTGGCATTTCTGAAGTTGTAATTTTATTTTTACCAAGTACAGGCAAGTATCTTTATTTGGGGAAAATGAGATTTATTTTTGAGGAAACCCATGAGACAGCTTAGTACAATAAATTGGTTTGTAACTATATAATAAATAATGATGGTGAGGAAGGTATTTTCTGCATTTGTTGTTGTTTTGTATATTGTGATTTACTCTTAATCTTTATATTAAAGCATATACAATTATTTTGAAATTTTAGTGATCATCATGTTTTTCTGTGACAGTTTGGTAAGCAGAACAGAATATTTAAATGAAGTATTTATTATGGTTTGGCAAAGTTAGAAATTGACTTTTGTTTAGTTGAGATTCTAATTTTAAGTATGTGTAGGTTAAGACAATTGTCGGACTCATAATAGTCTATATCCTAAATACTGGAATACATAGTGATTTTTGTATATAGCTTTTCTTCCTGTAATAGAAGAGAATGAGGTTGGCTGCTTGCTAGAGGAGGGAAGTAAGGAGATGATCCCTGAAGGCCTTATTGGTCAACATTTTATATCATGCTTCTTATATTCTGGCCACTGTTATAAGCACTTTACCCCCATTACTAGCCCTACGAAGCTCATGGAAAAATAATGTAGTAACAACAGGAGTAAAATGTCTGGTTTTTTAAAATAAGACTTCCTAACAGTTTTGTAGTTAATTGCGAGCTAAGTTAAAAATGGATTGGAGTAGATTACAGTTAGTGCATCTTCTCAAAAACAATAGTTGCTTTTTTAACAATGGCAAAAAAATAACCAAGTGGTTATAGATTTGGCAAGATTCATAGTATAGACACTTTCCCAAAATTATTACATTAAAGCCTTCTCTATGATATTTACTTGTCAATATGTTCTTCTCAAAATAGCCAATCAATATTACAGTGATCAGCTTTGTAAAATATCACTATAATTATGGTTCCAAATTCCTTAGGAAGGGAAATAAACGTACCATTTTTGGTATACAAATTAATAAATGTCTCAGATTTGTAGAAAAAGTAGATATTATGTTTTCTTCTGCAATAAATACCACCCATCACTTGGATGAATTATGGAAACAGCTATACAATGTGCAATCAGAAGTAATTAATTATTCATTCTGAATAATTAGAAAAATCATAATGAACTGTATCAAAGTTGAATTTACAAGGCTGATTTTTTTATTTAAGAAAGCAAAAATAATATTTTAGCTAGATATAAAAAATCAAGAGTTTTATTTTTTCAATAAGAAATGTATCCAATATGTATTGATTGTGTGATTACTCAGTGAAAATTACTTTAGGAGATAATTTACATTATTTTTATAATATAAAGTGAACATTGCCATTTCAGTTTTACAGTTGAAATAGCTGAATGTCACAGATTTTAGGTAACTTGCCTGATATCACAAAATGGCAGAAGTAGAATTCAAACCCAGAACTTTCAAATTCCAAAGTCTGTATTTTTCCCCCAACCTAGTATTCTATATATTTGTGTGTTGTGGCAGGGATGGTAAGGGAAAATTATATAAAAGACATGAAATATAATAACCATTCGAATAAGAAGCAGCACTTAATTCTGAGTTAAATTGTTTATATAATCTGCATTGGGTTGTTAGGTGGATGGTTTGGAAAATTATTAAAATTTTGCAAAAATTATGATTTTTCAATCAACGTAGACAAATATTTTGACCTTTTTTGTTGAAGGTTTGAGGTCATAAGATATGTAAATAATTGCAGGAGTTGATAATTCTGATCCAATTTTAGAATCTACAAGTACCATACTTATAACTTGATTTCTCACAGGCACATCAAGTGATATTTACTAAATGAATTTGTTTCTTTACTTTATTATATTTATTTATTATCATTATGTTTATTCTTGCCCATGCTGAAAATGCTTGAACCTTACAAGGCATAAACAATTTTTCAACTCTAACAAAAATGTTTTCCTCAGTTTTAAAATACAGTTCTTTGAATTGTCTTAGATCTACTTTTTTGCTTGATTAAAATCATGTTGTTCTTTTGGCTCTGAGTCACAAAATGAAGTAGTGACATTATCTCCTCAGAAAAAAAAGTGTGGGTTTATTCAAGTTTAAGCTTTTATCAGTGGAGCATTTAGATGTCTACTAAGAAATGTTAGATTTCAGAATATCTCTGGAGAGGATGATTCTGAAATAAACATATTTGGAATTTTTTGCAGTGCGTGATAGGATTGCCTCGTGATTGGCAAAGTTAATTTTGGAAGATTTATTCTTAGAAGCAACAGATTTCAGCCACTGCAGCACTGAAATGTCACAGTTTCTTGTGCCAAAAGTAAAACACATACCATTCAAATTATTCTTCACTTCCACATACATTAGCTAACTAACACTCATCAACTGTCAGTGGGTGTAATTTACACTATACCATACCTATTCTAGTCAGTTTTTGGAGTAAAAATACTTAGTTTATATTCTATGATCATATTTTTCTATCCATTTTTATTCTTTTTGGCATTTGAAATTCTTCTCCATTATTGGTGAATATCCAACTATGTAGAATTAGTAGGTAAATCACTAATGATGCAGATTTATTTAGCTATGGTGTTATTTTCTTTGTAGAAATATTTAAAATGGACTTATATCCATTCCTAAGTAAAATATATAATAGAACATTAACATGTTAGCTCTCCTGTTTTATTTATCTTTACTGTAAAAATTATTTTTTGGTTGTTTTTAATGAGCTATAACCTATCATGATTGTCTTTCATGGGATATATACAAAGGAAAAGTGATATGAAATTGATTATGTTCCTTTTTTATGGTATAGAAATAATGCTTATATTTAACTGTGAAATAAAAGGAGCTATTATGCTAATTAATTTTAATAACTGGAAAAATCTATTGTTAATCAGTTTAGTAAAGGATCTTGAAAGGTTAACTATAAATAAATGCAAAAATCCATGCTTGTTCATGTTTATAAAATGGCTAAGTATTTTATGTTCAAAATTATCCAAATATTAATATTTTGTACTTTTAGTAAAAAGGGGACTCAAAACTACTATAAAAATGAATGACTAAAATTTATGTGTTTGTATATCTCTGTGTGTATTGATTTGTTGTTTTAGAATAATTCCAATATCCAGAATATATAAATTTTTCATATATAAAATAACAGTTTTTTAAATTTTATTTTAAGTTTAGGAGTACAAGGACAGGTTTGTTACATAGGTAAACTTGTGTTGTGGGGGTTTATTATGCAGATTATTTCATCAGCCAGATATTAAGCCTAGTACCCATTAGTTATTGTTTCTGATCCTGTAGCTTCTCTCACCCTCCATCCTCCAAAAAGGTCCCCTGTGTGTTGTTCCTCACTATATGAGCATGTGTTCTCTTCCTTTAGCTCCCACTTATAAGTGAGAACATGTGGTATTTGGTTTTCTGTTTCTGTGTTAGTTTGCTAAGGATAATGGCCTCCAGCTCCACCCATATCCCAGCAAAGGACACAATCTCATTCTTTTTATGTCTGCATAGTATTCCATGGTGTGTATGTACCACATTTTCTTTATCCAGTTTATCACTGATAGGCATTTAGGTTGATTTCATGTCTTGCTATTGTGAATAGTGCTACGATATATACGTGTGTGTCTTTACAATAGAATGGTTTATATTTTGTGGGGTATATTCCCAGTAATGACATTGCTAGATTGAATGGTATTTCTGTCCTTAGGTCTTTGAGGAATTGCCACACTGTCTTCCACAGTAGCTGAACTAATTTACACTCACAACAATAGTGTACGAGTGTTCCTTTTTCTTCACAACCCCGCCAGCATCTGAAAATAACAATTTTTTTTGCCAATTATATTATTTTTTAATTGAGCAACATTGTTGACACAGTTTTTGGATAGATAGATTTAGATAGATGGATATAAATATATTTGTGTGTGTTTGTGTATCTCTGGAATATCAGAGATTGTTTTAGTAATTAAGCAAACATTATTTAATATAATAAATATAGTAAATTATAGTCTGGCTTCTGTTATATGAGTAGATTTAAAAAAATAGTATGCTTTCTTATAAACCTCTTCAAAATGGCTTTAGCATGTTAATAATTCCAGGATTTTCTTTAAAATGTATGGATTTAATGACAACAGCAGCAGAAGAAAGTATGGTTAGAGGTGTTTTATGGAGTATGTATCATGTTCTAGATGTAGATATGGATTATATCTAAAAATTTATGTAATCTTAGAAGATTTGCAAGTTTATCATACATTTAGAAAGATACTTTAAAAAATCTACTGTATTTTGGCCAGGCGCAGTGGCTCACGCCTGTAATCCCTGCACTTCCGGAGGCCGAGGAGGGTGGATCACCTGAGGTCAGGAATTCGAGAGCAGTCTGGCCAACATGATGAAACCCTGTCTCTACTAAAAATACAAAAAAATGAGCTGGGCATGGTGGCCCCTGCCTGTAATCCCATCTACTCAGGAGGCTGAGGCAGAAGAATCGCTTGAACCCGGGAGGCGGAGGTTGCAGTGAGCCAAGATCATGCCACTGCACTCCAGCCTGGGCAACAAGAGCAAAACTCTGTCTCAAAAAAAAAAAAAAAAAAATCTACTGTATGTTAAAACATATTTGTTTATTTGTTTCCTTAAATCTTTTTTGTCTCCATTTTTTACCTTTCATAATCCTTGTTTTGATCCTTATCACCTCCAGCCTGGTGTCCTTGCTGTCAGTATCTCATCGTCTCCACTCTGCATGCCTCCACTCTCCCTCCCACCTCCTTCATCAAGCTGCCACCAAACCAAAGCTTTGCCTATACACATTCAATGACTTTCCTTTGTCTACAGGAGAGACTGGAAATTCCTTTGCCTGATAATTTTAACCTATTAAACTTGTATTTAATTTATATGGTTAGCGTTTTTGTAAGCTATTCAAGTTGTCAGATTTGCCAATCTAACCCTACAGATGTATTTCATTGGCCTTCAGATATGTCTTGTGTTTTTCCACTCCTTGTTCACACTCCTCTTGCTGTTGTAAATCCCTTCTTTCTTATCCAAATTCTATTTATTCTTCAGACCTGATTTGAATACCTCTTCTTGTGTGAAATAGTTGCCAACTAGTCTAGCTCATTATAGCTTTTTTTCTACACTAACTCATAGTCTCTGTGAGTCAAGAGACATAGTATAACACCAAGTCAGCAACAAAGGAAGATTACATGTTTTCTTGAACATGAGAGGTTTCCCCTTGTGTATAAAAGAGTAGTTGGTCAGGGAAGGTAACTCTTCTCAGTAAGAAAATGCTGAAGGATGATCATAGAGAGCAGAGAGTTAGATGTGCAATTTTTTTAATGAACATATAATAAGAAATAACAGAGGTGAAATAGTTTGGGACTATTTAATATAACTGGTGTTATGTTGAGTCATTTATTCCCTTTATATATACCATCCAAAATTCTAATATTCAGAAGTGTTCCACAGATACATAAAGTTTAAGATTCACTATTAGAACCTACAGTTGTCATGTTATCAAGACTGTAAGCTCCATCAAGTCAAGAATTTTGCTTTCCCTTGGTGTCTATCACAAGTCTTTATGTGTAGCAGATGATTAACGCATTTCTATTTTAGTTACTTGATCATTAACAATACACTAATAAATATGATTGTATGTAGTGCATCTGAAAGACAAAGAGTACCTCCTATTCTCTCTCTGCAATATTTACCATAAGTATAGCATTTCTTCTCAAAATTTTATTAGTATTAGTGATCTTTATTCTGAGTATCTTAATTATAGAATTAGTAAACAGAAGAAGCTATGATCCTTTAAGCACTTCAAAGTCATGACTCCCCTAAGATTAGAGGGAAGATTTTGACATCCATATGAGGCAGATTGAGAGATATTTATCTTACCTTTCTTCAGTGAATAAACTATCTAACTTATTCTAAATTTGTTTCCTTAATAACAATGTAGAAATACGAGGCATTTCAATGTTTGTTTTACATTTTTATATTAACAAATAATATAATCCAAGTGTCACTTATTATAAATGCAGATATTAATGAAAAATATAATCATAAAACACTTTGGAGATTAATTTTATTTGTTAAAGAAAGAGGAATCTTTTCCATGTATTATATAGTATGTATAGTGAAGATGGCCAATGTTTCTTATTCAGCTAACAAGTTTTTAAAATATGATCATGCTCACGGACTTTTGTGGTTTATTGAGGTCTAAGCATGTTTTGTTTTCTGACACAATAACAGGTGCTCTATTTCACAATTTTCTAAAACAATTTAAGGGGGTTGCAATATTAAAAAGTGTTGAAAATCAAAATTTTTTGTATGTTGAACCAGTTTTTAATAGACTAAGTTTAACATGAGTATTCTGAGTCACAGTTTATAAAGCACGATACGTGAAAAAACAGAGGAGTAAGCCCTTTAACCTAATACAAATAAAAAATATATATAATACATATATATTTTATATATACACATATATATGTATTTTTTGAGACTGGGTCTTGCTCTGTCGCCCAGGCTGGAGTGCAGTGGCAGGATCTCGGCTCACTGCCAGCTCCGCCTCCCGGGTTCACGCCATTCTCCTGCCTCAGCCTCCCAAGTAGCTGGGACTACAGGCACCCACCACCGTACCCGGGTAATTTTTTGTATTTTTAGTGGAGGCGGGGTTTCACCGTGTTAGCCAGGATGGTCTCGATCTCCTGACCTCATGATCCGCCCGCCTCGGCCTCCCAAAGTGCTGGGATTACAGGCATGAGCCACTGCGCCCAGCCAAAATATTTTCATGTAATAAAAAAGATTGGACCTTTC
Organism: Pongo abelii; assembly: GCF_028885655.2. Taxonomy (NCBI): domain Eukaryota; kingdom Metazoa; phylum Chordata; class Mammalia; order Primates; family Hominidae; genus Pongo; species Pongo abelii. The sequence continues at coordinate 93,411,603 of NC_071991.2, forward strand.
CATTTAGGTTTATTTACTTGCTGGTTTACTTTATTTGTTTAAAAAATATTGAGAAAATAAGACAAATTAGAGACTGTAAGACAAAATTCGACATGCTGAATTTTGATGACAGTCTCACCTAATTGTATCCTAAGTGATATGTAATCATAGCTAACATACATAGCGTGTATCCCCTGTGCCTGGCACTGATCTCTAAGTCCTTCACATGGTTTAAATATTTTAATTCTTACACAATCCTTTGAGGTATTTCGTATCATTATTCCAATTTCAAAGGTAAAGTCACTGAGTTAGAAGACTGTTAAATAACTTGTACAAGTAATTTAACTAGTAATTTTCAGAGTCTGGGCTTAAATCCAAACACTTTGCTATATTAATTCAGTTAGCTAAATTTCTGAAGTGCAGATGTGGAAAGAATGTGAACCTGGAGTTTAAATCATAGGTCAAGTCTCTTTTGCAAGGTCTTGTGGCTTATCTCTCTGTGTACTAGTTTAATCATCAGCAGAAATGGAAATGCTAGGCAAATGTTTCAAAAGCAGTAGTGTGAAGAACGCATTAGGAAAACACTCTAAAACTTAAGAAGTGTGAGTCATAATCTTTCATATATACTATTAATAATGTATAAAATCTCAGAGGATAGAGTTAGAAAGTTGAAACTGAGGTGTGTTAGGTAACATTAAATTTATTTTCAAAAACAAATATATCTATGAAGAAAGTGATATAAAGTCCCCGATTTAATGAAAGAATGTGCTTTGTTTATGGAGAGAAAAAAATTATTTGTAAATTTTATAACCAGGATCTAATAGACGTTTATAAAACCCTCATCCAACAACACAAGAGTCTACATAGTTTTCAAATGGCAAGGGAAGGTATTCTAAGAAATAACATATCATAAATCATAAAACAAACTCCAACACATTTTAAAGAACTTAAATCATATAGAATGAGTTCTCTAGCCACATAGAAGTACACTAGCAATTAGTAATAGAAAGATAACAGGAAAATCTCCAAACACTTGGAAATTAAACTGCATACTTCCAGATAATCCATGAGTTAACAAAAAAGGTCCAAGGGAAATTTAAAAATATTAATTACATAAAAATGGAAGTAAAACATATAAAAAATTGTGGAGCTCATCTAAAGCAATGCTGAGAGGAAAATTTATAGCACTAAGTGCCTACATTATAAAAGAGAAAACGTCTCAGATTAATAATCTAAGCTCCTACCTTAAGAACCTAAAAAAAAATAGAGGAAAATAAATCAAAAGCAAGCAGAAGGAAAAAAATAATAAAGAGCGCAGGAATCAATGAAATTGATAACAGAAAAAAGTAGAGAAAAATCAATAAAACAAGGAACTTTTTAAAAAAGTTCAACATTAACAAATCTGTAGCAAGACAAGAAAAGATACAAATTACCAATATCAGTAATGAAACAAGGCATATCAGTACATATCCTGTACAAATTAAAAGAGAAGGAAATGCTACAAACAACTGTACATGCATGTATTCGGCAAGGTAGAAAAAAACGATTCCTCAAAAAACACAAACTCCCATAATTCACATGATATGAAATAGATTATTTGAGTAGTTCTGCAACTATTACAGAATTGAATTTAAAATTTTAAAACTCCCACAAAAAAAATTCCAGGTCCAGATTATTTAACTGGAAATTTCTACTAAACATTTGAAGCATTAACCCCAATCCTATACAGTCTTTTCCAGAAAACAAAAGAGGAGGGCGCATTTCCCAATTTCATTTGTGAAGTTAGCATTACCCTGATATCAAAACAAAACAAAGACAGTACAAATAAAAGAAAATTACAGACCAATTTTCCTCATCCACACAGATACAAAAATCCTTTAGAAATATTATCAGATAGAATTCAGCAATGTAGGAAAAGAATTAAACTCTCTAGAAGATAGTTTGATGGTTTCTTAAAAAAACTAAACATGCAAGTACCATATAACCTGGCAGTTGCACTCTTGAGCACTTACCCCAGAAAAATGAAGACGTCTGTTCATACAACCACTTGTCCACACACATTTATAGCGGCTTTTTTTCTCGTAATAGACCAAAACTGGAAATAAGCCAGATGTCCTTAAGTGGATAAATGGTTAAACAAACTGTGGTACATGCATACCGTGGAATATTCAGAACAAGAACTTAAACTATTGATACAACAATCTGAATAATCTCCAGAGAACTATGCTGAGTTAGAAAGTCATTCTCTAGGCCAGACACAGTGGCTCACGCCTATAATCCAAGCACTTTGGGAGGCCAAGGCAGGCGGATCACGAGGTCAAGAGCTCGAGACCATCCTGGTCAACATGGTGAAACCCCGTCTCTACTAAAAATACAAAAATTAGCTGGGTATGGTGGCGCACACCTGTAGTCCCAGCTACTCGGGCAGCTGAGGCAGGAGAATCGCTTGAACTCAGGAGGTGAAGGTTACAGTGAGCCGAGATTGCACCATTGCACTCCAGCCTGGTGACAGAGGGAGACTCTGTCTCAAAAAAAAAAAGGAAAAAAAAATTAGTCCCAAAAGGTTGCATACTTTACAATTCCATCTATATAACATTCTTAAAATGACAAATTATAGAAATAGGAAATAAATTAGGGGTGGCCAAAGGTTAAGGAAGGAGTGGGGCAGAAGGAAGTGAGTATGGCTATAAAAAAGCAACACATGGCTATAAAACAGCACAAGGGTCCTTGTGGTGATGAAAATGTTCTGTATCTTAACTAAAACAGTATAAAAATTCTGGTTGTACTGTGGTTTTGCAAGATATTATTGGGAGGAAATAGGTAAGAGATACATGGGATTTCTTTGTTATATTCCTTGCAATAACATTTGAATTTACAATTATCTCAAAATAAAAAAAAAAAAAACAAATCAGTAAACAACCTAGGATTTTTTTTTTTTTTTTTTTTTTTTTTTTTTTTTTTAATATTTGTGGTGGCCAGGCATGGTGGCTTATGCCTGTTAATCCCAGTGCTTTGGGAGGCCGAGGCTGGTGGATCACGAGGTCAGGAGATCGAGACCATCCTGGCTAACACGGTGAAACCCTGTCTCTACTAAAAATAAAAAAAATTAGCTGGGCGTGGTAGCGGGCGCCTGTAGTCCCAGCTACTCGGGAGGCTGAGGCAGGAGAATGGCATGAACCCGGGAGGCGGAGCTTGCAGTGAGCCGAGATCACGCCACTGCACTCCATCCTGGGTAACAGAGCGAGACTCCATCTCAAAAAAAAAAAAAATTATATATATATATATACACACACACACACATATATATATATTTGTGGTTGATAAAATGGCACAGTTTCTTAGAAATAAGGCAAGTGTAATAGATTCAAAATGTAATATTTTATTAATTGATCTAGGCTTTGCCTATTTTTATAGAATACTTTATATAATTATTTTTATCTTGGAAAATTTGAAGTATAGACTGATGACTGCTTTGTTAGATAAATGGTATTTAAAATGAGTAGATTTATACATTAAGACAACATTTATTGATTTTGAATATGGAAACATTTTGCTCTCTTTGATTTCATACTGATAATTTGAATTTTTGTTAAAATGTGAAATAATATTTTTCTGCATTTCAATTGCAATTGAAGATTTAAAGAAGACACAAAATTCTGGATTTATGAAATTTAGCGTTTTCTAGGGAGTCAATATTCTAATTTCTGAGCCTAGCAATAGTCATGAATTCAGTAGACATAATATTTATCTATTACTTCAATAATATTATTTAATATCCATTGAAATTTGCTTCATTCTTTTTTTTTTTTTTTGAGACAGAGTCTTGCTCTGTCACCCAGGCTAGAGTGCAGTGGCGCAATCTTGGCTCACTGCAACCTCTGCCTCCCACGCTCAAGTGATTCTCCTGCCTCAGCCTTCTGAGTAGCTGGGATCTTAGGCACTCATCACCACACCCGACCAACTTGTATTTTCAGCAGAGACAGGGTTTCACCATGTTGGCCAGGCTGGTCTCAAACTCCTGACCTCATGATCCCCCTGCCTCGGCCTCTCAAAGTGCTGGGATTACAGGCATGAGCCACCGTGCCTGGCCTGCTTCATGTGTTTTTATTACATTTAGGATTTGTCCTGATTGTATCAAATGGTAGTGATCACTACTCTTCCACACTTGACTGGGTTTGTAACAGAGCATCCAGAACATTAGAAAAAGATCTGAGAGGTGACCTAGGTTTAGTTTTGATTCTGACGGTAGATTTGGGAGTACACTTCTTGGGCTGGCCCCCAGCTAAGTAGCAAAGTAGATAAATTCTGTGTTTGATGCTTTTATCTAGGCTTCTGTTTGTCCTTATTCCCACTGTATATTTGTGCCCAGGTCCATGGGTCTTCACTCTCAAGTAGTTGTCAATTCTGGGATATATATGAATAAGGGATAATGGCTTAAGGTGCTTTATTTTCCAGTGGATTCAAGTTTTGTAGAGAATCTTTCAGGATTGAAAAGCTATCATGTCTCTAATGGCAGTATTTCAGATAGTGAAGAGGATATTTTATTCAGGAGGGTTCTGCAGGGTGACTTACAAATCATATTATATGGGCAGCTGCCAACTTTAGGGCATCCTAAGTTATTCCTGACTTAGTGAGTTCCTCATGCTCCATTGGAGTTTCCTAAGTTGAATTTTAAAAATTCATTCTCTATCCTCTCTCTTTCATTCAAAATGTAAAATTCAATAGTCATGTTAAATTCAAATGTGGAACAGGTACATTTTTAATGACCCAGTGAAAAAAAAATTTGGAAGTGAAACTTCCATACCTCTTCAAGTGGTTAGTCCAGAGTGATTTTTGGTTGTAGCATGTAGGAAGTCTGATAATAAATAGATTTTTTGAGATTTATTTTATTCACTGAACCAGAGGCGTTTGTTTCATATGGCAAATAGTTAAAACCTTCATGGTAAAATAGTTTTAAATGGCTTGGTAATAAATAGATTGGCTTACTAGTATGGATAAAAGCTTATTTCTTACATGATTTAAACACATTTTTCTTGCAAACTCTGGCCTTCTTTTTCAAAATGCAAAATCAATTGAACATTTATTACAAGCAAATGTACAAAATTGACATCAGTATGTGGGGAAAAAGATGAAGAGAAGAAATTATGAAGCAATTCCTTCCCAAGAGTGTTTAGCAAAACTCATACAAATTGGCAGTTGATTAGCGGTTTTAGTTCTCACAATCATTTTGGTCCTTACTTGTGAGATTACACCATTTTTATTTTGAGTAATTCTCAAAATCAGGGCTTTATTTCTGCTAAGCCTTTACAGAAGTGGCAAAGTACTGGGGAAAAAACTTTATTTATCCTAAGCCCTCACAGAAGTGACAAAGTACTGACATTTTCTTCAATTGCCTGGAGAGAATATGATTCTATTTTCCATAGCTGTTTTTGTGTCATCAGTCCTTTGATATACTTCGAAATGAGTGTTGTTTACCATTCTATCATTCAGTTGGCAAGTTATTTTCTAGCTTTCATACATGGATTAGCATTAAAGAGATAAACATTTTATTCTTTTTTTTTTAAATTCCTTCATTCTACAAATCCTCACTTAATGGTAAGGACTACATGTATGCACACATATTCTTGAATTCTTTTTCAGTGAGTGGAGGTGGGAGAAGGCTCTATTTTTTTAAAAAAGCTGATTAATTTCTAGGAAACTAAAATAGGTAGTTTGGATCAGCATACTTCAATGCTCATTAAAACATCATTTAGGCAAGGGACTTACATTATATACAAACTGTGTTTCTAATTGGTACCAAAAAGTACACTGTATGTAAATTTATTCCTCAGATACTAAAGATTTTTGTGGCTTCATTACTAATCAAAAGGAAGTACTCCTAATAGGAAAGGGAGGCAATGATAGGAGGGTACAATATTTTGCATTTAGCATAGGATTAAGACAATTATATTTAATTGTAAAATGGAATTTTACTGAAAATATACTGTTTCAGTTCCAAGTTTACAAAAAAAATGTAATTTAAAAATATATTTTTAGAATATTTTAGTCTTAAAAATGGGAATAATAGTTAATTTGTAGGTTCCCTTGGTTCCTCTGGAAACTTGTTTTTCCTTTGTACCCATCACAGATTTGTGTGTTTTGAATCATAAGATTTTAGATCTGGAAAAGGACCTAAATGAAAGGCAAATTAATGATGAGGAAGCTGAGACTGACAGAGTTTAAGTGTCACAATTAAGGAGTCAGATTATTTAGGACTCCTGATTTGGAGTGTATTATGCTTTGTGTGAATGAAGAATGTTTATTGTTAGTCGAAAACTTGTTAGAATGCAACGTTCTGGTAACTTCCTAATTGATCAATTATTTGAGAGGACTTAAATTTTTGGAGAGACAAATGTCACCTTTTGTTTACTTTCTGTTTCTTGGATTTCTGACTATATGTACTGTATTTTGAAATCTTTATGTCTTCAGCACACGTCAGCCAGTAAATTGCATTAGTTTACATAGGTAGTTACATAGGCAACCTCCGCCTCCCAGGTTTGAGCGATTCTCCTGCCTCAGCTTCCCGAGTAGCTGGGACTGCAGGCACACACCACCACACTCAGCTAATTTTTGTATTTTTAGTAGAGACAGGGTTCACCACGTTGGCCAGGATGGTCTTGATCTCTTGGCCTCGTGATCCGTCCACCTTGGCTTCCCAAAGTGCTGGAATTACAGGTTTGAGCCACTGTGCCTGGCCAGTACCTATGGCTTCAATAGTAAGAGATAAAATTGTTGACTTCTACTTACATCCTATGTTAATTTGGGAAAATTAGTTGCAAATTTTATATTAATGGAAACTACTGGATATTCATGAACTGAAAGAAGTACTTAATTTAGAGTGAAATCTCCTTACTCTGTAGTCTTGGCAGACATAAGGGAGGTGATTCAGAAGGCAAGGGGGACTTAGCAGATGACAAGACATGATGTAGTACCCTGGAACCCCATGTTTTGCCTCAGTGATCTCAGGGCACTAGTGCAGAAGCTGCCTGCCTTGCCTCTTTCCCTCTGCTCCAGCCAGTGGTTATTGCACTAGGTTTTGTAGTGAACCATATCAAATTCTTCTTTCAAGTAAGTGGAAGGACATATTAAATGTTGAGTGGGAAGTTTGATAAATACTGGGTATTGTGGTTAGCAAAGATTGTATGGCAGGAATTAAGTAGGGAGCATTACCTACAGTAGTGTGTGGTTTGATGCCTGAGCCAAGGGAGCCATTCTGGAGAGGTGTAGCTGCACCAACTTTATTGAATTCATAGGTATTTTTCCAGAAGAAGGGAGAAATGAGCATTTTGGTCAGGGGGGAGAAAGGACAGAGTTATATAGGCATGAGGGAGCACCGTATGTTCTAGAATAAGAAAGACTGGAGAAGAATTGCTAGGGTGTTAAAGTAGAGAGAGATAAATCTGGTGAAATAGAACAAGTCATCTCAGAAAGGGCAGAGCAGAATTCATTCCATTCAGAAGGCTTAAGCACTTCTAATTTTTTTTTTTACCCTGAACATGTAATACAAAATAAAAATAATACTAACCTTTAATTAAAACATAAAAATTATTTAAAACATATATGTGTGTATGTATGTATGTATGTATGTAAACATACATACATACTAAATGAGAATACCTTCTTTCCAAATTTTGGTTGTAGAATTTTAGAGAAGTTACTTAAAACTGAACTTGACTCATTTTCTCTCACATACTATGTCTCCAAGTATGTGATATAATTCTGTTGAAGGGACTTACAAATCATAATACAGATTTGAGGGTTTATCCTGAAGGAATTGGAGTGTTATTGAAGGATTTTTCACTAGGGATTTTTATGATCACTTTTGATTTTTCAAAAGATTATCTCATCAGCATTGTGGAGAATAGCCCAGAAAAGATTGAGATGAGGTAAGGAGAGGCCTCAGGAGGGAGGCAACACTGTACTTTCTCTGTGGTAAGGACATCACAACTCAGACAGTGTCAATGAAGGTGAAAATGAGGAAAAGGACCTTAGAGGTATTCATGAGGCAGGGGCTGCTGAACATGCTGGCCAATGAAAGATTGCTGGTAAGAGAGAGGGGGGAACCGCAAGGAGGTCCGCATTCAATGTGGAAGAAAAATGATGAATCAGTGAGGGGCTTGCAGAGTAATGTTGCTTGTGCAATATACTAGTGGAGTCAACCCACCAGCTCTTCTGTGTACCAGTCTGCTACCTGGTCTAGTACATTTCTTGATCTGGAAACATTGATAGAAACAATGAAGTGGATGAGATATGGGTTAAAAGTGAAGAGGATCATTTCTCCCTGTTCCTTACTGGGGCCTCAGGGACCTTAAGAAGAATTTGAGCAGTGATTTGTTTTCTTTCTTTGCAGACCCAGTCCTTGGGTTCCAGATACACACAGTGCTTCCACTTTGTTCCCCAGGGATGCAAAGCCTTCACATCTCTTGTCTAATGTAGTCTCTTTCTTCACCCTCTTCTTTTTCCCCAGCTTTTCATCTCCCTAAACTCCTGCTTTTGTTGGGATGTACTTGGTAAGTTCCATAGCTTGTGATTAATGAAAAAATACAAGTTGGCATTTCACTAAAGATAAATTTTCAAAACTGGCAATTTGATAATGAAGTGATTCCTGAGAAGTAATTGGTTCATGATAGGAAAATTTCAAGATTGCTTATTGTGTACATTTAAAAGGAGCTATTTGTAAAATTATGCTTTGTTTACTATAAAATAATCTCATTACATTTTATCGATTATATTTTAGCATAATATTTACAGTATGCCTTCAGAATTAAATGTTAAATCAATTCAGCAATTTATAATGCAATTAAACACAAAATGTCCTAGAGTCCATGGAAATCTTTTTATGAAGTTGTGGTGACGTTAGATGATTTTTTAAAACTACATTAGCTATGAATCATGTCAAAACTATATTAAGCAAATATATTTTTTGAGCATAATACATAATTTAATAGAATCAATCTTTGCCCGATATAACTCATTTTGATTTCTCACATGTTTATTAGATCTTAGGTTTAATAACATTTACTTTTTCTTATTGTAATGGAATTTTATATTTAAAATAGAATATTTGAAAAAAATTACAAAAGCTATAAAGAAAAATGATAAAATTCACCCATTATTAAAACCTATACAAATATAAATTATGCTTTTTATATATAAATTTCATGTATCTAATTTCCCAAGGCTACTAAGTATTCATTAGGAACGTAATTTTAAATAGTTTAAGAATTCATTTTATAAATGCACATACTTTTTTTTTTCACATTTTGAAAAATTTTAATACCTTTTGGGGTACAAGTGGTTTTTGGTTACATGGATGAATTGCATAGTGTCTGAGATTTTAGTGCTCCCATTACCCCAGTAGTGTACGTTGTACCAATATGCAGTGTTTAATCTGTCACCCTCCTCCCGCCCTCCCTGCTTCTGAGTCTCCAACATCCATCGTACCACTCTGTATGCCTCTGTGTGCTCATAGCTTAACTTCCACTTTTTTTTTTTATTATACTTTAAGTTCTAGGGTACATGTGCACAACGTGCAGGTTTGTTACATGTGTATACATGTGCCATGTTGGTGTGCTGCACCAATTAACTCATCATTTACGTTAGGTATATCTCCTAATGCTTTCCCTCCCCCTTGTCCCCCACCCCATGACAGGCCCCGGTGTGTGATGTTCCCCTTCCTGCGTCCATGTGTTCTCATTGTTCATTTCCCACCTATGAGAGAGAACTGTGGTGTTTGGTTTTTTGTCCTTGCGATAGTTTTCTGACAATGATGGTTTCCAGCTTCATCCATGTCCCTACAAAGGACATGAGCTCATCCTTTTTTATGGCTGCAGAGTATTCCATGGTGTATATAAATGCACATACTTTTTATTTAACATTGCTTGTGTATCTGTTGGGCATTTTTATCTTTCACAAATTATTACTAATATAAATAAGATTTTGATGAGTAATCTTGAACATGTAGCTACTAAGTATCTCTGTTGATTTCCCATTCAGAATTATTCAATCAAAGGATTTGAAAATATATGTTGATGCGTACTGTCAAATTGTCAAGGTTGTGCCAGCATCCAAAATACTCTTAAATATTTTATCTAGGCCAGATTAATGCTGTACTCATGATAATCGTTCTCCTAAATCATCATAAGAAAAATGGGTTGTTTGCCATTTAAATAAAAAACAGTCAGGTACTAATATAGGCCTCTATCTTAGGAAATTTTTTTTTCCAACTTAGCATGGTTATACCTGTTATTATCAATAAGGAAGTTTTTCACCCTCTTTATTTAGTATTTAAAGAAATTGTCAGCCAGGTGCAGTGGCTCACGCCTATAATCCTAGCACTTTGGGAGGCTGAGTCGGGTGGATCAACTGAGGTCAGGAGTTCAAGACCAGCCTGGGCAACATGGTGAAACTCCATCTACTAAAAATACAAAAACTAGCTGGGCACGGTAGCATGTGCCTGTAATCCCAGCTACTTGGGAGGCTGAGGCAAGAGAATTGCTTGAGCCTGGTAGGTGGAGGTTGCAATGAGCCAACATTGCGCCATTGCACTCCAGCCTGGGTGACAGAGCAAGACTGCATCTCAAAAAAAAATAAATAAATAAATAAAAAAGGAAAGAAAGAAATTGTCGTGTTCAGATAGCAATTGTCAGGTTTAGTGCGCCTTGACACCAATTATCCCATCATTAGTTGAAGCCATGTTGTTTTGCCATCTAAATCATTTGTCCGTCAAGTCACATTTGGCAAATGTATTTATGTCCAAATTCATTATATTGTTAATACAATTAATTATAGCATTAGTACCACTAATATTGATAGAGGTATTGATAATAAAATATTGCTAATGGTATTTTAATACTATAATACCACAAATGAAAATTTTATCTGGGCCACAGTCCTGCAAATAAAAAAAAGCATACAAAATTAACTATTTATTATTTACATTAGCATATAATATAAAAGAAACTTGGATTAATGTGTTTTTTTTAAAGTATTCTGTTTAATGAGAAGATTGGCTCCTTTTATTCATTTTTTAAAAAGGAAACTGAATTTTTCAAACATTAGACCCAACGGCATGATAGCAGTCCTGTTAGTGGAAATTCATCCAACAAGTATTTCATCCGCAAGTGCCTCTTTTTGGCACTCTGAAATACGAACACAAAATCATGGAAATAAGGGAGACTAAGCAGGCTGCAGCACTTAGCTCATTCTGAGGCATGTGGTAAGAGTGTGGGCTCTGGTGGCAGACTGTCTGGTTGTGAAACCTGACAAGATTTACCAGTTGTGTGGTGCAATGTCACTTAACCTCCTCCAATGTGCCTCAATTTTCTCATCTGTAAAATTAACTTCACAGTAGTTTTTTAAATCATGGGAAAACAGCAATTAATGGTTTTAGCACAACAGTTGGTGCATAGTAAATACTAGATAAATGTTATCTACTACTTAGATCAGAAATAGACTAAAATTACACAACATGTTTCTTTCCACACGTTGCTTTTCTCCTGAAATGGCACACATTTCTGGACCTGTTGCAGGTTTATAAAGAGACTAATGTAGAACTTGGCTTATGTTGCGCTGGGTAATGCATGAATTGTGCATCATTAGTAGTGTATGTTTTTATGATCTTTGAGCCAACCATGATAAGCACACAGAGAAGACAAGTTGATTTTCTTTTCTCTTTTCAGGCCAAATTATTCTAGGTATGATTTTGTTTCACATGTATATTATAAAGAAATTATAATGAGTCATATTCAAAGAGAGATTTCTACTTTGGTCTCTCAAATCCCATTTTAGTATGCTTTGCAACTGCCAGTGTGAATTTGATAGATAAAGAGGTAAATCTCTGTGTTGTCAACCCAAGTAGAATTACAGGTGGAGGCTTGAAAGCAATCAGGACTTTGTTCCTGGTGCTAATTGAAAGTGTTCGAATATGTGCACAATTGATCAAGAAGAAGATGTGTGCAAATCTCTTATAATTTCTTTGTTTTTTAAAGTACGTGTTTGAGAGACAGAGGAAGAAAATGTTCTGCAAAGCAAGAATAAAAACAAATGTAACTACAACTTATGAGGTACACTGAACTTACCATACTTACAGAAGAATTTTTTCCATAGTTAACAACATAATAGCATTTATTCTTTCTGAAAAAATACAGTTTAATTCTGGCTACCTATAGAATCTAGCCTTTAATTATTATTTAATTTTTAGTATCAGCATGCCTTAACGATTATATAGGCAGAATGAGACATGGTGCTTTTAAGTTGGGATTTCAATTAAAATTAATATTAAACGTAAAGACAGCTGTGAATTTTAATGAATTATTTCATTCGTATTTGAATAACTTCTCCCAATCTCCTGCTACAGGGCTTCAAAGATTTTTTTATATACTTGAGCCTTGAAATGGTCATTTCAAAATATTAATTTATAGTCATTCTTTTTTTTAAATAGGGTGCTTTCACATTACCTCCAAGTCCAATTCCAAAATTCATAAATATATATGAAGCAGAGCTTATAAAAGTTACTATAGTATCAACTCACAAAACTAAGAACATCTTCATGTATGAATTTCTTTCGTTGATAGATGGTCCAGAATTGTGTGTTGTCAGGATCTGTAGTTGACAAAGTTGGACATTTGGAAGAGATCCTCTTCATTATTCCCACCTCTTCATCCAGCCTTCATCTTCATCTTTCCTCTGAACAGGGCTGCTCTGACCAGTTTCCCACACGGAGGATGCTGTCTTGTTAACCCAGTCTCTTCACAGCTTGTTCTCAGAAAAAGTTTTAAAAATTATATTCACTCTGTTCTTATTCTTACAAATGCCAAATGAGAATTAACTGTATTAGCTCCTTTAAAAGATATATCAAGAAAATACATCGCCACTGGAGGAATTCCAATAGTTGCAAATATGTTTGAGTGGGCAGGGCCATCACTAGTACTGTCTGAAGTCATGACAGCAACCTGAATTTCTGCTGTTTCTACATGTAGACTTAGGGATATACTTTTTACAATTTTTAAAACTTATTCACTAATAGGAAACAGACTCGTTTACCATCTGCTTGAAATGTGGGATCCAGCTGTTACAGTGGTGATTATAATTTATCCATGAAAATATTGAATGTTTCCTTATCAACTTGGGAGTAATCAGGGAGGACCCAGAAGTAAAGGTTAACAGAGAGGGAAAACAGATTGTCTAGATTTATTTTGCATATACTATGCAGTATGAAAAACCTCAACTTACAGTATTTAATTCTTTACTCAATGTAAAAGGAAACCCTCAAAATAAAAAAAGCTAAAATTTTACATCCACAGATAATTAATAATTTTGTTGTATTGCTCACTTTTTCTATATACTGTTTAATAAAGTTGAGATCATATTTGATTTTGTACATTGCTTTCCAAACATGCAATTATCCATATTAACAAAACATTTAAGAATTATAGTGATTATATATAATACTTTAACATTTAGTTGTAACATAATTTACTTAGCCATTGTAATATTATCTGTTTCAGTTACTTCTAATAAGATAAACATATTTCTCAATAAACATTTATTTTTACTTCCAACATTTTTGACAGTGACTACATCAATCATCTGGGACTTATTTTGTGTGTGGGATATAAAATAAAGTGCTAAAGTAATTTTTTAAAAAAATAGTTGATTGTATCAGTGTTCATTATTAAGTAAGTTTTTGTCCTCACTGATTTATGAGAATTCTTTATCATACACAAAACGCATCAATCTTCTTGACATTGTTTCTAGATATTTTGTTCTTTTGGTGAGTTTGACTATTTTATATAAGAGTTTTTTAAATTGTAGTTTTATATACTTTATAGCTCAAAGAACCAGCCTCTCCACATAATTCTTTATAAATTTTTAATACCTATTTTTCCTTCTTTTTCAGATATTTTTTATTTTTAATCATGAGTATATAATAATTATACATATTTATGGGGTGGTACATGCTGTATTTTGATACAAGCTTATAATGTGTAATGATCAAATTGGAGTAATTAGGGTATCTATCACTTCAAGTCTTAATCATTTCTTTGTGTTAGCAGCATTCCAATTCTACTCTTTTAGCTATTTTGAAATATATAATAAATTGATGTTAATAATTGATGTTAATAGTAAATTGATATTAATATATAAGACATTGAAATATATAATAAATCGATGTTGTAGTCGCCCTATTGTGCTACCAACATCAGATATTATTTCTAACTCTATTTTCTACCCATTAATCATCTCTTCTTCATACCCACCTCCTCACTGTGCTTCCTAGCCTCATGTGAACATAATTCTACTCTCTATCTCTGATATTTTTCTTTTCCAAGTTCCAAGTATGTACGATTTTTATTATAGTTGACTTAAATCTATAAATTAATTTCAAAACATGAAAATGTTTATATTACTGTGACTTCTCATCTATGGTTATCCATTTAGCTTTTCTTTTAATATAAAGCAAAATATTTTTACACACATTCTATATATGAAACATCTATAAAATATGTATAAGTATTATAAGTCAAAAATAAAATGATTTATTATTGAGAGTAGTGTTTTTTCTATTGCATATTTTAACTAATCATTCCCCTTATGAAAAACTTTTATTGTTGAGGATTTTACATATGCGTGTGCATGTATGTGTGTGTGTGTGTGTGTGTGTGTGTGTGTATAGAATAGGAAATGTATAAGATAAATGGAGGAAAATTTCTTAGGAAATTACTACCTTAAAACAATCAGTATCATGTCATCTAATATCTTTGGTCTTTTTCATATATAAACAGAAACTGCAATTTCTTGTTCCTGTTTAATGGTAAAATATATACATTAATAATTTTGATAGTCATTTTGTTAAAATATTTATTTTTTACTCATTTACAATCATCTAATATTTAATAGGAATATTATTCTAGGTATTATATGGTAACAAAAAATAACTTCTTTTTCATAAGCTTTGAATCTAGTTGATAGAAGCAATTATGCAATGCAAAGAATAGATTAGTGATAATTAGCATAGGTGTTAGGAAGCAATAAATGAAACAAAAAATTAATATTTTAACCAAATTATGGCTGGCTCAAATATCTATATACTCAACCTATTGTAGCTCTAAATTCCTGTGATTATGACAGATACAATACCATAGGAAAAATAGCAATCTAACTTCAATATTTGTTTAAAATACAGTTTAATGTATACAGTTGGATCTATTTCACAATAATTTTGGATAATTTGTGAGATTTAAGACATCATCAGGTCTAAATTTTTCAGATATTTTTTCCTCATTTTCAAATACTTAAATATAGTCTGGGTATTTTCCATTTTCATTCAGATTATCTGGAACCATGGTGATATGATGCTGAAGCTATTTGGAGTCTAACCTTGTGTAGACTGTCTAAAATGATTCATTCATTAAGTTCATCTTTACATTGTTAAATTCTTGTATAGAATACATGTACATTAATTTTATTCTGACTAATTATAAAATCTGTATTTGGCAATTAGAGTAATATGAAAACATTGATATGTTGTGAGGTCCTGGTCTTGTAGTACAAAGTTTATTTGTATGTTTGTATGTGTGTATGTTGTTTTAGTTCAAACAAAAGAAAACAAAATTGCAAAATGTTGGAAATATATCAATTATTTTTCTACTTTGTCAGATTATCACTTTAAATCCTGAAAGCAGAAATCAATATAATACAGTAGTCCACCCCTTATCTGTGGTTTTACTTTCTACATTTCAGTTACCCATCAACCATGGTTCAAAAATAGGTGAGTACAATACAATATTTTCAGAGACAGACCATATTTACATAACTTTTATTACAGTATATTATTATAATTATTTTTATTTTATTATTAGTTATTGTTGCTAATCTCTTACCATGCCTAATTTATAAATTAAGCTTTTTCATAGGTATGTATATATGGGGAAAAAGATAGTACATATAGGATTCAGCACTATCCATGGTTTCAGGCATCCATTGGGAGTCTTGAAAGTACCCCCCACAGATAAGGGGGAACTATTGTAATTCAGTATTTTAAATTAGGAGATATTTCTAAAGATATCCAGAAAACATTAAAAATATGTTCACTAATATTTGATAATATTTATCTTTATTAAAGATAAAACTGGTGTAAAAGTAAGAATTCTGAATTGAGTAAGAAGCTAGAGTTCACAACATTGGGGAGTGCATTCAAATGACATAGGAAAATGGACTTTAAAATTAGCTTTTATGATGGGCAGATTTGAGTTCACCTGTATATTAACATATTTTGAGGGCAAATAAACATTGCTTTGCTTATTAAGTATAAAAAAATCCTCTCTTAAATGCAAATTGAAACCACAATGAGATACCACCTCACGACAGAATGGCGATTATTAAAAATTCAAAAAGCAACAGATGCTGGTGAGGTTGTGGAGAAAGAGGAATGCTTTTACACTGTTAGTGGGAATGTAAAGTAGCTCAACCATTGTAGAAGACAGTGCGGTGATTCCTCAGATATCTAGAACCAGAAATTCCATTTGACACAGCAATCCCATTACTGGATATATACCCAAAGGAATAGAAATCATTCTATTACAAAGATGCATGCATGTGTATGTTCATTGCAGCACTGTTCACAGTAGCAAAGACAAGGAATCAACTCAAATGCCCATCAATGATAGACTGGATTAAGAAAATGTGTTACATGGACACAGGAAGGGGAACATCACACTTTGGGGACTGTTGTGGGGTGGGGGGAAGGGGGAGGGATAGCATTGGGAGATATACCTAATGCTAGATGACGAGTTAGTGGGTGCAGCGCACCAGCATGGCACATATATACATATGTAACTTACCTGCACATTGCGCACATGTACCATAAAACCTAAAGTATAATAATAATAATAATAATAATAATAATAAATAAAAATTAAAAAATAAAAAAAAAGAAAGTGTTCTGAGAATGTTTAGAGTAGGCAAGGCTACGCTATGATATTCAGTAGGTCAGGTGTATTAAATGTATTTCAACCTAAAATCTTTTCAATTTACATGATGGGTTTGCCAGATGTAACCACATCATAAGTCAAGGGGCATTTGTAAATATACTGTATGAATACATGTTTAAAAAATAATTCTGGATGAAATGTATACAACATTTTGAATAAATTTCCCTATTTGTTTTTAAAAAAAAGAAAATGTGTTACATATACACCATGGAATACTATGCAGCCATGAAAAGGAATGAGATCATGTCCTTTGCAGGGACATAGATGGAGCTGGAAACCATTATCCTCAGCAAACTAACTCAGTAACAGAAAATCAAACACCACATGTTCTCATTTATAAGTGGGAGCTGAAAAATGAGAACACATGGACACAAGGAGGGGAACAACAACACTGGGGCCTGTGGGGGAGCGAGTTAGGAGGAGGGAGAGCATTAGGGAAAATAGCTAATGCATGCTAGGCTTAATACTTAGGTAAATGGGTTGATAGGTGCAGCAAACCACAATGGCACATGTTTACCTGTGTAACAAACCTGCACATTCTGTACATGTACCCCAGAACTTAAAATAAAAATTGAAATAAAAAAATCCTCTCTTCATTATGTAATTTTATTTAATCTGGGTGTGTGCTGAACAAGATGTTATATTCCTGCTGAGAAACAGTCATAGCCACCATACAAAAAATGTGTATGAACATAGACTTTAGAGTTAATTTCCCAGGATGAGGCCTCCAGAAACCAGTTAGCTATTTTATATTCAAACAAAACCATATTTAGAAAAATTTAAAAACTGGAAATCAGAAGGAAGTGCTGAAAGAAGAGTTTTTCTTTTCTTCTTCTTCTTCTTCTTCCTTCTCCTCCTCCTCAATGATTCCAGCAGAGTTATTTCTACCCGTTGAATAACAGGAAGGCAAAATGAAAGCTGGTTATTCATCACTACTTCTATTTTTATTTCAGTTGACCCGGTTTAGAAATAAGAATAAAAATAATTTCTGGCTTATTTTTATAGGCCATACTGTAGTTTTTATGTTGGTTTTAAGTGAACACTGGTTGAGTGGTTAACAATTGTATTGAATATATTGCTGTTGCATGTATTGGTATTCATGTGATGTTACCACATTGAAATACAGAAATCGATTTTTTAATGTAGTCCTAATTTTAATTCCATCCCTCCACATATATGGCTCTGATAGCAAAATTATGTCAAATGGTAGTGCAAAATAATAATGTTTGGAATGTTATTTATTATAAATTTGTATATTAACCTTGTTTCTGCTATCTTGCTTGAATTTAAAGAATTCTGATGAGAATCTTTTCAGTAACTTGCTTGCTCTAAGCATTGCCTATGTATAGTTTTAACAATGTTTAAGATAGTTGTATTCATAAGCTTATATCTTTGATTTGCTGGTACTATTTTATAAATGCCAAGTTCTGCAAAAATAGGTTTATATTAATAATTAATGCTAGTGGCCGGGTGGGTTGGATCATGCCTGTTATCCCAGCACTTTGGGAGGCCAAGGCAGACGGATTGCCAGAGCTCAGGAATTCGCGACAAGCCTGGGCAACGTGGTGAAACCCTGTCTCTACTAAAATACAAAAAATTAGCCGGGCATAGCGGCGTGCACCTGTAGTCCCAGCTACTCGGGAGGCTGAGGCAGGAGAATTGCTTGAACCGGGGAGGCGGAGGTTGCAGTGAGCTGAGATCACGCCACTGCACTCCAACCTGGACAACAGAGTGAAACTCCGTCTCAAAAAAAAAAAAAAATAATAATAATAATAATAATAATAATGCTAGCAACATATTGAGTATAGTTTGAACCATAATTATTTGGTCAGATAGGGTCATTTTACACAAACTATGGAAAAGTATACTTCCATGTGTCATAAAATATAGTTCTTTTTGGTGTGCATCTTCACAATTTCTGTTCAAAAAATAGGGCAGCAAAGGTTGACTTAGGCTATTTTGGGACTATAAACAAGAGCTGGTGCAGAGCTACTAGACTAAAATTCTACTTGAAAATGACTCCTTGAAAGTGAGTCTTGAGTGCTTTTGGTATCTAGCAAATCTCTTTGCTAAATGCCTTCATTTTGATGTTTTAATAATGTATGTTTGTTGATTATAGGATGACAGTGATAGGTACAATTTCCATTTATCTGTTTATATATGAGAATTTAATGATTTATTTCTCTTTATAGCCATTATTAGGAGGTATCTGAGGGACTCAAGAGCGCAGAAGGCAGGGCAGAATCTTTTCCTGTACTCTGAGTGCTGGAAATGGCTCTGCATAGGCTGCTTTAAAATGCAATTACCAACCTTGAATTGACCTCTAACCACCTTTTTTCTGTCCTACCCTTCTCCATCAATCAATTGTTGAGAGGATTTGGGTATTTCCCATTAAGCGCCTGCATTTTTAGACTTACCTGTTCTAACTTGAACATTTATTGTGATGAATCTCATGACTTTCTGCTTGTTACTTCCTTGAAATAAGTCTTCTTGTTATATATTCACTTTGCTGACTTCTATAGAAAACAATAATCCATTTGTGGAAATGATTAATTCAGGTGTGATTAGATTCCATGGGAGCTGGAAACTACTCAAGTCAGAACACAACAGGGAGAACGCCTCCTGGCACTAACAAATATCTGTACTTCTCATTTGACTGAAACTTATCTAGACCTGATTGCCTTTATTACTAAAATAATGCATGTATTCCTTAAGCATTTTTATTTGTGGTTAGAGTTATTCATTGTTTTCGTTTTTTAAACTTGGCATGAAGTCTGGCGGAAGCTGGTTCTGGCTTCCACACTAATTTTTTTGATGATGAAACCACTTAAAAAGTCTAACAGTAACAACAACAACAACAACAACTGCTACAACAGAAAGCAGTGAGGATGAGACCAGGGAAGGAGAGGTAGATGAGAAAAGTTATGAAGCATTCATGAGTTTATGATGACCCCTTTGCAATTGAATCCTATTGTTAATGACTAAGAATGAGCCCTTTGCCTTCTTCTCTGGACCTGTTTGTCACACAAGCTGGAAAAGAGAAGAGGTAACAATAGAGCAGTACAGACCAAAGAAGTGGAAACAATTATTAAAAGGTAGCAGGACTCTTTCATGAGGTAGCAAATACCACTTCTTTGCTATACTCTATATGCTAGCTTCTATGAAAAGGGCTTCCTATATGTAGACTATAGTCATATTTTAGTCAAAAAGAAAGAATTTTAGGTGTTTCTGAAACTCTTAGCAGTTTTACATACAGATGCTATATGCAAAACATATATATATATCAATGCATTTTTAATTTTAAAATTATTATATTATACTTTTAATTGTTTAAAGCAAGATATTATGCTCTAAATGTAGGAGCAATGCTCAAAAAATATTGAGAGTAACCATGTTAGATTTATAGTGTTTACTATTCCACATATATACCTCACTATATCTAGAATAAATACAGGTTTGAGAGCTGATTATTGGATAGCTCCTCAAAGGTAGGAAGGTCACATGTTCCCCAGAAAATTGTCATTCATTGCTAAACATAGGATTGGAAAGATTAGAGAGATTTGTTTGTTTATTTGCTTTTTTGTTTGGTTTTGGCCAAAGGAAAATAACATTAAACAGAAAACAAATGTTTTGTATGAGGTTTTAAGAAGTGAAATTTCTCTGCTGGGTGTGGTGGCTCAGGCCTGTAATCCCAGCACTTTGGGAGGCTGAGGAAGGCGGATCACCTGAGGTCAGGAGTTCAAGACCAGCCTGGCCAACATGGTGAAACTCTGTCTCTACTAAAAATACAAAAATTAGCTGGGCGTGGTGGCAGGCACCTGTAATCCCAGCTACTTGGGAGGCTGAGACAGGAGAATTGCTTGAACCTGGGAGCCGGAGGTTGCAGAGATCTTGCCACTGAACTCCACCCTGGGCAACAGAGCAAAAGTCCATCTCAAAACAAAAAAAAAAAAAAAAAAAAAGAAGTGAATGGCTCCACCATGTACCCTTTGAAAGATTCTTTTGTTGAAAAACTGCATAGAAAGAATAAATTATGAGAATATAATTATTTATAGACATTTCAATATGAACTGTTATAGGAGACTTGCGAAAGGTATGAGTTTTGTTTTTTTTTTTTAATCCAAGAAACTGGTGGGTAGGAATGGTTTGCAGAGGCATGCTGAGATAATACAGTGTTAGTCATTAAATACAAAGCATTACTAGCCATCAATTTTTAATTCATTCTCAATATTTATAGTAAAATTATGGTTTATTACGTTTAAAATGGTCTGCAAGTGAAAAAAAGTTTTCCTATGTAAAATCCTTTAACATTCTTTGCTTACACACATTATTGTCTTTCATTTCTACCTCCTATTTTCTGGTAAACTATAAAAGATAGGTCAAAGAAAATCCCTTAGACATATTACATGTGTTTATTTAGAAGACTTAAATTAAGTAGTCTTTATGTGCTAATATTTATAATTATTTAAAATGTCCTGATCATATTAAATCAAGGTATGTATATGTGTGTGTATGTGTGTATATACATATGAGTAATTTCCCGAAATTTTAACTTGTCTACGCAGAGAACATCACTGTGACTTACTGTTTTGATGTGTAGAGTTTAAAAATGCATTAAAAGTCTAGGGACTATTTCAAAGTAATATTCTACTTTGATCCTATCAGTCCTTAGTGTCATTTAATTTATTTTGGACAGAAACAACATTTGTCATGTTTTAAAACTCATGGATTTTTGCTGTTTACTATCTTTACTGCAGTCATTTTATATATTAAAAATGTTTAGAATTCAGTTTAGAATTCAGGCTTCTTTGGGGTGAAAGTGCGAAACAAAAGACCAACTCATCTAAGTGACACCTGTTGTAATTGAGCAAGACCTAATCTCACTGAGGTCCTCAGAAATGGACCAACTACACTCTTGCCTGATTGACTTCTCATCCAAATCTATCAAGTTAAAAGTTGCCATAGATAAAAAAGAAAATAGCCCTTAGAAACTCTGTCTTCTATTCCATAAAATGTCTCGATACTACTTAGCACTTATACTTGGTGATATCTCTCAATTTTTACGTGTCTTTTTTAGGTTTGATAGTAACAAATGAACCTCTTTTTCAAACAAGTACATTTTGTTAAGTACAATAGGATTTCAGCAAGGGTCTCTAAGGGACTCAAAATACTAACTTGGTGACGTGATCAAGGAGTAGTTTCAGATGTACTTTATTCAACTGTTTATTGGATTGATTTTATCCTTCAGCTAGAGAGCACTAAGATTTGTGTTTTTGCTTACATTTCTTTAGGTAATATTTTATGATTACCACCTTATTAAAGTAACTCAGCAGATATTTGGTTATTGTTCAGGCTATTAAACCTAAATAAATTATTATTTCATTTGTGGTGTGTTTCCCCTTTTTTCCTGTGAATACACAAATGGCAAAGGCCAGAGTGTGAGGTATGTGCTTCATGCAGTATTTGGATCAAGAATATTCTCTTTCTCCAAACAGATGGATTTTATTGTTTGTTTGTTTTTGAAGTATCACCTTTTTGTTAGTTATTTTATGATTTTCAAATATCTAGTGACAATTCATCTAATTTTCCCACATTGGCCTGTACCACTGAACAAGTAAAATAAAAAGAAATTGATAAATCATTGTTCCATTAAGTTTCTCCACGAGAAAAGTTCCTTTAAAAGATTTTAATGGCTGGTGTGGATCAGGTCAGTAGACACTCTGTTGTTTGACACTCGTTCTACGTCTCATAAGTGTTCATCCAGCCTATCTGGGCATTTTATCTGGGTATACTTTTACATAATTGGTCCTCACTAGATTTTTATCAAAGGTAATTTATATCATAATGTTCCTCAGACAGGTCTAGAATCACTTCTTGGTTAACAAAATTCCTTTGTACAAATGATTCTAGGATGTACTAACTTTTGTGTATCTAGAGGATCAGTTTTTACCTATGAAACAAATGTAGGTATCCGGATATCTATTAGGGGTCTCTTTGTCTCTCTCTGTTTCTGTCTCTTCCTCTCTCTCACTCTTTCCTGGCCTGAATGAACCTTGTAATAAAAAATAGTAAATGTATTTCACACATTAGATACTAGAAATTTTACAAGGATATAATGAGAAAATTGTTTTAATAATGAGTTGTCTTGAAATTCCTTATGGTTTCCTTGCAGTTATAAAGTGTTAGCCTAGACATATGCTAGAAAGATAAGGTTCTTTTCCAGAGTTGTATGTGTTTAATTTGTATTTAATAGTATGCTGAATTAATTTTCTATATTTAATATCCCCCAAATTGTATTGAGATTTAATTGTAGAAGTTTTAGAAACAAACATCTAAATGGGACTTGTTTTAATTGCTCTGAAGTTCTTTTTATCTGGAATCTCCACATATAGTTTGATTGCATGATCATGATTTCAATACAATTTTTTTATTATTAAAATTAAATATTTAATAAAATATTTACTAAAAATAAAAAATTTTTATGTTAAAAATAGTTTTTAATAGCTTTAGTTTTATTAAAAATTAAAAATAAAACTCAGTTTCAGCTTCAAAGTTATAATATCACAGCATCTGTAGTTGCATTACAGTAATACTAGGTACTTCCTAAGCAATTTAGAATTAATATATTACACTAAAGACTTACAACAAAGTAACAAGATAAATAGAGGGTAGCAGCTTTGTTTGCCTTAAAAAGATTCTTTCTTGGTAATTGAAGCTGCGAAAAGCTAAATATCAGGCATAATATATGTTTCTCCTCCAGTGCAGGATTTTGTTCTATTTGTATTGTCATTTATCTTTGTTTACATTTCTATCTTCTCTACAAGGCAGTAGGCTCTTAAAGGCAGGAAATATTATCTCTCTTTTCTTAACATCTAGCACAGTATTTGGCACATTGAATGTACTCAATAAGGTTTTCTTAGAATGATTCATAAGCTAGGAAAATATTTGCCCCACATTATATTATGATGGCTGTTAGTTTAATCATAATTTTAATGGGCTGTAATTTTAACTAATTTATGAGCTATTCAAAAGTTTGGATAAATTGACATCTCTACTTTTTTAATATTGTATATTATCTTATATACTATATGTGAGAATGGCATTATTCCTGCATTCTTGTGATATTTCCGGCTATCACTAGATGGCAGGGAGGCTGTCCGCAGGAACATAAAATTGGAACCTTAACAATTGTCCAAATGAGTAGCAATAAAGATCAGAAATAGCATGGTGGAAATGAAATTTTAAAGGTAATAGACTAGTAAAACAGACAGAGGGAAGGGAGAGGGAGAGGGAGAGAGACAGAGAGACAGAAAGGGAAACCATTTTGCAACTGATTTGATGTTGAAGGTAAAAGGAAGGAAGGAGTCAAGAAATTATGGCTTCCCAAGTCTGGATAATGGAGAATTATAATGTCCAGATCAGGGAAAGCAGAGAATGGCTACATAGATAAGAGCTGATTCATTAGTTTGAATAAGTTTGACTGTGAGGCATCAGCAAGTGGAAACAGGTATAGATACAGAGGAATACTGGAAGCTTTGGCATTCAGGAGATATAAGATCTGGATATCATATCTGAGACTTATAAAATGCTGTAGCTGAACAAAACTGGTACAGATCTTAATTTGGTAGCTGAATAAGGTGACTCCCAGAAAAATGAGGTAATATGGCCAAGGTCTCAGAGATAATGGCAAAGTCAAGACTGGAATCATTATCTCTTTTCTCAATTCATTTTTCCCCAATTTCTTACATACAATTGAAGACATAGGAATGTAAATACAATACTTTTGGTGACGAGTGTGGTAAAAGAAAGGGCCATAGGTCTAATTCATCCTATTTTAGATGCAAAAGGAAGAAAAATAACATGAGAAATTTTGGATAGCATTATTTTTTAAATAAAAAAAGGACTTTTTTATTCTAATTTTGTTAGGTTTTGGCAGTTGTATAAAGTGTTATCTTTAAGTAGTCAAGTTTTTATTCTAAAATATGTGTTCTTCATAAAATACTTAAGTGGTTTTCATGTTGAAATTCTCATACATGCATACATCTCATACATTTTCTCATACATTTTTCTTATGAAGCATTGTTGCTAGAAATCATAACAACAAAATCACAACAACAAAATCATTATCATGTAACTTATAAGAATCTAGGGAGCAATGATAAATAATTGTTTTTTAGAAAATATTTCTTCAATTTGCATTAAGCTATTATTTTAACAAACAAAATATAACTAAATTAAACTTAAAATAAGAAATTTGAATAACATAACCTGTTTGAATCACATATTCAGCAGAGAATAAGTGAATTATCTTCCATGTAAAAAATATTCAATGTTTTATAGCTCTCCTCCTACATTTCGGATAGATCTTAAGCAGAATTGTACTCTAAAGTCAGATATATGTAATTATTGTTGAGGCTCTTTGAAGAGTGTTTTCTTTAATCATTCATCTTCCAACAACATGACCAAATAAAGGTCAGTATATTGTTTGTGTATTTATTTGAAAGTTCATTCAAAAGGAGAAAAAATATATATCCTTCTAACTTTTGTTCTTCCCCACTCTCACCCACGGAAAGCTTCTTTTCATTAGTAGTAGTGGAAAGATTCATGATGTATTATTAGTGACAGCATTTGATTATTGTCTAATTAAAAAGCACTGTGCTCCCATCTGTCTGACTGGAGAGGGAATGACAGAGAAAGAGAGGGTGAGGGAGAAGAGCAGAGATATTGAGATTAAAATAATGAATAGGTGTTGTGAAATGTGGCATTGTTTTATTACTTGAAGAGTGAGCCACTTAGAAGCAGTTACCAAATCTCTTTCCAAACTGATAGATGATTTCAAGTGCAATGAATACATTCATTTTAATGTTTAAAAGGTCTCTCAATCTAACAACCATTATATGGAAAGAAAATAGAATTGCACATAAGAAGATATAACTATTGTCACATTTAAGAAAGACTTTAAAACAGTTTTAGTAGTTTCATGAAATATCTAGAAAATGCATATTCATGGAGGCAGAAAGTAGATTAGAGGTGACGAAGGGCTGGGAGAAGAGAGGAATAGGGAGTTACTGCCTAAAGGTCACAAAGTCTCTGTTTAGGGTGATGGAAAAGATTTGAAAACAGATAGTGGTGAGGGCTGCACAACAGTGTGAATGTAATTAACGCCACTGAATTATACACTTAAACTGGTTAAAATGGCGTATTTCATGTTACATGTATTTTATCACAATAAAAACTTCAAATTCAAAAAAAAGAAAAAGAAAATTAAATTAAAACATAAATATCAGCAATAATGATACTTACATTTGTCCACTGGAGTCATTTAAGAGATGAGTAGAATGGTGATAAATAATATTAGACTTTATTAAAGAAGTTGAGTTTGAGCAATTAATAAGGAAGTAGACAGAAAGCTGGCACTCCATGTTGAAATGGCTGAGTCCACAACAACTCCACAATTCTGTTTTCTGGTCTCATTCCATCACCATTTATTTGGATCAGTTTCTGTTGTCACTGTTTAGGGTGTATTTTAGTTGTCCGTTTCTGTGTAACAAATTACTGTGTAAAAATTACTGTGTAAAAATAGCACAAAATGCTGGGTGCAGTGGCTCATGCCTGTAATCCCAGCACTTTGGGAGGCCGAGGCGGGCGGATCACAAGGTCAGGAGATCGAGACTATCCTGGCTAACACGGTGAAACCCCATCTCTACTAAAAATACAAAAAAATCAGCCAGGCGCGGTGGCAGCGCCTGTAGTCCCAGCTACTCGGGAGGCTGAGGCAGGAGAATGGCATGAACCCGGGAGGCGGAGCTTGCAGTGAGCCGAGATCACGCCACTGCACTCTAGCCTGGGTGACAGAGCGAGACTCCGTCTCCAAAAAAAAAACAAAAAAAAAACACACACACAAAACATAGAAGAGCAAGCATTTATTACTTTCCCCAGTTATTGAGAATCAAGGATGTAGGAAGAAGGTTGTTCTTGCTCTAGGTCTCTCATGAGGTTGCAGTCAAGCTGTTGGTCTTGGCTGTAGTCTCTGAAAATTACTTGGAGCTAGAGGTTCTACTTCCAGACTCACTGACATTACTGTTGGCACAAGGCTTCATTCCTCACCACATTGGATTCTCCATAGAGTTTTTCTCAATATGGCTTTTCTCAGAGAGAGAAATTGAAGTGAGAGAGCACGTGCATGAGAGAGTGTGAGCCCAAGATGGAAGCCACAGTCTTTTTATAACCTAATCTCAGAAATGATATCCGATATCCCATCATATCTGCTATAACCAATTCTTAGAAGTGAGTCATTAAGTTCAGTCCACACTCAGGAAGGCAATCAAGCTTCACCTCTTGAGGGAAGAAGTATCAAAGAATTGGTCAGCATATCTTTAAAACCACCACAGGGCTTGATGGTGTACTTTTCCCTCCTCTCTCATGGGTTCTTTTCACTTCCATTATTGTTTTATATCATCAGTCTTTGTGTGTGTGTGTGTGTGTGTGTGTGTTGGCAGGGGGTGGGGTGGGGGAGGTAGAGAATCTTTAGAGTATGTTGTGAAGAGCCAAGAATATAAAGAGTGACATTGATGATCATGTGTATTTATATATTGAGATATTTATTAAAAACTTCCTATGTCCTAGACACTGAACTAAGCACTTTACATTCATTATCTTTCTCTGCACAACAATCCTGTAAAATAAATGTTAATATTCCTGTTTTAGAATATGTGTGTATATGTAAAAGTACATGTATAACTTGACTTTAAAACTTAAAATTTATGTGAAATTTCAAACTTGTAATTCTTTTTAAAATTTTTTAAGTTTTAAAGCACTTGTCAATACAGATTGAATATATTCAAGGTATACAACATGATGATTTGATATTTGTATACATTGTGTAATTATTACCACAATCAAATTACAGTTGACTCTAGAACAACACAGGTTTGAACCCATGGCTTCACTTTATGAGTGGATTTTTTTCAACCAAATGAATCAATGATACAGTATTCACAGGATGCAAAACGTGCATATTATACGCCAGTTCTGCAGGCCTAACTGTGGGACTTGAGTCAGAGTGGATTTTTTTGTATGGGAGTGAAGGATGCAGGAACCCATCTGCCGTGTATATTCAGGGACAACTGTCATTAACATATGTATTACCACTCATAATATGCATTAGTTCTCCAGAACTTGTTTCTCTTACAATTGAAAGTTTGTGCCATTTGATCAAAATCTCCCCATTTCCCACACCCCTGACCCGTGGTAACCACCATTCTACTCTCTGCTTCTATGAGTTTAATTTTTAAATTCCACATATAAGTGAGATCATATAATACTTCTCTTTCTTTTCACTGAATAATATTTCACTGTGTATGTGTGTGTATTATGTATATAGTCACAATTTCTTTATCCATTCATCCATCAGTAAATACTTTGGTTGTTTCCATGTCTTGGCTATTGTGAATAATGCTGCAATGAACATGGGAGTATAGAGATCTCTTCAAAATACAGGTTTCATTTCCTTTGGATATATACCCAGAAGTAGAATTGCTGTATTATGTGGTAGTTCTATTTTTAATTTTTTGAGGAAGCTGCATACTGTTTTCCATAATAGCTGTACTAATTTACATTCCTACAGTGTACAAGGGCTCTCTTTTCTTCATGCCCTTGCCAAAACATATGTCTTGTCTTCTTATAATAGCTATTCTAACAGGTATGAGGTGATATCTTATTTGTAATTTTGATTTGCATTTTCCTGATGATTAGTGATATTGAGAACCTTTTCACATATCTGTTGGTCATTTGTACGTCTTCTTTGGAAGAATATCTACTCAGGTCCTTTGCTGAGTGGATGTTTTAATCGGATTATCTGGGGGGTTTTTTGTTTGTTCTGTTTTTGTTATTTTGTTGTGTGAGAGTCTTATATATTTTGGATATTAATCCCTTATAAAATATGTGGTTTGCAAATAAGCTTGTAATTATTAAAGAATAAACATTTTATTAAAAATAAGTGCTTTTCTCTACTTACCTTTTACTATGATCTAACTATGATACTTTCAATATGCTGCAGACTCTCATTCATATCTTTCTTTTGTTGTTACCTTGTTACCTAGAACTCTTATGTTTCAGCCTAATTTCTTCATCTGCAAAGGCCTAATAGGAAGAAATTTTTACTTTGGTTTAGTGTGTATAAAATCTAGGAACAGCTAAATTTCAGTTTTAATATAAAATTTTGACTTTATATATTACCCAATATTGTTAAAAGGAGAATTCTTGTATATACCTATCTCTTAAAAATATTGCTTCTTCTTATATTACCCACTTAAAACAACAACAGCAACAACAAAAACTTAGAAGGCAAACAAAAAGTAATCTCATTAAAACATAGAAGGGGAATACACCTTGGTTTCAGATATGCACAGAAAGTATGTAAGCTGTACCCCAGAAGCGTTCCTTATACGTTTTGCATGTGGGTTTCTCTGACCTTTCTTTACACAGGAGGGATTTGTTGTATCAATCTTTAATCTAAGTGTGATACACCAACTTCCTATTGAATTGCCTTAGAGCAGAAGGAAAGGTACAAAGATGATGCATCTTACTTAGAAATGAAAATATAACAAAACAAGTCATGTTAAACAAGGAAAGATATGGATCTTTAATCACGAACCCAAACCAAGTTGGTGGCTGAACAGAGAACTGTGGGAGCCAGGCCAGTTGGCATGACAGTATGTATTCAGCTGGTGTGGAGTGAGCCCCTGGACTGAGGGTGTTCAGTGTGGCTTCAGCCAGGGGATTCAGTGGTGAAGAACCCTCTTGCTACTCTACTCTTTGTCTTTATTACAATACTAGTTCAAAAGTTATACCTATAGACACAGACAAGAAAAAATTCTTTCTAAAAAGGAAAAAAAAGTAAACTCCCTGCTTTGAAACTTATTTTGAGGAGTCTCTCAAGCAATCAACTGAATTAATATAGATGAATAAATATTTCAGAGAAAGTCTCTGAAATATGGATAAAATTAATAGTGGGAAGATAAAGGAGGAAGCTCCTAACTAGGAAATCCAGTCTGTGTACTAGCCCTTTTCATGTGTAATCTCATTAATCCTTACAGCAACTCAATGATGTGATTGTTAATACAGATTGAGTATCCCTTATCTGAAATGCTTGGGACCAGAAGTCTTTCAGATTTCAGATTTTAAAAATTTGGAATATCTGCATTATACATAATGAGATATCTTGGGGATGGGACCCAAGTCTAAATGTGGAATTAATTTGTTTTCATATATACCTTATACAGATAGCATGAAGATAATTTTATATGATATTTTTAATAATTTTGTGCATAAAGAAAAGTTTGTATTAAGTACTTATTTGTGAAATTTTTCACTTGCAGTGTCACGTCAGCACTAAACATTTTGGGATGTTGGAACGTTTCAAATTTTGGATTTTCAGGTTAGGGATATTTAATCTGTGTTGTTATTGTACAGTACAGAAAATGTAGGTACAGAATACTTGTTTATCTCATATGTGAAGAACGGCGCTCCATCTCACATTTTATGTCTAAGGCCCGTATTATTTTTATTTTTCCTTCTGCCCCATTGAACATTCCTCAGAGCTGATTTTAGTGAGATATCTTGACAGAACATGTTGCAAAACTGAAAATGTACATTATTCATTTCTCAACATAATCTAAGTTCAATAGCTATTTCAATAATCTAAACCCACCAGAAGTCTAACATAATTAAAGGTATAGGTCTCAGCATACAAAAAGGAAAATATGAAAAGTGTCCTAAAGTTAACTTTCTGGGAAATAAAAATGAATTAAAATTGAGTGTGAAAATACAGATGGACAAAGTCCTAGTATGTTTTGAACTGAGCCCTTTTCTTCAACTTGTATTTATAGATGTGTGTTCATGCAGGTTTCTTCTATGAGCACGTATTTCAAGTCCTATTACAGAGTTGCAGAAACAAAATGAACATAAAAATGGAGAAAATGGTATGGATAGACATAGCAGATAAAAAGCTGAGACAGTGAAAATTTAACATTATCAATACAATAAATGTTCAAATCAATATAAATGTAGCAAGTCAGACCTGAATTGGTAAGTTTTGACCAGTGATTTTTAAAGGGTTTAAAAAGTTTCAAAAATTAACTTCTTGATTGACTTCTATAGAGCTGGAAGTCATTGGGTTAGCAATAACTTTTCATAGAAAAGCATATGTAAGAACTAGAGCATTGTGTTTATTCACAAGAATTGAAACGCAGGAAAGGATTAGAGAGCTTCAGAAGAAAATGTAAGTGCTAAAGCAACATTCCCTTTACTAGTCCTGTCCCAGAAACATGGATGAATACAGCAGGCAGAATACAATTAAGGAAAGATAATCTTCTATGAGAGTCTACTGAAAACATGATGTAAAACCAACCACAAGAAGATTATTAAATTAACGTTTGTTCCCCATTGTTAAAGAACGTCTCATGACCAGATTTCGTTACAGCTACTGACCTAACTGTTTTTGACACAATTCACTTATAACTACAGCTGTTTTGTCTTTCATGTATCTGTTCATTTAGCTGGGGCACAGGAAAGACAAATGAAAGCTTTCCTGTTTCTTATTGTTTTTTTTTTTTCTTCTTTTGTATAATAGAAATAATTGCAAGTGTTATTTATTTCTGGCCAAGTTTATCTCTGTTTCTTCATTGTATCTGCATATTTATCTAAAATAATGTATTATGCTTTAAAACAAAGTTTATTTGAAAAAGAATATTTATGAGACAGGAGAGAAGTTTCGTTGTCTTTTTGGAATCTTCAACAGATAGTTTAAAGCCTGGGGAGTACTTGCCTTTTTTTTTTTTTTACATTTTGAGCTGCATTTTCGGAAAGTGTTCTCTTGAGAACATTGAAACCAAATGGAAAAAAAAAAAAAAAAAAAAACTCCCCCACAAAATTGTATGTTTAGTTTACTTAGAATATTGGGAACTTCAAGAGTTTTTATTTAAGTGACTATTTACATATTTAGTACAATTAAGAAAAAAAAATTGTTTAGGAAAAAAGCCATACAAAGTGGGAGAATAACTATAGCAAGCAAATTATGTAGAAAAAGGCTTATAGAAATTAAGCAGAAACATTTTAAAAGAACAAATATGGAATAACATACTGAGCTGACTGTGGCTACAAGAAGCCTACTCCCCATGGAAGGAGAGAGCCATCAACAAGTTTTTAAACACTCGATGAAGTATATGCCTCTGAAAATTGGAAGACTGAAAGGCTAAAAATTGTTCCTTTCCACTTAGTCTCTTTTTTGGAACCCAAGCTTTGCAAAGATGGTTAGCCTGAGGTAATGTACACAAAATGATTCCAGTGAAGGAAATGAAATGTCTGAGATACTGGAAAGGACAAGGCAATAGTATTCTATGTTTCCAACAGAATCCATCTCCCACCATTAGAGGTTATTGTTCCCTTTGGAGAAAAATGTGACTATTAAAGGGAGTATTATTTAGAAATTATAGTTCTTATTCTTTTCCAATTATTTTCACATCTCTCTGAGAGAGCATGAATGTCCACGATGTTCTAAGAAAGACAGATGAGCTCATGATTTTCTTATTGCACCCGCCAGTATTTATTGAGTTTGAGTGCTCTGAGAATCTGTCCGTCCTTTCAGAGACACATTAATAGGTGGTCTGCCTCCATTTCTAACTTTTGTCCCCGTCCTGTGGAATATTGGCAGTTTTATGTTTATAAAGCAGAACTATGATGGAATAATAATAACAAGGTACCCTTTGATGAACATCTGTTATTTTCCAGGCCCTATGCTAGTGTTTTGTGAACACCATTTTCTTTAATCCTAACAGCAACTATGTGTGGTGAGATGCTGTATTCATTATGAGCTGATACTCACACCATGTTGCATCCTCAAAGAGAATCCGAAATCCATAGCCTGCCATTTAAAGTGTTCCCTGCTTTGTCCTATCTGTTGTTTTATTAATTTCTACCCTTTTGTTTCCTGTGT
Organism: Pongo abelii; assembly: GCF_028885655.2. Lineage (NCBI taxonomy): Eukaryota > Metazoa > Chordata > Mammalia > Primates > Hominidae > Pongo > Pongo abelii. The sequence continues at coordinate 93,444,609 of NC_071991.2, forward strand.
TACATTTTGTCAGACTAGTCTATTCATTCCTCCTGCAGTATATGACGTGTTTCCCTACTCATATTTCTTCGTTTTGTTCCCATGATATTGTACATCATCTCTCAAAATATAATTACTTTACTAAACCTTTCGTGAGCTCTCTTATGGTGTATGTGTTTATTTTCCTGTGATTATTGTGCCTTTGTCCCATAATTTGTATCTTTATCTCATAGCCCCAGAAATTGTTTCACAGAAAGGAAACTCTTTCAGAAAGCACATTTATTCACTCTTATATAGAGGTGAATTCAACTTACCGTTCTCATTGTATGAGCTTGCCCGTGGAAGGGCCTTAATAGGTTTTCGTTGAATTAGAGCCTACTGTCTTCAAATAGTTTATATTTTCTCAATAAGCCAAATGTTACACAGTATAATAAAATAATCAAATATCCACAGTTTAAGAGGATATTTATCAGTGCAAAATTGAGGTAGATGTTTAAGAACTTTTAATAAGGGGAACATCACAATAACCTGTGGCCTGAGACAACCTCAAGGTAGGGACAGAACTTGAGGTCAGCCTAAAAGATAAATCAAATTTGAATAGATACAGAATGGTGGCATTTCAAATGCCAGAAAAAGGGCAATAGGAGAAGTAATTTATATACAGAGCCTCTTCCCCTAATGGGGTTACATCTGATAAATTCATCATAAGTTGAAAGTATCCTAAGTCAAAAATGTCTTTAATACACCTAAACTGCTAAACATCATAGTTTAGCCTAGCCTTCCTTGCCTAAACACTCAGAACACTTACACCAGCCTAGAATTGGGCAAAATCCTCTAACACAAAGCTTATTTTTAAAAAGTTGAATATCACATGTAATTTATTGAATATTGTACTAAAAGTAAAAAGCGGAAGGGTTGTATGGGTATTTGAAATATGGCTTCTATTGAATGCATATGGCACCATTGTAACGTCAAAAATCACAAGCCAGACATCATAAAACAGGGACCTTCTATATTTTCAGGGATTAACAAAAGAGCAGATTTGAGTTCCAATGTGAAGAACTTGGATTTAGCTTCATGGGTAATGGGCACTATTCCAGATTCTTAATTGACATGGGAAGACAATACAGTAGCAATTATAAGAAGAAGCTTTAACATCAGATAACTGCATCTAACTTAGTATTTATTTTATTCAGTTTCTTCCAAGGAATTTATACCAAGAAAGCTTCCTTGGTGATTATTTTACTTAGTTTCTTCCTCTCAAAAATGGAAATAAAATTTTACCTAGATTGTTACAAGGCTTAGATAACAAAATAGATAAGTTAGAGCAGAATCTGGCAAATGATGCTGAAATATAATATGAAGAAAATATTAGCCTCCATTAGGAATTTAGGAATATTAATATAGCAGTTATATATGTGAAAATTTGGAAATAGTAATTTTAGTCAGAAAATCCAATTGAGTATTAGAAAGTCAATGCAATCATATAGAATTATGGTACATAGTTCTTAAGAAGAGTGCTGGGAAAATAAAAATGAAAGGAATTGTGTGATGGGTATCACAATAAAACTACCAACAGGATTAGTTATGGTGAATAGAGGAGATGGGAAGTGCCAAGGAAATACAAAATTTTGAGTTTGCACTACAGAAAACATTATAATACACAGATTTAAACAGAGAAGTAGAAGTTGAATTTAAGACAGTTGATGTTAAATAGGGTGGTATTGAATCTGGTACATGCCTCACACATAGACGTCACTCAATGAATGTCTGCTGTTGATGAGCAGAACAAGTGGGGTCTTATGCCAGGTATTGGCAGAGCTATTTTTGCTTTTACTTAAGTAATCTACTTAGATATTATTTTTACCCAACTCAGTAATATCATTATGAAAGAAAATGAAGAAAATGCATATAAACACTGATTTTTATTATCTTCAATGAAGAATTCTTGTTCAGATTCAAATGATTAGCTCCTTCCCTTTTATTATGGGCTTAGATATGATTTGCCTTTTATCTAGAGAAACATTGGCTGTTATAGTTCACGATTTTTTATTTTTACCTATGATTTAGCATATTGTTGAAGACAAATGTTACTTCTTAGCAGGAGCATTGATTCTTCATAATCCTATAATGACCCCAGTTAGGTAAGAACCTTGAGTTCAGATCCAATTGTAGATAACAATTATTTGTATTTTATAAGGTTTTCATTAAGACAGCCTTCCAGGAGGACCTGTGATGAACTCCATGAAATAAAATCCATATTTAACATATCCAAACATACTTCTTAAAGCCTGGTGCACATTTTTCATTGCTAACTATTAACCTTATGCCAATTGGCTCTTAGTCACCAATGTCATATACATTCTGATAACCTGAATAAGGCAATGGAACGTCTCCTTCCTTTTCTTTGCTGTCAAATTAAAAATCCTAAAAGGTTTGAAATACATGACCTTGATGCCAAAATAGCCTCAGGTTCTCAGGAATGGATTGAGCTAAGTCATTTCTTATGTATTCAAAGTCCCCTGAAAGCTAGAGTCAACCCAAATGGTTAGAGAGTGAATCCTGAGTTGATTCAGGACTATACTTAGCTTTAAAGCTAATGGCTTATGACTGTGTCTAGTTGAGGAGTCATGTAGGGTAATACAATTCACTGTTTAACTGTAAAGGCAGAAAGGATCCTATTTTTTTTAGCAAGGAAATAAACTTACCTATACTAGAAAGTGAGTTGAAAGTTATGTGTATGTTAAGCAAAAGTAGTTAACCAGTCCACTTGTGATGGAAAGAATTTTTAAGATGGTCCCTAAGATTCTCTCCCTTGTACACATGCCTTTTATAATCCTTTCCCTTTGAATTCAAGCTGGACTTGTGAATAAGATGTGTTGTCACTCTTTTGATTTTATTATGTTATATGGCAAAACATGTTTGGCAGATGTAATAATAAATCCCCTAGTTAGTGGACTTTAAAGATTATCCAGACCTAATCAGGTAGACCTTTAAAAAAGACAAAGAACAGGAGCAGTGAGCAAGAAACTGTTCATAAGCTGGCCTTTAAAAAGCAAATTCCCATGTTGTAGAGAGACCCACATGGCAGGGAATAGCAAGAGGCCTTTAATGAAAAACTGAATTCTCCCAACAAGTTGAATGAGCTTGGAAAAGGACCCCAAGCTGTAAACGAGAACATAGCTCAGCCAACACTTTGATTTCAGCCTTGTGAGACCCAGAGCAGAGAACTCAGTTATGTCATCCCTAACCTTTGGCCACCAGAAACAGGATGAAAAATTTTTGTTGTTTCAAGCCACTAAATGATAATTTTTTACACAGCACTAGAAACTAATACACAACCCATATATCTGTTGTGCCCAATAATTTATATGGGGGCAGAAAAGACTTCTGGGAAATTAATTAAAACCTTACAGTGTTGATGTTTAGACATATTCTGGTATATCTACCAAACTTTATGGACGAGTAGTTTGTGACTGATAGCAGTGATGGAAAGCAAACTATCAGGAGGTATTACATCATCCATCAGAAAGTAAAAATCTTTTAAAATAATATCATCATTGTGGAGCTGGTTTCAGCAACTGTGGCTAACAGGGAAAAGAGAGCAGTGCTTCAGTGCGCTATTTTTTGAAACTGTCTAGAACCAGGCTGTAGCCACCCCACCCTATGGACCACCACCACCAGTGACTTTTATACACCTAAGAGAAATAACTGCTTGAGTAAAATGGAAGGAATTGACCCTTGGTGTGCCTTATGTTCCAATAGTGCTAAGAAAGTTAAATTTAGAAGATTGGGTAAGTTCCCCACTGACATCAGAGAAGAGATAATGTAGTGGTGGAAGGTATAGTGGTGAGGTCATCAAACTGAGGGAAGTGCTGAGCAGCAGCTGGAAGCAGAGGGACAGCCCTATGAGGAGCAGTCTGGGGCAGGTCTCTAGCCCTTGTCTGGTGGCAGCTGCAGCAGACAGTAATCAATAATGAGCAGCAAGGTCAGGTGGCATTTTTGGCAGAACAACTGGCAATTACTTGGAGCTACATGGCAGTTGAAAAACAGCAGCCTGAAAAACAGCACCAAGGCAGAGCCAAGCAGGAGTAACATCCTGATGTGATTCCACGAAGCATGTAGGACACCTAATAGAGAGTGTGTTGGGAGTGTTATTTAAAAGGAAGTTCAGGTCTGACCATTTCACCAATAAGGGCTCACAGACTATCTAATTTGGGTTTGGATTTTCAAGGGGACATTTGTTACCTGCTGTCTCTGCAGTCTGGAATTACTGGGTTCTGCTAGATCAAAAATAACTTTGCCAGGGAAGTTTATCTATGCAGCTATTTTCTTGCCATAGGAAACGTAATTTAAGCTGCAGAAAATGAATGTTGCAACTCTCTAGAAGCCACGGAAATTATTAGACTGTTTTTGTTTCTCCTCAGTGTATTCCACTCAAAAAATGCTACAATCATCTTAACCTTGCATCACAAACTACTTCAGACTCAGCACACTTCTAAAGGACTTAAATGTTCCTTAATTCCTTTCATGTTATTACATGGTTTTCTGTATGTCTTTCCATTCTGCTGTCTTTTCTACTTTCCATCTAATTGGGAAACCTTGGTTACTCTCTCCTTCTCTGATTTCTACCTGAACTCCCTGCAAGATTTCCATCTTGGTACTTCTTTCAGATGGCATAGCTCTTCACCTCTTAACCACCAAGCTGAATGGATCACATAATTTTGTACTTAGATTTATGGCTTCTGTCAAGTTCTTTGTCAATAATGCATAGAGATTGGTTAAATAAATTTCTGTCATGACTGTATTTTAGGCTTTCTCTTATTTTTTATTAAAAATAATTTATAGTCACTCTTGTCTATATTAGGATGAAAGTTTTTGTGATTTTTATTTTTGTGATCTACATATTTTTATCTTTTAAAGTCAGGAATTCCATAATGATAAATATGTTTTAGCCAAACCTTTCCTTTATTGGTTGATCTCACCTTATTTTTAATTTTTATTTAATATATATATATTTTTAAGATATATGTATATATATATTTGATTTTATACACCTAAGAGAAGTGACTGCCTGAGTAAAATTGAAAGAATTGACCTTTGGTGCACCTTATGTTCCAAAAGTGCTAAGAAAATTTAAGTTAGAGGATTGGGTAAGTTTCCTACTGACATCAGAGAAGAGAGAAAGTGGTGGTACAGTATATACTATATACTATATCTGATATATAGTATATAGTATATATCAGATATACTATATACTATATACTGTACTATATACGATATACTATATCTGATATATAGTATATGCTATATACTATATACTATATCTGATATACTATATACTATATATACTATATACTATATCTGATATATATACTATACTATATCTATATACTATATACTGTATCTGATATATAGAATATATACTATATACTATACTATATAGTATATACTATACTATACTATATACTATATACTATACTATACTATATACTATATACTATATCTGATATATAGTATATATGTACATTATTTTCTCAATTTTAAAGATGCTGTAGCTTATAAAACTGTTGGTGATTGTGCTTCTAACAAGAATAAATGTAAGAAGGAATTTTAGTTCCTTCTAATCTGAGATCATTTATAGTTTGCATTCCTTTTAAGGAGCGGGGAGAGGGCTGCCATTTAATAAGGAAGGAATAGTAATTTTGCTCAAATTGAGTATTGTCATTGCTCATGTTGAATAATACTTTTATAAATGCTGACTTGTCATTATTCCTGTTGCATAATATCCAGGTAAGTCCCTTGCTGCCTGTGTGGAGGTAACATGGCATAGTTGTTAAGAGGGTGAGCTGTGGAGTCGATTGCCTAGGTTCAATTACACACTGACATCATGAACTTGGTCATGTGATATAAATCCCCTTCCCCCATCTCTCAGATTCCTTACCTATAAAATGGGAAATAATAGAGTAGCTGTGAGGAGGATTAAATGAGTTAATTTAGGCAATATTCTTAGAACAGAACCTGAAAGATTAAGTGTTTGATAAATATTAGCAATTATTATTGAGGTATATATATATTCAATCGATCTGTATTGATATATGGTAGTTATATTGCATAATGATTCGTAGAGTTTTACTGTTGTCTATAGTTTAATGTTATATTGATGTCAGACTGTATGTTAGAGAAGTGCCTCAGATTCTTTTATGGTTTTTGTCTTCTAAAAGGATGTAATACTTTTTGAGAAATTGTCAGCTCTATGTACCATTAAAGTGGTTCAAAATATACTGCATTTTGACTTTTAACTGCAGGAAAATTGGCAGAGGATGCTGTTTCCTTTGAGGTTACTTGCAGCAAATGATTCTCAATTCACTATTAAATGCCTAAGTCCTCAGTAGAGCATCTGAAGCAAACTGTCCTGATTTCAAACTACTCTGTGAGAATATTATTCCAAATAATGAACTGAAATATGTTATTTTTACAGCTTCTGCCTATAGTTATATATTCTGTAGCCACATGAAATAGGCCTGAGCCTTAGATACATGTGAAAGCTTTTAAAAGACCCCACCCATCTTCTCTTCTTCAAAGCAAACTTTTCTGGTTAAGCTTCAGAAGCTCCAAACTGCCCATATTCTATTCCCTGAAGACAGTCATACATTTTATCCCATCCTGTTTGGCTATTGCAGTAAATTAAGGGTAAAGTTTTCTGATATATCTTCTTATTAGGAACCAAATTAGCTGATTGCATTTTATCCAAATGATTAAGAGTAACACTATCTGTATTTTTTTCAGTATACTTTGAGTTGAATTATAAGAAAGCATAAAATATGCAAAATGTAAGATTTTGATTTTCTTTCCATTAAAATTTTTAATAAATTCCATGTCTAATTTTATATTTCAAGTAAAGTATATAGATCGATCGTGATGTAGGTATAAGATCATAAGAAAAAGATTATTTAAAAATTACAGAGGCTGGGCGCGGTGGCTCACACCTGTAATCCCCGCACTTTGGGAGGCCAAGGCGGGCGGATCACAAGGTCAGGAGATCGAGACCATCCTGGCTAACACAGTGAAACCCTGTCTCCACTAAAAATACAAAAAATTAGCCGGGCGTGGTGGCAGGCGCCTGTAGTCCCAGCTACTCGGGAGGCTGAGGCAGGAGAATGGCGTGAACCCGGGAGGCGGAGCTTGCAGTGAGCCGAGATCACGCCACTGCACTCCAGCCTGGGTGACAGAGCGAGACTCTGCCTCAAAAAAAAAAATATATATATATATATATATATGTATATATGTGTGTGTGTGTGTATATAATGACTGTTTTCCTTCAGATGGATGATCTGAGGTCAAGAGTTCAAGGTCAGCTTGGCCAACATGGTGAGACCCTGTCTCTACTAGAAGTATAGCTACTCAGGAGGCTGAGGCACAAGAATCTCTGGAACCTGGGAGGCGGAGGTTGCAGTGAGCCGAGATTGCTCCACTGTACTCCAGCCTCGGTGACAGAGTGAGTCTCCATCTCAAAAAAATATATATATATGATTAAAGAAAAGGCATTTTTAAAGTAGTCGTATGGCTTAATAGCACAAATATTAGTAGATATTGCTGCACATAACATCTCTGTACTATATTTAATTGATGGAATATACAGTTTAGAGCACATGTTAGATGAATATAAAATATTAGCCATACTATTTGCAGTAGTCCAAACAATTAAAAGCTGTCAAAAGAGTTTTATTATTTAAGGAATGTTTAAGACAACAATAGAAGAAGGCCCTGTAGTCTAGACAGTGATAAATAAAGAGCAGTGGATTAAGCATCAAGAATTCTGTCTTTTTGCTCACCTTAACATCTATGATTTCAACTTTGTAAAATGAAGCTCCTGGACTAAATGACCCCTTAGTTCCTTTCCAGTCTTAATCTCTGTGGTGCTAAAGCCTTCATCTTCATTAGTTTGGATTTGTGTAATTTGGAGATTAAAATAATCTTTTAAGGATATTTGAAATAACGTCAGAATATACATATAGATGAGAGTAGGAGTTGAATATTTTCTCTAGTTAAATCACAAAGTGACAGTTCTGACCACTCATGACTGAATAACTATGTAAAGACAAGTGCATTTATTATCCTCATTTGACGTGGATATTGACTAATTTGTATTATTTCTGTTAACATTTAGTCTAGGGCAATTATATATAAAAACATACTTTTCTAAACTGTTTGAACACAACTTAGTTTAAACTCTAACATTTTAGAAGTCTGTTTATTGTCTGTTATTCAATCCAGAAGTATTTCCCAGTGAAATATAGAGTAAACCTAAGAACATGTATACTATGTATTTGTTTTAATGCAGTGAATCTCCAATTTTATTGTGTGTAAGGATCTCAAAATGGAGTTGTAAAAATCTAAGCATAATATAATTATTAATATCTAGTATTTACTCCAAAGTGATTCTGAGATTCAGTCTGAGGTGTGAGGTCCAGAAACCTATATTTTAAATAAACACTGTAAATGATTCTGATTTAGAGGCCCATATACTTTTTTGAAAAACACAGCTAAATTGCCGAGATCATGTATCCCATAAAAATGTACAATTAACATGTATCAATAATAAATAAAAAATTAGGTTGCACCCAGGTTCCAAATTCACTGGCTATAAACTATGTATTAAAACATCTGTACCTGTGCAGATCATAGCAGCACCCACCCAAGTGAGAAGCTGGATATCTTGAAGCATTCTGGTGACTAGATTTCTAAAGAATAATAGCATTTTTAGATTTGGCCTGAATTTACATTTGGAAGAAATATTTAATTACTTGGGTTATCTTTCTTTTGTTTACCTAATAGCTTTTCCTTACTGTGTAGAATCAAAAGTAGGAACAAAACACAATATTCTAGAATTCATGACTCCCACATGTTTTTTAAATATATTCAGCAATAATTTTTATTGTTTTTTAGGAAATTCATAAATTTGCAAAATCACTTATACCTAATGACAACCTCTTTTACCCTACATCCCTGCAAATAATTGACTTTGACAGCTTTGCAATGGGCTGCCTTTCAAAAATAGATGCAAACAGTGTCTAACTGATAGAGACAATCATGAAAAGTCCACATACACACTGGAAATGCAATGTTGGGGATAATGGATCAACTAAATAATTTTATGCTGACTTTTAAGGTTAAAATAGAGTCTTCATAAGGCTCCCTTAGTTCCCAAAATAATAACAGGTCATCACTTTTTATTTTGCTTTCCATAAAGCCTGTGGTGAGTCTCTTCAAATAAAATCAATAAGTAATTGTGATGGAATGTCACAGACCATTAGGAATCTCATTCTAAAATTCTTCTCTAGGCACTTTCCTCTCCATCCTCTCTTACTGCCCAATGGGTGAGAAGGTGTCCCATTTATTCCACAGTTTATGTGGCCCTTTAGGGTTTGAATTTATTTTGGGATTATTTGCAATATTGCGGGAAATAGTGTTGAAAAAAGCCAAAGTTTTTATTAGCAAAAACGTGCTGTTTCCTATAGTGATGAAGTTCTAATAACAGTGTAGTAATATACAAATCCTTCAGGAGATTTTCTGTTGTGAGGAGATTGAGTTTACAATTAGGATGGCTCTAATTTAGGCATTTCAGCAAATAAAAAATATGCAAGATACCTGATGTTTAAAATCAATTGTGGAATGGAGGAAAAGTTAAGAAATGTTTGGATTAGCAAAATTATAGTTACTTCATTGTGCTATGGTTGGAATATTTAAATTCCATTTCAACTAAAGTATCTACCTGTGAAGTTGCTCAACTGATTCAACAAAATTAAATTCCCAAGGAGGAAATTCCTCCTCATTGGCAGTGCTTCTGCCTTAATGCACACTTGCCTTGCCAATTATCTGTATTAAAATTGTACTCATTTTTCAACCAATTGACCTTGGATTTTATGCTGATGATTTACTATGTAAATTTTGACCTCGATGATGCATCTTGTCCAGAAGGGAGAACTGTTGTTCAGCCACTTGATGTTTGTGTATCTGGCTTAATGCCTGAATCGATTTTTTGATTCATACCATAATATTAATATCTTTATAATTTTAGTTTGTTTTCAAAATAATGAGTCTTCTTCTCATGGCTAAAAAATGACTTTGCCCTCTATTAATTATGCAAATATTCAAACAATGCTATAATATTGGAGAAAGTAATACTGTGAAAAATTAAATATATTCGGCATTTATTATGCCAGTTCTTAAAAAGGGAAAAGAAAAAGAAAGCTATTATCTTTCTAGGGCTGGTTGGATTTCCAATATTAAGGCATATTGAATTAGGATCATTTTGTATCTGTGTATTGCACAGAAGCACATCTAGGTGTTGGTTTTGCAACATTTCTTTTTGCATAAGAGAGCTCCTAAGAATTGATAGAAAAGGTAGAATTTTTTTCTTTTGTCTTTTGTTTCCAGAATAACTGGTTTTACCTCAACTTGTGAACATTTTATAGACTTTCTGAATCATGTAAACTATCATGTTTCTTTCTTGGCAGTGGCTATTGAAAATTTTTGAACCAAAGTTCAGATCATGGTGGTTATTCTGGCTATTTGGTGCTTATAATGAGTACAAGCAATGGCTACAAGTTTCTCTATTCTTTTGTGGTACATGATTAATGGTCTATAAGAATTTGTTTCATTTTGTATATACCTATATTTCATAGATTCTACAATGTATTTTTTCCACATTTCAACATCTCTGAAGTGAAGATGTGTCTGGTAGTTTTGTTAAAGTTTGACATTTTTTTCCTCTGGGATATATAAAATATTATCATCTTAAAATGGACCCTTATTTTCAATTACATAAAATATTTCAATATTATTGCAGCGTAGGAAGTAATTATCTAGATTGAAAAGAAGAGAGTTATTGAGAACTCAAAATAACTAGATGGATTTAGAATTAATTTCCAGACCAGTATGTATACTTAGATAGCTCTAAAACATGGCTCAATTCCCTGGTCACTGTGGATCTAACTAAATGTTTTACTTTCTCTTTGTTTAAGTGAGCTCACCAAAGTAGTCTCTGCGTTAATTTTTCTTCCATTCTTTCCTTCTTCCATCACACCTTACTACCATCTTTTCCTCCATACTTCCCTCCATCTTTCATTCCTCCATTCTTTTCTTCCAACATTCACAGATAGTTGATGGGCACACTTTATGTCCTAATGACTTAGCCAATTATTGGGATATAGGTTTGAATTCCGTGTAATTGTTGATGCCAGGTTGCTTACATTTAGTTTGCAAGGATAGGAAAACAAACTTTTTCAGTGTGTAATGGTTACCTGGAGTGGTACAGAAGGGAAGACATATTATTTATAAGAGCAGGGTGGAAAGGGAAGTTATTTAGTGATGCCTAATCTGGGTATCAAATATAAGTAAGAATTATCTAGATGAAAAAAGGAGATGGGATGTGTCTCAGGAAAAAAGAATGACATGAGTGCATAGAGAATGTGTAGTAAATTTCAAGCGGACTAACATGACTGAATACTGTACATAAATCTGTAATGCCAAAGAGGTAAGAAAGACAGATTATGCATCCTACTGGGAAAGAAGAACTTTCCCAAGAGGGAAATATAAACCCGTTTTAAGAATTATAAGTAGGATATTATTTGGCTTTTAAAAAATTATTCAGACAGCAGTGTAGAGGATGAATAAGAAGTACAAAGGTTACACTAAAGTCTGAGACTTCAATTTGGAGGATTATATAGTAGATTAGATTAAGATGATTAATACAGAAATAGGAAGGGAGAAGAGGTTGGATTATAAAACCAATTACATGATAGGAATAAAATGGTTTTGTGACCAATTATGTATGTGAAGTAAAGTAGAGGGAAAGTCGTCAAGATTATCTTTGTTTCTAGTTAGTACAGATATGCTAACACCTATAAAACAACCAAGGAGGTAGAGGCACAGGAGACACCAAGTGTGAAAGCAGAGGAGTAAAGATAATTTACTTTGGGGGCTTGTTGATTTTTGATTCCTGTAGAACATCCAGTAAGTAGTTTACAAATATGAGTTTGGAATAAATTAATTTGAGACACTATGCTCAACACATAAGCATTATCTCATTTAAATATCAATATTATCCAATTAATAGGACTATCAGTGTTTCCTTTTTACCAGTGTAACTGTAGTCTTATGGAAGTTAAGTAACACCTGAGCTCAAATAGCTTGAAAGTAGAGATAGCATTGGGCTCCAAATAATTCTAGCTCTAGAGCCTGTGGTTTTTGTTTTGTTTTGTTTTTTATTTAATATATTTTATTTTAAAGCAGTTTTATATTTACAGAGATATTGTTCAGAAAGGACAAAGAGTACTTTGTACTTATCTCCTATCTCACTGTCTCCCTGGCCGTATTTCCTCTATTAACGCATTAGTGTGGTACGTTTGTTACAATTGATGGGCTAATATTGATGAATTTTTTTCTTTCATGAATCTTACTTTGGGTGTTATATTTAAAATATCATCTCCAAACCAAATATCTAGATTTTCTCCTGCATTATCTCCTAGGAGTTTTATCACTTTACACTTTACTTTTAGGTCTTTGATCTATTTTTGAGTTATTTTTTGTAAAAGGTGTAAGATCTAAGTCTAGATTCATTTTTTTGCATGTGGATGTATCTCTGTTCTAGCACCATTTGTTAAAAAAAAATCCTTTCTCCATTGAATTGCTGTTGCTCCTTTGACTATGTGTGAGTCTATTTCTGGGCTCTCTACTTTGTTCTATTGATCTATGAGTCGTCTTTCTTGCCAAAACCACACTGTCTTTTTTCCTGTAGCTTTATAGTAAGTATTGAAACTGTGTCGTGACAGCCCTTCAACTTTCTTCTTCTTCAGTATTCTGATGGCTATTCTGGGTCATTTGCTTTTCCATACAAACTTTAGAATTAGTTTGGTGATATCCACAAAATAACTTTCTGGGATTTTGATTGATGTTGCATTGAATCTATAAATCAAATTAGAAAGGTTGACAACTTAACAATAATGTCTTTCTATCCATGAATTTGAAATATCTCTATATTTATTCAGATCTTTAAAAATTTCTTAATTAGAGCTGTATAGTTTTCCTCTAATAGATTGTTCACATAATTGTTAGATTTATACCTAAGTATTTTACTTTTTCTGGTACTAATATAAATGGTATTAAGTTCTTTATTTCAAATTCTAAATGTTCATGCTGGTATATAGAAAGACATTGACTTTGATATATTAGCCTTGTGTTCTGCAGCCTTGCTATAATCACTTATTTCCAGGAGGTTTTTTTCATTGACTCTTTGGGATTTTATATATAGAACATCATGTCATCTGTGAACAATCAGTTTTACCTCTTTCTTCCCAACCTATATATCTTTTTCTCTTTTTTTATTGCATTAGCTAAGAATTTTAGTACACTGTTGAATAGATGTGATGAGAGGTGACATTCTTGCCTTATTCCCAATCCTATGTGAATAGTGTCTTAGTTTCTCACCATTAATTATGGTGTCAGCTGTTGATGTTTTATAGAAGTTCTTTATCAAGTTGAGAAAGTTCCCCTCTATTCCTAATTTGCTGAGAGTTTTGTGTCATGGATTGGTGTTGTCAAATGATTTTCCTGCATCTATTCATATAATCATATTATTTTTCTAATTTATCCTGCTGATGTGAAGAATTACATTAATTTTTTTTGGAGAGAGAGAGAGTTTCACTCTTGTCGCCCAGGCTGGAGTGCAGTAGTGCAATCTCGGCTCACTGCAGCCTCCACCTCCCAGGTTCAAGTGGTTCTCCTGTTTTAGCCTCCCGAGCAGCTGGGATTACAGACATGTACCACCATGCCCGGATAATTTTTTTTTTTTTTTGTATTTTTAGTAGAGATAGGGTTTTTCACCCTGTTGGCCAGGCTGGTCTCAAACTGACCTCAGGTGATCCACTGCCTCAACCTCCCAAAGTGGAATTACATTAATTTTTAAATGTTAACCCAGCTTTGCATACCTAGGATAAATCCAACAATTGGTTGTTGTATATAATTTTCTTTTTATACTTTGTTAGATTTGATTTGCTGACATTTTGTTGAGAGCCTGTATTTTTTAATCATTTTCTTATAGATGTCTAGGAAAGAAATTTCAATTTAAAAGTCAACAGTGTATAAATGATAGTTAATGTCAAGGAATAAAAGTAGAGTGTGGTGTTTGAAGCCAAGAAATAATAGTATATAGATTAATAGTATTACTTCCACCACTAATAACTACATTACTGAGTGTTTTATGCCAGATAATATTCTAATTGGTTTAGAAAGTATTTGCTTTTTTGGTTTTTTTTTTTTTTTTAATAAAGCACTTCTAGTTTTTTGTTGTTATTTTTGTTTGTTTGTTTGTTTGTTTGTTGCGGTTTTGCAGATGAGGAAAAGTTCAAGTATAAGTCAGTCAAAGAATGTACCCTAGAACTGGCTTTCATACCCAGATTGCCTCACCTAAAGACTCAAGCCCTCAACCACCACACAATGTTAATGATTGGAATCCCCTTTGGTACACCGAGAACAGAGGACTGGAGCTAGTACTTAGGGAAAGAAGACTGTATATGGGTCAAGAAGCGGAAGATCATATGAAGAAATAACAAATTTGAGGAAAGATAGGAGAGAATGGGGACTAGAATTTTTGTACCATTTATTCACAATAAGCTGATGAAACCTATTTATCTTATTTTGTTAAATCATAGCAGTGAAAAGGAGGCCTAGCACGACTAACTCCATTTTGCTTCCAACCACTCGCTCCCCACCAAGGTGATATCTTTTAGCTTAACTGCTTTTGCTTATCTCTGCAGTAGGCCCAGCTAACCATGGAGGGAATTTAGTTTATAGTTTAAAGCAAGGAGATAATAGTCCCTTCCCAAAACTAACCCCTAAGGAGATAAGGAGGGTACACATAGAAGTACTAATGTTGTGTTAAAGATTTGTAGGAGCATTGTGACCTGACCAAGAAAAAGAAGCTTCACAAAGCCCCCAGACCCTAGACCCTTGCTGTCAAACAGATGTCTGTGATCATCGGTAACCTCTTGACCTCAGCTCCTTCACTCTTCCATCTTCCCCTGAAATAGAAGGAGCCTAAAATTCATGTTAACTTAAGATGGTTCTTTAGGATATTAGTCTTCCATCCTCTCGGTTTGCTGGCTTTTGGAAATAATGCCACCTTCCTTGCCCCAACATCTTGTTTCTCAACATATTGGCCATTGTGCACTGAACTGTAGGAACTTGGACTTGACTGCAGTGTTAATAGGGTACAGCACATGTTGCATCACGTTATCAGACCACAAAGTGCTTTTGTATCATGCCTTGCTGGTCAGTGGATTTATTTTTCATATATTGCTGCTCTTATCTTTCAGGTAGTCACTGCCCTGTTTCATCAAAATATTATATGTTAGAGACTGACAGAGCAGGCTGAAAGTGTCATATTTTTCTTTCTGTTCGCTAAGAGGTGAACTTGGTGACTGTAGGAGCAATTAGTTTAGTGAAAAAATAGCAGCAGGTGGCTAAGTCAGCTTGATCAAAATACAAAAGAGTACATTGTTGTTGTTTGGGATCACATTCAACCATGACTAAGCAATCTGCTCTAATAACTTCTATGTGTAGGTTATTTAACTTTCCCAATTGTGTGAAAGTATAAGATAAGAAATACATTATCATACAAATATAGGTAAAGTGCATGTTAAATAGTCAAGTAAGTGTATTATAGTGGGCTCAGAATAAAGGAATATGTGAGCTTTGTAATATGGTGCTCTTTAAACCGTCAGTAGGTGAGAATAGAGAGTCTGGAGCATGATAAAGCTGCCACAAATAAAGGAAAGGATGAGTCTCACATGTTTCACAAGCTTGTAATCATATCTTTACCTACATTCTGCCAGTCAGCTACTCAGCTGTCTTCTTCAGGGAATACTGCTTTCTTTTTAAAGAATGTCAAGTAAATTTGCAGTTACCTGCAGTATTAGTGTGGATCTTGGGGAAAAGAGTAAAATATTGTAATTGCCTGATCTCTCCAAGGATGTTTTGATTTGTGGGTGACCTGGGGTGTGGATGAAACCACAATTAACCAACAGCTCAGTTGGCTTTATGTCACTGAAGAAGATCCTGAAATATGGTCTAATTCATGGTGGTTTCATCTTCTAGGTGGCAAGATAATTTAGTCTAGGGCACCTGAACTGATCTGGCCTTCAAAGTACTATCTCTACTATGGATTAACGACTCATGCAAGTTAGCAACATGTTTATTAAAGAACAGGTATGGTATTCTTGTGTAAGAGCTCTGGACACATAACATAATTACATGTTATAAAAATACCAGATATAGCAATGCCATAATCCTATAACAATCTGAAATTTAAATTCTAAATAAATGTGGGAAAACAAGACAGATGAATATAAAGCAGCAAACTAATAAGACAATATGCAACCCAGCACTAAAACATGTTGTTTCCATTATAAATCCCAGCAAAGTTCAATGAAGGAAGATGAGTGTATGCTGGAGTTGTGGAAAAAAAATTCATTGAAACTCCATTCTGAAACAAAATTTGGACCTTCTATCTGGTCCTCACATAAAATACCTGTTGCTTGCATTTCTGAGTTTCGTTAAGACAATTCTGTGGTGTATCCTTGAGGTGGGTGTGGGGGTGTGTGTGTTGTGTGTGAGAGGTAGATGGTTAAATTACTGGTTAAAACCATAGACTTTGAAGTCAAACAATCCTGGGTTCATATCATGGATCTCTCAGTTATTCATATGTGACTTTGAGAATATTTATATTCTTTAATTTCCATTATTTTCATATCTATAAGGAGTGAAATATTTCTTCAAAGGATTTTTGTGGATTGATGTGATCATGTTTATGAATTTAATAAAGTACCTGGAAAATTGTAAACCCTCAATAAGTGGAAGTTGTTACTGCTTGTGCTAAAAGTCTCAAGATTGTAAAGATACATATATACATATTGTGGGTTCTTTATAGCAGTCTTCTTTCCATTATTAATAATGTGGAAACCAAAAGAAGTGGATTTTCAACTCAATATGCAAATCACATTGACTATGATAATGTAAAATATCTCCAGTATCTTCAATGAATATTTACAGGACAATGTAAGAGATGAAGGAGCTCATTTTTAATATCTTATTTTATAATAATGTGTTATATTTGGCTTAAGGTATAAACTATGTGTGATACTCCCTAAAAATTAATCATACATCTTTTTTGATGTTAACAAATGTCATGCCTGTACATATACAGATATATTCATTTGTAGGTAGATGATAAGCAATTCTCTCATAATCACTTTGATGTTAAAAATATGATCAAATAAAGGCGAATTACCCAGTGTCACTCTTTCCAAAGGAGTGGTGGTGTTATCTGTCAAAAAGTGTAAACAAATTTGGTTTATGTAATAAGAAACATTCTTTGCCTTGCTTATCTACATTTAGTACTTAAGAGTTTGACCTGTTTCCTTTTTTGGCTTTTGCTTTATATTCATAGTAGAGTGTTAGTAGCTCTCAAGATAAGAAAGAACAGATTAAGATACTATACCTAGCTGGTGCATTTAAAAATAACTAGCTATTTTTATCCTTCAGTGCTACTTCAATAAGTTTGTTGTCTCATATTGATTTTCCTTCTTACTTTTAAAATTCTTGCTCCTGGGCAAAACCCAGCTTTGCTTTTAATGTTCCATATTTATGAACAAGTTAAAGCAGAGTGTGAGAAATGCCAAAAGTACCCACAGCTGTTTTTTAAAAAAATTGATTTTTCAGACATGGAATCAAATCCCTAAATTGTATGCACCCATTTATGTTTGGGGCCTTGGATATAAACAAAGTCTTATTCCTTCAGAAAATGAATGTTTTGGGGTCAGGACAAACAGGAATAAAATAAGAATTCACAAGATATGTATATATTCATATTCTGTGATTTATAATACAAATTTGAAAAAATATATTATTAAGATCCAAAAGCACAGGAAGACCTAATTCTGGTATTTTAGAGAGTCACTTAGATAAACAGTGTTTATGAAATACTTTCAGATTCTTTTTGAAAAAGTTCTGGGGAACTAGAATTCTTACCATTCCCTGAGAGATATTATTTCTTATTTAAAAATTACCATTTCTTTAACATAGGTATACAATCTGAAACAACATGATAAATATATACAACAGAGAACAAATACAAGTTGTGTACCTGTATTCATTTTACTACTTGCCATGGTGAAATATTAAGGAAAATGGTATAGTTAGACATTTATTAATTCAAATAGGTAGTGTGATGGGTTGAATTATGTTTCCCAAAATTCATATGTGTTATCTCTGACCCTCAGTGCCTCAGAATGTGACTGTATCTGGAGCTAGGGTCTTCAAAGAGGTAATTAAGTTAAAATGGGATCATTAGGATGTACCCTAATCCATTATGACTAGTGTTCTTACAACAAGAGGAGATTAGGGTACAAACATCACAGACTGAGAAGTGACTATGTGAAGACACTGTAAGAAGGTAGACTTATCTACAAGCCAAGAAGAGAGGCCTCAGATAAAACCAAACCTGCCAATATATTGGTCTCGGACTTCCAACATCCATAACTATGAGAAAATAAATTTCAGTTGTTAAAGCCACCCAGTCTGTGGCATTTTGTTATAGCACCCCTAGAAAACTCATACGGGCAAGCATCTAAGTGTTGTAACATTAATATCTTGGCCCTTAGAATCCCCATGGGTGATATTCCTACTGAGAGAGGTCTGCCTCTTTAGCAATATGATACAACCATCATTTTGGTGAATGAGTCAAAGAATATATCTTCTAGATCATCCTCATTTTTCTATATTTCTAGGAAATTCATTTGCCTATGTGCTAAGGAGGAGGAAAAATTATTAAACAATAATTGAATATTTCTATATTAGACAATCTGAAGATTGAAAGATAGGGTCATTGATACAACTAAAGAACTTACTAATAGGGAAGATAAGTTCTGAATACAAATAGCTATCATGAGTCAGAATATGCCCATCACCATAAGAAAGATCCATGCATATATGCAAATATCTGAGGAGAAAATAAAAAGTAATATCTGTTCCAGAAGGCAAGTTAAGGAAGTCTTGGAGCAGAAGGCATTTTAGCTGGGTCATAAAGAATGAGTAGAACTTTTGATGGAGGATTTTTAAGAGTAAAGGACATTTCAGGCAATAGCATTGCATAAGGAAAGTGCATTCGTGGAAAAACTAATCTCTCTTTTCTCTCCACCCCCAATACAATTACATAACCCCTTTTCTCTTTTCCTTTTCTGGAGTGCTGCTCTTTTCTCTACAAAAGGACATGGGTTGGACTTAAAAAGAAAGTAGACACTGTAACAATTTACCACCCAAGACTTATTAGATTGTCATATTAGCAGTGGCTAAATGATGTCATTAAAATTGAATTGCATCAGATATACCTTGCTTGAGAAAAATCAGGGCCTAATCAGATGAAATGTCTGCTTTTCAGTCAGATTTTAAAACTATCATAGTTTATAAGAAATACTGAATAATTGAAGCAGATGATGGTTTTACAAATATTTTTGCTATACCCTGTGGTTAGGAAGATTGACTTTATTCTATCATTATTGCTTTCATATACAGCCATGTTAAATGACGACGGAAATATTTCCTCTAAAACTTTGACTTTCAATAAGCCAAATAACATTCTCCCAACCCACGACACCCCCATTTTTATAGTTCACATAATATTGGGAAGATTATTATTTTAGATATCGAATCAATATACATTTGACCACTTCTTATTTTTGTACATATGTTATGTGTGCAATTTAGTGTTCCAAAGTATGCAATTTAGTGTTCCAAATTACCAATCAGTGTAATATTTCCTTTCTTCTCTATTGTAGAGAATGATTTTTGTTTGCTTCATTATGTAACCCTCAACAAATTTTATTAGGTATAGCAGGTTCATATAGTACTTTGCACAAAAAACGAACGAACAAAAAAACCGACTTAGGAACTGTTAAAATTTTGATGGTAAAAGACACATTTATAATTTAATTTTACTTAATAATTCTTGTTAAATTTTAACCACTCAAACAACCAGTTAATATTTTATGAGATTATCTGCTGTGTGGAAAGTGCTAGCTACTTAACTGCTCAGATTTCTGTTTATTAGTTACCAAATTGAAATAATTGTGTTATTTTTCTCACAAATTATTATACTTGCACACTTTATGGATGATATGGTTTGGCTCTGTGTCTCCACCCAAATCTCATCTCCAGTTGTAATCCCCATGTGTGGAGGGAAGGACCTGGAGGGAGGTGATTGGATCATGGGGGCGGTTCCCCCACGTTGTTCTTGTGATAGTGAGGGAATTCTCACACAATATAATGGTTTTAAAAGTGGCAGTTTGCCCTGCTGTCTCTCTCCTGCCACCACATAAGGCGTGCCCTGCTTCTCCTTCACTTTCTGCCATGGTTGTAATTTTCCTAAGGCTTTTCTAGCCCATGTGGAACTGTGAGTCAATTAAACCTCTTTTTTTAAATAAATTACCCAGTCTTAGGTAGTATTTTAGAGCAGTGTGAGAATGAACTAATACAATGGAGATTCAGGTTTCAAAGATAGAATGCAAAAAAAATAAAAAAATAATAGTAATAAGATTGAGTTAAGGCTCTCTTTTTTGCTTCTTATGAGGAAACCAAGGTTGTGATTTCTCTTCTATAATTGGAAAGTAAACCATTAATTAAAAATGGCTTTGTATACAGTGAGAATCCCTAGCCATTTTTGCTTATGGTAGACTTCTGTCCACCCCAACCACAGCCTGAATCTTTAAGTTGCTGTCAGAAGCTTTGAGAGCTGTGTAAATGCAGGAAGTCTGGTGTGTGGGATGCAAATGAAAATTGAGGGCAATTCAAATGGTGCATGAAAGAGAAAACTAACGCCAGAGTTCTCTGTTAATTTGCCACTTCCACACTTATGTAAGAAGTTGCCATATGAGTTTCAAATGTAATCTTTTGGCAATTTTTATGCCTTGTTGGATTTTAAGAGGATGTACATAATCAAATATCCAATACATTTTCCTCTCTGAAAATGAAGTTATTTTGAAATAATGTCATTTCAAATGAGCTTATTCATTGTATTTCTTCAGTATGTTAGGACTATGAAGAAACAAAAATCAACCAGTCATATCCCTCTCTGTATTCAAGGAATTTATATATACTGAAAGGTCAAAGGAAATAGAGGCCAGGCAATCAAATTCACTTTTTTTTTCTTTTGTTTTTTCTCGACCTCTATTGCTATCTTAAGGCTTTCTCCAGAATTTCAGCTTCACTAATGTTAAAGCAGTGGTTATCAACTGGGGGAGATTTTACGCCCTAGAGGATATTTGGGAATGTCTGGAGGCATTTTTGATTATCACAATGGGGAAAGGGAAGGGATGCTACTAGGATCTATTGGACAGAAGCCGGGGACACTCCTAAACATCTGACAATGCACAGCACAGTCCCCTGCAACAAACCTTTCAACCCAAAATCTCAGTAGCACTGAGTTTGAGAAACCCAAAGAAATAACTTCAGTGGACAGAATACAACATTGAAGGCAGTTGTTTCTGGTTGTGTCATCTATTCTGCTTTGACTGCCCTGTCATCATCTTTGTTGTTGTTGTTTGTTTGTTTGTTTGTTTTGAGACAGAGTCTCACTCTCGCCCAGCCTAGAGGGCAGTGGTGCAATCTCCACTGACTGCAACCTCCGCCTCCCGGGTTCAAGCAATTCTCCTGCCTCAGCCTCCCGAGTAGTTGGGATTACAGGCGCCCACCACCACAACCAACTAATTTTTTGTATTTTTAGTAGAGATGAAGTTTCACCCTGTTGGCCAAGCTGGTGTCGAACTCCTGATCTCAGATCATCCACCCACCTCTGCCTCCCAAAGTGCTGGGATTACAGGCTTGAGCCACTGCGCCCGGTCCCCCTATCATTATCTTAAACAAGTGACTTCCCTACCCTCATCTAATTTCCTCGTTTATGAAGTTAAGAATTTGACTAGATCATCTGTCAAGAGCCCAACGTCTATAAATCTTGCCAAATTTATTTATACTTTTTCATTTTTTGAGGGGAAAAGACATGCAGAATTATTTCAAGAGATTATTTAATTAAGCTATTCATTTTATTGTCACTTTTAGGTTATAGCTTTCAAGAAACATGCAATATATATTTATCAATGCGGAGATACAAATGTAATTCATGTTTTTTTTTCAATGCAGAGATACAAATGCGATTCATGTTTTGTTTTTCATTAGTGTGCAAGAATTGAAAGATGCTTGAAAATGTAGGACTTAGTATTCCTTCTTTATGTAAAATAACTACAGTAGTATGATATATTAATTTTAAAAATAATATTATTAACCTTGTCTAATACTCCTCAATCAGAGGAAAGTGATGCATTTTCAAAACAAATGTTTTAAATCAACTCCCATAGCAGTTCAAGTTCAGCTGTAGCACCACAGAATATATCAATGGGCATGCTTCAAAATGAATTTGGCTTTAATCATTAAAAGTCTGAGTTCCACCAGAAATTTTTATTGCCTCCTTTAGTCTTTTCTGTCCTTGTTAAACAAACATTTATCTTTGATGCTCGTGTATTAATATTATTCAAAAATACTTTCTGATTAAATTTAGTTGTATGTAATGAGAAGATGTAGACCAAGTCATATAATATTTTTATTTCTTTAGGAAATGTAATTGTGTGAATTAAACTGTTATCCAAATGAAGATTTTGATATTGTCATAACATTCTTGAATATTAGAATGGACACTTGATTAAATGCTATATTGGAATGTCATGTTCTTGGCTGCCCCATTTTTATGCTCTGTGCTTCTAGACTGACTGTACACTATAGGTTAAGAATTGCTTGAAAATATATTAAAAATGAAAATGATGCTATTGCTAGATTTCTTTAAATGTTTGAAATGTAAAAGTTGGTCACTAATGGCTATGATATATATTTGGTTATGAATTTTGGATTTTATTAACCAAGTTTTTTCTCTCTGTTAGAGTAAATAATTGGAAGTTAAACTGATGCACTAACATGGGACAGTTTAGACAGAACTAAGAAATAGGCTATACTGTTATGAAAATATAAGTCTATTTTAAAATACAGATTTTAACAGCCTCTGGAATATTGACAGGAGGTGAAACAGCAGGTCTTTAACTGTTTGAAGCCAGAAACTGCAGGCTCATTTTCTGTACAATATATACTTATTGTTTCGTATGTCTGACTGAATCTTTATTTCTTTTTATATTCATATTGCCTCATAACCTCCTAAGTCATTTCATGTTTTTAAAGGATACACTTTATTTTTTACTTTTATGTTTAATGTATATTGAATATCATCAGCATTATGTTTGTGGTTTCAATATAGTTCTAAAAGAAACAATGATAAATTCCAAAATTATAATCCTTAAAAGACAAAATAATTATTGTTTTGTCATAAAAGCTATGACATTTCACAGAAGTTAAATTTCCTGATTAAATAGTATTCTCAGTCTAAAAACTATTCACAATTATCCTTTTAAAAATTTTTATTTTTAATTGACAAAAAATAATTACGTACATTTATGGTGTGCAATGTGATGTTTTGATATATGTTTATGTTGTGGAATCATTAAATCAGGTAGCCATTGTTCTTGGGCCCAGAACTTGTCCATCACTCAGAGATTTTGCCTGCGGGGGAGAAACAGATCTTAGAAAGGAGAGCTCTAAATTCCTCTCCAAAGAAACTGACATTATTTGTAATAGAGTATGGAGAAGTTCAGCCTAAAGACACTCTCAAAAAAGAGGAAGTTGTAGTGAAAGACAATCGGGAGATGGTTGATAGATTTATTAGAGATGTAGGCTGAACTGTATGTAGGTCAGCTAGTCTGCTGGAAAAAAATTAACTGGGGAAGAGACAGCTGGAAGGACCCCTTATGAGGGCAGAACAAAATTTAAACATTGACCTTGGGAACCATCTCTGCAAAGAAGCTCAAATTCGAATAGATTAGCCTGCGAAACAATTTATGTCCCAGGACGTTGTTGAAAACAATAGAAAAATCCGCTGCAAGTAGTGGAGTTTAACAGCTAGTGTAATCTGTCGAAAGAGAAAGTCAAAGACAGCCTGCCCAAACCCCTGTTATCCCAAGGTGACTATCAGCCTACGAAGTCTGTGCCCTATGATGGGCAACATCTGAGGTTTCACATTGTGAAGAGTGGGAGAACAGATTTCACTAAAATAACATAACCAGCCAGTGAACAAGTAGCCAAATAAATAGTAAGTGTCTGAAGAATGATCATTACTCAGATTTACTATAATCTATTACCTAAAATGTACAATTTCTAACAAAAAATTGTGCAAAAAAAAGAAAACATGACCTATATTCTCAGCAAATATGATCTTATCTATAGAAAAATCCTAAGAAATCCCATAAAAATGATTAGAATTAATAAGCAAGTTCAGCAATGTTGCAGGATAACAATTAATATTTTTGAAATCTATTTTATTTCTCTATATTTGCAATGAACAATGCAAAAAGGAAATTAAAACAATTCTACTTATAATAGCATCACAAAGTACAAAATACTTAAAAATAAATTTAACAGAAGTAATTACAAACTTATACTCTGAAAACTACAAAACATTGCTGAAAGACAACATCCCGTGTTAATAGATTGGAAGACTTCTAATTTTAAGATGACAATGCTCTCCAACTTCATCCACAGATGTAGTATAATATCTATCAAAATTTAAGCTGGTTATTTTGTAGAAATGCACAAGGCAATCTTAAAATTTATATGGAATTACAAGGGACCCAGATTATCCAAAATGAGTTTGACAAAGAACAAAATTGGAAGACTTACATTTCCTGATTTCAAAACTTACTACAAAGCAGGAGTAAAGAAGTTAATGTGGTACTACTACATAGGATAGACATAGATCTTAATTTTAAAGCCCAGATATAAACCCATGTACCTATGGTCAACTGATATTTGACAAGAGTGCCAAGAATATTCAGTAGGGAAACAATAGTCTTTTCAACAGATTGCACTGGGACAGTTTGATATTCATATGCAAAATAATGAAATTGGAACTTTACTTCACACTATATACAGAAATTAACTCAAAATGGGTCTAAAACTTAAATATAAGAGCTAAAACTTGAAAAAATTTATAAGGAAACATAGGGGAAAGTCTGCATAAAGTAGGATTTAGCAATGGATTCATAGATCTGGCCCCAAAAGTATGAGCAACAAAAGGAAAAAAAATGAATTAGACTTCATCAAAATTAAAAACTTAAATGATTCACATCACACTATCAAGAAAGTAAAACAGACAACCCACAAAATGGGAAAAAAATGTTTACAAATCATAGACCTGATAAGGGATTTGTATATTAACTATTAGAATGCTCTTTAGAGTAGATAATAAGACAACCCAATCAAAAATGAACAAAGGATCTGAATAGACATTTCTCCAGAGAAAATAAACAAATGGCCAATAAATGCATACTTAACATCTTTAGTCATCGGGGAAATACAAATCAAAATCACAGTGAGATACTACTTCATACTCACTAGAATGGCTAGAATAAAAAACTCAGAAAAGAACAAATATTGGTGAGGATCTAGAGAAATCAAACCCATCCCTAATATACAGCTGGTATGAATATAAATTGGTGCAGCCACTTCGAAAAACCATCTGGCAGTTCTTCAAATGACTAAACATAGAGTTACCATATGACCCAGCAATTTTACTCCTACATAGATACCCAAGAGACATAAAGTCACATGTTCACACAAATCTTGCAAATGAATGTTTTTAGTAGCACTATTCATGATAACTAAAAGGGTAGAAACAACCCAAGTATTCATCAATGGATGAATGGATGAACAAAATGTGATCTGTTCATACAATGAAATGTTAGCCCTAAATATGAATAAAGTACTTACACACGCAAAAGCATGGGTTAATCTTTAAAACATTATGCCACACAAATGAAGCTACCAACAAAAAAGACTGCATATTATATAATTCAATTCATATAAAATGTCCAGCGTTATCAAATTTATAGAGATAGAAAGCAGATTAGTGGTTGCTTAGGGATGAAGGAGGATGGGGAATATGTAAAATGGCTGAGGGTGATAACTAAAGGTTATGGAGCTTATTCTGAAGTTATAAAAATATTCTAAAGTTGACAGTGGTGATGGTTGCACATATCTGTGAATATACTAAAAATCATTAAATTGTACATTTTAAATGTGTGAATTTGTGGTATGTGTATATATTAAACACATATGTGTGTGTATGGATATGTGTTATATGTATGTGTGTATATACATATGTGTGTGTATATATATGAGTGTGTGTGTATATATATGTGTGTGTGTATGTGTGTGTGTATGTGTGTGTATATATATATATATAAGCTCCTCCATACACCTACACACAACTAGCACAGGAAACTTACTCAAAATTTAATTCACAAGTTAACAAATTGTAAAGAGAACCAACATTATATGGCAGCAGTTAATATGCACTTTATCCTTCAATGGTCCCAGTGAAAACGGTCATTATATGTAGATTTTAAAAGATTTATAACTTGTGAATTATAAGTTGGAGAATTTTAAAATGGAATTAAACAGTGTGACATCATTTTCACAATTGCCACTCAATTTTGAGTTTTTCTGGAAGATATTTTAGGGTAATATGAGAGAAGCCAGAGGAAACTAGAGCCCCAGGATATGCCTTTTCTTCTTTATTTACTATAAAAAAAAAGTCAGAATTGGCATTCTATTGATGAAATGTATGAGTAAGGATATTATCTGAAAAATAACTGCTTCCTTCCTTTTAGTCTATTCCTGACCAAAGCTCAGTGTTAATTCCTTCCAGCTAGCCGTCTGAAGAAAGTAGAGTACACTTTCTGATGTTCTTCAAACAGATTCTCTAACTTGCAAGCTCCAGTAAAAATCTAACAAACCTTTAAAACCAACTACTATTCTAAATATATTAACACTTACAGAGCATCTTATACTTTGGTTTTATGATATGGTGATAGGCTGGGTGGCTATTGGAAAATCTAATAAGAAAATGATATGGCAGAACGCTGTTTTTTTATTATTTATTTTATTTTTCTTTAGTCTCTGCTGATTCTCCTATAGAAAACTGTTTAAAAGCATGTTTGCAAGCCAGACCTCTGTCAATATTGGTGCATTAGACATAAAGTAGCCTAGCAACCTGCTATAGTATGATCACAAACTGGTCTGCTTAACTGCTAAAGCAGGTTTGTTTTGTCAAGAAAGAATAAGCAGTATTTCTTCATCTTTTATGTTTCCACTCCTGTTTTTCCCAAAATGAATAGTTATTTTTCTTGTACCTTTGTTCAACACCGGTGGAATAGCATGAGAAAATTGAATGTCAAATCTGTTAACTTCTTCATTTCTTATCACTGTTTAACCATTATTACATTGAGCCCATAAATCATTAATGCTAGACCAGGAAGTAACTTTGAAAAAAGGACACAATGTCCATGAAGCTATTTGGCCATGAAGAAGCAGCCTTGGAGCTAGGAATCAGTAGGGGATCAGATGGAAGCAATTACAATAGTAGTGGCGGTAGGAGCAATATAATTAGTAGGGTTGTCAAGGGTAATAATTTGCAGACATTATAACAATAAAAAGTTGATATTCCAAGTAACTTCTCACCCCATCCCCCAAAATGTTTACTGTCCTATATTCAGACTATAGCAGGTGTGACAAATAGGGCTATGTACTGAAGCCTTTAGGAGAATCAATTGCTATACTGAGGTCACCTCCCAACACATTTCAGGATATTTGCATCTATAGTTATATTAATAACAACGTATATGAGGACAACTGCTTCTACGATAAGAAAAGCAGGCAGAAGAAAGGTTAGACCTATCCAGAGAAATCAAGTGAGCAATATAAGTATTGTGATCAAGAAATAAATGATAGCCTAATCTAGATTAACTAGCAATCAATCTGCAAGAGCTTTAGCAATATGTACTAAGACAGTGGTTTTCAAAGTGTGATCTCCAGAGGAGAGGCATCAGCATCACTTGGGAAATTCTTAGAATTCCAAATTCTCTTTCCCCACCCAGACCTACTAGCCAGATCAGAAACTCTGGGGAATGGAGCTCAACAATCTATTTTATCAAGCCTTCTAGGTGATTCTGATGCACAGTCAAGTTTGAGAACCACTGTGCTAAGAAGGTGTTTTGTAAGATTTGAGGGTCACCTCACAGATTGGACATTAGGCATTGCTTAGGAAGCAGTAAGATTTAACAGTTAATGAATCTTAGAAGGAAAGGGATCAGGACAGAACCTGAGTCCCAAATAAACTAACATATTTTATAGGAAGGCATGGGCTTGGAAACATAAAGATATACAGTATATAAGAAGGTAATGTATAGACTCAAATAAAAATATTTTGGCTTCAGATAGAGCCTTATAGCCTTCAGCAAGCTAGACTGCTTGTGCCTCAATTTTTCACTCTCTAAATTAGTGTAATAAAAACGGGCTAACCTTGTAGAGTTACTGTGAAAAGTAAATGAATCAGAGAGAATACTCAGAATAAGACTGTCACAAAGTAAGGACAGAATAGATGTTAACTCACATTATACTTTTTATATTATAAAAATTTTAGCATAAGAATTGGTATTTCTGAATTATAATTTTCAAAAGGTTAAAAAATGACTCATACAACATAAAATAAACGTGTCAAAGATGTTTTTAATTCATTGATTAATAAAGTAACTAGTAAGATAAAGACTGGATTTTAAAAAAAGGTCTTAGGGGACAGAAATTAATATAATCTGTCAAGAATGCTGAAATGAGTTTCTAATGGACATAAAACCAGTTAATA
The DNA here is from genome assembly GCF_028885655.2 of Pongo abelii. NCBI lineage: Eukaryota > Metazoa > Chordata > Mammalia > Primates > Hominidae > Pongo > Pongo abelii. The sequence goes on from NC_071991.2 coordinate 93,473,494, forward strand.
TACTACAGAGTAATACACTGTAATGTTAGGAATTACCTTTTTTTAAATCAGGTTAAAACCAATTGCATTTCTTGGGGACATTTATTTACATTAGTAGAGACAAGGATTATTTTCATAACCATCAGATACGAAATCTGAATTTATAACAGTTTTCTGCAAGATAACCTCTAGCCCTACAAAGTTGTAAAATAGCCTAGTCAATAGAAAGTTAATAAAAGATACATCCTTGAACTACTCTGAAATAACATGCAGTAATTGATTTTGCCTGTCTCCAATTTTGGTATATTCTTTCTTGATGGGTGTTTCATAAACAACAGTGCAAAAGCCAAGTTATTGGAACCAATTTATAGGAATGAAGCAGGAACAGAAGCAAAGGTGACATGGCTAGTGCTTGTGAATGCTGGATCATTAGAGACTTGCAGGAGACAATAATGGGACTCTAAGAATTAAAGACTTGCTGCCAGAGCACTCAAATGGATATTATATCACCTAAAGAGTTATTCATTTTGAAGAAACAGGAATACACACATAAATCTGAAAAATATTGTGTATTATAATTGACTGACAGAGACCAGTTGGAGCGTTATCCTCAGCGGTAAGAAACATTTACTTATTCGAGGTAAAACTATCACCAAGCGTACAAGGTAGTCAAGGTCTTACTTAGGAATCACTCATGACAGAACATTCAGTGCATTTTTCTCTATTGCAAATAGAATCAATTAACAAGTTTGGTATGATTGCCTCGGCTTTAAATTCTTGTCACATAATAACTAGAAAATAAAGTGTAGATATTGCCAGATTAAGCACAATAGAAAATTTATATAGTTAAATCACAAATATGGTCAATGTTGAACAATGATTTCAATACAGCATGTGCACAAGATTAGATTGATACATCCAATATGTGAGAGACTTGGCTAGAAGAAGCAGTCCTTGATTAAGGAGATAAGTGATAATTTGCTTTTCTAAAACATTCTGCATCATTATTGGAAAGTTACATTTGACTCTTTTTCCTCAAAAGTATTTTATAGAAAACAGCATGGGACCAGGCGTGATGGCTTTTGCCTATAATCCCAGCACTGTGGGGGCCGAGGCAAGCAGATCGCTTGAGGCCAGGAGTTCAAGACCAGCTTGGCCAACATGGCAAAACCCCATCTTTTCTAAAAATATAAAAAGTAGCTGGGTGTGGTTGTGCATGCCTGTATTCGCAGCTACTCAGGAGGCTGAGGCACGAGTATTTCTTGAATCTGGGAGGCAGAGGTTACAGTGATCTGAGATCATGCTACTGCAATCCAACCTGTCACAAAACAAAACAAAAGGAATGAAAGGAAACACCATGGGTCTAAATTAAATTGAGTTATTATTTTTCTATGTGTTTTCTGATTTTCTGTCATGGAATGGAACAAGAGATTATAGTAAGAGATGTTTTTGATTTTTTTCTTAACCGTATTGGACTCATTCTCTATTTATTTATTTATTTATTCATTTATTTTATTTAATTTAATTATTATTATACTTTAAGTTTTAGGGTACATGTGCACAATGTGCAGGTTAGTTACATGTGTATACATGTGCCATGCTGGTGTGCTGCACCCATTAACTCATCATTTAGCATTAGGTATATCTCCTAATTCTATTCCTCCCCCCTCCCCCCACCCCACAACAGTCCCCAGAGTGTGATGTTCCCCTTCCTGTGTCCATGTGTTCTCACTGTTCAATTCCCATCTGTGAGTGAGAACATGCGGTGTTTGGTTTTTTGTCCTTGCGTTAGTTTACTGAGAATGATGATTTCCAATTTCATCCATGTCCCTACAAAGGACATGAACTCATCATTTTTTATGGCTGCATAGTATTCCATGGTGTATATATGCCACATTTTCTTAATCCAGTCTATCATTGTTGGACATTTGGCTTGGTTCCAAGTCTTTGCTATTGTGAATAGTGCCGCAGTAAACATACGTGTGCATGTGTCTTTATAGCAGCATGATTTATAGTCCTTTGGGTATATACCCAGTAATGGGATGGCTGGGTCAAATGGTATTTTTAGTTCTAGATCCCTGAGGAATCGCCACACTGGCTTCCACAAGGGTTGAACTAGTTTACTTTCCCACCAACAGTGTAAAAGTGTTCCTATTTCTCCACATCCTCTCCAGCACCTGTTGTTTCCTGACTTTTTAATGATTGCCGTTCTAACTGGTGTGAGATGGTATCTCATTGTGGTTTGGATTTGCATTTCTCTGATAGCCAGTGATGGTGAGCATTTTTTCATGTGTCTTTTGGCTGCATAAATGTCTTCTTTTGAGAAGTGTCTGTTCATATCCTTTGCCCACTTTTTGATGGGGTTATTTGTTTTTTTCTTGTAAATTTGTTTGAGTTCATTGTAGATTCTGGATATTAGCCCTTTGTCAGATGAGTAGGTTGTGAAAATTTTCTCCCATTTTGTAGGTTGCCTGTTCACTCTGATGGTAGTTTCTTTTGCTGTGCAGAAGCTCTTTAGTTTAATTAGATCCCATTTGTCGATTTTGGCTTTTGTTGCCATTGCTTTTGGTGTTTTAGACATGAAGTCCTTGCCCACGCCCATGTCCTGAATGGTAATGCCTAGGTTTTCTTCTAGGGTTTTTATGGTTTTAGGTCTAACATTTAAGTCTTTAATCCATCTTGAATTAATTTTTGTATAAGGTGTAAGGAAGGGGTCCAATTTCAGCTTTCTACATATGGCTAGCCAGTTTTCCCTGCACCATTTATTAAATAGGGAATCTTTCTCCATTGCTTATTTTTCTCAGGTTTTTCAAAGATCAGATAGATGTAGATATGCGGCATTATTTCTGAGGGCTCTGTTCTGTTCCATTGATCTATATCTCTGTTTTGGTACCAGTACCATGCTGTTTTGGTTACTGTAGCCTTGTAGTATAGTTTGAAGTCAGTCAGGTAGCATGATGCCTCCAGCTTTGTTCTTTTGGCTTAGGATTGGCTTGGCGATGTGGGCTCTGTTTTGGCTCCATATGAAGTTTAAAGTAGTTTTTTCCAATTCTGTGAAGAAAGTCATTGGTAGCTTGATGGGGATGGCATTGAATCTATAAATTACCTTGGGCAGTATGGCTCAATTTATAATTCTCCAATTTAAAGTTATTTAACAAAAATATCTTGAGCATTACTTGAATAAGGCTAAGTATTACGCGCTGAAGACAAGAAAAAGATAAATATGATACTGTTTTCCAAGGAAGTTACCATTTTATCTTGGAATGAATTAAATGACTTCAAATAAAGGGAGAAGGAATATGGTAAAATTAACAATAGCCTGGGTGAGCAATAGCATTGTAGCAGTCAAGTCTTGGGAAATATGGTGGTGAGAAACATGTCTACCAAATTTAAAAATACTGAAAAATACAGGAGATAAAGAGTAGTACAAAGTGGTACAAGTAGTACAAAGTAATATATGTCTAAGAAAGTAATAGTGTGATGAAAGGAAGAAAGATTGCAATATATGTGATGAAAGGAAGAAAGAGAATACAAAGTAATATATGTGCTGAAAGGAAGAAAGATTGCACTAATATAGAAAGGTAGTTTATCAGCAAAGGCTTCATGGAGGAAGGAATATTTAAGATGGATATTGAATGATCGGTAGGATCTAGATGGTGTGGGATGGAAGGATATTCTAGGCTAAAGAAAAGGCAGGTATATATGTAAATAGACAGGACCATTTAGGTGGTCCTACTTGAGGAATAGGTTACATATAGAGACATGCCATACTAATAACAGATACCAGGTGTTCAGCTTCCCAAATATTATCTTATTGTGTTTAATATTTACAATAATCTACTAGGTAATATAACTATCATTTTTAGATAAGAAAGTAAACTGCTAATGTCAAATAGTGAGAAGTTAGATGGGTATTCCTAATCAAATCAATCTGATTGCCTTTAACCCTCCTATTAGTCCATTTCTACACTGCTATAAAGATACAACCTGAGATTGGGTAATTTTTAAACAAAAGAGGTTTAATTGACTCACAGTTCCTTACGGCTGGGGAGATCTCAGAAAACTTATAATCTGACAGAAGGGTGAAGGGGAAGCAGGAACCTTCTTACATGGGGGTAGGAGAGAGAGAGGGTGAGTAGGGGAAAATGCCAAACACTTATCAAACAACCAGATCTCATCAGAACTCCCTCACTATCACAAGAACAGCATGGAGGTAATCACCTCCATGATCCAATCACTTCTCACCAGGTCCCGTCCCTCCACATGTTGGGATTACAATTCGAGATGAGATGCGATTTGGGTGGGAACACAGAGCCAAACCATATCAACCGTGTACTTCATTGCCACCCACCTGCATCGCAGACATTTGGAGTATTACAGGTGTTAAAACTTCATGATTCAACTCTAGATTTTTGGATGTGGGGTATAAAGAAAAGAAGAGAGTAGTCAAAAATAATGCCAGTGTTTTATGACTGGGTGATTTTGAAAATGGTGACACCATAAATGAAAAGAGTTTCATTGTGGGCATGGTAATCAAAAATTACTAGTAGCCCTTCAGGAAATTGTATCAAATAAAAACATCCTATCTGGCCTTCAGAAGATATCTGAGCTCAGGGCAGAGAAGAAAAAGATAGCAAGAGAATACAATCAGAGACACCAATGTTAAAATAGAAAGGGAAGGAAGGAAGTGAAGGAAGGGAAGGAAGGGAAGGAAGTGAAGGAAGGGAAGGAAGGAAGGGAAGGGATGGAAGGGAGGCAAGGGAGGGAAGGGAAGGAAGGGAAGGAAGGGAGGGAGGGAGGGAGGGAGGGGAGTGAGGGGAGTGAGGGAATGGAGAATGAAAATGTATCCATGATAAAGAGGGAGCCTTGTGCTGTTGCATTAGAAGGTGAAGCAAGATAGAGTTTTAAGAAGGAGTGCTGGTAAAGTGTGCAACACTTAAAGGATAATGAATTTGTCAGTTGAGATACTCAGGGTGACTCAAAAGGCTAATAAGACTTGTACAGTGAAAAGAGAAGCCAGATGGAAAGATGAATAGGACTGAGTGTTTGATAGGCAAACGGATACCAGGGACATGGGCTGAGAAGTTACAACTTAGTCCTACTGCATGCCTTAAGATGACAGTCACAATTTTAGTATAGCAAGAAAAATTGAAGTGAAAACCTCATACTATTGAGACAACCACAAAACCTACATCTAAGTTGAAGAAAGTAGCTAATCAAATGCAATTCTAAAATGCCTAGGAGTTTAGCAAATGCTGACATATCAAGGGTAGTCCTGAAAAGGGTTTAAGTAAAGCAAGGGGAATTATTAAAAAGACTATATAAATTGTGATATTAAGACTACCTAATGTTAGTGATTATCTTTGAGGGACTTATTCTTTCTAGTGGGTCTGAAATAAAGGTCAGTGATTACGTGTGTGTGTGTTTTTTGTGTATGTGTGTGTGTGTGTGTGTGTTTGTGTGTGACAGAGAGAGAGAGGGAGGGGGAGAGATATATATATATATATATTAAGCCTCATTTCTTAATGTAGCTTTTCATTCCTTATTTAGTTACTTGGTGATTCTTAGAGAAGAAAGTCAATCATTACAAGTGCACTTAGAATCTGTTTCTGAAGACCGTTCTGAATGTCTTTCCATTTGTTCAGACACTGAATCTTAATTTTACCATTTCCCTTTTTTGTGTGTAATATGGTATTTTATCAATGAGGAGATGAAATGGTACCCATATTACATCCAGGATATAGGAGCTAACAAGGGGGCATACCTGGAGTAAAATTTTAAGTGATAGCTTTTGCTCTGAATATAAAAAATTCCAAGATATTTGATATAATTTTTTATGGACTCCAGATCGTTTCAGTCTTGTAGTAAAACATATATTTCCATGCTCAGAACACCAAGCTACTGCAGGAAAAGTACCGTTGCCTATTTCTAATAGTGTGGTATTTGGAAGAGGATGGTTGGAACATGCATATGATGTCTCTGAGTTTGAACTGATTGGAAATTGTTAAATTGATATAGTTTGAGTTGTAGGTTAAATTTATAAAGCTCTTTCAAATTACTTTGCTCACAATAGCTCTGCTGTTAGAGTAGTTGCTGTTATCCCTAATTTACTAATGAGTATGAACAGTGCAGCTCAGGGGAGCTAAGTGACTCCTCCCAGATTCTAGAGTAAGTTAAAAACAGAGGTGGGCAAGGAATCTTGCCGTGCAGTGCCTGCCTTGTGACACCATATCAGAGCCTGAGGAAAAAGAAATAATTCATCCACTATTGATATTTATCAAAATATCCTCCTATTTTTGAACCAAGTAAAAAATTAATAAAAGTTTTACAATAAAAAAGTGATTGTTTGCATAAAGGTCTTTACTCCCAATTGTCAGTCTCTATAAACCCAACCATTGTAAGGACTGAAGGGTACTTGAAGAGGCTGTGCAGGCTAGAAACCTTTTGGCTGATCGAAAGGACTCCTCCCATTTTGCAACACTGCCAGGTTATAGCAGCATGTCTTTATTTAATGTTTTTATATTTTATTCATCATATATTTTTGCACTAATTTTGATTTAAAAAAATATTATATGGCTTTTCATCTTTTCCTTGCAACTTTAAAATTTGCTTCTGGGGTGTGTTCCTCATTTTCATCACTGTAATTCCAGCCCTGCTTCATGGTCCTTTCTCTTAGGCTATACTGCAGTGTAAATTGAGCAGACACAAAAGGGCTACAGAGATAGGAGTTGAAAAGATTAAGGGTAGAGTCATTTACTATTGTTTTTAGAAGACACTTCGTAGACCATTCAAGATGTTCTAACTTGACCATGCCTTTGCTCATGCTGTTATATATGTCAAATATATCTACTCTCTTCTAATTTTGATGAAATCCTAGCATTAATTCAAGTTCCAGATCGAAGGGATATCCCCTATAGAGTTTTTTTTAAATATTGAGACAAGATTAATTATTTGTAGCTCTCTGCTCTATACACAGCATGATGTGTAGATCCCAACTGTTGGGCTTATCAAATTTTATTAGAGTTTTAAATGTCTCTCTCCCTCCATCAATTGTGAGGCTCTTAAAGCTGAGCTGAGCCTTTTCTTATCTGAGTATGTATCATTAGCACCTAGCATGGTGACTGGCCCAAAGCCAGTAAGCAATAAATGATCACTGAGTGAAAGAATGATTAAGATATGAGTCAGCTCTTGGGAATTACTCAACAGGCAGCATTTCTATCTATTTTGTTTGGTATGCATTCCAGAAAAATAAAGTTTCTAGGAATGGCTATTGGAATTTCAGGACTTATTGAGAAACCATAAGATTTGCCATACATCACTTCTCTACTATCAATGACATTAATAATTTAGAGAGTTATTAGTTTAGCTCCTCTTCTGCACTGTGGTGGGCCTAAGACATGTTTACTTAATTTTTAAAGTGCAACTATTAAATTTTGTCTGAAACAATCTTAAGCTTTCAATAATCATGGCACCCATACAAGACATGTTCAGTTTTTGGGGGGCAGGCGAAAATACTGTTGCTGAAAAGGTAATCCGTTGCCTTGATACTGAGTGGCACAGTCTTTTGTGCTAAAGCATTTAGGGACATGTACTTACAACTGTTTTGAATTTTTTACATAACTATCAGTGTTCAAATTCAGCTGAGTCCTATTTGATGGTTCTCTAATTCCCAATCAAAACGTCATATACTTGGCAATGTACATCAGATTTCAAATGGGAGAGTATTTGGATAAACTGGGCAAGCTTTTAGAATACATTATTGAATTCTAAATATGTCTTAACCACCTCTATTGAGTGTTCATTTCAAATTCTTTCTGGGTTGTCATATCAAAGTCATAATATTGTAAGTAGTTCTGTAATGTTTGACTTTTAAGAATAGTCACTTTTTGTATTGTTTACATACAGCTACAATTTTTACATTATGATCTGCAAAACCAATCAATGAGTAGATTTGGAAGTCATAAAGTCATTTTGCCGTATACTCTCAGCTTCTTAAGTGCCATTAATACTTTATGTTTTAAAATGGACATTTTTTTGAGAAATTCTGCAGGTCAAAATAGCTAGTGGTAACAGTTTTTGAAGAAAAATTGTTCTTAGATTTGATTATACATGTACAGATCTGATATATGCATTTACAGATGATATTTATCTCACATCATACAATTAAAAACAGGATAATTTGCAAGATCTAGAATTAGCTTATTATGTTTCAACTTTTGTCCATAAAGTTCTGAGGGAACAAGTTAAAACTTTATCCTATATATTCAGGCTTTCAGATGTTTTTTTAACGCCAGAGGCACTTAGGAGCTATTGTGTTTGTTACACAAGGCGAAGAAATGTGCTATAACCTTTTCTAATTTAAAGAACTCATTCAGTGCAGGCTTAAAAAAAGACCTGCAGCTAAAATAGTTTCTACTCTATAAATCTAAAAGATGAGCATGTCTATTTTGAAAGAAAATATGGAATATTGTAAATTAATTGTTTCATTCATTCAACCCACATTTAGTGTTTAGCTACTGTATATTGTTTTCATATTTATCTTGGCTAGGATTTGCCAACAATATTGGGTGGTGATTTGGAAAACAATCCTATGGTCTTCAAGTGAAGACTCCTAACTTGTCCTGAATAATAGGGTCCTGGTATTTTTTGATCCTTTAAAATATTACCATCATTTTCCAGCTACCTTTGCTTAAGTCACTTTACTTTTGAACTAAATATTTGCAAATACAATTTACAAATAATTATTTTATATACTGTTTTAGTTCATTCAGGCTGCTCTAATAAAATACCTTAGACTGGGTAATTTATAAACAACAAAAATGTATTGCTTTCAGTTTGAAGGCTGGGAAGTCTAAGATCGAGACACCAGCAGACTTGGTGTCAGGTGTGCATCCATTCCTCATAGACAGCACCTTCTATGTGTCCTTTCATGGGGAAGGAGACTAACAAGCTCCTTCAGGCCTCTTTCATATGGGCACTAATCCCATTCATGAGGGCTCTTCCCTCATCACTTTAGTACTACACAAAAGGCCTTACCTCTTAATCCCAACACATTGTGGGTTAGATTTTGGCATATAATTTTTGGAGGGAAACATACATTCAGACCATAACATATCCAAAAAGAATATTTTTAAAGTTGTTTATATAATTTTATCTTGCCAGAATGCTTGCTTGCAGGCCAGTATGAATAACTTCATACCACACACACTACAATTCCTTAGCAGTCTTTAAGAAATGCTTATCAAATATTCTATTTTCTTGCCTCTTTCTTATTTTGTGGTAAAGATTGTAATTTAGCTTCCATATTGAACTCCTCACAGGAAGATTAAATAAAATATGTCAAAACACTTAGAAGGAAACTTCCCCAGAATTAGACACTTTACTCTTAATCACAATATTGTTTTACCTTGTTTTAATAGCTGTTGGCCTTGCTACAAATTTACTAAAATATGTTTTTATTTCTATATGCTGGTAATTATATCAGGAAATGCAAATAGGAGAAAGGAAGAAAGGAAGAGGGAAGGAGAGAGACAATGTCTATTGATTTACATTGTATTACAACAGTGTACTTGGTTCTTCCATTATGTTTGCTCATTTCATTCTAAACAGATTAAAAAAAACTTCTATCTCTATTATATAAATAAGAAACTGAGGACCATAAACTTTACATAATGTGTCCAAGATCACAGTGCCAATAAATGGGAAAATCAGAATTTAGATCCAGAACTCTCTGGCCAGTGGTTTCACACTCTGATATTGTAGGACCACTAAGTTCCTAATGCCTGCTGCACAGTAACAGACCAATACACCAAGACAACAGGGTTTGCAGCAGAGAAAGTGTTTAATGATTACAGGGCAGCCAAATAAGGAAGTGGGAGAAACCCTCAAATTGTCCTCCCGAGGAGTTCTGGGCTGAAGTTTTTAGGATAATTATAGAGTGTGAGGGGCTGTAAAATTGAGGTCATTGTTTGGTCAGAGTAAGGATGATAAAATCATCAGGATGTGGAAACTGCATTCTTTAGTGATTCAGTCTCTTCTGGGGTTCTTCAGAACAGCTGATATCAGTAGTTTCATTGGTGTGCAGGCCCTGAAAGAATATTTCAAAAGGAAAACTTAACATTTCACAATGCTCAAGTTGTTATCTATAGAGCAGTTAAGGGAAACTATCATGTAGGATCTGCATGATTCTGAGACAATAGGTGACAAACAACTATGAGAAAGCAGGTCAGAGAGCAAGCTGACCTAATGATTAATGCCAAATATGCCACAAGCTTGGTTTATTCTCATTTCTACCCTTCCCTTCTTCCCTGATTAATTTTATGAAATTTATAGGGACCTCTTCACTAGTAGCTCTTCTCAATGTTATGGTTATCTTCTCAGTTTATTAATGCTGCTATAACAAAATACTTTACTACAGACTGGGTAATTTATAAACCACAGAAGTTTATTCTTATAGGTCAGGAGTATTGAAAGTCCAAGATCAAGGCACAAGCATTATTTGTCTGGTAAGACCTTCTTGCTGTGTTCTTACGTGGCAGAGCAGGAGGCCAAAAGAGACAAAGCACTATGCCCTCACATGGCAGAAAGTGGGAGGGTAAAAGTGGTATAAGCTAGTTCCTTCCAGCTCTTTTCTAAGGCACTAATCCATTCATAGGGATGGATCCTGCATGATTTAATAAATCCCTCAAAGGCCCACCCCTCTTACTACTACCACAATAGGGATTAAGTTTTCACACTGAAATTGGGAGAGGTCACATTCAAACCATAGCAATCACCATAACATTAGTTAAGCTTCATCAAGTGTCAGCAAATTCTGCGCCCTCATGAAAGATGGAATGTAACAGCATGCACCAACAACACAAAACTAGTTTTTGTTTCCTACACTTCTCTCAGAGCAATTAATAATATAAACACTTAGGGGTCAAACTAGATCCAAGTAATAAAAGGTCTACTTTAGATGTGTGCCATTTATTTAATAATTTTTGTGTAAAGGGCCATGCTAATGCTTTCCATCTAGGTTAAGTTCAGTGGTCTAATAAAAAGTTTGAATTCAGCTAACTACAAAGAAGACTTGAAATCAAGACTATTTTATTCTTCTTCGTCATTTAGACTCTTACTTCTGAGAGCTACATATCTCCTAAGCATATTTAACTAAGAGAGTGACTTTGAAATGCTTGAAGAGTCATTCTCAGGTGCTTCCTTCCTCTGCCTCTTTTGAAATAAGACATTTAATCTTTCTGGTATTTAAATTTCCTTTGCCACTGCTTCAGTCTTTGCCCCAGAGTCTGATGGATTCTCTAGTCATAATTTATTCTATAGAAATAGTGATTTGGGATATAGGAAAACAACACAGTGCTTCATAGAGATAAAGAGTAATGAAGGCCACTTGTGCTTCATGCATAGAAATGATGTTTACATAATAAAAATGAGACATTGGTTCTCCTAAATAGTAGCTTTGTATCTTCATATAATTTATCAAGATTTTATATGGCTGATTTAGCTGAGAGTGCCTCTGTTGACCTCCAAGACTTACCTGGAACTCTTGCCCATCATATGAACACTTCTAGGGTAATAAATCTGACTTTTGAAAATATACCCACCAGGATACTCTTTGTATAAATTTATATTACTGATATTATTTCCTTAAAATACATTTTGTTAAAAAAAAAAACTTATGATTGGGAGACCACAGGTTACAATAAAATAAATGCAATATATTAGATTATAAAATATAAGCTTTACATAGTTTTTGCCTGGATAGGTTTAAAATTAAAACAAAAGAAGTTCTTATTTCTGTTCTTCTTCCTGCCTTACTCTGCCCCGCAAAAGATTTAAAATACATTTGGTCCACTTAAGCTAAAATAGCTACACTATTTACAAGCAAAGCAAGACACACATATTGAGGGAACTAAAAATTCTTTAACATTTTTAGCAATTCACGAAATTTACATTGACATTTTCATTCACTTATTCATTCACTCATTCATTCACTCATGTATAAATGTCTTGATTTCAGGAATATTTATGGAAAACATAATAAATTATAGTTTCTTTGTAGGATGTGAGCAAACAGGAAGTTCTCATATACCTTTCTGTGTGCCAGTATGTATCTTTCATTATCACTTCTTTTATTTTATCTTCCAAAAAGGTATTTTCTTCATAACTCAATGTTTTAAAAAAGCCGGTTTCCTCTAATATGCAATCTAACAAAATCCAAAAGAAGGTAATGTATAAAACACAGAATACTTTAAACTTGCTTTCAATTCTTTGATGCTGTGGAATCCTTTACTAAGTGCATGCCCATTATTTCCTTGTTTATAAGCTTCCAAACTGAGTTTCGAAAGTGTTTGTATAAAATCAAAGCAAGCAGTCAACCACCAACTCAGACTACAGTAAAACTCCTCCTGGACGTTAAAGGGAAGTTGGTATTATACCTAAAATATTAAGGATATTTAACATGTACATATTTAAGGGATTTGTATGTCTCTAATTGAAATGGAGTTTATAATGATTTTAATATAACCATTATGAGCGTTATAAAACTATATAATTTTGTCAGATGTATTCTAGCCTAAATATAAAAATACACAATTATTTCAACAGAATAACAAAATTCAATATTATTTTAGCTCTCTATATTTTTGGTTATAATAGTGCTCATTATAGAAAATGTAGAAAGTGTAGAAAGTTATTTAACAAAACAAAAGCAGGAAATGTATCACAACTGATTCCCTGAAGATAAAATACTCTTAATACAATATATTTATTTTATTCCTCATATTTATTCTGACATTCTGCATGTATCTAACATTCTTTATATATGTTTATATTTTCTCTTTTTCACTTAACAGGATTGTGTGTTAAATGCTTTTTGTGGCATTAAAATAATTTTGTAAACATTTTGATACCTAAATTTTATGTCAATGTGTGACCATTTATTGAGGAACACTTTGGTTCTAATTTAGGTTTTTATAAATAATACTTCCATAAGGAATTATTTGTATTTTGGGAAAACATTCTTTCAAATGGATAATAAATTTAATTCATTTATTAGTACAACTTCCCATTCTTTTTTGTTTGTTTGTTTCAAGCCTACAGCACCCAGCAATCCTAGGTAATTTCTCATCCTAGTACTAACCAGGCCCAAACCTGCTTAGGTGCCAAGATCAGATCAGGTGAATTCAAGATGGTATGGCTATAAATAATCACAGAGTTTTTTATTTTAACTTCTTTCTTAGCCATTTAAAATGTGTTAAATAATTTTTCCCATCAAAATTGTATAGTTAGTATTATATCAGAAGTCTTTATATGTTGTATAATGTGTTTCACTGTCATTACACAGGAACTTCAAATGGGTGGTTTATAGTTTTTTTAAATGTCTCTTTTCTCTGAAAATGGGTAAACAAGTTTTTTATTACTCAGGATGCAAAAGAGTAATATGATTTTGTAGCTGTATATGTAATATACATTTTAATATATCATTAGGAAAAGGATGCTAAAATAATAAATTTAAAATAATAAATCTAGGTTTATCTCTTTGCATTGATTTCTTTGGAGTTCAGTGAACCTATGTGATCTGCTTGATCTGTTTCTTTTTCCATTCAGGAAAGATATTGACAAATGTGTCCTGAGTATTACTCCTGTTCTAGTTATTCTGGTTTTGTTCTCAAGAATGAATTACAGTTCTTTCATCATATGTGCTTTAGTTGTCCATCTCCATTTTTCTTTCTTTGTCCTATTCAATTACACCCTGGTAAAATTTTCAAAAAAAGTTTCTTTAATGTTTATGCTGTTCTTTTCTAATATCAAAATAAAGTTTAATTCTATGACTGCAGTATGAATTTATCTTCTGTTTTATTCATTTCTTACCCATCTCCATTACCTCACAGAAGATGTATTTTCATTTCCAGATCTTCCTACTGCTAATTCATCTAAAGCATTTTTTCAACATTATATTAAAACTGCCAAATCATCTTCAAATTATTTCTTCTGATTCTTTAGCAAATTATTTTTTGAGATCTATTTTTCTTCCAAGTCTTTGGAAAGATTTTCCCCTTTCTTATTCTCTTTCAGTCTGAGTAGAGCCATAATTTATTCACAAAGAAAAACAAGCCCATTTCCTCACTTTAAGCCATTCTTAAGTGAAGGCTAATCATTCCTGACATGGGTTAAGGCACTATCTAAGGCATTTGAATTGCCATTGGCTCTGCTCTCTGTCCTAGGGGGTGCTAGTTTTTTGCACAGCCTAAAGGGACAGTTGATATGTAAAGTTTTTGTCAACCTCCCAATATCTAGCATACTTTTCAGCTAAACCCAGTACCCAGCGTCCATTCTTCCTATTTCAATCTATACCATATAACTCAGAATAATTTTCATAATATTTGCTTTTCCCATGTTGCACATAGTACTTTTATATTCAGAATACCCCAGTGATGTCTCTCATCCTTAAGGGTGACTTCTATATTCATGAGCCTAGCATACAAGGCTCTCTATAGTAGACCTATTTCTGAAACGTTATCTCTAGTCTCTAGAGTAGATCTCTCTCCCAACCCCACAAATTGTCTAAACAACAACCTTCCTTTGAAGCCAAGGTCAAAAGACACATTCTTTAATGGCTGAAACTTCTATATTTGTTTCTTAGCATTGATTCCTAAATCAACATGAGGGAACTATAACAGTCATTTAGCACTCTCAAAATATAAGCGACTCTCTTTATTTTTTGTTATAACCCTAACACGTGAACTGGGTTCTTCTTACAGTAATTGAAAACACATTTTACATCTTGCTTCCTTCAACATTGATTCTGATTTCGGGTTACTATTTGCACACGTTGTTTTTTTTCCCCGTTTTACTCAACCTATGTGCATTATTCAATTTTATTTTGACATTTCCTGATTTTGGCATCACTGCTAATTCTTAGTCAGTCCATCTGTTGTTGGGCCTCTGATAGTGGGTGTCCAACCCTGTGCCATGTCCTTTCTTGCATGAGGAACTCAGTGAGCTAGTGGGAAGAACATCACTTGCTTTCTGATGTTTGATTTTCTACCCAGGCTGTGCACGTTCAAGAAAACAATGCAGGAGCTGGTGCTTGAGTGCTGCCAATTTTTGCATTTTTTTAAGGAAATAGACACAAGAATCTGTGATATTTCAAAACTAAAAAGATTCTTTGAAGAACTGTTGTGTTAAGGACAAGATTTTTATTCTTGGCTTTTGACCATGCAAAAAACATATGTTCTTTAGGATAGAATAAAAAGATAACATTCTAGGACCTTTTCTAAGAACGTGTAATGTTGTAGGAAGAAAACAAACTTTAAAAAAGAAATAAATTTGTAATGTAGTAAAATACTAGTCTATTATACAGCTAAAGAAACTGAAAAATAATGGCTATATATCATTTAGCTACTTCAAAATGGTTTATTTAAGGGTAATAAATGTTACATTTATTTGGCCTTGTTTTCACAATAAAAAATTGTAATGATAATTTGTTATAGATTATATGCCATCTGTTTATATCAGGACACAGTATCTTTTTTACACAACTCATTGATAATTTTTTATTATCAAAATGTGTGTTAATTTGAAACAAATGCTATCTTATTTCAGAGATACAAAGTATTGTGTTTTATCTACATCATATAGAAATAGATGAAAATATGTGGAACTTGGGAGAGCATATGTGTACAGTAAAGAAAAGAAATCTCATGTAGTGGTCAGATTCCCTCCCACTCTAGGTGGCTGACTGGTCACTACAAAATGTGACTAAAAGAAAAAAAAAAAAAACCTAGACCTAGCATTAAAAGCCCAGAAATTTGATTTTCGCAGGGTCCAGAACTGTTGGGACATTTAAAGGTACTGATTTATGTCCACCAGGCTCACGGAGTTATTTTGTATAAATTGTAAATATCAAGTAATATGTTATTGTGCAAAGCAGTATAGTGTCAAATTTTTAAATGATCAAGGACTTTGGAGTGAGGCTACCTAGGTCCAAATCTTATCTCAGTGTCTACTGACTGTGTCATCTTGAATAATAATGTTACCTCTCTGTGCCTCAGTTTCCTCATTTGAAAAATGGGGACAGTAGCTGTGCATAGCTGATAGGATTATTGTGTTAGTTTAAAGGGTCATTTCAGGTAAAGCACTTAGCACCTGGCACATAGTAATTGCTCAAAAGGTGTTCCTTACTATAATTACTTTTATTGTGAGAAATGTGACTAAAAAAAGGGAGTACATATTCCCATCCTTTTTCTAGTATTTTCCTTGTTCTTGGGAAGCTCTGTGGCAATCCAAAATTTTCTCTTTTAAGCAGGAAATTAGGACAAAGGTGTTAGTTAACATAATTTGACTGTCTGCTGCCTTTAGGGAGAGGTAGCCGGATACATCCTCCTCAAATGGTGCAGCCTTGCCTCAGGGAACTGAATAGTCAATGTCTGGGAACCAAGACTCTCCCCTGGTTGGTGCTTAGATGAGCAGTGCTAATTTTGTGACTTTGTGATTTTTTTTTTTCATTCTATCTCGCAATGTTGAACAGCCATCCCTTTCTACTCCCTTGTGACTTGTACATTCTTTTTTTAGATGTATTACTTTCAGGAAATTTTGCTATGGACTGGAAGTTTCACAGAAATATATTCTTTGATCCATTATGTATTGATTTTATAGTTAAACCTCTGCAGGCAGACTTACTTATCTCAGCATTCGTGAGGGGAATTTATTTTTATCCTCTCATGTGCTTTATTCATTACATATATACATGCATAATTAATAATTCTTGTAAATTCCTGGCAACTGACAAATACTTCTGCTTATTTTGACAGTAGAACAGGATAGATATTTAATTGAAGACATTTTGTGGTGTGGCTTTACCTGTTGTTTATATCACTAATTCTGGCATTTGTTCATTTACTGACTTGTTTTGTTACCTATCTCATGTGTGTCTCTTGCCTTCCTAGGAAGACTGTATATATCTTAAGGGAAGATACATACAGTATCTTTTAATACGAATGTCTTTCCTGATAGTGACAAGCATAAAGCTAGACCCAGAATGGATGTTCAATAAATACTGGTTGCTTTCCATATGAAACCATCAGTTGCTTGTTTTCTCTTGTTTTGCAGGTGCTACTGGTATAAAATGGTACACCAAGATTTTTTAAAGAATTGCTATTCTATAATGGAAACAGGCACAATAATAACAACAAAATCCAAAAGCTAAGTTTTGTTTGATAACAAAGAATACTTCACATAATATGAATATCTGATATAGTTTTTATAATTTTCTCTAATTATTATTGTGCTATTTCCAAAAACACTAAGTGACTTGTAATTTTGTTTATTCACACAAACGTTCCATTTTAAATCCATTGTAAGACTCTAAGAAAGCAATCTCAGAAGTTACATTTCCATATATTGTCTCTTTCAGAAGAAAGTTTGAAAGTCTTTTTCTCTGGATTGATTAGAACCCAACTGAAATATCAGGGCTACCCTACTGTGAAATCTTCCTGGTCAGGGATGTACCTTATTTAGATTGGCATCTCTGTCATCAAGCATTCAGCTCCAGCTCTGGGAAGCATCCAGTAAGTTTATTTACCCAAAAGTAAATAGGTGCACCTTGTTGTAGACACTACGCAAGGCATTTCTCCACACACTTTTAATTTTATCTTGACAACAACCCTGAAAAAAACGGCATTATCACTACTTGGAATGAAGAAACTCAGACATATAGAGGTTAAAAGACTGAATATATGAGAGGGCATATATAATTCATAAGGTATCATGTAATAATAATACATAAGGTATTATTATTATTATTATTATTATTAATGGTGTATCAAGTTCTCAGTTTATATCAGACCCCTTCAGAAATGTACTTTTTTTATCATTACAGAATATCTCACATGTGATTAATTTTTATTTTTATTATAAATGCCATATTCATTTTTATTCATATACCTAGCTGGAAAATGTATGTATATATGTATATGATCTTAGGAATTAGAAAGCTGACCAGCAAGGTATATATTGAGAGCAAGGAGGCGTGCAGTGTGGGATGAGTATTGAACTCATATAGCAAACTTGAATCTCGACACCTTCTTTCCAGTGTGGCAGCATAGGGAAGTTGTGACTTTCCTTCTCTGCATTGGTTGAACTCCATCAGTATCTCATAAGTTATATAACTCATTTTGGTTGGGCTTTCAAAACTAATCTAAAACTAAAACACCTGATCTGTTTTGTTATCTCAGATTAGAGTTTAATCTAGAGGTTTTGATCTAGTAGCCTACAGGCCAGAATCAGTAAACAGGAATGCTTTCTTGAGCTGTGCTGTACTAGTCACCAAAGTGTTCTGTTTTGTTTATAAAGAGGTTAATTGATTATGAATATTTGAACCCCAAGGGATTTCATATAAAAATCTGGGCTTCTGGCTTTTTTTTTTTTTGAGACAAAGTTTCACTTTTGTTGCCCAGGCTGGAGTGCAATTGTGCGATCTCAGCTCACCGCAACCTCTGCCTCCTGGATTCAAGCCATTCTCCTGCCTCAGCCTCCTGAGTAGCTGGGATTACAGATGCCCGCCACCACTCCCGGCTAATTTTGTATTTTTAGTAGAGATGGGGTTTTTCCATGTTGGTCAGGCTGGTCTCAAACTCCCGACCTCAGGTGATCCGCCCGCCTCAGCCTCCCAAAGTGCTGGGATTATAGCCATGAGTCACTGCACCCGGCCGGCTTTTCTTTAAAAACAATTATCAGTCAACTCTAAGCTCCTATTTCCTCCAAGTAACAATTGATAGGAACTCAGCAGTAACTTCCCCCAGATGAAAGATGCGTATTCTGCAATTTACAATAGTTCACACCACTTCCTATTATATCTCTGAAAATACTCATAAAATTTATTATTATGCTGATGTAATGGTTTTTCCTGTATCTGATTTGCTTTACTCATTTGTCAGTTCTTTGAGTTGTGAACAGTGGTTTGTTAAGTGTGAGTTTTTAAAAATAGTGTGCATGATACAATAAATACATATAATTTCATCTGTCAATTTAAATAAATAAATTTGTAAAAAGTAATAAAAATAAAAACATTTTAGCATTTCAAAAAAAAATATTATATACTCATCTCTGTTTCTCAGTGCCTAGCAGAGTCTGTCATTCAGGAGATGCTGAATGTCTGTTGAATGAATAACTGAATGAATTCCTAAGGTAGATTTCAATATTACATCTGTTAGAAGCTAATTTGGGGATCTTTAAAGTGCATATCAACCAGTGTTGCTTTTTAGGCTGTGTTTGTGTATGTGTCTGTGTGTGTGTGTGTGTACCAGATGTAAAGCAAGATGAAATTTAGTCACAATTGTATCTTTGGAAGTCAAGTTTAGGAGAAGTGAGTCAGTGGTTTGAAGCCAAATTTGGATGATATTTTTAAAATTCTCTTAGAATTTGGTTTTTTTTCAGCTTTAAAATTATAGTATCAGACGTTTACATTTCATTGTGATGTATTTGTCTTGATCCTATTTATTTGTAAGTTCCTCGGAATAAAATCACATAATGAGATTTGTAGAGAATAAAAATATTCTCCAATTCTATTGTTTTTGTCTTAGCAGAATATGTATGGTCCCCACTATAGCATTTATCTAACAGTGTTCAACAAATATGCAACAAGTATCAGATTAATCAATGACAAAAAATTTAAAAAGTAATCACATAAAATGTTTAAAACAAGTATACAATAATTACAGTTTTTTTGGAAAAAAATATAAAATTTAGCCAGTTCACACTGGGTCTAAAATATATATTTTGTTAATTTTTATAAGTTAAAGATACTTCTTTTTAGATTGGATAAATTTCACATGGTAGTTTTGAGAAGACAAGGTAAATAAAAGTTCTTCATTATCTCCTGAAAAAGCAAGAAAAGTAGACCATCATGGTACAGTTTTATAAGAGCAGCATTAGAATTATGACTAAGATATTAACAGATTAAAGGCCAAAAGTTGACTTTGTAAAGGGATAGTTTCATACAACATCATGTGTGTGCTGAGATTCTCAGATAGTTGAGCAGTGGAAATTATGCCAGAGGGAAGAGCATATAGGATTAAAGTTGGAAAGAAAGAATTTGTGTGTGGGTATCACAAGTATTCATATGGGTCTAAAGCAAGAGCGTATGGTGATAGATGAGACTAGACCAGATGTCAAGCAAATAAATTATTGAAGGATTTATTGGAAAAAAGATTTAGAGATTTATTCTTTACATGGAGGAGGGACATTTATGTGTTATAGGCGGAGAGTGACATGATTATATTAGTGCTTTGGAAATATCACTAAGGTGATAATGTGAAGTGTGGATAATTTATGCTTCAGATAGGGATAAACTGGAGGGAGGGAGAAAAGTTAGGAGATAAGTTCAGTAGTTTATGAGTGAGAGGCAAGGCAAGATGGTAATAGGAATATGAAATATAAATTATATTAAAATATAATTATTTTATAATTACTTAAGTATATACAATTATTTGTATATAATATAAAATAAAATATAAATCAATATTTAGAAGGCTGGATTATCATGTTTGGTGGCCAAAATAATATTGGTCTTAAGTGAAGGATAATTTCAGTTTTTCCGGAATTGGATGTCAACTAGATGGATTGGATATCGGTGCTATTCAATACATTTGATTTTGGAGATACACAGGAATAGATTGGAAGGGTTTTGTTGAGAATGAGGAGTAGATTAAGAATGAATTTAGCTTGGGGTACGATGAGTTGAGATACCTAAAAAATAATCAACTGGGGACATCATAAGAAGTTGTAAATGTGAATTTCGAGCCAAAGCTATTTGTTGACAGTGAGAAGGATGTGCTACTTGAAGTAGTTCCAGAATGGAGTGCTAGGAAACACTGATATTTAAGGTCATGAAGAAAATAATGCTTATAAGAAACAGACATTGTATGACAGTTACCCCTTTAATCCTCATGACAATTCTATGTGATAGGTACAGATATCATCCACAATGTAATGTGGAGTTTGTTGAGGCACCAAGAGGCCAGGTAACTTGCTCAATAGTGAGAAGTGGTATCCAGAAATGTCAAAGAAAAATAGAGAGTGGTGCTCACCATTTGTCATATTACAAATTAATGTATTCTCAAAAATAATGTCTTAATTGACTATTTAGAGAATCTTTAGTAAATGGCTATTATATTCTAACCTTAAGACTTTGTGATTCTAGTATTTAGAGAATGCTTTTAAACATCATGCATAGGCAATCTGTAGATAATGGGTATGGAACCCAATAACATTTGTCTTTTTCTAGAATAAAGAAACTCTTATATAAATTTTTCTAATCTAATTTAAATCTTTACCTAAGAAATAAGTATTTAAATTATTTCCATTCCAGGAAATAGCTTATATCAAGAAGTCATTCCATTTGATACGAGCTTTGTATTCTCTGTATATTATCAAATGTATTTTAACTAATCTCAGTACAGAAATTAGAAAAAGATTTCATTATGTACTTTCAGGCCACAGAATAAAAATTTCTCTTTGAAAAGCAAGCTATTATCTCTTTCTCATTATACTTCAACCATTTATTTAAAGTTGGTGGAATTCATAATTAAATAGAAACTGGAAATCTTTGGCACAGATGGGCTAAATAACTTGCTCACAAATCACAAAGAAAACACAGACTTCAGGCTGTCGTCCTTCTCTCTTGTTAATTTCACAGTATCACAATGATTTGTCCAAATGATTATTTTCTATCTTTATATTAAACATTTTGCCAATGAGTTCATTTGGTACTAGTGGAATTATTTATCTCTAAAAATATTCAGATATTGCATAGTATTCTGAGTCTGTGTTTGATCCATTGCTTGCTAGTCAGGGAGCTAAGCATGGAGACAAGAAAGAACCAGTAGACATGCTATATTTAGACATTTAAAAATATATTTTCTAGTACCCACTAAAAAGGCTATTTTAAAATAAGTTAAAATGAATTAAGGTATAGGTAATTTTTCTGTATGGGATATTTATGGGTATAGAATTGCTGGAGAGATTAACTTTTTTTTGGCCTTTATATAAATGTCTCAGGAAACTGATTTTTTTTTATATTTGCTTAATATATCTTTTTTCCATCTCTTTAGCTTTAGATTTCTATGCATTTTGAGTGTGTTTCTTATCTAAACATATATATTTATAATGTATACATTATGCATACATAATGATATATATGATATATTCATTTTAACTAGTCATTTTTGTCTATGTATACCAATATGATAATTGATATATTTAGGTACATTTGTTGAAATATTCCTGACCTTGTTAATACTAGCTGTACTATCTGAGTCAACCTATTGTACATTTTTAGTCTTTCCTACCTAACCCTGCAAAGCATTCTTTTTCCTTCTCTTGGCTACATATTCTTAGCCTTTTCAAGAATCCATGATAGGAAACACTAGATGTTGGTATTGAATGGTGGAAAGACCATGAACTTTGCAGTCAAGTCAACCTGAATTGGCCTCAGTTTCTCATTTTACTAACAGTAATCTTGAAACTTGATGAACTTACTTGTAAAATAGGGATAATGTCCACCTTATAGGATTAGGTTTATATTAAATTACAAAACGCATAAATGTGTCATGTACAGGAAGCATTAAAAAAAGATTAGATTCCTACTCCCATAAGTTAAAGCCTATTAAAACTTTCAGACTTTCTTGTTGGTTTTATATTAACTGGTTTTTAACAAATGGGGTCATTCTATATTTTAATGACTATTTTGACCTTAAAAGAAGATATTTAGGCTCTTAAATGTAAAACATTAAAAATAGTTAATTCCTTTGAGGACAAATTGCTAATATATAATCTTTATTCTTCACATCAGGGAAGAGAGTGAAATCCTACAATAAACATAGTTTGGTCATGTGTTTTACATATTTCTTATGCCTTTTGCGTGTATGTGTGTGTATTTATTACACAAATAACAGGTATTACTTGGAATATAGGGTAGGATTTTCAAAGAAATAAAAGTATAAAATGACATACTAACCAATCTTTAAGTAATAATTACAGTTTTTATCATAAATCATTCTGTATTTTTCCTGACACATGTAGACGTCCAAATAAAGCATGTAACAATAGCAGCAGCTAACATTTACTGAGCATGTCCATGTCTCAGACACTGTTAAGTACACTACATAGATTTTATCACATAATCCTAATAACAACTCTCTGAAGTAGATAATATTATGCCCTCATTCTGTAGATGTCTAGACTAAGGTTTAGAGAGGTTCTACTCAGTGAACTAACTTGCAGTTATTTCATAACTGTTAAGTGATGGAAAATAACCAAACCCAGGCAGTCTGACTCTACAAACCCACACTCTTACATTCTACCCTAAATGTCCTCCCCCAATAAATATTTTATGATACATATATTTCTTACCTGTTTTTTCCATTGGTTAATAAGGAATGGATATCTTGTCATCATAATTTTTAAAAATTGCTATAATTTAAATTGTTATAAATTATAGCAATTTAAAAATTGCTATAATATTTCTCTATATAGAAATAAGTTGCCAAAGTGATTCTCTATTATTGGAAATTTAAGTTGTTACCATTTTTCCATAGCTATAAAATATATAGTACCTTCCATTTTTCCATTATTTGTCTAGTTATGATTTTAATATGCCCTTTATATTAACAAAACAGCTGATAAATATTATACCACTTTACACAACAATGTATTCACCTGTTTCCCTAACTCATTGCCAACAATGTTTTACCTTATTTTATAATTTTTCAAGTGTTCTCTCAAGACATCATTTTGCATTTCTTTGATTACTTGTGAAGTTGTGTTTCTATACTTTTCTCCCTTGGGAATTGTTTGCTCATATGCCTTGACTGTTTTTCTGTTGGAGAATTGTTAAGTTTCTAAGGAGAAGACAAATTACTAATTTAAGTCCATATCACTGTTCCAATAACTTTTTTATTGAGGCCCAACTAATTTACAGGCAATAGTCAAGGACTTGGGATACATCTATAAACAAAGCAAACAAAAATTCTCTGTCCTTGTGACGTTTATATTCTAGTGGTAGTAGGTAGACAATAAGTAAATTAACATAATAAATACATAAAATATAGCATGCTATAATGTGTCAAATGGTAAGGAAAAGGTAAAAAGCACACCCGTATAAGGGAGACCGTAGGCTAAGGAACCAGGGAGAATTTCAATTTTAAATATGTGGCCATCACTGAAGGGTAAATATTTGAGCAAAGACTTAAAATGATTTTGTGTAATAAAAACAAGGAGGGGTGGGTAACAAGTAATGGGTTTAATAAATATTATAGAGACTTTTTTGTAACTCTTGTAGAAATTTCCATCTATAAAGTATGATCCATGCAATTTCCCCATTACGAAATTCAAGTATACAGCACTATTCTTAGGGGCACTTAATTGAAATGAAAAGAAGGAGTATACTCAGCATGTTGAATAAAAATAATACTGTCTTTGTTTAAAATTTTTTTACTGTATTTACAAGGTTCAATGAAGGAATAATTATTGTTTTGCTGTGCAGCATCTCTTATGAAACAGCAGTATAAGAAAGGAACTGTAGATGTTTTAAATTGTTGTTCCTATACTACTTTGCCATCTAACATGTCTGTAATTCTCAAATCCATAAAAATAAATTATTGTTCAAAATATTTGTAAATAAACCATAAAATTATCTATTAACTTTACCATGTGATGCGAAACATATTCAAGTATTTTTTCTATTATTTTTAGTTTTTTTATAGTTTTTAAAACATATAATTCTAAATGCCACATTCTGTGGATTAAGGTTTTACATTTCTATTATGTTATTAACTCACCAATACCTTTTAAACTTAGAAGTCCAATCTAAATCTGATCTCATTTAAAATTTTATAGAGCAAATTATTTTTAAAGCTGTGGCTCTTTTCTATCAAAAGTTGCTGGTGGTGTTATTGTCTTAATTAAATCCTTTGGAAGGGGGGACCTTGTTAATTGTATTAACTGAAAGCCATCAAATGCATTCTGCACAGTTAAAATCAAGTGTCATGTTTGCCAAGGCAAATAGAGCTTTAAAAGTGTATCTATTCATAAGGAAACAAACAAAAATTCATACTTTTGACTTTGCTCCTATATTTTACTGTAATAGCTGTAATTAGAACATTGCTCCAAATTACAAAGGAAGGTATTTGATGTATATTTTTTTCCTTAATTTCAAAGTTGTTTGAGTCCATATTATTTTATTTAAATAGATAATTTGGCTAGGTAATTTGAAAGTTGTATTCCTTTACTAAAACATGCAAAATATTTAACTCAGCTTCCCCTAACCCAGCTTTTTAAGGCATAATTAACAAATAAAAAGTATATATATTTAAGGTGTACAACCTGATGTTTTCATATACCTACCTGTACACTGTGAAATGATTGCTGCAGCCAAGCAGATAAATGTATTCATCACCTCATGTAGTTACTCTTCTTGCTTGCTTGCTTGTTTGTGCTTTTTTGTCCCCTTGGTGGTGAGGGTACTTAAGATTTACTCTCTTAGAAAACTCAAGTATACAATACATTGCAATTAACTATAGTCACCATGCTGTACTTTAGATCTGCAAAACTTATTCATTCTGCATAACTAAAACATTTTACCCTTTGACCAACCTCTCCCCATCTTTTTCAACTTCCAGCCCCTGGTAACCACTACTCTGCTCTCTGTTTCTGTGAGTTTGACTTCTTTAGATTCCACATATAATTGAGATTATGCAGTATTTTTTCATCCTGTTTCTGTCTTATTACACTTAGCGTAATGTCTTTTAGGTTTATCCATGTTGTCACAAATGACGCGATTCTCTTCATTTTTAAGGCTGAATGATATTCCATTGTGTATATGGAATTCCATTGTATATAATGGGAGTACAGATATTTCTTTGACATATTAATTTTATTTTTTTTTAATATATACCCTAAAGCGGGGTTGCTGGATCATATGATAGTTCTTTTTTAAATTTTTTGAGAAACATTTATACTGTTTTCTATAATGTCTGTACTAATTTACGTTCCCTCCTACAATGTATCTTCCTACCCTTTCCAGCACTTATTATATGACTTTTTGATAATAGTCACTCTAACAGGTGTAAGGTGATATATCATTGTGTTTTTGATTTGCTTTTTTCTGATGATTACTGATGTTGAGCACCTTTCCATATACCTAATATTTACTTGTATGTCTTACAATAAAAAAAAAACTATCCATGTCCTTTGCCCATTTTAAAATTAGGTTGTGTGTTTTGTGCTATTGAGTTGTATTAGAGTTCCTTATTTTTTTTTGATATTAGCACTTTATCAGATATATGTTTTTCAAATATTTTCTCTCATTCTGTAGGTTTTCTTTTTATTTTATTGATTGTTTCCTTTGCTATGGAAAATACATCTTAGTTTGATGTAGTCAACTTGTTTACTTTGCTTTTGTTGTATATGTTTTTTAGTGTTATATCTAAAAAATCATTGCCAAAACCAATGTCAAGGAGCTTTTATCTGTTTTCTTGCAGGATTTTTATGGTTTCACGCTTTATGTTTAAGTCTTTAATCCATCTTGAGTTGCTTTTTTGTATATGGTGTAAGACACATGTGTAAGTGTCCAATTTCATTATTTTTCAAGTGGATATCCAGTTTCCCCAAAACCATCTATTGAAGAGATTATTCTTTTCTGTTGTATATTATTGGAGTCTTTGTTGAAGATTAGTTGACTGTAAATGCTTGGGCTTATTTTTCTACTCTGTTCTATTTCATTGTTCTATGTGTATGTTTCTGTGCCAGTACCAGACAGTTTTGACTATCACAGCTTTGCAATATAATTTGAAATCAAGAAGTATGATACCTATACCTTTGTTGTTTCTCAAGATTGCCTTGGCTGTTTGGGGTCTTTTGTGGTTCCATACAAATGTTAGGATTTTGATTTTATTTCTGTGGAAGATGTCACTGGAATTTTGATAGAGGTTTCTTTTTGCTTTTCATCATTGAGAATGTGGTCAGGTGTGAGCTTCTCATGTATGACTTCGTAGAAATTATGAGCATACAAATAAGAGGAAAGAAGATTGAAACAGCAATAAACAATTTCCCAACAAAGAAAAGCCAAATACCAGATAACTTCATGGGTGAAGTCTACCAAACTTTTTTTTTTAATTAATACAAATCCTTTTGAAACTCTTCCAAAAAAGTTAAGAAGGAGGGAACACTTCCAAACTCATTGTGTAAGGCAAGAATTACCCCGATATGAAAGCCAGACAAGGATGTTACAAGAAAAGAAAACTCAGGCCAATATTCCTGGTGAACATAGATGCAAAAATCCTCAACAAAATGTTAGCAACCCAAATTCAACAGCACATTAAAAGGATTAAGCGGCATAATCAAGGGGGATTTATCGTTGCGATGCAAAGATGGTGCAACATATGCAAATCAATAACTGTGAAACACCACATTAATAGATGAGGGATAAAATCATATCATCTCAACAGATGTAGAAAAAGCATTTAATAAAATTCAACATTCTTTCATGGTAAAACCTCCTAACTCTGCTTTTAACCATTGACATAGTCATCCATATTTCCATATTTTTATGTGTTTCCATCCCATCCAAGCCGTTTAGCAATGATTCTACTATACACACACAAAAATACACACAGAAGCACACATATCCTCAACATAAAAATGATCAAAGCTAACATTAAATATTTGTTGAGTGTGCATTTATAAGAAATCTTAACTATGAACACAGGGAACATTTTATTCTTAGTCTTTTCTCAAAATTCTAGTTTATTTTATAAAAACTTTGTTAAAATATTAGTATATAATATCACATATAAATGTATGCATAAAATAATGTATATTTGAGATTTCTTATCACATATTTTAAAATTTTATATGAAATTATTTGTATTTTGTGATGGGTAATCTGTATATATGTTAATGGGAGATAAAATATAAAATATAGGTAAGAAAAAAATTTAAAACCACCTGTAGAAATCCAATTGTATTTTAACACTTAAAATATGAAGACATGATCTTTCAGATATATTTCCATTAAGGTATATGGAAAGAAAAAATAAACAAATCTAAAATGACAAATTTAAAATGTCAAATGAAAAAACATTTGCAGTACATAAGACAAAATATTTTTATAATATAAATAGGGAAAATATGTTAATATTGTTATTTTTAATCTCTTGCTTACCATTAGATCTCAGAACACCAAACAGTACCTGGCACATACATAGTATTTGCATAGTAAATATTTACGAGTAAATGAATGAATGAATGGGTGCTTCCTAATCAGTTATTTTTGCTTTTTGTGGAGTCTTTCCATATCAGTAAAGGCAAATTTGTATCACCATTTAAATGACCCTACAGTATAACATTATCTTGTCAAACTATAATTTGTTTAATCTATTTTCTATTATTGCATTTTAATGCGTTAACAATTCTGAGTATTTTAAAAGATGCTGGAGTGGTTAATATTTTAAAACACTTTTGTAAATTCTTTAGAATTCTCATTTAAAAATTGAAATTATTTGTATTAAAGCCAAATTAAAATAAATTGAAGCATGATTTTAGAGTATGTAAAAATTGCATTGTCAACTACAGAATAGAGATTGTGTGGGGAATAAAAGAATAAATGTGAAAGACAAACAATAACACACTATAAGGAATGATCAGTAAAATTTAGATCCAAAAGAAACTTCAAGAAATGGAAGATAAAATTATTACATTGAAAACATTAATGGGTTAAAGACATAAATAGTTATAGCCTAAGAGATAATTAATGAATAGGAAGCCATATGATAAACAGTATTTAACAGAGAGAGAAGGATGGAAAATATAAATGAGAAGTTAGGAATATAGATAATAGAATGAGAAAAAGATCTAGTATATGTCCAATTAGAGATCCAGAAAGGAGTACTAGAAAGAAAGGAGAAAGGCAACATTTGAAGATAAAATAGCTGAAAACTAGGAGAAGAAGTGGAGTCATAGAACCTGGAGGAACTAAGTATCCCAAGAAAGAGAATTAAAAAGAAATCTATAGCTAGACTCATCATAGTGATACCAAAGAAGCCTGATAGGACCTGGGCATAGAGTCCCTGTGGCAGAATATTATAGTAACATGCTCCCATGAGTCACACCTCTCAGAATCCCAAACCTTTAGGTAGTCACTTAGTCCTGTGACATACTTTTGTGAATTGAACATCAACAAACATAACACAAGCAGAGGCTGAGTAAGTGTGTGCATCGGAGCCTGTCTCTTTGGAATGATTCCCTGAAACTACCATGAGATGCCAGAATGAAAGTGCAGTGAAAAGATGGATCCAGCTTAAATCAGCACCAGGAGGCAGACATGCACATGATGCCATTTTGTTCTGCCCAGCCCGGTCCACTCACCAGCTGAGTATAGCCTCATGAGAAACCCAGCTAACATACAGGATCATGGGAAATACAAATGGTCTTCTCAGCCGCTAAGTTTGAAAGTCAGGAATATATATCTGATTAAGTCACCAAGTTTTTCTTTCTTCCTTCCTTTTTTTTTTTCTATTGTGTGTGTGTGTTAGAGTGAACAAAGCTCTTCAGCACAGCCTTGATTTTTTTTGAATTAGACATACCTGCTAATGTATTCAGTTATGTAACATGGAATGTGAATTAGTCATGAAGATTTTTCTGTTTATTCAAGAAATTATTTTTTCACTCTAACATACATTCAGTATCCTTCAGATAATTGGCATTTCTTCTTATCTATCGCAGGAATATGTAGGGTTTTGGCTATTTCTCTTTCTGTATCCATACATCTTAGAATCTTTTTACCTGCCATTCCACTGACATACCACATAGGACCATGGTTTCCAGACTTTTAAAATTCACAAAACATTAAAATTGAGGGGAAATAATGTGTCTGAAGTAAGTTTGTCAAATTTTTGTTTTATTTGATGACATAGAACAAACAAGAATCAAAACCCTACTAAATACATTATTATTTTGAAAAGATACGGACATTTTTAGCAGCAAAAATTTTGGAAGAACAAAATCTCAAAAGAAAGTAGTATACTTTAATTTAAAACTGTTTGACTTCATGAAAAACTCACTAATTTCTTTCTCATTATGCTAGAGACTGGTAAAAAAAAGTGAATTGACAGTAACCTATGTATTGAATACATTGTTACTATTGTTTTGAACAAATTTATCAGTTAAATTAATTAAGAACAAAAACACTTTTTATTTTACTTCACTTATTCCTTTTTGATACTCTTACTTTATGGAGATCCAAGTTAATACCTATTAGTTTCCTTTTGTTTAAAGCAGGGGTCCTCAACTGCTGGGGAACAGACTGGCCTGTTAGGAACCTGGCCACACAACAGGACGTGAGCAGCAGGCCAGCGAGCAAGTGGCATTAGACTCTCACAGGAGTGTGAACCCTACTGTGAACTGTGCATGCCAGGGATCCAGGTTGCACACTGCTTATGAAAATCTAATGCCTGATGATCTAAGGTGGAACAGTTTCATCCTGAAACCATCACCCACATCCCCCACATCCATGGAAAAAAATTGTCTTGCATGAAACTGGTCCCTGGTGCCAAAAAGTTTGGGGACCTCTGGTCTAAAGGACTTCTTTTAACATTTCTTGCAAGGCAGGTCTACTGGCAACAAATTTCCTCAATTTTTACTTGATAAGTTATTTATTTCTCCTTTACTTTGTAGAGATAGTTTCAGAGTACAGAATTCTATACTCTGGTTTCTTTTTTTCCTCTCTCTCTCTCTCTCTCTCTCAACACTTTGAATATTTTACTCTACTCTTTTCTTGCTTGCATGGTTTCTGAGGAAATGTGAGATGTAATTATTATCTTCACTCCTCTGTAAGTAAGGTGTTTCCCTGACACAGCACACTGGCTTTTCTCAGGATATTTTTCTGTATCTTTGATCCTCTGTAGTTTGAATATGATATACCTAGTTAATGATTTAGTTGGTGTGGGTTTTTTGTTTGTTTGTTTTCTGTTTTCTGGCATTTATTCTGCTTGGTGTTCTCAGAGTTTCCTGGATCTGTGGTTTGGTGTCTGACATTAGTTTTGGAGGAATTCTCAGCCATTATTGTTTTAAACATTTCTGCTGTTTCTCTCTTCTTTTTCTTGTGTTTCCATTATATATATAGTATATATAATATGTATAATATATAATATATGTTTTATGTATAATATATAATATATGTTTTCTGTATAATATATAATATAGATTTTATATATAATATGTAATATATAATATAGATTTTATATGTAATATATAATATATAATATAGATTTTATATATAATATATAATATATTTTTTATATATAATATATAATATATAATATATATTTTTATATAATATATAATATATATTTCATATTTTATATAGAATACATAATATATTTCATATTTTATATAGAATACATAATATATATTTCATATTTTATATAGAATACATAATATATATTTCATATTTTGTATAGAATACATAATATATATTTCATATTTTATATAGAATACATGGTATATATTTTACATTTTATATAGAATACATGGTATATATTTTACATTTTATATAGAATACATGGTATATATTTTACATTTTATATAGAATACATGGTATATATTTTACATTTTATATAGAATACATGGTATATATTTTACATTTTATATAGAATACATGGTATATATTTTACATTTTATATAGAATACATGGTATATATTTTACATTTTATATAGAATACATGGTATATATTTTACATTTTATATAGAATACATGGTATATATTTTACATTTTATATGGAATACATGGTATATATTTTACATTTTATATGGAATACATGGTATATATTTTACATTTTATATGGAATACATGGTATATATTTTACATTTTATATGGAATACATGGTATATATTTTACATTTTATATGGAATACATGGTATATATTTTACATTTTATATGGAATACATGGTATATATTTTACATTTTATATGGAATACATGGTATATATTTTACATTTTATATGGAATACATGGTATATATTTTACATTTTATATGGAATACATGGTATATATTTTACATTTTATATGGAATACATGGTATATATTTTACATTTTATATGGAATACATGGTATATATTTTACATTTTATATGGAATACATGGTATATATTTTACATTTTATATGGAATACATGGTATATATTTTACATTTTATATGGAATACATGGTATATATATATTTTTTTTTTTTTATACTTTTTTTTTTTTTCTTTTATTATTATTATTATTATTATACTTTAGGTTTTATGGTACATGTGCGCAATGTGCAGGTAAGTTACATATGTATACATGTGCCATGCAGGTGCGCTGCACCCACCAACTCGTCATCTCGCGTTAGGTATATCTCCCAATGCTATCCCTCCCCCCTCCCCCCACCCCACAACAGTCCCCAGAGTGTGATGTTCCCCTTCCTGTGTCCATGTGTTCTCATTGGTCAATTCCCACCTATGAGTGAGAATATGCGGTGTTTGGTTTTTTGTTCTTGCGATAGTTTACTGAGAATGATGATTTCCAATTTCATCCATGTCCCTACAAAGGACGTGAACTCATCATTTTTTATGGCTGCATAGTATTCCATGGTGTATATGTGCCACATTTTCTTAATCCAGTCTATCATTGTTGGACATTTGGGTTGGTTCCAAGTCTTTGCTATTGTGAATAATGCGGCAATAAACATACGTGTGCATGTGTCTTTATAGCAGCATGATTTATAGTCCTTTGGGTATATACCCAGTAATGGGATGGCTGGGTCGAATGGAATTTGTAGTTCTAGATCCCTGAGGAATCGCCACACTGACTTCCACAAGGGTTGAACTAGTTTACAGTCCCACCAACAGTGTAAAAGTGTTCCTATTTCTCCACATCCTCTCCAGCACCTGTTGTTTCCTGACTTTTTAATGATTGCCATTCTAACTGGTGTGAGATGGTATCTCATTGTGGTTTTGATTTGCATTTCTCTGATGGCCAGTGATGGTGAGCATTTTTTCATGTGTTTTTTGGCTGCATAAATGTCTTCTTTTGAGAAGTGTCTGTTCATGTCCTTCGCCCACTTTTTGATGGGGTTGTTTGTTTTTTTCTTGTAAATTTGTTGGAGTTCATTGTAGATTCTGGATATTAGCCCTTTGTCAGATGAGTAGGTTGCAAAAATTTTCTCCCATTTTGTAGGTTGCCTGTTCACTCTGATGGTAGTTTCTTTTGCTGTGCAGAAGCTCTTGAGTTTAATTAGATCCCATTTGTCAATTTTGGCTTTTGTTGCCATTGCTTTTGGTGTTTTAGACATGAAGTCCTTGCCCATGCCTATGTCCTGAATGGTAATGCCTAGGTTTTCTTCTAGGGTTTTTATGGTTTTAGGTCTAACATTTAAGTCTTTAATCCATCTTGAATTGATTTTTGTATAAGGAGTAAGGAAGGGATCCAGTTTCAGCTTTCTACATATGGCTAGCCAGTTTTCCCAGCACCATTTATTAAATAGGGAATCCTTTCCCCATTTCTTGTTTTTGTCAGGTTTGTCAAAGATCAGATACTTGTAGATATGTGGCATTATTTCTGAGGGCTCTGTTCTGTTCCATTGATCTATATCTCTGTTTTGGTACCAGTACCATGCTGTTTTAGTTACTGTAGCCTTGTAGTATAGTTTGAAGTCAGGTAGTGTGATGCCTCCAGCTTTGTTCTTTTGGCTTAGGATTGACTTGGCGATGCGGGCTCTTTTTTGGTTCCATATGAACTTTAGAGTAGTTTTTTCCAATTCTGTGAAGAAAGTCATTGGTAGCTTGATGGGGATGGCATTGAATCTGTAAATTACCTTGGGAAGGATGGCCATTTTCATGATATTGATTCTTCCTACCCATGAGCATGGAATGTTCTTCCATTTGTTTGTATCCTCTTTTATTTCCTTGAGCAGTGGTTTGTAGTTCTCCTTGAAGAGGTCTTTCACATCCCTTGTAAGTTGGATTCCTAGGTATTTTATTCTCTTTGAAGCAATTGTGAATGGGAGTTCACTCATGATTTGGCTCTCTGTTTGTCTGTTATTGATGTATAAGAATGCTTGTGATTTTTGCACATTGATTTTGTATCCTGAGACTTTGCTGAAGTTGCTTATCAGCTTAAGGAGATTTTGGGCTGAGACGATGGGGTTTTCTAGATATACTATCATGTCATCTGCAAACAGGGACAATTTGACTTCCTCTTTTCCTAATTGAATACCCTTGATTTCCTTCTCCTGCCTAATTGCCCTGGCCAGAACTTCCAACACTATGTTGAATAGAAGTGGCGAGAGAGGGCATCCCTGTCTTGTGCCAGTTTTCAAAGGGAATGCTTCCAGTTTTTGCCCATTCAGTATGATATTGGCTGTGGGTTTGTCATAAATAGCTCTTATTATTTTGAGATACGTCCCATCAATTCCTAATTTATTGAGAGTTTTTAGCATGAAGGGTTGTTGAATTTTGTCAAAGGCCTTTTCTGCATCTATTGAGATAATCATGTGGTTTTTGTCTTTGGTTCTGTTTATATGCTGGATTACATTTATTGATTTGCGTATATTGAACCAGCCTTGCATCCCAGGGATGAAGCCCACTTGATCATGGTGGATAAGCTTTTTGATGTGCTGCTGGATTCTGTTTGCCAGTATTTTATTGAGGATTTTTGCATCAATGTTCATCAAGGATATTGGTCTAAAATTCTCTTTTTTTGTTGTGTCTCTGCCAGGCTTTGGTATCAGGATGATGCTGGCCTCATAAAATGAGGTATATATATTTTACATTTTATATGGAATACATGGTATATATTTTACATTTTATATGGAATACATGGTATATATTTTACATTTTATATGGAATACATGGTATATATTTTACATTTTATATGGAATACATGGTATATATTTTACATTTTATATGGAATACATGGTATATATTTTACATTTTATATGGAATACATGGTATATATTTTACATTTTATATGGAATACATGGTATATATTTTACATTTTATATGGAATACATGGTATATATTTTACATTTTTTATGGAATACATGGTATATATTTTACATTTTTTATGGAATACATGGTATATATTTTACATTTTTTATGGAATACATGGTATATATTTTACATTTTTTATGGAATACATGGTATATATTTTACATTTTATATGGAATACATGGTATATATTTTACATTTTATATGGAATACATGGTATATATTTTATATTTTATATGGAATACATGGTATATATTTTATATTTTATATGGAATACATGGTATATATTTCATATTTTATATGGAATACATGGTATATATTTCATATTTTATATGGAATACATGGTATATATTTCATATTTTATATGGAATACATGGTATATATTTCATATTTTATATGGAATACATGGTATATATTTCATTTTTTTTTTTTTTTTAATTTTTATTTTTATTTTTATTTTTATTTTTTTTTTATTTTTTATTTTTTTTATTATTTTTATTCATTTTTTTCTTTTATTATTATTATTATTATTATCATCATTATTATACTTTAGGTTTTATGGTACATGTGCGCAATGTGCAGGTAAGTTACATATGTATACATGTGCCATGCTGGTGCTCTGCACCCACCAACTTGTCATCTAGCATTAGGTATATCTCCCAATGCTATCCCTCCCCCCTCCCCCCACCCCACAACAGTCCCCGAAGTGTGATGTTCCCCTTCCTGTGTCCATGTGTTCTCATTGTTCAATTCCCACCTATGAGTGAGAATATGCGGTGTTTGGTTTTTTGTTCTTGCGATAGTT
Source organism: Pongo abelii (assembly GCF_028885655.2). Lineage (NCBI taxonomy): Eukaryota > Metazoa > Chordata > Mammalia > Primates > Hominidae > Pongo > Pongo abelii. The sequence continues at coordinate 93,509,344 of NC_071991.2, forward strand.
TACTGAGAATGATGATTTCCAATTTCATCCATGTCCCTACAAAGGACGTGAACTCATCATTTTTTATGGCTGCATAGTATTCCATGGTGTATATGTGCCACATTTTCTTAATCCAGTCTATCATTGTTGGACATTTGGGTTGGTTCCAAGTCTTTGCTATTGTGAATAATGCGGCAATAAACATACGTGTGCATGTGTCTTTATAGCAGCATGATTTATAGTCCTTTGGGTATATACCCAGTAATGGGATGGCTGGGTTGAATGGAATTTCTAGTTCTAGATCCCTGAGGAATCGCCACACTGACTTCCACAAGGGTTGAACTAGTTTACAGTCCCACCAACAGTGTAAAAGTGTTCCTATTTCTCCACATCCTCTCCAGCACCTGTTGTTTCCTGACTTTTTAATGATTGCCATTCTAACTGGTGTGAGATGGTATCTCATTGTGGTTTTGATTTGCATTTCTCTGATGGCCAGTGATGGTGAGCATTTTTTCATGTGTTTTTTGGCTGCATAAATGTCTTCTTTTGAGAAGTGTCTGTTCATGTCCTTCGCCCACTTTTTGATGGGGTTGTTTGTTTTTTTCTTGTAAATTTGTTGGAGTTCGTTGTAGATTCTGGATATTAGCCCTTTGTCAGATGAGTAGGTTGCGAAAATGTTCTCCCATTTTGTAGGTTGCCTGTTCACTCTGATGGTAGTTTCCTTTGCTGTGCAGAAGCTCTTTAGTTTAATTAGATCCCATTTGTCAATTTTGGCTTTTGTTGCCATTGCTTTTGGTGTTTTAGACATGAAGTCCTTGCCCATGCCTATGTCCTGAATGGTAATGCCTAGGTTTTCTTCTAGGGTTTTTATGGTTTTAGGTCTAACATTTAAGTCTTTAATCCATCTTGAATTGATTTTTGTATAAGGTGTAAGGAAGGGATCCAGTTTCAGCTTTCTACATATGGCTAGCCAGTTTTCCCAGCACCATTTATTAAATAGGGAATCCTTTCCCCATTTCTTGTTTTTGTCAGGTTTGTCAAAGATCAGATACTTGTAGATATGTGGCATTATTTCTGACGGCTCTGTTCTGTTCCATTGATCTATATCTCTGTTTTGGTACCAGTACCATGCTGTTTTGGTTACTGTAGCCTTGTAGTATAGTTTGAAGTCAGGTAGTGTGATGCCTCCAGTTTTGTTCTTTTGGCTTAGGATTGACTTGGCGATGTGGGCTCTTTTTTGGTTCCATATGAACTTTAAAGTAGTTTTTTCCAATTCTGTGAAGAAAGTCATTGGTAGCTTGATGGGGATGGCATTGAATCTGTAAATTACCTTGGGAAGGATGGCCATTTTCATGATATTGATTCTTCCTACCCATGAGCATGGAATGTTCTTCCATTTGTTTGTATCCTCTTTTATTTCCTTGAGCAGTGGTTTGTAGTTCTCCTTGAAGAGGTCTTTCACATCCCTTGTAAGTTGGATTCCTAGGTATTTTATTCTCTTTGAAGCAATTGTGAATGGGAGTTCACTCATGATTTGGCTCTCTGTTTGTCTGTTATTGATGTATAAGAATGCTTGTGATTTTTGCACATTGATTTTGTATCCTGAGACTTTGCTGAAGTTGCTTATCAGCTTAAGGAGATTTTGGGCTGAGACAATGGGGTTTTCTAGATATACTATCATGTCATCTGCAAACAAGGACAATTTGACTTCCTCTTTTCCTAATTGAATACCATTGATTTCCTTCTCCTGCCTAATTGCCCTGGCCAGAACTTCCAACACTATGTTGAATAGAAGTGGCGAGAGAGGGCATCCCTGTCTTGTGCCAGTTTTCAAAGGGAATGCTTCCAGTTTTTGCCCATTCAGTACGATATTGGCTGTGGGTTTGTCATAAATAGCTCTTATTATTTTGAGATAAGTCCCATCAATTCCTAATTTATTGAGAGTTTTTAGCATGAAGGGTTGTTGAATTTTGTCAAAGGCCTTTTCTGCATCTATTGAGATAATCATGTGGTTTTTGTCTTTGGTTCTGTTTATATGCTGGATTACATTTATTGATTTGCGTATATTGAACCAGCCTTGCATCCCAGGGATGAAGCCCACTTGATCATGGTGGATAAGCTTTTTGATGTGCTGCTGGATTCTGTTTGCCAGTATCTTATTGAGGATTTTTGCATCAATGTTCATCAAGGATATTGGTCTAAAATTCTCTTTTTTTGTTGTGTCTCTGCCAGGCTTTGGTATCAGGATGATGCTGGCCTCATAAAATGAGTTAGGGAGGATTCCCTCTTTTTCTATTGATTGGAATAGTTTCAGAAGGAATGGTACCAGCTCCTCCTTGTACCTCTGGTAGAATTCGGCTGTGAACCCATCTGGTCCTGGACTTTTTTTGGTTGGTAAGCTATTGATTATTGCCACAATTTCAGCTCCTGTTATTGGTCTATTCAGAGATTCAACTTCTTCCTGGTTTAGTCTTGGGAGGGTGTATGTGTTGAGGAATTTATCCATTTCCTCTAGATTTTCTAGTTTATTTGCATAGAGGTGTTTGTAATATTCTCTGATGGTAGTTTGTATTTCTGTGGGATCGGTGGTGATATCCCCTTTATCATTTTTTATTGCATCTATTTGATTCTTCTCTCTTTTTTTCTTTATTAATCTTGCTAGCGGTCTATCAATTTTGTTGATCCTTTCAAAAAACCAGCTCCTGGATTCATTGATTTTTTGAAGGGTTTTTTGTGTCTCTATTTCCTTCAGTTCTGCTCTGATTTTAGTTATTTCTTGCCTTCTGCTAGCTTTTGAATGTGTTTGCTCTTCCTTTTCTAGTTCTTTTAATTGTGATGTTAGGGTGTCAATTTTGGATCTTTCCTGCTTTCTCTTGTGGGCATTTAGTGCTATAAATTTCCCTCTACACACTGCTTTGAATGCGTCCCAGAGATTCTGGTATGTTGTGTCTTGGTTCTCGTTGGTTTCAAAGAACATCTTTATTTCTGCCTTCATTTCGTGATGTACCCAGTAGTCATTCAGGAGCAGGTTGTTCAGTTTCCACGTAGTTGAGTGGTTTTGAGTGAGATTCTTAATCCTCAGTTCTAGCTTGATTGCACTGTGATCTGAGAGACAGTTTGTTACAATTTCTGTTCTTTTACATTTATTGAGGAGAGCTTTACTTCCAAGTATATGGTCAATTTTGGAATAGGTGTGGTGTGGTGCTGAAAAAAATGTATATTCTGTTGATTTGGGGTGGAGAGTTCTGTAGATGTCTATTAGGTCCGCTTGGTGCAGAGCTGAGTTCAATTCCTGGGTATCCTTGTTGACTTTCTGTCTCGTTGATCTGTCTAATGTTGACAGTGGTGTGTTAAAGTCTCCCATTATTAATGTGTGGGAGTCTAAGTCTCTTTGTAGGTCACTCAGGACTTGCTTTATGAATCTGGGTGCTCCTGTATTGGGTGCATATATATTTAGGATAGTTAGCTCTTCTTGTTGAATTAATCCCTTTACCATTATGTAATGGCCTTCTTTGTCTCTTTTGATCTTTGTTGGTTTAAAGTCTGTTTTATCAGAGACTAGGATTGCAACCCCTGCCTTTTTTTGTTTTCCATTTGCTTGGTAGATCTTCCTCCATCCTTTTATTTTGAGCCTATTTGTGTCTCTGCACGTGAGATGGGTTTCCTGAATACAGCACACTGATGGGTCTTGAGTCTTTGTCCAATTTGCCAGTCTGTGTCTTTTAATTGGAGCATTTAGTCCATTTACATTTAAAGTTAATATTGTTATGTGTGAATCTGATCCTGCCATTATGATGTTAGCTGGATATTTTTCTCGTTAGTTGATGCAGTCTCTTCCTAGTCTAGATGGTCTTTACATTTCGGTATGATTTTGCAGTGGCTGGTACCGGTTGTGCCTTTCCATGTTTAGCGCTTCCTTCAGGAGCTCTTTTAGGGCAGGCCTGGTGGTGACAAAATCTCTCAGCATTTGCTTGTCTGTAAAGTATTTTATTTCTCCTTCACTTATGAAGCTTAGTTTGGCAGGATATGAAATTCTGGGTTGAAAATTCTTTTCTTTAAGAATGTTGAATATTGGCCCCCACTCTCTTCTGGCTTGTAGGGTTTCTGCCGAGAGATCTGCTGTTAGTCTGATGGGCTTCCCTTTGATGGTAACCCGACCTTTCTCTCTGGCTGCCCTTAACATTTTTTCCTTCATTTCAACTTTGGTGAATCTGACAATTATGTGTCTTGGAGTTGCTCTTCTCGAGGAGTATCTTTGTGGCGTTCTCTGTATTTCCTGAATCTGAATGTTGGCCTGCCTTGCTAGATTGGGGAAGTTCTCTTGGATAATATCCTGCAGAGTGTTTTCCAACTTGTTTCCATTCTCCCCGTCACTTTCAGGTACACCAATCAGACGTAGATTTGGTCTTTTCACATAGTCCCACATTTCTTGGAGGCTTTGCTCGTTTCTTTTTATTCTTTTTTCTCTAAACTTCCCTTCTCGCTTCATTTCATTCATTTCATCTTCCAGGGCTGATACCCTTTCTTCCATTTGATCGCATCGGCTCCTGAGGCTTCTGCATTCTTCACGTAGTTCTCGAGCCTTGGTTTTCAGCTCCATCAGCTCCTTTAAGCACTTCTCTGTATTGGTTATTCTAGTTATACATTCTTCTAAATTTTTTTCAAAGGTTTCAACTTCTTTGCCTTTGGTTTGAATATCCTCCCGTAGCTCGGAGTAATTTGATCGTCTGAAGCCTTCTTCTCTCAGCTCGTCAAAGTCATTCTCCGTCCAGCTTTGTTCCGTTGCTGGTGAGGAACTGCGTTCCTTTGGAGGAGGAGAGGTACTCTGGTTTTTAGAGTTTCCAGTTTTTCTGCTCTGTTTTTTCCCCATCTTTGTGGTTTTATCTACTTTTGGTCTTTGATGATGGTGATGTACAGATGGGTTTTTGGTGTGGATGTCCTTTCTGTTAGTTTTCCTTCTAACAGACAGGACCCTCAGCTGCAGGTCTGTTGGAGTACCTGGCCGGCCCTGTGAGGTGTCAGTCTGCCCCTGCTGGGGGGTGCCTCCCAGTTAGGCTGCTCGGGGGTCAGGGGTCAGGGACCCACTTGAGGAGGCAGTCAGCCCGTTCTCAGATCTCCAGCTGCGTGCTGGGAGAACCACTGCTCTCTTCACAGCTGTCAGACAGGGATATTTAAGTCTGCAGAGGTTACTGCTGTCTTTTTGTTTGTCTGTGCCCTGCCCCCAGAGGTGGAGCCTACAGAGGCAGGCAGGCCTCCTTGAGCTGTGGTGGGCTCCACCCAGTTCAAGCTTCCAGGCTGCTTTGTTTACGTAAGCGAGCCTGGGCAATGGCGGGCGCCCCTCCCCCAGCCTCGCTGCCGACTTGCTGTTTGATCTCAGACTGCTGTGCTAGCAATCAGCGAGACTCCGTGGGCGTAGGACCCTCTGAGCCAGGTGCGGGCTATACTCTCCTGGGGCACCGGTTCCTAAGCCCGTCGGAAAAGCACAGTATTCGGGTGGGAGTGGCCCGATTTTCCAGGTGCCGTCTGTCACCCCTGGAAGGGGAACTCCCTGACCCCTTGCGCTTCCCGAGTGAGGCAATGCCTCGCCCCTGCTTCGGCTGGCGCACGGTGCGCTCACCCACTGACCTGCGCCCACTGTCTGGCACTCCCTAGTGAGATGAACACGGTACCTCAGATGGAAATGCAGAAATCACCCGTCTTCTGCGTCGCTCGCGCTGGGAGCTGTAGACCGGAGCTGTTCCTATTCGGCCATCTTGGCTCCTCCCCCTATATTTCATATTTTATATGGAATACATGGTATATATTTCATATTTTATATGGAATACATGGTATATATTTCATATTTTATATGGAATACATGGTATATATTTCATATTTTATATGGAATACATGGTATATATTTCATATTTTATATGGAATACATGGTATATATTTCATATTTTATATAGAATACATGGTATATATTTCATATTTTATATAGAATACATGGTATATATTTCATATTTTATATAGAATACATGGTATATATTTCATATTTTATATAGAATACATGGTATATATTTCATATTTTATATAGAATACATGGTATATATTTCATATTTTATATAGAATACATGGTATATATTTCATATTTTATATAGAATACATGGTATATATTTCATATTTTATATAGAATACATGGTATATATTTTATATTTTATATAGAATATATAATATATAATGGATATATATTATATAATGGAATAATATATAATAAAAATATATTTTATATAATGGAATAATATATAATATATTATATAATGGAAATAAATATTATATATTAACTATATATGGATATATATGGATATCCATATATATTTAATATATATTTATTATATATCCATATATATTTAATATATAATATTTATTGTATATCCATATATATTTAATATATAAAATATGTATATCCATATATCTTTAATAGGTATCCCACAATTCTGGAATATTCTATTCTTTTTTTTTTTCAGTCTTCATTCTCTGCTTTTTGGTTTTGAAGTTTCTATTGATATATTCTTGATATATAATCACAGAGATTCTTTAATTTGCCCACTATCCCATATACTAATAAGCCTATCAAAGATATCTTTCATTTCTGTTACAGTGTTTTTTATCTCTAACGTTAATTTTTTATTCTTTCTTAATATTTTCATTTATCTGCTCATACTGTCCATCTGTTCTTACATGTTATACACTTCATCTGTTAGAACAATTATCATATTAATTACACTTGTTTTAAATCCCCAGTCTGATCATTGCAACATGCTGCCATGCCTGGTTCTTGTGCTTGCTCTGTCTTTTCAAACTGTTGTTTCTGTTTTTGTTTTTGTTTTGTCTTTAGGTATTCCTTATAGTTTTTACTTGATAGCTGGATATGATGTATTGGGTAAAAGAAAGTGCTGTAAATAGGCCTTTAGTAATGTGGTGGTAAGGTGTGGGGCAGAGAAAGCATTCTCTAATCCTCTGATTAGGTCACAGTCTTTAGTAAACATGTGCCTCTGGACTGTAAATTTCATGTTTCACAGTCCACATTCTCTCCTTTATATGGGAGAGGATATCTAGAGAGGCCCGGAGTTAGGTATTTTTCTTTTTGCATGTGGAAGTCTAGAGCTGGCTGAAGTTGGCTATTTCCTTTCCTCCTAGTCAGTTAGACTGTAGTGAAACCCCAGCAGTTTAAGCACTGGATTAATAGTTTTTGTTTTTGTTGTTGTTGTTTGAAGGACAGACCTTGTTAAGAAAAACAGAGTACACTGGCATATTTCAGCCTGGCTCCTTTTTCTTTCCCCCTGCCTGAAGCATGAGAGGATTTTTGCCCAATATTTACTGTGAAAACCTGGTAGGTTTCTTGTTGATAAAACAAATAAAAGCATAACTCCCATTAGTGACTTGTTCTTCCTGGATTTAAACTCTCAGGCTTGTCCACACCAAAACTCCAGCAATTTGTTAATTAAAGTTCAGGTTTTCCAGCCCCAGCACTGGTTTCCATAGAAGGTTTTGCTTCTGAGTTTCTGCCCTGGTAAGTTGTGCTTCTCTGTATCTACCTGTCTCTCCAATTTTGAGAGTATTTGTGTGACCTGTGACTTCACTTCTCTTACAGATCTAAGAAGAGTTGTTGGTTTTTCAGTTTGTTCAGCTTTTTGGTTATTGTTAGGATGAAATAGTGACTTCCACACTCCTTACACGGAGATGAACCAAAAACCAGAAGTCAGTATTTTTAAATGACATTGTGCTTTAACTTTTCAGTATAAATCTCTTGTGGATGTAACAGAAATAGAAAAATATACATGAATCCAACACTCTGTATGTATTTGGCATTTAAATAGCAGACTAGAATAAATTTAAATTGATTCTTCATTCACTAATGACAGTACCCTGCCAGGTCTCTTAACTCATTCTTCCAGAATTGAGGAGAAATCTCATGTATGTGACTGATACGAGGGTGAGGCATCTGGCTGACCTATAAGTAATCTTTATAAACTTGTCTTTGGGACATGTGTTTATACCATGAAAATTTTTGTTTATGCAACTCTGCTTGCTTATAAGTAATTTATAGATTATAGGGAGATCTCTTTTCAGATTTGTAGTTGTTACTAATCAGTTAGTATAGCTTGTTGAAAGACTTACTTAAGATTTGATGGATGGCAAACATAACAAGAAAGACAAAAGTAATTTTTTTTCCATTTTTTTCCATAAACATAGCAGAAAGATTATAATGGTAACAGCTGTATCTGTATTAGGAATAAAATAATCTCATATAAGCAGGTGAACTACCAGCTAATAGCTTTAGGTTTAGTCTGGAATGGATCCAACAGTATTTGACCTTGTGCTTTTCTGAGATAGCCTATAATCACTTTTCCTCTTTAAGAGACTGTTGATATCCTATTTAATGGTACCATGGCAGGGATCAGCTGGTGCACTCTTATTCCCTGATCTAGTCTTCAGGGATAAGAGTCTGTTCATTGAAGTCCTAGGTGTTATTATCCATTGAAGTGTAGTGATGACCCAAACGTGTTTGATCTACAACTCCAACTTACATTCTCAAGTCTAGTATTTCCTGCTTAAATCCTTTGATTTAAAATTAATTCTAGGTTCTACCTTGGACATAAATGACAAAAGTGGAGGACTGTTCTTTTTAAACAGTACTGTCGAAAGTTTAAAACTTGCTTATAAATTTTTCACAGAGGCTTTAGAATTTTTAGGTCCACTAAACACCAGCTAAAACACAACTTATTTATTAAAATGTTTTCAGCTAGATGGTTAGATATAGAAATTGTGTGTACATGGCCACACACGTGTCCTTCCTTGAAAGTGGTTAAGAGTCTAAGGGAGACTTACACAAAGAGAAAGTCACTATAGTATCTTTTGGAAGTATTAAAAAAGCTGTTGTTTGAAGGATAGGTTGAATTTGGCTGTGTATGAAAGGAAAGGAAGGACTCCTGGGCAAAGAAACCATGTGAAAATCAAGCCGCAAGAGAGATTGTGTATTGAGTGTGTATGGCAGGGCTTACAAATCGGCTATTTTATTCATAAGGAAGGAGGAGCAATATAGGAGTTTGCCATACACAGATTTACATTTTATCAAGATTGTTTGGACCGCAGTGTAGAGCTAACAAGATTATTGCCAAGCATCAAGGATTTGGATAGAAAGCCTAGTGCTGACACAGTAGCCTAACACTGATGAGTTCAGTACTTCTATATTAATTAAGTAACTTTAGACTTTAATTAAGTCCTAATATTTGGACTTTCACCCTCCCAATAAAATATCTTTAATTTTTAAAATAAATGTTTTCCTCTTATAAAAAAACCATTAATGCCAATTATAGAAAATTTAGAAAATACCCGAGTACTGAAAATAAAATTGAAACAATAACCTTACCATTTATAATTAGCTACTATTAATATTTTGGTAAATCTTATTTTAGTATTTTTCATAATTTTTAGCAAAATCAGATCATATTTATATTCCTGTTTTATCTTTGACATTCATTTCTCAAAATATTTTACACAATTTTAATGGCATTATGCATATTTTTCTAAAACAATATATAGTATTTTTATTATAAAAGCTGTAATATGTAACTTATAAAAAATAGAACCTATTCTAAAGCAAAAAGGATAAGAATTATCCAGTACCTCTGCCCTTAAATATAATGATAAACATGTATTTTATTTTCATTCTCCTTTATTGGATTCTTCCAATAGACATTTGTACGTACTAAACATACTTATATGTCAAACAAAACATTAAGAAACCCTCATGTAATGTTTACTATATACCATGCATGTATCTAAGTACTTTATATATGTCAATACAATTTTTTCACAAAACCGAATGAGATAAGTACTATTATTATTACCAGTTTTAATATGAAGGAAGTGAGACACAGAAAAAAATGGGTAACTTAGTGAAGACCACACAATTAGGAAGTGGCAGCCTTGGGTCCAATCAAAGACCATCTGCTTTCAGATTTTGTGACCTTGAAAAGTGTCACAAATATATTGCTTTTCCCTTGATATCATGTCCACATCAAGTAGTTGCTATATTTCCACCCACCCCTTCATGCTAGATTTCTCAGAAGAGCTACTTGTGTTTTATGATTGCATTTTCTCATATTCCAACCACTTCATGACAAACCACAATCCAGCAGTTTCTTACACCAATTTATCAAAACCATTGGTTCTTGCTAAAGTGTAATGAATTTCAATCCAGCAGACACCCTGGCTTCCAATTTATTTGTGCTGTTAACCAACCCTGGCAAAAGCCTATTCCTCTTTTACTCTCTTCTCTTGGTTACTATGGTGCAGCTCTCTTTCCTGTGTTCCACCTCTGGCTTTGCCTACCCCTCAGCATCCAATACTGGACCATTATCTTCAACCTAGATTCTAAAGGCTATATAGCTTCAGTCATAGACCTTCATGTCTCCTCACTTTACATCTTTTCCCAAAGAGTTCATCCATTTCCATGGCTTAACACATCACATATTCACTGTAACTCCCAAATATGCATCTCTGTATCGTATCTCTTTTCTGAGCTTCAGACCCATATATTAAATTACCTCAGCATCATCACTTCATAGCCTAAACATTGCCTTTAAAATATTGGAGGTCAAAATATTTTGTTCTCCATATTCTTGCTGTCTTAGTAAATAACACAGTAATCCACCCAGAAATCCAAGCCAGTAATTACAGAATAATCTTTACATTTCCTTTTTTCTCACTACCCACATTCAGTCAAACATTAAATTCTATCAGTTTTGTACTTTCTTTCTCAAATTACTTTCTTATTCTCATCGTTTTTTCCCCACTACCTTCAGTTTCTCACCTGATCTATAGCACTTTGGTTTCTCACTCCAATCCATTTTTCACCTCAAGTGATATTTTGAAAATGGTTATCTGTGAGGGGTTGGATAATCCCATTTCCCATGATGTGATTATTATGCATTGCATGCCTGTATCAACACATCTCATATACCCCATATATATATATATATATATATATATATACCTACTATAAACCCCCCAAAATAAAAAAATATATATATATAAAATAAAATAATTATCTGATCAAGTCATTTATTGGCCAAAAACTGTTTGATGGCCTCTTAACTGCTTTAGTATCATGTTTAAAATTCTTCATGTAGCTTACAAGGCCTTTTGCCCAAGAGCCTCAGCCTCACAGTTTAACCACCTTACCCTTTTCATTACTTAGTTCTTAGCTCTTATGTCACTTCCTTTGGAAGACTTTCCTTTCCTGAATATCTAAGTTGCACCTCCCTTTCCATAACACAGATGACTTATTTTTCCTAATATTATCCATAATTTTAATTAATTACTAATATTGTCATTATCTGTTTACCGTTATCTCACTTAAATTGTATCTGTTTGTTCACTGTTGTATTGCCTAGCACATTAGTTAATCAATATAGTTATTGAATGATTATTTTCAAATATGTTTGCTGTATTTTGAGACTTTTTATATTTGTGTTATATCTTATATTGAGTCTAAAATTATGGCTTAACTTCATGTAGTAAGACAAAACTTTCTTTCATTCAAAAATGTCAACATTTATTTCAATATTTTAAATGCCCTAATTTCAACCTTTGTCTCCCAAGTTAGTGAAAAGTTATTGCATCAACTACCTTTCCCAATTATTTATCTCCTTTATTTCTTCCTGATAGTTTTCTCTTATTATGACAAGGCCTAGCTTATTGTCATTCTTAAATAGTGTTAGAAGTCTCATTTTAGTTTGCTGAGAATGATGGCTTCCAGCTTTATCCTTGTCCTTGAATGAGTGAAAAGATGAGTGAATGAATGGATACATGAATACATATCATTCATTTATTCAAAAATACTTTTGAATACAGGAATATCTTACAGCTTTGCTGGTTTAGTTCCATACCACCACAATAAAGCGAATATTGCAAAACAGTGAGTCACATGAATTTTTTTGTTTTCCTAGTCCATATAAAAGTTATGTTTACACTATACTGTAGTCTATTAAGTGTGCAATAACAAATGATGACTAAAAAAAAAATACATGCCTCAATTTAAAAAGACTTTATTGCAAAAAAAAGGTCTCATTTGCTGCTTGTTAATTATTTCCACCATTTTTCCTACAGTGAAAGAGAAAGTTAGAATGATTAAATAATATATACAGATTAAACTACTAATAAGTGGCAAAACCAGAATTCAAATTCAGGACTTTTTAAAAAAAAATTCCAAAGCCTTACTGTATTCCATATCTGCTCCTGATTATGAAACAAAACATGTCAGCTTAGTTCCTTGTGTTGCAGATTCATAGCAATGAAGATCCTGTAATTAAAAATATCTTTGTAGACAAGGGCAGATCTTTCACTTTTTTATATTCTATAGAAATATATTGCATTCATTATATCTCTATATTAATTTTGTTTTTGAGTAAGACATATGAAAAAATTTAGCCAATATAAGAAATTTTATACTGAGATATTAAGTTGCATTGAATATATAGAATTATAAAGGTACAATCTAGAGGAAGGGGGAAAAACTACATATTTTCAATAATATGTGGTTAGAGTTTCAGCTTGGGTGGGAAGATCAAATACAGTGTTCAGTGACTCTAAACATGTGGCTCTGACTGTGCCATGTATGTATAGAGACAATACTGAGCACATATTGATTACCAAATGTGTTAACTTTAGATATATTTAATCATTTAAGTGGCCCTCAAACACATTTAATATGGATGCATTGATTACCAGATGATTCTTGTCCTATTTCAGAAAACATCTGAAATTACTTTAAAACAATTCCTTGGTGAATGTACTTTAAAATAGTAGCAGTAATACGAATGTCAGTAATCTGTGGGAATTCACAAAAAGTAAGGCATCATTTTTTTTCTTTTACTTTAAGTTCTGGGATACATGTACGGGACGTGCAGGTTTGTTACATAGGTATACGTGTGCCATGGTGGTTTGCTGCACCTATGAACCCGTCATCTAGGTTTTAAGCCCCGCATGCATTAGATATTTGTCCTAATGCTCTCCTTCCCTTTATCCCACACCCCCTGACAGGCCCTGGTGTGTAATGTTCTCCGCATGTTCTCACTCATAAGTGGGAGTTGAACTATGAGGCATCAATTTTTATTGAAGTCTTATAAGGTACCCAGGCTTGTCTGTCTAGCATGATGACTTTAAAATCCAGGATAGATAGGATGTTCCATTATTACAACACACTATAATAAACCATTTGAACAACTTTTGGTCATCATCTCATCTTAAATAATGACTGTTTTGTTTGACATTAACTGTAGAGAGCAGCAGGCACAGAGAGGGTACTCATTTGTCTTCTTTCCCCTCCAGAGATGAGTCTTTATGATCTTTGAGGTAGACAAGGAGGATGAACCTACATCTTTCTTTGTAGTAGTCTGCAGAACAAAGGCCACAGATACTAGGACACATAGTTCCAATGGTGTGGGACCAAGGTAATCAATCAGTTTACCACTGTTAGTCACTCAGGCAAATGGAAACAACAAGAAATTTCTTTTTAGTAATAATTATCATTCTGTTTTTGAAAAGGTGTTCATGCAATGATTGTATTGAGATGAAGATGCAAAATCTTTCTTAAAATATGTTTTTTTGACATAGGCAAAAGAAGATGTCTGAGTCCCTGAAACTTACAGTGGTATGTCTCTTAAGCCACTAATAGATTGTCATGTAATATGCAGTTTTCAAAAGTTTACAGGATAATGCCATAAAATAGTTTAAAGTACCTATAGGAATATATAAGAAGCCTGACATAATTGCCCTATGAAACTAATTTAAGCAGATGTTGGTACTGAGAATATTTTATATTTGCATTATGAAGTATTGCCCCTGGGAAGGGAGGCTAGTTGTTCCATGGCAACATGATTATGGTACCACACAGTTTATTGATAATCTGTTTTCAAAATGAGCAGTATCTCCTTTGAATATGGCCAAAATATACTACAAAAGTTTAATTAAAATAACTTTATGATCCCACAGTGTTTAGAATTTACATATACTTCCCATTCTAGTGAATATCTTTGAAAACTCTTTAAAAAGTTGCAATACAAATTTTATTTAAATATATTGTTATCTCAGCATTAAGGTAGTTAATGAGCAAAGACTTTCATTTATAGGATTCATGACAGTAAAAAGGAATAGTGGCCCCCAGATGTGAATAAATTGCCAGTTGGTAAGTATTCATGGTATTAAATTTTAAATGACCACTTATAACATCAATGTTTCATGACTTTATTTATTTATTTATTTATTTATTTAGAGACGGAGTCGCCCTCTGTCACCGAGGCTGGAGTGCAGTGGCGCAACAAGATATTAATGTTATATGATAAACATATATAAAATCAACATAAAAGGCATATCATTTCAATGATGTGGTAACAATACAGATAGATAGATAGATAGATACTATAAATAGACACATAAAGATGCAGAGATATACAGTTAGCTCTGGAAAAAGGCCATAGCTAATTGACATTTGATCCCCATTGGTTAGAAAGAATTCTTAGAACATTATTATTTATAGTTATTTTTATGAATAACATTCTTGTTCATCAATGTTTATTGAATAATTAAATAGAACAACAAATGACTACTTTTTACTGGACTTGAGTAAGTATTACTTCTGGTCTATTAGCTCATTCTAAAATTAGTAAGAAATAAATGAATATCAATTTTGAAAAAGAAACAGCTCAGGCTTTGTTTGATAATTTGCTTTGTTGTTATGGATATGTATGACATTGGGGGTGATTTTATTTGCCTATTTTACCATGATGTTTTTCTAATAATGTTTTCCCAGTTTATATGCTATATTAGTTATATCAGTGCTTCATGATGTTTCTCAGAGAGCATAGTCACATTTAAGTATCTCTGGGGAGATAGCATATATAATCAATCATAACACCAACTATGCAAACAGCTCATACATTATTATACAAAATAAAGTCTTTGTTAAAGACATGGTAGAGGACAAAAGTTTTTCTCTTAGTTATGTATTAGTATTAGTAGTAGTTATGGATTTCTGTCAACAATCTTGGATGTGCAAATGACAGGTTCTACTTAATTATTTATTTGTCTGTAACCAAACTCAAGTTCTATTTTGAGTCCCATTCATTAACTCAGTGAAAACTTAATCTGAACCAATTTAGAATCCTCCTAAGATAGGTCCCACTATGTACCAGATCCAGTGGGTATATAAAAGGTGAGAGTACAGGGTGGTAATTAATTACCTGTCTGGTTATTAAATTATGTCTTTAATAATTGTCCTTGGTCTTAGTCCACACATTTTAGTAAGCCATCTGTTTTCCTGTTTGTATGGTTTAATTAGTTTAGGAGGCCATAAAGGAGGCACAGAAATGTTTATGTTGCTTTGATGTCATTCTTGGGTATGTAAAACTCTACTAGATCCTCAGTGGTCTTGTATACCTACACAGTGAATTCACTGACTCTCTGGGTCTTGCCCTCAACTCCTACAACCTCTCTGGGGAGGGTATCTTCATGGCTACCTATTGAGGCATTTGCCTAGAAAGTCTAATTTAAGGTCCCCTTCCCCCTTAATTTCACTATTCTCCCATAAACTTCCTTCAGTCTCTCTCATTACTTGATCTTAGGAAATCTTTTTCTACTAAAGAGGAAATTCTTTACTCTTAAGTTTTAATGTTTTCCAGTCTGAGGTACTCCATATGTGATGCTGCAGACAATCAAAACATAATCTTCTTAATGGTTTGAGGTTTGGGGAAAGAACAATTTGAGAGACTACCAGATTACCAAATTTTGGACCATAGCATAACTCTTCCTCATGACACTCAACACGGAATAAACTGTCTGATAGAAATAAAGGAAAAGGAGAAGGGAAATTTCACAGGAGAAATATATCAGTTGATATTTCAAAAATAGCACCTCACTGTCTACAGAAATTATATATCTGGTAACTTTATAAATGTTTTGCCTAAAATAACTTCTGGTATTAGTAGATATAAGATCATATTATGAGAATAAATACATTTAATTTTTATTTATTTAAAATTACATGTGAAAAATAAATGTCTCAATTAAAAATTATTTTTTCTTTTATTGAGAATGCCATATTTTTATTTGAATAAATTATATTCAAATGAACATATTCAAATATATTAATTTGAATCAATTATATACTTTTAAGGAATTAGAAGCAATTCATATGATTATTATAATTTTCAAGTTCTCTATTTTAAAATAGATTTTGATTATAACATTTTCTTTTCTGCCTCCAAAGAGTTAATAAAATGGTAGAACCTTTCTTAACTAGAAGTAATTTATCAAGAAATTCAAGTGTTTCTTTTTTAGTTCTGGTACTTCATTGGATTGCTTTTGCCCTAAATGATTTTGTCTTTTCTGTAAAGGAGAGAAAACAACTATTGCCTTTCACCAGATAGCAGTTAACAATAATCTCAAGTTTTACATTTTTTTCCTTTAGAAAGATCTACATGTGGTTTAGAAATTCTGCTCTTTGGCCAAGCACAGTGGCTCATGCCTGTAATCCCACCACTTTGGGAGGCCGAGGCGGGCGGATCACCTGAGGTCAGGAGTTCAAGACCCAGCTGACCAACATAGAGAAGCCCCATCTCTACTAAAAATACAAAAAAAAAATTAGCTGGGCATGGTGGTGCATGCCTGTAATCCCAGCTACTCAGGAGGCTGAGGCAGGAGAATCGCTTGAACCCGGGAGGCAGAGGTTGCGGTGAGCCGAGATCGCACCACTGCACTCCACCCAAGCCTGGGCAACAAGAGCGAAACTCCGTCTCAAAGAAAAAAAAAAGAAATTCTGCTCCTTGAGAAGTAAATGTTCTGAAAAGAAAACCCTGACTCAATCAAATAAATGTTACAAATAGGTTTGTGATGGCCCTAGAAACATAAGAGCTGTGGTAGTGAAAACAGGAAATACCTTACATGTATCATAATTGCAGAATGGTTAAATATTTTCATGTTTTAATATAATAGTACTATATTCAATGATATAAGTAAAGATATTTTAAAAATAATACTGATTGTACTCGTTATAAGGTTAAATGGAAGCAGCAAAAATAATTATTTAGATACTAAATGAAGATATAATTCCCCTGGCATAGATAACTGATAGAGTGAATGGGTATTATATGATCTCAACTCTATTAAAATATTTATAGAAAAATAGATTGGAATAATATGTAATAGATGATAAGTTTATGTCTGATTATTTTTTCTTCTTTCTTCCACTAAATTTTCAATTATTTTCTATCTTTAAAATATCAGCTGGGTCCAGCCAGGGGGTCTCATGCCTGTAAGCACCTTGGGAGGCTGAGGTGAAAGGATGGCTTGAGTCAGGAGTTTAAGAACAATCTGGACAATACAGTGAGCCCTCACCTCTACTAAAATTTTTTTAAAAAGAAAGAAAAATTAACTGGTCATGATGATACATGCCTGTAGTCCCATCTACTTCAGAAGCTGAGGTGGGAGGATCACTAGATTAAGAGACCAAAATAACCTAAATTTTATATAAACTATTTAATAGTATAGAAAAAAAGTATATAAATAGTATATCCATACTCATTCATTTGGTTTAGTTATAATAATCTAATCAGTTTAACTTAGGTGTTTGATAATAATGTTGTCTCCATGTTTTTAAACACTGTTCACAGTGTTAGCTACCATTAGCATGTAAGATATGACTGATTTTACCTTCATTTTACTTATTTTTCCCCCTTTAACTCTTGTTCTGTGTTAATTAAGAACAATTATATTTGTGAATGGGGAAGAACTAAGAACATGGGGAAAATAAGATAGTTAATACTTTCTACTTTTAATTTCATATTTAAGCATAAACCTATACTGATTGTTGGTTGGAACTGATAAATTTACTTAATGCAAAACATATTTATGCAAAGGTCTTTGAATTAGGATTTTTTTCTGTGAAATTCTAGTATATTATGAAGCTTTTTTTTAGATCAAGTTTTATCTGTATGTTTGGCTACATAACTTAGTACTATTTAAAACTGCACTTTAGGAGTCTACTGCCTGATGCCAAAGTATTACCAGATTAACCAGAGTTCTGTTCAAGAAGTGCAATTATATCTTCACATACTTGTTCTTGGCATACAATAGACTTTATAATATAAAGCAAATAGATCAACCCTAAATTATTTGTTTATTTTTTCTGCATGCACACAGTATTACCCCATTTATATCTGACATACTATTGACAATTGTTTTGGTAAACATTATGTATGCATTACTTTACTTAAGCCCCCAGAACTCATGGGATAAGTGTGTTGTCTCCATTTTAGAAACGGAGAGGATTTTTTTCTAAACATCAAGTAACTAGAATCAATAAATATGAAGATTTTATTTTATGTCTTATCTATGCCACAGTATTAACTACTTTGTCATAATGTTATTTGTAAAATCCAGCCAAAATGTTGGTATCCTCAGATTTCCATCTGTTAAAATTGATAGTTTAAACAGGTACACAAATTACATGCATTATATGTTTCTACCATCTACCATGATTCATTTAGGTGTAAAATATGGTTAATCTGAAGGAATGGCATATGCTTCCCTTTATAATAGTTCACCTGTTTTGGTTTGAAAAATATATGTTTAATAGAGATTGTAAGAATGATTATTTTACTATTAAAGTCTTACTCTGTCCTTGCAAATTTTCATTTGCCTCTGTGAAATATCACAGGCTCATTTAATGGAATGAGACTCATTTCTAGATGTAATAAAATTCCTGGGTCATCAATAGTTATATTGCAGTAATTTGATGTAATATCCCATATCATTCCCTAAATTCTGTGTTTGTAAAGAATTATTCATTTTGAATTTGAAAATTATGAATTTCCTTCATCAATCTATCCCCATTTTAGACATAAACTCAACTTTTAATTAAATGTGCTTTAAATTTTATTTGTAAAATGTTTATATTGAACTCATTTGAATGAATTTATTCAGCATCTTGTGCATCTGTATAAATGAACAATGCCAGAATTAGATCTGCTCTTAATACTAATAATACAAAGTGAAAAACAGGTAAATATAAAAATGAAGTTATTTTAAATGAATAATTTAAATACAAAAGAGTTAAGAGAATCCCTCTTCTGTGTGTCAGTGAACCCCCTTAATACTCAAATATAGTTCAGTCTCTAAGGAATACGAATTGGTTTTCTATTTTAGAGCAAGCGTATTTGGACTTACAAAAAAATCCTATTTTGTTCATTAAAAGAGAGCATATTTCTAATTTGTTTTGGTGCATATTTAAAAAATCCATTTGGGAAGAAAGCTGTTACAAATCATGTATGAATGAGGCCATCTGCAAAAATATGCATATAATGATCACAACTTACTAAAACAGATTTAAAAACAAAAGCAATCTATAATCTATTTTATGTTTCCAGTGATCCTTTTATAATGATTGGAGAATTCTTATGTTTTTTCTCATTCATCCTTCTTGAATGTAGTCATAACTTCATTCATGACTTTTCTAAGTAACAATAACAAAAATTTAATCTCATCAAATGATTTACCCTAAATTACAAGGTATTAGTAATCATGATATAAAAAGGTATGTGAGAAACAAGAAAAAATTTGATTCAACATTTATTGGATATATTTTCTCTTTTAAAGTTAACACTAAAGTGAATATTTGTTTCTAAAATTAATAGATTTATTCAGATTTACAAAAATGTAAAAAGTATGCATGAGACTAGACAATAATATTATCTCTAATTTTAATTACCTGGTTGAAATGCAGAGTGATTTCTAATTACATGTTGTGGACATACTGTGAAATATTTTTAATAAATAAAAAGTCTTGACTTTCTACCCTTACACATTCTTAAAACAAAAGGCATTTGTATTTTATTTTTCCTATTTGATCTGTAATATTTTTACTCCTTAGGAATATGTGCAGCTTTGGATTCATGCCAATTTAATGCCACATGCATTGCCAATTTTGACTCATTTACTTAAAATGCTTTATGAATCTGTGGTAGACATCACAGAAAGCAAGTAGAAAACAACACAGCCTTGTCTATTCAGCATATGCCCTTGTTCAGCTAATCAGCATTCACAAGATAATATAAAAAATATCAGTCCTAACCCCACTTTGGCTAAATATTAAAACATATGGCTCTCCAATTAATTGGCTGCATGGAATAACTGCACTCCAGGTGCCTGTCACAGAATATTCCTGAATCAGCCTCAGGTCAAATTTTTCTAAAGCTTGGCCAAAATAAATACCATGACAGTTTGCTTGAAGGATGTTCAGTCCATTCATTCTTTTGATCCTCTTAAATGTACTCTGTGACTAAAACAGAACATCAGAGAGCCTATATACTATTATCTTGTCTGCCCTACCTCTGTGCCATTATAATTGCTTTTCATGGATTGAGCTTTGGCAGTATACCATCAGCCTTTATTGAGGACATTTTCAGAAACATGGCCATGTATCAGGTCAGTAGGTGCTCTCTCTGAGGATCTATTTCTAGTTTCATACCAACATTAGTTTGGCTAACTAGTTTCAGTCAGTTATTATAAGAAAAAATTCCAGTTTAGGAATGATTGGGGGATAAAATGGAAATAGTAATTGTAATATTCTTTCAATTTTATCAGTAGAAACTATTTTAAGTTTCATTCTTGATTTTATGCAGTACTCTAAGAATATTTCTAATTTGATATACATTGCCTACTCAAGGATAGTTTTCAAATCAAAATATAATCAGTGTTATCATTTAAAATAATATTCATTCAAATAACTAGGTTCCTAGCTCATCTTCAGAAGTAGCAAGAAGCAGGCATAGGCCTTAATAAAAGACAAGTTTTCCCAGGGATAGAGGCGTGACTGTGTTATATTACACCCAAATTAAGAGAAAAATAGGCCTAAATGTTAGCTAAGTGAGCAAAGGATTTAGCAGAAAGCTGTGAAAAACAAGTAAACAAAATAACGAAACAGGCAAGTTTAAGCTCATAGTACTGGACCTTGTCACGTGGTGAATGATGCACTTTTGTTCCTCAAGTTTATTACAATAATGACAGTGTCTCTGGAGTTATGCTGAAGATGTCTATTCTTAGGCCCTTGACCGCAATGCTTATTTTTCCCCCTTTTAAAATGAATCTTCTGCCTTCCATAACACACACACACACACACACACACACACACACCACATTTGAAATAAACTAAGGTGAATAGACAGTTTTGACAATACCATAAGAGAATTAAAGTCTGTTTTGTAATAATTCAAGATAATAATTGTCAATGAGAGGTAATGATTGAATAATTAAAACAAATATGTTCCTTGGAATCTTAATATTTGAGAAGGGTACCATAAAAGTAAGTAACTCTTGGAAAGTGAAAGAGAATTTTTCACATTAAGAGTCAACCTTTGAAATGACTTGATTAGTGTAAGTATTGAGATTAATTTCTTCACATAACTAAATTGTCTGTATTTGTTATAACCATAGTTAGATATTATGATTATAGATGAAAAATTATTCTAAAAGGCAACATTTTTTTTCTCCTAGCTAGGAATTGAATCTAACAACATTTTTTAAATATAGTTAAGTCCCAACGAGTGTCAAATGAAGCTGAATTCAGCTCTTTCTCAAGGTGTCAGTTTTTCTGATTTATTTTCCTACTAACTGCCAGAATATATTCATGTTTTAAGGTTAGCCCTATTCAGTCTAGGATGATAACATCTTCACTTGTTCTTAGAATTGCTGCAGTGAGATTATCCTGACTTTCACACAGAATGTAAGAGAACATATAACTCAAATACATTTGGAAAAAATGATTCTTTTGAAATAAGCATTGATTATGTGCTTAGAAATACTGTTTTCTTCTTTCATTTTTCTGCCTTGTCAAAGACTTCATTCCCACCTGCTAACGTGATGATATGTTTTATAAACTCATGTTTGAAATAACTATATAATATATACATATATAAATATAAATAAATGTAAAAACTTACCATTTTGGCTAATTATAAAATATAATTTTAGCTAGATCTGTAATATTTTTGCTAAGGCCATTTGTATATTATTTAATAAAATGTTAACATATATAACATTCCTTTTCCCAAATTCCTAATTCTTAACAAATTAAATAGAATGTACAATAAGTATTTTAATAAATTAAACATTAGCTATAATATTGTTTATTATGAAGTATATTTTATTAAATAAAGCCAGAGGGAACATATATATTTTTTAAAACCCTACACATTGGTTAATTGTCATAGAAAGATAGTTTTTCAAAACTGGATAGAGTGCTAGTTATAAGTATAGGTTAAACCAAAAAAATTAAAAAATAGTTTTAAGATCGATTGCCTTAAAACGTAACAATACAAAATGAATATAAAATGATATTTTGATTAATAAATTATATATTTATAAAAGGCAATTTTTTGTACTCAATTTGAATAAAGAGTAATTATAAACCCATTTAAGATCATGTTTTAAAAATATAAATAAAAGCAATTTTAAAATATCTTAAATGTATGGACTGCTTTACAGTTTACCAGGTAACTTTTACCTCATTATTTTTCATAATACATCAGTGTATTAGAGTAGGTGTTATTTTAATTTTCCCAATCACAGGTGAGAAAATTAAAATATAGATAAAAACTTTATATAAAATAAAATTACATTTAAAATTCTATTATTTCATTAACATTTTATATCTGAGCACCTCACGATGGGAGCATAAAGATTAATTGTAAATCCTAATCCTGTGACAATGTAGACAGTAAATATTCTGAATTTCATAGATTGTACCAGAATATCAGTAATATCAAATTATATTAAAATATGACCAAAATGTTACTCATATATTAGACAATATTAATTTTACCATAAAAGTAATGCATGTCTTAATACTAAATAGCCAGTTTACCTTAATAATTATTCACTATACATTTATATTTGACCTTTAAATCTAAATGTAAAATTTGTGTTTGCTTTTTAAAAGAAAAATCAGTAAAGTTTTAATATCTAAAGGTCTGTTTTTTATCTTGAATCACAAAATAAAGAGACTATTCTAGGAGATGAGGGAGAGCAAAGGCTCGCTTATTGAGCCTTCTCTGATGTTTCAGTCATGACCCCGCTTCTGTGCACATTTTCCTGTAGTTATAGTAAATACCCCGTCAGTGCACATTTTCCTGTAGTTATAGTAAATACCCCGTCAAACTTGCCTTCAGTTTAGCATGCTCCGCTTTGACTGGTTAACACTAATTCTTCGTGGATCAACTCAGTTGTCACTTCTTTCTGAAAAGCCTTCCCTGAGTCTCATCCCCCACTCTATATGAGTTGGATCTTCATTGAGTTTGCAGAGCATTTTCTTCTAACTTTTATTATAAACATAGTGAGACAATTCATATTTTCTTTTTCTCTGCTAGGCCTTGAGGTTGCTGTGATAAGCAACCATGCTTCTAATCTCTATTAACATGACCCAATACAGTGTCTGGTGAAAATATGTGGAATAATAAATTAATTGAATGAATTATACAGTGTGATATTTCAGTAGCTTCTTCAGGAATAAAGATTCCTGCAGTAGTTTCTACATATGCATTAACATACAGAGCACACAGAACATTCTCATGGCTTGCTTACTTTTAACGAATGTTTCCATTTTAAAAACCGGAGAAGAAGAAAGATAGGTATAAGTATTAAGCCACATTCTACAATAACTAGTCTGTATGGTCTGATTATTTAATATTCTATTAGGAAAAAACAATGACACCTACAAATAAACTTCTACTTCAGAATCCAATGCTGTTCAAGGCAATATTCTAACATGAAGCTTGAGTTTAATTCTAGGAATTCTTTTCATTTACATGCTTAGATGCTTATTCTTATTACGTAAAGATGAAGCAATGTAATATCCATCATAACTCCTTTTTTTAAGTACAAGCACATACCTAAATTACAAATGTAACAATTCTTATAGCCAATTATGCAGACTACCTGAGAAAAATCGAAACAATTATTGCAAAGGTCACAGAAACAAAATGAAAGATTAAGAAAGAAATATTAATATTTAGAGTGCTCAGTTCCATTATAGAAAGAGACATCTGCCAACCTTTTTGACATATGTCACTTAGTCTCATTACTATATTTGGTGATATCGCCTGTCACTTTCTTGAAATTCTGATCTTTCTTCACTCAAATTTACTAAAAACTACTGGTTTTCCTTACACTTTTTGAATGATCCTGTTTAATATGTTTTGCTGGTTTCTTATTGAATGAAGCTATTCTTCAAGATCTGCCTGCTGTTCTCTTCTTTTGCATATAATCTCTGGGTAATTCTACCTCTAACTCTGGCATAAGTACCCTCTGTATTCTTTAAGATCTGAATCTTTTTTTTTTTCATGGTCAGGTGAATTTATTATTATATGTCCCTCCCACCCCCAGAATATACCCTATAGTTTATGAAGTATGTTCATAATGAAGTTATCTGTTGCATATACTCTTTTTTAACACAATTATTTATTATGATTCAGTGGAGAAATATTATTTTTTATTATACTTTAAGTTCTTGGGTACATGTGCAGAACATGCAGTTTTGTTACATAGGTCTTTATAGACTTATCTCTGAGATCTGCTTACTAGCTTTGGCTATTGAGCAGAATATTACTTTTTAATCTCTGTGTTTGAATTTCTTCATCTGTGTAATGAACATAATTATAGAAACTCCTGGGATTGTTGTGAGGATTCAATAAGATAAGCATATCTACAGGGTCCTGATGCTCAACATATTCTAGCCTTCCCCCGAGAACCTGTTCCTCCTCTATTTGTAAATAATCATGTTCTCTATAAATTAGGACATCTTTTTCTTGGCAATGTCAGTTCCCTCATTCAGTTCTTCTGCTGCTGCCATAGTCATCTATACAAGCTTGTAACCTCCACAGTGCATCTGTCATTCCTTCAGGGTAAACTTATCCTCTTCAAATGCAAGTTGCCTAGGGAGGAAGTTCCATGCTGAATGGAAACCAGCTATGTGTTAAAAATGGGAATTCTATTTTAAATTCTATTTTTCAGCCAAGCCCACTGAGCATAATCAAAGGCTTGGAAAGCACTGTCAATTTTCTGTAGGGTACATTTCTTTATCATATTCTTTCCAAGATGACAGGCTCAATCATGCCACTTTCTAACTCAAAAATCTTTATTTGACTCAGCTGAACATTTCAGGCAGTGAGACTCCAGCTGACTTCCCCCCTGGAGCAATTTTATCTCATGTATTCCGGGAACTTCAGAGCACCATGTATTCCTGGTGACACCACTCCTGCAATGGTGCTGACAGCAATATGGACAGGTGTGAAAATAAAGCATTCCACATGTTTCTGTCAAGACTTTCCTTTTTCTCTCTCTCGGCTCCTCCTCTTCTCCCCGACTCATTCCAGGCCCCACATCCTCACTTTTCAGGAAACACTGAGCAGGTGTGAGGATGTGGGGAGAGGGGAGTCTAGATAATGAGGGTTGATTGGGATGTCTCAGGTATCTTCAGGTGACTGAGGCAAACAGAATGGACTGTGTTCTAGGGTTAGTCTCAGTGGTCTTTTTAGAGAATGACAGTTGTAAGGATGTGAGGCTTGGGACCTGGTTGTTAGGATCCATCAGTGAATATGTCTTGTTCTTTAGCATTTAAAGAAATTAATTGAACTTAGGCCCTTTATTCAAAGTTGGGTTTATGTGAACTAGTATTCACTTTTGCTTGTTATGTGTCCATTAAACTATACTGTAGTTTTAGAATTACTAATGGTAATGTATTTGCTGCCTAACACACAGTATTTTTACCAATGTGACTTTCCATATTATCCAGCTTCCCTTTCTCAGTTCCAAATCACTACTTCCCATCCTTACTGGCTAAGACTGGAGACAAACAACACATGTGAAAGTTAAAGCTATTTAAAATATCTATACTTTCTCAGATTCCTTCAATGGCCAATGAGTCTTCAGTCTTATATGGCTGTATCTACCTGTTTGCTGATAGAAACAAAATGCCAGCAAATATGCTGAGTGAAAGACTGGATTCTGAATGTTTAGAATATATAATACACATTTTTGGCATACTGTTAGGAACCAGGTAGCAAAGCAAATAATAAATATTTTATTTATGCATCAAAAAACGACTTTAAACCTCTTACTGCTTCTCTGAATTTACATTTTGATGTATGTTTGTATAGCTGTATTTATAATATTCTTCTAACTGAAGAATCATTAAATAAAATGCATCCATATGGTTGGTTATTATGTCATCAATAAAAATCATATTTTCAAATTTAATAACATCAGAAAATTCAATATAATTTTCCATGATAGTTTCAAATTTTTCAAATTTTTACCATGGACAGGAAGTACTTCAAGATTATTTATTTATTTATATGTTTTTGAAGAAACACAAACCAAGTTCAACCTCAATATATGAGACTTAGGATTCTGAAGTCTAGAAACAGTTACAGGAAAAGGAATAACTTCTATGAATGACTAACTTTAAAACAGATGCCAACAATCATGCCTTAACTGAAGAGCTAAGTCTTTCTTAAATATTGACTTAAAATTGGACTTTTTTCTATCCCTGCCAACTTCAGCCTAAATTCTATAACTGATATTTATCTTCTGCATATGAATTATACGTTGTTTTCATTCTCCACCTAGCTTTTTACTTGTTTCTATTATCCTAGACCAAGAAAGATACTCATTTTGTGAGGGGTGTGTGTGTGTGTGTGTGTGTGTGTGTGTGTGTTTGTGTGTGTGTGTGTGTTTCTTGTTCCTGGAGCTTTGGTTCATTTTTCTTTGTTTTCCAAATCCAATTGGTCTGCCACAGTTCATAATAAATTTCACTTTATTAAGGTTTCCCTGGTGACTTCAGCCAATTAGTTGCTCTATTCCTGATTCTGATTTGATCGTTCTTACCTTAATTGCATTATTTGACTAAATGAGGATGTAGACATGAATATGTATGTGTATGTTGTATATTCATGCATATAATACATATGAATATATATTCATTGTATTTTTGCTAGTTCCTATATAATTACTTTGATTCTTCTAAGAGCACAAATTATATATAGCACTTAGAACAATAGGAATATCTTAGAAATTGTGTAATAATTATCTTATGAATGGATTTAAACAACTTCAGAGTCTCACAAAGATTTCTTAATACTAATTAGCCATTGGATGTCAAACAGAACAGGATAATTTTTTTAAATGGACTCTCCAAGTTTTTACAAATTGTATCTTCCTGTTTGAATATTTAATAATCATGTTCTTTTTTTAACAATTAGCCTCATATTAATTGAGCAATCTGTAATTGCCCAGATTGTAGGATCTTTACTACATTTTTTTTAAATTTAAAACTTTCCTGGTAAAGAGAGTATACATTGGTGGCTCATAACCTGATTTCATACAGAATTTTTGGGGGGGGTCTCTCTAATATTAAAAAAAATGACAGGTGAGTCATGAACTCTCATTTCTCATAATACCTATTTCTAGCTATGGTCTTATATATTTGTGTTTATCTATTATTAGCAATACCTTGCAAATGGTACTAAAACTTTAATTTTAGGAAATACTTTGATTTTAAAAGATATATATGAAAAATGATACTCTGCAACTCTGACTCCAAAATCACAGGGAAACAAAAGAGTAAGGTATCCAAATACACAGGCCAAAAATAAGCCCCCTAGTGTCATAATGATAAACATAATACTTAGGACAGTAGTTAACTCAAAGGAGAATATAAAGAAATGAATTTGAAAGAAGCTTCAAATGTAATGATCATATTTCATTTCTTTAATTGGATCAGTGGCTCATGGGTGTTCATTTTAAAGTTATTCTTTGTGCCCCACACTTGTTTAATAGATGAATTTTGGGCCAGGTGCGGTGGCTCACGCCTGTAATCCCAGCACTTTGGGAGGCCAAGGCGGGCAGATCACCTGAGGTCAGGAACTTGAGACCAGCCTGGCCAACATAGTGAAAACCCGACTCTACTGAAAATACAAAAAATTAGCTGGGTGTGGTGGTGGGCACCTGTAATCCCAACTACTCAGGAGGCTGAGACAGGAGAATCGTTTGAACCTGGGAGGCAAAGATTGCGTGAGCCAAGGTCACACCATTGCACCCCAGCCTGGGCAATAAGAGCAAAACTCCATCTCCAAAAAAAAAAAAATAAGTAAATAAATAAAAAAGATGAATTTTGCACTCAGGCAATGTTTACTGAAAAAAACACAAAAAGGAAAAAAAAGCACAGAACTATGCATATATTGTTCAAAAATATATAAAAGTAAATAATACAAAAAAGTGTATACTATTAAAACCATATCAAGGAACAAAGATCTAACAAGACAAAAATTAAAATAGTGGTTATTCTTGGAGGATATATAATAGGATGTTATTGAAAACAGGACTTGGGTGTATCAAACCAATGTATTAGATAATATTGGCACTGTTCTGTTTCTTAAGTGGATAGTGGGTGAGTGGATATTTACCTCCTTTAAAAATTTTTTTGAATTTTTATTTTATATCTAATTTACAAATAATAATTTTAGTCCAAGTGTGGTGGCTCATACCTGTAATCCCAGAACTTGGGGAGGCGAATGCAGGAAGATGGCTTGAGCCCAGGAGTTTGAGACCAGGCAACATAGCAAGATCCTATCTCTACAAAAATGATAAAAATGTTTGAAAAAGAAAAAATAACAATTATAATTGTATATGTTTATGTGGTACAATATGATGTTTCGATAGATGTGAACATTGTGGAATGATCAAATCAGGCTAATTAACATACCAGTCACCTGACATGTCACAAATTATGTTGATGACTGAAATAGCTCACCATATTTTTTTTTAAAAAAACTAAACCTTTGAAGTGACTATTTATGCATGTTACACTGACTGAAACAGTTCTTATTTCTCTTGAATTCCAGTAAAATGCACTTTCTTGGCCATGCAAGTTAATATCCAAAATAGTTTGTTAGAATTACTTTGCATACACACCAACAATCATGGATAAAAGTGTAAAAAATTATCATCCCTTGAATAACAAGTTGACTCAGCCTGACTGTATCACTTAGATTTTAATCAGAAAAGCAGAATGATGAGGAAGTTTAAAATATATATAATAAGAGATTTGATATAGAGATTTGTTCATACACAGTTGTGAAAGCTGGTTGAGTGATTGCTGAAGATTGCTGGAGCTTAAGTCTGAAGGGCAGGGAGAGGAAGGAAAGAATTTAAAGTAGGGGAGAGGATGGACAAGCTAGAAGCCATGAGGACATGTCAGAATGCCCGTCCCTTCTCACTGAACTCCAAGCTAAATGCCTATGGACAAGCTGAAGGAGAATCTAAAGGAAAATAGATTAGCTGCCGTCCTGCTTCCTATCCCAAGCCAAACAATAATTGACAACATGGGTAACCTTTAACAGCACCTAGTGACCCTGCTTAGATTCTCTGGGTATACAAAACCCAGTATGGCTACTGCTTTGCTTCTACTACCTGCCAAATCCCATACAAAATATTTCCTGTGATAAACTGTATTAGACAGTTTCACACTGCTATGAAGAACTGCCTGAGGCTGTGTAATTTATAAAGCACGCAGTTCCGCATGCCTGGGAATGCCTCAGGAAACTTACAGTCATGGCAGAAGGCAAAGGAGAATTTAGTACCTTCTTCACAAGGTGGTAGGAGAGAGAAAGTGCAGGGAAAACTGCCACTTTTAAACCATCAGGTCTCATGAGAACTTCCTCACTATCACTAGAACAGCATGGGGGAAACTACCCCCATAATCCAATCACTTCCCACCTAGTCCCTCCCTCCACACGTGGGGATTACATTTTACAATGAGATTTGGTGGGGACACAGAGCCAAACAATATTGTACACTGTAATGGGAGACATTTAGGGCAGATGATTCTGGGAAACATAGTTCAACCTAGACAAGTTTACACCCTGCAGAATCGATATACTGATTCTTCCCTGCAAGAAGAGCTTCCAGTACTGCACTGTGTTCTACCACATTACAGGAGGGCTTAACTAAACCTAACCAATCTCTCCCACCACCTGTATCCATTCTGCATTATCTAGACAGTCTAGTGTGACCCACCCTCTATGCATTTCAGACTCCCTAGTCTGTGAAATTATTCTGTCTTTAAATATTATATCCACAATGAGGCTTAAATTTATAAGTGAGGGGATTGATTTTTATCTTGTAACATGTTCTACAAATTTCATTTGGCTGCAGTGTGTTTTAAATGATCTGTCTTCCAAATGCATATTTCTTTGTAATCATAACAAACGTAAAATTTCCCTATGATGAAGTGCTTTAGATCTTTTAAATAAATTTTGTTTTAAAATTCAGTTTTTCATTGTTTGTAGTGCTGACTAGTGACTAACTTAGGCTTAAGTCTAAGTTTTTTTGCTTTGATGTAATTATTCACACATGCAAAATCAATATACAGATTTTATAATAAAGATATACCCACTGGGCACGGTGGCTCACGCCTGTAATCCCAGCACTTTGGGAGGCCGAGGTGGGCGGATCACGAGGTCAGGAGATCGAGACCATCCTGGCTAATACGGTGAAACCCCGCCTCTACTAAAAATGCAAAAATTAGCAGGGTGTGGTGGAGGGTACCTGTAGTCCCAGCTACTCCGGAGGCTGAGGCGGGAGAATGGCGTGAACCCGTGAGGTGGAGCTTGCAATGAGCTGAGATCGCACCACTGCACTCCAGCCTGGGCAACAAAGAAAGACTCTGTCTCTAAAAAAATGAAATAAAATAAAAAGATATACCAAAATACACCTCTATAAGAGTAGAGGGATGAGAACTGATTACATTTTAAAAATTAACTTGACACACATACAACATAAATGATATATTTTTAAAACTTTTGATTATTTTTATACCACACTTATAATACATAGCTATCAGCCTAAAACCTAGTACACTAGAAAAATTAATCACAAAAAATGCTATGAACCCATAGATAAGCCTTTCTTCTAAGTCTTATATTTTCGCTAAAGTTAGCTAAAATCAATGCATTAAGTTGTATGATTACCCATAAGTTTAGTGCATCATTGGTTACCAGTGAGAAATCAGCTGTGCCTTTGGAGTTGTCCTTTATACACACGCTGGTAGATGATCAGTTAATCTAATAACTCTGATTAAACTCAGATCAGGTAGACTACTTGGTTGAGAATCACACAGTGGCGTGATCTCAACTCACTGCCACCTCCAACTCCTGGGTTCAAATGATTCTCCTGCCTCAACCTCCTAAGTAGCTGAGATTACAGGTGCCCATCACCACACCTGGCTAATTTTGTACTTTTAGTAGAAATGGGGTTTCACCATGTTGGCCAGGCTGGTCTCGAACTCCTGACCTCAAGAGATCTACCCACCTCGGTCTCCCAAAGTGCTAGGATTACAGATGTGAGCCACTGCACCCAGCCATATATATCTTGTAAAAGAAAACTAAGCATATGATTTTCTTCAGATCTGTTAAAATTGTGTTAATGTAATAATTCACAGGTATTTAAATTAGAGCAAGTTTTCATTTACATGTTATTTATGTAATAGTATTGAAAAAATTGAAAATTCAGAGATTGTTAGTTTCAGAAAAAAATATATGAATTATGATAAGAAAGCAACCAGAATCATCATTCTGGTTTAGTAAAAATTAACACAAAAACAGTATCAATCAAGAGTATGAAATTATATTCTAAACACAGTTTTAATATCTGGTTGTAATATACATAATTTTAGTTGGCGTGTTGCTATTTATGGAAATATCTGTTAATGTATTTTACATTATACAGAAACCTACATTTCAAGTTTTTTGTTTTTTTTTTTAATCTGCCTTCTGCTGAATGCAAGTTTCTAATGAGGGAAACAAAGAGACTTCATTTGTTATACGGAAGTGTGAGGTCTTGCAGAAATAAGCATGCAGATAAGAGATGGATAGGGACATGACCACTAATCAACTTAGACCTAGGAATGATAACTCTAGTACAAGTTTCTAACAGTACCTGTATTCTATTAGGTTGTATTATTCATTTATATTCTCCAATTCAGCAATTCAACTGGAAATTAGTATTTTATGTTGACTATTTTTATTTCTCAACACTGTATTCATATACATATTTATGTTCTAATATAATTTGATATAATCTTATGTCTGTATATGAGGAAGAACCTCAATCATTCATTTATGTATTTTGAACATGAATTATTCTGTTGTCAGTGGTTTTAAAAGAAACAAAATATGAATGGCTGCACAGCCTCGGTAAAAGAATATAATGATAAAAGGACCTGACACACATTTCATTTATTTTTTGAAGGGATGGAGTAAGCATAGAAGTATCACAAATATATCATTATGTATACTTATAAACTGCAGTCTCAGGAATGATTATAGATTTCTAATGTCCTGATCTTGTAGTCTGAACAATTGATTGTGTAGTCTGGAAAAAGAATGTGTCAACTGTGAATTCAATCCTTCTCCCTTTTGTAGATGTCATAAAGGGAATGAATTTATAACTAAAAAAACCAATTATCAGAATGTCACATTGAATTGTAAGAATGCGTGGATCTGAGTTGAATAGAACACCATATTGCCGAGATTGTAAATAACATTGATAAAAATGACAAGTTATGGGTAACATTGCTCCCCAATTGATGTATTTCTCAATGAGCAAAAAGGTGAATTCTAAGCAGTTTATAGTACCAATCTCCTTGATTGCTTGGATTTCTTTACAGCATTTTGAGACATGACCTACCCAGTCTTTGACTACATACTTCTATGGGTGGAAATGATATAAGCTTCCTAATCACTTCACTTGATCTTTAATGAAATTTCATTTTAAGGTAGTGTTTGGAATATTTCTCCAACACAAATATGAATGTTCACGTAGGTTTTGTGACCACCATTTCCTTACCATTTTAAGTCTAAAAGCAAACTTTCAACCTGTTCAACCTGCTGCAAGTCTTACTATTATGCTTTGGAAAAGATCCTTAGAAAAATAAATAGGCAGCCCTGAAGTTCTGAGATTCTCCTTAATGGTATTGTTGCTATAGTTACAGCTGAAATGTTGTATAAAGCAAATTGCTTATTGATGGAAAAATGCTGAGTGGCACAGTAGCATCCCTTCTCTGGGTTTTTATTGCCTTCATTTTCTACTTTGCTTCTTAAGATGAATGGATTTTTTGAACATTGTTTTGTTTTGAACAAGCTCTCATGAATTGATGTTAAAATAAGTATGTTTTATTAACATGTACTAGCTGACAATTGAATAAATTTGAGTATTTTCTGATCAGTGTGGTGTTATTTTACATATTCTACTTGTCAGAATGTTTCCTACTTGGAGATGAATTTTGATACCCTGATTATTAATGTTATAGCACTGAATAAACGGTGATTGGCCTCATAATTTGGAGGCCTCTGAGTTTCTTTATATTTAATGATAACATAGATGAAACATAAACTTTTATTGTTTTATACCATTAGAGGATACTTATAATAGCATATTCAAAATATATTTTAAAATCACTGGAAAAAAAATGGAAGCAGTCTTAAAGCATCCACACGGATGATTAGCATGTTTTTTTAAAAGCCTCCTTAAGCATCTATATTTTGTATTTTTTTATGTAGTAAACTCAGTAATACAATAGAGATGTTCTCAGTACATATATATATATATATATATATATATATATATATGGTTGGTGCAAAAGTAATTGTGGCTTTTTCCATTAAAAGTAATAAACAAATTTGTATTGGAGAAATCTTGCAAACAGCACCTTAAAATGAAATTTTATTATATATATCTATATATCATATCATATCTCATATATTATATATTATATCATATATAACATGATATATATTATATATCATATAGATAGATCTATATCTATACACATATAGAATGAAATTTTATTTTATATATATCTATTATTTGATATAATAGACCACCAACAGTTTTATGTGTGTATATACAGATGTACACACACACACTCACACACACACATACACACACGCACACATATATATACACACACACACATAAAACTGCTGGTTGTCTTACTATATTTTAAGAAGATATTTCAAAGATAAGACTATAACTCATTTGATACTTAACCTTAAGGCAAAATATGAATAATCATGTGTATCACAATTCTAACTGTTACAGGAAGAGTTAATGCTATATCTGGCTAAATCTTTTCAGCTAGTAAAAGTCATACATGGCATTGATACATTGAGTTGTTGCGTAAGTGAAATAATTTTGTTTAATTGATTTCCAGGTTGCTACTGGACCAGAAACAATATGAAAATGTCATGGTGTGGCTATTTAGGAACTAAGAGTATAGATAACATCTTTTGGAACTATAAATAAAATATTTCTTAATCAAATTCCTGAATACAGTGATACAAAAATCTTTGGATTATTTTTGTTAAAGAATGAAAAAAAATTGTGGCCTACAGATGTTTAGGTTATAGAGTATTTCCAAAATTTTGGGAGAAGCAAATGTTTCTGGTCAGTTTGTTTATAACTGATGATGATATGATAATGATGATGACCCATATTGTCCAAAATAAACTTTCTTGGAAATTTACTGTTATTTCTTTTTACTCACTCTGAAACACCTGATCAATTTTTCTTTTCTCATTTCCTCTTTGTATTTTACCTAGATTCTGCATTTTCCTCCAATGATAATCCTATGCTCCACCTTAATAAACAAAATTTGAATTTATATATCTAAAGAAATATAAAATTTTTGGTGTTACTGTAGGGCTTTGTTCTCTTTCAACTCTTTATTGACAGACATTATAACTTCCTCTGCTTGCTGAATTTGTTGACATTTTATTTTTGGTTCTAGGGCTGCAGAAAAGAGAAGAGACACATATGAGACCACCAGTTTAGCATTTCTAATTGTTGAAAAACATACTCTTTTGTGGCTTATAATTTATCAAATTCCTTATGTTTCAAACTAAATTCCTCAGATAATCCTGTTGTATTCATTCCATCCTTTCCATTTCCTCTAATAGTTTCTTTCTGCCTCTAGATTTAATTTTTACCAACATAGGTAGGTAACCACATTCTGCCCGACTGATCTTAAAGAAGCAGATTTTACTCCTTTACAGAAACCTTCACTGGATGCCAGTTTCTTCTACAAAATGTCTAGTTATGGCAATAAGTGCCATTTATTTGGGAATAATTGCCACCTAAGAGAGAATCTCAACTTGCCTCTTCAACCTTATCTTCCATTACCTTCTTACAGCTAAACAACATGTTTATTGTTTAATTTTTATCTAGATTTGGTCAAATCTAGTGTTTTTAATCATTGACTTTTTGCAGGCATATGTTATATGATATTTGCTGTGCCTCATCTCTTAACTTAATGATTGAATTTCAATGTGAATGAAATAAGGCCTTAGCCTGATGTATTTGCATTTTGACTGATTGCTATCAAATCTGAATAGACATTTTCATTTCATATTTCTATTATGTCAAATAGTGACAAGACATATTTTTGGGAAAATAGATTTATTTCACATTCACAATTTATTAACATACCTATTTTAAGGCCAAACCTTCTTGGAAAATATCTAACTAGAAGTGGTATCTCTCTCTTCTGCATTGCAACACAATATCTCTGTCTCTTTGTTTTTACTGCATATTTAGCTTATTTTCACCCATGCTTTATTTCTTCTACTTGAATGTTGGTTCTTTGATGAAGTAACCTTTGCATATACACTTTCCAACCAATAGATATAAACCAAATAGTTACATACAGAATAGATATATGAATGAATTATTTTGTCATTATTTGACGTAATAGAAATATCAGCTCCAAATTAATTTTGGTGACAATTAGTCAGAGTGTAAGTTCAAAAGAATTAGGCTGGCTGCCTTCTTTCATTCACAATGAAAATTAGTCATGCACCCAAGAGACTGGGTATAGCAACATTATGTTAAAAATAATTGCAAAATAGCAATTATTTAAAATGCTAGGTTTAACTGAACATGGATGGCAATTTAAGCACAACATTAATTTGAAATAGCCAATGAGGCTCTCAGGATAAGATCTCTTATCTCTCAGATTTACACTATTGCCTTCTGTTTGCATTACAAACCTTAGTAGTTTAGTGGTTATCACCACTTTATAGGTTTACCAAGCATTACTTTAAAATGGGACAATGAAATATTTTATGTGACAAAATACATTACATAGATGATACCTTTTATCCTCATACCTAAATTTCAAATTATAGGAAAATAATGAGTATACTACCTTGAAATTATTGCTATGTTTTATTTTCTCAACACATTTTTCTTGTGCCAAAAGCCATGTACCATTGTGGCCTCATATGCTGTAAAGTAGCAAGAGATGGCAATTTTGTAAGAATAATTTGTCCCTGTCTCAAAAACTCAGATAGAATAGTCACACTTTTTTAAATGACAAAAATTTCCAATGACATGAAACCTATATTTCTGGTATACTAAAATTTTCTAACTTATTTATATTAGAACATGGCCTATGGAGATGCTTAATACTCACCTGTATTTCGTTTTTAGAATCCATGTGGCAAATCAGCACATTCATGTCTGTTTTTGTGTTTTAAAAAGTCAGGCTCTGGGGCTGGGCACGGTGGCTCACGCCTGTAATCCCAGCACTGTGGGAGGCCAAAAAGGGCAGATCACAAGGTCAGGAGATCTAGACCATCCTGGGTAACATGGTGAAACCCCGTCTCTACTAAAAATACAAAAAATAGCTGGGTGTGGTGGCGTGTGCCTGTAATCCCAGCTACT
Organism: Pongo abelii; assembly: GCF_028885655.2. NCBI lineage: Eukaryota > Metazoa > Chordata > Mammalia > Primates > Hominidae > Pongo > Pongo abelii. The sequence continues at coordinate 93,546,199 of NC_071991.2, forward strand.
CAGGAGACTGAGGCAGGAGAATCTCTTGAACCCGGGCGGCAAAGATTGCAGTGAGCTGAGATCAAGCCACTGCACTCCAGCCTGGTGACAAAGTGACACTCCATCTCAAAAAAAAAAAAAAAAAAGGTCAGACTCTGAATGAAAATCTCTTAAGATGTGGCTCAACCAAGTAATTGTTTTTAAAACCATGTTATAGATTAAGATTGATTTTCTGTAGGTATTATGGAAGTTCTTCCTTCAGGGACTGTTCAACACAAGAGCTAGAACTTTTAGCATTTGACATAATGAATCAAATCTTCTTTCCAATGACTTTTATATAAAGACATTAATTAAAGAAGGCACACAATTCACTTCAGAGCTCCTTAGACATGAAATTAACAAGAGAATTGATATTGAGTGATTATATACACAAAAAGCAAATGAATCCATATATATCCTAATATTTTATTGGCAGCATTTTACCACATTTACAGAATTGACTTTTGTCTTTACTCTTTTAGATCAGCAAATAAGAATTATAATGGCTTACAGATTGCAAAATAATTATAGTTATTAAGCAACATTGTTAGTTTCTAAAGTAATTAGAACCTGAAGTAAGAAATGAAACTTAGATTATCTTTTAGTATTCTAGAGCAATAAGTGATTTTTTTATCTAAAGACTTTAAGATAAGCAACTAGAAAGAGTGAGCCAGCATGAAAAGCAATTTGAAATTGAACTTCTCAGAGCACAAGGTAATGCATGAAAGCAATATTATTTGTATGACACTCTAACCCTGTGCCTTACAGAATGGATACACATTCAATGGTAACAATTAGAACTACATACACAGCCTTTACTTTTTAACATTAGAATAGATATAATGTAAGAAAAAATGCAATACACATCAATCAGGGAGGAATTCTTTAATAGTATTATTCTAACATAATTTGTCTCCTAGGTGATCATTTGTTCTGTATTCTTATCAGAGAGTAGTTTTTAGTATTTAGTTTGCAAAAATTATTAACCAGTTTATCAAAAAGGCAGGTCCTCCTGTTTCCTCTCCTAGGATTCTGCTAAAATGGTTTTTGGTGTAGTTCCTAGGAATTTGTGTGTCTAAAGACCCTATTAGTTGATTTAGTGCAGGTGACCATGGCTTAGACACTGAAGAGCAGCAATATAAGAAAATGTTTGGCCAAGCACAGTAGCTCATGCCTCTAATCCCAGCATTTTGGGAGGCCAAGGCGAGCAGATCACCTGAGGTTGGGAGTTCAAGACCAGCCTGACCAACATGGAGAAACCCCATCTCTACTAAAAATAAAAAATTAGCCGGGCGTGGGTGGCGCATGCCTGAATCCCAGGTACTCAGGAGGCTGAGGCAGGAGAATCGCTTGAACCCAGGAGGTGGAGGTTGCAGTGAGCTGAGATCGCACCATTGCACCCCAGCCTGGGCAAAAAAAAAAAAAAAAAAAAAAAAAGAAAAGAAGAAAGAAAATGTTTTAATCAGCAAATCAGAACACTCAGGGAAAAAGATACCAAATAATTGAGCCTTGGAGTGCTTCTTATTCAATTGCATGAGGAAATGTGATTAGTATTAAGAATGAAATTATGTTCATAATCTGGAAGCAGATAGAGAATTATGCACAAGTGATTCTTGAAAACTGTCTATACCTATAAAGCTCTACTCTGAAAGGTAGAACTATATTTGGCCCAAGTCAAGAGATAGGCAATAATAAGCTAAATCCTAAAAGAACTTTTGATTAATTGGTTATTATAAAGATAATTATTATGAAATGTAATAGTCTTTGAATAAATTTTGGATGAAAATACTAATTTTGAAGAAACCAGGCCTTAAAATAATTTTATTTGGAACAAATGCAGATTTTTTTTCTTCCTGAAAATGAATATTTCTCTGGGTCCATGTTTAATGCAATTATTTCTTTTTCTTTTCCTCATTTAATGAGGATAGTGAATTGCTAGTCTCTAGAAATTCTATACATTTTTACAGTTCAAATAGCCTTTTTGTAATGTTTTAAAAAATTACTGTGTCATTGGATTTGGAAAACAGTGACCCACCTTCTCCATGTACAAAAACAGCAGATAGGAATTGCCAAATTTTCACTTTGGTAAAATCACAGAAACAGATACATTATAATACATTTAATCTGTTCATTGTAATTTTTTTTCACAGATTCAAGAATGGCTGTGTTTAAATTGCCAAACCCAGAGAGCAATATCAGGACAGCTTGGAGACATAGGCAAAATGCCACCTGCACCTTCAGGACCCAAAGCATCTCCCATGCCTGTTCCTACAGAATCATCGTCTCAGAAAACAGCAATGCCTCCCCAAGTAAAATTAGTGAAAAAGCAAGAACAAGAAGTAAAAACAGAAGCTGAAAAAGTCATTCTGGAAAAAGTAAAGGAAACACTATCAATGGAAAAAATTCCTCCTATGGTAACCACAGATCAAAAACAAGAAGAGAGTAAACTAGAGAAAGACAAAGCTTCAGCTCTTCAAGAAAAAAAGCCACTCCCTGAAGAAAAAAAACTAATCTCTGAAGAAGAAAAGATACGTTCTGAAGAAAAAAAGCCACTCCTAGAAGAAAAAAAGCCAACCCCTGAAGACAAAAAGCTACTCCCAGAGGCAAAAACATCAGCCCCAGAAGAACAAAAACATGACTTACTTAAATCTCAAGTACAAATTGCTGAAGAAAAGCTTGAAGGCAGAGTGGCTCCAAAGACAGTGCAAGAAGAGAAACAACCACAGACCAAGATGGAAGATTTACCATCTGGCACACCTCACAGTTTACCTAAAGAAGATGATAAGACAACCAAAACAATAAAAGAACAGCCACAGCCACCATGCACAGCAAAACCTGATCAGGTGGAACCTGGGAAAGAAAAAACAGTAAGTTAAATTTTACTAACTTCTCACACTCTCGTGTGTGAAATTACTAATTTTTAACCTAAGTATACAAGTTGCTCGATGGTAATTATATAAGCGAAGTTCCTCAAACAATGAATGACATTCTTAAAGAAGTATAACACTTGTTTGACTATAATGAAGAACTTTGGTCTTTTCACAGCTTTATGAAGTTTACATAAAGCATAAATACCACATTTATTTCCCTGTTTCTTATGCCTATCAAATAATCTATCAAAATCATATAGAGTGATAAAGAAGTTATCTAGTTATATTTATTTTCTCTACTATGGACATAAAAATCAATATCCCCCTTTAACATAAAATAATGTGTCTTTATGTAAGTTTCTGTTTACTTAACCATTTGTTTACATAAGAGTCAACAAGGTTTTATTTAATGTGTGGTCAGCCATAAAGTGATTGCAAAAAAAAAAAAAAGGAAAAAGAAAAAAGAAAAAAAAAAGACATAACTAAAATCCAAAGCAAAAGTCATTCTAAAATTTCACAAAGCAGTTTAATATTTAGCATGATTTTTAATATAATGTATCTGTTAGCAGTTTTATTCAATGTGTTTAATATTGAAAGGTTATTTATAATCAGCATAGTTTGGAAAAATATTCTTTTCTTTTTCTTTAATGGAAAATTTTCATTTAACCCATTTTAACCAATATTTTCACAAGCTGTTACATCCTTTTCAGAGGAACTCTGATATTTTTGGAGCTATAAGAGATCTTACATTAGACTTAATTGAATACGTTTAATTCACAGAGGACAGCAATGACTTACCAGGAAATTAAATAATTTAATAGTATTAAAATTCCAACTAGAAACTATAGTTTGTTTCACTGTGATTCAATTGTGTTTTCTTTACAGTTTTAACACATGCTTACCAACCCATCTCTGCTGTCTGATGCATCACACATTATCTAAGTAAATCCTGGTCTCCTTTCATTAAATGAGTTTGATCAGAGTCAAAAAGATGCCTATATATAGTCTCCATTCTAATGACTGAATCTAGCCACCACCACCACCACCAATTGCTTCTTCCAGCTAACCTTTGCAGAGCTTGATGCTTGGTACTGTTTGTCCCTTTGTGAAACTTTCTGTGGCTTTCATGGCCCTCTACTTTCCTTCTCTTTGTCTTTCTGATCATACTTTATGAAATCTACTTTGACTATCTCTATGATTTATCTTTGCGAAGTCCAGATGATTTTCCTTGTTTTGAGTTCTGTCTTTGTTCCTCTTATGGGAGCTACATGAACAATTTTTGAATCCACTTATGTACCTCTTGTCCCTCTTTTGAGTGTCAGACCTGCATTTTCAAGTACCTAGTCAGCAGTTCTACTTCAAAGCCTCTTTGTAAATGCAAACTCAATATGTCTGACTCTTTTCCACTTCTCTGTAGAAACAGTTTCTGCTTGTAGCTTTCTATTTCACCATCAAGCACCTGTCTCCTGTCTCCCAGTTACTAATCTTCTGAGTGATTTCAGGTCTCTTCTTACCTGTCCTTTGTTCTCCACAATGAAGGTATCACACTTCTGTCTATTAACTCCTGTTCCTCAGGGCACTACCTTACTTACTGCTTTCATGACCTTTTGCCAGTTATTTGAGCAATCTAATTACTGGTTAGAATGCCTTCCTTTTCTCCCTTCTCCATTTTATAGCTGTCAGGTAAATGTTTTCTAGGGTTCAGATAATTTAACTCCATCACTCAGATGTTCCTAACGATTCCCTATTGTGTTTTAAATATATTCCAAACAAGAAGTTTTCAAATATTTTCCTGAATGCAGTACTTTTTTCTTTTATTTTATAACTTTATCAATTTCTTTTTATTATACTTTTTCTTTCATTGTACAACCTCAATATGTGTATATGTATTTATAAATTTTATGTATGCACTATTTTACTAATATTTACCTTATAAAACATTCACAAAGAATAGAGAATAATTCAGTGAAATAAACTAAAATTACTATTGTTATATTTATTTAAATGCAGATAGTAAATACAGATACATTTGATCACCTTAAAAAGTGTTTAATAATGATATTTGAGAGACAGCACTGATTATGTTTTAATATTTTTTAAGATCGTGGTGTAAAATTTTATGATACAGTTATTTGAAATCCAGCTTCAAAGTTAAGCTTATTTTGATACTTTGATGTTCAGTTTTAATGGCTATTCAGAGCAGAAAAAAAGATAATTAAAAAGGATATGCTAGCAATGAAAGAAGTAGCTCACAGTTTGTTCTCACTATGTATTGCTACCTTTTTTTTAAAGTGCGGATTGGAAACCAATTATGAAAAAAATAATTGGCAATTGCACAAATAAGTGTAACCTTCCTTAATACCAATCATTTGTGTTTGTTAACTGTCAGAAAATGTGGGGATTTTAAAATACTTTTTCAACAAATGATTTTAAAACCCATTGCATTTCTTTGTCTAGAAGGTTTTTAAACAGATTGAAATATTCTGTTTTAAAGTTTGTTAAATAAGCAGATACGATAACTTTTAAAAGTGACATGTTATTTTGTATAGCATAATCATATGATAATTTCCAAATATTTATCTTCAAAGAGCTGTTTCCACATTATAATTTTCTCAAAGAAACAGGTATTGTTTATTTTGCTTTAAATATATAATACCCAGCATATTGCTGACAACTAGTGTTTATTTTCTTGCTATCTAATAAGTATTGTATTACTGAAAAGCACTTGCAGTCCTCTATTTTTAAGAAAAGATCAAGTCTTCACATTCTACAGCTTTTTAACTAATTTTCCATGAGGTAAACAGTAAATATCTGTGTCATGGTCAAAAATAATGTCATATTCTCTGTCTCAGTACAAAATAAATGTTCTTCAAAATATAAAGGTCTTATTAGTATACAGTGTACTACATCAGTAATATCTTGAGGCAGTCTGTCTAATTCTGGCTTACTTGTAATTAATAAATGTTTTTCACATGTACTGCCATCTCCCTAACCTTATTCTTTAAAATTATAATTCCAATCAGAGAAATTACTTCTTAATTTTTAATATTTTTTGTTTAAAAAATATACATTTTTTGAATTAAACAAATCACTCCACATTGAGGCTATGTCTTCCTTGGTACATTTTTCCTTGAGGGTTCACAATAGTAATTCTTAAAATATTTTATTATTAATTCAAGAGAAACAGGGAATATTATGAACTGAGTATGTAAAGAAATCTCCATAGTTGAGTTATATTATTATTAGATCTTTTGCTACTTAATTTGTTCTAATAATTTTTTCCCAAACCTTCCACAATTATTTCTTTATTTCTTCCAACAACATTTGCTGACAAAGGAATGTAGTTTTATTTGTCACTATATTGATTCCACATATTACTTTAGTCATTTTTTCATGGCCAAAAATAAAAAACATTTCCCCATCTGTTATGTGACTTTTCTTATTGGGGAAGAAAATTCAAAAGAAGAGTCCAAATGGTTATTATTGAAATTAGTGAAAACTTATAAAGTACTAGAAAACTTATTTGCTGAAAATTACAGAGGTTTGTGATAGTGTCATAATACCACTGGCTTTGATTCAAAGCACGTTCTATATTTAGGGTAAGGTTTGTTATTAGCAATAACAGATGCAGAAACAGATTTCAAATAGCTTTCCTGATAATGTCAAGCATTTTTTACTAACTTCAAGTCAGATCTGATTTAATTTGATGATCACTGTTCTCACCTTGTTATGAAAACTGATGAAAAGCTTGTAACAATATGAAAAGTGTCAGCTTTCTTGTGAGTGCATGTGTGTATTTCTTACATTACTAGTTTGATCTTTAACAAATGATTTTTTTTGCAGAAATTTTTTCTACTACTTAGCTATTATAGGATAGCTGGTTTAGTTAAAACTAGGTGATCTATTGTAACTACAAACCATAAGTCTGCATAACTGAACAATAAACTTCAACGTAAAGGTGAGCAAGTGAAGTGGTTGCCTCACTGTTACTTCTCTTTATAGTTGGTTTCCTCATTATAACTTCCAGCCTTCTCCTAGGATTCCTCACAAACCATGTGACCAACTGACATGATAAGTGAGATCATAGTATTGTCCATCTATTGATTAAATATTAGTGCAGTTTAATTTATCCTCTATTTTGGATTTAAAAATACAACTAAAATCCTAGTGTCTTCTCATTGTATTCCACTGAAGCACTTTGCATAGCTACTAGGGTATATGCACCCCACAGCGGAGACTCCTGTCTAAATGGCTTAGTTGGCTTTCTCAGCCTTCTGGAATCTGGCTCCAGCACAACTTTCAAGCAACCGCTAACATTCCCCATGGGGAGAAATTAAAGAAAAACAGCCAAATATGCCTTTGTGTGATTCCTGAACTTAGCTTGTGCTTTCTCCTTTCTGAACCTATTGTCAGTTTTTCTATGTGCACTGATGCTGCACCTTCACATCAACTGTGTCAGAAAAAATCCCACCTGAACCTCCAGACCACTTTGCTAGCATGACTTCCATGAGTCTGCCCTTCTATTCCCTAGTGGTAGTCAGTTTTCCTGATGCAGAATTTTCTGAAATGATTAATTTCTTAATTAGTTTTTATTTACAGTCAAAACAATACTCTTAATTTACCTCTTACTATTCTGGCTGCTGTGTTAAGTACTTCCTTATACAATTATTGATAAGGTTAATATTATGATAGCTTTAGTAAAGATGGGGAAACTGAATTTCCATGCCCAAGATCACATAGCTGGAAGGCAGAAGTGCTAGAATTATAGTCCAGCTCTGATTACAAAGACTGTGCCCTCACCCACTGCACAAGATGTTTTTTCCTATGACACTTTTAGAATACTGGCTTTTCATTATTATAATTATCCATCTCTCTTAGCAACCCTCACTGCTATACCAAACACTTGATATAATATTTTACTCTATTTATATATGTGTATTATTTAATCATTAATCTAGCTGTCATTTGTGTCATTCAGATTATTATAGTACATTGTTTACATTTCTTTGTTGCCACATCATTTTATCACTTCATTCATTCCTATCTTTCAAAATGTTTGTTGTATAGCATTAAAATTAATCCTGAAGTATAACAATTTGAAAATTACATACACATTTTTAAATTTTTAGTTTAATATTTTAAAAGTCATATTGCTATAGAATTTTATCTTTTTACTTATATATACAAACAATACTGTTTAAATCTTTATTTGATATAGTACACTAAAATACTCTCCTCATAGAAACCAAAGTTGGAACATTCTTTAGCAGGTACTTTTATTTCTGGTTAAAATGATATGAGGGTTAGTATTCAAGTTACATATAGCCAATAAGTGGCTGCCTAATCAGAAAGGATGAAAAATAATAATGTTTTCTGTAGTGAGAAGGACTCCCATAGTATAGCGCTTAGATGAGAGCATCCGATCTTTCACTCCAGGTCCAGTGAATTTTATTGGCTTAATTTTGTTTAGAGTGTTTCAAACACTCAAATCAGTAATCTGCATTAATGTAAACTTTATGTAAATTATTAAAGATTTGCATTCATTGTTTAATTTTAGCCCGTCAAAATAAATGGAAAATTAAACAAAAACTTAACACTGCATCCTTTCTTTGCACAGTTTTATATGTCATCTAGAATTCAGTTCTTTAATAATATTCAAAAAAAATTCTGTTTGCCTTCAATATGGAAGGCTTTTGTGAAAAGAGCAAAACCAAATTTGGCAGTGCAGATATGTCTTGGCACATTCTCCACTACTAGTGAAGGCCTCAAGATACACCACCATGGGAAGAGATCCAAATGGGGCTCCGTTCGTCACTGCCTCTCACTGACCAGTCTCAGCTCAATAAATGACAGGGAGTTATTGTAAGGGAAAACAAAAAAAGCCTGGAGAGTAAACACTTTGCCAACTTGCCACCTTATAATATGCAAAAGTTATTTAGGGAAAAAAATCATTGCAGCACCACCACCGTAGGTAAACAATGAAGAAATCCTGTGAGGAGTGTGGAGGGAGGAGACCAGGCAGTGAGTGGGAGGAGGAATAAGTGGGTAGGACGTGGTGCTGAGTGAAGAAGAAAGGCATGAACACAAGGAAAAGGCACATAAGGGAGATTGTAGGGCTGGTATTTTGATATTTATGTATATTAATCTTCTGTCTAATGTCACTTAATTTCCCTTGTTACATTATATAAGTCTGGTCTTAATCTGTTTTGTATAATATCAGTAGAACCTTCAGAATCCGTTATATAAAACTGTAACTTTTTAAATGGTCCTCTGAATTGTTACATATAACCATGGTCACATTTCTTTCATATATGCATAGTTTTATGACATTGTTACATATTTTAATATATGTAGACACAAAATAAAGAATACACATGGCCAGGCGCGGTTGCTCACGCCTGTTATCCCAGGATTTTGGGAGGCGGAGGTGGGCGGATCACGAGGTCAGGAGATCGAGATCAGCCTAACCAACATGGTGAAACTCGTCTCTACTAAAAATACAAAAATTAGCCAGGCATGGTGGCACACGCCTGTAATCCTAGCTACTCAGGAGGCTGAGGCAGGAGAATGGCTTGAACCCAGGAGTCGGAGGTGGCAGTGAGCCAAGATCGAGCCACTGCACTCCAGCCTGGGTGACAGAGCGTGACTCCGTCTCAAAAGAAATAGTAAGATGAAAAATAAGAATACACATGACATTATCAAAGTTTGATTGTGAAAGATCATTTTCTTGACATTTTATTCACAAGGAACTTAAGTACCCCACCCCCATCATGATGGTGTTTACTGTAAGTCAGTAAAGGGAGGATGGGGCTAGGGCTAAAAAAAGATAAACAAGGAAGGACATAGAAATTGTATTGAATTCCAAAAAATGTGCTCTGGCATTTTCTGGGATGTAATGAAATGGAAATGTCTCTCAACTCTAACCATCCAGAAAGCATTTATTAGAAGGCAGCTTCACCATTGCTTGCCACTTCACTATGAGAAAGGAACTGAAATGAGTTAAGTGCTCGTCAACCCTCCTACTATAGTCTCACAACTGCAGATAAGAAATTCTTTACTGGAAAGACATTCAAATTAGTACAGTATAGTTAATTCTAGGTGCACACTGAAGAGTAGGCATTAGTTTTTGCACTAAAGTTGTTAAGAATATATCACACTCTCTTTTTTAATTGAGTAACATTGTAAATTCAGCAAAATCATTTTACCCTATTATATGCTCAGGATAGATCATTGACCATGCATAATAAAGGTATATATTTAGATGAAAATGAATGTAAAATCAGCATCAAGCCAACAATATTTATATTTGATAACTCTAACTAGAAAAAGGAGAAGAAAAGAAGGAGGGAGGGAAGGATGGGGAGAGGGAGGGAAGGATGGGGAGAGGGAGGGAGGAAAGGAAGGAAGAAAGGAAGGAAGGAATAAGGAAGGAAGGATGAAGGAAGGAAGAAGGAAGGAAGGAGGAAGGAAGGAAGGAGGAAGGAAGGAAGGAGTATGTTTGTTGTGCAACCTTACATCTGTTTACTTGGGCCATAGTTAGATCGGAAGAGCTCATGCCAACGCACACTAAAAATATTGAGACAGTACAAGATACAGACTTAGTGGAATTTTGGTGGCCTCACAGGCTAGAATGAGCTGTAGCATGCTCTTAGGCAGCTGTTCCCCTAACCCCTCGTTTCTGTAGGCTGTGAGACTATTGTGACACTCTCCTTTAAACAGGACAACTAACTGAATCAGTTGTATTTTGCTCATATATATTTTTAATTAGCAAAAAAGTCTTTATGCAACAAGTCTCTATATTTAATTTTTATTTAAGGCCTCTCTGATTCTTGAACCTAAATTGTTGTCATGGCATCGTCATAGCCCAAGAAAGGCAACAAGTTCAAGGTTGTGGTGTGTCGCTAAGGGTCCCAGATCTCTGGAAAGCCCATGCTCCTGCTCATGAAAGCTATTTATTGTTTAGGAAGCTGCTTTTCAAGATAAAACAAGATTTCAAAATCAGAAGGTATTTCTAAGTGACATTAGTGAAACACCTTTGAGATGAGATGCTGAAGATAAATGTGATTAACAACTCTACAAAAATAACAGCTGGATATTTCTCTTTAACTGAACTGATGAGTCAGACCAATCATTGCATAACTTTTTCAAAGCACATAATTACTAAACATTCATTCCAAGTGATATAATGATATTAACAATAATACCAAGTATATATAGTGTTTCATAACTTTCAAAATGTCTTTTAAAAGCAGTGCATTGTTGGAATCATTTGACAAGAATGATAACAAAATTATTTGTGGTACATGGCATATATGTTATTATGGCATGTTACTTGCTTTTTTTTGTTTAGTAAATTCTCCAACATCCCTTACAACTTGCAGCCAGGCACAAAGCCCATTGTCTGATACTTTCTTGAACTTTACCTGACCTCATAATCCAAAAGTATAAATTATGTTAATAGAAAATTTATCTTTAAACGTCTTAATCACGATTTATAAACTTTATCCTAAAGCAAATTTATTGAGAAAAATAATCGGATTTTTGAGGGAAAATGACATTGAAATGTGAAAAGGTAGAGTATTTATGAAAGAAGATCAAATGTCATTGAGAATTGACATTTAATGAAATTTAGTTTAAATGGAAACTAACCTTATCAACGCATATCAACAATATTTTTCTCAAACTTTTAAAAAATACTGACATATGGTTGAAAAAATTTTCCAAAATTATTTTTCAGTTCCTAATAGTTATTTGGTAGTAATGGAGAGGCCATGTTTTTAGTTTAACCATGTTAAGTTTTCCTGTATCTTTATCTCCCTGCTTAGGAAAAGGAAGATGACAAATCAGACACCTCAAGTTCTCAGCAGCCTAAAAGCCCCCAAGGTCTGAGCGACACGGGATATTCTTCTGATGGAATATCAAGCTCACTTGGTGAAATTCCAAGTCTTATTCCAACTGACGAAAAGGATATTCTCAAGGGACTCAAAAAGGACTCTTTTTCACAAGAAAGCAGCCCTTCCAGCCCCTCAGATTTGGCTAAGTTAGAAAGTACAGTCCTATCTATTTTGGAAGCTCAAGCAAGTACACTTGCTGATGAAAAGTCAGAAAAGAAAACACAACCCCATGAAGTTTCTCCTGAACAGCCTAAAGACCAAGAGAAAACTCAGAGTTTATCTGAAACCTTGGAAATTACTATTTCAGAAGAGGAGATCAAAGAGAGTCAAGAAGAAAGGAAAGACACTTTTAAAAAAGATAGCCAACAAGATATTCCTTCCAGCAAGGACCATAAAGAGAAGTCTGAGTTTGTTGATGACATAACTGCTAGAAGAGAGCCTTACGATTCAGTTGAAGAGAGTAGTGAAAGTGAAAACTCACCTGTTCCACAAAGAAAACGAAGAACTAGTGTTGGCTCGTCAAGCAGTGATGAGTATAAACAGGAAGACAGCCAAGGATCAGGGGAAGAGGAGGACTTCATTCGAAAACAAATCATAGAAATGAGTGCTGATGAAGATGCTTCAGGTTCTGAAGATGATGAGTTCATCAGAAACCAGCTCAAAGAGATTAGTAGTAGTACTGAGAGCCAGAAGAAGGAAGAAACAAAGGGAAAAGGCAAAATAACAGCAGGGAAACACAGACGACTGACTCGAAAAAGTAGCACAAGCATTGATGATGATGCAGGAAGACGTCACTCATGGCATGATGAAGATGATGAAGCATTTGACGAAAGTCCTGAACTTAAATACAGAGAAACTAAAAGTCAGGAAAGTGAAGAACTTGTAGTTGCTGGAGGAGGAGGGCTACGCCGATTTAAAACAATTGAGCTCAACAGTACAATAGCAGATAAATATTCTGCTGAGTCATCACAGAAAAAAACAAGTTTGTATTTTGATGAAGAGCCAGAATTAGAAATGGAAAGCCTGACAGACTCACCTGAAGATAGGTCAAGGGGAGAGGGATCTTCGAGTCTGCATGCTTCCAGCTTCACTCCTGGTACATCCCCTACATCAGTATCATCACTTGATGAGGACAGTGACAGTAGCCCGAGTCACAAAAAAGGAGAGAGCAAACAGCAACGCAAAGCTCGGCACAGACCACATGGCCCTCTTTTGCCTACTATTGAAGATTCTTCAGAGGAAGAAGAATTGAGAGAGGAAGAAGAATTATTAAAGGAGCAAGAAAAGCAGAGGGAAATAGAACAGCAACAAAGAAAGAGTTCTAGTAAAAAATCAAAGAAAGACAAAGATGAACTTCGAGCTCAGAGAAGAAGAGAAAGGCCAAAGACACCACCTAGTAATCTCTCTCCCATTGAAGATGCATCTCCGACAGAAGAGTTACGTCAGGCTGCAGAAATGGAGGAGCTCCATAGATCTTCTTGTTCTGAATATTCACCTAGCATAGAATCAGACCCAGAAGGTTTCGAAATAAGCCCGGAAAAAATAATAGAAGTACAAAAAGTTTACAAATTGCCCACAGCTGTGTCATTATACTCACCAACAGATGAGCAATCTATTATGCAGAAAGAAGGTAGCCAAAAGTCGTTAAAAAGTGCTGAGGAGATGTATGAAGAAATGATGCATAAACCACACAAATACAAAGCTTTTCCAGCTGCAAATGAACGAGATGAAGTGTTTGAAAAAGAGCCTTTGTATGGTGGGATGCTAATAGAGGATTATATTTATGAATCTTTAGTAGAAGATACATACAATGGATCGGTAGATGGCAGTCTGCTAACAAGGCAAGAAGAAGAAAATGGATTTATGCAGCAGAAAGGAAGAGAGCAAAAGATAAGACTTTCAGAACAGATTTATGAAGATCCTATGCAGAAAATTACAGACCTCCAGAAAGAGTTTTATGAGTTAGAAAGTTTACATTCTGTTGTGCCTCAGGAAGATATTGTTTCAAGCTCTTTTATCATCCCAGAAAGCCATGAGATAGTGGACCTGGGTACTATGGTAACTTCTGCAGGAGAAGAAAAGCATCTACTAGATGCTGATGCTGCCTATGAAGAACTTATGAAGAGGCAACAGATGCAGTTAACACCTGGATCTAGCCCAACCCAGGCCCCCATTGGTGAGGATATGACAGAGTCCACCATGGACTTTGACAGAATGCCCGATGCATCTTTGACATCAAGTGTTCTCTCAGGAGCGTCTCTTACAGATTCGACCAGCAGTGCAACACTCTCTATCCCAGATGTTAAAATAACCCAACATTTTTCAACAGAAGAAATTGAGGATGAATATGTAACCGATTATACGAGAGAAATTCAAGAGATAATTGCCCATGAATCGCTGATTTTGACCTACTCGGAGCCTTCAGAAAGTGCTACATCTGTGCCACCCTCTGACACGCCTTCTCTCACATCATCTGTTTCTTCGGTCTATACCACAGATAGCTCTTCACCCATTACTACCCTGGATAGCATAACCACAGTTTATACAGAGCCAGTGGACATGATAACTAAATTTGAAGGCTCTGAGGAAATTTCTTCATCAACTTATTTTCCAGGCAGCATTATAGACTATCCAGAAGAAATAAGTGTATCTTTAGATCGGACTACCACACCAGATGGTAGAGCTAGTGCTGATTGTATTGTTATTTCCTTATCTGATATGGCATCTTCTATCGTAGAATCTGTAGTACCTAAACCTGAAGGGCCAGTTGCTGACACTATTTCTACTGACTTATCTATATCTGAAAAGGACCCAGTGAAGAAAGCCAAGAAGGAAACTGGGAATGGAATCATTCTGGAAGTTTTGGAAGCTTACAGAGATAAAAAGGAGTTGGAGGCTGAACTAACAAAAAGTAGCTTATCCGAAACCGTGTTTGATCACCCACCTTCTTCTGTAATAGCCCTTCCAATGAAAGAGCAGCTTTCAACTACATACTTTACATCTGGAGAGACCTTTGGTCAGGAAAAACCTGCATCTCAGTTACCATCTGGCAGTCCTTCTGTTTCCTCTCTTCCAGCTAAACCTCGCCCATTCTTTAGAAGTTCTTCTTTGGACATATCAGCTCAACCTCCTCCTCCTCCTCCCCCTCCCCCTCCTCCTCCTCCTCCACCACCACCCCCTCCTCCCCCACCACTTCCTCCACCAACTTCACCTAAACCAACTATTCTTCCTAAAAAAAAGTTAACAGTTGCAGCTCCAGTGACTACAGCTACACCTCTGTTTGATGCTATTACTACTGTAGAGACCACAGCTGTTCTGAGAAGTAATGGATTACCTGTTACAAGAATATGTACCACTGCACCTCCTCCTGTTCCTCCTAAGCCATCTTCAATTCCATCTGGACTTGTATTTACCCACAGGCCTGAGCCAAGCAAACCTCCAATCGCCCCCAAACCAGTGATTTCTCAGCTTCCAACAACTACACAAAAACCAACAGATATACACCCCAAACCAACAGGCCTATCTTTAACCTCAAGTATGACCTTAAATTTAGTGACTTCAGCAGATTATAAATTGCCTTCCCCTACCTCCCCACTTTCTCCACACTCCAACAAGTCCTCACCAAGATTTTCCAAATCCCTCACAGAAACTTATGTAGTTATTACATTGCCATCTGAACCTGGGACTCCAACAGATTCTTCTGCTAGTCAAGCAATTACCAGTTGGCCCTTGGGATCACCCTCCAAAGATCTGGTTTCTGTTGAACCTATGTTTTCTGTATTTCCTCCTGTGACAGCTGTAGAAATTCCAATTTCTTCAGAACAGACCTTCTACATCTCTGGAGCTTTACAGACATTTTCTGCTACCCCTGTCACAGCACCCTCTTCATTTCAAGCAGCTCCTACATCAGTTACACAGTTTCTCACTACTGAAGTTTCCAAGACTGAGGTTTCAGCAAGCAGAAGTACAGCTCCTAGTGTTGGTCTCAGCAGCATTTCCATAACAATTCCTCCAGAGCCTCTTGCTCTAGATAACATACCTTTAGAGAAGCCTCAGTATAAAGAAGATGGAAAATTGCAACTTGTTGGTGATGTAATTGATTTGCGTACAGTACCAAAGGTAGAAGTTAAAACAACTGATAAATGTATTGATCTTTCTGCTTCTACAATGGATGTGAAAAGGCAAATCACAACAAATGAAGTTTATGGGAAACAAATTAGTGCTGTCCAACCCTCTATTATAAATCTTAGTGTGACATCATCCATAGTGACTCCTATATCTCTGACCACCGAGACAGTGACCTTTGTCACATGCACAGCTAGTGCAAGTTACACTACAGGCACAGAAAGCCTAGTGGGTGTAGAACATGCAATGACAACACCACTCCAACTTACAAAATCAAAGCATGCTGAGCCCCCATACAGGATACCAAGTGACCAGGTCTTTCCTATAGCTAGGGAAGAAGCACCAATAAACTTATCTCTAGGTACTCCAGCACATGCAGTGACATTGGCTATTACAAAACCTGTCACTGTGCCTCCTGTTGGTGTCACAAATGGATGGACTGATAGCACCATATCCCAGGGGATCACTGATGGGGAAGCAGTGGATCTCAGTACAACCAAGTCTCACAGAACAGTCGTAACAGTGGATGAGTCTACTTCAAGTGTGATGACCAAAATAATAGAAGATGATGAAAAACCCGTTGATTTAACTGCAGGGAGAAGAGCTGTGTGCTGTGATGTGGTTTATAAATTACCATTTGGAAGGAGCTGCACAGCACAGCAGCCTGCAACTACTCTTCCTGAGGATCGTTTTGGTTATAGGGATGACCACTATCAGTATGATCGATCAGGGCCATATGGTTATAGAGGGATTGGGGGAATGAAGCCTTCCATGTCTGACACAAATTTAGCAGAAGCTGGACATTTTTTCTATAAAAGTAAGAATGCTTTTGATTATTCTGAAGGAACTGACACAGCGGTAGATCTGACTTCAGGGAGAGTTACTACAGGTCAGTATGATGTGGCAGCAGACCTTTCCTTGAAATGTCATTATGGTGTTCCTCATCTTATTTCAGGATGAAAATGTGGCTTCTTTTCCAGTTTTGTTACTTTTTCTCTTTCTTTGGATGTTATAGCAGCATATTTTGGAGTACATGTGCGCTTTTGTTCCTTCATTTTTTAAAAAAATTTGTTCTGCTCAAAATCACCTGCATGTGCCTGCATGTTCAACATTGCTTTCATTCCGCATCTAATTAGGTTACCCTGTGGATTTGCATGCAGTCTCACTCATTATGTTCATCAAGATGAGAGGGTTTTCAAACTCAAAAAGCATCATTCATTCTGGGAACTGGACTATAACTCTGCCCTGTATTTCAGGTGAGGTAATGGATTATTCAAGCAAGACTACAGGTCCATATCCAGAAACACGACAAGTCATTTCTGGAGTTGGGATTAGTACCCCACAGTATTCCACAGCAAGAATGACACCACCACCAGGACCCCAGTATTGTGTGGGGAGTGTTTTGAGGTCATCTAACGGTGTTGTCTATTCTTCAGTAGCAACTCCAACACCCTCTACATTTGCTATCACCACACAACCCGGCTCCATTTTCAGCACCACAGTGAGGGATTTGTCTGGTATTCATACGGCTGATGCAGTGACTTCATTACCTGCCATGCACCATAGCCAGCCAATGCCTAGATCATATTTTATAACAACAGGTGCATCTGAAACGGACATTGCAGTAACTGGTATTGATATCAGTGCCAGTTTTCAAACTATTACTATGGAGTCTCTTACTGCTGAGACGGTAGACTCTGTTCCCACTTTAACCACAGCATCCGAAGTGTTTCCTGAAGTGGTGGGAGATGAAAGTGCTCTTTTAATTGTCCCTGAAGAAGATAAACAACAGCAGCAGCTAGACTTGGAGCGTGAGCTCCTGGAACTGGAGAAAATTAAGCAACAGCGCTTTGCTGAGGAATTGGAGTGGGAACGTCAGGAAATTCAAAGGTTCCGAGAACAAGAAAAGATCATGGTTCAGAAAAAGTTGGAGGAGCTGCAGTCTATGAAGCAACACCTTCTCTATCAGCAAGAAGAAGAGCGGCAAGCCCAGTTCATGATGAGGCAGGAGACATTAGCTCAGCAACAGTTACAGCTTGAGCAGATCCAACAGCTGCAACAACAGCTTCACCAGCAGCTGGAGGAGCAAAAGATTCGGCAGATCTACCAGTATAACTATGACCCTTCTGGAACTGCTTCTCCACAAACCACTACAGAGCAGGCAATTTTGGAAGGTCAGTATGCTGCTCCGGAAGGCAGTCAATTTTGGGCAACTGAAGATGCAACCACCACAGCTTCAGCTGTTGTGGCAATTGAAATACCACAAAGCCAAGGATGGTACACCGTTCAATCTGATGGTGTTACTCAGTACATTGCCCCACCTGGTATCCTGAGCACTGTTTCAGAAATACCTCTAACAGATGTTGTTGTAAAAGAGGAAAAACAACCCAAAAAGAGAAGTTCTGGAGCTAAAGTCCGAGGACAGTATGATGACATGGGAGAAAATATGACAGATGATCCCCGAAGTTTTAAAAAGATAGTGGACAGTGGTGTACAAACGGATGACGAAGATGCCACAGATCGGAGCTATGTGAGTAGGAGAAGGAGAACTAAAAAGAGTGTGGATACAAGCGTCCAAACTGATGATGAAGATCAGGATGAGTGGGATATGCCTACTAGATCAAGGAGGAAAGCTCGTGTAGGGAAATATGGTGACAGCATGACAGAGGCTGACAAGACCAAACCCCTTTCCAAAGTCTCCAGCATAGCAGTTCAAACGGTAGCAGAGATATCTGTGCAAACTGAACCAGTTGGAACCATAAGAACACCCTCCATACGGGCACGAGTGGATGCCAAGGTAGAAATAATTAAACACATTTCAGCACCTGAAAAGACTTACAAAGGGGGCAGTTTAGGATGTCAAACAGAAGCAGATTCAGACACACAAAGTCCTCAATATCTGAGTGCCACATCTCCACCCAAAGACAAGAAACGCCCAACACCTTTAGAGATTGGTTATTCATCTCACCTCCGGGCAGATTCCACAGTACAGCTGGCTCCTTCCCCACCCAAATCCCCCAAAGTCCTTTACTCACCCATCTCACCACTTTCACCAGGCAAAGCCTTAGAATCAGCCTTTGTACCTTATGAAAAACCCCTCCCTGATGATATAAGTCCACAGAAAGTACTGCATCCAGATATGGCTAAAGTTCCCCCAGCAAGTCCTAAGACAGCCAAGATGATGCAGCGTTCTATGTCTGACCCCAAGCCTCTGAGTCCAACAGCAGACGAAAGTTCCAGGGCTCCTTTTCAGTATACCGAGGGCTATACGGTAAGAGTGATTCTTTTCAGTTGGAAGGCAATGGATGAGTTATTAATCATGTGTTTTCAGACTTTTAGGAGGCAATCAGGCTCCTAGTACCTTAGAAACCTAATACTAGATTAGAGTGAAGATTATTGCCTTAGAAATTTACACTATATATGTGTATATGTGTGTGTGCGTGTGTGTGTGCATGTGTGCGTGTGTGTGTGCCTGTGTGCATGTGTGTGCGTGCATGTGTGTGTGTGCGTGTGTGTGTAGAAAACCATACATTCACTTAAACATACCAAAGAAAGAAAACACATTATGTGAAGCAAAATGAGTTTATTATTTTAAGACAATGAAATTGAAAGTCTTATATCGAAATCTCCCAAATATCAACTGTAGCTGTGATTTCAGTAAACATAATTAATATTCATTTTCAGGCATGATAGGAAACGTTAAACAGATAATGCAAAAGGTGACTATGAATTTAGACCATGGATATTTATTGGGAAGACTCTTAGAGATTATCTGGTCAGTATCCTCTTCATCCAGCCGGAATGTTTTCATTAGAAGACTTGGAACACTTACTGGTCAAAAGAGAACATTTCTGAGGCAGGCAGATAAAAGTAATATAATCATCATAGTTCATCCATGCTTATTTTATTTCTGGCAACTTTATTAATCTAAACTCAGGTAAACCTTAGTCCTAGTGCTCACAGAAGCAAAAATAATTTTTCATGTTTCTTTGAATAATATAAATTAATTATTTTCAAATATATAGGTATGCTTCAAGGGGAGAACATATACAGATGTATCTGTGAAGATCTCTATAACAGAGAATAAGAAATGTGGATAATCAGCTATAAAGCAGACATTTCCTACTTAAGAAAATCTAATATACATAACTATTCAGAAAGTGATTGATAGATATAATAGCTCAATTTAGAACAAGACTTCTGTTCAAATTAGAAGTTCCCCTAATGCATGATTACTGAGCTCTAGGTTTTGAACCCTGAAGTTTCTAAGCAGGTTTTTCTGAGATGGTGTTACATTTCCATTGACCCATATATGTTAAACACTGGCTGTGGGCTGAAAAATATGTCACAATATATGACTGTAAGTCTACTTGTAGGTATATAGACATCAATGGTCATAATAGTAAATTATAAATTTATTTATGTTTTCTAGTTTTCTAGTAGAATTGCGTTATTACGGGTTTTATTTTTTCTCAAGTAGTATAACCTAAAAGTAAAACTGTCTTCATGTCAAGGAGAGAGGTAATAGCTAGAGAGTCAGGAAACCTCTGTTGTATTGAGATTTCATCCAGTATACAGAGAATTATTTTATGCATAGTGTTGTTTCTAGAATTTAATCTATTAATATAGTTGAAAAGTGAATTTTAAGTTAGTTATACAATGTGTAGGTATATCTTTTTATAGGTTTGGCCTAGAAATTCACTGAAAGAGTTATGTGAACAACTTTGAAATATGATTTTTGGCAGTATTTTCAAAGTAATAGTGAAGACTTCTGTTATTAGAACAGGCTTTCCAGGTGGAATATTGACTGTTTACATAATATGTATCCCTGTACCCTTAATTCAAATGAGCTCAGCTTAAAAAGAGTCTCAAGTTATCAGTATTTTTTTCCTCACCAAGTATTCACTTTGGATTTGGAAATGTATCCACTTGGAAATTGATACAATGGGTTGTAAAGGTTGTATTACTGCTTGTGTCAGCAATATTGATAAGCTAATCATAAAGGAAGTTGAGTAGAATTACCAAGTAATCCCCAGAATCTGAAAAACCCTAGTCGTTTTGAGCCTGAAAGCACAATTCAGTGGTTCTTTTTTCCAGTTGGTCAAATTAAATGCATACTTTAATATGGAATAGTTGTATACAAATTCAAAGGTATTGTCTTATTACGTGCACAAGTAGATCATTTTATACACAGGCAGTGTCGTTAACACTCTAGAGACTATGAGTCTAAGATGTGAATTTTATAATTTCTAGGCAAATGTCTAGACATACTTTGAGTCTATTTTAAAGTAAATAAATTAATTTCTTAATTATGAGTGTGAATTACTAAGTATTAACTATACTAAAAAAATAATTTTCTTAGGGATATTCATAGTGATGTGAATTAAAGAAGGCTAGCTCAGTAGTTTACAGGTTATTAATTTTCACAGACCAGTAAGATTTTAAAAACTTCCACCACTCAGTAGGCGCTGAAACAACACAGTGACACATCTAATACAGTGTAAAAGATAAATTTTATACTCTATCAGATTCTGAATCAATCTGTCCTCCTCCTGAAAGTGTCAGGAGAGGTTGCAAAGAAGAGGTCTGAGTCATGAAGACTGAGACCTCTGCTGGACTATGAAGAGAATAATGGAGGTCATTGTAACTAGAGGGAATAAATGGACAAAGTTTCAGATTGATGAACAGACATAAAGCAAAGAGGAGGAGAAAAGGGTTTACAGTAAATACAAACAGAAAGGCGACGGAGGGCCAGGTCACTGGAGATCTAATCTGCTGCCTTACAAAGTTTGGATTTACTTCCTGTGGCTATGAGGATCATAGACCAGAGCCACCATCATCTTTTATTTACAATGTGCACAGCCCTTAGGCTCCTTCTACACTTCCCTTTACTGCCATCAGTTCTCTAAACAGCACCTAGAGTGATTTTCTAAAATGTACATCAGATTATGTTACTTGCAGCACAGTTTAAACTCTATTAGGATCTCATCAAATTCAAAATATATTAGAAATTTCTTAACAAGGCTATATATGATGTGATCCCTGCTTCTTTCATGACCTCATTGGTCGCTCTCCAGACTTTCTCCCCTCCTCACTCTGCTCCGACCACAGGCCGTGCTGTTCTTTGGATGTGCCAACCGCACCCCCACCCAGGGCACAAGTCTGTGCCTCTCTCTCCCCAGATATACGTATGCTGACTCCTACATACAGATTTCTGCTCAAATTTTACCTCCACAGAGAGACTTTTCTTAATTTGTTCTCTAAAGAAGTCTACTTATTACTATAAATCTCTATTTCTGCCTCTAAATTTGTATATATTACTTATTAAATACATTATATTGTGTATTTAATTGAATATTGTCTTTCTTCTCCAGTAGAATATAAGCTCTACAAGAGCAAGAATTTTGCTTCTCTTGCTGCTATAGTCCTAAATGCCTGAATAGTGCCTGGCGTGAAGTAGGTGCTCAAAATTTATTGAAGAAATTTGTTAAAGGGAAGATTATAATCATAGAAGGAATGGTATAAGATTTATATTGAAAAGACTCTGGCTGCTTATCTTTTCATTGCCGTACTTGGACAATGAAATCTTAGCAAGTTTTGTTGATAATCTAAGTTAATATGTCCTTTATTTAAAGTATTACTTTCACTTTGTTTATTTTTATATAGGCATCCGAAACACTGAATACAGGTTGAATGGTGTTTAGCTATTAGCAAGCCCAGCCACCTTACAGATAAGACAAGTCCCAGAGTAGGCTAGTGATTTTATGATGGCCCCTTACTAAACCCGTGCCCTGACTCTACACTTCATAGTTCTTATCCTTTTATTAGTTTCTTCTGAGGCGTATTAAACATTTCCTAATTATTTATTCTTAATTCAGTGTCATGCTTGATTTTTTTTTAATCTTGGCATTTCCTCTTCTGTCCTTAAAATTCCAGTTTAAATCTCCATCAATTAGGTTTATACATTTTTAAAATTCAATTCTTGCTTGTTTTCACTCATTACCTTATTCATTACTCTTTTCCAGACATGTGATGAACTGTAAAGATACAGGATGAATCAGAGAGGCAGGTTTCATGCTTGACTTCCTACCACTAGGATCATTTTGTTCTTATTGCCCATGCATTGTATCAGTTTGCTAGCGCTCTCGTAACACAGTACCACAAACCGGGTGGCTTAAACAACAGAAATTTATTCCTTCTGTATGTGTCTACCTCTGTTCCCAAATTTCCCTTTTATAAGGATACTACCATATTGATTTAGGCCTACTCTAATGACCTCATTTTAACTTGATTACCTCTGTAAAGACCGTATGTTCAAATAGGTTGACATTTTGAGATATCAAGGGTTAAGACTCCAATATATCATTTTTTGGAGGAGACAAAATTCGACCCATAAAATATATCCAAGCACTATATTGTACTTTTTGTTTGCTCACAGCCAAATATGGAATGATATTTAATTTGTTTTGGGTATTTTTCAAGACTCTGTCAGTCTGATATCACATTTTATTTGTTGACATTTACATAACCAGACAGTTTTATCTTGCAGCCTACTTACACTTACAAATTTAATTGTTTAGCTCTGAGTAAAAATGGAAAAACATTACCACCTGTTTCCTTAAATCTTTCACTTTACTCCACAGAAAAAAAAAAAATCCCAGAGATACAAACACAGTCAGAATTTATTTCTTCTGGGTTTAAGCTTGCTCCCTAGATATGACTTAGTAATACTGTATTTTCATCATGATTTAACAAAAGCACAGGAAGAAGTGTACATTTTAATGAAAGGTAGCATGTGGACAGTGATTTTTATTAATTTATCAGTAGAACTCTTCTTCATTTGGAATATTTTATGTAAGAGAGAGTTAAAAATGGGTAGAATCAGAATGATCAAAGGTTTATTTGTAAAGATTACGTGAATAAGGTTTATTACCTTCCCATCACCAAGTCTGGCAATTGTAGATATCCAGTAATGTGGATTCTCTTTTTCTCAGATGGACATTTGGCAAATATCTGTGTTTCTTCAGGAAAAAGTCATCAACTATCATTAAAGAGCTTTACTTTACGGGCTGGTAGAAATAATTCTCAAAAGTTCCGGTAACTGTATCTTTCATGTTCTTTGGAGTATGTAATGTTGCTTCTCTGGAAATTTCCGATTCCTATGCTTGGTAGCCATTTTTGAATTTATTTTTTTGAGTCATGAGGTCTTCTTGACTGACCTGTTTTAAATTAGTACTCTATCTCTATGGCCTTCTTTATTTTTCTCCATTTTGCCTATCATCTTCTAAGATATTATATCTGTTTTTGTTGTTGTTATTTTATTTATTGTTATTTTATTTATTGTTATTAAAATTTATGGGTTTTTGTTTAATATCTGTACTGCTATATACCCAGTGTCCAGAAAGATACCTGACTCATAATAGGTGCTCTATAATAATAATTTAACTTGATTAATTAATGAGTCAAAAGACCTCTTTATCCATCAAATAATTTTCAATTTTGCAGGATTCATAAATCCCTCACTCCCACATGAAACAAAAAATAAAAACAAAGCAAAAGCTAACAAAACCATATTCATCCTCCCACTATTCATTTTGTGTAATTCAATGTTACTTTTTTTTTTTTGTATGGATTCTCGCTCTGTTGCCCAGGCTGGAGTGTAGTGACGCTATCTCACTTCACCTCCAACTCCCGGGTTCAAGTGATTCTCTTGCCTCAGCCTCCCGAGCAGGTGGGATTACAGGTGCTTGCCACCCCGCCCAGCTAATTGTTTGTGCTTTTTAGTAGAGATGGGGTTTCACCATGCTGGCCAGGCTGGTCATGGACTCCTGACCTCAGGTGATCCACCCGCCTCGGCCTCCCAGGGTGCTGGCATTACAGACGTGAGCCCCTAGCCCAGTGTTACAATTTTTACTTCTGTTTCCTCTGTGCTTTTCTTCCATTTCGTACATGGACCACACTATACTTTCTCCATTTATTTCCATCTAGTATTTTTGTGTATCTATGGATTATCTCTAGTACCGTGTTTATGAGGATTCCATAAACCAGAGCTCCAAAATGCCTTCCTTACACCCTTTCTCTTTCTTCTGCACAATGAGACTGATTTACATCCTACCCCAGATGATCAATAACTTCAATCAGGAAGTTTAGTGTAGCATGCTCTCTACAGAGTTGGGGAGAAAAGTGACATTATCTATTGCATAGCAATGTAAATTCCAAGAATTGGTTTAGAGCTAGAAGGTACCTAATTTAATTCGATTTATCTCTCTTAAAGTATAACATTTTTCTTAGTGATTTTTCTATCAAAAAATTAGTTTGTATATTTCAGAAATATCACATTTTGGCAATGATAGTACACACTACTTTTTGTGCTAAAAAAATTAGCTACAATTAAAATGTTATCACCTCTCTGTGGCCTTAAAAGTACATAGACTATTAATTGTTGAAGCTATTTTGTCCCCTTAGACTTGTTCAACAACTTTAGAAAGTTTTTAGTAATAGGCAAACTTCTTATTAAAATCTTTTTGTTCTAGTGTTTAAGCCAGGATCCTATTGCAAAGCAGATGGCATTCATGAGCTGATTTTTACAAGAATATGCTTTGCTTCACTGATTGCTGTTTTGATAGCTATTTTTAAAATTTTTGGAATCCTTTAATGTCTATTTCTGAAAGTAATTTCCATAACCTAAATTGAGAAATTGTATTTCTGTCAATTCTTCCAGAGTATAATGATTTAAGAAATAATGGCTCTGGTGGCCAAATGTGATTTGAATAATAATAATATTTATTAGGGGTTATTTTTCATTATTCTCTTTGAAAAGCAATATAAGAAAGCAGTCTACTAAAACTAACTTTAAAACTGTTTTATAATGGTGGTATTTATGTATGTCAGAAAAAAATCATATATTAAAGATTAGCTTTGTAAATAATAGAAGCCTCATCTTTCTATAGCTCTTACCTTCTTCATTACTAATGATTTTCTCATGATATTTCTTCTTGATTAAAATATTGCATTTTAACATCCAACTGTTTTAAAATTAAAATACAAAGTATTTTGAAGTATTTTTCAAAATAAATGGCAGTAAAATAATTTATGGTCATTAGTAATTGGAAAGATATTATTTAAAAAATCAATTAAAACAAATGTACACAGATATACAAATGTCAATCAGTCAAAACCAGAAAATTTTTAGATTGATCTCAGCAATTTAGTATTCGGTAGTTAACATTCCTATTCACTATAATAAATATCTAAGGATTAATTTCAAAAGAAAACTTTTTATAAAGAAGGAAAAGATTTTCAGAAAAAATCAAATCATTTGTGTTATCCTTTCCAGAATCCAAATTTCAAAATATGCAAATTAACATGACTGTAAGAAACAAATTATATTCTTATTGTTCATTGAAAGACTTCTGCCAAAAGCATAAAACTAAATATTATGATATGCCAGTTTAACATGGGAGAGTTCTGACTTAATAGAGCGTTGAGTATTACTGAAGCAGTTTAAAACCACAGCACTATTTAACAGTAATTAGCTTCCTATGTATTTCAGCATATTAGTGTCTTAACAGTTCACTACTCTTTCTACTTTGAACAGTTGTGTACTTTATAACTGACTCAAGCAACGATGTGATCTCAGCTGATTGCAACCTCTGCCTCCCAGGTTCAAGTGATTCTCTTGCCTCAGCCTCCCGAATAGCTGGGAATACAGGCACCCGCTGTGATGCCCAGCTAATTTTTGTATTTTTAGTAGAGATAGGGTTTCACCATGTTGGCCAGGCTAGTTTTGAACTCCTGACCTCAAGTGATCCTTCAGCCTTGGCCTCCCAAAGTGTTGGGCTTACAGGCATGAGCCACTGTGCCCAGCCACACTTTTGTATATCTGTTTAAATTTCTAAACATTACTAATTATTTAGGATTCTATATTATGCTAGATTAACTCTTACTGGAAAAAATGAGTAAGCAACTAAAAGGATTATAATATAAAAATTTGGAAAAGTTTTGGGTATATTTTGAGATATAAGGTATGTGACATCACAATTCTAATACTTGTTTGACACTTTCTTAACATATTTAATATTATACCTTATTGATAGGCATATATGCATATACATACATACATTAAAACGATACTTTTATAGTCTCATATAACTAATAAAATATTTTCACATGCAGTTGCTTGGTTGTGATCCAAACCACTTGTTTTCTGTAGGCATTATGTTTCTTTTATTTCATATTTTAAAGAAGAGGCATGTGAAGCCCAGATCAATGTCCTTTGCACACCTGTACCTACCCAACATCAATTTTATTTGCACTAAATAAGACCCCAGTATTAACAGCTTTTTTTCTACTGGTACTATTATGTATTGTGAATTATGTGTAGAGTTTTAATTAGGAGAGAACTTGAACAAGTGTGGTGTGGTAAGTTGAGTCTTTTACTAAATGTTTTAAGTTATTTTTTAAAAATGTGGGTACATAGTGGGTGACTATAGACAGTAACAACGTAATTGTATATTTTAAAATTACATAAAGAAGGTAAGGTGAGTCTTAGATGAACTGGCTAAATAAACTGAGATTCTTTAGCCTGAAGCTTTAAACAGCAAAGGGATTTTCTTCTATTTTAATTTCACCTAAAGAACAAGTTGCAAAGAATCCAAATTAAAGCATTAAAAAAAAGCTTAATGATTGAAAGCAATATAAGAAATCATTCGGGCACAGTGGCTCAAGCCTGTGTAATCCCAGCACTTTGGGAGGCCGAGGTGGGTGGATCACAAGGTCAGGAGATCGAGATCATCCTGGCTAACACGGTGAAACCCCGTCTCTACTAAAAATACAAAAAATTAGCCAGGCGTGGTGGTGAGCACCTGTAGTCCCAGCTACTTGGGAGGCTGAGGCAGGAGAATGGCATGAACCCGGGAGGCGGAGCTTGCAGTGAGCCGAGATCTCGCCACTGCACTCCAGCCTGGGCGACAGAGAGAGACTCTGTCTCAGAAAAAAAAAAAAAAAAAAAAGAAATCATTAATGCAGATTATAGAACTGATGTCTCCTTATATTTTTGGCTAAAAAAAAAAAAAGGAGTACTTCTAATTTTATAAAATGGCAAATAAAAGCTTAGCCTGTGAAGAATGATAAATAACTCTCTTGAGGGAGTAAAAGTTCATTAAAAATAGATTTGAAGCTAAAGATGATTATCCTTGCCATTCCCTCTTCCTTTCTTTCCAATCAAATGATTAAATATAAATGTGTGAAAAAATACAAATATTGTTTTAGCTCTCCAATAAATCGTTTTAACTACATGAATAAATTAATAGTTTGGATCAAATCTAAATTTCTGATCCATTAGAAAGTACTAATTAATGTTCATTGTAAAGAGTTTCAAAATACTTTATCAAGGAGTCAACATCACAACATTAATTTTTCCTTTTGACAGGAATAAATGTGCATAAATTTATCCAGTGTGACACATATTAAAATGATAGAAATCATTCTGATAAAAACAACAATGGTGTCGTATTTAGAAAAACCTCTGCTGGTCCTTTCAATCAGTTCACTTGTGGCAGGAGTTGAGCCTATAAATGCTCACTGAACTGCACACCAACTAACAAGCTCAGATTTCATTGATTATCCATTTGGAAAATTATCTAATCGGCCATTCATTTATACATCCATTCTCATGGCATTGGATGTGTAGAGAAATGAGAATTGAAAGGAAAAGTTAACCTCTTAAAATGACATTTAGTAAAAATGTTTTCATTTTAATACAAGTCCATAGGCTTTAACTTCTAGAGGACTGAGTAAAATATTTCTTGTCCCTGATTTAATTTAATTTACCATCTTTTAATCAAAAGTGAATAGTATTGTCTTCTAAAGAACTAAATGTTTCTGCAGTTTACATGAAATAAAGGCCATGTTCAGGCACTTTCAAAAAAATCTTTGTTATCTAATTTTAAGGGAGCTATTTCACATGGTTTAGGTTTATGAGAACAAATATTTCTTCTTCATAAAAATATGTATTTATATTTACATATTTATATATAATAAAAACATATTTTATATATATTTCCAGTGGAAAATATATCTATATCTATTTATCTCTATATATATGTTTATATTTCCAGTGGAAAATATATATTTATATTTCCAGTGGGAAAAAGAAATATATATATATATTTTCTTTTCAGTGGAAAAAAATATATATATATTTCCAGTGGGAAAAATATATATATATTTCCAGTGGAAAAAATATATATATATTTCCACACACACATATCCCTGAACTATTTTAATGTCATATTCCAAGGTTGTATTCTAGGCTAAGGGATAATCAATAAACAAGAAACAAAACACAGTAGAGATTACTGTAATTTTGAGCTTAGGGATTTCCAGACTGTAAACTTAAAATATATTTACTTCAACATAATTTAGTGAAGGCTTTGTGTCACTATTAAAATTCTCATATTTACCATGGCTTTTGATAGGTAACTATTTAATCATTCTTCAAATTGCTAATGATCTGATGCTTTAGAAAATACATCATATAGCAATCATAATTCTAATACCCCATGTCCAGAAATGTAAAATAATTAGAGATTTACATTTTGCAGCATTTAAAATAAAGTTAAATTTATTCTGATGACAGTGCCAATAAGTAAATTTTTTATAGAAGCATTAGAATCACTACAGTCTCTCTTTATGGACCAGTGATTTGCTGTAAGAATGGAAAGGTTCACGGGCAGACAGTATTGCAACATTCGGCATCCAGAGTACAAAGGAATGACTGCTGAAAAGAAAAAGGGGAATATACATTTTATTATTTTTAATTTACATTTACGTTTTAAGACAAGTTTTCATGTTAATTCTTGGAAATTATTGTTAACCTGTTACTCTGCTTCAGACTACCCACTTCAGCTATTTAACACATTTTCCGTTAAAGGAATATATCGTTATCTCATTGTAGCATATTAGAACTGTAAATGATTTTGCCCTTTGAAAAAGGAAACAACATTAGGTAGCCATACATAACGTTTAGTATCTGAGTCCAACAGCACCATATAAAAGTTAAATGGTATAAAATGAGAAAATAAGAGCTATTGATATTCATTTTCAGTGATCTGACCTGTTATTTTCATCCTTAAGTTATCATGTTTTAGTAATAGTCTTTAAGTAAATGTTTTTAAATTTCTTCATTGTTTCTCCTTATGCTCACTGGTCATCAGGCCTTCCTTCAACCTAGCTAAGATCATATAGGCAAAAGCTGCCCCAATAAGTTTTTGAAATAGGGACTACAAAAAGGGTGGTTTTAAATTTTAGTAATAACTTGACATTGAGAGACTAAAAGGAAGAGAAAAAGGAGGCCATCTGTACCTTTAAGCATTTTCGTTTCTACTAGAAAAATAACCAAGAAAATATAATGTTGAATGACACAACAAACCAGTTAAAAAATACATGTATAGCAATGTGCCTTTCTAACAAACATGGAAAAACTTAGAATTATAGTGTCTTGCTTCTAAGACATGTGCTTTAAATATTATACCCTTGTAGTTAATAAATATTTCACTTTACAACAATGAAATGTCAAAATGTAATATATTCTTTAAAGCAGATTAAACATTTCTGTATTTCTTACTGATGTTTTGTTCCAAGTCTTCATAGTCCTTTGAAGAGAATGGCTCTTGCATTTAAATGTCTAGCATGGCCCATGATGCTTTCTGTTGTTTTCAAAGCTGTGACTCTTAAATGTCCTATCATTGACCTTGTCATCCAAATAGACCTTAGGTACGTATCTACAAGTAGTAGAAGATAACTTTGTTGGTTGGGCTCTGTAACTCAAAATACCCATTAGGAAAGTTCTCGGATTTGGAATCTAATGTGGAGATACCTTCATGTGTTTAAAAAGGGAGAATACCTATCGTTATTTTAGTCTCATAGCAAGAAGGACAAAACATAACCAAAATTTTTTGGTAAATTATTTAATCACACCTTCAACGTATTTAATTCTGTTAATGAAACATGAAAGTAAAGTTTGGGTGGTATTCGTTAATTGTTTGCAATTGAGTCTAGTCTCTCCTTTAATAACAGAGAGACTGAAATAGAACCTGCTGGTGGATAACATTGTAAATATTATAAAAAGGGAAAAACTATTGATTTCTTTTTCATATTTACCTAGCATTGAGCATTTAAAATATGCAATGGGATACTATTGCCAAAATTAGATAAAGTTTCCAAAAGCACATCAGATCATAATTAACTCAGATGAGAAGTACAGTTTATAATATTCTAGTTGGCACTATACCAAAGATTTTGAATAGTTCAGGGAAATAATACAGTTTAGAAATTTGAGGATTTTTATTTTCTACCACTGAAATAACTAAACATATTTTAAAATACTACAGTAGAGTTTATTATTTTATACAAAGTGAGGCACAACATTGTTTGCCAAATGCAAAAAAAAAAAAAACTGTAGTGTGGATGTTAACAGGCATTACCATGAAATGTGACATAAAAACACAATTTTCACAAAAACATGTAGGTTTCAAAAGTAAAAGCATTTTAAAATGTGAATAGGTTTTGTTTATGTCTCAAAATTTGGACAGTAATGATACCTTTTAAAAGACTGCTATTTTAATTGAGGCGAAATTCACACAACATAAAAATAACCATTTAAAAATGAACAATTCAGTGACAAATTCAGTACATTTTAATGTTGTACAATCACCACTACCTCCATCTAGTTCTAAAACATTTTCATCATGCCAAAATAAAATCCTATACCCATTCAGCTGTTACTTTCCATTCCCTTCCTCGCTTAGCCTCTGACAACTACCAGTGTGTTTTTGTCTGTATGGATTTACCTATTCTAGATAAATACAAATGGATTCATACAGTATTCGGCCTTTTGTCATGGGCTTCTCTCACTTCAAATAACATTTTCTATGTTCATCTACTTTGTAGCAAGTATCAGTACTTTATTCCTTTAAATAGTTGAATTCCATTTTATTCTATATGCCACAGTTTGTTTATTCATTCATCTACTAATGAATATATTGGCTATTGGGAATAATGGTTCTATAAATGTTAATACACAAGTATTTGTTTGTGTATCTGTTTACAATTTTAAGGGTATAAGCCTAGGAATAGCTAACTGCTGGATGTTATAGTAATTCCATATTTAACTTTTTGAAGAACTGTCAACCTCTGCCATAGCAGTTGAACCATTTTACATTCCCACCAGCAATGTATAAGGGTTGCAATTTCTCTACATCCTTTCCAATACTTATTTTCCTTTTTAAAATAAATATTATTATAACTATCCTAGTGGATGTGAATTGGTATCTCATTGTGATTATGATTTTCATTCTTCTAATGACTGATGATATTGAACATCTTTTTAGGTGTTTTTTAGCCATTCATATTTCTTATGTGAAGTGACTATTTAAGTCTTTTGACCACTTTTTAATTGGATTGTTTTTCTTTTTGTTGTTTAATTTTTACATATTTGAGAATTTTCTAGTTTTTCTCAATTGATTTCTAGCTTCATTCCATTGTGGTCAAAGAAGGCACTTTGTATGATTTCAACCTTTTAAAATTTATCGAGACTTGTTTTGTGGCCTAACATATGGTCTATCTAGAGACTCTTCCAAGTACACCTGAGAGGAATGTGCACTCTGCTCTTTGGTGAAGTGTTCTATGTGTGTCTACGAGGTCTACTGTTTACAGTGTTGTTCAAGTTCTATATTTCCTAGTGGATCTTCATTTAGATGTTGTATCCAAGCTAGAAAATAGGAGATTATAGGAGAATGAACCAGAACATAACAATGCTTTCTTACTTTACATTAGAACCTTCTTTCTTCATTAAGCACTCTCCTGTTTTCTATTTTTGATTGGATTCCAGAGTTCCAGAAAGGTTGATTCTGTCAGTTTTTGCCAGCTTCATTTTTGCTTTAATAGAGGGATCAATTCTTGAAGTTCTGAACTCTGCCATTTCTATGATCTTACTCCAATTGTGGCATAGATTCTTAATTTATAATTTGCTCTGTCTTCATTGAAATGAAGTTTCACTTTTGGCATAAATGTAATAAGTGATAGCTTACCCATTTCACTTTTAGTTTCGTGTGAAAATGTAGTTAAGTTTATTAAACTTATCTTTGTGTAGATGTAGATTTTTTTAAATATTAAACAAAAGTGTGAACTGTATGTTATAGAGGTTTTTTGTTGCTTTTTTGCTGTGTGAAAAGCAACATACAAAACTGCATTTGATTCTTAATATAATAGTAATTATAATAACAGGATTTTATGGGTGTTTCCTATATCCAAGCAAACTACTAGATACTTAGCTCATTTTATCTTTGCAGCAAACCAATGAAGTATAGGTATTTGATCTTTAATTTGCAAAGTCAAAAACTGAGAATAAAGAACATTGAGTTGTTGAAGGCTATCCTGAACAAGTTGCAAAGACATGATTAAATTTGTATGTCTCAGTGCAAATCCTAATTTTTTTTTTTTTTTTAGTATACCTGGCTGCTTGCTTCCTGGTCATTCTATGTATGGTCTTACCTACATTTTTTCTAATGAGTCATTATTAGATTAGATGGTGAAGTCCAAGGATTGTCCTTATTTTAGGAAAGGCATTTAGCTTATGAATTTTTGAACCCTTATATGAAAAAATCATAATTTTCATTGACTTTTCATAAGCATATTTGGTAATATAATATGCATGTTAAAATATTACAGACTTTCTAATCAAAACGAATTTTGAGTGATACTCTTAGAGAATTATGGCTTTTGTTATTAAGAAATGTATACTATGATAACAATTAGCCATTTATCATAATATCTACCATTTATGAATGCTTACTAGTAGTACTTTTATGTAAGTGCTATTATATAAAAATATATTTTATCAATTGAAAATAGTTGTTGTTTATGGTTAGAAATATATCTATATCTATTTTCTGTTTCTCTTAGTGCAAAGACAGGTGGACATAGATAAATACAAATCTAGAGATCTTGACTTTGTAGGTAACATTCCATATAATTTTTTTCCTAGACATGCTCTGAAATTTTCTGAAGCTTTGAAGCCACCATACTGTAGAACTGGAAAGCTAGATGAAATCTCAACACTGCAGTTTCATATTAGAAGACATACTTGTCAAGCAGTCATAAATTTAAGAAAACAATTATTATATGTTTTCATCTTAAGTTAAAATAAATATCGTTAGAATAAAGATATATATTACCACTTAATCAAATTTATGTTACAGTTGTCATCATGGCAGTTTGATTACTAAACTACACAAACAAATATTTAGATTATTTGAGGTATCAAATGAAGCCTAGGTGAGTGGATCCATACACAGTTTAATTAATATACTAGAATTAGTTTTATTTAGAATACTTATCTTGCTGAATGTGATCATTTGCCTTGATCCTTTTTCCAGGATTTCAAGAAACACAGCCCCAGCTAAAGAAATGATAATCATTAGCGACCTATGAGAGTCACAGAGAACATCTCGATGGCTTTGAATGTCTATCATAAACTGGTCCTCTGTGTATAAGAACATTCTAAATAATTTTGCCCATAAAAATCTTTAATAATGATAGTTTGTAAAGGTTATATTTTAATATTACATCATATGCAAAGACAACTCAATGTAATAGCTACCTTCTATAAAATAAAATCTCACTTGCCTTAATTGGCAAGTGAGGTAAACATATGTAATGATTTCAGAGAGCTACTACACCAAACCCAACAAATATTGATCTCATCATATGACATTCTATCATTAGAGATTCATTTCTCTGAGTAATCTTAAGGCACCACATTAAAGTTTACATATTCTTGAGAGGGATCTGATTTTCAGCCTTTATGAGGGAAAATTCACTTGTAAAGACAGAAGAATCACAGAAAGATCAAAGGAGAACTTTTGGCCTTGGCCTTATTTTGACAAAGGGCCTCAAAATCTATGTTTCTTATGTTATCTCCAAGTATAAGTCATTACATGTTTTTATTTGTGTGTGTTTAAAAGCATAAATGTTCAATGTCAGCATTGAAAATATATCATCATTTTGTAACCTTATCTGCAGCATTTCTTCATTTCTTATATATTAGGAATATAAAAAAAAATGGACTGGACCACTCAATGCCAGTGAGCCCTGCATTTGTTGCTTTAGCCATGCATGTAAGGGTGATGCTGTGAAGGCTGAAGACTGTTCAGGAAATAGGAAGACCTAAAAAGACATTTTTCCCACAGCAAGCTGTTTTCTCAAATTCCTATTTTTTCTGAAAGTACCCAGTATAAGGAACACTTAGAATAATTTTCACTGAAAAAAAAAAACCTGACCTTCCAGAAAATGGAAAACCTCAGGGTATACTTCAAAAGACAGAAGTGCTGAGTTTTCAACTAAAATCTTGAAGTACTATTACAACAAGGAGGTGTTCCTTTGCTGTTTAATTAACAACCTAATAAATTATTCTCATTTCTTGGAAACAACTCGAAGACTAGTCCAATCTAACCTGATAGGAACTGTCAGCCAGGAAAGAAAACTGAGGCAGTAATTCAGAGAGGGTCCTGCTGGCTCTAAAGTGAGTCGTTTCTGGATCTTGAATGAGGGCTTTGCAACAGAAAATAACCTAGAAAGGTAAGGTGAAGGAATAATGGAGAATGTACCAATTAACTGTCTCTTCAGGGAGAACTTGTCAGAATAAATGGACTGTCAAAAAAATACAAAACCAAATCATATTCAAGACGAACAGACATATATGTAGGAGTTCAATAAGATGGGAAAGGCCAATGAGCATATTAGTTTTCTATTACGTGTAACAAATTACCCCGAAACTTGTTTTAAAAAAAATGAAATATAAAAGAAATCATAAAGAACCTAAGGATGTTTGTTTTTTCTCTCCAAGAATATATTTGCATTAACAGTGCAATCTAGCATGTTTCATCTACAGGCATACTTGTCATGTGACACCACCTTTGTGTAGTAAAAGTCATCAGAAGTCCTTCCAGATCCTGAATGACTTCAACATCTGTGATGATGATGATCCCACACCCAGTTTTTCTGTTTCTTCACTTTCTTAAAGCTCATCTACCATAATTATTACTTCTCCTTCATGTTGTTCATCCATTCCCACAAATGCCCTCTGAAATTACCTGAAAATTATTTAACTCATAAATCATACATGGCAATAACATGTAAACATTCTATCTCAGAACTTGCTCACTAGTGTACCTCCCTTATATTTGTCCTTCAAGTCCATCCTTATTTTATTCCATTGAAAGTTCTACTTTGCCTGTGTTTATCAACCTTCCTATATACACCACTTTTATGATCCAAGGTTCAGGTTTACCACAACAAACCTTTTGCTATTACTGTAATTTATCTCACAGCCCTGGAAACAAATTTACCCTGAATGAATCCAAATAGCAGCCACTTTCTTATCTACATCTTGCCAGGATGTAAATTAGAAGACCCACAAGTGGAAATATTAACTAAAAGTTCAGAGAGCCATGTACTCAATCAGACCATCCACCTGCTAAGCCTTCCTCCTACAAGGTTTAACTACTCAGTTTCCTTTCTCATTGTCTACTCTGCTGAAATCCCTGATAACTGCTGCCTTGATCACAGTGGATAAATATACTTCCTACATCACAGTGAAGACATAAGCTTTCTCAAATTTTAGCCACTGAATATGCCATCATTGTATATCATTTTAAGGAGTACTCTTTGATTCTGCCCTCTACCACATACTTCACTTGTAATCAATCATAAAATCAATTCATGTTACATTGTAGACAGCTTCTGTATGGTTCCTAATCAACCTTATATCCTTGTATTTATGCCCTCGTGGAGTCCCCTCTCTTTAAGTGAGGGCTGGACTTAATAACTTGGTTCTAATGAGTACAATATGAAATAAATGATGGGCTGTCAATTCCAAAATTAGGTTACAAAAGACTATTGCTCTCATCTTGCTTGCGCTGTTCTTCTTGCCATCTTGCTTATATGCTTTGATAAACAAGCCCCCATATTCTGAATTGCTCTACAAAGGTCCACATAGAAAGTAACAAGGGAAGCTAATAAGGAACTGAAGCCCCCAGTCCAACAGTCTTCCCGTGTCCAAATCCTGCCAACAACCACATGAGCGAGCTTAGAAGTAGTCTTCCTTAGTCAAGACCTCAGATGATAACTTCAATGGCAACTTGTTTGCAGGCTTGTGAGAAACCATGAGCAAGAGGACACAGCTAAACCATGCCCGGATTGCTGACCCACAGAAAATGTAAATATTGTTGTTTTAAGCCACTAAATTTTGAGGTGATTTGTTATACCTTAGCCTGTGTTTGATAATTGACACACTCTATCACCTAAAATGCTCTGCTGAATAGCATGATTACCAAAATGCTTCTCCTCAAATCTCTTCATTTCCCCAATTCAAATCTTATATGCCATGCAGTGCAAACTTGAAGTTACTTAATTTTGCTCTGCCTAAATTTACTCATTTATAAATTGAAGGTAATATTAGTACTGGGCCTTATATTGTTACTATATTTTAAAATAAGTTAATATAAGTAAAATAATGAGAACAAATCCTGAAATCCTTAGTCTTTTATATGTCTTAGCTGTAATTCCTTGATACCACTCTGTTTTCAAAAGTGCATCAGTCTTTTTCTCCCAGACCATTAAAAGGCTCTTAATTTGTTTTCTTTTATCTCTGTTCCCATCCTATGCATTCTGTAGTGCAGCCAGATATAACTTTTCGTATATAAATTTATTGGCCCATTCATTCCTGTTCAATGGTGTTCCATAGAAATTATGTTGAATCTACAAGTTATCAATACGGATACGGCTTGCAGGAACCTTCCTACCTTTCTAGACCCATCACATATCATTAGTGGAATCCCAAACGAGCCAAAAGATTAATGAAACATTTTTTGACTTTAAGTATCATGAGATAAAGAGCACATAACCTAGTAACTGTAGCTTCAAAAAGGTATTATCTGGGTGTGTTTGAAAAACAAATTACATGAGTCAGAAACCAGGGTTCTAATTTTTTAGGTAAGAAATTATCTACCAAAGAAATCAGAGTTCATGCATTCTATTATAACCTCTTTGAACATTAGTTTCTACTTTTGTAGAAATGAATTGAGTGTTTTTGTGTTATGCTAACATTTACCTCTTGGATAATTTGGTATTATTCAGAATTTTTAGTAAGTTTTGAACCATTAATAATAGTAAAATTCTGCCAACTACGTCTTCTAATAAATACATATTATGTTGTCATTTCTGAACTTCAAATCTTCAGTGACCTCTTGCTTATTTGATAAAGTCTAAAATTTGCATGACATTCAAGGCCCTAGATGGTCTGATATATCACTCTATAGTTTCCCCTCCTAATGCTGTTTCTCCCTCCCTCCGCACAGGCTTCTACACTGTGCAGTAGACATTATAGGTCCTGGGACATACATGTACTTGTGTTTTCATTTATTTGTCCATGTGTCCTGCCACCAGGAAATCCCTCACCTGTAGCCCTTGTGATTTCCTTCTTAGTACTTAGAACTACATACAGGTTGTCTCCTAGATGACTTATATGCTTCAGCTCAATCTGAGATTCACACTCCTTCCTCTGCATTCTCTAAGATCCAGATAGAAGCTTTTATTATAAAGTTTATCATGTTAAATTAAAGTTCCTAGCAAAACAACTCTATTACTTTTTCTAAGCTCTGAAAGCTGCATGAAGGTAGAAGCAATACCAAGGTCATTCATCTTTGTGTCATAATGACCTAGCCCAGAACATGGTACCAAATAGAGAATTAGTAAATATTTATTAGACGAATGGACAGAAGGAGAATTAGAATTCACTAATCCTAAATAGCTGAAGTAGTGAATTAGAATTCGCTAATCCTAAATAGGTTAATATTAGACTACACAATACTTCCAGCTCATTTTATACAATAATAGTAGTTTTTGAACATATTTCTTAGAAATTTAGGAAATACATATTTAGAAAACAAGGATTGATGGCTTGAGAAATATCATATATATCAAGGAAGTTAAAAATAAGTTTTATATTTATGTTTTTTAAATTTTTTCTCATAGTTATGGCTTACTTCCCCCAACTCTTTAAATTAGCATTGATTTTATGTATCAGATACGAATGCGTTTTCTTAACACATGTTTATTTTTTAAAATATGCTAATGTAGAAATTTGCATTGTAGATTATTTTGATTTTTTTATTTGAGCTTTAAATAAATCATATTGTACTTAAACTTGAGCAATAACATTAGGCAAACATAGATTAAGTCCCAGCACTGCCACTTATGAGTGATGCAAGTTTGGCTAAGTTATATACTGCCTCTAAGGTTATCAGTATCTGAAACCTGGAATTAATAATAGTTCCTCTCTAATAAGGTTGTATTAGAGATTGATAAGATATTATGTATGAAACTGCTAATAATGCTTACTACATGGTAAGCTTTGATGTATTTTAAATCTTAATCTTTTAGTTATTACTGCTGAAATAATTTATTATCCCCCATTAAATAATATCATTATATAAAGGCCTTATCAGCTTTCCCTTCTCTCTTATATGTCCTCAATTACTTCTCTTTCTTGCTCTTGACCCTTAGACTGTTTCTTACTATGCCTCTTTTCCCTAAAAACTACTCTTTCTCAGAAGTCTCACCTTCAGACAACTACCTTGTATCTCAGTTAGCAAGCCGTAGAGTTCATCCTCTCTGGTTTTACATTCTCTCTTATCATTTATTCTTTAACCTAGTGTAATTGTTCTGCAGAAACCACTGTTCCCAGGATTACCAATGGCTTTCTAAATGGTAAGCCAAAAGCTGTGTCTAACTGCCTTTTCATGACACCTGTATAGTATGTGGTATGGATGAGCAATTACATCTTGATTCCACCACCTGTGTTTCCCATAGCTTCTCGATTGCTCCATTTCAGAATTATCTTACTTTTGTTTCTATACCCATGTTTAAAATATTTCTCTTTCTGGCCGGGCGCGGTGGCTCATGCCTGTAATCCCAGCATTTTGGGAGGCCGAGGCGGGTGGATTACCTGAGGTCAGGAGTTCGAGACCAACATGGTGAAACCCTGTCTCTACTAAAAATACAAAAAAAATTAGCCAAGTGTGGTGGCAGGTGCCTGTAATCCCAGCTACTCAGGAGGCTAAGGCAGGAGCATCACTTGAACCTGTGAGGTGGAGGTCACGCCACTGCACTCCAGCCTGGGCAAACAGGGCGAGACTCTGACTCAAAAAAAAAACCAAAAACAAAAATCTCTTTTATGTGCCAGTTATTTTCATTGCATCATTTTAAATATTTTCATTTATTTTTATTACTTTTTTCTGTCTCTAAGCAGTTTCTTAACAGACCTGTGTAGTTTTGCTAGTACTTCGTAAACTTGAAGTGAATGGATACTGTTATATAAAGATTATCTGCAAATTGACCTAAATCACTGACAAAAATATAATTCATATTATTTATTACATTAATCCTTTTAGTAATGTAGTAGGCTTTATTGCAAGGGCATTCTTTTGTTTAAACATTTGCTTCAAGTACATATAGCAAACACTTGAATGCCTAGTCTATGCTAATCACAATATTATGGGACATCAATTAAAAGAACAATTAGAAACCTGTCTATATTATTCAATAATGCTATTCTAAATTATAAATTGTATATGTTTTTAAATTGGTTAGCATGGCTTTCCTCTACTCACCCACAAAGAAATAGTATTATGCTAACTGAAATAATTTGCCCATGCATATGAAGACTGCTTTTACACACATAGATAAATGAATAAATAAATTTTAGTTAAATTAGACTCAAATTTAATTAATGATTTTTACAGTTGAACAGTAAATTCAGATCACCCCTCCCATTTTTTGACGCTAACAGCAAATGAACTATGGCATTGCTTTGAACCTTGGTCTATATATCCTAGCTAAAATTATAGTATGCACTTGAAAACAGGTATAAAATGCTTACAACTGAATATGTTGAAAATATATATTTATGTAGGGAATGCAATATAAGTGCCTAGTAAAGAAATATTAATTGATGTGTGTAAAGATATAGTGCAAGAATGAATAAGCAGTGAGATTATGAGCAATTTTACTAAAGTGAGATTTAAAAGACCATGATGAGAAGAAAGAATAAGCAAGATGGGTTTTTGTGAGCTTTCACCAGATCCTTGAAATCCTGGCAAAACCATTTGGATGCCATATAATCATCAGTAAAGAAACTTGGAGAAAAAGAAAAAGGATTGATATGCTGATTGTGGTCTCGCAGAGATAGCCAAGTGTAAGGGCACTCTCTAGAAAGCTATTTTCATTTTCCAGTTATGAAATGACAAGGCTCCAGACTGAAAATTCAAAAACACGAATGCATACATGAATTGTTCTAGGAAAGAGCAAGAACCTCTGATTTACACATAGAATGATAATTAACAAATTGATTTAAAAAATAGTGGTTATCTCATGAAGGCGAAATAACCAAGGATCGTATGTGTGATAAGTACTTTAAACCCACGCTAATTATATAAATATTAAAAGTTATAGATGAAAACCCAAAGGCAGTGTACAATTGGTCCTAATTTTCTTATGGTGCTGGATCTGCCATTTGACAAAAATGAGTATCCGAAAGAATTCATCTTTTTCTAAAGCACTCTCTTGTTACAGAATGCGAATGCTCCTCTTGAACTCTTTATATGTATGATAGTTGAATAAAGTAGTTGACAGACAGGAAAAAAGAAACCTAAATATTTTGTCTGTTAAGCAGAACTATATTCAGGAACCATATGAACAGGATATATTTTGTTCCCTTTGTTGTAGTATAGCCATCTGATTTCATACGAAGGAAGGAAGCAAAAGGAAGGGAGGGAAGGATGGAAAGAGGGAGGGAGAAAAATGTACACGTACATTCATATATCAAAAAATGCTCACCTCAAAAAAACTTTTGAAAGGGCCTTCCAAAACATTTTATACAGACTTTAGGAAAGAAAAGAAATTAATCTCTTTTAGACTTTCCAGAAAATATAATACAATAAATGTCACACAGACTGGCATCTCTAATGCTTCTGTCCAGTGAGGTAGAAACTAGTTTTCTACTTGACTGCTCAGCCAAAGAGCAATGACTTTAAGCAAGAAAACAAAAC
This sequence comes from Pongo abelii, assembly GCF_028885655.2. NCBI lineage: Eukaryota > Metazoa > Chordata > Mammalia > Primates > Hominidae > Pongo > Pongo abelii. Next base: position 93,588,274 of record NC_071991.2, read on the forward strand.
AAACTGGGACAAGAGGTGCATTAAGGAAAAGCTTAGAGATGTCTGATGAAACACTGAATGCCGTTTACACAATATCAATTAGAGAATTGTTTTATGTATTACTGGACTTTGATAAATAACTTATACATGTACAACTTTTAAATATGTTCTATTACTTTTGTTTTTATTCTATTATTAATAGGGTCCTGTAATTTAGTTTCTCACATTTTTTGCCACTAGAATCTTACAATTAGAGAAAAACTACCTTTAAAAAATTTTTCAATTATTTTCATAAATGGCAAATTGTTTCATGGCAGTAGAGATTCAAGACTGTTTATGAATAAAGATGTCTATAATTTTTAATACCTCAAACATAGTCCCATAGTGATGATACTGCTACTTATACATTGCCTCGATTCATAGAAACAATTATTAAACTATTTCACAATACTCTAATTGAAGAATTTGATGGTCTTGTTTTCTACATGCAAGACACTGTGCCCTATTACATTGCTAATGGATTTCAAACATTTTATTCATGTTGAAAGTATTTTTTTACGAATGGTATTTAGAATTTCCTTATTCACAGATCACTCCTCTGTTATCTTTCCTATTTTTGTATGCCTTGAAGCAATAGGATGGTGGTGGCTCACACCTATAATCCCAACAACTGGGGCAGCCAAGGTGGGAGGATCTCTTGAGCCCAGGAGTTTGAGACCAGCCAGGGCAACATAGTGAGACCCTGTCTCTACAAAAATAAAAATAAAAATTAGCTAGGCATGGTGGTGCACACCTGGAGTCCCAGCTACCTCAGAGGCTGAGGTGGGAGGATCACTTGAGTCCAGGTCAAGGCGTGATGAGCCATGATTGCACCACTGCACTTCAGCCTGAGCAACAGAGCAAGAGCTTGTCTCAAAAAAAAAAAAAAAAAAAAAAAAAGCAACAAAAATTCTTGACCTTTTGCACGAAACATGTATGTTTTATCTCCAAAGAGGGTAGAAGCAGAGGATAGAGGGATGGTGCTTAATAATGGGTCTATTTTGGTAACACGTTACTAATGGTATTGTGTGTAAGATAGACTGCTGAATATTTCTATATTTAACTGTGATTTTATCTAAAAACAGGAAGCTACTGCTGTTGGAGTGCAGGTGGGGACCCCTAGAAGGTGTATTGCTGTTTTCATTGACATTTCATAGAGTGAAACTCTGCTTCCAGTCTATTTAAAGGGAAGGATGTGTAAAGGGATGTTTCCTAATTTGTAGCCTTATGCCTGCCTTACAGCTTCATCATCCTCTCCCAACCTAAATTTCTAAAATCAAAGGAATATGTTAATTCCTTTACTGCACTATATTTATATATTTTAAAGACCTCTCGTTTGGAGAGGAAAAAAAAATACCCTGCATATTTCACTTCCCTTCCCAATGCTTAAGAGGCATAAATAGATCTTTTTAGATGTTTTTTACACCCTAAAAAGAATGAATGGCCAAGAGCAGAGCAGAAGAAAATAAAGTCAGAGAGGAGTATCGTATGTATAAGTATTACTCTTCTTACCAAGGTAAAGAAAAGGCTTATTCTTGTATTCAAAGTCAGTGCAGTTCCTGGATGAAGAGAGTTGAAATAAAATGGGACAAATGACCCTAAGAGCAATTTCCATTCTCAAGTTCCCTTTAATTTATTGTACAGTTAGAGGGAGGAGACCATGTCTTATTCATCATTTTAATCTCAGTATTTAGTACAGTGAACAGTATGTAAATGTCTGTTGTTCATTAAAAATGTTTCCATCTATTTTTTAACTTTTTTTAAGCTATCAGATTTTTTTGTTCTAATTCCTTTTTTTCTTAAGTTATTTTTAAGATAGCAGGAGTTTCTTGAATTTTAAAATTAAGCTTAGCTATGCACCTGATCTTTAGTGATTCTGGTATTTAATTTCTCAAACTAAACAATTACTTTCTTTTTTAAGGTTTTAATCTCTTTTCAATTACATCATTGATCCTTCTTATAAACTTAGAATAACAGAATATTTTAACAACATACTAGGACTTACATAATTTTTCAGTCAGACTGGCAGTTCCTTACACTCAAACTTTTCCATAATTATTGCAGTCGTGGACAATTTTTCAAGATTTTTATGGGGTTAAGCTAGAAGGATTAATCTTCTTCGCTGAGTATGCTCATTGTTGTAATTGTAGGCACCTTGTGTTTTTCTTCCTGTGTTCTAATAAAACTGTATTCTTAAAATAGCTAGTTGAATACCTTTTGAATATTAGTTTGTGATAATTTAATAGTTAAGAATTTTTCTATACAATAAAGGGGATTAATTTTAGGGTCCTAAGAATTTATAACAAGGCAAGATAATCAGGTACATTCCTATCCTTATTAATTTTCTCCTGTCATTACCATAACCTAGAATGTATCTTTTTCATTTACCCTTTATTCCATCCAGTTCTCTTTTCAAGGCACTATTTAATTTCTAGTTACTCTAGGAAGTTAGCCTTTTCCCATTCAGAGTAAGGCACTATGATAAACAAATAGTAGGATTCTCATCATCAATAAATATGTTAATTAACAATCGATCAGGATTTTCTGCCTGAGGACATTATCTAGTATATCACGTGCATGAGTGTCTTCCAGCAAGGGCTATTTTTCCTTCCAGGAGACATTTGCCAATGCATGGTGACATTTTTGATTGACATGGTATACTGATGGTATCTAGGGGGTACAAGCCAGAGATGCAACTAAGCATCTAACAATATAGAATCATCTGGTCCAAAATGCCACTACTGTCAAGGATGAGAAAGATTTATTAATTACCTATGTTGATGCTGGACCACAAACAGCCATGGTTGGAACGTGAATCCCTGACAAATTTTATTACTACTTTCCATCCTTATGGCCAAAACTATGTTGCTGGCTGTCATGGGAAGACATTAAATGTTCTGCGGAAGCACTGCTAGAATATATCTATTGCTTCTATGTTATCTACATGGAGTGCGACATTATAATTAAAGAAAATTAAATTGAGCTGTCACAATTTTCTCTTTGACAGAGCCACACTGATTGCTACCTAACATACTGCATTAGAAATCATTGTCAGTGATTGCACATTTACAGTTTGAAGGTTTGCCCTGGAATTTCACATGGTATTGGAGTTAATTTGACTGGTATGTAATAACCAGTGTTGCTTGTTCCATCAGTTAAAGAAGAAAATGAATAAAGATTTTAATATATAGTTAGCTTTTGAACTTTTTTTTCTGTATTTGCTCTTCCATTTTTCCTCTCTCTGTTGGCATACAGCATTCTCTGGATGTGTTTCCATCTCACAGGAATTAAGGCATCACTAGCCCTAAATGAAACCAGATTATCCTTCATGTTTTTCAAAAAATTAAGTTTCTTATTTGCCCTGCACTTAGAATACATTCTCCTGTTTAAATACCATCCATTCTTTAAGAACCAGGCTTCCTGTTATATCTTAATCCATCATTCTCTCTTATCCAGTTCCCAATACATATGCATAATTATATACTCGTCTAACTCACCTTAGTCATGTTATATGGAAAACCTCTTAAGGAGTATGTATCAAAATATCTTGTTTACTGATAATTTTTTGTGGAATTATGCTGTTTGAAAAAGAATCCACATCTCCACCATCTAAATAAAGGGCCTACATACGAATATTTCCTGCTTAGTTGAGAGAACAAACGTAAAAATCCAAGATATTATTATGATGAACATTTATTTCTGACAGTAGGTATGGCTTTCTGTACGTATAAAATGAAATATATATTGCTGTCTCTCTAGCAGTACAATGGTTTTAGAGTGGTTTAGAAGTATATCTTTGATATTGACACTGAGAGCTATTTAGCAAAAGATTGAGGTAGTTCGTTTTTTTTCTTTCCAACTTCTATTTTAGGTTCAGAGGGTACATGTGCAGGTTTGTTACATGGGTAAATTGCATGTCACAGGGGTTTGGACTACAGATTATTTCTTCACCCAGGTAACGAGCATAGTACCTGATAGCTAGTTTTTCGATCACCACTCTTCTCCCACTCTCCACCCTCAAGTAGACCCCAGTGTCTATTGTTGCCTTCTTTGTATCCATGTGTACTCAATGTTTAAATCCCACTTATAGGTGACAACATATGGTGTTTGGTTTTCTGTTCCTGCATTAATTCACTTAGGATAATGGCCTTCAGCTCCTTTCATGTTGCTACAAAGGACATGATTTCATTCATTTTTATGGCTGTGTAGTATTTCATGGTATATATGTGCCACATTTTCTTTATCTAGTCTACCATTGATGAACATCTAGCTTGATTCTATGTCTTTGCTGTCGTGAATAGTGCTGTGATGCATATACACATGCGTGAGTCTTTATGGTAGAACGATGTATATTCCTTTGAGTATATACCCAGCAATTCCTTTGCTGGGTCAAATGGTAGTTTTTTGTTTTTTGTTTTTTTTTTCATTTTATTATTTATTATTTTTTTCTTTTTATTATTATTATTATTACACTTTAGGCTCTATGGTAGTTTTTTTTTTAAGTTCTTTGAGAAATCTCCAAACTGCTTTCCACAGTGGCTGAACTAATTTACACTTCCACCAGGAGTGTTTAAGCATTCCTTTTTCTCCACAACCTAGTCAACATCTGTTTTGTTTTGTTTTGTTTTGTTTTGTTTACTTTTTAATAATAGCCATTCTGACTGGTGTAGGATGGTATCTCATTGTGGTTTTGATTTGCATTCCCCTAATGATTACTGATGTTGAGCATTTTTTCATATGCTTGTTAGCTATATGTATGTCTTTTGAGAAATGTCTACTTATGCCCTTTGCCCATTTTTTAATAAGATTGTTTGTGTGTTTTTTTGTTAAGTGCCTTATAGGTTCTGGATAATAGACCTTTGTCAGATGTATAGTGTGCAGATATTTTCTCCAGTTTTATAGATTTTCTGTCACTCTGTTGATAGTTTTTTTGCTGTGCAGAAGCTCTTTAGTTAGTTCCCACTTGTCCACTTTTGTTCTTACTGCAATTGTTTTCAGAGTCTTCATCATGAAATCTTTGCCAAGTCTTATGTTCAGAATTGCATTTCCTAGGTTTTCTTCTAGGGTTTTTATAGTTTTAGGTTTTATATTTAAGTTTTCACTCCATCTTGAATTGATTTCTGTATATGGTGTAAGGAAAGGGTCCAGTTTCAATCTTTGGCATGTGGCTAACCAGTTTTCCTAGCACCATTTATTGAATAAGGAGTCATTTCTCCTTTGCTAGTTATTGTCAACTTTGTTGAAGATCAGATGGCTGTAAGTGTGCAACTTTATTTCTGGGTTCTATATTCTGTTCCATTGTTGTATGTGTCTGTTTTTGTACCCGTTTCATGCTGTTTTGTTTACTATAACCTTGTAGTATAAAGTTGGATAGTATAATGCCTCTAGCTTTGTTTTTGTTTGTTTGTTTTTGCTTAGAATTGCTTTAGCTGTTTGAGCTATTTTTTGGTTCCATGTGAATTTTAGAATAGTTTTTTTATAATTCTGTGGAAAATGTTGTTGTTAGTTTGATAGAAATACCATGGAATCTATACATTGCTTTGGGCAGTATGGTGAGGTAGTTTCTTCAAACAACAATTTCCCAAAAATATTCATAATTTATTAGTTATTTGTGGGCAAAGTGTAGATTTCTTCCATCTAGTGTCTCTTATATCTATGCCTTTAGCATCTAGAGCAATGCATTTTAGAATTATACTTAACAACTATTTGAATACATCAATAAATTGAATGTTTTCATATTTATTATATATAATACTGGATGAATAATTTTGGTCTAGCATCTAGGACTTTAAATAATAGCCCCTGTGTATTTTTAGTTTTTCAATATTTAAAAAAACTACAGATCTTTCTTTTCTCATCCTCATGTTGAGCTCAGAGAATTCTAACAATGAATTAATGCACATACATGTATTTAAGTCACTTAGGATAGTGTGGCTATGTACTTTACTTATTATTTTCATTAATATTCCTGACACTCCAAAACAAGCAAAATTTCCTTTCCTTTGCCGTATAGAAATGGTATAAATTGCATTATATAAATTAACTTTCCTAAGGAAAATGTTCTTTAAAATTACTTTGGACAGCAAACCTTATCATGAAGGTGATTTGTTTGATAGCTTGATTACCTCATTGATGTTGCAATCTGCAGTTAGTGATTTTTTTCCAGTCTTTCTTAAACCTTTATTCTATTATTAGGGCTCTTTGTTCCCTTCTCTTTGTCTATTTTCACAGCTATTTTAAAATATTTTAAATTTATATATCCAGTATATTTAGTACAATTTGTTTTTCTAGATTAAAGGCACCAGGTCTATCTGAAAACAACTTTTAAGAGCTGGTCAACACAGAAAACCATAGTAAACAACAAGTTTTTTCTAGACTGTCTTGCCATCTTTAGTCATGGCTTCCAGCTACATCATCTTTAATCATAATAAACTTACTTTATGCAATTTTGATCTTTTTAAAATAAATTATGTTGTATTGCTTTTATCTCTGTATTTGGAGTTCTGAACTCTTATTTTATGTTATATTGATTTAATTAGAATTAAATACCTAGTTGAGAGGTTTTTTTTAATTAGAATTAAATACTTAGTTGAGAAGGTTTTATTGTCTTTGTCAGAGTTAGTACTTTTTGAATTATAAGTTGGTAAGACATTACTTCTGTCTTATTATTAAATACTTATTGTATTTCTGTCTTCCCTCTTAAGTGATACTAACCAGTCCTAAAACATAGTACACGCCCCTCACACACATGCTTAGATTTAAATCTGTGGGGTTCTAATGGTTCTATAGTTCAGATCCTCTTTGTATAAGTGTGCCTAGCAAAGTGCTTTGAAGAGAGGAGACATTTAATAAATATCTGTCTAAGTGAATTGAATAGTTACATATTTTAGGGAAAATCTAAAAGAAAATTTATGCTGTGGAGGAAAATTCATGAATGATCATATTTACAATTTAACCAAAAGATGGCAGAAAACGCTAATAAAGGACTGAAGTTTTTCTTTAGGGCTCTTGTATTCTTCCCATATCCTCCTTCATTGTTTAAAATCTATTGCTTTCTCTCAACTAGCCATTAATGCTGTTTGACCCTCTAATAGTTTCTCAGTGGGCATCCAGTCTTCTTTAGCTTTAGAACAAAGATTTATTTCAACCTGTCAATGCAGTTAAAGGCTTGGTTTCTTTGAGCTGAACTATGTTTTAAAACCATTTAAAATAGGGACCAAAATTTTAAAATATGGATTTTCTTGAATGAAACAGATCTCACCACACTGGATCTCTGTTTCTTCATGGCAGCAACATTCTGGAGCTAGCCTTGACAGATGGAACTTAAATTCTCAGGTCAACGCATTCACTCCATTACCTTCTGGCTCCTGCAGGCTTTTGGGTTATAGCCTCTTCAACAGTCAAGTACTCCTCCATTTTCATTCCCAGTAGAACTTTCCTGACATGACCTATTTTTTTTTCTCTTTTTTAAAAATTATACTTTAAGTCCTGGGATACATGTGCAGAATGTGCAGGTTTGTTACTTAGGTATACACGTGCCATGGTGGTTTGCAGCACCCATCAACACATAAGAGCATATGACAAGTATAGTGATTGGTCAGTGTTTGCTCTCTTTTTTCTCACCTAAACACAAGAAGTGCAAGCCTACCTTATACATATGTACAATATATAACTATATGTAATGTGCATTTTGAAAAGAAGTGACTTCCAAGTTCAAATATAGCTTCTAAGCTGGGCTTCTTAGAGACATGAATTTTCAACCATTATTAAGTTCTTTGGACTATGAAAATGTTATCAATGGTTATATTTAAAATTTCTGGTAGTTACCAAACATTAGAATAAAATATTGGTCATATTTTTCATTTCATATTCTCCTCTTTTTATTGCATCTTTGTTAGGCATCACGGTCTTGAGTAACACAATTAAACACCCTTTTGTCAAACCATTTCATAATCATAATCGTGTAGAATAGGTAAACATTTTAAATTTTCAAATTCTTATGCATATGCCAGATCTACCACATACATATTAAGAAAAAACAAATAGTATGTAGTTTTCAGCCTCCTGTTGAACAACATTATAATCAGAGGACTGAAGATGTTTTTGTGGAACAACTTTTTTAAAAACATGACATACCTATGTTAATATTTTTAGTATCAAGAAAATTATTGTAGGATCTTAATTTTTATTTTACTACCATTTAATTTGGCCCATTGATATTCAACATGTTACATGTGTAATTTTTTACAAGTGAAAGAATATGTAAAGATCTAGAATGTGGGTTAATAAAGAAACCATAGTTTTCTATAGAAATGTAGAGTTTTTAAAGGAATTGATATTTAATGGGTGCCTGTAATGTGTACTAAGTATTTTACATAGTTGTCTCACTTGATTTTTATAACAATTCTGTGATTAATTGTGAGTATTTTATAAAATGAAAAGAATTGACAATGAGTAGGAAGAAATAAATGACATGTCAAACAGCTGCCTTGGGGACTTCAGTACCCCATATACGTTGGGATTGCTCTATGAGGAAAAACAAACTACTGCACCAAAGTCACTTTACCTTATTTCAAAGATTCATAACATTTATTCATTTCCATCCAAATATTTTAAGTTTTAGAAACATATAAACTTCAATAAACCTTTAGGATTTTGTTTCATATTATGATGTCTATTAAGGGAACAACTAGTGGGGTTACATGAAGGGAGCAGAAATATGATAACAGAAAACAAATAAAATTTATTAAGGAAATTAATTTGGAAATAATAAAAAGGCAATGAAAGTACAGAGTCTTGGCAAAATGTGATCTAATTAATAAGGCACAATTTTCAGGTACAATATTTATAGACTCTTATTTTTTCTATTTTCTACCCTCAATATTTGGTGACTGGGGGAAAATTGGAGAATTAATGTATTTGGATTATAATAGAAAGAAAAGAAAAGAAAGCATCTTGTAAAGATTATGCAACTGGAAAGCAGAAGACCTGAGATCTAGTTGTAAATGTGCCACTGAATACTTAGGTAACTTGGAGTATATCAGTTCATCAGTTTATTTTAACTATAAGTGCTCAAAGTAATCTCTCATGTCTTTTGATATTCTAAAATTGTATGATTCTCAAGACCTTCAATTCTTAGAAAGCAAGTGTATGACAAATTAACCAAATGAAATGAAAAATATCTGAAAACTCACCAACTTTATACTTTTATCTGATTTTTTAAAAGGTTCCAATGGATTTTTATTGGTCCGTTCTTTTTGCTTCATATGGAAGTTACTAGAGCATTAAAAAGAAACTATACTGCAGGATAATAAAGTCAAAGAAAACCAAATAGTCATGAAAATCTTGAAATATTAAATAGAAAATTAGTCCAGATTATCCCTTTTTTAGGAAAAAAAAGACATTAGATAATTTGAAGATGTAATTTAAAAAATAGGAATGACAGCCACTCTAGGGGGCAAAAGTAGGAATGAGAAGATAGGCGCATTAACATGGTGAATGAACATCTCCAACAAATGTAATTTAAATTTTAGATGGTTAATAAAACCCTCTGGAAATAGAGTCAGTAAATAATCTTATATATATTAATTTAGATGAAAAATGAGTTTTTATAACTGCTAATGTTATAGGAGTTATAATTAACCAATTTATTTAAAAAATTATTTTTCAGTTAATTGTATTTGTGACCAATACTTGAAATTATATGCATATATTTTATTTTATCATGCTGTGATAGCAAAATCATACGTGAAAACATTTTTATTAAATATAATTCATGGAAATTGATTTGGTTTTTATTTTTCTTTATAATAAAGTACTATATTTTGTTTACTTGATTATAGACTAAAGGTTCTCAAACCATGACATCCTCTGGAACCCAGAAAAAAGTTAAAAGAACTCTGCCAAATCCACCTCCTGAGGAGATTTCCACAGGAACTCAATCCACATTCAGCACAATGGGCACAGTTTCCAGGAGAAGGATCTGCAGAACCAACACAATGGCACGAGCCAAGATTCTCCAGGACATAGACAGAGAGCTTGATCTTGTGGAAAGGGAGTCTGCAAAACTTAGAAAGAAACAAGCAGAGCTTGATGAAGAAGAAAAGGAGATTGACGCCAAGCTACGATACCTGGAAATGGGAATTAACAGGAGGAAAGAGGCACTATTAAAGGAGAGAGAAAAGAGAGAACGAGCCTACCTCCAGGGAGTAGCTGAGGATCGTGATTACATGTCTGACAGTGAAGTGAGTAGCACAAGACCAACCCGAATAGAAAGTCAGCATGGCATTGAGCGACCAAGAACTGCTCCCCAAACTGAATTCAGCCAGTTTATACCACCACAAACCCAAACAGAATCTCAACTAGTTCCTCCGACAAGTCCTTACACACAATACCAGTACTCTTCCCCTGCTCTTCCTACCCAAGCACCCACCTCATACACCCAACAATCTCATTTTGAGCAACAAACTTTGTACCATCAGCAAGTTTCACCTTATCAGACTCAGCCAGCATTCCAAGCTGTGGCAACAATGTCCTTCACACCTCAAGCTCAACCTACACCAACCCCACAGCCTTCTTATCAGTTACCTTCACAGATGATGATGATACAACAGAAGCCACGGCAAACTACATTATATTTGGAGCCCAAGATAACCTCAAACTATGAAGTGATTCGCAACCAACCCCTTATGATAGCACCTGTTTCTACTGATAACACATATGCTGTTTCCCATCTTGGTAGTAAGTACAATAGTTTAGACTTGAGAATAGGTTTGGAGGAAAGAAGTAGCATGGCAAGCAGTCCAATATCAAGCATATCTGCAGATTCTTTCTATGCAGATATTGATCACCATACTCCACGAAATTATGTCCTAATTGACGACATTGGAGAGATCACCAAAGGAACAGCGGCATTAAGCACCGCATTTAGCCTTCATGAAAAGGATCTGTCAAAAACAGACCGTCTCCTTCGAACCACTGAGACACGCCGGTCTCAAGAAGTGACAGATTTCCTAGCACCTTTACAGTCTTCCTCTAGATTGCATAGTTATGTGAAGGCAGAGGAAGACCCAATGGAGGATCCTTATGAGTTAAAGCTTCTGAAACATCAGATTAAACAGGAATTTCGTAGAGGGACAGAGAGCTTAGATCACCTTGCTGGTCTTTCTCATTATTACCATGCTGATACTAGCTATAGACATTTTCCAAAATCTGAGAAGTATAGCATCAGTAGACTCACACTTGAAAAACAAGCAGCAAAACAACTGCCAGCAGCCATACTTTATCAAAAGCAGTCAAAGCATAAGAAATCACTAATTGACCCTAAAATGTCAAAATTTTCACCTATTCAAGAAAGTAGAGACCTTGAACCTGATTATTCAAGCTATATGACTTCTAGCACTTCATCTATTGGTGGCATTTCCTCCAGGGCAAGGCTCCTTCAAGATGACATCACTTTTGGCCTCAGAAAAAATATTACAGACCAACAAAAATTTATGGGATCCTCTCTTGGCACAGGACTGGGCACATTAGGAAATACCATACGCTCAGCTCTGCAGGATGAAGCAGATAAGCCATACAGTAGTGGCAGCAGGTCCAGACCTTCCTCCAGACCTTCCTCTGTGTATGGGCTTGATTTATCAATTAAAAGGGATTCTTCTAGCTCTTCCCTAAGACTGAAAGCTCAAGAGGCTGAAGCTCTAGATGTTTCCTTTAGTCATGCATCATCCTCTGCCAGAACTAAGCCGACCAGTTTGCCAATTAGTCAAAGTAGAGGAAGAATACCAATTGTGGCCCAGAATTCTGAAGAAGAAAGCCCACTCAGTCCTGTTGGCCAGCCAATGGGAATGGCCAGGGCTGCAGCTGGACCCCTGCCACCAATATCTGCAGACACCAGGGATCAGTTTGGATCAAGCCACTCACTGCCTGAAGTTCAGCAACACATGAGGGAAGAATCAAGGACTCGAGGCTATGACCGTGACATAGCATTCATCATGGATGACTTCCAACATGCCATGTCAGACAGTGAAGGTAAATTGGGCCTCAAACTACCCTGTTACTCTCAAAACTCAAACTCTTATTTTTCTGCATGTTTAATTTCCCTTCTCCAGAGATGTATCCTACTTTTCTTGGTGTGTCTTTTGCATGTTTACTTCAATTTTATTTCTTGTAAATGGAAACTTTATCATGTGTATAGATTCTGTAGCATGCTTTTCTTTATTTAGTTTTACTTTATTCCTTTATTGTTCTGTTTCTTGATTGTTTGCTTGATTTGTTTGGTGTCTGCTTTTCTAAAATCATTATCAAATAATTCTGTCAATAAAATATGGTCATCCTATAAATCCATAGTTGAAAAGTTTTTCATTGTATGTTTCTTTCATTTTTAAACATACATTTTAAAAGTTATTGGTCAATTTCTTTCAGTTTCTGAAATTATTGAAGTTTAGAGACATGAAATACTATTCTGATAGACTTTGTAATAGAAAATCATTTATGGCATCTTTATGAGATCAGCGTTCATTAGTTCAGAAGATTTTCTATTTTTGAGAACTTTTGGATAAGTTCTTGATGTTAGTATAATGTAGAATTTTGTTATTTTCCTTAAATAAAAGATTTCTGTTTTATCTTTCTCTCTCATTATGAATACTATTATTTACAAATTTGTAATTTTGCATTATATGCTAGAAAGTTTAGTACTAAATAAGTCATGAAAATAAAGAATTGTATTAGTATGTATGAAGTATTCTTTAAAATTGAAACCTTGTAAACATCTTTTGTGATTTTAGTTATTTGGAGTTCAAGCCTTCCTGATTTGCCCATTTAGCCTTTTCCTTTGGTTTCTTGGTTTTGTTTTTTGTATCATCCCATGTTTTTGCCCTAAATTGACTTGCTAGTTTTCCATGTTGAACAAGTAAATACTTAACTAAAAACTGATTTAAAGTAGCTTTGTATTTAAAGATGTACAACCATAAACATTTTTGAAAATTATCTAGTCCAAGTCTAATATTGAAGATGAGGGAGGAATGATACAAAGGTGTGAAGAGCCTAGCCCATACCAAGAGGATTCATGACTCTTGACTCTTGGTCCTTTTTTTTTCATTTCCTTTGGTTTACATTTGAATGTAGATGTAGATGGAGTTCTGGAAATAAAATATTTTTGATCAAATAAAAGCATTATTATTTCCTTCCTTTAGAGACTCCAAAGAACTAAGCTAACATGAACATCTCCCCTTTCAAACATAACATCTTTCTTGAGGACTCACAGGAAAATACACATTTTTGTGAAAAGGAATTTTTTCCTACATCTTTGTCTAGATGAATAGGATTTTAGGAATTCAAATCTGGATTTTCATAGATTTTTTATTGAACTAAAATAATCACTGTATCTGAAGGAGGACAAACTGCTTTTGTTTGTGAAATTCCAACAGGTTAGTCATTTCTGATTTGTTTTCGTCTCTGCAGGCTATTGGATTGACCATTTTTATTGACAATTAGTTAATTGAATAAAATACTCAATTTGTGGGTTTTTTATTTCGATGATTATTTGAATAAATGTACATTGCAAGAATTGTGATATCATGTGGTAACAGTCTTTAATATTTCCTTACTTTTTACAATCCACATTTTATAAATATTTTATACATAGAAAATGACAATTGCAGAAGAGTAAAGAGATTATTCAATAGTCATGTCTATAAAATAACAAAATAAAGCAAAAACCCTAGAGGGTCAATGGCATAATGAAATGCCTTAAGATTGTGTGTACATGATGAGCATATATCTAAAGAGAGTTTGATTTATCATCATAGATATTTTGTCAACATGCTGCCATATATTTAGATGTTTCTATATATCCCAATATGTGGCACTTACATATATGTACAGCCATATAAAAATAACAGAATATTCTATTTCCCTTTTATATGTTTGAATGATGTATAGGTCATAATCATCAAAGACTGTGTGAAAAACATTGTTTTGATAAAATAGAGGATGAGATACCATGCAACATATAAAATTATGAAGTGTGTAAAGATGATACCAAAGAAGTAAAGCAGTTAAAATTTAAATGAAATTAAGCTAAAATATATTTTAAAATTAAGCAGACAAGGAAATCATTCATAAAGATTATGTTGATATAAATTTGGGCAGGAAAACTATAACAATTATATATGAATTACGTATGTAATGGTATGTGTGTGAATTGTAGTGATTACTTCTAAATGATGTATGTAGTAAAATGTTATACATTTTCTTTGTTTATGTATCACATAAGTATACTATTTTTCTTCTAATGAGTAATGGTGTACTTTTCGTTTGAAATCTTGAATTCCTTCAGTATTTAAAAAAATAGAAGAAATTACTTTTTTCCAATCAATAATTCCTGACGTTTATTAACTCATGAAGTATTAGGAATTTTTAACATATTTTTAGCAAATATATGCTATATCTATATTTGAATGTACTAAGATAACTTTGAATAGTATAACATTCTACAGGTTATTTAGTATCCTGTGAACAAAACAAATTTAATTGCTTTCAAATTATTTGTTGTGTGCTTTTCCAAATTCAATTAAACTATATAAATTATAGGATATAAGACAGTCATTAGATATACTCTAAAAGATTTGTTGATGTTGAAATTTCTTTCTTGAGGAAAAATCTAAATAGACATAGTTTATGTTGCTTAATATTTATTAATATTTTTAGCTTGAAGCAAGCTAGAAACAGGCCGGGCGTGGTGCATCACGCCTGTAATCCCAGCACTTTGGGAGGCTGAGGCGGGTGGATCACGATGTCAAGCGATGAAGACCATCCTAGACAACATGGTGAAACCCCGTCTCTACTAAAAATACAAAAATTAGCTGGGCCTGGTGGCGCACGTCTGTAGTCCCAGCTACTTGGGAGCCTGAGGCAGGAGAATCGTTTGAACCTGGAAGGTGGAGGTTGCAGTGGGTTGAGATTGCGCCACTGCACTCCAGCCTGGCGACAGAGTGAGACTTCGTCTCAAAAAAAAAAAAATGTACTTCATGTCATGTCCTCCAATATATACAGTCTTTTTAAAAGTATATATATTTCACCGATATTTGATACTGAGAAGAATTAAACTGTTTATGTAACTGTAGCCTGCGGACAGTACTAGATCCAGAAATAACTTATTTGTATTTCACTTTTAGGAATTCAAGAAAATATTGTCAAGTTTAAAAAAAAATATTGTTAGTCTCCTTCAAATGATTTGAACTAATTCAGAATTTTTTTGTTATAAAATTTACTTTTTCACTGAGATTTTACCATGAAAGGTGAGACAGTTATAAACAATTAACATTTATGTACAACTGGTTCTAAACAATGAAAACAAAATTCAATACAAAAGCAGATTCATTTAATCTGCTTGCTCTTGGTTGATTGTAAATTCCTGTGCAAAGGATGATAGTCATCCTTATTCAGTTACACATAGGGTTATTATAAAAAATAACAGAAAATCAAAATACATAATCAGAATTATTGGTAATAAATTGACAGAATTTGTGTCAGGTTGAACTTCTACTTTATTTCTATAGGCACAGCCAAACAAAACACACATTTCAAATAATTATATTTAAAATGCAATTAAGAAAGTTATATATTTAAATGAAATCATGTACTACATCATAAAGGATATTAATTTATTAAAATCAGTATAAATTATTGTTCTATTTTCATGAGAAATCCTGTAAGAAGTAAGACAAAAGTAGTGTCAGTGTTACTGGGATTAATCTAATAGATTTTAAGAGACTAATGATTAAATAATGAATTTGTTTTGTATTACTTGTCAAATGTCTACTACACTAAATTTCTTGGTAAGTTCAGTCACTTGGTTTCAAATTAAGACTGGAAAACCATAATTATTGAGCAGATTGTGAAAAATATCTGCATCAGTGAGGTTCAAAGGACAAATTAATAGTTATTTTTAAATGTGTTATCATAATTAGGATGTTTACTTTTTCTAGTTGATGACTAATTATTCTATGCTTCATTCATTCCAATATTTATTGGATGTTATGCCTTGTGCAGGGCATTGATTTTAGTATTGAGGGAGGGGAAAAAAAAGACAATATGAGCCTTCCCTTTAAGCAGCTTAGAATAGGTGAGATCAGTCAAGTACATACGCAATCACAAAACAGATATTTGTTAATGTATTTTCTCAAATCTAAGACTGATTAACCCATGACACATCGTCGCTCATTTTGTATTCTGGGAGGAAAATGCCATGGTTAAGTAGCAGTGTTGACCACAGAAGGTATAGAGGTTAGTAGTGGTACATATGCTGGGGGTTTGCCATCCCCAGCAAATGGAATGATGGAAATGGCCTAGGGGAAAAGGTTGGGAGGAGGTTTTGGAAGAGATGATAGTCAGGAATGTAGATAGAAAAATAAAACTATTGTATGGCATTCTAGAAGCTGGAGTTTCAAGAAAGTGGAGGTTGACAACATCATCAACAAATCTTTAAAGGATATGCACTTGAGAAGCCTTGTTTCTTCTACTGTTTAGGAAGCAGGAAGCAACAAAGTATTTCCAGAGACTGTTAGTTAGAGATTCTTTTACAAGGAATAAAACAATTTATTAAAAGGTAAATTCTATATATTAGGGAAAATAAGATGTTCAGTCATTATAGAATATTTTGAAAAGACCTATGAGATACTAATAAATGAAATTTAATTTAAAATAATAATTGTGTACCTTAAATATAGTTGCATTTTCAAAAAAGTATGCTGTGAAATTTTGTCACAGTGTGAGTATAAAAAGCAGGCAACCAAGTCTTCAATCTATTTTCTAAATCAGTGCTTCTCTTAAAAAAATAATCATTTTATTTTTATTTAACAATTATAATAGAGGTATTTTTAATATTAGGCTACTAAGTAATCATGGCACACATGTTCCTAACAATAACACAAGAATCCTCTTAAAAACAAATGTTTTTGTTCATTGTGAATGTCATAGAAATGTCGTATTTTCAAAAAATAATGTTAAAGCCAGCAACAACCTATTGGCACTGGGTTGATGTAATGGTGGGAAAGTGACAGAAACTTCCATACACAAGGAATACTTTTTGTTTTAATTTTTTTATTATACTTTAAGTTCTGGGATACATGTGCAGAATGTCTAGGTTTGTTGCATAGGTATACACGTGTCATGGTGGTTTGCTGCACCCATCAGCCTATCTTAAAAAAAAATTTACTAGTGGTTTGTGGGGAGAGTATGGGAGAGAATGTGTGGATGTGGGAACTGATGGGCTGAGGTTAAATGGAATGATCCTTTTGAAGAATGATCACTTGTTCATTTATTTATTTTATCACTATCTAAATTTCTTTTTTCTCCTGATTTAAAATTTGATTTTGTTTTGTTTTGCTCTGAGATTGTGAACATCTGTGTGCGTCATTTTTTCTAGGCTAGTCTTTGGTTTAAAATTTTTGACATAATTTGATTTTTGGCATAATAACAAAAATAATTTTTCTAGTCCCAATGGGAGATGTGTTTGAAATGCATGTATGGTTAACAAGCCTAGTGCATGCTAGTACTACAGAACATCTGCTGCCCTCAGTCATCTATATTACTTGCCGTTGCAATGTATGATGTTTCCTTGGTGTCCAAAGCCTATCATCTGCGTCGTGAGGAAACAGATTGGTTTGATAAACCCAGGGAGTCTCGTTTGGAAAATGGACATGGTCTGGACCGAAAACTGCCGGAAAGATTGGTCCACTCTAGACCACTCAGTCAACATCAAGAGCAAGTAAGTGCTATATTTAGCAATTTCTTTTAGATTTATCAAAAAAGACTCAATTCTACCCTAGAATGGTCTTAATTGTCCTAAAAGGAATGAGATATTTGTCTATTAATTTCACAAATGATTTTTTCCAATAATGTAAAGGAGTAACACAGCTCGCTTCATCAGCTATGAGTGACTGAAATTGGAGCATAGCTGTGATACTTCTACCAATTTAAGTGATTCATTCCTCCAACAGATCATTATTAAGTTTGTATAACATATCCAGCACAGCTATACAAGAAGAATACATGGAGCTCTGAGAGCTTACAAGCAATTGGGTGAAATAGATTTGGGTAATTTTCAGTGCTTTCCAATAACAACATGTTCAGATGCTAAGAGCAAGTGAGAGCATGGCCAAACCAAGTGAGCTGGGATAGAAAGAATGCTTAACCTGGGGGAGAAAGGAAGCTGATATTTTAGTGGATCTATTATATGGAAATTTTAGTTGTTTTGTTATATATTTTTGAATTTTATATACAGAACAACTCACATAAAGTAGATATTACTAATCAGTGTATTCTTATAGAGGAAGAAATTGAAACTTAGAGGTAAATTTCACAATTAAATAAATATGGTACCAAAATTCATGATCTCACTCAGTTTTGAGAAATGAGGTGATGTTTGAATTGAATTTTGGAATACAACCACAAGACTAAGAGTTGAGTGAATTGAAGGAGAGTCTTCAGGTAAGCCAAGTGGCCTTTAATCAATTGCCTTAGCAGATCAGATACTTGCAGGTTGTGTACTCATTATGATTATTAAAATATCCAAAATAGTTGACTTATTTTATTTACATTAACTCCTAATCATCCTGTTTAGTGATTAATTGAAATAGAAAACAACCATATTTTGAACAACTGAGAAGATCCATATAGACTTACTATAATTCAATGTTTGTCATATTGAGGTATAAAAGAAAACAAGGCTTTGACATTTATAAGTACTGTGTAAAATACATTGTCTATACTCTTAGATTTGATTTATTTCTAAGCAATTTAAGTTTTCATAGACAAATTTCTACCTATTAAACAGAATTTTTTCTTAGAATTTTGTTCTGTTTTTCTATATGCTATCATATTTTCTAGAATTATTAGAATTCCTCTCTACTATAAATTTCTATCTTTAGTTTTTCATATCTTTAATCCATATTTTGTTTAGGCCTATATTTACCGCCATTAAAATGTCAATATAATTCCATTTTTTTACTTCATGTAAACATATCAACCTGTATTGAATGATGCTTTCATTAGCTTGTCTTGCTATTAAAATTGTATTTGTGGTTGTGTTTCAACTCTCATCAAATAGATCTGGCTAGAAAGTAAGAAAATTAATAAAATTATTCTGCACATTTAAAATCTTAAATTTAGCTCTTTTATCTACTAAGTAATTTAAATTACTAAGATAATAAATTTGTCAGTTAAAAATAACTTCCTTAAATGTGTTTATTATATGAACCTCTCTAAAATGCAATCCTTGTTATATCTTCCCCATCTCATTTGTTTCTCTGAAGTTTAGTGTTTCCCACAAACCTAGATCCAGTCAGAGAAAACACAGATACTTTAACAAAATCATAGTAAGATAAACTATATAATAAACAGGGCAGCTTGTTTAGTAATTAACAAGCAGGAATATTTATTATCAATACTACTATTTCCATGGGCGCTGAGAATAGTCTTTTCCCCATCTAATTTATCAAACTAATATTCTTTGAGGATATATTTAAAGTAATGCGTCCAGCCCAAAAATATGTAAATGAAATATTCATATGTTTAAGGACATTCTTGTTCCTAATTTTATGTTACTAACATATACAGATTTATGGTTTTGGTCTACTGGGTACATAGTAATAATGGTTTAAATAATATATAATTATAGACCAATATAATGTCAAAATTAAGCAGAGAAGGTATTTTTGAGAATCATTTAATAAATTTCTTGCTATGTCTGCTCAAGTAGACATACTGGTGAGGTGAATATAATAATGTGTATATTCTTGCTAAAAGTAATTTTTTACATTTGTATAATATTTTACATTTTCACATCTAACATACAAACAAAAAAACTACATATGTAATATTGAAACTGCGACTATGCAAAGTTATAAGCTGATTAAAAGTGAACAGCCATGAAATCGCCACACAGGCCAAAAAAAGGAACATTGCCTGTCCCTGAAACCCCTGTATGTCCCTTCCAGATCATAACCACTCCCTTGCCCAAATAAGTAACAAATGTGCTGACTTTTGTGACAATAATTTGTTTTTCTTTATCATTTTTTTCTAAATAGATTCTACTATAACATACATTTTAGTTACATGAAGTTCAAAAGTTGAATTATATAAAATTCAAAATTCATGCTTTTTACATTAATATTTATCTTCAAATACTGTCTCCCTCTTTAACTCATCAGAACTATATTTTGGCTTGGAGAATTACAAAATGGCATTCTCATGTTATTAGCTTCTTTGTATCTCTAATCATAAGCTAATATTGAGCTCTTGGTACTAATAAACTCAGATGCTTTTATTTGAAAACATATGCATAACAAGAACTCATATTCATAAAATGCTTTGGAGGCAAAAGTAATAAAACCAATAATACTAATGCAAACACTCATTTATCTGCTTTTAAAACTAGTTTACATAAAACAAATATTAGAGGGATAGAAGAATATTTCTGAAAATTTTTTATTAGACACACAATCATATTAATTATAAAATAAATCAAATCTTAAAGTCCATATTTGTTTCATTTCAAATATATTTGTATACTTACATGTGTGTGTGTATGTGTGTGTGTATCTATCTATCTATCTATCGATCGATCGATCGATCTATATGCTTAACCTCTGCCTTCTTCGGTAGAAATTCAGCACTGCTTTGTGAATTGCACAGATTACCTAATCTCTTACTTTTTTAATTTTACTTTAGTCACTTACTCTATAAATAATGCTAATACCTTTCACAGGGTGGTTGTAAAGGTCAACACTTCTTGACTGTTATAAAATCCCTTCACTTTCTGCACTTAATGCTCACATCATCTGCAATTCCTACACAACTGCTGCATTGAGGTACATTAAGCTCCCATGAAAGAGCCACTCTTTCTCTTGATTGTAGGAATTTGAATGTTCTGTTTTCTCTCCTTGGACACTTTTCCTCCACTCATCCCTTGGCAAACCCTAATCATCACCCAGGTGTCCATGTACATGCCCCACGATGCAAGAAGACTCCCCTGACACTACCACCCCCACTTCCCCAGAAATCTGGGGTAAGTGTTCTTCCTTTGTGCTCCAGTAGTGCCCCATGTATTATGTCTTGGGCTGTGAGCTTCTTGAGAGCAGCAGCTCTCTATTCCAGCTACCATGTTATATATGCATACAGTGCTAGGAACCCAGCAGGGCACTCTGTCTCCTGCATCTAGAATGTGTAGTATTTAAGTGAGGGAATGGTTGTCTGTATGAATACACAGTATGTTAACAAAAAGGGCATGAAGGCTATCTGTCTTCCGTGTATGAAGTAAAGGGCTCAATTCATTCCCTTTTTGTTAACATACTGTTTATATATACAGGCTTGATTCATGAAAATAACTCTTTTTGAAATATTTGTAGGTAGGAAAGAACATCCCTCTTTCTGGGAGGCCTATAGGCAATAATTCTATCAATGAGAAATCACCAAAAGACAATGATAACAGAGACCATCCCCTTGGGGAGAGGAATGTAGCACCACTTGACATCAGTTCTGCCCCTTGGCTTTGTGCCTACTCTTATTTGGCATTAGCAACACCTACCCGTAACCCCATCTGCTACAGGACTCTCTCAACATTCACCCTCTGTGGTTACTAAAAAGCTGAGATTCATCTAGCTCGTACATCTAATTCATACTTGGAAATCAGATAGACTTTTTGTCATATTGATCATAATTATGGCAGTTTCGTGTTTCTGATTTATTAAGTGGATTTATGAAGCTGCTTGCAGACAGGGTAGACAGTCTCTGAAACTATAGGAGATTGTATGAGATGTCCTGAAAGCGATATTCAAGAAAATTAATATGTTCAACATTCCTTCTACTATAAAATAAAAGGTAATCGTGGCTATTTGATAAAACTGGTGAAAAAATTAGGAAGCCTGATGATGACTCTCCTAAACTATGTGATAGATGCACTATGAGATTACATCAATGTCTCCCCAGTCTGAAAATTGGAAAGAATACTAAAAGGCAAAATTGTGTTTTCTTAGTTTATCTTTGATCAAGTGGAAAGAATAACTTTTTGGAATTATTATTAACTAATACCTGAGATTAGAAGAGATTGAAATAAAACAAAGTAACATCCACCAATTTTACTGAATTACCTGCAGTGCCAAAGCAAAGTTCAGTTACACCTAACAGTTACAAAATTTTCAATGCATATGATTTTATTTTTAGTAAGAAATAAAGATTTTTAAATGCATATTAGGAGAAGAAAAGAGAGGAAGAAGAAGGAAAGAAAGTAGGAGAAAAAGATGCGGGGAGGGCAAAAAGTAACAGAGAGAAAGGAAAGAGTGAGAGGCTGACTGAGAGACAGACAAAAGAGATAGGGACAGGAGAGAGAAGAGTGAGCAGCAGGGAAGAGAGGGAAAAAGAAGAAAAATGTAAGCACTTGTTACAAATATGAATAAGGTTTTCAATGGTTTACAAAGTTAGCATGAGTATGAATTATCTGAATTGACTTATACTTACCCTAATATTTTTATAATTTAGTAAAGAGTATTTTTGTTTTACTCTGCAGAATTCACATAATATTCCTGGACTTAACAGGATTCTGCTGTTGTTTAGGGAGTATTTTATGTTAATCTAAGGCCTGCTTAAGCTTATTCTTTCCTAAAGAGGATAAAAGCTAAAGGCTATAATTTTAGCTTCAGTTTTTTAAATACCAGTTTTATTTTTAATGTCCAGAATTCTAACAATTTTACAGCTGGAAATACTAGGACACATTAAGTTCACAAGAGTTTTCTAAGGAATCTTTCTTCACAAAATGTATACCTCCTTAGTTCTAAATTCTGTTTTATCTTTTGGGAACACACTTCTTAAACATATTCTAAAATAGGTAATATGAAATCATTATCTATATTAAACTTTATTTTGGTTGTAATTTAAGTCAAAAATTTTCCCATGACAATACATACAAAATTCCATACAAATAAAATCCTGTTAATATAGATAAGAGTAAATATTTTACTATTTCTGTCTTTCATTATTTCACAAATCTCTTTTGAAAGCAAAGTTCCATGAAATACGAAGCACAAGTTTGCATTCGCTAATTTACTTTTGTTTCAGAAACTACGTTTCACCAGGTGGAAACACAGATAATGCAGTCTATAATATTCTCATATTCAAGTCTCAATAATGAGAATTGAAATCACAGATTTGCAACAGTAGCTTTAAGTGTTACTTCTTCTACCCTAAGGAATGTCTAGGAGACATAACACTATCAATAATGCAAGCTTTGAATTTTAAAAAGTTTTAAAGTGAACAAAGTCTTTATTTATTTATATAGAATTTGTCTCTGCATCTAGTTTACAATGAAACTTCTAGTACATGTGCTCAGCAGAAGTACAATGCCACAATAAATCAAGAAACACAAACATAAAGTAATCCTAATTATGATGACAGAGATGTCAAAGTAGGGAGATCTTCTCTGTTTTTTCTCCCCTGGCACTACTTAATTGCTGAAAATTAAAAATGCTTTTCCATTTCTAGACTGTCCAGAGCAAAATCAACAGCTGGCAATTTTCCAAATACATTGTATATTCGAGGTCATCAATATTGACTGCATACTACTGTGTAACAAACATTCTTCAGAACCTACTGCATGCACTTATTAATTTTTCAAATACAACAAATCATTTTGCAAGAGCAATTGGTTATAAATGCAAACACCGTAAGAACTCAGATCCAGTAATATCATTATATAGTGTTAGTGTAAGATGTTTAAATTGCCATCATGTGAGAATCTCCTACTATGTTCCATTGACTTAATCAATGTGCTTTGAAATGAACCATTCTAATTATGTATATTGCACTTTAAGTGTCTTTAATGTTGGTTTTTTACCTTACTACATGTATGTCTTAGATTATACAGATGAACGGGAAAACTATGCACTACATCTTTCCTCACGCAAGGATAAAAATAACAAGAGACTCAAAGGATCACACAGTTTCAGGTAAAGCAAATCATATAATCTAATGTTTTTATTCTAATGTCAGATTGACATATGTACTGAATTTGGATTTCATTTTAGATGACTCATGACATTTTGGAAAACATCACTTTTTATATCAAAAATTGTGTTTTGAGAAATGTAAAAAAATAAGCAGGATATACATTTGAACATAAAAGACATTGATGACATGATCATTAATATGAGGAGGTACTAAATGGTACATACTTGCATCATTCTTTTCATTAATCATGTGTTTTAATGCACATGGTATTACAATGCTCCGCAGTTACTGCTGTATTAAGAAATACGGTCACTGGTTGTAGGAATATAAGACATTCTTATACAGGAAATTAAAAATCTGTCTTGAATCCTTCTAAGGAATAAATTCCCCTATTTCTACTCAATTTGAACACTGTCAGTTTATGCTGGAGTTTTGTTTGTTTGTGTTCTTTTATAAGCCAAAGCTAATGGTGGACTTTTTATTTGGAAATAATTTTGGATTTCCAAAAATAATACAGACATTCCTTTTGCCCACTCTTTGCCCAACGTTACTAATGTTAACTTCTAATCCCAATAAAGTGATCAAACCCAGGAAATTAACATATATATGATAATATTAAAATATCTATAAGCCTTATACAAATGTTGAGCTTCTCCACTAACCCACCATTTATTTTTTTCTGGTCCAGGATCCGATTCAGGATCCCACATTGCATTTAATTGTTTGACTCCTGTATCTCCTCCAATCTGATTGGTCCTCAATCATCCTTTGCCTTTCATGACCTGGAAGCTTTTTGAAGGATGTATGAAATTTTTATATTACAATCAAATAGTCCATATTTAAATCAATGAGATAAAATATAAATTTTTCCAAGTTAATGGAATTTCAAAAAATGAAAATTACCTATATTTTTGGTCAAGTATGTTCTTTGAATATCATGGACAATGTGCATCAATAGAAAATATTCAAATATATACATAATTTATGTATTATATATGTATAGGCAATACATGTAACATGGTATATGTACTGTGTTTTCTTTTTTAAGCACTGATACAACAAACAGGGTATTTCTTTAGTGTAATTGCTATTGTTCCTTGCAGATCTTAGACAATGGAACATGTGGACGTGGAGCAGGTTTTGCTTTGAGCAAATTTCTTCTTTATTTTCATAGAGAATGAATTGATTAGGAGTCTAATGTTGTTTTCCTTTTAAGAGTAGGTAACTTTTCTTCTGCCAGAAACTGATAATTCAAACTTTCATAGTTTTATTGCTGTTCAAACTGTATTTTAAGTACTGATGAAAATTCCAGGGTGAATCTTAAAATCCAAGGGCTCTTTTTGTGGAAGTAATTACTTGCTAAAAAAGAATTTCAGTTTCCTCCAGCTCATAAAGCAAAACAACATAATATTTTCTAACAATGCCAAAATTATTTTTTCATGATGTACAATGGAAATGTTCAAATCATTTTTTTCCTAAATCATCAGAATCTATGCCAATGTGCCTGTTTACCAGCTATATTATTTTACGCTATATTAAGAATTATTCCTTCAACCTTATTATTTATCTTTCCTACTCTTTAGTTATTATTTTACTTTAACTAGAAACAAGTTTTAAAACGTAAGAATTACAAAAATAAATGCTAGCTCTTTAGTAAATATTCTAGTCTCAAAAGTAAATTTAATTTCTTCTATATATAGATTTCACAAAAAGAGAAAATGTTATTGTTTTGGACAATAAATTTGCTAGTAATGTACTATATCTTTTCTCTGAATGCCCCTTTTTCTTGTGATATCTACCTAAAATAATACTAAAAGTGGTTTCCTTGTTATAGTTACCCTGTATTGATTACTGCTGAATATATTTTCCATATGTCTTAGGAAAAATAATCCAATACTAAATTAAGTCTTTTAAAACAATCTGCGTTTTATATTCTACTTCTACTTTTAATTGTTTTAAATACATCTACATATGAGGCTAGAACCAGAAGTTACAGTCTTTGACAGTGTCTGGAAGTTTTAAACCAGTGCCAGGGAAACAATGGCAAAGAATATTTACACTCCTGGCTAGTCTCTGTGTCATTTTCCGCTCAACAAAAAGCCTAGTTTGATTGACTAAATATTTGGTAATATTAAGGATTTATTGTTAGCTATACTTTCATTTATATGTTAATGTTTTAATTGAGTTTATGTATTTTTTAAATTGATAAAATGGTATGTGTTTATCATATACATTATGATGTTTTGAAGTATATATACAAGTATATATGTTTCATGAAACAAAGTGATACCTACATGAGATAATGCTTATGTTAATTAGCTAGAGTTATTACAACAACTGTCTTAGCATTGTTCTATAATACAATATATTGTTATTAACTATAATTACCACTGAGTGTATCTTTTGGAAATGCACACCAAAATATTTACAGATTAAATGATATCATATCTGAAACTTGCTTCAAAATTAGCTAAGTATAGAGAATGATGGAGATGTAGATAAAATAAAATTGAACATAATTTGTTGATTGTTGGAGCTTGGAGATTAACCACGTTGGATTTTATTGTAGTCTTATATTACATTTCCATATATATAAATTTTCCATAATAAAATTGTACAATTGCTGTTTCTTTTTCATGTTCACAGTAAAACAGCAGTATCCAAAAGCTTCATCAATAGGGAAAAAGCTAGAAAAACTAATAATTTAGCTGTCTTTGTGAGAGAAGACAAAGATTTAAGCAAGGAAGTAGTGAAGAATAAAATGTAGTATACCTGTTATTTTATGGTGGAAAATGTTCATTAGTGAATTTTAATTTTGGTTACATAAACCTATTGATAGTAAAACTACTATGAACTTTTTATAATATTTTAATAGACAGTTCTAACTTTATAAATAGTTTATAAAAGTTATATAAAACAAGCATACCTGGCAAATAAAAGAAAAAAATTTATTTAGGAAAACAAAAATAATTTCAAAATAGAAGACAGAAGGAATGTTTTGTTTGGTTTGATTTTTACCATCCTGCTGTATGGTTCTCAAAATAATGTCAATGGGACCCTCATGATCTCAAAGATTCTTCAGGGGGGTCCACAAAGTCAAGACTATTTTAGTAGGAATGCAAAGGCAGAATTTGCCTTTTTCATGCTGATCGTTTTATGAATGTACAATAGAGTTTTTCAGAGGTTATTTAATGTGTGACTTCACAAGAGATTTGATACAGAAGTAGCTGTGAAAATTCAGCCGTCTTCTATTAAGTCCAAATTAAGCCAATTTACAAAAATTTAAAACAGCATTCCCCTTCTCATGAATTTTGCTTATCAAATAGTTATTTTTAATAAAGTATTATTTATTTTAACGTGGAATGAGTTTATTATTTTAAATGCATTAATAAATATTTTTAATTCTCAATTTTAATTTATAACATGGAAAATATACATAGCTGTAACATACATAAAGAAAAACTCCTTGAGATAATCAGTAATATTAAAGTGGATGGATATGTTTCCCCAAACCAAAAGCTTGAAATCCACTGCTGTAACGATAGCTGCAGTGAAATGTTTTTTTCGAAAAGGAAATATACTTTTTTCTCCTTATTAAAAAAAGTGTGTACAGCATAAAATAAACTGTTTCTGTAACTCATAGTGGATGCATTTTTAAATGTTTACTCATCGATGATCATTCATTTGTCATCCGTGGTATGACTTAAATTTTGTTGGGTGCTAGATTAATAGAGTGAACACAACAAAGACCCAGATTCTTAATGTACTAACAATTTAGTAGGAGGACCTGAAATGTAAGTAATTATTACTATAAAATTTTAGGAACAACTGAGGCAACAGTCAAGGAATTTATAAATTTATTGTTCATACCTATACCTATGTATGTGTGTGTATACACACACAGCTATACAGATGCATCATGATTTATAATTTTGTAATGTATGCAGAGTGAAACACAGGCATGTAATCTTCTATTAATGGTTCATAATTTTTTAAAAATATATCCTTTAACTTTTAACCTGTTAACTTCAAAGATATAAGTGTTTATCAACAACTGTACAATGGTTTTCAAAGTACTCAGCAAAACACAAGACAACAGAGTGGAAAGAATAGGTATTAAGTTTTGGAATTATAAATATCTGTGTTGAAATTCAGCTCTAACACATGTAAATTTTGAGAATAAGTTTGTTCATCTGTAAATAAAATGAACTCCATATATCTCATAATTGTAAGTGAACCTAACACAGAATCTTGTACTTACTGTATGCTCAACAAATGTTATTTCCTCTTCTCTTAAAGAGAAATGAACAGAAAAAAAAGAACAAAATGTGATGCTCAAAAAATGAGTCTCCTTTTTTTTCTTATTTAAAACTCCATCTTATGGCTTCAGAAACACAGCTGTTTGAAACAAGCCAAAGAAATTCTTCTGATTTTTGAAAAAGGCATTTGCTATGTACAGTTCCATAATGGACTGGCTACATCTGCAAGGCTAGAAAGACTTAGCAATTATAATAGTGAAGAACACTAAAAATGTTGTTAAGTTTGAAAAGATAGCATTGTCTTCTTAGGAAATAGTGGCTCATTTTCTGTTCTGCATTAGTCACCATCTTTATGAGTTTTTAGAATCAGAGACAAATTATAACAGATCTCATTGGATCCTAGTTGGCAGTAGTACCACATGTGGATAGCTCTTTATATTATTATTATTATTATTATTATTATTGTTGTTGTTGTTCTAACAGTTTTCTTGGATATAACTTACATATCATAAATATCTATTATTAGTGTACAAATCAGTTACTTAATACATTTATGGACTTGTGCAATCATTACCACAATCTTGTTTTAGAGATTTCCATCTTTGCAAAAAGTCTCCTTTGAGGCTGCTAGCAGGCTCTGCTTCCAACATCTGTCATCCAAAAACTAACTGCTGATTTACTTCTTGTCTCTGTAAGTTTGCCTTTTCCAAGCATTTCATATAAATTGGATCATTCAATATACAGTTTTGGTGTCTGGTTTCTCTCATTTACTAGTTTTTTAGGTTACTAGTTTTTAGGTTAATTGTAGCATGTGCCAGTGGTTTGCTCCTTTTCACTGCTAAATATGTTCCATTGTTTAAAAAGTCAACATTTTGTTTTTCCGTGAGATTTTCCCCCATATTTTAAATAATATTTGCATACACATTTTAGTATACATGTATAATATGTAATTTTTGTTGGTTAGTTTACTAGACATAAAATTTCTTGTTGTATGGTAAGTTTCCGTCTAACTATTTAAGAAACTGCCACATAGTCAAGGTGAGTGTGTCATTTTACATTCTTGCCAGCAATTTTTCATGATTTAGTTTGCTTTGTTAAGTAATTGTTTGTGGATATTCATGAGGGATATTATTCTGTAGATTTGTTTTCTTGTGATATCTTTGAGTAATCTCATAATACTGACCATGTAGAATGTGTTGGGAAGTGTTCCTGGCTCTATTTTTCTGTAGAGTTTATGAAGAATTCGTATTATTCATTTTTTGAATATTTGGTAGAATCCACCAATGAAATCGCCTGGCCTAAGCTTTCTTTTGCAGTAAGACATCCAGTTACTAATTCAATGCCTTTGTTTGTTATAAGACTATTTAAATGTTCTCTTTCTTCTTGAATCAGTTTTGGTAATTTGACTCTTTCTAAAAATATATTCATTTCACCTATGTTTTATAACTATTGTCACAGATGTATTCATAATACTTTATCCTTTTCATTTCTCTTAGGTCACACAGTGAAGCCCTTTATTATTCCTAATTTTTATTATAGTGTCTTCCATTTTTTCTTAGTAAAGCTAGTTGAAGATTTGTCAATTTTGCCAATCTTTTCAAAGACCCAACTTTTGCTTTTATTGATTTTTCTCCATTATTTTTTGTGTTCTATTTTATTGATTTCTGGTCTAAATATCATCTATTTCTTTTCTTTCATTTATTTTGTAGTTAGTTAGCTTTTTTCTCCTAGATTCTTAAGGTGAAAAGTTAGTTTTTTAGTTGGAGAGCTTTCTTGTTTTCTGACATAGACATTTAAAACTATGTATTTTCCTTTAAGGACTACTTTACTGCATCCCATGCATTTTTTTCATTTTTATTCACTTCAGAAGATTTCTTAATTCCCTTGCAATTTTTTCTTTTACCTATTGTTTATTTAGAAACATGTTTTTACATTCCCTAATGTTTGGGGACTTTTCCAGTCTCTTTCTGCTCTTGATCTTTAGTTTCATTGTAGTTGGAAAACCAATTTGGTATGATTCAATTATTTTGACTTCACTAAGATTTGCAAAGCTTTGTTAATAAATTTGTATATAAAATGGAGAGACATTAAAAGCACAAGCAATTTGTGAGTCTGACAGTTTCCAAGTATGACTATGATTTTACTTTCCATTGAAACTTCTCTCTGTGCTGCACATCTGTGTAACCTTCTTTTGGTTAGATTTGTGTGAACAGTTTGGGCTCTCTCTGGTTTCTGCCAAACATGCACTCAGCCTTCATTTACCCAGGGATATATTGAGAACTTATTAAATCTATTTATGGATGTCCCAATTCCCAGTCTCCCAGTTTAATCCCCAAATAATTTGCAAGTCTGCCACTTGTTTCATCCCCTCCAGCAGTAAAGCTTCTGGTTTTCATACCCTGCCATGTCTGATAGAACTATCATGACAACTTAACTGGGGATGGAAGCAGCCCAATCCAAGCACAATCAAGATTCCCACTTGATATGGTTTGGCTGTGTCCCCACCCAAATGTCATCTTGAATTCCCATGTGTTGTAGGAGGCACCCGGTGGGAGGTATATGAGTCATGGGGGCAAGTTTTTCTCGTGCTGTTCTCATGATAGTAAATAAGTCTCATGAGATCTGATGGTTTTATAAGGAAGAGTTTCCCTGCACAAGCTCTCTCTTTGCCTTCCGTCATCCACTGAGATGTGACTTTGCCTTCTGCCATGATTATGAGGCTTTCCCAGCCACGTGGAACTGTAAGTCCATTATAAAGCTCTTTCTTTTGTAAATTTCCCAGTCTTGGGTATGTCTTTATCAGCAGTGTGAAAACAGATTAATACACCAGTGTTCTTGAAGATCAGCGCTTCTCATGAACAAATGCTGCTCAGTTTGTTGTAAACTTTTAATTTCCAGAATGCTGAAATGGTTGGTTGTTTTTTAAAGTTTTATCCAGCTATACAATTCATTTTTTGGGAGAAAATTTTATTTATTTTATTTTGTAATCTTTCTATTTAATTATGACTTTGGCAACTTTTTATAATGTATTTCCTGAGATAGTAATAAAAATACCATATTTCTCTGAATTTTTTTAGTCATTCTCAAAATTGTTTTGATTGTATAAGATTTTTATACTTAAATATTTAAAGTATTACATATAAAATAAAACACAGATAATGAATGAAATTTGTTTTGGCATAAGATTCTTTTAAATTATGGTTTCTAAATATTCCATTATAGTATTGATTTCATGTGCATAAAAAAGAAAGCTACAGGCCTAATGTACCTCTTTCTAATATGCCAGCCGGAATTACTCATCTGACAACATAATAACAATTCTAAATAATTGAATCAGACTGAAAGAAACAACAATATTCTGAGAGATCTCAGAAATCTGAAGAAAATAGTTCAGATATTTTATCAATATTTCATAAATGAGTCCATTAAGTTTCTGAGGAAGATTGTGACATTCTTAGAATCCTAAAGAAAGTTGACAATTAGCCATGAATAAACTCACAGACTGTGTCCTAATCCTGTTATAGAATTCTTTTTTTTTCTTTTTTTAATTTATTATTTTTATTTATTATACTTTAAGTTTTAGGGTACATGTGCACAACGTGAAGGTTACATATGTATACATGTGCCATCTTGGTGTGCTGCACCCATTAACTCGTCATTAACATTAGGTATATTTCCTAATGCTATCCCTCCCCCTCTTCCCCCACCCCACAACAGGCCCCAGTGTGTGATGTTCCCCGCCCTGTGTCTATGTGTTCTCATTGTTCATTTCCCATCTATGAGTGAGAACATGTAGTGTTTGGTTTTTTGTCCTTGCGATAGTTTGCTGAGAATGATGGTTTCCAGCTTCATCCATGTCCCTACAAAAGACATGAACTCATCATTTTTTATGTCTGCATAGTATTCCATGGTGTATATGTGCCACATTTTCTGAATCCAGTCTATCATTGTTGGACATTTGGCTTGGTTCCAAGTCTTTGCTATTGTGAATAGTGCGGCAATAAACATACATGTGCATGTGTCTTTATAGCAGCATGATTTATAATCCTTTGGGTATATACCCAGTAATGGGATGGCTTGGTCAAATGGTATTTCTAGTTCTAGATCCCTGAGGAATCGCCACACTGACTTCCACAATGGTTGAACTAGTTTACAGTCCCACCAACAGTGTAAAAGTGTTCCTGTATCTCCACATCCTCTCCAGCACCTGATGTTTCCTGACTTTTTAATGATTGCCATTCTAACCGGTGTGAGATGGTATCGCATTGTGGTTTTGATTTGCATTTCTCTGATGGCCAGTGATGATGAGCATTTTTTCATGTGTCTTTTGGCTGCATAAATGTCTTCTTTTGAGAAGTGTCTGTTCATATCCTTCGCCCACTTGTTGATGGGTTTTTTTTTTTTCTTGTAAATTTGTTTGAGTTCATTGTAGATTCTGGATATTAGCCCTTTGTCAGGTGAGTAGATTGCAAAAATTTTCTCCCATTCTGTAGGTTGCCTGTTCACTCTGATGGTAGTTTCTTTTGCTGTGCAGAAGCTCTTTAGTTTAATTAGATCCCATTTGTCAATTTTGGCTTTTGTTGCCATTGCTTTTGGTGTTTTAGACATGAAGTCCTTGCCCATGCCTATGTCCTGAATGGTATTGCCTAGGTTTTCTTCTAGGGTTTTTATGGTTTTAGGTCTAACATTTAAGTCTTTAATCCATCTTGAATTAATTTTTGTATAAGGTGTAAGGAAGGGATCCCGTTTCAGCTTTCTACATATGGCTAGCCAGTTTTCCCAGTACCATTTATTAAATAGGAAATCCTTTCCCCATTTCTTGTTTTTGTCAGGTTTGTGAAAGATCAGATAGTCATAGATATGTGGCATTGTTTTTGAGAGCTCTGTTCTATTCCATTGATCCATATCTCAGTTTTGGTACCAGTATCATGTTGTTTTGGTTACTGTAGCCTTGTAGTATAGTTTGAAGTCAGGTAGTGTGATGCCTCCGGCTTTGTTCTTTTGGCTTAGGATTGACTTGGCTATGCAAGCTCTTTTTTGGTTCCATATGAACTTTAAAGTAGTTTTTCCAATTATGTGAAGAAAGTCATTGGCAGCTTGATGGGGATGGCATTGACTCTATAAATTACCTTGGGCAGTGTGGCCATTTTCACGATATTGATTCTTCCTACCCATGAGCATGGAATGTTCTTCCATTTGTTTGTGTCCTCTTTTATTTCATTGAGCAGTGGTTTGTAGTTCTTCTTGAAGAGGTCCTTCACATCCCTTGTAAGTTGGATTCCTAGGTAAATGTAATCCAGCATATAAACAGAACCAATGACAAAAACCACATGATTATCTCAATACATGCAGAAAAGGCCTTTGACAAAATTCAACAACCGTTCATGCTAAAAACTCTCAATAAATTAGGTATTGATGGGACATATCTCAAAATAATAAGAGCTATCTATGACAAACCCACAGCCAATATCATACTGAATGGGCAAAAACTGGTAGCATTCCCTTTGAAAACTGGCACAAGACAGGGATGCCCTCTCTCACCACTCCTATTTAGCATAGTGTTGGAAGTCTGGCTAGGGCAATTAGGCAGGAGAAGGAAATAAAGGGTATTCAATTAGGAAAAGAGGAAGTCAAATTGTCTCTTTTTGCAGATGACATGGTTGTATATCTAGAAAACCCATCATCTCAGCCCAAAATCTCCTTAAGCTGATAAGCAACTTCAGCAAAGTCTCAGGATACAAAATCAATGTACAAAAAACATAAGCATTCTTATACACCAACAGAATTCTTACCTCTCCTTGCCTTCATTGCTACTCAGTGGTGAAGTTTTTCTACCTAAAATTTTAAAAATCTGAGCAGAAGTGATTAAGAACAGCTTTTAAAAACGACAAAAATAGCTAGTCAGACTTTCCATTTTCTTGTATTTATCAATGGAATTTCCAACACTGGCAATATGTGAAAACATAGAGTTGATTATGTATTCATTTTGCAGGGAAGGTACATATATGCATACATACAAATAAACACAGCAATAAGCCCTCTGTCAAATATAGGAGAAGATTTTTTGAATTAAATGTATTACATTTGTAATAATGATCTTATTTGCATAAATTTATTAGTCCCACTAGGTAACCAAATAAATCATATATGCAAAAATCCAAAGAAAATAGTGATAATCATAAATATTTAGGGGACATAAAATATAAAAATAAATATATTATTTTCTTTGTACTTACTGGTTTTCTATTTTCTTCTGAAATAACTTGAAAGTATAACTATTTCTTCCAAATACAAATATTCTCCTCTTTTTTCCTTGATTATAAGTGTTTATAATGAAAATCTACAAACCTAAAATAGAAGTTATTCAGAGATTTATATTCAGACTCTAGATGAAACATGGTAAGAATAGTTCTATATATCCTATTGATAGTTCTCAAAGATATAATATTGTTATTAGCAGATTAGTTTTAAAAAAGCAACTACAACAAAATTCTCGTGTTCTACCTTAATAATTAAAAATATTATAAACACAATTTGTTCACCTTCTATAACTGTTCAATCTATTTTAAATAATGTGGACTAACAGAAAGAAGAGTCACAACAAATAAAGGGCTATCTCCTACTATAAACAAATAGATATGTAATATTGAATATGGAATCAGCCTTATACTGGATATGAGATAGGTATGGGAAAAGTCTGTGGTAGAGTCCTTGCTTAAAGAACTTACAAAATACTTAAAGTGGAACTAATGTGCATGAAACAATGAAAACATAAAACTATATATTGAAAATTAAAATATGTTTCAAAAACTATGTGTACATATATTTATATGTACAAATTTTTGCAGTGCTTCTCTTTGTTCAAATAATTTTACCAATGGAATATAGAGAACACGTATTTCCCCATTTTCTCATGAATGTTTTTGTTACTCTGCTTCCCTTTATAGCTAGAGATCTCAAAGGCAAATGCCCACCTCGCTCTCAGCTTATAGTAGCTAAATGGATAAATGCATGTATCATTCTCAACCTTTTTCTTGTATGTATACTTATAAATGTATATATTTGCATGCATGTATATATAATAATATAATATATTGTAATATGTACAATATTTCCTGTAAAATATGGTAGTGGTAAATATTATAAAGTTAAAAATAGAAGCCATAATTTTATAATTTCTATTTTTTCCTTCTTGCCTTTTTTATACACATGTGCACATACACTAAAAGTTGAAAGTACATTGTAATATAGTTCAGATACATATCTTTAATATGGTATAAATTGCCCAATAAATACATTTTCCTTTTGCATCAAAAGCTCTTCAAAAATATAAATGTAATGACTGGTTCTTATTGCATTGTATAGATGTTTAATTATTTATTTCAACCACTTTCTAATTGATTGGCATTTATGTCGTCTTCCCCTTTCCATTATTATAAACAATGCTGCAATGAAGAAATGCTGCCTTAATGTTTATTATTCCCTTACAATATATTTACAGAAGTAAAATTAGTGAGTAAAAGGAAAAGGATATTTTGGACATTCCTTAAACATCTTCTCAAATTGCTTATCAGAAAAGTTCTACTACTTTGCACTCCCAAACTAAGAAATTGTTTTTCATTCATTTTTCACTATGGAAATTTTAAATCATATAATTTTCAGGAAAAGATATTGTAACTTAGTTCAGAAGCCAAATTTTATGTCATGTTGCTCTAACTATTATTTCTTTGATTAATTATCAGGTTGATATTTCATCCAATATTTTATAATTTAATTGCCTCCTAAGCATCCTGATGATGAGGGAGAGATTCCTGCCTGTCCTGGGGTTATGGCAAGGGCTGAACATATTGCACCTGACACTGGACCGATGACATCAACAGCAGCTTATTAGTCACATATGCTCAAAGTTGGGGGAACAGGACACCACACATGACACAGAGCCACACGGGGGTTGTGCTGGGAAAACTGAACAACCAAAGGCTGTGCAAGGCTGGGTTTTTAGTATCAAAAGGTTGGAGCGCCCCTAGGTCCTATAGGAAGACTTGGTTGGCTCTGCTGTATAGTTGCTCAGACTGGCAGGAAACAGAAACCCCTGACCCCCTTGATAAAGAGGATTGTTTGGCAAGGGGACCTGATACATCAGAGCAGAGTTGGGGGGCAGGGGCGCAAGGGGCAGGGGAACTCGTGGTTCGACCCACCTGATTTTACCAGAAAATTACGCAGCATCTAATATTGAGTCTTAACTGTAGCCTTTAGACCACAATTAGCTCTGTTTCTTTCCTTTCAGTGACTTATCTACTTAACATGCAGGACAATAGATTATTTTTATTTTGTTTGTTTTGTTTTGCTGCAACACAGAGTATATAAAAGGGACCAGAGTATATACAAAGCTAGGGCCAGAATATTTTGGGCTCAGTAGACAAATAAATAGTCTAAGTTTAATTTGATAGGGAAGATTGGCGTCTTGAAATCATTGAAAATATAGCTTCGTTTATGAAGTCTTTTTTTAAAAAAATTTGTTTTGTTTGCTTCAAAGTTGAATTCTGAAGGAAGCTTAATCATCATGAATGAATAAGATACACAGAAGTTTGAATAAATAGGTTGGGTCACCTTTGCTTGAGAGTATACTGCTGTTCTCAAATGTGATATGTTAAATAAAGAGGTGCCGAGGCAAAATATGGTGAGCTACTCCATGTGATTTGGATAAGTTATGGCTAAGAGTCACTTAACATTTCTCCAATATCAATTATATGAACATTTTATGAGAAAACTAATTTTTTTCAGATCAGCCAACTCTTAAAATAGAAAGAGTTAAAACAATTATGCCATCTCTTCTGCTTCTCCTGGAAGACCAAAAGAAAGTAAAACTGTCACCCTCAGGACAAGTATGTTCCATCCTAACTGCTGGAATATCCGTGGAACTAAACAGATCCTACAAAGTGGGCCTTAACACTGAATTTCTCCTTTCTCATATAAGATGGCTTTTTCTATTTTATTATTTTGACAGTGCAATTACATAGTATTCATTTTCTTTCTTTTTTTTTTTTTTTTTTTTTTTTTTTTTTGAGGCGGAGCCTTACTCTGTCACCCAGGCTAGAGTGCAGTGGCGCAATCTCGGCTGACTGCAACCTCTGCCACCCAGGTTCAAGTGATTCTCCTGCCTCAGCCTCCCGAATAGCTGGGATTACAGGTGCCTGCCACCACGCCTGGCTAATTTTTGTAGTTTTTTAGTAGAGACAGGGTTTCACCATCTTTGCCAGGCTGGTCTTGAACTCTTGACCTCGTGATTAACCCGCCTCGGCCTCCCAAAGTGTTCACTTTTTCATTGTAAGCCTTGTTTAGGAATATATTGAGCATAAAGCTATGGAAATAGAGTAAAGCTCAGATTGAATCTCTTCTGAAATCACAATTTCTTCCTGGTAAATTCTGGTGAAAATGTGGATTTATTTACTCAGTAACAAAGGAAGTTTTCATTCTCAGGGTGAGTTCCACAGAAACATTATCATTTCTCCTGATAGATTGCTTGGATATTGTGTTCTTGCTAAGGAAGTGACATTATAGGCTTTGCTTCCAGCTGGAGGTAGCTTAGCACATTTTCTTATCCCCTCTTAATAAAACAAAATTAAAGGAATGAATAATTGATTCCATGAGAGTGAAGACATTCACAATATTCAAGGATAGGAGGATAGATGGTAATATTAATGTGAAACATAAGCATACAAATGTAAAATGTATGTGAACTAGCAGTAGAAAAATAAGCAAGGGGAAATGAGATTCAATAAAGGAGTAAGGATTTATATTGATTTTCTAGAATATTTTCTTGACAATTAGAGTGATGATCAAAGGTAGAAAGAACAAGGATGTGAAAGTCAAGATAAAAATGATGAGTTCTCAGTTTTTTTGTATGCTGGACAACCTACGGCAAGTTTCTAACCCTCCTTAGCAGTCTCAGCTGCTTTGTCGTAAAAATGGTATGAATAGTACATAACTCAAAATGTTGTGGAGGTGGTTAAAGAAAGGCAATGCAAAAAAAGCTACGGGATAGTGTCAGACACATAGGAGAAACTTTGCAAGTGTTACTTTCTCTTTTCTTCCATCCCTGAAGACGATGCTGAAGAGATTGAGAAAAATCAAATACACTAAACATAAAATAATATTGGCACAAACAACAAAAATCAAATAAAATCCATCTGTTCAAAGTCATGTGTTTTGAGATGTTTTGACAAAAGATCAATACTTTCTATATAAAATTTAATTTTATATAGAAAGTATTTTCTATAGAAAATTAGATGAAAATAAATAAAAGCAGCTCACTTTTTGCTTAAAGCATAATTTCAATGGGATGTTTGAATCTTCTTAGCCCAGTTATTAACACAATGAAATACATTTTTGTCCCTTCCAGATAGTAGTAATTATTTTTAATAGAGTAATGAAAATAACCAAAAATAACTGTACTAAATAACTCTTCAATGAAAAAATAGCCCCTGATATATATAGGAAAGTAGAAGCTGTTGAATTATATTGAAAACCTCCTTCACCAAAGGCAAACTGATTTTGATGAGAACAGGTTCAGCCTGTAGTGTAAAAATAATCTGACATCTGGATTTTATTTGTATACCTAAAATGACTCAGCAAATGTAGAACCTTTCTCTCTAAATCAGTTTTCAGCTCCCTCCAAAATAGTGGTTAGTATAATAATTTTTACATAATCAGGCATATAAGGCACTTTGTTCTATATAGATATGCATACCAAGATATAGAAATATTAAGCCAATTACTTATTCATTTAACAGATATATATGCAATTCATATTTGGATTATAATGCTAAAAGCTATAATATTAAAAAATGCAATAATCTCATCTTTATAATGTTGGAAAAAGATATAAACATACATAAAAGTGTATGCAGTAATAGAAAAATGGAGATTATACTGACAAGACAAATATAATGTTTCCTAACTAATTAGTTCTGGCTACAGATTGAACCATGCATTATAACTTGTGGGCTGTCTAAGCCAAATGCATTTTCTCTCCTTGGTCTTGACTGAGAAATGCTGGCTTCCAACACCTTTTTTCATATCTTGGTAGTTTCTCTTTTATTATTTGGTTGCAACTTCTCCTATCACTCTTCTCTAAAACTGAATGGGGAAAGGAGGGACTGGAGTGTGCTACTCTCAAACCCATACCTTCTGATTCTAAACCAAGTGAACTGGCATAAACCAGACAGGAGACTCACTGTCAAGTCACTTCTTTGGAGAAAGAATATGGGCTTCACTCTAGCTTTCCCTTATATTAGCTGTATTGCCTGGAGTGTTTAACCTCTCAAAGCCTCATTTTCCTCACATGCAAAATACAGGGCATTTTTTTTTTTCCGTTTGCTCTTTTATTTTAAAATCCAATGAGATAATGTAATTTTAAAGGCATTTTCTAAGAATAGAATACAATATGCGTATATTGTTTTACCCAGCCCATTTCCCTTCATCCCTACCCTCTGTCACTGCTCAATCATTGCTGCAACTACTATAACACAAATGTCTTGCACATTTTGCTACCAAAATGATGTCTACATATGTTGTGTGCACAACAAATTTCTGAGTACGATTTTCATCCTTGTATTAGTTTTCTATCACTGCAAAACAAATTTAATGAGTTAAAACAACACATATTCACTATCTTGTCATTTTCATGGGTCAATAATCCAGGCGTGGCTTAACTGGGTTCTCTGATCATGAACTTACAAACTATAATCTATGTTAGTTGTGCTGTATCCCTTTCTGGAGCTTGGGAGACCTCTTCCAAACTCATGTGGTTGTTGGTAGGATTCAGTTTCTTGTAGGTGTGGAACTGAATTCCCCATACTCTTGCTGTCAGCCAGGGACTACTGAGCCCCAAGTGGTCTCTCTCAATTTATTGCCATGAGGTCCACTAACACGTGACAGCTTACTTCTTGAAGGCCAGGAGTAAATCTCTCACTCTAACCTCTTAAGATGGAATCCAATATAAAATAATTATGGTAGTGGCTATCCATCACCTTTGCCAGATCTTATTGATTAGAAGCAAGTCACAAGTTCTGCCTTCACTCAAAGGGAAGGGATTATACCAGGAAGTGGCTCACTGGAAATCATGATAGAGTATTTCTGCCACAATCCCATATTAAGTCAAGAAATCCAACAAAAGACACTATATTTAATTTTGAATTAGAATAGTATTTTTCTTCCTACTTACATTTTATATAAGGAAAACTGACATTTATTTTGTCAAGCGCATCATAGCTTTACACTAATATAAGTTTACACCATTTTATTTCCATCATCGTAGAGTTTCGTAAGTGTCTCTCAAAAGAATAATTTTCTTTAACACCATAGTGAATGACCTCATCCCACGTCCTGGCCTGCCATCAATTTAGTATCAAGGCCAAACCTATAAACTGACCCTATTTTCCAATTTTGTGACATCCAGTTTCATATCAAATAATCATTTTGTTTTGGACCCTAAGTACTGCTAAATGAAATAAATTTCCTTTTCATTGCCTTTTATAGAAGTATCCGGCAAACCCTTCAGATTTAGTCTTTATGCTTCTAATTTTACAATTGTCTTATATAAGCTAAAATGAAGAAAAAAGAAAATCTTTATGTCATTACATGAATGAAGAATGCATTTGTGAATGTGGCAGTCCTGACAAATTTTCTTGGTAGGAATTATTCCAAGTCTATAAGGAGGAGAAAATCCTATGTGCTTTGAGTAAAATTACTTTAGCAGCATGCATCATCTGTCATTTGAAAAGTGTGTTCCACAAAGCCAGAATACCAGTGTCATTTTTGTGTATTTTTTTACTTGTCTTCCTTATTTCCCATGCCAATGGTCATTTCAGTCATATGGCAGGCCATCTTGGACTCGTCTCATGCAATATACTGTGAATATGGACAGGCTTTTTTGTACATTCTTTGAACTGTACATAACATTTTAATATTAATATTATTTAGATTACATTAGAAAAGAGGTGTGAATGCAAGTTCATGGAAATGTGAGATGAATTGTTCTCTTCAAATTTTTCATGTACATAAAGGATATATATTTAAAACAAGAAAAAGTTCAGGCACGGTGGCTCACGCCTGTAATTCCAGAACTTTGGGAGGCCAAGGCAGGCATCACCTGAGA
This sequence comes from Pongo abelii, assembly GCF_028885655.2. NCBI lineage: Eukaryota > Metazoa > Chordata > Mammalia > Primates > Hominidae > Pongo > Pongo abelii. Next base: position 93,629,713 of record NC_071991.2, read on the forward strand.
TCAGGAATTTGAGACCAGCCTTGCCAACATGGCAAAAACCCCCGTCTACCAAAAATACACAAAATTAGCTGGGCGTGGTGGCAGGAGCCTGTAATCCCAGCTACTAGGGAGGCTACGGCAGGAGAATAGCTTGAGCCTGGAGGCGGAGGTTGCAGTGGGTGCAAGATCGCACCACTGCCCTCCAGCCTGGAGGACAGAGTGAGACTCCATCTCAAAATAAAATAAAATAAAATAAAATTAAATTAAACTAGAAACAAAAGGATGCTGAACAGCAGTTTTCATGCCTGGAGCAATTGGCTGGATAAGAAAAAGCTAATAGGAATAAGTGAATTTATTATTGGAATACTCAGGATTAGAGTTGGATTAAACTTGGCATGAGTGTGCTGTTTCTGTTTTGATGTTGCTGAAAACTGTAAGGTATGGATTGTTATTAAGGCGATTGATGTACATTGTTGTGTTTATAGGAATGTTTTTTAAATATTGACCAATAATTAGATAAATAGTGAAAATTCTTTAGGTCTTCATGTTTGAGAATTAATGAACAAACTGTTTCATTTGATAGGACAAAAAAGGGAAATAACCATGAATTTTTAATATAATTTGGTTTACTTTCTTTTTTTTTTTTTTTTTTTTTTAATTTTTTTATTTCAATAGCTTTAGGGGTACAAGTGGTTTTTGGTTACATGGATGAATTGTATAGCGGTGAAGTCTAGGATTTTAGTGCACTCATCACCTGAATAGTGTACATTGTACCCAATAGGTAGTTTTTCATCCCTCACCCCCCAAACCTCCCCCATTTGAGCTCCAATATCTATTTTTTTTCTTTCACGACTTTTTTTTTTTTATTTTTTTATTTTTTTATTTTTTTTCTTTTATTATTATTATTATTATTATTATTATTATTATTATACTTTAGGTTTTATGGTACATGTGCGCAATGTGCAGGTAAGTTACATATGTATACATGTGCCATGCTGGTGCGCTGCACCCACTAACTCGTCATCTAGCATTAGGTATATCTCCCAATGCTATCCCTCCCCCCTCCCCCCACCCCACAACGGTCCCCAGAGTGTGATGTTCCCCTTCCTGTGTCCATGTGTTCTCGTTGTTCAATTCCCACCTATGAGTGAGAATATGCGGTGTTTGGTTTTTTGTTCTTGCGATAGTTTACTGAGAATGATGATTTCCAATTTCATCCATGTCCCTACAAAGGACGTGAACTCATCATTTTTTATGGCTGCATAGTATTCCATGGTGTATATGTGCCACATTTTCTTAATCCAGTCTATCATTGTTGGACATTTGGGTTGGTTCCAAGTCTTTGCTATTGTGAATAATGCCGCAATAAACATACGTGTGCATGTGTCTTTATAGCAGCATGATTTATAGTCCTTTGGGTATATACCCAGTAATGGGATGGCTGGGTCGAATGGAATTTCTAGTTCTAGATCCCTGAGGAATCGCCACACTGACTTCCACAAGGGTTGAACTAGTTTACAGTCCCACCAACAGTGTAAAAGTGTTCCTATTTCTCCACATCCTCTCCAGCACCTGTTGTTTCCTGACTTTTTAATGATTGCCATTCTAACTGGTGTGAGATGGTATCTCATTGTGGTTTTGATTTGCATTTCTCTGATGGCCAGTGATGGTGAGCATTTTTTCATGTGTTTTTTGGCTGCATAAATGTCTTCTTTTGAGAAGTGTCTGTTCATGTCCTTCGCCCACTTTTTGATGGGGTTGTTTGTTTTTTTCTTGTAAATTTGTTGGAGTTCATTGTAGATTCTGGATATTAGCCCTTTGTCAGATGAGTAGGTTGCGAAAATTTTCTCCCATTTTGTAGGTTGCCTGTTCACTCTGATGGTAGTTTCTTTTGCTGTGCAGAAGCTCTTTAGTTTAATTAGATCCCATTTGTCAATTTTGGCTTTTGTTGCCATTGCTTTTGGTGTTTTAGACATGAAGTCCTTGCCCATGCCTATGTCCTGAATGGTAATGCCTAGGTTTTCTTCTAGGGTTTTTATGGTTTTAGGTCTAACATTTAAGTCTTTAATCCATCTTGAATTGATTTTTGTATAAGGTGTAAGGAAGGGATCCAGTTTCAGCTTTCTACATATGGCTAGCCAGTTTTCCCAGCACCATTTATTAAATAGGGAATCCTTTCCCCATTTCTTGTTTTTGTCAGGTTTGTCAAAGATCAGATACTTGTAGATATGTGGCATTATTTCTGACGGCTCTGTTCTGTTCCATTGATCTATATCTCTGTTTTGGTACCAGTACCATGCTGTTTTGGTTACTGTAGCCTTGTAGTATAGTTTGAAGTCAGGTAGTGTGATGCCTCCAGCTTTGTTCTTTTGGCTTAGGATTGACTTGGCGATGCGGGCTCTTTTTTGGTTCCATATGAACTTTAAAGTAGTTTTTTCCAATTCTGTGAAGAAAGTCATTGGTAGCTTGATGGGGATGGCATTGAATCTGTAAATTACCTTGGGAAGGATGGCCATTTTCATGATATTGATTCTTCCTACCCATGAGCATGGAATGTTCTTCCATTTGTTTGTATCCTCTTTTATTTCCTTGAGCAGTGGTTTGTAGTTCTCCTTGAAGAGGTCTTTCACATCCCTTGTAAGTTGGATCCCTAGGTATTTTATTCTCTTTGAAGCAATTGTGAATGGGACTTCACTCATGATTTGGCTCTCTGTTTGTCTGTTATTGATGTATAAGAATGCTTGTGATTTTTGCACATTGATTTTGTATCCTGAGACTTTGCTGAAGTTGCTTATCAACTTAAGGAGATTTTGGGCTGAGACAATGGGGTTTTCTAGATATACTATCATGTCATCTGCAAACAGGGACAATTTGATTTCCTCTTTTCCTAATTGAATACCCTTGATTTCCTTCTCCTGCCTAATTGCCCTGGCCAGAACTTCCAACACTATGTTGAATAGAAGTGGTGAGAGAGGGCATCCCTGTCTTGTGCCAGTTTTCAAAGGGAATGCTTCCAGTTTTTGCCCATTCAGTATGATATTGGCTGTGGGTTTGTCATAAATAGCTCTTATTATTTTGAGATACGTCCCATCAATTCCTAATTTATTGAGAGTTTTTAGCATGAAGGGTTGTTGAATTTTGTCAAAGGCCTTTTCTGCATCTATTGAGATAATCATGTGGTTTTTGTCTTTGGTTCTGTTTATATGCTGGATTACATTTATTGATTTGCGTATATTGAACCAGCCTTGCATCCCAGGGATGAAGCCCACTTGATCATGGTGGATAAGCTTTTTGATGTGCTGCTGGATTCTGTTTGCCAGTATTTTATTGAGGATTTCTGCATCAATGTTCATCAAGGATATTGGTCTAAAATTCTCTTTTTTTGTTGTGTCTCTGCCAGGCTTTGGTATCAGGATGATGCTGGCCTCATAAAATGAGTTAGGGAGGATTCCCTCTTTTTCTATTGATTGGAATAGTTTCAGAAGGAATGGTACCAGCTCCTCCTTGTACCTCTGGTAGAATTCGGCTGTGAATCCATCTGGACCTGGACTTTTTTTGGTTGGTAAGCTATTGATTATTGCCACAATTTCAGCTCCTGTTATTGGTCTATTCAGAGATTCAACTTCTTCCTGGTTTAGTCTTGGGAGGGTGTATGTGTTGAGGAATTTATCCATTTCTTCTAGATTTTCTAGTTTATTTGCATAGAGGTGTTTGTAATATTCTCTGATGGTAGTTTGTATTTCTGTGGGATCGGTGGTGATATCCCCTTTATCATTTTTTATTGCATCTATTTGATTCTTCTCTCTTTTTTTCTTTATTAATCTTGCTAGCGGTCTATCAATTTTGTTGATCCTTTCAAAAAACCAGCTCCTGGATTCATTAATTTTTTGAAGGGTTTTTTGTGTCTCTATTTCCTTCAGTTCTGCTCTGATTTTAGTTATTTCTTGCCTTCTGCTAGCTTTTGAATGTGTTTGCTCTTGCTTTTCTAGTTCTTTTAATTGTGATGTTAGGGTGTCAATTTTGGATCTTTCCTGCTTTCTCTTGTGGGCATTTAGTGCTATAAATTTCCCTCTACACACTGCTTTGAATGCATCCCAGAGATTCTGGTATGTTGTGTCTTGGTTCTCGTTGGTTTCAAAGAACATCTTTATTTCTGCCTTCATTTCGTTATGTACCCAGTAGTCATTCAGGAGCAGGTTGTTCAGTTTCCACGTAGTTGAGCGGTTTTGAGTGAGATTCTTAATCCTGAGTTCTAGCTTGATTGCACTGTGATCTGAGAGACAGTTTGTTACAATTTCTGTTCTTTTACATTTATTGAGGAGAGCTTTACTTCCAAGTATATGGTCAATTTTGGAATAGGTGTGGTGTGGTGCTGAAAAAAATGTATAGTCTGTTGATTTGGGGTGGAGAGTTCTGTAGATGTCTATTAGGTCCGCTTGGTGCAGAGCTGAGTTCAATTCCTGGGTATCCTTGTTGACTTTCTGTCTCGTTGATCTGTCTAATGTTGATAGTGGGGTGTTAATGTCTCCCATTATTAATGTGTGGGAGTCTAAGTCTCTTTGTAGGTCACTCAGGACTTGCTTTATGAATCTGGGTGCTCCTGTATTGGGTGCATATATATTTAGGATAGTTAGCTCTTCTTGTTGAATTAATCCCTTTACCATTATGTAATGGCCTTCTTTGTCTCTTTTGATCTTTGTTGGTTTAAAGTCTGTTTTATCAGAGACTAGGATTGCAACCCCTGCCTTTTTTTGTTTTCCATTTGCTTGGTAGATCTTCCTCCATCCTTTTATTTTGAGCCTATGTGTGTCTCTGCATGTGAGATGGGTTTCCTGAATACAGCACACTGATGGGTCTTGAGTCTTTATCCAGTTTGCCAGTCTGTGTCTTTTAATTGGAGCATTTAGTCCATTTACATTTAAAGTTAATATTGTTATGTGTGAATTTGATCCTGTCATTATGATGTTAGCTGGATATTTTGCTCGTTAGTTGATGCAGTCTCTTCCTAGTCTCGATGGTCTTTACATTTCGGCATGATTTTGCAGTGGCTGGTACCGGTTGTGCCTTTCCATGTTTAGCGCTTCCTTCAGGAGCTCTTTTAGGGCAGGCCTGGTGGTGACAAAATCTCTCAGCATTTGCTTGTCTGTAAAGTATTTTATTTCTCCTTCACTTATGAAGCTTAGTTTGGCAGGATATGAAATTCTGGGTTGAAAATTCTTTTCTTTAAGAATGTTGAATATTGGCCCCCACTCTCTTCTGGCTTGTAGGGTTTCTGCCGAGAGATCCGCTGTTATTCTGATGGGCTTCCCTTTGATGGTAACCCGACCTTTCTCTCTGGCTGCCCTTAACATTTTTTCCTTCATTTCAACTTTGGTGAATCTGACAATTATGTGTCTTGGAGTTGCTCTTCTCGAGGAGTATCTTTGTGGCGTTCTCTGTATTTCCTGAATCTGAATGTTGGCCTGACTTGCTAGATTGGGGAAGTTCTCCTGGATAATATCCTGCAGAGTGTTTTCCAACTTGTTTCCATTCTCCCCGTCACTTTCAGGTACACCAATCAGACATAGATTTGGTCTTTTCACATAGTCCCACATTTCTTGGAGGCTTTGCTCGTTTCTTTTTATTCTTTTTTCTCTAAACTTCCCTTCTTGCTTCATTTCATTCATTTCATCTTCCAGGGCTGATACCCTTTCTTCCATTTGATCGCATCGGCTCCTGAGGCTTCTGCATTCTTCACGTAGTTCTCGAGCCTTGGTTTTCAGCTCCATCAGCTCCTTTAAGCACTTCTCTGTATTGGTTATTCTAGTTATACATTCTTCTAAATTTTTTTCAAAGTTTTCAACTTCTTTGCCTTTGGTTTGAATATCCTCCCGTAGCTCGGAGTAATTTGATCGTCTGAAGCCTTCTTCTCTCAGCTCGTCAAAGTCATTCTCTGTCCAGCTTTGTTCCGTTGCTGGTGAGGAACTGCGTTCCTTTGGAGGAGGAGAGGTACTCTGGTTTTTAGAGTTTCCAGTTTTTCTGCTCTGTTTTTTCCCCATCTTTGTGGTTTTATCTACTTTTGGTCTTTGATGATGGTGATGTACAGATGGGTTTTTGGTGTGGATGTCCTTTCTGTTAGTTTTCCTTCTAACAGACAGAACCCTCAGCTGCAGGTCTGTTGGAGTACCTGGCCGGCCGTGTGAGGTGTCAGTCTGCCCCTGCTGGGGGGTGCCTCCCAGTTAGGCTGCTCGGGGGTCAGGGGTCAGGGACCCACTTGAGGAGGCAGTCAGCCCGTTCTCAGATCTCCAGCTGCGTGCTGGGAGAACCACTGCTCTCCTCACAGCTGTCAGACAGGGACATTTAAGTCTGCAGAGGTTACTGCTGTCTTTTTGTTTGTCTGTGTCCTGCCCCCAGAGGTGGAGCCTACAGAGGCAGGCAGGCCTCCTTGAACTGTGGTGGGCTCCACCCAGTTCAAGCTTCCAGGCTGCTTTGTTTACCTAAGCGAGCCTGGGCAATGGCGGGCGCCCCTCCCCCAGCCTCGCTGCCGACTTGCTGTTTGATCTCAGACTGCTGTGCTAGCAATCAGCGAGACTCCGTGGGCGTAGGACCCTCTGAGCCAGGTGCGGGCTATACTCTCATGGGGCACCGGTTCCTAAGCCTGTCGGAAAAGCACAGTATTCGGGTGGGAGTGGCCCGATTTTCCAGGTGCCGTCTGTCACCCCTGGAAGGGGAACTCCCTGACCCCTGCGCTTCCGGAGTGAGGCAATGCCTCGCCCCTGCTTCGGCTGGCGCACGGTGCGCTCACCGACTGACCTGCGCCCACTGTCTGGCACTCCCTAGTGAGATGAACACGGTACCTCAGATGGAAATGCAGAAATCACCCGTCTTCTGCGTCGCTGGCGCTGGGAGCTGTAGACCGGAGCTGTTCCTATTCGGCCATCTTGGCTCCTCCCCGGTTTACTTTCTTAAACACTTTTATGTATAATTTATAACACAGAGATAAGTAAGTGAAATAATATAAAATTAAATTCTCACAGCCTTACTCAAGAGCATAAGTAATGTGTAAACTACATAAAAATAAATTTAATGAACTATCCTGTGGGGACTTTTCTATTATTCTTGGTACTTTATAGGCATTATTATTTGTATAATCTGTCTTCTTAGCCCAACCAATGACATGACTGAACTATGCAATATATTTTTATTCTAGGATAACTTTATTATAAAAAATCAACACAGTTGATTTAAACTATTCATAAGATACAGTATGTTCATTAATACCAGTTTTGGTTTCCCTTGATGCTTAGTTACAGGATATGAGGGCATTGAAATTAAACAAGTATTTTAATTTTTTCCAAATGTAATGTTCTAATTATAACCTCATAATATTTTAATATATATTTTAATGTTGAAAATAAAACATTCTTTGTGATACTTTAAAATACCAAAGTTTTCATTGTAACAGATTAATAAACACATAAAATTAGATGTAATCTGTAAATTTAAATGCAAATGTAAAGATTTTTCCTTAGTATGCTCATGTTTGTTTTGTGCATAGCTTATTTTTAAAGTGACTCCAAAGTAGCATATTTATCAAATACTTATAATGTACATAGAGACTTAAATTGTAATTCTAAGGTTAGTAGAGGTAATGCATTTTCTTAATGGTTTTGCCACTTTTATCATTAAATTTCTCTTTTCTATAAATATCCCAACCTTTGAAGGTTTTCTAAATTTTAAACTTCTCTATAAGACTTTCTTAACCACAGATATGCTTATATGTTGTGAAATTACCATAACTTATGGCTTTCTTTTTTAGTAAAGCACTTATGTTATCTGGAGTAACTATTGGTTTACATGTCTCTGTATGCTGTCATACTGTGAACACAAGAACAAGGCCATTTTCATGGCATCTGAAGAAGCATTTCATCAATGTTTTGAGATGAAACAAAAGCAGACAGATGACATTATGTTGATAAAAATTCGTCAAAAGTTGAAAAACAATGATACTTTACACATCACTTGTCAAGGGTCATTCTAAGAATTTCAGTTCAAAATTAATGTTGCTTCTTGAGTTTACAAAAAATTCTATTGGTTTTCTGCTTTCTAGATTTGAGGAGTGGTGTTAGATTTTTATAGAAATATTTTTCTTCATTTTATCTATATTTGAAATATAAAACACTACAGTACAACTGTAGAAATGTGAAATCAAAATATCCAGATTCAATTCTTTAAAATTATATAAATTCAATTTCTTTTCATGGCATTCAAATTAGGGTAGAAGCAGCTACTATAAAATAAACAAACAAATGTTATTTTTCCTGGGTCTATTTATTTTCTAATGTTCTATTCTTCAAAAATGTCTTAATCTTCCTATGCAACTTAATTGTCTGCATGAGAAACAATAGCAGCTGGGCACAGTGGCTCACACCTATAATCCCAGAACTTTTGGAAGGCTGAGGCAAAAGGGTCACTTGAACCTAGGAGGTTGAAACCAGCCTGGGCAATATAGCCAGACTTGGTGTCTACTAAAAATAAAAAAAATTAGGTGTGCATGGTGGCTTATAGTAGTCCCAGCTACTCAGGAGGCTAAGGTGGGAGGATCCCTGAGCCTATGAGTTTGAGGCTGCAGTGAGCTATGATCACACCATAGCACTCCAGCAAGGGCAACAGAGTGAAATTTTGTCTCAAAACAAAAAACAATAGCAGCAATGTCAACAAGAGGAACAGTAATTGTTGAAAATTAACTATATGACTGAAATTGTTTCTATGTATATAGTCTCATTTCTCACAGGATTGTCATGACTGCATTATTCTATTTACCAAAGACATGAGGCTTATGAAGTATATTTCAAAAGCATTTTGAGTATTTGAATTCACTATTGTGAGACTATACATTACAAAATTAAATAATTATTGTGCCTGTGCTACTTTATTGAGATGGTTATAATTACAGTTTCTCATCACTGATTCTTTACCACAGGGTTTTAGAATGTGCTCAGCTACTAGAAATCAAATAACTCTAAGGACCCAACTACTTCACCTTCAAGACACTGTCATTTGCAGAATGAAACTATAACCAATTTTTTTAAGTCCTTCATGCCAATGAATAGATTTTGAAGTTCTGAAACTACGCTTTTTTGTTTGTTTTCTGTTTTTGTCTCCTATGTTGGCAAGGCTGGTCTTGAACTCCTGGCCTCAAGCAATCCTCCCACCTTGGCCTCCCAAAGTGCTGGGATTACAGGCATGAGCCACCACACTCAGCCTGCAACTACACTTTTAGCCATACCTTTATAAGGTATAGCAATCTTAAGTCTATTTGTGGATTCTAAGTTCTGATATGGACTTGCTGGGAAAAAAAAAAGTATTTTTAAAGGTATTCAAATAGAAGGAAAGCCCCAAAATATGTGTCTAAAGTATTAATGTTATATAGGATCTGTTTCCATATTTGTAACCCATTCATTTCTATAGAAGGAATTCTGCAAAAGGATTTTCTTGTTTTATTTTTACAACAATGTCAATCTTCTAATTTTTATAGCTTAAAAATTCAAGATTGCTCAATAGTCACATTAGATTTAAAATAATTAACATGCATTGCTTTCATTAAAACAGGGGTTTTCAACCTTGGCTCTGTTGACATTTTGGCCTAGAAAATCCTAGGAATATATCCTGTGCATTGTAGGATGTTTAGCAGCATCCCTGGCCTCTATCCACTAAATGCCAGTAGCCTTGTTCCACGGTGACAACCAAAAATGCTTCTAGACATGGAACAATATACCCTGGGAGGAAAAGTCACCCCCATTTGAGATCCACTGCTTTAAAAGAAAAGAGTTCAAGCCTGTAATTCCAGCACTGTGAGAGGCCGAGGCAGGATTGCTTCAGCTTAGGAGTTTGAGACCAGCTTGGACAGCATAGTGAGACCTCGTCTCTACAAAAAATAAAAAGAATAGAACTATTCAAATATTTCATTATTTGTCATGATTAATATGTGTTTGTTTCTTACCTTTCAAAATAATCGTCTTAAGACCACTATGCATTAAAGTATACTCATGCGCCACATAATGTTTTGGTCAATGATGAAACATATATGCAACAATGTCCCATAAGATTACAGTACAGTACATTCACTGTATTTTTTCTATGTTTAGGTATGTTTCTTGCTTGCTCTTTATACTTGCTAATTTTAGCTATTTTTTTAAAAACACAGAAACTAAAAATATCAACACTTATATTTATCTCAATTAGATTTCTCATAATAATTATTCACCCTGGTCTTTTCATGTGGCTAATTCCAGAAGAACCTGTACTGCAAAGTAAGAAACAGTTTACTAGGTGTTCATCAGTCAAGAATAATTTTATCGTGTCTTGTAGTAAGTGTCAGGTTAATACACAAACAATATTAGTTGATTAATTAAGGCTGAAAAATAATTTATAAATTATGATCATGTTTTCACTTTATAAATTACAATTGTATGTATGATTGGATTGTGTCTTCTCAATTTTGAATAGTCGTTACTGCTCTTCTATAAGTAAAATGTTCCTTAATTTCATAAGTGAATTGTATGCTCTGGGAACATCCTCTCATAAAATTTTTACAAAATACCTAGTCAAAAATTGGCAAGTCCTGGGTATATTACTGAATATGGCTGAATTCAAAAAATTACTTGTTATATCAGGTCAGTCGTTGGAGAGGTTACCAAGATCTCAGAAAATCCTATTTTATATTATTGAAATCAGAATAACATACTTTGGTTTTGGTGTTCATTTCCAATATTCATGTTATATTTAGCTTCTGGGTACCAGACCTACTTTTTGTGCTCTCTGTAACTTGTGATAACTATTGTCCCTTCTTAAATTAGTACTAATAATTTGCTAATTGTTTAATACAGGTAATGGATTAGGAATTAGAATTGTGGGTGGTAAAGAAATCCCGGGACATAGTGGAGAAATTGGAGCCTATATTGCCAAGATTCTTCCTGGGGGAAGTGCGGAACAGACGGGGAAGCTTATGGAAGGTAAGAATAAGGAATTTTACAGTAAAATAAAATGAATGCACTCATATTAAATACATTTTAATTTAATATGCAAATGTTCTCATCCTTCTCTGTGTAGGTAAACCTCTCTCCTTATGGTTAGTTGTGAAATTTTTGTATAGTAATGTGAAAGAAAATATGTCCACAAATATATTCATTTTATTTTCAATTGCATTGTCCTTTTGGCAGTTAGCTACAGAAGTATCTTGTTTAAGAAACACTAGTCAAAACTTTTTTACTGACTGAGGCAATTTTATTAAAAAACACTTTAGTTATCTGTGATAATGTTTCACAAACACCAAGAAAAATTATATTGAAATTAGAGCTACAAAAAAAATCAAATGATCCAGTATACACTAAGGTTGGGTAAGCAAACTATGGATGGCCCACAGGCTTTATCCATCTGCCGCCTGCTTCTGTATAAACACTGTTTTATTGGAACACAGTCATGATCATTAATTTACATATCAAGCCTGGGTGCTTTACCAAAACAATAGCAGAACTGCATTCATGACAGAGAATGTATGGTCTGCAGCATCTAAAATATTTACTCCTGGCCCTTTACAGAAAACATGTGCCAACCCCTGTACTAGGTGTGGTCTATTTTTAGATACTAATCGCCTCATTACATCAAAAGTGTTTTAAAGTAATGATCATTAGAGTAGGAGATAATGGGCCATAAAATATGTACTCAATCATTTTCATTCAGTAAAATATTGGACCTAGATTCTCAAAATACATAATGAAAATTTTCAATTGTCAATCAGATAGTATGGGCATTTCCATTCTCCAGATTCTCTAACATAAATATAGTTTGCAAGGTTTTGGTGATATTTTTATAACGAACATTGTCACAAAGCAAATGCAACCTTTTTATTTTTACTCTAAATATAATATTATTTGAAAAAAATGTTTTTCTGTCATTTCATAGTTTAATAAAATTTTGTCTGCTGTTGCTTAAAAACTTTAATCATGCTAAAAATGACTCACTGTGATTTTCTCAAATTAAATATATTGGAACCTACCAAAAAATGTCCTTGGACATTTTGATAGACTATTAGAATAAACACAAATTAGAAGCAGTATTTATTCATCACAATGTTATGCTGGAGCCACGTTGCTCCACATCAATAAGATATTCTGTACAAATCTCTTCCCAACTTCAAATTCAGTAACATCATGATGATATCTTGAATTGGCTATAGTGGCAGCATTTACAATGTGGAAATAGGCAAATGCTATAACTCAAACTTTTTGTTTGCTTGCTTGCTTAATTATTTGCTTTCAGAATGCCAGCTTACCAGCACATCACCAAATAATAACTAAAAGCATATTGTTGGCTGGGCTTGGTGGCTCACACCTGTAATCCCACTTTGGGAGGCACTTTGGGAGGCCGAGGTGGGCGGATCACTTGAGGCCAGCAGTTCAAGACTGGCCTGGCCAACATGGAGAAACCCTGTCTCTACTAAAAAAAAAAAAATACAAAAATTACCTGGACGTGGTGGCGGGAGCCTGTAATCCCAGCTATTCGAGAGGCTGAGGCACGAGAATGGCTTGAACATGGGAGGCGGAGGTTGCAGGGAGGCGGAAGTTGCAGTGAGCCGAGATCATGCCACTATACTCCAGCCTGGACAACAGAGTGAGACTCTGTCTCATAAATAAATAAATGCACATTATTAAAAATATTCTAATGGCATTCATAAAAGAGGAGAAGTTAGGAGAGCTTGCCAGATAGCTCAATGAAAGAAAAGACTGTATGAATAAAGAAATAACAGTTATAAGCAAAGTACTTGGCGCATATGCATTTTCTATGACTATAACCCTTTCACGCCCAATGATAATTTTTGGTGTTACAGTCTAATAAGGATATATAAATTGAGACCCATTTTTAAGGATGAGAGTGATAGGATCACTTTCACACAGTATACCCTAGAAGAAAAATGAACATGCTATGTTTATTTTAAAATAACATTTGCAATAACAACTGTGTCTAATATCATTTGGCAAAAATACTTGAATAATTTATAAATAAAATATCATATACTCTTTTGGATTAACACCACGAAAATCAACAAATACTACAAATCTGCATGATTCTAAAGACAATATCAACACAGTATATTCTATGATGAAGCGATGTTCTCTGCACTTTGTAGTCTAGGTGGCCTTTATTAAGTTCATAAGTTTAATTTTAAAAATAGATATGATACTATCTCAAGAGAGAAAACGAAAGTAAATCTAAAATTATATTTGTGATTTTATAAGCTCTAAGACTGCTACTAAATCCTTCTTATTTTATTTCAGAACTAATATTTTTGCAATTTATCTAATTGGTTTAAGTGAGAAATCATTAAAAACTATATGCATATGATTTAAGATTTTATTCTGATTAATTATGTTATTTATTCATTCTCTCAAAATTTTGCCAAGGTGTTAAGTGAGGCCTTTCTATGAGTATAAATCCTCTGATTGAAGTCCAGTTCTTGTATAATCCAAACCCATAATTTGTTATTTATGATTTCCACTTTATTTACTCTTACAACATAGCTTTTTAATAAACTACTTGTTAATATTTCTATTAGATTCATGATACTGTCTTGACTGTCAATATTTAAATACTGTTTCTGAACATTAAATATTTTGGAGAATAATGTTAACATATGGTACATCATATCATTTCTCGCCCTCATAAAGGTTATACCTGTATTCTACACTACCAGGTGATAATGATAAAGGTTTATTCCTTTAATATCCAAAGATTAACTAGCTAGAAGTTTACAAGTCCAAATGGGTATTCACAAGTATTCACCTTGTTTAGACCAGTACATTTACTGGTACGTGTGTGTGGTGTATGTGTGTGTATGTGTGTGTGTGTATACTTGTTTTTGTCTACAGTTCTGTGTTTAATTTATACACTATATCCTTCATCCTCAACCCCTTATGGATTATCCCAAAATTCCAAAGCAGTAGATTGGTTGAGATACAACCCTGATTTTTATGCCTGATGTGAGGCATTATCATGATGCCAATTATATATCGCTGGAGGTTTTTTTTCCAATTAAAAAAATTCATCATTATTGATTTTTTTAAATGTATTTGTTGAAGGCAATAAAGGTGTTGAACATTTCATAGTTTAAAGTTAATTCTTTCCTAAGGAAAAATTATACATATGTAAATAAATAGATGATGTGTTTATGTAATTGGATTTTTCCACCTGTTTAATGACTTCCAGGCAGACTTAGAAATTGATCATCTCTTTCATATATATCTTTGTTTTCTGTATTTCTGAATACAGAATTATATAGACTGTGACTTTACAGATTCAATATCATCTTACAGTTTATTTAAACATGAATGACAACTTGGTTGGCAGTAGAGTTCTTAGAGTGTACTCTTTTCTACCCTAATCTACAAAGCTGTTGTCCAGAAAAGCTAGGTCTCCTGCTTTTCCTGAGTCTGTTCATTTCTCTTATCACAGACTTTTAAAAATATTTTGGTATAGCTTTTATTTTTATAGTTTTATTTTTATTTTTAATTGACAATAATACCTGTATAGATTTATGAGTTACAATATGATGTTTCAATGCATATGTACATTATGGAATGATCAAATCAGGCTACCTAGCATATGACAGGATTTTAAGACATCAGATTCTAACATTTTAACACTTTCGCAGCACTCAGTGGCATAGACTCTGACTATGCTGGCTTTGGGAAAACGAGTATTTTCAAATTCCTTCTAGCTTTTGTTGTCTCGATGCATTCATTTAAAATATATTGAGCAATCATATAGGTTTTCTGATGCTCATAAGCCAAGTACTATTCTGAAAGTGCTGAGTGACTGCTCTGGTTATTTGATTGAAAAAAAGATTTTTATTCAATCTGTTTGAAAAATCTAGTTTCTAAACAAGTTAGTCTACCTTGTTACATAATGTAGGAGAATGTTATGTTTTAGAGAATTAGCAATAATTACTATTGCAAAATCATTAGATTATACTCAAGAAATTGGTTTTAAAACACTCCTAATGGTATGTGTGCCATCTCCTAAAATAAAAAATGCAGTTCAAGAACTTTACTATTAAAAATTTCCTGAACCAATTTTTTAGTTTTCAATCAATCTACAATGATTTTCTGAAAGAACTCAGAGAATCAAGTACTTGAAGGATTATAATATCTCAAAATCTTAAAATTTATTTTCCAGTAACATTTAGTAAATATTCCTACACAAATACTGTACAGAGAATAATCTTTTGCCACCTATTATTCTTTGTTTTAGTTGCATAAATTAGTCTTTGTTCAGTAAAAAAGATGAAGACAAAAGATCTGGGGAATTTACAAATCTAAGTTTCTGAAGTGCTATTTCTTGCTATTTGATTTAGGATTACAATTTTAACAATTTTTTGACCAACAGTGTTGGGGCTGTGAGATGTTCAGCAATGTTGGAGTATTCAATGGTATACAATGTTGTCTCTCATTTTGGTCTTTGTCATTGGTATTTCTTGTTGAACTAGTTTGAGCATCTAAAAGTGTACTAGAATATATGGACTTTGAATATATATTTACAACTTTCGTTTTAAATCTTTACCCTGGATTAATTATTATATACCTTTTTATATTTAAGTTCAATATAACCAGCATCTTACCTAATAGGCTTAAAACAATAAATGCTTCCTCTATAAATAACTGTATTTTCTCTTGACTGTTTTACTAGGTAAAACCTACTGATTACAATTTTAGGAAGTTTTGAATTTATTACTTCCTTATTCTTTAAAAATAACTATCTGCATATGTTCACCTAAGATCAATGTTCCAACCCTCTCCAAATTTGGGAAATTCATAATACAATTGTCAAGATCTCATGACAAATGGAAACTTCTTTTTTACTCCAATAAAGACCAGATTCAGGTTGGTCACAGTGGCTCACTCCTGTAATCTCATTGCGTTGGGAGTCAAGGTGACCACTTGAGCCCAGGAGGCAGAGGTTGCAGTGAACCGAGATTGTGCCCCTGCACTGTGTTCCTTACCACTTTGTGCACACATCTATTGTGTACCTTGACCTTGTCAGTTTTGTTTTCTGTTTACTCAGTGTCCAGCACAATGCCAGTAGCAAAGATCCAAGCAATATATAAAGAAATACGTGATTTTTAAAAAAACTTTGTTTTCATAAGTAGGATACTTATTAAGATGTCACTCCTTAACAGGATTGTGTGAAGCAAATAAAATGATATATGTGGTTTATACACTACTATTTGTAATTAATCATGTAAGTTTAAGCATTTAAGACAGCATCAATATTTCTAAACCTTTTGATTATCTTTTTAAAATAGTATACAAAATGCAAAGTTACCTCTGGGCACATGTTCTCACAACCTTGAACTTAACTGCTCATATATTTACATACATTTACTTTAGGTTTATTTTTTTCCTCAGTGTTACTTTGCTTTGAATTTAAATTCAGATCTCTGGGATGGGAGGACAGGGTTGTTACTGACAGAAAAACCCCTCCAATCTAGAACTACAGGACCATCTTCCTGTGCAGTGACTGAGTATGAGAAGGAGATTTTTCTCTGCCAGTTCTTCTTTAGTCCAGAAGAGCCAAAATATTGTCTTTATTCTGTGGTTGAGCAAGGGTGAGGACACAAAACAGAGGAGTTTTAGATTAGAAGTTAAAATCTCAACTCAAAATAGCAAGTACTATGTGGAAGTGTTTTCTGCCTGTTTGTGATTCGTTTGCACTTAATAGTGAATGTGTTTTGCTCTCAATCTTGTAAATTTTCATTGAAACAACTCAATAGTTCAATTTCTGCATTACACAATAGGCACAAGGTCTGATGTTTAAAATGCATAAAACTGGACATGATGTTCCTTCCTTAAGCTGAGCCTCTTCCCCAGTCAGCAAAATTGCCGTATAAGACTCACATAGCTTATTCCTACTTTTTTCTTATTTCACTTATTAAGATGCCCAGCACAGCACCTTACATATGTGATTCCTTCTTTGATTCTAATGAGAGTGGAAGAGGATGATAGGAGTGTGAATGGGGGATGGAGTGTCTCAGCTTTCTCATGGTCTGATGCATGCTATTTAACACTTAATCAGGCGATGACCTGTCATTTTCATTAAAAAGGTTCAAATGTGCAAAAAAAAAAAAACTTACAGAATAATATAGCAAACAGCCATGTACCTATCATACTGTTTCATTGTCTTACAATTTTACCATGTTTCTTTCATATTTTAAAAGGAAATAGGCCCCTATAAATTAGTTAAAGCTTCTTGTAGTCACTCCTTAACTCAAAAACCTCTGTTACTATCCCAGGATAAAATATCAGACTTAATTCGGGTTATACTTTTGCTTACATTTCTTTACGGTGTTATGTATATATCCACAACTATATAAGATTCATTTTGCTTATTTGAAAAATTTTATTTAAAGAATATCTTGCCACACATGTCTTTGTGCCACTTTTAAGTCACCTGAAGTTTTGGAGATTAATCAAAACTCAAGTTCATTTGTTTTCACTACTGGGTAGAATTCTGTTACTATATGTCTCTACTACAGTTTAATTTAAGCATTCCCTGGTTATTTAGGACATTATAGTTTTGGTTTGCTTTATTTTTACTGCTTTAAACAATGCTATAATTAGTTTTTCATGTAGTCTCCTTGCGACCATGTGTAGGAGTTTATTCTACAATACAACTTAAATTTCTGTGCTATAATGACTATCAATCTTGTCAAATAATGTGGAAGAATGTTCTGTGACTTCTTCAACTAGTTTGTTTTTTTTTCCTAATTTCTCTCCCAAGTGTTTCATACTGTTTTTACATTTGTCAGGGTCAAATTAGTGTTCTCATCTCTGTACATACTTGTTCCTCTTTCTTTACATTTCCCTTTATCAACTCTGTTGTGCAATGGTTTCCCACTGTTGCTTTCATTTACTTTTCCTTCAGTAGTGCTGAGTATGATCATATTTTATTAATCTTGTGAGCTTGTGGATTTTTCTCATCTGAGATTTCACTCGTCTTTTTGCCTGTTCTTTGATTGGATTGCGTGTGTATTTTTAATCATTTTAGGGCATCTTTATATGTTCTGGATATAATCCTTTGTCATATATGTAGGATATAAATACCTTTTCCCAGTGTATGGCTTATGTTTTTAGTTTCTGTCTCTTTATTTTTTGTAAAATTTGAAGTTTTAATATAGTCAAATTTGTCATTTTGTTTCAATTAAGTTTTATAAATGTGTTGTACTGTTTAGGAAATTCTCCATGTCCTGAAGTCTTAAATATATTATTCTTTTTTTCTTCTAAAAACTGTAAAGTGTTACATTTCAGAAATGTTCTTAAGCTCAGAGAATTAAGTTGTTTTTAATGTATCTGTGGTCCAAAGTAGAAAGTCATATTTTAGTTTTGTTTTCCTTCTCAATATGTATAATCAGTTTCCTATGCACCATTTTTTAAAGCTTTATATTTCAGAAACTTTAACAGGACTTTTGTCTTGTTTTTTCAACAGCATCCCTGAGCCATCTCTAGAGCGGCTCAGCTCCTGAGGGGCTGTATGCTTCTGGGTCATTTTTTTTATTGGCACATAATAGTTGTACGTATTTATAGAGTACATGTGATATTTCCATGCATGCATATAATGTGTAATGATGAAATCTGGATAATTGGGATATCCATCACCTCAAATGTTTATTATTTCTTTGTGTTGGGAACACTTCAAATCTTTCCTTCTTGCTACTTTGAAATATACAATAAATTATTGCTAGCTATAGTCACCCTTTGTGCTATCAAACTCTAGAAGTTATTCCTATCTAATTGTACTTTTGTACTCATTAAACAATCCCTCATCATTCCCCCCTCCACACCACCCATTCCAACCTGAGGTAACGGCTATTTTATTTACTATATTAATGAGATCAATTTATTTAGCTCCCACATATGAGTGAGAACATGTAATATTGGTCTTTCTGTGTCTGGCTTATTTCACTTAATGTAATGTCCTCCAGTTCCATTTATGTTGCTGCAAATAATATGATTTCATTCTTTCAATGAATGAATAATATTCTACTGTGTATTGATACCACAGTTTTTACTCAT
This sequence comes from Pongo abelii, assembly GCF_028885655.2. NCBI lineage: Eukaryota > Metazoa > Chordata > Mammalia > Primates > Hominidae > Pongo > Pongo abelii. Next base: position 93,648,798 of record NC_071991.2, read on the forward strand.
TCATCTCTTAATGAACACAGTTTGATTGCATCTCTTGGCTATTTTGAATAGTGCTGTAATAGACATGGGAGTGCAGGTATCTCTTCTATATACTTATTTCCTTTCTTTTGATATATACCTAGCAGTGGGATCGGTGTACTGTATGGTAGTTCTATTTTTGGTTTTTTGAGGAATCTCCATACTGTTTTTTATAGTGGTTGGACTAATTTACATTGCCACAAACAGTGTGTGAGCATTTCTCTTTCTTCAAATCTTTGCCAGCATCTGCTGTTCTCATCTCCTTGCCAGCATCTCTATTTTGAAAAAAGCCATTTTTAACGGGGTGAGGTGAAATCTCATTGTGGTTTCAATTTGGATTTCCCTGATGACTAGTGATATTGAGCATTATAATGTATCTGTTGGCCATTTGTATGTCTTCTTTTGAGAAATGTATATTCAAATCTTTTGCTCATTTTTTAAATCAAATTATTTGGGGGTTTTTTTGCTATTAAGTTGTTTGAGTTCCTTATACATTGTACCTATTCATCCCTTGTCAGATGGATAGTTTGCAAATATTTTCTCCCATTCTGTAGGTTGTCTCTTCACTTTGTTGATTGTTTCCTTTGCTATGCAGAAGCTTTTTAGGTTGACATAATCCCATTTGTCAAATTTTGCTTTTGTTGTTTGTGCTTTTGAGGTCTTACTCAAAACATTTTTGCCCATACCAATGCCCTGGAGTATTCTTTTAATGTTTTTCTTCTAGTAGTTTCATAAGCTCAGGTCTTAAAATTAAGTCTTTAGTTCATTTAGAGTTTATTTTGATATATAAGAGATAATGCTCTAATTTTAATCTTCTGCATATGAATATCCAGTTTTGTCAGCACCATTTCTTAAAAAGATTATCCTTTTCCCAGCGTATATTCTTTGTGCCTTTGTTGAAACTGTGTTGGCTGTAAATGCATGTACTTATTTCTGGGTTCTGTATTCTGTTCCATTAGTCTATGTGTCTATTTTTATGCCACGCCATGCTCTTTTGGTTAGTATACCATCGTAGTATATTTTGAAGCCAGGCAGTGTGATGCCTCCAGCTTTGTTCTTTTCACTTAAGATTGCTTTGTCTATTCAGGGCCTTTTGTGGTTCCACACAACTATTAGAAAATTTTTTTTATTACTGTGAAGAATGACATTGATTGGTATTTTGATAGAGATTGCATTGAATCTGCAGATCATTTTGCATAGTGTGGACATTTAACAATATTAATTTTTTCAATCCATGAACATGAAATATCTTTCCATTTTTTATGTGTCCTTTCAATCTTTTATCCTTTGAAAAAATTGAAGAGGACACATAAGAATGAAAAGATATTTCATGTTTTATAGTTTCCATTGTAAAGATCTTTCATTTATTTAGTTAAATTTATTCTTAGGTATTTTATTATACTGTAGCTGTTTTAAATAGGATTGCTTTCTTATTTTTCTTTACTACTCCTGTGCACCATTTTTTGAATAGTGCATTATTACTCACACTGATCTACTAGTCCCATCTGTCATATATTAATTTTTTAAAATGCATGCACAGATCTTTTCCAAGTTCTCTGTTCTGGTCTATTTTTCTTTTTTTTTTTTTAATTTTTTTATTTATTTTTTTTCTTTTATTATTATTATTATTATTATTATTATTATACTTTAGGTTTTATTTTTCTATCCTACTGGCCTATTTGTCTATCCCTACACCAATATCACACTGTTTTAACTGTAACATCTTTATATTAAATCCTGGCATTTAGTAGGTGGATCCATCCTAGAGCTGTTTGTCAGAATGCTCTCGGAACAATTCTTGACCCTTTGATTTTGCATATAAATTCCGGAATCTGTTTTTCAATTTTCATGACAATCTCTGTTGAGATTTGATAGTAATTTCATTGAAGAGACTGATTAATTTGGGAAAAAATTAGACATATAGTCATGTCCAGTTGAGTCTTCAATAAGTTCACAAGGCAGGTTTTTGCTCTACTTAGAGACCTAGTCATTGTATTCTGAATTAATACAATAACATGAGTTAGGACATTAAAACAATTATCCATAGCAATTGTTAAACTTATTAACAATATTATGTGGTTTTATCAATTTATGCCAATATTATATCTCCAGAAAAGGTAGAGCAGAAAATATAGATAAAATCAATTTTACTTGGTTAATATCATGGACTAAATCTAAACTTTTATATACATATCATTGGTTCTAAGCTTTATTTAATCACTGGATTTTTTGAACTAGTTCTCCAAATTAATTTTCATCCTAGTTGTCTGTGTTATAACATAATTGTGACGTACATTACCATTATGATACTTTTAAAACTTCAGCAATTTTTGTAAGAGAACAATGAATCCACAAGGACTAAATATCGTATATCCAATGAACCTAAAACCATTGTTTATATTGATAATTTGTTCAACTTTGTTAATTTAATGAAATCTTTTGAAGATAACTTGTATCTATATTATTATAATTGATAAATGTAGAAAATTTTTGTAAAACTCTTTGGAGCTAATATAGAAATATAACATTAAAATCTGAATGTGTCTTCAAGAACATTCTTAATGAATCAGTGGTAACACAGCATGGAAGAGCACAAAGCTAAAACCAATGATATCCAATGTTTGCTTATAGATTTAGCCAGAGCTACATGGCAAGTAAGCATGTCCAAGGCCATAAGACTTGAAATGAAATGAGAGAAACTTCATTGTTTGTCCATAGGTATTCTGTGAGGAAATGCCTCTGTGATATGAATTATAATTCATCCATACTTTTATATTCTTAGTTTTTAGTTGTTTCAGAGTAGGTGAGTGAAATTGGTCCAGCTAGCTTGCTCTTCTTCTTAAAGATGAACTGACAGGGTTTCTGGCAAGAAAATGCTATTGGATGTATTGTTGAGAATCAGGGATTGAAGTAAGGGTGAAATTAGCTGCTTTTGGAGTGGTGGTTTTGATTTTAGAAGTTGGCCTCGAATTCCTTGTCATGAAAAAGTCTTTGGTAGAAGAGCTAATTCCAGTAGCATTATTAGAGGACAGAGGACACACTCCAGCGTAACATGAGGAAGAATGTTCCTAGGCAAGAAAGTCTCTATTTCTGCTTATGCTTTTTTGGCATATGTTACAGATGGCATGGCAGTGATCAAGGTTGGAGATCAAGAAACACAGCACACAGATGAGTGAGCTTCCTTGTTCTTGTTCCAGGGGGATTACCAGGTACGGATTGGTCATTAGCATGAGATTTCTCAAAGTTCCCGAAAGCTGGTGTGTTAGGTACACATGACACAGACCACATTTCGTGTTGATACGAAGATTTTCCAATATATATTTAGGAAACTCTCTTCTGTGAAGAAAAATACAAATTATTGGTCCCTGGGCTGATAGGTTCTAATATATTATTTTCAAGGTGTAGTGATATCACACCACATCAGGATACTAGTGATTAGATACATTGCCAATACAAAGACACATATTTCTCTTCTGTATCCATTTATTTTGAAATTTATCAGAGGAGAATTATGCTTACGTTATAATTTTTGTGATAGGGACATGAGGGAAACTAAATAATGTCCTGTTTTACGTGGTACAATGCCCCAAATCCTAATTTGATTGCCTTCATCAAGGTTGACATACTCTGAAATATTTGTGTGTTCAGTGATATTGCTTCATGAGGAGCAATTGTTCCTACAGTTAGATTTCCTGATTTGTCTAACCAATATTTCATGGAATAGACTGCACTTTTTTGTAAGCTTGGAGTGGTTACTTTGGAAGCAAGGATGCTAATCTCTCTTTTTAATATCCATACCAGATCTTCCACCAGCCAATGCTTCAGTATCTCCAGTGATTAGTAGAGAGCCATGGTTTTAGAGTTAGATCAGGATTTAAATGCAGATCTGGTACTTATTGCCTGAATTTTTTAAAACTTTTAGTACCCAGGTGTTCTTAACTGGATAACTGGGAGAATAATTGGCAAAATTGTTATCAAATTTAGGAATAAGATATAGGAAACATAATGTCATGCTTAGAATAAATAAGTAGTAAAAAGGCATGCACTACCACATATGCTAGTTTTTAAAAAATTTTTTGTAGAGACAGGGGTGTTGCCATGTTGCCCAGGCTAGCCTTGACCTTCTGGGCTCAAACGATCCTCCTGCGTCTGCCTCCCAAAGTTCTGGGATTACAGGCCTGAGCCTGGCCCAAAACTCTTTTTTTTAAATTAATGATGTTTGTCTTCCTTTTAATTTTGATATATGTATTCTTTTAGTTTCATTGAAAGAACATACAGAAATAAAGAAATGCAGAATACATTGGTTGACTCTACTTGCATTAGAACCAACACCATGACTAAATGGAGCTTACAGATTTTTCCTCCACTTGAAAGAATTCCAAGTAACTTTCAGGTAGTTTCTAAGAGCAGACTATAAGCTCCTGAGGGCAAGACACTGTCCAGGAACTATACAGATCTTTTAAGGTTCTCATTTATTTTAATTAATTTTTAATAGTTCAGCATAGTTATGGAGTACTATTCCAGATACAATGATAAGTGCCCATGTGGAAACAATAGCCTACAAGAATGCAGGTTTTTACTTCAGTACTCAAGAAATTCATATTAAAGGGGTGTGTGTGTGTGTGTATAAAATTTCACTGAGAGTAATGAAAGAAAGTAAGATTCCTTTATTTTCTCTTAAGCTACTGTTGTTTCCTTTTACATTCTACTCATTCCGCAAATCCTAGTCACTGTCAGCCACAGCACATGAGTTTGCTGAATGCCCTTATTTATTCATTCATTTTTTCAAAGTTTTTTTTAGTACATGTTGTATAAAGCAATTTCTCTTCTTGGACATGTGAGGGCTTCAGTGAAGAAAGCATGGATCTTACATTCTAATAGCTAAGACAGATAATAACAAATATTAATATCATATATAAATGTTAAATATATTTCATATAATATATTAAGTATCATATATTAGATGGTAATAAATGCTAAGGAGAAAAATATAGCAAGGAGGGTGGGTATGGCATGTAGAAGGATGTGGTTGCAATTTGACATGAGGTGGTAAGAGAAAACTTTGGCAAGTAGGCAAAAATTCAGTAAAGCCACTAAGGAGGGGAAAGAATGATCTGGGAGTTGTCTTACCTTGCAGGCAGAGAAGTGACAAGGAAACAAATATCCTGAGCAAGAGCATACCTGGTGTGTGCCAAGAACAGCAAGACAGAAAGGAAGCCAACGTGGCTGAAACTGAGTGAACACATGAGAGAGCAGATATCAAAACTCAGAGAAGTAGCAGGGGTCGAATCTTGCAGGCCATTGTAAGGACTTTAAGGTGTACTTATGTGAGTTGAGAAGCAATTGACCTGACATAAGCTGAATGACATTTAAATAGGATCACTCTGTATTAAGAATAGTTTTAAAGAGGTAAAGAGTAGAAGCAAGGAGAGTTGCTAAGAACCTATGTAAGTTAAGACCAACGTGGGAATGGGGAGGTGTTGAGAAATAGTTATATATACGTATAATAGATACACATATATATCAACACAATATGTGTATTTAATTTAGTTAATGAAAATGATCTCAATATGTTCATTCATTTATTAGGTATTCACATTTATAAGCCAAAATCCCTTCACCATTTTTTAAAAACTTAAATCCCTGCATAGTACAGCAAGCCAACAGAGTATTTTGCATCTAAGTCTTACATCTTATTTTAAATTAACACAATAAATACATATATTTTAGTAGGAATTATACCATATAAATGTATATTTGTGGGTTTTTTTTTTTGAGACGGCATCTTGCTCTGTCGCCCAGGCTGGAGTGCAATGGCATGATCTCGGCTCACTGCTCCCTCTGCCTCCCTGGTTCAAGTGATTCTCCTGCCTCAGCCTCCTGAGTAGCTGGGATTACAGTCGCCAGCCACCATGTCCGGCTAATTTTTGTATTTTTAGTAGATGCGGGGTTTCACCATGTTGGCCAGGCTGGTCTGGAACTCCTGATCTCAGGTGATCTGCCCACCTTGGCCTCCCAAAGTGCTGGGATTCCAGGTGTGAGTCACCATGCCCGGCATTTGTGTGGTTCTACAGGTGGCCGTTCAATATTTTTTTTATTTCTATCATTTGTAACTTGCATCTCAGTAGGACAAAAGGCAGCCAAGAGCCACAGTTTTAATGTTTATGAAGGAAAATCATTCTGTAATACTTTAAGAAAATTCTGTCTGTATCAATATCACTTTATTTATGAGAACAAAAGTGAACAAAATCTCTCAATATTTTAGAGTGCTTAGACAGTTTGCATTAATAAACTGTGGAAAAATGAATTTAAGTACTATATTGATTCCAAGAACTGACTCTCAGCAGTCCTATTTTTTCATCATGATAATATTTTGTGAAAATTTTGTTTCATGTAAGAATTAATAATCAATTGCAATTTTGAATTCCTGTCTTATTTTTGTTAAATCTTAACCATTCTCTGGGCTTCCAGTCTGTCTCTGATTTTATCCATTCATTCATTCAGCAAATTGTCATTCACTAATGTCTCCATTGTCACAACAGAGGCAATTACATAAGCGAATGAATTAAAGTATAACGTTTTGAGGATAATAGAAGTATGTACAAGAAACAGAGAAAACACAAAAGAAACTGACACTAACCTGCTGAAGTTGGAGGAGAAATGCATGCATCCTCTCCAAATGGCAAGATGTTATTAAAATAATGATCTAATTATTATAAACCTTTCCTTTTATGTCTTAATATTAGCAAATTAATTAAGTCTGAATACATTTTTAGCTGTAAGCCTTCCACAACACATTCCAGCTATACAAACTCATCTTTATCCATGCTCACCTCCCATCTGTATACCCACCAGCCCCACTCTGATCCCAGAGCCATGATGTTATTTGCCTTCTGTGAGCATTTTTTCATGATGTTCCTACTCCATAGTAGGAGTAACCATGTCAGAAATTATAACTAATTGATATAAGTGGCCCAGAATTTAGTACCCTCTTTGGCACTTACTGACTAAATATTTGTGGACCTGATATGATGTTTTATTATAATTCAATATATTTATTTTTATTGATTATGCACTTACATCTAAGATATTAGCTATAAAATAGCCAGAAGTTTATAATTAGATATTCCATATAACTTAAAAATTAAAAAAACCTTTATAATACCAAAATTTCTTAACTTAGATGAGGAATGAGGAGACCTGGCTTTTCAAACTGCCACCAAATGTGGTTTCTAAAACTATGGGGGTTTTATTGTGAAAACGGGGATTTGCTTACCCTATCGATTTTACTGGATTGCTGTGAAGATAAAATGAGAAAAAAAATGGGCAAAATAACTTTTTTGTGTGAGTCCTGTATTGGTGCTCCTTATTAATACCAGAGGTATTACCACAAGTGAAACAGGTTAAATTTTACTCCTTTTAACTGAAATAACCACCAATCAGATGGTATACATATGAAAACCCTCTATAATTCATATAGAACTATATTGCCATTACTTTTACAATTGTAATCCTATTTACAATTAGAGAAAGTATTTCTCTACATGAATATTAGAAAGCTCGAGGGAACAGAGTTAAGTTTTATTCTATTCAGTTGGCAGAAATTGCTGTTAAACTGTTTTTTCTTCTTAGCCAATTCTTATTTTTCAATGGAAAATCAATTATTGCAGGATATTGTGTACACTGTAACATTGATTGATAACATTTGAAATTGAATTCTATTTATTAAAGAAATTGATAACTTTTCAAATGGAATTCAGGGATCAAATGACATTTGATTTTTTATGTTATTTATTAAACATCTAACAAGTCAAAGTGAATTATCTGCTAATTCTTCATTGTGATATAAAGAATAGAATATTTGCACTTTTTATGAAATAACTTGACACATAATTTTATTTCTTTGAAGATTCTCTCAGGATGATAAAATGGTTACTGATATTTTTATTGTTTGAACTGACTTCTCTATGTTATTTACATCTTGTGACACTTCTAATTATGAAAGAAATTATGCATCAACTTTACCCTTTTAATTTTGATTATATCATTCATAATAATCATATAGTATAATTGACTCCAATATAAGCAAAGTATAACTTTTTAATTTTTAATTTTTTGGATAAATAGTAGGTATATATATTTATGAGGTACATGAGATGTTTTCATACAGGCCTGCAAAGAGAAACAAACATATCATGGAGAATAGGGTATCCATGCCCTCAAGCATTTATCCTTTGAGTTACAAACAATACATTTATACTCATTAGGTTATTTTGAAATGTACAATTAAGTTAATATTGACTATAGTCACACTATTGTGCCATCGAATAGTAGGTCTTAATTATTCTATTTTTTGTACCCTTTAACCATCCCCACCTTCCCTCCAACCCCCTACTACCATTTCCAACCTCTAGTAACCATCCTTCTACTCTCTATATCCATGAGTTCAATAGTTTTGATTTTTAGATCCCACAAATAAGTGAGAACATGCGATGTTTGTCTTCTGTGCCTGGCTTATTTCACATAACATGATGATCTCCAGTTCCATCCATGTTGTTACAAATGACTGGATCTTGTTCTTTTTTATGGCTTAATAGTACCCCATTGTGTATATGTACCACCTTTTCTTTATTCATTCATCTGTTGATGGACAGTTAGGTTGCTTCCAATTCTTTTTTTTTTTTTTTTGAGACAGAAACTTGCTCTGGTCGCTTCCAATTCTTAGCTGTTGTAAACAGTGTAGCAACAAATATAGGAGTACAGATATCTCCTCAATAAACTGATTTCCTTTCTTTTGGATATATACCTAGCAGTAGGATTGCTGGTTCATATGATAAATCAATTTTTAGTTTTATGAGGAACCTCCAAACTGTTCTCCATGTTGACTGTAGCAATTTACATTTCCACCAACAGTGGACAAGGGTTCTTTTTTCTCCACATCCTCATCAGCATTTGTTATTGCCTGTCTTTTGGACATAAGCCATTTTAACTGGGGTGAAATTATATTTTGTTGTAGTTTTGATTTTCATTTCTCTGATGATCAATGATGTTAAGCACCTTTTCATATATCTGTTTCAAAAAACCAGTTTCTGGTTTTGTTGAGCTTTTGTATTTTTATCATTTTGATTTCATTTATTTCCGCTCTGTTCTTTATTATTTGTTTTCTTCTACTAATTTGGGGTTTGGTTTGCTCTTGCTTTTCTAGTTCTTTAAGATGCGTCATTAGATTTTTCATTTCAACTTTTTTCTCTTTTTGATGTAGACACTTACAGCTGTAAACTTCCCTCTCAGTACTGCTTTTGCATGGGTTTTAGTATGTGTTTTCATTATCATTTGTTTCAAGAAATTTTACAATTTCTAAATTTCTTTATTGATCCACTGGTCATTCAGGAGCATATTGTTTAATTTCTATATATTTGAATACTTTCCAAAATTCCTCTTGTTATTTCTAGATTTATTCCATCGTGGTAAGAGGAAATACTTGGTGATTTTCATTATTTGAATGTTTTAAAACTTGTTTTGTGACCTAACATGTGGTCTATCCTTGAGAATGATCCATGTGCTGAGGAAAATAATGTGTATTCCGCAGCTCTTGGATGAAATGTTCTGTAAATATCTATTGGATCCATTTGGTCTATAGTGTTGATTAAGTCTCATGTTTCTTTGTCTGATTTTCCGCTGAAAATGGGGTTTTGAAGTCTCCAGCTATTATTGTAATGGAGCCTACGTCTCTCTTTAGCTCTAACAATATTTCCTTTACATATCTGGGTGATCCAGTGTTGGGTGCATATATATTTATGACTGTTATATTCTCTTTCTGAATTGACCTGTTTATCGTTATATAGTGACCTTCTTTGTCTCTTCTTATAGCTTTTGTCTTGAAATCTACTTTTTCTAAGTATAGTGACTCCATGTACTTGAATAGTTTCCAAATTCCTTCTGTTATTAATTTCTAGGTTTCCATTTTTGGTTTCCATTGGCATGAAATATCTTTATCCATCCCTTATTTTCAGCCTATGTGTGTCTTTACAGGTTAAGGGTATTTCTTGTAGGCAACAGAACAATGGGTCTTGTTTATTCACCCATTCAGCCACTCTATATCTTTTGATTGAAGTATTTAGTCCATTTACATTCAATGTTATTACTGATAAGTTAGAACCTACTCCTGCCATTTTGTTGTTTATTTTCTGGTCTTCTCTTCTTTCTTTCCTTCCTGTTTTCCTCTAGTGAAGGTGATTTTCTCTAGTGATATAATTTAGTTTTTGCTTTTTATTTTTTGTGTATATATCGTATGCTTTTTGGTTTGAGGTTACCTTGAGGCTTGCAAATACTATCTTATAACCCATTATTTTAACCTGATAATAACTTAACACTATTTGTGTAAACAAACAAGCAAAAAGAAAACTAATAAAAACTCTATGCCTTAATTTCATCCCCCCACTTTTTAACTTTTTGTTGTTTCTATTTCTATCTTATTATGCTATGTCATGAAAAGTTGTTGTAGTTATTATTTTTTATTGGTTCATCATACCTAGGATAAGAGTAGTTTACACACTACAGTTACAGTGTTATAATATGTGTTTTTCTGTGTACATACTATTACAAATGAATTTTGGACCATCAGGTGATCATTTATTGCTCATTACTGTCCTTTTCTTTCTGATTGAAGTGTACCCCCTTTAGCATTTCTTGTAGGACAGCTCTGGTATTGAAATCCCTCAGCTTTTTTTTGTCTGGGTTAAGTATTTATTTCTCCTTCATGTTTGAAGGATATTTTTACCAGATATACTATTCTAACGTAAAAGTTTTTTTTCTTCAGCACTTTAAATATTCATATCACTCTCCCCTGGCCTGTAAGGTTTCCACTGAAAAGTCTGCTACCAGATGTATTGGAGCTGTATTGTATGTTATTTTTTTTTCTCTTGCTGCTTTATCCTTGACCTTTGGGAGTTTGATTATTAAATGCCTTTAGGTAGTTGTCTTTGGGTTAAATCTGCTTGGCCCTCTATAACCTTCTTGTTCTTGGATATTGATATATTTCTCTAGGTTTGGGACATTCTCTGTCATTATCCCTTTGAATAAACTTTCTACCCCAATCTCTTCCTCTACTTCCTCTTTAAGGCCAATAACTATTAGATTTGCCCTTTTGAGGCATTTCCTAGATCCTGTAGGTGTGCTTTATTTTTAAAATTCTCTCCTTTTTTGTCTTCTTGGTGTATGTTAAAATAGCCTGTATTCAAGCTCACTAATCCTTTCTTTTGCTTGATCAATTCTTCTATTAAAGACCTCTGATGCATTATTCAGTTGTGTCTATTGCATTTTTCAGCTCCAGAATTTCTGCTTGATTCCTTTTAGTTATTTCATACTCTATTAAATTTATCTGATAGAATTCTGAATTCCTTCTCTGTGTTCTTGAGTTTCTTAGCATTTCCTCAACACAAATATTTTGAATTCTTTGTCTAAAAGGTCACATATCTTTGTTTCTCCAGGATTGTTTCTTGATACCTTGTTTAGTTCATTTGGTGAGATCATGTTTTCCTGTCTGGGCATTGAAGAGTTAGGTATTTACTCTAGTCTTTACTGTCTGGGCTTATTTGTAACTGTCCTTTTGGAAAGGCTTTCCAGATATTTCAAATGACTTGATGTTATGATCTAAGCTGTGTCTGCTTTAGGAGGCACCCCAAGCCCAGTAATGTTGTGGTTCTGGCAGACTTGTGAAGGTACAACCTTGGTGGTGTAGCAAAAGATCTGGGAGAATTCTCTGGATTACCAGACAGAGACTTGTTCTCTTCTCTTACTTTCTCCCAAACATAAAGTCTCTGTTTCTCCGTTCTGAGCCACCTGAAGCTGAGGGTTTAGTGACACAAGCACCCCTGTGGCCAACATCACTATGACTACACTGGGTAAGACCTGAAGCCAGCACAGCACTGGATCTTGCCCAAGGCCTGCTATAACCACTTCCTGTCTATTGCCTATGTTCACTCACGGCCCTGGAACTCTACAATTAGCAGGTGGCAAAGCCAGCCAGGCCTATGTCTTTCCCTTCAGGGTGGCGAGGTCCACCAGGCCCCAGGTGGGTCCAGAAGTGCCATCCAGGAGTCACGAACCAGAGTCAAAAATCTTAGAAGTCTACCTGGTATCCTATTGTATTGCAGCTAAGCTAGCCCTCAAACAACAAAACGCAATCCTTCCCACTCTTGCCTGCCTTTTCAGAGGAGCCAAGCCTTACCCCATAGACGCCATATCTCTTGTGGTTCCACATGAATTTCAAGATTTTTTTCTATTTCTATGAAAAATTACATTGAAATTTTGATAGGGATTGCATTTAATCTGCAGATCACTTTGGTTAGCGTGGATATTTTAACAATATTGAGCCTTCTGATCCATAGGCATATAATATTTTTTCTATTATTTGTGTTGTTTCTAGTTTCTTTCATAAGTAATATCATTTTCAGTGCATAGATTTTTCACCTTCTTGGTTAAATTTATTCCCAAATAGTTTCTTTTTGTAGCTATCATGTATGATACGTTAAAATTTCTTTTTCAGATAGTTTGTCAGTGTTTAGAAGTGCATAGTATAAGCTGAGTACAGTATAGGCTGATTTTTGTTGTTGATTTTATATCCTGTAACTTTACTGAATTTCTTTATTAATTATACCAGTATTTTGGTGGAGTCTTGACTCTTTTCCATATATAACATCATGTCATCCGCAAATAGACAATTTTACTTTTTCTTCTCCAGTATAGATATATTTTCTTTCTTTTTCTTTCCCAATGCTCTTGATAGGACTTCCAGTACTATGTTGATGGAATTAGTGAGAATGGATACCCATGTCTTAGAGAAAAACTTTCAACTTTTCATCATTGAGTATGATATTAGTTGCAGATTTGTCATACGTGGACTTTAACATGTTGAGGTATATTCCTTGTATATACAATTTGTTGAGAGTTTTTTATCATGAGAGGATGTTGAATTTTGTCAAATGCTTTTTCTACATTTATTGAGATGATCATATGCTTTTTGTTCTTCATTTTTTTAAATGTGTAGCACGTGTATTGAGTTATATATGTTCAAACCTTGTTGCATCCCAGTGATAAATCCCACTTGATCATGGTGGATGATCATTTTAATGTGCTGTTGAATTCAGTGTGTTAGTATTTTATTGAGGAGTTTTGCATCTATGTTCATCAGGGATAATGGTCTGTAATTTTCCTTTGTAGCATCCTTGTCTGGCCTTAGTATCAGGGTAATAATGGCCTTATTCAATGAGTTTGGAAGTATTTCTTCCTCTTAAATTAAAATATTAATCTTTAATTAACATTTTTATACATAGCAATTGACCATGTTGTATTATTTCTGTGAAGCATACTTTTAATATTTGGGTTGTGATAAAACCTCTCTCCTCCTTTGTCAAAAGAAACATTTTATTTTCTTATGCTGTAGGATGAATATATTTGAATTTTCCTTTTACTCTTAAATTTTGATTGAGAGATTTATTTCTTCTAACTTTCTTTTTCAGAAACATGATTTCCATTTTGTCTCATTTTACACATGAGTTATGCCTCAGTAATCTATGCAAACTTCTGGGTATTTTACCTGTCAAATTATGTTATAAAATGAAATTTATATTGTCCTTATATCTATGTTCAGTGGAGATGGTGGTGGCAATGATGATGATTTTGCCACTAGTTCAGATAGCATTTATATTTGTTAGGAGACACTTTCCTAGTATGAAGTGATGATATTTTATGTTAAAATCTATCATCTGAGTAGTAAGATACATTTAAGTAACAGTTAAAAAGGAACAGTACAGAATATATGAATATCATAAAGGTTATCAACATAACTGAAGTTAAACTATTAATAATTCAGTAAGAATACTTAAAGCAGAGGAGGCAACAGTTAAGGCAAGCATTTCTCATTCTTAAGTGCATCAACTACCCTAGCTTCCTAAGTCCATTCAATTGATTATGCATTTCTACACAATCCATATAGTATTGGTTTAGTTTGTTATTGTTAAATGGTTATGGTATTCATAAGATTTGATAGCATTTTAGTCTGTTTTCTGCTACTATGACAGAATAGCAGAGACTGAGTAATTTATAAAGAAAAGAAATTCATTTCTTAAAGTTCTTCAGACTGATAAGTCTAAGATCACAGTGCTGGCATCTTGAGAGGACCTTGTTGCTGTGTCATAAAATAGTGAAGAGGCATGCTCTTTCAAGTAAGCGTACAACACAGAGAGAGTAAGGAAATCAGGTTGAACTCATCCTTTGTATCTGGAACCCACTTTTGGGATAACTAACCCACTCCTGAAATAATGGCATTAATCCATCCATTAGGGCTTGGCCTCATCATCTCTTAAAGGCCCTACCCACCCCCCAATACCATAACATTGGCAATTAAATTGCAACATGAGTTTTTGAGGAGGCATTCAAACCACAGCAGACCAGTATTAATCTGTTTATATGATTTTATTAGAAAGTTAGTAAAAAACATCCATTCTGAGCATTCTAACAAATAAATTGTGATATTAAACTAGGAAGAAGTTATAAACTTATAAACTGCCATCTACTTCAAATGAGATGATGACATTACATATCTATTATTGGATAACTCCCCATGTAACATTATTTTCTAGGAGTCAATCAAATTATACTAATATACTCATATCCCTTATTCTGCCTCATTCAGCCACTTTCTGTTTCAGTCTGTTCCAAATAACACATAGAATGAGAAATACAATGAACTTATAAAGTGGCTTTTGGCATCTATACCAATCCTTCAAGGAAATACTGGACTGGATTGTTTTAGTGGTCATAGTGATTAGAAATCGAATCCTATCATGATAGTCTTCTAACAGGTTGGTCCACAAATCATGGCTAATTATATTTCCTTATTCACACTAAGTATGTTTAAAAAGCATATCTTTGCAACAGTCATATTTGAGTGTAAGAAATATTACTTTTTCTGTAAATCAAATGTAATCAATTCCAATCTTTCTTTCATCTGTTGGTAGGAAATTGAATTGCATTCATCATTTGGTGTTTCCTGCCCCACGTGCCTTGAGGAACTTCCCGGTGAGGGCATTACACATTCTAGAACACTGGAGTTTGGGCCTCTGTACATCAATCCACGCCACTAAGAGTGCAGTGTCAAAGCTAGCACACTTCCCTGATAATGAGTGGCTCCCTTAACTGTGCCCAAGTTTTCACAAGAGTAGTTTTGCCTACATTGAGAGTCACAGAATCTAGTGTTCAACTTTCTAAAGGCACCTCTTGGCAATTTTTATTTAAAAAATATGCTAGACATCTTCCGTAGACAATATAAACAAGCAGGATGCCGGTCCCTACTTCCTTTGGAACCTCCAACCACCATTTCCTCCCTAGCACTGACTCTGCACCTCCTATTCTTTCATCCTTCTTACATTATTTTCCTTCCCAGTAAGATTCAGCATAATTTTGCATCAATCCGCCTGGAGAAATATGATACTGTCTTCTCTTCTGGCAGTGGGATGGGGAAAAGGGATAAGAGACCCAATCAAATTTTATTCATTTCTGTCACTGTTTACTCACCATAAGTGATATATCCCACAGCAACTTTCTCTTCATTCAATAACGTCTTCAGTTTTTGCATGTCCAAGCCTCCAAATAATATCAGCGTGTAGGCAATTAATACAATTTCCAAATTATCATATTATGTTGTAATTTAAATGGCATTACAAATAGTATATGTTATTTTTGCTGAGTTACACATATTTGAACATAGTTTGCCTTCAGGTAGGCTAGCATGTAGGTTTAGTTGGCATAAGTTGAATGAATTTTTTTATTTACTGATACATGCATTGGCCTAGGAGATGGTTGGGGTTCATATTTCTGTATTACCATTCTGTGGGATATTAGACAAGTCACATCACCTCTTAGGTGTCACTTTTTAAATATATAGTATAACAGATTAAAACTACAGTACTTATAAGGATCTTACCTACTATATAACATTAGCCTAAAAAATGGTTGTGACTTGTGCTTTTATAACACATTTGACTCATGAAATCCATTTGAACAATATTTTTATTGTTAACCATTAATACTGTAATATAAGTAAGAATCTGTTTATTTTACAATTATACTTTTTTGTGATTGGAGCTAAATCTATTTTAGATAGGTGAGTAAAGAAGTCATTGACTCTAAATACTTTCAATGTACTGAGACCTAGAAAAGAAATACCAGTCAGCTCAGACCATTCAACTGTAGTCTTTGGTGTTTCTTAAATTTCTTTTATTCAAAATGTGATGAAAAGTTTTAAAAATATGTAAATTTATTTCATTTGGGAGTTTATATATGCAAGCCACACTTTGCTAATTTTAATTGCTTGTTCTTCACAAAATTTGAGAGTGAAAGAAAGTACATGGAAAGTAAATTGTCCAAGATCACATCCCAAATCAATGACAGTTTCAAATACAGAATTTACCTTCTCTAACTCTGAGCTATTTAAAAAGATATCCATGATGTATAACATTTATCTAAAGAATTCTTGTCAACAGTCCTGCCCAAAAATGGAAACGGAGTATATTATCATAGCATATAAGTTTGCATAACAATCTGTTTCATTCATTTTATATTCAATATAAAAATACAGTGACTTAAAGCAAAAGAGTAGGATGATACTGCAAATCTCCTATATATGTATATTTAATACTACTAAAATTTGAAAGAATATTCATTTATAAAATTTGCATTAAAATTTTTAATGAGTTTAAAATTATATTATCTTTATATTATGAAGAGATAAGATTATGACGTATCACATGTTTTTTAAGTGTATGATGGAGTAAAATTTTGATATTTTGCGTTTAAATCAACTTTGGGTTAGTGGCATTAATGATAAATATTTGTCTGCTTGGCATGTAGATTTAAACCAAATTAAGATTCAGACTGCAGATTGGATGTCCCATGCTGAGTTAACAAATCCAAATGTTATAAATGTAACAATGTAACAATGCCGAAAGAAAAGAAACTCGGTAAGGGGGATACCATTGGCACCCTGGGGAGCAAAGACAAAGCCAAAGAACATGGAAAACTGCCACTGAGAGAGCCATGAGAGGAGATGTGGGAAGTGCAAAAAAGAAAAATTAGATGACATGATTTCTATGCTTGGGGAAGTTTTACTGTATATGTCAAGAACAGCTATAGATAAGGAAAATAATTAAGAACAAAATGGAGGCTTTAGGATCCTAAAGTATTTTTTAAATTTCTTATATAAACCTTCAGCTCAAAAAATCATATTTACAAGTTGTAAACAAGCAGCTGTTTTGTGTTTCCCATTCTGTCATATTGTATTCTCCATCATAGGATGGAAATAAAACTAGAGCAGTCATCTAGCAAGTAAAATCCCCTTGAGGGAGTCAAGGATGGAGGATTAACCAACTTGCTCAAGGGCACAACAACTAGTAAATAACCAAACTACATGTGAACACAATTCAATTAGGGTGAAAAGAACATGTCAACAGTCAGCTACTAACAGCAAGGTGGCTCATAAACCATATTTCTGATAAAGAAAATATTTATCTATGTAAAAATAGTGTGTATTCTGTTTATTGAGAGATACGTGAATTTTAATTTTTAATGCTAAATATTACACAGAGCTCTATTTGGAAGCCTTATTCCTATAGTTATTGGGTAAAAAAATTATAGTTTTTAAACCAATTAAGATTTCATTTTCAATAAACGGAAATTCAGAGTACCTTCCTTCCAGTACATCTCAAGAAACAGTGTCCTAGTTAATAGCAATTGTTCTTATGCCCTTATTCAGGTTGTGATGTTATTTTAAACTCACAACTCATGTACATCAGGGAAACAGGGTGTGTCTAAGGGTACCTATAGAATAGGACCTGGAGATGGTGAGGAGGCTAGAAGACAGATTGAGCCTGCTTTGATGAAAGTAGGCCCATTTTTACATATTTTGTATATTGAGGCTCTATTTTAAGTTTTGTTTGAACCATGAATACAAAAAATAAAAATAATAGCAATAATAATTACAAAAAATATCAATATTATTATGAGATTAGCTCTTCAACACAACACTTTTCAACTTCAAAATTTTATAAATGGGTAAAGAGATTGTACATATATACACCATGGAATTCTATTCAGCCATAAAAAGGAATGAGATCTCATCATTTGCAGCAACATGGCTGGAATTAGAGGTCATTATGTTAGATGAAATAAGCCAATGATAGAAAATAAAATATTGCATGTTCTCACTCCATATGTAGGAGCTAAAAATGTTGATCTCATACAGATGGAGAATAAAATGATGGTTGCCAAAGGCTGGGAAGGATTTGAAGTGAGGCATGAAAAGAGGTTGGTTAATGGGTACAAAAATACAGTTGGAGAGAATAAATAAGATCCAGTGTTCAATAGCACAGTAGAGTGAATATACTTAACAGTAGTGGATTAGTCAGGGTTCTCTAGAGAGGTAGAACTCATAGGATATATGTATATATGAAAGGGAGTTTATTAAGGAGAATTGACTCACACGATCACAATATAAAGTCGCATGATAGGCCGTCTGCAAGTTGAGGAGCATGGAAACCAGTAGTGCATCAGTCTGAATCCCAAAGCCTCAAAAATAGGAAGCCAACAGTGGCCAAAGGCCCAAGAGTCCCTGGCAAATCACCGGTGTACATCCAAGAGTCCAAAAGCTGAAGAACTTGGAGTCTGATGTTCTAGGGCACGAAGCATCCATCACAAGGGAAAGATGAAGGCTGGAAGACTCAGCAAGTCGGCTCTTGCCAACTTCTTCTGCCTGCTTTATTCTAGCCACACTGACAGCTGATTAGCTGGTGCCCACCCAGACTGAGGGTGGGTCAGCCTCTCCCAGCTCATTGACTAAAATGTTAATCTGATTTGGCAACACCCTCACAGACACACTCAGGAACAATACTGCATCCTTCAATCCAATCAAGTTGACACTCAATATTAACCATCACAAATAGTTTATTGTATATTTCAAAATAAATATACTCAGGAAAATATACCCTAGTTTCAAATCTCTTATTATGACTGAGTGTATCTCCTTGTTCTGTAAGTAAGCAGGACACTAATCAAATACTAATTTTTTCATTTACCAAAGATTCCCCTCTTCCTTTCTTTTTACTCCTTCCTTTCTTTCATCCTTCTTCTTTCCTTTCTTCCATCCTTCTTACCTTTCTCCCTTTTATGTTAATATATAAATAGATCAAAATTGTAAAATATGAAAAATATATAAATTTAAAAAATAAAATCCACTTCTCTATCTATGTCTTTCTCATACATTAACACTGCCTAACATTAAAATGAATGAGCAATTAGTATAATTGATTTGGACAATTGTATTGAAGCCCACTTGCAAGATGTGTTTGCTGTTGACTCTGCCAGGGGAGATGGCCATGTTCAGCTGATCTTTTGCTGCTGCTGCTAGTGCTTTATAGAAGACTCCTGAGAGCGATTGTTCAAATTTGGAAAATTAACCTATAGTCATGATTAATAATCTTAGTATGGAAAAGATAGCAAACAAATTACAAATAATTTATACTACATATTTTTAAATTAGGTCTGGGCCTTTATTTTTTTTCAAGGTCTGCTCCTGCATTTTTTTCATTTCTTTATTCATTTATTAACACATTCATTTTCCTTTATCTTATTTTATTTTCCCATTCTGCTCTCTCTTCCGTGAACAACTATTATAATTTATGAGATGCTTGGTATTTATTCATAAAATATGTAATGATTTATTTTGTGTGCATGTTATTTAAATCAACATAAATAACATTGCCCTATAGGTGAGATCCTGTTTCTCACTTGTTTTTAACTTGGCAAAGACTTTAGGATGGATCCACCTTCTGGTGTTAACACCTGGTATGGTCTGTTTCTTCCAGCCTCTGCCAAGTATTTTCATTGTGAGCATTCACAGCACTCTCAATGCTCTCAATGCCTATTTCTCTTGATACCTCCACCTCCTCACAAATACATACCCACAAAGAGAATTTTTAGGTGATAGAGTATGCATATGCTTTATTTAACTGCATTCTGCCAGATTGCCCTCCAGAACAGTTGTACTCATGTGCATTCTCGTTAAGATAATTACATGTTAATAAATTGTAAATAAGAGGTTGTTTTATTTTATCTGTTTATAGTCATAGTATTCTCACATTATATAGAGAGAATAAACCAGAATAACCATCTACCAAGAATATCTCCTTGATGAAGTCAAGGTCACCAATCCCACATCCCAATCAACACATAGCATTTTATGGTTTTCAAATGTGTCCCAATATGATGACAGTTAGGTAATGTATTATGGCTTCAATTTGTACTTTCTGATGACTAATGAATCTGGGGTTTTCTTCATATACTTGCAAAAGTTTTGGAACTTCCTCCTGTGTGAATGATCTTTATTTTACTAATTGCTTAGATATTTCCAATTGTTTTCTAGTAGACTATCATTTTTATTAATATGTATAATATCATAAAATGTTAGACATAAACAAAGGTGATGAATTGTATAGTGCCTACCACATATGAAGTGTTAGAAAAATACATGTGGAATGAATAAAATGAACAGATGTCACGAGCTTTTGTGTGGCATATGTTTGGATGTAGAGTAAGCTGTAAGATTTTTAACTAACTGAATAATTTTAGTAAGATGTTTTTAATGTGATGGTAAATATTAAATATAGATCAAGAAATAACATAACATGAAATTTTGTATTATAAAGAGAGGAATAGCTTTTGCCCGTTTAAGGAGCATACAATATTAAGTAATCCTAGAGGTTATGAAAACATATATTTGATAATGTTTTATGTTAATATTTTTAAAATTCTTGAATTACCTAATTATTGTCTTTTTCAGTGTGCAGTAGCCTATTCAGCGAGAAACTCTGCAACAAATCCTATCATCACTGCTACATATTCAGCAAAAATCCAGACTGTCTTAATTTCCTATTAAAAGCTATTAAAGGCCAGGCGTGGTGGCTCATGCCTGTAATCCCAACACTTTGGGAGGCTGAGGCCAGTGGATCACTTGAGGTCAGGAGTTCAAGACCAGGCTGGCCAACATGGTGAAACCTGTCGCTACTAAAAATGCAAAAACTAGCTGGGTGTGGTGGTAGGTGCCTGTAATCCCAGCTACTCAGGAGCCTAAGGCAGAAGAATCACTTGAACCCGGTAGGCAGAGGTTGCAGTGAGCCAAGATCACGCCACTGCACTCTAGCCTGGGTGATAGAGCAAGACCCTGTCTCAAAAAATAAATAAATATTAATAATAAAAAGCTATTAAAATAGGTACTTTCAAGGAATTTAATTGAAGTCTCATCTGTGCACTTTCTTACCTGAAATTTGTAATAATTTAAATGTAAAGAAAATATAAATGTTTATTCATAATACTAAATAATAAATATCATAATTCACATGGGTAATATTTTCCAGAAAATCTTTCTAAAACACAGTGTAAAAAGCTGTCTTGAGATTAAAAATGCTTACATTCAAACTACTGAATGACAAGATACATTATTGAACATCCACAGAGCATAATAATTTTCAACAAGTTTTTGCATGCATTTTTAAAAAGTTTGTATAATTTTACAATTAACAAATATTTTTCATATATATTCCAAATGCTATATTTAATTTTCACAACTACTAGAACCTCTTTTGAGATAAATAAGGAGTGATTTGTTATACCTGTATATCATTCATTATTTTAATATGGCTCATAGAATTTGTAAGAAGATAGACAATAGAAAAGGAAAATATTATTAAATGATTGTGTTCAGTGGTCATATTCCCTATGGTGTCTCACTGTAGGCAACAAGCCAGGATAAAAGAATTGTCCCAATCTTTTGAACTGCAGCACTGAAACAACTAGGGTGGGAAACCGAGGCGGCGCAAAAAGAATTTCTGTTGGTGCATTGTGGTATGGAGCAGATCATGTAGTTTATGGTGTCAGGTGTATGTCCAGGCGAGACCCTAGTTATCTGTATAATTTTTTCAGAAATTTTATTAACCATACTAGTTTTTTAGAAGCATTTTTTTTAATTTTATGGGATAATTATGTTTTGTAAATTTGCCCTTTTATTTTGGGATGTGAAGAATGAACAGGTAAATTCAACAGGAAAAGCATGAAAATATGTGACTATTCCTTTTCATAGTATGTGCTCCTGCAGAAATGTGACAATGCAATTTCTGAAATATAATAACTTTAATTTGATTGAATTCAAAATCATCTGTTTATTAATGTACTCTTCCTCCTTATTTAAAAAAAGTGCTTTATTTTCCTCTTTCAGTGTGCTATATTTTTCTTTAGTGGTGTTGTCACTGTCTTTTACATAATTTTCTCATTTTATATGTACAACAGCCTGGGATTGTTGAAATAAACCTAAGGCCCATCTGAAGATAAAGTTTCCTTGGAGTAAGTTATAGAAAAGTCATTCTTGTTTGTGTTACTATGAGCCTTTTTATGGAATTCTTTTACCATTTGACTATAGTGTAAAAGCTTTTCCCTTACTTACGTGCAACTGGTAATATGCTTTCTAACATACAATCATCAAAACTTTTAAAGATACAATCATGCCATGTTTAGAATTTCCCATTGGAGCCAATGATGATCAATAGGTAATTTCACATAGGCATCTGTGAAGCTCATTAAAAACCTAATGGTTCAGGCCAGGCACAGTGGCTCATGCCTGTAATCCCAGCACTTTGGGAGGCTGAGGCAGGTGGATCATTTGAGGTTAGGAGTTTGAGACCAGCCTGGCCAACGTGGTGAAACCCTGAACCCTGTCTCTACTAAAAATACAAAAATTAGCCAGGCGTGGTGGCGCACACCTGTAATCCCAGCTACTTGGGAGGCTGAGGCAGGAGAATCGCTTGAGCCTGGAAGGCGGAGCTTGCAGTGAGCAGAGATTACACCACTGCACTCCAGTCTGGGTGACAAAGTGAGACCTGTCTTAAAAAAAAAAAACAAACTAATGGTTCAACAACATAATTGTGGTATATAGACATTTTTCTCAAATAAAGCTGGTAGAGTTCGCAAATATTTGAGCACTACCTTGGATGGGTTCATCTACTATACCCAGTTCACATAGCTGCATGTCAGGACAATGTGAATCATGCCACACATGGACCCCTCAATGATTCTGACAGCTCATATAAAATGGACCAAAGGAGCTAGATGTAAAATATTGAAATATTAATTATGTTACACTTTTCTTTTTTCTATGAAATTATCTTTCTAGACAGGAAAAATGAAATGCCCTGACCAGGTCAGGCCAGGCCAGCTACATAATTTACAAAACCCAATGCAAAATTAAAATGTGGGTTCCTTGTTCAAATGTTACTAAGAATTTCAAGATGACAACAGCAGAGCATTAAACCAAGCATAGGCCTTTCTGAGCACAGGGCCTTGTACTAGTGCACAGGTCACAGATCCATGCAGCTGCCCTTCCTGTAACATTCCTGCTATTCCTCAATTCAGGGATGTCTGGCATGCAGTGAAGAAAAAGACAGGAAGTGGCATTCTGTTTCATCTGGACAAAATAGAAGCTACAACAGTTTCTGAAATGGAGAAATCCAAATGACTTTTTTCTACTGCTCCCATTTCATGATAAAGTACCAAATACATTCTTCTAGTAGCTTGTTCCCCACAGGAAAATTATATTGGGGTTTCTAATTGTTTGTTTGTTTGTTTGTTTCCTATACAAAATTGGTCTGAGCAATATACATTCAATAATTTTTTTATGGCAGTGTGAATAGAATGCATGCGTTTGATAATATTAAACAGATTTTCAAAAGCAAAATTTTGCATGTTGTATTAAATATATTTTATGTGTTCAGGTAAGTTAATGAGATCAAACTACATAATGGTTTTGGTATTAATGTTGCAGAGAACTTGGAACTGATGTTCTCTGAAATGGTGTGCTGAGTTGACTTCTAAATGCAAATAAATGTCTTCAATGCCCTATGTACCCAGACTAGAGATAGCACACGTTTGATTTTATATTCAAATTTGTCTTTCTAGGGATGCAAGTATTGGAATGGAATGGAATTCCCTTGACTTCTAAAACATATGAAGAAGTTCAGAGTATCATTAGTCAACAAAGTGGGGAAGCAGAAATATGTGTAAGACTGTGAGTTTTTCCCCATCTTTCTGTTTCCATTTTTTGGCTATCCATGACTCTTTTAATTTAAAATTGTTAAGGTGGAACCTTTGCCAGTTAGCAAGATTTTCTGGAATTATAAAATAAAGTGAATCAAAGCCTAAAGCATAGAAAGAATTCAGCTAACTTAGTTTCTGATTGTGTCAACAGCCTCTTCCCTTTCATGCTTTTATGGAAACATGCTTCATTTAAATGAAAGCCTGAACCCATTTAGATTTCATGGATATGTATTTAAAAATGAACTTACGTTTAATTCATAAAGATTTCACCTTAAATAATCATTTTTATCAGCTGTGACTTTTAACTGCATTGCAAATATATATTGGGTTAGGAGGGTAGGCATGCTTTGGAGTTGCTTTATATCATTAACCACTTCTCATTTACCTATGAAAAAAATTAAGGATAGTTGGAAAAAAGTGCTCTTTGTCTCAGATTTCCTCAATATCTTTCTTAATGTTTTGTTTTAATTTTTAGGGACCTGAATATGCTATCAGATTCTGAAAATTCCCAGCATCTGGAACTTCATGAGCCACCAAAAGCTGGTAGGTAAAAGAAATCTAGTTTCAACTGTAAATAAAGAGATAGAAAAGAAGTAGTTGCAGAGGCAGATGTAATTGTAGATGAAGATGTAGACATAAACACAGATATAGACAAATATAAAGTTATGGATAGATTTTTTTATGTATTTATATAATTATAAACAAAATCTAGGGCATTGTAGCTACAGTGTTAGCATTCTGGGGAAATACATATTTGCATGTTAGTCCCCTTAAACAAGTTCACGTTAAAATCCTTGCTGCGTGAGTTCACAGTTTTAATTCTTTAAATATGAATTCATCCTGTGAAAGTAATGCTTGGAGCCATTTCTTTTTGGTTTTACATAATTTTTAGAGCATACTTGATTCTTTTTAGAATAACTGGGTTTTTGAAAAAATTATTCCTGAACCCTTTCATTGCCTTTTTATAGTAAACAAAAATCAACATGTAATTTCATAAGTACATGATGAGATAGATTTAACTCTTTCTTGAATAACAAATATAATCTACAAATTTGTTAAATCTATTTTAAGATTAAAAACATCACTTTTTCCTATGTTTAATAAATTTTTGTTGAGCACTTCCTACTCTGACAGCCACAATTCTACTAGTCTGGGTTATTGTACTAAGCAGAATAGACCAAGTGCTATATGAATTTTAATACATTTGTAAATATAAATAAACCCATTATTTATATTTCCCCTTAGAAAATTTTCCCCTTAGAGAAAGAACTGTGTAAAATTTAAGGAAGGAAAAACAGCTAATCATACAAATTAAGTTCCAATGGATAAAATAGGATATTGCATCATTCAAACAATTCTTTATGTAAAATATTAAAAACATTTTTCTGAAGATGCAACAGGAACTTCACTATTCCTCTGTAATTCAGCATTATGTCACTCTTCTCAGAGCATTGTAGACTTCCTTAGAAATTGATACATAAAAGTGCAATAGAGTTAATTTCATTTTTAAAGTTTAGTTTATTTTATAGGTAATGTTTTACCTTTGTCACCTAGAAGTCACATAGTTCCATGGTATTAAGTACCTATGAAATGGAGAAGTATGTAAATCTATTTCATTTTGTTGTAGTGGATAAGGCGAAATCCCCAGGGGTTGATCCTAAGCAGTTGGCAGCAGAACTCCAGAAGGTTTCACTACAGCAGTCACCGCTGGTTCTGTCATCAGTTGTTGAAAAAGGATCTCATGTTCATTCAGGTCCTACATCAGCAGGATCCAGTTCCGTTCCCAGCCCTGGGCAACCAGGGTCCCCCTCAGTGAGCAAAAAGAAGCACAGCAGCAGCAAGGTGAGGGGTGTTTGATGTGACCTCTGACCCACTTGTTTTCTAGCTCTTTATTCAGACTAGAGACAGAAAATAAAATATCATTTTCTAAAGTATTTTTCTTATGATTTCTTATTTCCAGATGATCTATCAAAACAAGAAACATTTTTTCTCTTCTGAGTACAAAACTGATCAAGATGTATCAAGATGATGTATTTCTACATCTTTTAAATATTTCAGTAGTTATTATGAGGAACTTGAAAAATGTCTCTGATACTTTATATTTTCTGGTTCTCTTGGTTGTTGCATGAATCTGAGATATGTATATAGAATATTAGCTTTGCATCTTTTTGGAACAAAAGGTACATATTACATTAGATTTTATAATTAAGTAAAAAGTAAAAAGGACACAATGATAAAGAAAATTGAAGACAATAACAAACAAGGAAAACCAGTAACGTGTTATCACCACTTTGAACTTTATCCTCAATTCCATATTAAGAATTTTTTTATTGGTGCAAATCTTCATTCGAAACAAATGCTTGCAATGCTATTGTTTCAAAGTGCCGGGGAATTTAAAAAAGCATAAAATTATTTTTTAACCTTATAAAAAGCAGAGGAAATATAGAAAATTTATAATTTCCCTCATAGATTAGATTCTTGAGAAAAACTATCCCTGTAGTTGATAAATACATGGGAAAAAAGTGTCCTTTTGTTTAAACATGAATAAAGGTTTGTCTTTATGTGGTGAGATATATGGGAAAGACAGGCTATATATGCTTAGGTCAAGTGACCAGACATAAAAAATAAAGTTTGTTTTTTAACTATAAAAATACAGCAGATGTCACCAAAAAAAGAATCCTTTTATTCAGAAGCAAACAACAAAAGTAGGTTGACCTTAATAATTGCATCCTAAAATGATTTGTTTGAAACTAAATATAGAAAAGCTTCATAAACAAAGTAATTTCAAGGGCAGTTAGGCTAAATTTTAAAATAAATTTTAACACAACTACATTTTTCCACAAGCAATTATGTGCTAATTTTGAATAATTACGTTATAGAGGCTCTATTTTGATAATCATTTAAAAATAATTCATAAACTAGCCAACTAAAATACCAACATAATTAATACTAAATTCTGTTTTGTAGAGGTTTCTATGTTATAAAAATATAATTTGAACATATTTGAAGACAACTTCTTTTTAAATTAAGCAATTAACCATCTCATGCAATATTGCTTAGATTTTTACATTTTAAATTATTTTTAATTAACAAAACTTGTATATGTTTATACTGTACAGCATGATGTTTTAAAATATGTATACATTGTGGCCGGGCATGGTGGTTCATGCCTGTAATCCCAGCATTTTAGGAAGCCAAGGCAGGCAGAGCACTTGAGACCAGGAGTTCGAGACCACCCTAACCAACACACTGAAACCCCATCTCTATCAAAAAATACAAAAATTAGCCAGGTGTGGTGGCACATGCCTGTAGTCCCAGCTACTCAGGAGGCTGAGGTGGGAGAATCACTTGAACATGGGAGGTGGAGTTGCAGTGAGCAGAGATCACACCACTGCACTCTAGCCAGAGGGGACAGAGTGAGACTCTGTCTCCAAAAAAAATAAAATAAAATAAAATGAATATGTTGTGGAATGGCTACATTGAGCTAATTAACATGGATTACCTCACTTATTTTTTGTGGTCCAAACACTTGAAATCTACTCTTCATTCCTCTGAAGTATTTGGCTTAAAAAAATTTTTTTTAAATCTACTGTCTTCACAATTTTGAAGAATATAATACATTTACTATTGACTGTAGTCACCATGTTGTATAACAGAGCTTTTGACTTCCTCCTAAGAGAAGTTTGTACCCTTTGACCATCATTCCAATCCTTCCTTTTATCTTAGCCCCTGGTAACTACCATTCTTCTCTATGCTTCTATAAGTTCAACTTTGTTAGATTCCACATATGAGTGAGATAATGTGGCATTTATCTCTCTGTGCATGAATTATTCCACTTAACATAATGTCCATCTTGTTACAAATGACAGGACTTCCTTGTTTTTTAAGGCTAAATAGTATTCTGTTGTGTATATGTAACACATTTTCATTACCTAATTATCAATTGAAAGACACTTAGGTTGGTACTATATCTTGGCTATTGTGAATAATGCTGCAATGAACCTGAGAGTGTTGGTATCTCTGACATACTGATCTTGTTTCCTTTGGATATATGCTCAGCAGTGAGATTGCTGGATCATATGATAGCTCTATTTTTAATTTTTTTGAGGAACCTCCATACTGTTTTCCATTATGGATATATCAATTTACATTCCCACCAACAGTGTGCAAGGGTTCCCTTTCTCCACATTCTCACCATCACTCACTATCTTTTTTCTTTTGGATAACAGCCATTTTGACTGGGGTGAGTTGATATCTCATTGTGGTTTTAATTTGTATTTCTCTGATGATTAATGATGTTGATTTTTTGTGTACCTCTTAGTCCTTTGTATGTCTTCTTCTGAGAAATGTCTATTCCAAATATCTGCCCATTTTTAATTCAGGTTATTTGTTTTCCTGCTGTTGAGTTGTTTGACTTTCTTGTATATTTTGGATATTAACACCCTGTCAGATGTATGGTTTGCAAATATTTTCTCACATTCCATAGGTTGTCTCTTCACTCTGTTGATTGAAACAATCAGCAGAAGCTGTTTGGCTATGCAAAAGCCTTTTAGTTTGTTGTACTTCTATTTTTTATTTTTGCTTTTGTTGCCTGTGCTTTTGGAGGCATCTCCAAAAATATCTTTGCTCAGACCAGTGTCATAGAGCTTTTCCCTTATGTTTCTCTCTAATAATTTTAAATTTTCAGGTCTTATATTTAAATCTTTAATCTATTTTGAGATGATTCTTGTATATGGTGTGAGATTAGGATCTAATTTTATTCCTCTGCATGTGGATGTCCACTTTTCCTGGTACCATTTATTAGAGAGACTATCCTTTGCCCATTATGTATTCTTAACATCTTTGTTGAAAGTCAATTGACTGTAAATGAATGTATTTATTTGGGGTTGTCTGTTGTGTTCCATTCCATATGTCTGTCTGCTTTCATGCCATACCATGCTGCTTTCATTACTATAGCTTTGTAGTAGATTTTGAAATCAAGTAGCATAATTCCTCTGGCTTTGTACTTTTAGTTCAAAATTGCTTTGGCTATTAGGGTCTTTTGTGGCTGTAAATGAATTTTAGGATTGTTTTACTAGTTCTATAAAAATTTCTTTGGAATTTTTATAGGGAAAGTGATTGAGTGGGTGATTCACTCTGGAAGGGAGCAGGGAGGTGCTGAGCATTCAGCAAAGAAGTGAAAAAAGGACTTTTCTACCTTCTGTGCTCCTCAGCAGTTCTTGTATTAAACCAATCTTTTATTTGTTGAATGTATTTTAAACATTACATTCAACTGTAATTAAACTGTAATTAACCATTAAACTGTATAGATCTTTAAAACCTGTAGATACTTTAATTAAGTGCTTTAAACCTAAAGTGTTCATTTTCTTAAGTAATTGAAAATACTGCTGGTATAAAATTACAGCTTCAAAGCAGGCTTACCAAAATGAAAAATATATTTATGCATCTGTAAAATTAAATGTGTATTGAGAACCGTAAGTAGACACCATTATTCTGAAGCAGCCAAATGGATAAAATATATTTTCCAAGCAGTTGCTCTGACCAAATAGAAACTAATTTCAGAAGGAAGCCGAATGATAAATTATGTGAAAAATGTATCTATTAATGTAATATATGTTCTTTAATATTACAGCCTACTGATGGAACAAAGGTTGTCTCTCATCCAATTACGGGAGAAATTCAGGTATGAAGTTTTTTGAAAAGTTGCCATTATATAACCTTTTTTGGTTGTTTTGCCACTGATTTGTTGAAATTGTAAACACACTGTTAGGATTTTTCTTATTCTGTAATATATACAGAACTGTAAAGGAAAAATGCGATTTTATAGAATGGTATGTTAATACAAATATATGTTTTATGAAGTCCAGTCATAGCTATGTATTTCTATACTTTGAAATCTGCCTGATATCTTAGCAGTGTCAATATGTTTTGTGCCTCAGTTACTTTATATTTGGCAAATGTATTTTAAACATGACAGATTCTCCTGGAAATTTGAAGTTTCCTCTTTAAGAGTTTCATGAGTCTACTGGGTTTTTTTCTTCTTTTAATCAAAAATTGCTTTAAAAATTGCTGAATAGTTTTTGTAGAGAAGTATTTTTCATAGCATGAGTCATAACTGCTTTGTAACTTATAAAATTAATTTAATTTTCATCAGGAAAATAAAATAAAAATAGATAAAGAAAAATATATAAAAATAAAAAGATAATCATCTTTTTAAATTCTCTCTGTGTGTTTCGATGTTTATATATTTCTGATTGTGGGTCATAGTAAAAATAAAACTTTAAAACCTCCTTAGGTGATACCAAAAAGTAATTTAGAGTAAATAAGAGGTAGCATATAGAAAGAATTAACACTATAAAATAGTAACTAATTGAAAATAGTATGTTCCAGATGAAAGAGAGTCTTAGCTCCATCTCTAATACATTCTAGAGGAAATTTTCACGAAAGACTTCACGAAGGATAACAGAAACTTGAATTAATTTGAAGATAAGCATAAAGAAAGGGAGATTATGTTCCTAGAAGAAGAAACAGTACAATTAAAGGTATTGTTGTCCGAGAGTAATGGTTGAAGAATCAGCTTTGAGAAATAGGTTAAGACTAAATTAAAAAGAACCTTGAACACAATCCTAGGAATGTTAGCCACTACGTAATATACCACGATCTCTATTTTGGAGTAAGAGAGAGACTATTTGAAAAGAATGTGTAATAAAAATTCCTATGGCAGTGACCTACAAGAAATATTATAAAGGGGAGGACATCGAGGCAAAGAAATCAATTAAGTGATTATCCAGGAACCCACTACAAAGCAGAAGTGGAGTGTGAGCGTGGAAATGGAGAAAATGTGCAGAAGGTTGACACATTACAAAGAACAAACTAACAGTACTACCGCGATGACCTCTGTACTCCAGATCCGGCTGTTTCTCTGCTATTTCTAACTTCCAGAAAGCCTGTTTTTCACTGACTTGATCTTTCTTCATTTCACAAGCAGCAAAGAAAATGCTAGAATTTCTGATTCTTAATGGCCTTCTTTCTCTTTCCTACTATTTTTAAACTTCTGTCCTTGGACTAGTATTTCTTTTGGACTGTGTTTTTTGTTTTTATTGTTGTTGTTTCTTCTAATTTTATTTTGCTTTCCCTTAAGGAGTAAGATGTAATTCTGTAGTTGAAATTTACCCTACTATTATTCCTTCTTAATTTGGGGGATATTTTCTTAAGGCAGTGTTTTCAATTAATTATTATTATTATTTTATTTTAGCAGAGGCTCATTTCAAATGCAACCTTATGTAGACAGCCAAACCATGAATCTTATCAGCACTGGAGTCGCTGTGATTGGAGATTGCTGGGGCATCCCATTCTCTCTCAAAGCTGACCCTGAGCAACTCTAGATGTTTCCTGAGGCCATACAGAGCAAATTTTGAAAAGCACTCTCTTGGCCTGCAAGTTTTCATTTCAATAAGAAATGGTTTGGGTGCTTCATCACTTAAAAGTGGATTCTAAGGCTGGCAGAGAAAGGAGAGAATGGGGAAGTGTTTCTCCTTAACTAAAGATCAGGAAGCTGTTTGAAATTTCAGTGGTATTAATTACAAGTTATTTTATATTCTGTATTTCAGTACCAGATTATAGCATACAGTTGCTGCATGATGGCATACAGTTCTAAACTTCCCCTTTCTGCTCTTCTTTAGTGGTACTTTGCTTTCTTTTTCACTGTGCTTTTATTATGGTCAGGGACTCTAGTCTTTTCTGGATGGAGATAAGCAATTGAATATGTATTTTCTGACAGGAAACATAATAGGATCAAAATTATGCTAAAATGACGATTTATTTTCATTATGAAGTTTTACAGGAAAGTATGACTCGTCTGAGCTATCCTATTTTAAATATGAATGCAGCATATCTGTTTTATATGGATTATTTTAAAAGTTAGTGTTTTTCTATATGGATTTGCCCTTTGAAATATAGATCCCTTCCCCTCTATTATTTAATAAACAAAAGTAACATCAAATAGAATTAAGGTTTATTCTAAATGATGCCAAAAGAGTCTTTCAATTGTAGAAGAAAAAAATGCTTAACTCAATTATTTTGAATTATGCAGTTTTCTCAAATATTTGTTTGAATTATGTCTTTTAGTATTCAGCCACAATTGTGTAGCAGCCAATAAGCATCTATAAAGCAATGCCTCTTCTTTTTTCAGCTTCTAAAATTAAAAGAAAAAAAGATTATTCTAGTATCTCACTCTATTAGGAAAGCTGGTACAAAAAGGTATCTATAGGTTTAATATCAGATAATATAACATAAAAAAGTAATAATCTGTGTATTCTTAAAAATTCTTACATTTCAGTGCTGACAGGTTTATCTTTAAATAACAGTTCCACCCCGCTCCTAAATATTTGGCAAAATGCAAATAATACTTTATAATAATTTACCAATTAGTTAATTTATTTTCAAAATTCTAGGAATTATTGTTAATAAACATTAACAACATTTACTATTTTCCTAAGAGTAGCAATTTAATTAAAAAATATAACCAGCATTCTACCTTATGATTTTCATTCTAAATAAACTTTAAACAGGCCAGGCCTTTTCACTGTGGAAAGAATGAACAGCATGTTTGCTAGGAATTAAAATATGCCTGGGAGCTCTCAATTAAATTAGACATTAACTGGTCTGTTTGGTTTCAAATAAAATGAAAATGAAAGTTGATGCTTCTTATAAGAATTTTCTTAAAAAAACTAGTAAATATTGAATGATAATGTATAACATGCTTTTAAAAACTTATGGAATATTTTTCTGTCTCCTAAAGCTTCAAATTAACTATGATCTTGGAAATCTGATAATACATATTCTCCAAGCAAGAAATCTTGTTCCTCGAGACAACAATGGTTATTCTGACCCTTTTGTGAAAGTGTACCTTCTTCCAGGGAGAGGGTAAGTAAAATGAAGAAGTACTTCATCTCATGTTTTAAAACAGTAGTATAGTGTTTTCTACTCTTTAATGTCAACACCTCATTTTAGTTGACTTTATTATCTTTTCCTTACTTTCCTCCACACGTCATATGTATTTATTTCCAATTAGTAGATAAGGTGGAATTAAAAACTTGTAATTAAGCCTTACAGGGTTGTAGCAGAACAGTGATCATAATGAAACCAGCCTCCAAGAGAGCAAATCAGCCTTTCAATTCTGGAAACCACTCCTGTGATAACTATCAGATTCACTATGAAATCATTTAAGGAATTATTTGTGTCAAAGTTAAAGAATTGGCTTACCTTCCCAAATTTATCTGAGAAATCAGTATTCAAGGACTTACAAGTTACTGTTTATTTTTATAGGACATGTGTATTTTCCAATATGTTAGTGTTGATTAAGTGGCTTCCTGATGTATCCTTATTTGTACGCATATTTCCAAATCACTGATTTAAAAATTATAAAATAGCACAAAGTGGTATTTGAAGTATTGACTTTGGTAAATAAATAAAAAATATCTCTTTGAATCTCTTGTGTGATGTATAAATTGTTGATATAAGCAAGTGTTCTTTGGAGATATTTAACTTTCACATAATACAAATTGCTGTGTTCTGGTATATAAGTCAGTACTCAAGGATAGTTTCAAAGCACTGATTTGAACCCTACAAATTATTATCCTTTACTTCAACAATTTATATCAGCCAAATTAGCAAGATGGAAACATAAGATCAACAAATGGAGGTAAAATAAAAAGAACTTTGAGTTGGTAATTTAAAGAAACTGGTTTTATTTTTTATTCATTTTCGTTTTAATTTGTGGAGTGACATTTGAATCTTCCTTTTAACTTGGAAATTTTCCATTGTGGTACACAAGTAGAAGGAATAATATGACACACCATGTACCCATCACTCAGCCTCAACAGTTATCACTTAGTGACCAATCATGTTTCATTTTTCCTCATACACTCCCTTAATCCAGATTATTTGGAAGTAAATCCCAGCTGTTATAATTATTTCTGCAAATATTTTAGTATATGTTTCTGAAAAATAAAAGTCATTTAAAAATAGCCTTAATACCTTGTATAAGCACAATTTTAAATTTTTCAAATAATTGTTTGGTTGCCTCATAATATTTTCCTAGTTGGTTTGATGATCTAATTGGTATTTACAGAATATACTACCCATCAATAGCAAATTCGTATTCCCTTCAAGTACACATGGAGCACTCACCAAAATAGACTATTTTCTAGGACATAAAATAATCTGTGGCAAATTTAAAAGCATTTTAATTATATGAAGTGTATTGTTTTACTGTAGTTGGTTTGTTTAAACAGGATCCAAATTAGAGCTATACACTGCCCTTGAATCTGCTGCTTAGTGTTTATATCACCACAGGCAGATCACCAATTTGTTTGAGATTCAGTATTCTTGTCAACCCTGAGAGCCAAGGGAGGTGGAATCATCATTTTTAGCATGTCAGGAGAACCAAACTAGATAATACTCAGAAAATAATTTTTAAATTGCCAGGTGCTATATCAAAGTTAGTTCACAGCTTTTAATTTCATCCTTCTCAATAATTTTATTTTTAAAACTTGGAATTGTTGATATGGTTGCTCTAGTTTTACTTTATTGAACATTTTGAAAAACCAATAATTTTATGTAGAGATTACCAATAGTCACACAGTACAGGAAAAGGTGGTTTTTGTTTTATGTTAATTCATTTATATCTATATATAGTAGTTGTAACTATAATTTGGCAATATCTTTTAGAGTCTAACAACAACAACAAACTGATAACTTCATTCTCCCTTTGATTTGAGTCATTAGACCTTCAGTGTTATTTATGACAATATTATGATACAAGGGGAAATCACTGCCAAGGATTTGTCTGTAATTAGCATTTGCAAATGAAAGAATGAAAATAAAGCATTGTTGTTTATATTCTATATTCTCTAATGATATCCTGGAATATAATCTTTTACACAATATGGGAGTATCTGTCTTTTATTTATTACAGGATATGTGTCAATTAGAATGTTACAAACTTAAAGAACCAGGAAGGATAGGCAGGTAACATGAATCTGTCAGTCCATTCTGGGGTAAGCAACAAGGAATGGTAGGAACCATGGTGAAATGGAGAACAAATGCCCCACCTAAAGCTGTCTTCATGCGATTTGTCAAGTAAAGCATCCCTACTTGGTGAGGTTTGGCTCAAAGGCAGCTAATAAGCTACTCCTATTCAATTCCTGGGTCTTTCTTTCAATTACGCTCATAATTATTAGACAAGCAAAGGCCTTGGAATGTATTACACTTGCAAGGTATTATTTTCACTGTAGTTCTAGCATTTTCTGCCTCATGTCATTTGTATGTTATGGAATAGCTCCTCTAGTTATTATTTTCATATTTTCTTTCTTATTTCTGTTCCTAACTATTTTCTTCCTGTCTTTTCTACTTTCCTGTTTTACCCCTTCACTCTCACTCTTGGAATCAATGCAGTCAAGTCATGGTTGTCCAGAATGCAAGGTAGAGTTGTTTCTCTTTCAGTGTCAAGCTATGCTGTTATGTCTTGAATTATACTTTTTGCATTTTTATGTACATTCACTGGCACTTCAACATGGACTGTAACTTATATTTTTCTACATGTTTATATCTATTGAATCAGCACTACAACAAATTGTTCTGAGCATATTTCTAAATAGCTTGAGCAGATGTGTGCAATAGAACACAGAAAAGTAGAAAATATTAAAAACATAGAAACAATGAATAAAATATTATTACCATGGAATTAGACATAACTAAAGTCTCATTTATAATCTATTCACTAAAACTCATTTAGCTTCTCACATACTAATCATGATTTAAGTTCTCGAGTCTTCTATTAAAATAAAAATATCTATAGTCATTTTTCAAAAGTAATTAATGGGTCTTCTGGATGTCCAGTGCAGGTGTGTATCCCATCGGGTGCGGTGGCTCACACCTGTAATCCCAGGACTTTGGGAGGCCGAGGTGGGCAGATCACGTGGTCAGGAGATGGAGACCACCTGGCTAACACAGTGAAACCCCGTCTCTACTAAAAATACAAAAAATTAGCCAGGCATGGTGGCGGACACCTATAGTCCCAGCTACTCAGGAGGCTGAGGCAGGAAAATAGCGTGAACCTAGGAGGTGGAGCTTGCAGTGAGCCAAGATCGCACCACTGCACTCCAGCCTCAAAAAAAAAAAAAAAACGATAATAAGTGTTTGAACTTGGTCCCTCACTTGAACCTAATGTTGAAACGTTTTCATGCCTTTATAACTTCTGCCCCACAAAATTTTTGCTATGCAATGTAGGATGCCATAACTGGCTTGCTGTAGTATATTAGCAATAAGATAATCTTCCTTTGTTCCCAATAGTAGGAGCGTTTTCTAATACAGCTCATAACAAGTTGCATCATTACACTGTCAACTAAGGCAATTTCTTAGTACATAGCCAAAAGCATTATTTTGCACATCTCTCATTGCATTATAAATTAAATGTGTCATTTAGTTGGGAAGGCAAATCATGTATGATCTGTAGCAATAGGGTGATGAGGATTTTAATCCCACCCAGATTATTAATGGTACAGCATTCGTTTTTGTCTATGACATTAAAATTTCACATATTTACTACTAATGAGCTGTTTCCCAAATGAGGCTGTTTCTGATTTTTAAAAGCATAAATATGTAAATATTTCAAACAGTAGGATTTGTTACCACAGCCTTGCTATTGCCCAGAAACTTTTTGTTTCCTTACAGCCACATAATTATGGCAAACAATGTAACTGACACTGTGATAGATTCCTTGTTATGGCTGGTTCTCTCATCACAGAACACAATCCAGGTCTCTCAGGCTGATATGCAAAATTAGTTTTGTTTCAAAGAAATAGTGTTATTTTTAGAACAGATATTATTAATCACATTATTCAGAATCTCCCTATCTTTTATATATAGAAACTTGGGAAAAATTATCAGAATGATAGAGATTGTATTTAACTTATAAAAGAGAGAATATTTTATAAATTATAATAAATAATAGCATGTCTTAGATAACTATTTAAAAGATCTAGAAGCTACTTTCTTATACTTTCATCTAGAAATCACTTTCACCATGTCTTTGAGAATTGTCAATGTAAGAGGGAATTATATTGACAAGGTACTGACATTGTAAGTTAGACTATGGAAGCCAATAAGTGAGGTCCTTAAGAACTGGCGTTTGAAATTTAGCCCTGTCACTTAGAAGCTCTAAGAGTTCTCTAAAACTATTTTATCTTCTACAAAATAGGAATAATAACAGCTCCCTTCCCAGGCCTTCTGTGAAATACATGAAATAAATACATCAAAAGTGATAAGCATAATGTCTGGAACATAATAAGCGTTCAATCAATAGTAGTTATTATTATTATTGCTAGCAATGTGTATCATACATTTTTTGTAACCAGTGGTTGATTATCTCTGCAACAGAAAGGTACAGAATGCTTGAGCTTCTGAATTATACTAAATTATTTTAAAATACTATATAGAAAATTAAACAACTTTTCTTTAATAATAAAATGTAATACATCTTTCATTCCTAAATTTAAAAGAAGAGTCCTGTTAGCTAGTTAAAAAGTACACTGATTTGGTTTCCTTGTCTCCTTTACTTTTTTCTTCCCACCCTCTGATCAATATACTCAAACTCTGAAGGGCAAAATGTCAGGCAAGATAAGGTGAGAGAATGACAAGGAAAAGGTCTGGGTCGTGCATGAACTCAATACTTCCTGTTGGATAATTAAGAAATGGAAATGAGCATATATGAAGGGCCTCGCTCTGGTTTTCTCTCATCACACTGTTGAGCAAAGTGA
This sequence comes from Pongo abelii, assembly GCF_028885655.2. Taxonomy (NCBI): domain Eukaryota; kingdom Metazoa; phylum Chordata; class Mammalia; order Primates; family Hominidae; genus Pongo; species Pongo abelii. The sequence goes on from NC_071991.2 coordinate 93,686,831, forward strand.
AAATATTTTCTCTTTACTGAGATTTTGTTATGGATATAATTATTTTTAGCTATCTTTATACCTGGAAGCCCAATTCCTGGCTGGACCTTTCTCTAAACAGCATTGGTAGCCTATCAAACTATTTCCTCTGGGACCTATGGAAGGCAGGTACAGGTGGTATGTGTATTTACAATATGATGTCCAAAATTTATTTTACTTCAGTAGATTTTAAAGGAAAACAAAATACAAGCATGTTCTAAGGATCACTGAACATTTACTTAGCACAGACTATGTGTCAGACACTGTGCCAGGTGCAGGGGTTACAACTGACAATGTAGCCATAGTCTCTGCCATCAGAGAGCAAAGAGGAAAATAGAATGATAGACAATAAGCACACCATTGCACTGTTAAACAGAGCTTACCAAATGGGATGCAGATTGTACTTTTTCTAAATTAAGAGAAATAACCTCAGAGGAGTAATTTTGAAAAACGTGTGTTTGTGTGTGTGTGTGTGTGTGTGTGTGTGTGTGTGTATAGTAAGTTTAGTAAAAGAAAACCAGATAAAACATTAAAAATGAATACTTTCAATGTTTTGGATAATTTTATAAAAGTAGATACACCAAAGAAGCCTTCAAATTTCGTTATCTTTTCTCAGTTTTTCTTCTGAAATTAAAAAATACGTACATGGAAACTGTTTTCCTGTTGGTCTTGAGTAGAATAATTGAATTTCAAAAATTCTTTCAGACAGCCTTAAAAGTATATATACCTATGCATGACAAAATGACCAATAAAAACAAATTAAAAAATAAACCACCAGCACTTTGGGAGCCCAGGGAGAGCGGATCATGGGGTTAGGAGATCAAGACCATCCTGGCTAACACGGTGAAACCCCGTCTCTACTAAAAATACAAAAAAAAATTAGCCGGGCGTGGTGGTGAGTGCCTGTAGTCCCAGCTACTCAGGAGGCTGAGGCAGGAGAATGGCGTGAACCCGGGAGGCGGAGCTTGCAGTGAGTCAAGATTGCACCGCACTCCAGCCTGAGCAACAGAGCAAGACTCCATCTCAAAAAATAAATAAACAAACCAACAAACAAGGCAAAACTTCAAGGGGGTGAAGTTTTAGATATTTTTTGATAAGCACCATGTCCCATCTTTATGTATTGACCTTTTTATTTTCCCTTATTAATAAACTTCTTTAATTATTGGATATAATTGTCCTAATTGTCCTAATGTTAAATCATTAATGTAATCTTCCCACAAGAGAATATAGTGTGTTTACTAGACAAGAAAGGAAAGGGAGGATGAACTCCACTTATTTCTCAGACTGACTTTATGCTCACATTTAAGAATCCCCCTGTTTACCTGCCTACCTTCAACTTGTAAATCCACAGATTTTGATATGACTATTTTGTGTAGAGTTTTAAATTGTGTTAGGTGGCAACACAGTTCATTGAAATTGTGTACGATATGATCAGAGCATGGTAGTTATAAAACAAGTGTTACTGAAGAATGGCTTTGTGTGACTAGCTCTGCATGTTAGGAAATGCAAGGGCAAAAAATACTGCAAGGGCTTTCATTGGTGTTTAGGAGCAAGCTGGTTTTACTCTCATTAATTCTAAAGGCAATGGATGTTTTAGGTCTGGAGAGAATTGGAGAATCAAACTCATTACTATGATTAAGATACTCTATTAAAATGAACATTTTAACTTTTGTCCAATCAGTTTAGGTTATTTCTAAATGTATCTGGTCAAACATCAGTATTTATAATAAGTAGGCCTAATTGTTCCACAACACTCACTTAGGATGGACCATTTAGAATTTCCCTAGGCAACTCTAAAGAAGGCCTAACTTGTTCATGATGTTTATAATGTGTGTCTACACACATTATACATAATTTATATTATATGTATACAAATTATATATTTAAATTGAGATGGAGAATTTTAGATTATAAAGAAGACAAACTAGATACTTCAGGTAGTGAAGACTGCAATTAAGAAAATAGATGGATGTCACATTTTATGATGGGCCTAATCAATTGAGTTCATATAACATTTATTTAAAAGCAAGAAATCGAATTACCTGTGTTTGGATCCTGGTCCTACCAGTTAATAACTATGCAACTTTGACAATATGCCTTAATTTTTGTGAGCTTCAAGTTTTCTCACCTATAAAATGGAATCAGAAGTAATACCTGTGTAATGGGGTTAATATGAGTATTACATGAGTTAACACGTGAAAAGCACTTAGAACTTTACCAGAGGAAAAAGGAGGCATTTAATAAATGTTAGTTATGATTTTAATATGCTTACTTTTAAAAATGCTTCTCATGCATGAATTAAATATATACTCATATGTCAATACAATTAAGGGTTTTTTAGTTGATAGAGATGTACAATTCCTGATACAGAGTTGGCATTCAATAATTTTTGCTAGGTGTATAAGTGAAAAAAAAGACTAAATGTGGATTTGAAAAATTTGAATAACAGTTATTCACATGTATGGATTAAGAAAAGATAGTGACTGATAAATCCCTTCAAAGATATTTTAATACCACTGCAGACTATTTTAATATATATTGGCAGACCCAAAATTTTAGTGATAGTACATGGGTTTGCATTTGATATTAATTCCCATCTTGTTAAACAAATTGTATATTTTTTAGAACTTGAAAAACATGATTTTATTACTGTTCAGTATATTATAAATCTTAATATGGTTTCCATAACCTCACCACCTTGATAAGTAAGTCCAAAACAGAGGCTTAAAACTCATACTACCATGTGTTTGTTTCCCTATGTATATTCACCTATGAGAATAGCCATGATTCTAAAGCAGCAATCCAAGTTTACTATTAACTTAAAAGTAGTCACTAATTCTTTCTATGTCACTATCAAATTAAAGTTATTAACTCTTTCTATATATTAATTTCTATGTATTATTTCTATGTAGACACTTTTTTGTAGACACTAATTCTATCACCATCAAATTAAGTCATTAGTTCTATGTCACCATCAAAAAAAGAATCCAAAACTAAATTTAAAGCAACATATCTTACTAAAAATTTTTGAATTTTTCATTATAAAATATTTCAAGTTTATTAAAAATTATAGAAAATACCCTAACAAATACCTGTGTGCTTGCTACCCAATTTTGTCAAATCTTAAGATTTTGCTATATTTGTTTTAGATGTTTTAAAAGATAATACCCTGAAGCCCTCTGAAATCACTTCCCTATCCATTAAAAAAACTCACTAAATTGAATTTAATATTCATAATTTACAAGTCTTCTTATGATATTAATATATATGTATGTCATATAACATGTATATATAATGTGTAATCTTATTTCACATGATTTTATCTTTATACCATTATACCATACTATATTAAGTTTTTGATCAAAACTTTTTCAAGATGTATCTATCTTGATATATGGAGGGAGGCTTTTAAAATGTATTTAATTGATTTTCAGTGCCACTTACTATTTCATTGAAATGAATATATCACAATATATTTATTCGTTCTTCTATTGGCTTGCTATTGAAATAATGTTGCAATTAATGTTCTTGAACAAATTTCTTGTTCACAGGTAGGAGAATTTCTCTACGGTAGAAGTGGAATTAGTAGAAATTGAATATTTGGATGTTTGGGTATATAAACTTAAACTTCACTAGATATTGACAAATTTATCTAAAAAGTACATATAGAAACTTCCTATCCACAGTCTATGAGAGCTCCTCTTTCTTTAAATCATTGTCTGTATATTTCCCTAAAATTCTTTGTAATTTATATTGAGTGACAGCTGTCAAATTCTGCCTTCAATTGTGTACATTCAAATAGGTTGAAGTGGGAGGAATGCTACTTTATTTCTTCAGTTGGATTCAGCTCACAATGGCTGACTTGTGAAGTGTTATGAAACGCCAACTTGGTGCTTCTTAATCTTTGCTACACATTAGATTCACCTGGGAGCCTTCAAAAATCCTAATATTCAAGCCTCATCCCAGACTAATTAAATCAGACTTTCCCTCGGGGAGTAAGCAGGGGTAAGAGGGAATTGGGTGGAGGGTTGACTGACCCACCTCCCACCACCAGAACTCAGGTGATCCCATTATGCAGTCAATGTTGAGAATTATTTCCCTTGTATCTGATTGGTAAGAAAATAAAATCAGAGATACAGGGAAAGTACTTGCCTGCAGGCCCATCTTTAAAAGTGAGTGGTGAGCTGGAGTTTGATCCTCAATAGCTTTCTCTAGAATGTATAGGTAAATTAGTGGCTGGGGAAAATTTCTAGGCATCCAGGATATGGCAATACTTGAGACCAGGAATGTAGCAAGAGTTAGTCTGGCTACAGTTTGGAATAGAACTACAGATTACAAGAGTCAAGGTCCAGCCCCCTTTTAGGGAAAAGCAACTTGTGAAGTCCAGACACATGTCAGGACCCCCAGACAGAGAGGTTGATTTACAGGACTCTAGTGCCCACCAGAGATGACGTATTATTTAGAATGTGAGACATAAGCTTAGGCAGAAAATTCAGAAAAAAGCAGTGAGAGTTAGAGAAAGGCCTTGTCTGTGTGGGCACCATGTGGTAATAGCAAGTAACAGTAATCTAATTTCAACCCCATCAGCAGGTTGGTGCCAGCTATAGATGTTCTGCCAGACTCAATTAGGATAGGCTTTGAAAATAAATTGTTTTTAAATGTGTAGCATATAAGCTTCTAATTGGTGCTCAGAGGAAATGGAAAGGCAAGGATTAATGCAAATGTCCCAAGTTCTAATAATTGAGGAAAGATTTTTATTTGGTTCATCAATTGTAAAATTACATAAACCAAAAATTTATTGACATAAACCAAAAATTTATATTTAATTAAACTTGCTTTATAACTGCATTAGATATACTTTACCAAGAGTGTTGGAATATACTTTAGATATCAGTAACAAGTGTTTATGGAATGTGAGCCACAGCAACAGCCATTCTTCATCTTTTTCTCAGTACACTCATTACAATGTTTTAGTTTTGCTTTTCCGTATGTACAAAACTATAGTAAGGTTAAACACCAAATTATTGTTTATGGGTCAATAACATTGATGTTACCATTTAGTTCATATAATTGTCTCCTACGTTCAGGAAAGAGTAAGATTTCTGAAATTATAGTATAGTTAGAACACCTACAAGCATTTCTTTAAAAAAAAATCATTAGGGCAAAGAAAACTACAAGCATCCAACATATTTTTAAATTGTCACTATGCATTCAACTTAAACTAAGGTTTAAGACAGAAGGATGATGAGATAATTCTATAGTGATTTGAAATAAAATATCTTGAATAGTCTGCATGTCCTTTAGTTTAACTGTGAAGTCATCAACTAAGGTGAATAATCAAGATAACTCTTTCTTTTCTCCCAATTCAGTGCTGAGTACAAGAGAAGGACTAAATATGTCCAGAAAAGTCTTAATCCTGAGTGGAATCAAACAGTAATTTATAAAAGTATTTCCATGGAACAGGTATGTAAAGATTATTTCTAGGTGACAGAATTAGGCTAATATAAGTACAGTGATAACACAATTATTCAAAAATTGGGATCTATATACATTTTGCCAATCAAACAAAAAAAGTTGAGTAAAATAATGTAAGAAATGTAGCCAATGGAAAAAATGAGTGACGTTTAAGCATAGGGTGAAAGTAAATGTGCACATTTTGACAAAGCAGCCAAAACATAAACAAATAAAATAAGAAAACTAGTGGAATATTTTCCATTGATTATTTCAGAATTTAAAATTTTTAATAGACTAAGCCACATTTATCAAATTTGAGAAATATATTTTCCAACTGTCTATATTTTGACTTTCATATACAATACACACAAAAAATAAGATTCAGTGCATAAAACTGTATTACTCCACTAGACAATATTTTAGGATCTCATCTCTTTGCTAAATTGAGGCCTCCTAAGAATCTGGCATTGGGGTGCTAAACTCTACAGAAGAAGGCAAAATGATGACTGGTATAAAGGATTATCACCACAGATAAGTAACTGTAGGCAAAATTACATTATTATATTTCTGAAAATCTGCATTTTTATATCTTTGCTTGAGTAACAGACAATAACTGAAATGTATAAGGTTGAATTCAGAGAGAAGACTATAAAGACAGTTCCCATATAAACCAATTTACAAGTGAACTGTCTTTCAAAATGAGATTCTTAATTTGTCTTCTAGTAGATTAATTTGATTACAAAGATGAAGCTGGATATAAATTATAATCTGGATTTGTGAATTTAAAATAAACTCACCTGCAGAAATAAGGCAGTGCTACTAAGTTTTTTGGAAATTGCTGAAACATTGAATCCAAATACTTCATCTAGATAATACTAGACATTTTTGCAATCTATGAATTTCTTATATTTACAGTATTTATAAATTCTGATTTCTATTTTTGAAAATGAGGTGGGGATACAATAAATAAGTAAGAATTATAATTTTATTCACCAAATAATAATGTTCCACATGATCAAACACTAGTTTAGAGTGCGAAACCATTCAAATTTTACACAATATTTAATATTTAAACTACATAGTTTTTGGTAAAATTTTAAGTATTTTCACATAAATGGAAGGAGTTTAAGGAAAAAAAATATGTCTACTGTATGTGTGTAATGAAAATGTATGATGGAAAGGTAGATTTAATTAGATTTCTATTTGAACTATATAGCTCAAGAAGAAAACACTGGAGGTGACAGTTTGGGATTATGATAGATTTTCATCCAACGACTTCCTTGGGGAGGTAAGCCTCTGACTTCCTTTCCCTTATTTGCTGCTATGGTAAACCACCAATTAAAGCACGATGCAAAGCATGTTTCTGAAGTTTATAAGATAGCCATTTCTGAAAAAAATCTTTTGGCAGATAGAATTTATTTCCTGATTTACTCTTTGAGTAGATTAATACCAACTCAAGAAATGGTTTTCACTCTATCACTTGATGTACTTTATAATTAATTTCTAAGATGAAATTTTCTCTCAATGGGAAGATATGTAATCATACTGTGAGTCCAAATGAGATTTGAAGTAACAAATTTCTTATATTATAAAATGGCCTGGACTTTTAAAAATGCATTTACAGGTTCTTTAATTGATTTGATGTGACATATTGATTGCATTGTTATTTATAATTAAGTATTCTGAGAAAAATCACTGAAAACATTTTAAGAAGCAAAACTACAAGTAGGAGAAAACAATAAAAACAATTTTTACATTAACATCAAGGAATCAAAATAACCTAATTGTATGCGTGTATCAGAATATCTCATATACCCCATAAATATATACACTTACTATGTACTTGTAAAAATTTAAGAATAAACAAATAAGCTAATCATGAAATTGGTAGCGTGAACCGATCTTGTGATTTTTAATCTATTATATATATACATTGTTTATAGGTATATATACATTGTTTATATATATGAACATAATATATACACATATTGTTTATATATAGGAATATTATATGTATAATGTAGATATGTACACATTGCGTATATATACACATTATACATTATATGTTGTATATATACATATATTATACATTGTATATACATATATTTTATATATGTATATATAATGTGTATATACATACAATGTATATATGTCTATATACAATGTATAATATATACTATACAGTGTATGCAATTGTATGTCTACAGTGTATATATAATGTGTATATATATACGTTATATATACAATGTATATATACTGTACCTATTATATATAGTATACATAATATATATACACACATACACATTGTTTAGTGTTCTGCTTAGGGCAGAAGTTATGAATTAATGTTAAAAATAATCTCCAAAAAATCCAAAACCTACAAAATACGACATCCTTTTGTGTAATCAAGATGATAATGAGGACTTGTTTGGTTCTTAAGACTTTGCACATCTCTTTTCACCAAAACCGGAGCATTTGACCCTTACCTTCTAGCTCCATCCAGCTCTAGCCACTTGGACTAATCTTGATCTTAGGCAGGAGTACTCTAGATTAGTATTATGCCTGACTTTATGTTTCATTTCAAAAAAGTGACTTACTGAAGTCCATCTAATTTGTGGTCTTATGTTTACATGAGCCTAAAGCATATATCCATTGGTCTGGTTTTCATTTCTTTTTAGCTCATCCTATCTAAGATGTCAGCAACTGTAAAATGCACCAATGTACTAAGGAAAAAAAAGTTGCCAATTAAACCATGACAAAATGTGGTAGTCATATCCCTATTTCAAATGTGAACTAAAGTGTGTTTTAAAATAGAATAAATAAGTTTGTAATTGCAACTTACTCATTCTTTTCCATTTTGTCCCTTTTGTGACTAAAATCAAACATTTTTCAAGTTGCTAGTCCAGTTTAAGATTAAAATAAGTTATGAGTTTTTGTTTGTTTGTTTGTTTGAGACGGAATCTTGCTCTGTCGCCCAGGCTGGAGTGCAGTAGTGCGATCTCAGCTTACTGTAAGCTCTGCCTCCTGGGTTCATGCCATTCTCCTGCCTCAGTCTTCCACATAGCTGGGACTACAGGCGCCCGCCACCACACCCAGCTAATTTTTTTTTTTTTGTATTTTTAGCAGAGACGGGGTTTCACCGTGTAAGCTTAGAATAAGTTCTTACAACAAAAAGAAGTTTTGTTTTATGAACAGATTGACTTGTGACCCTATCTTTTAACATCATATCCAAATAATTTAGTTAATAGTCAAAAATTTTATACAGTTCAGTTCAAGCAAACATTTATTAAGCATCGAGTATGTAAAAGACATTGTTTCCAGTATCATTGGTGAAGAAAACTGAGGAAGAAAGAATCATCATCCTCAAAAGTTATACTGTATTCCTTGGTTTATATCCTTGAATAAATTTTAGAACATAGGGAAAGTAATGAATCAATTATACTTTAGTCCCTAAATTTCATTTATTTGTTACACTTTTTTTCAGGTATTGATTGATTTATCTAGCACATCTCACCTCGATAACACTCCAAGGTGGTACTCTCTCAAAGAACAGACTGAAAGCATTGATCATGGCAAGTCTCATTCCAGTCAGAGCAGCCAGCAGTCCCCAAAGCCATCTGTTATCAAAAGCAGAAGCCATGGTATCTTCCCTGACCCATCAAAGGGTAGGAAATATTTTTTTAAGTAGAAAAAGTTTTGTGTCTATTTGTTCAGTCTGTATCTTCTTAGTGTGAATGTTTGTACATTTAACATATATTAATAGATTAGACACGACTGGAAAATACTTAATATAATGTCATGCAAAGAGTAATGGATATGGTATCAGGAGAAATGGGCTTTATTCTCAGGTCATTACCCATACTTAGGTGTAGCACTTTGTAATCTTCACTTCTCTAACTGTCCATTTTTCAACACGTAAAATGGAGGAGGTGTGACTATATGAGCTATTTGGTCTATTCCACCTCAAAATCCATGGTAACGTGATCTCAGAAAATGCATTTGGGTATTTCATAAAGATAATATAAAAATCCCTACCAGTTCATTGTCTAGACATAATCATCATTACCGTTAAGTTACCCTTCTAATTGTTTGACTCTCTGGTTGTCCATAAATATTGTCTTACCCAATAAATATAATTTTGCAAGCTACTTTTTATTTATCATACAAAGAATATTTTCCCCTGTCATCAAAACAATTGGTGTGCTGAAATTTACTTGTCTTTCCTAAATGTTGGACTCAAGCTAATTTTTTAATAATAATTATTATTTTTTAAATAACAGTGCCATACATTGGGTTTGGCAATATGCAAATATGTACAGCACTCTCATTCAAATGAGCTTTTCCTTTGAGAGGTTCATAACCAACTGTTCTACAACACAACATTAATCCTCATCATAAACTTAGTTACTGCCTCTGTGGGATAAAACATGTGGTACCTTACCTAGATATGCTGAACTATTTATAAGTATTAAATATAATTTTTATATTGGACTTGAGTATTACTTCCTTGTCACCTTTTCTAGGAAAGTCCAGCAAATTGAAAAGTGTTTCCTTGTACATGAGATTCTCTGAATCATAAATGCAAGTGTTCTAGGAGATGAGAAAGTGAGTCCATGTCCAGTAGGCCGCTGAGTTGATATCAAAAACTGCTGACTATGAGTGCTGTAGATTATTTATGGATGAGTTTTATAGATCATTTATGGGTACCACTTAGCCATCTCAACTCTTATCTTGCTTAACATTCTGCAAGATCATTAGTATAAAGATCTCTTTCTATGACTGCCTTAGGAAATATGTGATCCATACATTCTCTACAATGGTTTGAGGCATGATTCTACAATCTCCACATTTAATATGTTCTAGTGACTCACATCCTTCATCCTGTTTTTGCTTAAAACTCCTCCTGTGTACTGTCTCCTGCCTGACCTCTACTGGAATTAGCAGAGGTGCTTGGTGAAACTAAAAGTTAACATATTTATTACTAGAAGCTAGTCAGAATGTATTTCTTTTTTCAAAGTTCTCTCTTTTCATTGCTATCATCCTTTTGCCTTTCCTCCCCCAGATTGTTTCCCAGATGTTTAATCACCATTCTGTATGATGACCAGTTGCATAAATTAATCATATAAGACTCAGAATTAACATAAATTTTAGGCAGTTTCGAATTATGTGTAGACCAAGCTTGACAGGAGGAATGCTGGAACAACTTTAACTCATGTTTTACCCTTTTGTGACCAGACATGCAGGTTCCCACCATTGAGAAATCCCATAGTAGTCCTGGTAGCTCAAAATCATCATCAGAAGGCCATCTCCGTTCTCATGGACCATCTCGCAGTCAAAGCAAAACCAGCGTCACTCAGACCCACCTGGAAGATGCAGGGGCTGCCATAGCTGCTGCCGAAGCTGCCGTGCAACAACTCCGCATTCAACCAAGTAAAAGACGCAAATAAATTCCTCAGCATGGCAGCTTAATGTTCATCTGTTGCCTTTCTTTCCTGCTGTCCTTTCCTGTTTGCTTTCAGTTTTCAGCATCCTCTGCTCACCCTGTTCTCTGTCCCTTTGTGTAAGAACGATATCAATACATTAATATGCTCTTATTTAGATTTTTTTTATTTACATCGACTGAAATAAAACTGGCTGTTTCTCCTTTGTTTCCACCATCCATCCAACCTGGCTCATAGCATTTGATACAGTGTCTGTGATGTTTGGAAGCAAAGCAATGTTGTGTGTCCTTTTTGTTTGCGCTTAAATATCTTTTAGAATACAGAAATTATAAGCACAAGTGGCTGCCAGTTTTCCAGGCCTTATACCAAAAAAAAAACAAGTGCACACACATAAGTATTTACAGCAGATTCGCAATTAGATTCTTGTATCTGAAAACACTCAAAAAGTCTAGGCAGAAGATAATGCAACCAACAGTCAACTTCTAGAACCTTGGAGGAAAAGCCATTTCAAGACAGTGCTTTAAAACACTAACAAATTTTGCTTGTGAAATATGGTAGCTTTCCATGTGCAAAAATTTGTAGTCTTCTGAAAAATCTGTGAAGAAAATCGTAATTCTTACATTCTCAAAAAACTACATTAAATTAATATATGTATCAGCATATGTGATGAGGCAATGCAACCTCACTGAGGAGCACAATTGGGTCCATTCTGTTGGATCACACTTTGTATGTGATGACAGATTTTACAGATATTTTTTCTAACCATTGGAAATAAAGATATGCTATGTCTGGTAGCTATAAGTCAATCAAAGTATAACAATTGACCTATCTTAACTGCTGTATTTTCATTTCATTTGTGAAAATTTAGTCAATTGATATAATTATATAAAAACTTAATACGTGCAAATATTTCACAAATGTAGGTACCCTGTTACTCCTAAAAGGCATTAGCCAGGCAATGGAGATAGATCATTGTTCTCTCCATCTCCCTAGTCATCATTTGCAAAGAAACAGCCAGTTTTAAACCCCTTTAGTGCTGTGCATGTGGTGTCATTTTGGCATTTGAAAACACAACGTATTTAAATAGAGCAAAAGAGCACTTCTGTTTGCATGAATAACATTTAAGCTGGTTCCATCTGAGGATACATACTCTGGGTTTCCATTTCACCCACACTGCCACAGCAGCACATAAAAGCGGTCAGTCTAATCATGCCAGGAAGCAGCACAGACACAGCATAGCAGGAGTCCTCCCCATTCAAAGAACTCAGTCTGATAATCTGCCTCCACCAGCCAATGGCAACCAAGACCAAAGCCAGCTAGCCCTCAGGAAGGTGATGTCTGATGGACCAGTCAAGCCAGAAGGAGGTGAGCAGAAAGGCCCTGTTCAAAGCACACAGCAAGAACATCCCCAAATTTAAAGCTCTCATCTTTAATTTTTAGAGATTGTCTGATAAAATATGTTTATCCACTTTTTAATGTGCTTTTGTGGGCATGGCATTTCAGGACTTCATCATCACCATGTAAGTCCCAAGATCAGTCCCGTAATATATTGACTACAGTGATTTGTATTTTTCTATGCACTGAGCATACTTTTGTTGGGAAATAGATTAACAATATTCATATTGCAGAATGGAATGCATGCTACTAACCTAATCTGTTCAAGCATGACTATAAATATGTTTCATTGTGATAAAAGTTTAAATTGCTCACAGTTCAAGTTAGCCTACCAGTTGGAATGTGGATCAGTTTTTGTTGCCTATTATTTCAAGTGTAACTTTTAAAAATTTAGTGGATTTTGAAAATTCTTAGAGGAAAGTAAAGGAAAAATTGTTAATGCACTCATTGACCTTTACATGGTGAAAGTTCTCTCTTGATCCTACAAACAGACATTTTCCACTCGTGTTTCCATAGTTGTTAAGTGTATCAGATGTGTTGGGCATGTGAATCTCCAAGTGCCTGTGTAATAAATAAAGTATCTTTATTTCATTCATAAACTACTGGGTTCTGAGCCATTGTTATATGATGCAGCTTAAAATGAATGTGTCAGTTTTGTTTTCTCAATTGATTTCGTTGCAATAGATTTGAATTACTGCCTCATTGCTAGTGACAGCTGTAATGATTGGACATTTGAGAGCAGGACAAAGTTCCATCTTGGAAACGCTATAAGATAGATGGAAAATTGTCACCAAATAAAAGCATCAGAGATTACATTAAAATGTAAATAAATAATGGGATTGGGCTGCCCTAGGCAACACTTCTGCTATTTCTCTCTCCCACGTCTGATCTGCTTTGCAATCTTCTCAGGTTCCTGGATAGAGGAAGGTAAATTCCATGAGCTCTTGCTTTGGAGAAGTGGCTAACCTTGAACTCATAGCTCTGTTCAGTAAGGAAAGCAAATTTACATCCATCTGTAACCTGACCCCAACATTGCTAGAATTTTCCCCCAAGAAAGAGTGCCACTGCCAGTGACAAGGAATGAAGCTAGGGTGATTATACAATTATCTTCAAATTTAATTCAAAAGCACATATTAAAATAATGTTTTTTTTAAAAATAGAATAGTAGTATTTGCCCCCTTAAGTACCTCTCAGCCCTAAAATATTTGATTTTATGAGTCTATATTTGGCACAAAATTAAAATCAAGCCTTATACTTTCCTATTGCATTCTTTTTATTCTCATAAAATTAAAAACATTTCATATGTCCTTCTCCCTATTAATTATATATGTGGTGGCAATGTAAGATATATGTCACATTACAGAGGTAAACCACTGAGGTGTTTCCCAAATTAGGTAATTAAGGAAACAATCAGCTTAAACATTACGATAATTCTGAATATGTGTTACTCAGCCCAGTTTATAGATTATCATCAAAGCACAATTTCTTTTTTCTTGTTAGGCTTACCAAGACTTTCATTTTTAAAATTCCACCTTTCACCTTTCTTCCATCAAATAAGTTCAGTTGATTTCTTCATGTTATTCACGTTCTTACTTTAAATATTCTTTTAATTATAAATCTCACAGTAATCAAACACTTCCCTTATTTCACACCTTATTTTTAATTATTGTGACTTAAGTGTTTCTATATGACATTTTATATGATTTTCTTCCTAGACATAGTCCTTAAAATTTATATTAAAGTGTTTTTAATCCCTTTTTTTGAATAGTGCTCCAATAGATATTCTCAAACATTTAGTCTTGTGATTGACTTAGAAGTCACTCTTCATTAAAACCATAATCAAAAGGAAAACTAAATAACACAGCATGCTTTCATGTTTAATTTTGTTCTAATAGATGATAAATAAAAAAGCCTTGTTTTCTAAAGTATTACTTTTCTGCTATTATAAATGTGCCAATATAATTGATCCATGTATATTTCCAGACACTTCATAGCAAATATACTATAGTGTTAAATTTATATAAAATGCAATATAATTTGTTTAAAGTGCAGAGAGAAAAACTAGGCAGATACAAACATATAAAAAGAACCCGCAGGTTCCTGTTCACTAACTGCAGAAGTATTAGTAATAATCATAAAAGTGTTTGGATAAAAGTGTCCCATTATTTCAAACCTCACAATGGAGTTCGTATAATCCCATCTGCATTCTGAAAATAATACTCTGCATTTGAATAGTTCTTCATGTTGTACAGAGTGTTTTGTCATCCATTTCTCATTTTATCACATTAAGTGGATGAGGTAGTCATTTCAATATTCTTATCCCTGTTTTTTTATGGGTAAGCAATCACTGAGTCAGAGGGGTAGGCTGGCTGATATAAGAACACACAGCTAGAAATTTTCAGAACCGACAAATACAACATTGTCTTGTGACTTTTCGAGTTATAATTTTTGAATACATTGTCTCCTTTAAAATCAAACTCTCCTAATTTTAATAAGAACAGTCATTTACTTATTTATTACTTATCTCTTAAGTTCTTACAAATGATTAGAGGTAGCTAGAAATGATGGCGGAATTCCATTTATACTCTCTACCTACATGGTCCTCCTTTCTAAAGGATTTAACCCAACAAAAGGAAGCCTTCCCACTGTGCAAGCCCAGTGAGGCATTAGGCAATGTTTGTGGCTCCATTAGAAAAGGCTGCGGGTCCATCTGTAGGCATTTCTATCGAGAGTGACAAAATTGTTCCTAAAGAGCTTTTCAAAGATTTTTTGTAAGCTTCTCAGCAGATTTCTGCTTGAACTAGCATAAAATATGGGTCAAACAAGAATTATGGAGTGAGTCAAAAGGAATTTTTTCTTTCCCTCTGGGGTTTAGTTGTATGCTAAAACACCTGACGGGAAAGATTAGACAGATTGTGCAAAAACATCCTGAGGCCTAAACAACTCTCTGTAGTTAAAAACCTCTGGAAATGTTTTCGGTTGCTGTTGTTGTTTTCCCCATGCTAGTTAGTTTGGTTGAACACAAACCTTGCTGTTTCAAAAGATTTTTTGTTTGTTGGTTTATTGGAAAACTATATCAAGACCAAAACAAGTTGAAGCATTCCTAAAACCTTGAAGATTTACTTAGTTGAAATCCAATATATTAAAGTACAGTTTGAAAAACCTGAGCTATTTTTGTTTGATACTAAGATTTTAGGTATGAGTTTTAAATTTAGAAATAGGCAATACAGGATGAGGAGAAATATCCCTCTACCGTGGTCAATAAATCAAGAGCCACTGGGACAGGTTGGAGAGGTTAGGTGAGACGATAAATTATTAGGATAGGTCATGCAAGGAAATATGATTTTGAGTTCCCTGATGTGGCTGAATTGTAGGAGAAAAGCCTGATGCTACTTCCACAGACCACTACTGGAAACTCCACTTTCAATAAAGCTCATTTGCGGCACCTGTCAAAGAAGAGTTTACTATCCATGTGTTGCCTTGGCGAACTCGTACTAAGCCATCACTCTGTGGGAGCTGCTGCCTTGGGCAAGCGGTAGTGGGTGGATGGGTTGGGGAGTGGGTGGGACTGGGAGTGGAGGGAATTGTTGGGTACAAATGATAGTAGCTAATCAGCATCCCATTTTCTTTTGACCAGAAGCAGATGATCACTTCTGGTCAGAAGGAATTTAGCCTTCCCTGTTTCTGTAAAGGACAGGCCCATAAGAAAAATAAAGGAAAAAGCATAAGAGAAATCAATTTCATTTGGAGGTGAAGTCTTCTTTAATATTGTATGTACAAGATTAATAAAAACAAATTTTACATTCCTCATTTCCATGTGTGTGCAAAAAAATTTTTTAAACCTTGAGCAGTTTAAAATAAAAAGAAAATTCAAACTGTAATGACATGCGCATAGCAAACATCCAACAAAATCTAAGAGAATCAATTTGGGCAATTTCAGCTTTCAGAGTTCTATACCTATTTCTCTGGTGATAAGGATTTCATTTTGTTATCTTGAAAATCAAAATGCTTTTCTAACGTTTTGGTTTTGAGAGATTCTACATTTTCTTGGAATGATTGACTATGCATTTTCGAATATTTCTATAGTCATTTAAATTTATTGCTAGAAATACCTCTGCTATACATACAGAATCAGACAGTAAATGTAGAACTCTGACCATATCACACTATCCCTTGTTTATGGACCTTCATTCCTGAAGATGAATTCACTGACCTACCATCAATGGGTACTTCTGTTCTTTTCCAGTAGTAGCCATGGATCTGCACCGAGCCATCTGCATACTTTGGTCTGGTCCACAATGGGGATTTATATGTTCATTTCATCTGACATGAAAAGTAAGACGAACTGGCCCATCTAAACACCAAACTTGGCTTCAAAATTGTTATGCCTTAGTCATATGGTCTAGCTATGGTCCTAAATAATGAGGATGGGACTATTAATATATGATCTAAGAAGAAGAGAAAGGCCTAAATTTTAACACACCAAGGTTTCTTAAATATTATTTATGACATGTCTTTAAAAATAATACCCATAAAGCCTAGTTTTTGTAATGCAATTATTTTCAAAGAGTTAGTTTATCAAATTACCATCAGGGAGCAGGACCTGTGGAAGTAAGACAGGCAAGTAAATGCTGATGGGGGAGGGAAATGAGAATGCCAATGGAGACAGTGGGGGGCAGTCAGGGTACAATAAGAGCATGGAGCAGGCAACTTTCTCACTTGGATAGGAAGATCATGGAACCAGGGATATGCTGCCCGAGGAGTGGTGGAGGAATACCAAAGACACTAATTGTCAACTTAATAATAGTCCCCAAATCCAGATATCTAACTATCCATGAAATGCTTGGTTATTTTTCCACTTTTCATCCACATGTATTACATACATTATGTAAACCATAATATTTCACCCATTCTCCATTGTGCAACATGATCTGGGGGAAGAAACATGGGTATGGGGTAAGATGAAGGGAATCTTCATGTATACTGAATAAGACCATGAAAATATTCTTTTTCATTTTTATTACTGTGCTGTACGTGTAAATATATAATGAATCACTAAAAAGCCAAAAATACATGAATTTTCAAATGAAACCAAATTATATCAGAAATATTACATTTTGATTGGGGTGTTGAGTTTGGTAGATGTGTGAATAAGAATGACTTAGATCTAGCCATCATTTTATATTTTAATGTGTTTTAGATACTGAAAAATATAATTTGTTAATTTAATTATAATTTGAACAGATTAATCAAAATAATATTAGGTTGGTACAAAAAGTAATTGTGGTTTTTACCATTGAAAGTAATGGCAAAACCCGCAATCACTTTTGCACCAACCTAATACCACAACTCAAACAAGGCAGAAAAATTTTTCAGAAGAAATGTTTGGTAAAAGTCAGGATCACAGGTTTCTATTTCCAAATGTATAAGAAAGACAGTGAAATATAATTTCTACCATATTGTTCTTAAAAAGAACATAGCAAAATTCACTTTTCCTCATTAAAACATTTCAAATTCAAAACCATGTATTTCAAGTTCTATAGATCACACTATTTGTATCTGATTCTTTTTATAAAAAGAACTTGGAATATAGAGAAATACAGAAAACATATTTTTACAACTACCTAATTCAAATGTCTTTCTATATAGGTCTATTATGTAGTTTTTGTTTTAAAGCATCCTCATTGCCAATGACATTTAATAAAGTCAATAACTATTGAATCACCATTTTGCTTCCATCCAACTATTAATGTACAAAAGAGACTTTATGAACAGAAAACCTCTTTATGGAAGAATTTGCATTATTTTATGCCTGCCAATTATCATTATTTACTCTGGGTTTCTGTGCACCATAACATAGTTATTTTCTTGTTTTGTTTGTTTTTAACCAAAGATAGAACAGACATGTTTTTATGATACAATATATTTTTAATTCATGCCATATATTTCTAGAGTTGTGAAGTTCTGAGTAAAACAAGTTCTTAAGAAGCTTAGAGACCATTAAAATGAATGCTAATATCAATAATGAATCTTTTCAAGAAAGCTGAAAACTTGATTTTTTTCAGTACAAAACACAAAATTAAAAATAAATAGCATGATAAAATGATCTTGACATATGTAATTGTTAAGGTGACTGTCAAAGAAACTGATGCTAATCAGTTTCTTCTCATTTTTCACAGTACTTCATTTCCATGACTGTGGGACTTGACCAGTAATTCTCACTGATTCCTGGTGGGGGCGGGGGATATGTCCCAGAAACCCTTTCAGGGGTCTGCAAGGTCAAAATATTCTTAAGAAGATTAACATGTTATTTGTTTTTTTGCTCTCATTTTTTTCTCAAGTGTACAGTGGAGTTTTCCAGCAGCTACATAAGGTGTCATGATATCATTGCTTTGATGACTAATGGAATATGTGCTTGTTGATTTTTTGTTTTAATGTTTTATTTATTTTGAATATGATAAATATCAGCAGATATAACCTATATAACATAAAATTCTTTGGATTATTAAATAAGTTCTAATATAAGACTAAAATATGTAAGCTTGTTGTCCAGCTTAAACTTTTAAGTATATTAAATTATAATTTATAAATTATTGTAAATTAAATTATATTAAAGTGTTCAAGTATATTTAAGCTTAAAAATATTTAAAAGTCACCAGCTTAGACTTATGCACAATCATAATTTTTATAATAGTCAAAGACTGAATAACCAAGGACTTCTTCCAAAACATGTTTATCATGTTTGTCTCCAAATTTTCTATATCTTATATATCTCTTCTATTGCATTTCAGAACCCCTTCTTTCCTTTCTCATTTGATGTTAATTTATAATTATTAAGATTGACAAATGACATTTTTTCAATTTATATGGCAATTTTTTATTTTATTGGGAATGATATAGATTAAATTATATTTATACATCCATAATTATTACTTTTTCCTTTTGAAATTTCGTAAGTTGCCTATGAGCTTTAATCAAGCTGCTTCCAGGCTAAAGTAGAGTGACAGAAGTCTTATAAAGGTAGAATAAAATTTTAGTTCTTATCTTGAAAGTAACATTTATAGAAAAACAGTTGTTTATAAATTATCAATTGATTTTATCTTCCATTATCTACATTACTGATCCCATATAGTGGCAATTAATTGTATTGGCGTAACAATAGAAAAACTGAAGATTATCACCTTCATTCAAATTTGAGGAAAAATGGAAAGTTTCTTACCAAATACTTGATCCTTAATTTCAAGTATATAATTTGATGAGTTACAAAATATTTAATGCTAAAAGGATATTTGCAAACGTGTTTATCATTTATGAAAAATATGATCTGAATTACTTTTATTAAGTCATCATTTTTACATACATTTGCTGCTATTATTTTTAGTGCAAATAATATCACAGAACCTCTTCAAGGTGTTGGTGATGCTACAGCAAACAAAATAGACAAAAATTACTGTCTTCCTGAATCTCTCATGCCAGTCATATTTATTGAATAATCAATTTAAAGGTATCTGGAAAAAATTATGAAGAGTAAGAAAAGTGAGTTTTGTCTATCTTCAACTGAGAGGAAAAGAAAAATGCGATCAGTCACTGATTTACATTTATGTCCAACCAAACACCATCATGTTTAAAAATATCTGGAAAATATAATTAATTATAATTTATTTGTTCTGCCTCTGTTTCTATCATAATCTGTACAATCCACTGCCATATAACCATCTATACATAGACAGAAAGTATTTTTTAATGATCTATTTGGAGAAAGATTAATGAAATGATTGTTATAGATTAATAGATCATTAATATAATCTGTTTAGAGAAAGATTAATGACATTAGCTTAGAGAGGTTAGGTCTCATGAGACCAGACATGCATTTATCAAATAACTGTCCAAACTTCCTCTTTACTTCATGGCCATTGACCAAATTGGAATAATATGAAAACAAACTGGAAATGTGATCAACCTTTTTCATTTGGGCAAAGTTTAATGAATTTTCAAAATGTTCGATTCCATTTAAGGACAGCATTCTTGTTATCTAAGCAGTCGTGATGTAAGTTCTCACAGTTTCAGGATTATGTAAGAACTTTTTTCAAAATGACTATTTTTAGAATGACTTTTTACTCAAACAAACCTGCATGTTTTACAGTAGTCTTTATTCCTGCTTGAGTTTTTTTTTTCTCCAATTGTCAGTTGGAAATACCTGTCTGACAGCCTAATGCAAGTGTAGTGCAAGCAAACAGCAAGAAAGAAAATGCTTCTGCTTCAAAAGAGAATAAAAGGAAGATTGAAAAATTAAAAATTGCCCATGAAAATTTGATGTAGCTCAAAATTGAATGTTTTTTCTTTCACATATGATCCCCCATGCTATTAATCTTTTAAAGATAAAGATCATTATTGTATTTACATTTTTTAGCACCAAACCAGAACTCGGCACTGGATACATTCTTTTTTCATTCTATTTATTTGAACATAGCTGGAATTACGGCCTAAATTTATTAAAGGCAAAATGAATTTACTTTCCTAATTTTCATATATGATAATGTCTTAGTCAAACTTTCTTTCGTTATTTAGTATAAAATTTTAATTCTCACTTAAACTATATTTTAAGTGGTTTCTTCCAAAATCACTTCTGAACTAAAAACACCTCAACAAAAGGAAGACCTACTTAAAAGGCAACATTATGATTTCCTTTTAAAAGCAAGGATTATAGTATATGGAGCCAACATGTATTTTTTTATGTAAGAAAAAATTCTTCTATACCATGTTATCAGTTAAACTAACTTCACTTTCATTTGTTACATTGTTTTATATGATTACTTCTGTTTCCTGAAGTGATCGTTGATCTTATTATCTATAAAGCCAGATAATGAATCATTATAAACAAACTAAATTGTTCATTAAGATGTCATTAAGAATTCAGTCATAAGGCCAATGTGTATGGAGAGAGAATAGTGTGAACATAAGAGCTTTACCATCTTTCTGGAACACAGCAAATGGAGGCAACCTGTCTTCATCTTCTTCTCTAAAAGGAGCTACTATGTGAATATGAAATATCTTAAGGGAAATATTTTTATTTTTATAAGAAAAAAGCCTGCAACATTCCATTTCTCATGACATGTCATACCTTTATAATAGATATATTGTTTACATATATATATAAAATATATCTGTAATGACTAATAGTCATCTAATAATTTGTCATTTAAAAAAGAAATTTTCAATGACATCCTTCCTTCAACTTCCATGCCTAACGACTTACAAATGACTGATAGAGATATCAGAGTTTCAACACCTGTATTTGTGAAAACTTGTAATTTGGTGGTGTGTGAAAACTACAAATAGCTCTACTGAAGCTAGCCCATTTTTCTAGTGTCCAGTTTGCTTTAGATTTTCCCAAATAGATAATAATTATACTGAAGTAGATTTGGAAAAAATTAAACTTCTAAATTACTTTCAAGATGCAATATCTCTTCTTAAATTAGAACCCCTGAACTGTAATAGAAAACATACATAAAATGTGATTGTACATAATTCAAGGGAAAACATTCCAAATAATGCTGGTCACAATGACACTTAAAACCTGAAATTTTCAGGTCCACATTCAAAAGAAAATTAAAACATGAGATAAAACTGCAAAATCCCTTTAGTAAAATATCAAAAAACAAAAACAGTAACAGCAATAACAACAGGTAGATGACAGAGACAGGAGGTGGGAAGAAGGAAAGGAAAGAGGGATGGGCAGAGAAAGAAACAAAGAAAGAGAGAGGAGAAAGGTACCTGAAGTAAATACTAGCTAAATTAAAGCTAGCTACAGGGGGTAAAAATTCCCAAATACATGATTTCTAAAACTGCTAGGTAGTTATTTCCATTCCATCATTAAAGTATTGGAATAAACAAAATTATTGATTGCTTTTTATTTCAGTTAATCTTAAAATTTTAGAGACTGTATCTAGGAAGATATTTACTACTGTATTAACCAAGTAATTTGGGAAAGTACAAGCTACCTACATAATAAATTACTCCTCAGAATATTTGGAAATAGCTCTGTGCTGGACCAAAGATTTATAACCAATAATGGAACATCATAGCAACCTATTTACATTCCAAACACTGAATTTTTGGAATTTAGTAGGATAGGCAGAGACCTTGCCATTTAAATTTCAGATAACTGGATGTGATATAAAAGTAGTAAAAGTGAAGTCTACAATTTGATCCGTGCTCTCAGAGCAAAGTGCTGCCGTCATGTGGTAAGTACAGTGATAGCTTTGCATATTTAAGTGCTGTATGGTAGAGGGAGGAAAAGCCAACAGAGCAAACTAATTGAAGACAGATGTGCAGTCAAAGAGACACTACCGATTTAATTAAGGTTAGCCACAATGGAATAATAAAACACAATGATGTCGAACCATCTAACAGCCAAAGAAAGTGAAGTGGTCAAAGAATAATTTAAAACAGATTGAATTGCATCACAGAAGGTAACATTTGTTTACCTGAAATGCCCCCTCAATTAATTGAATTACAAAAATGATTCAACGTTCTAAGATTTACTCTTTTAGGGCACAGGACCCTTTCTATGAGTGAGCTGATACTATCATATATTTATAGTATCCACTCTTTCCTGTACTTGGTACTTAATAATACACTTAGGATTTCAAAAAGAAAGTAGACACAAAAATGTAATTCATAAAAAATGGCCCCAAAGATGTATCTTATTACTAAGAAAAGCCTCTCAATGTTTATATAAACTTTTTTCATATGTAATACACAGGTGCATAATACATTCACACATAGTAGGTCCATGGTTTCTGAAACTCTAATTAAAAGAGTTGGAAGGATAAAGCATAAGTTGAATATTTCTAAATTGTTGATTTTGAAATTATAAAATTATGAAAAATTATACTTAGTGTGTTTAAAATATTATTTCCTTCAATAACATGAAAAAATAGAGATATATTACACTTAAATATAACCCAGAGCTCGCCAACTACCTACATACAAACGTGGGATCGAGACAAGTTCTAGAGTCTGTAATAGTGCTGGCTCCCACAGAATGTTACTCTACATATTATTTTCTTTTGTCACCTTAATTTTAAATATATACGTAATATTTGTGATCTATTATGAACTTTTTGAAATTCATAAGCTTATAATCTCTGATGTTTAGTGTATTCTCATTAAATATTTCCTTCAATCAAACCAGTGTTTTGGGAGATTGGGGTTAAAAAATATAGTTGAATAATCACCTTTTTCTATACAGTATGACACAGTAAAGTTATCTCTGATTTTAAAAGCTAAAAAAAAATGACACCCTAAAGTTTCTTTGACAAAGAACACGGAAAAAAATTCCATATGAAGTGGGCTTCTTGTTGAGAAATTTATGATTTGTATAAAACACAAAGCTTGATTTAAAAAGTGACATTATCTACTAAATCATTCAGATGTTTTGATTGGTTAAAGGAAAGAAGTATTAATGTATTATTATTATTATTATTATTATTACTTATTCATTAAATATTGTTCAAACATGGTTCCGGGGCAAGCTTTTAAGGATGTTACGAAGGAGAAAACATAGGCTTTGCTTCCAATGATGACAGAGTATGTGCTACAAGAGTCCAGACATAGGAGAGATGACTTCTGAATGGGAGAATGAGGAAAAATGCATGAAGCAGGTGATTTCTGAGCTAGGCCTTTACAGATAACTTTAATTTAGATACAAGAAAGTGATGGGATAAAAGAGGGCTTAGTAAAGTTGGAAAGAAAAAAGCCAAACCAAAGGGAGCCAGAGTGAATGGACTGAGAGGGCTTCCATGTAAAGTGTTTGAAGGAGAATTATGCGAGATATATTTGGAAAGGCCAGACCAATAAAAAACTCTTTTGAGAGGCAAAATAAAGAATTTGGTTGAAATTATTAGATGTCTTGAAATTACCTAAGATCCAGCCTCAGATAATAAAGTCCTAAATACACTTTATTTGTTAAAAAAAGTTTGCCTTTATGCAGATTTAGCTCAATTTAATAGAATTGATGTTTTATTTCTTGAAGTCTGTTTCAAGAGAAAGAAATGAGTAAATACATGTTTCAAGTATCTGGAAAAGATGTATTAAAATATGGATTCTTAGAACCAGCTTATCAAAACCTCTGCATTTTTTGTTTTATCACATTTTATGATATGTAGATACAGCCCAGCAAGAAGAAAAGATCTGTTGTGTGTTTTAATTTAATTCATTTTTCAGAAACTAACCAAATGTGAGGCTGTGTATCTCTGCACTACACTTAGATACCAAGTTAAGAATACAGAATTTAATCTAGCACCAGATGTTTTGTTGTGATAACTCCAAATATCTAGATTCATTTGAATTATTCACCTAATTTCTAACTGCCTAAAATTTCCATAGACAGAACCTTAGATGTAATTATGTTTTGCAGAGATGTTAGACTGATTCCATTACAGGTAAATGTCCCCTGGATTTGGTTTTCTTTTTTAATATTTCTTATAAAATGTTATTTGTTTGCATTTAAAATATTGACAACACTTACACAGGCTTTCAAAATGAGAATTCTATTCAAAGAGATTGGCAAGATGGAAAAAAAACTGTCTTTTCTTAAATTTATTTCTAGCTTTGTTTCTTTCTTCTTATTATGCTATTTTATATTCTGTACACATGTCTCAACTTTTCCAGCAGAGGAATAGAACTAAAAATTGCATCAGGTAAAACCAAAGTTGACAAAACAAAGGATGGACTATTTTGAAACATAGATAATAAATCATTTTTATAATGTAGCTATTTTTGTTCATTGTGAGGTTGCTCTTGAATTAAAATTATTTTAATTTAATAAATATAAATTGATTGAATATTAGTGTCTAATAATTAAGGTTTATCTTTGAAAATAGTAAATTGTGATTTTCCAGTTGATGAAATTAATGTCTTCCATTCAATGTCATACTAAAAATTATGAATTGGATTATAGAATCCCGTCAAAAAGTATGACAGCTTTATTTGTTTATAATCAATTGACTAATCTGACTCATTATGTAGGTTATGCATTTTAATATACTTTATAAATGTCCATCATTTTACATCTTACTCATATTACCTTTACATTTTTAAAATTATTCTTTTAAGAAGTCTTTTTTAACACTAACTACATCATCTGGGTTTCTTCTACATAAAATAAAGAAAATATTCAGAAACATAACTATTCTGTTTCCACAAATCTAGTCCTGTGGGTTACTAGCAATTCCTTGGTGACTTGTTCTTTAACAGCATTCAGTTCAATTAGTCAATTGTATATCAGATGTCTATAAGTTAGGAACACCTTTTTCTAAATAGCCGTTTCTAACTTATACACATCTGATATACAATTGACTAACTATTAACAATTTCTTTCTTGTTCCCTATTCTGGGGAAGGGATCCTACTGCCACTGGAATATATATAAAAATTCCTTGTGGCTTTAGAGAACCTGCTACCACCGAAATTGAAAAAGTGAAGAAATGGGGGGAAAAGTTAAATCCTTTGAAAGACTTGATCCTAGCTACCTTGATGGCGGATTTCCTGTCCTCAAATGGTTTCCCACACAATGTTTATGTGTTTCACTTCATTTGGTTATTATATTAGTTAAAATTCCACCAGATTAAGAATCATTGTGTTTTTATACATATCCTTAAGAAATATGTAGATATCTTAGGATCATGAAAAGATTATCAACTGTTCACCCATTAGTACAACTCTATCCAACTGGCTAATAAACTCCTGATGGGATAGGGATGCCTTTATGAAGAAAAAAGACTCTAAGTAGAATTGTAGGTTTGAACACATCTAGATTTAGAAGAGAATAGAGTTAAATTCCTTGTCAAAGACTATTTAAGCTCAAAGACAGTAAGAAACAGCCATTGATAGTAAAGCCCTTGAGAAGAGTGGGGATGTGACAAATAATATCACAAGAGGAAGAAGAGTAAGTTACTCTTCTACATATCTCACTCCTCATAATCACAATTTTACAAGGTAGGCATTACTGATTCCATTGTTTTCAAATGAGAAAAGCTGTGTAGAGTTGCTAAAGAGTGGGTTGGGAATCAAAACCAGATCGATGTGACCAAAAATTTCACTCTCTCTGGCAGAAGACAAATATCAACAATTTCAAAAACTTACTAAAAAACTTCTCCCCAGTAAAATAAGGGAAACACTTGCCTTATCTTCCTTCTTTTTGCATCAAAATTTCTTCTTAAGTCTGCCAACAATATTAGTACTATACCCCTACTGCATAATTGATTGCACAAATTTGTAAGGTCTGTATGGGAATATGGATTCTTATATTCAAATATCAAACTTAGGAAATTCTTGAGACAAGTCTCAATGATAAACTAGGAAATGCCTGAAGAGAAACAAATATCTTTAAATTTTAAAAACTTGCTGGAGATAGTAGGCAGAGGTACATACAAACAAACAGAATTTTCAATCACTTCTTAAAATTCTATTTTGCATTTTTGTTTCTAAGGAGAAAAACAGCTTATTGTCTAGTAATAGGAAAAAATTAAGCAATTTTCTTTATCTTGCCATTTCTATCTACCCAAGTCTTTCTAAATTCTTTTCTCCATGAAAAAGCCAAAATTCTTTTTATTTACCATATCAGTTTTGCAATACTGTACAAAGAAACCACAAAAATAATAATAGTAGCATAGTTACATACTATTTAACTTGGTCCAAAAATTAAATGTTTTTTCCCTAAAGGTGATTGTTTTTCCTTGATGTCCAATAAAAACAGTAAAATAATTTATTGTTGCCACTGTTCATTATCAGTAAAGGAAACGAAAAGGCAGGTTGAAAAATGTAGAGTTCTTCAGTAGTTGTTTCTTGTCACATGTAAATTAAGAAGATGTATAATGATGCATTTGTAGATCAATGTCAGCTTCATTTATTGACTGTGGTATTGAATCTTCCCACACCATGCAGCAAAGCCTCCCAATCACCGGCCTGCAGAAAGCTCTGTGTCCACCGGCTCCTCGGGCAGCAGCTTTGGCAGTGGGTATAGCGTGGACAGTGAAGGAAGCAGCAGCACTGCAGGGGAGACTAATCTATTTCCTATTCCGAGGATGTAAGTGGGTCTCTTTTTGTTACTACAAAGCTTACTCAGCGTCATGAGTAAGGCATTCTCAACAGTTAACAGGAAATAACCAGACAATTATCCAATTCTGAGTCATTGTCCCTGAGACACTTGAACTGTTAATGCCTATGAAAAGATAGATAGTTCAAGAAAGATTGGATAATTCAGTTAATTCTAAGGATAAATGTTAGTCACTACCAGAACTTAATCAATACAATCTGTATTTGATATTAAAACTGCTAATCACTTAGCCATGCCAGAATAAAGTTCAGCAGGAATACAGTAATGTTTTAATCACATAATGACCAAATACAAACATTACTGGTATTTGAGACAAACATATATTAATTTACCTTGAATCAGGAGATATTTAAACATATTCAAAGAATCCATATATCATATTTGAAAGAGGACATAGTGAATAATCATACAGACTTTTCAACTACAAATCCTTCTACTATTAATATTGAAGGTTTCGAAGTGTTTCCATACTTTCTAGAACAAATACCGAGTAGTGCATAGGTCCCTGAGTAGGTACTCTTGGAATAAGAGTCGTTCATAATGTTAAACCTCAAAAAAAAAAAAGTCATTTTGCAAATCAAATGCAAAACTTTAGCAGACTTAACGTGTTAGAATCTCTTTGGTCATATTGGTGGCATTTAAGATAAATATGTAGATTATGTCTGTTCCAATAACAAAATCCAAACTTCCTGACCTTTCCTTCTCCTCCCCATTAACTAGTCTTCTGGATTTTGAAAATACCCCTGGGCCACCCGGGTCCCAGGATTTAGGCCAGAGCGAATGCAGTCTACCACCTGGTTTTCTAAGGCCTGTGAGCTAAAAACAGCGTTTCCGTTTTCGAATGTGTAGGAAAAAACGAAAGAAGTGTGATATTTTGTGACACGTGAAAATTATAGGAAATTGAAATTTCAGTGAATATAAACTAAGTTGTATTGGAACACAACCGCACCCATTAGCTCTGTGTTGCCTGATGCTGTTTTGTGCTGCAGGGCGGAATTAAGTCGTTAGAATACAGCCCATCTGAAATATTTACTAACTGGCACTTTGCAGAGCTTGCCAACCCTGAGCTGGGTTGTGAAAGGGTCTTTTTCATTTTCTCCAATGCTAAGTGAAGACTTTTCAGGGGGTGGATTTCCTATTTCTCTTTGTTTTAAAATAAAGGTTTTTGTAAATCTTTCCTTCTGATGTCCACAACAATTATAATATTTGGATAATGGTTCAGTTTATAAAAGCAAAGCATTAGGGAAAATGGATTTTTACAGTGAAAAATGAGTTCATTTTGTTGTTTTGAACTACATTTTTTTCAATTTAAATTAAGCAAATTATTATTGTATCACCTGCCCATCTTAGCTTTCTTTTCTTTTATGAGATTTAGTCTATGGATTCAACAGAGTTACTTGTACTTAATCAGTTCTATTTTATTGGAAATTCTTCCTAAAAGGAATCTAATCCCATTGGTCTTTGACTTCTGATGATCCAATTTGACAGAAAAGAATTTCTACAAATTCATTAAATTTCTTTCTAAGCTGTAAATGTCATGTGAATTTAGAAAGGTTTTAAGCCACACATAATTTGTTATCCTTCCAATTTTTCTGCACCTTTCAAAATATGTAATTTAACACTGATGATAAAGTTATAATTCCAAAAAGTGAATACGTCATCTTGTCAATATCTGAGTGACTGCAGTATAAGTAGATTATATATTTTATATATATACTACATTCTAATTTTGATTTTTCCCATTTTCCTGTGTCTCTTGTAAATCAAAGCTTCTCACAACTGTCTAGGAGACTCTTGCTTTGCCATATGAGCACAACGAATATTTACTTTTGAAAACCATTACAGGATATGTGTAAGAAGTAGTATTTGGCAGTTCTTTTATATCTCCCATTGTATCTAATAAAATTATTGCTTGGGCTAGTAAAAGTGTTTAATAAATATCTAGTGATTGTTTAAAAATATAAATTATAAAATGTATAGCCAGAATGTTCTGAGCTAAAGTGTAGTCATTGGGAATTCAGAGAAACCACATCCTTCGCACGACTCACAGTTACATTTCCTTTGCACTTAATTTAGCTTCACAATCCTGTGAAAGTTTTTTGTATAATTTTCAAAATGTACTTACTATACATATTGGCTAAGCACCTGTGTTAAAATCAGTTTTAATTGAAAGCAAAGACTGGCTGGGTATCACCATTAACACATAAAGTCTAAGACTCAAGAACAACGCCAAAAATTATCAAAATGTAGTTGTACTACAATTACTAAGACTTATAGTAACTACTTTTTAAAAGTCTGGGATAGTATAAGAATATTAATTTTTTAGTATTCTGATCTACTAGATTACCAATACCAAAAAGACCCTCACTTTCAATAGAGTTTGGCTCAGTAACAAGGTATGTTTTGGCTCACTCTACCAGCATAGCGTACTGATAAAAGTAAGATTACTGCCATTAAGCTTTTTTTCCTCTCTAATGCTAACAGATAGAGCAGAGTTCTTTCTTTTTTTTTTTCTTAACTGCTTGTCTTGAATCTTGATGAAGCAATTACATAAGCTAAAATTTTGTGTATTGCTTAAATATGTATGCAGACGTTGACCATGCAGACCATGGTTTAACATACATATGGTAAAACAGAAATGTTGGAAATTGCTTAATTTGCATGAACTTGGTCCCCCACATACATACTTAATAAAAATTTGTACTTAAACCTTTAACCTACAACTATTATAATGGAACAATGTAATGGCTTTTGAGATAAAATAATTTCTGAATTTGCATGTGTTCCTCTTTTATTATGTGCAGAAACATTTCAGCACCTTCTCTGAAGTAGAATAAGAGGATCTTTAGAGCAGTTTTCAAGTAAGATATAATTGGATTATTAAGAAATAAATATGGTTACATTTTCAGCAGCTCCAGCAAACCAAATACTTCCTATGAAAGTTATAATTAATTGTTAGTAAATCCCACTATGCTAGAAGTGTTGTCTACAAAGTGCAGTACCAAGCTGCTCTTTTGTTCAAGCATCTTTCTATAACACTTAAGATTTTATTCCATCTTTTTAGAACACCCTATCTAAGCATATATAAAGGCAAATTCTAGACTTCTTCATGTGCCATGTAGCTTTTTCTCTAGCCGAAGAAATAAGAAGTGGCCTACTGTCTTTAAGCTGTTAAATTATTAACATTCTAAGCTTACAATCCTCAAAGTATCATGAATTCTTCATCTAGTTGACTTTCCAAAAAGTTTGAAGCTGAAAACTAAAAGTGATTAGCAAATTTTGGCTGAATTCTAAGGCTACTATGAGCATGCCTACCTGTTAATATGCTACGTTTATTGAATGCTTATTATTTGTCAGGCACTCTGTTAAACGTTTTTATTCATTTTTCATGTGATTTTTTTCATAATCCAAATGTAGCTAATATTATTATCTTTATATCACAAAAGGAGAAACAGTCTTGACCAGGTACTTTGCCTTACATTACACATAGCAAGAAACAGCAAAGCCAGAAGCAGAGACCAAGCAGCCTGACTACAAAAGCCAGTTTGCTCAACGCAGTGGAAAACACAGAAAGGAGTTGAAAAAAAAATACATGAAATAAGAAATATTTTATTAAAATATCATTTTTATATATTATTTAATTCAATATTGCTCTTTTTAACCAAAAAAACTGGTACAACATATAAAAATATAAAGCACCTTCTCATTGTTGAGTTAGAAATAAATAAAAAATTCTAAAACAAAATTTCTAAATGTCATGATTGTCTTATTTTTTGATAAATGAGTCTACAAATAAAAATTACTGAATGTTGAGGTATATTGTTTGGCCTGAATAGGAATAATAAACAAGTTCACACTTTAAAATTATGATATAGAGCAATTAACTGTATATGTATTTGCCATTCAAATAATTATTTCAAGTCCGAAAATATTCGGTTGTACAAAAGTAATTGCAGGTTTTGCCATTACTTTCAATGTCATTTTATTTATGCAAATTTAGCCTCCTTTGCATTCATGAGATCAAAACTGAATATATCATTTTATTTTATTTCTAAACAGAGGGAAGATGGGACAGAATGGACAAGAGCCTGTAAAACAGCCAGGAGTAGGAGTAGGACTAGCAGACACTGAAGGTAAGGAAAAATTTGCAATATTGGATTTTGGCTGAATCTGCATTCTACAGTATAACTGTTCTAGTTGTTTTTCTTTTAATATGAATTTAAATGTTACATACTAATGGCAAAAGCAATAGGTAGTAAGATATCATTATCTGTTAAATGAGAATGACTTTGTATTCATTTTACAATTCCCCAATTTTCTCGTTTGTGTTTAACATTGAAGTAACTTGGGGTACTGAAAAATTAAAAGAGAAAGAAGAATAAGAAGGATGACATGAAAACGACTCAGAAGACTTTCCCAGGGTGGGAGGGAAATCTTGAACTTAAAAATATAATGTGTATTTTGTTTAAAATATCATGCAAATAGAAAATCAATCATGGAACCTCATTTAAGTCCGTGGAAATTCTTAAATATGTGAATCTGGGAAGAAATTAATGGTGTAAAAATCATTTTACAGAAAAATTAATTGCTAAACTAACTTCTAAAGACAAACCAAATGTAAGTTCAAATTTCATTTTATTAAACAAATAATAAATTATTACCAAATGTGAAAAATCCTTAACTTCAGCAAACATATAAAAAGAATATCTATAAGCTTTACAATGACTAGCTTACCTTTCATAATACTGTGATAAAATCTAGTATCCCTGGCTGGGCACGGTGGCTCACACCTGAAATCCCAGCACTTTGGGAGGCCAAGGCGGGCAGTTCATGAGGTCAGCAGTTCAAGACCAACATGGCGATACCCCATCTCTACTAAAAATACAAAAATTAGACAGTCGTGGTGGCACGCCCCTGTAATCCCAGCTACTCAGGAGGCTGAGGCAGAAGAATTGCTTGAATCCAGGAGGAAGAGTTTGCAGTGAGCCCAGATCTCGCCACTGCACTCCAGCCTGGGCAACAGAGGGAGACTCCATCTCAAAAAATAAAATAAATAAAATCTAGTAGCCCTATTGTCCTTCATGTGTCATTCCAACCTCTTTCAATACATTTAACTATTCTAAGTAGTTTATTCTAAGTACTTTTCGTGCACTCTCTCATTTAATTCTTACAATTTCCTATGAGGTAACTAATAACATATATTGGCTTTATATAAAAGGAAACTGAAGTGCACACATAGAACAAGGACAGAACAAGTGAAAATGACACCAAATGTCACACTATTACCATGATAATGGGTGTGTTATCACAAGAACTCTACATAGGGAAACAGGTTTAGGTTTCAATTCTGGTCTTTATTAGATATGTGACCTCATTTCTCTATCTTCAGAAACCTCATCTGACAAATGCTGGGTCTAAGTGATACCTAGGTTTTCTCAGGGGCTTAAGTGAATGCCACATTTTTCTTGTTCTACTCAAAATTGTAAATTAATCTTTCGACTACTTCAAAAGCTATGCTTCCTTTATCTCTTGCTATATACCTCAGGGTTGCACCCTCAATCTACCAATCTTTTTACCTACCCTATCTCTGTATACACTCATGAACTCTCTCTTATATGTTGATTAGTCCCAAACTTGCTGCGCAAACTCCTGGAATTTAGACTCAGTATGTCAGGCATTTGTGTCCAACCAGGAAACTAGAAATGGCTCTGAATATTTGAAATAGAGGAAACAAATGACTAGCAATTGATGATATACTCGTGAAAGAAGCTGAGAAATTAAGTGGGGGATAGTGAAGCAGCAGAAAAATAGCTATTGTCCCCGTAAGCTAGAGGACAGTGAGAGCCGAAACCAGGACAAGCCTGCTTTCTGGGAGCAAGAAACATGAAAGAAATTCAGACAATGCCAGAAACATATCCTGAGACAGGCAAGGATGGGGAGAAATATCCTGGTTCTCTCTTCCTCCCATTCTCCAATCTCTGCCAGTGCCTGATCAAAACCAACTGGAAGCCAGTTGACAGAGAGGTCTGGGAAACTGTACAGGGCAGCTACTCTGAGACGAAAGCAAGGAAAAGACCGAAGAATGCATCTGAGAGCACATTAAGTATAGGGCGAGCACATAAGTATAGGGCCAGCACAATATTTTACATGGATGCATCAAACTACGTATGCCCTGCACTTAATTCACCCTCTCCCCAATTTTGCCTCCTTTTCCTTCTATGCTCTTAACACACACAGTTGACAGAATTTGCATATTTTATCATTGTTCTTTGATTTAAATTACCTATTTCTATTTTTGTCCCCTCCATAAGGCTGAACAACTCTCAAACCAGAGATAGCGCTTATTCCTCTTGGTATCCCAGCACTTAGCAGAGAGCCTTGCCCACAGAGTTGCTTAGAGAATATTTGTTGAGCAAATGAATAACAAATATGATCATCTATACGATTAGCAGCTATTGATTTTCATATTAATCTAGAATTTAGATGTATAGAGAAGCAATTCATGCCTAGTTTTAGCTACTTAATTTTACCTTTCTTTAATCCTAAAGTTTATAAATAAAATTGTTTTAGTATAAATGTTAACAGCTGTCAATGAACAGAAATTATTCATCCTAATACTGCTTTCTTCTTTCATATCAGTCCCACACAAAACATGCTTGTTTTCCAAGAAGGAGCCAATCAGAGGCGACTTTATTTTTATTTAAACTTATGAGTCAATATGTTTCCCCTTTAGCGAACTGACCCTGATCGACAGTTGATCTTAGATTAGTTATTGAGCAGAGGGGCGGGGGTTGAGGATGGGAACAAGATAGAATATGTAATATAATGTGTGTTATTTATAGTCAAGTGCCCTTTTGGTAGCAACATTTTGCACAAGTTATTTTTCACTGAGTTACTATTAACATTTGACAATAATCAAATTTATAATCTACATAGCTATATGAATTGGGCATGAATCACTATAAGCAAAATATTTTAAAAAGTTAATAATATGGAGAAGAAAACTGCAATAATATTAGACTTTCAGAGGCAATTTTAAATTAGAAAGAACATATAAACACAGTGAGGAGAAAATGATTAAGAATGTATTTGCTCTATGCAGATAGGAGGACACATCAATGCAAAGTGCAAGATTTTGTTTTGCCCACGTAGAAATATGGAATCAACTTTGTGTTATACTTGAGATATATGTATAATCAGTGTTTTGTTTGTTTTGAGTGATCCAAATAATTATCTTTACTTCCTTTTGTTGTCAGTGAACATAAACAGCCAATTTAGTGGGGTAACAAAAACAAACGAGTCAATTCAATTTTTTTTAGACAAAATATATAGTTTTTTATTGTATTTTTCCTCCATTCAATCCTTCACCAAGACATCAGAAACACTGTGAGTCTGTAGATAAGCACAGTTTTCTTGAAATTATAGATCCTTGAAATGTTCCACTTCATCTTGAGTACTTATATTATTCATTTAAGCACTTTGTTTTATGAACAGCTTAGTCCACTCTAAGAAATACTCATCTACAAAGATTTGCTTTAGGACAGCATACTTTAATCCAGCGTATATCATAGATTTTAAGTAATCACTTTTAGACGGTTTGTTCACATACAATTTTTATTCTTGCTTTTGCTTTATAGAGTTCAGAATGTAAAAAGTAATGTTTTATGGGGTTGCAATTTCTATTGAGAATGTTATTGAGTATTTTTAATGTTAAATAGCCATGTACTTGTTATTCTTATTAAGCAAGTCCATTTATTCTGCTTCTAATTTAAAAACAATAATTTTCCACTTAGTCATTTTCTCTAATAATGTTTTACCTTATTCATAGAAGTTGTTTATGAATTTTAATCCCAGCATGAGATTAGTTCAATGGGTCAGAATGTGAGCTCTATGAAGGGTTCTGGGATTCTGACCTAAGTTGTAGTATAAAACAGTAATAATTTTTCAGACTATCTCCACTAATCAATCATTGAATTTCCACAATTTAATTAACTGCATGTGTAAAGTGAAAATAAGTGTTGTATTTGGCACACAGTTAACATCCTTTAAGTTGTAGCTATTATTAAATTAGAAATATATGTGAGAGAAAGTCATTCTGATCCCATCCAAAGAAATGATTATTATTCAGGATTGATAAAATATTGTGCACTTGTCGACAATGAGAGCTATACAAGACCACTTTTCTTTAAGATTTAAATCAAACCAATTAGACTTTCAAATTGTACAGATGAGTGTTTTCCCAATTTACACTAAAAACATCTAATTACATCCTTTAAGCTAGCTGATCCTTCCATTAGTTAAGATGGATGTATCTAATACTGTTATATTTTTGCCAGTGAACATCCATGTAGTAGCTGCCTTGATCCATGAAGTCTCCTAAGCCAGGTGTTCATCATCTTTAAAAAGTATTACAATCACAACTTTCCATGAAGTTTAATTTTCTTGGCTGTATACCTTTGAAGAACAAATACCCCTAATAAATCATTTATTTTATTAAGTATCTTTATAAAATCCAATTTAGTTTCAGTAAGAATGGAAATTCAGTTTCCAGAACCAATAAACCTCAAACATTCTGGAAATCTGCTAGGCTCTACTCTCAAAGAGAAAATATGAAACCATTATGGAAGATCCTCAATTAGAGTATAATAACAGCTATTATTATAGCATCCAATAATTCACTCCACAAATATGTGACCTTGCTGTCTTATTTTTCCCAATACTTGTGCTACCTTTCTTATATTTCCAAAGTTGATTAGTGCTATATATGAGTGTATCTATTATATGCAAAACACTATATTAAAACTTTGGATCCTACAGAGATCAATTCAGTACATGTACTGATCTGAGGGAGCATACTGTCCATCTAGTATGACTGGTTCTATTTCATCAGCAGCCAGTAAGCATGCTTGCTGAACCAAGTGTGTACAGCCAGGGTCCATTCAGATTGGTTGGTGACTGTACCACACCTATTGTGTATTTTAACAATCATCCTGAGAAGGGGCTTTAATAAGCATGATGCAAAGAATAATTACAATAAAAATATATAAGCCAGAGGGAAAATTATATGCTTTGGAATTTCAGCATTGAAAAGCATGGCAGCATCTGTAGAAGTGATGGTGGGGAGCATGGTTTTGTGAAAGAGGTTACAAGTAGTGACTGCTTTGAAAGTTGAACAAGGTCTAGACATGTGGCAATGAATGAGGCCAAGTTCAGACTGCAGAACACCATGAGGAACATCACAGATGGAAGAAAAGATTGGGGGTATATAGGAGAGAAGTTATTCAGTGAAGCTAGAGCAAAGGGTGCAAGGGGAAAGCCTCCTCCTATTTGGAGTGTGATTTCCCTGGACCTTATCACCTTATCACATTTTCCTAAATTAAGTGAATCTAAAATCCAGTGTCACTTATTTCTAGTCCTGGATTATTCACTGGGAATTTAAAATTAATGGCATTTACTGGAAAATACCCTATTATTGAAATATTTTTTTAAAATCTGTGTCTCAAATCTAAGCCAGATTCATCTCTGGAGGGTATTGATTGACTACTAAAAAGTTAAATGAATTAAATTTCTGGAAGTGATCTTGGGTATTTCTTCATCGTAGCACACATCAAAGCATTGTCAATTGCTTGATGAAAGCCCAGAATATTTTAGACTTTCAGAGATTAATATCTGAAATCGTAGTTTTCAATATTTTTTGAAATGTCTTCTTTATCTAGAAGTCTCTGAAATGTTGCATTGGGAGTTGTTGCTCTGATTTACTTATGAGAGAGAGGCTTTTGAATCAAGATAAGAACACTAAAACTTAGCAAATAACACAACAAATATAAGCCAAGAATATTTTCTTAGTATAGATGTAGAAAATTAACAAAAGATGTGTAAATATCACAAATATATAATGTTTATTTTGTTCTAAATGCCTTCACATTGTCTGGTTCATTTGTCACAAGACAGTAGGAGATATAGATATGGAATAATTGAAATAATAATTTCCACCTTATATAGTCAAGAAAACAGAGACCTAGAGCAATAAAACCATTCAAAGTAGAGTTTTACAGTCAACTTATCAAAAAGAGTTAGAATCTACAGATAGCTAATCTAACATCACCTGACTCTTACCATTGTACTTGCCAACATTTTTATTTTGATATTGAAGGTTACAGAGCTATTTCATGAAAAAACATTTTAAATTCATAAGACTATCTTAAATGGTTTGGGCAGGAAAACATCCAATACTTAATGATGATAGGCAATCAACTAATAACACCATTTACATTACAGGTGCTATGTAGCTTGCCAAAATTAAAAATCTTGTTTTATCAGATATTAAAAATTTCTGTATTCAAAACAACATTAAATTACACAAAATAGACAAATAGATAAATGGGCAAATGGATAACTTAACCAGTCCATATATGGTTTTAAAGTAAATGATTATTATAAATTCCAATGGAACAGATATTTCATTCCATAGAAAAAGTTGGTTTGTTTATCAAATAGTTCTGCCATAATTTTCTTCAGTAAGAAAAGAAAATTAGACTTCTAGTCATTACCATATACCAAATAATTTTAAGGTTAATTAAGGAGATGAAATTTAAAAATGGAATAATAAAAATGTCTGAAGGAAATCCAAGTAAGATTTGTACAGGCTTAGTGGAATACGAGGGGCAATTTCCTAAGCAAGATCAGAAGCCATAAGGCTTCAAATAAATAATAAACATTTTTGTCTATAAATAATAAAAACACATATAGTAAAATAAGCCAAAAATAAAAGCAATGAGCAAATGATAAATAAGATTAAAATATTGTAACTTGTATGATCACTAAATGATCACTATACTAAATAAGGATCTCCCACGTTTTGCTCAAAAAAGGACAAACAAGAACAAATATGGTCAAAAATTATAAACTGGAGAGCCAGACACAGTGGCTCATGTCTCTAGTCCTGGAACTTTTGGAGACCGAGGAGAACAGATTGCTTCAGCTCAGGAGTTCAAGGCCAATCTGGGCAACATGGCGTAAACCCGGTCTCTACAAAAAATACAAAAATTAGCTGGGCGTGGTAGTGCATGCCTGTGGTTCCAGCTGCTAGGGAGGCTAAGATAGAGGGCATCGCTTGAGCCCAGGAGGCAGAGGGTGCAGTGAGCCGAGGTCGTGCCACTGCACTCTAGCCTGGATGACAAAGCAAGACTGTGTCTCAAAAACAAAAACAAAAACAAACAGAAAAAAAAATTATGAACTAGCATGTCAGTAACAATGGCTTTTCACTGAAGACAAATTAGCAATAACAACAAAAAAAACTTATAATTGTTAAAAACAATTAAGTGATTAACCTATCAGGCTCAAATTCTAACTAGCAGTAATTCCACAGAAAAGAGAGAGATGAAAAGAAACGTTATTCAAAATACAACACATTTCTTTAAACTGAAGAAAACAAATCTCCACATTAGAAAGACAAGAAATAAAGAGACTTACAGCGTGAGACAACATCATAATAATTCAGAAAACAGGAAACATAGAGAAGATGCTAAAGGTTTCTCCAGATAATTAATTAATGTACATTAACTACAAAGAAGAAAAGATAAGAATTCAAACAATATCTCAACAGCAATAATAGAGGCTTAAAAAGAAAAGGATAATAATTAACGCCTTTGAAATTTTAAATGGAAGGGATTGTAAACTAAAAATCTATACACAAACTATCCATCAAGTGTAAGGGTAAAATGAAATGATTTTTGAGAAGGCTAAGTACAAACATTTTACTTTCCATGCTACCTATCTCAGGAAGCTCCTTGAAGATATGCTCCACCAAAATAGCGAATTAACCACATAGAAGCATACCCTGATCCCACACACAATACTTTGTGAATCAAGAGACACAAAGAATAGAGGACTTCCATGATGAGATAAGGAGAATCTAAAGACAATAGCCATGCAGCAGGCATAAAGAACATCTGAGAAAATCTGATCAAATATAGAGATATGTAAATCAAATATCAAATGTGGAGATCAAATATCAAATATGAAGAGTTCATTAGCAGTTATGAAAAATCTGAATTTGATTCCAATGTATTTTGGGGTACAGACATTTCTAGTAGCCCAATAAAAAAAGTTGGCCCTCCACAGAAACTAGAGAAGTTTAGAGATTCATTCAATACTTCCAGGGCCCTGAAAACCCAGTTTCGAATGGCGTTTGTCTCCAGGGAGGTGAACTGGTATACACTGTGACCAAGCACTAGCAGAAGAGCCAGCCTGTAGTTTTGTTTTCTCAACATATGGGGGCAACTGCGGCAAAGTGCCCATCAACTTGGCTGGAACTCAAAACTTTGCATCTTCACCTGAGCGTTAGCCACACACATAGGTACCACCTTAAAAACCCCAGGTGGGAAGGTCAAAGATAGCACTGGCATAGAATGTGACTCTTCCTTGTCTTTGACATCTCCACCATAACGCGAGTTTCAAAAACAAAAATACATGGAGAGTTCTAGGCTGCACGTGGGCATTGAATGGGGTGCTCATGCAAAAGAGAAGAGAAATGACAAAAGTCATGATGTGTCTGGCCAAGTGAAAAATAGTATTGAAAGAGGTGCTCTTGGAAGTGTTGAGAACAGTTAGAGATAGGTACGTAGAAAGCTGAGCAAATTGTAAAAAAAAAAAAAAAAAAAAAAAGCAATTAATAACTTAAGGAAAAAAATAAAATTAAGTAAAGCTTGCCATGTAAAAACCAAATTTTCTCAAAAATGAATATTAAAGAGGCAAGTTAATATAAATTCCAAATGTTAGTTTAACCAAGATTGTAATATATGACAAGGATGAGAAAAGCTAAATCTTCATATACCAAAATTTAAAAAGCCAACATATTATAAAGGTAATACAAAATTATTTTAAGAAATATGAATGTAAAGAACCCAAGAAACAGATTTAAAAAAAATAATTGGCAGTGGGGTTTTCTTAGCAATTTGACTATGAGTTCGGTGAAATAACGGGTTGAGATATGTGAGATGTGAGATTTTATTTTTTTAAAAAAGAAGTCAAAAACATAAAATGGTGGTGGGGTGAGGTGGCTCACCCTGTAATCCCAGCACTTTGGGAGGCTGGAGTGGGCAGATTGCTTGAGTCCAAGAGTTCAAGACAAGCCTAGGCAACATGGCAAAACCCCATCTCTAAAAAAAAAATACAAAAATTAGCTGGGTGTGGTGGCACATGCCTGTGGTCCCAGCTACTTTGGATGCTGAGGAGGGAGTATCGCTTGGGCTCAGGAGGCAGAGGTTACAGTGAGCCGAGATCATGCCACTGCACCCCAGCCTGGATGACAGAGTGAGACCTTGTCAAAAAAAAAAAAAAAAAAGAACCATAAAATTATTCAACCTTTTGTTAAATGAAGAAATGAAAAACAAGCAATAGGAATCAAACTGCATATAAGAAGAAGAAAAAAATGGTATTATTTGAAGTAAATAATTTTCTACCATTCCCCTAAATTATTATGAATATCCATTCTCTTAAAACTCTTCAGTAGTAGGTATTACAATTAAGTACTCTTTTTATCTGACACACTCATTAAAGATCTCCTGATAGCTTCATTGTCGAATAGAGAAAGTTTTTTTTCACTTTTAAAAAACCTGACTTTGATGATGTAAAATACAAAATCTCTGGGGGAAAAAAGTCTATGAAATTCAAAGTTTTTAACTTTTAACTTCTTTTTCCAGTTCACTGAAAGTTTAAAAATAAATTTATAAATTTTCAGGAAGAAAAAATTCAGAATTTTTAAAAATGACAAAATTTATTGAAGATAATTCACTTTCCCACCTTTTAGTTTATTACTTTAATGAAAAATTTTTAAAATTTATTATATCTAGAAAATCCTGGAAGTTTACATAATTTTCTGTATAAGAAAATATTTTATAGGTAAGTAAAAACATAAAACTGGAAAAAGAAAAGACCAGCACATTTCAGAAAAGAAGCCCTTGGTCAACCAAGTATTACTTTCCCTTAAGGAACAAGTTTTACAGACAAGAAAGTAGTATGGACACGAGATAATAGACTCTGAGGAAAGCACAACATAGCTTGTTTATTAAATGTTGACTGCTAGTCTCTAAAATCATCAATATATT
Organism: Pongo abelii; assembly: GCF_028885655.2. Taxonomy (NCBI): domain Eukaryota; kingdom Metazoa; phylum Chordata; class Mammalia; order Primates; family Hominidae; genus Pongo; species Pongo abelii. Next base: position 93,728,364 of record NC_071991.2, read on the forward strand.
CTATTATTTGCTTTGTACCACTAAAAACTGTGGAAGTGGATTACTCTGTTTAAATCTTTTACTTTGAAAAAAGACTTGCTATCTACTCAAGTCATGTTTTGTCCTGCACTAAGCAGATGCAATTTTAGGCTGTTATCATCCAAAGTAGATGCTCACTTATCCAAGAAATAGCACACCATTGTGATTTCTCTAATTTACATTGCACTCTGGAGCCCAGACAACTATTGTTGATGTTATGGAATGCTAAGTATCAGTAGCAGGGCTTTATCTTACACATATTATGATATTGTCATATTGAACGATTATATATATTGATTCTATTGATGATTCATCTTTTTCAAAAAAACTACACATACCCCTTAATAACAATAACAACAACACAACTTTCATTTATTTGCCAAGCATTCGGCTAGGACCTTTAAAAAATCTGGTGGACCGAATTCTCACAAGAATCCTTTATAATAAGGTATTACCGTATTTATGCTATTCCCAGTGTCTGGCACATGGACTTGCACAAAATGCCCACTTGATAAATATTTTTGAATCAAGTAAAAACTCAGAGAAACCAAAGGCTAAACCAACCTTAATAACATAGTTGCGAAACTGAAATAAATGTTTACACAAAAACATTGAGTGTGTTAAAACATTAGATTCTTTGCACATGCCTGCCATACCTAAGACACCTTGAAAAGTCTTGTTAATCCTGTATGTTGTTATACAGGTTTTAAGGAGTTTACCACCCTAAAACTGAACTCAGAGAGATTATTACTTCAATTAAAAACTACATAATTTACTTAAAAGTATAGTAACTCTGAATTTATATTGACTATGCTTCTCTTTTCACAAGCGCAGCTGGATCTACAGAAGATTATTAATGCAGTGTCTCTGCCAAAAAGAACCAGTGTAGTAGGACAGACAAACATGTTCATGAACAATTGGCATAGAGTTCTGACAGATGTGAATGTATATTGAATATTAAGGTACTCTGCTTTAGGAACGATAAGGAAAGGCTTCCTGGCAGGAATATTATTTTAAATAGTTCTTGAAATAAAAGTAATACTTATTCATAGTTGGAGGAATGCTGGCAAGGATTCCAATATGGGGAAACATCATTGTCAAAGCCTTTGCAACATGAGAAAATATGTGATATTGGTGAACTTGTGGACAAGTTGCCTGACTGTAGCATAGTTCTGCGCTGAAGGGAGTAGTGGAAGATAGGATTTGAGAGCAGTCACAGTTCAGATAAATTATGAAATATCTGAAGCTGTCAGGCGGAACTTAGACTCCACACTATAGATAGGCAATTGGAAGATATAGATTGATTTTAAGGAGGAAAATTACACAGATTTGGGGCTCTGAAGGATGGGTTAGAGATGATCTTATCTGAAGTTGGGGGACTCGTCTGGAGGCAATTCAATAGATAAGGACTGGAATGCAAGCAGGGGCAGAGGTACAAAATACAGGACAGACAGCTCTGAGAGTGATCTAGGAAGACAAATGAGGTTCTTTGTTCTAAAAATGATTCAGAATCAAAATGCAAATAAAACAGCTTCAGGCACCAGCATCATAAAGATGAAATGATGTGATAATGGTCATCATGTAAAATGATCACTAAACACAAGTATGATTTAGAAAGATCAAACAGAAAAAAAAATGTGAACAGCAGAGGGCAATGTAAAAACTGATTTTAAAAGTCAGGGAAACTGTTCGAACATGATGAAAAGCAAACCTTCACAGGATTTTGAAGAAAGAAATTGACTATGCTTTATAAGACAATGTAGTACTTTAAAGATGAGTTAAAAGAGCAATTTGGAGTTTGAATTAGGTAGAATGTTTGCATTTTGCTCTCTTTTTTTGAGACAGAAGCTCGCTTTATTGCCCAGGCTGGAGCGCAGTGGTGCGATCTCGGCTCACTGCAACCTCCACCTTCCAGCTTCAAGTGATTCTCCTACCTCAGCCTCCCGAGTAGCTGGAATTACAGGTGCCTGCCACCACACCCAGTTAATTTTTGTATTTTTAGTAGAGATGGGGTTTCACCATGTTGGCCAGGCTGGTCTCAAACTCCTGACCTCAGGTGATCCACCCGCCTCAGTCTCCCAAAGTGCTGGGATTACAGGCATGAGCCACTGTGCCCGGCCACATTTTGCTTTCTTAGCTTTATATAGATAATGACATTGACCTGTTGTTTCAAATATGGAAGAATCTAATTCAATTAGGTTATTTTAATTGATCCTTCTTTGATTTAACAATCTAATTGAATCAATCTAATTGATTCAACTATTTTTTACAGTTACACGTGAGCTTATCTGAGTAAAATTAATATGAGCTGTTGCTCATTGATTTATGGGTGTTTTAGAGCTCTGAATATTATGTATTTTCAGAATGTGGTTTTCTTGTGACTTTAGGATTGTGACTTCAGGAACATAGATTAACAGACTCAGATTGAGATTTGTCTAGCATTTCATGATATATTTTAAACTTTTATATAACTAATCATTTTTTATTCATAGTTTTCTTAATAAAGTATTTAGATATATTTTAAATAAACTATTCCACTAAAATCCTCTTGAAAATAATTGTGATACAGATTAAAAGAACAGAATGAGATAGAATGGTTGAGTTATTTTAAAATCTGCTTTTAAAAGTTGTCTTTATTAATTAATAAGTCACTATTTAGTTTGCAGAAATGTTATCTAGAATCAGTCTAGGTTGAATTGTTACAATGGCAAACATGATAACATGGAGACGTGTTATGGAAATACACAATTTTATGTTACTTAAAGAATTGATTCAATTCGATTCTTCCATATTCTGATTAGTATGTGAGTGTGTGTGCAGAGCACTCTCAGTAAAGGCAGAAAATCTCTGGCAGACAAGTCTAGAAGAAGGCTTTGACGTTTTTAATTAAAACATTTTGGGCATATCCTGAAAATAGTAAGAGAATTAGTTTAATACTTTTTCTTTTATGCATCTATGGTATTATACAAAGAGATCAGAAATTCAGAATGCTACCATAAGGTATGAAAAGCAGGCTTAATCAAAAGAAATTACAATTCTATTTTGGGAAGACTTAAATGTTGCTATATGCATTTCACAAAGTTCGCTGAGAACATTAAGGAATTTCTTGAACCAGAAGAAATGTAATTTTATCAAAATGCTACATCTTCTAGAGTAAGGCAGTTAACTGAGTTATTATTTTTCTTTTTATAAAATATTTATTTCATTCATTAATGCTACATTAAATCAGAAATACACTTATTGGTTGAAGCCATCTTTTAGTGCTGAAGTGCCTGAGTCCATTTCACATTCTATGGTTCTGTGTTTAGCTAACCAGAGGCATGCTCTATTTGACTTCTGTTTTAATTGGTGGAAAAGGTAGTTTATAATGATTTCAGTTACTGCAAGAGGCCAAATGAACAGGAACTATTTCTCAACAATTTATTTTCAAGACAGCTTTTTCTTCAAGTGTTTGTTACTTTTGATAGTCCGATAGTTTGAGTTCATTTCCTTTTAATTAATGATGACTTGGCTGGGTCAAAATTTAGGTCAAATTTTGCAATTTAGTTTGATGTTGAGACTGCTGTGTTATTCCTTAGCCAATTTACATGGTTTCTTTTAATAGTCAGCCATGAGTTTATCTGAGTAAAATTAATATGAGCTGTTGCTCATTGGTTTATGGGTGTTTTAGAGCTCTGTATATGATCTATTTCCAGAATGTCATTTTCCAATGACTTTAGGAAAATGGATTAGCAGTCTCAGATTGAGATTTGTCTAGCAAGTCATGTGATATTTTAAACTTTTATAGAACTAAAGTTAATCATTTTTTCTTCATAGTTTTCTTAATAAAGTATTTAAATATATTTTAAATAAAATATTCTACTAAAATGCTCCTGGAAATAAATAGTTGTGGCATGAGTTAAAACAACAGAATGAGATGAAATTATTGAGTTATTTAAAAACCTGCTTTTAAAAGTTGTGTCTTCTTCTCAAAAGAAGATATTTATGCAGCCAACAAACATATGAAGAAAAGCTCATCATCACTGGTCATTACAGAAATGTAAATCAAAGCCACAGTGAGATACCATCTCATACCAGTTAGAATGGCCATCATTAAAAAGTCAGAAAACAACAGATGCTGGAGAGGATGTGGAGAAGTAGGAATGCTTTTACACTCTTGGTGGGAGTGTAAATTAGTTCAACCATTTTGGAAGACAGTGTGGTTACTCCTCAAGGATCTAGAACTAGAAATACCATTTGACCCAGCAATCCCATTACTGGGTATATACCAAAAGGATTATAAATCATTCTCCTATAAAGACACATGCACACGTATGTTTATTGTGTGTTCACAATAGAAAAGACTTAGAACCAACCCAAATGCCTGTCAATGATAGACTGGATAAAGAAAACGTGGCACATATACACCATGTGTGTATATGTGCCATATAAAAGATGCCATTAAAAAAAGGATGAGTTCATGTCCTTTGAAGGGACATGGATGAAGCTGGAAACCATGATTCTCAGCAAACTAACACAAAACCAGAAAACCAAACACCGTATGTTCTCACTCATAAGTGGGAGATGAACAATGAGAACACATGGACACAGGGTGGGAAACATCACACACCGGGGCCTGTTGTGGGGTGGGGAGCTAGGGGAGGGATAGCATTTGGAGAAATACCTAATGTAGATGAGGGGTTGATGAGTGCAGCAAACCACCATGGCACGTGTATACCCATAACAAACCTGCACGTTCTGCACATGTACCTCAGAACTTAAAGTATCAAAACAAAAAGTTGTGTCTTTATTAATTAATGAGTCACTAATTATTCATTTTGCAAAATACAATCTAGAATCAATCTAGGTTGAATTGTTGTAATGGCAAACATGATAACATGGAGATATGTTATGGAAATATACAATTTTATGTTCCTTAAACATAATTGTTTAACTAATTAAGAATAATTTGTTAACGATTTAAACATAAATTTTTAAGATTTAAAACTCTAAATATGCAAATTTATTGGTATAGAAAAATATATCAGATTTTAGTTTTGTTTGTTTGTTTTGCTAGAGGATAGAAGAAATACTGTGGCTCTTAACCTGTAAATTTCTTCTCCTCCTGTATTTTATATCTAAGGTTTGGTTTTAGTTATATTATTCTTCTAATCACTGTCTCATTTCCACAGTTAGGCAATTGCCAAATCCTTGCAGATTTTACCTCTTCAGGATTTCTTAAATCTCTTTCCTTTTTTTCATTCTAACTACTGCCTAAGTTTCGGTTTCCATCACATCTCACCAAAAGAAATTCCTAGTGTCCACATTGATCTCCTGATCTACCTTTGAAGTTTTTGAAGATGAAATATCATCATCTTCACATCTCTTTTACAGCCCCTATCTAATCTGACTTTGTCACTCTCTAGCATAAAATATTTCTATGAACCCCATCAACCATATACGTCTAGCTAGGTTTTAACACAACTAGCTCCTCTTTCTACTTCTCCAGTTTATCACCTGACATGTCCTTTATCCCACTTTACATCTGGTTATATCAAAATCGCGTGGAGTCTTCCACACAGGCTCTGCAGTTTCTCTTGTTACATTTGCTCCTGCTGTTCTCTTTGCTTAATGTGATCACCCCTTCCCAAAATGCTTGATCCTGGAAAACACCTGTTCATCCTTTGAGACCCACCCCTTAGCTTACTTTTTCAAGAACCTATCTGTGGGTGCTCTCCAGCTGGCTCTGTTAAGGAAGTTTTCTCTTGCTCCTGTCAGTGCCTCCATCATTGCACCAATCACGCTGTAATTGTAATGATCTTTTTAAGTTCTATCTCTTTTGCAAAACTATGAGCTGAAATGATTGAGACGGGAAGATAGTGGGTTATAGAAATATACAGAATAATTTCTTAGCTTATAACTTTGAAGGCTTCATTTCTTCTCCAACCTAGGGTCCCCAACCCTAGGACCACAGACCTGTATTGGTCTGTGGCCTGTTAGGAACCAGGCCACACAGTAGGAGGTGAGTGGCAGCCAAGTGAGCATCACCTCCTGAGTTCTGCCTCCTGTCAGATCAGCAGTGGCATTAGATTGTCTTAGGAATGCGAATCTTATTGTGAACTGTGCATGTGAGGGATCTAGGTTGTGTGCTCCTTATGAGAATCTAATGCCTGATGATCTGAGATGAAACAGTTTCATCCTGAAACCTCCCCCACAACCCTCAATCCATGGAATAATTGTCTTCCACAAAATCAGTCTCTAGTGCCAAAAAGGTTGAGGACCACTGTCCTAGAATAATAAAGAATAATTGTTTTGTGATGCTACAGGAAAAAATGAAATATAAAATAATACTGAAGAAACTTAAATTATTTGGTAAGTAAACATTTAAAAAGGCATAAGGAAAGAAATGTTTTCCAGTTTTTTGAGGTTGTAAAAAGCTGGAGGCAATATATTTATTTCTGCATAACTAGAGGAACAGATACATAAAATATATTATAGGCAGGTAATGGAATACCATGCAACTGTCAGAAAAAAATTATCTAGATCTACATATAATAAAATCAATAGATTTCAAAAATATAGATTTTAGAAATAAATTAGTACAAATAATGAGATTCATAGCATGATATTTTTTTAGTTCAGAATAAATAGATAGAAAGCCAAACTAGATATTCTCACAGATATACCTTTTTGTAAACATTTATGTAAACAAATACATAGAAGTTGAATTGAAAAGAAATACACTAAATACTCAAGACTGGTTGCCTTTGGTTAGGAGGGTAATGAAAATGATAAAGTTAGTAAGATAAAAGGGAAAAATATAAACTAAAGAAAGCACCAAACAAATACAGGTTCTGGCAGAGACAGATGTTAATTATGCGGTTGTGGGCTGTGAATTGATGAATACGGGCAATTCAATTCTGGGCATCTGCAATTAAAAAAAAAAGCTATCTTGGAAATAATGTTATCTGGAAAGGCCTCACAAGAAAATGACATTTGGGTAATCACTGAAGAAAATGAGGGAGAGAGCTGTGTGAATCCTACAAATAACATTTCCGGCTGACCAGCAGAAGTGTGCCCAGCACCTTCAGGAAGAGTATGACCCAGGTGAAGTGAGCAGTGGAGAGAATGGTAGGTGATGAGGTCAGAGACAGAATAGAAACCTTGTTGAACACTGCAAGAACTCTCACTTACAACATGGTGTGGGACAGTATTGGAGGGTTTTGAGGTGAGGAATGAAACAGTCTGGCTCAAGTGATTAAAAGGATGATCCTAACTACTCTTTTGAGAATATTCTGAAGGGAAAAAGGGTCAAAGAAGAAAGACCTCCAAATATTTGTTGCAATTATTCAGGAAAGAAATGATGATGTCTTGTATCGGGTTTATCATTTAATATAGTGAGAAGGGCTAAGAATTTGCCTATTGCTTCCGGATTCATGTATGTATGTGTCTATATATACATACATGTAATACATATAACTATACATATATAATTATATATAATTAAAATAACAAGGTAATTATAATAATCAAGTTAATAATGATTACTTCAGGGGTGAGAGAGAGAGAAGCAATTGGGAAAGGATTACCCTATTGGCTTCATCTGAATTTGTTTGATTTCTTAAGCTGACCAGCCATTGCATGAGTTCTTATGATATATTCTTTATGTTCTCTTATGCCTAAATTATTTTTAATTAATTTAAAAACAATATTGAATAATTTTAACATTCGTTAAATTTTTCGTTACATCTAGGGTGCAATTTTTGTTTGTTTGTTTGGTTTTGAGACGGAGTCTCGCTCTATCGCCCAGGCTGGAGTTTAGTGGTGCGATCTTAGCTCACTGCAAGCTCTGCCTCCTGGGTTCACGCCATTCTCCTGCCTCAGCCTCCTGAGTAGCTGGCACTACAGGAGCCCGCCACCACGCCCGGCTAATTTTTTTTTTTTTTTTAATGTATTTTTAGTAGAGACGGGGCTTCACCGTGTTAGCCGGGATGGTCTCGATCTCCTGACCTCGTGATCCGCCCGCCTCGGCCTCTCAAAGTGCTGGGATTACAGGCATAAGCCACCGCACCCGGCCCTCTAGGGTGCAATTTTTAAATGTGATATTTCTTTAACTCTAAGATAAGGCAGTATTTTCACTGGTAAGAGACGGGAAACTACGCAAACAAACTCAAAACTAAGGAATGTTTACTGGTGGCCATACTAAGAAATTCACATGTAGATATTATAGTCTCAGGAAAGACCAGCCTCAAGCCTGTTTAGTTCTCACATCTTTTCTCAGCTTTTCTCCGAAAGTTGGCCTTTTCTCAGGCTGTTCTATGAGGCAAGGGATGAAGTTGCTGGCTGCTTTAAGGCCCAGTTTTACACTCTTGACTCAAAGGAGAAAATATATCTAACATCCTCAGTGAAGTGCTCTGATTTTTCCTATGTGGAAAAAGATATAATAAATATCTTTTAATAAATATCTTTAATAATATCTTTTAATAAATATACTAAAGATATAATAAATATCTTTATTATATTATGACTTGGGGACTGAGTCAAGGGCTCAGTCCCCAAGACTGCCTCCCAATACACACAAGTATTGTCACAAGTCTGGGCCTTAGAAACTTCTGACCAACTGGCTTCAAGTTGGGGTTCCTGTGTGATCTCCTCTGTGGGTATGATTAATTTGCTGAAACAATTCACAGAACTCAGGGAAACCTTATGTTTACAGGTTTACTATCAAGGACACAGATGAAGAGATGTGCAGGGCAAGGTATGGGGGAAGGGGCGAGAAGCTTCCATGCCCACCCTGGGCATGCCACCCTCCAGGAACCTCCATGTGTTCAGCTCTCCAGAAGCTCCTCAAACCCAATCCTCTTGGGTTTTTATGGAAGCTTCATGATGTCAGCATTTCTTCCCACAGAGTACAGGGTGAGACCTTCCCTGGGGAGGGTCTTAAGACTCACATCAGAAAGGTGGGAGAAGATTACAGATCTGCCTTGGGGTAGCTGAAAGGACGGCAAGAGGGAGATTCTGTTTCCTGAGGCCTGCCCCTGAGGCCTCACACACCCAACATTGTAACAAAAGACTGTAATAAGGGCTGTGGGAGTTATAAACCAGCAACCCTGGATGAAAACCAATATATATCATAACAACACAAATGTAATTACATGCATTAGTAGAAATGGCAGTTAGTCACTGAGAACACATGGACACAGAGAAGGGAACAACACACATCAGGGCCTGTTGGGGGTGGGGGGGCGAAGGGAGGCAACTTAAAGGACGGGTAAATAGTTGCAGCAAACCACCATGGCACACGTATATCTGTGGAACAAACCTACACGTTCTGCACATGTACTCTGTTTCGGGTTTTTTTTTTGGGGGGGAGTTGTTGGTTATTTTTAGAAGAAATAAACAAGAAATGGCAGTTTCTTTACATTTTAAGTCATAATATAATAAAGATATTTAATTAAATTTATATTAAACATTGTCAGGAGCATGATCTTTACCTTACCTGAAATGAAGAATTTTTATAAATTAATCTGGGTAAATGAAAATTTTTTAAAATCTATTGGTTTTTTATTATTTCTTTTCAAAATTACTGCTTATTTATTTCTCTTGTTTGTTGAATATTTATTAGTGTTTTGATTATTTAAAAATAATTTGCTCTTCTTTCTCAGAAAACTCATACAAATCCACTATGAGGAACTGCTTTTATTTGAGTCTGCTCCCAAGAATTAAATTATGTGAGCTAAAGTTATAGCCCAATCCCTGCAGCATCAAATGGTGTACTCTCAACATACAACAGCCAATCTGAATATTATGATTCACCCAATTTTTACATTTTCAAGCTTCTTTTATTTATTTAAAGACTGTCTCAAAAAAATAAATTTTTGTAACAGATACTGTCTTTACCATTTGAGGAAAATGTCAGACATATGTGGGCTTAGAAGAATTCTAATATTGTTAGTAACCACTTATTTGTAGTATCACTATGTAAACTGAGAATAAGAACAAATAAGCCACTCGCGAGGCTGAGGCAGGAGAATGGAGTGAACCCGGGAGGCGGAGCTTGCATTGAGCGGAGATCGCGCCACTGCACTCCAGCCTGGGCGACAGAGCGAGACTCCGTCTCAAAAAAAAAAAAAAAAAATGAGGCTTATTTTGCTGTTCAAGCATTTGGGGAGATGATAGGTATTTTCCATTAAAAAAGCATCTTGGGAGAGAGTGGTGGTTAACTTCAATCTTCAATCAATCCAGAAGACTGAAAATTGATAGCAGGTTTTCAAAGGAAGTGGGGAACCATAGCAATTAGTCCACAGAACAAACGTTCTATTAGTTCATTTAAGATAGATTACTAAATTCTCTACTTAATAATTTCAACTTTAATGGCAATTGTATTTTGTATTTATCAAGAACAGTAATAATCTTGAATGTCTCATTTAATAAGAGGCCTGAGACCAGTACTGCCCATATATGGACAAGTAAGATGTAAACAGCCAATTTCAAGAGGCACTATTCACATAAACCAGTTTGTGAATGGTACCCTCTGGAGTTACAAATGTGGTGTTCCTGCCAACCAAATATAGTACAGCATATTAGCTGAACTTTGAGTCAGAAACAGGTTTACAATAACTGGATGGTAAGGAGTAATTTCTATTGTAGAACAACTGTTGATAACTAACACCTATTGAGAGCTTAAAATATGCTGAGCACTCTATTAGTTCATTTCATCTTTGCAAGAACCCTGTGATGTAAAACCCTTATATCCCTTACCGATACTATTGTCCAGAAGGCAAAAGTGATCCCTAGATATGTAGCAGGCATCTTGCAACGATGAGACAAAAATGATGAAAACGAATAATAAAAATTACAGCCATTGAACTCCAGCCTGGGCAACAGAGCAAGACTCTGTCTAAAAAAAAAAAAAAAAAAAAAAAAAAAAGATATAGAGCAAAAATAAAGAACAAACCCAGTTCCTTAACCAATATTGAGGTGGTAAACCTATGTCTACCTCTAGATTTCTTGTTACATTAGAAAAATAATTTCCTGTTTGTTTCTTCATTCTAAGTAAGATTTTCTGTTACTGATAGCTAAAAGCTTTCGTTAAAGATGTAGAAGGAAAAGAGTAGAAAAAGTACAATGAAAAGGGAATTTGAAAAAACATGATTAATTCCAAATCACCACAAACTCATGTTGATTCACTTAAATCATCAAATAAAAGACAAAGTTAATCAAAGTAGATTAAATATATCTAACTACATGTTGTTTACAGAAAATGCATCTAAAGTTGGATCTCACAGAAAGGTTGAAAATGGAGGATGAAAAGATACGTATTATTCAGTTATTATTCAAAATAAAGCTGATAAAAAATAATGTGAAAACCAGAAAAAGAGAAAAAAATCAAAGCAAAAAGCAATATCTTTCCTATGTCACCTGCAATGACCACTTCAAAACACGGTTTTAAAAAGAACTTTTTAACAATAGCAGCAGAAAGTCTAAGACTCCAGGTAATATATCTAACAAAATACTCATAATATCTGTATGAGAAAGTAAAAAAACTATTGTTGATGTTCACAAAAGAAGACGGGAGTAGAGAGTATGTCATAAAGATGAATATCATGAAGATTGCTTATTTAGCAATCTTTATCATGGATTGATATATTAACAAGAAGTTAATATATAAATGTCATGAAAGTTCAATTAAATAATAAAAGTAAAGTTCGCTGTTGAATTTTGAGAGTTGACCCTAAAATTTACATAAAAGACCAAAGGACTAAAAAAAGTTTTGAAGAAAAGTGATAAAATAGAGCTGTTTCTAGTTATCAAGTATAATATTACATAAAATATTTTAGTACAGCACAGGTATAATCTAGCAGACCAAAGAAACTGAACAGATGTCCAGGAAAAAATCCTCAAGGGTCAGGAAACTTTATTTATAAAAAAATTGAAACGCATGGCAGATAAATAAATGACTTAGAGAAAATAGGTTGCCTACATGGAAAAAAAATACCAGTACTTCACATTGTAAACAGCAACAAAAATAATTGTGAATGGTTTAAGTATTCAAAATAAAAAGTAACACTCTAAAACTTTCAGAAGAAAATAAATATCTATCTGATGGCCAAATAATAAAGAAATTCTAAACTCAAAGCCTTATATAATGTAAAAGACTAACAATTAAAACTTTCGTTCAGCAAATGATGCCATAAACAAAATAAAACAATATTCAATGAACATATGCATACATGTGTCTTTATAACAGAATGATTTATATTCCTTTGAGTATATACCAGTAATAGGATTGCTGGGTCAAATGATAGTTCTGTTTTAAGGTCTTTGAGAAATCACTCAACTGCTTTCCACAATGGTTGAACTAATTTGCACTCCCACTAACAGCGTATAAGTGTTCTCTTTTCTCCACGACCTTGCCAGCATCTGTTATTTTTTGACTTTTTAATAAGAGCCATTATGACTGGTATGATATGGTATCTCATTGTGGTTTTGATTTGCATTCCTCTATGATCAGTGATATTGAGCGTTTTTTCATATGCTTGTTGGCTGCATGAATGTCCATTTTTGAAATGTGTCTGTTCATGTCCTTTTCCCACTTTTTAATGGGATTGTTTGCCTTTGCTTATAAATTTCTTTAAGTTTCTTATAGATGCTGGATATTAGATTTAGATATTTGTCAGATGCATAGTTTGCAAAAATTTTCTCCCATTCTGTAGTTTGTCTGTTTCCTCTCTTGATAGTTTCTTTAGAAACTCGTTAGTTTTCTTAGATCCCATTTGTCAACTTTTGCTTTTATTGCAATTGCTTTTGGCGTCTTCATTATAAAATCCTTGTCCATTCCTATGTCCAGAGGGACCTAGATATTACCTACCTAGGTAAATCTTCCAGGGTTTTTATACTTTTTGGTTTTACATTTAAGTCTTTAATCCATCTTGAGTTGATTTCTGCATATGGTGTAAGGAAGGGGTCCAGTTTCAATCTTCTGCATATAGCTAGTCAACTGGCTTAGCTGACCTCAGCAAGATCTATTAAAGAGAGACCTCTTTCCCCATTGCTCGTTTTTGTCAGCATTGCCAAAGATCAGATAGTTGTAGGTGTACAGCATTATTTCTGGGCTCTCTATTTGGTTCCATTGGTCCATGTGTTTGTACCAGTGCCATGCCGTTTTGGTTACTATAGCCCCGTAGTATAGGTTGAAGTAGGGGAGCATAATGCCTCCTACTTTGTTCTTTTTGCTTAGGATTGTCTTGGGTATTGATGCTCTTTTTTGGTTTCATATGAATTTTAAAAATATTTTTTCTAGTTCTCTGAAGAATATCATTGGTGTTTGGATAGGAATGGCATCTGTAATGGAATCTGTAAATTACTTGGGCAATATGGTCATTTTCATGATATTGATTCTTCCTATGCATGAGCATGGGATGTTTTCCCATATGTTTGTGTCATCTCTGATTTCTTTGAGCACTATTTTGTAATTCTCATTGTAGATAGCTTTTACCTCCCTGATTAGCTGTATTCCTAGGTATTTTATTCTTCTTGTGGCAGTTGTGATTGGGATTAAGGCAGAAATCAAGAACTTCTTTGAAACTATTGAGAACAAAGTTACAACATACCAGAATCTCTGGGACACACCTAAGGCAGTGTTAAGGGTAAATTTATAGCACTAAACATCAACATTAAAAAGTTGAGAATATCTCAAATTGACAACCTAACATCACAACTAAAAGAACTGGAGAAGCAAGGTTTTATATATACGTATGTGTGTATGTATGTGTGTGTGTGTGTGTATCTATATATACACACATATATATGTGTGTCTATATATATACACGTGTGTGTGTGTGTATATATATATAGAGAGAGAGAGAGAGACAGAGAGAGAGAGAGAGAGAGAGAGAGATGGAGTCTCACTCTGTCTTCCAGGCTAGAGTACAGAGGCATCATCTTGACTCACTGCAACCTCCACCTCCTGGGTTCAAGCGATTCTCCCGCTTCAGCCTCCTGAGTAGCTGGGAGTACAGGTGCATGCCACCACACCCAGCTAATTTTTGTATTTTTAGTAGAGACAGGGTTTTACCATGTTGGCCAGGATGATCTGGAACTTCTGACCTCAAGTGATCTGCCAGCCTTGGCCTCCCAAAGTGCTGGGATTACAGGCATGAGTCACCATCCCTGGCCCGGATTTTACATTTTATTAAAACATTATTTTCCATATTGGATAGATTTTGCCTCATGCCCTTGGCTCAATTTTTGTATTTTTAGTAGAGACAGGGTTTCATCATGTTGGCCAGGATGATCTGGAACTCCTGACCTCAAGTGATCCGCTGGCCTTGGCCTCCCAAAGTGCTGGGATTACAAGCATGAGCCACCACACCTGGCCCAGATTTTACATTTTATTAAAACATTATTTTACATATTGGATAGATTTTGCCTCATGCCCTTAGCTCAACAAGGATGCCCACTACCTGTACTAATATTTAACGTAGTATTGGTTTTGGTTAATATATATGAAAAGAAAATAAAATTAGATGCAAAGGTGCATAAAAATTGCAAGGGAAAAAATAAAACCAATTATTTGTTAACAATGTGAACACCTGTATAGAAAAACTGACTAAATCAAGAGATCAGTGTTAAAACTAATAAGAATTTATTCATATCACAAGTAAGTAACCATAAATACATAATAACAGTAACAACAATAATAATATTATTCAGAATATCAAAACTAAAAAGTATTTTATCTATTCACAAATGGTGCTGGAACAATTGAACATCTACATGCAAGAAAGTTAACCTAGACACAGAACTCATGCTTTATAAAAATTAACATAAAACGAATTATAGACTTTAATGCAAAATGCAAATCTATAAAACTCATAGAAAATAACATAGAAAATCTAGACAATTTAGGGGTATAACACCAAAGGCACAGTCTATGAAAGAAAAATTTGATAATCGGACTTCATTAAAATTACAACATTTCTGATCTGAGAAAGACACTGTCAAAAGAATAAAACTATAAGCCCCACAATCTGGGAAAAAAATATTTGCAGAAGACTTATAAAGGTCGGTTATCCAAACTATAAAAAGAACTTTAAGGAACGCAAACAACAAATTTAAAAAATGAGCCAAAGACCTTAACAGACACCTTGCCAAAAATGTATAGATGGCAAATAAGCATATGAAAAGATGTTCTATATCATATGCCATCAAGGAAATGCAAATGAAAAAACAGTGATATACCCCTACACACCCATTAGAATTACCAAAATCCAGAACACTGACACCACCAAATGCTGGAGAAGATGTGGAGCAACAGGAATGCTCATTCGTTGCCAGTGGGAATGCAAAATGGTACAGCCACTTTGGAAAACAAACAGTTTGGCGATTTTATACAACATTAAATATGCTCTTACTATATGATTCCACAATCATGCTATTTAATATTTACCCAAAGGAATTAAAAACTCATGACCACAAAAAAACCTGCCCATGGATGTTTATAGCAGCTTAAGTCATAATTGCCAAATCTTGGAAGCAAACAACAAGTCCTTCTGTAGATGAATGGATAAATAAACTGTGGTTTATTATTCAGACAATGGAATATTGTTCAATACTGAAAAGAATGAGCTATAAAGCTATGAAAGACGTGGAAGGAACTTAAATGCATACTAAATGAAAAAAAATCTAAAAAGTCTATATCTACTTCGTTTCAACTATACGACATTAGGAAAAAGCAGAACTATGCAAACAGCAAAAAGATCAGTGGCTGCCAGGGGTTTAGCAGGGAGGAGGAATGAATAGGTAGAACACAGAGGAGTTGGGAGGCAGTAAAATGCTTTATGATACTATAATGGTGGATGTATGGCATGTATTTTTCCAAACCCCTGGAATGTACAACAAGAATGAACCTTAATTTATATGTTGGACTTTGGGTGATACTGATGTATCATGATGTGTCATTGTAGGTGTATCAATTCTAACAAATGAACTACCCTGGTGGAAAGTGTTTATAATGGGAGAGGCTAAGTATGTCTGGGGGCAGGGTGTATAAAGGAGATCTCTGTACCTTCCTCTCAATTTTGCTGTGAACATAAAACTGCTCTAAAACCAATCTTTTAAAAAATTATTAAAGTATTTTGGAATTAACATATAAAATAACCAAGATACCTATAGGAAAACAAAAGCAACTTTTTTTGCTGCAGCAGAATCTAGTCTATCCTGACTTATACAAGATAAAGTTACCCTGCAAGGTATCAAGATATAATGATAAAAATGGTCTGGTACTTGTGGCAAATGAAAGGAATAATGGCACAGTGTACAAAGCACAGAGATAGATCCAGGAATACGTGAGAACCAAAAGTGGCATCACAAGTCAAATGGGACTGTCTAATAGATGGAATTGGGAGAATACCTCCCTATAAAGAAAAAAAAATTCTGGATTCTTATCTAACTTCATATGCAATAGTGGCTCTTACATAAGGTCCTAGCAAGAATCAGCTGACATGTTCAAGAGGGTAGTTAAAAAGAATTTAATGAAATGAGCACTTACAAAGGGAAGAAGGTGAAAGGAACTAACTAGGGAAGATGAAGCAAGCACACAGGAACTAACCCCAACAAAAAGCCATTACTACCCTTTGGTCTGAAGAATCATGAGGAGGGAGGCTGCTGCCGGAATCCAGCAAGAGCTATCGCCATGTTGGAAGGGATCCCGGATAAGAGCTACAGCCTTGTAGGAAGTCATAACCTCTGCAAAACAATGCCACAACAGACAGGATTGGATGACAGAAGGATATAGGTACCCTGGGCTCTCTCCTCTTACCCTCAGATCTCTTGCTGGTAATTATTACTGAAACCCTGGAAGTCAGAAGCTAAGGAAACCCAGGTGATGAAGTTCATAGTGTTCTTCCTCTTGGGGCAAAAGAAGGCAAGAGACTAATGAAGAGGGGAACTGAAGAGAAAAAAAAAAAAATAGCACAAGTGGATTAAGAACAAATAATTGGGGTGGAATTAGAGTTTGCTCTTTTATCTAGCAGTTAAGGAAGGGAGGTAAAGTGTTAGCTGGAAAAATAGGGTTGAGAAAGGGTTTTATAGAATGGAACAGTAAAATATTCCTGTACGTTGCATCTAAAGAAAGCATAAAACCAGACAGTCAGTTAAAACTGCAAGGAGGATCACATTTATTGCATTTTAAGAGTGATAAGATTAATTTAAGGACAAAAAGGGAGAAATGATGGAAGTAACCTAATGGACCAATGGAAACGTTTGACTACCACCGCTATTTACATTCATTCAGGAGGTCTTCACAGGTTCACTCTGAGGTTATCTGACTGCAGGGTCACCACCATCCACTCCTGGGAGAAGCTGGAGGTTGTTCTACAGCTATTGGTAGCTTCTCACTTACAGACACAGATTATTCTTCCTCACAGGAGCTCCTAGTTTTTCTAACATTATACTTTTTTCTGGTTTTATTTTCTAAATGTATTATATGACGATGCTAATGTTATTCGGAGTTTAAAGAAGATATATAGACCCACTACTTTTCCTGGGTGGGTGCTCTGCTTTTAGATCAAAAGTCAATATAAATGCTTGGGAGTTGTAGCCAAGGCCTTCGGAACTCAGGAAACTACCTTGTTTTGTTAAGCTTGACTGCTTTCTGGAAGGAGACTTTGCTGGCCTGTTGGTCTATCATACCAGCTCTCCTACCTCATTCCTGGGCTTTGTTGTCTTGAGGCTTTTAGAAATTATTTCAAAACTCCAGATGTTTTAAATGTAGTGTCCATTCACAATTTCAGTTTTTCCTCTGTAATAGTAAAACATTTTTGTTGTTGTCTCCTATAAAATAGTAAGAGGCTTTCCCTTACAAAAAAATTTAAAGAAATCTGGTTATTTTCAGACACAGTAAAATAAATGCTAAGAAGCACATACCAAAAGGACAAAAATGCCAAAAAAACACTGAAGGAGATCAATCAGAAAAAGCTTTTTTTCTGCTTAAAATTGTGTTCTTTCTGGCTTTATCTCAGAAAGAAAGGATTTCTTTATATAACAGAATACAGAGAGAATGTGCAGACTTGTCCTACTTTCACAGAACTTTTTAATCTTATTAGGCCAGAATACCTGCCTTATTGTATAAAATATCTCCTTGAATCTGGGTTATTTCAAATAAAGGTATTAATGAAAGCTTACAGAATTCTTCTTCCTTGGGGGAAAAAAATTAATGAAAACACTTAAAAATGCCTCTTCCCTCAGCCCCCACTTAGCCCTAAAACATGAGAATGTGCTAGGAGGCCACTCCATAGCTTTGAATAATAGAGGCTCTGATATACATATAAATAAAAATGAAATTAATAGATTGACCATCATTTATTTTGGGTGAAACCATAGGTTTGAAAAAAAATATCCGAAATATCTCTCATCAATGGCCTCAGCTTAGTAGCATGGGACAAGCATGGGTTTTTGAGTTAGAGCTGATAAATTACTTTTTTCCAAAAGAGGTGGAAATGATATCTACCTTGTAGGATTGCTGGAAAGATTAGAGAAATAATACAAATGTGTTTATTAAACATCTAATATAGATTAGTTGACTTTTCTATGGGCTAAAAAGACAAAGATATATAAGGGACAGTTCTTTAAGGCTGTAGATGGAATATATAAAAAACGTCTGAAGAGCAAGCATTGTTCAATGAATGAAATACATTGTTGTTACCATTTGAGTCAGTTGTAACTCCCTACATAAAACAAACAAAAAAAGAAGTATGCTTTCATAAACTAATGTTTTGGAAAGGAAATGGGTAAGCATTTATTCCCTGTCTTGATTGTACCTCATCTTTCCAGAATATACTCCCCACAAATCCTGGGTCCCCAGTTCCCCACTTTATACACACACTAATGCTAATCTCCCCATAAATAACCAGTCCTGTCTCCCCAACATATACATGCCTAGGAGTACACACATGAATTTGGCCCAAAATTATTATCACATAATAGATTACCACAGTTTTGCCCATAATCCTGGGCTGTCTTGATGGAAACATTTAATCCAGTTGTGTGACATTTGTCAATTATTCAGTCTCCTTTTTTTAAAGTGAGGATAGTAATATATACTGTATTTAAAGTGGTTGGTAAAAAATAAGATAAAATGACAAAAGTTTACATGTTATTTTTCAAGTGATTCAATTGGTATTTGTCATTGACAATAGTATAATATTATCCACTTGATTACAGATGAGTTTATACTATGAGAGAGTGGAAAATTACATTTCTTGAAAAATTTGAAGGGCGAAGACACTTTCTTTTTCTTTCTTTTTTTTATTGTTATTATACTTTAGGTTTTATGGTACATGTGCGCAATATGCAGGTTAGTTACATATGTATACATGTGCCATGCTGGTGCGCTGCACCCCTAACTCGTCATCTAGCATTAGGTATATCTCCCAATGCTATCCCTCCCCCCTCCCCAGACACTTTTTTACTTGAAAACCAAATCCAGTGAGTTGCACTCTAAATAAATAATTTATATTTGAACCTAAAGAAATTAACAAATTCTGTTTCAGGAATTCTCTTTATAA
This sequence comes from Pongo abelii, assembly GCF_028885655.2. Classification (NCBI taxonomy): domain Eukaryota; kingdom Metazoa; phylum Chordata; class Mammalia; order Primates; family Hominidae; genus Pongo; species Pongo abelii. The sequence continues at coordinate 93,747,929 of NC_071991.2, forward strand.
CTCTTTAATCATAGTACGTGTTAGTAAAAACTGGACTCAAGCATTTATAGTCATTTGTTAGATACATAGGAAAAAAAGGGATCTGAATAAGGGAGCTAGCTAGTGGCTCCATTTTCATACAATTTTCATTGCATAAGCAGGCTAATTTATCCAAGCCGAACTTATGAGATCTTACAATCAAGGTATTTTTATTTTACAATAAAATCTAACATACTATAGAATAAAATAAATTAGTTACATTCTGCTTCCCTCTTTCAAACACACGGTAACTAGGATAAACCTTTAAAAATATATAGTTCTTCATTCCTTCTATGTTGTCCTACACATAAAATGTTCTGTAGAAGTAAGAAACTTTGTTCAGAAAACATATTTCTGGGAATTAAATTTAAAACATATCAGCTGCTTTAATATAGCCTTTGTAAAACAATGATATACCAGAAGATAAAATTCAATGCAAATAAGATTATAAGAATTGTTTTTTTGAAAAATCGAGTAGCTTGCTTTGCTACTCGAGGATATAGTATGCAGAAAAGAAAAGCACTAATTATAGATAATTCTTGAGTACCAGAGTCAGAAGGCCTTTGATCTTTTACAGGAGAGATACAATTTCAGCATGTTGGGTAAAATTATTATAGACTCCAGGGTAATGTTAGTACACCTCATTGGAAATTATAGAGAAAGATTAGTGAATAGGACAAATTATAGAGAGCTGACTTTCTCTAATAGATTCAGCAAAGTGAAAAATGTCCTTTTTTTTTTTTTTTTTTTTAGAAATTTCTATTAAAATCTACCGAATATTTGAAAACAAGATCTTGTTGGTTTTTTGTTTACTCTGAATGAACTGAGCAATTAACCTAACGTTTTCTAGGCATAAATTGTCAAGTGCTTCTAATGGTCTTCCACTGCATCAAAAATTTTGGAAGAAAAAAGACAATTGTGTGAGATGATGGGTTTATTTCTTAGCATGATTTAAACATTCCACATTGTAAACACATATCAAACATCACATTGTACTCCAAGAATATCTAGAATTATTATTTGTCAATTGAAAATATAATTTTAAAAAAAGAATAAGGGAATATGGAGAAATAAAAAGAGTTAATGCTTATTGAGTAATTATCACTTCAGGGATTGTACTAACAATTTACCTTGTAATTTTGGCATTTGAAAAAGATCATCACTTTCATCACCTAGGCTTGAAACTGGTAGAATAGAAACAATAAAAGGAAGGAAAATCAAATTACACTTGTGGGAATATACATCACTACTTTGGCTATTAACAGCTATTAGGGCATTAATAAGACTTTCCATAATGACTGGGTTTGAAAACTAAGTAAACCAACGCAATTATTTAGAGCAGAAGATTTAATGACTTGCCTGCCATCTCACAGGGCTAGAAGCCAGAATTCCTGGTTTTTAAAATACATCTTAGAGTTTTTATAGATTTGGAATAAGTGATGGGAGCTAGGTAACAAATTATGAGGTGATAGACTGTCATGGCTAAATATGCATCTTATCAGACACCAATTCAGACTTCATTAGCTAGCACCAGTGACCTACATCATTGCTATGTGGTATTTATTAGTGAAAATTTGCAAATGCAGTGTAATGGGATGAGAATTTTATTCACTCTGCTTTTTTTCTTACACAGACTTTTCTTTTACAAGGTACCATTCTTTCCTTCTTTTCTCTTCCACGTTGTATTCATTTCCAGTTACCTAAAACTTGCCTCTAAAGAGACTTTTGCCTAAAATGGTCTTGCACTGGCAACAGCTGCTGAGGTTGCAATAGAATTCTTAGAATTCTGAGAGATAGTAAACTCACTTTATTCTATGTCCAGTTAAGTGGTACAGACACCAATAATGTAATAAAAAAGAAATATCTTCTCAATTAATAGTCACTTTTCATGTTTTAGCAATTTCACATAATGATGAATATTTTTTAAAAAAGCATTGCTGTGTTTATTGTTTAATCTAAACAACTTTCATAATTGACCTAATGTGCCTATGTAGACAATAATTTCTGGAAGACATCTTCCGTTGTTTAAACAATTTAAAGAGTTGCTTACTATGCCATCTCCTCTTTCTAAAGTCCAGTATGTGGCTAAAATAAAAAAGCGAAATAGCCTCTGTAAACTCTTTTATTCTGATACTGTGTTACAAAAATGTTTTAAAGTGAATATTCCCATGAAGTCAGTGTTTTCGCAATCTTATTCACAGAAAATCTAAAGTGGCCATGAGGCAATGGAGCCTTAGACTTAAAATGAGAAGATCCAGATTAAAGTTCAGCCTGGGCCATTTAACGACTTGGCAAGTTACCTGAAATACCCAAACCACTTTTTTCTTATGCGTAAAATAGAAATTATACCAATCTATTTCTTTTGGTGAAATGATGACTGTATTCTGTTAATTGTAATGTTTCTCTATAAATGCAAATTAGATAGCTAGAGATAGAGGTATGTGTACAAATGTATGCATATAGATATCACATACACATATTTTTCAAAGGTAAAATATATATAAAATTTTTATCTGAGAAAATTCAAAAGTGAGAAGGCCATTGTATATATTAATTGAGAATAAAGCACCAGAAAGTGATTTAAGAACTGCTGTGGAAGATAAAAATAAACCAATTTGACAATTACGTTAGTAGAAATACTTCAGCTAAAGAGAAAGCAAGAATCAATTTTGTTAAAGTAGAATTAAAATATTCATGTTCATCAAAAACTGATTATATTTTAAATTTAATTATAAAATATTTTTAGGAAAAAAATGAACGAGTTAATTTCAATAAATATTTTAGCCATATTACGTTATTAAAAATTTTCACGAAGTTTAAGGGACAAAATTTAAAATATTGAGGTTGAATAATTATACATTTAAATACTTTTTTTTTTTTTTTGAGACAGAGTCTCACTCTGTCACCCGAGCTGGAGTGCAGTGGCATGATCCTGGCTCCCCACAACCTCTGCCTCCCAGGTTCAGGCGATTCTCATGCCTCAGTCTCCCGAGGAGCTGGGATTACAGGCTCGCGCCACCATGCCCGGCTAATTTTTGTATTTTTAGTAAAGACGGGTTTTTGCCATGTTGGCCAGGCTGGTCTCGAACTCCTGTCCTCAAATGATCCATCCACTTGTGCCTCCCAAAGTGCTGGGATTACAGGTGTGAGCCACTGTCCCCAGCCTAATACTATATTTTAATTTTAAATTTTATCAATTGATTCTCTGTTTTAAAATGTAAGTAAATTAGTTCTCTTCCACTTTCTTATTTTATTAATTGTCTGGATTTCATCTTCAAGTCCTCCCTCCCTCCCTGTCTCTTTCTCCCTTCCCTCCCTCCCTCCTTTTTTCCTTTATTTCCTTCTTTCTTTCACTCAATCATTGCTGTATACTCTGCCATAGTCTTATATATTTCAGAATGACTTTCTTTTATACATCAATATATCTTTCAGAGAGCTTATTTCTTTTTCTCCTGAATCCTTTTAAGAATGATTCCTATATTCTTGAAGTATAATAGTAAATGGGATATATCAGTGTATCAACTTATCAATATTTCCAGGAATATAGGATGCTCTTTTGGTCCACAGATTTGTTCTTCTGTTATTTGGGAGAAATAATCTGATATTTTTAAATAGATATTATTTTCTATTCTGTTGAATTTACTTTTTCTGAGAAACAATTATATGTATCATAGTTTTCTTCTCTATACCTCAATCCTTGTTCTCTACCTTTATTCTCTAGGTTCTCTATATTATCTTAATTCTTTCTTTCCGCCATGTCAATAATCTTTATTTCTATCTTATCTCATTTTTTTCCATGATGTTTCTACTTCACTAATAGTTTTAAAATGTGATTATTAGTGTCCTTAGATCTGGCGTCTCCATTTTCACCTCATATATTATTTTGTCATCTCATTTTTAACCATGACTTTTTAACCATGACTTCTACATCCTCCATTCCTTCCTCTTCTCCTCTCTGTTCTTAAGTTGTAGATTTGTGCCACATTATGGGATAAATATCTTCTCTAGAGTAGGATTAATTTTTATTCTTTTAATACAACCAAAGAAGCATAAGTTTCAGGACACCAGGAGACCTGAAGGCTGGTCAAAGCATTTTTCTAATGCCATTTCACTCTTTATCCAAACCAAATTATAAAACATCATCACATGTCCTCTGTGTGTGTGATGGTTTTTTGTTGTTTGTTTGTTTGTTTGTTTGTTTTGTTCAAAGGCTCAAGCAGATCTGGAGCTGCTGCCCAACCTGCAAACATGGAGGATTTTGCCTCCATCCATGTATTTGCTTCAAAAGACAAAAGCATTACAAACCTATAAAATGTCAGATATAAGAGATAGCAATGGACCCACAATTAATGCAACCACCTGCTTTGAGATAACCTCAGCAAGCACGTCCTTTTTTCCTTTAGTAGCAAAGAACAAGCTGGTTCAATCTTTGAACAGAGAGAAACTTATAAAAAAAATTTCACAAGTATCACACTGTGAAGCCTGTGAAGTTAAGCATTCCAAGAAAGAAACAAGCAATGTGATGACTTGAGAACTTCAATTAGCAAGTTTTTAATTCCACTTTTCTCCCCAAGTGAGAAGGCGAAAAACAACAAATTTCACATATGCGGTGTGTTGAGGTTTTAGGCCTATAATGGAAGTGACCTATAAAAGTGAATTTCTCCCAGATAAAATTTGTCTTGCTATTCTATTTCATCATGATCGTTAGGGTCATCAGTTCTATTCACAACTACTATTGACTCCAAATAGCAAGAGAGATTTTCTGTCCAGAGACTATAGCCTATTCCTTGCTTTGTTGGTACTGATTAACACTTTCCTACATTTTACTTTTCTTTCTTCCCCCCAACTTCTCTAGATATTGAAGAAGGGAGATCTTAAGATCTGTCTCATTTTCTCATTTTTATTTTAGAGATCCTTTATTTTCCTGTGAAGGTCCTTTTATAAAAAGGTAGATTTTTAATGGACTTGTTTATGATTATTTAAAATGGTTAAGTAACCAGAACTAAATTTGCCCTCGCAAATTCAAAGAAACGTATAAGGTGAGATTTGTAGTTTCCCATCTGTCAAGAATGTATAAACAAAATGTGAGCCAATTAGTATTAGGGTATATTCATGACACCAGACATTTTATACCAAATCATTGAGAGGAGAGTAGTGTTGCAGTTAAGAGAACACATGTCATTTCTAAATAGTAATGTTGAGAAGCCACATGACATTGACTAAATTCACTATTAGTTTTTCTATTTTGTTGGTGGGTTTTTTTCAAAGTACCAGAATTTTGATTTATTAATTTTATCTACTTTTTTTCCATTCTCTACTTTATTAATTTAAGTGGACATCTTTATTATTTCCTTCCTTGTACTTTTGTTTTACTTTGTTGTTCCTTTCTAGATTTTGAGTTGGAATTTAAACCAATTGTATTTTTTATTTTTTTATTGATAGCAGATAGAAGAATATGTGTATTTTCTCATCATTACTTGAAATGATATAGGAGTTTAAAGCTATTTATTTTCATGTGATCATTTCTTTAACTTACAGATTCTGATATATAGTGTTTTATTATCGTTATTTTTCAGAACTTCTGTATTTTTTCATATCTTTTCCCATTCACCCAAAAGTTGGTTAGTTGAAAGCCATTGAGTGTATTATCACATAATTTGATAATAGCTTCATTTTATAGAACTCACTAATGTCTTCTTTGTAACTCAATATATGATCAATTTTTGAATATGTTCCATAGATGATTAAGAAAAAGATATGTTCATTATTATCAGGGTATAGTGTTTGATATATATCCATGAGATCTACTTTATTGATTATAGTGTCTCAATATTTTATCTAGTTTTTCAGTTCACTTGCCTTGTCTTATACTGTTAATATTGCATTATTATCATCTTTACTCCCCTTAAATCCTCTACATCCATGCATCTTACTTTGTAGTTTCAACTTTACATAAGTGGTACATGGATACTGATAATTGTTGTGTCTTCATTATGATTTATGGATTTCTAGTTTCATACAGTGTCTTTCTCTGCCTTGTTTGCTGCATTTTGGCCTGAATTCTGTTTTATCTGATAATATCTGAACCTCTGCACTCTTATTGATTCCATATGCCTGACATACTTGCCAATCTCTGTATTTTTTACTATTTGGAATAAAACTAGATTTTAGTTGTATTTCTTGTACATAGTATAGAACTAGGCTTTGCTTTGTGAGCCAATCTGAAAAAATTTTTAAAATAGGCTAGCTAAAACTTACTCATGTTTAGTGATATAATAGATATGCTTGATCTCAACTCTGCATTTTATTTTATAATCATTGTATATATTATGTCATATTGATGATATTTCTCCACTTGGCCTCTGGGTTTTTTAATTTTCTTTTGGAATTAAGAAAGCTTTGTATCATTGTTCTAAAGTTTTTCCTTTTATTTATAGTTTTTATAACGTCTAACTCCTGTTCCTCTTACATGACCATTGACTACCTGGTTTGTTAGTTTTAAATGACATCCTTTGTTACCTATTACCTATACAAAAATCAATAATCCCATTCTGCTTTCCTCTTTCTCTCTCCCTTCTTTATTCATTAATTTTTAGTTTCATACTTTATACTTTGTTAGAAATATAACATTTCCATACTATTCTTCCACCAACCTATGTACTGATCAATCTTAGTTTTACAGTTAATTATATTGAATAATTACCATCAGTCCCTTTGCTGATGTTTCTCTGGTTGTTTCTTTGATTTGATGAAATGCATCTTATATATTTCTCAGAGACTCAAACTTTGTGAAGTATTCCCTGAGTTCTTTCATGCTTAAAATTATAGGCTTGATACTTGAAAGACAGGTTAGCTGGATATAAAATCTTTGACTTATGCTTAGAGTTTCTTGAAAGTAAACATCTCTCTACTATGAACTATCTCTAATCATTGGCTCATGAATTATTTAACTCTGGAATATTTGTATTTTAGTTTATAAAACATATAGAAGATAATTTTGTCAATTTTTGGACTACAGTATTAGTTTTTTGACAGAGGAAGAGAGCGAGGAGAGATATGTTACAGATATTTTTCCACATGTAAGGGTATATCTGGACTTACAAATTTTAAGTTAATTTCATCAAACAGTTGCTTAATCCAGAAAAGAATACATCTATCAATTATATCCCCAAAATGTGACAAAATTAAATGAAAATGATCAAATAACTACAGCCTAATATTTTTACAACTTTACTCACAGTGTTTTGTTATTTCATTTTCTTTCAAAAGTTACTCAACTATACTCTATAACAGTGGTTCTCGAAATGTGGTTCACAGACCTCCACGGTTCCGTGAGATTTTTAAGTTCATAAAGTCAAAATTATTTTCAAAGTATACTGAAATTACTTACCTTTTTCACTTGGTTGACATTTATATTGGTAGTGCAAAGTAATAGTACATGAAAGTGCTAGGGACTTATTTCCAATTAAGGCAGTGGCAAGAAACTATGCTAATAGACTATTTATTTACCAACTTGTTCTTACAGGGAAAAAAATGCCAGTTTCACTTTAATGGTATCCTCAATGAATCAGTTCAACTGTTTAAAAATCTAAATCCTTCATTGCATTTCTTTCTAATATTCATGTGACTAAATAGGAAAAATTCTTAAAGTGCTTATGCCACATACCAAAATACAATGGTTGACTTAAGAAGTCTGAGGCTGCAGTGAGCCATGATCAGGCCACTACACTTCAGCCTGAGCAACAGAGTGAGACCCTATCTCTAAAAGGAAAAAAAGAGGTGAGGTGCAGTAGGGCTCATGCCTGTAATTCCAGCACTTTGTAAGGCCAAGTCAGGAGGATTGCTTAAGGCCATGAGTTTGAGACCAGCCTAGGCAACATAGCAAGACTCCATCTCTACAGAAGGAAGGAGAAAGAAAGAAAGGAAAGGGAGAGAAAGAAAGAGAATGCAGTTGTCCTCTATTAAGCCATGCACTAATGAAATTTGAAAAAATATAAAACAGTACCTCTATTATTTTTTTATTTTGGAAAATATGATTATGTTCATTAAAACATTTTCATTAAAGCAGTTATTGTCATTTAATTTGATTAATAAATATTTTTAAATATCTACTTTTGAATTTTAATTAAAAATTAGAAATTTTATATTTCTAATATTGGTAGTTATCCACATAAACAAAGATTCTTTGAAGACCCTCAATTTTTTTGAGCGTAAAGAATTCCTGAGATCAAAATGTTTGAGAATAAATTATCTACAGCCACCATGTTTAAAGACCTTTAATGGATTCCTATAGATCTAAACAGAAAAATCAAATTCTTAACATGGCTTCAATTTACAATATGTTACAATCACATACGCATTTATTTCTCATGTTTCCTTTTGGGAACACACTGTTCCTTCTCTCTGGAATGTCTTTCCTAATACGTCTCACCTAATTAACTCTCATCCTTCTGGTTTCAGCTTAAGCAGCACCTCCCTAGACATCTGCTCCTTTGTTTAAGCCTCCATTGAAATCATGCTTCTATACTTCAAAACCTTTCCTCTTTTTATAATTATATATTTATTGATGGAAATATTTGATTAATGGTTTTCTTCCCAATAGGTAGAAAAAGCATGAAACCAATAAGCACGCACGTTTTGGCTTATCATTATATTCACTCTTCCTAGCAGAGTGCTTAGCACAGAGTAGGGTGGGAAATAAAATAGTTGTTGGAGAATGAATAAGTGAATTAATACGTGAATTGAGATAGAGTCATATCTCTTGATAGAGTCATATCTATGTGAATTGATACAGTCATATCTATTACTTCTTTTGCCCTAAAGGTCTACAGTTGAGTAAAATTTATCTACATGCATTTCTCCATACCTCCCTTGTTACTAAGCTATCATTATGTTTAACATACTTTGGTGTAAGCATCTGTGTATTTGTCAGTCTACCCATAAGATTGTTCACCCTTTACAGGCTTTAAGGCCATGGACTGTATTTTATTCATATCTGAATAAATGAATCTGTGATAAATTTTGTGTATTTTATTCATCTGTGAATAAATTTATTCATCTGTGAATAAATATACAGATGAATAAAATACAGTCATAAGATATTTAGCACTTAGGATGTCATAAGATATTTAGCACTTGATAAACAGTAAATGAATGCATGAATGAATTATTGAACTAAACATTTCATATATGGCATTACATACTTCTTTACATTTGTATTAAATTCTCCTAGCTAAAACTCAGGTAATGGGAGAAATCAAGATTGCATTGAAGAAGGAAATGAAGACAGATGGTGAACAACTAATAGTTGAAATTCTCCAATGCAGAAATATTACATACAAATTTAAGTCTCCTGATCATCTACCAGGTATCTAATTTTATTATAATCATCAATATATCTAGAATTTTGTAGGGATGTGTCTTACATATTCTGAAAAATGTTAACTAAAATTTGAACTGTACACCAAATATGTCAGAAAAAATAACTGATTAACATATGTAACAAGTTGTTTTCTTTCAGTTTTTAGCTAGATATTTTAACATATACATTACAGTATTATATTCATTAGACAACAGAAGGACAATTTTAAATTGTTAAGAAAATAGATATATCAGTTAGGTGTGGTCGCTCCTGCCTGTAATCCCACTATGTAGAAGACTGAAGGAGAAAGATCACTTGAGCCCAGGAGTTTGAAGTTAAGTGAGTTATCTGGCCACTGCATTCCAGACTGGTGATAGAGTAAGACCCTGTCTCAAAAAAAATAAATAAATAAACAAATCTTTTAATCATTTTATGTTGTTTGAAACAAATTGTTTACAATCTGCTGGCTTTGTGCAAAATGTAACAAGAACTCTCAGTATACAGTTATAATTCTTTCAATAGAAATTTATATGATTGATGGAATTTAATGGACTGAACTCTTATTTTCAGATTTATATGTGAAAATATATGTGATGAATATTTCTACCCAAAAAAAGGTGATCAAGAAAAAAACAAGAGTATGCAGACATGACCGAGAGCCTTCATTCAACGAAACTTTTCGATTCAGTCTAAGTCCTGCAGGACATTCTCTTCAGGTAACTCTGTATTATGTAGTTGATATTCAAAACTTCTCATTAATATCGTATTTATTTTTATTCCATTATTCAATATTTATATATTGATCATACACTATATGACATTTGAGAAGTTAATTAATTTTTAGCAGTATCTCCCCAGGAATCTTTTAGAATTCCACAGCCCACTCACCCCATCCAATCAGCTGCCAAGCCTTCTCTACCCTGTCTGCAGAGTTTATTTTACATAGATTCCTCTTATTCCCATGCTCACTGCCACTAAACCTTTTTGGGCCCCCATCTTTGTTATTCAAATCATTTCATCTGTTTACCTGGACTATTGTCATTTATGTCTTATCCCTTTTGTTCATTTCATCACAGCACTGCCAGAGTTACCTTTTAAAACCCTAGTTAGTTTACATTAAACTTGTTAGTCTACATTAAAGCTCTTCAATTACTCACCATTATCTTGAATCAGTCAGAGCCCTCCAAAGTGAGTTTTAATTGTATTGACTTAGTCTCAGCTCCTTGGATACTTTTTCACTCACTTAATACTCCAGTCACCACAGACTGTTTTCAAGTCATGTTAAGCCTCCAATCCTTTGCTCATATTTTTTCTCCCTTTCAAAGCTCCCTTTTCCAACTCTCGCCATCTATCACAATACTCCACATCTTTCATCTCCTTACTGATGACCCTGGGTATAATTCATCATACCTTATACACAAAACATTTTGCTTCTGTTATTAGGCTATCAATCCCAGTCTGTCTTGTAACAACAATACCTGTACTTACCTGTCACTGCTTCTATGCTATCAGTTTCTCCAGGCCAAGGCCTAATTTTCATTGCCTACAGCCTGCACAATGCTTTGCACATAGTATGTCTTCAGTAGATATAGAGACAAGGAATGAAAGTAGAAATGGGGGAATGAGAAAAGAGAAAAAAATGTAGGAAGAGAGCATGGTACAGGAAATTAAAGGTTTGAATTAGAGACAAAGATAAAAGATATTACAAAGCAAAAATGTATTGAGAAGATTAACTGATATTAGACTGGAAAGGAGTAAAAAATGAAATGACACTCTGAAGTCTGTGTCAACAAATATATTATCTCACAGAGATTACGTAGTCAGGGGATTTGGAATAGAGAAAGACCAAGAGTTTGTCTGAAATGAATTTGATAAGGCAGAGATTCGAGTGAAAATACACAATGTCACTTGAAATCCCTGAACCAGAAACCAGAAGAGATAGTCATATCTGGAAGTACAAATTTTGAAGTCAGAAGCATAAAAGTTAAGTTTTAGCCAGGAATAAGGGTAAATTATATAACCGAAGGAGATTCTGAAGAGAAAAAGAGAATAAAATTATGAGGATTAATAGCTCCACTGAATGCTCTCTACCTTTCCTTCAACTCATCTTTAAAATGAAAAAAAAAAATTCTTTAGTTTGAGACCCTTGTGATAAGTTCTGCATATGACTTCAGAAAACAGCTTGGAAGTACATACTATAGTAAAATCACCAGAAAATTTAATACTAAATAAAAGCAATGCTCTGTGAAGTTATATTTATTTATTCAGAATTCAGATAATCTTTTATTTGATTTGGCTTTTCGTAAACTAGTAAAAAATTATTTGCCAAAGTTATTTTGTGAAACTTTCCATCAGTTTAAGCATAAACTTAGAATTAGCTGTTATACATTTCTTACCTCGTATTCTCACATTCTTCAGAATGTGTCTTTTCCTTTGCAGAATAATACAAATGTTGATGTCAATTAATTTATATTACATGCAAATCTTTTGAGAACACCTTGATTATCAGTTCTCCTGCAAGTATGTCTGCTACTTCTACTCAGTGTCACCCTCTTTTGTGCTATTTCTTTGATGATTAAATGTCCTTAAAAGAGGTTGAAAACTATACACATATATGTGTATAAATTAAATATGTTTATTTTTGACTATTTTTTCTAGATTTTACTTTTCTCCAATGGAGGGAAGTTTATGAAAAAGACCTTGATTGGTGAAGCCTGTATCTGGCTTGACAAAGTGGATCTCAGAAAAAGAATAGTCAACTGGCACAAACTTTTGGTCAGTCCTACTCAAACACATTGAAGAAACATGTCTTCTCAGGGTATAGAAACTGCTCTAAATAGCCTCACATCAAGACTATAGTTGAATACTATTGTACAAAGCTAAGTTTTGAGAGGCAAACATAAGAGTGGGAACAACAGGAAAAACATACTTAACACCTTGTACATTTATTGTTGTGGATCACACAAAGATATTCAACTGAAAAAGTTCACATACTGAAAACAAAAAGAATGGAGTTCTGAGACCTTGAATTTCCCATGACTGTGAAGAGAAACTGTGAAACAAATTTTGATTACTTAAGATAAAAATCTTTGAGCAGAGTTGAGCTATAGCTTAACACAGAGGCTCAAAGATTAATGTGGTTTTCATGCAGCACAAAGGTAATTCTTTATGCAAAGAAGCCTTGGTTGAAAGGAAAGAACTGATGTAACAAATCTCAGTTTTCAAAACTTCAAAAATCTTCCTTCATCGTCTTCTATTCAGACAACTTGCTGCTTTCAGATTCTGACATAAGATATACCTACAATATGTTTCCAGGGCTGGAAGTGAGGTGGCTGTGTTCTTAGGGAAAATGGAAGAGGAGATATAGAAATTGTGACTTTTAGGCCATATTTTACCAGTTTTCTCTGTGTCTAAATGTAACAAGGGTATACAGCACTGACTTTGGAATCCATGTGGTAAAAGCACATTTGTTTGTGTATAATTTGAAATAATGTAGAGTTGAAGATAATACTAGGTAGAAATAAAATTGAATTTATCTAGAAATAAAACTATGACTGGCTAACAAAGAAGAATGTTGCCCCATAGAATATTGGAATTTTGGTTGAAACCATCAAAATCTTCATAATTTACCATTAAGCCAAGACATCTTCAGTCTATTTACCAAAGGACCTAGAGTAAACTGATATGTTCTAGGAAGCATGATAACTTACTCTTTGTGAAACTGGAAATAAATGTATTATCCTGCACATTTCCTTTCTCTTGAGTGATGCATTGACAGAGAAAGAAAATTCTTTCTCTGGCAAACAAACCGTATTAATCTTGTGACATTGATTAATTAAATGGATCCTCATTTCATAATATTTTATGCTTTTTTTCCTTAATGACAATTCATTTACTGATTGTATCATGAAAACATGACACTAAACTCGAGTTCTCTCTAGTGCTCTATTTTCTTACTTTAGTGACAGTATCACAGTGATCAAGTTCATCAATGTTGGGAAAATATGTGAAAAGTCAACATTTACCTGAGGTTAAAATATACTTTGAGGTTTTTTAATAATAATGAATAAAACAACTAATGTCCAAGTCTTAAAATGAAGCACCCTCTTCTCTATCAGCATTATTAATTAAGGAAGTAACGTAAAGTTGTGGAAAACACACTCAGCAGGGAATAAAACCCTGTCTTCTTGTCTTAGTTCTGCCACTGACTGTGTCACCTTGCACATGTCACTTACACTCACTTTTAAAAATAATTATATATTCTTAACCTTCCAAATGAGATGTTGTGATGATAAATCAATGATCTATGAAAGATGAAAGCACATTTCCAAATATAGTTTTATACACAGAAGTGAGGAATAATTATTACATAGCTTTTTAATTCTCAAATTTTATATGTGAAAAACATCATCTAAACCAATGGCAAGGATTGACATGGATAAAAGCAGTAAATTAGCTACAAAACTTATTTTTTATTTAAAATATAAACTTTAACCTGAATAAAGGTGAAGAATTACATGAAAATGCAAATTTTGTTAACCTAAATTAAATGAATAATGCTGGTCTTACCCTATTCCTATACTCTACCCAAAATAAATAAATCAAATTGCTTCTCAGAGCATTCTGAGCTTAAAACCTGCTGCTTTATTTAAGGGTGAAGTGTTAGTGGAATTAGAGAAAACCATCTCTAGATATTGGTTGGATATTGAATTTTCTCATTTTTAAAGAAAAAATGCTCTAAATTTGAGAGGAATGTAAAGCACTAAAAATAAGAGAATTTCTAATATATCATATATATATATATATGACTTCAGAATACAAATTCACTCTTCCCCAAACTGAGAAAGATAACCATAACTTTTCTTCCCTCTATTTTTTAATCCCCCTCCACTGACAATACAATGTCATTTACCATTGACATTGCTCAAAAATGAGCATGGGAGAGTGGAATCATCAAAGACATTATATTGCTAGTATTTTATTTTTAGAAACTATTAGATCTGCTGATGGTTGCCGTGGATATTTCCAGCAGAAGCTAGCACTTGAAGAAGCCTATAATCATCACTCATAATTGGGGAAGAAAAGGTCCAAGAAGATCTCCTTCTGACATAAAAAGGCTCTGATATTTGCCCTTAAAAGAAAACCCTGATTCATCTCTGATCCTCTTTTGCAGCCACTCATATCCATAGGTATGCATGAGAGTTTGTATGACCAGTTAGCTTTCTTCATTCCAATTGCAATTTCTTTTAGAATAATATAAATAGAGGGATCACCAAAACAAAGATTATCTCTTTGGTAGCTATTTAACCTGAAAGCTTAGGAGTCTTTCCATTATAGAAGCCCCTCCGTTCCAAGGAACTATCGATGGGGCTAGGTCAATCAGCAGAGTTGACAACAGGGCTTCTTTTTGTGCACCAGCATTCCCCTTCAGAGAGCATAAGATCCTGCCAGTGTGCCAAGTTTGCAGCTGACCAAACTTCTAGGTCGTACTGGAATTATTCTATGCAACACTGATCCTTACATGAATGCGTTTCTTCTGAATGATGTCGACTACCCTTCTTACAACAAAACTGTTTCTTTTTTATTGCAAATAGGGCTCTTGGTGTTTTTTACTTTTTTGTACATATCACAGTACATGGTTTTTCACTCTTTAGTTTATTTCATTTTATTGGAATTAACTTTTTTTTATTCTAATACTGACAGAGTTTGTAATCTCTATATAACACGTAATTACTCCAATGACAGCACTTTTACCTTGAAGAGCATCTCAATTTTTCCCACAATTTCATTGAGTCATCAGAGACTGATGTTGCTTCTTGGTTTAAAATTTGGTCCTAAAGAAACTTTCGGCTGTAGAAACAAAAGCACAGAGTGAATTTTTACAAAAGACAGGGAATATAGAATAGTCATTACAGACACAAATAACCCTAGTAGCAAGAAGTTGGTGTTTTCCCTGTTTTTACTTAAGATTAAGAAGATTTTTGGTGACTTTGAACTCTTTGTTTAGATTTCAGTTTAAAATATCAAGACTAAGGGGCATCAATTGTCTTTACTCTTTAATATTGCCCATATTTTAATAAATTACACTAATTAAATGCATATTTTCAGCATACCAGTGGAATTAATTTTGTGGATCACACACATTTAAATAGTCATATTGTGGGAATATTATAGCTGGTAACCAGCTGATATTGATTCTTGTTATAGGAATGACTGTAATGATAGTGGTGGTAGCAGTAGTGATATTAGCGGTGGTGGTGATGTGAAGTAAAATAAAAGTATATATTATATTGTGCCCAATTTATTAGAAATTATTTGATCAATGCTTCATTTCATTAAAATATCATAAAGATGTTTATAGTATTTTTTTACTTTATTATTTAAATCATAACTAACAATATTTTTAAAAACTTATTTTCATTGCTACAATGTCAAATATTCCAAAATCGGCCAACTACAGCTATATATGTGTTATGTGTGACAGAAGTGGTCTTCCTTCCCTCTTTTTGAGCTTGAAATGAAAGTGAAAGAAGACTCAATGAATAATTATGAACTATTTATTTAATAATTACTTGCCTTGGGTGTAATACAGTAATGAATGAGTGAAACAAATATTCTCATTGAATATGATACAATGCTGTTTTCTGTATGTTTCATGTTCTATTATTAAAGGTATCCATTAAGCCAAAATTATTTAATCAAATTCTTTATCTGATAGGTAGATTGAGAGCATTTTCTTAATGCATTACCTTGTACATAAGTATACACTTGGTAAAGTAGACAAAGTTGAAATATTAATTTCATTTGGCATTCAGCATGTGAATATGATTATTGTTTGATTGTGTCTGTATATTTGTTCGGTGACGTGCTCAGGTGCTCCCACTACTGATTAATGTGTGTGCTAATATCCTAAAAACACATATGAGGTTTAAGAAAAAATTTTCTTGTCTGAAAACATAAACATCTTAATAAAACTGATTTTGAAATAAAAACTAAAGTACTTGAAGATATGTCTTGTTTCTAACTATATGTTGCATGCCATGTTGGTGATTTGCTAATGTGTTTTTTTGTTTGTTTGTTTTACCCAAATCCCTTCGGAAAATCTAATGGACAAATGCAAATTCTTGAACTAAGGACTGTATAAATTGACCTGAAAATACATGAGAGTTGCATTTAAAAAAAAATGCTTGTAAATCCGTCTTGAGTTTTACTCTGTGTAAAAATGTCTTGGTTTTGTGATTGTATACAAGATGTATCTTGATAACCTATGTAAATTGTGCTGTATAAAGGCTGTTGCCTCAGCCTTACTAATAAATATTGAAAATATCACCTTTGACTTCTTGTGTTTATCAACTTGATAAATTCATCCTTAATATAAAGATAAAACTTTTCAGGACATCTCTGAAAATTGTATCGTAAATATATTCACTCACCCAGTTTTAAATTTGTATTTCAAATATAGCAGAGATACAGAAAACAGAATTTAAAAAATGCATAGCTTCATAAATGATTGTATGTCAGACATTCTTATAACCACCACCCAGGACAAAAAATTGAACTTTGCCAGCCATCTCATAAGTCTTCCATTCAACTCATCCCTATCATAACTCGTTCCCACCCTTCTAAATGTAACACTATTCTGATTTAATGATAATAATTTCTTGATTTATCACTCACAGAGCCCACAAAACACTAGTGTAGTTGTCTTGTTCTATTTTTAATATTTTTCTAAGCTTCTTTTAATTTACATATTCTCCTCCCCCTCCCTTCTTTTTCAGTGAATTGCCTTTAAAAAAAAAAAAAAAAGAAAAGAAAAAAACTTGGTCTTTGCACCTGTAGGATTCCTCGCAAACTGGGTTTTGCTCATTGCTTACTACAGGGTAGTTAACGAGTTTCTCTGCCTCTGTGTTACTTATACATTGGTATTTTTTTCAATATGCTTGGTCCAAATCATGTTCAATTTCTTTGTCACAAGTCGGTCTTGTATTCTTGGACTGGGAGGCACATATGTCTGGTGGTCTCTTACTTTGTCCTGCTTGTGGCCACTGATGCTCAATCCCTAGAATAAATTTATTAATTAATTAAATGTTGCAAAATGATAATATTATATATCCATCATTATTTCTTCTTTAAATATTTAGAAAAAGATAAACTTCTTTTTAGTCAATATTTGGTTACCCCGTGTTACAGTCTGTACAAGAAATCTAGGATAAAGGCAGAGAAGGCTGGACAATTTCCCTTTATCTGTTTACCGTATTTCAAAATAATAGATAGTTCCCTACCACCCTCCAAAAATAACCAATTCCTTTTTGTTTTTATTTTTAGTGTCATTATAAAACCAAAGATTGAAACATATTTGATATGTTTTAATTATTTGAAGCTGTTATTCGTATTAATGCTCGGATTTACCCTTTTTGGCCAGTTAGGGCATGTCCAAGGGGGCTTACATGTTTACTATATTCTTTGATACTCTCTTGCTATAGCAAGTAAGTTATCTATCATTTTTTAACCTTAAAACAGTGTAAAAAACTAGTTGGTTTAAATTTTTATTTTTTATCATCTCTCTGCAATAATTAAATTTAGGAATGTATTGACACAGATTGATCAAATTTTATGTAATATACTTCTGGTAACCTTTTAAGGGCATTCTTAGGTGAAGTATATATTGGAGTTTTTTTTAAGATAATGCCAGATCTAAAGAGTTATAAATAGATGAATGGTTAAAAAGTTTGGCTTTTTGACTATTTATTTTCTAGGTATTAAAAGCTGAAAATGCTTCACACTACAGTCTAAAGATATTGAAGATTGAGACAAAATAGTTATTATTAAAATATAATGATGAAACTATAATTGCAAAAATTTTGAAATCTTTCCTTCCTGTATAACCAACAACTCCAAAAAAATTGTTTTTTAATTTTGATATTTTTACTTTTTTTGTATTATCATATTTTTTATTTTATTATTTATGAAATGAAGGAAGAGTTTCATGGATTATTTACAAGAAAACCATCTTCCAAAATTTGATTATTTGAAAAGATTAATAAAATGAAAAAAATCCATGCCAATCAAAAGAGAAAACCAAGTTACCATAATCAGATATGAGAAATGTTCATGGATGTCAAGATATCTACCCAATAACGAAAAAAACCAAACCAGCAATGTATAAAAATGATAAGAATCATGATCAAGTTAAATTATACTATTTACATAAGAGTATTTTAATATTGGGAAATGAATTAATGAAATCTACCACATTAATATGCTAAGGTATAAGAATGATAAGGTACTGTGATATATCTGATGAAATTAAAAATTCATTCATAATAAAAACATTATAGCACACTTGGAGTGGAATGGTACTCTTTAAATCTAATGAATTGTATCTATATATAAAACTTGGTGAATGGCTTTTCTTTTGAGACCAGAAACAAAACAAGTATGCCTATTGTATCATTTCTATTTAATATTGTATCAAAGATCCCAGTCATGTATCAAGGCAAGGAAAAAAATACAAATAATTGAACAAGAAGCAGAAAGGAAAATTATAATTATTTGTAGATTATATGTCTTTATGCATAGAAAATCCAAACACTCAACAATTTTCTTTAGAATATACAAGTGAATTTGTCAATTCTACTAGATGCAAATGAAATTGTTACAACATAATTTTTATTATCATCAAAGGTATGAAATGCTTAGGAATAAATTAACAAAGAGGTTCAAGACCTCTGCAAAGAATGTTGTTAAGATAATATATTAAATAAAACCTGAACACCATGTTCATTGATTGAAAAAGTTGAATATTGTAGTGGTACTCAACTCTTCCCAAATCACAAATGCAGATATTCAATGCAACCACATTTTTTCTTGTTTCTTTTTTTTTTTTTTTTTTTTTTTGAGACGAGTCTCGCACTGTCGCCCAAGCTAGAATGTAGTGGTGCGATCTCGGCTCACTGCAACTTCCACCTCCCAGGTTCAAGCGATTCTCCTGCCCCAGCCTCCCAAGGAGCTAGGATTACAAGTGCACGCCACTACACCCGGCTAATTTTTGTATTTTTAGTAGAGTTGGGGTTTCACTATGTTGGTCAGGCTGGTTTCGAACTCTTGACCTCGTGATCCGCCCGCCTCAGCCTCCCAAAGTGCTGGGATTACAGGCGTGAGCCACTGCGCCCGCCCAATGCAACCATATTTTTAAATATATGTGAAATTTCACAAGAAGATTACAAATTTATGTTGATGCACAAAATGCCAAGAAATTCAAAGCATACTTGAAGAGGAAGAACAAGATTGA
This sequence comes from Pongo abelii, assembly GCF_028885655.2. Lineage (NCBI taxonomy): Eukaryota > Metazoa > Chordata > Mammalia > Primates > Hominidae > Pongo > Pongo abelii. The sequence goes on from NC_071991.2 coordinate 93,767,599, forward strand.
AAATTATTTTCTAATGATTATCAAGACTCATAAAAGTACACCAGTTACACTCTAGACAATCCTAAGGAATAAAAAAAAAGTACCAAAGTTAAAAGAGTATAGTACTGACACAGGATAGATAAATTGAACAACAGAACAAAATAGTGAGACCAGCAGACTAACACACAAATATATATAACACAGGAGGCAAAATAGATCTGCGATAAAATCATGACTTTTAATGAATAGTGTGGGTCGATTAACTGCTTGAAAAGATAAAACTGGATCTTACTTCACACAGTTAGCAAAAATAAATTGCATTTAATTTTAAAACTTCAATATGAAAGTCAAATTTATAAAACATTTAGAGGATAATATAGAAAAAATTTTATAAACTCAAGTTATAAAAAATTCTTAAGACAGAAAAATACTAATCAAAAGGCAAATCTGATAAATGCAACTACATAAAAATAAAGACTTCTGTTTCTCATAAATTATAAAAATATTGATAAGAAATGCCACAAAATTCAGAAAGATATTTGTTATCTAAAGCAATTTTAAAAGGACTACTGTCAAGAATACATAAATAAATTAGAGGACAAAAAAATTCAAATGATTAATAAGCGTGCATGGATGCCCAGCCTCGTTAGTTTCTGGTTAATTCCAGTTTAAACGACAATGAGACATCATATGCACATTACATTGGTAAAAATATATTCTAGGGAACTCAAACATTGGCAATGTATTAACAATTCTCATGTAAGTATAAATTGATATAAGCATAAATTGGTAGAACCATTTTTTTAAATAGCTTGAAATTACCTTGTAAAGTTAAATGCCTTTACAAAGTAAATGCCTTATAATTGAATAATTTCATTCCTAGATACAGATATCAGAAAAATTTTTGAAAATGTGCACCAGGAGACACGTCTAAGCTTCCACTCAGATGGGTTTGGCAACTGTTATGATTGGTATGTGACCTTGCCTTACCCATCATTAAATATTTTTGATATCATCCTTGCAAGCATGTTTATATTGGTGTCATTCTTTATAGCTACAAACTCAAAACAACCCAAACATCAATAATAAAATAGGTAAATGTTTTACAGTATATTAATGCAACAGAATAACATGAAACAATAAAAATGAACAAACAAGAGCTACACATGTCAATATGAATGAGTTTTATATATATGTGGACAAAAAATATAGTGTGATTGTAATAACTATGAAAATTCAGGGGATGATTATCACAAAAGAAAGGATAGGTTACCTCATAGGGGAATAAGTAGACGTAATTGTCTAAGGGAAGATAAGGAGGGAAGAATGAAGACTTAAATACTTAAATTCAATGCCTAAGTAAATCCTCTTCCTTCTCCTCTCCCACTCCAAATACATTTGTCATTATCTTCATGACATGACAGGAATTTACAACTGGAAGCAAGGAATCCATTGAAGTTCTCTCTCTCCAGCAAGAGACTAGGAGATAGGGACAGTATCTTCCTTGATTACTGCATTTTAAAGGGACGGCTCCATCATCCTTGAGAAAGACCATCCTGGTCTATAAAACTGACTTCAGGCAGGCTTTGAGTCTAGAAGCCTATCTATTCTTTCTCCAAAAGCATTCCAGATTTTAAAAAGGAGGAGGAGGAGGAAGAGAGGTGGAGGAGGAGGATTAGGAGGTGGAGGAGGAAGAGGAGGAGGGAAAAGAAGGAAGAGGAGGAGGAGGAGGAAGAAGAAGGAGAAGGAGGAAAGGAGAAGGAGGAAAGAAGAAAGAAGAAAGAAGAAGAAGAAGCCTGTCACTGTCATGAGTGTGGTCAAGCTGAGGGAAATGTTAAGACCAAGTTGGTCACATTCTTAACTTCCCAACCACTTGCCACCTTCAGCACACACACACACACACACACACACAACTGAAGTGGAAATAGCCTTGAAAGTGAGTTGTCACTAACCTGACCAAAAGCATATTGAAATCGTAAATTTACCCTAGAGTAGAAGACAAAAATAAGGTCGGTAAAATCTGTAACCTCTTCTCCGGAAGGTAAACAATCAAAAAGATTGGCCAGTGGTGGAATAGGTTAATTAACACCTTCCAAAAGACGTTCACTCTCAAATCTGTGAACAAATAGTTGAGACAATTTACTAATTTGAGAATTTTGTATTTTTTTTATTTTCATAGATTTAGAGGGTCCAAATGCAGTTTTGTTACATGGATTAATTTGGGAATTTTTAACCTGCTATCACTTTTCACACTTTTTAAAATTACAACTACTATCTCAATTGCATTTTTACTTTTGTTTTGAAAGAACAAAACACAAGATTTATTCAAGGCCACCTCATTAAGATAAATTAAATGAATAGATCAATTATTTCAAGGTATACAGATTTATGTGGGTAGCCACAGTATTTTCAAGTAAGGTTATTCTGTGTACAAGAGACTATATGACTTAGTTTTAAAAAATACAGAATATTTAGTCAGGAGAATTGGGCTGTAAACCATAATTTTGACACTAATTAGTGCTACAACACTGGGCGGGTATCCTTAAGGCCCCAGGTTTCCCAAGTTAAAGAGTTGTACTACATCACCCACAATGTTCCCCACAGATCTAACAAAACTGACAACACTATTGCATTCTTTAAATAAAACCTTTCTGTTGTCTTGCTTGTTGCGCATTTATACATAATTCCTCAAAAAAGTCACTATAATTAGCCAAGATTTAAAACTAAATTTTAATACTCAATCTGAGTAAATATCTGAATCTAAATACATGTAACCAATAAAATAAGGCTCACTTTCTGGGCAATGTATTGTGCTTCTGCTAGAACCCTGTCCAGTTCCATAATTTCTGGTATTTCCAGTTTTTTCCTGAACCTCATGATTTGTTCATATAATTGTCATAATTCTTAGTTTTTAGATTTTTAAGCACAATAGAAAGGTATGGAGGACAATTACGAGGCAAACCAATAAGCATAAGCATAATCTAATCTTTGATCATGATCAAGAAATACCAGTATTATGACTGGGCCATTTCATGTATGTGCCCATCATCCTACTTCTGGAGAGGTCATTGACAAAGGTGGCTAATGTCATCTAACCAAATCATTTTGACTACTTCATTGTTCACTATATCTTCTTTCATATATGCTTTCTTAGGCATTAACTTAAGATTCAAAAATCTTCACACTCTGTACCGGTTCCCATGTGTCCACCCACATTCTATCCTAGACCTTCTTGTCTCTGATCCTCCAGTCTTTTCCCCCCAGGCCCCTCACCAGCCATCAAGGCCATTAGTAAATGTCCAGAAATCTGTATATATTATCCCCTCAGGCCATTTCTCCTTCCTCGGACTGGATGACCAGGTTCTTCATTTTCACCTCCACGTGTTGGGAAGATGTTTTCTCTCTACTGATTATCAAGTAATGCTACAGTCTGCTGTCCTCCATTTTCAGTTTGAGCTCAAATACTGAGACTGCCTGTCTATAAATCCAGCATGGGTATTTTTCTTTTTCTTCAGCTGGTCTTATTAAATGCACTGAGTAAAGAGCACTGGTACAACCATCCTGAGTGACATGTGGGTCTAGGCCACCTGCTCATGCAGCCTGCCTGTGCCCTTGTTGTTGCTTAAACTTGATCTCCAATGTAGTACTTTTAACTTGTGATTGACTGCTGCTGAGTCTGCTGACTTTATGACACCGTAGATCTAAGAGAGCCAGTTCATTATGGGCAGTTCCGGGAACATGCTTACTTGGTGCCCCACGATCAAGTGTTTCATCTGTACTAGGGCCAACTGTCATGCCAAAAGGTGATTCTCAAATGGAGTATAATTCCCCACTGCAGATGTTGTGGCCTTGCTTCAGAATCCCAGTAGGATACACTAAGATTCTCCCACTGGGGTTTGCCATAAACTTATATTCCATCTTCTCCCACCACTGACATTTATAGCAATTTAGAGCCTGACAGATTACATGATCGAAGTGGTAGGGCTGCTTGACCCACATCCTCAACCAGCTGCAGAGCCCTTTTCTATTCTAGAACTCATTTAAAGCTATCATCCTTTCATATCACTGGACTTAAGGGCTAGACAATATTGTTATGTTCAAAATGTGTTCCAGCCACGATACAAAAAGGTCTTTCAGGTGTGGTGCTTCCTTTTCTGTGATAAGGGCAAGAAAATACATAAATTTGACCTTTACTTTGCAGGGGACACCTCAAATGCCCCTGATCACTGGACCCCTAAAAACCTGACTGAAATTGCAGTTTTCAGAAATGTGTCTTTGCAAGGCTTCCAAAATACTAGCCACTGTTTTTTGAACTGTCGAAATCAGTATAGTGTCATCAATAAAATAAATAAATAAATCATAATGAATCAACAAATCAATGTAATAGCCTATGAAGTGTCCAGATGGTTGAGATCAATTTAAAATATATTATGACAAAGGGTTGAAAGAGTTAATATAGTCCTAGGGTAAAACTGTAAGTGAATATTGCTGTCCATTCCACATATATGAAAATTTCCGTGATTTTTTCTGATCAGAATTTTTTTAAATTATGCATTTGCAAAATCCACGTCTGCACACTACATTACCTGAAGCCTTAATATCGGCTCTAGCAATAATACCACCCATGGTATAGTAGCTACAACAAGAACTATTACTTGGCTGAGCTTACAGTAACTATAATCTATATTTATTCTCCAGGATCCATTTATTTTACCCGTGGGGAAGAATGGTAAGTTAAACAGAGATATCCTAGGGCCACACATCCCTGCATCCTTTAGCTCTTGAATGGCATATTTATTCTGCCTTTCCTCCCTGTCCCCCAGAGACACACTGATTTACTATCTTGGTACAGGTAGGAGGGAGGAATAATTTCAGAGGTTTCCACTTGGTCTTTCCAAGAAGTCCAAAGACCAAACATAGGGAATATGCCAAATGCCAGGTAAAATACCAATTGCATATTGAAGACCAGGAAATGACCACCAGGTATGTCTGTGAACACAGTGAATCCACTCTAGGCCAGGCTTTAGCAGACTCTATTTATTATATGGCTCCTGTAAATCTCCACCCTAACTAGAGCGCCGTGATGATTCACTGAGTCACCAGGTATCAACATCAACTCAGAAATCTGTTCAACATTCCTCTGAGTACTTCTTTTTTCCTAGTAAATGGTCACATGGGTAAATAACTAGAAGTCCCTTTGAGAAAAGACTTGGGGAATCATTACAGTATATACATGCTTGGTATTGGAGACTTGTTCCTTTATGGGCACATGGTCATCTCTTTAGTAAATGAATCCTGAAACTCAAAATTAATTTAGGCGTGAGAACTAGGCAAAGCATTGTAACTTTATGTGTGGCAACTGGCCTCAGCCTCCCGCTTCTTCATTCTAGCTTATTTCTGATTGTAGATGTCAAGCAGCTCACTCATTAGCTACCCATCTATTTTGCCCCTAGTGATGCCATATTGTATTAACAATCTCCATAACTCCCTGAAAGTCAAGCCCCCTTGACTACTCCAATCTTGTGTGTCCCCTGCTTTTGTCTGTTAAGCCCTGCCACTTAGCCTCAATTATTCAGGGTCTCATCATGCTCATGAATACTAATCAGACCTGTTCTGGGAGCCCCTCTCCATCCAACTGCCCGTCATTCTGAGATGAGCTGCCACTGAACTTAAGGATGCTGCTGCCCTCACCAATTGATTCCTGTTGGCTGAAGGACTCCCTGTGACCTCCCATGAAGCATAACATTTAATGAGGCTTCTGGCCCTACATGTCATGCATTCCATCACGCCCACATTCCTGAGCCTTTTGCTTCTGCCAGGCAACCCAGGCATTTCCACTTTGCTCGGCCAGGGTCATCACTTATTCCTGGCTTCGAAGAGCCACTCTTAGCAGAAAGTTTGTTCTGTTTTCTGGGGTCCTTACCAGGGTGTAAAATCAAATGTCTCAAAAAAAGTGCTTCCAAGTCCATTGTTCTTATTCAGTCTTTCACTCTGGCTTCCTTGATCAAGCACCCTCAAACCTAACCCCAGGGGTGATCCCTTGGCTACTGTTTGTACATTGTAGCATATTCCTGAAACCCCTTCAGTTTATAAACTCATGTCTCCCTCATCAGCCCAGCATGTCTCCAGTTAGACTGTGCTAGAATTCAGTCATAGTTTTCAGCTTTATAATCAGGATAGGCAGGAGGGGCAACTCTTGAGAAGGTCACCTGTCATCTTGCAAAGGAGAGGCTGCTCTGTAGCTTTTTCCTGTGGGGGAGCAGTACTAGCTTTTACTAGGGAGGGACAGACTTCTCCCTTTTGCAAATTCTGAGGGTCAGAGGAGTCTGAAAAGCCACAATTCTCAGGGATATTGTCAAAGTAAAAATTGCACTGGAAGGCAAAGAAGACTTTATTCAAAGCTGCTAAAACAAAAGAGAGAGGTCGTCTGAAGTCAACTCTATTGAAACAAACGGAAGGAGGAATTTTCAGAACTGGGGTGATCTATTGGAAAAGTGCTGAAGGACATGGGGTGGGGGTTGGGCAGTTGATCAGTGAGATGTGCTAATCCTGAGTTTGCAAATGTTTTTTCTCAATTATTAGGCCATCCATGTTTGCTAATTGGTGCGCATAAATGTTAGGCTCCCATTCGCACACAGAAACTGAAAGATAGGTACACTATCTTTCCTCGAAATTATATGTCAAAAGAGTGGCTTCTAAGTCCTCAAGAAAGACTTTCCTGGATTATGACAGGACCTCAGGGGCTTTAAAGCCATCCCCGTCAGCGTTGATTCAGGTGTTCCAGTTCTATCTGGTAGGGTTCCAGAGATCCTAACCACAGCCCTAACCTTAAGGGAAACCTGTACTGTCTTTGCTGAACATTAAAATGTCTCTGGAGCCTCTGTAGTTCTCACTATGAAATCCCGAGTCTGCTTCTCAACAACTATCAGCTCTTCCATTGCAGGAAGTAAAGGCTTCTTCCTAAACTACCATAAAGGGCCTCTGGCTATCACAGCTAACTTTACAAATTTGTCAACTTCCTTATCATTTATCATTATACCTCTATAAAGCAACAATTCAACTTAGTAGTAAATATCAGTTCTGCTGTCCTTATAGGCATTGTTCACTCTGTGTCTTTCAAATGCCTTGATCCTCACACCAAGGACATTCCTCTCCCTGGGAACTTTTCCTAAGTCATCACTCCTGAAATCAGCAGCAATTGGGCTGCCACCTTATTCAGAAATTATCTATGCTTTGCATTTCAGATGATGTATTTCCTTTTTAAGTGTTAAATATTCTTTATTTGATATTACACATACACCACACTAAAATGCCTTTCAATAAGTACAAGAAACTTTTTTTTTTTCAGACAGAGTCTTGTTCTGTTGCCCAGGCTGGAGGTCAGTGGTGTGCGATCTCGGCTCACTGCAACCTCCACCTCCTGGGTTCAAGCGATTCTCCTGCCTCAGCCTGCCAGGTAGCTGGGATTACAGGCATGTGCTAACACACTTGGCTAATTTTTGTATTTTTAGTAGAGATGAGGTTTCACCATATTGGCCAGGCTGATCTTGAACTCCTGACCTCAAGTGATCCACCCACTTCAGCCTCCCAAACTGCTAGGACTACAGGCATGAGCCACCACACCTGGCCAAGGAACCATTTTAGATACAGGAAATTCTAATTAGGTTGATATAGTTAAAACCAAAAAGATAAAGTAGACTTTGCCACCTTATCTTCAGCCCAGCCTTTAGGAGGCAAATAACACAAAACACAAATGAGTCTTGCTTGGTTCTGAGAAAGAGGGGGGATTTCCCCAGTATTTAAATATAGTCACATAACAAGTTATATACATCTAAATATAAAACCAATCTCTAATAGGTTTTAAGATGGCATGCACCATCTTTGTGGAAAGTTGAACATTATTGACAAAGTCCAATCATATCTTTAGAAGACGAAAACAGTGATAGCATTTACTGAATCAGAATTACTATTAACGTTCAAAAAACCAAACATATTAATTTAACCACAAGCCAGTCTTAGTTAAGTCAGGACTGCCCAAGAAAAATATTCTGTCAGTCATTCATGATCAGAATTCTGATGTATGAGATCTATTAAATCATGGTACACATAAAAAAAGTCACAAGACATACCACAGAAATACAAACTACCATCAGAGAATACTATAAACAACTCCACGCAAATAAACTAGAAAATCTAGAAGAAATGGATAAATTCCTGGACACATACACCCTGCCAAGACTAAACCAGGAAGAACTTCTGAACAAAAATCTTCTTGCCTTTCTCATCATCACCCATATTTAATTCTCTCTCATCGCTGGTGCTATGAAGATTTCTGTTCAAAAGCCAGACATCTTGCTAAGTCCAGTATGGTACCTTATTTGCCAACTAGAGAGTGAATGATCCAGTCTCCCCAACCCCCTTTTGTCACCTGTTTTCTCAGACCACTCTCTGTGTCAGTTTGGGTCCTCTGAGTAGACACCAGGACAGGATTGGATGTCCAAGGGATTTGCGGGTGTATTGCCTTTGAAGGAAGAGCCTTCAGACTGAGATGGAAACATCATGACTGTGAAGAATGAAAAGAAAAGGAAGGATTGGGAAGGAAGGACTCCTTCAGACTGCAGAACAGTTCTGAAAAACTCTTGGGCACACTAAGGTGGTGGAGGGCGCTTCAAAGAAAATGTGTTCATTAGAGGAAGTGTCACTTTGAGCAGGCATGGACTGGCTCTACCCTGCTGTGCTTGACCATTGTCTGGGAGCAGCTTATAGGACGTGTGGCCTCAGTGCTCAGGAGGGGAGCAGCTAGAAATTGTTGATCAACTACCCTCCCACAGGAGGTTTTTATGAAGATCTGAGCAGGGCATTTCCACAGCCATCACAGCATGTCATTTACAAGAGCTCTTTATAAAATATGAAAAAGTAGGATAGAGAAATCTAATGGCAATTAAAACTTAAGGCCATAGGGAAAAATGGGATTCAGTTTGGAATTAGAAATCAGTGCACCTCATATTCCATTCTATCTTGGAGAGCAATAAACATTATTTTCTTCCTAGTATGTTTTAAGTATAATTTTGGTTTCCTCAAATAGTCTATTTCTTATACCAAGTATGATATTGTATATGTGAAGTTTGCCCTTTTAAAAAATTTATACAAAGAGAATGCTAAAAATGCTGAGATAACTAGAATAACATTGGCCCAGTGCTTTCTTAGTTGATGGGTAAACAAGAAAAAGATAACTTTTTCACTAAATCATTTTGGATAGCTTGATGTTCTTTTAATGTGTAAGAAAAAAATGGTTTAGCCTGGTGTAAACATGCCTTTGATTTCTGAATTTTAATGTTGGCTTTTAATGATGGTGCAGCATACTCTTAGCAGTGCTTGAAATGCCTCTTTAGTACATACTTCAAAGGAATGCTCAGAGCTGCTGCCTCTGCATTTGTTTAGTACTCTCATAAAGTGGAATTTGAAAGTGTGTCTGCTCCCAGGGAAAAAAAAATCCCAGGACCTAGATACATTGATAGATGTAATTGAGATTGAAATTATTGTTTTCATTGAGGTCTAGGGTCTCAGTTCAAACATAGCTAGCCTATTGCCATTCTATTGGGTACTTTTTATGCTGTCTTCTGTTCTTTTTTTTTTCTATTTGTTAGTGTTGTCCTTCATCATCATCATCGCTACCATCAATAACATTATCAAAAATTACCATTAAAAGTATCACTTTGTCTTTAATATGTTAAGCATTATTGCTCAATGTGAGCTGAATGTTTTTAGTTTCCTTCCTATGCACAGTAGGAGAGAGTCAGGGCTGGAGGCCAAATACTTGTAGGTTAAAACTAAAAACTCAAACCCATAGTCCTCAGAAACATCAAGACCAAATGTTGGGGTCTTGAGTCAGGAGATGGGAGAGAGGAAGCGCTTATGGGAAATGTTTTATTCCAGTCATCGTGAAGTTCAGCCTATCTTAGACATGAAGACCCCTGACAAGCATTCACAGTAGAATATTTTTATGAAAGCTGTTCTGAGATCGAAGGGGCCAAGCAGTCTTGATGATGGGGGTTAATTCCTAAACATTTCAATCAGTTTCCCCATAGTCCCTGAATATTTTTGACATCTGGATGTTTGAAGTGCAAAATCTGTATTTCAAGACACTTACCTAAGGAGCAAAGTTCATTATTATTCAGTGGTGTTTTATTTACTGATGTTTAGAATTCATTCTTAAAAACTCTTATCAAGCTATAGGTACTTGCTCACTACAGTCACTTTTCTTCCCTAAGATACGCTGTTAACTTGGCATTTAAAAAAATTTTTTTTTTCTTCCCTCAGCTTCTGGACTCAATATCAATAAGGCAGCTAATGTTGATAAAAGAAGACACATTCTATGCATTTTAAAGAAAAATGCAATTTATTTTTAAAACCCCATTCCAGTGAATATTTTAAAATATTTTATTCAATAATTAATATCTCTCCAAAAATCCAGCTTACTGCTTCTCATTGTTCTTTCATATTAGCTTGAATTACTGATTACCTGAATATAGCACGCTGCTAAAGGAAAAGGTTGAAATAGTCTGAAAATTCCAGATCCATCTTTGCTTTTCTAGATATATTCTGCTAAAGCGTCTCCTGCTCCAGCATTTGTGAATCACGCCCTCTGCTGGAGCCCCGAGTTCAGTTGAACTGAGTTCAGTTTAATACTGAATGAGTATGCCTAGTGCACTAGAAAAACTCTTTAATCAATGATGACCCAGTTAACAGAGAAGATGCACAAAATCTGTGCCTAGCAGTCCCTCAGAAATGAGACCCTTTCTGCTGTGATCTATTTATGTTTTATTTCTTAAATATCTAATGAGGCTAAGTCAGATTTTTCTGACAGCTTTGGGTCCTCAGCTTTCTGCATTCATCATTTCCTGTCTGTAACGGCAAAATCTGTATTTAAAGTATTTTATTCTTTTATTTTCTTCAACCTATACAGATATATAGGTAGAAGATCTATATCCAATACAAATATACCCTTCTTATCTTTTCCCTCAAAATATTTTGCAGAGACCTTTGTCCTCCACAAAAGGGGACTTTATGCAAAGAGTGTAGTAGTGTAGTGGGATGGAAGAGAAGGTTCCCCTGTTTAAAAAAATATATTTGATATCAACCCAAATCAATGCTTTCTACCTTTCAACACCCCCAATATCCCACTCAGGCTGTTCTAAAAGGATCTACAAAGTAGTTCCTATAGGAAACAGAAATTGATCTGTTTGCAGTTTTTAAAAAATATCCTGATACTGTTATTCCTCTGCATCTTACATCAAAAAAGCACACAATTTCTATCAACATAAAGGATCATGTTTTAGAAAATCTGGATATACTAAGATCCATTTTTTTCCTTTCAAATCTGTATTAGTCTGGGTTCTCTAAACAGAAGCAATAGGAGATAGCTAGGTAGGTGATTGATTGACAGACAGATAAATAGATAGATAGGTAGATGGATAGATACACAGACATCCAGATAGATAAATTTGCCATAGGAGTTGGCTCACATAATTACGGAGGCTGAGAAGTCCAAAATTTGCAGTCAGCAAGCTGGAGACTCTGGAGAGCCGGCGGTATAGTTCCAGGTCGAGTTTGAAGGCCTGAGAACCAGGTGAGCAGATGATGTAAGTTCCTGTCTGATTTTGAAGGCCTGAGGACCAAGAGAGATGATGGCATAAGTTTCCGTGTGAGTTCAAAAACAGAAATAGACCAATGTCCCCATTCAAAGACAGAGAGAAAGAATTCTTTCTTACTCAGCCTTTTATTCTACTCAGGTCTTTCAGCAGATTTGGATGAGGCCCAGCCACATTGGGAAGGGCAATCTGCTTTACTCAGTTTACTAGTTCAAATGTTAATTTCATCCAGAAACATCCTCACAGACACACCCAGAAATTATGATTTTTCTGGGTACCCCTTGGCCCAGTCAAGTTGACACAAAAGTTCAACCATCACAAATCTACTCCTTGCCAGTTTGGCACTCATATGCATCTTCTTAAACATATTTTATCTCCAAATAAAGAAAATAACAAATTCGTAATTCCAACTAATGTGATAAAACTACCGTGCATAGAACTGAAAATGCATTAACCCCTTCCCCAGGAGAGGAGGCAAAGTCCTTGAGGGGTGTTTACTCTTATCCTTGATATCCTATAACTTAAGTACTGAGATGTAAAATTGACAATACTTAAATACTATGATATAGCTGGGCATGGTGGCTCCCACCTGTAATCCCAGCACTTTGGGAGGCTGAGGCAGGCAGATCACTTGAGGTCAGGAGTTCAAGATCAGCGTGGCCAACATGGTGAAACCCCATCGCTACTAAAAATACAAAATTAGCCGGGCATGGTGACACATGCCTGTAATTCCAGCTATTCAGGAGGTTGAGGCAGGAGAATCACTTGAACCCAGGAGACAGAGGTTTCAGTGAGCCGAGATGGCACCATTGCACTCCAGCCTGGGCAACAAGAGTGAAACTCTGTCTCTAAATAAATAAATAAATAATATGATATAAAGTCAATACATGTTATGTTACATGAAAAGAGAACAGGAAACGAAAGAAAACAAAGGGACGTATATAGCCTGCTGGCAGCAGATCTTAGACTTCCCAGCTTCCATAATTGTATGAGTCAATTTCTTATGGTAAATCTAGGTATCTATCTATTTATCATTTATCTATCTATGCACACACACACACACACACCTATTCAGAACAAGCTAAGGAGGAAATACTCCTAATTTCCATAACTGGTCACATGGTCCTAGCTGCTATTTATAACTATCTTCTCCCACTACTCATTCTGTATTTCCTTGGCCTTCAGCAAACACCTCAGCTGGGTGTGGTTCTTTATCTGGTAGATGACCAAAACCTGTATTCCTGAATGACAGGCTGTTAGCGATCCTGTCTAGATTGGGTTGTTGTCATTTTCCATTGATCTTAATCATCCTTAGGGATCTCCTGTGTTCCAGGAATCTTCTTCCTTACCTCCATTGTGTAGCAGTTCAATTTCCCATTGGTAGTCAGGATCACTCACCCCTGCCAGCACAGTAAATCCCTTATTTTCCTGTTGATTTAGAGACATGAGGAGTCCAAAGTTGCTGGACAGCAGTCTTAACTTCCAGTTCAATGGAATCATGTTGGGTCTCCTAATGGAAGCGTTCCTCCCTTTGGAACTAAGACCTCTAGGTCAGCAAAGCATAAGGTGGTAGGAACAGGAAGCAAAAATTTTGCTAATGGGTCACTAGGAGTAATAGTGAGTGGTTCCACTCTGATTTCCATTCCTTGATTCCTGACCCATAAATCCTGGCTATAGGAGAAGCAGCACAATATGCTGGAAGATAATTCAGACATACACAGTTTTATGGAGAACTTCGCCTCAGCCCTGCAAGGTATTGTTACATAGCTGGTGCTGTAGCTGAGTCTTCAAAAGGCCATTCCACCATTCTATCAAACCAGCTGCATCAGAAGCAATCCTGTGTCTAACACCATGATGCTGGATATGGCATTCTCGAAATCTATGGATGGTAGTTTTTGCAGACGCATTGTATGCAGAAAAGGCAAATTCATATCTACACTGTCTATTTCAGTAAGAACAAAATGATATTCCCTCCATGGCAGAAGTGGTCCAATATAATCAACCTAGCACCAGGTAGCTGGCTGATCACCAGCAGTGAATGGTGGACTCTGTTGGTCTCTGCTGCTAACAGATTAGGCACTCAGCAAAGGCCACAATCAGGTCAGCCTTGGTGAATGAAAGTCCATGTTACTAAGCTTATGCATAATCTCCATCCCTGCCACCATGGCAACTTTGTTCATAAGCCCATTGAGTAGTGTTGGGGGAAAGAGCTAACTGGTATCCACAGAAGAGGACATCTCATTTACTTGATTATCAAAACTCTTCTCTGCTGATGTCACCCTTTGGTGAGCATTCACATGTGACATAAATACTTTCACATTTTGATGTCTCTCGGCAAGATTTTCTTGTCACCAATTTTCTAAACATGTTCCCTCCAGGTCCCTGACCATTCAGCTAACCCATTTACCACAGTTCATGAGTTGGTACATAATCCCATTGCTGGCTATTTCTCCTTCCAAGCAGAGTAAACAACCAGGTGCACTTTTCAAAGTTTTTCCCACTGAGAGGATTTCTCTTCACGACTGTCCTTCAGGGATGTCCCAGAAAGGGGCTGTAGTGCTGCCGCTGTCCACTTTCAAGTGCTGCCAGCATATCATGCAGAACTATCTGTAAAACAGACCTGAATGTCCGTTTCCTCTGTTAGCTGATCCTAGGGAACTCCCTATGAGGCCATAGGTGCAGGCTGGGAGAGAGAAGCCAATGTAGCAGAAGTAGAGACCACAGACAATTGAGTCACTTACTCATGTAACTTGCGATTTCAGGGCCTGCTCAGGCCTATCAAAATCTATATCACTTCCACTTCATGATGAAGTGATGCCGTGCACACCCAACTTTATCGCTTGGCAGATCAGATAACCCGAAGTTTATGATGAGCAGCTCAGGTCCCATGGTAACTTGGTGGCCCATGGTTTAGCATTCGGTCTCTACTAAGGCCCAATAGCAGGCCAAGAGCGTTTCTAAAAACAAAAGAGAGAGAGAGTAATTTTCTGTGGAGGATGGCAAGACTTTTTCCAAAATCCTAAGGGTCTGTATTGAAATTCACATGTATCATGCCTATCTGCCACTGACCCTTCAAGAACTTTAATCTGCTGGATTGTATGGCTCAAGCAGCAGAGCAGCTTGTACATTAGTAGCCTGAACCTACTGCAGAACTCCCTCTTGCTCTGGGCCCCACTCAAAATTAGCAGCTTTTACAGTCACCTGATATGGGTTGGAATGACGCACCCAAATGAGTAGTATGTTAACTCCAAAATCTAAAGAGGCCCACTAGGCAGTGTCTCTTTTTCTCGTTGTGGAAGCAGCCACATGCAACAACATATCCTTCACCTTAAAGGAGTTATCCTGTCATGCCCCATATCACTGGGCCCCTTAAATGTTCACTGATGCAGAAAGCCCCTGAAATTTTGTTGGAATCATTTCCCATCCTCTGATACTCAAATGTCTTCCCATTCTCTGATACACAAAGAAGACTAGAGTAGTTGCAACCTCTTGCTCCCCAGGTCCAATCAACATAATGTCATCAATGTAATGGACCAGTGTAATATCTTGTGAAAGGGAAAGGCAATTCAGATCCCTGCAAACTAAATTATGAAATAAGCCTGAAGAGTTGCTATACCCCTGATATAGGAGAGTGAAAGGGTATCGACTTGACAGTGAAAAGCAAATTGCTTCTGGTGGTCCTTATTTGCAGGTATGAAGAAAAAAGTACTTGTCAGATCATTAGCTGCATACTAGGTACCAGGGTATGTATTGATTTGCTCAAGCAATGAAACCACATCTGATACAGCAGCTACAATTAGAGCTACTGCTTGGTTAAGCTTGTGATAATTCACTCTAATTTTCCAAGATTCATCTGTCTGCTACACAGGATAAACAGGTGAGTTGAATGAGAATGTGATAGAAGTCACCACGCCTGCACCTTTCAGGTCCTTGGTGGTAGCACTAATCAAGCTTTCCAGGGATGGAATACTGTTTATTGTTTACTATTTTCCCAGGTAAACACAGTTCTAGTGGCTTCCACTTGGCCTTCCCCAACATAATAATCCCTCACTCCACAGTCAAGGAACTAATGTGGGATTTCTGCCAGCTGCGGAGAATATATATGTCAATTATGCATTCTGGAGCTTGGGAAATAACCACAGGATGGGTTGAGAGACCCACTGGGCCCAATGTAAGATGGATCTGCTAAAACTTCTATGATCACCTGACCTCCGTCAGGCGATACTCTAACAGGGGGACCACCGTGATATTTTGGATTTTCTAGAACTATTGTCATTTTAGAGCCAGTGTCCAGTAATCCCTGAGAGGTCTGATTACTTCCTTTTTCTCCATGCACTATTACCTTGTTAAAAGGCCATAGGTCCCTTTGGAAAAGGCTGCAAGAAAGATTAACAGTAAACATTTTTGGTAGTGTACCAGAATCGTTCCTCAAGGGGATCCAATCTCCCTTTCATTCAGAGGGTTCTGGGTCTGCAAATAGCTCATCTGGGAATTGATTGAGGGACCATAACTCTGCTTATGTAATCCAGGTTAGATTTTTGTCCATTTGACCTAAAAATATTCTGCTTATATAGGTCATGTAAGAATTAGTAGGCTTCCGATCTGTTTCACTTCTAGGAACACCAGGATTCACTAGCAAACACCTTAGGTCTGTGTGAGTCACACTATTCTGATTGCTGCTTTGACTCTGCTGTCCATTACAATAATTATATGCATTTTGCTTTTGGTGGTTGAGTGCCACCACTTGGCCCCTGCCACCTTGGGATCGAATTACTCCCGTTGCAATTACTCCCGTTGCATTGATCCAATGTAGTGACTGCAGTCCTCACTATAAAGCTTGGCCTACAGGTAAGAGTGATCACAGAACTCTTAAAAATGCTTCCCTCTCCCCCACCTCACAGATTTATTTCTCATAGTAGTGGTGAAAAGTATGTCCTCCAGACGCTCCCAGTGTGGGTATAAGTAGGTCTTAAAAGGTAAATTCTGTCTAACATTCTAGTCTTCCTAAGCTTTGACTCCTTTCCTCTACATTAAATCAAGGCAGATTCAGCACTTCTAATTCACTTACGGTAGGCCACCTTTTGGTCCATGTTTCAGTTCACCAACCCAAGAGTTAGAAGCCCCTCCAAACTTCCTGAGCTGCAACCTTAAAGGCAGAATCTCCACTTAGTGAGCCCATATCAATAAATTTGGAGCTGGGCATTTTGGCACACACCTATAGTTCTAGCTACTTGCCAGGCTGAGGCAGGAGACTCTCTTGAACTCAGAAGTTCAAATCCAGCCTAGGCAACATAGTGAAACCCTATCTCAAAAATAAATAAATAAATACATAAATAAATAAGTTTGGCCTGGTTCCACTTTATTTTCCTTCTATCGTTATCCTATACCCTCAATATCCATTTCCATATTTTTCCCCAGATTTCTGTCTGTGTAAATTAGAAAATTCAACTAGTTCTTTTGGAGTGCAGCACACTTTCTCATGAGTCACACTTTGTACCTCACCTTTAGGGGCCTGCTGGGACTTTAGTTTAGTGAAAGGTCTAAAAGCGTAAAAGGGTCATGGGGTGGGTCCTAAGGAGAATCATTGCTGCATGGCCACTGTCTCAAGGGAGGCCATTCTGTAATAAATTTCTCAGCCAATGCAGACTTAATGCTCTCAACCAGGGATGGAGAGGCCACTGCCACTGAGTGTGCAGAAATTGCTACCACTAGGGGTGGAAAAGCTGCTTATATGATAGCGGGAAGGCCACATCCACTGGCAAAGAGGACTCATTAGAATTTAAATATTTGGTGGAAGGGTTTTGTCTGGGAAATCACTTCCCTGAATTCCTTAGAAGTTTGTCCAACATTAGGCCTGTTTTCAAATGGCTTATGGAAATAACAGACCAAATAACTGTCTCCTGGGGACATCTGAATCAACATGACCCTACAGTGTCCATTATGCCATTCCTACTACATTTGGTAAGAACCCTACTGCTGCATATTTTGTCTCCTCAAGCTTAGTGTGTTTATGTTTTTCATTGGAAGAACAAAATGACTGTCTCTGATTTTATCCCTATAACTAGAAAGTTAGTCCCTAATCAAACTAATAACACAAGTTTTCTTTGACTCTTTAGACTGAATCTGACCTTTTAATTTTTCCTACCATTCCATATTTTTCCTACATAGTATTTATTACAGTTGATCATTCCATAGTAATATAATTATTAATGTCTCTCACCCAATCAGCCTGTAAGCTCTGTGAGGGCAGGATCAGGACTCTTGCTCAATACATATCTTCAACATCTATTACGGTACCAGGTGTGTATCTCTCAAAGTATAAGACATAAAAAATGAAGTAGCATAGACTTCATTCAAATATGACTGGCTTAGTTAAATTTTACTGAAAGTCAAATCCTTTTTACTCCTCTCTCCTTTCCTAAAGTAGAAAGGAAAGGAGGCCTATGGCCAAGGCCACTGTAGCTGGGAATGTGCTGGTCACACCTGAAGCCAGTATGACACTGGATCTTGCCAAAGGCTCATGACAACTGCTGCCTGGCTGCTGGTGATGTTTATTCAAGGCCCAGGGGCTCTTTAATCAGCAGATGATGGATCCTGTCAGGACTGGGTTCTTTCCTTCAGGGCAGTGGGTTCTCTCCTGACCCAGGGTAGGTCTAGAAATGACATCCAGGAGCAACGTCCTGGAATGGGGGCCTGCTTGGTGCTTTATTTTACTGTGGTTGAACTGGTATCCAAGTTGCAAGACAAAGTCCTCTTTACTCTTTCCTCAAGGAGAATCACTGGAGGCCAGGAGTTCAAAACCAGTCTGGGCAACATAGTGAGACCCATCTCTACAAATTTTGTTTAAAAATTAGCCAGGCATGGTGGCACATGCCTGTAGTCCCAGCTAATTGGGAGGCTGAGGCGGGAGGATTGCTTGAGCCTAGAAATTTGAGGTTAGCGTAATATATATGATTGCACCATTCCACTCCAGTGTGGGCAACAGAGTGAGACCCCGCCTCTAAAATAACTAAATATATAAGTCCTTTACTGTAGATGGCAGAAGATATGATGCATATATATCTGTAGGTGAGGGGTGGTATAAAAAGTTGTAGAACTACACATTTGTTGACTACAAGTTTCTCAAGGAAATAAAAGAGCAGAGAGAGGTGGAGAGTAATGGACATTTCTGTAGGAGACAGGAACAGGGATATGAACAGAGTGGTGTTCTTTCAAAGCAATTGCCCAAAACGATGATTCACACTGATAATCCCAGCACATTGAGAGGCCAAGGTGGAAGGATTACTTGGGGCCAGGACTTCGAGACCAGCCTGATCAACATAGCTAGATCCTGTCTCTACAGAAAAATAAAATAAAATAAAACAATGCCCAAAAGAATGAAGGAAATAATTGAGCGAAGCCAAATAAAAATTGACTAGTGATTCTGGGTCCCAATGATGTCACCAAAAGTTTATAAAAACTATGAAATTTACTTTTTTATTCATTCATTCATTCAATAAAATTTACTATTTTATTCATTCATTTCCATTCATAAAAACTATGAACTTTTGGTGGCATCACTTCACATTTGTTTTCTGATTTTTTTTCTGTTGGTGTTTTAATAGTCAATTAGGTTTACAAGCTGAGAAGGCAGATTTGGGGAATGATTTATTGGTAGCACTTAGTAGATTGGTTGCATAGAAGGATAATGAGTTTGGAACTTGAAAATACTGATGGCAAACAGTTCCTATTACTGGCTATGATACTTTTCTTTCTTAGAAGTAACCTCTCCCATCTCCAAAATCTCATAACAGTTTATATTATGTATTATAGTCATTCCAATGCTTGTTTTTGTATCATTATTCCATAAGCCCATTGAGGATCATAATTCTAGTGTACAATTGATCAATATGTACAGATGCCTTGTTGTGTTACAATATAAAAATTTGTAATAATCATTGATTTTTAAATATTGTTGACTTTTTTTTAAATGGAGTCTCACTCTGTTGCCCAGGCTGGAGTGCTGTGGCACGATCTTGGCTCACTGCAAGCTCCGACTCTCTGGTCCAAGCGATTCTCCTGCCTCAGTCTCCTGAGTAGCTAGGACTACAGGCACGTGCCACCACGCTCAGCTAATTTTTGTATTTTTAGTAGAGATGGGGTTTCACCATGTTGGCCAGGATGGTCTCGATCTCTTGACCTCAGGTGATCCACCTGCCTCAGCCTCCCAAAGTGCTGGGATTATGGGCGTGAGCCACCGTGCCAGGCCCACCATAGCCAAAGATCTTTAATGTCCCTGTTTTGTTCAATCCTTCAACATTCTTTTATTGATTGATTGATTAATTGATTGATTTTGAGATGGAGTTTCGCTCTTGTCACCCAAGCTGGAGTGCAATGGCACGATCTCGGCTCACTGCAACATCTACCTCCCTGGTTCAAGGGATTCTCCTGCCTCAGCCTCCTGAGTAGCTGGGATTACAGGCGACTTCCACCATGCCCAGCTAATTTTTGTATTTTAAGTTGAGACGAGGTTTCACCATGTTGGCCAGGCTGGTCTCGAGCTCCTGACCTCAGGTGATCCACCCAGCTCGGCCTCCCAAAGTGCTGGGATTACCGTTGTGAGCCACAGCACTCAGCCCAACATTCTATTTTTTAAAGACACATTTTTTAAAAACAGGAAAATTGTTACAAATTATATTAGTCTAAGCACTATCATAGTTCTCTAAGTTTAAAGAACTACCTATTAAGAAATGTTCCCCTTCTCCATGTTATTCAGGAGTAATTTCCTTCTAATTGCTAGCATGGTGAAGTAGACTAAGGAAGCCATTATTGGTCTATATATTAATAGAGTGATATTTGAATACCTGTGGGTGAGAATTGAGTAGGGGATACTTTGACATGCTCAGAGGAGTTTCATTAAACGCAAAATAAGAAAATGCTGAGAAGCTTGTTAGCAATTAATTATTTTATACCAAACGGCTTTTTAAAGTTAATTTCAGCTGGCCAATGCTGCTAACTTGAAGCTGGTAAGTAGTAAAATCTACATTTGAACTGATGAAATTTGATAAGAAAGAAATAATTCAGTGCACCATTGACAGTTCACATCAATGTGTTTCACATTAATGGCAGATCGGATAAATGTCTGATTTTTGAATATTCATTTTGAACAATGAAATTGAAATAAAGTAAAATCTTCATGAAATTTGTGCTTTAATTTTAAATCAATAATTCCATCATCTTGAAAACTGTCAAGGAGAGACAATGGATATGAGAGGAACGGGACATAGAAAGACAAGATTTCACGTAAAATTAGTCTTAAATATTTCTCTAAGTGGATTCTTGAAATACACATAAATGATTTTAGGAATTTGAATTCTATGTATAAAGTTCAAATCTACAAATAAAGTTATGATGAACTTCGACTGGCTAACACATGTTCAATGTTCTACCTAAGTTGAGTATCTGAGACACAGTGGAGGTTGCCTCTAACTCGAACTCTTAGTGCCCTGATCATGTTGACTTTTCAAAGCTCAAATTTGGCTTACTCAGTTCTCTGAGGTCTCCCGAGAAACGAATGCACCTGGCAAATCATTACCTTGGCAGCATCCTGCCTGTGAAAGATTTGCAATTCTCAAGTTAGTATTTTATTTCTTAATTTTACTTCCTTGTTTAAACATCTACTTTTTTATTTATTCATTCATTTACATTTATTGGCCAATATTTGTGAAGCTATTTTCATTTCTTCACTTGTATAAATAATTTTTGATCCCATGATCCCCAGGGGAGTCAGGTACTGTTGTCTTTGCTTTATAGCCCTTTGCCACATGGTGGCAGTATAACTCTTTGAAAGCAAAAAACTTCCAAAGTTTATTTCAAGATTCATGCAAACACAAAACGTAAGTACAACATACTCTTGTTTTACGATTCAACTTCTCTACAGCTTTAATAACTTTAGAAATTTTCCACTGTGAATAAATATTTCTTAAGTGACTATTTAAGAATTCTGTAAGAATGACGATGTTGACATAGCAATAATCACACTAATATTATCTAAGCCCTTATTTTGTGCTAGATATTGTACTAGGTGTTTTATCAGCATTGACTCAATGTTCACCACCCTATCTTTACTTAGGTGCAATCATTGTTACCCTTTTTACAGATGAGAAAATCAAGACAAATTAGTGAAGGTACTTATTCAAAGTTAGAAGTATTAGAAAAGGGGTTCTTATTTATCTTGCCTTTTAAGATTGTGTCTTATGCTATATTTTATATTTGAATTAGAGTTGTGCTTTATAAATTAATATGACAATAATCTCCAGGGGGTACATTTTACAAAAACAACATTTTGAGACTCCTTCTTTGAAGATTCTAATTTAGCAGGTCTGGAACATGGCCTAGCAAACTATATTTTGAGGAAATGCCCCTTAAGATCCTTATCAACAAACAAGCTTTAAAACTACTGATTTACTGCTGCCTTTAGATTTAACTGATCTATTTATCACCTATTTCCGGAACTGTGCTTTTTAATTCAAGATTTAAAAATCAAGATCACAAAATCAAAATAATGTGAACTCAGGCTCTCCAATACTATGTGATGTCCCAAATGTTAAGGATTCAGGTGAGTAATGTATTGTAGAAAGGGTGATATGCCTGTGTATTTTATGCTCTACCATAAAAATGTCCCAGTAAAATTTATACTACACAATAAAGTGAAATCAGATGCAAAAGCTTTATCAATTTAAAAGTGTTTAAAATATCTAGTGGGTATTTTAATGGCATGTAAAAACTATTAACAGTTCAGATGTCATATAGCAATAGTGACTTAATAAAATCTCTTCTAAAATTATGACCTCTTACAAAGCATGTAATACTTTGACTCACTGATTTTGTAACCCTGAAGTAAAAGATAAACAAAGTGTCAAAATCAATTGACAACAGCTAGCAGAATATTTGTCCTTTAGGTCTAAAATATTTATAGTGCCATTTGTATTTAGATCCCTTTTCTCTTAGACGACGAATATTTTTGCTTTTCTCTCTTTTTAGAATAAAAATTCTCTTCTATCTTAGATTCTCGTCTCCATCATCACCTCAAAAGCCTCTAACTGTATTACAATTTCCTGAAGAAAGATATTTCATTATTTCTGTAACTGATAAGATTTAAGTACATGATGGAGTAGAAAATAATATTAATGATATAGTAAAGCATTTGTAAAGCATAATAAAATTTACTTATTACAATGCGGTTGCATAATAGGCTATTATAACAACATATTTTTAAAGCAAAACACTTTTGCCTTCTTTTTAAGGTGAAGACATTGAAACCTAGACTCACAGTGTTGACCTAAGTTCACAATTGGACAGAGCTGGGTCTGAACGCAGGGTTCCTGACTCCCAGAACAGTGCTCCTCACTTACCCAAATGACTGGCAGAATTGACCCTTTATGGCTCAATCAGTCAGTGAACAAGAAACACATTTGAAAATAAACCCCACACTGGCCTGAGAAGATTTATTATAAAGCGATTTTCCAATAGAAAGACGATACCAAAAAATGTGTCACAAAAATTGAGGTGAAGTGAAGAGAATGATCAACCAATAAATTACGTTAATTTTTTATTGTAATTGCACTAAATATTTTGAGGTATTCTTATTGCTATCATTAAGTGAGCATTAGTATTATACTTTCACAAACTAGAATGATGGCTGCTTATAGTTTCTTCAAGCTCTGAAATTTTTTTTTTTAATTCTTTGGCTTTGATAAAACCTAAAAAGACAGAGCCCTAATCCTGAAAATCTGCCTTCCGATGCCTAGTTGGGGTCGGTCGGGTTATCAGTGTGAAGGCCATCACTCCCTTATTGATTATCTTTGATTGTTTCTCATGTTATTGTTTTAACAGCCTTTAAATTATTTGATTGGTTAATACCACAGTACTTCCAAGGCTATCCATAATTTCTGCTCCTTTTTTTTTTTGAGATGGAGTCTCGCTGTCGCCCAGGCTGGAGTGCAGTGACGCCATCTGGGCTCGCTGCAAGCTCTGCCTCCCGGGTTCACGCGATTCTCCTGCCTCGGCCTCCCGAGTAGCTGGGACTACAGGCGCCCGCCACCACGCCCAGCTAATTTTTTGTATTTTTAGTAGAGACGGGGTTTCACCGTGTTAGCCAGGATGGTCTCGATCTCCTGACCTCGTGATCCGCCCACCTCGGCCTCCCAAAGAGCTGGGATTACAGGAGTGAGCCACCGAGCCTGGCCAATTTCTGCTTCTTTTATATCAATTTGACAAATATTTGTAAACTCTCTTATTTGCTATACCAAGAAATGCCACTAGATGACACTAAGTGACTAAATTCCTGAATCACTAGACAACCCTAAATTGGGAAGTAGCCAACATTAATGGAGATTCTGCAATGTGAGAAATCTGTGCTAAGACTGAAGTTCTGTTTGTATACGCGTTTCAATTACCCTTTACTTTTAGAGTTCGGTAGTGTATTTATTGAAAGTTTAACCCAAGACTGAATTTTTTAAATTAATTTTTTCATGTACTTTTTATAATTCCAAATGAGATCTGTTTATCATAATATATTTAATAATACAAATGCATTTTTGACCATTATTATGCATAATAAGAAATATCAAAATATTTTCCATATTCATTTGGCTATTTCTATTCGTGGAAGTGATTTTTGAAAAGAGAAATTTGATGAAATAAGTCATTGTGAATTCTAGAATAAAATACCTGAAGAAATCACTTTGTGACGTGTGACATCTGCTGCTCTGCTGTTCTCTTGCTCACTCTGCTCCGGCCACGCTGGCTTTCTTCCATGTTTTCTGACATGCTAGAGACACTGGCCTTGAGCATTTGTTGTGGCTGTTCCTTCTGAGTGAAAACCTCTCCTTTGAGATGTTTTGGTAAACTCCGCCTTATCAAGGCCCAGCCATTGTAAAACAGTAACATCTTCCCCACCATCCCCTCCACCACCCCTCATTCCTCTCACATTTTCTACTTTTTCCATTTTACATAGTACCTGTCACTTCCTAACATGTCACCTAGTTCAATTATTTATTCTATTCAATATATATTGTCTGGCTTCACCTATTAGAATGTAATCTTCACGAGACAGGAATCATTTCTTTACAGACAGATCACAAGCACCTTGAAAAGGGACTGGTGTGTAATAGACACTCAATCATATCTGTCGAATTTATTTGACTTGGAATCAGTCAAGTATGTATTGCGTACCTACTACGATATGTCTAGCTCTGATACAGAGTGGGAAAAAAAGAGGTTATTTCTTCCAGTGAACTACAGCAGAGTTAATTGCTTCAAATTTGTGACTTGAGTTATACATATCTGTTCTTGGCATTTGATGTGCCCTAAATTGATGGTCAATAAAAACCTCCAGTTATATGATACTTTGCATTGGCCCCATAACCATAATACATATATAGTTTACACTTTATATACCTGCAGTTATTTTCTGATAAGACTAGAGAGGGAAGAAATTGTCTTTCTGTGTTTGCCCAGCAAGTGGAAAAGAAAGATTCCAAAGGAGAAGCAGCACGGGAGTTGGTTAGAACTGAAAGCTGCAAGAACAGAAAGATGAGTTCCTACCATGTTGACTTGCCAATGAGAAGACAGAACTTCGACCTTATCACAAGGCAATGCATTTCAAAAGATTTTTATTCCTGTCTAGGATTTTTTAAAAGGAGTTTTTAATTGGTAGGAATGTTTCCATATTATCAAATAGGCTATTTCAATATTGGAAAAATTGTAGGTATAGATATAACCACAAGATAGAGAATGTGAGGCTGTTAAATAGTACAACTTTGGCTGGGCGCGGTGGCTCACGCCTGTAATACCAACACTTTGGGAGGCCGAGGTGGGCAGATCACCTGAGGTCAGGAGTTTGAGACCAGCCTGACCAACATGG
Organism: Pongo abelii; assembly: GCF_028885655.2. Taxonomy (NCBI): domain Eukaryota; kingdom Metazoa; phylum Chordata; class Mammalia; order Primates; family Hominidae; genus Pongo; species Pongo abelii. The sequence goes on from NC_071991.2 coordinate 93,793,135, forward strand.
AGAAACCCTGTCTCTACTAAAACTGCAAAATTAGCCGTGTGTGGTGGCACATGCCTATAATCCCAGCTACTCAGGAGGCTGAGGCAGGAGAATCGCTTGAACCTGGGAGCAGGAGGTTGCAGTGAGCAGAGACCATGCCATTGCACGCCAGCCTGGGCAAAAAGAGTGAAACTCTGTCTCAAAAAAAAAAAAAAAAAAAAGTAAAACTCTGAAATGCTATACCCAAAAAGTATTTTAATAATATTACTCGAAAGAGCCAGGACGTACACACTATGCCCAGAGAGGACTGTGTTCATCACTCAGGCCTGAGACTGAGATCTGTTCAAAAGGACTAAATTAAGAACTTCTTTGCATTTCCACTTGGAATGTTCTCATAGGATCTTATGATGAAAATAGAGAATGAGAGAAAGTGGAAAGAGCTATAAATGGACATTAAATATAGAGTAATTAGGGTTAGGCCAATCCTCCTTTACAGCAGAGCAAATAGCATCTGCATTTAAAGAGAAATTTGAACTATGCTGTTAAGCAGATCATCCCTACAAATAGCAACAAGGGCCATAATACAATAATATGGAACTTGAAACTAACCTTATTCCCTGCCCTTATGGTAAACAGTACTGAGACAAAACATACTGTTATGTCATAGTGTTAAACGATACTGGGGGCAAGTAAAAATAACTTACCTACCTGATCCAGGAAATATTTGCTCCTAGGAAATAACACTAAACAAATTAAAATAAAGGCATGTACCACATAATAGTGTTTCAGTCAAGGACAGATCACATATACGACAATAGTCTCATAAGATTATAATACTGTATTCTTCTTGTACCTTTTCTATGTTTCGAAACACAAATACTGACCATCTGCGTTACAATTTGCCTATAGTATTTAGTACAGTAACACTGTACAGGTCTGTAGCGTAGGAGCAATAGTCTATACCATTTAGCCTAGGTGTGTATAGCCTATACCACCTAGGTTGGTGTAAGTTCACTCTGACGTTCACACAATGACAAAATCACCTAACGATGCATTTCTTATAACATACCCTAGTAGCTGGCCAGGTGTGGTGGATGCTCATGCCTGTAATCCCAGAACTTTGGGAGGCCAAGGCAGGTGGATCACTTGAGGTCAGGAGTTCAAAATCAGCCTGGCCAACATGGTGAAACCCTGTCTCTACTAAAAATACAAAAATTAGCTGGGTGTGGTGGTGGGCGCCTGTAATCCCAGCCACTTGGGCGGCTGAGGCAGGAGACTTGCTTGAACCTGGGAGGCGGAAGTTGCAGTAAGCTGTGCCATTGCACTCTAGCCTGGGCAACAAGAGTGAAACGCGGTCTCAAAAAAAAAAAATTCCTGGTAGTTAAGCAATGCGTTACTTTACCTTAATTATCAAGACAAAAGTATTTGTTCATCAAAGCTAATTTCAGGATCTCCACCTAGTTGTACTCAAGTATCCCAAATTATTATGCCATTAAGGCTGCCCAGTCCCAACCAGTTCCTCACCTTGCAACACACACTTTAAAATCACTTACCAAGGACCTAAAGCCTCATAAATATCCTCCCCTAAATTCTACACTGTAAGACACCACTAAGATTCTGGCAAGCTAGAGTTCTACAGTAGACCTAATAAACTTAGTTTTGTTTGATAACAGGGTTGTTCTTTTTTTTTGGGGGGGTGGGGGCTTTTTGGAAGGTCAGTGGTCAACAGATAGAACTAGCTCAGCATTGAAAGACAAAGTGTCACCATCCAACAGCCTAAAGCCACCACAAATACAGCTACAATTGAGCAAAGTTGAGGAGGTTACTCACTGTAACAAAGGAAAATGCATACCAGTGGGAATTGTGGGTGTGTCTCAATAAAAAGACTGTTAAGAATGCATTATAAAACTTGGGCTTTTGTTAGGTGACCTGGGGACAGCTTGAAGGCAGTGGGGCTTTGTTATATATTGATTGTTTTCAGGAATTCAAGTTAATTCTACAATTGACCATTGTATCTGCTATCTATCATTGCATAACAAATTACCACACATTTAGTGGATTAAAACTGCACATTTATTTTACTATATCTGTGATTTGGGACTCTAGACACAGCTTAACTGCATCTTCTGCTTCAGGGTTTTTCAGGGTCTGCAAGCAACGTGTCAACTGCAGCTGTAGTCTCATCTCAAGGCTCTACTAGGGAAGGCTCAATTTCCATGCTCAGGAGATTTTTAGCAGAATTCAGCTCTTTCTGAGTTGTCATACTGAGAGCCTCAGGTCCTTACTGGCTGTCAGCTGGGGCTGCCCTCAGTTCCCTGCCACGTGGCCCTCTGCATACAGCAGCTTACTTAATCAAAGGCAGCAAGGCAGAGTGGGAGAGTAATAGTCAAGTAATAGTAATAGTCAAAAGTGTCTGCTGGCAAGATGGGAGTTAACAAGCTTACGCAGCATAGTCACAGCAGTGAAATCGCATCATCTTTACCATATTATTCTGGTTAAAAGCAAGCCAGAAATCCTGCGTATATTCAAGGGAAGGGGATTACACATAGGTGTGATGACTAGGAGGCGGGAATAATTTGGGTCACCTTGGAGTTTGCCTGCTACAGTATCATCTAGAGTGAGGGAAGAAGGGAACATGGCTAAAGCTGTGATTGGCAAAGGAGCCACACATATTAGCCAGCAGAGGAGGAGTTTGGTCATTTTTGGGTTTTGATAATATGCATGTTTTTGTCTGTTATTAGACATAATTATAGAGTCATCTTGTTTTAGTCTTTATCCATTACAGTCACAGATGTTGGTGGCATCTATGGTGTTGTCTGATGTTGTAGTCATAAAATTGTTTATGTTCAACAGAAGAGCAGACGCAAGGTCAACAGCCAGCAAGACCGAGGGCTAAGCGACGGTTCAACAACAGTTTTTAGCTGTCAGGGGCTGCTATCCTCTTTCTCATAATAAATAAGTGAGGATATATAGTTGAGGAATAACAAATCTTGGAAAACAAAGGAGAAAGAAAAAAAAATCAGACCATAGATAATTTTCTAGACAAGCAAGACTAATTATTAAAATCAATCCTTTAGTTAAAATGAATTTGAAAATGCTCTCAGGATTCTCATATATAATTTAGAGATTATCATGCATAAATTTATAAAAGCTGCCATTATTCATGAATATTGTTTTATTCAATGATCTGAGAGTATATATTCTTTTAAATTATTTTTTATTTGGTTTTCAAAAGTCCTAAGTTAAAAAGTAGTGAAAGATATTTGGAACAAAGGAACTTTACATTGTTACTAAACTAAGGTTTCTGTTGCCCAAAACTGGCATCATAGAAAATTCAACAAGCCTTTGTTACTATCTCAGAAAAAAATATTTAGAAAAAGGTTTGCATATGGATTTGCAAATAAATTGAAGATGTAATGATTTGAATATAATCGAATGAATGATGTAATGATGCCAATGGTAATGCCAGAGTTGTTGATTTAACCACAAAGTATAAAAGAGTTGTCATGGAAAGTGATTTGTGATTAGGTTAACGTTTTTAGGTTAAGCCTTTTTCTCCAATGTACAGTATTCAGATGCTGAAATTATGTTTGTTCGTCACTGACCATAATTATATACATTAAAAAGAGTCCCTGTGGAATCTACAACCTTGATATCAAGCTGTAATCACTGTTCCTATAGAGAAACCTTGACAAGAGAATATAATAATAAATAGCACCAGTAGTATTTCCAGGCAACCCATAGTCACAATGTCAAGAATTATTCCCCAGTAGGTTGTCTTTTTCAAGCTATTTGAAGCATTCCTGCTGATACTAAAGCTGTGTCCTTGAGTCTTTGACTACTTAATTTGTTCTACACTTTCTGAGTCAGATTAATCCTTCTACAAAGAAATCAACTTTGCTTCTTTCATTTGTTCATTAATCAGATTTTTTTCTTTTCTATTTACTGTTTTTGGAGTTTTTATCTCCTGTCATCCACACAATAGCCCAATGAGGAGTCAAAGGCAGAGTTCTCCCTTTACATTGTTTTTTCTCCTTTGCTGTCTGATTACCTGTTCTTCAGGTCTCAGAAGGAATGTTCCTAGCATTTTCACATCTTCCTTGAAAACACCTCTGCTCATCCCACAGTCCCCAATAGGTACTGTTTTGCTGCACAGTAGTGCCTTCTTATCTATGAGGAATACATTCTAAGACCTCCAGTGAATGCCTGAAACTGCAGATACTACCAAACCCTATAAACACTATGTTTTTTTTATCTGTCTGGTAACTAAGATGCTACTAAGTGACTAATCAAGCAGATATCATAGTATGGATTTGCTGGGCAAAGGAATGTTTCATATCCTGGGTAGAATGAAACAGGATGGTGTGAGAGGTCATCATGCTACTCAAAATGGCATGCAACTTAAAGCTTATAAATTGTTTATTTCTGGAATTTTACATTTAATATTTTCAGACCATGGTTGACCTCAGGTAACTGAATCTGCAGAAAGCAAAACTACAGAAAAGTGGAGACTCCTCTGGTTTTATAGTACCCTGCTCCTGCTTACATCAAAGCACTTACCACACTTTACTGATCTCTCTTTCCCTCTTCTAAGAAAAGTACCCAAAACTTGTAAACAAGCAAAAGAGATTGCAATGTTTCCTTTTAGTGTATTTGTTGAAGACTGTCAGGCCCAGCCATGGCTGAAAGGGGCTAACATACAGCTCGGGCTTTGGCTTCAGAGGGTGGAGGCCTCAAAGCTTGGCAACTTCCACATGGTGTTGAGCTTACAGGTGCACAGAAGTCAAGAATTGAGGTTTGGAAACCTCCACCTAGATTTCAGAACGTATGGAAATGCCTGGATACCCAGGTAAAAGTTTGCCCTAGGGGTTGGGCCCTCATGAAGAACCTCTGCTAGTGCAGTGCAGAAGGAAAATGTGGGGTCAGAGCCTCCACACAGAGTCCCTACTGGGGCACTGCCTAGTGGAGCTATGAGAAGAGGGTCACCATCCTCCAGAATGGCAGATCCACCAGCAGCTTGCACCATGCACCTGGAAAAGCTGCACACACTCAATGCCCGCCTGTGAAAGCAACCAGGAGGGAGACTGTACCCCGCAAAGTCACAGCAGTGGAGCTGCCCAAGACCATGGGAACTCACCTTTTGCATCAGTGTGACCTGGATGTGAGACCTGAAGTCAAAGGAGATCATTTTGGAGCTTTAAAATTTGACTGCCCCACTGGATTTTGGGCTTGTGTGGGCCCTGTAACCCCTTGAATGGCCCTTTGTTTTGGCTAATTTCTCCCATTTGGAACAGGTGTATTTACCCAATATCTGTACCCCCATTGTATCTAGGAAGTAACTAGCTTGCTTTTAATTTTACAGACTCATAGCTGGAGGGACTTGCCTTGTCTCAGATGAGACTTTGGATTGTGGACTTTTGGGTTAATGCTAAAATGAGTTAAGGCTTTGGGGGACTATTGGGAAGGTATGATTGATTTTGAAATGTGAGGACATGAGATTTGGAGGGGCCAGGGGTGAAATGGTATGGTTTGGCTGTGTTCCCACCCAAATCTCAACTTGAATTGTATCTTCCAGAATTCCCATGTGTTGTGGGAGGGACCCAGGGGGAGGTAATTGAATCATGAGGGCTGGTCTTTCCTGTGCTATTCTTGTGATAGTGAATAAGTCTCAAGAGCTCTGATGGGATTATCAGGGGTTTCCGCTTTTGCTTCCTCCTTATTTTTCTCTTGCCACCACCATGTAAGCAGTGCCTTTCAGCTTCTCCCATAATTCTGAGGCTTCCCCAGCCATGTGGAACTGTAAGTCCAATTAAATCTGTTTTTGTTCCCAGTTTCAGGTATGTCTTTATGAGCAGCATGAAAACAAATACAATAATACAAACTAGAACTTCTCTTTCACAAAGTGAGCCATAAAACCTAGAAAGGTTGCTCTCTCCCATCTCTCTTCTCTCTTGAAGACCCTGTTGTGCTAGACCCTTATTGGCTCCAATAAGTATAGTACTGTGTGCAAGAGGCCACAGAAGAGAGCCAGAAACAGCTAATAGGGTTTATTGAGGACTTATGTACAGGGGCAGTCCAGTGCGACTACCGTTTGCAAAAAGCATGTAGTTTATGTAGCATTTCTACTTAGCACCCTCCACCTAGCAACTTCCTTTTAACCCAAAACAAAGGACCTCAATCCCCTGTATGGCCTGCATTCCAAGGGATGGGCCAAGGGTTCAAAATGTCCTTCATAGATAAAGAGTGAATCTCCAGATTGGCCATTTCCAGGTATCTTAGCTCAGAACCCTGAACCAACACTTTTCTTAGACCATAGGATCACTCTCAGGGTGTGCTTCAGTTACAGCTGTCAGGTGCCTTTGCCAAACAGAGCCTGATTTCAGAGGGGTACTGCCCTATACCCAGGAGAAGGGAATGCTACACAGAGAGAAAAACCTTGCTGAGTTTCCCTCCTCAGTCTATTATCATTAGATCATACCATCATTGTCCAATCACATTTCTACATGGATGGGCATTCTTCATAGAACCTAAGCATAAAAACAGACAGTCTTCCCTGAGTCTTTGCATCTTCATTGCTGAAGTTTCTTGTGTACATAAAACTTTTATTAAATAAATTTATGCTTTTCTCAGGTTAACTTGTCTTTTGTTATAAAAGTGTTGCCATTGCCCTTCAGATGGGTTGAGGAAAAGTAGCACATCATTCTGCCCCTAGGCTAATTTACTATTGATTTAGGTAAGTTACAACTCTATAATCACCAGCCAGTGATTATATTCTTGCTTTATAGCAATGTGGTTTTGTTGTCACATCTTTTGTAAGATAATTAACTAGGGTTACATTTAAATCAGCAATCTTTTTATGAGGGAGGAAAAATATTTTTCCTCCCTCCCTCCTAGGTTGGATGACTGAGGCCCACAAATCAAACTGTTAAAAGATAGATTAACGAGAGAAAAACCTGTTTTAATTGCACATATATGCAATGAAGTCTCACAAATAGATGAGCCTCAAGCAGGCAGGCAGGTGATTGGGGCTTATAAACCATTTTAGGCTAAACAAAGGAAAAGGAGTATGGGGCTTCTGCACAGGTGAGGCATGTTATGGGAAGGTAAGAATGGGGAGAAATGTATGGTACATAACGGTTGTCTTTTGTAGATAAGAGTTGTTCAGGGCATAAGAGTTATCTCTGGTATGAGACACAATTACAAATGTAAATTTCCTTTATAAATGGAAATAATTTTCCTTACAAAAGGGAAAATTTATTCTCTATTTTTAGGCAGTAAGGTAAAGAGAGTTTTTGTAAAGAGAGTTTTTTCTCCATCTGCTGGTTCCCAGTTGTGTTTAGCTCAAAACAATCCATATGCCAAAGAGACTATACTGGGGTGGGATGTTCTAATAGCCTTCACTATTCAAGTGTTCCTTTTTCAGCTACTCTAAATACTTCCTTCTTTCTTTGAACCACTATTACCATCTTACAGATTCTAGCACTATGGAGAGAATTAAACATTTGACATGTGTTCACTTCATGCTTATTTGACAGGTACATATTTAACTTTTTGGTTGTTTTTTTGAGACAGTGTCTTCCTCCATTGTCTAGGCTGGAGTGGCACCATCATGGCTCATTGCCACCTCCACCTTCCTGGCTTGAGCAATCCTCCCATCTCAGCCTCCTGAGTAGCTGGAGCCAGGGTTGTGCACCACTAAGCCTGGCTAATTTTTTTTTTTTTTTCTGTATTTTTGGTAGAGACAGGGTTTCACCATGTTGCCCAGGCTAACTTTTTGAAAATTATACTTTGACACCACTAATCTCTTAAAGTCTGTGCCTTTCAACCCTATGCTTACAGTGTTTAGAATACAACAAGGGCTCAGGAAATGTTTATTGAGTGTTTGAACTGAGTATTACAGAAAAAGAACTTGCTTAGGATAAGAACTTGCTTAAATTCAAATGGCTGTTGGTGTAATCATGAAATTGGATGGAAAACTTACATTTTTAAATTTCTAGTTGAAGGACATTAGTAATGGAACATGACAGCTTGAACACCATATATAAGACTGGATATTCAAATACTATGGTTACCACATGCTTGGAACAAAATATTCTGTTACCTAAAATAAAACTGAAAAATAGTATAACTGCTTCAGACTTTATTATAATACACAGTCACCTTTATGGATGTCAAAAGTTATGTATGACTGTAATGTAAAGTAGATAGTTAACAATATCACTCATTACATATTTATTGAACAGTTTTATTACTGTAGTACCCAGATATTAAAATTTCAATAAGAAAATGTAATAAATATGAGTTATTTTTAGAAAAAGGAACACAGTAGGTCAAAATAGTGCCACATTTTTTAATGTTTATGAATCATAATATTTATATCACAGCTTCAAAATGTGCATTTGTAGAACAAAAGAGAACATCACACAATCTGGCATAAACTTATATTATTTTTCAGAAAATAAATCTAAAAATCTGGCCAAAATAATACCTTCAATTTGATTATGTAAAGAGAGAGAGAAAAATGCTTTTTTAAAAAACCTTATAGTTATTATGAAAGACTCTCAGGAATGTGATTTTTTAAAGATTGTTTAGAATTTCTTAACATAAATAAACATACATGCCATTATAATCACAATATTTTATTGACATGTCACACTATGACAAAATAAGATACAAAGAACAACCTCTCCCTCTCTAAATACATGTCTGTAGGGGAGAAAAAATATCTGATATCTTTTGGCTGTGTCCCCACCCAAATCTCCTCTTAAATTGTAGCTCCCATAATTCCCATGTCATGGGAGGGACCCAGTGGAAGGTAATTAAATCATGGGGGCGGGTCTTTCGTGTGCTGGTCTTATGATAGGAATAAGTCTCAGGAGATCTGATGGCTTTATAAAGGGGAGTTCTCCTGCACACACCTCTTGCCTGCCACCATGCAAGACGTGACTTTGCTCCTCATTCATCTTCCGCCATGATTATCAGGCCTCCCCAGCCATGTAGAACTGTGAGTTAATTAAACCTCTTTCCTTTATAGATTACCCAGTCTTGGGTATGTTGTTATTAGCAGGGTGAAAACAGACTAATATAATATCTTTCTCATTTAGTCTTCTAAGTTCTCAGTTGGGCCCTTGTAACAAACAACAGATTTGTAAGAGAAAAGCATATAAATTTATAATATAGCTTTACATGACACACGGCCTTCATAAGGAAGTGAAGAATAAGTGTTTTAAATGCTAGATTTGATCAAAAGTGGAGAGTTGTGGAGAAATGTGATAGGACAAGGTATGAGCTATAGTAAACCAGGGGAAACAGCCAGGCCTGTGTGTTCAGATTTCTATTGGTGTCTCTTCCTCTTTGAAGATAAGGTTGCTCCATTCCTTCAGGTGGAAGGAGGATACCTTTCACATGAGGGTCTTATGACCCACTTCAGGGGAAGGTCGGAAAGTTATTTCTGCACATGTGGTTTCTCAAATGCTTCAGTTTAAAATAGTCAATATGCCAAGGTGACATATTTTGGGGTAACACGTCCTGAATGCCATGTATAAATGTCATACCAAGAAATTTTTGCAAAAGTCTCCTCTAATAATGAAAAATTAAATTGTGGTTTATTTTATGACTTTTTTTTTTCTCTCACTATCCTCATTTAAAGGAATGGTTACTCATAATAAAATCAATGTTTGAATCACTGGTTATCTATAGGAAGGATTTAATTTGATGGGCCAGTGATTTTGAGGTAGGAGGTGAGATTTTACTCTGGACCAGGTTGAATACTGGCTGAAACAGGGGAGAGGCAAAACACCTCTCCATAAGACATGCCCACCCAGTGCCATGTCAGTTTACCATTGCCATGTCAACACTCAGAAGTTACCACCCTTTTCCATGGCAACAACTTAGAAACTACCGTCCTTTTTCTAGAAATTTCTGAATAACTTTCCTCTTAATTTGCATGCAATTGAAGTGCATATAAATATGACCGCAGGCCTGACCCTAAGCTGCTACTCTGCACACACTGCCTACGGGCTAGCACTGCTCTGTGGGAGCCATCATGGAGCTGTAATACAACCGCCCCAATAAAGTTGCTTTCTTCTACCACCAGCTTTCTCTTGAATTCTTTCCTAAATGAAGCCTAGAAACTTCCTGGGCTAAGCCCCAATTTGGGGGCTTGCCTACCCTGCATCAATGTTATGCCCAACTTGATGCTGAAGAGAGAAGACTACAGCATGAGGGATAGTGACAGAAGTGTCAGTTAGCAGTCAGCAAGGCGACAGCAAGAGACAAGAGACAGCACTTGGCAAGGTGATGGCAAGAGACAACAGGAGACAGTGAGCAGAGAAATGAAGAGGGACAGCGAGACAGTCAGAGATCAAGGCTGCAAGAGCTGTGATGCTGAGACTGTAACACCAAAGAGCTGCTAAAATTCCAAAAGCTATAACACTAACCAAAGGCTCTTTTCAGAGCCATCATCTTTCCTGGCAGGTGGAGCCAAGGGGATGGGCAAGTGGCCATAGTGCAACTGCTTCATGTGGGACTTGCCCCTAAGGCCGGCAGGCCAGTGGGTTACCAATGCTCGTGCTGGTCCAACACACTACAGCAACTGAGCCCACCCAAGCTGGGGGAACCTGGAGAGACCTTCAACCAGGTCTCATGTGGAAGATCAGTTGGCACCATTTTGGCTTCTGTGAATGGGTGAGTGTCCCCTTTTGGTTAAGCAGTCAGTTAAAAGTCCACCATCATTTGAGTGCCTCAAAGATATCCTTGTCATTGCTTTCCCTGGTCCTTTCTCTTCTGACTTAATCTTATGGCTCAACCAGCCATTTTATTTTCAGTTCTAAAATGTATATTTTGTCTGCAGAGTTTTTGTTGGTTTTTTTGTTTTTGCTTTGACTTTCTGTTAACTGTATTTGGGCAATTGTGTAAAGCAAGACACTTGGTTATGAGAAGTCCCCTGTTGTGTTGATTCTGGGACAGCAGAGTCACATTGTTCTGTGGCCCTAACCAGGCCTTTGGGTTTCCTGTTGGCCACCCCACTGATGTTCTGGGGTTTTCAGCATTGGCTGGCCCCCAGATACTTAAAGGTTTCCGACATTTGGTGTGGGGACCCCCATTGGCTGATACTCAGCTACTCCAGGTTTTCAGCAGTTGGTATTGGCTGCCCACTGGATGCTCCGGGGTTTTCAGCATTGGCATTCCCCTAGGGGAATCTTGGTCTTGCCTTTTCTTGTTTTCTGCCCTAAATATATCACTTTCCATAACAGGATTTTCTTATTGTCAGTTTATTTACACTTTTCGTTCTACACTTTGCTTGATAAAAATGCTTTTTTGTCATGCTTTGTTCATTGGCAAATATAATCCACTTTCATAATGTCTTGCTTTCTATACTTTCACCTTCTCTGCAGTAAGTGAGAATCTAAAAGGGAAAAGTTGCAAGAGCCCAGTTGCTTTTACTCACACTAGAATAGAAAAACTTCTGAGTCCTGTAGCAATCCATGGGAACAATGATGAGCATCCCAGATATACTTGCCACTGGGGTGTCTTTTAGGTTCTTGGAGCGAATTCAAATTTGAAACTCATTTTCTATTGCATCACTGTTTGGGTCTGTTACCAATTAGAAAATAAACAGATCCATCCTAGGCCTGGGTCTTTATGTTATTTTACATTTGTTCTGTAGAAGGAAATTAGGAAGAGGTCCTTTATGTACAGGCTTTTAGAGCTTTTTACTGGCTCATGTTACTTCCAGGCACCAGGAAGCCATTCCTAAGGGACCCCCTACTAGATGCTCCCCCTAGAAGGCCTACATCCTCTCTGGAGCCTCCTCACTCCCCCAGTTCTGATGGGCGGTCCTGCCAGTTCTCTAATAAAGGATTTCACCCCAAGGTCATCAGGTACCAGCCTATCTAACAATCCCCAGCCTATACCCACTCTTCCCAAGAAAGCAAAACCAACCAGTACCACCAGGAGTAGGGCCCCATATCAGCCCCAAAAGTCAAACCTGTGTCCATTGCAGGCAGTAGCTGATGGAAATAACAGAACATTTAGAGTACATGTGCCATTTTCTATGTGCAACTTGGCTTCATGCAATGAAAAATGTGGTCAGTTTTCAGAGAATTCAGAAAAGTTTATAGAGGAGTTTGTTAAGTTGACTATGTTCTTTAATTTAACTTGTCATGACTTGCAAATATTGTTGTCTGCTTGCCGTACCGTGGAGAAAAAATGGAGGAAAGAGTGTGCAGTTCAGCCAGTCAATTAAGACAAGGTTAGAGAAACAACGCAGGGAAAAATAAAAAATCCCACTCTGTTTCAAGGTGGTTTGGTTGAGACACTCAGGAAATACATCAATACAAATCTAGACTCTTCTGAAGGGCAAGATCTCCTGGGTATGTATTTTATTACTCAATCTGCCCATGACAGGAGAAAGCTACAAAAAGCAGCCATGGGATTCTTGGTTTTTCTCGATGTTTCTAAATTTTCAGTGTAACTAGAAAACTTTTTGTGTTCTTTTGCTATACTCATAGCCTTAAACACATTTTTCCTGTGTTTGATCAAATTAAAGTATTCTTTTTCTCTCCATCAAATTTAACTTTCAGGTTATTTAAGTGGGCTTCCCATAGGAGAGGTAATCATAACTGCAGAGGGTTTTACCACTTTGGATAAACAAGTAACTATTGCTTACAATAACCTGTGGTTCCATACTGATCAAATATTTTGGCCCTTTTAACACCTTTGACAAACACCCTCAGAATCAAATCCTAGTTTAAATCTCTGGGTTGTTGCTAGGGTTTATCAAAGCTATAAAAATTAATCATCACAAGGTTATAAATTCTTTTTTTAGTTTCTAGTAAGGTCGTGGTTTCCAGGATCACCACCTCCAGACCTTTGACAAGTTCCTTATCAGGTAATCAAATTAGGTAACTTATCAGGCATCTTATTAGGTAACTAATCCATGTGCTGCTAAGTTACAGGACTTTGACTCCTGGCTACACATAGCTCATCTGGAGAAAGCACCAATTCCTTCCAGCATCTAACACCAAACTCAAGTTAACCAAAACCCAAAACCTTGTCTTTAAACCTGGGCAAAGGGAAAAATCAAAGTAAAGTGCTTTCATGAGACACAGAGACAAGCTTGTATCCATTTAATAATTCTGCCTCTAATTGAATTAATGTAACTTATTATATGTCTTGATATTGAATAGCTTAAATGTTTAGCTACCTGTGAGTCTCCTTCCCTGTCATTCTCAAAACTAGGGAAGGTTTATGGCCTTTTTGTTTGTAACATTGCTGATTCTTCATGTTTTACCTCCAGAATTTAAAACAACTCAATCCTTCCAGGCTTGGGGACTATCTCAGAAGAGGTGTGTGTGTGAGATTGCAAAGACTGGGTTTTGAGGGAAACAATCCAGACCCTCCAAATCAAGGACAGGCAGACAGATGCCTAAACAAAGTGCTTACGTCTTGTATAGCTAATTGCTACAAGCCAAGATTACTGCAGCTCAATGCACAGAATTTATAGTTAAGTCAGTTGTAGAATCTTATTTTTGGTTTTTATTTTTTGACTCTTAAACTGCTTAAAATGGTTTTAAAGGCTAATGAGTTTCTACCCACTTCCACCCTTGTCTGGTCTAGAATATTTAATTGACTATAAGTCTTTTGACTCTAAGTCACTTGGCCAAAGGAAATCCTCCAAAAAAATCTAAAAAATAAAAAAAAAAAACTAATTTGGCCCAAGATGGAAACAAGGGGTTGGACATACCTCATTATGCCCCCTAAATTTTAAATTTAGGCTAGGTTCACAAGGTCTTTCAATAATATGAACCTAAAGTATTGCCTCTAACCAGAATACTTAGTCTTACTAAAAACTTTAAAATTAAGGATCCTCCAAGAATCAATTACAACCAAAATAAAAGGGCCCTTATCAGATATTAAGTTCCCCCACTGCTGTTAAACTTCAGGGAATAACTAGTTGGGTATACTTGTCCAGGATAAAACCTGTTTCTTATGAGTTACAGGCACAAAACGGGGACACCACAACTTGTATATATCTGTGAACCTTTGGAAGGCCTCCACTACCTATTTAAAAGAATCAACACTCAGCCAGAAATGGTAATGTGATGCTGTGGATGAGAATAAGGGCATTAATTTTCTCCCCTTCCTGATTGTAATACCTCTTTTCTATCACTTTGGCCAACCACCTCCTCCTGGTTGAAACACTTCTTTTGTCCTTGTTGGGCGTAGAGGCCACTCTAAGTCCCAACCGGACACCATGCTGTCACTGTGAGTCCTGTTTGCTCTCCCAATCACTCTGATCCAGTGTGGGTGGGAACAAAAACTCTATAGTAAATATTTCAAAAATTACAGCATCAGGAAATCTTCCTGGTTGCTGTATTTGTCATCAACATCCCCAGGATAGAGAGTTCCACCTTCTGGTCTATCTGGAAAATCTCACAGCCTTCTCCCTAGATCTCCTAACTAACCTTAGCAATCCCAAAGAACATGGAACCCTGCTTGTTAGGGGGAACTCTCCACATAACGGATTCCACCTGAACGCCCCCAGCTACTATTACCTGGACCTGGGAAGTTGGGTATCTATATCTCCAGTGCATTAATGATTTTATCTTTTGCACCCACTGTTGGGTTAATGACACAAAAGCAGAAGTTTCCCTGCAATGCTCCGATTCAACTCTAGTTGCCAAGTTCCCAAGGCCACAGTGAGGTAAGTGGGATTCCACTTGTAAGTGAGGAGACCACATATGGTGCTTTCTCCTGGATCAGAACATATAGGGGAAAAACTACTGCCTAATCCAGGAAGCTGAGAGTATCACACCCTTCTGGAAAACAAGGGTTGTTTGGCCACCCCCATTTGAACAGAGGAAGAATATCTCAAAGACTCTACTTGGCAGCAAAGAATAGACATCACATCCCATAGGGCCTTTCTTTGTGCCCCAGCTGGGCTAATTTTTGTTTGCAGCCATGAATGGGAAGAAGTCACACTCCATAACCACTCCCAACTCCCTGGGGAATCGCCTGTTCTTTTAGGAGTAGATTTCCCCTGTATATAAAAATACTTGGAACACAGGTAAATGTACACTGGCCACCCTTGCCTCTCCAGGGGTTATAGTCTATAACCCTTAAGACCCAAAACACCAGAAGTAAGCAAGCAGTGAAATTAATTCTTGCAGGAATCAGGGCAGCCACAGGACTAGCAGCACTCTGGAGTGACGTTGCCTACCAGGAGTCAACGCTAAAGAACTTGACTCAAATGCTAGAATCCTTAACCATCAACACAGATCAGGCACTGAGGGAATTCAAGAGTCCCTAGACTCTTTGGCAATGTAGTTCTCAATAACAGGCTAGCATTGGCTTATTAACTGAACAAAGTTGAGCCTTACAGTTGCTAACAAAATCTGCTGCACATATACTAACAACTCTGGACAGGTTGAGGTTAACATGCAAAAGATCTTTGAGCAAGCTACCTGGTTACATAGATATAACCAGGGTACTGATCCTAATTATATCTTGTCAACTATCAAAAGTGCCTTCCAAAGTCTCACCTGGTTTTTACTTCTCCTAGGACCTTTGATAGCTGTCTTGTTATTACTAATTGTTGGTCCTTGCTTGTTTAACCTCTTAGTAAAGTTTGTGTCTTGTACATTACAGCAGTCCCAGGTAACAACAATGCTGACACAAGGCTTCCACCCCATCCTGTCTACTGACCTGGGGAATAAAGGCATCCTGCCTTGGGGCACTTTAGATCAGGTATGCAGAGATTTTTACTCTTCTGATACTGGGCAGGGCCTGCACCCATAAACTCAGAAGAAAGGAGTTACGGAAGATATACCTCTGCCTTTCTGTAGCCCCCTTAAGATTAGGGAGGAGTATCTAATCTCTGAGGGGGTACTGAGGTAGGCAGTGGATCTTTACTCTGGACCGAATTGAAGAGTGGCTGAAACAGGGAAGACGTGAAAGCATCTCTCCATAAGGCACACCCACCTGTGCCATGTCAGTTTGCCATTGCCATGGCAACACTCAGAGGTTACTGTCCCTTCTATGGCAATGACCTGGAAGTTACCGCCATTTATCTAGAAATTTCTGAACAACCAGCACCTTAATTTGCATGTAATTAAAAGTGGGTATAAATATCACTGCAGAACTGCCCTGAGCTGCCACTTTCCATGCACTGCCTATGGGGCAGCCCTGCTCTGCAGGGGCAGTCACAGAGCAGCAACACTGCCACCTCAGTAAAGCTGCTTTTTTCTACCATCAGCTGCTCTTGAATTCTTTCCTGAGCAAAGCCAAGAACCTTCCCGGGCTAAGCCCCAGTTTGGGGGCTCACCTGCCTTGTATCAATTTCTTTTTTTTTTTTTTTTTAAAGACAGAGTTTCTCTCTTGTCACCCAGGCTGGAGTGCAATGCTGCAATCTCGGCTCACTGCAACGTCCACCTCCTGGGTTCAAGTGATTCTCCTGACTCAGCCTCCCAAGTAGCTGGGATTACACGTGCATGCTACCACGCCTGGCTACATCAATTTCACTTAAATATTTGATGACTTCCTCCATACAGGTTCTTTACAGGGAACCAAGAAGATGTATGACATTAAAAATAGTATCACCTCTGCCCTCAAGAAGACTTACTTATCTTTCATGAGGAAAAAATATGTAAATAAATAACAACTGCCATGAAAAACAAAGTAATGTCACAGTATCGGAGGAGGATTGGTTCCAGGACCCCTGAGGATACCAAAATCTACAGATGTTCAAGTCTCTAGTATAAAATGCTGTCATAATTGCGTGTATCCCATGTTCAGCCTCTCTATACTTTAAATTATCTATAGGTTACTTACAATACCTAATACAATATAGATGTTATGTAAATAGTAATTGTATTGTTTTTTATTTGTATTACTTTATTGTTGTATTATTATTTTTCATTTGTTTGATATTTTCAGTCTGCAGTTGGTTGAATTCCTGGATGAGGAACCCATGGATACACAAATCCCTAAAAGGGAGATAGTACTTTCCCATGAAGTTAATTACTGTAAAAAAGGAAATATTTGAACTGAAACTTAGAAAACTTAAGTAGCTTCTGAATGCTCTACAATAAAATCCCACTCTCTTATTATGATCTACAATGTGTATGATCTGGCTCCTGCCTTCCCCTCAGATCTTTTAAAACAATTCCTAATTCAGAAAACTTTGAGTCTCAACTATCTTTCTTTTGGTTCCTCAAACTAGCTTAATGCTTTTTGGTCTTCCCTCAAACTCTATGTAGTCTGCTTTTTATTCTTTTGGCCTCTGGTCAAATGGTATCTTCTTGTAAAAGCTTTCAGTTCTCACTCTGTGTAAAGCACTTGTTCTACAAGATACTTTCTACAGCATCACCCAGATAATTTATTTAATCATCTTTATTTATTGTTTGACTCAGTTACTATCTCTCTACTCTCTCCTGGATATAAACTCCTTGAGTTGAACTATCTTGACTATTTTATTCATCACTCTTTCTTTGGGCCTGGCACATATTAAGTATTCAATAAAAGTTAGCTTTTATCATTGCTATTTTAAGACAAATTATTTATTTATTGGCCAGAATGTTCTGGTTCCTTTAATCGTATTCTCTTTTCAATCTTCATAACAAACTTACGTGATACAAGTATTCTGATCCATATATCCATATGGTTATGTGGATTCATGTGTCCATATCCATATATAACTATACCTATATCCATATATAATTTTTTTGTTATGGGAGCTGAATTCTTTCCAGGCTTATATTAGCTAATAAGTAAAGATGATATGAAGCCAGGATTAAACCCAAAAGAGTCTGTGGCCAAGGTTCATCAGTCTATTTTCAGTTGTCTCTTGAAAAATTCTATATTAGTTATTCCTATATCAATTCCTGGTAAGAAATTAAAACCAATACTGTACTGATAGAATTTTGGTAGCTAACTGTTAATACTAGGAAAAATTATGTTTTTTATATATATGTAGTATGTGTGTGTATATATATATACACACACATATATATACATATGTGCAAAATACTACTAAAAAATTCCAACCCTTTAAGTAATTCATAGTATTTATTATAGAAATAAAAGTTGAAGTCAAGAGAAATAAAAAACCTTCAGCAATTTTCTCTTGTATGCATATCCTTTTATTAGATTTCTACTCAAGGGATTATTAGAGAGACATGAAATTTTTATTAAAATTGGAAATGTGTTCAATAATATTTTTTGAGAGGGAAAATTTGCATCATGAGTGATTTCTACAATTATCAACAATTATCACATACATTAATGTCCTATAATAGGGATTATTAATATATTTAAAGAATTAGGTAATGATTATTGTTTTCATGGAGAATTTGGGACAATTAAATGTGAATAATAACAATGGTGTTTAGCTACAAAACGCTCTTGGATGTACTTACAGTACTTTCATCAACTTGTCAGTATCTTGAATAATTGTCTATGACAGTTTCCTCACAAATCTGTGAGAGTTACAAAAAATACAGTTTCAACAGAAATGTATCTGATGAATATGTATCGAACCCAAACTCATTTTCCAAAGTTCATGCTAGCTGTTTATTACATAAACAAAAGGTCAAAAGAAAATTATGTTTAGAATATGAGCAAGAAAAATCCCAAAGAAGGTAACAAAATTTGAATGCCCATTAATTTAGCTACAGTCTAAACAAGTATCTACGTTCATTTGAATAAATAAAAAATATTTTAAGGGTCAAAGAACAAATATGTATGGCATGGCTTTTGAAACGTCTACCAGCATTCATCCTAATCTAAAGAAAATTATTACCAACAACCCTTCGGCTTCCCCACATATTCTATTTAGTAGGTATTACCCAACTTCTCTGAACCTCAGTGACACACACATATACTATTGGGCTAATCTCAGTCAAGATGAGTTGGACTTACAACTGAAATGAGGTAATGTTTCAAACAGGCTTTGTGAAATACAGCATTTCATGCAAATGTAAGATGTTATAATCAACCTGGTTTCACCAAACTTTATCCATTCCATTTATTGTGCAACTGGAATTACAAGCAAAATATATTAAATGATTGCTCTAGACTTTAATTTTGACTCTGTTACTTGGGAAATTATGCCTCATTTTGTCACCAGTGATTAGGGTGCTGAAGACTATATTTGAACCAAAGAGCCTTACATTGGGGTCAAATGAGTGAGTGTCTATGAAGTTCTAGGAGCAGCAACATTTCAAACAAAAAAATCTGGATGTAACTTCATTCTGGTTCTAACTTATCTAAGTTGAAATAAATCGTTAAAGAAAAAGTCAAGCCAAGGGAAAAAGAGGCAAATAGAGCTTGATCTGCAGAAAAACCCACAAAAAACAGAGCTGATTAAGACCACACATGGTGTTCTTGCTGGCTGTTCTGGGAGGAAGTTCTGAAGTGTAAACGTTGCCATTACCAACCCCTGTGGCTGGCAGACCCTTTAAAGGGAAATGACCAATCACGATACCTTAGTTTGATACAATTATCCATTAAAATATGAAAATAAAGCCCTAGTTTGAAGTCAATTCTCATCAGGTGAAAAGCAATGTGAAAATAATGTTATGTCCCATACAAAAATTGTGATGCTTCACTTAGCAGTTATATTTCTTATTGTAATAAATAATACGTCAAATAAACATACAGAGAGAGAGACACACACATACATACCTCTGAATTTTGTAACTATGAGTCAACCTCTAAGCCTACCCACTTGGCAAATGTCTTTTGAAGTCTGTACAAACTGAAGACAAGTCCTGGACTTAGTGACAAACAAGGCTTCCCTGAGTGACATACTAAATTATATATGGAGAATGTAGACAGAATAACATAACACAGCTACACATAATAATATACAGAAGAGTAGTGATCTTTACACCAATTTTAGGTGAAGATCTTTCCAGGGACGTAACTACGTTTCAAACTTTGACCTCAAGCATTTTGATATGAGTATACTGAGTATAGTAAGTTAATACAGTGAATGAATTACACACCTACATGGACTGGTACTGACCTAAATGCTAGAAATAAAATGGTAAATAGAACTTTGAAACAGTAACTGTACTCAACCCTGAAATTGGTATTCAATTATTGAATGCTACCCTGTGTAGACTACCAAACTTACTTCACAACCAATAGGAAGATGTCAGGGACTTTTGAACAATTCTGAATGCATGTATAAGCTAAATATTCAGCAACAACTTAAATATTACAGTAATGAGAAGTAATCTGTTATTGTTGGGGAGAAGTAGGTTACAGAATTGTTAAATGCTTATTTACCATGAGGAATGTTGAATTTGCTCAACTTAGTCCTTGCTTAGAGCTACCCACACATCACAAAGGCATTTCTTTCTCAACAACTCAAGGCTAGTTAACTGCAGTAAGTACTTAGGATGCAATGATCCCCACTATTGCTTTTATTGGACCCATTTATATACCATTACTGCAGTGAATAATTGTTCTTTACTTCCTTTTAATTCAATTAAGAAATGTTTGCCCAGCTGTTCAAATATTTTATAAGCTGTAACTAGAATGTGGGCTCATAAATTACTTACTTTCTTTTTCAAACTAAACTAGTGATTATTTCAATAGGCTAATTCAAATATTCTGATGTGCTTAAACTACTGCCATCTCACAGATGGGAGCAGATAAAATAATGCCTAAGAAATGGCCTCTGAGCTTTGCCACAGCCTTTGAGTTCTCCACAACTTTATATTAAAGATGACCCTGAAAAAAAATGTGATGGGACTTCTGTCTTCTTGCAGAGATGGACAAGATAATGATATGGGGCAGTTCTATACCTATATCTAGAGAATAATCTGGAATCACTGAGTGAGTGTGGCAGAAAATGCAGCATGCATGCTTGTGTAGATATTTAATTGTATATGAAAACTTCAGATCTGAGATTCAACCAGTGTGTGAAATCACAGATAAATTTAATATTTACCTGGAAAACCCTACAACTTTGGTTAAAGATAGTCAATGATATTTTACCAGGTTCCCCTCCCTAAGCACTTGTGGAAGTCACTGAGAAAACTGAGTATGTTCCAAAATGCATTCTGGCTGTCATTTGCCAGCTCAGCCTGCCTCCTGTCTGCAGTCACTTGATCTTCTCTGCTGCAGAATCTCTCAAATCTCCTGTCACCCAGGACCTGCTTTGTCAAGCTATAGCTGCCTCTCCTATATCACTTTTCCACAATTCTCATGTAATATTACTGATTACAGCCTGCAATCCTATTATATATTTTTCTAGTTTTCCACTCTTGAATACATGACTTTCCTCACCCTCTTTCTTTACCATTAACTGATAATCTTGTCTCACATTTCATTGATGGGAACACTCTCATTTCTCTCATGAATCTATAAACATCTTCATCTATACCCATCTTCTTCCTTCTTATTACAACAGAGTACATGTTATTCTATTCAAAGACCAATTGCTCCACATGTGTTCAGAATCTCATTTCTTTTTAACTGTAAATAACTTCCTTTTTTCTCTCAATCTGACTGCTACTTTTCTGAAAGTAGTCTCTCTTTTTTTTTTAGTACGATTGCTTTTAGGATTTTCTATTTGTCTTTTTCCCTACAGTTTAGTTGTGATGTGTCTAGGTATAGAATTTCTTATCGATCTGGATTAGCATTTTTGTTTTTGTTTTTTTCAGCTTCTTGAATTAGTGAATTATAGCTTTTCATCATTTGTAGAAAACTCTCAGCAACTATCACTTTGAATATTGCCCCATTCAAATCTATCTTCTCTCCTTTCAGGATCCTGATTGAATTTATATTATACTTTTTCATTATATCCTCTATTTCACTTCTCTGTTCCTCAGTATATGTACCGAATTTTAAAAAACAGTTCCCATTTATTTTTATCCTTGTACATTTTTCAGCTCCTTCTTAATAATTCCATGTCACTTTATTTTACTGTTTCCAGCAGATATCTTCAAGACTGTCTGTTGCTTCTTTAAACATAGCACAATCGCTTTATACTTTGAATCTGATCATTCTAATTTCTTCAGCATGTGAAGAGCTGTTTCTGCTGCTGCTGCTATTGTGCTTGCTGAGATCTCAGACATTTCTAATTTCTGAGATCTACCTACACTTGGGGCCATTTTTCTGGTTTTGTACTTTAAAAAATGTTAAAGAAATCATTTGAAGCCTACAATGTTGTAAATAAGATACTTCCCTCATTTGCTTCTGGCACGTATGTGAGGTCATGATCAGTTTCGGACTACCTCCAACTAAGGCCACACATTTTCTAGGCCAGAGATTTTTTTTTTAACCAGACTGTAATTTTGTGTTATCTGTTTTATACCTGGTTTGTTGTAATTTTTAAGGTACCATATTTATAAGAAGTTCTTCTCTGAAGTCTGCACAATCCATTATGGTTGTCCTGAGTCACTTGTGATTTATTTAGATATGACTTTAAGTGATCTACTTAATATTACAATACTTACTTTACATTATTAAGCCATATAAAACAGTTAATTTAAGAAAACTAAAGCTATAACTATTTTGTTTAATTCAAATAATATACAGTTCCATTAAAGAAGAGAATTCTATTGTAATACTTTAAAACTTGAACAATGAATATGCTAATACCCTAAGTCCTACTGACAATGCACATCCTGGTAAATGTAGTTTATTTTTTAAAATCCATTTATAAAATCTAGATAGCCATCTGTCTGCATTTTTATTTTTTTTAAGAATAGAAGATGATAGGCATATCACAAAAGCAGTGGAACTGGAAATATTGCCTACTGTTCTGAAGCAAATACCTCCTGGGAGTTGCTGTGATCCTACTTTCAATTTTAAGTTTAAAAATCAGAGAGAAAAGTTGAGTATTGATACTAAAAGGTATTGTTCATTTAAACAATTTATATCCTTGATACAATTTAACAACCAGTGAAAAGTAACAAGGTGTTTTATCAAGCTTTGAACTTTAGATAATGTCTTCTAAAATAGGCTCCTAGAGAGTGGATAGACAGGAGAAAGGGAAAGATGCTGTGTTTAGAAAGATGGGAACTAATCAGTGAGTATGTCTGCTCCAAGAGGATGCACCAGGAATCATTGTTAAATCTGTCTATTCCCGTTCGAGTCCTAATCCCAGTGTATTTCTTTAAATAAGGTGAAGATTTCAAAACAAGATTTGACCAGAACTAGGATGCCTTTAAATTCATCCTTTTAACCATCTGGGCAGTAATACAAATACAGAAGAATGTCACAAGGTCTTGCTATTTATATTGTGGTTCATGGCTCATGGAACTTGCTAGAAATGCATATTCTTGGGCTCTGCCCCAGATCTACTGATTCAGCATCTGACCTTTAACAAGAATTCCCAATTTGGTCATGCCCAAAATAAAGTTTTAGAAGCCCTTGCCTAAGGGAATTCAATATTACCTAGTGAAGCTTGTAATATAGATATTATATTAATAAATATTATCTTAGTTTAAATAGCATAAAACATTTCCATTTGCTTAACCCTACTGGTCATTTCACTAACTGCTAAAAAGTATGAATAGAGAAATAAGATGTACAAATGCTTTCAAAATGTATAGCAAGGAAATTTTTATTGGTGGGTCCCTTAACCTCATAAAATAAAAAGATGTTCACAAGGCAGGCATGTGTACAAAAGTAAAGAGATACGAGAAATAATAAATAACTATAAATACAGTCCTGTCTTGGAAAGTGTATTGTACTTTTTAAAAGTTATGTAAGAATCATTTGATCTGCTAATTATGCTTCCTACTTTTTTAAAGTTATGTAAGAATCATTTGATCTGCTAATTCTGCTTCCTAGAAATTTTTCATGAGAAAAATATCCAAAATTAGACATCATGGCATTTTTTATAATCTCAATTAGAGACGAATAACCGAAGTAAAGAAGCAATAAATTGTAAGATGTCAGTAATGTGGAACACAGAATTATAAATGTAGAAACAGAAAATGTTCATCATACAATATCAAGAAAAAGAATCAGACTACAAATCCTGTTATTCTCGTATTATATAAAATGCATTTCTATGAATGAAGACTAGAAGGGCATTTAGAAGAAAATCTTGTTATTCTCGTATTATATAAAATGCATTTCTATGAATGAAGACTAGAAGGGCATTTAGAAGAAAATCCTGTTATTCTCGTATTATATAAAATGCATTTCTATGAATGAAGACTAGAAGGGCATTTAGAAGAAAATCCCGTTATTCTCGTATTATATAAAATGCATTTCTATGAATGAAGACTAGAAGGGCATTGAGAAGAAAATCCCGTTATTCTCGTATTATATAAAATGCATTTCTATGAATGAAGACTAGAAGGGCATTGAGAAGAAAATCCCGTTATTCTCGTATTATATAAAATGCATTTCTATGAATGAAGACTAGAAGGGCATTGAGAAGAAAATCCCGTTATTCTCGTATTATATAAAATGCATTTCTATGAATGAAGACTAGAAGGGCATTGAGAAGAAAATGCAACGTCACTTGTCAGTGTCATGAAATAGTAGTATGATTTTTCCATTTGTAATGATAAAATTGGCAAGATAGAGGACTAACTCCTGGAAAAGCAAAGCAAAGACTTCTGAAAATTCACTCGTGCATAAAAGCAATGATAACACTGGCAAACACTGTCCAAATGAACATTTTCAGAATTCTGGAAATTAACTAAAGTCATGCAACAATCCGAGGAGCATTTACTCTAGAAAAACAATCGAATCTTAGCATGAACCGTGAGCTTTATGGCATTTAATGTGTCTTTTACGTGCTCCTTTCCCCTGCTCTGCAGTAGCCTTGGAAACCAAAAGCCTTACAACTACAGCAGTGAAAACCAGCAGCCTAGCAAGCCCTAGGAGAGGCCAACTGGTTTGGAGTGTCCCCAAGCCCCACCCTCAAAAACCTGTCACTATTTGACCTATATGGCAGCTTGCCAAGAAGCTCCATCTTCAGGGGCTTCTTTTCATTTGACCTGAATCAGAGATCCCTCCTCATGAACAGCACTCTTTTCAGGACATTAGTACAAAACGCCAAGTGATAATTATTTGGAAAAGCAGGAATTGAACGTCCGTAGAGGGCTATGAAAATCTCAGACGTTCCTGGAAATTTAGAAGTCCACACGGACACTCAGTGCTGTGCCTATGACCAAGAAAGACAGAAGACAGCCCAAATCTCTTGCCTCTGATTGACCTTGAGGTTCTGTGCAAGTTGGAAGTGAAGACTGAGAAGGAGTTGTAAATTGCCTTCAGGAGCATTGAAAACATACTGTTACTGGAAGGGGGTCCCCATCCAGACCCCAAGAGAGGGTTCTTGGATCTTGTGCAAAAAAGAATTCAGAGAAAGTCCATAAAGTGAAAGCAAGTTTATTAAGAAAGTAAAGGAATAAAAGAATGGCTACTCCATAGGCAGAGCAGCAGCCTAAGCTGCTGCTTATTTCTTGATTGTATGCTAAACAACGGGTGAATTATTCATGAGTTTCCCGGTGGGCAATTCCCAGAACTGGGGGTTCCTCCACACTTTAGACCATACAGGGTAACTTCCTAACATTGCCATGGCATCTGTAAACTATCATGGCACTAGTGGGGGTGTCTTTTAGCATGCTAATGCGTTATAACTAGTGTATAATGAGCAGTAAGGTGACCAGAGGTCCCTCTCATCACCATCTTGGTATTGGTGGCTTTTAGTCGGCTCCTTTACTGCAATCTGTTTTATCAGCAAGATCTTTATGACCTGTATGTTGTGCCAACCTCCTGTTTCATCCTGTGACTAAGAATGCCTAACCTACTGGGAATGCAGCCCATCAGGTCTCAGCCTTATTTTACCCAGCTCCTATTCAAGATGGAGTTGCTCTGGTTAAAATGTCTCTGACAATACCCCAACACACACACACACACACACACACGTACACATACACACACACACACACACACACACAGCTAGCCCTTGGCAAGAGCTGAGAGACTTATTTATTCAAAGCATTCTGGGGAATCGCTGTTCAACCATTACCTGACCACAAAGCTTAACAGAGCAGAGACTTCAGTGGCCACACATAATAAAGAATAGAGACTTCAAAGAATTAGTTCCAGAAATCCACCACAACAAGAAACAGCAAAAGTAATAAACCTGAAGGAATATCTAAATAATACAGTTGGCACATTACATTATTTAACTTTCTAGTTTTTAACAAAATAATTAGGAGACATGCAAAGAACCAGGAAAGTATGGCCTCTACACCGGGAAAAAGCAGCCAATAGATACTGTCTCTGAGGAAGCCCTAGACATTGGACTTTCTAGATAACCTTAAACCATTTTTTGTAAATATGCTCACAGAATACAGGACAACTCATATAAATGCATTTTAATATTCTTTCGATTAGAGAAGAGCACAACTTATTAACAAACAAAGCACTGACATTTTAGAAGATTTTTTAACTTAATATTTAATAGCTAGACATGTTAAATGAAGAAGAATATTAGAAAACAATATTCTTATTTCATGTAATTACACGAAACTGGATGAGAGACTTGAGGCCAGGAGATTGAGGCTGCAGACCCCATCTTTTAAGAAATCAAATATCTTCCTGGTGTTGCTGTAAATACATCTCTGTAATGGGTAGAGTTCACCTGTAAGTGCTACTTTGTATTTTGAAAAAGAGACTAGGGAAAACCAGGTAAGTAACAATGCTAGAGAGAATGATTAATTTCTAGACTAAAAAAATCATGTAGGTAAGGACATTGCTATTCACTACGGGATCCTGAATACTTTGCCCAGAAACTGTCTGGAATATGTGACAATATTTTTTATAAATGAGTACACATGCATTTAATGAATGAAAGATATATCACATTGTCATAATCAGGTATTCTATAAAAAACCTGAGATCAAATTGGATTTATTCAGCAACCACAAACTATGAACATTAAAACATGGATTGGGATGTCATGTAAAGCAGACCACTCATTATGGGTAGTGACCAAGCGGAATATGGATGGCCATTTGTCAACTGTTGCTTTAGGAAGGATTCAGGTTATGAGGAAGATTCATAACTTCTTTTCCAAGATGACGGAAGAACCTTGGACTCACCAAGTCAAACCTCAAATAACAGAAGGTTATTTCCCTAATTTACAAGGCCTCGCTCATTATTATGCAAATAAGAAGGCACACTTTACCCAGATATTAATACAGGATATTTCCAAGCCTACTACAAGAATGTTTGAAAAAAGTTAGAAATATAATGGGAGTATATAATTAATGGGAACGTTATTAGGAGATAAGAAAATAAATTTGTGTAGTTTTTCTTTAAATTATCTATGGATGGACCCCCAATAAGGGCTAAAATTTTAAAAAGAGTGACAATATTAAATGTTGATGAGGTTGTAGAACAACACAAACACTCACATATTGTTAGTGGGAAAGTTAAATGGCACAACTTCTTTGAAAAATGATCTGGCTTTTTTGTATAAAATTAATTTATATATGCCTTATACCCCAGGAATGAAAACATATATTTATAAAAAGAGGTTTTTTTTTTCTTTTACATATGGAGTCTCAGTCCATCGTCTAGGTTGGAGTGCCATGGTGTGATCATACCTCACTGCAGCCTGGAACTCCTGACTTCAAGCGATCTTCCCATCCTAACTTCCCAAGTAGCTGGAATTTCTAGTGTCAGTCCTACAAAAAGCCTTGTACAGGAACGTTCATGGCATTTTTATTCATCATAGAAAAAAACTGGACACAGCCCAAGTGTCCATTATTAGAATGAATAAACAAATTTTGCCGTACCCACAATGGAATGTTACACAGCAATAAATGATTAATATACAACAAGAATGAATCTCAAAAATATCATGCTCAGTTTTTTTTTTAAGCCTCACACAAAAGCCACAAACAATTCCATGTGTATAAAGAATACATGAATGATTCCATTTATGTGAAGTTCTAGAACAGGTAAAACTAAGTTATAGCAGAAAAAAAATCACAATGTTCTTTAACTCACAAAGGATAGGGAGGAAATCGATTAGAAAGAGGCATCAGAGAACTTTCTAGGGTGACGTTACTCTTAAGATTGAATATTTCGTTGTACGTAAATTATGTTACAGAAGACATTGACTAGTCTACTTTTGCTGTACACTAGTATATCCTTGGAGCTGGGCATTCTGGGTGGTAACTTATAGTATGGAACTAGTAGTCATATGAAGGAAAGAATGAATAAATGAATTTAGAACAGTCGATACAAACTTTATATCTCAGTTTTGACACCAGTAACTGATGGCTTTAGGTAGCTATCTTCCTTTCTTGAAGTTTACCAGTTTTATAAAACAATGTGTGTACAGAAACATGGAGATAGAATTGATTTCACATAGCTTTTAGCTGTTGAAGGCAAGATGGCATTTAATTAGATATTTCCTCTTGTGTATTTGAAGTTTTGTTGAAGTATATTTCATACAGTGAATAGTTACAAAAATGGAGATTTTAATTTTGGAAAGGTATAACATTTCAGTTTAATTTGCCTTTCTCCTCCATCATCCTGAAAAACGGAACAACCATCATCATCAGCTTTGTGATTGCAGCCTCACAATGTGTGTTGACTCAACACTTCTTCTCTTCAGTTAGAATCTCATCTCACTTCCAACCATCCTCCTTTTAAGAATGCAACTAATCCAAAGATGCATCCTGCTTCTGACATCTTGCCCTAAGAACTCCAGAGCCAATGCATAAGCAAAACAATTTGCTCTCACTTCCCCTAATAAGCTGCTGTTTAGAAATTGTCAGTGCAGTGTTCTTCTATGAGGCATTCCTTGTGGCACACACTGTTATCAGAAAAGAGGTCCCAATCCGGACCACGAGAGAGGGTTCTTGGATTTCACACAAGAAAGAATTTGCGGCGAATCTGTCAAAAGTATTCAAACCAGAGCAACTCCATCTTGAATAGGGGATGGGTAAGATAAGGCTGAGACCTACTGGGCTGCATTCCCAGGAAGTTAGGCATTCTAAGTCACAGGATGAGTGAGATAGGAAGTCGGCACAAGGTATGGGTTACAAAGACCTTGCTGATAAAAAGATTGGTAAAGAAGTCCAAAACCCACCAAAACCAAGATGGTGACAAAAGTGACCTCATCCTCACTCCTCATTATATGCTCATTATAATGGATTAGCCTGCTAAAAGACACTCCCATCAGCACCATGACAGTTTACAAATGCCATGGCAACTTCAGGAAGTTATCCTATATGATCTAAAAAGGGGAGGAACCCTCAGTTCCAGGAATTGTCCACCCCTTTCCTGGAAAACTCATGAATAATCCACCCCTCGTTTACCATATAATTAAGAAATAACCATAAAAATAGCCAAAGAGAAGCCCATGTTGCTGCTCTGCCTATGGAGTAGCAATTCTTTTATTCCTTTACTTTCTTAATAATCTTGTTTTCACTTTACTGTATGGATTTGCCCCATATTCTTTCTTGTAAGAAGTCCAAGAACCCTCTCTTTGGGTCTAGATTGGGACTCCTTTCCAGTAACAAAAGTGAAAGCAAGTTTATTAGGAAAGTAAAAGAATAAAGAATAGCTACTCCATATGCAGAGCAGCAGCCTGAGCTGCTGGTTGATCATCTTTATGGTTATTTCTTGATTATATGAAACAAGGTGTGGATAATTCCCGAGTTTTCTAGGAAAGGGGTGGGCAATTCCTGGGGAACTGAAAGTTCCTCCCTTTTTTAGACCATATAGGGTAACTTCCATGAAGTTGCCATGGCATTTGTAAACTGTCATGGCACTGGTAGAAGTGTCTCTTAGCATGCCAATGCATTATAATTAACGTATAATGAACAGTGAGGACAACCAGAAGTCACTTTTGTCACCATCTTGGTGGGTTTTGGCTGGCTTCTTTACCGCAAACTGTTTATCAGCAAGGTCTTTGCGACCTGTACCTTCTGCCCACCTCCTACCTCATCTTGTGACTAAGAACGCCTTAACCTTCTGGGAATGCAGCCCGGTAAGTCTCAGCCTTACTTTACCCAACCGCTATTCAAGACGGAGTCAGTATGGTTCAAATGCCTCTGACAACACTGTCATTAAAACTCAGTTTGTTTATATAGTAACATATTTTATTGTAAAGGGCTTTCCACACATTTTATTGTGATGAAACTGGAAGAAGCTTTCCTTAAGTAAAGGAAACATTAGAAGAAACTCATCACAGGGCCGGGTGCGGTGGCTCACGCCTGTAATCCCAGCACTTTGGGAGGCCGAGGTGGGCGGATCACGAGGTCAGGAGATCGAGACCATCCTGGCTAACACAGTGAAACCCCCTCTCTACTAAAAATACAATTAGCCGGGCGTGGTGGCGGGCGCCTGTAGTCCCAGCT
The DNA here is from genome assembly GCF_028885655.2 of Pongo abelii. Taxonomy (NCBI): domain Eukaryota; kingdom Metazoa; phylum Chordata; class Mammalia; order Primates; family Hominidae; genus Pongo; species Pongo abelii. The sequence goes on from NC_071991.2 coordinate 93,823,479, forward strand.
ACTCGGGACGCTGAGGCAGGAGAATGGCGTGAACCCGGGAGGCGGAGCTTGCAGTGAGCCGAGATCGCTGCCACTGCACTCCAGCCTGGGCGAGAGAGTGAGATTCTGTCTCAAAATAAATAAATAAATAAATAAATAAATAAATAAATAAATAAATAAGAAGAAACTCATCACATAAGTAAATGATCCTTCCAAAATGTACATCGTTTTGGAGTAGAGCCTAGTAGGGGATTCTCTTTTAGTAAAATAACATCTAAATTACCTTAGAAGTGAAATAGGAATCTCATAGTTCATGTAGGCCAACTGAGGCCTTCATCTGGAAAATAATTCTGTAAGTCCGAGATATTTCTACGTTTTAATACTTGAACAAAAAAAGTAATGGTAACCTGAAGGTGTGTGAAACCCAGAGTCATTTGTCTGTCTTTCCAGGTACCTCAATATTATCCATCTTACTTCCCAGTGACAGAAACTTAGCTCACTGCAACTTAGAAGGAGAATTTTTTGAATCACAGAAGGGAATCTAGGACTCATTGATTTTAGTGGGAGGGTTAAATGGTACTTAGAAAATCCTTGTGGTTTGAAAGTGAAAGAGACTGTAAAGATGAGACTTACCTGCGAGACCCTGACAAGTTTAGAACAGTGCTTCTCAGTTTAACTTGCATATGATCTACCGGCAGATCTTGTTAAAGTGCAGATTGTCATCCACAAGGTCTTGAGTTTCACCTGAGATTTTGTATTTCAAACAAGCTCCCAAATAATGCTCATAATTTTGGTCCTTCGTCCACAATTCTCCTAGCAAAGGCCCCATGGAATATCTGCAATACCCTGAAGACCATGACGTTCAGCAGCAACAAGGAAGAGCCACAAGAAAGCATAACCATTGATCATTGACTAAATGACTTGGTTCTACCTGGATTTATGTAAGAAATCCTTTTGTAAGGTTCTTTGCAAATTTTCCTCGGTAAGACCAAGATTTCTAGTACTAGCAAGTATCAAGGAGGCATGTTTAAGGTTTTTTTCCCCCATATGTATATGAAAATGTCAATTGCTTTTATCCTTTAGTGCTCAAAGTAGTTTTTATGTAAAAATATGATCCTAGTTAGAAATTTAAATTTGGTGAAGAAACAGAAGTGTTCCTGTATGTTAAGTCAAGACTTCACGAATCTTTTCAATTTAGCTTTGTCAGTCTTTTCCTGTGTGCTCCCCTAACCTCCATAGATGCTTGAGGCTAAAGTTGTGACTAACAAAGTACTTAACAGAATGATTAAGCAGTGAAAGTCATCTGGTTCCCCTAAAGCAGAATGCAAATTCATTCCTAGTGGAAATCATGGCTTTCAATCTCAAAATACCTTGTGAATTCATAAATCAACATCTCTGGCATGTCAATATTTGAACCAATTTAGGGAGTATTTCTCATGATGACCAACCTATAACTAAGAAATAAGTTATTTTTCTTAATAACTAAGAAATATAGTTATTTAATTTTTAATGTTTAACATGGCATTTTTAATGTTTAAAACTTAAGTTTTTGTTTTCATGTTTCTGATGTACTTTATAAAAAGCTCTTTAAAAATTAGTGCATCCATTTAACTATAATTTTCAATGGGGGTTCTTCAGAAAGTATGATTGAAATCAAACCTAAGTATAATAAGGAAAAATACACCCAACAGTTCAGTTCACCCTAGACCCAAAGCTAAAGCATACGTTACTCCTGAACAAAACAAGAGTTACCTTTTTAATTCAACTTCCATTTTCCTATGCTGGAACAGAGGGTTCTCATTATCATTGACTTTATCATCTTCTCTTGAGTCATAGATGACAAACTTTCCCCCAAAATTTGCATTTCACACCCAGCATCCCTGTAGAACTCTTACACTGGTCAGCATTTGCTTTACTTCAGGGAAAAATCTGCTAGAAACCATGTAAAAAATGAACTCATCCTTCGAAATAGTTTTTTTCAATTTTTTATTTTATTTTATTTTATTTTTTTTTTGAGACAGGGTCTCACTTCGTCACCCAGGCTAGAGTGCAGTGGTGTGATCAAGACTCATTGTAGCCTCAACCTCTAGGGCTCAAGCTATCCTCACACCTCAGCCTTTGGAGTAGCTGGGAACATAGGCATGTACCATCATACCCGGCTAGTTTTTAAATTTTTTACAGAGATGGGGGTCTCATTATGTTGCCCAGGCTGGTCTCAACTCCTAGGCTCAAGCGGTCCTCCTGCCTTGGCCTCCCAAAGTGCTGGGATTACAAGCATGAGCCACTGTACTCAGCCTAAATAATTTTTTAAATTACTATGTGTTTTTCAGCTAACAGTTCTGGATGACGTACAGTGAGACTAAACATTTGATTTTATGATTTTAAATAATTCTCTCTATAGAGCTGGGTATCTCGAATCTTGCCATTTTACCATGACAATGTGACTGTTTTTGTAACTACACTTTGAAAGCATATCTGATAATGCTTATAGAATATGTCATTCTATGGGTGTTTTGTATTTAGATTGGACAGTTATAATATTTTTTCTATTTTTTGCTTGCTAGCAATAAATTTTTTCTTCTTGATCATATGGTTTCTTCAAAGAGACATCTATATGTTTTGTTTTTCTTTACTCTTCTACTCTATTACTAGGTCAGTTCTTAACAACATTATTTTACTTGCTCAAGCACTGAAATTTTCTGTTTGTAGCACTTTGTTTTAGAGTTATTAATTGTGTCTTTTAAAGCAATCTAAAGATTTCCTCCTTATTCTATTCACGTATTTTAAAAGGTTAGTTAACTTTATTATCATGCCCTTTTTTGTTTCAAGGACAGACTATATCTGATATATTTCAAAAGATGTATGGAACTTTGCACTTTTATTCTAATTACCCTTTTTAATGATGCTTAATGTTGTCACACACAGTGAGACCATAAAACACTATACACTGAGGATGCTGCTGTTAATGACTGCTTCAAAAGAGTGTAGTTTAGGGAATGTGGAGTATTGCAGATAGGAATTATTTTTTCCTATCTCTGAAGGGATTTTTCAGTGCAGCAGTACTCAGTGGAACTGCATCTATGATTTTGCTGAGTTTACCTCAAAGATATTTTCTGTTTTATTCTTTTTTTATTTGCCAGGCAGCCTTCAAGCAACAAATTTACATGAGAAAACCATAGTGTACTGACTTTTAATGAAAACTTCACACTCAAAAGTGCATTGGGATTTAATTTAAATTTTTAATTGACACAATTTTTAAATGAAAAAAAGAATATAAGGCTAAGTTATGGCATGGCTAAGAGATACTCTGATTAAAACATGACGAGTACACTGATGGTTTGCTAATGGGTTTTCCTGACCTGCAGACCACTCAGTTTTTCTTGTTAATGAATAGAATTAATAGAACGAATACCCTCTTATGTATTTTGTAGTACCTAAGACTAAAGTCAACCAATATTGAAATCATTATCCCTTCATTCTCCTGTATTTTCTGTTGTGATGAATGACAATGACATCCACCTATTTGCCCAAACTTGAAGTTTTGCTTTCTTCTACTCCCTCTCTCTCCTTGTCTAAGAATAATCTAGTATCTTTCATAAAGATGGCTTAGCATAAAGCTCTGCTTGCGCAGGTGCAACACTAATTTTCTGAGTTAATCAGAATTTCTTTTTCCACAGCTTAACCAAGGAATTTAGAAGAACAGAAAATGTAGTGGAGTCAAATAAATTCCAGAACACGAATAGTAGACATTGTAGAATCAGAAATAGTAGAGATTAATACCTTTCCTCTCCATCATGAGGGGCATGGGCAACACACATAACAAAATGAGAGCAGCAAGAGGTAGACAAATGCCTAGGTAGACAGGGGAAGGTCCCCAGTGAAACCCCACCTTCAATCCAAAATCAGCCCAAGACCTGCAACCTGGAGTGAGATCTTCTATTCCTGTTTGCCTGCTCTTTCCCAATTGGTTCTTTCTGAATAATGCTTTTAAAGTAACCAAATGTTACCTTTTCCAAAGCTACCTACGTCCCACCTCTCCCCATCCTGTGCTTGTAAAAACCCTAGACTCATCCACACTGGGGGAGAAACCACCTGACTTCGGGTGGGGAAGCACTCCTGTGTCCCCTCTCCACTGAGAGCTGTTCTGTCACTCAATAAAATTCTTCTCCACCCTCCTTACCCTTCAATTGTCAGCATATCCTCATTCTTCTAGGACATAGGACAAGAACTCAGGAATCACCAAACCCATCGTATGAGCTATAACACAGATGGGCTAGGGCACACCTGGCCCAGCTGCGGGCTGAGCCAGTGTGCAAGCCAGGCACAGCCTGGGTGGGCTGAGTGGGTGGGCCACCTCCTGCAGCAAGTAGCATGGCCAAGCAAGGCCCAGGCGGCAGCGTCACCGGCCGGTGATTCCCAGCTGGCGAAGTGACTGAGAAAAATCCTGCATCAAAAAGACAGGTTAACAAGAAAAAAGCACACCAGTTTATTTAAAATTTTATGTGACACTAAAGCCTTCAGAAATGAAGACTCAAAGACTCAGGGAAAAGTGTCTATTTTTATGCTTAGGTTTGGTGAGGCATGAACAGCTGTGTAGCAATGTGATTGGACAAAAGGGGAAGACCTAAAGATAATAGACTGAATAGGGAAACTCAGCAAAGCTGTCCAGATTCCTCTCGGGCTCTCTGTGGTATCATTTCTTCCTTTTTGATATGGGGCAGGACCCATCTGGATTGAGGGTCTCATGACCTACTATTAAAGAGAGGTAGGTCAGAGAATTTCTTTATAGTCAGCTCCTAGAGAAAAAGGTGGAGGAAGGTTAGAGCAATATTTCTAGGTTTTATGGCTTGCTATGGGGCAAAGGGATTCTAGTTTCTATGACCCACTTTGGGGAAGAAGAATTCTGGTTTTCATGATTCACTTCAGGAGAGAATGAATGGTGTGACATAGGAGGGAGGGCAGGAGAAGATCAGTGAGACCTTGGTTCTGAGACTGCTACTTAAGCCTTCCAATGTTCTTTAAAGTACTCAGCATACAAAAGCACCATACTTTGAGATATCATTTTTCTGAACCCCAAAAAGATCAATGAACATTTTCTGTAGAGGGGGAATAAGATCACATGAGAACCAGAGTTGCACTGAATTCAGAATGGTGTTGCAGTACCTTATGAAGTATGGTTTTAGCAGTTCTTGTTTCTTCACTGAAAGTTGCATGTGCAGCTTTTCTGGGACTCAATGAGACCTGGCTGCATAATATAATTCCTGTTTTCTTATGCAGTTTTCTTATGTAGTTTAGGAAACCTGAGCAAGTCTCTCCAGGTAACAATCAAAAGAGCCCATCCAATGCACAGATAATTCTAAACCATAAATATTAAAGGTATATTACGTAGGTAGCGGTATCAAAAGGACATTGAGTCCTGGCTCTGACACTTAACTGCTGCATGACCCTAGACAGATTACTTAACCTCTCTGTATTTCAGTTTTCTTATGTATAAAATGATGCTAATGAGGAAGAAAATCTAATAATCCAATTAAAAATTAGGCAAAGATTTGAATAGACATTTCTGAAAAGAAGACATACAAAATGGCAAACAGACATATGAAAAGGTGCTCAACATCATCGGTCATCAGAAAAATGCAAATCAAAAGTACAATGAGATATCATCTCACCCCATGAAAGTGGCTTATATCCAAAAGACAGGAAAAAACAAATGCTGGTGAGGATGTAGAGAAAAGGAAATCCTTGTACACTGTTGGTGGGAATGTAATTTAGTACAACCACTATGGAGAACAATTTAGAGGTTCTTTAAAAAACTAAAAATTGAACTGCCATATGATCCAGCAATCCCACTGCTGGGCATATACCCAAAAGAAATGAAATCAGCATATCGAAGAAATATCTGCACTCCCATGTTCGTTGCAGCTTTTTTGGAAGCAATCTAAATATCCATCAACAGATGAGTGAATAAAGATGTGGTACATATACAAAATGGAGTACTATTCAGCCATAAAAAAGAACGAGATTCAGTCATTTGCAACAACATGGATGGAACTGGAGGACATTATGTTAAGCGAAATAAGCCAGGCACAGAAAGACAAACATTCCATGTTCACACTTATTTGTGAGATCTAAAAATCAAAATAATTGGACCCATGTAGATAAGGAGTAGAAGGATGGTTACCAGAGGTTGGGAAGGTAGTGGGAAGTGAAAAGGGTAAGTTGGGATGATTTGGTTAATGGGTACAAAAAATAGAATGAATATGACCTAGTATTTGATTGCACAACAGGGTGACTATAGTCAATAATAATTTAATTGTAAACTTAAAAATAACTAAAGGAATATAATTGGATTGTTTATAACACAAAGGATAAATACTTGAGGAGATGGATATTCCATTTTCTGTGATGTGCTTATTTCACATTGCATGCCGGTATCAAAACATCTAATGTATCCTATAAATATATACACCTACTATGTACCCACAAAAGTTAAAAATTATAAAATAAAATGATGATAATGATAGAGTTTACTTCATGGAAGTTTTCTGTTTATATGATTGGCTTTTTTTCTCTCTAACAGATGTTTTTGTTTTTCCTTTGATTTGAAAGAGTATTAAAATATACTATGAATAGTAATTTGTATAGGCATTACACATATTTGGGGAAATATATTGTATACACTAGCACCTTGATACTCCTGGCCTTGTGTATAGATAAGAATTATTCTGATCAATCCACAAACTGCTACAACATTAATCAAAGAGATTGTTGTGTACCATTGTCATGAAATTAAATGGAGAAAAACTGTTTCCACTCACTTTCTAATTTCTATGATTTATTTTTTCTAATAAATTTCAAAGTAAAATGGTGCTTGCAGGAAGACCACACCCAAAACAACCTACAATATAAATAGAGATATTTCATGCCATTTTTCCAAAAGCTACTTATATATTTTTTCTTCTATATTAAAGGAAAAATGCAGCGACATTTTCCACTTTCACTTAAGAATGAACTGTAATTATTTTGATCATGTCATTAATGAGCTTGAAATTGATTGATTGGTAAAAATAAATACCACGTTCTAGTCACTGGTGTGTTAAGCCAACTCATAATGACTCTTGCAAACCAATTTAGTAATTTGTAAGCCAGTTGACATCATGTTGATGACTTGAAAATAGGAAATAGTGAAAGTACTTACAGTAAGGAAATCAGAAAATGCCACAAATTCGGGCGCTTTTTTTTTTTTTTTAACTTTTTCTAAGGGGCAAGTTTTCAAATGTTTACCAGCATACCACTAAAATCATTCTTTCATCATCTCATGTTTTTAACATTTTGAATGAAAATGACTCTTTTGAACCCCAAATTAATGCACTCAAACATTGACTGTAATATCCATCCTACGGCAAATGTAAATAGATTTATGAGAGATGCCTGGCATCCTCTGTCCTTTGTAGAAAACAGGAATATAAATCTTGTCTGTTCAGAATATACGCAGAGTAAAGAATGTTGCCCTGCCTTTCTTATCCCATCTGTCATCATAGGTAAAATTTCAACTAAATCTTCTGAGAAATCTGAATGGAAAATTTATAAAGCTTTATATTGTAGGTTGTACTCAGCAATTTCAATTTCAGGAAAAGTAGATTTTCATCCAAGAAAAAAAAAAAGATCTCTAAAAGGATATATGCAGCAAACAGAATTATTTTGGCAAATACGCAATTCAAAAAAACATTCGCTGCTAATCCTCACAAATTGCCTTTGAGATAATGATTAGGTCATCTTATTCTGATAGCAGTACTTGGGTGTTCACATAAAAATTTAGACTTATTTCCCTTTAGTTTATGTTTGATAGGGAACATTCTGATAAAAAATAAACATAATGGATTGAGATAAATGCAATTCATACAACTTTTTAGGATTCTCTTCATATCTACAGAATCCTCCAAAGAGCTTTCCCAAATATGAAGTAAGAAGCGGACTTGTTAGTCCCTTTTAGAATTTCCATATGTGAGCTGGTAGTATTTAGGACAATAACATCAATTAAAAAGCAGAAATTATCGTAAAAAGCTAGATAATAAGTTTTATCCACATAAGATAGAACATCTACCTGTGCAAATTATGGTTTTAAAGAGGTCTTATTAGCCTAGTTCACATATATTCGTTTTAATAATCACTATATATAATGCATTTTTCTAAGTGTTCTTGGAGTAGTAAGACGTGACTACAGATAGCAACAACAAAAGCTTATAATCAATTTTGAAACTGAAATGATGAGGAGCCAGTAAGTACATCTTAAGTATTAACCTCAAGCAAGAACATTCAGCTTATACCAAGACTCCAAAATTTTTAGGAGGTTGCTACAGAAGAAAAGGCTGAAGTAATTAGCAAGAGTAATAATGTGATACATCGTGCTGTATATTTTGGAGAGAGAAGAAAGTGGAGCCTGGAGTGTGAATCTTCATTGACTTCATTGTTTTTGGTATTTGCTTTCACTTGCTAATATTTTATTATATTTAACACTTGTTTCGGTATCCCACTAACTGTAGAATCCATTTTCCTATGTATTTTGTGATAAAACATATTATTAATCTGGGATAACCCAGGCCTCTCGACTTCCTACACTTCACTGAGTCAAAACTACTTCCCATTTCTTGCACCAAATATGCTTTTCAGAGAAAACAATATTTGGTGCTGTTTCCTTTTTTTTTTTTTTTTTGAGACGGAGTCTCGCTCTGTAGCCCAGGCTGGAGTGCAGTGGCTCGATCTCGGCTCACTGCAAGCTCCGCCTCCCGGGTTCACACCATTCTCCTTCCTCAGCCTCCCGAGTAGCTGGGACTACAGGCCCACGCCACCAAGCCCGGCTAATTTTTTCTTTTTTTTTTTTTTTTTTTTTTTTGTATTTTTAGTAGAGACAGGGTTTCACCGTGTTAGCCAGGATGGTCTCGATTTCCTGACCTCATGATCCGCCCACTTCGGCCTCCCAAAGTGTTGGGATTACAGGCGTGAGCCACCGTGCCCGGCTACTGTTTCCTTTTTAACTTCTTTCCTTTTCTCCACCTGAAAAAAAAACCTCTGCTTGTCCTACAGGACTTGCTCAGCCTAAATATCACCTCTATGTCAAACTTTTTTTAACCCTTCCAGGTCCATATGTATTTCTTAATATTTTGTTAAAAAAAAAAAAGAAAAAAGAAAAAAAAAACCTCCACCAAAAAAATCACATTTTTTTGAATTTTTGGCATGTATGCATTTCTGTATCCTCTACTAGTAATTCAGCACTTCCAGGATAGAAGCTCATCTTTCTCTCACTCTTGGCATAATATTTAGTATTTAAAATATTCATTCAGTAGATAAAAAATTTGGAGAACCAAGAAATAGTCTATCAGTCAATCAAGCTATACTTTTTAAGGGAGATGCTTGATAATATATAATAAGAGCTAATATTTATTCAGTGCTTACAATGTGACATTCCGTGTCCCAAGCTCTTTACTTCTCATTCCATCTTCCTAACAACCCTGTGATATGGGGAAACTGAGAGTTAAATCAAGTATTTAACTCAAGTATTCAGCTAACAAGCAGTGAAGCTGTCACTGGAAGCCAGGAAGTTGACTACATAGCCGAGTGAGTAACCTAATGTCGTTTTTTCATTTTGTTGGTAATAAATATAAAAGTTATTAATGGATATGTAACAAACATCTACATAAAATCACAAGTATATACCTATGTATCTACGGCTTTGTGAATTACTTTCTCTTTTGTGTTATCTATTTATCCCTAGCATTATTTCCCTTAGGAACAGACTTATTTTGATGTACTAATAAAACACTGCCTAGTCTAAGTGTAATGATTACATTTTACTAATTTGCAGTGATTGATTGCTTGTGACAGCAAATTTACTTTTCTGTTTAGATACTCATTTTTTTTCCAATGGCTTTGTAAGGTCCCTGACTTCAAGATCCATGCTTTAAAAGAACAATGACGAGGCTTTACCTCACATTCACCTTCTTACCTCTATAGCATTCATTCACTCAATCATTTATTCATTCATTCAATATGACTGATTAAAATACTAGTTAGGTTTTTAAATGGTGATCTAAACATTAAAAACTCAAAAATCATTGACCAAAGTCTATTTTTTTGTAAAAGTATACATATGTAGTTAAGAATAACTGTTTATTCCTGAAGAAATGTAATATGAATATATTACATGGAAGTCATATTGTGAAGAAGTGTTCTCCTCTTAATAGATTCTAACCTAGACTTGGCACCTAATCTCGTGAACTGATATTGACTCAAAATTTTAGTTACGTTTGTTTGTAAATTTTTTGTATTTGGCAATATTTACAGTTCAGAATGATCCATGCAAACTCCTTATTTCTGTTTTCTCTTTTAAAAATCAGATCTGCCACACTGCGCTTATCTGTCTGCAAGGCACCAATTTGTTCCTCCTGAGTAGTACCAGGCCCTTTAGACCATGAATATAATCTCCTTTCCCTCCATCCTCCCCAACTCATTTTGTCCAATTTAGCCCATTTCACTTGTTACATAACCTGCCCCATTCCTGCAGACATTTAATTTTGCACCCCGTATTCCAAACTGACTTTATTTTACATAGGCACTACTAAATATCACTTATAATTTATCATTTATAATTATTAACCATAACTGTCATTATTTAAAACTCTTTCTTTGCTTTTCACTTCCTAAGCTTTAAAATAAGTGGCACAGAAGAGGCCAAAAGAGCTAAGCTGTTTTGACAAGCTCTGTAATATCTTTGGATTTTCATACCCAGGTCATAGTGCTTAATGAAAGTGACTAGTCATCCTTGACATGTTAAGAACCACAGAGGAATGCAAAGAAAAAATTACATGGCCTTCAGTTTGACAGCATCAATGTATCTTAAAGTTATAACTTTATAACTTCAATTTATATTTTCAGGTGCAACAAAGAACATGAAATCATGCATGAAAACTTTTAGGACAACAACAAAACTAGTTTTCTTCATCAAAGAAAATTTGGAAATGAGATACAACTATTAAAGAAAAATGTAGTCTTGGAAGATAATTTCTATTATTAAAAGATATTTTTAGCATACTGAGTTGAAGTCACATTTTCATTAATATTTTAAGCATAATGTTAAATAGCTCATAGAGGAAAAGATAGTTATTATGAAGTTGTCTTTGTGTAGCACATACCACTTACTTGTGAATGCATTCAGTTTATAAATATTGAATATCTACTATGTGTACTACTGCAGGAATATCATGCTCAGGTAGTTAACAGTCAAGTAGAAGAAATGGACACATCAACCAAAAAAATGTGATGAAAAGTAACAAGTAGTATTAGAAGGAAATTATATTGGTCGTTTATGTTGGTAAAGATCCAGTTGCAGAGAATCTGTTATAGTAACATTAAATCTCTATTTGTTTTATATTAATAGGATAATTTGGAAAGCTGAAGATGCAGGCTTTAGCTTGAACTTTTAGAAAGAATTCCCAAAGCTACAACACAAAACCAAGCCACTAAGGGAGCAATTGTCTCCCCAGTTGAACAGGGATGCTGCCGCCGTAGCAGCCACCTCCAGCACCATGACACTACAGCCAGGATTGAGAGGGATGAAATAATATTTTAAACAGCAATACTTGAAAGAACTGGGTAGGCATCTAAATATAACAAGCAAGGAAAAGAGAGGAGAAGTAGATTTGGAGAAGAAATGTTTAATTTTAAGGAGATCTGGAGAGAGAATGTTCATTTTTGAAGCAGATCTGGAGAGTCGGATTTGTTCAGTTTTGATTGTGTGAACTTTCAGGAACCTGTGAGGCCTCTGTACTGGACTGAACATTTCTATTCCCCCAAAATTAATATGTTGAATATGTTAAAATCTCATTCCCCGATGTCATGGTATTAGGAGATGGGACCTTTGGGAGGCCATTAGGATTAGATGAGGTTATAAGAATGAAGCCTTCATGAATGGGATTACTGTCCTTATAAGAGTCCCAAGCTTCCTCTCTCTGCTCTCTGCCATGTGAGAATATAAGAAGTCAGCAGTCTGCAACCCAGAAGAGCCGTCACAAGAACTCGGCCATGCTGATATCTTGATCTCAGATTTCCAGCCTCCAAAACTGTAAGAAATAAATTTCTGTTGTTTATAAGCCACCAAATCTATAGTATTTTGTTATAGTAAAGTACTAAGATAGCATCTAATAAGAATGAACTGACCAAGAGAGGATCTAACAAGAATGTCACTGAGGTAGTTGAATATATGAGCTCCAGAAATGAGAGAAGTTAGATTTCAAGATATAGGTTGGAAAAATGTGAGGTTAAATGTGGTAGCAGAGGTTGTGAAGCTAATTAAGTATGCTTAAGGAGAAAGGAAAGAAAAGGAAAGGAGACGAGAGCTCTAGCAAGGGCTACATTTATATAGTGGGTAGTAATGGAAAAGTCTAGTAATAAATGAAACTAGGATGCAGCAAGAGACTTAGCAACACAGGAAAAATGAAAAAAAAAATTTAAGTTGGGAAATATGAGAAAGGGGCAACATTTTTACTACTACAGAGAAGTCAATTAAAATATGAAAGAAGATTGTCGGTTGTTTTTTAATGTTGGCAAGTCATGAGTGCTTTGACTTGGGTGGTCTCTTGGGTATGATATAAAGGCAGAGAACAGATTGCAGTGGACTGAAAAGAGAGTGGTAGGTAATAAGTCAGAGTCAGGAAGCAAAAATACACTCATTCAAAATGCTTACCCCGTAACATAAGGAGTAATGTACTCTGATAGCCAGAAGTAAAGGAGATCGATGCAAGAGAGTGTCCTTTTCCTAAAAGAGGAGAAAATAAATATATGCAGAAAAGAGAAGGATCAAGAAGAAAGAGAAAAGTTTGAGAAAGAGGAGAATCATGGAATGCTTGATAAAACAATTTCTTCAATACTTATGGGTCGTGAGCCTTAGAAGGAGCCTTCCCCATAAAACCAGGAGAAAGAGTAAATAAGTGTCAGATTGAGGTATATTGTTTTAGGGAAAGAAGGCTGAGGAAGCTCACATGTTGAAGCCTCAGATCTTTTAGAAGGAGGATACTGAGAATCACTGAATGGCTCTGGCTTGCAGTCATTAGGGGAAGCATAGCAAAGGCTGGACCAGCCTACAGAATCCCATCTCACCACTCTCAAGGTGTGTATCAGCAACTTGGAGCAGAGAGTGCCATTTATCACACTGCCCTGAGCATGGGAGGCCAGTTTCACAAAAAAAGCTTAACTGGTTCAAATCTCTCTTCATCTCATAAGACCTTTCACAGTGTCTTTCATTTACCTCCTCACCCATCTTTGTAAGAACCAGCATTTGAAGATAAGAGCTGTGGGCCAACATCAGGAGAATCTAAATAAGTAAGCTATTTGTTTTTAATCTCAAGAACCCATCTGGTTGTGCTAATATAATCTTTGAACTCTTTCTATGGTTAAATACCCACTAGAAAAAAAAGGTCTAAATTGGCCTTCTGCAAAATTCTTACAATATAAACTCTCATTAAAAACCATAATTGTACTTCTTTTTTTTTTATTTTATTGTACTTCTTGAAGTTTAATATCCATGGGTAAAAAATAAACCAACACTAACTTGAATAAAGCCTACTAGCAACTACTGTACATTTGAAAAAAATCCTAACTTTATTCCCTTGTAGAAAAAAAGACAATAAAACTGATAGAGATAAATGGAATATAGGATGTTAGGTGATATGGTGAAGCACATTTGAGACATTCAATGTCAGACCCTGAGGTAAATCATCATATAGATTTCATCCAGCCTCCCCCCACCCCACCCCAGCTTTAAATTCTCTTGATGGAAACTTGCTCATATTTCAAGAAAAAAAAAGGAAAGTGTTAATATACAGGTTTTGAGAAGTAGAATGGCCATTTAGGAAAGCTGATATGGGAAATAAGAATAGATAGGTGTAGTAGCCAAGGTGCAGCATTGAGGAAAGGGCTGAGGAAAGGTGTGACTCTCCTATAATTTCTCCACCATCTTACAACATCACTACAACCTGGACAATTAGCCTTTTAAAATATTTGAAGGCAAGGTTGATTACATATATTAAGTGGAATTAGATTTACAATATACTACGAAGAATTATGTTTTGAAACTCTATTCCCAAAGTATCAATCAGGTTTTGAGTTAGCCAATAATCCATTGATTGTTTTGAAAATATTGGTTATTGGGACTGTGCACATTAACAAACAGGTTATTGTTACCTTTATAATTAGTGTATTGCCCATGTATACATTCAAAAAGAGCATGTAGATCTAGTGATTCCTCAATAATATACATTTAGAGGTTCACAAATATTTTAAGAAATAGTGGATGAGAGCAGAAAAACTGACGGAAACCAAGAAACCAAGATATATTTATCCACAAGCTGTTAGAGGATCATTTCCTTCGTTTTTAGCATTTTGTTCTCTCCATAGCTACCTTATGTTTAACACAATTTGGTACAAACCACATGATCTCACTTAAAACAATTCTTGGGAATGGTTTTACCTTTAAAAACATACTTGTATTGGTGTGTGTGTAAATTTATTTATATTTAAAATATTGATTTATTTATTTCTCAAAATAAAGAATAAAACATAAAATGGCCCCAATCTTACCTATCTCTGTAAGAACCAGTCAAGTAGGTGTACTCGACTACTGTGACAAATACTAATAATAATGTAAATCATTATATAATGTTAAAAAAGCATATAACCTAAAATACTGTAAAATACTCATCACCTCTTCCTTTCCATTTGTATATTAACCACTATATTAAAGCACCTACTGTTAACAGTTTCTTGTGATTCCTTTCCATCACCAAAATGTACATTGAGCCACAAATATGTAGCCAGTTTTACATTTATTTTCTCAAAAGAGATCTTAACATATTACCCTAAATCTTTTTTTCAATTAAAATAGATTTTAGAGATCTCATCATACTAGCACATATATTTACATTTCATTATTATTGTGATAGAATATACCTTCACATTAATACACGCTAATATATTAATATATGGTAATATATTAATCTATTCTCTTGGTGAACAACATTTTGGTTGTTTTCAGCATTTTGTTCTTACAAAAATTTCTATAGTGAATACCCTTGTATATAAATTTTGACAAACTTTTTATAAGTACATTGATAAACTGAACTTTTATCAGTGGGCAAAGGATAAAAGTATTTTAAATTTTGATAGATATTGCCAAATTGTCCTACAGAAAGGATGTAGCAATTTTTGCTCTCAACAACGATGTATGAGACAGCTCATTTACCCACATCCTGGACAACACTGGGAAAATCAAACTATTCTAATTTTTTGACAGTTTAATAGGAGAAAAATCCAATTTTTTTCTTTTATTTGCATTTCTTCAGTTGTTACTGAGATTGAACATAATTTCTTACAATTTATTGTCATTCCTAGTTTTTGGAGAATGCCTTCTTGCTCTTTTAAAAAATTGGTTAGTTCATCTTTTCTTATTGATTTATATAAACTTTTTGTAAATTAAAAATTACCATTTTGTTATATACATAAAGTTTTGTTTCAAATTGTTATTAATTTTTCAAATTTGTCTTTGGAATTTATTCATTGTCATCCAGAATTTTTGTTGTTAATTTTGTAGGTCAAAATTTTCAAGCTTTTAAATTAATGGCTAATTTAAAAGTCTTTCCATGTTCTAATATTATAAATATATTAATTCGCACTTAACTTGGTTTTATTTATGGCCTCATTTTAAAATATTTTTTACCATCGAGATATTTGGAACTTTTTTAAATTGTTTCTTTCAGTCAGTAGCAGTTTCCATACCACTTATTGAATAATACATTTATACCCCCAAATTTGATATGCCACAGTTATTATCAATCTAATTCCCCTAGGTCTACATAAAAATCTTTTTTTCTGGACCTGACAGGGTGGCTTGCACCTGTAATCCCAGCTACTTAGGAGGCTGAGGAGGGAGGATAGCTTGGGCCAGGAGTTTCAGACCAGCCTAGGTAATGTAGGAAGACCACATCTCTAAAAAAAATTTTAATTAGCTGGGCATAGTGGTTTTATTAGTCAGGGTTCTCCAGAGGGACAGAACTAATAGGATATATGCATATATGAAAGGAAGTTTATTAAGGAGAATTGACTCACACCATCACAAGGTGAAGTCCCACCATAGGCCGTCTGCAAGCTGAGTAGCAAGGAAGCCAGTAGCGGCTCAGTCCAAGTCTCAGAGCCTCGAAAGTAGAGAAACCGACAGTGTAGCCTTCAGTCTGCAGAAGGCCCGAGATCCCCAGCAAAGCACTGGTGTAAGTTCAAGATCCCAAGGCTGAGGAACCTGGAATCTGATGTTCAAGGGCAGGAAACACCCAGCATAGGAGAAAGATGAAAGCCGAAAGATTCAGCGAGTCAGCTCATTCCACCTTCTTCCACCTGCTTTGTCCGAGCCAGGTCGGCAGCCGATTGGATGGTGCCCACCCACATAGAGGGTGGGTCTTCCTCTCCCAGTCCACTGACTCTAGTGTTGATCTCCTCTGGCAACACCCTCACAGATACACCCAGAAACAATACTTTACCAGCTATCTAGGCATCCTTCAATCCAATCAAGTTAACACATAGTATTAACCATCACAGTGGTGCACGCCTGTAGTCTTAGCTACTCTGGAGGCTGAGGCAGGAGGATTGCTTGAGCCCAGGAGTTTGAGGCTTCAGTGAGCTATGACTGTGCCACTGTACTCCAGCCTGGATGACAGAAGGAAACTTCATCTCAAAAAAAAAAAGAAAAAGGGAGAGAGAGAGGAATGAAGGAGGGAAGGAAAGAAGGAAGGAAGGAGGGAAGGAAGGAAGGGAGGAAGGGAGGGAGGGAGGGAAAGAAAAAAATCTCTTTTCTGTTTCATTGCCCTTACTCTTTTCTTTGTTTCTATATTTTATTGCCTTAAGTGTTCTCAATAAAAATAGAAACATTTTACTGGGTGACTTTGACTTGAAACACTTTATTTACTTTTTTATTTATTTGGTTCATTTTATGATTATAACTCCCTAAAGGTGAGAAAAGTTGGGGAATACCTAACATTCACTGAAGCCCCTGCATATGCAATCTCACCAAATTAATTTATTCCTAATTATAATACTTCTATGCAGGCGTTCATTCGCTAATATTGCATATAAAACAATAAACTTCAAAGAGGTCAAGTATCTTGTGCAAAGTCATGTAACTAACAAATGGAAGCACTGAGATTCAAACCATTATATGTCTGACCCTAAAGCATATGCTTTTCCCACAACCCTGCAGTTTCAACATCCTATGTTAGATACAGGAAGCTACTTAACCTGGGTAAAAGACAAACCATGACAATGTCATTCTCTATTATTAAGCAGCACACGACTGAGCTGAAATTTAAAGTAGAATGCTACATATTATAAGGGTGACAGGGATAACAGCCATGGAACTCCTAAATCTCGTGTAGAGGACAGAGAATGGCTTATTTAGGTTAGTGTACGAGGTACATAAAGGAATGTAGGAGGAAAAAAATGCTGAGAATGGGGTCTGGGTCAGATGGCAGGGAGTTTTTATAACCCACTAGAGTTTGTGGAGTACTTAGGTCTCATTAGAGGGAAAGTTTTTTTCTTTCTGTGCAATTTTGATTACTCTTTTTATTTAATTAGGGCAAGGGTCAGCCAAGTACATACTTCCTGCAGGGCAAGTTCGACCAGCCCTAAATTTAATGGGAACACAGCCACCCCTATTTGTTCACATATGTCTGTGGCTGTTTTTGTGCTATCATAGAGTTGAGTGGTTGCATATGATTCTCAAAACCTAAAAATATGTCCTTTACAGGAAAAGCTTGACAGCGTTTGTACTATTTTCTCAAAACCTCACTATATTTAGCCTGCACAAACCGATCAATTCTGTTTATATAAACAAAGTGTCAGGCAAGGATTTCCAACACTGATTCAACATTGATTATTTGATTGTTCAAACTACGTCACCATCTAAAGCTGCTACAGGCAGGTTTATGTTAAAATTTGTACTTAATTTTGTTGTTATAAGACAATACCACTTAAATAATTTAATATGATTCAAAAAAGAAAATAAAAGAAAGATCGGAACATAAACTGATCAGTGAAATTGGCCAAAATATGTCATAAATTTTCTCTTAAATCTTTCAGTGAAATGAGACATTTTAGAAATAATCAAAGGGATATATCAAGGAAAAAACGTGTCTAACATAATAAAGAAATAGTCCTGCCTATACTATGCAAATTAAGCTAGTTTCGTTCAAGAAGAAGAGACAGAATGGCCATTAATGGTACTGATTATTTACTTGAATTTTCATTATTAAAACACTAGAGTCATTAGCTAATTAATATAAAGTGCATTTGCAGAGATGTGGGAGAGCAAAATGTTGCTAGAGTGCATCAAAAAGTGATTTGGTTCCAAGAGCCAACCGAGCTCTCAGCAGCTTCCGCCTCTTCTGCTCCGTGACTGGCGACCACATCCTGGGGTGCTCAAAGCCTCTCCTCCAAATGTCACCTCCCTGCTGAATGACATCATCCTTCTAAATCTGAATGAAGCTTGCACTGTATCTAAATAAACAGCGGATAATTTTTAGAAATATAGAAACACATCAAAAGTTTGGGGGTGTTTTAAATTGATATGAAGTAAAAATTAATGAGGTTTTAATCAGGGTAGAAAATGTCTTCCTATAATTATTTACTTAAAGAATAAAGTCTCATATTTAAAGGTGACCTAAATATTTTATCCCATTCCCCACCTCGGGGTTTTTCAACGGTGACACTATTGACGTTTTGGGCTAGATAAGTCTTGGTTGGGGGGGCTGTCCTGTGAATCCTAGGATGTTTTGCAGCATACCTGGCCTCTACCTGCTAGATGGCAGTAACAACCAACCTCCCACCACCACCCGCAAGTAGTGACAACCAGAAATGTCTCTATACATTGCCAAATGTCTCTTGCAGGGCAAAATTGGCCCTGATTGAAAACAACAGCCTTACACAAAGATTTGTGACAGATTGTGAGAGCATGTGTACTTTATCAGCTAGTTAGTAACCAAAACCATGGCTTCAACAGGCAGCCTGCTGTTATTAGTTCTACTCTTTTCCTTGGGAATTATATTTATTTAGTAAATCTTTAATGGCAAAGCAGTATGAAAACCCAAATGTTTAATCTTCAAATTAAACTGTCTCTATCACTAAGCTCTGCCATTTACTAGCTGTATGACTTGATAAATTACTGCCCTTTAGCAGTCTCAAGTGCCTTGTAATGGCAATAATTCCTGTGAAGTACTTAGCACTAGGCCTGTTACATAATAAGTGATTAATGAGTTTTGGGTTATTATGGATAATTATATTAAGTTGCATTGTGATTTAGAATATCTGCTGTTCTTCCCTATAGAAAGATTTTATATTTCTTTTTATCTTCTATGATTCACTTTGGCCAATAAATTGTAAGTAAAATTAGACACTTTCAAAAAGAAGCTTTAAGAACCTTTCTGTGGTTTGATGACGTCTCCCCTTGCTCTCTCTTGAGACAAGCAGTGTCTCATACAGGGACTGTTTCCTCCGCCTGGAACTTGGAATGATAATGACATGGGGCAGAACCACATCTGACCTGTGATAGGCATGTACCTTGAGCTAGAAATAAGCCTTGGTTGTTCAGAAACACAGAGTGCTAAGTTTTGTTTTTGTTTCAACTGCAGCCTAACTTGGTCTAAACTAACTGTTGAAGTAATTTATCAAACATTTTTTGAGCATGTATCACATCAGACATTACATTATTGATAACAAGAACAACAAAACCCTCCATGCTGATTTGGAACATAGATTCTAGTGACAGAGAAGGAAAAAACATAACTGTACATAATACAATCCGATGGAGGCCATCACTAAGCGGGAAAAGGATGTGCCTCTTTGAGTTGTAACCTGAAGCATTATTACTAGTTTGCTAGCACAAAAGGGCAGAAGAAGAATCAGGCTAAGAGTATAGCAGGGAAGTTTGGGAGCAGGGGCCATCTTCCTTGAATGGTGAAGAGTTAGGAGAGGGAAGGGCATGCCTTGGGTGGGCACTGGAAAGGAAGATGTCATGAACAGTTTAGGGTTCATGGTAAAGTCTATTATATCCACATTCTGCGAAGTAAGATTTATCTCTTTAGCCAAAGGAAAACCATCAGATATTTCTTTTTTTGACATCTGTAATTTATTTTCTTTTCAATTGACACATAATAATTGTACATATTTATGGGGTACAATGTGATGTTTTGATATATGTATCATTGTGTAATGATTATATTAGAGCAAGTAGCAAATCTGTAACCTCAAACATTTATCATTTCTTTGTGGTGAAAATGTTCAGAATCCTTTCTTCTAGCTATTTTGAAATATATAGTACATTATTTTATGGTGCAATAGATTCTCATTGATTCTCATAAGAATAGATTATGAGAATAGATTCTCATAAGAATAGATTATGAGAATAGATTCTCATAAGAATAGATTATGAGAATAGATTCTCTTAAGATTCTCACCAGAACTTATTCCTCCTATCTAACTATAACTTCATACCAACTTTTCTTTATCTTCTCCTCCCCCTCAAGTGTATTGTGAGCTTTGTGAATCAGCTTTGGAATCCCTTGGCAGCCCTGACAGACAAGGGAAACATAACTTTATATATATACTATATAAATTTTATTTCTTCCATGCCAAACCACACATTTTTCACATTCTCGCATTTCTGAAATCAGATTATATGTGCAGCTCTTTTCTTTACCCTCCAAAAAATCTTTAATAAAGCAAAAGTCCTTCTTACAGTTTGGACTCTGCTTCTCTTGCAAGCTTCTGGATGATACTAATCCTGCTGGTCTTCAAACCCCACACTGAGTACTAGAGGTCTGGAGGAAATGTAGTGTTTCTTGGGAAAGTCAGGAAATTATAAATTGAAGACCAACTGTAATATACTTTTTTTAAAAAAGATAAGGCTCAAAAATAACATTGGGCCAGGGGCAGTGGCTGATGCCAGTAATCCCAGCACTTTGGGAGGCCGAGGAAGGTGGATTACCTGAGGTCAGGAGTTCGAGACCAGCCTAGCCAATATGGTGAAAACTCATCTCTGCTAAAAATACAAAAATTAGCTGGGCATGGTGGCACACACCTGTAATCCCAGCTGGTTGGGAGGCTGAGGCATGAGAATCACTTGAACCTAGGAGGTGGAGCTTGCAGTGGGCCGAGATCATGCCTCTGCACTACAGCCTGGGTGACAGAGCAAGACTCCATCTCAAAATAAATAAATAAATAAATAAATAAATAAATAAATAAATAAAAATAACATTGGACCACTGTGATTTTAAAAACCTTTATAAAAGCATGGGCATTTTGATTTTATAAGTACCTACTACATGGTCCATAGTAGGGACTAATAAAATATTTAGTGAATAAATTAAAAAGAAAGAAAGCTATCTTGGGGAAAGATAAGTTCAAGGGGTGGGAGAAAGAGAGGCAGAGGGAGACGAGGGGGAAAGGAAGAAATCAAACCAAAAAATAAAAAGGAAGGAACAAACCTGAAATGACTGCCATAACTGTAAGTTATGATCCAATAAAATTGTTAAATGTGAACTATTTCTTAGGGAGAGGGAAAGTCTTGCACAATTTTGTAGTTTTCCTGTATCATTAAGGAATGTCTTCTATTACATAAACAAAAAAAATCAACTATCGTGGCTTCATTTCTCTAACTTAACAACAACAGATATAGTCAATCCAAGGCTGGCACAGTAACTCAGCAATGTCACCCAGCCCTGAGGCTCTTTCCACTCCACCATCGTAGAATATCTATTGCCATCCATATGTCTGTTGTCTCCTGGTCACAAGTCCTCCTGCCATCCTATCCACATGTGAGGTAAAAAGAAGATGAATTGATAACAGCAAACTCCCTCTTAAATCTCTGTGTCAGGATGCCTCTTGTCAACTCAGGGATATTCCCTGACCCCTTGTACATTCTCTTCTGCGTCATAGTGGAGAAGCCCACAGCTGTATCTCTCTGAATCTCTCCAATAGGATTCTGGCTTAGATTCTGCCACCGAGGGACACTGCAAGCTGGCAATGTGAAGAGCCGAGGTGGAGTAGCACTTATTCTCTGATGGTAGCTCTCAGTAGCAGCTGAGATAATTGGAGATAATTTCCCTTGACTCTGGGAGTTCACTAGAATCAACCCACTGCAGGGAGTCAGTGGGATCTTTAGCAAGCACTTCCTTGGCTTTTGCAATCTGAGATGTATCCAGCATGGTGTGCAGGCAGGGGATACATAGGTGATAGCTTCCCTGCCATCCTTTATGGATTTCCTGAAAGCTGTTTCTTGCTGCAGAACACACTCCTAACTGATAAATTATGACACTCAACCCTTCCAACAAGACAAATGTGTAGCCATTATATTATTCTTATTCTTTTATTCTTATTAAGTATTACTATTCTATCTCACGTGGTTCTGCTTCTGCGACCACACTCTGACAGATACAGTCTCATCAGTCGTAACCGTGAAACACAAAACGTGATCACTATTAATTGCAAAGGGATACTGAGAAAACGAGTTTTTAATTTTATGACCTCTATAGCCACTTTGTCCATTTTTGTAGCCATCAGCTACATGTGACTATTCATATGTAAATGTAAATTAGTTAAAATTAAAGCAAATTAAAATTTAGTTTCTTGGCTTCAATAGGCACATTTCAAGTGCTCAAAGCCACATGTGCCTAGGGGCTATCATATGGGACAGTGTAGCAGAAAAGGAACATTTCCATTATCACAGAACCTTCTGCTGGAAAGTGCTGCTCTATAATAAAGACACACAGGAAGGAAGAAGTTCTCCCAAACTTCCATAATGCCTTCGCAGTGTCTAACATAGGGAAGAGCCTGAATACTTTAAAAGAATGAATTCCATGTTCAAGGGTCCTTTTGAAAGGTTACTTATCTATTTTTTGGTAGCCCAAACACTTTAACTACTCATTGATTAACATATTTTTATATTTAGAATGGAAAAGATAAAAATGAATTAATTGAAAAATAGTGACATTACTTGAAATTTGTCTGAAATTCATTGAAACCACCTACAAATTTTGATTCTCTACTGCTACAACAAAAATTCAAGTAAAAGCATGAATAAACAAGACAGCAGTCTTTCAGAGATTTAATGCCACTTTCTATGCCAGCCATTCTATAAAATATTAATGAGGACATTTGTGGTAATGAATGTTAACACAGTCTCTTGATCATGTGAACACTGGCAAAGATTCTTTATCATGACATTCAGTAGCAGAAAGAGTTTATTAAAACAATATATTAATTCTCAAAAAGTTAAAAATAGTACTTAAGTTTATAACTGCAGTTTTTAATAGTTTTGGAAGGGGACAATATTTTGCAGTAGAAAGTGTTTTAAACCAGGAATGAAAATACTCATCCATAATGTAGCTGAATCTTGCAGCTTCTGTTCATGATAACATTGCTAGGGTCAGAAAAAATAACAAGCATCTTATGGGCCTTCCAAACATAACTGGGAAATGTTCTAATTCATCCCATGTTACTGTATAGACATTATTTGAAATATAGTGTCATTCAACACGTGGAATTAAGAGACAGTTCAAGAAAGTCTCTGATATACTAAAAGTCAACTCTGGTTTGCATGTATATAAAAAAAAATCCCCATTTGATAAATAATTGAATGGATATTCTCTTTTCCCTTCCCCTCATTTAGAAACTATTGCCTATGTTACTTATGTGATACTTGTTAGACCACAAACAAATGAGGGTATGATTTTGAAATTTATTTTTAACCAACCTGTGAATCATATAACTGCTAACATGTGTATAACAGTTATTATTTTTTCCAAATATCAATTAAATTTGCAAGGTCGACAATTTTTATTTGATACTTCTCTTTATGATAATATGAAGGTAAAATTATCTTTTTGGAAATTAGGCAGTAAAAGTAGAGAGAAATGCTACCTAGTAAACCAGAGTAACATTCAAAATTCCAAACCAGTGATTCCTGTAAAGTTGCAAAAGCATGACAAGCATGTTATTGTTAAGGCCTCTGCTTTATATAGTGCAACTCATTTATTCAGCAAATGTCTATGGAACATTTTCCTCATGCAAATCTTTGTACTACATACAAAGTCAAGGGGCCAAAGAAAAGTTAAAAACAAAAGAATAATCCAAAGGTTGGCTTGTAGCTGATAAGGTTCAGAACAAGCTATCCCAAAGTATTTAAGCCAAAGGAATTTGAGAACACCACACAAGCAGGCAGGTCAATCTCACCTCACCCTCCTTCTCCCATGAAGCAAGTCATAAAACCTAGGAAGAATTTTCTGACCATCCCCTGAAGTAGCCCATAAGACCTTCATTCAAGAGGTACACTCTCAATACCCAGAGAAAGGGAACACATCCTTGTTTCTAAAGATATGGGGACACAGAGAAGAACCTTAACAAACACACCTTGTTAAGATTTCTCTGTTTATTACCATTTGATCATACTCTTGTCTAATTCTGCTTCTCCACCACTGCCCACGCTTCACCAAACCTAGCATTAAAATACACAAGTTTAGCCATTTCTTTGGGTCTTCATTTCTTCTTGAAAGATTCCATATCATGTAAAACACATATTAAATAAATTTGTATCCTTGTCTTTTGTTAATCTGCCTTCTGCTGTAGTAGCCACAACCATGAACCTACGAAAAGGCATAGGAAAGGTATTTTTCCTTCCCTTGAAGCGTGGTTTCATTCCAGTAGCATGTTGAAATCACCTGAAAGCTGTTATGGACTTAATGTTTGTGTTTTCCCAAAATGAATACGTTGAAACCCTAACCCTCAGTGTGAAGACAGGGCCTTTGGGAGGTAATTAGGGTTGAATGAGGTCAGAAAAGTGGGATCCTCGTGGTGGGATTATTGCCCTTATAAGACGAGACACCAGAGAGCAAGCTTTGTCTCCCTGAACTCTCAAAGAAGAGATCATATGAGCACAGAGGGAGATGGTAGACACCTACAAGCCAAGGGACGAGACCTCACAATTAAACCTATCTTGCTGGCACCTTGACTTTGGACTTCCTAGCCTCTGGAACTGTGAGAAAATAAATTTGTGTTGTTTAAGTTACTTAGTCTATGACACTTGTTATGGCAGCCCAAGCTGACTAATACAGAAGCTAAAGAATAAAAATAAATAGAGCAAACAAAAACTCAAGCTCAATAACATTTCCAGATACTCTTATTTTTTGAAAACTCTTTGGATGATTCTACTCTGCAACCAGGTTTGAAAACTACAGTCCTAAAAGATAAATTCTCATTTTTCCCCCAACACATCCACTCCTAAAAATTAAAATCCTCTTAACAGAGTTACTCTATGTGAGGAGAGGTATGGGGTGCAGCTTGTGAAGCTTTAACAATTCTCTCTAAGCTAATGTGTCTTCTTCCTTCCCTACTCTCATCGAGAGTCACTATGTAAGACAAAGAGTTGTTAAGGCAGAAAATGAAGATTTTCTTCATTAGAAGATTTTTTTTGCGACAAGAATTGCAGCTTTGGTGTCACATGATTTAAAAAAAAAAAAAGTCACAGTGTTTAATGAGAGGACAACCTACATATTCTGGCTTCACTTCATCCCCTCTGCTAACTTCTAGCTGGAAGAGGGCTCTCTTTTCCCCACAGTTTTGACAAACCACAGGCTCACTCAAAAGAGCCTGACTTGAGTGATGTGCCTATCTTTGAGCCAGTCACTGTCGTCAGCAAATGAATGTGTATATTAGTTAGCCTAGATCTTATGACCATCTCTCCAATTCATATGTTCTACAACAAAAATATGAGAAGAGAATAAAAACAACAAATATTTACTATAATTGCCTGAAAGTCACCCAGTATCAGTGGCAGAGTGAGACCTCACGGTGAAATCTGTTTGACTTGGAAAACCATGGTCTTAAGCACTCTAAAATTCTACTTTTTGAAATTTCACTATGTACCCAGCAATGTGCTAGGTTCTAGGAATGTAAAGCTGTATCAGACATAGTCCTGCTCTGAGGAGCTCTATTTAATGTGATAACAGGTGTAAAGAGAAGATGACATGCAGTGATTAAGGTGCTCAGATAGAAGCAAGAGGGGCTCATTAATAGCAATTAGAAGTACTTTTTCTAGGATCACTAGTTCACACTTTGTAAGTCCAAGATCTTCACCCTTCTCTTTGCCAAGGGAATATATTAACACGAAAGATTTATTGCCTAGGAGAAGAAGAAATTGTCCTTAGTTATTCTAATTTGGCTAGAGAAAAAAAATCTATGTTGATGGTCTGTGTTAGAGAAGTTACTGCAGGGCTTGGTGTGGTGGCTCATGCCTATAAGCCCAGCACTTTGGGAAGCCAAGGTGCGAAGATCACATGAGGCCAGGAGTTTGAGACCAACTTGGGCAACATAGTGAGACCCTATCTCCACACACACACCCACACCCACAGACAAAGAAAATAGAGAAATTACTGTAATACATGACAAAAATAAGGAAAAAAGCAAATAAAATATAAGGAAATTAAACATGCTACATGGATGTGTTGGAATAGATATTCTCCAAATATGGTTATCTTGATCTTGAAGCTACACATATTTAAAAACTTTTTTTAATGCTTCAAAGAGAGCTTAAGTTCATTCACAAAGGATAAAAAAAGATCCATTTTTCTTTGGCACTGCAGGGTGAAATTGTTCATTTAAAGTAAAAATGACGCATTGGGCAAAACCAGCACCATCTGGATAAACTAGAGAGCTGACAGTGAAGCTACACTGAGCTCCAATCAGAGCTCTGCACTTGGCATTCAAATGCTCTGCTTGGCTTGCAAGGCACAATGACCAGACTATAGTAGACAAGACAGAATTTTCATTCATTTCAAGCAAATTTTGTGAATTTATAATGAAAAATAAACACAATATACATGGCACACAGCATTCCCTAGTTAAATTTATGAGATGAAGGGAAGAATGTAATTGTGATGCTACTAGTCTGCTTTGGAGTTAAATGAAGATTCTGGTACAAAGACAGAGATGAAAACTATTCTGGAATTTGTATGGACCTTTAGCTATTAGTGAGAGGTATGCTATAAACTCTGAGGCTGTTAGAGTTGTTAAACTGTTCATAGTGGACTGGTCTAGCTGCTATTCCGATCTGGCAATTCTTTAGGGAGAGCAGCACTCCTCTGCTCAATAGCATCCACCTATCAATGGTCTCATTTTACAAAATCTGTCGTGGACATCTGCTAAGGAAAACTTTTTACTGAAAAAAAAAGCATTCAGAACTCAGCTGATTATGTAAAGAAGAATGCAAGAAATAAAATGTGAAAAACCAATGCCATAAACTTGATCATAAACAGTACCAAGTGTACTTTTCATTTAGTATTGAGCTACAAACAGAGAGTAAGGCTTAGCATTTGACCAAATTGGCTGATGTATCTAATTAAGTGACTGATGTGGTTGGTTGTGTTCCCACCCAAATCTCATCTTGAATTGTAGTTCCCATAATCCCCATGTGTCATGGGAAGGACCTGGTGGGACATGATTAGATCATTGGGTCAGTTTCCCCCATGCTATTCTCATGATATCATGTGAGTGAGTTCTCACAAGATCTGATGGTTTTATAAGCATCTGGCATTTCCCCTGCTGGCATTCATTCTCTCTCCTGCCACCCTGTGAAGAGGAGGCCTCCCCAGCCATGAGGAACTGTGAGTCAATTAAATCTCTCTCTATTTTTTTTTTTATAAATTACCCAGTCTTGGGTATTTCTTCATAGCAACATGAGAACAAACTAATACAGTGGCTGATAATTTTTGTGGAATACTTGGCTTCACTATACTAACACCTTGGATGTAGATAGATGTTATGGGCTGAATGTTTGTGTCTGCCTGCAGCCCCCTCCCTTCCTGACAATGCCCAGATTCATAAGTTGAAAATCTAACTGCCAGTGTGGCTGTAGTTGAAGTAAGGAATTAAGGCTAAATGAAGTTTTAAAGTTGGAGCCCTAATCCAACAGGATTAGTGTCCATTTAAGAAAAAACACCAGAGAGCTTGCTTGATCTTGAACTTGCCAGCCTTCAGAAATGTGAGAAAATAAATCTGTTTAAACCATCATCTGTGGTATTTTCTTATGACAACCCAAGCTGACTAATACAATACAGAAGGCCATTCTGTGTGTATATATATGTAGTTCTTATACCTGCCTGTTTATATATTAATTGATATGATCTTATTAAATATTAATTACAGAAATGATTTATCAACAGTGATCTTTGTTTTTTCAAATTTCCATTTTGTTAGCCATCATCATAAAAATAAATGAGATTTACCTAGCTAAATTGTTCTCACTATTTCTACTTCAAGATTCTGCCATTCTCTATCCTGTTATAATATCTAGCAATGAACTACTTACAACTCTTAGCATGCATTGATTTTATATCTTCATATGGTTAAGCATAATATTCTCCATACTTAGAATACATCCTGCCTCTTGTAGAACTAGCAGACTTCTAATCTTTCAGTATTCAATTTATGTGTTATATTTACATTCTTTGTGAAGTCTCACCTTAATAGGCAGAATAATCCTCTTTCCTCTGAGCACCAGTGTATCTTGTACATAGTTTAATTAACGCATTTAGACAATATACATAAGATATATAAAAGGAGAGAGGGCTGGAAAAACAATATATTGTTAGAGTTAACACTAATATGCAATATTTGTGAGATATAATTACAAAGATATAATTAAGGAAGAAAGTGTTTATAAGATACAGAATTTCCGGGTGATGCCCATTCATACTGGAAATGAAATTGTATTTTAATGATTAATTGACCGACCTTCCTAGGCCAACTAGACTGTGAACTTCTTAGGGAAAGGAACATGGTCTTTTAAAATCTTGATATCTTTTTGAATCTTGATGCCTTATTCAGTATCTGTCATAGAGTAGACGCTTAGTAAAATATATAGAATAAATAAATATGCCAGCCTGTAAGTTATTACTCTAGAAATCATACATCTGCTTAAAAGGGGAGATGATCCAGTTGTGACTTCTTTTATTCTATTTATTTATCGCTAGAATTCTTTTAGCCTATCCATCTGGCCAGGCAGATGTCCTCCTTTACCCCCAGTTACTTATTTCATATACATAATTTCCAGAACTTTAAATCAATAGAAAAGCTGATAAGGGCAGAATATTATGAATGTTTATATTAAAATTAAATCTCATAATCACTCATTCGGAATTACCTATATATCAATTTCTATCAAAAATAATTATTTATGGTGCATTTTTCTTAGGAGACATTTAATAATTAGTTTTTAAATGAGCAGTAAAAAAGTATTTCAATATTCACAACTTTTGACTATAGTTCAGTATTTGAGCTATATTCAGTATTTGAGGTGTGGTTAAATTAAATGACAAAAAACTCAATTCCATTAAAGCACAGGTAATAAAAATATTATATAACAAATGGGTAATTTATACCTAATCGGTTAAATGGAGACCATCTTTCTTAAATCTATGATTCTATTAATTCATTTCATTTAATGAATTACCTATAAATAAGATAACTAAAATGCAAACTTCCATTAGGATTTACTCAGCCTTTTTTTGCTATGCTTAGTTTAATAAACTTCATAAACTAAAGGGGCATGCTTTCATTTTTTTTTTTCCTGCACAGATGAAGCTTTAAAATAAACTTTCCCACCTTCTGTGAAGCTTTCAGGAGGCATCTGTGCCTCTGTAACTAAGCAGCTAAGAGGCTAAGCCACATATTTTTCAGCTGCTAAGTCCAATATGGATTCCTTCACTGTCTCATTTCCTATGTGAGATTATGGCAGCCCTGGCAACTTTGCTCTGATGATGGAGGATAGTGAAAGAGAAGTTTGTAGACAAGTCTCAAATCTCAGTTGGTCTTGGGCCAGACTATTGTTGGCTGTTCATGCATTTCCTGTAATGTATGATTTTGTGAGATGTTGGCCTACCAACAACAGGGAAAATCGTTTTTCTCAGGAGGAAGTAACTAAAGAGAGGTTAGAGAATGAACACTGACATGCAAAATCACAAACGAAGTGCTGAGGATATCTCTACGGAATAGCATAGAATTCTTATATTGTCATTATGTGTTCCTAAGAATAAACACAATGTTATAGAGAAATCACTAAAAAATTTGATGAAATTGAATAGAAAAATGACCTATGGAATGATATTGATTAATTCAAAAACTGCTTCTTGGCTCAAGTATATCTTAACACAGGCAACAAAGGTTCAATTTAAGCAATTATTTCAACAACCATTTTTCAACAATTAATATTAAATGCATCAATTGAATTTGCTCTTTAAGAAATAACTACGGGAATTGCTTGTGAAAAGTCAATTATTTTGTGAGGCATATACTTGGATCCTCATTTATCTGAATAAAAATGTAGATTTTCACATCCAGCACTAAGGCTACTTCAAGTGATATCTAGAGACTATTTTGGCCACTTGATCCATTTAAACTGATATGAAGGCAAATACAGTATTTTTATGACATGACCACTTTCTTATCCATCTAGTCTTATAGCTGCTAACACTTGGAAAATAAATGAAGTGTATTTTATTCCCAGGGCAGACCTTTCAGCAATACCACTCCAGAACACCAAATTATAGCAATAAACTGAAGACAAAATAAATTGTCTAATCTGTGTCCATTTTGTGAGACATTTTTCTTCATAGCAAGTTTTGATTAATGCACCGACTCTTTTGAGGAGCCATATATATTGAAGAAGGTAAGATCTGAAAGTAAAACAAGGCCCAAGTTTCAGCCCCAGAAATGTCTCAATTTTTAAATAAGTTATGACTGATACCATAGTGTATGCTTTTGCTTTTTAACTATTTCATAATAAATATATTCATATTTTAGATGTGGTACTTACTGAGGGACCACACTTGTGTTGCATCATATTAAGGTACTGGAATTATGGAACCATCTTCTTAAATTATTTCAAGTATCTTCATTCATAAAGCTGAATTTGATTATTTTTATTTTTATTTAACATACAGACATTTGGGAATGCAATTTTCAAATGGCAAAAAAATTTAATTTGCACAGCTATATGTTACTTATTAAGAGGGTTGAAGTCACCTCAGTGACAGCATAATTCAGTTAACTGTCATAATTGTTGTGTGGTTGGCACATACTGTGCTTATTGTACTGTAATTGTGACAGCATTGGGGGATTATCATTTTGAGCCTGTTCTTGCTAAATTGCTATGAATAAGGTAGGGCCTTAAGGTTGAAAGCCTTTTATTCCCTATATGCTAGTTTAGTGATCTTTACTGCAAGTATTATATCATCAAACATCTGAAGTTGTATATAATTCATCAGGAAGATATTTTATTATTTTCATCAAATA
This sequence comes from Pongo abelii, assembly GCF_028885655.2. NCBI lineage: Eukaryota > Metazoa > Chordata > Mammalia > Primates > Hominidae > Pongo > Pongo abelii. The sequence continues at coordinate 93,854,892 of NC_071991.2, forward strand.
GTACCCCAATTTTGTAATGAAAAGTATGGTGCTTACCTCACAAGGGTTCACTCTACAGGCAGCCAGATAAAGATGCCCATGGGTTTAGTTTTGGCCTCTGGAAAAATGAGGAGTACGACAACTACCTGATACAGGACAGACAAAAAATTAACTGTTTTAAGGCTGTATTACAAACTTTTGTGAATCCTCCAAATGTATGAATATACAACACAAATAACATAAAGGCTTGAAAATATTCTTAACCAAGGCCTCATGCCCAGAAGAAAAGGAACAGGTAGTTTCGTTTCTTCACATACACTTTTTTCTTTATTTCCTTTTATGGGTTTTATAAACTTTATTCAAAGCATAAATCTGAGGAAATGTTAGAGCTGGCATTCTTCTCTGTAATTTGTGCAAAACTTTGATTTGCCCAGTTGTGGCTTCTTAGATTTATTGTTTTCTATTACTGGGAATGGCTTGCACACACACACACAATTTGTATCTCATTATAAGGCTTATTAGGTAAACCTGATAAATTAGAAACTAACACATCAAAATCAAAATTAGAAATGTGCACTTGACTAGCCTCAATGTAATAAGTTAATTGACTCTAAATCAAATTTCAGCAAGATTATAAATTACTATATGCAATGAGTTTTCCAGATAACTCATATACTTGAAACTATAATTATTCCATTTTTGAATATCAAAGATCTACTGTCGTTGAAAAATAGACTACAAGAATGACTACTCTCAACCTGTATGCCCGAAAACATGAAAATCTATTTTACTTAAGGAAAAAAAATCCTTTGTATTAGCTAATGTTGAATAGTTTTGCTAACTTAAAACTTTGTAACTTGCAAAACTAAACATTTTAAAGGTAAATTGTGATATGTGTCTTTCTTTTTGTAGGCTCCTAATTTCCCTGACCAAATGCAACTAAAGTTATCTCAGACACAGTGTATGCCAATACCAACTGATATGTGAGTACAGGTATATTACATATATACACACATGCCCTTTATAGTTGTTTCTTTTTCCCTCATCCTAAGATCTCTAATTTCTGTAGTTTTAATACGTACATCCTCTTCTGTACCTTATTTTTTTTTTTAGATTTTTAAAAAATATATTTTGGAAATAATTTTATATTCATATTTTATTCTTTTCATCAGCCTCACTGTGTTTCATTGTACTGTCACATAGTTTTTTACACCAGTCCATATGTCATTAGGTATTGCTTTCTCTAGTCTTTCATTAATATAAAAATGCAGTAATGGGTATTTTTACTCATTTATTATAATGCACCTGACAGAGTAATTTTAATATAACTTCCTAAAAATTGAGTTGCAGTGTCAAAGAATGGGTACATTGTTATTATTGATCATTATTATCAAATTTCCTTCCAAAGAGTTTCCCACATCCCTCTTTGTTGAGCAAAGCAAGAATGTCAAAGTCACACACTCCTGCTACACTGGTTTCAAATATTATCCCTTTCAATCGTACAGGGGGAAAATGTCCCCATATTATTATCATTTTGATTTATACTTCCTTAATTATGAGTGAGGTTGAGCATCTTCTCATAGGCTTTTTCAGTGAATTGACTGTTCATATACTTTATTTTACATTGTTTGCCGGTAGTTTTATTGATTTTTCAAGAGCTTTTAATAGGTTACAGAACTCCATCATGCTCTTTATTAAATCTAATGCCTTTTGTAAAACATATGATAAATATGTCCTTTGCTTACAATATACATTATATACAGACATTAAAAAACTTAAGTGGTCAAATTTATTAATAATTCTGTAATATTTTCAAGGTTTGGAATAACACTTAGAACTTTGTACTCATAATTTTTTTTAATTAATCTTTTAAAAACATGTTTAAAGTTTTATATTTTTTACAGTTAAATCTTTGATTCTTCTGGAATTTACAAATGATAACATATATCTTCCTGTAATTTTTTTATTCTTAAGATTTATTAAACTTCTTGGATCTATAGATTTAAAATTTCCTTCAAAATCAGAAAATTTTGGCAATTATTTTTCCATTCTTTTTTTCTGTGTACTGTCTCCTCCCTCTTTTCCTAGTACGCCGATTGTATGATGTTAAACTGCCTGATATTTTGTCACAGGTCATAGATGTTCATTATTTTTCAGTCTTTTTTGTCTCTGTACTCTCAGGAGCTCAGCTGAGCTGAAAAAAAGAAAGCTGAGCTACCAGGTGCTATAGTGGGTGATTAAAGCAATAAGCCAAAAATAAAATAAAAATAAGATTTTAATCACTTACGCAGTGGTATAAGCAAAGGCCCAAAACTGGAGAAAGCACTGACCCCCTTCCCTGCCTCCCCGTTTCCCCCCAGGAACATAGAGAGTCTGCTGGGTCAGCATGTAGGTGGGGGTCATCCCACCATTGAGACAGCCACAGACAAAAGGCTGGGGCAGTTCTGTGGACTCTGGGTGGCTTCAGGAAGGTGGGGGACAGGGCCAGGAGTAGAAAGTAAAGTTCTGGGTACTGATTCAGAGAGGAGGAAAAGCATCTTCAAGATTTCTCCCTTCTTTGCCTAGCTTCTTTTCCCAGTAAGAGGGAAATTCTAAATTCTACTTGAGCCTTTTGAATAAGACCTTCCATTTCTCTCACCATATTTATGTTTTCTTCAACTTTCTTAAACACAGAAAACACAGAATAGCTACATAATGTGTAATAGCTGTTTAAATATCTGCCGGTCTATGTTTGACACTTCCATCATCTCTGTCCTTTCATGGTTGGCTTATCTTTTTTTTTTTTTTTTTTTTGGTGCCAATCTTTTTATTGTTCACTGAAAAATGCAGGTCTGCAAAGAGTCAATTGCATTGTATATTGAATGCAAGGTCTGATATTGCAAGCATATGTGTCATAGTATAACATATAAAATATTACATATTTTACATAGTGACAGTACCCACCTCTTCTAAACACTAAAATGTAATAGATTAAAGTAAAAAGCCTCCTATTAAATGAGAAACAAACATTGCAATCATAAACAAAATGCACTAAGCAAAGTACTTTAAAATTGTTTTGTGTGACGTCTATCTTGTCTACGTGGAGTTAGGAATGGTGGAGCCCAGAAAAAACTTAGCTAACAAAAACAGCCAACGCCCTTAAGGAACTCTTCCCAGGAAGCAGGCTGCTGATGCCCGCCACAGGCTGCCACCCTGTCTGGTGGCCCAGCCAGGCTTCAGGACTGCCCAAGGGCCCACACTGAATGCTAATGCCTATCTGGGGCTGCTTTGAGGTGAGTGGGAGGAGTACCAGGCAGGAAGAAGCTCCTGTCACAACTGCTTATTCTGCATCCACTCTATGGATATGAACACCTAGTGTTTTTCGTGTGAATCTGCCACTCTTTACAAACTGAAATGTGATTGAGAAGACAATGTTAACACTGTGAACAAAAGTCATTTTCTATGCAGTCTGCAGATATCATCATTAATTCCTTTCAGCCATGTTTTCATTAAGATGCTCTAAAAGAGGCTGCTGCTATTACACTGCCAGTTAGGCAGGCCAGGATAAAGGAAACAAAACTTCTCCAGTTATAACTACTAATTAAAATGAATTAAAAATAAATATAGCTTATACTAGAGAGCAACACAGTCTCTACTATTCACATGGTAATATATTCAGAAATTGCAACAATATTCACAATTCTCCAAGGTCAACTTTAACTATAACCACATTTCCCTCCAAACAGAAAATCCTGAATGGAAGTGAGTGTATAACATCAATACCTCCTGTTCATCTCAATATTATCAGGGCTCAGAGAGCTCATTATAGATAACAAATGCAAAAAATAAAAATAAAAAAAGCATTCCAATATACACTCAGCAACAGAGGAAGACTAGGCCCTCCCTTTGGGCTTCCTTGGCATAAGGCAAACCATGGCTATTTGCAACAACAGTGTCTAAGCTGACTCTGGAAAAGCTCATGTTTTAGGAGAAATCAGAATTACAAAGTTCCTTCATTCACAGGTAACAAAGGATTATTAAATAATTTCTTGAACTAAGACCACAGTCTCACCATCAAAGAAGATTTTCTCTTCATCTGAGTTTTTATAAATGAGATTTTACGATACCCAGCTTTTTTAGTTAATATGAAACTATCAGCATACAGATAACATCCTCAAAACTCAAGATGAGTAAAGCTAACATTCTCAGATTTTCCATACACTACAGATCAACAAATATTTTATCAGAATATCCATTTAACAGAGTTTTAAGTCCATAATAACCAACTATGTAATTTTCTTATTCAAAAAACACCATGTTAAGAATAATCCCAGTTTGATGAGTATCTTATTCCCCTTGATGGTGCACAGTAAATGTCACTGTTCAGTCTTTATATCTTTAACTCTTCCAGTCAAAGGAAAATCTTGTATAAAGCTGGAAAACTGCAAACTTCAGCGGAAGCTCTGGTGTTAGAGATGAAGTAAACTTTAGGGGAATAACCACAATTGCCTATCAGACTATGTACAGCATTGCTGGAAGCCCTACTCTTTTTTTATCTCTATTATCTCTATTTTATCTCTAAACATTCTAATATTTTAAACAGGGGGTTCACTGATATCGATAAAGGTCATGAGTAAGGTTCATGAGTAAGGTTTTGGTCTCTGGAATGACGTCTGGCTAGCCCAAAACATTGGCCATGTTTGTTTTAAACATGTTAGTTTTTCTTCCCACCACAATCTGTCAAACCCACCTATCTGTCCTGCCACTGTCACTCCTCTAGCCCCTCAGCATAGCTGTTCCTCTCTTTTGAATGTTCTGCTGCATGTATGGTATTCACTAAGACATCACTTTAATGTATAGATCATTTGCATTTCATGCTACCAGCTCCCCAAAAGACAACAACTGGGAACAATTTCTAATAGTAAAGGCATGACTTGCTGGTATTTTCCCTTTATAAAGGAAATCAAAGAGGTTGTCTGGAAGCTGAAAGAACACTGTGGGTATTCCTGTAAAGGGAATGCCATATCTGCTACCAAAACCCAGAAACATTGACTAGATCTAAAGATCATATGGATTGTACAGTAGTGTGAGATTTGGCAGTTTAAGATCTATTTCCAATTTTACATTAAACCATTTATGTTGTGGGAAGTCAGGGACCCCAAACGGAGGGACTGGCTGAAGCCATGGCAGAAGAACGTGGATTGTGAAAATTTCATGGACATTTATTAGTTCCCCAAATTAATGCTTTTATAATTTATTATGCCTGTCTTTACTGCAATCTCTAAACATAAATTGTGAAGATTTCATGGACACTTATCATTGCCCCAATCAATACCCTTGTGATTTCCTAGGCCTGTCTTTACTTTAATCTCTTAATCCTGTCATCTCGTAAACCGAGGAGGATGTATGTTGCCTCAGGACCATGTGATAATTGCGTTAACTACACAAATTGTAGAGCATGTGTGTCTGAACAATATGAAATCTGGGCACCTTGAAAAAAGAACAGGATAAGAGCAATTGTTCAGGGAATAAGAGAGAGAACCTTAAACTCTGACCGCCGGTGAGCTGGGCGGAACAGAGCCATATTTCTCTTCTTTCAAAAGAGAATGGGAGAAATACCGCTGAATTCTTTTTCTCAGCAAGGAACATCCCTGGGAAAGAGAATACACGCCTGGGGGTAGGTCTATAGATGGCCCCCCAGGTATGGCCATCTTTTATGGTCTGTATACTGCAGGGGTGAAATAGACCCCAGTCTCCCATAGTGCTCCCAGGCTTATTAGGAAGAAAAAATTCCCGCCTAATAAATTTTGGTCAGACTGGTTGCTCTCAAAACCCTGTCTCCTGATAAGGTGTTGTCAGTGACAATGGTGCCCGAAACTTCATTAGCAATTTTAATTTTGCCCCAGTCCTGTGGTCCTGTGATTTCACCCTGCCTCCATTTGCCTTGTGATATTCTATTACCTTGTGAAGTACTTGATGTCTGTGACCCACACCCTGTTTGTACACTCCCTCCCCTTTTGAAACTCCCTAATAAAAACTTGCTGGTTTTGCAGCTTGGGGGGCATCAAGGAACCTACCGACATGTGATGTCTCCCCTGGATGCCCAGCTTTAAAATTTCTCTCTCTTGAACTCTGTCCCTTTATTTCTCAAACCAGCCGACGCTTAGGGAAAATAGAAAAGAACCTACGTGACTATCAGGGCAGGTTCCCCGATACATTTAGGTGAAAGTGTTAATATCACAGGAGCAAATGAAAGTGTCAACAACACCCTTTTGGCTCATTTCCTCGTGCTTCTGTTTATATTTCCACCAGCTCCAGTGAAGCCTGTCCCAGGACACATCACTCAGCTCCCTGCGCAGCTGCTCAGAGATAAAACAATGCACTTCCCCTCAACTAGCCCAGTAACTGGCACTCAGGTGGTGAACGCTGCAGCCAATTGCCTTGGGGCAGAGCCCATGGAAGGCTTTAAACAGGGGAAAGACTTACAGACATTGCATAAAAATTCTTGATTTTAGAATACCTTCCCCAGGAAGTCGGAAAACAATCATTTTTAGTTAATAAAATGTAATCTATACTCAAAAACAATGTAATGGCTCAGAAAGCAAAACCTGGAATGGAAGAACTTCAGAAATATACGGCTTAACCAGTATCTTACTTTGGCTAAATTATCATAGTTGGTTAGTGTAATTTATGATTGCATTTAGAAGCCCAGCCTACCGTGTTCTAAGATGGTACTAGTGAAGTACACGAAAACAGTTAACAGAGGCCATAGCCCTTTAGCCTTTAGTGACTTCACAACTACAAAGAGAAAAGTTAACCACAATTTGACGTTCAGATACTTACTTGCTCAGCACAAATTGGATTAGGAGACAGTTAAACACCAGATTGTCATTCACTTATTGTGTTCGCAGGAAACTCCTAGTTGGATAACAAACCAGTGGTTCTCTGCCTGGCTGCATATCAGAATCACCTGGGAAGCTTTTAAAACTCACCATGTGCCCAGGCCAATTAACTCTGGAGGGGGGAGCCCAGAATCAGTAGGCTTTATATTGCCCCGGGTGATTCCCGTGCAGCCAGGACGCACACCACTGAGGCATCCCTTTCGGAGAGCGGTTGTGTGAAAGCCAAGTGAAAGGAACTCGTATCTGGATAGTTTTGTTTTTTTTCTCAATTCCACCTGAAAAAAAGGGATTTTTTTAGAAAGAGGCACAGTTGTGCTTCCTCTAAAGATGTAGTCTGCAGTTTGGGAAGTGCTGGTTCCCACAGGTTATCTGGAGCGCTGGTTGTAAAGAAGAAAGTCCTTGTCTTGGCAGATTAGGCAGAGTTTGAGGCTTCGGCAGCTGCCTCCAGCAACAAAGAATACCCAGATGCCCATGAGCACCAGGATTATAAATGCTGACACCAGGTTTATTCCATAATGAGGACTTACGAAGGTGTGGGCTGACACCAGCAGATGGGTCAGGAGAACTATAAGAAGGATGTACCACTTTTTCTTCTCACAGCCATCAAAAAAATATGATGTTCCAGAACACGTGCAGCAAGATGATGACCAGCGTGCAACGGCTCAGTGGTGATGGTGAAGACGTAGAGGGCGAGCGCAGGCCGGAAGGCAGTGAAGGCGCAGCAGAAGAACATGGCCACCGTCATGGAGACCGGAGAAGCCGACCGGGAGGCCCGTTAAGAGACGCCAGAAGCTCTGGTTGGTTTCCATTACTAATTTCTGTCTTAATTATGGAATATATTTTCTTGCTTCTTTGTCTACGTGGTGATTTTTTTATTGGATGTCAGATATTGTTATTTTTACATGGTTAATTGTTGGATTTTGTTGTATTTCTTAAGATAGTTTTGGGTTTTGTTTTGGTAGGCATTTAATTAAAATAGGTAAAAACATTTTGAGGCTTGGTTTAAATCTTCAGAGGGCAGGTCCAGAGCAGCCATTATTCTAGGGGTTAATTTGGCCCCACTCCTAACGCGATGCCAGGCTGAAGATTCTACCCAATGCCCATGTATTAGAAGGTCTTTCTACCATGGAGCACAAACTATGCCTAGGTCTGTGTGGGCAGATTAGTATTTAGCCAAATATTCAGAAAGACCTCTGCAAATATCCACAGCTCTGTCGCAATAATTTCCCGTCAGTACTGTACCCTGTAAAATCCAGCTCTCTTAGCCTCCCTGGACTCTGATGTGTGTCTCCTTAATTCAGGGAGACTGCAGCCACCTGTTTAAATTTTTTCTTCCCTGCACTGCAGCCTAGATACTGACTCTAGGCAGAAAGCTGGTAAAATTACAAGGCTCATTTTATTTCTCTTATTGTAGGAATCACATTCCTGTGTATCACTTGTTGTCCAGGCAGTTAAACTATTTCATATGTTTTGTCTGGTTTTCTACTTATTTGAAGTGTGTATTAGTTTCTATTCCTGTGCAGTAAGTTACCACAAAGTTAGTAGCTTAAAACAACACATACTTGTATTATCTCACAGTTTCCATGGGCCAAGAGTCCAAGTATGGCATAATAGGGTTCTGTGGTCAAGGTCTCACAAGCTTGAAGTCAAGGTGTTGGCAGAACCGGGTTCTCTTCTGGAACTGGGTGTCTTCCAAGCTCATGTGGTTGTTGATGGAATTCAATTCCTTGCAGCTGTAGGGCTGAGATTCCCATTTTCTTCCGTCTCTCATCCAATGGCTGCTCTCAGTTCCTACAAGTAACCTGTAGTTCCTTGCTGTGAGTTCCTCTTGCAACACTACTTGTCCGGCAACTTTATAAAGTCAAGCCCAGCCATGACAATCTCCTTTTTTGATTGACTCAGACTCAAATGGTTTGGAAGCTTAACTCTATCTGTAAAATCCCTTTATCTTTCCCATGTTCTAGTCACTTGAAGCAGATCACAGGTCCAGTACGGACTCAAGGGGAGGAAAATTATATGATTTATTGGGAGTAAACCTAGGGTGTATCCATCATAAGACAACAGAGTAAATCTGGTCTTTATTACTTCCTTTTAGTCAAAAGTAGAATCTTCCTTTCTAATTTTAGTTGTTTCATCTTTTCAAATTGTACCTGCAAGTACAGCCAGAAAAATATTAAATATTACACATTCTTCTCTTGTTGCCAATTGTAAGAAAAATGTTTCCAATATTTTAATCACTAAATATTTGCCATGATGTATTAAGAAATTATCTATAGATTTACATGTTATGAAGAATGCAAATCATGTTGAATGTTAGGAAAGTCCTTGCATATTATGAATTTTCTCTATTGGTCTATTAGTAAATTGAATTGTTACTATTGAACCACATTTGCATCTCAACAATTAACCTCGCTTGATTATATTACACGTGATTTTTTTTCTGTTATTTTAATTATCTTTGTTTTCGTTAACAGATAGAAATGAAATTACCCTAGTTTTTGTTTTATTCTATTTTTGTGATGTTTATATAAAATATATATATATTTCATTAAAATAATCTGGAAGTTTTTCTTCTTTTTATGCTTTGGGATGGTTTAAACAGCCTAGGAATTTTTTTTCCTTTAATATTTTATACAATTCATCATGCCTGGCATTTTGAGGGAAGTTACAATTATTTGATTATATTCTCAATTCCTTTTATAATAACTAGTTTGATTAGAATTTCTAACTATTCTGAAGTTAGTTTTAATATTTTGCTAGAAAATCATTCTACTTGTTTTCAAATATATATATATTTTTTATTACACTTTAGTTTTAGGGTACATGTGCACAACGTGCAGGTTTGTTACATATGTATACATGTGCCATGTTGGATGGCTGCACCCATGAACTCGTCATTTAGCATTAGGTATATCTCCTAATGCTATCCCTCCCCTCTCCCCCACCCCGAAACAGGCCCCGGTGTGTGATGTCCCCCTTCCTGTGTCCATGTGTTCTCATTGTTCAATTCCCACCTATGAGTGAGAACATGCAGTGTTTGGCTTTTTGTCCTTGCGATAGTTTACTGAGAATGATGGTTTCCAGCTTCACCCATGTCCCTACAAAGGACATGAACTCATCATTTTTTATTGCTGCATAGTATTCCATAGTGTATATGTGCCACATTTTCTTAATCCAGTCTATCATTGTTGGACATTTGGCTTGGTTCCAAGTCTTTGCTGTTGTGAATAGTGCCACAATAAACATACATGTGCATGTGTCTTTATAGCAGCATGATTTATAATCCTTTGGGTATATACCCAGTAATGGGATGGCTGGATCAAATGGTATTTCTAGTTCTAGATCTAGATCTAGTTCTAGATTGCCACACTGACTTCCACAATGGTTGAACTAGTTTACAGTCCCACCAACAATATACAAGTGTTTCTATTTCTCCACATCCTCTCCAGCACCTGATGTTTCCTGACTTTTTAATGATCGCCATTCTAACTGGTGTGAGATGGTATCTCATTGTGGTTTTGATCTGCATTTCTCTGGTGACCAGTGATGATGAGCATTTTTTCATGTGTCTTTTGGCTGCATAAATGTCTTCTTTTGAGAAGTATCTGTTCATATCCTTCGCCCACTTTTTGATAGGTTTGTTTGTTTTTTTCTTGTAAATTTGTTTGAGTTCATTGTAGATTCTGGATATTAGCCCTTTGTCACATGAGTAGATTGCAAAAATTTTCTCCCATTCTGTAGGTTGCCTGTTCACTCTGATGGTAGTTTCTTTTGCTGTGCAGAAGCTCTTTAGTTTAATTAGATCCCATTTGTCAATTTTGGCTTTTGTTGCCATTGCTTTTGGTGTTTTAGACATGAAGTCCTTGCCCATGCCTATGTCCTGAATGGTATTGCCTAGGTTTTCTTCTAGGGTTTTTATGGTTTCAGGTCTAACATTTAAGTCTTTAATCCATCTTGAATTAATTTTTGTATAAGGTGTAAGGAAGGGATTCAGTTTCAGCTTTCTCCATATGGCTAGCCAGTTTTCCCAGCACCATTTATTAAATAGGGAATCCTTTCCCCATTTCTTCTTTTTGTCAGGTTTGTCAAAGATCAGATAGTTGTAGATATGTGGCATTATTTCTGAAGACTCTATTCTGTTTCACTGGTCTATATCTGTGTTTCCGTACCAGTACCATGCTGTTTTGGTTACTGTAGCCTTGTAGCATAGTTTGAAGTCAGGTAGCGTGATGCCTCCAGCTTTGTTCTTTTGGCTTAGGATTGACTTGGCAATGCGGGCTCTTTTTTGGTTCCATATGAACTTTAAAGTAGTTTTTTCCAATTCTGTAAAGAAAGTCATTGGTAGCTTGATGGGGATGGCATTGAATCTATAAATTACCTTGGGCAGTATGGTCATTGTCACGATATTGATTTTTCCTACCATGAGCATCGAATGTTCTTCCATTTATTTGTATCCTCTTTTATTTCATTGAGCAGTGGTTTGTAGTTCTCTTTGAAGAGGTCCTTCACATCCCTTGTAAGTTGGATTCCTAGGTATTTTATTCTCTTTGAAGCAATTGTGAATGGGAATTCATTCATGATTTGGCTCTCTGTCTGTTATTTGTGTATAAGAATGCTTGTGATTTTTGCACACTGATTTTGTATCCTGAGACTTTGCTAAAGTTGCCTTTCAGCTTAAGGAGATTTTGGGCTGAGACGATGGAGATTTCTAGATATACAATCATGTCATCTGCAAACAGGGACAATTAGACTTCCTCTTTTCCTAATTGAATACCCTTTATTTCCTTCTCCTGCCTGATTTCCCTGGCCAGAACTTCCAACACTGTGTTGAATAGGAGTGGTGAGAGAGGGCATCTCTGTCTTGTGCCAGTTTTCAAAGGGAATGCTTCCAGTTTTTGCCCATTCAGTATGATATTGGCTGTGGGTTTGTCATAGATAGCTCTTATTATTTTGAGATACGTCCCATCAATACCTAGTTTATTGATAGTTTTTGGCATGAAGTGTTGTTTAATTTTGTCAAAGGCCTTTTCTGCATCTATTGAGATAATCATGTGGTTTTTGTCATTGGTTCTGTTTATATGCTGGATTACATTTACTGATTTGCGTATGTTGAACCAGCCTTGCATCCCAGGGATGAAGCCCACTTGATCATGGTGGATAAGCTTTTTGATGTGCTGCTGGATTCGGTTTGCCAGTATTTTATTGAGGATTTTTGCATCGATGTTCATCAGGGATATTGGTCTAAAATTCTCTTTTTTGGTTGTGTCACTGCCAGGCTTTGGTATCAGGATGATGCTGGCCTCATAAAATGAGTTAGGGAGGGTTCCCTCTTTTTCTATTGATTGGAATAGTTTCAGAAGGAATGGTACCAGTTTCTCCTTGTACCTCTGGTAGAATTTGGCTGTGAATCTGTGTGGTCCTGGACTCTTTTTGATTGGTAAGCTATTGATTATAGCCACAATTTCAGAGCCTGTTATTGGTCTATTCAGAGATTCAATTTCTTCCTGGTTTAGTCTTGGGAGAGTGTATGTGTTGAGGAATTTATCCATTTCTTCTAGATTTTCTAATTTATTTGCATAGAGGTGTTTATAGTATTCTCTGATGGTAGTTTGTATTTCTATGGGATCGGTGGTGATATCACCTTTATCATTTTTTATTGCGTCTATTTGATTCTTCTCTCTTTTCTTCTTTATTAGTCTTGCTAGCAGTCTATCAATTTTGTTGATATTTTCAAAAAACCAGCTCCTGGGTTCATTGATTTTTTTTGAAGGGTTTTTTTTGTGTCTCTATTTCCTTCAGTTCTGCTCTGATCTTAGTTATTTCTTGCCTTCTGCTAGCTTTTGAATGTGTTTGCTCTTGCTTCTCTAGTTCATTTAATTGTGATGTTAGGGTGTCAATTTTAGATCTTTCCTGCTTTCTCTTGTGGGCATTTAGTGCTATAAATTTCCCTCTACACACTGCTTTGAATGTGTCCCAGAGATTCTGGTATGTTGTGTCTTTGTTCTCATTGGTTTCCAAGAACATCTTCATTTCTGCCTTCATTTCATTATGTACCCAGTAGTCATTCAGGAGCAGGTTGTTCAGTTTTCATGTAGTTGAGCGGTTTTGAGTGAGTTTCTTAATCCTGAGTTCTAGTTTGATTGCACTGTGCTCTGAGAGATAGTTTGTTATAATTTCTGTTCTTTTACATTTGCTGAGGAGTGCTTTACTTCCAACTATGTGGTCAATTTTGGAATAGGTGTGGTGTGGTGCTGAAAAGAATGTATATTCTGTTGATTTGGGGCGGAGAGTTCTGTAGATGTCTATTAGGTTGGCTTGGTGCAGAGCTGAGTTGAATTCCTGGATATCCTTGTTGACTTTCTGTCTCGTTGATCTGTCTAATGTTGACAGTGGGGTGTTAAAGTCTCCCATTATTATTGTGTGGGAGTCTAAGTCTCTTTGTAGGTCACTCAGGACTTGCTTTATGAATCTGGGTGCTCCTGTATTGGGTGCATATATATTTAGGATAGTTAGCTCTTCTTGTTGAATTGATCCCTTTACCATTAGGTAATGGCCTTCTTTGTCTCTTTTGATCTTTGTTGGTTTAAAGTCTGTTTTATCAGAGACGAGGATTGCAACCCCTGCCTTTTTTTGTTTTCCATTTGCTTGGTGGATCTTCCTCCATCCTTTTATTTTGAGCCTATGTGTGTCTCTGCACATGAGATGGGTTTCCTGAATACAGCACACTGATGGGTCTTGACTCTTTATCCAATTTGTCAGTCTGTGTCTTTCACTTGGAGCATTTAACCCATTTACATGTAAGGTTAATATTGTTATGTGTGAATTTGATCCTGTCATTATGATGTTAGCTGGTTATTTTGCTCGTTACTTGATGCAGTTTCTTCCTAGCCTCGATGGTCTTTACAATTTAGCATGTTTTTGCAGTGGCTGGTGCCGGTTATTCCTTTCCATGTTTAGCGCTTCCTTCAGGAGCTCTTTTAGGGCAGGCCTGGTGGTGACAAAATCTCTCAGCATTTGCTTGTCTGTAAAGTATTTTATTTCTCCTTCAATTATGAAGCTTGGTTTGGCTGGATATGAAATTCTGGGTTGAAAATTCTTTTCTTTAAGAATGTTGAATATTGGCCCCCACTCTCTTCTGGCTTGTAGAGTTTCTGCCGAGAGATCCGCTGTTAGTCTGATGGGCTTCCCTTTGTGGGTAAACTGACCTTTCTCTCTGGTTGCCCTTAACATTTTTTCCTTCATTTCAACCTTGGTGAATCTGACAATTATGTGTCTTGGAGTTGCTCTTCTCGAGGAGTATTTTTGTGGCATTCTGTGTATTTCCTGAATTTGAATGTTGGCCTGCCTTGCTAGATTGGGGAAGTTCTCCTGGATAATATCCTGCAGAGTGTTTTCCAACTTGGTTCCATTCTCCCTGTCACTCTCAGGTACACCAATAAGACGTAGATTTGGTCTTTTCACATAGTCCCATATTTCTTGGAGGCTTTGTTCATTTCTTTTTATTCTTTTTTCTCTAAACTTCTCTTCTCACTTCATTTCATTCATTTGATCTTCCATCACTGATACACTTTCTTCCAGTTGATTGTATCGGCTACTGAGGCTTCTGCATTCATCACATAGTTCTCGTGCCGTGGTTTTCAGCTCCATCAGGTCCTTTAAGGACTTCTCTGCATTGGTTATTTTAGTTAGCCATTTGTCTAATCTTTTTTCAAGGTTTTTAACTTCTTTGCCATGGGTTCGAACTTCCTCCTTTAGCTCGGAGTAGTTTGATCGTCTGAAGCCTTCTTCTCTCAACTCGTCAAAGTCATTCTCCATCAGCTTTGTTCCGTTGCTGGTGAGGAGCTGCGTTCCTTTGGAGGAGGAGAGGTGCTCTGCTTTTTAGAGTTTCCAGTTTTTCTGCTCTGTTATTTCCCCCATGTTTGTGGTTTTATCTATTTTTGGTCTTTGATGATGGTGACATACAGATGGGGTTTTGGTGTGGATGTCCTATCTGTTGTTAGTTTTCCTTCTAACAGTCAGGACCCTCAGCTGCAGGTTTGTTGGAGTTTGCCAGAGGTCCACTCCACACCTTGTTTGCCTGGGTATCAGCAGCGGAGGCTGCAGAACAGTGGATATTGGTGAACAGCAAATGTTGCTGCCTGATCATTCCTCTGGAAGTTTTGTCTCAGAGGAGTACCCCGCCATGTGAGGTGTCAGTCTGCCCCTACTGGGGGGTGCCTCCCAGTTAGGCTACTCGGGGGTCAGGGACCCACTTGAGGAGGCAGTCTGTCCGTTGTCAGATATCCATCTGTGCTGGGAGAACCACTACTCTCTTCAAAGTTGTCAGACAGGGATATTTAAGTCTGCAGAGGTTTCTGCTGCATTTTGTTTGGCTATGCCCTGCCCCCTGAGGTGGAGTCTACAGAGGCAGGCAGGCATCCTTGAGCTGCGGTGGGCTCCACCCAGTTCCAGCTTCCCAGCCGCTTTGTTTACCTACTCAAGCCTCAGCAATGGCTAGCACCCCTCCCCCAGCCTCGCTGCTGCCTTGCAGTTTGAACTCAGACTACTGTGCTAGGACTCACTGAGGCTCCGTGGGCGTAGGACCCTCCGAGCCAGGTGCGGGATATAATCTCCCGGTGTGCCGTTTGCTAAGACTGTTGGAAAAGTGCAGTATTAGGGCGGGAGTGACCCAATTTTCCGGGTGCCGTCTGTCACCCCTTTCTTTGACTAGGAAAGAGAATTCCCTGACCCCTTGCACTTCCCAGGTGAGAGGATACCTTGTCCTGCTTCGGCTCACACTTGGTGTGCTGCACCCACTGTCCTGCACCCACTGTCCAACACTCCCCAGTGACATGAACCCAGTACCTCAGTTGGAATTGCAGAAGTCACCCGTCTTCTGCCTCGCTTACGCTGGTAGCTGTAGACTAGAGCTGTTCCTATTTGGCCATCTTGGCTCCACCCCCCCTCAAATATATTTTTATAGATTTTAGAAACCAAGCTTTTGTAGTTCAATTTCCACTGTACTGTTTATCTCCCATTTTTGTATCTTATTTTGTGTATTTGTATTCCTTTATTTTTACATAGATTTTCAAATAATTTCTTTTACTATTCATTCACAAAAAGAAACTTCTTTTGGTTTGTTTAATAGTTGGTTTCATGATCTAATTTTTTATCTTTACTGATTCCATCCTTTTCTTACTTTAAGCAACGTTCACTTTATTTTCTTTCTAGAGTTGAATATTTTCTTAATTCATCTAGTATTTTTTCATTAGTTGAGTGACATTTAGCCTATATCTTTTCTTC
The DNA here is from genome assembly GCF_028885655.2 of Pongo abelii. NCBI lineage: Eukaryota > Metazoa > Chordata > Mammalia > Primates > Hominidae > Pongo > Pongo abelii. The sequence goes on from NC_071991.2 coordinate 93,871,034, forward strand.
TATGCTCTACTTTTACTGTATCCCTATATCTCATAGTTTCATATATGCAGGGATTTTTTTTTCTAAAAAATTTGTGATTTCAAATGTTATTGCCTCTGACACAATATTATGGAGATAGTTATTAATATTAATATTTTCATGTTAAAAGGGCAGAAATTTTCTGTTTTTATATTTTCTTTTTTAAATTCCTTGTTTCATATCAAATGTGATAAAAGATGTTATCTTTACAATTTGTAGGTCTTCTAATAATATATTGATGTTCATATTATGGCCAAATACATGATCTATATATATATATAAATGTTCTATCAGCTCTTGCAAACAGAGACATTTTTATGCACGCAAAGTTCTTTCACTCAAGTGTAGTTTTTGAAAACTACAAATATGTTCAATGTGATGCATAGAAGTTTTTAAATATAGATTTTGATATATATAAGTTCAGGAAGTATGGTCCACTGTTCTTTCTTTAGACCTTGATGTAGCCTATATTATACACTCAAAAACAGCACAAGTTCACATTCCCTTATCCATAACATTAATATTCAAAGGAGGTCTGAAAATTGAAACTGTTTTCTTTATTCATCTAACTGCAAACCTTGACCAGAAAAAAAGAGAGAAAGACTGTTTAGTTTTTATTTATAATACTTATTTTAAGTCTTAACATTTCACTTAAGAAATGTTAACATGCTTTATTATGGAATGCTGCTCCAGGCCCCTTTGAGGTGTTAGGTAATACTAGGTATCATCAATATTCTATCTTTTCAAAATCCAAACTATATTATGTTCTAAAATACATCTGGCCTCCAGCATATTTGCTAAGAGATTGTGGATTGTCTTCACTTTTGTCCAGACATTTCTTCCTAGAAAAAAATGCATATGATATTTTGGCTTCTTATCTTTAATAGCAGTAAGACTAAGTTGTAATCTTATTTAGTCTTTTTTTTTATTATTCTTTAAGTTCTGGGATACATGTGCAGAACCTGCAGATTTGTTACATAGGTATACCCATGCCATGGTGGTTTGCTGCACCCATCAACTCATCATCTACATTAGGTATTTCTCCTAGTGCTATCCCTCCCCTAGCCCACCACCCCCTGGTAGGCCCCAGTGTGTGATGTTCCCCTCCCTGTGTCCATGTATTCTCATTGTTCAACTCCCACTTATGAGTGAGAACATGTAATGTTTGGTTTTCTATTCTTGTGTTAGTTTGCTGAGAATGGTGGTTTCCAGCATCATCCATGTCCCTGCAAAGGACATGAACTCATCCTTTTTTATAGCTGCATAGTATTCCATGGTGTATATGTGCCACATTTTCTTTATCCAGTCTATCATTGATGGGCATTTGGGTTGGTTCCAAGTCTTTGCTATTGTGAACAGTGCTGCAATAAACATACTTGTGCATGTGTCTTTATAGCAGCATGATTTATAATCCTTTGGGTATATACCCAGTAATTGGATGGCTGAGTCAAATGGTGTTTCTAGTTCTAGATCCTTGAGGAATCACCACACTGTCTTCCACAATGGGTGAACTAATTTACACTCCAATCAACAGTGTAAAAGCATTCTTATTTCTCCACACCCTATCCAGCGTCTGTTGTTTCCTGCACATTTTAACGATTGCGATTCTAACTGGCATGAGATGGTATCTCATTATTGTTTTGATTTGCATTTCACTAATGACCAATGATGATGAGCTTCTCTCCATATCTTTGTTGGCTGTATAAATGTCTTCTTTTGAGAAGTGTCTGTTCATATCCTTCACCCACTTTTTGATGGGGTTGTTTGTTTTTTTCTTGTAAATTTAAGTTCCTTGTAGAGTCTGGATGTTAGCCTTTTGTCAGATGGATAGATTGCAATAATTTTCTCCCATTCTGTAGGTTGCTGGTTCACTTTGATGATAGTTTCTTTTGCTGTGCAGAAGCTCTTTAGTTTAATTAGATACCGTTTGTCTATTTTGGCTTTTGTTGCCATTGCTTTTGGTGTTTTAGTCATGAAGTCTTTGCCCATGTCTGTGTCCTGAATGGTATTGCCTAGGTTTTCTTCTAGGATTTTTATGGTTTTAGTTCTTACATTTAAGTCTTTAATCCATCTTGAGTTAATTTTTGTATAAGATGTAAGGAAGGGATCCAGTTTCAGCTTTCTACATATGACTAGCCATATGTACATTCCCTACATAGGGAATCCTTGCCCCATTGCTTGTTTTTGTCAGATTTATCGAAGATCAGATGGTTGTAGATGTATGGCATTATTTCTGAGGCTTCTGTTCTGTTCCATTGGTTTATATATCTTTTTTGGTACCGGTACCATGCTGTATTTGTTACTGTAGCCTTGTAGTATAGTTTGAAGTCAGGTAGCATGATGCCTCCAGCTTTGTTCTTTTTGCTTAGGATTGTCTTGGCTATATGGGCTCTTTTTTGGTTCCATATGAAATTTAAAGTAGTTTTTTCTAACTCTGTGAAGAGAGTCAACAGTAGGTTGATGGTGATAGCATTGAATCTATAAATTACTCTGGGCACTATGTCGATTTTCATGGTATTGATTCTTCCTATCCATGAGCATGGAATGTTTTACCATTTGTGTCCTCTCTTATTTCCTTGAGCAGTGGTTTGTAGTTCTTCTTGAGGAGGTTCTTCACTTTCCTTGTAAGTTGTATTCCTAGGTATTTTATTCTCTTTGTAGCAATTGTGAATGGGAGTTCATTCATAATTTGGCTCTGTTTGTCCATTATTGGTGTATAGGAATGTTTGTGATTTTTGCACGTTGATTTTGTATTCTGAGACTTTGCTGAAGTTGCTTATCAGCTTAAGGAGATTTGGGGCTGACACGATAAGGTTTTCTAAATATACAATCATGTCATTTGCAAACAGAGACAATTTGACTCCCTCTTTTTCTATTTGAATATACTTTATTGCTTTCTCTTGCCTCATTGCCCTGACACGAACTTCTAATACTATGTTGAATAGGAGTGGTGAAAGAGGGCATCCCTGTCTTGTGCCAGTTTTCAAAGGGAATGCTTCCAGCTTTTGCCCATTCAGTATGATATTGTCTGTGGGTTTGTCATAAATAGCTCTTATTATTTTGAAATATTTTCCATCAATACCTAGTTTATTGAGAGTTTTTAGCATGAAGGTCTGTTGAATTTTGTCAAAGGCCTTGTCTGCATCTATTGAGATAATCATGATTTTTGTCATTGGTTCTGTTTATGTGATGGATTACATTTATTGATTTGCATATGTTGAACCAGTCTTGCATCCCTGGGATGAAGCAAACTTGATCGTAGTGGATAAGCTTTTTGATGTGCTGCTGGATTCAGTTTGTCAGTATTCTATTTAGGATTTTTGCATCAACGTTCATCAGGGATATTGGCCTGAAATTTTCTTTTTTTGTTGTGTCTGCAAGGTTTTGGTGTTGGGATGATGCTAGCCTCATAAAATGAGTTAGAGAGGACTCCCTCTTTTTCTGTTGTTTGGAATAGTTTCAGAAGGAATGGTGTGTCCAGAATTTGTTCCTTCCAGTGGGTTCTTGGTCTCGCTGACTTCAAGAATGAAGCCGCGGACCCTCACGGTGAGTGTTACAGTTCTTAAAGATGGTGTGTCCGGAGTTTGTTCCTTCAGATGTTCAGATGTGTCCAGAGTTTATTCCTTCTGGTGGGTTCGTGGTCTCACTTGACTTCGGGAGTGAAGCCGCAGACCTTCCAATGAGTGTTACAGCTCTTAAAGGTGGTGTGTCTGGAGTTGTTCCTCCCGGTGGGTTCGTGGTCTCACTGACTTCAGGAGTGAAGCCGCAGACCTTTGCAGTGAGTGTTCAGCTCATAAAGATAGTGCAGACTCAAAGAGTGAGCAGAGGCAAGATTTATTGTGAAGAGCAAAAGAACAAAGCTTCCACAGCATGGAAGGGGACCCGAGCGGGTTGCCACTGCTGGCTCGGGTGGCCAGCTTTTATTCCCTTATTTGGCCCCACTCACATTCTGCTGATTGGTCCATTTTAGAGAGTGCTGATTGCTCCATTTAACAGAGTGCTGATTGGTCCGTTTTTACAGAGTGCTGACTGGTGCATTTACAAACCTTTAGCTAGACACAGAGTGCTGATTGGTGCATTTTTACAGAGTGCTGATTGGTGCGTTTACAAATCTTTAGCTAGACAGAAAAGTTCTCCAAGTCCCCACTTGACCCTGGAAGTCCAACTGGCTTCACCTCTCAGTCTCCCCTCTAAATAGGACACCCCAACTGCTGTTGGGAATTGGGTGATGACAGCTCTAGTTACCTTCTGCTGGATAGGAGCGAAGAAGGGGCCCTGCAGTTGTAGTGTCCTCCAGAGGGGAATTCTTCAGGCCAGTGAAAGGGCCAGCAGGTCAGTCTGGGGGTCCTCGGTAGAAGTTGTTAGTTGAGCTCATTTGGGATTCCATTTGTTAAGACCATCTGTAGCTTGATGGCCTCAATTCAGAGGAAACAAATTTGACAAGGAGGTTAAAAATACAGGGCTCAAAGGTGAGTAATAGCAAGATGGCTGTCACGGGACCTAGAAAGGGGAGAAGCCATGTTGCCCAACTCCAGAGGTTGGTATAGAGTTTGAAAGGCATTGTCTGACTTCAGAAGCCTTTTCCTGTAAACTCCGGGCAGCATCTCATACTATCCCTGACTGGTTAGTGTAAAAACACTCTTCCCCTAAGAAGATGCAGAGTCGTCCTTTCTTAGCAGTGAGGAGGTCTAGGCCTTGGCGGTTTTGGAGGGTCACTGCTGCCAAAGAGTCTATATGGGATTGTAGAGGAAGGATAGATTTCATTATTTCTTGCAAACTGTCTGAGAAATCATTTGAGAGTGTGTGGTAGTAGGATAATGAAGTAGACAAACTAGATATTCTGGTTCCTGTAGCAGTAGCCATTCCTAACCCTATAAGTAGGGGTATTAGTTGTATGGCTCTGCACTGACGGACTTGAGCTTTGAGGGATACTGATATGGTCTGATTTCCTGGGGCAATGTTACTGTTGGGACTTAGAAAGACTAAGATTCAGGTGGCTGTCTAGTTCATGGGGAGGCAGATATAGATCGACATTCCACATAAGAAGAATATACCTTGGCTGGGTGGACAGAACTGGTTGTGTATGTTAAAATAGTGTGTGAGTTTGTTGTTTTCATTTTCCCACACTCCTAGAGTACTTGCCAAGGTAGCTCCAGTGAGTGGCTGGAAAGGGGTATTGGAAGCAAACTGAGTGGCTCCCTGTGTTCTATTTTCCCATTGGAGAAAAAACCGTTTTGTATCTACTAGGAACCATTCGAGAGAGTGATTGAAAGAGGGGATGAGAAGGTGTTCACTAGTGGTGGGGGCGCTACTGCAGGGGGTCCAGGGGTGAATGGTCATGCAGGGAGTATGTTTGCTGTTACAAAACCTGGACTGTTTGTTAAGCAGGGAGGAGGTGATGATTTTTGGAGGCCCTGAGAAGCGGACAAGCCATCTGAATGGAGCTGTTTGAATGACTGGGAAGTTACTATGATCAGTTGGGGCTTGAAGTTGTAGGGTGTAATTATACTGATGCGGTAGTAGGTGCCCCAGGGGCAGGCCTGATAACAGGTTGCATTAGATGCATTAAGGGGCTTGGAAAGTTAAGATAGTATTCGTAGTTACAGGGCCATGTATGGGCTTTTCATTGCTTGTGTAATAGGTGAGATTGGAAATGTAAGAACGTAAAAGTTGGATTGCACGTCCTGTTAGGGTGTTCTTGGTCCTATCAGAGATGGGGAAGTTGGCTAATGATTGAATATTTAGAAGTCCGGAAAGGGTCTTTTCCTTCTTAACAAGGGTGGTAGGTTAAGTTAGTAAAGACCCAGTTTTTTGTGGGAATGGGAGTGGCAACGTAAGCAGAAGTTGATAGAGAGATACAAAGCCAACAGTCATTTTCCAGGGAAGGATTGGACTGGCTTAACAGAGAGTGGGTTAAGTTGAGAGTCTTGTAGAGGTAATTAGGAGGTAGTGGAAGGGGAGGGGGAGGGGCAATTGTATGAGGTATCCAAGGAAGTAGGAGGGATAGATAGGCAAAGAGTAAATAGGAAGGTAAAGAGGGTGCTCTGGAAGACGAGATCATTTTATCCAGTCTGAGTTAAAGGTAGAAGTAAATTGCTGTCAGAAGGAAGGAAGATAAAAATAATGTTGATGTGATTAGGATTTTTGTCCCAGCAGGATCTACAGTATATAGTCCTATCTCAAAGAATATGGTTAGTATGATGCTTAGTAATATGATGAAATGTAAAAGGATTCCATTAAAGAGGCAAGGAGAGGTGTTAAAGATAAAGATTATGTAGGTTTTCACTTATCTTTTTTAAGAAGGAAGGGGTTTTTCTTCAGGATCAGTGGTAGGAGCCTTTTTAGTCTGGGATGTTTCCTTCCAAAATAGGAGATCAAGTCCTCCAATGGTTCACAGGTGTATCGAGGCTGGTCTAGCTGATCTTGGGGCTCCTGAACTGATGGTCCCACAGGTTCCTCAGGGGGTGTCCAAAATTTAACTTAGGTGTGGTGAATCCAAGATTCCACTCCTGCCACCTTAGCTGCAGTGAGGATAGAGAGGATTACCAAGTATGGTCCTTCCCACAAAGAGTTCACAGACGGGGAGGTAGAGGGGAGAAATTTGACCAACACTAGATCTCCTGGTTGAAACAACTCTGTTCCCTTTTCTCTGCGACATCCTTCAGGTAGGTTTTTAAGGCTTTTTTGATATTTTGCCAAAGAAGTTATCTCTTTGACCAAGTTCGCCATTTCCTGATTAAGTGGGAGGTCATTTGTAAGAAAAGGTCGTCCATACAGCATTTCATATGGACTGAGCCCCATTTTGTGAGGAGAATTTCGGATTCTCAACAAGGCCATAGGCAAAAAAGTAGGCCATGGAAGATGAGTTTCTTGTGTTAGTTTCCTTAAGTACCTCTTGAATGTTTCATTTGCCTTCTCAACCTTCCCTGAGGACTATGGCGTCCAGGTGCAGTGATATTGTATCCCTGGCGTGCTGGAAATTCCCTGAGTTATTGTGGCTTTAAAAGCTGGACCATTGTCACTCTGTAAGCTTTGGGGAAGCCCGAATCTAGGAGTTATTTCATGAATTAGGACTTTAATCACTTCCTGAGCCTTCTCTGTCTTGCAGGGGAAAGCTTCTATCCAATTTATAAAGGTATCAATGCAGACCAACAAGTATTGAAATCCCTTTGACTTAGGCATATGGGTGAAGTCTAACTGCCAGTCCCCTCCAGGATAGTGACCTATTCTTTGTTCCCCCAAAGGAGCCTTACAATGGACCAAGGGATTATTCCCTTGGCACACCTCACAGGCTTTAACTGCCTGTCGGATGGTCCAGAGGAGATTTGGCCCTGTACATAGGGATTTGGCCATTTGATGAGTGTTTTCAATACCCATATGAAAAGTTTGGTAGAGGATTTTAAGTATTCTCCACTGGCTGGCTTCAGGTATAAGTACCTTTCCTTCTTCTGTCATTAACCACCCTGAGGGGACAAAACTATGCCCCCGTGAAAGTCCCCATTCTGTTTCAGTTGGGGAATACTGGGGCTTAATCTCTTGGAGGGGTTGTTCCATACCAAGGGTCCTTCTGTAGGTATTTCTAATGGGAGGTTCAGCCTGGCAGCAATTTTGGCCTCAGCATCTGCCCAACGGTTTCCTTCTGCCTTTTCTCCTTCACCTTTCTGATGGCTTTAGCAGTGTAAGACTGCCACTTCCTTGGGTTTTTGCGCTGCATGCAATAACTCCATAATTTCCTTGTAGTATTTAATGGGGGTTCCCTCAGAGGTTAGGAACTCCCTTTCTTTCCATATTGCAGCATGGGCATGTAGGATTACATAAGCATGCTTACTATCTGTATACACATTTATTCTTTTTCCCTTTCCCAGTTCTAAGGCTCGGGTAAGTGCCACTAGTTCTTCTAACTGGGCGCTGGTCCCTGGGGGAAGAGGCTTACTTTCAAGTATGGTTACATCACTAACTATGGCATGACCTTCCCTTCATATCCCATTCTTCAGAAATGAACTTCCATCGGTGTATAGGTTAAGGTCAGGATTAGCTAAGGGGACTTCTAAGAGATCATCTTGGGTGGCATAAGTCTGGACTATAATTTGTTGGCAGTCATGCTCAATTGGTTCCCCATCCTCTGGGAGAAAAGTGGCATGGTTGAGGGTCGCACACATGCATATTTGAAGCACTGGTCCCTCAAGGAGTAGCACCTGCTATCTAAACAGGCAGTTGTATGATAGCCATAAACTTCCTTTGGCACCTAGTATGCCATTTACATCATGAGTAGTCCAGACAGTGAGATCCTTTCCTTGTATTATTTTGATAGCCTCTGACACTAAGACAGCCATCACCACAACTACCGATAAACAGTGAGACCAGCCTTTTGCTACTATATCAATTTCCTTACTTAGGTATGCCACTGGTTATGGGGTTGTTCCACAAGTCTGAGTAAGGACCCCGAGAGCTATTCCTGCTTTCTCTGTGATGTATAAAGAAAAGCTTCATCCTCTGGAAAGGCTTAAGGCTGGAGCTTGAGTTTGTTCCTTCCAATGCCCAGACTTCAGGGTTGATTCCCTCCTCAAGCAGTGGACAACAAATGGGTAACTTGTTTTCCATATTCATGTAGATAATAGTTCCAGCTTTGGCTAATATATCTCTCTCTGATAAGGGTATGGGACTTTCAGGCATAACAAGAAAGGCATGTGAAAAAAGCAAAGTCTCCCAATTACAACTGAGGAAGTGAGAGAAATACCTGGTTACAGGCTGTCCCAGGATTCCTTGGATGGTAATGGACCTTGAGGACAGTTGTCTGGGACAGGAGATTAACACTGAGAAGGCCGCACCAGTGTCCAGGAGGAAGTCAATTTCCTGGCCCTTAATGGTTAAATGTACCCGGGGCTCAGTGAAGGTGATGACATGAGCTGGTGCTTGCCCTGGACACCCTCATTCCTGTTGTTGGATCATCTGGTTGGGGGCTTCTGGACCAGAAAACCTTTGTCCTCTGGGGTAGTGCACCTTCCAGTGATTGCCTTGGCATAGTGGACATGGGTGAGGGGGCAGCTTGTTTCTCATTGGGCAATCATTTTTAAAGTGTCCTTGTAAACCACACTGGTAACAAGCCCACCAGGTGACTGGCCTGCTCCATTTTCTGTCCTCTTTGAACCACCAAAGTTTGTTTTTCTAAGGGCCATGACTAAGGCTGTGGCCTTTCTCTGATCCTGCTTTTCCTTTTCAGCCTGTTCCTCTTGGTCCCTATTATAGAACACTGAGGTTGCCAGGTTTAATAATGCCTCCAGATTTTGTTCAGGACCCAGGGCTCACTTTTGGAGCTTTCTCCTGATATCTGTGGTTGATTGGGTAATAAACTTATCTTTTAGGATCATTTGGCCCTCAAGTGAGTTGGTTGATGGGAGTATATTTTCTTAAGTCCTCCAGTAGCTGCTTGAGGAAGGCAAAATGATTTTCTTCCTTTCCCTGAGTTATGGTGGACATCATTGAATAATTCATAGACTTTTCCCTAATTCTCCTTAGTCCTTCTAGAACACAGGTCAACAGATGTTTGTGACTCCAGTCCCCATGATCTGAGTCAAGGTCCCAGTGGGGATCCATACTGGGGATGGCTTGCTGACTGGTAGGGAATTTTCCCTTTCTTTTGCTGTCATTCTATTATTTATTTGACTAAGATACCAGGTATCTCCAAACTCTAGGGCTGCAACTAAAGCCACATTCTTTTCTTTAAAGGCCAAGGTTAGATCTAACAATAGCATGACATCTCTCCAAGTGAGATTGAAGGTTTGCCCTAGACCCTGTAGGACATCTATGTACCTATCAGGACCATCTGAAAACTTCCCCAGGTCTGCATTGATCTGCTTTAAATCAGAGAGGGAGAAGGGGACATGTACCCAGGTTGGGCCAAATTCCCCTCCCCCTACAGCTTGAAGGGGACATAACCAATAGCCCAGGGGTTTTTGTAGTCCTTTGGAGATTTCTTTGCTTGTTTCCTTCTGGGTGGGGGAGATTATAAGAGGCTTATCATTAATAGAAGGGGAGTTAGGATATGGAGGTAAGCTGAGAGATCCTCCTGTGGGATGTAAATTGCAAGCTTTGCATAGTTATGTATTCTCCTTCAGTGAAAAGAAAGCTTGGACAGAAGGTATTTCACTCCATTTGCCTTCCCTCTTACAGAAAAGATCAAGCTGCAGGATAGTATTGTAATTTATACTTCCCTCAGGTGGCCATTTTTCCCCATCAGAGAGAGAATATTGGGTCCAAGCTGCAGTGCAGAAAAAAATTGAGCCTCCTCTTTTTCGGGATTTGCGGGTCAAATTGGTCCCAATGGCTTAGGATGCATTTCAAGGGTGAGCCTGTTGATGCCTGAGTGTTCCCCATCTGAAAGACAAACCGACCATGGTTTCGGTTTGTTTGTTTCTCTGCTTGCCCAAGAACCTGCAATGGTCCCTGGACCCTGGTGACTGGAATAGTTGTGCTCACTGACACAGCAGCAGAAACAACCCCTGCCCAAGAACCCTCAATGGTCCCTGGACCCTACTGATCAGAATAGTTGCACTCACTGATGCAGCCGCAGAAACACTAGTTTTCCTCCTAAACCACAAGGAGGACTAAGGAAAGTCAGATTTAGTGGCCCTTACCAACGCATTCTCAAAAACCCTCACCCTTGCGTGTCCTCCTAGACCACAAATAGGACTGAGAAAAATCGGATTTAGTGGCTCTTACTGACACATTCTCAAAAACCTGTTAGAGTCCTGAGCATTCTCCTATTAGTATTGGGACCTTACCCCTGTCCTATAAAGATGTTATGCCCCAAAAATGAAGTGGAGGGCCATACCCTGAGGGAGAGAAGGAATCTCCAGGGCTGGAAGAGTGATGCCTTTTGTCCTCACTTATATGAATAGGAAAGATGCCATTTATGAAGTTCCCCATATCCTAGCTTCAGGAATAGCTTTTGTTAGGCCTGCTAGTCTGAGGAGGGATCCTAAAATTTCAGATAGTCCCCCACCCCAATGGGGCTTTGGGCAAAAATTACATCTTTCTGATTGGTGAGCCCAGGTGCCTAAAGAAGGTAACAGAGTCCTGAAGTTTATACTAGAAATCATTCTTACAGTAGAAACTAGAAAAGCACCAGAGACAGGGAGTGGTTTTTAGAAGCAGGACTAGCCTCAGAGAAGAGAGGCAGGAGGAAGTTTGTCTGACTGACGTTAGGAACCAGGAGGCAAGGGTCAGGATAGATAAGATAAATGGGCGAGTCTCACTTAGGTGACATGACTGTAAGAGTTCCGCTCATGGCCGCAGGGTCAACCAGCTTGTTGTCGGGACCCCAGAGCTGAATGGCTTTCCTCTCTGTTGACCCTTGGCTCAGCCCAGAAGTACAGGAAAAGCAGAAGCTGGTTCCAGGCAAACCAATGCTGCCAACTCCGAAGAGTCAGGGGTTGTTAGCCCTTTCCTAGAAAGCCTGACACCCATGTCTTTAGTCCAGTGGCCATGCTAGTCACTTTCAACTGGCCAACAGGTACCCAGTATTTAGCCCCTGAACTCTAAGGAAAAATATGACAGAGTAGCAAGTGAAAGGGGTCTGATGGTACTCACAGCTTGGTGATAGTCCCTTCGTGGTCGCCAAAATGTGTCCGGAATTTGTTCCTTCTGGTGGGTTCTTGGTCTCACTGACTTCAAGAATGAAGCCGCGGACCCTCGCGGTGAGTGTTACAGTTCTTAAAGATGGTGTGTCCAGAGTTTGTTCCTTCAGATGTTCAGATGTGTCTAGAGTTTCTTCCTTCCGGTGGGTTCATGGTCTTGCTTGACTTCAGGAGTGAAGCTGCAGACCTTCACAGTGAGTGTTACAGCTCTTAAATGTGGCACATCTAGAGTTGTTTGTTCCTCCTGGTGGGTTCGTGGTCTCGTTGACTTCAGGAGTGAAGCCGCAGACCTTCACAGTGAGTGTTAACAGCTCATAAAGGTAGTGCAGACCCAAAGAGTGAGCAGCAGCAAGATTTATTGTTAAGAGCAAAAGAACAAAGCTTCCACAGCATGGAAGGGAACACAAGCAAGTTGCTGCTGCTGGCTCAGGTGGCCAGCTTTTATTGCCTTATTTGGCCCTCCCACACCCTGCTGATTGGTCCATTTTACAGAGTGCTGATTGGTCCACTTTACAGAGGGCTGATTGGTCCATTTTACAGAGTGCTGATTGGTCCATTTTACAGAGTGCTGATTAGTCCGTTTTTACAGGTGTTGATTGGTGAGTTTACAAACCTTTAGCTAAACACAGAGCACTAATTGGTGTGTTTTTACAGAGTGCTGATTGCTGCATTTATAAACCTTTAGCTAGACACAGAGTGCTGATTAGTACGTTTTTATGGAGTGCTGATTGGTGCATTTACAAACCTTTAGCTAGACAGAAAAGTTCTCCAAGTCCCCACTCGACCCAGGAAGTCCAGCTGGCTTCACCTCTCAATGGTACCAGCTTCTCTTTGTACCTGTGGTAGAATTCAGCTGTGAATCCATCTGGTTCTGGGTTTTTTTTTTGGTTGGTAGGCTATTAATTACTGCCTCAATTTCAGAACTTGTTATTGGCCTATTCAGGGATTCGACTTCTTCCTGGTTTAGTCTTGGGAGGGTGTATGTGTCCAGGAACTTATCCATTTCTTCTAGATTTTCTAGTTTATTTGCATAGAGGTGTTTATAGTATTCTCTGATGGTCATTTGTATTTCTGTGGGATCAGTGGTGATAACCCCTTTATCATTTTTATTGCAGCTATTTGATTCTTCTCTCTTTTCTTCTTTATTAGTCTGGCTAGCAGTCTATTTATTTTGTTGATCTTTTCAAAAAGCCAGCTTCTGGATTTTTTTTTTTTTTTTTGGAAGGGTTTTCTGTGTTTCTATCTCTTTCAGTTCTGCTCTGATCTTATTTCTTGCCTTTTGCTAGCTTTTGAATGTGTTTGCTCTTGCTTCTCTAGTTCTTTTAATTGTGATGTTAGGGTGTCAATTTTAGATCTTTCCTGCTTTCTGTTGTGGGCATTTAGTGCTGTAAATTTCCCTCTACACACTGCTTTCAATGTGTCCCAGAGATTCTGGTATGTTGGTTCCTTGTTCTCATTGTCTTTGTGTCACATCTTTATTTCTGCCTTCATTTCATTATTACCCAGTAGTCATCAGGAGCAGGTTGTTCAGTTTCCATGTAGCTATGTGGTTTTGAGTCAGTTTCTTAATCCAGGGTTCTAATTTGATTGAATTGTGGTTGAGAGTCTGTTTGTTATTTTTTAGTTCTTTTGCATTTGCTAAGGAGTGTTTTACTTCTAATTATGTGGTCAATTTTAGAATAAGTGTGATGTGGTGTTGAGAAGAATGTATATTCTGTTGATTTGGGGTGGAGAGTTCTGTAGATGTCTATTAGGTTCGCTTGGTCCAGAGTTGAGTTCAATCCTGTATATCCGTGTTCATTTTCTGTCTCATTGTTCTAATATTGACAGTGGGGTGTTAAAGTCTCCCACTATTATCGTGTGGGAGTCCAAGTCTCCTTGTAGTTCTCTAAGAACTAGCTTTATGAATCTGGGTGCTCCTGTATTGCATGCATATATATTTAGGATAGTTAGCTCTTCTTGTTGCATTGATCCCTTTACCTTTATGTAATGCCCTTCTTTGTCTCTTTTGATCTTTGTTGGTTTAAAGTTGTTTTATCAGGGGCTAGGATTGCAACACCTGCTTTTTTTTTTTTTTTTTTTTTTTTTTTTGCTTTCCTTTTGCTTGGTAAATATTCCTCCACTGCTTTATTTTGAGCCTATATGAGTCTTTGCACATGAGATGGGTCTCCTGAATACAGGACACCGATAAGTCTTGACTCTTTATCCAATTTGCCAGTCTGCATCTTTTAATTGTGGCATTTAGCCTGTTTACATTTAAGGTTAATATTATTATGTGTATTTGATCCTGTCATTATGATGCTAGCTGGTTATTTTGCCCATTAGTTGATGCAGTTTCTTCATAGTGTCCATGGTCTTTACAATTTGGCATGTTTTTGCAGTGGCTGGTACCAGTTGTTCCTTTCCATGTTTAGTGCTTCCTTCAGGAGCTCTTGTAAGGCAAGCCTGGTGGTGACAAAATCTCTCAGCATTTGCTTGTCTGTAAAGGGTTTTATTTCTCCTTCATTTATGAAGCTTAATTCGGCTGGATATGAAATTCTGGGTTGAAAATTCTTTTCTTTAAGAATGTTAAATATTGGCCCCCGCTCTCTTCTGGCTTGTAGAGTTTCTGCTGAGAGTCCACTGTTAGTCTGACCCTTTGTGAGTAAACTGACCTTTCTCTCTGGCTGCCCTTAATATTTTTTCCTTCATTTCAACCTTGGTGAATCCGATGATTATGTGTCTTGGGGTTGCTCTTCTCGAGGAGTATCTTTGTGGTGGTCTCTGTATTTCCTGAATTTGAATGTTGGCCTGCCTTGCTAGGTTGAGGAAGTTCTCCTCAATAATATCCTGAAGAGTGTTTTCCACCTTGGTTTCATTCTCCCTGTCACTTTCAGGTACACTAATCAAACATAGATTTGGTCTTTTCACATAGTCCCGTATTTCTTGGAGGCTTTGTTCATTTCTTTTCACTCTTTTTTCTCTAATTTTGTCTTCTCACTTTATTTCATTAAGTTGATTTTCAATCTCTGTTACCCTTTCTTCTGCTTGACTGATTTGGCTATTGATACTTGTGTATGCTTCATGAAGTTCTCTTGCTATGTTTTTCAGCTCCATCAGGTCATTTATGTTCTTCTCTAAACTGATTATTCTAGTTAAAAATTTGTCTAACCTTTTTTCAATGTTCTTAGCTTCCTTGCATTGGGTTAGAACATGCTCCTTTAGCTCAGAGGAGTTTGTTATTACCCACCTTCTGAAGCCTACTTCTGTCAATTCGTCAAAGACACTCTCCATCCAGTTTTGTTCCCTTGCTGGTGAGGAGATGTGATCCTTTGGAGGAGAAGAGACGTTCAGGCTTTTGGAATTTTCAGCCTGTTTATGCTGATTTCTCCCCATCTTTGTGGATTTATCTACCTTTGGTCTCTGAAGTTGGTGACCTTTGGCTGGGGTCTCTGAGTGAACATCCTTTTTGTTGATGTTGATACTATTCCTTTCTGTCTGCTAGTTTTCCTTCTAACAGTCAGGCCCCTCTGCTGCAGGTCTGCTGGAGTTTGCTGGAGGTCCACTCCAGTCCCTGTTTGCCTAGGTATCACTGGCAGATCCTGCAGAACTGCAAAGATTGCTGCCTGTTCCTTCCTCTGGAAGCTTCGTCCCAGAGGGGCACCTGCCATATGCCAACTAGAGCTCTTCTGTATGAGGCATCTGTCAACCCCTACTGGGAGGTGTCTCCCAGTCAGGATACACGGGGGTCAGGGACCCACTTGAGGAGGCAGTCTGTCCCTTAGAAGAGCTCGAATGCTGTGCTGTTAGATCTGCTGCTATCTTCATAGCTGCCAGGCAGGGATATTTAAGTCTGCTGAAACTGTTTCCACAACCACCCCTTCCCCCAGGTGCTCTGTCCCAGGGAGGTGGAGGTTTTATCTATAAGTCCCTGACTGAGGCTGCTGCCTTTTTTACAGAGATGGCCCTGGGAATCTAAGAGAGGCATTCTGGCAGCAGTGGCCTTGCTGAGTTGCAGTGGGCTTCACCCAGTTCAAACTTCCAGGTGGCTTTGTTTACACTGAGAGGGTAAAACCGCCTACTCAAGCCTCAGCAATGGTGGATGTCCCTCCTCTACCAAGCTCTAGCATCCCAGGTTGAGCTCAGACTGCTGTACTAGCAGCAAGAATTTCAAGCCTGTTGATTTTAGCCTGCTGGGCTCCATGGGGGTGGGACCCAAAGAGCCAGACCACTTGGCTCCCTGGCTTCAGCCCCCTTTCCAGGGAAGTGAATAGTTCTGTCTCGCTGGTGTTCCAGGTGCCACTGGGGTATGAAAAAACCTCCTGGGGCTAGCTCAGTGCGCAAATGGCCGTCTGGTTTTGTGCTGGAAACCCCGGGCCCTGGTGGCGCAGGCACCAGTGGGAATCTCCTGGTCTGCAGGTTGCAAAGACTGTGGGAAAAGCACAGTATCTGGGCCAGAGTGCACAGTACAGTCCCTAATGGCTTCCCTGGGCTGGGAGATGGAGTTCCCTGACCCCTTGCCCTTCCCAAGTGAGGCGACGCCCCACCCTGCTTCGGCTTGCCCTCCTTGGGCTGCACCCTCTTTCCAACCAGTCCCAGTGAGATGAACTGGGTACCTCAGTTGAAAATTCAGAAATCACCCACCTTCTGTGTTGATCTCACTGGGAGCTGCAGACCAGAGCTGTTTCTATTCGTCCATCTTGCCAGCAATATCTAGTCTATTTGTCTTACTAGTGTAATGTATGATGTATTTTCCAGAGTTTTACAAATCATCTTGTTCATCCAGCGTTGAAGTGAGCTGTTGTAAAATGTAACTACAGTAGAGATACTTATTTTTTATAAAAAATTAAAGAACTAAATTTTCTCTTACAGGGAGTTAAAGTGTTTTATATTTTTATCTTTGTACACAGTTTTTAAATTATGGAAAATGGTGTCAAAATGCCCTGGAGCTCAGGTTGATACAATGGCATTTCCTTATAAAATGAAAAGGATTTTATAATAATAAGATCTTTAGTATTTTCCAACAAATAGATTTTGTGAATGGGATCTGAAATAGGCTTATTATTGGCCCTCTGTAATTTTCTTTTTCTGTCCTGCCCAGGACTTGTACACTTAGCACTACAGATATTTCCAAAGAAACTGTCACCTCTATCCTAACATTCACTACTCAAAACGTGTGTAATTAGTTCAATTATTCACATGTGCTGTTAACAGTCCACAAATATTCCCCCAGGTGCTGAATTCCTGGCAAAAGGGAGAGAGGAACAGAAAACATATTGCAATATTACCACTTGTAGATGGCATAATGAGAGTTAGAACATGCTTTGAGAACACACAAATAAGAAATTAATTTGCCCAAAATATGAAGAAAGATGGAGACAAGAAAAATTTTGGAAAGATATAGATATGGAACTTGGAAATTGGTAGAAATGTTCTAGTCTATCATAGGAAAGATGTTAATTGAACAGCAAGTAGCAATGGTGAGGCACAGAGGTATTTAGGGAGAAAAAGCTGAAGATAGGCAGAAAGGAAGTTTACAAAAAGATTTTTGGAGATTGTATGTCTCGCTAGAGACTTTTGGCTGTCTTTCCATGACCATGTTTCTGAATGAGGAGTGACTCATCATCTCTCCCTCCCATGCCTTGCTGCAGATTCCAAGACATTTTTATACTGAATGTGTTTTGTAAATAATAAACAATAATACAAATGTTAAGTATTAGCACCAATGCATTCCAAGATAGATCTATAGACTTAAATATGTTACGTAATTATCCTAGCTTTTCAAATTGCAATGTCCTAAAAGTGATCATTGAATAAAATGAATAGAATGCTGATGGTAGTTATTTTAAATAGATGTGATAGTAGTGAAGCATTTTGGAAAGAAAGAAAATTGTGCAGAAAAAAATTATTTTAATCTAATGACACAAAAGACTTGGCAGTTTATAAAAGAGAAGAGATTATTAATCATTTGCAGTTTTAAATTGTATATAGCCATTTCGCATTTCATGTTTTACTAAATGGTTCATTTGACATTATCCATTAAAATCTAATTCTTTATATCTCAGCACCTTTATGCTCATTTAATCATTTCATTTTATCTTAACAGTATGTGCTTTATTTGCTTTGCAATAAAGCCTAAAAGGAAAAAGTTCTTGGATTATATTTTGTCAGATAATGGGAACTACTTAGTAACAATTTATTTATAGCAGGAAAAAGATGAATACCAGCAAATTATTTTTTGCCTCCTTTTGCTTTCCTATACCCAACAGATTGCAAACTGTTTGAAAGTAATGACTTTCTTCTCAACTTTAAATTCTTAGTGTCAAGCAGTATCTGGCAAAGAATAGGAATTCAATAAGTATTGTTGAATAAATCAACACATAAAAGAAGTTATAAAAGAGAAAATGTTGATGATTAATAAACAAATAGTTTAAACTCACAAATATAAAGGAAAAGCCAACTAACTCAATGAGTTAATGTATTCTTCCAGCACATTAACTAATAAAGATGAAACCAGAGGCACAGAGAAATTGGTATATTCAAACACTGCTTATGAAAATTGAATTGAACCAGACTTTGATAAAAACTTTCATCACTAAAAACTATATCTTTCTAAACTAACTTATTCTTCTGGGAATCGATCTTAAGGAAATAATGTGATCTTTTCAAAAAACAGCGCTCTCTGTTTTTACTCTACACTTGGAAGTTGACTGTATTAGCAGCTTAGCATGATGGAAGACACTTGAGTTAGAATCAAAAGACTAGTCTGTGAGTCTCTGCTCTACTGCTTCTCAAAATGAGACCCTGGATAAATCTCTTCAATTCTCTGTTTCAATTCCTTATTTGTTTATCAATGATAATATATATATTTTAAGATATATATAGAGAGAGATAAATAAGGAATTGAAACAGAATGTAAGATTTATCAATGGTAATATATATTTTCAGAGATATATGTAGAGAGAGACAAATCTCTTAAATTCTGTTTCAATTCCTTATTGATCAATGATAATAAATATACATTTTAAGATTTATATAGAAAGGGAGAGACAAATCTCTTAAACTCTGTTTCAATTCCTTATTAGTGGTAATAAGTATATATTTTAAGATATATATAGAGACAAATATCTTAAATTCTGTTTCGATTCCTTGTTTATCAATGATAATAATATATATGTATAAGATATGTATATATCTTATATATCTTATATCTCTTATATATAAGATATATATCTATATATTATATATATCTTAAAATACATGTATATACACGTATACACACATATGTATGTACACGTATGTGTGTATATGTATATATATATCGAGAGAGAGAGAGAGAGAGAGACAAATATGTCATCTGCAACCCTTCTAGCCTTTCCACATTATGCGTTCTGTCATTAATCAGGCTGCAGTGAAATAATAGAGTTAGTCTTTCATCTGTGATGGTGAAGGAAAAATTAGAAGGGGATTTCATAAACAACTTTTCCAAAAAATTAGAAAAAAGCGAGAGGGGAAATTTTTAAAAATAGAGTAATTTACATTTCCATAAAATTATGAAAATATACAAATTCCAAATACTTTAACTTTGATATGGTCTCCTGGTACATGATCCAGACTTGTAATACTACACCATCTTGGAATTTTTTCTAACCTTCACCTTTCTTTTCTCAGTCATCACAAATGTCTTGGATTATCTCATATGCTTCTTTCATTTAAAAGTGGTGCAATGTTATTAAAATGAAGACCATAATGAATCATCAGCAGTGCCTAAATGCCCTTTAATAAGCCATAAAACAGATACTCTACACTTGGAAATCGACTGTATTAGCAACTTAGTATGATGTAAGACTCCAGAATGAAAATCAAAAGATTAGTTAATGATTCAGTCTCTTCTCTACTGTTTCTCAAAATAAGAACCCGGATGAATCTCTAAAATTCTATTTTGATTCCTTACTTGTTTATCAATGATAATAAATATTATCTTTACTTATCTACCCCTCTATGTCATTAGTTTATTGTAAAGATCAAATAAGAAATGTAAATGAAAACATTTCTTCGTTAAAGTGATGTAGATATATTAATCATCAGAAGTAGTACTGCTGATAACATCAAGACACCATCTTACTTATGATCAAAATGTCTTCATCTGAAATAAAAGGCCAAAGAATATTTCAGCATTCTGTCTACTAAATTTCTTCTACCACCTCTAAAATTCTTAAACACTAGTTAAAGCAACTGTTGAAGAACTTCAACAGTTAAGAAGAATGACATATAAATTCGCTGTGCTGTAAACACGTTTAACTCACATAAGGAAAAAATATTTACATGTCATTCATTTTTACAACTGTGATCCTGATTGTATGATAAATTTTATACTTTTATGTTGGCAAATTTTATACTTTTATGTTGACAGTTTGTTATAAAAGGTGGAATAATTGGATGCTGATGGAGAAGTTGTCTAAAAATTATTCTTAATTTTCAAAAGTATTTCCAAATTTCATGAATGGTCTCTTGTGTCTTGAAAGCATCTTTACTATTTATAATTTTTTTCACTTAAAATTATTTTATTTTTTATTTAAACTAAATTAGTAATCATTGCTATTAAGTAGGGTTTCTAATTAAACAACTTTTAATTTTATTATATGAAAGAAAATTGAGCTTTCAAGAACGACAACTTTTCTTTTTGTGATGTCTACTAAAAGAACATAGCTCCTACGTAGACTGAGAAAGCACTAAGTGGTACAGCAATAGTTAATGACATTTATCTCTGCAGAAAGTCTGCATTTAGCATGGTGAGGGATTTGAATTTATCAGTGAATCTCTATGGGTAAAAAGCAATTTCTGTATGGCACATCTAATATTTATAGCATATGAGTTGGCATAAAATTTCTATGAAATCATCTTGAAAAATCTATTGATTGATTCATGCATCCCTGATATAAATTTTTTACTCCAGTAAACACACATCATTCTTCCCCTTTATAACTTTTAGATGGGAAGAAGACTAGAAGTCCAGTCATGTGTTTGTCTATATGTGTGTGTGTACATACATATATATATATTCATGTAACTAATGTCGCTTCTTACTTGATTACAGAAAGGGTATTTCAGGAGAAATGAAAATATATGGAAACAACAAGATCCCACCATTCTTCTGTACTGCTTTCCCGCTATCCTTTCCCTAAGACACACACACAGACACACACACACACACATGCACACACACGCACACATTTACCTTAATTTCATTTAATAAAAGAAGTTACTGAATGATTCCTGGCCCTTACCTAGTGATGGAGTTCAGGATATGTTACCCAAAAATGGCATTTGAGAAAACAGCAGAGGCAGGAAGTTCACTCTCACCTTCCCTTTTCCTTTCTCCTCTGAAGCATGTCATAAAACCTAAGAAGGATTTTTAAATTCTTTCCTGAAGCAACTCAAAAGACCCTCATATGAGAGGTGCCACCCTATACCCAGAGGAAAGGGATGTCCTTGTGTCTGAAGACATAGGGATACAAAAAGAATCTGAACAAATTGGCCTTGTTGTGTTTCCCCCAGTTTATTATCATTAGATCATACCCTTTTGCCCTCCACTCATGTTTCTCCATGACTATTTATTCTTCATCAAACCTACTATGAAATATATACAGTTTAACTGCTTCTTCAGGTCTTCCTTTCCTTATAAAGGCTGCCATGTGAAGTACAACTTACATTAAATAAATGTGTATGCTTTTCTCTTGTTAATCTGTCTTTTGTTGTTAGGCTTTCAGCCATGAGCCTAGGAGGGGAAAGGAAAATATTTTTCCTCCCTTTCACCCAGTCATATATAACCAATTTGCATTAAATATTTGTCAGTTGCTTTAATTTGTTTAGTCCTTAGAAATAATGAAAAATAGAACTCACAGAAGGGTTTGAAAAGAGTTTAGAACTAGTAAGTTTTAAAAATTTTTCCCAGCTAATTTAAACAGGTTTTTAACTCATTCAAAAAGCTCTGTTTATACCTCATTACTGTACAATGTTTATTTTTTAATATATATAATAGATTATATATGAAAAATTAAAATTATATATAATTTATATTATAGATTTGGGGCACACAAACCCAGTTTTGTTACATGGATATATATACATATATATATATATATATATATATATTTTTTTTTTTTTTTTTTTTTTTTTTTTTTTTTTTGAGACAGAGTCTCACTCTGTCAGCCAGGCTGGAGTGGAGTGGCATGATCTTGGCTCACTGCAACCTCTGCCTCCTGGGTTCAAGCGATTCTCCTGCCTCAGCTTCCTGAGTAGCTGGGATTACAAGCACGTGTCACCACGCCTGGCTAATTTTTGTATTTTTAGTAGAGATGGGGTTTCACCATGTTGGCCAGCCTGGTCTCAAACTCCTGACCTCAGGTAATCTGCTCACCTTGGCCTCCCAAAGTGCTGGGATTACAGGCTTGAGCCACCGCGCAGGGCATGTGGATATATTATCAAATGGTGAAGTCTGTGTTTTAGTGTAAACATCACCCAAATAGTGTACATTATACCCATTAGGTAATTTTTTCATCCGTCACCTCCCCCCATTCTCCCTTCATGATAACATTTTACTAATGGAACCCTTTTTGTAAGGTGGTATTATATAAATATTGTAAATATCAATAACCATGAAATAACATCTGAATCAGTTGTTCAATAAGCACCCACTAACATTCACAAATGCTTCATGTGACCTTTAGAGAAAAAAGCAGAGGCAAGCTAATTGCAAAATGATGAACACTTTCAATATTCAACACACTTTGAATGCAGACCGAGTGTGGCATATTTGATTTACAGGCTTCATACAAAACTACCCATATTAATAAAATATTGCCCACTGTGCAATGCAGACAGTACTTTTATCTGTGTACCTACAGTAAAAAGGTAGCACTGCCAGGCAGCTAGTTGTGTTGTTTCAGTTTCCAGATTAATAACCAATCTACTTGGAAGTTAATTCTTCATTTACACTGGGGTGCATGTATTGTCTATTTCTAGTGGAATGGGTTTTGCTCTGATCAATAAGTATATCAGCCTAGTTGTTCATCTTGTTGGAGAGGTCAAAGCAATGACAGAGGTACATCTGTTTTTATGTCAAATAATGTCTGAGGTAATGAATCCTCTCCAAGGAACTAAACAACATTCTTGCAATCGTCCTTCGGTCTCCCGCTAGGGGCTTGATCATGATTAATCTGAAGCACTTGGGGAATTCAAAGTGTTGGCACTTCCTAAAACATTTTTAATCTAAAATTTATATTCATCTACGTGGTATTTTCAGCTCTTGAATAGTGACCCCATTGCATAATATACATCTAAGATGAGGCTTATATAAATGCATTTGCATATGTGGGAAAATGTAGCAGAAATATTGTTCTAAAATGCAGCCAGTAAAAATTGCTTTCAGTTACCTATATAACAATAAAATATATTTGCAAGAGTAAATGTTATACTTATTGTGCTAATGATTAATAAAAATGCATAATGAATACAAAATACATGTAAATACATATTAACCTATATATTACATTAACACTTGGTGAATAAAATCCCAATATTTCCACTTAAGTGACAAAATGAGGGCCACCACAAGTTTATAGGAAAGTAAAACATGAAGAGATGTTTAGGCAAATACAAAAAGTTTCTAAAAGAAAGTTATTTTGAACGAAAAAATATGAAGGTGACATCTTGTTTGATGGATAGGGCAGGTTGTTTCTGGGTGGATTAAGTTATTGTATTTCATCAAGCCTATTTCCTGTAACAGAATTGGATGTGATAGATAGATTCAGCCACTCTGATTTGTAGGCACTTGCTGAATTGCTACCATTCGTGTTAGCTCCCACTTTGGCATTGATTGACCATGTAGTCCTGTCACTCAAAGCAAATAACTTAAGTCTTGTAGTCATCAGTGTCTAGATTGGTAAAATATGGAAAATAACTCCTCACCAAACAGCCGTCCTTGGGGATGGTGCACTCTTCAGGCTATGGGACGAAGTGCAGTCTTGCAAATGGACTTGGGACTCAATTAGCAGAATAATTAGCAACAAGTGCAAGTGGACCAGCCATCAGTGTCTGTGAGGACTATAATGAGCTAACTGCAATTATCCAGAACTGTCCTTCCCCCTTTCCATGACTTTGGGATTTTATGCTCTAGTAAAATCACAAAACTTTAGGCAAACATTATTTTCAACTTATTTTTCAACTAAAGACTTAAATATTAAACACTTAATACCAGCATTATTTCACAAAGTAAAGGGCATTTCAACCTCAAAAATGGGAAGGACATCACAACTAATATATATATATAATGTATATAATATAATAATAATATATAATATTATATATAATATAATAATAATATATAATATATATAATATATAATCTATATAATATAATAATAATATATAATATAATATATAATATATAATATAATATATTATACTTATATAACATGCATTATATATTATACTATATACAATAATATATACTAATATATATTATATATGCAAATATATTAAATATTATATGTTATATAATATATAAATATATAAAAATAATACATATATATTATAATAATATATATACTTACATATATAGCATTGGTGTATATACATATATGTATAACAATGATTTTTCACTATAGTTTTCTGAATTGTCTTATTACAGAAAACTTGATCATTTACTAGACCCAGAGGATAGATAGGCATTTGCAGGGCATCATTTCAAAACACTAGCAAGGCGCTGCAGTAGAGATTCTGGTGTTGGCCAGACTGCGGAGGTCCAGGGAAACAGGCCAGAATGCAGTGTCCAAGGCCCAAAGTAGGCAGCAGTGCCTTGGTTTCAAGCCTGGGGCTCGTAGACAGCCTCTGATCCTGAGAGAAGCACCCTGGCCTTAGAGAAAATGGGAGCTGGCCAGGTTACTGAGGTCAGCCTCAGATTTGAAGGACAATATATTGAAGCCAGTTCTGTAGGTCAAAGGTAAAAAGTCTTAGTAATAATAGTGTATCCCAGCTAATAAACTGGCATAAGAGGAGGAATAAAAGAGAAGCTTAACCCTGAGACACCTTGGTTTCTCTTAAAGTTTAGTAATATTCTTTAAATTACTGGAAATGGAAGGAGCCTTGATTTTCATCATGTGGCCAGAGCTGAAGCTTTATGTAGTAGTCATATTATTGCTAGCTAAGCAGATAGGGAGTTTTGCGGTTAGGGCTCCTTGCAGCTCATTGCATTGATGGGTGACATGGGTGATCCACATCATGGGAAGTCTTTCTATATTCTTTTTCTTCTTTGTCTAGAAAAATGTGATGAAATATTCACAAATAATTTTCTGTGTAATGGTTTTAGAACTGTTTGTGAATCATGAAAAGGAGTCAGAGAATCAGTAGCTCAGCTCTTAATCTTGAGGGAAAACTAGGTAGCATTATTATTATAATTCATCTTCAGACCAGTCCTCTTTCATTTGCCGACAATCACTTCTGACTTACTGGAGAGGTAATCAAGCATGAAGTTTATAAACAGTACAACAGATAGACCACAATTTTTCAGACATATCTATAGCTATAGTATTGGGTTTCATTACTGTTATATTTCTAAAATTAAAATTTTTCAACATCCTCAATCATTTTTAAAATGTCCAAATTTTGCTGAAGCAGCCTTTAACTCAGGCGGTGACAAACTACAGCCCACAGACCACATCTGGCTTACTGTCTCAGTTTGTATGACTCTCAAGCTAAGAATGTTTTTTATAAATGAACATATGCAACCAGTTTAATGATAGGGAACACTAACTTTGAATATTATTTATGGAAAATATCATGCCTCCAAAAACAAATTTAAGTCTTTTCATTAGTTGACCAATGTTACAAAAAATCATACTCAAATATTGTATTTTTAATTTTGTCCATAAAAATTGTGAAAATGTTTTCTTTCATCATATGAAAAACTATATAATATCCTTAAGTTTTCCTTTTGTCCACAAAGCCTGAAACCGTTGCCATCTGGATTTACAGAGAAACTTAACCCCTGTTATAAATCATCAAAGAAAGTTCACCTTCTGCTCATTATATATTGAGATACAGGATAATTTATTTTTACTCTTTAAAATAATATTTGGTATATATGGCAAATTTGATTAATCAATATTTCTATACATAAGAACATCAATGATAAAGGCACTTGAATTTGATGGATTCTGTCCCACTAAATAAGTAGAAGCACATCTACATTGATGGAAAAAATTTTATGTCAAAATCTAAAATAAATTAACATAAGAAAACTCAGCAAAATAAATTCTGGATACTGTGCTAAATATATTTGTAGGTATTTTAAATAATATAAAATGATTAAAAATGAGATTAATGCATAAAGATTACAGAGTGAGAAGATGAAATATATCACATCAAAATGAAAATAATATTTAAAAACAAAACATTTCTAAATGCTCTCAAAAGAATAAAAATAAATAAAAGCAATAAGATCCATAGAAAAGAAAAGCTTTTTGTCAAAATATGATGCATAATCTTTTTAATTTATCCACTAACAGGCACACTAATCCATTAATAGATATAAAGTGATGTAAAATGTTACAGAACAGCCAATAGATCAAAATTATTAAAGGTACCTTGCCAAGAATTAAAGATGAAAAAAATAATGCTTCTTGTCTTTTGTTATTAAGTACTATGTACCTATGCTGCATATCTCATTTCTAAAAAGAATTTAGTGACATGAAGAAAAATATTGAGTGACATGAAGATAATCATATTGAGAACCCAACGACTAAAACTAACTCTAGTAATTAAAATATATATACAAACATATATATACAAACACTCTTCCCAAAGGCAAGACCAAATCAGGACCACAAACCTATCTTTGAGCTAGAATTACAAAATTATATATCAAATAAAAGGACTGTGCCCTGTTATTTCTTTCTTTTAAATAAGTGGCTATATGCTCATTGCACATTATAAGTAAACTATTAAGATAGGAATATATAAATAAAATTTGATGTTCTTATTAATTAAAATTTTAAAGATGCCAAGATAGACAAATGTCACCTACTTTATATTATTCTGCCTAGTTATATTGATATTTCATTCCCCTGCCTGGTCTAAGAAACTGCAGGGATAAGATGGTTAAGTGCATTAAGATGGTTAAAGCCAATGACAGGCTCACTGCCAGTAAGTGGCAAAGCCTAGATTCTAATTTAGCCCTGCTTGAAATTGTAGGGCTAGAAGGTGAGCTATTCATCACCGTTCCTTATTTTAAAGTTGAAGAACCTAATATATAAGAAGCAGTAATTTTTCCCAGATTGCCTATATTATAATTTGGTCATGCTCTGATAAATAATCCTAAAATGTAGAAGTATACATATGTTGCACCTAGAAATTTTCATATTAAACTTTTATTCTAATGTGTATCTTCACATAATTTTTCTATGCCAGTATGATTAATTAGTGAGTCAATAACATTAATCTCATTTCAATAGAGAATAATATTTTAATGTCATAAGAAATTTATTTCAATATTGCTACTGGACCATTACCTGATAAGAGTTGTCCAAAACCAGACATAGAGTTCTCCTTCCTAAGCTTTTTCCTTCATATTTAACAATCCTTGTAAGCTTTTTAATCCATATCCAAAAATTCAACTATCAACTTTATAAAAGTTTGGTAACTTTAATATTTCTCCCTCACTCATTCCTGTCAATTCTCTACAGAGGTCAAACACGTATATATGCCTTTTTAATAAAAATGTCCTTTTGAATTCTTTAAAGGTAAAACAACATATCCTAAATGAAACCCATTTTTCAACCACTAATACCTGTACCCCAAACCTGTCTATCTGCCTGTAGCTACAACCACTGATTTAGGCTGTTTTCTGCTGTTATAAAAGACTACCTGAGACTGGAGTAATTTAGAGATTTATTTGGCACATGATTCTGGAGGCTGAGAAGTCTAAAAGCATGTTACTGACATCTGTCAATGAATGGCCTTCGTGCTGATTTACTCCCTGGCAGAAGGTCAAGAAAGCTTGTGTGAAGACAGCTTGCTTTTATAACAAACCACTCTGGCAATAGCTAACCCATTCTCACAAAAATTAATCCACTCCTGCCATAAGAGCATTAATCTATTAATGAAGGCACAGCTCTCATGATCTATCACCACTTAAAGGTCCCACTTGTTAATAGCATCACAATGGAAGTTAAAATTCCAGAGTTTTGGAGGGGACATGGAAACCAAAGCATTCCGTCCCTGGCCCCCTAAAACTCATGTCCTTCTCACACGCAACATACATTCATTCTATCCCAATAGCCTCCAAAGCCTTAATTTATTCCAGCATCAACTCAATAGTTCAAAGTCCAGTGTCTCATCTGAATCAGACATGGGTGAGACTCAAGGCACAATTCATCATGATGCAAACTCACTCCGACTGTGAGCATATGAACTCAAAACAAGTTATCTACCTCCAGAATACAATGGTGAGACAGATATAGGATAGACATTCCTATTCCAAAAGGGAAAAATGGGTAACAATAAAGGGGTTACTTTTCCCAAGTAAGTCCAAAATTCAACAGGGAAAAAACAGTAAGTCTTAAAATGCTAGAATAACCTCCTTTGACTCCATGTCTCACATCCTGGGCACACTGGTGTGGGGGTTGGACTCCCAAGGCCACAGACAGCCCCATCCCTATGGCTTTGCAAGGTGCAGGTCATGTGGCTGCTGTCATCGGTGGGAGGTGGGTGCCTGTAGCTTTCCAACGCTGGTAGATCTACAGTTCTGGGGTATCGATCATGATCCCACTTCCCATGCAATACCTCAATCACAGTCCCAGTTCTCATGCACTACCCTAGTAGGGACTCACTGCAGCGCCTCCACCCCTGCAACAAGTCTCTGCCTGGGTCCCCAGGCTGTTGGATACATTCCTTGAAATCTAGGTGGAGATCACTATGCCTCCAGAGTGCTTGCGTTCTGTAAGCCTGCAGAATTAGCACCATGTGGATGCTGTCAAGCTTAAGGCTTGTGCCTTCCATAGCAGTACCCCAAGCTACTCCGGGCCTGCTTGAGCCACATGGTCAGGGTGGCTGAGGAGCACTGCACCAGAATACAGGGAACAGAGTTCAGAGGCAGCTCTAGGCAGTAAGATTTTGGAAGGTGCTCCAGGTCCTTCCCCAGAAACCATTCTGCCTTCCTAGAGCTCTGGGCTTATGATGGGAGGAGCAGCCATGAAGATCTCAAATTTTAGATTTTTCCCCGTGTTCCTGATAAAGAGCATCTGGTTCTCTTCTATTGGTACTAATCTCTCCTGAAGATGCCTTTTCACTCTTTATATGACCAGGATGCAATGTTTTTAAATATTTTTGCTCTGCTTCCCTTTTAATTATAAATTTTATCTTTAAATCATTCCTTTCTCCTCTGATCTTACTGTAAGTAGCCAAAAATAGCCACATGACTCCCTCAATATTTTGTTCTGAAAACTCTTCTGCCAGATATCCTAGTTCATCACCCTTAAATTCCACCTTATATTAAGCCCCTGAGCATGGACACAATGCAACCAAGTTCTTTGCCACAATTTAACAAGGATAATCTTTACTCCAGTTTTCAATTTCTTGTTCTTCAATTCTGTCTGAGACCTCATCAGAATAGACTTTACTGCCAGTATTTCTATCAGTATTCTGATCGCTTCCTCTTAGATAATAACTAAGAAGCTCCAGACTTTCCTTACAGCTTTTTTCTTATGAGCTTTCACTAGAATTGCCCTTAATGCTGTTTATTGCAAGCTGTCCTTTCTCTAGCCTGCTCCTCAAAGTTCTTGCAGCCTGCACCCCTTATCTAGTTTTAAAGTCATTTTCATGTTTTCAGATAAATTTTTTTTTCTTTTCTTTTTTTTTTTTTTTTTTTTTTGAGAAGGAGTCTTGCTCTGTCACCAGGCTGGAGTGCAGTAGCGCGATCTTGGCTCACTGCAACCTCTGCCTCCCGGGTTCAAGCAATTCTCCTGCCTCAGCCTCCTGAGTAGCTGGGACTACAGGTACAAGCCACCACACCCAGCTAACTTTTGTATTTTTAGTAGAGACGGAGTTTCACCATGTTGGCCAGGATGGTCTCGATCTCTTGACCTCATGATCTGCCCCCTCGGCCTCCCAAAGTTCTGGGATTACAGGCATGAGCCACCGCGCCCAGCCAGATAATTGTTATAGCCACTACCACACTTCTTGGTATCAATTTTCTTAGTCGGTTTTCTGTTGCTGTAACAGAATACCTGAGATTAGGTATTTTAATTTTTATTTTTTAAAAGCGGTTTATTTGGTTTGTGATTCTATGGGGGTGGGAAGCCCAAGAGCATAGCACCATCATCTGGCAAGGGCCTCCTTGCTGCATCATTCCATGGAAGAAGGGCAAGAGTGCTCACTTTTATAACAACCCACTCAGGCAATAACTAATCCACTCCTGAGATAACAGCACTGGCGGAGGCTTCATAATCTAATCACCTTCTCAAACTCCCCATCTCTTAATATTGTCACAATGGCAATTAAATTTCAGCATGAGTTTTAGAGGGGGACATTCAAGCCATAGCAACCACCATCCCATTAGGTACCCAAATCTGAATCCAGTAGTCAGTTTAGATATTGACTTCTCCATCTTATTTCATCTTCATTCAATCATTGTACTTCTAAACTATTTTTCTTAATCATCCCAAGTCTTTATCCTCATGAAAATCATTTTATTTTACAGCTTCAACATGTTAAAAATCTGTTGCAATAGCCTCTTATCACCCTAATTTTGGACTCTTTACACTGGAATTTCTTCTCCATACCACTTTCAGAATAAACACACACACACACACATACATGTACACAATCTGACTTAGGACACTTGACACTTGCCTATTTAAAACTCTTTAATGTAGCTCAGTATCGGCAGAATAAAGTTTAGATTTCTAAGCATGGTAACAAGCTCTCCATGATCTGCCTTCCTTCCTCCTATAATCATTACCTTTTCCTTACCACATATTCTAATCTTTAGGTAGCTCGTTCTTTATACATGAATTTAGTTATGTTACCTTTTGCTACTGTCCCTTTTTAACTTAGAATTCCTTTATATCTCCTTCTCTCTTTACTTGTTCTTTACATTTAGATGTTCTCCATGAAGCATTTCTGGATCTGTCTGTCCCGTCTCCATATAAAGTTAATTACCTCTTCTTTTACACTTTCATAACACTTGATAGAATGTGCAGAGTGTTTTATTACAAATTTTGTCTTTCTGAATCCCTACTAAATCGATCTTTTTATTTTCAACACCTAAGACAAAGCTTGTTACTTAGTAGTAGCTCAAATATATTACAAAACCAATACAAAAGCATGAATAAGAATGGATGAAAACAATCTCACTTGTTTGCCAAAAAAAAAATCATGTCCTAACTTCTAATCATAGCATCAAATTCTTTCACCATATAACCTAAACCTACTTTAGAGAATTGTGCCCCTTTGACAAAATGCCCTATTAAACTCATGCTATGAACAAACCATGTAAACAATATATCTATATTGAGTGCAATATATGTCTCTAACTTCTGTTTAGAAACTTCAACAATGAATATGATATGTGTATTATGTAAGAAAGAATATTTTGCATTTGTAAACACTTCTACAATTATAGTACTCTTACATATAAATTAGTTTGATATGTTTTAAAAGCTTTATATTTGACAAAATATATATTATCTCTATCTTGTAAAAAATGAAACTGAGCTTCATTAAATTGCCAAAATAATTATTCAAGGTCACAAAGTAAGAGATGAACCGGGATATCACATATGAATTCTGTTTCCCAATGCAATCACACACAGAAAAACAAAAAGGGGAAAATACATAACAACGTGATCTGTATTTTGCCACCTCCTATTTATAAATGTATATGAAGAAATTTGAAAATAGATTCATTTCTAGTTGTGTGTTTAGCTACTGGAAAGTTCCAGCACTGAAAAGTTGAAGGAGATGACAAAGGTAATTACATTGCTTGCACACAGTCCTTTCATTTTAAATTCTTCTTGAACTTAGCACTACTGAGATTTTTCCATTGAGCAACCTCTTGTGACTGTTTACCCCCTTAGCTGTCAAGATTATATCCTAATATAAGGGAGAAATTTTGTATCTTAAAATAAATTTTCTCTAGGAATAAGCACAGTGAAATGCAGCCATCAAGTTCACTCTGTCCCGAGCAGTCCTCGATGAATATGTATCTCCCTGACATCCTAGCAGAGCAAGGGTTGAGGTCTTTTCTGGCAAACTGACAGTTGCTCAACTGAGGACAGGAAGGGGGAAAGGAGTAGCTGAATCTCTGATTGATATCTTTTAAGCAGACAGTGTTCTTCTACTGAGTTTAACCTCTTCAAGAGAAGATACTTCCTGAAGTAGCAGGGCCTTTCTTTCATAATATCTATGTGTTAAAGAAAATACCTAAAATGACAGGCATTTTTCTATTTTATTTAAAAGCCATGGCATTTGAATTTGCAGATGATGGCTAGAACATTTGTACTTTTCAATAAAAACAGTTTTAAAATATTCTAGCCAGCATAGAGTTTAGGTAGAACAGATATACAATTTTTTACCTAAACCTCAGTAACCTAGAAATGACTCCTACTCAATGATGGAAGAATCAAACCCATTCTCTTAGAATTTATCAATATTAATTCAATCCATTTATTTATTCTTGAAAGAAAATTATTCATCTTCTGTGTGTCAATCATTATAATAGGCACAAATATCATAACCAGGCCAAAATGAGTAATGAGATGGGTATGTGAGGGAGAACTTTCTGAAAGATCCAGTGTTTTTGCACATCTCTAAAAGAGAAGATAAAAAATTGGTTCAAGCAGAAGAACTAGTATGTGATTAGAACTAAAGGCAAGAGAATAATTTGTACCTGTGTAAATAACTGTAAAAAGTTTGGTAATACCAGAACTAAGTGACAATCAGCAGAGATGGAGAAAAGGAAGCTGATTGTAAAGAGGTAGAACCAATAGGATTCAGTGATTATGTGTTGGTAGTAAATCAGAGACATATGATGTTTAGCTTTCTGACTTGGGTGACTGGCTGAATAATGGTGCTATTTCGTGCATGGAAAAACACAGTGGGTGGAGGTTCAGGAGAAGGAGGAAACATGCCTGGGGAAGAAGGAACTAAGAACTATCTATGAAATATTGAATGGAGATATCAAAAAAAAGGCAGTAAGCATATATATTCAGAGAAATGTTGGGACACTGCCTAGTAGAGCAGTGAGAAGAGGGCCACCATCCTCCACTCTGGAGGATGGTGTCTGGAAAAGCCACAGGCACTCAACAACCAGCCTTTGAAAGCAGCTATGGGGGCTTGACCCTGCGGAGTCACGGGGCGGAGCTGCCCAAGGCCTTGGGAACCCACCGCTTGCATCAGAGTGGCCTGGATGTGAGACATGGAGTCAAAGGAGATTATTTAGGAGTTTTAAAATTTAATGACTGCCCTGCTGGATTTCAGACTTGCATAGGGCCTGAAGCCCCTTTGTTTTGGTGGATTTGTTCCTTTTGGAATGGGAGTATTTGGGCAATGCTTATACTGCCATTGTATCTTGGTGTAACTAATTTGTTTTTGATTTTTACAGGTTCATAGGTGGAAGGGACTTACCTTAGCTAGTATGAGACTTTGGACTTGGAATTCTGAGTTAATGCTGCAATGAGTTAAGACTTTGGAGGATTGTTGGGAAAGCATAATTGTGTTTTGAAATGCGAGAAGGACATGAGATTTGGGAGGGGCCAGGGGCGAAATGATACCGTTTGGCTGTGTGTCCCCATCCAAATCTCATCTCAAGTTGTGACCCTTAGTGTGGGAGGAGGGGCCCGGTAGGAGGTGATTAGCTCATGGGGATGGACTTCCCCTTCTCTTGATAGTGAGTGAGTTCTCATGAGATCTGGTGGTTTACAAGTGTGTGGCACTTCCCCTTTTGCTCTCTCTTCCTCCTGCTCCAGCAGTGAAGGACCTGCTGGCTTCCACCTTGTCTTCTGCCATGATTGTCAGTTTCCTGAGGGTCCCCCCACCAGCCATGTTTCCTGTACAGGCTGTGGAACTGTGAGCCAACTAAACCTCTTTTCTTTATGAATTACCCAGTTTCCAGTAATTTTCTTTGTAAATTTCCCTGTGTATTTATAGCAATGGAAGGACGGCCTAATACAAAATTCTGCTTTTCAATATATTTTTTACTTTGCTTTTTTTCAAACATTTGCTATAACTATATGTTCTTAGCTTTAAAAGTCTAAATTTTTATGCCAAACAGTAGTGTCCTGTCTCACCTCTACCTGTTTTCTGGTTTCATTCTCAGAAACAAATTCCTCTAACTCTGAAGCTTCTTCTCTTAGTCACGTCCATATCCTTAAGAGCACACTATAACCTTTTTTTTTTTTTTTTTTTGCTTTTTCCAGGTTTAGGTATTATTTACTTCCTATTATGGAAGGTGAGATTGACCTCTTTTGCATTTTCCCAGACCTTCTTCTAAATAGAGTTACATCACAATTTTAATTGGAAAAATAACCAGGGTTTTTATTACTGTAACTATGTAAATATTATTTACAGATAAGCCATATCATAGCTATGCTTGTATTTCCTTTCTTGTACAACTCTTTGATCTCTATGGAGTAAATTACTCCCAGACTTTTAATTTACTAAGTTTCCTATATATCTATCTCTAATTCCTCCTCAACTATCTGCCAGAAGAGTAAATATTTTCTCGATATTTTCACAATTCAGATAAATCTGAAAGTTTTTGTTTTTCTTGTTGCTATCACTGTGGGAATCCTTCATCTTCCTGCTTCAGCTCAGACTGCTGGTTCTCTGGCCTGCCTGCTGCAGCTGTCATCCTGGGAATTTCACTAAAGCTTCATTTCTGGGAATTATGCTTCTTTACTACCCCCTTTTCTTATATCCCTGTCATGGACTGAATAGTGCTCCTCCAAAATTCATATTTTGAAACCCTAATTGCCAGTACCTCAGAATGTGACCAAATTTAAAGAATGGGTCTTTAAAGAGGTAATTAAATTAAAATGAAATCATTAATATATGCCCAAATCCAACCTGACTAGGGTCCCTCTAAGAAGAGATTAAGACACACAGAGACACCAGGGGCAGGATGCAAAGAAGGGCCACCTCATGAAGAGATAGCAAGTGCGCAGCCATCTGTAACCCAAGGAGCAAGGTCTCAGAGGAAACCAACTCTGCCCACACCTTGACATTGGACTTCTAGATTCTAGCATATAAAAAATATATTCCTTACAAGTCGTTCTATTAAAAAGATATATGCATGCATATGTTCATTTTAGCACTATTCACAATAGCAAAGATATGGAATCAACCCAAATGCCATCAATGTTAGACTGGATAAAGAAAACATGGTACATACGCACCATGGAATACTATCCAGCCATAAAAAGGAATGAGATCATGTCCTTTGCAGGGACGTGGATGGAGCTCAAAGCCATTATCTTCAGCAAACTAACGCAGGAACAGAAAACCAAACACCGCGTTATCTCACTTGTAAGTGGTAGCTGAACGATGAGAACACATGGACACAGGGAGGGGAACACACAGACACACCGGGGCATGTAGGGGGGAAGTGGGGGAAAGGGGAGCATCAGGATACATAGTTAATGCATCCATGACTTAATACCTAGGTGATGGGTTGATAGGTGCAGCAAACCACCATGACACACGTTTACCCATGTAACAAACATGTATGTCCTGCACAGGTATTCCAGAACTTAAAAATTTAAAACTTTTCTCTTAAAAAGATAAAGACGAATTTGTAAAATTTAACAAAAAAGAAAAGAAAATATATTCCTGTAGTTTAAGCCACCCAATCTGTTGTAGATTGTTAGGGCAGCCCCAGAAAATGAATATGACTCCATTTATTGTTCTTAATTCCCTGCCTCCCCACTTCACCATTTTTTTGGCAGAACATATTCTCCAGATGTTTTCTGAAAAAGAGGAATTAAAGAATATTTGGGAGGGGTTGAATATCTGAAAATACCTTTATGAAAAATTGTCTGGATATAGAATTCTAGGGTGATTATTTCCTATCATCCTGCCTGTCCTCTCTCCTACTATGTTTTACACTGTATAGCCATTATTTCAGTGGTCACCCACAGACATAACTTACATTTGAGGATAGTCACTACCATTTCCCTTTCCATATGGTACTTTAACCACACTCCTTTTAAACTTATGTTATTGTCATCACATAATTTTATCCTCTTTTAATTCATTAGGACATTATTTTATTACTGTATACTGTCTATGTGTTCAAATCACCAGCATATTTCCTGTACCTTCTTTTTCATTTCTTCTTCCTTCCAAAACCTTTTATGAAATGGGGCCGTTTATCTTCTGCCTGTAGACAATGCTTGAGGCTTAAGATTCATTGACTCTGCAAATTTATATATTTTATGAAATGGGAGGAAATTTTGGTCATTATTTTTTCAATTTTTTTCCTACTTCATCTTCTTTCCCTTGTCCTCTGGGACTCCAGTCCCAGGTATTGTTCTGCAGGTCCTTGAGGTTCTGTTCTTTTAAAATATTTTTTCCTTGGCTACTCCTAATTTCTATTGATCTGTCTTCAAGTTAACTGATCCTTTACTTTGGTCATCTCCAGTCTGTCATTAACTTACCTGGTGAGTTTTAAATTTCAGATACTGTGTTTTCAATGCTAGAATTTCTTTTTGTTTGTTTTACAGAAATTATATATATGTTTTTTGTGTGTGTTTTTTGTATTTTTTTTGGGAAAGAGTCCCAAAAAAATCTGTCTGTCTGTCACCCAGGCTGTAGTACAGTAGCATGATCTGGGCTCACTGTACTCACTCCACCTCCTGGCTTCAAGTGATTCTTGTGCCTAAGCCTCTTGAGTAGCTGGGACTGCAGGTGCTCACCACCATGCCAGGCTAATTTTTTTTGTATTTTTGGTAGAGATGGGATTTCACCACGTTGGCCAGGCTGGTCTTGAACTCCTGACCTCAGGTAATCTGCCTGCCTCAGCCTCTCAAACTGTTAGGATTACAGGCGTGAGCCATCTCACCCAGCCTCATTATTATAATAGTGATATAGTAAATAAAATTTCTTTAAATCAAACAAAAAGAAATTCCAGTATGTATGTATATATATATATATATGTGTGTGTGTGTATATATATGTGTGTATATATATGTGTATATATATATGTGTGTGTATATATATGTGTATATATATATGTGTGCGTATATATATAGAAAACAAAAATTTAAGAGACAATTTAAATATTAGCAAATATATTAGTGCTAGAATGTTTTGGTTTAATTTGTAGTTTCTATTTCTCTGCTGAGATGTATTCATTTTTTATTAGTGTATGTCTGTTCTTGAGCATAGTTATAATAGCTACATTAAAATCCTTTTCCTAACTTCTAACATCTGTGTCATATTATGGTTGGTTTCCATTGATTGCCTTTTCTCTTGCATATGGATCATATTTTCTGTTTTACCATTTCTTTATGTAGCTAGTAATTTTAAATCATATCCTCAACACTGTAAATAATATATGATTCTGCCATGTTTGTTGTTTTAGCATGTAGTCAATTCGATTGGATGTAAACTCGAAACTGTCTTCTATGAAGTTGGTGGCAGTTGAATTCTTATTCTAGTTCTTCTATACCTAGCTAGATTTTTATAGTTTATGCCAGACATACATTTTTCACAGGTCAGTGGAGTTTGGGTGCAGATTTTATGGGCACGATTTTCTGATTTCAGAGCTATAGAAAGACTGCAGCTTTGCATTCACATTTCAGCTCAAGGATGGACTAGGCAAGGAGCCATTAATAAATGGGAACTTACCCAGTGTCATTTTCTTTTGTTAATGTATGCCTGTGTTTGGCCATTCTCTAGTTCTTTTAAATAATTAACTTTTAAATTTTGCCAGAATTCATAGAGCACTTTGGGTGCAGGTGGAGAAAGAGGGACAGAAGGTTTTATGATAAGGTCTAATATATCTTCATGGAAAGAGGAACCTCAAATTTTCTGTTTCCGTTAGCCTGAAAAAAAAAAAAAAAAAAAAAAGAAAAAATTTCATTCTTGTACTCAAAAATGATTTCCAATGGATTCTAGGCCTACAGGTATTTTGTTACATCATTTTGAAGAGGTAATATAACTATCCTCTAACTTCTATTTTTACAGTTAAGAAAATAGCTTTTAGTTTAGTTGCCATCAGAGAAGTTGTCTTATATTTCCTGGACACACACAGCTCCCCAATACCCTCCACTCAAAGCCAACCCCTCTTCTGGTTTCTATCAACTCAGCTTAGTTTTGCCTATTCTAGAACTTCATATGAATGGAATCATGCACTATGTGCTCTTTTTCTCTCCGGCTTCTTTGTGATTGAGATTTGTTTATATGTTCCATGTGTTAGCAGAGTATACTTTTCTTTTTATTACTGAGCAGTATTCCATTCTATGACTATACCACAAATTGTTTATTCATTTAGCTGTTGATAGACATTTTGAAAGTTGGAACAATTATAAATCAAACTGCTATGAAAATTCTTGTGTATTTTGTTTGATTTTTTTTTTTACATGTATTGTCATTTCTGTTGGGTAAATAGCTAGAGTACAATTGCTAACATTTAGGATAGATATATGCTGAAATTTGTAAGAAACTGCAGACATGATGGCTCACATTTGTAATCCCAACACTTTGGGAGGCTTGAGGCCAGGAGTTTGAGACCAGCCTAGGCAAAAGAGCCAGACCTTATCTCTAAAAAAATACAAAAATTAGCCGGGCATGGTGGCACTCTCCTGTAGTCCCAGATACTTGGGAGGCTGAGGCAGGAACATTGCTTGAGCCTAGAAGCTTGAGGCTGTAGTGAGCTATTAAAGCGCCATCCAGGAGAATGGCATGAACCCAGAAGGCAGAGCTTGCAGTGAGCCGAGATCACGCTACTGCACTCCAGCCTGGGCAACAGAGTGAGACTCCGTCTCAAAAAAAAAAAAAAAAAAAAAAAAAAAAAAAAAAAAAAAGTGCCATCATACTTCAGCCTGCGCGACAGAGTGAAATCCTATCTCTAAAAGAAAAAGAAAAAAAGACAGTGACAATTTTCCAAAGTGATTGTGCTATTTGACACTTCTACCAGCAATGTATGAGAGTTTCAATTATTATACATTCTTATCAAATCTTGGTCTTACCAATTTTTGTGATTTTAGCAATTCTCATGAAGTTTATTCCATTATTACTTCACTGGAGTGGTAGTTTTAGTGATAGGTGTACACATTCCTCAAAACATATTAAACAGTAGACTCGAAATCTGTTTTATTGCATGTAAATTATATGTCAGTAAAAGTAAATCTACAATATTAAAATTATTAGAAAATTTTACCTCTTATAGAAACGGCCGTATCTAGATTTCAGAGCTATAGAATGCCATTTTTATCTTGCACCTGTTTCAAAGAAAGCTGTGGTAATAATTAAATAATCATAATACTGAACGGTATGTGGTATATGGCAAG
The DNA here is from genome assembly GCF_028885655.2 of Pongo abelii. Classification (NCBI taxonomy): domain Eukaryota; kingdom Metazoa; phylum Chordata; class Mammalia; order Primates; family Hominidae; genus Pongo; species Pongo abelii. The sequence continues at coordinate 93,910,235 of NC_071991.2, forward strand.
CCTTTAGTGATTATTTTTGGAATGAATGAATTAAGTTAGTGTTTTGTTTTTGTTGTTTTTGAGACAGAGTCTCGCTCTTGTTGCCCAGGCTGGAGTGCAATGGTGTGATCTTGGCTTGCTGCAACCTCCGCCTCCTGAATTCAAGCAACTCTCCTGCCTCAGCCTCTTGAGTAGCTGGGACTACAGGCATATGCACCACACCCGGCTAATTTTTGTATTTTTAGTAGAGATGGGGTTTTGCCATATTGGCCCGGCTGGTCTTGAACGCCTGACCTTAAGTGATCCACTCACCTCGGCCTCCCAAAGTGATGGGATTACAGGCGTGAGCCACCGCCGCTAGCTGAATAAATTACTGCCCAAAAGTAATAAAAAAGGATAAAATACAAAAGGAAAATAAGATAATTATGTATCTGCAAGTGCCGAAGCCAAAAGCGACTAAATAAAAACGTCTTCCAGTTACATATTTGTCCACAAGGAAGAAAAAAAAAAAAAACGTTGATTATACAATTGTATGACAGTGGTAATATTTCTGAATATTTATGCTCTTACTCTTAACATTGCAGATTCTCCTGATACTGGATATATCAGATTTAATCCAGGGCAGTTCAAAGTTAAGACAGATTTCTTAAAAGTTAATGGTATAATGGTTGATCATATTCATATTTGTTTAGCAAGGATTATTAGAATTTTATATTTCATAAGCTTTTTATGGACATAAAATGTATACTTCTGTTTAAATGAATACTAGGGAAATAAAAAAGAAATTTGTTCTTCAGGACATTCTGGGCAAAGTCAAACTGACATTTGTCATCTTTACCTTTTAGGCCATCTCAAAATTTAGTTCATCACATTCAAGAAAATATTTTAACAACCAACTACAACCTATTGCTACTAATAGAAAAAACAACTCAGTTTGTTATATTGGTGGTGAATTATTAATCAAGTCATGATTATGAATATATGGATTATCTTTTTAAAAAAAACTTTACAAAAGCTATAAATAATTCATAGTAATGGAATTTTTTAAAAATAGGTACATCTAAGAAGAGGAATGTATCTGTTATGATAGGCTATGTTATGCTACAGTAAAGAACCACGTCAAATCTCTATGGCTTAAAATTGCAAAGGTAGCCAGGCACGGTGGCTCACGCCTGGAATCTTAGCACTTTGGGAGGCAGAGGCAGGCAGATCACAAGGTCGAGATCAAGACCAACCTGGCCAACATGGTGAAACCTCATCTCTACTAATAAATACAGACAAAAAAAAAAAAATAGCTGGGCATGGTGGCGCATGCCTGTTATCCCAGCTACTTGGGAGGCTGAGGCAGGAGAATCGCTTCAACCCAGAACGCGGAGGTTGCAGTGAGCCGAGATCATGCCACTGCACTCCAGCCTGGCAATAAAGCGAGACTCTGTCTCAAAAACCTGCAAAGGTTTAAGTTCTCATTCATGCTCTATTTCAGCTACGGGTCATTTGGGGTCTCTACACTGCATTATTTTCCTCCTGGAAAGTAGCCTCCATCTGGAATACTCTTGTAATCATGAAAGAGGGAGAGAAAGGCAAATAATTGGCTTCAAAATTTTACCCCCCATGTAAAATGTATAGTTTCACTCGCATTTCATTGGCTAAAACAAGCTGCATAGCTACCGTGTAATTCACAGGAGGACAGTACAATTCTACCATGTGCTCAGGAAGAGAACTGGAAATACTTGGTGAACAGCGTTGATAAAAACTATAAGGAACAATATGAAGATTGCAAGAAAAATCAGAATAACAAGAACTTAGCGTTGAATTTGAGATAACTGATGAAAACATTTCCTCAGCTAAATAAGTTTCTAATAAACTGTTAACTGCAAAATATAGGAGCAATGACAAATTTCTACATTTTCTCCTTAATCTAGTTTTTTCATTACCATTCACAGTGAATCAAACTTTGATTTTTTTTTTAAATAAGAAAAGCACAATAGAATATTCTCAACCTAAAGCAGGACAGTGTGTATTTTGAATAAGAAACCAATTTAAAATGATGATGGCCTTACCTAGGGCAATCTAGGCCAGATTTGGACAACAAGGGCAACCTATTTTATCATAGTTTACCCACATTGCACAACAGTAACCTGAAAATATGGCATCAAGACCTAAATTGAATCTATTGTGCTCTCTGAATAGGAGATATCTAACAATATGGAAACAGCATAAGGATTATTAAAACTATCACAAAGGAGGCAGCGATGTAGAGGTTATTCTTAACACATATATTTTGGAGATTTCTATATTAGCATATTTTCTCACAGATCTTTGGAGGTTTATTCACATTCAAAGTACCAAAGACAAAGGTGAATATCAACGTAGCTGTAATAATCTATGTGTACGCTAAGGGGCGCCAGCACCTAATGTTTAACACCACATTTTTAGGAAGAAATTCTCAAACCTCAAGTACCCTTTATTGTGACACTAAATGGGAGCCATTATTGTTTAGTAAATATTTCCCCCAAACCAAGATTCGTAGCAGTTCTTGAGGGCCCAGCTGAACCATGCAAAAAAATTAATGTCTTTTATTAATATTGTTAAAGTGCTTTACGTAAATTAACTCACATAGCAACATCTTATTAAAAGTCAATAAATTTAGACAAGTAGCATCTTATTAAATGTCAATAAATTTATTTTATTTTATTTTTTTGAGACGGAGTCTCGCTCTGTCCCCCAGGCTGGAGTGCAGTGGCGCCATCTCGGCTCACTGCAAGCTCCAACTCCCGGGTTCACGCCATTCTCCTGCCTCAGCTTCCCGAGTAGCTGGGACTACAGGCGCCCGCCACTACACCCGGCTAATTTTTGTATGTTTAGTACAGACGGGGTTTCACCGTGTTAGCCAGGATGGTCTCGATCTCCTGACCTCATGATCTGCCTGCCTCGGCCTCCCAAAGTGCTGGGATTACAGGCATGAGCCACCTCGCCTGGCCGAACGTCAATAAATTTAGACAAGAAATTATTAATCTAAATTTTGAAAAGATCAAATGAGATAATGAAAATATTTTATTATTCTTATATGTTCAAGGCTCTATCTTGAACATATAAGCCATATATATTAGCCCAAATAATCCCATGTGTCTTTTCCACTCTGTTTAATATTTCCATAAATTAAAAGTCTGGTTCAAAGTCACATAAAGAGGCCCAGCATGGTGGCTCATGCATGAAATCCCAGCACTTTGGGAGGCCGAGGCGGGCGGATCACCCAAGGTCAGGAGTTCGCGACCAGCCTGGCCAGCATGGCAAAACCCCGTCTCAACTAAAAATACAAAAATTAGCGAGGCATGGTGGCGCATGCCTGTAATCCCGACTCCTCTGGAGGCTGAGGCAGGAGAATCGCTTGAACCCTGAAGGCATAGTTTGCAGTGAGCCGAGATTGCGCCATTGCACTCCAGCCCAGGCAACAAGAATGAAACTGTCTCAAAAAAACAAAACAAAACAAAATTCATCAAGAGATTTTCTGTAAGAGAGAGAGTAGCTATCACCTGAGATCTATCTGGAGCTCTCATAACCCTCTTCCACTACTACCACTTGTAGTCCCCGTAATAAGCTTCCAAAAATGCCAGATCTTGGGGACTATCACAGTTCACTACACTCGAGGGAAAAAATTTTACCTATAATGATACTGTTACTCTAAGCAGGGAAGAAGGACTTTATAGAATCATATAATACATTCATAAATAAAAAGTATTTAATAACTTCCATAGATGGCAAGTGCTAGCCTTGTTCACTGTCATTTTAAATGTTATTTCATGTAATCCTCACAATAAGTCTAAGAGGCAGATGTTGTTATTTCTGTTTTGAAAGTAAAGTTTACAAAGATTAGGTAAACTTGCCCTGAGTCATAGAGCCAGTAGGTGCTGAGCCAGAATTTTAATTAAAGTCTGTTTGATCTCAGTTTTCTACTTCTGATATGTAATTCACACATTATTTGTTGCCAAACTGGTATACTAAGAAAGATTTTTCTACATTTATGTCTATATTTATAGTGGTAATAATCTTACCAAATCAGTTTTTCTTTAGAAATGGTACAAAAGCACATTGCTGCAGAGGAAACCTTTTAAAAGTTAGATTTACTCTGAATTTATGTGAGATTTCTTTAAACTGATAACGATTAGATGCTATCGTATAATGACATTGTCTCTTTAAAACGCCTGTTGCCCAGGCTTAAAGTCAGTGGGGTTATCATAGGTTACAGTAGCCTCAAACTCCTGGGCTCAAGCAATCCTTCTGCCTGAACTTCCCAAGTAACTGGGACTATAGGCACATGCCACCATGCCCAGGTAATTTTTATTTTATTTTATTTTATTTTATTTTATTTTATTTTATTATTTATAGAGACAGGGTCTCGCCACATTGCCCCAACCAGTTTCAAATTTGATCATTAGAGCAATAAAATAATACTAATGATAATGTTGGTCATAATGAAGATGACAACTGGTACACATTGAGTCTACAAAAGGTATGGGCATAAAATATTCAAAAGAGAAGTTACAAAGTTTGTGGAAACAGAATGGTCAAACAAAACTAAGGTAAATAGGATATGACTAGTTTTTACATTCATTATAATATGTAGTTTAGTGGACCATTCATTTTTATGGGTATAGTGCTTTTATATGTCAGTTTTAGAAATACACATATAAATATGTTTCAATCTGTTTAATGCAAGCCTAAACATAAAGAACAATGAGTAAATCAAATAGTGCACGGGAAATAGTCACTACACCAAGAACAGGAAGAACTAATACTGGTGGTCACAAAAAATCACCAACTATAAGGAGAGTCAAGAAAATGATGATGGGTAGAAAGGTATTGTGTATTAATAAATAATGATCATTAGTAGTAATAAAGTTCTTACTAATACCATAATAGTAGCAAATTAGTATGTTCTCATGCTTTTGCATGCTAATGCATTCAGTCCTTCTAATAACTGTGTGAGTTAGATTTTGTTATTTTCCTGATTTCACAGATGAAAACTGAGACACAGAGGTTGTATAATGTGCTCATGATCACACAATTAACAGGATGCACAGCTGGGATTTAACTCTAGGTAGTTTGGCTCTAGGGACAGTGCACTTAACCACTATACTACCAAACATTCTACAGCAGCGGTCCCCAGCATTTTTGGCACCAGGGACTGGTTTCTGGGAAGATAATTTTTTCATGGAGCAGGGTTGGGGTGGGGGATACTTTCAGGATGATGCAAGTGCATTACATTTATTGTGTGCTTTATTTGTATTATTATTACATTATAATATACAATGAAATAATTATACAACTCACCATAATGCAGAATCAGTGGAAGCCCTGAGCTTGTTTTCCTGCAACTTGACAGTTCCATCTGGGGGTGATAGGAGACAAGACAGATCATCAGGCATTAGATTCTCATAAGGAGTGCACAACCCTGGATCCCTTGCATGCACAATTCACAATAGGGTTTGTGCTGCTATAAGAATCTAATGCTGCTGCTGATCTGAAGGGAGGTGGAGCTCAAGCAGTAATGCCAGTGATGAGGAGTAAATACTGATGAAGCTTCACTTGCTTGCCCCCTGCTCGCCTTCTACTGTGCACCCCCATTCCTAACAGGCCACAAAACGGTATGAGTTCATGGCCTGGAGGTTGGGGACCCCTGTTCTACAGGTATCTTCCTTTGAGCCTCTCTACTCAGATTCCTTCCTGATTTCCCAGAAGGTCAAACCTTTGATGATCCTATGAATTGAAATCCTCTAAGGAATTATAACTACATGCCATACACTGGCCAAATAAGACTTTCAAAAAATCATTTTGGTGGGAAAGATACCAGGCTCAAAATTATAAAACATATGAAAGGTGTGGACTTAAAAATCCATATTAACAGAACTAGCCAACATTTGGCTAGTAAAAGGAAGTTACATGATGATTAGTGCCTAGATTTTGAATCCCCTTGGGAGGTGCAACCAAGAATTGATTGGCTATTTTTTTCATAGTTCTATTGAGATGTAATTCACCAATTTAACGTATACATTTCAATGGTTTTCCGTATGTTCACAAAATTGTGCAATCATCACCACAAACTCATTCTTGTCACTCCAAAAGAATCTATTGATCTTATACTAGGTCTCTACAACCTCAGAGGGTCTGAGAAAGTATTATTTGTGTGATGGGGCTCTGCATGCATCACTGAAATCATCAGAAGAAATCAAGATGATGTCACTGAATCCCTAAGAGGTTTTCAAAATAAGAGTGGCAATGATACCAGAAAAATACAAAAACAGTACTGGAAAAAGTAAGAAATGTAATAAGCCCATTGTGCTGATTTTTAAAGAAGGGGCATATACATATACTTAATAAGTTTTACAAATCATTTTTGTTTATCTACTTCTAAGGGGTTTGAAGACTTATCATAGCAACTTATAATTGTTTAATGAATACAATCAAGTTTAAAATAAATGTTTAGATGCTCAAGAAAAAAATATTTTTTATAATTTTATTTCAGAGCAATAAATGTAGTATTAAAACTGTACAAATAACACTGTATACTCCTTTTTACAAACTCCCCCCAATACATTAAAATTTCTATGAACATTTGCAATCTCATGAGGAACATTGTCATGAAGGCATCATTTTATAAAGTGTATGTGAAGTGCCTATTTTCGGGTTCTCCTAATTCAGGCCCCTGTCTATAACATTACGTAAAAGAAATTGCTCTTGAATGTTTAGTTATCCAAAAGGAATTTACTAAAAGTGACTGAAGGGCTCTATAAGATGAAAAACACTTAATCATTTAAGCAGTTAACATAAGCAGTGTGTGTGTGTGTTTATGTGTGTAAATACAGATGAAGCAAACCAGAAATATATCATAGTATGGTTACAGTATTAATTTATGAAAGGTTTGTACTGAGGGTTCAGTGAAAATACATAGCCCTTCACGATATTCCTACTCAGATTTCAACTTTCTTTCATCCTTTAACTCTGCACCACCTACTGGCCTCTTCTAAGTCCCAGGAGGATCATCTTCTGCTCTGTCTGCATAAGAATACTTGCTTTTTATGCCATGGCATTTACTGTCAGTTGGAGAGACAATTGCTTGCAGTCTGGACTGCGTATACAGAATTTTTGTCTGTTTTATCTCTAGCTATGCATAGGTCTCTGCACTGCCAGAATTTATGTAAGTTTGCATTCCTTCAATAAGGACCATAAGCTTTCTAGAGCTGTTTATTATCAAGGAAACTGTATATATTCTGTACGTAGTTTTTTTTTTTAGCCCTGCAAACACTTACTTCTGCTTTGTCCTCTATGGAATTAAAGAGTGTTTTATGCAATACCAGGGTTTTAGTAGAAAAACGGCAGCTCCTGGGAATACATTGATTTGTATTTATATAGTATGTAATGTGTTTCAGGCACTGTTCTAAGTGCATTGCAAACATTGATTCATTTTATCTTTCTAACAGCCCAATAAGGAAAGCATTATCATTATCTCCATTTTATAAGTTAGAGAGCTGGGGGATGTAGAGAAATTAAAGAAATGAAAGTCTGCACTGGAGCTAGATTTTCACAGAAGTTATTAAGATTTAATTGGTGAGAAAAATCTCCTGAGTGGAGATGCATAATCAGATCAATCCTAAGGAGTCACATTTACAAGGACTTTATCCACTATGACAGCATCTCTAGTGTAACAATGGATCTTTTGTGACTTGCCCAAAGTCATATAGCCAGTAAATGACAGAAATGGCATTTGAGCCCAGCAGTCTCTCTCCAAAGCCCACGCACTTAGTATAACATGGAGAGAGTGCCTCTTTTCCCAGGAATCACTGAACTTTATGATCCTTATTACCTAGAACAATTAGTCCCCTAGGCTCACTGCCCAGGTTCCCAAATGCCCATTATACTTGTAGCCTATTCCATGCCTGTGTCTGTGTATGCTTTACTATCCCCCTCATTTGCAGTTACGTGAGTTTAAACTCAATAAATACTTGATGATGGAGATAGGGATTAATATTGCACTAGAGGGGATAAACGTTGTTGTAATTAAAATCTGCAGAAAATATGTGGTGAGTCTACTTTCTACATCAATACTCTGCCCAGTTACATAGTACTAGAGTTTGTGCAAATCTAGGAAACAAAACCAGTCAGTAAAAGACACCTGTTCCGGGCCAGGCGCTCTGGCTCATGCCTGTAATCCTAGCACTTTGGGAGGCCGAGGTGGGCTGATCATGAGGTCAGGAGATTGAGACCATCCTGGCTAACATGGTGAAACCCCGTCTTTACTAAAAATACAAAAACACTAGTCGGACGCGGTGGCGGGCGCCTGTAGTCCCAGCTACTCGGGAGGCTGAGGCAGGAGAATGGCGTGAACTCGGGAGTCAGAGCTTGCAGTGAGCCGAGATCGTGCCACAGCACTCCAGTCTGGGTGACAGAGCCAGAGTCCGTCTCAAAAAATAAATAAATAAAATAAATAAAGACACCTGTTCCCTTTGTAGCAAGTTATACTTGCTGGGGTTTGGCAAAATATTTTGGATCAAAGTTTTTAAAAAGCAATTGTTGTAATAAGCATTTCTCTCTAGAATACTTAATAGATGATGACTCATTTTAAACTATTGCATTCTGACTGACCTTTGGTGGCGCTGAAACAAGATTCTCACATAGGTTATTGGGATTTAAGTGGTGAAACAATTTCCTGAGTAGAAATGTCACAATCAGAGCAAGCCTAAGGAGTCACATTTAAGAGGATATTATTCAGCAGGAACATTTCTCTAGTTTGTCAGGATTAATATTATGTAAAGAATAAATTGATGTATTTTTACTTCCTTCATTAAAAAAAGGTTCTATTTGTGGTCTCCCATCTCTAAAGTCAGGCTGAAGGACTGTCACTCAAGAGCAAAGGGGCTGGAGAAATGGGTAAAAATGTGTCTTCTGGCCAGGGCATGGTAGCTCACGCCTGTAATCCTAGCACTTTGGGAGGCTGAGGCGGGTGGATCGCTTGAGGTCAGGAGTTCAAGACCAGCCTGGCCAACATGACGAAACCTCGTCTGTACAAAATATACAAAAATTAGTGGGCGCCTGTAATCCCAGCTACTAGAGAGACTGAGGCAAGAGAATCGCTTGAACCCGGGAGGCGGAGGTTGCAGTGAGCTGACATCGCGCCTCTGCATTCCAGCCTGGGTACAGAGCGAGACTCTGTCTCAAAAAAAAAAAAAATTCTTCTTTTCCAAGACAGTAGTCTGCCTGGTTTTTTAATAAGGTGGTTTACTAAATAAATCAGAAGATCCAGCACCGAGGATTCCTCCACAGTCCTCTCCCAATACCTCAGGCACACAGCCGACTGCTCCCTGTTACAGGAGATTCTTTCAGGGAAGGGTAATAATGTCTGTCTCTTCCGCTTCTGGGCTTCTGGGGAATCGTGGGAGGAGGAAGGAAACAGCAAGGTAAAGGAGGAAGTTCAGGTATGTTTTCACCTCCCCTTACATAGATTCCAACTGTGAACAGGTGCTCCAGATAAAGTGAGGGAAACCCAAAGTGCAATGGGAGTTCCTGCGTATAACTTCTATCCAAAAAGCCTGAACAGACCGCAAAGAGTCCATGCTGCGGAGGCGAAATGACCATCCTCTCAAAGATCAAGACTTTGCTGAAGAAGCCGCAGCTCCCCATCAGGATCCCACAGATCACTGTCATTGCTTAAAAACTAACAAGTTGCATTAGTATAGCACGTACAGGTCAGAGGGCTTTTCTGACCTCCCTATTTAAAAGCTCCCCTCATCCACTGCTCATTCCACTTCCAACAATGGTGGGCATCACATGGCAACTCACTCCACGAGTGGTAGCTGGGATGCTGTGCCACTGTGTAGAACTCTTGGCTGCCCCACAGAGCTGGGGAGGAAAAATTGGAGTTCAAGACTTGAGACTTTTTTTTCCAGAACCTGAAAGCGCTCCTAGTCTTTCAGTAGTAGTGGAATGAAAACAGACTAGCCGTCACTGGATTACAATCAGAGCCTCAAATTATTTAAACAACTCCTCATATGTAATCTGGCATTCAATCCAAAATAATCCTGCATTTAAGAAGGTAGAACTTGACAGAAAACATAAGGAAAAAAATGGACACTAGAAGCAACTTCCCCCACCACATACAAAAGCTCACTTTCTATCACCTTTATCTACTTTATTTCTATTATCACCTTTCAATTACATATTTATGTATTTGCTTTATGATCTGTCTCACTCATTACAATGAAAGTTTCATTAAGAAATAAGAAATAGGTTTTCTTTTTCTTTCTTCTTCTTCTTTTTTTTTTTTTTTTTTTGAGACAGAGTCTGACTCTGTCACCCAAGCTGGAGTGCAGTGGTGCGATCTCAGTTCGCTGCAACCTCCACCTCCTGGATTCGACCAATTCTTCTCCCTCAGCCTCCCAAGCAGCTGGGACAGCAGGTGTGCACCACCATGCCTGGCTAATTTTTGCATTTTTAGTAGAGATAGAGTTTCACCATGTTTACCAGGCTGGTCTTGAACTCCTGACCTCAAGTGATACACCTGCCTCGGCCTCCCAAAGTGCTGCGATTACGGGGCGTGAGCCACTGCACCTGGCTCAAGACATGGATATGTTTCTATTTATTCACTGTTGTATTTGCAGTATTTAGAAAAGTTTCTGACACATAAGTGCTCAAGAAATCTTGTTTAATCAAAGAATGATTAAATTAACTTACCAAATAGTTGCTATGACAGTTTAGATATGGAGCTATTTCTTCAGGTTGATGACATAAAAACTTCATGGATGATATTGAGGGAAGGAAAGACTATCTTAGATGAAAACATGAGAAGAAAAAGAGCAGAAAGTCATGGAGAAGAAGGAGCATATATATATAGAATTTAGGACACAAGCACAGTAAATCCATTTGTCTTCAATGTTTCTTAGTGTTGCAAAATGAAAAATACATGTTACAGATTAGGAAAAATGGAAAAGAGAATAGGGAGTAGAGGGTTGTGAATTCCAAGTAAATATTACAACATTTTATCTAGTCGCATGACTGTTATCTATATTAATACATTTGAGAAATAAACAGAACAATATAAGAAAAACCAAACAATGTAATGATAATAAATAACACATAAGAATTTTCATATATTTTGATGAGCTAACTGAATCTAAGTCAGTAATATTACACGTACAGTTTTTCAATGACATGAAAGTGGAAAAGTTTGTGAAATAAGGATGAAATGAATTATAGAACATTTCATATTCAAACTGATTGAACCCTTAATGAAACTGATTTCAGTTTCTTACCTAAGAAAGAATTTGAAACCTTAAATGTGTTGCAAAAGTCAAAAGATAATTTGAAAAATGAGACTCAACAAAAAGACTTTTTAAAAAAGTTTTTTTGGGGGAAGGAAACTTTTTAAAAATATATAGAATATGTTAGCTGCAACTACAATTATTCTTAATGTACAAATGATAAAAATTTATTAAGATTACTGAGGAAAGTCATAGAATCATCCTTTGTATTTTAGAACAAGAATCATAAGTGGGTTTTATATCTCCATTTTCTAATTATTTGATTTCACTATTTATACAATCATTTATTTATATGCTGTTCGTATTAGTCTGTTCTCACACTGCTATAAAGAAATACCTGAGACTGGGTAATTTATAAAGGAAATAGGTTTAATTGACTCACAGCTCTGCATGACTGGGGAGGCCTCAGGAAACTCACAATCATGCTGAAGGGGAAGCAGACAACTTCTTCACAAGGCGGCAGGAAAGACAGAGAGAAGAGTGAAGGAGGAACTTGCCAAACACTTATAAAACCATCAGATCTTGTGAGAACTCACTATCACAAGAATAGCATGGGGGAAACCGCCCCCATAATCCAATCACCTCCCATCAGGTTCCTCCCTCAACTCCTGGGGATTACAATTCAAGATAAGATTTGGGTGGAGACACAAAGCCAAACTATGTCACTGTTTCCTAGTTAAAAAAAAAAAAAAAAAAAAAAATTCCTAGAATGTATCCATCAAATAAAAATTTTAAATTTTATAAAAGCCGACAGTAACTACATTTTTACAATCTAATGTATCACAGGTGCTAAGTGGTTACTGAGTCATAGTAAAATAATAAAATCCAAACTGTTTAAGCTACAATACAAGTTTCCTGAGGTACTGAACTGATGAAAAAGAGATTTGAACAAGGAAAGTATATTAGGGATTATACTTAGATAACTAACTGAGTTTTTAATGACAAATCTCACACGAATATAGACAACCTTGACATTGCAAGGAAAATAGAATATGTAACAATTCACATTTTACAAATCACAAGTTGTATTCTAGGAAGATTTTGACAGTACTCAATGACCATAGAAAATTGACAGGGACTCTAATTAATTATTCATCTGGAAAAAAACCCTGGGATAAATCAACAGGAATCAAATTTCAGACACATAGAAGAATATGGTCTAAGGCCAAAGATAATCTAGGCTTAGGCTGTCAGAACTGTCTGACTTCCTCTTAGGAGAAAAAATTAAATCTGATAGATATGAGGCTTACAACCCACTATAATATCTTGGCTTTTTTTTTTTTTTTTGGTGGGGTTGGGGGTCATTGTTTTCTAAATTTGTCCTCTTTATTTTTCTGCATACAAAACTACTCCAGAAGATTTATTCTATTTTAAAGTAAAATGCATAAAACTATATTTAAAGTAAATTAAATGTAGGAGGAGTTGTACATAATTGCCTCTATTTACTGGGCATTCAGTGGCTGAATCTGAAATCTTCCCACAGTCCTACCCTTCAGTCTGTTTTGTTGCTCACCTGGAACCCTTGCTCTTAAGACCTAAAAATAACCTGACTTGTTTAGCAAGAAGAGTGATCCTGAAGGAATTGTTATAAGTGAAGTCCCCCAAGGCTGTCCTGATATTGAAAGCTTTGTGCAAGAGGGATCCAGTGGAGTTGATGAAACAAAAACCAGGCGACTTTCTATACATTCAGTTTTCACAGAGAACAGAAAAGCACGGCAGAGATCTTCACACATTGTTGGTTCTCCTCTCTTGCTTCTGAGCAGGGATTTTTTTTCCTTTCACTTTGCTTTGAGCACTGTTGTTTCAGGCAGTCAATATATACCCTATAGCTAACTTCCTGAAGGAAAAAATACTCCGTCAGCTTTTAAATGTGGGCACTCTCTGCTAGCCATGTAAGAGCACTACAGAGATGGAAGGATTTAAATTAGTTCTGTTTCTCAAAATTCATTAGCAGCACCTCCATATTAGGTGTCACCTTCTATTGTTTAATATCTAAAATAACTCAGCCATCCAGCTCAAATCTGGAGATATTGTGTCAGATTAAATCTTCCTGTGTACTTTTCTCTATTTACCCAGCTAGCTTCATTTTGTTAAGCATTCCTTAAAAAAAAACCCTCTGTATGTTAAAAATAAACTACCACAAAAAAACTGGTTCAAATGTCCACAATGGCACAAGAGACTACTAGGGTTATTGTCTGTACATTTAAACACACACCAATGTGTGCAGACACACATACACACACACAGAGGCATATACACACAGGCTTATAATTTGGAACATGGCCATTCTATTTTTTGGAAAACATATCTTTTAAATAAATGGATCACTTGATATCTGATTTATTCAGCACTAGTTTTCCCTCTTCTGGAGCTTACAAATTAGTGAAAAACAAAAACAAAAACAAAGTAAACCAAAAAGCTCTAATGATATAGTTTTCATCGTGTACACACATACGTGAACCTAGGCATTAAGCTGGGATTTCACTCTGGTCTACGAGTAGTCATTAGTCACTGCAACACCTGAAGGTTCCATATGCTCGTGACAATCTTTCAAGATAAATGTGCTCTATTATTTAAGATTTATGGTTCTGCCCATGAATCATCACTATATATAATTCAAAAACTGGCATTTGCCCTTGTGCTATTACATTTTATTTTCCCATTCTATCAATGTCTACATCTTATTTTTAGAAGCTAAAATTAGTCTTAATAAAATAATGATATATGTTAATGGGCCCAATGTTTTTGAATTACTTAGAATTTTGTTTATTAGGAGAAATATTGATTATCTCACAGAAATAATTATTTTATAAATATTAAATATGTACTATTACAATATAATTATTAAATAATTTAATTTTTTTAATTATTTGAGTAGATGTGTGGATAAATAGAAAAGATTTGGTTTCTAGAGGCTAAAAAATTTTGAACTTGGAAGTTAAACTGGAGAAGAAAGTTTATTGGTTTGAATGACTGAATGGCCTTTAGATTAACGAAAGTTCTGTTCCACATGAATAGTCTGCTTCTAAGAATTAAGACAAAAAGTTGTGGAACAAATTATTGGTATCTGAACTGAAGCAAGTTCATGTTTAACACACAACACAAAGTAGGTGGGTGGCTCTATAAAATGATTAAAAACATGGAAGATGCATCCTTATCTTGTAAACAGATATAACAGGGCTAAGATTACCCATCAGAGAGTCACTTCACAACTTTATTTTTTCCCTATGGCTCTCTAGTGCTTAAAGGATGGAATTTCTATTTCATCCTGTCATAAATTATCTCTCAGAATCCATCTTGACCTTCTTCCCAAATTTGGTCTCTCTTCTCCCATACAGCAAATTTTTAATTGACTCCCAGGAAACATCTATGACTTGATAAAATTCTATTTTCTCAGAACTTTATTCCCATTTCTCTCTTAAGATAAAGCAAAATAAAACCAACAAAAAGTAATCTTAGATGTCCTTCAGGGCTGGAGAGAAATACACCACTCATCCTTAGGTTTCCTCTATTTTTCCAGGCAGAGCAATTGACCCCTCCTCTGTTACCCGGGGACTTTCAGTATGTGTCTGCTTGAGTTCTTATCACAGCATACAATAAGTGTATGTTTACAGGTATTTATTGCCCCCAGACTTTAGAAGAATTTAAAGTCTATGCAGACCCCACAAATTTGAATACATGCAACAGGGCAGACAGGTAATGGAATTGGGCTTTTGGAAAACCACAACACAAGTTGTGACAACAAATGGCAGCCCACCCAGAGAGGTGATGGAGAGTTGGGAGTGGTGGATATTGTGAATAACTGCAAAATGCATGCTGCATCTGAGGGAGGTTAGCTGCTTCTCTACTTTGGCCATCTGTGGTTCAGTTAGAATACCACATCAATATGGTCATAGCTTCTGGTTTTCAAGAGAAGCTAGGAACGTGCAATTTTATGTGTAATCTCCCATTATATAAATGCTACCAGCCAATTCCTCCAAGAACATTTCTTTTATGGGCCAAATAAAACATATGCATTTATGCTGAAATTTGTTCATTTAATATTGGAGTTAATCAAGGGTAGCTCCTGGGCCTCCTTCTCATTGTATTTTTTTTTCCCTTAATCAATCTCATTTAACACATGAAGATTCATTTTCTTCTGTATGCACATAACTCAGAAATTTTATTTCTAATTCAAGACAAATCTAACTGCCTACTTGCCATCTCCTCTTGGATTGCTGATAACACTTACGTACATTTATATATTCAAAACCAAACTTATGACAATCATATCCCCCCTTTTTAGTGTAACATGTTTTAACATGCGTAACTGTCCATCTAAGTAGCAGTTATCTTTGACCGTTTTTTTCCCTCACCACCCTTTCCAATTCACCAACAAAGTCAATTTTTCCCTACTAATACTAACCTCTTAATTCCAGTCATTTCTTTTTTTCTCCACCGTAATAACCCTGGTCGAAAATACGATCACCTCTCCCATGAGCTACTTCTCCCATAAACTCTTCAGTGTCTCTCCAGTATTCCCAAAAGTGCAGCTAAGTGATCTCCTCAAAATACAAGTCAAGCAATGTTTCTACATTGCCTACTGCTTCAATGTTTTTCCATTATTATATGGGATCAAGAGGAAAACAGTTGGACAAAAACCTTGAAAAACAATGTAGCTAGTAAGGCCCTGTCTGATTTGAAGTCTCCCAACCTTTTTATCCTCATTGTCTGCCGCACGTCTTGTGCTGTTTCAGCCTTGCTGTGCTCATACCTCTAACCTTTCTTTTTACATGCTTGTCTTTTATCTTTCCCTTACTAACCTCCATTCATCTCAGTCCTACTTCAGATTCCTCAACCAAACCACCAAACACCTCTTACCATTAATGACAATATAACATGGGTTATGATTAAGCGATAATCACAACATCTGTCTCCCTATATAGATTCTAAGTTCCATGAAGACAGGGATTCTCTGTTGCTCCTTATTGTATCACCAGAAATAAGCATAGTATCAGGCAGGAGAAAATAAATATTTGTTAAATAAATGAATTCATGAATAAATAATACTAAAAATATTATTAAATTAAAAATTTAAAGTAGATGGATGAATGGAGATGGGGAAGTCCTGAAAGTCCTATTTTTCAAGTTTCACTATAAAAGAACGGATCTGGGAAAAAGGAGACAAAACTATTTAAGATCTTATTACACACTTAAATTATGCATTGAATCAATATTCCAATAGCAAGGAACTATTAAATAAAGTAACTTATCTGTATATTATATGTGCCTATGTTTACTAATGTAGATATACATAATTTGATTTGAAAAACATAGCAAGTAGTTTAGAAAGTTCTTTTTCAACTTCGTTAGTGATGGAGAATAGATAGCTTAGAGTGAAAACATAACCTTTAGCTCTCAGAGAGGCACCTCTGTTTCTACTGCCAGATATTTTTCTGCTAAGGTTCGACTACATCGTTCTATTATAGACTGATCTTTCCCCTT
Source organism: Pongo abelii (assembly GCF_028885655.2). Taxonomy (NCBI): domain Eukaryota; kingdom Metazoa; phylum Chordata; class Mammalia; order Primates; family Hominidae; genus Pongo; species Pongo abelii. Next base: position 93,927,010 of record NC_071991.2, read on the forward strand.
TTGTGCTTAACTCTGGAAAAAAAAAATGAGATTTCACCAAGTAAGATTTTAACCTGAAAATGCAAAAATCCACATATAAGAATAAACATTTCCACCACAATATAGGGAATAAAAATCAGTAATGACCAAGAAAATATTTGTAACTACTAAAATACAAGAAAGAGAAAAAAATACTTTGAAGGTCTGATAGAAAATTACACAATAGTCCTCCTGGCGAGGTCACCGCCCGGGCTATGGCTGCCGCTTCCTCATGTCAGCGCTGCTCCCTCCGCCCTCACCCCTTCCACCTCCGGGCAGTTCGAAATGAAGCTGTTGTCATTTCTGGAAGGAAACTGGCCCAGCAGATCAAGTAGGAAGTGCGGCAGGAGGTGGAAGAGTGGGTGGCCTCAGGTAACAAATGGCCACAACTGAGCATGATCCTGGTCAGTGAGAATCCTGCAAGTAACTCACGTCCTAACAAAACCAGGGCAGCTGCAGATGTGGGAATCAACGGTGAGACGATTATGAAACCAGCTTCAATTTCAAAGGAAGAATTGTTGAATTTAATCAATAAACTGAATAATAATGTAGATGGCCTTATTCAGCTGCCTCTTCCAGAGCATATTGATGATAGACAGACATGTAATGCCTTTCTCCAGACAAGGATGTCGATGACTTTATGTAATTAATGTAGGGCGAATGTGTTTGGACCAGTATGCCACGTTACCGGCTACCCCATGGGGTGTGTGGGAAATAATTAAGCGAACTGGCATTCACACCCTAGAGAAGAATGTGGTTGTGACCGGAAGGTCAAAAAATGTCAAAATGCCAATTGCAATGTTACTGCACACAGATGGGGCGCATGAAGGTCCCAGAGGTGATGCTACTGTTACAATATTTCATGGATACACTCCCAAAGAGCAGCTGAAGAAATATACCATTCTTGCAGATATTGTAATATCTGCTGCAGGCATTCCAAATCTCATCACAGCAGATATGATCAAGGAAGGAGCAGCCATCATTAATGTGGGAATAAATAGAGTTCAAGATCCCATAACTGCAAACCCAAGTTAGTTGGAGATGTGGATTTTGAAGGAGTCAGACAAAAAGCTGGTTATATCACTCCAGTTCCTGGAGGTGTTGGCCCCATAACAGTGGTGATGCTAGTGAAGAATACCATTATTACTGCAAAAAAAAGTGCTGAGGCATGAAGAACGAGAAGTGTTGAAGTCTAAAGAGCTTGGAGTTGCCACTAATTAACTATTGTGTCTTCTGTGTCACAAACAGCACTCCAAGCTAGCTCAAGAAGCAAAGCAGACTAATAGAAATGCATTATTTTTAATTTATTCTACTGCAATGGTTGAAAACGATGCTTTCTATTTATTGAAAGCTTAAATGAGTAGGTGTTTGTGCACATAGCTCTGCGGTACCTCACCAGGGAGCATTACAGTATTATGCAGGGTCATGTAATCTAGCCAAGAGCAGCCATTAATCTAGTGACTAACATGGGAGACATTGTCATGTTGAGAATGGATGCTTAACTTTATGACAAGCACCTCGGTTAAACATTTGCGTTTTCTAGAATGGCATTTCCCAAGTGCCATTCCAATAAGAGTTGATACTCATTTTAGGTACTAAACCTTTTGAGTTCAACTCATCAAACCAAAGGAAAAGTGTTACTAGAGAAAATTAGGGAAAAGGTGAAAAAGAAAAAAATGGTAGTAATTGAGTAGAAAAAAAATAATTTATATATGTCTTGATTGGTAGCCAGATTTATCTAAGTAGAACTGAATTGGCTAGGAAAAAAGGAAAACTACATGTTAATTGTTTTCTAAGCTGTCTTTTGAAGCTTAGTCAGTCATTGGGAAAAATGTTTAGAATTTTTCCTTGCTATTAGGCGTTATTTTATGTATGTTACCCTTCAGTAAGTTCTTCCCATTTTAGTTTTCTAGGATTTAAAGGCTTATTTTAAACATTATTTATGTGTATTGTCATATTGTTAACTTTTTGTATTGTATAGTTTCTTTGATATATCTTACAACCTATTTTTGAAAAACAAACTTGGCTTGATAATCATTTGGGCAGCTTGGGTAAGTATGCAACTTACTTTTCCACCAAAGAATTGTCAGCAGCTGCCTGCTTTTCTGTGATGTACCCTTTTGACTTTTCCAGAAAATTTTTAAGAGTTTGAGTTAATATTGAATTTAATCAGACTTTCTTATTAAACGTTATTATTTTGTTTCTTTTTTAATAAAACACATTTGTCTGGTATGGTTAAAAAAAATTACAGAATAAAAGAGTCTCATTGCTTTCAGCACTTAAGTTTGAAAACTTTTTTTTCCTCAGCAAAATCTTTAAATGATACTAATTGAAATCCTTTTGGCAGAAATAAGTTTAGCTAAATAACACATCTTAGATTTTGTTTATTTTGAAATATGTATATTGATAACTACGTGAGGTAATGCATGTTAGCCAAATGTAGTAATTCCACAATGTATATATACTTCAGAACATCATGTTGTATATGGTAAATATATATAATTTTATCTGTAGATGTAAAAAATAAAATAAATTCCCATGATATCAAAACCAGACAAGCACATAACAAAAATAGCAAACTACAGGACAATATCCCTGATGAACATCAACAAACTACTAACAAAGTGAATTCAACAGCACATCAAAAAGATCACCCATTAGGTTAAACAGGAATTTATCCTAGGGATGCAAAGATGGCTCAACATATGCAAATCAATAAACATTGATTTGCATTACATTACATTAATAGAATGAAGTACAAAAATTATCATCTCCATAGACACAGGAAAAGCATTCAATAAAATTCAACTTGACTTCATGGTAAAAATCCTCAACAAATTATATGTAGAAGGAACGTATCTCAACACAATAAAGGCCATATGTGACAAACCCAGAGTTAACATAACACTGAACAGGGAAACGTTAAAAGCTATTTCTCTAAAATTGGGAAGAAGACAAGGTTGCCTACTTTTACCACTTCTTTTTAATATAGAACTGGAACTTGTAGACAGAGCAGTTAGGCAAGAAAAGGAAATAAAGGGCATCCAAATTGAAAAGGAGCAAGTAAAAGTGTTCCTGTTTGCAGATGACATTATCTTCTGTATAGAAAACCCTACGGACTCCACCAAGAGACTGTTAGAACTAATGAACAAATTCAGTATGGTTGCAGAATACAAAATCATACAAAAATCAGTAGTATTTCTATATACAACAGTAAAATATATGAAAAAGAAATCCCATTTACAATAGCTACAACAAAATAAAATACCCAGGAATAAATTTAACCAAAGAAATGAAGTATCTCTATAATGAAAACTATAAAACATTGATAAAGGAAATTGAAGAAGATATTAATAAATGGAAAGATATCCTGTGCTCATGGATTAGAAGAATTAATATTGTTAAAATGTCTACACTACCCAAGCAATCTGCAAATACAATACAATCCCTATCAAAATCCCAATGACATTCTTCACAGAAAAGCAATCCTAAACTTTGGGGGGAAAAAAAGACATTTTGAGTACTAGATTATTCAGATTATTCAGAAATAGAAATAAGGCAAATATATTATATCTGGTGTATTGTGTAGGTTGGTCTATTTTTCTGAAATTTCATTAATGAGTGTCATCTGTGAAGTTTGACATTAACATATCATGTATTAAAATTATTTTAAAATGTATTCCTTATCTTGTGTATATGTATATATTACTTTTACATGTTTGCTTTTGATTGTAAGACAAATTTATTTTTCGTCAGTCATACAAATTAGTAGATGACAAAATAATCTCAAAAACAAACAATATTATTATCAATGAACCTTTTAACATTACCTAAGAATAAGTACCAATTTTGTGCTATGAAGATGACTATCCATCAGATTATTCTATGTTATCTCTACTATGACTGAGACTTCAATAATTACACCTTCTGAAAATTAGATTTGCGGGGGAATGTAACAGGTTTCAGGATTTTTTATTTAACATTTAATCTTAAACTGAACATTTAACCTTAAGAAAAATTAGATCTCAGAACTTTATCTCACTTGAAATCACCTCAAATAAAAAGATACAAGAATAAAGGAAAAAAGCAAAAATGAGCTGCTGATACAGGGAAAATTTTGCTGCCAGGAAATCAGTTCCACGGGATCAATCTGCCTGAGGCTCATCTTGACTTCATTCATAACAAAGGTGTGTAAATCAATGCTTATTTTAATGCTTTATTAGTCTATACATTATTTTTTTATTTAATAGAGAATGATGAATGCTTTTCTTATAATTATGAATGAATATAGTGTCTTAGATTTGTTTAGTGTTGATAAGTATGTCGCTATGTTGCATCAGCATTTCTTAACCTTTTAGGGGAACCATTCCAGAAACTTAGAGCAATGAACTCTTTCTCCCAGTAAAACACATGTACACAAATTAACACAAATTTTGCATAGGGTTTAGAGGTGTTACTAACACCCTTATGCTCCTTTAGGGAAATCCTTTTTTAGAATTCAGTGCAGGACCTGTTTAAAACCATGCTGCTTCTACATTTTTCGCATAATGACAGGAATCTGTAAGAGTGTGGCAAGATTATTTTTCTACAACGCACATCTATAACAGAAATGCTGTTCATTATGCTGATGTTCTTGTCAGCAAAATGATGTTGGTGATATTTACTCATTCATTCTTGATTAATATATATATTTACATATATATATTCTTTTTTACTATAGTTCAGATTTTTACTATAGTTCAGTTCATTCTTACCATTCCAAATTAATGGAAGTTAGTAATTCTGTAATTATCCAAAATAATACATTATCCACAAAGCACACATTCTTAATCATATTTTAATTATTTTTAATATTCCATAATATGCATTTATCAGCATCTATTACCCTGAAAAGACAAAAACCCAGAAATGTGTTGAGTGATGGCAAAAATGTCTCATACATAATAGAATGATGAGTGCAAATTTTTTGTTACCCAGAATTAGTGATTAGAACTCAAAGCTGTGAACAAAGAGCTTCTAAGCACCCACTTTCTAAAGAGATACCCCAAAAATGGAGGTCAGAAGCCTCCCTGCGAGATTTATTAAGCAGGGTCATAATCAGTCCTAGAAAGCAACAGAGTGGTTGATAGCACAAGTACTGTATTGAATCAGCCTAGTTCAAATGCTGTTCTGGCCAGTAGCTATGTAACCATGAACAAATCACTTCATCTCCCTGTCCCTCAGTAAAATGAGAATAATAACTATAAAAAGTGTATATAACCGTTATATTAATCCATGGTGAATGTTCAATGGAGCTTATATCAGGATTTTGTAAGTCTTGGTATTTTCTGTGCTTTTTTTCTTTTTTTTTTTAAATATGCTCCATAGGGTGATTGTGTAGATTAAATGCCAACATAGATGTAAATAAATAGAAATGTGCCTGGGCCCTGGTATGTATTCAATAAATGTATTATATTTCATTGTTATTTTGCTCATAGTTAATCCAATCATCCTCTCAAATCTGTGTGTGTGTATGTGTGTGTACAGAAAACTGCGGACTAGAAGAGACACACTCAAAGGGATGGGTGTGGTGAGCCCCTCTGGAAAGGAAAGTGTGTTCTTTGATGAGGGTAATTCCCTATTCCCAAGGGTAATTCCCTATTCCCAAGGTGCTTCCTCCATCTCCTACGTAAAGTGAGGGGGAAACTCCATTAGAATCTGTCAGCTACTAATGCTCCCTGTAAGAAGGAGCAGGGGCTCCATTCCCTTACTAGTTGCCAGTTTGGCAACAGACATACTGACACACCATGTCACCAGTATTCCTCCCCATCACATTTGGTGTCAGTTCATCCTTTAGATATCACCTCAAGTGTCACTTCTACAGCTAGCTTTTCTTAACCCTCAAACCAGATACATTCTCCTGTAACAGCATAACACATGCTTCTCTTTATCAAACTGATCAGTTGAGATTTTTATAGTTATTTAGGGTTGATTTGTTTAATGATTACTTAAATCCTACTAAGATATAAGGTTCATTAAGACAAAGATTGTGTTTTTATACCTCACTCCAGTGCCTAGCACAATGATTGGCCCATGGTTCAGTACTCACTATATATTCTGAGTACTGACATATCATTGGGTTCAGTACTCAGTGATGCAAATTGAGGGAGAGAGTCATCAATGTTGAGTTGAAATTGAATAGTGTTGAAGAGGTTCACATGATACTACAGAAAGAGAAATGCTAGATTAGTTTAAGTGAGAAAGAGATCAATTCTTGTTGGATAATCATAGGAGGTTTATCATTTTAGAGGAGAATAAGAATGAGAATTTGAAGGAAGATAAATTTTAATAAACAAGTTAGGAGAGAAATGTAAGAAAACGTATGTGTGCTGCTAAATATACTGGATTAAGGGTAAATGAATTTGAGGAAACCTGAATGAGTTTATGGAAAAATAAAAGATGCGTCTATAATTGTAAGGTATTTATTGTTACATAGATCCATTAATATCATGCTAATTATTTGGATACTTTCCACAAAGAGTGGATAAGGATTGAAGTTTTTAAGTAGAGAAGGACATGAGATACACATCAGACAAGGTTTAGTACAGAAAACTAAAACTCTAGGTATTTTGGCCAGAAAGTGATTTACAACATTAGATAATTTTAAAAATGGTTGCAACAAGGAAGCTAAGAACCTTAATAAAAGTTTACAGGAACTGCTAACCAGAACAACCAGCTTAGAGAAGAACACAAGGACTATGTGAAAATACCAAAACTACAATTGATTGGTGTACCTGAAAGTGACAGGGACAATGGAACCAAACTGGAAAACACACTTCAGGATATTATCTTGGAGAACTTACCCAACCTAGCAAGACAGGCCAACATTCAAATTTAGGAAATACAGAGAACACCACTAAGATGCTTCTCAAGAAGAGCAACCCCAAGACACATAATCATCAGATTCACCAAGGTTGAAACGAAGGAAAAAAATGTTAAGGGCAGCCAGAGAGAAAAGTCAGGTTACCTATAAAGGGAAGCCCATCAGACTAACAATGGATCTCTCTGTAGAAACCCTACATTCCAGAAGAGTGGGGGCCAATATGCAGTATTCTTAAGAATTTTCAACCGAGAATTTCATATCCAGCCAAACTATGCTTCATAAGCAAAGGAGAAATAAAATCCTTTACAGACAAGCAAATGCTGAGGGATTTTTGTCGCCACCAGGCCTGCCTTACAAGAGCTCCTGAAGGAAACACTAAATATGGAAAGGAAAAACTGATACCAGCCACTGCAAAAACATACCAAAATATAAAGACCAATGACACTATGAAGAAACTGCATTCAACTAATGTGCAAAATAACCAGCTAGCATCATGATGACAGGATCAAATTCACACATAAGAATATCAACCTTAAATGTAAATGGGCTAAATGCCCCAATTAAAAGACACAGACTGGCAAATTGGATAAAGAGTCAAGACCCATCAGTGTGCTGTATTCAGGAGATCCATGTCACGTGCAAAGACACACATAGGCTCAAAATAAAGGGATGGAGGGATATTTACCAAGCAAATGGAAAGCAAAAAAAAAAAAAAAAAACCAGGGGTTGCAATCCTAGTCTCTGATAAAACAGACTTTAAACCAACAAAGATCAAAAAAGACAAAGAAGGGCATTACATAATGGTAAAGGGATCAATGCAACAAGAAGAGCTAACTATCCTAAATGTATATGCACTCAATACAGGAGCATGCAGATTCATAAAGCAAGTTCCTAGAGACCTACAAAGAGACTTAGGCTCCCACACAATAATAGTGGGAGACTTCAGCACCCAATTGTCAATATTAGATCAACAAGACAGAAAATTAACAAGGTTATTCAGGACTTGAACTCAGTGCTGAATGAAGCATACCTAACAGACATCTACAGAACTCTGCACCCCAGATCAACAGAATATACATTCTTCTCAGTACTGCATAGCACTTATTCTAAAATTGACCACATAATTAGAAGTAAAGCATTCCTCAGTAAACGTAAAAGAACAGAAATCATAAAAAGAGTCTCTCAGACCACAGTGCAATCAAATTAGAACTCAGGATTAAGAAACTCACTCAAAACCAAACTACATGGAAACTGAACAACCTGCTCCTGAATGACTACTGGGTAAATAATAAAATTAAGGCATAGATAATTTCTTCAAAACTAATGAGAAAAAAGACAACATACTAGAATCTCTGGGACAGATTTAAAGCAATGTGTAGAGGGAAACTTATAGCACTAAATGCCCACAGGAGAAACCAGGAAAGATCTAAAATCGACTCCCTAATGTCACAATTAAGAGAACTAGAGAAGCAAGTAAACTAGGTATTGATGGAATATATCTCAGTAAGAGCTATTTATGACAAACCCACAGCCAATATCATACTGAATGGGCAAAAGCTGGAAGCATTCCCTTTGAAAACCAGCATACAATGAGAACACATGGACACAGGAAGGGGAACATCACACTTCAGGGACTGTTGTGGGTTGGGGGGAGGGGGGAGGGATAACATTGGGAGATATACCTAATGCTAGATGACGAGTTGGTGGGTGCAGTGCACCAGCATGGCACATGTATACATATGTAACTTACCTGCACATTGGGCACATGTACCATAAAACCTAAAGTATAATAATAATAATAATAATAATTACAATAAAAGAAAAAAAAAAAAAAAAAAAGAAAACCAGCATAAGACAGGGATGCCCACTCTTACTACTCCTATTCTACATAGTGTTGGAAGTTCTGGCCAGGGCAATCAGGCAAGAGAAAGAAATAAAAAGTATTCAAATGGGACGACAGGAAGTCAGATTGTCTCTGGTTGCAGATGACATGATTATACATTTAGAAAACCCCATTGTCTCAATCCAAAAACTCCTTAAGCTGATAAGCAACTTCAGCAAAGTCTCAGGATACAAAATCAATGTGCAAAAATCACAAGCATTCCTATACACCAATAATAGAGATCCAAATCATGACTGAACTCCCATTCACAATTACTTCAAAGAGAATAAAATACCTAGGAATCCAACTTACAAGGGATGTGAAGGACCTCTTCAAGGAGAACTACAAACCACTGCTCAACAAAATAAAAGAGGACAAACAAATGGAAAGACATTCCATGCTCATGGATAGGAAGAATCAATATCTTGAAAATGGCCATACTGCCCAGAGTAATATATAGATTTAATGCTATTCCCATCAAGCGACCATTGACTTTCTTCACAGAATTGGAAAAAACTACTTTAAATTTCATATGGAACCAAAAAAGAGCCCACATTGCCAAGACAATCCTAAGCCAAAAGAACGAAGCTGGAGGCATCACGCTACCTGACTTCAAACTATACTACAAGGCTACAGTAACCAAAACAGCATGCTACTGGTACCAAAACAGATATATAATAGACCAGTGGAGCAGAACAGAGGCCTCAGGAATAACACCAGACATCTACACCATCTGATCTTTGACAAACCTGAAAAAAACAAGCAATGGGGAAAGGATGCCCTATTTAATAAATGGTGTTGGGAAAACTGGCTAGCCATATGCAGAAAACTGAAACTGGACACCTTCCTTACACCTTATACATAAATTAACTCAAGATGGATTAAAGACTTAAATGTAAGACCTAAAACCATAAAAACTCTAGAAGAAATCCTAGGCAATACCATTCGGGATATAGGCATGGGCAAAAACTTCCTGACTAAAACACCAAAAGCAATGGCAACAAAAGCCAAAAGGGATCTGATTAAAGAGCTTCTGCACAGTAAAAGAAACTATCATCAGAGTGAACCAGCAACCTACAGAATGGAAGAAAATGTTTGCAATCTATCCATCTGACAAAGGGCTAATATCCAGAATCTACAAAGAACTTAAACAAATTTACAAGATAAAAACCCCATCAAAAAGTGGGCAAAGTATATGAACAGACACTTCTCAAAAGAAGACATTTATGCAGCCAACAGACACATGCAAAAAAGCTCATCATCATTGGTCATTAGAGAAATGCAGATCAAAACCACAATGAGATACCATCTAACTCCAGTTAGAATGGCGATCATTAAAAAGTCAGGAAACAACAGATGCTGGAGAGGATGTGGAGAAATAGGAACACTTTTACACTGTTGGTGGGACTGTAAACTCGTTCAATCATTGTGGAAGACAGTGTGGTGATTCCTCAAGGATCTAGAACCAGAAATACCATTTGACCCAGCAATCCCGTTACTGGGTATCTACCCAAACTATTATAAATCATTCTATAAAAACACATGCACATGCATGTTTATTGCAGCACTATTCACAATAGCAAAGACTTGGAACCAACCCAAATGTCCATCAAGGATAGGCTGGATAAAGAAAATGTGGCACATATACATATGGAATACTGTGTAGCCATAAAAAAGAATGAGCTCATGTCCTTTGCAGGAACATGGATGAAGCTGGAAACCATCATGCTCAGCAAACTAACACAGGAACAGAAAACCAAACACCGCATATTCTCACTCATAAGTGAGAGTTGATCAGCGAGAACTCATGGACACAGGGAGGGGAACATCACACACTGGGGCCTGTTGACGGGTAGGGGGCAAGGCGAGGGATAGCATTAGGAGAAATACCTAATGTAGATGACGGGTTGATGGGTGCAGCAAACCACCATGGCACATGTATACCTATGTAACAAACCTGCACGTTCTACACATGTATCCCAGAACTTAAAGTAAAATAAATAAATAAATAAATAGTTGCAACAGTTGGAGAAATGAGCTCCAGGCTGGGCCTGAGTTGTAGCTATAAAATGCTTCTCAAAACCAAAGAAGCTAGAAAATAGACACTGCAACTCCGCTACAGATAAACCTCTCATCAATATGACTTTATCACAAACAACAAATTTATATCAAACATACAAAATGTCTCCATATTACTTGTGCCTTTCAAATATCACTTTGTGCATTGCATATCATTGGAAAAACCTGATTTGTATCAAGAAATTCAGCAGCAAAGAAATCTAAGAAATGTAGTCTCAGTCTCTCTCTGTTTCTCTCAACTCTGTAGCACATAAATGCACCACACTATAGGGAGGAGGATGTGGAGTTTGATAGGCTCAATTCATAGCATTCTTCACAAGGAGTTTATTGTTGTTGTTGTTTTCATTAATTCGGTAACAATGTGCTAGTTGGCTTGGAGTTAGAGATTCACTGAATAAAGTTGGCAAGAGAGAAAAATTCACCACCAATTCCCTCTGGCTCACATGTCTGAATGCATGTGGTGCGTTCCAATTTAGCAGTCCTAACAAATGACTTTTTCTTTTCAGGGTTAGTATGTAATCATTTATTTCCTTTATAATATATATTTAAATGTTTAAAAAAAATTCTTTAGCAGCCAAACTTATACTGTGGCAACATTTCAATTCTTCTTTGGTGGAGAGACCAAAAGCTCAGTATGCCTTTGAATTATTTTCCATCAAAAGAAAGGAGAAGAAGAGAAAATGGGCAAAAAAAAAAAAAAAAAGCCACAAAACCACAACTTTTGAAAGCATACAATGATAGGGCTTAGCTTTTCAAAGAAAACCAAAATATTTGATGTCATCACTAAAATTTCATAAATTTTTGAATATCATTAAGGAAATATTGCCTATGAGTATTACATTAACAAGAATAGCATACACATTTGGTTAATCATCAATAATCCATTCATCCAGTTTATGTATAGCCATAGCCAGTCTACTGCCCACATCCCAGCCTACATTTTGCTTTTTACAGTCCTTCCATTTGGAAATGAAAGTCAGGATCCTTGCCAATAACAACCACCTCCAATGTTTTCAATATCGCTACCATCACCCTGGCAACACAGAAGACAGGACATAAATAGTTGCTCTGCCAAACATATCTATTGCCTTGTTATTCTTGTGGGAGTTAGTGTTGTCAAGGGAAGTTTATACCAAAGTTAAAAGTAAATTTTGACTTATCAATGGCAAGATTTTCTAAAAATTGCATTCATGCTTTATTTATTTAGACAATTAAGTGGAAGTGTAAATAAAACATAAACTCCATGAGGGCTGAGAAAATACTTGTCTTATTCCTCAGCACTGAGCTCCAGTAGGTGCTCAGTAAATATTTATTAAATGGGTGAATTTCTTCAATGCAAGTATGGGTTTCTCAAGTTAAAGCATTAAATTTGACATTGTTTATATCAGCACATTGGTAGCACTTCAAATTTTTTTTTTAAATCATAGTCCAGAATAATTTTTAAATGGTAGAATCGCTAATGGGTGCAGAGATTACATAATCTAGTTTCAGTTGCTATCTGGTATACCTACCAGATTGAATGTATAGCCAGATGTAAGAAGAAAAAACAACTGTTTTTATTTTCCCTCAACTCTCACACAGTCACTCAATACAACACTTCTAACTCCAGATGTGGGTTTTTCCCCACAAACCAAGCAATTTTCCAGCAGACAACAGCTTAGTGTCCTCTAAGTCAATTCTGACATTATCTACCTGGAGATAGCATCAGATTCCACAGATTGAGGGCTCAATCTCACAACACTGTGCCCACTTCACATGCAAATTGCAAGTCTCAGATTGTGACCTGTACTTCTGACTGGCTATAATTTGGGGTTTCCATGATCCCGTCCTTGGTTTCAATTAGTTTGCTCAAGTGGCTCATACAACTCAGGGAAACACTTTACTAACATCTACCCATTTATCATAGAGGATATTACAAAGGACACAGATGAGCAGCCAGGTGGAAGAGATGCATAGGGTGAGGTATGACAGAAGAGACGCAGAGCTTCCAGGCCCTCTCTGAGTGCACCATCCTCAGGAACCTCCACACGTTCAGCTATCCTGAAGCTCCCCATACCTAGTCTTTTAGAGGTTTTATGGAAGCCTCATAATGTAGGCACAACTGATTAAATCATTGGCCATTGTTGACCAGTTTAATCTTCAGTCCTCCTCCCTACCTCAGTGGGCAGGGGACGGAACCTAAAGTTCCAACCTTCTAATCACATGGTTGGTTCCCCTGGCAGCCAACCCCATCCAGAGGCCATCCAGGAGCCCACTGGGAGTCACTTCATTAGAACAAAAGATGTTCCTGTCACCCAAAAATTCCAGGGGATTTAGGAACTGTGTCAGTTGTTCCTATCATTAAAGAAATTATAAAGGTCTTAGGAACTCTGTCAGCAGCTGGGGTCAAAACCCAAATATCAGAACAAAAGATTCTTCCAGAGCCCCTATCTATGAGAGTTTTGTGCAAGGAACCAGGGAGCAGACACCAAATATATTTCTTATATCACAGTATCACACCAGACATGTTATTAGATATTATCAACACTGTTGACATTGAATTTGGTGCTTTTTATACATTTATGGCATTTTAACCTCCCCCTTGCCACATGTAGTAGGTATTTTGTAAATCAGAAAACCTAGATTCTAAGAGGTCAGCAAAGTTGAGCATGTTTACTCAGCTTGTCAGAGGAGAGGGAGCAGGGTGTGAACCCAGGTTCATCTGGCTTCAAAGCCAGTGCCCATTCTGGTCACAAAACTGCCTCTTTTGGTGTCTCTCTTCAATCTCTAGAGCTCTTTGGGCTTTTCTGGAGTTAGAAAGCTAATCTGGAAGTCATATCACAGTGCCAACCCAGTCTCACTTCCTTTGAATCCCTGCCATCCCCTCTTTGTGGTGGTGATCTTGGCACCTTTTCCCTAATTTGGAAACTCCTCACTTTCGATAGAGAAGGACTGTGTTAAGTACAGCAGTAGCGATTTCCCACATGTTTATTGGAAGTCTCTTTTTGAAAGTAGAATTGGCTTTTGTTTTTGGAAATGGCTTAAGGTAAACCATGTGTAGACTGGGCATGGTTGCTCACTCCTGTAATCCTAGCACATTGGGAGGCTGAAGCAGGAGGATTACTTGAGGTCAGGACTTGGAGACCAGCCTGGGCAACATAGTGAGACCCCATATCTACTGAAAATAAAAATAAATTAGCCGGGCATGGTGGCACAAGCCTATAGTCCCAGCTACTCAAGAGGGAGACTGAGGCAGGAGGATCATTTGAGCCCAGGAGATTTGAGGCTGCAGTAAGCTATGATTGCACCCCTGCACTCCAGCCTGGGTGATAGAGGGAGACCCTGTCTCTAAAAAAACAACAATAACAATAAAGATAAACCACATATACAATACATTTTGCATCATTTTATAAAAAGAACAGTCTGGCATTTAAAAAGTCATTAAATGATAGACTAATAGGGAAAAAAATAGATATATCCCTCATCTCCCACATAAGAAAACACTGTGGCATGGTAGGAAGAACATGAAATTTAGAATCAGAGATCTTAAGTTTTAATCTTAGCTCCACCACATACCAAATTTTCTCCCTTGTACAAATTACTTAAAGCTTATTTCTCTTATTTCTAAAATGATTAATTACAATCTTTGGCTTTCAAGGATATTGAGTTTAATTGCTAACATACAGAAGTCTTTTGTAAATAGTAAAATGCTACGCAAATATAAGTTACTGGTGATAATGATATTGCTATTATTGTGTTAATTCTAGGACAGAACACAATTTAATCCAATATTCCAATTCTACAAATGAGAAAACTGAAGTATAGAAAAATGGGGTGAAATAAAGATTCCCAATAAAGGTGAAATAAAAAGAAATTTGAAAATAGACAAAAACCAGTGTCACTTAGGATCAGTATATTGCAGTATATTAAATGTGACTATACTATGTGCTGTACAAAAATGTCAGTCCTTGCTTTCTATATTCATGATAAATCTAAAGTTTCTTAAAAACTGGAGAAAAAGAAAATTAATGATTGCAAGTGCTGTTGTTCTGACTAGAAAGATAAGTCCAATTTGTAAGATAATAAATATTTGCAGAAGAGTTTGTAGTGTTTTCATAGAGTGGGGTCAAAAGAGGGTGATTACAACCATCATTTTCATTAAAGTAATGGTGGAGGTAGGAAGAGCTTTTCCAAATAGTGAAAACAGGAATTATTTGAAGAAGAAATAAAAAAGTTGGAGACATGAAGAACATACGATGTAGGCCAACACTTTAGAAATCTGAGAAAGCATAGAGTGGATATTAGTAAGCTACACCAATGCCATAGACTGGGTGGCTTGAACAGCAAACATTTGTTTCTCACGGTTCTGAAGGCTAGCAATATGGTTTGGCTGTGTCCCCACCCAAAATCTCATCTTGAATTGTAATCTCCACATGTCAAGGGTGGGACCAGGTGGAGGTAATTGGATCATAGGAGCGGTTTCCCCCATGCTGTTCTTGTGATAATGAGGGAGTCTCACGAGATCTGATGGTTTTATAAGCATCTGGCATTTCCCCCGGTTGCACTTATTCTCTCTGCCGACACCCTGTGAAGGATGTCTACCACCATGATTGTAAGTTTCCTGAGGCCTCCCCAGCCATGGGAAACTGTGAGTCAACTAAACCTCTTTTCTTTATAAGTTACCCAGTCTCGGGCAGTTCTTTATGGCAACATGAGAACAGGCTAATACAGTATATTAATACTGGGTAGTGGGTTGCTGCTGTAAAGATACGTGAAAATGTGGAAGCAACTTGGGAACTGAGTAACAGGCAGAGATTGGAATAGTTTGGAGGGCTCAAAAAAAAGACAGTAAGATGTGGGAAAGTTTGAAACTTCCTAGAGACTTGTTGAATGGCTTTGACCAAAATGCTGATAGTAATATGGACAATCAGTCCAGGCTGAGGTGGTCTCAGACAGAGATGAGGAACTTGTGGGGAACTGGAATAAAGGTGACTCTTGCTATGTTTTATCAAAGAGACTGGCAACATTTTGCCCCTGCCCTAGAGATCTGTGGAACTTGGAACTTCAGTGAGATGATTTAGGGTATCTAGTGGAAGAAATTTCTAAGCAGCGAAGCAGTCAAGATGTGACTTGGGTGCTATTAAAAGCATTCAGTTTTATGTATTCACAAAGATAAAACATGGAATTGAAACTTACATTTAAAAGGGAAGCAGAACATAAAAGTTTGGAAAATTTGAAAAATCCATTTTGAATTTAGACTTGCATGGGACCTGTAGCCCTTTTGTTTTGGCCAATTTCTCCCAAAGGGTGTATTTACCCAATGCCTGTATCCCCATTGTGACTAGGAAGTAACCAATTTGCTTTTGATTTTACAGGTTCATAGGCAGAAGGGACTTGCCTTGTCTCAGATGAGACTTCGGACTTGAACTTTGGGGTTAATGCTGGAATGAGCTAAGACTCTGAGGGACATTGGAAAGGCATTATTGTGTTTTGAAATGTGAGGACATGAGATTTGGGAGGGGTCAGGGGTGGGATGATATGGTTTGGCTGTGTCCCCACCCAAAATCTCATCTTAAGTTGAAGTCCCCATGTGTCAAGGGCAGAACTAGGTGGACATAATTGGATCATGGGGGCAGTTTCCCCCATGCTGTTCTCATGATAATGAGTGAGTCTCATGAGATCTGATGGTTTTATAAGCATCTGGCATTTCCCCTGCTTGCAAGCATTCTCTCTCCTGCCATCTTGGGAAGAAGTTGCCTGTTTCTCCTTTGCCTTTTGCCATGATTGTAAGTTTCCTGAGGCCTTCCTAGCCATGCAGAATGGTGAGTCAATTAAACTTCTTATCTTTATAAATAGCAGTGTGAGAAAGGACTAATATAGGTAGGAAGCCCAAGAGCAGGGTGCCAGCATCCACCTGGCTTCAAAGCATGCTCAGGTGCTGGTGAGGGCCCTCTTCTGGCCTGGGAGATGGCTGCCTTCTCACAGTGTCCTCACATTCGGTCCATAACTGAGAAATGCCGTTATTGGTTGTTTAAACAGAAGGAGTTGCATACATTCACCTATTAAAGAGGGAACAAACAGCTGGGGGCCGTGGCTCACCCCTGTAATCCCAGCACTTTGAAAGGCCAAGGCAGGTGGATCGCTTGAGGTCAGGAGTTCGAGACCAGCCTGACCAACATGGTGAAACCCCATCTCTACTAAAAATACAAAAATTAGCCTGGCATGGTGGTGTGCGCCTGTAGTCCCAGCTACTCAGGAGGCTGAGGCAGAAGAATCACTTAAACCCAGGAGTTGGAGGTTGCAGTGAGCCAAGATCGTGCCACTGCACTCCAGCCTGGGTGACAGAGACTCCATCTCAAATAAATAAAAAATAAATAAATAAATAAAAATAAGGGAACAAACTCCCTAACAAGGTGACTGCCTAAGCAAATATATTTACCTCTCTTCCTTCTCCAAATCTCTTTGAAAAGATCACAGAAATGTACAAATAAAACTAAATTCAATTTACCAGTAGAAAGCTATAAAATATACAAACTCTATAAATAATAAAACAAAATCCAAACCACCACTCCACCCGCAGCCAAAAGCAGTGAAGAGATTCTGGAAGTTCTGAAGCAAACACTGCTGTGTATAATGAAGAAATACTAAGCTGAGGAACTTGCAGCGATTACAGACAAAAAAGAATAAACCATAAAAAGGGCTGGGTACCCAGTAGAACCTTAAATAAAAGCCCCAGACAGAGACAATGGAAATTGGAAGACTGGTCAGCTAGGAAATTAATCAAGGGAAGAAAACATCTATCTGCCTCTGCAAGAGTAGATAACTCCAGCATTGGCCTCCAGCCTTAATTCAGGTTAAGAGTCAACCAATACTTTATGGATGGGCATACATTCAGTAAAATGCTGTGATAACACCAATTTGGATATAATGTGAATGGGAATTGGCTGCTGCACTCCTCCCATATTCCATCTGAAAAAGTGGGAGAAATAGTGGATCCCTTCAACTCCAATATTCTCCTGGGTCAGACTCTCCTGCTGGAGAGTCTGGGGAGGTGAAACAATTGTAAACTAACTAGGAAGTTTCAAAATCGCTAACGCTATCCTGGAAGTCCTTGGCATGCAGACACAGGAACCAAAATCAACTGCTTGCTTTTTAAACCAGAGCCTAACTTCCACCAGATGGCGCCAAACCACAGCAGGGACTGAAAGGAATGGGGTTAGATGCTGCAGTGAAACCGCCGGAAACGGGTCCTACTGCAGCAGGACACAGAAATCTGAATGAAAGAAACCCCTTATTTTATGCGATTGTATTTTTAGGGCGCACTTCTCGGGTTATGGAAAGGTTTTTCTATAGTTAGAATGAATGGTTCTTCCTCACTGCTTCTGTACAGATATTTTCTTGTTAGAGAATAGGCACCTGTGAAATTTAAAGGTCGGTTGAAGCTTCCTGACTTTTCCGCTGAGGCTTCCAAATATCCCTTTTCAACTTGCGCGATTCAAACACCATGATTGACCATGAGACTGTATAAAGTTTATTTCTCATTCTATTCGTTTTTCCAATTTTAAAACTACAAAAAATTAGAGAAAATTTTATTTATTCCCAGAATTGAACATGTGTCAACTCAGAGTACAACAGTGCTAATCATTATCTACATTTAACTTAATGTTGATTAGCCAAGCAGTACCCATGTTCCCAGTGTTCATTATGTTCAAAGTTCTCCAAAGAATGATAGACTTTAATTAACATTGCAAGAAGCTCTGAACGTTCAACCTTCCCTCTACAGCTATTAGGAGTCTACTTCTTAGGGCTTTGTCTGCGTAAGGCAAACACTCCCCAAAGCAAATCACTGTTCTCTTCTGGCCTCATTTCAACAGAAAAAGCAGGGGCCATGAAAGTCCTAGTGGCCTGCTCTTGTTTAAGCAATATCTGTTGAAAATAATGGCAGATCTTATCTTAGAACTTAAATACCTCTGTGATGGTCTTCACTACCACCCCACTAACATGATAGAAATCCAAAATGTATTTATAAAACCTCTTTATATTTTTAATATTTTATTGTAAAATTGATTCCTGAGACTCCAGCTGGAATAAAATATTACTGGTGTATAATTATACATTTGAAGCAAACATTTATAAAATATTTTTTAACTGCTGCACTGGAAGTTTTCTTAGAAAAAATAAATCAAAAACACTAATTCTTTTATTTTTTATTTTATTTATTTATTTTTTTCCTTGAGATAAGAGTTTTGCTCTGTTGCCCAGGCTGGAGTGCAATGGTGCAATCTCAGTTCACTGCAACCTCCATCTCCTGGGTCGAAGCAATTCTCCTGCCCCAACCTCCCGAGTAGCAGGTGCCCGCCACCACACCTGGCTAATTTTTGTATTTTTAGCAGAGACAGGGTTTCTCCACGTTGACCAGGCTAGTCTGGAACTCCTGACCTCAGGTGATCGGCCTGCTTCAGCCTCCCAAAGTACTGGGATTACAGGCGTGAGCCACAGCACCCAGCCAAAAACACTAATTTTAAAACTGAGAAATCTGTTATATAGAAAGAAGTTGTTGAAAAATTGTACCAAATTAGTGAAAGAGGAAAAATTAGAAGTTAATGTTTGTGCTTATCTCCTTATGCCTGTGTCTTATACCAGCAATTTAACAGCTTTTTTTTTTTTTTCACTTGTGGTAATTGTCTTTTATTTTTTATTTTTTTTTATTATTATTATACTTTAGGTTTTATGGTACATGTGTGCAATGTGCAGGTTAGTTACATATGTATACATGTGCCATGCTGGTGCGCTGCACCCACTAACTCATCATCTAGCATTAGGTATATCTCCCAATGCTATCCCTCCCCCCTACCCCCACCCCACAACAGTCCCCGAAGTGTGATGTTCCCCTTCCTGTGTCCATGTGTTCTCATTGTTCAATTCCTACCTATGAGTGAGAATATGCGGTGTTTGGTTTTTTGTTCTTGCGATAGTTTACTGAGAATGATGATTTCCAGTTTCATCCATGTCCCTACAAAGGACATGAACTCATCATTTTTCATGGCTGCATGGTATTCCATGGTGTATATGTGCCACATTTTCTTAATCCAGTCTATCATTGTTGGACATTTGGGTTGGTTCCAAGTCTTTGCTATTGTGAATAATGCCGCAATAAACATACGTGTACATGTGTCTTTATAGCAGCATGATTTACAGTCCTTTGGGTATATACCCAGTAATGGGATGGCTGGGTCAAATGGAATTTCTAGTTCTAGATCCTTGAGGAATCGCCACACTGACTTCCACAATGGTGGAACTAGTTTACAGTCCCACCAACAGTGTAAAAGTGTTCCTATTTCTCCACATCCTCTCCAGCACCTGTTGTTTCCTGACTTTTTAATGATTGCCATTCTAACTGGTGTGAGATGTTATCTCATTGTGGTTTTGATTTGCATTTCTCTGATGGCCAGTGATGGTGAGCATTTTTTCATGTGTTTTTCGACTGCATAAATGTCTTCTTTTGAGAAGTGTCTGTTCATGTCCTTCGCCCACTTTTTGATGGGGTTGTTTGTTTTTTTCTTGTAAATTTGTTGGAGTTCATTGTAAATTCTGGATATTAGCCCTTTGTCAGATGAGTAGGTTGTGAAAATTTTCTCCCATTTTGTAGGTTGCCTGTTCACTCTGATGGTAGTTTCTTTTGCTGTGCAGAAGCTCTTTAGTTTAATTAGATCCCATTTGTCAATTTTGGCTTTTGTTGCCATTGCTTTTGGTGTTTTAGACATGAAGTCCTTGCCCATGCCTGTGTCCTGGATGGTAATGCCTAGATTTTCTTCTAGGGTTTTTATGGTTTTAGGTCTAACGTTTAAGTCTTTAATCCATCTTGAATTGATTTTTGTATAAGGTGTAAGGAAGGGATCCAGTTTTAGCTTTCTCCATATGGCTAGCCAGTTCTCCCAGCACCATTTATTAAATAGGGAATCCTTTCCCCATTTCTTGTTTTTCTCAGGTTTGTCAAAGATCAGATAGTTGTAGATATGTGGTGTTATTTCTGATGACTCTGTTCTGTTCCATTGATCTATATCTCTGTTTTGGTACCAGTACCATGCTGTTTTGGTTACTATAGCCTTGTAGTATAGTTTGAAGTCAGGTAGCGTGATGCCTCCAGCTTTGTTCTTTTGGCTTAGGATTGACTTGGCGATGCGGGCTCTTTTTTGGTTCCATATGAACTTTAAAGTAGTTTTTACCAATTCTGTGAAGAAAGTCATTGGTAGCTTGATGGGGATGGCATTGAATCTACAAATTACCTTGGGCAGTATGGCCATTTTCACGATATTGATTCTTCCAACCCATGAGCATGGAATGTTCTTCCATTTGTTTGTATCCTCTTTTATTTCCTTGAGCAGTGGTTTGTAGTTCTCCTTGAAGAGGTCCTTCACGTCCCTTGTAAGTTGGATTCCTAGGTATTTTATTCTCTTTGAAGCAATTGTGAATGGGAGTTCACTCATGATTTGGCTCTCTGTTTGTCTGTTATTGGTGTATAAGAATGCTTGTGATTTTTGTACATTGATTTTGTATCCTGAGACTTTGCTGAAGTTGCTTATCAACTTAAGGAGATTTTGGGCTGAGACGACGGGGTTTTCTAGATATACAATCATGTTATCTGCAAACAGAGACAATTAGACTTCCTCTTTTCCTAATTGAATACCCTTTATTTCCCTCTCCTGCCTGATTGCCCTGGCCAGAACTTCCAACACTATGTTGAATAGAAGTGGTGAGAGAGGGCATCCCTGTCTTGTGCCAGTTTTCAAAGGGAATGCTTCCAGTTTTTGCCCATTCAGTATGATATTGGCTGTGGGTTTGTCATAGATAGCTCTTATTATTTTGAGATACATCCCATCAATACGTAATTTATTGAGAGTTTTTAGCATGAAGGGTTGTTGAATTTTGTCAAAGGCCTTTTCTGCATCTATTGAGATAATCATGTGGTTTTTGTCTTTGGTTCTGTTTATATGCTGGATTACATTTATTGATTTGCATATATTGAACCAGCCTTGCATCCCAGGGATGAAGCCCACTTGATCATGGTGGATAAGCTTTTTGATGTGCTGCTGGATTCGGTTTGCCAGTATTTTATTGAGGATTTTTGCATCAATGTTTATCAAGCATATTGGTCTAAAATTCTCTTTTTTGGTTGTGTCTCTGCCCGGCTTTGGTATCAGGATGATGCTGGCCTCATAAAATGAGTTAGGGAGGATTCCCTCTCTTTCTATTGATTGGAATAGTTTCAGGAGGAATGGTACCAGCTCCTCCTTGTACCTCTGGTAGAATTCGGCTGTGAACCCATCTGGTCCTGGACTTTTTTTGGTTGGTAAGCTATTGATTATTGCCACAATTTCAGCTCCTGTTATTTGTCTATTCAGAGATTCAACTTCTTCCTGGTTTAGTCTTGGGAGGTTGTATGTGTCGAGGAATTTATCCATTTCTTCTAGATTTTCTAGTTTATTTGCGTAGAGGTGTTTGTAGTATTCTCTGATGGTAGTTTGTATTTCTGTGGGATCGGTGGTGATATCCCCTTTATCATTTTTTATTGCATCTATTTGATTCTTCTCTCTTTTTTTCTTTATTAATCTTGCTAGCGGTCTATCAATTTTGTTGATCCTTTCAAAAAACCAGCTCCTGGATTCATTAATTTTTTGAAGGGTTTTTTGTGTCTCTATTTCCTTCAGTTCTGCTCTGATTTTAGTTATTTCTTGCCTTCTGCTAGCTTTTGAATGTGTTTGCTCTTGCTTTTCTAATTCTTTTAATTGTGATGTTAGGGTGTTAATTTTGGATCTTTCCTGCTTTCTCTTGTGGGCATTTAGTGCTATAAATTTCCCTCTACACACTGCTTTGAATGCATCCCAGAGATTCTGGTATGTTGTGTCTTGGTTCTCGTTGGTTTCAAAGAACATCTTTATTTCTGCCTTCATTTCGTTATGTACCCAGTAGTCATTCAGGAGCAGGTTGTTCAGTTTCCATGTAGTTGAGCGGTTTTGAGTGAGATTCTTAATCCTGAGTTCTAGCTTGATTGCACTGTGATCTGAGAGATAGTTTGTTATATTTTCTGTTCTTTTACATTTACTGAGGAGGGCTTTACTTCCAAGTATGTGGTCAATTTTGGAATAGGTGTGGTGTGGTGCTGAAAAAAAATGTATATTCTGTTGATTTGGGGTGGAGAGTTCTGTAGATGTCTATTAGGTTTGCTTGGTGCAGAGCTGAGTTCAATTCCTGGGTATCCTTGTTGACTTTCTGTCTCGTTGATCTGTCTAATGTTGACAGTGGGGTGTTAAAGTCTCCCACTGTTAATGTGTGGGAGTCTAAGTCTCTTTGTAGGTCACTCAGGACTTGCTTTATGAATCTGGGTGCTCCTGTATTGGGTGCATATATATTTAGGATAGTTGGCTCTTCTTGTTGAATTAATCCCTTTACCATTATGTAATGGCCTTCTTTGTCTCTTTTGATCTTTGTTGGTTTAAAGTCTGTTTTATCAGAGACTAGGATTGCAACCCCTGCCTTTTTTTTTTTTTTTTCCATTTGCTTGGTAGATATTCCTCTATCCTTTTATTTTGAGCCTATGTGTGTCTCTGCACGTGAGATGGGTTTCCTGAATACAGCACACTGATGGGTCTTGAGTCTTTATCCAATTTGCCAGTCTGTGTCTTTTAATTGGAGCATTTAGTCCATTTACATTTAAAGTTAATATTGTTATGTGTGAATTTGATCCTGTCATTTTGATGTTAGCTGGTTATTTTGCTCGTTAGTTGATGCAGTCTCTTCCTAGTCTCGATGGTCTTTATATTTTGGCATGATTTTGCAGTGGCTGGTACTGGTTGTGCCTTTCCATGTTTAGCGCTTCCTTCAGGAGCTCTTTTAGGGCAGGCCTGGTGGTGACAAAATCTCTCAGCATTTGCTTATCTCTAAAGGATTTTATTTCTCCTTCACTTATGAAGCTTAGTTTGGCTGGATATGAAATTCTGGGTTGAAAATTCTTTTCTTTAAGAATGTTGAATATTGGCCCCTCTCTCTTCTGGCTTGTACAGTTTCTGCCGAGAGATCCGCTGTTAGTCTGATGGGCTTCCCTTTGAGGGTAACCCGACCTTTCTCTCTGGCTGCCCTTAACATTTTTTCCTTCATTTCAACTTTGGTGAATCTGACAATTATGTGTCTTGGAGTTGCTCTTCTCGAGGAGTATCTTTGTGGCGTTCTCTGAATTTCCTGAATTTGAATGTTGGCCTGCCTTGCTAGATTGGGGAAGTTCTCCTGGATAATATCCTGCAGAGTGTTTTCCAACTTGTTTCCATTCTCCCCGTCACTTTCAGGTACACCAATCAGACGTAGATTTGGTCTTTTCACATAGTCCCACATTTCTTGGAGGCTTTGCTCATTTCTTTTTATTCTTTTTTCTCTAAACTTCCCTTCTCGCTTCATTTCATTCATTTCATCTTCCATGGCTGATACCCTTTCTTCCATTTGATCGCACCAGCTCCTGAGGCTTCTGCACTCTTCACGTAGTTCTCGAGCTTTGG
The DNA here is from genome assembly GCF_028885655.2 of Pongo abelii. Classification (NCBI taxonomy): domain Eukaryota; kingdom Metazoa; phylum Chordata; class Mammalia; order Primates; family Hominidae; genus Pongo; species Pongo abelii. The sequence goes on from NC_071991.2 coordinate 93,951,377, forward strand.
TTTTCAGCTCCATCAGCTCCTTTAAGCACTTCTCTGTATTGGTTATTCTAGTTTTACATTCGTCTAAATTTTTTTCAAAGTTTTCAACTTCTTTGCCTTTGGTTTGAATATCCTCCCGTAGCTCGGAGTAATTTGATCGTCTGAAGCCTTCTTCTCTCAGCTCGTCAAAGTCATTCTCCGTCCAGCTTTCTTCCGTTGCTGGTGAGGAACTGCGTTCCTTTGGATGAGGAGAGGCACTCTGCTTTTTAGAGTTTCCAGTTTTTCTGCTCTGTTTTTTCCCCATCTTTGTGGTTTTATCTACTTTTGGTCTTTGATGATGGTGATGTACAGATGGGTTTTTAGTGTGGATGTCCTTTCTGTTAGTTTTCCTTCTAACAGACAGGACCCTCAGCTGCAGGTCTGTTGGAGTACCCGGCCGGCCATGTGGGGTGTCAGTCTGCCCCTGCTGGGGGGTGCCTCCCAGTTAGGCTGCTCGGGGGTCAGGGGTCAGGGACCCACTTGAGGAGGCAGTCTGCCTGTTCTCAGATCTCCAGCTGTGTGCTGGGAGAACCACTGCTCTCCTCAAAGCTGTCAGACAGGGACATTTAAGTCTGCAGAGGTTACTGCTGTCTTTTTGTTTGTCTGTGTCCTGCCCCCAGAGGTGGAGCCTACAGAGACAGGCAGGCCTCCTTGAGCTGTGGTGGGCTCCACCCAGTTCAAGCTTCCTGGCTGCTTTGTTTACCTAAGCGAGCCTGGACAATGGCAGGCGCCCCTCCGCCAGCCTCGCTGCCGCCTTGCTGTTTGATCTCAGACTGCTGTGCTAGCAATCAGCGAGACTCCGTGGGCGTAGGACCCTCTGAGCCAGGTGCGGGCTATAATCTCCTGGTGCACCGTTTCCTAAGCCCGTCAGAAAAGCATAGTATTCAGATGGGAGTGGCCCGATTTTCCAGGTGCCATCTGTCACCCCTGGAAAGGGAACTCCCTGACCCCTTGCGCTTCCCGAGTGAGGCAATGCCTCGCCCCTGCTTCGGCTGGCACACGGTGCGCTCACCCAGTAACCTGCGCCCACTGTCTGGCACTCCCTAGTGAGATGAACACAGTACCTCAGATGGAAATGCAGAAATCACCCGTCTTCTGCGTCACTCACGCTGGGAGCTGTAGACTGGAGCTGTTCCTATTCGGCCATCTTGGCTCCTCCTACCAACAATTTAACAGCTTAACAGGAGACCTTAGGGAGAGTGAGGAGTTATCTAGTGCCAGGTGGAAAAAATCCCTCTGATAAGTTTCATCATTGCCTGAATCTGGGTTTATATTAATCTGATTGCCATCTTGTGGAGGCTATTATCAGAGAGATGACCGTTTTGTTGGTAGAAAAGTAAAGTGGCCAATATCACAGCCACTGAAACCAGACAAATCTCACTTTGGATTCAAGCTCCCTGATTTACTTGGGTAATCTTAGACAAATTATTTAATCTCTTATCTGTTTCTCAGTTTCCTTATCTTTAAAAGGGTGAAGCAATAGTATCTCTTTCATGAGACTAGTCTGAGTATTGTATATGTTTATGGTAGAGTCTGATGCATAGGAAATCTACAATAGTGTGTGTTACTGTCACCGTCATCATTGCTATACTAATCATCCCTGTGATGTTCATTCTAGTGTAAGTAATTCCAAATGCACTTATAATTGTTTATCAGTAGAAGGTGAATACAAAATCTTCAAATGCAGTTGAAGATCTCAAGTATTAGCCTTCTAAACCCTCACTAAAGTATATCAAACAAAACTAATGGAGAAGAAAAGATGAGCGTGATGAAGATATCACATATAACATTTACTATAGACTAATCATATCAATGAGGAAGAGTGAATAGCAAGTTTATAAGTCATGGCACTATTTAACTCCATTGAAGAAAGCATTTTTTGAAGCGTGGTAGAACTTTATTATTGTTACGTTCATTAGAACTAAGAAACTAAGAAACTGTTTATGTATTAAAATGGAAACTTCAAAAAATCACCTTAAATTCCATTCTCTAAAGAGAGCCAAATTAAGTATGTATGTGTGTGTATTCTATAAACTTTAATGATAAGATATTGATATATAATCTTTCATACTATTTTCTATACATCTATAAAGACTTGAAGAGAACAAGGGAATAGGCCTTATGGCTAACACAGGAAACAGTGTTCAAAGCAGAGAAAATAGTAAGTACAAAAGTCCTAAACTGGCAACATGCCTAGTGTATTCTAGGAACTTGAGGTGGGGACTGTAGCTGAAGTCGATGGAGGAAAAGAAAGAGTAGACTGATAAAGGGTAACTAGTTAGAAGTCTAAAGGTGAAGGTAGCTTAGTTCAGAGTGGTAGCTGCAGTGGAATTGGGGGAATGTGATTTGATCTGGATATATTTTTAATTATAGCCAAAAAGATACATTGGTGAACTGGAAATGCGGTTTGCTGAAAAGGAGTCATCAAGAGTGACTCCAAGTTCTGTGTATGGATAATCAGAAGATTGGAGCTGTCATGTACTAAATTTGGTAAGAACAAAGGAGGGTCAGATCTGTAGGGAGTGGGGAGTCTCAGGGGTTCTATTTTGTACATAATTAAGTTTGAGATGTATGGTACAATTCCAAGGGGAGACATGAAGTGGGCAGTTGTGTATATTAATCTGGAATTCGTAGAGAAATCTGGGCTGGAGGTATAAATTCGAGAGCCATCAGCACATACATGATTTTTGTTGTTGTTGTTGTTTGTTTTTTGTTGAGACGGAGTCTCGCTCTGTCGCCCAGGCTGGAGTGCAGTGGCAAGATCTCGGCTCACTGCAAGCTCCGCCTCCCGGGTTCACGCCATTCTCCTGCCTCAGCCTCCCGAGTAGCTGGGACTACAGGCGCCCGCCACCACGCCCGGCTAATTTTTTGTATTTTTAGTAGAGACGGGGCTTCACCGCGTTAGCCAGGATGGTCTCAGTCTCCTGACCTCATGATCCGCCCACCTCGGCCTCCCAAAGTGCTGGGATTATAGGCGTGAGCCACCGCGCCTGGCCGCACATACATGATTTTTAAAGTCATAAATATTGGTAGGATCATCTAGGGAGTGTAGGTTGAAAGAGTTTCAGATTTCCAGCTAGGGGGCACTTCAACTTACGGAGTTTGGGGAGATGCTACAAAACCAGCAAAAGAGGCTGAGAAGGTCAAAAAATAGGAAAAAAAAAAAAAAAGTATGTGAAGAAAGTATTCTAAAAAGGAGAGCGTAAAGAACTGTCAAATGCTATGTCTATCATTTGAATTTCCAGAGAAATGGCCAGTGGATTTAGCAATGTGGAAGTCATTCGCTGCTCTCCCACTCTTATTAGAAACTTTTTTTTCTTACTTTCATATTTCTTACTTAATATTTCTTTCTTTACTTTCATATTTCATACTTTCATATTTTAAATTTCAAGCACCTCCTTATTCTCAGTAATGACCTGCTACTTATTTCAATGTGAAAACAAAAACAATCAGAGGAGGAATTACATGATCCCACCTGTGTCTCTGCCCTTAGTGTAGCCTCTTTCCTACAAGGAGAAACTCTCTGTACTCTTAACCAAGGCAATTCCGTCCATCTGTGCGAGATCCTGTTTCCTCTTGACTTCTCATGAACATCACTTCAGCAGTACTTCCTTCCATTATAATTGTTTTCTCCATATTTGAGTATTCTCATCAGCATACAAATTTCTAGAAGATTTATTGGACAGATGAGCATGCCCTTCTTAAGAATTTTCACAGAATTGTTTTTTACCTGAGTTATTCAATAACAATTATTGGTCTTCATTTCTTTCATAAAAATCTCTGGTCTCCAATTATTCTTTTATTCAGTATCACAGCCCATCTAGGTTGAGATTTAACTTTCTTTTAAATGTGGCAAAAGGTACTGTCTTAACTCTGAGTTAAGTAAAAGTTTACACCCAAGTATAAGTATAGGGCCTTGGTTTCTAAGTCTGCACCACTACCTGGTGATTAACAAAGATTCTGATTCCATATTCCTGGACTGGAAGTGCCATGGTTTTTTGTTTTGGGGAACAGCTGCTTTATAGCATTAGATCTAATTCCAGGATCTCATGGGCCTGGAATGGCCCTGGTGCTCTCTGTTATGTGTCTACTTCAGGCAAAACATCTTGGATATGCTCTATCAATCAGGAGTAGAGTTTATTTTCAGTTTTAGGCATTGGACTTCATAGTAGTTAAAACGGTGGATACTATCCAGTTTCTTTCCCCAATAATTTAAATTCTGGTCAAAATACCAACATGCAAACAACTCATTACAGTGCAGGATGATTTTTTTTTTAAGTAAGGTATTATGGGGACATATAGAAGGGACATGTAGCCCACCTAGAAGAATAAGGAAATTTGATCTAAAGAGCACTTACATGGAAGGAGTGAGGAAGACAGAGAAAGAGACAGCAGAAAGGACTTGGGGGAAAACCAGAGGATTCTCATGTCATGGAAACAAAGGCACATTAATGTAATTCTGGGCAGCAGAGTGAAGAAACAGAAGCAGAAGTTAGAAATGGGAGGATTAAATCGACAGGTCAGATTTATGGAAAAAACACAAACCAAATTTCACAACGGAAATCTGACAAATTCACCACAGAGGTCACAGAGAAGCTAATTTTTAAAAAGCACCTTATTACTCTGCATGGAGCACTGATGTATAGCGGTTGCTCAGTACACATTTGTTAAATAGAAGTAAATGAAATTGAAGGGGGGCAAGCCAAATAAAAACAGAGGCACACACAGCACCCTAAAAAAGCGTATCTGGAAAAGGAAGTAAAATCAGAGTCTTCTAGTGGTCCAGTTTCCAAGATAAAAGTGTCCAAGTCTTAAGGTCACAGTGCCATTTCTGGCAGTTGCTGGAGCTAAAACTGGCTTGTCTGCATGATGTCCCAGCAACATCTTTAAATGTGAAAGAAATTAGCCAATAACCACAATATTTAATCCTCATAATGTCAAACAATCAAGGCTTTCACTGAATCGAAGGACGGTTTTGGCACCCACAATCCATCCCATCTATAACCACCCAAAGAATTGATTTTGAATCAAAGTACTTTAGGCAGATTATGAAATTGGGAGTTACACTGAGCTGTCTAAGATGCCAGGATGTGACTTCCCGAGAAGCCGATGCTTTAGAGCTCTCACAGGGGCCCCAGCCTTGGCAGCTGTGATCAGTGGGCTGTGTGCCCAGTGCTTCACCTCTCTGTGCCCATTTATTTGTTCTTGGCTTCTTTTACCTCTTGTCCCATCAAAACTTTTTTTTTCCCCAGAGAGGATCTCATGTCAACCAATTATATCTTAATTTGAGTCTAGAGAAGTATCTTCTCTTGTCCAGAGTAATTTGCATTTTAAGTCTTAACATAAATGTTAGTCCACTCTTAAAAGAATTTCAGAAATAACAGGCAGGCAGCTTTGTGCAATGAGAGAAGATCCTTTCAGGGCCTCTGAATGTGCCATCTCACAGATTTCAAATCTAGTTGAACACAGGCTCTCACTAAAGGAGTCTCAAAGAGGCATAGAATGATTATCCTTTAACCATGGTGACATCTGTTGTTGTTAGCCTGCTCCACATCCGTTTTCCCTTTCCTGATAACAAGCACCCTGCTTTTTCTTTCAGGGATTACTAATCCCCCACTCTATCTGTGTGGTTTGTGCAAGGTTAATTCCAACTTCTCAAAATGAGCATATGAATTAGGTCTAATTAATTTGAGCCTCAAATTTCCCTGCCCTCAGTGATGACTTCTTCGGTGAGAAAACTGGAAGACTGTGATATCAGGGCAGCAAAGGCAATTAACGCCCTTCTGGACAGGGCAAGCCAGAGACAAGAAAACTCAATCTTGGGACTCTGCATGGATCTACAGAGGGAAGAATGGTTTCTCTTTCCTTGAATTACCAAACAGAATGCACATAAGATGGAACTACTTGCTGTGAAAAGGAAGAGTATATCTGAGGTTGAAGCCTAGAAAGAAAAGCAGAGTTAAGAAAGAGGAGAAAGTGGCTGGGCACAGTGGCTCATACCTGTAATCCCAGCATTTTGGGAGGCCAAGGCAGGTGGATTACTTGAGATCAGCAGTTCAAGACCAGCCTGGGCAACATGGCAAAAGCCCGTCTCTACTAAAAATACAAAAACTAGCCAAGTGTGGTGGTATGCGCCTGTAATTCCAGCTACTTGGGAGGCTGAGGCACAGGAATTGCTTGAACCCAGGAGGCAGAGGTTGCAGTAAACTGAGATCCTGCCACTTCACTCCAGCCTGGGTGACAGAGTGAGACTCTGTCTCAAAAAAAAAAAAAAAAAAAAAAAAAAGAGGAGAAAGTGTCTTCAAACCATAAGGCCTCATTTGAGCCACTGGTCTTTTCAGTTGTGTGCATCAACAATTTTTAGTCAGTTTTGTTTCGGTCATTCACAACTAAATAAATCATCAAATATTGCAACAATTTCTATTTGATTGGACTTTTTGATCAAGCCCAAGCTAAACCATTAATAATGTTCTGACTGTTGTGAGAGCTCTCAGGACTTCAGACTACTAAACCTACTCCCTTACCATCCTAAAATGGGTTTCCCCTTTACTCCAAGGCCTGATTTGTTTTTTACATTTATTTAACAGACATTTACACAGTTATTACTATTGTTTGAATTATTCTACAAATATTAACTCATGTTATTAATTTAGCAATCCCCTGAGAGAGTTACTAGTTTCATCCTCATTTAATAAAGGAGGAAAGTTGGCCAAATCACACAGCTAGTATGAGAGAGAGAGAGAAAGGAAGGGGGAAGCTGAGTTTCCACCACTGAGAGGTTTAATCCTTATTAAAACATTTACATCAATGTTTCTCAACCCTGGCTTGAAATAAGCATCTGAGGAGTTGAAAATTACTGTATCTGGGGTCCCAGTCCTAGAGGAGATGTTTAATTGATCTGGATTGGAGTCTGGACATCAGTATTTTTCAAAAGTTTTATATGTGATGCCAGTATGTAATTCATACTGAAGAAAATACCTGTTTATGTAAAAGGTCAACAATTATCTTCTCCTAGGTCTGGGCATCCCTGGAGCAACTCACTCCAAAAGTCTCATTGGCTTCTATATAAGGTTCACTAGAAAGCAATTAAGACTTTTAAAATATTTATTAAGACAATCCATTTTGATATATATTTAAGTTATAAATGATACTTGCTGAAACTAGAGTGGACACCATGGCACACAAAACTGTGAATATTCATCATGTGAGAAATGGAGGGCAGCATTAGCAAAGTTATTTAAATTTAAATAACTAAAAATGACCCCATTTTAGCTTCTTATTCTTGCTAAACTAAGAATAAAATTGGATCTTTTTCCATACATAACTTGTACCTGGCCCAGATAAACTTAATAGTAGTAGAATGCTATTCATTTACATATTGTTTGTCTCCAAGGAATAGAAACTGTTTCAAGATTGGTTCTCTCCTTTGTGTCTAGACTCTAAAATGAAGAAAGAAATTATGTCTACCTTTTCATTCTGCCTCCTGCTCTCTTATTCTCATGTCTAATCCCTGAACTTTTGTCCAGTTCTTGGGGGTCCTAGATCTGTTATGCTTTTAGAGAAATATATGGGTAAAAATGTAGGAGTTAAGTTGTGAAGACATCTTAAACATTATAAAGAAAATATTTTGTTTTTAAAAAATCTCCAGTTGCATTGTTTCTGATGAATTAAATCTCCTTTATATTTTGGACGGCTTATGTAGCATAATTAATACCCTCTAGTCCTCCTCCCATTCCTACCTCCAGAATGTCTTTAAATGTTATTATTCCAGTTAAATATAAATTCAGAGATTTGCATGCTCAAGGTTGAGAGAATAAATACTTAAGCCTGCTTGATTTCTAATTTCTCTTTTCTTAGGGGAAATAAAAAGACATTTTCCTGAAATATCAAAATTTAAGTTTTGTTAAAAAATAAGAACTAATCTATGATCAGTAATTATATTCATATTTTGATAAATATAATCCTAATGCCTAAATGTTTCCATTTATTTTATTTTTTTTCCTGTGGTTTTGTTACTGTGTTTTTTTCATTGAGTGTTTTTAAATAAGAGCTTTTTCCTAAATAAAATCAGCAAATACTTATGAAAGTTTCGCTAAGCTCACGTCAGCCTAATGACACCCTGCCATCACTACTCCTTCCTCAGGCCCTTCAAAAATTATTTTCTCTTTTACATAAATACATTGCAATCCTTAGAAGAACATTGATTTATTAATTAAAATGGAAGACATAGCAAATAAAATCTTTCCACATTCTCATTGTTTAAAGTTAGCAAGAATACTTGTTTTATTAATTATACCCTAATTTGAGAAATTGTCACTGATTTGATAATCAGAAAAGGTAAAGTGACATTCACTCCTTTAAATTAGCAATATGTAAATATAGAATTAATGCTTAAAGTTTATAACCTGTCAAGGGGAATGAACCGAGTTGTCTCCACATAGCTGAAAGCAATTCAAAGCTTTGTTGGTATTTTTGACTTGTGAAAGACAGCAGGTATATATCAATATGTGGTTTTGATTGAAAGAAAAACTTAGAAAAACTATATTCTTACTTACTGAAAGATAATGCAATGTAACAAATAGCATTTAGCAATCTTTCTGACATAGCACCAGATTCTGAATGAACTGTTTGATTGATTGTTGAGGCATTTGTTGTTTGCGTGTGATGAAAGAGAATTTGTGAACTAGTGGTATCCAATGATTTTCTGATTTACACCTCCAGGGGCATAGTCAACAATTAGATTGCCCTCTACAAAGTAGTTCTCAATTCAATAATGACTCATTGTTTATGCTTTCTCTAAAGAAGTAAAGATATTCAATTTTCTTTTCTTTTTTCAACCACAGAAATTCCTAACATTGCTATCGAACATCTCAGCAGCCCATTCATTTCTTTCTGTGACCTCTTCTCCTGAGTTGACAATCTCTTCTGGCTCTTGAATTTGTATCATATATGTGATTATAAATACCAAGGATGTTAATAGTTTCGAAAATACAACAATAAGGTGGGAAATCTGCCCAAACTTTATCTACTGAGTGGACTGGCTAGTCCCACATTGAACTGATGAAATAGGCCATTTGTCCCCATATGAAGCTGACCTCTTCACCAGACTCCTATGTAGTTCAATAAACATGTATTGACTTTTTATTATATGCAAGGCACTGTGCTAAGTGGTTAAAGCTCAAAGACGGATGAGTCACTGTTATTACAGAGTCTGTTCTTCTGTAAGCCCAGATAGTTCTTCTCTAAATAGGGTCTCTAAATTCAGTGACTATACTCCCCAGTTTTCTCTGAACAGTCCCCATTTACTTGTGTTGTACCAATATTTATAAGTCCACATTTTACTCTCAGAGAATCTGATTTGATCTATATGTATATGTTTTCCTTTTGCCCTTTGTACTTAGTGACATCAGACACCATCACAAAGAAAATGATGTTAATATTAATAAAAGCCTAGAATGTGGCTCTTAGTAGTTGTTTGCTTGTTTGTTGTTGTTGTTTTAAGAGACAAGGTATCACTCTGTTGCTCAAGCTGGAGTGCAGAAGCGTGATCATAGCTCACTGGCCTTGAACTGCTGGGCTCAAGCAGTCTTTCTGCTTAAGCCTCCCAAGTAGCTGGGACTACAGGCATAAGCCACCATGTCCAGCTAACTTTGCTTTTATTTTTTGTAGAGACAATGTCTCAATATGTTGCCCCGGCAGGTCTCGAACTTCTGGCCTCAAGCAATCCTCCTGCCTTAGCCTCCTAAAGGGCTGGGATTACAGGTGTGAGCCACTGCACCTGGCTCTTAGTAGATATCGACTTACATTCAACAATGGCTTGATGCTGAAAAATAAATTTTAATTTTTTAAGTTTTTATTTTGAAATTATTCAGACATATTAAAAAATTACAAAAATAGTTCAAAAAAGTCCTATTTCCACCTGCAACCACACTCCTCAAATGTTAACATTTTATATAACCACAGTAAAATGATAGAAACCAGAAGGCTAATATTGATACAATAATTTCTAATCTGTAGATTATACTTAAATTTTGCAAACTGTTTCACTGATGTCCTTTTCCTGGTCGAGGATCCAAAAAGGATTGAAATGTGTTTACTCATAAATTCTTCAGTCTCCGTTAGTCCAGAAAAGCTCCTCAAACTTTCTTTTCTTTCAAGATATTGACACTTGAAGAGTACTGACAAGTTATTTTGTAGAATATTTCTCAGTTTCAGATTGTCTGATATTTTTAATGATTTCATTGGATTGTGTATTTTTAGCAATAATATCATAAAAGAGATATAGTATGCTCACTGCATCGTATCAGGATATGTTAATAGAACTCCTTAAATTATACCACTAAGGCAAATTTTTACTTTCTATTTTCTAGTGACATATGTACACGTATTATTTTTTAAAGTTTGTGTAATAAAACTATGACACTGCTCTTATTTTTGTTAGTTTTATAAATCAAAGATTCATACTTCCCTTCTAGGAGGAGTTGACTTTGAGGACAGCTAATCCACTTACAAATTAAATATACCTGCATAAACTAAAGTGGTGAGCTCTGATGTTAGAAATCTCTTTGCAAGGACTGTTTTATCTAAAAATTTGCCTGAACAAATATCCAGAGAAGTACTTCCTACACTTGCTCTCAATACATACATGACACTGATGAGTTAATGAAGTAAAGCAGTTTTGGAATATTAGTCAAAAATTTATTTAGCATTTAAATCTGTGTTAAGGATAAATAAGAATGGAGGCTTTTTCCTAGAGTCCAATAATATGCCTAATCGATAAACATTGCCCTCTTAAAAAAAAAAAAAAAAAAAAGGTTTTTTTTCTTTCCTTAGGGATTTATTCTTGAAAGTCAACTTTTTGGAATATTCAATTCTTCATGTGTATAAATGACTCATTTATTAGACTAGTTTACATCCTTAAAAAGATTATGAAAGAAACACTGTCTAGAATGTCTGCAACTTTTTGTTGACCCAATAAGAATAATTTAATATACCACTCAACATTAAATTAACTCAATGCTATAGCACAAAATAAGTTATATATTCAATTGTTGGGATGGAAGTATTTTTATCTTCTCAAAGACCTGTAACACTTCATTCAAAAAAATGTGATAACTTATAAAATGTTATTTAGGTAACAAGTTTTTAAAGCTGTAAAGGGAAAATGAATAAATACTTTTCATCTATAGATTCATAGAAAATATTATGACTACTGAAAAATGTTTGTGGAGATTTTATTTAACCATGGTTTTAAAAGAAAATATACTTTTTTTACTAAAAAATAATCAAATGATAAAACTCTACTTCATGTATTTTTATAGCAAGCTGCTTTAATATTACTGAGTTTCCATTTATTGTAAATTAAGGGAAAAGCTGGGCACATAGTTAGCAAAGCATGGGCATATGTGCAGTTGTGAGAGAGGAGATGGATTAATCTGTGTGATTATATAGTCTCCCTTTGTACTTTGGTTCTCATACCCCATGTGTGCATAGGATGATGAACTGGAGAAAAAAAATCTTGTATACACACTGCCTTAAAAAAACTGTTAAAGCTTCTGTAAAATACAAATATTACAAATTTTAAAATAAACATTAAAGCAATTTTTATTTTACCAAAACACAAATAGATAATTCTAATGACTTTATTCAACTTAATTTGTACCAAAAGAAACATTAAAATTGGGGCCATATGTTCATGGCATGGGATAATCAGTTAAGAATAAAGTAGTAGGAGGTTCTGATTTGTCACAACTTAATTATACGTTCTTGTAACTACAGAGATTCAGAATTTCCAGTCCTGCTTTTTTTGATATTTTTAAATTAACAACAACAGACCAAATTACTCAAACTTTTGGTTATATTAAATTCAAGCATGATCCTATAGAAACAGCATAAGGAGCATAGTTTTATACTGACATGGCTACCAGTTGCTAGTAGTAACAGTTATTACATTACACATATTCTTTTTTGTAATATGTTAAACACTCCATCTTTGATTTCTACCTAAATTTGCATACTAAATTAATAGTGAAAACTATATTTATAATTGTAAATGATTTAAATTCTCTGAAACTCAGTGTCTCATCTTCTAAAGTAGACATAGAAATACTTAGAAATTTATTTGAAAAATTAAATAAAATAATGTAAAACTACCTCTCACTTTGTGTCATATATAATAGAAGTGTCTTTGCTTTTTTCTTTTTTTAGTTACAGTGTGTCAGTAATATTTCATCTTCATTGTCTTTTTCTGATAATTTCACTGGGTCCAAATTCATATTCATTATAACAGTCTGGAATATCTTTGACCTTTATCATTCAGGCTATTTTATTTCTGTTTATTAGAGAGCTCTACAAACTATTATTCACAAATCATTATTTCTGACACCATTCTCTGAGGTGTGAGCATCTGCTAGCTGCTAACAGAGGGTGCAGCTGTTGTTCAGAGACCGTCTGTGTTGTGTTGCCAAGCAACTGCTGCAAACCAAATCCCGGGGCAGGTTGCTTGCCCGGGCGCACCTGCCTGCCGACCCAGCTATTTATTTAATTAAAAATCTGTTCCTGCACAACAGCTTGGACGGAAAGGCAACAGCAGCAATCGATTACAACTATATTAAATGACCTACCCATATTGTTTCATTGACTATTCATTGCAAACCAAAGGTGTCTCTGACCACCCTGACTTATTCTTAATGACTTTGCCAAAAGTGTGTAAGAGCAAAGAATAGATGGATTCTATTTGCATGTCAGAGAAACTGAAAGCAATCTGTCAGGAGCATTGTTTCATGTAATAAAGTGTGCCAAAAAAAATGTTTCAGCAACAAACAAGCTTCTAACAAGAGGACACTGCATTTTTTATGTACAACAGAGAAAAGAGTTTAAAATATGTATTTACTATTAATTGGGAATTTGAAATATCAGCGTTTTATAGTATAAGTTGCTTTCTTTTCCTTCTTTTAATTAAGAAAAACAGATTACCACGTCAGGTGCATCAGAGTTCACTCATGATATTACACTGGTTTTCTATTCCCATTCTGTTCTGCCCATTTTAAAAACTGACAGAGGCTCTTTTATGTCAACCAGATGATATTAGAAATAAAACTGTCAAGAATTAATACCAGTCACTGAAATTTCTTTTAAAAGCCAGGGGGAGACTATACAATGCTTATATACATGTCAACAGTGTTCTGTCCTTTGAAACTCATTTCAGCTTCTTTTCCCTCTTACAAACAACCAGATCTAATAACAATTTCAAGGAAAAAAAAATAAAAATTCTTGGTCGTGATTACATGACAGTTTTATTTTTAATATCTTGAGGTAAAGACTTTAAAGTCGGACTCCAATAACAGAAGTATTTCCATTTTTTATAACTATTAGATTTAATAAATGTTTGTTATATCACCAAGAACAGCACAAATTATTATTTAAAAGCCTAGAATTAATTTTGTTTGCATGATGTATCAAATTGCCCATACAAAAGTGTCTTGTTCGCAGAAATGGTACTAAATAAAATACAAACATGATACTAAGGGGAGCTCACATTTTAAAAATATAATAGAATGTTTTTTAACATTATGTATGCCTGTCTATGTGTATGATTTTAAACTGAGAATGTTTTAAAGTTAAAATTGGGTTAAAAAATTCTGCCAGAATATCAGTGTTCTTCCTGCTTTAATGCATTTTTTATTTCACTCACTTACACAACTCACAGGCTTCTGTTTTCAGAAAGAAAACATGCGGCGGGGCGCGGTGGCTCACGCCTATAATCCCAGCACTTTGGGAGGCCGAGGAGGGCGGATCACGAGGTCAGGAAATCGAGATCATCCTGGCTAACATGGTGAAACCCCGTCTCTACTAAAAATACAAAAAAATTATCCGGGCGTGGTGGCAAGCGCCTGTAGTCCCAGCTACTCGGGAGGCTGAGGCAGGAGAATGGCGTGAACCCAGGAGGCGGAGCTTGCAGTGAGCCGAGATGGCGCCACTGTACTCCAGGCTGGGTGACAGAGCAAGACTCCATTTCAAAAAAAGAAAAATAAAACATGCTGCTTGCCCATGCCATATTATATTAATATTTTCATTGTTGAGATAAATATATCTATTGATTATAGACAATGCTTAATCTTAATAGGTATCTCATCACGATAAGGCATTGAAATTTCACAATATCTACTTCAAATGAAAATTTCAAAGGAAGATTTGCTACAAACCTGCATGGTTTAATCTTCATTTATTTCTACAAATTGTTGTACTAGTCAGTGATCTATTTTTGTGGATGCTAACATCAACCAGTTATAAACAGTCCTCTATATTATGCCTAATTATAGTATTTCTTTCTTTTTTCTCTGCATTCCTTTTCCTTATAATGAAACAACACGTACTGTTCTCTTGGGATCTTTTGTATTTCTGTGGGATCATTGTCATATCACCTTTGTTGTTTCTGATTGTGCTTATTTGGATCTTTTCTCTTTTTCTTTTTTTCCTATTTTTTTTTTGAATCCATCTTGTTCATCCTTCCAAAAAACCAACTTTTGGTTTGATGATTCTTTGTATGGATTTTGGGGTCTCAATTTCATTCACTTATGCTCAGATTTCATTTATATCTTGTCTTTTTTTTTTTTTTTGAGATGGAGTCTCGCTCTGTTGCCCAGGCTGGAGTGCGGTGGCACAATCTCGGCTCACTGCAAGCTCTGCCTCCCGGGTTCACGCCATTCTCCTGCCTCAGCCTCCCGAGTAGCTGGGACCACAGGTGCCCACCACCACGACCCGCTAATTTTTTGTATTTTTAGTAGACAGGGTTTCACTGTGTTAACCAGGATGGTCTCGATCTCCTGACCTCGTGATCCGCCCATCTCTTCCTCCCAAAGTGCTGGGATTACAGGCATGAGCCACCGCGCCAGCCTCATTTATGTCTTTTCTATTGCAAATGTTGGGGTTAGTTCTTGTTTTTCTCCTTCCTCTAGGTGTTACAGTAGATTGTTAATTTGAAAACTTTCTAACTTCTTGAGCTAGGTGTTCAGTGCTATAAAATTTCCTCTTAATAGTACTTTTGTTGCCTGCCAGAGATTTTGGTACGTTGTGTCTCTGTTTTCTTTTCTCTCTTTTTTTTAACATTTATTTTAGGTTCCAGGGTACATGTGCAGGTTTGTTATATAGGTAAACTTGTGTCACGGAGTTTTGTTGTACAGATGATTTCATCACCTAAGTATTAAGCCTAATACCCATTAGTTATTTTTCCTGATCATCTCCCTTCTCTCACCTTCCAATAGTCCTTAGTGTCTGTTGTTCCCCTTTATGTGTCCATGTGTTCTCATCATTTAGCTCTCACTTACAAGTGAGAACATGTAATATTTGGTTTTCTGTTCCTGTGTTAGTATGCTAAGGATAATGGTCTCCAGTTCCATCCATGTTTTTGAAAAGGACATGATCTTGTTCTTTTTTGTGGCTGCATAGTATTCCATAGTGTCTGTGTACAACATTTTCTTTATCCAGTCTACCATTGATGGGCATTTAAGCTTATTCCATGTCTTTGCTATTGTGAATAGTGCTGCAATGAACATACATGTGCATGTATCTTTATGATGGAACAATGTATATTCCTTTGAGCATATAGCCAGTAATGGGATTGCTGGGTTGAATGGTAGTTCTGTTTTTAGATATTTGGGGAATCTCCACACTGTTTTCCACAATAATTGAGCTAATTTACACTCCAGCCAACAGTGTATAAGCATTCATTTTTCTCTGCAACACCTGTTTTTTGTTGTTGTTGTTGCTGTTTCTGTTTTCATTTATTTTAAAAAACTTCTTTATTTCTGCTTTTATTTCCTTGTTTACCCAAAAGTCATTCAGGAGCAAATTGTTTAATTTCCATGTAATTGTGGATTTTGAGAGATATTTTTGGTATTAATTTCTACTGCTTTTTCACTGTGGTCTGAGACTATGGTTGGTAAGATTTCAATTTTTTTTTTTTTTAGCTTATTTAGACTTGCTTTGTGGCCAAGCCTTAGTTGATCTCAGCGTATGTTCCAATGGCAGATGAGAAGAAATTACATTCTGTGGTTGACAGGTGGAATATTGTATAGATGTCTACTAGGTCCAATTGGTCAAGTGTCAAATTTAAGTCCAGAATTTTTGTCAGTTTTCTGCTTAGATGATCTGTCTAACACTATTAGTGGGGTGTTGAACTCTCCCCATATTATTGTGTGGCTGTCTAAGTCTTTTTATAGGTCTAGAAGAACTTGTTTTATGAATCTGGGTGCTCCAATGTTGAACGCATATGTATTTATGATAGTTAAGTCTTCTTGTTGAATTGAATCCTTTATTATTGTATAATATCCTTATTTGGACTTTTTCACTGTTGTTGGTTTAAAGTCTATTTTATCTGATTTAAGAATAGTGACCCCTGCTCATTTTTTATTTCCATTTTTGTGACAGATCTTTCTCCAACCCTTTATTTTGAGTCTACGGATGTTGTTACTTGTGAAATGGGTCTCTTGAAGACAATAGAAGGATAGGTCTTGTTGTTTTATCCAACTTGCTACTCTGTGTCTTTTGTTTTTTGGTTTTCTTTTTTGTTTTTTTGAAACAGGGTGTCAATGTCACCCAGGCTAAAGTGCAGTGGTACAATCATAGCTCACTGTAGTCTCAATCTCATGGGCAAAAGCAATCCTTCTGCTTCAGTCTTCCAAGTAGCTGTGATAACAGGTATGTGCCCCCATGCCTGGCTCTTTTTTAAACTTTTGGTACAGATGATGAGGATTCATTATTTTGCTCAGGCTGGTCTTGAACTCCTGAGCTCAAGTGATCCTCCCACCTCAGCCTCCCAAAGTGTTGAGTTTGCAGGCATGAGCCAACACAGCTAGCCTCTGTGTCTTTTGGAGCGGAGGTGGGGGCATTTATACCATTTATGTTCAAGATGAATATTGATATGTGAGGTTTTGATCCTATTGTCAAGTTACTAGAGGGTTGCTTTGCAGTTCCTATTGTGGGGTTGCTTTATGGAATCTGTGGGATATGTACTTATATGTGTTTTTGTGATAGCAGGTATCATTCTGTTATTTCCATGTTTAGAACTCCCTTAAGGATCTCTTATAAGGCTGGTCTAGTGGTAACAAATTCCCTTAGCACTTGCTTGTCTGGAAAAGTTTGCATTTCTCCTTCACTCATGAAGCTTAAATTGGCAGAATGTAAAATTTGTGGTTGGACTTTCCTTTCTTTAATAATGCTGAAAACAGGTCCAACCTCTCCTGGCTTGTAAGATTTCTACTGAGAAATCCACTGTTACCCTGATAGAGTTCTCTTTGTACATGATCTAACCTTTTTCCCATAGCTGCCTTTAAGATTTTTTTTTGTTATCATTGACCTTGGACAGTCTGGTGACTATATGTCATGGTGATATTCATTTTGTATAGTATCTTGCAGGTGTTCTCTGATTTCTTGTATCTGGATGTCTACTCCTGCAGCAAAATTAGGGAAATTTTCTTGAATGATTCTCTCAAATATGTTTTCCAGGTTGTTTACTTCTCTGCACAAAAACTAGAAAATCTAGAGGGAATGGAAAACTCCTGGGAACACACAACCTACAAAGATTAAAATAGGAAGAAATTGCAACCCAAAAGAGACCAATATCCAGTTCCAAACTTGAATCAGAAAAAAACAACCAACCAAAAAAAGGCCCTGGGCCAAATGGATTCACAGCCAAATTCTACTGGGCATACAAAGAAGAGCTAGTACCAATTATAATGAAGCTATTCCAAAAATTCTAGGAAGAAGGACTTCTCCCTAATTCATCCTATGAATCCAGCATCACCGTGATACTAAAACCTGGTAATGACACAAGGGAAAAAGAAAACGACATGCCAATATCTCTGATTAAAATAAACACAAAAATCCCCAACAAAATACTAGGAAACCAAATTCAGCAGCACATCAAAGAGTTGATTCATCATGAACAAATAGGCTTTATTCTTAGGACATAAGGTTGCTTCAACATATGCAAATCAATAAATGTGATTCACCACATAAACAGAGTTAAAAACAAAAACTATATGATTATCTCAATAGATATGGAAAAGTTTTTGAAAAAATATTATGTATCCTTTCATGATAGAAACCCTGAAGAAACTAGGCATCAAAGGAACATACCTCAACAAAATAAGAGCTATCTGTAAAAAGCCCACAGCCAACATTATACTGAACAGGCAAATGCTGAAAATATTCCATTTAAGAATAGGAACAAGGCCAGGTGCAGTGGCTCATGCCTGTAATCCCAGTACTTCGGGAGGCCGAGGGAGGTGGATCACAAGATCAGGAGATAGAGACCATCCTGGCTAACATGGTGAAACCCCCTCTCTACTAAAAAAAAAAAAAAAAAAAAAAAAAAAAAAAAAAAAAATTAGCCGGGCATGGCGGCGTGTGCCTGTAATCCCAGCTACTCAGGAGGCTGAGGCAGGAGGATGGCATGAACCCAGGAGGCACAGCTTACAGTGAGCCAAGATCGTGCCACTGCACTCCAGCCTGGGCGACAGAATGAGATCCTGTCTCAAAAAAAAAAAAAAAAAAAAAAGGAACAAGACAAGAATTCCCATTCTCACCACTCTTATTTATTCAACATAGTACTAAAAGTCTTAGCCAGAGAAATCAGGCAATAGAAAGAAATAAAAGGCATCTAAATAGGAAAAGAAGAAGTCAAATCTCTCTTCATGGACAATATGATTCTATACCTAGAAAACCCTAAAGATGCCACCAAATGGCTTGTAGAACTGATAGACAACTTCAGTAAAGTTTCAGGATACCAAATCAATGTGCAAAACTCAGTAGCATTTCTATACACCAATAACGTTCAAGATGAGAGCCACATCAAGAACACAATCTCATTTACAATAGCCACAATAAAATAATACAATAATATACCTAGGAAGACATCTAACTAAGGAAGTGAAAGATCTCTACAAGAACTATAAAACACTACTGAAAGAAATAATAGATGACACACAAAAAAATGGAAAAACATCCCATGCTATGGACTGGAAGAATCAGTAATGTTAAAATGGCCATACTGCCCAAAGGAATCTACAGATTCAGCACTATTCCTATCAAACTATCAATGTCATTTCTCACAGAATTAGAAAGAGACTATTCTAAAGTTCCTATGGAACCAAAGAAGAGCCTAAATAGTCAAAGCAATCCTAAGAAAGAAGAACAACACTAGAGGCATCACTTTGTTTGACTTCAAATTATACTATAAGGCTATGGTAACCAAAACAGCATGGTACAGGTACAAAAACAGACATATAGACCAATAAAACAGAATAGAGAACCCGGAAATAAAGCCACACACCTACAGTCATCTGATCTTTGATGAAGTGAACAAAAAAATCGATGGAGAAAGGACTCCCTATTCAATAAATGGGATCGCTGGCTAGCCACATGAGAGAGAATGAAACTGGACTCCAACCTTTCGCCATATGCAAAAATTAACTCAAGAGGAATTAAAGATTTAAACGTAAGACCTCAAAGTGTGAGAATCCTAGAAGAACACCTAGGAAACACCATACTGGACATCAGCTTTGGCAAAGAATTTTTGACTAGAAATTGACAAGTGAGGCCCCATTAAACTAAAGAGCTTCTGCAAAGCAAAAGAAACTATTAACAGAATACACAGACAAACTACAGAATGGAAGAAAATATTTGCAAACTATGCATCTGACAAAGGTTTAATATACAGAATCTACAAAGAATTTAAGCAACTCAACAAGCAAAAACCAAATAACCCCGTTTAAAAATGGGCAAAAGACATGAACAGATACTTCTCTAAAGAAAACATATAAGCAGCCAACAAACATGTGAAAAAATATTCAACATCACTAATTATCGAGAAATGAAAATCAAAGCTACAATGAGATACCATCCCACATCAGTCAGACTGGCTATTATTAAAAAGTCAAAAAACAGCAGATGCTGGTGAGGCTGCAGAGAAAAGCGAATGCTTATACTCTGTTGATGGAAACGTAAATGGGTGAAGCCCCTTTGGAGATTTCTTGAAGAGCTTACATTAGAACTACCATTCAACCCAGCAATCTCTTACTGGTGACATACCCAAAGGAAAATAAATTGTTCTACCAAAAAGACACATGGACTCATATGTTCATTGTAGCACTATTCACAATAGTAAAGGCATGGAATCAACTTAGGTGTACAGCAACTGTGATTGGACAAAGAAAATGAGGTACGTATACACCATGGAATGCTATGCAGTCATAAGAAAATAAAATCACGTCCTTTGCAGCAACATCAGTGCAGCTGGAGGCCGTTATCCTAAGCAAATTACTGCAGGAACAGAAAGCCAAATACTACCTGTTCTCACTTATAAGTGGGAGCTCAATATTGGGTACACATGGACATAAAGATGGCAACAGTAGACACTGGGGACTACTAGAAGGAGGAAGCAGGGAGGGGGCCAAGGGTTGCAAAACTACCTATTGGGTACTATGATCAGTATCTAGGTGACAGGATCAATTGTTCCCCAAACCTCAGCATCATACAGTATACCCATGTAACAAACTGGCACGTGTATCCCTGAATCTAAAATACAAGTTGGAATTATTTAAAAACAAACACACACATACCATGAATCTTCTATTGAATGTAATTTGGGGCCCAGAAGTAATTTTAAATCTATAGCAGTTACATTTTCCTTTAATCCAGATTGGTGATTCTTAATCGTACAAAGAAATAATATTTGATCAGATTTTTTTTCCTTTTTAACATGAACAGACCAGTGATAGAACTGTAATATTCATGTAAAATTTTTGTTCTCATGTCATTTCCAAGCTTTAATATCTTTTTTCTGCTTCAGTATGCCTATTTCAGAACCAACTTATTGTTCAAAGCCCAACTAAATATTATCTCATTTGTCAAATCATAACTTCTCTTGTATGTTGTGATTGTCCCCCTCCATCTAGTATTTAATGTTTATATTCATATATCTTGATTCCTTGAAAGTATTGATTAATTATTGATTAAAAATTATACCACAGAGTCATACGTTCAACCAGGATAACTATAAGCCAGGATTGTGTTGAAAATAAAATGGTAGATTTCTTTGTAACATCAAATATTTTAAAACTATAACAGGAATTATTTGTTAATTTGGGATAGGGAGAGAAAAAATATTAATAGTAGAAATTACAAAAAATAAGGAGGTCACATTTTGTGTCTGGAAGTATTACTGTGCTACTAATTATATTTCTAAAATCTATATGTCTTCTGGACAAATTATCCTGGGTGATTTAGAAGTCCTTAAAACTTAACAAACCTGAATGTGAAATCTGTCTCCAAACCTACTCCTCTATGGTCAGCCTCAAGTTTAGCACCCTACACCTAGATACTTATTCCAGAATATCTGGAAATTATTTGTATCACTTTTATTTTATCCTACAGATTGTATTTATGTATATAAAAAAGTTACTGCCCCTCATTAACACCTGCTGTCCATCTTTATTATCAAATAATTATAATTGCCTCCTAGCAGTCTCCCTGTTTACAGTCTTGACCATCTCCACTGACTGTACTGTTGCTAGACAGATGTCTCTAAAACACACACCTGGTCAAGTTACTTGCCTGCCTGCACTTCAATGGCTTTTTTTTTTTTTTTTTAAGCGGAGTTTCACTCTTATTGCCCAGACTGGAGTGCAACGGCAGGATCTCAGCTCACCACAACCTCCGCCTCCTGGGTTCAAGTGATTCTCCTGCCTCAGCATCCCGATTAGCTGGGATTACAGACATGCACCACCACGCTCAGCTAGTTTTGTATTTGTAGTAGAGACTGGGTTTCTCCATGTTGGTCAGGCTGGTCTCAAACTCCCGACCTCAGGTGATCCGCCCACCTCGACCTCCCAAAGTGCTGTGATTACAGGCATGAGCCACCGTGCCCAGGCTTCCAATGGCTTCTTATTCCCTACATATGAAGTGGAAAGGGCTTATCATGTAAAGGATTAATATTTTATAAGAATGTGGAATTTACTTTCTTATCTCCTACTTCCACCTCCCACATTCTGGAGCCTGACATACACAAACACTAATATAAAAGGCAGCCTTGTGTAAGACCTTGGCTAGCTATGGGCAACCTTTTCACATAATTTACAAAACATATATTAACAGGAGATTAATCTTCCCAGTGTGAATAGTATGATTTTATTTTTTTATATGTCATCTAGGTCCTTAACAACCATAGAGGTTTCTGTTCCTTCAGACCTCATCCTGAGGAACCAAAACCCCATGGGCATCACTCCCTTGTCATTCTTCCCAGGGAACTGAATCAAGTAGTGATTTATTGCCAACCCAGGCTGAAGGCAGAGTATTAGATTTATAGGGTGAGGAAGAGGCAAGAAAGAAAGCGGTTGGAGTATGGAACTCTCTGCCTTTTGCAGATTCTCTTTCCAGCAGGGATCAGTTTGATATCATAGCAAAAGCTGCTCTCAAATCTCCAACATTTTGGATTCAATAAGGTTTGAATTACATTTTTTGCACCTAAAGTTAAAAAGGAAAATAATTTTTTTAAACCCCTGATTTTTGCATTCTTCAGTATTTTTATTATGTGCTTATTGAGTTAACAATAAGATGTTTTCTTTATAAAGTGTGCCAGCTATTTCTTACACAGTAGGGTTGTAGTGTCAGAGAGATATATAATGATGGAGTGTGCTTGTAAGTATATATCATAATCTCTTTTCTACAGCTAAATTCTGTGATAGACTGCAGGGTCAAAGACTTACAACACCTGATCGCCACTCTCAAGGAATTCACAGCCTGAGAGATGTTATTTTAGAAAACAAACAATTACAATGCCCTGTGATAATTGTTATGGTGGAGACTGGAGGTACACAGAAGGCTGATGTTTGATCTGAGACTTCAGTGAAAGGATGTGCAGGAGTTTTTCTGATGGAAGAAAATGTTAAGGCCATTTCTACCAATGGAAGTTGAGTTCAAGAAGACATGGAGGTGTTAAATAATGTGGTTTATGAGAAGCGAGTAGGAGGCATTATCTATGGCACTGAGTGTGAGAATATAGGCTTGAGATCACGTAGAGATTGGACTCCTTGCTTCTGTTACCTATGGTGACTCTGAAAACTTCACTTTTTCTTTCTACGCTTCTGTTTTCTCTGCAGCAAAATAAAGATTAAATAATAATATCTCTTTCATGGAGTTGTGTGAATTTTCTTATTATGTATGTAAAGTTCTTAGCACAGTACCTAGCAGCGTTTATCAACGTACCATTTACTAAATAATAATAGTAGTTCAGTATCATTGAATGACAGGAAATATAGAAATAAGTGATGGAATATGTCTGAATTTTACATGGCTAGATCAAAAGTGGCCCTATGCTGTGCCTAAAAGTAACTACTGGGTTCTTAAATCATACTAAAATATTTTTGTACTTTTGTCTTACAATGGAATATCATGGATTTTGAGAATTTCCCCTGATATCTAAAAGAAACAAATACCTGAAAGAAAATAAGCCTCAAAGAAAAACCTGAAAAAAGACATCTTTTATACAATGTAGTAAAGCATATTTATACAAATGACTCAGAGAAATGTATTTGTAAGGAAAGTCTGTACTATAAAGAGACCTTAGGGTAAGTAAACAAGAAAATGATAATATAACAATTCCCCTTTCACCATATGTTATTCTGTGCCTAACATAAAAATCAATAAGAAAGGAACACATGCAACTTTATAGCCTTCATGTGATATGCTATTGATGTTGATTTTAAAATTCAGAGCAACACATGAATGGAGAGTGTCACTTACTTATATGTCATTACTACTATCCATCAGGACAGAAAATACACTAGTCTCTGTCATTTCAATATGTGACCCTCTATTTCATGTGACATACAATTCACTTTCAAATTTCAAACATTGGACCTTTTGTTACATTTACATGAGGATTTTTCTGTCCTTCCACTTTCTGTTGCTTTTATTTGTATTTAATCTATTCTCCCTGGCCCCCACCTCAAGATGCATGAATATTATTAACAAACTTAAATAAATTTAGCAGATTACATCTTTTTCTTCAGAAATATATATGAGAATTGCCACTTGTTTGGAGATTCTTGAAGTGTACTACTATAGGAAATGAATGATTTTTATTTCCAGTTTGGCCATTAAATGACATTAAGCAACCATTTAGGCCATATTGGTTTCAGTTTCCACTTCAAGAAAATAGTCAGTTAAATAATCCATCCCAGAGCTAAGGGTTTTTGCATGTCATGATTTTATTCATAAGGAGGCAAATATGTTCTGGTAAAGCACAGGGTGTAACTTAACACCATTGAAAAACCAACAGAAGTATCAGTATTCTTTGAAAGAGATATATCAGTTATATCCCTTTTATATCAGAATTATTTCATTAATTCTAAGTAAACTTAGAACTTCTGTACAATTCCTAAGCAATTTTAGAATTAATGGAATACACAAAAAATTGTACAGAAACTTCTTTGAGGGATGCATCATGATATTATTTTGGTTACTCTGAATGACACTAAAAGGCAAGCTCTTGCTTAGCCAGAAGTTTGTAAATCCTAATATTTCAAGACAAGTGAAGAGCTCGAATGATTCAGAACAACTCTGGAATGAACATTTAAAGTTTTTCAGCCTCTCATTACAAGTTTCCCGTCTTTAGTAAACATATCCTAATTTTTATCTGGGAAACACCCTGTTCTCTACACTCAGTCCAAATGTTTCTCAAAGGAGTGATCTCTAATCTTCTGTCAAAACACCACCATATTCCACTGGTCCTTGGGATTAATTCAGGTTGGTATCCGACCTACACAATCAAATCAGAGTAAATTCAGGACCTTTATTAAAACAATGGAAAAAAAAGCCACTACTTGTCCATAGGAGAGGGGCATTGAATAACAAGGAGCAGAAACTGCCAAAGACACCCACCCTGTGTCTGAGAATGGCGCTCACTCAGAGGAAACAGAACCCAAGACAGAGCGCAAATGTGAGCTCTTCAACCCCACATGAAGCTTTACCTATGAACATTTCAGTCATGTAAGCCAATTTTCCTTTTTTCCTTAAGTCAGTTTGAACTGGGGCTTCTGTCACTTTCTTTTTTTTTTTTTGAGACGGAGTCTAGCTCTGTCGCCCAGACTGGAGTGCAGTGGCAGGATCTTGGCTCACTGCAAGCTCCGCCTCCCGGGTTCACGCCATTCTCCTGCCTCAGCCTCCCCAGTAGCTGGTACTACAGGCGCCCGCCACCACGCCCGGCTAATTTTTTGTATTTTTAGTAGAGATGGGGTTTCACCATGTTAGCCAGGATGGTCTAGATCTCCTGACCTAGTGATCCACCGGCTTTGGCCTCCCAAAGTGCTGGAATTACAGGTGTGAGCCACCGCGCCGGCTTCTGTCACTTTCAAGCAAAAAATACGTAATTATCACAAACTCAGAACATACGTCAACTACTTAGTGTTCAGTTTTAGTTGGAAGAGCTACCATTATGGTACATTCGGTAACTTCGGCCAATATAAGGTTTGCTAAGAGTGTACTACTGATATTTGCATTCATTCAGATGAGTAGTTTAATAAGCTTTCTTACATATTCTGAGAGAATAAAGTACCATCAAAGGAAATAACTTAGGAATTTCTTTTACCTCTTTACAAAGTGAGTATGTAATAAAGGAGTCCAGAATCACTAACTGATCTGTCAAAAAGTTCCTCAGTTCTATAAGAAAATTGAAAAACAAATACATGGTAAATGTAATTTATTTATTTCCTTATTTACACATTGTATCCATTTTACATTTTTAAATATCCACAGAATTTTATGTTGCAATCAATTCAATACAAGATGCCATTATTTACACCAGCACTGTCCAGTACAGTAGCACATATGGCTATTGAAATTTAAATTGATTTCCATCAATTTAAATAAAATCAATTTAAAAATTAAAAATTTACTTCTTCAGTCTCACTAGCCACATTTCAAAGGCTCAATGGCCACATATGGCTAGTATTTACCATATAGACAGTACATACCAAAGAAATGTTCATTGTGTGCCACTAGCCTAAACAACAGAGTTCAGTGAAAAGCTAAACAAAATTATTCTTTTTTCCCAAGAAAGGTATATGGAGTAGGCTATTCACTAATGGATTTGCAATTATAATAGAGGATAATAAATTACAGGAAGTAGACAGCATGAGAACATAATCTGAATTGTCAAAAATGGCTTTCCTAAGGAAAGGGTATGATATACAAGTTGAAAGATACAAAAGGACTATCTAGAAGAAGAATCTATTTTAATGTGTTAGATGTATTATTATATTTTAAGGAAGTTGAGAGTAAAATGGAGAGAAAAAACATCAAGAAAAATATATGGGTTGATTGCTTTTCCATTTTTTTAACTTTTGTAATGGAATATTTGAAAGATAATAAAAATGTGACAAATGGACAACATAAAATATAAGAAGAAAACAAAACACTCATGTGTAAAAACACAGACAAAATGTAATTTGAATATTATCAAGAATCACCAAATTTCAATCTCCAGCTTTCCCACAAAAGATACCACTTTTAAAAATTTTTTAAGATTCCTTTGTTTTGCATTATAGATTTACTAAGAATGTAAGTATTTCTTTAAAAATTTTTTAAATTTATAGTTTATCTCCTGCGATTTTGTATTCAAAATGTTCTAAAATTCATTTATATTGAGATATATAGTTATAGTTTATTCATTGTCACTGTTTTAGACTCCCTGTATAAACATACCCAATTTTATTAATCTTTTTTTTTTAGTAAACGTTTGTATTCTTTTCGGGTTTTTTGTTGTTACAAACAATGCTTCTGTGAACATTTTTACACCTGCACCTGCATTCCTCTATGGTGCATACTTCTGAGTGAAGTTCATAGGCTATAGACATGTTCAATTAATAAGATAATAACAAATTATTTTGCAAAGTTGTTTCACCAGTTTACTCTTCCATCAGCAGTGTATGAGATGTCCTGTTGTTTTGAATTTTTGCCAGTCTAGCATGGTATAAATAATACATCACTGTCTAATTACTGAGATTGTCCATTAATCAACCTGTCTTTGGTAGTTCTTGTTTTCTCTTCTAGAAAATGTCTGTAAACTTCTTTTGCCAATTTCCTATTGGGTTATATTTTTCTTTATAGATTTGTAGGCATTTTATTCATTCTGAATATTAACTTTTTTTTATTGTCTTATCATTATTTTTATTAGTTATAATTGTCATGTAAAATAGCTACAATTATACAAATCAGTATTTTTTTTTGAAATGTGATGATTTTAAGCAATTCTAAGGGCCACATTTTCTTTTTTTTTTTCTTTTTTTTATTATTATTATTATACTTTAGGCTCTATGGTACATGTGCGCAACATGCAGGTAAGTTGCATATGTATACATGTGCCATGCTGGTGCGCTGCACCCACCAACTCGTCATCTAGCATTAGGTATATCTCCCAATGCTATCCCTCCCCCCTCCCCCCACCCCACAACAGTCCCCGAAGTGTGATGTTCCCCTTCCTGTGTCCATGTGTTCTCATTGTTCAATTCCCACCTATGAGTGAGAATATGCGGTGTTTGGTTTTTTGTTCTTGCGATAGTTTACTGAGAATGATGATTTCCAGTTTCATCCATGTCCCTACAAAGGACATGAACTCATCATTTTTTATGGCCGCATAGTATTCCATGGTGTATATGTGCCACATTTTCTTAATCCAGTCTATCATTGTTGGACATTTGGGTTGGTTCCAAGTCTTTGCTATTGTGAGTAATGCCGCAATAAACATACGTGTACATGTGTCTTTATAGCAGCATGATTTATAGTCCTTTGGGTATATACCCAGTAATGGGATGGCTGGGTCAAATGGAATTTCTAGTTCTAGATCCCTGAGGAATCGCCACACTGACTTCCACAAGGGTTGAACTAGTTTACAGTCCCACCAACAGTGTAAAAGTGTTCCTATTTCTCCACATCCTCTCCAGCACCTGTTGTTTCCTGACTTTTTAATGATTGCCATTCTAACTGGTGTGAGATGGTATCTCATTGTGGTTTTGATTTGCATTTCTCTGATGGCCAGTGATGGTGAGCATTTTTTCATGTGTTTTTTGGCTGCATAAATGTCTTCTTTTGAGAAGTGTCTGTTCATATCCTTCGCCCACTTTTTGATGGGGTTGTTTGTTTTTTTCTTGTAAATTTGTTGGAGTTCATTGTAGATTCTGGATATTAGCCCTTTGTCAGATGAGTAGGTTGCGAAAATTCTGAATATTAACTTTTATCAGTTTTTGCATAGAAAATATATTCTATATTTTGGCTTATAATTTCATTCTTTTTACATTGTTATATACTATATGTCAACTTTATTGCATAGTTTACATACAATAACTGGCATCTATTTTTTAAGTGGTTTTGATTCTCAACACACTCTTGTTGTCAGTATCACAATCAAGATATGGGATATTACATCACCCCCAAAGTTTTCCTTGCACAGTTTTGAAGTCAATCCTTTACACCTAGCCCCAACTAACTAATGTGATGTTTTCTGTTCTATAGGTTGGTTTTGTCTTTTCCAGAATTTCATATAATGGAATCATATGGAATATAGTCTTCTGTGTCTGTCTTTTTTTCAATTATCATAATGGTATTCAGATGCATTTATGTTGTTGTGTGCAACAGTAGTTTATGCTTTTTTATCACCAAGTAGTATTTTATTGCTTGGATGTACCACAGTTTATCCATTCACATACTGAGGGATGTTTGCATTCTTTCCAGTTTGCAGCTTTTATGAATAAGGTGATATGAATAGTTCTGTAAAAGTATTTGTGTGAACATATGTTTTTGTTTCTCTAGTAGAATTGCTGGATTGTATGTTAAATTCATGCTTCATGTATACAAAAAATCCTAAATTGTTTTTCAAATTGGTCACCATTTTGCATTCCCAGCAACAGTGTTTGAAAGATGCATTCCAACCAACAATGTATGAGATTTCCAGTCTCTATATATTCTTGCCATCTCTTAGTATTTTCAGTCATTTTAACTTTAGCTGTTTTTGTGGGTGTGCACTGGTATGTCTTCATTGTTTTAATTTGTTTTCTCTGATTATTGATATTAAATATCTTTTCATGTGCCTATTTAGCGATTTTTGTGTCTTCTCTTTTGAAATGTCTTTATATCTCCTGTCTAATGATTTTTTTATTGTTTGCCTTCTTAATAATGAACTGTAAGAGTTCTTTGTATATTCTATATCTTCTAATTACCAATCTTTCACCAGATACATATACTATAAATATTTCCTTCCAATCTGTGGCTTACATTTTACCATGCTTTTTTCTTTTTCTTCCAGAGACAGCTTCCCATTATGTTGTCCAGGCTGGAAAGCACTAGCTGTTCACAGGCATGATCATCGTGCAGTACAGCCTTGAACTCCTGGACTCAAGTGATCTTCCTGCCTCAGCCTCAGAGAAATCACAAGGTATTTTTATTGAAAAGTTTTACTCAATATGAATTTTTAATTAATTAATGACTTTCTTTGGCTACAAAATGTTTTACTTACAAATGAGCAATAAGAATCAGGCTGCTCTAATGTATATAATAGAATTATGAGAATGTAGCTAATTATTTTAATATAAAAGTGGCTTGTCCAACAGGAGCTATCTAGCCCTGGTATTCATTTTTCTAATTCATTCTTAATTCATTCCATGGTGCTCAAGTATTTAGAAAACAATATTGCCTTATCAACTGCATAAACATTTCTTAGATATAGTGGTCAAAAATTCTATTTCCATACGCTATTCACTGTCTTAATTAACTGGCTTTTAAGGACAGAAAATCTAAGATCTTGTCTGCCCAGAGTAAAATAAAAGAATATAGTTCTTTTAAATACAGTGACTCTCTTCCTAAGCAGTTAACTATCTGATTAAAACCCTCTGTATGAAGAAAGTGGACATTAGGAATTAGTCTGAGTATTTATAGCAAAAGTTGAAATTATAAAAGATAGAGGCAGAACAAGTCTTGGATCTATGACCATACTACTTTCAAAAGTATTCATTTAGAGATCCTCATATAGTAATTATGGCACTCCAACAGAAGTGGCAAATGGTAAAATCATGCATTTTGGGGTAGCTCCTATATAGCTGAGAGTGCTGGGTTTTGTTTGTTTTATTGTTTTGGGGTATGCCAAGATTATCTTATCTTCTAACAAAACAGAGAAACTTTACAAGAAAAGAAGAGTCATAAGTCTGTCAAATACTTACAGCCAATAAACCGAGGTAAGAACTGAAAAGTGCTCATTTGATTTACCGATGTGGAAATTGCTGATTTCCTTGGCAACTGTAATTTCAATGGAATTGTTGGTGGGACGAAGCCAGATTGCAACGGGGTTGAGAAGTGAGTAGGAGGTAAGAAAGAATTCATGATGAGTGTAGAAAACTTCTTCAAAGTGTTTTGCTATGAATCAGAATGAAAGAGATAGCTGGAGAAGGTTGAGGAACTAAAAGGGAGTTCTTTGATCATTTTTTAAATGAGAGCATGTTAAAATGCTAATGAGGTAAAAGCAGAAAAAAAAAAATAGGTTGACCTAGAGGAGAGAAATCAATGAAGTAATTCCCCTGAGAAGGGACAGATGAGTCTTATATAGGAAAAACTACTCTTATAATTTTAACAAAAGCACAGGTGTTTATGGGGGCAGATTTATTAACTGACTGGTAGGATGTTGAGGAATTTTTGTCAATCGGTTTTCATTTTGAAGTAGCACAGAAGTTATCTGTTGAACATGAAAAAATAAATGAGGTAGAGTGTTACTGTTAGAGCCTCAAAAAATAAATTTTTAAAGTGGAAAACTGGGGGTAAAATGAAGATTTTTTTATAGAGCTTTTGGGCAATGTTACTGACAAGCCAATATTGGCATTTCAGCCCAAAAGAAAGTCAAATATTAATCTAATTAAGTCACTAGATCTAACTGTCAGCTCTCAGGAGATATGGGGGATAGAAAGACGTATTAAATGACACAAAGAAGATGCAATAATCAGCCAAATTCCATGGGAGACATGATTCAGTTGCTTCAACAAATAAGTGGCATTTTAAAAGGGTAATGGAACTGTGTACTTTTCTTGTTTATATAAATGTGAGGGGTATGGGTGTAATTTTGTTTTTTTTGAGAAAAAGTCTTGCTATGTCACCCAGGCTGGAGTGCAGTGGCATGATCTCAGCTCACTGCAACCTCTGCCTCCTAGGTTCAAGTGATTCTTCTGCCTCAGCCTCCTGAGTAGCTGGGATTACAGGCGTGCACCACCACGCCCAGCTAATTTTTGTATTTTTAGTAGAGATGGGGTTTCACCATTTTGGTCAGGCTGGTCTCAAACTCCTGACCTCATGATCTGCCCACCTTGGCCTCCCAAAGTGCTGGGATAACAGGTGTGAGCCACCACGCCCAGCCAAGTGTAATTTTTTTTACATGCGTAGATTGTGTAGTGGTGAGGACAGGTCTCTTAGGGTCTCCATCACCCAAATAACGTACATCAGAACACTATATTTTTAAGACAATTAAGAAATACTGAATTAATTGCATATTAGCTCATTCAGGATCACTGTTATTTTGGTGTGATAATAATATTGTAGTTATTTGTAAATGGCTTTACTGGGGGGATACATATGAAGTATTTATGAACAAACAGATATGATGTCTGATGTCTGTTTTGAAACATCTCTGAAGAAAAAGTGAGTCAGAATTAAGAGAAGTAAAAACAGCAAAATGCAAATAATAAATGTTGTGGAGTTAGGCACAGTGGCTCATGCCTGTAATTCTAGCACTTTAAAAGGCCCAGACGGACAGATAACTTGAGCCCACGAGTTGGAGACCAGCCTGGGCAACATGGCAAAACCCCATCTCTACAAAAAAATATAAAAATTAGCTGGGCATGGTGATGTATGCACCTGTAGTTCCAGCCACTCAGGAGGCCGACATGGGAGGATCATGTGAGCCCTGGAGGAGGAGGTTGCAGTGAGCCGTGATGATGCCGCTGCACTCCAGCCTGGGCGATGGAGCGAGACCCTGTCTCAAAATAAATGAATAAATAAATTAATTAATTAAATTACGTTAAATAATTTTTTAAAAATGATGTGGAGACAGTAACCATAGGAAGATGTTTTGTTACGAAGAGGAGTAAAGGTGAGGCAGTTGGAGAGGATGAGCCTCATAGGGGTTTACTTGTTTTAAGTGATACTAAAACACGTTTGTATGCTGAGAGAAATAGCACAATGGATAGGAAGAAACTGATGACGGCAGGAAGATAGTAATTATAGAAACAAAGTTGCTGAGGTGGTAAGAGGGGATGGGTTCCAGAACTAAAGCAGGGCAGTTAAAGTCAGCCTTTGATAAAAGCAGAGTGACAATCCATAATACTGGAGAAGGCAGGGTGCTTATGTACAGATGTAGATATGTTCTTACTTAGGAAGGGAGGAATTCAGAGTTCCTAAATGACTGTTTCCCATTGGAAAAGTCAAATATAATGCAAGATAATAAATAAGATTAAGGAAACAGTAAGGGCCTGAAAGAAGTTTGAAAAGAAAAGAGAAATAGGAAATAGTGCTTGGAACATAGAAAATGCTTTACAGTGGGATCGTCTAACAGGCTCTTTAAAGCATCTGTTGATATACAAGTGAAGCTGTCATGTGGTCGTAGGACAATGACTACATGTTTCTTAGATTATTTTTCCTATGAAATCATTTTAATTCATTCTGACTTTTAATAGAATATGAGTATTGGACAATTCTCAGTAATAGACTCTAATAAAACCACTTGCAGGTAATGAAATGAAGACACGGTGTGCTTTTGCCTCTCAATTCAGTCTTCAAAACTGCATCAGCTGTTCAAACAGTGCAATTCCACCTGGGTTTATACAGAGAACACTACTTGAGATTTAATGTCTTTCTTTACTTCCTTTGAAGATGTATGCTTTTATAATCACTGCCAAAGAAGGAGAGGAATGCAATTAAAGGGAATACATGGATGGCACAATGAACTTCGTTAGCAGATCTGAAACCAGGCTGTGTTTGCTGAGTGCCACATAGCACATATCATGTGAAATAATAATAGACTAACACACCATCCTGGTGGAAGTGGGAGTTTGAAGGCCAATTAGACAGAACCATTTTTTTCTAATGTGTCAAAATAATGAAAGTGGCTTTGCTAAATAAATTCATGCAGACGTACTGCTGTGCAAATTGAATGGTTAATACTCTACAGTGTTGCTTCTGCTTAGTTTAAAACACAGTAGACTAATGATTAAATATCCACAACAATATATTTCTATACGGATGTTACAAATTCCTTTTTAATTACCTGCTTTCTTTTGTGTCATATATATCCCCAGATTATGCTTTTGTTCATTCTGCAATTTCACATCAAACCTCGGCTGTAAATTTGAAATGAGGTAAGCTTTAAAATTATAACTTAACATACCTTTCCTGTATGGAAATGGTTACTGATAAATTCAGCATTCCTGAAATACACATGAAAGTTTGGACCAAAATAATGTAGAATCTTATATTTCTTTGTTTGTACTTGTAGTGCTTGCTCCATAATGACTGAAATAAATGGAATTCTAAGAAGAAAAAAAGAATGAAAAATACTGTATTCATGTCAAAAAGGATAGTGTTTTATCATGGCTATTTATGGCTTGAAGTTGCTGTAAAAAAAAAATAAAGGAATTGTTACTTGGGTTTTTCTGTTAATTTTATAGTGATTATAGTGATTTCTGTTAATTTTTTAGTGATTATAGTGATTTCTGTTAATTTTTTAGTGATTATATAGAGAAATATGTATGCTGAAATTTTTTACAGTGAGTTCGTTAACATATTAACTTTTTTCTCTTTGAGGGTTCAAGGAAATTATGAAGGAAAAGAAGAATAAATATTACCTCTTCAGTTACCTCACCAATTATCTGCCTCATCTAGACACATTTAGTTTTCTTTGAGCAGATTTTCTCAATATGAAATATAAGTTGATTTTTTTAAATTGTGGCTGAAGTTTTATAAAGTGTTCTATCTTATATCTTTTGAATTGAGTATGTGTATATAATTCAATGTTATTTTTATCATCCATTCATTACAAGAAAATAATGTGAAATAAGACTACAAACAAAGCTAGACAGTCGTCTTTGCTAATCTCCCTGCTATGGTTTGAATGTGTTTCCCCAAAAGCATGTAATAGAAACAATCTTCAATGCAACAATCTTCAATGCAACAAACTTCAATTAGGTGCTAGGGGGTGGCACCTAATAAGAGGTGGTGATTAGGTCATGAGGGCTCCACCCTCATGAATTGATCAATGTCATTATCTTGAGAGAGAATACTTGTTACCTCAAGAGTGGATTTTTTTCTTTTTTTTTTTTTCTTTTCTTTTGAGACGGAGTTTTGCTCTTGTTGCCCAGGCTGGAGTGCTATGGCGCAATCTCAGCTCACTGCAACCTCTGCCTCCTGGGTTCAAGTGATTCTCCTACCTCAGCCTCCCAAGTAGCTGGGATTACAGGCATGCAACACCATGCCCGACTAATTTTGTATTTTTAGTAGAGATGGGGTTTCTCCATGTTGGTCAGGCTGGTCTCGAACTCCCGACCTCAGGTGATCCACCCGCCTCAGCCTCCCAAAGTGCTGAGATTACAGGTGTGAGCCACCGCGCCGGGCCATAAGAGTGGGTTCTTTATAAAAGGACAAGTTTGCCACCCTCTACTTTCTTTTTTCCTCTCCCTCTCTCTCTCTCTCTCTCTCTCCCTCTCTCCCTCTCTCCCTCTCCCTCTCCCTCACCCTCTTCCCCTCTGTCTTCTGCCATGGAATGACCCAACAAAAAGGCCCTTGCCAGATGCCAGTGCCTTGATCATGGACTTCTCAGCCTCCAAAATCATGAGCTGATAAATTTCTATTAATTATAAATCAACCAGTCTCATGTATTCTATTATAGCAGCACGAAACAGACTATGACACTCCTGTAGGTGGGCAATCTGCAGTGAACCAGCATGTGGATTAATAGTCTCATTTTTAAATTATTATGTAAAACTAGAGTTTTTAAATGACAAATAAATATTATGCAAACTGAAGATAATGGCATTTTATTTAGCATTTTTAACAAAATTACATAATGAACTAGACATTGTAGTTACTAGAATTGTAAAGCCCCTGGAGCCAAGACAAGTTCACTCCGAACATTGCAAGATAGGAATACTGTCAATTGTATACCGACATAAGATATCTCTTATCCAAAATTGAGTATCCCTCATCCAAAATTCTGGGGACTAGAAGGGTTTCAGGTTTCACATTATTTTCAGATTTTGGATTATTTGCATTGTATTTACCGGATGAGCATCCTCAATCTGAAAATCCAAAATTCAAAATGCAAATTTCCTTTGAGCATCCTATCAGTGCTCAAAAAGTTTCATATTTTGGTGCATTTTAGATTTCAGATTTTCAGATTTGGGATGCTCAGCTTGTATCCTTCTTCCTTTCATAATTTTAAATTGCAAAATCTTTATACTATACACCAAACAGGTATGCATAAAAATCCAAACAT
Organism: Pongo abelii; assembly: GCF_028885655.2. Lineage (NCBI taxonomy): Eukaryota > Metazoa > Chordata > Mammalia > Primates > Hominidae > Pongo > Pongo abelii. Next base: position 93,986,973 of record NC_071991.2, read on the forward strand.
TTCAAGATCTCCTATGGCACATTGTTTTTATTTAGAAATTCTCCCATAAGCTGGATCCTTCAATAAGAGCAATCAATTTAGAGCTCTGTTCCTATGAAAACACATAATCTACAGGGACAAATTTTGTAATTTACCAAAATTTGCGTATCAACAAGTTAACCACTTAATTTCTTCATATTTTTTAATTTTAGGTTTTCTTCCCTATAATTTGATTATATAATAGCATTTTAGAAGATGATGGCTATTATCACAGCCACAGCAAAAACAAACAAACAAAAGGCATACAAAAGACAAGTGAATAACAATATGGTGAATGTGGGACAGACCCATAGAAGCAATCCATTCAACTCAGTAATTTAGTCCTTTTAACAATTAACACAAATCTATATATTTAATTAAGTAGTATTGATTAGTATTGAGCAAAAATTCTGAAAAAAATGCATGTTTATTTCTAGTCTCTTTTGGCTGCTATATTAGTCCTTTTCACACCACTATAAAGAATACCTGAGGCCAGGTGTGGTGGCTCACACCTGTAATCCCAGCACTTTGGGAGGCCGAGGCGGGCAGATCAGGAAGTCAAGAGATTGAGACCATCCTAGCCAACATGGTGAAACCCCATCTCTACTAAAAATACAAACTTTAGCTGGGTGTGGTGGCTCATGCCTGTAATCCCAGCTACTTGGGAGGCTGAGGCAGGAGAATCGCTTAAATCCAGGAGGTGGAGGTTGCAGTGAGCCAAGATTATGCCACTGCACTCCATCCTGGCAATGGAGCGATACTCTGTCTCAAAAAAAAAAAAAAAAAAAAAACAAAAAAAAACCTGAGACTGGGTAATTTATAAAGAAAAAAATGTAATTGACTCACAGTTCTGAGTCAATTGTGGGGAGGCCTCAGAAAACTTATAATCATGGCTGAAGGCAAAGGGGAAGCAAAGCATGTTTTCTCATGGCAGCAGGAAAGAGTATACATGCAGGGGAAGTGCCAGACACTTATCAAACAACCAGATCTCATGAGAACTCACTCCCCTAAGACTGGGTAATTTATAAAGAAAAGAGGTTTAACTGACTCACAGTTCCCCATGGCTGGGGAGGCCTCATGAAACTTACAATCATGGCAGAAGGGAAAGAGGCATGTCTTACATGGTGGCAGGTGAGAGAGAGCCAACAAAAGAAGAGGGAAGAGCCCTTGTAAAACTATCAGATCTTGTGAGAACTCACTGTCATAAGAACAGCATGGGGGAAACCAAACCTATGATCCAATCACCTCCCGCCAGATCTCTCCCTCTACATGGGGAGATTACAATTCGAGATGAGATTTGGATGGGGACACAGAGCCAAACCATATCGATTGCCATATATATTTTGTGTTAGCTTAATTACTCTAGGTATATTTCAAGGAAGCTAAAAATAGGGCATTTTTCTGAGTAAAGACATTAGGAATTCTTATTCTTATTGCTATATATGATGAAACCATTTCTCAAATCAACTTGAAATGCATTCTAGCTTCATAGTTAGAATTTATAGTACTTTCCTAAATACTATTCTGAAGATTTTAGTTTCTGAAAAAATTAAAGTCTAAATATATAATTTTTTATATGATATACTCAAAATCAGGATAGTATTAAAGTAAGACTTTTGTGTTTACTAAAGTTTTTTGAAGATAGGAGACAATTTTATACTAGTAGTTGTAATAGTGGTAATGTAATGCATTCATGTTATATATTATTAGAAGCAGATTGATAATCCTACTGATCTTCCACGTAATTCTACTCTTAAGTCAAAAGGGTCAAAAACATACAGTTTTTTTACGGAATGTTTATTAAGCTCTAGTTAATATGGCAAAGAAATATTTTGGCCTGGTAAATTGGCGATAGAACTACCAGATATTAGACATTTAAAGGAGATTATGAATTAATTATTTTCCCCTCTCCATCAGAGATTAGTTAATAATGTAGATTCAACCATTTAGAGATAGCGTCAGGTCTAAGATGCTAACCATGTGACTCTCTCGGTGAAACTTATGTTACTTTTTTCTTTTTATCAATTATCTACAATTTTTATTAAAAATAATTTCTATGTAATTTTTTGTTTTTTGAGACAGAGTCTCGCTCTGTCGCCCAGGCTGGAGTGCAGTGGTGCAATCTCGGCTCACTGCAAGCTCCGTCTCCTGAGTTCACCCATTCTCCTGCCTCAGCCTCCCGAGTAGCTGGGACTACAGGTGCCCGCCACTACGCCCGGCTAATTTTTTGTATTTTTAGTAGAGATGGGGTTTCACAGTGTTAGCCAGGATGGTCTCGATCTCCTGACCTCGTGATCCGCCCACCTCGGCCTCTCAAAGTGCTGGGATTACAGGTGTGAGTCACTGTGCCAGGCTGTAAATTTTTATTATACAAAATGTGTGACATTCACAAAAATATTAATAAGACTATGAAAATCACCTGCAATGTCAGCCTCCTTAGATAAATACTTAATGGTTTGTTATATTTTTTTCCAATCTTTTTACCATACAAATATAAATATATATATACATGTATATGTATTTAATGAGATTATACTAGATAAAAAGTTGCATAACCAGTTTCATTTACTTACTGTTTGTATTCTACTAAGTATGTTAGTTCTCTATTGTTGTTTAATAAGTTAACACAAAATTAGCAGCTTAAAACAACATACATTTCATTGATTCCATGGATCAAGAGACAAGGCATGACAAAACTGGATCCTCTGCTCAGTCTCATAAGGTTGCAATGAGTCAGCCAGGCTACATTTTCATCTGGAGGCTTGACATGGAAAAAATATGATTGCCAGCTTATTCAGGCTTTTGGCAGAATTCATTTCCTTGTAGCTATAAGACTGAAGGCCACAGCTTTATCACCAGCTGTCTGTCTGTGCAGGATGCCCTCAGGTGCTATAGGCCACATGCATTTCCTAGAAGTTACTTACAGTTCCTAGAAGCTGCCCTGCAGTTCCTTGCCATGTGATCTTCTCCAGCATGGCCACTTCCTTCATCATGTCACCTCAGGGAGGGCCTTATCCTTCTTTTTTTTTTTTTTTTTTTTTTTTTTCCCGAGACAGAGTTTTGCTCTTGCCCAGGCTGGAGTGCAATGGCGTAATCTCAGCTCACTGCAACCTCTGCTTGCTGGGTTCAAGCGATTCACCTGTCTCAGCCTCCCGAGTAGCTGGGATTACAGGTGCCCACCACCCTGCCCAGCTAATTTTTGTATTTTTAGTAGAAACGGGGTTTCACCATGTTGGCCAGGCTGGTCTTGAACTCCTGACCTCAGGTGATCTGCCCACCTCAACCTGCCAAAGTGCTGGGATTACAGGTGTGAGCCACCACAGCAGCCAGGCCTTGTCCTTCTTTTAAAAGTCTTCACCTAATTAAGTCAGGCCCACTCAAATGATCTTCTTTTTGATTAACTGAAAACAAGTGATTTAGGACCTTAGCTACATCTACAACGTGTCTTCATGGTTGCCACATTCTATGGGTTAGTAGCAAGTTATAGGTCCCACCCACACTCAAGGGGAGGGGATTCTATAGGGTGAAGCACAAGCTACAAGAATCATGGGGCCACGTTAAGGTCCATCCAGCCTATGCCAAATCATTTAATTTCTTAAAAGATGTAATTCTCAAGGCAAGTATTTGTACAATTTTGCATGCTTTTAGTTGTCATGTCAAGAAACTATTATCAGATTAGTTTATAATATGAACAAATAGGTTTGCAGGGGAAGAAAAGAAAACCAACTACTAAAGATTGAAGGAATGATAGAGCTTAAAAAAACCACTGTTTTCCAACTGTATTACAATCATTGATACAAAGAGAATTCTCAATGAATTATTAAACCATTGAGCAAAAGGTTTGGGAAAATACATTATTTAGAACATTTCAAAAGTGTAACTTCAGAGATTCTTTTTTTTTTTTTTTTTTTTTGAGACAGAGTCTTGCTCTGTCACCCTGGCTGGAGTGCAGTAGTATGATCTCGACTCACTACAACCTCCAACTCCAGGGTTCAAGAAATTCTTGTGCCTCAGCCTCCGAGTAGCTAGAACTACAGGCGTGTGCCAACATGCCTGGCTGATTTTTTTTTTTTTTTTTTTTTTTTTGTATTTTTAGTAGAGACAGGGTTTCACCATGTTGGCCAGGCTGGTCTGAAACTCCTGACCTCAAGCGATCCACCCACTTCGGCCTCCCAAAGTGCTGGGATTACAGGTGTGAGTCACCATGTCCAGCCAACTTCAGAGATTATTAATTACAAAGTAAGATAGCAAATTTTCAATGGAAAACTCTAGTAGATATTAACATTAACCAATTATTAAATTTAATAAAACCACTAATAATGAAAGTGCTATTGTATGGCTGTATAACTTGCTGGTATAGTTAGGCTGTATCACCTATTTATTATGTTGAATCATAAGAATTTGTTTTTGTAGGTCAAAAGTGACCAAATAACAGCAATTTATATAGTCTGGGGAAATTCGGAGAGGAAAGTGACATTCCAAAAAACAATTGGCCTGGACTTTTTCAAAATGATAATATTATGAAAGACAAAAAGAAAGGTGAGAAATTATTATTAATTAAAGTAGACCAAAGTAACATAAATCTTTGAAATGTGAAATTCTTAATTGAGTTCCAGATTTTAAAAAATTCTAAATGGGAAATGGGAAATTTGAAGATGTATCAAGTTAAAGTTTTTGAATCAAGTAATTGTACTGTGATAATGAAAGAAAACAACCGAATTCTTGGATCACATTTGCCAAAGTACTGAAGGATGATTTTTTATGCAGTATCATTAGTATCTTGATGTCCAAAAATAAGTCTTACCATATATATATATATATATATATATATATGTCTGTGTATGTGTATGTGTATTTGTGTGTGTGTAAATATATATATACAACTGGGCATGTATGTATGTGTGGAGAGAGAGAGAGAGAAAGACTGTTGTATCAAAACATCAAACGTGGCGTTGACTTTGAAACTGAGTGGTAGGCAGAAGTTGGAAGAACCTTGAGCAGACAGTTGGTAAAGGTTTGAAAATGTGAGTATAAGATGGAGGGAAGGGGATTCTTGTGGCAGAATAAGAAAAGTTTGGCAGTACTGGTACCTGCAATAAAAAGAAAATAGAAAGGGTACCTAGTAAGCTTGCCAATCTAGCTGGGAAGATTTCCAGGAGGAATTTTAAAGGCAGAAACTGGCTTCTTCTAGTTTGCTTGTTTTAGGTTGAATTGTGTCCCCTAAGAAAATAATGTTGAAGTCTTAGCCCTCAGGTAACTGTAAATTTAACCTTATTTGGAAAAAAAAAAAAAGTGTCTGTCCAAATGTAATAAAGTTAAGATGAGATCATTAAGATGAGCCATAGTCCTATATGATTTGTGTCCTTATAAGGAAGAGAAGAGACATCAACACATGGAAAGACAGAGGAAGAATGCCATATTACAATAGAGGCAAAGATTGCAGAGATGTGTCTAATAACCAAGGAACACACCACGGATTTTTGGCAACACCAGAATCTAAGAGAATAGAAGAGGTTCTCCCCTAGAATCTCCAGAGAGGGGATGGCCCTACCAACACTTGATTTTGGACTTCCAGCCTCCGGAACTGTGAGAGAACAAATTTCTGTTGTTTTAAACCAATCAGTTTGTGGCAGCTTGTTATGGTAGCACTTGAAAACTAATATACTCTCTATGATAAAATACCACGAAGGAAAAAAACTATTTCCAGCCTTTCCCAGAAAAAACAAACAAACAAACAAATAAACAAACACAAAACAAGACATGAATTTGGGTCAGAGATCAATCTTGGGTACTTCTGTAGAACCCTTTGTTTCTATAAGACAGAAAGATCTAATTGACTATTTCAGTTAAACAAAAAACTTTCTAAGGAACTGGAGAATGTTCTTTGTAGTCCCTCTGTATTAAACAGCAGGCTTCGAGGAACCCTTAGGGCACTGTCCCACAGAAGCTTCACACTGAGCTCAAGATAGAGGAGAGTCTGTCTGAAGAGATCTGTGGGTCTGGTGTTTAGATAATGGAGAGAACCCCAATATGATTCATAGAAAACTATGGGGCAGAGGCAGCACAACATAAAAATAGGCCTGTGGTTCCCCAACCTTCTAAGGGCAGGGAGAAAGCTGAGAAATCTATTCAGTTGCACATATAGAAAATTTCTTACCCAAAAGGGAGGATGACTCAGCCAACAGAATTAAGAGTCTGGATGATAGAGTCAGGAACCTCAAAGAATTATTCCCAGTGAATAGGAATAGGCCCTAATTAACAGCGAGAGGCTCTCAGCTAGATTTCAGAATTGCTATAAACCAGTGACTATTATATGACTCCATTTCCCATTCTCTCCTCCCCATCCAAGGGAATATCTATTTTGATTATTCAATCTCAGCTTCACTATTGTGTGTTGGGTCTGTGAACAGCAAATAACATCTCTTTAGTGTCAAGGTCTTCAGATGGAAAGCAGTTATACTCAATAAACAACATCCAAGGATGTTCACTGCACCTAGACCCAAGGAATCATGTTCAAGTAACTTCATCTGCATCTGGACCTGAATTCAGTGACAAACTCCTAGACTGATGCTTTAATAGTTATGAGATATTGGGATCTTAGAAATGAGAAGAGGTTGAATAAATTTCACATATAGGAGCCATGGAAATCATTTGTGGACTTAAGATAGACTATGACAGACTAAGGATGGCCACAAATTCTTTGACATTTATTCCAATAAAAGGTGGGGTCCATGTACCCTGCCCTTTAATGGCACAGGCTCTGTGACTGCTCTGACCAATAGAAGTGGTAGATGTGTGCTGTGCCAGTTTCTGGGCCCAAGCATTAAGAGATTGGAAGCTTCTATGTCCTATAGACATTCACCATACTGTGAGAAGGCTAAGCCACATAGAAAGTTGTTTTTAAATGTGGGTTTTATTATTACTTAGGTATAGTGAGGCTGACAGATCAAGAGATGACTACCATTCAAAGTAGTTTGTCACTCACAGATCCCAAGAGGAGAGGCATGCACGCAGGGAATCACCAGGGTCATTCAGGAGAGACAAGTGGGGAGGAGGAAACATGGGCAGGAGACTTTCTTGTGGTTTTCATGAGAAAGGCAAGGCAGGATAAGCAGGCTGAGGATTGACTAGTTTGAATAACTTCAGCAGGCTCTGTGGTCTAGGGCTTATCACTGCTTGCCTGGTTACTGGCTTTAAGATGATTAGGAAATAGGAATATTGTCTACTGGGACGTAAGAGCCAGCTAGAGGAAGTAGTTCAGAGTATGGGTTCTGAATTGCTTAATTCGCATATTAAGGCACCCTGCTGGCCACGTTGTTTGCTATCTCTAATAATTGGCTAGCCTACGAGGGGCATTATCTCCCCAGGCGGCAAAACACCAGATTCCAGAGCATCAAAAATAAAGAAAACATGAAAATACAGTTAATACAGGAGGCCACTCTGGTCAACAGATGATAGCAGTGTGAGTGGAACATCTTAGGTGTTCAGTTAACTGAAACAAATAGCCAACCTTAGCGACAGCCACTACTAAATATATATTACATGAGAGACCCCAAGCAAAAACCACCTACCTAATCCCAATCAGCCCAGAAAAGCATGAAAGGCAATAATAAATTGCATTTTAAGCCACTAGGTGTGAGGGTGTACAAATTCCAGCAATAGATAACTAAAACAAAATTTGTGTCTATGTTTGTGTATGTATCCACACAGAGGAGAGTAGGAAGATAGATAGAGCAAATGTGGCAAAATATTATTAACAATGGGCTCAATCTGGGTCAAGTATTTATGGGTGTTCTTTGCAATATTCTTTCAACATTCTGTAGATCTGAATTTTTAATTAGAAGTTTGAGGAGGGAAAAAAATGCAGAAATACAGAAAAACAATCTTATGTGTAAAATGGACATGAATTCAAGCTGTACTCTGTAAGCCAGAAGACATAGCTAAGCCTTTTTGTTAGGTTGATGATTATATGGGGAGAAAACTATTCCCATTGTGGGTAAAGCCTGGATAATTAGAGGCCTTCTTCTCTAAACTATAAGAAGGGAGAGAAGAAACTCTGTAAATAAAAGAAATGTGAAAATATCGCCAAGACTAAAAATATTCTCACATTAGGCTCCTTCCAGAGATCTGGGAATTACTGTTATTTTCTCCCAGCAAAATTTTGAAAAAAAAAAAAGGTATTCTTACATTTTTATATTTGCGAAATAAAAATTCCTCTAGCTTTCAGAAAAATAATGGCTCTTTATTGGCTCATATAACTGAGAAGTCCAGAGACAGGTGAGGCTTCATATAAAGCCAACCATAGTTTCTCAATATATCAACAAGGACCAATTTTCTTTTTTTTTTTTCCACTGCCTTTCTCAATGCCAGATTTATCCTAAGCCTAATCTCAGTATGGCAGCGAATGGACCCTAAGGCTACCTTGTATTCTCATTCTTTCAGGAAAGAGCAAATGTCTTTAAAAAACCTGAGAGTTTCTGAGACCAAACTATGCTTGCAAGTTCCCCAGGCCATAGCTATGTCCTGAAGATGGAATGTGGTCACCAACTGTGCTTTGGTTATGTGGTTTCCTCCACAAGTCAGGAATGATATCAGCATCTCTGATATCACCAAAAGGAAATATAGATATGCTGGGAATTTTGAAAGATAAAACAGATACTGCATGGGCAACCAACTAAAAGCCACTTCTGTGTACATTCTCCCTCCAGTTCTCATCTATTTCTTTTTGTACATTGCTTCTTTTTTCTCTTAAGCTGCGAAGTGACCACTAGCCAATTCTGAGTTTAAAACACTTTCTTTCAAGAAAATAGCAAGACTTATATTTGAAACTCCTTGTCCCAAGGCAAATTTATACAAAAGCGAGACTGCTTGGCCTAGTCTGAGTCATGTGACCAAAAAATGTGATCATGACCTTGAGTCAGTTTCTATAAGCAGCAGGTATCTGGTGCACCCATTTGGTTTGTGGTGAGTGGATGTCACTAAAATAGGGGGTTTTGTGGGGATAGTAACGTAGTGAACCAACAGTTGTCCATTCCAAGTTTCAGCTTAGATGAGGCAGTGGCTATTGGTTTAAGATAGTGTGATAGCCAGGCTCCAAGACGACCCCCAGTGATCCATAATTCTTCTTATTCATCCCCTTGCATAATACCATTCCACACTGAAACAGGTCTGGTCTATGTGAGTACTGTGGAAGTGATGGAATGACATCCTAGGCTAATGCAACAAATGGCACTGTAGACTCTGCCTTGCTCTCTTGGATTGCTCATTCTATGGGAAGCCAGGTACCATGACATTCAAACAGCCCTTAACAAGCTCACATGGAGGGAAAACTGAGGACTTCCTCCCAACAGCTAGTTTCATCTTACTATTCATGAGGTTTAGCAGCATTGGAAATAGAACCTTGAGCCCCAGTTTAGCCTTTAGATGACTACAACCTCAACCAACACGTATTTTGTTATGTAGCAACATATGACTTATACAGATTGATATTCTCTAATTTGTTAAAGATTAAATCACTTTAGTGCTAGTTATGTGTGTATGTATATTGCGTGAATTCTGAAACCATCCCTGTAAACTTTATAAAATAATCAGAGAAGAAGCGGGGCAGGGGGTGAGAAATGAAAATAAGCCAAGCTTGCAACACAGTCAGCATTAATCATTAGGTCAGCTTGCTCTCTGACCTGCTTCCTCATAGTTTGGTGCCTACTGCCCTGGAATCATGTAGACCCTGTTACAAGATTATAGTTCCCCTTAACTGCTCTATAGATAATGACTTGAACAGAAAACATTAAGTTTTCCCTTTGAGATATTTCCTCAGATCCTGCATATCAGTGAAACTACCAGCATCAGCTGGTCTGAAGGACCCCACAAGAAGCTGACTCACCAAAGAATTCAGTTTCCATGTCCCAAGGATTTCATTCCCCTTACCCCAACCAATCAGCAACTCCAATTTTCCAGCCCCTCACTCTCCATAATCCCCTTAAAAAAACTCCAGCCCAGAACTCTTAGAGGAGATTAATTTGAGGATATCCTTCCATTTCCTTGCTCAGCATCATTTGACCATTAAATGCTTTCTCTGCTGCATCCTTGCTGTCTCGATGTATTGGTCTGTTACTGCATAGCCGGCATATAAACCTATTGGTCCTATAACCATTCTGTCCTGGATTAGGTATTATAATTTATGAAGTTCTCTTCTAGAATCAAAGGAGGCTACTCTAATTTTTGATTAGGTAAATAGATAATTACTGATGAATCTTCTACTTTTAGTAATAATTAGCACCTATATATATGTATATTTCAATTATTTCCTCCACCTATATGAAGTAGGTTAATAAGAAAGAAACTGAAGCTTAATGAGATCAGAGAGCTTATCTAAGTTCTCCCAGCTAGTGACAGCTTAAGGATTCAAGATCACATGTATTTTACCTCAGATCCCATGGTTTTAATCATTACATTTTAAATAGATTTATTTCTGGTCTTGACCCTAATTGCTCATGATTTACTAGGAAATTAAGAATGATGGTATTTTATTTAGGATATATTATAGTCACAGAAGTGATTACTTTCTATATCACATATACAAATTTTGGCATTTGGTGTCAGAATGATAATAACTTCATATACCACGTTGAAATGGTATTCCTCTTTGTCTAGATTCTAAGGCAGTTTATGAAGATAATATTTTTCTTTTTTTTTCTCTGAGACGGAGTCTCGCTCTGTCGCCCAGGTTGGAGTGCACTGCCACGATCTCAGCTCACTGCAAGCTCCGCCTCCCAGGTTCACGCCGTTCTCCTGCCTCAGCCTCCCGAGTAGCTGGGACTACAGGCGCCTGCCACCACGCCCGGCTAATTTTTTGTATTTTTAGTGGAGACGGGGTTTCACCGTGTTAGCCGGGATGGTCTCGATCTCTTGACCTCGTGATCCGCCAGCCTCGGCCTCCCAAAGTGCTGGGATTACAAGCGTGAGCCACCGTGCCAGGTCTAAAGCTAATATTTTTCTATAAAATAAGTGATAATTTATTTCAAAAGTGTAAAATCAAACTACCTGGTTTCAGAATTATTTTGAGATATTTTGTCAATATAAATTTTGGGGGTTTTTATTTTTTATCTTGAAATAACCAAAAATTTACAGAAAAGAAAGATCTTTTAAATGAATTATTTGAAAGCTGATTTGCCAAATAGATAACCCATTCCGTTCAAATACTAAAGTTTATTGTGTAGTTCCCATAAACAAGGACTTTCCTTCTATGTAACCACAATACACCTATCAAAATTAGAAAAGTAACATTGATACATTTTTCCATCTTATTCTCAGAATCCATTCATGTATTGCTACTTGTTTTAAAAATGTCTTTTCTGCAAAATGATTTCATTTATAATCACATTAACCAACATCATCAGTTTATAATTACATCAAGCAACATTATGACTAAAATATAATTTATATAGCAGTATGTGGCTCATACAGATTTATATTTTCTATTTTGTTAAAGAAAAAAAGACTGGATGAGGTGGCTCATACCTGTAATCTCAGCAGTTTTGGAGGCTGAGGTGGACGGATTGCTTGAGCCTAGGTATTCGAGACCAACTGGGCAACATGGTGAAAACATGTCTCTACAAAAAATACAAAAATTAGCTGGGTGTGGAGGCACACACCTGTAGTCCCAGCTCCTCGAGAGGCTAAGGTGGGAAAATCACCTGAGCCTGGGAGGTCGAGGCTACGGTGAACTGTGATGCACTCCAGCCTGGGTGACAGAGTGAGACTCTGTATCCAAAAAAAAAAAAAAAAAAAGGAAAAGAAAAACTTTCATATTTGTTTATTCTCCTTTAGTATGGAAGAGTTCCTTAGTCTTCCCTTGATTTTCATGAGCTTTGCATTGCTGTACTTGGTAATAATTTTGTAGAATGACTCTTAGTTTGTGCATGTCTGATGTTTCCTCATGATTAGATTCAGATTATGTAGCTTTGGTAGGAATATGACAGCAGTGACTGTATCCTCCTCTTTGCATCCTTTCAGGTGACACATGATTTCAGCTTTTTCCATCATTAATGATGGCTCACTTTGACCACTTGATTAAGATGATGTCTACTCAGATTGCCTACTGTAAAGTTACTCTTTTGTGTGTGTGTGGAAATTAGTAAATATTTTGTGTAAAAAGACTTCAAAGCCATGTAATATCCTATTCCTTATTACAGTTTCAATTTATTAATTTATTTATTTTGGTATAGATTCATGGTTCCCACTTGATTCAATAAGCTATAATCCATTACTATCATTATTATCTTGTTCATGTGTTTCTTAGTTGACCAATGGGACCCATTTTAAGCTGGCTTTTGTGTTCTTTTGATATATCCCCTTTATTCTTTAAGCATTTCTTTGTTTCTGGCACAAGATAGTCTAGGTTCATCTCATAATTTTCTTGCTCCAGACATGCTATTATCATTTCTACCAGGAGCCCTGATTACTTTTAGTGGAAATGGTTTTGAGAAGCCAAGTTTTGAACTCTAAGTTTGCTCGTGTTATTGAGATGTTACTGATCCGATCCCAGATAATGAACAGACCTAGGGAATGTGTGTGTGTACACATGCAACATAACACAATATACATCTGTATTTACTGCCTTATGTGTTGGTCTGTTGGAAACCTTTAGTTCACACTTACCCATCCAGCTCCCATTCAGCGCCACAGGATTCAGTTTAGTTTCTTCCCTTTCATATTTCTGTCTCCCTTCTATGATATCGAGGAATCTGGCTGTCATGATGATTAACATATTTACTTCTTTTGTCAATCCCCTTTATGTTACCAATCCCCAATTTTCTCTATAGATGCATTTTCCTTTTCATGTAGATGCATTCCTCTTCCTTCTTGGATCTGACTCCTCACAATGGCTGAAGTAGGAGAATCGCTTCAACCCAGGAAGTAGACATTGCAGTAAGCTGAGATCATGCCACTGCACTTCAGCCTGGGTGGCAGTGAGTGGGTCTCCGTCTCAAAAAAAAAGTATTTGATGAGGGCAGCCATCTAGGGAAGCCCATAGTCACTCAATGACTAACTGATAGAGAATATGAAAGTCCAACCCCCTCATCTCAAGGTAAAAGAAATTACAGGTGCAGTTACGTTCTTAGCATCTCCTTCCCCATCATGCAATGTGGAACTGGCTCAGCCCCTTCCTCATACCTATCCGAATGCCCTTACTCCCTACCTTCCTTAGGTTTCTTCCCTCTGAAAAGTACTCCCTCAGTAAATGACAGGCATCCAAATTTCTGTCTCATGCTCTGCTTCTAGAGATCCCAAACTAAGATAACATTTTATAATGAGTTTATACATGCTTCATGGATACTTTAACAAGAATGTATATATAATTTGTACATATGTGCCTATGTATTTATACACACATATTATATTGATCATATTTTGAAATAGTAACACATGTTCCCTTTCCCCAGTATATGCTTGTTTTCATTTCTTACCTTAGTTTAGACAGGAACAATAGCTTTCTATATTCTCTGCTACAGGGAAAAGACTAATACAGCTTAGAATTAGGAGTCAAATTATGGTTGTGCTTTTCCAAATGAGCTCCTGAAACTCATAGCAGAGGAAATAATCTTGATAGCAAAGGTGTTCACTGCTAAGAACCACCCTATTTTTTCCTCATCTCAATAAATGCCGGCACCATTTACCCAGTTGTTAAAATGAAAATCTTGAAGTTATGCTTGATCGATCCTGCTCTTTCTTTCGCATTGAACATCTGGTTCTCTAGCAAATTCTATCGGCTCTACATTCAAAATATAACCCAAATCAAATATTTTCTCAACACTTTCACTCCTATATCTCCTATATCTATTCTTTCTCTCTCTCTTTTTTTTTTTTTTTTTTTTTTACAAACCACACAAGACTATAATAAACAATCAGAAGATGCTGTGCTTGATGTCTGGAGGTTCCCTATATTAACATTTTTTAATTTTCGTGGGCATATAATAGGTGTATACATTTATGGAGTGCATGAGATATTTTGATAGAGGCATGCAATATGTAATAACTACATCATACTCTATTCTCACCTGGATGACTATCATTAAATCCTAATTTATCTTGTTTCCCCTCTTGAGTCCACCCTCACAATCTTCTTCCCACAACAGGCCAAACCTTTTAAAATGTAAATCAGATCCCCTTGTTCCTCTCCAGAACTCTCTATGAACTTCCCATCCCACTTAGAATAAAGTACAATATCTACGTAATCTGGCACCCAACTCTTCTTCCAACTTCTCTTTCACATTGCCTCTCACTCACTCTTGCTTCCTTCATACTAATGTAGAGTACTGACTCAAGAAAATTTACACTTTCTAGAACAACTTTTAAAATATGTATCTCCATATGTAACTTACCTGCACGTTGCGCACATGTACCATAGAGCCTAAAGTATAATAATAATAATTATAATAATAATAATAAAAAAAAAGAAAAAAAGAAAAAAAAAAAAATAAATAAAATAAAATAAAATAAAATATGTATCTCATATCTCAGTAACTCTCTCCCTACTTAATTCATATCTCTGCTTAAAGGTCATTTCCTCAAGGAACACTTTCTCAATCTCTTAATTTTTTTTATTTTTTTATTTCTTTATTTTATTTATTATTATTATTATTTTTTTGAGACAAGGTCTTGCTCTTTCACCCATGCTGGAGTGCTGGAGTACAGTGGTGCTATCACAGCTCACTGCTGCCTTGACCTACCAGGCTTAGGTGAGTATCCTTCCTCAACTTCCCAAGTAGCTCAGACTACAGAAGTGTACCACCATGCCTGGCTGATTTTTGTCTTTTTATTTTTATTTTTTTAATATAATTTTTTTTTTGAGGCAGAGTCTCGCTCTGTCACCCAGGCTGCGGTGCAGTGGCATAATCTCAGCTCACTGCAACCTTCGCCTCCTGGGTTCAGGAGATTCTCCTGCCTCAGCCTCCTGAACAGCTGGGATTACAGGCATGTGCCACCACGCCTGGCTAATTTTTGTATTCTTAGTAGAGATGGGGTTTCACCATGTTGGCCAGGCTGGTCTCGAACTCCTAACCTCAAGTGATACCCCCGCCTCTACCTCCAAAGTGCTGGGATTACAGTTGTGCACCACCACACATGGTCTCAAGCATCATTTTTAAAAATGTTCTTCACTACTCTCTGTTTTCTGACTGTATTGTGTTTACTGCAATGTACTTTTACCTACACTATATTTATATCTCTTGTTTACCATCCACTTTCTTCATGTAATGAAAGCTTATAAAAGACTTATCTATTTTGTCTACTATTATTTCTTCCACATATCTAATACTGTCTGATACATAATAGCAGTTCATTGTTATACAAATGGATGAATTGAGAACGGTTACATGAATGAACGACTCAAACTAATGCCAGGCGTTGGTTAGTTTTATCCAGCTAAAACTATTTACTTCGTTAGATCATGCATATTTTATACAGTTTGGTAGTTAGTTTGCTGAAGTTTATGACATCCCTTTTTTCTCTCATTTTGTGTAAAAGCTATGTTTGCTTACCTCACATTATCTTCAGTATCTTTAATATGAATCATGCCATTTAGTCCTTAATTTTAATCTTAGTTTCATTCCTTAATTTTATTCTTCTTGAACCCCACAGACTTTTGGCTCTAATTTGGACTTATGTCTGTACAAACCACACATTTTCTTGCACAGATATTTCATTGACCCTTAAATTTCTGAGGGCCTTTCTTATTCCCTTGGGTGGTTAAAATGAAAATCTTGGACTTGTACTTGACCTTGCTCTTTTGTTCACATCAACCATCCAATCTTCTAGCAAATCTGATCAGTTTTGACTTCAAAATCTAACTCAAATCCAATATTTTCTCAAGTCCTCCACTATCATGCTTATTTCTCAGCTGGCTTACTGCCATCACCTTTTTCATATCCTCAATTTATTCCAACTTGGCAACCACACTGTCTTTGTTTTGAACTTTATTTCCCCCTAGAAATACCTTCCAGGAACCTTCCATCTTTCTGCTCTGATTTGGACAGATTGCTCTCCAGGCCTGCTTTAGAACTGTCACGTTGGGACTTCTCTTTATTTCTATTTTGGTTTAAATTCAACTTTTACTGGATCCAATGTCTTAATCATTCTTAGTTAATCCATCATTTTGCCAAAGTATATCGTCAAATCAATCTGTCTCACTGACATGCTCTCACGTGTATGTACACCAATCTCAATTTCTAAAATCTTCTCTTTATCCTTAGATCTTTTTAAATTCATCTGCATCAGCCCTCCATGGGAATTCTCAATCTGAACACTTGTTTGTCCCTCTCCTATTTTTTTTTTTTTTTTTTTTTTTTTTTGAGACAGAACCTGGCTCTGTCACCCAGGCTGGAGTGCAGTGGGCCAATCTCAGCTCACTGCAACCTCCGTCTCCCAGGTTCAAGCAATTCTCCTGCCTCAGCCTCCCTAGTAGCTGGGACTACAGGCGCGTGCCACCATGCCTGGCTAATTTTTGTATTTTTAGTAGAGACACGGTTTCACCATGTTGGCCAGGCTGGTCTCTTGACCTCGGGTGATCCACCTGCCTTAGCCTCCCAAGGTGCTGGGAGTACAGGCGTGAGCCACTGCGCCCGGCCTATTTTTTCTTTGATAATTCCCCCTATATTCACCCCTTCCATTTTCTGCAATTTAGTCTCTGTTTGAACTCCACTGAGTCATATTAGGACCCTTAGATTAATCATTTATATCTAAGACTTTTTCTTTTTTTTTTTACTCTATATTATTTTGTTTTATATTCCAGGATATTTTATTTACTCTTCCGAAGTTCATATGCAATTTATGTTTGTTAATTATACATTTTCATTTTCAGTAGCTTTTTTTATTTTTTATTGCTACTTTTACATAGCATGTAATTATTTTTCATAGATGCAATATCTTAGTGAATGTCTATAAAGACAGTAAACAATTTCTTGAATGTTATCTTTGTTCTGCAAATTGCCTTGATTTCCTCTTGGTACTATCTTTTTATTTTTTATATTTGTCTTCTACTTTCAAACACTTTAATTATCAATCCATAATGATAATATGAGTAATATCTTGGGTTACTGGTTAATACATAATAGGAAAAAAAGTGCTCTTTGTACATGAACAGAGTATGTTGACTGATTCTTAAGGGTAATGCATCAGACACCTGTCTTTTATTTCAGATATGCCTTATATTCTAGAATTAAAGGATATTTAAACTGGGATGCCAACATCCAAATTCGCTTCTTTACTTCTTACCAGAGGGCTCTATTGAGTCATTTAGAGAACCGTACTCTGTTGGAGGTTTCACTGGGTACATGCCGGCAGCAGGCTGTTCTGCATGTGGAGGTTTGAGGAGGGGGTGTCAAGTGCCTGGTGCTCAGTAACATATGACATTTCCATGTTCAAATTTGGACTCCCTCCTCTTCATTTCCTCTGTGGGGATTATACAATGGATTCCCACAGCCTACTCTATCTGTTGGCATTCTTCAATCCACTTTCTGTCTTCCAGACATTTGATAAAACCTCTTGCCTGCTGATACCACACCTTTTTGTTCTCTTTGTGGATGTACTAGTTTTAAAAAATTCTATCAACATCACTGGAGAGAAAGAGAAGAGAAGCTTGAGTTTCCAGTCTACCCTCCAGACTCACAACCATTAATGGACTATTGCTGCCTTTTAAAAAAAGGCACATAACCAAATATTTGATTGAAGTGTTTTTCTCCCTCTAATAAGAAACAAAAGTCCATTGTAAGATCTGTCTTATTGTCGTTTCTGACCCTCACAGGAGATCTTGTCCACTGAATATTTGTGGCCCTCAAACTACATATCAGTAAAATTGAGAGATTTCTAAATGGCTTTCACCTCTAAAATTACAGCTCTAAATCTATGGCAAAACATTTATTAATATGTTTACAAATATTATTCTGGTTATCATAGGATGCTCACTGATGTATGTTCTAGAATGACAAAGCAAGAATTAGAAGGCTTAGAGTTATTGAACAAGAAAAAAATTATTCTCCAAAAAGAGAATTATTTTTCCATTATAAGTTATATTCTGAGGGGGAAAACCCAGCTGGCATTAAAACAGTAATGTTTTATTTATAGGAAAAAAAAGAATGACAGCTCAATTCACTTTAAAGACAAGTCACACCAAAATCTCATAAGAAAAGATTCTTTCCTTTGCAAATGTTTGTATTGCTTCCTGAATCTTTTTTCCATTATGAGAACCAGAGAGCACGTAGTATACAGTGATGTATTCGCTTTTGTTCACAGCATGTTCACAACAATCCCATGGATTTTGGGTCAAGGGTCTGCAAATGAGATCTTAGATTTCGACTTGTAAAAGATTGTGGATTTTGTGTGTGTGTGTGTGTGTGTGTTTGTGTGTGCAGGTGAGATACAGGGACACAAAAAGGCAGCTGTAATTTTTTTTTTTTTTTTTTTGAGAGAGAGAGTCTCGCTCTGTGGCCCAGGCTGGAGTGCAGTGGCAGGATCTCGGCTCACTGCAAGCTCTGCCTCTTGGGTTCACGCCATTCTCTGGCCTCAGCCTCCTGAGTAGCTGGGACTACAGGTGCCCGCCACCACGCCCGGCTAATTTTTTTGTATTTTTAGTAGAGATGGGGTTTCACCATGTTAGCCATGATGGTCTTGATCTCCTGACCTCGTGATCCACCTGCCTCGGCCTCTCAAAGTTCTGGGATTACAGGCGTGAGCCACCGCGCCCGGCCTAATTTTTTTTAAAGAATAAAATTGTATCATCAACTGAAAATATTTACCTTTATTGGTTCTTACCTTGAAGAGTCTGGCTCAATCTGAGTCAGCAGCCTGCTCCTTAACATGTCTGTAAATTTAACGTTATTTGAAAAGCTAATGAAGCACATTTTAGTTTCCACTTCCTTTTTGGGTGTACAGTTCTGTTGATGGATGAAGCAATATTTGGAATACATATTAGTAAATTCTGACACATACATGTGCAGAGTTTTATGTATGCATGTATAAGAATTGCAAGGGTCGTGAATGCATCACAAAACATAATTGGCTCTGTTATAATTGGACCCTGGAGAAAAACTGTCCTGCTGCAGCTTGAGGCTTTTCTTCTGGGAATTCAAAACAAAACAAACAAACAAAAAAAATCGCTTTTTTCTTACCAGTTTCATTTCTATACATCTTTAGCATCAATTTAAACTGCAGAAATAATAGTACTAAAATATTTATTAGAAAAAAAGTTAAACCTCATGGAAAGAGTATCTTCATAAATCAGATTCTATTTCATGAAGTTGTGTATTTTTTTTGCAAACTTGTTTTCATTTTATCGAGTCACTCAATTCATTTTTAAATTATTTTTAAATATTTCTAAAGCAATTTTAGGCCTGTGGTAAGAGAAATAAGATGATTTTCAATTATAAAATATTAATCCGAGATTATTTACAAGAGTAGGTAAATTAAGATGGAATCACCAGATTCAAGGAATCTATATCTTTCGAAAAGAAGTTGTTGCTTTATTTTGGGTGACAGGATGTCCTTAGTTTTACGTTATCCCTAACGGGAATGTTCAGAAACTTGTTTTAAGTATCAATTCTCATATTCATTATATGAATAGTAAACAAGCTTGTGTCGGAGTTTTGTTTTAATAATCTTTGTCTATAATTTAGTCTCTTTTTAATTGCTCAGTCTTCTGTAGTCCCAAATCCCTTTGCTCCTCAGCTTCACATGGGGCTCATCACATTTGCCTTTTTTCTGTTTTGTGCATGTGGCATGTTTTTTTTTTCCATCCTGTGAGATTCCTAATGACGGAGATCATATTCTATTAGTTTTTGTTGCTCCACAGCCTAGGTTGGTATTTGCTAAGGGTTAGACAGAGTGTTGTTAAATTTGTTATTGAACTATCTATGCTTTTAAAAATGCCATTTCTTTTTAGCCATTTTCTCTCTCCTCTAAATTCATAGAGGAATGTAAAAATAATAAGAGAATATTACACTTTAACCAAGCTGCTGAAAAGTAGGAAACAGAATGAAATAATGAGTAACTTTTTACAAATAAGTCAAATGAACCTAGATTTTGACAAATCTAGGCAATAACGAAGACTTTGTTTTTTTACGAGAGGGCTTATGAACAACAAATTATCATTGCAAAGCACTTTAAACACAAAGGTGTCTAAAGATTCTAGATAAATGTACTAAAGCTTACAAGCTGGATTATTAAGTGTTTCAATAATCTCCAAAAGCCTGAAGTACGGGGACCACCCTGTGTCCTAATGAACACACTCATCATTTCCTTAAATAATTCCCTTACTTTTATAATGTATAATTTCACTCCCACTTTCTTCAAATTTGTTGTGGGGCAACTTCCATAAAGGACACAGTCTCTGAGATGCAACCATTTGAAACCAATAATTATCAGGTCATGATTACAGAAAAGAAATTATTTAGTTAATGAATTATTTTAAAAACAGCTAAACACTGGTCTGCTCACACTTCCTCCTACCTTCCTCCACCTTCCTCTCTTTGTCCATAATCTGGTTTCTGTTAAAGAGCCTATTCTTATACTGTTTGAACCTCATCTTTCACCCACATACATCCTGCTGCTTTGCAGGTAACCATGACGATATTTCACACTACTGAGGTTAGGTGCCATATGAAATGCAGCCATGCTTTCTTAAATTTATTAGCAAGCACACCTTTCCCACAATACACACACACACACACACACACACACACAAAAAATATCATATTAAAACTGCATGACATTTGGGAACTCTTAAAAGACTGAGTGTGCAATCAAATGATTTAATGAGTCGGGGGAGATCATGATTCTTTTGCTGGGAACAAATAAAAGCATATGAATCCTTGCTAATACAAAAACAGTATCTTAATTTTTTCTACATTATTATCCCAAGTACTTTCACTTCTTCAGTATCTGCCTCCTTAAGATTTATATTAATTAGAAACATTTGCTAACTAATAATCACAACAAAGTTGAAGGTAGATATATTTTCTGGCTTGTAGCTTAAAAGAAAAATATTGTTAATAATTATTAGTCATTTAGTATTTCTAATCAGACAACTGTGGTATAACATGAACACACTGGTCAAGGAGTAAGAAGTCTGAGATTCAGATTCTGGGCAATGATAGCAATTGCTGGATCATCCAGAGTTTTTCCCACATGGACTATATCCTAAAGTTTTGTTTATTCATGTTTACTAATTGAATTATCATCTCTTTACTGGCAATTCAAGTATCTCGGATTCTTCCCTCTCTACAGAGCTTTAGCTCATTATGGAGTTGAAATAAAAGCATAAAACCCATCCAAAATAAATCTTTTTTTGAGCATTAGTGGAAACACTCTCCTAGACACTGAGGCTCAAAGAAAGATACTAGATATTATCCCAGAACTTGGAGACATAAGTCACATCTTATTTAGCCTTTTCTCTAAATGGTTTCTTTCCTTGTAAACTAGTATATAGTTCATAACATAATCAATACTGTCACACTGTCTCTTAGGTGTGCCCCAAAAATGAGTGATACAGAGGCCCAGCCCTCAGGAAGTTCATACTCTATCCATCCCATTATTTCTTCTTCCACTATATTTCTTTTTTTTTTTTTTTTTTTTTTTTTTTTTTTTTTTTTTGAGATGGAGTCTCGCTCTGTCGCCCAGGCTGGAGTGCAGTGGCGTGATCTCGGCTCACTGCAAGCTCCGCCTCCCAGGTTCACGCCATTCCCCTGCCTCAGCCTCCCAAGTAGCTGGGACTACAGGCAGCCGCCACCACACCCGGCTAATTTTTTGTATTTTTTAGTAGAGACGGGGTTTCACCATGTTAGCCAAGATGGTGTTGATCTCCTGACCTCGTGATTTGCCCCCCTTGGCCTCCCAAAGTGCTGGGATTACAGGCACGAGCCACCACGCCTAGCCTTCTTCCACTATATTTCTTTAATTCTTGCTCTTATCTCAGTACTAGAGTCAGGGTCTTTTTCTTGAGCTTTACCCCCTGTCAATTACCCATCAGATTAAATTCTTGAAAACGAAGCTTCTAACATATCACTAACTCTAAGGGTTTCCAATTGCATAAAGTTTGTCATTGAAGGATCTCCAAAACCCGCTTCTCAGCAAACCTTGTGTTATTCCATTACCATATTTTTGCCAACATTTTTCCTTCCACCAGGCACTTCCCATTGTTTTTAGTTTATCAATATTTCAAGACCAAATTAGACTATAACTGCTCTTTGCAGCCTTCTCAGACATTCAAAATGATATCATTAATAATAAATAAAAACAGCAACAATAATAATACCTAGTAGTTGGAGACTAGGTCTATGTTCCAGTTATGCACCATGGTAATCGCCTTACATGCATTATCTCAATCTCTGCATTAATTTTCTACTGCTGCTGTAACAAATTAATACAAACTTACTGACTTAAAACACAAATTGGTTCTGAAGGTTAAAAGTCAAATAAATTCCATTGCCTAAAATCACAGTGCTGGCAGGGCTGTGTTTCCTTCTAAAGGATAAAGGGAGAATCCATCTCCTTGCTTTTCCAGCTTCTAGAGGGCATTTGCATTCCTTGGCCTTGAACCTCTTCCTTCATCATCAAAGCCAGCAACATTGGACTGAGTTCTCGTGTTTCTCTACTTCTCTGACATCTGGCTCTTGAATCTGGCTCCCCACTTCCTTTTTTAAGGATCCTTGTGATTACAGTGGGCCACCCGGATAATTCAGAATGATCACTTCATCTCAAGGTCTTTAACTTAATCACATCTGCAAATTCTTTTTTGTCATGTAAGATATCATATTTATTATCTCCTATAATAAACACTTATTTTTTCACAGGAAAATCTTTCTGGTGAGACGAGGACTATATATCATATGGGCAACTTATGTATTTTCCTCCATGGGAAGTAACAGAGAACTGAGAGAGTGTGGAGCCATTATATCACCTCAGCTGTCATAGAGTGGGGAGGGGGTAGGATATAGGAGACTAGTGGTTAAAAACATGATCTCTGTATTCAGAAAGTCTGGATTGGAATAACCTAACACCTCTATTCACATTGTGTGACCTTGAGAAGTTGCCTTTAAAAACTTTGTGCTTTAGTTTCCTCTTCTTCAAAACAAGGACAATAATGATCCCTATCTCATGGGGCCATTTTGAGGATTAAATGAGTTAATCTATGTAAGTACTTCCAAAAGCTATTGGGATGTAAAAGTGTTCAAGAAATGTCAGCACTTACTGTTATTATTATCATTATTGGACAAAGCTGTAGAGATACCTATGCTATCACTATCAGTCAGAAAGTGGGCAGCATGACTCTGGTGAATTAAAGAGCATAGCAGCATATGGATGAGAGATTGCTATTAATAAGAAAAAGCAAAAGACATTTTTATTTTTTTTGAGATGGAATCTCGCTCTTTCGCCCAGGCCAGAGTGCAGTGGTGCTATCTCGGCTCACTGCAAGCTCCGCCTCCCGGGTTCACGCCATTCTCCTACCTCAACCTCCTGAGTAGCTGGGACTACAGGCGCCCGCCACCGCACCCGGCTAATTTTTTTTGTATTTTTAGTAGAGACGGGGTTTCACCGTGTTAGCCAGGATGGTCTTGATCTCCTGACCTCGTGATCCGCCCTCCTCGGCCTCCCAAAGTGCTGGGATTACAGGCGTGAGCCACCGCGCCTGGCCACAAAAGACATTTTTAATACCTTGCAAGACTATGGATAATTGGAGATTAGAAATAATATCCATAAAATATGTTTTTAGAATGTTTCTATGTGGTGAATGAAACAGAGCCTGTAATGATAATGATAATGACCAAATGATACATTTGGTCCAGAGCCTGTAAAAATAAACTTCTCCGATGATGTTTATTTGTCTTCAAAGCTACTAGGATTTATTTCTGTATTTCCTTTTGTCATAGGTTGGGCTTCCTGGAAATTAATCCCGAGATTAGGAATCTTGTTCAAGTGATTTCTTAGAGAAAGGGAAGCAGTAGGAGCAGAACAGGTCAGAGAGGTGGTTTCAGAGGCTAGTTTCATCCTGAGACCACGGTGGGGTACTCTGAGTGAAAATTAGACAAATAAGTTAGTTCCATGTTGGGCAAAGGACCCAGCCAGTCAGCACAGGTCTGAGTGAGAAATAGCCTTCTAGGTGAGACAGCTTCAGTTTTGCAAGTCTTGGGAGAAGGGGGTGGTTGTGAGTTGATATCAGCTGATGCACATAGCGACTGGTACATGGGTGCACTAGGCAGTAAAAGGGATCTGAGAAGGACACCAATACCATCCACTGTATGTATTTGAGTTCTTCTCTGTGTATTAGGGTCTTCTTACTCAGATTGCCCTCTTTCTCTCCAGACTGTACACATGAACCCAAAGGAGAAAAAGCCCTCTGCTGCTATACTAGGCTTCTTCTGCTATGTATTAAGGTCATACTTATACATAATACTATGTATTCTGATGTTCTCTCTGGTTCCACTAATCTGAAGGATACAAAA
Organism: Pongo abelii; assembly: GCF_028885655.2. Lineage (NCBI taxonomy): Eukaryota > Metazoa > Chordata > Mammalia > Primates > Hominidae > Pongo > Pongo abelii. The sequence goes on from NC_071991.2 coordinate 94,011,485, forward strand.
AGGAAACAATGGCATTAACAACAACAACAAAAAACTCCCTTGCTCAACTCCACCAGCAGAGTGTCTATAAAACTTGTTCCCAGCCCCTCCTTCCTGGGTCTAGGGTACCTCATGCTGAGGAAGCATAACTTCTCTCTTCTTCTGCCTTGATGTGCCCAACATTTCTTCCTATGCTATTTCTGTTTTCCTATTGGCAGCCTGACTCAGGTCGTTTCTACCAGTTCTTTCTGATCTTACTGTGGCTGTTACTATATTTACCTGTTTCTCTTAACAGGCATTATACCAAACTAGGTGGAAATGTCTCCTTCTGTGCATACATTCTATAAAAGATTTTATTCATACAATTGTCATGATGAAATGCTGCCCTGTGTCATCAGTCTCCCTGAAAGACTGTATGGGAATGAGCAGCTAACATTTATTGAGCTCTTACTAAGTGCAAGGCATGGAGTTACCACTTTTAAGGATAATCTCATTTATTTCTCACAAGAACCCAATAAGACAAGCACTCTCATAACATTCATTGTCTAGCTGAGGAAATGAAAAGATCATAGAGAGAGAGAGGGAGAGAGAATTAATTAAGACAAAATAGCTTGGAAGTATAAAAGCTGAGATTCAAACTTTACGATTGTCTGTCTCAGAATCCACACCTTAAAAGAATCTAAAAAATATACACTGCCTCTTTTTTTCTTTTTCTTTTCTTTTCTTTTTTTCCCTTTTATTACAGGCTTTTCCTCCTCTGTGCTCATGCGTAAATTGTAGAGGGTAGAAAGCAATCTGAATGGAATAATTGTACTCAAAACACAACATGCCAATCTAAAAGACTATCATTGGACCAACTCCCCTTATGGTTCAAAGTCAATTTCTTCCCAATTTTAAGCTTCACCTAAAAGTTTTAAAGTTGACTCTTATTATTGGATTGTTAAAGAGTCTTAAACTTGCAAGCCAGTTGTCAGCCTGAAGAAATAAGAAGCTCTCTTATAAACAGGACCTTGTCTGACCTTCCTTCCAATTCTTCAAATTTAATACTTCCCAACTCACTTGTCTTCTGTATCCCTGCTGTATTTCATATTATTATTATATATTTTTTGAGACGGAGTCTTGCTTGTTGGCCAGGCTAGAGTGCAGTGGCACAATCTCAGCTCACTGCAACCTCCTTCTCCCGGGCTCAAGCAATTCTCTTGCCTCAGCCTCCGGAGTAGCTGAGATTACAGGCGTGTGCCACCACGCCGAGCTAATTTTTGTATTTTTAGTAGAGATGGGGTTTCACCATGTTGCCCAGGCTGGTCTCAAACTCCTGACCTCAGGTAATCCGCTTGCCTCGGCCTCCCAACGTGCTGGGATTATAGGCGTGAGCCACTGTGCCCAGCCCATATTCATTTCTTAACATGTACTCTTATGTCAGTAATTGTGTCAGTAATTATTTCAAAGATATGCTATAAGGATCTGCTCATAGAAAAATGATCCAACAAGGCAGCACAGAGATATAGCAGAAGTGAAAAACAATAAAAAGACTACATAATAAACATAAATCTGCATAAACATTGACTTTATAAAACAATATAAACAATGTTTTATGGAGTTAAAAATACTTTTTAATAATAACACAAAAAGCAGGAATGGTATAAATCATGTTAATATGTTCCAATGTGTTTGCATTGTCTAAGAAATGCTGAGTATTAGTTTTTATTAGACTTTAATAAGTCAGCAATGTAACCATTAGAGTAACCACTAAAAGAATAAAAGAATAATATATAATTATCAGTCTAACAAGGCAGAGAATATAAATAATAAGAAAATAATCTGAGAGAAGGCAAGAAAAGAAAAAAGGAGCACAACAGAGGTGGATAAATAGAATGCAGAGAGTAATGTGGCAGATTTCAACTCAAATATAATGGTACTTACAGTAAATATAAATAGACCAAAAACTCTAACAAAGATTTTCAGACTGGATTTTTAAAAAAATTTAAAAACCTATGCTGCTTACAAAAGACTTTTCTTAAGTTGAAATAAAAGACCAAAAGTAAAAGGATGAAAAAAAATAGTATTCAAAAACTAAAAGAAAGCTCATATAGTTATACTGATAGTGGCAAGAAGCATTACTAACAATAAAGAGGAATATTTCATAATTAAAGCTTTGATTCACTAGAATGATATGGCAATTCTAGACTTTTATGTACCTACTAACATTGTCTTTCTCTATGTAAAACAAAAACACATAAAACACAAATTCACAGCCATAATTGGAGATTTTAACACATATCTCTTTGTAACTAATAAAACAGATTAAAAATCAATAAAGATATAGAAGATTTGAACATTACTAACAAAGTTGATCTAACTAACGGATTAATAAACTTACATCTAAATTGTAGAATTCACATTCTTTACAAGTTCACATAGAATGTTTAACACAATTGATCATATGCTGGGCCAGGCAAGTCTTCACATTCTTCAAAGTACTAAAATAATGTAACACCAGAAAATCCTGACAGATTTGGAAATTAAGTAATAATCTTCTTTAAAAAACTTATATCTCAAAGAAGAAATCACAGTAGCAATTTAGAAAATATTTTAAAGTGAGTGTAATGAAATACTTTATTTCAAAACTTTGGGGATGTAGCCAACCCCGCACTTACAAGAAAATTGATAGAGAAGGAAAAAGACTGAAAAATCAATAACCTAATTGCATCAATAACTCATTGTATCTCAAGAAGAATGAATGCATATGGTACTCAGATCTTGGTTTCTAAATTCCATTCGTCGTTAAAAGGAACCAGAACTCCCTCTTCTTTTTTTTTTGTTTTTTGTTTTTTGTTTTTGTTTTGTTTTGTTTTGAGACGGAGTCTTGCTCTGTCACCCAGGCTGGAGTGCAGTAGCACAATCTCAGCTCACTGCAAGCTCCACCTCCCGGGTTCAGCCATTCTCCTGCCTCAGCCTCCCGAGAAGCTGGGACTACAGGTGCCCACCACCTCGCCCGGCTAATTTTTAGTAGAGACAGGGTTTCACCATGTTAGCCAGGACGGTCCTGATCTCCTGACCTCTTGATCCGCCCGCCTCAGCCTCCCAAAGTGCTGGGATTACAGGCATGAGCCACCACGTCCGGCCTCAGACCTCCCTCTTCTTATAAAAGTGCTTGATTGCAGGTTTGGGGCAGGACAAGGTGAATCTGGGATATTCTATTATGTCTGAAAGCAAATAAATTCTCTAAAACTAGTGGAATTCAAAAGAGCAGTGTTGTTCTTGAAGAGGCTTATGGGTTATAAACAGTCATAAAAATGTCCTAAGTAATCTGATTGAGAGAGCGAGAGAGAGAGAGAGAGAGAGAAGCAAAAACAAGGAAATAGAAAAGCTTATACAGTTGGCCCTCCATATCTGTGGGTTCCACATTTGTAGATTCAACTAACTACAGATCAAAAATTTTCCCAAAGTTCCAAAAGGCAAAACTTGATTTTACTATGAAGTAAATTCACAAATAAAGTGATGTGATGTATTGGGAATTCTAAGTAATCTAGTGATAATTTAAAGTATGTGGGATGATGTGCATAGATTATATGCAAATACTATATCATTTTACATAAGGGACTTGAGCATCCTCTGATTGGTTCCTAGAACCAATCCCCCATGTATACCATGGGGATGATTGTGTTTACAAAATATACTGCTTCATAAATATAGAAAAAATCACAGAATGAGAAAAATAACGTATCTTTCAATTGCAATGTAATAACTAATGCAGGCAAGAATCATCAATCAATGGTAAAGCCATTAGGTGAAAAGTTGTTGGAGAACAAGATATTTGAAACTCTCAAAATATTAGTCTACAGATGACATCAATTACAAAGCCATATCTTTTACAATAAAATAATCACAGTCATCTTCTAAAACAAGTGATCAAATTTAGACTCACCAAAAGTTGGACAACCTGATAAGAGCCTCAAGCTTTGAAGCAATAAAAAGTGCACATCATTGCCTATGACGAATCCTTGCCAAGAAATTAGATCTAAATTGAATCTAATCATGTGAAAAGCACTCAGACAAATCCAAAATAAGGGACATTCTATAAGACAGCCAGCCTGAACTCTTAAATAGAACAGTCAATGTCAGGACAAACAAAGGGAAGGCTACTGTTCTAGATTAAAAGAGACTAAAGAGACCAAAAACCAAATGTAATGGGTAAACTTCACTGGATCCTAAATTTGGGGGAAAAATCTATAAAAGACTTTTTTAGAGACAATTAGAAGAGATTTTATATGGATTGTATATTGATTATATAGAATTAACAGTTAATTTTCTTACAGATAAAAATAGTTGTATTTGTTTTCTATTGGTGCTATTACAGATCGCCCCAAACTTGGTTTAAAACAACACAAATTTATTTTATAGTTCTGTGGGTTGGAAATTTGACATGGGTCACACTGAGCTAATACGAAAGTATTGACAGGGCTGTCTTACTTTCTAAGGGCTCACAGGGAGAATTAATCTCCTTGCCTCTTTGAGCTTTCAAATGCCACCAACATTACGGCTTTGGGGCTCTCTTTATCCGTCTTCTTAGTTAGCAATGTTGCATCTCTCTAATCATTCTTCCATAGTCACATCTCCCTCTGGCCACATCAGAGAGAAGTCTTCTAAGTTAAAGAAACCGTGTAATTAGATTGGGTCCACCTGGTTTCAGGATGTCAAGGGTTGCTTTTTTCTTGCCCAACCGCTTTTTTCCCCCATCTCAAGGTACTTAATTTAGTTACAAATGCAAAGTTCCTTTTACCATATAGGGTAACTATTAAGAAGCTCTGGGTATTAGATTGTAAAATCTTTGAGGGAGAAGACAAACTACAAAGGTATTGTGGTTATTTAGAAAATTGTTTTTATTTATAGAACATGCATGTTTAATGATTTAGGGGTAAATCTGCAACTTAAATTTGTATGTGTGTGCATGTATATGTGTTATATATGTTAAACACACACATATACACATACAGATAACCCAATGTAGCAAAATCCTAACAACAGTTGAATCTAGAAAGAGGGTTTATGGTTGTTTTTGTTCTGTTCTTTCAACTTTTCTGTGGGTTTAACATTTTTCTAAAGAGGAAAGGAGGTATGTTGTTGAACTTCTTTAGTTCCCAGACAATACAGGAAACATAGGCTCTCAAGTGTGCATTAATAGCAGCAGTGGCCCATCTAGAGGGGCCACTGCCAAGACACCGACTGCAACGGGGAGGCGCTGCCAGGGCACTCCATGGAGCCGGCAGAAGTCCGGCCACCCACCCCCAATTCCATGGAGCAGGCAGGAGCCCCTCCCTCCCTGGGTGCCGCTGGAGCCACTCTGCCACGGCTCTGGACTCTGGCGTCTCTGTGCTCTTGGGGGCCCAGGAAGGCCCCCTTCCCCCCTGCAGGCTCAGAAGTGCCTGCTCCCGCTGCCTGGCTTCTTCTCGCTGTTGCCGCCCACACCGATCTCAGAGGTGAGGCTGGGACTGCACACTCCACGGAACCACCTGGAGCAGGGGACAAGCAGGAGCCCCGCCCCTTCCGAGCTGGTAGGGCAGGACCTTCCCAGGTGCAGCTGCAGCCGCCCTCTTAGGCACAGGACTCGGGCATCTCTGTAGTCTGCTCCTTTGGGGGCCCAGGAAGGACCCCTGTCCCCGCAGGCTCGGGGGTATCCGTTCCCTCTGCCTGACCTCTTCCTGCTTAGGACACCTGCTCCCATCTCAGAGTGGGGCGGAGTCTGGACACTGTCACAGTCCCGCCAGGTGTGCCCACGCTTAGGGCAATGCTGACACCCCAGCCCCCTGTCACCTTCTCCCCCTCCAGACCTTGGGCACTCGCAAGCGTGAAAGGGGAAGCCTAGAGGAAGCTGAGGGTGGTTCCGGAACTGGCCTACAGGTGCCCCTTGGTGCCAGCAGCCCGGGTACCATGAATAGCCGCAGGAGGCAGTCTCCTGGGTGGAAGAGGGCGGGTCCCTGGTGATGCCCCACCTTCAGGCAAGGGAGGGCCTGAAGGCTGGGGCCATGCTGTCAGTCCTGCAGACAGGAATGAGAGCTTGTGGTACATTTTCCAGGCCCACCCATGGCACCCCATGAACCAATCAGCACGCGCTTCCTCCCCTTCTGAGGCCCATAAAAGTTCCAATCTCAGCCAGAGCAAAGAGGACACAGAGATGCTGGAATGACCAGGTGCACACAGGAGCTACCCTCCCTACTAAAAGCTGCAGACGACCTGCCTGCCGAGTGGAGCCACCCACTCTAGTGCCTGCTCTCTGCTGAGAGCTGCAGACAACAAGATGACCAGCAACAGAGAGGAGCTGCCTTCTCTGCTGGTAGCTGAACACTTGTGGGAACGACCTGCCTACAGAGAGGAGCTACCCTTTCTGGCAGGAGCTTAATATTCGTTGGTACACCCTGGCTGCGGAGACAAGCTGCCCCCAGCAGGTCTTCTCTGAGCTGTTCTATTGCTCAATAAATCTCCTGTTTGTCTTGCTCACCCTCCACTTTCTTCCTGGTCGCAAGACAATAACTCAGGACCCATTGAATGGTGAGGCTAAAAGAGCTGCTGTAACACAAACAGGGCCGAAACGTGTCCCTTGCTTACCAAGGGATGAAGAGAAGGAAAGAAGAGCTACGGCCCTCCGGTGAGCCCAGACCTGGGAGCTCCCTGAGACAGGGCTGTGACTCCTTTTGGGGCCCTGCAGTTCTTGGCCTCTCCAAATTTACAGGCGCCACCCCATTCCTGGTGCCAGCCAGGGAAGCTGCTTGCCGTGCACCTGGTTCAGCCACAGCCTCACAGAGAGCTGGCGCCCATGCCGGCACCTGGAGCTGCCCACCCCATGGCAGCAACCAGCATGTCTGCGCAATGCCCGGACCCCACACTCGCTCACACACCCCTCTCACTGCTTCACGCCTGACTCATCCCTTGGAGGCGTGGGATCCAGGCCAGTACCACGAGCTAAGCGCAGCCTGCCAGGCCGAGTGGGTGGAACGAGCCCAGCTGGCCCGAGCAAAACTCGGGCAAAGGCGCCACCAGCCACAGGTTTCCAGCCAGAAAAGTGACACCCCAAAGATCCCCATAACAGTATCTCAATAAATTTTAGAGAAATAGAGAAAGCAACTAGAATGAGAATAAAGCTGTAATTGATTTCTTAAAAAGCAGTCATTTGTATTTGCTTATATTTACTGGGAAATTGAGGTGCTTGGTAGTTTGTGGGTGACACAGTGACCTTTTTGTCTGTTTAGATAAAATTGTGAAGAGGCCTTGTTTTGCCACACTTTATCATGGTCTCAGAGTATACTTCTTTGATGTTGATAATCTGAGAATGTTTACATTCAACAGAACAGCAGCACAGCCTAGCTGTGAGCACCAGGTCAGCTTCTGACAAGAGTTCTTGTGGTGAGCGGCACGCTGGTTTCAGGACGTCAAGGGTTGCTTTTTGCTTTCCCAATTGTGTGTGTTTTTTTAAATCAAGACTCAAAATATAGTAATCAGTGAGTTATTTTTAAATTCAATAGTAAATGTTAAAGCAGAATATAGTCCTGAAAAATGGTAGCTGAGTCTGGGACAAATATTTTAAGGAAAATAAACATCATTCACACTCATGCATTCATTTGACAAATATATTGAATGTGTAGTAAATATAGAGTTCTATAAGTAGCCCTGAGGGAAATATAGAGATGAGTAAAGGATAGTGATTGTCTTTAAAAAACATACACTTTGGTCATACATATGATAGATATTTCCAACTTCCACCATTTATTATAAATAAAGAATGACTATCAGCATATTTATTAACTAATTCTTTGTTTAAAGCTGAATTCTAGGGCTAAGCACAGTGGCCCATGCCTAATCTCAGCTCTTTGGGAGGCCGAGGCAGGCAGATCACTTGAGTCCGGGAGTTCAAGACCAGCCTGGGCAACATGGTGAAACCCCATCTCTACAAAAATTTAGCTAGGTATGGTGGTGTGTGCCTGTCGTCCCAGCTATCCAGGAGGCTGAGATGGGAGGATCACCTAAGCCCAGGAGGTCAAGACTGCAGTGAGCTATGAGCCCACCTCTGTACTCCAACCTGGGCAACGGAGTGAGACCCTGTCAAAATAAAAAAATGCTGAATTATAAATAACCACATGTGGTAACCTAACCTTGAGAACATTGTCAGAGAAGATTTGAGGAATTTTTTAGCTTCGTATATACATATTGTGAAATTCAAATACTTATTTCCTATAGACTCTTAAGGCTGCTATACAGAGTTGCCAGTAGAAATAAATATATGGCTGAATCTAACCGAAGAAATCAGGGTTAAATAAAACATTACTAATAGCTACTCCCCATAAGTATTACCCAGCCATGTAGGCGTTAGCAATGGTGTGCATTTACATTGATGGATGGATGGTATAAAACAAGAATTGTGCCATGCAATCTTGGAAATTCATGTATAAAATAAATATGTCTTGGTAAATTTTTCCCCATTAAGTCATATCAAGATGTGATGGTTGGAACCACTGTTCTTTTTGCTATTGTCATCAGCCTTTTATATTCAATAAATACAATCTTCCTCTGAAAGGAAATCATTCCCAGGAAAACCACACCATTTAAATGAATTGTTAACAGAAGTAATTGTTATGCAGAAAAATAGCCATTTGCATCACAAGCACATTCTCCTTATTAGTTGCTCCATGGAGGTGCAGTTCACTCAGTAAATTTTCTATAAGCTCGAAAAATTCCAATTAACTTGAATAAGTTAAAGAGTTCTTTCTGGTTTATGGTCATTCTGTTTCCAATAGTCAAGGCATTAAACTTCCTGAAGTTTACCTTAATTTAGCCTTCATGCCTTTTGTTCATTTTCAAATTGTTTTGTTTTGTTTATACTGTTGAATCTTCAGAGTTTGATATTATTCTAGGTACCTATACTAGTTTCAGTCATCATATTGTTGAGTACTTTCACAGTCCTGCCCTCTTTGTACACTCCTTCCTGGAGAGTGATGATAGGAATGTTAGCTTTTATTATTGCCCCACAGGTCCCTGCAGTCTTGTCAATTTTTTGAAAATCTATTTTCTCTCTGTTGTTTCCATTCTGCTGTTGAATATACTCACTGAGTTTTTATTGCAGTTATTGCATGCTTGAGTTCCGGAATTTCCCTTTGGTTCGTTTTTTTCCTTGTATTTTGTTGCCGTCATATTCTATTTCTTTTCTGAGACTTTCTGTTTTCATTTGGTTCAAGCATATTTGTAATGCTTGTTAAAACATGTTTTAAATTTCTGCTTTAAAATATTGGTCAGATATTCCTAACATGTTTGTCATCTCAATGTTTGTATGTATTGATTTTTCCTTTTTATTCAAATTGTGGTTTTCCTTTTTCTTGGAATGATAACATAATATTTTTAAATAAAACCTGGATATTTTGTGGGTCACATTATGAGACTCCGAATTTTATGTAAATCTCTCATAGCTGGCTTTCTCTGACACTGCTGCAGCAGAGGAAGAGAGGGGTGCCACCTTGTTACTGCCAGGTAGGGGTGGAAGTCCAAGTTCTCTCTCAGCCGTCATTGAGATTAAAGAAGACACATTTTTTTTTGCTCTGCCAGGTATGGGTGGAATTCTGGCTCCCTTCTACTGACACCATGATGCATGATCCCTCTGCTGATACCACAGTGACTGGGAGGAGTAGGAGTGCTTTCTTACTGCTGGTCAGGGTAGGAGTTCTGCCCACCACTGACAGCAGAGCAGGAGTGGCCTCATTATCTCTGGTGTCAGGGAATGTCCTGATTCTTCATTAGTCCTCCTCTGACCTCACCCTGGTGAAGAGGGGAAAGGCCACCTAGTCACTGCATGACGTGGAAGACCGTGCACCCCATTTGGTTTCCACTGACACTGTGAGAATGGGCACTTCTTATTGCCCAGTGGGGAAGAACATCCCAGCTCCCTACTTGGCCTTCTCTGACACTGTCCAGGAAGGTGGGTAAGGAACGGCATAATTCTAGGCTTCCCACTTAGCCTTTGCTGTCAAGGAGGGCAGGATTGGGGCCACAGTTATTTCTCTGGTGTTTAGCCAGAGTAGAGCAGTTATTTATTGTGTAAAATGTTTCCTTCTTGCTAAACCTTCATTTCCTGATCAATTGGCTACAGAGGACAGGCTTTCATTGGGTTTATTTTTGTCTGCCCCTATTTATATTTCCAGTTTGTCACTTTTCCAGCATTTTGTCTGGGATACATGAGGTCAAAAGAAAACTCAGGGAATTTACTATCATGTTTTTTCTCCGGTTTCAGCACCTCTAAGTTGTCTGCCTTTTTTTCTCTACGTTTCAGAGTCTTATTATTTATTTTATATATAATGTCTAGAATTTTTAGCTGTAATTAGTGGAAGAAATATATTTTTAAAATATATTCCATTTTACTAGAAGCAGAAGTCCAAAAACAAATCTATTTTATGTGTTCTAATGTGTAACTTGTATTTACTATAAAATTGTATCCATGAGGACAGTGAGAGTCTTTGATGAGAAGATGGAAGTCTCCTTGAAACCAACTCAATAATCCCATAGACAGTTTTTTTTTTGGATAAACATAGAAATTGACCTTTCTGGTTTTAAAGCTTGAAACTTACATTTGTGTTATCTGAGTTTCTTCCTCAGGAAATGACCTTCAGAGTTCTCAAAATGTATCAAAGAACTGCAAGGCACCAGACTGCTACATCTAGACAATGAGATGCCAGACCCCTCATTAGTCGTGATTGCTTTCTTACTCTTCCCTAATTCCTGCTTTCCTAACTGACCACCCGCTTTGTGTTAACCAACTCCTCTTCCTTACCCTTCCTAGCTCCAGTTCTCCCACACATAATTATATTTTTTTCCCTGCTATAGAAACCCCCAATTTTAGTTGGTCAGGGAGATGGATTCAAGGTGATCTCATTAAAGCCTTTTACCCTGACAATACTTGTTGTGTTAGTTATTGGCTTTCTGTGCAGTGAACAGCAGGACCTGGGTCGAACCCCTGGTGTTTTGGTAACAATATAACCTTTAGCATCCAATTTGTTTTAGTAGTTTTTTCAGCATTGCATTGGGAAAATTCTGCTTGACATAAATAACAAGTTACTACCATATCCTTTTTTATTGGCCTATCACCCATAAGCCAGATTCTACCTGCTGCTTATTTTGGTAAACAAAGTTGTATTGAATTATAATCACACCTGTTTATTTACATGTTGCTTATGGCTACTTTTCCAGTGCAGTGACATAGTTGAATAGTTGTGACAGAGAATTTATGGCTCATAAAGCTGAAAGTACTGTCTACTCTTTTTCAAAAAAAAAGTTTTAAATGTTTCACCTTATCATCTCATGACACTATTGTGATAATTCAATCCAGCAGTTGAAATAAGAAATATTTTATCTCAAAGATAAATTACTGTTTTAATAATGTGTTATTTTAGTCAATAATTGGGTCCATGGCCATTTATATGTTCATTAATTGGTGAAAAAATATTTCAGACTGTTTCTTCTTAATCTGACACATTTAATACTGTCAATTAAGGAAAACAATAGATGTCTAACTCCAATTTCAGGGATGACTCATTCTTGCTGATTTAAACTATCTAGGGACCTACCATTAAACTACCATTAAACTTTTAGAGGAAGGGAGGGCTGAAGGTTGAATTCAATCATGTGGTCAACAATTCAATTATCCATGCCTATTGTGAAACCCCAGTCAAAACTCTGGACACCAAAACTCAGGTGAGTTTCCCTGGTTGACAATATTGTGTACATATTTTTACCCATTGATGTGCTAGGAAGGTGACATGTACTGACTCACAGGGAGAAGACATAGGAAGCTTTAATCTGGGATCCTCCCAGATCTTACCCTATCTGTCTTTTCTTTTGGCTGGTCCAATTTATATTATTTTTGTCATCATAACACTGCAATTGGAAGTACAGTCCTTTCCTGAATATGTTCCAGTAAATTATGAAGCCTGAAAAGGTAGTGTAGGAACCCTCAAATGTGTTGCTAGTTGGTGAGAAGTGAGGGTGAACCTAAGAACCTCTGAGCGTGTGGCTGGTGTCTGAAATAAGAAAAGTCTTGTGGAGAACTCGGCCCTGAGCCTGTAAAGTTTGGCCTAACTGCAGGTCATGTCAGGAGCCACTGCAGGTGCTAGCAGTAGAGAGCATGTTAAGGAGCAAATTCCAGAAATATTTTTTAGCTACAGATGAATAATTTACTGAGGAGTAGGCTTAGCAATGTGAAATAAATAGAGACATGAAGAATAATTCCAATGTTTTTAAACTACTTAATTTTGCTCAATAAAACATACAAAGATTTTATTCATATTTTTTACAATGAAATACAAAGTGTATATATTTCTATAGCTATATGGCTTTCTCTATATATTTTATATGTACATATGTGTCCGGAATTGGTGGGTTCTTGGTCTCACTGACTTCAAGAATGAAGCCGCGGACCCTTGCGGTGAGTCTTACAGCTCTTAAAGGCAGCGTGTCCGGAGTTTGTTCCTTCTGATGTTCGGATGTGTTCAGAGTTTCTTCCTTCTGGTGGGTTCGTGGTCTCGCTGGCTCAGGAGTGAAGCTGCAGACCTTCGTGGTGAGTGTTACAGCTCTTAAGGCGCCCCATCTGGAGTTGTTCGTTTCTCCCGGTGGGTTCGTGGTCTCGCTGGCTTCAGGAGTGAAGCTGCAAGACTTTCGTGGTGAGAGTTATAGTGCATAAAGGCAGTGTGGACCCAAAGAGTGAGCAGCAGCAAGATTTACTGCAAAGAGTGAAAAAACAAAGCTTCCAGAGTGTGGAAAGGGACCGAAGCCTGTTGCCACTGCTGGCTCAGGCAGCCTGCTTTTATTCTCTTATCTGGACCCACCCACATCCTGCTGATTGGTCCATTTTACAGAGACCCGATTGGTCTGTTTTACAGAGAGCTGATTGGTCCGTTTTGACAGGATGCTGATTGGTGCATTTACAAACCCTGAGCTAGACACAGAGTGCTGATTGGTGCATTTACAAACCTTGAGCTAGATACAGAGTGCCGATTGGTGCATTCATGATCCCTTAGCTAGACATAAAGATTCGCCAAGTCTCCACCAAATTAACTAGATACAGAGTGCCGATTGGTGCATTCACAAACCCTGAGCTAGACACAGAGTGCTGATTGGTGTGTTTACAAACCTTGACCTAGATACAGAGGGCTAATTGGTGTATTTACAAGCCATTAGCTAGACATAAAGGTTCTCCAAGTCCCCACTAGACTCAGGAGCCCAGCTGGCTTCGCCCAGTGGATCCTGCACAGGGCACACAGGGGGAGCTGCCTGCCAGTCCCGTGCGCCGTGCACACACACTCCTCAGCCCTTGGGCGGTCAATGGGACTGGGCACCGTGGAGCAGGGGGTGGTGCTCCTCAGGGAAACTCGGGCTGCGCAGGAGGGGAGAGGCTCAGGCATGGCAGGCTGCAGGTCCCGAACCCTGCCCTGCAGGGAGGCAGCTAAGGCCCTGTGAGAAATTGAGCACAGCAGCTGCTGGCCCAGGCGCTAAGCCCCTCACTGCCCGGCGCTTGCGGGCTGGCCGGCCACTCCGAATGCAGGGCCTGCCGAGCCCACACCCACCCCGAACTGACGCTGGCCTGCAAGCCCCGCACACAGCCCCAGTTCCTACCCGCGCCTCTCCCTCCACACCTGCCCACAAGCTGAGGGAGCCGACTCTGGCCTTGGCCAGCCCAGAAAGGGGTTCCCACAGTGCAGAGGTGGGCTGAAGGGCTCCTCAAGCGGGCCAGAGTGGGCGCCAAGGCTGAGGAGGCGCCAAGAGCGAGCGAGGGCTGCCAGCACGCTGTCACCACTCATATACATATATAATTATAACAATTATATAATTTACTGTATTACTTGTATAATATAAATATAATATAAATTTGTATAACATCAATATAATTAACAAATACAAATTTATATCACATATGCCTATGAAAATATTTTATAATTTGTATATATTTGTGTATATAATTATATATAATTTTTCTAACATAAAAGGAAAATGCCCATACCAAATTATAACCATTTTGATTTCTTCTTTTTGAATTACCTTACATAAATGCTTTTTTTTCTGTTAATCACAAATCATAAATTTCATATATTGCTTTCATTATGTTCAATAACTACTTGAAGGTTGAGATAACATAGTATAATATGACTTAGCTTGAGGTTAATATTTAACTGTACACATTGTTGTATTTTCTGCATTTTTCTTTCTTTTTTTTTTTTTTTTTGAGACGGACTCTCACTCTGTCTCCCAGGCTGCAGTACAGTGGTGCCATCTTGGCTCACTGCAACCTCCACCTCCTGGGTTCAAGCAATTCTGCCTCAGCCTCCTGAGTAGCTGGAACTGCAGGAGCGTGCCACCACATCCAGCTAATTTTTTGTATTTTTAGTAGAGACGGGGTTTTGCCATGTTGGTCAGACTGGTCTTGAACTCCTGGCCTCAGGTGATACACCAGCCTTGGCTTCCCGAAGTGCTGGGATTACAGGCATGAGCCACAGCGCCCAGCCTGTGTTTTTCTATTCTTAATATAGAACGTGTTTTTATAGGTAATTTTTTCAACATCACCAAAAAGCATGAATAGAAAAAAGAGAAGAACTCTCTTTATAGCAAACAATAGGCAAGTTCTTTCCGCCTTATAAAAAATATGGCATAGTTTAAATTGGGGCAATTCCTATTTCCTATTTGAGGTAAAGAACCCCTTTGGGCATTAAAGCCAAGATCCACCAAGCGTATGTTTGGGAAGGAATGAACAAAGTAAAGAGGGAACTACTCCTCTGCCAAGAAAGTAAGAGAAATTGTTTAATTATAACTCAAGGGACTGAGGGTGTCCAGCTGAGAATATTTGAAATAGAGTCAGGGGAGTACAGCTATGAGGAGAAAAGAGACAAAAGCCCCAGGCACACAGCAGAAGGCTGTGGGTACACAGAGGTCCAAGACCAATAACAAATTACATAGAAAGAACTGATTAAGTATCCAAAAATAATGAAGTCTAGCATTGCATTTGAAGTTTTGGCTTTTTTGTGTTTGTGTTCCAAGCAGGCTTCTGATTGCCAATCTATATCAGCAAGACTTTAGTAAAATTATTTACAAGAAAATTTTTTTAAGTAGTGCTTTGGAGAAATAAAGAACTGAAGTAGTATTCAGCCTGGGGCAAAGTGGGTAGAGCAAGATAAGAGACCCAAAAAATGGTGGAGCAGGTGAAGTGAAGCCCAAAGTTAAGATATAAAATAAAAGTAACCTAATTCCTATCCATTCTCCCCTGAAATACTGGGATGCTAGTCATAATATGAGAGATGGGACTCATTCTGCTATTCTATAAGTATTAAAATTAATGCTGATCCCAGAAAGCAGAAGGATTTGGGATTTGTCCAATCAGAAGAAAATATGAGTATACATGTCATATGAGATTCCCTCCAAATGACAGTTAACACTGAAAATAACCAAAGTATCAAATCATGAAGATATTCACTTATTAAATGCAGTCAAAATTGTCTGTAGTACTTTCATGAGAATAAACCTTGGGCAAATGTACCCACAACTTGCCTGGCGTGGATGGTGCCTCCTTATGTGATTTTACACAAGTAAAAATGCACAGTGTCTGAACTATTTTTAAAAAACCATGCAAAGGAGCTGGGCATGGTTGCTCATACCTGTAATCCCAGCAACCCTAGGAGGCTGAGGCAGAAGGGTAGCTTGAGGGCAGGAGATCAAGACTAGCCCAGGCAACATACCAGGACCCTGTCTCTACAAAAAAAAAAAAAAAAAAAAAAAAAAAAATAGCCATGTGTGATGATGGCACCTGCCTGTAATCCTAACTGCTTGGGAGGCTGAGGCGGCAGGATCACTTGAGCCCAGCAGCATCCTTTATATATGTGATTGGCTTCCACTGTTGTTCCAATTGGACCTGTTTTTAGTTTTATTTTATAACTGTAATGCATTTGTGTGAAAGTTTAAATATATTCAAAGTGAAATATACATCAAGAATTTGTGAATCATAGAGCATTCCACAAAACAGTTTGGAAACCCCTATGCTAGGTGATGCCTCCCTGGAGCACCCCTATGCTAAAGAATAAAAGGATCTACTGGTAAAAAGTTGATGAAGCAAGTATGGATGGGTGACAAATTCCAGTTATATGGGAAAACTTATTTTCTTTTACATGCCATAAACTTTGCATCATCTTCAGACATGGTGTAGTGGAAATTTTCACACATGGTTGTGATGATTTCAAAATGACTTGCCTTTGCTTTCTTGCCCACTGTTCTTGCTTAGTGACACAGTGTATTATGGACTGAATTGTTCCCCTACTACCCCAAATTTTTATATGTTGAAGCCCTCATTCCCAGTACCTCAAAATATGACTAGATTTGGAAATAATCCCTTTAAAGAGGTAAAGATTAAGTGAGTTCATTGAGGTGAGTCCTAATCTAACATTACTGAGGCTTCAGGTAAATCCAAACCTGCCAACACATTGATCTTGAAATTCCAGCCTCCAGTACTGTGAGAAAATAAATTTCTGGCCAGGTGTAGTGGCTCACACCTGTAATCCCAGCACTTTGGGAGGCCGAGGCGGGTGGATCAGGAGGTCAGGAGATTGAGACCATCCTGGCTAACATGGTGAAACCCCCTCTCTACTAAAAAATACAAAAAATTAGCCGGGCGTGGTGGTGGGCACCTGTAGTCCCAGCTACTCGGGAGGCTGAGGCAGGAAAATGACGTGAACCCAGGAGGCGGAGCTTGCAGTGAGCCGAGATCTTGCCACTGCACTCCAGCCTGGGTGACAGAGTGAGACTCCGTCTCAAAAAAAATAAATAAATAAATATAAATAAGTAAATAAATAAATAAATAAATTTCTTCGGTTTAAGCCACCCACTCTGTGGCACTTTGTTATTACAGTCCTACCAACTAATACAATATGTAAAGATCAAGTCCACTTAGAAGTGTGTTTGTTGGTTTGCAACTGAACAAAACTGTCTGGTACATACTTATCAAATCCATGATTTACTGTTATTACTGTAATGTCATAACCAATTATACTGTCATAGAGATGTGTGCAGAAAGATGTCATGAAAGGAGTACAAAGGCCACTTGGACAAACTTCAGGAGATTTAGCAAGGATACTGTCATGTTTAGAGAGTGCTATGGTTTAAATATCCCCTCCAAAACTCATGTTGAAATGTAGTTCCCACTGTGACAATATTTAGAAGTGGATCATTCAGAGGCAGTTAGCCTCATGAATAGATCAATTTTGTTATACCAGGAGTGGGTCCCTGATAAAAATGAGTTCTGAGGCCTCTTCTCTTGATGTCTTTTGTGCTCTCTCACCCTCTTTCCCTCCACCATAGGTTGATACAGCAAGAAGGCCCTCACCAGATGCTAGAACTTTAATAGTGGACTTCTCAGCCTTCAGAACTAAGAGAAATAACTGTATTTGCTTTATAAATTATCTAGTCTGTAGTATTCTCTTATAGCAACACAAAATGAACCAAGACAGAGAGTTATATTTATTTTTGATATTATAACGCTTTTTTCCCTTAAAACAAGACATTATATTTGAGAGGTTGTTGACCATGAAAAAAAAAAAAACACAAGATTTTTTTTAACATGTTTGTGGATATAGAAACTTTCTACAATGTATTAATATTTACACTTGATAAATACTGGGGTAGTTACAGTGTGATCCTGGCCACATCTCTGGGCATTATGGTACCTTGGACTTTTAAAGCATATTTGTTTGCTTTTATAGAAGACTAAATGAACATTATGCTTTCAATAACTACATCATCACTTAAATTCAGAGAATTGGGTGCAGTCCTGACCTGACAATGCCACAGCTTGGAACAGTTTCATGTGTATATGTCAACTTACAAAGAGCTATGCTTATATGAAGTGATTGGTTAGACTAGATGTTCAAATAAGTGCATACGGCTTCAAAAAATCTATAGATCTTAATTTAGACGGAAAAATTATAAACTTCAACTGAAAAATTCTTGAAGGGATGGGAATGGCATGTGTAAACAAACACTAGTCACTAGTGATAAAACCTTAAAGAATTTTTAATGTCATTTTAAAGTTACTACTGTAAAGATTTGGACTTACCAATTAAGAGCAAAAGAGAAGTGGTGACCTATATGTATTTTTAAAGCCAGCTTAGTTAAATCCTTTAACAGTGTGTGTTTAATAGGTTTTCCAGCACAAAACAACTCCATTACAGGTGACAGAAAGAAATCAGTAATTATAAAACTATAATACCATCTTTTAGCAAAAATCGTAGAACATGAGGCTAACATGGCAGTAATTATATGAGTAAATTTGGGAGAGCAACAGATGTTTTTAGTAAAGGAATTGTATGTTGCTGTTGAATTTTTTTCAAACTCTTTCAAAAATTTATACATAACCAGCCAAAAGCTTGACGATGTGTCAGCAAGTCTATATTGTATGAAAATCAGGACCAGTATATAGAGTTTAATATAAAGGAACTAAAGGAATGTGTTATTTTGTATTATGTTTAATGTAAACATTGAAATTAATTGAATGATATCAATGTATGAATTTTCAAGATTTGTAATTGTTTAAATTCTATCACTCTAGGCCAGGCACGGTGGCTCACGCCTGTAATCCTAGCACTTTGGGAGGCCAAGGTGGGTGGATCACGAGGTCAGGAGATCGAGACCATCCCGGCTAACACAGTCAAACCCCATCTCTACTAAAAATACAAAAAATTAGCCAGGCGTGGTGGCGGGCGCCTGTAGTCCCAGCTACTCGGGAGGCTGAGGCAGGAGAATGGCGTGAACCCGGGAGGCGGAGCTTGCAGCGAGCGAGATCGTGCCACTGCACTCCAGCCTGGGTGACAGAGCAAGACTCCATCTCAAAAAAAAAAAAAAAAATTACCATCACTCTGGTTTTCAGGTCATAAAAGGACATTTCAGGTCATAAAAGGACATTTCAGGTCATAAAAGGACATTTAATTACATTAACTAGAGTAATGCAAGAAGAGTACACTCATTTTGAATCTATAAATGGATATGAGCTAATTGGTTTAACTGGCTAAGAACCCAATGCTATTTAAAGGTGTGGAAACTTTCTTGAATAAACATATTGAAGATAGTAAGAAAGTTATTTTAACATTTTTTTAAAGCAGAGGGCATAGCAATTATTTGGGTTTATCTGTAGAAGTTGGTCATTGCTACTTAAAACTTACACTCATATTCAATTAACAAATCTCAAGGCACACTGCTATGGATATAAAAAATTATGATAAATAATTTCTGCTTCTTAAGAAGTGTATGATGTTGTTGGAAGTATAAGACATATTCACATGAAATACAATTTATGCAAAACAGTGAAATTGCCAGGAAGAGTTACAACATAAGATAGATATTTCTGACCTATGAAAGCAAGATAAATTTGTTCACTGTAAGTATAAGATGAGCTGGTCCTTGAAGGATATGTCACAATTGAATATGATAAGGAGAAGGTGGTTTTGACAAAGGCAGAGGATCAAGAAATCACTGTGGGGCCAGACGCGGTGGCTCATGCTTGTAATTCCAGCACTTTGGGAGGCTGACGCAGGTGGATCACGAAAACATTGTGGATGTTTGGAATTGATGAGTAGATATATTTCCCAGGATATCTGAGTAGGTGTGATAGAGCTGGAAAAATAGGATTGGGTTTAGTTGTGAAGAATATTAAATGCCAGACTGAGAAATATGGATCTCAAACATTGTTTTAATATTTTTTTGTGTTTCCTCAGTTACTACATCTATAAATCCAAACAGAAACAAGATGTGGAGGAGTTAAAAGTGGATGAACTTGTTTACCTGCAAAGAGCAGTTGTTCATCATATGCCTCTTTACTTTTACCTGAGGATTTTGTGAAAGTAAGTTGAGTAGAAATTTTAAACAATTGGTTAAAATGATAATATAAAAGTCTTCCTATGTCTTCAGAATGAACTCAAGTCTCTAAAAGAGGATTTCTCAACTGTACTGCATCATACACGTCAGTTGAAACCTCCCCTGAGATAAATCCTCAATATTACCTGACAGTAGGTGGTGAAACTTTGTGGTTTTCCTGCCCAGCAACCTTTCCTTCTACCTCAATTCTGTTTCACTTTTCCCATTGTATATCATTTGGCAGAATTGCCAATTAAAGTGCTTGACCTTCCCTATCGTTAAGAGGAACACTTGGCCAGGTGTGGTGGCTCAAACCTGTAATCCCAGCACTTTAGGAGGCTGAGGTGGGTGGATCACGAGGTCAGGAGTTCTAGACCAGCCTGGCCAACATGGTGAAACCCCGTCTCTACTAAAAATAAAAAAATTAGCTGGGCATAATGGCAGGTGCCTGTAATCCCGGCTACTCGGGAGGCTGAGACAGGAGGATCATTTGAACCCAGGAGGTGGAGGTTGCAGTGAGCCGAGATCACACGCCACTGCACTCCAGCCTGGGTGACAGGGTGAGACTCCATCTGAAAAAAAAAGAAAAAAAAAAAAGAATACTGGCAAGATGGCTGAACAGGAACAGCTCTAGTCTCTGTAGCTCACAGCAAGATTGACGCAGTAGATGAGTGATTTCTGCATTTCCAACTGAGGTACCTGGTTAATCTCATAGGGACTGGTTTGGACAGTGAGTGCAGCCCATGGAGGGTGAGCCGAAGCAGGGTGGCGCATTGCCTCACCTGGGAAGTGCAAGTGGTCAGGGATTTCATTCCCCCAGCCAAGGGAAGCCTTGAGAAACTGCACCAGGAGAAAGGGTGAACTCCGACCCAGATACTGTGCTTTTCCCACAGTCTTCATAACGGATAGACCAGAAGATTCCCTCTGGTGCCTACACCACCAGGGCCATGGGTTTCAAGTACAAAACTGGGTGGCCATTTGGGCTGTTTTTCCAAATCCCAGTGGCACCTGGAACGCCAGCAAAACAGAACCCTTCACTCCCCGGGAAAGGAGGCTGAAGCCAGGGAGACAAGTGGTTGGGCTTGATGGGTCGCACCCCCACAGAACCGAGCAAACTAAGATCCACTGGGTTGAAATTCTCACTGCCAGCACAGCAGCAGTCTGAGATCGACCTGGGACCCTCGACCTTGGTTGAGGGAGGGGTGTCCGCCATTGCTGAGGTTTGAGTAGGCGGTTTTATCCTCTCAGTGTAAACAAAGTCACCAGAAATTTCTAACTGGGCGGAGCCCACCGCAGCTCAGCATGGCCACTGTGGCCAGACTGCCAGATTTCTCCTCTCTGGGCAGGACATCTCTGAAAAACAGGCAGCAGCCCCAGTAAGGTACTTACAGATAAAACCCCCATCTCCCTGGGACTGAGCACTTAGGGGAAGGGGCAGCTGTGGGTGCAGCTTCAGCAGAATTAAATGACCCGCCTGATGGTTCTTAAAAGTGCAGTGGACCTCCCAGATCAGCGTTCGAGCTCTGCTAAGGGTCAGATTAGCTCCTCAAGTTGGTCCCTGACCCCTGTGCATCCTAATTGGGAGGCACCTCCCAGTAGGGGCTGACAGACACCTCATACAGGAGAGTTCTGGTTGGCATTGGGCAGGTTCCCCTCTGGGACAAAGCTTCCAGAGGAAGGAACAGGCAGCAATCTTTGCTGTTCTGCAGCCTCCGCTGGTGATACCCAGGCCAACAGGGTCTAGAGTGGGCCTCCAGCAAACTCCAGCAGACCTGCAGCAGAGGGGCCTGACCGCTAGAAGGAAAACTAACAAACAGAAAGGAATAGCACGTCCACTCAGAGACCCCATCCAAAGGTCACCAGGATCAAATACCAAAGGTAGATAAATCCACAAAGATGGGGAGAAACCAGCGCAAAAAGTCTGAAAATTCGGAAAACCACCATGCCTCTTCCCCTCCAAAGGATCATAACTCCTCGCCAGCAAGGGAACAAAACTGGATGGAGAATGAGTTTGACGAATTGACAGAAGTAGGCTTCAGAAGGTGGGTAATAACAAAGCTGAAGGAGCAAGTTCTAACCCAATGCAGGGAAGCTAACAACCTTGAAAAAAGTTTAGATGAATTGTTAACTACAATAACCAGTTTAGAGAAGAACATAAATGACCTGATGGAGCTGAAAAACAGCACAAGAACTTCATGAAACATACACAAGTATCAATAGCTGAATAGATCAAGTGGAAGAAAGGGTATCAGAGATTGAAAATCAACTTAATGAAATAAAGCAAGAAGACAAGATTAGAGAAAAAAAAATAAAAAGGAATGAAAAAAGCCACCAAGAAATATGGGACTTTGTGAAAAGACCAAATATACTTTTGATTGGTGTACCTGAAAGTGACAGGGAGAATGGAACCAAGTCGGAAAACACTCTTCAGGATATTATTCAGGAGAACTTCCCCAACCTAGCAAGACAGGCCAACATTCAAATTCAGGAAATACAGAGAACACCACAAAGATACTCCTCAAGAAGAGCAACCCCAAGACGCATAATCGTCAGATTCACCAAGGTTGAAATGAAGGAAAAAATTTTAAGGGCAGCCAGAGAGAAAGATCGGGTTACCCACAAAGGGAAGCCCATTAGACTAACAGCGGATCTCTCAGCAGAAACCCTACAAGCCAGAAGAGAATGGGGGCCAATATTCAACATTCTTGAAGAAAAGAATTTTCAACCCAGAATTTCATATCCAGCCAAACTAAGCTTCATAAGTGAAGGAGAAATAAAATACTTTAGAGACAAGGAAATGCTGAGAAATTTTGTCATGACCAGGCTTGCCTTACAAGAGCTCCTGAAGCAAACACTAAACATGGAAAGGAACAACCGGTACCAGCCACTGCAAAAACATATGAAATTGTAAAGACCATCAACACTATGAAGAAACTGCATGAAATAACGGGCAAAATAATCAGCTAGCATCATAATGAAAAGATCAAATTCACACATAACAATATTAACCTTAAATGTAAATGGGCTAAATGCCCCAATTAAAAGACACAGACTGGCAAATTGGATAAAGAGTCAAGACCCATCAGTGTGCTGTATTCAGGAGACCCATCTCACATGCAAAGACACATGTAGGCTCAAAATAAAGCAATGGAGGAATATTTACCAAGCACATGGAAAGTAAAAAAGAGCAGGAGTTACAATCCTAATTTCTGATAAAGCAGACTTTAAACTAATAAAGATCAAAAGAGACAAAGAAGGGCATTATATAATGGTAAAGGGATAAATGCATCAAGAAGAGCTAACTATCCTAAATATATAGGCACCCAATACAGGAGCACCCAGATTCATAAAGCAAGTTCTTAGAGAATTACAAAGAGACTTAGACTCCCACACAATAATAGTGAAAACTTTAACACCCCACTGTCAATATTAGACAGATCAACAAGACAAAAAATTAACAGGGATATTCAGGACTTGAACTCTGCTCTGGACCAAGTGGACCTAAAAGACATCTACAGAACTCTTCACCCTAAACCAACAAAATATACATTCTTCAAGTCACCTCATCTCACTTATTCTAAAATTGACTACATAATTGGAAGTATTGGAAGTAAAACACTCCTCAGCAAATGCAAAAGAACAGAAATTGTAACACTCTCTCAGGCTACAGTGCAATCAAATTAGAACTCAAGATTAAGAAACTTACTCAAAACTGCACAACTACATGGAAACTGAACAACCTGCTCCTGAATGACTACTGGGTAAATAAAATGAAGGCAGAAATAAAGATGTTATTTGAAACCAATGAGAACAAAGACACAATGTACCAGAATCTCTGGGACAAATTTAAAACAGTGTGTAGAGGGAAATTTATGGCACTAAATGCCCACAAGAGAAAGTAGGAAAGATCTAAAATTGACACCCTAACATCAAAATTAAAAGAACTAGAGAAGCAAGAACAAACAAATTCAAAAGCTAGCAGAAGGCAAGAAATAACTAAGATCAGAGCAGAATTGAAGGAGATAGAAACACGAAAAACCCTTCAAAAAATCAGTGAACCCAGGAGCTGGTTTTTTGAAAAGATCAACAAAATAGGTAGACTGTTAGCCAGAATAAAAAAAAAGAAAAAAGGAAAGAATCAAATAGACGCAATAAAAAAGATATAGGGGATATCACCACTGATCCCACAGAAATACAAACTACCATCAGAGAATACTATAAACACCTCTACGCAAATAAACTAGAAAATCTAGAAGAAATGGATAAATTCCCGGACACATACAGCCTCCTAAGTCTAAAGCACAAAGAGGTCAAATCCCTGAATAGACAAATAACAAGTTCTGAAATTGAGGCAGTAATTAATAACTACCAGCCAAAAAAAGTCCAGAACCAGACGGATTCACAATCAAATTCTACCAGTGGCACAAAGAGGAGCTGGTACCATTCCTTCTGAAACTATTCCAAACAATAGAAAAAGAGAGAATCCTCTCTAACTCATTTAATGAGGCCAGCATCATCCTGATACCAAAACCTGGCAGAGAGACAACAACAAAAAATTTGTAGACCAATATCTCTGATGAACGTCAATGCAAAAATCCTCAATAAAATACTGGCAAACCAAATCCAGCAGCACATCAGAAAGCTTATCCACCATGATCAAGTTGACGACATCCCTGAGATGCAAGGCTCGTTCAACATATGCAAATAAATAAACATAATCCATCACATAAACAGAACCAATGACAAAAACCACATGATTATCTCAATAGATGCAGGAAAGCCCTTTGACAAAATTCAACAGCCCTTCATGCTAAAAACTTTAAATAAACTAGGTATTGATGGACTGTATCTCAAAATAATAAGAACTATTTGACAAACCCACAGCCAATATCATACTGAATGGGCAAAAACTGGAAGCATTCCCTTTGAAAACCAGCACAATAGCCGGGCACAGTGGCTCATGCCTGTAATCCCAGCACTTTGGGAGGCCAAGGTGGGCAGATCACAAGGTCAGGAGATTGAGACCATCCTGGAAAAAAAAAAAAAAAAAAAATTGGCTAAGGGAGAATTTCTTGACATGAGGACTCTTTCCCATGGTAGCAAACTCTTGATGAGGACCTGTGAGATAGTGCTAACCTGCTGTCATGTTAGCCTTGGAAGCTTGAAAAGTGATGACCTACTTTTGTTGAAGTAGAAATGCAGAATGAACTTTTTGTTTAACTAGAAATATCCTTTTCCAACCTAACTGACAAAGTCCTACTCATCCTTTAAGATCAAGATCCAAATGTGTTCCATTACTCATTCTACCAAATAAAATTAATCACTCCATTACAATCTTACGGCACTATTATGGGAATTCCTTACATTCTTCTCTCTACCTGTATATGATAAAATAATAAAAAGTATAAAAAACGGCTTAAAAAAAACCCATCTCTACTAAAAATACAAAAAATTAGCCAGGCATGGTGGCGGGCGCCTGTAGTCCCAGCTACTTGAGGAGGCAGGAGAATGGCATGAACCTGGGAGGCAGAGCTTGCAGTGAGCTGAGATCACAGCACTGCACTCCAGCCTGGGCAACAGAGCGAGACTCCGTCTCAAAAAAAAAAAAAGAAAACTGGCAGAAGACAAGGATGCCCTCTCTCACCACTCCTATTCAACATGGTATTGGAGGTTTCTGGCCAGGGCAATCAGGCAAGAGAAAGAAATAAAGGCTATTCAAAAAGGAAAAGAGAAAGTCAAATTGTCTCTGTTTGCAGATGACATGATTGTATATTTAGAAGACCCCATAGTCTCAGCCCAAAATCTCCTTAAGCTGATAAGCAACTTCAGCAGTCTCAGGATACAAAATCAATGTGCAAAATCACAAGCATTTCTATACACCAATAACAGACAGAGAGCCAAATTATGAGGAACTCCCATTCACAACTGCTATAAAGAGAGTAAAATACCTAGGAATACAACTTACAAGGAATGTGAAGGACCTCTTCAAAGAGAACTACAAACCACTGCTCAAGGAAATAAGAGAGGACACAAACAAATGGAAAAACATTCCATGCTCGTGGATAGGAAGAATCAATATCTTGAAAATGGCCATACTGCCCAGGGTAATATATAAATTTAATGCTCTTCCCATCAATCTACCATTGACTTTCTTCCCAGAATTGGAAAAAACTACTTTAAACTTCATATGGAACCAAGAAAGAGCCTGTATAGCCAAGACAATCCTAAGCAAAAAGAACAAAGCTGGAGGCATCATGCTACCAGACCTGAAACTGTACTACAAAGCACAGTAACCAAAACAGCATGGTCCTGGTACCAAAACAGATATATAGACCAATGGAACAGAACAGAGGCCTCAGAAATAACACCACACATCTACAACCATCTGATCTTTGACAAATATGACAAAAACAAGCAATGGGCAAAGGACTCCCTATTTAATAAATGGCTCTGGGAAAACTGGCTAGCCATAAGCAGAAAACTGAAACTGGGCCCCTTCCTTACACCTTATACAAAAATTAGCTCAAGATGGATTAAAGACTTACACATAAGACCTAAAACCATAAAAAGCCTAGAAGAAAACCTAGGCAGTACCATTCAGGACACAGACATGGGCAAAGACTTCATGTCTAAAAACACCAAAAGCAACAGCAACAAAAGCCAAAATTGACAAATGGGATCTAATTAAACTAAAGAGCTTCTGCACAGCAAAAGAAACTATCATCAGAGTGAACAGACAACCTACAGAATGAGAGAAAATTTTTGCAATCTACCCATCTGACTAAGGGGTAATATCCAAAATCTAGAAAGAACTTAAACAAATTTACAAGAAAAAAATAAACAACTCCATCAAAAAGTGGACAAAGGATATGAACAGACACTTCTCAAAAGAAGACATTTATGCAGCCAACAGATACATGAAAAAAAAAGCTCATCATCACTGGTCATTAGAGAAATACAAATCAAAACCACAATGAGATACCATCTCACACCAGTTAGAATGGCGATCATTAAAAAGTCAGGAAACAACAGATGCTGGAGAGGATGTGTGGAAATAGGAATGCTTTTACACTGTTGTTGGGAGTGTAAATTAGTTCAACCATTGTGGAAGATAGTGTGGCAATTCCTCAAGGATCTAGAGGTAGAAATACCATTTGACCAAGCAATTCCATTACTGTGTATATACCCAAAGGATTATAACTCATTCTACTATAAAGACACATGCACACGTATATTTATTGTGGCACTATTCACAATAGCAAAGACTTGGAACCAGCCCAAATGTCCATCAATGATAGACTGGATTAAGAAAATGTGGCACATACACACCATGGAATACTATGCAGCCATAAAAAAGGATGAGTTCATGTCCTTTGCAGGGAGATGGATGAAGCTGGAAACTATCATTCTCAGCCAACTAACACAAGAGCAGAAAACCAAACACCGCATGTTCTCACTCATAAGTGGGAGTTGAACAATGAGAACACATGGATACAGGGAGTGGAAGAGCATACTCCAAGGCCTGTTTGGGGTGTGGGGGTAGGGGAGGGATAGCATTAAGAGAAATACCTAATGCAGGTGATGGTTTGATGGGTTCAGCGAACCACCTTGGCACATGTATAACTATGTAACAAAACTGCATGTTCTGCATATGTACCCCAGAACTTAAAGTATAATAAAATAAATAAATAAGAAAAAATAAAGGAACACTTGACCCAAGACCAATCAGATGCCCTGTCTTTAAATTTGAAACCTTAGCAGAATGTCACAAACAATGAAACTCTGAAGCAAAATGCCTCAATTCGTGGCACCCTAAAAAGGCCGTTCAACAGTTTCTCTTAGCTCGTCTCCAGGAGTTGTTCTAGTTTTGGTGCACAGGGACACTAGTTCTTCAGTTTTCTCTTCATACAGCGAGTTGTCCCATATGCCTCCAAGAAATTCATTTTTTGCTTAAATTTTCCACAAAGAGTTTCCAAGTCTTGCAACTAAGAATTCTGTCTGGTACTGGTCAAATTCTAATAGTGGTTAGGTGGTTTCAGTATGACATGCTATTGTTAATAGATTATACTGAAGATCTAATAGGCAAAATGACAATATAATTTATTGTCTTAAACTGGAACACTTTTGAAAGTCAAAGTGAAAATCATTAAAAATTAAGCTATGACAATAGGTGTAAAATAAGACCAGGACATAGGTTTTACCCTTACTCATAGTATATCTTGTATAAAGGATCAGATAAACAGGCTCTTGTTTATATTTTGATCCCTTTATTTTTAAGAGGTGAGAAGGAATGGGCTGGTCACTCAGCAATCATCTGCTTCTAAAAAATTTTGAGGATGCCACTCCTAAGATTCCAGGATGGTGGTTTGCCATCTTGGGAATTTACCTGGCTTTATAGTTCAAGTCTTACAGGGAAGTGTTAAAAAATAATAGCTGAGGTTGTTACTTTAGCCAGATGTATTAGTCAGGGTTCTCTAGAGGGACAGAACTAATAGGATAGATGTGTATATAAAGGGGAGTTTATTAAAGAGTACTATCTCACACAATCACAAGTTCTCACAATAGGCTGTCTGCAAGCTGAGGAGCAAGGAAGCCAGTCCATGTCCCAAAGCTGAAGAACTTGGAGTCCAGTGTTAGAGGGCAGGAAGCATCCAGTATGGGAGAAAGATTTAGGCTGGGAGACTAAGCCAGTCTAGTATTTTCACGTTCTTCTGCCTCCTTTTATTCTGGTTGCACCTGCAGCTGATTAGATGGTACCAACCCAGATTAAGGGTGGGTCTGCCTTTCCCAGTCCACTGACTCAAATGTTAATCTCCTTTGGCAACACCCTCACAGACACACCCAGGAACAATACTTTGCATCTTTCAATCCCATCATATTGACACTCAATATTAACCATCACACCAGGTAATAAAGATATAGGCATTTCTTTATATTTTTACTGAATCATTAATGTCCTATACTTTAATAGTGAACAGAGGGGAAAAAAATAAACAAAACCGAACAAAAAGAAAAATTCCAGATTAATGCTCTGGACAATCTAGAGCACAATCTAGGCTCAGAGGGCAACTCATCCCTATAATCCCAGTCCTTTGGAGGACAAAGCAGGAACGTCACTACTCGAAGCGAAGCGTTTGAGATCAGCCTGAGCAATGTGATGAGATTCCCGTCTCTACCAAGAATTTAAAATTTACCTGGGAGTAGTGAAACATGCCCAGAGTCCTAGCTACTGGGAAGCCTGAGGTGGGAGTATTGCTTGAGCCCAAGAGTTCAAGGTTACAGTGAACTATGATTGTGCCATTGCATTTGACCCTGAGTGACAGAGCGAGACCCTGTCAAAAAAAAAAAAACAAAACAAAATAAACAAAAAAAAAAACACCCTACTATCTACAAGATGTTGCCTTGGCCAGCATGGTGGTTCACATCTGTAATCCCAGCACTTTAGGAGGCCGAGGCAGGCAGATCCCTTGAGCCCAGAAGTTGGAGACCAGCCTGGGCAACATGGTGAAACCCCATCTCTACAAAAAATACAGAAATTAACCAGCCATGGTGTCACACACCTATAGTCCCAGCTACTTGAGAGGCTGAGGTGGGAGGATAGATTGAGCCCAGGAGTTCAAGGTGGCAGTAAGCCATGGTTTCAACAGAAGCCTACTGCTGAGATCCTTTTTAATGTTATTATTTGCAAAATAGGTCAATACCACTCATTCTTTTTCTAAGGAATAAAAAAATTGTTGAAATCATTCTTAGAGTACTTAGCCATGCCTATTCCATATATATGTATATATACATAGATGTGTGCTGATCTTAATTTTCATTTACTGAGATACCCAATTAACACAGATATTTATTATGAATACATTATTTGATAATAACAAGTTTTTCCGTAGACCAAAAAATGCCCAAAGGAAAATAACCAGAATATAAGTATAGTTTTGTAGTATACAAAATTATAGTAAATGCTACTTGGTAATTCACTTTTTAGCTGTTTTCTACCTTAGAATTTTTAAGCATACAGTTCTGCTGCCTGGGAAGCTTGTTCCCAACTTTCCATATGGCTAACTCTGAATTATCTTTCAGGTTTCAGCTTAAATATTATTTCCTCAGCAAAGTCTTCCCTGCATGCCAAAATCTAAATCACATACTCCTGTTCTGATCTTCATTATATTCTTATTTTTTCCTCACTAAAGATATTTGTAGTCATATATTTATGTGTATTATTATTTATTTTATATCTTTCTAGAAGACTAGAAGGAAGATTCCTGGGGGTTAAGGTCTTATCTGTTTTAACTCTTAAATATACATCCAGGCCAGGTACGGTGGCTCAGGCCTGTAATCCCAGCACTTTGAGAGGCCGAGGCAGGTGGATCACGAGGTCAAGAGATGGAGATCATTCTGGCCAACATGGTGAAACCCCGTCTCTACTAAAAGTACAAAAATTAGCTGGGCGTGGTCACGCTCACCTGTAGTCCCAGCTACTCAGGAGGCTGAGGCAGGAGAATTGCTTGAACCCGGAAGGCAGAGGTTGCAGTGAGCCAAGATCGCACCACTGCACTACAACCTGGCGACAGACCGAGACTCCGTCTCAAAAAATAAGCAGGCGGGAGCCAAGATGGCTGAATAGGAACAGCTCTGGTCTACAGCTCCCAGCATGAGCGATGCAGAAGAGGAGTGATTTCTGCATTTCCATCTGAGGTACCAGGTTCATCTCACTAGAGAGTGCCAGACAGTGGGCGCAGGACTGTGGGTGCAGCGCACTGTGCGCAAGCCGGAGCAAGGTGAGGCATTGCCTCACTGGGGAAGTGCAAGGGGTCAGGGAGTTCCCTTTCCTAGTCAAAGAAAGGGGTGACAGACGGCACCTGGAAAATTGGGTCACTCCCACCCTAATACTGCGCTTTTCCAACGGGCTTAAAAAATGGCACACCGGGAGATTATATCCTGCACCTGGCTGGGAGGGTCCTACGCCCATGGAGTCTCGCTGATTGCTAGCACAGCAATCTGAGATCAAACTGCAAGGCAGCAGCGAGGCTGGGGGAGGGGTGCCCGCCATTGCCCAGGCTTCCTTAGGAAAACAAAGCAGCCCGGAAGCTCGAACTGGGTGGAGCCCACCACAGCTCAAGGAGGACTGCCTGCCTCTTTAGGCTCCACCTCTGGGGGCAGGGCACAGACAAACAAAAAGACAGCAGTAACCTCTGCAGACTTAAATGTCCCTGTCTGACAGCTTTGAAGAGAGCAGTGGTTCTCCCAGAATGCAGCTGGAGATCTGAGAACGGGCAGACTGCCTCCTCAAGTGGGTCCCTGACATCTGACCCCTGAGCAGCCTAACTGGGAGGCACCCCCCAGTAGGGGCAGACTGACACCTCATACGGCCAGGTACTCCTCTGAGACAAAACTTCCAGAGGAACGATCAGACAGCAGCATTCGCAGTTCATGAAAATCCATTGTACTGCAGCCACCACTGCTGGTATCCAGGCAAACAGGGTCTGGAGTGGACCTCTAGCAAACTCCAACAGACCTGCAGCTGAGGGTCCTGTCTGTTAGAAGGAAAACTAACAAACAGAAAGGACATCCACACCAAAAACCCATCTGTACATCACCATCATCAAAGATCAAAAGTAGATAAAACCACAAAGATGGGGAAAAAAACAGCAGAAAAACTGGAAACTCTAAAAAGCAGAGCACCTCTCCTCCTCCAAAGGAACACAGCTCCTCACCAGCAACGGAACAAAGCTGGACGGAGAATGACTTTGACGAGTCAAGAGAAGAAGGCTTCAGACGATCAAACTACTCCAAGCTACAAGAGGAAATTCAAACCAAAGGCAAAGAAGTTGAAAACTTTGAAAAAAATTTAGACGAACGTATAACTAGAATAACCAATACAGAGAAGAGCTTAAAGGAGCTGATGGAGCTGAAAGCCAAGACTCAAGAACTACGTGAAGAATGCAGAAGCCTCAGGAGCCGATGCGATCAACTGGAAGAAAGGGTATCAGTGATGGAAGATGAAATGAATGAAATGAAGCGAGAAGGGAAGTTTAGAGAAAAAAGAATAAAAAGAAATGAACAAAGCCTCCAGGAAATATGGGACTATGTGAAAAGACCAAATCTACGTCTGATTGTTGTACCTGAAAGTGACGGGGAGAATGGAACCAAGTTGGAAAACACTCTGCAGGATATTATCCAGAACTTCCCCAATCTAGCAAGGCAGGCCAAATTCAGATTCAGGAAATACAGAGAATGCCACAAAGATACTCCTCGAGAAGAGCAACCACATAATTGTCAGATTCACCAAAGTTGAAATGAAGGAAAAAATGTTAAGGGCAGCCAGAGAGAAAGGTCGGGTTACCCTCAAAGGGAAGCCCATCAGACTAACAGCGGATCTCTCGGCAGAAACTGTACAAGCCAGAAGAGAGTGGGGGCCAATATTCAACAATCTTAAAGAAAAGAATTTTCAACCCAGAATTTCATATCCAGCCAAACTAAGCTTCATAAGTGAAGGAGAAATAAAATCCTTTAGAGATAAGCAAATGCTGAGATATTTTGTCACCACCAGGCCTGTCCTAAAAGAGCTCCTGAAGGAAGCACTAAACATGGAAAGGAACAACCGGTACCAGCCACTGCAAAATCATGCCAAATTGTAAAGACCATCGAGGCTAGGAAGAAACTGCATCAACTAACGAGCAAAATAACCAGCAAAATGACAGGATAAAATTCACACATAACAATATTAACTTTAAATGTAAATGGACTAAATGTTCCAATTAAAAGACACAGATTGGCAAATTGGATAAAGAGTCAAGACCCAACAGTGTGCTGTATTCAGGAAACCCATCTCACGTGCAGAGACACATATAGGCTCAAAATAAAAGGATGGAGGAAGATCTACTAAGCAAATGGAAAACAAAAAAAGGCAGGGGTTGCAATCCTAGTCTCTGATAAAACAGACTTTAAACCAACAAAGACCAAAAGAGACAAAGAAGGCCATTACATAATGGTAAAGGGATCAATTCAACAAGAAGAGCTAACTATCCTAAATATATATGCACCCAATATAGGAGAACTCAGATTCATAAAGCAAGTCCTGAGTGACCTACAAAGAGACTTAGACTCCCACACAATAATAACG
This sequence comes from Pongo abelii, assembly GCF_028885655.2. NCBI lineage: Eukaryota > Metazoa > Chordata > Mammalia > Primates > Hominidae > Pongo > Pongo abelii. The sequence goes on from NC_071991.2 coordinate 94,044,504, forward strand.
GGAGACTTTAACACCCCACTGTCAACATTAGACAGATCAATGAGACAGAAAGTCAACAAGGATACCCAGGAATTGAACTCAGCTCTGCACCAAGCGGACCTAACAGACATCTACAGAACTCTCCACCCCAAATCAACAGAATTTACATTTTTTTCAGCACCACACCACACCTATTCCAAAATTGACCACATAGTTGGAAGTAAAGCTCTCCACAGCAAAAGTAAAAGATCAGAAATTATAACAAACTGTCTCTCAGATGACAGTGCAATCAAACTAGAACTCAGGATTAAGAATCTCATTCAAAACCGCTCAACTACATGGAAACTGAACAACCTGCTCCTGAATGACTACTGGGTACATAATGAAATAAAGGCAGAAATAAAGATGTTCTTTGAAACCAATGAGAACAAAGACACAACATACCAGAATCTCTTGGACACATTCAAAGCAGTGTGTAGAGGGAAATTTATAGCATTAAAGGCCCACAAGAGAAAGCAGGAAAGATCCAAAATTGACACCCTAACATCACAATTAAAAGAACTAGAAAAGCAAGAGCAAACACATTCAAAAGCTAGCAGAAGGCAAGAAATAACTAAAATCAGAGCAGAACTGAAGGAAATGGAGACACAGAAAACCCTTCAAAAAATTGATGAATCCAGGAGCTGGTTTTTTGAAAGGATCAACAAAATTGATAGACCGCTAGCAAGACTAATAAAGAAAAAAAGAGAGAAGAATCAAATGGACGCAATAAAAAATGATAAAGGGGATATCACCACTGATCCCACAGAAATACAAACTACCATCAGAGAATACTACAAACACCTCTGTGCAAATAAACTAGAAAATCTAGAAGAAATGGATAAATTCCTCGACACATACACTCTCCCAAGACTAAACCAGGAAGAAGTTGAATCCCTGAATAGACCAATAACAGGCTCTGAAATTGTGGCAATAATCAATAGCTTACCAACCAAAAAGAGTCCCGGACCAGACGGATTCACAGCCGAATTCTACCAGAGGTACAAGGAGGAGCTGGTACCATTCTTTCTGAAACTATTCCAATCAATAGAAAAAGAGGGAATCCTCCCTAACTCATTTTATGAGGCCAGCATCATCCTGATACCAAAGCTGGGCAGAGACACAACCAAAAAAGAGAATTTTAGACCAATATCCTTGATGAACATTCATGCAAAAATCCTCAATAAAATACTGGCAAACCGAATCCAGCAGCACATCAAAAAGCTTATCCACCATGATCAAGTGGGCTTCATCCCTGGGATGCAAGGCTGGTTCAACATACACAAATCAATAAATGTAATCCAGCATATAAACAGAACCAAAGACAAAAACCACATGATTATCTCAATAGATGCAGAAAAGTTCAACAACGCTTCATGCTAAAAACTCTCAATAAATTAGGTATTGATGGGACGTTATCTCAAAATAATAAGAGCTATCTATGACAAACCCACAGCCAATATCATACTGAATGGGCAAAAACTGGAAGCATTCCCTTTGAAAACTGGCACAAGACAGGGATGCCCTCTCTCACCACTCCTATTCAACATAGTTTTGGAAGTTCTGGCCAGGGCAATTAAGCAGAAGAAGGAAATAAAGGGTATTCAATTAGGAAAAGAGGAAGTCAAATTGTCTCTGTTTGCAGATAACATGATTGTATATCTAGAAAACCCCATCGTCTCAGCCCAAAATCTCCTTAAGTTGATAAGCAACTTCAGCAAAGTCTCAGGATACAAAATCAATGTACAAAAATCACAAGCATTCTTATACACCAATAATAGACAAACAGAGAGCCAAATCATGAGTGAACTCCCATTCACAATTGCTTCAAAGAGAATAAAATACCTAGGAATCCAACTTACAAGGGATGTGAAGGACCTCTTCAAGGAGAACTACACACCACTGCTCAATGAAATAAAAGAGGATACAAACAAATGGAAGAACATTCCATGCTCATGGGTAGGAAGAATCAATATCATGAAAATGGCCATACTGCCCAAGGTATTTTATAGATTCAATGCCATCCCCATCAAGCTACCAATGACTTTCTTCACAGAATTGGAAAAAACTACTTTAAAATTCATATGAACCAAAAAAGAGCCCTCATCACCAAGTCAATCCTACGCCGAAAGAACAAAGCTAGAGGCATCACGCTACCTGACTTCAAACTATACGACATTGCTACAGTAACCAAAACAGCATGGTACTGGTACCAGAACAGAGATATAGATCAATGGAACAGAACAGAGCCCTCAGAAATAACGCCACATATCTACAACTATCTGATCTTTGACAAACCTGAGAAAAACAAGCAATGGGGAAAGCATTCCCTATTTAATAAATGGTGCTGGGAAAATTGGCTAGCCATATGTAGAAAGCTGAAACTGGATCCCTTCCTTACACTTTATACAAAAATTAATTCGAGATGGATTAAAGACTTAAAGGTTAGACCTAAAACCATAAAAACCCTAGAAGAAAACCTAGGCATTACCATTCAGGACATAGACATGGGCAAGAACTTCATGTCTAAAACACCAAAAACAATGGCAACAAAAGCCAAAATTGACAAATGGGATCTAATTAAACTAAAGAGCTTCTGCACAGCAAAAGAAACTACCATCAGAATGAACAGGCAACCTACAAAATCGGAGAATATTTTCGCAACCTACTCATCTGACAAAGGGCTAATATCCAGAATCTACAATGAACTCAAACAAATTTACAAGAAAAAAACAAACAACCCCATCAAAAAGTGGGCAAAGGACACGAACAGACACTTCTCAAAAGAAGACTTTTATGCAGCCAAAAGACACATGAAAAAATGCTCACCATCACTGGCCATCAGAGAAATGCAAATCAAAACCACAATGAGACACCATCTCACACCAGTTAGAATGGCAATCATTAAAAAGTCAGGAAACAACAGGTGCTGGAGAGGATGTGGAGAAATAGGAACACTTTTACACTGTTGGTGGGACTGTAAACTAGTTCAACCCTTTTGGAAGTCAGTGTGGCGATTCCTCAAGGATCTAGAACTAGAAATACCATTTGACCCAGCCATCCCATTACTGGGTATATACCCAAAGGACTATAAATCATGCTGCTATAAAGACACATGCACACGTATATTTATTGTGGCACTATTCACAATAGCAAAGACTTGGAACCAAGCCACATGTCCAACAATGATAGACTGGATTAAGAAAATGTGGCACATATACACCACGGAATACCATGCAGCCATCAAAAATGATGAGTTCATGTCCTTTGTAGGGACATGGATGAAATTGGAAATCATCATTCTCTGTAAACTATCGCAAGAACAAAAAACCAAACACCGCATATTCTTACTCATAGGTGGGAATTGAACAATGAGACACATGGATACAGGAAGGGGAACATCACACTCTGGGGACTGTTATGGGGTGGGTGGGGGAGGGACAGCTTTAGGAGATATACCTAATGCTAAATGACAGTGACGAGTTAATGGGTGCAGCACACCAGCATGGCACATGTATACATATGTAACTAACCTGTACATTGTGCACATGTACCCTAAAACTTAAAGTATAATAATAATATGAAATAATAAAAAATAAAAAATAAAAATAAATAAAAATAAATAAACATCTAAATGAATGAAAAATCCAACTAATTTCAAAAATTGTATATTTTTTTTTGGCCATATGTTAATTCTGTGGCACATAAACAAACATGGAATAATACATATAGTTTCTATGTGATTAAATTTGCTTCGAAAATACGTGTAGTTTCCAAGTATTATCATTGTGCAGTAACTGTACAATCTGTAGGCAATATTTAATTTTCCTTCAATCAGAATAGCAAACACATCATGAGAAAACCAAGAAAACCTCAAACGTATCACTTATCATCTGATAACTGAAGACGGGGCAAACTTTAGTCTTACTGGGAAAATAACAAATATGTGTATGCACGATAGAAGATAAAGTGACCCAAAAGTGTAGTTATCAATGATGCTACCAAATAGTAAATGTGACCAGGTGCAGTGGCTCATGCCTGTAATCCGAGCACTTTGGGAGGCTGAGGCAGAGGAATCACTTAAACCCAGGTGTTCAAGGCTACAGTGAGCTATGATGGTGACACTGCACTCCAACCTGGGTGACAGAGCAAGACCCTGTCTCTAAAATAAATAAATAACAAATAGTAAATGCTTAAATTCAGACTTCCCAAAATATTGTTGGGGAAAAAAGTGTTACTTGCAAAATAAAAAATTTTCTTACAGACTGATATTCTCCTTAAAGGGTCTTAGTGAAAAGTTACTTGTGTAGTTTTTTGCAAACCTTTACAAGTATTCATTGCTGTTGTCAGTGATCCGTGTAATTCAGGTAAGACTATTTATTGTTTGCTTACCTCACATTTTGGTGAAAAATATGCAGTATCGTATTAACACATATGATTGAGCTTTAGAACAAAATTTTTTAAAAAACAAAAATAGCATGTTTTTTCTCTTTCACCATCTTGTGGAAATCTGATGTATATCTCAAGCTTCCAGATAGGATTTGTAAAATGTGTAAGTTTATCTTTCTTTTGTCAGGTCCATAATCTTTTACCACTTTATTATGATATTTAAATTGGTTTGCAGATGAGGGAAGAGTGTAAATCAATGAGATTCTGAAGACTGTCAATTACTTTTTCCCTCTATGAGGATTTTTAGATCGTATTTTGGAGATATCAAACATTTAACCAAAGTACCTTAATAGAAAAGAGTAAGTAGATGACAGGATGTGTGACTGGAGTCTATTAACATCCTGAAAACAATAAAATAAATCCATTATTCTCTGTTATTTTAAGAGCAGTATTTTAGCACAGACTCAACAACAGCAATGCATTAATATAGAGATGTGATTAAGTCATTTAGCATTGAGCTGTAAAACAAGTGTTAACCAAATAAAGTAGAACCAAGTATGAAATGACGAAAAAGGGAAAATGCAGTATTGTCATAAGACCACTAGAGGGTGAAATGAGAAACACAGCCACAATTTCATGTGAAAATATTTCTGCAAAAGACTTCATTCAATCAATATATGAAAATTTATTACATTTAAAACCATTATTTATCTTCACAGAATTTTACTATAAGAAAAATATCCATACTTATACTTGAGACAATTTATAAACAGAGATGAGTTGATGATTTGATTTCAGCCAACTAACCAGAAATCACAGCTCTTCTACATCTTTAATGTGGCAACCATTTTGCTACCTACTTTTAAAGCAAGTTATTTGAAAATAACCCAAAAGCTAAGACTATATTATGTTTCAGTTAATGTGATTATTTATTATTACTTAGATAAATCTAATAGATTTAATTTAAAAAATACTTATTTTAAATGTATGATGTCTGTTAATTTCAGCATAACCAGGACCAGGTGCGGTGTCTCATGCCTGTAATCCCAGCACTTTGGGAGGCCGAGGAGGGTGATCACCTTAGGTCAGGAGTTCGAGACCAGTCTGGCCAACATGGTGAAACCCCATCTCTACAAAAAAATAAAAAATACAAAAATTAGCCAGGTGTGGTGGCACCTACCTGTAATCCCAGCTACTCGGGAGGCTGAGGCAGGGAGAACTGCTTGAACTCAGGAGGTGGAGGTTGCAGTGAGCCAAGATTGCACCACTGCACTCTTCCTGGGTGACAGAGCAAAACTCCATCTCAAAAAAATTTTTAAGCAGAACCACACACTTGGTGACAGAATAGAAATTTTCTGGCAATTCACTTACGAAGAATGTTTAAGTTGATTATAATTCGTAATAAATCCCAAGTTCACTGTTGTAAGTGTCACAAATGCTCATTGACTTCTTTGGTGTTTCCATTTTAGCCTTATGGCTAATTTATATCAGATTTACTTAAACCGACTTAATTAAACTGATGCAGCTAGATATCCCTTGGCTCTTTTACTTTTAACCTGAAACTGCTGTTGGAAAATGTATACTCTTCCATGAATATGCTTCCTTTCTAAATTTTACAAGTATTTACTTCATAGGCTCTTTATTATTGTTTTCGATGATGAACATATTGATGATGATGATGGTGATGGCTAACATTACTGAACCAGGTACTGGTGTGTCCAGAACTATTTTGAGTGTATAACATGAATAAAATCATCCAATCCTCAAAACAATTCTATGAAGTAAGTTCTATGAAGTAAGTTCTATTATTATCTTAATTCTATAGATAAGGAAACTGAGGAATAGAAAGGTTTAGTAACTTGCTCAAGATCTCATGCCATAAGTGGTGCAGGCAGGATTTCAAGTCTTGCAGTATAGACACAATCATCCCTTGGTATCTGCAGGGGATTAGTTCCAGGACCCCCGCAGAGTTCAAAATCCACAGATACTCCAGTTTCTCATATAAAATTGCCTAGTGGACTCATTCCTCCATATCCACGGATATGGACACTCCCGCTACAGAGGGTCTGCTATACTGGAAGACTTTTTACTTCAATTATTTAGAAGTAGTTTAATTCTGCTACCTGGAAACAAGAGATAGTTTAACATTATCAAGCTCTCATCTACTAAGATGCAATCTTGGGGCCGGGCACGGTTGCTCAAGCCTGTAATCCCAGCGCTCTGGAGTTGGAGACCAGCCTGGGCGACATAGTGAGACTCCATCTCTATAAAAAAAGTATATAAAAATTAGTGGGGTGTGGTGGCATGCACCTGTATTCTCAGCTTCTTGAGAGGCCGAGGTGGGAGGATTGTTTGAGCCCAGGAGGTAGAGGCTGCAGTGAACTGTGATTATTCCATTATGCTCCAGGCTGGGTGACAAAGCAAGACCCTGTCTCAAAAAAAAAAAAAAAAAAAAAATGCAATCTTGCAATTTATACCCATTTTTGGTTACTATTATTCATTTCTAGATGCTATCTTAGATTCATACAATCTTAAAATTCTCTAATGATATGACATGTATGAATATCCTTTTTCCTAAACTATTACAACATATCACAATATTTTCAATTTTTTATCATGTCTAAATGGTATATATAATATTGTCCCAGATACCAAAAGAATTGACTCATATATTTTATCTCAGTTTTCATATTTGCTTTTTCTATTTTGTAAAAGTTATATTAATATAGTTATTGTATAATTATTATTTAATGATTTAATAATATTTAATATTTATATAATAACTAGCATTATAGTTTTATTGTTTGCTTTTCTTTTCTTTTTATGTAATAACAATATTGATGTTGCTGAATGATAACATGATATTGAAGCAGCTTGGTAATATGAAAAAAACCAAAGCCACTGGAAACCAAACCCAATGGACTAAATATCAGAAGATGGAGATTCTATTTCTGACTTTGCCACTTACGTCATATCAAGTAAGTGACAACTTTCTGAGCTCAGAAATCAAAATTTCTCAGTAATCAAAAAATATGTACCAAATTAAAAAGGACTGTGTGATACCTTATAAGTCCATAACATCGTCAAAAAATTTAAAAGTTACTATGAAATAAGATGAATTATAATTAAAATAGTTAAATATATTTTTGTCTAAAAAAAATAAATATCATACAATTTAATTCTGCTAAGTGTTACAATCCATGAACACATATAGAGAGGGATAAGTTTTGCAAAGAAGGTTGTATCCAGAATGTGAAGTGTTCTGAATACCTGTTTATCCTTGGTCTAAAGGAAAATTGGGGCCCACTGAATGTTTTGCAATAGAATAATGATATAAGACCTGCAATTTAAGAAAATTCTTTTTACAGCTCTGTTGAAGACAGACTATTAAGTGAGAATTGAAGAGAAGAAGGCCATTTGTAACAGGATAGGTAACATAAATAGAATGTCTGCATGCAAATTATAGATTGTAATGATAAATTGCTTTACATTTGAAAAGAAATTCATATTGGTGAGTAAATTCAAATAAAATAGGTAAATGTGATTTTTGTCTATAGTTTATTGCAAATAATTTAAGCTATGTTTATAAAGCAAGTTGTTGAGGACAGTTATCTATTAAAAGGTCCTGCTAAATTACAAACGGGTTTACTAAGATAACTTCACAACCCCCACTTTAGTGAATTCCTTTGATCATTTAATTTTGAAAAAGCACTTACATAAATTTCCATAAGTGAATAATGATGTTTTGATTAAGTGCTATATATTTATCTATTTATTAACATTTTAGTAATATGATTAGCCATAATTTAACAATCCAATACCCTTCTTGACTTGACTTCAATATAACAACAGCAAGTAATATCAAGAAATATAAAAATATAAATACAAATACACAACATCACTTAGTGATAATGCTGTCACAATTTTTTTATTGGTACTATAATGGCATAAAGCCAACATGAGTGAACTACAACAGTTAAGAGGGGAGTAAGGATATAAAAACTGAAGCAGTGAGTCAAAATTTCCCTAAATAAAATCAGAAGAACAATATTATGGCATTTTCACTTATATTCAGTAACAAAGAAATGACAAACAGGCAAGACTACATTGGAGAGAGGCACCAAAATACGATCATAAAAGCAGGAGACATTACAAGACCAATAATAGAATGAACAAGCCTTTGAATTAAGCTCACAGTGGTCACAAAACAGAACACTGTACTTTTTGTCACAGCTTTTAAGATATAAAGATAATGTAAAGTAACCTTACAGAGATTCATTTTAATGGACTACCTCTTCATAAGAAGTCCATTTTGGCATGTTTGTCTCCTCATAAATACGTGGGATTTAGTTTCATGGCACAGCTATATTTAGCTAAACATAGCTGTGCCATGAAACTGAATCCCACATATTAAATAATAACTGGCATCTATTGGCATATTTAGGAAAAAGCATGTTAATATGCTCAGTTTCAGTTACAGGCAACGTGGCAATTTTTTCTGCATATTTTTAAAAGATAAACTGTTTATACAAATGAGGATGAGTTTAAGTATACGTTGGTTTCAATAAAAAAGTTTTTTTTGTTTGCCAATGATTTCTTAACTACACAAATTTAAGTCCATGTAAAAGTTTTATAACCCTCCAGAACACCAGAAGTGGCTTAACCAGCACTAGGACATAATGCTGAGGCAAATTTAAGGGAAAAAAATGTCTCTGTCTTAACAGCGGTTAACTGCTGTGCTCAGACTCGCCACGCTGTTGCTTCTCATTTAACCATAGAAATGATTGATGTAGTAAAAATAATTCTCACCACTTAGATGGCAGTGAATAAACTTCCCAGTTACCAGCTAAATATCAAGAACTTGTTAGATATAAATCCTGTTGCTGATTAGACAGTGCAGCTTTATAGCCCTTAAGTAAGAGGAAAATCAGAAGCTCATTGGAGTTGATTTAAACGAAATTCTCAAGGTTGGTTGGAGATAGGAATCAATCATTCTTAAAATCAAATGGGCTCAACAAACATAGAGTTGTAAACAAGATTACACATAAAAGGAAAAAATGAAATGGAGGTTTGTTCACTTTTTAATAGGTTCAAAAGAAGAAATATAATCAATCTTAGACCATTAAATAAACAAATAAGATTGTTACTCTGTATAAGATATAAATTTTAAATTTGTACCTTCTCTGCAGGGAAAATTAAACATAGACAAACTGGATGAAATCTAAAATTGATTTATAATCTGTTAAAAAGTATTGCTGTATGTCTAGTTGCAGAAGGATTCTTGTTCTATGTATGTAATGCCCAAAAATACGTTGCAAAGGAAAAAACTATGTATATATATAAATAATCAAACTCCTGAGCTTTTGTCCTACTTAATGACAAATGACTCGTGATTTATTCTTTCAGTTGACCTGCCTGGGGAATTAATTAAAGGAACAAATGGATGTTGAAATTGTGTCTGGCATTGCTAATTTGTTGATGAGTTGCTCGTAACAATTTCTCTGAATTTCTAGTCAATGGGATTTTTTTTAAGTGATCAGATTTAGAAATTCCAGTTTGGGTTGTTCATTTGTTTTTAGTAGAATTTGCTGGTAATAGCTGGCCATTGGTGACTGAGGAGCCTCAGCTATAAACTTGACCCTTTTTGTCTCATTTATCTGCCACATTATTTCTCTTGCCACTATGCATTGTTTTTCAGAACATTCCTCCTTCTTCGCACTAAGGGATTAGCAGAGGACAGAGGTCAGAGGGAATAGGTATATAAAACACCGTGACAGGAAAAATTCACTGACAATCAGAAGTCTAAATTCAATCCTGGTAAGATAACTAACTAAGCAACTAATGCTTCAGTTTTCCTTTCTTCATATGTAAAAGTAGGCATTAGAGATCATGCTCTCTGAGATTCTTCTAGCTCTGTAATTTATTATTCTGAGTGTGTGAAGAAGGAGAAAATAAACTATCATGTATTACAGAAGCAATATTTGTTACAACACAATGGCAGTACTTATTTTTTCTTTTTTACAGAAACTAGTGTATCAATTTCAAAACATCATAATTCCATTTCTATTTCTCGTTACAAAAAAGTAGAATATGAGCTGTAAAGTTTGATAGAAACTGTGGAGATCTTTAGATATATTATTATAATATTCACTCTATGTCTGTTCAAGATACCTCTTTATACCAAATGTCCACAAGGAACAGTTCCTTTCCTAGTGGAAATAGCAGCCAAAGTCATATAGGTAAGGCTTGAAAGTGTACAGTGTTTTAAGTTGTCATAGGGCAAAAAAAAAAAAAAAAAAAGCACAAAAAAAACTATGTAATGGAATAATTATGGAGACTAAATATTATAAACTGAAAATAAATAATTGTTTTCATTAGCTTAGATCACTGAGATACATTTATGTGTCAAGTACTGCCAAGGATGGGAAATTTTATTGTACTTGCAAGCTACCATGTTGGCTTGCCACAGTTTTTGGTTGCTAACGAAGACATGAGACTCCTAGGTCCAAAAAAAAATAGCTTTATTACTCATTGTGTTAGCTGATACCAGAGTATTAGCATTTTAGACCTATACGCCAATTCCCACAGGCAGATTAGAAAAGAGACAGATGAGCTGGGCGCCAGTGGTTCACGCCTGTAATCCCAGCACTTTGGGAGGCCGAGGTGGGCAGATCATGAGCTCAAGAGATCGAGACCATCCTGGCCAACATTGTGAAACCGCGTCTCTATTAAAAATACAAAAATTAGCTGGGCGTGGTGGTGCGCACCTGTAATCTCAGCTACTCGAGAGGCTGAGGCAGGAGAATCGCTTGAACCCGGGAGGCAGAGGTTGCAGTGAGCCGAGATGGTGCCAATGCACTCCAGCCTGGGCAACAGTGCAAGACTCTGTCTCAAAAAAATAAAAAAAAAAAAGAAAAGAGATAGTAGATGCTATCCATACATGTAGTGGGTTACATTATTGGAGAGGAATTCTGAGCTTAGGAAACAGATCCTTTCTGATGGACAATAAGCATGACTGGCCTTTCCCCATACATAGAATACATCATATGTATTTATACACAACAATAAACAAACATGTTTTTGCTCCAGAAGAAGACACCATCTTCATCCTTCAGGGTTGTTCCCTATACGAACATTTTTAGGAAGCGTTCAGAACAAAGGCTGTAAATTCCTCCACTAGCAAGATGTACAGAAATCTAAGAGACCTTTGGAGAATTATGCCCAACAATATGTTAAATCAAGTCTTTTTAAGAATGGCTAATCATCAAGGCCATATTAAAGCAAAATATGTATTATGCTGTATTAAAAATGTTTATATTTTAGATATTTATCATAATTGGAATTTGGGACAGTGGTGAGATAAAAAAATAAGACAGACCAGAATAGCATTTTAACTCAACAACTATTTACACAGAGTTCACTAAGTTAAAGGCTATTATCTAAGTCTTCAACAACTTCCATTTTCCAAAGCCTATGTCTTTCTCTCACTCTATCACTCAGCAGCACTGACCAGTTGACTACCTCTCAATCGTACAACACTTCCTTCTCTTGATTTCCAAGATGCTCCAGTATCCTGGCTTTTCTCTTACCTTATTGGTAGTTCCTCTTTAGGAGCCTTTGCTAATCTTGATTCATAGGACAAAACTGTAAATTTTAGTATGTCCTCAGATGAAATTCTTCTCCATCTCCCTTTTTCTAGACGATCTCATCTAGTCCCACAAATTAAAATCTAATCCATATTATAATTACCCAAATTATCTCTGGCTGAAAACCCTGTCCAGATTGCTGGCCAATTCTGTATTCATATTTCTCCTAGGATGTAATCGGAATGTCAAACTTAACATGTCCAAAACAGAATTATTGATTTTCTTCAGCCCAACAAAATCAGTTTCTCCTCAAGAACTTTCCATTTCAGTTAATGATGCAAATATCAACTCAATTGCTCAGGCTCTAAACCCAAAAGTTATGTTTTATTTCTGTCTCTTTTCATATCCTGGACAAACAAACCATTGGTAGGTCATGTCAGCAATACCCCAAAATATAACTGGCATCTCCTTGCCATCTTTAATACAGTGTTTTTGTACTAGCTATAATGATTTTTTGCCTGTTCTGCTACATTTGTTTCTTAAATGTTTTTACTTTTGCTCACTGTGGCTCAATCCTGCATGGCAGCCAAAGTGACTGTTTTTAAATGGCTTAACATTTTTTCAGGCTTGGATGGGCATGGTGGCTCATGCCTGTAATACCAGCCATTTGAGAGGCTGAAACAGGTGGATTGCTTGAGCCCAGGAGTTCAAGGCTGCAGTGAGCTATGATTTCATTACTGCACTTCAGTCTGGGTAACAGTGAGATTGTGTTTCAAAAAAGAAGATCTCCAGCTTAAAAATTTTCCAATGACTTCTAAGTTTCAACAGAATAAATCTCAGCGTCCTACAGTGGCTCACAAGACTGTATAGGTTGAGCTAGTACTTGCTTCTGGGTCCTTTTTTTTTTTTTAATTCCACTTTCCCAAATATTCTCTGAACTTCATCCACACTGTCTCTTCTATTTCCTCAAGCACATCAAACTTTTCCCCATCTTGGATCCATTTCATTTGCTCTTCACTTTGCCTGGAATATTCTTCCCCCAGATTGCTGTATGGCTGTGTCTTTCTCATCAGTTAGATCTTGGTTCAATTTTATCTCAGAGAGATTTCTCAGATCTCCCACTCCTTCCAATTCAACCACTCACTGTAGCAAAGACTTTTTGTTGCTTATTCTACAGCCACTCTTTGATGATAGGACCTTGATATTATTCACATCCCCTAGAAGACCAAGATCTTCAAGGGAGACTGGACCCTTTCTAACACCAAAGCAAGACGCTTGATAGTTTTTGTTTGTTTTTGTTGTTGTTGTTGTTGTTTTAGACTGAGTCTTTCTCTGTCACCAAGTTGGAGTACAGTGGCGTGATTTTAGCTCACTGCAACCCCCCGCTTCCTGGGTTCAAGCGATTCTCCTGCTTCTGCCTCCTGAGTAGCTGGGACTAGAAACAAGTGCTACCATGACCAGCTAATTTTCCTATTTTTAGTAGAGATGGGGTTTCATCATGTTGGCCAGGCTGGTCTCCAACTCCCAACCTCAAGTGACTCGCCTGCTTCGGCCACCCAAAGTGCTGGGACTACAGTCATGAGCCACCCACGCCCGGCCAAGATACTTGATTATTTTAAGGCATTCATCATTGTCTCAGACTATTAACAATTGATTGGTTTAGGGATAAACACGTTATATAATACAGAGGATGTTTTGAGTGGGGGCCAGGGCATTGCACTTCTAGAAAAATTTATCTCACTGCTTAAAAAGAATGCTGCCTTTCCTATCACCAGGATATCATTGTCTGAAAATGACCCTTGAGACTCTGCTATTTTGGAGTCCTCAGGATATGCAGGCAAAAAGGATTGGCCAACATGTTGGAAATGGCAAAGCATAAAGAATTCCTGTAAATGATGAAGTAAATGAGTTCTTGAATTACTTATCCTGGAACTCTTCTAACCCCTAACTTTATGTTGTATGAGATAATCAATATCCTTATTGACTAAAATTTTTGGTTTTTTTTTTCTATAACTTGAGAAAGGAAGCATCCTTACTGCTCTATTCAATATCCCATTGTCTTATTTTTTCTTCTTAGCACTTTTCTCATTGAGGCCAGGGACCTTATCTGTCTTGTCTATCACTATATATACAGCACTTAGAATATAGCACTTGAGCCTCGTAGGCACTCAGTAGATATTTTTATTTTTATTTATTTATTTATTTTTCTTTGGGATGGAGTTTCACTCTTGTCACCCAGGCTAGAGTACAGTGGCATGATCTCAGTTCACTGAAACCTCTGCCTCCTGGGTTCAAGCAATTCTCCTGCCTCAGCCTCCTGAGTACTTGGTATTATAGGCACCCATGACCATGCCCAGCTAATTTTTTTGTTTTGTTTTGTTTTTGTTTTTTGTATTTTTTGTAGAGATGGTCTCGAACTCCTGAACTCTGGCGATCCGCCTGCCTCAGCCTCTGAAAGTGCTGGGATCACATGCATGAGCCACCGCACCTGGCCTGTAGATATTTTTTAATCAATTAATAAATGAGACAAAAATCAATGTTCAAAGAAGCCTAGAGTGTATTTAAAAGAATTTAATTTTTTCACACATCCTTGCACATGCAATAGGTAAAATAATCCTTTAAACTATGTTAATATACTTTTCTCTTTCATCTTTCTTGGCTGTATAATCTTCTCCCAATCAACTATTTTCTTTGTAGGGGCTTAGGGTTGTTAAAGAAAGAGAAAGAAGTACCTGCTCAGAAGTGTCCTACAGAACAGAAGCAGGATATTTTTTAGTGTCTTGTGAGACAATTGTCTAAACTCCAGGTAATTTTGAAAAAGAAAAGACTTTTCTAAATTCTTTAAACTGTCATTAGCATACTAAGATCCCAGCCTTCCCACCTGGAGTGCTCAGATCTGCAGCAAGGTAAAGAAAGGGTTTACCTTTAACAGGAGAACTTGAAAGTTGATCAGATCCAAGCAATAGGTTGCAAACATGATGAGACGCTATCATAGGTGTCCAGCTCCCAGGGTACTGGATTCTATTGTCAAAAGGCAGGTTTCCCTAGGAATTGAAAAAGCAAGATGACAGTGAGAAAAAGCAAGAAGACAGTGAGTAAAAACAAGATGACAGTCCTAGAAGTACCAGGGTACCACGGCAAGAATATGATAATGACTCTCCAATGCAGAGAGAAGGCTCTGCTGCACCAGCCTGATCACAGCATTGCTTTACTCTTCAACAGGAACTCGTCATCTATGACATAAAGTTCATATGATTCTGGCAAAGAAGACCCTTCGTGATTTGGCCCCAGTGTTTCTCTTTTGTTTCATTTCCTACCACTACCACAAATATTCTCATCTTCATCCTAAAGGAGCGATCTCAAATTTTCCATGTTGCCTTGCTCATTTATAACTTTAAGCTTTATTTGGGAAACCCTCTCTCCTTCCCAATCCTATTAATCCTTTTCACAAACTCCCATTCATTCTTCAAGTACTGGTTAAACTTTTTACCTTCTTTCCTAACCCCAACTTCCTTGATTCTCCATATTCCCATTGCATCTTGAACGTCAATCCATTATATATAATTCGTTGCTATATCTATTGCACATGTCTTCCTATATTGGACTTATTTCAGCGCCTTAAAGTGGCATATATTGTTTGCTTGGTCTGGAAAACTGCCTTTTTCTCTCTGGTGCTTCTTTATTGTGCAAATATAACTCCTATTTCTCAATCAATCTTTGGCCTAAAATTCTTCTGAAAAACTTTTCTGGTCTCGTAAGATTAACTAGTGTCCCTGTAAACAGCCCCTCATCACACTTTGATTGAGTACTTATTTGCATGCCATTTGCCTCGCTCCGAAAGAGTGAATGAATATCATCTATCTGCTAGACCTGTGCTGTCCAATGCAGCAGTCACTAACCACATGTGGGTAATGAGCACTTGCAAGGAACACATCCAAACTGAGATGTGCTGTAACTGTAAAATATGAAAAGGATTTCCAAAACAGTGCCAGAAAGAAAGAACATAAAGCATCACAATAATAATTTTTATATTGGTTTCATGTTGAAATGATAGAATCTTGGATATATTGAGATAAAGTACAGTCATTCTTCTATGTTCATGGGTTCTGCATCCATGGATTTAATGAACTGTGAATCTAAAATATCTGTACTGAACACATCCAAACCTTTTTTCCTTAACATTATTATTTAAACAACACAGTATAGCAACTATTTACATAGCATTTACATTGTGTTAGGTAATATAAGTAACTAGAGATAATTTAAAGTGTATAGGAGGAGGCTGGGCATAATGGCTCAGGCCTGTAATCTCAGCACTTTGAGAGGTGAAGGCGGGCAAATCACTTGAGGCCAAGAGTTCAAGACCAGCCTGACGAACATGGCGAAATCCCGTCTCTATTAAAAATACAAAAATTAGCTAGATGTGGTGGTACATGCCTGTAATCCCAGCTACTCCGGTGGCTGAGGCAGGACAATCACTTGAGCCCCGGTGGTAGAGGTTGCAGTGAGCTGAAATCGCACCACTGCACTCTAGCCTGGATGACAGAGCAAGACTCTGTCAAGCAGACAAAACAAACAAACAACCAAAAAAGCAAATAAATAAAGTATATAGGAGGATATGCATAGGTTATATGCAAATACTTCGGGACTTGAGCATCTGTGGATTTTGGTGTCTGTGGGAAGTCCTGGAATTAAACTCCCATGGATACTGAGGGACAACTAACTGTATATTAGTAAAATTAATTTTACTGTTTCCTGTTTACTCTTTTTTTTTTTTATTGTAATTATTATTATTATTATTATTATTATACTTTAGGTTTTATGGTACATGTGCCCAATGTGCAGTAAGTTACATATGTATACATGTGCCATGCTGGTGCACTGCACCCACCAACTCGTCATCTAGCATTAGGTATATCTCCCAATGTTATCCCTCCCCCCTCCCCCCAACCCACAACAGTCCCTGAAGTGTGATGTTCCCCTTCCTGTGTCCATGTGTTCTCATTGTTCAATTCCCACCTATGAGTGAGAATATGCGGTGTTTGGTTTTTTGTTCTTGCGATAGTTTACTGAGAATGATGATTTCCAATTTCATCCATGTCCCTACAAAGGACATGAACTCATCATTTCTTATGGCTGCATAGTATTCCATGGTGTAGATGTGCCACATTTTCTTAATCCAGTCTATCATTGTTGGACATTTGGGTTGGTTCCAAGTCTTTGCTATTGTGAATAATGCGGCAATAAACATACGTGTGCATGTGTCTTTATAGCAGCATGATTTATAGTCCTTTGGGTATATACCCAGTAATGGGATGGCTGGGTCGAATGGAATTTCTAGTTCTAGATCCCTGAGGAATCGCCACACTGACTTCCACAAGGGTTGAACTAGTTTACAGTCCCACCAACAGTGTAAAAGTGTTCCTATTTCTCCACATCCTCTCCAGCACCTGTTGTTTCCTGACTTTTTAATGATCGCCATTCTAACTGGTGTGAGATGGTATCTCATTGTGGTTTTGATTTGCATTTCTCTGATGGCCAGTGATGGTGAGCATTTTTTCATGTGTCTTTTGGCTGCATAAATGTCTTCTTTTGAGAAGTGTCTGTTCATGTCCTTCGCCCACTTTTTGATGGGGTTGTTTGTTTTTTTCTTGTAAATTTGTTGGAGTTCATTGTAGATTCTGGATATTAGCCCTTTGTCAGATGAGTAGGTTGCGAAAATTTTCTCCCATTTTGTAGGTTGCCTGTTCACTCTGATGGTAGTTTCCTTTGCTGTGCAGAAGCTCTTGAGTTTAATTAGATCCCATTTGTCAATTTTGGCTTTTGTTGCCATTGCTTTTGGTGTTTTAGACATGAAGTCCTTGCCCATGCCTATGTCCTGAACCAAAAACAGCATGGTACTGGTACCAAAACAGAGATATAGATCAATGGAACAGAACAGAGCCGTCAGAAATAATGCCACATATCTACAACCATCTGATCTTTGACAAACCTGAGAAAAACAAGAAATGGGGAAAGGATTCCCTATTTAATAAATGGTGCTGGGAAAACTGGCTAGCCATATGTAGAAAGCTGAAACTGGATCCCTTCCTTACACCTTATACAAAAATCAATTCAAGATGGATTAAAGACTTAAATGTTAGACCTAAAACCATAAAAACCCTAGAAGAAAACCTAGGCAATACCTGTTTACTCTTTTTAACCTGACATTAGAAAATTAAATGTTTCATATGTGCCACACATCATATTTTTATTAGACAGCTCTGCACTAGGTCATGGTCTTCAGGAGTAGTGCGAACATATTTTATTGATTTTCTAACTAACACTTTATGGTCTCAAAAATGTGTACTAGATGAATAAATTAATAAATGGCAAGTAATCAGTAGAAAAATAGCTACATCATTTAATTAGCAACAAGTGAAGAAATTTACAGAGGTTGTATGTTACTAATTTATCAAAGCGATTTTAGATCTGTCATAAAAATATCCTCTATTTGTATGCTTATAACGTAGAAGAAATCAGGAAAAAATAAACCAGACTGAAAACCTTATAATTGTAAAGCTTTGACTCTAAAAACATATATATATTCTGACTCTGCTTTAATAAATCTTTTGGATTTTCATTTGAATCTGTTTGGGGGGCAATTCTGAATGTGCCTGTCATAGGCAGATGCTTCTGTTCTCTAAGACTAGAGACATAGGATTCAGTAGGTGGTGGTGCAGATGGCAAAGAGAGGGTGGGGTGACATTTCAAACTGTGGGCGGGACTAATGCAAATTTGGCAGCCCAAATGGAATTTCTGTGGGCCCGACAATTTTTGCAAGACTTCTTGCTTCCCAAGCAATCTACATCTATCCACCCCCCACATTTATATATATATATTTATTTATATGTGTGTGTGTATATATAGGTATATACACACTTATATATGTATATATACATATATACACTTACATATGTGTATATATATACTTATACTAGCATACGTATACTTATATATAATACTTATATATAAGTATACGTATGCTAGTGTATATATAAGTATATATACACTAGTATATATATACTTGTGTGTACATATATAAATATATATAATATATATAAAATATGTATATATAGAAAGAGAGAAAAGAGAGAGAGAAAGACATTAACCCTCTCCATTGGGAATTTTGTATATTGCAATTATCAAAGACCAAAAGAGTCTCTCTCAAAATTTTGCTTATGGAATCAAACTATATTTCTAACATAGAAAACTAAAAGAATTTCTGTCAAAAGTGATCTTAAATATAGTGAAATACATTTGTTTTTCATTGTGCATTTAATTATTAGAAACATATAAGTATGTACATATAGTTTTTAAAAAAAGAAAGTGCAAATTATTTAATCTGATTTTTTTTTAGCTCTTGCCATTGGAATTGCACAGCCATAGAACACGAACTGCCTGAGACAAGTCAGCCTCCACACCAAGCTCTGCCAGCATGACTCAATACCATTCCCAAGATATCAAGGTGGAGGAATTTAATCTCGTATTCTTGGTCTCTAACCTTCTCGAAGAGAATCTCTTTCAGCTTGTCAACATCTTCACAGAGTAATCAGGTCAACAGAGATGATATGTTTTCAATCATTTAGCTATAATAGCCCACTGTGTTATAACTTTTTTTTTTTAAGGTGTTCAGCATGTAAGGGCCAATTATGTTGCTGGAACTTTTTTCAAATTATTACTTTCAATATTCTCACCTACTAAAGTTGTAATAAGATTGGAAGCTTTAAAGAAGAAACTGTTCACTGACTCTGATAAAAAAACAGAACAAACAAAACCCAAAAATAAATGTTTTCAGGACCAGCAAAATGTTATAGGCCCTTATGTCCTGAACTCCAAGTAGATTTCATTTTAAGTTTTGGCTAGGCAGAAAAAAAAAGAGAGTTACTATTTAGTGCAAATGAGTCTCTGGAGTAACCAAATTCATATACATTGCTAGTTGGGATGTAGAGCATGATAGTTACCATAGAAAATAGTCTAATGGTATTAATATTTAGTAAAGCTGAGAATGCTCAACTATCCAACAATTCATTCATAGGATTGTATCCTAAGGAAAATCTCAAACATGGAAACGAACAAATAGGCATAAGAATGTTCACAGAAATACTGTTGATGACAGCATAGAATTAGGGACTACACAAAGACCTGTTAGCAATGAAATTGATAAAAAGAATTGTGGTGAATTTATATGTTGGAATCCTAGTAAGCAATAAAAATGAATGAGCTACAGCTAAAATTGGCATGGATCTACCTTGGAATCACAAGATAGAGGTGAAAATGCGACATGGAAGACTATAAACAAGAAAAATTTTACGTACATAAAGTTTTAAGATATGTAACATTGAACAATCGATTGATTAAGAATACAGACATAGGAGATAAAAATGGTTATATATTTTAAAAATACTGATAATGAGAAAGTTCAAGATATTAGTGAATTTATGGGAAATGAAGGGAGATGATGGAACCAGGACAAGGCAAGCAGGGGCTTCCAAGTTGTGCTGGTGATGCTTTATTTCCTCATCTGTGTGGTAGATATGGGAGTGGTTGATTTATGACTATTTATTATACTTTATAATCTGTTATAAGTATTATTTTATATGTATCAAATATTACACTTAAAATAATTAAAAACAGAGTTATAAAGAACAGAAAGGAAGGAAGGGAGGGAGAAAGAAAGGAAAAACATGGAAAAATAAAAAGGGAAAATAATGACTAAGAAAGACAAAATGAAATAGTTAAGTGGTCTGAGCAAAATGGGCATCTCAAAGACAAAGTTGCAGAAAACAGAGAAGTGTTGATCATAAAGATACATTAACCATAACATTAAAATGATGATGATGATGGTGGCAGTGGTGGTGGTGGTGGTGATGTCACAGTACCTAACAATTATGGAGTGGTTGTTGTTTTCCAGATAATATTTTTAGTTTACATCTATTAACTCATTTAAACATTACATTAACTTCATGGGATAGGTTTCACCACTATTTTTATTTTTTATGTTACTAAACTGAAGCATATAAAATTCCAACAAACTTGAAAATGTTACACATTTGGTAGGTAGCAGAGCAGAAATATTAATTCCATTCCAGGCAGGCTGATTGCTTAACACCATGCTATCTGAAGTATCCAAGAATCACGGTCCCCAGATAATGAATGGTTGATTTTTCTGACCCTATCTCTCAAAGCCTCCATGAACCACCCTCAGTCTTTCCTAGAGTACAACTACATTGTGTATGGGGATTTTGCTGTTGTTTCAGGAGCTATATAATTAAAAGTCTATCTGATTCTCTACTTTTACTTTTTAAGAAATTCTGCAGTTTTCTGCTTCTTCTCAAGAGTAGTGATCCTTTATGAGATACTGAGCTTGGAACCTGTAGCAGAGGTATTGGATCACTTTTATTAAATGCGTTTTCACGCACTACTGTTCTTCAGTTCCTTCATATTCTTTCCAAAGAAACAATAAGTCTTATGTGATGCACAGGATTTTCCATGAATCATGTAATATTTCATTAAAGAATAAAATTGGGTAATACCATGTTCCATATTTTTCAGCTCAGTCTTAATTGAAAACTGATGGGGGGCAGTGCCAAAGTTAGATGTTTGTACACAGAGACAATTACATACTTACAAAGAAAAATTTTAAGAAACTACACATTTCTCCAAAATGTCATTATATATTGTAACTATCTCTTTTTTCTCATATCATTGTGATGATCTTATTCTATGGAATTGTATATGCTTATTAATATTTTATTGTTCTAGTTAATAGAAGTCATCATAAAACAAAGTTATATATGACTCACCAAGTTGGGAAAAAAAAGATCAGAATAATCATCGAAACTGAGTTGCCTTCCTTTTATTACTCTGCCCCTTGATCCCACTTCCTGGGACAGTACTGGTTACTTCCTTTCCTGCTCAACTTTTTGTAGAACTGAAATCCTTACCTGAAAGTGTGAGTGATGATGTAAAAACATCTAAAGGGTTTTGCAGAGCAAGGCTATAGTGGAAGCATCACTTCAAAGTCAGCCTTCCTAAACAAGTTTCTTAACTACTCTTTCACTCTCATCAAATTACTTAAATTTAGCTTCAATTTTCTCACTTGTATAAAGGGAATAAGACTGCTTTACAAGGTCATTGTGACAATTCAATGAGATGAAATATATAAAACACACAATACAGTGCCTGACACTAGTAAGTGCTTGGCAAATCTTAGTTTCCTTCTCTTTCATGACCGCAGTTAGAATTTTTATCCCTATTATGACTATATGCAGCATCAACATCTCTAAAAGTATCTGGATAAAAACACAACAAAGGACAAAATATTGTTTCAGTGTATATGAGCAGTATCAAATTCCCAGGTCCTCACCTTGGCAAACCTTAGGTATCCACAGATTTGATAACTGAAGGCTGGGTGTGGTGGCTCATACCTGTAATGCCAGCACTTTGGAAGGTCAAGGTGGGAGAATCACTTGAGCCGATGAGTTCCAGACCAGCCTAGGCAATATAGCAAGACCTGATCTCTACAATCAAAAAACTAGCCGGGTGAGGTGGTGCATGCCTACAGTCCCAGCTACTCAGGAGGCCGTGGCAGGAGAATCACTTTAGCCCAGGAGTTCAAGGCTGCACTGAGCTATAATTGTGCCAGTGCATTCCAGCCTGGGCAGTAGAGTGGAGACTCTAGATTTGACCACCGATCATTGGACCCTGTCCAGTAATTTCAGTCTTGTCTATATTCCAACAATCATTGGTTGGAGGTATCATATTTTACAAGGTCTCACTCAACACGTAGAGACCAAGTATCAAACCAGCCTTGCTTGTGGTTGTTCTCTAAACTTGAGTCATAGTTATGCCAAATGTTCTTCCGTTTGTTTTATTACCTTTTACTCCCAGTTATGGTGACCAGATTCCTGGTCTCCCACTCTTTTTCTTCCCCCATCCCCGTCCATTCTCCTCAGAACAGCAGAGGTAAGCTTTTAATTATGCATATATGATCATGTATTTCCCCTATTAAGTCTTCCAAAGGTTTTCACTACCTGAAGATAAAATCTAAAATCCTAAATATGGTCTCCAAGATTCTGAATAACTTTGCCTATTTCTTCCTTTTGCAGCTTGGTTTTGAATCATTCCTCTTATTATTATAATTATCATTTTTTAAATTAACTAAAGTCTAAGAACACTGATTTTTAAATATGTTTTTCTGGAATTTGACAAATTCTTACTTGTCTGGCTCTTTTTTTTTTTCATGGGACTGTTTTCAAAATTGTCTCATTGTCTCTGGTATTTAGCAGTTAATTATAATGGGCTTAATTTGATCATGTCATTATGGTTTACTTTTTATTTATACTGAATTTTACTGTACTTCCCAAATTTCTGACCTGGCCTCTTTCATCAGTTTTAGAAATTCTCAACCGTTCTCTCCACTGCTGTGCCATTCTCTCTCATCTCCTTTCAAGACACCAATTACACATATGTTAGAGCTTTTCATTCTTTCCAACAGGTTTATCACATACTTTTCTGTAATTTTCTTTTTTTCTCTCTTTAGTATAGTATGTTTTCCATAGACCTATATTCAAATTCCCTACTCTTTCGCAAGGAAAATCTGCTGTTAAATATAGCATTTCTTTAGCCCTAAAAGTTCTATTAGATTTTTAAAAATAGTTTTCAACTCTCTGGCTAAATTTTCCACCTTTTTAATTTTTTTGTCCATATTTTTATCTCTTTTCTTGAACATCTTAATTATAATTATTTTGGTGTCCTTATCTGCTATTTCCACTAATTGGATTTCTGTAAGTCCATTTTTGATTTCTTATGTTTTCTAAATGTTTGATCATATAATTCTGTTTTTTGGCATGTTTAGAATATGTGACTAACTGGTAGACATTAGGCATAAAAATCAATAGAAGTTTCAAATTATATTATCCTCCCCTTTCTTTCTCAAGGAAGATATACTGAGGCTTGTGTCCTTAATATGATCAGTGACTTCTAGGTTAAGGTTTTGATAAGGTTAGTCTACTTCTGGATTTCTTTTTTGCTGAGGGCATACAGAAGAATGAAATCTGGGAGCAGGGAACCTAAGGCCGATTCATTCTGACTTCCTAGAACTAAATCAAAAGGAAAACCCCAACTTTCCACATCCAAGGAACAAAAGAACAGAGGGTACTCCCTTTGCAGCCCTCTCCTTTCTGCATGGCAGATGAGAAATGGAAAGCACCTCTCACTGGTCCCCTCCCACAACCAATCAGTCTGGTCAGGGGCCTAGTGTTTATTTGCATAGGGGTGTAACTTTGTAACTTCACTTTAGCCTCTGATTGGATGCCTTCCACAACCAATCAGACTGGTTTTGGGGCCACTCCTTCATTTACATAGGGTGTAAACCAAGTAACCAATGGGAAACCTCTAGAGCATATTTAAGCCCCAGAAAATTCTGTAACCAGTGCTCTTGAGCCTCTTGCTCAAGCTGACTCCTACTCTGTGGAGTGTTCTTTTGTTTAAATAAATCTGTACTTTCATTGTTTTATTCTGTCATTGCTTTGTTTGTGCATTTTGTCCAATTCTTTGTTCAAAATGCCAAGAACCTGGACAACTCCTAGTAAGACCCCCACCCCACCCCCACTGGTAACACTAGGGCCTTTTTTTTTTTTTTTTCTTTTTGAGACAGAGTCTGGCTCTGTCACCCAGGCTGGAGTGCAGTGGCGTGATCTTGGCTCATGGCAAGCTCCACCTCCTGGGTTCAGTCCATTCTCCTGCCTCAGCCTCTGGAGTAGCTGGGATTGTAGGCACCCGCCACCATGCCTGGCTAATTTTTTTTGTGTTTTTAGTAAAGACCTGGTTTCACCGTGTTAGCCAGGGTGGTCTCGATTTCCTAACCTTGTGATCCTCCCACCTTGGCCTCCCAAAGTGCTGGGATTACAGGTGTGAGCCACTGCGCCAGGCCAACAGTAGGGCTTTTAAAAGTATGTCTTAGCCCTTTTCATGAAAGGTCTAGAACTTTAATCCTTGTACACCCCAGCATGGTGAAACTCTTGAAAACTTTGCTATGCTTTTCAGAAACTTTCTTCATAACCTGTTAAACTGACCATGTGTCTGGTACAATTCTCCAAGTCTCTCTTCTCTCAGGATCTTTGTCCCACAGTTTCTTTATTTTGTTTTTTTCTTTTACTTCAGCCTTGCAAGACCACTGAAATCTCTCCAGCTATCTCTTTCCTCCAGCAGTGATCTTTTTGCCTAGGCAAAGCCATATTCTCAGACCTTTGCTTAGGAATGTTGGTGCACTTCTTTATAGTTCTTTCTCCAAACCTCTGGACCCTTTACCCTGATTGATTTAACAGAACTTTGATGCCTTTTAATATTTTATGTAACTTTTCTAGTTGTTCTCAAAATAAACTTTGGTCTGCTGCAAGCTAACTCATTCGATCATAATAAAAAATCTGCTTCAGCTTCACATTTTTCTTTCATCCTTTTTTCTTTTTCTTTTTTTTTCTCTTTTTTTCTTTTTCTTTTTTTTTTTTTTTTGAGACGGAATCTCACTCTGTCACCCAGCCTGGAGTGCAGTGGCGCGATTTTGGCCACTGCAAGCTCTGCCTCCAGGTTTCACGCTATGCTCCTGCCTCAGCCTCCTGAGTAGCTGGGACTACAGGCACCCGCCACCACACCTGGATAATTTTTTTTTTGTATTTTTAGTAGAGACGGGGTTTCACCATGTTAGCCAGGATGGTCTCGATCTCCTGACCTCGTGATCCACCCACCTCAGCCTCCCAAAGTGCTGGGATTACAGGCATGAGCCACAATGCCCACCTGATTTTTCTTTTATTGGCATGTTTTTTACCGCACTCTTCACCTTGCTGTTATTCCTCTTCTGGATATCTTCATTCAAGAAACTATTTACTAATTCTTCAATCAATATGAACTTTTGCTGTTTAACTGTTTCCTAGTACCTTATACTTTTCATCTATAGCACTTCTCAATTTCTGTACTTAATTGGGTTATTTGCTTAATCCTTTTCCTCAACCAAATCTTAAAGTCCTAGAAGATAGGAAACATTGTACTAGGTGTACATGTGCGTGTGCATGTGTGTGCTTGTGTGTGTGTCTGTGTGCGTGTGCTATTTCCTAGAGTCTGTTGCAGATCTTGGTAAATGGTAGGTTTGTGATCCTGACCTTTATCTTGGTCACGTATTCAAGCACTCAGTTCTCTAACTAATCAACATTTTGTGCTTGATACTCCACCTGCCAGGATGTGGCGTCTTACCTCAAAAGCACTGGTTTCCTATCTTGGTTGAGGATATAGTTCTAGTGAGCAAATCCTTTATAAGTAAGAAAAATTTAAAAACATTCTTTCCCACATATGATAAGTATGTATTAGCAGCAAAGACAGCTAACTGTTGAACAACAGAAGTGTAGATCTCTTCCCATAGTATAGAATTGACTTTGGCAAACCCATGCAAACAGACAGCACCATGTGATTAGTTCCTCCATTGAAATGTGAGCAAAAATTCTGTGAGTTGCTTTTATACAAAGTCACTTACAAAGAAGGCATTTCTTCTCTTCTCTGCCCTCTTCCGCAGATCACTCTGAGATTCAGGGAGCTTAGGGCCACAGGATTGATGGAATCTTTTTTCCATGAGCAGTGACTTCTGGGTTAAGGTTTTGATAATATTTTGTCTATTTCTGGATTTCCCCTTTGCTGAGGGCATACACTATAGGGCTTTTATTTTATTTTATTTTTTGAGACAGTCTCATGATATTGTCTGTGTTTCAGTGCAGTAGCACGATCTCGGCTCACTGCAATCTGTGCCTCCTGGGTTCATGTGATTCTTGTGCCTCAGTCTCCCAAGTAGCTGGGACTACAGGCGCATGCCACCAAGCTTGGCTAATCTTCGTATTTTTAGAAAAGACAGTGTTCTGCCATGTTGGCCAAACTGGTCTTGAACTCCTGGTCTCAAGTGATCCACCCTCCTCAGTCTCTCAAATTGCTGGGATTACAGGCGTGAGCCACTACAGTCGGCCACTCTAGGGCTCTTAAATGTATGTCTTTCATGAAAGTTCCAGAACTCTACTCCTTGTCCCTGTAGCATGGAGAAACTATTGAAAACTTTGCTATGCTTTTAGCATAACAAACATCTGGATGAATCTCCACATCGTACTATTAATAGAGTGAGAAGTAAATGCCCATTTTGTTGAGCCATTGAAACACATTGGTTTATTTGTAACAACAGTTAACATTCTCAAACTAATACAGAAATTAATTCTTTGAACTGAGTGCTACCAGAACATAAACCTAAAGTATGTGGTACTGGTTCAATGGTTAGGAGACTGTCTGCAAATAAATTGATGTAACAGACTAGAAAGTTAGAGACGCATGTTATGGAGTGTCAAAACATTTGGTCAAATTGTCACCAGCAGAACTTAATAAGCCAACTACATCACTACCAAACCTATAACTCTGTCTAAAGAAAGAGATATTTAAAAAAATCTATAATGAAGATACTGTGAGTTGCTTCATTCTTGTTTGACTTAATGAAGTGTTACAAGAGAAGGGCTCATGTAAGAATGGGATGAAAAGTTCAGCCCTATAATAAACATTAGTTTAAGAGGGTTTCATTCCCAAATAAGCTTATACTTTCAGATGGTTCTAAAGCAGCTAATATTAAAGAGAGAGAGAGAGAGACAGAGGATCGTAAGAAAAAAAATCCTGAAGCCAAGTTGAGTATTATGTCTAGGAAAGAACTTTTGAGTATAGTTATTGTAAGTTGGTACTGACAAAAGTAATTAGAAGCCTCTAAATCAAGCTTGTTCAACCTATGGCCCGTGGGCTGCGTGTGGCTCAGGATAGCTTTGAATGCAGCCTAACACAAATGAATAAACTTTTTAAAAACATTATGAAGTTTTTTGTGATTTTTTGTTTTAGCTCATCAGCTATTGTTACTGTTAGTGTATTTTTTCTGTGGCCCAAGAAGACAATTCTTCTTCTTCCAATGTGGCCCAGGGAAGCCAAAAGATTGGACATCTCTGCTTTAAATTTTAAGATAATCCTATTGTTAAGAACTAAGCAAAACATGAGCCTGGCCTTAAAAAAAAGACTACAACTATTTTATACACACACACACACACACACACACACACACACACACGTCTCTATCCCCACAAATTTGCAATAATAGAGATTATAATCCAAAAATCTGTGTAGCTTCCAAGGAGGTTGCATTAGTTTCCTACTGCTGCTGCTATTATAAATCACTGAAAATATAGTGACTTAAAACAACTTAAATGTATTATCTTTTAGTTCCAGAGGTCAGAAATCCAAAATAGGTCTCACTGAGCTAAAATCAAAATGTCAGCAGGGCTGCATACCTTCTAGAGGCTCTAGGAGAGAATCTGTTTCCTTGCTTTTCACAGCATCTAGACAACATTGCATTTCTTAGCTTGTGACCTTTTCATCTTAGAAGCCAGAGATGGAGGTCCAGTCTTTTTCAAGATGCATCATTCTACACTGACTTTCCTGCCTCTCTTTTCCACCTTCTGATTATATCAGCCCCCCACCCTAGCCAGATAATCCAGAATAATATTCCCATCTCAAGGTCCGATAGCAACCTTAATTCCATCTACAATCCTAATTTTCCCTTGCTATATAATGATACATTCACCGGTACTAAGGATTCGGATGTAAACTTTTATGAGGGGACTACTGTTCTGCCCACTAGAGTGGGAATATTCTTCACTGTCCACTTTAGAAGCAGTCACGGAGGATAATAGACAAAGACAAACCTCCCATAAGTTGGAACCAGAGGCCATCAAAAGTAATAGATAAGAAAGTTAATCTCAGAGAGATAAGTCAAGGTTTTGTAGAACTTCTTCAAAGTTAAGTTTTTGTCATCACATCTGAACAGCAAAATTTTGTCATTGCAGAGAAACAGTAAATTTTGTATTTATATACCATTGGTTCTTTTGCAAATGAGAATTGTGGCAGCAATCCTTACACTGTCCAAATTTTATACTGCAGGTGTGTAGTAAGGGGATAGGCAGGAAACTTGTTCTTTAGATATCACAGGATCATGTGAGGCCCTATGTGGATGAAGTACAAAGAACTGTGCATTGTGTAGAGATCCTGGACGTGGAGCTGGATAAAATGATGGTGATATGGTTTGGCTCTATGTCCCTACTCAACTTGAATTATAAATCATGTCGAATTATAATTACCATTGTTGGGGGAGGGGCTTAGTGGGAGGTGATTGGATCATGGGGGTAGATTTCCCCCTTGCTGTTCTTGAGATAGTGAATGAGTTCTCACAAGATCTATTTTGTTTTGTTTTTTTGAGATGGAGTGAGTCTCACTCCGTCACCCAGGCTGGAGTGCAGTGGCGCGATCTTGGCTCACTGCAACCCCCGCCTCCTGGATTCAAGCAATTCTTCTGCCTCAAGCCTCCCAAGTAGCTGGGACTACAGGTGCACAACACCATGTCCCGCTAATTTTTTGTATGTTAGTAGAGACAGGGTTTCACCGTGCTGCCCAGGCTGGTCTTGAACTCCTAAGCTCAGACAATCCTCCTGCCTCAGCCTCCCAAAGTGCTGGGATTGTATAGCACTTTGGTAAGATGTGCTTGCTTCCCCTTCACCTTCCACCATGATTATAAGTTTCATGAGCCTTCTCAGCCATGCTTCCTGTATACCCTGTGGAACTGCAAGTCAATTAGACCTTTTTTCTTTATAAATTACCCTGTCTCGGGTAGTTCTTTATAGAAATGTGAGAATGGACTAACATAATACAGATGGGATAGGAATTTAGCTTAGAAGGAAGAAGAATGTTCTGTATGTGGGAAGAAAGAAGCATCAACATTTGGTTGTCAGAGGATAGTCTGTGGCAGAGTCATCAAATTTATGGGAAGTTACTGCCTAGGCAGGAACTTCATTTGTCAACCTCTATTTGCATCTACGTGAGGCTATATGACTGAGTAGTTCACCTCTAGAGAATGAGAGTAGAAGTGATAGGTTTCAAGCCATTAAGAAGTTAGGGATGGCACTGGGAGATGTACCTAGTGTGGATGACGAGTTGATGGGTGCAGCGCACCAGTGTGGCACACGTATACATATGTAGGAAGCCTGCACGTTGTGCACATGTACCCTAAAACTTAAGGTATAATAATAATTTTTAAAAAGTGGGTATTCCTTGTCCAGTCCCCCATTCTCCTTTTATCTGGATGCAAAGAACGCTAAGGCCCTAGAGACAGAGGAGCCAGAAGGAGGAAAGAGCCTGGGTCCTTGAATTACCACGAGGAGAAATCTGCCTGCTGTCAAGCAAGCCTGCATTGGACTACATTACAGTAAGCAAAACCTATTTTTTTTTTCTGTGTTAAACCATTCATGTTTAAGGGTTTATTTGTCAAATAAATCAATGCTAACCTAATAAAGAATTACTTATATAATCAGAAAAAAATCTCAATCTTAAAAAAAAATTTTAATCCTTTAGAATGTGTTCATTTTTCCCCTATTAAGATAACAAAATTTACAAAAGCCATAGCGTGAATGCATATAATTCATTCTGAGACTATATTAATCAGTGCTAAAATTTGTAGTTATTTAGGTACAGAAACATTATTTGCCTATTTTTCTCAGCAGTTTGTTGAATATTCCTTTAAAGGTAAGTACTAGGTAAAATACATTGTTAGATATAATTTAGCATGATCCTCAATCCATTTTTATTTTTAAGGATCTCAGTTACATTAAGGCATGTGTGAATTTAATCTTGTCAAATTACCTCCAAGAATAGAACTATTTTTGTATTAATGAGAAAAAATGTAAAAACATATGACTGTTTGCAACAGTTTTATATAAGAGTGGTATAATTAGAACCAAATTCTATGGGTGATAACACTTGAAAATATTGAGCATATGATGACAAGAATTAACCTACTTTGTTTTATAAATTATTACTAAAGTAGGTATGTCACTTCAGAGGCTTGATTTCCTTAACAGTATCAAGGTAGTTTAATAATGTTGATTATACTTTAATTTAAACCCAATAATTGGCTTGCCAGTTCACATAATCTGATTCTGAAAGTTAACACAGAATTATCTAATATTTACAGTCATGATGCAATGTTTCTTGTAAAGTAAAATATTGCATATATGTGGCTTTGGAAATTGTTTTCTTGAACTTCCTACCTCAGGTGATCCGCCCGCCTCAGCCTCCCAAAGGGCTGGGATTACAGGCGTGAGCCACCGCGCCCGGTCGGAAATTGTTTTCAAAAGTCTTTACATTTACAAGATTCTAATTGGAAATCACAAATGTTACAGTAACCCAATTCATGTATTTACCAGTGGCAGTCTTTGCACTAGTGCTCCTATCAGTTTATGCATATTAGTTGACATAACAGAAATAAAGAATTAAAGCATCTGTCTCCAGACGATACAGATTTTCTTGGGAAATTTAGAGAGTTAAAAGAAGAAGGGCTAAGCGCAGTGGCTCATGCCTGTAATCCCAGCACTCTGGGAGGCTGAGGCTGGTGGATCTCTTGAGCTAAGGAGTTTGAGACCAGCCTGAACAAAATGGTGAAATGCTGCCTCTACCAAAAAAATACCCTAAAATTAGCCAGGCATGGTGCTGTGCACTTGTAGTCCCAGCTACTTGAGGGGCTGAGGCCGGAGGATCCCTTGAGCACAGGAGGTTGAGGCTGCAATGAACTGTGTTTGTGACACTGCACTCCGATCTGGGCAACACAGGGAGACCCCATGGCAAAAAAATAAAATAAAATAAATAAATAAAGTAAAAAATAAAAAGAAGAGGAAGACTGAATTACAATTCTACACTTTCTGTATTGAATTAGTTTTCTTTCCATACCACGTTTTCTTTGGAGTACCCAGATTACTTTTCTGCCCAAAAAGCCCTAAAACCATTTCCTATTTTTAACTAAAATAGTTTTGCTTATTTTTTGCTTTTGTTCCCGGAGAGGATTCTGCAACCCATATGAAGCTCAGTCTTACTGGAAATCATCAAAATGGATGAAATTGTCTTTTAACGTCACAAAAAGTAGACTTGGAAACATCTAAGACTGTTTTTAAAGTACTCATAATATTTTCTTGCTGATTATTTTTCTCTCTAAATGATTTGCACGGTAAGTTAAATAAAATATCTTAATCATTCCATTTTAGAGTGAAATATTTGCATTAAATCGAATCTATACTGATTTTCTTACCCAAACCAAAATAACTTTTGGCTTAATAGAGCCTGGAAATCTCCTTCCCAGGTGATAAACTGATACTTGATAATGGCAAATGGATATTTGTATTTATGGGAAAGATGCTTCTGCCCAGATGGCTTGTGCATTTGAATGCACCCAATAAAATAATGTTGATAATAGAGTAACATAATATTCAATATAATAAGATTACCAACCCAAAATAATAACATTGATAATAGAGTTTTAAACCAAGTGGGGAAGAAGATGGCCTTGACGGTACATGTCTTGGGAAAAATGTGGTCTTTGACACCCTGATTCTAACACTGAAGAGTGGACTTCCAACTTGGCTTCCCATGTTGCTGGAGCTATTTTTGGCATATGGCAGCATCAGTGGCCTTTATACATGAAAGTGAGCAGCAGACCTGTCGGGATTTAACTCAGAAAGTGGTGTTAACAGGAACACCTGATGCTAAAGCTCACTTCACTGAATCCCCATTCTCACCATGTGCCAAGATGATCTGCAGTGTCAGAAGTTTTGCTCTGAGTTTGTTTATTGAATTACAAATTTGTTTTCAGTGTATTATTTCCTTTTATATATTTTTCTCCTTTTTTCTAGCTCACCTCCCATCATATCCCATTCGTAAACATTTATGTTATTAATAACATACATATATGCAAGTGGTTCTTAAAGTGTAGTCCGTTTACGAGCAGAATCAGTATCACTTTCAAATATATCAGACATGTAAATTCTTGGGCCCCACCCAGACCTACTGAAGCAGGGCTTCAGGGTTCGGGCACTAGTCATCTGTGTTTTCACAGGTCTTCCAGGTGTTTATGGTGCATGTTCAAGCTGGAGAACCACTAATATGTATGAGTGGTACTGTAGCTTCAAAGTTACAACTAAAGCCTTTTCCTGTCATCCTCTACCAGCAGCACTCAGTCCAGCCTCTGTCTCATTTTCCTGGTGCTGAATATGTCCTTTGAAACTGCGTAGAAGACAAGCCCCCATCTCTACAAATCTACCCCTCCCAGGAATCAATCTTGGCTCTTAGGAGGATAATTAGAATTCATTTCAGTTATATTGAGTTTACTTTAAACAGATCCAATACCAAATTTTGGTTAGTTTTTCTTGCGTGTAATGCTTCTGGCTTGTTTACTTATCTTTTTTCTTTCATTATATATTTATTGTGTGCCTACTGTGGCCCAGGTACTTGAATAAAGGCAACATCGTCTAGATTTGCAGTCTAGTAATTGCACTATGCATTTAAAGTGTATGATCCAATGGCTTTTAGTATATTTACAAAGTTATGCAACCATCACCACTATCAATCTTAGAACATATTATTACTCCCAAAAGAAACCTCATACCTATTAGCAGTTACTTCCCATTTCCCCTAACACCTTACTCCCATCCTACGCAAACACTCATTGACTTTCTTCTCTATGGATTTGCCTCATTTGGATACTTCATATAAATAGAATTATACAATATATGATCTTTCATGAGTGGCTTCTTTCACTTGACATGTTTCGAAGGTTTATTCATGTCGTAGCATGTATCAGTAACTTATTCATTTTTATTGACAAATAATATTCCATTGAATGAATACACCAATTTTATTTATCTGCTCATCAGTTGATGAACATTTGGCCTGTTTCTACTATTATGAATATTGCCACTATTAACATTTCATGTACATGTTTTTGTGTAAACCCGTGTTTTTCTCTTTCCTGGGTCAGTATCGAGGAGTTGAGTTGCTGAGTCAAATGATAACTCTACATTTAAGCTATTCCAAAGCAGCTATCCCATTTTATATTCTCTCAAGCAATGTAACTTAACAAGGGTTCTTGACTTGGAATTCTGGACACAAGTTTCAAGTTTAAAATATTTTTTTAAATAGCAAAGGGCATCACATCCTAAGACTGGAAAATAAGTTGTCTCATATAAACATTTATATATAACATACAAACACACACATGTAACCCGATTTGTGGGTAGCAAGTACAAACATTTATATATAACATACAAACACACACATGTAACCCGATTTGTGGGTAGCAAGTTATATATATATAACTTTATGAAGCACATGATTCCTATCATAATGTCTGGCTCTTAGTAAGTTAGCAACAAATGACTATATAATTAATCCAAAGTGAATAGGTGGCTGACTGAAAGAGTAAATGTATAAATGAATGAATAAAGATATACAACGAAGGCCCAGCATGGTGGCTCACGCCTATAATCCTAGCACTTTGGGATACCAAGATGGGTGGATCACTTGAGGCCAGGAGTTCAAGACCAGCCTGGCCAATATGGCAGAACCCTGTTTCTACTAAAAATACAAAAATTAGCTGAGTGTGGTGGCAGGTAACTGTAAAACCAGCTACTTGGGAGGCTGAGGTGGGAGAACTGCTTGAATCCGCGGGAGGCAGAGGTTGCACTGAGCCAAAATCATGCCACAGCACTCCAACCTGGGCAATAGAGCAAAATTCTGTCTCAAAAAAAAAAAAAAAAAAAAAGAAGATACACAACTAAATTTCTAGTTTGCATCAGGCAATATGATGAGTTCTTTAGGTTTCCACTATGCATTTACAAATGTGCTACATGTGTGAAACAGAGACTTTGGCTTTTTTTTCTTAGTGAAATACTGTAAATCACCCTTATGCTATTAATGAAAATAAATGACCGTCAGCCCACGTCAATCAAGTGATATTTCCAAGGTTATTAATTTACATATTATTTAAAGTCCACTAGACACCATGACTACATGTGGTGATTCTAGAACCAGTGACTGAAACTAAGTAGAAATTTAAATGCATGCTCAGGTTCCTAATTAAAATCTACATGAGAAAATACATCCTATGTTTCAAAACACAGATATAAAAATAGTCATTTGAAACAGATCTTATAAGTTGCTGATTGCCTGTGGATTACTCTCACTATTGTAGTTTTTAAAATTTATTTTACTTAAATTTTAAAGAATTCTCTTAAGAGAAAGCACAAAAATCAGGTAGTTGTTTTAATAGCTCATTGAGAAATAAAAAGACACATGCTTCACCTATCTGTACATGTGAGGATCTAATAGAAAATGCCACAATGAAATGTATTTAGTTATAGATTTTATTGATTTGATTTTCCTGGTATTTCCATATTTAGATTTTTAAAGCTTATTTACTTGATCAAGGCGACAATATTTTATTTCTATAAAATGTTTCTGTTTTTCTGATCTACATTGAAAGGGAAAAAGAGTCAGTAGATGAAGGTGTCCTACTGAGGTACTGTTGTTTATGGAAGAACAGTACACGAAGCAATAAATAGCTCTAGCCAGTGATTAAATCTAGAAACACAGTCGATGTATCTTATGAATGCAAATGCCATTTACAGCTTCACATACTTCAATGTCATAAATACTATTTTCATTGTACAAGTAAAAAGATGACAACATAAAATAAACTCCATATATATACATAAATGATACAAATGGCACAAATAAAAACATAGGTACATGTGCCAATCTAAATTATAATTTTAAGTTTATATGAATCTATCATCTGAGATCTAATGATTAGTATTTTTCCATGTAAGTTTAAATACAAGTTTTTTAATAGTGATTACATGCTCAAGATGGACAATGTGGAGAAGAGAGACTAAGGTTTTATATATGGAAAAACTCTGTCATTAGGAATTAGTAAGACTTAAGGGTCAAAGTCATTAAAGTTTGTCTAACATTAATGTTAAATTGAATTTCTATTTGGCACATGTCTACATAGCCAATACATGTAGGTCTCATCAAATCCAATCCAGTTCAAATATTTAATGGTTGATCTTTTTAAATAGGAGTGAAAATCTTTCTATAATACTAAAAGGCATTAGAATGTACACTTTAAATGGGTGAATTGACATATAATATATTAATTATATATAAAAAACAATAAAGCGGTTAAAAAGAACAAACTGAAAAAAACTGTATCACAGCATTATTCCCATTTAAAAAAAATTAAAAACTGAGGCTCAGGAAGGCTGAGTAACTCTGCCTAAATGTCTGAACCACTAAATATTCAGAGCAGAAAGACCATATGGCACAGAGGTTAACAGTCAGGCCACCCAAGGAAGTGTGCCTGGGCTCACATCCTAGGTCTGCTCTTTGATAAATACCATAGCTAGGAGATATGCCTGTGTCTAACACACCACTGTATATTAACATAGTTATCCTTAGTTATGGAGGAGTTTGTGTAATGATTTTAAGAGCCAAGAGAAAATCTGAGATCAGTAATTTAAGTATTTGACACAAGTCTAATACATGAATAAGTTCAAGTTTTCTTATTAAGAACAAACTGATATAAGACATGGGAAGGAGCCCAAGACAGATGACACAGTCCGGAGATCCTGAACATTTTTTAAATGTGAACAGTTTTTCAGGTGAGAACAAAATCATTGAAGCAGCTAAGTCACTGCTGCCCTTTCCTGTAATCCCATTTACACTTTCCTATTGTTTGTGAATTTTTCTGAAAAAGGTATAGGGAGAAAAAAGTGATTCTGAAAGTTGAAAATTTTAAAAATGTAGGTTAAAGTTCACGAGTAATTTACTAAAAAAAAATTGTTATATACAAATCAGCACTTGATATGTAATAGAGTATGATGTTTTTCCTAGTTCATATAAATATTCTACATGTCAAGTGATTAGATTTGCAACTATTTGCAACTAACATTGAATGCATAGGGAATTTGCAAACTTATGTTACAGTAGTTGGATCTATGTAATGCTTTAAATATCATTTACTTTTTTACTTAAAAAAGTGCTTAAAGGCCAGGCATAGTGGCTAACACCTGTAATCCTAGCACTTTGGGAGACCAAGGCAGGTGGATCACTTGAAGCCTGGAGTTCGAGACCAGCCTGGTCAGCATGGCAAAACCCAGTCTCTACAAAACAAACCAAAAATTAGCTGGGCATGGT
This sequence comes from Pongo abelii, assembly GCF_028885655.2. Taxonomy (NCBI): domain Eukaryota; kingdom Metazoa; phylum Chordata; class Mammalia; order Primates; family Hominidae; genus Pongo; species Pongo abelii. The sequence goes on from NC_071991.2 coordinate 94,081,670, forward strand.
GGTGTGTGCCTGTAGTCTCAGCTACTCGAGAGGTTGAGGCGAGGGGGTCGCTTGAGCACAGGAGGTCAAGGCTGCAGTGAGCCTACATCACGCCACTGCACTCCAGATGGGGGCGAAAGAGTGAGACCCTGTCTCTCTCTCTCTCTCTCTCTCTCTCTCTCACACACACACACACACACACACACACACACACACAAAGGGGGGCAGTGTTAAATATTAACATCATGTAACCTGTTTTACTTTTAAATTAGAACGAAAACCTTGAATGATTATTTATATTTCTTGTAAAATCATGAGATTTGAAGATTATGTATTTGTTTAGCAATAAAAATTTCAGTTCATTGAATATTGAAGTAAATCGAGTTGCCCTACTCTTTCGTCTCATTTATGCTTCCAGTTTCTCTCAAGCAATTTTGGCCTTGACATTTCCATCTCTGGTTTCTTTCTTCTTTGCATTGTGTTTGTCTGTGTTATATGAACAAAGTCATCTTTTGTTTCATATTGTTCCCTCCTTCATGCTCCCATTTTTCTCTCCTCTAGATATTTTCTCTTTGCTTTCCCTACTTTTCTACTTCCTTTTCTCTTTACTACTTAAAAAAAAAAAAAAAAAAAGAAGTGTCTTCTATGGTAATATGTTAAAGACAATCAACTATTGCCTGTTGAAGAAGAAAAAGATCAAAAGAAGGGGTGGAGAAGGGGCGGAGTGAGTTGGCTGGTTAACTCGGAAGAAAAGGAGGAACAGCAGAACTGGGTTCTGTTCCTGAACATTGATGTCAAGGCTTGAATTGAGGTGTGGATATGGTGTTGTATCTAGGTTTACCGTGACAGCTCATTTTTGATAAGTATTGTTGTTGCTGAAAGGGGAAAGTTTTATATATTTTGAGAAATATAAATGAAATTTAAAGGAAATGTATATTTAATCCAAAACATACAAAATCTGAAAGTACTCAAGTCATTTGGAAAGCACTAGGTCTTGAATATGAGGAATTTTCTGAAACTAACAGAGAAAAACACAAAGGTGACTGAATAAACACACAGTCTTCCCAACCAAAACATGCTTGCTATTGTTACAAATAATGACTGCTAATCATATGTGAAATGATACAATTAAAGTTAAGATCATTATTAATGACAGCTAAATGATTAAATGTTATTCAATATAATAAATATCCTCTCTTTGGAGTTAGGTGATATTTTAAAGTTATGCATTTGGTTGTTTGGTTTAAACTAACTGAATATTAATCTGCCAGTATCTTGATAGTATAAAATATATCCACAAAAATGAACATCTTGGCAAAGGACAGATTAATCTCTGTGTAACAGAAAGGCTTATAGCAACACCCACATAATAAAAACACTCCACTTGAAACTCAAGACCCAGTTTACTGTTTTTGTTTGGACCATCTTTACCCAGGTTGGCAAATTTATTAAATCAATTCTTTTTTTCTAGATAGCTATGGACATTCTCAGAGAACCATATTATTAAAGAATGGGTCACCCTAGAGTAAAATTTCAAGAATTGTGGATAAGAAAAAGAAAATCAATATATATGAATTCCAACTATACAACACAAGCTATCCTTGGGACAAAATGGTTTAAAATCCCTGTCCTTAGTTTTAAAGGCATGAAATGTTGAAATATTATTAATTTGATTATAAAAATGTGATAAAGCATTAGATAGATAACAACAATATTCTTCAGCTGATTAGGTATCACAGTATTTTTTTTTCCTAAATTACCAGGAATCCTTAGGAATTATACTCCACTACCTTCTACATCTTGAAGAAAATACTATGACTGGATAATACTTACTCTATGTTGATTGTGAAATATTCCCAAATGCAAAACTTAAAAAGTTTATATCTCCCATGTGTGATAGACAACATGATCTCTATTTTATTCATCTATCAAGAGAATATAGTATTTTAATTGTAAGTTCACTAGTGTGTCCATCCAGATAGTCACGTATTCTTTGTGATAATGGTAGGCATTTAAATTCTATCAATCCAAAATATGTGGCTACAAAAATAAAATGCTGTCTTTTTTTTTTTTTTTTTTTTTTTTTGAGACGGAGTCTTGCTTTGTTGCCCAGGCTGGAGTGCAGTGGCGTGATCTCAGGTCACTGCAAGCTCCGCCTCCCGGGTTCACGCCATTCTCCTGCCTCAGCCTCCCGAGTACTGGGACTACAGGCGCCCGCCACCACGCCCAGCTAATTTTTTGTATTTTTAGTAGAGACAGGGTTTCACCGTGGTCTCGATCTCCTGACCTCGTGATCCGCCCACCTCGGTCTCCCAAAGTGCTGGGATTACAGGGGTGAGCCACCGCACCCGGCCCACTGCTGTCTTATTTTCTCTCCCAGAGACAGAAACCCCTAGCAACATCATATTGTGGTGCTTCTATGGACACCCATCTAACAGACTATGTTATCTGTAGCCTACTATAATGAGTTATATTATTCAGGAAGTCAGTTTGATCCAAAACATATCCAAATTTTATAGAAAAATGCTAGCTTACAAAGGTGTTTTACTGTGTTTAAAGAATATAAAAAACCTAGTATTGGCTGGGTGCGGTGTCTCACGCCTGTAATCCCAGCACTTTGGGAGGCTGAGGTGGGAGGATCACTTGAAGTCAGGAGTTTGAGACCAGCCTGATCAACATGGTGAAACCCCGTCTCTACTAAAAATACAAAAAAAAAAAAAAAAATTAGCCGAGTGTTATGACAGGCACCTGTAATCCCAGCTACTTGGGAGGTTGAGGCATGAGAATCACTTGAACCCGGAAGGCAGAGGTTGCAGTGAGCAGAGATCATGCCATTGCACTCTAGCCTGGGTGACAGAGTGAGACCCTGTCTAAAAACAAAACAAAACAAACAAAACAAAATAAAAACCCTAGTATCAGAAGAATAATATAAATAGATCTTTCTCTTCCCCTCTCATGGCAGGCTGCATCCATAAAATAAAATAAAAAAAAACTGTAAAGGGTTATTAGTTTTTCCTATTTCAGTTTTTACCATCTTCTGCTTATTAATTACTTCCCATTGTATTTTCATTGTTAGTGAATATTTGGATAAATAACTGAATTCTCTACTTCCCTTAGTCTATGTAGGCCTACATAAATGGATTCCATATACTTTCGTGCTGTCACTGTCAAAAAATAACAACAAAAAAACACGACTCCAACTCTATGGAGTGAAGAAAGATCTTGCTATGAAATTCAGATTTTAGAGATGAATACAGTTTTGTTTTGTTTAAATAGGAAGTCATGTTGTAGGCCCTGATTTTTTCTGAATGTGTTTGTTTAATGGAGGAAACGGGAGAGAAAGAGTAAAATAAAACAAGAAAAAGAAATTGAATGAAAAATTCTATGATTAGAGATTCAAAATAAAATAATATTGAAGTTATTGCTTGAAGACATGATGGCATTTTAAAATATAATAGCTACTTTTTTCTAAATACTTAAACTAGCATAAGTTTGTCAATATGGGGACTCTGATGGACAAATAATAAACTTCCAATAAATACTTGTTTAATGTTACTTTGCGTCTCTTTAGAAAGGGTATTTCTTTCATCAGAAATTCAATGCCCTATCATTCAATAGCTGTATTACTTGGGTCAAGGAAAATTTTTTTCTAAATAGTTGTCTTGTTTGTAGAAAATATTTGACCTTGTTTCTTACTTTAGGATAGTTCGTTTTCTATGCTTCATTTTTTATTTTTTATGAAGGCTTCAATGTGCCACTTTACTTTAAAAATGCCCAATATAAACTCTTGACTTAAAAATCACTACACACTCTTTTAACCATTCTCCTGGGCATTGATACTTCTGAACTGCTTTCTTTCTTATTCCTGTCTCTTGAAAGTATTCCCCAAAGAGGTTAAGATTGTTGAAGCTTTCTGTCCATTTGTCTTTAATTTTCACTTTCTCTGGCACATATCTTTGTGTGCATGGAAGCATAGTACCATCTCAAATCACAAGTTTTTCTGGTTATGACTCTTAACAGTATGTCTATCTCAGATATAAGTCATATACACCTATATGCATACAAGCAAATAAGGCCCTTTGTCAAGGTTTTCACCTTAGTTTTCCTAAGATGTGGAAAATAATATGAAAGTTAATTATTTCCTTTAAAATTTTTTTGGCTAAGGATAATTATTTTCCTTTTCAGTGTTTGGGTTTGCCTGTTTGTACATGAGAACAAAAAAGAGAGAGAAAGATTAAATAAATTCAATTAGGTTACTCTGTCTCAATTTTTCGGGCAAAATGTTGAAGAAATTAGATTTGATTTACTGAAAAAAAATCACAAAAGTGTTTGTACATACATACACTCATATAAAAACTACAATAAAAACATGTTTATGCTGCCAATATTCATAGTATCACCTAAAAAAAGGAAGAATAAACATTTCATGGCAATCAAGTTTTTATTGTTGTTTATTTACTTCTAGTTACTAAAAAATGAAATGTATATGAACAAATTAAACACATGAATTAACAACAGAGATTTAGCCAAAAGGTGCCAATCGCAAGTTTGTTGTAGGTAAAGGTCAGTGATTTGCATGAATTAAATCTCTTTAAACTTGATTCTAGAAACGATTAAATGCAAAAATCTCCTGCAATACTTCACTAACTTACTTTCTAATTAAAATATTTCTTCTTAAATGAATAGTAGACACTGATTTGCGACTTCTTGCTCATTTATAACCTGTAATATATTTACTGTATTTACTGCACATTTACATCATTTACTATAACAGCTTAACAACAATCCTTATGATTTGTCAACATGTTATGTTGAATAGCAAATTTATCGTGATTAAGCAAAATTTTATTAAGATTAATGGGATATAATCTGATTTTAAGGGGATTTTCCAAAATAACAGAACTGAGCTGAAAAAATGCATTGTTATGGGTATAGTTAATCCAACAGAAACGTAATGCTATGTTATGGAAATGGTCTTCTTTTAGCTGTCATACATTTAATAAAAACACATTTTGAACATCCTCAATAAGAAGGTTTAGATTGCTAAAAAGCAATTAATAGCAAACCTCGAAACACAGTATTAAACAATGATTTAGGCTCACAGTTGATAACCAACCCTTTCAGTAAGAATTGTAGAAGCAATATCTTTCCTCAACAGCTTCACATATTGGAGAACACAGTGCTTCATCAGAGTGATCCAAAGAAATTGAGATTTGGCTCAAAGGCCAACAAAGTTAATAATAAAGGCTGACTTACCTTCTCTACAAGCTTATTACATTCTTTTATTCTTTAAGCCCTTTCTCCTAAAGACATAAAATTGGAAACTGTACCATAGTGGGAAGTCTGGAGTTGATGTTGAAATAATTGACAGAATATATAATAATGGTATTTTTAGGTAGTGAGGCTATTATGATACCAACATATCACATAGACAATAATGGGCATCTAATTCTGCTCTTCTTAATCCTCATGCTGAGGAAGAAACTCTGCTTTTGAATTATTAAAAATGGAAGAAATGATAGACTTGACTATTTACTTTTCTAATTTTGGAGTGGAATGCTATCTTCAGTTATATAATATATCCCTCCTGAGCTGTAGTTCTCAGTCCCATTACATCCCACTTCATCCCTCATTTGCGCAGCTCCTGCTGCCACAGTATCCATGCCTAGCATAAAACAAACTAAGTTAAGTCACGGTGGGGTGCCTTTTGTGAGGCCACTCAGAGTAGAAAGAAAGAAACAAAGAGCAAGACAGAGATGCAGAGAACATAAAGAAAACAAATAAAGCATAAAAAAAGGAAGGAAAAAAAAATTCACCAGGCTAAGCATCATAAAACCACACACGCTCTTATAATTTGGCCAGTAATTAATAGTATTATTATTATTATTATTAGTCTTTGTTTTGGGAGATTGCCTTCAGAGAGCTGGAAAATCCATTTCGAATTAATAAGGGTCTTTTTCTTTCAGAAGCTTCTCCTAAAAATAAGAACGGGCTAATTAAAAATCTGACAGCCACCCCGATACTTACAGAATTTTTGCATATGCAGGATACTCATCACAAATTGTATTCTCCGCACGTCATGTCAAAAGTATTCTCATACACTACTAGAGGGAGCTTAAGAATTTAAGGTGTGCAAGAATATATTTCTATCTTTGGCCCACCAGGGCCCTCTTGATAGGAGGCCTGTGTTGGGTGGGAGAGGCCTAGTCGCAGACCCTGTTTTTTCAAGGAGAAAGCCCGTCACTGCTTCTTCTGAGTCTGGAGGTAAAACCAGTCCGGTATTGCTACTCCCTAGCTCTCTCCCACTCCCTTAATTCCTCCTCTACATTTCAGGCGCATTTCGCAGAGTGCCACCTGTTCCTGCTGCTTACCCTTTTCATGCCTTCGCATTGACAAAAGCGAGCTCACCCTGCGGTAACCTTGTCAGGCAGGGCAGGCCAGTGGCCAGAGCAGGGCGTTAGGACCCTTTTGGAGGCAGTCCCAACTGGGATGCTGCAAACCGCTTCTCTTACTACTGTCCTCCCTAGATGCAGAATTCGTCCCTCCACCCCTCTGTCCAATGGAACCACAGGGCTGGGAAGATTTTACAGCGTCAGTACTTCTCTGTCCGTCCACAGCCCCGTCCCCGAGGCTCTGTCCTCGCCAGGTGAGCCGAGCAGTACCTGGGCGTGGGACCGCTGGCACAAAGGGCACCCAGCCCCGCCAGAGGCTCTAACCTATGGCACACGCGGGCATATAGTGCCACCTGGTAGAGAGTCAACAGTGGTGCTTTAAAATGCAATACAAACCCCTCCTACATTTGTTGTCAAATCACTTCACGATTCCTAGGCATGCAGTGGATTCTGCGCCTGGGAGTAGGGCTGGGGGGGAACGCTGCCTGCATGTGCAAAAATAACCCCCGAAGACGCGAGCCAAGTCCTGGGCTGGAGCCTCTGCAGCCTGTGGATGCCCGCTGGGAGGCTGGCCGTCCCCGGGGAGCCCCGCGGGGCTGGTCCGCTCCCCCTGCGCACGCCGGGCGGCGGGAGCGAGCCGGCGCCGACTTTGGGAGTTCCTGGCTGCCTTGTATGGAGGGCCGCTCCCGGCCCGTCTCCGCCCGACTGCTCTGACGCCCAGCCCTCCCGCTGCCCACCCCCAGCCGCCTCCCTCTGACTTGCCTAAGAAGCCAGACGGAGCCTCTCGCTTCCACAAGTCTCTCTGCCTGCCATTCCCTCATTCCTGCAGCCACCCCCACCCTCCAGCGCCGTCACCCCTCCTCCGCCCCCGCCCCCGCCTCCGCCTTCGCCTCGGCAATCGGGGGAATAAATCAGGGAGGAAACCGAGAGGGAGAGCGAGAGCGCGCCAGCGCCGGCGGGCTCGCCGAGGTCTGTTTCCAAAGTCGCCCTTGATGGCGGCGGAGGCGAGGCGGCCGCGGTGCGGAGCAGCCGACGCACGCTAGTGGGTCCGCCCGCCACCGCCCCTTCCCCGGCGCCCGCTCCCGCCCTCGCCGTCCCCCGCGCGGCTCCGCGCCTCGGGCCCCGGGCGCAGCCGGCCCTCCAGACGCCCGCGGTCCCGGCGGCGTGTGCTGCTCTTCCTCCGCCCGCGGTTTCCAGCGCCGCTCCTTCCCCCGCTTGGGCAGGGAGGGGGCATTGATCTTCGATCGTGAAGATGGCTGCTGGCTGCCTGCTGGCCTTGACTCTGACACTTTTCCAATCTTTGCTCATCGGCCCCTCGTCGGAGGAGCCGTTCCCTTCGGCCGTCACGTAAGTCGGCGGGCCGGGCAGGGAGCGCCGGCCGAGGGGCGCCGCGGGAGTTGGGGGTGGGGGTCGGTTCCCGAGTCGCGGGGCTTTTCTGCCCGTGGGGGTGGGGAGCGAGCGGCCGGGGAGCCAGGCTCGGATGCGGAGACGCCGGGCAGGCGGTGCGCGCCGCTCGCCGCTGGAATGCGCCCCGAACCGGCGTCTCGGGCGCCTCCGCGGGGCCGGGCACGGGGGGCCGGCTGCCCCGGGAAGCGCCCGCCGACGACTCGCGGCGTCTCATCCCGTCTCTAACGGGATTCTCTAGACTTCAGAGTGCAGCCGTACTGGGGAAAAAAGTTTCCAGCCAGCTCACCCGCTCTGATTCAACCCAGTTCAATAAAAAGTTATGTTTTGGTTGGGTAATTGACAAATAGGTAATTTCAGGCTTGCCGAGGTAGCGTGGACTTCTCCCGCACTTGGCCTCCGAGATGCTCTTTAATTGCTGTAGTGCCCAAACTCCTTTTATCCCACATTACTGGATGCACTTGACAGGCTTCCGATTAGACGCGTGCTGGCTCCCCGCGGCCGAGCGTGCTGTCCACGCAGGGGGCTCGCATGTACTGGGACCACGCGATCCAACCTCCCCAACCCATTATTTGAAACATCTAAGTGTCGACAGACACGCGGTCCCTGTTCTTCAAATGAATAGAGCCTATTCTTTGAAGGAGGGACTATTTCCAGTCTCCTACAATTTTCTTTTATTTTTACCATTTCTAAAATAACTTTTAAAAACCTCGCTGCTGTTCTGGAAATAGAGGGCATAGGTAGCTATAGTCACACACCACAGGAAGGGAATGAAAAATAATAATTCTCTCCTCTCTTAGCAAAATAGAATCAAACTCAATGGCACATATAAATATATACATATTTTTTAATGCACCGAATAGCCTATCCGGCATTCTGGGAAAGCATTTATTTTGCTTCTTGAAGCTTCTTTAAAGCTTCTAAGGGTAGGTAATCTTAAGTGGATGAGTCACTTTAATGCATTTTACATAACAAAAACAAAGCCCAAGGTAGCTTTCCCGGTATTTATGCTGCTGGGAATTATTTGCTGTCCTTTGTTGGCTGAGTGCTGAATACAGGAGTTTTTGGTGGAAAGTAACAGTGAATCTTCAGCGGTTGAAACCCTGCGGCTATTATTTAAGATTCGGTTTTAAGTATTTATTATGTTAGGTGTCAGTGCAAGAATCTGGAGGATGCACATTCTATCCCGGAGAAGGGGAGTGTCTAATTTTTGTTGTCATTGATTTACAGTAATGTTCCTCTTTAGATAATCTTCCATAAAACTGATTGCAGATCCTTTTTGTTATGAAGCAAAAGGGTAAATGCCATCTGGAGATCTTCGTTTAATTGGCAGGATGCTCCAGTCAGATATTTTTAAACATAAAAAGAGTAAGAATCACCCTAAGGATGCTTCAGAATTATTTACTCTTATTAAGGCATCACACTTCCATTTAATTTTTTAAGTCTTTTTGTTGCTTGGCCTGTAAAGTGAGAACTCAAGTGAGTCGCTTGCATTCTGTGTCAAATAAATAAGTGGCTCTTTAAAAAACAATCACTTTCTAAATGTGTTCCGATTACTCATTTTTACAGTGTTGTTTTTAACTGACAATTTATCAATATTTTTATCATGGGAGGGGATACATCATCATACCATTGGGGAAAAGTACAACAAAATACAAACTTTTATTCCTCAACATACTATGGTAAAATATTAATGTAAAAATCCTTATTGTAAGAAGACCATCTGCAATAATGCTTTCCCAAAATTATAAGCAAATCAGTTTTCATGGTCAGAAATTTACTAGACACAAGAAAGAGTATAAATAGTGGGTTAAAATGGGAAGTAGGACACCACAATTTCTTTTCTTTGAAAGGATCTGAAATTTTTTTTAACAATGAAAATTCAAGATATTTTCAAATTATATAAGACATTGATTATTTCATGAATGAAATACTTAATAAAAGGTTTTGTGGGGCGAAGTCAATCTCCTGTAGGTAATCTTAACAGTATTTTTGGAAGCCTTCTGCATCTTCAGTTTTTCATTTGAAAAGTTAGTAACACTGTCTTCTGAGGAAAGAACTGATGGTTGACATTTGTACTTCATGTTATATTTCTGAATAAACTTTATGAAATTAAAAAATGCAATATTTTTCATAAAGATGTGGTGCCATTTGCTTTTCTTTCGAGAAAAGAATTCATATGCACTGTTTAATCACAACAAATCTCAAATCTTTGCGGAAATTTCAAATTTATAAAAACTGAGTACAAAAATTGTAGTGTCACTAAAGGCAAATTATTATGCTTCTGTATATAAATTTCTCTAGGAATCATTAGTAAATATCTTTGGTTTTTTTTTGCCAATTCCATTTTTCAGAGAAAAAGTAATATAAGAAGTTTTTATCATCTGAAGAGGAAGAGCATGCCATCACACACTATAAAATTAATTATGCACTAATTGGAGTTGGACTTCAATTAGAATTAGTAATTCAAAGTTGTTTTTTTAAAATATAGGGTGTTTACATTTGTATGAAGGGCTTAAATTCTATTATGGTAAAACAAATGATGTGTCAGTTAAGTATCTTCTTTCATTTTTTGCTCTCCGGTTTAACATACATTCTAATATAAATTTTTTTTGGATTAAAGTGGTAGTTAACCTGTTCTAAGAGTTAACACTAAAATAGATGTTTTTCAGACAAGGGAATTTTGATACAATTATTTCTCCGGGTTAGGCGTTTCTTTTGGAAATGTTTGTCTCCCTAAGGTGTGAAACATAAATACGTGATACGGTAGCAGCTACATAATGTGTATTGGTTGATATATAAATGGAAAATATATCATTTTTATGCTATAGTATGCACATGTTGTATTGGTATTTTTAAAATGTAGCTTTCAAAAAGGGTAGTTGTCTCTTTTTCTAGAAATAATTTCTTGCCACATGTTAAAAGACTTCTATTTTAAAATTTAGGATTACATGTGTGATAGCCAGTATTATAATGTTAATTTAAATTTGTCCTTAATTTTAGAATCTATTTACAAATGCAATTAAAAAATATATAGTTATAACTATTAATATCAAACTTTTATTTCAGTCACATCAAAATGCCAGTCAGTCTACAATAATTGGCTGAGCCTATTGGTTGGTATATGGGGATTTTAATATAAAGTGTACAATGGTATAAATATAAAACTAAGAATTGTGGATATCCACAGGAAATAAACATAAACTCTCATAGAAGTATAGTACTTTTGGCTTTAATTACTTAGGATATAATTTTTTTCCTGTTATTAGACAAATTTGTATTTAAGGCTATAAAGGAGAAATTTTGTATGTCAGGATATTGTAATGGATATCTGTTCCATGCATTAGAAGTGACATAATTATTCTCACTCCAGGTCAGCGTTTCTGTTTACATTTTACATACACAAGGAAATGTGCCATATGATCAATTATGAGATAAAATATTAAATGTAAAATAAAACCTGAAACAGTGAATATTAATAAACTTTTCTCAGGTCTTTAATTTTGTTCTCATCGGCTTAACCACATAACATTTATTATTCCACAGATGTATGTTTTAAAATATGCAACAATAGATATATTTTTCCACGTAAGTAGTAATATTATGTTAAATTTATTAATGTTACACACAGCTATATGTGTAGCTATTTGGATTGGCATTTGAATGAAAATTAAGCAGACTGAAATGGATATAATTTTTGAAAAAATGTAAGAAAATACAAGAATCTAAGCATATTATGGTTTATTAAAGGGAAATGTGCCTTTATTATCTTTCCCCCCATGGCTTTCATTAATTTAATTTAATAAATATACATAAAATTTGAATATAAAGTAGGTGGTTTATTTTGACAATAGATAAGAGCTTCACAGTTGTTTTCTTCACAGCAACCTGACTGTGTAGACATCTTTCTGTTATTACTCCAACATTGATAAAACTAACAATAAAATACTCTTCTTTCTAGGGTTTATACATAGTAAATTTTTACAAAAACATAACATATAGAAATTATTATTGTGTTAAAATTTAGTATATATATTTAGGAGTATATATTCATAATAATGCATTGAGAAATTTTACAAATAATTTTTACAATAGTGCTCATAACAAACCATATAATTTACATATTCTCTGGAGTATCATAATATAAAGCACCTCTTAAGATTTCTCTTGATTTCCCTATTTCTCAATATAGATGCAAGTTTCCAAGAATTTCCTAGCACATGTCTTCAAGCTATTTATAACTTTAAATTGGAGATTTAAATGGGTAAAATGAAACATATCTTAGGCAAATCATGCGATTCGTTGATCTCATTTAGTGTCTTATATGTATGGACATAAGCATTTCTAACATAAGTATACATAGCATTTTGGGGAAAAAATCAGAATTTCAGTATTTCAGAAAAGTAACATTTTATTGTTATTAAAATGACAACGTTCCATTATTTCTATTAAAAGAGCTGTCTGTGTTAGTGTTTCAAAAAGCAGGTCAGCTGCTTTCCATGGGGAACAAACTTTGTTCTATTATATCGCCTCCACATTTACTTAAGGCTTACAGTGTGCATCAAGCACTGTGTCACTAAGTGTGTCAACCAGTCTTTCTTTTCATGAACTATCTGTGAGCAGTACCATGACTGTTCCCAAGGCTTTCATACAGTTGCTTTCCAGTAAACTGGGAATGGACTGTGATGGCCAACCATGTAGCTTACACATGATTCATTTTTTGTGTGTGTGCACTGAAACATGTCAACGATTGCATCGTGGTGTTTACAGAGTTGAAAGGAAAAGGCAATTGACCTCAATGTCAATTAAGTAAAAGTGGCAGCACTTTGTGAAAAAATACTATGTTACTACCTTTTCCTTGAGAGTCCAAAATATTAACATCGTATAATTAGATAACTTTCCTAGTTTGTGTCACTATATTCTATGTAATAGATAGTATTTTATGTGTATGCAAATACACATATATACGTGTGTATGTCCACACATATTTTTAAAACTTTAAGTGGATTGACAGAGTAGAAGAACCTCAGTAAGGTAAGTTTGTTACCAAGTGTGCGTGCCTTAGGTCTTCTGTCAGTCCACAGCTGTTTTCAGGGATTAAATCTACCTTAACATCAGCGTTTAAGAATAATTTGCCAAGACAATTAAATAAGATAGTGCATACACAAGCAGCCTGAAAATGCTCAAGTCCTATAGAGATGGGTTACTAACATAATTGACAAGTAATTAAAAAAGTGATTCTAAAGACAGTTTTGCTGTCTTTTAAACAAGTGTGAGAAAGAAACTATACCATTTGAAATGTTGGCACCTATTAAAAGTTCTTTACATACTAAGCAGTTTTATTTCTTTCATTTAGATAAGATATGCTTTGAAATTTAGAATTAAACATATTTGGTGGTGTGATATTTTAGGAATGAAGGCAAATGTGCACAGGTTTAAAATTTTTATTTGTAAAATATAAGCTCTTAAATATCCCTTCTTTGTAGGCTTTGCATCTTTTGTAGTAATTCAGTACATAGAATCAGCTACTCTTAGCAGTTTTTAAAAATGGGTAAAGAAAGCGGTCATTGCTCCTTTATATTTTGCCACTTGTTTGTACAGGTTATGAACGAGGAAAAGATTGACTTTGTGGCCTCAACAAACTGGCACACTTTTTATAGTTAATTTCAATAATTCAGAATTAGGCTGTTATATATAAAGCAATATTTGAAGTTCTCTTTGAATATGAATGTGGGATATTTCTGGCTAAATGTTATTTTAACATTTGCTTCTGCTGATTTTTTTTTAACCATATGCTCTGTGGATTTAAAAAATTAGGATACATTTAAAATTCTATATCATAAATGGAAGAACAACTTAAACTAGAACTGGTGGCAGTAGAAAATAATGGTGTTGGCCATTTTAAATGCTTCAGATTTGGGGATAATCCTACTGTCTATTTGAAGCTCTTTTTTTCTGAGTAATTAAAAATATGCTATTGTGGTCTCCTGGCAAATGATGAAAAGTAATTCCAATGTTATTTTATTCAAATGATAAATTCTGGTTTCTCTCTCTTTCATATACACACACATGCATATAATTACTATTAACCATAACATAATTATTTGTATATAACATCAAATCAAATGAAAAATTTTAAAATGTGTTTCTCTTAAGTTACCTGTGATCAGACCTCAATTTCAGGTCCTTTTCACTTAAATCTGTGCTCCCTGTTTCAGATTTCCTGTTATCACCAGACATTTCTCTCTAAGAGAAATTGTTGAGGGATTTTGATATACAGATAAACCTGTAATGTGTAATCAACACATACCAAAAGTGTCAAACAAGTTTAAAGAATTGTTTCTTTTGATATTTGCCCAATACTTTAGGGATAATTAGGGAAAAGAGGGGAAAGAACTAATAAAATTTTTCTAAGGTGCATACTGTCAAACTATGTGAAGGGATGGTTAAATATTAATAATGCCATATTTTGAGAGTTACAAGAGGGATGGTGCAATGAAATAAATGGGCTCAGGCAGACTGCAAAAATCTCTTGTTTTCAAAAAGTGATCAACAGGCATTGTGGTGAAAATACTCTGAGGAATGATGGATGTGTAAGTGGGGCAGAGAGAAGAGCCCTCAGATTTATGAGGTGCAAAATTACATTAAAGGTACTAAAGGTAGCCGTTGGTTATTTTTCTTAATTCTTCTGTTTTCTTCATTTCCCATATGAGCTTGGTTATATTGGAAATGCTGCTTCCTATACATAATAATCATTTTTAGAGATTTAAATATTCATGTTTGGAAATTCACCTTAGAGACCAAAGACAATAAAATTATCTAGATCTCAGAACGTAAGTACTTAAAAATTCTTAGTTTTTATGAAATTCTGGGAAATGGTTTATTGGATAAGAAACACTAGTATAACATTTAATTAAGAGCTTAAGTGCTCATCAACAAGAAAGAAATTCCGTTAGAAAATTTTTTTTCATTAGATTACAAGAAAGAAATAACTTGTAGGTAAGCAGCCTTCTAGGTAGTATACTTAAAACTAGATTTCTAAATAAATAGTACATTTTATTTTTGAAGTTGTTTTAATTTATACTGCCTTTTTAACTATTTCTTGTTTCAAATATTTTTTAATACCAAATATCATTTAATTCAACAATTAATGTGATTATTATTATTCAGTGCAAATCACGTACTGCGCTGAGCTACGTGTTGAGAATACGAACTGAGGGACGAGAGTCCCTAAGGAAGACATTAGCAACTCCAAGCTGACTAAGGAACACTGAGATACATCAGAGCATGACCAGGGAAAAAGTACATTGCATACTGAAGGGTCATGGTCTAAAGAAATGTGGTCTGTTCTTTGTTAGGCGTTGGACTTGTCAATGGGAAGTGATGTTGGTAGCTATTGGCTTAAGTCTGGTTATGAATTTCTTGCATCCTGACCCAAGGAGGGGATGAGCAGTGCTCATATTACATCGACATTTGCAATAGGCCTGTTTTGTGTACCAACACAAATTTGGTCTTCCATCCTGTGTTGCTGTTGAGATTTTTAAATTAAAAAAAAAAAGTAATAGGTTTGAATCATAATATGTAGAAGACGGATTAAGGAGGGCCAGTATATGAGGCAGAGGCAATGAGACTAGTTAGTATACCATTGCAGCTTTCACTGAACCAGAGACGATGCCCGAGGTTTCAAAAAGATTAGTGGCAGTGAGAAGGTGAAGCAGGTATGAAGTAGAAGTACAATTTCAGGACTTGGTGGTTGTGAGATTTGGGGAATCAGGAAGGGAAGAAGAATTGGAGATGACTTTTAGATCTCTAACATGTAGATCGTGTCTCATTAAATTTTGTAGGCTAGAGAACACAGGAGGAATGCAGGTTGATGTGAGAGTGGGAGTGGGTTGATTGTTGGACATTTGGAGTTTGCAGTGTCTTGTAGATGTCTGTTAGGCCCTTAGAAATATGTATCTGGGCCAGGCACAGTGGCTCACACCTGTAATCCCAGCACTTTGGGAGGCCAAGGTGGGCGGATCATGAGGTTAGGAGAGATCGAGACAATCCTGGTTAACACGGTGAAACCCCATCTCTACTAAAAATACAAAAATTTAGCCGGGTGTGATGGCATGCGCCTGTAGTCCCAGCTACTGAGGAGGCTGAGGCAGGGGAATCGCTTGAACCTGGGAGGCGGATGTTGCAGTGAGCCAAGATTGTGCCACTGCACTCCAGCCTGGGTGACAGAGTGAGACTCCGTCTCAAAAAAAAAAAAAAAAAAAAGGATCTGAAGAGAGTTTGGAGACAGATTCAGAGAGCAATATCTTTGAAGGCAGAAGAAGGATTTTTTTCATTTATTTAACTCATATTTATCTATAATCTACTAAGATAGACACTGAGTTTCAAAAGAAGGGCCTTGATTTACAGTTTCATTTTGCGGAGAGGTCAAACTAGATGACCCGTTTAAGGAAGTCATCAGGCCACTGATGAAAGAGAGAAGTCTCAGTAGTGCATCAGGGACAGAAGCATGGTTTCAGTGGCTTGAGGAGTTGGTCAAGTTGAGAATATGGAGACAAGTGCAGATTGTTCCTTCCAGGAATTTGGTGACATGAGGAAAGTGAGAGATAATAGAGTAAATTCAGAGGAAGACATTATCCTTAGCAAACTAACACAGGAACAGAAAACCAAATACTGCATGTTCTCACTTATAAAGTGGAGCAACATAATGAGAACACATGGACACATAGAGGGGATCAACACACACTGGGACCTTTCAGAGGGTGGAGAGTGGGAGGAGGGAGAAAATCAGAAAAAATAACTAATGAGTACTAGGCTTAATGCCTGGCTGATGAAATCATCTGTACAACAAACCCCTATGACACAAGTTTACCTATGTTACATACCTCCACTTGTACCCCTCAACTTAAAAATAAAAGTTAAGAAAAAATAATAAATAACAAGTTAATATTAGGCCATTTGGGATTGTAAATTGTACAAAACCGTAGGACTATCTTAAACCAAAAGGAGAAATATTTTTAAATGGTAGTGGAGCTGGATGATCCATCATGGGAGTTCAGGTCAAGGATGTTTCAACAACTGCAGAAAAAGGTGAGACTGCTATCATGATAATCTCTCAAGTCATTTTCCGCTTTTCTTTGTGTCACTTCTTTCTTCTCTTTCTCTATAAATTGGCATTATCTGCCTCCAGTGCTCATGGTGTTGAATGGTTGCGAGGGATTATGTTTTCTCCTTTGAAGCCTTGAACCAGCTTGAGTGTAGAATTCTAGTCCTAAAGATAACCTCCCAAAGAAGATGTGTTGACAGTCTGAATGTGGGCCAGATGGCCACTTACAGCCCATTTAATTGTGACCAGGAGATGGGATTTGGAAGAGACTCTGGTTGCCTGAGCTTGGGTTAGTTCACCATATCTGGTCCAGTCTTCTTAGGAGGTATTACATTGTAAAAGGCCAGTTGCTATTACTATGGACAGGGGAAGAGCCGATTCTCAGAAAAAGGCTCTGGTGGGAAGGGTGGGGAAGGTGGGGAAGGCTGTACAGACAACTAAATAGTGTTACTAGAAGGGAGATTCCAGTATCTCAGAGGGAGAAGACCAAATGTCAGAGAGATGAAAGCAATGAGATGCCATGATTGATGGATGAATGTTCTGATAGAGGCAGGTGAGGAAGGGATCAAGACTAAACACAATGTCTTACAAAGTAACTTTTGAAATATGAAACAGCCTTGAGAATTAAAGCAGATGGTTGGAATACAGGATAGATATAATTTTAATTTACTGGAGATGTTTTTAGAGGAATGATTTAAGTTACATATTCCATTCTCGAGAAGGAATGACATAATTCAGAAATGTAATACATACACATTAGTAATATTCAAATTTTGAGCGGAATGGACTAGAGTTTTTCTTTCAGTGGTAGTAACAAGACTCCAGTTTGCCACTATATTACCTTTGGACACAGCAACATTTGGTTCTCACTTGTCTTTATTTTTCATTTACTTCTTTCCTAGGAGAGATTATCATCTTAAAGATTCATGTAGTTTTATAACATGTCATTAGAATTTTATTTTATTTTATTTTATTTTTTTTGAGATGGAGTCTCACTGTGTCACTCAGGCTGGAGTGCAGTGGTGTGATCTCAGTTCACTGCAATCTCTGCCTCCTGGCTTCAAGTGATTCTCCTGTCTCAGCCTCCTGAGTAGCTGGGACTGCAGGCGCATGCCACCACGCCCAGCTAATTTTTGTATTTTTAGTAGAGATGGGATTTCACCATATTGGTCAGGCTGTTCACGAACTCCTGACCTCAAGCGATCCACCTGCCTTGGCCTCCCAAAGTGCTGGGATTACAGGCGTGAGCCACGACACCCAGTTGATGTCATTAGATTTTGAAAGTGTGTGGTGCTTGTGGTAGAAAGATCTTCCAGTAATATCATTGAAAAAGAAACAGATAAAAGAACAAATAGTTGTTTCCTTTGGCAATTGAGCATTACTTATTCATTAATTTTGAGCAGATAGTAGTGGTTTACTGCCCCACTCTATTGGTGCTTCCTACCCCCAGTAGAAAGGAGAAGTTTTGGTTGAAATAGATCCTTTTCAAGAAAAGAAAATAGTAAACTCTAGAAGATAAAAAAACCACTGGAAGTTGGGTGAGGGCTTGCTTGTAGGCTCAGCTATTGGGGAGGCTGAGGCAGGAAGATTGCTTGAGCCCAGGAGTTCACATCTTGCCTGGGCAACATAGGGAGGCTCGTCTCTAAACAAATAAATAAACAAAAAACTGACAGAATATCCCTGCAAAACATATCCTTGGTTAACCCTCACTGAGGCATCTCAGGTCTCCTGAAGGTCTGGAAATTACTGGCAGTTGCCATCACAGCAGTTCCCTGAGTTTCCAAGATGAATGAATGAATGGTTAGGATTGCAAATGCCAGTGGATCTGAGAATCAATCTTCATCTCATTGGTACCGTTGCAGTGTGGAAAAACCACGCTTGCGGTTTGTGGCAAAAGATGAGAAGAGTTAGGGTGGGCTATTTATTTCCCTTTTGTGACTTTGCTCTTTTTTCTCTCCCATAGATATTCACGGTTTGAACTAATTTTGGTGTCTCTACCTGCAGTGTCTGAACAGTAATAATTACTTACAATCATCCTTCAATTACAATAATATTGTTTTCTGACATTTTTGAGCTCCTTCTGTATGCCAGGCACTATTAATTAGTACTCTCCAATTTTTTGTTATTTGCTTTTTTTTTAGACAGAGTCTTGCTCTGTCGCCCAGGCTGGAGTGGAGTGGCGTGATCTTGGCTCACTGCAACCTCCATCTCCTGGGTTCAAGTGATTCTCCTGCCTCAGCCTCCCTAGTAGCTGGGATTACAGGTGCGTGCCACCATGGCTGGCTAATTTTTGTATTTTTAGTAGAGATAGGGTTTCACCATGTTGGCCAAGCTGGTCTCCAACACCTGACCTCAGTAATCCACCCACCTCAACCTCCCAAAGTACTGGGATTACAGGCGTGAGCCACCGCGCCTGGCCTCATGTTTTTTAATCCATCTAACCTTCAAGGCAATCCTCGGAGATAAGTATTATTATCTTTGTTTTGTAAATGTGGGAACAAGTTTAAGTTATGAAGAACTTTTTTGAATTTCCTTAGGAGTTCAGATTTGATCTCAAGCAGCTCAATTCTAGATTCCTACACTTACCTACTGAACTTTGCTGCGCTTTGCAGGAGCTTTGAGGTCTTAGCATCTATTATCTCACCTGGCTGCATATTCCAGCAATAAGATTGAGGGAGAGGAGTCATGTAAAGTAGAGCATAACTAACTCTCAGCCTTGATTTCTCCATCTGTAGAACAAAGATAGTATTTTTGCTTCCTGCGTCCAATGTTATCGTGAGGATTAAATGAAAGAACGCGTGGGGAACTTTGGAGGACTGTTTAGTAACCGGGCTTCATTATGTGTGCCTTGTGTGGTTTTTCTGCCTTTAAGAGATCATGAATTGATGACTATGGATTAGTGAGCTAGATTATTGTGCTAATATATAACCACTTGGCCCATGAGAAAAACTTAAAATGAATGGAAAGAGGGATGCTTAGCAGGTCTTAAAAATGTCTCTTCCTAAAACCTGTGGAGCCTTTCATCATAAAAGGGAAAGGGAAAGAGATGCAGTGGAGTGTAAGTGGAATAGGGTGGGTGAACTGTTCCATCCCTAGGTTAAGGACAAAACCAGTGTCCTAAAAGAGACCACGAAGAAAGCAGGACCACAAAGCATTTGATGTGCTTTGTTGTGACATTTCAGCCAGCACCTGTTGTAGAAGAACTGTGCCACAGAGAGTGATTCTATTTTTAAAAGTCATAGCTTTACCACCAATATCCTCTCATGGTCAAAGATGAGTTTGTAGCCTCAAAACAGAATATCTGAAAGTTAATAATGCAATCTATCCAGGATGTTTATAGAAATGATTCCAGACTACCCGGCAAATTGAGTGAGTGCAGGATAGTAAAATCAAGACCAGTTGCATTTTTCGCAACCAATACAGAAGTTGGCAAAAATCTGCCAAGAGCTTACTGAAAAAGGCCAGCTTTTACTTGACTCATCCAGCTGATGGTTAGTTACACTCATCTAACTCCAGCCCTTCACTTTGCAATATAAGTGGAGTTGAGCCTCTCATAAACACTGTTCTCTTGTTGGTAGAAATCAAACACTGAAATAAAATTTCTGGTGCAAATTTGGAGTTGATTTATGGATGAAAGAGATGTTTTAGATTAACCAATACATTAATACCATGACTAATGATTAATGATTACAACTTGATGATAACCATTGAAGCAGCAAGTTTTCAATGCCAGGAATCTGGTTGGTTTTTTTTTTTTTTTTTTTTTTTTTTTTGAGATGGAGTCTGTCTCTATCACCCAGGCTGGAGTGCAACTGCCTGATCTCAGCTCACTGCAACCTCCGCCTCCTGGGTTCAAGCAGTTCTCCTGCCTCAGCCTCCTGAGTAGCTGGGATTACAGGTGCCAACCACCATGCCTGGCTAATTTTTTAATATTCTTTATTTTATTTTATTTTATTATTATTATACTTTAAGTTTTAGGGTACATGTGCACAATGTGCAGGTTAGTTACATATGTATACATGTGCAATTTTTTAATATTCTGAGTAGAGATGGGGTTCACCATATTGGCCAGGCTGGTCTTGGACTCCTGACCTCAGGTGATCTGCCTGCCTCGGCTTCCCAAAGCGTTAGGATTACAGGTGTGAGCCACTGCGCCCAGCCAACATGGCCATTATAGCAGTCATTTTGACATTTGCCGTAGAAAAGAATGTGTAAAATTTTTATGAAGTTTGTCACTTTAAAAATACCACCCTGTCTTTGTCATGACATTTTATTAGAATTGACTTAAATTTACATCTGCAAAAATGTCGGGGGACTTAAACAAATGGGCCGTATGAAGCCTCAGGAAGATGGGCACAATGGAGGCTGTGCAGACTGCTCTAAATTAAACATATTAGCTGCTTGGCTGTCAGTCCAAACACCTGATTTTCCTGTTGATATAAGTGTAGAAATTGGCATTAATTTTTATGAGGCAAAATTTTATTGTGCATCGGTAGCTTAGTTCCCAGAGGATTGATACATGGCTGTCAAGGTCTACTGGTGAGTAATTGTTTAAAATTTATATTTGTCCTCGATGGTAATGAATAAACATAGGGGAATGGTAACTCATCACAGACCAAACCATGCGTGATAATTATATGAGGTCATTCATCTCCTTAAATTATCAGATGTGACACAACCTGTCTGTGTGGCATCTAAAGGCCAGCTGAGTCCTGGCTGTACATGACTATGACAGAGGAGCCATTTGAAGGTTGCAAGTCTTGGATTTGGTCCTACCCCTTTTGGGTTTTTCCACATGTGAAGTAAATTGGCTCCTGGATTCTATTCTTGTAATATGCACAGGGAGCCAAAACCTGGGGTCAGCAGGCTACTCAGAATCGATTTTTTTTCCTTCTTCCTTCTGTTGCCTCTATATATCTACCCTAATTGCAGAGAAACACACACATCAGTCACATACACAGATATGTACATATTTATATGATGTGTGTGTACATATAATAAATATTACACAATATATAAACATCAAATATATATTATAATGATTTATATCAAGTGAAAGTTATAAGATATGAAGAAAATATACATGCAGATTCAGATATGCTACATGTATGTAGAGTATATACATTTAGAAAACATTATAAAACCTGAAAATGCTTTGTAATATCCAGAAATGCCATCATCCATGGGAAAGATTGTAAATTTATTAGGAGTAACTGAAACATCAAAGTGGATGTGTTATATAACTGCTGATTATTGTTTTACTTTTTTGTCCAGTCTGAATCCTGTGATCCTACTCTTTCACATCTTCAAACCCACAGTGGTTCTGCGTTGCTCTACTAACTCCCAAAAGTTGCTAAGTTGATAGATACTTAAGTAAAGCCAGAACCATATGAGTCTATGCTATGGTAGTTCAGAGGACTCAAGGTGGGCAATCTGGTATGGTGGTAATATTCAGGATTTTGAGTCAGAGAATCCCAAGGTTGAACCCTGCTTCTGGTATAGCCTGTGTGATCTTGGAAAGTTAATTTTCTTTCAGTTTCATTTCATATTCTGTAAAAGAGTATCACATACCATACCTTTTAGGGGAAATTGTAAGGCTTAAATGAGAGGCCATCAAGTACTTGTCTATGTATATTCCACTGAATTTATTGAGCAAAGAGTGAAAAGTGTTAGTTCTTTCATCTTTTCTTATTCTAATGTGGAGCCATTAGAACTAGACATTTTTCTTGATTTTCTAATCTACTCCTGGAGGCATCTACGGAGATTAGTAAAGATTACTATTTTCTCTTATGCTTTTCACATTTATCTGATTAGAACCCTAGGGGAAAATCTCTGGAATGGGAGTGGGAAAGGGAGGTCCAAGTCAAAAAATAAATAAATAAAATTCAACAAATCGTTCCTTGCTTATCGTCCTGAGGTTATGTTTAAGATTTTTTATGCTATATGTCATGGCTTTTGTCTGAAGCTGAAGATGGCAGTTTGCTCCATATCCTTTCTGTTTACTAAATCAGTACAGATTCCTGCCAAGTTACACAGGTCTCCTATAATTTAAATGGATTTAGATGTTGGATCTATGCTGAGTATCATTAAAGCTTCATTCTTGTATGTGACTATCAAGTAATTACAATTCTAAAAAGTGATCATATGTGGTGTGGTTGCTGCCTTTCTGTTTTTTGTTTGTTTGGTTGGTTTTTTTTTTTTTTTTTTTTTTTTTTAAGACAAGATCTTGCTCTGTTGTCCATGCCTAGCTAGTTTTAAAAAAAATATTTTGGAGAGACGGAGTCTTGCTATTTCACTATGTTGCCCAGGCTCGTCTCAAACTCTTGACCTCAGGTGATCCTCCTGCTTCAGCCTCCCAAAGTGCTGGGATTACAGGCGTGAGCCATTGCATCTGGCCTTGGGTTGCTGCCTTTATGATCAGGTTTCCTCATCTAAAACAGAGGACAGATATTCATTTGAGTGACTTTTTAATTCTCTTCAAAATGATTCATAACTAGTACTATATTAATGGCATAGAAGAGAAGTCATTGCATTAAAAAATTGATGCTTTTGAACATTAGAGTTTAATTATTTCATGGAACTTGCATGGTTGGTTAAAAGTGCAGATTCAAAGCTCAGCTCTACAATTAGCTGGGTAACTTGAGCAAGTCAACCTTCCCATTGATAAAACTTCATAGGGTTCTTGTAAGGATTAAAAATATTCATGTAAAACACTGCATTTAGAAAGCACTGAACAAATATACTCTGATTAGAATCAGGATAACAGTCTAATCAGGTGACATGGGTTCCTGTTTGCTTCCACCATTAACTAGATGTAAGACCTACCTTGGTAACATCTTGTAAGGAAGAATTTCTGGCTTTAGCACTGTCTAACACATAATTGCTCACCTCCTATTTCTTAAAAACTTGGTTTTAGTTGTTACATAATTGTCATTCATGTATCTATTGACCATAAATTAGATCTTGGTACTTGAGCACTCCCATGCCTGTGGTTATGCTCCTGAAAAGTTTATTTTCCCACTGTTTTAAGTTTCTTCTTTCTGAAAGCAAAATGATGAAGTTTGATGTTTTCCTCTCTTTTAAACATTTTGCTACCATTCAAATTGTGCTAAAGCATAGTACGGTACCAAGCTTCTTTTTGTATCTGATTGAAGGACTTATCAAGTACAGATAAGTTCCCCCTTATCTGCTAGGGACACATTTCCAGACCACCAGTGGATGCCTGAAACTGCATATATTACTGATTAAAAATATATACTATGTTTTTGCCTGTGTATATATTACCCATGATAAAGTTTATAAATTAGGCACAGAAAGGAGATTAAAACAACTAATAAAATGGAACAGTTATAACAATACACTGTAATAAAAGTTGTGTGGAGGTGGTCTGTCTCCCTCTCTGTCTAATTCTGTAACACTTTTGGACTTTGGTTGACTGCGGGTAACTGAAACCCCAGAAAGAGAGAGAGCAAAACCTTGAATAAGGGTAGGGGGGTATATTGTAGTATATAATGAAGTCATTGACCTTTCAGAAAAATTGACCTCGTGTGCAGAAAAATAATTTTAGTGGCCCATTGTCCCTGATGATTTTAGTTCTGTGAAAGAGGCCCTAGGTGTTCTCCCTTGATAATATTAGTTCTAGTAATCTTTGCAAACGGAAAATTGTAATGTTAAAGATACATAAGCAATAATTACCATACTACCTGTAATATAGAATGGCACTTTTTTTTTTCTGCTAAGATGAGCAACACACATATCATCATGGTTTACCTTGAGTAATAAATATATATTATGAAATATTTTCAGAAAAGAGTAAAAATCAGTTACATTATGCTGTTTAAAGTATCAATTCTAATTTTTCAAGAATTTGTGTCCGAACTCATAAGGCATTTTAAAGTATAGAAGAGGGGTGTGTGCAGTCGTTTATGTGCGGCCCTTTATTGTGCCAGTTGATGAGTTTTCCTCCTAGTGTAGAGGCATGAATAAATGAGAAGAGTTAGAAATACATGTTAGATCCTCAACATGTATACAAAAAAGATGTGAATCAGATTATACAGAGGAAATCGAAGACTGATGACTAATTTAAGGTTCAGTGAATCTAAACAAACCAAATAGAATTTATTTATTTATTTATTTATTTATTTATTTATTTACTTATTTATTTATTTTTGAGGCAGAGTCTCGCTCTGTCACCCAGGCTGTAGTGCAGTGGTGCAATCTTGGTCATTGCAACCTCCGCCTCCCGGGTTGAGTGGATTCTTGTGCCTCAGCCTCCCTACTAGCTGGGATTACAGGCATGTGCCACCATGCCCGGCTAATTTTTGTATTTTTAGTAAGAGACGGGGTTTCGCCATCTTGGCTAGGCTGGTTTTGAACTCCCAACCTCAGGTGATCCACCTGCCTCGGCCTCCCAAATTGCGGGGATTACAGGAGTGAGCCACCACGCCCAGCCCCAAATAGAATCTTCATAAAGGCATTTTATGCAAAGATAAAATGAATCCTGGGCTGGGTGCGGTGGCTCACACTTGTAATCCCAGCAATTTGGGAGGCTGAGGCAGGAGGATCAGTTGAGCCCAGAAGTTTGAGACCAGCCTGGGAACGCAGCAAGACCTCACTTTACTGAAAATTAAATAATTGTCTGGGTGTGGTGGCATGCACCTATTAGTCCCAGCTATGCGGATGAGAGGATCACTTGAGCCTGAACGTCGGGCCTGCAGTGAGCTATGATCAAGCAGCTGCACTCCAGCCTCCGCAACACAGCAAGACTCTGTCTCTTAAAAAAAAAAAAAATTGAATCTCATGTTTAAAATTTGGTAATGTAAATGTATTTATTTTGGTTTGGTATTTTTCTATTCTGTGTAGCATACTACCACAAACTGAATGGTTTAAAACAATATACATTTGTTATCTCACAGTTTCAATGCTGAGGAGTCGTGGTGGCCCTTTGTTCAGTCTCACAAGGCTGCAGTAAGGTGTTGCCTGGACTGCATTCCCGTATGGAGCTACTTCCTGCTCCTCTTTCAAAATCGTGTGGTTGTTGAGGCCCTATTAAAGGTCCTCTCACAACATGGCAGTTTATTTCTTGTAGACTAGAGGGAAACTCTCTTCATTCAGAAAGGGGGCTCAGTCCCCCTTTGAAGGGCATTCAGCTGATTAAGTTAGATCTTCCATTATACTCCCTTTTTTGGTTCATTCAAAATCAAATGATGTGAGATCTGAATTCCATCTGCAGAATCGTGTCACCTTTACCACATAACATCACATAATTAAGGGATTGACATCCCTTCATATCACGGGCCCCACTCCCACTCAAGGAGAATGGGTTCTGCAGGAGTGGGAATTATGAGAATCATCTCAGAATCCTGCCTACCACAAGTGTTATATTAGACAGCAATCACAAATACACCAAAAACTAAAAGATGTGAATGCTCATTTCTTCCCTACTTTACGTGCTCACAGATTTGGGAAATGCTGTGAAGCATCAGATAGGCAAACTGTGTTGGGTCACATTAGTTCTGATCCATCCTGTAAGGAAAGTAAACTCCAGTAGCTCATTAACTAGTCATTAAGAGTGCTGTCATCATTAGTTAGCTGAACTTTTCACTTTCTGCAAAGAAGAATTCTCTTTGCTATGGTTTAAGCCAATTTATACCATTATTGTCAATAAATAGGTAGAACAATTATGAAACAATTCTTTTGAAATGTAAAGGATTATGATCCTTCCACATTAAGGTTTATACTTGGGTCTCTCTTGAAAAATATCCATTTATTTGCCTGCATAAACTAGCCAATACTTTACAATCCTAAACAGCATCTGATTTTTCATTTGAATCAGTATGTAATGGTAATATCCTCTAATGCCCCAGTTATAAAGTATTAATGATTTCTTCATTTCAGTGAGTAGATTTAGGTGAATAGCTATGAGTTCTGTTTTTCAAAGAAAAAAATAATGATGACATGGTTTTTAATACTGCTTATGTACTGGGTGCTCAGTAAATTTCCTTTAAAAAGTAGGTCCTTCATATACTCCATACAGGTGCTTCCCTGCTCAGCCTGTGCATGTCCTCAGTCATTTTATTTTCAGAGTGCTGCTGGTTGTCTGATTTGTTCAGGATTTTTCTTGTTATAACGCTAGCAATAATTAATTTGCTAGCACCAGGGAACACTGGTCAGAGTAATTGTCTAATTCAGTGCTTTTCACACTAACCGTGCTAAAGGGATAGGGCTGATTTATTTATTTTGTAAATTTTATATCCATTGCAAAGGTATATTTTTGTGAAATGGAATGAAAATCAATTAATAGAAAAATGAAATTTAAAAAGATATACATATTATAAACCTTCTTTTACTTAAATTCCACAGCCATGAAATTACTTTTTCCAAACTGTTTTAAAAGTGTGTAAACACTCCCAATTTGTGCACTTTTCTTGTGGACTGGTAGACACAGTTCCCAGATTAGCAGCCTCAGAGTAGCATAATCTGAATAGCTCTAGTTTACTTTATTTGAGTATTTAGGACATAACTAAATTACCGTTTTCAGTTTGAAACTGGCGTTACAAAAACTACAATAGAAGATTTTCACATTAAATGATTTTACATGAAAGTGATAGGCTCTACTTTAACACTTACTTTCTATTTTAGCTATGGATCGCAATGGGCTTTTCCTCAAAGTAATCGTAATGCTTTGGTTTGAAGGAAGCCTGCTATTTGACAGGGAACTACAAGCTGTAGTTCCTTGCCAGAATTTTGTTGCTCATAAGCAAATTTGGCTTTTGATATGTTCTCTTTAGAACATTTACTATTTGCCATGAATTCAAACACTTGCTGTCAGCAAACCAACTATTTTGATACTGCTGTGAAAAGAAGGACTGCATACTCTTTGTTCATAGTTTCAGTAAATCAGCTAATCTGAAGGTAGCTATTCCCTTTCGATGTCTTCTGAGATTATTTGTATATAGTCAAGAAGCAGATGTATGCAAAATTGTTAATCCACAAAGATTTTATTTCCAAGAATGAAGATAAAAACGTTAATGCATGCCTGGGGCAGGCTGAGTTCTCTCTACATTAAAGAAAGTGTATATATATGTATATATATATCTGTTTAAAATATATTTGGCCTATGGGGCTGAGGCTATATAAAAGTCTCCATTGATAACTCAGATCTCAGAGTGTCTGCGAAAGTATAGAAGTATAAATAATTCTCCCTGTATTGAAACACATCCAGAATTAAACCATATATTCTTGCAAAAGGCAATTAAAAGTTTTCAAGGAATGGAATGTGTCATTTAAATTTGGTTCAGATGTTCAGTTAGCAAATAGTGAGAATTGCAGAGCTTTTTCATTTTGTGGACCT
This sequence comes from Pongo abelii, assembly GCF_028885655.2. Classification (NCBI taxonomy): domain Eukaryota; kingdom Metazoa; phylum Chordata; class Mammalia; order Primates; family Hominidae; genus Pongo; species Pongo abelii. The sequence goes on from NC_071991.2 coordinate 94,109,904, forward strand.
CAGTTTCTTTCCAGGCATCTGTGCACACTGGAATTAAAATGCATAGACATTTTTTTTTTTTTGACAAAGCATCTTTTGCTTATTTTCTGTTCTACTGGAGATTTTTCTGACAGCCTGTTGCCAATGATGTTCTGTGTTGCACGTAGGATTTTACCTAATGAAACCAAGGCATAAATTTTATCAAAAGACTAGTACAAGGTTATCTATTTTTTTTTAAATGTCTTTCCATGCAGTCCTTACTACATTATATCTGTCACTATACACTTCTTACTGAACAGCTGTCTCAAGAACTTTTATGGAGTTTTTCCAGACTGTTGAGATAAACTAGTTTCCTAGAAAATAAGAGTTATGTGTTTTAAGACTCTCTCGAGGGGTCCTTATTCTGCTTTCCAGTAGGTCACTTAAAACGAATTGAATTAAACTAGATCTTTTTACAAACATGCTGCATCTCCCAGATAATAGTTACAATGTCAGGTCAAGAAGAATACCGATATAAATAGTGCTAGACATACTCTCGCTAAACTTCCTAGAGTAGCTTTTCCCTTTTAAGTGATTTTCTGGATAAAGCTCACAACAAATACGTTATTGATAAATTTCCTTATAAATAACATCATGGAGGTTATTCATCAAGGATGAAAATCTTCAAGAAAGAGAATTCAGAGGCCATGATTCTAAGAGATAGCTGCTGAAATCTTACCAATAGAAATTGTCCAACACCTTGGTGACCATTATAGTTAATTATTGCAGTAAAATATTAATTATTATTAAATTTTATGTGCACATCATTTAAAGTATCTTGGCAAGATGGCCCTTAAACATGAATATTTTAATTACTTTATTTGCAATTTGGCTAAAAATATGGGATGGGCATTTAAAGCCAGATGTTGCCTCATGAACCTCACATCTAAAAATTAAGTATTCTCTTCTTTGTGAACAGCTTCACTTAGGGGATGATTAGGCCTTTTCTCAAGGATCCATGGAATAAAAGACAAAGTATGTTTAAGAAATATAAATGGATGAAGCCACCAAAACATTTATTGCATCATGGGAAATTTTTGGAGACCAGAATTGTTGATTCCAAATTGTCTGTAAGATCATTCTGTAGACTTCAGATATTCCTGAAATAAGATTCTTTGTGTTTTTCTTTATCTTCCCTGACCATCCTCATTTGCAATGAGATGGTGAATTAAGGCACATATATGCATCTGTGGTCTGATGAGTTCTGAGCAAGCCCTGTATGGAGGTAAGCACCTTGAAAGGGATATAAGCATTCTTAGTATTGCAGGAGGCAATCGTCAACTGTGATGAAATTTGGCTTTGTGTTCATCTGCCTCTCTTTCCCTGCCCTTCTCCCATGATATTTATTCTTTTTTGGAGTATCAGTGCCCAAACGCTCTTCCTTGATTGATCAAATTCAAATTTTTGTTTTTATCGTTTCACCCATGATTTGAGCCCTCTCCCTTCTAAAATTCAAAGGAACCCTTCTGCCTTAAACCATTGAATAAACAGAATCTTCCTAGTGATGTCATTTTAAAGAGAGTTTATTAGCACAGATAAATCTCTGCTGTGTAGACTATTTAAATGCAGACCGTATTTTTTAAGAGGAAATTATTTCGTAGTTCTGTTCTGACTTGTGATTGCTACTGTCAAACACTGTTTCAGAAGAGGAGCTTCTGGGATATCTGCTTCTGAAAGTTTGCTTACCAATGTCTTGGCATAAAGTCATGGAGCAGGTTTTGAAAGAATGCTTCCTGAGGTTTTCCCCTTTCTAACATCAGATACTGTCTCCTTAGAACATTAGATTCTGTTCTAAAACAAAGTCATCATTTTAAATAGAGATCAGTGGTGCATAATAAAGTAGTTCTGATAAGCTGAGCATGGCCAGGAAAAAACTGCCATGTATGTTGTATTTTGTAATGATAAAGCACAAGGGCTTTTTAATAAAATTATAGATACCTGAATACCCGTGTGTTAGATTGAGGGATGGAACATTAGGATAAGAAGAATAAAGATGTTTTGAAGGATATGGACTTGAAGAAATGTAAAAGATAGTTACGTGTTATCCATGAAGGACTAAATGATAACCAACATTAGAGAAAAGTGTGGCCTTATTTTTTTTTTTCCTGCTCACTATGATTTTTCTATTTTTTGTCATTCTGAATTGAAGGTCAAAAATTTGATCCACATAAAACATAATACAAGTTTATCACAGGCAAGTACTCTGCAAAGTTGTTGTTTATAAATAATGCAGCAAGTACTTCAAAACATTTAAAGCAATTATTCCTTTTAAAGTATATCACAGAGAAGATTTCTAGCATTTTATAAGAGACAGAACTGGATTTCCACCTTATGTCTAGTTAAGTACATTTGTGAATACTTTTATCATGCTTTTATCTGACAATGAGAGTGATTCTGTTTCTGACCTTGGTAATGTGGTAGGTTAAAAGCAGTGCAAGTTTCATATTTAAGGGTGGAAAAAAAAATCATGAGTTGGTAATGCATGAAAACTGGAAATTAAGAGGTCTTTGGAATCCTCAATTAACATTACATGTAATTTAGTTTTGCATTTTGTAGATGCCAGGAAAATATCAGGAATGCTGGTCATTTATATTTCTGACCAGTCCTTCATCTCTCCTAAATTCAGACACAACATGATGAATGTTAGACTATTTTATTTTAATTTTATAGAACTTGTTTGTACTTCATTATGTAGTATTTGGTGACAATTCATAATTTTGACAAGGTAGGAGAATCGTATCAGAGAAACCTGACTGAATATAACTATTAATGTCTATTAAAATGCATCTATGGAACATAGTATTAACACACAATTAATGCAAAACCACTAATTTTTCTCACATAACCTAAGGCAGAATTTCTCAACCTCAGGACTGTTGACATTTTGGATCAGACAGTTCTTTGAAGTGGGAGGGCGGGGGGCGCTGTCCTGTTCAATGTAGGATTTTAGCAGCATCCTTGGCCTCTACATAGTAAATGCCAGTAAGCAATCCCTCCTCAAGTCATGACAATAAAAAATGTCTCCAGATATCATCAGATGTCTCCTGAGGGGCAAAATCACCCTGGGTTGAAAACCACTGATCTAAGGTTTTACTTTAATGCAGATATCTAGTTGAATCTGCATAGTAAATTGACCCATGATACATGTTTCTGTGGCCAGTGGTGTCCAATTCTGGCTGACTCTCATAATCCTGATGTGATGTTTGCATTTTGCTAAAGTTTTGTCATATCAGTGAGTTTTATTCATTAATTCCCGATAACGACTATGCTGTTAAAACAGGTAAATTGGGTAGTTCAAATTATTTTCTAAATTAAGCTGTTAAATTTAGTGCTTGGTAAAGCAGGAAGTGTAATTATGTAATGTACAGTCAAATGTCCAGGGGTAAATTTCCCTTGTTCCTGGAGATCTATGAATTTCCTGAAGGAAAATTTTGCAGTGAAACATGTCTTTAGCAGAAAGGTACTAGTGTCTGTTCTTTCCTGCTGGGTCTGGAGCGGAAATTAGGCAATCTGTCCTGCCCATGTGCATACTGCATAAAATGCTTTGTAGATATCAGGAAGGCTGGACAGTTGCCAGGGTGGCCTGTGGGCAAGCTGTAATTAACATGGACACACACTCTTGCTAAGGGTATTTGTTTCACCTGGGAAAGCTGCATAGTAAACTAATGAAGATTTTTTTTTCTTGGCTGAAAGTGCTTGGCTTTTTTCAGAGAGGTACAATTACAGAGACCCCCAAAACAATAAAAGCACTTTGGGGACAGGCTCATGACAGTGTGACGCTTTACTTGTAGGCATGTAATGTTTAGTCTTTTTTTTTTTTTTTTTTGAGACGGAGTCTTGCTCTGTCGCCCAGGCTGGAGTGCAGTGGCGCAATCTTGGCTCACTGCAAGCTCCACCTCCTGGGTTCACGCCATTCTCCTGCCTCAGCCTCCCAAGTAGCTGGGACTACAGGTGCCCGCCACCACGCCCGGCTAATTTTTTTTGTATTTTTAGTAGAGACGGGGTTTCACCGTGGTCTCGATCTCCTGACCTCGTGATCTGCCCTCCTCGGCCTCCCAAAGTACTGGGATTACAGGCGTGAGCCACTGCGCCTGGCCTAATGTTTAGTCTTATATGTGGTTCTGAAATTTTATAGGGCTGGCCTGAACTCTGATACACCAAAAATATCTTGGTGAGTATGAAAAGAATACCAGGTGTTTCTGTTCTTCTACTTTTTCTGTAAATGGATAATGCTTGTTGTCTTATAGGACAGTGTACTTACAAGAATGATACCACAACGTCGTGTATTATAGAAACAGAAATCCCAGTGATCACTGTCTACATTGGTGAGGAGGGAATGCTATTACATGAGGGAATATGGAAGCCCAGAATCTCTGTTGCTTTATTAATTTTTTTTTTTGCTTTATTCTATCAAAAAGTAATATCTTTTGCTTTATTCTATCAAACAGTAATATCTCTGCTTCTTTTTCTTCGTTCTACAAAGAAGAAATAATACAATATTTCACTTCTTTAGTTGATTGGCATTAATGGGGCTCTTAAATATTTCAGATGCGTTCTACTCTTATTGTCTAATATAGTTTGGCTGTGTCCCCACCCAAATCTCATCTTGAATTGTAGTTCCCATAATCCCCATGTGTCGTGGTAGGGGGGGACCAGGTGGAGATAACTGAATCAGGGGGCTGGTTTCTCACATCCTGTTCTCATGATACTGAGTTCGTTCTCACAAGATTTGATGGTTTTATAAGGGACTTCCTCCTTTGCTGGGCACTCATTTCTCTCTCCTGCTGCCATGTGAAGAAGGATGTGTTTGATTCCATTTCCACCATGATTGTAAGTTTTCTGAGGCCTCCCGGCCCTGTGGAACTGTGAGTTAATTAAACCTCTTTCCTTTATAAATTAGCCAGTCTCGGGCAGTTCTTTATAGCACCTTGAGAACAGTCTAATACATTGTCTTAGGAAAGACTAGAAAGACCCATGTTGATGTGGTTAGTGTCTCCTTTTAATATTGTCCTCTCCATAATACTTTTTTTGTATGTCATTTTATTTACAAAACATAAATATGTTACATTCTCACTATATGCAAAATCTAATGCATTTTTCACACATTGATCTCCCTCTTTTTTTGGTACTCAATATTTATAAATGAGCAGAAGGATCACTGCCTTTACCTTTCCTACTACAGACAAATTTGGTAAACGTGTGTTCTATACCTACTATCATTTTATTTGAATTCGGCTCTTCCCCTTTGTTTACTGTCATGTTGGATGTGAGGGGCAAAATCACCCCGGGTTGAAAACTACTGATCTAAGGTTTTACTTTAATGCAGATATCTAGTTGAATCTGCATAGTAAATTGACCCATGATACATGTTTCTGTGGCCAGTGGTGTCCAATTCTGGCTGACTCTCATAATCCTGATGTGGTGTTTGCATTTTGCTAAAGTTTTGTCACATCAGTGAGTTTTAGTCATTAATTCCTGATAACGACTATGCTATTAAAACAGGTAAATTGGGTAGTTCAAATTATTTTCTAAATTAAGCTGTTAAATTTAGTGCTTGGTAGAGCAGGAAGTGTAATTATGTAATGTACAGTCAAATGTCCAGGGGTAAATTTCCCTTGTTCCTGGAGATCTGTGACTCCTCTGGTTTTTGCCTGTAGTCTAGCCTAATTGTTAATAGTGCCCTTTCACTCTCAAAAGTGTTCAGGTCAGACAACAGATTTTATGGTGGCCCTATGCTGAGGCTATCTCACTAATACATCTGCCATATGGTGTGATCTTTAGGAAATTTGGATTATATATTACTAATGTGTATATGTAACATGTAGTGAAACTATATATTTATCAACTTCTATACATATATGTAGATTGTAGATATATTAACTTGAATAAACCACAATGACTGAGAAATACTTCTTGCCTCTTCATATGCTGGATCACTCTTTCCTTTACATGCATTAAGAAATAGGATAATTACCATGTATTATATTCCACAATAGCAGTTTAAGAGCTTTAAACGCTGTAAGTAGCCAAGTTATGCAAACCATTAATATCAAGAACAGTCATAATTTAGGCATTACATATGAGACTGCTGTCGAGTACCCACGTGGGTTGACTTGTGCTCCCCCAAAATTCCTGTGTTGAATTTCTAACCCCCGATACTTCAGAATGCGACCTTATTTTGAAATTGGGTCTTTGCAGATGTAACTAGTTAGGATCAGATCATATTAGAGTAGGGTGGGCCCTTAAGTCAATATGATGCATGTCCTTATAAAAAGGAAGAATTTGGACACAGACGTGTACACAGGATCAGTGCTATAAATGGAGAGTGCGTGTGAAGGCTGGAGTTATGCTGCCATACACCAAAGAACTACTAGTAGCAAGGGGAGAGAACTTGAGCAGATCTTCCCTGAGAGCTCTCAGAGGGAGCATGACCCTGCCGACACCTTAATTTCAGACTTCTAGTGTCCTGAACCCTGAGACAATACATTTATGTTGTTTTAAGCCACCCAGTTGACAATATTTTATTATGGTAGCCTGAGCAAACTAATCCAGACATCATTACCTTCTTTTTGCTGCTCTATTGGGATGCTGACAACATCACTATTCAGTCATTTAAGGACTGGTAGATCATACTGTCATATACCACAATTATTACAATGATTACATTTTAAATGAGATTTTTAAATTCTTTATTAATTTTTTTTTTTTTTTTTTTTTGAGATGGAGTCTCACGGTGTTATCCAGGTTGGAGTGCAGTGGCGCGATCTCAGCTAACTGCAACCTCTGCCTCCCAGGTTGAAGTGATTCTCCTACCTCACCCTCCCGAGTAGCTGGGATTACAGGCGCCTGCCATCACGCCCAGCTAATTTTTGTATTTTTAGTAGAGACGAGGTTTCACCATGTTGGTCAGGCTGGTCTTGAATTCCTGACCTCAAGCAATCCACCCATCTTGGCCTCCCAAAGAGCTGGGATTACAGGTGTGAGCCACCTCACACCTGTAATTCTAAAGGAATTCTAAAATAATTCCTTTAGAATATTTAGTATTCAATCTTTCCTGTGTTTGGATTCCAAAGTATGATCTTTTACTGGCTCTGTGTACACATACTGATCTACACACACTGATTCATCCATCTTGCTTTTCTTCTGGGCATTTCTTTCTCTTATAAGAAAATGTACATTAATTAAATTTAGATTAATCTAAATCTAAAGCAGTAAGCCTGATTAAAGAAAAAAAAGATACAGTGCATTAAGCTAAAGACAAAATTCAAAGTCTTATGTGGCACACAGCCTATGACTGGGTAAGAGTCATACATAACCTACCTGACCAGAGTGAGAATACATGCAATGTTGCGTGTTTATTAGGTCCTACAGACCAAAATTTTAGGGTTTTTTTTTTTTTTTTTGAGACGGAGTTTCACTCTTGTCGCCCAGGCTAGAGTGCAATGGCGTGATCTCAGCTCATTGCAATGCCTCCTGGGTTCAAGTGATTCTCCTGCCCCAGCCTCCCGAGTAGCAGGGATTACAGGCGCCCACCACCATGCCCAGCTAATTTTTGTGTTTTTAGTAGAGATGGGGGTTTCATCATGTTGGCCAGGTTGGTCTGGAACTCCTGACCTCAGGTGATCCGCCCATCTCGGCCTCCCAAAGTGCTGGGATAACAGATGTGAGCCACCATGCCGGGCCGATTTCAGGTATTTTTATGCAACTTGCAGACTTCATGCCTAGGGATTTTTTTCTAGCATTCTTGGACAAAGAGATTTGTATCTGATGTGTCTTCCTGTACTCTTCTATGGTGCAACCACAGGGGATCTGCTCCAGGTTTGGAAAATGTGTGATGGGTGAATAGGATGATTCTTGCCTGACAGATTTCCCAAGAAATAAAGAGAAACGTTAGGCTTTTAAAGACTTGTTTACTAAAAAAGGGAGCTAATTTAGAAAGTTGTTTTTCTTCTTCCTGTAAATAAGGTAATGTGAGAATAGTACCTTCTATTTTGGGACATTTTAAGTTAAGATAATATGAATTTGTTAATATGTGCATTGTCAGAATGACAATGACGTGATTATAAATATGAATGAGTAGCTATAACCAGTGCACTAAACAGTTAGTTTTACAGAGGTGTCCACTTCTAGGGTGTATGGACATGTAGAATCAAAGTCCAGGCTCACTTTGAGCTGTTAGTGCTGGCTGTTGAGTGTTAAGTTCAACTTCTTGAAGAAGATATTTTTACAATAAACATTCTGGACACATACACCTCCTTCGAATAGATCAGAATCACTTGTAGCCTGAATGAATATGATGTGTCTTCTCTTTCAGGACTTGACACTATGTTTACCCTGGCCTCCCTGGATGGAATGCTTTATACATGCTTTTGATACTCATTGCTGCTCTTGCTTCCCACAAATTAGTATGCAATAGATTATTGTCCATAGTTACGTTTAGTAGGTCTTCCCACTATTTATTTCTTTTGCCATGTTTGTTTCATGTTTCCTTAACCAGTTCTGTAATATGTCTGTGGGGTCAGATGTGATTGTGGCATTTCATACTAGCCAGGGGTCCTTGGGTACCGCAATAAACATCTCTGAGTCTCCATTCCTCATCAGTAAAATGCATTCAAATTCACTCTGTTCTCTAGCACCATGTGTTGTTGTGACTTTCAAATGAGGCAGTGTATATGTGAATACTTTGAAGACTGTAGAGCACAATGTTTACATATGATATCAGGCTATTCATCTTTTTCAGTAAGCCATCATGTTGGATTTTTATACCATTAATCTTGCCTTTAGGTTGGTGAATGGGCTGCTTGAGGACTGCTTTTTCTGAGCTCATCTTGTAGTTGAAATGAAGTTTGGACATCATTAGAAGTGATGAAGTGCAGACACCAGTAATTGCATGCTGTGATTTTGCTCCGTAAATAGCCTCCAGGTTTATTTGTTGACAAACTAAATAAAATTTTGACTGTATTATTATTACATCTCAGATTATTATTCTAGTACTTCATTAGTTAAACGTTTATTCAGGATAGTATATCATTAATAAAATAATTCAAGGTATATTTTCATTTTATATATATATTATATTCTGTATTAGTGAGTATATATATGTGTGTGTATATATATTAATCAAATAATTTAATAAGCATTTCCCATCATAGTTCAAGCAGTGTTTAGTCTCTGAAGAAACAAAGCCAAAAGAACAAGATTGTTTCTTAGATCACTTATAGGCTCATTTTAACAATAATTAACACATTAAGTATTTACATCTACCACCTTAAAAGCTTTATATTTTTCCTAAATTACTTTGTCTTTACAAAGGATTTGACTGCAATTAAGACTCATTGTTTATAATGGAGCCGTTTGGGAAAGAATGGTAATATCTCGACAAATGTTTTTCTGCCAAGTATGAATAATAGAACAAGTCCATTTATTTTCCTAAGGAATGATGGGGCTTGAGAGCCAAACCCAATGTCAGCCATTGTCCTGGGGCTCCCCAGGGAGATGTGGGTCATGAGGGTGAAGCTCTGCAGCCAGGCAGAGGTGGGAAGACTCTGAAGAGGCCCTTCACAGCCCTGGCCTGAAAATGCAGACACAACAATTCTTTGGCAGAGAAACCAGGGCATGAGTAGAAATAAACTTGCTGATGACCCATTTTCCTTGGGTAAATGTTAAATATTAGAGATGAAAAATTAATAAATTAATACAAAGTTTCTTTTGCACAGATATAAAAATTGTTCCTCAGACAAAATATAAAAGATTAAAAGCGATTGACCAAGAAATGTTCAATTACGAACTACTTGGAGATGTTATGTAAGAAATACTGAGGTAGTCTATCAAAATCTGTTAGACATGAAAACATAGAAATAATATATAGATATGGGACTAATTCAAATAATAGTACTTCTCTAATTTTTAAGATTAAGTTATAGTTAAGAGAAAATAGCAAACTAAATACTTTTAACACTGTTAATGCTTATTTGAATGGCTTATAAACACTTTAGAGCTTTCTCCTTTTGTCATTTGAGAAAAATAACGGGAAATGTTTCTGTTATTAATACTGAATTAATTCTGAATTTAACACAATGTTTTGATAATTTCAAGGGAGATGTATAGTGTTTACTCTAAATAGACTTTTTGAATATCAAGTACTTTTTAACATAGATTTCTGCATAATTTTCCCCACTTACACCAAGAATTGGTGATTTTCTGATCAGATCGTGATATTTTCTGATTGGAAAATAATCAATTCTTGGTATATCTTTCAGAAATAAACTGAGTAACAAATGATTTCCACGTTCTTTGAGAACCAAATCAGAGAAAATGGTTTACATTGTTACAAGCACTAGGCCAGGCACAGTGGCTCACACCTGTAATCCCAGAAATTTGGGAGGCTGAGGCGCGCAGATTACTTGAGGTCAGGAGTTCGAGACCAGCCTGGCCAACATGGTGAAACCGCATCTCTACTAAAGATACAAAAAATTAGACGGGCTAGTGGCCCTTGCCTGTAATCTCAGTTACTCGGGAGGCTGAAGGAGGAGAATCGCTTGAACCCTGGAGGTGAAGGTTGCAGTGAGCTGAGGTTGTGTCTTTGCACTCCAGCCTGGGTGACAAAGCAAGGCTGTGTCTCAAAAAAAAAAAAAAAAAAAAAAAAAAGTTACAAGCACTGATAGCTTTGAACACAGTTAGAAATATGTAAGTGAAGCCCTGAACAGTTTCTGGAAGACTGATCAAGTGAATAGATACAAATACCTGTGAGATATGGCCTGTTTTGTTTTTTGTGTTTTTAATGCACAGATAACATTGTATATATTTATTATGTACATGATGTTTTGAAGTATATATACAGGCCTGGTGTCCTGATCAAAGTTTATATTTAAAAACGACTTGTCATGTATTTGGTGACACCTATGTGGATGGCAGCTCAGCAGCACCAGCAGCACCATTTGAGATTTAGGTAAAGTGGTAATGATTAACTATGAAAGAGGGTTTTTTGGGGATTTGCAAATCCAGATAATGGGGAGTGTGTGTGTGTGTGTGTGTGTGTTTGTGTGTGTGTGTGTGTGTGATTTAGTTTTCGTTTGGCTTGAGGTAAGGAGTTTAACATCTTGAGGTACTCTGAATTGCTGTGAAATGTTTTTTACTTCTCAGCAAATTTAGATGTGTCCTGTGCATGCCTGTTGTGAGAAATGCATTAAAATGCAGAAGTGTCTCCAATGAAGACTGCTGCTCAGGAAAAAGTCCCCAAGGTACTTTCTACTTCTAGCTCTTCTGCTCCATATACCAGAAAGAATGGGAAGAGGCAAAGTGTCCGCATACCTGTATGGAGAATAGGCTTTGAGGTTTTAGATTCTTGGATGTACATATAGGTGCTTATTTTAAAATGTCAGCAACATATTTTAAATAATATTACTTCTTTATCTTTTGAACCATCAGCTGTTTATTTGGTTAAAAATTTGTTGTTAGCAATAATAATAATTGGTGGCATCTATTGAGTACTAGATACCAAGCAGTATGATAGTGTTTTGCTTATATTATTTAATTCTGGTCTCAATTCTATAAAACAGGGAAAGACATTATTTTCTTTTTTATAAATGAAGACACTGAAGTATTGAGCAGTTAAATCACTTGTTCTGGACTATATAGACAGTAATAGTGGGGCAGGGCTATAACTCAGGTCTATCTGATTTCAAACTTTCTCTCAACCACTACATTGCATTCCCTTCTCATGCAGAGCTGCTCAGGCACCAGATTATTTAAAATAATATTTATAATAAATATGGCCTTACTTGGAGGGCCATTAAAAGATGTTGCCAACAAGTTCATACTTTCACTTTCTCTAGACTAGTGATTGTTACCTGGAAGACACTCTCTAGGTAAAGGAATGGCTTTTAAAACTCTTGCTTCTCTCAAAGAATATATAAAGTATTAAAGGAGTAAACATTTTGTTTTCCAGAATAATACATGTGAAAAAATACCTTCAAAGTGAAATAGGCAAATGAATATCAAAGAAGCTTATTTTAGAATGTAATCCTATGAGAGAGAGGGCAGTCTCGAAAGATTAAAAAAGATTCTTTTTATGATTATGAATTTGAAACAGCTGGAATGAATGCAGTCATGAGGATCATTTCTGAAAGTGAGGGATATAGAAAGTTAAAAGACTCATCGCTTGGTACTGAGATCACCTGCTTCGTAACAGACAGAAATAGAAGAGTACAAGTGTTAAGAATTCATTCTGCCTTCCCCGTGCTTTTGTCGCTTTATTTTTAGAGCTCTGCTAGCAGCAGTTGGGAGCAGGGTTTGCCCTTACGCGCCTGCTCAGTCAGACTCGCCTTCTCTCTTGCAGTCTGTCTCCCTTGACAGGTGTGAGGGACTTCCTAAGTGTCGCAAGCCAGCCACCTGGCATCAGCCACCCCTGATGTAGCGTGCACCTTCAGATCACTGAGCTCATGAAAGAGGTAATTTTTCTACTGCCTGTTAACATGCGTTAGTTTTTTCTTAAGGCTAAGCCAATCAGAATGAAAGATGTTGGATAGATAGCAGTACAGAAGTGATAAACAATATTTAATAAAAATGGATTAGGTAAACCGCTATGATGGATTGATTCATAAGGAAAGGATGTAAAGGTATATTTTAGGGCCTCCCTTACACAATCTAAGCAGGTATCATAAAAGTCTCAAATCACACAAACATACCTTTTCTTGTAATAAAGTAGAGCATCTTTTATTCTACTAAAATTGTGCATGTGTGTTTATGTTTCTGAAGAAACTAGAGGAACTATTACTTAGAGATTTATCTAAAGCATGCTACTCAGGAGAAAAGTAAGTGTAATAGTTTAAGAGGTAAAGAATCACAGTTTCAAATACATGCACCATATAATGACATTTTGTTCAATGATGGACCCCATATATGGCAGTGGTCCCATGAGATTATAATACTATATTTTTCTGTAGCTTTCTATGTTGACATATGTTTAAATATACAGGCACTTATCATTGTGTTACAGTTGCCTACAGTATTCAGTACCGTAGCATGTTGTTTGTAGCCTAGGAGCAATAGGTTATACCATACAACTTAGATGTGTAGTAGGCTATACTATCTAGGTTTGTATAAGTACACTCTATGATGTTTGCACAATGACAAAATCGCCTAACAATGCATATCTCAGAATGTATCCCTATCATTAACTGTTGCATGACTGTACTTAAAACCCAGAAAACGATAGTGTGCAGAAGATACCTTAGGCAATGATTTTCTCAGGAACTCTTAGCAATCACATTGTACGTTGGAATTATGAGAGGTACAGTGGCTTTATACCACAGATACACATTTGAATCGCCTGGGGAATTTAAAAAAGTTACCAGCGCCTTGGCCCTACCCTAGAGATTAGGATAATTGGCCTGGCATTGGTACTTTTAAGAATTTACCCAGATGATTTTAGTGTGTAGCCAAAGTTGAGAACCACTGAATAGGAGAACCTAACAGTAACCAGTTTCTGCTTTTGCCAGTACTTGCATCATGTTGGGTACCACACTTTATTTCTTCATATTTCAGTTTCCTGTATTAAGAGGCTACCAGAAGAAATAGACCTTTAAAAAACTGGAGAACTCTGTAAGGTGCATTCAGAATTATTTACATCCACATATATTTGGCTTGCATGACTTGCAGAAAACAACATTTTAAAATGTACTAACATAATTGAAAAAAAGTCACAAGACTTTCAGTATCTCATAATCTACAAGTAATAGTCACTCAAATGTTTGTTGAATACCTACTATGTAGAAGGCACTGATGGAGAGACTATGAATTTTGGCTTTTTATTTGTTCTCAAGTAATTACAAGCTGGGGAACTAATAGATATAGCCAAAGAAATAATTAATATTTCAAAGCTGTGTGTGCCTCACAGCTAGGTACAATCGTTCAATAATGAATGCAAAAACAGAGTAACAACTCTGGGCTCATGAGGTCACAGAGCCTTCACAGAAGCTATGACATTTATGAAGTTAACCATGTTGTTGGTTTGCCATCCTCCCCATCACATCTTTTCTCTTAAAGCTTTAGTATCTTTGAAGCTTTGTTGGTAGCTTAAAAGTGCCTTAAATTGTCTTCTCTGTGTACATAAAATTTCTTGGGACCATCTGTAACTAGTTGACTACGCTGTGTTTACAACTGCCTGGTACTTGAATATGGTGCTTATGTAAAATGGTAGCTTTCGATTTGACTTACAGAATGGAATAGGATTTAGGTCCAAGTACAATAGGGTGGATTTTCCAGTCCGAGGTTAGAAGGAAGAAAACACTAAACAAAAGTAGAAAGTATACAGCTTGATTGAAAAAAGAGAGAAAGTTATCTCAACAGTATCAGAGTACATGCCCAGGATCTGTTCTGTGCCGTATGTGCTAAGTGCATCTTTATTATTATGTTTACAACTTCCCCCAGGTATTCATTACCTTTATTTAGTAAAAAGAGAGGTTCAAAGAGTTTCATATATTCAAATGTCATACAAAGTATCATACATTAGTAAGTCAGGTTTCGTGTACTGTCCCAGCAGCCATTCTGGTCTCAAAAGCGTTGTTCTTCTCACTCTGCTGTGCTGCCTTGTGTAAAGGGATATGAGAAGAGATAAAAAGAAAGTAAAAGGAAAGGCCAGGCGCTGAGTCACACACCTGTAATCCCAGCAGTTTGGGAGGCCGAAATGGCAGACCACTTGAGGTCAGGAGTTCGAGACCAACCTGGCGAACATGGTGAAACCCCGCCTCTACTAAAAATTAAAAAAATTAGCTGGGCATGGTGGCGGGCGCCTGTAATCCCAGCTACTCAGAAGGCTGAGGCACAAGAATCACTTGAACTTGGGAGGCGGAGGTTGCAGTGAGCCAATATCGTGCCACTGCACTCCAGCCTGGGCAACAAAGTGAGACTCAGTCAACAAGCTGGGTTGTGGAGTCCTTTTAATGTGAAGAATATATTTTATTCTGATGGAAGTTGGGAGCCATTGAAGATTATTGAAGGAGGAATATCTTCTAGGTATTTTAGAAGGCTAATCTATCAGGGATAGATGGGCTATATCCATTCAATAGAAATGATTATTTGTTCAAAAATGATTTATTGAACAAATACTGTGTTCTACAGTATCTAGTCCCCAAGAATAGAGTTGCATTAATTAACACTTATCTAGAGAACTCTTATTTAATACACTGTAATATGTAAAGTGCAGATGCTGTGTCTTATTTATCTTTCTCCCACCTAAATTGTCTTATAATAATTTTTGCAATTTTCCAACTGTATGTCAATGCTGTTGTTACTAATAAATTGTATTTGGAAATCTTCATGAATTTATAATAGCATAAATCAGTATCATTGTTAAAAGGAATCTTCATTCAAAAATTTTAGCAAGCATTGCTCTTGCTAGACATTTTTGTGACCAATGTGCAGACCATCAAGAAAAAAAATCATAAAATAAATAACAGTAGTAGTCTTTCAATATTTGAGAGATAGAGGATTACATTTTATAGAAGTAAAGAAATATTATGAGTCATTTGGTGTACTCATATCTTACTTTGCTTATTTAGTGATATGAGAAGCTCTAACCCAAGGAAAGATATTCAAATATGGTTGCCAAATTCATTTTCTACTTCCTCTTTGGATTTCAAATGCATTTTCATAGTCTAGCAAAGTGAGCTCACACACCTTATATGTGTGCTCTCTGGTAAGCAGATGTCACAGAATTCACTTGGGCAGAGTTGAAGACACCTGTCAGGCAGTTGTTAATTTCAGCCGTGCTGCAACTCTTTGTCTATATCGATCACATTCTTTGGTGGGACAGAAAACTATCATTAACAGATCTGCCAGTAAGGCCTCTTTATCATATTTATAGAGGGGTAGTAAGTAGGGTAATTAATTATTATGAGTGTTTATATATGTGGACCTATCATATGAAATTACTAAAACATACATTGATTCATTATAGTTACTGAATATTTATTTTTTGGGAGGAATTATCTGGATAAAGTTGAAAAGAAAGTGGAAAGCATAAAATTAACAAATTAATGAGACAAAAAAAATTGTAAGATTGAAACAGATAAAGACTTGCCCCCAAAACTAATATCCAGAATCTACAAAGAACTTAAACAAGAAAAAATGACAAGAAAAAATCAACCCCATCAAAAAGTGGGTGAAGAATATGAACAGACACTTCTCAGAAGAAGACATTTATGCAGCCAAAAGACACATGAAAAAATGCTCATCATCACTGGCCATTAGAGAAATGCAAATCAAAACCACAATGAGATACCATCTCACACCAGTTAGAATGGCTATCATTAAAAAGTCAGCAAACAACAGGTACTGGAGAGGATGTGGAGAAATAGGAACACTTTTACACTGTTGGTGGGACTGTAAACTAGTTCAACCATTGTGGAAGACAGTGTGGCGATTCCTCAGGGATCTAGAACTAGAAATACCATTTGACCCAGCCATCCCATTACTGGGTATATACCCAAAGGACTATAAATCATGCTGCTATAAAGACACATGCACATGTATGTTTATTGTGGCACTGTTCACAATAGCAAAGTCTTGGAACCAAGCCAAATGTCCATCAGTGATAGACTGGATTAAGAAAATGTGGCACATATACACCATGGAATACTATGCAGCCATAAAAAAGGATGAGTTCATGTCCTTTGTAGGGACATGGATGAAGCTGGAAACCATCACTCTGAGCAAACTGTTGCAAGGACAGAAAACCAAACACTGCATGTTCTGACTCATAGGTGGAAGTTGAACAGTGAGAACACTTGGACACAGGGTGGGGAACACCACACACCAGGGTCTGTTATAGGGTAGGGGGAGAGGGGAGGGATAGCATTAGGAGATATACCTAATGTTAAATGACGAGTTAATGGGTGCAGCACATCAACATGGCACATGTATACATATGTAACAAACCTGCATGTTGTGTACATGTACCCTAGAACTTAAACTATAAAAAAAAAGACTTGCCCCCCAAAAGCAGTAAAATGAGCACCAAGGCTATGATTTCTGAGACAGGGCTTCTCAAAAATACCTTCTTTTCTTTTTATATGTAGCACAGGCATCTAAACTATAAACCCAAAGGTGGAAAGAGTGAGGATGTGACACACTTTGATGATGGGTTGGAGAATGTATTCCAGCAGACACCACTCAAACTATAATCCCCACACTTGAAAAGTAGTTCCAATTGTACAGTCATGATAATTTGCATTTTGTAATATGTAAGTACATATATTACGTATACTTGTCATTCCTCGGAATCTCCTTCTAACTTTCACAGATGCATTTCTGTTAATTATTCAGCCACAGTATGATTTCCTAGACTTTGTCATTCATTTTCCTACTCAGTAGCCTCCTATAAGATCAATGTTAATTTTTCCCAGGGATGTTGCAATGTCTTTACTTAGAAGTAAAGTAATTTCTCCCAGATTTGTAAATGTGATCCCATTTGTATAAATTTAGCTCATTTTCATGCCTTAATTTAGTTAGATATCTACATTTTTAAACCTTAATTTTATGTCCTTTTATTAGTAAAAGACCATTCTAAGGCTATTAATAGATTTGATACATACATTTAAAAAGAAAGTGTGTTAACCATCTATTATTTTTATGTTACTACTATTGTCTAATTAGGCATACATCTTCACTTGTAAATTGAGAGCATTTATTGTCCTTCATCACTGACCATGTTTTATGTCCAGAAATCCCAAGAACAGTGACTTCTAAATGACTAATTAGATAATTTAAAAAATGATAAAGAGAATATCAGTATTATTTGCTAACTCATTTTACCTCAACAAAAATTATCATAGTACCAAAAAAAAGTTGTATTTAACAATTTTTGAAACATTCTAGCTCAATGAGAATAACTCCCAAAATCAGCTAAATCAGGAAAGTGTCTTATATGCCTTAGATTCTGCTATTCAAACTCTACGCACTGCCCCAAGTAAATATAAATTTAGTACTTGAATGACAGCAACAAATGCTGAAACCTAACCCTAAATTCTTAGTACTCTAACGGGCCATATTTGGCAAATCACTTCTCTCTCTCTACTCACTGATCCAGCAAATATCTTTTTTGTTGACTACAGAGTGACACTGCATGAGACACAGGGTGCAGTTTTACATTTTTCTTTTCTGCAGTTGTAAAATTAATAGTATTGACTGGGGTCTGAAATAATGAGTTAGTTTTAAAAAGTTACCAAATGGTGCCAAGTGTGGAATTAGAGTTTTGCTTTAAACAAAATTCTTTAATGCATTACAAAAACAAGTGTGCAAGAAATAGAACTAAATTTATTCCCCCACAATTGAGCTTCATTTCAACCTTGTCCCCTTCTTAACCATCTTAGAAGCAAACTTAAGCTAGTTAACAATTCACCTAAACTCATTTAAGGATTCTTCCCTAACTCATTTGAACCAGGGATGTCAATTAAGATCTGGGGAAGGCCTAAGCAGTTCTAGGCTTTGGAAAGGAAGAGTTCATCTAGCATCCTTTGAAACGAACCTAATCTGTTCTGACCTTTGTCCCTACTACAGATCCTTTGCTCTCCATGTTCCTGCCGTGCCCTCTTAGAGGCACATGTCACTCTGTGTCCTCATTGCAACCACAAGTTTCCTTCAGGTGACAGGCCTTTATCGGCTCTTTCCCTGTCTCTCTTTTGGCTCCAGAGTTTCCAGAAATTATTTAGAACTCCCATCCAAGATTTCGACTCTTTGGTCTGTGTTCCTGGGTGTCGTCCTTTGGCTACTGAGTTGCTGTAGAGATTGGGGTGCGAGGCAGATAGAGGAAGAGGAAAGTGAATTCTTAGTTAACACTGCTAGATTTTCTTAGTTCACATTTATGAAAACTATTCAGTACTTACATTTTAAATATAGTTTCTCATATAGCCTGAATATTTACTTTGTCATTACCTCTGGTAAGGAAGTGTAGTTGGATTTGGATGATATTGGAAGCTCAATCCTAAAAAGTTGGTCCATCTTAGAAAAATACTTTTTTCTTTCAGATGTGACTTCATAAAAACTTCGTCCTGCTAGGTAGTGGAACAATTAGCCACTGTCAGCCTTGGAAGGAGATTGAGGAGGACACTGGGATTGCTTCCCCAGCATTAATTCCGGTCTTCCCCAGTGATGTAGTATCCATATAGTTTGGGGTAGGGGTGCTGATTCCATGTTAATCAGTGAAATCTCTTCAACCTTGACAGTGGTGGGTGTGACACCCAAGTTCTTCTAGAAAGATGCCTAGCACTATTTTTCAGTAAGTAGCAAAGAGAATATTTCTTTTCTGGGTTTTGTGGGCTGCAGATATAAAATTGGGGATTGCTACATGATTTTGCTACCCTAAGTGAAACCATGATGACATGATACAAGGAAGAAGACAGGTTGAGAACAATTGGAGAGAAAGAGAACTGGACTCCTAACTAAACTACACTTGAAAGTCCACCTTACTTTTAGAGACTTTACAACCGGTCAAAAAGAGTTTACATTACTTGTATAAGCAATTTGAGTTTTTTGTCTTTTGCCACCAAAAAAATTCTAACTAATACAAAGATATACTTGCTAACAATTCTCAAATGTATTAACTCCAAAATCTTTCTCTAATCAGTCTGGTCATCATTTCAGGCCCACCGGGTATCTTGACTTCAGTATCACCAAGATGTATTTAAGAAGTTCAAACTTAGACCCCTTTTTGTCTCCGTCCTCTCTTCTCCCAATCTTCTCCCCTTACCTTTCTTTTCTTTGCTAATAGTGTCACCCTCTAGATGTTCTAAGTTAGAATATTTAGAATTCGCTGAATACTACCCTTTTTATGCCCTTCCATTCCCCTTCCACCCAAATTTAGTTGGCTACTGGGTTTTTCTTATCCTGCTTTTAATTTTTCCACTGTTATTGGCTAAGGTCAAGCCTTTGCCACATTTTAACTAAATTATAGCCTTTCGTTATTATAAATAATAATCTATTATCATTCTGCCTCCCAACCCCAATGATCTGTTCTCCACACTGCAGTCTACAATTTAAAAAAAAACGTAACTTCTGATCATGTCCCCTCTTTATTTTAAAACATTCAGTTGACTTGTTTAAAGGATAATATTCAAACTCTTTAACCTCAACCTATTTTTCTTCTTCTTCTTCTTTTTTTTTTTTTTTTTTGAGACAGATTCTTGCTCTGTTGCCCTGGCTGAAGTGCAGTGATCTGGGCTCACTGCAACCTCCGCCTCCTGGGTTCAAGTGATTCTCCTGCCTCAGCCTCCCGAATAGCTGGGACTACAGGTGCCCGCCATCACGTCTGGCTAATTTTTGTATTTTTAGTAGAGATGGGGTTTCACCATGTTAGCCAGGGTGGTCTCGATCTCCTGATCTTGTGATTCACCTGCCTTGGCCTCCCAAAGTGCTGGGATTACAGGCTACTGTGCCTGGCCCACTTCAACCGATTTTTTAAGTCTCTCCTATCTTCATTCTGGTCTTGCTCTTATTTTAAAAATAGGAATACTATTAATAAACCCACAGATTTATCGTGAGGGTTAATAAAGATGATGTGTGAAAGTATCTGGAACATGGTACGTTCTGAATTCAATGGTAATTGCTACTATCTGCTGATAAATAGCAATTGTTTGCCAAATGCTGCCTCTCTGACTTCGCATATGCTGTTCCTTTGCCTATTCTTTCCCAGCCTCCTTGTGAATGTCATCTTCTCTTTCAGAATTCAGATGATTTCTTCCCTCTGATTTCTCCAGCAATCAATAGCTCTTTCTATCATGTAATCTTCACATTTTGTCAATCAGTTAGTAGCATTTATCACATCGTATTGCCATAGTTTTTAGGAAAAGATTGCCTTTCTTTACTGAGTTCTGTGAAAAAAGAAACTAAATCCTGTTTACCTCTCTAAAATTACAACTCTGCTTTCGCACTTTCTATCCCATTTCCCAATTTTATTTTTCTCTTATGCATGTAAATACTTAAACACTATATGGTTTACCTATTTGTCACATTTTCTGTCTTCCCATTAAAATGGGTGTTTTACTAGGATGGAAACTTTTGCCTTTTTATTCACTGATGTAGTTCCACTCTCTAGAAGTCAGCGTTTTGAGGGAATAAATGAATGTCTTATTTATCTTTTTATTTCTAATGCCTAATGGAGTAGCTTGCCTATGGTAGGTGCTAAACAAATTTGGCTGAATAAATGAATGTGTGATGCTACCAACCTGGAAATCTGGAAGAATTTAAATTAGCAACTTAAATGTAGAAGATTTCCTGTTATAGTTTAGGCGCCTTTAATGTAGTGAAGGTAGGGGTCAGTTGCAGCGATGTCTCCCAAGTGCCTCATTTTGAACTGTTTAGTTTTTTTTCTGGGATGGAAGGTATAAAATTGAAAGAACGAAGGTGTGTGTATGGGGTGTGGGTGGGGGCCGGGGGGACGGGGAGTGGGAGGGAGATGGAATCTTCTAATTAGT
The DNA here is from genome assembly GCF_028885655.2 of Pongo abelii. Classification (NCBI taxonomy): domain Eukaryota; kingdom Metazoa; phylum Chordata; class Mammalia; order Primates; family Hominidae; genus Pongo; species Pongo abelii. Next base: position 94,131,392 of record NC_071991.2, read on the forward strand.
TTTTATCTGTTTATAAAAAGGAAGTGATTTAAAACTGTAAATACAAGATTCACCAGTTTCCCTGTCTGCTTGTTTATAAATGGGAAATGTAAACAATGTTTTACCATTGTTTTATCATTGTTAAGAACTTTTTTTCTAAACACTATTTTACTATCTTGTGAAAATAGTTGAATTTCTACATAGCTATTTAAAACAGAGTTTGTTTTTTTTTTTTTTTTGATATGGAGTCTTGCTCTGTTGCCCAGGCTGGAGTGCAGTGGAGCGATCTCGGCTCACTGCAGCCTCCGCCTCCTGGGTTCAAGTGATTCTCCTGCCTGAGCCTCTCAAGTAGCTGGGATTACAGTCACCCCCCACCGTGCCTGGCTAATTTTTGTATTTTTTGTAGAGACAGGGTTTTGTCATGTGGACCAGGCTGGTCTTGAACTCTTGATCTCAGGTGATGTGCCCACCTTGGCCTCCCAATAAAACAGAGTTTTTGTTAAGTTACAATACAGAAATAGAATTGAGTGGAAACAAGAGTTCCTTTTAATGCTGATTCTGATTTTTATGAGACTTTAAACTTCATTTCATACTAATCACAAACCAGCCAGATTTTGGTGAGTGTGTTGATCTACTTTGAATTGGTGATTCAAATGTAGAAGGTTCTCTGTTCCATTATAAAAATCACCTCAGCTTATAATTAAAAGAAAGAATGAAAGAGTAAAAGGAATATCAAAAGGAAAGAAGGATGGAAGGAAGGAAAGAAGGGTAGAAGGAAGGAAAAAAAAAAAGGGAGAATGGGGCCAGGTGTGGTGGCTCATGCCTGTAATCCTAGCACATTAGGAGGGTGAGGCAGGAGAATCTCTTGAGGTCAGGAATTTGACACCAGCCTAGGCAACATGTTGAGACCTCCATCTCTACAAAAAATTTTAAAAAATAGCCAGCGTGGTGGTGCACGCCTGTAGTCCCAGCTACTCAGGAGGCTGAAGCGGGAGGGCCCCTTTAGCAAAGGGGTTTGAGGCTGCAGTGAGCTATGATTATGCTATTGCACTTCAGCTTGGACAACTGAGCAAGACCCTATCTGAAAAAAAAAAAAAGAAGGAGAAAGAAAAGAAACTGAAGTGGTAGTGTAGTGAGACCTCACTCAGAAATGAACAAAGCATCTGTAAAGTGATACTTATTTTTAGTTGTGTGTAACAACAGCATTTCAATTTTGTGGATATGTTAGTGTGAGTATACACATACACACATATATGTTTACTCACCACATAATTAAGAATTTCAAAGATAAAACTCATTCTTTTTTCTGACTTGAGAATTCTATTGCTACACATTCCTGAATGGAATGATGTTTGTCTTCACCGTGGCAAAGACTGTTAAATTATAGAGAGTAGTAAATTTGTTGATTTGCTGCAATAAAAATCATGAAGAAATAGAGATCTTTCTTTTCCAGCTGTGTTCTTTCTTCCTTACTTTTTTAGTCTCTCCCCTAAATGTTAGGACTGGGGCTCTAAGGCTATTGATCCCTTCCTTCTTTAATAGTTATAGTTTAATCTTAGCATCATACAGTCTAAATGTTTAAGGAATGAGTTCATCTTTAGATATTCAGGTGAAAGAGTAGTTGGACACAGCCTGCCTATGAAGCCTCATTCTTAGCCACTCTCTTCATCTATCTAATCCTATCCCACTGGTATCTCTCACCAGGTTCTTGATATACTCATGACTGTTGGCTGTTGGCCATTCTGTTCCAGCACCCGGTTTGCCCTTTTCCCCTTTAATCACTTAATAAAAGCCATTTAGTCTTTCAGAGTTTTATCTAATATGTCTTGTCTAATAAGCATTGTGAATGTTGGCTCTGGTACGGTGTTAGCTCTGTTTATTGGCCTCTTTGTGTCTCATCATTATAACAGTGCCTATCACAGAGCATGGTAATGATGATTAAATGGGTCATATGTGCTTAGCACATTCGTTAGTGTGGCAATATATGCTCAATACGTTTGGCTGTCAGAAGGAATCAGTTACTACCTTCTATACTAATATTGCTCCTTGTGCAGATACCTCATGAAAATCCTTATTGCATTATATTTTAATCACTGATTTGCCTTTGTATTTCTTCAGTCTTTTGTGTGCTCGGTCAGCATAGACTTCTGTATTTTTAAATGCTCAATTCTAGGCAAAATGAATATTGTTAAGCATAATCACTTGCAATATAAAAATACTTTCATAAACACAAATATACAAGTTAGATAAGTATATTCAAGGAAAAAAAATGAAGGACCAAAAGAATGTCAAAAGAATAAAGAGCTAAGAGAAGACTGAAATATACCAAGTATAGGTATATTAAAATCAAAATATGTTTTTAGATTCATATAAGAATATTCAATTTTTTTATTTTAAGTACAAATACAATGATACGGGTTATACATGTGAGGGCAGGGAGCTTGTTGGTTGTAGAGAGACCAAGTGCTGATGATAAACAAAAGCCAAAATCCTTTTGGGGAAAGTGAGTTATTGATGAAAGCCTCCTCTATCTGGATTTTGGTTCCAAGATCAAATGATTTTGGTTGGTACTCAGTGTGGAATGGAGGTGGGGTGGAGAGGACCATGCAACTTTTATGAAAAACCTAGAAACAGGTGAAAGACATGAAGAAATCAATGCGTAAGTTCAAAAAGAAACACATTTCAATTCACAGTGTCAGAAATTGGTTGGAAAGATATGACTGGACTTTAATCTCTAGTTTGGAATTCTGTTAGACTTTTGTTTTCAGTTAAGGAATATGAATGGAAAGGAACCTTAGTTCTTTTCAATGAGGAGGTAGCAAACTTTTGTTGTCTACATATACTTGATTTCTTCCATGCTTATTATGTTGCCAATGTGGGTCCAGACACTTTAATATTTTGAGTAGTAATTTAGGCCTTGGTTTCATTATAGTTAGATTTCCTTCATTATTTGGATATAGGAAGTAGCAGGACTACTGCCAGGAAAGCCAAGCTTCAAGATAATAATGAGCTTCATGTAAAAGGGTACAGACAGTGAATAGAAGTGAGGGGCACTATTGAGCAATAGCTATTAGATGTAAAGAAGTAGCTAGTACAAGGAGTCCCCAGGGCAGACATGTATTGTGTAGCCACAGAGTGGTGAATTAACCTTGACAAATGCTAGTATTAAGAAACCTTAGGTGATTTAAGACTATCCAAATATTCTCCTTCATTTTTAAAGAGCCAGATTATGGAACTATATGATTATACCTGGAATTCCACATTGCTTGAAATTACACAAAACCTGGATTTGGAAAGAGAAATCTTATTTATGTATTTTTTAATTTTTTATTTCTTATAGAGATGGGGTCTCGCTGTGTTGCCCAGGCTAGTCTCAAACTCCTGGGCTCAGGCGATCCTCCTGCCTCAGCTTCGCAAAGTGCTGGGATTACAGGTGTGAACTACTGCACCCAGCCTGGAAATAGAAAGCTTAGAGAATAAAAGGCCCCTATGACAGCTGAAAAGGTAATTTCAACTCAGAAAAAAGTGGCTACTAAACCTTGAGGTTGGTTTAAGGAGTTAAGGGCAAATTATTTTTATCTTCAGTTACACATAGGAACATTTTAATTGATAATTACTAAAAGTAATAAAATATATTAGAAAGTCCAAACAATTCTGTAATGCTGAAAAGGGAAAATTATAAAGGACTCTGCATTCTGTAGTCTGCGTAGGATTTTCACATGTATCATCTCCCTTAAGCCTATCAAACAAATGTTGGGAATGTGTCTTATGCCCATTTTATTTTTTTTATACCAATGATTGGGACTCAAAGTAGTTAAATGAGCTGTCTGCTTGATTCCAATTATTGTGTTCTTTGTGCTAGAAAATATTTCTAGCATATAGGCTGAGAAAATACTTACTTACTATAATAGTAAACATTGACCATGGTCTGAAATGTTGCATTATAAATGCAGATAGGCATGCCTGTTAGTCCAACTTCCTTCAGACTATTAATTGTACCCAAATAGACTATTAATTGTGCTCAGTTATTGTTCATATCCAGGAACAGCATAATATTCAATTCAGTTCCTCAGTCACTTTTAGAATACACATTTTATCAATGAATTTAAATGAAATAATTATAGTAATTGAAGTGCCTTACATGCTTATATGAGACATGCTCTTAGAGGGTTTTTAAATATGTAACTACATTACATTGAATTACTACTAATATAATATGAAGTGTTAAAATTAAAATCTGAAAAGCAGAATGCCATGGATAACTCCTGGCAAGTATGCATTAGCTTCCATAGCAGCAAACCACATGGTGTAAGGGAAGCCGTCCTGGAATCAGACTGCTTGACACTGACCTTGTCACTTACTTGGTGTGCAATACCAGGAAAATATCTTTTACTTCTCTCTAGCTCAGTTTACTCCATCGTATCATACATTCCATCAGAGTTGGAGTTTTTTTGTGTTTTTTTATTTGATGTTGTGTTTTTAGTGTCTAAAATAGTACTCAACATGTAACAGGCATTCGATACATTTTTTTGAACAGATCTGCAAAGTGGAATGACTATATTATCTACCCATAGGATGCTTCAAAAGTATACTGCTTACCAGAATTCTTAGCAAATATGGGAGATAGTAGCAACTAACGAATATGGGAAATGCTAATTTTTACTATTGAAATTGTCATTAGGTTTTATTATTATGGCTGATGGTGAAAGAAGTATAAAAAGATAATGAAGCTGGTGTTTTAGAGAAAGGCCCTCCATCTGGGGCAGCACATTTATATCCAAGAGTAGGTTCACTTTAGTCAAACCCAGAGGGGAGAGCTATGACTTTATGTACATTCTCACTAATAAAAGTTTGAAGTTGCCTTGAACCTCTGTTTCTTCTTCTGTTCTCCTTCACCTCTCTTTGTCTCACAGAAAATCAGTTGATTCTTTTACTTCTAATGGTGGAGTTCATCCTGAATTTGATAAATCTTTATGAAACAAGATTCTGGGAAAACACACAAGCAAACAAACAAAACCAAAAAAGCCCCTAAAAGCTCGCCCGAAATAAACCACCTGCTTATTGCTGCTTCAGGAATGATTCATTTTTCTGTGTCTCAAATACAAGGTACAACTCTCAAAAAATGTCTTTGAAGCAAACTGGTAATGCTCTTGGCTGTTGATAACCTGGCTATATCTATCCATCTCCATCTGTCTGTCTGTCTAGGTAGCTATCATCTATAATGATAGATTTCATTTAATACAGAGAAAATTTGTTTTTATTTTTCCTTCCTTTCTCCCTTGTTTCTTTTCTTCCTATTTTTCCTTTGTTTCCTCTTTTCTTTCTCCCACTTTCCATTCTTCCCTCCCTTTATCTAGATCTCTCTCTTTTTCTTCTTTTTCCTTTGTGTCATTTTTCTTCTAAGCTCTCTAAGATTTATAAAGAAGAATGAGAAATAAGATAAAAATCATTGGATTGTGATTTAAAATGCAGGTAGACGTATCAAGAAATGTGTCTTTTGGAGCCCTCCTTGACCCCTCCCCCTCCATTTTCAACCTAGAGTTAATAAAACCCCCCTTTGAGTCCCGTTCTACCTTTTACTTGCCTCTATTGGTGAACTTAATATGCTTTATTTATTTGCATTGCATATTCCCAGCACAGTCTCAATAAAGTTTTGTTTATTTCTCAACTTGACCTTTGGCAAATTTTTTTTTGCCTCTTCTCACTCCACCTTTCTGTTGCTCCCTAATTCTCATTTCAACAAAGGGTTGTTGCTGCTAGTTTCTCACTGATGCTACACTAGAAGTCTGTGAGGTGTCTATCTGTAAATAAAACAATGTCTGCAAATTATATATATCAGTAACTCAAATATTATTTTACACATTTATTTGATGATTTTAAATTTTAGAATATTAGGAATAATTTTTTTTACAATGTTTTACAAGTTTTATCCTGTCTTCTTTATATCATAAAGATGAAAATGAAAGCTTTAGTATAAATACAGTGCAGCATTTAGTAGCCATACCTGAGAGCTTAGTCACTGGTAGGGACAGATATTTGTATAGGTGGATTTTAATTGTTGGAAGCATATTTTCGATTCTCAATGTTTGTTATATTAAAATATAAGAATGCAGAGAAACTGCATCTTTTATATCTGCTATTACATTGAAATAAAACAGCCAAGGGCTTAAATTTTATTTTTAATCCCATTTTCTAATTTCAATATATATCTCATTAGCTCTTATTTTTGTTTATATTTTTGTTAACATGGATACAGTAGTGGTATTTGAGCTGTTGCATAACTTGCACAGACCTCTGTAGCCTCCAGCATGGATCATATATTCATTACATTCAAGAGCATGGTTACTGCTGTTCTTTGTGTAAGAGGTCAGCGTTTCCCTATTGCAAGATGAAATTCATTTCTGTTACTTCATTAAACTCCTACATGTTTGTATATAGCTACAATTTTATATGCAAGTGCTGTTTCAAAGCAATTAAAGTGTTATTGCCCCTCCCTTCCTGCCTCCCTCCCTCCCTGCCTCACTCCCTCCCTGCCTCCCTTCCTTCCTTCCTTCCTTCCTTCCTTCCTTCCTTCCTCTCTCTCTGTTCTTTATTATTGTATTTGAATTTTTTAGGACTGAGTTAGAAGACTGATTACCTATAACCTGTGTGCAAAATTAAATTTAGAATATTAGATAGGAAAGGGATAACTATCTTTCAAGGTTAGGGCTAATAAATTTATTTCTTGTCTCTGTTTTTTCCCAATGCCTTATAGAGGCACTCAAACATTTAAATCCAAAGCAACATATTTCTAATTGGAATTGTTGTATTGATATGGGAAAAGACCCAATGATTTTCTTTTCCCCAAGGTACCTACTAGGTACTAGTGTATACTAGTACGTATTCTCCAATATACTATCTATTCTCCAATCATGTTAATACATTCATTCATTCTAAACTGTTAATGATTGAACATGTTGATGCAGGATTTTTCATGGCCACTTTGCCAGTCGGGGACTTCTGTGGCCAGCAATGCCCCCGCCTAGGCCTTGCTTGGCCCCAGGCCTGCCACAGGAGGTGTTACACTCACTCAGCCCACTGGGCCATGCCTGGCTTGCGTACCAGCTCAGCCCATGGCTGGGCTGAGTGTGTCCCAGCCCCCCTGCATTATGGCTTGTACCCATGTTGTATGGTTCTCGAGTTCTTGTCCTGAATCTGAGAAAAATGAGGTTACGCTGACAACTGAAGGCTGAGTGTGGCAGAGAAGAATTTTACTGAGCAACAGAACAGCTATCAAGCAGAGAGGGGACATGAGGGTGGGCCCCCCACCTGAAGTTGGGTGGTCTATCTCTCTCAGTGTGGCTGGGTCTGGGCCTTTTATGAGCTCAGAATGGGGGAGCACATGCTGATTGGTTTGTGAGTATGCAAGAGGCTAAAACAAAGGCATCATTCAAAGGTTGGCAGGACAGCATGAAAAACCAATTAGGGAAGGGTAGGTTTATGTAAAATAGGTGAAGGGTGAGGATCAATCAGAGGAAAGAGTGCCGCATGGGAAGAGAGGGTTTTAATCCAGTCCATGGATTTAACTTGTAGCTTGGCTTTTAGGCTTTAAAGTGTCTTTGGCTTGAAGGTCTGGTTTCACCAGGGACCTGCCCCTGTCTGCCTAGGGATTAGTCTGCTTCTCGCCACTATCAGTGTCACTCTTCACAGGAATATTTTCAAATGAAGGAATATTTAATGAAATAGGAACTTTTATGTCAAACTGAGAAAGACTAAAGTTGGGAAGGATCTCTGGAACCATACCCGTCCACAGTAATGGTTCAATAAACCACTTTTCTGGAAGAAGCATTTTGCATTCTTGCTAGTAATTTTGCATTAGCTTCCTTGCTAATTGACTTTTCTGGTTGATGTTTTAGTTCTTAAGATCTCCCTTAAGGAATCCCCTTTCCAGTCCCCTTTAAATTCCATCACATGGGACTATCAATTGTACCTCTGAAAACAACTCCTGCTTTCTGCTTCCTCTGAATCTGTGCAAAGAAACAAAACATAAAATACAAAAAAAAATGTATTGTTGGAAACATTTAAGGTATTTATTAATAAAACCAGTGTAACATTTTTGGGCTATATCCTATCTAAGTGTGCCACAACATCAGTATCCTTTTATAACATGAATAATTAAAATTCACTGATTTGAATTTAAGCAGCTTAATCTGGTAATCTGAGCTTCTGATTTAGATGAGTGGGCAAAAAGTCAGGTGAATCAGAGGGAGAAGTGGAGACGGCACTGCATGGTTTGCCAGTCATAATCAATCTACTGTTAGAAATTATGAGGAATTTCCTTTGACACATAAAGCATGCAAAGTACATAACTTGTTTCCATCTAATTATATACTTGTGTGGTGAATGTGTTGTCAGATTCTAAAACCATCTTTGAATTTGCTTTTTTTTCCCACCTTGGTACTCTGTGCTTTCTGAGATTTTATATGGTCACATGAACTGTGAGTGATGCTCAATATTGACAAGTACAGTGCAAACAGCAGATGGTAAGATATTGATGGAGACATTTGTTAATGGGCCAGTTGTCTTGCTTAGATGTACAGCTTTTTGGCAGAGTTTTGGCCTTTTTTTCTGCCTTTCCACACTGTCTACCTTAGAAGGAGGAAAAAACCCAAATCTCTTTTATGTTTTTCATGGGAAAAAAAGGAGGTGAATGTCGAGATAGCATGAGCCTCAAATAAAACTACCGTTAGTAAATGGAGCTACTATATCATGAAAAAAAATTCTCTAAAAATAATATAATTTCTTTGAAAATATTAAAAAAAATTTTTTTCATTTTTATAACCCTGTTAGTCTCTTCAGTAATTCATGTTTTCTATATTGGATACACAGCTTTGTACATTTTTATGTGTGTGAGGGTGGTGCTGTTCCATAACCAATGGTAAACAGCGCAAGGAAAAAATACATCACATGAGTCGTTTGAATAGGTGGTATGGGGGCTGGGCTTCCTAGGATCTCTGGAACCATACACATCCACAGTAATGGCTCCATACTTTTCTAGAAGCAGCATTTTACATTCTTGCTACTTATTTTGCATTAGCTTCTTCGATAATCGACTTTTCTTGTTGATGTTTTAGTTTTTAAGATCTGCTTTAAGGAATCCCTAAAGAGTTTCTCAAGCTTCAACCCTATTTCAACTCCAGGTTTGCTCAATTATCTGAGAGCAGGGAGAATACCAGCTTTCCCAAGAGACTTTTCTCTCTTTTTTTAAAATTTTTAAATAGATATGTAATAATTATACATATTGTTTGGGTACATATGATATTTTGATACATGTACACAGTGTATATGATCATGTCAAAGGTTTTTCTTTTTACTCCAAAGAAATACAAAGGTTTGAACACAGATACATGTTACTGACTCCACTTTCTGCTAGAGGAAGGTTATAAGACCTTAGAAAGGAATTGCTGTCTCCAAACTTACTCCTACAGCTAGTTTCACTGACTTTGAGTAGAGTGTTCTACTGATTGTCATTCAAATGAGCCACACCTGCATTGCCCTTTCTGTAAACCTTTGCAGATTTCTGGAATATGAGCTCATCTTTATTTTGCTTCTTCTGTCCTATTCCCTGAAGACCACAGAGAAACTTCCGCAGACTCAAAGTGTGTTCTCCCCTGAGCTCCTGTTACATATGCAATTTTAAAAACTTAAGTAACAACACAAAGAACACGTGAGATGTATTTAACTTATCAATAAATTATAACATATGGAGACTTTAAACAAACACATCAGAATTTTAACTTCAAAACAATTACATCTATTTATGTGAATGTTTATTGTGTATAAGGCACTGTGCTCAGTTATTTTAAGTTTATTAAGGATATATACCTTAGTTCATATTATTCTCCCCATAACCCAGGAAATTAAATACAGTTAACTGTGTTTTAAAGATGGGGAAACAGAGACTGGGGGTTTCTAATAGAGACTGGGAATTTCTATGGTCATACATCAAGTAAGAATGAGGCATCGAATCTGTATATCAGCTAAGTGGGCCAGCTTCCTGATTAGAAAGGTCAGGGGGCAGGGAGACTAGGAGTTAAGTTCAGTAGAGATAACACCTCATACTATTTAGCATTCTGTACTTCTAAATGCTGTGTTATTAACAGAATATATATTTAAGAACGGAAGTGAAGAACTCAGGACATCTTTATGAAAAATCAGAGCATGAGTAATATATAAATGAATATTGGGATCAAAGTGTTTGTTAAATACTACCAACATGTAAGGAAGGGATCCAGTTTCAGCTTTCTACATATGGCTAGCCAGTTTTCCCAGCACCATTTATTAAATAGGGAATGCTTTCCCCATTGCTTGTTTTTCTCAGGTTTGTCAAAGATCAGATAGTTGTAGATATGTGGCGTTATTTCTGAGGGCTCTGTTTTGTTCCATTGATCTATATCTCTGTTCTGGTACCAGTACCATGCTGTTTTGGTTACTGTAGCCTTGTAGTACAGTTTGAATGTCAGGTAGCGTGATGCCTCCAGCTTTGTTCTTTCGGCGTAGGATTGACTTGGTGATGAGGGCTCTTTTTTGGTTCCATATGAACTTTAAAGTAGTTTTTTCCAATTCTGTGAAGAAAGTCATCAGTAGCTTGATGGGGATGGCATTGAATCTATAAATTACCTTGGGCAGTATGGCCATTTTCATGATATTGATTCTTCCTACCCATGAGCATGGAGTGTTCTTCCATTTGTTTGTATCCTCTTTTATTTCATTGAGCAGTGGTTTGTAGTTCTCCTTGAAGAGGTCCTTCACGTGCCTTGTAAGTTGGATTCCTAGGTATTTTATTCTCTTTGAAGCAATTGTGAATGGGAGTTCACTCATGATTTGGCTCTCTGTTTGTCTGTTATTGGTGTATAAGAATGCTTGTGATTTTTGTACATTGATTTTGTATCCTGAGACTTTGCTGAAGTTGCTTATCAGCTTAAGGAGATTTTGGGCTGAGACGATGGGGTTTTCTAGATATACAATCATGTCATCTGCAAACCGGGACAATTTGACTTCCTCTTTTCCTAATTGAATACCCTTTATTTCCTTTTCCTGCCTAATTGCCCTGGCCAGAACTTCCAAAACTATGTTGAATAGGAGTGGTGAGAGAGGACATCCCTGTCTTGTGCCAGTTTTCAAAGGGAATGCTTCCAGTTTTTGCCCATTCAGTATGATATTGGCTGTGGGTTTGTCATAGATAGCTCTTATTATTTTGAGATACGTCCCATCAATACCTAATTTATTGAGAGTTTTTAGCATGAAGGGTTGTTGAATTTTGTCAAAGGCCTTTTCTGCATCTATTGAGATAATCATGTGGTTTTTGTCTTTGGTTCTGTTTATATGCTGGATTACATTTATTGATTTGCGTATATTGAACCAGCCTTGCATCCCAGGGATGAAGCCCACTTGATCATGGTGGATAAGCTTTTTGATGTGCTGCTGGATTCTGTTTGCCAGTATTTTATTGAGGATTTTTGCATCAATGTTCATCAAGGATATTGGTCTAAAATTCTCTTTTTTGGTTGTGTCTCTGCCCGGCTTTGGTATCAGGATGATGCTGGCCTTGTAAAAGGAGTTAGGGAGGATTCCTTCTTTTTCTATTGATTGGAATAGTTTCAGAAGGAATGGTACCAGTTCCTCCTTGTACCTCTGGTAGAATTTGACTGTGAGTCCATCTGGTCCTGGACTCTTTTTGATTGGTAAGCTATTGATTATTGCCACAATTTCAGAGCCTGTTATTGGTCTATTCAGAGAGTCAGCTTCTTCCTGGTTTAGTCTTGGGAGGGTGTATGTGTTGAGGAATTTATCCCTTTCGTCTAGATTTTCTAGTTTATTTGCATAGAGGTGTTTGTAGTATTCTCTGATGGTAGTTTATGTTTCTGTGGGATCGGTGGTGATATCCCCTTTATCATTTTTTATTGCGTCTATTTGATTTTTCTCCCTTTTCTTCTTTATTAGTCTTGCTAGCAGTCTATCAGTTTTGTTGATCCTTTCAAAAAACCAGCTCCTGGATTCATTAATTTTTTGAAGGGTTTTTTTGTGTCTCTATTTCCTTCAGTTTTGCTCTGATTTTAGTTCTTTCTTGCCTTCTGCTAGCTTTTGAATGTGTTTGCTCTTGCTTTTCTAGTTCTTTTAATTGTGATGTTAGGGTGTCAATTTTGGACCTTTCCTGCTTTCTCTTGTGGGCATTTAGTGCTATAAATTTCCCTCTACACACTGCTTTGAGTGTGTCCCAGAGATTCTGGTATGTTGTGTCTTTGTTTTCGTTGGTTTCAAAGAACATCTTTATTTCTGCCTTCATTTCGTTATGTAGCCAGTAGTCATTCAGGAGCAGGTTGTTCAGTTTCCATGTAGTTGAGCGGTTTTGAGTGAGTTTCTTAATCCTGAATTCTAGTTTGATTGCAGTGTGGTCTGAGAGACAGTTTGTTATAATTTCTGATCTTTTACATTTGCTGAGGAGAGCTTTACTTCCAATGATGTGGTCAATTTTGGAATAGGTGTGGTGTGGTGCTGAAAAAAATGTATATTCTGTAAAGACTTAAACGTTAGACCTAAAACCATAAAAACCCTAGAAGAAAACCTAGGCATTACCATTCAGGACATAGACATGGGCAAGGACTTCATGTCTAAAACACCAAAAGCAATGGCAACAAAAGCCAAAATTGACAAATGGGATCTAATTAAACTAAAGAGCTTCTGCACAGCAAAAGAAACTACCATCAGAGTGAACAGGCAACCTAGAAAATGGGAGAACATTTTCTCAACCTACTCATCTGACAAAGGGCTAATATCCAGAATCTACAATGAACTCAAACAAATTTACAAGAAAAAAGCAAACAACACCATCAAAAAGTGGGAGAAGGACATGAACAGACACTTCTCAAAAGAAGACATTTATGCAGCCAAAAAACACATGAAAAAATGCTCACCATCACTGGCCATCAGAGAAATGCAAATCAAAACCACAATGAGATACCATCTCACACCGGTTAGAATGGCAATCATTAAAAAGTCAGGAAACAACAGGTGCTGGAGAGGATGTGGAGAAATAGGAACACTTTTACACTGTTGGTGGGACTGTAAACTAGTTCAACCATTGTGGAAGTCAGTGTGGCGATTCCTCAGGGATCTAGAACTAGAAATACCATTTGACCCAGCCATCCCATTACCGGGTATATACCCAAAGGACTATAAATCATGCTGCTGTAAAGACATATGCACAGGTATGTTTATTGCGGCACTATTCACAATAGCAAAGACTTGGAACCAAGCCACATGTCCAACAATGATAGACTGGATTAAGAAAATGTGGCACATATACACCATGGAATACTATGCAGCCATCAAAAATGATGAGTTCATGTCCTTTGTAGGGACATGGAAATCATCGTTCTCGGTAAACTATCGCAAGAACAAAAAACCAAACACCACATATTCTCACTCATAGGTGGGAATTGAACAATGAGAACACATGGACACAGGAAGGGGAACATCACACTTTGGGGACTGTTGTGGGGTGGGGAGAGGGGGGAGGGATAGCATTAGGAGATATACCTAATGCTAAATGACGAATTAATGGGTGCAGCACACCAGCATGACACATGTATACATATGTAACTAACCTGCACATTGTGCACATGTACCCTAAAACTTAAAGTATAAAAAAAAACCAAACAGGTAAAATGAGGATATTTACTCACATCAAAACCTGATTCTTTTCTGTACAATATAATTCAAAGCTCTCATTCATGCATGTCAAATAAAATTAGATTAAAAAAAAATACTACCAACATGAGCATTCGAAGTTTGTTAATCTTGCGCATGCATTAAGATGTTTGCAGGGTGGCAGAGATAACAGTCAAAATAATAACTTTCTATAAAAGAAAATTGTCTATTAAGAAACTTCTAAGAAACAAAAGGGAGTAAAAAATCTCCCATCCTTGTTTTCTTGTTTACCTTTACATACATACATATACCTTTACATATATACACATACGTGTGTGTGTGTGTGTGTGTGTGTGTGTATATATATGAATTATTATTATTATTTTGAGATGGAGTCTCATGCTGTTGCCCAGGCTGGAGTGCAGTGGTGGGATCCCAGCTCACTGCAACCTCCACCTCCCAGGTTAAAGGGATTCTCCTGCCTCAGCCTCTTGAATAGCTGGGATTACAGGTGTGTGCCACCATGCCCAGCTAATTTTTGTATTTTTAGTAGAAACAGGGTTTTGCCATGTTGGCTAGGCTGGTCCCAAACTCCCTGCCTCCAGTCATCCGCCAGCCTCGGCCTCCCAAAATGCTGGGATTACAGGCGTGAGCCACTGTGCCCGGCCTACCTTAATATATATGTTTTAATTGCAGGGTTTCTTTTCATTTGGTTCTGGAAATAAAAGTTTAGAGGATAAAATCTTAAGGAGAGATCTTAAACATACTGCTGTTACAGTAAACTTAAGCATTCTCTTCTCGTCTACAGAAGGTGCACACTGTACAGGACCTCATATTAACTTTAAGCAAACTTTTTTTCCTCTCACATGAAATCAAAATCCCACTCTGGGGAAGCAAGTGGAACCGCGAGTTTGTTGCTCCTTGTTGCACCTGGGTTGCACTTTGCCCCCTTGATTATATTCTCCTGCCACTTTCATGTACCCTAAAGCTGCTAACAGCAGAGATACTTATGACCTTCCTGGATCTTATCTGAAATGGAAAATAAGGTGAAAAACGAAAAGTCAACCTGAATTTATTTTCACAATTTTGTGAGTTTTGCTCTCAGAAAAGAGCATTGGTGGTGAAAACATCTGGGTTTTATTTTCTTATCCATCTGTTCTGTAGTTTGTCACATGTCCATTTAGCTGCTAGTAAAATAACCAAACCAAACAAAAATAAACCATGACCTCCTTTGATTGTGAAATATAATAAAATTTCTAGAATATTTACTAATTTGTAGCATTCAAGTGAATTTGTAAATAGAAAGTCAGTACTTCTTTCCTGTTTTTGTATAAGAAGAAGCCAACCCTGCCAGTAGGAAGATCTGGAGATGGAGAGATTAGGTCAGACATCATTTTTTTTTTTTTTTTTTTTTGAGACAGGGTCTCACTTTGTCACCCAGGCTGGAGTGCAATAGCTCGAACCTCATGGGCTTAAGTGATATTCCCTTCTCAGCTCCCCCAAATAGCTGGGACTACAGGCCCATGCCACCATGACCAGCTAATTTTTAAATTTTTTGTAGAGATGGGGTTTCACCATGTTTGCCTAGGCTGATCTCGAACTCCTAAACTCAAGAAATCTGCCTACCTCTGCCTCCCAAAGTGCTGGGATTACAGGCATGAGCTAGTGCACCCGGCCTTCAGATTTAAATTTGAACAGGCACAACTTCACTATGAATCTGAACACTTAACGCTATTCTAATGTACTTTAATTTCCTCTGCCACTTTTACTTGCATTTAGCTAAGAAAATAAGCAACTATTACTATTGTGCTCTTGGTCATTTTGAGTGTCTCAGAATTACGATTCTAAATGAATCATAAAATCGGGTGTTTTCATGGTACTGTTCATTGTTAGAACATCATATAAATATATTATAACTTCATAAATAAAATTTATTACCCTTGGCACTTCCCAGCATGATTAAACATTTGTGAATTTAAAGACACATTAAATTTGGCAGTGCAAAAGTAGCTAAGAATATTGCTAAACATATATGTTTTTGTTTTTGACTCATATGTGATCTTCTCTGATCCAGCATTAATCTTAACTTTCACGTAAAGGACAATATTCAAGAAAATGGCTTTCTTTTTTTAAAGGGGGAGGAATTGGAATAACAACTAAGAAGGCTTTAAATTTTGAAGAGTAACAGAGCCACACTTATTTATTTCCAAGAGATACATCACAACATATTTCTACGTTGTAGTACTATTTTCTATGGTTACTTATTTTTTTTAAATGCTTGGGAAAGGACTGGCAATATGTATTAATTTACCAGCCATCATAGTGAGGGCATTTAATGACTTATAAAAGACATATGACCATTTGAAATGATCTAATTGTTTTCAAAGAACTGTCTTAAGTATAATAATTAATAATTAAACAGTCAACAATTCTTTAACCATGTTATAGGTAATATATTTGATTTGCCACCACTTTATACTATATACATTAAGAATGTGTGTAGAGGGTGCTAATCTTATTGCTTAGATGTAATTATTTTTACTTGATTGTTAAAAGCTAAATTACTATAGTATATTTTTACAATAAAACAAGGAATTTGATACTTTTGCATATAGAGTCTTTAAATGGATGTGGGGCTGTATTTTATTTCACTATTTATATTTGCACTGTGTTTTTGCTAAGCGTTAGTTCATTTATTTATTTATTTATTTATTTATTTATTTATTTATTTATTTATTTTTAAGATGGAGTTTCGCTCTTATTGCCCAGGCTGGAGTGCAGTGGCGCAATCTTGGCTCACGACAACCTCCGCCTCCCAGGTTCAAGTGATTCTCCTGCCTCAGCCTCGCAAGTAGCTGGGACTACAGGCATGTGCCATCACACCTGGCTAATTTTTGTATTTTTAGTAGAGATGGGGTTTCTCCATGTTGGTCAGGCTGGTCTTGAACTCCTGACCTCTGATGATCTCCCAAAGTGCTGGGATTAAAGGCATGAGCCACAGTGCCCGGCCAGTGTTAGTTCTTAATAGGCACTTCTTTGGCTCTAGAAGGCTGTGATAAGTATGTTAAAATGTAATTTTGAAACAAAAACTGATTTTTCCCCTCAATCTTAAGTGTAAATGTATTCCAAAGTATATTTTGACCTTTGTAATGATGTTTGGTTGTATTTTATGTAAAAGTGTCCATAGGAGAATGCAGCCCAAAGTAAGAATTGAGAATCTGGCTGATTAAAAGGGAAGAATATGCAGTACTGTAGTATTTTTTTCCCGTTGCTGAATGCACTTATTGCAGTGGCTATTGTCATTTCAACAGGCAAAATTGCTGCTTACTTAATGGTAGCTGGTGGTCTCCAGGGTACTTTGCAGATTCCAAGAATGCATAGTCATTCTAAGAACCAAAACTGTTTTGAAATTACCTGAAAAAAATTCTAGTTCAGTCATTTCTAATGCGTTTACAACTCTAAACCTAAATATTAATGCTAGAATGTAGCTCATATTATATAATAAAAATAGGCTAGGCACGGTGGCTCACGCCTGTAATCCTATCAATTTGAGAGGCCGAGGCAGGTGGATCACTTGAGGTCAGGAGTTGGAGACCAGCCTGGCCAACATGGTGAAACCCCATCTCTACTAAAAATACAAAAATTAGTTGGGCATGGTGGCAGGTTCCTGTAATCCCAGTTATTCGGGAGGCTGAGGCAGGAGAATTGTTTGAACCTGGGAGATGGATGTCCCAGTGAGCCGAGATTGCACCACTATACTCCAGCCTGGGCGACAGAGAGAGATTCTGTCTCAAAAACAAAACAAAACAAAACAAAAAAAAAACAAAAACAAGAAACAACAAAACAAAACAAAACAACCAAAAGACCCCTTAAATATAATGTCTGAAAGTGTACTAGTGTAAGTGGTGTCTGGCTGTAGTGTTCCAAAAATATATTTGCAAAAAATGTTTTGGAAAACAGACAATATGTTAGCATTAAAACAACAGGTTCCCACACCAGTTTGTAGAGCTAATTTAACCCACATTGTACCACATAGGGTTACAATGGACTATTTCAACTATATTTTATCACCAGACTTTTGTGTTCATTTATCGTCATGAGCATCAGTGGAAGACATTTATAAGCATCAGGGAAAGAGGATAGAGGTGGAGATGTGGGGGAAAAAGTATGTATGAGAAAGTCTTTTTCTCTAAATAACTAATAATTCCTTCTGTAGTAAGTTATGATCCATTTCAATTTGAGATTCTGAACTTTCTTATTCCAGCAGTGGGAGTGAAGATTCTAGCCTCTTTGGATGGCCAGTAGCAGAGACAGAAAGGGACAGACGAGCAAAGCATAAGCTGAGCAACATACAATCGTGCTCCTCCAGTAGCTTGCAATCCAGTGGGAAGGCTGGAGTTTAGGTTCATTGTCTTGTGCAGTGGTGAAGTTTCATAAAAGATGTTGGAACAAGGAAGGGGAGGGAGTCGTTAATGCCTACAGAGGAGAAAGCTTTTATATTGGGCCTGTGTTTCAGTAGGGGCTAAAGCGTACAAGAGCATTGCAATACATTAATGGGATTTATGCTCCATTTATGTGCATTAATTGATTCTTACATCGTGCCCCAAAGTTTTCCCTTGTGTCTTGCGTCAACATTCAGTAAAAAAGAACTCCATCTCTGCCGCTTTTGGCAGTGAGATATATTTTTTGTTGATTTCTGTCCTAACGTCTACTGATCTCAAATTACATGAAAAGTGCCGTTTTTTCATTTATATACAAGAAAAACAAGATTTACATTTCTTTTATCCTTAGCATTTAACAAAATGTTTATTTCACATTATAAACCAAGTTCTTTCCAGACAAGTTTTTTCTTTTTTTCCTCCATCTTCTTCACTTTTCCTCCCTCTTCTTCTTCTTCACTTCTCCTCCCTCTTCTTCTTCTTCACTTCTCCTTTATCAGTGATTTTTTTTTAATTTCAAAATATTTTACAACTCTGCTGAGGCTGCTATAACAAAAACCATAGACTGGGTGGCTTAAATGAAAGACATTTATTTTTCACAGTTCTGGAGGCTGGAAGTCGAAGAATAAGGTGCCGACTCATTCAAGTTTTGGTGAGAGCTGTCTTTCTGGCTTGCAGATAACTACCTCCATGCTGTGTTCTCACATGCTGGAGAAGGTACAGTCTTTCTCTCCCTCTTCTTATAAAGCTGCTAAATGCATTATGATGGCCTCATACTCATGATCTCATCTAACCCTAATTGCCTTGCAAAGGCCCCTTGTCCAAATACGGACACACTGGAGTTTAGGGCTTCAACATACACATTTTTTGGGGGGACACAATTCAGTCTACAGCATTCAAACCAAAACCAAAATAGCCCTGGTGACCTCTTCAGTTGTCACCTTAATTCTCTTGGTTTTAGTCAAATGAAATGTGATAAATGAGAGGTTTCAGTATATACTATAACTGAAAAGCGGGTAGTTTTTCTGTATCTCTCACAATTTCTTATTTTCAACAGCCTCTTGACTATACATGGTGGAAATGTACCTCATAGAGACTCGCGTATTTTTGCAGCAGCTGCTTTGACTTGTTTATTCTAAATAATTATTTGTTTTTTTTCAAAGATGTAAAATTTTGATAATCTACATGTGTTAGTGTGAAGAGGTGCTTTATAAATGTTTGCTCTTGTCCATATTGGAAATCTTAATTTATATGGAAAGAACTTTGAACAAAATAGTCACCTAGCACGTGCATATTAGTAAATAAACATTGGTATCAAATATACTTAATTCATAATAGGAGAATGTAGGCAAAGTGATAAAAGTTTCTGTGGAGGTGGGTGCCTGATAGAATGCAGGTGATAAATCAAAAGCATTAAAAATACTGTGCTTGTTCCTACTCTGGGAGGATCAGGTAATTCAGCATTTCACTGAACTGTGTACCTTTTTGAGCGTATTTGCCACTATTTCATTTTGTATGTATGAAGACCAAGGATACTGTCCATTTTTATTGGAATTCCTGAGTCTGTTCTATCACCTATTTTAAATAACATCATGCTTCTGTGATTCCCTTTTCCCATGTAACTATTACAAATCTTCTTCCTACTTCCTATGTCTACATTTTTGCTGCTCTATTTCTCTTTAGTGCTTTCTCTCCCTTAGAAGGGCTGAATATGAATAATTGAATGGCAAGTAGTTTTTAGTTCAGAGTGGCAGTGGTACCGCTGGAAGTCTTGCCTACAAGCATCCTTGGGATGGAAAAGTTGAGCCTCAGGGCCGGTTTTTTCTCTTTTGGAACAGATTAGTGGCCCAAAAATCACAATAAAAGAAACTGAAGAACAATTTCTGTAAACTTGTCTAGTGGAGACAAATACCTAGCATGAGTTATGATCTGTTTTTCTTGTTCAAGGCTGTGTTCTAAACGGCAAATGTATAAATATACCTAGTGGGTTTATTTCAAAATTTCTGCTGACTTTTAGGTTACCAGATAAAATATAAATGTGAGTCCTTCTTTTACAACTGTGGAGCTGAAGATTTAGAAGAAATCACAATACCATTTCAACAGAAGTATTGAATGGCTGAATCTCAAAACTTAGTAAGAAACTTACTAAGTGTTCTGTAAATCCCTTGTTACCATGATATATTTCAGGCAGAAATGTCTCCAAATACATTTACATTCTTGTTTTTGGAACAAACAGTAAATGTTTTTGAACACCAGTTATATAATAGATTCTATGCCCTGTCTAGATATCTAAACATGTCACTTAATTAGTTTTAAATACCAATAATTCGTCTAATCTTTTCAGAAGCACCATTTTAGGCCATGTAACATTTACCGTTTCACAAAGCGCATTATGGAGGAGGTGGTCCCCTTACACTTACTTAGACAACTAATAACAAATAAAAGGTCATTCTCTGATTTAAGGGGTCACTTTCCTTTTTTCTCTGGAGGACTGCCATCCCGCCCACTCCCCTCCCCTAGCAGTTCTCTGAATAGTCTCTGTGAATGGGCCAGCATGCTTCTGTTTAGGCCTCAGCTACTCTTGGTGCAATACTTGAAAAGAGCAGGTGCAGGTCAGAAGTGAATGGGACAGCCCAAGATCACTGCTGGGAAACATGCTCAAGCAAGTCACAAACTAATCTGGGAATGACTTCAGACAAAGAAAACAAAAGAATGCTTTACAGTCAAAATCACCCACTTGACAGAGAACTCCAGGATGAGAAGCCTTGGGAAGGACTGGTTGCTTCTGTCTCACTTTCATTTTAGTTCTAGTAAATTTTAGAGGTAAAGGACAAAACTCTGGCCATCAGAAAATCAGGAAATTTCCTTAAATTGAAAAGAATTCATATATGCAGTTATTTATCATAATCCTTTCTCACTGGAACTCTGTACATTATGTAACCCTGCTTCAATTTGAACTTTATTTCTCTTACTTTGGGGTTCACAATATCTTTGTTGAGGATGCTTCCTTCAAGTCACGAAGATTCACGTCCTTCCTGATATGTTTTTTTTTTCTTAATAGTCTCATATGTCAGTGGGCAAAATAGGTCTATAAGGAAATATGGAGTATCTATAAATATTTTTGTATTTATTTATACACGTCTATGAATATAAAACTATGGAAAATAAAATCTGTACAAAAGTAAAGACTGGAAAAAGGCAAATGCAAATAAGAGGCCGGGGTTGTTTGAATGCAAATATGTAGACCATGGATGTTACATAGCTATTGAAAATTGACCTGAGAATTTTATTCTTGAGTTTTCTACCAGCCGAAGTAAGAAGGGAATAAATCTGATGTACAATTTATATATGGAAATAGTGTACTAATTGCATAAGGGAGCTCAAGTATTTTTTCCTGGTGCTTAAGATGAGAAAGAAAGCCTTGCCATACATTTTCGATACATGAGTTATTGAAGATTAATAACTGCAGGATTGAATTTTGTAAACTTCTTCCCATAAGAGTGAAGGGTAAAATAATAAAGCCAAACTTAGTAAAAGTAATTTTGCAGGGTTTTGAGACATTGTGGTCGAAGAACATGGCTTTGATCTGTATATAATGTATAGACAACAGAGGAATGTCTTTTAAACTGCCTTTCATAAATATCCTTTCTTTTCACCAAGCTAATGATAAAGGTAGTCACAAATAATTTGAGAATATATTCTCTATAGGACCATGGAATCTAGATAGCTTTGTTGCTGTCAAGGACCTATTTTTTTTTTTTTTTTTTTTTTTTTTTGAGACGGAGTCTCGCTCTGTCACCCAGGCTGGAGTGCAGTGGCGCGATCTCGGCTCACTGCAAACTCTGCCTCCCAGGTTCACGCCATTCTGCTGCCTCAGCCTCCCAAGTAGCTGGGACTACAGGCGCCCGCCACTACGCCCGGCTAATTTTTTTTGCATTTTTAGTAGAGACGGGATTTCACTATGTTAGCCAGGATGGTCTCAATCTCCTGACTTTGTGATCCGCCGGCCTAGGCCTCCCAAAGTGCTGGGATTACAGGCATGAGCCACCGCGCCCGGCCGTCAAGGACATGTTTATACACATTAATAATAAATGTGGCCGGGCGCGGTGGCTCATGCCTGTAATCCCAGCACTTTGGGAGGCCGAGACAGGCAGATCACTTGAGACCAAAAGTTCAAGATCAGCCTGGCCAACATGGTGTAACCTCCTCTTGACTAAAAATACAAAAATTAGCCGGGTGTGGTGGCATGCACCTGTGGTCCCAGCTACTCAGTAGGCTGAGGCATGAAAATCGCTTGAACCTCGAAGGCGGAGGTTGCAGTGAGCCGAGATCATGCCACCGCACACCAGTGTGGGCGACAGAGCAAGACTCTGTCTCAAAGCAAACACATCAGACATACATACACAATAAATGAGTAGTTGGGAGGTTATAAAGTTTTGTGAAAATTGAATTACATAATCAAAATGCTTATTGAATGGCGGCCCTTCCCTCTCACTTGTCACTTGTCTCTATAAAAATATGTTCTAGCAGAATGTCTAGAGTTAGAGCAGACTTTTTATTGTATAATAATTTGGAATCACTCACATGAAAAATTGAATGATTAATTCTCCAAACATATAAAATGTAATCATAGCATATTTTTACCTATCAATCATAGAATTTTTTTCCTCTGTGTCTAGACTCTGGTATAAAGGAAGTATTGACATAAAGTTGATATTACGAATTACATGAAAGCACAGGCTTGAGTTGTTGTACATGTTTTGGTTGTTTTCTACCTTTCCAATCGGTCACAAAACTAATTTTCCTACTTTAATTTTATCATCTTCTTTGGAGGTGAGAAAATTTGAGATTTGAAATGAATCATGCTTTAATGCCAAAACTTTCTACTTCATGGATACTGTGATAGGAGACAATTATAGTTAGAGAATAGAATGTAAATGTAATAAACTTGAAAATTTAAAAGTAATGCTATAGTGGAGAAAAGCTGGTTATGGGATGATGAAGGGATGTGGCAAGGCACTAATTTATTTTACTTTTCATACTTAGGGAGTAAAAAATATTGCCTAAAGCCTATGGATAGTCCAATAGATTCTTAAGATGTTACTTATTTTTAATGGAAAATAGTGTAAAAATTAAAAATAAATTATAACAAAGATTGGAGGAAGGGTAAGAGAAAGAAAGATGGATATATGTAGGAAGAGAAGACAGTAGTACACATGAGATAATTACCATAGATTTCATAGAAGGAATGAGTTGGCACTCTTTACAGTGAAAGAGTCAAGAAACAGAGTTGAAAACAAATTATTTCCAGTTCTTACCATAGTTAAAACAAAAAATATCAACAGAACTTTGTGTTTTTAAAAAGTTAGTGAGTGGTTCAACATATATATTAATTTTGAAATTTTAGACAGTTGTCTGAGTAGTCAGTAATCTTTGAATGCATCCCAGGACAACAAGTATAGACACACAGACCACGTTTTCCTAAATGTCCTTTTCAGAGAAGTTCAGATAAGTTTGTTAGATAAACATAGTCATTTTTTCTAAAAAAAAACGTGCATAAATTGTTACAAGTGATAATGAAGAAATATGTTTGTATTTGTTAAAGTATTTCTCAAATTTTAAATGGTAAAAAATAATTAGATGCTTCTATGATTAATCAAGATTGTCTTTGAAACATTCTTCTAGGGAGAAGTGTTTAAAAACTTTAGGTGAAAAAAAATTATGAATTATGTTTCCATGGATTCTTGTGATCTATGCTTTGCAATTCGTCAGTCAGTAGACATGGAGTTGCATCAATCCATAATTTTTAAAGCTTACAAATGAACTATAATGCTAATGGTTGGGGAAACATTTGAGAAACTGAATTAAGGAACTACTACAGGCCACACACATGAAAAGGCACCACTTCTTCTCCCAGTCCCCTCCCCAACCCCTGTTTAAAAAACACAATTTAACAGAGACAGATATAATTTTACATTAAATTTAAAATGTGTAATACAGAGTTGAGGAGAACTGGCTTAGATGCAGCTCCCGAGTGTAACACACATACACACATACATATACACACATGAGTCAACCCCTGCACACATACGTTAGCAACAGCAGCAGCAGAAAGAACGATATAACTTAAAACCTAGGAAGTGAAATTGAATATGAATATGAAATTGCCATCCTGACAAATACAGAACTTCATTCTGGCCAGAGGACATCTTCAACGGTGGCTTCAGGTCTCAGAGTCAAATTCTATTTAACAAGTTCATTGGCAAATTAGGTTATTTTTAAGGAGATAACTAGGATGCTAATGTATTAAGAAATCACAGTCTAGGAAGAGTAACTAATAATTTGGTGTTTTTAACAAGTCTGGAGAATTCATGACAAAATTAGGCATATAATAAAAGCATCAGAAATGTAGAGATAGCTGTAATGCACAAAAATTATAGGGAGACAGAGTATGGTTCAAAAGAAATTCTATCATTAAAAAACAATAACAAAATATAATTTTTAAGAAACTGAGCTCGTAATCACTCATAATGTTTAATATAGTTATAATAACTGCTATTGAGCACTTCTATAGTAAATATTTTTAAAATTTATTTGTTTATTTATTTTCAGAGATAGGGTCTTGCTCTGCCACCCAGGCTGAAGTGCAGCGGCACTAACACGGTTCACTGCAATCTGGACTTCCTGGGCTCCAGTGATCCTCCTGCCTCAGCCTTCTTAGTAGCTGGGACTACAGGCACATGCCACCACCCCCAGCTAATTAAAAAAATTTTTTTTGTAGAGACAGGTCTCACAATGTTGCCCAGGATGGTCTTGAACTCCTGGGCTCAAGCAATCCTCTTGCCTTACCCTCCCAAAGTGCTGGGATTACAAGCATACACCACCACACCCAGCCTTAATATTCTTAAACCCATTTAATCCATTATTTTATTTACTTCTCACAGCATTCCTAAGAGAAAGGTAATGCTAAGTAGCTATATTTTACAGGAAAGAAAATACAAATTTAAGGAGACAAAGCGTCCTGCCAAGGATCATACAGGCCATACATGATAGGAATCCCAATTCTCACTCTGGAGACTTGAACTCCCAAGTGAGAAGATAAAGCCAAAATGTAGTATATTTAGACTACATCCTTTGGATGAAGGTTTGAGTTAGATGACCTTTAGGAATTTGTTTTGTTTTTAACATCAACCATAGAAAGAAAAAGCTAGGTTCACAAGGGAACTTGGGCTTTCCTCTCTATGCAAATTCTTTGGACGAGGAAGAGAAAGAGATTGGGAACGTTTCAGTCGAGGCCTTATGATCATGTGGCAAGGGGCAGAAAGTGCAAGAAAAAGATCTGTCTTTTAAAGGGTTCCTAACCTCTAACCACAGTGACTCTTGATTATTAGTATTCATGGGCCAATCAATATTTCAAGTGTCAAGGAGTAAGATGATCAAATCCTTCCATTGTGCAGGGGAAGGTGAGGGAGTATACCTTGACCCAGAAAGAAGGGGGCAAATATTTCAATTTAGGGAGAAAAAGCCAAAATAATTCCTCTCATAATTTTTATTGGATTTTTCTGCCTGCATTCTTGATAGAATTACTAAGAGTTATAGTGGCTATACTAGCTCTGAAAATAAAATAGGGGACAAGACATGCCAGCATGGAGAGATGAATCCTACAGATGGTTACAATTGCATTGATCCAATATAACAATTCTGATCTAAATAGAAAAGAAAATCTAATACCTTCCAAAGCAACTCTGAAGCTTTAATCAATAACTGGAATGTTAGGTTTTTTGGCAAAAGAAGAGATGTTAGATTTTAAAAGCTGACTGTATGACCCCAATAAAAATGAATCAATTTTTATTAGGAATGGAACCTGGCAGTTTTACACAATTCATCCAGATTTTCTTGACAAAATTTGAATAATGGATTAGCTCTAGTGGAAATTAGGTAATTTTTTGGGCCTTTAACATGATGCACAAGAAGCTTCCATCAATAATCCTTGCATTAGAGAACAGTTTTGAAGTAGGCAAACAGCATGTATTATACAGTGTCATGTGTATATAATTATCTCAGCATGCTGAAGGGTGGAAAACAATCTTCAAGTGGCAGAGAATTAATAACCCTCCATTTCATTGTTCAGCATTTTATTCTAAAGTAGTGTTGGTTTTGTTTCTGTTTTCCTCCATCGCCTAAAAGATTTTCTTAAAAGTATAAAGCCGACATTGCTCAGTACAGCTCACTTTCATCAACGGTGAGCTGAAATGCTGTTCGCAGCCAAATATTTTATTTGCTAGTCTCTGAGAAGGCTAGTAGCAAGGGAAAATTTAATCAAGCTTGGTACTATATGGAAATTCTATACATACACAGATCCAGGCTTCTAACCCACATGAATTTTTGTAAGTTATATACAGAGATGTATATTCGGAAAAGAAGTGTGAAACTGTTCTTTTCAGATGAGAAGAGTTTAACCATTGCTGACCTTACTGAATTAATAAGATGCCTGCTGTTTTGGAATATCTATTGTTTACTTACTGTGAGAGAAATACACAGTTCATATTCAAAGGTTATATTTTATCTCATGGTTGTTTCCCATTAAAGAGAATATTAGCCTCCTATTTGAGAAGTAAAGCAAGGACAATATCTAAAATCATGAGTGTTAGGTTGTCATTGTCAGGTTCCCAGCCGTTTTGTAATTTTGATAACAATAGAGTGAAATGTATGATTGGTGCTATGTGCATTAAAGCTTGTTTCATTTCTAGTGTGTGAGTGACAGGTATTTGTTGATCTGCTTAGTCATGTAGCAAGATGGATAAATATCCATTAAAAGCTCCTAGTAATGTAAAAATTTGTTTTTAAAGGATTTAGCCATGTTTGGGATCTAACTACATTTCTTACCCATCTCCCAGGCTGATGAATTGGACAACACCAGGCAGATATTTTTTGTGTATGTTTTTGAGAAAAGAAGCACAGATTTCTCATATTTCACAAGAGGTAGGGGGCTTAAGGCCCTGAAGATGCCCTTTGTAACACCTATTTTCTGTCCCCCAGCTTTAGCTAACACAGAAACACAGTGACACGTGGTCTTGTTTTACTGATGGACAGCCAATGTGTTTTCAGTCATTAAGCTTCCTCCTGGAGTCAGGAGAGCCCGAGGCAATCACCAGTAACTGATTTTCACTCCAGAGACCTCAAAGACATGCTGTTTGGGGCTGTCGGCAATTAAGACAGTCTACAATGAAATCAATAATATTTGGGGGGCATTGAATATATTTACTAAGCACTGTGCTAAATACAAAGAAATACAGGTCATGCCTTGCCCTCAAAAATCTCCTTCTTTATGGAGGAGAAAATACACACAGAAAGCTCATTAACTTTGTAATAAAAAAAATACAGAATTGTAAGAAGTGTTGAAAGCAGTGCCTGATTAAGTGGTCCAATGAGTGGTGTAGATAATATATACTCCGAGAAAAGAGGAGAAAAGAGGCGCCATGGGGCTGGGGCAACCAACTGGGAACATTTTGTATGAGAAAAGGTTAGAACTGGACACACGCTCCCCATTTCTACACCCCCATACTCTTGTGATCAGGGTGGCTGGAAATTTGATCTTGGCACCTGCAGTTCTAACAGGAGGGATTTGATGATGTGGCTGGGAAATCTATGGCACTGAAAAAGCCCAGGAATAAGCCAAGACAATGTCATCTCTAAAACCTGAAATGCAAGCAGCCACCAGTGACTGCATTCTCCACTGGCCTGAGGGTGATGGAGTAAGACAGATAGAAAAGTGATAGACCTCAGTGTTTCAGTGTGTGTGCATGCGTGTGTATGTTGGTTGGGGCATGTGAGGGTGGGACATTCAGTTTGAAAGTTGTGTTTCTGTATTGTTTCTGCTCATCATTTTTTCTTCTATCTCTCTGACTCCAGGAAGGAATGCCAATTTTTCATTTGAAATTCAGATCCAATATGATATTTTTGGGAGTAAATCTCTTATATTCCTTCACAGTAGTGCCCTTAGCTTGTTGGGGATTAGAAAACTGGAGTCTGTTTTCTGAATTCTAAATCCAGCTACATACTTAATCCTTTAGAGAGATCCCTTATTTTCTACTTTCAAAATGATTTTATTGAGATAGGTTTTAATAAGGGAAAACTGAGCCACATAGTCAGCAGATACAATCTACATATCCAAGAGGGGTGTTGCCAGGGGAAAGAATTCTTTTGTAGTTTTTTTTTTTTTTTTTTTTTTGGCATTTTTGTTTGTTTAGTGTGCTCTTTTTTAAAATTTTCAAAGCAGTTATGTGCTTTGTTTTTACTAACAAAATTTAAGCAACTACATTGTGCAAAGCACTGCTGTATAAAAAGCTTTTATTATTAAGGTGTTGCTAAATCTGAATGCTGGTACCTTTCATTCAGCTTTATTTATTTTTCCATTTATTTAATTGATCTTCTAGTACTGATTGTGGCCACCATAAAATCTCATTTGCAAAGATGGATGTAACAGTGACAAAAGCATGGATCAAAGCTTAGGAGGAGCGCATGTGTTTGTCTGTGGGGTGTGTGCGTGTGGATATGTGAGATGTCTTGATCCATTTGTACATTTCTCTGGGGAATTCTCAGGCAATTAAGTCAACCTATTACAAATAGAGCCCTGTCTGTACACTCTGATTTGATAGGAGAATGGGTGATTCCTGTTAATGACTAGTACATCTGTTCAATTATATTGTTTTGTATTGATGCTTAATTAGGTGTCAAGTTGGAGGGTGGGAGATGGTGAAAGCATGACTCCCTTTTAAATGTCAGAGACTCTTCCTAAATTACCTGTCTTTTTAACATACATGAAACACTTTGACAGGCATTGTGTTCTTCTGACCTTAAAACATTTACACTGTCTTGGAGAGGAAGTGTAATGTTCCCTGGCAAGTAAGCTATATTGGAACTGGTTTGCCTTGAGTGTTGCTCATGTCTGGTTTCGTGCGGACTGACCCTTGTCAACCTTTAGCTGGCAACAGAAGGAAGCTTTCCCATGGGTGACACAACTTTTGTTAAATAGCCTTCCATTCTCAGGATGGTTTTCTTTAGAAAATACTGCCCTGATTGTATTGTTCGAAACTATAATTTACTTTTCTCGTACATGTGTTTAGATAGAAGCAAGTGAAACACCAATTGCATATTTTTGTTTTAAAATGTATGATCACACTGAACTTATTTGGAGATACACTAATGTATAGATTTATTCTGTGAATATTTATACATTCAACCCTTGAAAACACAATAGGAAAATATTTGTAACAGAATGGAGAGTGTCTAAGGAGCTCAGTGTTCTGTACATTAGCTAGGGAGTTACTGGTGCCCCCGTCTAAAAGCCCTTTTAGCCAGATTGTAGGCATAATTTTTATTTTTTATTGAAGTCAATGGGTGGGTGGAGGTCAAAGATTATTACATTTTACTTGACAACTTATACTATGTCACAAGGCAGTACGATGTGTTTTAATACAATTATGCATTATGTATGAGATCCTGTAACAATTAAAAAGGGGGAATTGACAGCACAGAAAATTAAGTTCTTAAAAACGAATTATAAAGGTTGAGTCTTGCTTGAGGAACAGACGGGAGCTAGTTTAATCAGCTAGTCTATAAGTGTGTGGAGTGTTTTTGTGGACCGTGTGGTTTTTCTTAAAGGATGAGAAACATATTACTATGTTATTAAAAAAAGAATAAAGAATTGTTGATTTTAGTAACCTCAGTTGGAAGCTTCTTTCCAACACTAAATGAGTTAAATGGATAAAGGCAGTCTAGGTAGAACCTGATAATTCTAAAATGTGTTCAATACTCATTTTTTTTTTTTTTTTTTTGAGACAGTGTCTCACTCTGTCACCCTGGCTGGAGTGCAGTGGCATGATCTTGGTTCACTGCAACCTTTGCCCCGGGTTCAAGCGATTCTTGTGCCTCAGCCTCCTGAATAGCTGGGACTACAGGCATGTGCCACTATGCCCAGGTAATTTTGTATTTTTAGTAGAGATGGGGTTTCACCATGTTGGCCAGGCTGGTCTCGAACTCCTGACGTCCAGTGATCCACCTGCCTTGGCTTCCCAAAGTGCTGGGATTACAGGCATGAACCACCACACCTGGCCTGATATTGTGTTTATTCATATTATTAATCATTTTAACCTTAAGATAGTAAAATATAAGACTATTTAGAGGAAACTATAAGCCATTCTCTTGATTCTACACATAGTAATACTTAATCATCCATTGTTGTAGATCCTTTGCGAGTCCTTCAAAAAACAGGATATCATATATTTTGAAAATTGAAGATTTTATAAGCAATTATCAAGATTTTTCTCTGCAAACCCTATTCTAAATTTGAATAAAATTATTCTGTTTTATGTGTTAGGTAAGATTAGAAAATAAAAATCTGCTTCATAACAATATATTGCAAAATTTTATACAATATTAGATTTTGCCTCATTGAATTTATTTCTGCTTTCTTTGTACTACTTAATTTTGTAAGTGACTTATTCGAGAACTAATTCATTCATATCTTAAATGCAATGAGGAATCTCATACTGATTTCCAGAGGATTAAACAGATTTTTGGAGGAATATTTATGTTAAAATTACCTGGTAATTTTGGAAATGCTACAGTAAAGCTGCACAATATTTTAAAGTTTATAGCTTATTTTTGAGCTAATATTTTTGTTTGCTATATTTTTAATTTGGGGGATGTTGCCTTGGAACAGAATTTATATGTAAGTTAAGCATGTAGTTGAGCATGCTTTTTGTATTATACAAAAATACATATCAAAGATAATATCCAAATCCAATAATCTACAGTTTTTAAGCTTCAAATTGTATTAGTTTGTTCAGTATATGAAATTGAAGTTTAGTTCATTTCATTTTCTTTTTCTAATAACAGAATGTCTATTAAATATAGAAAAAATACTGAAGGGAATTAAAAGCATGAAAATGACAAACAGTTGTACAACATACCAGGCCTATAGTCTTTTAAAGAAATTGCACGTTAAACATTTCATAGAATTTCATTAAAGTGAAAAGTTTTTTTAAAGTCTTATCTAGAACAAATGATTTTTTGGTAGAGTTTTATATCAAGAGCACAGCTGTTCTAATGGAAATAATTATTGGTTCTTGAAAGAATTAAGGCTGGCTGGGCACGGTGGCTCACGCCTGTAATCCCAGCAGTTTGCAGGCAGATCACCTGAGGTCAGAAGTTTGAGACCAGCCTCATCAACATGGTGAAACCCCATCTCTACTAAAAATACAAAAAATAGCTGGGGGTGGTGGTGTGCGCCTATAGTCCCAGCTACTTGGGAGTCTGAGGCAGGGGAATCTCTTGAGCCCGAGAGGTTACAGTGAGCCAAGATTGTGCCATTGCACTCTGGCCTGGGCAACAAGAGAGAAGCTCTGTCGCCAAAAAAAAAAAAAAAAAAAAAAAAAAAAGATTTAGGGCTGTAGATTAGCAATACTTTTATTTGTCAGCCTTAAGCTTGAACTCTTAGCATTTTAGACTTTGTAGTGCAACCACAGAAACTTAGTAAATATTTATTATGTACCATACATTGCTTTAAACATTTTCTGTATAAGATCTTTTTTAATCCTTACAAAAACCTTGTGAATTACGTGCCATTACTAGCCTAATTTTTTAAATGATGATGTAACTGTCTCACATCATCTCATAAACAGCCACACCAGAATTAAAACCGAAGTCTAGCCCAGAGCACATGAACTTTACCCATCACTTTGCTATAACCTTACTAAATGAGAAATACTCTAAATCATGTTAATTAGTACACTCTTTCTTTCTGTGACTAGGTGTGAATTACCCTTTAACATTTCTATTTTCATTACATTACTATGCATCATTTTGCAAAAGATGCAAGCAGCTAATAAGTTATATACAAAATAAACTAGAGAGGACACCCCTTATAACCCATTCCCTGCTTACACTACCTGTTTCATTATTAACAATTCGGATGTGTCTTTTCAGTAGTGTTCACTGCTTACAGTGCTCCTTGTGTGACTGCATATAGAATCAAATACTTATTTTTTTACATATACATTTGGATAAGTCTGTTATTATGACTTGCTTTTTCACTAAAGTTCTTGAGATCTTTTCATTAATTATTTTTAAATCCTTTATTTTTAATTCAGTATTTGAACTACTGCATATTTCATGCAATTGATGTACCATAAACTGTTTAAGGAGTTCCCTTAGATGGTAATATTTGGGTTTCTTCCATTTGTTTTCTATTACAAATAATGTTTCAGTGAACACTCTTGAGCTTTTTCTTGTGATAGAAACCTAGAGATGAATTGAGAATAGGTATTTTTCACTTTGAAAATATTTGAATAATATTTCCTGATTTGCTTTCAAAGAGTATGTATATCTACTTATATCTATTTCTGTATCTATATCTGTATATCTCTATTTCTATCTGTCCATCCATCCATCCATCCATCCATCCACATTCTTCCATCCATCCATCCCTCCATTTACCTCTCTCTTCCAGTTTTGTCAATATTTTAAAATTTTTGTTTATCTGATTTGTAATAAAATGTTTTTGTGTATTTTAATTGTTTAATTGGTTATTAATGAGGCTGAGTTTCTTATCACTAATTTCAGTTATTTTTTTCCAGATAATTTCTAGTTTTCTGTATACTGCTCCACTTATTTCTTTACAGTTCTCATATTGATTTTCCAAAATTTCATACTTAACCATGGGTTGATTTAGTAATTCATCAGTTTTATTTAGATTATTATATAGACAGTCATATTGCTACATAATAAAAGTTTTTTTTCTTTTCTTCCCCAAAGCTTATACCTTGTATTTCTTTTCTTGTCCTAGTACATGAACTATGAGTTCCGTAACAGCATTATTGGACTAATGAGAGTGAACATTCTTCCTTTTGTCTTTAAGTGGAATATTTTAAAGATTTTAACATTAAGTATTTTTTTCACATATCTCTATGGTAGATAATGTGTAAGTTAAAGAACTTTCTTTTTCTAACACCCTGATTTTTTAGCAAGAATAAAAATGGAATATTAATAAAAAGATTTTGGGGGACATTTATTGAAATGATTAGGCCATTTTTGCCATCATCTGTTAATTTACAGGATTACATTACAAGTTGAAAAAAATAAAATATTAATCATAGTTGTTTATTTAGTATCTTCCAGGCATTGCTCTGAATGGTTTTCTTTTTGTTTTAATTGATTTCAGTTTCTCAAACCTATAAAAGCAGACTCAGAGAAGTTATTTAAATTGTTGATGTTCACACTTAATTTATGGAGGAACTGGGCTATTCTAAGGTGAAATATCTATATCTTCCTAAAACAACTATTCCTTGGTCATGTTATACTATTTTTGAAAATGTCTGTCTGATTTGACTTATCAATATTTTATATAGGATTTTGCTTATGGTCATAGGTGAAATCAGCTTATTTTCTGTCTTTTTTCTTGGCCTGTTTTAGTAGTTGAATAACTTTTTACTATTTCTTGTGATGTAATGAATATACACATTAATTTTACATTCAGAAAAGTAATGTTGATGCTACTGCAAACTATCATCCATTAATATTTACTCTGAAAAAAGAGCTGTTGAAGTACTGGAAGCAGAGGTAGCCAGAATCAGATTGACCAGTTAGCTGGAAACTGCAGTAGTCCATATACTAGATGAAAAAGTCCCTACAAGCAGTGGCAGTGTAAAATGAAAGGAGAAAGGGGTGGCAAAGACAGTTATTCATGTAATAGAATTAACATTAATTCATTAAACACTTAATGAATTCCTACTATGTATTAAGCATTAGTCACTGTCACTGTCTGCATGAAGCTTTAAGTTTAATGGAGAGTTTGACAAATAAATAATTACTATGAAATGCAAAACTCTTTTTGATAATTTTATGTAAATTTTATAGCATCCTAAAGGGATTTACAGAGAAGAAACTATTAAATTTAACCTTAAAAGATGACTGGAAATTTTCTAGAAAGGAGATTTCAAGGAAGAGACATTCCCAGCAGAAACAAATAGGAAGTGTCTGTAAACTGGAAAAATGGAAAGTGTATGATTAGTAACATTCTCTACTTAAAATATTTCAATCTTCTTCATTTTATACGGAATGATCTAAGATGAACTTAGGTTATTCTGGAATGAGAATGATACGAGTCATTGTTAAGAGCCTTGTATCAAAAGAAAAAATATTGATAGAAGAAAACATTGGAAGTATAGGAAGATTAGTTTATGGAGGCTCCTTATGGAATAGTTGAAATGTAAATAACTATGACTGTGATGTATCTGGAAATTTCTGAAAAAGGAGGAATATGATAGGCTGTAGGTATTACAAATAACAAGTTCCTATGGCTTTAATTTATTTAAATTTACTTTTATTTTTTGTTCAATAATAGAATTCTAGTCTCTTAGCAATCTGGGAAATTGAGATTAGATTAAAACATACATAAAAGATGTGAGATAATACATTTCTTGGAACTAATAGTCTGAAAAATTTAAAGTAAAATAAAATAGTACATGGATTTGTTTAAAGTCTAAAAATGCAGATACTCTATTTTCCTTTCCATTTAGGAATCTACTTATGACTTTGAATGAGAGATCAGCTATGGTGTCATTACTTTCCTGCTTCACGGAACTTAATGAGCTTTTAAAAGTAATTTTAGCAATTGGCAAAGCCATATAATGTTAAATAGTACCCTCTGTATATTTCCACACAATTTGTTTGGCTGCTTTTCTCTGAAGAATCTAAACATTTATTCTAGTGCCAATACTTGAATTTCATAGGGAAATACTTCTACAATCCTTTGGGTTGAAGTTTCTGCTTGCTACGAGGAGCATTCCCCTAACCAAAGCAGATGCTGGCAGTTGAAGATGTAGGTAGCTGAGCAAACTGGCAGTGGTGGCAGTGCCTCTTTTAAGTATGTTGCTGGATCAAAGCCAGTGTCGGGGGACAGAGCCCAGAATCATTACTCTTGATTACATTGAGGTTGCTAATGCGATGGCTTCACCCTTCTTGAATTTTGAAATTTTATGAGGAAACAGTGATCCTTTTATTTTTTTTCCTCACTCCGTATGAAACAGTTTTGTGGACGTTTTATATACAAATTCATATGTTGCAAATAGAAAATTTTTTGCATATGATTTTAAAAGAAACTTTATAGTCTCTGTGTCAGCTAAGATTATTTTCACCCATATCCTCTCCATTCTACTAGTTAAGAAAAAAAGAGAAATTATTGTATTAAAACGTCCATTCTTTTCCAGTAGAAACCTTGTTCATCACACCTTGCTAATATACCAATTTGACTACTCTGCTTGCTTCCCTCAAAGAGTCATCTATTTTTTATTCATTTAATATTTATCTGGGCAACTATTTTATCTCAGTGCAAAGATAAGTGCTTTTGACTTCTGGTGAAAAACACTTTCTCTTGGGCTGTTTACATTCTGGAGAAAAGAGGCTGAAAACAAGTAAACAGACAAATATAATTTGTCTATTGCATGGTTGTGAGTGTCTGAAGAAACAATGGGAACCTGATGTGAAGGACAGAAAGCAGGGAAAAGTGATGAATTTATGTAGTATGGTTAAGAATTCCTCTGTGAGGTGGTGACATTTGACCTGGTGCTGAAAGGAATGAGAAAAGATACAAAGGCATGGAGAGAAAGCATGGTAGGGAGAGACAATAGCAGACACTGTTAGGAACAGCTTTTCTAGCCACCAAGCATACAAAAAAAAAGCTCTACATCACTAATCATCAGAGAAATGCAAATCAAAACCACAATGAGATACCATCTCACAGCGGTCAGAATGGATATTTAAAAAGTCAAAAATCAACCAGGCATGGTGGCTCATGCCTGTAATCCTACCGCTTTGGGAGGCTAAGGTGGAAAGATTGCTTGAGCCCAGGAGTTTCAGACGAGCCTGAGCAACATGGTGAGGCCCTGTCACTACAAAAAAAAAAAGAAAAAGTTTAAAACCAGTGGATGCTGGCAGGGCTGTGGAGGAAAGGGGCCACTTATACATTATTGGTGGGAATGGTAATTAGTTCCATAATTGCCCTTGTGGAAAGCAGTTTGGAGATTTCTCAAAGAACTTAAAACAGAACTACCATTCAACCCAGCCATCCCATTACTGGATATATATACCCAAAGGAAAATAAATCATTCTGCCAAAGAGACAAATACACTTGTATGTTCGTTGCAGTGCTATTCACAATAGCAAAGACGTGGCATCAACCTAGTTGCCCATCAACAGTGGATTGGATAGAGAAATGTGATACACACCTGCCATGAAATACTTCACAGCCATATAAAAGAACACATAATTGTCTTTTGCAGCAACATGGATGCAACTAGAGGTCAGTATCCTAGGAGAATTAATGCAGGAACAGAAGTCCAAATACCACATCCTCTCATTGATATAAGTGGGAGGTGAACATTGGGTGCACATGGTTATAAAGATTGAAATAATAGACAAAGATTACTAGAGTTGAGATAGAGAGGTGGTCAAGGACTGAAAAACCACCTATTGGGTATTATGTTCACTACCTGGGTGATGGAATGATTTGTACCCTAGACTGCAGCATTACACAATATACCCATTTAACAAACCTGCATATATACTCCCCAAATCTAGAACAAAAGTTGACGTTATATTAGAATAAAAGGAACTGCTTTTCAGCATTACACAATATACCCATTTAACAAACCTGCATATATACTCCCCAAATCTAGAACAAAAGTTGACATTATATTAGAATAAAAGGAACTGCTTTTCAATGACAGTGTCAAATACTACGGACGACACAAGTTCAAGATCAAAATTTCATTCTGCTCCCCAAAGTGAAAGTGAGTATATGGGCCTATCTATCTGTCTAGGAGGAGAGTTGGCTTTGGTATTATTTGCCATTTGGTTCCTCTTCCCTTTTGAGGCTCTCAGTGCTAACGTTTCCCCATTCACTGGCTAAGAGAGTAGGGAGTAAAGAGGCCCCCTGTCAGAATGATAGAGAACATCATGAGGGAGAATTGGTCAATCAGGAATGTGTTATTTCCGCTGGGTTTCCTAGCTTTATGCCCTCCCTGAATGTCTCTACTGAAGAGGAAAGACATTGTGATGAACACAACAGAGTCTCTTGCATTAATCCTATTGTCTGCCCATTCATTCCATAAACTTTCCCTTCTGTCCCATCAGAAAACTGAACACAGGGAACAAGACCAGCTTGGATGGCAATTAGAAACCTTTTCCCACAGTCCTGACAGAGATGTTTTCTTTAGGTGGAAAGTATATACACTATGCTTGAATTTATCCAAGGTGATTTCCATGTGCTTTTTGAAAAATCTAGCAGGAGGAATCTGATTGGGAGGGTCAAGAATAAGATTCTAATTCTAGCCCTGGCATTAACATAAAAGAAGTATATTATGCACTTCTTAGATAGCAGTTTTATTACAGAAATAAGAAAAACCAAATTAATTTCTCATTTTAGCGGCATTTAGCGTGGTGCAGTTTGGTATCCCAGAGCAAGAAACTATATACAGAGTGGAGGTCTTTAAACAAAACTTTTTGACCATTTATCTTAACCAGTCAGGGCTTTTACCTTTATATCCGCAGGTGGACAACAATGCAGGGACTCTATAAATAGGTCCTTAATCATGCTATGAACTTCTTGAGCTAGATCCATAGTTCTGAATTGATTTGCCCTATCTTTGACATTTGCTATGTTCTCGTCTCCTGCTGCAGTGCCCTAGCCAGAGCCCTGCAATCTTTCTGCCAAACTTTTTTTTCCTTTTGACACAGGTCTCTATCACGCAGGCTGGAGTGCAATGACGTGATCTCTGCTCACTGCAGCCTCTGCCTCCTGGGTTCAAGTGATTCTTGTGTCCCAGCCTCCTGAGTAGCTGGCATGAGCCACCATGCCCAGCTATTTTTTTTTTTCTTCATAGAGACAGGGTTTTGCCATGTTGGCCAGGCTGGTCTTGAACTCCTGGCCTCAAGCAATCTGTTCACCTCGGCCTCCCAAAGTGCTGGGATTACAGGCGTGAGCCTCAGGGCCCTGCCTTCCCCCAACTTTTTTGAATCATTATTCCTTTGGGCTACTTGTTTGGTTCTTGGCTTCAGCTTTGTTCTTAGACACTGGCTATTGATCCTCCTTAGATCTATAGTCTGAAGAACCCGGCTGGAGAATCAGACCCAGTCCATCCATTAACTCCAAGCCTAGGTCCTAGAATTTAGTATGTCTAGTGCTGCCTGACCACCACCTGGTCAGAAAGTATTTATCCAAAACATAGGTAAGATGTTTATTAATCATTACTACTTATTTTGCCCTTAGTTGCTGATTTGCTTTTCTTTTAATAGGGTCAAGATAAAAAATCTCACCTTGCCCTTTACAGTACATGTACTTTTGTTCACTCCTTTCATTCTAGTTAAATCTAAGGATAAAGACAGACAGCGGGGCGTGGTGGCTCACGCCTGTAATCCCAGCACTTTGGGAGGCCAAGGTGGGTGGATCACAAGGTCAGGAGATCGAGACCATCCTGGCTAACACAGTGAAACCCCATTTCTACTAAAAACTACAAAAAATTAGCCGGAAGTGGTGGCAGGTGTCTGTAGTCCCAGCTACTGGGGAGGCTGAGGCAGGAGAATAGCATGAACCTGGGAGGCGGAGCTTGCAGTGAGCAGAGATGGCGCCACTGCACTCCAGCTGGGCAACAGAGCGAGACTCCGTCTCAAAAAAAAAAAAAAATAAAATAAAAAAGACAAACAAAACTATGGTAGTCAGATGACCATATATAACTAAGTCAGCTGCATAAATTATAAAAGAGACTATTTTATGTGTTCTTTTGGTAGGCATTAGAAATTGGATGCCTGTGGACACTTAATTTCTTTTCTGAAATTTTTATAACTTAGACATTTCAAAGTGATAATAATCATTGAAAAATTAGCAATGTAGAAGTATATGTAAAGAGTAAGTCTTATTTTAGGGGGTTGCCTGACAATTCATATGACAATTATACCAGTATTTCTTTTGCACCTAGCAGAACTTTCTGACAGTTTTGTGCCTAAATAAAAAGGTTTTTAGTAGGGTAATGAATGCCTATTGCAGGAAGTATTTGAGAGAATTACCATGATAATTTTTCATGTGTAATGTATAAAGGGGGCTTCCATTTATTAAGAACTGGACTAAAAGACCATGATGTTTTCTTCTGCAGTTTCTGGAAGTATTTGAAAATATTATTTATTACTTGCATTAATTGGAGAAATAATCTCAGTTCAAGGTTCACTTACAAGATGTCCAAAGGTGATATAAATGCCTATGAGGCCACTATTTCCCTGATATGATCAAGAGACATGAGAGGATAAACCAGAGCTTTGGGAAAATACATGTAGGGTAGTTGAAAAGACAGTTCTGCAGACAGCAGGAGATGCACTGAAGGGCCTTTTTTCCTCCATTACTGCAGGTAACCTAAAACAGGTAATGTGAATTCTAATGGATTGCATGTGCTCAAGTCCTTTTGTATTTCCTGAATAGTGATAAAGGAGTCCATTCAGCCTCTCTTCTACAGAAGGAACATTTTGAGAGAGAATATAAGGGTTGTCAGGCCTGTGGGAGGCTGCTGAATCACATATGATTCACAGATCTAGCCTCAGAAATCTTTAGACTTTAACGTTACAATACAGGGTGGTCCATTTTAAAACTGCTTGTTGAAATCTACATTGGGATGTGCTCTAAATGGAGCACTAGGAACAGTGACAGAATGACTAATAATGAAAAAAAATTGGGAGACCGCAACAATTCATTTGGAATGTTGATGTTTAATTCATGTTACTGGCTGCTTCATGATTCTTTTATATTTCATAAAGATGGTGAGTTACATGGGCGTGCCGTCTTACAGCAGGGCCTTCAAGCTAAAATACCATTCTCTTTTCACCGGGGCTTGTTAAATGCTTCCTACCTGTATCTAAGATGATTGAATATGATTCAGTTTTCAAGTCTTTGCTTCTAATTATGGAATAATTATTTGAAATATGAAAGATATAAACATCAACACAAATTAGGCTTTTTATGAGATCAACTTTTGTGTTTTAAAGTGTTTATTTCACATTTTATGTTAATAATTTAAATTCCAGTAACCATCTTGACATTTGCTACCCCATAAGAGAAAATATAGCTAACACTATGATTTTTTTCTTTTGTTAGTATTAGCAAATTATATATTAAATATTTAACTAGAAAAATAATGTTTAAAAAAGCCTTCTCCAATAACTGTACATACATTAATCATGTCTTAAAGCATGTTTTTAATCTACTGAGAGTATGATATGCAAGCTTCTATTGGATTTAGTTATACAAAGTGCTTTTTCTCCCTAATATTTTAATATTTAAAAAAATTTAATTGCCTAGATTTTGACCTGCTTTTCAACATATAATACATAAAAGATCATAATTATATAATATTTTGTTAAACATTAGCAAATGTTTCATAATTTGAAACATTTAACAATTCAAATTAAAAAATAGTTGGAAGCATGACCAAGAAATTAAAAATGATTTCTTTTTCT
Organism: Pongo abelii; assembly: GCF_028885655.2. Taxonomy (NCBI): domain Eukaryota; kingdom Metazoa; phylum Chordata; class Mammalia; order Primates; family Hominidae; genus Pongo; species Pongo abelii. Next base: position 94,172,059 of record NC_071991.2, read on the forward strand.
GTATTACTTGGACATTTATATAAACTTTGCACTAATGGTTCACAGTTTTTGAAAGGGGTTATTGGATAGTGCTAAAAATTGTAACTTTTTTGCCATTTGATAAACATTATTTTTAAACACAATTCTCATTGCTATTTTTACTGCATTAATGGGGAAAAACAGTTTGATAAAAAATGTAGTTTAGGTTTTCATTTATATTGAGCAGGTTAGGAAAGGGAGCTAGCTCTAATTCCTACCTAAGAAACAATCTTGTGTTTAGAATGTTTATTGTGCTCAGACCAGCAGAGGGGAACATAAGGGCAATGTATATGCTGCTCAGGCAAAAAGAGTCAAAGAGAACCATGTTCTGTGAAGACAAAAAGGTTGAAAGCAATTAAATTGCAATATATTTTCTGAGCTAGAAAGATGTTTACCATCTCATATTTGAAGGCTTCATTCCTGTTTCTCTAGAATCATTTACTTAATGTTAAAAAAATAAAAAAGTTGAAGATGGACTAACTTGGCAATATTCTTTTCTGATGGTTTTCAGAAAGAGAGTTATTGTCTTTCTAATTTGCAAGTTAATATATTTGCTTTGACAGCTTTTTGATTGTTAAATAAACCCTGTCTTAGAAGAGCTGTCAGCAAATTACACTATGGGCTATATTTAAAAGAAGTGCCACATGAGTCAATTTGGGTCCTGGTTTTATATTCATACGTTTGTTTGTATATCTGAACCTGCATCATAAAAACAATGAAGGCCAGCTGAAATAGTCATATTTTCTATGCATATTGAAGGACTTAATGTTCCTTTTAGAATATTTTATGTTTATAAACATATCAGGGCTGTCTCTACACCTAACCTGCTATTGTATGTCAAGTCTGTTTGCATGTTATGAATAATATCAGAATCAGTTGCTGTGGACCTAATGCATAACACTGAGGATGTCTTGTTATGTTAATGAAAGTAGTACAACTTCTAGTTGTAAGTAAAATAAATGGTACTTGTTTAATTTGAAAATACTGATGAAAACTTAAAAATTTAATGTGAGGAAAAATTATAGCGTTTAAGTAATTATTAATATGCATGTATTTCCACTGAGATGTCTTAAGGAAGAACCTACTTAGGTATTCTTGTTTTTAAATCTTTATTTTCTAACTGTAACAGCCTTTTTTCTTGCCATGTAAAGAAAGACTTCTGCAAATGTTATTTTCTTTCTATCAATGAAACAGACTTTGAAGCTAGGGCTATGACAGTCTATAAACTAGAAAAAAAGAGGTATCTCCAAGTTCTGATGAGAGGAGAGTTGAGGGCTACTATCTGGTGGTTTAACAATGAAAACCAAGCCATGAATCAGATCATGGCACCAGTTAGCATTTATTAATGGAGTTATACGTTATTGGCTTCTCAGGGCAAACTGCTGTGCCAGTTACTAATTTTGTGTCCTTCAGTAAGTAACTTAACTGCTCTATGCCTCAGTCTCCTCATCTGTAAAGTAGGACTAATAACGATATCTACCTCAATAGATTTTTGTGAGAATTAAAGAGTATGTTCACATAACATGTTTAGAACAGTTCCTGACATATAGGTGCTCAATAGATATTACCTGTTGTCTTTTAAGTAGCCACTGTATGCTCAGAACTGTGCTAGATAGTTTCAGAACATGATAAGCTATGGCCCATCCATTCAAGGAAATTAAATATTGTTGGAGAAATAACACTGATATAAAACAGTATGTCTGTATGTGTAACATTTTGTAGGACAGGCTGTACATATTTTAGATATTTAGAAAAAAGAAAAAATTATGAGTGTTTGAGGACTTGAATTGGCCAGAAGAGGGACCTGAAGCCCAGACTTGGGTGATTTTCAGGAGCTGAAGATGATTAGAGAGGTGATTTCAGTTTAGTAGAAAGAAAACATATTTAAAGAGCATGACAAAACTGACATATTTGTAAAAACAGTTCAACGGGCTAGACTGGAGATACTGATCTATATGGGGAAGTGGATTCGCCATTTAGGTTAGAATCCAAAATGTAATAAGCATTGGAGGATTTTATAGTATTGGAAATATTATGAATGATCAGCTAATAATTCATAGAAATAAAATAAGGAAATTTTTACCATGACATTAAGTAATGTCATGGTAATTAAATAATAATTAAATACATGCTTGAATTAGGCTAAAGTAAATTTTGCGAACAATTTGCAATGACTGAGAAAAATCACAGATAAACAATAAAGGGAAAGATCTTCAATAAAATGAATGGAGATTTTGTAATGAGCAATTAGAATTTTAGCTCATTTGGTTCATAGAAACACCAGCAGCAGATTGTGTGGCCATGTGGGACACCTCAGCTGGCATCAGGCTACCCGGGACTATGCTAGAGGACGTAACTAATTGTGATGTGGAAGGATAAAAAACAAAGCCCTCAAGGCTTCAGGGAACAAATCTCATGTATGAGAACCCTCCCCCCAGCTAATCCATGGAACTACATTACTATCAACCCCAAAGTATAATTTTTATTTGTTGTCTTGGAAGCTGGAAGCAAATTGCTGCAGCTGAGGAAGAAAATAAAGAAAAGATGAAAAAAAATACTTGGATAAAACAAAAATCAGTCCAAGATAGTGGAAAAGAAGATCTCATGAAAATAAATTTAGATCTCATGAAAAGAAGATCTTATGAACAAAAGTAGATCTCATGGCCTTTGAGATCTATGAATATGAAATTTGTAATGTGGATTAACTACACACTCACACAGATGCGCGCACACACACACGAGCAGAAAAAAAAAAAAACAAAACAGAAAATGAAGGCAGAGAAACATGAACAGCTTAGGAATCAGAGTTTAGTGATAGTCTTTTTTCCTACTCTCAAGTACTTTACCTTTCCACTGATTAGCATGAGCACATCCTTTTCTGCATTTCTTACAGGATTACTCTAGTCAAAAATGGAATACTAAAGCATTTCACAAGTTGAAACAGCTTTCTAAAAACAGAGCAGCAGTGTTATTGAAAATGGTTGAAATTGAGAATAATTTCAGGAACTAACTAACATTCCTGGCATGACACCCATCTCACAAACAATCCTATGATTTAATGTAGATAACAAGCACTCCCTTTATACCAAAAAAATTAATTGTATATTTGTCCATGTTATAAGAAATGCATATTTAGCGAAATTTCATGTCTAGGTTATCTGAATCTTTGGCTTACTTATGTTATTTTTACCCAACTACAGGAACACTGTGGGTGGTTTATTATATAACAAAAATAGGAACAGTTTGGCATTGGTAGAGTATTTATAGCAAGTGGAACACTAGACTTTTGAAATATATGAACTTATTACTTCAGATTTATGATAAGCTATTTATGCATCAACACAATTGAAGCGGTCAGTTTGTTAGATCTTTTGATATTTAAATTTTTCCCCAGCTCCACAGGGCATAACTATGTCTCTTATTTGCGTAGGTTAAAAATAAACGATTTCTTAAAAACAGTGGCAAAAAGCAGAGAACTGCCTTAGGATAGGGCTCCGAGTGGTACAGACATCTCACTTTCCCACTACCTCTCCTATAAATCCCTTACTGTAACAAGCCTTCTTTTTTTTTTTATTATTTAAGTTTTAGGGTACCTGTGCACAATGTGCAGGTTTGTTACATATGTATACATGTGCCATGTTGGTGTGCTGCACCCATTAACTGGTCATTTAGCCTTAGGTATATCTCCTAATTATCCCTCCCCGCTCCCCCCACCCCACAACAAGCCCTCTTCCTTTCCATTTTCTCTGTGGTATAGTTCCCATTCCCTCTTTGTCTCTGTGACAATTGCTAGTGGAATAAATTGGGAAGGGCATGAAAGAAAAGGTCTGTTTCGACATTCTTTCCTTACAAATCTGTTTACACACATTATTGTTTTTTCCAGAGGACTTATCCACATCAAATATAGGAAGGAAAGACAGTTTAATCTTGGATAGGACCTGTTATAACAATTCTTGGCTATCATTTTGGCTGCATTGTTCCAACCAGGCAAATTCTCTCTTTAGCTTAGGATTTAAAACAATTAAATAGATAACTATGCACACTTGACACTTTGTACTCAACTGTTATACTTTTACAGTAGACTACACAAAGTGTAATTTGTGCTTTTCTGAATTTGTTGTTTTGCACATGCACACAAAATGAAATGGATCACCTTATTTTTTTCGTTTTGGAAATAAAGAGTTTACTGAACTATGCACTGCACTACTCTTTTGAAAGCCACATTACAGACAAATCCAACCTCAAAAGGAACAATATTAATTGAATGGCAAGTTTTTTCTCTCATGCTTAATGAAAATCTGCATATTCTATATGTTTGCTTTTAGAATTTGGGCTGTTTCTGTACAATACAGTGAAGTAGAGGATATAAAAGATTTTTTTCAATTATTCAATAAAATATTTGCCTCAATTTTAAGAGATATTTTAGTGACTGCTTCAAATTTTATTGAATTTGTAGACACCAAACATTTAGAAACCTTGTACTGCTAGTCAACTCTGTAATGAGTTATTGTAGGGACAGAGAAGGATTGTAAGACATTTTTTTCTATGACAATTAATACACATAAAATATTTGGAATTTTAAGGCATGTACTCTAGAGGTTTAATCATTTCTTTAAAGTATTAAGTCTAAATTTTGATAATCTGCTACTTGTTGAAAAGTGGATGCTATTTACAGATGCATGGGTCCAGCAGTTCATTTTTTTTTTCTGATGTGGATTACAGAGAGAAGATATGCATTCAAGCATTAAATAAAGATACCTATTTTTTTTTTAAAATGGTAGTGCAATTGCATTTCATTTCAATTTACTTTTCTATTCAATAAATACTTATGTGTCTACTATATTCAAAGCACTGTCATAAAAACTTTGGAAATGCATTGATAAACGAGAATAAATGTATGTTCATCTAATTATGAAAGTATAAGGAAATAAGCGCACAGCACAATTAAAGGACTTTTGAAGTTTAGTGGAGAGACAAGAATATTTTTAGTTTGGGAAGTTGTGAAAGGTGATATTAGAATATTAGTGTGATTTGTCCATTCACGATGGAAGTGTGAGATTAATTCCAGGTAGAGGTTATATACAGAGCAAAGGCAGAATGTGGAAAAGGACAGTCAACATGCATGGAAATATGTGAGGTTGGTTGGATTAAAAGGTCTTTGAAAGGAAAAAGCTAGCAGGGCTGTGTTGTTTACCTTTTCTAAATTTTCTTCATCTCTTAGTTTTTCTCATCAGTGAAAGATGAACACTAGTTTTTATGATGACTAAATGAGAGAATGCATATTAAATACTTTAGGATAGAGATGGTATAAAATAAGGTCTCAATGCATTTGGCTATTAGCTCTGTGTTGGAAAAATGCTGAGATACTATTATGAAACAAAGGACTGGAGGGGGAATAAGATGAAGAAATTGATGGTATCGACCCTGATGACTGGGGAGATGATTTTCCAACAACGAGAAGGGACATAGAGGGTTTATAGTATGGGCAGGGGGGAAGATACTGAGTTCAATTTTATGCATATTTGAAAGGAATGGTAGGACATCTAGATGAGATGATCAAATGGTAGTTAAGGTAGAACTGGAGCTCAGATTTAGAGATTATATATGGAGATTTTGAAGGAGTAGAAAAAAAGAGAAGTAAGGAAGGAGAATGGCAGGTAAAATCAAAGACAGATGCTGAGAAATGACTATATTTGGCTTTGGGAAAATGAAAAGGAGTCAGATAATAATAATATAAAAGAAGAGAGACCAGGGAATACGGTTATAGGAGCCATAGGAACACGGGTTTCAAGAGGGCAGTGGAGCAGTGGTGAACACTGGGTAGGAAAAGGATAAGAAATAGTCCTGTTGCATATGTACCTTGACTGCATACGGAAACTCTGGAGCTTCTCATTGTTTTCTTTCACAAGTACCATCCATTGTTCTTACTCTTCTGACTAGCTATTATGTTCAAGTCCTGTCTTTATAACACTGAAACTTCTGTTACTATCCGAGACTTGAAGCCAGGGAATATACATTTCTAACAAGCAGTGTTAAGTGTGTTCTTGCCACTGCATATTTGAAAAATTCCGTGTATTTTCTCATGGAACCAATGTACCTATTAGTCAAGGTCTATTATACCTGTACAACCAGATATACATGAGTTGCCATGCACTTTCTTGAGCTGGCCAAAGATAATATATGTATTTATTTCCAAGAGAAAGATTTTCAAACTATTAAACTTTCTTAGAGCAATTTGATTTCACAATGATTTTAGGACTTTGTTCTTTTAAAAATGCATGTGTCAGGTGATTTAAAGTGCAATGTGTATACTCAGCCCTCCTCATTTAGTCTCTGCAGCATATTCATAAGTTATCAGGCAAAAAATGCAAAAAATAAAAATTTGAAATCTGGTAATAGGGTATTTTCACAGTTTCTTATAAATATTATGATAAAATTCTTGGTTCCATAGAAAAAGGGTTAAAGAGATAAGCCTTGTTTATGAATACAGTATAATGACATTTTAACAAATATTTTAGTAGTCCTTGTTAATTTAGAATGTGTGGAGATCTTGAAATTGTCAGGACCTTCAACTTGCCTTTCCTTGTTTTTCTTTCTCACCTGCTGGTATCTGCCCTACATTCATCTGAATGTCTTTTTCCTCTGAACCTGCTCTCTTCAGACTAGTACTAGTAAGAATTTCACACAGCCATACTGACTAGTACCAATGGAAACTGATGACCTCTGGTATAGTGCCAAGTCCTTAAATACTCTCCAGCTATTCTTTTTAAGCCTCCAATTTTTCTTTTCAACTACCTGCCTTAATACCTACTTCTTGTCCCTTAACAGATAACTGGTCCTCCTTCATTACAAAGGAAATAGAGAGCAGTAAGTAAAATGGTCTCAACTTTTGTTCTAGTTATTCCAGTTATTTCTATTTACCTCAAATCTACATTCTCTTTCCATTCTCCAGAGAAGAAGTATCCTCTCTTCTAGCCATGGATTAGATTTCTGTTTGGTTCTACTTACTTCTTAATTCATCCCCCACTTCCACATTCTCATGTTGGAATAGAGGGGTAAACTAGAAAAAATATCTGGAGCCTTTTAAAGGACAGTTGTAGGGGAGAAAAGATTTCTTACCTATTGCAAGATTCACAGCTGAGATTTCCTGTAAAATGAAAGACAGATAACAAGAGAAAAGCATATTAATTAAGTTTTATGTGACACAGGAGCCTTCAGAAAATGACCCAAAGACCTATGGAAAACTATATGTTTTTATAGACAGTATTGCAGAAGTATGACTGGAAGATGAAGGGGTATGATCTACTAATAAAGTAGGGGAACTCAGCAAGACTTGTTTATTCAGTACTTCTTGGAGTCTCTGTGTGATGTTCCTTCCCTTTGTTATAGGGCAGGACACTCGCCACATGAGAGTCTTCAGTGGAGAAGGGAGAGAGAAGGTCAGACAGTGACCTTCCTAGGCTTTATTGTCTGCTTGGTGGGAGAAGGTCAGAAAGACCTTCCTGCTTTTGCTGTTTTCTTAAATGCCAAGGTGCCCTATTTGGGGGTGGCATTTCCTGTACCCCATCATTGTCAATAAATTACATGTTCTCTCCTGAATCTTTGATATTTCCTTCTCTACTTGCCTTTCTCTTTTTGCATAGAAATAGGCTCACTTCTATTGAAAACCAAAAGGAGCACTGATTACTCATTCTCCATGTTTCATTCTCCTCAAAGATAAGGTGGATAAATTTTTCACCTTATTTGATGACTGTATACTTCTTTATTCTCTTTGGAAACTTCTCCCTTCTTTGGCTCTTGTGATACCACTGTTCTTGGATTCCTTTTTGTAGTTACTACTCAGGTTCCTCTATTTGTTCTTTAAATGTACCTTTCCAGAGTTGTCACTACTGTTTATTTCCTTCCTTTCGCTGTACACTCTCCTTTGGGAGTTATACATTGATCTTTAATTTCTATGAAGATTTCTCTTTCAAGAGCTCTAAGTCCATGCCATTCAATTGCCTAGTGTATATTTATGCTTGAGTCTCCCCCAAACACCTCTAGTTGAACCGATAAAAGTGAACCTGTCAATGTCCCTTTAAACTGTTATTTCTCCTATACTTTCTATACCACAATTTCCCATCATCCTCTACCTGAGAAACTCTCTGATCATCCCATATTCTTCCTCTCATTCACTTTCTGTATCCAACAGTGAATGAAATCTTACTGTCCCTCCTTCAGAATTTCTGTTGAGCTAGTTGCTTCTACTTGGCCTCCCCTTCTTTTCCCTTTATCCCTTTCACCACCACTGAATTAGTCTGAGTCCATCTCATTTCTTAACTCTTAACTAGCCTTTCTCTTTGTGATTTCTGTTCTCCCTCTAAGCTACCATCCACTCAGTGTCAGGGAAATTATTTAATCATGTTTATATACATTTACATGATATTTTTACTCTCTGACTTCTCATTTTCTAATATCTCTCCATTATTTTGAGAATATAACCTAAATGTTTCAGAATCGTATTTAAGACCCTTGGCCTGGCCCATCACTCTTCCCTATCACTCCTGCCCTCATTCCATACCTTTTGCTGAACCAAGCTTGGACTCAGTCATTTGAATCTCTTGAAGTTACTGAGCATGTCATGTTTTACATTCTCTTTGCCTTCATTGTTACTTCCTTCCATGTTCAATTTTGTCAGGTTCCACTTGTCTTTCAAATATGACTTCAAGTAGCTACTACTCCAGAAAACCTCTTCTATCAACCTCCTCATACCACTACTTACTAAGCATTGGCTCTCTTCTGCTTTCTCAAACATTTCCTATCATATTCTTGTTGTTTTCTCTCTTCCTCCCAGACCCAGTTTTAAACCCAGCCTGCATCTCCTTCTTTTAGTATCTTTTCCAGCAGTTACTAGTACTTGTTGAATGGATTAACAAAGAACAACAATGAATTCTTCCTAATGGAGTGCTATGTTAGTTTCTTACTACGTGAAAAAGCTGTATCCTCTGTAATTTCCCCCAAATTTTATAGTGTCTTCTGGATAAATTTAATAAAACAGTGCTTAGTGATTACATATTTGTGCTTGACAATTTATCAAGAAAGAGAAAGATTGATAAAAAATTTTTGCTCATATGAGTGTTTTCCCTTGAGTAATTTTTACTTTCATAATGAAAGGGACCTTTCCATATTTTCTATTTTTTATAACCTTTTAATTCCAGGTTGAAAGGCAGAGTGCCTTAGTATTTCAGAAAACCAGGTTATCACCTCATATTTATAAAAAATAATCCTTGCTCCTATAAAGTGTTCCTAACAGCTTGTCAGTGGGATAGGGAAGACTGGATGGTTCTGAATTGCTTTTCAGCCAAAACAGGTTCACCTAAATGAACATTGGAAGTGACAGTGCACTTGTGTCAAGTTAGAATACATGTTTTGGGTCAGTTTAGTGTAAATCAGAATTCAGGGATGAGTTAAGTTCACTTCTTTACATATGTATTCTTTGCCTCTCAGTTTCGAGCTAAAGAGATGTATAACATGTCTTATTATTTGTCAGTGTTGGAAATTATATTTGAGAAGAGATGACTCATTTTCTCTAGGTTCTAGGGCTTGTTCAGCACCTGCTTAGAGAAATGAGATAGTCTCATCTAAATTAGGAAATTACTGTATCAATGGTTTTTGCTCCTACCTGTACCCTACTGTAATTTTTTGTATTTAATATAAAAATGGGGCACAACTATATTTACTAAGAATATTTACTTATAATATTTTTCAAATATAGGCACCAGCTAATAAGTAGCACTAGTTAAAATATTATTATAACAATTTTTCTCTATTTTAACCTTATTCCCTTTTATTTGTTTTTTGTTTCTTGATATTCATTTACCTCTTCCTATCCTGTTCATACAGCGTGGTTCAATAAGTATTCTTCCTTATTTTCATATGTGCTAAAGTATTCCTAGTTTTAATGTATTTCATTTAGTAACTAGTTTGTTTCATATGTAAGTCAAGCCTCTGTGTTTTCCTCTAAGGCATTTCATCCTTTTTTATAACTGGCTTTCCATTTTTTTCTTTCTGTTATCAGCTCATCATTCTTTTAAATGCTCTCTTACATGTCATTTAAATCTCTTTTCCATGTTATATTTTTATTCCTATTTATTTTGTTATATTTAAATTTATCTGAAAAAATATATATTTATACTACTTACATTTATATTTAAAAAAATTTATACTACTGGAATTCTTCCCTAAGGAAGAGAAGACATACACAGTTAAATCTCCATTACTGAAATTATATATAGATATGTAGAGAAAAGTTCAAATTCAAATATAAATCATCTAACATTCTTACTAGCTTACTAATGTTTCTTTACATTTACCTTGGCAAAAAGGAATACACACTTTAGGTCTACAACCTGAGGAAGAATAAGTGAAATATATGGAGGAATACAAGTTAAATGATTTTAATATGAATGGGGAAGTTTGTGTGGTTCTATTTGGTAATATCTCTCATACCAGGAAAAAGTGAGATAGAACATGGATTTAGGGTCTTCTAAAATATCCTGACATCCATAGCTCATATTTTAAGATGTCCATTGCATACCTGAAAAAGATTTGAACTTCAATCCTTCAATCATAATTGTAATGATCAAAACTATTGCTTTAAAATTTGGATCCAGTAATTCCAGCAATTATTTGGATCTAGTAATTCCAAATCCATTAATTCCAAATCTAATTGGATCTAGTAATTCCAAATCTAAGAGTCTAGCTAAGGAAATAATTTTTGTTGTTGTTGTTTTGTTTTTTGTTTTTTCGAGATGGAGTCTCTGTCTGTCACCCAGGCTGGAGTGCAGTGGCACCATCTCAGCTCACTGCAAGCTCCACCTGTTGGGTTCACGCCATTCTCCTGCCTCAGCCTCCTGAGTAGCTGGGACTACAGGCGCCCGCCACCACGCCTGGCTAATTTTTTGTATTTTTAGTAGAGACGGGGTTTCACCGTGTTAGCCAGGATGGTCTCAATCTCCTGACCTCATGATCCACCTGCCTCAGCCTCCCAAAGTGCTGGGATTACAGGCGTGAGCCACCGTGTCTGGCCCGGAAATAAAATATTCTTAAGCTTCATGCTCTAAGATATTTGTGGTACTGTAGTATGTAGTGGTTAAAAGCTGATGATATCTTAAATTTCTCTTTAAAAAGGAGGGTGGTCAAGTATATTATGGAATATACAGATAAAGGAATATTAAGTGGCCATTAAAAATAAAATGTTTACAAAATGTAATGTCATGGGAAAGTACGTGTCATATGATATAAAGCTAAAAGATATATACATTTTATATAACATACTTTCAACTATGTGAACGAATTTTAAAAGACTAGAAGGGAATGCATCAAATTGTTGAATGTTCCACCTGGCTGGTGGAATTATTCTTGCATTTTACAAATGGTCTGCATTTAGTATGATCTGATCTTACTGATATATTCAGAAGACTTGTAAGCTGAAAGATAAAAGTTTGTAGTTTAGAATGTTTAATAGCTATTTGATGGAATTTTAATTCAAAATAAGCAAATTGTTTACTCTCATTGGACAAGACATCAATGTCATTTTTCTCTTTTGATTTGGAGGCATTTCAGCATCCTGAAAGCCTGCACACTAAGGATTCAGTGCTTTTGCAATTTAAAGCTGGAGTGGAAGGGTGGACATAGTCGGTGCTAGGAGGGAGAGGTTTAAGGGCATTTTAATGAATTATCTGTAGCATGGATATAAAATATCAGCATGTGACTTTTATTTGCCAGAGATCTGATAGAACATAATCTTTTCTGATTTCTGCAGTATCAAATCTTGGGTGGATAAGATGCAAGAAGACCTTGTCACACTGGCAAAAACAGCAAGTGGAGTCAATCAGCTTGTTGATGTGAGTAAAATCCACCAAAGAGATTTCTTAATCTTTTCATTAATTCGAATGCAGTTCTATCTTCTAGGAAACTGTGCCTCTATATTACAAATGGGATATGATTTCTCATGTGGATCTGGTGGTGAAATTCTGATGGAAACCATTGGTACTGCTAGTTACTGTGAACAAGAAATGCCATCCTTAAAAATTAAGGAAACTTTCTCAGCACACTTTGCAGTTGATATGTAGGTCTCATTTAAGTGAGTCTGCGTGTTATGTATACTCTCCGTAAATTTAAATAGGGAAGTCATGTACTTACTATTATAATGTTTCCATTCTTCAGAATATATTTAATAATCCCTCATACAGTGGTGACTTGAACTCCTGTGATGGATTCTTTTGAATATCCTCAGTGAAAACATATATTCATTCTTTGAGGGTAAAAATTATTTGAAAAGTGTTTACAGGCATGTCTAGAGATTAGAGATAGTCATTGAGATCAGTAATAACGGTTCTGGTGCAAGATAAAGAGACTCTATACAAGATGATTTTTCTTGTGACTTACGAATTAGCTATGAAAGTCACTCTAAAATGATTTTTGAGTGACAGCAATATAAATGTTTATATGGCATCTTAACTAGATTATTTTCTGTAGGTAAGAGCATTTACATGTATAGGTTCTGTAAGATTTATTAAAAATTAAATGTCACTTTTTAAGCGCCCCACTACTGTCATTTCAATGTAAATAATACATTTGAAAATATTCTCATTTTGTGTTGTTAGTGATGCAATGAGGACTTTTATTTTCCAAAAATGTGATGAGTCAATGAGATAATGTGCTGTAAAAGCAGCTTCATGGATAGTATGACTTTTTATCATACAAATATATATGAGAAACTGGAATGTGTGGTTACTTTATGCATTAATAGAAATTCTTAAGGAAACCAAATACATATATACTTCAAAAAATTATACCAGAATCTCTTTATAAAACAACTGTAGAGTGTGTTGAACAAACCTAAGTGTCTGTGAGATAAGGAATACGTTTGGAAATGAAAGGTGTTCCCTGCGAATAACAATGATCAGATTTAATTCTAGTCAGTGTATTATGCTGAGCACGTAATATGTCCCAGACACTGTGCAGGCTGCCAAGGATAAACAAAGAAACAATATTCCTCTCCTCAGAGAACTGACACTCTGTTGATAAAAAAAAAAATCTCAATTACTGATAGTGCAAAGAAACTTGAAAGTTATTGTGTGCCGATGCTTGGGATCTGCAATGATTCACTGTGGGAAACTATATTAGAATATGAAAGTGTGTAGGTAGTAAGTGAGCCTCTATGAAAGTCATGGAGTTTATGGAAGTACCACCAAACCTTCTTTGTTAATTTTCATTTAGACACTATTTAAATTGAGAGCAAAGATTTTATTTCATCATAATGAGAAAAATGAAAAAGAAAGTACAGGTTCTGGTGAGAAGTTATATGACTGTCTTTATCAACAGATGGAGATTAAAAATAAGCTGCTCTTGAGAGCATCTCCCTTACTCTGTGAGTGCTTCCCCAGCCTTAAAAAACAACTTGCTTGGCTGGCCTCATTGTTCCTTTTGGTGTTAATATGTGAAACTTTTCTTTCTGAATCTGCTTTTTTGCAATGAATCATTAACCAAAAAGAAGTCTCACCTGGTTTCTATTATGCTTTATGAAGGATAGATTACTAAGAAGAGTATGGATATTGATGAATTAATCAATGACTCTGTCTGAATTAACATAACAAAATAGAATGGAAAAGATGAAAGAAAATCTTTAATTTTCTGTTCATGGGATACATACCTCATTACGGTGACAGAAAAATTCCAAATTAATGAATAATGTGTTAGGTAACTGGGGTGGTGGGAGGAGTATTAGAGCAGAATTCATTATTGGAAAAAGGATTTAAGTACTAGGGCACACAAAGAGTGTCATCTTACACAGACAAATGATTCCGTATTGCCTCATTCCTTTTGCTGAAGGATGTCAGAGTTTTGAGTGAACTTTGAGCTGAGATTGGGGGTGTTGGATACATGGTGAGGACCAGAAGTTGAATAAATACAGGAGCTTAGCAGGGCTTCAGTTAGAAATTTATTATTGTGGAAATGAAGGTTCTTCAAATTACAAATTACATTCATTTTTATTGGATTCAGAGGGTACAATTAGCTTTTTACATGAAGGCCAAGAACCAACACACACAGGCACCACAGCTAAAGTAATATATTTTTGGTGATCATGCCACTGCACTCCAGCCTGGGCTTCAGAGTGAGACCCTGTCTCAAAAATAAAATAAAATAGTAATATATTTTTGCAATTTTGTGAAAATTGCTTTATTATATCCTAAAATATTAGCCCATGGAAAGTTGCTAATATTATTGAATACATTCAGTGCTTCAACTTTACAAATTTGAGATTTTTCCCGGGTTACCTGCCTGTCTTCTGTTAAAGATCAAGAGTGAATAGGTTTGCTTAGGACTATTGTCCCTGATGCATTAGACTTTTAAGATGTCTCTTATTGGATTATTCCATTACTGAACCATTTGGAGAATATATGTTCATCAGTTGTATATACTCATCCACAAGGTGGGTAAAATAATTGAGAGAAGGTTAAAATTTTGTTCTAAGTTACACAACTATTAAATTGGATGCAACTCTGAAATTTGAAACACCTTCTTGTATGCTTTAGAACATATGTTAATAGCATTTTTTATCCTTATTTGTACCTTGAGAACATAAGCAAATCCCCACATACACAAGGTGAGTATATCAGATTATGCTAATGCTCTTTTTATAAAAGATATAATTTAGAAGAAGCCAAAGCTCTGCCAGCAGCAATGATCTACTCATGAATATTTCCATTTGATTCTTTTTTTTAAAAAGAAAAGAGTGGAAGGAAATTTCAACATATAATATACATGCATAATTTAAAACCTCCCATTTCTGTTGATAGCACAGAAATGGTTTGTTTGTATTTCCATTGAAATAATTGCTAACAATGGTACAGAAAGTAAATTTTCACTTTTTTTCTTCATGGTCTTCTAACTGAAGAAAACCCATAATACTTTAAATGGAGTATTATAGCATATCCCTCTGAAAAATCCCTAAGGCTATTATACCTTGGTTCTGCCAATTGCCAGCTTTAGGATCTGGCCAAGTTATTTAATCTCATGGAGTTGTTGGGATTAATGATACAATCCATATAAAATATTTATTGACATATAGTGAGAGCTCAACAAATGTCATTCATTTGTCATATTACTTGGTGACATTGTATAAGTTGGGGTACAGGCTGGGCCAGTATGACAAAGATACAAGCTAAACATGTATTTTTCTGCCACATAGCAGTTGAGAGGTAAGCCATCTAGGGCTGGCAGGGTGACTGCCATCCTTAGCATGTGGCTTCCATGCCTGGGTACAAAATGATTCTTCCAGTTGCTTTTCTTTCCCAGCTGTCATGTAAAGGGAAAGAGATTTGGAGAGAAGATATCCAGTCATTTAAGAGTAAGACATTTTGCTCACATACCAGTGGTTAGAACTTAGTCACATCTAACTCAAAAGGTGTCAAAGAAGTGGAGGCTTTTTCTGAGCAGCCATGTGCCCCACTAAAATGCTGTCACAATGGAAGGGGACAGAACCAATAGTGGAGGACAAGAGCAGTTTTCACTTGTATGTATTATTATCTGAATATATAAAAATATATTAAAGCTATATTAACAGAGATGGAAGCTGTATTTACACATTTAAAACATTATAGACAGAAAAATAGGAAAACAGTCCCCAAATTTAGAAAAATATATATGTATTTTTAATAATCTGAATTATAGAATATTTTGAAATATATTTTATTATTTCTAAACACACACACACACACACACACACACACACACACACACACTCCTTTAGCTACTGCACTGGCAAATGGCAAGGCTGATCATCACATATTTATGAATAGATAACATTTTTAAAAATTAAATAGTCTTAATATTCCTGTAAACAATGTTTTAAAGTTAATGAAATGTTTACCATTGCCATTTGAAATGGTGCATGTCAAATTGTTGTTATGAAGCTTTCTTCTTAAAGGTAAACTGTCTGAATTTCTAAAATTTTAGGATAGCATCTGCAAATATATTTAGAATAATATGTGGATTAAATTTTTCCTGGAAGCTTATTTTTGAAGATAGGCCCATTCTACAGTGGCATTGCCGTAGAACTTCCTGGCTTTTGATTCATTGTTAATGATTTATTAAGTGAAAGTTTCAAAACCAATATCTTTACATTTCAATATGCTACTCAAAGATATAAATATGAAATGTGTATAAATACTGAGCATTCAACACTCTCAATTAAAGTAATATTTACATAAGCGTTCTGAGTGAAGAATTTCTTTTCATTGGTAATTCAGACTAATGCTTACTCTTTGACATTGTGGCCATGTCATCTCATGTAAGTAGAATATTCTTTTTCTAGGTGGCGGAGAGTTTAATATATTTACAAAGGGAGATACTCAAAAACAGAGCACAATTAATAATTGGTGATCCTGACTAGGAAATCAGCAAGACATGCAGGCAACAAGAAAGATTTCTGGGAGTGCTGAAAAAAGCCATATTAGAATATCAGATATTAGAATTCTCTTTACACAATTGTTTTGAGGGTAAAAGGCAATATAAAATTTTAAAGAAGTTATGTGCTTTTTCACTTTAAATAAACAAATACAGCTATTTATTATTAATTCCATATGTTTTGCTTTTATTCAGAGTTGCCTTACTTCCCTCAACAATTAAGTGCTGTAACTAAATCAGCACCATAATGATGTAGGCAATTTAAAATTATCTTGTACTCCTGGATTTGCTCTTTTTGTCCTAAGTAGAAAGAAATCTATTTTGACTGCAGAATATAGCACTATAAAGAATGCAGAGAGTATGGATTCCCTTCACCATCATCCTCCCCCTGCCTCCCTGCGCTGGAGATTTTTAAGTAAGAAGCTATTTTTGTTTAAACAGTGGTTAATTACATTCATTTTCAAAGACACAGAATAAACTCAGGGGATTTCTAATTTTAGGGTGACTTTCAATATTTTCTCAACAGATATTAAAACGTTTTTTCTTTCACCTTACCATTCTCTTCCGGACATTAATTAACATTTTCTGAAGTTATGCTAGTACTTGAGGGATATGCTATTATTTATTGTTTCTCTAAACATATATTTAGTGCAATGGTTCTCAGCCAGGGGCTGTTTTGTGCCCTGGCATACATTTGGCAATCTTTGGAAATACTTGTGATTACCATAACTCAGGGCATGGGGTGGTATGGAAATACTTGTGATTATCATAACTCAGGGCATGGGATGGTATGGAAATACTTGTGATTATCATAACTGGGGGCATGGGGTGGTTGTTACCTGCATACTGTTGGCATAGAGGCCAATGAGGCTTTTAAACATCCTACAATGCATGAGACATCCCCTTCACAACAGAGAATTATCTGTAAAATGTCAGTTGTACTAAGGTTGAAAAACTGCTCAAGAAGAACTGAAGAATCTGAGTGTATGAAATTCTTTAAATGAATATAAATTTGTAGAATGGTATATCAGTATTGGTATGTATCAGTTTTGCTTTAGAAAAGCCATTTGTTGATAAGATATGACAGTTATGGGCAAATTAAACCAGGCTGCTTTTAAAAATTGTTTTATTGGCAGTGAAATACATTTAGGTCATTTGGGGTTAGAGACATTAAACAGGCAGCTCACTCAGCCTATGGTTAATTATTTTTAAATTTAGTTTTAATGAATTTAGTATGATCTTTTTCACTTTTAATTGCATATGAATTTTCTGGCCAAAATATATATTCAAATTTATATATAGCTTCAGATATGGAAAAAGAGAGGCTAGGTTAATAAATTATCTCTGGAATTAAACAACAACAACAAAAAACAGGTATAGCGTTTCTGTTATTTATGTATGTTAATGTTTTCCTTGTTTTGAATCTAAGTATTCTTAAACATGAACTTCAGATTTATTTTTTGTGTCAAATGCCTTTATCCTAAAAACTGAAAAATTCTTTAGTCTTTGTCATAGTTTAGTTTTTCTGTTCTAGGGACAACCTGCATTTCTGGTTAAATATAATCACCCGTTCCTATGTATAATATGGAGAAAATTAAGTGGCCTGTTTGCGATTGTCACTTGTTCTTTTCTTTCTTCCATCTTTAATATATTGCTCGGAAGCGTCACCATCATGTTCTTGTTAATAGGAGCTAGGGCAAGTAGCAGTGTGTGCTGCAGAACGCTCACCAATTGTGACTTCATTCTTCCTGAATATCCTTCTAAAGACGATGCTCCATTTGAAATGTTATAGTCCTGGCTAAGAAGCTGTATCACAGCAAAAAGAAAGAATAGAGTGGCTAGGGAGACTCCTGAGTTTGGTATTAGAATGCCAGTTTGATATAGTTATCATTGGAAAATTATGCACTATAAATTTGAGGATATGACCAAATTATGTATTTATATGTGTGTGTATATGTATGTGGTATGTATATAATTGCATGTGTGTGTATATATATGTTTGGATTGTGTTTGTAGTAAACAAATTTATAATTCAGATTCTTCCTATGCACTAATTGCTGTGATAGCCACTAGAAGTTCTGAGCTAGGTAGTTTACTAGTAGTGTAAAATATGTTGGGTAGGCTAGAGAATAAGATATAAACCAATATCCTTTTACCATCCTTCATAATTATGTCTCAATTTGCCTTTCACTCTTTATTTTCCCATAACTCCTTGTATTACACCCATTCTGATCTCTTTCATCCCTTACTGAATCACGTTTCCTCCAAAACGTGGCTGTAGTTTCATTTATGTGAATATTGCAGCCTATGTGATCTTAATTTCCTCTGAATTCTGACAGCATACATTTCTATATCTCTTCATTGGAACACACATATTCTTCCTCACACTGATCATTACCTTATTTTGTGTATTTATTCTATTGTTGGAATTTAATTATTGTATTGGTGTTGTATTTGTAGTCTATTATGTAACTGCATAACATCTTACTTAGCCATGATTTTTTTAGGTTTAAAATAAATACTGATTTTAAAATACAGGGAAGAAGTTGTTGTAAATCATTATTCACATTCCCAGCAAAGCCTGACAGAGAATCAGTATCCATTCACTAATTCATGCAATTGGTATTGATTGTGCCAGGCACTGTGCTATGCACTGGTTACGTACCAGTGAACAAAACAGACAAAAATCTTTGTCGTCTTGAAATTTACCTTGTGGTGAAGGGGAATAGAAAATACACAATAAACATCACATGTATATAAATTATATATGTTTGATGTTTGCACATGCTTAAAAGCAGCAAAATAGAAATATCAAGTCATAAAAAATTTCAAAGGTAGTGTCCCAATTCAAAAAGCTAGGTTATAGGGAAAAGAAAAAAAGGCCATAATTTACTTAGAGTGAAGATGCAGAGAATCAAATGTGATTTTTTAATTTTTTTTTTTTTGAGACGGAGTCTCGCTCTGTAGCCCAGGCTGGAGCACAGTGGCGCGATCTCGGCTCACTGCAAGCTCCGCCTCCCAGGTTCACGCCATTCTCCTGCCTCAGCCTCCCAAGTAGCTGGGACTACAGGTGCCTGCCACCATGCCTGGCTAATTTGTTTTGTATTTTTAGTAGAGATGGGGTTTCACCGTGTTAGCCAGGATGGTCTGGATCTCCTGACCTCGTGATCCGCCCGCCTCAGCCTCCCAAAGTGCTAGGATTACAGGCGTGAGCCACCGCGCTCAAATGTGATTTTTAAAAATTACATTAATACAATGTCATGCATCTTGTAAAATGGTTACCTATAGTTTCATAAATGCACACACTAAGTTGAATTAATATATTTTAGCAGTTGTTATTTGCATTAGTTCTTTACCCAGCAGCCCTAAACACAATTGACAATATGCTAAAGAGTAAGACATTTTAAAAGCTTGAGTTTTATTTAGTAGATTACATCATTTATTATTTTAATCAGAGGGAAGGAAGAGGTTGAAGAGATCAGGGACTAATTAGAAATGATTACATAATTTTTATGGCAAAATTCATTTTGTTAAAACTCAGCTAATTTTCATAGGGGAAATGGAGGTTTTGTTTGTATTGTCTTTGTTGTTGTTAAAGTATATTCTAACATCAGTTCAGATCTACGGTCACTAGTTACTCTTTACCTTAGGTGAAGGAATCTTCACATTTCTCAACATTTCTGTGTGATGACCAGCTTAGGTGATGAGGAGACTTATGATAAAGAAAAAAGAGACTTAATGATATATAAAAATACTACATTAGTATTTGTTTAGTTAAGGGAACTTTGATCCTTGAAAGTGACCAAGAAAGTACATTATATCATTCTTTTGTGTTAATACACCTTTTAGAAAGAAGACATTCTTAGTTGCTAGGGAACAAGTAGTTCAAAAGCCCAAGGAATACTTAATAAAGGAAAAAAAAATGTATAACCCAAAGACAAACCATCCCACGTTGCAAAATTCAACTAAAATTAAGTGAAATTGATTTTGTGGGTATCTGAAGCAGCAGAGGTGACATTGAATCCCTTTTCTTGCCTTCATTAGTATTGAAGATATTGAATTTACTCCTGTTACCCAATAGAGAGTGGAATTAGGATGATGGTGGGAAATATAATGTAACACTTTCTTTTAATCCCACTTCTCATTATTTTGAGGTAGGATGATATTTATTTATCTCGTTTGTCTAGTTTTATACGATGTATGTATGTATGTTCATTTTGATATTTTTAGCTTTTCTGTCATCTTTCTTCTCAGAACCTCACACAATTGTGAAGGTAATAATGGGTATCCTTAAACTAATTTCATTATTTCCTGATGCCTAATGGAAATTGTATATTGCTCACAATGGAGCTCATCTTTCATATTCGTCAGAATCTAATGATAAATGAAATGAAAATGCAAACTTAAATAAATAATGTTAATCACAACTTCAGACATGGGGTTCTGTTAGAATTATTCATTATTAGGAACAGTGAATCACTCAGGAAGTTTATTATTGATCTGCTTATTAAAAAAAAAATAGACTGGGTGCCATGGTTCATGCCTATAATCCCAGTGCTTTAGGAGGCTGAGGAAGGAGAATTGCTTGAGCCCGAGAGTTCAAGACCAGCCTGGACAACATAGTGAGATCCTATTTAAAAAAAAAACCTAGCAAAATTAAGTGAACTCAGGAGGAGCCTGGCTTTCAGCAAGAACTCAAGTTATTTAAAAAATAGTTTGGTCAGAGGAAGGGCAGTTCAGAGGGAAGGCAGCCTTAGAAGCTATTATTGTTGACTGCTGGGAGATCTTCACAGCTAACTCATTATGTTAGTCTTCTATTGCTATGGTGACAGATGACTAAAAACTTATTGGTTTAAAACAATGCAGATTCATTATCTTACAATTCTGGAGATGAGAAGTCCTTTCTGTGGCTCATTTCTCCTTCCCTTGGTCTTCAAAGCCAGCAGTGTTGGCCTGATTTCTTCTCATGCTGCCATTTCTCTGGTTTACTCTTCCTTAGTCACATCTTCCTCTTCCATTTTTAAGGACCTTTGTGATTCCATTGGCTAACTCTGACTATCTAGGGTAATCTTCTTTTAAGTCCAGCTGATTGGTAAATTTAATTCCATCTGCAAACTTAATTCCCTTTTGCTATGTAACAACATATTTACAGGTTCTGGGGATTAGGATATGGATGTTTAGGAAGCCATTATTCTGTCTATCATAACCACCACTTCTATTGCTCAGTAGATCTGAATACTGTTTTCCTCCCACTGGTCTCTTCAGTTCCACTTCTACTTAAACCTTTGATCCATGCTATTTCATCCGACTGTCATCTTGTGGTGAGAGCATCTGATTGGCTCAGTGCGTTATCTTTATTTATACAGGTCTTTTATATCTGGCTCGTTACATGCCATTGACTCAGAAGTTAACTTCTTGCAGGTCTAATATAAGTCCTGATACAATTGGTTAGAAGTCAAAGACAAGGCCATACATTAGAATATTTCTAGCCGTGTGTAAGGGAGCTCCTATTTCATCAGGGACTGTCAAAGGGAAAGTGTCCCTCAGAAAGATGGCTGTGGATATGGCAGAAATCTTGATTGCTTGTCCAAGACAATTTCCATGGAAGGAAAGTACAGGTGCAAGTATTGGGAGATGGGGTTGTCAAAATTTACATACCTAAGATTTAATACGCAGAAATTTGACTGTTTCTCTTTAGGGAACTTAACTTGCTTATGAGCTGCTATTCCCTTTCCTAGGAGAGGGAAAAATTAATCTCATCACTTGAAGGTTAGCCTTTTTCAGATCAAAACAGCCTTTTGTGGTCAACTAAGGATTTAGTAAGTTCTAACTCTTTTTCGATATTCTCTAATCTTCTTTACTTTGTTTCTCCGTGCCTGGGCGCAGGGAGAAACTTATGTGACAAGATACCTGGTGTATTTGCTTGCTTTTGTTCTCTTGGTATAGATAGTGAACTTGACTGCTACTTAGAACTTGGCCAACCTTCTCAACCTGCTTAGGGCCCCTCAGCTGTAGGTGGTTCTTTACCATTATCCTTCAGCTGGGTGTCTGCTTCCCACTTTCCATCTCTCAGCCTCTGCATTAGAATTTCTTTGATTCTGCACGGAGCCTATCTCCTAGCAGACATACTGACCCTTGTTCCTTTCTTGCTCATTTCAAAGGGCTTTCTTAAATTTCCATGTCCTGCTGAAGCCAAGGAAGATTTAGGGTATAGAATGGCATTGAAGATTCACTTTGCCTAAATATGCCACATTACCTTTCACCTTCGGCTGCTCTAGACATTGGTTTGCTCTTTTATGACGAAGTGTGATTCAGACTCCCTCCAGATATTCTAAAGCCTGAATCCCATTGTTCTCACTAATACAATGGTTAATTAAATGTATATTATAGATTTCTTAAAGTGAATAAATAATATAATGTATGTGAAACACCTAAAAGTGATATAGAGTAGCTGCCTACATTGATTGCTAATAATGATCTAGCTGGGTGCAGTGGCAGGCACCTGTAGTTCCAACTACTTGGAAGGTTGACATGGGAGGATCACCTGAGGCCAGGAGTGCTAGGATTGCCTCTGTGAATAGCCATTGCACCCCAGCCTGGGCAATAAAGTGAGACCTGTCTCTAAAAAACTTATTTTTTTTTTAAATAAAAAATTTAAAACATTTTTAGGTCATCTAAAAGCTTGGAAGCATATTTAGTTTTGAGTAAATATTTCTGGGGCATCTGTATTATGATTTCCAAGAGGTTTCTTTAGGAATTTTGTTAAGCAATTATATCATTGAGTAATATCATTTTTTAGATATTACATTTGAAGTTATTTTAAAATGTATAATTGTGATGATTATCTTGGAACTGTGGACTTAATTAGAGCAAAGTGACTTAGAACATACATTATGTTAACATAGCTGATTAGCATAATTAACATATGTTATGTTAATTAGAACAAAGATATTTAGAACATAGATTATGGTTTTTCTGGCTATCTCACAAACCATAATCTAGGTTGTCATCACAGAGAAACTTGGTCTTTGAATGTTACAATGAAAGTACATTAAAGCCAGTTGGTTAAGATTGTAGGAAAGAAAGAATGTACAGGTGACAAGTATTCTTTTTGTTAAGACTTATGTCAGGGTGGCAGCAGGAGAACTTCAACTGTAGGGAAACTAAAGCATATGAGTGTATCAGGAGGAAAAGCATCCTGTTTTGAAGTCTGTCTATATGCTACATTCTTTCTAGTAGAGAAAAAATGAAGGCCAGTATTGCATAGCATGTGAAGAGTTGGCAGGGTTGAAATGTAACTCTGTCTGGTGCCAAAAACTCATATTATTTCCACCATGCTGTTTTTCCTTAGAGAAAGAAATTGGATAAAATGGCAAAGCAGATAATTATTTACAAAACAGTAAACTGAAGAAGAGGAAAAGATACCTCAAGATATGTTTGAAATATTAATATATGAAATATTGTAGAAACATGTCTTAGTGATGGAAAGAGTCAGAAATATACACATATTATGAAAATATATTGCGTGATCATAAAAATCCATATGAAACCTTCTATTCTGAAAATTATTTACTAAACATATATCAGGAGAGCTTTGCAATAGCTGTCATGACAACAAAGACGATTGTAGTCTTTGGAACCAGAAGCAAGAGCTAGTTTTTTTGGTGGACAGTTATATAATTTTAATTTATTTTTATTACCAAAGAAAACAATTCAATTGTGGTTTTATATATAAAATAATACAGCCAGATATTTACACTAGGGGTTCTAGACTTAAACTTCTTGACTTAATTTATTTCACATTTATTTGTGAGTTACATCTTGTTTTTGTTAAGTATTTAAAAATTATCCTAAAAGGAAAATTTGAGAGAATATAAATTTATATATTTGAGAAGATACTTATATACTTGAAATAAATAGTTTCTGCTGATTTATAATCTATTGATTCCTTAAAGCACCAAGTAATTAATATGTCCGGCGCATGTATGTAGAGACTTAATAAATGATATTACCTGAAGTATAGATTGCACATCTGAACTAATCTCCACCAACTATGAAGCATATTGTATTCCCTATACCACAGGAAGGAGGTTAGACTGCATAGAGAAATGAACAAGGTATTAATGGTACAATGCACACTACATTTCACACCAATTAGCTCTATTGGTTTTACTGCAAAGAACTACATATCCTGGATCAATTAAAGTGATGTTGAGGTTTATCTGTTTGTACCTCAAATCAATTAATCAATGTTCCTAAATTGTATCTTAGTCTGAAATGAAAGAGAAAGCTTTGCATTGAATGAAGTTCTTCATGGATGATATGGGTCTTTAAAAAACAGAATTCAATAATCTGCCTCTTAGCAGAAAGCATAAGCAATCCAGTAAAATGCAGGACTCCTGGATGAATCCAAATATGGAGATTTTATCACTAAATTAATGTGCCTTGAGTACTATGAGTGAAAACCTGCAAGTTCAAAGTTCACATGAGTAAGGAAAAACCTCACAATGTGAATAAGTCACTTTTAGGAGTAAAAATTGATTTAAATCTTTACAAAACATCAATTTTAATTTCAAATACATTTTAATTTCAAATAAAAAATTATAAGTCCATGTAAAACTAATATGCTCTGTGGTCAATAAATGTTAGTATGTATCTGTGTCCATTTGAAGCCAGTATTCACCAGTGTTATCAGTGCACAGCTGGGATCATACTGTAGAACCTGTTGGTAGTAAAGCAGAATGCTGGAGTTGTGCCAGAAAAAAGCAGGGTTGAACTGATTCCTGTATGTGCCTGGATTCACTTCTCATAAGACAGTAAAAACCTGCCAGGTCCTGGCTTTCAAAGATGGTTTAGTCATGCATGTGCACCCCATCTGTTGGATGCGTGAGGGATTTCCTTCTCATCTCAGCCCTCCAGCCACAAACACTGTGACTGCTTCCCCTCCAACCCCCCTTTCTTTAATTCTTCCTCTCCTGCTGAGAATGTACAGGCTGTGTAAGACAGGTGCAGCTTATGCCACTCTGGGGAAATCCTTCCATAGACACTAAGGTGAGCCAGAAAGGTAGTCAAATTTTTCTTTTGGCACCTAGTTTAAATTCAGTATACTTTAATTCAGTGATTAAAAACTAACAGCAACATTTACTTTGATAAAAAAAAAAAGAAATACACCATTACAGTTCTAACCAAAACCTTAGTGACCTTCATCTCTTCTATATGTGAACTGTCTCTAAAGCTCCTCTTTAGATGAATATTGGCAGGGGCTATATATGTATTCTCTCTCTGTCTCCATTCTGTAGCACATAACCCTTCCTCCTACCTTTGTTTTCCACACTCCTCCAGGTTTGACCTCCCATGCTCCACTTTGCCTTCTGTTGTCTAGGATGGCTACCCTTTCTCTTACGATGATGATGACAAATAATACCCAGTTTCGAGATTGGAGAGTGCAGCATCAAGCCTCAAAATTGCATGTAGAAACCATTGTGGTACAAGATGTTTTCCAGCCTGTTAACATAACCTATATTTTGGCAAGCTGGTGGTCCTAGAGCAAATTTATATTTACATATTTTTTCCTGACATACTCAGACTCCAAAAAGATCGAGATAAAGAAAGAACGGGGTGGTGTTTCTAATCAGTTGTTTATAGTTTTAAATACATTCCAATGGGAACTTGTAAGCCAAATAAGTAACTATTGTTCTTACTAGTTTTTTTTTCTTTCACACAGATTTATGAGAAATATCAAGATTTGTATACTGTGGAACCAAATAATGCACGCCAGCTGGTAGAAATTGCAGCCAGGGATATTGAGAAACTTCTGAGCAACAGATCTAAAGCCCTGGTGGTGAGTTTAAATTGGATCTGCTCATTTTATTATTTTCCTTACTTATCTATTATTTAATTTTCATGCTCTATCGAGGGGTTTTGTTTGGTATGCGTTCTTCTTCTTAGTAACTGTGTTCATTGGATATGTTCATAAAAAATGAGATATCATGGTTTAAATGCAAACCCCAAAATATTTCTAATTATGTTTATTTTCTATTACTATTATGTTTTAATAATGTATGTTTAATTGATTATATGTATATGTATCCATATGTACATCATGATACATAATAATAAATTGAACATGTTTAAATCCATATGTACATCATGATACAGAATAATAATTGAACATGTTTACACAACATAAAACCTAGAATATTATCATCCTCTTTAGTTGTATAGTCTCTTATTCCATCACCCTTCCTCTCTGCTAGAGGTGACCAAAATGCTAGATATTCAAGTTACCATTTTTTTCTTTTTAAAAATAGTTTTCCCCCACAAAAATTCTTTGCTAAACAAGTTATTCTTTAGTTTGCTTACTTTTTAGCATTATCAAATTCATATTGCACTGTATGTAATCTTCAGCTACTTGGTTTTCTTCATCAACGTTATGTTTGTATGATTTATATGTATGTTTGCACTTAGATTTAATTCATTTTATTCAGTTAAATATTATTTTATGAGGATGTATCTCAATTTCTTCATTTAGTCTCGTAGGCGGGTAAATTATTATTTGGATTATTCCAGATGGATACTATTATGAATAGTGCTGCTGAATTTTCTTGAACAAGTCTCCTAGTACTTATGTGCAAGAATATCTGTAGGGTCAATACAGGAGCGTAGAATTGCTAGATTGTAGGGTATTCACAGAATCAGCTTTATAAAATATGACAAATGTTTTCCAAAATAATCGTATCAATTCAGACCTTCACTAGTTATATATGAGCCCACATTGATACATATTCTGGCTGACATGTGGAAGTGTTACACTTCTTAATTATAGGCAATCAAATGGGTGTAAATGGTACCTCTGCTTGTCACTAATGAGGGAGGCATCTTGCTGTATATTCATTTACCTTTCTTGTTTCCTCTTCAGTGAAATTTTTTTGTACATTTAAAAAATTGATTTGTAGGTTATGTATTCCTGATGCTAAATCATTTTAGTTATATATGATGTAAACATCTTAATTTTAACGCAAAGTCAACTTTTCTTTTAATTATTAGTATTGTAGAGTGTTTTCTTTAAGAAATCCTTGCCTAACCTGAGGTTATACACATAATTTATTTCATTCTCCATGATTCTAAGCTTTGTCTTTTGCATTTATGTGTTTAGTCCACGTGCAAGTTATATGAGTATATAATTTTAGTCTGCATTTCAAATTATTTTTACCAAGGAATTTTTCTAGGGCATTTATAAAATAGTTTGCCTTCCCCTAGTAAACTCCAGTTGTCCAGCTCAATATCTAGTAGGCTGATGTGGTTTGGCTGTGTCCCCACCCAAATCTCATCTTGAATTGTAGCTCCC
Source organism: Pongo abelii (assembly GCF_028885655.2). Classification (NCBI taxonomy): domain Eukaryota; kingdom Metazoa; phylum Chordata; class Mammalia; order Primates; family Hominidae; genus Pongo; species Pongo abelii. Next base: position 94,199,876 of record NC_071991.2, read on the forward strand.
ATAATTCCCACGTGTTGTGGGAGGGATGTGGTGGGAGGTAATTGAATCATGGGGGCGGGTCTTTCCCATGCTGTTCCCGGGATAGTAAGTCTCATGAGATCTGATGGTTTTATAAAGGGGAATTCCCTTACACATGTTCTCTTGCCTGTTGCCATGTAAAATGTGACTTTGCTCCTCCTTTGTCTTCCGCCATGATTGTGAGGCCTTCCCAGCCATGTGGAAGTGTGAGTCAATTAAACATCCTTCCTTTATAAATTACCCAGTCTGGAGTATGTCTTCATTAGCCATGTGAGAACAGACTAAATACATAGGCTAAGTCCCTCACTATATTCTTCTTCAGAATAATCTTGAGTATTCTTAAACTTTTACCTTTTATCTAAATTTTAGATTTGGCATATAATTATCCAAGAAAATGTCTACTGGGATTTTGATTTGTATTATATTGACTCAGACCAAATTGAGAAGAATTGATATCTTTATTATATTTTGTCTTTCTATTTATAAATAGTATCTCTTATTTAGCAGTATTTTATACCATTTGATAAACTTTAAAAAATTTTTTCATAAACTTCTTATACATCTTTTGTTAGATATAATGCTGGAGCTTCAGTTTAGCTCCTCTTATTCTTTGTTTGTTTGTTTTTGAGACAGCGTCTCACTTCATTGCCTAGCTGGAGTGCAGTGGCACAATCACTGCTTACTGCAGCCTGGACCTGCTGGGCTCAAGCAGCCCTCCCACCTCAGCCTTCCAAGTAGCTGGGACTACAGGCATGTACCACCACACCCGGCTATTTTTTAATTTTTTGTAGAGATGAGGTCTCCCTATGTTGCCCAGGCAAGGCTTTAAGTACTGGGCTCAAGTGATCCCACTGCCTTGGCCTCCCAAAGTGCTGGGATTACAGGCATGAGCCACTGCACCCCGCCTGGCTCCTCTTACTGTGTAGATTTCAGCACATTTATGGATATTTATCTCAATACAACTCGGAATTTCCTGTTTGCTTAATACTCATTGTTCAGATTTTTTTGTTTACTATGTTTTATAAATATCTTGACCCTCAAAAATTTTCTGTTCTTTCTTTCTTTATATTTCTTTTTTATTTCTATGCTTTCTTTCTTTCTTTATATTATGCTTCTTCAAATATCCAAGATATTGTTGTAGTGTAGCAGGTATGTTGGTTGGAATTTTTGTTATACCATGTTGCTAGAGGTTGAAACATTTAATTAAAAATAATAACTGAGGTCAGATGCAGTGGCTCATGCCAGTAATCTCAGCACTTTGGGAGGCCGAGGTGGGAGCTGAGGTCAGGAGTTGAAGATCAGCCTGGCCAACATGGTGAAACCCCGTGTCTACTAAAAATACAAAAATTAGCTGGATGTGGTGACAGGTGCCTGTAATCCCAGCTACTCCAGAGGCTGAGGCAGGGAGAATTGCTTGAACTCGGGAGGCAGAGGTTGCAGTGAGATGAGACCATGCCACTGCACTCCAGCCTAAGTGAAAGAGCAAGACTGTGTCTCAAAAAAATAAAAATAAGTAAATAAATAAATAAAAATAATAATTGAGTAATTCATAGGAAGATAAACTTTCATTACTGGAAAATTCAAAGCATTATTATCTTCAATTTTGGAGAGAGAATACCCTTTTTTTATTTATGTAAATGTTTGTAATAAAAACTTATCTATTAAAAATAAGGTGCTATCTACTGAAGTGATTAATATTCAGGTGACAGTGGAAAATGATTCGATTTATATTGATTTTATCCATCTACATTTTTCCTCTGGATGTAGGAAGCAGGTAATTTGGACATCATAGTCCCTTAAAAAAGGTTGTGGAATGAAATAGTGTGTGTCTTACCTTAATTGGATTAAAATAGAATTCTGTTGAGACTTTCTTTCTTATTTCTCATTTGGAATGGAAGCTCAAGACACCTGGTGCATTATTTGAGTCTTGTGAGGGATCAGTAGAATATCTTAAGCACATGATGACAGAATACTGAAGACACAATGGCTAATTAAGTGTAGAACAGTTCAATTTTATTTCAGGGAGACAGATTCATGTTTGTTTTCAAACTAAATTCTTTGCTTAACTTCCTTGATTCCACAAAAATATAAAACATTATTTCAAAGAGAAATATTTTGAGGCTAATGAAAAAACATATGCTACATTGTATTGTAAACGAATGCAAGATGGCATTGTTAATTTGCTTCTATTTTAGTTGTAGGCTTATACTCAGGGAGACATCTGGATTAAAGGAGCTTTATTTCTTCTGGGTGGGACACTAATGTAATTTTATAGGTAAATATAGTGGAAAACATCATGAATATACAAATCTAAGGTAGATGATAAAATTTAATACCAGTTAGGCTTTATTGAGTAGTTACTAAGTAGCATCATCTAATTATTTCCCATAATAATACTATGGTAGAGACACCATTATTAGTCTCATTTTTCAATGAAGAAACTGGGACTTTGAGAGTTCCTGAAACTTGCCCAAGGAAATATATCTAATAAGTAATGTTTGCCAGTGCTTCTTAAACTTTAATATGCATGCAGATCACCCTTGGCTCTTGTTAAAATGCAGATTTTTATTCAGTAGATCAGAACAGAGATAGTACATTTCTTATAAGCCACCAAGCATAAGGTAATGCTTATGCTTCTGGTACAAAGACTATACTTTGAGCAGCAAGAATGTGAAATTTGAATGTGAATTTGAATGTGAAATTCAAATTCAGATGTGTCTGGCTTCGGTGTATAATCATAACAAGGAAGAAATGAGGCTAAGTAGTATTTTGTGAACTTCTATTCATCCATGTTGAATAAGCATTCGATGATCTAGATAATAGAATATTCTGGAAGGCTATTAATTTTTCAGTGAATCGTGTATCAATTAACCATTTTCGAAAGAATGATTTAGTGAAATAAAATATATGGTATTTAAACAATTTTCATTTTTATTTGAGTTTGGAAAATTTTAAAACCTTTATTAATCTTCAGTAAACATAAGATATCTTTGAAAATATAAATGTAAACACTGTGAAAGAAAAAATGTAGCTGTTTTCTTATATGCCTACTAGTAGGCATATAAGTTGTTTTCTTATATGCCTACTAAAGAAATTACTTAACAGTCTTTGATAATTCAGGTTTTTGAAAAAAGGAAGTTAAAAACTGGAGGGTTTTTTGGTGAAATTATTGCTTTTTAGTATCTGCAATAATTGTTATTGTGCATACATGAACATAGATTCTATGTATTTGAAGATTAAATTGTTAATCCTATCTTTTATAATCTTTTTGATTAAAAAGTCAATTTAACTTATTGCCTTATGTGCTAGCTTGTTTTTGTTTGTATGTTTGACTCTAAACTACTTATTGCAACTTTATTTTACACTCATTTGTGCTTTTGTCTTTTGATCAGCTCCATCTACCAGCCTTAGGAAGAGCTGAAAGATAAAATGATATCAAAACATTTTAGTTGCTATCTCTTTGATAGCAATTTTGCTTTTTTTTGTGGGGGGTGGGGGCTTGTTACTATATAAAATCATGTTATGATTCTGATGACTCATATGTATTAGGCCCTTAAAGAGACTCTGTGAAGTAGACACATTAAATATTTATACATTCTTATTTTGTAAATGAGGAAATTCAGAAGACCAGTGTTCTTATCCAAGACTGTGCAGATAGCATGAGGCAGTGGTAGAATTCAACTTTATGACTTCTGTCTAAAATCCAGCTTTTTTCCCCTCTAAACCCACATTCATAATTTGAACCATTTTATTTCCAAGATGTGTCTGCTAAATGACTTTTTTTTTCTGACATTTGCTACGTCTATATCTCAGGAACTGGCTCCCTGCAATGATTATATGACTAATATCATTGGATTATTCTTAAGCAATCTCAAATCAAACAATGTTTTGAAGCAAAAAAGATATAATCATTTAACATTATTATGAACATACATTTCAGCTTGAACTAGGCTGAAATATCTGCAAGTTTTAATGAACAATTTACAGGAGAAAGCTTTTCAACAAAGCAATCCAACCTCCAATGTGGCCTTCTGAGAGATGGAGGTAAATGAAATCAGTGGTCTCATTGTTCACCAACCAGCCCAGCCAAGGGGGATCTGCTCAGTAAATGAAGGTCTCTAGGCATTTTGCTCAAAGAAAATAGGATCAAGTTTATAATAAACAAATTTTTCTGGTGACACTTTCCAATTATGGCATATTCTGTCTCCCTCTGGTTGTCCTGGTAACTTTAATTAAAGCTGCTCCAATCTATTTTGAAGCTTTAAATACTGTAATATACTCCAACTCTTAATTCAACCTTGGTATTGAGCTTATGATTAGATAACAAAAAAAGGAACATGACAAATGTTTTCAAGTGATTTTTAAAGTAGGTTTTGTTTTTGTATTCCTGGAAGTACTAGATTATTGTTATTTAACCAAATAGTTTTTTTTTTTTCTTTAACTCTTAGGGCAGTCATTCTATATCATTTCTATTTGTCAGCAGTGCCAGTAACATTTTAGAAAAATGCAGCTTTCTGGTCTTTTCTCTAGGGATTTTAACTAAAAAATATGGAAAGAAACTCCAGAAAAATTAGATACAAAGAAGTGAGAAGGGGATCCAGGAAGGAATTCTGAAATTCTTTAGAGACTCAAAGAAGAATACAAAATTCATTGTGTTTGGCTATTAGGGGTCATTGGTTTACTTTTGTGAGAATAGATTCAACAGAATATACTGGAACAGAATAAAGACTGTAGTGTTAAGGAATGATTGGAAAGTGAGACATTGGCAAGAAATTTGTCTGGATTTTCATGAAGTTTGGTAGGACAGTGAAGGGAAATGTGGAGTACTACTGAAGAATGTATTTCTTTCATGTCTATTTTTGAGACTGGAGGACATACAAGCATGCTTATAGCTAGAAAAACAGAAATCTCTGAAATTTGAAAATAAGAAAAAATAGTCTGAATGTTGAAGGATGGTTCCAGAAAAAGCAGACAGAGAGAGAAGATCAAGGTCATACAATTTTCTTTGAAAAGATGGTGGAATCTTTCACTTGGGACAGAAGGAATATTATTAGATATAAATAAAGACAGTTAGTTTTGCAGGTAGAGAGAATTTAAAAGTCACAATGGATGACCACTTTTCTCTTGGCCAAGTAGAAGGGGATATTATATGTAAAGATTGAAGGGGCTGTGGGAGTCTTGGGGACTTGTTGAAGATTTGGGAGAGCAAAGTAAGAAAAGGTGAAAGGAGTCTATTATGGGTAAGTAAATGACTCAGGAATAAAATCTAGGGCCTTCCTAACACTGAGAAGAATCAGAAGATATAAAACACCCTCATGTTCTAAAAATGAGGCCCAAGCTACATATGCATTTCAAAGAGCTTTCTGAAAACTCTGTGTGTTTATGTGGATGTGCATATTTTGACCATTAATCCAGAATCTATCTGGAGGGTATAAATTATCCAGGTTAAAGAGAACAGGAGAAAAATTCCTTTGAAAGAGGTATAAAATATTGTGCCATTTGCTTTCTCCCAGGAGAAAAGTATGCTTACCCTTCTCTGTAATCCTAGCGTAAATGTCTTTGAGAAGATTACTTAGAGAGCTAATACGTTTCCCTTTGAGTCTAAGTGGTGAAGGAATTAGCTAATCCACTAATTGTTTTGCAAAATTGAGATTACTTTTATTTATTTGGATTTGATACATGCCTGTGGATGTGAAAAGGGAAGTGCTGAGGCTCGACATGTTTACCCAGTGACAGGGCAATGAGACACGGCATCAAGGGGCACAAACTTACATACAAAACAAGGCAGTGAGATGGAGCTGGTCTCAGATAGGACCCAACAGGGCTTCCTGCCAGGAACAAAACTAGTTTAGCAGAAAGAGGCTAGAAATATACTGTCAAATGGGAGATGAGGGGCTGGGGTTTAAATGACCCTCAGAAGCATGACATTGCAATTGAATGTCCTAGGTACCTCCAAACAACTAGGAAAGTATCTCAATAAGGGAACAAGTCAGTATTGAACATCTATCAGCCCCAGAGAGTAACAACACATAATTATAGTCAAGAAAAGCCATCCATTGCCAACTTTCTCATAGTGCCATTGCTGAAATCACCGTGTTTGTGCCTGTCAGAAGTGTCAAGATGAAATCAGGAGGAAAAACTCAGAGAGTGGACATAGACCTCTACCACATTCTCCATCTGAAGTTTCTTGGTCTGAAGCAGTACTAACCTGGTAATGGGATTTTAAATGAATTTTACATTAAGCTTAGACATTTGATTTTTATTCCAGACTAGATATTTTAATTGATTAACTGAGACTACTTTTAGCAATAACACTTTTATATACAATGGTGAATGGAAAAATTAGGGAACCTGAAAGGCATAATGTTGTGTTCAAATGTGATTAATAGACAAGCCAACAAAAGGGTGATTTAAACAGAGTGTGCATTTATTTTTCCTCCTGTAGTAAGATATATGTAGGTAGGTAACTCAAGAGATTTGCAGAAATCCCACTCTGTTACTTCTGTGTCTATCTCACTGGGCAACCTTTGGCTGCAAGGGGTATAAGAAATGTAGTTTTAGCTAGGCCATTGCTTCTCTGAACAAAATTGGGTGAACTCTCAATTACAATATATATTCCACAGTTGATGTCTATGTTAAGACTTTTTCAGGATTTAATATGAGTTTTATGGAAGATGGTCTAGAGAAAATTCATTTTAAAGAAGCAGAGGAGAGGAAAGGAAACATTGTTTTCTGTTGGCATTTTTTATATGGAGCCCCACCTTTCAATGTAACAGTTATATTCATATCAAATCAGCTTTCTCTAATACGGCTTGGCGTAATACGAAGAGTAGAAAACTGCAATTACTTTTGCACAAACTTAATAGAATGAAGACTGTTGAATCCATCTAGGATTGAGGATCAGCAAAGTAAACTTTGTAAACATCAAGGATATTTGAGAATAGTCAATGGTAGTTGAAGTATTTGAAACCAGGAATCATGTTAGATAGGATCTGATAATGGTCAAGAAATAAGACTTCAAGTAAGTAGACATTTTTATGTGGATAAAGTGTAAGTTTATAAGGAACAGTGGAGAAACAAGAAGTTGTGGTAAAGGACAGAAATTTAAGAAGTTAAGTGTTCTGGGTAAAAACAAGGTAGAGGCATGAGTGAATGAGCTGGTTACTTAGATGGAGAAGAGTGAAAGTTTTTGGAGTTTTATAGTAAGGGGCAAATTAATCACTAGCATTTATTGACTGTCTGCTGTGGTCCAGGTACTTTGCTAGGCACTTTCCATATATTTCTAACACTATATCTGTTCTGCAAAGTACATATAGTTGTTTTCACTGTACACATGGGAGAATGAAAGCCTGGAGAAGTTCAATAATTTGCCCAAGCTTACACAGCTGACAAAGAATTCAAACCCAGTTGTGTATACAGTAAGTTCTCACTTAACATCATTGATGGGTTTTTGGAAACTGCGACTTTAAATGACACGCTATATAACAAACCCAATTTTCCCACTGACTAATTGATATAAGCAAATGTGAAGTGTCTATGGCATATTCCTGGTCACAAAAATATCACTAAGCTTTTACATAAACACCAAAAACTTATGTTATTAAACACTGAAATGTGAGCCATACATACATTTAAGAAAGATTAATATGAACAAGTAAGATAATTATTTACTTAATTATCCCAGTTTAGAGTGCTGGGTGGCCGAAACCTCTCCCAGAAGCTCAGGGTGCAAGATGGGAACCTACCCTGGACAGGACATCATCACATCACTGAGTGCACTCATGCCCACACCCACACCTACTTGTCATGGGGCAATTGAGACATGCCAGTTTACTTAATGTACATATCTTTGGGATGCTGGAGGAAGCTGGAGTGCCCAGAGGAAATCTATCCAGACATGGGAAGAACATGCTAACTCCACACAGACAGTGCTCTGGCCGGGAATTGATTTTCATTTTTTCTTATCAGTATTATAACAAAACAATATCGAACAAAATGACATTATTCGAGGACCTGCTGTATCTACAAAAATACTTGGTGTTCCCTTGTGTGTCCTGTCACTTGTTTAAAAGCTTACAACATTAACTCATCTAATCTTTACAGTGCATAGCTGAAACTAAGAAAGATTAAATAACTTCACCAAATCTTACATAGAGTGAGAGATTTGGGCTGGAATTCTTGTGTTTATGTTATCTAACTTTTATGTGGCTGCATCATGTTTCTCAGCTCCATGGCATCTCAATAATCTTAGCCAAAATTTGTTTGTCTGTCATTTGTCCAGTTAAATCAAAGCAGTCTGTCCAGTTGACATGTACTTATTATTACTAAAAAAGCCATATTAATGCTCTACTGGGCTCTCATAGTACCATTATATTTAAGTCTTTTAAAGTCGGCAACGTCATTTATTTTGCTTGCCCTACAGCTTGTAACACCTACCTAGAGTGTAGTTTAGCTAGTTTAGCTACCGAATAAAATTCAGACATAACCTGCAGAATATCTTTGCAGTGAATGGTTGCCTAGTGGAATGCCTCTTGATTTTTGAAATCCAATCTGCACAGACTAGACTGAGCTCTCACTAAGATGTTTTTGTTTCTTGTTTTGCTTTTTGCTGATGCTTATAAGGCACCTACTTACATTTACATCTTCCAATCTCAATGTTTTTAACAAAACAACGTGATTTACATTATAGTTAGTAGAACATCAGAATCATGTGGAGATGCCTTGAAATGTAGTCCAGGTGCCAACTAAGGAGATGTGCATGTTTTCTGCTGACAGCGAAAGGCCAAGTAGGGCCTACGACACTGTCTGTTAACATCTTATTCATTGTATGAGCAGGAAGTGATGCTTGTAGCCCTTTACACCTTAATATATGGTTTATAACATTTGTCCACGCACCTTGGCGTTTGGTGAGTGTCTATTTTACTGTTTTCTTTAGGTGGTTAAAAGCTGGTTGTGAGGGGTTTGGGTTGATATAAAAACGCTCTATTTTTTTCCACTTAATAAATAATAGGCTATGAGAATTTTCACTCAGAACATCAGGTTTTTCTGAAGCAGATTACTGCTTAAGTGGGAGATACCTGTCTTGCTTGATATCATTTGTTAATGTGGTAAATGGAAAGCCCCAGATACACCATCACATTTCCTCTTACGTTACACACTGGAGCAGCATCTTTATAGATTTTTAAGTCTAATGGTAGGAATTTGGGGCCAAACAGAAGAGATGGTGAAACACTAAGTGCTGTGTTTACGACCTCTTGAATTACACTAAGGAGACAGATCCATATACCTGTAACTGTGCTGATACTCTCTTAACACACTCAGCATTTTAATTTTTATAACATTTTGTTCTGATTAATGTATTATTTAAAGGTTAGCCGTGAAGTTATTTTAAAACAACTCCTTCCTTCGTTCCTTCTCTCTCTCTTTTTTTTTTTTTTTTTTTGGAGTTTTGCTCTTGTTGCCCAGGCTGGAGTGTAATGGCGTGATCTTGGCTCACTGCAAACTCCACCTCCCGGGTTCAAAGAATTCCCCTGCCTCAGCCTCCCGAGTAGCTGGGATTACAGGCACCCACCACAACACCCAGCTAATTTTTGTATTTTTAGTAGAGATGCGAGTTTCACCATGTTAGCCAGGCTGGTCTCAAACTCCTGACCTCATGTGATCCGCCCACCTCAGCCTCCCAAAGTGCTGGGATTACAGGCGTGAGCCACCACGCCCAGCCAACCACACTTTCTGTTTTAAATCTCTCAGTACTAGAGAGTGCGTTTTCCTCGCACATTCCATGGAGTAGTGTCAGCACTAAATGGGTATTTGAACAAAGGTACTTTTGAAAAAAATGTAGTAGTCAAATATACCTTTAAGATAGAAAGCACAATTAATGGTGTAGGGCACCTAATTATTTAATGGAAGGTTCAGACAAGGAAAGGGTTGGGGCAACAGTGAAAGGCTCTGTCTTCTAAATGAAATCTCTTGGAAATGAGATTCTTAGAGTTGGCTTTAGGATCAGAAGGCACTATCTAATGTAAAATTTATGTTCTGGTAATGCAGCATGGGGGAAAGGGAGTGTTGGGTTTGTAATTACTTTGAGCAAAATCAGAATTAGCTCAAGTGGCAGGCAAAAACTACACAATTTGTAGAGCCTAGTACAAAATGTAAATGTGAGGCTCTTGTTAAGAAATTATTAGAATTTCAAAATGGCAGCATCAGAGAATGAAACGAAACATGGGGTCCTTCTGAGTGGAGTCCTCACCAAGTCAGTCAGCCTGGTCTGACTGCACAGGTCTCACACCTACCAAAGCTGGCTGGTCCTGCGCATAGGTCGTTAGTAGTAGAGCTGGAACCAGGACTTGGGATTCTCAGCTACTTGTACAGTGTTCTTTCTATGATGATAGTCATCAAACTTTACTTGGGGACTTGAGAGTCTGTGAAATCCTTGATGATTGTTGAAAGATAATCCCAAAGTGAGGCAAAAAAAGAAAAAAAATCCATATGTCATTTCACCTCTTTTTTTTTTTTTTTTTTTTTTTTTTTTTTTTTTTACAAAATAGCAAGCTCACCTCAACAGAAATGCTCTGATCTGAATGTGGTAGTTAATAGTGTTTTGGATGAAAGTAAATATAGAGAAACAGTGCTGATCCAAGGCCAACCGCTTTAATTCACATAATGGAATCTTTAAAGAGAACTTTATGGTATCCCATACATTCAAAGACAGTCTGATCAAGTAATGTTTGCTAACATTAAACAACATTTAGCCGTTTATAGAATTGGACTAAAAGTGGTGTTCTGATTCCGAAATGTTAACTTTATTTTTTAATCTGTTGATATTTAGTTTTCCCGTTTCCTTGTTAACCCCTTATTATCTCCCCACAGAATGAAATAAACTCTAAACCTTCCGCTGTAAATTCATTTGCTAACTTTTACTGAATAACATGAAGGTAGAAGCCCGTTGTGAGATGCCCAAACCTATCCTGGCTTTTTTATATACACAAGTGTTCTTTGGATCTGTTCTTCATAATCGTTTAAAGCTTCTAAAGTCAAAAACTGCATTTGCAAGATTAGATTTCTATGATTCTTTTAAAAATCTCCTGATACAATTTATCATTAGAATGATGAAATGCTCTGTGACTTTAATTGAAGTATCATGGATCATAAATCTTTTTAAAATTTATTTTTATTATTTTTTTGAGACAGGGTCTCACTCTGTCACCTAGGCTGGAGGGCAGTGGTGCTGTTATGGATCACTGCAACTTTGACCTCCTGGGCTCAAGCAGTCTTCCTGCCTTGGCCTCTGGAGTAGCGAGGACTACAGACGTATGCTACCATGTCTGGCTAATTTTAATTTTTTTTTTTTGTTAAAGCCAGGATCTTCCAGTTTTGCCTAGGCTGGTCTCAAACTCTTGACTTCAGGGGATCCTCCCACTTCAGACTGCCAAAGTACTGGGCTTATAGGCATGAGCCACCATGCCTGGCCCAAAGTCATAAATCTTGATGGAATTTTGGAATTTCAGTTTTCTGGTCTTCTCATCTCGCGCAGTTGAATGTCTAAGCCACCAAGGCAAGGGAGTTGGCAGTTCTTTTCTCAAATATTTTTAGTGATTAAGCTTCTACAATTGTAAAACCCCATTATTGTTGCTTAGCTTGTTTTTTAAGAAATGATTCCTAATATCTGTGTCCTTGTCTAATTGAAACCTGTTTTCTTTTCTCTCTCCTGTGTACACTAAAACTTGATTGGCATTCTTTTTAGAAGAATATCTCATTTTGTATGTATGTGCATGGGGGGTGTTGGGGATGGTAGGAGCTATCATCAGTTCCTCACAACTTAGTGTTTTTGGCGCATAATGATGGCTTCCAGTTGCTGAGCCATCATTATTGCCAGACATTGTGGGAAGTGCTTTATACACAGTATCAAATTTCATCTTCAGAATAACCTTATGAGGAAGATATGTTATTGTGTTTGAAGATAAGATACAGTCTTCTTACATTCTGTAATCTGTTACATTTTGAGGTGAAAGCCATCTCACTTTTTTTTGAGGAGGGGGGTAAGACTCTTTTATTTTATTATTTTATTTCTTTTTCGAGACAGAATCTTGCTCTATCACCCAGGCTGGAGTGAAATGGTGCCCCTTGTATTCTAGGGGAGCTGACGCTGTCAACGCCCAGTTAAGAGCAAAAACCAAGTTGTGTCTTGACAGCCGAGACATTAGTTACAAAAGACTGTCTACTACTTCTCTGGTTAATTTATTCATTTAGTCTCAGGACTCATTACTCCCCAATTACAGCTACTGCTATCAATGTTGGTCTGTTGTGAACCAGTCACCCCTGATTGTTTACACTGTCTTTTCTGAGAAATTCTAGGTCCGTCAACTTAAAGGTCTAATAATAAATAATAATGACTCATTTTCTACAAGAGGATTTAGAGAGAATTTATTGCCCTATATCTTACTGCCTGTGCCATTTTTTTTCTAGCACAACAACATAATGTGGTTCTTAAACAAAAAAATAACTAAATAAATTATCAAGTGTTATATTTATGTGCTCAGAACATTTCTTTAAAATGTGGATTTTCAAATAGCCATTTTTGCTTGTCGTTGATAGTAACAAGTTTGACTCTTGCAGAAATGTTCATTTTCATTAAATGACTGCACATATCAACTTCTACCTCTCAAATGGGTATTTTTTAGTTTAGATAAAAACAGATGAATACAACGTATAATTTTTGATGTCTTTAACAACTATTTTGATTCAAATATTGTGTCCATTGAAATGAAATTAATCCTCATGATTTCTCAGTAGAGAGTAATTGTTTTTAGTTTAAATATTAAAATGTTCTAAAAATATCAAATATCTTATATGAGACCTTAAAATAGGTCTTAATTTTTTATGTGCTTCTGATATACTAGACACTGTACTAAGGACTTTTTTGTATTTACTCATTTAATCTTTTCAACATACTTCTATAGTTGGTATTGACAGTCTCAATTTTATAGAGATATTTTGCCCATGTATTTGTATCCAGATCCATTTAATTCCCAAGCTTTCTGGCAGCATATCTCCTCACTCTGCCTTGCACTTATCATGTGTCAGGCACTCCGCCTAGTGTTTTACACAGATTTTTCCATTTAATTCTCTTTTCTCTGACTTCTCCTCTTCCTACTCTTTCTCTTCTTCCTCTCCCTCTTCCTCTGTCCCTTCCTCTTCCTCTTTCTATTGCTTTTCCTATTTGTCTTCTCATTATTATGATTATCTCATTATCATGATATGATAAGGCAAAGAAGTATAGAATGAAAAAGTTTTAAGTATATTATCTGAGGTCATGTAGTTCTAGGCTGGCATTTTTGTTTCAAAATGAGATTATGTATTACTGTTTTATTTTACAGCAGATGTGGTATAGAAAAGTGATAATGGTAGCTTATTTTAATTGTTACAATTTATGTAAAAGGAGAGAAGGATTGAAAGAGAAGAAAGAAGGCATGGAGAGAACAAAGGAGAAAGGATCTAGCCTTTTTATTCTCTAGACTTACTTGCATTAAGTATTTACATAAAATGTGTGGTAAATTTGGTAATGGAGATGGAGATTGTAACATCCATGAGTTTTTATTAATCTCACTGTAATTACTTAGTTTTTTATATGTGAAAAACAAGAATTTTAGAGTATCTACAAGCCACATAGTGTGCTGGGTCTTTTATACTCATAAGTGAATATACTTTAGGAGTGTTTTGGGGAAACTCTGGTCTAGATATTACAGCATATATAATTGCATAAAGATCAAAATTAATTAGAATAGTTTTTATTTCTGAACTTGAGCTTAGATACCATGCAGACATTCACATTTTTAATTAGCAATGAGACTAGCAACCTTTCAAAAAAATTATGCTGGCTGTTGGTATTTCAAGAAGTGATTTTTGCTAGCTTCTAAAGCATAGGTTGTAGGCAATTGAAAAGTGAAGTATATCATTTGAAGTTCTAAGCGTAAGGCATGCTTAATTAACCAACTTTTAATTACAACTAGTGAGAAATGGAGGGTAAGTATATAGTTAAAAGACAAGACTTCTTACACAATTAAAGGAGAAAGGAGAGAGGCATCATATGAGAGGGCAAAGTAAACCATGGAGGTCAGTTGAGTTTATGTAGTATAGTACAAAGAGCTTGGGAAAACTCTCTTCGGATTTTCCTTCTTCACTAAATTTACAGATGTTTAATGTATTCACCATCATTCTTTTTCCTCAAATAACTGTTTATTGGAGCTTTATAATTTTGCAAATGAAGCTATCTTTTGGAGATTGCTCTTTCTTTAATTTAAATGACGCCAAATGTCTGCTAGTCATCTGGTGAGGAAAATCAGGGCTGCTTGGTGTTGCTATGCTGCCATGATCAAATTTCTCTTCTAAATAGTAGTCTCCAGTCCTTAGCTGACATTTCACACCAATTGCCCTGTCACTGTTGGAGGCTAAATCAGCATATTAAGAAGCAGCAAGTGGTACCTAATGCCTGTCCTGAGAAAAGTTACTAGGTTTTAGTTACCGCAAAGATTCTCAGCTGCTCCTTCTTAAGTATTTTAGACATGCTCACTGATTTGAAACAACATTTTTCAGCTGCATAGAAGGCATACTGAATAAGTACTGGAAGGAGGACAGTTTAAAGACTTAAAAGCAGTCTCTGTCAAGGCAGGCCATACTTTTCCTCTCAGCCGTACACACACAGGGGAATTATCCCTATGATCTGCCTGTGTTTTAAATTGCTGCGTAAGTAGGCATCCATTACAGAGGAAGCTGGCAGTGTACATTTTTGTTGTGTTTGTGTGACAGTAGTAATTTCCTGCTTCTCAATTTAGTGACAGCATTTTAAGAAGAAAATAATGTATGCATTTTAAGAAGCAGTGAGCCCCAAAAGACTTCTAGGTACTCTTGGTAGCTTATATATAAATGCAGAATCACATGTATGGTACAGTTAATGTTTACTCATTTGGTAATATTCAACTAACATTAACCAGTGAAAGACTGGGGTCTGCCTAACATGGCTTTGATGACATTTGTACATCCTTTTCTGATTTACTTTGTAGTGTTAAGAGTGTATTACTGAATCAGATTGATATGGTTTGGCTGTGTCCCCGCCCAAATCTCACCTTGAATTGTTATAATCTCCATATGTCAAGGGTGAGGCCAGGTGGAAATAATTGAATCATGGGGGCGGTTTCCCCCAAACTGTTCTTGTGGTAGTGACTAAGTCTCACAAGATCTGATGGTTTTATAAATGGGAGTTCTCCTGCACAATCTGTCTTGCCTGCCACCATGTAAGGCATGCCTTTGCTTCTCCTGTGCCTTCCACCGTGATTGTGAGGCATCCCCAGTCAGGTGGAACTGTGAGTCCATTAAACCTCTTTTCTTTATAAATTACCCAGTCTTGGGTATGTCTTTATTAGGAGCATGAGAACAGACTAATACACAGATATTTTGATTTATATGTTAGCTACTCATTGAACAGCTTTAGTTTTCTTTTCTTTCAGATAGAACATCCTTCTATTATATTTGGTTCTCATCAGAGAGGGAAAAATCTTATAAGCATGTCTCATTTTAAGGAACTGGATTGTTCTCTTTGTGAGAATTTGGGAGTGGTGAGAGAAAGGAGAATTAGAACTGGCAAGGGTAAAAATATTTGATTTTTAAAAAAATTTCAGTCAGAGAAGAAATAATTTTATTAATGTTTATAAAGGCAATAAGTAATGAAAGGAAATAATCGAGTTATCAAGGACATACCCCCAAGTACAAACAAGCAATGCTATTCAGTGAGAGACTTTAGGAACACTTCTGTCCTGTCAGTTATTAGAACAATGTTGGATACTGTTAAAGCAGTTATTTTAAATTCTTAAGTAGTTAATATATAAAATAATTAAAACTACCTTATTTATTATCTGTGTCTTTTAGGAATTCTTAGTGATTGTATTTAAAATTTATAATTATAGGTTTTAAAACATAAGCAAACTTATCATTTGTCAAGTAAAATATATATTAGATTTTTTATTTTTGAGGGTTTTTTTGTTGAATTTTTTGGTACCTAGAATTCCCATACTTTAAAGCAAATAATATTTTTAAAAAACCACCTGGTGACATTGATCTAAGGAATTAATTTTAATTTTTACCCAGACCCAGTATTTGCAAAATGTAAGCAGTGATTAACTAAAACTTCTTAAGAAAAAAGTATCAAGTTAAATTGTGATTAATTCTACTGTTAGCGGGCATTAGTTGATCTATACTGTGTGTAGAATTAGTTGTGTGGTGAAATACAAGACTGTTTGTCTTATCTATTATTCAGGATTTATTTTTCTAGAATTCTAATTTCCTCCCCTTCTTCATGTTATCAGTGGAGGGTGACATTTTTAATTTGCATGTAGCAGGTTAATTTTTGAAAACCACCTTGTCTTTTAGTGTTATCTTACCTGATTTTTTTTCTGGCATACCTTTCTTTTTATTTGCAACATTTTCAACTTTCTTTTAATGGTGTTCCTTTCAAGCAGTATATAGCTTTTAATTTTTGATGCAATATGGTAATTTCTGTCTCAATGAGAAAATTCAATCCATTGATGTTTAGTTGAATGACTGAAAAACTTGTTTTTATTTCTTCCAACTTAGTGTTTATTGTTTTACAAAATTGCTGCTGTTGCTTTTTTTCTTATTGTATTTCTTTCCATCTTTGTACATGATCATTTGAAAGTTGTGCTTTTTGAATTCATCATGGTTTCTATTTTCCTTAGTCTTTCAATAACCCTACTGTTTAAATATGGTACCAGCTATTTTGCAAATTAAGATGCACTGTATCTCTACACTGATGCTCGTTTCTCCCTACTTCACTTGCCCTCCTCAATCCAATTGATACAACTTTAAGAGACACGACACGTTATTATTATTATTATTTTTTGATTGAGACTCTGTTGCCCAGGCTGGAGTGCAGTGGCACAATCTTGGTTCACTGCAACTTCTGCTTCCCAGGTTTCAAGCAATTCTCCTGCCTCAGCCTCCCGAGTAGCTGGGAGACAGAGTGAGACTCTGTCTCAAAAAAAAAAAAAAAAAAAAAAAAAAAAAAAGATAATATGCTTAACATTTAGAGCAGGAGAGAAAAAGTTCTTTGTCCCTGTTTCTTTAACATTGGAATATGATATGATATGGGGTGGTAAAACACAGGTTGCTGAAGCCACTGTTAACAGCAGTCATATCTGCTTTGAATTATCACATTTTCATTGGCATAGTGATGGATAGGTTTATCTCAGGCATTTCTGTATGATATTAAAATATCATTATTACTGCTGCTACAGTGACGGGGTCTTTTTTTAGTCTGGAGAGAAGAGCTGCTGTTGAAAATCACAAATTAAAATTGGTAAATATTTTTTATCCAAATATGAACAATGTAAATTAAATAAGATTTTATTTTATTATTTTTTAAACAGAAAAGGTGGCATGCAAACGTTTGAGTGAAATAATTCTCTCAAGAGCTGTAAGATTACTAATAGTTAGCACACCTCACTAATGTTATACTTTCTTGCAATTCTTCCCACATATTGTTGATATTTACCACATTTGTTTGCTGTGCTGACTATAGGAACAAATAAGAATACTGTTTTTGCCAGAAGTTTCATTATCCTGGTGTTTGGAAGAATGGAATGAAAACAGTATTCTCTGGCTCTCTCACATTCGTTAATGACCAACACATACAGCTGACTGGAAGAATAAATGCTTTCAGCATTGTGAACACAAGTGGAGTTCCTTTAGTGTCTATAAAAAATTAATGAAGACAAATATAACTTTATGTTTTCCTTCAACTTTCAACTGAGCTAAGATGGCCAGTATAGCAAATACAGAAAAAAATTAAATCAAGCAAACCAAAGTATTTACCTGTCTACCCTAGCAACCTTTGATCCTTTGAGATTCAGATATAAAAGAAACCCAAACATTATTGTGATTGAAAAAGTAAATGGCTTAAGCATTATTTATTCATGTGATTCTTTTAGAAAGGTGTATATTCTCCCATAGAAGAATATGTAAAATGTAAAAATATATGTAAAAATGTACAAAATGTACAAAAAAATGTACAAAATATGGAAAAAAGTAAAATATGTAAAAATGTACAAACGTACAAAAAGTATATATATGTAAAAATGTACAAAAAAAAGTGTACTACAGTAGTTTGCATTAAAAAAGATTGATTTAAATCATTGACATGATATGCGATATAATTTTATTTTTCAGTACTGATATTGGAGTAATATATTTTAAATTACAAAATATACATGTTCAATGCAGGAAATATGAGAATGAGAAATACTTGAAATGCTATTACCCATAAATAACCGTGTGTATTTTTGGTGTATATTGAAAGAGCCCAGGGAAAGTTTCCACTTTGTCCTCTAAAGGTATGCTGAAAATTAACCAACAAAAGGTACATTGAAAGGAGAAAAGGCATACACATTTTATTAACATGCACACATGTGCAAAGAAATCATACAGAATATGAAAACTCAAAGGGCCAGTTGGTTGGTGCTTTTATACCATGCTGAGGTTACGGAAGGAGTAGGGGCTTGGAGCATGGCAAGACTGGTTCTAGGAGAGAATGGAAGGCATGGGACAAAGGTGGTCTCGTTAGGCAGATGAAACTTCACTGATAATATCTCTGAGACAGAATGGATAGCATAGCTTGTGGTTGAGTTAATTTCTGAGATCTGCAGGTAAGTAGGGCCTCTGAGAAAGCCTGGTTGTTTACTTCACTGATATAGATTTTTCTCAACTGATACAAATCTTAACAAAAGGCAGCTTTTTAGGGCTATTGCTGTCTGCAGGCCCTCTGAATAGCCATCTCAAAATAGGTCAAAGAAATATATTTGAGGGTAAAATCTTTTTGGTTTCCTTTAGTCTCCCATTTGAAACTTTATCTTCACAAAGTTTCACATATTAATCAAAGATTGGTAGCTATGGGGAAATTTGGGTTGGAGATTGTGAGATAGATTGACAAAGAAGAAGAAAAAATTGGTAGATTGGAAAACCTAGCTCATATCCTCTTGAATCAGTCTGTTAGTCCTAAGGATAGGTCAGTTCAATTAAAAGCTATTTCTTATTCTAGGATGTTGCATTGCAGATGGACTCTTAAACCAGGACTGTACATATGATGCACTTAAATAGATCGTTAATAACAGGCATTTCTGTGGAAACAAGAAAAACAAAGGCTAATGTCTGGACTCATCTGTAAATTAGTATTTTTAGAATTTGAAGCATCTTCGGTTTAAATGGGCACAGTGGGAATCCACAGTCTTGGATTGTATTTCAAATCAAGAGTTTCAAGGCCAGGCACAGTGGCTTATGCCTGTAATCCTAGTACTTTGGGAGGCCGAAGCTGGTGGATCACTTGAGTTAAGGAGTTCGAGACCAGTCTGGCCAACATGGCGAAACCCTATCTGTACTAAAAATACAAAAAATACAAAAAAAAAAAAAAAATTAGCTGGGCATGGTAGGGCACACCTGTAATCTTAGCTACTCGAGAGGCTGAGGTAGGAGGATTGTTTGAACCTGGGAGGCAGAGGTTGCAGTTAGCTGAGATCGTGCCACTGCACACTCCAGCCTGGGTGACAGAGTAAGACTCTGTCTCAAAAAAAAAAAAAAAAAAAAGTTTCAGTTAACTTTCCGAGTCTACTTCAATAGTCATGAAGACTGTTTATATATAAGTGGCTACAGTGGTTTCTCCCAAAGTTTATGACAGATTGTCCAGCTTCAGTTTGTAGGGCTTTAAGAAAAGCACAATTTTAATTTCTAGTGATTTTTAAGTCAGAATGGTGGATGAAAAATTGGAAACAGTAGATTGGAGAATCACAGGGGACTAAAAATTTAAGATTCAGTCCAGATTGCAGGTAATAATAAAATCTCAAAAACAAACAAGAAAAACTTCAGTGAGCTGGAAACTAGTAACAGGTATGCTATAGTAAGACCAATTTATTTATAAAATATGTTTTAGTCTTGTTAACCTTGGCCTGATTATTTGTGTAAAGTGCAACAAGGATAGTGATTAGTCATATAGGCCATAAGTTGACTTTGCTGTAACTTTTTCATATGAAATTTCATATTATACTTCTGAAAATCTCTTAAGGTTTAGAGCCAAGCCAAAGACTGTGTCTATAATACCAGTCTGAATTGAGTAAATTTCTTTCTTCTCAAGATCCCTAAAATATGTTGAGGTTCTTGGGGGCCTGTCAGAAACTGACATAATTTACGTATCACAACAAAGTCAGGAATTTTTTAAGGGAACTGTGTAGGCAAGGTACCTAGGCCAGCCTTTTTCCAAGTCTGTTGGTGTTATAAAGTCAATCCCAGTGCTTCAAAGCAGAGTGGTCACATTTTAAAATATGTCTTTCTAGTCAAAGCCTGGGTAAAATAACCAGTGTCTTCAATTGTGTCCTGTTACAAAATAAAACAGATTGTTATTGAACTTACAGAAATAACCATATTGCTATAAAATAAGAATATTTATAAATGGCTTCCAAATTCTGGAGAGAGCAGTAGAGAGAAAGGTAAATGTTTAAATTGTGCTCACAAAAGTTTATTCTACCCAGTTGTTACAAGCTGTAAGTAACTTGAAAGAAAAAAGATTTTTTTTTGACTCTGGAAAAGAACTGTAAAAAGTAAACAGCATCAACAATGTTTCAGTCAAAAACAGTGATAAAAAATTAGTTTAGTCCTCCATCAGTTCAGCTAAATGTAATTCTTGTTCTGCTTGATACTAGGTTAGCAATTTTATGAGTCTAGTTTTTTTTTTTTTTTTTTTGTATTGGAGTTTTAGAAATTCTTACCTAGTGCATTTGTATGATCTAAAAAGTTGTCAGAAATGTGTATTTAAGAATACTTGTAGTCTTTTCCATGAACCTCCTTGAAGACATACCATTTTAAGATTTGCAAAAAGCTTTTATGGACAAAAAGCATCGGAATAAGCAATTTATTATGGCAACAAGACTTAAAATGACCATGGTTAAAGATGGAACTAACAAGGACTTTTGTTATTTTCTGTGGCATACAGAAATTTAACACGTCAGATGTTTAGGAATCTCATCAAATTTTGGACACATATTAATTTATACACATATAACTCAAAGAAGATTAAACATCATTTCTTATTTGACAATGTGGTCTGTACAATTTAATAAATCAAATAAGCCGTATTGTCTCTCTTTTGGATGCTTTAGGGGTCCTCTGTAACATCCCAAAGCTAATTTGTGGTCAGAACACTTAATTTACAACTTAAAATTTTATTCTGTGAAGCCTATTAAACATGTCAAAGGTTTAAAGCATTTTATCAAAAATAGGATCACAGGTCATTGTGAAATAATAGTCATTGATTTAGCCAAAGTAATAATTAAAAGATTTCAAAAACCAAAAACCTTTACTGTTTGATAGAGAGGAGACTCAAGCTTTCCAAATATTTAAAAGACCTAGTAAAGACAACAGGAGTCACACAGAATTTGTTTCTCTCTCCCTTCCCCTTTTTTTGAAGTTTTCCTAAAAGGTAAACCCAAGTCTTTTATTATTTCTTATTAATACTATATGAAAATCTTATTCAAAAGAAAAAACCAAATTATAGCTTTGCATTAATATGTGTTTTTGATATGAAGGCTCAATTTAAAAACCGTATTAATAAATTTATTTAACTTTATCCTTTTAACCGCACAAAATTTGAAATTCTCCTTTTCCCTTAACTTTCTATGCCCATTTAGTTTTGTCTGCATCATTTTTCCCTTCATTTTGAAGCAACCTTTAAATAACCTCTAAACTAGAAAAAATTATTTTCCCAACAAATACACATACATCCTCATACTTTTTATAACTTTTCTTACCAAAAAATGTATCTGCTTTTCTTGTACACATTGCATATAGAATTATTTAATAGATTTAATTATATTAATTTAAATATTAACTCTTAGTAACCTTAATTTCTAGTGAAAACCTAGGAAGTAATTTTGAACTGTTTCATATCAGTATTTGTAGATGAAAACCATTTCATAATTTGTAAGAAAGATATGTTTTCCTAGTTTTTAATTAACAGATCTAAATATATTTAGCTTTTCTATACCATATAAAAATAAGATGTTAAAGCATATAAATTTAGAGTTATATTTAATAATTAATGTTATAGTGTTTTTAACTTAGAAATGATAGAGACATTTTTATGACTATTACTTAATTTCACATAACAAGACAAAGACTTTACTGAAAAGTATTTTGAAACTATGGCACAGGTACCCTTGCGAACGTCTTCTCCAGTTGTCCTGGGTTCTGAGTACTCACATGGCATTCAGGACAGGTATGAAAAACAGGGACTATCTGTGTCCTGGATCCATATACCAGGTTTACAACCCAGGACAGAGGACAGAGTTGTGAACATGGCAGTTGGTGGGCCATGTGCCATGGACACACATATGTTTCCAGGTCTTACTATGGCCACCTCTCCAGACTCCAGCATCCAGAGGCTCAAAACCAAAGATAGAAGCTCACATAAAGATATTTACAGGGATTTGGAAGAATCAAGCAGCCAGCGTTTACAGCTTTAGATTACAGAGAAATTAAAGAAGCATAAAAAATATTACAGAAGCAGCAGTTTCATGACCTTAAAAATTGTAGCACAGACAGCATAAACCTGTCTAACCAGTAAACCCAGGCAAAAATATCTGAATTATATTTAGTATAGTTCTAAAGACTTTCTATTTTATCAACAATTTTTTTTTTTTTTTTTTTGAGATGTAGTTTCACTCTTGTCACCTAGGCTGGAGTGCAATGGCGTGATCTTGGCTCACTGCAACCACCACCTCCCAGGTTCAAGCAATTCTCCTGCCTCAGCCTCCTGAGTAGCTGGGATTACAGGCACCCACCACTATGCCCAGCTAATTTTTATATTTTTAGTAGAGACAGGATTTCGTCATGTTGGCCAGGCTGATCTCGAACTCCTGACCTCAGGTGATCCACCTGCCTCGGTCTCCCAAAATGCTGATATTACAGGCATGAGCCACTGCGCCTGGCCTTTATCAACAATTTTAAAACTAGCTTTGTTTACCAAAGATTATGTTGGTTCACTTAGAAATATCACATATACATAACAGATATAGATATATAACATAAAGAGACACAGAATCAAATCTTATAGCTTTCATTGAAATTCTCATTTGCCAACTTCCAAATAGCCCTTCCCCACCCCATTTAGACCATCAATCTTCAGATCACCTGTTTCATTGCCCTATGCAACTGTTAGCTAGGCAACCTTAAACTTGCACTTCTAAAGGGATGGCCCTAGATGAATTAAGAGAGAAAATTTCTGTCTCAAAGATAGAGAACTTGGATGTGAACTTCATTATTTGCCAAGACAAAGAAGGGCATAGGTAAAGGCCCGTTTAAGACACATAGCCAGGAAAAATACCTTAAACAAAAGTTTGTTATGGAAACTTTTAAGGGAATGCCTTTCCCATGGTATAGGTTTCCAGTGGTTTTGGTGTAGAGAGGGAGATTCCCTTACAAATGGAGAATTTTCTTATAGATGTAAATTTTTTTTACAAGAAGTTTAAAAATGGGCAGCAAAATATTGGAAAGTTGTATTTGGAAGATCCATTTAGTTGAACAGGTGGCTTTTTAAGTTTCTGTGTCTTAAATTAACTAGATTACTGAATTCTGGGTGGAGCCCATGAATGAATTAGGGCTGAACCTTCTTGTGACTGTTGGGGGTGTATGAGGAAGATAGGTTACCCAAAAAGGGGACAGTGGCACCTTCGCTGTGTTTTGAAGGTGAAGTGTTCCTAGAAGTCCCTTTCCGATCACTTTATGTGACAACCGTAACTCTCATGTTTCCTTTCAGTACATTTTTATCCATTGATCGACCAAATGGAAGAAATATGGGTTTGAAGGGGGAACAATCAGTGATGAAAGGGAACTGGGTAGAAGACTGAAGGTGGCAAAAGGAGGGGAAGAATCAAATGGAGCATTGAGTCCAAGAGGAGCCAGTGTGGATACATCTTAAGCTTCGCAAAAGGCCAATGAAGTTTTAGTTTTTTCTTTAAGCAAAAATCTTGCCAATAAGAAAGGAAGTCAACAGAGGGACTGAACATACAATTAAGATGGCGTTTCAGTTCACTGAAAAAGATTCCTGTGGGAGAAACAGGATCCAAAAGAGAACAGAGAAATTTAAAAAATACATAGTTTGAATGTCAGCTTTTAATTAAGCTGATGACCATAGAGCTCTTGTAAAATCTTTTCAAATCTCTCATCATCAGGTTTTTGCTGGGACAAACTGCCAGTATTCCAGCTTTTGAATATTTTTTTATCCCTCTTTGCATTTAAACAGAAGGTATCTACCAAGTGACTCAGAATCAAAACCAGTAAGTCTTTTATGACTAAGCAAGGAGGCAAGAGATATCTCAAAAGAGATGCAAAGAAGCAGTCCTAACAAGATCCAGAGCCACCCCCCAAAGACAGCTAGAAGAAAGAGACATAGATATGAACAGGAGAGCAATAGCCCTCCACGGAGGGGAAAATGATCTATAAGAAATGGGTACCCCAAAATGTCAAAAGTTACAAAAATTTAAACTAATTCTTATATAATTCTTTATAAGAATTATAAATTTATAAATTATATAATTATTTATAAGAATTACATAATTCTTGTCAGGCATGGTGGCTTACTCCTGTAATCCCACCACTTTGGGAGGCGGAGGTGGGAGGATCACTTGAGGTCAGGAGTTCAAGACCAGCCTGGCCAACATGGTAAAACTCTGTGTCTACTAAAAATACGAAAAAATTAGCCGGGTGTGGTGGCGCATGCCTGTACATTCCAGCTCTTGGGAGGCCAAGGCAGGAGAAGTCCTTGAACTCAGGAGGCAGTGGTTGTAGTGAGCGAGATGGTGCCATTGCACTCCAGCCTGGGCGACAGAGCAAGGCTCCATTCCCCCACCTAAAAAAAGAATTATATAATTCTTATAAATGTTTATTTTTTCTCCTAAGTTAAGGAATTTACATCCACATCTCTCTGAGTGTCTAATGAGATTCAAACCTTGGCTGCATCTGTGGGAGCTTAGAAACCTAGCCACTAGACCACAGGCTGGAGTGCTTTTTTTGCAGATCACGTGGAGAAACCAAAGCAGGCTGTTGAGAACACAAAGGATATTAATTTTATTTTAAATCAGATGTCTGCCTTTTTGTTGTTTTTGCCAAGAGAGGTTTTAAGGCAATTTTTTTTTTTTGTATTTTTTCGTAGATACCAGTAAGAGAGCTGGTGAAGAGAAACGCTCACTAAAAGGTTTTCTTTTAAATGTAGCCAATTTTATTTATTCTATTAACGACTCAAGCTAATAAGCCTTTTACTTGGAAAGTCCCAGAGATAACTTTCCAGGTTTAGCACACCGTGGATATAAGTGGCATTTTAAAAACGAAGATGCAGACCCCATGATCCCCCAGAAAATTCACTCCCAGAAATAGATTAGGATAGCAGAAGACTCTTTTTGCCACAGGTTAAGGATGGTATTTCTGCATACAATGTCTCCAGTCTCTCAGAAATTTCTGGGAAGCTGCCATTCACTAATCCATTAATCTGTGACAATGGATAGTCCATGTGCGATTGGACTTTCCCAGATCTAACCATGTAGTAAAAGTTGAAACTGCAAAATCTCCTTCTTTTTCTTTAGAGGATGGAACTTCTTCTTAAGGCACAATTTCTTCTTGAGACAGCAAAATCCCCTTCTTCTTCTTAAGGGGATGGAACTTCTTCTTAAGACATATTCACCTGAGAGGTTGACAAATTCAGAACAAAGAGTGGGCTGCTTAAAATCTTACTTTTCTTAGGGTTCTCACTTCTTTCACACTGGCTACCAGACATGACCCCAAAATCATGCCATCTGGATGGCTGAGACCAAAAAATAGTGATTCCATTTGATGACAAGGTAGGCTCTCAGGGACATAAAACAAGACCAAAGGGACTTTATGACAACACAAAAAACAAAGATGAAGGAAAACACATGACTATTTCTGGGAGGAAAAGGATCAGACAATATGAATATTCCAAAATATATACCAGAGTCGCTGAACCTAAGACTAGTGTGTATAAATGCTTTTCTCTTATTAATCTTAAATTTGGAAAAGGAGAAACAGTGGCTTTCACTATCTGCTCAATTGGATTCCACAGATAGACACCTGGGTATCTGACTAGTAAGAAATTTTTATCCTTCTGCCAGCCTGACAGATTCTGAGTTCCCTGGACTGCAGCTTCAAAAGAACTTCAGAAGAGCTTTTGGTTACGTTGCTCATAGTGCCAAAAGTGTAGGGAAACCTTCCCTTTGCCCTCTATAGATTTGATGAAAATCAACTGACGAAAAGCAAATTAATAGGAGAAAATCAAATGAATTTATTATTTGTGCATACATGTGCATGAGCATCATAGAAAATATGAAAACTCAAGGAATAGGCCAGATGGCCAGATGGTTGTTGTTTTTATACCATCTTGTGTCATAAAAAGTATAGGGACTTGGAGCATGGCAAGACAGGTTATAGGAGAGAAAGGGGCAAAGGTAGTCTTGTTATGTAGATGAAACCTCACAGGTAGCAGTTCTGAGAAAGAATGGATGGTAGGCTGTGGTTGAGTTAATTTCCTAGATCTGCAGGTAAGGTGTAGTTGTTTATTTCAGTAATAAGATTCTGATTACTTGATTGTTTATTTTGATTGTTTTGAGAACACAATCTTGTTTGTTTATTTCAGTAATAAGATTCTTTTTAAACAGATGCAAATCTCCTTGAGAAAAGACAGCTTTCAGGACTATTGTTAATTTGTAGACCCTCTGAATAGCCATATCAAAATATGTCAAAGAAGTATATTTTGGAGTGAAATATTTTTGATTCCCTTTATTATCATCCTATTATTTCTATATATTTACTTTAAAAATCATAGTTATGCCAAAATGCTTTGTATGCATGTAAATGTGTACATGAGACTCTTACAAAATACAGTGTCTTAATTCAAATGAATTTCATAAGTTATTCTTCACAATTATCATTTTAGAGAGAAGTTATCTGAAATTCAGATAAATAAATTACCCAAGACTGCAACATTAATTAGTGGTAGAGTTAGGACTATTTGAGACTAATAGCAATTCTTTTTTAAAAAATTAACATTAAAATTTTTTGAATCATTACATAATATGTGTACATACTTATGGTGTATGCATGATATTTTGTTACATGCATAGAATGTGTAACAATCAAGTCAGGGTATTTAGGGTGTCTGTCACCTCGATATTTTCCATTTCTGTGTTGAGAACTGATCAAGTCCTCTCTTCTAGCTATTTTGAGATATACAATACATTGTTATTAACTATTGTCCCCTACTGTGTTATCAATCATTAGAACTCATTCCTTCTCTTTCATTGTATGTTTGTGCCCATTAACCAACCTGTCTTTATGTCCCTCTCTATACAGCCCTCCCCTAAAATATTCCCAGCCTCTGGTTATCTATCATTATACTTTTTACCTCCATAAAATAAACTTTTTTAGCTTCCACATGTGAATGAGAACATGTGATATTTGTCTTTCTGCTTCTGGCTTATTTCACCTAATGTAATGATCTCCGGTTCCATTCATGTTGCTGCTAATGACAGAATTTCATTCTTTTTTTGTGGCCCATTAGTATTCCATCAAGTCTATATGCTACCACATTTTCTTTATCTATTCATCTGCTGATGGACACTTAACTGATAACATATCTTTGCTATTGTGGTATAGTGCTGCAACGTACTTGGGAGTGCAGGTATCCTTTTAATATGCTGATTTTCTTTTTTTTTTTGGATTAATAACCACTAGTGGGATTGTTGGATAATATGGTAGTTCAATTTTTAGTTTTGTGAGAAAACTCCATACTGTTTTCTGTAGTGGCTATAGTAATTTACATTACTACCAAAAGTATATAAGAGTTCTCTTCTCTACATTCTCACCAGCATCTATTACATTTTGTCCTTTTATTAATAGTCCTTCTAACTGGAATAAGATGATAACACATTGTGGTTTTGATTTGCATTTCCTTGATGATTAGTGATTTTGAACTTTTTTTAAATATACCTGTTGGCCGTTTGTATGTCTCCTTTTGAGAAATGTCTATTCATGTCCTCTGCCAATTTTTTAACTGTTGAATTGTTTTGAGTTCCGTATATATCCTTGATATTAGTCCCTTGTCAGATGAATAGTTTGCAAATATTTTCTCCCCTTCAATCAGTTATCTTTTTACTCTGTTGTTTTCTTTGCTGTGCAGAAGCTTTTGTTTAATATAGTCCCATTTGTCTAATTTTGTTATTGTTGCCTGTGTTTTTAAGGTCCTAGCCTTAAGATTTTTGCCTAGACAAATGTACTGAAGTGTCTCCCCTATCTTCTCTTGTAGTAATTTTATAGTAGTAATTTTATAGTTTCGGGTCTTACATTTACGTCTTTAATCCCTCTTTAGTTGATTTTTGTATATGGTGAAAGATAGGGGCCCAGTTTCAACTTAGCGCTTTTGTAAAAAATCAATTGGCTATAAATAGGTGGATTTATTCCTGAGTTCCCTGTTCTGTTCCATTGGTCTATGTGTCTATTTTTATACCAATGCCATACTATTTTGGTTACTATTGCCTTGTAATATATTTTGAAGTCAGGTACTGATGCCTCCGGTTTTGTTCTTTTAGCTCAGGATTGCTTTGGCTACTTGAGTTTTTTTTTTTTTTTTTTTTTAGTTACATACACAGTTTAGAATTTTTTTTTCTATTTCTGTGAAAAATAACATTGGAATTTTGATAGATATTGCAATGGATCTGTACATTGCTTTGAGTAATATAGTTGTCTTGATAATAATTATTTTGGTCTTAAAGACCAAATGTTGGCCGGGCACGGTGGCTCATGCCTGTAATCCCAGCACTTTGTATTTTTAGTAGAGGCCGAGGTGGGCAGATCACAAGGTCAGGAGATAGAGACCATCCTGGCTAACACAGTGGAACCCCGTCTCTACTAAAAATACAAAAACAAAATTAGCTGGCCATGGTGGCGGGCGCCTGTAGTCCCAGCTACTCAGGAGGCTGAGGCGGGAGAATGGCATGAACCCAGGAGGTGGAGCTTGCAGTGAGCCGAGATCGCACCACTGCACTCCAGCCTGGGTGACAGAGGGAGACTCTGTCTCAAAAACCAAAAAAAACCAAAAAAAAAAAACCACCAAATGTTGTATCATTTCTCCAACATATAATCATGCCTCCTATGTTAACTCTTCTTTTGTGACATGGTTTTTAATGGTTGTATAAACTATCTTTTAGACATTCTAGGATTTACTTAACTATTCCCCTTTAGTACACAATTATATTTAGCTTATATTTGTCTACATATATAATTATTGTTGGGATGCATGACTTGTACATAGTCATTTCTGAAATTCGGGATTATTGCTTGAATAAATTTTAAGAATTAGAAATCCTGTAGGCTGGGCACAGTGGCTCACGCCTGTAATTCCAGCACTTAGGGAAGCTGAGGCAGATGGTTCACATGAGGTCGGTCGGGAGTTCAAGACCAGCCTGACAAACATGGAGAAACCCTGTCTCTACTAAAAATACAAAATTAGCCAGGTGTGGTGGTGCATGCCTGTTTCCCAGCTACTTGGGAGGCTGAGGCAGAAGAATCCCTTGAGCCCGGGAGGCAGAGTTTGCCGTGAACCGAGATCGCACCATTGCACTCCAGCCTGGGCAACAAGAGCAAAACTCTGTCTCAAAAAAAAAAAAAAAGAATTAGAAATCATGGAGATGAGGATTTGTGTATTTCAAGGCGTTTTATTACACATCATCAAATTGGGCCGTGAAAGTATGGTCTAATGTTTGGATGTACTCGTTCTCTCACACTTTGCCTACATTAGGGGTTACCATTTAGAAATTTATGTGTCAATTACATAAATGGAAATTTTATTAATACATGAAACATTCTTTATATGAAAAATCAACAAAAACCCCCGAAATCTAGGGCTCTAATAAGGGGTACAGTTATATGCAGATTTTGTTATTTCAATAGAGTTTATAGGTTCATGGAACATTATTTAGGAAAGAAAATTTAAATATATTCTGTCTATAAAATATAAAAGCGTAGGCCAGGCGGTGGCTCATGCCTGTAATTCCAGCACTTTGGGAGGCTGAGGTGGGTGGATTACCTGAGGTCAGGAGTTTGAGACCAGCCTGGCCAACATGGCGAAACCCCATCTCTACTAAAAAATACAAAAAATTAGCCAGGCATGGTGGCAGGCAGCCGTAATTCCAGCTACTCGGGAGGCTGAGGCAGGAGAATTGCTTGAACCCAGAAGGTAGAGGTTGCAGTCAGCTGAGATTGCACAACTGCACTCCGGCCTGGGTTACAGAGCCAGACTCTGTCTCTCTCTCTCTCTATATATGTGTGTGTGTGTGTGTGTGTGTGTGTGTGTATTATTTACCAAAATTAATACACAATTTAATGCAAACATCCCTTATTTATGTAAGAAAATTTATTTAAAAAAGAATTCATATTTGAAATACTTGAAAATTAGATAGCAGATTTTCTACCATCTATGTTGGTGGGAATAAAAAGGATCATTATCAAGCTACTCTTAACAACTCTTTTTTCATTATGTATGGTTAGGGCAACATTTACATTTTGCACTATGTATATATTTATATTTTGATTCATCAAATTTATAAGAGAAAAATGATCACCTAAGACATTGGGTTACTCTCTTAAGATAGCAAACCTGGCTGGGCACGGTGGCTCACACCTATAATCCCAGCACTTTGGGAGGCTGAGGTGGGTGGATCACCTGAGGCTGGAGTTCAAGACCAGCCTGACCAACATGGAGAAACCCTGTCTCTACTAAAAATACAAAATTAACCGGGTGTGGTGGCGCATGCCTGTAATCCCAGCTACTTGGGAGGCTGAGGTTGGAGAATTGCTTGAACCCAGGAGGCAGAGTTTGCGGTGAGCTGAGGTCGTTCCTTTGCACTCCAGCCTGGGCAACAAGAGCGAAACTCCATCCCCCAACCCGCCACCAAAAAGAAAAATAAATTAAAAAAAGATAGCAAACCTTTCTTTAGTCATTCACATTCTTACCATCTCAACTTTTATGCAAATTCAATGAAACTGTAATATGTAAATTAAATTGCAATGTCTACATTTGGATGTTATTTATCAACCTAACAAATCTTCCTTTGTGAAATTTAAATTTGGAAGTTATCAACTGCTTCATTATAATCACTAACACCAGTAATACAGGTCCTAGTTTTTCCTTATATTAAAGTATTCAGACTGTTTTGAAAAATGAGACTATATCAGTTTCATGCATATTTTAATTTTAGAAAGTAAATACTAAATGTAGATTATTATATTTATAATATTTTAGTTTTACATTATTTATTTTTATTATAGACAGATTTGTGGATTAGATTTGAATTCTCAGTATTCTGAATTGCTGTAACCTCACTATTCTAAGTATTGTAATTTAAGAAGCCTTCTTCCTTTGGTTGACTATCATTTAATAATGTCCTTAAGTTGGGAAACATTGTTGAAGTGTTTAAACTTCAGGAGTTAGAAATAATTACTATGAAAACATGGTCTTTCCTGCATACTTACAGTAGCAAATATAGCAAATTACTGAGGCTTTTCATATATATTCTGATAACCTTTAGTTTTATATGAATGACTCATGGCTTTTAATTTTGTTTTATGTGGACAACATGGTTTGTATATTACATGATGAAAGAGCTTTTCAAATTTTCATTCTTTTATGTATAAAATATTATTCATTTAAAATGGTATCTGTAATCCTATTAAGGGCTATGAGTCCTTCTATGATCTAGTTTGTCCTTTCCTTTCTGATTTAATTCCTCTTTACCCATTACAATGCTTCAGTCCACAGGCCTTCTTTATCTTTATTCCTGCCTAAGAGTATTTGCACATTCTGTTCCCTTTACTTAAAAATATATTCCCTAACTTCGTGCTTTATTTACTTTTTCTTTCTTCACCTTAGGTCTCAGTGTGAAGATCAAAATAGCCTGCTTGACGATGTTGTTTAAATCAGACACCCACCCCTATTGTTATTCTGAATGAGAGACACCTACCTGTATTATCTTCAGAGCAATGATCACAGATTGGTCATGATTCAAGTTTTTGTTTGTTTCACTGTCTCCTAATTGGTAAAATCCATACGCGCCCATTTCAGTTCATATTTATCTTCATACCTGTTGGGCCTAACATCGTTCCTGATATATAGTGGGTGTTCTATAAATATTTACTGAATGAATAAGTTGGTTAATGAGTAAAATATAGGTTTTTTCCCTTTATGAGCTCTCTAATGTTTTCTGATTTTCTATAATCCTATTAATTTAGGCTGTAGAGATCAATTATGTTTATCTGATTGCTACTCATATAATAAAACTGAAGTTTGAAAGATGTGATAGTGAAGTGAAGACATTTTGAAATTATGCATTCATACTCTTATCTAACTTTTTTTTTTTTTTTTTTTTGAGGTAGAGTCTTGCTCTGTTGCCCAGGCTGCAGTGCAGTGACATGATCTCAGCTCACTGTAACCTCCACCTCCCAGGTTCAAGTGATTCTTGTGCCTCAGCCTCCCCAGTAGCTGGGACTACAGGTGCCTACCACCATGCCTGGCTAATTTTTGTATTTTTAGTAGAGACGGGGTTTCATCATGTTGGCCAGGCTGGTCTCGAACTCCTGACCTCAAGTGATCTGCCCACTCCTGCCTCCCAAAGTGCTGGGATTACAGGCGTGAGCCACCGCAGCCAGCCATTCTCATCTAACTTTTTAAGTAAAACTATCTTCACTGTTCTTTCTGAGAAAATGCTGATTGCAAAATACCCGAAACAATAATGAGAAAGTAAAAGTTTCCACTTTAACCTACTTTCTCCCTAAAACCCCCCAAAACAAACAAAAAAACCTACTGACAATAATTTGGTATATGATCAACTTTCATTTTATACATAGTATGTCTTTAATGTTAACAACATGTTTGTATGATAAGTAGAGAAAATTTTTTTTCCAATTAACCAGGTGAGTAAAAAATGACTTGGTATTTACTATTATTTTTACTTTTTCTTTTTTTGACAGAGTCTGGCTCTTTTCGCCCAGGCTGGGTGCAGTGGCGCGATCTCGGCTCACTGCAGCCTCCGCCTCCTGGGTTCAAAGGATTCTCCTGCCTCAGTCTCCTGAGTAGCTGGGATTACATGCACCCGCCACCACGTCCGGCCAATTTGTGTACTTTTAGTAGAGACAGCATTTCACCATGTTGGCCAGGCTGGTCTTGAACTCCTGACCTCAGGTGATCTGCCCACCTCGGCCTCCCAAAGTGCTGGGATTACAGGCGTGAGCCACTGTGCCTGGCCTATTTTTACTTATTAATTGAATTATATGTACTTAAATTTGCCTCATTAGACATTTGGAGCTGGGTGTGGTAGCATGCGCCTGTTGCCCCAGCTACTCAGAACACTCAAGCCTAGGAGTTAGAGGCTGAAGTGTGCCCGTGAAAAACCATTGCTTTCCAGCATGGGCAACATAGTGAGACCCTTGTCTCTTAAAAAAAAAAAAAGACATCTGGACTCTTTTTAAAAATAAATTTCATAGTATGATTGAACTATAAATATGAAATTTAAAGTAAAGAAAGGAAACTTATTCATAAGTTTTGGTCACCAATTTTAAGTAAAGGGAGTATAAATACTGTCATTCAGATGTTAACAATATTATAGAAAAGAATGGAAAACCTGGATTACGTTTCTGAAATATATAAGCTTAGAAGAAGAAAGAAGACAGTGGAATCTCAGATGACTTCATAATGCCACTCTGTAATGTTATCTTTTAGTGGCAATTACAGTTACAGTAGTACACTCAGAAATCAAATAACTGGGTAGTAGATGGGAATGTCTGCATTGCCCTGGGATTCCCTGTTGGTGGAAAACATTTACATGATACTAGTTTTTAGAGTCATTATTTGCTACTGGAGCATTTTTAAAATTCATACTAAATATTACTCAATAATTACCAATTGGTATGTATAATTCTACAATAGCTGCAAACATTTTTGTATTGAAGAGTTTTTGAATAACATTTTCTAGTTAGTGATGTATTTCATAATAATTTTGTTTTAATATATTTAATGAGGAAAGGTTTTTTAAAAATTATTAAAATTTCAATTTTACTCTACTTGATTCTAATTAAAACCACCCCTTGGCAATAAATTCTGCTTCTTATATATCCCTATTATAAGAGAATAATTGAGGAAACTTAAGGTTGTTTCTTGTTTATGAAGGTAGATGAATACATAATTATTTATTAAGATTGCTTATTAGTCATTTTGTTTTATAGTAAAATCTTTTTTACCGGCTTCCAGCATCTGAAATATAATACATTCCCAAGAAAATGTGCTATATAGAATAAGCTGGCCAATGTTATAAGGCACAGATATTGGTAAAGACTACAACTACATTAAAAAGGTTAAAGGTGATCTCAGGAATAAAAACGTAGCCACTGTATTCTAGAATTATGTTTGTTCATTTAATATAAACCCTTTTTATTCTATAATTACAATGACATTTTTTACAAAATTATTTGTTTTGAAAAGGAATGTTGACTCTGCTAGTCTGCAAATTGTATACATTCTTTCTATTGTGCAACAGCATTGGTAATATTAGAAGAAACACACTTCTAATTATGTGAAGTTACCAATTGAAAACAAGTGATAGCTTGCCATTCAACATCTCCCCCCACAAAGGAAATATTAACAGGTGTGGTATCTTAGTATTAGCTGCCAGGAGACATTTATGTTACAGATCAATCATCAAGATTGTTGTTATACTATTAAATAGGGTAATTCATTTTAATGTGAGTTTTTTCTATTTGTTTATTTATTTATTTTTTGAGACAGGGTGTCTCTTTGTTGCTCAGGCTGGAGTGCAGTGGCACGACCTTGCTCACTGCAGCCTCAGCCTCCTGGGCTCAAGGGATTCACCTGCCTCAGCCACCTGATTAGCTAGGACTATAGATGTGTGCCACCACTCGTGGCTAATTTTTTTTTTTTTTTTTGGTAGAGACAGAGCCTCACTATTTTTCCCTGGCTGGTCTTGAACTCCTGGACTTAAGCGATCTTCCCACCTCCGCCTCCCATAATGCTGAGATTACAGGCATAAGCCACCACTCCCCGCCAATATGAGTTTTTACTAATGAGAAATAATAGTATCCTAAACCCTGACATTTAAAATGATTTTTACAGATACATAGGCAGTCACCAACTACATGCATAAATCCTTTTAATTTTAAATCTCATAGATTCTTATTTATTGAATGCTAACTATTTGCTCGGCTCCTACAGGTTGGAGTGGCAAAAATTCATATTCACCTACATATGCAATTTATCAGAATACTATATAACAAACGAAATCATAAAGAATGTCCAGATACAGTGGTAATACATAGGAGAGAATGATTAACTCCATTTTGTTGTGGGATGGCATGGGGTCAGGGAATGCTATAGCTGCATTTTAAATCAGTCCATATTGAAGTGAATAGGAGTTTAACAGATAGCTTTAAAAGGAGGCATACAACTTGTTTAAATAAAATGTGCAATTAAGCATCTTGGGTCTAAATTTCTCTAAAATCCTTCCTGCTATTCTAAGAGGTTTCTAGTGAGGTGTCTTTCTGCTAATTAATTGCAGTAGCATAAAGCTTCACTTACTTGTAACAACTATAGTACCCAAGGCTGCAAAATTTTAGCTTGACACATTGAGCTAACTGATTCGGATGTCAGAAATGCTCTGAGATGTTAACCCCATTTTAAAGGGGTCACTTACAGAAATAGTTTTTCCTCTTCAGAATCTACATGTTAACCCAGTATCCTCACACTTTTTTTTTTTTTTTGTCACAAACTGGCCCTGTGTTATAGCAATAGTGACTCGTTTATGTTTATACTCTATAAATCACTAAACTGTCTGTCCTGCTGAAATTTGAAACTATCTCCCCAAGAACAATGTCTAAGTCAGAGCAGTTGAGAAATAATTTGTTTTTTTTTTCTGGATACGTTTGGGAATAGGTGGCTCAGGTATTTTTTTAGTTTTTGTTTTTTCTGCTTATAATGTTATTTTTTAGATTTTTAAGTTGACAAATAAAAATGTGTATATTTATGGTGTGCATGATGTTTTGAAATATGTGTATGTTGTAGAATGGCTAAACTAAGCTGTTGTGTATTACTTCATATACTTACATGTGTTTATGGTGAGAATACTTAAAATCTACTTTTGGCCAGGAGTGGTGGCTCATACCTGTAATCTCAACACTTTGTGAGGCTGAGATGGGAGGATCGCTTGAGTTCAGGAGTTCGAGACTAGCCTAAGCAACATGGTGAAACCCCATTTCTTAAAAAAAAAAAGAAAGAAAGAAAGAAAGAAAGAAATTAGCGAGGTATAGTGTATAGTGGTGTACAGCTGTAATCCCAGCCACTGGGGAGGCTGAGGCAGGAGGATCGCTGGAGCCTGGGGGGTCAAGGCTGCAGTGAGCAGTGATTGTGCCACTGTACTCCAGCTTGGGCGACAGAGTGAGACCCTGTCTCAAAAAAAAAAAAAAAAAAATACAACCTACTTTCTTAGACATTTTCAAGTATACAATAAATTGTTATTAATTATACTCACCTTGTGTCTCTTGAACTTATTCCACCTGTCTAACTGAAATTTTATACCTTTTGATCAGTATCTCCCCACTTTATTTTTTATTTTACTGTAACAAGAAACCTTTTACATTAACATTTATGTTTAAGGTTCTTTTTCCTCTATAGAATATTTGAGGAAATGGGCAAAATGAAGTATTGGAAATATAGGTTTCTCCAAAAATGATGTCTCAAATTTCACTTCCTTTCCTGAAAGATTTTTGTGTAATTAATAATTAGATGGCAAGTCTTTTGTCTCTTTCCTTTTTAACTTAGCAAGTAAAATATTGACAAATTATAACTATGAGCCCTGTATTAGTTATCTGCAGTTGATGTGTCTTGGACTGATTTAACTTTCTATTTTTGTCATTTAGATGTTTATAAATTGGATATATCATGTAAAAGTAAAACATTTTAACAACATAAAACGTAGCTAGAAAAATATAAATTAAAAAATTAACTCAAATTTATTAGTGTAATTCCTTTACAAAGTTTCAGAATGATAAGATTGATACTTACTTTGTAGGCTGTTGGTTTAAATTTTCTTCTACATGGTTGGGCTTCAGATATATAACTGCTTTAAGTCTGGTTTATCATCTGTTTTGTTGCAGGGATTCCTCTGTAATTATTTTAGCATACTAGATTTCATGACTCATGACATGTTTTTAACATTAGGAGATAATTAATGGCATGACTTATCATTAACCATTAGTCAATCTGCTTTTTATTGTGAAATTTATTTTTCCTTCCAGAATAAAATAGCTCATCTCAGAGTACAAAAAGTCATATTTCTATTGCAGCAGAAAACTTAATTATAGTAAAAATAAATGATGAGTCATGTCACCATATAGAAATTGCAAGTGTGAATAACCGAATTCCTAGATTCAAGAGAAGACCTGTGATAAAGGAGCCTAATATCAAGTTAAAATTTCCATCCTGCTTCTATGTTACAGCTGACTTCTACATCAAACCAAAAATATTTGAATTTTATCTAATAAAGGCCAAGTTATTTTTTACTGTCAATTTTAAGTACTTTCTAGTAGTAAGAAATAAGAATATCTTGACTAGATATTTAGCCATATTAAAATATGGCTCATACAATTTATGTTACGTTAAAGTAGTTAAGTTTACTAGAGTTTTGATTAAGCATGGTGGCTTGAACAAGCATATCTATCTTTATTTTCTTTCAAATCCCCCATTGAAATAAAATAAAGGAAAAATAAAGACTTAAATCTGTGAGGATAAAGATGATAAAAGAGAAGATAGTGTCAGATAATAAATGCTGACAAAATTGTAGAGCCAGAAGAGAGATCATTATCTTCTAAGAGCAGAAAGAGCAAAAAGCTAAGGGCCTCTGCTGGGATAATATATAATAAATATTTCTGTTGGGAAATAATCACATTTGCACCTCGTATCTCTGGAAGATTTTAGAAACGGGAGCCACATGCTGCCTTTAAAAAGCTGGGTGCAAATTACGGCTGAAAACATAAAGATTGATTGAAAGTGTTTAAAAGAAATTATATTCCCAGATCCTTCCCATACTGAACTCAGCCCTGGGTTGAACCCAAGAAGCTCTGGACTCAAACACAGCTGGAGCTAAGAGGTGTATGAGGCATCATTCTAAAACAGGAAACTGTTTTAGAATTAAATGAAGCCTCTTCTTTGAGCTGTGAGATACTCAGGCTCCTCCCTTCTTGAATCCTAGAATTAGAAAGGAGTTTGTAAACGTAATTTCTGGAGCTATTGGCCCAAGAGAGGAGATCTTCAGAGACTGACATTTTGGGATTTGCAAACAAAATGGCCGGGTCACCAACTGAACACCCTACTTACCTGTTAGCAAACCTGCCCATGCAGAATGGGCTTTCAACTAGCTTTTCAAAGTCTTACTCTTAAATATTGATAAACAAAGATTATGTATGATTGAAGAAAGCTTTGAACTTAATGAGAAAGACAAAATGACAAACAGGATAAAAAGAAAAAAAAAGACAAAAGCAAAAAACAGAGGCAACCAAGACAATGCAGGAAACTGAGGAAAACTTCAAAAAATGATATACATCCTTAGATAAGAGATCTTTCATGTGTAAAACAAGATTAGAGTGCTATATAAAAGGACCATTGAGATAATTTATAAAAATTCATAACTGCAACATTAAGTAGAAGTGAAGAAAGGTAAAGTTAAGGAGACTCTCCTAGAAAAAAGGCAAAGAAATAAAAAATAGAAGGCAAAGTCATAGGAAGTTAGATCAGTCTGTGAAGTATAAAATAAGGTTTCTGAAAAGAAAGAAAAAAAATCAACAGGAAGAAATTATTTTTTAATGTGTATTTGTGTGTGTGTGTGTATGTGTGTATATACACACATATACGTATATGCATACATATGTATTTGTGATTCTCATATATTTGTATATAGTAAGAATGCTTACTCATATATTCATATAAAATTTGTTTATTTAAATTATATATACCCATGTGTAATTTCCCATAACTAATGGACTCGGAAGCCAGATTGAAAGACATCATAAGTAGGAAGTGAAATAATGAACAGGACGTTGACAAGAGGTTTGGGAACATTGAAGAAATTATATTACAGCTCCAGAGAGAAAGATAAATGACAGTACATTGGAATAATAGTCAAAAAGGCAGTAGGCTTTTTAATAACACTGGAAGCTAAAAACAATGTGAAATACCTTAAAAATTCTGAGAAATGATAATTTCCAAACTAGAATTGTATATCCAAATTATCAGTCAAGTGTAAGGTAGAGCACGTAAATTTTCAAAAAATTGTTTTCCCGATGCACCTTTTCTCAGGAAGCTACTGGAGGAAGTACTCCAACAAAACGAGGAAACAAACAGTAAAAGGAATACATGAGTTGTTTTGAAGAAACAGGAAACTGGAAACGAAGAAGCAAGGCAATTACTGGATGTCAGCAGAGCAGCAAGCAAGGAGTTTAATCCCATCAAATAGGTGCCGGGTGATGGAGGTATCCAGGACTTATGTCTCCAAGGAAAACATGAAGCAGATGGATTGCTGAATATATCTCATCCTGTTGAAATGACTGAGTTTTCCTTTAGAGAACCTGAGAATGTATGACTCCAGGGAAATCAATAAGTTGTAAAATGAAGGAAATGTCACAGCACACTACATTGCTTAGCTATGAGTAATATTTTCATTATCATAATTATGTCAGCACTGAATATAGAACTACCTAAAAGTTACCACTAGCTAAATTGGAAAAATTGAGGAAGAAAAAAATGTGTGTGTGTGTGTGTGTGTGTGTGTGTGTATGTGTTTGTTTGTAGTGGGGAAGGGAAAGTAACAAAAGAAAAATAAATACGTATTTTGATAAAACAATTTTGTGGATATTATCTAAATTTTAAAAATGTATAGCAGCTTTAGCATGTTATATTTAAAAATGGAAGTATATAACAAAAATAGCTAACATAACTGAAAACATTTAGCTCTGGGCTGGGTGCAGTGGCTCACGCCTGTAATCTCAGCACTTTGGGAGGTTGAGGAGGAAGGATTACCAGAGCCCAGGAATTTGAGATCAGCCTGGGCAACATAGTGAGACCACGTCTCTACAAACACACACACACACACACACACACACACACATATATATGCACACACACACATAGATAGATATAAAGATATAGATTTTATATATATTATATTTTTATATGTAATATATATATCTAGTGTAGATGTAGATATAGATATATATTTATATATTATATATACTATATATAAACGAATTATATATACTATATTCTATATAGTATATATATTATATATAGAATATATTAAATATATATTTTATAGAATTTTATAGATATAGAATTATATGTACAAGTGGCCTGCACTTGTAGTCCCAGATAGTAGGGGATGGGGTTTGGAGGATGAGGTGGGAGGATCCATTAAGCCCAGGAGTTTGAGGCTGCAGTGAGGTGTGATTGCACCACTGTACTCCATCCTGGGCAACAGAGCCAGACCCTGTCTCAAAGGAAAAAAAAAAAGAAAAGAAAGTAGAAAATGACTGGCTTAGAAGTGAATTAAGAGTGGGAAAGGTGGCAGGATTTTTAAAAATAATGCTTTCACTGGGCGTGGTGGCTCAAGTCTGAAATCCCAGCACTTTGGGAGGCCGAGGTGAGTGGATCACCTGATGTCGGGAGTTTGAGACCAGCCTGACCAACATGGAGAAACCCCATCTCTACTAAAAATACAAAATTAGCCCGGCCTGGTGGTGCATGCCTGTAATCCCAGCTGCTCGGGAGGCTGAGGCGTGAGAATCGCTTAAACCTAGGAGGCAGAGGTTGTGGTGAGCCAAGATCGTGCCATTGCACCCCAGCCGGGGCAACAAGAGCAAAACTCCCTCTCAAAAAAAAAAAATCATGGCTTTTTTTTTTTATATACGACCTGTAGTACTCATTGACTTTTAAATTGAACACCTATATTATATGGGGAAAATATGATTTAATAAAAAATAAAATGAAACTGTTTGCAATTAGAAATGAATTTATATTGCTTTCTTATATAAAACAATGTGTTACCCTCAAAGTTTAGCTTGGACTCTTACTTGTCTAGGTTTGTGCTTATTTCAACTTAGTATATTACTGCTGAAAGATGTACCTGTTTCCTTGTTGAATTGTCTATTTTTGCCATAACCTAAAATTAAATAACAACAATTAATGCCTCCTCCTCCTATACCTCTTCA
Source organism: Pongo abelii (assembly GCF_028885655.2). NCBI lineage: Eukaryota > Metazoa > Chordata > Mammalia > Primates > Hominidae > Pongo > Pongo abelii. The sequence goes on from NC_071991.2 coordinate 94,241,330, forward strand.
TGAAAATATTTGAGGCATCCTTTTGATTTTTCCTGTATTATGCTTGTCTCTGTCCTTTAGTCTTCCTTTCGCTTAGTTCAGAACTTCATTAACTCTTACCTGGAATATATTAGGTTGGTGCAAACATAACTGTGGTTTTTGCTATTAAAAGTAATGGCAAAAACCGCAGTTACTTTTGCACCAACCTAATAGGAACAACTTCTGAAATGATATTTCAACTTCTAGCCTCTCTCTGCTTTAATTTGTTCTAAAGAGCCTTCAACTTGAACTTCAGAAATCATAACAGTAATGTAGGTTCTACTTTAAGTGAACAACAGCAACAAAAAAGTTAAGGGTAAGATGAGGCAGTCTTTTCAGTGGAAAATACTTGTCCTGGGGACAGTATGTCATGTCCCTATACCTGGTGCCATTGATAAGGTTATTCATTCAACAATATTTACTGATCACTGACATATGCCAAGCACTCTGCTAACTACTAGGGATATAAACATTAGAAAGACAAGTTCCTCCCTTTTAAGTCACGTTTAAAAAGGCCGTAAGTATTAGAGTTTTCTCAAAGATGAGTGAGGTTTCAGAGCCAAGTATTTGTTGATAGAGATTCAAGATAAATGAACTGTGTTTGAGCTCTGTTAGGTTAAATGGTGTTTTTTCCCTCTATGCCTTAAGTCAGTGAGAGTCATATTTAATTTTTTAATCAAAGACCTTTATCATACCTTGAAGTTAGAAATTAATTATGTAGTTGGTTAAATTATTTGGAATGGTTAGCGCCTTTTTACTGTGTTCAATTCTAGTCCCATTTTTACCTACCTTTTTATTCTAGGCCTCTGCAAACTTACGCCCACAAACAATTCCAATTTGCAAATGAATAATTCATCTTGTTCATTGTATTGTGAATTGGCATGTCTGAGAGCAGATACAATAGTGTGTGTTTGTACAAGAAGCCTTTTGTTCTTTTGCAAAAGAAAAAAATGTGAGGTGTCAAAAGATGTTTGTACTAAATTATGTATATGTTGGACACTTGATTCTTAAAGTCATGCTGGGGGGTATACTTAAATGTGGAGGTATATGACTAGGTTTTATTGTACTTTTTTGCATTTGATAAATTCAAATAATATTTTGACTTTCAATTCACCATAAACAAATAGCATTCATTTTCTGTCTTATAAAGGACAAATAGATAACTATTTTATTTGGATCCCATCGAGATATATAACTGTGTGGAACTAAATATTTGCACTGTGTGGTCATGGTGACTTTCTGATAGGTAGTGGCTGTTGCAGACTAGATACATGACTGTGATTTATTATTTAACTATGCGCTGTGTTCATTACAGCAGGGAGCCTCGCTCCCTGTAGCTCCTTTGAGATCTATGACTGTCACAACACTTTTGCACAGTGGCATGGACATCATTCTCAGTTGCAGGTTTCCTCTGAACTCCTCCAAAAGGCTTGATTTTCACAACCTCGATGGAACACACAGAGAATTCATGCCTAAACTTATTGACTCTGATATCCAGCATGCTCATAGGAGCATAAAACCATAGGCAGCTGTTCTTTTGGGTCCCAGTTGTCAGGTGGGAAATTACGAAGAGCTTCATGCTGTTCTAAATAATTAAAATTAATACTAGAAGAAACCCTGCTCAATAGCATCAGATTCCTTACAGATATGGAATATTAAATCAGTGTCTTCAGAGACAAGTATGCATTGTGAGATACAAATATTTTAGCAGGAATAATTTTTAGTCTGCCTAGATGACTCAACAGAATGTATCAATTCAATAACTCTTTGTTAAAAGAAGCTGAGCATTCAAATATGTGTGTGTGTGTGTGTGTGTGTGTGTGTGTGTGTAGAGGCAAAATAATACATCTTTTAATGTGAGTGCTCCTTCTATAGTCCCTTCAGTTACCTTAACTGCCCCAAACAATCTTCTCTTCCCGTAATTTTATTAAAATTATTCATAATATAACTTTTAGAGGACAAGGTTAGGATAAAAGGGAGTCACAAATAATAACATCTTTTAAGAAATATTGAAAAACAAAACAAGTTTTAATACTGGAATGGATGCTAAGAAGAGAATTGCAGGAAAGTTTACTCTATGGCACTTGAAGACCTTTATATAAAAAACTTGGGGCCGGGCGCGGTGGCTCAAGCCTCTAATCCCAGCACTTTGGGAGGCCGAGGAGGGCAGATCACGAGGTCAGGAGATTGAGACCATCCCGGCTAACACGGTGAAACCCCATCTCTACTAAAAATACAAAAAAAAAAAAAAAAAAAAAAAATTAGCCGGGCGTGGTGGTGGGCTCCTGTAGTGCCAGCTACTCGGGAGGCTGAGGCAGGAGAATGGCGTGAACCCGGGAGGCGGAGCTTGCAGTGAGCCGAGATCACGCCACTGCACTCCAGCCTGGGCGACAGAGCGAGACTCTGTCTCAAAAAAAAAAAAAAAAAAAAAAAAAAGTAAGGAGATAAACAAGCTCTATTCTTAGCCCTTGTAACTCTCAGAGCTTTATACTTTTATGTTTGTTGTTAGATGGTTGATAATTTGTTCTCTCATTATTTTAATTGTCTGCACCATTTTTAAAAGGGTTGTCAGAGAGAGCTTGCCAAAATACATGACATTTAAATCATTAAGGAATCATGCTATGATATCCCAGATCTGAAAGTAGAAAGTGCATCATAATGCTATCATTTGAGAATTTGGGTCACCTCTCCTGGGAGCTCTGAATTTGATATTCATTTCCTTTCTCAGCTGCATTTTCTTCACTAAAAAACAGTGCAGTGAAGCATATAGGACAGATGTTGTGTATGAGAAAGAAAATGGAAAACAAACACAACTGTGCATTGGGGTGCATGTGGGAGGAGATATAATAGAATTCAATTTGGTTATTTCTCCAGAACATCCCAGCCAAGGATAACATCCATCCTTGAGGCCAGTGACCTTATTGCTAAAACTGCCTGCCTAAATATAATTTAAGTTACTAAGAAATTTGTTTTTGGAAATAAACAAGGGACTCTAGTGTACTAAAAAAAAAAAAAAAAAAAGAAAGAAAGAAAAGAAGAAGCCAAAAGTCTAGGCTAGATTTACCACATGCTAATATATTTGTATGTCAGGGACTGTGCAATTATACTTGAAGTTACTTTCTGGAATTCTACAGAAAAAGAAAAAATAATACATTGGCGCTAATCGTCATTACCCTTGGTTGGAGACATACATGATTAAAAAGAATGTGAGGACACTGATAATAAATAATAAATGAACTATAAATTAGATCAGCTGATTGAGAAGAGAAGAAATTACTCTTTAAATCTGTGTGTGCTTGTTAAATGGTGCAGGATGCAAAGAGCACCTGCCTGCCTTTTTCATGCCCTGGACCTGCTGTGCTTTTGAAACCTATAGATAAGTTAAATGTGTTCCAAGCAGCCCGTGGAGTCTATTTCATCTTTGTAAATGGGGGGAAAAATCTCCACACACTTAAATAGGCGTGGGGACAGAGTAACTTGGCTAAAGAAGCAAAAACCAATTGGTGATTAAAAAAAATAAAATAAACCTTTTTCTTTTTGCTTTCTTTCTTTTTCTGTGTGAGGATAAACTAAAGCTTTTTAAGACCAGATGAGGTATCGAGACATGATCTAATCTGCCTTCTCCCACCAGACTTTGCTACGTCAATAATCAGTGTCTGGCTCAGAATATGAAAGTAGGGAAACTTAGGACAATGAACAAAGCTAGAAACAGGACTTCAGAAAATCACTTTGGAAAGATTGTACAACTTTGTATTTTGCTTAGATTATAAAAAGCTATAAGATACTTGTATATCTGTTTTTGCCTGGATAAAACCTTGTGTCCGTTTCAATGAGTTTTAAAATTCTTTGAGTAGGTAGTTTTGGGGTGTGTGTGTGTTTTAGTAAATATGTGAGAATCAAAGTTTCCTGCGAGTGATTATAAATCTGTTTCTTCTTCAGCAAGAAAAAGAGCGAGTATGAGGTTAAGAGAACAGAGGACCAGCATGAACAGGGGCAGTGATAAAGACAGGAAAAACAGAGACTTCCCAGAGAAGGGATGTTTCTCAATCGCTTGGGACCCTTTCTTCCAAAACAACTTTATGTTGCTGTCTAGGTGATTAAAGCCCCTAGATAGCAAGTAATATCTATAAAAGCTACTGGCAGACACACAAATGATAAATAAGTAGATATGGGAGAGAAGGAAAAAAAGGAGAAAAAGTACGAAACAGTGGTGTATTCCAAGGGGGCATGGCAGAGCAGAGACAGAGAGGAAGAAGAGACAAGGGAAAAGGAGAACAACAAATATTGCCATTGGATAGCCCAAGAAAATGCTTTCAGTTCCTCAGGAGTAATTCACTGGAATCCATCTGTGGCTTTCTAATAATTGATCTACAAATAATAGAATGATTCATTTATGTGCATACCCCCAACTGTATTTTATCAGCTATGCCAGTGTTGTGTACTTTAACCTAGGACATCACCAAGTAGGAAAGAGTCTTCATAACCTGTATTTTTCATAGAGGGTCCCATGGCCTCTAGTATCAAGTTTTTAAATATGTCATTGTCAAAATAATTAGGGTAACCATATGTTCCAGTTTACCAGGAAAAGTCCTGTCCCATGCTTTCATATATGCTACTCACGTTTACTCTTCAAAGGGTTCAAGTTTAAAATGTTACATATAGTCCACTAATCATAGTGGATCCAGCCAATGTGCTGCAACCCAAAGCTACCATAATATATGGATAGTACTGCCTTGACACCTTCTTATCACCCCCTGCTCAGCATTTGATTTTTCTTATAACAGTTATGTACTTCATTTAAGAGCTGAAGAATTTTAAAGTTACTTATATGTTATAAGTAAATAAGGGAATAACTATTTCAAGAGTACCTACTGCATATCATGATACTTTTCAGTCTGGGAAAGGTACCTTGGCTAGGACTGCAGGATTGCACAGGGTTGGGCTGTGTAGGGGGTTCAAAGGATTTGGGGCCTGATTGAGGAAAAAGATATGACCATGAGAGGCATTACCACGAAACAGGTTTTATTGGGCAGCCCTTGAACAGGAATGCAAGAGCGAGGAAGTCTCTCGCAGCATGAAGCCATCTGGAAGCTTATGGCCATGACCACCATTGAGAAGAGGAGGAAGGCAAGGGGAGCTCCTGGGAAGAGGGGAATCAGAGAGGAGGCTTACATGTCTGTGTGCAGTCATTAAGCAGCACTGGGTAAGGGGTGGTTGTGGATCAAAGAGCTCTGCATGGCAGCAGGGCCTTGGGATTTTCATCGCCCAGTGCTTATTTGATCTATTGCTAGTAGATGTGGGTGGAGTTTTAAGGAATACACAAAGGAGGCAGTCTCCTGTGTGGCTAAAAATCTGTTTGTTGGGGCTATTAAAAAAAAAATGGATTCGTAAAAATTTGAGTTTTGTTAACTTCTGAAGGGCTGGACCTCTCAGGGTCTTATGTACATTACAAAGACAACCCAAGCCACATATATACTGTTGCTATGGCCTGAATGTTGATGTTTCTCCACAACTGCTATGTTGGAACTTAACCCTCAAGGTGATGGTATTATGAGGTGAGGCCTCTCACAGGTAACAAGGTCATGAGGGCTCTGCTCTCCTGGATGCCATTAGTGCTGTATAGAAGGGCTTGAAGGAGAGAGTTTACCTTCCTTGCTCTTCAGCTCCTCCTGCCATGTGAGGACTCAGTAACTAGGTGCCATCTTTGAAGCAGAGATCAAGCCCTCATCAGACACTGAGTGTACTGGTGCCTTGGTCTTGAACCTCCCAGCCTTCAGAACTGAGAAATAAATTTCTTTGTTTATAATGACTCAGTCTAGGGTCTTTTATTACAGCAGCCTGAATGGATTAAGACAACTGTATTAACCCTCACAACAAGAGGGAAAATAGTAAATACCTCGGCAAACTCCAGTGGCTTTTTAATGTATCAGTTAAACCTCTAAGCCAGTTTCTATGTTAACGTGCATGGTCTCGCCCTTGGAGATACAAGATACGTGATGCTCATATTTCAGTTTGCTTTTGTCTTTTATTTTTAAATTTGTGTAGATTTACCTTTTTCTTTACAGTTTTTTTTTCCTTTTTCTTTTTTTTCTTTTTTTTTTGGAGAGGGCTCTTATGTTGCCCAGGCTGGCATACAGTGTTTATCATAGCACAGTAGAGCCTCCACCTCCTGCCTCAAGTGATCTTCCTGCCTCAGCCTCTCTAGTGTCTGGGACTACAGGTGCACGCCACCACACCCAGTTCTTTGTAGTTTCTATATTTGAAGTTTTGCTTAAACAGACCATCTCTAGCTTGAACTGTTTCCTTTTCTTTTAATTTGTGCTTTCATTGTTTTCTAATTTATTTCCCCTCGTGTTTAACCTCTTAATCTATATGAATGGGCTTACATGCTGCAAGGTGGGCATCTTTTAATTTTTCTTTCCAAATAATTAAGTGATCATTCTAGAATCATGTTCTCATTTATTTAAAAAATTATATATCTGCTAATTTGTTTTTAGATGTTCAGCTCTGTTTCATTAGTTTTTACATTATTGTACTAGTTACATGCATTAATGCTATTTTTCCCTTATTATGCAATTTAACGTCCCAAAGTCCATATGTGACCGTATGTTATTAAAAAAATAGAGATTCTTTATGGTGATTGTTAGTATATAAGAATCTTCTTCCTATCATCTTCCTCCAGGACCATATCATTTTTACTCCTAATTCCTTAAAAGCTTGCTCTCCATTTTCACAGATACTGTTCACTTAAAAGTCTCCATTAATATTTTAATCTCCATATGAAATTGCTTGTTAGGAACTCTATCAACATTTATGCTATTTGATTGTATATTTTAATACTTGAATAAATATCCTTTTTTGTAAATTTTAAAGTTCTATAAAATCATAAGCTATTTAGATGCTGGATCCTTCCTGGCTTATCTTTTTGTTGTTCACCTGCCCAGCCTTGCATATAGTAAGCATTGAGTTGTCTTCTAATATTAGAAGGAAACTTTGTGGAAGACAGCTTTGTTAAGTGTCTCATAAAACAACAATCTGAGAAAGCTCAGGTTGAATTCTGGAACACAGAATGGAAAAGATAGGTACACTGTTTTCTGAAATGAAATTTTTTTAACTTCAATTTTTTTTTTAATAGCCGCAATTAGATTGGTATTCTTCAGGGAAGGTCTAATATGGTCAAAATACAATTGTAATAGCAGGTGCTTATAATACATTGTAAGGAGTGTGGGAAACAAAATCTGTCTCTCGATTCAGATGTTTAAATGAAGGTTCTATTATAAAGTTAAAAATATCTGAAAAATTCTGAATGCATAGTCACCATTGCCATGGCATTACCAGTTTTATTTAATTTGATTCTTATATTAGGGGAATTGCAGCGTTTAAATTTGTAATGTATTGTAGGAATGTGCATGGTGTACCTGAGATGCCCCTTCCCACACCCTCCCTGCCACATGCACATAAAATAAATTTGAACTAAAGGAAAAAAAATCAGAAATATCCTCAAAGATGTCTTCTTACTTAGGAACCAATTTTATTGTTTTGGATATTTTTATAGACAACCCTCTGTGATTTCCCCTCCATTTTACAATTTTATTTACACAACACTTTGTTTAATAAAATGGAATTATGAAAACATCATTTTATTTGTTGGCAGTATATGAACTAGTTATAAATATAAGAAAATAGGATAATTACTTAGGTTAAGTATACTGGGAAATCAGACACGCCCTCCTTCTGCTAAGAGTTTTTCTCACAAATCCTGCTAACCTTCCTGCCCACAGCTCTTACCTGTCTCACAGGGGTCAACCCATGGATCAGGATGCATCAGTTACAACTTTCACACAGATTTTTCTCCCTGGAACTTGTTGGGAGCATACTGGGTATTTTCAATTCAGATATTCCCCAACTTCCCTAGATCGCTCGGTGGATCCGAACATAACTGCAACAACAGATTAGATTTATTTTTATTTTATTTTATATTTTAGAGACAGAGTCTGGCTGTGTCCCCCAGGCTGGAGTGCAGTGGTGCAATCTCTGCTTACTGCAGCCTCCACCTCCTGGATTCAAGGGATTCTCCTACCTCAGCCTCCGAAGTAGCTGGGACTACAGGCGGGGGTCACCACACCCAGCTAACTTTTTGTATTTTTAGTAGAGAAGGGGTTTCACCATGTTGACAAGGTTGGTCTTGAACTTCTGACCTCAAGTGTTCCACCCACCTCGGCCTCCCAAAGTGCTGGGATTACAGGCATGAGCCACTGTGCCTGGCCAACAGATTAGATTTAGCTTTGGCACATGGAGTTTTCTTTCTTTTTTCTTTTTTCTTTTTTTCGCTTTGTTTTCTTGATATTTACAATATTATGAAAGATTTTCGAAATTGCTATGATGAAAAACATCTTAAGTTATTGCAGGATGTATGACATTACATTTATAAGGGGAATTGCCAATTTTAGAATGGAATCGGAGAGTTTTAAATAAACATAATATTTTAAATTTATAAATTATTTTAACTATTAAATGAAAGTTCATAATGACATGTACATTTGATATTTATATTCATTCTTACATTTAACATTGATAAAAATTCTATAAAAATAGCATCTTTATCATATCCCGCTATATGCTTACAGTGTTTTGAACTATTTTTTAAATAGAAATATTTGTGCAGATAAAATAAAAGGCAAGGCATAGCTCTGAATTATAAATATTATAGAGGACAGAAATTTTTTTGGTATAATGTTGCTTTTTAATCTATGTGAAACTCCATGTAATTGAGAATATTCACTTTCTAAGGAATGGCAGTTAGTTGGTAAGAATTTAGGTGAAAAAATTATATCTCCACAGTCTCGTGTAGTGGACATGGTGGCTCTCTCTTGAACAGTGAGTCCACCCCTCTCCTTTGTGTAGCATCCATCTGGTTTGGATGACACTGACCAGTTACTGACATGGGACTGTGTCTCTCGACACAATGACTGGTTCTTATAAAAACCCACGATTCAGTTGGTTAACACATGGTCTTCTGTTGTCTAGAAAAACTGGTTCAAGGGCAGTCTTATCAGTGCAAACTCAAGTCTCTTCAGTAGTGGTGTGAGGAAGAAAAATCTCTCTTTTCCACTGGCCCCAAACCAGAGTCTCCTGAGAACAAGAGGAGCCTTTAAATTATAGAGGACTCGATTAGTTGATGCTGATGTGGAGGTGGTCAGTCAACTAACACTGAATCATACTTTACATCTGGACTTCCTTGGTTCTCCAGTTTAGTAAATTCCTTAATAATCAGACCAATTTGAGTTGGATTTTCAGTTACTTGCAGCTAAAGGAAACCCAAATGATATACCTGCTGCTGTGGAAATACACTAAAATGGATTCCAAATCAGGAGCCTAAATTTGTGTCTTGGCTCTTCATTTACTTGCAGTTTGACCTCAGACAAATAAATAATTTCCAGGAGGGCATTGGTGCACGTGCCTGTAGTCCCAGCTACACAGGAGGCTGAGGTGGGAGGATCACTGGAGCCCAAGAGTTCAAGGCTGCAGTGAGCTATGATCATACCACTGCATTCCAGCCTGGGCAACAAAGCAAAACTCTGTCTCTAAAAAATAAAATTAAATTAAAATAATTAATAAGTAAGTTTTCTATGTAAAAGGGGTAGATGAGATTACATAAAAAGCTTCTAACGCTAAAATTCTAGAATCTGTGATCCTAAATTGGTTTCTAAATTTAAAAAATGTAAATTTCATGTAATGGTGAAGATCATTAGCTTCTTCCAGAGCTGGACTAGAGCTTGGGAGTGGGAAGACAGGCCTGTGTTCTCTTCAGGATATATTAAGATGGCACACATCAAAGTTTCATTTGGGAAGATATAAGCATAAACAAAAAATGCCACAGAACACTTTTATTAATTACTTGAGCCTCGTGTTGTGTCCTTATGAGCTCTTTTGTCCTGGAATTCTGAAAATTATAATTTGTCAGTACTTTTGTCACTCAGATTTTCCTTTGTCATATGTAATATATATGTACATGTACATGAGCATGCACACATACTATTTTTATATGTTAAATGTCTTGAAATGGAAACTAGCCAAATCTAACAATAACAAATATCATACAAGTAACATGTATTTTCACTTATGATTCAAAATAGAATACATTGTTCATTTGAAAATTAATATATTTTTAGTGCTTCTTCTTTTTGATTCACAACATTTACTTTAAATAAATCAATACCAAGTTTTTAAAAAGTGTTTTGTTTGTGTAATCACTATGCCTTTTTTTCATGTCACTTAGGAGACATAGAAAATAGCATGCAATTATATCATTTTTGTATTGTTACAGATATTTAGGTCCAATTACTTTTGATCAATTAAGCTGTGAACAGAGAGACCAGATTGTGTGAAAATTACCTGGACCAAGTTTAGTCTGGTCATAAGACACAATCTAATTTCATTTTAGGTTAAAAAAATAACTCTAAAGCTACAGAGTACAAATAATAAGCGGTATATATACTGATTATGATTTTATTCAGGGAGACCTAATTTTTTCAAATCTTAACAACAGATCAGTTATTAAAAGGAACTATTAAAGGAGCAGTAGGTTATGGGAACCCTGCAGTCTAAGGAGAGAGCAATTATGAAAAGTTAGGTTAGAAGAGGAGACTGGATATTATTTAAGGAATCTGTTTAGTTTATTTAAGGAATCTGTTTAGTTTATTTAAGGAATCTGTTTAGATTTATCTGCATTGAGATGAATATAAACTTGGGGAAGAGGTCTTTGTCACTGAGATTTAGAAGTATTAATAGTCGATGATGAAGAGATGCCCTAGAGAAAATATTATTAGCCAGTCATTTTGGATTAGAACAACTACAGACTGGTTGATAATCAGATTCTATAGATGGCCTCTGAATTTGCAAAATGTGTCTTTCCCTAAAATTTGAATTGCCAACTTTTCAGAAGTGGGCTATACCACTTGTAAAACTTCAGAAAAATAAATAAATAAATAAATAAATTCCAGTTATTAATGGAAATGGATGCACTGCAGCCTGAAATAGAGGAGGGGCAGAAAGAACCCTCTATCCACATACTTCTGCAGAACATATTCATTTCAGTTTATTGCCCCTCTGAACCTATTAGTCATAATGGAATTACCTTAACAAGAAAATTCTATTCTTTCTCCAAATACTGACCATGTAGTTGGCCTGCAAAATACAGTGAAATTTTCATGGAAGAGAAAACCTTGGCACTGACTTTTCTGCACAGCTTCCCTGGATGACATGCTGAGATGGGTGGCTGAGGGAAGGTTGGAAGCTTTAAGGGAGCCAGAAGCTAAAAGAGAAGTCACATGGTTTTGCTTAGGTTCCTAGAAGCCTTTGAAACTACTGAGAACCAATTCATGTGTTCTGTTGACATTTCAACAGGAGTGTCTGTGCTGAACAAGTAGACCCTTACATATGCTTGCATTTTAAGTCTTACCCCTCTGTATCTGCTTTGATGCCATTAAGGTTTAATTTACATTTTGGATCCTCTATTCTAATAAAACTAATAGAACTAAAAATGTGGGGATTCAATTACAATCTTGTAGGTTATTATTAATTTCTGTTTGAATTGTTGTATTTCTTACTCCAAAGAAATAAAAGGGTTCATGAGTTTTATAACAAACTTGGTAACCATTTTTGGAACTTATCATCTCCACTCAAGATTGGAAGTTTCTTTTTGTCAGGAAGATGTGTAATTTTGTTTGTTGCTATAAGTATATTAGGTAATCAATGATGTTTCAAATAAATAAATTGCCTTCCATCTTTTGAATAAATTGTATTGACATAAGAAGTTGATAGATATAGACAATCTCCTATTTTTGTATGGGAGTCATACCAAAAATTGAATAAATGAAGGTTAACATACATGTTAAAGGAGAGAGGAGCGTTGCTGTCAGAGAACTAAAAAATATTTGTTAAAAATTCAGTTATAGGCTGGGTGTGGTGACTCACACCTGTACTCCTAGCACTTTGGGAGGCTAAGGTGGGCAGATCACTTGAGGTCAGGAGTTAGAGGACCAACCTGGCCAGCATGGTGAAACCCTGTCTGTACTAAAAATACAAAAATTAGCCTGGTGTGGTGGCGTGTGCCTGTGGTCCCAGCTACTTGGGAGGCTAAGGCAGGAGAATTGCTTGAACCCGGGAGGTGGAGGTTGCTGTGAGCGGAGATCGCACCACTGCACTCCATCCTGAGTGACAGGGCGAGACTCCATCTCAAAAAAATAAAAATAAAAGTAAAAAATAAAAAAATCAAATATGCATTTTTTAATGACAATCTTCAATTATATGTTCTCAACATATTTTTGTGTATGTGTGTATGTATCCTCACACAACCAGTTGAGGTTGAAGATAGACTGTTTTTTTTTAGGTCAAATTTCTATCATTGTCACAACTCTACTAAGGCAATCACATTTATGGTTTTATCCCAAGTACCAGCAATTTTACTTTTCCAATCTATAGCCATTGTTGTATAAGATAAAAAAGGGGGCCGGGCGCAGTGGCTCATGCCCGTAATCCCAATACTTTGGGAGGCTGAGGTGGGCAGATCACAGGGTCAGGAGTTCGAGACCAGTCTGGTCAATATGGTGAAACCCCATCTCTACTGAAAATTCAAAAATTATCTGGGCGTGGTGGTGGGCACCTGTAGTCACAGCTACTTGGGGGCTGAGGCAGGAGAATCACTTGAATTTGGGAGGCGGAGGTTGCAATGAGCCGAGATTGTGCCACTGCACTACAGCCTGGGTGACACAGCGAGACTCCATCCCCCCCAAAAAAAAGGCAAAATGCAATTAAATATTCAAATACAGAGTTAGACTGACACTACTACACAGATAAATGTGAAAAGCCTGTCCAACAAAACCATTGTGTTTTAGCTGCTAGCATTTTGAACGATCTCTAAATGGCCAAACATAAACTGATGTTAAAAAAGGAGAAATGGAGGCTGGGCAGGGTGGCTCCCACCTGTAATCCAGCACTTTGGGAGGCTGAGGCGGGCGGATCATGAGGTCAAGAGATCCAGACCATCTTGGCCAACATGGTGAACCCTGTCTCTACTAAAAATACAAAAATTAGCTGGTTGTGGTGGTGGTTACCTGTAGCCCCAGCTACTTGGGAGGCTGAGGCAGGAGAATCGCTTGAACCCAGGAGGCAGAGGTTGCAGTGAGCTGAGATTGCACCACTGCACTAAAGCCTGGCGACAGAATGAGACTCTGTCTCAAAAAAAAAAAAAAAAAAAAAAAGGGAGAGATGGATGTCAATGTATGCATCAAAGTACCCACTACTGGAAAGCTGTCCCAGTAAGTGTTTATGGTTTCAAATAATAGAGTGACAAGCTGACTTAAACGGCAGACATATTTATTGAAAGAATATATTGGCTAATTCACAGAATTAAGAACTAAACTTAAAATCACATTAAGAGCCAGGCTGGGGAGGACACTCTTGCCACCATCCCTGAACAGAAACATCATAGTTTACATTGCTACCTGGAGCTACTATTTCTGCCCCTAAAACAAACTGGCTATTGCTGCCCTGATGTTGCTGCCGTGGCCAAGGTGGGTCTGTCACTATCCTTCCTTCTCTACATCATTAGTTTAGGATTAAAAATCCAAGGCAGGTCCATCTGATTGGCTGAATGAAACTGTTTGGCCAAGTCCCAGGTGCGAAGGAGGCAGGGAAAACAAGCTTTTGATTTCTCTACTTGGATGTGAACATTGAATTTCAGCATAGTTTATATCTTGGGAAATTCCCCAAACATAGAAAGATGTTTTAATGTACAACAACAAATAAATAAAACTGTGACACATGTCCACTATGAAGTTTATCTAACTGCAATTAAGTACTTCTTGATGCCGTCTCCACTCTTCTGCAGAAACCTGATTGCTCTAATCAGCCAAAGTAAGTAGATTCAACTCAGTTAAAGAATATGATAAAGGAAAAGTACCTGCCTATCGGTTTGCCTGTCAAGAAATGATAATAGTTAAGTAATTAACTTATTTGGTGTAGATGTATATTAGATGGTGAGAGTGAAGACTCTGGAATGATATGTCCATTATGGTGGAGTATTTTAAATAAACGGCAGTTCAGAAGTCCATTTTGATCTTCCCTATTCACTCTTCAAGAGACTATTATGTTTCATGAGAAAATCATTAACTATATTATCTGTCAAAGAGCAAATGTAATATCTAAAAACAATTATTTAGTGCTTACTGTATGCATGCCATTGCAGTGTTGCTTATAAGATAAACGTTTTGATATCTGAGCACTGCTACTCTTTGCCTTCCTGTGCGTATTGCCTTTAATCAGCTTGGCAGGATGAAGTGTTGCTTGTGGAAAGTAATTACAGGTTTTCAGTAGAAATGACAGTGTAAAGCGAGATAGATGGTGTTTGTCATGCTGGAGAGTATACTAAAAGCATACACAAACTCTGGGCTCTCTGCAGAAAGACTCCTTCCAGAGATAATGATAGATCTGCTTTTGGGACTGATAGAATCAGAGAGCAATCTGATAGGGGGTTTCACATTCACCTTGGGTGAACAGCTGTGGTATCTATTCAAGAAGATCAGAGAAGTTAAAAAGAAAGTGTTAAATAATGGGCAAACACTGCTGGGCACATGCTCTGAGATGGATCTGAATTTTAAAAAGGAGTTATAAACAGGGGAGTGGTATTGAAATTCTGATTACTTGGGAGAACAGTTCAAATGTGGTATTGTTTCCAGTTCTTTTTTAGGGAACTACATGATAGAGGCAAGGATCTTGCTGTAGGTTCTAAGTAAATTTTGATCTTTAATTGAAGTGATAAATTTATGCTGTGATTTAATTGGCGTCACCAGATAGCTGGCTGCTTGATGGAAAAAACTGTGCATTGTAAAGCAGTCTATATATTTCATATCAAATTTGCTTAGCGCTTGCATATGAGATTGGTTCATGAGCAAATGATTTTCACTCAGTATACTTTTGGTGCTACAGGCTTTAGGTCATACTGTGTGACCTTGCAGATAATAAAATTTGACTTGTTTTATTTTATTCCTTTAAGTTATGTCATTTTTATGAATACATAGAACAAAATATATTGACCATTATTTATTCATTCATTCATAAATACCTGTATTGAACACATATTTATCTATTGGGTGCTTAATGTATGTCAGGCACTGATTTAGGAGCTAGAACCAACAAAAAAGAACTGCCTCCCCTCATAGAGTTTGTAATCTAGTGTTCTTTTGAGTGTGGAAGTGTATTGTATTCATATGAGCCTCTGTACGTTATTCAATATAGATATGGTGCTCCCCACATTGCTTTCCCCTTTTTGCACTTAAATAAGGATAACCTAACAGTGATTGACTCAGTGAATGAGAAAGCAGTACTGATTAGAAATGTTGGAAGAAAAATTAGAGTGTGCGGTGTCTATAACCCAAGAGTGAAGGCAGTAAAGAATATGTGATGGTCAACAACTTAAATGAAGCATTCACTCTAGGACTCTCTTATTAAGAAAATGTTTCATGAATTTTTGCCATTTCTAGGAACTAGGAATACAGTAGTAACCAAGACAGGCAAGTTTCCAGATGGTAATTTTATGTTTACAAATTAAAGTAAATATGCAATAAAGAAAATAATAGACTTTTTATAGTATAAAAGTACTGTGAAGATTGGAAATCTGGGGAACATAGTTTTTAATGTATTGCCAAGGCAGGCTGCTTTGAATTTGGTGGTCAAAAGATACTCAGTGGAGAGGAAGATACAGTGGTGAGAGGAGCCATGAGCAGATGTGACAATGGCATTCTAGGAAGAAGGAGGGGTTAGTGCGCAGGCTCTGTGACAGATGAAGCTGTTTGAGTTCCAAGATCAGGAGGGTCACTGTGGTTGGAGCTTAACGAGCAAGTGCAAGAGTATATCAGGAGAGTTCAGAGGGGAAGCCAGGGGCCAAATGACATATGGTCTTCTAGAAGAGCAGTCACAGTGTATTACAATGACTGGGGATTATTTTCTTCAGTAGAAAAATTACATTCTCATTGTTAAGAAACTGATAATATGGGTAAATACAAAGTAGAAAATAAAGCATATTCTTAATTCTACACCCAGGTATAAATATTATTAACATCGAGAAGCTTTTATTTTCATTCCTCTTTCTATTCTTACATAATCATGTGCACCTGTATGCAGGCGCAAATACATCTGCACACTTAGGCATGCATACGCACACAACTTTTATTAAATTGGAATTACACCCTTCATTTGCAATTAATATATTCAGAATGTTTTCCTATTTCATCAAATATAAAAATGAAATAAAATAATCCAGGCATGGTAGGGCGCTCCTGTGGTCAAAGCTACTTGGGTGGCTGAAGAAGGAGGATCACTTGAGGCCAGGAGTTCAAGGCCTCAGCATGCTATGATCACGTCTGCGAATAGCTAAAGCCCAGGCAACATAGCAAGATCCTGTTTCTAAAAATAATAATAAAATAGAAAATATTATATTATAGATAAGATATACAATAATACATAATAAATAATATATAAAATAGAATCATAATGGCAACATCATATGTATATGCCAGTACCTATGACTAATTTAGAAGAACTCGTTTTTAATACCACAAATATCAATCCTGTAAACATTTTTATATAGAAATAGATGTATAAATTTCTTATTTCCTTAGCATAAATTGTCAAAGTTGAACTATATCAAAAGATATGTTATCATTATTTAAAAACTGTGAATAGAGCTTGCCAGATTATCCATCTGGAATTGTTTAGCAGTTTATGATAGTGTGTTTCTATCTCCTCTTCAACACTGGATATTGTTTTTTAGACAACGAAGTTGGTAGATAACAAATGGCATCTCACTTTTATTTTATTTATTTAACTTTATTTTGTGACTTTATTTAGAACATAATATCAAAGTTGTTTATTAGTTAGTAGTATTACTTCTTTATTGGTACATTTCCTTATTGCTACATATAATGAATTACCTCAAAACAAAGTGGCTTAAAATAACAAATATTTCTCATCTTATAGTTTGCATGGGTCAGGAAATCAGGAGTGGCTTACCTGGGTGAGTCTTTCTCTGGCTTTCTTAGGTGATGCTTCTCTGATGGCTTGCCTGGTGCTGCAAGATCTACTTTTTAAATTTGCATTGTGCACATTATTTTTGAAATGAAGAAAACAATGTTATTTATAATAGCAACAAACAGAAACATTCAGAAATAAGTTTACCAAAAGAAGCACTAGGATATTATGCTGATTTTTTTTTCTTAGTAGTACCTTTATTCTTTTGTTTTCAGAAGATCCACTTCTAAGGTGGTTTGTATACATGGCTATTGGCAGGAGACCTCAGTTCCTTGCCACTTGGGCTTCTTTCCACACCACCTAACCATGGTAGCTAACTTCCCCAGCAGTGAGCAATTCAAGAAAGCACAAGGAGGGATTCACATTACCTTTTACAACCTAGTTTCTTACGTTGCGTGCTATCCTTTCTACTTTATGCTATTTGTGAGAAGTGAGTTGCTATATCCAGCCGACCACTTGAAGGAAGATGTACCAAATTTGTAGACATATTTTTAAGCCACTACAGTAATTTTTTCCAACTTCTCACTGGCATATTAGAGGGTGTTGAACACATGACTACAACTATTATTACTATTGGATGGCTGATGCCACCACTGGACTACCTATAGTACAAAAGTTCCTCAATAAGGGCTATTTTATATTTTTGTCATATATTCCAATATCTTGCTGTCAAAATTCTTTCTTTCTAAAAGCTGGAATGCTATAATTTAGATTCTATTTATGTTTTATAGAATATCTGTCTTTTAGAGATTATGTTGAGAGAAAAAAATCTGTCAGAAATTTTCTCTCATAAATTACTCATTTTGGGTTTCTGCTTCATTGAGCTTTGACTTCTGTAAATTTATTTTTCCTTTTTTTAGTAATATTTGGATTGCTAGTCCATTATCTACTGTCTAGGATTATAAATATTGTTTATTTTGAAAAAGTTGAAATAGATTCAGGAAAGAAGAAAGTGATTATTAGAGTTTTCCATTGTAATTAGCTGCTTTCCTGGTCTAGCTATTTATCCATCATCTACTGTCTATGATTATAAATATTATCTATTTTGAAAAAGTTGAAATCGATTCAGGAAAGAGGAAAATGATTATTGGAGTTTTCCATTGTAATTAGCTGCTTTGCTGGTCTAGCCATTTACCTTACTCTTGATGCCTGTTTATCTCCTTGGCTCTAATTAATAACTGTGCATCTAAAGCTTATTTTTTCTCAACTTCCAAATAGAAATAATAAAATAACGTACTATTTTTCACGCATAAAAGGGAGAATATATTTATTCAAAAATATGGCATGATGATGTGCTTTGTTAATGGTGGTGGTATTGATGATGGTCTGAGAACCACAATCAATAAATTAGAAATTAGCAAGCGTGTGTGAAATTTGACCAGTGATAATGGGTTAATTTGTGGAAGGTAGAAAATGAATACAATTATAATTAAAAATGTTCTATTTTAATGAAATAACTATATATTTAGATGATAAAGGAAATAAAATTTGATAAAGAATCAAGAGAATTTATTCATTTACTGCATGTAGGGGAGAAATAAGAGTAAAAATGAATGACTCAGGTCTTCAGATTGAATGACTGTATACATCATGGTATTTGGATTAGAGGGGATCTAGTTGCTAGAGAAAGTGGTACTTTTCTTTTCTACATGATGAATTTGAGGTGATGGTAGACTCTATTGCAGTAGCTGTTGAACAGCAAATGGAATTAGAAGATTGACACTTCTGAGAGAGAGGATGGTAGTGGATATGTACTTTCATTTAGGTGACAGTTGACATGAAAAAAGCAAGAGCAGAGGCCTGAATCTGGGGTTAAAACACTGTATTTATAGAGTGGAACAATGAAATAGAGCCAGAGTCTCACGGGAATTATGACATTCATTTGTCATCTGATGCAGCACAGGAATGAGTTTGGATAAAGAAGTAGTTTGTAGTTAAATAAGGAATACAGTTCAAGAAAGATGGTTATGGAGAAAATACAGTTAGTTTGAAATGGGACATAAGAGTAGTTAGACAAAGGACATAATGAAATAAGTTAAACAATGAGTGAAATCCAAAGAAGTGATTAATAGGAGTTTAGTAATGAGGACTTTGAAAGAGTCTGTGTAGAAATTCACTAGAATGACCACAACTTAAAAAACAAGATTTAAAATTTGGATAGAAGAGAGGAGCTAGCATATGGAGAAACTGGAACTTAAATACATTAGATGTGTGGATATCCATTTCACAGAAACCACTTTGGAAAATTCTTTGGCAGTACCTACCCTACAATCCAGCAATTTCTAGGATATTTCCAACAGAAATGAGTACATGTCTCCCAACAGATACACATTTTTATTCACAATAGTCCTTAACTGGAAACAACCCAAATGTCCTTTAACGAAAGATTGGATAAATAAACCGAGGGATATACATACACAGAAAACTGCACAGCAATAAAAAGAACAAAATACTTCTGGACGTAGCAACAATTATATATCTCACAACTATAGTGATGAGCCAAAGAGCCCAGATGGAGAAGACTACGTGTTATATGATTCAATATATATGAAGTAAAGGAGTAAGTAAATTAGCCAAAACTAATTTATAGTAATAGAGGTCACAACAATAGCTACCTTTTGGGTTTGGGGAATAGCCAATGACTCAAGAGCATGAAGATGTGTGGATAAATACTAAAAAAGCAAAAAACAAAAACAAAGATTAACAGTGCATGTCAGAGATAGCTGAGGAGATAACAGCTGCAGAATTTAGTTAGACAGAAAGCCAAGTTATGGGCCTATAAAGCTGGAATTCAAGATATGGAAACCAGAAGGGCAGAACAATGATGCAGAACTGTATAACAAAATAAGGCATTGGAGTCTTTCTTGTTTTCTCTTTGTGTCTTAGATGCCTCAGCCTCCAATGCTGCTTGCTGTTACAACATAGAAAAACATTGGAGTGATTTTAGAGATGATTTTTTTGTGAATATGTCAGTAAAGTTTGTGCTGACTGTTGGTAACATTGTTCATCTACTGAAGCACTCTAATAATAAGAAAAGTGAATTGGAGCTTGAAAAAATTGCTGTGACATTGGAAGAGGAGAGAATGTAAATGAAGGGATTAATTCTTGTCTGCCACTTTCTTCCTGGTGTTGCTGATGCCTCAATCATTCGCTCAGAAAATGTTTACTGAGTACCTCTTATGTTTTGGACATTAAGCTAGGTACAAAGGATGTAGAGCTGAAAGACAGTGTCTGCCTTAAGGACCTCACAGTCCAGTGGGGAAAATTGTCAAATAAACAAGTAATTCTTGTAGATGCACAAGTACCATGGAAGCATATAGATGAGTTCTCTGACTCTTTAGGTAAAGAGAATATTCTAGAGAATTTCGGGTGGTACACAATGCAAAGTTATGAAGCATGAAGAAAATGGTGAGACGTGAGGCTGGAAAAGTAGGAAGAGGTCAGTAATGAAGGGTCTTGTATACCGTCTGCCCTTGGAGTCCTTTACACTTAAGAGTGGGCACATCTGGATTTGAATTCTATGGCTTGTCTGTAAAATGTATGAAAAAAGGAGAATAATATTGGTATTTTTGTAAATTTACATTGGCAGCTGTAAGGGGTGTATGAGTCAGAGGGGTTCAAAATCAGATGCAGGAAGCTACCAAGGAGACTATTAAAGAAATTCAGGATGGTGAAGACAGCTTAAAGGGAAACAGTTCTGCAAATAGAGGCGATGGGAGATATAGGAAAGAGGGAGTATGTGTAGGTCTTGTTGCGTCGCTGAAGGTGAGCATTGATAGAAAAGAAGACATCTAGGTTTCAGGTTTGCATAACCAAGAAAGAGTATACAAGAGAGGCATCAACTTTCTTTTTAAAACTGTTTGCACTTCCTATCAATTTTTCTATGCCATTTCATCATCTGCTCCTGCTCTGGCCAGAACCACTGTCTTTTCAATTTCCTGTTGCCAGCCTCTCTTGTACATCGGGAGCTCTGGATTAAAGCTTCCCAGTCACCCTTTGCTTCCTTATCTTTTTCCTGTCTTATGCTATTTAGCAGGCTTTTTGGATTTACTGTCTTGGAAAGGCTTCTTGTCATTGTATTCTATTCAACATTCTTAATCGTGTCTTTTTTTTTTTTTTTTTTTTTTTTGGTCTCAGGTGTCTCTGAAATTCTTTCCATTCCCACTTTCTCTAGAGCCCAATATAGCTTTTCATGAAAGACAGCTTGCTCCACATAGCCCAAATAATTTCTCAACATTTTTCCCAACCATGGCCCACACATCCCCAATAATTAACTCTTCTGTTTGGGTATTTCTGGTTTTGGTTGAATAAGAAGAAGCGAAGAGAAGAAAAAAAAGGACTGTGTGTAGTTAGAGGGAGAGTGAATGACTTGGTTGACCCCAATAAATTTTTGTAATTAAATAAACATTAAACAGTATGTTTCAGGTTCTCTCCATAATACCTTTGCTGGCTGTTTTATTTATTTTTGTAAAAGAACCTTTAAAGGTTAATATCATCTCTGTGATATATTATGCTCAGTTAAGTATTTACTGAGTATTTAATATTGAAACATTATCTTAGACATTTACCATGGAACTTCCTTTAAAAAAGACAAATTTTAACTTTGATGCAATTATTGCACTGTGTTCTTTGAACAATTTTAATCTTTCTAAACTCCACTTATATTTCACAAATACTTTTGTGTAAAAGGATAAAAACAACTTTATGCCAAACATAGATTTTTCTTCTACCTATGTAAAATATTTAAGTAACTTAATTTACCAAAAGTAGCAAAATAATTGTTAATTCTTTATTTATTACCTATGTAAAATATTTAAGTAACTTAACTTACCAAAAGTTGCAAAATAATTGTTAATTCTTTATTTATTTTTTGTTGCCTAAATAGGCAGCTTGTAGAGTCTGTAGGTTTTTTTGTTTTGTTTTGTTTTGTTTTTGAGATGGAGTCTCAAAAACAGGCTGGAGTGCAGTGGCGCGATCTTGGCTCACTGCAAGCTCTGCCTCCTGTGTTCACACCATTCTCCTACCTCAGCCTCCCGAGTAGCTGAGACTACAGGCACCCGCCACCATGCCCGGCTAATTTTTTTTGTATTTTTAGTAGAGACAGGGTTTCAGCATGGTAGCCAGGATGGTCTCGATCTCCTGACCTCGTGATCTGCCTGCCTCGGCCTCCCAAAGTGCTGGAATTACAGGCGTGAGCCACCGCACCCAGCCGAGTCTGTAGGTTTAAGGGCTTTCAAAAGCTTTCGTTTCTTCAATTCAGTAAGATAATCATGTTTGCTGTTGTAAATGAGGAAAAGTATGAGGTGATAGTTATAAAAAGAAGGATTCTATTTAGAACCCTGTTAGAACTTCCAGGCTAATGGGAGAAATAGATGAGTACTCAATAATGCTATACAGTAATACCATATTATACAATTAGGTACTATAATTGAAAGTCTTCAGATGAATCGTTAGCAAACAAATTATTCTGAGCTGTTTTCCTGATTTGAATTTCTTTTCATTTGGTTCTGGGGCATAAATAATTGTGACACTTATGAACTGTAAGGTTGTATTTACATCAGAAAGGCAGACCTACAGATCAATAAGCAAAAGATTAGCAATCTGAAGAAAAATGGGCAAAGTGTAAGTAAAGGGATTTTATACATGCACACTCACACAAATGCACATATAAAAAGTGTTTATCCTTTAAATCAAAACATTAGTATAGCCTTTTTCACAAATGTATTTTTCACTGAAAAATAAATGCTATTTTTATAAAGAGTCATTTTAGGATTGCGATATTTGTCTTGAATCTATTTGAATCTAAATTGATTTGCCAGTTTTAAGAAGGCTATATTCTGTTGAATTCATTGAAAACTTCTAGGCAAGTGTTTGAAGAATGATATAATTTTAAGATAGATTAATCTTTGAGACTTTTGCATAGAGTCCAATAGATTTTTTGATGGATAAAAATTTTTCAGAAGTAGTTTGTCCTGTGATTGAAATGGATATGACAAGCAAATCAAATACTTTTTAGATTCGGCTTTCTTTAAGATAATACAGTTCTTCTTACAATTTAGCTGAGCATAGGAAAAGGTCAAACACATTTTTGTTAAGGATTAGTTGAGGCTGGGCGTGGTGGCTCACCCCTGTAATCCCAGCACTTTGGGAGGCAGAGGCGGGCGGATCACCTGAGGTCAGGAGTTCAAGACCAGCCTGGCCAAAATTGTGAAACCTCATCTCTACTAAAAATACGAACACTAGCCAGGCGTGCTGATAGGTGCCTGTAATCCCGCCTACTCGGGAGGCTGAGGCAGGAGAATAGCTTGAAACCAGGAGGCGGAGGTTGCAGTGAGCCGAGATCACACCATTGCACTCCAGGCTGAGAGACAAGAGCAAAAATCCATCTCAAAAAAAAAAAAAAAAATGTTGAAAACCTTTCTTGCCAGTAGACTTCTGATAGGAAGCACTGACCTACTGCATTTAGCATTTCATAAAATACTTCTTATGAGTTGATTTCTACACTGTTATATTTCTACATGTAAATTTACAACCATTTTCATGAAATTTTCTGCGAAACTAACTCACTAGTACTTAGAGAAGCATATTCTTATCTAAATTGGTTGAAACATAAGTATATTAGAACAGCAGTGACCTACAAAGTAGCCTGTCCACTGATAACAAATAGCATCCTGCACTTGTCAATCTTAAATCAAAACCTAGATTTCACATAGGCAAAGAAGATACACCTAATTATTATCTAAAAGCCAGACAGTTTCTCTTTCATCTTCCAAATTGGTTTATTGAATAAAAATGCTTTTGTGGCTTTTTTCAAGGTAATTGAATGGCTCCTGTAAGACTGTCTCAATATAATTTTATAAGAAATGGTGCATTATAAAGATGCATATACACAAATAAATTTGCCATCTTGTAGATCAAATAGACAGTTTAATGAGCTAGAATGTATTTCCATCTAACTGTTTTATCATCATATAGACAGAGTTGGAGCAATAAGTTGCCAAAAATGTAGGTTCTTTATTGAGATTAGGCCAATAAAATAAGTTACCAAAAATATAGATTCTAACAGATTCTTTATTGCCTCTCAGTTCTCCAAATTAAACCCTCGATAAGGGGGAAGGAAAATAAAGAGGGAAATGATTGAAAAGTCAAAATTTTAGGGTATAAGCAAACAGAAAATGGGCTGCAAATAATGGCAAGTGGTTGAAGAATGATATAATTTTATGATAAATTCATCTTTGAGACAGCTAAATAATACTTTTGTATAAAATCCAATAGATTTTCCAAATCTTTCAGAAGGGCTTGCTGTAAAAGGTAGTTATTCAGAAATAAAAAGGAACTCAGAGCAGATTAAATCAACTTCTGGATATATATATCTGTGAGTCCTCCAAATAAACCAAAAGGACCTATTGTAAATGGGATGTGGGGATTTCTTGAATGAAATCCAAATGTGTTCTTTGTTAAATAAATAGAAGGACAAAAATTATACTGACACCCAAAAAAAAAAGAAAGGAAAAATTGTTAATATGCATAGATTAGATTTGGCCACAGAGATCTTACATCAAATATGACTGGGTTTGCTTGCTTTAGGAAAATTGTAAGGTAATATTTAGAAGAAAATTATACAGTGAGATTCAGCATTTCAATTTGAGAAATAGTGCTTTGGTTCTAATGAGCAGATGCTCAACTGTGGATTGAGAGACCTGATGCAATTAAAAGATGTTTTTAGGTGGGAAGAGATCATTCAGCCATGTATCGCCTGTCAGATCTACCTTGGCCAGCTTTCTGTGTGACAGATGCAGTTAGATTTTCCTAAATCTATTCAGCCAGCCATTCATTTGGCAGCAGTTCCTCCAACAATAACTTATAAGACCTGGGTTTGGACGAAGACTTATGTGTTCTTTTTTAATATAACAGAAACCTGATGTGTCGTTGCAGTGATATGAACATGCATGATATTATGATGAACCTCAGTGACTTTTTAGGAGACAGAACAGAGCCTGAAATGGGAAACAATGGGGAGATATCTGATTAGGGGACTCTATTATAATCTAGGTATATATTTTCATCTATAAGTGTGTATTTGTAAATATGATAGATATAGAGAAAGTAAATAATCATAAATGGTGTATCCTAGATGACATTAATATTATTTTTAAAAATCACAAATGAGGAAGCAGGTGCATCTTGAGTAGGAAAGTGCAGCTGTGAGACACAAAGTCATTTACTGTAGGCACAATTTGATTCAACTGATATGCTTTCCCTGGCCCATTCCTTTTCTTTCTTCATTTCTCTTCAGGTCAGAGGCTGGCAGCATAATTAAAATTTGAATTATTTATGAAGAGCCATTAAAGTGGGTGGCTTGCAGATTAGTCGGAGACAGCAGAGCTGACACTAAGCTGCATTTCTTTTACTCTGTCACAATAAACGATACCTTGACTATATGCCTTGAAAATAAGCATATGAAGTTTAAGCTTTTAAAAGAAAAATATATAAAACATTGTGACCATTTACATTTATAAGCAAACATAAATGAGTATCTATAGTCATCGTAATGTAAAAAAACAGGACTTTTGTGTGTAGATATATACATAAAAAGTGACTTTCTGGAATAATTCGTTAATATTGAATAGGACTATAATTACCAAGGGGAACGGTCTTTTGTAGATATATAAAGATAAGACTAGAAATATAAATATACACACATGGGTATCATTAAGTGTGCATTTTCTATTTAGACAGGGACATTGAAGCAGTTCAGAAACATCTGTCACCAGCATGATGTGTTGAGAAGCAAAGGAAATGGAAATGGGTGTCTGTTTTCTCAAAAGCATTAGGATCTGTAAACATAAACATCCTTTTTAAAGATCTGCCAATTTAGAATGAGTTTATGGGCTTAATGCAATTTTTAAAAACGATGGCAGCCTACATAATCATGTTAAACTAGAATATTTTCCAAATTTTCAGAGGAAAAAAAAACTTATATGTGTTTATTTATAGGCTTAACTCAGTCTTGGAGGAAAAAACATATTGTAGCATGTTTCATTTTGCAGAGATTGGGGTAATCTTCTCTCTAATTTGTTTGCCATACCCATGTAGATTTTGTTCATATCATTTAGAGGAAAATCAAACATACCTTTGCTTTTGCTGCCTTTTTCTTCCTCACCATGAAAAATGGCCAATAATGATGGATAATAATTCAGATGGTACCAAAACAAAACAAAACAAAAGTATATCTATACCTTTATTTTCATTTTAGTGTCTCTTATAAGTTATTTCTAAGTGGAATATGTTACTAGTCTGTTGGAATAATCACTTTTATTTCATTTTTTAAAAGTCGTTCATTTGTAATTTCAGAGTTAGTTCTGTGGATAGGGTTATAGGGGCAGAGGGATGTGATACCTTTCCTCACTCATCACCAGGGTTATAGCCCACACTTCTATAGCAAGACAGGTTAATAAGAGAAAAGTATAACAAATTTATTCAGTAAAGGTTT
The DNA here is from genome assembly GCF_028885655.2 of Pongo abelii. NCBI lineage: Eukaryota > Metazoa > Chordata > Mammalia > Primates > Hominidae > Pongo > Pongo abelii. Next base: position 94,267,929 of record NC_071991.2, read on the forward strand.
TAGCCGGGTGTGGTGGCTCATGCCTGTAATCCCAGCTCTTTGGGATGCTGAGGCAGGCAGATCACTTCAGGTCAGGAGTTTGAGACCAGCCGGGCCAACATGGTGAAACCCCATCTCTACTAAAAATCCAAAAAAATCAGCCAGGCCTGGTGGTGTGCACCTGTAATCCCAGCTACTTGGGAGGCTGAGGCTGGAGAACTGCTTGAACCTGGGAGGCAGAGGTTGCAGTGAGCTGAGATTGCACCACTGTACCCCATCCAGCCTGGGTGACAGAGCCAAACTCTGTCTCAAAAAAAAAAAAAAAAAAAAAAAAAAGTGGTTTTATGTGACATTAGGAGCCTTCATAAATGAAGCCTCAAAGACCCAGGAAACTTGTCTATTTTTATGCTTAGGTTCAGTGAAGAATGGACAGCCATGAAGAAATACGATTGGACAAAAAGGCATGATCTAATGGTGAGAGCCCAAGGAGGGAACCCAGCACGCCCGTTTGCTCAGATTCTTCTTGGCCTGTTTGTGTAGCATTCCTTCCTCCTGGGTGTGGAGCAGGACCCCTTTTGAATGAAGGTGTTCAAAGGGAGAAGGGAGGAAGGAGAGAGTGTGACTCTTACAGGTTTCATGATTGCTTTGGGCGAGAAAAATTTTAGTTTCAATAACTGCCTTGGGGAAGAGGAATTCTGGTTTTTATGGCTTGTTTCATGAGAGAAATATGAGTAGGAGACAGGAGGATGGGTGAAGGTCAGAAAAACATGGTACTGAGACCTTCCCAATTTCCATTAGTTCAAAATACTCAGCATGCCAAGGCATCATACTTTGGGGTATCATTTTCTGAGTCCTGACAGGGTCAATCTCATGTATTTTTTTTAAAAGGAAAAATACAAAGGTGAATTTTTTTTAGTTGGCGGCAATGCTCTAGAAATAACACCATTCACGTTTAATTTTTCAAGTGTAGGCTAAAGTTTTCTCTATTTATCTGGAGCCAGTGACCAAAGCACTTTTCTCAGCATGGTGCTATACATATGTAAAAGGATAACATATATCTTTTTCTTTTTGTGTTTGATCGATGGATGGATTGATTGATTTTTGAGACAGAGTCTCGCTCTGTCGCCCAGGCTGGAGTGCAGTGGCACCATCTCGGCTCACTGCAAGTTCCACCTCCTGGGTTCACGCCATTCTCCTGCCTCAGCCTCCCGAGTAGTTGGGACTACAGGTGCCCACCACCACGCCTGGCTAATTTTTTGTATTTTTAGTAGAGATGGGGTTTCACCATGTTAGCCAGGATGGTCTTGATCTCCTGACCTCGTGATCCGCCCGCCTCGGCCTCCCAAACTGCTGGGATTACAGGCATGAGCCACCACACCCGGCCTTGTGTTTTATTTTTTATATGAAACTTCCAGAGGTTACATATAAGTCAGTGAGTCTTACATGATAAAATAATAATAAAAAATAATAGCAACAACAACAATAATTAACATTCACTAATTCCTGGTATTTGTCAGTATGGAAACATCACATGCTTTATAGTCTTCAGAAGAAAGGACAGGCTTGTCAGCTCCCACATTAACATTTGAAATTGGTGTTACATCCAAAGAAGTCAGTCAGGAAAGAAAGATGAACCCATTTTAACACTTGGAATGCCAAAGTCATTGAAAGTAAAGTAGCAGTAGGATACCAGACTTTACCAACACTGAAAAAAAAAAAAAATTCCAAATTTTTTCACTTAGAATGAAAATTTTTTATCTATTTCAGATTTCCATTTCACCCTATATGTTGGTTATAATCTTTGCGATATGATTGCTTATCCTAGATTAGAAATGCATAAGTAGAATACTATCCTTATATCTAGGTGAAGTGACTGCCTTTATGATGTGGTATTAGGAATCCTTAAAAAGACAATGTGTCTTCTCATTAATACTTATCTCATTGAATAGTACCTGAAAACAGACTTTACTAAGGAAAGCTTATTAAAATGCAAATACCATGGCAAAGGGCTACATGTTAGATTCACCTCAGTCACACCTGGCTCTGAGAAAAAAAGAGAGTAGGATGGGAAGTTTGGAGATAAGATCTTACAGTCATGTGAACGTGCTACTTAGGAGAGGAAAGGCTATAACAAAATGCAGGGTTTGCCAAAGTGTCTTCTATAGCATCCAGGTTCTGGGAGACACTATAAAAGGTGATCCAGGCCGGGTGCGGTGGCTCATGCCTATAATCCCAGCACTGTGGGAGGCCGAGGCGGGCAGATCACTTGAGGTCGGGAGTTCAAGACCAGCTTGGCCAACATGGTAAAACCCTGTCTCTACTAAAAATACAAAATTTAGCCGGGCGTGCTGGTGGGCACCTGTAATCCCAGCTACTTGGGAGGCAGAGGCACGAGAATCACTTGAACCCGGGCGGCGGAGGTTGCAGTAAGCCGAGATTGCGCTACTGCACTCCACCCTGGGCAATAGAGTGAGACTCAGTCTCAAGAAGAAAAAAAAAAGGTGGTCCAATGTATTTTGGACATATTTTATTTTATATATATATATATATATATCTCCTCATAGAGTCATTAAACCATTGGATATATAAAAGATATGGCAAAATCCTACATTTAGAAACCCATTTAAGTTTGTTGAGTCTAGTTCATTATAATACCTTTTGGAACTAATATTCCCCTTAAGATATTTTTGATGTCACTGTTAAAAACAGGCTTTGCTATTGAAGCCCTTAAGACAAAATCTGTTTCTATTAAACTGAGCAACCTTGGGCAAGTTATGTAACCTTTCTAAGGCCATTTTTTTCAGCTGTAGACTAGTGGAAATAACTTCTACTCACATGATTTGTATAAAGGGTGGGATGCCATATGTAAAACTCTTACTGAAATTTTACCATATAGTCATTTGATACTAGAGAGGCTGATGTCTTTAAAGTCACATTTCAAAAGTTTGCTTAGGGTTAACCATGTGTAATTGAGTCTTGCTTGAATTACATGCTCATTATGACCTGGTTATAGCATTACTTACTCCTCAAGGAAATCTTTAGTTCCCTATAGTAAACAACTTGTTTTTGCCTTCTTGGTATTTCTTTTCACCTCTTATGGCAAAAGTACTTGTATTCCATATGATCCTGGTGAGATTATCAATAATGATGTTGATGATCATATTGTTAATAATAACTATACATGACACTTGCCAATTGCCAGGCATTGTTCTAAGTGTTTTATTTATTTATTTATTTGAGATGGAGTTTCACTCATGTTACCCAGGCTGGAGTGCAATGGCATGATCTTGGCTCACTGAAACCTCCGCCTCCTGGGTTCAAACGATTCTCCTGCCTCAGCCTCCCAAGAAGCTGGGATTACAGGCACCCACCACCGTGCAAAGCTAATTTTTGTATTTTTAGTAGAGATGGGCCTCACCATGTTGGCCAGGCTGGTCTTGAACTCCTGACCTCAGGTGGTCCACTCGCCTCAGCCTCCCAAAGTGTTGGGATTATAGGCGTGAGCCACCGTGTCCAGCCCTAAGTGTTTTAATTCACATAATTCTTATGTCAACCCTACAACATACCTGCTATAATTATATCAATTTTAGAGACAAAGATCCTCAAAAACAAAACAGAGAGGTTAAGTAACTTGTCCAAGGTTATAAAACAACTGATAAGTGTTAGTCAGTAGTCAAACCAAACCTAACCAATAGGGCTCTAGTCTGAGCTCTTAACCACTGCAGTTTATGCAGTGAAGGGCCCCTGTTCCTGTCTCCCCACCTATGTCAGTGTGAGCATGTGACCCAAGCCAAGCCTAATTTTTCAGAGCTTTATCATTCCAATATTTGTGTTCCTGGATGTTTATAATTATGTCTTTCTGCTTTCTTTCATCACTCTGTAGTATTTAGGACTGAAAGTAGTATATAGTTAATATCACATTCAAATTCAGGCTTATAGCCCTAATAACTCAAATGTGTTACCATAGAAATATTTCAGAGAGATTCACATGAAAGCTTTAGACTGCTCATTAGTATTCCAAATAACAAATGTGACACGAATGTTGTATACTTATATACAGAAGGACACTAAAATATTTATAATTTAAAATAAAATTTAAAAACTAAATTTTACATTTTAACCCTATCACAAGCTAAACAATTTGGGTTGAGACCATACATAATGGTTCTTCCTTGGATACAAGCTGACAATCCATAAAAGGCCTGCCTATATATCTGTCTGTCTGTCTGTCTGTCTATTTATCTCTCATCTGTCTATTATCATCTATCTATCTATCTCATTGTTTATTCAGGAATCAGATATAGGACTTTATTTTTTAAGAAATTACAACTTTCTGTCCATGTGTGGTGGCTCACGCCTGTAATTCCAGCACTTTGGGAGGCCAAGGTGGGTGGATCACTTGAGGTCAGGATTTCAAGACCAGCCTGGCCAACATGGCGAAACTTTGTCTTTACTAAAAATACAAAAATTAGTCAGGTGTGGGTGGCATGTACCTGTAACCCCAGCTACTGTAGAGGCTGAGGCAGGAGAATCACTTGAACCTGGGAGGCGGAGGTTGCAGTGAGCCGAGACTGGGCCATTGTGCCACTTCATTCCAGCCTGTGCAACAGAGCGAAACTGTCTCAAAAAAAAAAAAAAAGAAGAAAAAAAAGAAAGAAAGAAAGAAAAAGAAATTTTAACCTTCTTCTAATAAGCAGAAAACACATTTTCAAAAGTATTGGCTTATGTATTCTTTTGGTTGGTCAGATAAGTGATTATTGACCAGAAAGGGAGAACATCATCTTTTGAAGACAGAGGCATGATTAATATTTAAATACTTTGAAAAGAGCTTTCTTGGTGATGTATTTCATCTTGCCATGCACCTGTTTAGAGTGATGCTCCAGGTTTTAAACTAGGAAGTTCTTGGTTTGTCAGAGTACTAGTGGTTATGAACTGGGAGCTTTAGTTCTATATACTGTCTGACTCAATAAAGTTTATGTAAGGCTGGAGGGCTCAGATGATGGACCTGCCAGGAATACTCAAGAATTGAAGCTCTCTTTAAGGACAACAATGTGTACAGTTCTTTTCCATTGAACTGGACAGCCTTACATGTTTTCAGACTGGCCAAGGAACTATTTATTTGGCTGAGGTCACTAAAACTCTTTTTTTTTTTTTTTTCTGCCTTCTGTCTGAGGAGAAAGGAGTAAGTGAAAAAGAGAACTGTAATCTATAAAGGAAATGGGAAGGAATAAAAGGCATTGTGAGCACATACTGTTTAGAATGGATAGTATTTGATTTACTTTAGGCATAAGAGTGGAGTGCTGGATTCCTTCCTCTTTGAACTCCTGTATCTTCAAATTTTATCTGTATCCACCTGTAGCTGTTTTCCCTCCAGTCCCAGAAAAAGCATCCTTTCTTCTGTAGAAGCAAATGGCTTCACCTGCTTTCAGAAGCATTTGCCTCCCATCTCTTCCGACATTGGGGTCTCCCTCCACCAGCAATCACTGCTTCTATTTTATTTCTATTCTCTTCCACGTTACTGACTCCTGCCTCAAAGTTTATGCATTTATTAATTCTCTAATCTCCCCCATCTTTATAAGATAAATCTACAAACAAAATAAATATGATTAAAGCCTGTAGTCTTTTTTAGCTAATATGTTTCTTCTCTCTTTTACTTTACAGCCAAGCTTTAATCAGAGCTCCTAGATTTTCAGATTTCATACACCAGTATTTTTTTAAATGTGAGAACCAGTCCAGATTTCTAACAATTGTTATATCTCACCAACTTAATGTCATAAAAGAGAGGATATTATAACACCACAAAAGGAGGAGAGACATTTATGTTGATTCCATTTTGACAATGTTTTATGGTTTACATAGTGTTGGAGTATAGAATTCTTACTCTCATTAACTCCTGTATCTCTTTATTGTGATCTCATTGTTGCAACCCAGTGCCTGTAATTCACACTTTAGGCATTACCACATTGGCTTTGAATCAAAACGAGTACAATTTGATTCAGTGGATTGAATTGCCAGTTGTAAATGGAAATTATCCCAAGATGCGTATGCATTTTTCCCTGAAAATAGATGATTGGCACAGAATGTGTGTTTTCAGTGTCAAGACAGGGGTAATGTATATGATTAGTGGTAAAAATATAGACTGCCGTGGGCTTGGGGCCAAAATCCTGTCTTGTATTCTGTGCCAGTCCCTTTGAGGAGAAGAGCCGACTAGAGCTGGTTTGCTTAGCTGAAATGCCTTATGTAAGCTATCACACTGAGTCTCATAAAAGGAGAGGAATATGAACTATTTTCTTGACTGAAACTCACAGAAACTTTATTTTTCTCTATGATGAAAAGTGTTAAAACTTGACACAAATACAAAAAATGAAGCCAGTGTAGTAAAACCTGGATAGTACTGGGAGCAAAACAAACCACTTCCAAATTGTAATAATTCAGGTTAGTTTTGTTCCTGCCATCCTCACCATTGATACCGTCTCTAATGAAATCTCAGCACATAGCTTAGGTGAAGTAGTTACATTTTTGAAACTCACAATAGTATGTATTATTTCCAATGACAATAGTATATTCACAGAAAGTACCAAGTATTAATAAGTCAAACATTCTTTTGTGAAATGTATCTTACCTAAAATTTTTTTGCTTCATATTTTAAATGCCTTAGAGATTCATATTATTTTAGTTATTCATGCTTTCCTTTTGTCAGAATATGATAGCATCTTCTAATGGATGGTTCCATTAAGGGTCTTCATCCTTAAGCTTTAATTTGTAAGTCAAATATTTTCTAAATAAGACAATAAAGTCATTAGTAAAGATTCAAGTATACTTTAAAAACAATTTTCATAATTCTATATTACCATTCTTTATTCTCTCTTTGCTATATACACTATACATGTAAAATATCAGTGTGTGCCTGTATTTTCCTACACCCATGTAGGCATGCATTGATTACATGCTCTTCATAACCAGTATTTCTCTATGGCCAACCTTAGTGTGATTTTTAGAAAAAAAATTAGATAATACTCACAATGAATTGTACAATGTAAGAATAAATGTAAACATTTATATATTCTTAGTACCTGGCAGCTTGAATTGAATCATTCCACAAGAACTTGGAGAGAAGATCAAACTCTGATAGTCAAACTTTATTTATTTACTTTTATTTGATTTTTTTGAGATGGAGTTTTACTCTGTCACCCAGGCTGGAATACAGTAGTACAATCTCGGCTCACTGCAACCTCCGCCTCCAAGGTTCAAGCAGTTCTCCCACCTCAGCCTCCCGCCACGCCCCACCGCCATGCCCGGCTATTATATAGGCACCCACCACCACACCTGGCTATTTGTTTTTTTTTTTTTTTAAGAGATGGGATTTCACCATGTTGGCCAGGCTAGTCTCGAACTCCTGACCTCAAGTGATCCGTCTGCCTTGGCCTCTCAAAGTGCTGGGATTACAGGTGTGAGCCACTGCACCCAGCCTGATAGTCAAACTTTAGTTCATGGCTTCCATCACCCAGTGTGTGTACTTGCACAGGCACAGGCACATACACACACTGGAAGGTGGAAGCATGATCCTAATTAACCCAGAATGACTATTTCAGTAACTTGACTGAATGTATTAACTTACTTAGGGCATGAAAGTACTAAGCTGTAGGGCAGTTGGTCAGTAATTCAAACAAGGAAAGAAGGGACATCATAGAAGATTGCCAGTGAGCAATCAAGCATTACCTCTAGAGAAAGTATTTAGTTATCAGTCTTTGACTTTTAGGTTCCCGGATGTATCAGTATATTCTGATTGTTCCCATTAATTCTTATATCAATCTAAGGCCTCTTGTTCCAATTCCAGTCTCAAAAACAATTTTCTTTTTATCTTAGGGCTTTTAAAGAAGTTCTGCCTGCAGGCAGATAATGTATAGAGTATGCCATCTATGAAAATTAAGGGAATGAATTTTCTTGTAAATAATTGACAGTTTCCGTTATACCAAAATCTTGTGAACTGATTTAATTCTTTCTCACATGAAATATTTATAAAGTGCTCACCTTTGGAGCTAGTTTTATTATGTACTCTGGGGATCCATACGTCAAAGAACAGACAGACAAGTTGCTTGTCCTCAAAAAGCCTGTATTCTAGAGTAATGAGATAGACAAGATGCACTCACATTGGGAAAAACACAGTGGAGGAAATGAACATAGTGATAAGATGCAGAGAACTAGTGGAAGAAGGAAGGAGCAGTTTAGTGTGGGTGGCCGGGAGGTGACATTTGAGCTAGATATGAAAGGCTTGGAACTTTTGTTTAGCAAGTGAGGGGAATACAGTTTTTCAAGCATAGAAATCCAAATGGTCAGAACAGGTTAGGATTTGAATACTTAAAGGACACCAGCATAAGATGAAGCCGAATAGCTGGGGAAAGATCAGACTGACTAGAACCTTGCAGATCTGTGAGTTTGGATTTTTTTCTAAAGGCAATAAATGAATACATTTTATATCTACATCTGGGAGATGTCCACTCCAAGAGTACTGATGAAACCAGAATCTAAGTTTGTAAAGGTGAAAGACTGACTCTGGAATGTGGGTAATTAAACAAGATAATGAACTGTACCCTATGAGGTCTTTTGAAGCCAGTTTCTCTCACAACCTGTGCCTTTAGACTTTCCCTACCTATGTTAGAGCAAAAAGATGAATGATAGCAGAAGATTATATGTATCAACAATGCTGCATAAAATGTCATACTTTTGATGATTATTGCTTCAAAACATATAACTGATACCATATTGCTAACTCAGAAAATGATATGCTTATTTAGGCAAAGAAAGGCCAGACAACCTGAAGGGATATAAATGCTTTTATTCCTTCCTCCTACCACTAGGAGTTTCCACCAAAACGGCGCTTAAGAATTAGGAACAGAAATAATAGGGTGACCCTTAAAAGCTGCTAATAGTAACCATAGGTGATGATGGATGTATTAATTAAAGTGTCATAATCATTACATAATATATATGTATATTAAATCATAATATACACCTTGAATATGTACAGTTTTTACTTACCAGTTATACATCAGTAAAGCTGGAAGAAAAAATAATAGAGCAAAACAAAGAAAGCTTTAAAGCAAAGTGAACCAATAAAAGGTATATGAAAACAAGTAACTTTTTTTTATGGTTCCTTCTCCCCACAATTACAAAAGTATGGTAGTATACTTTTTTTTTCCTACTAAGCACATTCGGGAAAACACAGGATTTATGCTGAATGTTAAGTTGTTTTGTTTGTTTGTTTTATATTTATTTTTGAAAGGACAGAAAAAGAATTAACCAAATTGCGGAGATGGAATGGGGTAAGAGATGATGTGATCTTTTAAAACTTTTAATGATGCATAATTCGATGGCACCCTATTTAGTATGTAGTGAAGCAAAAATATGTTTACTATTTATTTTCGGTAAATTAGAATAGAGATTAGATGAACAATCTATTGGTAGCATCAACTTTTAATGCTTTGTTTTTAAGTTGAAATAGAAACACTCCTGAAGCACAGAATCTAGGGGAGGGTAAGGCTGTTCATCAAATAGTGTTGTCAAGAAAACAAAAGAGTTTATTTCTTTCCAAAAAAAATCTGCCACATAAAAAATATTTTGACCTCATGTTTCTTAGCCATGTGGGAACATACTAAATTCAAAGTTCAGTAGCTTCAGGTAATCTGCTCTGAAACCTTGCAAGTTTCTGGAGAATAAAGACAATATATACATTATTTCTAGTGTAAAAATCATGTAATATCATAAAAACACATTATATAGGACCATGACATTTATTAAACAAAAAGTTATAGAAGAATTTAACATGAAAGATCATTAACATTAATATTCATTTATTTTGTATGCCAATATCTTAAGACGTCTCAGATTCTTTTAGTTTATCTTACTTTTGTGTATTAAAATATTTATCAATATCTTTTAGATTTCCTTGTAACTTGAAACCATGTTCCAGAGCCAGTTTTTCTCATCATGCCCTTGATGAAAGTTCTTGAACATTGTGTGATACATTCAGTATGACAATACCTTAATTACAAAGTTCCTTTCTCTCTTCATGGATCTCCTTTTCAGTAAAATGTTGAAGTCTGGCCATGGCCCTATGCCTGCCTCACATGATGCGCTTATCATTTCTAGTCTGTGTTTCTGTCTTCTTGCTTTAGATTCTCACAGCCCTGTGATTTGATTCATTTTCCATACTACTGCCAATCATCTTTTTCAGATTCAAAACTTATCTTTTTTTCTATCCCAAATTCTGTAATGGTTTCTCATTCTCTTTGTTATGAAATCCAAATTATTTTGAAAGTATCCAGTATAAGCCCTTCTTCTCCAGCCATTCCTCTCTGTAATCCACTCACACTTCCATTTCCCTGAATGTTCACTTTGTGCCCTGACCTTTGAACACCCTTAATTTTATTCCTCAGCTGGTTAACTTCTCATTCTTTGAAATTGGGCTTTCTCCACAGAACCTTCATACTTTTTAGCCTCTCTTATGTCTCCCTCAGTCCACTCTGCCAGCTACCACAATTTGTGTCTGGGTTAAGTGTGTTTTTTTTTTTTTTTTTCCTGATGAATTCTCACGCTGTCACCCAGGCTGGAGTGCACTGGTTTGATCTTGGCTCACTGCAACCTCCACCTCCCAGGTTCAAGCAATTCTCCTGCCTCAGCCTCCTGAGTAGCTGGGACTACAGACACACACCACCACGCCCAGCTAATTTTTGTATTTTTAGTAGAGACAGGGTTTCACCATGTTGGCCGAGATGGTCTCGATCTCTTGAACTCATGATCTGCCCGCCTCGGCCTCCCAAAGTGCTGGGATTACAGGCGTGAGCCACCACGCCCGGCCAAATGTTTCTTCCTTTTGCTTAAATAGCATAGTTCTTATCAAATGGCAGTGACATTTTCTAGTGGTGTAACACCTACTATTTTTGTAACTCTTTGAGGTCAGGAACTCTAAGTCTCCATTGATGAGTGCAGTGGACATTCAATAAATGTATGCTTAATAAATGAACCAATGCATGTTTAATTAAGAGAGAGTATGGATGGTATAGTTGTGATAAGGCCAGACAGGCCTGCCAGTTTTCAAATATTGGCTCCACTACTCATTAGCTGTTACTGAAAGGCAAGTAACTTCACCTCTCTTTACTTTGGAAAAATGAGTGCTATAAGCATAACTACCTCAGAGCATAGTTGTAAGGATTACATCAAGCAGTTTGCAAAATGCTTGGCCTATCATCAACACTCAAATAAATGTTTATTATTATTATTGTTGCAAAGGGAAGAAGCTTACTGAAATTTAGTTTCTATTTTGCCCCTTGCAAAGCATACTTGCATTCCCATTTTAAAACAAGAAGAATAGGATAGGATGTTTTTGGAAAACAGTCATTGTTATATTGTCTAATAAATACAATATAGTAAATGGCATAAAAATTGAAATCTCTTATATTTTGAAAGACACAGATTTGGGTATTGCAAAGTACCTATATCATAGAGAAATAAAGTGATAATCACTATGCTTTTTATCTTGCATGTCCCTTGTAGTTCTGCGACTGATAACTGTTTATGGACAAAAAATGTTAAAGTTTGCCCATGGGAAGCTTAAGGATGTGTCATCAGATAGGTCCAGGTTCGCATCCTTTATGGACAAAAAATGTTAAAGTTTGCCCATGGGAAGCTTAAAGATGTGTCATCAGATAGGTCCAGATTCGCATCCTATCTCCCGCTCCTTCCAAGCTATGTAACCACTAATGGACTACTTGATATTTTCTAATTGGGAGTTATTCTAATGAATCTAACGTATGGCATACACAAAGCTGGAAAAATATTTTCAATGTATGGCTCTGAAAATGAAAAGAACAGAGGGCATAATAACATCAAATCACTTACATACCTAGAAAAGCAATGGAAAAAAGCATTACAGCTTAATCCTTTCACAGCCATATTGTCCTTGGGCAGATAACCAATGAAGTAATTGCTTTACAAGGATCTAGTTGTCACAGCACAATGATAATACATTGTACTCTTAAATTATTTTATATATGTGTGTTTGTAAATATTTCCTTTGAGGTACCATGAATGTACAATGAAATGCACAAATCTTAAGTGTGAAATTCAATGAGTTTCGACAGATGCCTACAGCAACGTATAACAAATTCCTATCAAGATATAGATAATTTCCAGTACCCAAAACATAGTTTTGTGTCTCTTTTTGTGATTGTTCTTAGTACAGGATTTAAAATCTCTGTTTTCAGATGTCACAGCAGCAACCTATTTTAGGTGCTAGTGAATTGATCATTATACAGGCTTTTTAAAAATGTGGAAATTATACAAGTGGCAGAAGCAGGTGATTTCTGGCTTTAATACTGTTCAGTAACTTCTTATTACATCATGGCATTGAGAGATGGGAGATACAGGAGAGTATGAGAACAGCATTCATTATTATGTCCCCTTGCTTAAAGAAGATTTTTGAATACAGATACAGATATCTGATTTGTTATGTGTCATATGACTGCTTCTTATAGTTTTTGGCTTTATTTATTCAAATAAATAGATAAATATGTATAACAGACTCTCTTAATTTTTGAAAATATATGGGAAAAGGTTATTAAAAATGATACAAATCAAGTCCTGAGATATTCTTGTGGTAAACCGTAAGTGATTTTTGATTGCTGATAGTCTGGGAAAAATGCTAGTGATAGAAAGCAATTATTTCATGTGACAGGTATTTGAAATTACCGGTAAACCAGAACTCTTGTGAAATCTTTTCAAGAAAAGAAGAACAGACAAAAGGGCTATTATTTAATTTCTTGGAAGAATGCTATGTACTAAAAGCAAAATGCTAAGTAAGAAATTAAATTAAATTAAAAGTTACTATATTATGATGTTAGAAGTTGGTATTTGTTAAAATTTGAGATCTAACACATAAAATTATTGCTTAAGCAATAACAATAGAAGCTTAGACTCCTACTAGAATAGTGAATCTCCTCAGAGAAAAGATAATTAAAGCCACTAGGTGCAGATCCCTAAGAATTGCCTGTATGTACCTAGTTATGTGATGAAGTTAAAAGGATATTTCAGGATATATCCACAGGAAATTATATAAGATTTTATATGTTATTTAAGAAACAAAAATGCTTTCCTACAATGGGAATTTATTTTTATAGGATCCCCTCTGCCTTTTGCTTTTCTCTCTCCACGTAGTATTATAAAGCTTCCTTAAAATGCAGGAGAATTGCAGAAGAGCAGTAGAGACAGTTTTGCCCATTACTTACCACTGTGGTTTGAATGTATTCCCCAAAAGTTCTTATGTTTGAAACTTAATTCCCAATGTAGCACTGTTGGGAGGTGGAGCCTAATAAGAGGTGATTGGGCAATGAGGGTGGAGACCTTATGAATGGATTAATGTCAATGTCTCAGGAATGGGTTAGTTATCATGGGAGTGGGTTATTACAAATCCTGCCACTGGTGCCTCTCTCTGTTTACTTGCTTGCTTCTGCCTTCACCACGGGAAGACCCTCGCTGGTGCTAGCACCATGCTCTGGGACTTCACAGTCTCCAAAACTGTGTGCCAGATAAACTTCTGTTCTTTATAAATTACCCAGTCCATGGTTTTCTAATATAGCAGCAGAAAATGGACTAAGACACCTACTCACCAATCATTTTCCTATTTTCCCCCTTCTCAAAACTCTCATATTGTAACTGTCATAAAATGTAGATAGGATTATGTAGGATTGATCCTAGGCCCAGCTTCAGGGATAGGTTCTGATTGGTTCAGGATTGAGATAAAATCTGTCTAAGCCAATCAGCACAATATGTGTGCATGATTATAGAGATCACATCAAGGGTATTTTAATAGGTGGGTTCAGTATTATTGTTTGATGGTTGTGAGAATATGACCCTTATTCTCCCACTGGATGGATGAAAAGGATGATTTCAGGTCTATTTCCAACCATTTTGTAACTATGAGGTTAGCAATGCTGAATATGATGTGTTAAAGATAATGCTAACATATGAAGAAGTTAAGAACCAAGGAAATGCCTTTCTTTAGCCAGTCAAAATGATCTTTCATGATTTGTTTCTTGCACACCTTTTCAGCCTCATTTTGTTTGTTCCCTACATTTGCTTTTTAACCAAGCCAAATGATCCTGCAAAGAATTCCATTCCCAGATTATTGTATGCTTTTTATTTTATCCTAATTCTTTTCTTCTACAAGTCCATGTACCTGGAATCCTTTGAATAATTATATTCCTTGAATGCCTAGCCAACATTTATTCTTTAAGACTCAACTCTAGAGTAACTGTCTCTTTGAAGTATTTCCTAGTGTCTTTTACCCCGGTTACATCTACTGAGTACGGTGCTCCTCCTTTGTGCTCCCATGACACCTTGGGAAAACATCTATGTTGAATTTTAAGAGGGCATTTTTAAATTTTTATTTATTTATTTTTTGAGACAGAGTGTAGCTCTGTCACCCAGGCTGGAGTGCAGTGGTGCAATCTTGGCTCACTGCAAGCTCCGCTTTCTGGGTTCACACCATTCTCCTGCCTCAGCCTCCTGAGTAGCTGGGACTACAGATGCCTGCCACCACACTCGGCTAATTTTTTGTATTTTTAGTAGAGACGGGGTTTCACCGTATTAGCCAGGATAGTCTCGATCTCCTGACCTCATGATCCGCCCGCCTCGGCCTCCCAAAGTGCTGGGATTACATGCGTGAGTCACTGCGCCCAGCCACAAGAGGGCATTTTTTTTTTTTTTTTTTTTTTTGGCCTTTCTCTCATTAGAGCATGTTTAGGTTAGGTGTTTGTTCATCACTGTGTCCAAAGAACCATCTGTTCTTCCCCAGTGGTACTATAGCAGGATTTTGGTCTACTGCATCAATGCTCTGTTTTATAATTTGAGATGCAGCTGCATTCTGTATTGTGCTCAAAGTATGGAAAAATTATTCTTCAATTGGCAATAGGTGCAAGAAAAATATTACTCGGGTTTGCAAGGTTACCTTCAGTTGTCTGAAAATAAATCACCTTGTTATTCAAAGTATTAGCCTATGAATAAGAAAACTCTTGGATTTTAATATTCTCTTTCATATTTTCATGATTATTAAAATCCTCTTTTAAATGACTATGAAACAATGTGCTTGGGAAAATCAACAGCACAATTCAAATGGGGTCACCCCTGGGTGTAGTTTCTGTGTGGGTTAAAGAGCTGTCCTATCTTCTCAGGTCAGCAGAAGGGCCTTCATCTCCAATGATCAGTCTTCCAAAAAGAGGGCCTAGGGAAAAGAACTGTCACAGAGACACGAATGGATCTATGGAAATCTTCCAACAATTTAGAAAAAACAGTCAAAGTGAATGCCTGATTGCTGAATGGGCATCATTAACCTTATGCATGAAGTACTTTATTATTATCATTTTATTATGGTTATTATTGTTATTATTTATACACATAGTTGTGACCTATGGCAACTTAAAATCTCTACAGTAGAGTTACCACTGGAGCCTGTGTAATATATGCAGATGTTCTGTGCTTGGCATGCCCAGTGTTTTAAAGGTGGTAGATTGGTGGCAGTATAACTGGCTGTTTAATGCCTATTGCTTAGTCCTGGCATTTGTGTTATTTCCTGGTTTCATTTCCCTAAAATAGGGATAACTTGGCTTGTTCTAATCAGATATTAAAGTTTATGTAAGGAAGGCTAAGGGACTTCCCCTGTCCCCCGCCCGGATTTCAGTATTTCGTGGAATTCATATTGTTTGTGGTACAGTATTTTTTTTTCCAAATTTTGGGTTTACTGAATAGTGAATTTATAATGTTAAAACATTGCCAGTTTAATTTGTTTTAAGGAAAATTTAAAAACTGGATAAAAATTATTATGGCGGCTCTTTCCTTATAGTTAAAATATTTAAAAAATGACTTTGTCAACCTGGTGTTATCAAATCAAAACAAGCCTGTGTTTTCAGGATAAAGCACTAACTGATTCAGCAATGCATGCTTGGATTTACTTTGGACAGACCTCAGTGGGTCTTGTGAGAAGGATTGGGCCTTTTGATTTTCTTTCGTTTTTTTTTTTTTCTTTATTGAGACAGGGTCTGGCTCTGTTGCTGGAGTCCAGGGGTACGATGTCGGCTCACTGCAGCCCCCATCTCCTGGGTTTAAGCCATCATCCTACCTCGGCCTCCCAAGTAGCTGGGGCTACAGATGCACATCACCACCCCTGGCTAATTTTTGTATTTCTTGTAGAGACAGGGTTTTGCCATGTTGCCCAGGCTGGTTTTAAGCTTCTGGCCTCAAGTGATCTGCCCGCCTCAGCCTCCCAAAGTGCTGGGATTATGGGTGTGAGCCACTGTGCCTAGCCTGGGTCTTTCTATTTTCACTTCCAGAGCCATACATCCAAATATGGCTAGAAAGAATATTGGTAAAGCTTACTGTCAAATAAATTACTTACTATAATTGTATTTCCCCACTTCATAATCAAAATTTCTATTTTAAAATCCCCAAAAGACCTAGAAAAGTAGAAAGCTAGCTAATATGGCTGACAGTCCGAAGACTTCTACTTGGACTCTGTCCAGCACATTTTGACCTCCCTTCTTCTCAAAGCTGGAGATTGGTGGATAAGCAATGGACCTGGAGAAGTAGAAGAAGACCCTAGATATGGGATGTCTTCTTTAAGTGTGTATTTGTGGGGTGATGGTGGGGAGAGAGCTAAGAATGAGTAATATGTTGATATACAATACTGACAGAATTTAACCAAAAGGACTCCTAAATTCCATCTCACTCACACCCGTGCCTATGTCTATATCATCAGCCAAATATGGTTTTTTATTTTCATAAAGTTCAAAATGATCTGAATATTCCTGCTTTTAAGTGTAAAACACTTTTACAGAACAACTAGCTAATGGATGAACTCGTATAGGTATCTCAACCATTTGTGAGCTGATCAAAGAATAAAGTTTCTTCTTAGCCCCCTACCCTTCAACATTCTCCCCACTCTGCAGACAAACACATACACCTATACTCATACACTCACAGATCAGACAGGGCTTAAAGAACAAGCTTTGTCCCATTTATACTCATAAAGTATTTATTAAAATTAAATGCTTCTCATGCACTTCCAAAAATATTCTTTGATGTTTCTTAGATGTTCAGTTCTCAAATAATAGTAGATTGGTTAATGAAATATGATCTATGTTTATGGTACCAGATATTTATTGAGATGAACTACGTTCACTTTCTGCTATCATATGAGCAAGAACAGGTGCACAAGTATATTTTTAATGTGATATGTATAAATTAAATGTATATATTAATAGCTCTACATATGCATAAATATAGAAAGATATATATACATATATAGATATATACATATCTATATATGCAAAGACAGTACTTAAGATATTAACTGAGCGGGCTGTAGAGTATTTGCTTATTTTGCTTATCAGTATTTTCTAGTTTTTTTTCCTACAATAAACATGAGGCATTTATAAAATAAATGAATATTCTTTGGTGTCTTTTAAAAAACCTAGCAATTTATTAGGCTACTTGGACACAGAGGTTTAGGTCTGTGAAGGGATTATTATGACAGAATACAAATGATCCCTATACTATACATAGACAATAGAATGTCAGACCTTTAATGAGGTGAGGTCACTGATAACTACGAAGTCATATAGAAAAAATTTAAGTTAAATGCTTACAATAAACTACAAACTATCATCGAAAGAATGTTTAAATATAAATCAATAGTTTATGTTACGCCAGAAGGTGAAGATACCAGGACTTTTATAAGAAACCATAACATACATGTGTCTTATACTTTAATGTTACCAGTTTCTCCTAGATCAAAATGGAGACTTGACAATCTTCCCTTTAAAGTGAATTTTACAAAACTAACCAGTTTTCTAAATTCTGTGTGTGTGTGAGTGTGTGTGTGTGTGTGTGTGTGTGTGTGTGAGAGAGAGAGAGAGAAAGAGAGACATTTTGTGTGTATCTGGACAATCAATTTACAACATTTTAAATTACTGAATATTTACGAAAGTCTTCTAGGAAAATTTGGGGTTGTATTTTTTTATTCATAAAACAGATAATCTCACCAATTTTATCATATGCTGTGTTTAGTTACTCCATTATTAGAGTTTTCTTGCATCTTTGGAAACACCAAACCGAGGAGTTCTGTCCTCTTGGAAACCATTAAAGGCGAATTTCAATTGTGTAGGGGAGACTTCTGCAAGAATAAAGAATTATCCAGGGATGTATTCAAGACCAAAGCAAATTATGCATCAGTGCAGGGCAGAGTAAGCTGTAAGCCCAAGGAGATTCAGAGACTTTTGTCTCACCTGTAATGACAGTGATGTGAGGAAGACAGTAGACACTGACATTATGAAACCTTAATATTCCATGGCTGGCATAGTGTTTGCCACAGAACTGCTGTGCAGGCAAGACATTGTATTTCTTGTTTGGTGTCAGTGCTGCTCCATACATGGTGGAGGAAGCTTTATGCTTTGTTAGAAAATCGGCTCTGAGCTGTTGCTACATCTATTTTATTCTACTTTTCCCAAGTGTGAGAGGCAGTAATGATCAAAGATTTTTTCCTATGTATAATTCATGTGATTTTGATGGAAAGCACATTGCAATTGTCTGCAGCAGTGGAATATGGTTAAAATTATGCATTTTAAAATAATACTAGTAGTTGTGTTTATATAAGTATGTTAAAGTTGGAAAGTTGGGACTGTTAGGGAAAGATTGTGGAAACAGATTTTTAAATGGCCTTAGTGACATCACATGAAGGATGTGATGATACTTAAAAAAAGTTAAGCACTACTGTCCATGGAGAAAATTTTAAAGAGGACACTGTATCAAGGATTCCTAAGTAATGAGGCTTATTCTTATTGAGAATAATTTTCCTTCATGTGACCTGTTTTTGTGTGGTGATTATTTTTGTAATCATAACCATTCTGTGCTTTTTTTGGTTTTTTGCTTGCTTTTTTTTCCCTTGCTTAATTTTATTTTCCTTTTATTTTAACTGATGTTAAGACATCAGATCATGATATTATTTCAGTTCCACTTGTTTTCCAGCATACCTCTTAGAAGTTATTAGTTGATTCAGTTTAACACAGGTTAGCACTGTTTGGTCTACTGTAGAAAACCAAAACTAAGCCTAAACATCCAATTTATACCTAAAAAAGAGACTGCAAAGAACATTTTAAAATGCAATATGATTAATAGTTTAGATTTCTTGCTTCTTCGTGGTCACTTTCTTCCTTTTGTTTTATGGGATTATAGAAACGCCCTTGATAAATAAAATGATTTCTGGGTAGGTTTGGAAAGCTCATCCTTTAGTGTCGTAAAGGATTTGAACTTAAAAGCTGATTAAAATCCTAATAAATGAATCTACATAGGAAGTATTATTTATCGAGATTAAAATGAAAATTTTAATAACAAGAATGCATGTTGTTTCCATGAAATGTTTTCCCTTGAGAAGTTTAATGTCTTTGAAGAAATAATAAAACCCACAAATTATCTCATTAATGTGCACATTAACTAATGAATGAAAACTCCCCTCTCACTTAAAGATACAAATCAAGGTGAAGTTTGAAAGAGTTTCTACATCTAAATTAATCTGTTAAAGAAAGAGTGAGCTCAGCCCAGAAAATCTTTAAGTCTTTGGTCCCTGTTTTCTTTATGAAGGCAGTATGAGATTTCTGGTCACCTTGGAAAATGGAAATTTTGACCTTTAAGTAAAAGAACCACTAACCATTTTTAAAAATTCAAACTTAGAGCTAAATGTAAATAGTTCTGTAATTTCACTATTTTAGGATATATAGAATAAAGAAGAAGAGTTTGGGATTCGCTACATGGAGTAAGAAAACTACACGTGTTTTCTTTTGTCTGCACCCATGTAGCATGGGGGGAGTATAGGTAAGCCACATGGCTTCCCTATACTTCAGCCTGTTCACCTCTGAAGGGGGATCGCGACAATACCTTGTTCATGGGTTTGTTGTGGGGAATAAAAGAGATAATATATGTAAAAACCAAAACAAGAACACGTTTGCTTGTCAAATAACAAGGATTTAGTCATTGTTGGTTACTTTTATAACAAATTGATAATATTAACTACTCACAATAGCAAGTAAATATTTGGATAGTTACTCGGGTATAATTGAGAATTTTGTTTCTTTATTGTAGAAAAATATAAGAGCCAATCATATGTCAACCATCTTTAAAAAATATTTATCAGGCATAAACCCTACTGCAGAATTGAATTTTAAAGGATCTATAGCTAAAATCAGCCAGGATTCTTTTCTTGTTTAGAAATTTGTATGAAAATAAAAATTGTTTCTTAATGGTGCCTCTGAAGGGTGGGATAGTGGAGCATGCAGTAGCAGGATGGGGAGAACTTGAAACAAAACAGAGGTAAAAGTTAAAGAAGAGTTTAGCTTTATACACCATCTTTAAAGGCTTGGTTTCGTTATAAAACAAAATATCAGAACAATTCAGTTTAAAATGTTTTTTATACAGAATTTAAACAGATATTTGGAATACAAATATCTGTTTAACATATGCTAAAATATTTTGATATCATAAACTGTCCAGAGTTGAAAGTACAGTTTTTGAATACTTTAAAAAGTTTCTGGACAGCCAGATTTATGGTTTTAAAACAAGATAAACTTTCATGGTACAATGATTATTTCCTAACCATTACACTAAATATGATGCTAAGGCATACCCTTCATTTTAATAAAATGTAAACAAAATACATTTTTTCTTGCTCTTACAAAGTATTTAATTTTTCTGCAATAAATTCAGTATGAGTCTGACTCATAAAATTGATTTGGAATGTGTAGGTGTGTGTAACAGACAACAAACAAATCAAGAAAAAAATCAATGTGGTGACTCTATTTGGAGAAGGAAAATTTTCTATATCATATAATGAAAATTTCTTCTGTGTTATTCGATTTCCTGAATAAGATCTCTTGCATTTGACCGAAGTATGTTCTTTCAGTGATTACTGCTATAAAGGACTGAATGCCGGTTAGCATATGAGCAAGAAAAAGTTGACTGTATTTGAAAATATGCAGCCAGAAAATCTTACTGGTCGAAATGAGTATAGATTACTTAAGATTCACAGATGGAATTCTTTGTTAGACTGAAAGGTAAAATAGCTGTAGTGAAGTTGAATATGAGACTTTAACATGTTTATTCTCACATTTTGAGAATTGCTGTGGCTGCTCCGTATAGTTAGCTTTGTGTTAATTTCTTTTTCAGTTTTACATCTTAGATTACTATCTTCTGAATATGTCTTAGGCTAGAGAATTGATTAAAATATATTGTATTAAAAATTATTTTAGTATGATGTATTATACACTCCCTTATACTGTTCTCATACGCTCCCTTATACTGTTCTTACTCTTGGCGATAAAATGCATTCACTGTTACTTTAATGATATTCAGATTTACATAATGTCAACTAATGCCTAACCTAAGTCATGTACGCCATTAGGCATTTTCACTTTTTTCCCCCTCTTATCAAGCCTCATAGCATTCTTTTGAGGATGGATTTTATCCTTCTTATGCGAGTGAAACAATTTAGGAAGTTTGTTGGAGAAAGATTTTAGAAGCTTAGTATTTAAATGGCTAAATAGACTTCAAGAGGTGCCATCATCAGTCGGCTCTTATAGCCCAGAAAGTAATATTTTCTCTGTGTTAAGGTTTTCAATAGGACCATACTGTGAAAAATGACACAAATGTACCCCATAGGAATTAAAAATAGTAGCATATATTTCTGCTCTTATCTTGCCATTATATTAAATTAATACTGTTGATACAGTCGTATTTGTACTAAACATAGAAATTAATTACACATATGTGACTGGGCCCAGAATTAACCCTTCTGACCTAATTCCCCCCTCCCTGCCTCCCGTGCATCCGTAAACATATACATGCTGTCTTTCTCTTCCTCCCCCCTCGCCTCTTTCTCCGTCAAGTACTCTAGAATAATTAGGAGATTGGGATCTGAAATGTGAGATGGTGATGGTATAAGTAGATCTCTTGGGACTCCTTTTGTCATTAATCCCCAAATTGATCCCACAGATTTGAAGTGAGTATTCCCAGGATGTTTGAGATTTCATTGTGGGGTATTGGCTTTTCCTCAGCTGTCTGACCTTACGCAGGTCTGAAAAAGCAATTCAGTGTGGCTCCAAAAGTCCCTGAATTAATGCAAAATATAGTCCAGATTAGCACTATTCTCTCTGCAGTTACCTTGTGGTGTAGAGAATAAAATATAGAAAAGTAAAAAGTATTCAGGTCAAATATTGAAATATGAGGACATGGCTTTATTTTTAATAAGTGATAATCTGTTAATGTAAACTATTAGTAAACCTTACAAAGGTATCTGATTCATAATCAGGGTCATAACTACTGAGGAAATCTTGAAAATTATTTTTAATACACATGAGTTATATCAGTCCTACATACAACTGGTAGAATTTTAACACTGAGAATTCGATCCAACTTCAAAGATGATTTAAGGACTGAGTTAGATCCCTAGGTTTGTGTACTCTCCATTCAGTTAAAATTGTAAAATATTTCCATAACTATACTTTATGACACCTTTAAAGTAAGACCTTAAAGTTGCTTTTTTTTTTTTTTTTTTTTTTTGAGATAGAGTCTTGCTCTGTCGCCCAGGCTGGAGTGCAGTGGCACGATCTCGGCTCACTGCAACCTCCACCTCCCGGGTTCAAGTGATTCTCCTGCCTCAGCCTCACGAGTAGCTGGAGCTACAGGCGTGCACTACCACACCCAGCTAATTTTTGTATTTTTAGTAGAGACGGAGTTTCACCATGTTGGTCAGGATAGTCTCGATCTCTTGACCTCGTGATCCGCCCGCCTCATCCTCCCAAAGTGCTGAGATTGGGATTACAGGCATGAGCCACCGTGCCTGGCCTAAAGTTACCTTTTAAGTAAAACATAAGTGGTGTGTTTTAAGAATTTAGTAAAACAAATTAATTGATGAATTATTGGTACATAAAGCAATATAAAAGATACGGTTTGTGAGAATTCTTTGATGTATTTTTACTGCCAAGTCAGTAATACACTTGTATTTGCCTCTAAACTTTGAGATTTTAGAACTCAATGTATGATTCATGTCCTTATGAAAGGAGGCTAATAGTTTTTTAAACTCACATAATAGATTTAGATCCAAAATATAAAATGAGATTATTAGATCAGGGTTGAAATTCAATTCCTGCTGGAGCTTATCTATGATGGCAGAATGGAGAAGACGAAGGGATGTAACATAGATTGAGATCCTTTTCCTTTGTTTGAGAGATATTATTTTACTTAATAACCAAAATAAACTTATGAGGTCAGTGGTGTTATTTTTACTGAGGAGGAAACCAAGGCTCATAGACATTAATTTGGCACAGTGATGCAACTGGTATGCCTGAGTGCCAGGGATGGGGTTTAAACGTGGGTGTGTATGACTCCAAAGTCAAGGATCCTTTTCTTATTCCATAGATGCCCTAAAGTGAGTCTAAAATTGTAGTTCATAACTGTTCTTTGGCACAATAATCTTACTGCTATATTCATTTCTAATATGTCAATTCTTAGCTAAGCAAATAACATTTACATTATTTGTTGCTTCTTTATACTTAATGTCCTAATCTTTTTACCACAGACCATCGAAAGAGCACTCTTATAAGCTGAGATCTCATAAATGTGTAGAAAACCTGAAAACGAGTCCCATTGTTGGGGTGGTAATGTGTGTATATACACATCAGAAGCACAGCGTCAAATTCCAGTAGACCCTGCAGATAGGCTAATGACCTCCAATGGGGCCTTCCAGTCTTTTACAAAGTAATTTACTAGTCAGGAAAATGCAGTTGACTCCTAATCTAATGAAAAAAAGAGACATTTAGGCTATATGACAATTTAGGCTTCAGTATTATTTCTGTGGAAAACTCTTCCACTACCTTTAATGATAGGGGCTTTGATATTTTTACGATGGATATTGATAATATTATTCCTTGTCTCTTTCTAGTGAAAACCTTTGAAGCGCAAAGTGCTTCTTAAAGAGAACAATAAATTTACTGCAATAAATGCATTTAAATAGCACAATTATTTTTACCTACTATTGTTATCATTACTAATGAGAAACTTTAAGGAAACGTGGGAGCATTACTATAGCGGTGGGATTTTTTCAGGGACGTGGGGTCTACTGAGTATTTAAAAAGTATTGTCAAATCATGATTTTGTGGAGCTAAAATTCTGATTTCCTTATGGTGCCTTCATAGAGGCTTGATTTTTTTTTTTTTTTGGAAGAGTACACCAGCAAATTTATCGTATTGGTTCCATACATAGCTTTATTTGAATAAGTTTTTGCCATTTGGGGGCAATAAGATCTAGCCATTTACCAATGAGCATACTGAGTCATATTCTTATTTTCTTGGCATAGTAGT
The DNA here is from genome assembly GCF_028885655.2 of Pongo abelii. NCBI lineage: Eukaryota > Metazoa > Chordata > Mammalia > Primates > Hominidae > Pongo > Pongo abelii. The sequence goes on from NC_071991.2 coordinate 94,292,363, forward strand.
ATTTCTAAAATAATATTCTGTTTTTCTTAAAGATAGTAGAGAAAAGGGGAGAAATTAATTTCACTAAAATTCATTGTAAAGATAAGCACAGTCGTTACTAGAGTTTCTATTGGTTGCTATTTTCTTTTCATCAGTTGACTATATTACTTACCTCAAAATGTCCATATCCCGATATACCATTCATCTACTCAGTGATTATATTTTCATTAAATAAAGATTGTTGCATATCTATCTTGGGTCAGATATTGTGGTTAGTTTTGAGAATAATAAAATGAAGGAATCCAATTGCCTTGTTTATTCCCAAGCAACATCTAGTCTATTTGCAAGGACAGATCCATCAGAGCCAACTCTAGGTGTAGCGTTATATGATGACAGTTTTCATTTCAATAAACATTTAAGAGTGACTTCTGTGTAACAGATACACAGATAACACTGAAGATGTAAAGGTGTCTAAGTCAAGATCCAAGATTCCTCTTCTCAAAAAAACTCATAGATTCTTCTTGCAAATAGATCAGTTACTACTGAATGTGGCTGAACCAATTTACACTTCCACCAACAGTGCATAAGCCTTTCTTTTTTTTCTGCAACCTTGCCAGCATCTGTTATTGTTTGACTTTTAATAATAGCCATTCTGATGGTATCTCATTGTAGTTTTGGTTTGCATTTCCCTAATGATTAGTGATTTTGGGCTTTTTTTCATATGATTGTTGGCCGTATATATGTCTTCTTTTGAAAAGTGTCTGTTCATGTCCTTTGTTCACTTTTTAATAGGACCATTTTTAATGTGACTTATTAGTAGCTTCATTATGTGTTTGCGAATGTCTACTTGTGTGATATAATTTTGCCTCTCCCCTATGTTGTAGATGATTGGTTCACAAATTGAGGCATCAAAAATAAGAACACATTCAAAACGTTAGCATAAATCCCCTCGCTAGTGATAGCATGAGTAAGTGTGGGTATGTTACATGTGAGGTAGTGGTGGGACACTACTAGAAGACGGATAACTTAAATCTTATTCCCCTCTTATATGAATTTATTGTGTGATTTTCTGTGTGGCAAAGTTTCAGGACCTCTATCTTTTCATTTCCTCATTCACAATAGAAGATAGTATCTATTTTATTTAACATATAAGATGTTGAGGGGATGAAATTGGATTGTAATATATATGAGATAGTGTGTGGAAAAAGTATTGTGTAACTATAAGCAACTATGAGTAACAGTAATGAGTAGTAATGTTTATATCATTTAACTGTACTTTATATTTATTTTTTAATTGACATCTTTAGATTTTAGGTAAGCTACTAATTGCACACATATAACTTGTGCTAATGTGTTTTATGGTTTGATGCCTTTGTATCTGGTTCTTTTTAATGTATAACAAAGCAACCTACATAGTGACCAACACATAGTGAAGTACTGAATATATATGTGAATACACTGTGTAAGTTACTTATAGGTTATAGCATATTGAAATTAAGCTCTTTCAAGACTCTCTGTCCTATCTTTGCAAATGCTTATATTTAATGTGTGTTTCAGCTTGCAATCTGTACTTTGCTTTCAGAAAATAATCCAATTAGATCAAAATGTTAATGTGAGATTATAAATTGCCCATAATTTGATTATAAAATAAGAAGTACTTAAATGAATAAGGTTTGAGACAACCTAGTCACACCTGATGTATAGCCCAATAGAATAAAATCACAGAAGATTGGAGGTAGGAAAAAAAGACAATCTAGAAGACATGATATAAGTATATATCTGTGTGTATGTCTGTATGTTTTGCCAATAACACATCACTCTGATGTCTTATGTTCAGTAAAAATTTGCTGATCTAGCTTTAGAAGTTTTAGTTATTAGATTGTCTTTTTATTTCCTGACTTTATTCAAATTGAAAATGTCAGAGGGAATATGATTATCATTAGTTTAGTATTTTAAAATGTATTAAGAGTGGGAGACTTGTAAAATTTGTTTTTAGGATTTAGAACATATTTTTTTCTGGTCTTTACTTTTTACATAATTTATATAAGGGTTGGGTAAATACCCAGCTATTTAAAAAAGACACTTTAAATAAGTACCAGGCTATAGAATTACTGTGGTAATTTTTAATTTTACAAGTGCTGGTTTATGATTTAAGTGGATCCATTAAAGGACATTTTTATTTACAATTGGATTAAAATACTGAGTTAGAAATGTAAATAGATTTAACCATGGTTGAAGAAGGAGAGTCTCTTTAGTAAGTTCTTAGTAATTGGATTATTTATTATTTTATTTCACTCTTCATACAATTTTACAATTTAGAGTTAACATCACCTAAAGTAGGTGGTAAATTAGTTTTATGGCATGAAAATCTGCCGTTAAGTGAGGAAATATTAAGAACATGGTGAAATAGAGCTTAAAAATACTGTTTTTTCTTCTACTTTTGTTATATCAAGTTATAGCCTTTTATAAAAAGCTCAATGTAAGAAACACTACTGATAAGAAAGGGACAAAAGCTTTTAAAAGCTTTGGTTGAATTCCCCATTCTAATATTAATCAGTGAAGAAAATGCTTACTCTAAGTCAATTTTTCTGATATACAATTGGTTAGTGAAGAGATTAAATTATGAATGTCACATTTAATTTAAAACTAAAGAGAGAAATAGCACTATCAGGGAATGTGCTCTTTTGTGAATGTCAAGTGCAACGTGTTGAAGGTCTTTTGAAAAATGTGTAGGAAAGATGTTGTTGTGCATTAGTTATGCATGTCTAGAGTACCTATAAGTTTGGAATACAGATGCCATATTATACTATTGACTACCACTGTTTTTAATATAGGTTGGACCCTGGAATCCCCCTCTGTTTTCCATTGGAATGGACTGAGCCTATGCCACACTAAAACAGAGTGGATCCAAAGGCTCTTAAAATTTGTGCAGAAAATAGCATTTGGCCTAGGAAGTTGGGTTTCACATTCTGTAATTCGCTATTTATTGGTAACTTGTTAGGAGTTTCTAGAGAGGATTTTTGTCTTCTCCGTGGTTGCTTTTTCTTTTCAAATATTGGTTTCCCTCGACACAGAAGTGCTGTATAACTGAGAATTTTGCCAAATGTTAGCCTACTCATTTCTGTTCACTCCTTGGCTTTTCACATAAGAATATGGGGAGGGTTAATAGGCTTAATTTATGTATACCTCTTCCACAGTTCATGGGCACATAGTCATCCGCATATAGAGCAGGTGATGAGTACATTTCCATTAGATGGATGAGGGGAATGAGTCATGGAAATATCCATTTCCTTAGTACAGAGACATTATTGGGGCTCATACACTGTAACATTTTAGGACTACATCCAGGCCATTCTTGTCCTCTTCTCTATTGTCCAGTTGGCTTGTCATAATGTTATCTCAAAGCCTAAATATCCTCCAACCACCGGAGTAGTTAGACAGTGGTGCTTGGCATTTGAGGAAAAATCTTTAAAAAATGAAGGAAATCCAGATATTATAAAAACATGAGAAAGAATATGAAAGATGTGGCATGAAATTTTAAAATTAGAAGAGTCTAAGAACTTGTATCAATATTGTTAAAAGGATGAATATTTCTGTTATTCCAGCATTTATTATTACTGTTATCAACATTTTGCTTCCTTTGTATAACACAACTTAAAGTGATAATGTGAAGATGGCATGAGTGACTGGAAATTTAAAAGGATCATTGGATATAGTGTGAATTCATAATGTGGCCAGTGCTTTAGAAGCAGCCTGCCCCTCCCATTGGGGAAAGTTCATTTGCCTTTGGTGAGGTTTCTGGATAACATCTTTGAAGGCACTAAAGTATTAACATAAGGCCACAGGTGGAATACCTGGTTTAGTTCTACTTTATACTAGCACTTGTGTGGAATATTTCTTTCAGAAGACAAATGTTATATTTTTATCTGCAGAGAGGAGTTTATTTTGCCAAATGTACCAGAGAGAATACTTGAACAAAACGTTTATTGCTTTGTATAGTTTACCATTCCATCTGTTTGGTAATTTTAATTTAAAAAAAAAAGAACATAACTTAAGCATACCATTGTTAGATGTTATTTTCATTTTTTAGTGTGCTCGCTTAGCCAGGGGAGCATATTTTGGTAGTTTTACTCATTCTCAAATTTCACCTCAGGTCATCAGGTTAGCACAGACTGGAGGTGCATTTATTATTTCCCAAGTGATAAATCACAGCACTTGAACAATAGTGGCTTTATTAATAATTCTCACAAACGATCATACTTAATACTAATTCTCTTTAAGGTAAAAGTCTGTTGTGAGTTCAGAAGGTACAGAGATATGCCTGTTTTGGAGACAGAAGTAGGCAAAAGTAGCTTACTTCAAATGTGTAACATGTATGGGAAAAACCCATGTGTTTCATATTCATTTTACTTTCGAAAATCAGGTTTGTATGTTCCTAATTGTTTTCTTATGTTTACTTAATTTTTGAGAATGGATTGATTTTATTTTCAATGTTGTCTGCTTCCTGGCATGCTTAAACAATTCAAAGAAGATAGCTACGGCCCCCTTGTGGTTAAATCATATAAAGTTGTCAAGATGGAAGAATAGCTATTTTGTTTCTAAAGTGATATTCTTGAAAATTCTAAGGCTGTGGCTTAAAAATCCTAAAATTGTCACAGAGGCAGTAAAGACATCAGTTGATTATTTAATCAACATAAAGTCAAACATCCAATTTTTTATGTAAATAGGTAACTGTTCAGGCTTATTTGAATAACATCTGAATAATTACTTTCGTTGCCCTACCCTCTGTGACATTTTAGTTTAGATGTATGGGTAAAGTAGTAAAAAATATATTTTTTATGTTGTTGAATCTTAATTATAAATAATCTAATACTTAAAACCTGTTAATATAGGAAGATGTGACACAGCATATATTATGTATGTGCTTTTGATAGTTAAATCCTAACATTTTCATTACAATAATTATCTAGTTCCACACATAATTCATTTTATTCTCCATTAGGGGAAGCATCTTGAACCATTTCAGAGAAATGTAAATTTCAGAGAAAAGTAAATTATTGAAGATTTTTCTCCTTTGTTTAGTGTTTTATGTTCTACATAAGGATTAAAGAAGTTGCTATCAGGAAGTATATATTTGAATGCATACTTCAATTAATAATTTATCATAAATGGGATAAGTAATTGCTCTTTTCACAGTTGTGATAAGACTTTAAATTATTTAATCAAAAAAATGTTGAGTTTGAGGGTTTGTATCCTACCTATGGAAACAACTTTATATACTTAGAAAAAATAATCAGGATTTGGGCCAATTGCCTTCTAAAATAGCATGTGAAAAGCTATATAAGATTGTTTAATGTATAAATCTTTTGACTTAAAATATGAAAACAGATGGTAGTGAACTAAGCAGGAATAAATCCTGTTATGCAAATATAACTACTCTCTGTGAGTTGTTTTAGTGAAACATAATCTTTTTAGTTTTGATGTGGTTGTAAGAGTGGGGAAAAAAAAGGTCCTGTATAGTATGCGCCAACTGATAGGTATTCAAAGGTTGTCCCTACTAGTGCCAATTTGATATTACTATTTTCATCTGGTCTACTTTACTTGATCTCATGGGATAAACTTCTATCTTCAGGGAAGGAATGGAAGAGGTAGCAGAAATTAAATGAATACTTCAATAAAGGTCACAGAATTTATCAGAGCTTTGCTAGATTAAAAAAAATCTGTGAAGGCAAAACTAATCTCTGGTGTTAGAAGCATGATTTCTCGGATAATGGTAATTTCTGTTTTTTGATGTGAATGCATCATGTGAATATTTTTAGCTTGTTAAAATTTATACACTTTTCTGTATGTATACTGTTTTTCAGCAATAAACTGACAAAAAAGAAAAAAATAATATTTGTGAACACTGGTGGAACATTGTAGAAATGTTCATGTTGTGAAAATAGTAATATGTCAAGAATAAAATGTTTGAAATATAGTTTTATGTAGCCATCACTATATAATGCTTTATAATTAATTCTTTCACCTGAAATAAGCTTTATGAAGTGATTCTTCTTTATAATTAACCCAAAGTCAGAAAAAGTACAATATCTCCCAAATAATCAGTTAATTACTTCCCCGTTATAAGAAATTTGCTAGCTGATTTTCAACGTTTGGACACGTCTGCTTGAAAGCAATCCTGAAATATCTGTGTAATTAGTTTATTAATTTTTTATGTATTTAGAATGCTGTAGTAGAAACAACCTGATCTGTGTTTTACCCTGAATCTATGTGACCTTAAGCAAGTCTTTTTTTTTTTTTTTTGGAGACATCTCGCTCTGTTGCCCAGGCTGGAGTGCAATGGTGCGATCTCAGCTCACTGCAACCTCTGCCTCCTGGATTCAAGCGATTCTCCTGCCTCAGCCTCCTGAGTAGCTGGGACTACAGGCACCTGCCACCATTCCCGGCTAATTTTTGTATTTTAAGTAGAGACGGGGTTTCACAGTGTTAGCCAGGATGGTCTCGATCTCCTGACCTCGTGATCTGCCCGCCTCGGCCTCCCAAAGTGCTTGGATTACAGGCGTGAGCCACTGCACCCAGCCAACCAAGTCTTAATATTAGAATCTCAATTTGTAAAAATGGAGGCAATTATTATTTGCTTTGCAGCATCAAATTAGATGACACTGAGAAAGCCCATAGTACAAACTATGGCATATGATCTATTTTCAACTAAGATTAGCTTTTTACTCTTTTTCTCTATGGAAATCTTACCTCAATCTACTGTTGAAAATGGATGATTTTTCTGACTTGCCAGCAGTACAAAAGGCGAACATTTGTTACTTTAAAATCTGCATCGTTTAACGAAAGCATTATCCAGACAAATCTTTATAGACGGTGGTTAGCAATGTGATGGGTATAAGCCAAATTAGAATGGTTTCCTAATTTGGGGTGCTATTTTTTCACATTTTAGTATTCTGACTATTAAAATTTGTAAACGGGCAAAACTTATTTTGTAAAGTAAATTTATTTTAAAAACAATAAATATACACATACTATTTGGCTCGTATTCATATTGCTGAGTATTTATTCTCAGAAAATAATTTTAAAAGTAGGAAAAATACTAAAAAGCCACAAAGATAGAATAGTAAAAAACTTTCTGTGGTCAAAATGTCACACAGTAATAAAATAGAATGACAGTTTATTGTGGGTAGGGTATTACATAATTTAAAAACTAATATTATGAAGACTTGGTTATAATATGGTCAGAGTTCCTTGGGGAAGAGTAAAATGTAAAATGTCTATGACATAACATGACTTCAAATCAATGGTAATATCATGATTACCATTATTTTTCTAATTGTGCATCTGAACAGACTTTACAAGAATTAGGAAAAAATGTAAACATTTCTTGGGCTACAGTGGTGGAATTTGGGGTGATACTGTTTCTTTAATGTTTTTATGATTTTGTTCTTTCCATATGGGATGGGTGAGGTGAAGAGGGAAAGTGCATAATAAATGTAAGGGCAGTTTTTTAAAAAATCTGATCTAGTACATTTTTCCTCTGAGGCTGATTTCTACTTACTATACAATGTGATTTTTTTTAATGGCAATTTATGAAAAATCTACAAAATTGAGGTAGCTTACCATGGTGCTATGTGTTTGGTCCCCTCAAAACATACCTTTGAAATTCGATCTAAATAGCTCTTTGAAAATGTGAATGTGAATGTCAGCTACTAAACAAGCACAGTTAATGCAGCTGCAAATGTGAATGTTCTGAGGCCTCTGGAAGCTGCCAGATTCGGTGACTCAACTGTGTTTCCTATTGCTTCTTCTTACGCCTTATTGTAGCAACATTCATAATACAACAGGATCTCGCTCCATCCCACCTTGGGGTTGGAGGGCACTTATTTGAATGCTGAGGTGAGCAGTCTGTGTTCCCAGAGCAGGTAAAATGTAAACATTTGCTTTCTTTTCTCTTTTGGTTCAAGCCCTTTCCAGCCTGCCCTGGAAGGGGAGGACGTGAGGGCAGGTTCCCAGTGCTGAGCTCTGAAGCACAAACAACAAAAGGAAGGGCTAGAAAGGCTGATTTAATGAATTTTATCAAGTGTCATACCAGCTCGTTAAAAGAACATTTCAAGAGGAACATTTGCTGACATGGCTTTTTGAGGATTCATTTATTCCACAAACATTGAGCCAAATCCTTCATGTATCAGAGGTGCAGATGTGAGACTATAAAGATGAATATGACTTGGCCCCTGCCTCAAGCAGCTTATATAAGGGAGAAGTTTGTCCTGCTTAGTTCAAGCCTTCCTAAAATCCAAGCTTCTTTCTCTTTTTATACTACACAAAAAGAAAGCCAAGGATGCTTTTCTTATACTGGTATTCTCAGAGATATATATATTTCCAGTAGATGTAAATTACCTTTTACATAAGATAGTCCGTGTATTTCTAGAAGAAATGAAAATGGCATAATATCTGCAATGTTGGTTTTTTGTAGGATAAACATTTTTAATGCAATCTTTTAAAATAGCATTACCATGAAAGAAAATACAGGATTGAGGTTGCACCCATTTGGCTACCAAATTCCTTCTTCAGTTTTAGTTGAGGACCAATACATGATTCTTGCGCTTTTTTAAAAATTAAAGAATAATTTTCATATTTATCAAAGTGAAACATATGCAGTCTTAGATACATTTCCAGCAGAAATGTGCAGATTGGCAAAAGACATGTACTAGAATGTTCACTGCATCACAATTTTTCATAGCTCCAAACTAGAAACAACCCAATATAAATTGTGAAGCATTCATTACACTGGAGTGTCACATTGCAAGGAAAACATGCAAAAGTAAGGACAAAACTGAAACATAACATTGAATGAAAGAAACTAGACGCCAAATGTGGATACTATTCTCTGATTCCATTTCAATAAAATATAAAGCAGGCCAATCTACTCTGTGATGTTAGAAGTCAGCATAGTGGTCACCTGTTTTGGGGAGGCTGTGGTGCTTGGAAGGGAGCACAAAGGAGGGCCTCTAGTTACAACCTGTTCCTTCACCTGGTGCTAATTACACAGGTGTTTCAGTTTGTGAAAATTCACCAAGTTTTATACTTAATATGCACTTTTCTGGATATTATACTCCAACACAAAGTTTAAACATTCACAGTTAAATTACATGAATAGATAAAAATTGTAACAGGAATTGGAGTTGTGCTTATAAGAACATGCTCTTCCTTCACCTACATTTTTGTGGCAATTATAAATAAAACCACACAAATTAGAGCAGTTTATTCAGAGCTTTCCATAGTAGCCGTCATCACATGCATTTGGTAGAGACTCAAAGTAAAGCAGGAGGCTGGGCATGGTGGCTCATGCCTGTAATCCCAGCACTTTGGGAGGGCAGGAGGGGAGAAATACTTGAGCCCAGGAATTTGAAAGCAGCCTGGGCAACAAAGTGAGACCCTGTCAATATTAAAATAAAATAAAAATAAAAAAGTAAAACAGAAGTGTGGGAAAGGCAGAGAAAGAAGGCTCTAGGTGTACTCTGATTGGGATTGTTGGGATGAGAATATGAACTAGTTCACCTAGGAGTTCAACCAGGTATGTGATTAGTTTGAGCAGCATATTAGATTTTCTGGTTGGTTCTGAGTTGGAAGCAGAGACCAAAAAAATAAATAATAAAATTGGGAGTTGGCAGTCTCTGATCAAGCTCTGACTATTCTGTGTAAATTGTCTTTCTAGGTTGGTTGCTTCATAGATTGTGGGTCAGAGTTCTACTGCTATTTATAGTTTGACCAGTGTGCATTCAATATTCAGTCTCATTATAGTAGAAATCAAGTGGAGTCATTGGAAAGTGATGTGCTCTGAAAAGCCCTTGCGTTTGGTGCATTTGGGATACAAGGTTTGGTGTCTTTTGTTTTGGGAGTCAGGCCTGTGATTTGTCAGTTCTCCAAAAGGAGTTACACTATAAGAAGCTACCTAGTAAACCCATATCTACTAAACTAATCTAATAGGGATATATAATGGAAAGAATTCATTATGTAAAGTGGAGGGCAAAGCTTGTTTAAAAATTGAATATTCCCTTTCTTGATGGTGAGTTATTCAGAAATACCCATTAAATGCTACCAAATTTTTTAAAAAGCCAAGATTTTCTGTGACATAGTTGGAATAGTCATTCTCAAGCTAACATTAGAGTCATCTTAGAGTCTTAGAGAACATTAGAGTCATCTTAGGAGCTTTTAAAACTGCAGTGGTACTGGTCTCACAACCAGAGATCCCAGTATGATTGATACGGAGTAGGGCCCAGGCACTGCTATTTCTTAAAGCTGTCCTGGTGATTTTAACATGTAGCTATAATGTTGAGATCACTGGTTTAGAGCAAAGGGTAGAAAATAATAATAATAATAATAAAACGTTTGCAGTGGGATGGTGGTTTCATGTTTTATATCAAGTATCTTATATACACTATTTTATTCAGTTCTCACCACCACCCTATGAGGTAGGTGTTGTTACTGCCTCTCTTTCAAAGATAAGAAAACTAAAGCTCATAGCAATTAAATACTTTATCAAGTCATACAACCACAGGCATACAATTCCTTATTCACAGTTTCAAAATTCAGAAATCTCTAAGAACTAAAATGTTTTTGTAACTAATTGTTAACAAAAGGTGATCTAACCGTGGATTGGATTTCCATGCATTTCCATGATGTATAACCAAGTACCACAAGCTTGTCAGCTTAAAGCAATGGCCATTTATTACCTCACAGTTTCCATAGGTCAGGAATTGGGTATGACCTGACAGGATCTTCGGCTCAAGGTCTCACCAGGCAGCCTCTTATCACCTTATTTGAGGTTTGGGATCCTCTTCCAAGTTTATGGGTTGTTGGCAAAACTTACTTTTTGGCAGCTGTAAAACTCATGGTGGCTTGCTTCTGTAAAGTCAGTAGGAGAAAGCCTATTTTCCTTATAGTCTCTGACGACTAGATCCTCATTTAAAGCATTCATAAGATTAGGACAGGTCCACCCGAGATAATCTCCTTTTTTATTAACTCAAGATCAACTGATTAGAGACCTTAATTACATCTGCAAAAATCCTTTCGCCTTTGCCATATAATGTAACGTGAATGATATCCATCATATTCACTGGCCCTATGCACACTCTAGGGTAGGGGATTGTTATAAAGGACATGCACAGCCGGGGGTACATGTACACTTGGGGTTCATTTTAGAATTCTACCCTCCACAGACTTGAGCTATTTTAGAGGCAAACAATCTGACCTAAATTGAGGTGAGGATATATAAAACCTTTATTTATTATACTTAGTATGAATAGTCACTGTGGAAATAATGTGTTTGAGTATTGGATACTGAGAATGTTAATAAAATATACAGACTATTCACCGTAGTTTCTTTCTAAAGTTAAAAAACATCCAAATTGCAAAATCTCTGGCTTTAAGCTTTCAAACAATGGTTTACGAACCTGGAATAAGTAGCAGAGCAGAAGTCAGTTTAATCAAGTCTAGAGTAACTCTCTTAACTACTCGGCTGTACTGCTATCAAGCAATTATTAAGCTATGTTAGTGTAAGGAATTTCCCTTCTACATTCTAGGGACATGTTTATCCAGAGAATCCAAACTAGTCACTATTATTCATAAGTCCATATTTTCAGAGTTGGAAGAAATTTTAATAGCTCGCTAAACTAATCACTATTCTGATACATGACTCTGTTTTATCTTCTCAGGGCCCAAAGTGTAGAGCCGGGCCCAAAGTGTAGAGCCTTGCCCAAAATCATTACCAAGTTGTCAACTTTGTCATTTATACAATTTATTTTCTATTTCTTTCAGATCAGTTGCACTTGTGTGTCTCGGCTCTTAAAGCCTCTTTCCTGCTCTCTGTGAATCATTTGAGACCATAGTAATAGTTTCAGCAGATTTGTTTTCAAGTTTTCCCAGCCTGTGTCATGTCCTTTCAGGCTGAAATTCCTGAACTCATTGAGAATGGATTAATTTGATCTCACTCACATAGTGGGGAATGGATACCGTTTTATTGTTTTATTGTTTTTTTTTTTCAACTTTGTATATTCTAGGCTCTATATTGATCTCTATAATGACACCTTTCAGTTGTACTAATCTGTATCCAAGATTTTAAAACATATTTTAAATTACCAACATGACTTCGGATAAGTAATAAGTGGCAAGGTAATATAAAATCGTTGTTTGTCCTTGTGCAAATAGGAATTCTAATATTTTTCTGTATTTTATATAAGGCAAAGGGAAGGCCTTCTACCCCAGCTTTTATAGTACAAGTTAAACTGGGCACAGTGCCTGATTCACCTGATTCTTCTTTTAGAAGGAAATGTTGAAAATATCTAGTGATAATAAAGTATAGAAATATAAAATATAGCCTTTAATTGAAGGATGCAAGAAAAACAGTCGCTAAGATACTTTCTAGGTCTAATATTATAGGATCAAGCTCTTCTAATCTCATAGTATTTATTTCTTCTTCCTTTAGGATATTAATTGCTTTTTCATCTATGGATCAGTTCTATTTTCTAATATAATGCATGATTGAATGAGCTCCCTCCTCTTCTGTACTCAGGAGGCCTACACCAATGGTTCTGTGGCTCAATTGCTTTTTAATCGATCCCTCTGAAGAGCCAGTCTGTTAGCAGAATGACAAAATATCTCAGAGGCTGCACACCTGTCTAAAAAGTTAAATCAGTTCTCCCCTTTCTCTGGAAGGGATGGGTAATAGGAAAAGTGCTCATCCCAGGAAGGAAGTCTAGGTCATAATTGCTTACCTCATCTAAAATGCAGCTCCAGTTCAATATTTTTCTTGAAGGGTTGCTGTGAGGACAAATGAGAAAACAGATGTGAAATGCCCAGCAGAGTTGAGTCAGCCCTCAATAAACGGTGGCTATAGAGCAGCAGAGGTGGCCGTGGTGATGTTGGGGGTACATTCTAAGCTGTTAGTACTTTTATGAATCAATGAAAGTCAATGAGTCTTTGGTTTACGACAGTTACTTTGCCATAAATAAGATGGTTATTCACCTGTGCTTTCCAAAAGAGGTCAAAGAAGGGCTGACAACTTAATAAGCAAACTTGACAACTACCTAGGACATTTGTTTTAAATGATTTCCTATTTGATACATTTCAAAAAAAATAATTAAACTACAATTATGTTAGGTTTCCTAACATGGACTTTACATTTTGGAATTGGTTTTATTTTGAGTAATGAATAGATGACTATTATCCTTTTAGCTTTTAGTTTCTCTACAGGCCTTAATTCTAATAAAGTTTTTCATTTCCATTGAAAAACATGATTAATATGCATTGATATTCAATTAAATGGGTTATTGACATCCATTTTAGAAATTCTGTTATTTTAAAAGAGAATAGGGATCAGAAGCAATACCTCTCTTCCTTCAAAAAATTACTGAAACCAGCAACTTTAAGACTGCCATCTAATAGAGGATGGATAGACAGTCCTCTAGGTAGTAGGATGGCTTCGTCCCAAAAAGAAAAATCTTGGTCTTATGTCTTACAAAATTTGTCTTCCATATAAACTTGTATGTGTAAAATATATAAATATCAATGATTCATGCCAATTATATTGAATAGGCTTTTTCTAAATTTGTATTGGGTCATAGAGTGCCTTGAAAAATTCATATAAGATGTGCAACTTTTCCCAGTAAAATGAATATTAAATGTCTGCACAAAATTTTGGATATTTTTTTCTAGAGATTGTTGGAATTCTTGAATCCTATTCTGGTAGGTAGTAGGTAGAATTTCAGATTTAACACCACAATTCAATGAACTTGAGTTGGAAGGATAATCTACATGGTGAGATTAATTTTATAATAAGTCTTTTGAAGTACAGAGAATTAAAGTTATTCAGCTACCTTTGTCAGGGCAGTCAACCTAGTTCTTTATTTCTGCTCTTATCAATTTCTCTCTTTATTTCCTTGCTGCATCCAGAGTGATTTAATTTCATAATTGGCAAAGCCTGTACCATGTTATCTTTGTTAAACACTTCTGTTCATAATTCTTATTGTTTCTTAATTTTCCCAATATTTCTGTCATTTTAGTTTATTTTCTGCATTTGACCCTTTTTCTCAACAAAGTAGTAAGATCACTTGGACAAAAAATAATGTTTAAATGGGAAAACCCTTATAAAAAGTTGGGAGAGAAAGTGAATGATTGTTTATATAATTCCAGGTGTTACCTTTATGTCATGATCATTAAATAGTTGATGTATTTTTTTTTTTGGTCAATTGGATAAACTAGACATAAAATTTATGCCTCATTAATGATTTAAGTTTGTTTTCCAACAATGGGGCATTCCAACTTAGGTTTGAATTTCACATCCAAATAAAAGCAGAAATTTCATCTGTCATTGAACATTTTGTCTTTGCTGAGGGGAAGACCCAAATGCTATGTGGAGAGACAAGTGGCCTGGGGACGAGTAAACAGCCACTACATGATTGATGAACAGGAGCAGTTCACACAGTTTCTGTTAAGACAAACAGCTACATCTCCTCAGACCATTATGACCTATCAAGTGTGGGCAGACTGAGAAATAGATTCCGTCTTATTTATTTTTTCTTCTTTTTTTTTTTTTTTCCAAGTCAGAGTCTCGCTTTGTTGCCAGGCTAGATTGCAGTGGTGCGATCTTGGCTCACTGCAAACCCTGCCTCCTGGGTTCAAGCAATTCTCCTGCCTCAGCCTCCTGAGTAGCTGGGATTACAGGCGTGTGCCACCACGCCCAGCTAATTTTTGTATTTTTAGTAGAGACGAAGTTTCACCATGTTGGCCAGGATGGTCTCGATCCCTTGACCTCGTGATCTGCCCGCCTCGGCCTCCCAAAGTGCTGGGATTACAGGCGTGAGCCACTGCGCCCCGCCAGTTCTGTCTTATTTCTTACCCTTCCTTCCCAACATGACAGGAAAAAAATGCTCTTTGAATCGTAACAAATAATTTGATGTATTGTAACAGTAGATCAAAATGATTTTATGAACCCTATGAGAAAATGAATGTTGTGAGGATACTAGAGTATTTTAGTTGTGAAGTTACTTTTAGAAATTATTGTATTGACTCAGATAGAATCTGGAACCAGAATGTCTGAGTTCAATACCAGACTCTATCATTTCCTAACTGTGTTGGGGTTAATTACCTAACTTCGCTGAATCTCAGCTTTTTTAAACTGCCAGGTGGGCACAATGATTATCATGTAAGTTTTGTATGAGGTCCAAATTAGTTACTTCCTGTTTGTACAGCAAGTAAGCATTTGATAAATATTAGCTATTCTTAAGTTTGTGATAAAGAAAAATGTTTTCCCATGATTTTACAGTTCTCCTGCATGCTAACTAGGATTTTAAGGAATTATTATCAATAATATATTTATTCAGCAAATACTTTTGAAGGCTCACAGTGTATCAGGCACTGCTGTCGATCTTGGGCAAATAGTAGTGAATAAAACATAGTGACTGGAATGAGTCTGAGAGGATAGAGAAGTATGTGAGCAGAGGCCTAAAGTAATGGAAGTGAAGAGAAGCACGTTCCAGGCAAGGGATCTTTAGATGTAGCAAGGGCCCAAGCTGGATCGTGCCTGGCATGTTTAAAGCACCACAAGGAGGCTGGTAATGTAGTAGTAGGAATGTCACATCAGGAGATGAAATTGGAGTGGGGTGGAGTCTTCATGTCAGCCCTAACAGGCAGGACCAAGGGAAGCCATTGGATGGGGTTAAGCAGGAGCGTGGCATATCTGATTTACATTTTCAGAGGCATCATTATAGCTACTGTGTGGAGACTGGGGTGACAAGTGTGAAATCACGAAGGCCAATTAGAAGCTATTGCAGCGGTTTAAGTGAGACATGATGCTGTCTTGGACTAGCCAGGAAATGTAAAAAACAACACAAAAGGCCTGATAGTATTCTGAACATGAGCCGGATGCCTGACATGAATTTACTGTAATCCATACAACAGCCTGAAACAGGATGTATTATTACCATTTTGAAGTATGATTTACCGAATGTCATTGCATCAAAAGTGCAAGGATGCCCTGATACTCTCTGTCTTTCCTGCTTTCTACAGCCAAAAGTAAAAGAGAAAAGAAAATTACCTGTATGCCAATCGCTTTGCCAGGATAAGTAAACTTATGACTTTTAAAATAATATATAGTATGATTAATTTCAACCCTAGTGGATACCTTGGGGAAACAAATTTTAAGACTGGCAGATTGAGAAGAATGGAAAATTGTATAGCACGTTTTGGAGGTTTTATGTTTTGGAATCCAATGCATTGAAAGTACAAAACTTCCTTTAGAACAAGATTAAAGTAATTTAGCATTTTAAGATAAAACATTAGAAGCAAAGTACTGGCTGAGTGTGGTGGCTCATGCCTGTAATCCCAGCACTTTGGGAGGCTAAGGTGGGTGAATCACTTGAGATCAGGAGTTCGAGACCAGCCTGGCCAACATGTTGAAACCCTGTCTCTACTAAAAATGCAAAAAAATTAGCTGGGTGTGGTGACAGGTGCCTGTAATCCCAGTTACTTGAGAGGCTGAGGGAGGAGAATCCCTTGAACCCAGGAGGCAGAGGTTACAGTGAGCCAAGATCATGCCACTGCACTCCAGCCTGGGCAACAGAGTGAAACTACATCTCAAACAAACAAACAAACAAACAAAAAAAAGGAAAACTAACAACATAATATTCTGAAAAAAACACTAATTTTGATTTTATTTGGATATTCATTCATTCAAGAAACAATTATTATAATTATTTAGTACCTAGTATGTGGTAGGTACTATATTAGATGCTTGGGATAAAAAAATGAATAAGAAAAGAAAAGATTCCTGCCCTCAGGAGCTCAGCTTTATAATAAACGATAATAGCCTATGTTAAAGGGGAAAAAAAAGTGTTCTATTAGAAAGTCAAAAGCAGTAGGCAGTTATGTGTCTTGAGGATGGCAGGGAAGTCTTCGGAGAGGAGAAAGCATTCGTGATAGGTCACCTCTTCTCTTACAATTAGGAAGTTCATTTGATCCATGGAGTAAAACAACCTTCATTCATTTGCTCCCAATACTCCTGGTCTTAAGAAGGCTTTCCTGTGGCTCAAGCTAGAAACAGGACAAGCTAGTTTTGTCCTGAGTCTCCTTGTATTCTAATAGCATAGAGTATAGAAAACCATGTGACTACAGTTACAGGTAAGTATGCAATATAGCTATAGTCTTGTATAGTTCTCTCTGGCCGCCCCGGTCTCCACTGACTGTGGATCAGATCAGCTTCTGGGCATTTTATCCTAGAAATTACTTCTCAGAAGTCTCATTTCTGGCTGAACATCATCTAAATCCCTGCCATACAGTAGTAACTCTCCTTGGGGCTTCCACTTTCTACTGTCTTCACTTTGAACAGCATGTTTGGGCTGTTTATTTGGATTCTGTGAGCAACAGATGTATTCCCTTTGCCTCCTACAGAAACCCCATTTTGCTTATTTTTTTCTTTTAACAATATTCTGCTGTCACCTAAAAGAATGTGACCTACTTTTAATTAGGGCTAGTGTTTCTTACAAACTGGTAAAAACCTTTGGTATTATATAGATTAAAAGGAAGCTCTTTTTTTTTCATTTTTATTTAAGCGGATGGACTACTCACCGAAGCTGCTCGGTTTTCAGACTGAGTTTTTTTCTTCATGTCAAAATCATCATTATTTACCCAAAAAGAAATATTATAAAAAATATTTTATCACTTATCTTGAAATCATTTTAATATGCCATCTGAATTTGTAGTGATTTTTTTTTTGTAACAGTGAACTGATTTAACAACAGGTTAACAACAGGGTGAAGTTGCTTCACCCTGAGGGTGGAAATTTTTTTTTTTTCTTCTTTAAGATGGAGTCTCACTCTGTTGCCCAGGCTGGAGTGCAGTAGTGGGATCTTGGCTCACTGCAACCTCCATCTCCCTGGTTCAAGCGATTATCCTGCCTCAGCCTCCGAGTAGCTGGGATTATAGGCACCTGCTACCACGCCAGCTATTTTTTTGTATTTTTAATAGAGATGGGATTTCACCATGTTGGTCAGGCTGGTCTCAAATTCCTAACCTTAAGTGATCCACCCACCTCGGTCTCCCTAAGTGCCAGAATTACCGGCCTGAGCCGCCGCCCCCGGCTGAGGTTGGAAATCTAAAGCCAGGTCATAGCTCAATATGAATTAGAGAATCTATTGTAGAAAATGTGTTTGGAGTGAGTCTTATGTGTAATATCCAGTCCCGAGTCATCATATTTATTTGATATGTGTATAATGCAAGAGCGTTTAAAATTTTTTCTCTATTAAAACATTGTAACACAGTTCTCAAAAGTGTGGTCCAAGGACATTGCGGAGTCCCCAAAACCCTTTCAGTGGATCGGCAGAGTACAAATCATGCATGTGTGTAGAATATACACTCCATGTGTAAGATAGACCACTGTGCTTTAATGTAACAAAGAATGAAAAAGTTTATTGATCGGATTTAAGATTCCACGTTGCACAAAACCTTAAAAACTTTAAGAAACTTTTCTGGGCTGGGCGCAGTGCCTCATGCCTGTAATCTCAGCAGTTTGGGAACCAAGGTGGGCAGATCATGCGAGGTCGGGAGTTTGAGGTCAGTCTGCCCAACATGGTGAAACCCTGTCTCTACTAAAAATACTCTACTAAAAATACAAATATTAGCTGGGCATGGTGGTATGCGCCTATAGTCCCAGCTACTCGGGAGGCTGAGGCACGAGAATCACTTTAACCTGTGAGGTGGAGGTTGCAGTGAGCCGAGATCTTGCCACTGCGCTGCAGCCTGGGTGACAGAGTGAGATTCCATCTCAAAAAAAAAAAAAAAAAAAAAAGAAAGAAAGAAAGAAAGAAACTTTTCTGTTTCTCGATTTTATTGTAGTATCACAAAAGATTTTCCAGCATTATCTACAATGGCTATTAAAATATTTATTTGTTTTCAAACTATAGCTCTCTGCCACTCATCTCATTTTAAAACTCTAGTTATTTTTCATTAAAATATATTATTACTCATGAGTGGGTTATTTTTATTAAATTAATTATAAATAGTAAATTCAAAATTTCTCAGTTTAATTTCTAATATAGTAAATAATAGTAGCTATAAGTCACATACACAAAAGCTTTTTGGGTCCTCAGTAATTTTTGAGAATGTAAAAGAGTCATGAGACCAAAACATTTGAGAAATGCTGGTGGAACAAAATTGTCATCTATAACATGAAGATGTGCTTTGACTTCAACCAAACACAATAAAGATCCACCTAAACCCAAGCAGCGAATTTCTTAAAGTAGATTTACATTGATATTTGAATATAACCCCTGCATCTTGTGGATTTAAAAAAAATAATTACCATCAATCTATTGATTTCTATCAGACCTACATAATTAAGTTCTCAAAAGTATCTTATTTTCAGATTATTTTTTGTATTGATTGACAACAATGCCTGAACATTTTCCTAGATGTTAACAGATATTGACATGTTTGAAGATTTGCTGTGTGCCCTCTGTTTTGAAGTGGAAACCAAGTATCACTATTTCTAATTTTATGCGGGTTTTTATTAATGCCTGTGACTTCTGCTGTTGTCAAAAGCCATACTTTCTCTTTTTAATGAAAAAAACAGCATATCTACAATAATCTTTATATCATGAAAAAGGGAAATAATAATTTTATAATGCTTCTAAGTATAAAATCCGTTGAAAACCTGTAGGTGTTTTTCTAACTCTCAAATATTTTTCATGAATGTGCTGTTCTTTGGTAGGTACCTATAACTATTGATATTTAAATGTTGTTCTCATCAGAATAAGATAAAACTAAATCATAAGGCATAGATGAGAAATGTGCATAGATATTTCATAATTAAATGTAATTGAAATTTAAGAGTCAAGCTTGTAATTTTTATTTAAGCATGTATAAATTTAAAGTTATTTTAACTATTATGACAGTTTTCTAGTTTTATTAAAGTTTTCAGAAAGCTGAGACTAGGTCTTTGCTATTCAAAGAAAATGACATTCCTTTGAAAATCTTTCTAAAATGGTTAAAACACACCTTAATGTCACCTAGAATTAGGCTACAATTCTTTGTTTATAAATAAATACAATAGATAATGGATAGCCTTTTAATTCTTATATAGTAAATGTCACATAAACAGCAAAAATTCTTAAGTTAATGATTTTTTTGTTAATATTGGAAACAGAAATGTAGATATGGAATGGATAATGATGTCTTCATTTAAGTGATACAGAAATTGAAAAAAAATTATATGTAGGACCAATTATGCTTATTTCCAAGTTTAGAAAATATGTAAAATAATTTTATGAAGTATGCTATATTGTTATGTGATTGTCAATAATACAGACTATCAAATTATTTCCTACTAAATAACAGAGATTTGACCTGTGCCACTTTTTTCGGCATGAATTCAGACTGTATAGGTCTCAAGGCATTGCGATCCCAAAGACTTTTAATGCATTTTAGACAAGTATTTATTAGGTAGCTACCTCAGACCATTGTAAATTCCTTAGGCTGTACCATTGTACAAGTGAGTTAATTTTAATAACATCTTTTTGATAAATTTTTATAATTTACAATTAATATTTGCATCACAGAATAGAGAAAAGAAGCTGCCTTTTAAATGGGGGATCCCATGAAGACCATTTAGGCAAAAGTTAGCCACATACGCTCATTTCTCTTAAATATAGGCTAATATTTTTATTTTTATAATATAGAAATATTTAAAAATCAATCCAAATACATAACTATTTGAGATTTTAATTAATGCATGAGTAGATAGATCAGTGTGTTTTAATGTAATAAAGGAATAAAGTTTATTGATAGAGTTTAAGATTCCACATTGCACTAAACTTTAAAAGCTTTAAGAAACTTCTATTTCTTGAGTTTTAGTATAGTATCACAACACACAACATATGTTGTGGCTATTCCTCAGCTGCCACAGAGAAAATAAATGTTTAGTCAATATTAGAAGTTAGATCACTCATCTTGGTTGTTCTCTACTTCCTTCCTGGTAATTAATCAATTTATAACTTAAAAAATCTATAAATATGTGGTGTAGACAAGTTCTACACTCCTATTTTATAGTAAGGTGCCATTATTTTTACCAGGACATACTATCAAATAGAAAACAATCTGGAATAAAGTCTGCAAATTACTTTGCTGTTTCCTAAGAGAAGCCGTGTTTTCAGGCTTACTACTTCTTGGTCTGGAGGGAAACTGTCTTCATTGATTCTAGGCTCACTGTTTACCAGTTGTCTGAACTTGAATAAGAGAGCGAGCATCTTTATGGACCTGTTTTCCTACATCTTAAGTGAGAATAAAAATAGTGTCTGCCTGAAAGGTTTTTCCTGAGAGTTAAATAATAAATAATGTAGTCGGCCGGACATGGTGGCTCACGCCTGTAATCCCAGCACTTTGGGAGGCCGAGGCGGGCGGATCACGAGGTCAGGAGATCGAGACCATCCTGGCTATCACGGTGAAACCCCCTCTCTACTAAAAACACAAAAAAGTAGCCAGGCGTGGTGGCGGGCGCCTGTAGTCCCAGCTACTCAGGAGGCTGAGGCAGGAAAATGGCGTGAACCCGGGAGGCGGAGCTTGCAGTGAGCGGAGATCGCACCACCGCACTCCAGCCTGAGCGACAGGGCGAGACTCCGTCTCAAAAAAATAAAAATAAAAATAAAAATATAAATAAATAAATAAATAAATGAATGAATAATGTAGTCTGGGTGAAGCCCTACATAGTGCCTTCCACATTAAAAAAAAATTTCAGTACATGTAGGTAGGTCAGTGATGATGATGGTGACAAATAAAATGATGAAAAACTAGCTGAAAAGTAGTTTTCAAAATGGAGTATTAGTGGTATATTTTACCCCTGAAACTATTCTGAATTTTAATAACTTTAAATTCATTTTTGTTTTTATTTTAAATTAAGTTAGATCTATACCAATTATGATGATAAAGATTTTTGTGTATGTGTGTGTGTGTGAAACCGTACCATGAATGTTGATAGATCTTCAGTTTTTGGCAACAGTATAACGACTGCTGTATAACTGCTGAAATTATAGTTCTACTTGACATTTTCTATCTCTGTTTCATTAAAAAAAAAACTTTTTAGTTGACTTTGGAAATGGATTGAATTTATTTGGACATAGCCATGAAATTTCTTTATATCCTAAAGACATACTCAGTCGTTTTCCTGATATGTGTGTGTGTGTGTGTGTGTGTGTGTGTCTGTGTATATATATATAATTTTTTTTTAAAAGGCAGGATGTAACAGACATCAATGTAACATGAAGTAAAACATCTTATTTTCTGTTTATCTTTATTAGTTGATTGTCCTGTTTTAAATCTTACAGCTTCAGGATACTGTCACCTTGTGTGTATGACTTCTTGCAATTAATTCAAAGTATATTGTTTTAAGGGTCCAGGAAAAAGGTGCTTGAGAGAAACAAATTAAAAATTTACTCACAAGCTTGGTCAGTCAGAAAGATGATACTAATAAAAAGATTCTGAGCTTCTGTCATTAATGGAGTTGGTCAAAGACATTATGAAAATAAAGGAAATAGCACCTTATAAATTTGGCAACTATACATTAATTCTCCACTGGTTTGACATAAAAAGAATGTCATATAATGTAATTAAAAACATCTTCAACACTGTATCTGTAGAAAATATAATTATTGGAGGATTAACCAGCTTTATTTTTCTTTCTTTTTTTTTTGGACTTAGGCTTACAGCAATTTGAAGATCAAGAAGTTTAGAACGTATAGCTATTTTTTTTGACAGATATATTTACTTTTTTTAAAAAAATTATTTATGGATGTTTCTTTGCTATCTAGGACATTTTGTTCTTTCCTCTTGGATTCATTGTGCTTTAGCTACTTGATTTTGCTGGGAGTCTGGTCTTTGGCTAGCTGAAATGCTTGACAAAATGGAACCCTTCTTAGGAGCAAACTGTCTCATTATGGTGATGCTTTAAGCTTCAGAATGCTTCAGAAAAAAAAATAAATCAGCAGTTTGATTTTTGAAAAAAGGAAAGTTTGGAGTAGTTACAAGAAAATATCTCATGAATATGTAGCAAACCAAATTGATTTTGATAAACTGCTTCATATTCTATTGTTATTACTCTGTCCAGAAAGATTTGCTTTGTGTGGTGAGAAAGTTAAACAATATAATGAATATTTGAAAACAAAAAGAGAAGTGAATGTCAGGTGAATAAAAAAAATTTCCAGAACAGAATTTTAATGCAACAGTGCTTTGCAAAGTCATGCCTTTGTTCTATACAAGAAAATAGTTTGCTAATCTTTGTTTTGGTGGGCTGTAATTTCTAGTTTCTTATGACCTCTCCATTGGATTGTTTTAGGCTTGGGAACTTCTCAAAATGATCCTGAACTGACATACCACTTGTGAAAAATTATTTCTACCACAGGCTTCATTTAAGATGCATTTTTTCCATTGATTTGACTATTTAAAAGTCTCTGTATAAAGAAACAAGAGCCATGGTTTTGTAATTAGACAATATGGCCAAGAAATCTGTGATAAAGTGACAAAGTAAACTGAGCAGAAAGATCTCAGTTAGAGGCAAAATGATTTTTGACTAGTTAAGATTATTTTCTGAGGCACAATTAAGATTTATTTTGTGTCTTTTTTTCATGTCAAATTGAATTGGATTCTGGGAAATATTTTTCTTGCATAGAGTTTTCTATGGCATATCGGAAGAAATGCATCTCAGTATAAAAACAAGATGCAAAAATACTGGTAGAACTAATTTGAAAAACATTCTTTTGGGTAAAGCAAATTCTGAATTTTAGTGCTTTAAGAAAATAATTCCTGTCAAGGAGATTTTGGCATAAAAGAAGAAATCATGGTCAATAAGAAATATGAAACAATTAAAAGACTATGGCATTGAATTTTAAAGAATATTAAAATTATTTTAAATGCTTAATATATTAGAACATTATAAATAAAGTGTAATAGGAAAAATTTAAAAAATAGTTATAAAAGAACTCATACATGAACTACATCAGAGCTTAATTATATTATATATTAGGTAATATTTATTGCTAAATCATATTTCAAGTTTCTAAGAAATCATATTTATTTTCATGGAATGTGAAATGCAAATGTAGAGACTCCAATTCTTGATTTATTTGGAGTGAAATGACAAGATTTCTTGCTTGCTATTATGGTTCTGATACTGTTACTGAAACACCCTGTGGTTCGGTCTACGTCCTGCTGTTCACTGCACAGAAAGCCAATGACTGAGACAACAAGTATTGCCAAGGAAGAAGGCTTTAATCTGATGCTGCAGCCAAGGGGATGGGAGCTCAGCTTCAAATCCATCTCCCTGACTAATAAAACTAGGGTTTTGTATAGCAGGGAAGAAATGAACCAGTATGTAAGAAAACAGGAATAATGGAGGGCCAAGGAAGAAATTATGATGAATGAGCGGTCTGGCTTGTCTGGGTGTGGTGTCTGGTGAGTTTCATTTCTTTCATCCTTTTTTTGGAGAGGCCTGAAGTTCCTTTCCTGAGGAAGAAACTCATGAAAGACAAATGTAAATTTCAAGCTTTAAGACCAGGAGGGTCAATTTCTGTGTTTAGCCAAAAACTCTCTATGGGACTATTGGGTTGGTTTCAACATATGGCTAAATGCTTTCATTAAACTTTATTTGAATTAATTGTTCTTTGAGATGCTGACTTAAATGATATTTCTTTTTGTTAATGTCTCACCAAAAGGAAGAGACTGTTAATAAAGCTGAAATGATAAATTATATTATTTAGATTACTTCATAATAGTTTAACTTTTTGGAGGTTTTAAAATTATTTTTGGTCACAAGACTGTTATCAGGAAATGAAGAGTTAATTGGTTTTCTTGACATTTAACTTGCTACAAGTAATAATTTTGATATATTGTAAACAGAATCCATTGTATGTATGGATTGGCTGCAGTCATTTACAATGCTTTTTATTTTAAATGGATGTGTTAACTATGCCCATTATTATAAGTTATAGAGTATTTTTTCTGATTTCTGATGATATAGTTTTATTCCAGACTTCCATAACTTCCAAGTTGGATATTATGTGCTATGTTGCTCACTCAGAACCTTCTTTAAGGATTGAGGTCCTTACTTTCCCAGCTGCTGGGATTTTTGACAGTTGATGGTCTTAAGCCAAAAAGGGAAAAAAAAAAAAAAAAAAAAGCCACCTTGCACAAGGGCTTGCTCCTTCCCCGAGGGAAACTTGCACCAAATGACTGGTTAATGAGAGGGTACAATACAGCATGAAATAGGCATCTTAACTACTGAATTGTATCATACATAGAAGAGCACTATTTCACCAATTGAGGAAGGGTTGTAATAGATTAAGAAAGGCTTTCTCAGAAGAGGTAGGTAAGTTTACTTTTCAAATGTGAGTAGGAATTTTTCCAGTGTTGCAATGGACTGAATTCTTACGCACCTGAAAAATTCACATGTTGAAATCCTAATCCCCAAGGTGATGGTATTAAAGAGTGGGGCCTTTGGGAGTAGATTAGGTCATGAGGGTAGAGTCCTGGCTACTGGAATTAGTAACCTTATAAAAGAAACCCCAGAAAGCTGTCTAGTTTGTCTAGTCCCTTCAACCATGTGGGGACACAGCAGGAAGTCACCATCTATGAACCAGAAAGCATGCCCTCTCCAGACACTGAATCTCTTGGTGCATTGATCTTGGACTTCCCAGCCTCCAGAACTGTGAGAAATAAATTTCTGTTGCTTAAAAGCTACCCAGTTTGTGATATTTTGTTATAGTAGCCTGAGTAGATGAAGACAGGTGGAAAAGGGGTAAGCAGGGAATTCCAGGTACACAGAACAGTGTAGGATATTTTGAGGCTAAAGAAAAGCCTGAGTCTGTACACAGCTGCCAGAATTTCAGCGTGACAAGTCAACCAAGTGCCAGCAGAGATTGACAAAAGATGAGGACAGAAGAGTAAACAATGGTCAGAAAGTTAAAATTCTTACATTCAACGTAGAGAAAGTGTACTTTGCCTGTAAGCAGGAGAGTGGCATGATCAAATTTGTATTTTAGGTGTGTATTATTCTATTATTTAACTGAAAGCAGGTTTTGTTTTAGTTTTTGGTTTTTAGTGAGCTTGCATTTCAAATCTAGTGGGTGTTTTGTAGCAAGAAAAAGTACAGCCTTATAGAAGTACAAACAGGTGAGGAAGGAGAGCTGAGTTTCTTCTGTTTTACTTGGAAGTGTTATGACCTTGTCTGACCTTAGATACATCAGCCTTAAGAATATACCCAAGGGATCCTGTACTCTGCCAGCCTCAACAAGACTAACTCCTCAAGGGGATCTCTCCTTTTGTTTGTGTGTTTAAATATTTTTTAAAGACTTACTTGCAGTTTATCATGTTATATAGTTGTCTTTTTGAAAAACAGTCTGGAATATTACTTAAGAACTAAGATATTGGGCCGGATGCAGTGGCTCATGCCTGTAATCCCAGCACTTTGGGAGGCCAAGGTGGGTGGATCACTGGAGATCAGGAATTGGAGACCAGCCTGGTCAACATAGTGAAACCCCATCTCTACTAAAAATATAAAAAATTAGCAGGGCATGGTGGTGGGCACCAGTAATTCCAGCTACCGAGGAGGCTGAGACAGGAGAATTGCGTGAACGTGGGAGGCAGAGATTGCAGTGAGCTGAGATCGCACCATTGCACTCCAGCCTAGGTGACAGAGTGAGACTCCATCTCAGAAAAAAAAAAAAAAGAACTAGGATATTGTACCTAGACTTCTTGTCTTCCCAAATCCACCACATACTTGCTCTGAAACCTTAAATCTATCAAGGCAATACTTGTTTCATCATTTATGAGGATAATAATGGCATATTATACCAGCATATTTCAGTCCCATGTGACATAAATAAAAATTATGTTTCAATAAAAAATGTATTGTAACATAAACTTTGAATTGTGCCAGTTCAGACAAAGTCTAAAGGGCAAATGGCTTCAGCCATGACTGCATCCATATCTGCTCAAATGACATAAAATACATCCATATCTGCTCACATGAACCTTGACTCTGCTATTCTCCGTGAAAGTTTTATTCCCAGGCTGAATTTCCCCAGGTTGAATAAAAGATAGCATGTAGTAACTATAGGCTTATGTTCTACAGACTTATCTACTGCAAGGAAAAAATGAAATACTTCTTGTCAATGAATGAGTATAAGTCTTGGATTGAGTCTTAACATTGCCCCTTGTAGGATTGCCAGGTAAAATTCAATGCATCAATTATATTTGAATTTCAGATAAACAATGATTCATTTTTTTAAAAAAGTGTGACCTAAACATTGCATGGAATACACTTAACCTAAAAAATGATTCATTGTGTGTCTGAAATTCAAATTGAATTAGGTATCCCATATTTTTAATTGCTAGATCTGGCAACCTTTATTGGGCCCCTTGATTATTCTTATATCCATCATTTGGATCAAGATGATGGAGTGTTGATTAGTCCTGGTAATATGCCTTCTGGCTAAATTCTCCTGCCCTGATCTAATATTCAGAATCTATAAGGGACTTAGTAAGCAAAAAGCAAATAAGCCTATTAAAAAATGGGCAAAGGGCATGAACAGACACTTCCCAAAAGAAGATGTACACGTGGTCAACAAGCATATAGCAATGCTCAGCATCACTAATAATCAGAAATGCAAACCAAAACCACGATGAGGTACCCTCTCATACCAGTCAGAATGGATAATATTAAAAATTAAACAAAACAAAACAAAACAAAAAACAGGTATTTGGTGAGGTTGCAGAGAAAGGGAACATTTATGTACTGCCAGTGGGAATGTAAATTAGTTCAGCCATTGTGGAAAGTAGTTTGGAGATTTCTCAAGGAAATTAAAACAAAACTACCATTCGACCAAGCAGTCTCATTACTGGGTATACAACCAAAGGAAAATCATTCTGGCCAAAAAACACGCGCACTTGTATGTTTATTGTGGTGCTATTCACAATTGCAAAGACATGGAATCAACCTAGGTGCACATCAACAGTAGATTAGATAGAGAAAATGTGGTAAATCTACACCATGAAATACTTCACAGCCATAAAAAAGAACAACGTCATGTCCTTGGCAGCAACACGGATGCAGCTGGCAGCCATTATCCTAAGCGAATTAATGCAGGAACAGAAAACCAAATGCTGCATGTTCTCATTTATAAGTGGGAGCTGAACATTGTGTACACATGGACACAAAGCGGGGATAATAGACATGGGACTACTTAAGGGTGGAGGGTGGGGGAAGGGTGAGGGTCAAAAAGCTACCAATTGGGTAGTGTGCTCACTACCTGGTAGACAAAATCATTTGTACACCAAACCCCCGCAACATGTAATTTACCCATGTAACAAACCTGCACATGTGCCCCTGGACCTAAAATAATATTTGAAAAAGAAAAAAAGAACTTTTATTAAAAAGAATCCCCCTGTCCCAAGGCAAATGGATTGAGAGTGTTCTAGAAGGAGCCTCACCATAAAAATTGAGGTGCTATTATCAAAGAAGAGATACTGTGCAGATAGAAAATGAAAACATATAAACAATAATGTTTTATATAAATAGGGTCTACCTTATAGCACGTCTGTGAAGATTACATCGTATGGGAAAATCCTTTTAAAGCTCTTAACACAGTGCCTAGCACATAAAAAACCTCAGGTATTTTTTTCTACTGCATATATTATTACTGTTCTAATCCTAACATGTTAAGCACTTAACCCATTCATTAAACAAACATGAGTTGAACATTTCTGTATTATTTCATAAGTTTCTTGTTTTCAAATTTAATAGAAAAAAAGGAAACAACAGGAGAATGGTGAGGTAATTCTTTGTTGAACATCTTTGTGCATTAGACATTTCCCCTTACCTAACTGGAGTCGTTCCTAGGAACAGAGAGAAATTACTAGCTCAGAAGGCATGAATGTTTTGAAATCCCTTGATACTTACGCTGAACTAACAGACACTTCTGCAAAAATCCATGTTCCAAGTGAAGGAATCTGGTTGTCTCCCTTTTACCCCAGACACAGTGCAATTTCCAGTAACCTCTGAAGAGCCTGCACACACCCATCCAATAATCTAAAAGTATATCTCTAAGTCCCAGCTCATATGACCCCTAACTGCTGAAGTCACAGATCAAGGTTAACGATTACTGGTTATAGTTCTCTGGCATGGGAGACTGTCTCAACTCCCACCCCCTATCTGAGATCCAATCCAACAGACCTGAAGAGTCAATATTGTTACTGTTTTTCCAGAGATGTTTATTCCTTCTAAAGTGACATTTTCCAATACATTCATAACATATCAGACCAATAAATAGAGTAAATGAGGCATACTTCAAATAAGATTAGAATTAAAGTTTCAAACTATTACAAATTCAGCATAATTTTAAAAAGAACTGTTTTGAACTAATCTTAATAAAACAATGAACCTATTATTAATTACCCTCTTAATTCATTTATTCAACAAATACTTCTACAGTGCAAGCCATTTGCCAGGCACTAATGTTGGGGACCATAATTTTATCAATAATAGCCTCTGTGAAAAATATTGCTTTTATATTTAAGTTGAGAAAATTTGACTAACTTGACTACTGACCTCCACAAAGAATTCTGTTACATAGTGATATTTGCTTTATTGTTAGCAGTTCTTTTGAATTTTTTAAATCTAAGTTTAACATGATGATTTAAGTTTCACACTTAGATTGGGGATGGTTTTAGGTTGTGTTATAAATGTGGGTCTGAAAGTACCAAAAATATACTTCAGTTTGTTAATTTTTAGAAACAAAGAGGCAAGATTTATTTGATTCACACAGCGCAAAAATGTGGCACTGGCTATGTAAGGGAACGATCTGGCAAAAATAAAATATTTCACAACCTCCATTATTTCAGAAAAATGTGTGTTTTTGTTTCTTTGGTTATAAGAAAAAATTAGAGATAGAACTTTCCTGGCATATATACAAAAACAAGCTCATTAGTGTTGGAATCTATCTTCTTATAACTGTTGGGAACAAGGAAAGAAAAACCAATCTGTTTGTTCCCTATTTTATATTCATGGGGCTGCTTATGAGGCGGTTTGATTGACACCGTTGGTATATGTTGTCTGCTTTCTTTAGATCAAGCTGGGAGCTTCGGTTCACCTATCACTCACTTCCACTTTGCTACCAAGGTCTATTGTGGCTCTCTTTTCACTCTCTAAATTGTGTTGTGATGAATTGCACACTTGGGAATTTTTAGGACATCTTAATCCCAGTCTGACAGAAATCCCTTCAATAAATAATCTACCAACCCCTATGCCAAATGCAAGTGGATCAGTGGACATAGATGTATGACGGCTTTCACAGAATGAATAAGTAGAAGCGAAGAGTTTGCTACTGCACTGAGACTCCATGAATGGTCTCCATTTCCCAGTTTAATTTCACCCAGACATACTTGGTTGAAATGTACTCTGCAGGTTTTCTTTTAAAAAGCTCTCTGTGTGTGTGTGTTTGCGTGAGATGCTGTGAGTGTACATGTGTATGAATTGGAATGTGTATGAATCTGGAATTGCTTCATTGATGTAAAATATGGGAAATTATATTTGTAAGGCAATCACTGGAAATCATTTTTATATATAAGCTGAGCTTTTCTTTTTAAAATCAATTAACTTCAATTGACAAATAAAAATTGTATATATCTGTTATGTACCTATTATTTAGAAATATGTAAACATTGTAGAATGGCTAAATCAAGCTAGTTAACATATGTATTACCTCATATATCATTCATTTATGGTGAGAACACAAAATGTACTCTCTTAGCAGTTTTCAAAAATACAGTACATTGTTAACTATAGTCACCATGTTGTACAATGCAACTCTTGAACTTATTCCTCCATACTAAAATGTTGTGTACTGGGGCTTTTCTTGGATAAATATAAACTGATAAAATTTGATAATGATAATGAATGGTTATAAATCTGATAAAGTAAAGATATTTTAAAAACCATTTTCAGTACTTTTTAACAAGAGTTACAGAAGCAAATTTAAGGGGAATTATATGAATAGTAGATTTAGAATATGAATAATGTCACTCATCTTAAGTGATTTATTTTTGTTTAAAAACATTGGGAAGTTACCTGTGTAGTTGTTAATCTAATTATAATTTTATATTTGATTTCAGGCTATTTGAATATAGCCTCTGTGATGCAGAAATAGCAAAAAACAAATTTGGTAAATTGAACAATCAGCCTGGATATTTTTTGATGTAAATTCTATAGCTTTCTGACAAACTGTTAATGATATCAAGTCGTTAATGCTATGAAGTAAGAGTTTGTCAAAAATAGAACCTAAGTAGTATCGTTAATGTATATTATTTACATACATATATTTATACATACACTTATATAATGCATATTTATTAAACATTTAAAAGGTAAAAACCAATTTTAAGGATCAAATCTAAATTTGAGGCATTTTCAGTAATTCTTGCAATATCATGCATTACACTGTGAATTCTGTCACTATATTATAGAAGCACCATTCTTTATATAAAGTGACAGCCACCTTTTCTCACCCTTAAGGTATATGGCACAAGTTCACAGCACGTCAGAATGTGATATGTTGCTATTTGCCATTAAAAGTTAGACAGCTTTATAAGCCTCTTAGGAGAGCAAGCAATGATCTTTCAACTTCAGTAATGAAGAAATGGGAGGGTTTTGTATACCCTCTACAGCAATATACTGTGCATGTTTTTGAATATATATGTGTTTAGAAATATTGAAAACAAATCTATGGAATGGGAAAATCTGTAATTTCCTAAATCCATAGAATTAAATTAAAATGGGCATACTGTTGTTGCTTCCACTTAAACAAGACTGAATTTTTTGGAACAAAACCTAAAGAGGTTATTAAATTCCTACTAAGTATCAGCTTCTTTTTCTTCACCTCTGGAGCTACCAGCAGGTGACTGTGTGGCCTCATTAAGGCTGTAGCACAGGGTCAAAGATTAAAATTGCCTCTGTCTCGATAACTGAAAAAACTGCAGCCTCCAAATTAGTATACTTGTGTCCAAATTAAACAGTAATGCATACTTTTTTTTTTAACCTCAAATCTTCTCTAATCAAACATGAAAAGTACAGCATAGGATAATTGTTAAATGAAACAAAATGTTATAATTTTTGGATGGCATTTGGTACTTTACAAAGCTATTTTATTGTCAATGTCTCATTTGTCCCATACAATGATTCTGGGGAGGTTTGCAAACAATTGCTAAGAAAAAGACATATTACAGAAGCATGAACTGAGGCACAGAGAGGGAATTTTTCTAAGAGCACAGAGCTACTATGGTAGGACTATGTTTACTGAATTCAGCCTGCTGCATTCTGAGAGCTTGGATCGATCATGTGCTCAGCCAGGGGCTGATATAACACCCTCTCACACCTCCCAGCTCCCCACCCCAAGTTTTTGAAAATGTGTGAGGGTGTTTTGATTGTCACAGTGAAACCTGGTGGCATTTAGTGGGTGGGGCCAGGGATACTCCCATAGAAGAGGACTTGTTCTGCCTAAAAATCTTGTAATGCTCCTGTTGAGAACATTTACAATCACCTGGCCTACCAGGAAAGGGATTTTTTGCAATTTTATAAGTATGTTTAAATTCCATTCAATAAATGTATTCCTTGTTTTTGTTTGTCTTTATAAATGAGTCTAATGTTATATGGTTAAAAAAAGATGTTTATTCTCTAAAGAATATTATATATAGGATGGTTAAAATAATACATAATTTTTCATTATTGTTTTGGTTTTTAGTTGTAACACATACACATATAAACATATCTATATCTCTCACTGTATATCCTGTTAGTTGTTATTCTTCCAAGTTAGTAATGTCACTGTTGGAAAAATAGTATTTATCCTGTTTTAAATTTGGGATCCTGCTATTATATTTTACTACCAAAAGCATTGGTTACCTCTTGCCATTTTGAGACCTAGAAAAAAGATAATAAGCCTCAGGCATTGCCCGAAGAAATGGAACAGAAACTGTTCTTGCAATTAAATTTGCATCTTTTATGGCATATTTTTAATATTTTATTTGAGTGCAGCTAATTATTTTATTTCCTAAGTATCTAGTTTGGTTTACTGAATGTTTTAGCAGTGGTAGTATTGGTACCATTTGATGAATTAGGAAGTAAAATATACATGGTTGTTACTTGTTAAGAGTTATTACAATTAGTGTATAATAAATGTTTGATTTCATGATTATTATGTACTTAGCTCTTTTACCTTTCTCATTCATGAAAGATAATTTTAAAAACTGGTAGATTTTTAAACAGTCATTCTATGCAAAAATATAGCCTTTAAACAACAACGACAAATGTGTATATATATATTTATTTGCCAACAACTAAGAAGTATGATCTAAGTGCAGTTAATTGATTCACACTGAGCTTGTAAATTTGATTTCAGAAATAATAGTTCAGGATTTAATTCAAAAAATTGAAAAAAGAAACTTGAAACATTTACATTCAAGTCATATTTTGTTAAGTACATATTTTAAAGTCATGATTAATAGAAGTATCATATACTTCAGAAACAAATTGTCCTTTAGACATTAATGGGAAACCTCCAGATAAAAGCACATTCTTGTGTTTTTTTCTTTAACTTTTAATTAACTAGTTAACAAAACGTTTTTAACAAAAATTTTTTAAGTTATATACCTATCAAAATGAAAAGGATTAGAAAAGGTGTATATAATAAAAATTATTGGAGCAAATCAGTTGAACTTAGTTCAGTCTTTTTAATGGGAATCATTTCAGAGTGTATCATTGCTCTGTGGTTAAGCTTTTTAATACTTCAAATGGTCAGCAATTATGCATTTCATGAGTTGAATTTATATTTGTGTAATCTTGGAAAATGTAAATAGCAAAATCTACTCTTCAAAATGACTTTACTATAGAAATAATTGGGGCTACAGTATCTGCATTCTTCTAGGATATTCTAATAACTTAGACTATTTGGATTGTAACCATTTTTGACAGGAAAATATAGCAAATATGTGTGTGTGTATGTATTCTAATTTTTTTTAAAAAAAGGTGATTTCTTTATTTTATCTGTGTCCTCTGTCAACAATAGAAAGATAACATATGTTGTCCTACTTGTTGAAACTTAAAAGACAGGGAAAGAGTTATCAGTTGGGAATAATACTTGGCTGGAAGGGAGTAACATTCAGTAGGTACTGCCCCCATTACTACTCTAATAGGAGCAGACTTAATGAGCAAAAGATTCTCCCAAGCCTTCAAAATATTCATTACATATGCATATATTAAAAAAACACATTGCAAATATATAATTTTTAATAATTATATGTTACATATATAAATCTATATTCTTTAAATCATTATATAAATTTTGGGGCATGTCACACCAAATATCAGATTCCAGCCCAAGCTAAGGACCGAGGGGAGTGGGTGGACAAGTGGCAGGTAGCTGAAAGAACACTCAGGGAATCATAGAGAGTTTTGACATGGCTTTACTCTTTCTCTGGATGCAAGTGAGCCTGGGCATGAACTTGGGTGCAAGCCAACCTGGGCATAAGCTGCATGTACAGTGTCAGCAGGGTAGTTATGCCTTTTACAGACAACAGTGACTCCGATCCAAGCATGAGCTCACTTGGGTGATTACCTAATGCACCTCACGTGGCATGGTTACATAATGAGTGGAGTTGTGCACCAGCGCTCTAAACTCGCTGAGTCATGCTGGACTGGATGTCTGTCTTGGCCTATTCTTGACCGCAGCATATCCATTTTCCTTACACTCCAGCCCCTATGCCAAGGCAGACATAGGCCTTGGACACACAGGTCTGACACAGAGGCCTTATACATAGGTTCTGGGCACACAGGCCCTGGACACACAGGTCCAACACGTAAGGCTTATGCATAGGCTCTGGGCACATAGGTCCCAGAAACACAGGTTTAACACATAGGCCTTACATTCCACTCCCTAGGCTGAGGGAGTTTTCCTAGTGAGGAGATGTGCCCACAGAGTGGAACCCTGGACCCAGAGTTCACAGCAGTAATACAGGGAACAACAACTGCAGGTTATGGCAGGCAACCACCCCATGGTGACATTACCCTAATGTTGCTTTATACATTAAGCCAGGTTTTTATTTCCTTACCTTTAAGGGTGTTGGGGCAGGCAACAACAGGTTACCGTTCGTCTGCATACCTGGTTGGAGAAGGTCATCCTTCCTCCCCTAGGTCTTGCCACATGGCCTGGCCGCATATGGGCTGGTGACCAACTAGTCACTTTTGTAACTTCTGGGTAGTTAACCACAAGGCTAAGACTCGATAAGCTCCCCAGCTGTCAGTGCAGATTATCATAGTTGTCACCTCCTTGGTGATCACCATTCACATTGCTCTAGGTTCAGCCCATTGACTACTTTGTCCACACCTGGTATCAAACCATATGGTGTCAATACTAGGTTGGAGTGCAACAGCAGTCCAGGCAGCAGTAGCACCTTGGCTAGACCCATCTGTGTACTATGCCCCATAGGGAATGGAGGATGCCCTTCCTTAAACGGTGAAGGCTTGGGGTCTAGGGGTGCCTCAGGCCCCATGGCCTTATCTTGCATTAGGACTACAGGTCCCAAGATCTCTTGCAACTCTGCTGCTAAGGGACTTGTACTCAGCATACTTGGCTGCTCCAAGTAGGTGCCCCACTTTGCTAAAGTGGATATCCGTGCATCCCAGTTTGGGGGGTCATTATCCATGAATGCATCCATCTGCTATTAGGTAAGTTGTCCGCACGATGACTGCAGCCCATCCTGCCATGCTGTCATGAGCCTGAAGGGCAGCATATGCAGTTACTAACTGCTTTTCTGTCAATGAATAATGGAGCTCAGCTCCTTTCCATAGCTGAGACCAAAAGCCTACTGGTGTTCTCAAGCACTCTATGCGCTGCTATAGACTCCAGCCAAAACCATCTGTGGTCACATGCATGTGCAGCTCAAATGGGTGCCCTGGATCAACTACCCGTAGGGCTTGTGCCTGCTGAATAGCCTGTTTGGCTGCCTGGAAGGTGGTCTCAGCCGCACCATCATAATTCTAGGCAAGGGGAGCCTTGCCACTTCTAAATCTGCAAGAGAATCAGAGGTTAGCATAGTATCATTAACAAGACCATGACGTATGGTGGGGCTATGCTATAACCCTGCGGCAACACTGTGAAAGTTCATTGTCGCCCTCCCATGAAGGCAAGCTGTTCCTGGCTCTCTGGAAGAGAAGGCATTGGCCAAGTCCACTACACAGTGGTACTGTCCTAGTACTGTCAAGTGGTCCATCAAGTCCACGATAGACGGCACAGCTACCAAGCTGTGTAAAATATTTACTTCCAGAATGTATCTGTGCTGGTGTTTACCAGCACCAGCACTCTCTGTATGTTGGTGGGGTACAAGTGGATTGTCAGCTCCACATGTGGCCTCTGGTTGTCACATATCCCTGCAAGCCGGGCACTTCAGCCAGGTCCCTCATCAAACAGCAAAGGCTTTATACTCCCTGCATGGCTGCAGCACGTAGTCTTTGAGTTGAAGCACCTGGGCGGGACCAGGTTGCACAGCAATGTCCTTCTCCTGCTTGGGCATTTTCTGGAATTGCTGCTCTGGGGACAACTGTCTCCACAAAGTTAAGAGTACTTCACTGGGCTGCTTATTTATGTTCTCTCTGTCAACCTGGCCAAAATCAAATCTATCCACATCTGTCAGCGTGTCACTCATTGGGGTCACTTTTCTCCTGTGGGGGCACCCCTGAGAGTGGTGCATTTTCCCCTTCTTTACAGCACAGACCCCTTGGTTCTGCTGACAGCCTCCTCTCTATCAGACCTAATGGGGTCTCTGGCTGAGACAGTGGACCCAGGCCTGCATTCACAGCAACCTCTAATACCTTTTTCAAGTTCTGTAGCCAGGCCTCCAGGTGCCCCACCAGCACCTGGAGTTCCCTTACCTCTGCTGCATCCCTCAGGGGCTGAGTGTATACTTCTTGTAACGTGGTCAAAAATGCACATCCAACTCTGCCAGCAAAGGCTCATTCCTTCTTGGTGCTCTGTACTTCAGCTGTTTCAGCGCCTTCTCCATCATCACAAGGGACCCATCTACTGCCGCCCAGGTTTCCACTGGATCCCATCCGAGCAGTAAGCTGCCACCGGGCACCACAACCAATGTTTCAGCTGCATGGCCGACCCGGAGTCAGCGGGGACCAAAGGCTCACTCTCCTCAGTATCCTGCTGGCTATACCAAGTGTCAGGTTCCAGCCCAAGCTGAGGACCGAGGGGAGTGGGTGGACGAGTGGTGGGCAGCTGAAAGAACACTTGAGGAATCATAGGGAATTTCAACATGGCTTTACTCTTTCTCTGGGCGCCAGCAAGTCATGGGCACATGCCTGGGTGCAAGCCATATGTACAGTGTCAGCAGGGTAGTTATACCTTGTACATACAATAGTGGCTCTAAGCCAAGCACGAACTCACATGGGTGATCACCTAATGCACCTCACCTGGCTTGGTTATATAATGAGTGGAATTGTGTGCCTGCACTCCAAACTTGCTGTGTCTTGCTGGATCAGATGTCTGCCTCAGCCTGTTCTTGACCATGGCACATCCATTTTCCTTACAGGACAGTATCATTGTCTTAGTCCAGGCCTCCTAGAAGCAGAGCCTGAAATTGAATTTCTTGTTTGTTCAGAGGGTATTCAGGAAGAACAGGTAAGGGAATGTGGGAAGCCAGAGAAAGAGCTAAGCAAGGACAAGCTTTCAGCCAGAACACTCCTTTCAGCCTGATCCCATGAGGAATGGTTAGCATGAACTGCACTACAAGATCAGTCTCACATCAGTGATGGTTAGGGGTTAGCCTTTTGTATTCCTGCTTGAATCCGTCATTGGCTGTAGGCCCCAGGGAGAAGAAGTGGGGACTAGCGAAGGGTAGCAAGACTTCTGAGGAGCCTCTGTTTAGCTGAGGGTCATTCTTTAGAGAAGGGGCAGCTGTAAACTGTTTGCAGCTAACATTGCACCTGGGGGAAGAGTGCACCTGGGCATGTAAAGGGGACCTGAATAATCAACATTGTGCAGTCACCAACATTGTCCAACACTCAGTGTCATTTTTGATAATCCAGTATATTTGCTAAGTGGTCTTTGTGAGCCCATGATGCTGGCCAAATTATCCAGACACCTAATGTATTGTTTGAAGTATTTTTGTAAGTGTTACTAGGTACACATTCTAAAGTGATTAAAAAAAATGTGACTAGATGCATGAGAACCAAAAGCAGATTATATGTGATACATCCTTACTGAAATTCTGAGATTTCAGCGTCACTAGTGAGCACTTCTCTTTCCTCAAATCATTAACCTTCCTTTTCTAACACCCTCAACTTCTCCTTGGTTGTGCTTAGCACACAGGTTTGCTTGCTATGTCTTTTCCTTAGTGCAAATAAGATCTGTCGAGCTACTGCTGTCACAAACACCTCTTCCAATACCCTACCTGGTATCTAGTGGTCTCACATCTATTATTTGTTGAGTAAATGAACAAGAGGTACTAGAAATGAATAGAGTCACCTAGTAGTAGATATACTTGAATAATCAGTAAACATATACACTTTGAGATTCTTTTAAAACTCTGTTTTATTAGGAACCCTTTATAAAGTGCACAGTTCTGTTACCCATGCATAACATGTATGCACACGCATGCCTTATCATTCTCCAGTCATAAGATTGCTTGTCTCAAAAGCTGCATATCTCATTGCCTTTCTTGTGTAATTGGCTTCAGTTAGATACGTTAAACAGCTTCACATTTCTAAATCACTCTGGTTTCTCACATATCATTTCTCCTGGAATGTGCTTTTTGCATATTTGGTGTTTAGAATCTTTTTTAGGCCTGAGTTCTGTCCAGAATCATAGAAGAGCTTGTAAATAGGGTGTGTTCACAAAATAGCAACTTGACAAAAAGAGTAAAATATTGAAGGATCAAAGTAAAGGATTATAAAAAATTTCAAGAAATAAATGAACAGAAAACAAAAAAAATAGAATACCATGGTATAAATTCAAAAACATACAACTAATTTACAGAATTCATGTTCCTTCTTCATTAGAGAGAAGAAAGTAGTTAATAAGGCTAAATTCAATTGCTGTATTTATTCTTTTTCAAGATAGAAATATCCTTTTTCAGAAAAAATATATGCTTATTACTGAAAAGACAATGGAGAATGCTTTAAAACCCAAAATGAAAAGATCTCATTATTTTATTCACAGGTATATTTCAATTAATATTATGATGCATGAGTAGACATTTTATAAATATGTATGTGAATGTTATATATTTATATATGTGATATATTTACACTAAAAATTCTGTTGGATAACCTTGCTTTTTTGCTAAACAATATATTCTACTTGAGTCACTAGGATATTAAACAGATATCAATAATTTCTATACCATATTTTGCTGCAGGCTTTGTTATACAGATGTATATGTGTGTTTGCACACATATTTAGAGATTTTTGTGTATCAAGGGAAAAATTATAGTTTATCTCCAACCCAGGAAAATGCTATTCCAATTTCTGTCCTATAGGCGTGTTTTTCCTATTCTTGTCCTTCATAAAATGGAACCATGCAGTATGTATTCTTTTTGTGTCTGTCTTCTTTCACAAAGCATCATACTTTTGAGATTCATTTGTGTGTTTTGTGTGTGGCAATAATTTCTTCTTTTTTTATTGATGAGTAGTAGTCCATTATATGAATATACTACAATTTATCCATTCTCGTAGTGATGTACATTCATGTTTCTCATTTTTTTGGTATTATAAATAGCAGTGAAACTTCTCCTGTATGTCTCTTTTTATGGACATATGCTTTTACTTTGCTGGAATGAAGGGGTTATATATCTATGAGTAGAATTGTTAGATTATAAAATGAGAATATGTATAACTTCATAAGAAACTGCCAAAGAAGAAAACTCAATTTGAAGATATTTTTTGGCTGAAAAAAGTTAATCAATTTCTAATTTCTCTCTACTAATGTAAATAGGGTTAAAGATGAAGTGTTCAGAAGCAATTAGAATCTTTGTTTCTGTATACTGAAATAACTCATATAAAGTTCTCCCACAAAGCCAGCATAGTTTATTACAGAATAAAAGCTTTTAAGATGAATTACTTCAAAATATTTTTTACATGTTTTGGAGCCCCCAAATCTATGTTTATTTATGATGAAACAAATTGAATTACTATAATAGTTAACATTAGTTGTAATAAAATCCACCAAGGCATTTTCTTTTCATTAATATTTCTAAAATATATCTTTTTCTGCTCTTATTGTGAGCCTTTGTAACACGACAAATATTAAGATTATGCTCACAAACTGAACACACATAGAATCATCAATATGTAATTAACCCAGTAATGCAAATAAATTAATATGTAAATACAGGCCAGTGAAAGCAAAGTAAATATGTGAAAATAAAAGTATGTAAATAAAACTTTACTCTTTGAAGAAGTTGATATTACAAGACACACAATGCCTGTGATTATTACAGCTATAAACTAGAATCATAAGTGTCTGGGAGGAAAGGTATCAGCATCTTGGCTATTCCATAAAGACAGAGGCAGGGGAAATCCAAATTCTTCCTTGTAAATGTGAGAAAATGAGAATACACAATTATAACCCCAATATGGAGCATTAAGTGAAACTCTTCACAAAGCCAAAATGTCTTAACGATGGGGTGTATATACTTATGGGTAATTCAAACCTGCAAAGACTCTGTCGCATTAGTTTTTAATAAAAAGGAAGGTCACAAACTCTCGCTTTAACTGGAGCAGCATCGTATTAATGGAGTAGAGGATTAAGGTGTTATTAGGTTTCCTCTCCATAAGCCCTTTGCTTTCTTTGATGGGAATTCCAGAAAGCAAGGGTATCCACTTAAAAAAAAAAAAAAAAAGTTCCAGATATCTCTTTGTGTTTGAATGTAAAATAGTAGGGGCCCACTTGTTTTCCTATTCTTAAACCAAGTTAAATAGCAACCTAGGTCCATTAAAAGTGCTGCATAAAAACTGGTGCCTGACTTCTACCCTCAGACATTCTAATTTAAGTGATGTGGGATCCCTGCGTGGTGTCACGATGTTAATATTTGGAAGCTCAATTAGTCTTTTTAACGTGCAGCAAAGAAATCCTGCCTTTGAGCCCTGTAGCTCACAAGGCTCCATGAGTCCATTTTGCAGGTGGTAAATAATGAGACTCAGAGAAAGAGGAAAGAATTTGCCCAGACTCAGCACAGATTAATTCTAGCCGAGCCAAAATAGGAGCATAGTACTTCGTGCTCCAGTAACTTATTCCTCCCATCCTGCTGCTTCTCTAGGTTTTTAACTTAACTAAGTTTCCTCATTTGTAAAATGTGGGCCTTAATGGCACCTACTGATAGGATTGTTGTGCTGATCAAATATTATGTCTGTAGAGTGCTCAGCACAGTGCCTGGTTTACAGCAAATAACATCTATTTATCGTTGTTTTTGTTTTATACTGGGGGTATAGAAATGAATGGCATTCTCATGGGACCATGAGCTCATTCAAGTCAGGGACTGGGATTCCTCTCTCTGTCCCTGGAATTCAGGAAAGATACTGACATTTAATACAAGTATTTTTCAATGTGGAAAATGTGTTGCATATATTTTGCCTTTATTCCAGGTAGACGTGTGTGTGTGTGTATAATGTCATATATATGCAAATTCCTATAAATATAACTGATGGGATAGCAAGATAAGATATAATTAAAACACATGGTAGTGTGTGTGTGTGTATATGTGTGTGTGTATATATATATATAGTTTAAAAAAGATATTAGAAGGAGAAAATATATGCTTAATTTTCTTATTGGAAATGTTATTTTCATGCATATTATGTTAAAAGTAATTGTAGCTGAATGTTTAATTCTTCCGAAAACTGGTAACTTGTCTGTGTCATCCCTGAGGCACATGCCACATAACAACCAAATTTATGAAGAATGACCAGGATTATCGAAGCCTTGTTATTTCTTTAGTGCTTGTGACACATCACTCTGCATTAAAAGTGATTTCAACCATACAATAAAAAGACCATTTGTAATTCATTTCTCAGCCCCATACACTAGAAAATTATATGCCTGTCAATTCTAGTCTTTGTTGTATAATGCCTTACATTTATGTTGTGATTTATAGTTACAAAGTTGTAGCACATACTTGATTTTAAACATTTCTAATAATCTTGAATTAGAAAAATCAGTTTATTTTGGAAATGTATTCTGGAGTGCTTAAAACATCAGATATATTATTCAGAGAGCCGCGCATAGGGTGAAATTTAAAATTTCCTGTTCCTATTCATCTCATAAATTTTCCTTAAACCTTAGGTTTTGTTTTTGAATACTCTTATTTAGTATATTCTGTCACAATAACAATGTTCCTAATTGAGTAATCTTTA
Source organism: Pongo abelii (assembly GCF_028885655.2). Lineage (NCBI taxonomy): Eukaryota > Metazoa > Chordata > Mammalia > Primates > Hominidae > Pongo > Pongo abelii. The sequence continues at coordinate 94,334,845 of NC_071991.2, forward strand.
GTAAAGATTAATTTTTCTATAAATTTTCATATCCAATGATGTAACCTTGGAGACAGATTTTCTTCTCTGTGTTAAAATAATTAAGGCATTTATTTGATAGCAACATGCTTAAACTAGCCATAATTTTTCACTGATTCTTATTATTCAGTACTTTGACTTTAAAAAAATTACATGAGAAAAGGATACATTTCCTCAGAAAATTCAAGAGTGTAAAATCTATTTATTCTTAGATAATTCCCTCACTCAATTCCCCAAAGAAGTGTATTATTTCAAATTTGTATTACTTTTCTCCCATTCTACCATATCCTCTTTCATTTTAAGGCAACCATTCTCTATTCACATATTAAAAAAAAAAATGTACCAGATGAGAACTACCTGTTTCTTTGCCCAGACTATTCTCATCCTGAATTGTCTTTATCTGTCTCTCTTATTTCTGACAAATGTAAATCGGAGTCTATTTTGTTCAAGTCTAACAATCTTCTCTTGTTATTTCAGTCTTTTTCCTAACTCTTTAATGACTTTGCTCCCCTCCATCAACTGTTCCTGTTTTCTCTTGTGCTTCCTCTAAGGCAAACAAATCTAGAAACAGACCAAGTAATGAACCATAAAACAACAAGTTCCAAGCCTAAATCATCTCAATTCTCCTTCCTTAGTATTTCTTGACTCTTTTCCCACAACACCATTCCTAATGGCACTAGTTAGATCTGTGATCCTGTCGTTTTCTCCCTACTGTAGCAATGCAGTAGCTATCCAACAGGAATCCCCACCTCAGGTGTGTCCAGCTAGTCTGCCTTTTCAAGCATCCCCCATAGAATTCTTCTAGCATTGTCTTTATGATAAAATCCAAACCTCATAGTGTAGTAAACTGGTTGTTAACATGGCACTCTTCCTGTCTGGAAATTTTGGCTAGGCCCCAAAGCTAGTGGTTATGAATGCCAAACATCCTTACTTTAAAGAGAGTTATTAGACCATGTATATGGACTTGCAGAATGGTTCCAAAATCTAGTTCTAGCCTTAGCTAATCTTCTACTTTGAAGCTATGTAATAAAAAGCAAAAAGGATAGTTGGTTGGCTGTGAGCAGGGGGATCAAGATGTCTCCAACCAAAAGAGGCTGGTTGTAAATTAGCAGAATCCAGATTTTATGTACAGGCTCACTGAGTAGCTGGGGAAGGAATCACAATTGCTCAGTGACTACATTTAGATAACCCCAAAGTGGGAATTTCTGCAGAACTGCAAAAGCTTTCCAGGAGACAGTCAGCACTAGAATTTCTCTACACCCACCCGCTGCAAAGTGTAACTCTCTGCAGCTGAGTTAAGACCCTTTCTGCCATTATCTATCCTCCCTCCTCTGATCCAGTCATTAAGAGTTGCAAAAGTGTGGGATGTTAGTCACAGAGCTATGACTCTGTGGTGCAAATTATTCTGTGAACTTCTCAGGGTGAGCCAGGCCAAGCTGTGAAAGGGTTGAAAGGTTTCAATTTGGTAGAGATTTTGTTAGGCCAGAGGGGTTTTTTTTTTAATACATGAAACTGATTAGGAAATTATAGACTCTGGGAGAGATAACATGTTGGGTTAGAGACAGGAGATTTCACCTGGCAAAGAAGAAAGGCAGTTTATTTGTCCCTACAATATTCTACAGACCTAAAAGCAAAAATCCAGTTCTAATAGTAAGCACGATCTTTAAATAGAATATTTGTTTCCTATTTAACTACCCTTATCTTTCACCACTATCCCTCCAATCTCCAATCTGTGCTGTATCAATATACTTTGGACCTCCTTCCTTCATCACCAAAGGTGATTCCTGAATCTTTATTTGGAATCGCCTTTTCAGTGGAACCTTCCCTAATACCATATCCCACCCCATTTTACATGAAGTGTTACTTTATGTGGTCTACGGCACACCACTCACTTCCATCCCATCGCTCATCAACCCAGATAGTGATGGTCTCATCTATTTCCCTTACGAGATTGTTCTATAATCTAGGGACTGTCTTTTAAATCTGTATCCCTGGTACTAATTGCAGTGTCTTTAACAGAGTATAGGTTAAATAATTTTGTAAACAAAAATTAATTGGTAATGGAATCATTGAATTGAGATAAAATATAAATCTGAAAAGATAATTTAAGTATATGTCACTAAAAATAGAAACAATTGCACATGAAACATTTTCTGTAAAAGATAAAAGAGTGCAATTTAAAGTGCTGTCTGTGCCTATTACAATTATCTTCATATGACTACTTGGAATCTCAGTCTCTGTCTCTATGTCCCCCACCCCCCATTCTTGTGCTGGATAGATGTGAAAGTACAATACTGCTTACCTTTCATTATCAAGTATTTTCACAGACTCTTACTTCATTCTAGAATACACTTGAGAGTTATTTCTTGTCGTAGGTTTTCCAGTTCTTCCTCACAGATAATTTTACTGTTATCTCTTCTCCCTGATCTGACCTTTGCCAGACGTTGTTGTTACTGCTGCCCTTTCCCCAAATCTGAAGATGTTTTCAGAACAAATTTTTCATTAAAATATATCATAATATATATAAATATCAAATGAAAACATGATAGAGTATTGTCTGCCCTCTCTTCTCATTAAAACTTAGAATGTTTCAGCTTGGACTTTAGCTTAATAGCTATTATTCATTAAAAAAAGTGAAGATATAAAGAAAAGTGGATGTGAGATCCTCTATGTAACTACTTCAACTCTTGCTTGGTATTTACATATGCATACTTCAGCATACACACAAATCATTAAGAGAAGAAATTTTTTTGTTTTGTTTTTTGCCATTCCAGCATAAGAGATAAGGACATATTTTGCTATCCCTGCATGAACATGCAGGAGTTTGTCATTTTTGGCACAAAGCAAAATGAGGTTTGTTATCTTCAAGGGCGGGGTTGAGACAGTCACCGGAGCTCTTGAGCCATAGCTTGACTACCAACTGGAGGTTGCTTATGATAATTGATAACCCAGCCCTACGGAGCAGCTGATGGAAGAATGATTCACACTCTGTCACTGGCTCATGCCAACTCATGTAGAAATACACACAGCTTTTAGCAGCTACTTTGAAATCTTACTCTAATAAAGTCAGTCAGCTTTAGAAATTTAATTCAACACAAACTACTTCCTTTAAGAAGATTCGTTACCAGAACAACAATGTAGCCTTATAATTTTGATGCCAAAATTATTATAGTGGGATTCCAGTGCACCATGAAAGCAATTATACAGATATGATGCTTTTAAAAATATGACATAAAGTTGATAAAATATGCATAAGAGATAAAGGGAATATTTTGAAAGTCATTATTTGTAAGTAAATATGTTCTTTGATTTTATTCAGCACCACAAAATGAATTTTCAGGCTGTAAAGCAGCTAATCAAGATAAAGACAAAACATATCAAGTATATAACTGGCTAGTATGTTAAACAAATTTGTTTTCAATAATGCCTACTCTTCAAATACTGAATTTCGCTTGTTGGGGGGAAGATAAATTTCAACAAACCTGCGAAAACATTGTAAAAGTGATTCAGAAAATCTAACCATAAAATGCAATGCATTAACTTTTTTGTACTCACTTCAATATAGTATGCATCCATAGACTATGGTGTGCTCAAATGTAATAAATGTTTCATTTAGTTATTTTTAAATCTACTTAAAAAATGAGACATTTCATTTTGGTTCACGCTAAATCTTTTTAGACTTAAATATATTTCCACAAACCCACGCATCTCAAAAGATTTGGCAAACTACAATGATACCAATTATGCTTAATTCCAAAAACTGCTAAAATATCCCAGATATTTGTCAGTTTGCCCGGGACTATTTTGGACACACATGATAGAAGCTATTAATTTTTTATTGTGATGTCGCCATTAGTAATTTAAAAAAGTAGATAATCTATAAATGTGCATTTTTCAAAGTAACTTCAGAAAAATTTCAAACTGTGTCTAACATTAATAGTATTTAATTGTTTATTGTACCTGTTTGGCCTTATTTACTTGAATTATGAGGGGTTGAAGCCCGGGTAAAGTGCAATTCTCATTCCAAAGCTAACTATAAAGCTTCGGCTAAATCCTTGTATGACCCCTTGAGAACAGCACATCACTTACCAATGTATTTTAGCAGAAGAAGCATCAGACAAAGGGGACTGGGAATTAGAACAAATGGGATCTAGTTCCAGTTTAACTGATGCTTTCAAGATGACCTTCATAAAATAACTGTTTTTGTTTTAAAGAAATTATGACGAAAATATCATTAACCATCTAATATTTTCTGTACAAGTCAAGGTAGATGCTACTATGCAAGAGAATAATATATTCTGGAGCAATCTCAAAGTACGGAGATCAAATGTATGGTGTTTGTGTGTGTGTGTGTGTGTTTAGTTAGAGTTACAGAAAAAGAGTTAGATGTTTCAGGAAAAAAAAAAAAAAAAAGGAACAGCTGCTCAAGTTAATAGCATTTGCAAATCTACATAGAATCAACAGAGAGTATTGTATAGAAGACATAGGATTATATGCCAGGCAGTTGGCTCAGTCAGAGAGTTCATTTAATACTTACACATCTTGAATTCTTAATTTCTGTTTTCTTCACTGATTCTGTTGATCTTTCTACTTTACACACAGATATTTCTCAAGGATTGACCCTTGATTCTTTTTACCTGTCTCTATATTCACACACACACACACACACACACACAAACACACACATACACACACAGACATATATATATTTATTTATTTCTCCTGTTTTTTGTTAACTAGATAACTTGGGGCCTGTTCTGAATGAGTTTCTAAGCATTTACTGTGGTGATAGTAATACCTATTAATAGAGTTATTGTGAAATTACCTAATACAATGCTTGGCACTCAGCACTAAATGATTTTATGTCATATCCACCTTGTTTTCTTGTTTGGAATCTTACTGAATATGAAATGACTTTTGGACACAAAGTCATTCTATTTAGGTTTTTTTTTTTCATTTTCTGTTTCTTTACATTAAATTTGAAAGTTCTTGAGGTCAGGAACTGTATCTTCGTGCCTAAAGTTATGTATCTGATAGTACAGAGTAAAGTAAAGAGGGATAGAGAAGAGTCAAACTTTTTTTAGATGCATGAATTTGTGAAAATACAACTTTAAGAAGTTTTCCACAGTATGTGGTGAGATTTCTTTGCATGATAGAGTGCTTACACTCACAATAAATGATAATAATCATTCTTTGTATTTCTAAGATGACTATGAATCCTCATTGAGAGAAAAGCGTATCTCATTAAGCTTGTATGTTACAGCCTATTTCTTTGAAATATATTCATTAATAAAATAATTCAGTTTTTCTCTTTTTTTGATTTACTTTATTCATTTTTTTGATTTGCTGCTTTCAAACGTCTGTTTGTACTTGCAGTTGATTATATGAACACATACACACGTATGCCTCTAACAAGAGAGGAAGGAAATTATTTATTCATGTTATAACTTTGATTTTTTTCTTTAACTTTTCCTTTGATTTAAAAATATATAAAACATTTGTAAAGTCAAAGTTCTTCCTGATAGAAGGTAGGAATGAGTAGAAGGAAAAACCAAAGGTTTTACGCAGGATAATTGTCAAAGCAACTTGCCTGTGTTCTTTGAGTTATAAGGTGGTGATTAGGTTTTCAGGTTTAGAGAAGTGTGAGACAACCTAATTAAACACCTTTGTGCTGAAAAGCAGCTCGATAAATTTAGATTGCTTTGGAAGTTCTCAAAGCTTTTATCAGAAAGCTAATACTACAAAAATCTTTTAAACTAATCGCTTTTGAAAAATTATTTCCCAGACTGGAAATAAATTATATTTAAATAAATATGCCAGCTAGAATTATTATATTGAATACATGCAAAGATGTAACTTAAGGTTAAAAAAGTACAATCAATAAATCTATAGTAAGCACATGTTTTCCAATAATGAATAAGGCAAATTACTAATTTTGTGATCCCTTACCTCTTAGATTTCTCTTTATAAATCCTTTATAAATAATTATGTAATAAGGGGATTGTGAGTTTGGGATGAGAGAAAAGCCTGTCTTTACAGATTATAGATGTTCTTGAGTTGTACATAAGACCTTCATCTTCTTTATCAGCGTAGTGTTTATTATTGCTCCCATTAACAGTATACCTATTAAATGTTAATTGTTTACCTATACATATACAATGGAACATATTTTGTAATTTTGTAGTGTCATTCAATGGCATTCTCTCCCTTATAAGAAAAATGTTTTTTGATGGCTCTTGTTGACTTTTCAAGGCTCAAAGAGAAAGTTTCTTTAAGTAATCTAGTTTGTCATTCTGTAAAATGATAGGGATAGATCCAATGACTCCTAAGATCCCTTCCAGTCTCTAACAATATATGATTCTATGAATTTATTTTTTTCATAATATCAAGAGGAAATGGTGATGGATTTAAGGATATTGGGAGGATTTCATTATTTTATTGAAAATGGCCCAAAGCTCTATAAAAAAAATTTGGTATGAAAGTATTACAGTTTGAAAAGGACTTGGAATTGCAGTTGGATGATGAGTAAGGGCGGTATAAACAAATCCACACACTACTGGGTTGATTAAATTTATCTTTCTGGGAATTGAATATATGGTGATGTTTCATATTATTACAAATGAGATTTGAGGAAAGTTAATGAAGCTGAATCCTCATTAGGTAGCCATGCTATTCTGCATCTTTGATTGATAGCAAAGAATTGCTATTGTCTTTTAGTAATTAATCTCCTTTGTGCCACGAGCAGTTTTTTTTCTTAAAACAATTTATTCATAGTTAATACAATTATGGATATGAAGCAATTAAACATTGGCTCACATTCAGGATAAAGAAAAACTAATTGATAAACTAAATTCCTCATGCATAGAACAAGAGTAATGCAGTCTTGCTGTTGAGATGATTCTTTCTGTGGAGGTGAATAACAATATCATTTTAGTGTCTAAGATTGTTTACTTTCAATTATAAAACTTTGCTTCTCTGACTCTTAACACCCCTTCACTAAAGAGGCCAAAAATGACAGTTTCTCATCATTGAATACTACACAGTTCTGTTGCAAACTTCATAACAGAATTGTTTCAAGGCAAAGTAGGGTTACCTAATTATTTGAAATGAAAAACTAATTCTAAATCACTTATCTTTGAAATATATGCATAATAAAATTTGTGGCTCCTATCATTTCCTTTATCTAATGTAAACCTTTTATTAATAACTTTTAAATTAGTTTAATTTTTTTCTAAAGCAAAATCATGAGTAATCTTAATGCAGCTGCTGTGCATTTTTTATCTATTTCCAGTGCTAGCCTTGTAAAAAAGTCAGTAACCACGAATGAAAGTGAAATTTTTCTTACAGAAATTTTTTTGTCCATATTCTTCTCCTTTACGTATTCTTTTCTGTGTCAAGCTCTTTTATACTCTTCCATTATTCCACAGTATTCACCCCTCTGAGTCTTTACTCAGACTTGCCGTATTCAGTTCGTATCTCTTATTTTAAAATAATTATTCTCCTTTGCTTTTAACCTTTGCCAAAATTTTTCATTTTCTAGTATCTTGTTTATCTTCAATCTATGAAAGATATAATAAATCAATTCATGGTAAATTTAGTGCCAAGAAAATTCTCATCGTGATTATTTCCATAGATACTTGTATTTAAGAACAATTTTGGAATAGGTAACGCATATTTGGGCCAAATGAGTGAATCTTAGATAGAGAAACTTAGAGCACTATCAGCTAAACAGGGAAAAATTTAGGCACAACTGCAGCCTGCTGAGTCTTTCTAGATTCCCACACATGAGTCTCTATTACTGCTTACCCACTAAGTAATCTCATTTATACTGTGCTTATACATTGAAGAAGAATGGAATACTACAGCCCAAATACCATTTTCATCATAGTGTTGACATTGGTTGCTTCTTTAAAGCCTAATTATTTTTAACTTTTGTTTTAGGTTCAAGGGTACATGTGCAGGTTTGTTATATAGATAAATTGCGTATCATGGGAGTTTGGTGTACAGATTATTTTGCCACCCAAGTAATAAGCATAGCACCCAATAGGTACTTTTTCTATCCTCACCCTCCTCCCGCCCTCTACTCTCAAGTAGGTCCCGGTGTCTACTGTTTTCTTCTTCATGTCCATGTGTACTCAGTGTTTAGCTCTCACTTGTAAGTGAGAACATGTGGTATTTGGTTTTCTGTTCTTGTGTTAATTCATTTAGGATAGTGGCCTCCAGCTCCATCCAAGTCACTGCAAAGGACATGATCTCATTCTTTTTTGTAGCTGCGTAGTATTCTGTGATATATATGTACCACATTTTCTTTATTCAGTCTCCTGTTGATGGACATCTAAGTTGATTCCATGTCTTTGCTATTATGAATAGTGCTGTGAAGAACAGATGCATGCATGTGTCTATGGTAGGATGATTTCTATTCCTTTGGGTATATACCCAAAAATCAGATTACTGGGTGTAATGGTAGTTCTTTGTTCTGTTTTAGGTTCTTTGTGAAAACTCCAAACTGCTTTCCATAGTGGCTGATATAATTTACATTCCCATCAGCAGTGTATAAGCATAAAACTTAACTTTCTTCACTGGCTATTTAGTAGATAGACATTGTACCAAGTTCCCATGATGATACTTTTTAATATTACATTACCAATTTATTTAGACAGATTCTTGCTACATCAATTTAGTCAACATTCAATCAGCCAAAAAAGTAAAATATGCCTTAAATATGACTACTATATTATTTTGCTTAAATTGTCTCACCTACCAGATATTACTTTCTCCCTGACTGCTAAATTCCTTTTTTGCTTCCTACCTTCTTTACAAATCTTTAGTATACCATAGTCTATTTTATATTTCTCTTTGTGATATTTTTCTCTGATTAAATCATGCTAGAGGTTGAATGTTTATGTCCCCCGAAATTCCTATGATGAAACCTGATCCCCAAGGCAATGATACTAGAAAGTGGGGAATTTGGAAGGTGATTAGTTTATGAGGGCAGAGCCTTCACAAATGTGATTAGTGCTCTTGTAAAGAGACCCCAGAGAGCTCCCTCACCAATTCTGTCATCTGAGGATTCTATTTTATAGAAGGAGAAAATATGGTATAGAGATTAGGTATAATAAGTGGAAGAGCCACAGTTAGAATTCAGATCTGTCTCTAAGTCCACAACATCTCTTTCTTGGATATATCTTACTATCATATATATGTATGCCTATGAACCAGAAAGCAGACCCTCACCAGACACTACCTCTGCCAATGCCTTGATCTTGGACTTCCCAGTCTCCAGAGCTGTGAGAAATAAATGCTTGTTGTTTAAGTTGCCCAGTCTATGGCATTTCTGTTACAGTAGCCCAAATTTAGCTCTCAATTATCAAAGCAATCTACACAGCTCCTAAAATCAAGCTCTACATATAGAAAGTAGGTGATCAATAAACCTTCATTGACTGATTTAATTGATTAAACCAAATTGACTGATTTAATTAATTAAATCAATTCTAATTCATTAATGGCTATCAGCTGTTTCCTCAGAAATCTTGACTATTAATATCTTTTTTTGGCAATGTTTATCCATGTATGTGATTATTTTTGACCTTCTGTGATCTTGTAATTGAAAATGCTAACAAATCTCATCTACAGATGTTGCTGGAGTAATAAATACTATCGTACATTGTCCTTATTTCTGTTGTTAACTTTTTGGTGAATTTAAATCAGCCTACATTTTTTCCATGCCTACTCTATAGGTTAGATTGTTTTTAGGCTTGTGATTCTGTGTTGCTTGAAAGGATTCCAATTTAAAATTTTTCTGTACAGTTTTAAATTACAAATGAGTAATAAATGTATTTATTATATGGATTATTGTGGTACTTACCTTCAACCTTTGGGATTGACTGAAGGTAGAGACACAGATTTCATAAATATTCAGCTGAAAATAGCGTTTGTTTGTTTCTTTTAGTATTTGCCAATTCAAATGCCAGATTTTATATGACTGATATTTGTTAAAAAGCCAGATATTTGTGAGGTTTAGATACATGGATCTTAAAAAATCATTTATTATCATTTGCAGCCTTAAAAATGGATCAAGTGTTGTGGAAGGAAAAAAGAAGTTTAGAGATCTAGAGTCACTGAATACTAATGAGTCTTATGGTTCATCAGATGGTTTATGTTTGTTGTGACATTAAAGCTTCACCATAAACTTGTGACAATATTTTACATTGTTATCATTATCTTTTAGAAGAAGGTATGGCTTAGAGATTATATGTAATGAGTGGAAAGCCACATTCAGGATTCAAATCTGTGTGTAAATCCACAGTGCCTCTTTCTTGGACATATCATACTATCATATATTATAGATCTATACATATTTGCTATTATAATTGCTACTAGATTGCTTTTGCAGAAATCCTCCATTCTATATCTTTTGTCCTAACATGTTCCATCTATGTTACCTAGCTACGTGATAAAATAGTGTATAATAAACTTTTAAAAGCTGTTTACCTAAAAATATTTCTTTGAGACTATCTCTATACATGGTAATGCCCTCGTACCTCAGTCAGGTCTGGGGTGTTTCTGAGCCTTCTATGGATGGTTTGTGCCCCCATAATGCCAATGGCAGGAAGTAAATACCCTGCAACCTTCACTTTGCTCTGTAACATACATCAGAGTATCATTTCCTTGTGATTTTAGTCCTTTACAAAGATTTTGGTGAAATAACTTCTACTGTTTTCTTTCAAGAGTCCTTGAGGACTGGGATAAAGACATTCAGGGGGCATATTTAAGAGGTTTCACTCAGAATTAACCTTGTTCACCTTCCCCAAATCTGGCCTACCTTTCTCTTTCTCTTCTTTTCTCCTTTTCTTTTCCTTTTCCTTTCCCTTCCCTTCCCTTCCCTTCCCTTCCCTTCCCTTCCCTTCCCTTCCCTTCCCTTCCCTTCCCTTCCCTTCCCTTCCCTTCCCTTCCCTCCCCTCCCCTCCCCTCCCCTCCCCTCCCCTCTCTTTCTTTCCCTTCCTCCCTTCCTTCCTTCCTTGTCTCTCTCTCTCTCTTTTTTTTTTTTTGACAGAGTTTCGCTCTTGTCACCTAGGCTGGAGTGCAATGGTGCGAACTCGGCCCACTGCAAACTCCACCTCCCGGGTTCAAGCAATTCTCCTGCCTCAGCCTCCCAAGTAGCTGGGATTACAGGTGTGTACCACCACACCCAGCAAATTTTTGTATTATTAGTAGAGATGGCGTTTCACCATGTTGGTCAGGCTGGTCTTGAACTCCTGACCTCAGGTGATCCACCTGCCTCGACCTCCCAAAGTGCTGGGACTACAGTTGTGAGCCACCATGCCCTCTGTGGCCCATTTCTTTAAATCAAATGTGTTTGCCTGTATTTTCCCTTTCTTTAGTATAAATTAGTTTCTTGAATGCATGGAGATACCCTGGATAAATATTAATAAATCTCTTAAAAGAACATCTCATCTGCTCTTCCAAACTTTCCCATGGTGAATACAGTCTATATGTTCAAAGACTGTAACATTTAGACTGGGTAAGCACCGTCCTTGCCCTTCACTTGCCTTTTTAATAATAGATATCATGAAATTCTGCAGAAGAACTAACAGTTAGTTGAGTTTCTGAGGAGGAATTCCTACCCTTACACTGCAATTTTGGTTTCCTCCTCCTCCTCCTCCTCCTCCTCTGCCTCCGCCTCCGCCTCCGCCTCCTCCTCCTCTCTTCTTCTTCTCCCTTCTTCTCCCTTCTTCCCTTCATTCCATTGTTGATATTTATTATTTTTATTGATAGTAACATTGCTCCTTTTGATTTGTCAGGGTGGGTAATGTTTATATAGCTTTCTGCTACACAGCCCTACCTCCATTTGGCCTAATGTCCCAACCTGTGAATGCTGCAGCCAAGTGGTGGAATGCAGTGGGGTAGGGAGGAAAAAAATACCAGATGTAAAAGGATGCTACTTATTTAGAAAATGAATACAAATTAAAAAAAGGCTGAGGGAGACTTTTTTCAAATGCTTAATTGGTTATTTGACACATATCCATAGGTATGCTCTACTGTATGTAGAATGAGAAGAAATTACTCCTATTCATAGTTTGTCTCCTACTTACGTGATGTTGAGAGCAAGTTGTATAACTTCTTTCATTAGGTAGGGTAGAGACAAGGACTCTGGAATAGGTAGCCTCTATTTAAATTCCAGCTGGTCCACCATTTAGCTGGTGACTTAAGGGAGCTCAAGCTCGATAACATCTGTTTACTCCTCTGTAAAATGGAACTAATGGGAGTATGTACTAAGTTTGTAGGAAATATAGATAATTTCTGTAAAGTGCTTGGTAAAGAGTAAGTAGTGAAAAGATATCAGCCCTTCTTTATTTCTCATTATGATGTTCAACTGAGATACCATATGTAAAAGAAATTTCATAAACTTGTAAAACATACACATTTTAACCATCATTTTCTTAGTAACATGATGTATACTGTATAATGAATATAATTTTAATTTTTCTTAAAAAGGAAAAGAAGAAGCCTTCTTGAACTTTTTTACTTGAGACCCGAGAACTTAAAATTTGTCACTGCTTAGAAGTTTTATATCTGAAAACTGTGAGTGTAAAATTACAGGATAATAGTATAAGAATTATTAAAAGAACCTTTGATAATGTCAGTTACTGGAGCTTATACCAAAATCGTTAAAACTCACTTAAGAACAAGAGAAATAATAATAGTATTACTCAAATTAAAATAAAAACTAAAGAGCTACTGAATATTTTACAGCATTAAAAAAATCATGTTCTCTGGAAAAAGGGGAAAACAGAGGTGGCATTTTTTTTTTCAGATTATTAGTGGATGATGTTTCTGCCATTTAAGAAACCTAGTAAATTTATATTTTACGAATTTGATTGATTGATTTACACATCATAGTAATTTTTCAAGTCCTAGGAGAAAAGATTATAAAGTGAGAGGGGCATATAGTACACACTTTGCCACAGAATGTGATACATCCACCCCCCTCCATGTATTAACAAAAAAAAAAAAAAAAAGAGGAAAGCGATGTTGCCATAGCAACGTTAGCAAAACAGAAAATTTGCCTACCGTCTAAGATCACACTTTTCTTTCTTTCTTTTTTTTTTTTAAACCATCCTACTCACTGAATTGGCAGCCTGTACAAGTTAATTAAACTCAAAGGTAAATTATTTAAAGGTAAATTATTTAAAGGTAAAAGGAAATTAATATAACAAGTCAGGAATGATAAATAGTTTACCACCAGTCAAAGAATAGCCTGAGATAACTGGAAATGAATCCCCCTTGATATAAGAAGAGTCAGAGTGTGGGTGGTGGGAGGAGCAGAGCTGGAGATGACAAATCATTATTGTAAAATTAAAAGGACTGGAGGTGGTTCAGCAGATAGAATCTGACACAATCTTGGGAGCGGAATGTACGTTGACCACAGTCATGCATACATATTTGATTAGACCTTCCATAAAATAAAAGAACCCTGTCCTCCTTTTCCTCCTTCTTCATTCATAATAGCTAATCATGAATAAGATGTCACTACTCTGTTTTGCAAAAATCTTTTTTTTGCAATGTTTTTCTCAATTTTTTATAAAAATTCCTAAAAAATTCTGTGAAATGAGTATTTGTCTCCATTTTATGGAAGAAGAACCAGAAGTTCAGAGAAATTTTAAAAACTCTTCTCTGCCCATATTTTCAAAGTCAGTATGTGTTTTATGGTTTCTTGTATTCTTAATTGTACAAAATTTTAACTAAAAATAAAAACCAACTTGAGAATTATATTCAGAATAACTGAAGTGAACACTTGATATTTTTAGTTACCATGTATTATTGGGACATTACTGCATTTTCTAGTTCTTTAAATTTATGTGTGGCGTCTGCCCATCTTAAATACCTATTTAAGAGCAGTTTGGGGGCAATGTAAGATAATGGATATCTCTCTGTCAGCTGATTTGGAAAGTTAATCATTCAGGCTGTTTTAAAACTCTTGGATTATGACAAGGTCAATATAATGATAAACACTTTAGGGATTATAAAATGTTGAAAAATATATGAGAAAAGTGATGGTCCTTACTGATAAAATAAACCTTTTAAGTTAGTTTTCACTATGGAGATCAAAATAAGTTTTGTTGATTTTATCTACCCTTCCTGTGCATCACTTTTTTTTTTTTTTTTTTTTTTTTTTTTTTTTTTTTTTTTTTTTTTTAAGATGGAGTCTCACACTGTTGCCCGGGCTGGAGTGCAATGGTGCAATCTCCGCTCACTGCATCCTCCGCCTCCCAGGTTCACGTGATTCTCCTGCCTCAGCCTTCTGAGTAGCTGGGATTACAGGAGCACACCACCACACCCGGCTAATTTTTTGTATTTTTAGTAGAGACGGGGTTTCATTATGTTGGCCAGACGGGTCTCGAACTCCTGAATTTGTGATCCGCCCTCCTCATCCTCCCAAAGTGCTGGGATTACAGGTGGGACCCACTGTGCCTGGGCAATCAATTTTTATTCATCTCATTTCATATATGCATATGCAAGCTTATGCATGTATATATGAATGAAAAGATTTGTAAAATGTGTTCTTTTGTCAGATGTATATTAAATTTTTGTATTCTTATCTCCAATTAAATTATTTGAAGAGAGTTGATTTTTAGATTTACCTTTTATTCCTTCTTAAAATTAAAAAAAAACGCAGAAAAAAGTACCAAAAATAATTTTCAAAGGTACTTCTTACCCTATTATACTACATTTTACAGTTTTTTGTTCATTATGTCAATTTAGATCATGTCCAGTTACATTTTGTTTTTGTTATTTTGGTAGAATAATGAGACCCACATGAACTTTGATATGTTTCTAGACTTTTGTAAAGACAGAACCTTATATGCAACAATCTAATAGTGAGATGGGGCCTTTCCATATCTTTTTCCTTTTTAAAGTAGTTGTGTAGTTTAATTCTTTTACTTAATTCCTACAGAGATTTGATCATTTTCTTATGAGTATAGCAGTTTTCTTCCTTCTACCTTTTATAAACTTTAATGCATTTGGCAACCAGAATGCTAAAATAAAATGAAATCCTGAAGCCTACACAGATTCCTGCAAATTGTGAGTAATGGGCTCACAAGGACAAGCAAGTTTGAGCATCCTACATCCAAGAAAGAAAGGAAAGAAGGAAGGGAAAGGAGAATTATAAAGACTATACACAGTACATTTCAAAGAAAAAAATTAGAAAAGATAATTTTAGACAATTACAAAATGAAATTTTGTTAATGCAAATTAATAAATTTTAGGACATTTTATTGAGGATTTAATAACATTTCCAATATACATTTGATTGTAATAATATATTACGCTGTCACTTTACATATTTTGTCTAAAAAGCAAATATCATTTTTCCTTTTTATTTTACTGTTTTCACATTAAAGTTAATTGGCTCAGAGACAAAGTTCATCAAATTACAATAATCACTAAAAGAGTAAGTTACAATTAAATTTCTGAATTGGTATCATTCCAGTGACGTCTGTTTCATTTACAAGGTTTATTTTTTCAAAAGAGCTTTAGAACACGTAAGTTGTAGTTGTTGTTTTATTTCCCTCAGATATGAGAGCTTGCTTTTTTAAGATAATTTAAAACTTATCCTTGAACGATGCTGTGAAGTTTTCTTTTAGAGCAGTGCTTCTCAAACTTCAGTGCACATTCGAATAACCTGGATGTTTGTTAACCCATAGATTCACAGGGCCCACTCCAGTAGTTTCTCATTTAGTAGACCTAGGGAGAGATTTGAGAATTTGCATGTCTAATAAGATGCAGGTGATGCTGCCCCAGCAGGTCTGGGCACACTTTGAGAAGTACTGTTCTAAAGACATCGTGACTCTTAAGGTCCAAAATGCAGAGTCACTAAAGAACTGCTGAAGACAAAATAAAGATGACACTAGTTAAATGATAGTGAGAGTCTGAAGCCAGAGAGATAGATCAGTGAACATTTTGACAAGCTGGCTCAGCCAGACATGGTGTGTCATAAATTTGTTTAACATAGTGACTGCCTTGACATCCATTTCTAGTCCTCACATAAGTTCTTTCAAACCCAGTAATACCCCATTACTTTCGGCCTGGTTAAAACTTCTCCCCTCGTAGCTGTTTTTGATATGACCTTCTTGTTTCTCATCTCACTAATGCAAAAATCCGACATGCCCCACAGCTGCTGACCATGATAAACCTAATGGTCAACACCAGAGTTACATAAATAAGTTCCCCCTTCTGGCATGTTTTCTTCAAACTAGCCAATCTGCAACACCTGCGAGAAAGGCTGAGCACCTTAAGAAAGGCATAGTCCCAGAGATCCTCCCCACTTTCTCTGCCTGTCTCTGTTTTTATTTCTCTCTGTCTCTCTTCCCCCCACCTGCCACCTGCTGGCTGAGCTCCTTGTAACCTCTAGATTTCCCATTGGCCTCCTGTTGACACCCGCAACCTCTCTGGGATCTGTAAGTAATGCATTTCTTCTGTTTTATGCATTTTAGTTTCACCTCCACATTGTGTCTTACCGTCCCATAGGACTAATTCCTCCTCACAACGCAGCCCCTCATCAGGGCTCTCCTAGAGCGTGGCTTTCTTGCTTTCTGGCCACTTTCAAGAGAGTTCTCAAGACCAAGTTAGAAAGAAACTGTAACAACAAAAATCACAATATGGGTGTCAAGAAATGTAAAGGGTCTGAGATTTTGCCCTAATTGCAAGCTAACAAGCTAACCAACCACAATTTCATAGATGCAGGAGACTCCCTGATTCAGACACAGTGGACCTTATGCCTCATGGCACAGTAGGCAGCATGAGCTTTGTGTTCCCATCAGTATGTCTGGACTCTCAAACCCATTGAGGTTGCTGCTGAGTGGACCAAGGGTCTATGGTGTATGCAATGGTATGTGTTACAGCTGATGAACCCTGAGCTTGGGAAACCCCAGTCATTTAAACGGGTCTTCCAGGACACTGCACTTGCCCCAGAGGATCACCTTTATTTTTCTGGGCAACAAACAAATCTGCCCCCTCGCTCTCGAGGGAGACACTGTCTCTATATTCCAAGGCTGTTTGCTATGGATTCTTGAAAAACTAGTCTCCCTTTGCCTCTGTTCATGTGACATGCAGAAATGTGAGGGACCCAAGGAGAAATTTCTCTCAACATGGTGATTGAAATTGGGACTAATTCAGAGGACTAATATAGTCAAAACAATTCTGAAGTTTCTAGTCTCAGCGAAGGTATGCCCTTTGCAATAACTTTATTATGGAAAGAATTTAAGATGGGTTTTTTTCCTCTCAGGTGTATGTAATATTTTTTGGTGATAATAATTTTAAGAATTCAGTTTATTGACTTTATGATGAGTCTAACTTCTCTACCTTAGTTTTTAATATATAATAGCTTCTATTTATTGAATACTAAGCACATATTATATTTACCCCTTATAATACAAAATGATATATGCAGTACTAAAATTCTCATTTTATAATTGAGAAATTGTGGTAAAAGTTATTAATTTAATATGCTGCTGGTCATAAGTGGCAGAGCTGTTTTTTTACTATATTATGCTTCCTTAGTTATTCATGGTAGTAAAAAATAATTGCTAGATACGTAAAGGAGCGGTCACATGGGACATAAAACAACCAATTTAGGGAAACTTAGGTTGGTGTTTATTTGTAGGCAATTTGGTTGTTATGCAAAGTGATTGAAGGCCTTTGGAATTAGTGTGACATACCAGAATGCAGTTCTTAAGCTGAAGAGATATTTGCATTCTCTGAGTGGATGATCTCCTAATGTAAATAGTTTGATGTTGCGACTTAATTTTGTGGGATTTTCGACTAGATTATCAGCAGGACTATAGTATTAGGAATGGTCCTCTTTTTTGTTTGTTTTTTTCCTCTCCACAGTCCATTTTCTCTCCCTTCTCCACACTGATTCCTTCCTGGGTTTTTGAATCTGCAGCAGTCAACATGTAGAGAATAAGGTAACTGACAGAATCTAAAATTCTAAGACCCCAGAGTGGAATTACATGGATTAGTGTGCATCCTTGCCACTTCCCTAGCCATATTCTACTACTTCTTAAATGACAGGTGGTGTCGAGTTAATCTAGCAATTTTTAAGAATTCGGTGGTGATGTATGCTTGTCATGTAGGAGGACAGCTTTTGTGGCCAGAAATTCACAGAATGTCTAAGTATTATAATACTGAATGATGACTTGGTGAACCTAGTTATAAATGTTGTTACAACCTTGAAAATGCTTGGAAATGATTGTTTCCACATTTCCATACACACTTACTGAGTGCCTACACTCTGCTGCACATTGTGTAAGATACTGGAGGTGCACAGATGTGAAAGAACTGCTTCCTGCACTGAATGAACGCACATTTAGTGATTTAGAGGGAGAGCGAATTGAGTATGGCCTGATGGGCCATGATAGCATAAGGTTATGGAACTAGTGAAGGGCATGGACTATTTTGTTGTCCTAGGATAATTATATTGCTATTTAGAACAGTGCTTCTTAGAAAGTAACTCAATGCATATGTCTAATAGCTCTAAAACATTACCCTCTAGAAGAGTGTTTTCAAGGTTTAGCTGCGGAAAAGGTGTAATATATTAAACATGTAGATTTTCAGGAATGACACCAGCTATAGAATCAGAATCTTTGGATGATGGTGGGATTGGAGGGGTTTTCATGAGGTCCAGGTTTGTTCAACAAGTTCAACACGTAATTCATTGCAGGTGGCAAAACATAGCGCTGCAAATTATATTCACTTGGACAACCTTTTATTTTGCTCTGTAGACCCAAAAGAGGGTATGATAATCGTTGTGTATTATTTATTTTCATACTGCTAAAAGGAGTTTTGTTCTCACCAGATGATATCTCCCTTACCCTGCCTTCTGTATTTCAAGGGTCTGCCAATTTATTTGGAACTAATTACATCTCTGAAGATTAGATTTGAAGCTTTGTGGTTAATTTTGAAGTATTTCATGAATATGGCAGATCAGGTTGAAATCTGTAGGACACACTCCAGAAGCTATGAGGTGAAAGTTTTATTTTTCACTTGGCCACAGATCGAAAAATAAATGATGACTGACTTGATTTCAGCAAGTTTTATTTATATATTTTGCATATATTACACTCCCTTAAAGCTTAGGCTAGAAAGAGAAATCGTATTATGAGATTTTTATTTCCCATAATCTGGCATGAAATCAATTGTAAGAAAATGATAGCTATCAAAAAGTTAATCTGTATCCTTACATTATACCTTGTACATTATAAGATTTATCTGTAATGTGGCTGCAAAAATTTTTTAGGCAAGCATAGGTAAAACATAAAAACAGTGTTTAGTCATCTTTATAAGGGTGGGCTTGCTAACCTATAGCACAGTAGTGAGAGGGGATCAACATGTCTTCGGTTAAGTTGCCTTGCTTAAATGATGATTTAGAATCTTTCAAATTGCATCATGAGTGCCTGTGAAGAAAGATTGATGGTCTCTTGATGGAGTGAAGGAATAGTTAGGTTTGTATTAAGAAATAATACCTATTCTATATTCTGTTAGTAAATATGCAATTGATGTATAAAATTTTGATGCTGAAAAAAATCGTAGAAATGGCTCCAGCTTAGTTTCCCTGAGGGGTTTTGTCCTCCTCCAGATATTATCTTAACTTTCCAAAACCTTCAGCAAATAATTTCTCATACACCATTGATTGTAATTTGTTTGTTCAATCCAAACCTTGAAAGGGTGATGGGTTTCTTCTTAGATAAATCATTCCTCATGAAACTTGTGGAATTTCTCTTTGCATGTAGCCTATTAGCAAGGAGAATCAACAATATCAATATCAGATGATATTTACATAGTTTTTAAAAATACACTTCCAACCAACGCCTAAGGTTATAGATCAGTTTATTATGGTGATTGCTCTGTGCAGGGAAATTGGTCAGAAGAGGTGAATAAGGTGAACTTCAAGGTGATTTGTAATACTTTTTTTTCTTACATAAACAGTTATAAAGCAAATATAAAGATCAAGGTGAATTCTGGGGTGGTAGGTTCAATACTGTTTGTTTCTGTGCTTTTCAGTATTTTTAGCCTCTCCGATACCCTCCACCACCGCCCCCCGCCAGGCCAAAAAAAAAAAAAAAAAAAAAAAAAGAGACCTGTAGCTACATCTTGTCATTGGCTAATGATACTATTTTTAGAATCCTTCCTGTTCTTTGAGATATTTGCATCATGATAGAAGCAGTACTTTAAAATTGTATTCTCCATGTGGCAGAGGCCACTGAAATAAAGTAAAACGAATAAAGCATGTATAGTTTAACTATTGAGAAAGCATCTGTAAAACGCTGACCACATGATATTATGTGTGAGTGCATATGATGTGTATGGTATATGAATATAAGGTCCCTTTAGAAGCATAGTTGATAAAACTTTGTCTTATATTTTTTATTCTGTAAACTTGCATATAATGAGCCTTAGTAAATGTTTATTGAATAGAAGTAAACACACTAGGCTTCTTGTCCTAGAAATAACTTTTCCTCGTAGTCAGGGTATTTATCTAGTTGCTACAATTATCAAGTGTTGAAATGTGCCAAAGTTAACTCATCTTGGTTAGTCTGTTTACATTTTATAACTTTTAATCCTCAAATCCCAGTTTCCAGCCTGGCTTCTTTAGCTAACAGAACCTTTTCAAAGCACTAATAATATTTCTTTATAGAAACATTTTTTACAATCTGTAAGTATGGCACATGTGGTTTAAACATACAGAGCAATTTCTCTACACATTAAGATTTTCATAGTAAAATCCTTGTTCACTAGGATATAATAAATTGTTTAGAAGCCTTTGGTAGAATTCTGCTGAACATACATGTTTATATGAATTTAAACTGCATTGTTTCCCATTATCTGGTTAAGGTTATTGGAAAAAGAACATTTTACCTTTGTGATGGACTATTATACTAAATATTCATGGAAGTATTATGCTCTTATGTCTGTTGAGGTCTTCAAGACTTCCTATCAGCATAAGAAATGCTGAAGAAATGTCACACCTTGCCTATACTATACCCTTCCCCGCCCTTCAGAAAAAATAAGGTGTCATAGGCAGAACACAATGATCTTCTCTGCTTTCTTATTCTATTTGTGGTAAAAATAAAATAAAATTGAACTTATTTTACTGAACTGAACTGTTGTATTCCCTGAATTGCATATGCTTTTGGTTACCCTATGGTTTTATAGACCAGAGCTTTCCTGCAGGGTAAAATGCAGTGAAAACTTAAGGACTACTAAGATTTTTTTCATTTATTTCGCTCATATTTACGTGTTGAAGAGGTCATTGGTGATTATAGTTCTGACATAGCCTATTCTGTGGGTTCATGTTTGTCAGGTTCTGAGTTTGTATTATGCTAGATATATAGAATGCCAAGTAGAAAATGTAAGGTTAAAAAAATCCTAGATGCAAAATTGTTAGCTTTATTACCTAAAATTTTCTTGTTAGTGAAAAGCAGCACCAGAATTGGAAACCAGATCTGTCTGATTTACAAGTGCATGTTCATTATACCATAGATCCAAAGTAATTGATTGTATCTGTAGGCTTTTCTTTCAAACACTGAAGTCTGTTCATTCACCTAAAGTCTGCTGTTTTCAGTAGGTATTGTTAGAAAATTCAAATGATTATCCTGATCCTTTTGATATGCTAAGAACCTTTTGATGAAAATAGTAGGTGAAGCTCCTAGAATGCTAATTGAATTGTCAACATAGGTATAATACAAGAATTTGCTAATCTTTATTGGGTGTTAACTGTTTGAAGAGTAATCATATAATACATGCATATTTTATTTGGATTAGCTGTTGTAGGTCTCTATTACCTTTTATTAAAAAGGAAAATCTTGACTTACATTAGCTGAAGAAATTGTTTTGAAATTTAGTGATATTTGTTTAAATGGTGTCTGTAAGTCAAATCTTTGTATATAAACAAGAGTACCAACATTATGGGAGTGTAACTGAACTGTTATATGATCCCTGATGGTTTCTTTTTAAAGCTATCAAAAGAAAATTTCTCATAATTTCAGAAAGCAAGTTTTATCTTTAACTTGCAATAAATTTGCAATCTAGGAAGCAAGTTACTTACATGTTTGGAAAATAGTCTATTTTTTTGGAAAAATATATGTGGATATTGATTAGGATAGTAGAATTATATCTTTATATACTGTATAATACTGCTTTTATAGAAGTTTATATCCCCTGACAGAATTCAACACTAATGGAAAAGATGAAGATATGACAGAAAGTAAAGGTTGAGAATGAATAGACCTTCAAGGGAGCTGATCTTTCTCTGATCTGATAAAACCTCTTCATTCTCTATCCTTCTCCCTGCAGACCACTGCATAGCAAAAGCGTTCTTACTGATTAGCAATAATCTCCCAGGATTTGAGGACAAGACCTGTAAAGATGGTTCCCAACTAAAATGTGATTTTTGTTGTTGCTGCTGGCTTTGTTTTTCATTTTTTAGTAATTTCTAAAACTTTGCTGGGGATTTTTTTATTAACCTGAAATTGAATTCTACTAGTGTTTTGATTTTGATACTACTCTGTCTTCATATATACTGTGATGAGTTTTATGGGAATCTAAAGAATGGTCTTGTGGAAGGAGCATAAGCTTTGGAGTCAGAAAGTCTGGGGTCAAGTCTATTTTGTTATAGTTGTAAGTCCTTAAAATCTTTACAGTGATTTTCTATTTTAAATGTTCAAACCAATAGGTAGGTAGGGATGTATACATTCTTAACACATCTATTACTTTGCATAAATACTTATTTGATATCCAAAGGATTTTCATATATACATGTGGTATCTCATTTACAATAAAGCCATTTAATAAACCTTGCTGAATATCTTAATATTAGCAGAATTAATCTTCAAATTTTTCTCATAGGTATTCATTGTAATCCAGGATTTTTATTTCTGTGTGGTGCTTAGTCTGGTTTTAAGGTCTTATACTATATTATGCTGTGCCATAAATCAGAAAAATGTTCTTTTTTTTTTCTGAAGTAAGTTATTGTTACAGGATATACTTATATAGCCAACTATGGAAACAGGGATGTTCTACTGAGCAGAGATACTCACATTTTTTATTGGGTATTTTGTGTCTCTTTTTAATTTTTTTTTTTTTTTTTTTTGAGACAGGGTCTTGCACTATAGCTCAGGCTGCAGTGGAGTGGTACCATCATAGATCACTGTAACTTTGAACTCCTGGATCCAAGTGACCCTCCTGCCTCAGCCCCCTGAGTAGCTGGGATGATAGGCACATGCCACCATGCCTGGCTAATTGTGTTATTTTTTTAGAGACAGGATCTCACTATGCTGCCCAGGCTGGTCTTGAACTCCTGGCCTCAAGAGATTTACCCGCCTCCCCTTCCCAAAGTATTGGGATTACAGGCATGAACCATGCGCCTGGCCTTTGACAGCCTTAACACAATTCACCGGTGCCATTTAATGGTAGCTCATTAGCTTTAAAAATAAAATGTCACTTGACCAAAACAGAAGTGAATTAAAGGCTTAAAGTGTCTAGAAGACATGTCAGTTTTCTATAAGTAATGACTGGCTGGTTTTTTGCTGCAAGAAATAGCACCACCCAGTGACTGTTGACTCTAGTCCCAGATAGACTAAGTATCTAAAGTTTAGTATGATATGCTTTGTCATGAAATTTGCTAGGTAAAAATATTTATTAATTTCTTCATGAACAAAGAAATTAACAGGAGTAGAGTTTTCATGATTATGTATTTCTAAAATTCCAACCTGGGGATATGAAATTTAGCAACTTTCAAGCTTCACAGCAGCCTTTTAAAATATATAACTTCTTTGCTATACATAACTTCATGCCTTTATTTTTCTAAAAACTTTTTCAGAGTCTTGCAATACGGGGCATTTACTTTATAAAATAAAATTAGTGTTCAAAATACATATAAATAAAGCTGATTTGGACTCTCTTCCTCCTAGGGAATTGTGTTATAGTTTGTTGCCACTGTTATTCTGTTTCTCTGGAAATAGTTAACTGTGATGATTACTGTCACTATAACTTACTAAATATGGATTATGTTCATGTCATAAGCCACGTGATTCTGGGTCAGATCAGTTGAATTGCACTTTCTTATGCACTCCGAAGGAGGAAAGATCTGGTAGAGTTATAGCTGGTACCTTGGAAACTCCATAGCCCTGTGGGTGAATGCTCACTGGTGTGTTTTGTTTGCTGAAACAGCATCCTCCTGTGTATTCTGAAGAAAAATCTTAATATTCTTCTTTAAGACACAAAGACATTTTAGAGTTCTAATGTTTCTTAATCTAAAAAAGTTTAGTATTTTATGCAGAATTTTAAGTTCCAGAATTTTTTTTTTTTGCCCATACATGTAAAAGTTTGGTTATTATTATTACACTACTTTTTTTTTAAATGGGGGAAGATTTACATTGCAAATTTTGTCAAGGGCATGTCTTTGGCCAGGCAGGATGGCTTATGCCTGTAATACCAGCACTTTGGGAGGCTGAGATAGGAGGATAATTTGAGGCTAGGAGTTTGAGACCCCATCTTTACCAAAAAAAAAAAAAAAAAAAAAAAAAAAAAGCCGGGTTTCTTGATGCACACCTGTAGTCCCAGCTTCTTAGGAGGCTGAAGTGGGAGGATCACTTGAGCCCAGGAGGTCAAGGCTGCAGGGCTGCAGTGAGCTATGATTGCACCACTGTACTCCAGCCTGGGAGACAGAGTGAAACCCTATATCAAAACAAAGAAAAAAAGAAAAAGCCTTCATGCTTATTTTGTCATTCTGTCTTCTCTTTCCTTATCTTCCCATACTGAAGTGTTTCTATAAAAGAGTTGCTTCCATTTCCATTCCTTTTGCCATTTTATTCATGTTTTGCTTCATTTTTCATTTGAAGTTGAGTTTCTAAAAGTATTATGATGCAGTGTTCCTGAAATGTATATGCTTGTCTTTTGGCTTTGCTGTTTAGTTTTTTGTTTTCGTAGGGAGAGGGAGCCGCCTTTTGGTTACTCTATGTGGTACAATTTCTAACATTTCCTAGCTTCTTATATACTCCATTTCTGCCTAGTAGTGAAAAACAAAACCATTGTCCTTTTGGCACAGTATGATAGATTTTCACGTAAATTTAGCTTTGAGACTCTTAAATTGAGATCTCCCGCTAGGCAATATTACAGAGTCACTGATAAAACCTATGCAACAGCTTAGAAAAATGAATAGATTATAATAAATCACAGGGATAGAAGCCAATACATTAATATAAAAACTGGTCTAGAAGGATGTTTATCCAGTGTAGACTGGACCTCCACAGGAAGAACTTATGCTGAGGAATAGTTCATAGATCACAAACAGCATGAATCAATAAATGACTCTGAGATTTGTAATTTTTTAAACCTAACCTGATAATTTCTATACCTTAGTAAGTGAGTTTAGTATATTTATTATATTTACTTTTCTGTTTGCTCAGTTTTATCACTATCTTCTAGCTGCATAAGGCAAACCACAAATAAACTCAACACTGCACTATTTTCTCAAGGGGATCCAGGGAGAAAACAGAACGATTACTCTTTGAAGTTGATAGCTGAAATATATATTGTTTACTCTGTGCCAGGCACTGTTCTAAGCACTTTGTAATTCATTTAGTCCTTCCAATAAGCCATGAGGCAGGCTTTCACATTATTCACATGAGAGAATGGGAGAAGAGTCTTAACCTTTCCCAAGGTTGCACAGCTAGTAGTTTGCAAGGGCTGGTATTCAAATCTGGGCAGTCGGGTCCCCAACTCTGTGTTCCTAACCATTAAATGTCACTGTCTTATGAAAGCCTATCACATGGAGAACATCCTAGTGAAGTTGAAAAATACAAAGAGAAAAGTCTAAAAGCTACTGGAGTAGGGGAAAAAAAGTTTATAAAAAGTGATTGGCAGGCTGACACTAGCAGTGTCATCTCCCACTGAACTTAATGGAATAGCATTTCGAAAGTGCTATAGGAAAAAAATTGGCTTATAATTCTTAACTACTTTAGCATACACGATTGAAGGTGAAATAAAGCAATTTTCAGATGCACAAATCCTCTATCAAAGATTATCACTGAAAGAACTACTAAAGATGTACTTCATCAAAGGCGAAGTTATTTCAGCTTTTGTGGCTTTTGGTAAAAACTCAATATGCATTTAAGAAGGTGCCTAGTAGAATGTTTAGTGCATATTAATCTCTCAATGTCATTTTTTAAGAGAAATGTATGCTCCAAAGGTATTTACTAAAAATAAGATTCTATGAAAATTAATATACTCAGGTTTTTTTTCTAAAAACTGAAGTATTAGTCATTGAAAGAGAGCACTCATAGAGGACACTATAGCTGATGATGGCAGAGGTAACAAACTTAATGGTATTCAAGAATAGTATATTTATATTGCTGAAGAGTAAGTATACATACATCAACTTTAGTAGGTTAGATTACTAAATGATTTAGAATTTATGAATCATAAATAAGGATCATCTTCTGCTTTTTATGTCCTCAGAATTGATTAGAAAGCCCATGCATTTTATATAACAATTCCATATTATGTGGTCATTAGAATTCTAAGATTTATTGTTTGTTTTTCAGCGCCTGGCATTGGAAGCGGAGAAAGTTCAAGCAGCTCACCAGTGGAGGGAAGATTTTGCAGTAAGAACCCCTTTTAACTACTTGATTTAAGTAGCTTGACATATTGTGTATGGATAATTATGTTCATATTAAAATATATTTTAATGATGGAATCTTATGATGTTGTGGGATTAGAAATAACCATACTTGTTGCTTTTTAAAGAAATTGCTTTTGGATAATCAGGGCCAATTAAGTTAGCCAAAATGTACTTTCTTATGTTCCATATTACCAAAAACAACAACAACAACAAAAACCTTTAAAACCCTTGAAATGTTCTCCCATAATTAAAGGTACATTATTTATAAAATACATTAAAAATAGCATTAAATTTTAATATCTGAATATTTTTTGTTGATATTATGAATATACAAGTTGGAAAAAGTTGCTTTTAACTACTTTGAGTTTGTAAGAAGCAGTATACATATTATAATCACCTTGATGGTGGGCAATATGATGAAAGTGAGAATGAGTATATTCAACTTCTTAAAATTTAATTTGCTTCACTTTAGCTAGAAGTAATCTCTCTTCTACTCTGGCTTACTTTGAGAAATGTCAGCTGACATTAGCAGTTGCTTGTTTTTTTTTTTTTTCTTAATAAACTTGTTTTATGAACTAAGAGTTACTAGTTTATAGAAATAGCAGAAATTCTCCTTGTGATAAGGTCTGCATATCCTCTTATAGCCAAGGGGCACAGTAAAAAAAAAAAAAATATTTCCTTAATAATCAGAAAGTACTTCTGTTACATACTTGAGTGATTATAGTTGTAGTGAAAGAAAATCTTTATAGTTTCTGATCACAGAAAACTTACAGACAACTCATTTTGGGGATATAACGAACTGCCCTCTACCTTCCCAAATTTAAAATAGATTTAGAATGTGAGCAACAGCTTAATTGTACTCTTTGCAAAGCAGAAGTCTCAAATTTGAAGGTATGTAGTTGTGCTTCAGTAGACACTAAACTGAGGTTTAGGAATTAGCACTTCTTTGTGTCTGTATGTTGAATATCAAAGGAAAATGCACTAAATGATATTTAGTTCACTTATTAGTGAATTTTTAATTCACTTATATAATAGTCTTCCATTCTTGATACTTGTGATATTATCTTTACTGTTTATCACTAATTTATATATTTTAAACAGTCTACTAATGAGAGACTCTATTTGACAACTGCCAGTTTGTTTGATTCTCTACTAAACTGATCATATCACTTAACTTGATTGGTATTCATATTATGTAGGTATTGGCTTTGTCTACAACCTTTATCATACACAGGTTAATAAAGATCAATTTGCCATCCATGATATATTAAGGAAAAAAATCAATGATTAAGCTAAAAACATAAGCTCCTAGAGCATCGAGCAAACTGTAAGCTCATCTAGTGAATGAAGAGGCTTACAATATACTTAGTTGCTTTTAGATAAAAACGATTTTTTTTTGTTTTTGCAAATAGGCAAAAAGCAGCAAAACAAATCTAGCTAAATATATGTTTGATTAACAACATTAAGTATAAATTACTCTTCCCTTATCTCCCACAACATAAAGCGTGCATGGTAAAAGCAGCGTAAAGTCATAATAGATGTATGGCTAGATCATGTATTCTGCCTAGCATAGATATAATACCCTTGGTGCTGTTTAATTTGAATCTTCAGTAATTCGGAGAACTCAAAACGGACACACAAAATCAGCCTCTGAAATATATAGATTATACATTCCCTGTTCAAAACACCCTTTTTCTTTGCATTAAAGTCATTTGGTAGTATTTTAAGTAGTCATTTATTAGTTGTATGTTGTTTTCACTTTTCTAAGGAGCAATAATGTGGAAAAAAAAAACTTGGCAAGTAGGGTTGTAGTAATGCCTATATCATTGTTGTTTGATTTAACTGTTATTTATTAATTTCTAGACATAAGGTTTCATTTCCTAGATATATTGTGAACTCTTTAATATTGGGCTCATTAACGCTAACGTTTGGCAATGATTTTGTTTTCCATATTGAGGTAATGGGTGACCACAACACAAACATAACACAAAAACCCTCAGTTCAAGTTCGCTATTACCATATTTTATTGAATGTAAATCATCAATTGTAAGGCACTCAGTCATTCTATTTATTTTACTTATTTCTAAGAAAAAGCCACTTGGCCAGGCATGGTGGCTGACACCTGTAATCCCAGCACTTTGGGAGGCTAAGGTGGGTGGATTACTTGAGGCCAGAAGTTCGAAACTAGCCTTGTCAACATGGAGAAACCCTATCTTCACTAAAAGTACAAAAATTAGCTGTGCGTGGTGGTGCGTGCCTGTAATCCCAGCTACTTGGTAGGCTGAGGCAGGAGAATCACTTGAACCTGGGGGGTGGAGGGTGCAGTGAGCCAAGATCATGCCACTGCACCACTCCAGCCCGGGCAACAGAGAGAGACCCCATCGCCCCCCAGCCCCCACCAAAAAAGCCACTTAAATTATGATGCATCCGCAATTGTATGCTATATTCTTAGAGATGTCAAAAAGTGAAAAAAATTATCTTGAAATGTAACCCCTATTTTCTACTTTTTCAGTGCCTATATCCGAGTAGCAGTACTGCTAAAGAACATTGTGTGAGAGGACAAATCAGTCCCACAATAATATAAAAGCCATGACTAAATCTTCTGTGGTGAAATAGAAAATGAATTGTTTGCCCAGTAAGTATTAGGAATTCTTAGCAAATAGTGGTCACCATGTGGGAGAACTCTTGAACAAATTCTGTTCCTAATTTCCCCCTTGGTTACCTCACAATTTATTTAGGGCCTATCAATATACTGATTGACATCAAAAGAGATTGTTAAAGGGAAAACAAGCTAGACCACTTAGAGTCCTGTCAACTCATTTCCTGAGCATCCTTCCTGAAGGACCGTGAATGATGTTGACAGGACACACGTCTGTCACAGTTTGCACATTGAGAATTGCTATTTCCCATATCTTACCTTGGCAGCCATACATAGGTTTTATGATAGCCCTTCCCTTTGAAATGCCACAGAGTGATAGAAGGTTTAGATAGTGGTCATTTTTGTGCTTGGAGAATAGAACCTCGATGAAGACTATCTAATCTTAAGACTCAAATAAGTAAAAAGTACAAAAATAATACATTCCTCTCAGCTTTTTTTTTGTTCCTAATAAACTAGATGGTGCTTTAGTGCACAGATACAGCAAGGTTAAATAAATCCTTCAAGACCAGAGCAGAATACAGTTCAAATTCATGGTTGGAACTTAGAAATCATTAACATTAAATCTCTTGTTTTGTGAAAGCACACAAAACAATTGTAAATTTTCTCAATATTTTAACCAAACATTTAAAAATGGTTAATTTGAAGATAAATTTTATCATCTTTCAAAAGGTCCTTCTTTTAAACTTTATAATTCTTTTATCTTTTAAGGTATTTAACAATGTGCATCGGTGCAATATTTCTTTAATGCCATCCTTTAATAATTTAACACTAAGATGATTTAGAAGGCAGACATAATTTCCTAAAAGGTACATTAACATTTCAAAGAGCAATGTAATATTCTGATTCTTCCCTCAAGTGTAAGTAGGCAAGTTTCATTAATATTACTTAGGCAAAATGTTGATTAACATTCCCTGCTGTGTAATGTAGAGACATCTCATGAACAACAAGAACAAAAGGCAAAGCACTAATATGCTGGCAACAACAAAGGGCTCATGCAACTCACACTCTCTCTCAGCTCCATTCAATTCCCAACTGGATATGCAATTGAGGGAACAAAGGGCGTACACTCTAAATGGATTAAGATTTATGTGGTCATGCATTTACAAGTTCAAACTAATATTTGTAAATAAGCTATGTATACCAGCTGCCTTCTAGGTCTCCATACAACTTACGGGTGTTAAAGGTGACATTTCATGTCACTTATGATGGACAAATTATTCTATTAAGAGCAGGTGGGAGAAGCAAAAAAGAGCTTGGAAAGCTAATTGTTCCGCATGAAATAATTGCTATTTCTACCAAACAGATCTTTTCCAATTGCATTTCAAATCTCATTTGATTGCATTGCAATGGTTGGTTAACTAAAGCAATTTTGTTTCCAAGGAAGCTTGCAATATTAATTGTACTTACACATGTATAAACATAAGGGGTGTCTAATTTGTATTTTAATAAGTAGGATCTTTATGTATGGCTTATTAGCACCAGCTTGTTACTGTGCAGGCAGAGTACAGACGTCTAGAAATTGGCCGGTAAATAAAACATTTGAAGAGTCCCTTTTAGCTTCAGCTTCACAAAGTAAATTAGAAGGTGAAAATGTTTCTAGTGAAGTTGTATGTTAGTGAGTGTCCGTCAGGCTAATTTAGTTCTCCAGTTATAGCTTTAATTTTATAATATTAAAATTACTTTGCCAAATCATATTTTGAAATGTTGATATTTTAAATTTTGTGTTTATGCGAGTTAAACTAATAGGCACCGGCATTATGTATTTAATCATTTCATCTATCCTTATTCATTTCATGAAACTGCATCGTTTTTATTGATTGTAGCAGAAACACTTTTGAATATGTGGAATGGGAAAACACACTGTATTTGTTTTACTTAGAATCGAAGACACACAGTCACTTGGTATGAGGTCTTGGATATTGAAAGAACTGACTTTTAGGGATAAAAAGTGAGGGCGTAGCATTGTCTTAATGAATAAATAAGTGAATTTTAATAGATCACCAAAATGATTTTAGACTCTGGCTTTATTTAGTCTTTCTTAGTTTCCACCTTTGGTTGAAACACTCTTGAAATCAAGAGCCTGCATATTTTAATGTTTTTGCAACATTTCTGCTATGTAGGGAAACAATTTTTTGTTACGGCTTTTTAAGTCTTGAGACTTTATCTTCATCATAAAGATAGATTAAAAGCCATAATGCAAAACTCATTTACCCCCAAATTCTGGAAAACCAATGTAATGTAAAGGAGTCAGGCGTATTTGTGTGCCTTACTGTTTTTGTTCATGCATACATATAAATGCCATGGTAAGAGTATTACAACACCAGCGTAAAAAATATTAACCATGGGCTTTAAATTGTTAGGTTATCACCCAGCATAACTATCTCTTTTTTTTTATATTGAAAAGAAGCAAAATATTTAATCATTAATTACCTAGGCAAAAACACTGGTTTCACAGTTAACAATTTTTAATATTTTCTAATGATTTTACTGACCTCACTTTCCATTTCTATTAAAGCCAAAATGACAATAGTACGTGGTAGTACAGTGGAAGCCCCTGCAGTCAAGCATCATGATGATATGTCCTGTGATAATGCACATGTACATGTAAATGAGGCTGGGTAAATTTCCTTCTTTCTCTTCCTTCCCTCTCCTCTCAGGGAAGGAGGGAAAAATTAAAAGAGGACAAACACCCTTGGCTTAGGAAATGGGGAGGTAGAAGGTGGTTCTCTATATTTTCAGGACCAATCCGCTGCTTCAGTATCCTGGGATTGAGATGATGAAAATAGTGCTAAATTATTGGGAGATTCCTGGGATTGCTGCCAATGTTCTAAAAATTTCAGCCATGCAGAGCTGAATCATCCTCATTGATTGATGTTTAGACTGGAGTAGATTACTGCCACCAGCTGGTACCAAATTGCAGCTGTCAAAAGAGGGTTTTTGAACTTCGATTTCATTAGCCTCTCTGTAACTTGAGCTACATTTTATTAAAATTGTTGTATACTGCTTATTTGCACTAAAATGGGAGTGTACTGTATTTCTGAACTGCAAAATAAAAAAATAAGAAAAAAAAGCATTACAAATTACTGCAATTTTCATTTAATGCATAATCTAAGAAGATTTACTCCATATACGTATTTCCATCCATTTCGTATCCTTGTTCAAAAATCTTCAGTGACTCTCCATTTATTAATAGTGTATATTTAGGGTATACTAAGCCCTTTATGACCTGGCCCCATCTAGCCTTTCCTAAATTTTGTATTGCATAATCTCTCCAGCAGCTATTACTCCTGTCCTGAAATTCTAAGCTCAAAGCAGAGTAAATTACTGGACATTTCCCTAGAACAATATTCTTTTCTTCACTTTCAGACCTTTTGATAATCTCTGCCTAGAAATCTCTTCTTTCTCCAATTTCTTCATATTTTTGATCAACCAATGTTAGATTTCTTGTCTAACAATGTTCTTTCTGTTTTATATGCTCCCCAATGCCCAATATATGTTTAATTCAAGTATAGCTCACTGTATAGTTTTCCTTTCTTCACTTTTAACTGCTAAAATATAAACTTCTTGGGGATAAAACTGTGGCTAATGTATTACTAAGAAAACCATGGTCTAGTCCAATATATGCCAGAGTAGCCTATATACGATTTTTTTATTCAAAAATAATTACTTGTAGTATTAGGATATCTGTTTTTGCTTGTAAGCATTATTGTCAATATTACTGTGGAGATAATGAAAATTTGAACTGCACTTTTACATGTCTGAATATATTTGTACGCAGCTTTGGTATAGTCATGGCGCCTCAGTCTTGGAGTTGTGCAAATCTACTTCAGATTTTAGCTCTGCCAACAACTTGCTGTGCACTTTTATCAAAATAGCCTATTTGAATATTAATTTTTTTAATCTAAAAACACTTGGCTCTGTGATCTCCAGCAGCATAATTATTACTGCAAGATGCTTGATAATTGTCTTTCTCTGCTTCTGTGAGTACTATCTCTCTTCCAAGGAAGATATTTCTAGAAACCCCAGGGTTTGTCTCAGGTTTTCACAAGCAAGTTGGCACAGTCTCTTGATGGATATTTGCCTAGTCTAGTGAGCATCTGCCAGCTCCTATTACTGTTGTGCTATGTTTGCCATTGCAACATCCAAAACTGTGAAGTCTTTGAGCTGGATTCAATGTGCTGTATGCAAAAATGGGGTGAATGCCCCTATTTCCAACCCAAAAGCTTTTTAATAAGAGACCTGAAGCTCTTTCTCATACTACCTGTGTCACAAAGTTCTGAAGAAAACGGCTCATTCAGCATTTATTTAATCATTCTCTCTCTAAAGGCAGAAACACCTTTCTTTGTGTGTCTTTATTTCTTACTTTACCCTCATCTTCTCAATGTCCCTATGCATTCTTGTCCATATATTTCTCCTTCTTTAGGAAACAATAATCAGATGACCTCCAGGAACTGAATGCATGAAAAGAGATTCCTGATAACTTGCCATCTCCAAACATATATTGTTATCATTCAGGTTTATCCTAGAGGGGACCTATTGCTATATACTTTCATGTCTCCAAAAAGTTGTGTTTAAATTAAATGAGATAATTTATATAAATATGCCTAAAATTTTGGCAAGTCTTTAAAAATGATAATTTTAATATATAGGACTATCTCCTTTCAGCTGTATTTCTTCAAAGAAGTTGGAAAATGTGGAGACTAATATATATTTCCATTTATTGTCAATCCTTCAGAACAGAACCCTAGGGAAATCACTGTATTCCCAGAGATAATTTTTGTATGAAGAATAACATCAGATGCTGGAATAATTTCAATTTAGTGGCGTTATAGATATATTAATGGCTTTGTTAATATTACTGTGGGAAAGAGAAAATGTTCCTTCAGGACTTGAAGGCCTGGCCTGAGAGTTTTCTTTCTAAAGGATTGACACTACAGTGAAAATTGAAGCTTTAAAATAAGGAAGCAAAGTATAAGGCACAGATGATTAACATAGGCATGGGGTGCAGTCACTAGTGGAATACGTTTTGACATTGGGAGCTACCCAGGAAAGCTGACCCCGGGGACTGAGGGCTTAGTAGACTGGTTTCAATGGAGAGATAATATTTGTCCAGAGTACTGAAAAGCGTCTGGATTGGGGTTGAGAGAGTGGATATTGCAACCAGAAGCTTAGTCAGAAAAGATGTCTCTAAGTAGAAAGAAGATGCTTTTGAGAGGTCTGTTATTTAAATTTAAAGTCTCTCAAAAAAGAAAAAATCCTAAAGAATATTCATCTACATTTTTCTTCAAGTTCTTAAGAAGTTTGTAGCTGGATGTTAGTACTGGATTTGTTTACATATTAAAGAAATGCTATAGGAATTGAAAGGAATGACCAGCTTTCCCCTGCTGTGCAAAATGACCTCCTCCTTTAAAGCTCATGCCTTCTGTGGATAGTCTCATCAACTTCCAACCTTCCAAACCAGCCTAGCCGTGGATTTCTTTCTTATGCTATCTTCTCTTTCTTTAATCAAAAAGTTTTTTCACTTCATCTTTTCATCCACATACATACTAGCTCTAGTATCTTCCAGCGTTAAAAAGAAAAAAAAAATCTATTACCCCTTCTAGCTCTGCCACATTTCTTTGTTGTTTTATACTGCAAACCTCCAAAAGTTATATGGACC
Organism: Pongo abelii; assembly: GCF_028885655.2. Taxonomy (NCBI): domain Eukaryota; kingdom Metazoa; phylum Chordata; class Mammalia; order Primates; family Hominidae; genus Pongo; species Pongo abelii. The sequence continues at coordinate 94,369,864 of NC_071991.2, forward strand.
TCTGCAGTTTTCACATTTTCACCTTTACTCACTGGCCAGCCCACTCCAATCTGACTTTAAATTTCATCTATGGTGAAGCTCTTCTTTGTAGTTAACAACTACCTCTGTGTCATCAAATTGAATGAGCATGTTCTATTTATCTTCACACTTCAAGTTTTTTCATCATTTTAGTGCACCACTTACTATATTTCCTTTCTTCAAACACTTCTCGTAGTTATCAGGAAACCCCACTTTCCCTGATTTCCTACTTTTCACTACCCATTCCTTTTCAGTCTTTATTGGTACCTTTTCCTTTGCAGTACCTCTGTGTCTTTAATATTGTCTAAATTTAGGGCACAATCTTTGCCCTCTCATCTTTAATGCCCATATTCCTCCAAGGACACTTGATCCATATTGGTGGATTTACGTACAATTACACCCAAACCTCTTTTCTGAGCTCTAGGCTCATTTATCCAATGACATGCTTGCTGTTTTCATTTACCTGTCTCACTGGCATGTCAAGACTAACATTCGCAAGTGAACTATAATTTCTATTACTTTTCTCCATCAGTATCCTGATCTTCTGTTAAGTTTTGCATCTCAAAGGATCACTTTCTCCTCCAGTTAATATCACTCAAATTCAGGAGTAATCTTAATTCCTCTCTCTGCCATAACTCCACATGTAGTTCATCTGCAAATTTTGTCAATTCCAGCTCTAAAATTTATCAAGCAAGAATTCATTTCTCTTCATCTCCACTAACACCATTTTTTCCCCAAAAACATTCATATCCTGCAGGCAGAATGATCTTGAGATTATTAATCGAATTATGAATCAGAATCCACTCCACTATTCTTTGGTATCCATAAAATTGTTTTATAGAATTCTAATAATGAGGTTCAGTACATGCTACCCCAAAATATTTTAAGCAGAAGGAATCGAAGAAAACCATGGGGGCAGAGAGGTCTCTTTGACCTTCCCTCACATCTTTCTTTCCTGAAGCAGCTGCTATAAAGAGACATGCACACGTATGTTTATTGAGGCACTATTCACAATAGCAAAGACTTGTAAGCAACCCAAATGTCCAACAATGATAGTCTAGATTAAGAAAATGTGGCACATATACACCATGGAATACTATGCAGCCATAAAAAATGATGAGTTCATGTCCTTTGTAGGGACATGGATGAAGCTGGAAACCATCATTCTCAGCAAACTATTGCAAGGACAAAAAACCAAACACCGAATGTTCTCACTCATAGGTGGGAATTGAACAACGAGAACACATGGACACAGGAAGGGGAACATCACACACCAGGGCCTGTTGTGGGGCGGGGGGAGGGGGAGGGGGGAGGGATAGCATTAGGAGATATACCTAATGCTAAATGACGAGTTAAATGGTGCAGCACACCAACATGGCACATGTATACATATGTAACAAACCTGTATGTTGTGCACACGTACCCTAAAACTTAAAGTATAATAATAATTTTTTTAAAAACCCCAGAGAAAGGAAGGAAAGGAACATCCTCATCTCTGAAGATACAGGGATACAAAGAAAAATCTCAACAAACAGGTCTTGCTGAGTTTCCCCCAGCTCATCTCCATTAGATCAAGCTTTTTGAATCCAATCAGACTTTTCCACAACTATCCACTTACCCATCAAACCTAGCATAAAAAATACATAAGGTGCCCTGTTTCTTTGGGTCTTCATTTCCTTATGAAGGCTCTCCTGTCACATAAAACCTATATTAAGTAAATGTATAGCTTTTCTGTTGTTAAACTCTTATTATAGGAGTCTCAGCTATGGAACCTAAAATGGGATGAAAATATATTTTTTCCCTACAATAGTGACCCAGCATACACATAGGCAAATAAGATTTTTAGTCAGTTAAATAGAAGAGAATGATGAGATTTTTTTCTTGGAATTAAGAAACAATTTTATAAAATAGTAGAAAAGGCCAGGTATGGTGGCTCCTGCCCATAATCCCAGCACTCGGGAGGCCAAGGCATGAGGATCACTTGAGCCCAGGAATTCAAGATTAGCCTGGGCCACATAAGGAGACCTTGTCTCTACAACAAATTAACAAATTAGCTGGACACGGTGGCACACACCTGTAGTCCCAGCTACTTGGGAGGCATGAGCAGTGATTGTGCTACAGCACTCCACCCTGGGTAATGGAGCATTTCTTCTCACCTTCCAAGTATCTCCCAAATCTTATTAAATTATTACTTTTCCATTAAGGTTTGTCTTATGTTCTATAATAATAAAAATTCTGATAGTATTTGATACTGATCCTATATTTTGATGGATTAAATTTTGTCAGCAACACTTTTATGGTAGCTCCTCCATTACTTTATTTCTTTGTTGATGTTTTTCTTTTTAATTTCATAATTTGATTGGATTTCGTTAAGTATGTTGACCATGGAGGGCGGTAGAATGCTCTAACCGGAGTTGTTGTATGATTGAGAATATCTGGCCTTTTCCTTTTGGACTTGAAGGTTGCCCTGGCTAATTATGTATTATTTTCCTCAACATTTTGCAACATTGCTTCACTGTCTTTTGTCATTCATAGTGTAGTAGGAAGTCTGAAATCAGTCTGTTTCCGGTTCGTAGACTCCTCCTAAATTGAACTGATTTTTTTCTCACTGGTTTCCGAATGATACGTTCTTCATTCTTGAGATTGAAGTAGGAATAATACATCTTATACATCTTATTTTTGATTGATTGGTGTCGTTATATTAAAGTTTTAATTTTATTTCAGAGATATAATCTTTCTGCATATTTTGAGTGTGTGTGTGTGTGTTCTCTCTTCATCAGGAGCATCACGTTAATTGAGCTACATTTTCTGTTTTCCATAACTGGTATTTTCTCTTTATTACAGTCTTTTTTTTTAACATTTCATTTTGCATGATTTCCTAAAGCCTGTCACTAATAAAGTCCTTTTCATATGCATCTGTGCTTTGGCTGTGTACATGTCTTTCTTCTTCATTCTTATTTTCACCTGATTTTTTTCTCTGTATTCTGGCAACTTCCTTGTCAACTTATATCGGTTCGTAACATGAGATTCTGAACCCCTTTATCTTTTATTTTCTTTCACTTTTTGGGGCCATCTCTCATCAGCATTTTGAAGAACAGATCTGTAATTTATCTGAGACTGAAGAATAATGGGTATTATTCCTTTTATTTTAGGATCTCATGTGTTTGGTTAGTTTTTCTTTCTTCTTTCACCTTTTGAAAAATATGGATATGGATGGATTCCTGAATCTGTGAATAAGCTAGTGATTTGGTGGAATATAGGGAAGATTAAAAGGAGAAGATGCTGAGGTAGCTTGGAAACTTGGTGAATAGTCTCAAATATCTTACAAAGCGTGCTTCCTTTCAAACATTCCAGTCAGTTTTTTAGCATTCAAGCAGTTGATAAGACTTAGGGTAAAAAGGATTAAATCATGGTTTTTCTTGCAATTTGATGATTACCATTTTTGCTTTCTTACTGGGATTTATTGTTTTATATTTTTCAGCTAGAATTTATTAGGAAAAAGTAGAAAGCTGCAGGTAGTACAATTAGCTTGTACTTCAAAGCCAAAATAGTCAATGTCAACATAAGTGTTCCTGAAAATATATGCAGCATCTAATTATCCCCTAGATACCTGCTAGCTATTCTAAATTCTGGTTTTAAATTATTAGAAAACATGAAGAAAAGAAAATATGTAAACCAGTACAGCAATACAGAGAGCAGAAAATACTCTGATATTTAAACAGATACCCTAAAGTTACCATTTGCACATGAGATACGTTGATTACACAACATAGAATTTACTGTGCATCTGACTCTATTAAATAGGATATTTGCTGTTTAACATAAAGTCTTATTTTTTGAGCCATGAAGTATCAAAACTATTATGTTTAGAAGTAACATATTCTAATAAGTAGGACCTCCAGCCAAGATGACAGAAATTTAGTCATTTTTCCATCGTGTAACTTTCAGCCAATTATTTAACCTCTAAGCCACAGTTTCCTCATCAATAAAATAGGACTAATATTGTTACCAATAGCACAAGTTATTTTGATACTTAATTGAAATTATTCACCTAAGACTTGGTGAGTAGACTCAGGCTTAAATAAAGGAAAATGAATAATGTCACATTGTTTACAAACTGATATTCCCATGTGGGCTAAACAAACATAACTGAACTTTTATTGGCAATCAAATTTACTTTGTTTTTTAAACTTGGTTTCCATTTCTCCTGTTTGCTTTGTAGTGGAATCTGCAAGGTATATAGCAACCTGTCATTATCAAACACATTTCACATACACATTACCAATACATTTCATTGAGACTGATTATGTTAGCAAAAGTGCTAATTCCCTATTGGAACACATTTTTAAAGCTTTGCAAAGTGAATACATGTGAACTATTAAGTAAGGAGGGCAGTACAGAATAAAAATATCCATTTTGATAAATTGTATTCTTGCTTTATACAAATATATGGAAACATATATTATAAACAAATTATATATATAGTTTACATGTTTGTACAAAGCAAGAATATAATTTCTCAAATGAATATCCAATTTATTCATTTTGATAAATATCCAGTTTATCAAAATAGATGTTTACATATATATTCAGCATGCTGAAAACATGTTTTCATATGTAAACATTTGTATGTGTATATATATTCAGCTATGCTGAATATATATGTATGTAAACATATATGGTTTATTCAGCATGACTTTTAAGCTCTAGAAATGTCCTGAGATCATTACTGCAATCTTAGTGTTTCTATAAATGTTGGAGTTTGTTACCTTAGAACTCAACAATTGGTGAAATCTAATACATTTTATCTTTTCATACTTTTATTTGAGAATCTGAGGTATTTATGTTCTGAGCATTTTGGGTTTTGAAACAAAGAGCATTAGTTACACTCAGGAGAGAGTAGATTACAGAATGAAAGTTGTAATAACTTTAAACTATCTGTTTGGCCCTATTGCTAAATTCTTTTTTCAAAATCCTATGCTGAAAATGACTAGATCATATATTCAAGATAACTTAAGCCTACTTCTTTGGCTAGGAGGGAAATGAAATGATCTGACAAAGAGTATTGGTGTTTGTTATTTATTGATCCTGAGGCTTCCCAGAATTGTCTCTATTTTTACAAGGTTTTCTCTGAAGTTCTGATTCATAAATTTAATAACCTGGATTTTAATCCTCGAAGTTTCTTCTTTCTCACAAGTCTTTGTTTGTGGTGCCAATGGGAAATGGTGAAATACATGGATATGGTAGAAAAAGACATGAATAATTTTGATCCACAAATCAATAAAATCACATTATAAGCCATTTTCATCAAACTGCCCACAGGATAAGCATGAAGAGAATGTTGTAGAAATTTAGATCATGGGATTCTCTGGTGTGGGGGCTTTATATGGCCTTCTTGATTTTGTTTCTTTTCACAGTATTCTGAAAATGTCAAGGATATCTCATTGATGATTATAAATTGTCTTGAGCCATGCTCTGTGATTCACAGTAAAAACAGCAATGACAAGAAAAGCCAAGGTCTAGCTACAAAAGCATTACTTGGCCATGTTGCAAGCTTTGTGAATTTAGAAAGATAGGCAATTGTACCATAGTTCGTAGCTATGGCTGGGGGAGCCATGGAGCCGTATCCTCCAACAGCTTTACATTCCTTTAGAAGATGTAAGATTCAAGGCTACTTGTTGAGCAAATTAAATTTATGAAAATATTTTTATTTCAAAGAATATAAAACATTTATTGTGTGGTTTGATAGGAAATTTACTTAATTATGTTGATGCTAGTCAGTTTGGTAATGTGGAAACTAAAACATTTAAGCAACTTTCATGACGGATTAATAATGCATTTATAAACAGGGGCCTTTGAGAAAAAGTTCAACCACATTTAACTCAAGAAAAAGATAAATCTACTCAGCTTGTCATTTCAATTTACCTGTTCACAAAGAAAAAGATTTAAAAAAAGTGTTTAACAGCTTGATTATACTTGATATTATGCACATTGATCTCTCCTTTAGTAAAAGAAAATAAATTTATTTACTATTATACTAAAATTGTAGTTCTTATTTATATACTTTTAAAGATATACAGTCAAAATGGGGAAGATATATAATTTCCTTTTTTAAAAATAAGTGGACTAACAATATATTACTTGAGAATGTAGAGCAAAAGTTGATTACACAGAGAGAACTATTTGAGTTGCTTCAAGATTGATTTATCAGTTTCTCCCTTGGAAAAGACCGATCTATAGCAGTAGTTTAACTGTAACTGCTTTCAGGCTCCCTTGGAGCCGTATTTGTGGCCCACAGTTGGGTTATAAAGGGCTTCCTGCTGGGATAACTGATACCAAAAGTAAATAGAAACCTAGAGTAAAGAGAAGTCAACAAAACAAGTAAATAGCCATGATGACACTGATTGTTACTAAATTTAAAAGCAAGATTTTCTGAATTAAAGTAAAAGCATGGAAAATTAAGTTAATTACATGGTATACCAACATATTTCATTTAAAATTATTTTTTAAAATTATGCCATTAAGTATTATGTAATTATATTTCATGTACAAATATTTTAGACCTTATATGCTAACACCAAATCTTATGATGATATAAAAATTCATTTGTAATTCTAAACCCACTTTTTAATTTTTAGTAAATCGAGTGTTACAAGAATTAGATGAGAGGGTAAGTAAAAATATCAATGTATGACTATTAAAAGTATCAAAGTGAATACATTGACTACTATGCAGGATGTGTTTCTTAGTATTATTTTACTGATTGCTTGACTGTGTTTTTCCTCAGCTTGTAGTTGTCTGTTTCAGCTGCTCTTTGCGAAATACACAGTAATTAAGACAGTAATTTTTATACTCTTTCTTCATGCTGATGACATCTTATATTCTGCACCTTTTCACTCTTTGTCATTTTTTTAAAATGTCACCAGCATTATGCTTTGGCTGGCTAGTAGTAGGGAGATTTGTGGAAGCAGAGACCACTTTAGAGTCAAATCTAGCTTTGATGAACCAATTTTCTGTTTGCTAATAGCAAAAAATACCACCTGGGAAGCTCCAGGAGGGAACCTTTTTATATGGAAGTTGAGAGACTTAGGATTTATTATTCTTATAGTTAGATGTGCTTGTTTATAAATATATTTATTTACACAAAAAATGTATGGTATGTTTGTAGTGTTATATTAGTAAATGAAAATGTAAATTTGCTCTAGAGGAAGTAACCTGAGCATTTGTGGTTGATAGACCTGGATTCAGATTTCTTTTTTGGTACATACTTACTTTGAGACATTGGCTTACCTCCCTGAACATCAGTTTCCTCATCTGCAAATTGTGATAGTGTATATCTTTTTAATATTTGTGGTGAGTACTGTATGAAATGGTGTATTAGTTGGTTCTTGCATTGCTATAAAGAAATACCTGATGCTGGATAATTTAAAAAGAAAATAGGTTTAACTGGCTTATGGTTCCATAGGCTGTACAGCAAGCATAATGCTGACATCGGCTTGGTTTCTAGGGAGACCTCTGGAAACTTACTATCACGGCAGAAGGCAAGGGGAAGCAAGGCAACTCCTGTGGTGGGAGCAGGAGCAAGACAGAAAGGGGAGGAGGGAGGTACCACACACTTTACACTACCAGTTCTTCTGAGAACTCACTCCCATGGGTACAGCACCAAGGAGATGGTGCTGAACCATTCATAAGAAACTGCCCCATGATCCAGTCACCTTTCACCAGGCGCCATCTCCAACGCTGAGGATTACAATTTGACATGAGACTTGGATGGGGACATAGATCCAAACCATATCAGATAGTTTTCATACTAAATCAATAAATGGATAGATACCACATTATCATTATTGCTTATACCTTGTTTTGCTAGAAATGACTCTACAAAGACCAACTAGTGTTCATTTTTTTATAAAAGGCATAGATTTATACAATCTGAAGAGAAAACAGAATATGGTATTCAGTTTCTGAATCAAATTTTATACCTCTTTAATTTCAACGCAATACTCTTTTTCAATATTTATGTGAGCATGTATTTATTTTTTATGTGCATACCATATCTTTTTTTTTAAATTTAAGCTCAGGGATACATGTATAGAATATGTAGGTTTTTTACATAGGTATACATGTGTCATAGTGGTTTGCTGCCCCTGTTGACCAGTCCTCTAAGTTCCTTCCCCTTGTCCCCCACCACACAACAGGCCCTGGTGTGTGTTGTTCCCCTCCCTGTGTCCATGTGTTCAACTCTCACTTAGGAGTGAGAACAGTGCATACCATACCTTTCTACTAATGGAAGGAAAATTGAGTGCCAGTTATCTCAGGTTCTTTGTTCTCTGTACATGTACAAAACTCACATACTTCTTGAAGCATTTGAGTGTTCTGACAAATATTTAAAAAATTAAAGGTGATATTAGACTATTGTCTGCTTTTTATACAAATATATATAATCATTACATATGCAGACATATGGGGCAGAGTGAGACACACAGATGTTATGTGAAGAATCTTTTTCTGTTTGTTGAGAACTACACCCATTATGTTTTTCATGGTCCTACAGGCTTTGGTTATAAGAAGAAGCTTATTGCTCACGGCAAAAATCTCATTTATCCTTTTCATCACATACAGAGAATCATGCTAGTGATCATGATTTCCTTTTCTCCCAGTCTGTCAAGAAGCTTAACACAAGATTTAATGCTTAATTACAGGATTACAAGCTCTGCAACAGTTATGTTTTTTCTTCCTCCTAAGTGTTTTTCTTTAAAACTATTATCATTGAAATATTTATTTTTAACTGTGCTGTTCAATGGGTGTTTTTTTTTTATAGTTTGCTCTAAGAGTAGAATTATATATCTTAGAACAATGATGCTTGGTAAGGTTTGGTTGATGGAGGGAGGAATTTGACAACTTTTCATCACAGCTTTTCAAAACAATTTTCTTTATCCCTATACATAATCCAGTTATAAATCAATGACTGGTCAATTAAACATCAAGAAGTAGTTATAGGAAGCTATAGTTAAAAGCTTGAAGGCATTAGAATTTGTAGTCATGATGATTGTCACAAATAAATTTATATTATATAGTTAGAGATTCTATCACATAATTCGTCAATTTTAGGTACCACTTAAGATCCAAGAGTCTTAAATGAAGACTCCAGAAAAATGGTTCCATGAGCAACTTTAGATTGTGCAATTGAGCATTTGCCTTCTATTTAATGGAAATTTGAATTTGAGTTTGTAATGATTAAACTTATTAGAAATAAAATCTAAAAAATATTTTATTAATCATATATAATCTGCCACCTAGCTCTTTCAAATTTCCTGTTTTGTTTATATATAACTAGTTTGCTTTTAGTGTCCAGATTTTTTATCTCAGTTTTAATTCTTCATTAATTCCTGAGAGAGCTAGGCTCCTGGTCATCTCAACAGAGTAACTGGTGGCAAGAAAACTTCAAAAAGGAACACAATTATTTAAGGATCACTTAAAATGCTGAGTTTGCAGGTTTTGCCAAGGTCTCAGCCTTTCATATACCTTTGACATTAAGAATAGTGCCTGTCTGAAAGTAAATTCATTTGATCTAGTGTGCAAGTTTAGAAGGATTGCACAGTATACTTTGAGTGTAACTGCCTGGCTGATCAGGTTACAGAAATCAGCCTAGGTGATCAGTGGGATGGCAGATATTATAGCCATGTTTCCCTCTTATGAATGTTCCCGAAAGTTAATAAATTACTAAATTACCAATGCAACCATTTTGATATTGCCTTAGTATGTTTCAAAATGAGAAATTAAATGAACAGTGCCCGATAATTCTTCTATATGTAAAATTGGAGGTACCATCGAAGCATATAATGCATTTAACTAAAGAGTTAACTCCAGTTTTGAAAAACAGAAATACACCTTGACCTTTCTGGGTAATTACGTTTTCTAAGGACTGAGGCTGTTTGCAATTTTGATGTCATTCCTTTCAGATCATGTTCCTGACTTAATTTCAAAGCTAGTGTTTAGTGATGTAGCATTCTCCCCCTCCCCAATTTCTGCAACAATATTGAATTTTAAAATTTATCAGAAATAATGTAAAATCCGTATAAATGGTATAATACTATCTCATAAATGAAGGTTGCCAGACTTAGTACAGAAAAACACAGGATTCCCAGTTACATTTGAATTTCAAGTAACTATACCTTTTGTAGAAGTTTGGAACATACTTTTACTAGAAAGAATTCATCATCTAATCAAATTTAATGGGATGTCCTGTGTTTTTCCTGATAAACCTATTAGTATTAATATTTTCTCAAGGTTTTACCTTTTCTCAAGTATTAACCTTTTCTCAAGGTTTTAAGAAAATTCTTAGCCTGAGCTCAACTTCGTATATTAAGATCTAATTTTTTTGGGGGGGTGGGGGGGCAATCTGTAAACAATTTCTAGATAATAGGAGAATTATATTAATATAAATGTGGTTTTCGTATCATTTACATGATGGTAAATGGAAGGCATATTATTATATTAATACTTATAAGCATTGATTAACCATTTTTAGGTTTAGCTTGTCCTCTGTAAATATATAGCTTGATACATTTAACTTTGGAATATAAAGCTTAGATATAATCTCACTTGTTCTGCTTTCAGTTCACTTGTTCTTCTTATGTGTTTCTAGATCTGCTATGTTTTTACTAAACAGTCCATGAAAGTGGACAAAAATATACAACATGTTGGAGGAAAAAATACCTCCTTCTAGTTTTGTAGAGAGGGAATTTTGTCTGTAAAGGTTAATTAGGTGCTAATACATTCTCTTTATTCTTCTCACCTGGATATTAACTTTGAAATTGCTTGATTCTTTAAATGTAAAATATTTTTCATACTGAGTTTCTTACATGCTAGAAAGAAGTTAATATGATCAAAAGATGAGTATGTTGATGTGTTCCTTTGTTCAATAACACATCTGGAATCACAGTTTAAAATGTAGACAACTCTGTAATTGGCTCAGCTTCTCTGCAGTATTTTTGCTCTCCGCCGAAGTGACACCAGCCTCTTATGACTCAAGTAATTTTATTTAGTTCTTTAGCTATTCAGTTTATCTTCCTTTTACCTCAATTTCTTATTTAAAAACCATCCAAATTTCTTCATTTATACTGCTCTGAATTTGGAATTCTTTGCCTAATTGATAAATGAGAAGCCAAAACAACTTAGGATAGATTGATTTGTTAGCAACCACGGACTAAGAATTGCACCAAGGAAAAGAATGTAGATTTTTGAATTTGTCACTCAGTGTATCTGTATTGCCATGATTCAGCCTTTCCTTGGTACAACTTTGTCTGTAATTTTTTGGAAAAGTATACAGATCTTCATTTACTACTCAAAAGGAAAGATGGCATTTACTAAACAATTATGCATTTTGAAATTAACTCCTATGAAAATATGCCTGAGGAATGAAGCATGGTCCACAGAATTCCCTTTCCTTGCCTCTCCTTTACTTTTTTCTTTTAAATTTGGACAAGAGATGAAATAAAGAATACAATTTAACTAGGGCTATGTTGAGAGTCTTTTGAATTTGTTGAGAATCTTTTGGATTGTTGCTTTCAGAAATTAACATTTTAACAATTATGCATGTTTTAACTAAAGACAGGTTATCTCTGAATCAGTAAATAGTTTGAATTTATAAAGCTATTTGAAATATAACTTAAATACAGTTACTAAAACTAGGGTAATGAAATATAAGCTATTAGAAATTTTTGTTTCCAAGCAATTATATATTATTCAAATGTGCTTCTTTAATGTGTGAAGCCATTTCATTTTTTTTTCCTTCTGCAACAGCGTTCCTCTCTTTGTACTGTTAACAAAATTTTTTTTACAAAGAAGCAATACAGATTTAAACTGTAATCTATGCCCTATAACAACACTGATTTCTACTTTAGTTAAATACAAATGAATGTCATTTAATTATATTAATGAAAGAGAGCAGCAATTGATCTATAGCAGGTAATTTATATCATAATGGGGAAATTGCCAGCTTGTATTTGGTAGGTGAAAAGGGGTTGATTTAGGTTAGTTTGTGGATGTTTCTATTGCAAACATCTATCCTTGGAACATAGTCATTACTTTTCAGGAATAAATGAATATACCTTAACTTGACCTTTCAAGATTGAAAAAAAAAATAATGCAAAGGTTTTTCTTTTTTACGGTTTTACATGCTTCTACAAAAATATGTACTGGAGGTTTCATTTTTTTTTTAAGGGAAAGCTTTGCTTTGTTTTCAGAATAAGAGAGATGCCTCTTTAAGTTCTGTTGGGTGCTCACATGAGAAACAAAATAATCAATGGCTTACTGGGGGAAAAAAAGTAGATGAACCCAGCTACTAGGGTTTTTTGTTTGTTTGTTTGTTTGTTTGTTTTTATGTGATCCAAAGCAAAGCAGTTAGTGGAAACACCAAACCTTAAAGGTGGAAGGATTCCAGAGACCGTCAACTGAATCTTTATGTCACAGGGGAGGAACCAAAGCCTCGGGAAGCCACATTACTAACTAGTCAATGCTTAAAGTCATTTAAGCATTTAGCCATGTGCTCAGTAAGCATTTTAAAACACTCACTGTGTGCCTATAGTAGATGCTGTTGGTTCCCTGCCCACATTTCCTCAGCGCATGCACACACACGCACACACACACACGCACATGTACACATGCAGAGACATGCACATACTCTTGCGCTGTAGCCCAGGCTGGAGTGCAGTGGTGCGATCTTGGCTGACTGCAAGCTTCGCCTCCTGGGTTCACGCCATTCTCCTGCCTCAGCCTCCAGAGTAGCTGGGACTACAGGCGCCCGCCACCACACCCAGCTATTTTTTTTTTTTTTGTATTTTTAGTAGAGACAGGGTTTCACCGTATTAGCCAGGGTGGTCTCGATCTCCTGACCTTGTGATCTGCCCGCCTTGGCCTCCCAAAGTGCTGGGATTACAGGCGTGAGCACCCGGCCAAGCACATACTCTTACAGCTTCCTACTCTAAGCATCTGCACATCTTGGCCTTGAGGGCTTTCTCAGGTGGCCAGAATGAGCAGGAGTGAACACTCCCAGTGGCAGTTGGTATGGGTGGATACTACCTGAGCCTCCTCATTCTTTGGATGTGACCGTTTTGAGTGAAATTCTATATAGCCTCCCCAAGGTTCCTAGGGAAACAGCCCCAGTTGTCTACCTGCTCTTGACCACAGCTTGTGTGCCTTGGTGTCTCACTTCTCTACTCTCCTATTGGTGTCTCCTGGGATCACCTCCCAAATATGCTCAAATCCTAGTCTTAGTGTCTATTTCTAGGTAACCAAACCTAGGACAGTGTTAAAAACCAGTCAGTGAACATCTTGTGTGTGGAATATTAAGATAATTCATCAGATGATTCAACACCTTTATGAGGGAAGCTGGCTTGTTTAGTAGTTAATGACATCTAAGCTGTGATGGGCCAGGCATTGAGCTCAAACATGGCTGAGCTGTACTCTCTCACAGGGCTCAGGCAGGTGATCACACTATGTTGTGCTGAGTACACAGACTGAGGCAGGGAATGCAGCCGATCCTTGACTCAGATACTTGCCCATTTCATCAATACAACAAACCAGTGATGTGTAGTGACTCTTCTCTCTGATTTTTAGAGTGGGGAAATACAAGAAGGTTCTATGAGAGGCACTAAGAAGGGTGTCCAGCCGGGTGTAGTGGCTCATGCCTGTAATCCCAACATTTTGGGAGGCTGAGGTGAGTGGATCCCCTGAGGTCAGGAGTTTGAGACCAGCTTGGCCAACATGGTGAAACCCTGTCTCTTTTAAAAATAAAAAATTCGCTGGGCATGGTGGCAGGCGCCTGCAATCCCAGCTACTCGGGAGGCTGAGGCAGGAGAATCACTTGAACCTGGGAGGCAGAGGTTGCAGTGAGCCGAGATTGTGCCACTGCACTCCAGCTGGTCGACAATAGCAAAACTCCATCTCCAAAAAAAACAAAAAAACAAGGTTGTCCAATTTTGACATGAAGCAGGGAAGCTGGGGAGTTTTCTCCAGCAAAGAAAGCTTCCTGGATGCACCTTTATTTTACTTAATAATGAAAAGTCTTTATTCCAGACTCCCAGTAGAAAATGTGGCAAATTTCTCCCAAACACACCTCCTTCGCTCTCCCACTGTTTCCTACCTATAACTGGAGCCAGTCCATATACATGTCACTTGTAGCTCTCTCCTTCAGCTTTTCTTTTGCTCTTTCAACTCAGGAAATTCCCAATATTCCTTTTTCTAATAGGGAGGAACATCCCTTGACTTTTTTTTTTTTTTTTGTAACATGCCTCATCATTTAGACTCCTTAGTTTTGTCTTATATGTAAAATCATCTATTTTTGAAACTTATAAATCTCCTTTCTACTTTAACAAGCCTTGCTTTTAAGACTATTGCCTTATAGGAACATAATGCACTATCCAAGCTGAACAGTGATATATTTGTTTTAGCTATTACCACTTTCACAGAATAGTGATGCCAGCATAAAGTTAATTATTCTATTTGATTATTGTTGTTAATCTCTTACTGTGCCTAATATATAAATTAAACCTTATAAGTTTGTATACATAGGAATATTATCTATGTCTGCAGTGTCAGGCCTTTACTGGGGCATCTTGGAAGTTTCTCCTGGAGATGAGCAAGGATTACTGTATATATGTGAATGTTTATTTCATAATAGACACATAATAAATGTCCCTGTACTACCTTTCTTTCCTATCCTACATATCCCTATAAGCCCGATGATAGATAAATGAAATTGATATAGTGATAACCAACCTAATGTTCTTTGAGGCTCTAATTTTGAACAGATTATTTTAAACTAAGTTATTCACTGACCATAATGTTAATCCTCATATTTTGTTTTAGTGGGATAATAATCTGGAGTTGATAATGATTAATCTAGAAAGGAAGGGCTAATATTACCATTGGACAAATTAATAGCTCTCTTGCTAAGACATCATATATTATGATCAAGTGCTGTTGACCTTGATCATGAGTCAAGAAGATCCGTGGCGTGTCTGAGTCAATAGGAAGAAACATAAGAAATGAAATACTTTGGAGGATTAAATTTTAATGCTTTAGATGATTATATCTAAAGCTTCATTGGAGTTACAGATTAAAGGAGATTAAAGCAAGTTCCACAGCATTATGAATGTGTTTGTTCAGTTCTGTAATGAGGTTTCTGGGAGATTTGGTGCCTGAGGAAAATAACATATTTATCTTCTCATATTCTACCTTTGCTCTTCTCATAGAGTTTAAATCATATATTTATTGATATCATTTGGAACACCAAAATAGCTCACAGGCGGATTCCTATTAAAGTTTATCAGATGAAGAAATAAATTGATATAGCTCTTAATGTTTAATAGGAATTGATCTCCTTTGAAGTTCAAGAACCAACGAACTCTGAAATCAGTCTACTTGGAATTTCTACTTGATTTCCTATGAGAGTGAAAGTAGCCTACCTTTTAACTTATTTGAGCTTTTGTAAAGCTCTCTATTTTTTTTTTTTGACTGTTATGTATTATGTGTATGTGTGCAGGGGTGTGTGTGTGTGTGTACTTGTTATTTTATTAGAATTTCTAATAGCTTTTTTTTTTTTTTTTTTTTTTTTGAGATGGGAGTCTTGCTGTCATGCAGGCTGGAGAGCAGTGGCGCTGTCTTGGCTCACTGCAACCTCTGCCCCTGGGATCAAGTGATTCTCCTGCCTCAGCCTCCCAAGTAGTTGGGATTACAGGTGTGTGCCACCACGGCCAACTAATTTTTGTATTTTTAGTAGAGGCAGGGTTTCACCATGATGGCTAGGCTGGTCTTGAACTCCTGACCTCAGGTGATCTGCCCCCCCTCGGCCTCCCAGAGTGCTGGGATTACAGGCCTGAGTCACGGCACCTGGCCGAATTTCTAATAGTTGCTCATAGGCCTATCGTATTCATGTAATCATTTATCAGCCCTTTCAATAGCACTTCATACAGCATTCCAGACACCACTAGCATTGAGTATATGCACAATAGAACATTGTCTGCTCAAATTGTAGTAGCTTAATCTTCTTACCTTTAAAATATATATGTGTGTATATATATTATATATATATATATATATATATATATATAATATATATATACACACACACACACACACGTAGAAGAAATTCCTTTTAGTGAATGTCCTGAATGTTTCTTTCCTCTAGGGAGATATTTCCATTTGTGTCACCAGCATGATAGTACAGCTCTGGGCTGTAGTACATGACTATCTTTGCAGTTAGGTTATTAAACATAGTAAAGACACATGGATCTATTATCCTTCAATGTGACCAGTCCTCTTAGATGGCTTTGGCTTGTAGATTGGTTAATATGCTGGACAACTTATGAAGTGATACTTTAATTTATAGGCACCATAATGACAACTTAAAAAATAAGCAGACTAAAATATTACAATTATGCAATGGAAAATACCTGATGAAGAAATGTAACGTGATATGTGGCAAAAGTAACAGAAGCAAGCTTACAAAAGGCCAAAATTATTTTCTAGTTTTGTTGTTCTTCCAGTAAGCGAAATAAATTAATAATAATTTTAAATTTATATTTTAATGTAGATTATAAGACAAAGTTAAAGGAATGGATGAAGTGAATGAATGTGTCTCAAAGATTAACTATTTTATTATGTAAACTATTTAGAGAGTGTACATATAGGTATATATATGTATGTATATATATAAAATTGTGTGTATAATATGTATACAGAATGTGTGCATATGTATGTATGTGTGTATGTATAAAATTTTTACATATAAAATTTATATAATATGTAATTTTATAATATATATAAATTAAATTACATATTATATAAATTTTATATGTAAAAATTTTATATATACACGCACATACATATATACACACACATTCTGTATATATACAGAATATATATACATACATACACACACATTCTGTATCTATACAGTGAATTTTATATATATAAAAAATATAAATCATATATATAAATTATAATATGTAACTTTTATATAATTTACATAATATATAATATGTAATATATAATATATAATATGTAATATGTAATATATAATATGTAATATGTAATATATATTACATATATACAATTTATATATAATTTATATTTTATATAATTTATATATTTTTATTTTATTTTATTTTATATAATTTATATATTTATATAATTTATATTTTATATGTATTTAAAATTCACTTTCTCTAAGATGTAGGTCATGTCTGCATTCATAATAGCAGTACACAGGAGGTATAAGTATGTGATTGAGGATAAGAAGACTCAGTTTAACTGTTGCTAGTCTTAGCTTTTCAATACATAAAATGACATTGAGAATATTTAACTCACTGGGTCATCTTTAGTAATCAAGGTGTCAGAAAACACATGTGTTTAGGTTTCTAACCTAAATCAGGCTGAGCTTGTGTACAAAGCTCAATGCTTATTTATTCTTATGAAAGAATGCTGAGAATTCAAAGAAGGAACAGATTATGTGATTTCATTATAATCCATACATTATTGAACCATGCTAGCAAAATCATTTTACTTTAATCTTTTTAAATAAAACTCTGATATTCAAGCATACAATCAAAATGTAGAGTTATTTGATTTTTTATTATGCAACTAAATTTAAAGGCTAGTGAACAGTTGATGTAAAAAAATTGATCCATCATTTTAAAAATGGTAATGATTACTGATATACCACTTATAAAATATTAAGTTGGCAGTAGGTGATTTTTGACCTTTAGTTCATTAGATAAATGTTAGAAAAATATTAAAATGCTTTGTCTTTATATAGGAGCTAAGGAAACATTGAACTTGGCTTCTTTGATATATTTTTTTAAACTTCTGCTAGAATTTTAAATTTTAGATGAAAAAATATTTCTTGTCAGAACACATCTGAGTTTTTATTCTACAAATTATTAGTTGCATTTTGCAAATTACCTGAATGTGATTAAATAAAAGATGGATACACAGGGGAGTAAAAGGGGATGATGAAGAAATGGAATTCTTAATGAATCAGCAGGAGCTAGCATCTACGACACAGATTTAGGAGTTAGTTCTAGAACACTGAAATTCTTGTAAAGCTACAAATAAAAATTAAACTTCAAGCAAATAATACTATTAGTAATAGAAAATTAGATTAGAAGAAAACATTGTAGAACGTATGGTATTAGTACCAGTACTATTGATTGTGTTAGAAACCAAATTCTTACTAGCTTAAGAAAAAAAATGATTTTTCCTATCACCAAGAAGCCAACAGATGAAGGAAGCCTCAAGGATTCAGGCTGTAACCAGCTCAGCTTTTATGACCCTAACTACTCCTAGACCTATTACACCCAAAGAAATAGAGAGATGGAATACAATTTTTGAATATGTTTAGGTACTTGTTAATTTCTGTCATCAGTTAAGTGGGGTGATGTGATTTACTAGCCAGACAGAATCACATTATTAGATTGGGTGAATAAACAGTTTCTGAAAAGCTGTAGGATTTCTGAATAGAAAAACATTTTACCAAACAACCCTACATGTTTGTTACAGTTTTTAAAACATAGAAACTCCTGATTTACTGGTGTGTAATTTTCTCCAGCAAGATTGGGCAGTTTGGATGTTGGGTTGGACAAGCAAACTTTTAGGTTAATACAAGGTGAAAGTTTTTGTAGGCAGTAATGTATGATGATTGATATTTGGAGGTGTACATGTAGAGACGGGAGAATATGGAATCACACAGGTCAGGAGCAAGCAACACATTTGGTGGACAGGATGCATATAAGCCCCTTCCACTCCAATTAATTACCATTTGCATTAGGCTTTCTTATAAATCATCTCATTTGGTTTATCAGATTAAAAGCATAACAACAACTAGTAATTTTATTTCTTCTCCACTCTGCTATGTGGAATCTTTGAAGATAGTACTTTAAATAGACACATTGCATCCTAACTGATCTAAGAAAATAAAATTATAATTTACATTACTTCATGTATAATTAGGTATTAACTAAAGTTAATAGATAAATTCTATGGATGTATATTCCTTATATTTTTCATATATAAAAAGTAGTTAACAATTATGGGGCGTATATTGTGTGCCATGCACTGTACTTAACACTTTATATCAATTATCTTATTGTTTCTTGTCACATAATATGAATGCAGGTTTATCACGTCTTCAGTTCAGTTATATGGTAACACTTACCTCTAGATGGACCTGTGCCCATCTTTATTTTTTCTTTTCACCTTCTAAATTACATACTTTCTCAATATGTTCATGTTTTCCAAACTTCAAACAAATATAATGACAGGAAAAAAATACTTTTTTTCTTGGACACTGTCTTGAAAATGATTCACTCACATTCATATCCCCCCGCACCACTGGCACGCACACACAGCCACACATATATACATGTTCCTAAGTTCTTTTATTCACACAGTGTTACAGTGCTGTTGGTTGAACTCATCCCAGGTACAACAGTTGATATGGACAAAATAGCAGCGGTTGCTAAGTCAAATTGCTACAAATGTATTTCCAGAAAATTTGAGTTATAAATGATTTTAGCTAATTTTTAATGAAGAGTATCTACAATGTTTAACCAATTGACTTTGTATTTGGAACTCAGGAGTCATAAAAATGACAATAAGATTGCAATTTTTTGTAAAAGTGACTTTATCAGACAGTACAGTTGCCCAAAATTTGTCAGGCTGTGAATCATGTGCAGAGCTGAGTATAGCCAAGAAAGAAAATTAGTAAATTGGGCAGGAAGTTAGTCTCTATTTGAATTTCGAATGTGTCATATATTTTAATTGTTGACTATAAAATCTTAATTTTCAGTTGCAATATTTAAGCCTTATTCCTGGTAACATCTTAGTTCCATGGGGAAGCTTTGCATGTCTGCCTCAGATTTTTAGCATCAACTATTCATCAGAGGCCCACATTTGTGGGCAAGTGGCATGCAAGGGGCTGTCACTCACAATATACATTTTTAAGATGGAAAGGTCTATTTTGCTCAGATTTAATTTTTGACTCCCAAGAGACAATGTGGGACTAAAGTAATTTATCTCTCAACTTGCTAGGGGATGTTTGAAATTTCAGTAAGCAGCAGTATTATATTAGCATGGACCACTTGGGCAAATTTGTTTCAAGGAGATAATAAATAACTAAACTGCATGGTTAAAAATCAGAAACAAAACAATTTGTTCTTGTCATCTGGTGGTGCTTAAATTATGAAAAATAGCTCTCCAAAGGTTTAATCCCTGAATCTAGTTTGAGGCTGTTGCTGACTTCATTCTATCATACTGCACATAATGCCTTGAAATCCACTGAAAACCTGTGTGTTTGAGTGTGAAACCTTCCAAGATGTTGTTGTTTAATAATTTGCATAAAGACATTTAGGCTGAAGGATAATAGAGAAACAAGATTACTCTATTCTATCATTTGTTCCTATGGTAATTAGTTTATATGCCATAGTTTTAATTAAAGTATTAAATGATACTGGTATAACTGTACTTTCTAGAGAAGGGACTGAGGGAATTTTTAGTGATAAGACAGGGAAATGATTAAGAAAGAAACTCACACACATGCTCAAACTGATCAAGAGAGGGGCAATGTCTTGACTATCTTAAATTCTTAATTCTCAACTGTTTTGAAAACTGAGAAAGCTTTAGTTTATGTGGTCATGTCATCCAACTATAATGAGATATTTTTCATATATAGGAGGTCAGCTCCTTGCCACAGATGAGTTGGAGGGTGAACACTTGCTCCCTGTGGCCAGGGTGTAGATATTATTCATCTTCGTTTCTCCAATACGTAGCACAGAGAAGGTGGCCACAATAATTGTTGAATGAGTGGTGTGGCTCCCCCGATTGTTGCTGAAACCCCAAAATCTCCCTGTACAAAGTCTAAGTGGGATGGGAACAGGAGACTGGGTTAAGGGAGAACGAATTCAGCTGAGACATTTTCCTCTTCTCCTTTGATTTTACCCACTTAAGGCATTTAACTTCATTTTTTTTTTTTGAATTTCCTCCCCTAATTTTCTGTTAGCACAGAATTCATTTTAAGTAAAACTCATATCTATAAAAGCAGCAGAACAGAATTTAGTTGATTGGATGTGAATCTTCTTTTATTCCTAAGAATTGTCCTTTATCCCAATCCTGTTAAGATTGGTTCTGGATATATTGTGGTGACTCAGTGATTTGAATAACTCCTAGTGAAAGACTGATTTAGTTAACATAGCTGCACATATCTTGATATATATTTCTAAATAGCAAAAAGATAGCTTTAAATGAATTGATATGAAAAAGAATGACTGCTTCCCCAAAATATGATTTTTCTCAAAATTATAGTTGAAATTGTTTCTGAGCCAAATAATTCTGAAAGCGTTCAAACAAAAATCACAAACGAATAATTGCAATTTTTTTTTTTTTTTTTTGAGACGAGTCTCGCTCTGTCACCTTGGCTGGAGTGCAGTGGCATGATCTCAGCTCATGCAAGCTCTACCTCCCAGGTTCACGCCATTCTCCTGTCTCAGCCTCCTGAGTAGCTGGGACCACGGGTGCCTGCCACCACACCCTGCCAAATTTTTGTATTTTTAGTAGAGACGGGATTTCACTGTGTTAGCCAGGATGGTCTCGATCTCCAGACCTTGTAATCCACCCGCCTAGGCCTCCCAAAGTGCTGGGACTACAGGTGTGAGCCACTGCGCCCAGCCAATTGCAATTTTTTTTAAATAAGAAAATACGATGAACTGAGACTTGGAAAATATTTTTATGTGGTGATATAAATTAAGTGCTCTTTGAATATTTTGTGTTTATTTTAAGGTCATATTCCATAGAGGTGGATTTGGTTGACAGAGCAGATTCAGAGTTAGTTTCTCCAACTCCTGATGCCCTATATAAATTTATTCTTATTAAAATTGATCAAGTGAGCTTTTCTGTTTCATGAAATAAAGGAATAATGAAATGTATATGCTATGAATGAAAATTTGGGGTTTGAGAAAGAAAAGCATATTTATCATATGAGGTTTGTAAAAATGTTCCTCAGCCAAAAGTAATATCCCATTTGTTGGTGAAGAAGAAATTTAGTTTTATGGTGTGGGACATAATTGGTTGCAAATTCCACTAAGGTCTATGTTCTCTTCTTAAAATGTGACAGCCTGTCTAAGCATGCATATTTGAGTAAGTGCTTTCTCATTTTGTTGTTTTTTATGAAAAGTCAGTTTTGTTTTTTTTCCATTGATATTTTGACCATATAAATGAATGATATATTGAGAAAGAACTCCTTTAGAATGGAAATATCAAGGCCAGGCACGTTGGCTCACACCTGTAATCCCAACACTTTGGGATGCTGAGACAGGCAGATCACTTGAGGTCAGGAGTTCGAAACCAGCCTGACCAACATGATGAAACACCGTCAATACTACTACTACTACTACTACTACTACTACTACTAATAATAATAATAATAGCCAGGTGTGTTGGCAAATGCCTGTAATTCCTAATTCCAGCTATTTGGAAGGCTGAGGCAGGAAAATTGCTTGAGCCCAGGAGGCAGAATTTGCAGTGAGCTGAGATCATGCCATTACACTCCAGCCTGGGCGATAGAGCGAGACTCCATCTCAATAAAGAAAAAAAAAAAAAGGAAATGTCAAATACTTAGTTACAAGATATAAAGAAAGGAGTATGGATGAGTATGGATGTTTGACCTGCAATATAATTTTATAACTAGTATAGATTTGTTTCTTCAGTTTACTTAAAAACTCAGCGTTTGGAATTATATGCAATCCAGAATCCAGAAAGCCTTGGACAAATTCGTAACACTTAAGTAAACTTTGAAATGCACCTTTTCAATGACAGTTTTAAAAGCAACATAGAGTTTCAGAGTTTAGAGTGCTCATCATTGTACTATGGACCCTCATTCTGAAAGAAGAGATAAGTAACAGGTTTTGTAGAATGTAGTACACAAAAAAGGGAAAAAAATCTTTGGGAAATTCTCAAATAAATTTAGATCTTTTTAATTCTTAATTTTACTTAATTTTAGTTTCATGCATAGCTCTTAACAGGATCAAAATACTTAGTTTATAGCAATACTGGCACTTAAAAAATCATACTTGTAACCCTTCTGACACTAGGTGAAATACTCTTAATCTTAGCCTTAATAAATAATGATTATTTATTTGTATTTTATTACTAGGAAATACATTGACTAATCATTAATTCTAGTACCATGGACCAAGTGTAATCCTACATACGTATGTTGTTTTATGCAACTGATTTGTATCCATTATTTTACCAAAAGAGTAGGAGTTGATAGGTTTGACTTATTTTTTGCCTTTCTTGGCACAACAGTGTGTGCATATAGATATTAGTGAGTATCTGTTGAAAATGACGGTGTTGAACTGCTTGAAATTCAATGCAGCCTCACCTTGTTTTCTACGTGTTCCCATTCTGTTAATATAAGCAAGCAGATGGCAGAAAATAAAGTCTAAAATGAAGATGAACTTATTCAGTGCTTTAACTTTTCATAGAATCCACATTTTAAATTGAAAATTGTCTCATAAGTATAAACTGCAGAGGTACAAGCAGGATCAATAAACTAGTAATTAGGTTTGGGTCTCAGGTGGATTCAGAAGGTTGTCTTGCTTTGCACATGTGATGAGCTCTGCTTTTTTATTTTAACTGTTATAAAAATAATGCTATAAGGCGGGGCGTGGTGGCTCATGCCTGTAATCCCAGCACTTTGGGAGGCCGAGGCGGGCGGATCACAAGGTCAGGAGATCGAGACCATCCTGGCTAACACAGTGAAACCTCGTCTCTACTAAAAATACAAAAAATTAGCGGGGCATGGTGGCGGGCACCTGTAGTCCCACCTGCTTGGGAGGCTGAGGCAGGAGAATGGCATGAACCCGGGAGGCGGAGTTTGCAGTGAGCAGAGATCGCGCCACTGCACTCCAGCCTGGGTGACAGAGCGAGACTCCATCTCAAAAAGAAAAAAAAAACAAAAAAAAACTAATGCTATAAGAAATGATTCAGGAATTAGAATTTTTATGCATGTTAAAATTTTTTAAGCTACTGAATAATTCTTTTGAAAATCAATTAAATAATGTAAAACTTTAGTGATTCTAAATGAAATTCAAATTCATGGGTTTCAGTCTCTATTATTAATCATATGTTGTGATATTTATATCATTTTTGGTTTGTTTGGTCTTCATGGAGACCTATATGTTATAGAATTTCAGTCTCGTGGTATGTTTCTTAAAAACAGGCAGATTTCTGTGGTAAATAAACTGAGAAAACACAATTTATTTTCCTCTTGGAGATTTATAATATACAGTCATACATTGTCTCTGTGAAGTTCTGTTGAAAAGAGACAATTTTAACTTTATTATTTTCTAAAGTCATATGATCATGGAATGCTTTTGCCCACATGGCATCCATTAATATCTTGAAGAAGTAGTGATTTTGGGGGGGAGGGGGAAAGGGAATACACTTTGAGAAGCACTAATTTAGTGAACTTTTCCCAAGTAAGTTCTGTTTTAAAAATTGTGTATTATATGTTTGCTTTTAATAAATTTTTTTTTTTGAGGTGGAGTCTCTCTCTGTCGCGCGATCTCGGTTCACTGCAAGCTCCGCCTCCCGGGTTCACGCCATTCTCCTGCCTCAGCCTCCGAGTAGCTGGGACTACAGGCAGCCGCCACCAGGCCTGGCTAATTTTTTTTTTTTTTTTTCTTTTTAAGTGGAGATGGGGTTTCACTGTGTTAGCCAGGATGGTCTCGATCTCCTGACCTCATGATCCACCCACCTCGGCCTCCCGAAGTGCTGGGATTACAGGCGTGAGCCACCGCGTCGGCCTAAAATTTTACAGCATCTATGTTTTTGGATGTTTAAGAGGCAGAGAAAAATATGTGTTCACATCGTAGTGAGTTTACTACTTGAAGACATATGGAAGATGAACTATATCTTCAATCAGTTTGGAATAAGACAGAGAAGCCAGTCTAAGTGGATTATTTTTACACTACATAGAACTAGCCTCAGAGACACAAAGAATAGGAGTTTTAAATTCCTGACAGTCATTTTATTAATCCATTTCCATTTTTCCTCTGTGACATAGTTTATAGCCCTAATTTATAATTATGGTATTTTTCAGGAACACTGATGGCTAGCAGAGTCATCCATATATATTTACTCTTGCTAGAAAACCAATGCTAATTCACCACTTTGCTAGAATATGAGAGTATTAGTGTGAGATGATCTGATATTTTTTACTATCTGAATTCCCTGGTGCTCATCATTTCTTTTCTGACTCCATTAATAAATTTCTGCCAATATTGTATAGATGCACATTTCCTCCAGAATCATTTCAACTCTCTGCGTGTGTATGTATATAAAAATCATGACTTCAATAAAGTATTAAGACACGTATCTTACATGCTTCTTGAATTATCCTGTTCATTGTGTATTAATATATCAGTGTATATATGTGTTTGTGTATAATTTATTTTACTTATCAATTTTTCACTATTTTTTCTTGACAAATGGGTCTCAGACTTACACTGGGATCTTTTTCCCAATGCAAGATGTAATATCACTGATAAACGGTTTTAATATGTTCCTGGAAGAATAGTGGCTAATCCTTATGGATCATTGTGGAATATATTGTGAAAGAAAGATTACGAGGAGTTTATTTTATACCATGCATAAAATGTATTCAGTATTTGATACAGTATTGTTCTTATTAAAATCAATAAAGCATTCTTTTTTTTTTTTTGTAGAGCAATGAAGTTGTCTACTACAATGCAAAGGATGATCTCGATGTGAGTATTAAATGTTTTCCATTAAATTCCAAGAAAATTATAGTAAAATGATTGGCCTTATATAGAATAAATTGAGCTAGGAGTTTTAGTTTTTAAGACAATGTTAGATTGCATGAGCAAAATACTAGTTAGATACGAGATAATGAAGAACTTTTGTGATTTTTAACAACTTATTCTTGGCATCTTCCTAAGTAAAAATTTCGTGTGTTTCTCTGGATCTGAACCCTCACTGCACTTTTTCCAGACCACAGTCCTGTGTACCAACTGTGATTCTCTGGACTCCATTAGCAATATTGAAAATAGCTATCAACTCCCATCTACCTCTGTATCCTGGCTCCTGTCACCAGGGTCACCATGCCTATCTGCTTTGACTTGAACTTTGCACACCAGGGAGAACCATTTACTTCAACTACAATATGAATGACACCCCAGAAGCTGTGCAACAACCTGCCCTGCTTGTACAGTCTTTGAAACAAAGTAGTTGCTCCATATGACTTTTTAAATAAATGACTCTAATGTACACATTTAAATGACTTGAAAACATGGATTATTTTAGTGCTAATCAGTTACTTCTAATATTGCTACATTTGGATAGACATTGAGGACACATTTTATTACTTAGTTATGGTGAATACAGTTGCGAAGTTATCTAATAAAGGTTACACTTAATTTTTTAAAATTCTTGTATTTGACTCTTAGATCAAAAAATGCCTACATATACTTATTTCTTAAGACAAAAGTATTTGTTAAGGTCATCCTATATTTTAGTTATTTTAAGAGCTTGGGGTATTTCAGTAAACATAGCGAACAAATATAATAAAAGTATTACATGTCTTTCACACATTTCTCATCTGAATCAAAATAATTGTATTTATATACTATTATATGGAATTTTCTTCCAGCTATTTAAAAGAAGAAAATGAAAAAATACATAAAACAAGTCTATCTGGTCTTCAAAAAATGAGAAAACACATAATGGCTTGATAATGTCACAGTTTCCCAAATTATAACAAATTATACCACCACCATCCCAAACCATATTACTAACCACTTTACACAACTTATTTTACTTAGTTCCTACAATACTGTGAATGAAGAAGGTTTTATTTTCTCCAATTTATAGTTGAAGAGCTAAGGGTGTTTTGAAAAGTATTTTTTTTCCTCTAGACATAGGTGGTGTTCCCGTGACATCTTTCCTCTTATCATGATTGTATATATTATTTTAATGATGTAAGAGGCTTATTAAGTACAAACTGTCAACTAAAACAAAATGTTTTAATGGCTTATTGATATCAAAGTAAGTACCATTTTTGAAGAGATGTTTAGTTTCACCATTATAATTAGCACTTGATATTTTTAAACTTATTTAAAAATATATACAAAATCTTCATCAACCTTCCCGGTACATAAATTGTAACATTTATTTAATATTTAATTTGTAAAGCAATGACAAAGACTTATAATAAAGTCAATGGCATTGACATGCAATCCTCCAATTAAGGATTGCATAAAGATAATGAAACCAATACTGCAAATAAGTATTTTTTCTCTGAACTAATTAAAGAAGTTACATTTATATGTGAAACAGTTTTATTTCGGTTTGCTCATTATTTAGAAAGCAATTTTTATTTTACATTGAAATTGGTGATTTTCCTTTGTTCAAGATTTTAACAATTATATGTAAAATGTCAATATGACCTTTTAGTAACTATCACCCCAGTTTCAATCAATGCTTCAAAGTTGCCCATTTGAGCATATATGTCCACTATAAGTGGAAAAGTGCATGTGTTACTATTTGTAATACTTGAGTTGTTCTAATATTGTTACATAGTTTGTCTTCACTGATGTTCATTCAGATGTTTAAATCAAACTCTTGAGAGAGAAAAAAATGTGTAAGTGAACTTTTTTTTTATTATTATACTTTAAGTTTTAGGGTACATGTGCGCAACATGCAGGTTAGTTACATATGTATACATGTGCCATGCTAAAACTTGCCTTGTTTTTCCCATTTTCTCATCTAAAAAAATAGTATCTAATACTACTGTGGGTTATATATTTATGCTTATGAAAAGGATTCCTTCTGTGTTTTCTGCCATGAGGTGAAATTTAGCAAATTAAATCAAAGCCTTATAAATAGTAAAATCTCCACATTTAAATTTAAAATTTAAAAAAATGATGGTCAGCATTTGGAGAAAACTCAATTGCTTTATATACAAACAATAACGTTATCAGAATAATTCGCAAAGAGTGTTGTTTCGTGCAAACTGAACTAGAATAGGAATCAGAATAATTCATGCCCTAATCCAGCCCTAAAATTATAGTCATCCTAGGGCTTTAACACCTATTAAAATTTGAACCATTATTCTCTCATCTAAGACATGATACAGATGAATAGGTGATCCATAACGTTCATTTCAGTTCTGGATATTCTTAGATTCTAATGAAACTATATACTTATACATAAAGAATATACTTAAATGGATAAAGAATATGACCACACTATAGAATTTAATAGTCAAAAGGAAGGAAGAAGATGGCATTAATTACTCTTACCCTACTATAAGCATGTTGGTTTTTTGTTACATTTTTAAGATTTTCTCATGAACATATATGTTTACTTATTTGCATGATTCTTTTTTTTTTTTTTTTTTCCAAGACAGAGTCTCGCTCTGTCGCCCAGGCTGGAGTGCGGTGGTGCGATCTCGGCTCACTGCAAGCTCCACCTCCTGGGTTCACGACATTCTCCTGCCTCAGCCTCCTGAGTAGCTGGGACTACAGGCGCCCGCCACCATGCCTGGCTAATTTTTTGTATTTTTTAGTAGAGAAGAGGTTTCACCGTGTTAGCCAGGATGTGCTCGATCTCCTGACCTCGTGATCCACCCGCTTCGGCCTCCCAGAGTGCTGGGATTACAGGCGTGAGCCACCGCGCCCGGCGCTGCATGGTTCTTTAAGTACACAAGTTATTAAGTGGCATAATCATTTTTTATCTTGTGAAATAGTTGTTGGATCATTCTTTTGAGTTGATATAACACGATTCAATTAACTCCACTTCTACCTTGGAGTTTAATTTTCCTTTGTGAGTATTCACATAAATACCAATACATCTTTACACATAAATATTCTTCTTCAAAGTTTTAAACTTATTTTTAGGATAGATTCCCAAAAGTGGGAATTTTTGACATTTTAATGAATTTTGATACATAGTGCGATATCACTTACAAAAAGGACCAGGCCAAGTTCTACCATCATTAATGTACAGAGACATTATTTCCTCATAGGCTGCTCAGCATTATATTAAAAGATAATCTAACACATTCGAATAGTTTTTCACTGTTTTGATTACTTGTCTTCCAGTATTCGGATTTTGCCTTCAACATGGGAAGCCCATGTTTTTTCAGGCTCATTGACTTGTGAAAGTTTCTGAGCTAAAGTGAGGTTGTTTACATATCTGTGAAATCTGTATATTAATATGCATTTCTTAATACTGGGTAAAATATTATTTTGTACACACAAATCCGAATATTGCTGATATATGTAAGCAGCATGTAAATATTTATTGCATTTGGCCATATTTAAGGCTGTAATTGCTCAAGTAAAGCAAGAATGTAATTTGTTAAGAGAAAAAATGGGAGGAATTACATGAGGAAATATAATTCTACTTCTAGTATGCTTTATAAAATAAAAAAACAATAAATTATCATGTCAAATCAACCTGAGTGTAAAATACAAAGTTAATCTTTGTGACATCATTCAGTTTTCTGTATTTGGAATATTTCATGTGAATTTTTCTGAGCATTTGTAAAGAACTATATGATAATTTATTGTATACTAAAAATTTTTCGTTGGGCAAGCTCAAAGTGCTTTAGAATATAATGCTAATGCTCTTATAAGATCTTAAACCTTGAATCAAAACAAATTATGTTGTATTTATTAGTATATCAGTTTGTCTGTTAGAGAGATACCGAAAGTAAAAGTGGCCAAAATTTGACAGAAGTTGATTCCTCTCTATAGAGGAACATTCTGGATACACTGGCTAATACGGCGACTCCCTGTCTTTCCAGGCCTCAAGGTTCTTCTCCCCATTCTCTGCTTTCCTCAGTGTAGCTCTTCCATGTTGTGCTCCAAGATCCGTGTTCCAATATCCACGATTCTTTTTGCGTTCTAGATTAGAGGAGAGAGGCAAGTGACAATGGGAGACATGCCCTTTGCCTTTAGGGGCATGTCTCAGAGTTTGCATACATCACTTCTGTCTGTGCCCATTGTCCACAACTTAGTGACCAGCCTTGCCTTGTTGCAAGAGGATATGGAGTACTTTTCCCCCCAACTCTTGACCCATGTGTACATACCCAACTAACATGTAGAGTTATATTACTAAAGAGAGAAGGGAAAGGATAATAATTGAGAGATCATTAATTAGCAGTTTCTGCACATATGTTCAGTTTGTTCTTCTTGACATATTAAAGTTAGTGCAAACACTCCACTCATTCATCTGAGTGACTGTTATCTTTTAAATATAATCAAACCCTTTGGGGGAGATAATTTTTCTATAGTAAAATGAATATAAAATTAGGTGCTGTACTGAGTTTTTTCTAATATCTCCTAATGCATTTTGATAACTAATGATCAAATTGCTTTCTGCAATAGAAATATTTACTGTCTTACAGTGAAAGTTAAGAACTGTAAATACATGTTGTACTTTGATATTCTAGTTAACAATTTTCAGTACTTACATTTTTTTAAAAAAAAGATTGTTACTTATCTCATGAAGTTAGACTCCTGTGGATGATGAAATTTACTCCCCCTCACCAAAAGTTTTGCAATACAGGGTAGATTTAATTGGATCTTTTGCTTACAACTTTATATATGCGTTGGCTGGTATTTTATATACCAGGTGTTCACAAATCATAATATCATCACATTGTTTTTGTTTGAATTTGGCTACTATCACTGTTCTTTGCTCTCACTTTTCCACATGCTAGGTTAGCTACGTATTTTTATTGTTCACATTCTACAATGTCATATTCCTCATTAAAAATTTGTCATTTGAGATTATAAAATGTAACTTTACAATCTCATACGTCTACATCAACTATCTAATAAAGCAGTGGGGCTAATTGGCGTACTAACTGCTGAGATAACATTATTAATAAATTTAGTCCTCAGTGTGTTTCAATGGGGATTAATATCCAAGGGCTGTTGAAAAAAATTATGGATAAATTAAATTTACCTGAGTTTATTTGTATAAAGAATGATTCATGAATCAGGCAATACTCAAAACTAGGACAGAGCCCCACCCAGCAACATGGCCAGGCAGTATTTGTAGACAGACGAAGGAAGTGATGTATAGAAACAGCTTGATTGGTTATAGCTGGACATTTACCTTACTTGGGCATGGTGATAGCTGGGCATTTACCTTACTTGGGCATGATGTAGCATTTGCCTTCTGTGGACATAATCTGATCAGTGGGCAGCCTGTGATTGGCTGAAACTCAGCTGCTGTGATTAGCTGAGACTCAGTTATTAGTTACTAGAATATACTTTTAAAGTAGGTTGCAGTTTGTTAACATACTAAGTTAGGTTGCAGTTTACTGTAAAGAAATTCAAAATACAAAGGTAACCTTAGGACAAATTTAATTTAAAAGAGCTGGCCAGGTGCGGTGGCTCACGCCTGTAATCCCAGCACTTTGGGAGGCCGAGGCAGGCAGATCACGATGCCTGGATGGTCAAGAGATTGAGACCATCCTAGCTAACATGGTGAAACCCTGTCTCTACTAAAAAAATATTTTTTTAAAATTTAGCCAGGCATGGTGGCCGGCACCTGTAGTCTCAGCTACTTGGGAGGCTGAGGCAGGAGAATAGCGTGAACCCAGGAGGCAGAGCTTGCAGTGAGCGGAGATCCTGCCACTGTACTCCAGCCTGGGCAACAGAGCGAGACTCTGTCTCAAAAAAAAAAAAAAAAGACAAAAATGAAAAAAAAAACAAGCACTAAATAAAGTTTCTATTTTAAATATTATACCTCCTGGGTATAACTGAAAGATTATAAATCCTGAGGTGCTGATTATTTTAACTTTTTCACCAGTTCTGCTGGAGATGATTTGTTTTCCAACTCCTAAGACTAGTAGATTAGTGATCATTTCCAGGATTTCCTGGTACTCATATCAGTCATTTCCTTTCACTGCTCTAATACAATAATCTAAGTTTAGACATTGGTCTCAAATATGTTCTTAAGAGCTATTGAAATTATCTCATTTTATGATTATAAATTTTAAATACATGTAATTATGATACATTATTATATGAATTTATAAACATATTCATATATCAGTTTCCATTGTCAAGATCTTTGTCACTTATTACTGACTCTTTTTTTTTTGATATTTAATACCCTGCAGAAACTTTACCAGTAACTTTCCTAAGCGGAACATATAATGTTTGGCAGTGAAATGAAAGTTTCTCCTTCTTGAAGGCACAGCCAGTCTTTATGAATTATTATCTTAGGATCCCTCCTTAAGAGTATAAGTTCCCAGAGAGCAGCTCTTATGCGCTTAT
Source organism: Pongo abelii (assembly GCF_028885655.2). Taxonomy (NCBI): domain Eukaryota; kingdom Metazoa; phylum Chordata; class Mammalia; order Primates; family Hominidae; genus Pongo; species Pongo abelii. The sequence continues at coordinate 94,402,260 of NC_071991.2, forward strand.
AGCAGCTGACATAACTCTTGCAATATCGAATACACATTGTAATCACTCAAACTTTCTTTCCCAATAAATCTAAGTTCATATTAAAGCTTCATTTCACACAACTGTAAAAGGAATGTTCTGAAGTATAGTTTAAGAACACGTCATGATTATATTCCAGACTTACTTCCCCATTTTTGTTCCCCATACTTTCATTTTTAGAGAGACCCTTTCCCTACTATCCCAACCTTAGTCCAGACTTGTGTAGGTCTCTATAACCTAGAGGATTGGCAATGAAATACATACCTTGAAGAAAACACTTGCCCTATTGTTGACCAGTGGCAGGACCAAATGTTTTATATCATTATCACTTCTGTAGTTACAAATATGACAGCACCAAGGACAAATACTTGGGGAAAAAAATCTATACCATCAGACTACTTCCCAGTCTTGAGACTAGATAGGTCTTCATTTAAGACTAATAAATCTAGTCAATGGAGAAATCCATGGGATATTCAGTAACAGTAAAGTAAGTATTAAAGACACAGAGGAAAATTTTTCTCTAAGATAGTATTACTTCAGATACGTCAGGCAGAAAAACAACGTTGAATGTATGCTTACTGTCCCCAAAGAAAGAGCCAGTCAATCGTCTATAAAAAGTAGGCTAAAACCATCAAAACAAAAACCACTGAAACAAAATTCTCATTGGAGAAACTAACAAATTTGACAAATACTAACAAATTTGACAAATGTGAACTGTTTATCAATAATCCTCAGAATAAGTTTGAGAAATACCCTTCAAATGCCAGAAAAGTAAAAAATGTGGGAACAAAGTTAATAAATATGAAGGTCAGAATTCATAGGTGTATTCATAAGTCCTGTCTTCCCAGAGATCAAGTCAAAGCACATGTATCAGATATAATCATCAAGGATTTAATGGAAGAAAACATTCAGGTCCGCCAAGAAATCTGTATATAATTGTAGATTTGGAAGACCTGCAGTGTTTCAGACAAAGATTTTTAAAAGTCAAGGACATTTATACCAAAAACTTGCTCAAGGATATTCAAGAGGAGATTTCTAGTAGGCAGCTAAGTATTTAGTTTGGTTGCTTAGGAGAGTGGCCTAGAATAGAGTTTTATGTTTAGCTTATGAGGGGAATTTGAAAACAAGTGGCTGAAATTTCCCGAGCAAGTGTGAAGTTACATATATAGCAAGGCCAGATTCATCTACAGATAAATTTTGGCATGCTTACACAAAGCTAAAAACAAAATGAATTTGAATACCTTTGGATATAACATATTCTCCAGCCTGCTGTAATACCACTACTCCTTATTGTCTACTTTCAGCCTGCTTCACACATCTACACAACATTAAAAAAAAAATACCTTAAGACAGTACAAGATAGACTCCTCAGAACACCAGCATTTAGGGGAACGAGGGGGCAGGGGACAGGAGTATGCGATATGAGGAGAGATGAAGTAGTAGCCGCCTCATAATAGAAGTAAATCATACAAAGAAGGTCATGAGATTAGTACATGTTGGCATCAGGACAAAATTTGGAATTTCCTGATTTCTACTGTTCTTTCGTGTTTATTAGGCTGGTGTAGCACCAGGGTCATGTTTGTATAGAAAGAAGGATACATTTGAGTGTAATCTATTGATTTTGTTCATTATAATGATGCATGGCCTCCAAGGTAAAACAAGTATATAAAGTTGATCAATGCTTCCTTTAGAGTGAAAGCTTTCTATTAGCTGCATCCGAATTAGTCAGTTTGTGGGGAAGTTTATGCTCTTCAAGGACTCTAGTATAAGACAATTCCTCAAGGGCATTTTATAGTTATCTACGTTCCTCTACTTATATCAATGCTATTTATATTCACCTTGTGGCTATGAAATAAATACAGACAGATTTAGGTAAAGCAGTGGCTGAAATTAAGTATAGAATTAATGTCTCCTCATGATTGTATAATATAAAAATTATGGCTTTAGTCATTTAAACAGATTTTCCTCTTGAAACTTAACACAGGTAGCGGCCAGGTGTTGTGGTGCACACCTGTAATCCCAGCACTTTAGGAGGCTGAGGCAGGCAGAACACTTGAGCCCAGGAGTTTAAGACCAGCCTGGGCAATATGGTGAAACCCTGTCTATAAAAAAATACTAAAATTAGCCAGGCATGGTGGGGTGCACCTGTAGTCCCAGCTACTTGGGAGGCTGAGGTGGGAGGATTGCTTGAGCCCAGGAGGTCGGGGCTGCAGTGAGCTGATATTGTGCCACTGCACTCCAGCCAGGGTGATAGTGAGACCCTGTCTCAAAAACAAACAAAAAAAACCTCAGAAAACAAAGCAAACTATGCAGGTATAACTGGGATAAATTATTGGATGAGCCGTGATTCTCATGGAAGGATATAAGGCACATATGGCCTTACTGGATATGTAAGAAAATCTTTGCTGTGTCCAGTTAACTTATCCTAGATAATGTTAACATGACTAATCATGCTAATGACCTGATCATGATACCATACAATTCCTCCAATCGAATGATTTACTTAAAAACCCAATTTAAATAATAACTCTCTCTTTAAGCATTCCTTGTTTTTTTGTAGGTAGCAAATGGTAGTCCTTCCTATGAGCATTCTAAGCAACTTGTAATGCGTTTTTGGCTTTAATGGTATAATACCTTATACAATAGAATATGTGTACAGGGTTTGATCTTCTCTACTAAATTTTTAGCAATTTGAGGTAGAAATAATAGTTTATTTTATAGTACACAGTAATTGCTGAGATAATGCTTGTTAAATTTCTATACCCATATTATTTTCATAGTGTTTGTGAAGATGCGTTCACCTTTTAAAATGGTGCTGTATTGTAAGCATGGTGGAAATGAAAATGTTAATTTTGCTTCAAGGTTAGTGGAAGCAAAATGAAGACAGGAAATAATAAAGCTAGCTTTTACTATGGATGATATTTGAATTAATGTTTAAGATAGACATTTGCTTCCTTAATTTCATCTAATGGGATTGGATGCAGATGAGAGTGGCAGTGGACAGTGTTGTCTCATCTTCTCTGTTTTGTCCCTGGGGACAGCCATCAGGACTAAGAGGAGAGTTAAAACAGACAATGTAGTTTCCCTAGGTCCAAAATTAATTGAAATTGGAGAATAAGCAGTGGAGTTAGAATATTTGTCTGTAATTACTACAAGTGATGTGTAAGTATCAAGATATTTGGTTCCAAGTGTGAATATTTGTGAAACATGAACTCAGGCTTATTATATTCTTCCATCAGAACTAAGTTCTGTTAACAAAACACCAGGGGTTCAGTCTATGTCCCATTGCTTGATGCACAGAAAGCCAGTCCCTGAGACAAAGAATATTGCCAGGGAAGAAAGCTTTATTTGGGTGTTGCAGCTGAGGAGATGGGAGTAAGTCTCAAATCTGTCTACTCAACTGACTAAAATTGGAGGTTTATATAGCATGAAAGAAATGTAGCTATATGTAGGAAAAACAGGAATTAGTAGGGGGTCTGGTGTCTCATTGGCTGGATGTGGTGATTTGGTGAGTTTCAGTTCCTTGGGAGGCCTGATGGTTGGTTTCCTGAGAAAGGAATTCAGAGAAGATAAATACAAGTTTCAAGCTTTAAGACCAGCTGGGTCAATTTTTGTGTTTATTCAAAAACACTGCAGACATTAATTCTTTGAGGAAATTGGGCGGATTTCACTTTCTTATTCTATGTATAGTATTAATTAAAAAAAAGTTGAGTTTTATTTCCAAAGAGCCTACATCATTCAAATGAGCACAATGTTTCAATGTAAGATTATTTTTATTAGGAAAAAGATTTTAAATATACAGAAGAGAGACATAGTATAATGAGTCATGTCATCTGTTGCTTAAGTCTTTTAAGATAGAGACAACGTTTTATTTCCAAATACTTCCACATGAAACTCTATTTTTGTTTCTTCTAAATAACAAGGCATACATGTACAATTGCTGTATACCTTGTTATACAGTAGAGGCAATAGAGTGTGATAATTGAGATATACTGGAGTGCTAGCTAGATTCAAATCTTAGCTCTGCCATTTCTGGGTGATATTGGCAAGATCACATAATCTCTCAGCTTTTTACTTATTTGGTCTATAAAATGGAGGTGATAGTAATAGTAACCTCAGTTATTATAAAGATTAAATTAACACATACAAAACATACAGACCATTTCCTGGATCATATAGAGCAGTCTAGAAATGTTAATGAATGTAATTCTGAAAAACATTAATTATTAATATCATTACAATTTAAGTGGAAGTGATCTTAGTGTCAAATGGAGCGTGTTTGTGTAACTGAATGTGTTAATAATGAAAGGGCATTATATTGAGATATTTTTCATTTTATTATGATGAATTTAATCTTTGTATGAAAACCTTAAGATAATGCATGCACAAAATACAAAGCAAAGTTAAATGCCCAAAACACATTTTAAAAATGCAAACACAAACGGGGAAGATTGTTTTGATATCGTTGTAGGTTTTATATGTTCAATTTTATTTTTTAATTTTAGAGACAGGGTCTCACTATGTTGTTCAGACTGGCCTCAAACTCCTGCCTCAAGGTATCCTCCCACCTCGGCCTCCTGAGTAACTGGCACTACGGGCACTTGCCATCATTTCTGGCTCTGTTTATTCAGATTTTAAAGAAAAATTAGATGTTAAAATAAACTGAGGGGGAAAAAAAAGCTAGCAATGTAACAATTATCTATGAAAACCCAAATTCAAGTTCTCATTAGTTTTGAAATTTATTTGGATTCCTAGTTTAGGTTTCAAAAGACATCTGACCCAATAAGTCATTAAATTCCCTGAAGATTAGTGAAGCAAATTCCTCAGAAGACTTGAGTTGTGCCAGCAAACTGTGCTATTTTCTTAATTCCCAGAGTAAGCAAAAAGAAAGCAGATCATTACAAAGCCTTATTAACCTAATTCCAAGATCTGTCTAAAATTCAAATGAAGTAAGTTCAACCTAGAATTCCCATGTCATTAAATTGAGTTGATTTATTTGCTACTTTTTATTTTATTGATCATGTTCAAAATTTCTCCTGTCTGGGACATTTGGCTAGTCTGCTGAATTCCCTTGCATATTTATGTTGCTATTTATTTTCCTGTTAGCAGAGTCTTGTCTACATTAAAATTAATTCCAACATAATCTCTTATCTAAATGTCTTTTTCAATGCCCAATCTTTAATGATTATATTTTACTTTATAGCAATAAATAAACCTGGTTCTAGAATAAGCTAGTAGGGATATGCATCAAACGGCAATGAAATCTAATTATTAAAGGAAAAGGAAAAATCTGGGTTTCTTTTCTAGCATTTTTTTTAAAAAAGCTGTCTTATAGTATGTAACCTTTATTTTACACTTTTAGGTATCAAACAGTGATGAAATCTAATTATTGAAGAAAGAATCAGAGTCTAGGTGTTACCGGTGGAGGGTGTCCAGGTCCTTGGCATTTTGAAGAAAGAACTGGATAAAATGCAGAAAGCAATGAAAGAAAAAACACAGATTTATTGAAACGAAAGTACACTCCACAGAGTAGGAGTGGGCTTGAGCAAGTGGATCAAGAGCTCCAGTTATAGAATTTTCTGGAGATTAAATACACTCTAGAGGTTTCATGTTGCTTACTTGGTTTACACTCTGTGTAAATGAAGTAGTGGCCCACAACCATTCTGATTGGTTGCAGAAAGTGACCAATCAGAGGCTGAAGATGAAGTTACACAAGAAGAATTGGCCTGCAGTCAGTCTGATTGGCTGCTGGAGGGGACCAATTAGATGCTGAAGTGAAGTTACAAAGTTATACCCCTATGCAAATAAAGACTGTGACCAGTCTGATTGGTTGTGGGAGGGGACCAATCAGAGGTACTTTCCATTTTGCCTCTGCCCTGGGAAGAGGGTGGAGGGTTTTGCAAAGGAAGTAGTCTCTAATCCTTTTGTTACTTGGGTGTGGAAAGTTGAGTTTTCCTTTTGATTTAGTTCTAGAAAGTCAGTATGAATTGGCCTTAGGTTCCCTGCCTCTAAACCCTATTCTCCTGCCTCATAGGTTTCTTTTCTAACATTTAAAAAATTATCTTACAGTTTGCAATCTTTGTTTCAATTTTTGATGTTGGCCAATATTGAATCCTTGAATAGGATGGCATACAGGTAGAATATTAATTGCTTTGTATCCATAATTGCTTTGGTTCTTTTTGCTTCTAAAATAAATGGTTTAAATATTTTTGATGTGATACATTTGAATTGGGTAATAATAGCTAGCATATTTTATATATATATATATATATACTGATTGTGTGATATATGCTTATATACATATGCTTATTCTATACTAAGTGGTAGCATTTAAATCATACTACCTAGTATATTTACTACCTAGTATAGAATAAATATGTATAATATATACTAGCTATTACTATAACTTTATGTATCATTTACAATTCATGAGAACCCTTTGTGGCACATATATTATTTTATTTTTCAGGTAAAACAAGTAAAATTTAATGAGCTTAAGCTACTTGTCCAGTGCCACACATTTTGTATTAGAGTAGGGAAGTGAATGCAGTGCAGTCTGTATGATCCAGAGCTGGAACACTGTGTCACTGTGCTGTACTGCCTGGGCAGTGGGCACCTATGAGGAAGAAGAGGGCCTGTGAAGGAGCTGCTGTAAATTGAGACTTAAGGGTAAAATTTTGGAGACAGTTTTGATTTAAAATTTGAATGTATTACATCTATCCATTATTCTCTTCGTATTTAATTTTGATGCATTTGGCTTATATTTCATCCAACTAGTTTTATCATTGACAGTTGTGAGGTTACAGTGTTCTTGCAGTAGGTAAAATAAAACGTGGGTGATGTATAAGCTTGTTAAACTTTGAGTCCCAAGTTTCTGCTGATCTGATCCACTATTCCCAGTGATGTTTACCATGAATATCTTAAAATTAATGTGTGCATCTGTGTATGGAATGTAGCCATCTCAGGAATCACTTGGGGGAGAAACTATAAAACCAATAAAAAGGTAGACTAGACTCAGTGTCTTCTAAGAATTCTGCCTTATGTTTTTGGGGCTGCTTTCCAAAATTTTTCAAGCCTGTCCTGATATATTTTTAATGCTTTACACACTTGGGCACATGCTCCTTTTGCAAAGATGGTTTAAACATGGGTTCCCAGTCGTCCTGGATTAGTGGCATTTATCGTGGGATCCTGGAGTCCTACTGTCTGATCTCTTAAATTAGATCTTAGTTGTATGACTTTAGCCAGTCTTTGCCTCAGGTATCAAGACAATATCATTGATCTTCGTACCTTTCAAGGTGGTAGGGGTTGTTTTAAACCTCATTTGCCTTGGCAATATTTTGAAAAGTGTATTTATGTATCATAATATAAAAAGATTCTTTTAATTTTTTAGAAGTAGAATGGCTTCATTTAAAACATTTCCTTTTATAATATAATGCATGCTACTACATGGTTTCCATGGGGAGTGCTATGTTGAACTTTCAGACTCTGTAAAAATCACATAGTGCATTTTACAATCCTTGAGCAGAAGATAAATATCACTCTCTTCCCAAAAGATAGGTTACATATTTAGACATAATGTGTAGATATGGGTATACTTTTGTAGCACTATATTACATCCCTTTCTGATGCTGGATATTTGAAAACTTCATACTACATATGGAATGTAAATCAGCCCCCAACTCTTTTCCATCATACTCAACTCTATTGTATTGCTAATGGCTCTCCTTACTCCCTGCTAGGTCCTGTGATAGGCAATTCATGGGCATTCATGCGAACTAAATTTATTCATCATGCAAACTAAAATTACATCAATTTTATTTCAAGGATGTCCTCAGGTTCTGTATTTCAAATCTTTTGAATGCATCATTATAATCCTCATCAGTGACTTTAATACATCTTATTTGAAGAATGTCAATTTTGTCTTTTAAATTTAATAAACAAGTTATTGCAGGGATCAGTATTGCCTTTTAACTTAATTTAGTTCCAATTTATCTTTCACTGTCATTTGGAAAATTTATATATTCTTTGTTTTAATATTCCCTACAGTGTTTTCTAACTTTCTTTTTGTTACTGCTCAATTTCAGCTGCTTCGTGGTTTCACTTTTCCCCAAAATCTACATATCTCAGACTGTTTTTTCTCTTTTATACTTCATAATTATTAGTAGAATAATACATGAAGACTTTACACTGAATCTAATCTTTAAAAACTAGAATGGTTTCTTCACCTTTCTTTTCGCCACTGATGTTATAAATTTACTTTTCCTGTTAATTTTAAAACTTTCTTTTCTTAGTATGTTAAATAAATTGCTTCTGAAGAATCAATGCTATGGTTTTTCTGGAGTAAACCTAAGGAGTTACAATATTTTTATTACCTGAAGAACTGGCATAATCTTCTGAATTCATAAAATAATTTGTTCTTCATCAAATATATTAGCTAAGCTCATATGTTTTTGCAAGAACAATATTTCTATTCATTAAATACATAATTTCAAAACTTTATTTTTTGTTATGATTCAGTAAAACAAAAGTACAAATATTATACATAAGTCCTTAAGTGCATATTCAGTGTCATCCAACTCATACTCTTTCTAAATCTATTCATCTACCAAATACTTCTCTAAGTCATAGGACAAAATAGCAGCTTAAATCAATGAAATCAGAAGGCTCAGTTATGTTCTTATTGTTATTGTACTAGATTCATCATTTAATATTCAACCTGGCCTTCCAACTTGACTTAGAACAACTCTGACTGGATGAAAGTTCCACACCTCTTTCTATTCATTCTTTATTTGGGCATCATCACCTGCAATTCCATTGAGTCTTCATTCTCATTGATCCAAGAGATTTACCAGAAATGAAGCTTTTCAAGCTGGGTGTGGTGGCTCACACCTGTAATCTCAGCAACTCAGGAGGCTGAGGCAGGAGGATTATTTGAGGCCGGGAGTTTGAGACCAGCCTGGACAGCATAGCAAGACACTGGCTCTAAACAATAGAAATTAAAAAACCTAGCTGGGTATGATGGAATGCACCTGTAGTCCCAGCAGCTCTGGAGGCTGAGGTAGGAGGTTGGCAACTCAAGGGTATAGTGAGCCATGATTGTGCCACTGTACTCCAGGCTGGGGAAGAGAGCAAGACCCTGATTCAAAACAAAACAAACAAAAAATCACAAGGCTTTTCCTCTGTGTGAGTCAGACCTGGTAACAATCTTTAATTAGCAGAGCAGCACAGTATGCTTAAATTCCAATGCTGAACTAGCCATAACAGAGTAATGTAATACTGTATATTAAAAAGTAATGTTTAAACATTCTTTTTTTTTTTTTTTTTTTTTTTGAGACGGAGTCTCGCTCTGTCACCCAGACTGAAGTGCAGTGGTGCAATCTTGGTTCACTGCAACCTCTGCCTCCCAGGTTCAAGTGATTCTCCTGCCTCAGCCTCCCAAGTAGCTGGGACTACAGGCATGTGCCACCACACCCGGCTAATTTTTGTATTATTAGTAGAGACAGGGTTTTACCATGTTGGCCAGGCTGGTCTCAAACTCCTGACCTCGTGATCCACCTGCCTTGGCCTCCCAAAGTGCCGGAATTACAGGTGTGAGCCACCACGCCTGGCCTAAACTTTACTTTTTAATCCATAGTATTGATCCAGTACCCAGTATACCAGAATATTCAGACTTGATGCCTGTATGAAAGTCCATTTTGAATATAACACATCCTATCTTTGATAATGCTTTATATTGGACTATGATGCCATGCCTTAAGGCATATTACATATCCAAAATTGATATTGAGAATAATAATTGAGACTTTAAAAAATTCTAAAATCAGTAATATCTATGTTTTAAAAGTTGCAGGCCCTAATGTAAATAACAACTGTAAAAAAACTACAAAAAAGCAGGATGTATTTAGAGATTGAAATTTGAAAATATACATACATGCATATTGGAGAATTGCATGCAAGGCTTGTTTCATCACAGAGGAACCTACACACTCACACAGACACACGTGTGTGCGCACACGGTCTCATTCTGTCACCCAGGCTAGAGTGGAGTAGTGTAATCATAGCTCATTGCAGCCTCAAACTCCTGGTGGGCAAGGCCCTCATGCCTCAGCCTCCTGAATAGCTGGAAATATAGGAGCATACCATCATACCAGGCTCATTTTTTAATTTTTTGTAGAGATGAGGCCATCACTATGTTGTCCAGGATGTTCTTGAACTCCTGGCCTCAAGTGATTGTCCAGCCTAGGCCTCCCAAAGTGCTGGGATTACAGGCATGAGCCACTGGGCCTAGCGAAGACTGTTGATCTAACACCTTTACTAGTGAGATAGAAATACAAATTGTGATACTTCCATAGAGAGTTTTAGTGAGCCATTTTATTCTATATCAACTAATTATTTTACAACTTCGTGGCACACGAAAATAATACAGAACTGGGGACATAAATATAGCCATAGTATGATTGCAAGCAAAGTTTATCAGTTTGCAAATCTGAATTGTGCAAAATAGTTAAGTAAATTTCCGTTGCAATTTAGGTAAAATATATAGACTTTAATTTTTGAATATTGTGCTATAAGTAGGAATATTTTTTAAGTTAATAACATGAAAAAACAAAATATTAAAAATCAATGCTTTTTATAAATATCAGTTCTAAGGGTGAGATAAATATGTTAAATTTGCAAGAGCTTTTTGTACCTGTCAAAGAATTATCATTGTGACTTTCCAAATTAAATTTGCTAATATGCACTGGTTGTAAAATTGAATGACCTCCTCATCCAACATTAGCTTGTATCTCTGTCTCTGAGTGATCTCATCTATTATTTAATAGCTGAAATTATATTGAGAAGAATAGTCTGAGAATTATGCATTTCATGTGTCAGTTATGTTTTACCAAATGCATTTGAATATATTTCAGAATCCACTTGCTCATTTTCTCTGTACACATTTGTATATGGTGGTCTGTAGACTTCAGAAGATATATTTTGAAAAAAAAAAAACACTGAAAAGAGACATAGATGTTCTTTCTTGTATGTGATCTGAAGAACTGGAATTCTTTGTTTCAGAGGGAGAATTTATTTGAAATAGTTAATTACTACATGAGACATTCTGTGTTAAGTAGCTTTTTTCATAAAAGTCAGCTCCTTTGTGTGTAATATTTACTGTATTTCAATTAAATATATACTGCCATAATATATAAAGATAAGTAAAGACATGGAGTATGATGGTATAAAGAACAGTAGTTTCCAGTAGCTTAAAGATAATAAATGAGTTCAATTTAGAAATTCTCATCTTTTTATGAAGTTATTTTAATTTATATAAACTACAAAAGGAGAACCATGGAAATAGCACTATTATTCTTTTTTAAAATATGTTTAGCAATTGTACCTTAAGGAGTCTTGATACATGATTTTACAAGTTGAGAAGTACGTTATTATTTTAAAGTTATTTCTAAAAGCCATTTATATGGTTATTTAAAAGAGCAAGAGCCTCCATAAGATGTATTTAAAACTGCTAATTGTTAAGTGTGAGAGGATTCAGAGGAAACAGAAGTAATTTTTATGTAAGACAAGCTTTATAATATTAATAGAAAAGACTTAAACCTTAATAGTTTTATTCTTATCAAAAATATAATACATTCTCATTGTATTATTGGAAAAACCAGAAAGCACAAGTTATTTCTTAAAATTGCAAAGCCAGGAGTAATACTGGTAACACTTGCTAGGTATACATCCATTCATTTCTCCCTCTGCCTGTTTCCACCCAAAACAAATAGGGTTTTTTATCTTTTCACTTTTGCTTAGCTCATAATTTTTAAACTTCATATCATTTAAAAACAAATACAGTTATGGTAGAGTTAAAACCTATTTTGATTGAACAAAAAAGTTTAACACAAATATCAAAAAATGTTATAGATGCATTTTGGATAAATGAATGAAATTCTTAGTTTGTTACCAGGGGAAGGCAACAAGGTAATTCAGTATGAAAAGTATAGTTCCAATAGATAGAAAATTAATATTTGACTTGAGACTCCTGAGGGGTTTTCTTGAATCATTATTGATTGGATCTTCATTCCTGCCTCAAGAGTCGAATTGGTTGAAATTAGGATTTAATTGTATTTAAAGTTAGAATAGATCACTTCTTTCCTAGTATACTTTCTTTTTTAAAACAAAAATTGATATACCTGAAAAACACGCAAAAAGCAAGGGGATGAGATTTAAAATAATCCTTCATTGCCATATTATTTCTGTCACGTGTACCATTATTTGTCAAAGAATCATTTTCAACTGCACAATATAAATTTAGTTAAATAAATTGTGAAATTTATTTCAAGTGGATAATATAAGGTTGTATTTAAAGGCACCTCTCCAGTTTCTTATTATTTTATTTATTTGTCTGTCTGTTTATTTATTTGAGACAGAGTCTTACTTTGTTGCCCAGGCTAGAGTGTGGTGATGTGATCATGGCTCACTGCAGCCTTAACCTCCCATGCACAAGCGATCGTTCCACCTAAAGCCTCCTGTGACTACAGGCCTGTGCTGCCATGTCCAGCTAATTTTCTGTTATTTTTCATAGAGACAAGGGTTTGCCATGTTGCCTGGGCTGGTCTAGACCTCCTGGGCTCAAGTGATCTGCCCACCTCTTCCTCCTAAAGTGCTGAGATTACAGGCATGAGCCACTGGGCCTGGCCTATCCAATTCTTTAAGTTTACATCTTAATAAGTATTAAATGTGTGGAAGTCTGGTCTCCCTTGTCCCCCAAAGATGATCCTGAATGACTCCAACATTGAGAAAATCAGGAGAGCGGTTAGTTATAATGTGAATAATACAATAAAGATACACTGTGAATGCTAATACCTGAATGGAAATTTGTGTATCCGATGCTATCAAGGTACTATATTTTAACAATTCTTGTAGATTTATTTTTTGAAAAATATGCATTTGGCAAGTAAAGAAGTGCATGTGAAAATATTTATGTTAGCAAAAATTGTAATATTCTGTTTATTCTATTTTTCTATATAGCCTGAGAAAAATGACAGTGAGCCAGGCAGCCAGAGGATAAAACCTGTTTTCATTGAAGATGCTAATTTTGGACGACAAATATCTTATCAGCATGCAGCAGTCCATATTCCTACTGACATCTATGAGGGCTGTAAGTAAAAGAATGTTAACATCTGTTGGAATACCATGCTCTCGCGTGTCTTATGTTTCCCATGTTTGAGGTGGAAAAAAAGAGCAAATGTACATTGTTTTGTTTGTCATATGAGAGTCTGTGGTAAACCCTGATTTATCTGAAAGAATCAATCTGATTTTCTTTTTTTTTTTCTTTTTATTATTATTATTATTATTATTATTATTATTATTATACTTTAGGCTCTATGGTACATGTGCGCAACGTGCAGGTGAGTTACATATGTATACATGTGCCATGCTGGTGCACTGCACCCACCAACTCGTCATCTAGCATTAGGTATATCTCCCAATGCTATCCCTCCCCCCTCCCCGCACCCCACAACAGTCCCCGAAGTGTGATGTTCCCCTTCCTGTGTCCATGTGTTCTCATTGTTCAATTCCCACCTATGAGTGAGAATATGCGGTGTTTGGTTTTTTGTTCTTGCGATAGTTTACTGAGAATGATGATTTCCAATTTCATCCATGTCCCTACAAAGGACGTGAACTCATCATTTTTTATGATTTTCATGAACAGTTTATGTCAATATAGCCTCACTAAACGAATATTTATAGGACAGCCTGCATCCATGGAGTGGTCCTTCCAACTTAATGTTTGGTAAATAATTCTGCTTTCCCAGTTGCCACTCATAACTTACAAAGTATATAGATATATTTGTCAAAAGCCAAAACTGTGCAGCTATATTATACACACATGCAAAAATATTCTTGCATAAACGGGTAAAGGGAGAAAATTGTATGTTTTAGATTCTTTCCAGTTCTTATGACTTCTCATGTCTGTCAGTCTCTCTCTTTTTCCCTCCCCCTCTGTGTATGTTTCTCTGCCTTACCCTAGGATATAGGTAAAGAGAACCTTCCTCTCAATGTATTGTGGGCTTCCAGCCAAAAGAAGTGCCTGGGTTAAAGGAAGAGACCTTAAAAACCAGAAAAGCAGTGACTGGAAATATTGGTTGGAGAAGGCTTCCCTGTGAAAAGGGGATGGGGGAAAAAAAGTGTTTGGGAAAACAGTGGCGGAAGCTTGCGCAGGTGTTGTTTTTTAGAGACACGCTTTGCATTAATCAGAGCAGAGCCTGAGAATTCTAACTAGGAATTTTCCAAAGGACAGCTCTATCATGTCTGAGAATGAACTGTGACCAGAAACAGGGTATTTGTTCAGTCATATCCCTGGTCTTCCATATTATTTATTCTTTAACCCATCCCTCTACCCCATCCTGCACCTCGTTCCCTGCCTTCTCACATAGTAAAGGGTAAGGGGAAAGAACTGCTTGCGATTGTAAAGAACGTGTTTCTTGTATTCCTCTTAATTGAGACGTGGTAGAGCGTATTTGGAATCCAGATTATCCAGATGGCCTGGGTTCTGGAACCAGACTACCTGTGTTCAAATTTAAATTTTAGCAGTATTATTTCCTCTGGCAAATCCTTCAAATTTCTGAGTAGGCATTTTCTCATCTGTAAAATGGAGATAAGATTAGTATCCTGAAATATCCTTTGAGGATAAAGCAAGTTTAATGTATTTAAATTCTCATAATAGTTCCAGGCTCATAGTAAGTGCTATATAAGTGTTTGTTGTTGTTGTTATTTACAGTTAAAGTTTATTTAGACTCACAAGATTAAGTAAAGGGACTCACATTGTAAATGAGCTTTTTTTTTATTCACTTTGAGATTATTGGTTTTAAAAACAAATTTTAATGCATGTATGATTCTTTTTATTACAAATTTTATCTTTGATCAAATTATTTTATTTTGTTTCTCCTTTTAAGTGTTTTAAAAGTACCACTGTTTTCATCCTATCAATTCTTTGATGATTTTAAACCTATAATTACATATAATAGAAACGTTGTATGTGTATATGTGTGTGTGTGTGTGTGTGTGTGTGTGTGTAGTTTCTTTTTACATGAGCCTTAAACATAATTTAACTTCTTTACAATACAACTGAGACTATTAATTCCAAGCCCTTATTAAAATCACTTGGGATTTGGATTCACATATTAATATTTTTTCTTTGACCATTGTATTATTTTTCTATAGTTACTTTTGATATTTGTAATTGTTTTTGTCATTATTCTAACTGTTCAGACAATGCTAAGCTATATGGTTATGTTTCTCAATTTTTGAATAATATATTTTCCACTTTAGTTTCAGATCTATCACCTGTTGTTTGTTGGATATGTCAACAAAATAATAATCTTTCTGTATCTTTCCATTGAATTCCAATTGGAAGAAAAACTGGCTGGGTATAGAAGCTTTGAGTCAAAATATTTTTTGTCAGTACTCTGTACATTATGGCACTGCTTTTCAACCTGCGTTACTGTGTTGAAGAAAACTGAAGCCAACTGGAATGTTGTTCATTTATTAGAGATCTTTTATGATTGGGTTTTGTGTTGTCGATATCTGGGAGGCTTTTCTTTTTCTAAATTTAGTAATTTATAAATGTCCACAAGATATTTTAAGTGAGTGATTTTCTAATAGCTTTACTCTATGAACATTTTGTTTACAATATGTATTTACATAGAAGACTGATGTGTAAAAGAAGTTAAAGCCAAAACCACTGTGCTTGAAATAAATGTGGTGTGGCCAGAACACTAGCTGCTTTCTCTTTACTTCGTTTTTTTCTTTTTCTTTTTTTTTTTTCCTGGGACGGAGTCTCACTGCCTCGCCCAGGCTGGAGTGCAGTGGTGCGATCTCAGCTCACTGCAACCTCTGCCTCCCGGGTTCAAGCAATTATCCTGCTTCAGCCTCCTGAGTAGCTAGGATTACAGGCATGCACCACCATGCCCGGCTAATTTTTTTTGTTTGTTCTTTTGTATTTAGTAGAGACAGGGTTTCACCATGTTGGCCAGGCTGATCTCAAACTCCTGACCTCGTGATCCACCCGCCTCGGTCTCCCAAAGTGCTGGGATTAAAGGCGTGAGCCCCCACGCCGGCCCTCTTTACTTTAATGTCCTCTGTCTAGTATTGGTAGTCAAGACAGATTGTCTGGACAAGTTTATAGATTATTGTTTGAATATTTGTAAGCCAGAATTGTCCACAGGGGGCAGTAAGATACTTTGCATTAGAATCTGCATTCTCTTACTCTTTTGCTTCCTTTACTTAGTTGAAATCACTTTATAACTTAAGCATCCATCTGTTGTATGCTAGAACAAATATGAAATCTGACTCACAAATTTGAACGTAAATTTTTTTAAGAATTTTTAAAAATGTTTACATAGGCATACATATATCTTAGTATGCTACAATTTACATATACAAATTAATTGGTATAAACAATGTTTTTCTTTCCAATTTAAAATAAACTATTTGTAAATAGCTACAGATAATTTTAATAGTCTCAGAGAATACAACTTAACATTTTGAGAATCAGTAAAATATTTAATATGTTTTCAGAAGTCATAGGCATTCTTTGGGATATGTCATAACTAAAAGAAAAAGAAGCTCTGTCTTTGGATTATTTATTTAGTCCCATTCATCTTAATATTGGCATCTTCCTCTTTGCTGAAATCTCATCAGTAAGACTCTAACCTTTCCTGGCCTGTACTCCTTTAAAATTCATATCCAATGTTATAAGCTGCATGAATAAATGACAGGAATAAAATCAGAAATGTCCACAAGATCTGGAAAATTTAATAATTACCAGTATTCTTCATGTGGTATGTGGGAACATATCCGATTTAGAGGATTGTTCTAGGCTTCTGAGTTTAATGAATATGAAAGTGCACTTTAATTGAAGGCTTAACTGAAGGAAACAGCCTTTTTCATTTTAAGACAGTTGTGTAGCTACACTCTCATAAGAAACCTCGTGTTCTAATTTCACAAAGGTGATTACTTTTTAAAGTCCCTTGAATTGAAATGTGATTATTTCTGCTCAATGATATATTTAAAGTTTTAAAATACTGTATTTAATTAGAGCCCCATCTCAAAATCTCCATTTTTGAGAATTTCACTGGTTGCTCCTTTTCTTTTAGAGGACACCCAAACCATACTTAATTTTCAGATCTAATTTATCTGCTTAGAAATATAGAAGACAAGCATATAACTTAGTAAAAACAAGGGCTGAATATTCTGACTTAATTTGTTTTTAATCACAGAACTTTATTAATTTTTGAATCACTTTAGACTCAATGTAGGGCTGTCTTCATAGAATATTCTATAATTATTTTAAGTGGAAATTTGTATTGATAGTTCTTTATATATTTCTATAAGAATAACATTAATAAGGGAAAATAATAGGAAGGAACTCCAACTTGCATAAAGCTTTCAGGGACCAGATACTTTTTTCCTTATACTTACCCTATAATTTAAGTAAGGCAATTATTATTTACATTTTAGAAGTAAAAATACCTAACATACTTTTATCATGAAGATATCTTCATTTTGATAAAAGAAGACAATTTTCATGAGTTGTATTCTCTTTTGATGTCTCATATGCTTTACTAAAAGTACTTGATTTTTGTAATTTAAGCTAATAATCACTGACATTATCCTTGTAACTTATCTTGATATTCAATTGTGTTATCTTAAAAGATATAGCCGCTGTATCTTAGATGACGTCAGTGTCAAAATTGCAGAGGAAAAAGGTGCTTGCAGTCTTTGCCGACAATTGCATAATCTCCTGTAAATTTTAGTAACTAATCTGCTCCAACATAGGTCCACCACTTGCTAATAGTTTACATTTAGCTGTTGTAAACAGTCCATTTTGTTGTTACTCCAACAAATACCAGTGTGGGTAGTATACCTTTAACAGAGTAAAAAAGTTAGTATTCAAGTTGACTGTCATGCTCTACATAAATCAGGCTAAATCCATAGATCTGATAGTTGTATAAAAGGCAGAAGAAAACAATGCTTCCTTAACGTGTTTGGTGTTCTCGGGCAAAAGGCTTGATTCAGATGGAATAGTTGTGCTCTAAAGTCTGTATCTGCATATTTTTGAGAAAATTATAGTCTCAGTGAAAATATTTCAGTGGAGTGATACTAGCTTATCATACTGCTTCATCAAATATATTTTGTAAGAGGGGAAACTTGTTCATGGTTTTGGTAGACTATTCAGTTCTGGTGTATAATGTTATTCTTTGTAATTAGCTTTGAAATAATGAGAAGATGTGAGAGCAACTTTAAAATACTGAAATTAAAGAGTGAAATTATTCTTTGGATAACAGATGATTTAAAGGAAATGCAATCCACGAGAGATACATGATTATTTGATGTTACTTACAATGATTAATATGTGTAGGGTAGATTACTTAGGATGTAATTTGTTTATAACCAAAGTGGATTTTTAAAAAGTTAATGAAAAATGATATTAGGCAGAAACCATAGAGTTAATATTTATTTTTTCTTATAATGTTTTTGTTTCTGAAATATTATCTTCTTTCAAACTATATTGATTATAGTAGTTGATATACATTAGTTAACTTGGAAGTGTACAATATTTTGACCTGTATTTGGCATATTTTATTTAACAAATATTTTGATTTATTGATGGATTAGTTTAAAAAACAATATGTTAGAAAGTAAATCACATTTGTTCTGTGATTTCAATAACAAAATAATATGGATTATATTTATATGTGTTAAAAAATATGTATTTTGTAATTATAGCTTAATAAAAAATGTTACTGACTATCTTTTATTGGAATAGAAAGCTCCTCCTGATGTGGTGACTCATGCCGTAATCCCAGCACTTTGGGAGACCAAAGTGGGTGGATTGATTGAGCCCAGGAGTTAGGGACTGGCCTGGGCAACACAGTGAAACTCTGTCTCTCTAAACAAATTTTAAAAATAGTCTTGGGTAGTGGCATGCGCCTATAGTCCCAGCTCCTTGGAAGGCAGAGGTTGGAGGCTCACTTGAGCCCAGGAGGCAGAGGTTTCAGTGAGTTATGGTCGTGCCACTGTACTCCAGTCTGGGTGACAGAGTGAGACCCTGTCTCCAAAAAAAAAATATATATCTATATATATATATCTGTCAAGGAAAAGTTCATCATAACTAGGAAAATAGCTTTTTTAGACATGGTATTATCATTTAATTACCTCAGAAGCAGTCAATCATCAAGTGAAATTTTACTAATTAAAACAAACTAACTTCAAATATATATGTATGTTAAAATATATATCATAGGAATGAAAAATATTAAATGTTCTCTTTATTTTGCCTTTAACACATTTCTTCATTTAGCAAATACTTATTAAGGACCTAGCATGTCATGTACTTTTCCAGATAATGGGAATATAGCACTGACTAAATGGTCAAAAATCTCTGTACTCATGGAGCCTGCATTCTATTGGAGGGGAGTGGAGTGTAAAACAAACAATTAAAATAATAGTGTATATCATAATGAGTGCTCTCAATAAAAATAGAGAATAGGTTAAAGATAGTGCCTGGGTTAAGAGAGAAGAGTGAAATTTTATAATGGGTAGATAGAGACGGCCTTGTGCCTAAGGCAATATTGTAATTGAAGTCTGTGGTTTGTGAGCACGTGAGCCATAAAAATCACCTGTGTAAGAAGGCTGTGGCCATGGAAACAGAAAACTCAAAGATCTTCAGGCAGGAGCATGGTGGGCTCATAATCAGCAGGGAGACCAGTGTGGCCAGAGCAGAGTTAGCAAGGGAATGGGGAGCAGGGGTAGCAGCAGACACCATGTCAGCCATAGCCCTATGGATGATTGCAAAGACTCTGATATTTACTTTGAGATTGTCTTAATTATCTCAGACAGATAGGCTAAAATAACAGACGTGTATTTCTTACAGTTTTGGAGGCTAGGAAGTCCAAGATCAAGGTGCAGGTTGGTGCCCAGTAAGAATTTTCTTCCTGGGTCTTCTCAGTGTGTCCTCACATGACCTCTTCTGCACTAGCAGAGAGAGAGAGCAAGCTCTGTTTTCTCATGAGGCCACTAATCCTATTGTAGGTGCTCCACCCTCATGACCTCATGGAAATTACCTCCCAAAGGCCCCATCTCCTGATGGTATCACATTGGTGGTTAGGGCTTCAACATATGAATTTTGGGTGTATACAAACATCCCATCCATAACATAAACGGAAAGCTGTGGAATGTTTTCTGGAGGAAGAATTATGTAATCTTTTCCATCTTTATCAAAAAGTTGTGGACATTGGATACTATGTTGATGAGAATAGGCATAAAAGGTGTAAGAACCGGAGGTATGATGGACAGGTAGGCTGAAATAACACATTTATATTAAAAAATCTGAGCCTCCAAACGCTAGAATTTTAAACATGTACAATCCTGGGGTAAAAAACAACGTCATTCACTTCATCAAGTTTCAGCTATGGATCATGGACAAGAATACAGGACCTAACAGAAGTGGATGCAAATCCTGGCTTTATCGCTGAATTACATATTCAACTTCTTTACAATCAAAGGAGGTGAATATACCTTGTTAGGGTGCAGTGAGGATTGCATGCAGTAACTAATGTAAGGAATCTATCTAATAGGAAATGCTTCCGTCTTCCTATTTTTAAATCCCCAAATAGCAAAGTTAAGATGAATAAAACGGAAAAATTTTTCTCACTAATTCAAAATATTACCATGTTCCTCAAATCTAAACCATACCAAACTTGTTTCATGAACAACAATCAAATAATTCCAAAAAATATTTTTTATTTGATAGTTTCATTATTACCATGGTAGAAATCAAAACAGGCTTTCAAACAATTGTTCTAAGTTTTACAGGATGGTGACTCATTCTTGTTAAAATTGCTGGTTAGTCTAACAGGACATGATTTACATGAGCTGCCGTATATGAATATTCTCACCGTGACAAATTTCCTAACATATCTAGTGCTCAGATGAAGAGCTGAAAAATCCACTACACTTCCAACCCACTGGTATTTTTCAGGGTAATTGTTTTCTATGCTTGGTATTTGTCACAAGTGTGAATCTGGATCACAATAGAATCATAAAAGAGTTTTCATCAGTAGGGCATTCTTAAGTTTTGTGTTTATTGATTTTTTAAAACCAGATAATTTACGGAAAAAAGGGTTCTTTAATTCTGGAAAGTACATCATTATATATAGTATATAGAGTTGTATGTTAAATGATTAAAAAAGTGAATGTTTTTAAAGAACTTTCAGTAAAATGTCATGGTTCTGGTATTAGCAGAGTAGCTTTTCCTTTTTTCTTTTAAAGTGCTACTTAAATTATAAAGTCTTGATTCTGACTCATGCAACCAGAAATCTGATTAAGTGCTAAGAAAGGGCACTTTTTAAAAAGTACAATTGATTCTGTAACAAAGTGATCGTCTATTGTAATAAAGTGATTAGCTTACATAATTAACATTGTTTCTCATTAGGAGAGAGCAGGGAAATGGTAAGAACATCATAAGACATTGAGGACAAGCCTGAGTTAGAGAATATAAATTTTAAGCTAGAGTAATTTGACCATAATTAATACGTTTGGCACAAAGAGAAACAATTCTACTTCTGAGGTAAAGTTGGCCTTTACTTTCACTATCTTTTTTAAACTAAGATTTATGTAATACATGCATATTTATAAAGAACAATATACTATTGACTTTCTGATAAGAGAATATTGACTACTTATCAACCCAAATGCCAAAGATACAGTATTCTTATGATCATATAGATAGTGGTTTTTTAATTCATTTCAGATTACAGAACAACAGACCAATTAGTAATAGCTTTATAGATACTGTAAATTGCTTTAGACTGAATTGTGTTCCCTCCATCCCCAATTTATACGTTGAAGCTCTAACCTCCAATGTGATGTGATACTTGGAGGTAGGGACTTTAAGAAGTAATTAGGATTAAATGAGGTCACAAAAGCGGGCCTCAATCTGAAAGGGTTGGTGGCCTTCTGCGACGAAGAGGAATCCTCTTTCGTTGAGTACATGCAGATATGAGGATATCTGTAAGTAGCTATATATATAGCTACTTTTTTGGGGGTTCATAGTACACATTAACCCTTAAAAGGTCAAAGAAATTCTGCTAGGAATAAACAAAATTTGTTTTACCCAATATTTTTCATATATGTATGTGACTATGTAACATTTACCTCTCACAAGTATGTTTCAGTTAATTCACATAATCACTTTTTCAGATAGCTGTATATTAAGAAATGGGCATATTCTAAATTTGATACCATTTATAACTCACTTTGCTTTCTGCATGAATCACTTTGTACAAATGTGACATGTGGTTTGTTGTGAAAATCCAACTTTATTTTGATAGCCTATTAAAGCTTTTCAATGAGTGACCCTGGATAAGGATGACTTCCCTGGAGATTCAAAATAACAAAATGATCTAGATTACCTTTAGACATAAAAACAATCTCAATAAAAATGTCTCAATTAAGAAATTCCGGCTGGGTGCGGACGCTAATGCCTATAATCCCAGTACTTTGGGAGGCAGAGGCAGGCGGATCATCTGAGGTCAGGAGTTCGAAACCAGCCTGGCCAACATGGTGAAACCCTGCCTCTACTAAAAATACAAAACTTAGCCAGGTGTGGTGATGTGTGTTTATAATCCCAGCTACTCGGGAGGCTGAGGCAGGAGAATGGCTTGAACCTGGGAGGTGGAGGTTGCGGTGAGCTGAGATCGTGCCACTGCATTCCAGCCTGGGTGACAGAGTGAGACTTTGTCTCAAAAAAAAAAAAAAAAAAAAAAAAAAAAAATTAAAAGTTTATTTTCATTGTAATAGTGAAATTTCCAAATTCGAGTTAGTGTTAACTCCTCTTCCCTACCTTAGTGAAGAACTAATGGAAGCCTTCAGTGGAGCCTGAGCTTTCATAGCTGCTGTTTGAATTTTACCTAAACTAGGGAGAAGCGGAGAGAGGAAGGGAAGAACAAGGATGGTTGGTTGTTACCTGTCTGGATAACTCAGGGCAGGGCTGGGTAGATGGCGGGCCTTGTAGCTAGTTTATGCTGACTCTTTGTTTTGGATTCCTGTTTTTCTCTGGTTCCCTTGACCCAGGCAACACACATCTCTGTTGTATGTGAAAACTTCCTGCCCGTTCCTTCCATGACCCTGGGAGCATTTTGGATTTGCTCCCCAGAACTACCTGGGATACTACAGGAGAATGATTGAATCTTACATGCTTCGTGCCAGCCTTAGCAGACGCTACTAAGTCTGCCAAAATCAGGGCATAAAATGTTGGATAGTTTTTAATGTTTTACTCTGTATGTCTTGTACTATATTTCATTACAAATTTATCTCATGTTATATATTTGGCTAAATATATAAGAAACAGCCAAAGGAAATTCTGCTGTTCTTAGGAAAGCCTTATGGAAGACATTCAGTGAGTTAAGAGTACTTGAAGTTTTCAAGAATCTGTGTCAGCATATATGGTTAATCTTGGTATTGAACCCATGTTTTCTATCTAATTAGGAGAACAATGCCCACATGTAGAACACATAAATCCTAGCACACTGTCTAGTGTGTGCGTATAAGTCAGAAAGGAATATCATATCATAAATTTTTCCACAAGTACTTCTCGGAGCTGATATTTCTCAGTGCCTTTTCTTAAGAAGGAGCTCAAGTATTTTACAATACTAGATTTTCTTCATTTCCATTTGGTTTTCACACTTACCTAGGCACAATGTATAAAGAAAATATTGTGACTTTTTTTAGTCTATTATGGAATAAGAATATTCAGGGATTTGTAAAAAATCCAGTTATTGCTTTTTCTTACTGTTTAGTAAGGAATACAAATAAAAATTTACTGTTTAAAAAAAAATTAAAAGGAAACCCAGAGGGAAGACATGAAAAAGAATGTGTGCAAAATTCAGTGCCTCTATAAATTGACAGCTGGAAATCAGAAGTGCACTTGGCTAGCTTTTATGATGGGTATGACAAATGACAGGCCATTCAAAGGTTGAAGAAGAGAGATAATCTTAAATTAAAATAGCTTCCAAAACAGGCTGACAGTATTGTTCACAGCAAATTAAAAAGGGATTGACAACTGGAAAAAAAAATGGGGGTCTGGAATTAGAGATGAGGATTTTTTAATCATTTGGCATTTGACTTCATGGATAAAATCTTACTCGATTTCTCCCTAGAGGTAGAAAGGCATTTAAAAGATATTTCTCAGTAAACTATCGCAAGGACAAAAAACTAAACACTGCATGTTCTCACTCATAGATGGGAATTGAACAATGAGAACACATGGACGCAGGAAGGGGAACATCACACTCTGGGGATTGTTGTGGGGTGGGGGGAGGGGGGAGGGATAGCATTAGGAGATATACCTAATGCTAAATGGCGAGTTAATGGGTGCAGCACACCAGCATGGCACATGTATACATATGGAACTAACCTGCACATTGTGCACATGTACCCTACAACTTAAAGTATAATAATAATAATAAAAACTTAAAAAAAAGATATTTCTAAAATTTTATTAAAACAAAGATTTTTAAATGGACTATAAAGATTTCTTGTTTATTTTGTCTCAAAATTCAAAGATCAGACTTTAAAAACACTGGGTTATGAGATACGCAAACATTCAGGTTGGATTTAGTCAACATTTGCCATTAGATCAAATAAAGTTATATGTAAATTTTAGTTTAATGAATAATGTTATTTTAAAAAAATACTACCTGAGTTATAGAGTATCATAAAATAGTACTAAAAGCCTTGCTAATATTGTTTTCAGTCTTCCAAAAAGGTGGTTCTGTTTTTGCTTGCTTCTTTCAAATGACAGTCACTGGAACATGTGTGGATGTTCATGTAGGCGTCATGGACACTGGGGCCAGTTATTATCTTGTATTCATCTAGATTGCCATGTGATTGAAGAAGTGTGCCATTACTACACTTCCAAGTCTGTGAAGATCAGTTGTTGTTTCTATATTTTCTTAGTAATCACCATCCCTCATATGGAAATACATTGGCAGTGACTAAGCCACTTTGAGTATAGAGCAGAAGTCCCCAGATGAGTCATACAGGCAGTTGGTGGAAGGCTTCATATTTGAAAGAAACAAATTTTGTATGGAGATAGTATTATTTATACTCAAAATGGCTCCTCTATTTAATCTACACCTTTTATAAGTCAGAGGAATTTTTTGACCTGGAGGAGAAAATCTTAATTCCAGAAAAATTTAATTTGTGACTGTCATGAATTTTCAGCTCCACCTCAAAGCTAAAAAAAAAAACAAAAAACAAACAAACAAAAAAACTGGTTTGATTAATTTTCTAGGATATATAACCAACATTTTCTCATTTGTAATAGAAGGGTAAATGGATGAAATTGATTATCCTCTGTATTTGTCATTCATTATTAACAGTTTGTGTATTCTCAAATTAACCAAGTTTTAAATTATATAAAATCATTTTCTCTTAGTATTTTAAATGAGAATAAGATTGACACAATAATTTTGCATATATGCTATTTCTGGTATTTTAACCTTACAATTCTCCTTTGAAATTACCTTCAGTATCAGTTTTTTAGTCTAGGGAAAATAATAATTACCATATTTTAAAAAGAATAAGACAGTGTTTTTCATCGGACTTAATTCTAGAGGAGTTATAGCTGTTTGAAAGATAAGATAATTCCTGAAGGGTCCAAAATATTTGTCATCAATTTCAAGTATAATTCAAAATAAGGATTTCCAAGAATATTTTGAGAAATAGAATCTTCCCTCTAATGTCCAGATGGTATAATTGAAAGGCAGTCATCTATAATTTTAAAAGACCATGCAAGTGTTATATGTAATCATTTTAATGAAGAATACTAGTGATATATTGTAGTCGTATCACTTCAATGACAACATGTGTTCTTAAATCATATCATACTGTTAAAATTTTCCCATAGGAGTTCACATTTACTCTATTAGTTGATTGTCTCATACTTATTTTTTAAAGGATGTTGTGGGTTGCTTTTGAAGATTCCTCAAAGGCTTTTAAGAGTGGAAAAGTTAGGGAAGAAGTAATATAGTGCGAATTGGATAGCCTTTTTAAACATAAGTGAAATAGTTCCAAAAATAAGGGGTAAGAAATGAAATTTTTAAACTATAAAAGGAAAACGGTGATATTCAGTGAACATTCAAATAAACAGTCCTTAAGCAAAAATAGTATGACAAAGTTGTCTTTCATAAGAATATAATATTTATAATAATACCTCAAAGGACTGTAATGAGGATTAAAAGAAAACATGTATGAGGTGACTAGATCACTCTTAGATGATGGTTAAACCAAAATCAATCTAATTTTATTTATCAGTATGCTGCATTTTCATAAGAAAACAAGTATAAATTATTTTGTTTCATCTGTCTAATGAGAATGTTGTCATCTACTATTAATACAAGTTCTTGAACATGGAATTGTGTACATATAAACATCCTCATTTCATTCATTTGTTCATTAAATTAAAAAAGTCAGTATTAAAATAACTGAAAACGTGATGAATTATACAATTAATTAAATTTGCTCAAATGCAAATTAATTTAATTATATTAATTAGATTCTTTTCATGGTTCTTTTAGCACAAATATTACAGTATTCTAAGTAGCTTGTGAATATAAATTTTAGTAGCTGATTTTGAGATGGTTTATATTTTAATGAATAGACTGAATCTGAAAATTTGAATATGAAATTATCCACTTTGATGGCCTTTACGTTATTAATATGCAGCCTCCCTCTGTGTGTAATAAAATATATTTTTTGTTTATAATATTTTAAATATTTAAAGTTCAGTTAAGTTTATGAAAATACAATAATAAAAACTATCATTTTGCCACAATAAAGCCAGTTCTTATGGATCAGTGGAATTAACTATACATATTCGGGTTGGGGAGTTAAATATATTTTACTCATAGGGCATTAAATATACTGTTTTTAGTTTTCTCAGAAAGGATGTGCTAAGATTAAAATTGACTTCTATTTTTATGCATTCTATCAAAATCTGAATATATATGTATGTATATACACACACACAAACATTTATTTGGCAAGCATCTAATTTGATAACTGGCATTAACTTATATGAATAATAAAAAAATTAACATAAAATGTAAATTTGAGTAACTGGTATTCATGTGTCTTATCGAGTATTATAGTACTTCGGTAAAACTCGACATTAAGAATTATGTACAAAAGTAGCCATTAGGACTCTATGTAAAAAAATGCCATAACCACAGTGTTATAATATTCCTTTCTCTGCCTTTCAAGACTTTCAACACATAATCTTTTCTCCTCTCTTAATTAAAATAGACCTTTTGCTTCATTTAGAACAACATGGGTAATTCTAAACACATTCCAGACTTTCTGTTTTTTGTTAGATTATTCCTTATTTTTTGAAACGGAGTCTGGTTCTGTCACCCAGGCTGGAGTGCAGTAGCTCACTGCAACCTCCACCTCCTGGTTCACGCGATTCTCTTCCCTCGGCCTCCTGAGTAGCTGGGATTACAGGCACCTGCCACCACGCCCAGCTAATTTTTGCATTTTTAGTAGAGATGGGGTTTCACCATGTTGGCCAGGCTTGTCTCGAACTGGTGCCCTCAAGTGATCCGCCCGCCTTAGCCTCCCAAAGTGCTGGGATTACAAGCATGAGCCCAAGCGCCTGGCCAAGTTGTTCCTCTTTTGTTCATCCACATAAATAATTATTAAAAGTCATGGATTTTCTAGTATATAAGTTATGTCTGTAATGAAGTTAAAAATAATCATTTCATGAATACATCTTAGTGTTTTGTGCTGTGACAAGGCTTAGTAGACACTTCATTGCTCAAAAGAATCTGAATCTCTCCTTTAGACACATAGGATTATGCGCCTTTCTAACCTGCCGCAGGGTGGTAATGTGTGGTTGGCGTTTTTCCATTGGTTATAGTTGGAAGTGACGTGTATGACTTGCCAGCACAGGGCCCTCTGGAACTCTCTTTCTGCCCCACGACCATGTAGATGCAATCTCCATCAGTCTAAGTTCCTTTGTTGAATGAAAACATACTGCAGAGACTGCCCCATTTTCCACACCTGAATTCCACCAGCAACAAACAGTTGGGTTGTAGGATGAGTGAAAAACAGCAACAAACCAACTACTTTGATGTTTTTACCTACATAAATTATATATGTGTGTGTGCGTGTGTGTGTGTGTGTATATATGTATATATGCATATGTATATATGTATCTCAAATACACACAACAAATATATTATGGTATTTCAACTTAAATCTTCCTGAAATATTACTCATTTACTTATCTTTGTATCATCCTTCTATTTATAAGATTACTAATGAATTGATTTAAATCTGGCTTCCTCTGCTTCTCAGGATTTTTTTCCCCAAGATGTTTAAAAATCAAAATTTTTATCTAAAAGTTTTATCTCTAAAATAAATTTTAAAGCTTAATTTTTTCAAGTCTTAAAACCTTTCTCAATCAGATTTTCAGGAGCTGCACAATATAACTGTTACTTCCCTTCTCTTATTTTCAGTCTTCGATCCTTTTTCTCTTTAATCCGGATTTTAAAACAGTGACAGGTTAGGGAAAACAAAAACCCACAGCTTACTCTCTTAGGAGGTTGGAGGAGAAATTGATTTTAGGCTCTTGATAGTTTAAATCTACATTTTTGTTCCTTTCCATGTCCACAGATCAACATATTACATGAATACATAAATCTTATACGCTGAAATAATATCTCTGATTTATTTTATAAAACTCAAAATCTATGACCCACAGTATGTGATGTTAACCTTTCCTACTGGAACAATTACACCACTTAATTTACGACAAAAATAATTGAACTAACATATACTCTATAATCATAGGTTAGAGGCCAAAATCAAATTAAGAGATTGAATTTAACCTGAATTGGTAGGTTGTGGTGAAAAAAGGCAAGAAGCATCTTTAAACTATCAATAAAATAAGACATAAGACATTTTTGCATTATGGGCAACTATGTATCATATTCTAATACCATTACTGCAACTATAGCATTGCTATACTCACCTTAATTGAAATATTTTTCATTAAGATCACAAAAGATAAACTTAAATGGAAACTGAAAATAAATTAGAGGTTATCAATGGACTACGTATGGCTATTTTGTGCCTTGCTGATTTTCAATTTATCAATAAAGTATACTTTAAAATATATTGGAAATTTTACTTTGGAACTTTTAGATTTTCATTTGTCTTATTACTTCCATCTGTCGTGTAACATTTTACTGGCATTCATTTTTTGAAATTTTAGGTAAATAATGTAGAAGGCATTTGTCACCCATCATCACCTGTGTGCTCTCCTAAGACTTTGGCCATGCCAAATGTAGACCCGCTATATTGTAATATTAATGATAATATTGGAGACTTTGGCACAGGAATGTTGAGAAGTCTGTTCTAACCAATACCCACTTGGTTCCAAACTTCACATTCTGTTGGTAATATACAGTTGGTACACGTGCAGAGTTGTTTTCTTCTTTAGATTTTCATTTTATGTTAGTGTATGGTGACTACAAATTTAATCTACTTATATAATATCTTATTTATATAAGAATCCTCCAGGATAAAAGTCTATAAAGGAATATGACATTTACACATTTGGCAGATCTGTATCTATATTTGTGTTTGGTATAAATAGTAAGTTCTAGATTTCAGCATGAAATATTGCCAAATATTCTAATTCCATTATATTTCAAAGAGTTTATCCACAAAATTATGGTCTTACTATGATTTGTACATTTCAAAAGTTTGTACAATTAAACATTTCTAAGTTCTACTTAGAAAATAGCATTAAAGTATTTGCCAGAAAAAAGAAAAAGTTAAAAAGTTCAGGAAATCAATCTTGGTCTAAAAGAAAATATACCTTTGTGGGTAACATTCTCAAAATTGAAATATTTAGAATACCATTTCAAATCTTCTACTAAATCTCTGTTTTACTTGGCATAAATACACATGTGTATACACTTCATATATGTATATCTTTCATGCATAGAAATCTTTCCAGCAAGCTGGGCATTGATTCAAATTCCAGATAAAAGTTTCTTAAGCTAGAAAATAAGTGCACTTTGATAGTCTATATTTTGATGTCGATAGCATTTATTTCAACTTATTCTGAACAAATTGAAAGAAGGAAGTTGTTTAGAAATGGACATAACAAATAACATCCAGGGGTTTCAGGAAAGTTTTCATTTTAATGAACACATCTTTATGCTCTAAAAACACTAATAATACCTGTGAATGATTTATTATATTTTAATAAAGGATGTGAATTTTAGATAACAAAGTTGATTTTTGATTTAAAATAAACTTTATATGAAATAATAAGACATTTCAAGAAGTAGAAAAGATCACAGGGCATACCCTTGGAATCAAGAAAATAAATCTGCATTAAGGAAAAGCCCCTTTGAGACTAACACAAACAGTAAATTCAGTCTCATTGCATTTGGAATCTCTAAAAGCCTGAAAAACTCACTTTTTTCTGTCCTCACACACACAAAAAATTATATAAGGTTTTTGCAGTGTGTAGATGTATCAGAACTAAATTTTTTTTTCCTTTGAAATATATTTTTCTTATTTTTAAATTCCAGGGTACATGTGCAGATTTGTTACATAGGTAAACATGCAACCCATCACCTTGGTATTAAGCCCACCATGCATTACCTATTATTCCCAATGCTCTCCCTCCCCCTACCCCTAACCCCCAACAGGCCTCAGTGTGTGTTGTTCCCCTCCCTGTGTCCATGTAGAACTACTTTTTAAATGACGTAAATGTCATTAATTATACATGTAGTAAGTATGTATCAGTTTACATAGAGAACAGAATAATATGATCTGGTTCCTACAGTGATTCACACACACTCCTACCTTCCTGTTTAAGAAGATATTGCTACCTGTTTTAGAGTATGTAATTTTAAAAATAGAAAAATTTACAAAAGAATATATTAAACAGTAATAAAATGTACAGGCTTTTGATTTTAACTACAAATTGTTAGAAGTGTCACGACTAGGAATAGTGAATGGAACGGAAAAATTGAAGACTGATGCCTCAGTAGAATGAATATAAAAGATTTTTAACTGGATCAGACAAATGAAAAGGCTTTGCTACAGATATATTTGGAAAGGTCAGTGAAACTGACAAATAATGTGAAAGATCTTGGCTTCCGTCAGTTTGATACAGAATGCAAACTGACAAGAAGGTAAAGGATTCTTTTAAAAACATGAGTAAGATCAATATGAAGGCAAATGCGTTTTGGGAAGAATGGTAAAATTCGCTTCAGTATAACATCAATGTTTACATCAGAATAACTACTGGTTTAAAATTAAATTGAGTTTATTCTTAACATGTCTAATTTTGTTTTGAGAAATATGCCTTTTGGTATTAGATCTTACTGAAAAGTCATTTATAGTTTTATTGTTGAGGATTAAAAATCTGATATGTTTCTAAGTAATTAAATCTTGTCAGACCTGCCTTCTGATGATGATGGTTGGCATGCATGCATTGAGTTCTGATGCAGTTTTAAATCATTTCAGAAAGCCAGAGGTGCAAGTGAATTGCAGAAGAGTCACGCATTGATGGTGAGGAGACTATGTTCAGCAATTTGAAGTGTCTTTATAATACATATACGACTCCTGTGGTAGAACTTTATGGCCTTATAAGACCATGTAATCATCAAGCCTCAGTCTCTTGAGGCTTGTTGTAAGTGTAAAGGCACAGTAGATTACCTCATCATTCTAACGGAGGCAGCAGGGAAATTGCTTATTCTCTAAGTGCACAGCAAGCATTAGTCAAAGTGCTGTACATACAAGATATGCAGGCATTCTATCCCTGGGTACATGATTTACATCAATAACGATTTTGAAAAAGGCAAATAAAAAAATGCATTAGAAAATAATGGGTTTTTATTGGTTTCAACATCCTTCATATTATCTCTTCTTGATAGAGTGAGTTTTATATAGATACATGGAATTTATAATCAGTACATTTATTTTAATGCAAAAGGCACATTTTGCCATTATAGTTAAATGAAAACAATGTTAAAGTGTACCAGTCACTGATCACTTTTTAATGGGAAATTATGTTTTTGCTTGTGAGAGTTGGGTCTACATTGCTTCCTCTTAGCAACTTCTATCTGATACCTATTTCTTGCTTCTTTATTTTTTTATTTTTTTATTTTTTAGACAAAGTCTTGCTCTGTCACCCAGGCTGGAGAGCAGTTGCGCAATCTCGGCTCATTGCAACCTCGGCTCACTGCAACCTCAGCTCACTGCAACCACTGCCTCGTGGGTTCAAGTCATTCTCCTGCCTCAGCCTCCCAAGTAGCTGGGACTATAGGCGCATGCCACCATGCCCGAGTCATTTTTGTATTTTTAGTAGAGACAGGGTTTCACCATGTTGGCCAGGCTGGTCTTGAACTCCTGACCTCAAGTGATCTGTCTGCCTCGGCCTCCCAAAGTGTTGGGATTACCTGCATGAGCCACTGGACCCGGCCTTGCTTGCCTCTTTAACCTGAGGATTCATAGACATTATTGGTGTCATTTTAGTGATAATTTTAGTCAAGCAATATTCTGAGTTGTCACTGAAACACGATTCCAAAATCTGATTCTTCCATATACATTTCATGGCTAAGATGCAGATTGACTACTCTAATTGCCTTTTTTAAACAACGCGGTTTAATGGATATCTCAGAAGCACCTCACGTTATGTTCAAAATTGAATGTATCACTGTTGTCCCCAAGTGTACCTCTCTTCCAATGTTCATATCTTTGTTAATAACACTAAGAACCCAAGCCAGAAAACCATGCTTCCTGTTTTCTCCTTTCCCACGTTTGTTACCGTGGCCTGTAGATTTTTTCTCAACATCTTTTTAATCTCTTTCCACTCTCTATATCCACCACCGCTGTTTTAGTTCAGAATGGTATTACTCCTCACCAGTCTGACTGTACCTGCTTTCTCTCTTCTCTATTCACATCTGGCTGGCTTTTGCAGATATGGTGATTTCATACTTCAGCTTACTATGGCCTTCTGTAAATCTCAGAATAATTATTTTAACTTTAGTATTCCTAGATTATTATAATCATGTCTATCTAATAACATCCCTGCAATTGCCCCACATTCCTCATCCGTTCAGCCATTTTGAATAATGTTCAACTCCCAGAATGCCCTATGTCTATTTCTGCCTTTGTGCCTGTACAGCAGGTTCACTGGATCAGGCATGCGGTCCTTCTGCTACCTCTCTGCCCTTTCTTTAAAACTGCTTATCACCTCTTTCAGAAAATCTTTTGTGACCACTCCTTCTCCCCTGCCCGTCAAAACATTTGCTTCGTTTCTGATAGGCAGGTGTCACTCATAGGGTCTGTTATGCAAAGCAAAATTTGATTTAGATGCTTTATCTATGTGTCTTCTCAGACTCAAAGTATCTTCAAAAATAGTGATCACTGTTGTTGTTACTCACAGACTAGAACTTAACAGAACAATTCTAGGACAGAAGTTAAGATCTGATTATTTACTTTGTTTATTGTCTATATGCCTTTTTTAAAAAATGAACTTGTTATGCAAAATAAAAAAAAATCACACCTTACTTGAAATTGAATTTTAAGAGCCTAATGAAGAATTATTAAATAATGATTTTTAAAAAACGATTAAATATGCTGGAGTTAGACCTTTTTCTTTCTAGGATATATCAATTACAGTAAAAAATTGAAACTGTGATCTGTCACAATACTCTTTTGTGCCATCTGTATCTGTTTGGATGTTTTGTTATTGCAGGATATTTTGATATGGAGAGTTTGTCCTTGCAGTATCATACTAGATCGTAATACCATCATGTTGATATCTAGGTATTTCCTATTGGTCAATATCATTGTGTCTACTGGTTTATTAAAATGCTTTATATTAATATTTCCATGGCTAGTTGTCTTTAAAATCCCAGTTTAAAATACAGTTCTTCAGAGAGGATATTCCTGACAACTTGATCTATGGTAGCCACCTAGTCAATCTCTATGGCATCTCCAGATTTAATTCTTTAAAGAGCGCTCATGATGTTCTTACTTATGTGTTTATTGTGTTTCTCTTCCAGTAGAGTGTTAGAAGTCCTGTCTGTCTTGATAGGCCCTGGAGCTCGGGTATAGGAGTCTGCAAACTATGGCCCACTGTCTGTTTTTATAAATACAGTTTTACGGGAACACAGCCACACCCATTTGTTTATGTGTTGTCTAAGGAAGTTTTTGTGCTACTGCTGTAAAGGGAGTTGTGACAGACACCATGTGGACCATAGACCTAAAATATTTACCATCTGGTTCTTTAAGAAAAAGTGTGCCTATTCTCGCGCTCAAGAACTTAGGAAGGTGCCAGACACATAATAGGTATTTAGTAAATATTTGTTGGATGAATGTATGATAGAAATGAGATGATTAGAAAATGAAGTGCATACATTGGGAAATACTTAACAAGAAGCTTCATAGTCATATTCACTGACTTAAAGGCCTTATCTAAAAATTGGGCCAGTATTTACACCAGGCTTGTCAGAACATCTCCATTAAAAGGGGTGATTTTATCACAGAACTTGAAGTGAAACTAAAAACAGGATTAAATGGACATATGAATGGATGAAATCTCTCCGATTCAGATGATACCCATCCACCACCTATCATTGTTGGTTGAAGAAAAGAAAGGAAATGTTCTACCATTTGTGCTTGGTCAGATATGATGAAAATTATTTCCAACTTAAAATATCCAACAGAGAGGTACAGTTCATATATTCATGTACTCTTTCATTCATTAACAAATAGATATTGTTAGTATGTACCAAAACATACTGGTTATTACTGTTTATGGCATGCCTGTTATACATTAAGTATAGCATATTTTAATTTTCACAACCCTAGCTATTGTACATAATGTTTTCTCCACCTCATTCCTGAAAAACTAAAAGCCTGTACAATTGTATAGTTTACTCAAGGTTGTACAACTGTGCATTAAACACAGGTTTGTCACATCCCATTGCCTCTTTCACTATATTCTAGGCATCAGGGAAAATAACGTGGTGCCTACCCTACCCAGTATAATAGAAGGCACACACATAAAGATAGTGAAACATAGGAAGTCTTTTAATAGAAGAATATAGAAAAAAATAAGGAGTGGGGAGGGAGTTGATACTCTGCTGGGTGAGGGGAGATGGTGTGGGGAAAATCGAGGAACACCCTGTAGAGAAGGTGATGCTGAACTGTAATAAAAAAGAAGGGAGAAGTTTAACAAGTAGGCATAGGAAAGGCTCAGTTCAGTCAGAGAAGACAGCATACAGAATGACATTTGAGGCAGGAGTAAATTTTGCATCCTCTGAGAATGGCAAAAGTCTTGTTATGGCTTGGGCTTGTTGTGTTTGAAAGAGCAGTAGGAGAGGATGCCAGAAGGATGGATGGAAGCCAGTCATAAAAGACGAGCTTTTATGGAGAACCAACAAATACTTTTAATTAGGGAAGACATTTGCCAAGTAGAATATTGTGGCAGCAGTAGGAGGAATGGATGGAAGTGAGCTGGAATTAGAGGCAGGGAGGATATTTAAAGGTTACCCAAAAGACCCAAGAGTATGGCTAGGAGCAGAAACGAGGATAGCTACACTGGCATTAGAACTGACATGACTTGGTTTTTTACCATCCTCTATTATCTTTTGTCAGATTGGAAAACTTTTAAGTCATTTAAAAAGTTGCAGGGTACAACTTTTTAAATGTACCCAGTCTTATGGGTACATGTTTTGATCAGATGTTGAATTATTTTTAATATTTAAAATCGTGTCAGAATAATTTGAGCTTTTAAAATCTATTTGAAAAATCTAAGGTTTTGTGGGATATTGAGCTATGAATGAAAGTTAAAAATACGTGATTTATTAGAAGAGAAAAAGATTCCTGTCTGTATTAAGATCTGCTGAGTAAT
This sequence comes from Pongo abelii, assembly GCF_028885655.2. Lineage (NCBI taxonomy): Eukaryota > Metazoa > Chordata > Mammalia > Primates > Hominidae > Pongo > Pongo abelii. Next base: position 94,438,282 of record NC_071991.2, read on the forward strand.
ACACGAGCAAGGACTTGTAAATTTAATGTGTCAACTCTAATGAGTACATTAAAATCTAAACAAGTCATGCTCACTATGTTGTAGGCATCCTGAATACTGACAATATTGATTTTTTTGTATACAGATGTCCATATCTCTGTGTACATAAAATATGTAATGTTCTGCATGTATGTATGCATACATGCATATGTGGACAATCTATACATATGCAACTAGAGATACAAGGATATTAACCTCATGTTGTCTTAGAAATAGTGCTTGGGCTCATTCATACCTTTATATATTATGATTCGGTAAGTATTAATCTGTAGTTCAATTCCTGAGATGTGTATAGTTGTTTTTTTTTTTTTTTTTCTTTTCACTCTGAAGCAGTACATGTTTAAACCAATGGGTCACTGTTCTTGATTATAGCTGACTTCTATGTACTGTGTTTCAATGGATCTGATCTTTCCATCTTAAAATCACCAGGCAACTCTTTGTTCTAAAACTGGTTGACACAAACCCTTGAGTACCAAGCTGTGTGTGCCTCATTGACAATATCACCCTTGTCCCCAGGAGCCTTGTTATCCTTCTTCAACCGTATCTTATTAGTCAGTTCTAATACTTTTGATCCTTCTTTGTGAATTCAGCAGTCCAGATTTATATGGAGACACTAAATTTCTTATGCAGTTGGGCAGTCTCACAGCAAAGCCAAGAGATTTCCCTTATCTAATTTGGTCTGTATTTCTTAGCCAGAGTTTCTTCTCAGCATTAGCAGGAGCTTGTATGTGCATAATTTTGTGTGTGTGTGCCTGTGTATGTGTGGGTGGTGTCTGTTATGCCTATTAGATCTTATATAATTTCATTTCTTTTACTAGAATTTTAGTGTGACTATTCTGTATTCAATGCAGCATTCATCATTGTGGTTTGCTTTCTGAAACACTTGGAATATGACACTGTAAAAATTATTTTCTCACCAAATTATATAATATATTAAAAATCTTTCTTCAGTTTGCTATTGTCTTATAGCAATTGAAATGGAAAGGTTAATAGACTATTTTCTTCATGAGATTCATAGCAAGAAAATTAAGTAGTATTGTTGGACATTGCTGGGGTTGGGGTAAGAAGGACAAAAGTTCCTTGAGGAAAAAGAAAATACTAGGTTTTAGTCACTCATACTTGCATTTTAGGAGTCAGATCAGAATTTATCAAGATAAATTAAAAATATATTTTAAATGCTGAGTATTAGGAGACAGAGAAAATAATGATGATTAATGATGAGAGCAGGTAACATTTATTGTGCAGTTACTAAATGACAAGTAGTATTCTAAGTATGTATAATCTTCAAAAATAGCCCTGTGATGCAGGTGCTATTATTATCCCCACTGTGCGGGTGAGGAAACTGAGGTTTAGAGAGGGTAAAACACTTTCCCAAGGTCAAGTGGTTATTTCTGACAGAAAGACGTGCAGTCTGTGAGAGGGTGGATAATGGGTGAGAATAGTCTTTGCACACATTACATACATTCACATGCTCATTTTAAAAATACCACTTAGAAAAAGGCCTCACCAGCAAGAAAATCTATAGTATGCATGAAAAAAAAAACACACACACACACACACTTTAATTTGGAGTCCTTTAAATTTGGTCTTAATTGCATATTCATTCTTCTGTGGCTTCTAGCTTCATTTCTCTGCTCTCAGAGTTTCGGATGTTTTTTTAAACACACACATTTTATTTCCATTTTTAAGGTCTAAATGAAAGACCTTTAGGGTATTTCTTGTTGTTTTCATTTACCCAGAATTTAGCAGGCTATGTATTTACTGAAATATTACTCTAAAATATAGAATAGAAATTTAACAATTTATTTATGCATTTAATTACAAATACTAAAATTTCTCATAAAAATGACTGTGAAGTGGCCCGGCGCCGTGGCTCACACCTATAATCCCAGCACTTTGGGAGGCCAAGGCGGGCGGATCGCGAGGTGAGGAGATCGAGACCATCCCAGCTAACATGGTGAAAACCCTGTCTCTACTAAAAATACAAAAAAAAAAAAAAAAAAAAAAAAAAAAAGCTGGGCGTGGTGGTGGGTGCCCGTAGTCCCAATTACTCGGGAGGCTGAGGCAGGAGAATGGCATGAACCCGGGAGGCAGAGCTTGGCAATGAGCCTAGATCGTGCCACCGCACTCCGGCCTGGGCGACAGAGTGAGACTCTGTCTCCAGAAAAAAAAAAAAAAATGACTGTGAAGTACTATCAATAGAAGATATTGTATTTTCTTCAGATAATTATGCTAAAGTTTCTAGTTTATTTTACAAATTACATAATGTTCCTAAATTTGAAATGAAAATTTTCAACTAGCTGATTCTAATGAAGAATATCTTATGATGTGAGAGCGTTTAAATAAATTAGGAGATTAAGCAGAAGGAATATTGCTTTACACAACATAAACAGATTTACATTCTAATTGCTGTATGTAAAAGAAATGTGTTTTTGTTCAAGGAAGAGGAAATTACTGACCAGACTAAAACAATATGCCGACATGTCAAAAGTTGTTGTCTGTGTAAGACACTTAAGGAGATGTGCAACTTACAGTATTTTAATCTAGCTGAGGAAAGAACTGGAATAAAAATATGCTTGCTAATTCAGTTCTCATTCATAAATTTATTTGACCTTCACACCAACCCTATAGGCTGTCTAGGATCTTTAGTATAGCTATATTCATTTTTTTAGACGAATAGAACAGAAGCACAAGAAGTTAAATGATTTGTTTTAAGTAGCATGTTGTGCCAGTGATTGTGGTTCTAGGCTATCAAAGTCATTAATAATTTATTTGGTTTTGATAATACTAAGAAGAGAAAAACTTAGAATACTTAAAGGATAAAACAATATTTTGACCTTGGGGCTCCTGTATTTCTGAGGTTTCTTATACAAAATACAGCCCTTCTGCCTCCTCAAATCTTACAATTATCATTTTATTTCAAGTGACATTAAATCCTTCAATTAGTAGACATGATATTAGATCCTAGTGTCTTCTATTCCCCTTGCATTACCCTTATTTTCTTTAATAATTAAGTGGATTTCTTCTGAGCTCCTCCTCTGTGCTCCACAGTGTGCAGATTTCATTAAAGCAGAACAGCTGTGTTCTGGGCATTGGCCAGGTGCTCAATCTGCAGGAAACTAAAGCGATAGGCGGCAAGGCCAGAAATCTCAGTAATACAGGGGCTAGACAACTGACAAGGACAAGGGCCTTTTCATATTTGTACCAAATTAACTGTAGGAATAAGGCTTGTCTCCTCATCAAGGTCCTTGTGTGCCTTGGAGCCTTCTGCTCTCCCATCCTCAGTGGGAGGTGGATTCTGGTGCCCCAGACATGATTAGAAAGATTAGATTTGGTCTTCCCATCTCCCTGTACCTTATTAATCTTTCATTTACACTGGGATTAGATGAGATTCCATTAGCCAAATCCACTGAAAAGATTCATTCATTTTAATATTTATGCACACTGTCTACTCCTTAAAGTGGATTCTTTTTTTCCCTGTGCACTTAATTAGATCAGTAGGTTTCTTCTTATTAACATCTTTCTTTTCAGAGATTAGGGTTGGTGAATAAAATTAGTGACGTCTGGCTCAGCTTATCTCATAATGCAGCTCTTTTCATGACTACCTTATTTATATGTTGTGAAATGAACATTTGTCACAAAAGATATCTTTTGCTTAGAATCATACTTAAAGTAAGTGTTGAATCTAAAACTAAACAAACTTTCCGATATTCTATGATTGTCCAAAAATGAAAGATGTAGAGGAGGTAACATTTAAGGGCATTAAAAACTAGATTTGAAACCCTTGCTTGCTTGTTTAAGGAATAGTATGTTTCCAAAACTAAAATGAAAATTTGCCCAACCCAAAGAGTGCCAAAATGTAGAATGAAATATAGACAAATTTTACTGTCACAAAGAAATATTTTTAAATATATAGACTTTTATTTTACAGAAGTTTACGGTATTTTGTTATTGACACTATTCATTGGTTACACTGCTTTTTTCCTCCCAAAGTTGATCCAAGTGTATTTGTAATTATACTTGAACAGGGTTTCTCAACTTAGGCACTACTGACTTTTTAGGATTGATATTTCTGTGGGGTTTATCTTGTGCATTGTAAGATGTTTAAAGCATCTCTGGCCTCTACTCACTGGATGCCAATAGCATCCAACTAGTCATGACCATGAAAAATGTCCTAGACATCACCAAGTGTTTTCTAGGGTGAAACATAGGTCTTAATTAGGAACCGTTGTGCTGCAAAGGTATAGGCAATCTTGTTTTTTTGGATTTAAAATTCTAGATAATCAGAGCTACACAAAAAGTTTTGAAAGCCTAGAAATAAATAGCTCATAGGGAGGAATTTTGGAATCTAGTATACTTGTTTGAGTGCCATCTCTACAGCTTGCACTGTGTGATTTTTGTATAACCTTTTGAGATTTCATTTTTGTTATCTAAAAGGGAAGATAATACTAATATTCCACTTAAAGTGTCATTTTAAAAGTTAAGTGAAATGATGCATAGGAAATCATTAATACTTGGCATGAAGTAAGTGCTTAATAAATATTACTAAGTTAATATTAGTAACAATAGTTTAAATAATATGCTAATTTTTATCTCAATGCAAGGCTGTAATAGAATAGTATTATAAATTACATGAAATGGTAAACATTTTTGCCTGTTCTCTTTACTTATTTAACTGTATGATATTTGGTATTGTTTTAGTATCTAGTCCCTTACATATCTTTAATAGCTACTTCTCTTAAAGACTTATTAAAGTTATTTTATATTTTCAGTAAGTCCTAACAAATGTTTTTCTCTTTTTTTCTTGCATAAATCTGCTTTATTAGAAAGCTGTAGGTAAGGGTACAAAGATTCAGTTTTAAAAGATGAGTAATTTCTGGAGATCTAATATACAGCATGGTGAGGATAGTTAACACTATTGTATTGTAATTTTCTAGGAGGATAGATCTTAAATTAATTCCCGCAACTTCCACCCTAATGGTAGTTATGTAAAGGTGATGGATAAGTTAATTAACTTGATTTTGATGATTACTTGACAACATACAGGTGTATCAAAACGTCACATTTCATACTTTATACTATTTTATATGTCAGTGACATCTCAAAGCTGTTACAAAAGCTGTAGTTGACATTATAAATAACAGTAAGATTTTTCAAATAGTCATATGGTGCCATCAGTGTATGGTGAGGTCTTGGACCCTGAATAAATACAGAAAATGTATTCAAACTTAATACAAACTTAATTCATACTTAAGAGGGAGCAATAGTGCAACATTTTTTTGGTTGAAGTTTGCGGAAGAATGTTAGATTCAGAGCTCATCAAATATTCTGTATTCCTTGTCATAAACAAGATATAGATAGAAGAGTCGTGTCTTTTAGAAGAATTAGCAGCAAATGTAAGGGGTTTCTTTTGTGCTGTTACAAATTAGATTTTTCTTTCTTCCCTTGAGAATCCAGACTGAACAATAGAATACTCTAAAAGGGAGAATTGCTGACACCAAGGCCATGTTTTTGAAAACTAAGTAAACAAAGAATAGAGATGTATGCTTGGCATTCTGAATCGATTATCGGTGAAATCCTATTATGCCATTCAGAATAAAGGCCTCAAAGTCAAGGTTTGATTTCCAAGCATTCACTCCTTTTAGTAGGCTTGGCCTTGGACATCTAAAAAAGACTTAAGTTTTACAAAATCGAATTTTCTAACAGGGATAAAGATCTTCATTTCTTAAAAGTTGACAGAAAATGATAACTAATTTAACCCCTAATCTAAGACAATTAGCTAAATTTGTCAGCAACTGGTACTAGGTTCAAGGCTAGATTGTCATTGAGCAGTCTTCTATAGTGAAAAAATATTGACCACTCATGTACTTCTAATCTCATCTGAAGCAAGAAACTGGAAGTGTATGTGAATGTAAAACATTACTATTTGTCAGGGATAGGGAAGAAAAAGAGGGCAACTGTCAAAATAATATATAATAAATAATATAATATCATATAGAACAAAGGTCCCCAACCCCTGGGCCATGGACACGGTCTGGGTCCCTGACCTGTTAGGAACTGGGCCACGCAGCAGGAGAGCATTACTTCCTGAGCTCTGCCTTCTGTCAGGTGAGCAGCAGCATTAGATTCTCATAGGAGCATGAAGCCTGTTGTGAACGGCACATGTGCGTAATCTAGGTTCCACACTCCTTATGAGATATGTAATAATGCCTGATGATCTGAGGTGGAACAGAGTTATCCCGAAACCATGTCCCATCTCCATCTGTGGAAAAATTGTCTTTAACGAAACCAGTCCCTGTGCCAAAAAGATCATAGAATATGTAATTGAGAATATAAAATACAATATAATTTTAAATAATACCAATTTATAGAATACCATTCACCTGTTATACATATTATTAAATATATCTTGCCAAATAAAAGGATTTTTATGGTCAAAAATATTTTAAGTTTTTTCGTAAAGAAAATTTATTCTGGAATTTTTATATTAAACATTATTTGGCTACTAATTTACATTGATATTTCCACAATTAAGTAAAATCTTTGAATTTTTTTTGCTCTGGACATTCAAATAAAGATTATGACATAGAATAATAATTGCATTTTAAAGTCTTTGTGATATGCAATGACAAATGAAACTTTTTGTTGAATTTTGTTGAAATTTATTGAACTTTAGTGAATCAGAGTTCCACAATTATTTTTTGATATTATGTTTTTATATGAATGAAAAATAGTTTCATAATCTAGAGTAATATTTGCTGAAAATAATTTTCCAAGGAATTTGGCCTTGTTTTATTTTTCCTGTTATGAAAAAATCACATTTTATACCTTTTATTTTTTAAGAACTACAGTGTCAGGAAAACAGGAGAGACTAAAGATACTTTCGAAGAATAGAGAAAGTCACCAGCATAACCACATAAACTCTTTATAATATAAAACAAAAGATCTGCTGAAAAACAACTTTTAACTTTAAAAAGCACTTGACTTACCCGGTTGTAACCAGAATAGTTAAAAAACAAAAAACCAAAAAAAAAAAAAAAAAAAAAAAAAAACTTCCTAAATAAACTCTACCTGCATATTTAGAGAGACAGACAGAAACAGAAATGGGGGTTAAGGGGCGTCCTGGGGAGAGATAGAGAAAGAGAGATAATGTGTGTGTAAATACAATGGAAATGACAGAGCACAATTCATATCCAGGAAATGACATAAACTTGTTTTAGCATGGCCGGTATTGTGCATTTAGTGTTATATTATCCATCATCTACAGATTACCCTCTTATTTCAGCATTATTTATCCTGAGTGTGCTAATAGCATAAAGATGGAGAAATGTTGGGCACTTTAGTAATCCTGGATGAGCTATTTAATTTTATAAGGTTAAGAAGAAAAAAAGTCTGGTCTTTTCAAGGTACCAGAGTAATATAGGTTTATTAGTCAAATATAATTCATAATGTGGATCAGAAAAATATAGTCAGATAACCCAAGGTCTAAAATAGTATTCATTCTTCCTTGTTTGCTTTGATGCTTTATATATTTTCTTTTCCATTTTTTTTAGCTGCTTTCAATATTATTTGAGAAAAAACTTTCCTAGGGAAGCAATTTAATCCTACTTTCTAGTTTTGGTATTTTAAGGAATTTGAATGGTATAATTGAATGAATGATTCCTGCTCCATAATACTCTGATGAAGAACTGGAGACACACATTGTCTCGTAGTATAAATCTCTTGAAGAACATTGTTCAGTGAACACCATGTGCGTGTTGCTAGGTAGATCCAGTCAAACTGCTCTCTACAAAGGCTGTAGTCATTTTGCATTCCTATGGCAGATCCTCTTTGAATTTTGATTTCTAGACATCCATTAAAAGACTGTGACTAATAGGATAATGGTTGCATTAAAAAGTCCCTACAACTATATACTAACACATGGAAGTGTCTGTATTCTTACATCTTACTACACATTGAGTATTATCAAATTTATAAACCATACTGATGTGATAGGTGTGCAATACCAATACTTTCATTCTGAGTCAAATTTAAAATCAGTTCTAGTGCCTAGTCTGGGAATTCTTTATATGATTTGCTCATTTGTAGATGAACACATTTTGAGAAAAATATTTTGAAATCTACCTTAGTAATGGCTTGTCTGAAAAAGAAAAATTTCAAAGCATCAACTGGAAATTTTAAAACATATTGCCAGGATAATAGGAATACTTTAGAGCTTGATTTTTCCCTCAGTATATGAAAGTATAATTCATAATCAGTGTGTCAGTGCCCAATACTTAGTAGCTGTTGAGTTATCAAACAAAACTAAGAAAAAGTTAGCAGCCTTAAAACAAATAAAACTTTATTAAAAATAACTAGATGTTATTGCCTCATATGAATGAAAGAATCAAGGAAATTAAAGAGATAGAATAGATTGGGGATTAATGAAGTCTATCTGGATCATAAATAAACATTTGTTTAGTAGAATGTTACTATAAAAGTCATGAATGTTTAAGAGAAAACACAATGTTCCTCTTTCTATGCTATTTTGTATATTGATATAAATATTCATGAATAGTGGGTATCAGTTCAGGTTATCTGTGTGAATATAAATTCTCATATAACTGGCCGCTTAGTGTTCATTGGATCATGCTTTTGAATATGAATTCTCTAGTATCTCAGATGCTCGATGGATCTGACACAGCTCATGAATATTCACACACACACAACTGATCTTTTTGAAAGTAATTGCATCCATAAAGATGAAAATCTTGTTAGTTTTCAATAATGAGGACTGCTTTAGCATGCTGGTCCCAGAAGAGTTTCACAATCACCTTGTTTTTGTTGATTTCTTTTTTGGTAAATGATACAAACTTTAAAATATAAACACACAGGCTGTGCATCTTGTTTCACAGGCGCTCTTTTTAATTTTACCTTTAAAAAGGCTTGTGCATGATTTAACCATGATGGCATTCATTTCTTTTATTTGCTGTCATCACAGAAAAAAGTAGAAGAATGTTAAGCTGTGTCTCCAGTCTTTATCCTAAGCATATTTCCACTGTTCAGGCTTGGTCAGAGATTGTCAAATGCAAAGTGACCCAGTCTGCTAATCTCTGGGGGCATGGCGTATATTTTACATAGAAAATTATCTATGTCATGTTTTTGTGTAAAGGGAAAATTATATTAGGCCAGTTAAATTTTTAGTATGCTAGACTTGAGAAGTTATGATCATGAAGGCTCGTAGTTATAAATTATGCACTATTTTAACCCATATTATATCCTACATTTAACCCATATTATATCCTACATTGTAATTGCTTCTGTTTCATTGTAATGAATGGTATATGTTTGTAACACCTATCCAAGATCAGTTTCTAGTTATAAATACGTATCAAAATCAACCACCTGGCCCTTATTGGCACCATGCTCTAATTATTAATAGAAATAACCAGGAGAAAAAAACAACTATTGTTTATGTTTATGAAGGTAGTGATGAAGTGTCAGCTAGTTTGTTTCTAACACTGATATTGTCAAGCCTCAGAGTAAATTTTCCCATTACTAAAATATGTACATTTTTGTTTTATAAACATAGTTAATAAGCTATGCTCAATGACATCTTTTTTTTTTTTTTTTTTTTTAGGTGGCAGGCTAATTTATGTTGCTCTGCCGCAGAGAGTCATCAATAGTTGATTACTGTGGTCTTAAAACTCTGTCCTAAGGTGTCCCATAGGTTTCCTCAGAACTACCTCTGAGGATAAAAAGGAATACCACTCATCTCTCCTCATATTCTATGTGTCACAGTAGTTCTCAAGCAGGAGTGATTTTGCCCTCAGTGGCCATCTGACAGTCTGGAGACATTTTCGTTTGTCACAACTTGGGGGTGGGGAGGTACTAGTATCTAGTGGGTAGAGGCCAGAGATGCTGCTAAACATATTCACAGGATTAGACCTCACAACAAAGAATAACCCAGGCCAAAATGTCAGTAGGGACACTGTCATATAAAGTTTTGTTTTCAGAAATTCTCTCCAGAGTATAAACCTCTTGAAAAACATCTTTCAATGAATGCTATGTACATGTTGGTAGTAGATCCAGTCAGACTGTCCTCTAAAATGTCAAAAACTTGTTGATAATCACTGGATTAGTTATTTTATAGGTAGAACAATGAACATATTTAATATTATTTTGTAAATAAATGAAGACATTCAGTTTTTAATTACAAATTTGAATTAAGTAATTGTTTCTCTCTTTTTCATTAGCAACAATTGTGTTAAATGAACTCAACTGGACAAGTGCCTTAGATGAAGTTTTCAAAAAAAATCGCGAGGAAGACCCTTCATTGTTGTGGCAGGTTTTTGGCAGTGCCACTGGCCTGGCTCGATATTATCCAGGTAGGTGCTTAGTGATTCAATCATTGTCAAGTTCCAGCCTCAATGTTTCTGGAGAATACTCTGTTATCTTCCCTGATATTGTAAGAAAAAGATGACTATATCACACTACTTTTTTTTTTTTAATTTTTTTTTCTTTTATTATTATTATTATTATTATTATTATTATTATACTTTAGGTTTTATGGTACATATCACACTACTTTTATAAGGAAAGAATATTCCTCTTTACATGGCTTTAGATTGGCCACAGTCACTTTAAACTGAAATACCTAAGGAGCAATTGGAGCTATTGGTACCTGGAATCAGGCCATGCTGCTGTGAGACCATGAGCAGGTATCCTTAGGTATATACCTGGAACAGGAAATTACCATCAATCTTAAAACAGCTCTGAGATAAAGGCCCAGCTGCTCAGCATGCACCAAGCTGTGAGTCACATTAGAGAATTGAATTGAATTTTTATAAATTAATTGAAATATTTATCTTCAGTTTTAGGTCTGTGATTGAAATTTGTAACAAAAGTTTAATGTGTTTCTTTAATCAGTAGATGTGGATCTGTTAAAATGAGGAGGACAAGAAATAAAATGAAATCACAAAGAAAATAGAGTTTTTTCTTATGTGTCAGGTTATATTACTTCTGAGTGCATCTCAGTCAGTGATCATACATACTCAATGAAGATGAATATATTTTATGTTAAAGTGAAAAAATCTTCTTATAAATATGTATTATACAAAAGAGTAAGGAGAAATAGTAATTTCTATAACAAAATGAAAAATTAATTCCTAGGACAACCTGAAAACCTATTGAAAACGCTTTAAGTGAAATGTCTATTGGTGTTTTTACCTTCTCCACTTTTTAGAGCAAGCTGAAAAACATAAAATGCATTTTCTTTATCAAACATGATCTGAGTTATGGGATACGTGCTAGGTAATTTGACTTTAAATGGCTACAGTATGACCTTAAACAGCATAATTCTTCTTGAGACTTGGGTGTCCTAAACATGTTTAACAAATTGAGTTATTCATATAAAAAATCACAGCAGTAAATAACGGTGAAATAAAAATTAGAAAATACGTAAGTTTGGATTGTAATATTCTAGCAATGAATGAAAGTATCTGGATATCAATGCACCAAATGGTACTCAAATTAGGTAAAAACCATATAACTTCTGCAGGGTTGCAGATGCCAGATGGTAAAATCAGTAATAATTTTTTTCCGCATAAGTCCAACACACTAGGAAAAGCCAAGTTTGATTTAAATATTGAAAAAATGAGTTATAATTAAATATTTGTATTATTATCTGATGGGAATATATTACATAGTTTATCATTATAATAGTGGAATTTTCCCTTTATGGAATATTGTTCACTTTAGTAGAACCCTTCTAAACATAATCTTGTTAGTTTATTAACATGTTAAATACTATTATCAGAAGACTTAAAATTTGAGTATTAAATAATACTTATATAAGACAACATAAAGGAAAAAGACAACACTGTTCATGCGCATAATAAACCTGATGTAATAAACCTTAAAATTATATCAGGTCTTATACAACATTTATAAATTATAAGACCTGATATAATTTAAAATATAGGAAATAGACATCTGATGTCCTATCCTATAATATACAAATATAAGAATATATTTGTCAGTAACTTACAGCATTATGTAGCTTTCAAGTCTTTTCATATATCCTTTATCATAACAATATTCCATATATAAGTAAGGGAAAGAAGGAAATGATAATTAAAAGAAAATTAGGATGATAATGAGCAATCAAGAGCCCAGTATCAGAGAGAAAATGATGTAGAGGAAGAGAGAAAAGGGTTACAAGAGAAAAACAAGAAGAGGAGAGGAAGGAAAGAATGCACGCAAAATGGGAGAGAAAACATGGGGATCAAGAGGTGGATGGAAAGATAAGTTGTATTATGAACCCTTTTCAAAAATGACTCTTTTAACAAATAGCAGTTAACTTTAAAAATTACTAATAAAACATATTCTGTAATTCTTTAATTTCAAATGCTAATTGAGGGATGATGGCTTTAATTTTTTAACGCTAATCATGTATTTTCAAATGTGTTGACATTTGTTCACTTCATTTTGGAAAACATATTTAGATATTTAGCAGAATTCATGTGGTCTTGATAGAGGCAGGAGACAGACAAAAATCTATGAAGATTGGATGGGTTTCCAGTGAAACACTACCTTCAAGCTGATGACAGTTTAAAGCCTAGCTATAAGTCCCGGGTAAATTCTTGGACCAGATTGAGAACCTCCCTTCTTGTTTGATGTGCTTTCCTCTGATTGATCCCACCCTTCACCTATTTTACATATACGTACCCTTTCCTAATTGGTTTTTTACACTGTCATGCCCACCTTTGAGATGTGCCTTTGTTTTAGCCTTTTTGCATGCTTACAAACCAATCAACATGAACTCCCCATTCTGAGTCCATAAAAGCCCCAGACTCAACCACACTGAGCAAGATACCACCTGACATTAAGTAGAGGGATGACCCATACATTCTTTCTCCTCTAAGAGCTTTCTCATTGCTCAATAAGATTCTTCTCTGCCCTCCCCACCCTTCAGTTGTCCTCATAACCTCATTCTTCTTGGATGTGTGACAAGAACCCACGAAATGCGGGTACAAAGAAAGTTGTAACACTATGGTCCTCTGCCCTCTGCTGGTGGAGGACAGCTGCCCCACAAATCAGGAAGCAGTGTCAGGGCTGAGCCAGCCCCAGAGCCATGGGCCAGAGAGGAGCAAGGGACTGACAGAGTTGTTAACCTGCCACCGTCCATTAGGCTGCAGATGGTGGGACTTAAAGAACTAATTAGCATGCTGTAACACATGCTTCGGGGTCAGGGCACCCCTGCCTGGGCGCCACCACGTTTCCTCATTCGAGGTGCCAGAGCCCACCATGAGAGTCACTTATGACATGCCTGGTCTAGCCGCAAGCCCCGCACAGAGCCCACTTCTGTGCCAGCACTTGGAATGGTGGACCAGAGCCTGCACTCACTTGCTCACACACCCCCTCCCACCAGAGGCTGGGTGCACAGTTGCAGTGGCTGTGGGATCCACGCTGGAGTGCAGGCCATGTGCTGACCAGCAGGCACAGTAGATGGGGTGTCTCCTGCGGTGAACCCGGACCCAAGCAAGGCCTGGGCAGGGGCATCACTGGCTGGAGGTCTCTGGCTGGCAAAGTGACTGAGAAAAGTCCTGCATTAATCTTTCCAAAACATTAGCTGTGGAAGCAACCATGTGCCCACTCACAATACCTAGGTTTTAAGTAAGAGTTTGGCAAGCAAAATGACTCACCAAATAACAGGCTGAATTCATTTACCTGTTACAGGAAGGTCATTAAAATAGCCCACTTGACTGCTAGGGAATACACTTGAATGGATTTTAGTTTAGTGAATCTGTTACTGAGTTGCTCTTTATGACAATAATGATATAATAGAACCAAGTATTTAGTAAAGACATTGAGACAGTGTCATAATTTTAAAAGTGGGTGATTGTGTTTCTGTTTTTGTAAGACTGTTTTTAACACAAAAACACAGCTTTGTTGAAATGACATGATTAAAAAATTTTTTGGGAGACTATATATACTTCTCTGATCATATCATTTTGATAGAAGCAAAATAATGTAGAAGGACTCACCTCTGTTTACTGTATGTTAAACCAGAGGTCAAAAATACTCTTTCAGTATTTTAATTATCTTAACAATAAATGGCAACAGCACATACGTTACTTCTACTTAATTGAACTTTTACATGAAAAGACTTGACCCTCAGGCTAGGCTCTCCCTACTAGCTGTGAGAACCTAGGTAGGTCTCCTAAACTTTCTGAGAGACCTAATCATTAAATTTGAAAAAGTGGAACATTAATAACTCCTCATTTTATCCCCGGGGGTTATTGTGATCAATGAGATAATATGATGAAAAGTACTTTGAAAATAGGAAACAGTAGGCATTTCTACAATAGTGCATGTCAACTAGAATAATTTTGCCTAAATGCAGCTTTCTCTTTATCTCGGACATTAAAGAACATAATTGAAGCTTACAGTGAGTTGACAAGGAAACTGAAATAGAACTCTGGAAGGAATCTAAACATGACTGAGCCATAAAGTCAGGCAATAACACCACATAGTGAAACTGGTCAGAAGAGATGGATTATAGCTGATGGCCTTAGGTCACTTTTCTGTAGGGCTGCCAGATATGATAAAAAGATGTCCAATTAAATGTAAATTTCAAATAAGCAATGAATAACTTGTTAGTGTAAGTATGCTTCATGCAATATTTGTGATATACTTTTACTAAGAAGGTATTTATTTTTTATTGAAATTCAAAGTTAACTGATTGTCTAGTATTTCTTTTTGCTAAATTCATCAGCCTTCTCTTTCAGGCTTTCAGTTTCTATATTTGTAATATGGGAAAGTCAGCTTCTCCATTACTTCACAGTATTGTAAAGATCAAGCAAAGCCTATTCATCCAGATATATAGAATTTTATAATTTTCATTTTTAAATTCTGTAAGCTACCTATTTTTATTTTTGTAAGCGAATACTTGCCACAGAGCTATTGAAAATAAAATGTTTTGCAGGAACTAGAACCTTCTGATTTACAATAGAAGCTAAAAAATATTCTTGTTGATTATTAATATGCTACTTAAAGCAGAGTCACATACCATGAGGCAGGTGAGCAATTTATTATGTGTATATATACACACACATATATACATATATACACATATATACGTGTATATATACACGTGTATATATACACATATATATATTTTAACCCCATCAGTACTTGTACCCATAATAATTAAAAATAAAACAATTAAAAATTTAATTGAAAGATAATACGTATAAGTTTTGACACACACACACACACACACACACGCACGCACGCACGCATTGTAGAATGGTTAAATCTAGCTAATTAACAAAGCCTCACCTAACATAGTTATTATTATGGTCTATAGATAATCATTAACTAAAGTCACCATTTATATAATCTCTTGAATTTATTCCTCCTCTCTAACTGTAATTATGCATCCTTTGACCAACATCTCCCCATCTCTTCCTCCCTTGTAACCACCCCAGTCTTTGGTAACCACCGTTATAGACTCTGTATTCTATGACGTCAACTTTTTTTTTTTTTTTTTTTTTTTTTAAAGACAGAGTCTCACTTTGTCGCCTAGGCTGGAGTGCAGTGGTGTAATCTCGGCTCACTGCAACCTCTGCCCCCTGGGTTCAAGCGATTCTCCTGCCTCAGCCTCCGGAGTAGCAGGGATTACAGATGCACGCCACCATGCGTGGCTAATTTTTGTATTATTAGTAGAGACGGGGTTTCGCCATGTTGGCCAGGCTGGTCTCGAACTCCTGACCTCAGATGATCCACCTGCCTCAGCCTCCCAAAGTGCTGGGATTACAGGTGTGAGCCACCACACCCAGCCAAGATCGACTTTTTTAGATTCCACAGTAATTATATTCTTGAACCAGATAGCCGGAATGTAAACCCCACTTCCACCAGTATACTTTGTATGATGATGACCTTTGGAAAATCCTCATTGACCTCAGCTGTGAAACAAGGAGGATAACAATGCTTAGATGGTAGAATTGTTAAGAGAATAAGAAGCATTAAATCTGTTTGGAGCATATTGCCCAGATGTAGGGGAAAGTTAGAGTACTCTCATGATTTTTATTTATCAGATTATTTAAAATACATAGAAACACTGACTTCCAGTGAGATCTCTAGGGCTAGCATAATATAAAGGTACCTATGCAGTGCTGACTCAAAACAGTAGTTTCGTAATTAATGGAGATTTAAACTCTTAATGTCTGTCCTTGGACTGAACATGAACCTGCTTTATAATTTCATTGATGTATATGGAAATAAGCTATGAAAATCATTGGTGTCTGTCCTTTTTCTTCTCACTTCTTTTTTCTTTTTTTCCTCTTTCTCCACCCTCTTTCTTCTTCCTCTTTCTCCTCTCCTTGGAAGATAGGTAGACTATGAGGAGTTCTAGGTTCATATAAAAACTGTCATCACCGTCACTTTGTACTTTAAGTCATGTTATATTTCTGTATGTATTTCTTCATCAGTAACTTGGGATGATTGAACAAAATGATTTCTAAAGCAAGCACTAATTTTATCTGCTTATAGCCTGCTGTAGCATTTGCTACATCCACAGTCTTTGTTTTGCAAGATAGGTAGAGTGACTAGCCCTAGTCAGACAGCTAGCTCATGACATAGATATGATTAGGAACTCATATTTAATGATGTCTTCCTTGAATATGTGCTCACCGGAAAATCAGTTTATCTTGCAAGTTCTTTCCTTTAGAAGCTCTTAACTTATTTATATAAATTAACTTTAAAGCTATTAAAAACTGCTTTCAATAGCTATCAACTTTGTGAATTCTTTTGCATCATAAAAACCATAGGTACAAACTGGTCGTTTCACCTGTTAATATCTCCTGAAATTGTACCAATTGTTGCAGTAATTGGAATTGTTATTAGGAATCAGTGGCTCATTGAAATGCCAATGTAGCCAGCACTTACTCTTTGTTTTAGACAATTAGTCGTATTTATTAAAAAAGAGAGAAAACTAAAAATCTACTTCATCTCTGTATGATGTTTACTTAATGTCTTATTTGTTCTTTCTCTGCCCTACCTCATTTGTTAATTTCAAAACTATGAGTTTATAATAAAGGAACCTAGTGTGTATTAAGTTAATGTAAACTAGACCTCTGAGAGACATCTTCTTGTTGCTATTTCTGCTAGGATTTTGCTGGAATAAAATGCAAAATAATCTCTTACAAAGTATATGGAGTGACTTTTTTTTCCATACAGGTAGCCAATAGCTCTTAAATTGTGTACCACTTTTTGAACAATAATTTAGGAATATTTTAAGCATCAAATAGCAGATGACAAGGTAGTCCAAAGAATACTTTTTAAAGTTTAGTCATAAACGAAGCGTTCCATCTATTTTTAGCCAACTAGAAGAAAATGGGATAGCAGTGGAGCCTTAATATTTATAGTATTTATAGAAATACTGCTTTTAGTTTTCTCTAAAAATGCCTGATTTTTTTTTTTTTACTTTAACGTTTGTTTATGGACACATAGTTCAACTATAAATGTATATATTTGTTGATCATTATATAAACTTTAAATTGAAGTGTTTATTACATTTTATGCTAATAATTATTAAAGTCCAGTGTATTAGTTAGGACTTTTACTGGCTACCAGTTGAAGAAAATCCAAAATAATAGTGATTTTTAACACTATGGAAGTTTGGTTTTTACTCATGTCAATGAGAGTTAACATAGACTGGGGCAGGTAGGGAAACTACACAAATAAGGGGTCTGCACCCAGATCTCATTACTCTGTCATTCTCTGAGCATGGGCTCTGCCTTAGAGTCTATCTTTGTTACTTGTGCTCTTTATTAGGAGCAAAGAATGGTATTCTTGTGTGCCCCCATTTTAAGGGAACTTCCCAGAAATCACATAAAGCATTTTCTTTCATTTGTTTCTGGCCAGAATTTAGTGGTCTCTTGGTCATAGTTACCTTCAAAACAGCCATATATCCAGCTAAATGGCAGGGGGGCTGTACTAAGTAAGAAAAGGAAAACAGATATTGGGGAACAAAAAGCATCTCTGCTATGGTTACTATGTGGACATTTGTGTTTTAAAACAACAAGTTGTTTCTGCCTTTTAGAAAATTTAAATCTAATTAGGTAGTCAAAACTTATACATCTAAATTAAATACATCTTAAATTTAGATTGCAATACAAATTATTAAATGATTAAATGCCAAGTCACTTAAATAGACTAGCAATAGATTTGCTATAGAAATTTTGAAAAAGAAGAGGTAATTGTGGATTAGAGTCGTATAGAGGTTTATGAACTTTGGATTGAAAACCAAGTCAATGAGGAAGAAAAGGCAAAATGTTTCTGGAGGGAAGAATGGTATAAAATAAAAATATAAGGAGATGAACAACCACTGTTGGAGACTAGTGAGGTCAGTTAATCCAATAGTTTGTTACAGAAAAAGTAGTATTGAATCAAAAGGTTTATTAATGGTAGACTATGTGGCCTTGAATGCCAGAATGGTTTGGGATTTAATGTGTAGGCAAAGTACCAGAAACATTTTGGGCACTGTAATGCAATGATTAAAGCACTTAATATTATGATTAGAAGGAGAAAGACTTGGGGAAGCTTGACCAGAAGATAGGCTATTTTAATGGTCAGATGTGGAATTTTAAAGATCTGAACAAGGGATCAAAGAGGAATTAAGAATTCTTAAATAGAAATGATGATATCAGACTTTATTTTTTAAAAACATAAATTTAATGACTGATGTAGAGTGTCAGTTGAGTATCATTTTTTAGTTGAATGGATAAGAATATCAAAGCTGTTTACTAAAATTAAAAATCAAAAGTTTTTATTTTGGGAGTAAAGTGATGAGTTTAACTTAGAACAGTAAAGTTTGAGGTGTTGACAAGAGGGTACAAATAGCTCTGTTTACGCTCAAGCACTGGTTTCGTATTACGTGGTTTTCTTTGCTATATACTACCCACCAGTTGTGTTGTGTGGGGATGCATGTTACACATACACAAAAGGATGACATACTGTTTTAAAATTCTGATTTCATCCTGATTATGAAGGCAATTCTGTAGCATTTTTGTTGCATTTTGTATAACCTTATCTCTTACCTGATTCTGTCTTATTTTTCACAGATAAGGGTTGTAATAATTGTTCACCTTATGGTCAACCAAGGATTCAGTCATACCTAAACTGATTAAATGATTGATTTTATTTCTCACAGATTAGAGTAGGTAAATAGGATGGTAATATGAAAATGAGAGCCACTTGTAATTTGAATGGGGATAACACTATATGCAAAATATGTAAATAAGTTGCTAAAAAACTTTAGCTGTTTTCAACTTCTAAGATATATCTCTCAATCTGTTTCTTTTTTCTTTATGTGTTATTTCTGTACTTACGCCATTCATTTTTAGATGCATAGAACATCTTTGCTGTGTAATTCATTTATGTTCAGTGTACTTGATTATGAAAAATTAAAGATTTTTTCTCAAAAAATCACATTTCAAGCACTTTCTCAGATATGCTAAATATAAACTTTTAAAGAAATCTATCACTATCACCATCATCTAAGACTTTCACTTACCGAACTAGGAAACTTGTTCCCATAGAATCAGTTTGTTTTATGTTTTTAGCGATGTCATTATTGTCATCTAATTGAATTTATTTGCTTACAAAAATAAGAAGCATGTTTCTCTGTCAGACTTCATGTTTTTGTCTATGTAGCACATATCTAACATTATTTCTCAGTAAATCCTCCCCAACATTTGCCTCATAGAACTTACTGTGCTCACGCTTATTTCCAAGTCACTTAATGACTGCATTATGGGACATCTAAAGGATTAAATGTTTGTGTACCATTTACTTTATTGAGTATTTCATTTAACTCCCTGACTTTTCCTTGTTGACTGCTACTCCTGCTGACAGACAGATATCCCTTTAAGTAAAAATGTTTTAAGTGTGTTATCTGGCATCTTCAGTATTACCAGTAATCCACTTTGTAATTAGGGCTTTTTTTTTTTTTTTAAATTATGGTGATTTATCCTCGGCTGTAATACCATGTATCTGTGTATGGGTTTCTGTCCATTGTTTATAAGAAGTTCGAGAAAACTTCTGGAAATAGAGAAAACCAAACACCGCATGTTCTCACTCATAAGTGGGAGTTGAACAATGAGAACACATGGACACAGGGAGGGGAACATCACACACTGGGGTCTGTCAGGGAATGGAGGACTAGGGGAGGGATAGCATGAGGAAAAATACCTAATGTAGATGACGGGTTGATGGGTGTAGCAAACCAACATGGCACATGTGTACCTATGTAACAAACCTGCACATTGTGCATAAGTACCCCAGAACTTAAAGTATAATTAAAAAAAAAAAAAACTTCTGGAAATATTACAGTGGAAATATCAAAGTCACTCTCCAACCAATATAGTGATATCATCTGAATATCCTAAATACTGAGACTCACTGCCCAGAAACAAAATTAAAATTCAAAATTATTTGATTAAATCAGTGTAATTAAGTCTGGACAAAGGAAGAAAGACTGATAACAACAAGGCAGAACTCCTGTTTCTGAAGAAACTGAGATATCCTGAGGATTCTAATATCAGTAAGAGAAGATTTTTCTCTGGAGTTCACAGGTGGATGAAAAGGAAAACTTGTAAACACATTAAAATATAATGCAAACAAAGTGCTAGTAAAATTATTTCAAAATGATGTGGAGGGCCAGGCACAGTGGCTCATGCCTGTAATCCCAGCAGTTTGGGAGGCCGAGGAGGGAGGATCATCTGAGGTCAGGAGTTCAAGACCAGCCTGGCCAACATAGTGAAACCTCATCTCTACTAAAAATACAAAAATTAGCCAGGCATGGTGGCGGGCACCTGTAATCCCAGCAACTCAGGAGGCTGAGGCAGAAGAATTGCTTGAACCTGGGAAGAAAAGGTTGCAGTGAGCCTAGATCGCACCACTGCACTCAAGCCTGGGCAACAGACTGAGACTCCATCTCAAAAAATAAAAAAGTAATAAAAATGATGTGGGGTAGAGTTAGATTATCAGCTCTCTGGTGAATTATACAAGCTGGCATTGTCTAGTTAATGGCATCTGGCTCTCTTACCACGACATTCAGACCATCTAAAGATTCTAACTCAGTCTACGTCTCCAGTTTTATCTCTTAATGTTCAGTTCAAACTTCATTGTTTACCCCTATATTACATTTTCTCCGCTTTTAATTTTTTTGTTTTATTTTCTATTCTACAAATCTGCCTTTTTGTTTTTGTGTCTCTATGTGCCTAGTTCCTAGAGCCCATCTCTGGTCGTATGCATCTTATCATTCATTCAAAATAAAATGCAGGCTGAGAGTGAGGGCTCACTCCTGTAATCAAAGCATTTTGGGAGGCCAAGGCAGGCGGATCACCTGAGGTCAGGAGTTTGAGATCCGCCTGGTCAACATGATGAAACCCGTATCTAATAAAAATACAAAAATTAGCCGGGTGTGGTTGTGGGCATCTGCAATCCCAGCTATTCGGTAGGCTGAGGCAGGAGAATCACTTGAACCCAGGAGGCAGAGGTTAAAATGAGCCGAGGTTGCACCATTGCACTCACACCTGGGCAACAACAGTGAAACTCCATCTCAAAAAAATTAAAATAAATAAAATACCAACATATGAAGACTTGCCCCAAAGCAATCTTTCTTTATTTTGTTCTCTCAGATAATTTTGTTTTTGTGTATATTACAATAGATAGCGAATTTTACCTTCTTCCAGAATTTATTTTGCATATGCCATTTTAAAAACCATTTCAATCTATGCAGTGAGAGATAGTTAATTACATATATGTATGCCTCGTGTCACCTAACACAGTTCCCTGCATATAGTGTATAATAGGTATTTTTTAAGCTGGATAAACAAGTCAAGATCATAAGTACTAGAACTGAAAGAGAGTTTTAGAGTAGAATTGTAGAGGATCAGTTTCTAAATAAAAATGAAACAAGGAGAACAAGCAGTTGGAGAATGTTAAGGAACATAGAGTTACTGTGTTCTAGGTCCCTGTCTGTACATCTTGCCCATCCTGTCCTCTCATCTATGTCAGTATTCTCCATGAGGTTTCTGAGGGTAATATCATGAAGTCAGTTTTTAGATTCCTAGAAAGTTTTATGGACTGTGTAACACCAGCCTGCATCAGGGAGATGGAATGGGATGGGGAAATAGTATCATGTTCAAGCCCCAGTCACAGGAACATGTTTTTAAGTGGTTAACATCTAAGCATATCTTATAAAAATCTATTTTTAAATATCTATAATCTATAAGTAGTTCCAGTGACTCAGTGATACTGTTTCAGGTATCTGTAAATGGAGTGCTTATTTTGTGCCAACTGTGCTTCTAAGTGTTTATGTGTAAAATTCATTAAGTCTTAGCTATAATCCTAGTAAGTGGCATTATTAGTCCCATTTTACTGAAAAAAGGTCAATTTATCCAAATTCATGCACCCAGTGAAAAATCCAGGTAGGCTGGTTCCCAAATTCATGGTTTTAATTTCTACACTAGGCTAGGTCCAACCAGGGTAGACAATTTCAAAATGACAAGAGAATGGACTCTTCATATTACCATTTACTCACCTGGAATGCTTGCTTTCCTGTCTTATCTTCTGCTTGTGAATCTCCTTGATGGTTCTAAGCCATAAAGCTTTAGACATTCAGCATTTGAAAATTTCATCTGGGAATGATTGTTATTTTTCAAAAGTGACTGATTACTTGGGACCGCTTATTTGGGACTCACTAGAAGTCTTATATAGCAATAAGCAGTTTCCTGGGGACAAAATAATACTCTCCTGAAAATACATGGGAGTGAGAGCAATACAGTGAAGCAGATTTTTTTTCAAAGTTTTTTATTTTTATTTTTAATTTTTATGGGCACATAGCAGGTATATAATTTTGATACAAGCATATAATGCGTAATAATCACATCAGGTTTAGTGGGGTATTCATCACCTCAAGGATTCATCATCTCTTTGTGTTACGAACATTCCAATTGTATTCCATCAGTTATTCAAAACACCACATGAAGATTTTGCCTCCTGTGCATTCTCATAGCTGTAATACTTGACCCATGTTGGCATGATTGAGAAAAGTCCTGACCTGTATCAAGGTGCTGATTCAATTACTTAATAATATATAACAAAAGAAACACTTAAAAAATACTCTCAGGAAAAATTCCTACCGAATAGGTAAACCAGTGCTTAGGGTAACCCTGGTCCATGATGTTGTCCAGCAACTGAGGTTTCAGCTATCTGCCATTCCTTAGGTTGTTGTCCTCATCTGTCTGATTAAAATGGGCTCAATACCACCATAAAACTTTTGAGGCCAAAAGAAGATGGGAAAATTAGTAGAAGGCAACAAGAGTGATTGAAGAGTCATGCCTATATCACTTTTGCTCACATCCTGTCTACTAGAATTTGATCACATGGCTACATCATGACAGGAGGAACTGAAAAGTATAGTTTCTGGCAGGGCAGTCCTGAGGACTGTTACTAGAAGGAAGGAGGAGGAAATGCATATTGAAGCCCTGTTACAGTCCATTCTTCTGGCATTTCAATTATCTGTGCATACCATTTTTTCCCACGTGTAGAACATATTCAGCTCCTCCCCATAGATGATTCAAAGTCTCAACAAATGAATAAAATCCAGGATCTCTGGGTCACGTGCAGTTCTCTCCATCAGGTAGGATGTTTCCTCATTTGACTACCTATAATACAGCATTATGCCAGTTATTTTCTCTACCCTATTCCCATTGCTGCCCAAATATATAATATTCATTGGTCATGTCTGCTGGGTACCTGATGAAAACTCCCATCTGTAAAATGAGCGTGAGAAATACAGAACAATCCCTGACCCATTCACCCTATCTCATTCTATCAGGCAAGAAATACAAAGATATCCTACTTTTACATAAAGCTACATTTCTTGGTAAGCTCATCTCACTGTTTCTGGTAGCGTTCTCTAGGAGTAACTATCTTGTCTAAAACACTTTGTGACACATCTGAAGGGGTGTGCTTGAGGCTAAACAGCTTTTATCGCTTGCTGTTACTGGTGCAGGTTTAGAGCCCAAAAGTTGCTTTAGGGTTCAACTACAACATTTCTGCAGATCAGGTTGGTGGTTTCGTTAGTAACATAATATCAACAACAGTGCCCAGATGACTTCTAGTTGTTGTTCTTTTCACCAACAAATTTCTTGTGCAAGCCACCTCAGTCCTAAAATTTAGTCTAGAAATAATTCTTAATACTGGTATGTTTTATTTATTAGATTCTAAATTTAGCTTATCCTCATCTCCATCATCTCCATCATCTCCATGGTGGATTACTTGAAGACATTGCTGAGTACAGAAAATTTGATGTTCTAATAGGTTCTGGATATTACTCATTTTTAAATTGTCCATTTGTACCTGTGACAAAGGTTGCTAGCTGTCCACCAAAGTTCTGTCTTCCCATTCCATTGCGAAATTTTCTTTTAAAAAAGACTCCGTAGCCAGGAACTACATTTCTCCCACCTTTTTGTCTCTGTAGGACCATATGACAAGTTCATACCAATAGAAAATGAGTGAAAGTAATATGTGTTACTTCCAGCCTAAGACTGTTAGGACTTGAGTGTGCTTTTTCCACACTTCCTCCCTCCATCTAGCAGCTGCAAGCCCAATGTCCTGGATTTCCTTGGAATCCAAGTGCTGAAGGAGGCAAAAGCTCTGCCAGCTTTAAGACTGCATAACTGCCTGGAGCAGAATCTATCCATGCACTATCACTCTCCACACCCTGCACAACTTAGCCTGTTATTTGAGTTAGAAGTACTTTACTATACTAAGATACCAAAGATTTCAGATTTTTCGTTGAGGCATTTGTGCCACCATGGCTCACATAGAATCTTGTTCCTGTATGTCAAGTATTTCCCAGGTTAAAAGTTTTATTCAGGAGCAGATAACTCAAAATCTGAAAAGGCCAGCTATTTGCTTTCCTAGATTTTTTGGCACTTTGGTGTGGGTATAATCCACATTCTTCTAATGACAGTCATCTACCCTGAACTTGGTTATTGGAGCCATGGTGCAAATTAGGGACTGTGGAGGATCCATTCTGGGATGATAGTAATTGAGCAACGCTGAAATTTATGGAAATTTTGTGAGCTATGCAGTACACATTTAGTGAAATAATTTGGACTTGAAAATAGTCCCAATTGATTATCTTGGCTTGCAGTTCAGAGCCATGACTAATACTCTATAGGAGATGATTGAGACAAACCGAAAATAATGGTCCACCAATTAGATCTAGGCAAAGGACCAGGAGTGACTTTTAAAGGCATTGTTGAGTATATAAAATTTACTTTTTAAAATTATCACGAGACTAAGACTGTGAAGTTTTTAGAATTAGAAAAAATACATTTGAACTTTTTAATTGGGAAATGCAATTAGCTGTCATTTGATGTTTCTACCAAGAGAATCAGTCCTCAATGCATCATTATTTGCTTTATTCTTTCCTAGCAGCTGAAATAATAAAAAAAGGATACTTTGTTATTATTTTTAGACCATGTTAACCAGAAAATGTTAACGCAATAAAATCTGCGTACTTTCTCAAGAATATTTTCCTGTTACATATATCAGTATTCTGAGTTAATGTACAAGTAAATACCTGCTTAAATCAACAATTTGATAACACCCGTAACACATCCTATGTATCAGGTGAAGTAAATGGTAGACCAGTAGATTTAGTAAAGGACACACTAACAGTTCATTTTTGATGGGGGGAAAACATTCCTGTAAATCAGTTATCACCTTTAATGATGACATTCAAAAAGGAGACGTCTACATTGTGAACTGTCATTTTCAGTTCTCTCTTCTACCATCCCCAAATCTTCCTGGAACACTAAGAAGTCATCTAAACTGAGCAACATTTCACTTTTTACAGGAATTTTGGAAGTTCACTTTCCCTCTCTAAACATGCAGCTTTCACTGTGCATGGTTATGAAACTGATTATTTCAGGGAATTAACTTGTATGGTTATTAGCCTTTTTACTCTTTGATCTTTCATCATTCTGAGCCTATATAAGGAATGAACTATTTAAATGACATGATGGGATTTTACAACAAGGGAGTTAGTAATATCACAGAAGAAATTATGTTGTTCAATTTTACCATAACATTAATATCTTAATTTGGTTTAATCAAGGGATATTACCTAAGAGTAAATATCTCAGAAAACCTGTAAGAGAAGATTATTAGTATTTTAAAATATAAACCACCTAAGGTTATAAACAATATTAAAATGTAATAGTCTGGCTCATACTGTAAATTATAGCCTTTTAACTTTTTTCTTTCCTTAAAGAAAGATAAACATTTTATTGAACATAGTAATATATATCACAGTTAATTTCAATTAGCAATGGTAGTGACAACAGAAATCCTAGATGAATGTGATTGGTAAACAATTCGAAAATCTAACTGAAACGTAACTTTCAAATTCCAATTTCTTTAAGTTGTTTATCAGATTCGTTGCAGACCACTTTTAACTCAGGATTGCTGCTGTCATATTGGCAGTGGTAACTAATCACTTCTCTCATCTACCCCATATGTTTGTGTCAGTCTGGGTTCAATCAGAAGAGAGAAAAAATACAGCATTTTGAACAGGGAAAGTTTATTTTTCAATAAAAAATTATCTACAATAGGGATTGGAGTAATGAGGGATTGGCTAGAAGCACAGAGAACTCTAAAGGTTTTATGAATATTAGATATGATAGTATATAATCTAATATGTAATAACAACTGCCTCTAGGGTTGAGATAGAGTGCCCAAGGCAGAGCTCCTAATCCTCGTTTCCCTGGGCTGAGGTTCACATCTTGTAGAGGCCATGGTCATGGCCCACCAAGGAGGAGAAGTCACTGTGATGCCACACTGATAGGATTTGCTGGAAATTTACCCTCTGAGGTTCCAGGTCTTTCCTTGTAAGCTCTCCTCTACAAAAATACCTGGGGCAGGGGGCAGGGCTGGAGGGGTACAGGTGACAGAATTAGAGCCTAAGCCTGGTGAAGCTGGACATGTTGCTGGAGTGGGCAATCTGGGGAAACTGCAACACTGTGGGAGCTGAGCTCTGGAGAACCTACAGACAGTGCAGGAGACAGACACCAGACAGCAGCACATGCCGCAAGAGCCTGTGAGCAAACAAACCAGAACAAGGATGCAAAATCCTTTTTCTCATTCAGTGTCTGTCTTGCATCATTTGCAGGCAAACCTTGAAACTGTGCCATCTGATAAAGGAAAAGTATTGAAAGGGCCCAGACCCATTTTCACAGGGCAAGGTAGAAGGGTGCATTTGGAGTTGAGCAGCAGGAAATGTATTATCAGCATAGCATGGTACTGAAAGTAGGATACAATTTCTATAAAATTTTAGGTATTACTCCCTATCTTGGAGAGTCAGATATAGAGGGATAATGAAAGTGAACTGATGTGTGTATCAGCATGCTTGTTACTTAATTCTAGTGCTACCACACACATACACACAAAAAGGATTATTTTACATCGCAGACTCTCACTTTCTGCAAGTGCAAATTGAACAAATTGGAGTAAACTCACCATTTCAGTTACATTGATTGTGTCAATAATGGTTGGAAGAGTGCTATATTTAAACTTACTATTCTTTGTAAATATGATTAGTCATTTAGAACAAATAAATCATTTTTTAATATAGCTCCTAATAAGAAAAAAATTTCACAGTCAAGGAAGAGTTTCATTGTATATAGTTTTTGACATATCCTAATTGGCCAAATTATCTTAGTTGGCTAATAAACCTGACTCTCAGTAAAGTTCTTCATAATTTCCACAGTTTCTCAGAAAAGCAAAATTGATTGGGGAACATAAGTCATATGAATTAGGCATTTACTCAGGAATCATATGTTTAAACATGTTCAAGTACGGGGACTTCTTCAGCATGAAATTACCGTCCAATTCATCAGCATTTATTTTTTTCGTTAGGTCTAAGGTGTGCATGCATGTAAAGCTTTGTAAAGCATTTTAATTAAAGTAAGTATCGATTTAATTAGAATTTAAATTAATTGCATTTAAAAACCAATACAATTAGATGAAGTTATTTCTGATTATTGCAAAATGATAAAGGCTGTGAAAATCATACAAGACTGTTGAATCTGCGCTTGAATTACTTCACATCATTACAATAAATTTAAAGAAAACAGCTTTCTATGGAGTTATTTTAATTATAGCTGCCCTTTTAATTATTTTAACATGGACTGAGTAAAATTATGCTATTACTTAAAAACCCAAGAAAAACAGCTGTCTTATATAGACCAAGAGAATATGGCATTGAACGAAAATATAAGGAGGAAATAATTGAAAGCACAATTTTCATTAGTGGCACATAAATTTTCTGTTAGGAAAAAAATTATAACCTCTGGACACCTACTAAAACATATTAAGTTAGCACCCAGAAAAACTGTATGTGTAAATTTATTTCTGAAATAACACGTAAAAAGAGATTTGACCATCATTGATTTCCTTTCTGTACTGCTGTGTTGTTTTCCATGTTAAAGCAATATATTATGAGGGCTTAAAAATGATATCTCTCATTTGAACATTGAAGTACGTAAGTGAAATTGTGTATCTATTGCTTTTTGTGATTTTTTAAAGGTCTCATTATTTTTAGAGCATATCTAATATTTTGATTTAATATCTCTTTTCTTTTTTTTTTTTTTTTTAGCTTCACCATGGGTTGATAATAGTAGAACTCCAAATAAGATTGACCTTTATGATGTGCGCAGAAGACCATGGTAAGAATTTTTAGCTAGCCCTGAAAAGATAAAATATGCAAGAAGATATATATTTGCTAAAAAGTCAGAATTTTTTATTATTAGGATGAGTATTAACTACTTATTGAAAGTGATCTGATTTTTAAAAATAAGTAAATATAGGTAAAGGTAAATGAAAATGATGAGTTCAAGTGGGTAATGCTAATAAATATAGGTGAACCCATTAATCACATTCATTTCGAATGGACTACTTTAAGTTTTATATTTAATCTCAGTCCTCCACCTCTTAGCTGGTACGGATTTCTATGGCAGGGATCCAGTTTGCTTGGAGTAGAGCTCCAACAGAGAGATGAGATAGAGTAGGAGATAATTTGCCTCTGGCAGTGAACTAATGAGAACTGGCCCCAAGGTAAAAGCTGCCCCTAGTTATATTCATGTAGCTTAGGTTTTATTTTTTTTCCAAAATGAAGATTTATTTGTTCCTCACTACTGAAGCAACTTGTTCTCCTAACATAAAACTGGACAAATACCAATAATTTGTAATTGGACTTACTGGAAAACTATTTTTGGGTTTTCTAAAACTATTAATTGTATTTATTTGCTTTTTAAAAATGTATTTAATGTATGAATTTTAAGAAATGAGTTCACATATACAGTATAAGTGCTTTGTATCCCACACTTTTCATATCAATAACTTTTGAGTACACATTCATGAGAAAAGACACATACCATCATTTGAATGAAGACTATATGGCAACTTCTTTACGAAATCCCCTATTATTGGATGTTTAGGTTATTTCTAACTTTTTTCTAGGGTTCAGACAAATTGCAAGACCATAATGTTTGATTCCAAAGACTTGTATTTAGAGGCTTTTAGATGCCTTTTTAAATATCCCAGTAGCAATTTATGTCAACACCAACCACGTTTAATAGTGACAATTATTACTAATTTACATATTCTTCCTGTGGAGCCATGGGGCTGTTGAGTGGAGCTAAAAACTAATATATCGTCTTGTTTTAATTCAGGAATTGGTTGTTTTGGAGGAGACATAGAAGCTGGGTGCCAATCAGTAGAGGCAGACATGTCCTGTCTTATCTTCCCATTGAGTGGCATACCTGGACCAGCATTAAGATACTAGGCATCAGCCAGGTTTGCTGTCCATGAAAATTCACCTGCAACTCTGCCACTTTACCTTCTTATCAAGCAAGGGTGCAGGTTACAAACTCCAACTGCTTCCTCAACACATAGAACTAATTGTGCTGTATGTTGTCTGAAAACTAACTGGAAAGTTAACTGGCAGCCTCCTGAGAAGTTACATTTACAGTGATGGCTTCAGAAATAAGTAAAAAATTGAGGTCAGGTGCAGCCCTTCCTGTCGGAGAAGTCAGGCCCCATTCCAGTCGGTGGCCAGGCAACGTGAGTGAGCTTTTGGGTCAGTCATACACAATCAAGATGATCTCTCTCCACAACCACTGAACCATCTGCATAAATCTCTTCTAGAGTCTCTTTAAAATGCAGAGATTCTGATTCCACGGGATTGAATTTGGAAATTAATATTCTGAACTGATTTCCCCAGGTGATTCTTAAACACTGTAAAGTTTGAGAGCCATTGAAATTCTTGGTAATAACATCACACGTTGCTTAATTTTAATCTCTTTATTGGCCAGTTATATTTCTTTTTTGTTGATATTGCTTTTTGATGTTCCTAAGCAACTTACCTATTTTTTGTGCTTATTTTTTACATTTAAAAATATGACAATCTATTTTTCATTAAAGTGACTTTTAAACCTGTGGTAAACAATTGGAGTTTAGATAATTGTTTTTCCAGGAAAAATGTTCTCAAAGTTAAAATATGTTTCTTCATCTTCTGTTATAAATATCAAAAAATGTTAAATATTATGCTTCTGACATCTCTATTGTTATGCTGGATATTGCTTTTATCAAACTGACATTGAAGAATATGAATAGAAAACCATCGTCTACTTAGATAGAAGTGGGTCTTTGCTTGGGGAAAAAAACCTTGTCTCAGAGATCAGTAAATATCAATTCAACAAATATCAGTGTTCGATATTTTGGAAGAGAAAAGCATTTATTACAATATTTGTTTCAGGTACATCCAAGGAGCTGCATCTCCTAAAGACATGCTTATTCTGGTGGATGTGTGAGTAGTTAAATACTACATATTTATATATTGAGAATATGGGAGGATTTGTAGATAACAGTAGTATGTTGGGACTAAGAAAGGTTTGATAGGTTAAAAAGGAAACGAAAAATTATGATGACTTTTATATTCAGGCAATGAAGCCATATCAAGACAATAACAAAACAAATTATTTAATTAAAAATGAAGATAATCTATATGGGTATTCATATATTAATATTACATATCATATAATGTTGAATATGAAATATATTAAATAAGTTAATATTGGAACTTGTTCGGGCATGGTAGCTTCACACCTGTAGTTCCAGCTACTTGGGAGGCTAAGGTGGGAGGATTGCTTGAGCCCAGGAGATCAAGGTTGCAGTGAACCATGTTCCTGCCACTGTATTCCAGCCTGGGTGAAGAGACGATGTCTCAGAAAAGGAAAAAAAAAAAAAAAAAAAAAATCTGGGACTTTCAAAAGTGAAATGGTGATATACAAAAAATAATTCCTTGAGTTTTTATATTGGTCTGTTTATTTGTTATAGTGCTTCAATTCAAGATATATGTGTATGTTTGCATGTGTACACGTTTTCTAATAAGGTTGAAGCTGTAGAAATTGAAAAGATTATATCCTGCTATGGAGATTTACTTTTTTAAAGAGCAATAATCAAGGAATTAAAATAAACATGAAGTGTAAAATGCTTAGGTTACCCATGTTTTTCCCCAAGAGAAGAAATGCTCATGTTTTTCCCTGAGGAAAAAAAAAAAAAAAAAAAAATCTTTGTCTCATTGGAAGAAACAAAATCTAGTAATTTGGGGACAGCTGAATCCCACAGGGAAGTATTAACATTTGAATTTTCCCCATTTTAAGCTCAAGTAAACCAATTTAATTTAGTTGTCCAAACCCTTATAACCCAGTCTGAGAAAGAGAAGATAACTGAATTCAACAAATGTAATTTAAATGTTAATTCTTACTTTATTTCTTAAGATGCATTTAAGCCTCATGTTACTTTAATTAGATTATGGATCTTATATGCTAATCCTTGATCTTCTTCTTAAGTATAAATCAATATATTAATGCAATATATTATAATCCTGTTGGATGTATAATAATATCCAGAAATAATGTCATTTCAAAATCTATAGAAGCCAAATTTATATCCCAAACTTGAAAATGTATATGAAATTGAAATACTATTTTCAAAAATTCTTTCAACAGAAATGTATTGAGGTCTTCCTACACACAGTGTAGTAACATAGAAACAAAGATGATTAAGACATAGTTCCTGAGACCAGATGTGGTTACTCACGCCTGTGATCCCATCACTTGGGTGGCTAAGGCAGGTGGATGGCTTAAGCCCAGGAGTTTGAGACCAGCCTGAGCAACAAAGCAATATCTCATTTCTACAACAAATACAAAAGAAAAACCAGCTGGGCATGGTGGCACACACCTGTAATTCCAGCTACATTTTGGAGGCTGAGGTGGGAGGATGCCTGAGGCCAGGAGATGGGGGCTACAGTGAGTTGTGTTCATACCCTGCACTCCAGCCTGGGCAACAGAGCAAGAGCTTGTCTTAAAAAAAAAAAAAAAAAAAAAAAGGAGATATGCCTAATGTAAATGACAAGTTACTGGGTGCAACAAACCAACATGGTACATGTATACGTATGTAACAAACCTGCACGTTGTGCACATGTACCCTAAAACTTAAAGTATATTAAAAAAAAGACATAGTACCTGATCTCAAAGATAATTCAAATGTATTAGGTAAACTAGACCTTAACAAATAACAAAAATAATTGTAGAAATTAATAGATATAAAGTATGACATAGCACTAAAGGAATACATAAGAGATAGCAACTTGATTTAATGTATCAGGAAAGCATTAAGGAGATAAAATTGGGATTGAATCCTCATGGCTCATATTTTCAAAGGCAAGCATGGGAGGGGTGAGGAAAGAGAGTGGAATTTCAGGTGGAAGAATTGCCAGAAGTGAAGCTGCACAGGTAAGTCTGGGGACATTTATGGAGGAGGTAGAGGATTGAAAATGCCTTTGCAAAATTATGACAGTGAGACAAATCTGACATGGTTGACTCTATCTTGTTTCTAGCTTCACAGGCTGATTGGCTGCTCATTCCTGGGTGTGGGCCAAGATAACTTTGGGAGAAATTTAGTTTATAGTTTAAATGATAATAGCCCTTCCCTGAAACGAAACTGCGCTTATAAAACTAATGAAAGGCTACCAAATTAGAGGATAAGAGAAACTTGAATTCTACTGAGATGTAGATGTAGTTAAATGATTACTAGCCATTATTCTGGAGGTCACAAGATTTGCAACTTCCCCTATCATTCCTGTAAATAATATCACTATTCTAGAACGTCAGATGGGGCTTTTGAGATATCTTTTCAGGCTTTTGCATTTCTAGCAGATGGTCCCACGGGGACCTGTGCCTCGACCAATCCTGTGCCCCCACCCAAAAGTGGGCTCAGCATAAGAGGGCCATTTTCCACACCCCTGTGATTTCATCTTCCACCAATGAGCAGCACTCATATCCTAGCCCCCTGCCCACCAAACTGTCTTTGAAAAATCCCTAATCTCCCTCCGAGCCTTTGATGAGATTGATTTGAGTAATAACACCATCTCCTGTGTGGCATGGCTGGCCCGGCATCAGTTAAACTCTTTCTTTCCTGCAATGCCATGGTCTTTGTTAGTGCAGCAGGCAGGAAGAAACTGTTGGGTGGTTACAGGAAGGAGAGAGAGAAAATGCCAAAATGAAAGGATTGGAATACAGGGCTGTTGAGATTTCTGGCTATTTAGTCGGTATCTATGAGCTGTTAAAAATATTAGGTCAGGATGTGTTTCTAGAACTTTCACTTGTTAGCATGTGAAGGAGACTAATTGCTGGGTTGACTGGCTATTACTGTAGCTCAGCATCTTTGTAAAATGAAGACTGAGCCAGAGAGGAGTGAGGATGGAGAGGAGACCATAGCCTTGGAACACTGTGAAGTGGAATGAATAAGGGAGTTTGCCTGAATGCACAGGAAGGTTGAGAGGGAATAACAAATTGGATGACTGAGACATAGACTCTTTGGTACCAAGAACATAAATAGGAACGAAAAATATGTTTGGAAGTAGTTTGTCATTTTGGACATTCAGTCGTAGTGATTCAGCAGGCAGCTTGAAGGATAAAACCAGGAAAGTGTTGGGAGCTAGAGATGTGGAAGTGGGGGTTAGTCGCCTAGAATTGAGCCAGCCCTGCACATAGGTGAAGTCACCAAGTATTGTAGAATTTGTAGAGGAAAGAAAAATGAAGAATAAATTCTAGAGGATATTTACTTTAGGACGCAGAACAAGGCATTTTCTTGCAAATCTGTTATCATAATTGTTATGTGGATTTATAATTATTGTTTTAATCAAGTCAAACAATGGGCTCCCTGGAGCAATGACTATGTCTATTAATCTCTCTACTCCTCTCTTCTAACTAGGCTAACAGAACTGAATGAGTGACTATACCATCAGTATCCATATTTTTTTTAAATTGTCACTTAACATGTAATTTTGATAATTTCAGTTAGAAATGTACACATACTGATATTGGGAGGAAAGGCATGATTTCTTATAAGTCCCACTTCTCTCAAAAAAATGTGACTTTTTAAACCGATTTTCTTTTTTTTTTTTTTTTTTTTTTTTTTTTTTTTTTTTTTTTGAACACCATGATGAACATCTTTATGATCAAATGATGTCTGCATTCCCAATTATTGCATATTCCAATTTTGCAAATTTCTGTCCAATCCCAGAGGATTTAAATAATATATAATAATTTTGCCTTTTAAACCGATTTTCAAGGGCAAAATTATTATTTAAATAATATATAAAAGATCTAGGGTCAGTGCATACATTATCTTTCCTTATGATGTTCTTGATTAAATAAATGATGAGTAACATGTATGGACCCATTTGTCTATTTCTAGGAGTGGAAGTGTTAGTGGATTGACACTTAAACTGATCCGAACATCTGTCTCCGAAATGTTAGAAACCCTCTCAGATGATGATTTCGTGAATGTAGCTTCAGTAAGTATAAGATGACTGCATTTTCCTGAATTAAATTTGCAGTTTCTATCTTCTCCTGACTTTAGGTACTTTATACTTTTATCTTATAGAGGCTGAGACATTTTTGATATATTGCAAGACTATCTTACTGACCTGTCCTATCTTAGTGACTGATCTTCTTATAATTCTTTTTTTAAGGTTTATATATATATATATATATATATATATATATATATATATATTTTATTATTATACTTTAAGTTTTAGGGTACATGTGCACAACGTGCAGGTTTGTTACATATGTATACATGTGCCATGTTGATGTGCTGCACCCATTAACTCGTCATTTAGCATTAGGTATATCTCCTAATGCTATCCCTCTCCCCTCCCTCCACCCCACAACAGTCCCCGGTGTGTGATGTTCCCCTTCCTGTGTCCATGTGTTCTCATTGTTCAGTTCCCACCTATGAGTGAGAACATGCGGTGTTTGGTTTTTTGTCCTTGCGATAGTTTGCTGAGAATGATGGTTTCCAGCTTCATTCCATGTCCCTACAAAGGACATGAACTCATCATTTTTTATGGCTGCATAGTATTCCATGGTGTATATGTGCCACATTTTCTTAATCCAGTCTATCATTGTTGGACATCTGGGTTGGTTCCAAGTCTTTGCTATTGTGAATAGTGTCGTGTGGATCTTATAATTCTATGCTGGGATCCTTTTTGAGTTTCTAAGAATTTACCCCTGGTTAAAGTAATTGAAGTAATGACTATAAACAAAAAGCATTCCACATATCCTTCTTCACTCAGAGGAGCTTAAAAAAGTAATATGAGCCCTTTTACTCACGGATACCATTGAAACTCCTAGAAAATATCAACTTGGCAGTGTGATTATATGGCAGTTTTCTGTTCCTTATCATCCTCATTTCATCTTGGACACATATCTATAATGTATTATGTTTTTATAGTATGTTTTTCTTGTTAACATAAAAACCAATAGATATTTGAATGTGCTCTTATTAAAGTCTTCTCAGAACCATCATAGACCCTCCTACTCATAGCTAGAAAGTACTGAACTATGAAGCAAATGAAATAAGACAAACAAATGTTACCATGTCTCATTTTAATTCATAGAATTTAGGCAAAATGTTTCATGGCCATTTTCTGGAAGATATATTTACACTTGAGGTAGATATATTCATAGAGATGTGAAGAGGAGGAATTTGTGGTAAGGTTATTTTGTATTGAAAAATGTATCTGTCTCTGAAATGACTTGGGAGGAAGAAGTTAAAGCAGCTGGTCTGAAATTGATTTACTCACCAAGGGAGACGAGAGAGAAGAAGGCAGGAGACTTTGTTTAATCCCTTCTCACCTGAAGCTCCAGGTAACTAGATTATTGATATTTACTAGGAGGAAGAGAATTTATCCCTGAAATGTTTTTAGTGGTATATCGCGGCCTAAGAGAAGGTATAGTAAAACACGATACCTATAAGGCAAGGTTCCTGGCAAAACTCTCTCACAGGTGATATAATTCTCTGGGGAATAAACTGGAAGTATTTTATAGTTTACAAGGAGCCCTGTGAAACTTTTTGTGATTTCCCTTCATGTGGGCAAGAAGAATGTGTTCAGCACAGGAAGGAGGAGCTGGGAAGCCCTCCTCCGTGTGAGGCCTCTATCTACTTCATCTGAACCTTCAGAAGTCCTTTAGCTTGTCTGTATTCGCAACATTATTTATTAAAACTTGATACTGCATAAGATCTCTGATTCATGTAAGTCTGATTTTACAATCTATCTGAACCTGTATGTCAGCTCACTACATATTTCAACAGAATGCAAACAAGTAGAATGTAATACTTGAGCTCCCAAATAAGATCATCAGGAAAGATACTTATTTGGCTTTATTTGTATATAAACATATAGTTCATAACAAACCATTGAGATAGTTCTTTAAAAATACCATCTATGGCATAGCAAAAGAGAAAGTCTTAAATCCAGTGCAGATTTGACATATCTAGGTGAAATTTATATAAAACTAGCAGATATTCAGTGTGGTGAATGTCTTATTCTGATTTCTTCGAGAAGCTGAACCTCACTTGTAGATTCAGATATAAATAGTGTATTTGGGAGGTGATCACAGGAAACACTACTACTTAAAGAAGTCAGGCAGTGGATGGAAGGAAACAATGATAGAATCTTACTTTAATTTAAAGGAACTTAATTTTCTGAGGAATTCTGGAAGCCATACGTAATATTCACTTCAGAGTTAACCTGCCCCAAATCCAAAGGAGCTGAGGTTTTAGGTAGCAGCCTTCGCTATGTGTGGGAAAAACAGACTGGCCACAAGAGGGAGTACTGAAACAAAAAGTTGTAGGTGCTGGTAGTTAGAAGCCTGGCCCAGGATCCAGTCTATCCAGTCAATGATTCTTAAAGCTGGAGACTGGTCACAATATTTAAACAAAGAAACGTGGAACATCAGGATGGTGGGCTTCTAGAGTTAGAACCAAGGACGTAATTCATATTCATCTTTTCTTTCCTCTAATACCTTTCCTAATTTCCCTGCAGCCTTGGCCAACTCCTGTGCTGGTGGCTTGCCTGATAGGACGAACCAGACTCTTACCCCGGGGGCCTATGAATCCATGGTTTCTGTGCCCATTCAAATGGTGGTTTCTGCAGTTGTCCATTCCCAGTTATCTCCAACCACAGACATGCTTGAACGAATCACAGGTTCCCTCTTACTATTATGTAGCAGCAACACCCATGATATTCCTTTTGTCAACTGGAACCCTGCCAGTAGCATCACTTATGTTTTTTTTTCTTGTGGGTCTACTGGCATGAGAATTGAAGTATATTCAGATAGTAGCTATAGACTTAGGTTTAGTTAAATTCTTCCCGGGACCCTGATAGGAGCACTGCATTACCTGCCCCTTTCCCCTAACACATACACACTTGGAAAGCAGAACATTTATTTCAGTGGAGCCTGAAGTTTCAATGACAAGAAGTACACCTTTCCCAAGTGGATCACTTTTAATTATAGTAAGAAGGGACTTTCCTACTTTACCCCCTTGGTTTTCATATTCATACATTCTGCCTTTCAGGGGCAAAGCCAGGGGGTGGAGGAGAAAATTGATACGTAGCATTTGCCAATTTTCATGATGCAAATATTCCTACTATGACAAATTTTAAGCTACCAATGTGAGGTTAACTGGCTTTTAAGTTTCATGAAAATTTCAACCATTTTTAGAAAATTATTATTAGCAGTTACAAGCTGGCCTCAGCACATAGCACCATTGTTCAAAATACATATCGCATCTTGAAGACAACATCCCAGATCAGATTGTCATCTGTAAGCTGGAGCCTTAGTTGTACCTTTAGAGGAGACTGTCCCAATGTTATCAGGCTGGCAGCCTCTAGTGATGCAACATATGGTAGACCCTGTGAGCCCTGTGGTCATGTGCTTATTATTGGACTCCCTTTACTATAACATGTGTTGCTTAGTTTGAGATGTTATTCAGTATCCCATGATAAATCAGGCAGTATTTGTGAACCTGAAGATTGGTGATACTTGATGACACCTCATCTGTGAACAAGAAAGGAGAACCCATAACTGGAATTTGTATCCATAACAGGAAAAACAAATTTGACCCCTTCTCCAAGGGGGTAAAATGCAATATAATAATTTTTTACATCGAGTTGCTGGTTGCTTTCTTTGAGAAGTGGTACTATAATGAGGACTCAGCATCACACTATTCCCATGGGTTGGTTAGTTACCAGTGGCAGTAGTTGCCTCAAACTGGATGAGCTTTTAGGCCCATGTATACCCTCTCTCTCTACTATCCAGCTCCTCCATTCACGGGCCTATTTTGCAAGCAATATAGTTGTCACATACAGAGCTGGATGATCTCCAGTGGACAGATCATCTTATCTACCCAATTGTTTAGTGCTTTTTCTGTGACGAATGTTCTCTAGCAAACATTGATGCAAAACAAAGACATCTTTATGCTTCATGCCTACTTCCATAAGTCCATCCTCATGTTGCTTCTCCAAAACTACGTATGAGGAACATCTTCTAATCTTGATCCTTTTAGGACTTTGGACAACCAGCCATGCCATTTATAACTGTATAGGTGTCCATGAGTTTTCTAATTGTAGGTGACTTATTTTCCACAACATATTGATGGCCAGTTGTGTTTTGCCTCAATATCCCTAAACATCCATTCCCTGGCATATTATCTCAGCATCTTCTGGTTTATATTAGGCAGATCCTGCAACTGTTTTGTTAAATATCCTTTTTTTTTGTTTTGTTTTCCTGGAGTAGAGACTGTACTTTTCAAGGTGGGCCGTGTTGATATTTGGCCTTTTTTTTTTTTTTTTTTTTTTTTTAAACTTTTGAGTAGGTTTATTGTCATGTAACCTTTTGGGATTCTTTCCTTTTCTTTTTTTTTATTATATATATATTTATCATACTTTAAGTTCTAGGGTACATGGGCACAACGTGCAGGTTTGTTACATATGTATACATGTGCCATGTTGGTGTGCTGCACCCATTAACTTGTCATTTAGCATTAGGTATATCTCCTAATGCTATCCCTCCCCTCTCCCCCCACCCCACAACCGGCCCCGGTGTGTGATGTTTCCCTTCCTGTGTCCATGTGTTCTCATTGTTCATCTCCCACCTATGAGTGAGAACATGCAGTGGTTGGTTTTTTGTCCTTGCAATAGTTTGCTGAGAATGATGGTTTCCAGCTTCATTGATGTCCCTACAGAGGACATGAACTCATCATTTTTTATGGCTGCATAGTATTCCATGGTGTATATGTGCCACATTTTCTTAATCCAGTCTATCATTGTTTGACATTTTGGTTGGTTCCAAGTCTTTGCTGTTGTGAGTAGTGCCGCAGTAAACATACATGTGCATGTGTCTTTATAGCAGCATGATTTATATTCCTTTGGGTATTTACCCAGTAATGGGATGGCTGGGTCAAATGGCAATTGGCCTTTTTGTTGTCTAAAGCCATTATATGAGATAGGATCAGATCATGAGGAAAGTATGCATCATCTTTTGTGGTCTCTAGGAAGTTAGAGAGCTACTGCCCTCTAACTAAGGGTCACAGGTTACTTTTGCCTGTCCAGAGGGCATAGGGGAATCCAGAATTTTATATTCTGAAGTCCACTTAGATGTCCTCATCATAGTACAAAGGGTGCCTCTCCTTGCCTATTGATGTTCTGACTTTTGCATAGAAAGCTGCCAAGGTTGTGAATGGAGCATACTTTATAATTCTGAGATTCTCAAAAGAAAATTCTGAGCCAAATTTCTAGCACATGCTGACCTTCCCAAAATGGGAAATGAGAATCTTTTAATTAGTTGCCACACAGGTTTTCTGGCTTTCTTACTTTGTCCTTAGTTGATAGTTGGCTGACATAAGGCTATAATTTTCTTCAGTGAAATTCAACAACCAGCCAACTCATAGTTTTATGATTACTGTTGTCCCCATATCTCTCAAAGGCTAGGTGTATCCCCATTAAACAGTATTTTATTCTGATCACTGCAGATGAAAATCTTAGCAATTGTGTTACCACAGCATCTGAGGAGTTTTTTGACTCCAGTGATGACTATACACCCAGGTACCAAATAGGGTCTTTGTTGCCATATGTAATTTAGGAAATGATTCAATTCTGGAATCCCATTCTGAAGGTCTGCTTACTAAGAACACTGGTGGTATCTGCTTAGATTGAGTTTCCCCGGAAGAGTCACTGAGACAAGGATTCAAGCTTAAATGGTTTATTTGGAAAGTAACTCTAGGAAAGACTGTTAGAGAAATGTGGGAATTAAAACAAGGCAGAGAATTAATAAATGATTCATCTTCAAACAAGTTTCCACTGTGAGTGAGTGCAGCTTATTTCTCTGGGAATAAGTATAGATTTCATGAATTAGAGTTATCCCTTCCAAGGGGAAAAATGTGCTGGAGTGTATAAAGTTGATGACTACTCCCAAGTAATGTTAATTCTCTGGCATTCCCAGACAACCAGGTGCAACAGCAGAGGGTTCCCTGCAATCTCAGCAGTTAAAAGTCGGGTTGATATGAATGGAAAAATGGATGGGGCATCAATATCATCTAGCTCAATTAGAAACTGAATAATGCTGTCAATAAAATGCTTTAAAATAATTTCTGATTAAGCAAGCTTTGAATGAATTTTATACTGTCAACGTTTAGTCAGCAACTAACATTTGTTTCCTAAAGAACTTAGAATGGGCATTGGGATTCTTAATGCCTGCCAATTTTAAAGGCCATTGATTTTCCTAAAAAATTATGTTGTTAAATGTGTATTTATTTGAAGAAAATTGTTAACTGATTTCTTAAGAAACACAATTGCAGGATATCTCCTTGTGGTTTCTGTGAACCAGGTTAATACAGAGTTTACTGATGCACTGACCACTCTTTGTGAATACTAAGCTGGGTGTACTCATTTGGTGTGGCTTGAATGTGTGAGCTAAAATCATATGGGAAAACAGAATATATTACTCATAGGAAAAACTGGGAATACATTTCACCTGGAAGTATGCACCTCAGTACCTCAAGTTAAAAGTTATTAAAATACCTCCATTAATATGTCATAAATAGGGCAGAAAAGTAATATTGAAACATGCACAACTCATGGAACTTAAAAGATAAATAATTACGAAGACATTTGAAAGATGAGGTCATAGTGACTTTCCACTCTGCTTCTGGAGATACTTATTACTGGTTTCGGCTCCTGATATTACTGGTCCCAGCTCCTAGTTCCTCCTTAGGCTTAATTAGTTTTGGTTACTTATTTACTCGTTTATGGCTCTTATTTACTATAAAAATATCATTTTTTTGTCAACTACACTCTGAAGTTTTGTTAACTGTACACTTTTGTTTAATTTTATTATTTCAAAATAATGATTAATATATTTTTATGATTGAAAACTCACTAAATAATTTTAAGTGATTGTATTGAGACATAGATTTGCTCCTCAGAAAATCGGTACCAATAAGATCCAAAGTAAACATGTGTTCATTATTTTTCTTATTTGTGCATTAACCTTCTATTTAATCATAATTGATAGGTAATTATTAAATTTTTTTTTTTTTTTGAGACGGAGTCTTGCTGTGTCGCCCACGCTGGAGTGCAGTGGCGCCATCTCGGCTCACTGCAAGCTCCGCCTCCCAGGTTCACGCCATTCTCCTGCCTCAGCCTCCTGAGTAGCTGGGACTACAGGTGCCCGCCACCACGCCCGGCTACCTTTTTGTATTTTTAGTAGAGACGGAGTTTCACCCTTTTAGCCAGGATGGTCTCAATCTCCTGATATTGTGATCCGCCCACCTCTGCCTCCCAAAGTGCTGGGATTACAGGCCATTTAATTTTTTTGAAGCAATGTTCATGTGGCAGAAACTGTTCTAAGTGTTTTTCATGGTAATTTGTTTAGTCTTTACAGCAACCCTGTGAGGTTGATAATACTACTATTCTTAATATTGCGGATAAGAAAACAGGTAGAAAAAGTCTTAGCAATTTTTCTAAGAAAAGAGAAAGAACTGGAGCGTAGCCATCTTCATTCATGATTCTAGATTTAACCAAAAAGTTATGAGGCTAAATCTTCAGGAATATTTATTTACTTTCTTTACTGTGTATCTCTTGCTCTTATCAAACTTCATATATTCTTATTTTTATTTGTAATCTTTAGTGTCAACCACATTATATATAATCTTTAGTGTCAACCACGTTAAATTCATAATTTTAAAGAAATTTTTCAGTCTTAATGAGTTACCGTGCTTTGTTTTGAGTATATACTGTCTGAAATTGAAACATGTAAAGAGAATTGATTCTTATGCAACATTCTGGTAAGAAAAAAGTAAAATTACATTTTTGTCTTTAACATATAGGCCCTTCTCATTAAATACAGATTTAACAATTTAATGATATGGAAATTCTCAGGAAAAAACCTTCAAAATGTATTTGTAATGTTAAATTGTATGTGTGCGTGCACGTGTGCATGTGTATT
This sequence comes from Pongo abelii, assembly GCF_028885655.2. NCBI lineage: Eukaryota > Metazoa > Chordata > Mammalia > Primates > Hominidae > Pongo > Pongo abelii. The sequence continues at coordinate 94,481,310 of NC_071991.2, forward strand.
TTATTTTCTCTCTAAAGCTGTTTGAAAGTCCAGGAAAGCAACAATATACCTTTAGCTTTTGTAACTTCAGGAATCCATAGTAATAAGGCACTGAGGAAGGAGGGAGTGGTTCTATAGTTAACTTTGACAGTAATTTTTCCTTAGAGACCTCATGCATTTCTCTTTATCTTCATACCCAAAAGAATGTGGGTCATCCAAAGACTTAGGATGCAATCTATATTAACACTTTCCCAAAGTTGCCCAGAAGCCACCAGACAGAAAAATCAAGTAGCCTCTCATTTTTAGGGTTATTTGTCTAAGTTTCTTTCATTCTTTTTAAAAATAACAGTAATTTTTCATGCTTACATCATGTATAAGATGTCAGAACTAATGCTGCCTCATTTCTGAGTGTTTCTGCTATCTCCAGGGTTGTTCTTTGTTGCAGAAAGGAAGCCTGCTGTTAGCAAAGCTGAAATGCAAGCATAATGTAGCTGTTTTCCCACTAATCCAGTTATATGCTTTGATAGGAGTCAGTGGTAGATGATAGGAGCAGCAATTCAATCACAGCGTGTTCTGATTTGCAGGCAAAATTTCAAATGTTGACACAGGGATTTGAATTTGTTTATGAATGTAAGGGAGTTTGACATTTTAGGAGTAAAATACTGCAAGCCAGTGGAGGATGATGGGAAAATGTATATGGATTGCAGACAATATGCTAAAAGTTAACAACCAAAGAAGATCTTCATGTCTTTTAATAAAACCGCACATTTCTTACTAAAGAATTAGATGCACATGTTATGATTATGTTAAGGATCTTTGAGTCAGTTTTCTTCGTGGAAATTCACAGTCATTATAAAATACAGTCTTTGATTTTTTACCAGAAAAAAAAATAATCAAAATATAATTCCTTATATCTTTGCTCTTGCTTGTAGGAGATAACTTTTTAAAAAATTAGTTGTACCTTTTGTCCAGATTGTAGTCGCTAAGCAACAGTCCTAGAAGTGACAGTTTATAAATGTAAGTACAAAGTCAAAAGTGAAGAACCATAGCTAAACAGGAGGCTGGAAAGGAAGGTGAGCCCTATTCCAGCTGGAAGCTTTTCCCTAAATGCAACTGCTAAAAAAGCCGCAGATTTCCTGGGTCCAGACCTCTGTGTGAGACAGGTCTGTGCTTATTATTTGTCTATATAAACAAACAATAATTCTGAATATGGTATTCTAAAGATTGTAAAAGTCTTTGCTTTCCACAGTATGTGGTTCAAGGAGCCAATATATGTTGGTTTATATCAAGTAAAGAGCAACACGATGGAATGATCCTGCCAACACTTTATACCTGCATGGACAGTGTTAGTAAGGTCACATCTGGTTTGACTCATTCTTCACAGGCAACCCTGTCTCTTAGATGGACTGGTAGAATTGCATAGGGATAATGTGCAGCTTTGGAAACTACTAGTTTTATGACCTTACACAAGTAACCTAGGGCTTCTGTCAGTTTCCTTATCTTAAAAATGGACAGGATAATTTAACTTGCTAAAATGTTGTTGAGTACCAAGTGAAATGTCACATGTAAAGTGCTTATATATTGTAATCATGTATTATGATGATGATTATTGTTATTTAGTGTCATCTTCCAACATTTTTCCACCAACTGTTGGGAGACATTTCTTTATGAATCTTTCACATTTAAGTCTAAGCATTAACAGCCAATTTACTCAGATTTATTTGCATTCCAGGATAGTAAAGAGATTTCTTCTTCTCCCGAAGAGATTTTCATTGCAGAGTAATTAAACTATTGTGTCTCTCTGGAGGGGAGGATGAGTGTGGGCTGTCAGAAGCCCCACTATAAGATCAGGGACTTCCTCATCTTGGGACTCCTGGCTGGAAACCCATCTCACTACCTATGCAGATGACCCCTGGCTGTCCTCCTGTCATCTTGTGGGAATTGAGGTTTGGGCAGCTTGTGCAAACAAAGATGTTACTCTGCTCCTCTGTTGCTATGATTAATAAACTCTTTGTCTCTGACTCAGAGGGCTTGTATTTTTTCTGCCTTTTACCTATGACACCGTAGGAGGCTAACTTGTTAGCTTACAACTGCTGTAAAATCTCAGACATTTCAGTTCCTGACTTGATTGTTTAACACCAACTAATATCAGAGCAGGGGGTTGTTTAAATATGGAGTTGCACTGTGTAGGCAAGTAAGAGATGATTTCAGTTGTTCCATTTCCTATGTGCTTTAAATGTCAGATTTCCTTCTAAAATATGCCTAATGTATTCCTAGACAAGGACATGTTTTGTTGGTTTTTTAGATAAGGAACTTCGCTACTCAGCGTATGAAAATGAGTACAATTGTAAATTGCTGCACAATTTGAACTTAAAAGCAATTTCTATCCCCCAATGCTAAAAGTTTCTTACAAAACAGACCCTCTTTTTGCCAGAGCTCAAATAAGATAAAAGATATTTGCCGTGCCAATACAGTTTTGTGACAAATTTAACAGAGTAATTTCTTGTCTTATCAAAAGCCATCCATCTAGAGTTCAGGAAAACTTTATGTTGATCTGTTGCTCATTTATGTCAACAAGAAGACTGCAGTTTATTCTCTTGCCATCGAAGTGGGGCCTATAGCCAAGCAGCCTGAGCCTTGCCTGGGAGCTCTGTTAAGCAATGGGTAGAAATGCAGCATCTCAAACTGCACTCCAGAGCTAAGGAGAACATCTGCGTTTGGAAAGTCCCCCGAGTGATTCCTGTGCAGGGGTTTTTATCACATTACTGTTAACTGTGTGTACAACTGGCGGGCTTCGCGTCATTATAGAAGAGGAAATCAGTATACTAAAGAGGTACGTTTAGCAAATTCAGCAGATGATTAACTGGGGCTTGTTGTAAATAATCATGTTTTTCACTGACTCAGATTTTAAGAGCTTGGTAATTTATAGAATTCTTAATGCTATGGATGTTTGGATATTTTTATTTTGTAGACATTTGTTTCTTTGGGGATGGAGGGAGGTCTTAAAACAGGAAGAAATGGAATTAAGAGAATTTGTTAAAAGAATAATTCTATCTTATGCACTTTTTTTTTTAGGTAAAGATGGGAGCTTTATAAAAGTATTTTCATTTAAAAGACACATAAAGAAATTATGGACAGTAAGAAAAGATTTAAAAAAAGACAAATTTAGTTGTTATAATAGCAGGGCAAAGCCATCAAGGTTATTTAGGTTTTTTCTTTTTTTTTTATGAGATGCCAGAAGATAACTTAATTGCTTTGGAAATATAAAGAGAGTTTATAAGAAGGTGTTGACAAGTAAGATAAGTATTTTTTTCCCATTAATTACATGGTACACTAAGTTTTTGGCACTTAGAAATTCGTCGTATATGTAAAAAGGAAATAGCAAAGTAATATTCAGGGTGAGGCAAAGGGAATACTTTTATTCTAAACTGAACTATTGTTTTTAAAATTATAAAAGTTATTAACTTATTTGATGGGGCTTGAAGGACGAGGAAAAGATGTCATGTGTGTCAGTACTTATTAGATGAAAATTTTTAAATTATAGTTTCATTTAATTTTGAGTGTAGGTAAAGAGAGTGACTTGGGCTGGCCTGAGCAATATATGTAGGAGAATTGTTCAGAGTTCTTTAAATTAAGTTAAACTATCATATTTGTTCTTAATTATTTAGTAGGCTTAAAATTCAAAAGAAATTCAAATGTGAATTGACACTATGAGAACTTGTTAGTAAAATGCATACACTGCAATCTTAATTGTTGAATAAAAATCTATTTCATCAAATTCCTAGAGGAATAAAAAAAGCATTTTGAGAATTTTGATGTATATATTATAGCTTGAAAACTAATGTGCTAAGACATGAAAATATTTTTACCTTATGTTAATGTATAAGAGATTTTTCATAAAGTGACAATTTGTATAAGTTATCTTATAAACTTCAAATAAAAATATTGGCAATTACTTTTTTCTACAACTAATTCACCTTTGTAATGTTTTGTTCAGTAATCCATGTTTATTGCACACTTTAAAATACATTTTAAAATATGTTATGAAATCTCTCCTGCTATGTGGTTTGATTGGTATCTTCTTTACGTATCTTTTTGTCATTAATTTATATCATAATCATGTTCTAAGTTTTCCAGATGTATATAATTTGTCTCAGTGGAACTGAGTTAAATTGAATATAATTCCTTCAACCCTAGTTGATAACTGTCATCAGCTGTTTCTGCATCCCAGATACAATTTAATGTTTAAAAGAATTCATTGGTGATGTGAATAAACTTTCTTAAAAGGCAGATGTATCCTTTCTATCTCGTGAATGTCTTATAGATATGTACAGATGAGAAATTACTTCTGCTTACCATTACATGAATCTGGATGCTTCCAGTTCTAGATAGCTGCCTGATCATCCCCCAGATCTTCCCCCAGCTCAGGTCTTTGCTCAAATACTGCCTGAGAGAGAGGCCTTCCCTGACTACTGTCTCTCAGACAGCATTCCAATTTTAGTTATTCAACCACTTTGTTTATTTAATATTTCACATTACTTCATTTTTTCTATCATTTCTCTTCACCTGATATTTTACATATGTTTGTTATTTTCTGTATCTCTGTATTCCCTCCTCTCCAAGAATGTACGCTTCTTTGAGTATAGAGAGAGTCTTTTTTGTACTAATGTTACTGTACATAGAATAGTTCAAGGCACATAGTGGTGGTTCTTGAATTGACTCTACCTTTTTGTCAATCAGAACAGTGCCGAACAAAAAATGTACTAGATGGATGTCAGAATTTTATAAACAGTTTCAGTCAGTGATAAGTTAACTTTGTATTCTTATGTGGCCAGTCATCCTCACTCATATGATCAGTATTGTGGTATCTCTGCTCTACAAACACATCAGTTACGTATGCCATTCTTTTTTTTCTTCAAGCAAACTGAGCCATCTGTTTTATTTTATTTTTTCAACTAGGGAATTTTCCAAGTACTCAGCTTCAGGTATCATGAAAATACTGTACGTATTGGTCATGTCTGCATCACAGTGTTGGTAAAGGGGACCAGATCAGAGAGTATGTGATTGTTTCATCATTTCATTAAGGTTTTGTCTTCAGGAGCTGGCATTCAAATTTCTAGAGGGCTATGCAAAAAACACTTGTAATGGAAATAATACTGGTAAGATTATTGTACCTGGAGAATGATGGGGTGGGAAAGAAAGCTGCCCATTCTTCCAGTTGGAAAAGTGCTGTGGACTCAGGAGTGCACAGTGGTTGGTTAAAAGATGGTTGAGAAGACAGAAATGTCAGGTGGAGATGCAGGGGGATGCTAAATTCAGTTTACATTTCAAGTAAAAGAATGGCATACTTTCAATGGCTTCAAATTTTTTAAATGAATATGATTAGAGAATTATAAAACTTTCTCTATCAAAATATAAACAGAATATATTAAAAATGATAATTGGGACTTATTCAGAAATCCATCCAAGATTTCAACAAGGTAAACAGACTAAATATAGGTTACATCATGATTCAAGTTGTTTGGAATATTTGTTTAAAAATGAAAATATTTATTGAAATGTTTGATGAATGATGATTTACATTTATAGGCAAACACAATTCGTGTCTTTATAATAGGGAATTGTATTCCATTTTCTCTACTGGTGCCATTTTTTAGACATATACAGAATTTATTCCATATTTATATTTTTGTCTTGATTATTAAATTATCTGATGTAAATTATATAATTTTAGAATTTGAGGGGCTTTCCACTTAACCTAGAAAAACCCTTTATTTCAGAAAGGAGCAATCTGCAGCTTAGGGGAGATAATTGAATCAGTTTTGGCTGCAATGCTTATTAGAGGCAAGGCCTGGACTAGACTTGGTTTTCCTAAATTGATTAAAGAAGAGATAATTCATTCTCAATATGTTTCAGTTTTTACACAATGGAACAAGGAAACCGCAAACCAGCAGCCACTGTTGGGGACAGCACCGTCAACTTGAAGAGTGGAGTGGAGTGGCCAACTCCACGAGTGTCATTAGTGAAGATATTTATGTCTCTGACTGTGAGAGGGTGACCACACCTTCTAGTTTTCCCTGGACAGGGATTAATGACAGAAATTAAAATCACATTCACAACATTAGCAAAAATCATGAATTAACTAGCAGTACTTTTAGTAATATATTTAGGACCTATATTAAAGATAGAGAAAAGAATGTGAGAGATAAATTTAAAAGATTTGAAATTTGGAATTAATGAATAATTTTTCCTGGAATGAAAAGGATACCCATGTGAAGATGGCAGTTTTCCTAATTTACTCGTAAAAGCAATTTTAATTTGACAAAAATTTCTAAAGTTACTGCAATAGGAAGACACTTGTGAAAAATATCACATGACGGGATGTGGTAGCTTTCTCCTCTGTTATTAAACTGTAATTGAAAATGATCAAAGACCTTAGAGAAAAGTGCGTCAGGGAGTTTGCACTTGGGGTTGAGTTCTGAATCTTGGTTGCTGTTTGACTCTGAACACTTTGTTTAATGTTATACACCTCATTTCCTCAACTATATAATGGGAAGCCTATTAAAACTAAAACTGTAGCTTGTTGAAAGTTAAACAACTTAATGGATATCAAGTGTTTAGCCTGGCACGCAGGTGATTCTCAATACATGTTAGCTAATAGTTTTTAAAATTATTCATATTAAAAAGTAAGCTCATGAAATAATGTAGGGACAAAGGACTAAAAATTACAGAAATGTATTCAAAATCTTAATTTGTTATAAGGAATGTATCATGAATGGATTTGTTCATAAAAGGGAAAGTTCGCTATTTGTAAAAACAAATTGCCTAATTTTGTTATCACCTCATAGTGTTGGGGAAAGTAAATTCCACCATGACTATATACCAAAACCCATGAAACATAAGTAAGGTTACAGATGAATAATTACCTGACTGATAGATGATTGATTTTCTAAGTACAAAACTCTTAAGAAATAATAAAGGAATAGGCTCATAGGTTCAGATTAAATAGTAAGCAACAATCTGGAAAAACAGAACTATACAAAAATTAATATATGAGAAAAAGGGTCATTTTGCTAGCAATCAAATTCAAATAGTTAAAATATTGAAATAGTTTTATTCACAATTTAGCAAATAAAAAATGGGAAGTGTTTATGAGGCTACAGTGAAACTAACACACATATACTTTAAATTGGCACGAAGTTTTTGGAAAGTAATTTGGTAACAGATAACCTAGAAAGCATTTTTTTCTATACATCTGGACTTTTCTATTCATTTATTGACTTCTGAAATTCAGACACACTAAACATACAAAAATGCAGCTAAGTCACAGTAGCAAATGAACCAAAGTCCTGACTGCAGTTATAACATTTCACCCAGACATTGAATTCTAAACAGCCACTTTATAAATCTCATTTCTCATCAGTTTTCCAGAAATAACTCCTAAGTGGGAATGTATCCACATCTGTAACGATAAATGTTATCAGCTATTTTATCCGGATTTTAGAATAATCATTTTCATATAATCTCTTATAGTCCAAATCTACTATGAAAAATATGAAAATCAAAATAAATTTTGAAAGTTTTTTAAAAATAGGAATAAGTACATAAAATAAGCATAGCCAAAATTTTGGAGCGCACAGCCTCTGGTCATTTTCCTTTTATTTTCCTGCATCGCCATCTGGTGGCCAAAATGTGCATAGTGTCTGATACCATAATTTGTGTTTGTACTTACTGATATGCAAAATTTTATTAAGTTTCTTATTTAAATTATTTAGTCTTATAAAATATAAATTTGTTGTATATGTTATCCATCATAGTTAACTTGTGTAAATAAATGTACTAATATTATTTTAATTTAAAAAATCCTTTCCCAAAGCAGTCAGGTCTGGATTTGAATTATTATTTTTGCTGATCATTACATGGCTTGAGCCAACAATTTTGCACCATTGTTTATTTTACATGCCAAAAATATAGAAAATAAAACATTAAGACATGTTAAGTAATAAATATTGAACAATTTTTTCAAAAACTATAGTTATGTCCTATTTTTGCTTATTAAAAATGCTGTAGGACTAAACAATGTACAAAGTACTCTAAAGAAAGCCTATCTTTAAACATTTAGAATCCATGCATAGGAGAACGGTCTTTCTGAGGGGAAGGGATGCAAATTAATAGACATGTTGAGAGCTGGGTACAGTGGCTCATGCCTGTTAATTCCAGCTGCTTGGGAGGCCAAGGTGGGAGGATCACTTGAGGCCAGGAATTCGAAACCAGTCTGGGCAACATAGTAAGACCCTGTCTCATATTTTAAAACTAAAAATAATTTTTAAAAGGTTGAGTGGGCAAAGAATAAATGAGCTACTTGTCTTTCACTGAAGTTTCAAGTAGAAGATATGGCCTTAAGAATGTCTTTTGTCGTTAATTCTTAATGTTTCCAGTGCAGAACTACATGACTGCACTAAACCATTCAAAGGAAAACTTGGTACTCCAAGAAGATGTGTTCCAGTTGCCATTTCCAGACAAAGGGCAGTTCCCGTAACTTTCTGCTTCTTTGACTTGTAGTGTGTATTAAGGCAACAGGAATATTTCATTGTTTGTATCCTGACATAATGTGATGACGAGCAGAGTCCCTCTTCTCAGAAATATTTCATGGAGTGATTTCATATTCAGCAGAGGAAATTAGAGCAAAAATAGAGACTGCCTTTACAAAACCAAAAGCTTGGCTTATTTCATTTGAGATACTGATACTTTGTTTTGACTGGAAAGCATCTTTCAATTTGTGTACTTGACTGTGATATTTAATAAGAAGTTTCTTGGGAAGTATTGAAATGCATTGATCATAGTTTTATCAGAAACTGTTTCAAACACTAAACTAATATTTGCGGGACACTTGTATCATCCTGTTAGTGAACTTTATTTCAAGCTCACTATAGCTGAGGCAGTTCATCTGAATCTTACGAATTAGGAATGTGTTCTAATTTTAGTACTGAGTATCCTACTGCTTTTTACTAAAATAATTTTTAAAACAATAGAGTTGCCATTTAACATCTACTGTGTGTCAGACTCTATGTATGTCTTTATTTGACTATTTTAATGTCTATTTGGACAGAGTATTTGTACTTTTGAATGTACAAGTTTAACAACATATTGCAGAGCTAAGATGCAATTCATCTACTTATAAATCTATAGCTTGATTATTGATTAACATTTTACACCAACTTCTAATTTCCATAGCTTGATTATTGATCAACATTTTACGCTGGCTTCTAATTTTCTTAAAGTCCACATCCAAGGAGTTTAAACATTTATCCATTATCCATTTATTCAGTAAATATTTATAGCATGTCTATTACATGCCAAGTACAGAAAATGCAGTGGTGGTGTGGACATATTCTCTGGCCATGTGGGCTAATAATCCAATAGAGGGGTCTATTTATTAAGCTAGGATACAGAGAAATATGAGATTATAACTGGTGCTCTGTAAAAAAGAGATAGGTTTAAGAGAGCTTAGTATTGGGTGATTTAATCTAGCCAGGGAAGATCATGAAAACTTTCATGAGGACTGAGTGAAGAAGGGAGAAAAAGTATTGTAGGCAGAGGAACAGTATATATAGTGGGAAAAAGTGTTTTTGGCAGAAGGAACAAGAGATGTGGAAGGGCGAAGGAAAGAATGCCCCAATGCTGGAGTAGAAATACAAACCCTCCATGATTTTTACCCCAGATGCCCACATTAACACACGTGCCTTCCTATCTAAACAGGCTAACAGAAATTGTTCTCAGCAGTTCTAATGAGTGATCTACTTAGTTGAATTTTCTGGGATTGGAAAAGGAATCAATGTGATGTTAGTTTGGATTTCTGACTCTGTCATGTGAAATACACAATTCTACAAGAAGTATTTTCTTAATTGATGACAAAATCAGAGCTCCTTCAATCTGTTTTCACTCGCCATATACCATTTCAAAGTTTTGTTATATATTTACTATTACACTTTTGCTCTAAGGTTTTTAATATGTGGTTTTAAATTAGTATGTAGGCACATGTTATCAAAGACTGCCACTTCAGCCCGTGAAAATTAACCTATTTTTAAAATATACATAATATGATATAAGCTGATGAGTCTAAGATATCTGTGAAATATAGTCTTATCTGATTGTAAACTTTCAAATTTCTCATCACTTTCCTAGGAGAGTAAGATTTGCTATAGGGAGTTATACTTTGTAAGTTATTCCTTTCTATACATTATTTATGAGTTTTATTATGAGTGCAATTGTAGTAATTGTTATACACTACTGAATATGTATTTAATGAATTGAATTTACATTTAGTCAGTTTGTGTTAAAGTGACTTAATGAGATGCTTCACTTTTCTGTGTTAAAAGCAGGTCAAGGCCAACTGAAAGACTCTGAGCAATACATTATTCAGTGCTCAATTTCTGCATAACTTGTACCTTTATGGTGATTCATGGTTTAAATAAGTCAGTTAATAACATTTCCTGTAACCATTTCTAATAATTCTCAAAGGTCACTTTACTATTAATATATTGGCAAAGTGTATTTTCACTTACCAATACAGGGGAATTCTAACATTTATTTGTTTTGAAAATGGAACACGTAGAATAAGCTTGCATCCAATAACCAAAGAATAGAAGAGTAATAAAAGAGGCAGTGGGACTGGTCATTTGGACCTGAAGATACTTAGTTTTCAATATTTGAATTTATAGAAAACAGTAAATAAATATACTGAAACTTTATTCTCACACTGGTGATATTCATGAAAGTCGTATTCAAAATAAACATGAAAAAGGACTCACTATCTGTGCAGGACATTTTACCTCTTGTTTTCTGTTTCTTCTCTCTAAGCCTTCCTTCTCCTGTCATTATCCTGATCATCTTGCCTCATTGTTAAAGGAGACAAATGCCACAGACAGTAACTATCATCATCCAAATCCACATACCACCTGCCTCGGTCAGCTTCCACTCTTCTTTCCTAGAATAATGAAGTTGATGTGCATTTTCCTAAAGGGCCATTCCTCTGTGTGTCACGTGGATCCGTCTGTCCCTACCTTTCCATGAACTTTATTTTTTACCTCTCTTCTATTTCCTGCATCTTTTTCTTCCTTCTCTCTTTAATACCAGTCTTCTTATGCTCGAGTGACCCCTAGCTTTAAAGCAGACTTTTCTTGACCCCCAGTCTACCCGACAGACGCCACCCTGTTTTCCTGCTCTGCATCCAGCCAAGGCACTTTGAAGATTTGCCTGCATTCGGATGCTCCTGCTGTCCATTCGTTCTGCCGTCCCCACCCCCCAACCCAAGGCTGCCTACATAATATGGATTAGTTCACTGGGCATTTTTTGTTTGTTTTGTTTTGGTTTGTTTTTCTGAGATGGAGTTTCGCTCTTGTTGCCCAGGCTGGAGTGCAATGGCATGATCTTGGCTCACCATAACCTCCGCCTCCCGGGTTCAAGTGATTCTCCTGCCTCAGCCTCACGAGTAGCTGGCATTACAGGCATGCATCACCACGCCCAGCTAATTTTGTATTTTTTAGTAGAGACGGGGTTTCTCCATGTTGGTCAGGCTGGTCTCAAACTCCCGACCTCAGGTGACCCACCCGCCTTGGCCTCCCAAAATGCTGGGATTACTGGTGTGAGCCACTGTGCCCGGCCCTACTGGGCAGTTTTAAGTCTGCATCTTCTCTGTCTCCACACAGTATCTTCCTTTTGCCACATTTTTCTCTTATTCAGAGCAGTCCAATCTCCTGATTTCTCTCCTGTCTCCATGGAAACTTGCTCTTACTTCGTTTTCTCAGGTACACCTATTCTACTCTACTTTTTTTTTGTTTTGTTTTCATATGGCTTTAAACCAATTTTTTTTTTTCCTGAAGCCTTCTGTTTTTTTTTTTTTAATAAATTATTTAGCCAAGACTTGTTTTGACCCTCATGCTTTGTATGTTATCATTTCTTGACATGTACACTTGCATATCTCACATCTATTGAAACCTCACCCTAAATTGAACTCTGTGCTTCTCTTCTCTATTCCTCAATTATCCCTGAACAAGTCATCCCTCCAGTCCTCTATCCTTCCAGATGCCCGTGTCAGAAACCTGGCAGTTATTCAAGATACCGCTCTGTTATGCATCCTCCTGCTAAATCCACCACCAAGTCCTATTTGATTCTTTCTCAGAAATACCTCCTGAATTCTTCCCTTTCTAACCATCTCCACAAATAACAAAACCACTATGTATTTTCAGCTAGGTTACTGCAAAGCCTTCTAATTACTCTCCGTCCTTTATATTGTGCTCATCTCAAGTCCATTTTCCACACAGCAGCTAGGATGCACTCTTAAAATTCTAGATTCAATTATTTTACATTTGGCTTAAGATCTTCCAGTGACTTTCCATTTCACAGAAAATAAAATCATCTTCAGAATTTCCATTAGACTCCACATGATCTAGCCCTTGCCTCCCTCTCTGAACTCATTTTATGTCTTTTGTCCTCCTATGAGACCGAGCTAAACTCACTCTCTTTATGTTTTCTTAAAAAGGCTTCTTTTGTCTCCATGTGAGGGCCTTTGCACATGTTGTTCTGTTTGCTTGGAATGTTCTTCCTTTGTGCTCTTCACTGGGACATTTCTCTGGAATCACAGGAAATGCCGTTTCTTAGGAGAATTTTCTTTCAAATGTTTGCAGTCCAAATTAGAAATGCCTCTCCTGATATTGTCTTCTAGAGCATAATATTATATTGCTTTATAGAATGAATCATAATTTATTATACTATATTGAGAGGCAATGCAGGATGAGTTTTTTTCACAGATAAAATGGGGATAATGATAATGTTTATCTTGCAGAGCATTTGCAAAGATGAAATGATTTACATTTGTAGAATCTGTAGTAAATGCAGCACATAGTAGACACTATATAACTTTATATATTTATGGTATTTTTGTGTGTGCAAATAATTATGTCTGAAGGCATAAAACTACTACCTGTCATGATTCTTGGCATATAATAGGCTGCTAGTAAATATTTGCTTAATAAACTGATGAATTGTGCAATGTACCTTATAATTACATTCAGTGATCTTCAGAGAAAAAAATGATGAATTATATTTGCAAGAATATGTAATAACTTGTGACCCGCTCATTAAAATAAGTATATGTTTTTGATATGAAAATATCTTTAACATTTTATCTGGCCAGTCCCTTTTTTCTGGCAAATATGCTTTTTTTTATTATTCCCATTTTGCAGGTGTGACAGTTTAGGTGCCAAGGGCCTGAATAACTTTCACAAATTACAGAGTTAATAAATGACTGGATGACTCCACTCATCCTATTATCCTGGATTTTGTTGCAGCACTCCTATTGTTCTTTCTTTTTGGAAATATCCAGGGAACGATGTGAATATATTTTATGGGGTTGACGAAGTTACTTTGATGATCGTTCTTAGATTTTCCATTTTGGGCAGTTATCGTTGGAGTTGATGTTTTCTCTCCCACAGCCTCTCTGCTGTTCAGGTCTCCATCACCTTGCCTCCATGGTTCCCCTTGCACTCTTTAGTAACCTCTAAAGTGATATTTCTAAAAGGCTACCAGTTGTTCTTGATTCAGATTGCTTTCCTCTGTTAGCCTGCATAGTAAGACAGTACCATCAAATTTCGAAATGACTAAACATTGATTCATGTTATTCAGTGTGTTACTTTTCCAACCAGTCTTTCCTAATAAGAGGCAATGAAAATATTTAACATGTCCCCACAACCGGGGTAGGCATCCCATATCACTTCTGGATTCTGCATATATTTCATTGCTTTGGATTATTTTTTCTACGTGTTCATTAAATTTGAGAACTAGAAGGGATGTCATATAATTTAATTCTCAAATTTATAAGCAGGGAAACCAGGCTTCAGGAATGTAAGTAGCGGACTCAGCGTTCCAGTATGGGTTGGTAGCTCAGATGAAAATTGCCATTTGTTTCTTAATGCAGCTTTGTTACCAGCCTACTCACTTTTCCATTTGAAAGAGTAAGCAATGCAATACCGTTTAGGAGTATCAAACACAAATTCTATGAAAACTATATGGTTGATTTTAATGTTCATTTATATATTTACTTTTTAATCTTTTGCAGTTTAACAGCAATGCTCAGGACGTAAGCTGTTTTCAGCACCTTGTACAAGCAAATGTAAGAAATAAGAAAGTGTTGAAAGATGCGGTGAATAATATCACAGCCAAAGGAATTACAGATTATAAGAAGGGCTTTAGTTTTGCTTTTGAACAGCTGCTTAATGTAAGTATCATGCTATGTCTTTCTTTGTTGTTGTTCAATTGTAGTATCTGAATTTCAATATTCTGATAGTTACTACTCTCTGGGGTTAGATAGTGCTGTTTTTCATTTATTTAAAATACAGATATGTGCAGGCAGAAGAAACCTTTGAACTATTTTTATCTTTGAATTTAAAATTCAAAATGTATCTAAAATGTAGATTTTTAAGTTTTTGATCTTTTATTTTTTTCAATCTATGTTTTAAAAGAACTGTATAAGGAAATAGTTTAATTTTGAATAAGCACTTGAAACTTAATTGGCCTGTATAGAATATCATTACTTTTTCTTATCTCAATCACTACAATATTTATCTGTAACCTTGCACTTTCAATCTTCAGATGGTTACTGAGAACATTTTAGTTTTAAACATCTAGTTTGGGTCTTTAAGTTGTTCCTGAAATGTACAGAAAGTTCCAAATGGTAGACATTAAGATGAACAGAAATGCAATTCCTGGAGCAGGAATTCTTTCTGAATGAGGACTCCCCACAATCACTCATCAGTGTCTAGACTGTCAGATACTGGCGTGCTTATTGCCCCATGTTATAGCATGTGTCTTTTTTTTTTTGAAATGGAGTTTCACTCTTGTTACCCAGGCTGGAGTGCAGTGGCACCATCTCGGCTCACTGCAACTTCCGCCTCCTGGGTGCAAGCGATTTTCCTGCCTCAGCCTCCCAAGTAGCTGGGATTACAGGCACCCGCCACCATGCCCAGCTAATTTTTGTATTTTTAGTAGAGATGGGGTTTCACCATGTTGGCCAAGCTGGTGTTGAACTTCTGACCCCAGGTGATCCACCTGCCTTGGCCTCCCAAAGTGCTGGGATTACAGGCATGAGCTACCGCTTCCGGCCTTATAGTGTGTGTCTTATACTGTGGACTAGTGTTTTTAAATTGCCTTGCCCTCTATTTCACTTTGAGTTACTTAAAAGCAGGGACCATTGTTCAATTATTTTATTTCTTGCTAGGCAATATTATTATATTTGAGAGTAGGAACCTTACTTCCCTGCACCTTGGTTTCCACTTGTATGCATTAGAGGTCACTGTAACATGTACCTCAGAGAATTGTGCATAAGATTGTCCATGGAACCTGGCATGTAGCAAACCACACACAGGTGTAGGTTGCTGGGTGGTATTGGAGTCATGGTCATTATTGCTGTAATTACTAGCCCACATCTGGTAAAAAGTTAGATCATAATGTCTGTTAATATTTGCTGAATCACTGCATGAACTCTTATATTTGGTCTTTATGCAAATATGAGTTTGTTGTTCCTGAGTGAATATTCTAAATAGTTTTTGAGATATCCAATTGGGTGATTCATTTATTCATTCAGCCAATATTTATTGAATGCATCACCATTTCCTGTCATAGTGCTGGTGCTGGAATTATAGAAGTAAACGGGACCAGCTGCTCTCAGAAGGCCTGGCATAATGTGCTAAATCATCATCCACAGAACAGTGTGCAAGTGCCATTACAGGGTGTTTAGCGTGTTCCCTGGGACAGCACAGAGGATGGGCCCAGCTCCTCAAAGGAGGTCAGGAAAGTGTGGCATTTCCGTGAAAATGAGATTTTGAAGAATGATTAGAACTTAGGTAGGCAGAGGAAGGGAAAATTATTTCAGAAAAAGGAGCACATTGTAGACAAACACAGAAGTGTGACAAACACAACATAGCACAGTAAAAAATTGCAGATGGCTGGCATAGTTAGGACATAAGCAATATAGGAACTTGATGGAAATGGAAAGGCCATGAGGTATCAGTTAAGGAAGTGTTTAGGGGCAAAGGAGAACCTTATAGTATGGCCTTGGAGTGTTCTAAGTTAAGGAAGGTATTGTAGAGATGCTGGTGTGGGAATAGAAGTGAGGAGCTATTAAGGAGCATGGCATGGGAACTGATTAAGTGGTGTGGGCTGGGTTGCAGAGTGAGAGGGGCTTAGGTGACTCTACATTCTCTGAACTGAACTAGTAGGTAGATGATTGCACAGGAAAACACATAGAGGAAATGTGGGGGGTAGAAATAGCTCAGTTTCAGATATGTTGAATTTGAGGTCATGTTATTTAATAGACACCGTTAGATTAAGAAGACAGAAAATCAGAGATGTGCAGCCCTGCTATTTTCAAGGGAAATAATGTGTGGTGAAATGCATATGTTTGTTAAATGTTGTATGTTCATTAATAAAAATTAAAAGCTCAAAACTATGAAATTGTAATGTAATTAACCATTAGATTAAGATGTATTCTTCCTCTAGTAAAGGAATATGGTTGTTTTTGATAAAAACTATTTTTTGCTTAAGTCAATAATTGAGTTTCCTTGATCTTGGCATTTTAATTATTCTTCTTAGTATTTTTTTCCCTCACTTCATTGCCTCCTGTTTAGGTTTCAGTTGTGAAATGATCGGGAGTTTCAAGTGTAAAGTACAATTTCAGAGGCAGCCTCACTAGAGAGGCCACATTAACTTCCAGATTTATTACTAGTTGCTGATAAAATATGATTTAACTCCTATTGGCCTCTCCTGCTGCCTTTATAACTGCTACAATTGTAATGATTTTTAAAATATGGTCCCAGTTGTTCCCTAAGTAAGTCTAATATGTTTTGCTTTCCATACATCCCATATATATATTGAAATTCTTTATGTTAAAATAATTTGAAGCATATTCCGTTTTCTTTCAAACACTTCCAGTCATCTTATTGCTCAAATGCCATTCTGGTGTTTTTTTGTCCTTGCAACATTTACCTTTAAGATCACTGAAGCAAGTATTAAATAGAATTAGACATATCAGTCCCAAAGTAAAACTTACATTTAGATTTGAATTAATCTTCAGGTACCATTTCATAAAATATTACCATATATATGCATTTTTCAAAACAATTTATATAGAGTGTATATATGATAGATGCTGTGCTATATATACTGGCACACAGAAATACAGCAAAGTACCATATTAAAGTAAGTTACCAACTCTACTAATTGTAATTTTATTGAAATAATCTTGTTTTTTGGCTTAATTTGTTCAAAGCCAGTTAATTGTTGTCGCTGTGTGATTCTTTAGATAATTGCAAATGCATGGAAAATTTGCTGTTATGTACTTGGCTCCACCACAAGTCCTGAGAGGCTACTCCTAGGAAAAATCATGTTGAAGGCAAAACAGTTTCTTTATTTTCCCCATATTCCTTCTTTTGTATATGTCCTAACATCTGTCTCTCTTGGGACATGTTGTTATAATTTTATTTACATAAATATACAAATGATCAGCAAGACCTAATGTGTTGATTTACATTGATATTTGCATCCAATAATAGTACTTTCAGTACTTCAAAAACAAAACTATGTCCTATGGTTTTGTTTAACATTTTTACAGGATAATTCTTTAGGTACATATTATTTTGACTATTTTACACATGCAGATAAAAAAGACAAATCACCAGAGAAACTAATTTTAGTTAAGGGATTTGAGGCACGTTTCACAAAAGTATTTTGATGATAAAATATGCAACTTTTTGTGTAGTCAGATTTTCAGATAGGTTACCTTCAAAGATAAGAGCCATGCTTGAAAGTGACAAATTATATTAGTTAATACTTGTGCTTTCACAGTGCTTGATTAAAAGCTTTTACTGCCAGTGTTCTAATGGCTGAGTCAATGGAATGAGATGACCTAAAACAGGATCTTTTCATTAATAAAGAAAAACGTTGTATTTATTAATTTTCACAACAGAAAATGGGTTTTATGTTCTTCGAAAAAATAAGGTAGAGCATGGACCTTCAATGACTTAGAACACTAAAGAAAAATTAATTTTAAAGAAATATTAGTTATTTAAAAGCCAGGGCTGTGCCATGCTGTACAATATGGTAACAACAATCACCAGTGGTTAGTGAGCACTTGAAAGGTGGCTGATCTGAAATGATATGTTGTGTAAGTATAAAATGCATACTGAAGTTTGAAGACTTATGGAAGAAAAAGCTGTATAACATCTCAATATTGATTGATATCCAATATTCATATTGATTAATATTTTGGATGACTAGGTTAAAGAAAATATATTATTAGGATTAATGTCAGATATTTCTTATTACTCCCCTTAAAGTAGTTATTAGAAAATTTAAAGTTCCATATTAGGCTCATGTTACATTTCTTTTGGACAGCACTGAACCTAGGGTTGACATTTTCAAAGAAGCTGAGCATTCATAAATTAGTGTGATCTTTTATTGTTAGCATTTAAAGCAAACACATTTCACAACAGTAGAAAAGTTAAGATAATAATTTCAGACCTCGGAGAAGTCCAGCTTTCTAAATTAATTGTTCATTTTAATGGCCCTTTGGTGCTAATCCATCATTCTCCCATATCTAACTCTTTTGGAGACCTTAAAGTATAAGAAGATTTACCATGGACTTGAGTCTTTCAGGATTAGAATATGTGTGGTTGGTTGAGAGAGGAGAAGAGGACATCCTGGGAATAGGTATCAGCATTTACAAAGGAACAAAAGAGCATTGCATTTTAGGTGATCAGTGTTAGGATCTGTGATTTCAAACATGTAAAGTGAATAAAGTAGAATGAATAAAGAGGGAAGAAAACACTTATTTGGAAGTGGATTGAAGATACACATTTTAAATTAATGTTATTTTTTGTTTATACTATAAAATCATATGCGCATAAAATTGACGTAAGCATTTATTAAAAGCTCATTTTTTAATAAACTACTGAGATTTTATTATGTGCCAGGCAGTCTTCTAGGGAGGGACAAAGAAGTCTTTTAGCAAAAAAGAGAAAACTTCCTTCCCTTATGCAGCTTACATTCTGTTGGGGGATACCAACCATAAACAAACAAGAAAATAAAATATGTATATAAAAGAAAGTAAAATGCTATGAAGAAACATGCTATCTGGGAGGGAGACTGCAATTTAAAACATAGTTGTGAGGAATCGCCTCATGATAAAGTGGCGTATGATCAAAGACTGAAGGAAGTGAAATAGACCTGTGGTTATCTGGGTGGTGAGGGGAAGGCCTGGTGAAGGGGGTGGGCCTGAACTGATCCAGGAACCAGTTCTTAGAATACATTTTGTGAGCAGATATTTCATTAATTACTTGCAACCTGCTCATGCTCTTTCCATATGGCTTTATTTTCTCTTTTATTGTGAATGATATGCATGTTGTTTTGTTTGGTTTTGTTTTTAACAGTATAATGTTTCCAGAGCAAACTGCAATAAGATTATTATGCTATTCACGGATGGAGGAGAAGAGAGAGCCCAGGAGATATTTACCAAATACAATAAAGATAAAAAAGTGAGTGTAATTTTGTAATATTTAAATTTTAATAATGATCTAGGTGGTTTTTAAAGAGATAGTGTGTAGTGGTAGTGAGGGGAGAATTTTTTATTTAAAACCTGAGTGTGCCAATTATAAAGCCATATGAATCATAGATTATAAACTAATAGGTGAATTAGAAAGCTGTTAAATATAATATTTATATCATATTCACAAGCAACTCATGCCTAATATGTTAATAAAATATATGTATGGGTCCTATTTTATTCTTATGCATAGATTGTAAATAAAATGTTATTAAAATAGAGAAATCAAAGCAATGGTAAAACAGGAAAAATTTTAAACTTTAAGGTTTATTGGATAAAATTTATTATATTATTTAATTATTAAAGATTGCGGTAATACTCAAATTTCCTAAATACTCAAAAGATGTCTAAGTTATTGTTTTGTAAATTTACAAAAAGGCAGTTTACAACAGCAAAAACTACATCCTCATTTGAAAACATTCAAGAAAAGATGAAGACAAATCCTTTTATAGGTATAATGTATTAAAAGAAGGCATTTCATAAGCAAATGAAGACTGTGAAGATTAGTGTTTGTAGTTGGAATATATTTGAATGTATGTTTTACTATAAAGGAAGAGTATTACAGAGAGGGACCTCGTTGAACCTGATACTGTGGAGGAATATCAGCTTCAGTCAAAACTCTACCTTCTCTAGCAGTCCTATTATCAGCTTATTTCAATTTTCTGACCAACACTCCACATTTTGTAAGAGTACTGTGATTCTCAACCTGGTTTCCTAAAATGCTGATGATTCATTTAAAAAGTAAAGAGAAATTATAAACTCTTTCTGGTGTTTCAAAAATTTCTACAAAAATTATACATTTATATATAAGACGACTCTGCAGGGTAAAATGCCCATTCACTTTGTTTCTGATTGGAGTTTTCACCATTTTGAAAGGTGTGGTTATTACTAGCTCTAATGGATTGTTTTATATGTGCTTGAGGAACACACATGGATTGGGTGTTGAAAAGCGAGACACGAATATGTTCAGATGGTTTGGTGACAAAATATTGTGAATAATGGGGAACAGTTTGATGAAAATTTTTGGAACACTTTAAGATACTCTAGGTGCTAAAATTTTCGGCCTATGAGTATTTGGAAATGATCAAAAGACTGAAATAATACACATATAATTTCAAATTAATTAAACTCTTTGCTTACTGCATGTACTACTGTGTCACACAGTTTAATGTAAGGTTTAAGGGTACATCTTTTGGTTTTTGTTTAGCATCTGGTGATTTTAATAGTATAGAGGAACCAACCACTTTTGAAAAATTGATAAATGAACTGAGCTGTTAATAGATTGTGAATATTTTCAAGTGATAACTAGATTCTACGAATATTTGTTTCAAAGAAATCATCAGAAATGAAATGAATGGGAATATGCAGATGCATTAACTAATATATTATATGCATATCTTTATTTAATAACTCTTACTCCTTAATCAAAATTCAGGGTAATCCTTACCACCTGGAAGATGTCCCTGAACCTCCTTGCCACTGTAGGCTCCTTTAGATGCTTGGCCTCTGATCCCATAGCACACTGTGCAAAGCCATATACATATCCCTCATTTTATACTCTACCCATGGCATCTCTCCTCTGTTCGTCTCTCGATTTAAAAAAAAAAAAAAAAAAAAAAAAAAACTACAATATTGGAGCTGTGTACTGTTTAACTGTGAAATTTAAGCATGCAGCCCAGAGCACAGATCCAATGATAGTTCCTAATACATCACAACAAATAAATTGAGAATACGTAACAGAGGTCGGAAGCATGAGTGCTGTTACAGGATAGATTTATAATTATAAAATATAACTGGGGGCAAAGAATATGCTGCTTTCACATATTTTAAATAATCTAGCATTTCCTTATTTTGAAGAACTCAAATATAACAAAAGTTTAACACAAAATTCAACTCTGTTAATATAAAATATACTGTCTCAAAAATTTACAAATTAATCTTACTCTGATAATTGGAAGAGACTTTTTAGCATCTTATAATTTGTCATAATTTTAAGTATATTATTTTGTGATAGAGGTATATAAGTGCAAGCCACTACTTATATCATTTTAATAGGTATTAAGTGTGAATAAATCATTTTTTTCCTTTCATTATGAAATCATCCAAAGCAACCACTAGGAATCGTGTTCACCTCTACATACCTTATTTCAAAAAGGAAAAGTTTTTGACTCAAAGATGGCAATGAATTTTACATTCTGTATTCAAATTTGTGCATAAGATGTATCTGATTGTAAAAGAGTATAAAGGTTTTTTCAGGTAGATTTAAGTAAAAGAATATAAATAAAAACAAGTTGCTTTCATGTAAACTCTAGAAATGTGGGTTGTTTTTTTTTTCCTGTTTCAGAATTCTCTATACATCCAGGATTAACACATAGTGTCTTGGAGGCATATCATTAATTTGATCTTTTTCTTTTTTTAAAACACACAAGGTTTTATGTTATAAGGAAAGCAAATGTATTCCATCCACTATTTTCACAAATTGTTCAGTTGGTTGAATTAGTGAAGAATTTACGGGTTTAAAGCTTCTTTTCTATGTATGGATCCTAAAAATGTCCAGTCTAAATAGCATTATCTTGAAATACGGCTTCTCATTCCAGTCACCTTTTACAGGAGCTCAACTTTTTAAACAAAGGTTGCGTTTCATGACAGGATAAACCACGTGATAAAAGATTCATATCACATGTACTTTTATAAAACTAATAAATCAAGTTATATCCAACTTCAACAGTCCTGCTCTTTGCTAACATATTGATGCTGTGTTTTAAGGACACACACATTTTTCCTAAGAACATATAACCTTTATTAATGCCAAGGCAATTTTGAAAATTAAGTAGTTAACATTCAGTTGTGGTGATGTTTCATTTAATTTTGTCTCTATCTAACATAAAAATTAAAATGTTCTTGGAACTGCATATTATATTGTTTGTTTTTCTAACTTCAGAAGCTATAACAAAGTTCTGTGATACACAGTAATACATATATAAAAGCCTGCATACATACATACATATATATGTATGTGTGTGTGTGTGTGTGTATATATATATCTCCACACTTATTTATATCTATTTCAAATGGATATCCCCTCCAGGAACAAGGAACCATGTATATAACTTTGGCATGACCTCTCTTCCATAAAGTGATATGAGTAAAAGCCAACAGATGGTTGAGAAGTAAATGAGGAATGAGGAAGTAGGAATATAAATATAAGCTGTTTTTCTTTTTTAAATCATGGCAAATTTGCTAAGAAATAAAAGAGAAGAATAAGACAGTTAACTCAGGGTCAAGTTGTGCACACACACACAAGCATACCTCAAAGATGCTGAGGGTTTGGTTCCAGATCACCACAACCACAATAGAGTGAAAATTGCAATTAAGTGAGTCACACAAATTTTTTGTTTTCCCATTGTGTATAAAAGTTATGTTTGCTATATACTGTAGTCTCTTAATTGTGTGATAGCACTTTGTCTAAAAAAAATACATACCTTAATTAAAGAATACTCTATTCTTTAATTCACAAAATGTATAACAAACACTAATGCTCATCTAAGCCTTCAGCAAGTCTTTGTATTTTTGCTGGTGGAGGGTCTTGCCTTAATGTTGATGGCTGCTGACTGATCAAAGTGGTGGTTGCTGAGGGTTGGATGGCTGTGGCAATTTCTTAAAATAGGACAACAATGAAGTTGGCTGCACTGACTGACTCTTCCATTCACAAAAGATTTCTCTGTAGTATGCAGTGCTATTTGATAGCATTTTACCCACACAGAACTTTTAAAACTTGAGATCAGTTCTCTCAAACCCTGGCACTGCTTTATCAAATAAGTTCATCTAATGTTCTATATCCTTTGGGTCACTTGAACAATGTTCACAACATCTTCACCAGGAGTAGATTCCATCTCAAGAAACCACTTTCTTTGCTCATCCATAAGAAGCAACTCCTCATTTGTTCAAGTTTTATCATGAGATTGTAGGAATTCAGTCCCATCTTCAGTGTCCACTTCTAGTTCTCTTGCTGTTTCCACCACATCCACATCTGCTGTTACATCCTCCACCGAATGCTAGAACCCCTCAAAGCCATCCACAAGGGTTGAAATCAACTTCTTCCAAATTCCTGGTAATGTTGATATTTTTGTCTTTTCCCATGAATCACGAATG
Organism: Pongo abelii; assembly: GCF_028885655.2. Classification (NCBI taxonomy): domain Eukaryota; kingdom Metazoa; phylum Chordata; class Mammalia; order Primates; family Hominidae; genus Pongo; species Pongo abelii. The sequence continues at coordinate 94,505,095 of NC_071991.2, forward strand.
TTTGTTATGGTATATAGAATTGTGGCTCTTTCTAGAAGGTTTTCAGTTCAGTTTTCCCAGATCAGTAAGAGGAATCACAATTTATAGCAGCTATTGTCTTACCAAATGTGTTTCTTAAATAATTAATAAGACTCGAAAGTCACAGTTAGTTCTTGATCCGTGTGCCACAAAATGCAAGTTGTGTTAACAGGCATGACAACACATTAATCTCCTTGTAAATCTCCATCAGCGCTCTTGGGCGACTGCATACATTGTCAGTGAGCAATAATATTTTTTTCTAACATAAGTTTCAATAGTGGGCTCAAAATATTCAGTAAACCATGCTGTAAGCAGATGTGCTGTCATCCAGGCTTTGTTCATTTACAGAGCATAAGCAGAGTAGATTTAGCATAATTCTTATGGACCCTAAGATTTCTGGAATGGTAAAAGAGCACTGGCTTCCACTTAAAGTCACCAAGTGCATTAGCTACTAACAAGAAAGTCAGCCTGTCTTTGAAGCTTTGAAGCAGGCAGTAACTTCTCCTCTTTAGCTGTGAAAGTCTTAGATAACATCGTCTTCAAATACAAGGCTGTTTTCTCTATATTGAAAATCTGTTGTTTATTATAGCTGCCTTCACTAGTGATCTTAGCTACATCTTCTGGATAACTTGCTGCGCTTCTACATCAGCACTTGCTGCTTCACCTTGCACTTTTATGTTATAGAGATGCCTTTTTTCCTTACACCTCATGAGCCAACCTCTGCCAGCTTCAGGGACCACTGATTATAACAGTATAATATCACTATATTCACTGTATCAGATATAATGATTACTATAACAGATGTAATAATAATGAAAAAGATTAAACTATTCTAAGAATTACTAAACTGTGACAGAGACATGAAGTTAGCATGTGCTGTTGGAAAAATGGCACCAGTGGACTTACTTGATACAGGGTTGCCACAAACTTCAAATCTGTAAAAAATGCAACAAAGAACTATGATAAAATGAGGTATACCTGTACACACATGTGATTATATGCATATTATTTTACAATAGAAGACCTTATACATTATTATAGGCTAAAGATGGATGAAAGGATATTCAGACAAGGAAAGCTTATAGATACAAAACTGAGAAAGGCTAATTGATAGAGATCTTGAAAAGAGGAGGGATTGAGAGAGAGAGATGGAACACGTTTCTGAATTTGACAAGTAGGTATTAATTTCTGGAAACATTGCTGTCCCACATTTCATATGCACTCTGAAGTTAAATGGCATCACACATTTTCTAATGTGAGAAGACCATGTTAAATGAATAAAACGTTCATCTTGGAATTTGAGATATTTGGGTACAGGCATGCAATCACATTACATCATGGAAAATTGAGTATCCATCCCCTTAAGCATTTATCCTTTGCATTACAAAGAACCCAATTATACATTTTCATTATTTTTAAATGATGTACCATTATTATTTACTATATTCTTCTTGTGTTATCAAGAACTAGGTCTTTTTCATTCTATTTTTTTGTACCCATTAATCATCTCCACCTCCCTACAAACCCCCAGCATACCCTTCCCAGCCTCTCATAACCACTACTCTCCTCTCTGTCTCCTGGAGTTCAATTATTTTTATCTTTACATCCCACAAATAAATGAGAACAAGTATTTGCATGTTCTGTATCCACTAATAATGAATATAAATGATAACAGAGAACCAGCTTTAATTCAGTTATACTTTTGAGTATATCTGTATTTTATTAAAACAAGAGCATTCGTGTAGTAATTGTTTATGCCAAGGACATATGTGTATGTGTAGAGTGCTTATATACATAAAATAGTGTACATATGTACATTATATATTTTTCACCATCTTCAATTATGGCTTCAAATGTGTGTGGATGAATTGAGGAACACGTTCTAACTTTATTGCCTGCTGTACGCACACCCACCCTGTGTGAGTGATCTGCAGCCCACAGATATTAATAACAAAGATAATTGTTTATTGTTATCTAAAGTTATGCATGCAGTACTAATTCCAGAGCCACAAAATTAATGTTACATAGTAAGTTTATCAACTCAGCATTTCACTTTCCACAAAAATACTATCTTTCAAATGGCCAATGTGTAAAAATGAAATTTGATAGATTTAGTAAAATATAAATGCTCAGTACTCTTAAAAATTCTATGTTTGAATGCAACTTTTTAAAAAAGCTTTTTTTAAATAAGTTCATGTGTAACTTTAAAATATCAAAATGACAAACATAAAGGAAGAGAGAAAATACAAAAGAAAAATAAGACTAACAGAACATAACAAAATGACAATAATAAGTTTTGTCTTATCAATAATAATTTTAAATGTAAATGAATTAAACTCCCCAATCAAAAGACACAGAGTGGCTGAATGGATAAAAAACAAAACCCCACTATATGCTGCCTATCAGAAATTCACTTTAGACTTAAGGACACACATAGGCTGAAAGTGAAGGGATGAAAAAAGTTATTCCATGCAAATGATAACCAAAAGAGAATATGGATAGCTACACTTATATCAGACAAAACAGGCTTTAAGTAAAAAAAACTGACACGAGACAAAGAAGGATGTTATGTAATAAAAGCACCAATCCAGCAAGAATATATAACACAGATGTATGCACCCAACATCAGAGCATCTAACTATATAAAGCAAACATGGACAGCACTGAAGGGGCAAATAGGCAGCAATACAATAATACTAGAAAGCTTGAATACCTCACTTTCAGTGATGGATAGAACATCCAGACAGATGATCAATCTGGAAACAGAGGACTTGAACAACACTATAACCAAATAGACTTAAACAGATAAAGAACATTTGACCCAATAGAAATAATACACATTTTTCTGAAGTTCACATGGAACGTTGTTCAGGATAGATCATATGTTAGGTCACAACAAATTCTTAACAAATTAAGATTGAAATCATACCCAGTCTCCTTACTGACCACAGTGGAGTGAAACTAGAAATTAGCAGCAGAAATAAATAGTCTCCTTTTGCAGATGACATGATCTAAATATAGAAGACACTAAAGGACTTCAAAAAGCTCATTAGAATAAATAAACAAAATTCAGTAACATTGCAGGATACAACATCAACATTTGAAAAATCAGTTGTGTTTCTATACACTAACAACTAACCACCTGAAAGGAAAATGAGGAAAACAATCTCTTTTACAATAGACCCAAAAAGAATACTATAGTTAGGAATAAACTTAACAAAGGAGGCGAACTTAACAAAGGAGTTTTATATACTGAAGACTGTAACATGTTAATAGATTGGAAGACCTGATATTGTTAAAATTTCCGTAGTACCCAAAGTGATCTACAGTTTCACTGCAACCTCCATCAAAATCCCAATGGCATTTTTAATAAAAATAGAAAAAAATTCTAAAATACATATAAAACTACAAAAGACCATGAAATAGCCAAAGAAATCTTGAACAAAACAAGACCAAAGCTGGAGGCATCACACTTCCTAATATCAAAATGTATTACAGAGCTTCCGGTAATCAAAACAGTAGGGCACTAGCATAAAGACAGACATTTAGACCTTTGGAACAGAATAGAGATTCCAGAAATAATTCCATGGATATATGGCCAACTGATCCTCTATAAGGGTGCAAAGAATACACAATGGTTTCCCCATTGTGCAACAAATGGTGTTGGAAAACTGAATATTGACCTGCAAATAAAGATGAAATTGGATCCTTACCTGACACCATACACAAAGAACAACTCAAAATGGATTAAAATCTAAAATTTAAGACCTAAAATGTTAAAACTCCTGAAAGAAAACAGGGAGAAAGCTTCATGGCGTTCATTTATTTTGGTAATGATTTCATGGATACAACACTAAAAACATAGGTTATAAATCCAAAAATAAGTGAGACTACATCAAGCTAAAACTCTTGTCCACAGAAAAGGAAACAATCAACAGAGTTATAAAGACAACTTTTGGAACTGGGGAAATATTTACAAGCCATATATTTGATAATGGGTTAGTATACAAAACATGAAAACTCCTGCAACTCAGTAGCAAAACGCCCCTAATAACCCAATTGAAAAATGAGCTAAGTACTTGATGTTTTTGGATAAAAGACATAGAGGTAGCCAATAGCTACATGAAAAAAATGTACATTACTGGTCATCAGGGAAATATAAATCAAAACCAAAATGAGATATCATCTCTTACCTGTCAGGATTGCTGTTATCAAGAAACAAAAGACAAATGTTGGGGAGGATGTGGAGAAGGTGGAATCCTTGCACAACGTTGATGGGAAGGCAAAATTGTGCAGCACCCACGGAAAATAATATGGAGGTCCCTCAAATAATTAAAAATATAACTACTATAGCATCCAGAAATCCTACTTCTGGATATTTATCCAAAAAAAAAAAAAACTGAAGTTAGAATCTTGAAGAGCACTTCTATATTCATTACAGCACTGTTCAGAATAGCCCAGATGTGGAGACAACCTTAATGTTCCTTGACAGATGAATGGATAAAGAAAATGTGGTATATACATACAATGCAATACTACTCAGCATAAAAAAGAAGGAAATTCTCAATATGTGCAAACCTGGATGAACCTTGAAGACATTGTACCAAGTGAAATAAACCAATCAAAAAATATTGCATGATTCCACTTACATGAGATATCAAAAATGGTCAATATCATAGATTCGAAGAGTAAAATAGTGGTTGCTGGAAGTGGGGAGAAGGGAGAAATGGGGAGTTACTAATCAGTGGACATAAAGTTTCAGTTAAGCAAGATGAATAAGCTCCAGAAATCTGCTGTAAACATTGTACTGAGAGTTAGCAGTAATACATTGTACTTTTAAATGTGCGTTAGGATGGTAGATCTCATGTTGTGTTCTTACCATAATATAATAAAATTTAGAAATACAGAAAAATTACAACATCTTGAAAGAAAGTTTGGTGAGCTTAAAAAAAAAAAACCTAACTTTTTGTTTTCCCCCAAGCCTCTTGTTTAATACTAGTATGGCTGCAGAATGCTTCATTTACATTCATATTTCATCTAAATGAATCAGAAATATTTCGGAGCAATCCAGGTAGGCCTGATGAGGTACAATTGGAGAGCTGATGAATGAGGCTACAGGAGATACATAGCACAATTTAATGAGGCCAAAAGGTTTGAGAATTAGAACAAAATGTTTGAGTTCTTCTGTGAAATGTACTACTCTTGGGAATTAATCTACCTGATTATAGATAGGTATAGCTTTAAAACAGAATCCATGTTAATCTCACACAGCTGTTCCAAATTAAAATACATTTGCTTTATAATCTTTACCTGCAGCATTGCCATTCCTTAGGGCTCACCCATGTACATGAGACCTCCTTAAAATTAGTGCCAAAACTAAAATGAACTCTATCACATAGTCCAAACAAATGAATAAAGGAAAGTAAAACCAGACACAGAGTTGAAAGATAATTCCCAGGGCTAGCAAAATTAAAAATATTTTATTTGCCATAGAATAGCCAAGGGACTGCTTAGCAATACATACTTAAGATTGCCTAGCTAGTTAGGAAATAGTTCTCTGATTCTTACCTTAATTCTCAGAATTAATTTAAAAAATGAAAAAACATTCAAATTAATAAAATAAAAATTTCAAAATAACTAGTAAATTGAATGAGAACAAATGAGAAAAAAGCATATGATTTGAAAAAACTTTCAAAATAAAGAATGCACAGCTAAAGTTATAATCACTTGACAATAAATCCATTTTTGACAATGCATTATTCTTAACACACTTATTTTAAAGAATTTACTTTAAAAATGATTGAGAAAGTCTTTTCTATTTTGCTCTCAGATCCAAACTAGAAATAGTTAATAGTTTATAAAATCTAAACCAAGTTACAAATAGCTGAATATGCAGATGTGTTTTATGTAGTTAGAGTGAACACTGTCAGTTTTTCAACAGATAGTAAGGAAAATAATCCATGGGAAATAATTTATTGCATATCTAATGTCTCTGCTTGGCTTCTTCACGCAAAAATAAAGCCTTTGGAGGAAATGTTCAAATATGTGATAATGAAGGACATTTAACTTGTAGCATTTAATTCTGTTTAACACGTGGATTGCTTCTAAAAACTTTTATTTCAGATATTTTGATGCTTTCAATAGCTTCTTAAATTTTTAGCTTTAGAATAGGGCTTTACCTTTGTTCATAAAAACCAATTATTTATTCTGGAGTTACTGTGAAGCTGAAAACAATAACTACAATGTAATATGCCCAGCCAGTAGAGCGATCATCAATTTAAAAGATAAGTTTTATGCACATGTGTGTGCGTGTGTGTGTGTGTGTATGTGTTCTTGTCTCTGATAACATTTATTTATACTTGTTTCTCTTAGAGTAAAATTAATGTTGTCAATCCCTCAAACTAAGGAATATTTTACCAGGCACATCTTCAGCTTTGAATAATATGACTTTAATGCATTTTACAAAGTCCTTTTAATATCTAAAACAAACTGAATGCAAAATGAGGTTAAGTATTACTTTATGCACAGAGTATATGATATGATGTAAACTTTATAGCACAGAAATGGCACTTGAAATTCCAAGTAAAATTTACTACCTAGAATTGAGATTGCCCATTGTTTGTGTTAAAATGTTATGCCAGAAAGGCACTTTTTGCTGGTTTTTCTGCTGCTCTCTTCTCTGATTAAGAACTCTGCTCACAGTATATCTTCTCAGAGGGATTTTCCCCCACTCAACCTTTCTACAGTGGTCTCTTTCCCCAGACATCCCCTTTATCATTCTCTATTTCAGCACCCTCTTTCTTCCTGGTCTTCTTTCCCTCAGATTACCATTTTTTAATTATTTTAATGCTTTCTTTGCTTTTTATCTGGAGCCTTCCTAATATAAACTCCACGAAGTAGTTGTATACATTTGTAAACATACTAATGAATTCTTAAAGGATGGCACAGTACTTGATGCATGGTAGGTGCTCATTACTAGCAGATATGTTGGTCATATCAGTACATAAGAAATAAATATGCTCCTAATCTACACAAAATTCATAAATGTTAGAAAAATTAAATAGCTTTGTTCTTTTAGAAGGAAATCATTAAAAACATTTTTTCCTAAATATTGGAATGTGGAATAAAACTGATATAGCTGTTCTTATATATGTCATCTTATAAGTAGGGAACACTTCAGCTTATATAACAAATGATTGTAGTGATGGCACCTTTCTCTTCGCTCTAATCAGTCTAACACGTAGTTTTTCATGAGCATTCTCATTATCAGTGTCAGTGAAGTATTTGACATTTCCCAAGAGAAACATCTGAAATAAATCACCATACAGCTTATATTCTGACCTCTCAGCTGATAATATTCTTTGCAGAACTGCAAGTTGCTTGGAAATTCAGTGGGCCCATAGCTTATTCTTCCTTTATCTAGTACTAAATGCATATAGAGAAAAAGGAAACCTCAGATTACTTCCTTATAATCTGATGTTATGAGGATGATTCATTATAGTTGCTAGTGAATTAAAAATATCATAGTATGCAAATATGTCATACACCCACAGGTAAGACACATAAGAGAAATACTAGCTTGGTTCTTTGTGAATGTGTGTGCAAAACTTACATGACTACTGCACTTTGTTGCTGTTTATAAAACAGTTTTTCTGTTTTACTTACTTGAGCAAATTCAACAGACATCGATTAAATTCTTCTCTCCGTCAGACCCTCTAGCAGATATGTTGGCCATATTTGTAAATTTGCAATAAATATGGGAAATTTCATATAGATATATCTTATGTGGACATAATGGCATTTAGAAAATACTGACCCTTTTTCATTAGAGTTTGTTGCTAAGTGTGATAAAGCTCACCAAATTTGCTCATCTAGGAAGGTGTTATTTTGAGTTATTTTAGGTTTCTCTTGAGGCATAAAAGGCTAAAGACCCACTAACGGAAAATATTACATCATTTAATACTAATAGTTTGACTATAAAGGACATTGTTGTCTTCATCATCTTCATTACCATAGCTAATACTTAGAGCTTATAATTTCCATATATTAATGCCTTATATTTACTGTTTCATTTACAACTGGAATAATCATATGATATAATAATAATATCATCATCACCATCACCCCCATTTTGGAAATAAGAAAAACAAAATCAGAAAAGTAAAGTAACTTGCTGAAAGTCATATGGCTACTAAGTGGCAGAGTCAAGATGGTAACCTACAGTCTGAATTCCGTAACCTCATGCAGAATGCGCCTGACTGGCCATTTGTCTGTGTCTTTCTCTGAGCAGCTCTGTGGCTATGCTAATCATAATTTGCCCACCCAGGAGCCTGCCTTCAAGTCAGACAGCAAGACTTCACCACAGGGATCTGCTCCTCACAGCTTTCACAGACTAAGGTGGATCGCCAAAACTTTGCAGGCTGCAAGTAACTTTCAGATCCTTGGGCTTTATAAAATAAAGTGTGAAAGGTGAATTTGGACACTTTTATTTATTACATAATGCTATAAAACTGGAGATATAGGCTAGTCAAATGCTCTGGATTCTGATGTATTTGTGAATTATGGAAACCACATTAGAATTTTACCCTAAAATATTCCATCCAATCTGGTATTTTCATAGGCTTAATGCCAAAAATTTTAGTACAGAGAGTAGATTAATAAAGCCTATTTCTGATTTCATTTTTCTAACATGATTCGAAGGCTGAAGTTTTTATTTTAGTTTTATTGGCTTTCTTCATAGACTAATTTCCATTATTCTTTGGAGATTTGCCTATTGTAAATTAAAGTTGAACTCCGGGTAACTGATAATTGTTGAGGTGACAGTTTCCAGTAACTGGGTTCTGCTGGGAAACAAATTCCTATGGCTTTTTAAAATAGGTTGACCCTGTGGCTTTGGAAAACTCTTAACTGAAGACAAGTATTTTAGTTTTCAAACAAAACAAAACAAAAACAGATTAGCAGAAGTCAGAACTGTAGGATAAAGTTACAAATCAGTGGGATATAAGGAGCAAATCAGTAATACATTGTAAATAGCCAAAACTGCTCTTACTTAAAAGTCTTCTCAAATCAAGTAGGCCAGAGCTGTAATACCAAATTTGAATTATTGGAATTATAATGTTCCTTTCAGAGGAAAAATAGTTTTTGAAACAACTAAAAGTAAAATTATGTAAGTTTATAACTATGAAAAAGTCATAGGAATTTAATTTTTTTTGTTTTTTGTTTTGAGACGGAGTCTCACTCCGTCACCAGGCTGAAGTGCAGTGGTGTGATCTCAGTTCACTGCAATCTCCGCCTCCCAGGTTCAAGTAATTCTCCTGACTCAGCTTCCCAAGTAGCTGGGATTACAGGTGTGTGCCACCATGCCCAGCTAATTTTTGTATTTTTAGTACAGACGGGGTTTCACCATGTTGGCCAGGATGGTCTTGATCTCCTAACCTCGTGATCCACCTGCCTCAGCCTCCCAAAGTGCTGGGATTACAGACATGAGCCACCGCACCTGTCCAGGAATTTAATTTTTAAGTTAATTACCCCCCCACCCCACCCCCACCCCACCAAGACAGAATCTCACTCACTCTGTTGCCCGGACAGAGTGCAGTGGTATGATCTAGGCTCACTGCAACCTCCACCTCCTGGGTTCAAGCGATTCTCCTGCCTCAGCACCCTAGGGTAGCTGGGATTACAGGCGTGAGCCACCATGCTCAGCTAATTTTTGTATTTTTAGTAGAGATGGGGGTCTCACTATGTTGCCCAGGCTTGTCTTGAACTCCTGAGCTCAAGTGATCCACCCACCTCAGCCTCTCAAAGTGCTGGGATTACAAGCATGAGCCACCACACCTGGACTTAAGTTTAATTTTATTAAGTCTGCTCCCCAAATTACTATTGCTTTTACAATTATATAACTATGTGTGAATCCAGAATTATAAGAAATTTTTTTATTTTCTAGGAATAATATAGTACATAAATAAGTGTACTAAGGACATTTTGCCTAAAAAGTTGTTTACCTCCAGTAAGGATGTCTGCTTATTTAATATTAAACAAAAAGATTAAGAATGTATGATGATGTAAGTATAGTGAAACAGCCCAAATTGCAAAATGCAAGACAACTAATAGCCCAGTTTTGGTCCTGCTCTTACCACATACTGTAATTAACTTATTGATACGTTGGATAACACCAAAGTCTGTCTTAGATCCCTCTGGTAAGAAGTAGAAACCACTCAAGTATCTATTCACTTGTTTTTAACAAACGTTTGTTTTCATTTATGAGTAAGGCACTACAATAGAAGCTAAATTGTATAATCTTGGAACTTTTAAAGCCCAATCCAATGTTTATTCAATACAAGCTTCCCACAGTATTTCTGTTGAAGACCTGTACTCCAGCATTATGAAAAATATTTGTCAAAGCCATCTGTTACTGTATATGTCTTGTGTGACTCTATGATGAAAATTTCATAGAAGCAAACATTTTGAAAGATGAGCCTACATAAAATCATACATGTTGAGAAACATTTAGCTAATTTTCTAGGAACATTTTACTCAGAACAGAAAAATTTCATGTGCATTTGTTATATGAACCTAGTGTTGTGATTATAAATATACTACTAGGCATGAGTAAAGGAATTTTTTCTCCACAAAAGTCGCCTTAGCCTGGATGTAGACCTGCTCTAATGTAAGTGATTTGCTTAAGTGAGAGTTAAGCTGAAATATTTAGCTTGTGTGACTACCAGTTAAGCATTTTGAGTTATTTTTGTATGTCATTTTGTTTTTATGTAAGATCATGCAAGTGTGCTTAAAAGAACTGTACAAATACACATCTTTGAGAAGGTAATTTACCTTAAGTTTTAAATTGCACATATTTCGAGGAATCACTATTTTTCTTTAACTCCAAAATTAAGGCTAAACAAGAACTGTAAGTTTAAAGAAGTAAAAAAAAATACATCTGAAGAAGCGGGGTATCAATCATCTCTATGGACTTCAGCATCTGGAATTCAGTTCATTGACTATTCCACATGGTGGCAGTAGTATAGTATGGAATAGGAGGAATGAAACCATTTACAATTCCAAGTGGAAAGTTGTGTACACAAAAGTTCTTTTAAATTTAACCAATACATTATATATATGCACTATACAATATGTAATGCGAATGTTTATGAAATCAGTGAAGTTAAAATTCTTATGTAATTAGCTAAAATGTACAAAGAAAAAACAAGTTCAACAATGGTATGGCACTAGGGAATGAAATTTTTTTATATTGATTTTTTACTGTCATACAAAGAATGTGTGTAAGGCACTGCAATAGATCCTAAGTTTTGAATGACTTATATTAAACTTTTTCTCAACTGAATATATATTTATAAGATCATTATAGAAAGCTCTAAGATAATCTATATAATCCATAAAATCATTAAATACCTATGTGCATATGTGTTTGTATGTGTGTGTGTGTATATACATACATATACATAAACCCAAGATAAAATAATCTTGGGCATATTAGATTGCATAAATATTGTAATGGTAAAGCAGTTGTATAAATTATAAAGAAGGTTGCATTTGCAGTTAGGATTTTAATAAACACTTGGAATAAAATTTCAGGAAAATAATGTCTTTAAAAATCTCTACAACAAGGCAAATGAAAATTGAGAAAAGGGGTACAAATTATACATTGATGATATGGGAATGATTCAGTTAGTTAATGCAGCTTACATTTAAGTAGCCAAGAACCTATGCAAGAAAAAGAACAAAGAGGTTTAAAAAAGAGTTTGGCATGTTTCAAAAATTATAATTAAAGCTGACAGAATGTGCACTACCCCAGCCCTGATCCCAAATACGTTAATTTTGACAACCTCTGAGGGGTCCATGTAAGCAAACACATAGAAGTTAAGTGAAACTTTTATAGCAAAATAAATAAAGCAACAAGCATTTTTTTTGGGGGGGTGGGTCTAGTGTTTATTTGGACTATTTGAATGATAACATCAGTCAGATAATCATATGTGTGGATCTGAGTGTAGCCTCGATGTTATTAGAAGTGCTTGCCTTTCTGAGACATAGATATAAGATTCATATAGTCTTACTTGTTTATTTTTTTACTGAAAAGTGTTTTATGAAAAATGTTTCACTAGATGATTGTTGTGGTAACAGGAACTTCTAGGCAAAGCCATGCTTCCGTTGAAAATTTGAGGTATGGGTTCAAATGTTAGGTATGAGGGAGATCCCCCAGTGCTTTCTGGAGCATCTGGACATTTTCCCTGACTTGAATTCATTTGATGATTGTTTAGGGTATGGCATTTAAATTGAATTATCAGTTAGGGTGGTCAACCTGCTTATAAAAATATTTCCATTTAGAAGTAAGCTCAACTATGTAAGCAGTAACCCTACATTGAAATTTATAGACAGACCCAAAAATGACCTAACTGATGAATTAGAGAAAATGAAACCATTGCATTTTGATTGGGAATTCCTGGAGAGAAAGATAGATTGAGAGAGAGAAAAAAACCACCTTCTGTCATTCACTTAGAAACAGTCATTTATTCTTACAATTTGAAGTATTTAAAACTCGGATTATGTTCACCATGTGGCCTCTTACATAACCAGCTAAGGCAAACCTGGATGATGTAAGAGTGGTTCACCTAAAACCTTACAAATGAAATGGCAACATCCCTGATGTACATTTTGGGGGCAGGGATTGTTATAATATGATCTGTGTGGCCAAGACCAGTGAAGGAACAGAGAACAGATGTGAAATCTCTTTTGAGATTTGTGCTCTGAAATCATGTGCAACAGTTAAAAGATATAAAACAATTAGAAAATGTCCATTCAAATAGTCAATCAACATGAATTAGGGAAAAGCTCTTAACATAGTTCAAACTGGAATTTGAACTCATGGAAAAGTGATTTTCTGCATGTCTATTTTTAGAAATAGCTAAAATGTTGAGCTGAGAGTGTTGGTTTACTTAGATTACTAAATTAGTAAAAATCAATATATGTAAAAATGATTTTATTAAGTATAGGTTGACCTCATGGAATTTACCTTTTATACTTTCACACTATTATTTAAATTCAATGTCTTTCAATAAATACTTAAATTATAAAAACTCTCAATTGATTTTAAAATATTTGCATACTTTATAGCATGTTAGGAACAGTCAATATTTTGATTATATTTAAAAATCCTAGGAGCTTAGAATATCTATTTATATGTGTCAGCCAACTTTTATAGAAAATAAGTAATATACTAACAACATAATCATATGTGTGCATCCTATATATTTCCATGGTGAAAACCATCACAAAGTTTAATTGCGTTAAGCAACTTTGAAGTACAATGACCTTTCTGAATACTTTTTCATTACTACATACCTATGAAATAGGGAAATAAACTTTTTTTGCAGTGACTAGCTATGTAGATAACATATATAACCAGGTGAGACAGGAGAAGTGAGGTTGGACCTCAAAGATGTATTTTCTTTTTTCTTTCTTTCTTTTTTTTTTTTTTTTTTTTTTTGAAACGGAGTTTCGCTCTTGTTGCCCAAGCTGGAGTGCAATGGCACAATTTCAGCTCACTGTAACCTCTGCCTCCCTGGTTCAAGCAATTCTGCCTCAGCCTCCCGAGTAGCTGGGATTACAGGCACGCACCATAAGGCCCGGCTAATTTTTTGTATTTTTAGTACAAATGGGGTTTCACCATGTTAGCCAGGATGGTCTCGAACTCCTGACCTCAGGTGATCTGCCCGCTTCGGCCTCCTGAAGTGCTGGGATTACAAGCGTGAGCCACTGCGCCTGGCCATGAAAGATGTACTTTCTATGAATGAAACATTAGTCATGCTCCTGCCTGAGGATTGGAATATGCAACAGGACACTCAGGTACAAATTTAAATGTAGCAACTGGAGTCTATGTTTACAGTAGGTTATGTGATTTTCCTCTGATCCCTTTCTGAAGGCTTTACTGGCCTCAGTTTTTCTTATCATATCATTCAACTGGAAAGCACTCTTTTCAATAGAAATTTTAGCTGTTTTATTTTGCCATTCAATTAAATTTTATTCAGCCTAATGAATACCTGTTTTTCAATTCATCCAGGTACGTGTATTCACGTTTTCAGTTGGTCAACACAATTATGACAGAGGACCTATTCAGTGGATGGCCTGTGAAAACAAAGGTAACAAATCTGTTTTCTTCTAATAAATTAGAAGAAAAAATATTTTGGTAGTTGTTATTAGGTGTACTTATTTAAAATAAGCTAAAATTGTAGCTAACTTTTATAAGAATCAGACAAGAGTAAGATTCTGAACATGCTTTTATAGAGAAAACACATACAAATTTTGACATTAGCATTACATTATATGAAAATTCTGACATCTGATTATATTTCCACATTCATAAAATAATGTATTATACTGAATTATACTGAATGATATATATCAGATATAATCTTACATGAAAAATTAGGAATGAAACTATCTGAATTTCATAAAGCTTAAATATGAGAGTATGACATATATATTTTTTTCTCTGAGTGGTTTAATTGCTGTTTTTGAAAAATATTATCTTATACATTCCAGGATAATTCAAATGTTGTGCAGTGAGCTCATATTTTCACTCAGAAAGAATGATGTTACTGAGAAAAAAATATGTTAATTTGAAAAATGAACTGTGATACCATGGCAACAAAAAGAACCTAAATTTTTTCTAAAAGTTATATTTAGGCAAAGATTTTATATAAATATAATAATTATCCATCACGCATCTTTAATAATTTATCCAATGAAAAAATATTTTTAATGGTACCATGTTTCCTATTCCTTCATAGAAGAGGAATACCTATTTTATAGTAACTAAGAAATGTGAAATTTTTCACAAAGCCTGTGTGTTTGTTGTGAAGATTCATTAACCATTCTTAATTTTGATATTTCAGTATTAGCTCAATTTTGAAGTGAAATATATTATTTTCAAAATACTCTTTATAAAATATTTATAAAATAAAATAATTTTGTGGCCCTTTATTATAAAGTAACATTTATGTATAAAAATATATGTATATTTCAGGTTATTATTATGAAATTCCTTCCATTGGTGCAATAAGAATCAATACTCAGGTATGATTATTTAAAACTTGTTTAAATTATTTTTTCAAGTAAAAGATATTTTTCTGGTTTAAATATGCTCAATATGGAGAAAATTAGCAAGAATGAAAAGATCTCTAATATTACACCTATATTAAAATACTGAGTATCTTGGTGATATATTGGTTTTATTTCATTAACATTGCAAGTGTTTTCAAATACCCAAAACTCAGGTTAATAAAATGAGTATATTGTTATTTTCAGATGTTACAAACATCATAGAAAATAAATAAAATCAAATTTTCTAAAAATACATTTCATGTAATTTGAACTTGGGTCTACTGCAAATAATTTTTTAAAGTTTCTTCAAATTGTAGGTACTATGTATAAAATTAAACACTAATTATGCTGGACAAATTGTACAGGGACCTAGTTGGAACTTAAATACCTCCCAAATAACCCCTGTGGATCTATTTACCTATCTAAAATAAAGTTACAACAAGGAGATGATTTTTCTGACATTATGCAGTTGAAAACATGCCTGTTAAATAACTTTTTGTAGAATGTAGTAATTAAGTTAATTTAAATATTTATTCTTTTTAAATAATCATAAATTACTATGAAAATTGCTACTTCTTTTTAAACATAGCTGAAGATCTACAAAATAAACTAAGTCAAAATTTAGCATAAATAACATGGCATTTGTGGACGTGAATACTGAATACATTGAATGTTGAAATGAAACAGCAGCTGCATTTGAGTCTAATGTCTAGATTTGGCACAGTATTTCCTTTATTTTTTGATGTGTTTAAATGTAGTTTTGAATTTCAGCCAAACAATCTGTGATATGAAAGAAAGTATGTGGCTGCTTTATGATTTTAAATTTGTACAATTCCACGCAGTAAATCACAGAGCCTTAAATAGTTTAGATTAACATGAAACAATTTACAAGGAACCTATTTCACTTACTGGCTGTAACACAGAAAAACAATGCTCTGATTGTTACTAGAAAAAAACTGGGGTAGATATATTGTATAAATAATATAAGTCGAATATTGTTGATTCAAAATAACGTAGCCATACCACTTATGGAGTACCCAAAATAGAAATTAACTGATTATGTATTCAGTCTCAATAATTTTGATTCTATATTCATTTTTAACTCTAGAATATTTTTTCTCTGTAATTTTTATTTCAACACAGCATTCCTAGTTTTAACCACAACTTTTGTTTTTCATAAACAGGAATATTTGGATGTTTTGGGAAGACCAATGGTTTTAGCAGGAGACAAAGCTAAGCAAGTCCAATGGACAAATGTGTACCTGGATGCATTGGTAAGAGGTTGAGCTGTTCAGTCAAAGACTGTCATAACAGAAGCACACGGATGATTTCTACTTCTTTCTAGATGATGTCTCTGTTTTCCTTTTCATTAAACCCTCCCCAAAATTTCTTCTATCAAAGACTTCTTTCCTAGATTTTATATAATTTACATAAAAACATAGACTTGTGTGTAGCAGAGAACTACAAATGCAAAGTGTTAGCTTATTGTCTACTTGATCCCTTCACTGAGAATGTAGAATTTCCAACCTGGAATGTTGAATACATGGGCATTTCAATAAGTTTTTAAATTGTTAATGTTAAAAAAAAAGATGAAAGTCTTTGTGAATTAGAATCTATTTTTGCAGATTTTGAACAATAATTTTGAAGAAAGTATTTTTAAAGTAGAGGAGCTAGTCTAGTAGAAGCATGTCTAGCCTCCACGGCTATAGCTGGATCTGCTAAAACTCAGGAGTACATGCGATTAGATAGGCAAAAACTTTACCCTATACTGAAATCATCACAAACTTCTTCATGTATTAATATAATCTTTTGTGCTAGATTCAACCTCAGACTTTTTATGGAAATACATCATTGAGGTGATCAAATCTGGTGTGAAATAACAAACACATGTTAAATTGTCCATTGCACAATTGACATTTTAGTAAAGATATGTCATTATATTTAAAAGCAGTGGTTCTCAACAGGGGGGTCTTTTTGCCCCTCACAGTTCATTTGGAAAAAATATGTAGACATTTTTGATTGTCATGGCTTGAGGGGAGGGGTTCCTACTGGCATCTAGAACAAGCTTGTCCAACCTGTGGCCCAGGACGGCTTTGAATGCAGCCCAACACAAACTTGTACACTTTCTTAAAACATTATGAAATTTTTTTGCTTTTTTAAAAATCTCATCAACTATTGTTAGTATTAGTGTATTTTAGGTGTGGCCCAAGACAATTCATCTTCTCCCAGTGTGGCCCAGGGAAGCCAAAAGATTGGACACCCTTGAGTGGACAGAGGCCAGGCACACTGTTAAACATCCTATAATGCAGAGGAAAACGCCTACCACACACAACAAAGTATTTTCCCTCCAAAAATGTCAATAGGGCCAAAGTTGAAAATCTTTGACATGTAATTTTTACTTTCCTGACATAAAAGTTGTAAATAATAATCATCGCACTTAAGCTTTATTCTTATGTTTAGTCTTAATGAGAAGAATTTATTAATGATTTACTAAAATAATATATTTGGAGAGAATCAAAATAATAAGACCTGAAAAATAAATGCTGATTCAGTAACCCTTTTCCCTACTTGGAGTTCAGTGATATGTTGTTACTACTTTTCCAAATGTAATGATGAACCCATGGGGCAAAATTACTTATCATTTGGTTTTTTAGAAAATAAACATATACAGGAAGTTAGAAGAAAAATAGGCACTATTAACAGCAGCCTTGCACGCTAAGAAAGATAAAATGAAGCTTGCTTACCTCAAGCCCTAGCTTAAAATTACTGTCCAGTGTTCCTTTTAGACATCACATATTTACTTAAGGTCACATAGTGATCCAAAGCTGTGGTCAAAATGTTGCACTTTTCAAATCCATCACAGGACAGTGTATGATAGGAGGAGTCAATAATTATGCCCTGTTGTGTTTCCTTTGACTGGAAGTTCATTAGCCAGCATGTCTGTATTGCTGGTAAGGTTCTTACTGATAGCACAAATGACATTAGGAGGAAATGTTGGTTCTAAATGTGCTGTGCTATAAGCTGAAACTGAATGTAAAAAAAAAAAAAAACAACAACAGGAACACGTGAATTTGCTATTCATTGGACACATACAGCATTATTTTTACTGGTTTGAAGATGATAAAGTGATCCTCATATATTCCTAGTTATTTGTTTATAATCTCTCCACACAGCAGATTAAAAATATATGTTGGTCAAAAATAAACAGTTATATTACAAAGGAAAAGGTAAATATATTTCAAAACCAAATATAATGGATATAATGAGAAAAAGAATTCTGACTTCAAAATAAAGAAGCCAATATTGGGAGCAAAGTGGGTTGTGGTTAAGAAAATGGAGACATTTTAGCTGATCATATTAGTGTAAGATTTTTGCAATTGGTGGTGAGAAGTGAAACCATAGAAATGGGGTATAGCATAAAAGTTGGGGAAGCACTGAGTATATCAAAAAAATGATACCTTGGTCATTTTTGGTGATAAGGGGAGATTAGGACAATATTGTGGAGAGCTCATTTTAATTAGGAGACAAAGCGAAGCTCTTTATAAAAAGAGATATGACAAGAGTTTGGCTCTAGAAAATATTTTTTAAAATTCCAGGGTAGAGAAATCTTGTTTTATTTCTCTCTTATTTTCTAGAGACATGTGCAGTGCTCAGGAGTAGAGTACAAGTGTTTGGTCTGCTTAATAAATGAGAAAAAATTCAAGTTGGGCCCCAATGACTTCATTCATAATTATCTTAAATCTAATGTTAGTAATCTAGTAACTCACTTTAGGCTACATTTTACCATTTTTAGAAGCAAATTATGGTATGCAGTATAAGTGCAAAAGTAATGCAAAGGAAATGATTACATCCATATCTACCTTGTCTTAAACCATGGTAGCATTTTTAAAACTATGCATATAGATTATAGCACTAATAGACACTTCACCAAATCTTTACTAAATTATCTTTTGGATCCAGTTTTATAAATTAATCTATAGCCTGACTTTATTGAGGTGGGAGGTTTTCATTGGAAGCATTAATTTATATAATTAAGGATGTTTCATTGTCTAATGTTCTTCGTTAGGACTTTATAAGCACCAACATGTATCTATCACTGTATTAGTCTGTTCTCACACTGCTGTGAAGAAATCCCCGAGACTGAGTAATTTATAAAGAAGAAAGGTTTAATTGACTCACAGTTCCATGTGGCTGGGGAGGCCTCAGGAAACTTAAAATCATGGTGGAAAGCATCTCTTCACGGGGCGGCAGGAGAGAGAATAAGTGCTGAGCGAAGGGGGAAGCCACATATAAAACCATCAGATCTCGTGAGAAATTACTCACTATCACGAGAATAACATGGGGGAAACCGTCCCATGATTCAGTTACCTCTGGATCCCTCCCACAACACGTGGGGGATTATGGGAACTACAATTGAAGATGAGATTTGTGTGGGAACACAGCCAAACCATATCAATCATCGTGCACCCAAATACGTATGGTTGTTTCCTTAGTTTTATTTGTTGCAAATAATTTGGTATCTTGGTCTGCTGGAAGCTTCTCTATTATTGCCTCTCCTCCCTAATGCATTCATATTCCCATTGAATTTGGGCCTCGTATGTGCACAATTATGAACCACAACCTGATACCACAACATTTGCTCCCTGATATTAATAAATATTTTTAATGTTCTAATGAATAATGATTCCAAATCCAACTTTATGAACTCCGTTCTGATTCCAGAACTCTGTTCTGAGTTCTTGAGATTTGGATTTGGAATCACTATTTGTGAGAAGATTAAGAATATTTTCTCATTTTAGCAAACTCAAAATGTCAAACAATAATTTAAAAATTATTTGAAAGAGTGATTTTGTTAAATGTAGTTTTGACATGAAATAGTGGTTAAAAATTATAATGGATATAGATGTCAGTAACAAAAGCAAACTCTGACTTGAAAATCAGTTTATTTTGAATAATCTGTATGGATTCATTTAATATATTCAATTGTGTGCTGATTAATAGGATGGCATTAGTTCTACTATGTTAAACTCTTCAGACTAGACTTTTATATTTGATGCTTGCAGTTGTCTTTTCTTCATAATTTTACTTTGTCAAAAAGTACTACTTATTTTGGGGTCTATTTAGAAGTAGTATTGCTTCTTCTGAAGAGCATAACATTTACTTAAAATATCCCAGATATGCAGTATCAATAGAATGTTCCTTTTATTTATCATGTTATTCAACTGCACATTTGTCATTTAGCATGAAGTCTTTGGCTTAGGGCATAAAAAAATTAAGAATAAGGCTACAAAAAGGGAAGCTAAATAAATCACTTAAAATAATATTTTATTATCACTCTGCTTATGGAGGCCCTGATATTAGGTGAACTATCACTATGAAAAAGGGGGAGGACACAGGGTTACTGAAATGCATACAGGCTGTTGACCATTTGTGTAAGCTGATTATTTTTAAAGTTATATTAGAGTATTATTTTAAATGTTGCATGCTTCAGTAGCTGCCTAGTAGGTCCTAATTATTTCCAAGATATTTTCATTGATATTTTAAAAATAAATTTTAATAGATATTCAAAATGAGTTACTAGTTTTTGTGGCTCTTTATAAAGTAACTATAAAATGCAGTCTCAGATATCAAAGGTTAATGCACTCTGACAAAGCTTAAATTGTAATTTTAATTTGCCCTTTCTCTCTGAATCTATTTTTAGGAACTGGGACTTGTCATTACTGGAACTCTTCCGGTCTTCAACATAACCGGCCAATTTGAAAATAAGACAAACTTAAAGGTTAAAAGTTAATTGATAAAATTAATAATAATAAATGACAAACTGTGACGTTGAAGCTCAACATGGATAAGATATTTCCATAAGAAAATACATGCAGTGTAATTGTCTTGTGAGGCCAGAGGTCAAAGGCAACAGCTGCCTATGCGATAACCACCTGGGAAAAAGGAAATGCAGGTCAAACTCTCTGTTGCCCTAGAGCCAAGATTCAACTTAACTCCACTTAACTATGACCTGATGAGAACACAGAGTCAGACTCTGGGAGTAATTATATGATAAATGGACAGTAATATTGTGTGCACATTTTAAGAATCCATCTGAGATATTAATGGAGTTTAGAAAGAAAAATCCAAAGACCAAAAGCATGGTGATGTTTGTATCAGGTGTACATTGGTATATTAAATCATTCCTCCCCAACTCCCAAACAATAGCTTTTTAAAAATTATCATATAACTTAAGGATCTGATTTAAATTAATATTTCTCTTTTTTTTCTATTTTTAGGATACAGGAAGAATAATTTCATAGACTGCTTAATTTCTATAGCACTGGTTTTTTGTCAATGCAGTAAAATGCCTATTTAACAGTTCTAAAAAATATGTATCTTGTACTTATTGTTTGTTAAATGCTTTTGATTTTAAATAGGATTGCATTCCAATTTTTTAGCTTGATTCAGAAGGAATTTGAGATTTTGAAGTTAAGACTTCTTTAATACTAGGAACTGATTTTATAATGTAGGTGATATACTTGATTTGAGTGGATATTTATTTCCAGTTTATGGTTTCATGAAGTCTGTTGCACTTAAGCATTGTTTGATCAGTTATTATATATCTCAATTGAACTCCTTATTTTAATAAGGTGGCCATAGAAAACAGTTATTTCTCTTTGGGGGCCCATTACCATTCTTAACTATCTGCAGGTTCTAAATATTGTAACTCATAAAAGAGTAACTCTCACTTTCTCATACGTGTTCACAGATCTCACTGTGAACTAAGAGATTGCTTCAGTTGGGAAGTTTTTGCTCAGACTAGGATTGGTTCATGGAAAAGAGCATAGTTGTTGATACAACTTTCTTACTCTATCTGTACCTACACAAAGTTTAAATGTTTTTGTAATTACTAGAGTTTATAATTTTTTGCTTATTATTTTATAATTTATATAATTCCATTTGAAACAACAATTTTGGACTCAAAATTTTAACACAATTTCCATCTTTATGTCCCATAGAAGATTATGATAGCAGTTTGCCACAAGCCTCCTCTACTTGCACCTAAAACTAGGATGCCTGTTGCTTGGTATATAGAAGTTATTAGCAGCGACTAGAAATAGTATTTTGAGGATTTTATCACCAATATGGTCACATACTTTTAGGATAGTTACATACACAGGAACTATCTGCAGCAAAAATCCAATGTGTTCTTATTCTATATTGTATAATCTTTAAGCTGGACATTCTTGTGGTTTCTTAATTATAGTAAACCATAAAGTCAATCTAAACTCACATACATAGACACACAGCTATAAGGGCTGACTGTACAATAGCAGTGAAAATAAATATTAGAAGAAAAGGGTACAAGAAGTGTCAAACACTTTTATTTATCTTTTATATATTTTAGCCTCAATTATCTAGATTTTCTTTGCTAAGTTAAATGATGATGATAAAGTTGTGGGAAACAAAGCTGAGAATCCTTGTAAATTGACACCAAGAGTGCTTCACCCTATATATACATTTAAACTAATATGGAATATAACCATAATGCAAGTAAAAGATGAGCATGTGATAATTGTGTAAAAATATGTAAATTTTTGACATAAAATGCCATTTTTGCTCTCTTATTATAGAACCAGCTGATTCTTGGTGTGATGGGAGTAGATGTGTCTTTGGAAGATATTAAAAGACTGACACCACGTTTTACAGTAAGATGAAATTTGCTCTTTTGATACCCTTTCTAGTTA
Source organism: Pongo abelii (assembly GCF_028885655.2). Lineage (NCBI taxonomy): Eukaryota > Metazoa > Chordata > Mammalia > Primates > Hominidae > Pongo > Pongo abelii. Next base: position 94,527,960 of record NC_071991.2, read on the forward strand.
GAACTCTGTACTAATTTAGTTTGGCACTTAGGTAATTCTCAAAAATTATGGGCAGTTATCTTAGCAAAGGAACCAAATGGTTAAAAGCATCTCTAAAATAAAATGATTCCATGTTATCTTTCAACATGCTATAAAATGTGTATTTAATACATTATGTATTTAAAAGAATATAGATTTCTAATTGTGACTCAGGCATATCCAAGCTTATTTTTTTTCTTTTCCAGCTGTGCCCCAATGGGTATTACTTTGCAATCGATCCTAATGGTTATGTTTTATTACATCCAAATCTTCAGCCAAAGGTCGGTATATAATTTGTTTATGGTGATTAGTGTTTTGTAGAATTAATGATTAATGTTCTTAATAGGATTGTTGTTTTAAAATTTACCGTATAACACTAAATATCAAAGTACAGTCTCTAATGTGGCTCTCTTCTTAGATGACAAGGACCACACATTATACTATATGAAAGTGTGAAAGCAGTTTTCATTTTCTGTTACCAGTTTAGCTGCACTAATATTTTTATCTCAAGGACAGCCATTATCACCCACTGAGCCTCAATTTCATGCATCCCACTTCTGACTTTAATTTTAAGGCTGTAAGATAATAAAGGATATTGCTCCAGACATGAGTGTGAACCTGATAAATATTAGTAATATTTATCTATGTCGAGGCCACATTTTCTATTGCCCTTCTCTTCTAGTAATTAACTCTGCTTTCCATCTCCCAGAATGGTTTTCCTTTTACTTTAGGACAGGCCTGTAAAGAGATGTAAGAGATTGAATAAGTAAAATTCATGTGATGGGCTTCAGAAATGGGAAGTATTTATTAATCAGCAAGTTAATCTGAAAGAGATAAAATGCCATCGATGAACCATATTATCCTAATTTTTGTGCCTATTTTCTCAAGATACAAGATATTTTCATAAATTATCTTGTACAGCTCATTTCACTCTTCATGAACTGCTTCACAGGGCATTAATAGCAAAATTTATTTAGATGTAAAATTAATCAAAGTCTTATAATTGTAACTTTAGAAGCATCCGTTTAGTTATTGTTAAACTTTGAAGATAATATTGAAGATCCTTTAAACCATGCAGACTTATGCATACTACTTATTTCTCCCAAGTCTTGGATATTTAATGTTAGTCATATATTAGAATATACCACAAGTGTGTGAACATACATACATAAAAAGTTGTGTCATTTAAATATTGTTCAAATCCATAAGAAAACTATTGATATTGAATGCAAAATACATTAAATGTAATACATTAATTATATATTTTAATACATTAAATAATATTACATTTTATAACTAATGTCTATTTTAGTTTATCTGACTTTGGAACTTATTTCCATATCAAATTCATCACATAATTACTTGTAGCACATGTAGCTGTTGATCACCCTAGTTATGCTTAAATGTATTGTTTTAACATAAATGTTGCATAAGTACTTTTTCATATTATTATTAAACTACCACAGCTCTTTAAAAGCATATCCTGTTAAATTCCTCTTAAAAGAGTAATTTATGTTTGGCTAATCATCCTATGATTTTGCTACAGCTTGAAAACTTATCTTTTTATATCTTAAAATCTTTTATAATTTTGGAGTATTATTGTTTGGGCTTTGTATATCCAGTGTATTTCCAATTAAATCCCCCTAACTAAAGTAATTCAAAAGGAATAAAAGTGTAATGTGGGGTGGGCATGGCGGCTCATGCCTGTAATCCCAGCACTTTGGGAGGCCCAGGTGGGCAGATCACCTGAGGGCAGGAGTTGGAGACCAGCCTGGCCAACATGGTGAAACCCTGTCTCTACTAAAAATACAAAATTAGCCGGGTGTGGTGGCACATGCCTGTAATCCCAGCTATTTGGGAGGCTGAGTCAGGAGAATCCCTTGAACCCGGGAGGTGGAGGTTGCAGTGAGCCGAGACCACACCATTGCACTCCAGCCTGGGCAACAAGAGCGAAACTCCATCTCAAAAAAAAAAAAAAAAAAAAGTAATGTGATGAAGGGTGTGAAGGATCTCTACTTTTATGATTATAAACCTTAACCCTCACCCAAAGGAACTAACATATATCATAGACAGAAGAATAAGTACAATAATGCATATATGATGGATATATATATAAAATCTACCATCTAATGGCTGTAACAATTTAGGTGGTTTTCGTAGTGAAAGAGAAGTAATAATTTGAAGTTTTTTTTGTTTTCTACATTCTTCTACTAATAACCAATATTTATGTAGAAAACATTACTATTTGAATGACAACCTATATTTGGCTCGTATTTGAAATAATTCACTAAAATTTATAATATTACAGAGAAAAATTCTTTAGCAACTTCATTAAAGCCCAATTGATATTTTTCTTCCATATTATAAATTAGCTTTGCATATCTTTATATTTGAATTTTATTAAAGCAAATATTAAATGTAACAGAAAGACATTTCCAAAAATACTATTTCAGAACACCATGAAAAAGAAATTATTCTGAACATCAATTTATTCTGTATTTCTGAAATTCATGCTTGTGAATTCTCATCATTAACTCAGTAAATATTTTGATTTCCATTTTGTGGCTAAAGGAGCACGCTATACAGATTGATACAAGACCTCATAAAAGGATGATATAGTATAAGATAATTGCTTTAGAAATCGACAAATACAAAGGAACATATGGTAACAGTATATTAACAAAATTAATCTTAATTATTTTATCAGAAATTCATTAATACAAGTGAAGAAAAATAATGCTATATCTATAGCAGCCATTATTATTTAACAAGGTGAAAGTCTAATGTTATGCAAGCATTCCGTGATCAGTGCTTTGTGTTTTCTTCCTGATATTGTAACCCTAATTAAAAATATTTCAGTGAAGGTTTTTTCGTAGAAGATGGGTGTTCTTTAAAAGCCCCAGAATATCATAAAATAGCTATGGACTTTTCACATATTTAATTTTTTAAGGATTCATAACATATTTTCTCAATGTGTACTTTTACCAGCATGACCACATTTTGACATATGTTGAATTATGTATTCTGCTTTATTCCAAAATGGATTTTAACTTTCTTCCATTTTGTGTCATTGAAGTAGCCAGGTTAGGTCTACTTAATTAGATATCTCATTTTGTTCAATTCTAAGAAATATGTATTGTATAGGAAACTGTGCATAATCTATGTTTGAGAAGTTAATATTTAAAATAAATCTACACTGTTGTGGTTACATTCTCTATTAGTTCCATAGATATAACATTTGGTATCACTTCAGAAAACAAAGGCACAAATACGAAACGTTGAAACTTTTTAATATCGTATAATTTCCTTAGTTCATTCAGGCTGCTATAACAAAATACCATAGACTGGGTGGCTTATAAACAGAATTTAGTAACTCATAGTTCTGAAGACTGGGAAGTGCAAGATGAAGGCTTGGACAGATTGGTGTTCTGTGAGGGCTTGCCTCCCTCTAGACAGTCATCTTCTCATTCTAACCTCACATGGAGGAGAAGGGGTGAGACGTGTCTCTCTCTAGGACCTCTTTTATAAGGGCACCAATCCCATTCATGAGGGACCCACCAACCAGGACCTAATCACCTCCCAAAAGCCTTTGGATACCATCATCTCTGGAGATGAGGATTTCAACATATGAATTGAGGGATGGACATTAAAAATATTTATATTTGGGTCAATTTTTTGAGAAAATTGTTATTTCTCTCTCTCTCTCTTTTTTTTTTTTTTTTTTTTTTTTTGGTCAAATCGATGGAAAAGTAATCTGGGACAAACAACCATTTTTCCCACTTCCCAAATACGTACTTTTCTAGAAAAAGAAAAATAATAGTCATTTTTCTTAAAAAGTAACAGTTTTTATTCATTGAAGATATTTTTACATTCTTATTTTATTGACTCATGAACTCCATACCTACCAAATATTTTGAATTCTATCATTTAGACCTTTTTCCAATCAAGGAAATATCTGACGAAAATTGATTATAGGATAGAACCCATACCTATGTTGATACGTAGTATGATGAATTACCATTTTTCTGTTGCTTCAGCCTATTGGTGTAGGTATACCAACAATTAATTTAAGAAAAAGGAGACCCAACATCCAGGTAACTGTGAATGAAGGTAGCCTTAACAGTGCTTTCAAATTTGCTAAATCCGAGTTGAGATTAAGCTTCTGTTCTTAAAGCTTATAATTAAAGCTGCCTTTCCTGACGTCAGGCTTCCAGAGCATGAAATGAGATGAGCATCATTTCTTAATAAGCTGGAGCAAAAATGTTATTAATGATGGTAGAGGGTGTGTATTGGCTAACTAAAGATTGCAAAGTCAATTATGGAATCAGGTTAATCAGAGAAATCATAATGAGATGACTTCTAAAAATAAATTTGTTATTAAAATTGTAAAATTAACGTCAAATTCATGTGATCCTAACAATTTGCTTGTAAATTGACTTCTAAGTGGAAATAAAATGCAATTCCTATGTGACAGTTTCCATAAGCCACAGATTTTAAGCCAAAGTTTCTAAAAAGTGTAATTTTGGATTAGAAGTTAAAGAAATTTCCCTTAGCTAATTAAAAATGTACCAAAGTGCAAATAGGCAGTGAATTTTTATTACCTGGTAAACTCATTGCAAAAGCTTTTCCTTTTGGCAACAAAACTTCAACTATCATATGTATGCAATATCTCTATATGCACAGTAAAACTATTAATAATCAACATAAAAGGATACTTCCTATAGCTTAGCAAGAGAATTTCAGAATTTCAAAGGATGTTCAACATTATTTGAGATTGTATAGGTAAGCCTACCATTTCTTTGAAAAAGTTGGTGACATTAAGGCCGGCCGCGGTGGCTCACGCCTGTAATCCCAACACTTTGGGAAGCCGAGGAGGGCCGATCACAAGGTCAGGAGTTTGAGACCAGCCAGGCCAACATAGTGAAACCCTGCCTCTACTAAAAAAAAAGAAAGAAGAATTAGCTAGGCATGGTGGCACATGCCTGTAGTCCCAGCTACTCAAGAAGCTGAGGCAGGAGAATCGCTTGGACCCAGTAGGCAGAGGTTGCAGTGAGCCAAGATTGTGCCACTGCCTCAGGCTGGGTGACAGAGCGAGACCCCGTCTCAAAAAAAAAAATGAGTAAATAAATAAATAATTGGTGACATTAAAATGAAGAGGTAATATGTTATTAAGAGATGGATAAGCTGTGAATTAGTAGAACTGAGTGCTAGTTTGGTTCTAAAAGCCAACACTGTATTCTTGAGCACTCCACTAAATCCTGTAGTGTTTCATTTTCTTCATCTGAAAAGCAGGAGAATTGAACTAGTCACTAGTTTCCATCCTACACAGTATATTCACCTAGGAAATTAAATATATATATGTCAGTCCCCTGCCTCATCCTCTGAAAATTCTGATTTAATTTGGCAGTGATGGGTTTAGGACTCTAAATAGTTTTTGTTTTGTTTTGTTTATTTATTTATTTTTTTTCTGAGATGGGTCTCACTCTGTCACTAGGCTGGAGTGCAGTGGTACGATCTCGGCTTACTGCAACCTCTGCCTCCCGGATTCATATGATTCTCCTGCTGCAGCCTACCAAGTAGCTGGGATTACAGGTGCTGGCCACCATGCCCATCTAATTTTTGTATTTTTAGTAGAGACGGGGTTTCATTATGTTGCCCAGGATGGTCTTGATCTCTTGACCTTGTGATCCACCTGCCTTGGCCTCCCAAAGTGCTGGGATTACAGGTGTGAGCCACTGTGCCAGGCCTCTAAATAGTTTTTAAAGCTCCACATGGAGTTCTAAAGTGCAGAGCCACTGCACTAGTTGAGAAACTTTAGCTCCCTTCCAGTGCTAGGATTTTAGAACAAACTGAATTTCATATTGTTGCATATGAAAGTCTTCATATCTTTTATAATTCCTATAAAGTTTAAAATTATGTTTATGCCTTTCTTGATATAGTAAATTGTGTTTTGTTACTGTCCTTGCATGTTTCTTTTTATGTATTATACTTTTGCAGTCATGTGCATTTTAGTGAATTTTTGTTTTTGCAGCAACCTCAAATATTGCATGTAACTCTTAACAATATAATTAAAAAATAAACAACCTGAAAATGGTTTGTTTTATTTTTGTTTTCATTCTAAGAAAACTCTAAATGGCAAACTAGCAACCACACAAGACTCCTTGATTTGAAGGATATTTTTGAACTAAGCAGCATTGTAATACTATCTAGTAATTTTTTTCAATTTAAAATTTGTTAACATTGCATTCTTTCGTTTCCACAAATGGTATGGTAGTTATTTCCATTGATAACCAAATTTTGCAAATGAGAAATACTAGGTATTTTAAATATCAGACAAAAACAATGGGTGTGCAGAGACTGTATTCCATTTCTTCAGCCTGTCTTGGTGCTTTCTTATTGAAAGATTATGCTTTTGAATTTTGTAGTCACTATGCCCATGGTGGATCTTTTAAAAAATGGTCAGCTAGATTGCTATTTTAAAAGTACCAGTTATGCATTGAGATTTTTCTTTTATGATTTCATTTTCTTCTCTGTGTCTTTGTATGCTGGATTGGGACATGATCTTCATATTGCCAATTCTTCCTGATAATGCCTCCTCCATGCATGCTGTTTGGGTCTGGTCATGCTATGCATTATCCATTGCATGTAAGATAAATACTCTTATTTCTGTTTACTTTTTATTATTTTCATTATTTTGACTTTGTTTTGCAGTGAGTTTGTTAAAATTTTAATGTTGATATGATGGTGTTTGTGTGAAGACAATTTATTTTATGGGACATTAAATGAGCAATTCTGAATAATATTGTAAACTTTAGAGTATCCTTTTGTTAGGGATTTTCTAGGTTTCATTTTTTAAACAAAGAAATTAGAAGGATTTTCAACATTGGCTTTTATTTTATTCTTTTAAAATACGCTACATTTCAAATGAGTATTTCCTTTTCAGGCAGTAGGATGTCATCAGTATCTTACCAATACTGGTCAGCATTTTCACCTTTGAAAAATTTAATACATATTTTCAGTATTCTAGAATCTTCTGATTGTAGTGATAGAGTACTTAAGCAGTGAACATTTTTTTCAATTAAAGTGCCAGACATGGCTATTTTTTAAAATTTGCCTTTAAGAATGTTCATTTATCAAAAACCATAGGAATCAAAAATTTTCATCTTTAGATGGAATTACTCTTTGAAGGAAGGCATTTTTGTCAGTAAATATATGCCATGTATACTATGTCATTCAGCATCTTGATAAGATATGCTTAATTTTAGTACATTTTTACTTATTGCAACTGCCTTGGGAAGTTTCTTCCTAAAACAGTGCTTCAAATGGTGATGATCCGAACATCTTTTGAAAGAGCCTGTGAGGCTTATATTATTAAAGTTTGAGTGACCTTTGCACTAATCCAGCATAGTTTGCGTTTGTTACTGGTATCTAGTTATCGGATTTAGGTAATATTTTAATAAAAATTAAAAATTCAATTTCTAAAATTTTACAATTGTGAAATTACATATACCTATTATGATTTTATTGGTCTAGTAAGCTTTGAAATTTTAGTATGACATGTTACATTACTGAGGAAGTTATAGAGGAATTGACTGTATTTTGTTTATCAAATAGTTCAATGAATCTTCATTTTGCGATTGAGAAATTAAAATAATATGAGGTAAATTTGCCAGACTAACAGTATCATTTTATATAATGATATGAATAAATAAGAATCTATCTTATTCCCCAGTGTTCTTTATTTATTATTATACACCAGCAAGAAGAAGCAATAGGAAATAGTATTCATTGAACCCAGGGGTTATTATCCTAGTAAGACTTTAATGATAATAGCTAATCTTAAAATCTTTATGACAACCACAAATTTTATCTTATACATTCTGATGTCATTTGAATTAATAAAATATAAAATTTCTTAGATTGAAATATATGAAGCAAACTTGCACCTTTTCTTTATATACTTTCAGAAGGAAGAACAGGTCCAATAGAATGTTTTACTTGGCAAGTGTAGACATAATTTTAAAACATTTTCTCATACACATTTTTTTTTCTACAAATTTTAAAAGTATGCTTACATGTTGCCATTGTTTTATTACCAAATAAGTTATCCAAATGGCTATATTTTGCCCCTTTCCCATGCTAATTAATGAAAAGAAAGTTATGAATGGTTCTTCAAAAGTAATGTACCTAAAGAGCTTGTGATTATAAATGCAGTATCAAATACAGCACTCAAAATGACACTGTCTTCACTTGGTTATTAATTAAGATTTCCTGCACTTAAAGCTCAATCTCTAGCTTTTATATATAAGCTATATATATATAAAATATATATGTATGAAAGAAGATACCTTTATACAATTATTGTATCCTAGGTAAGTAATTTTTGCACAATTTTGTAAATACCTATTAAATTGTTTTATACACAGCATAATTGTATAATGTTACATGTACCTAATTATTATTGTTTTCTGTGTAGAACCCCAAATCTCAGGAGCCAGTAACATTGGATTTCCTTGATGCAGAGTTAGAGAATGATATTAAAGTGGAGGTGAGTGGAATCAGTAAGACTAAACAATTCCTCAGGTCAGATGCTGGTATGCACTCATTCTACAAGTATCTGTTGAACAGCTACAATGTGTTAGCTTGTCTGTTAGATACTGTATACACAAAGATGAATGTTCTTTGTCATTAAAATTTTCTGGATCCTGGGTTTTCCTATCCAAAAGATCATATGAAAAGGAATAAATGTTTAAGTTGGGTTTGACCTTAGTCTTCTTTCTCTTCCTAAAGGTAGACATATTTTCACTATTCTAATACAAATGTATCTTGTAAACTTCAGTAAAAATCATAGAGATGGAGGATGTTGTTATAGTGTTGAAAAAAAAGTTGGAAGGAATCCAACCACCCAAACACATAAGGAACAGCATGAGAGAAGCTGCCATGTTTGCCTTAATACATTTTACTTGGCAGTCTATTTTATTTCAAAAGCAAAATTGCATATTTCCTCCTCTGAGAGAGTCTTCCATAATAATGAGTATTATATTAATAATAAAAATATTAGAAATATATAATAAATAACATTAAGTATATGATATATGTTAGTCATGGATTCTCAAGAGGCTTGGAAATAGGTATTTTTATTTCAAATTATAATATCTGTTGTACTGATGATACATTTGAGGTACAGAGAAGTCAAATAGTTTCTCTACAGTTCTTCAGCTAATAAGTAGCAGAACTTGGCTCTTGCATTCTAGATTACAGATTTTTAGGATTTTTCCAGATGGATTAACTCCTTTGCAAATGCCGTCATGTTTCTTTTATAAATTGTCACAGTGCATTTTAATTGTAGAACAATAGAATTTAATGATTTATTATAATTACCCTAGACAGTGGCCTTGTGTTAGGGTGTTTAGGTGATTAATAATGTTTGTTGTAAAGTACTTGACATAATAAAGTGGGATAAAGTAATGAAGACAAGCTTGGTGTCTGGACTCTTACTCCACTGAGTGACCAAAATGATCTTAGATTCTGCAAGCCTCAGTTTCTTCTAAATCAATCAGTAATAGTGATTGAATGAAATAATATATAGAAAGGACTTAGCAAAAGTCCTGGTTCATGGTAAAGTCTTTATTATTTTTGAGCTCCTCATAAGTGCACACTCAGCTTACATTACAAGCTGTTATCTACTCCTTCTTTTAAGACCCAAATATTTGAACTAAATTAGATACATCAAACATTCATATTCTTCAAATTCAAATTATTCCTTTAATCACACCAAGTTTGTTTACTTATCATTTGCAGCTTCCTGAAGCCAAATGTGAATCACTGGTTGAGTTATAAAAAATAAGTTGAGGAAGCTTCTGAGAATTGCCAGTCAACTGGAATATTTAGTGGATAATATAACCTTTTTTTTTTTTTTTTTTTTTTTTTTTTTTTTTTTTTTTTTGCGGTGGATTCTCGCTCTGTCATCCAGGCTGGAGTGCAGTGGCGCAATCTCAGCTCACTGCAACCTCCCCCTCCTGGGTTCATGCCATTCTCCTGCCTCAGCTTCCCGAGTAGCTGGGATTACAGGTGCCTGCCACTATACCTGTCTAATTTTGGCATTTTTAGTAGAAATGGGGTTTCATCATGCTGGCCGGGGTGATCTCGAACTCTCACCTCAGGCGATTTGCCCGCCTCGGCCTCCCAAAGTGCTGGGAATACAGGCATGAGCCACCGCACCTGGCCGACCTTGCACATTTTTAAGGATTTGGAATATTCTACTGAAGGAGACTCAACTCTATTATTCTAAATCCGAATAGGTGTTTATAGTTTTCTCTGTCCTTTATGTAGATATTTTTTGTACCCAGATATAAGAATTACAACCTAAAAAGTGTAAAGAGTCCTCTTAAAAATTTTTTTGTCACATGAAACTCATTGTGTAAGGCAGAAATTTGAAGCATTCCGTGTTATATGTAATTCTGTACATATACATTTCTATGTCTCAATGACTACTTTCCACTCCAATGTGGCCAGCCATAACATAATTGACCATTTTATTAATTACGTTTCAAAAACTACCAGCGGGTTGAAAATATTTCATTAAGGGTGTTTTATTATTTTAAAATAATTTAAGATGACTATAATATGGTAACTTAAAAAAATTCCCTGAGAACAACTGCAGATACTGGTAAAACTAACTCCCTATTTTTATTTTATTTGTTCTAAGTAAGGTAAAGAACTTGAAAAACTACCATGTTAATAGTCATATTTTGGCAGGTCAGCTTTGTTTCTGGAATAAAGTAGTTGTTTCATTTACTCTTAGATTCGAAATAAGATGATTGATGGGGAAAGTGGAGAAAAAACATTCAGAACTCTGGTTAAATCTCAAGATGAGGTAAGAATTGATTCTAGCTTATTCTTAAATAAAAATTATATCAAGAATAATTGATATTAGTAATTTGTCCTTTTTTTCTATTAATCCACTACTTATAAAACAGGGATATCTCTAGGAAACAGTTTTTCTTTTTAAAGCACTTCTTAGCTGAAGGGATATTTTCTCTAAGATATATTTTTAACTCTCTTTTTCTTTTTATAAAATACTATTGCTTTAGGTTTCTTGATGTTTTCTTATACATTAACAGTATATTCTTGAAATTTTATTTTACATACATATTTTATGAGAAATAGAATACACAATATAATTTTGCCATATTGTTTTACACTATGCCAATGTTGCAAAATTGAAGTTAATATTTAATAGCTATGTTTTATATGATTTGTCTTTTTATTCTAATTATTGAGTTCCATATATTATTTTTATTTTTAGCTTTTTGTTTACTTGTTTCTGGCTTGATTTATCTTCTTTTACTAGTTACACACTTTAAAATTTCCCAGCACTTACATCTGAAATTAAATCCTGTGACAACACAACTACCCCCACGAATAATTGGTTTATGTCTATTATCATATTGGAGTATATCTATTATCAGTCAGAGGAGTATGTCTATTAGTCAGATGTGGTGTACATACAGACATTTATACATTTGAGTATTTGAAAAATGTAAGTCTCAGAAGCGTTTGAGCCTGGAAATTTAACTTAAGATTTTATGTATAACCTATATCCTTTTCCTCACAATCTCATCCTTTTTAGATGGATTACATTTCTCCAAAATTCCTCATCAGATCCTTCCCTAGGTGGAAGGTGAGCTAGGATCTGAATATGATCCTTCATTAGCACATGGCCGTTCTCATTTTAATATCATTATGAGTCCCTATTACAGAATGCAAAGGGAGGTATATTTACCTTTCAGTCTTTGTTGAAACTTCAACTCTATTTGCTTAGACTTTTTGCACATTCTTTTCTCAGATTACAAAGTAATTTTCTGTTAACTCCCATTGATATTTTTCGTCCTTCAATTTATTGCAAATTACTTTTTTTGACAAATATTCACCTAAAGACTATGTTTTCCTGTCTTAGAATTTTAAAATGTCTCTGATGAACACACTATTGTAAATAGATATAACTGTTAATTTTCAATTACTACGTTGCCTTGTACTCCTGATTTCTATGTATATTGGTATTTCAAGAAAAGTTATTATTTATTCTATGAATGACTATAATTTTTATCACTATTCACTATTTTATAGATAATTACACCACTGTGCATACATATTATTCTAATTTTAAGGTGATATCTTTCAAAAGCTCTATCTATATGGTCTATGTAAGGGGTTTGGCAGAGATATTTAGGATGTGATAGTAACCTTCACATTATAGTGTTATTCGGGTTAGCCAAAGTAACTGAATTCCACAGGCTTAGGTTAGCTATTAACTTTGAAGTTCATTTTTGTGATTGTTGTAGGAATTATATAACCTTTCTTGTACCATTTTCCGTATTGATGAGCTAGGAATCTCCAGTGTTGTCACATTTCACAATGTTTGGCATAATGAGTTGCAAGTAATTTGAAATTCCTCACCTAGGAAATTTTTCCCACAGAACCTCTATTTACACCTGATTTATTGAATATTTTTCACTACAATCTGTCTGAAATTAATTTGTAAACATTTTTTTCATGGTCATGTCTTTCATGAGTCTTACTATTCTATAAAAATTGTAAGTGTATAGAATAAATGAGAAGTTACATGAATCATGTTTAATGCACATATGCTAACCCTTATGATATTGTATTTTTATGGATTTTAGTATTACTACTGAAATAAGTTTAAAATAGAATTAGAACTTTTCAACTTAATTTATGCCCAAGTGAATCTGGTTTGTTGGAATCTGAAAATAGTTTGTATTTATTATGCATACTCCATCAACAGTCCTTTGTTTATAACTATATGCTTGGGCTAAAACTAGAATTCATTTGTACTATTTCATGCAGAAGATTTACTGAAAGATGGTAGAGTTTAGTAAGGATAAACTTACTGAATAATGACTTTTTTAAGAAGCTAATCTGAGAATATTTCCAAACTTCAAAAACAGTTGAAAAATAGATTTCTTGACTAAAAAATTAGATAGTAGTAATGTTTAAAATTGTCCATTTATTTTATTACAAATTGAAGACTGAACAAGATTATAATTTCTGCTACTGATATTGAAAAAACTTACATTTTTATTTCTCTGCTCTGATACTGTTTTCTGATACTGTATTTTATTTATAACTTGCAGACCAACACTTGCTTGCCCTGTTTTTTTATGAGTATATGAGTAGTAACAAATATATAAGCATTGTTTCTTCTAATTCTTTTAAGAATATTGCTAGTCCAAAGCCCTCTTCACAACCCTGTTCCCCCCTCCATCTGCCACACATACACCCCACACATGCTCACACACAAACACGTACACATACATTGTGTAGTTGTCACAAACATGAATTTGGCATTATATATTTTGCCAACTTAAGCACCTTACCTCCTCTTTAACACTTATTTCTTCATCAATAAATTGCAGGATATGAAAGTATATACTCCAGGGGTTGGACTAAGTGACAGAACGACAGGTGCTTAGCATAGTGCTTGATACCAAGAAATACTTCAATACATGTTACTGTTTTGGTGAGAATGATGAAACTCAAAAATAACTAAGCAAATTAAAAATTATACATGTGCCAGCGGCCGAGAGCGGTGGCTCACTCCTGTAATCCTAGCACTTTGGGAGGCCGAGGCGGGTGGATCACGAGGTCAGGAGATCGAGACCATCCTGGCTAACACAGTGAAACCCCGTCTCTACTAAAAATACAAAAAAGAAAAAAAAAAAAAATTAGCCGGGCATGGCGGCAGGTGCCTGTAGTCCCAGCTACTGGGGAGGCTGAGGCAGGAGAATAGCATGAACCCGGGAGGCAGAGCTTGCAGTGAGCCAAGATCACACCGCTGCACTCCAGCCTGGGTGACAGAGCGAGACTCCGTCTGAAAAAAAAAAAATTATACATGTGCCATCGCAATACCCAATGGAAGACATAATGTATAAAAGATATAGCCATGCATGAACTTCCATAGCTCTGTATTTCCCTGGTGGATTTAGGTGTTGTCCTAACCTTCAGTGATACTGAGTAGCCTCTTATGATACCACAATAATGCTATAATAGTGGCTTCATAAAAACAGTCATATGCTGATCATACACTTGGATCTAGACACACTGCATTAATGTCCTGATATTGCCTATTACTCTTAACATACTTTAGTATGGACATATCCGAGCCTTGTCTAAATACTTCATAGTCCTGTTTCATTATTAAAATTTGTTTTTCAGGAAATACTGTTTTCAATGTTTTAAAGATAATAATTTGGCATAAGATTTTCCGCTTATATTTATTTCTGTCAAAAATTTTGCTAGACACACACAGAAAATAAATAAATGTAGAATAAAATAGATCATACCTTTGTAAAGATGAGTATTAAATGACTACAAAATTTATGAGTAAATTCTACGGCTTTACTTTTCGTATATATTCATACAAAATGTAAGGTGATAATAACCACGTCAAACTTCTTTCTAGAGATATATTGACAAAGGAAACAGGACATACACATGGACACCTGTCAATGGCACAGATTACAGGTAATTAACTATATTTTATGTGTATTTTGTATTCCAATGGATTAAGTCTGCATTTTCACAAGTGAATTTTCATGTGATTTTCACTAGAAAAGTTCCCAACATGAAGACACACTAAACTTATAGACTAATTTTTAAAATGGAAAAGATGGAAAAACTCTAGTAATATAAAATTTAGAAATGAAAATGTATGTGATATAAATATATATATTTTGTATTTTTACATGAGGAATGTTGACAAATACCCATAGTAATATGTAGGGTTCACTTTCACTGACTTCCTCTTTTAGTTGTTGTTTAGTTTACGTTATGTACATTTGAGTTGAAAACTAACTAAAATATAAAGCTTGTCTCATCATTGTAGTATCTGATACAAAATGTTTACCTCCATGAGTATCAGTAATTTACCTCCATGAGTATCAGTTCTATAATATTCTGATTCCTCCCATTGGCTGGGCTTCAGAAAGTTGGACAGCTTAAAACCTAGTCATCTTTTGGTAATTCCCCATTCTTCAACACTTGCTCAACACTTCCTTCACTTTCTTGCTCTAACTCTCCTCTGAGCTCACTGCTTCCTCTGAGGTCTTCAGAATACTGAGGGTGATATGAGTGTGTCCTCATTACTCATTCTGGTTTTTTTTTTCTTTCTAAAATTCCCATCTTTGAATCTCGTGCCACCAAACCACACCACCTGCTATTCCTCCTCCTTAACAGTCGTGTCCCTCTGATTCCTGTAAAGATTTCAGCTCCTGGCTCATTGTCACTCTCTCCTACCTTCACATAGTTCACTGTTTTTCAAATGATGCCATACCCACACTGGTGTAAAGAAAAATAAAAATTATTTAATAAAATGAACTTCAAAAGAAGAAAACATAAGCTCAAAATTTTTACTATTATATTTCACAGACATAAAATTAGTCTGTTACATTGCTATAAAATTTTCTAAATACTTCCTCCCAATTTCAGTATTTTGCTATCATGGGCTGGTAATAGTCCATGTGCAAATTGGCTAGGTCCATGGAAAACACTTTAAGTAGCATTGACATGGATGATGTTTCTAATACTTGGGCTCTCTAACTTTTGGCCTCCTCTCCCTTAATGATCTTGTCACCCCACTACCTTAGCCACTGACTCCAAAATCATATTCTGCAGCTCTTACAGTGTCAAGTCTGCAATGCCTTCATAGTCTTTACATGAGAATTTTTCATCCAACTCAGGTTACCACATTTTAGCTTTCCATCCTCTCCTGCTAGTAGCCCAACTGCAGTAATCCTTGACTCAAGACATGAAGTCCATCAATCCCTTCTCCCTTTTTTCTGTCTTGCCTTCTTTGTGTCCTTGTGCCCTTCTTTATTTAGCAGAAATTTCTTGGGTCTTTCACTGTCTTGTGCACACCACCAACTCCTTTCATCATAGTTGAGTTTGGCATACAGCAATTTGGCAAAATACCAGTCCTGGTTAAATTCAAATTATTAGCCACACCACACTGCACCCATACAGCTAAAAGTGACTGAAGTAAAATACTAACTAGCGGATATATCACCTAAAATTCATGACCTCTAACCTCAAGTGGGCCTTAGTGGTGGCTGGCAGTCTCCATAATCCTGTAATTTTAGGACACTCGTAGATGACTCTTGATCACTTCAGTCTCCAAACCTGTAATACTGTCGCATCATTTTCACTCAGGTGATGAATTTGCTTTCCATTTCACAGAGAAAAATAGAAGTGGTCAGAAAGAACTCCCACTATTAGAGTACATAACTACTTGCATCTGTATCTCCATCTTCTATCGTTATTTCTGTTCTCAACACAATCACAAGAAGAATCTTAATCCTTGAGTAGACTGTTTCATTTCTCTACTCAACTCCCACCAGTAAATTTGCTATCTCATTCAGTCTGACACCCGAAGTCTGGCATGTCCATCAGTGGCATAAACCATTTGACCTCACTCACCATCAGCCTTGTGAATTTATCTTCCAGATTCTCCA
Source organism: Pongo abelii (assembly GCF_028885655.2). Lineage (NCBI taxonomy): Eukaryota > Metazoa > Chordata > Mammalia > Primates > Hominidae > Pongo > Pongo abelii. Next base: position 94,544,510 of record NC_071991.2, read on the forward strand.
CTGAAAAGTCCCTGGTTAAGCCATGCTGTCCTTTTTGCCACACAACATAAACACTGGCACCCATCTGCCTCAGAACTTTTGTATATGAAATTACTTCTGCCTGGAATTACTTTCCCGAACAGTCACATGCTCATTCTCTCATCTTCCCATCTTTACTTACTTTTCATCTCTTCAGAAAGGCCTTATCCAACGATCCTATTTAAAATGTATAATGCTTCACCAAACTCTATCTCCCTCTTCCACTTCATATTCTCCATAACCCTTATTGACATTTAACATCATGCACACACACATACGAAGCATATATAGAGAAACTTATTTCTACTGATTATCATCTGTTCTCTCACTAGTAAGTTCCAAGAGGGCAGGGATTGTTCCCTGCTTTATTTACTTCTGAATCATCAACTTGTATGACAGTGGCACATAGTTGGCACTCTACAAATATTTATAGAATTGAAGAATTTCAATTTGGAGAAATGGAAGAATTTTCCAACTGAAGAAATTTTCAATCTGTCTCATCCTTTCAAATTCATATAGTGGCGTACAGAACTTCCATTGCAATATTTAAGTACGGAAGTCTCTTTAACTACATATTAATATACAATTAATATGTAGGCTGTGGTGGACTCAACTATTTCTCTCCTAATAAAAATCAAACCAACTCCCTGGAACATACACATAAGCTTTTACGGGAGCCTATGTTATTATCATAGGAACCTGTCTCCTTTAGTATTCCTAGGATTGCATGTAGAATAGACAGAAGAGGAGAGCATATTGCAAAACACCAGAATGACTGTTTTAATTATTTTACTTTTTCTATCAAATGATTCCTATCTCTAATTTCTAGGCATTTCTTTATACATGCACAATCCTTATGTGTATACACAAGTTATTATTTTTCCTCCCTCTTCCTTATTGCCACCTTTCAATTTTTGGATTAACTTGTCAAAAGGTGCAAAAAGAGAGGAAATCTTGAAGATCTGTCTCTTGAGAGATGATTTTATGATAAAACAAAGTATCAGGGCATCGTATGAGAATGCATTCTGTGCCTTTGTTGCTTAGATGAACAAATTCTGAGGAAAACTGGGTTCTTTTGACCCTTACAATGTGATAGTTGGCTCTCCTACAGTTATAAGAACACATTTGGGGTGTTTTATGTGTCTCACGAATGGCCTCTATGCTCAGCCTCTTTTCCTCATGCACCCAGTGGTAATACACAGTGTGGGCAGGTGAATGTTCTTTTCTCAAGTTCATGTCACTCTTTGTTGACAAAAATTTCGTCTCCTTCCATTTTCATCATCAAGTTTAATTTGAACTTCCAAGTCTGATAGTCCCTTCACACATTTCTAGCCCAATGTATCTGTCCTGTCATTTCTGCCACTTCCATCACCATACATATCACTGTTCTCTGACAAGGCCCCAACTTTCCCACCTTTGCATGTTCCCTCACACATTCGCTTTCCAAGTCTCCAGCTTTGGGCCAGATTAAATCTATTTCCATTGGAAATACTTTTCTGAATCACTGTACAAATTCACAAACAGCAATTTAGAACAAAATATGACGTCTAAGTTGAAGGAAAAAAGCATGATATGTTTTTATTTCATGAATGAGATACAAAATTTTCATCTGGTGATTTCTCTCTCCTTAAGTCTTGATCCAAGTACCATATTTTGAAATGTAATAAATTATTTAATAGGATGCTTTCTCTTTTTTTAGAGAATAATTTACTTTTATGGAGATAAATGAGTTGAAAAGTGTGTTACAGTCCACCTAACTCAGTTAACCATGTTTCTGTCAGTCAAAAAACACTGCCTGGGCTATACTATTCATCTGGTGGCCACTTGCTTTATTAAACTTTAATCTCTAGAAGGAAATAAAGCAGTCTTGGTCTATCAGTTTTATATGGACAGAGACAGCAAACATTGTATATGACAGCACCATTGACTAGGAATGTTGATAAAGATCTTATCTGACTATATGTTGAAAAATTAACTTGGCTTGAGATGAACATAATTAAATTAAGTATAGCTATGTTTTTCTATAGAATGGACTGTATCTATTAATAACAACCAAAGACTTACAGGCCAACAAAATGCATAGTAGATATGCCAATTTTAAAACTTCTATTTTCTTCCTCATGGGTTTCCACACTATATTTATGGTATATTAGATGTATCCCAAGCTTATACAGTGACACTTTAGCAGTTGCATGATATGATGTTATCGGTTTTAATTAGAAGTTTCTCTTAGCAATAAATGCTGATGGGGCAATAAAAATGTCCTAATTTCCCTTGAGAAGAATTTGTGGGAGGCAATCTTCAGTGCTCAGTAATTCTGCTGTACATTTTGTAAATGGCAAGTGAATCATGAAAGGTCATCTTGCTGTCAGAGTGATTGCACTGCTTATTTTAATTTTAATCTCTGCCTCCACTTAAAGGAGGTTACCTATAAAATGAATATAGAAATTTTCATTAAATCTACATAACATTTTATTTCCCTGACCTTTTCCCATAAGGAAAGTCTATGAATTACTTAATGAAAGAGAAAGATTTGGGAATTGGAGGTAACAAGCATCCATTCATTTTGCTATCTTTATCGTGTAATTAAATTTTAGCAAATAAACCCTTGCTTTTTTTTCCTTTTCATAGAGTGAAATTTTTAATATTTATAGTCATAAGAATGAAATTTTGAAATTTTATGTTTTTGCCTATTCTATATTGTCCATAAAAATATATAATGACGTTAGGATATCCACTCCCAAAACTGGGGCTACATGAGGCTTAAGTGATTCAGAAGATCTACAAATCCCTAAATCTATAAGTTGAAATTATTAAAAATTAATTAATTAAAGATCTGCACATGCCTGGAAATACTCAAAAGCATAGATATGCACACCTTTTCCTCCACATTACTAAAATTTCAGCTAGCTATTAAAAGTGGATGCTGAAGGTGACCAAGTGGGTTACATTAAACAAGTATTGCTTTTGGAAAGTACTTAGATTGGGCATTTTAGAGGTAAACCACCGTTCACAAGTTTTCTTCTATATTCAAAGCATAGCAAAGATCATGTGGCTCCATAGCACATGTGGATATGGAAAAGTTATGCCCTACATTTGAGTATTAGCGTGAGAGTAGGAGAATTACACATATGCAGTTGTGTTACTGGAAAGTGCATATAATTCTGAAATCCTTTAACAATTCTAATGTGTTTTATTATTTTATTTTATTAATTGGCAATTTCAAAATAAGTAAGATTACCTGCCTAACAGCTTTTTATTTTGGGCAGTCATTAAGGCAAGTTTTGATGGCCGGCTTGTCTGACATTCTTCGTGTCTGAAACATTCTGAATTTGGCCTAAGATTTTCACTGGAACTCTCCTCTGATTTGGACATCTACTGTAAGACTAGAGTAGCGCCATGGCTCTTGTTAACTACCAAACTCAAGATACGTTTCCTGTTACACCTAATAACAATCTTCCAAATAATGTGGAATAGTCACAGTAAATAAACTTGAAATAAATACTATGACTTAGTTTTACTATTGGGTATAAACTAATGAGCTGAGCAGACAATTTCTATTAGTGCAGTAAAGGAATCTGAATTTGCCTAAGAGTAGACTAGTACTAGAGAACTTGCCCAAGGATTAGAGTTTTAAAATAGTGGGTATTTAATCCCTCAAAAGAATATATTTTAGATGACTTTAATGCGTTGTTCAATAGTAATGATAATGGCCAGGTGTGGTGGCTCATGCCTGTAACCCCAGCACTTTGGGAGTCTGAGGCAGGCAGATTGCCCGGGCAACATAGTGTAAACCCCATTTCTACTAAAATACAAACATTACCTGGGCGTGGTGGCATGTGCCTATGGTCCCAGCTACTTCAGGGGCTGAGGTGGGAGGATCGATTGAGCCCAGGGGATTTAGGCTGCGATGAGCCATGATCAAAACCACTGCACTCCAGCCTGGGGGATAGAGTGAGACCTTGTCTCCAAAAAAAAAAAAAGGTAGTGATAATAGTAACTCTTCCATTTGTATTTTAATAGTGTCCATTTTATACAAAGCACTTTAACATTATATATAATACGTTAAGGAAGTGTGTCCAAATGGTATTATATATTTACTTTGTTTAATCATACCCCTAATGTTCTTCAATTTTTTGTTGAAATTCAAAGTACTTTAATATAATCTTCTGGAAACATAGTAGGGGGCCATGACACTCCTTCCTTGGCTAATTTATGGGTTCATTCAGGAGCTTATTTTCCACTTGTCTCTTCTGATTCCCTGCAATGTAGAGAGCTAGATGACTCTGGATGGCAAGACTGAAATTAAGTACTGTATTTGCTGAATGCATTTTCTTGTCAAAGTAATATGTCTTTTCCTTCCCATGAGGAAGATCTTTCGATTTTCCCATGAACTTGATGTGTCTTTTTTTTTAAGTTATGTTTCATTTTTGTTTGTTTGTGTTTATGCTTCTCTTGTTTCTATTGCAGTTTGGCCTTGGTATTACCAACCTACAGTTTTTACTATATAAAAGCCAAACTAGAAGAGACAATAACTCAGGCCAGATGTAAGTACTGTGAAAGTGACTTCAGGGTCCATTTGTTATCTCCTAGTATCAGATGTTTAAATACGTCTAGATTTTGGAATACCCAAGGCTTATGAAATATTTTAGTAGGTGTTACTACCAAATCTACAGCAATGATTCTAACCCATTCCAAACATGCAAGGAACAAGAAATATTCTACATGGATAGAATATGAGCAGGTACTCCAGTCTCACTGGCAGTCCCCACCGCCCTTCCCTGCCTTGCTATGTGCTCATAGAATCATTGCAATGCTGTGTCCTGTTGCTGTCGTATTAAGGGTCTGCTAGCTGGAGCAAAATGTTTCACATGCTATTTATCAACATAGTCTCTAATCTCATGGCACTGTGCTAGTAAAGCTTTTCCTTTTCTTTCCTTTTATTTGTTTCTGGTTATTCATTTATTTATTTATTTATTTATTTTGCATTTGGCCAGAATAATATTGTGCTTCACTTCTACTTCTACTTTGAATAAATTAAATTGCACTGGCCTTTGGCTTGGTTTGGCAATTAACTTTCTTTTCATAATCCAAATTAATGTCTCAGTAATGCAAATGGATTAATTTTTTTAAGCCTCATTTGGAATGTAGAGTAATTAATACTAGTGCATACTTCAAGTTATTGTTTATTTTGTTTTGGGTGACTAGATTTTGTAAAGTAAAATGACCATCATATCCTTTGCACACTGCCGATTATTGCTAACAACCTTAAATTTTTCTGTGAGGATGAAGTAAAAAACAAAACAATACCAAAAATATACATATATATTTTACATCTGATCTTAAAGTAAGCTACAGTTTCTTTCATTTCTGTCAGTTCTTTTTTGCCCTCAGCAGGCCTGGTGTTCATAGTGCATTATACGTAGTACATTTATATTTCCACTTTCACTTGATAGATAGATATGATGGTCTTTTCACAGCCAGCAATTCTGCATGAGCTAGTTCTTCAATTGATAAATGAGGGGATAACTCGTGAGTCTTTGATTAGTAAATGCTTATGTTTATAGCCTGACGTCATTGGTATTACACCTGCATTAATCACTTTGCAAAACAGACCCTTGAAATAACCACAGTACAGAGAGGGTAATCTAGTTATAATTGACAGGACATACTATCCAGTCTTCAAAATATGTCTTTTTTTTCCCCAGACTACAGCTATACATAAATGAACCTTTGATCTATGCACAATATTTTTATTCAAGAAAGTCATTGAATAAAATATTGTTTGTGACCCCCTTTGCTTTACCCTCTTTTTTTTTTTGTTTCCCTGCTTTCTCTTTCTGATGGATTTTCACAGCAAAAAAGGGCAAAATGAAGGGCAAGTATTTTCTTGTTGCTCAATTTCTTTCTGTTTAGTACACTTGACATTTCCACTGATATTTTCCTTTCTATTGGATATTATCCTCTGTGCTTCTCATTTGCTAAATTTTCCTTCATGATCACTCAAAACTTAGCAGCAAAAAAATGGTAGAAAGAATATGCTGTGTTTTCATATGCAAGCTGGTTCACATTCAAGTTTTTTTCTTGGACTTAAGAAGTTTTGTTTTGTATCCTTCCACTTACTAATTCATACCTAATATGAGGAATGTTATTAACTCACTAAAGGCATTAATGAGTTTTTTTAACATCGTTTTCTGTATCATAATATTGGTAAACTGTTTATATAAATAATTGGTCTTTAAAATACCTCTGGTATAACATTCATATCAATCACTTTTTAAAGGATATTCGGTTATAGTAGGGTTATATCAGAAAATTATAGACATAGCATTTTCTTTGAAATAACTGTGGGGATCCATGTTATGAAGTTAATCCGTGTTATAATTTTATTATATTGGGAAGCATTGAGGACATTTATATTCATTGACATGTTTCAATTTAGGATGTAAGTACTCTACTTTCAGTTTTTCTTATTAGGTAATCTTTCTCATGCCTTCTTATTGTTATAGAATCTCTGGATATATACTCTGAATTACCTATCTAATCCTGTAACATTATCTTTGCAGATTCAGAAACCCTGAAGCCAGATAATTTTGAAGAATCTGGCTATACATTCATAGCACCAAGGTTGGTTTTGTTGTGTTGTTGATATATCTTCTATCAGTAGCTAGGCCTTCAACAATAGTTCAGAATTGAGTCAAGATTGCTCTGGGTTAGTTCCATATCACATTATGAAATCAAAGGAAATAATTACTTTAAAACTGAAACAAAATCTTATTTATTCATTTCTTTACTCATTCAAATATGAGAGGCCGAGGCTGGTGGATCACAAGGTCAAAAGATCAAGACCATCTGGCCAACATAGTGAAACCCCGTCTCCATTGAAAATACAAAAATTAGCTGGGCATGGTGGCACACACCTGTAGTCCCAGCTACTTGGGAGGCTGAGGCAGGAGAATCACTTGAACCCAGGAGGCGGAGGTTGCAGTGAGCCGAGATCGTGCCACTGCACTCTTGCCTCGTGACAGAGTGAGACTCCATCTCAAAAACAAAAGAAAGCAATTACTATGTGCTAAGCAATGTAGACTCTGGGACACAATGGGAGTAAGGTGGACATAGGCTTTGCTCTTGTAAAACAAACAGTGCATCCAACAATAATAGAAAATTGTGTATTTGTACCTGTGAATATATATATATATATACACACACATATGTACACATATATACACATATATGTACCAATATTTATGTGTATCTATACACGTAGGGGTAGAATGAACATAATAATGGATTTTTTTAATGGTCTAATTCAACTTTCTGGGAGAACATATTTACAGTAGCATTGCTTTGCATAGTTTTTTAGATGCACCTCATTTCCTCCTACCCAATTTTATTTATCTCTCATATAATCTCCCTTCTTTATCACACATGTACATCTTTTTCCCCATCTCAGTTTTCTTGTAATTATTCGAAACTATTCAATAATCCAAGGGTGTTCTTTATTCTTCTTTCTTTCCTCAGTTTCTGACTCCTACTCCATGACAGACACATATAATATTCAAATAGAATTCCTACCAATCTGGGCCAAATTATTGGGAACAATTTACATAGAAGCTTGGATTGTTAATTTTTCACTTTTCTCAAATTATTCCAAAAACCCAAAGATGCATATAAATTGTTCTGAGTTACCCTTTAATTCCTGCAAAGGATATTTCTGAATTGTTTCTACTTTAATATAAGGAATATGGGTTTTTTGAGAAATCTCTGTTAACAAAGGATATTCTTGGCTTTTTGAATGCCCATATCCTTGAGAAGTTTCTCTTGCTTGAATTTCCTTTAGTGTGTGACACTGTTGATCACGCTGTCCTTTGACAGTGTGCTTTTTCTTGCTTGATGACACACTATTCTGATTTTCTTATTCCCTCTCTGGCTGCATATTCACTGTCTCTTTCATGAGTTTCATTTCTTCTGCTGATCACTCATGAGAAGGCTGCAAAGGATGCTAGTCTAGGCTGCTTTTTTACCTGAGACTGCATTCAGACCACAAGCCACCCATGTGTTCCCTGCCTACAGGTGAGGTTCATAACTCCCAAATCTATATGATGGCCATAAATATCTGGAGACAAAGACATATGTGTTTCATTGATATTATATTATATTATTTAATCCTATATTGTATCTATTTCCAGACTTTACATATTTCAGTATGAGACACATCTCATGGAAACCAGACAAGAATATCTCTTCAACGTGCTTCAGATTTAGCATCTTATAAATAATTGTTTCCTTTGGAAAGTTCTACCTGTGTTGCCTCAGAGGAGAAAATGCCATCCTCCCAAATGAGCAATCTTGAAACCTGTTAGTTGTCCTTCTCTGCTTCCTTTCTCTTGTATCTCACTTCTAATCAATCACCAGTCTTGCCAGTTCTGTCTTATGAGTATCAAGTGTATCTGTCAATCTCAGCTGCCTCTGCCCTAATCCAGGCCACTGCCTTTTCTCACCTAAACTACTACATTTGCCTCTTACTTGATCTCCCTACTTTCATATTTACCCCGTATTTCTTAATGCTGTCTCTGTTCTGTAACCAGAGAGAGTTTCTAAAATGTGAAAAAAATCATATTTCTCATCTGCTAAATACAAGCCAGTGATTCTATATTGTCTTTATGATTATCTGTGCTTTATATTATAGCTTCCAAATGCTCTTCCACCATGTCCTGGTGTACCAATGTGGTCCCCCACACTCTAAACTAGGGACCATCAAACTACATTCTGTAGATCAGCTATCAATTTTAAACATAAACTTTCGTTGGAGCACAGTGATGCTTATTTGTTTCTGGAATGTCTTTGGCTGCTTCCTCTACAAAGACAGGGTTGAGTAGTCGTGTCATAGACTTTATGGGCCACAAAAGCCTAAATCACTTGCTACGTGGCCCTGTCAGGGAAAGTTTCCCTACCCCTACTCTAAATTTCAGTCATACTAACTTCTTTCAGTTCCTAAACGCACTGTTTCTTTTTTCTTTTTTTTCTTTCTTTTTTTTGCTTGTTTTTGGTTTTACCTTCTTTCTTCCACTAATTCTCTTTTCCCTTTTGGACTACACACACATACATATGCATCCCGCGCCCTCTGAAATCCCAACTTAAAAGTTCCTCGATGTGGGGATTTCTTTCCTTTCTTCACTGGTATATGCATGCTTCCTGACTGCTTCATAGTATTCTCTATTTCTCTTGGGGAGCACCGGCCACATTTTATTTACTTTCCTCAACAGACCATGACTGTGTCTATTTGACTTAACATTCAATACCCAATATTGAATCCATTGCTGGCACACAGTAGGTGCTGAATAAATGCTTGGTGACTGGAGAATCTGTAAATATATAAAGAATATTCTTAAAAATTGTATCACTAATAATACCTGCAATCTTATTAGTAGTTTTTGGACACAAGTCACTTTAATTAATTTCAAGTTACTTTGAATTACTGAGAGCAACTTTAACCCACTTTAACTAGAAAGAGTCACTTTAATTAATTTCAAGTTACTTTGAAATACTGAGAGCAACTTTAACCCACTTTAACTAGAAAGAATTTTCTCAGTATTAGGGAGAACATTAGCTAGGAAAACAACAACAACAACAACAACAACAAAAAACAGGGTCCCACAGAATATTAACATAGCAAAAAATTTAGGAAGAGATTGAAATTAGGCCTGCTATGTTGGCAAGACTCTCCATCTCAGGTCTGTGTTGTTCTCTACAGTTTCTTCCCTTGTCTCTCCCAGTTATTAAGTAGCAGATTACGCATGTTGGCTTTCTCAGCTTCACTATAAGACAAGGTGGAAACTAGGGTAAAATCCAGATACATAGAGAAAGGATAGATATATCTCTCAATTCTAATTCCTAATTCATTGGCAATGGATTTTGCTTAATCCAGCAGGTATTAGTGTATGAACCATTTCTGTAGTCAATGTCACATTTCACATTTTTTTTTTTTTACAATTCAAAGTTTTAAAATATATGTACATGTATGTACAACTATCACTAGAGTTTATTTTAGAACATTTTCATCATCATAAAGAGAAACTCTGTAACCTTAAATGTTACCTACCCATCCTTCCCCCAACCCTCCCCAGACCCAAACAACCACTAATCTATTTTCTGTCTCTTATGGCTATGTGCTTGTTCTAGACACGTCGTATAAATGGAACAATACAATACATGACCATTTGCATCTGCCTTATGTCACGTAGTGTGATGTTTTCAAGGTTCATCCATGTTGTTGCACGTATCAGTACTTTTTTATAGCTGAATGATATCAATACAGCTGACTAGAAGACTGAAATTTCCTTATGTGTTTAGGGGAGGAGAAAGTACTTGAGAAGGGAGAGTATTTGGCTTGTGGGACAGGCCAATGAATGTCCACTTCAGTTAACCTATGTTAAGCCCTTTATGTGCTTGATTATAAATAAATAAATAAATAAATAAATATATATATATATATATATATGCACTGTTTTGAACAGTGTGTGTGTATATATATATGTATATATATACACTTTTTTTTAAAATTTTACTCTAAGTTCTGGGATACATGTGCACGACATGCAGGTTTGTTACATAGGTATACATGTACTGTAGTGGTTTCTGCACCTATCAACACATCATCTAGGTTTTAAGCCCCACATACATTAGAAATTTGTCCTGATGCTCTCCCTCCCCTTGCCCCCCAACAGGCCCCAGTGTGTGATGTTCCCCTCCCTGGTGTCCATGTGTTCTTATTGTTGGACTCCCACTTATGAGTGAGAACATGCGGTGTTCGTTTTTCTGTTCCTGTGTTAGTTTGCTGAGAATGATGGCTTCCAGCTTCATCCATGTCCCTGCAAAGGACATGAACTTATTATGGCTGCATAGTATTCCATGGTGAATTTGTGTTATATTTTCTTTACCCAGTCTATATCATTGATCGGCATTTGGGTTGGTTCCAAGTCTTTGCTGTTCTGAACCATGCTGCAATAAACATACATGTGCATGTGTCTTTATAGAATGATTTATAATCCTTTGGGTATATACCCAGTAATGGGATTGCTGGGCCAAATGGCATTTCTGGTTCTAGATCCTTGAGGAATCGCCACACTGTCTTCCACAATGGTTGAACCAATTTACACTCCCACCAACAGCGTAAAAGCATTCCTATTCCACCACATCCTCTCCAGCATCTGTTGTTTCCTGACTTTTCAATGATCGCCATTCTAACTGGCATGAGATGGTATCTCATTGTGGTTTTGATTTGCATTTCTCTAATGACCAGTGGTGATGAGCTTTTTTTCATATGTTTGTTGGCCGCATAAATATCTTATTTTGAGAACTGTCTGTTCATATCCTTTGCCCACTTTTTGATGGAGTTGTTTGTTTTTTTCTTGCATATTTAAGTTCTTTGTAGATTCTGGATATTAGCCTTTTGTCAGATGGATACATTGCAAAAATTGTCTCCCATTCTCTAGGTTGCCTGTTCACTCTGATGATAGTTTCTTTTGCTGTGCAGAAGCTCTTTAGTTTAATTACATACCATTTGTCAATTTTGGCTTTTGTTGCCATTGCTTTTGGTGTGTTAGTTATGAAGGCTTTGCCCATGCCTATGCCCTGAATGGTATTGTCTGGGTTTTCTTCTAGGGTTTTTATGGTTTTAGGTATTACATTTAAGTCTTTAATCCATTTGAGTTAATTTTTGTATAAGGTGTAGGGAAGGGGGTCCAGCTTCTGTTTTCTGCATGTGGCTAGCCAGTTTTCCCAACACCATTTATTAAATAGGGAATCTTTTCCCTATTGCTTGTTTCTATCAGGTTTGTCAAAGACCAAATGATTGTAGATGTGTGGCGTTATTTCTGAGACCTCTGTTCTGTTCCAGTGGTTTATATGTTTTTGTACCAGTACCATGCTGTTTTCGTTACTGTAGCCTTGTAATCCATCAGATAAACAGAACCAATGATAAAAACCACATGATTACCTCAATTGATGCAGAAAAGGCCTTCGACGAAATTCAGCACCCCTTCATGCTAAAAACTCATAATAAACTAGGTATTGATGGAACATATCTCAAAATAATAAGAGCTATTTGTGACAAACCCACAGCCAATATCATTCTGAATGGGCAAAAGCTGGAAGCATTCCCTTTGAAAAAGGCACAAGACAAGGATGCACTCTCTCACCACTCCTATTCAACATAGTATTAGAAGTTCTGGCCAGGGCAATCAGGCAAGAGAAAGAAATAAAGGGTATTCAAACAGGAAGAGACGAAGTCAAATTGTCTCTGTTTGCAGATGACATGATTGTATATTTAGAAAACCCCATTGTCTCTTCCCAAAATCTTCTTAAGCTGATAAGCAACTTCAGCAAAGTCTCAGAATAAAAAATCAATGTGCAAAAATCACAAGCATTCCTTTTTTTTTTTTTTTTTTTTTTTTTTTGAGATGGAGTCTCGCTTTTGTTTCTCAGGCTAGAGGGCAATGGCATGATCTCTGCTCACTGTAACCTCCACCTTCTAGGTTCAAGCGATTCACCTGCCTCAGCCTCCCAAGTAGCTGGGATTACAGATGCCCACCACCATGCCTGGCTAATTTTTTGTATTTTTAGTAGACGAGGTTTCGCTATCATGGCCAGGCTGGCCTCAAACTCTTGACCTTGTGATCTGCCTGCCTCAGCCTCCCAAAGTGCTGGGATTATGGGCGCGAGCCACTGCGCCCAGCCACAGGCATTCCTATACCCCTATAATAGACAAACAGAGAGCCAAATCATGAGTGAACTCCCATTCACAATTACTACAAAGAGAATAAAATACCTAGGAATACAACTTAAAAGGGATGTGTGTGAAGGAGCTCTTCAGGGAGAACTACAAACCACTGCTCAAAGAAATAAGAGAAGACAAAAACAAACGGAAAAACATTCCATGCTCATGGAGAGGAAGATCAATATCATGAAAATGGCCATACTGCCCAAAGTAATTTATAGATTCAATGCTATCCCCATCAAGCTACCATTGACTTTCTTCACAGAATTAGAAAAAACTAAATTTCATATGGAACCAAAAAAGAGCCCATATAGCCGAGACAATCCTAAGCAAAAAGAACAAAGCTAGAGGCATCACGCCACCTGATTTCAGAATTATAAATTTTATTGAAGTTTTCCCCTTGAGTGCATGTCTTTTAATATTATATGGGATAAAACTAGAAGTGCTGCTGCATCCCGGAGTAACTTGGATGTCTCAAAAAAATAAAGGACTTGCATGATTGTGTTAGGAAGTGAACAAGGTGCTTTCTGCATTTTTTTAATGTAACGTTACTTGAAAGAACAAATTACAGAACTATGGTTATTCAGATTTGGATGGCCAGCAGATATTTTCTCAAAAATAAATCAGATGACCTTTTGACTTCGAAGAAAACAACTAAGAGTATTTGCTGCCAATGACAGAAAGTGAGCTTTCCAACAAAAATTAGAATTTTGGGAAAGTTGTATACGCTACTATGTACATGATTCCTTCCCAATACTTATATACTTAGTTGAAGATAATAATGAGTGTAAATTTTCAATATTGTATAATGTGTCATTACTTGGAAGTTGTACACAACTCATTTTCTAAATAACCAGTTTATGATTTTACAAAATCACGGATGCTTAAAAGATTCATTTAAAGTGTAAGAAAGAATATGGAATTTTAATGTAACAGAAGACAAAAAAACTATTAATATTGTTTCAGATTCCATGTTACAACTACCCATCAATAAATTACAAATAAACAAGTTTGAGTATGTTATCAAAAACAGAACAGCTGCAATATCTGAAGAAAAACAAGCCTCTCATCTCTGTGAGGACAAATTTTCTCTATAGACCAAAACAAAATCTTGCAATTGATTGCAGAGACATACTTGTCTTCTCTTGTCAGGAATTAAAGATAATTTGCAAATATGTAAAACATTGCCACTTTTTAAAATCTTTTTTTAAATAATGGTAATATTTTATTAAAATATGTTAACATGTAATGAACTTTAAGATTTCTGGGTTTTTTTTACTGTCTAAATTTTTATTTTCAGACAATCATAGATTCACATGCAGTTGCAAGAAATAATACAGAGAACCTATATACCTTTTACTCAGTTTCCTCCAATGGCAACATCTTGTATAAGTTTAACACAGTATCACAACCAGGAAACTGACATAAACACAATCCACTGATGTTATCCAAATTTCACTAGCTTTATATCCACTCAGTTGTGTTTGTGTATGTATGTAACTCCAGGCAATTTTTTTTTTTTATTATTTTAAGTTCAGGGATACATGTGCAGAACATGCAGGTTTGCTACATTGGTATACATGTGCCATGGTGGTTTGCTGCACCTGTCAACTTGTCATCCAGGTTTTAAGCTCCGCATGCATTAGGTTTTTGTCCTAATGCTCTCCCTCCCCTTGCCCCCCATGCCCCAAGATTTCTGTTTTAATTGCTATATGAGACTCCTAAATCTAGGATATACAATGATAATAGTATAACTACACCAAAACCTAATGCTTATTGAGCACCTACTGTCCAAAGGCCAAATGTTTAATTCACATTGCCTATAATCACCACTTACGGGCAAAGTATTGGTCCGTTATAGAAATGAGGAAATGGAAGTTACAGGAAGCTCAACAGTTTGCAAAGTCTTATGGCTAATAAAAAAAAAAAATAGTGTTTTCACTACCTTTAATTACCCTGTAAGGTTTTGATTTCAATACCTAATATCTCAAAATGGTTTTTTTTTTCAGAGATTACTGCAATGACCTGAAAATATCAGATAATAACACTGAATTTCTTTTAAATTTCAATGAGTTTATTGATAGAAAAACTCCAAACAACCCATCATGTAAGTATGCATTAATTCAAAATGATTGCTTGAGTGTGGTTCTATTGGTTTATAGTATAGGATATGATAATCACATTACTTTATGTTGTGCTGGTTGTTTATTTACTTTATAACTTTTTAATAGTAAAATGTAACAATTTGATCCTTAACTTTGCAAACTAAAGAAATGTTATTTCATTATTTAGTTAAATCAAATTTTCAAAACAAGGTAATATATTCTTTCAAATGGTTAAACATAAATATGGCACGCTCATGTTAGCTCCTCTCAAATTTAGGAAATTTAATTTTGAATGATCTTTTGAAGATTTTTTTATAGCATTTTGCCTGGTAGAGGCAAACATACATTTTTATAAATTTATTTATATGCTTCAAATAATATAATGAGTTTTAATATGGGTAGAATAAAAACCGAAGTATAAAGATATATCACTTAATGATTTTCTTCCTTCCTGATATTGTTTTGATCACAAGTTAACTTTATGTCTTAAAAAATTATGCTTCTGTAATTTTTCATTTATGAGGTTAAATCAAATTAAAACAGACAGCAGAAAATTAGTAATTAGTTTTTAATCATTATATTTGTCTTTCAGGTAAATTTGCATCATTCATACTCTAAGCTTAATAGAAAATTATGGATTCTTGGCTTTTAAATCATTAAAAAATCTAAATCTTTTTTTCTCCTAAAAATATTTATTATAAAAGCACTACCAAAACAAATACCGTACAAATGGGAAATAAGAGGAAAACCAAATTCATGGCAAAATTTATCTTCATAAATAAAATTTGAAAAAAGAATAAGTACACATAATTGACTTTTTTGGTTCTCTCTCAAAGAGGAGTCTCTTTGTTCTCTCTCTCTCCCTCCCTCCTTTTCCTTCTCCTCTTCCCTTCTTTTTGTTTTGTTTTTCAATTATTTATCTTTCTATCGGAAAGGGTCAAAGCACTTTATCCGTTATCAAAAAGGCAAAGCCTTTCTTAAAGCTGCCTCTTAACTTCGATTTATTGCATATGAGAAGAAATAACTTCCTAGCTCCTTCACTTTAGCACAAGTTAGTTAGCGGCTTCAGTGAGCCACTCTGAAAACCTGTCATGGGAGCCAGAGTTTACATTGATCATGTCTTAACATGATGACTCCAAACCTTTCTACTCAGTGCGAGCTCACAGAGACTGAGCCAGTGCCTTCGAAATGTTATTTTATGTCATTGTTTATTTCCTGTTAATGAGTACTAGGCATTTCCAAGAGAGAACTGTAATAAGATTGTTGAATGTCCCTTTAATTGGATACCACAATTATGAAACACTTTCATATTCCTTGCAAAAAATGAGTTTATCAGAAATGTTTTTCCTAACATATAATTTTTCAGAACACCATGAAAATTGGAATCATTCTTTTTTATATCTGTATCTATTTATTTTGTTTTACCTAAAGGGATTGGAGGCAATTAGAACATTTGCTTCGCAAATGAACTGTTTTTTAAATGATTTAGTTTCTAAAATAATATAGTAAAAAAGAGTGTCTAGAATGAATTAAAATGTACTCCAAAATAGGGATTAAATTGATCCTTTAATCCCAGGTGTAAGATATATTAACTTAAAAAAATTAAAAGCAACAAAAATGTTTCCAGCCTATCTCACCACCACCTTGTATAGTACTGGGATGTTAAGAACATATATTCTTTATCTGAAAAAGTCAAATTTTATTGTAAATGTGCAATTTCAGAGGGTACCTGTTAGGGTGTTTCAGAGCTTAATGGGTTTAGAGGAACAAAGAGAATGGGAAGAAGGCAGAGGTTTTTGTTTAAGAATATGTAATAATTGGCCTTTGATCCTCATCATCTGTTTCCTCAATTATCTTTAAACTTGGGCTAATATGTACTTCAGTTATTCTAGAAATGACAACCTATTATCTACTTTGGTATCGGTTCTTTGACCAATACCAGTAGATTTCAAAATCATTCTTGGGATTGTACTACTCTGTGATACTCATTCCATTCCTTGCTCCTCGATATGCAGCACTGAATTTTTCATAGTCTTATTTACTCCAGGATTATCCTAGTTTTGATATTTGTGATAGAAAAGAATGAAAATAGCTTTTCTTATAACAAATGAAAGTGAAAGTAGACAGTAACTTTTTGTTGAATGTTTTTACTTGATAATTTCAGAGGTAGTTCTGTTTCTGTATATATAAATTTTATATACATATATAAAATTTTAGGTGTGTGTATACATTAAATTGTCATAAAATTATGATGGTTGGGAATCACCATGCTACCATACAGAAATAAACAAGAACACAAAAGAAAGACTATTTCCTGTTTCTTAGCATAGCTTATTTCATATTTTGATAAAGTTTAAAAAATAATTTGGCTCATTTAGAATTGGTTTTTCTACTACTAAATCCGTTCATTTCCTGAAAAATGTGAGGCAAGATGAACAATATAAAAATTGCAAAGAAAATGAATGTGGAATATATTTTAAAATTCATAGAAATATCTACTCTAAATTGCTTTTGGAAATAGAAAATATATTTTTCATTATCATAATTTTAGAACTGTGAGTGTAACTGACGATCTCCTTTTTCTGTGTTAGGTAATGCGGATTTGATTAATAGAGTCTTGCTTGATGCAGGCTTTACAAATGAACTTGTCCAAAATTACTGGAGTAAGCAGAAAAATATGTAAGTATTTGTTCTTATTAATAAAAATATGTATTCTGCATTTCAATTTAGTTTCTCCTGTGGAAATTGGGTATGAATCTCATAAATTTACAGTTCATTAATAATGTTTAATATTTCTCAAGAAAATCACTGTACAGTTGTTGACAACTTGCATTTTCAGTTGTGGGTGTTTTTCAGTACTGATGTCTGCTATTACTCAACTTTCCATGCACATACACTTCAGGGTGAATAAACCAAATTAAATGGGCATGATTGTGTGTTTCTGTTTGTGCTAAAGTAGGATTTCTAGTCAGTGTTTATTTGGATTTCTAATAGCACTACCATACATCCAGTCGAGAAAATCTGAGTATGATTCTTATTTATAATCTCTTATCCACCCCATTTTCAATCACTAAATGCTAAATATTTCTCCTAGCAATGTTTTATTCTCTACCTCATAATCAAGGCCCTAAGATCCCATTTCTAAGAAATCACAGCAACTGATTTTTCTGCCTTTAGTGTTCTCCATTCCTCCACATGCAGCTTCTAGTCAATTCTCCATACAATTCATATTGGCCAGAATCTAACTCCTAAAATGCAGTTCTAAGTTCAAGATACAGTTGAAGCTCTCTAACATGGAATTCAAAATCATTCATTAGCTGACCATTGAGAAATTTGCACTTGAAACTTTGCTTCTTACTGTTTCTCTCCTTTTGTCTTACGTTTTTTTTCTATACCAAACACCAGCCATCTCTGGTAGCTTTCCCTTATGTATACATTCCTCTCTGCAAGTGACACCTTCCTGCTTTCTGTGTCATTGCTGTCAATTCATACTCCATGTTCAAAATGCACCTCAGTCATTATTTCCTATGAGATGTGTTCCTTAAACATCCTTCAAGTACAAATTTCATAGATATTTAAATTATTAAAACATAGTTGTGCCTCTATTGATATATCTCCTTTACTTCCTAAACTTACTTCTCTTTGTATCACCAACACCTAACTTTGTATTTTAGAATACGTTCAATAGAACATTTCCTTCTTTTGTCTTCTGTTTCAGCAAGGGAGTGAAAGCACGATTTGTTGTGACTGATGGTGGGATTACCAGAGTTTATCCCAAAGAGTAAGTTCAAATAACATCTGTAAAAACAAGTACATTACAAAAGACTGCGCCAAGGATTTGTACATTACTGCGTAAGGAAGCCATTCTTCAAATAAACTGATTGCCATTAGATTACATTGGAGCCATTGTTTACAGTATTACATTATTAAAAGATTTTATTTCTCTGAAAAATGACATTATAAAATTCTTCAATGATGTTTTTGCTTGCCAAGTATATTTATTACAAAATTTAAGAGACGTTTAAAGAGATTTTTCTCTTTGTAGATACAAGCTAAACCGGTGAAATGACCACAATGATTAAAACCAATCAGCAATATTTATGTAGCACTTAATTATCTTTCACTCTTCTTTGATGCATCTTATCTCTATTATCTTCATAACAGTCCAAGAAGTAGGCTGAGTAGGCACCAATACTTACTAACATTAATTGACCTATTAACTTACTTGTCCTGTTACCTGACTAGTAAACAACGGAGTAAAACTAGGAGTTAGCTTTTTTGATTCATAATGCTATGCTGATGCCTTGCTCAGTAATGAGTATCAGTTATGCTATCAATTACCACTAACTTCTTTAGACATACCTGAGATGTAGGCGTATCTGTAAAGCTCAGCAAGTCCACATAGGATAAAGTAGGTTATCAGGTAGATTAAAGAATACAAATGATGAGCCATTTCCTCCTTAGGGCTGGAGAAAATTGGCAAGAAAACCCAGAGACATATGAGGACAGCTTCTATAAAAGGAGCCTAGATAATGATAACTATGTTTTCACTGCTCCCTACTTTAACAGTAAGTATTGCTTTGGAATTCAGCTTTTCTCAATTTTTTAAATAATAAATTACTGCTACTATCTGCTTTCCCCCCAAATCACTACATTTTATGTTAACTACTCAGAATAGTCATCATTAAAAATAGAGTACTTGCAAGGCATTAGGAAAATAGAAAAGAAACATCATTTAGTTGAAGAGGCAAAATGCATACACAGCAAACAGTCTTCCAGTAATTTAGAGATAGCATATCTATTAGGCAGGCATAAGAAATAGAAACACATGTAGATAATCCCTCATATTACAACTGAAAATGTATTGAAAAACATTTAAGGAATTAAATAAAGTAGAGTAATTCCATTGACTGATTACATTTTATCAGTATTATAAAATATAATTATACAATTAATAATAGCTTATCTTTTAAAATATTTTATTGAGTTATTTCCCAAAAACCTTGTAATTTAATCCCTGAACATCTTTGCACATAGGTAGTATTTACTTTCATTTTCATAAATGGAGAAACAAGTTCAGAGAATTTCAAAGTTTTGCCCA
This sequence comes from Pongo abelii, assembly GCF_028885655.2. NCBI lineage: Eukaryota > Metazoa > Chordata > Mammalia > Primates > Hominidae > Pongo > Pongo abelii. The sequence continues at coordinate 94,564,512 of NC_071991.2, forward strand.
GTGACATATATCTTATAAAAGACAAAGTCAGTTTTATGCATCCAGGATCAATCTTTCCACTTCACTTCAGCAGAACTCCTTAATATTTTAACAAATGTTGTGAAGTCGAGATTTGGCATGTATTCATTATGTTGTGAAAGCAGATGCAACCAAGCTAATTAATGTCCCCGAATCAATTAATACAAACCAATTCATGGATATACCAGTTAGCCTAGTGTATACAAAGGAAGAAGAGAGGAAGGACAGCACAAACATTTGTATAGTTTATAGATGCTAGAATTTTTAAGCAAAATACTATCCATCTGTATCTAATGACAGAAAATAAATATTATTATTCAATATATCTTGATAGGTGTTTTATTTATTTATTTTTTTTTTAGAAAGTGGACCTGGTGCCTATGAATCGGGCATTATGGTAAGCAAAGCTGTAGAAATATATATTCAAGGGAAACTTCTTAAACCTGCAGGTAAGGATGAATATTAAATACAAAAACACAACCAAAATTAAATGTTACTTGGCATTTATATTATAAACTGGCAATGTTTATCAAGAAGGTCATCAGAAGGTCTCAGACAAAATAAAGGCAATGCACACTTAAAAAAATTAAATAAAATATAACTAGTTACCTCTGAAGTTGGGATAAAATCAAATTGATACTACATAGATTTGAGGAATTTTCAAAACAGTGTGTATGTTTATACTCTGACAAAATTTATGGAATCAATTTAGTATAATAATCAAAATTTTTAATGTTGGATTAGCAACCCCACTCCAGCAGTCTCTCTTAATACTTTAAAATACCTACAAAGTTATATGGCCAAGGAGTTACATATTTGTACAAAAAAGTTAAGTTTCCAGCCCTGAGGGAAAAGATAAATATGGCATATTTATACTATATTCTACTAGGTGTCTGTCAAAGTGAATTAGGTAGGGATCAGTTAAAAATTTGCTATAAAATATATAGAAAAAATGACTTTTTGGAAAAACAGGCAAGTAAACATAGTAAAAGTGAGAATCAATGAGGATCGGAAGTGGGCTAGAGTGAGTGAATACAATAAAGTAAAAGCTATTAGTTTTTTTGATTGTATGATTCAGTGTTTGAAGTTTTAAAGGAGAGTATTTTGAGCCTTCCTGCTCCTGAGGACAGCTTTACCCCATCAGCGGATCTATTACATGAATTCACTCCATCACTTACTCACTAACTCATTCACCTATTTCTTCATTCACTCAATTGCTCATTTACTTACTAAATCAGTTATTCTCTCAGCCATTCATTTATTCACCCACTCTCCTACTAACCCACCTACTCATCCATTCATCTGTTCACTCTTTCAGCAAAGATTTATTAAGCACCTACTGCAAGCACTGGTGGGGTTAGGGAAACCTCTTAAAATATACCGTTTGAATGACCTCAAGTTTATGAGGCTTTCCTGACACTACTGTTTTTTATTTAGCTTATTGTATTAGTTAATTGGTCAGGTTGTGACTAATGAATATACTCTTTTGTGAATATAAATTACAATTTATGTAATAGTTTAAGAGCTATTAGCATTATTTCTTAATGAAGAACACAAAACTAAAACTTCTGTAATAAACTATAGTCTGATACTTGCTATCAAAATAATTAACTGTCATATTGCAAAGGTTGTATTACATCTAATTATACCTTTGAATTCAAATTAATTTTTCAGTTGTTGGAATTAAAATTGATGTAAATTCCTGGATAGAGAATTTCACCAAAACCTCAATCAGAGATCCGGTAAGATATTTTTAAAAAATTCTTATGCTATGTTTAATGTTTTCAAAATTCAATAGAAAAAAATATAAGGTCCTTATACAGTGGCAAATACATTCTCAGTACCACTACACTGAAGTAGTATTCTGAATTCTGAAAAATCCTATTTTTTCAAAGCTTTTTCTTGTTTAAATTAGTCAATATGTAATACAAGTATTTCAAAGTTATAACATGCAATGCTAGTTTATATATTGATTGACATTTTCTAATAAGATAAAACTTTTGTTTCTTATAGACTATACTGTTTAATCTTATTTTTCTACTGGATAAATTATTCCAGAATTTCTAATTATAACATGGTAATAATATAATCAAAATCCAGCTTTTAAAAGTGAGGTGATAATCGCATTTTTGTCTTTCAGTGTGCTGGTCCAGTTTGTGACTGCAAAAGAAACAGTGATGTAAGAAAACTATTTAAAATCACTTTTGAGTACAACATTTCCTTGTGTTACTCTTGCTAAGACTATAATGATGAAAAAATATGCAGGAATTTTTAATCAAAGGCTAAAAAATTCTATGGAAATGTGAAATAATATATTCATTTGAATTTATATGCTTTTGATTTTGAACGTGAAATGCTTGAATTTTTAAAAATATGTATATATCCTTGGAAGGTAAAAAAATAGTCATGTCAATATGATGGTTCTCTTCGGTCTCAACTGTGTTACATTCTTCTGTACATATTTATCTTTAGCTCTATTTCCGGATAGGAAGTTTCTAACCAAAGCAACCCTATTGGTTATCAATGCAGTTTTCTCTCACCTATCACACTTTCTCTAATTTGTTCACACTGTATTATATAGTTATAGGAAAAATGTTTTAACTAAACCCGGAAGTATTACAGTTTATTATAAAGTTCTAGTTACATGGATTGAGTTTTAAGGTGTCTTGTATTACTTTCACTTCTGTTTGAGAAATTGAAAAAGGAAATGTGAACTTTGTTCAAAGGTTGAAGATGCTCTAAGAATGATACTAGATAAATAATTCTAAAAATTGAATAACAATGATGAAACAATATTTTCTTCCAGTCCTCTTTTGTGTGTCTGTATATCTCCAAGGGAAGCAGGGGCTTCATATCATCTTTATCACTCCTACTCCTGTGAAATTATGAGCCAATAATTTTAATGATTTTTGTAACTTATCTATTTCACATAGACTATGCAGTAGCTGTTTTAAGAGCAAATATTTTAGTAATAAACTGCTTTCACATTAGGAAAATGCAATGCATTACATCCTCAACTTTGAAAACAATGTTTTTATTTGTGATTTTTATTCAATACGAATTATTATATTGATTTTCACACATTAAAACATGATTTAAACTAGGTGGGAATTTATCCTGTGTTTCAGGGTGAAGTAAGTATTTTCTTAACCATGGACATTTTTTGTTTTGCATTTTGCTTTTAAATCTCCAATTATCCAACTACATATTTTTAATCTAAAGATATGAAATAATTATAAATAGTCTTATAGTACTGATGTGTTTTAAGTCTGTGAAACAGGATAACTAAAATGATATTTTTTAAAATATCTTTTTGTCAAAATCCTAAGTATGTGTTTAAATCAGTTATTCATTATTAAATAATTTTCTCTATCCAGTTTTCTGGATCATTTAGATGACCCGGAAATGGTAAAAAGATTATTTCTAATTTGCTCTTATGATTTGTTCAGACTGAACTGACAGTCTCAAGTGGATGGTTGGTGTTGGATTATCAAGCCTGATGGTTTGATATAAATCTATGCATGCCTTTATTTCACCAGAATTTAATGAACATATACGTTCAAGAGAAGATAGGCATTTAAAATTTTCTATTTTTATTACTCTAATCATGTACGTATAATGGGGTAAAGACAATGCAGCCTCCTAACCTTTCTAAAAATGTGTTAACTGTTCACTTTATTTTGATAGGTAATGGATTGTGTGATTCTGGATGACGGTGGGTTTCTTCTGATGGCAAATCATGATGATTATACTAATCAGGTATGTACCTGAAATAAGAGGGAATTAGGCTTTCCAAAGTGTGTTTCCGGATCAACATTACAAAACCTCTTTCAGTGTTTTAGAAATCGATGAGTTGTTTTATTTCTGTCATAAAATAATTTGTAAAATGCTTAATATTATGTAAACCATTAAGAAATGCATGCTAAGTCTAGTTTTTATGTTATTTGATTTTACATTTTAGTACTGGTATCATTAAAACATAAAGTTAAGGATTTTAGCATGATATGAACTTTTAATCTTTCAGATATTTAGAAAACTTTCACTTCAAAATTTGTCAGTTGATGATATCTAATTTAATATATAGCTGGTTAAAACTGATGTGATTTCTAGTCTCAAATCTGCAAATTAGCAGCACATAGCCTATTTTTAACAAATTTGAATTAGATGCCAACTAATTTCACTTCTGAATCTGCATTCCTGGCTTCTCTTTTTTAAAAAAACAAAGCAAAAGATATCTCAACCCTGGGCTTTTTTTGTTTTTTTTCTGGATGACAGTATTTATGGGGTGGAGCTGATTAACTCATGATTGTCCGTTTAGATGGGACTTGTTCCAGTTCATCACAGTCCCTCCAAGTTATTTTTCTAGGCCAGCCTTCTCTCTCATTTATGCTACTTTTCCATTCCCCAGGGGGGCATTTGATCTTTTTTTTATTGTATATGTTTAAGGTGTACAACAAGATGTTTTGATTTGCATAGTTAAGTGATTACTACGTCAAGCCAATTAACATATCCATCATCTCAGGTTGTTAACCTTTTTTGCGGTATGGTAAGAAGACTTAAAATCTACTCTCATCAAATTTCTGGTAGACAACACAATATTATTAACTACAGTCATCTGTTGTATGTTGAATCTCTAGGCTTATGCATTCTACATAACTGCTTCTATGTACCCTTTGACTTACACCTCTCCATTTCCCACCCGTGTTTTATTCATCTGGGAAGCATTTGATTGTGATTTAATGCTTAGTAATGTGTGTCCATTCTTTCCACAAATAAAATATCACACAGCCCCACTGAGTAATGAGAACACTTACTCTCATTTTAGTTTGTTCACAGTATCGTATACACGTTTCTCATTTGCTTTTGTTTTTAAGCTCCTCAGTTGTAGTTCAGTTTCTTTGTATTATTTCTTTTCACTGTAATGGTGATTCCTGTGTTCATTTTTCACTTACATTTTAAGTACACATTGCTTTATGATTTTTTTCTTCACCAGATTGGAAGATTTTTTGGAGAGATTGATCCCAGCTTGATGAGACACCTGGTTAATATATCAGTTTATGCTTTTAACAAATCTTATGATTATCAGTCAGTATGTGAGCCCGGTGCTGCACCAAAACAAGGAGCAGGACATCGCTCAGCATATGTGGTCAGTAATATCCACAGTCTAATCAATTCTTCTCAAGGGGATACTCAAGTGTCCTCAGTATCAAGTAGACTACTGAAATGACATTATTTTATTTTGTAGCCATCAATAGCAGACATATTACAAATTGGCTGGTGGGCCACTGCTGCTGCCTGGTAAGTCAAAATTTTAGTTTTATTGGTAATGAAAGAAAGAAGTTGTAAAATAGAAAAGCATCTGATGAAAATATGGATTTAGGGGACATTCAAATTTTTATTAAGGGAGTTAAGTTTTTTTCATTCTCTACATCACCTATTGGTAATATTTATAGTTTTTCCTAAGTGAACACTATAAAGTTACCATTCTTCAGTTTCTCATATGAAAACAATGTTATGCGGATGTAAACTTCAGCCTCTTTAGAGTCTTCTTTCCTCATCTATTGAAACTCTTTTCATTTGTATTAAATATTTATAAAAACATTACACTAATTTCTTTTAGGTGTATTGATCTGTAAGAAGTTACAATTTGTCTTTAATTTCCCAGTTGGATGTCTACATGCATCAAACTCATGGCATGATGGCAACCTTCTACCTCTTTACTATTGATACAAGGACTAGTATCGTTTTAGGGGCATCAGGTTGCTGAAATGGATCTAATTATTTCTTTTCACTGATGCTACCTTCGAAACCTCCCCCAACCCTCACCTGTAGACCCTACAACCTATGAAAATAAGACATTCAAATGGTCAATTGTGGCACTGTGGAAAGTCTGGAAGATCACATTTCTCATTGTTTAGTTGTAACTAAACCTCCTGTTACGTCTGGGATCCATGATCTCCCTCTTCCCTCTCTCCCTTCTAATCTTTTCTTTTTTTTTTTTTTTTTTGTATCATCACACTGTATTGTTAGCCCTATTCCATGTAGATTAATGTACAATATTCATTTGATGTTGAGGTTTGCCCAGCTAAAATTAAGTGATTATATCATTAAAGCAGCAAAGAAGATTTTAGGATTTTAAAATTTTGAGAGTTTTTAAAAGATTTAGAAAATTGTTTTATTCTGAAAAATGGTATTTTCTGATGTGATTTTATATATTAATTTCAGTAGGCTTTTAAAATTTCATCATGACCCTGAAATACTTGTCTTTATCCTATATCCCCTCCCACCCCCACTTTTTTTAAACTAAATTCAGTTCTAGAAATTTGGCTCAGTTGTCAGTTGCTGTAAAACTGAAATGTGCTGTATCTCTCTATATAATATGTATATTTTGTTTCATGAAAGTTACATTACATATTTACAAATATATTCTATATTACAAAGTAAATAGTTAACAAATTCAAACCCATGGTATAAACAGCATCGTTTCTTTGTTGGGGGCGGGGGAAACCCAGAAAACAAATGATTTTAAAAGCTAAAATAAGGAGACGTAATGAATGTGAAAACCAATGTGCTGAAACAGACATTCTCCCTCTTAGAGGGAACACTTCTGCTTGATAACATTGCCTGTTAGGTTTCTTCACACATTGTGTCCCACTTGATCCTGAACAAGATCTGAACACTTCTGATTTCGTGACTTCTTTTACACATTACAAAAAGGTTACAATGTGTTATATAATTTTAAAAATGCTTAAATAAAAACACTCCAAGACTTTCTTTCCCAAAAAGATAAAGGGAAACAGTATTTATGTGTATGTGTACATGTAAAAACACATTTTTTCCCTAGATTTTTATTTTTTTTTTTAATTTCAAAAATTCAGGTCTATTCTACAGCAGTTTCTCTTGAGTTTGACCTTTCCACGACTCCTTGAGGCAGGTATGTAAATGCTCAGACCTTGTCATTGCCATAACAAAAATTTTCTTTTGGGATATGCTTGAAGTTCAACAAATTCAGAGAATATTTGTGTGAGAAAGAGAAAACAGGTCACCCATCTCATAATTTTAGAGCTAGAAACTTTTTGTCCAGCCTTTCCTAATGTTTTAGAAATTACCTAGGTCACACTGGCTTGATCTCATAGCCATCTTGTACTAGAATTCATTTATTCTATTGATATTTATCAGGCATCTATTATGGGCTGCCACGATATTGCACAACAGTAAACAAGCCAGTCGAGGCGTCCTGGTTTTATATGTTTATTTTGCTCTGTGAGAAGTGAAGACTCCAGGGGAGTGACACAGAGGCCCCTCCTAATGGTGTTCTTTGTTTTTACTCCCCCTCCCCACCCAAGTTGAGATGGAGGATGATGACTTCACGGCCTCCCTGTCCAAGCAGAGCTGCATTACTGAACAAACCCAGTATTTCTTCGATAACGACAGTAAATCATTCAGCGGTGTATTAGACTGTGGAAACTGTTCCAGGTAATTTATTTATTTCGGGAGTAGTCCTATTTCATTAAGAAATCGTATATACTGTTATAATCATTACAGAAAAAAACTGAAAATTGTGTTGGAGTCAGAGATGTGAGTAATTGTTTTAAGCTGAAAATGTCAGCGATCTTTAGTTTCTCTGTAGGCTTTTAAAATTTGTAATTTTTAAAATTCTAACTTTGATAAGCTGTTATTTCTTCAACTATAATAATAATTACATGATCAAGATAATTCCTTTCTCTTTAGGCAGAACATAGAGAAATTTGGTTATATTTTAACTTTTTTTCTTAAAATAACCCATATTAAAAATTTCTAATATGAAGTTATTAAATGTATTAGTAATTCTAAGCCAAATATTATTTATTTTTCTATATGGTAACTAAACAGATTTACAAAAAAAAAAAGTCTTGTTTTGTTTTTGCTTCTAGTCTTCTCTGACTTGAAGAACTGAATGTTATCTTTATTTGAATTTGAAGGAACTGGGAAAAATACCGTTTTTTTAGGTCATGGTTAATGTTAGTCAGTATCCATAAAATATCTTTTAAAAAGAGATGGAGAATTTAATTTTGTTGTAATGAGGGTAGAGGAGAAAGGCAAGATGGGGATTTTGAGGGGAAAGTAATAATTAACACCACAGGATTCCTGAGAAGACAGCAGCAAGTCACAGCTTACAAAGCACAGAGTAGAGACACTTTGTTTTTAGAGGTGGAGGGAAGATTATTCTAGAAGAAATGTTACCATAGCGGAAGAAGAAATAGGAGGAGGTGAGGTAATCTGAAATTATGAAAGTGCCAGAATAGTTAAAAAAAAATTTTGCAAGAGGGGATAAGCAACCTATCATGAATTTTTAGGAGACGTGGTCAGTATGTTTTATGACTTTCTTTAGCAAACCTCTATGTCCAAGGAGGAGGTAGAGTATATAAAGAGGAGAGGAAAGGGAAGGAGGAGTCAAACATGAACTCACAAAAAAGCAGACTATCTTGTTTAGAGGAGATTAGCATATCAGGCTATGGACTTCAGGAAATGGGATTGTGGCATGTTTATTGGATACATCAGAGTTTCACAGTCATTGGCCTTTTATTAATTGACATCCAGCAAGAGCAATGTGTGCTAAAAGAAGTAAGTTAAATTGTAAAGTGAAGGTCAGTATAACCAAGACGTTAAATTGAATCATACTTTCCTTTTGATTTGCTTTATGGAAATCAAAGCTTAACAGGGCAAAAAGAAAACCCCTCTTTTCTGCAAAATGTATAATGATAAAGAAATTACTTTTTTAGTGATATATTTACATTTTTTATGTTGGTTACTAAAGTAAGAGCAGCTTAAGGTGTGGACAAAACAGGGGATGGAATTCAAAACCCTTGATTCTGTCCATGTCTGTGTTGTGCAGTGCAGTAGTTACCACCCATAGGTGGCTATTGAAATTTCAATTACAGTTAAATTAATTAGAATTAAAATTTTGTGCCTCAGTCACACTTGTCACATTTTAAGTGCCCAATACCCTCGAGTGGCTAGTATTTACCATATTGGACAGTGCAAACACCTTTTCCATCTTCACAGAAAGTTTGCTTGATAGCACTGTTCCGGACTTTTCTCTGCCCTTAGTTTGGGCAAGATGCCTAGACATTTTTGTATTCCCTGTTGTGTTATCTGTAAAATAAGGCAACTTTGGCATAAGCATCATAATTCTTTGTATGTGCAAAGAAAAACTTTTTTCTATGTGCATCAACAACTAAATTGTGCTTATTTTGCAATGAGGACTAATACTTTAAAATGGTCACACATAAAACATGTTACAATTTTTTTATTCATTTGACATAGGTAATACAGTCACACTAATAAATGAAACATTTTTTTCTTCTAAAATCATACTCCTATTGTGCTGGGAATGGTTTATGTTTCAAATGTCGTATTTTGTCTTTCATTTTAATATGTAAAAATCTTTGAAAGATTTCCATTTATTTTGGAAAAGATTCTCATTTTCTATGATACCGTATTTATTTTGCAGAATCTTTCATGGAGAAAAGCTTATGAACACCAATTTAATATTCATAATGGTTGAGAGCAAAGGGACATGTCCATGTGACACACGACTGCTCATACAAGCGGAGCAGACTTGTATCCTTTGACATCAGAGCTATCTGGAAAGGAAAACCATCTTAATGCATTTTGAATCTTGTCACATTGTTTATGCTCATAAAGAGAAAACTATTAGACTGCTCTGATCACCTCGCAAAGGCAGAATTGATTCCTCACTCAAAATTTAGTTGGAATGTCAAGAATAATTATGCTACACATGCCCCAGAGAAGGATAATTCACAATTTAGTTATTTAAATTCCTATGTACTTGAATTGTGTTGGATGAGAGTAATGATGTATAAGTTATCTCTTACATGTTTTGGGAAATACATTGCATTGTATTTATTTTTAATCATGTGAAAAAAACTAACATGAGATTCCTTAACAAGTCTCTTTTAGCTGATGGTCCAAATCCTTGTGACATGGTTAAGCAACCCAGATACCGAAAAGGGCCTGATGTCTGCTTTGATAACAATGTCTTGGTAAGATCACACTTCTACTGGATTAAAATACTATAAATTAATGGTCACTGTCCACAAGAATTCAAGGAGACAAATTGCAATTTTAACTCAAACATAATGTCTTAACCATAGTTTTTCTCATGAACATGACATACTTGCTGGTAGATTTTTTTCATTTCAGTAGTTTTCATGGTTAGCATAAATTTAACAGTTGCTTCTTTTATATGTCCTTCCCACAGAAATTGTGCTTTCAAACACAATTCCAATCAGTTTAACTCATAGTAAATGTTAATTATGGTATATTTGTTGCCTCCATTTATATTCCAATCCTGAAGATATAAAAGTTTATTTTTGTTAATTTGTCTTCAGTGAATTGAAAAACCTGTTATACAGCCATTGTTTTGTTATTATAGAGTTCTAGTTTCTTTTGGGTGGTTTCTGATTCTATCACATATTAGATTTGTATTATTTCCTTTAATTGTACTAATTTCTTTTTCTAGTGTTTGAAATTAGACCAGGTCAATTACATAGGGTTTGATAAAATATTACAAATCATATTTAATATATGTCACTTAAAGATGGCTTACTACTTTACTATTCTGACTTACTGTGTATTGATTACATACAAGGTAGGTAATACGTCATCAGTATGTACTACATTAGCTTTATCCTTTTAAAATTTTTAAGAAATATTAATCTATTCTCAAAGACGAAGTCCACATAAAAATCTCTGTCTACCTCTTTTTAACTAATTTTAAAAACAATACTTCCCAATTCTGATTCTTCAGTGTGTGCCACTGCATGAAATTGTTTGAGTTATTTAGGTTTACCTACTCAAATACATAGCTGCATTTGTCCCAGAAAGGACAAAACATTTTCACAGATAATATTATGCAATTAGATAATATAAATTAAAAATAGAGCAAAGAAGTAATCAAATCAGTGATGGGGACTAAAAATGCAAGATGTATTAGCCAGTCAATCCCAGTTATCTCTGTGAGGCATTATTGATCCTTTCTAGGGAGAGTAATTCAATATTGCAACTAAGGTTTTTTTTTTTTTAAGATAAGATATATAAAGTCCGGATAGGCGGACTCCTGTTATTCTGTCTACTACACCTTCAGCAGGTTGCCCATTTAAAATTATTTCCCAAAGAATGTTTTATGAAGGGCCAAGGGTCATGTCACTCATTAGAGAAACTTCGCTCATCAACCATTTGTCACCAGTTTTTTGACAGTAGGAATATTAAATTCAGATGAACTTGAAAAATGGCATAAAAACCCTTTGCCCAAAATATTATTCTAGGAGGCTATATCTTATGATCAAGGCATTAAAAAGATTTGACCAAGACAAAAATGTTCAGCAATTGAAGCTCCTATAAATAAATGGGTTGTGTGTGAAAGTACAACTGTTGCTCAGTAGCTTGGTGTGCTAATAATATCTTGTGTTTCTTTAGCAGTGGAGTTATTTTGGTAATACTTATTTGCAATGGTCACTGTGAATCTGCTCTGGATGGAGACTCACATTAACTGCCAGCAAATTGCATGAAATCTCATCTTGTGTGTCTTCTTTTCTGTGTTCTCTTTCCTTTTCCTGTACTTGCTACTTTGCCCGTTATTAATAGGATCAACTTAAATGCACAACGAGTCGTGCCTGTACCATGATGTCAGCTCCTATCTTCATTTTACTGCAAGTTTTCATGTGGTGTGGATGGTCAGTCACTTTCTCTAATTTTTCTTTGTTTTTGTTTTTGGCTTGAAATTTTAGAAAATCATCCATATTCCTAAATCTACAATATTAATGTTCCTGAAACCAGGTTATTAAATCTCAGGACCAATGTTGTTGTTTTTTGAATAGCTGATTTCAAATGGCATGTAAATTTCTAATCCTAAATGAAACATATTTCATAAAGTTTTTGTGTAAAAATTGTCATTGCAGAGACAGATATACATGCTTCATGGTATTTTATGAGAACTACCTAATGACAATTTTTAGAGGTGGTTATCTCAATTTATTTACAAAAGATGCTAACACAAATTAAAGCAGTCTTTCAAGTCCTTTCAGATTTTTCTACTTTTTAAAATAAATCTTGACTTAAATAACTTTTTAGATTTTTACTCTCAAAATATTCTTATTGAAATATTTTAGAATAAGTGCTTCCAGTTTCTAAGTTCATTTTATTTAATATTACATTATCTAGCCCAAAATTATTAATTAACCTTTTAAGAAATTTCTGAGTTCTATATTCAATACTACTAATGAGATGTTTTGGGGCTTGCATTTGCATTTAGTTCTTCATTTCCTGTTTTGCAATTTCTTTTTCCTGTTTTGCAATTTCTTTTCTAATGCTCTGGAATCATCATGATTGTGTTACTAGAGCACACACTTTTGTTGTGTTTGTCATTGGTTTCCAGGTAGTCATTGAATTGGTTTCCAGGTAGTCGTTGATTAGGAAGCCACTAGATGGAGATGTGGCCATTACTATGAATGGAGTGAATTCACAGGCAGGGGTGATAGAGGTTGGGGAGTGGAATAGCAGAGAGGGAGTCTCAGAAAATAACCACAAGTCTTCTGGGATAATAAAAGAATGGTTTTCATGGCAAAAAACTCCAAGTAAGGAAACATTGCTTTACTATCTTCATATACACATTTTAAAAATTGATATACAGGCAACTATTTGAAATATTATTGATGCCTTAAAGAAGTTCAATATAGGTAGTCAACCATTATACAAGAAAAGTGTAATCAAATTATGTTTCTATAATTGTCCCTATTTTCCCTTTTGATTCAAAAGCTTACTTCTGTCAATCATAGAATTTTTAGATAAGATTTATAGGTTATCAATTACACTACAAAATATATAAGTATTGCTCTTGAGTAGGCCAGCTCTCTTTTTACCTTTCTCTTAAAAACCTATAGCAATGGCTGGGCGCAGTGGTTCAAGCCTATAATCCCAGCACTTTGGGAGGCTGAGGTGGGTGCATCACCTGAGGTCAGGAGTTCGAGACCAGCCTGGGCAACCTGGTGAAACCCCATCTCTACTAAAATACAAAAATTAGCCGGGCTGGAGGCTGAGGCAAGAGAATTGCTTGAGCCTGGGAGGTGGAAGTTGCAGTGAGCTGAGATCGTGCCACTGCACTCCAGCCTAGATCACAGAGCTAGACTCCATTTCCAAAAAAATATATATATATATCTACAGCAACAGTGAATTTAAAATTTTTTTAACCTAAGACCCCCCCGCCAACCAAAATAACATTTTCCTATTGTGATACTTTCTTTGAACCGTAATTATAAATCTATCATGGCAATAATTATATATCACCATGGACTCAACTAAGATATTTATGTACCAGATAATATGCTTTATAAATTGTGTTTGCATAAAATAGTAAATTTCTCAATGGACAATTATTGACTTGCTTTACTTCTTTGATTAATAAATGTTAGCTTTTTCATTTGCTTATCTTTTGTACTTGTGTGTGACTTAAGTCTTCCTAAAGCTTGTATCAAAATCTCTTGAACACTTGAGTTTTGATGAAGTCCTCATGGTATGGAGCTTCATAATTGTAGAAGTATAATCTATATCCTTCTGATCTCTAAAAAGAAAACATTTGAGATTCCTTTATATTATTATATCAAAGGAATACATGATATCAATGTTATATTATTATATCAAAGGAATACATGATATCAATGATGTATATTTTACATTAACAAGATATGCTTTCAGTATTTAAAAACACAGTTATCAGTGTAGAACAGTGAATCCACTTAGTGCTATTTGAATGTTGATATAATAATATCAAAGGAAGTATTATTTTCTCTGAAAAATTAAGTTGAAAAAAATCATTACAAAAAATACTGAAATGTTAGTTGGCAGTTGTTTCCCACATTAAGGACCACAAAGGTTATGGTCTGTGCTCCAATATAGTCTGGCTAAAACTAGCAATTTCTGTTGGATTAGGTTCTGCTCACAAGCAAGGCAGAATGGTAGTGTAATCTCCAAAGCCTACCAAGGGGCCCTTGTACCCTGTAGAGTCCAGAAGGATATAGATTATACATAAACAAACAGTTATGAAGCTCCATACCATGAGGACTTCATCAGAACTGAAGTGTTCAAACAAGACTTTTTGATAACAAGCTTTATGAAGACTCAAGTCACACACAAGTACAAAAGCAAATGAAAAAGCTAACATTTATTAATCAAAAAGAAATAAAGCAAGCCAGTTCTGTCCATTGAGAAATTTATTATTTTATGCAAACCCAATTTATAAAGCATATTATTGGGTACATAATCTGTCTACATTTAAAGAGTTGAATAAATATACTACCTATCTCACGAGTTAATGTGTAAGAGTGTTAGTTAAGGTGACATGTAGGAGAACAAATTATTTGCTAGGGGCATTATTCCTATTATTATGCAGTATCTACATGCCTAAAAATTTTTAAATATTGATTTTCTTCGAAGTTTCTGGTGGTAACTTTAGTACAGACTTACCTGAATTCAAAAGTTAGTCCACGATTTGATGGCTGTCTTCACCAGCAATTTGCATTTTGAAGGAAATTAAAATTAAATGATGGCTATAATTCAGAAAAAAAGATCAAAAACTTTTCAGCCAAATGACCAGAACATTTTCTTTTGAAAAATGTATTTCTGAATTTAATAAATTAAAAATTATTAAGCTTGTACTGTATGCAATTAGTTGTCCCAGGTTCTGAATGGGGAAAGAAAGGCAGAGTAAGAGTTTAGCAACAGTAACTTCAAAAGAAAGATTTTAGCCACTGGTAACGCATGCTGTATAAAGAAAACTTTGGGGCAAAAACTATATGAATTTTACTATGGTTTAGATTTTTTAAAGAGTAATGAGAAAGAAAGGAATAAAGAATTATCAGTTGATATCTTTAATAACACAATCTTTTAAGAGAGGTTCCCCTATAAGGAAGTCTAATACAATTAGTTTTATCATATTTTAAAAATTAATATATATATAATATTGGCACTGCATTCTTTTTCCATTTTAGTGTTCTAAACAAAGTACCAATCTGTTATTTTCTACTTAAATAATCGTTTAAAAATCAGACCGATTTATTATATCTGGTCATGGTGTCAGTGGGATTTCAGTCTCTATAGGACAGAGATAATGCTGAGTTGCTCCCACATCAGTGCATTTGTGATTTAGAATGTATCCCATAATAAGACTTGAAATGATTCTGTGAAATACATTACACGGAGTTACACCATGCAAAATGCATGGGAAGACATGATCAGGAAACTTAAAAGGCACATTTTCCAGTGTGAATTGACATGCAGACCACAGGGATCCCAAATAACTTATCTAAACTACCACCTCCCAAATAGAAACAGACATATCTCATCATCACACAGAGGAAATGAAACAAAAAATATCTATAAAAATAAAAACAGTGAAATAAGGGCCAAAGAGAATATTTTTCTTTCCATAACACATTTGTAGAGTATAAAGATGACAAAATATGTTCTGAATACACAAATGGGTCTTGTGTGGTAATTTTTATTCAAATTAACACTTAATCATAACTGGGGAGTACTCCTGGTTAAGTGACAATGACTTCTTTAAGTTAATACCTCATAGTGTTTCTAACCAGTCAATGTGTGCTGCTTTGAGTACCTACTCTTCATTTATCAAATCGTTGCTATGTATCTAGCCACTCTTCTGTATATGAAATACATTTATATAAAGTATTTGTTTTTTTTTAAATCTGATATTCCATTATTACTGGTACCCTGTTTTTTATCTGTTTACCCTACCTGGAGAGAAAAGCATCTGAACAAAAAGAACAAATGCAAAGGCAGTAAACAGCTCGGCCTGTTGCAGAGAAAGCCAGTGTTATTGAAGCAGAGTGAGCAGGCGGGAGAGGAGAAGGTGGGAAGATGAGACAGCCAGGCTCCAGACCTCATAAGGCTTTGTAGACCTTAATAAAGAATGTAGATTTTGCTCTGAGAATGATGAGAAATGTCGAGCAGGGAGTGAAAGAATGTGTGGTGTTAAGAAGACTGCTTTTTGGAGAAGCGTTTGTAAAAGGGCAGAGTAGAAGCCATGGGACAAGTGAGGCAGCTTTTGCAAAAGTGGAAGCAAGACGTATTGGTGACTTGGACCCACAGTAGTGACAAGCAGTAAGTTTGGGGATGTATTTTGAAGCTAGAGTTAGAGGATGGATTCCCAGCTGAAACCCCCACTCTGCAAAAAAATATAAAAAATTAGACAGGTGTGGTGGTGCACACCTATAGTCCTAGCTACTCGGGAGGCTGAGGTGGGAAGATCACCTGAGCCCAGGGAGGTCAAGATCATGCCATTGCACTCCAGCCTGAGTAACAGAGTGAGACTTGTAGTGTTTGGCCTTATCTACTACTCTAAAAGTGCTATTTACTGATACCAGAAGAATTATATTAGGGGCAAGTCAAGTTTGAAATCCCTATGAGACATACAGACATACAAGAGGAGAAAGTAGAGATCAATGAATACACAGACCAGAGGAGAATACAGGATTGAACATATAAAAGAGTGAGTTATTAGGAAACGGATGAAATTAAAGCCATAGGACTTGGGATTAGATCATCTAGGAACAAAGTGTAAAGGAAGAAGAAGAAAGGAGAGAGAGGTAACACCTGGAAAAGTCTAACATTTTAGAGAGCATGAAAGAAAGGAGGTCAAGCCAAGGAGAGATACACAAACAAGTTTCAAGAAAAACCAGAAGAGTGCATTAGCCAAAGATACATGAGAACGTATTTCAAGGAGACAATGTCATATATTTGTCAAATGCTTCTGAAAGGTCAAATAGGATAAAGACTAAGAATTGATTATTTTATGATTCTATTTAGATTTGGGATGTAAATTGATTGAAACCAACATTTTTTTCATAGATTCTTTTCTCCCAGCTTTCTTTCTTACCAAAATAGTTCTGCTGCCTTAAAATACAATTATAGTTCTGCTGCCTTAAAATACAATTAAAGAAGTAATTTTATTTACTATGTGGCAGCACTGTATTAAATCCTGGTGAACAAAAAGAGCCAAAGTTCTTATTCTTTGGGAGCTTAGAATCTTTGTAAAATTATTCTGAAAGAAAATTATTCAACCTATTATTTTGATTCTTAGAACATCTACCTTGGATTAGCAGATTCTTTAAAGATGTTTAAATATATGGTCTTTCAAATAATCCCATCAGAAAGTGAGCAAAAAACATGAATAGACAATTCTCAAAAAATGATATGCAAATGGCCAAAACATATGAAAAATTGCTCAACATCACTAATTATCAGGGAAATGCATGTTAAAACCACAATGTGATACCACCTTACTCCTGCACGAATGGCCATAATCAAAAAATAATGGATGTTGTTAAAAAAAAAAAAAAACACTTTGTACACTGCTGGTGGGAATGTAAGCTAATACAACCACTATGGAAAACAGTATGGTGATTCCTTAAAGAATGAAAAGTAGAACTACCATTTGATCCAGCAGTCCCACTGCTGTGTATCTACCCTGAGGAAAAGAAGTCATTTTATGAAAAAGACACTTGCACATGCATGTTTATAGCAGCACAATTCAAAATTGCAAAAATGTGGAACCAACCTAAATGTCCATCAACCAATGAGTAAAGAAAATGTGGTATATATACAACATGGAATACACCTCACCCATAACAAGGAATGAAATAATGGCGTTTGCAGCAACCTAGATGGAGTTGGAGGCCATTTTTCTAAGTGAAGTAACTCATGAATGGAAAATCAAATATTGTATGTTCTCACTTCTAAGTGGGAGCTAAGTTATGAGGATGCAGAGGCATAAGAATGATATAATGGACTTTGGGGACTCGGGAGGAATGGGGGTAAGGGATAAAATACTACATACATTGGGTGCATTGTACACTGCTTGGGTGACAGGTGCACCAAAATCTCAGAAATCACCACTAAGGAATTATCCACGTAACCAAACCACCTGTTCCCCAAAACCTATTGAAATAAAATTTAAAAATAATAAATATGAGGTTTTTAAAAATGAAATTCACTATGTTAAAAGGAATTAAAGGATATGGAAAATTTTATCAAATACAGAACCTAGGAATAAAAGATGAATAATACTTTTGCATTAAGAGGGAACTAAATGAGCTACCACTAGACTGGGGAGTTAATGTGAGTATATTCATTCTAATATTTCTTGGTTGTCTCAAGACAAATGTCTTCCTAGCTTAGCTCTTTATTTTGGATATATATTTTCAAAGCAAAATCCTGTATGTGTCCAAATAATGTATTTGAACCAACATAAACAATGGTTCAAATACATTATTCATTTTACTTTAATTCTTGATGAAGGTCCAGATGCTATGATTGCACTCTACGTTGAACCTTATAAATTGTATAAGAAATATGGGAAATGGAAATGTATTTATTTTACCAGTCCCCAACTTTACCATATGGAGCATAGTTGCTAAAATCATAATTCTTGGGAATTATAAAAACTACTATTAAATTTTACATTTATTTCTTGCATTTATAAATATATAGGATTTTTGATACTGTGAAAGTTTTTTATTTAAAATTAGTATATTATTCAAACAGCATTTATTATTTTCTTTCATAATCATCAAAATCTACAACTAAACATTTAAAGCATTTGTGAAATGATGCTAGGGAAATTGCTTTATCCAGAATTCCTCAATGATAAAATCTAGGAGAAAGTAATTTATTTGGATTTCAATTAAAGCAGTTTTATAAGGTAAGTTCAGAAAGTGAACTAAATATGGATTACTCTAAAAGATGTGTTACTAAATATTTTTCAAGATTTTTAGATTTTTCTCTTTTTTTTTTTTTAAACAACAGGAGGATTATACTGACTGTGGTGGTGTTTCTGGATTAAATCCCTCCCTGTGGTATATCATTGGAATCCAGTTTCTACTACTTTGGCTGGTATCTGGCAGCACACACCGCCTGTTATGACCTTCTAAAAACCAAATCTGCATAATTAAACTCCAGACCCTGCCAAAACATGAGCCCTGCCCTCAATTACATTAACGTAGGGTCAGCTATAAAATCAGACAAACATTAGCTGGGCCTGTACCATGGCATAACACTAAGGCACAGACTCCTAAGGCACCCACTGGCTGCATGTCAGGGTGTCAGATCCTTAAACGTGTGTGAATGCTGCATCATCTATGTGTAACATCAAAGCAAAATCCTATACATGTCCTCTATTGGAAAATCTGGGAGTTTGTTGTTGCATTGTTGGTGATTACATGTGAAAGGGTTCCCCATACAATTGTATATGAATCATAAGAAATGTCTTGATATTGACCTGCAATTTTGACTTGCTGCAATTTTACTAAGAAAATCTCTAAGGGGAAAGAAATTATTTTTGCCTTCACTTATTCTTCTGTTAAAAGTTAATTCCTGCTTTGAGTAGCAATTATTGAAATATATAGAGAAAGAGAGAATTAACATTGGTCTAAATTGTTGAAATATAAATAATGGCTAATTTTCTATGAAAAATTTGCCAAGAATAAAATGCCTTATGAAGAATGGCTTCTTTGCCAAAAATAAAACACAATTGATGACCAATTAAATTTTGATGGGGTAATGAATTGATGGTTCGAAAATAGTAACTAAGAAATTATTAAACTAAAGGTGCTTGAGGGAGAAATTGGAATATGTGACGTATTTCCTCATAAATGTAAGCAAGCCCTTAATAAATGCTTTGATGTAATGTTCCTTTTGTTCACAGTACAGTTATGTAGTGCTAGCCAGATATTTTAAAATGCTATAAGAAAAGCTTGTCGGGGGGAGGGGGAAATGTTTTTCTTGTGATAAATGAACTTTGGTTTACCAAGGGTATTTTGCATGATGCTGCTGCTATTTTAACTTTTCAGTTCTTTTTTCTCTTACTGTAGAGTGTAGTCATTGAAAAGTTAACTGAGTGATATTATTGTTATGTAAGAATCTGAACCTTGCAGTGTAAATGCACTTAAGTCATCTTTTAAAATGTTGTTAAACTACTCTGAATATACTGTGCAATGTAAATGCTGAATGATTGGGGTTAGATAAATGGTGAAATGAGAATTAATGAATTTTATACAGATTCGTGCTTTCGCCTGATAACCTATGTACAGATATTTTAAGTACATAAATCAGATTTGACACATTTATTTTTTGAAAAGTACATATATGTTCTCAATGAAGATTCATCCTAGGTTTCCTCTTTGTTCGTTTCAATAGTAGCACATACAATCCAAAAGTTCCTGCTACTGCTGCTTTTGCCCTTCCATTTTAAATGGTATGATCGTTTGACCAAAATTTCCATGCAAGTTGATAAGGGTTTTACAATAATCTGAACAAATAGGAAACCTTGAATCTCTATGTATGCACATGAATACTTGATTGTGAATAATAAAAGTTGTTTTTTATACAGCCTCATTGGTGAAAATGGTTAGTGTAGTAAATCAGATATTTCATTATAGACTAATATGGTAGCAGATTATTTATGCTTTTAAAAATTATTTTCTGGAGCAAACAGTATTTGAAGAAAGGGTAAAAACTGAATGTGTAATTCTAAGAATAGTTAATAATTTTACTGAAGGCTGAACGTATGTAGATATTTTTTATGATAAAATGCAGTTTTTCTTTTTTTGGAACATGCCAATTACTGGTATGTGTATATGCTGGAAATTTTCTTACATATCCTTTTTAAGTCAAAGTTATTAACATTATCCAGCATGCTTTAATATGCTCCACATATCAAAGATATAACCAATAATTTAACGTAGCTTAAAAGATAATATTTGTTTTTAGCTTTGCATACATTTGTAATTCCCTCCCACCACCAATATACCTTAGGTACCATTTGTGTACATTTCTTTATTTAAGATTTTTTTTTTCAATAAAAAGGGGGGGGAAATGGAATCACTTTGCCAACTATTGTTCTAAGAGTTGACATCAGTTACCATTTCTAATGCATTGTTGTGATTTTGTAGTGTCATTCATAACTGGTATTGACATTTTAGAAAACACCAAAGTGATTTAAAATATATGTGGGGAAAAAAACTTCTCACTCTAGTAACAATGTTTAAATCATGTTGTTTGTTAAATATTTAAAAGTTGTTCAATTTTTGCTAGACTATCTTAAATCATGATAGTGTTGGGAAGGGGGTATCAAAATACAAAATTGTTAGTTTGTGTATATAAACAATGCACATTAAAACAATTGAATTGCTTCCAGCATACAACAAACTACCTTAAAATTATGTTCAAAATCTATTAAATATATTTTCATGGCTAATGTCGATTATATGTTTTCATCAATTACATTGTTACTGTATTAATCACGGTTAAACTTGGCATCTCTTGGCAGGATCCTATTTAATTTCTATTGCCATCAAAATATATTTACATGCATGAGTTTTGCTACAAACCTTTATTTTCTGCTGTAAAGTTATATATTGTGACAACCACAAATACAATTACAAATTGGGTAAGAACAAGCTGAATAAAAGTTGTTCCCATGACTAATATTAGTCTTCATGCTTTTAGCATATTTTTTAAGACAGTAACACTCATCCCATCAAATTATTATATTACATTTAGTATTTTTCTGTGAGTTATGTTGACAAGAACTTAAATTATAGCCTGTTATTAATATTGATTTCCAACAACTGAACAGTACAACAGATCAATAAAAAAGTGTATACACTGCTTTAACTAATTTTTGTTATACTCATGTGGCTTAATGTAGTTAGTCACTACAACAGAGTTCAAGTAAGCTTGGCAATGGTGTTGAGTAACAAGAAAGAATTCTGCATTAATGATTTCTTTATATTTTCCTCATTTAAACAACCAGCATTACTGCCAAACACCAACCGTGGTCCATATTTGTAACAGGTTTTTAACATGACATAGTTAGCAAGTTTGATTGAAGAGATTTTTAGGTCCTGGGCCTATAAGATTTTAGTATGATCTTTTTTCATGTTTCTAATGCTTGAGGTGTTACTGCTTAACTTGGAAAAATAAAAAAATAAAAAAAAAAAACAGTGTTGCTGCCATTTGTAAGTTTTCCTATAATATTCCTTTTATTAACTTTAAAACTGGCCTTATGGGGTTCAAATAGGCAGTATCCCTTTTAAGTGACCTTTGCAACCCAAGTGTTACTTGCTTATTTGATGCTCTCTTGTATTTTAAATCTCATTTAAATCTTTGTCTGTGACCAACAAAGCTTAAATTTTGTCTTAATTTAAAACTCTGAATCTCTTCCATTGATCATGTTAGACGTTAAAATGTTTAATGGTATAGTCTGACCTAGTGAAACAAAATGGATGTTGTTACTTTTTTTCAAGAATAGAATGGAATGACTTTCACTTGCCCAAAATTTTAAATTTTTTTCATCTAAACTTGTATTGTTTCCCATAGCAGAATGTTAATATTCACAGTACATTTCTGTAAAGAGCAAACCAATGTAATGTTTCAAGTGTTGAAAAAATTCCAGATTTTTGAAGAATTAGACAACTCTTACCAATAGTTTCATCTACCTTATTTCTAGTTTACACAGTTATCTCAAATTCCACTGAAACTAATGGGATACTGTCTTGTGTAGATGCCAATTGAGTTTATAATGTGACCTAGTAAAGCTGTGTTTTTTGTTGTGTTGTATGAATGTCGGATCATGCTTTTAGGAATACTTTTATTAAAATGGTGTGCATTCATGCAAAAGGCCAACTGGCTTTTGTGAACAATAGATCTTTTCTCCCCTTTATTTTGTTCTCTTGACACTTTTGTGAAAATTATCTAGCCTGATAAAAACATTTTGTAAAAATTTGTATAATACTGTTATAAAATATTTATAATCCCAGAAAATGTTGTGTTAAATCTTGTGCAAAAACAGTATATTCAGAATAAAAGTTTATCATTTAAAGTCACCACACGGTTTGGGTTTTCTGTTTTTTAAAAGATCCAGTTGGAAGAGACAGATGGCTCTGTCATAAATACATTTTAAGAGAGAATTCTGGATTGTGGAAATAAAAGTTGGGATTAAATAGTGCTTTTAGAATTACAAACCTCAACTCACACAAATACAGTCAATCCTTGAACAACATATGTTTGAACTGCATGGATATACTTATATGTGGATTTTTTTCAACCAAATGCAGATTGAAAATACAGTATTTGCAAGATGGAAAACCCACATATACCAGGGGCCTACTTTATAGTCAGATTCTACGGGGCCAGTTTCCAGACTTGAGTATGCATTGATTTTGATACACGTGGGCATCCTGAAACGAATCCCCCCTACACACACAGGGACGACTGTCAATTCACTCGCAATGCCTTTACTTAAGTCTAACCTTCTAACACATGCCTTCTCCATCAAGGCATTTAGGAATGTACTTAATCAGACTTTGGACTTCTTTTATAAAAAAAAAAGTTCCCTAGGCAAAAGTAATATTTCCCTGTTTCTGTAAAGACCTCAGGAAAGTAGGTTAAAAGAAACAAGTTAGAGTATCTGAAATGTGCTTATCTTCTGTGCTTCTAACATTTGAACAGCAGCTGAGGCAATGAAGTATAAAGAATTTTCCCTAAAAGTCCTATTAGGTTCCTTTTACACTTATACCAGCTTACAACCTGCCTTCCTATGCTCACGTGATAAACTGATGAGCCTGATGTTGTATGGAATCTAGTATAACATAGGCCTACTCATCTTTTTTCTCCCTGGAGAATTTGAAAAATACCTACGTATGGGTGGAATGTAGTATGTGGGTACCCGTGATGGTGATTACTGGAAAATCTGACCTCTATGTCTGATAAAGACATTTTAACAGGAAAGAAAGAAAAAAATAAAACCTACACAAAAGTGTAAGGTAGATTACATTTGTTTTTTTGAACATCTGGATTCATTCTGTACCAATTTATCTCTTCAATTTTCTCTTTCCCCAGAGACCTTCATTTCCTCTATCAATCATTTTGATCCCACTCCTGCCTCTTCTCTTGGGACCTTGCTTCATCAGTTCTTCTTTCTCAAGCATATTCCGTCCCCCTTCTCAGCAGGCTTCTTTCCCTCTGGTCTAAAGTCATTTGGAACACCTCTATCTAAAACAAACTGAACAATCAAACATCCAGCCCTGCCCATTAACCCTATTACTTCCTAGATTTATAAACCTAGAATTATTCATTTGTACATCCACAGACATATATTGGTAGTCTTTTCTCTTTGCGTTATATGCAAGTAGGTCTTAGAATTTTAGATCTGTAAGACATATTACCTCTGACCACCAGATTTCACTACTGCTGAAAATTTTTAATTATTGGTATGAGGTCCTAATAAATTCAAGTTCTTGGATATTTCTCAATTCCTAAATGTTTTTGTATCTCAAAGTGGAGTTATCCACAAGAGCACCTATATACTTTCCTATAAATTGCTATACAACTCAAAAATGCTGTTTTATATTTAATAAGTGGACTGTTTAAAAATGTATTTGAGAAGAAAATTTAATATCACTACCATAATTGGAAAATGAATATAACTTGCCCAATTTAGTAAGTATATCACATTAAAGTAGGTTCATAGCTATTGCAATAAGAAGAAATGAACAAACTCACTCAGCATATGCCAGTTGTCAAATGTGCCACATTTAATAAAATGCTTCATCAATACATTATGAAAGTTTAGGAAGTTTTTGCATAAAACATAAACCTGGACCCAAATATCAGACTGTATACTTTAGTTATTAATATGTTGAAAATGTATACTCATGAAATTTTGTCAAAGTTTGGCTTTTCTTAGATGTGTAGAATTTCCCCCCAAATGATTTATTATGTATTAGTTTTGGGTCATTTGAAACATTTTGGGTCATTTGAAACATTATCTAAAAAATAAGTTCATCATGAACTTTATATGGTAAGGTTGAATGATTTAAAACATTTCTTATATTGTAGTATGAAGTTTCCATGAAAAAAAATGCTCAAGATTTTAAAAAAATAGTTAATGGATTATAAGACAGCTTATGCAGTTCTAAGTGCTTTCTTTTCACATGAAGCAGCCCAGAGGAGTTAAATCCTGTCCAAGGCCACCAGCCCTTTTCTCAAAACTGGACTAGGAACTCGAGTTGGCTGACTGTTAGTAACTTCCCAAGAGACAGTGATTCCAGCTCTCCAACATATTGATATAAGGACAATGTGTGTATAGGTTGGAGTAAAATGCAGGCAAGATTGCCAATTTTCTGTATTAGGAGGAATTCACTTTTCCAGATATTCTTATTTCCTCTGTTTAAAGAAAAATGACGTTTTGTGAAAGTATGGCATCACTGATTATAATTATTGTAAACAGCAAATTAAAGAGTTAGCAAACTTATGTTACTTGTCATTACTTCAGTTAGCAAACTTATGTTAGTTGTCATTACTCCAGTTAGCAAACTTATGTTAGTTGTCATTACTTCTGTTACCCTCCCTTCTTTTTTTTATAATTATAGTGACCTGTAAAATTTCTCAATCATACTACTACCTTAGTCCACATTGTGAGTGCAGCATAGCCACGTGGTCACTGGAATTCCTTGCTTCAATTTAAAACCTGACTTCACCACTTAGTAGTTATGGAATCACGGACAAGTTACATAATATCTGAAAGCCTCAGTTTCCTCATCTCTAAAATAAAAATAACAGTAACTACATTGAAGGATTGCCATGATGATTAAGTGATAAAATTAATGTAAATAATCTAGCATAGAGCCCAGCACTGTGTTAACCCTCATCAATGCCATACATTATTATGAATTGTTATCATGACAATCATCTTCCTAATACAATCTTCATTTTGGGCTGAAGCGCTAAAGATCCTAATTATCTACATGTATCCGTCTGTTTTGTGTTGTATAAGGGAATACCTGGGTCTGGATCATTTATAAAGAAAAGATGTTTATTTTGGCTCATGGTTCTGCATAGTGTACAACAAGCATAGCACCAGCATCTGCATCTGCTCAATCATGGCAGAAGGCAAAGGGGGAGCAGGCATGTCACATGGCAAGAGAAAGAGCAAGAGAGATTCTAGGCTGTTTTAAACAACCAGCTCTTGCATGAACTAATAGGGCAAAAATTCACTTATTACCGTGAGGAGGGTACCAAACCATTCATGAAGGATCAGCCCCCATGACTCAAACAACTCCCAGCAGGCCTGGCCTCCAACACCAGGGACTACAACATGACATTTGGAGGGGACAAATCTCCAAACTATATCACTGTACCATTAGTGTGTAATTTAATTTTTTTTTATTTTTAAAAGTTTTAGGTTCGGGGATATATGCACAGGTTTGTTATATAGGTAAGTTGCATGTCCCAGGGGTTTGTTTTACAGATTATTTCATTACCCAGGTAATAAGCATAGGACCCGATAGGTAGTTTTTCAGTCCTTTTCCTCCTCTTACCCTCTAGCATCAAGTAGAGCCCACTGTCTGTTGTTCTCTTCTTTGTATCCATGTGTACTCCATGAAACATGCATTTATTCTTTATTCAACTGAAGTGTTAGATGTGGACCCTTTATGCAAGATAAAAATAGTTCCTTTCCTTGAGGGA
Organism: Pongo abelii; assembly: GCF_028885655.2. Lineage (NCBI taxonomy): Eukaryota > Metazoa > Chordata > Mammalia > Primates > Hominidae > Pongo > Pongo abelii. The sequence continues at coordinate 94,591,134 of NC_071991.2, forward strand.
CTACTGGCTGAGAATATTGAAAATATAATAAATATTTACAATAGTGAGATGAGTGCTATTCTGTAGGAAATAAATGTTATTATAGAAGCTTACAGAAAAGTAACCTAGCAAGACTAGGCTGGCCAGAGAAGGCTGTCATGGTCTTAAGCTGAAGGAAGGAGGGGGCAATACTGTAAGAAATAGAGAAGAGTGTGTGAAAAGAGATGCACCCAGGGAACTAGAAGTGGCTAAATGTGACAATTCAGTGTGGCTGAAGGGATGGGTGACTGAAGATGAAGTGGAAGATGCCGCTGGAGAGATGAAGAACCAGGGCCTGAAACTCTCTCTGAATCACATTGGGTATTTAGGTAACTGAAAGCCACTGAAGAGTTTTAGGCAGAGAACAGTATGATCATATTTGCATTTTAGGACAACCACTCTGGGTGAAATACGTGTTATTGATAGAAGAAAACCACAGATAAGGAGACCACTTAGGAGCCTACCATCAAGGTGTGAAACTTTTGTTAACTGGTAAGAAGGTAGATAGAGAAAAGTGGACTGATCTTTGAAATATTTAGAAGAAAAAAAGAAGACTTTATGATTCACCGGTTATATTGAAAAAAAAGGGGGGAAACAGAATTACTCTCAGGATTCTGAAGTTTAACATCCTGACTAGCAGTGCAGTTCCCCAAGTTTGGGGGAGAAAGGAGGGTGCCCAAGGCATCGGTGAGGTAGACGGGGCAAATCCAGAAGAGAAAATTAAAAATTGCACTTCAGAAATATTGTGAATGAGCTTTGTACAGTGTTGAGGATATGAAGACGAGAAGATGCAAAGATGGGTGGGTCGCTGCTGCCCAAGAATATATACACTCAGTGTGATTCTTAACACTGATTGCATGTTAGAAATGCTTATTGGAAGTTTTGATGGTTTGTTTTGTTTTATATATTGATACTTAGGTCCCACTCTAATTAATTCAGAATCTCGAGTGTTTCCTGCAGCCAGGGTTACACTAGCCATTGGGATGTTAAGTGACAGGAGTGACGATTCAGATGCAGGATGGTTCTGAATTATACTTTATAAGTATCTACATAAATTTTTTTGTTTCAATTTTAAATGAACACATTTTTATGAGTATATTTTAAAACATATTCTATAATCCCATTTTGATTGCATTATTTTTGAAGGCTTTTCTATTCATTTTTCTCTTTGGATCTGGATTCTATAGTTGGACATACCTGATAATCAATAAAGTTCTCATTGATTGTGGTTGATATTTAGGACCACTATTAGGATAATTCTTTTTACTAGACATTCTATTCCTATTTAAGTCACATTAATAATATCAAATGTCTTATATAGTTGCACCACAGATTTCTATAAATATTATCAAACAAAAAGAACTTTGTCAATCAGGTTCTTTCTTATGGTAAATGAAATACAGATATTTATGTATCCAAACAACAGAATAAAATTAGAAAATTACATGACTTGACAATATGTTTTTTTTACATATAGCTTTTAATTAAATAATGGCTATTTCTTGACACAATAAAAAGCTAATCAAAACTTAAAATCCCACTTAAAAGATGACTATTTCAGATTGATTGCAGGCTGCCTGCTCATCTTAACTTACAGGCCCTCAAAAAATTCTGACTCAGGCAAAAGAGACTGTGGTGCATGATAGAAGTTCCTGTCTCTACAGATTGCCTGGGGACACATCCCAGCTCCCAAACTTGGGCATGTTGTATGACACCTCAAAGTTTCTGTTCCTTGTCTGATTTATTTTATTCACTCAATAAATATATGTGTATAATAACAATGATTATAGTCACTACTTAATAGTCTCTCAGGCCTCTTTCTTACCTCAGAAACTTAATCATTCTGACGCTGATGATTTTAGGAATGCCTAGAGAAACACGACATCAAGAAGATTTCTAAGGTATAACAAATATTACCAAGATCTCAAAATTTACTCTCTGCTGGGCACTGGAAATATAATGATGAGAAACACGAACACAGCGCGAGTTGCAGGAGACCATTGGGAGAGTATTCGTCCAAAAATTGCACGAAGAGGCATATATTACTAACTCTAAAAAAGCACTATGCAATAAAAAGATCTTGGTAACAAGGAGTTGATGGCAGATGGAAGGAAAGAACCTGATGGGAAGTGACCTGGGTTTAGTGACTGAGCTGGGAAGAAGGTGGATGGAAGATTCACGCTGCCCTGGGTGTCTTCATCCAAATCTCAGCAACAATTAGACATCTGGAGCACAGTATATACAGATTAAGTAATGGAGAAGCAGATGGCAATGTTAGCTCTGGGAGAATGTTTGACTTCAGCTAACAGCTTAGGGTATGAATGAAGAAATTTCTTGTCACTTATGGGCCAATACTTAAGTTTCCCTCAACAAAAATGCATTATCTCAACCATTTTCTTATTTCCTTTCATCAAAAACCTTTCATTTTCTCTGTTAAATTTCTACTTGTCCTCCTTTTCATTAGTCCTCAGTCTCCTGAAATTTCATCTCAACCTCTCCTCCAAAACTGCTTTGGATGATTTCTTAATTGCTCATTCCAATCTCAATATATTCTATCAGTTTCCCTCTGAAAACTCAGACTTCTCTAAGTCCCAGGGCTTCACTGCCTTCTCACTCACTCTCTTCTCAAGATAGTCCGACTCATCTGCCCCTTAAATATTGGTGTTTATAAATTCTTTACCTATATGATTTTATTAAATGTTATGGTTTCCTATCTTCATTCTGGTCCAAATTCCCAATCGTCATTGGATACTCATACCTAGGAGTCTTAAATATATGACTAATCTAACATACCTAGAAAATAACTAACATCTTTCTCAATATCTCTTCCTCCTTTTGCCCTCTGTATCTCAGGACCTAGTCAAAGAGGCAAAGTCAGCTAAACTAGAAACTTTAGTGTCATTAAATGACCAAATTCTGACAAGCCTACACCTTAAATACCTTTTGATTTCCCACTACTTTCTACACCCACTGCTACTTTCTTTCTTCAGAATTTTGTCAATTCCTGCCCAACCATTTAAATGAGTCCCAACTGGTTTCCCTACTTCGGGTTTCTTTCCACTTCAACCCACCCCCATGGTACTTATTTTCTAAAATTTACCTCTGATCACATCTTCCCCCTTTAAAAACATTCAGTGACTCCCCATTGCCTATAAAATAAAACATAAGTGCCTTATTAGGACATATGACACCAATTAGAAGCAGGCCTCTCGCTACTTATGACTTCATATTCCCCTCATTCCTATCCCAACACCAAAAAAAAAAAAAAAAAAAAATGCCATTTTAACTTAAACCTTACCAAATTACCTAAAGTTTTTCAAATATAACACACTAATTCATGTTTTCGCGGCTGAACACAACTCCCACAATGCCTTCTCCTAACCTCCCTTCTACTGTTACCAATATTTTAATACCCACTGTAAATGCTACCACTCCTCTAGAGCATTCTCTGGTGTTCTGAGTGGTTGGGCCATTTTCTCCTCTGTTTTTTAACACAGATTTGAGTTTGAATGTTTGCCAGAATCATCTTATATAACATTTATATTAAATTACTTCCTTTTAGGAAACAAACAGGGAGAGCTTGGAAATAAAGAAAACCCAAGTATTTACTAGACACTCCGCTCTGGGCCGAGTGAGATATTTGGAACATATCTCTGTTACAATCTATGCAAATGTGGCATACTTAAAAAAAAGGTGTGGACTTTAGAATGTTAAAAAACCTAGTGTCAACTGTAGCTTTAATTTTTACTAGTGTGACCTTAGGGGATCAGAATCTGCAATTGTAAATTGTCACAGCATTTTCTTTGCAATATGGTGGGAACATATTAATGATATAGGACAGGCATAAAATAGGAGCGTAATAAATAATACCAACTTGTAGTAAAATAAGGACCTAATCTCCTAATAACCATACTGTCTCTGGAATTGCCAGAATAACAAGAATGCTTCAAGTAGTCAAACATCTGGTTAATTTTTCAATTAAATTTCCATCTCAATTTAAATAATGGTTAAGCTGTGACATCTTCCGGAGGACTTCTTCTACTTTTCCTTCCAATATAACATCATTCCACTTAGTACAACCCCATGTCAGGTTAGGAAAACCTAATAAGACATGTCAACCTGCATCTCAGACTGTCTCATCTGTAACTCAAGAATCTATCCCTAAATTGTTTTTTTGAATCAGAATTCTGGGATTAGTAAAAGTGGGACAGGACAAAGAGAAAATGGCAGATCAGGTAGATCATTTTTAAATAAGAAAGGTATAATGATTTAAAAAATAAACCTGGGATGAGAAATCAGAATTCAAGAGAAAGTTTGAATTAAAACTGAGCCGTTTAGTTTACTGATGGACTTCCTATAGTCTCCTAAATTCTAGAGTCAGCAGAGCCTCAAGAAAGTCATTATCTCACAACTGAGGGTAAGCAAGTAAATGTAGTCACTAGATAAAGAGAGGAAAGTAAGTGGAAAGGATCAACACATTTCAATTTTTAAAAAATTAGGATGAGCAATACAGACAGGGCAAGAAAGTCTCAAGTCCAGTTGTTTCTATTTCTTTTTATTTATTTTTTTTGGAGACGGAGTCTCGCTCCGTCGCCTGGGCTGGAGTGCAGTGGCGCCATCTCGGCTCACTGCAAGCTCCGCCTCCCAGGTTCACGCCATTCTCCTGCCTCAGCCCCGAGTAGCTGGGACTACAGGCGCCCGCCACCACGCCCGGCTAATTTTTTTTGTATTTTTAGTAGAGTCGGGGTTTCACCGTGTTAACCAGGATGGTCTCGATCTCCTGACCTCGTGATTCGCCAGCCTCAGCCTCCCAAAGTGCTGGGATTACAGGCCTGAGCCACCGCTCCTGGCCCAGTTGTTTCTATTTCAACTGTGACTAATACAACATGGACTGTAACTAGGCAAAATTATGGTGGAAAATGTTTCTTTAAAGCTTGAATCTTTTACTGCCTTGATACCTCAACCTTTTTTTCTGTGGTGAAAAATCATTGCACCCAAATGGCATTCAATTGAAGAAAAGAGCAAAATTGTAAAGCAATCTCAGCCAATTTATATTATAAATTACATATTAGATACCATATGTAAGGAAGTATAATACAAAAAGACCTAAACTATAGCCCTAAATTAACTATATAATTCAGTAAAAGATTTCTGCATACACTATTATTCTGTTTCATAAATAGAAGTAAGAAATGCTGTGAAACAAGAATGGAAAATCAAGAAATTCATGAATAAAAAAGCCTGAGAGAATAGTTAAGCTAAATCTGAAAACATAGCTTCAAGCTGATCCCAAAAAACCTAAAATTGTTTTTTCAAACCACAGTGTGTGTTCCTGAACACCCAAGTACATGTCTTATTAATCCCTATATAATAGTGATGTCGCAGGGCTACTTACTTCATCCCAAGGGATACCATTTAGGGTGTGATGCGGCCTCATAAGCTAGACTGCTGCAGATTTGAGCCAGTCTGAGTCACTCCCTCTAATCCAAAGGAAAGACTATAATCCTAACATGTCTCAAACCCTTCTGTATTTGTCTCTTGGGATAGTGAGAGCTTGAAGTCTTACTGAACCACTCATTATGAATCAGGAGCATTTTGATGAATGTTATTGTCTTGCTGATAATAAGATAGTAGATGTCTGAGTTTTTTAACACTAAAGTATTTATACCCCTGTGCTTACACAAGTGAATACTCAGGGGCAACCTCCTCCTTAATCTCTCCTTGTATTATTATTGATTGCAAAGGAGGAGTAGGGTGTGCCTGTAGAAAATTCCATCAACCCTCTGAACCCTATTCTATTCTCACCTACCAAGGGTTATTCCTAGGGTTTCGAAGTTCTCAGTGACTCAAGTTGTCATTTATTTTGGTATTTCTCTTTCAGGCTATTCCTACATATGCATTATGAAAGTTTAGTAGTTTGCCCTTCATGTAGTAGGATTGATATGTATATAAAAATAAAATATTAAGTAGTCTTCACTAATGCTTTGAACTTCCTATTTTCGTAAAGAGAAATACAAAATATTACTGAGATTAACTTAAGTATCTCACAAATAACAACATAATTTCTTCCAGAGATTTCCTTAGTAGTATATAAATCTTTCTTATTATCCTTATAGGGAATTAGCTTCTCAATATCATTTTATCCCTTAGGCCTAGGGAGTTTGTTACATATGATCATGGTTGCCTAGGGTTGCCATAAATCACCACCAAGTGGTAGTTTACAAACAACAGAAATATATTATCTCACATTTTTGGAGGTCAGAAATTCAAAATCAAGGTGTTAGCAGGATCACACTCCCTCTGAGTCTCTAAGAGAGAATTTATTTTTTTCTTGTCTATTCCAGTGTCTGTTACTCCAGGCATTCCTCAGTTTATAGCAGTTAATTCTAATTTTGTCCTCTGCCTTCACATGGCCTTTTCCATTTGTCTGTGTTTTTTCCTCCTGTGTCTTTTATAAGGGCATGTATCATTGGTTTTAGGTTCTAACCTAAATCTAGGCTAATCTCATCTCTAGATCCTTAACTTAATTACATTTGAAGAGTCCCTTTATCCAAATAAGGTCACATTCACAAATTTCAAGGATTAGTACTTGGACATTTCTTTTTTGGGGACACAATTCAACCCACCATACATATTCCCTTGGCATTACGGTAGATGAGTGGAAAATGCTTATTATGAGTTCCCTAATTTATATCTCCAACCTTGGTTTTTCCCTTATGCCCAGATTCTTACATCCAAGTTGATATAGTAGATGGCCAATTTGATTTCTCCACCTGAGTGTGCCTCAAAACTGAGGTACTCATTCTCCCTTCTTCCAGGGGAGTTGACTAGTTGTGGTTCATAGCAAAGATTCTCCCCAGAAATTACTTTGAGGTGGAGGAAGCTGCTTTTCTCCAAGAAATACCCACTTCAAAGGGACAGAAGGACAGGTTTGGTAACATTTCTCAATTCAGCCTATCTCTGAAGGGCCATCCCAGCTCCAGTTTCCCATGAGATTGACTGACACCTCTGTTTCAACTGTGCATCACCAATTTCTTTTTCAATCCTGTTTTCTTCCTTCACAGGTATTGTTCCTGAGAGTTCTTTGCAAAAAACCACCTATATGCAAGTGTCCATTTCAGTTTGTTCCCCCTAGAATGCAGCCTAGAAAAAAAAGACATCCCTAATTTAACATGTCCCTACATAACTCTTATTGCAATGTATCCTCCACCACTTCACATTCTGTCCCTTCCATTAAAAGAGTTCCTTCCCCATTCCCCAACTTTGTAAATGACATCAACATCCACAGAATTTTCAAGCCAAAAGCATAGGAATTATTGTACTTCGTACCCTTTTCTTTTACCAAGATCCTATTTTGAGCCAAGTAATTTTACTTCTAAATTATATTGGATATCTGTCTAGTTTTCTACATTTCCATTAACACTCTCCTAGTGTGATGATCATCTCCTCCCATACTACTCTCAGTTATTAGAACTGTGATCCTGGGCAATTTACTTACTCTTTCCAAGCCTCCATGAAGTCGAAAGAATAATAGTACTAATATAATAACAGTACTCAACATTATAGAGTTGCTTTAAGTGGTTAATAAACGTAGAAGGGCTAAAATAATACTTGGCATATAGTAAGTGCTATCGTGTCGTGTCGGTTATTATAAATATTCTGAAACTTAATTAGGTCGCCTCTTGTAGTGGGAAAGGAAAAGGAATACGACTGAGTGAGGAGAATTATCTGTGGACTTCTCCAGAGGTTGGCTTTGTACCTAGTGTTAAATCATGTACATCTCATGGCATGTAATTACACCATATTATTCCATATGGTGGAATTGCAGAACCCAAGTTAGTTTAAAGTAAATATTCAATGTGCACATGTAATAATGAAGTAAATGTTATACAAAATATTTTCTAAACACTACAGTATTTAAATTTTATCTAAATGGCTCTAATTCAAGAACAAGCAGTTCAGATGCTCCCAGAAGTACAGGCTATCAGTGCATTCCAGGAGCACATTGTGGGTTGATTGTTTCCAGTACAACATCGTCCTACTGCCATGAATTTGCTTGCTGGTTAATGTCTATAAAAATTCCCACAGATGTGTAAAAATATGTATTTGACTCTGTTTCTTCTTATCCATCCCTTCCCACACTTTGTGGTAACTAAATAGGAAAATCATTTCTTGAATATCTCTGTACTATAGTTAAAATGTAGTGATCCAAAGATATAAGCTTATATATGTGATCCAGTGCCAAACATGTCCCTAGATAAAATAGGTATTCAAAGCATGAATTAGGTTACTGTATAGTATTTTACTTGACAGTGAAGTTTAACAAGGATCATAAGATATGAATACATAAATTTTAAATCCATTATCATGGATAAGGAGATCATTTTATTAAGTCAGTCTATTACTTGTAACAACAATAGTATAATGAGACATAAGAATTTAAGATTATAGTTATTTTTAAATATAGCCATTGGAAAGCACATGTTGAAGTTTAATAAAACTGAGCCATGGCTGATTTATTAAAAACTTATACTTAAATTGTTCCCATTTCTTTCTTTTAATGTTTTACTTTATTTATTTATTTATTTTTTTTTTGAGATGGGGGTCTTTTTCTGTTGCCCAGGCTGGAAAGCAGTGATGTAAACACAGCCTTGACTTCCTGGGGCTGAAGTGATCCCCCTGCCTCAGCCTCCCGATTAGCTGAGACCACAGACATTCACCACTACACTCAGTTAATTTTTTTTTCTTATAAAGACAGGGTCTCACTATGTTGCCCAGACTAGTCTCAAACTCCTGGGCTCAAGCTGTCCTCTTCCTCGGCCTCCCAGAATCCTGGGACTCCAGGCATGAAACACCACTCCTGGCTGAAATTCTTTCTATTTTTTATTCTTATTGTTTATTATTATTTATATATCCATTCAGCAAGCTTTTAATATTTACATTATATATACACACACACACAAATAGAAATTGTTGAGTGCTAAAAAGATTAACAAATTTGGTCCCCTCTCTAATCTAGTTGAAAGAACTAGATTAATGTTGGAACATTTATTTGTCTGAGCAAGAAGAAGGCTCCCAATTCCCCTCATGCCCCTTTTTGCCATTGGGTTGCAAAAAAGTATAAACACCATGGAAATGACAATGTTCACAAAATATTTCACAAAAATGCACAGAACTTCCACATCAGGAAGTTTCTATTAGTATTTAGCTCTCGTATAAGTTATGGTAGAACCTCTAACATTAAAAAAAAAAAAAAGTACCCTCTAAAAATTAAAAACACAAAATGCTTGAATAGCCTCTTTGGAGACTAAAGTTTTATACATGCTGTTCCAAAATATTTATATTAATAACTGTCAGATTTGAATGGTACCCTCAACATGACAAAGTTCCATGTAGTCCAGGATACAATTGAAACTGTGTTTGCAAAATTATGACAGTTAAGAGAAATTTGACTCCATGTTGCCTCTAACCACCAAGCTGTCTTTGGTCATTCCTGGGCATAGGCCAAGCTAACTTTGGGAGAAATTTAGTTTATAGTTTAACCTTAAAGCAAGATGGTAATAGCCCTTCCCTAAACTAAACTGCCTTTATAAAACTGGTGAAAGCCACAAGGTCAGGGTTATGAGAGGAGCCTAAAGTCTGCTAAGATGTAGGCATAGTTTCTGTAATCCCTTACTGCTCATGAGTCAAATGGCCAGAGATCACAGGATTTGTGACTTCCCTAATTGCTCCTATACATCACGTAACTATCGTAGAACCTAAGATTGGTCTTTTGAGATTTTTTTTTTCAGATTTTTGCATTTCTGACAACAGGCTGACTTCACTCAGACCTATGACCCAACCAGTCCTGTGGCCCCTGCCGAGTGGCTGACTCAGTGCACGAGGACCATTTTCTATACCCTATGATTTCATTTCCAACCAATCAACATTCTCCATTCTCTAGCCCCCTGCCCATCAAACTACCCTTGAAAAACCCTAACCTCTGATCTTTCAGAGAGACTGATTTGGGTAATAACTTGTCTCTTGTGTGGTCAGCCTTGCATCAATTAAAGCCTTTCTTTACTGAAATACCATTGTCTCAGTGAGCTAATTTTGTCTGTGCAGTGGGCAGAAAGAACCTGTTGGGCAATTACACAGTCAGTGCAAGTACCTCCGCTACTCAACCTTACAAACCTACGTATTCATTGGAGCTCAAAATGTTTGCATCTAATCTAGACTCTTTGTAGAGATTATTTTCCCAAGTAGGAGAATAATAGGGTATTTAAGTGAGGCACTTAACTTTCAACTAAAAAATTATTTCTTATTGAAGGGGGTTGGGAAACAACTAAGAAACAAACAGACAACATAGATTTCAAAACAATGTCTATGGAGGAAATGAAATGTATAATCTTGCAAGTCAAATGTGTGTCTGGGACACGAATTGATTATGTGTCCAAAATTATCCATCTGTCGTAGCTTACTAAGGGGTCAACTGTGCCTGATAGCATTCCACAGTTAAGGTGGAATTGTGGTATGTGGACTAGACCTGAGAACACTCTGAAGGCACAAATCAGTTGCATGAGCTGGGTGTTCCGACTTTAGCATTCCTACTCATGGTCCTCTCTAGTTATCCTAATTAGGGCTTCATGGATTGCTTTTATGACCAGTTCAAAGAGGACAAATAACAACAACCACTATAGATAGCTCTGTGTAATTCATTAGCATTACTTACAGAAGATTTCTACAGTATTAAGTCCCACTGAAGATTGGCTGTGAAATAAAATGAATAAAATAAATACCCTTTGTAAGTGGGACAATTAGCACTATGCTTTATCTTCCTTGTTACCTGAAAGTCATGGCCTGAGATCAGGTTGTACATTGGTTAGTAGTTATTGGTTTGTTTGGCCAGGTGATCAGGGCCTAAGGCTAATACTGAAAGACTGATAACATGAAGAATTGGGAAACACTCATGTGGTTGGAGCTCTCAGAATTGGCTAAAGTCTCTAACATTTGTTCCTTAGGAGAGACCACCAGAAATCCCCTCCAGAAAACAACTCTTAATAACTGTAGTGTAAGGCTTAAAATTAATTCCAAATATTATATGCCACATTGACATCTGAAACTGGGACAGCCATGCATGGCCTGAACACAGGTTCTTCTTTCTACTCTGCTCTTGGAATCTGGTCACCTTCATACCCAATGAACCAGGCACCATTCCTGCTTATCTCAGAGTAATGGGTTTCAGTTCCTTGCCAGCCCAGTAGAATTGTTCAGAAAAGCCAAATACATCCTCCCTCCAAAACTAGAAGGAACTGCACACTCTTGATACTGTACTACAAAGCTTCCCACAAACCCTATTTGTTCACTTTGTCATTGAATGCAACCCCATGTGGACCTGAATGATGTCCAGAGTCCTTCTTCCCCAAGCTGTGAGTATAATTTGCTGTAAATCTCATCTCTCCACTGTTAGGTATTGTATGTTCAGCAATTTCCATATTCCTAGGGCAGAAATCCTAGGAATGAATAGGAGTCATCCCTCACCAATGGGATGAGTAGAGACAATTGAAAGTATAACCTATTAGATAGCATAATGAATTATTCAGATTTTAGTCAGACTTGCCATTCCTTGAAGCCAAAGAATCCTAACTGAAACAACTTGATCTAGAAATTAACCACGATTCCAGATATGTGATGGAGCCATTGCTGAGTAAGGGAAGTTAAGAGAGGGACTACATTCAGGGGGAGAAATAATGAGTTTATTTGGGCAAGATTGGGTTTTAGAAGTCTATAAGGATAAAAAGGTATAGAGCAGCTGTAGGATATAAAAGTCTATATCTCAGCAACAGAATTCAGAGGAAACAATATAGATTTTGGAATCGATATATAAACACCACTTGAAGTCATAGCCTTAGATGTAGTAGGTCAGGAAAGTGAAAAGTAGGCAACAAATTTATTTTTAGTCTAATGAATCTTTGGACCCTTCAACCTTCTTTTATGCCAATCTTATTTATTCAAATTTCATATAAATACAGCTTTTCAAAGGACATAACAGATGTCCTTTAAAAAGGTATTAATTTGCATGTGTATGCATAAATAATTACTTGCTTCTTAGGTAAGTTCTATAACTAAACTGTGTCTAAGGTCTTAGATCACTGACTTAGTTCAGGTTGCAATAATAAATTATCAGACTGGGTGGCTTATAAACAGCAGAAATATATTTGTTGTAGTTCTGAAAGTTGGAAAACTGAGATGAAGTTACCAACACAGTTGGCTTCTGGTGAGGAGCCTCTTCTGGGATGGAGACTACTACTGACTTGTATCTCCACATGGTGGAGGGCAGAAGGAGGAAGTAGGTTCTCTCTAGTCACTGATATGGGCACTAATCTCATTCATGAGGGCTCCACTATTATAAGCTCATCTAAGCCTAATTACTTCCCAAAGGCCCTACCTCCTAATACCATCACACCGTAGGGGGTTGGTGGAGGCTGGGGTTTTAACATATGAATTTTGGGGGGACCCAAACATTCAGCCTATAATAGCCATGCTTAAAATGAATCCTAAGCACTAAGTAAGAATTTTCTCAAATTTCTTATGAAAGAATTAAACGTATCATACATTTAGTTTAGATGGATGAATTGGCAAAGCAAGAAAAGTAGAATATGGAAAGGTAGTGAGGTGGGCAAGGAACAGAGGGAATATTCATTTTAAATATTCTCCTATATGAACTTTTTGCATTTATGAGGTGAAAAGAATTTCTCCATCTTTTGTAATACCGTACTACTTATATACTCTGTTTTTAAATTAGTACTATATATTTATATTTGTGTATCTTACCTCTCTGATAAATCCTGAACTTCCTCAAGACAAGAACTAGTTATTTTTTAAATCCCACTGTAATATCAAAGCTTAAAATTTTGATATTATACTTGTTCCTTAAATCTAATAAGAACAGATTTATACTTTTGATTCATGAGGAAAGATTATCTCAAACATCTAAAGTATTTTTCCCCATATATTTAGATGTGTCCCAATATATGAATAAACTATAAGACTGAAAAACCAGTTTTCTCACCTGGCTTCATATTAATGATGGCAGATAATACATATAGTTTGCCCCATTATTTGTAAGATTCCACTAGAATTACAATGAAGAATGAAAGATGTAAGATAAGGAGAACAGAAAGTAAAAAGTGACTGTTATGACCAGGGAGAAAGATCAACACTTTGGTTGAACACAGAAGGTAATTGAGAATGAATCATTGGATGAAATCAGCAGAAAAGCTACAAGCTAGCATATGCTAGAAGATATATGCTATAAGGAAGAAAGTAGGAACTAATACACAAAAGAAGACCTCAGAGAAGCTCTAATCTCAGAATCAGTCAGTATGATAAAACATAGAAATGGAAAATAGGGCTGAAATTCAGTGACTGTGTATATGTTGAGTAACTGTTGTTAGATAACAATAACAACTTGCTAACACTGGTACTGGATGTGCAAATCATAAGCAATCCATATTTGTTCCCAAACTAATTCATTGATATAATTGTGTAGGACCATGTGACTAGTTATGGCCAACGAATTGCTAGAGAAAGTGATGTGAAGTTCTTTTCAGGCAAGATCATGTAATTGATGCCCTTCAAGAACCTTCCTTCCATCAACCACAGACAGTGACATTGAGATAGTGGCTGCTTTATCAGCCTGCATTCCAGAGTGAAGAGACATGGAACAAAGAAGTTTCTACAGTTTTGAAAGTCACTAAGGTTTGTAATTTGTTCAAGGCTTCATCTAGTCAATTCTCACTTCAACTATTCTCTTGCTCAAAAAAATTAGGGAAAAAAATGGGATAACGAAGCCTTCTAGTGTAGAGATTTGCACCCCAGAATTAAGCTCCCATTATTTCGCTACTTGAGGGTTTCCACAAAGGAAAGAAAAAAGACAAATTAATGTGAGAAAACAGATTGATATGAGAAATAAATTGCAGAATAAGAGAGCCCACAACTGTCCTATCACTTTGAATTTAAAAAGAGTCATAATTAGACATACATGCATTTAACTTCAGAACAGTAGAGATAAGAAGATATTCAAAGTTTCTGAAGACATTTCTTAAGTTATACAAAAAGCAACAAGAAAATGACTGCCCTGGGAAGCTGTGTAATGTAGTATTAAAGAACTTTAGACTCAGATGCTGCAATTTACTAAACATGTGATTCAGGAAATTTATTTAACTTATACTTCAATGACTTCTACCAGAAAATAAGGATAATAATAGTTTCTATCTTTTATGGTTCAGACCTTTAAGTGCTGACTATACCTTAGCCCTAATAAGCTGTTAATACATGTTGACTATAATAATTTTCAGACTTATCAAGGGTGACCTTGAATGTGAGAAGGCAGTAGGGCAATACACTCAGAATTTATAATATGCTTTAAATAGTTGTGATTACAAAATGCACCCAATTTCAGTGTGCTCTTTTGCAATTATATTTCTACCTAATTGAAATTTAACTCACAAATCCCAATTTGTGTCTGGTAGTACAAATGAGTATCTGGCTAATACAAGGTAACTCAGGTTCTTAAGGGTTTAAAGCTTGAGCTCTTAGGACTCTTCTCTTGCTTCTCTTATTGATTAAAAAAAATGGGTGGTAACGGGAGGTATCTAGCAGTGTAATGCCTGCTCCAAGTACTGACATCTGCTTTCATAGTTTCCCATGTCTGGCCCAAGACACTGGGCCATTGCCGCCATTGCAATAAGTATGCTCCCTGATGGAATAATTTATGCCATCTATTAACCATAGGAAATGTACAGTGTTTTTTCTCAAGTGGAGCTTGGTGATTCTCCCTCTGTCAATTTCGGTCCCACTTTAACACTTTTGTACTTGTTGAAGGAATCTGATACCATGAAACTTAGCTTTCTCCCAATACAGCCTGTCTATCTGTAGTCTCAGCTACAGGGTCCCTTTGCCCCATTCCTCCAGGAACTCTCAGCAGGCATGCTGGTGCCGTAATCTCAACCACATTTTGCATTCCATTCAGAAATTTTCTGATCCTCTCCATGTTGGTGATAGCCAATATTCTCTGTTTGGACTAAGTTGCAACTATGCTGTCACCTATATGACACATATTAAGGGTGTATAAATAAATAGTATAATTGTAGTGTGAAGATACTAAATAAATTTATAGGTAAAAGAAATTTGAGTATGCTATCACACAGTGACTGGAGTAAATGGGAGAAAAAGAGTAAATTTTATTTATAAAAGAAAATAATACTAAATTAAAATTAGAGTAACCTATACTTAAAATATTCTCTTGAGAATAAACTTCTATTTTAGGCTCACTCTTTCCTAATGATCTCTATCCCATTTCTCAATTATATGTGGTGGGTAAAATTTTACTCTCCACTATTTAAACTGCCATATATGAATAAGAGTGGAGTCCTTATTAAGTAGTTTAATGTAATATTATGCATGGAAACTGTGATCTGAGGCTCTATTTGCAGCTTGAATGTCTAAGAATGTCTTAACCAGGGATGGTGGTGTGAGACTGTAATCCCAGCTATTTGGGAGACAGGGGCCTGACAATCTCTTGAACCCGGGAGGCAGAGGCTCCAGTGAGCTGAGATAGCATCACTGCACTCCAGCCTGGGCGACAAAGCGAGACTCAAAAAATAAAATAAAATAAAAGTCTAAGAATGTCTCTGAAATTCATATATAATGCAATTAGAAAGTGATTTTGTAAGAGTAAATCATAGGTTAATATGTTATAATTTTTTTCATTTTAGTCCAACTGTATTTGATAATACAATATTGATTGATAGCACATTTGCTATTATTTGTTATAAGCCAAATATATGACACTACTTTAAGTTTTTTAGTGAGCAAAGTGTCAAACTGTAAAATTTCATGTGCATATTTAGTATGATGCTTAATTTAGAGTAACATGATTTTTAGGAATGTTTTTTTGCCCATGTAATTAAATTGATTCATTTTCTTTCCTAGCTAAGTATAATAGATTATTCCTAAAATAGAAATACTGATTATCAGCCACAATATATATGTAATAAATGGCCTCTTGCTTGTTCCTTGGTGGTTTAAAGAGAAAGAAAACAATAAGAGAACTATGATTCTTATGAGAAACATCAGTATGCAACACTGTCACACTTTTGCTTTTATTTCAATATCCTTTCAGTCTTGGAGTATGAAAAACAATTTTCATCTTGTAATTCATTTTAAAGCACAATTTTGGGGACCTAGATGAAAGCAACACAGTTATTTCTTTGAAAAAATTAAAGACATCATAATTTTTCATCATCTGGTCATGCCTTCTTATAGCACCTAAGTCCAAAGACATGAGGAATGAAATGTGATAGAGTCTATATATATTACATATTACATTACCAATGTCTAGCTTCAATAAAAAACTTCATCCAGCTTCTGTACCATGTGGCATATGAGTTAGACTCATTTTAATTGACTCCAGATGTTAGTTACTATGTAAAATAATGAATCATGATCTTTTAAGCATTGTCTAAAATGAGATATGAGTACAAAGGAAAAACTACGTAAAAAAAAATCAGTAATCTATATTTAGTTAGTATACTAGGCCCAAATGTGAGGAAAGAGGAAGACTCCAGAACACAGTAAAGTAAATAATGAAATGAGTGAAAAGCATTCAGACAAAATGCAAAGAACAGATGTCTAGAAGTTAGTGCACCTGGTTTCTGGGATGGCTTTGTTACTAACTACCTATGTAAGTGACTTAAGTGTGAATTATGCTGACTCCTTATAGCTCAGTAAACAATTTGCCAGACTTGGATAGACTATTAGGTGAGCCAGGGCAACAGTGGAGCATCTACCAAGTAGGTAATACAAAGAACAATGGCGAAAGGGAATTGATAGACCCAGGCTATTCTGGACCATAAGTACCCAGGAGTGTCTATGGAGTGGCAGAATGCCAGCCAGAAAAGTAAAGAAGAAATATGATATTTTACAGCCAAGTAATATCAGTGATTTTCAGACTGACTACACACTTGTGGAACCTACTAATGAAATCAGCAATTTATAGTTGAAACCTAAAACCTAGACATGCGTTTGTTTGTTTTCTTTTGAGTCAGAGTCTCGCTCTGTCACCCAGGCTGGAGTGCAGTGACACAACCACACAGCCTTGACCTGCTGGGCTCAAGCAATTTTCCCATCTCAGCCTTCCAAGTAGCTGGGACTATAGGCAAACCTCACTATACTCACCTTTTTTTTTTTTTTTTCAAGTAGAGGCAGGGTCTCACTATGTTGCTCAGGCTGCTCTCTAACTCCTAAACTCAAGTGATCCTCCCTGCTTGACCTCCAAAAATGCTGAAATTATAGGTGTGAGCCTCTATGCCTGGCCATGTGTAATTGTTTTAATATCTTCCCAGAGAATTTGAATATGTAGCGAAGGTTTGGAACTAGTAGGTTATGTGGACATTAGAAAGTTTTGCCTTTGAGGTGGCTGCTCATAAGATATTGGACTGGGATTCAGTCCCACCAGAAAAGCTGAACTTTAGCACGGGGACTGAGGCACATAGCTGTTTCCCAATACAGCATGTCTTTCTATAGCCTCAGCTACAGGGTCTCTTTACTTCATTCCACTGTGAACCCTCAGGAGGCATGCTGGTGCTATAATCTCAACCACATTTTGCATCCCATTCAGAAATTTTCTGATCTCCGTGTTGGCAACAGCCAAGGCTCTCAGTTTGCACCAAGTTGTAACTGTGCTGTCCCATATGTGACACATATCAAAGGGGAGGTCAATAGTGTACCTGCTGTGCCAAGAGACTAACTAGATTTAGAGGTTAGTATCACTTCAGGATTAACATGAGTGATCACTAGAACCAAGTGGACAGAAGACCCCCAAGTCTAACTGATCACATATTTGAGAAGATGAGCACACTTAGCCCTTAGTACTAAAGGAAGACCATCGAAAAGGGAAACTTGATGCCAGAGCAGCTTAAGTACCTCAAGCAGCATCAGAAACTGGTTAAGAGAAAGACAGCAAACCAAACAATGTTAGATAAAACAAAGGAAAGAACAAAAGGCTGATGCTGCTTCTGCCTTGATTACTTCATCAGGAAAATGAGGTTAACACATCATTTCTCGGAACACTCGGGGCCACATAAGTCAACTGCTCTGTTTCAGAACCCTCTCACAGGCATTCCCCTCCTAGGCATGCTTTCATTCATTCTGTTCATTAGTACTTCAAAGCATTCTAAAGTATACTGCTTTCACAAAAAAAATTCCAAAATGACCTAATGAATTTATCAAGACACCTTAGCTCAAGAGTGACTTTGAGTGTTGCTATTTAAATAGCAACTTCAATGAGAAAAGAAAGAAGTGAATTACAGAAATTGGAAAGAAGGTAAGTTTATTACTTGTTTTTGATACTATATCAGGTAAACGAAAAGAATATTATAAACACTAAGTTATACAGTAAAGTCGTGGGTAGAAAATTAATATGCAATATTAGGAGTCTTTTAATATCCGACAAAAAGTCACAAAGAATAAAAAGATTAAACAGCTAACAAACAGCTAAAGAAAATGTGAAAAAAATAATTCTAAAAATGCTACTAAAAAAACAAAGTAAACGAATGCATAAAAAGTATTTGGATTGGTGAGAAAATCTATGATAAAGATGTCAGTTATTACTAATTTTAAAAGTTAACACAAAAGAAATACAATAGAAACTTATTTTTGAAACTAAACATGATAATTACCCATGTAACAATATCGCTTTTTCCATAGGGCAAGAAATGAAAATAACTTCAACAATAGTATTTTGGCTGTATAGAACACTAAAGAAAAAGAAGAGACTATTAAATAATATGGGATTTTCATCCAGAAAGGAACTATTTTTTGGTTGATGTCATTGACTCATAGCGATCCAGTCATAGATCAATCACAAACAGAAGTCTGTGCTATGTTGTTTGGTTCTTGGCTTCTTTACCTCCTTTTCTAAGAATCCACATATCAAAAACTAGGCTTGTAAATTTAATTTGAATTGGGAGTACTCATGTTGTTCACCAACTTTGTTCCCCCTAGTCACCCTGATATAGCATTACACTTTCTTAGAATACAACATAACACTTGCATTGTTCTTCTGATCTGGCCCACACTTTCCTTTTTCAACTCTTTTCAGAGGCCTCCCTTTCACTGCCCAAAGCCTTGACCTCATTTCTTCTATTCATCAGTTTTTCAAATAATGCATTTCCTTTCTGTAGATTCCAAGGCAAATAATGCCATTAGAATCCATTCCACTTAACTGCAACTGAAACTGCCAAGCATTTTTGTATTTGCTGCTATAAAGATATAATCACTGTCTCCTGGTCTTACATAGTAATTCCCAATAAATCTTGATGACTATTTTTTACTAGATCTTAATTTCCCTATCCAATTATAAAATAAATAATCAAGTTTTATAGGAAAACAATCCAGTTTCATAGTTTCAAAAACTATGAGCCTATGAAGAGTTAATTGTGTGCTATATAGTATATGGATTTATTCCATACTTTGAGATTCATTATTAATTTATTCAAACACTGAATAGTTTACAGTTTCATAATTCACTGGTATTATTTTAGATATATGGTATATTCATGAGTTTTGAGGGAAAAATATTTAGAACAGCAATATTTTAAGCCAGAAAACAAAAACACACTTTTGTCTTTTGCTGAAATAATATATCTAGTTGACATTATTTTTCTGATGTTCAACCATATGGCTGAGACATAAGTAAGCCTTTTAAAACTGATGTGACATGGTATTACGTTTTAGTTTAAATTTTTGTTTTTCTGTGAGTACAAATTGCATTTATCTTAACAGGGGGGTGAAGCAAAGCTTATTCTCAACAAAGGGTTCTTTTTATATTTTATAGTTTATCTATATCATTATTGATAGTTATAGCAAAGAAAATACATTAAACATTTCTTTCCTCTAAGTGAACTGCCAGTCCATAGTGTTCATTTGGAAAGGATAGACTTTTGTTCACCTGAAGCATAAAATTTGGCTCCTGGCCACTGAAACAGTTTGAAAAATTACCTTTAAAATGTTTAAATTAACAAAGCAACTCTATTGTATGTATTCATTTTCTTTTAGAAGAAGCCATTCATTTTATATCCTTTAAGCAACATAGTTAATTTATCACTAAAGTTCATTTTATAATATATTTTAGGAGAGACATATTGTTTCAACTAAAATACAGAAATGGCATTTGAGTCATATGAAAAGTTTGTTTTGTTTTTTACACACTTTGGGATTTTTTATTTTTTGCCATAGTGTATAAATTGCTTAAAGACTGGATAATTATTATTGTAACTTTTCATTGCAAATTCATTTCATGCCCAGCAGCAGCAATGTACAAGAAAAGAAGGATATCTCACTCAAGGTTGGTGGGGTGGGGGAAAGAGCAGGAGGAGAAGAGAAGGAAGAGGAATCATAAGAAAGAGGGAGAGGAGAAAGGAGGAGTGGGAGAAAAAGAAGAAAAATCAAACAGTGACTTATTAGGTGAATGGTGTTGATGAGATTAAGCAAAGTAGATACAAAACAGCAAAAAACTGACCTTAATTAATGACGATTACAATTAAGCCTTAGAGACAGAAGTCACCTTGATGAATTAACCAGGAATTGAGATGAGACATTAAAAACAAGTTATGTTGCTAGTTAAGCCAATGTGTTTTGCAATGAATAGTAAAACGATAAAATTATAGAGAAAAATAAGTTCAATTTTTTTAATGAAGCAAATATGTGTTTTTATACTCAGCAAATTTGCATAAGAAATGGAACTGACAAATTTGCAGGATTAAAATGGCTGCAAAGAAGCATAAGGAAAATTATAAGGAAAAGTATAAGGCAATCATTGTGAGTAATTTATATATTAAATGGACATGAATCTCTTAATACTCTATTTTGTGGAGTGTTACCTTTTTACTCAATTTTAACACTTATAGTGATAATAGTAAATATCTGAATTATTTGTTATAACTACACCTTATTCAATTACCTCTGCTTCAAACAGATTTTTTTTGTAGAGATATAGACTATCATAGGCACTTTTTGTAACCTTTCAAAATAAACCAGTAACTCACTGAAAAACACTGCAGTTAATTAGAATGAAAATTCATTCTGAAGTGTATGAAACATGAAATTAATCTATTATTATCAACTGTGTTCAGGCATACAAAGGTCTGGCAAGCTTGAGAAGATATTTTCTTCAGTAGCATCTTCCATGCAATAAAAAGTCAACATATGGGAAATGGCTTATCTGATTACAGGTGTTATAGAAGAGTTTGATAGCATTAAAATTTTTCACTCTCCAGTGTATGGAATTAAATGTACTTAGAGAAATAGTATGACCTCAAGTTAGTAATGGTTCTTCATTAATTATTAATGTTATTAAAAAGGAAAAAAATTGTAAATTGCCAATTCTCCCAGTCTAATATTAATATGAATATAAAAACATTAGATAAGCTGTGGAATATAGAATGTTTAATTACTTCTCCCCAATATTTCCATAATAATCTCAGAGCATCATAAAAATTAGATAACAAACCAGAAGCATTCTCTGATATATGTGCATATTGATAGAAATTTCTATAAAAAGTATACAGAAAACATATATTTGTGTTACAAACCAAAGGAACTGCACTAATTTTCTACTTTAAAAAACTGTAAGTAGAAACAAAAATGTTTATTTATGCTATTCATTATTGATGGCAGCAGTGGCCTGTATGGAGCAGCCATTGTGAAGATGCCTGCTGTGGCACAGGAGGCATGGCCGAGGTTCCACGCTCCACAGGCCAGCAGGAGCCAGGAACAGGTGGGACCCCTACCCCCTATTGAGTTGGCGTGGCAGAAGCCCTGCACTCCTGGGTGCAGCTGCAGCTGCCCAGCCTCAGCTCCAGACCCAGGTATCCCTGTGCTCTCAGGGGCCCAAGAAGACCCCCCGTCCCCACAGGCTTGGAAATTCCTGCTCCCGCTCCTCCGCAGCTCCCAGTAACCCCTCTGATTTTGGAGCAAAGTTGTGGTCAAACCTGGGGCTGTCATGACCCAGCTAGGAGTTTGCACACTCAGGGCGGTGCTGAAATACCAGCCTTCTGCTGCCTTGGCCCCCTCCAGACTTCGGGCACCAACAAGAACAGGAAGGATGGTGAGGGCAGCTTAGTGTGGGCCTGCAGGCACCCCTCAGCATGAGCAGCCGGGCACCATAGACAAAATGTTGATGGCAGCAGGAGGCAGACAGGTTCCTGGACAGAAAGGGGTGGGTACCTGGTGAAGCACCACCTTCAAGCCAGAGATGGCCTAAAGCCTGGGGGCAGGGCTGCTATTTCTGGGTGGAATCCACTTCCCAGAGAGAAAACTTATGGTGCTTTCTCCAGGCCTTCCCATGGCTGCCCATGGACCAGTCAGCACACACCACCTCCCTTCTGAGCCCATAAAAACCCTGGACCCAGCCAGACTAACACAGACATCAGGACTACCAGCTGTGGGAAGGATCTATCCACTATGGGTCTCCTCAACTTTTTGAGCTGACCTGTCTGTGGAAAGGAGCTACCTGCTATGGATCTCCTCCCTGCTGAGAGCTGGACACTTATCAGGGCAACCTGCCTATGGAAAGGAGCTACCCACTTTGGGCCCCCTGAAAGCTATTCTGTAGCTCAATGAAGCTTCTCTCCACCTTGCTCACCCTCCAGTTGTCCACATACCTCATTCTCCATGGACACAGGACAAGAACTCAGGACATGCTGAATGGCAGGACAGAAAGAGCTGTAACACAAACAGGGTGGAAACACATCCTCCACTCCCCACCTTGCGGGTGATGAGAAGGAGAGAAGAGCTTCAGCCCTTTTGGAAGCCCAGACATCAGGGCTCCCCAAGCCAGGGTTGTGACAGCTGTAACATCCTTTTTGGGGATCTGCAGGTCCTGGCATCTCTAAGCTTTTTTCCCCTTGTCCAGACACTGGTGCCCACAGCAGAAGCCACTTGTGGTACCTCTGGTCTAGCTGCAGCCTTGCAGGAGCTGGCCCCTGTGCTAGTGCCTGGAGCTGCCTGCTCCACCACAGCCCTGCTTGGCTATGCACAGTGGCCAGACCCCACACTTGTTCACCCACACATCCCCTACTGCTCCACACCTGGCTTATCCTTGGCAGGTGTGGGACCTGGGCCAGTAGCACAAGCCAAGCACAGCCTGCTGGGCCAAGTGGGCAGAACGAGATCAGGAGGCACGAACAAAACTCAAGCAGAGGCACTGCCAGCCACAGAGGTTTCTGGTTTGTCAAGCAATACCCCAAGGATCCCGTGACATTATTAACGCATAGCAATTTTTACCTAGTTCCATGCAGTGGAGTCATCTTTTAAAATTGATGATGTTTCAAAGAGAAATTAATATATCTTAGAAGAATTGATTATATCTGATTTTGCCTTGTTTTACATAGCAGAAGGTTCCAGTTTCTTTTGCAAATTGCTTAATATCTAATAAGATCACAATTACTAGGATTTACCACTGTTATGATATTTGTCATTAATTAATGTTTAGTTTTTATGCAATGCAGTAAGAGAATGTTATATGTAGTAGTATTACTAGCTTGGATTTTTAGGAAGTCATCTCAATGAAGCGATATAGGGTAAATTTTTGTGTCTATTTCAGGAAACCCCAAAAAGGAGATAATTAATTTATTTATTTAAAGTGCAGAATTTTATGTATATCAGTTTTTTCTACCTTCTTAAAGATATTATGTTGGTCTTCTATGTTTGTCTTTAGTTTTCCTCTTGCTTAATGTGCAAAGGAAAAGACATAAATCAAAATTTCCTATTCTTAATGTTCACTTTCTATTTCTCATTGTACCTCTCATAAATTGCATTGCTTTATTAGCTGAAGTTTACACTCTAGCAAAGCTAACTAAGTCAAAAGAGAGGAGACATAATTTACCAGTATCAAGTGGAGATATCAGTACTGATATTTTAAATAGATAGTAAGAAAATACTACTAAAAATCTATGCTTATAAATTCCATAACTTAGATGAAATGGCCCGATTCCACAAAATACAAACTCCCAAGCTTATCAAAAAAGTAGTAAACTAAATAGTTGTATGTCTTTTGAATTGTAGTAAAAACTTTATAAATCAAGCTCTAGGACCAAATGATTTCAATAAGTTCTATCAGACATCAAAAAATAAATACCACCAGTACTATATAAGTACTCCCAGGAAACAGAATCAGACGGAACACTTTACAGCCTTTTATGAGTCCAACATATTACCAAAATCAGGCTAATATCTTTCATGAAAATTGACACAAAAATTTCTAACAAATTATTAGCAAATTTAGTCTAATAATATATAAATAGGATAGCACATCATGACCTAGTACTTTATCTACAGAATGCAAGACTGGTTCAATATTGAAAGTCAATAAGTGAATTTGATCATAGTAATAGGCTAAATAAGAGAAGCCATACTATCATCTAAACAGATGCAAAAAAAAATTTGAAAAAAAGCAATATCCGTTTATGATGGAAAGTCTCAGCAAACTGTGGTAGAAAGTAAACTCTTTAACCTGGTAGAGAGTATCTGTGAAAAGTGTACAGCAAACTTTATACTTAATAATGAGAGATTGATTGCTTCCTCCTTAAGATCTGGAACAAGAAGAGGATATGCTCTCTCACCACTCCTACTCAATAGCATATTGAAAGTCCTAGCTAGTGCAATAAAGCAAGAAAAATAAATAAAAGGCATACAGATTAGAAGGAAAGAAATAAAAGTCTTCTTTTTTTATCTGATACCATGATTTTCTATGTAGAAATTCCCAATGAATCTACTTTTTTCTTTTTTTCTGGGAGTAGTCCACGAGCCTAATTAAAGTTGCCAGGTACAAGTTCAATTTACAAAAGTCAACTGTATTCTGACGTACCAGAAATTCACATTTGGAATATAAAATATTTAAATCCACCATAACCGTCCTCAAGTGAATCACTTTTATATGAATCTAATAAATGTTTTTATGTGAAAAGCTATAAAACATGGATGAGAATAATTAAAGAAATTACATATATTGAGAGAGATGTCAAGTTTATGGATTAGAAACCACACTACTGTTAAGATCTTAATTCTTTCTAATATGGTGTATATAATCAACACAATCCCAATAAAAAAACCATGAAGTTTTTAGTAGATACCAACTAGATTATTAGCTAAACATTTCTGTAAAAAGAAGGAAATTGGAGAACTCACTCTAATCTTCAGCAATCAACACCATGTGAGACTAGAGAAAGGACAGACACATACATAAAAATCTATAGAAAGCCCAGAAATTGATCCACACAACTATACTTATTTTTACAAAGTTTCAAAGGTAATTCCATGAAGAAAGTGTAGACTTCTCAACAAATTGTGTTGGAAAAAAGTGAATAGTCATGTGCAAAAAGACAAAAATAGAAATAAGCCCCAGCACCTAACTCACACATCATACAAAACTTGAATCATAGACCAAAATGTACAACATAAAACTATAAAATATGTAAGAATTAATAGGAGAAAATCTTCATGACTTTTGCAATCAGTTTTTAGAGACAGCACCAACAGCAAAATCCATGAAAGAAAATAAAGTAGATATCAATAGAAATTTAAAAATCAATCTACAAAAGATATTGCTAAGAGAATTAAAAAACAAACCACATACATATACACCATTGAATACTATGCAGCCACAAAAATAAATGAGATCATGTCCATTGCAGAGACATGGATGAAGCTGGAAGCCATCATCTTCAACAAACTAACAGAGGAACAGAAAACCAAATACCACATGTTCTCACTCATAAGTGGGAGTTGAACAATGAGAACATATGGACACAGAGAGGGGAACAACACACACTGGGGCCTGTTGGTGTGGGGGTGAGGGGAGGGAGAGCATCAGGACAAAATAGCTTATGCATGCAGGGCTTAAAACCTGGGTGGTGGGTTGATAGGTGCAGCAAACCACCACGGCACACGTATACTTATGTAACAAACCTGTATGTTCTGCACATGTATCCCAGAACTTACATAAAAATAATAAAAAAAAAAGACAAACCACAGACTGGGAGAAAATATTTTCAAATCATGTATCTGATAAAGAACTTGATCTAGAATATGTAAAAATTCTTAAAATTCAATCAGAAGAAAACAACCCAATAAAACATTGACAAAAAATCTAAACAGAACTTCAAAAACATAGATGGAAAACACATGGAGTGATATTCAATGCCATTTGTAATTGGGGAAATGCAAATTAAAATAATAATTCCAGGTCAGGCACAGTGGCTCACGCCTGTAATCCTAGCTCTTTGGGAGGCCGAGGCAAGCAGATCACCTGAGGTCAGGACTTTGAGACCAGCCTGGCCAACACGATGAAACCCTGTCTCTGCTAAAAATACAAAAATTAGCATGGCATGGTGGTGCATGCCTGTAATCCCAGCTACTTGGGAGGCTGAGACAGGGGAATTGCTTGAAGCTGGGAGGTAGAGGTTGCAGTAAGCAGAGATTGCGCCACTGCCCTTCAGCCTGGGCAACAGAGGGAGACTCTGTCTCAAAAACAAAAACACAAACACAATAATGAGATGCCACTAAACTCCATTAAAATAACTAAAATCTAGATAACAGACAATACCAAATGCAGACAAGGATATAGAACATTTATCACTTATAGGAATTCAAAGTGATTCATGCACTTTGGGTGGCAGTTTGGCCATTTTTGTGTTTTTTTGTTGTTGTTGTTGTTAAATATGGACTTGCCATATGGCCCAGCAATTATACTTGTAAGTATTCCTCCAGGTGATTTGAAAACTTATGTTCACATATAAAAACTTTTATAGCAGTTTTATTCATAATCACTAAAACTAGAAGTGACCAACATGTCCTCTGATAAAAGAATGGAGAAAAAACTAATGCAATAATACTCAACAATAAGAAGGAATGAGCTATTGTTTCATACAACATGGATAAATGTTAAATGCATTTTGCTAAATAAAAGAAGCCAGACAGAAAAAAGCTACCTACTATATGATTACATTAATATGATCTTCTGAAAAAGGCAATGCAATCAAGATAGAAAACAAATCAGTAGTTGCTAGTGGTTGGTTGAATGGGGTAGGGGGATTGAATGTGAAAAAGACACACAGGCAAACTGTTCTATATAGCACTGAGTTGTGGATTCAGGGCTCTGCAGATTTGTCAAAACCCATAGAACTTGCCAGATATAATGGTGTATGCCTGTACTCCAAGTTACTCAGGAGGCTGAGGCAGGTGTTATTGCTTGAACCCAGGAAATCAAGTCTAGCTTCGGCAACATAGAAAGAAAGACCCTCTCTCTGAAAAGTTAATAGAAATAAAAATTTAAAAAATTTAAATGCCATAGAATTATACCCCTCAAATGGTTAAATTTAATGTATGTAAATGTAGAAACATAAATTTTAAAAAAATTAACCAAAATATTGATATTCCAGAACCGAATGAAGATAATTCTATCACAAGTATTTAAAAATACTTGTGAATTATTAACATAGAATTCTATTATTAAAATAGAATTATTAACATAGCCACACTAAACGGGAGGTGGGGAGAGACTGACTTAATTACCCTTGGAAAATTATGTTTGACTCTAAACTGTAACATTACAGACAAAAATGAACTTTTAAAGAAATACATAAGAAAAGTGGTGGGTGGTTTCTTACTGATGAAGAGGGAAGTTACAGATAATCAAGAACAAAAAGCTATAATAAATCTTTTGGCACTTGATTGAAGTCAGAGATATTAATACAAATTCATGTTTACCAGGATTATAACACACACATACATGTAAAAACTATAGAGAGTAATATAGACCAATATGTTTATGAACACAAACACAAATTCCTTAACAAAAATCTGGCACAACATACCTCGCAGTATAAAAAAGGGATAATACGTCATGATTAAGTAGAGTTTATTGCAGGAATTCAAGGGTGGTTTTATATTCAGGAATCAACAAATGTAAATAACTATATTAACAAATTAGAAAAGGGTGTTATCAACCAGATGACAGAATAAGAGGTCCCCTGTTTATGTATCTCCACAGCACCAATAATCCACAGCCATGAGAAGGGATACCCACTCCCTCTCAAGTGGCATGCTCACCAACCATAGTTTCAGAGACCCAGTCACACCTACTGTGATTCCCACCTAAAGGCCCTGTAACTCAGGCCCAACTGAAATGGCCCTAAAACTCAGCTATATTCCCTCTTAGCTGTGGTCTGAGAGCAGTCCTGCCCACTTAAAGGCCCAGAAGGAGACGTGCCCATCTATGCCCCAAGAGACAGCCCTGCAGACCTGGGTGAGAGTCTAGTCCACCAAGGAACCACACAGGACCCATATCTACTTCAACCCCTGGTGACAAGCACCAACCACAGACCCCACTGCAGACCCAGCAGCAGCCACTTGGCCTGGATCCCACCCCCACTCAACTGTGATCCCAGAGGCAATCCTATCAGCCTGGGGACCCACCAGGAGAAGGCTTTTACCTGCCAAAATCAGTCATAAATACCAGAAAGAAATGTTTTACTCCACATAAACATACACAAATGCAAGACTGCATGAGTAGCAAAGAATCAGGCAAACAGGTCACCACCAAAGGAATTAATAAGATTCTAGCATCAGAACTCCAAATAAAGGGAGATTCATAAATTGCTTGAAAAAGAATTAAAAATGATCATCCTTAGAGAAGCTCAATGAGATTTAAGACTACACAACTAAATTACATTAGTAAAGGAATGTATAAACAAAATGAGAAGCTTAAGAAATATAAACTGTAAACCATAAAAAAGAACCAAATAGAAATTCTAGAGCTAAAGAATGCAATGACAAATCTAAATACTCAATAGAAGGCTTTAATAGAAGATTTGATCACGAAGAAGAAAAAAATAGCAAACTTAAAGACAGGCCACCATTTGAAATTAGCCAGTTAGAGAAATAAAAAGAAATTAAAAAGAGAGAAGAAAGCATAAAAAACCTATGGAATACCATCAAGACTTCATATATATGAATTATGAAAGCACCAGAAGAGGAAAAGAAAAAGAAGTGGCAGAAAGTTTAAAGAAATACTGACTGAAAATTTCTCAAGTCTTGAGAAGGAATAAACATGCAGATTCATGAATAAAACATAATAACTGTAAGATGTTTTGTATAAGCCCTATGGTAACACAAAGAAAAAAACCTCTGGCAGATCTACAAAAAATAAAGAAAAAGAAATTAAAGCATACCACTATAAAAATCAACAAATCACAAAGGAAGATGAGAGGAAGGACCAAAGATATTACAAAACAATCAAAAAGCAATGAAAAAATTGCAATAGTTAAGTCCTTAACTATTAATAATTACTTCACATGTAAATGGATTAAATTCTCCAATCAAAAGAGAGAGTGGATAACTAAATTGAAAAAGAAGTCCAACAATATGTTGCCTACAAGAGACTCACTTTAGCCCTAGGGTCACATAGGCTGAAAGGGAAAGGATGAAAAATATATTCCATAAAAACAGTAAACAAAACAAGGGCTGGCTATACTTTTATTAGAAAAAATAGACTTTCAGACAAAATCTGTCATAAGAAACAAATAAGGTCACTATATAATAAAGGATCAATTCATCAAGATAACGTAAAAGTTTAAGTATATATATATATATATTTCCATCTGGCCTTGGTCCTGCTACCAGAACCATCTACCAAGAGGCCCAGGAGTCACACCTACTGTGATTCCCATCTAAAGTCCTTGTAACTCAGGGCCTAAATACTTTAAATATGTATTTCATCCAACAGTGAAATACTTAATGTTTTAAGGCAAATGTTAACAGAAATGAAGGGACAAATAGGCAGCAATGTAATAATAGCAGGAAACTTCAATATCCCCCTTTCAACAGTGGGTAGTTTGCCTAAACCGAAAATCAATTAGAAGACAGCAA
Source organism: Pongo abelii (assembly GCF_028885655.2). Classification (NCBI taxonomy): domain Eukaryota; kingdom Metazoa; phylum Chordata; class Mammalia; order Primates; family Hominidae; genus Pongo; species Pongo abelii. The sequence goes on from NC_071991.2 coordinate 94,621,122, forward strand.
CTTGAATAACACTGTAGACCAAACAGATCTAACTGACATATGTAAAACATTTCACTCAACATCAACAAAATACACATTCTTCTCAAGCACATATGGAACATTATCCAGGATAGATTATATATTGGGCCATAAAACAAGTCTTAACAAATTTTAAAAGATTCAAATCATATCAAGTGACTTTTCTAAGCACAATGGAATAAAATTAGAAATAATACAAGGAATCTTGAAAAATTCACAAATATGTAGAAATTAAATAACACTTCTGAATAATCAATAGGTCAAAGAAATCAAAAGGCAAATCAAAAGTATCTTTAGACAAAATTGGAAAGACAACATACCAAAACTTATGATATGTGGCAAAGCAGTTCTAAGAAGGAAGTTTATAGTGATAAGACCTACATTAAGAAAAAATGGTCTAAAATTCTCTTTTTTGTTGTTGTGTCTCTGCTAGGCTTTGGTAACAGGATGATGCTGGCCTAATAAAATGAGTTAGTGAGGATTCCGTCTTTTTCTATTGATTGGAATAGTTTCAGAAGGAATGGTACCAGCTCCTCCTTGTACCTCTGGTAGAATTCGGCTGTGAATCCATCTAGTCCTGGACTTTTTTTTGGTTGGTAAGCTATTAATTATTGCCTCAATTTCAGAGCCTGTTATTGGTCTATTCAGAGATTCAACTTCTTCCTGGTTTAGTCTTGAGAGGGTGTATGTGTCCAGGAATTTATCCATTTCTTCTAGATTTTCTAGTTTATTAGCATAGAGGTGTTTATAGTATTCTCTGATGGTAATTTGTATTTCTATGGGATTGGTGGTGATATCCCCTTTATCATTTTTATTGCGTCTATTTGATTCTTCTCTCTTTTCTTCTTTATTGGTCTTGCTAGTGGTCTATCAATTTTGTTGATCATTTCAAAAAACCAGCTCCTGGATTCGTTGATTTTTTGAAGGGTTTTTTGTGTCTCTAATTCCTTCAGTTCTGCTCTGATCTTAGTTATTTCTTGCCTTCTGGTAGCTTTTGAATGTGTTTGCTCTTGCTTCTCTAGTGCTTTTACTTGTGATGTTAGGGTGTCAATTTTAGATCTTTCCTGCTTTCTCTTGTGGGCATTTAGTGCTATAAATTTCCCTCTACACACTACTTTAAATGTGTCCCAGAGATTCTGGTATGCTTTGTCTTTTTCTCATTGGTTTCAAAGAACATCTTTATTTCTGCCTTCATTTTATGTACCCAGTAGTCATTCAGGAGCAGGTTGTTCAGTTTCCATGTAGTTGAGCGGTTTTGAGTGAGTTTCTTAATCCTGAGTTCTAGGTTGATTGCACTGTGGTCTGAGAGACAGTTTGTTACAATTTCTGTTCTTCTACATTTGCTGAGGAGTACTTTACTTCCAACTATGTGGTCAATTTTGGAATAAGTATGATGTGGTGCTGAGAATAATGTATATTCTGTTGATTTGGGGTGGAGAGTTCTGTAGATGTCTATTAGGTCCGCTTGGTGCAGAGCTGAATTCAATTCCTGGATATTCTTGTTAACTTTCTTTCTCATTGATCTGTCTAATGTTGACAGTGGGGTGTAAAAGTCTCCTATGGCCTTTTGTGGGGTGGGGAGAGGGGGAAGGGATAGCATTAGGAGATATACCTAATGTAAATATAGAGTTAATGGGTGCAGCACACCAACATGGCACATGTATGCATATGTAACAAACCTGCATATTGTGCACATGTACCCAGAATTTAAAGTATAATAATAAAAAAAAATTGAAAAAAAGGTATGGTACTAACTTAAATGCCCTTCAACAGATCAGTAAAGAAAATATGGCATAGAAATACAATAGAATGTTGTTAAGCCATAAAATAAAGAAACTCCTGTCCTTTGTGACAACATGGATAAACCTTGGGAATATTATTCTAAGTGAAATAAGCCAGACACAGAATAACAAATACTGTATGATCTCACTTATATGTGGAATTTTAAAAAGTAGAAGTCTTAGAAGCAGAGGGCAGAATATTGTTTGCCATGAATTGGGGTTTGGGGGAAGGAAATACATTTCTCAAATGGTACAAACTGTCAGTTATAAGATGACAAAGTTCTAGAAATCTAGTATACATTCTGGTGACTATAGTTAATAATACTGTATTTCTAAGAGAGTAGATCTTAAGTGTTAACACACACACACACACACAGACATGTAACTATTTGATATGATGGATGTGTTAACATGATATAGTAATTATTTCACAGTGTATACATATATCAAATCATATTGTACTCATGTAGAATCTTATACAGTTTTTACTTGTCAATTAAATATTTTTAAAATTTAAAATGTTAAAAACAAATTAAAGTAATAAATGAAAAACCTCAAATTATTATCTTAATACAGTATATGTCAACAAAATTTTTGACAATATACAATGGCTATTCATAATAGCAACTCTCAGAAAACTAGAAACACAAGGAAACTTCCTCAATATGATAGAAGGCATCTTTGAAAAACCTACAGCTATCATACTTAATGGTGAAAGTCTAAATTCTTTCGAAGTTTAGAAACAAGACAAAAATATCTTCTCTTATTACTTTTATTCAATATTATGTTGCAGGTTATACTTAGCGCAATACAGGAATTAAGAGAAGGAAAAGTATTTATATTGATAAAGTAGCTATAAAGCAATCATTATTCACTGATGACATTTTAAAATAATTTTAACAAAATTAAAATTTTAGTAGCAGAATAAAAATATATATCCTATACTGTAAATAGCAGAATAGACACTTTAGAAATCAAATCAATCAAGTAGAAAACAAATCTAAGAAATTATTTTAGTGTAGTGTGTAATGACATGTAAATAGACGAGTAGATCATAATTAAGAAAACAAAGAAGATAACATGTGGAGGACAGTCTTAACTTCTCAAGACCTGTGCCACCCTGGCTTTGTGGGAGGCCATGGGCCTGCTCAAACTCCCAGTATACTGCTACCACTATTGGCATTTGAAAAAGCCAGCACACTAACACTATCTATAACCAAGGAATTCATACACAGACTTTGCCACTGAAAACACCCAGAAGCAAAGCCAAATGGCCCTACTAAATATACATCACAGTCATATCAACAAGAGAAAAATGTCCTTTCAAACAAAAATAAATTCAAAGTAAAAAGAAGAGACAGTTTCTTCAGGTGTGAAGGAACAAGCATAATAATTCTGGAAGTATAAAAAAGCAGGGGGTTGTGACATTACTAAAGGATTATATTAACTTCCCAGCAATAGATCCTACCACAGTGAAATATTTAATATACCAGAGAAAGAATTATGCTTGTCGGTCAGGTGCAGTGGCTCACACCTGTAATCCTAGAACTTTGGGAGGCCTAGGTGAGCAGATTGCCTGGGTTCAGGAGTTCGAGACCAGCCTGGGCAACATGGTGAAACCCTGTCTCTACTAAAATACAAAAAAATAGCTGGATGTGGTGGAATGCACCTGTAGTCCCAGCTACTTGGGAGGCTGAGGCAGGAGAATTACTTGAACCTGGGAGGCAGAGGTTGCAGTGAGCCAAGATCATGCCACTGCACTCCCACCTGGGCAACAGAGCAAGACTCCATCTTAAAAAAAAAGAATTATGCTTTTCTATTGGTGTCGTTGCTCATGACATGGGTCTCTTGAAGACTGCATCCCGTTGAGTCTTGCTTCTTTATCCAACTTGCCACTCTGTGCCTTTTAATGGGGACATTTAGTTTGTTTATATTCAAGGTTAATATTGATATGTGCAAATTTGATTCTGCCATTATATTGTTAGCTTGTTATTATGCAGACTTGTTTGTGTGGTTGCTTTATAATGTCAATAGTCTATGTAGTTATGTGTGTTTTGTAGTGGTCAGTAATGATCTTTCTTTTCCATATTTAGCACTCCCTTCAGGACCTCTTGTAAGGCATGTCTGGTAGGCAGCAAATTCCCTCAGCATTTGCTTGTCTGAAAAGATTATTTCTCCTTGCTTATGAAGCTTAGTTTGGCTAGGTATGAAATTCTTGGTTGGAATTTCTTTTCTTTAAGCATGCTGAACATAGGCCCCCAATCTCTTCTGGCTTGTAGGGTTTCTGCTAAAAAAAAAGTCTGCTGTTAGCATGAAGGGTTTCCTTTTGTAGAGGACTTGTCATTCTCTCTAGCTGTCTTTAACATTTTTTCTTTTATTGAGACCATGGAGAATCTAATGACTATGTGTCTTGGGATTTTGTGTGTGTGTGTGTACTATCTCACAAGGTTTCTCTTCATTTCCTAAATTTGAATGTTTGCCTTTCTAGCAAGATTGGAAAAATTTTCATCTACAATATCCTAAGATATGTTTTGAAAATTGCTTACTTTCTCTTTCAGGGATGCCAATGAGTCATAGATTTGATCTCTTTATGTAATCCTGTATTTCTCAGAGGTGTTGTTTATTCTTCTTTAATATTTCTTCTTTGTTTTTGTCTGACTGAGTTATTTCAGAGAATTGATCTTTGAACTTGGAGAGTCTCCTCAGCTTGGTCAATTTTGCTGTTAATACTTGAGACTGCATTCTTAAAGTGACTTTTTCAGTTTTTCACCTCTTTCACATCAGCTTGGTTCTTTCTTAAAATGATATTGGGCTTATGGGTGCACAGAAGTCAAGAATTGAGGTTTGGGAACCTCCACCTAAATTTTAGAGGAAGTACAGAAATGCCTAGATGGCCAGGAAGAAGTTTGCTGCAAGGGTGGAGCCCTCATGGAGAACCTCTGCGAGGGCAGTGCAGAAGGGAAATGTGGGGTCAGAGCCTCACACAGAGTCCCCATGGGGGCACTGCCTAGTGGAGCTGCGAAACCCTAGAATGGTGGATCCACTAACAGCTTGTACCCAGCTTGCACTGTACACCTAGAAAAGCTGCAGACTCAATGCCAGCCCATGAAAGCAGCTGGGAGAGGGGGCTATACCCTGTAGAGCCACAGGGGTGGAGCTGCTCAAGGCTGTGGGAGCCCACCTCTTGCATCAGTGTGACCAGGATGTGAGGCACAGAATCAAAGCAGTTTATTTTGGAGCTTTAACATTTGATTGCCCCACTGGATTTAGGACTTGCATGGGGCCTGTAGCCCTTCATTTTGGCCAATATCTCCCATTTGCAATGGCTGTATTTACCCAATGCCTGTACCCCCATTGTATCTAGGAAGTAACTAACTTGCTTTTGATTTTACGGGCTCGTATGCAGAAGGGAGTTGGCTTGTCTCAGATGAGACTTTGGACTTGGACGCTGAAATGAATTAAGACTTTGGGGGACTGTTGGGAAGGCATGACTGCTTTTTAAATGTGAAAAAGACATGAGATTTTGGAGGGGTCAGGGGCAGAATGATATGGTTAGGCTTTGTGTCCCCACTCAAATCTCCTCTTGAATTGTAATTCTCCTAATTCCCACATGTCAAAGGAGAAACCAGGTGGAGGTCACTGAATCATGGAGGCAGTTTCTCCCATGCTGTTCTTATGATAGTGAGTTCTCACAAAATTTGATGGTTTTCTAAGGCACTCTTCCCCCTTCACTTGGCACTTCTCTTTCTTGCTGCCTTGAGAAGAGAGTACCTTGCTTCCCCTTCTCCTTCTGCCATGATTATAAGTTTCCTGAGGCCTCCCCATCCCTGAACTGTGAGTCCATTAAACCTTTTATCTTTAGAAATTATCCACTTTCCGGCAATTATTTTTAGTATTATGAAATGGACTAATGCATCCCTAACACCTCTCTAAGCAGCTGTCCCTGTCAACTCAAGTGTCCATGGGGGTTGTGAGATGTCCTACTGCTAGGATTCCAGAGATCCATTGTGTATTAGTCTGTTTTCACACTGCTGATAAAGACATACCTGAGACTAGGTAATTCATAAGCAGAAAGAGGTTAAGTGGACTCACAGTTCCACGTGGTTGGGGAGGCCTTACAATCATGGTGGAAAAAGAAAGGTACATCTTACCTGGTGGCAGACAAGAGAGAAAAGAGAGTCAAATGAAAGCGGTTTCCCCTTATAAAACCATCATTTCTCATGAGACTTATTCACTACCATGAGAATAATATGGGGGAAACTGCCCCCACAATTAAATTATCTCCCCTGGGGTCCCTCCCACAACATGTGGGAATTATGGTAGCTACAATTTAAGATGAGATTTGGGTGGGGACACAGCCAAACCATATCACAGAGATAGAGTGAGTTGCACCTCATGTGCTCAACTCATCCCTCTTCAGGAATCATTAGGGGCCGGGAACAAATCCCAGTGCATGGTAGCCCCGTGCAGTGTCCCCAGCTTTCTTCCCTTTCAGCTCAGCACCTGTGTCCTCTCTCCATTTACTCTCAATGTCTTCCCTCCAAAGATCTCCTCAGAGTGTGCCAGTCCTTCCAATGTCCTGGTCCCTATGTGGTACATATTCCTCCTGGCTGCATCTAGACGGCCATCTTTCTGCAAACTCCAGAGATTTAAAAGAAGAGAAAAACATAAAAAGATAAACTTAAAATCTTATGATTCCCAATTGTTTTATTTTGGTTTTATATAAAAATGTAAAGAAATAAAATATTAGGTTAGAACTATACTACAGTGTATACATAATACCATTTAAGTCTGTGATGGTGTAATGGATCACAGGGCCATTTAACTGTGCTGCTTAGTAGTGCAATCTGCTGGTGAGATAAAAATGAGATATCAAAATTTATCATCCATAACTAATGATCATCAAAGGAAAGGGTCAACATAATTATTTTCCTGAGATCCCTGGTATAAACAAATCAGTGCCAAGGAAACTGAGACATGGGGCAGACATGATCATCTGAGTTACAACTTACATGCCAGGTAAGTTGTGGTTTTCAGTGACTGGAATATATAGGTGAGAATCTGTGATAATGAGTAAGAAATAGTAGTGATAGGAAAATAAACTTGTGTGTGTGTGTGTGTGTGTGTGTGTGTGTGTATGTATATATATATATAACAAAAATATCCTTCAAACATGAAGGAGAAATAAAAATTTTCCCATACAAACAAAAGCTAAGGGATTTCATCAATACCAGACTGTCCTATAAGAAATACTAAAGGGAGTTCTTCAATGTTAAAGAGGTGGACATTCACAAGCAGTAAGAAATCATCCAAAGGTACAAAATTCACTGGTAATAATAAGTACACAAACACAGAATATTATAATGCTGAATTGTGGTGTGTAAGCTACTTATATCTTGAACAGAAATACTAAAAGATGAACCTATCAAAAATAACTACAACAACTTTTCAAGACATAGACAGTATAATGAGATACAAATAGAAACAACAGAAGTTAAAAGGTGGAGGAAGAGAATGAAGTTAGAGCTTAGAGTTTTCATTAGTTTTCTTTTACTTTTATGTTATTTACTTTCTCTTTACAATTGGTGTTATGTCATAATCAGTTTTAAATAATGGGTTATAGGATGTTATTTGTAAACCTCATGGTACCATCAAATCAAAAATTCTACAATGGATAGGCAAAAAACATAAAGCAAGAAATTAAAACATACCACCAGAGAAAACCACCTTCACATAAAGGGAGAAAGGTAGGAAGAAAGGAAGGTAGTTAGCAAAAAAGGAAGGAAGGAGGGAGGGAAGGAGGGAGGGAAGGAGGGAGGGAGGGAAGGAAGGTGTGAGGGAGGAAGGTAAGGAGGAAAGGAAGGAAGGAAGGAAAGAAGGAAGGAAAGAAAGAAGGAAGGGAGGGAGGGGTCAGTCAGGCAGGAAGGGAAGAATACAAAACAATCAGATAACAAATAAATCTAAGGCAGGAGCAAATCCTTACTTATCAACAATAGCATTGAATGTAAATGGACTAACCTCTTTAATCTAAAGACATAGTGTGGCTGAATGAACCACACTATGTTCATTCATAGTGAACAAAACAAAACAAGCAAACAAAATGGCCAATCTGTTGCCTACAAGAAACACATTTCACCTTTCGAAGCACAAAGACTACAAATAAAGAGATGAAAAACAACATTCCATGCAAATAGAAACCAAAAAAAGAGCAGAAGTAGCTATACTGATATCAGACAAAATAGAAGTCAAGATTATAAGAAGCAACCAAGAACATCACTATATAATGATAAAGGGTTCAATTCAGCAAGAAGATATAATGATTTTAAATACATGTTGATGTGATTTGGCTGTGCCTTCACCCATGTGTTATGGGAGGGACCTGGTGGGAGATAATTGAATCATGAGGGTGATTTCCCCCATACTGTTCTCATGGTAGTAAGTTTCATGAGATATGATGGTTTCATAAGGTGAAACTCCTTTCATTTGGCTGTCTTTTATCTCTTGTCTGATGCCATGTAGCATGTGCCTTTCTTTTTCTGCCATGATTGTGAGGTCTCCCCAGCCATGTGGAACTCTGAGTCCATTTAACCTCTTTCTGTTTATAAATTACCCAGTCTTGGGTATGTCTTTATCGGCAACATGAAAACAGACTAATACATATATGCACCAAAGTTTTGCTCCAAGATCCACCACAGGAACATACCAGGAAAACAGAACAAATTCACAGACTCTCTGAAAGAAGCAGCTTGCTGCTGCAAACTCTGTGAGACAGCTGAAAAACTGAGTTTCCAAAGTGTGATAGGGAGAAAAGTTGGCCTCCAAACACACATTCCCACTGGGGAACCTGAAAATATAGATCACAGGAGAAGGACTTGTGAAAAAAAAAAAATCTTGGGACCCCAAAATCACTAAGCTAAAGGGAAAAGTCAAGCTGGGAACTGCTTAGGGCAAACATGCCTCCAATTCTATTCAAAGTCATCCCTCTGCTCACTGAGATAAATGCATATCTGATTGCCTCCTTGGAAAGACTCAACAGAACTCAAAAGAATGCAATCATTTGTTTTATCTACCTATGACCTGGAAGCCCCCTCCTTTCTTCAAGTTGTCCCACCTTTGCTTTGAGCTGCCCTGCCTTTCCAGACTGAACCAATGTTCATCTTATATATTTTGATTGATATCTCACATCTCTTTAAAATGTATAAAGCTAAGCTGTGCCCCTACCACACAGGACACATTTCGTCAGGACCCCCTGAGTCTGTGCCATAGGCACATACCCTTAACCTTCGCAAAATAAACTTTCTAAATTGACTGGGACCTGTCTCAGATATTTGTGGTTCACAGATTTAAGCTTACCTAGAGTTGAAACAGATTTAGGGAGTCAAGAAAAACATAAAAGTAGAAGCCACAGCAGGAAAAGCCCTATAGAAACTCCTGGTCCCCAGCTCAGACTCAGGGAAGTCATTCCTGGCCTTTTCTCACAGAGGTCCTTGGGGAAAGGAAGGCAGACCGTGGAACTTGGGAGGAGCTGGAGGGTGAAGGAATCTCATTGCTGAACTTTATAATTATTTCAATTGAGCACAAATTTTCCTGAACAGAATCCTGTGGGGATGAATAGGAAGTGCAGATATAATCACAGAAGCCACAGCCAACAGTGAAGGCAGGCAGGAAGGGGTGAGATCTGAGAGCCCTTTTTGCTTTCTCACTGGGGAGGCTTGTAGACTGTGGCAAGATCTCAACATTGCTGGCCAGCTGTCTGGGTATACACTCAGTGTGGTTAGCGGGGCATGGTGGGAGGGAGACTTGCCTTGCTGGCTGCATGGGAGCTGGGTGAGGCCTGTCATAGCTGGCTTTCCCCAACTTCCCGGGTGACCTGTATGATGCAGCAAATGCAGCCATAATCCCCAAAGGGAACATAACTCCACTGGCCTAAGAACCACCCTCCTATTCCCTCAGTGGCTGCAGCAAGCCCCGCTCAAGGACAGTCTGAGCTTAGACTCATCTAACCCTGTTTCCACTTCATGGTTTTTCTCTACCTACCCTGGTAGCTGAATACAAAAGACCAACTCTTGGGAGCTCTATGGTCTCACCCATCATGTGAGGAACCCAAGTACTCATCCCAGCCAAAGTAGGGCAAGATTATATCCACATTCTACTAACACAGCTGGTGCTGTCTTGAAATTACCACCTCCTGGCTGGAGGCCAACCAACCCAAGCCATTACAGCAACTCAGAACAACGTTGCTCCAAAGAAGGAGAAAACAATAGCTAATTCCACAGCCTGCAGCACCTTGAATAACCAAAAGTCCTGAGTCTGTCTGTGTGACAACTTCACTGCTACCATAATTAGCATTCAAGAAAACCAGCACACTAAACGAAACTATAACCAACAACTCCCACAGAGGCCACTCCACTCCCCTCCCACTTCCACCAGAGCAGGTGCTGATATCCATGGCTGGGAGACCTGAAGATGGATCATATCACAGGACTCTTTGCAGACATTCCCCAGCACTAGCCTGGAGCACAGTAGCTCACTGGATGGCTAGACCCAAAAGTGCAATAACAATCACTACAGTCTGGCCCTCAGGAAGCTCCATTCCTAGGGGAAGAGGGAGAGCACCACATCAAGGGATCGCCTTGTGGGACAACATAATATGAACAGCAGCCCTTGAATTCCAGATCTTTCCACTGAAACAGTCTACCCAAATGAGAAGGAACCAGAAAAGTAATTCTGGTAATATGACAAAACAAGGTTCTACAACACCCCAAAAGATCATAGTAGCTCTCCACCAATGGATCTAAAACAAGAAGAACTCTCTGAATTGCCAGATAAATAATCCAGAAGGTTGATTAGTAAGCTACTCAAAGAGACACCAGAGAAAGGTGAAAACTAACTTAGAGAAATTTTAAAAAATACAGAATATTGTTGAAAAAGTGTCCAGAGAAATGGATATCATAGAGAAAAGACAATCACAACTTCTGGAAATAAAAGACACACCTAGAAAAATGCAAATTATGCTGTAAAGTTTCAACAATAGAATTAAAGTAGAAGAAAGAACTCGAGAGCTTGAAGATAAGGCTTTCCAATTAACACAATCTGACAAATACAAAGAGAAAAGAATTTGAAGAAATGAACAAAGCCTCCAAGAAATCTGGGATTATGTTAAACTGCCAAACCAAATAATAATTGTTGTTGCTGAGGAAGAAGAGTATCTAAAAATTTGGAAAAATAACTTGAGGGAATAATTGAAAATTTCCCTGACCTTGCTAGAGATCTAGACATCCAAACATAAGAAGCTCAAAGAACACCTGGGAAATTTATCACAAAAAGATCATCACCTAGGCACTTAGTCGTTGGGTTATCTAAAGTCAAGATAAAGGAAAGAATCTTAAGAACTGTGAGGCAAAAGCATCAGGTAACCTTGTAGCAGGACAAGCCGCTGACAAAACCCCTCAGGCACTGAGTTAAAGAAGGAAGGGCTTTATTCAGCTGGGAGCTTCGGCAAGACTCATGTCTCCAAAAACAGAGCTCCCCAAGTGAGCAATTCCTGTCCCTTTTAAGGGCTTACAACTCTAAGGGGGTCTGTGTGAGAGGGTCATGATCAATTGAGCAAGCAGAGGGTACATGACTGGGGGTTGCATGCACCAGTAATCAGAATGGAACAGAACAGGACAGGGATTTTCACAACGCTTTTCTATACAATGTCTGAAATCTATAGGTAACATAACCGGTTAGGTTAGGGGTCAATCTTTAACTAGGCTTAGGGTGCGGCACAGGGCTGCCTGCCTGTGGATTTCATTTCTGCCTTTTAGTTTTACCTCTTCTTTCTTTGGAGGCAGAAATTGGGCATAAGAAAATATGAAGGGTGGTCTCCTCCCTTAACCTTAAAGGACAACCTATCAGATTAATGGCAGATTTCTCAGCAGAAATCCTACAATCCAGCAGGAATTGGGGTCTTATCTTTAAACTCCTGAAACAAAATTATCAGCCAAGTATTTTGTGTCCAGCCAAGCTGAGATTCATAAATGAAGGAGGGGTAAAATCTTTTTTAGACAAACAATTGCTGAGAGAATTCACCACTACCAAGCTAGCACTGCAGGAAATGTTAAAAGGAGTTCTAAATCTTGAAACGAAACCTTAAAATACACCAAAATAGAACCTCCCTAAAGCATGTTTTACAGGGCCTGTAAAACAATAAAACAATGAAAAAAAAAGTTATTCATGCAACAACTAGCATGAAGAATAGAATACTACCTCATATCTCAATACTAATGCTGAGTGTAAATGGCCTAAATTCTGCACTTAAAAGAATGGCAGAATGAAGAAAAATTCACCAACAAGTATTTGCTGTCTTTAAGAGATTCACCTAATACATAAGGACTCACATAAGGTGAAGGGGTGGAAAAAGATACTCCATGCCAATGGCAAACAAAAGTGAGCAAGAGTATCTATACTTTTATCAGATAAAACACACTTTAAAGCAACAACAATTAAAAAGGACAAATAGGGACATTATATAATGATGAAAGGATTAGTCCAACAGGAAAATATCACTATCTTAAATACATATGCATTTAACACTGGAGCTCCCAAACTTATAAAACAATTACTACTAGACCTAAAAATGAGCTATATGGCAACACAATAATAGTGGAAGTATTCAATACTCCACTGAGAGCACTAGACAGGTCATCAAGTCAGAAAGTCAATAAAGAAACAATTGACTTAAACTATACCCTGGAACAAATGGACTTAACAGACACAGAACATTCTACCCAACCCACTGCAGAAAATACATTCTTTCATCAGCACATAAAACAGTCTCAGAGATAGACTGCATGATAGGCCACAAAACAAGTCTCAATAAATTTAAGAAAATCAAAATTATATCAAGTACTCTCATAGACCACAATGGAATAAAATTGGAAATTAACTCCAAAAGGAACCTACTAAACTATACAAATACATGGAAATTAAATAAGCTGCTCCTACACAATCTTTGGATCAATAATGAAATCAAGATGGAAATTAAAAAATTATTTGTACTGAACAATAATAGTGACATAACCTATCAAAATCTCTGGGATACAGTAAAAGCAGTGCTAAGAGGAAAGTTCATAACATTAAATGCCTACATCAAAAAGTGAAAAAGCACGAGTAGACAATCAAAGCTCACACCTCAAGGAACTAGAGAAACAAGAACAAACCGAACCCCAACCCAGCAGAAGAAAAGAAATTACAAAAATCAGAGCAGAACTAAATGAAATTGAAACAAAAAGATACAAAAGATGAACAAAAATCTGTTGTTTTGGGAAGAAAAAATGATAGACCGTTAGTGAGATTAACCAATAAAAGCAGAGAGAAGATCCACATAAGATTCAATTAGAAATGAAACAGGAGGTATTACAACTGATACCACAGAATACAGAGGATTATTCAAGGCTACTGTGAACACTTTTACAAGGGAGCATAAACCATAAAATCTAGAGATGGATGAATTCTTGGAAATATACCACCCTTCTAGCTGAAAGCAGGAAGATACAGAATCTCTGAACAGATCAATAACAGTGAGATTGAAATGGTAATAAAAAAAATTGCCAACAAAAAAAGTCCAGGACCAGACGGATTCACAGCTGAATTATATCAGACATTCAAAGAAGAATTGGTACCAATTCCAACTGACACTATTCCAAATGATATTCCAAATGATAGAGAAATAGGAAATCCTCCCTAAATAATTCTATGAAGCCAGTATTCCCTAATACCAAAACCAGGGAAGGACATAACAAAAAAGAAAACTACAGACCAATATTCCTGATGAACATAGATGCAAAAATCCTCAACAAAATACTAGCAAACTGAATCCAACAGCATATTAAAAAGATAATTCACCATGATCAAGTGGGTCTTATACCAGGGATGCAGGGATGGTTTAACATCATGTGTGTAATACACAACATAAACAGAATTTAAAACAAAAATCACATGATCATCTCAATAGACACAGAAAAAGCACATGACAAAATCCATCATCCTTTTGTGATGAAAACCCTCAGCAAAATCAGCATTTTAGAAAGGATATAACTTAAGGTAATAAAAGCCATCTACATGAAACCCACAGCCAACATTATACTGAATGGGGAAATGTTGAAAGCATTCCCCCTGAGAACTGGAACAAGACAAGGATGCCCACTTTTACCACTGCTATTCAACATAGTGCTGGAAATTCCAGCCAGAGCAATTAGACTAAAGAAATAAATTGGTAAAGAGGTAGTCAAACTGTTGCTGTTTGCTGATGATATGTGTATACTTAGAAAACCCTAAAGACTCATCCAAAAGGCTCCTAGAACTGGTAAATAAATACAGCAATATTTCAGGATACAAAATTAATGTACACAAATCAGTGGCTCTGCTATACACCAACAGCAACCAAGCTGAGAATCAAATCAAGAACTCAACTGCTTTCACAATAGCTGAAAGAAAAAAAACTTGGAGAAATATATTGAACCAAGGAGGTGAAAAACCTCTACAGGGAAAACTACAAAACCCTGCTGAAAGAAATAATAGACAACACAAACAAATGGAAACACATCCCATGCTCATGGTGGGTAGAATCAATATTGTGAAAATGACCATACTGCCCAAAGCAATATACAGATTCAACGCATTTCTCATTAAAATACCATCATCATTCTTCACAGAACTAGAAAAACAACCCTAAAAGTCATATTGTGTCCGGAATTGGTGGGTTCTTGGTCTCACTGACTTCAAGAATGAAGCCGCGGACCCTCGCAGTGAGTGTTACAGCTCTTAAGGTGGCGCGTCTGGAGTTTGTTCCTTCTGATGTTCAGATGTGTTCGGAGTTTCTTCCTTCTGGTGGGTTCGTGGTCTCGCTGGCTCAGGAGTAAAGCTGCAGACCTTCACGGTGAGTGTTACAGCTCTTAAGGCAGCATGTCTGGAGTTGTTCGTTCCTCCCGGTGGGCTTGTGGTCTCGCTGGCTTCAGGAGAAAAGCTGTAGATCTTCGCGGTGAGTGTTACAGCTCATAAAAGCAGTGTGGACCCAAAGAGTGAGCAGTAGCAAGATTTATTGCAAAGAGTGAAAGAACAAAGCTTCCACAGTGTGGAAGGGGACCCGAGCAGGTTGCCACTGCTGGCTCGGGCAGCCTGCTTTTATTCTCTTATCTGGCCCCACCCACATCCTGCTGATTGGTAGAGCCAAGTGGTCTATTTTGACAGGGTGCTGATTGGTGTGTTTACAATCCCTGAGCTAGATATAAAGGTTCTCCACGTCCCCATCAGATTAGTTAGATACAAAGTGTGGACGCAAAGGTTCTCCAAGGCCCCACCAGAGCAGCTAGATACAGAGTGTCGATTGGTGCACTCACAAACCCTGAGCTAGACACAGGGTGCTGATTGGTGTGTTTACAAACCGTGAGCTAGATACGGAGTGCCGATTGGTGTATTTACAATCCCTGAGCTAGACATAAACGTTCTCCAAGGCCCCACCAGAGCAGCTAGATACAGAGTGCTGATTGGTGTGTTTACAATCCCTGAGCTAGACATAAAGACTCTCCACATCCCCACCAGACTCAGGAGCCCAGCTGGCTTCACCCAGTGGATCCCACACTGGGGCTGCAGGTGGAGCTGCCTGCCAGTCCTGTGCCATGCGCTGGCACTCCTCAGGCCTTAGGCAGTGGATGGGACTGGCCGCCGTGGGGCAGGGGGAGGCGCTCGTTGGAGAGGCTCAGGCTGCACAGGAACCCACGAAGGCAGGGGAAGGCTCAGGCATGGTGGGCTGCAGTCCCGAGGTCTGCCCCACGGGAAGGCAGCTAAGGCCCGGCAAGAAATCGAGAGCAGCGCTGGTGGGCTGGCACTGCTGGGAACCCCGTACACCCTCCACAGCCGCTGGCCCGGGTGCTAAGTCCCTCATTGCCCAGAGCCAGCAGGGCCAGCCAGCTGCTCCGAGACTGCGGGCCCGCCAAGCCCACGCCCACCCGGAACTCCAGCTGGTCCGGAAGCGCCGCACACAACCCTGGTTCCCGCTTGCGCCTCTCCCTCCACACCTCCCTGCGAGCTGAGGGAGTGGGCTCTGGCCTTGGCCAGCCCAGAAAGGGGCTCCCACAGTGCAGCGGTGGGCTGAAGGGCTCCTCAAGTGCCACCAAAGTGGTAGCCCAGGCAGAGGAGGCGCCGAGAGCGAGCGAGGGCTGTGAGGACTGCCAGCAGGCTGTCACCTCTCAATATCAAACTAAAAAACAGCCCACATAGCCAAAGCAATACTAAGCAAAAAGAACAAATTTGGAGGTATCACATTACTTGACTTCAAATTATACTACAAGAGTACAGTTAACAAAGCAGCATGGTACTAGTATAAAAATAGGCACATCAACCAATGGAACAGAATAGAGAACCCGGAAATAAAGCCAAATACTTACAGCCAATGGATCTTGACAAAGCATACAAAAACAAAGTAGGGAAAATGGTGTTGGGAAAACTGGCAAGCCACATGTAGAAGAATGAAACTGGATTTTCATGTCTCACCTTATACAAAAACCAACTCAAGATGGATCAACAACTTAAATCTAAGTTATGAAATCATAAAAATTCTAGAGGATGACATTTGAAAAACTCTTCTACACATTGGTTTAGGCAAAAAATTCATGATTAAGAACCCAAAAGCGGCTGGGCTCAGTGGCTCAAGCCTGTAATCCCAGCACTTTGGGAGTCCGAGGCGGGCGGATCACAAGGTCAGGAGATGGAGACCATCCTGGCTAACACGATGAAACCCCGTCTCTACTAAAAATGCAAAAAATTAGCCGGGGTGGTGGCGGGTGCCTGTAGTCCCGGCTACTTGGGAGGCTGAGGCAGGAGAATGGCATGAACCCGGGAGGCGGAGCTTGCAGTGAGCAGAGATTGCACCACTGCGCTCCAGCCTGGGTGACAGAGCAAGACTCCGTCTCAAAAAAAAATAGAAATAAAAATAAATAAATAAAGAAACCAAAAGCAATAGATGGAACCTAATTAAAACTAAAAAGCTTCCACACAGCAAAAGAAATAATCAGCAGAGTAAACAGCCCACAGGGTGGGAGAAAAGGTTTATAAACTATGCATCTGACAAAGGACTAACATCCAGAATCTACAAGGCCCTCAAACAAATCAGCAAGAAAAAAAATCCCATTAAAAAGTGGGCAAAAGACATGAATAGACAACTTTCAAAAAAAAAGATATACAAACAGCTAACATAGATGAAAAAAATTCTCAACATCACTAATTATCAGGGAAATGCAAATTAAAACCACAGTGACATACCTCCTTCCTCCTGCAAGAATGGCCATAATTAAAAAATAAAATAATAATAGATGCTGGTGTGGATGTGGCGTAAAAGGAACACCTTTACACTGCTGGTGGGAATGTAAACTACTAAAATCTGTATGGAAAACAGGATTGAGATTCCTTAAAGAATTAAAAGTAGAACTACCATTCAATCCAGCAATCCCACTACTGAGTTTCTACCCAAAGGAAAAGAAATAATTATATGATAAAGACACATGCACTTGCATATTTATAGCAGCACAATTTGCAGTTTGCAAAAATATGGAACCAACCTAAAGGCCCATCAACCAACAAGTGGATAAGGAAATTGTGGTATATATACATCATGGAATACTACTCAGTTAAAAAAAAAAATACAAAGGCGAACAAAGTAATGGCCTTTGCGGCAACTTGAATGGAGCTGCAGGCCATCATTCTAAGTGAAGTAACTCAGGAATGGAAAACCAAATACTGTATGTTTTCACTTTTAAGTGGGAGCTAAACTATGAGGATGCAAAGGCATAAGAATAATATAATGGACTTTGGTGACTTGGGGGAAGGGTGGGAGGGGATGAGAAATAAAAGACTACAAATCAGATACAGTGTATACCGCTCAGGTGATGGGCGCACCAAGACCTCAGAAATCACCACTAAAGAACTTAAAAACTACCCCCAAAACTGTTGAAATTTTTTAGAAAGCCCTCAACAAACTAAGTATATAAGAAACATTCCTGAAATAATAAAAGTTATATACAACAAGCCCACATCCAACTTTATACTGATTGTGGAAAAGCTGAAAGCATTCCCTGTAATACCTGTAATAAGACAAGGATACCCTCTTTTACCACTCATATTCAACATAGTACTAGCCTAGCGAGAGGAATCAGACAAGGGAAAGAAAAAAATAAGGCATCCAAATTGCAAAAGAGGACTTCAAATTATCTCTGTCTAGTGATGATATGATCTTATACCTAGGACGCCTTAACGACTTCTCAAAAAGACTCTTAGATTTGATAAATGACTTCACTAAAGTCTCAGGATACAAAATCAACATTCAAAAATCAGTAGCATTTCTATATCCCAATAACAATCAAGCTAAGAACCAAATCAAGAAGTCAATCTTCTTTTTAATAGCTACAAAAAAGAAAATAAAATACATATGAATATATTTAACCAAGGAGGTAAAAAATAAGATCTCTAGAAGGAAACTACAAAACACCGATAAAATAAATTATATTAATAGATGACACAAGTGAAAAAACATCCCATGTTCATGAATCTGAAGAATCAATATTGTTAAAATGATTATACTTCCCAAGGCAATCTATGTATTTAATACAATTCCTATAAATATGCCAACATCATTTTTCACAAAATTATTAAAACACTCCAAATATACATATGGAACCTAAAATAAACCCCAATAGCTATAACAATGCTAAGCAAAAAAGAACAAAGCCAGAAGTATCCCTACATTAACTTTGAATTACAGTATAAGGCTATGATTACTAAAATAGTGTAGTACTGATATAAAAATAGACATATAGATCAAGGGAATGGATTGGAGAACCCAGAAATAAAGCCACACACCTACACTCAACTTATGTTTGACAAAGTCAATGAAAACATGCACTGGGTAAATGATACCCTAATTCAATAAATGATGCTGGGAAATTTTGATTGCTATATGCAAAAGAATGAAACTGCATTCCTGTTTCTCACCATATACAAATATAAACTCAAAATGAATTAAAGGTTTAAATGTAAGACCTAAAACTATAAAAATTCTATAAGCAAAGCGAGGAAAAACCCTTTGGATATTGGCCTAGGCAAATAATTTATGACAAAAATCTTGGAAGACAAAAATAACAAAAATAGACAAGCAGAATTTATTTAAACTAAAAGGCTTCTACACAGGAAATAAGATGATTGACAGAGTGAACAGAAAACCTTCAGAATGGGAGAAAATATTTGCAAGCTATGTATACAACAAAGGACTAACACCCAGAGTCTACAAGAAATTTAACAAGAACAACAACATAACCCCATGAAAAAATTGACAAATGACATGAACATAAATTTTTCAAAAGAAAACATACAAATGTCTAACAAGCATATGAAAAAATGCTCAATGTCACTAATCAGAGAAATGCAAATTAAAGCCACATCAGGATACCATCAGTCAGAATAGCTATTATTAAAACATCAGAAAATAACAGATGTTGGTGACTACGTGGAGAAAAGGGAATTCCTACACACTGTTAGTGGGAATGTAAATTAGTATAACCTCTAAGGAAAACAGTATAAAAATTTATCAAAAAACTAAAAGTAGATCTAACATTTGATCCAGCAATCCCACTATTGGGTATATACCCAAAGGAAAATAAGTCATTATATCAAAAAGATACCTGCACCCGCATGTTTATAGCAGCGCTATTCACAATAGCAAAGATATGGAATCAACTTAAGTGTCCATCAACAGATTACTGAATAATGAAAATGAGGATACACACACACACACACCATGGAATACTACTCAGCCATAAAAAAACAATAAAATAATAAAAGAAGAATGAAATCATGTCTTTTACAGCAACAAGGATAGAACTGGAGGCCATTATCTTAACTGAAATAACTCAGAAAGTCAAATACCGTATGTTCTCACTTGTAAGTGGAAACTATATAATGTGTACATATAGACACAGAAAATGGAATAATAGACATTGGAGACTTGGAAGGATTGGAGGGTGGGAGAGGGGTAAGGAATGAGAAGTTACTCAAGTGGTACAATGTACACTAAGTAATTTCTATGGTTATGCAAAAAAGCACAGACTTCACCACTACACAATATATCCATGTAACAAAGTGGCATTTTTACCCCATAAAGCTATAAAAAGTGTTTGTAAATAGTAGTTATTGATAAAGTGTTAAAATTACACAAAAGTCACAAAGAATGCTCTAACAAGACCAAACCCAAAAACCTCCAGCCTATTAGCAAAACATACCCAACTATGCAAAGAAAAGAATTTTGACTATGAAATATTAGTAAAACTTGGCATATATTTCTGCATTAAATAAAACAATATAAATGTTATTTATATTATTCTACAATGTAAGTTTTTAAAGGGGCAAAAGTTATTTGAAATTAAACACAAATCAGACTGAAACTGAAGACAGTGATAGAACATGAAATCATAGAATTCACTGCATTTTAAGAGAGAAACGCTATAAAATGAGAATTTCATTAGCAGACAGAATGTCATTTATGTTTGAGAACTACTGTAAGGTCTTCTTGGATACAAAAATGACTAAAATACTTGACATATTCTCAGTATATACAAATAAAAATATTTAAGAACCTGATAAAAGAAATAGCAGATGAATCCTGAGACATAATTTTAACAATTTTAATAAACATGGTGAATAAGTGGGAGCTAAATACAAAAATAATTCTTCAAAGACAATATAGATTTTTAAAATGTACTTATCCATAAATGAAAAGCAAAGAATATATTCAATTAAGAGGAAATAGGTCAGACTCCAATCTCAAAGGGACATAAAAATGTCAAATTCTTCTTTTTACATGATTTAATTCAGAAGACTTGATCATCAAAAAAATTAACTTATAATACCTGCATGTAGCATGTATATATTGCTAGTTATTGAAAAATATGAACAAAACAAAACAAATAACCATATGAAAGTGACTCAAACTTTTAGAGCCATAGATTTCTTTAAGACTAAAGAAATCAACCTCTTCTATCGCTGCTTCATTCAATACATATCAACACATTTAAGTTTACCTGAAATTCATCTTATTGCATTAGAAATTTCTTTCACAAAATGAAAACCCTAAAATCATACTTCAAAAATTGTCTTTAATTAGTTTACTGCAAACATATCTATTCCATTTTAAAACAGAGCTATATTTAACTTTTATATAATTAACTTATATAAATTAAAATTTAACTTTGTTTCTAGTATCTTTTATTATGAAGACTACTGTAGTGAATATAAATAGTGTTTTGAATTGGTTAGTGGTCTTTCACATGGCAATACACTTGAAATTATTGACAATTAATTTTGACCATTTTTCTCTTCGACAGCAGGCTGCAGAAAATCCAGACTCACAAAAGTATGCATTAACAAACACAAACAGTGAATTTTCATGGCCACTTCTCAAGATAAGCATGGCTTGTGTCGAGGAAACCCAGAATTCTCTAAGACATTTCTTTGAAATCATGTCAAATCTTTGTCTTCAAGGCTGACATCATCTTTGGCAAGGTATATCTTTATTGATGTTGTCTGTGTTAGACAAGAAATGAATATAAAATCCACATTTCAGTTTTGAGGTTATCTGAGCTAAAGTAATCATCTCAAGAGGGCTTCAGAGTTCCCAGAGGTCCTCTGATTCCTGCCTGTAGTGAATCTGATGTATAAACTCCTGATACACTCTGCAGACTATTTCCAGCTTTGGGAAGTTCACGTGTTGTCTATTTCCCATCTCCCCTTCTAGAGTGTCAGTTTACATAAACAAACTTCTAAATGTTTCAGGAGACTCTGTACTATTGGCCTTACAGCCAATGGAAAAAGCAAAATATTCTCCAAGAAGTTATGTCAAGTGAACTCTAAAGTTTATCTTTTCAACAAATGGACTTTCCTTATAATTGCATGACACGTAATCCCTTAATAGAAAAAGAAACTGACTTCAAATAATTTAACTGGGGATAAAAGCTCTGCCTCATTTTTCTGGGAAGTATACTGAGACAGCTGACTGAATGGATAGAGAATTAAGAAAACCATTGATTCAGAATCTCATTGTACTAGGAGACTCTTTAAGAAACAATGTGCCTATGTTTACCAATCCTAGTGTATTCTGCCAATGTTAATTCCATAATTTATCAGGCATTGATGATAACTCCTGTGATAAAAGCCTTACTCCTAGATTAATGTTATAGTCGCAACTTTTACTTCACCTACTCAAATATAAGGCAGATCTAATATGCCCACTACCCCCCAGGTTGCATTTAGGAAATTTCGTTTTATGTTGGCACTTGGGAGAGAATCTTACTGATCTGGGGTAAATGGGCTACAGCCTGAGTTATTTTGAATGTGCTTAAAGGTTCAGGCTTTCCTCATTTCTCTTTTCTTTGCAGTGCAAACCAATTTTATCTCAAGTCTTGGGCTTCTGCCCATGCAAACATTATTTATTTGACAAAAATTGTATATATTGTGTGCAACATGTTTTAAAATATGCATACATTGTGCAATAGTGAAATTGAGCTAATTAATATACACATTACCTCACATACTTATGATTTTGTGGTAAAAATTCCTTAAAATCTACTTTCTTAGCAATTTTTAAGAATATAGTACATTACACTAACTATAGCCATCCTGTCACACACTAGATCTCATGGACTTACTCTTCCTAACTGAAATTTTGTATCTTTTGACCAACATCTCTCCATCTCTCCCCCACCAGACCCTGGTAACCACCGTTCTACTCTCTACTTCTATGAACTTAAATTTTGTAGATTTCACATGTAAGTGAAATCATGCCATATTTATCTTTCTGTACCTGACTATTCACTTAACATAACATCCTGCAGTTTCCTTCATGTTATCAACAATGACAGGATATCTTTTTTTTTTTTTTTTTAACAACTCACAGTATTCCACTGTGGACATATATCACATTTTCTTTATCCATTAATCCATTCATGGACACTTATGTGGATTTGATAGCTTGTCTGTTGGGAATAATCCTACAATGAATATGGTAGTGCAGAAATCTTTCACATACTGATTTCATTTCCTTTGGATATATATCCAGTATTGGGATTACTGAAAGATATGGTAGTTCTGTTTTTACTTTTTTGAGGAAGCTCCATACTGTTTAACATATGGCTGTACTAATTTACAGTCCCATCAACAGTGTATGAGTTCCTTTTATTCTACTCTCTTGCCAACGCTTGTTATCTTTCATCTTCTTTCTAATAGCCTAACATGTGTTAGGTGATATCTCATTGTGGATTTAACTTGTATTTCTGTAATGATTAGTGATATTGAACAGTTTTTCATATGCCCATTGGCCATTTGTATGCCTTCTTTTGAGAAATGTCTGTTTAGATCCTTTGCTCATTTTTTAATTCAGTTGTTTTCTTACTATTTGATTTTCTCATATATTTTAAATATTAACCCCTTATGAGACATAACAGTTTGGAAATATAATTTCCCATTCTATAAATTGTCTCTTCACTGTGTTGATTGTTTCCTTGGCTGTACAGAGCTACTTAGTGTAATATAATACCATTTATCTGGTTTTGCTTTTGTTTTTTGCTTTTGGTGTTATATCTAAAAAAAAAAAAAAAAAAAAATCGTCTCCCAGACCAATGCAATGGATATTTTGTCTTGAGAAATTTTGCAGTTACAGGTCTTTACGTCTTTCATCCATTTGGGGTTGATGTTTGTATAAGAAGTGAGAGGAGGCGCCAATTTCATTCTTCTGCATGTGGATATTCTGTTGTCCCAACACCATTTATTGAAGAGACTGTCATTTCCTTGCTGTGTATTTTTGGCATCTGTGTTGAAAATCAATTGACTATAAATGTGTAGATTTATTTCTGGGCTCTTCTTTCTGTTTCTTTGGTCTGTTTTTATGCCAGATCATGTTGTTTTGGCTACTAGAGCTTAGTAGTGTACTGTGAAGTCAGGTAGTGTGATGCCTCCAGCTTTGTTCTTGCTTTGGCTATTCAGTGTCTTTGGGGTTCCATAGGAATTTTAGGATTGTTTTTTCTAATTCTGTGAAAATGTCATTTGAATTTTTATAAAGACTAAGTTGAATATGTAGAGATCGCTTTGGGTAGTAGGAACATTTTTATATTAAGTCTTCCAATCCATGAACATAAGATTTCTCTACATTTATTTGTGTCTTCCCTGATTTCCTTCATCAGTGCTTACAGATCTTTTACCTTCTTAAACTTCTACTTTATTTTTTGTAGCTATTGTAAATGGGACTGTTTTCTTAATTTCTTTTTCAGATAGTTTTTTATTGTATAGAAATGCTACTGGATATGTTGATTTTGTATCCTGCAACTTTACTGAATTCATTTATTGGTTCTAAGAGGTTTCTGACAGAGTCTTTAGGGCTTTCTATGTATAAGACTATGTCATCTGTAAACAAAAAATTTAACTTCATTCTTTCCAAATTGGATACTTTGTTTTTTTTTTCTCTTGCCTAAGTGCTCTGGCTAGAACACCCAGTACTATGTTGAATAGAAATGGTAAGGGTGAGCATCCTTGTATTATTCCTGATCTTAGAGGAAAAGCTTTCAACTCTTTCTCATTGAGAATGATTTTAGCTGTGGGTTTGTCATACACGACCTTTATTCAGCATAGGGCAGATAACTGACCTATTAGAGCTTCACAGGACATGGTATTTTTGGATTCAGTAATTTTAGAACCTTGCCTATGAGAGGACATTTATTTTCCTTTTTTTTTTTTTTTTTTTTAAATGATGTTCTGTCTCTCCTTCCATATGACTGATGTCCGTTCCTTTCTTACCTCACTTAAGGTCTTACTAAAATATTCCACTATATTTTACATAGCCCCCAACCCAGTTTCCTGCCATGGTAGATTTCATTCTGGATTTGAAATCACAACATGAAGTATTTTAGCCAATTTCTTCAGTAATATATAATTAGGATTTTAACTTGCCAGCTTTGCTTAAATTACTGAGAAAATGTTTTGCCTTTTTTTAATCTCAAAAGTGATCAGATTATTTTAAAAAGTAAGCAGATTCTTAAAACTTAAGAACCATCTACTTAGTAAAGTAAAAATCAATATGGAGATTCCCATACTCAAAGGAGTTCAAAAGAGTTTCTACCTCCTGTGAACTCAGCTTGAGAAATGGTAGAGAAAAAGAGAAAAGATTAGGGGTGTGGCTATGGGGCAAATTTTAATCAGATCTTTGTTATCCAATTTTTGACTTCCTTACCTAGTGAATTAACCCATACCAATATATTCCTAAAAACATCTCTCTAAAACCTCTTGGACTATATATTACAAGTTAGCTATGTCTGTGCCTTTGTTTATCCAGTGATTGGTGAATGCTTATAGCAGAAGAATGTTACTAAATCTCTAGCCGGGGAAGATGGCCCAAGTTTTTCAAAAGTCAATGGCTTGAGAAAAATGCGTCAAAATGTGTTCGATAATCTAAGAAGTTTTATCTCATCTCAATTGCCTTATGAATTGTATTGTTTCCCTTTCTTTTTTCTTTCCTTCCTTTTCTAAAATTAAAATTGTGTGTGTAAGGGGGTTATTTTCCTCCAGCTTCCTTTTGTATCTCCACATTGGAGTAATGAGGTATGGGATAGATCAAGAATTCATTTCAATTATGAGAAATTTCTATGTAGGAATTGATTCGTTTTTGATATAAGGAAAAAGCCTTGCTCTTGTTCTCCTAAACTTTCTGTGGTCTAAATTATTGTTCTCCTGGTAGTGACATGACCCTCAAAGTGTAATGTATTTCTTAAAACTATAGCATACATTTAGAGCTGGAAGAATTCCCTGTATCTTAAGAGGCATCTCCATTGAGAGAGACTGAGATTTCTAGAAAATTTGACATATGGCTGCCTATTTCTATAAGTACAACTTATGCCCAGAGAACTCATGTCTGGCAGTTGTTATTGACACAGTGCAACTGCTATCCTCCAACTGTCTTTTCACTGTGCACCAACCCCATTATTAGAGCATTAATTGTCCAAAAACTTCTGTAGGTCTGAAAGATGGAGGTGGGGGCATATCTGCCAGCATTTCTAATTTTACCTACATAATCATATGTTAGTCTTGTCTTTTGCCTTATTGTCTGCTTGGTCAACCTATATTTAATCAATCAGTTCTATTCCTGTATAAAAAAGCAAAGGCAAGTTGATAGACCAAAACACATTTATAGGTAAACTGCCAAATTTTCATCTATGTTAAAAATTTTCACTTTCATAACATGCTGTTATGTTTCCTGTCTGTCAAATTGACTTTTTAACTGAGGAGGATGTAAAACATGACATGTAGCAGATTATAATTTAAGAGGGAAGTTATAGTAATTTTAAGCCAGTGCTACATTGTATTTATTGCAGATATAAAATAATTTTGTCTGGTGCACAGGTAGAAAATTTTCAGGGGTGGGGTGAAAAGAGCTCTCTCAAACAGCCATGTAGTTCTACAAGAGTGACTAAATGGTATAATAATTGTGGAATATTTCTTATAATAGGCATTCTGCAATTTGCTATTGTTAAGTCAATAGTTGTTTCTTAACTCCTTCAAGTTGGGGGTGGGGAGGAGTCTATTTATTCATCCCCTTATTTTAGAAATGAGTACAATCACAAGCAGAGGGAGGTAAAGGAATTTCCCAACCTCATTTTTACCATGGTTAACCTAGGCATATTGTCAATTATGAAACTATGGTAATGTTAAAAAAAAAGTCACTCCCAAAGCATAAATTGTTAGCATTATCTGAAGCATCTGTATTGGTGATAGCTGTCAAACTTTGTATTACAAAATTCAAAGCCAGAATTTGAATGGGGTATTAAATATGAGGTTTCTATTTTGAAGCACTGTAAAGAGCAAAAAACTGAAAGCCCTAAGGCAAATATACTGTGCTGACATTTGAAACTCTTACAATAGATTTTACGTTTTATGCTTTTTAAAAACAAAGAACTAGAAATACACATTCCATTTTGCAAGGTGAGATATATTCTCTCTATGACAATAAAAACGTAAAAATAAGGTATTTTATGTATTGAAATCCCAATGAATTTGAAATTTGCAAATGATCTCTTTCAGAGGACCTCAGGACAATAAGTTTAAAACCTCTTGTGACTATATAATGATTCATATCCAGAAAGTGCTTGAAAATTGTTAAGCACTGATGGTTTGTAATGCAAGTTGAAATAGTCCATATTGAAATGACCTCTGGTGAATTGGAGTGGGGCTGAAAAAACTGCTTTGCCAGGGATCATGTTAAGTGAGTGCTAGCAAGCAGGGAGACAGGTGTTTCCTGTTTCTAACCACATGGCATAACCATATAGATTAGCTGCAGGGAATCTAGCCAGAAGAATTTTTTTAAAAACCTAATTCAATTTACCACTGCTCATATGGAAATTGCCTTAGGTTTAAATTATATTCTAAATAATGTAAAATTCATAATTAAGATTTATATTCTTCTTTTTCATTTTTAATATACCGATACTACCCAATATCTCAGAAATATAAAAGTTTATAATAAGATAGACTCTCAAGATGTCTCATTCAAATTCTATGGTAATAAAGGTATTCTCTCTACTACTGCCCTGGAAGATGGGCCACAATCCTCTGCTAGAACACTTCCATATTGGATAGGGAGGGGGTAGAACTCAAAGATTACTGAGACAAATCCATTTTTACATCCTTTGAGGCTACTGTTTCCTGATGATTATTCAGGTATTTTAAATGGAATTAAAATGTTAAGTGCCACATTTGAAAAATAGGAAAACATCATATTTGTACATCCTGCCTCTTTAGTTGGTCATGTATGAATGCTAGTTTGGATCACCAAACAATGTTGCCTTTTTATTCCTCAGCATATTTTTGTTATGTCTAACAGAATCCTGACTAGGAAGGAATGTTTTCTGGGAATAATAATGCTAATAAAGACATGTGGTTATCAAGTGGCATGTGTATGTCTGTGGTTCTCAGCCCCTTGGAACACAGTCATCCAACACACTCTGGAAAGTCAGGCACTACAGGGCACATAAGAAAGAGAAGGTCCAGATTCTTTGTCCCTGCTGTGGCACATAATCATCTGATTATGTGCAAGAGAGTAACAGAATGCAAGAGGCAAACTCAGTGATGTGTCACCCAACTTGATTATAAAGGGGAGAGTCTTGAGTTATCACAGAGCAGAGAATGATATAGGAGATTACTAAAGTATCATTTGCTTAGGGCTAAAGACTATACGGAAATGATGTACACTCAGAAGTAGGCTTTTCCTCCATACTTTCTACCTATAAAGAACTGAAAAATAATTACAGCACCTTAATCTCTGTTGGGCTGTGAGGATTTTGAACGTATGCATAAGTCTATATTTGCAATTGGGACAGCACACTCCAGGGGCTGAGTTTGTGAGCCAGAGGGAGAGACCCGTGAGCCAGATCCCAGCACCTCTACTTCATCCCTGTAACCCTGGACAATGTATTCAACTTTTTTCTGCCTAAATTTCTTAATCTAAGAAGTGGAGATAAAAATCTATACCAAATAGGGTTGAGGTAACGATTAAATGAGTAAGTGGGCACAGAGCTTTCACTTAGCATTTTATTTTTATTATTGTGGAGAAATAGGAACGCTTTTACACTGTTGGTGGGAGCGTAAATTAGTTCAACCATTGTGGAAGACAGGGTGGTGATTCTTCAAGGTACTAGAACTAGAAATACCATTTGACCCAGCAATCCCATTACTGGTTATATATCCAAAGGAGTATAAATCATTCTACTATAAAGACACATGCACACCTATGTTTACTGCAGCACTGTTCATAATATCAAAGTCTTGGAACCAACCCAAATGCCCATCAATGATAGACTGGATAAAGAAAATGTGGCACATATACACCATGGAGTACTATGCATTCATATAAAAGGATGAGTTCATGTCCTTTGCAGGGACATAGATAAAGCTGGAAACCATCATTCTCAGCAAAGTAACACAGGAACAGAAAACCAAAAACCGTATGTTCTCACTCATAAGTGGAAGTTGAACAATGAGATCACACGGACACAGGGAAGGAAACATCACACACCAGGACCTGTCAGGGAGTGGGGAACAAGGGGAGGGATAGCATTAGGAGAAATACCTAATGTAGATGACGGGTTGTTTGGTGCAGCAAATCACCATGGCACATGTATACCTATGTAACAAACCTGCACGTTCTGCACATGTATCTCAGAGCTTAAAGTATAATAAAAAAAAAAGTCTTAAGTGTCATTAAGAATATTCTATGGTGTTTTATTTTTCTCATTTGTAAGGGAATATACCTTGCAAACTCTACACTTTTTTGTTTGTAACCTGGGCTATGAAACTTCAAAGAAACAGGGTTTCTTGGTAGAAGAAACAATGTTTTTAGTTTTTTTTCTTTTCTTTTTTTTCTGGCTGAATCCTCAGTTTTGTGGAACTTAGCAGTTATGCACTGAGGATCTGCCCACACAGGTAGTAATTTCCTGGGCCGCAGGCTGAAAGCAAAAGACTGCACATGGTGGCTGGGACTTCCTCAGCTCTGGACAGATGTGAGCACATTTTGGCCAAAAAACAAGGAAGTGGGAAAGGGAGAGATTTCTCAGAGCAGAGCTTTGCTATTGTCTTTTGAAAGGGAAAAAGGATTATACCTCTAGGTTAAAAAGCAAAACTAAACTGCAGTTATGTAATTTTGAAAGATTCCTAAATCAGTATTGGCATTATTTGTAAAACATCAGACTTCAAAGAAATAACATAAGAATTTCATGTGACCTCATACTTCATATACTCCATTAAAAATGCAATTTGTAAAACATATATCAAATGGTTAGTCTCAGGAGAATATGCCTCAGTAAAGACCAGACGCATGGTCTATTTCAACTGTGTGTGGCTCTTCATTTTTTCCCCCTATTTCTTCACATGCGGGACAGAACTTCTAGATGAATAAAGATATGGTGTGTTTTCCAGGACATAATTATGTTTGGGCTGTGATCAAGCATGAGAAATTTCTATCCTGAGGAATAATATTTGAAGGTTATAAAATGAATGCAAGTTCATGGGTAATTCTACTTTCATATCGTAAACATACTGTAATTCAAATATATTTTCTATGGAAAATACTTAGGAATTTCTAAATTATATATTTTCTGGTAATATACAGATTTGGGATCTTCACAAAATTGTAGTGTGGCAAAAATGTTAGAGATTTTCTAGTCCAGTACTCCCATTTTGCAAACAGGTAAATAAAGACATAAATCATTTCAACGAGGGAATGCATTCTAATGTTGTGATTAAAAACTAGCTTTCTGTTTCGGTGCTAACTCTAGCCAATTGCTAGTGCCTCTGTACTTATTTCTTCTGAGAAAGATTGAGAGGTTAAGTTCAGATTCAGCTGGAAAGGGTGCTACGATCAATTAGCATCTACCAGAGACATAGGATCAGATATGAGAAAGCAAAAAAGTCTTGAAATAGTTGATGGGAGTTGTTAACTAGAAAAAGCTTACAAAGTCGGTAAGACCTGGCAGTAGGTCATGGTGCTACACTTTCTTTGTGAATAAGTTTAGACTCATTTCTTAACATTTCTATACCTTGGCCAGGCGCAGTGGCTCACGCCTGTAATCACATCACTTTGGGAGGCCGGGGCGGGAGGATCACAAGGTCAGGAGTTTGAGACCAGTCTGGCCAATATGGTGAAACCCTGTCTCTACTAAAAATACAGAAATTAGCCAGGCATGGTGGTGGGTGCCTGTGGTCCCAGCTACTTGAGAGGCTGAGGCAGGAGAATCGCTTGAACCTGGGAGGTGCAGGTTGCAGTGAGCTGAGATTGCGCCACTGCACTCCAGCCTGTCTCAAAAACAAACAAACAAAAAACACAATAAAAAGCATTTCTATACCTCAATTTTCTCATTGGTGAAGCAGGAATAAATTATTTGTTGGGAAAATATTTGCTAATTTGACCAGAGCTTTCTTTACAGCACTATATTTACTTTTTAGAAGCAATGATGCTGTTTCATATCGGCTCACCTACTCTCCAGACTGGCTTTGGTAGCCCATGTTATGACAGTGAAAAGACACTCAAAAGAATCTGTGGAAAATTTAGTATAAACTACCACATAAAGAAAAAAAAATTTGAAAAAAGTCACACGAAAGGAAAACCTGAGAAATATCACAATATAGGATGTTAAATACTACATGGGCAAGCATATTTAAACTCTGCTATGAACTACCCATGAGCAAGAAAAAGTTCATAACCAAGTGTGGTGGCTCACGCCTGTAATCCCAGCACTTTGGGAGTCCGATGGGGGTGGATCACCTGACCTCAGGAGTTCGAGACTAGCCTGGCTGACATGGTGAAACCCCATCTCTACTGAAAAAAAATACAAAAATATTGGTAGGGTGTGGTGGTGGGCACCTGTAATCTCAGCTACTCAGGAGTCTGAGGCAGGAGAATTGCTTGGACCTGTGAGGCAGAGGTTGCAGTGAGCTGAGATCATGCCGTTGCACTCCAGCCTAGGCAACATCAGCAAAAATCCATCTCAAAAAAAAAAAAAAAAAGACAGGAAAAAGTTTATTTAAAAAATCAAAAATTATACAAGAAATCTAAAGGGCCATATCATAAAAAGCCAACTCTCTAGAGATTTTCCTAAGCGCAGATAAAGAAAGCATGGTCAGGTCAACCTTCTCAGAGACAGAGGTGACTATATTTTGTGCCGGAAAAACTATCTCTGCAAGACTAGCAAGTTGGTGTTCTGAGTGAAAAAAACTGTAGGTAAACTGGTACCAGGACAATGAACTTACAATGGGAACTTTCGTGTTGACAACTCTGACCACATGAAATTGAATAGTGGCAACAAAATGGGAATTCCTATCTTTATAAAGCTATAGAAAAAATAGGAAAATACAAACTGGAGTTTTCTGCTTCTGTTGACCATGCATATGAGAAAATCTGCAGAACTAAAGGAAAAAAAACCTTTCCAAATGCTTAGACTAAAATTAGTACCATCTTTGTGGCCATCTTCAGTAACATTGATGTCTTTCTTCCATTTTAATAAATTTAGGTTTGTCAATAATGTAAATTGTTTTAGTGATAAGTTTGTACTTGATTTTTTTTTTGTTTTTAGGCTGTGGTATTAGACTTAGATTGTTAAAAACAGCTGTTGTGAGAGTTGTGAAAATAGAGAATTCCTAAAATGACCAAAGGCCAGGAAATATCTGTGGCTAAGATAAAGGAGTAATAATTTCCTCTCAACCCGGGGTGAAAGTAAAATGAGGACAGCACATCGTAATATTCTAGAACTGTTCGAGGCCTAAAAATTCCACAAGAAAGAATTTTTTAGAGCTGAAGAGAACATTTAAAACATAACCGCATATTTTATACACACTTGAAAACACATTTGTTCATCTTTGACTTGGCTGGTGAAATTGATATCATCATGTGTAAAGTGGGACTTTCTAACTTATATAACTTAGAATAAGAATAATACTTATTAAGTGTGTACTATATACCAGGCACTGATAATTCAACTGTACCTTGAGACTTTGCTGAAGTTTCTTATCAGTTCAAGAAGTTTTTAGGCTGAGATGATGGGGTTTTCTAAATAGAAAATCATGTCATCTGCAAACATAGACAACTTGACTTCCTCTCTTCCTATTTGAATACCCTCTATTTCTTTCTCTTGCCTGATTGCCCTGGCCTGAACTTCCAATACTATGTTTAATAGGAGTGGTGAGAGAAGGCATCCTTTTTTTGTGCCAGTTTTCAAAGGGAATGCTGTCAGCCCTTGCCCATTCAGTATGATATTGGCTATGGGTTTGTCATAGTTATTATTTGGAGATATGCTCCATCAATACCTAGTTTATTAAGTTTTTAACATGAAGCGCTGTTGAATTTTATCAAAGGCCTTTTCTGCATCTATTGAGATAATCATGTGGTTTTTGTCATTGGTTCTGTTTATGTGATGGATTATGTTTATTGATCTGTGTATGTTGAACCATCCTTGCATCCCAGGGATGAAGCCAACTTGATCGTGGTGGGTAAGGTTTTTGATGTGCTGCTGGATTTGTTTTCCTAGTATTTTATTGAGGATTTTCACATCGATATGCATCAGTGATATTGGCCTTAAGTTTTATTTTTTTGTTGTGTCCCTGCCAGGTTTTGCTATCAGAATGATGCTGGCTTCATAAAATGAGTTAGGGAGGAGTCCCTCCTTTTCAATTGTTTGGAATAGTTTCAGAGTGAATGGTACCAGCTCCGCTTTGTACCTCTGGTAGAATTTGGTTGAGAATCTGTTTGGTCCTGAGCTTTTTTTGGTTGGTAGGCTATTAATTACTGCCTCAATTTCAGAGCTTATTATTGGTCAATTCAGAAATTCAACTTCTTCCTGGTTTAGTCTTGGGAGGGTACATGTGCCCAGGAATTTATCCATTTCTTTTAGATTTTCTAGTTTATTTGCATAGAGGTGTTCTCTGATGGTAGTTATATTTCTGTGGGATCAGTAGTTATATCCCCTTTATCATTTTTTATTGTGTCTATTTGATTTTTCTCTCTTTTCTGTTAGTCTAGCCAGTGGTCTATTTTGTTAATCTTTTCAAAAAACCAGCTCCTGCATTCATTGATTTTTTTGAAGGGTTTTTTGTGTCTCTATCTCCTTTAGTTTTGCTCTGATCTTAGTTATTTCTTGTCTATTGCTCACTTTTGGATTTGTTTGCTCTTGCTTCTCTATTTCTTTTAATTGTGATGTTAGGGTGTTGATTTTAGATCTTTCCAGCTTTCCGATGTGGGTATCTAGTGCTATAAATTTCCCTCCTAACACTGCTTTAACTGTGTCCCAGAGATTCTGGTATGTCGTCTCTTTGTTTTCACTGGTTTCAAAGAACTTCTTGATTTCTGCCTTAATTTTGTTATTTACCCCGGAGTCACTCAGGAGCAGGTTATTCCATTTCCATGTAGTTGTGTGGTTTTGAGTGAGTTTCTTAATTCTGAGTTCTAATTTGATTGCACTGTTGTCTGAGAGACTGTTACGATTTCTGTTCTTTTCCATTTGCTGAGGAGTGCTTTACTTCCAATTATGTGGTTGATTTTAGAATAAGTACCATGTGGCACTGAGAAGAATGTATATTCTGTTGATTTGGGGTAGAGAGTTCTGTAGATGTCTGTTAGGTCTGCTTGATCCAGAGCTGAGTTCAAGTCCTGAATAGTCTTGTGAATTTTCTGTCTCATTGATCTAATATTGACAGTGGGGTGTTAAAGTCTCCCACTATTATTGTGTGGGAGTATAAGTCTCTTTGTAAGTCTCTAAGAGCTTGTTTTATGAATCTGGGTGCTCCCGTATTGGGTGCATATATATTTAGGATAGTTAGCTCTTCTTGTTGAATTGATCCATTTACCATTATGTCATTATATCCTTCGTTGTCTTTTTTGATCTTTGTTGGTTTAAAGTCTGTTTTATCAGAGGCTAGGATTGCAACCCTTTTTTTTTTTTATGCTTTCCATTTGCTTGGTAAGTTTTCCTCTATCTCTTTATTTTAAGCCTATGTGTGTCTTTGCACATGAGATGAGTCTCCTAAATACAGCATACTGATGGGTCTTAACTCATTATCCAATTTGCCAGGCTGTGTCTTTTAACTGGGGCATTTAGCACCAAATTAAGATTCCAAAAGGCATTCTGGCTGTTGAAATTTTCAGCATTTTTGCCCTGGTTTTTCCTCATCTTTGTGGGTTTATCTACCTTTGATCTTTGAGGCTGATTACCTTTGGATGGGTTTTTGTAGAGGGTCTTTTTTGTTGATGATGTTGTTGCTTTCTGTTTGTTAGTTGTTTGGATTTTTTATAGATAAAAGATAATATAAACTAAAAGAAAAAGACATAAAATATAGTCTTCCTCACATATATGGAAGTTAAACAGTCATAGTCTTCCATTGTGTATGCCATGTATTTATTATTTAGTTCAATGTTTATTTTGATTTTAATTATAAATTAACGTGACCTTTTAAAAATTGAAGATATAGAAAAATATATAGAAGAGAAAAATAATCATAATTTCACCACCCCAAAATATTCATTAACATTCTATTTTCTTTTGTTATTTTTTATTAACACAAATGCACTGGGTATCATATTTTTATATTGTATCATTAGCATTTTCATCTCCCAAAAGATCTTTAAAATCATGTTATTCATTTTGTGTCTGTAACAAATGAAATTTAGATGTTTCTCTATTCTTGGAATTAAGTTCTAGGTTTTGTTTTCAATTTTTGCTAATATTAATTCATTTATAAACATCTTTGTACATAAAATTATATATATATATATATATATATAGCTAATAACTCATTTAGAATAAAATCCTAGAAGTAAAATTTCAAGATCATTCCTAAGCCTCTTGAAACATATCATTTTTGTGTGATCAACTGCTATCATCTGAATTTGCTTTAACTGTACTTGTTTCCAGTTTTTCGTAATTTTTAAAATAATTTTTTATATTTAAATTCTAAACAAATCTGGATTTTATTGTTGTTTTATTATTGCTATTTTTGTATGAGATTTTGTAAGATATGAGACCTTATATTTTTCCATATTACATAGTATGATTCAGTTAAAAATACATTTTAAGATATTAATACATTTTAACATTAAAATTTGGAATTTTTAATAATCATTCTGTTCTATGTCTATTTTTCCTGATGTAGTATTCAAAAAAACTCTTGTACAAATTTTTCTTAATTTAAATAAAAGGGGCAAATTTATTTTGAGAAATCTGTCCTGCAATGCCAAGACACAGAGCACAATGGAATAAATAATTGAAGTTTAATTAATAGAAATATTGAATGCTAGGTAAAATTTCTGGATCTAAAGATCTCCTAGGATGTATTACAGATCACAACTTTCTCACTAAAGCTTGTTTCAAAAACTAGAAGACAACATATACTAAAATATTTGAATTTAAAGGATCAAATACTGAGTGTGATCTTGATCCAATGGAGGCTAGAACCTCTTCTTGCCCCTTTTATTTGCCCATTGTTGGCCTGTCATCTGTTTTCCCATCTTCTAGTAGCAACTGTCACTCACAGAGCTGATACTACACCTTCACCTGGACCTTCAAGAAAAATCATACTTGAGGTATTGCTGTTTATATAAATGCAGAAACTGTTGAAAAATCACATACTCCATGTAATTAGGATTACATTATGGCAAATACATGAGGAGTTCTTGGTATAATTTCCCATGTCTCCAAGAAACCTTTGTTTGTTGTCTTACTATTCG
This sequence comes from Pongo abelii, assembly GCF_028885655.2. Taxonomy (NCBI): domain Eukaryota; kingdom Metazoa; phylum Chordata; class Mammalia; order Primates; family Hominidae; genus Pongo; species Pongo abelii. The sequence goes on from NC_071991.2 coordinate 94,657,254, forward strand.
TCCAATTAACCTTACTTTTAAAACTATATTATCAAAATAACACTTAAGTCCCATAAAATCTTGAAGGTTAATTACAGCTGTAGGGAAAATTATGCACTGGAAGAAAACTTTAAATAAATTCTTATACGCAACATAAACAGTTCATTTTATATTTATTCCAAAAGCATGAATATTGTTAGCTTTGAAGTTCCAGGTAATTTCCCTATAGAAATCATCTCTGAAAATTTATAATTTATGTTAATTTTTACTGTACTCAAAATGAATTAATCGTATTGCTACAGGGCACTTTAATAGTCTGAGTAAACAACATTCTTAAAATAAGTAATAACGATGATACTTTTCTCTACTTGGTGAAAGCTAAATTAACGACTTATAGAAAAATACTAAATTTAACAAAAGCTCTGAATGTTCCGTATTAGTAACCCATTTCTCATATTAGGAAAACAAGTATAAGACAAATAGTTACCCCTAAATCCCAAAGCTTATATTTAGCAGAATCAGCATTTAAAGCCCAGATTTGAATGACTCAAAAGTCCTGCCCTTTTCCACTGACATATCATATTTACTTGGCAAAAAAGGATCCAGGCAATGTGGAATCAGAAGCTGGTTCAAGAAATACCTACATGCCATCAGTGCTTGATATGAAGAGTAGCACCTATTTTCTATGTGAAGTTAATTCATTGCCAACAGCCAGAAAGTCACATCCTAGTTCTATGAGACTCAAAACCCAAAGTACTGACCAATCCTTGCATACGTATCAGTTGTTATGAATCCACAGAGCAGTTGAACCACAAAGCTAGCAGCCTCACTCTCCGCATATCAAAATATAGTTTAAAGGATATTGGACCGAAATTTGTCTCTATACAAAATAAGCCATGTGTAACCCTAGCTCTGTGTTTCTTTCAACTGTTTATTGGAAGACTTTTATTTCCTTTCCTTTGACAACATATATCCCATTTTACATTGTTAAATTCCGACAGTCAAGTAATATGTAAAACAACTTGACTAAAGATTGTGATTTGCTCTTAGAAGCGTATCTTACCCCTCTGAGATTGCCTTATTATGAATGGAGGCTTGTAGCATTCTAAAAAGGGTCAAAGTGAGATTGCCATTATAATAAGAGTTTAAAGACAATATTTTACCTAATAGATAGACATACATGGTTTGCCTATCTAGATACAGCCTTATTATTCTCTAAGCTAAATTGCTTTAAATTAGTAAACAGATTCTTTATTGTCTACTTTTGTTACTTTTAAATAGCTGTATTTTTCTTTAATTAAAAATGGATAATAAATGCTTATTGTAAACAAAAAATACAATATATAAACTTTCCCTCTTCCCCCATTTCTCCCAGCCCTAATGGTATCTCATGATCTACACCATTTTTTAATTTGTTCACTTAATGTAGCAAGGTAAATGTTATACACTATTTCCATTTCCTTTAACAGCATCATAAAATTTCATAGGGTTCAAGTACACTAATATTTTCAAAAGACATTTTGTCATAAACACTCTTAGTCAGAACTCTTAGTTGTAAAGATAGAAATTCAATTTGTAATAGCTTAATCAATAACAAGCTATATATTAGATATACATTGTGGTAGTGTAGAAAACTGAAGGAAGGGCTAAACATCGAAGCTGCAGAAAGGGTAACTTCAAAGTCAGAGCAGTTCAAACCACACAACAAATGCCTGTAGGATTTGGTCTATCACAAATTTCTATTTCTCTTCATGAGTCGTATTTATTATTTTTGACCACAGATGGGCTTCTCTGCATAATGAGCAAAATAGCCATCTGCAGCTCTGTACTCAAAACCTCCTACCTCCGAAGCTACAGAGAACTGAGACCACCTCTCCAGTTTAAAAATTCATCCAAAATATCCTGCCTGGGCCAGATTGGGATACTTGCCAACACTTGAACCACCAAGGTTGGGAGAATGAAATATCATTATTGACCCAGCTGGAGTCCCTACTCTGTCACCAGTGTCTGCAATGGTCAACTCTCAAATATTTATGAAGTAAATACCCCAGAGACAACTTTGTTAAAATATAAACATTGGGAAAAAATGTCCAAGGACTTAATAAACATCCTTTGTCTATAATACACAAGTATTATAATTATAATTTTAAAACATAATATAAATAACCGTATTCACAATATATTGTAATACTAACAAGATTATTTATAATCACCAAATCTACTATTCAACCTGTTATTTGAGACTAATTAAAGGACTGATGACTGCATGCCCGATTTTATGATTAAGTCAGTTATTCAATTGGTTTAAAGCATTGAACAAACTTTTAAAAAGTATTAACAGTTTAAAATCTTTCATTGTTTATTTTTTCCTTCCTTCCAGAAATATTTATTGAACATCTATTAAGTGTGAAGCCCTGGTCTAGGTGCTAGAAATACAGCTGTTTATATGACAAGTTCAAATCATGCCACCAATAAGCTAATTAGGGAAGTCAATAAACACATAAATATGTAAAGTAGTATCAGGTATTGAAAAGTACTATTAGGAAAACACAGACATCAGAGGTAAGAGAGTGATGGTATGTATAAAGACTTGATATTTTAGATAAGGTGTCTAGGGCAGCTGGCTTTCTTTGAGTGTTGTTATTTGAGAGAGAATTATGCAAAAAATTGAGGTCCAAGAAAATTACATCTACAAGGTCCCTAAGGTAGGATACAACAATCAGAAAACTGCAAAATATCTAGGGAAGTTTGAGTAGGGATGAGAGTGGTAGAAGATGGGGTGGGAGAAGGTTATGGGGGTTGGATTATGCAAGAAGAATCTGATTTTGTTTTAAATCATTTCCATAGCTTCTGTTATGGGATTATTGTGCTGCAAGAGCAGATCTGCAGATTGAAGCAGAAGAACTTCAACCATTATAATTTTAATAATAAGTTTTGTCCATCCTGTATTGTGCTAGCAACTTTTTTTGGTAACTACAAATAAACACTTTATAAGAAACTTAATTTAGTTGCATTGAATCAATTTTATTTTTTCGTGGAAAAAACACTAAGAATTGGGAATAAAATTATGAGGATGGCACTTGAGAAACTTAGTCAGGGGAAATCAACAAATAAAAAAAGTGATTAATCCATTGGAAGGACATCGCCTGACAGAAGGAACACCTAAGCCAGTTTTTAAGAAGATAGGAGGATGGTGAAAAATGTGCAGACTGGAAGCAAGGGAGTGTGAGTTAAGTGCAAGATGTTCAAGGAAGTCAGTATGACTGAGGCAAAAAATAGAGGGGCTTGTTTTGTTTTTTGGTTGGGGTTTAGAGTCTAGGAGTTAGAAAGCTGGGGACAGATGAGGAGCAAAGATAAACAGAGGCCAGAAGATAAAGGGCATTAAAACTCTACTAAGGATATTGGATATTATATTTGGAATAATAGGAATCCCCAAGGGGTTAAAACAAATTAATGCATCAGATTTGTATTTCAGAGACATCTTTGCAGTATGGAGAAGCACTTAGAGCAATTCAAGACTGGATGTAAAAAGACTAATGTGTGTTGTAATATATATGATAAATATGAAAATAAATCTATAGATTGAAGAGAGATATAAAGTTATTATGAATAAGACTGACAGTTAGGAGTGGAATGAGGACACTTGAGAACAAGTTTCTGGTAATAATTTAGATTCCATCAATGTAGACTGAAAATTTGATAAGCAGATTTAAATTAACTTCTGATAAACTTAAAAATAAAACTCAATGCAAATTAATAGTGCCAACAAAATGGGGCAGAAAAGTTTGAAAAACAGAGTGTTACCTATATGTAAATAATAATTATAAATACATATTTTAATAATATACCTGATTATAGAACCCATGAATGTAGTTTTAAAAATGCTGCTTATTGAGACCAACTGTATTAAAATGGTAATTTAAATTGTTTATTCATTTACATCTGCTTTCTATATCTTCTTAGGTTAGCAAGATTTCATTGTATGTTAAATTATATTATCATTCATAAAGTGTATGTGCAGATACCATTATAAGAAGTATTGATGACTGCATTTTTAAATAAGTATTGGTTAATAAGCAACAAGAAGTTACCATTTGATACTCAGTTCTTAGGTGAGATAGCATAGTTCAGAGGATCTATCCAAAGCTGGTCTATCAGCTTTATATCTAGAGAGATATGAATATATAGTAAAAATGAAGATATTTGTTTTAATAGATTGTATTATATTTAATAGATCATAATCTGAGGCATGATGTTCCATACACACATATTAATTAGATAGGCCCATATAGGATCATCGTAAGAATGACATAAATTAATACATTTCCAACAAAAATGCATTACATTCTAAAGCCCTAATAAAACATTATGTTTTTGTGATGGTTGGAATGGTGATTTTTACTCTGGCACTCAGATTTACTCTGGCACTTATTTCTGGCACTTAGATGTCCTCTTCCTGTGTCACTTTTACATTTGAAATTTTAAAGACATATGAAAAAGTTAGTTTTTCAGTTGCCTGTCATTAAGTATTTCTCTAAAACAAAACTATACAGGTGGAAATAGCCAAAACAAAGCATGCATTAAGAGTTAGTAAATGCAACATTCATCTTTTACTTTGATGAGTCCATGTGTGGAGAGTGAGAGTGCTTGTTTATCATGTTTAACTTAATTACCTCTACATAAATATTTAATAAAGTTCTGTTTTTAAGTTCAATTAACTTTTTAAAAAGAAAATAAAGAACCTTAAACTCATCAATTCATTGATATTTTATGCAAATTGTAGGGCCATTTATAGCAATAGTTTCAGATTCTTTAACATACACATCAGATTCTGATTACTGTAAACTGAAACACTGAGAAAACAATGCATTTCAATTATGAAATATTTGAAAGCTTACATCTGTTCTTGTGAGACACATCACTGCTTTGACGTCAGTGACCTAACCACATGGACTAAAAATTTTTAAAAAGAACTCTTGATGGTATGTTTTATGATCTTCAGGGTCCCAGCCATTCCTCGGAAATGTGTGTTTTTTCGTTTTTTTTGTTTTTTTGTTTTTTTTTTTTGACGAATGAGACTAAAGGCTGAGTGGCTATCAAACAATTCTTTTTGGTTTACATTGTATTATGAAAATAATATAAAAACTGTGTACTTTTCTTGTTTTTCATTTCTATAGTTTTTGGGGAACAGGTGGGTTTTTGTTACCTGGATAAGTTCTTTAGTGGTAATTTCTGAGATTTTGGTGCACCCATCACCCCCCTGTGTACTTTTAAAATGAGTAAGTTGTGAAAATGTCAACTAGTTTGCTATTTAGAGGATCCTCATAAAGTAACAAAACGATATATAACACATTTGCACAGCAAGCCCTCATTTAGAGTTGTAGATATGTTCTTGAAAACTGTGACTTCAAGTGAAACAACGTATAACAAAACTAATTTTACCATAGGCTGGTTGACACAAACAAGAGCTTAGTTCCTACCACATATTACTGGTCGTAAAAACATGACCAAATCTCTAACTAAAGACCAAAAGCCTTCTAATAATAAACATCGAGATAAATGTGAGCTATACCTATCTTTAAGAAAGGTTAGTGAAAACAAGTAAGGTAATTTACTCAATTATTCTAGTTCAGGACTGTGTGTGGCCAGAGCCTGTCCTGGCAGCTCAGGGTGCAAAGTGGGAACCAGCCTTAGACAGGACACCATCCCTCAAGGGAGCACTCATGCCCACACCCACACTCACCATACTGAGATAATTGAGACACCCCAATTAACCTAACATGTACCTCTTGGGAATACCAGAGGAAACTGGAGTACCTGGAGAAAACCCACACAGACACGAGGTGACTGCAAACCACGCAAGACAGTGGCTCCCACCTGAAATTGATTTTAACTTTCTCATCAATGCTACAACAAAACAACATTGAATGAAATGACATTATTGGAGGACCTGCTGGATATTTTGCAAGAGATTAACAATAAATACCATGTTTCTTGAGAAGAATTAAGTTGTATATGGATTGCAAAAAGAGTATTCTATATTCCTTTGAAATAATTCAAAGGTCATCTCAATGAATGGTGAATCCATTCTTTCCACTGATCAAAGCAAAATAGCTGTAGTCATTCTTGACTCTTATTTCACTCACACTCTCTATCCAATTCATAAGCGACTATTGTTGGCTTTACTTTCAAAACATATTGAGACTTTGCCTACTTTGATCCTAGCTACCATCATCTCTAGCCTATTTACTGAAAGATTATTGCAGCTATATCTTCCACACTTGTCTCTAGGGTCTGTTCAGCTCTAGCAGCTGGAGTGATCCTGCTAAATAATTTCACTTTTGCATTTAAACCTCCCAATGGCTTCCTATTGTTCAGAGTAAATTCCAAAATTTCTACAACATTCTTTAGTTTACTACATCATCTCACCAAACCTATACTCTTTGCAACCTTATTTCTTACAACTCGTATACTTGCTTGTTTCACTTCAGCCAAATTTGCCTCTTTACTGCTTCTTAAGCAAGCCGGTTGATTAAACTCTTGCCTCAGGCTTTAGCATTTGCTCTTGCCTCTATGTAGAACACTGTTTCCCAATATATTCATATGGTTTGCTTCATTTTCTCATTAAAAGTATTTTTGCCAAGCTTACCTTCTCACATCTCCATGAGACCTTCTGTACTTGCTGGCCTTCTGATAGAAAATGGTAGCCTCAAACAGGTAACTTAAGAAATGATTAGGCATTATTTAAAAAGTGCGGGAAGAATTAAAGAAGTACAAAAACATGGGGAAGCACGCAGAGATTAGCAACAGCTGGAATCTATTATTATCTGTAGAGTGAAAGCACAAAGGGAAAACAGCTGTTACTGAATGTACAGGGAGATGTAGTTTTGAGAGAGAAGTTACCAGATAGGAGCTTATGGCTGTAGATAAAGAAACAGAGGCAGTAACTAACTATAATTCATCAGGGGAGAGAGTAAGGGGAATAGATATCTTGATATCTCTCTCCTTTCATCATATGATTGCCTTCTGGGCCTCACATTGGCTGGACTCAAACAAAGGCTAAGAGTGAAGGAGTTCCACATACGCCATCGAGGAGAGCCTCTAAGAGTGGGAAAGAGAAAGTCAAAGAGTAATAGAAAGAAAGTCTCTCTTTACCATCCAGATGCTGGATGGAAAAATGGAGAATATTCTCATTGTCCATCCCTTTTCTACTTCAGAATCTATTATTTTAAAAAAATAGCTGTACTGAGATATAATTTACATGCCATAAAATTGACCATTTTAAAGCTCAATTCCTATCAATAAAGATAAGAAAAAATGATCAATCTGTACCTAGAAAAGTCAGCAGCCTATGTTTGCTGCCTTACCTTAGGGCCATGTCAACTCTTCTCTCTGTCATATTATAGTCCAGGACAGCCATGATTATCTTGCTGGTACATTACAAGGACATCATGCCATGTTATTACAATGTATCCAATAAGTTTGCTTATTTCCATATGTCACATCCAGCAAGCAAAACTCTTCTACCCTTTCCAGGTACAGGTCAACCACTTCTACTTATCTTTGTTGATGAGAATTTAAAAGAAAGTAATTTATTTTTCAAAAGCTGTATATCAGTTACCAAGGACCGATTTGCTCCAATCATATCAAGAAGAGCAACTGAATTTAGCTTCAGCTTCTGATCATCTTTAAGAAAATCCACAGTTATTATTCATGATCCATCTCATTTTGCAATGCCTAAAGAGACCAGTTAAATAGGGACAAGGGAGGAATTGCAAATCCTGTATTTTTCAACATGTTAATGATAATGCTAATTTCTGTGATTCTCCAAGAGGCATAGTGTTGCCTTGAATGTACTATTTTGGATAGAGAGCCACATTTATATGGCCTTCCATTAGAAATTTTCTATCATAGTATCTCTTTATCCATGGTGAGGTAATTGCTGTGGCCAGTTTTGTCAGTTACTGTTATAATTTTTACTGTGAATGCTTGTGCTAAGTAAATAACGACAGGCTGGATCACTGGTTCCACTGTGAGACAGACTCGGCCCAAGACACCACCTATCATTTTACTTTAATAAGCATCTGCTCTAAATGATGGATATTAGTGGTATTTTGGATTTCTAAGAATTAAACTCAGTGAAAAGCCAGTATCTATTTAATCGTACAAACATCTGTCCATTCTCTCCAGTCTAGAGTTCTAACACTGGGGCATGTTGAAATACAGAGGCAAGGAGAATTGGTGTAAAAGACAATTAAGAGAATCTGTAACTCCTTGTTATTGGTGAAGTTATTCACAGGTTTTTTATACAAGGAGAGGCTTGTTTTCTCCGGGGGTAAGGTGGGGGAAGAGACAGTTTTCTCTTCTAGGGACTATTGAGAATGATTTAAGTTTTCTGTGGCTTCTATCTTGTCTTTCTGTGTCTGCCCAAATGTCCCCATACCATATTTTAGGGTGCCATTCCTAGTAAGCCTGTGTCCGCTCTTGGCAGAAGAGACTGAAGATGTTACATGTTTAACTGGAATTGCAAATTTTTAACCCTAGTCATTAGGCCTTGGGCTGGGTATTCAGTCATATCTTCTCTGTGGCCAAATAAGTTAATATTTTTTAGAACTCCCTGAAAATCAGTTGACTCTCCACTCATGATTTGAGTTTTGAATTCAAGGCTTTCAGTGTGTTTCTCGTTTTTCATGTTTATAGACTAATCAGAAAAAGCCAGCTCATCATGTGGTTTTTATAATCATCATCACCATAGTGATGAAAGACTTCACTACCACAAGTTTTGCAAATGCCTTACCCTCCACTCATGCCACCACTAGTGATAATTTGAGTAAGCCTAATACCAATGCAAGCCACAAATTTGCAATGTCTCATTTAATTTCAACAAAGAGAATCTTTGCATCCATTGACTAGAAGAACAATAGTTCCAAATCCAGTTTAGAAGGTCTGCTTCTTGAAGGCAAATTTGGTAAAAATTAAGGTGTCAGAAGTTTTCCAGGTAGGAGATAGTTCACTAAAAGGAGGATTTAAACAGTTTAAGGTAAGTATGTACATAGGAATAAGCAAAGTAAAGGGAAGAAGTAGGTGATAGAAAACCACCTGAGGAGAATCCTTGATGGGAAGCCCTTAAACCTCCTAGGCTTGATAGGCAAGAATGGGGAACAATTAAGAGATTACATTCAAGAGGTGTGTTGATAGTATCAAAGTTGCACAACAGTATCTGTGTCTTGGATAGTGGACCATTGCCACTGCCAAACCATGACCCATCGTGGGTGGTTAGGAGAAATAAATAACCAGACCTCTCTCCCTTCTGATCTCCTGCTGGTAACTTGCATTGTCCAAATTCAACTAGGATCCGTAGGACAAGAGAACCTGGTTGATAAAATATATAAAGAGATAACTTTCCTGGGGCACAGAACAGGATAAAGACATGTCCCACATTGTTCTAAATGTCAGGGCGTTGGTTTTCATGAGATTATAAATTCCTACATTGCAGGCCAATAGAGTAGATTTCCTGGATACCTATCAATAGTGCTCAACATACATTGGACATTAAATATTTAAAATTTTAACAACATGTATTCATATAATAAGTGCTACAGAGAGTCTATTTGTTAGGCTATAACTTTTATTGAAAAAGGGATAACAAAACATTTTAAAAATTGTATTAAAATAATATAATAATTCTGGGTGTATTTTAGCTGTTCAGATCCTTAGTTTCTGATTTGTGGCTTATGTTCTTCCTTGCTCCTTATACTTTTTGCTTTGGCTGCATTGCTCCCATTTCTGGGCGGTTCTTTGAAGTATCTGTGAAAGCGCATAACTTCTCAGCATGTTTTATGGAGTGTGTTGTGTTTTTGTAGCATTGCAATTTTTTTAAGCAGCTGTTTTGCAGAATCCTTTTCTATGTACTTCAGCAGATCTGTAATCACACACAATACATTATTATTTCAGTAGTACATGAAAAACAATAACAATGTTGATCAAAAGAGCCAGAGGAAAGACACGATTACAATTCAGGAAAGCAAAAGACAAAAAAGCAGATGAACAGATACTATTTATTATAACTGAAGGCTAAGAAATCACTGCAGCTGGAATGACCACTAGAACAGGTGGGTTTTTGAACAACACTGTTTTATTTATTTTTTTCCCGATTTATAAAAGTAACACATGTGTACGTCCATTGGAAAAACTTTGAAAAATATACATACAAGAAAACATAAAAACAAAGTCACCTAGAAAAACCTCTTTAAACGTGTGACTATCATACTTCAAAAAAACTATGGTATATTAATTTTTACTTTAAAGTATTTCTTTAGCATTTTACTATGTATTAAAATTACTTGATCTATAATTTAAAGGCTTTAATACCATATAAATAATATGTATTTAAAGATTTTCTTTTATTATACATGATGCTCTATTCTATAGATTTGTGGTTAATTTTTACTTATTTCTAATTATTTCTTGAGGATGTAGTTTTTAAAATGAAGTCATGCCAAAGAATATGAAATTGTGCATCTCTTCATAGTCATTGTTAGTTTTCCTCCAGAAAAGTTGAGAAATCTTTAACAGAAAATTAGGAGAATGTCTATTTTTTGAATCATCATAAGCATTTACATGTCTGTTGTAGGTGGACTTGTGTCCCCCAAACAGATATGTTGAGGTCCCAACCCCAGGTATTTGTGAATGTGACCTTGTTTGGAAATTAGTCATTGCAGATATAATCGAGTTACTGTGAGGTCATACCGGATTAGGGCAGCCCTTCAATCCAATGCTGGACTCTTTAAAGCTGAGGGAGCTTTGGAAACATACAGAGACACAGAGGAGACTTAGAGAATAAGGCCCTGCAAAGATGAAGGCAGAGACTGGAGTTATGCTGCTATAAATCAAGGAATGCTAATGATTGCTGGAAACCAACAGAAGCCAAAAGAGGCAAGGAAGGATTCTTCTGCAGGAGAATGACTCTACCATCATCTTAATTTTGGACTAGACTCCAGAACTCTGAGAGAGTGAATTTCTGCTGTTTGAAGCCACCCAGTTTATGATAATTTGTTACAACGGGCTTGAGAAACTTATACAATACATTATTTAGGAATTTTAAGATGAATATCTTTCAATACCAGTGAAGAGAAGCCTTTTTTCTTATGCTTGTGGCAGAAAGGAAATTACCATGCATGTCTGTTCTGACGGATTGCCTTGAAGGGTCTAATAAGGCCATTTAGACAGACCCTTGTTTACTGGTTTTTTCATTGTGACGAATGTTTTTCTTGTTGTGGTTTCTAAGTTTTATTTGTGAGGCTGCCTAAGCCTCATCTCCCAGCCCCCTGCCACCCTCCTCACTTACCTAAACAGTGCCATGTGCATGGAGCTGTATAGAAGATTGGAGGACTTACTTCTCATGTAAGACCTTCTTTGGTGGTGAGTTTTTTTTTTTTTTTTTTTTTTTTTTTTTTTTTCTATCAAAGCCCTGGTATAGGGAAGAGTTCCCTATCATTCCACTGGGACACAGCTATTTTTTTTTTTAGACTCTCGTCTTTATTTGTCTTGAATGGACAAAACTTGCAAGTCCCAGCTTGATTTAGAAGTCTCATTTCCAACTCTATACCGAATTAAGACACAGTGCCATGTTTTCTCTTGCCTTTGGCCATTAAAACTCTAGTCTCCTAGATGTAGGGTCTATATTTGGGCCGATTCCTCCTCTCAAAGCATGACATAATGAATTTTCCATTTTGTTTTTACATTCCTTCTTCATCCTGGAATGAATGAAGTTTTAAATTTCTTTCTGGAAGCTTCAAGTCTCATTTTCTTTTTTTCACACTTCAGCTATGATGGAAATATATATATATAATATATATATATGCTCACTAATAGTAATATATATGTATAGTATATATATTATATGACAAATAGTAGTATATATTATATACATAATGTTCACTATCAGTGTATATATCATTTGTTCACTAGTAGTGTGTGTGTGTGTGTATATGTTCACTATTTTGTTAGTGCTTTTAGCTAGTATAGCTAGTGTTTGTAGCTCAGGAAAAGATACAATTGTTCTGTATTTTTCCAAGTGTTACTAAGTTAAATGGTGACATATTATTCTACTTTTTTGGCTGTGGTACACCATTACATTTTTTCAACTCACTACCTCCTCATAGAATTCACTTTCATTATTAATGGACTAATTTCTGTAGTAGTATTTTGGGAGTGTTTTGGTTGTAAACTGAGTTCCTGTATGTTAGAAAAATGTCTTCATCCCATATATCAATGGGTTTAGCTGAGTACAGACTTCTGCAGTCAAAGGTATCTTCCACAGTTTGATGGCCAAACTTACTCTGAGTTGCTCCAACTCTCTTAATGTTTCTGGCCTCTATTTTCTTTAGGTCTGGAGAAACTTAATGTGCTGCCACTGTGTACTATTCTCTCTCAGGCTCTAACTTACATTCTAGGTTATCAAGTCATTGTTTAATTTTATCATCTCTCTTTAGTTTCTTAGTAATCCTAATAATTTCTGGCATTTAAGACTTTCTTTTCTTGTTTTTGAGCACAGTGTTTAAATGATTACTCACATACATAAGTACTTGCATGAACAGATGCATGTACTGTACACATATATATGGTTACAATTTTTGCTATTATGACTAAGAGTGATTGGGGAGAGAGGGTACTATTGAGTGTGCTCATTTCCAATGTGAAACAAAGTTCATTTTTTGTAATATGATACAAAACAAGTTTTTCCTCCAAAATCTTTAAAAGAATATTGGCAGCTACAGTAGAAGTTTTATTTTTATTTTTGCCTTATAAAAATCTGTACCTAGAAGAAATTCAATGAATTATGTGGCACAAAGTTGATGACTTTGGTAATGCCTAACTTATTTCTATCAACTCAGGATATGACTTCTGTAGTAGTGTTAAAGGAACATAATAATTTTTTAAAAATTTGCTTTTTAATTTCATACTTTCTCTACCTGGCTTAGGACTATATCATGTAAACTATTATTTGACTAATAGAATCTCAAAAACTCAGCATTAATACTTTTAATATGACTATTTTAAAATCTAGTGTATCTAAATATTCATTCACTAATCATGTTTTGTGCATCTACATTTTCCCATATATGCATTGTCTTGCAAAGTCCTTGTCCTTAAGGAACTTATGAAAGACAGAGAGAAAGAGGAGGTAAACAACAAAAAGACGAAAAAGGTGCTGAAATAAAAATCATAATAGATATATAAACATGTTGTTACTATAGCAAAGTGGAAAACATTTAACTAAGGCTGGAAGTATAAGTCAAATGAACTAATGCAAGTATTTATAATGTATAATCACCCAAATTCAATGACATAATACAATGAAAATTTATTTCTTGTTCATATCAATACGCTGACATGAGTTGGGCAAGTAGGGACCCAGGGGCGGAGGCTCTTCCATCCTGCTATTCTGCCATCTTGAACATAAGATCTCCAAGATCACAGTTGAAATGGAACACAGTGAGGAAAAACACACATTGTGGAAGTCAGTGTGGCGATTCCTCAGGGATATAGAACTAGAAATACCATTTGACCCAGCCATCCCATTACTGGGTATATACCGAAAGGATTATAAATCATGCTACTGTAAAGACACATATACACATATGTTTATTGCGGCACTATTCACAATAGCAAAGACTTGGAACCAACCCAAATGTCCATCAATGATAGACTGGATTAAGAAAATGTGGCACATATACATCATGGAATACTATGCAGCCATATAAAAGGATGAGTTCTTGTCGTTTGTAGGGACATGGATGAAGCTGCAAACCATCATTCTCAGCAAACTATCACAAGGATAAAAAACCAAACACTGCACGTTCTCACTCATAGGTGGGAATTGAACAATGAGAACACTTGGACACAGGAAGGGGAACATCACACACACTGGGGCCTGTTGCGGGTGGGGGGAGTGGGGAGGGATAGCATTAGGAGATATATCTAATGTAAATGACGAGTTAATGGATGCAGGACACCAACGTGGCACATGTATACATATGTAACAAATCTGCACGTTGTGCACTTGTACCCTAAAACTTAAAGCATAATAAAAAAAAAAAAAGAAAGAAAAGGCCAGCATTAGTTTCTGCCACATTTCAATAGTCAGAAGCCAATCATATGGTTCCAACGTAATTTCAAGAGAGGCTACAAATGTAGTGTTGTTGGATTTCTAGGAAGAGAAGTATATGCCAGTGATGAGGCTGTTCCACACAGATGAAGTTAGGAAGCCCCCCAGGAGACGCTAGTAATAAAATGACTTTATCATTGTGTTTACAATTTCGTTATGGTTGGGATAGTAAAATCTAGTAAAGTTCCTTAAGTCCACACACTGAGAAGAAAGTAAGAAATCATGATGTCACAAAAGGTGTATATTTAGGAAAATAAAAACATCAAATATATCACATTTTGAATCCCGCCTTGTTGGAAGAGACACCAAAATTATGGAAGAAACAATATTTTCTGTCAGTAATATGGTTTATAACAATGAATACTGAGTATAATTTTATATAGACATTTCTTAAGGGAGCTAACAGTTACATTGCTGGAAACTATTGATGTTGTTTGTTCTTCTAAAGTTTTATCATTTAGTTCTCATCCTTTATAGTTTATTTCAAGTTTATTCACGTCTACTTTTAATCCGAAAGCAAAGCCACTTGGCTTGCTTCATATCAAGATGTTTACATATACTTGATGTTGAAACTTTTGTGTACAGAGGTTTCTGGGGTTGAATTCTTAACACCAGAAATCCCACTAAGCCAGTGTTTTCTCCTATCTTCCTAGTAATTCTTTAATAACTTATACTAGTTACTAATAGGCACTGCAATTCTCTTGTTGATTTAAAACTACACTCAGAACCTACATCTGAATTGACAGTCTAACTCCTTGGCTTGTAGGGATGAACCCTGTGCTCCGTACTCTGTACTTTCACAGGCTGACTGGGGTACTATTTTTAAATGAACAGATAGCCTGATCAATACCATTGTTCCTCAGCCAATGTAATGTAATTCCATGATGATTCTAGTTGCTGAATTTGCCTCCACCAAATTGGGCTACCTTTAATACAGAAACTAGTCAAAATCAAACTTATGATGGTCCTATCTTTCTGGATCATAGACTGGTCTGTGGGCCATCAATCTTGATCAATGAGCTACTCTAGGCCAATCCCCCAAATTGGTTTGATACACACTTCTGTGAAAACTGGTAATGTTTTTCTTAATCACTCTAGCTAAGATTTTTCTTCTTTAAGTTCACTTGTAAAGTTCATTAGCTGATAAAAAACTTCATTTCTGAAACTGAGTGTCTATAAAGCTAGCAGTAATACTGAGTACTGTAAATATAAACATGAATAAGAGTGATCCCCAGTTTGAAATGATCATAATCTAATCAGCATGAGTATATAAATATACATGTAACACATTATAATTGCTACAGTGACTATTTGAACAAAGTACCAAAAATCTACCAAGCAATAAAGGCAACAAAATAGTAAGTAATTTGTCAAATTAATGACTTTTTGAATAACTTCATTACAAGGACTTTTGAAAGTATTTCTTTATTGGTGGCCATTATTTATTTATTTTTCTACATTTCAATGTTGCGTTTAATCTCCAGCCATACTCTGAGGGCCTAAATGATCTCGCTAAAGAGTTCTGCAATCTCCTAAGATCTAACGCAACTCCTACTGGTAACAGAGACATCTAAATGCCCACTTTCACTGATCAAAGCTAACAGATCTCCAGAGTTAATACTCAATTAACATTGCTCAAAAGAGGGCACAGGCATGGAATTATAAATTCTGCAGTTACTAGTATGAACCATATTAGGATAATTAAACCTGGGGTCACCATGAAGGTAAGTTATAGAGCAAGACTGAAATAGAGTAAAAGATGAACTACTTTAAAAATGTAAAATGTGAAGTGGTTTCTAAAGAACGTTCAGAGAAAAGGTAACTGTAAAAGAGCATTGTCCCACAAAAGTCAGTGACAGAGAGATTTTGAGATATAGGGAGTGATAAACAATGTTAGATTCCAAGAGTTAAATAAAAGTAGCTAAAATTTCTTGACCACTTGCTTTTGCTTGCTCTGTTCTGATTTGAAAGCTGTACTTTTTTATAACATTATTTTGTGATGGAAATAAATAGGGATATATGTTATTGACTAATTAGCCTCTAAGAATTTTAATGTATTTTATTCCAATATACTAAAATTTCTAGGAGAATACTATTCCAAATATTTACTATTTTCCCAGGCTTCTAATAAATTCTAAACTAGAATTCAGCATATCATTAGCAAATTAAAATAATTAACAAGGATAAAGATACTATTTATTTTCCATTAGTATCTTGGAAGCAAGCTAATTCACTCTGTGAAGTCAAAATAGATATTCAAGTATAGTATTCATTCACTTAAAAAGAACCTTCAATTTCCTGGCAGTGCTTCTCATTGCTGAACCCAATGGGCAGCCATGTTGCAAAGCAGACTGGGAAATAATCATTGTGAGGATCAGTCCCCTTTGATACAGTCAAAAAAAGGAAGATAGAGAAAAGATCTGACAGCAAACCGTCAAACTCCCAGCACTATGTGAAATCATGTTTGGGATTATTTTTGGGTAGCTACAAGTGCTAACCACCCTGTCACAGAAGTGTGTAATAGTAAAAAAGAATCATACTCCTGTAGTTGGCTTTTAAAGATAAGGATAATCTTGTATTCAGAAACTCAGGCATTCCTTAATATTCTTCAAGTTGCATTCACTGTTCTCCTTTGTCTTTAGTTCAATTAAGTTAATTTTAGTAATGTTTCTATCATTGATGCTGAGTATGCCAGAAGAAAAAAGATTAATATAAGATGGTGGTAAATGTGTTCACTACACCACTTTTTCAAAATTCTGTTTGATAAATTTTTCCTTTATTTTTATTGATATATAGTATTTTACATATATAGAGTACATGTGATATTTTGTTGCATGCATAGACTGTATAAATGATTAATTCAGGGTATTTGGGGATATTCATCACCTTGAGTATTTATCATTTTTCTGTGTTGAAAACATTTCAAGTTCTCTCTTCTAGCTGCTTTAAAATATGTAATACATTGTTGCTAACTATAGTCACCCTACTCTGCTATCAAATATTAGAACTGGTACCTTCTATTTAACTGTATGGTTATACCCATGCACCAGCCTCATACCCCTCTCCTAACTTCATACCCCTCTCCCAACCACAAACCTTCCCAGCCTCTGATACCTATCATTCTACTCTCTGCCTCCATGAGTGAATGTTTTTAGCTCTCACCGATGAACCTGTGAAATTTTCTTTCTGTGTCTGGCTTATTTCACTTAACATAGTGAACTTCAGGCCCATCCATGTTTGCTGCATATGACAAGATTTTTTTCTTTTTTACGGCCAAATAGCATTCCGTTGTGTATACATATCACATTTTCTTCATCTCTTCATCCATTGATGGACACTTAGGTTGATTCCGTATCTTTGCTATCGTGAATAGTGCAGCAATAAACATGTGCGTGCAGGCTGGCGCAGTGGCTCACCCCTCTAATCCCAACACTTTCGGAGGCCGAGGCGGGCAGATCACGAGGTCAGGAGATCGAGACCATCCTGGCTAACACGGTGAAACCCCATCTATACTAAAAATACAAAAAATTAGCCAGGCGTGGTGGCAGGCGACTGTAGTTCCAGCTACTCGGGAGGCTGAGGCAGGAGAATGGCGTCTGGGAGGCGGAGCTTGCAGTGAGCCGAGATTGCGCCGCTGCACTCCAGCCTGGGAGACAGAGCGAGACTCTGTCTCAAAAATAAATTAAAAAAATAAATAAATAAATAAATAAATAAATAAATAAACATGTGCGTGCAGGCATCCCTTGGATATACTGATTTCTTTTCTTTTGGATAAATACCCAGTTGTGGGATTGCTAGATCACATGGTTCTTAGTTTTTTGAGAAGTCTCCATACTGTTTTCCATAGTGGCTGTACTAATTTCCAGTCCCACCAACAGTGCATAAATATTCCCTATTCACCACATCCTCACCAAAAATAATCTGTTATTTGTTGTCTTTTTAATAATAGCCATTCTAACTAGGGTAAGACGATATCTCATTGTGATTTTGATTTGCATTTTCTTGATGATTAGTGATGTTTTCAGGGGAAGATTACATCATACTTTTATAATATATTTTTTATAAATTATATAAAGTATATATGTTATAAATTGATATGTAAATTCTCATTCAATGAAAAATAAAATCAGCCGGGCATAGTAGCTCATGCCTGTAATCCCAGCACTTTGGGAGGCCGAGGCAGGTGGGTCACGTGAGGTCAGGAGTTCCCAACCAGCCTGGCCAACATAGTGAAACCCCGTCTCTACTAAAAATACAAAAATTAGCCAGGCGTGATGGCAGGCGCCGGTAGTTTCAGCTTCTCAGGAGGCTGAGGCAAGAGAATTGCTTGAACCTGGGATGTAGAGGTTGCAGTGAGCCGAGATTGCACCACTGCACTCTAGCCTGGGCAACAGAGAGAGACTCTGTCTCATAAACAACAACAACAACAAACACACACACACACACAAGTTAAAATCAGTAACAGACTTCAAAGGAATTCTACAGTTTTTATAGGCATCTGCAGATTTTTGCATATCGGAAAATAGCTAATGCTGTACCTCTTACAAGTCCAGCTAGCTAACGTATTTTGGCATCAAGATGTTCTTCCTGGTGCCTCTGTCTTATCACTTTTATTATGAAGATTAGTCTCACATTATTCAAGTTTTAGCAGCATATATAATGTTTTAGGCTGCCGTTATTCACAGGTCAAAAATATCTTCTAATTAAGCTATTCCAATTAAATTATTCTGACAAAAATAATACTTATTGTTATTCTGCCAACGAAAGTAACTTTATTACCTGTGGTTTCATCAAAGACTTGAAAATGTATCATCTGAAAAGCTAGCAAATGTCTGTAATCAGATTAGACCATTCCTTGCTAGATCCTGCCCACTGTTTAGCAGAGTTAATAAAACGCTGTGCTCCTGCAGGAAGCAATAAATTGCCTTTCACACAGTATGTGCTTTCCACTCTGCTTTCTCTTCTCCATGGTCAACTTACCATGGTAAGTTTACCATGTTCATTATTTGTTCCTCTGCTTGGGAAGGTAAATTTAATTTCAGAAGAAGGAAGAATATGATGCAGTTTGTTCTGGCAGTCAAGCTTTTTTTTCCAATCTAGCTGTACTGGAGAGAATGAAAATCTAGAGTCCCATCTGATCCTTGTGTCTGCTTCTCAGTTGGTTCAGAATACACTGGGCATGCTGGCCAGAAACCTGGAGAAATAGACTCAGGAACTAGCTTTTGGTGCAAATTATGTAGGGAAATGGAATTGTTAGATATGAGTTCTATGTTTCTCTTCAAAGAATCAATATGTCAGTATGTTCAATTATTTGCCTTCTACTTTTAAACTTAACTTCCTCATAAAGCAACCTTTTTCGATTACCTGCTCCACCCTGACTCATTCCGATTACCTGCTCCACCCTAACTCATTCCAATTACCTGTTCTGCCCTGACTCATTCTCCACCCTGACTCATTCCACCCTGACTCATTCCGATTACCTGCTCTGTCATAACCATTTTTCCCACCAAACCATTCACCCTGTCATGCTCTTTAAACTAGCCAATTGGAATTAGTTTAGCCTGTGCTGTCTAACCCTAGCCAATAGGGGAACGACACAACAGCAGGGGCCATGTGCGTCAGGGATAAGAACTCCTTCCCCTCCCTGGTCCAAGTGTGCGCTCACCATTGATCCATCTGTAAGGCCGCACCCTTCTATGGAAGTACGTTGCCTTGCTGAGAATTAAAAAGACAATTTTATATTCTAGCGCTATTTCTTTTGCGGCACCGAAACTTTATTTTTAACAGAATCTTTTGATTAATACAATGGCACGTTAAATAAGCACAGCCTCCATGATCCTTTCATTTTGTCATGAGGTAGAGCACTCACAAACTCTGAGATAAATAATCAAATGTTATTTTAAACAGTTAGAGTTTATGTATTTTTTTGTTTGTTTTTTTCTGGCAGCAATAAAAAACTAATACAGGTGGGTGGGTGGAAGAGGAAGGGGCAGGAAACCAAGGAAGAAGCACGTAAGTAAAATCACCTTATTTCTAATGTTCTAATTCTTAAGGAAATGTGGGAATAAGGCTCACGTTTGCTCTTTTTCTGTGCTTCATAACATATACCCAATATTTTATATTTTTTGGTATCTATCTCACCTTATGGGAAAACAGTTAAAAGCTCTTGCACTATTTCACTCATGGATTTGTGGCAAAAGAGAGTTATAGTAGACTGTCAATCTTTTCAAATGAAACTTTTTCCTTTCATGAAAATGACATATATTGCACAGTGTATTTTCACAATGGACAGGTGTAAAGTTCTCTTTCAGTTTTGTTGATTCCAAGAAACTTACATTAGAAACCCTGAAAATGTGCTTCCTCATCATATTTAAGAAAAAAATTTTTAAAAGCTACAAGATGTAAAATATTTGCTTTACTTTCTGTCCTTAACATTTTTTCACTTTACATTAATTATGATATTAACAGAAAATAGATGCCGTTTAGCAACATGTTTATTAATCACCTAGTATGTGCCCAGATTTCTGCATTTGGTGATGACCAAAACAAGAAAGACTCCTGTTTGTGCCTGTGTAATGGCCTGTAATTACACTGTTCTGGTGAATGTACTTTAATTTATGCAATTAATTACTGTATTAGTTTTCTAGGGCTGCCATGATAAATTACCACTGAGTGGGAGGCTTGCATAACAGAATTTATTTTCTTAAAATTTTAGAGGCAAGAAATTCAAAATTAACGTGCCAGCCAGGCCGAATTCCCTCTAAAGGCTCTAGGGTCAATCTTTCCTTGCCTCTCTGGCTTCTGGAGGCTCTAGGCATTCCTTAGCTTGTGACTGCATAACTTTAATCTCTGACTCAGATTTGGCCTCTCCTGTTTTTCCCCACATGCTATCCTCTGTGTGTCTCTTATAAGGACACTTGTCACTGGACTGCAGACCCACCCACCTTAATAATACAGGATGTTCTCATCTTGCGATCCTTAGCTTAGTTACACTGGCAAAGATTGTATTTCATATAAGATTGTATTCACTGCTTTCAGGGTTAGAATGCAGACATATCTATTAGGGGCCACCACAGATACTAATCCAGAATCTACAAGCCTAAGTATTTAACAAGTGTGGATTTTTCTCCCAATATAATTTTAAATTTTTAAAGGAAATAAATGGTTCTTTGCTTTATTTTCAATTCAGTTCATAGATGTTTATGTTCTTTTGAACACTAATAAAAAATTTATCATCTATAGTCATTCTCCACCAGGGGTTGAACTATGAAACATATTCCCTAGGGAAGGGACTTACCAAATACCCATTTTGTAGATTGGAGAGGAATTCTTAATTTTATGAAAAAGACTGTTTGGTATGCCTATTGCCTTTATAACTCACGTGGATATCAAAAGTAAAAAATTATTCATACCTTGGAGAAATAATGAGAATTACAGTCTTAAAACTATTTTTAAAGTAACAAATCTCTGATCAATAATAATATAAAAGCCCATTTGTAATTTCATATTGGACGATCTGTTGAATATTCTCCTCCGCCACAGAGGTTTATTTATTTATTTATTTTTGAGACCGAGTCTTTCTCTGTCACCCAGGCTGGAGTGAAGTGGCATAATCTTGGCTCACTGCAACCTCTGCCCTTCAGGTTCAAGCAATTCTCTTGCCTCAGCCTCCCCAGTAGCTGGGACTACAGGTGTGCACCACCATGTCCAGCTAATTTCTCACTGGTTTACAAGTCAAAACTAAATACTTACGCTAACTGTTATACGAAACTGTGCAGCAATCCTTTGGGCTACAGTGGATGCCATTTGGTTAACTCAACACACACTTTAAAACCTTTCTGTCTGCTCATATAAGCTAGGGATCATTGGCTTATGCAGTCTTTGTGATGCTTCTGTTCAATTTCTTTACAAAATTTCCTTGAAGTATTATTCTAAAATCTGAGTTTAAAAACATTAAGAATATATTCCATTTGTCTTTCCCCTGTATTGGGAGCTGCATAAAATTAAAAAACTTACTTCATCTATTCTGAAAGTAAAACAGAGTAATAACATTTTATCTCACATCAGTGATAAAAATGTTTTCTTTGAAATCCACACAAGCTTAAATGTGTTTGTGGCATAAAAAAATTTGGAAAAGCCAACATCCTAGGAACGTCTGTCAGTGTGTGTGTGTGTGTGTGTGTGTGTAAGATTTGAGGAACACACAGAACTATGGATGGGAAAATGTGTTCTGTGTATTAAATCTTTCTTTTTTGCATTCATAAATAGAATACATGGTTTTTAGATTGGTAGACATATGCTAACATTGTCTTCTTCCAAATGGGATGCCAACATTTCTTGGACTAGTCCTCCAAACTTTGATACTTTATATCTAATGAAGACATTTGGATTCCAATTTCTTTAAAATTCACATATGACAAATACAGGTTACATGTCTTTGTCAGTTCCTCCTTCTGCCATAAGGTTATGCTTTGACTTTGTCGGCTACCCCAAAGGGGCAATCCTTATCAGGAGACTTGAGCACAAACAGCAAAATTGAAAGACTATAATGGGTTTTAATAAATATGAAATTTTGAATTGTATTTTGAAACATCTGATGGACTTACTGTATATTTAGGATTGCTTAAATCAGCTTGTCAGCTAAATTGAAAGAGTTGTTCTGTAATTCAGAGTGCAAATCAAGAAGCATCCATGTGGAGGAGAATGACTGAGTTCAGAAGTGTGGGTCCTATACTGCATCCTTCACATCATGTCATCATGATGAATGGATGTAACTTCATATTTATACTGCCTATATCTAGCTGAAAAGAATATGTGATCATGTCACAACCTAAGTCTACTTGTTTTTTCAGCCCACCACTTGAGAGTATGACAAAAGTCAAAGGTTATCGTTAATGGTGAGTAACATCCTATAATGATTACATGTAGGTTGAGAAGGGACTTTTGTATGTTTGAAAAAAGAAAATGCATCCCCAAATTATAAAACTCCAAGCACTATTTTTTCTTGTGATCTAATATGGACATATTTTATTTTCTTTTATAAATCATTAGCATTCACTTAACACTGGAAGAAAATACTTATGAATGTTAAACTCTGCCATAAGCTAAGAATATCAAGTTAAAAAGAATAGTAACCCTCTGTGACTTCTTGGTCCATTCTTTTCAGTAAATTAAGCTGCATGCAAATAATCCTTTAAGTAGAAAAATATCATGAATTATGTCCATAAGTATCAATAAATTTAGCCTAAAAAACATGCTGTATAATATATTTATAAGAAAAATAATTGTCCGTTTAAACTTTTTAAAAATGGAGATGACTGTTTTTCTGTAGTCTGATCCTTAGGATTACATGATAGGTCAGGATGTTTTTCTGAGGTAAAATAGGATATGTTTTCAAAAAAATGTTCAGCTTTCATAAATTAGAAGCTTATCTCTATTGCTTTTGTTAATCACTAGGTTGAACAGCCATCGCACTAATAACACTAATAATAAGATATCTCAAGTCCAATGAAGGTGGTTTTGTTTTCTTCATTTTGGGAAAGCTTAACATGCTCCAGGTTTTCTGAAATGCGTACACAGTACACTATGCTAGTTTAAAAATGATTCTGATTTATGACTTCTCATGTTTATACTGGATCTATATTTAATTACCAGTATCTGTTTGTCAGAAAGTCATATATTTGTAAAAGATAAAGCCAAAAATTTTAGAATAGTTTAGGACACTTGCAAGAGTAGGTCTAATTACACGTCACTTACCAAAGTCACTTAAAAAGTGACTTTGAAGTACAATACCCCTTTATCATAAAAATTCTTTGGGAGTTCAACATTCCCCACCACAACAATTACTTAGCAATGAATTTCATGGAAAGTTTGCCTACATAAAGAATATTCTTATTCTGATAAAATAATGGAAACATAATAAGGAAAATTGAAAAAATTAGGCTAAAATGGGATAAATTTATATGTAAATGTATCTCATAAATGTATTTCAAGATCATATATATGGTACATTTATTTATGAGATGCATTTATTTATTCTGGGATGATTTTTAAACTTCCTTATATCAATTATGTGAGATTTGGTTAGGTTAAATAAAGTTCAATGTTATTCATACGTTTCCCTTTTGATTTCCCAAAATCCCATCTGTTACTAAGAAAGCTTTTCCACAAGGGTAGATTTGCAAAAGTTTGGAATTGTATTTGCTTTTATAATAGTCACGGTAAATTCATCATATGGTCACCGCTAGAATATTTTTGTTACTCTGATATCACTTTATACTGAAATTGCCTTATTCCTTGCTATCTTACCAATATATCAATATGCTTCACCCAACTATACAGAGTGTCCTAAATCTGCTAGGCCGTCATATCTTTTAGCTACAAAAAAGTATTGTTGTCACTCATGTTTACAAAAAATTTACTTCATTCATATAAAACATACTCAATTTCCATAAAAATCCCCTTTAATTGTGTGTGGGTGGGTGGGTGGGGGGGGGGTAATCACCTATTTGCCACTAGGTGGTAGCTACAGAAGCAACCATTTATTTTCCTTCCTGTGAACTTTGTGTATTTTGGCAGTCAGTGAAGCCATGGGCATACAGGTTAGGCGGCTGAGAATCAGATTTTCAAAGACTAGCAAAAATAATTAAGGCAGAGAAAAAATGTATTTTATTTGTTTACACTTATTAGTTATTTCAATTATGAATTTGATATAGTTTGGCTCTGTCTCCTCACCCAAATCTCATCTTGAATTGTAATCCCCATGTGTCAAGGGAGGGACCTGGTAGGAGGTGATTGGATCATGGGGGTGGTCTTCTCCCTTGCTGTTCTCGTATGGAGTTCTCAGGAGATCTGGTTGTTTGATAAGTGTGGGGTTCTTCTCCCTTCGTGTGCACTCTCCTCTCTCTTTATCTCTCTCTCCGTCTCTTTCCTGCCACCATGATGTAAGAGGTGCCTTGCTTCTCCTTCACCTTTCACCATGACTGTAGTTTCCTGAGGCTTCTGCAGCCATCTGGAGGTGTGAGTCCATTCAACCTCCTTTCTTTTGCAAATTACCCAGTCTTGGGTAGTATCTTTATAGCAGTGTGAAATGAACTAATACAGAATTTTTTCAAATATATGCAAAAGTGGAGAGAATAGAAATATGAAACATGTATACATACTCTAATTTCAACAGTTTGTCTAATTTGTTCATCTATTGCTTCCTCTCCAGAGTATATTTGTGGAAATCCAAGACATTAAAGTATTTCATCTGTACATACTTTGATCTATCTCTAAAAGACAAATACTCTTTAAGCAAAAACATAACTATAATATGATTATGACAACTAAAATGAGTGCAGTAACTTCTTCATGTGATTAATTTTCAAATAATTAAATTTTTACTTCTTAGAATGTTCTTACCTAAGTTTAGATGAATGGGCTGCTATAGCTGCTGAAGAAAAGTTGCATTAACAATAATAATAGCAGTTAATAATAAACTAATACATGTTGAGACAGGCACTCTGACTCAGGTCCTGTGCTAATTGCTGTACTTGGGTCAATATTTTAGTCTTTTGAAAAACACTTCATAATAGGCATTATTATTAGCTCTGTATTTTTTTATATTGAGAGCTACATGAAACAAATTTCTGAAGTCATGGATCTAATGGCAAAACTAAATCAATTACAAGCATCTCATTATATTATCTGCACTCCTTCTTACCCACCTCTGTATAATTTAGTATATTTTAGGGTAGAAGAATTTACAGAGTGGAATACTACCCAAATAAATATACCACCTTTTCTGTAATTTCATATGTATCTGAATATAGAAAATTCTTTTCTTTTTTTTTGACAGTAAATGTACATAGTTTTACCTACAAATGTAGGAACGCCTATTCACTTACTAAATTTGTAGAAGCTTCTATTTCATTCTCTGCGAAATAGTCTATGCACACTGTAACACATAAATGTGAAGATAAATATATTTTTTCTATCTAGCTAAAATATTTGAAAGAGTGAGAAATAGTAGAGAATAAATTTCAAAAATACATTTCAATATATAATTCTACATATTAAATATGAAAATGGTTCCATATTTGAGGTTGACTTCTAAATGAATACAAAATAAAAAGCTTATCAGTTTTAGGACAACAAAACTATAGGAACTATAAACAAAGCAGGGGATGCACTAAAATTAGTGGCTGGCATACATGGAACGTGTGTTGGCCGAAACAAAGGAAGCTCATTTTACCTGCACATTGGGCACATGTACCATAAAACCTAAAGTATAATAATAATAATAATAATAATAATAAAAGAAAAATAAATAAATAAATAAAAAATAAAAAGAAAGAAAAAAATAAAATAAAATAAAATAAATTTCAAAAAAAAAAAAAAAAGAATGTATCAGATTGAACTAAGCTGTGACAGAAACTTGTTTGAAGGTTTGTATGCGGCTGTGAGTATTCCAGGTATGTTAACTCCATCTGTTTTTTAATATTTTCATTGGGTGCCTCCCATTTTTCTGAGGCATCAAAGTAAATATTAACTTAATCACCTTTCTGAAATGATTCCTATGTAAGGATTTCTTATTTCAGTTATTATAGTTATTGACTATGTGAAAGACATTCTGCCAGTTTTTGCAGAGGATATAAGGATGAGTAAAGGTCTGTATCCTCAAATGGGGAGCTTGAAAAAAATACTATTAGGGAGAATATGTGCGATATGTGATACACTTCTAAAGTTCTGAGTGTGTGAAAAAGATGGGAAACCATAGCAACAAGTTGAGGACAAAGCAGGATAGATTTGTGGACAGGATTTTTTTAATTAAATTTTTTGAAGCCCTAAACCTTGAAGGCACTTTAAGTTTCTTTCTGTATGTTATCCTTCATTTAAAATGTCATTGCTACAGGTTCTACATTGGGACCATTTCTTTCTTTATTCACAGTCAGCATAATAAATTAGAACCACAACTCATTTCTAAATTTTCAATTTATCTTTGTTAAATCTAACAAAGCTGCCAGATTGCTCTTCCTAAAGACCAGTTTTATTGTGTTGCTAGGATTAGCATTTATGAGAAGCACAGCTGACAGGATGATAATTCTTTAAAAAGCATCAAGTGACTTAAGATATCACTATTGTCCATGCCTGTGGTTCTTTAACTTTAGTATTCATCAGAATCACCCGGAGGGCTTGCTAAAAGATACACTGCTGGGTAATACCCCCAGATTTTTTAAATTCAGGAATTCTGAGGAGGAGTCTGTGAATTTGCATTTCTAATAATTTCACAAATGCTGCTGAGACTGCTGGTCTCAGGACTTTGAGAACCACTGTCCTATATTACTTTTATTAGCATGGTAGCATGGTGATTAGATAGAGCACAGGACTCGCGAAAGATCTGGATCCTTTTCCAGATGTTTCCTTTGCTAGAACTATGAGCTTATGGAAGTTGGGTGGTCTCCCAGGATTTAATTTTATTATCTGTTATATATTAGATCCAGTTGTGGGCTAAAGCGGGCTTGAAATGTCTTTTGAAAACCAGGTCTGCGAATCTCTTCTGAACACCGGGTTCAAGGATATCACTGAAGCTGATGTTGGTCGTGGTGGGAGTATTTAGCCCCACGAAAATGGAAAATCATTAAAAATCAGTTTTTATTTCTCTTTTTCCCCCAGAATAATTTTATTTTTCAATATCCCCCATTATCTATAATTACATACCCTTCCTCAGGTATATTGTCTCATGTATGCACTTTAAACTGTATTTATGACTCCCAGTTAATAATAAACTTACATATGTACAAAACAAATACATAGATATTTTGTTTGCACATCAATGAAATCATGTTTTATTTCTGTTTCTGAACCAAAGGTGATTTTGTCCCCAGGGAACATTTAGTGATATACAGAGATATTTTTGGTTGTAACCAAAAATGGGGATGGTGGATAGTTTTACCGGCATTTAGTGGGTAGAGGTTAGGGATGATTCTAATCACCCTGCAATGCATAGGACAACCCCCACAGCAAAGACGTATACTGTCCTAAATGTCAAGAAAGCCAGTGTTGAGAGACTGCTCTACATAGTATTCTGTAACTATTTTTATTTTTTACTGTATACATCTATACACACAGATAGATCTATTTCATTTTTAAGCAACTTCATAGTGTTTGCTTTTACCATACGAATTTTGCATTATGTATTTTTATTTTATATTACGAATTTTTTTATCTGATGAATGACTGTAAATCTGATGTTGATTCATTGGTTTCTTTTTAAAATTTATTTATATTTTAAGGAAATGAAGTCAATATTTCGAAGAGACATCTACACTCCCATGTTTATTACAACACAATTCACAACAGGCAAGTTATGGAATCAGTGTGTGTCCATCAGTGGATGAATGGAAAAAGAAAATGTGGTACACATACACAATGGAATACTATTCATCCATAACAAATAATGAAATTCTATCATTTGTGGCAACATGGATAAACCTGAAGGACAGTATGTTAAGTGAAATAAACCAGGCACAAAAACACAAATATGGCACGATTTACACATATGTGGTATCTAAAAAAGTTGATCTCATAGAAGCAGAGAGTACAATAATGGTTGCCAGAGTTGGGGGAGGTTAGGGGTGCAGGCAAGATAGGGAGATATTAGTCAATGGGTACAAAGTTATAGTTAGATAGAAGGAATAAGTTCTGGTGTTCTATTGCACAGTAGGTGACTAGGATTAATAATACTGTACATTGCATTACA
Organism: Pongo abelii; assembly: GCF_028885655.2. Lineage (NCBI taxonomy): Eukaryota > Metazoa > Chordata > Mammalia > Primates > Hominidae > Pongo > Pongo abelii. The sequence goes on from NC_071991.2 coordinate 94,686,146, forward strand.
TACTTCAAAAGAGCTAGAAGAGAGGATTTTGAAAGTTCTCAGCACAAAAAAAAGATAAATATATGAGGTGATGGATATGCTAAACATCCTGATTTGATTTTTACACAATGTATGCATGTATCAAAACATTGCATTCTACCCCATAAATATGTATAATTATGGATCAAAAACAACATTTAAAATTATTTATTTTTAAATTAACAAATAAAATATTTTTATGGTGTGCAAAATGATGAGATATTCATATATTTGTAAAATGACTACATTGAACTAATTAATTGATATTGATAGGCTTTGTGTCCCCACCCAAATCTCATTTTGAATTATAATCCCCATAATTCCCAATCTCCACATGTTAAGGGAGAGACCAGTTGGAAGTATTTAGATCATGGAGGGGTTCCCCCGTGCTGTTCTTGTGATAGTGAATGAGTTCTCACAAAATCTGATGGTTTTTTAAGGGGCTCTTCCCCCTTAAGTTGGCACTTCTTCTTCCTGCTGCCTTGTGAAGAAGGTACCTTGCTTCTCCTTCACCTTCTGCCATGATTGTAAGTTTCCTGAGGCCACACCAGCCATGCTGAACTGTGTGTCAATTAAACTTTTTTCCTTTATAAATTACCCAGTCTTGGGCAGTTCTTGATAGCCTTATGAAACAGACTAATACATTAACATAAGTGTTACCTCACATACTTATTTTTTTTTTTTTGTGGTGAGAATACCTAAAATTTACTTGCAGTGATTTTCAAATATATAATATTTTGTCATTAACTATAGTCGGTTCTCTTGAATAGGTTCCATTTTCCTTTTGTTACATTTTGGAGAACCAATTATTACATAATTACCAGAACACCATTGACTTCATCCATATTAATTTTCACATAATCTTGGATATCATCACAATTTGAAACCTCTCACACCCTTTTGAATAATCTATTTTTCTCAGTAGCAGATTGGTCTTTCTTAGTTTATCTTTATTGTAAAAACTCATACACATCTAGAATTTGAGAAGTCAGTTGATTGTGAGCAAAGACATTATTGATAAAATTTTGGTTCCAACTGATTCCAATTGCATGGAAACTTCTATAACATAATGCACAAATGTGAGGAAATAAAAGGAGGAGAGTATGAAGTAAAGGTAGACCATGCTTTCCTGGTTTTCTTCTGGTCAAAATGCTGGATATTTTTTAAAGATCAGGACCTAGGCTCTCTTCTCTTCAAACTCTGTACTTTCTTGAAAGAAAACTTCATCCAATGGCATTCATTAACCTGCTTTGTTTGAAAATGACTCCGAAAATAGTATTTCCTAATTAAAAATTCTGTATTGAGCCCCAAGCCCATAAAACTTACAACTTGCTTGATGTTTCCATTTGGATAATAAAAAGTAAGTCTAACTTACTGTGTACAAAAATATTTCTTATCTTCTCCTTAAATGTGGTCCTCTTCTTGAACAGTTTTGTGTCTCCATTACATTGCATATTTAAAACACCCTTTAAAATTCTTCCACCTCTCTCCATTTGATCTGCTAGCTCCATAAGCCAAGCTTCTCTCTTCTCTTACTTGGATAGTTTGCAAATTAGCCTCCCTTATCCATTCTCGTCTCCTCCCAATACAATCTCTTCAATAGATTATTATTATAAATTCAAGTTTGATAATACCTCACCTCTTCTTAAAATCTGTTATTGACTTCTTCCACTTTTAGGATAATAATTAAGAGCCTTAATGTGTTCCACCAACTAACGTCACATGGCCAACAAGCATGAAACGTCTCTTATCCATGTATTCAGGCATGTATCAAACTAACCCTCCCCTTGATCTCTATGTGACAACCTTACTGACTTTCTTACGATGAATAATCCCTGAAGGCTCAGGGCCCTTGCACATGCAGTGTCCTCTGTCTTACAGCACTTTACTCTCTCATCTTTGCTAGTAATTAGATTCTCAGTTCAAATATCACTTCACTGGGAAACCCATGCCTCTCAAGGAATATAGAAAAACTCCTTTCCTATGATGTATTTTTGTTTAATGGCTTTGTCGGAATTACAATTTTATAGGCATTTCTCTTTTATTTAATTAATGTCTGTTTCTTCTCAATAGACTATAAGCTCCATAATATCTGCTTATGTTCAATATTTATAGCATCAATACTTAGAGTGTGTGACACTCAATAAGAACTCAATACATATTACCAATTATTGAATAAATGTGTCAAAATGTGGAATAATTGGAATATATGTATTTCTTCTCTCTCTTAGTTTCCTCCCCGTAATAGATCAGCAAAAGATTTTCATTTCCCGTAATGTGCAAGTCATTCTAAGAATCTACCTATGGGATGGTACCATAATGATGCTTAATGCTGGCTGCATATTAGAATTATTTGGGGAGCTTTTAATAAACACCCAAAGCTAAGCCCATCACAGAACAGTTAAATCAGCATTTCTCAAGGTGAGGCTCAGGCAACATTTTTTTAAAAGCTCCCTAGGTGATGCTAATGTGCAGCTAGAGTTGTGAAACATGCTCTCTAATGGATGAAATCTGAATACCCATCTGTTCATGAACCATACAAACCATTACTCTTGGCCTAGGAAATTTCTAATTCTAATTAAATAATTCTTAATTCATTCATTCATATATTCATTCAAAACATATAATAGTTTTACATTATATATTATTACATCTTATATTTGTTACATAAATATTACATATTATGTATTGTTACTAGAAGCAAAAGTTTGTACTAGGAATTGTGAAGGATATAAAATGTAGCCAGATACTTCCAAGATTCTACTATGAACTTTCTTCCTCACTTAGCTGATATGAGGATTTAATAAGAATGTAATCCCTAGCAGATCTCTTTTAATCTCTTTGCAGATCCTCTCACTGTACCTACTACTTGAACATGCAGTAGTCTTTCCCTCTGATTGTACAAATGTAATAATGCAGGCATGGCTTATGCAAGAAAATTCATGAACCTTGTCTATAAAATGAGTTCATCTACTCACAAATATTTTCCCCTTACTCTTAAAACTGAAAGGGAGACTTTCTGATTGCTATAACATCTAGAGGACAGTGGTTAGAGATACTGTTGCAAAAAGAGAAGCTGCAGAACTGTTGGGGTGGGCAGGAAGAGTAGAAGTATTTTAAAAGAGACATGGTGAAATCAGGAAGCTTTTTCCTCAAAGGGCAGTTGCTGCAGGAGCAACTGAGTCATCCTCCCAGTATCGTCTGTCCTAGATGCAGTGAACAGGAAGTGAAAGTTCAGTGTTGCTTACTGTCAATTACCATCCACATAAACAGACACAGGAAGATCAAGTCATGTTACTTTAGCCTTAGTGCCCTTGACTGTTTTGATAAATATGTTAGCTATTTACTCAATATAAATATTCAACTTACGTACCCCATGGCCAAAATTTATAATTTTCCTTTTGAATTCTTTTTATAAAACATTCTGTGTTCCCACACATTTATTTATTTTATTTATCTTTTTGTATTCACCAACATCCAAGCCCCTTGCCTCGCCTCACTTTCTGCTGATGGGAGGGGAAAGTCTCATCATCCAGACCCCTCATAAAGGTATACTTGGTGCCAGGGAGTAATCCCCTTGGGTCACTAATGGATATTCACACATCTGAGAATGCAGTTAAGAAGCTTCTGAAGTGGAATGCGATTCCAGCTGTAGCAATTACATACTGCTCATATTTCCTAGTTTAGACTCTGGGGAGTTCAACAACTGCCTATTAGCAAGCTGACGATGGAAAGAAGCGCTGTAAATCTCACAAGCAATGATAAAGCCGATGCTCCTGGAAGAAGGAGGAAAGACTGAATTGCAATTAAAAAACAGAACCATGAACCTTGGCCTTTTAAAAGAACAACACCCACAGTACGTTAATGAAGGACATGAGAGGATAAACTAAACTGTAAACATTTTTTATATCTCTCTTCAGTTATCATCTCTTGGTTGCAAGTGGAGTGAAAGAGGAAGCGAAACATCATGAATCCAAATTAGTCTGTGAGATACATCTAAGTCTCCAATACCATATCATTTTGAACTTTTTCAAAGTTTTGTTTTACATATAATTTGGTCACTTAAGACAGAAAATTTATGACTCTTATCATATAGGTATCATTAAAGAAGATAATTTAGGACTTAAACAAATAGCTGTCCAAAGAGGAGTTGAGTTTAATTGTTATAGAAAAAAACACACTAAATATCTCACTTGGAAAGTTTACTAAACATCTCACAGAGACAGCAGTATATTGAGCCTCATAACAATTTAAGAGCTTTTCTTGCTGTGTCAATTTGACAGATAAGGAAACTGATGTTTAAGAAAGGTTAGGTAGTTAATAGTAATCCCATGAACACAAAATGGCAAAAAAAGAATTGGAACTCCATTCTTTCTGATTCCAAAAGGTGTTTTTATATTACCTTATATTTCTTACTGTGAATCTAACTGGTTCTATTTGGGGAATGAGACATAAATTTAAAGACTTCCCTCCAAAAAAAGTATCAAATCACAAATAGTTTAAAGTAACTAGATATGTTGTGTTTTAAGATGAGAATATCACGTTGTGAATTGGTAGCATATCTTCTCCCATTGTTTAAACATAAGCTAATTAAAATTTTGATTGCAAAAATTTGCTTCCATTCTATAGGTTGCCTGTTCACTCTGATAATAGTTTCTTTTGCCCTACAGAAACTCTTTAGTTTAATTAGATCCAATTTGTCAATTTTGGCTTTTGTCACCATTGCTTTTGATGTTTTAGTCATGAAGACTTTGCCCATGCCTATGTCCTGAATGGTATTGCCTAGGTTTTCTTCCAGGGTTTTTATCATTTTAGGTCTTACAATTTAAGTCTTTAATCCATCTGAGTTAATTTTTGTATAAGGTGTAAGGAAAGGGTCCAGTTTCAGTTTTCTGCTTATGGCTAGCCAGTTTTCCCAACACTATTTATTAAATAGGGAATCCTTTCCCTATTGCTTGCTTTTGTCAGGTTTGTCAAAGATCAGATGGTTGTAGATGTGTGGCATTATTCTGAGGCCTCTGTTCTGTTCCATTGGTCTATATATCTGTTTTGGTACCAGTACCATGCTGTTTTGGTTACTGTAGCCTTGTAGTATAGTTTGAAGTCAGGTACTGTGAGGCCTCCAGCTTTGTGTTTTGTTTGTTTGTTTGTTTTTGCTTAGAATTGTCTTGGCTATATGGGCTCATTTTTGGTTTCATATGAAATTTCAAGTAGTTTTTTCTAATTCTGTGAAGAAAGTCAGTGGTAGCTTGATGGGGATAGCATTGAATCTATAAATTACTTTGGACAGTATGGCCATTTTCACGATATTGATTCTTCCTATCCATCTGACAAAAGGCTAATATTCAGAATCTACAAAGAACTTAAACAAATTTACAAGAAAAGAAAACCAACCCCATCAAAAAGTGGGCAAAGAATATGAACAGACACTTCTCAAAAGAAGACATATATGTGGCCAAGAAACAAACAAAAAACTCATCATCACTGGTCATTGGAGAAATGCAAATCAAAACCACAACGAGATACCATCTCATGCTAGTTAGAATGGCAATCATTAAAAAGTCAAGAAAGGGGAGGAGCCAAGATGGCCGAATAGGAACAGCTCCGGTCTACAGCTCCCAGCGCGAGCGACGCAGAAGACGGGTGATTTCTGCATTTCCATCTGAGGTACGGTGTTCATCTCACTAGGGAGTGCCAGACAGTGGGCGCAGGTCAGTGGGTGAGTGCACCGTGCGCCAGCCGAAGCAGGGGCGAGGCATTGCCTCACTCGGGAAGCGCAAGGGGTCAGGGAGTTCCCTTTCCAGGGGTGACAGACGGCACCTGGAAAATCGGGCCACTCCCACCCGAATACTGTGCTTTTCCGACGGGCTTAGGAAACGATGCCCCAGGAGAGTATAGCCTGCACCTGGCTCAGAGGGTCCTACGCCCATGGATTCTCGCTGATTGCTAGCACAGCAGTCTGAGATCAAACAGCAAGTCGGCAGCGAGGCTGGGGGAGGGGCGCCCACCATTGCCCAGGCTCGCTTAGGTAAACAAAGCAGCCTGGAAGCTTGAACTGGGTGGAGCCCACCACAGCTCAAGGAGGCCTGCCTGCCTCTGTAGGCTCCACCTCTGGGGGCAGGGCACAGACAAACAAAAAGACAGCAGTAACCTCTGCAGACTTAAATGTCCCTGTCTGACAGCTTTGAGGAGAGCAGTGGTTCTCCCAGCACGCAGCTGGAGATCTGAGAACGGGCTGACTGCCTCCTCAAGTGGGTCCCTGACCCCTGACCCCTGAGCAGCCTAACCGGGAGGCACCCCCCAACAGGGGCAGACTGACACCTCACACAGCCAGCCAGGTACTCCAACAGTCCTGCAGCTGAGGGTCCTGTCTGTTAGAAGGAAAACTAACAGAAAGGACATCCACACCAAAAACCCATCTGTACATCACCATCATCAAAGACCAAAAGTAGATAAAACCACAAAGATGGGGAAAAAACAGAGCAGAAAAACTGGAAACTCTAAAAAGCAAAGTACCTCTCCTCCTCCAAAGGAACGCAGTTCCTCACCAGCAACGGAAGAAAGCTGGACGGAGAATGACTTTGACGAGCTGAGAGAAGAAGGCTTCAGATGATCAAATTACTCCGAGCTACAGGAGGATATTCAAACCAAAGGCAAAGAAGTTGAAAACTTTGAAAAAAATTTAGAAGAATGTATAACTAGAATAACCAATACAGAGAAGTGCTTAAAGGAGCTGATGGAGCTGAAAACCAAGGCTCGAGAACTACGTGAAGAATGCAGAAGCCTCAGGAGCTGATGCGATCAAATGGAAGAAAGGGTATCAGCCCTGGAAGATGAAATGAATGAAATGAAGCGAGAAGGGAAGTTTAGAGAAAAAAGAATAAAAAGAAACGAGCAAAGCCTCCAAGGAATGTGGGACTATGTGAAAAGACCAAATCTACGTCTGATTGGTGTACCTGAAAGTGACAGGGCGAATGGAACCAAGTTGGAAAACACTCTGCAGGATATTATCCAGGAGAACTTCCCCAATCTAGCAAGGCAGGCCAACATTCAGATTCAGGAAATACAGAGAACGCCACAAAGATACTCCTCGAGAAGAGCAACTCCAAGACACATAATTGTCAGATTCACCAAAGTTGAAATGAAGGAAAAAATGTTAAGGGCAGCCAGAGAGAAAGGTCGGGTTACCATCAAAGGGAAGCCCATCAGACTAACAGTGGATCTCTCGGCAGAAACCCTACAAGCCAGAAGAGAGTGGGGGCCAATATTCAACATTCTTAAAGAAAAGAATTTTCAACCCAGAATTTCATATCCTGCCAAACTAAGCTTCATAAGTGAAGGAGAAATAAAATACTTTACAGACAAGCAAATGCTGACAGATTTTGTCACCACCAGGCCTGCCCTAAAAGAGCTCCTGAAGGAAGCGCTAAACATAGAAAGGCACAACCGGTACCAGCCACTGCAAAATCATACCGAAATGTAAAGACCATCGAGACTAGGAAGAGACTGAATCAACTAACGAGCAAAATAACCAGCTAACATCATAACGACAGGATCAAATTCACACATAACAATATTAACTTTAAATGTAAATGGACTAAATGCTCCAATTAAAAGACACAGACTGGCAAATTGGATAAAGACTCAAGACCCATCAGTGTGCTGTATTCAGGAAACCCATCTCACATGCAGAGACACACATAGGCTCAAAATAAAAGGATGGAGGAAGATCTACCAAGCAAACGGAAAACAAAAAAAGGCAGGGGTTGCAATCCTAGTCTCTGATAAAACAGACTTTAAACCAACAAAGATCAAAAGAGACAAGGAAGGCCATTACATAATGGTAAAGGGATTAATACAACAAGAAGAGCTAACTATCCTAAATATATATGCACCCAATACAGGAGCACCCAGATTCATAAAGCAAGTCCTGAGTGACCTACAAAGAGACTTAGACTCCCACACATTAATAATGGGAGACTTTAACACCCCACTGTCAACATTAGACAGATCAACGAGACAGAAAGTCAACAAGGATACCCAGGAATTGAACTCAGCTCTGCACCAAGCAGACCTAATAGACATCTACAGAACTCTCCACCCCAAATCAACAGAATGTACATTTTTTTCAGCACCACACCACACCTATTCCAAAATTGACCATATACTTGGAAGTAAAGCTCTCCTCAATAAATGTAAAAGAACAGAAATTATATCAAACTATCTCTCAGATCACAGTGCAATCAAGCTAGAACTCAGGATTAAGAATCTCACTCAAAACCACTCAACTACGTGGAAACTGAACAACCTGCTCCTGAATGACTACTGGGTACATAATGAAATGAAGGCAGAAATAAAGATGTTCTTTGAAACCAACGAGAACCAAGACACAACATACCAGAATCTCTGGGATGCATTCAAAGCAGTGTGTAGAGGGAAATTTATAGCACTAAATGCCCACAAGAGAAAGCAGGAAAGATCCAAAATTGACACCCTAACATCACAATTAAAAGAACTAGAAAAGCAAGAGCAAACACATTCAAAAGCTAGCAGAAGGCAAGAAATAACTAAAATCAGAGCAGAACTGAAGGAAATAGAGACACAAAAAACCCTTCAAAAAATAAATGAATCCAGGAGCTGGTTTTTTGAAAGGGTCAACAAAATTGATAGACCGCTAGCAAGATTAGTAAAGAAAAAAAGAGAGAAGAATCAAATAGATGCAATAAAAAATGATAAAGGGGATATCACCACCGATCCCACAGAAATACAAACTACCATCAGAGAATATTACAAACACCTCTACGCAAATAAACTAGAAAATCTAGAAGAAATGGATAAATTCCTCAACACATACACCCTCCCAAGACTAAACCAGGAAGAAGTTGAATCTCTGAATAGACCAATAACAGGAGCTGAAATTATGGCAATAATCAATAGCTTACCAACCAAAAACAGTCCAGGACCAGATGGGTTCACAGCCGAATTCTACCAGAGGTACAAGGAGGAGCTGGTACCATTCCTTCTGAAACTATTCCAATCAATAGAAAAAGAAGGAATCCTCCCTAACTCATTTTATGAGGCCAGCATCATCCTTATACCAAAGCCTGGCAGAGACATAACAAAAAAAGAGAATTTTAGACCAATATCCTTGATGAACATTGATGCAAAAATCCTCAATAAAATACTGGCAAACAGAATCCAGCAGCACATCAAAAAGCTTATCCACCATGATCAAGTGGGCTTCATCCCTGGGATGCAAGGCTGGTTCAATATACGCAAATCAATAAATGTAATCCAGCATATAAACAGAACCAAAGACAAAAACCACATGATTATCTCAATAGATGCAGAAAAGGCCTTTGACAAAATTCAACAACCCTTCATGCTAAAAACTCTCAATAAATTAGGTATTGATGGGACATATCTCAAAATAATAAGAGCTATTTATGACAAACCCACAGCTAATATCATACTGAATGGGCAAAAACTGGAAGCATTCCCTTTGAAAACTGGCACAAGACAGGGATGCCCTCTCTCACCACTTCTATTCAACATAGTGTTGGAAGTTCTGGCCAAGGCAATTAGGCAGGAGAAGGAAATCAAGGGTATTCAATTAGGAAAAGAGGAAGTCAAATTGTCCCTGTTTGCAGATGACATGATAGTATATCTAGAAAACCCCATTGTCTCAGCCCAAAATCTCCTTAAGCTGATAAGCAACTTCAGCAAAGTCTCAGGATACAAAATCAATGTACAAAAATCACAAGCATTCTTATACATCAATAACAGACAAACAGAGAGCCAAATCATGAGTGAACTCCCATTCACAATTGCTTCAAAGAAAATAAAATACCTAGGAATCCAACTTACAAGGGATGTGAAGGACCTCTTCAAGGAGAACTACAAACCACTGCTCAAGGAAATAAAAGAGGATACAAACAAATGGAAGAACATTCCATGCTCATGGGTAGGAAGAATCAATATCATGAAAATGGCCATCCTTCTCAAGGTAATTTACAGATTCAATGCCATCCCCATCAAGTTACCAATGACTTTCTTCACAGAATTGGAAAAAACTAAAGTTCCTATGGAACCAAAAAAGAGCCCGCATCATCAAGTCAATCCTAAGCCAAAAGAACAAAGCTGGAGGCATCACACTACCTGACTTCAAACTATACTACAAGGCTACAGTAACCAAAACAGCATGGTACTGGTACCAAAACAGAGATATAGATCAATGGAACAGAACAGAGCCCTCAGAAATAATGCCACATATCTACAACTATCTGATCTTTGACAAACCTGAGAAAAACAAGCAATGGGGAAAGCATTCCCTATTTAATAAATGGTGCTGGGAAAACTGGGTAGCCATATGTAGAAAGCTGAAACTGGATCCCTTCCTTACACCTTATACAAAAATCAATTCAAGATGGATTAAAGACTTAAATGTTAGACCTAAAACCATAAAAACCCTGGAAGAAAACCTAGGCATTACCATTCAGGACATAGGCATGGGCAAGGACTTCATGTCTAAAACACCAAAAGCAATGGCAACAAAAGCCAAAATTGACAAATGGGATCTAATTAAACTAAAGAGCTTCTGCACAACAAAGGAAACTACCATCAGAGTGAACAGGCAACCTACAAAATGGGAGAAAATTTTCACAACCTACTCGTCTGACAAAGGGCTAATATCCAGAATCTACAATGAACTCCAACAAATTTACAAGAAAAAAACAAACAACCCCATCAAAAAGTGGGCGAAGGATATGAACAGACACTTCTCAAAAGAAGACATTTATGCAGCCAAAAAACACATGAAAAAATGCTCACCATCACTGGCCATCAGAGAAATGCAAATCAAAACCACAATGAGATACCATCTCACACCAGTTAGAATGGCAATCATTAAAAAGTCAGGAAACAACAGGTGCTGGAGAGGATGTGGAGAAATAGGAACACTTTTACACTGTTGGTGGAACTGTAAACTAGTTCAACCCTTGTGGAAGTCAGTGTGGCGATTCCTCAGGGCTCTAGAACTAGAAATTCCATTTGACCCAGCCATCCCATTACTGGGTATATACCCAAAGGACTATAAATCATGCTGCTATAAAGACACATGCACACGTATGTTTATTGCAGCATTATTCACAATAGCAAAGACTTGGAACCAACCCAAATGTCCAACAATGATAGACTGGATTAAGAAAATGTGGCACATATACACCATGGAATACTATGCAGCCATAAAAAATGATGAGTTCATGTCCTTTGTAGGGACATGGATGAAATTGGAAATCATCATTCTCAGTAAACTATCGCAAGAACAAAAAACCAAACACCGCATATTCTCACTCATAGGTGGGAATTGAACAATGAGAACACATGGACACAGGAAGGGGAACATCACACTTCGGGGACTGTTGTGGGGTGAGGGGAGGGGGGAGGGATAGCATTGGGAGATATACCTAATGCTAGATGACGAGTTGGTGGGTGCAGCGCACCAGCATGGTACATGTATACATATGTAACTTACCTGCACGTTGCGCACATGTACCATAGAGCCTAAAGTATAATAATAATAATAATAATAATAAAGAAAAAAAAAGTCAAGAAACAACAGATGCTGGAGAGGATGTGGAGAAATAGGAAAGCTTTTACACTGTTGGCGGGAGTGTAAATTAGCTCAATCATTGTGGAAGACAGTGTGGCGATACCTCCAGGATCTAGAACCAGAAATACCATTTGACCCAGCAATCCCATTACTGAGTATATATCCAAAGAATTGTAAATCATTCTACTATAAAGACACATGCACATGTATGTTTACTGCAGCACTTTTCACAATAGCAAAGACTTGGAACCAATCCAAATGCCCATCAATGATAGACTGGAAAAAGAAAATGTGGCACATATACACCATGGAATACTATGCAGCCACAAAAAGGATGAGTACACCATGGAATACTATGCAGTCATAAAAAAGGATGAGTTCATGTCTTTGCAGGGACATGGATGAAGCTAGAAAGCATCATTCTCAGCAAACTAACACAGTGACAGAAAACCAAACATTTCATGTTGTCACTCATAAGTGGGAACTGAACAATGAGAACACACGGACAGAGGGAGGGGAACACCACTCACTGGGGCCTGTTGCGGGGTGAGGGGCTGGGGAGGATAGCATTAGGGGAAATACCTAACACAGATGACGAGTTGACGGGTGCAGAAAACCACCATGGCATGTGTATACCTATGTAACAAACCTGCAGGTTTTGTACATGTATCACAGAACTTTAAGTATAATTTTTTAAAAATGTGAATACGATGGAAGTTCCCTCACCATATCCCAAGTAGACTGACTGAATGGCTACACCGATTAATGACTGATGGAAAATATACCTTATGTGGGATGAAGGGAAGGAAGCTTGATATTTAGGCAGAAGAAAAGGCATAGGGATATGTTATACAATTGAAAAAAAGAAGAAGAATTAAGCCAAAAGAAAGATGAAGAAGAATATCTTGCTTATGTTATACTTTCCGTGGCTCTCCTTATGTATATTATCTTCTCTTATACTTAGAGTATTCCTGAGCAGTGAGTCCCTCTTTATAGAAGGCACAGAGCTCTTCAAATAAGAAAAAACAAACAAACCTTCAATTGCCATACATAACAAAACAATCAAACATTATTTTCTTTTTGATTGACCTAAAAGAGGTATTAAAATATGAGTATTTTTCAGATTGCTAATGTCTCATACTACCGATGCCCAGTTTGTTGAAAATATTATTATATTCTTTATTGTTAAATGTACCAAAACAATACAATAATGTCAAATTAGATGGAAATTATTCTAGCTTTAGCTACACAATAGCCTCAAACCATTTTAAAGTGGGAAAAAAGAACTTATGAATTTATGACTAAGTTTGTAGAGCATTATCTCTAAGCTGTATATGGTTTAATCATTTTTACAGCTTTTACAGTTTATAGCTTAATAGCTTGACTTTGTACTGCATTGACAGTAGGCAAAAAGCTTAATTAGTAAAGTTCCCAAATTACCAATAGCGTAGGAAGTACAAGTGAAAAACACATTTTCAAGCTGTGGAAGAACCTACCTGCTAAAACGATCATTTTGTCTCTCTGAAAATACTTTTGGTGCTGCATTGCAAGCAACTTTACAACATGTTTCTTTTGACCAAACTCTTTCAGTTGGTTACTTTAAGTAGAATTAGTGACTGCTGCCCTCTATATAATGGAAATTCCTGTTCCACTGCCAGGAATCCATTAAGATGGTTCAGGAAAAACAAGGACCAATCGTATTTTACAATTCCTAGTTTTATTTACTTGGTCTGTCTCAAATTAAAAAAAAAAAAAGACAATGAAGACAGATGAAATATCCAAATAGTCTAAATTCTGTGTAAGTTAGATATGTGAAATTTTGCTTCTCAATTTTAAAGGGCACTTTGGAATCAGATTAAAAAAATACTATCTAATAGTTTTTCACAGAAAATTATTAATTAGACCTTAAACTACAGTTTCAATAGATCACAATGGATTCTGAGATAAACTCCTGCGAGTGTTTCATGAAAGCCTAGAGAAATTATAAATAGTACAGTTTTAACACTATGTGTGATATATATGCATATATGCAAGAGTTTTTTTAAGATGGCATATTCAATGTAACATATTACATAATGGTAATTGAAATATGGTTTAATAACAATAACAAAGGGCTATATTACATAACACCCTTGGTAAATGATGCAGATTTGGGAGCAAGAAGGCCCCAGACTGCCTGGGTTTATGTCTAGATTTCCTAACTCTATGATTCCTAACCCTGTGACTCATTTTGTTTTGTTTTGTATTTTCTATCTGTAAATTACAGTTGACCAACAGTATGTACTTCACAAGGCTGTTACGATTATTAAAGGAGTTAATGGATGTAAAGTGCCTACAACAGTGCCTGGTACCTGTTAACTGTGTTGCTGTTGTTGCTTTAAGGTTTTTTTTTTTTCTTTTGCTGTGCTCCTTTCTCCTTTTTATAAATATATTTATCTTGTTAATTATTTTGTCTAAGAGATTAATCTTGTTTAGGTGTTGTATTAGTCAATTTTCATAGGCTAGAAAGAATGGCCTGAGACTGGGTAATTTATAAAGGAAAAGAGTTTAATTGACTCACAATTCAGCGTGGCTGGGAGGCCTCAAGAAACTTACAACCATGGCGGAAGGCAAAGAGAAAGCAAGGCACATTCTTCACAAGGCAGTAGGAAGAAGTGCCAAGCTAAGGGGGAAGAACCCCTTGTGAAACCACCATCAGATCTCCTGAGAACTCACTTATCGTGAGAACAGCATGGGGGAAACCACTCCCTGTGATTCAATTACCTCCATCTGATCTCTCCCTTGTCATGTGGGAATTATCAGGATTATGGGGATTGCAATTCAAGATAAGATTTGGGTGGGAACATAGAGCCTAACCATATTAGGTGTACATGTGGAAATATTATAAGAAATTTATTAGAAAATAGTGTAAATCCATGTGCCTGTTTTGTACAAGTACCATGCCTCTGGCTTTGTTCTTTTTGCTCAGGATTGCTTTGACTATTCAGACTCTTGATTTCATATGAATTTTAGAATAGTTTTTTCTAATTCGGTGTACATTGATAGTTTGATAGGAATAGCATTGAATCTGTAAATTACTTTGGGCAGTATGGCCCTTTCAATAATACTTGTTCTTCCTATCCATGAGCATGGAATGTTTTTTCTTTTGTTTTTGTTGTCTCTGATTTCTTTCAGCAGTGGAACAGGATCGAGGACCCAGAAGAAAAGCCAAACACCTGCAAACATCTGATCTTCGACAAAGTCAACAACAACAACCAAAGGGAAAAGAACTCCCTGTTCAATAAGTGGTGCTGGGATAACTGGCTAGCCATATGCAGAAGATTGAAACTGGACTCCTTCCTTTCACCATATAAAAAAATCAACTTAAAATGGATTAAGGACTTCAATGTAAGCCCTAAAACTATAAAACCCTAGGATAAAACCTAGGAAATACCATTTCAGACATTGGCATTGGCAAAGAATTTACGACTAAGTCCTCAAAAGCAATTGCAACAAAAACAAAAATTGACAAGTGGAATTTAATTAACTAAAATGAGCTTCTGCACAGCAAAAGAGACTATCACCAGAGTAAACAGAGATCTACAGCATAGGAGAAAATATTCACAAACTATGCAACTAACAAAGTTCTGATATCCAGAATCTATAAGGAACTTAAACAACTCAACAAGCAAAAACCAAACAAGTTCATTAAAAAATAGGTAAAAGCATGAATAGACACACTTCTCAATAGAAGACACACATGTGGCCAACAAATATATTTAAAAATGCTCATGATCACTAATCATTAGAGAAATCAAATCAAAACCACTATAAGATGCCATCTCACGCCAGTAAGAATGGCTGCTATTAAAAAGTAAAAATAAATAAATAAAATAACAGATGTTGGTGAGGTTTCCAAAAAAAGGGAACACTTATACACTACTGGTGGAAATGTAAATTAGTTCAGCCACAGTAGAAAGCAGTGTGGAGATTTCTCAAAGAACTTAAGACAGAACTACCATTTGACTCACCAGTTTCGTTACTGGGTATATACCCAAACAAAAATAAATCTTTTACCAAAAATATACATGCACTCATATGTTCATTGCAGCATTATTCACAATAGCAAATACATCGTATCAACCTAGTTGCCCATCAGCAATGGATTAGATAAAGAAAATGTGGTACATATACACTGTATTAGTCCATTTTCACATTGCTGAAACATACCTGATAAACATACCTGAGACTGGGTAATTTAAGAAGAAAAAAAGGTTTAATAGACTCACAGTTCCACATGGCTGGGGAGACCTCACAATCATGGCAGAAGGCGAAAGGCATATCTTATGTGGTGGCAGGCAAGAGAAAATGAGAACCAAGTGAAAGGGGTTTCCCCTTAGAAAACCATCAGATCTGTGAGACTTATTTACCACCATGAGAACAGTATGGGGGAAACCGCCCCCGTGATTCAATTATGTCCCACTGGGTCCCTCCCACAGCACATGCGAATTATGGGAGCTACAACTCAAAATGAGATTGGGGTGGGGACACAGCCAAACTGTATCATACATCGTGGAATACTACACAGCCATACAAAATAATGAAATCACGTCCTTTGCAGCAACATGAATGCAGTTGGAGGCTGTTATTCTCAGAGAATTAATGCAGGAACAGAAAACCAAATACTGCATGTTCTCACTTATAAGTGAGAGCTAAATATTGAATACCCATAGACACAAAGATGGGAACAATAGACACTGGGGACCACTTTAGGTGGGACAGCGATAGCGCGGCATGGAGTGAAAAGCTACTTATCAGGTACTATGCTCACTCCCTGGGTGAGGGAATTATTTGTATACCAGACCTCAGCAACATACAATTTACCCATTTAACAAACTTGCACCTGTGCCCACTGAACCAAAAACAAAAGTTGAAAAACAAAAAAAAAAAAGAAAAAAAGTGTGTAAGTAGATTTATAGTAGCTGTCCTCACATTACATAGAATCTAGTGAGTGAAATGAGAAAAAAATAGAACTTATGAATATGTAATTAAGTTTGTAAGGATTGTAAGCCAATAACATACAAGTGAATGCATAATCACTAACTGTGAGATGTGATGTGAAATGGCAATATAGAATCAATGGTAAACTGATTGTCTTCAGAGTTCACTGATCAGCCAAAGAGGCTTAATGAAAAGAAACAAAGCATGTCTCATTCTAAAAAATTTTTTCATGAAATAAAGTAAATGATATTATGAAGAGTTTAACTATGAAACACATATACACAGTAACAAAAATCCTATTCAACTTTAATATGCCTGTTTAAATCTACCATGTATATGCAAATATTTCTAATGTTTATAAACATATACTTTGTATCCTGCTTTTGTACCGATTATTTGTCAAATATGTTGGGTCAGGTTTCTGCAAATCTTCCTAATTGCATTTTAATGGCTTCATAATATTTTATGAAATGGCATAATCTCTTATTGTTGGACATATAAGCTGGTTTTAATATTTTACAATTATAAATTACGATCCAATAAGATCGTTCTGTAGACTTTTCTTATTTTGAATTCTTTTCTTTGGATCAACTATTAAAAGTGAAATTATTAGGCCCAAATGTACGATTTATTTTTTTCTGACCCAATTTTTTTTCAAAATTGAACTGATATTAAAGTATGTTACAATGATGAAGATAATGTTTGATCTGTGTGAAAAATTCAAGCAGTATAAAAATGTATGAAATAAAACTAAATTAAATATTCTAATTTCTTATCCCTCAGTGATTAATCATTTGATGTATATTCTTCCAGACTTTGTTTTAATAATTAGAAATTATGCTCCATAATGTAGTCTATACACTTGATATAACAACATGCTTTATTTTGCTTACTGTCTTATAAACATCTGTTCATTAACTGTAGTCATTATTTAAACTTTTTAATGACTGTATAATATTTTCCTGTATGGTTGTGTTACACTTTGTTCATGAAAAATCCATCACTGATGGTCATTCAGGTTGTTTCCAAATTATTGCTATCATGTTTCAAGAAACAAGCATATATGTGTTTTTTCAGACTTGTCAAATTATTTCCTTTTAAAAAATTCCTAGAAATAAATTCACTGAATAGAAATTGCTGTGCACTCAGAATTTAAAATCTTTTTACCAAATCGTGCTTCAGAAATGTTCTAATTTATATCAACAGTATTTGGAATGTCTTTATCACTAGGCCTCTGCAATCGTCCTCAGTTTGACTGGTTGGTTAAAACTGTAATTCTTGGATTATTAATGAGGTAAAACATAGTAGCATTTGTCAAGTATGTTTTTTAACCTTCTTAGTGGTGATTTTGTCATACAGTGTAGGATTTTTATTTCTATATTTTTATGTTAACAGATCTATCAGTCCTTCCCTTTCTAATGTCTGACCTAGATTTCTTTTTACAAATACAGACTCTCCCTGCATTAAGTTGGGATGTTGCCATAGGAAGGAGAGGAAGAGAGAGTGGGTAATCAAAAGCAAAAGATAACCTCTATTTTAAGCTTATTATCATAAGCTTAAAATAGATAAAAATAGTCTCCTGAATTTTCTTAAGATTTTATGGTTTTGTACGTAAATCTAAACCTTTAATCAAACTGGAATACATTTGTGTATGTGTGTGCATGTGTGTGTGTGTATGTATGTGTGTGCAATACGGGAGGGGGTTAACTTCATTTGTTTGAATGTTTTTTACAGGTTTTCAATTATAATTTTATTACATGTGAAGTTATTGCTATAATTTCTTTTTATGTCTGTTCATCTCTGTGTTTATTTTGGCTTCTTCCTGCAATAAAAAGGGCTTATTTGATTTGTTTTATTATCTGACAGGCAGATCCTTTGCATTATACCTCTAAAAATTGCCCGATTTTCTGGAATTTATTTAAAAAATAAAATACCATATTAAATAGTTAAGGGTCACATCCTAATAGTGGAATTGTGATAACATGGAATTGTAACCATTATTTGTAAAAAAAAACGTACACCTTTACTGATTAGGTCTCTCCATCCGGGCACAATATAAACCCAATAGTTCACGTTTGAGTTTGTTTTTGTCATTGAACTTTTCTCTCCTTTGGTCCTTCATATCTCACTTGTTTAGCTCTTTGGTTATGATCACTAAAATTACCCTAACGAACAACTTCAAATCAATTGAACCTTTATAAGGTATCTCTATAAACAAAGAAAAATAATGAGTTTAGAAAAAATAGATGGCCAGAGTAACTCTGAAGATCTAGATAGCAGCACGTGAGGGGCATCTTTAGTTCTGCATCATAAAATTGGGATGTTGCCATAGGAAGGAGAGGAAGAGAGAGTGGGTAATCAAAAGCAAAAGATAACCTCTATTTTAAGCTTATTATCATGATTATTAATGTGAATCAAATGAGGCATTTTAACTTGTGATAAGTTGGTTATTTCTTGTATTAAGTAAATTTATAATTTTTAAAATATTGCTTTAATAATGCTTTTGTATTCTTTCAATCATTGGAATATATTGCTATCTTCTTGAATTTTCTAGGCATTCAATAACATTATCTGTAGGTACTGCTTATTTTGTCTCTTCCATATAAAATTCATGTTAATACATATTTTCTTGTCTTATTCCATTATGGAATATAATCTAATATACTGGTAATTGTCACACTTTTAAATTTCTAATTTTAACAGAAATGCCTCTAGTAGTTCATTATTCAACATGATTTTGTGCATGTTTTTATATCAAGTATATAGACAACGTTATGGAGTATAATCCCTAATTATAAACACACACACACACACAAATGCTTTTTACCATATTAATAAATATTATTTCAATCACTAGGCTAGGATTGCTTGTTTCCTTGTTTATTTATTTGTTTATTTATTTTTTGAGATAGTGTTGCTCTGTCGCCAGTCTGGAGTGCAGTGGCGCGATCTCGGCTCACTGCAACCTCCACTTCCTGGGTTGAAGCGATTGTCCTGCCTCAGCCTCCTGAGTAGCTGGGACTACAGGCATGCACCACCATGCCCAGCTAATTTTGTATTTTAGTAGAGACAGGGTTTCACCATGTTGGCCAGGATGGTCTCAATCTCTTGACCTTGTGATCCACCCACCTCAGCCCCCCAAAGTGCTGGGATTATAGATATGAGAATTGTATTTTTAAATTAGAATTGTATATTAATTTTTTTGAAATGCTGTTTGGGATGTATTGAGATCTGGTTGTTTTTATTTTTTAATAAAATAAGATATTATCATCAGATTGCTTTTGTTGAATTATCTACCTGCTCATGAAATAAAACCTTTGTCGTGATTATTATTTCAGTAAGAGCATTGGAATTGTTCATATTTTATTGTTGCATTTGCATAGACAATTATAAGTAAGCTTTATACATAATTTTATTATAGCCATTTTGGTAGTTTTTAGTTTTGGAATTTCATTTCTCTTTGAATATAAACTAAGAATGTGCTTTCTATTCATTATTTTTCTCTATGCCAGGGTTTCTCAATGTTGGCACTTTTGATTATGGGGTTGATAATTTTTTGCTGTAGGGGCTGTCCTATATGTGACAAAATGTTGAGCAGCATATCTAGCCTGTACCTACTACAAGCCATTAGGAACACCTAACCCCACTTCCTGCCCCTTGCCCAGTTGTAACAATCAAAAATGTTTTTCAGACATTGACAGATGTCCTTTGGCAAACAATCACCTCCAGTTGAAATCCACTGGTGTATGTTTTGGAAAAGTTTAATGTTTTTCAAAATTTATCTACAGGAATATTTGAACTTGGTACCTTCTATGGAGTGGCATGGAGTTGTTAGCAAGTTCTATGAATTCTACAACACAAATATTTAGTTAGACCACTTATACCAGATTCTTATTATTTCTGCCTGAACTATTTGATTTTATTGATTAATAAATTGTAACTAAGGGTTTTAAAATGCCACAATTCAAATTTACCTTTGAATATTAAAATATTAACCCAGAGAATTATTTATAGAGGAGAGCCACAAGTTGCTCTCCAAGTTTGCTTTACTTTGTAGATAATCAGGGGATAATCATCAATATTTCAGAAGCTTTAAAACTAGAATTCATAAGTAAAATGCTGAGTGACTAAATCAAGGTTGAAAGGGGTTTATAAAGTGAAAGGAAGAATTTCGGTAAATGTGGTAGGAACATTTGTAAAGTTCATGGTTCAAAAATTCCAAGCATCAGCTGTAGTTTAGTGCTAAAATGAGCAGCACAGAGGTTGATGGTAATTGAAAGGAAAGAACATTTGGAAAACGTGAACCGTGTAAAGGTCTTTTGTGAATATTTTGGGGATGTAACACTATGCTAATATAAAACTAGTTATATAGTATACTTATATTATTGAGTATACCACTGATATATATTATTATTTATAATTAAAACAAATTTTAACTGTTACAGTACAAAGAATCACTTAACTATTTGCATAAAAAAGTAAGTGTGATATATTTAACAGAAGCACCATGCAGATAAGTAGTAATACCTAGGAACTTCATCTGGCCCTGTCTGCTAGACACAGGGTTGACTTTGGGGGATAAGAGTCCTTTGCAGGGGCTGGCACAATGCACCCAAGAGATAGAACAGAAAGAATGGTAAAAGGCAATGTCAGACTAATAGGCAAATCTAGCCATAAGATTCGTTTTGCAATAGACACAAGCTTGCTGTCTAAAGCCAGTAACAGTATCAGTTACTCTGCTAGAGTTTAGGGACCAGGCACATGTACTGATATGGCAAAATATAAAGCAGGAGCTTCTGCATAGGTATTAATAAATAGGCAAAGATCAAATCATCAGAATAAAGATTCAAGTGAGAATAAGGTAAAAGCTGTTATTGGAACATAGCTATGGGTCATTGCAGGGGTGACTTATGTTTAGTCTCACAGTTAGCTAGAGCTCCAAGTATCCCACTAGGATGTAAGGAAATGTTGAGTCTGCAGGTGGTTTTCAAGGAATTCCAGCTGTGTGGCATGCAGGGCTTCAGCCTTGAGAATTTTACTTGACGGTGAATTCACTGTAAGCTTACTTGGGATGTCAAAAAATGTAATGCAATTTTTATTTTTATATAGCAATATAACATCAGAATCAAAGAGGGTGGTCTAAAAGTGGTGTATTGTGCTTAGTTCTGGATATGGAATTTTATGAGACATAGTGACATACAGTTTCAGGACAAATTTAATAGCCTGAGGTGCCAGGTTTGTAATGTAAAGGAGTGAAGTGGACCCAGAATTAAAAAGAGAAAAAGACAGAGAAAGAAAAACAAAGAAAGAACTGCAAGATACTAAATGACAACTGCTGCTTGGCCTTCCTTAGTGTGGAAAAGGCAGTAAGAACTGGTGAAGTGTGTGGTGGACTGGGTACTGCCCTAGTTATGGGGCAACTGCTCCAACAAATATGGGGACTTCGTCCTTGGGACCCTTAAATACTTAACAAAATGTGGTAAACATGTATTCTTGTTTAGTATCTTGTGACTTTTAATCTTGCCAAGTGATTTTTTTTTTTAACTCTTGTGGGCCAAGAGAAATATTTTGCAAGCATGGACCACCAATCTGGAACTATTTCTCAGAGTAGCAGGTAGAAAATGCAAGTCATGACTTTCCCCTCAAGAAGAAATACCACAGGAATGTTTAGCTCAGAGACAGAATGAATGAAGACATGCCTCTCTAGGACATTGAATTCAGTTTTCCAAACTTTAAAGTTTTATAGCTTTAAGTTGATTGATAACAGTACTATTCCTGGAATGTAAATAATTGGACTATTTTGGATATGTACTCCTGATCACTATCTTTTATTTAATTCCAATGTACAAGGACATTTGCTACTTCCAAACATATTTCTTATATTGGTATCATTTAAAAAAAATGTATTATCATTTTTGCTTCGATTTTCTTTGACCATTTAATCATGAGTTTGCAATTTGGTTCGTATTTCAACGACAGCTCACAAATGGGAAGCATCATGAGCCTGTGGTAGAAATTACAGAATTTGAAAGCTGATAGAGAGAGGTTAAAATTATGAGTCCTCCACTTAGTACTTGAGTAAATTGAAAATTTGTGTGTCCCTTAGTTTTCTTGTCTAGAAAAAATATTTTCTGAAATGTTTCTTCAAATCTATGCTTAATTTTGCATCTAGAATACAATGCGCATGTCTACTATGAAGGGTTAAAATATGTAAGTTAATTGATGTAAAATGGCTAGCCCATTTTTGCCTTAGAGTTTGCAGTATATATTTACTAGTAATCCAAATTCAGCTTCAAATAAAACTATATTGCTTCATGGGTAATGCAAGTACCTTATAACAGGATCTTCCCAATTCTTTCATCCCATCCCTTATAATCTTGCTGTCATTAATTTTACTTATCCATAAGCTATAATGGTCAAGTACATTGTTATTATTTTGGACAATATGTCATCTGTTAAATCAATTAAGAATGAGAAAAATAAAAGATTTTGTACTACCTTCACTTACTCCTTCTCTAATTCTCTTCCTTTATATAGCTTTGAGTTTCTCTAATACTTCCTTTATATAGCTTATAAAGCTTTCTCTAATGCTTCCTTTATACAGCTTTGAGTTTCTTGAATGCTCTTCTTTTATATAGCTTTGTGTTTCTATATAATTTCTTTCTCTCTGAAGTAGTTCTCTTAACATTTCTTGCAAAGCAGATCTACCACTGATAAATGCCACCCATTTTTGTTTGTCTGAGAGACTCTTTATTTCTCTTTTACTTTTGAAGTGTAATTTTTCTGGATACAAT
Organism: Pongo abelii; assembly: GCF_028885655.2. Lineage (NCBI taxonomy): Eukaryota > Metazoa > Chordata > Mammalia > Primates > Hominidae > Pongo > Pongo abelii. The sequence goes on from NC_071991.2 coordinate 94,709,549, forward strand.
ATTTTATGTTGATGGTGTTTTTAAAAAATACTTTAAATATTTCTCTCCATGTTCTTTTTCTTTGGATGCTTTCTGAGGTTTCTGAATATAATTGTAATTCTAATCCCTATTCCAAAGTAGGTAAGATAGTATTTTTCCCCTCTGGCTTCTTTAAGATTTTCTCTTTGTCTTTGATTTTCTATAGTTGGAATATGATGCACCTAGGTATAGAATTTTTGATATTTGTTCTGCTTGGTGTTTTCTTAGCTTTCTTGATCTATGGCTTGGTGTCATTAATTTTGGAAAATTCTCAGCCATGATTACATGAAAATTATTTTAACTCTTTTCTCTGGCATTTCCATTATACATATGTTATACCTTTTGTATTTATCTCAGTAATTGGAAATTCTATTCTATCTTTTTCATTTTTTTTTCTCTTTGCATTTCGGTTTTAGAGGTTTCTATTGACATATATTCAAGGTTACTGATTTGCTCTACAGCTGTGTCCAGTCTATTGATGAACCAATCAAAGGGACTCTTCATTTCTAGCATTTTCTTTTGATCCTTTCTTAGAATTGTTATCTCTTTGTTTATGGTACCCGTTATTTTGTATATTGCTTATTTTTCCATTAGAGCTATTAGCATATTAATCATAGGTATTTTAAATTCCCAATGTGATCATTCTAAAACCTTTGCTGTATCTGGTTGTCATTCTGATGCTTGCTTTGCCTAATCAAAGTGTAATTTTTGCCTTTTAGCATGCCTTGTAATTTTTCATTGAAAGCACGACATGATTACATGCCAAAAGGAACTGATATAGAAAGGTTTTACATGTGAAGTTTTATGTTTTTCTGTCTGAGGGTTAGGCCGTGTTCAGCTTTGCTATAGCTTTGGTGTCAGAAAATAACATTTTCTTTAACGTCCATGATTTTGCCTCCCCTGTGATTCTTAGGTTTTCCTAGAGACTACTTAAATAGGGTCTGGAGCTTGTAGTTCTTTTAGCTACATTCCTGTTATATAGTCATGTTATTTATGTGTTGGTAAGGTAGGTGGGGAGGTGTTCTACAAGCCTGTGATAAGGTCTCAGTCTTTTAGTCAGCCTGAGTTGGGCATTTCCCTTCTCTCTGGTTGATTAGGGTCTGGCAAAGCCCCAGTTATTCTCTGATGAAATGGTTTCCTTGGGGCCAGACCTTTTTAAAAATTGACACATAATAGCTATAATAGTTGTATATATTTATGAGGTACATGTGATATTTTGATACATGCATACAATGTGCAACTATCAAATAAGGGTAACTGGGATATCCATCATCTCAAATGTTTATCATTTCTTTGTGTTGGGAACATTCTAAATCTTCTCTTCTAGCTATTTTGACATATACAATACATTATTGTTAACTATAGTTGTCCTACTGTGCTATCGAAGATTAGAACATATTTCTTCTAGCTAATTGTATTTTTGTACCCATTAACCTTCATACTCCTTTACCCCCTACACTAGTGTCTGATAACCACCATTCTACTCTTTACTTTCATGAGATCAATTTTTTTAGTTCCTACATATGAATGAGAAAACATGATATGTATCTTTCTGTGCCTGGCTTATTTCACTTAACATAATGTCCTCCAGTTCAGTCCATGTGGCAATAAATGACATGATTTTATTTTTATAGCTTTTTGATGAGAACAGAGAGCTTGGAGTATGTTCCAAAATAGTTGCTTTTCCCTTCACCCTGCTGGAAACAAGAGGTAATTTTTCTTAAATCTCTAAAGTTAGAACCTGATTGGAGATCTGGAGGTAAAACTCATAAAAATGTAAAGGTCTTTCTAAGACTTTGACACCTCAGAGTTTTTAATTCTCAAGTTAGTTTACATTGTACCTCCAGCAATTCATCATTTCTAGTTTAAAATGTTACTCCTGATATTGATGCCAGTTGCAGGGTTCTGTTCCTGGGCTTCCACTTCAGGTAAGCTGTTATTCTCTGAATCTACTTCTCCATCTTTCCAGTTTTCAAGGGATAGTTTGACTTGTGACCTCAATTGTCTGATTGAGCTAAGAATTGTTGATTTTCAGTTTGTTCAACCTCTTTCATATCTGGATGATAATGATGACTTCCAAGTTCTTTATATGTTGGACTAGAAATCAGAAGTCAAATGACCCATATTAACAATAACTATTGTGTCTTTCTATACATATACATATACATATACATATGCATATACATGTATAAGATTATTATTGCTATTTGTTATTTTAGCCTGTTGTTACTTTAAAGAAAATTCTTGGGATCCATTCCAAGATGGATGAATAGGAACAGCTCCAGTTTGTAGCTCCCAGCATGATCAATGCAGAACATGGGTGATTTCTGCATTTCCAACTGAGGTACCTGGTTCATCTAATTGGGACTGTGGGACAGTGGATACAGCCCACAGAGGGTGAGTCAAAACAGGGCAGGGCGTCCCCTCACCTGTTTCGACCAGGGAGTCGAAACAGTGCAAGGGGTCAGGGGATTTCCCTTTCCTAGCCATGGAAATCTGTCATAGACTGTACCTGGAAAAACAGGACACTTCTGCCCAAATACTGCACTTTTCCCAAGGTATTAGCAACCGGCAGACAAGGAGATCCTCTCCCGTGCCTGCCTCAGCAGGTCCCAGGCCCACAGAGCCTTGCTCACTGCTAGTGTAGCAGTCTGAGATCAAACTGCAAGGTGGCAGTTTGGCTGGGGGAGGGGCAACTGCCATTGCTGAGGCTTAAGTAGGTAAACAAAGCAGCCAGGAAGCTCGAACTGGGCAGAGCCCACCACAGCTCAGCAAGGCCTACTACTTCTGTAGACTCCACCTCTGTGGGCAGGGCATAGCTGAACAAAAGGCAGCAGACAACTTCTGCAGACATAAACGTCCCTGTCTAACAGCTCTGAAGAGAGGAGTGGCGAGCTCTGAGAATGAACAGACCGCCTCTTCAAGTGGGTCCCTGACCCCCATGTAGCCTAACTGGCAGACATCTCCCAGTAGGGGCCTACAAACACCTCATATAGGCAAGTGCCCCTCTGGGACAAAGCTTCAAGAGGAAGGATCAGGCAGCAATATTTGCTGTTCTGCAGCCTCTGCTGGTGATACCCAGGCAAACAGGGTCTGGAGTGAACCTCCAGCAAACTCCAACAGACCTGCAGCTGAGGGACGTGACTGTTAGAAGGAAAACTAACAAACAGAAAGGATTAACTTCAATGTCAACATAAACAAAAAGGACATCTATACCAAAATCCCATCTGTAGGTCACCAACATCAAAGACAAAAGGCAGATAAAACCACAAAGATGGGGAGAAACCAGAGCAAAAATTCTGAAAATTCTAAAAACCAGAGTGCCTCTTCTCCTAGAAAGGATCACAGCTCCTCGCCAGCAATGGAACAAAGCTGCACAGAGAATGACGAGGTGACTGAAGTAGGCTTCAGAAGGTTGGTAATAACAAACTTCTCTGAGCTAAAGGAGCATGTTCTAACCCATCACAAGGAAGCTAAAAACCTTGAAAAAATGTTAAGACGAATGGCTAACTAGAATAAACAGTATAGAGAAGACCTTAAATGACTTGATGGAGCTGAAAACCATGGCACGAGAACTTCGTGACGCAAGCACAAGCTTCAATAGCTAATTCGATCAAGTGGAAGAAAGTGTATCAGTGATTGAAGATCAAGTTAATTAAATAAAGCGAGGAGACAAGTTTAGAGTAAAAAGAAATGAAAAAAGCCTCCAAGAAATATGAACCTATGTGAAAAGACCAAATCGACGTCTGATTGGTGTACCTGAAAGTGATGGGGAGAATGGAACCAAGTTGGAAAACACTCTTCAGGGTATTATCCAGGAGAACTTCCCCAACCTAGCAAGGCAGGCCAGCATTCAAATTCAGGAAATACAGAGAACATCACAAAGATACTCCTCAAGTAGAGCAACCCAAAGACACATAATTGTCAGATTCACCAAAGTTGAAATGAAGGAAAAAATGTTACGGGCAGCCAGAGAGAAAGGTCGGGTTACCCACAAAGGGAAGCCCATCAGACTAACAGCGGATCTCTCTGCAGAAACGCTACAAGCCAAAGAGAGTGGGGGCCAATATTCAACATTCTTAAAGAAAAGAATTTTCAACCCAGAATTTCATATCCAGCCAAACTAAGCTTCATAAGTGAAGGAGAAATAAAATCATTTACAGACAAGGAAATGCTAAGAGATTTTGTCACCACCAGGCCTACCTTACAAGAGCTCCTGAAGGAAGCACTAAACATGGAAAGGAACGACCAGTACCAGACACTGCAAAAACATGCCAAATTGTAAAGATCATCAATGGTAAGAAAAAACTGCATCAATTAATGGGCAAAATAACCAGCTAGCATCATAATGACAGGATTAAATTCACACATAACAATATTAATCTTAAATGTAAATGGGCTAAATGCCCCAATTAAAAGACACAGACTGGCAAATTGGATAAAGAGTCAAGACCCATCAGTGTGCTGTATTCAGAAGACCCATCTCATGTGTAGAGACACACATAGGCTCAAAATAAAAGGATGGAGGAAGATCTACCAAGCAAATGGAAAACAAACAAACAAACAAAAAACCAGGGGTTGCAATCCTAGCCTCTGCTAAAACAGACTTTAAACCAACAAAAATCAAAAGAGACAAAGAAGGCCATTACATAATGGTAAAGGGATCAATTCGACAAGAAGAGCTAACTATCCTAAATATATATGCACCCAATACAGGAGCACCCAGATTCATAAAGCAAGTCATTAGACACCTAAAAAGAGACTTAGACTCCCACACAATAATACTTGGAGATTTTAACACCCCACCGTCAATATTAGACAGATCAATGAGACAGAAATTTAACAAGGATATCCAGCACTTCAACTCACCTCTGCACCAAGCAGACCTAATAGACATCTACAGAACTCTCCATCCCAAATCAACAGAATATACATTCTTTTCAGTATCACATCATACTTACTCTAAAATTGACCGCATAATTGGAAGTAAAGCACTCCTCAGCAAATGTAAAAGAACAGAAATCACAACAGTCTCTCAGATGACAGTGCAATCAAATTAGAACTCAGGACTAAGAAACTCACTCAAAACTTCATAACTACATGGAAATTGAACAACCTGCTCCTGAATGACTACTAGGTAAATAATGAAATGAAGGCAGAAATAAAGATGTTCTTTGAAATCAGTGAGAACAAAGACACGATGTACCAGAATCTCTGGGACACATTTAAAGCAGCGTGTAGAGCAAAATGTATATCACTAAATTCCCACAAGAGAAAGCAGGAAAGATCTAAAATTGACACTCTAACATCACAATTAAAAGAGCTAGAGAAGCAAGAGCAAAGAAACTCAAAAGCTAGCAGAAGGCAAGAAATAACTAAGATCAGAGCAGAAGTGAAGGAGATACAGACACAAAAAAACCCTTCAAAAAATCAATGAATCCAGGAGCTGACAGCAAAATTGATAGACCACTAGCAAGACGAATAAAGAAGAAAAGAGAGAAGAATCAAATAGATGCAACAAAAAATGATAAAGGGAATATCACCACCAATCCCACAGAAATACAAACTACCATCAGAGAATACTATAAACATTTCTATGCAAATAAACTAGAAAATACAGAAGAAATGGATAAACTCCTGGACACATACACCCTCCCAAGACTAAACCAGGAAGAAGTTGAATCTGTGAATAGACCAATAACAAGCCCTGAAATTGAGGCAATAATTAATAGCCTACTAACCAAAAAAAGTCCAGGACCAGACATATTCACAGCCAAATTCTACCATAGGTACAAAGAGGAGCTGGTACCATTCTTTCTGAAACTATTCCAAGCAATAGAAAAATAGGGAATCCTCTGTAACTCATTTTATGAGGCCAGCATCATCCTGATACCAGAGCCTGGCAGAGACACAACAAAAAAAGAGAATTTTAGACCAGTATCCCTGATGAACACTGATGCGAAAATCCTCAATAAAATACTGGCAAACTGAATCCAGCAGCACATCAAAAAGCTTATCCACCACAATCAAGTCGGCTTCATCCCTGGGATGCAAGGCTGGTTCAACATATGCAAATCAATAAACGTAATCCATCACATATACAGAACCAATGACAAAAACCACCTGATTATCTCAATAGATGCAGAAAAGGCCTTCGACAAAATTCAACAGCCCTTCATGCTAAAAACGCTCAATAAACTAGGTATTGATGGAACATAGCTCAAAATAATAAAAGCTATTTATGACAAACCCACAGCCTACATCATACTGAATGGGCAAAAACTGGAAGCATTCCCTTTGAAAACCAGCACAAGACAAGGATGCCCTCTCTCGCCACTTCTGTTCAATCTAGTGTTGGAAATTGTGGCCAGGGCAATCAGGCAAGAGAAAGAAATAAAGGGTATTCAATTAGAAAAAGAGGAAGTCTAATTGTCCCTGTTTGCAGATGACATGATTGTATATTTAGAAAACCCTGTCATCTCGGCCCAATCAATATCTCCTTAAGCTGATAAGCAACTTCAGCAAAGTCTCAGGATACAAAATCAATGTGCAAAAGTCACAGGCATTCCTGTATATTAATAACAGACAAACAGAGAGCCAAACCATGAGTGAACTCCCATTCATAACTGCTACAAAGAGAATAAAATACCTAGGAATCCAACTTACAGGGGTTGTGAAGGACCTCTTCAAAGGAGAACTACAAACCACTGCTCAGCGAAACAAAAGAGGACACAAACAAATGGAAGAACATTCCATGCTCATGGATAGTAAGAATCAATATCGTGAAAATGCCATCCCCATCAAGCTACCAATGACTTTCTTCACAGAAGTGGGAAAAACTACTTTAAAGTTCATATGGAACCAAAAAAAGAACCTGCATTGTCAAGACAATCCTAAGCAAAAAGAAGAAAGCTGGAGGCATCATGCTACCTGACTTCAAACTATACTACAAGGCTACAGTAACCAAAACAGCATGGTACTGGTACCAAAACAGAGATATAGACCAATGGAACAGAACAGAGGCCTCAGAAATAACACCACACATCTACAACCATCTGATCTTTGACAAACCTGACAAAAACAAGAAATAGGGAAAGGATACCCTATTTCATAAATGTTGCTGAGAAAACTGGGTAGCCATATGTAGAAAGCTGAATCTGGATCCCTTCCTTACACCTTATACAAAAATTAATTCAAGATAAATTAAAGACTTAAATGTTAGACCTAAAACCATCAAAAACCTAGAAGAAAACCTAGGCAATACTATTCAGGACACAGGCACGGGCAAGGACATCATGACTAAAACACCAAAAGCAATGGCAACAAAAGCCAAAATTGACAAATGGGATCTAATTAAACTAAAGAGCTTCTGCATGGCAAAAGAAACTACCATCAGAGTGAAGAGGGAACAGGCAACCTACAGAATGGGAGAAAATTTTTGCAATCTACTCATCTGACAAAGGGCTAATATCCAGTATCCACAAAGAACTTAAACCAATTTACAAGGAAAAAAAACCCATCAAAAAGTGGGCAAAGGATATGAACAGACACTTCTCAAAAGAAGACATGTATGCAGCCAACAGACACATGAAAAAATGCTCACTATCACTGGTCATTAGAGAAATGCAAATCAAAACCACAATGAGATACCATCTCATGCCAGTTAGAATGGTGATCATTAAAAAGTCAGGAAACAACAGATGCTGGAGAAGATGTGGAGAAATAGGAGCACTTTTACACTGTTGGTGGGAGTGTAAATTAGTTCAACCATGGTGGAAGACAGTGTGGTGATTCCTCAAGGATCTAGAACCAGAACTACCATTTGACCCAGTGATCCCATTACTGGGTATATACCTAAAGGATTATAAATCATGCTACTATAAAGACACATAGACACATATGTTTATTGTGGCACTATTCACAATAGCAAAGACTTGGAACCAACCCAAATGTCCATCAATGATAGACTGGATTAAGAAAATGTGGCACACATACACCATGGAACACTATGCACCCATAAAAAATGATGAGTTCATGTCCTTTGTAGGGACATGGATGAAGCTGGAAATCATCATTCTGAGAAAACTATCATAAGGACAAAAAACCAAATACCGTATGTTCTCACTCATAGGTGGGAACTGAATGATGAGAACACTTGGACACAGGGAGGGGAACATCACACACTGGGGCCTGTCATGGGGTGGGGGGCTGGGGGAGGAATAGCATTAGGAGAAATGCCTAATGTAAATGACAAGTTAATGGGAGCAGCAAACCAACATGGCACATGTATACATATGTAACAAATCTGCACGTTGTGCATATGTGCCCCAGAACTTAAAAAGTATAATAATAATAAAAAAAAATTCTTGAATTTTGTTTAGCTTTGTAAACGGAAATTTTAGATATGCTTTACAAGTCAAAATTAGATACGCATTTTTTTGCCTTCCAGGTATTAAAGTGTACATTTTGCTATTAAAATAATGAAATGAAAATGCCTGTGCAGGTTGCATGGGATTTCTTGATTTTCACTCTGTAGGAAAATATCTCATTGTTTGAACAATATCATTAGCTCAACTAGTGCGTGCATAAACAATGTATAGTCAGAGGCAGAAACACAGACTAAAAAAGCTACAGTCCTATGATGAAAAACTCCTTTGCCAAATATGAAGATTTTTGTAGTCCAAACACAAGTTTACATTCAGACACATGTCCCCTGTCATACAATTAGAGAAGTACAATAAAATAATTTATACTTTGCTTACATTTTCCATTTATTTTTCATGAGTTAATCTTAGCTCTCTATAAATTGTGACATATTTCTACCTGTCATCTTAGAATTGTGTCTTCCAATTCTTAGGTATAATCCAGTCTACATACTCAGTTCAGAGTAAAAGAAAAAATAAATCCTTAAATCTCACTTGGTGAAAAGTAGCAGGTGCAGCATTCCTCACTAAATCCATTCTTCTGCTAAGGAATTGAAGATTGTCTCAGATCTTATGATACTTCACTGCTGCTTAATCAATAAACATTGACATATGTGTTCTGGCAAAACCAGATCACAGTGTGTTCATTCAATATTGCTATCATATGCCAAAGAATTATGCCTGGATTGATACGTCTACTGAGCTGATACACTAATTTCCGTCTCCATTAAAACACTCTTCTGATTTTGTAAGCATCTATTAAATTTGATAGAAGCCTGACACATTTATGCATTTCATTTGACCTCCTTTCATTCATTGGAATGGTATGAAATTGTTTTCTAGATAATCTATTTTGGTATCCTTCATACTGGTAAGGAGAAACTATGTCCTCTCTTTAAATTCCACACACATCCTAACAAAAATTGTTCTTATTTTGAGGCTGTCAGTTCTGCTTAAAGAATATGGTAGAGAAACAGGCTGTGCTAATCCAATGTACCTTTCTGGTGGAAAGTCTCCTGAGGCATCTGTTCTAAGACCGAGGAAACATTTGAAGGCCTTAAATCTGATCTCTCAGACAGCTGTACTAATAATTTAAGTAACAGGGTTACAGAAAGAGATGGAGGAAATAAAAATCTATAAAGTGTTCATTGACATTTGAAAATAAATTTTATATATTCCATATACAGCCTCATAGCAGCATAATACATAAATTGTGACAAGGTTCCCAGACTCAACAGGAATAGATATAAGCATTGGTAAGCTAATTTCCAAATTTATAAGGGAGCATAAATTATAAATGAAGATTAATTTGTATATTGATGTACATGTATGTATATACTGGTGTGGAAAATAGGTAATTACCCATGTGCATGTTATACACACATACTAAATGTAAACAATTTTATGTATCTGGATTAATAAATGGCCTTGAAAAATAAATATTATATATTCAAAACAAAACAAAACAAAAAAACAGGCCAGATATGGTGGCTCACACCCGTAACCCCACCACTTTGGGAGGTTAAGGTGGGGGAATCAATTGAAGCCAGGAGTTCAAGACCTGGGAAAATAGTCTGGGAAACATAGTAAGACCCTGTCTGTACAAAAAAAAAAAAAAAAAAAAAATAGATGGGTGTCGTGGAATATGCCTGTAGTCTCAGCTACTTGGGAGGTTGAGATGGGACGATGCATGAGCCCAGGAAGTTGAGGCTGCAGTGAGCTCTGATTGCATCGTTGCACTACAGCCTGGGCGATAGAGCAAGACCTTGTTTCTATAAAAACAAACAAACAAACAAAAAAACAAATAATTCAGTACAGTGCATAAATAAGACTGAAAGCTGATTGAGTTTGCAAAATGTAAAAACATCTTAATAGAAAATAAATAATGCAGTTAATTATATAGGAGCCTATACAAATTTGCCTTTTTAGGATCATATAATTGATATAGCAATCAATTACTTCTTTTTTATCTATCCATATAAATGCATTGTGCCATCACAATAGACCATATGGAATGAGATAGTTATTATTTTTGGAGCAAAGAAAATAATAAATTACAGAAAGGATATAGGAACTAGTAGTAGATAGAGAAGAAAACAAAACAAAAAAAACCTTACAATTCATGATGAGAGGAAGGATTCTGAGGTTCCTTTGGAATTTAGTCACTGGACCTCTCCACTTTTTGTTGAAATGGATGATCCATTATTTTTCTACTGGTTTCTTTCAGTTGAGTAATTATTTACACCCGATCATTGCCAGTCAGCTCCCGTGACATGTCAAGAAAGGACTTAAAGACCTGGAAGAGACAATATGTGATTTTCAGATGGCCAAGCTTAGGGTTCTGGAGCATTTGCATAGAGCAGAAGGAATTGCTACCCAGGAGGCCACAACTGACACGATTGTATTTTCATCAAAATTACACCCTGAATGGTGGTTTCCAGGGTTCGGGCATGGGGAAAGTGGTGGATGTTGGTTAAAGAGTACACAACTTTCAATTACGAGATGAATAACTTATGGGCATCTAATGTATGGTGGGCATGGTGACTCTAGTTAACAAGACTGTATTATTTACTTGAAATTTGCTGAGAGTAGATGTTAAGTGTCCTTACTACACATGCATACACACAAAGAAAGTAATTGTGTGGTGATAAACATGTTGAGTAATTTGATTGTGGTGATCATTATACAATATCAAATCATCATATTGAACACCTTGAATATACACCATTTTTATCTGTAAATTATAGATCAGTAAATCTAAAATAAAAAAGATGTTTCTAAGAACGCTTATATATAAACAATTAGCATTGTGAACTACTTCAACTAGCCAAAGATATATATTTTCCTTTTTTTCGATTTGGAATTCTTATTTTAAGATAAAGCTATAATTCCAGTGAGTTATTAATAATTCAGGATGAGGCCTGTTTTAACAGAAAAAAAGTTCTCCAAGTACCAGAATCAAGATGATATTTAATTTAATAACAAAAACGAGTTTCCACAAAAGAGTTACATTTAAAATAGCAGATATTATAGGTATTCCATAATGCCAAAATACCAGCAAAACGATCCTTTGCAGCTTGTAGCCAACAATCTTATCCTCTTTTTGAAGTAGATATTTTATTTGCAAACATATCTGTCAGAATATTGCCAAACATCAATGCAAATAAGAAAAATAAAATTAGTATTAATTGAATGCCTACATTACCTCGTTAATCCAAATAACAACTCTACATGGTTAGTATTATTACTATTTCATTTACGGCAGTGGTACCTACAGAAGTGACAGAAATGGCATCTATTGTAGGTAGATTCTAAAGCCTGCACCATACAGTTGCAAGTTTTATTTTCATTGCCGCAGTTGAGAAATACTACACAAGAGATAGAAGATTTTAGGACATGTACTTTTTTTTTCCATACAAATACCAAAAAAGAAAAAAAAATAAAAAAATAAAATAAAAAGAAGAGGGAACACACAAAGAAGGTTTTAAAATAATCTTTTTATTGTTTTAGGGAGTACAGATCAACCCAATATGTCCAATAAATTCTTTTAAATAGGCTGTTCTATAGCCACAGACATAGGTCACTTTATCAGACAATTACCTGACTGTCCAACAAAACCACCTTCTTAAACATTCCAATATGTTGTTAAGAAAAAGATATGAAGTGTGATGTAAAGTATTAAAATACTTAAAAGCATGCCTGCACTTCTTTGGTGAATGGATGTGCCATTAATGAAGGTATATAAACTTCAGAAAATAAGAGCAGAGTGTGTGAGGAGAGAGATTTACTTCAAGTGAAATTCTCTGCCCTCAAAGGGTTAAATGTTAACAAAGTTAAAAAGCAGAAATCAGGCTCCTATTAGTCTTGAACACTAATCTTGTTGACGGCTGAAGTGTTTCCTTATTTTATCCATATTTATTATATTGAAGGTGGGTTATATGGTGGTGACTAATGACCAAACATCTGGACCTAGTGACCCTTAAAATCCTCCAGCCATTGCTGTTCACAATTAAGTACCACATGAACTAAAATGATATTTTGGCTTGACCAGGACAAATTAGTGTGGCAAAAGCTAAAGAAAGAGCCTTGTCTTTAGTTTTACGGAAATCATAGCCTCTAAACATTTTAAAATTAAAAGCTCTTTCTTTTTATGACTGGAAGGTATCATTGTCATCATGGAGCTAAGAAAAGTAAAATGAATATTTTCAGAAGAAAGTGAGTATTCTGGTGGATTGATCATTGAGGATACTGAGAACATTTGTTACAGAAGTTTTACCTCCCAGAATTTTGATTGAGCTGTGGAAAATGAGATTATTTCAGGTTAAATAATTGGCAAACCTCATTTCCAGAGTAATTAATTCTATCTGCAGACAGATAACTAAAGGAAAGAGAAGGCAAATGTCATCATCACCATGAGAATCATTCGTTAAAGATGAATGATTTTGTCTTCTTGAAGGTAGAAAGGCAGCAGAGGCAACATAAAATAATAATAATGGTCAACAAAAATAAATATAGAATTTTCCATCAGAATCACAAAAGAGAAAATAAATTACACAAGAATCTCTGTAGCTGTACAAGTACCTAAGGGAAAGCCCACAAAGAAAGCTATGTTTGAGCTCTACATAATCTGTCTATTTTTCTCTCCTTTGGCTAGAGAGCAGGTGGAATGATGCTGGAAAGATTGGGAATGGTGTGGAACTCAGCTTCTCTGCATGAATCCATGGGAAATGAAACCTTAATGATTTAACTTTGATATTAAATTCAAATGTTATCTCCTATTGGATTATGAAAGACTTCTAATTTGATGGAGTAAAGCCTTTAATTTTAAAAGATCAGAGACCAATCCACCAATCATGTTAATATGCAGCATCTACTGACGAACCCATGGCTCTGATCTAACATGAGATTACAAAGTTACACATAGAACACAAGCCAGCAATAATCACCCTTAAACTTCATAATGTTCTGATGTGAACACAAGCAGGTCTCAGATAAGGAAGTAAGATAATTATAGGAAATTTATATGAACTATATTCAGGGGATAATATCCAGATATAACTGCCCACATTAATTATCAGAAAGATGAAAATAATAACCCCCTGAGCCCCATAAAAAATGCTACTCCAATTTTAAGAACATATAATATAGTATTGGAAAAAAAGTCTTATAGGATTTATACAAAATATTTTTTAAAATTATATCAAAAATACTTGCACATCTCGAAGAAGTACAAAAAACATGAAAACATGAAGTCAATGAAACAAACAAAAAGTAAGACAGGTAAACAAACAAAAAATAAGTCTAATTTATACTTTTTTTTGTTTCATTATCTCATGAAACAAAAGAGTGATATAAATTATAGACTGTGGAAAAAAATAAACAAATGAGCACCAAAACTATATCATTATAGAATAAACAAATAAGTGGCTGGCTATTAGGAAAAAAATAAAATATCTTAAAAACTAAAAACTACAGAAAAGACAATTTCTTTAAAGTAGTCATGGAAAAAATGGTATATATTAGGTATAGAACTCAACATGGAAACATTCAACTCGTGGAAAACTAATGTTCTTGAATTAGAGAAATGAATTAATTATTATGCAGCAAATAATAATGTATATTGAACAAGAATTACAGATTCTCATGAGTGTAACTAAAAAAAATCTGTAGAAGCAGGAGGCTAACTTTATTGCGGCACTATTCACAATAGCAAAGACTTGGAACAAACCCAAATGTCCAACAATGATAGACTGGATTAAGAAAATGTGGCATATATACACCATGGAATACTATGCAGCCATGAAAAATGATGAGTTCATGTCCTTTGTAGGGACATGGATGAAATTGGAAATCATCATTCTCAGTAAAGTATCGCAAGGAAAAAAAAACAAACACCGCATGTTCTCACTCATAGATGGGAATTGAACAATGAGAACACATGGACACAGGAAGGGGAACATCGCACTCTGGGGACTGTTGTTGGGTGTGGGGAGGGGGGAGGGATAGCATTAGGAGATATACCTAATGCTAAATGACGAGTTAATGGGTGCAGCACACCAGCATGGCACATGTATACATATGTAACTAACCTGCACGTTGTGCACATGTACCCTAAAACTTAAAGTATAATAATAATTAAAAAAAGAAAGAAAAAAAAAAAGAAGCAGGAGGCTAACTGAAGAAATCTAATATCTTGAGAATAAGCAAGTAGATAAAAGGATGTAGATGTATATAGTTATTAGTAAGATTAATCCAAATATATAAAATGAATAAATATATCACTATAGTAACACTTCCTCTCAAGGTATTTTGAGCATGTTTTACAAATAGTATTTTTAGATAACATAGTCCAAAATATAGTATAGAACAAATAACACCAATGAAATAAAAAAATTATCCAGTTACTATATATATGTATATACACATACACATGCACAATGCACATATATATATGCTTGTATATGCTTATGTATGGAAATATATTTAATACTCAAAATAGAAAATATTTTAGAGGAAGCCCCTACGTATCTCATATATATATATAAATATATATATATGAGATATGATATGATATATATGATATATGGGATAGAGCCAAACTTGAGCTTATATACAACTTCATAGCATTATACTTTCATGCAACTTAAGCTGATACAGAATAAATGTGAAAAATTAAACATCTAATAAAAGAAGATAGAAATAGACCAAGAAAAAATCTAAAGAAAGAAGATTGATAGGCACAAATAGAGTTAAAGGCATAAATAGGTGAACCAAATATAAAAACATAACATTGATAAATAATGCAGAGCCAAATTTTAGATAAAATATTTTACAATACATAAATTACATGAGAAAACAGAATTACACAATTATAAAGACAAAAAGCTAAAGGGTACAGACACAAAAGTAATCAAATAATTTTTAGTGTGTATTTACAGAAGTACAGGAAAATAATTACAAAGCCCTAGAAGAAATGGAAGTTAACAATGAAAACCAAAATAACTAAATAACCAACAAACTCAAATAACAAAAAATTTGACCCAACAAGAGAGACTAACATGGAACAAAACATTGATTTAATATCCTTCTCAAAGTGCCAGGCTGAGATGATTTCCTGGTAACTTTTCTTTTTCAGTCTTTGAAGAAACAGACAGTGCTGATATTATTTCATGTGTTCTATAACATGGAACTAAGTAGGTCAGCATAACTCTAACCACAAATCCATACACCAAGTACATTTAAAAATAATTTAAAGAAAATTTATGGATGATAGTGTCATATGATTTCTTATGTTATCTAATATTAGTTTTCAAATAATAAAATGACTTCTAAAGTATCCCTCAGAGTCATCTATCCTAGCTCTTGACTTTAAGGTACAGCAATAATTCAGAAACTCGGTTTTTCACGACCCTGCCATTTCTTTCCAACACAAGCTAACTCGAATTTGTATACCATCAAAAGAAAAATGAGTTCCAAATGTATATATACTCCCTTCTTCTAGCAGTTTGCATTTGGAAATGATACACACATATATATCACCTTATATGAATATGTGAACTGATGATTACTGTATCAAATTCAAATGTCATTAAGTCAAATCAACAAATGTATGTTCAATATTCCTTCATCCCTATCTGAGTAGTTTACAATCCATAGGAAACTACTTAGAGAATGTTCAAAAACAGTGGATCTTCAGAGCGATTATTTTTACAGCTATAAGTAACATAAATCGAGATAAGAAGAATATCAAATTGTAAACACAGGTCAATATCTTCATTAAGAGGAAATGTTGAACTTTCAAAATTTTAAAAAACATGTCTTAATGTAACTATTTGATCAGGTAGTGTATTACACATGCAGAACTACACTGTGGTAAGAGAAACAAAAATTGTCCATGGGAAATAATTTTAAATTTCTGAAATGCAGTTACATTTTCTCAGTAAATGAGTTAAGCAGACACCATTTGTTGATAAGCATCATGTGGGAGAGTGGAGGGTTTGCCACAGTCTGAAAGTAAATCAATCATAGGTTTGAAAATAAAATCCACATGTGCAGACTTGCAGAGCTGCTTGAGCCACCGGCCAACACTCTCTCATCACACTATATTAACTCTGTTCCTGTCCAGGGGAAGATTGTTAATGGTGAGTCTGATTAGACTATGAAACCTGATCTCAAGAGAACAGACAGAGACGCCATCTCATGTGCCATTTAAAATAACTTTAGGACCTGGAGGATATCATTTGGTGTTAAGAAGTAAATAAAGGGCTTGGTTATCCTGAGATATTTCCTAAATCCATTCAACCTGAGTAAGCCATCTAAAGGATTTTTCAAGGGATTGTGATCCACTGTGACCAGCACAGTGCAGTACAATAACTTGGAAATAATTAATCAGTTTTCTCATTGGGCATTTCTGTTTGATTGTTTGTTTGTTTGTTTTGGAACAAGGGCACCAAATTGCTGGTATACTGGGACTACAACAAGAAATTTACCTTTTTTCTATATTCCTCCATGTATTTATTTTATTCATTCATATTCATTCTTTAATCAGTAACCCAAAAGAGTACCCAATTTGTTCCAAGTTCTGTCATAGACTAGAAGAGGCAATTTAGACCAAATAGTATAGTTACAGCAACAGACATGAGGTATTACTGCAGGCTTTTCTGCTTGCAAATGATGAAAATTCAATCTAAACTAGTTCAATCAGAATAATGTTCATTAGCAAGAACATCTAAATATCTGGGGGTACAAATGGCTTCAGCCACAGCCAGATCCAGGAACTCAAATAGTTTTAGGACACACTCTCTACCTCTTTACTTCTTGGTTGCTTTTTACTCTAATGACTTCACTCTCAGGCTTGCCACCAACAAATGGCGGCATATACGACCGTCGATTTTACACGATGCTTAGCAATTAAGATTTCAGAAAAGAGACCTTTTATTTTCAAGCATTCATATCAATTTCAAAATGAAATCTGGTTTTTACCACTTAGATCATTTTTATGTGAGTTTTATGATTGGCTTTGGTCTGGGTCATGTGTCTATCCTGCAAACAGCGAGGTGAAGTCAGTTCCACCTGAACTACAGAGATGAAAATGGGAAGAAGTAATTTTCCAAAAAGTAGCTAGGAAAATAAAATATAATGTCTGTTATGGATATTTAAAGGTATATTTATATAACATAGGTATTACAGAAATATAGATGAGCTTATTCAGAGCACAAAGGAAGTGGTGTCCAATATTCTAAAGGGGTGGGAAGGGAAAGAAGGCTTAAGACAGTAAGTAAATCCTGGCCTACATTTTAAAATATAAAGTAGATGTTTAATTGTTTGTTTGTTTGTTTTCCTTGAGATGGAGTTTTGCACTTGTTTCCCAGGCTGGAGTGCAGTTCTTGTCACCCAGGCTGGAGTGCAGTGGCATGATCTTGGCTCAGTGAAACCTCCACCTCCTGGGTTCTAGCAATTCTCCTGCCTCAGCCTCCCGAGTAGCTAGGACTACAGGCACACACCACCATGCCCAGCTAATTTTTGTATTTTCAGTGGAGATGGGGGTTTAACCATGTTGGTCAACTGGTCTCAAATTCCTGATCTCAGGTAATCTGCCTGCCTTGGCCTCCCAAAGTGCTGGGATTACACCTGTGAGACACTGCACCCAGCTAATTTTTGGACCAAAGAAGTAAGACATGAGAGCAAGTAAAGAGACCTTTAGTAAAATTATAGAGACATCAAACAGCCTGGGAGTTAAAATTTTTTTATGAACTCATCAAGTGGCAAAGCTTTAATTAACAGGCAGATAAACCATTACCTAACTGTGTCTGAATTATGGTAGTTATTCAATAAAAGTTTGTTGTGTGAATAAAAGTGGAGCAATTTTCAAATCAAATTGGGAAGAAAAATCAAGTGTGAAATTAGGGAGGAGATAGAATAAACATTTTTCCCCCCTTTGGGCATTTAACAGGTACCACTGATAATTTTTGCAAAATTAAGGTGAGGATTGGACAGAATTTGAAGTTTATGATACTACTTTCATTATTGGACTAGTTGTTAGAAAAAAAATGTAGATAATGTAAGCTAAACTCTTAGCTTTATCTTTAATATTTGGCAAGATATTTAAGTATAGTTTGCTACTTGAAAGAAGACAATCATTTTAGATGACAAAGTATACATGCATGCATATGTTCGTTGCAGTACTAGTCACAATAGCAAAGACATGGAATCAACCTAAATGTCCATCAGTGACAGACTAGATAAAGAGAATGAACACCTGGGTGGCGAAATCATCTGTACAACAAACTCCCATGACCCAAGTTTACCTATATAACAAACCTGCACATGTACCCCTGAACTTAAAAGTTAAAAAAAAATGATACTAGTGAAATCTAGATATTGTTGAATGATACCAAACATTTATTTCCTTTTCCTACTGATGTTTAGCTCAATTCGAATTGTTAATGTTGATAATTGTTAATGTTTGGCTCGATTAGAATCCCTTTCCAGTGTTCTGAAATCTTCTGACCCTGGTCTCTTATTGTCTTCTTTCTTCTTCTCATGATGTTCTTAGCTTTTCCAATTATCTGCCAAGTCTCCTAGTTGTGGCTTGGTCCTTAGGGGAGCTTGTCATGCAGTAATGAAAACTCTAGGCAATGTTCCTTGCAGACAGGTAGGCCTGCCCTACTTTTCATTGCTGGAAGAAATTTTAAATATTTTTCCAGTTGGAACATCACAACATCTCAATAGAGTTTGCCAGTATCGTCGTCCTCATAACAAACACATTTTACCCTAATTATACGTTCCACCATGAATGAGGAAGGGAAGAAAAATGAGGAAGGGGAGATCCTGACCTTCTGCATTTCAAGATTAAGAAATTTACTTTTTTTGTTGTTGCTGTTGTTTTTGTTTTGAGACGGAGTCTCGTGATCCACCTGGCTCAGCCTCCCAAAGTGCTGGGATTACAGGCGTGAGACACCGAGTCCGGCCAGAAATTTACATTTTTAAAAAACTCTCTATTGTCTGTGGTGAGTTACGAGCACAGTTTCTTCAATATTTATTAGTCATTTTCTCTTTATCATACGTGTGTATTTTCCTAATAAAAATTAACATGTGGCTAGGTGTGATGGCTCATGCTTGTGATCCCAGCACTTTGGGAGGCTGAGGCGGATGGATCACTTGAGCCCAGAGACTTTGAGACCAGCCTGGGCAGCATGGCGAAACCCCATCTCTATAAAAAAAACAAAAATTAGCCATGCTTGGTGGCATGTGCCTGTAGTTCCACCTACTTGGGAGGCAGAGGCATGAGGATCGCTTGAACTTGGGAAGTCAAGGCTGCCTTGAGCTGAGATCACACCTTTGCAATCTGGTCTGGGTGACAGATAGAGTGAAATCCTGTCTCAAAACAAAACAAAACAAAAAAACGTATTCGTCTCCATTTTTAAAATAACAGCTCTCTCTTGATATTTAGGCACTTTCAATATTCTATTAAAATTAATCTTTGCTTTTTAACATAACTGAAATATGTTCTTATTGTGCCTATGAGTAGAATGAGGGAATGGATATAAAGAAATTAACAAAATTTCTGAAACATCTGGACCAGGCAAACCCACCGTTAGACAACCAAGTATCTCAATTCTCTAGGCAGGTGATACATGAAGAAGAAGAGGAACAGTGAGAGGCTATGCAAGTGTTTGGAATTAACAGTGTCCTTTGACATTGAAGTGTAAAAACCAATGTACAAGGCAATATGCCTAGTGATTATGACATTGAAGCTTAAATTAACCCAAAATACGTCTGATTTCCAGTTTTACTGTTTGTTTTTTTTAGTACTATTGTCTGAAAAATCTGCCGATCAGGAAGCAGAATAGATCACAGGATGCAGCAAAATTAAGTGAAGGTAACAATGTGTGTAACAAAAGAAGGTGTTGGTTAGAAAGAAGTTATTCAGCCATAGATATTTCCAGAAAGAGCTTCACTGGCAGTGCTCATTCACATAGGTCCAGGCGGCAGGAGATAAGAATATGAACTGTTTAGTCAGAGGGCTGGCGTATCTCTAAAGTGCAGATGGCATATTTGATTGTCCTAGAGTGATGTTGGCACAATGGATAAGCTTTCAGTCAGTCCCCAATTCAAAACTGATGTCAATGGTTTGTTTGAGGTGCTTTTAAAATACAATTCCTAGGCCCCACTCAGAATCTACAGGGTGTGGCTAGATAATCTATTTTTAGTACACTCCTTGGTGATCCAGATGTGTATACTTGTTCAGATGATATATGGAATTCTTCCCATGCTGATTTTGTGCTTATCACTTCGAGTTATGATTTGCAACCCCATGCCAGCCCACAACAGAAAGAAAATGAGCTGGTCCCATGGGGCAATGTTTTCAGTCTCAAATGCAACTGCATTTTTGTTGTAAATTGATCATTGCCATTATGGCTAACTTAGTGTTTACTTTGAGCTAGATGCATCTATTTCTATAGACCACTTATGGTGTGTTGACCAAATACATTTCTGTACTTCTCAATTATGAACTCCCCAAAAGACCTGTCAAATTGTGATGCCTCTTAGAAGTCACATAGCTAACCGAACCCAGTCTCACCTTAGCTGTTTTCATTTCACAATGGCTTCATGTCCTATATGTGTGTGTGGGTGTGTATGTGTAGTACATTTATTAATTTATTTATCTATTTATTTATTTAGATGGAGTCTGGCTCTGTCTCCCAGGCTGCAGTGCAATGGCATGATTTCGAATCACTGCAACCTCCACCTCCCAGGTTCAAGCGATTCTCCCGCCTCGGCCTCCGGAGTAGCTGCGACTATAGGCATGCACCATGCCCGGCTAATTTTTGTATTTTTAGTAGAGGTGGGGTTTCACCACGTTGGCCAGGCTGGTCTTGAACTCCTGACCCCAGGTGATCCACCTGCCTCTGCCTCCCTAAGTGCTAGGATTACAGGTGTCAGCCACCATGCCTGGCCTCTGTAGTACTTTCAGTTGGTGTTAGTATTTACTGGATTTTAGAGACACAGGGTAAACCCAATCATTCAGTGACTGATTTCTTTTATAAAATATTGTGAGGAAATTTCAGAAATGCAGGCTCTTGGATGAATATTACAGAATTTGCTGCTACTTTGTGCCTAAAATAGTCTTTGTTAAGTGGCTTGCAGATGGCTAAGTGGAACTTTATTCCAGATGGTTAGCTTCACTGCCTCGGGTCTTGGTGATCTGGTCAGAGCTTCCAGAAATGCATACCCTTACTTATGATAAAAGAGGAATTCTCCATCTCACTCTTTTATTTTTTTCCCAACAAAAGACTCAAGACCATTAAATAATACTTAAAAATAATCCTGCTGTATCAGCAAGCAGTCCACATGTGAGCACAAGACTCTGGGTGGATCACATGATCTGTATAGACTGGTGGGGTAAGGTCAGCATCTTAAACCACTGCGGGCATGCCTCCTAGCATATCTCCCCTTCTGAATCTCTGAGAAACAGGATTAATCTAAGGACAGTATCACTTGCTTCTCTTTTCATCTGCAAAGTGTCATTGCTCTGGTCTTAGTTAAAACCGGACTCTTTTCAGCATGGCAAAACTAACTTTAGAAAGTATGAAAATGTAAAGATTATGCCATTGTAAATATATTTTTGTCATAAACCCTTTCTAAGTTCCCTAAACGAACTTCAGTATTTCTGGTATGATGACATATGAAGCTACACTTCCCCCACCCAATGCTCATTTCTGAGGGAGTCAAGTCTCAGTCTTTTATTATCTCATTCTGGGTCTAGATGAAGCCGTTTTTAAACAGTCTAAGAAGGTCTTTCTCATGAGCACATAAGGTACCTTCCGGCAGGCTGCCAGTAACCCCAAAGCAGCGTAGCAAAGAGGCATTCAAGCTGGGTCTCTATAATTTTTCTCTTTACAACTTTCTCTAATGTTCAGTTTAATATGTTTTGGAAAATGTCCCAAACAGAATGACTTTCCCTCGGATCTGTGTTCTCTTCTAAGTGAGACCTGAGTGGAGGTTGTTATAAACCAGCTGATAGGAAGCTGAAATGATGCCTCTGGTCCACTTGGCAATCAAGTGCAGAGAGTAAACCTTGTCTCTGTCTCACTGTCCTGAGGGTCTGCAGTTTGATGAAGTAAGGTACAGGAGGACCAAAGAGAAAAATAATTTAACTCTATTGCTTTTTATGTTAATGTGCACCTTGTTGTATTTATAAACTATGATTTCATTAGAAGAAAATACAAAGAGGATTTTTCTGAGCAGTGCTATAGCATCTCTCAGCACTTAGAAGGAAAGGGTCAGGGCAGGCGGTGGGGGTGCGGGTGGCTGTGTACCTGTGTGTTTTCATGCACGCATGCTCGTGCCCTCAACCACCAGTTTCCAGGGCAGTGCCAAGCCTCATCTGGGTGCTTAACACTATCTCACTAGGTCATGTGTTGTCTTCCCATGAGCTGCCTCCTTGCTCCTAACAATCCTATTTCACAGAAAGAAGCAAAGGGAAACTAAGTGATGCTCTACAAATTCGGATGACATTTGACTAACTCTTCCTTAGTCTGGTGTTTATATACTTTTAATTTTACCTCTGAACATGGCTAAGACTAAGCCTCTGAAATTAATCAATATTTTAGAAAGAGAGTTCTATATGCAAAATTCTGGAACAGAAGAAATTGAATCTTTTCCCTTCAAGCTCATTGGTAGCCAGAGAATATAGTAGGATGCTTGTGAACAATTGGTACAATATATTTTATGATAGAAATCATAACACAAACATGACTTTGTTTCTCTAAAGATGTGAATGAATAGACAAAAATGATATTACTAACTTCCAGAGGAATAAACATGTAACTATATATCTTGTTTATTGAATATAGAAATGTCTGTATAAAGATTATAGATATAAAAAAATTGAGCCGGGCGCTGTGGCTCACACCTATAATCCCAGCACTTTGGGAGGCCGAAGCGGGCAGATCATGAGGTCAGGAGTGTGAGACCGGCCTGGCCAGCATGGTGAAACCCCGTCTCTACTAAAAATACAAAAAAGATTAGCCAGGCATGGTGGTGTGCACCTGTAATCCCAGCTACTTGGGAGGCTGAGGCAGGAGAATTGCTTGAACATGGGAGGCGGAGGTTGCAGTGAGCTGAGATCATGCCACTGCACTCTAGTCTGGGTGACAGAGTGAGACTCCATCTCAAAAAAAAATAATAAAATTTTTATTATTTTATAATAATATAAAATATAATAAGGTAAAATTTCTTAAAATGGAAAATACACATATATTAATATTATGTTGCTTCATTACTAAAATGTTTATTTAAATTTTAATTGAATAAAAATGCAATTTATAATTCACCTGTGCATAAAATGAATATAGTACCCAAATCTATTAAGATATAGTGAGAGAACCGAAAATATGTAACATGTAAAATGCAAATTTTTAAAGTGACTGGTATTGAACTACTTTATGTTATAAATTTAAAAATGTAAATGTCAGTTTTTCCTTAATCTTTCAATTTTACATTTTTATTTTAAAAGGCTTTTTTTAACTTTTATTTTAAGTTCAGGTATACAAGTACAGGTTTGTTACATAAGTAAATATGTATCATGGGGGTTTGTTGTACAGATTACTTCATCATCCAGGTATTAAGCCTTCTCCCTCCTCCTACCTTCCACCCTCTGAAAGGCCCCACTGTGTGTGGGTCCCCTCTATGTGTCCGTGTGTTCTCATCATTTAGCTCCCACTTATAAGTAAGAACATGCGGTATTTGGGTTTCTGTTTCTGTGTTAGTTTGCTAAGGATAATTGTCTCTAGCTTCCTGCAAATGACATGATCTTGTTCTTTTTTATGGCTGCATAGTATTCCATGTTGTATATGTACCACATTTTCTTTATCCAGTCTAGCATTGATGAACTAAATATCTATTTTTAATCTTCATTTTTATTTTATTTTTTAGAGACAGGGTCTTGCTATGGTCTTAAATGTCTAGGCTAAAGCAATCCTTTACCATGCATCCCAAATAGCTGGTACTATAGGCATATACCACTGTATCCAGCTCATGATTTTAATAATCAACAAAATGCTAAATTTATTTAAAATATGTACAATATATAAATTTATTTAAAATATGTACAATTTATATAAAATATGTATTTGCGACAGTATTACATCAATCTAGTTGTTTTTTCTTATACCCACAGAAGCAGGCACCTGGGTATTTCCCTATGCATCTGTTTCTCTGATGCTGTCCTAGCAATGGAACTAAAATGCTACTTAAATACACAGCAGGTGGCAAAAACAAAAGGTCTACCTTTAGCAAGTGGACAGTGGATCAGGGACAGTAGTGACTTTACTGCCTTATTGTGCAAGAACATGGCAACATCTGTCCACTCATTTGAAGACATAAACATCTATTTAATCTATTTTTATCCAGCTGTATTATGGCTTAAAGTCCCTTTTTCTCTTCTCGAAAACATTTTTAGGCCCGGTGTGGTGGCTCATACCTGTAATCCCGGCACTTTGGGAGGTCAAGGCGAGTGGATCATTTGAGGTCAGGAGTTTGAGGTCAGCCTGAACAATATGGTGAAACCCCATCTCTACTGAAAATACACATATTAGCTGGGTGGTAGTGGTGCACACCTGTAATCTCAGCTACTCAGGAGGCTGAGGCAGGAGAATTGCTTGAGCTTGGGGGGCAGAGGTTGCAGTGAGCCAAGATTGTACCACTGCACTCATCTGGGTGACCAAGTGAGACTCTGTCTCCAAAATAAATAAATATATAAATAAATAAACATTTTATAAAATCTTTATAAAATCAGGAGTTTCTGAATTAAATAACATTTAATTCATAAAGTGGTTTAATTTCCCAATTTCATCCCATCTATAATAGATTTTATCCCACCTATTATCCCATATTCCCAAGTCACCTCACATCCCAAAACATTTGTGATTCTTATTATAATTTTTTTTTCAGATGGAGTCTTGCTCTGTCACCTAGGCTGGAGTGAGGCACAATCTCGACTCAGTGCAACCTCTGCCTCTCAGGTTCAAGCGATTCTCCTGCCTCAGCCTCCCAAGTAGCTGGGATTAAAGGCACCCGGCCAATTTTTGTATTTTTTTTAGTAGAGATAGGGTTTCATCATGTTGGCCAGGCTGGTCTCAAACTCCTGACCTCAAGTAATCCACCCACCTCTGCCTCCCAAAGTGCTGGGTTTATAGGCATGAGCCACTGTGCCTGACCTAATTCTCTCATTAAAAAGGAAAAGAAGGTAGAATTTAAAAGCTATCATCTAATAATAATAGTTATCAAATATATTACCTAATTTAAAGATCAGAAGAGCCCAGTAAGATAAATATTATCCCCAGTTTACACTGAGGCAACTGAATTTCAGAGATGGCATACACTTTAAAAAGAACAAAATAAATCTGATTTGCCCAAGGCCATTGTGGTAGAGTTGGAACAAGAATATATATATCAACATATATATATATATATATTATCTTCACATGAGCTGTGAATATATATATTTCCTTTTCATTCAATGCTTTCTTCCACACAGAATTATAGAGCAGATTTTTAATATTTAATTTTAAAAATTAAGGAAACAGAAAATATCAATGACTGGGTCTAGTCTAAAGATTTAAAAAATTATAAGCACATTGTGACTAGAACAATGTAAAATATAATTCCCAAGGTTTAAGTGCTGAAAATTTTTGAAAATGCATCATATGTAGTGAAAGAAGAAGAAATGAACAACAAAATCTCTACATTTTCAGTGAGATCAATTTCTTTCAGAGCCGTGGCCTGTGAAGTCCAGGAAGATCACACAACAGTGTGAGGGGCAGAAAACCATCTCTCTTGCTCCTGTTTCTCTTTGTTCCACTGATTGATTGATTGTTTGATTGATACAGGGTCTCCCTGTGTTCCACTTCTTTGTGTCCTGCTAGACCATAATAGATGATGATAAAAAAGAACCGTCCCCATCTCTGGACTGGCAGCACTGCCTTCAATACCCTGGACCTGAAGTTTGTGCAAAGCAAGAACTTTAGGTAGAGGTTAGAGGAGACACAGCAGAACTCTATTATCAGCTGTTAGGGACTCAGAAATAGGAGTGAAGTGCTAAAGTGATGAAGAATGACTCTAGGACACTCCTTGAGGATTGAAAAGGACTTGTTCTCTTTTTCTCCCATGATTTATTAACTCCTTTTTCTTTTTTGAGACAGAATCTTGCTCTGTCACCCATTCTGGCGTGCAGTGGTACAATCATAGCTCACTGCAACTTCAGACTCCTGAACTCAAGGTATCCTCCTGCCTCAGCCTTCTGAGTAGCTGGGACTAGAGGTGTGTGCCACTCCACTTGGCTAATTTGTTTTGTTTTGTTCTTCATCTTTTGTAGAGATGGGGGCCTCCTTTTGCTGCCCAGGTTGTTATTAACTTCTTAACTTTCCTCTCTGCTTCTTCCTTCTCTTCCTTTCATTCTACGTCCTCTCTATTGCAGCGGGAGACTTGGTGGGTACTTGGTTGCTAATAGCCTAATGGGATCTGGGTAGCAGTGTACCCTCTTCTCAGTCATTTCCCTTCCTCACATGTCCCTGTCTCTGTGTTCCACTGCTCCCCATGGGCTTCCAGGGTGACAGAATTGGGAGGAAATGGTGGTGAGTTGCAGTAGACATGTTAGATTTCAGTAGGATAAAATAGAGGGTAAGATAAGTAAAAACTCTACGGAGGCCTCATAGCTGGCTAGTCGAGGTAGTTAGCAATAAGTAACAAATGTAAATGTGCATACTAGTTAGAAACTGCAATGTTTTATATTAAATATATTTTTCTATATATTGCATGTATATCTTTATATCATAAGAGATAATACAAAATGCAAACATAGAAACATTTTTTACTTACTGATTGATTCACTAACCAAGCATTTTTAAAAATATAAGTATAATGCACATTTAGGATAAAAAGTTTAGATACTTTTTTTGAGTTGGGAAATGCCATGGTTATTATTTCCAGCTTACGGATGAGGAGACTGAAGGGCACTCATCTGGGATTACTTAGATGTTAAGTTTAAATAAATGACATTTCTGAATATAGCATTTTATTTTACTTATATCAAAATTGAAATTATCTTAGGTCTCCCAGTTTCCTGTTTATTTATTCCTATGACATTCATCCATGAATTATATATATGTGTATATATACACACATACATGTATATAATTATATTATATTTACACATAATATAGTTACACATACATAATATATGGCTTGGATCTTTGAGCATTTCTCCTGAGTCCAGTTGCTTGTAGGGTGCTACCACTGAACTTTCTTTCCACCACATTCAATTTATCAAGTTTTAAGTGCATCGTGTCTCTCACAGGTGCTATTATTCTTCTAGTCATCTGGATGAGACTAGAAAATTTGGAGCCATCTTTTATTCTTTCTATTCCTTCATCATCTAATTATGATCAGTCCCCAAGCGTTATCATTCCTTCATCTTCTCCTCCCCTGCTTCCTTCCCGCAGCTACCTCACTACTCCGTGCTTTCATCGCCTTAGACATAAATTACTAAAAAAGCCTTTAGGATGACTCCCTTGCCTACACTCCATCATCCATGACTCTGGCCTCAGATCAGTGGCCTGTCAATATTCACAGCCTCTAGCTAGTCCAAACACTTCTTCTGGGATGTCTGGGTCTTTCTATCTACGTCTACTTTCTAAGATAGTCCAACATTTAATCTTGAGAGAGGCTATTTTCCATCCACTCTCCTACACAAGTCACGTTATTTCTACTTCAAAACTTTGTCTTATTCTCTCTTCCTGCCTTCCTTCTTCCTTCTTTTCCTTTCTTTCAAACTTTAACTGTAATCGGAGGCTCAGCTCAAAATACTTGTCCCGCATATTCTATGATCAAGCAAGTTAATAATAATTTCTCCATTTTATGAATCATATGATTTTCATCAATATCATAGGCTCTAATCCTTTACTGTGCTCTAATAAACGTGATATGTTTTTCTTACCAAAAAGACCATACATACTTACTGTGTAAGACTAATATTACTTGTACCATTCATAGCATTAAAATAGCAGAAGGCACATAAAAGCAATATTTTTCCTAATTGACTAATTCACACTGAACAGGTGTTATCATTTTTTATAAGCACAGGAAAAGCTGGCAAGGTCTCCCTCAATATCAAATACCTCAAGGAGGTAAGTGACTTCTTTAGACTTTACATGTCTAATGATGGTAGCTTTATTTGTGTACATGCTAAGTGAAATATTCCGAATATTCTGCAGACAAGGAAAGTGTTCAGAAAGAATCCTTTACTTCAAGGCCCAGAGATTCATATGCAGAATTGTATTATGTATTGAAATTCTCTACTACTTTGAAATGTAACTCTGAGGCCTGTGTTTTCTCCTTTTTTCTAATCATTTTACCTCATTGGGATATTAAAATAGATGATCATCTGAATACATACAAACACCCAAATGTCTACATTTCCAAGTCAGCAGTATAATTTCACAAACCAAGAAGCTAGAAGATACACAGGTCTCAGTTAGGTAACATTGGGTTTAAACATGAAAACTTCTATTTCAAGTTTCTGCCTTTTCAGCTACTTATTCAAAATCTTTGCAAGGAAAGGCAGAAAAGAAACAAGTTGTTTCTAGTAAAATGAAACTGTGCATAAAATCCCCAGCAGTTCAAAACTTGGCATTCTGGACTTTTTCACGAATTACAACTGCAAGTTTAACAGCCAACCTTTGGGACTTCAATGCACCAGGTAGGGGATATTGTTCCATAGAATAATTGCTCTCTAGGGAAAAGGCATTGCGGTGACTTTCATGTTATAAGGCAGCACGAGTCAGTGGGTCATTAATCATTAGTGAGTGTCACTGAAGAGTTTAAAGAAAAGCGTTCAATGACATTAAATATCAGAAGGAAAAGAAGAGTCGTGTACATTTTCATGATAATCTGCCTTACTAACACTAAAGCCTCATGCCTATAATATATGCAAATATCAGATTTAAAAGAAATCTGATAAAAGAAACTTAAATATGAATTTGTCACATTGAATAAAAATATATACTTCATAGGTAATTCATTTTTGTATATGTGTAGGTGACTAGTAGAATGGATGGACACTTTAATAGTCTGAAATTTTTAAATGTGCCATCTTTATCTTTAATTGGTTTTTATTAAGTTTTGGATTCTTTTATTCATCCATTTAAGCATAAAATAAGGAACTTGTGATAAAAGATAAATACATAATCAAAAATTAAAATAAAGTTAAAGAAGTATTAAAAGGAGAAAAACTACGGTGTTTTTTTTTCAAAATACATGCTTAAAGATAGCTACTGTAGTTGTGAACTCATTCTATCCCTAAACTTCCAAGAAGAAAAAGCACAAAATGAGAAATAGAGTAAATGATCTCATGCAAAACATAACAGAATGCCAGGAAAACAAATCTTCTAGCACTAATTTTTAGGAGGAATTTATCTTATACATCTCACTGTAAAGCAGTGATTTGGTAAGTCTTCAGTTTTAAACAACAGAATTCAACCTGGAAAACTTAAGTGATGAAAGATATGAGAGAACTTACAGAGTCAAAGGATAGGTTGAAGAACCAGCTTGGACCCAAGAGGAACCAGGCTGTTTTAGAGTCTCAGTAGCTGAAACAGTCTGACAGCCTCTCCCAGGCGATAGCTATTCAATAAGTCCCACTTTGCTGTGTTTTTATCTGTGACTATAATAAGGTGACTTGTTTCTCAATAGCAGAAAGAGTTTAACAGTTTCTACCAGGCACTAGCACTCTGATGAATAAGTCTGACTTTCCCATTGTCCTTGCTTTTACAACTATTTACTTGTGGTAGGCACTTGAGATATCCAACTGCTTTCCTTCTCTTGCCATCAACTCCTCCCACCCCTTACTCACCTGTCAATGGCCAGGTCCATGTAGACTTATTTGGTCAAGACAAATATAATTAAGCAAATTGACTATGCTTAAGGGATAGGAAATATTGAACTGAAATAAGAGTAAAATGTAATAATCTGATAAGAGTAGATATCATTGCACCAGACAGAATTTTTCAGAAAACATTGAAACACTTTAATTGGGAGTCTTACCTTCTCTCCTCCTTAACCCTAACCCCAGGCCAGAGTAGAGGAGGAAGGAGAAAGTGGAGAGGGTGAACCTATCACCTTCAGTGAGAGAGAGATACAAAGAGCCACTCCTGATAGAACAAAAGAACAACTGTTTTTAAAAATGGTTCCCTATTTGTGTGATGCTCAGAATTAAAACTCCTGTGAGAGGGTAGCT
The DNA here is from genome assembly GCF_028885655.2 of Pongo abelii. NCBI lineage: Eukaryota > Metazoa > Chordata > Mammalia > Primates > Hominidae > Pongo > Pongo abelii. The sequence goes on from NC_071991.2 coordinate 94,740,287, forward strand.
GGGTGAGCTTAGGGGACATTCATACCTCTGACCTGTATGGGACAGTGAGAGGAAGCTTCTGATGTAGGACTTTTCTAGGGACCCCACGGGCTTCCTTAGTGGGAAACCAGGCACCTGAATTCACAATCCCAGCAATGTTACACAGAGTGGGGAATGGCAATTCCCCCAAAAGGAAGCCAGCGTGCTATTGAAAGTGAGCAAATGAATTGCTGGGCAACCAATCTAAACAGGATCAATGCCCAGTAGAGGTGGCAACAGCAACAACAGTTAGAAGTATCTTATCTGACACTTAACTCAGTCTTACCATGTGCCAGGCACCATTTTAGGTACTTTACATTTGTTAATCCTCACAACCTCCCAAAGAAGAGAGTACACTAACTCATAATTATAATTGTAATATGTAAATTGCCAAGGTCACCTAGATAGTCTGTGATGGAACATGGCAGGATTCAAATCTGACTTCAGGGATTGTGTTCTTAATTTCTACAAACACCGTTAAGAGCTGTCTCAAAACAGATGCAGAACATATCCTCATACAGCTGCTTCTTAGAAATATAAATGTAAAATTACAGCTCACTGAATACTCTGCATATACAATCAAACATATTCTGAAAATACATCTTCAGTATATTATCAGAAAAGGCCTCTAGTATTATTTTTGTGTTTAAAAAGAGCCAAATAAATGAGGCTGTAGATGAAGGTCAGTATGATGTTAGGAAAAAATAAAAAAGGTTTTAAAAAAGAGTTTGAAGTTGCTTTCTCTAGAAGTTTTGATAAATAGATCTGTCTTGTCTACATATGTAATTTAAGTTATTATTGTATACTATGTGTGTATCTTAAAATACAAAAAATTAAAATTGCCAATAATTTCATTAAAATTTAAATATTGAGGCATTCAAAGCAAAAATCTCTTTTTTGCTTTTAATGCCTGCCAGTAGCATTCTCTAGATGTAAATGTGATGTGTAATCTTAAAAATAGCCTTATTTTAAAAGAACACACAGATTCCTTGACATCTGTGGGATATTTCTAGCTGAGAATCATAGCCAGATAATAGCAAAAGCTATCAATTGATTGAACTTATATATCTCCAAATCTTAAATGTCTTTTATATTTTTCTTGAAGATGAAAATGAAATTATATGAGTAGTGACAGTAATAAATTGAAAAATTTATTTCTGCTATATTATGCTCTGCTATATCCCAATTTCTGTTGGTGCTTTGTATTCTTAATTTCCTAAAAAGGACCAATATTTTTAACTTTACTGAGTTTCAGATCCATGAGAGAATTAGAATTCGATAATAACCCTGAGTCTTCTTTCCCTCTTCTCAGGAAAAAAAAGCTATGTATATATAGTTACATTTATATATATATATATATATATATATATATATATATACACACACACACACACACACACTCAATGTATACATTATATATACATTATATATATATTATACTCAATGGAAATGTGTATTGAAAGACTAAAATAGGAAATATGGTCTTTCTTTGTATGCAGTGATATCCATAATAGCTCATATATTATTTTGCTACAATTTTAAATTGTATCTCTGTCATGTGCATTGTGGGTGTATCCTGAACTTTTAATATTTTGAGCCCTTTCAAGCAAGAAATTACTGAGTGCTGGAAAACTTGCATTTATCAGATATTTTCCAAATTTTAAAATACTAACAAACACTTTGAATATGAAATGGGTAAAAGTAAGACAGGTAAAAGTGAGACTTGATTTTACTTTTCTCAGCATCTCTAGCCTTCTCTGTATATCCACTACTCTTCTCAATGCACCTGTTATTTCTGTCATTAAAAATATGCAGAGGGGGCTGGGCATGGTGGCTCATGCCTGTAATCCCAGAACTTTGGGAGGTCGAGGCGGGAGGATCACGAGGTCAGGAGTTTGAGACCAGCCTGACCAACATGGTGAAACTGCATCTTCACTAAAAACACAAAAATTAGCCAGGCATGGTGGTGCATGCCTGTAATCCCAGCTACTCCGGAGGCTGAGACAGGAGAATCGCTTGAATCCGGGAGGTGGAGGTTGCAGTGAGCCAAGATCATGCCACTGCAATCCAGCCTGGGCAACAGAGTGAGACTCGGTCTCAAAAAGAAAAAAGAAAAAAATATGCAGAGGGAGGTACCCATATATGCTAGTGTGGATACACACAGAAGCTAATATTTTATCGTGTCCACAATAAAGACTAAAATATCTTATCTGGAAGTTCCCTCATAATTTTTTGCCTGAACCACCTTATTTATAAAGTGGCTTTCCTTTAGCTACTCAAAATAGCATTTCTTTCAATAACTCAATCTTAACACTTTATATTGCTTAATTCTTGAAATAAATCATTTTTAGATGCATGATGATAAAATAGCAGGTGGGTTATTGTAGAAAATGGATTTTCTGGAAAAAAATTTATATAGATATATTCTGTTACATGCAGGGAAGATAAAGTAAGGTCTGTTTTCATCTGTACCTTGGAGTGACCCTAACTTGAAAGGTGATCGTATCAATATGACCCTTAATTAGAAATTTGTTCTGTGGAGAAATTGAATGTTGCAGGAACAAGCTTCAAGTCCCTGGAGGGAGGGCAAGGTTCTCTACCTGAGCATTTTAAGGCAAAACTCTCCCTGTAAACACAGATATTCCAAGAGTCTTTTTTTTATTGTGTCACTCTTAGAAAATTAGTGGGCAACCAAAGATGACTAAAGAGTTGCAGGGAAGAATCAACATAAAAATGAGAGAACAAGGTAAACAATGAGAAGAAGAAAACAAAATTGGCCCAAGAAGGAGGAGTGCACTTAGAACAGGAATAGCCACATAATTTGTGGGGCCCAGTGAAAAATAATAACATGAGACCATTCTAAAATTAGCAAAATTTTCAAGATGGCCACAGTAGAGCGTTAAACCAAGAACTACTCCTTCCCATCATGGGGCCCTGTGAGAACCCACAGGTTGCACACACATTAAGCAGTTCCTGCCTGCAACACAGAATCAAACTTTAATAAGTCTTTACTGAATACTCTTGAAGATATTTGAAAAGACAATCATGTCCACAAAACACGAATAAGACAAAATAAAGAGAAGAGCAAACAGAAAACAAGAAAGAACTCATGGGGATTAAATATATTTAAGAATGCACCAAAGTTCACCTTCAGTCCTTGGATTTGTCCAAAATCTGCTTATTGGCTTTGGCTTCAGCCCTGGCCTTTGGAAAGCCAGAAAGGTGAATGTCTATTTCCATATCATTTTTAGTGTTCCTGAGCATGTGTATGAAAAGTTATTGGGTTCCCAAGAAGTCTAATTGCCATACTGATGCCACTAAAAGGAACAAGCCGTGTCATTTAGATGTGTTATTCATTTCTGAATATTTTCTTCCCTTGGACTGAAAGAACGTATGTCTGTCATTGTTGAAATTTTATCAGTAGTCCAAGTGTAAGTATATAATTATTATTGCAAATGTAAAATTCTGCAATAGTTAATGATGACTCTATAGGTTGGTATTCTATGAAAAAAATAGTTACTTCTTAAAAAGTTAAAGTGAGAAATAAATCTGTAATTAAGTTGGATATTAAACAAAAATTTATAACCTGAACCTGCAAGAATGAGGGCTGTGGTAAAGAATGTGAATGAGGTAAATATTACAAACACTTTGATATGTTTATCTTACTGAAAGTTCACAACAAGTTTTTGAAGTAGGTAGAGATCATTGTATTCATTAGATACTTGAAAAAGCTGAGGCTCAGAGAAGTTAAATGGTTTGATCAAGGTCACCTATGTTGTAAATGGAGGCAAGCAGAACCAAACCAGATTTTGTGGCTTAAAACTCATTGTTATTTACTTTTAACTATGCTGTCTTTTCAGAAGAACTGTAAATGACTCATATCAAATTGTTATTTTATAAATAAATTGGAGGGAGTAATTATCCTGTTTTTAATAACCAAAAGGCGAGATAACTTCTTGAGGAAAGTGGAACACTCTAAATAAACCATTTGACCAGAATATTTCTTACTATCAAAAGACTCTTGAAAGATTTTTTAAATTAGGTTCCATGATGCACTTAACATCATTGGAAAGAGAGAGTATAGAGCAAAGTGGAACTGGAAGACTGGATTTCCAGGCCATTATTTCTGCTTCAATCAGAGAAGATAGAGTTTTGCCGGTCTTAAGTGGTAGGCTTGTGAATAAGCTATCTTTTGGAGGAAGGATTTCTTGGCTTTACTATCTACCTACATAAATAAATAAATAAAAATAAAAAGTAAAATAAAATAAAGGGAGATTAGAGACACACTGACCTAGATAACTGTTAATAAAACTAAGGTCTAGTGTTTTATCTCTGGCCCCACACATAGCAAGTGAATAACTGAACCACTACCCAATGATTACTGATCTCTTCAGTATAGATTTTTTTTTCTTTTTTTTTTTTTGAGACTGAGTTTCACTCTCTTGCCCAGGCTGGAGTGCAATGATGCGATCTCAGCTCCCTGCAACCTCTGCCTCCTGGGCTCAAGAGATTCTCCTGCCTCATCTTCCCGATTAGCAAGGATTACAGGCATGTGCCACCACACCCAGCTAATTTTATCTTTTTAGTAGAGACGGGGTTTCTCCAAGTTGGTCAGGCTGGTCTGACCTCAGGTGATCTGCCCGCCTCAGCCTCCCAAAGTACTGGGATTACAGGCGTGAGCCACTGCACCCGACCCTAGTATAGATATTTAATGATAGCACACTGCCTATAGTTTCAAACTCCTTTTCATTTATATAATTGCTTGAAGAACATTATTTTCTACATATTTATGTTGATTGTAGCAACATAAATACTTCTTAAACATACTTCTTAAAAAGTAAAGTATGACCATGGGCTTAGGCATGTTTTTTTAAAATTTACTTTCAAATATTTCAAGCTTTTCCTGACGTCATCATTTCCACAATTTCTATTGTTACTGGCTCTCAACAGTCCCGCTTTCTTCTCTGTATGTACACCATGATCATATATCCCCTGGGGAAAAAAGCCTCATTTTACATAGTTAACCATGTGTAAAGTCAGATTTATTTATAAATGCATAAATCATGCATTTGCACCTGCATGGAAAAAATGCTGCATTGTAGAAAATATTTGTTCCTGCCAAGTTGATGTTTAATAGAGCCAAACTCAGCAACACAGTGGTGTCTTCTATTCCTCCTTCATTTCAGAGGTGTCTCCCGTGCTATGTTGAGCCTATGTTCTCCAGTCACATTAATAACACTAGCTAGCATGTATTAAATTCCTCTTCTGCACCAGGCAGTTTACATAGATTATTTGTGAAACTCAACACAACTTTGCAAGATATTTATTAGTTTCCATAGTTTTGAGATGAGAAAAGTGTGCTTTAAGAAATGAAAGCAATGAATCACACCAATAATCTCAATGGTTTCATTGCTACTTTATCACTTCACCCTCTTGGAGACTTTCTCTCCAGAACTTGAAGAGAAAATTTGGCATAAACTTGGATATACTCTCTTTAGGATGACTTTGTGTCAAAAAATAAAGGTAGCCTAGACCTATTTTGGAAATCAATTTTATCATGCTTACAGGATTTGCAAAATGTTGTTTTTATTCATATTTATTATCTTTCCGGAATTTTGGTGCTTATCAAGATCAATTCTTCAGCAGTATTAGTATGTCAAAAGTATGTTTAAGTTTTGGTTATAAAGTAACACTTTGTAATATTTTTACTTTGTATAAATATCAATTATAGATATGCAATTAGCTGAGTATATTTATGAGGGTTATTAACTTTACTGTTAGTGACGTTTTAAGTTCTTCAAATACTTATTTTTTCCCCATCGAAGATCTGCACTTCAGTCAAGCTGTCACATTTTTAATGTCAAATTTGTTGCTTAGGTTTTTTAAATTTTGAATTCATATTACTTAAAAATTAGGAATGATCTTAATGCAACAGTATTTACTGTTTTAAGATTTAACGAGTTATTTCAACATTTAATATTTACATGGAGGAAGTAAATGAGTGACCCACTTTTTCATAGATAAATGATTTTACTACCTTCAAGAGCCAAGATAAACAAGAACTGGAATGCATTTGAGGAAGGCCCATCATTGGGGAGCAGGGTAGTGCGCTGCAGAGCAAATTTATTTATTTGTTTGTTTGTTTGTTTGTTTGAGACAGAATTTCGCTCTTGTCGCCCAGGCTGGTGTACAATGGTATGATCTTGATTCACTGCAACCTCCGCCTCCCAGATTCAAGTGATTCTTCTGTCTCAGCCTCCTAAGAAGCTGAGATTACAGGCTTGTGCCACCAGGCCTGGCTAATTTTTTAAATTTTCAGTAGAGGTGAGGTTTTGCCACGTAGGCCAAGCTGGTCTTGAAATCCTGACCTCAAGTGATCCGTGCAGGTTAAATTTAAATGACTAGAACCAGCAATAAATTTCTTATTTTCAGTATATATATCTATATAAATAATTCTTTTTTGTCATATAATTTGATATTTTAGGTGAGGTTCAATTTTTATTTTATTGTGCTTTTTAAGCTTGGCATGTGCTTCTGTAACGTTCTTTCGAGTAACAGAGGTAAAAAAGAAAATATCGCAATGATTTCTATTAATCCTATCTTCCCTGGATAGGCAGCACCATAATTCATAGCATACTATAGTAGCATGTTCCTCCTTACTTTATGCACTTCATTCTAAATAGTCAACATGAAACTAAAGTAATTCTTTAAACCATATGTAAGTGTTAAATGCTTGGTGATCAGATTCTGTGTTTTTTTAATGCAAATAAATGTTACTTTTTCCCATTAGAAAATTAACTCTCTTTGCCTCTCCCATCCATTTGTAAAATATTGTAAGAGAAACTATTACACAAGAATTTTTAAAAGTTTGTCATCAAGTTTTATATGCTACTATTTTAATCTTCTAGTTAAGTATGCCCACATTTTATCAATTATGGAGATATATGCAGAATATTTTATGAGAGACACTATGGTATTGTAAAAAACCGTTCTGGACGTTGAATCAGAAAAACAGATTTCTAGTTTGCATTACCCAGTGACTGGCTGTGCGCACTGCAGCAAGTCGCTTCAATGATATGCATTTTTGTTTTCTAATCTGTGAAGTGCAGTGGTTAAATTACATAATTTTGAACTCTTCATCCTCTCATACTTTAATAAGTCTGATTTTCCTGTCTACTAAGAAATCACAATGATGGAGAATGATGGAGGAAGACCTTAAAATATACTGTTTTATTTTTGTAAACATTTAAATAAAAATAAAAGACATATCATGGTTTTTAGAAAGAATCTTTCTCTTTCTCTCTCTCATCTACCTATCTATAATAAAGTTCAGACATTAAATAAATTCAGTGTGTGTGTGTCTGTGTGTGTGTGTTTGTGTGTGTGGATTTGTGTTTGGTAGACTGGTAACTATTAACTAAATGTGACATTTTCTTTTTATTTTTCCTTCCAGAGGAAAAAAAATCACATTTAAAATTAAACAATATAACCCTTATTATTTTCATTCTCTGTAACTGCATAAAATGGTTTACAAATGAGATTAGTACGTATTTGAGAGAGAAATTTACAGGTTAACCTTCTCGATATTACTTAATTGCAACCTTCTGTTAGTCTATAGTAACCTTATTTCCAGGGTTAGAGCCAGTTTTTTGCATTAGTTCTTCCAAAGGGACCACATGTCAAATATCCTTGGAACAGGGTACAATTTAAATTACTGGTGGTCTACTAGTTAGTTTCAGTCTAGGAGAACAAACACCAGATGTATTGTAGACAGACTTTAAAGGGCATTATAAACAGAAGAGGGGTAACAGGCTACTTCTAAAATCGTAGGATCCACCCATTGTTGCTCTGTATTATAATCTCATTCTGGAAGAATTCAATTAATATTTATCATCATGTTCTTTGAAACTATTCCATGAATGAAGACTCCTGCATTAAGCAATTTCATCTAAGCAAGACATAATTCACTTTTACACCCTAGCAAATGACTTGGAATTTGCATGCCTGATTTAAAGAGAAAAATTGATGACGCACAGTGTGTTACATCTTATTTAAGGTTACTTTGTAATGTTCTGTGGTTTTATTTGAAAAATCAAAACGTGCTAATTTAAGAAACAATTTAAGACCATTGTCTGCAAAACAAATCTGCTACTTAAAGGTGAAATAAGTTTTACAGACAAAATCATTTTTCTTTTCTGTTTGCTGATGGTTTCAGCTTCTCCTTTTTATAACCCCTTCTTCATTTTCCCTCCCTGATCTCCAAACCTACACTGCTTTCAGGGTGACACTGACACTCAGCATAGCTATTAAACATGATTTTGCTAACTGCTTAGTGAGGCCTGGTGTGAACTGAGGGACCACCATGGCCAGCTGTGCAAAGCCTTTGATCTTTTATTTACATTTTGATTTCATGTTTTGGTGCTGGAGGAGATTTCTTAACCAACACCGGTTAAACAAGGATTTAAAATTCTGTGCAAATATTCTTTTAAACCACTGTCTAATTAGTGAAAATCTGTTATTAACCTTTTCAATCTAGGGCTATCATATTGAAGTAAATAACTACCATTTATTTTTCCCAGCCGTAAAGAAATATGGACACTACTTTTCTATTCAGTTTTCTATTTTGTATTGCATCTTCACTATTTTCTAAGCTACATCTACATTTTCATTGAGAACAATTTAAATAAAAATTTTTTATCATTTGTAGCATCTCATGAACTTCACTGGACGATCTGCATTATACTTGAAAATTCACCTGAAAGTTTCTGCATTTTTACACAACAAAGAAGTGAAATTTATTAAGGCGCTACTTAGGGAGATTAAGATTTATCAGGGAATTCGGTTTTTTAAAAAAACTTTCTGTTGGCCCGGTGCGGTGACTCATGCCTGTAATCCCAGCACTAGGGAAACCGATATGGGTGGATTGCTTGAGTTTAGGAATTCGAGACCAGCCTGGGCAACATGGTGAAACATCATCTCTACAAAAAAAAAAAAAAAAAGAAAAGAAAAAATACCAAAAAAAACCATAGCCAGTTGTGGTGGTCTTTTCCTGTAATCCTAGCTACTTGAGGAGCTGAGGCAGGAAGATCACTTCAACCCGGGAGGTCGAGGCTGCAATAAGCCGAGACTGTGCCACTGTACTCTGGTCTAGGTGACAAAGGGAGACCATGTCTCAAAATAAAATAAAATCTGTCAACATGTATATTTTAAAGTTCTTTTAAATTAGTACAGATTACAGAAAGGATCTTACAGGCATGGCTAAATATGTTGGCATATAAATCTGAAAATTTTAAATGATTTTGTGCATTTTGATGTAGAAAGCATATATATGTATATATAAGTATATCTGCAATCAATACAGAGAAATTTATATATCTATCTCTATTTTATATAGGATCAAGTAATTATATTAAACCGAAGAATATTTAGAAACAAATGATATTATTCTCTTGGAAATAAATGGATTTCAAAACACAGAATCTACAATATTCAGTCTACTTCTTAGAGAGGATATTGTTTAGAAGAGGAGATGTTTAATCCAGAATTAATTACACTAAATGGAGAAACAGCCAAATCTAGAGTAAACTGTTGATCACCTAATGTAGTATCTTGAATGATGTAAGCCTGATGTAATTATTAGCTATTGAAAATTTTTGGATATATAAATATCTATTTTAGTCCTTTGCAAGATTACTATATGGCATCTTCATTAACATATTCAGTGGATAGTTTACTGAAAGGTAGGTTTAGAGCTTTCCACAAAAAAAAGAATGAGTTTTTTCAAATATGGTCAACAAATCTTCCCTCCTGGGAGTGGTCTTTCAGTGAGCACTCTCTCAAAGATGATTGCTTGTCTTGCTGTTAGTCCTTGGTGCCAAAAATAACTTCTGCATTTGTAAAAGCTAATTACTGCCCTGAGTTTTTGGTCTTTCCTTTTTTGGTTCATGTTTGTTTGTTTTAATATATTATCTGAGAAATAGATATAATTATTCGTATTTGCATACAAGGGAATACAACTCAGAATATTGTATGCAAGCAGATTATGGGTGAACCATATTAGGGACATTGTTAATGGGCTTTCTGGAAATGGGATAGATGTCCGATAAACCTCTGAATTTAAGAAAGTAACTTGGAAGAGTTCTAAAGCCTAGGCCTGAGAATTAGTAGGAATACTAAAAAAAAAAAAATCCCAAAACTTTATTAACAAAATATTTAGCATTCGTATATTCAACATTAATATTTTGTTCATCTAGTATGTGCCTTGAACTAAAATTACATGGCTGATTAATAAAGTCCTTGCCCTCAATGTGCTAGGAGCCTAAAGTGACAGAGACAGACACTTACTAGATAAAACCATGTGATGGCTCATTGTAAAAACCCCAATTACCATAGAGGAGTGTCGGGAAATCAGAGAAGATGATGTCAGACCAATGGTCAACAATTTGTAGTTAACGAGAGTGCTGAGAGAATGTCAAGTAAATTAGAAAAATCGACAAGAATAAAATATTAAACATGATTAAAAGGAGGAATCCTTTTAAGAGGCTTCATTGCGCATACTATCTATGAAATTTTTCATTTTGTAAATCACGACGTTCTCTGTTTGGTAGTAATCTGAAGTTTTGCTCAGTGTTTCACAGTTCACTGCTTTGTTGCCAAAATAAAGCACACAACAGAACCAATGGTCTAGTCTCTGTACTGAGAGTAGCCCTGCATCTGCGTCTCTAAAAACACCCAGATTCTGCACTTGTTTCTAGACCAGTTAAATTCTGCCACCGATAATTCACTTACAAAGCCCACTAAAGATTTTAGGAAATGATTTAGTCATAAAATGGAACAGAATACCTAAAGGTAAGACTAAATGCTGCTGATATGAAGCCTCTCCTAAGAGAGTGCTTGCAACATGGGAGGCGCAGTGGTGAGGGAGGCAGCTGGGCTGCATCACTTTCTGCTCATCCAACTTGACCATGGGTAACCAGGAATTTCCAAGCCAATGCTTTCATATTAATGCCTTATTCCCCTACATCACCCAGCTTGTTGTTTAGTCTAATATATTAATACTTTCTGCTTAGCCAGTTCCATTCAGGATTTTCTAGTTCCCTCCCATTTGGCTTTGGCAACACATTCTTGTGAAAGGGTGACATTCTGAAAAGTTTCCATTTTTCTCCTTGGGAAAGAATGTGGAACAGACTTACTCTAATTTTCATTTAACAGAATTCCATTCAGTAAGTCTTTCCTGAGAAAATAATTATAATACTGATAATAATAATAATAGTTCAAATGTGTTGAGTGCCAGGCACTGTATCGAGCATGCATTATTTTATTTAACTTTTAAAACAACCATATAAGGTATATATGAGTATTATCAATCAACATTTTATAGATGCAGAAAATGACTTGTGGAGACAGTAAATAGCTTGCTAATAGGTCTTGACAATTAAGTGGTCGAACCGGAATTTAAACCCTCAAAAGCTGACTGCAAAGGCTGGGGACACTTGTAGTAAGCAATCCAAAAGAGGTGAATAAGTATATCATGAGCTTCTTAGGACTTATGAGAAATTCATACATTGAGTGATAGAAAAATGGTATGCAAGCAAATACTGTGTTTTTAGCACTTGCTATAGGCATTTGGGAGAAATCAAAAGATAAATGTGAACCTGGGAATCTTCAGGGAAGAGGGCAGGCAGACTTTTGTTAAAAAAAATGAGAGGAAGAGACCAAGAATTCAAGGTAGAAGCATTCAACAAGACAGAGGAAGAAAGGAGGAAGCATTTCAAAGATAGCAAAACAGCCTGGCTCCTTTTGAAGGGCCAGAACACCAACAGCAGACAAGGATGCATGAATACTTTCTCATAGGCCAGTGGCTTTCAAAGGCTTTCCTAGAGCTCTGGAATCCTTCGAGTCTAGTGACTCCATGTCTGGTTCAACTGAAATTGCTCTACCCTATCTATTGCACATATGTGTACATAGATATACATTCCAGCAAACAGAGCAAGTTTGATCTGGAATCTTAGCTTGTCATTTTACCTTCTTTTTCTTGAAAAGTTTACATCCACAATGACAGCTTTATATCTGTTTGTAGGTTTACAATTCACATGTTTTTATGCCAAAATATCCTTTCATCTTTTCTACAACCTGGAGCATAGTAGGTGCTCAGTAAATGAATAAAAGGGAAATAAAACAGAAAATAAGCTATTGTGGCTGGTATAGCAGGGACTTTTTGCTTTCTTCTTCTCCAAGAACAAGATTTCTAAACTTTCTAAACTTTATTTTCTTCTATAATCTTTCTTCTCTCAGATTAAATCTAAAAATAAAAGAGATGTAGAGCACTGAGTCTCTTTCTCCCTGCTTGTAATTATTTTCTCCAATCAGGATGTAGTTTCAAGGGTGGCCAACACTGTCAATCACCCTCTGCCCTTCTTTGAAACTCGCTGATTATGGGAAAGTGCTTTGCATGTAATCATTTCAATTACTCAGTAAAGCTTCCTGTGTTCCTTCTGCTGGTTCTGAATTTGGATTTTTAAAGAGGCTTTGCTACTTTTTCCTTATGTTCTTTTTAAAATACATTTAGAAGAAGTAGAACAAAATAGTTTTATAGTATGACTGCACATTTAGTTGTCCAAATTAGCTTACCCTTCCTAGAGGGTTCATAGGATTGGAGCAGACAATAGATATGGTAAAGACACCAGAATGAAGGGCTTTTTTGCTGAGGGTTAATCCAAGACTGTGGATTCCAGGGAGGTTGCAAGCTGGGAACTTAGTCAGCAGGCTGCTGTATTTGAAACCATTCATTTTGTCAGAAATTCCTCTGGCATGGAGTGCTGGGGTTACTTTATGGGTGATACACTTTTCTGGCCTTGAACTTGGTTAAAAACAAAACAAAACAAAACAAGAAAAGCAAGAGCAAAAACAACCCAAAACAAATAAAACAACCACAGCAGAACCTCCTCTTTGCTGGAACTTCTAGTGAAGGGAATGGTAGCTTCAAAAAGAGATTTTCTCTTGATCTTTGAGGGCTATGACCTGCTTTATGATAGTATAGTCATTCTGTTGGCAAAATCTTCTGGAGAAGCTGCCAGGCTCCTGATCATGGGTGGTGTGGTGTGTATAGGACTAAGCTGAGGACTGCTCTCCCAATTGGCTCAGTGATTGCAGTCTTTTCAGAATAACCAGTCACTCAAACAGCATGGTGCCAGGGGTCACAGATTTCTCCATGTGAACCTCTGCACTCTTAGAAACTCATTCATGGGAAGTGTAATGAAGTTTTGATGGTTTCATATTCAGTGATATCCCCTGCATAATCTATCCTAGGCAAAATCTCTGGTGTCCAAGCTCTGATGCCCCTGTTTCAATGAACTCAATATGAGAGATCTTAAGGAAAAGAATGGTCAATTCCTTATTTAGCATCCGTCTTTGTCTATTCAGGCTGGTTTAATAAAATAAAAGCAACAGTTAGGTTGCTTATATACAACAGAAATTTTTTTCTCACAGCTCTGGAGGCTGAGAAGTCCAAGAACAAAGTGCTGGCCCATTCGGTGTCTAGTGAGGGCCAGACATCTGGTTCAGAGGGTGCCTTCTAGCTGTGTGCTGACATGGTGGATGGGTAGAGGGATCTCTCTGGGACCTCTTTTGGAAGGGCACTAATCCTATTTATAAGAGCTCTGCCCTCATGACCTAATCACCTCCCAAAGGCCCCACCTCATAATTCTATCACCTTGGGGGTTAGGATTTCAACATATAAATTTTCAGGAGACATAAATATTCAAACCACAGCTGCCTCCAAAAATTAAAGAAAAATTCAAGTGGGAAGAGCTGAGGGTTTAGATCAGGTAGGGACACTGGGAATATAAGAAAAAGAGAAAAATGTTTTACAAAATATTTTATATCATCAATAAAGTGCTTCCTGTATATTAATTCCTTTGTGCTATAATAAAAAAGGACAAGGGAGGTTATTTAACACTCACTAAATATGTATGCTAGGTTATTTCTGTGCGATATCTTCCTTATTCTTTACAAAAGTATTGTGAAGCAAGCACATCATTTTATTTAATGAATTCTTTTTTTACAAAGCAAGAAAGCAAAAATTAAAATAGTTTGGCACTGTCCTGATGAGATAGTTAATAAGCAGTGGGCCAGATTTTAATCTGTGTGCCTCTTTGCAAAACTCATGTTATTTCCCCTGGTCTTTCTTTGTAACGGGCAGGAAGAACACTTCCGGCAGTTACGTTACCACTAGAAGTATCACCTCTGTTTCACAGATGAAGTACTATGTTTTCAGGAAATCATGTAATTGGACCAGGTGACACATCTAGGGAAGTAGAAAGAAAAAGATAGAAGGGGCCAGACGCAGTGGCGCAGCCCTGTAATCCCAGCACTTTGGGAGGCTGAGGCAGGCAGATTGATTGAGCCCGGGAGTTAGAGACCAGCCTGAGCAACATAGAGAGGCCTGTTCGCTACAAATAATAACAATAATAATAATAATAATTAGACAGGTGTGGTGGCACATGCCTGTAGTCCCAGCTAGTCAGGAGTCTGAGATGGGAGAATCACCTGAGTCTTGGCAGTCAAGGCTGCAGTGAACCAATATTGCACCACTGCACTCTGGCATGGGCAATGGGAGTGAGATCCTGTCTCAAAAAACAAACAAACAAAACAAACAAATAAAAAAACAGAGACGGGGGGAGAGAGAAAACATATCTGAAAAGAATCTTGGCTGATTCATCATGAAAAAGAAAGATGAGGGTCTCAGCTAACTCAAGATTCCGAACTTGGTGATTTGAAAAATGGTAATGTCACCAAAAAATATTTTAATGTTAAAGGAGTTAGCAAGTCTTGAGGAAGTTAGTATGGTGGTCTGTTAAACTAACTCTGGGTTGACATTCAAATATTTATCGAAACCACCAGAAGGGACTGAGAAGGTGCAGTCAGAGGACAGGCTCATTCTGGACATACACGTTTCAAATCATACTTTCTCTGGAAGCTCTTATCCCAGATTTCCCAAAACCATTTGCTTTTGACATTGTATCTTAATTCTCTTGTCACCTCTCCTACTCAGTCTTTCTTAGTCCAATCTAAATTTTCCATCCCTATTTGTTTCAGCACTCCTAACACATCACCGTGTTTTATATTCTTCAGAGCACTATTTATCTAAAATAATCTCAGTCATTGTGTATTTACTTGCTTGCTGTCTCTTTTCACTAAAATATCATCTACAGGTGACCAGGGACCTTTGCCTATTTCATTCACCAGTGCTTCACAGCCTACAATTATTATTAGCAGAAAATAGGCACTCATTAAACTTTCACAGAAAAAAAAACTAAAAGAAAGAATGAATGAATATAGATAATTTGACTGAAACATATGTGGGTCTCTGAGTTAAATACTGAGGAATCATAATTTAATGAAACATGCTATTTGTCATTAAGGAGCTATGCCATGACAATAAAGCAGCCCTCTGAGGAAGAATGTTTAGGCAAAGGAACACAATGAAGTACTCTGCCTCTGGCAAGTAGCCAAAGATAGGGTGTATGGAGACCAGCTGATCCAATAAATGAGAAAAATAAAAGCACATAGTAAAAAAGTATGACAGTATAATATTATGGAAACCAAGTGATAAAGATGCTTTATGGTGAATATTAGTGGGATAGGATAAAAAATTAAATTGCCATTTACCAATGAATGCCAGAGATAATAAAAAAAAATGGGTCCTACTTAAATGCTAACTTATTAATTCTACTTTTAGCCTTTCAGTTTTATCCAAAATAAGTAACAAGTTAAAAAGATTACAGTAAAGCATTCTTGCTTTTGGCCCCAAACATCCTTGAAATGTTTTTTTAAGTGATATTTTAAATATAAATTTGCATGTGTTTTCATATCAAGTATATATAGTATAATAAATATATAATAATAATAATAGGAAAAAGTATAGCAACATGAACTACATATGAGCAGTTAAGTGGAATTATCTTTCTTTACATTACAGCACAATATTTGGACTATTATATATGATCTTTTTCCTCTGAAATCAGTGGCCCTATTTAGAAACAAATGTAATATTAATGGTAGTTCAATACCTGGAAAAGATTAGCAAGAAGGAAAACAATATTTCTCTTGGAAGAAAATTATAATTACATTTTAATTAATTTCATTTAAATTTTACTTTAGTGAAACTTAATCTATAACTTTTGGGGTAATTATGTCCTTAATAGTTTAGTCTCCAAAATCATTTGGGTCTCACCTGTTGTGTCTTGAACGTCTTGGCTGTTATATTGAATGTGAGGCAAAAAATGTTGAGTTTCTTTTGTTTTTGTTGCCAGAATGAAAGCAAAATAAGGAATTTATAAAGAAACTCTATTGTTTTCTGAAGTCATTTTCCTTTGTAATTAGCAACAATCAGTTTAAATTACAGTAACTTATGCAAATTTACATCTCGTGTTTTCAGGACTAGATCCTATAAACATTTTTAACCACAGTAGCAGAAAATTAGGTTAATTATGAACACATTTAATGGACCACATTAGTGAACCTTTGGCATAATTTATATGATATTGAAAAAATTATTTTATTCTTAAAAATATTGAATCATTAAATTTTAAGAAATTTGTCTTTGAAAAGTGTTACCCCACCAGAAATTCTTAATGAATTATTTAATATTTAAACATTAAAATATTTGGAAATAAAAGGAAATACAATTTTGGGGAGGTGACCCTTTAAAAATAATGACACTAAAACGATCAATTATTTTAAGGAATATTTGTGAATTTACTATTTTTCTCTGCACATAGCTTGAATATATAAATGTATATTTATATGTGTGTATTTATTTTTCATTAAATTTTCTTAATTTCTTAAGGGCAAATAAAATGCTAATCAGCATACAAAATAAGGAAATAAATGGTGATTCAAATGCATTTTATTTCTATGAATATTTTGAAAGACTTCTTATCTATTGTTTTATTACTTATTTTGAAGTAACCATGGTTCCCTGTCTTATGCCTAATGTTGGCCAAGCCAGCATAATACAGAGGTGATTAACCAAGGACTATATAAATTCAAGACACAGGTGAAAACAAATTTAAAGTATCAGTGTAGATGACAGCATCACCTATTTAATGTTTTTCATCTTTATCTCTCATTTTCATGACACAGATTTATCTCAGTGAAATTTTTATTACTGCCAAAGTGAACAGAACTCAGGGTGCAGCAAATCTGTTTTAGAAGTTTGTTTAAAAAATGAAATGGTTAGTATATGATAGATAAATACTAAAGGAACTCATTTTTTCACTAGTTAGCTGCAACCTGCTTTGCTCTGCTGGTTGACTTCAAGAGGTTATTTTTCTTACTCATTTTAAACTTCCTTCTGAAACATATTTTTTTGCATAGGCATTCTGCCAGATCTTAATAAATTTAGTGAGGTCTGACAAGTATGTTTTTATTTTTGTGAACTATAAAGTTCAGGGTTTCCTGGAGTAGATATAAAAAGAGGGTAAGGTGTCATTTAGTTAATTTAAAACACATTATTGGACAGTGACTCTTGATCCTATGGTATTATAATTAAATTTTATTCCAGTTGAGAAACAATGATCTTTGTTTTTAAATCTGGATAAATTTCTCAAAGGCTTTTTTTTTGTGATTTATGGATACTTTTGTTATGGTTGCTTGAATTTTCATGTTCCAAACAGCTTTCTCTTAATGATTTTTTCCTAATTATTGTGGATTTCAGTTTTGACAAACAGCTAAACATTCTATGACCAAATGTTTACCTGTTAATATTACATAATCAAATCATATGTAACTATTTGAGCTGACATAACCTTATAAGCATGAGTTAAAGAACGGATTACATGAGAAAATAACACTTTTAAATAACTGCATTTATGAGGATTTATTATGTGAGAATGGTTTTACTACATCATTTTAATACTGCTATAAAATATATTTATGTACATTTTATAGTTTATTGTTCCTAAATATCCACAAAGCATGCAAGAGAAGTTTCACAAGCCTGCCTGAAGAAATGATACTGAGTGGGCACTGAGAGACCACAGTGAACAAAATGTGGAGAAAGAAAAATTGCATCTGGATAGACATAGTATGCCTTGCTCCCCAAAGTACCCACCTTAGGGAGTTGTTATGAGGATTAAATGATACGGTGTTATACGAAGTTCTTTCCCAGTTTTGGACATATAATAGCCTGTCAATAGATGGCAGGTTCTGTGTTATAATAATTGAACCTAATTGACATTTCTTTGGTTTTTAGCTCATGAATAGAGGTAATCAGAGCTCCATTCTGCATGGAGTGGATCATGTTTATCATGTTCTATTCTCTTCTGGACCTGGTGGTTTAAAAGGGCATTTGAACATAACAGCTGAGAAAGAATATTGACAGGACTGGAGTAGGGTGCCTTCTATGAAGCACTACACATCTTTATGTATTCTAAAGAGAGTAGTCTTATTTTCTTTGGCTCTGGAAAGCAGTATCACAACCAAATACATGAACATCATAAGGTAGTAGATTTCAGATCAACACGAAGGAGCATTCTCTAAATGTACAACGGCTTAGTAATAGAACTGCCAAGAATGATGGTATATTTCCTGTCTTTGAAGAAGTAAGAGAGGGTAAATGACTAGTAGTTGAAGTGTTGTTAGCAGCAATGGGTAAAGCTAGAATGTTAGCATCAATAATTTATTTCAATATCAGAAAAACTTGTAACAACTAATAGTGTTCGAAAAAAAATGGAAAGGGATTATAGATCAATGCATGTGGGGAATAGGACAGTCCTGAGTGATGATTGCAACAATTGACTTATGCATAGTGTCACCTACCGATGGAGAGAAATCAGTTTTATTACTAATGGATAGATTTCTCCCCATTTTCTACATTACATTCAAGTTCAATTGAGAGGAAAATCCCTATCTTATTTCCCTAGACTGCTGTGCCTTATTTTTGTCCTTTTTTCTAAAGGATAATAGAATAGGCTCCAGAAGCAGAATATTTGGGTTCCAATCTCAGATTTGCCATATACTAGTGTTTTGGTCACCAAAGATTATAATAACTGAGCAAAAAGGAACAAAAAAATAAACTGAGTTCTAGTTACTGAGTGAAAAAAATTACAAGAGATACAATGCAAAGAATGGAAATACAAAATTAAGTATAAAAATACATGAAATAACTTTAAATATATATTATATAAAATCTCTAGTGGCTCTACTCAGGTTATTATTGTTAGGCCTATTGGTAGAAGATAATTCCCCCTTCCGGTGGGGAAGCTGTCTCCTATTTCTCTGAATTATTTCATATCTATTAGTACATGGGGCACTCAATGGTTATTAATGTCATTTCCCAGCAGGTGCAAGAATTAGAGTGGGTTTTAACACATGATTTATGTATGTAATAAGATATGTAAATATGAGAGTCATCCAAGGTATAGTAAACGAGCTAAAAAGGTAAGAGGGGTGGGAATAAAAATATTTTCAATTACCTACTTTACACCCATAAGTTCTAGAGGGTGTGGCCAGGATTTTTAGCAAAAATCATCTGTTTGACAAACTTTGTGTAATTTCTGTAACTATTTTTCTGCTTCTTCTTAATAAATTATTTGGCAAGTTTCTGCACTGCTACATCAAATTTTTTCAGTTACATTTTGCACAAAAACTTTGGATCTACATCCCAGAGGAGGCTCCAGGAAGCTTTAGGGTATCAGATAAACCTGGACTGGAGGAGTGCCAGCCATATAAAAGAGTCTCCAACAAGGATAATATTAGTTGTAAAATCCTCCTTCCTAAGGAATCTGAATAGATAAAGGAAAAGACAGTTTTGCCACTTCCCTTTTCAAAGATACAGATCTCTGTCTTTCAAAACAGCACTATTGTTTGCTAATCTTCCTGCAAAGTCAAGTGTAATATTTGTGCTTTCTCCCGATTACTTGAATAAACAGCACATTGCAAAATGTTTCTCTTAAAGATCAGTTAATGCATCATTGCACAGCATAAGGCAAAAACCACTGTGAGGTTAAGATTATCATTGTAACCTAATCAATACAAATAGTTTCTTAAAAAACAAACCTTCCTTATTATATCAATCATTCAGAGATTTCCTTTAATACTAAGTGCAAAGCATAGAAATAGGTAATTTGGAAAGATACAATGAAATATAAGACTTAATTACTATCTTTAAAGAGTTTACAAAACATCCAGAGAAGTAAAACATACCTAGAAGATACTAGGTATTAATTGCTGATATAACAAATTACAAAAACAAAACAAAACAAAACAAAACTTGGTTTTACAGCAGCACAACTGTATTCCTTGTTAGTGTACCTCCGAAGTCTGATATGCATCTCACTGGGATAAAATCAAAGTGACAGCAGGGCAGTGTTCATTTCTGGTGGCTCTAGGGGAGAATCTGTTTCCTTAACTTTTTCAGCTTCTAGAGGCTGCCCATATTTCTTATCTTCTGGCCCCGTTTCTCCATCTTCAAAATCAGCAACGTTGCATTCCTCTGACCTTTACTCAGACAGCACAGCTCTCTCTAAGCACAGCTGGGAAAGGTTCTCTGACTTAAAGTATTCATATGATGGACTTACCTGGATAAACCAAGATAATCTCCCATCTCAAAGTTCTTAACCTCAACCACATATACAAATTCCCTTTTGCTATGTAAGGTTATCACTATTTCTAGGGATTAGGACATGGACATCTTTGGGAAACATTATTCTGCGTACCACAACATATAAAATCACTATGGTGTCTTTAGCACTTAGAAAATACTTCATAAATGTTTTTAATCAATGAATAAATAGAAAGATGTATAAAGCAATAAAGATGATATAAGAAAAGGGCTTTTAGGTTTATGGAAATAGACATCTCTTGTACATAAATCCACATGACTTGTTTTTGAAACAGTAATATCTAATTAATATCTAATTATTTCAAATCAAAAATTGGAAGATTCCATTTAGAACTTATAAACTGCTGGGTGAGGTGGCAGGCGCATGTAGTTCCAGCTCTCTGGAGGCAAAGGCAGGAGGATTGCTTGAGCCCAGGAGTTTGAGGCTGTAGTGTGCCATGATGGTGGCTGTGAATAGCTACTGTACTCCAGCCTGGGTAACATAGCAAGACTCTGTCTCTAAAAATAGATGTTTCAAAAAGAACTTAAAAGTATGTACTTATAAATGCATTAATTAATGGTGTTACAATTATAAAAAATAAATTCTAGTGTCAATACATGTTAATATATTGCTCATAAGTTTTGCTATTACAAATCATACACTATTTAGAATGCCATTTATTAGAGCTTAACACAATCTCAATACAATGCCAATAGGCGTAGATCTTAGGTTTTGGCTTTAAATTATATATAAAGATATGTATCAGAGAATGGGAATCTTTGACAGCTGGAAAAGTAGAACTCTGCTCTCAGTTTCAATTTCTATTATTGTAAATTGACAGACCTTGAGTCACTTATAAATCTAGCAGTCTACTAAACGGTAAACTGACTTAGAGTAATTCACAGTGGTTTTGATGAACAGATTTTACTTATGCATTCTTGTGAGTATGTGTATGTATGCATGTATATACAGATGTGTGTTGGTGTGTATGTGTCTGTGTGAAAGGAATTAAATAGTGAATTTACTATTCTCTTTTTTTTTTTTTTTTTTGAGACAGGGTCTCACTCTGTCGCCCAGGTTGGAGTGCAGTGGTGTGATTCATGGCTCACTGCAGCCTCAACCTCCTGGGCTCAGACACTCCCACCTCAGCCTTCTGAGTAGTTGGGATCACAGATGCGTACCACCACGCCTGTCTAATTTCTGTATTTTTCTGCAGAAACGAGGTTTTATCAAGTTTCCCAGGCTGGTCTCAAACTCCTGAACTCAAATAATCCACCCACCTTGGCCTCCCAAAGTGCCAGGATTACAGGTATGAGCCACTGCGTCAGCCTTGCAATGTGGTTTGAATGAAAATATCAAATACTTTGAATATATTAGGTGAAAACAATTAAAGCCTACTTAGTGACAGCTAAATATCTTTTGGTAGTCACTAAGATATGCCAGACACTGCTATAGGCTCTAACTCAGAAGGTGGACAATATATAGTCAATCATGTACTCTCTTAATAGAATGAGTGGCTAGCTTGAGTTCTTTGGAAATAGGAAAATTCAGTTAACATTTTATTAATAAAATTGAGAAGCTGAGTCAATAAGAATTTTTTGGACAGAGCATGATGGTATTTATTCTCTTTTTACTGATTTAATGGTACAAAACACAAATGCTGTTAGTTCCTGGGTGCTGTATACCCCTTACGGAACTTCAAGAAAATTATTTTAATGACATTTATCAAGAAATGATGCCAATGCAAAGTTAAGTATGCTCAAAACTTCTTACATTTTAAAATACCAAATTATTTTACTCAAATATAATTTTTTACTAGCAATATTTTATAACATGGAATTGTGTGGCTTCTTCTGCTTCCCTGCATTAGTTAATGCATGGATGCATGCAGCAAACTTAAATTCATGTTTAGTTTCACTTAAAACTTATTGTAAAATATTAACAGATACTTTGGATTAAATAATTGTTAAACACTAAGGCATTTCCTAATATCATTATGCCAAGATCATGCTTTCACTCTGCATTTTAATTTAGGTATTTTCTGTTTGAGATATTAAATGACTCAAAGACTATCTTAAATGTTTCAGTATTAATAAGACTAGTAATAAAATTGTATTGTGTTCCTAAATATGTCATCTATGTTTTGCATGTTTATTCCTAATCATCACTATAATTCACATGTAATACGTTTAAGTGTAAATAACTGCTACAACTCTTATTATAATCATTTTGCAAATGTATACAGTAAAATAATTTGTCCAGGTTTTCTCAGTTAGTAAGTGGTATCATTAAGACTTCAACCAGCTGGTCTACACTGTGCTATCTCATTGTGTACATTAGGAATAAAATAAATAAGTCCCTAACAAGAAATGTTAATTGGTAGGGTATTCAAGCTATATATTGTACAGAAATCCTGAATTAAAAATTCAACAAGACATGAAGTTTTTTTCTGATAAGTAATATTCGGGACAATGGCTAAATAACCATAAGATGTAATAGCACTTTGGAGAGGTAAAAGATTGTCTGTTAGGAAAATGACAGAAAAAAAACTATAGAAAAATATTAGTGCAACTTTAAATGTGGGAAATGCTAGGATAAATACATCATTTTGGGGCTGGACAGAGATAGCTGAAAAAGAGAATTCTCTTACTTAACTCTTAAAAGAGAAGGCCATATGTAATCTTTCTTATTCACATAAAACAAGCAAATAAACTAACCACACAAAAGAGACTTAGAAAACTATGAACATTTTTCCTTTTATCAGGGCAAAGCAAACAAGCAGTTTAAGGATAGCTATAATCTAGTGCTCTCTATAGTGGGTGTTCTGCTAAATGTCATCACTTACTCAGTATACAAGGCATAATTCTGTTTTGGAGTTGCAGCATGAGGAGACTAGGCTCATTCTAGAGATGTTTCTCCCTTCTAGTCCCTTCATTCAGGACTAGATTAAAGCATTGGGCAACATACTTCATCTGTCCTTTACACTTGCCATTTTCCATAATTTTGCTATATTCATTATTGTGAGTTGTAAAAACATATAAATAAAACAAGATTAAATAAAGAATATAGAAAATTTTAGGAACTATGAATTTGCCTCCTCACATCCTTTGTTCCTTGGCTAGAAAAAGCAATGTTTCTGGTGGATTTGATAGTCCCTTAGCTCTATCAAGTCTCCGGGAGTCCAGTAACTGCAAATCCTCACAAACTTGAAAATGGTAAGAAGTCTGCCAAGAACCCTCCCATTTAGAATGAGGATTCCCAGGCTCATAGTTTAGGAATTTAAGTAGAAGCTTCTTAAAAAACTTAAAGCATACTATCTTATTAAGGATAAACTAGATATAAATTCAGTCATTTAAAAAATGTTGCAAGATTAATGTATCGTATGGGGCCATGCTATCATAGCGTTAGCTAAATAACTCTTTAAGTAATTCCTAAGAAGGGCCAATGCACCAGATGACTGGTGTACAGAATAGTGTATTATAAAGAAACAAACACCACCCCCCAACCCTCGGCCTCGTACAGAAAAAAAAGCAATGCTCCACCAGGTGGAGTCTTTTCCTCTCAGGTTTGAAATGTAATTCCTGGTATCGAGTGCCATCTGGTAAGTGGAATCGCCCTCAGATATCCCCAGGACCGCAATAAACATGCAACATATACATATAGTAAAAGGGAAACCTCAATTTTATTACATGGCTTTCAAGATGCAAAATAAATGGATTAAACAGTTACTTTGAAATGTACCTTATTGTGAATATTCCCATGTTCTTACACTAATGATTTTATCATGGTTGGATTCTAAACTGGGAAAAAAGAAATAGATTCCTCCAATTCATGCATTTTACTAATATGCCAGTATCCAACATACCAGGTGTGGAGTGCTTGGGCTTTATAAGTTTGGGGGCACTCCAGATTTAACAAAGCAGCCAACACCTGGAAATACATAAAAGCTGGCCTCTAAGCACAAGGTGATGAGTGTTAGTTAACTAGGCCCCCTGGATTCAGAAAATGGCCCCTCGTGGCTCAGAAAAGAAAACCGAAAATGCAGCATCAGAGTTTAGTTTTAGCTCAGATTTCCTGGTGTTCTCAACGCCTGTCCTCTCTTTACTCCCAAAATGCAAAACACAGCTCAAGTCATGACGGTCTTTTCTGTTTGAGAAGAATTTCTCTTAATATGTACTCTGCTATTATTTTATAGTCATAGTGAACAATATAAAAATGCTGTTTAAGTATATATGGCATATTTCTAAAGGAAAAAAATAACCCTGCTATTTTTACACACATGACAATTCCTATCCTGTGATGCTGTACTTTAACTGTTACTGTCATTTTCCTGGATGTTGCTTTGTGGTCTCACCACAAATTCTGCAACAGATTTCCTGGGAGTGTGGCAAAGTCCTGGGTGAGTGGTTGAGACTATGATTTGACTGAGTAACCATTAGAGTCCTTTTAGTGGTTAATCGATGAATTAATAAAAATAAAACCTTTACATTAAGTCTATAATGTGTACTGAAGTCCTGTCAGTTGCTTTCAATTAGGTCATTTTTATTATGTAATGGACAAAGACTCACCAAATTCCCAAAGACTCTATACTTGACTCTATAGATTGCATCACATTCCTTTGTAGACAGGTGTTTTGTTAGACACAACTATTTTAAAACACTTTTCTTTAACCATTTTCTCTGGGCTTGTGTCTGTGGTATGTGCTTGGCATACTCTCTGAACAAGGAGCTATCTTCAGTCATTGTTACCTTATGTTCAAAAGACAAAGTAATCAAGGTCCTGTTATCCTTGTTCGCAATATACTACTGCAAAATACTAGTAGAAAGAAAGGGGGGTTCAAACTAAAGTGCCACCAACATACAGATAACTTTTTAGTATCTTTTACAATTATGCCTTTAATAGTCATTATCTTGATTTGCCCATAATCACATTTAGACTACATTTACACCAATCATCTTAGACTAGATCAACATTACCTAATATAGCTTTCTGCAATGATGGACATATTCTGTATCTGCATTATCTACTGTGGGAGCCACCAACCACTCATATGTGATTACTAAACACAACAGAGGAAGTTTAGTTTTAATTAATTTAATTTTGAATATATATAGGAACATGTGGCTTATAGCTACTATATTCAACATCACAGGTCTAGGTGTCTGCATGGATGTTGTACCCACTCTTCAATAATTTTGCAAATAAATATGTCATCATACTTGCTTGTGTCATATAGATTTTAGTTTCTGCTTCATGTGTTTAAAGTGGTTTTTGTCTGATTCAAATTGTAATGTATTTTGTAATATTTCCTACATTAAAGGTAGTCAACATATTCAGTGGCAAGATCTAAAGATAAAAAATGACCAGTTAGAGGGTAGAATCAACAAACAAGAAAACAATGAGAATATCTGGTTGTGTAGGAAAAGTAAGCAATACCAAAGATTACACAAGTGCTTCCTTCATAGTTTTGGAAGGTAAAAATTGTATAGAAGTATAGCGGCTACTAAAGAATTCAGAAAAGTAGAATAATCTAATTTTAAAGAGAAAAGGAATGCTGGAAATTTCTTAATCTGGATCTCTTTCAATGTGGCATAGTGTTTCATAGCAGTGATTTGATACCTGGATAGCTGGTGTCTTGAAATCACATTTCATTAATAGTTTAACCTAAACCAAGTTACCATCTCTAAATGTTGATTTCATTACCTGTAAGTCAATGACAATAATAAGATATACCTCTTAGATACACATACCCTTTTCTTTCTGAGGCAAGGTGTAAGGGCAAGTGAGATAATACATATGAAGTGTTTAGTACAGCAGCTGACACATACAGCCCCATTTTGGTGATAGGGAAACTGAGGTATTAGGGCGCTAAATTAGCTTCCTCAATTTGTAATTGTTTTAGTAAGTGACTCAGCTGGGATTTGAAAGCAGGCCTATGACTAAGCTGAGCCTATCCAAGTGGTAGCAGAAACAGAACGGCACCTGGCATGTGACAGGCATTTAATAAACAAAATGACAGTTCAAGAACACAAAACGCATTAGTAATCACAGGCGTTTAGTAAACAAAATGACCAGTTCAATAACACAAAACTCATTAGTAATCTACAGATCATAAGGTCATGTCAGCTTATTCCCCACGTATGTTCTTACAAGCATCACTTGTGGAGAAACATGGGCTTAAGACAAAGAAAGATACTGTGTTAAAGCAGCAGCCTTTTAAAGAGCACAGTAATAGAGGCTTTTCCATTAAATCCATCTAGTATCCATGAGATACTAGAACCCTCAATCATAGGACAGATTTAAAATGGTATTATAGGGTAATGAGTATCCATCTAGTATTTAAGTATTTACATAAATTGCAGTATTTAAAGTAATCTCTTTACAAGTTATTTTATCAAAAACTTTTCAGACACAATTGTTTGGGGATTTGTTCAAACTGTTTAACACTTAAGAAGTACTGGCTTACCTTGGAGATACTGCTTGTTTGGTTTCAGACCACTGTGATCAAGCAAAAATTGCAATAAAGCAAGTTACATGAATTTTTTTTTCCCAGTGCATAGAAAAGTTACACAGCAGACTATTAAGTCTGCAATAGCATTATGTTTAAAAATGTCCATACCTTAACTTAAAAATACTTTATTTTTAAAAAATGCTAACGATCATATAAACCTTCAGTGAGTGATAATCTTTTTGCTGATGGAGGGTCTTGCTTGATGTTCAGAGCCTTGCTGTGGCTTTGGCTTAAGGCTTAAGGGAATATTGCAGCTGGTTTGATCCTCTATCTAGACTGCTCAAATTTTCTGCATATCAGCAATAAGGCTGCTCTGCTCTCTTATCATTTGTGTGTTCACTGGAGTAGCACTTCTAACTTGCTTCAAGAACTTTTCTTTTGCATTTGCAACCCGGATAACTGGTGCAAGAGGACTGGCTTTTGACCTAACTCATCTTTGGGCCTGCCTTTCCCCAAAAGCTTAATTTATTTCTAGCTTTTGATTTCAAGGAAGAGACACGCAACTCTTCCTTTCACTTGAACACTTAGAGGTCATTGCAGGGCTATCAATTGGCCTAATTTCAATAATGTTGTGTTTTAGGAAATAGAGAAGCCTGAGGGGAGGGGGAGAGATGGGTGAACAGCTCGTCAGTGGAGTAGTCAGAATACATACATGAATGGATTAAGTTTGAGTTGTGGTTTGTGGTGCCCAAAACAATTATAGCAGTAACATCAAAGATCACTGATCACAGATCATCATGTAAAATAATAAGGAAATATTTGAAATATTGCAAGAATTACCAAAATGTGACATGGAGACACAAAGTGAGCACATGCTGTGGGAAAAACGGCACCAACAGACTTGCTCAATTCGAGGACACCACAAAACTGAATTTGTAAAAACACATTATCTGTGAAGTACAATAAAGTGAAGGTCAATAAAATGATGTATGCCTATGTAAGGCAATCAGTAGATGATGGGAATAAAACATTGCATAATTTAGAAAAAACAAAGAGAATATGTTATCAAAATAGACTAAACCAATAGCATAATTAGAATTTGAGTATTCCTTTATAGTTTTGAAAGATTTAAAATTATGTATTATTTTATAAATTATTATGGAGGATCTCCTATATATCCAGTCTCAGACTTATTTTGGTGATTATACTCTGGAACATGTGATTCTTCTCCTCGTGGGGTTAAAAAAAATTTATACCATCCTATGGGGTATGACTAATCTGAATCTCACACTTGAATATTACTTTGGGATCTTAGGCAAGTTATTTAAGAATAAAAACAACTTAATATGTTTCCTCAACCATAAAATGAGAATTTTAATAATCTTAAACTTACTGTAAGGATCAAATAATTTTCAATGGTACGTAATATGATGCTTAGCATACATTAAGAGCTCAGTGTATCTTAGCAACAATTTCAGTAAAGAAAGACCAAATAATTTTTGTCAACAAGAAACATGAATATATAAATTATATAGGTTTTAAGTTGTATTTACCATATTTAATGCGACAGTAAAAATCATGAAAATGTGTGACCTAATAAATAAGTTTATTCAGTTTTCTAATGTCCTGAACCCCTTATCTCAGATGGATTTTGCTCCAAACTTATAACAATAATTTACAACCCTGACTCTAGTTTTTTTTCTGAGAGAAAAAAAATAAATAGAAACACTGTTCTTTTTCTTTCCTTACCTACAGGAATTTACTTACAGAAAAATCTAACTTCTTGTAAAAACAGCCTTAATCCCTTGTTGGGCCAAGGGAAAACTTTTCCATTGTTCTCTGAAGGTTTGCTAAAAAAAATTACTGACAAGAGGCAGATCGATAGGAGAAAAGGCATACACATTTATTTGATCATAATTTACACAACTGGAGAGCCTTTAGAACAAAGACCCAAAGTTACAAAAGAAATTGTCCGTTTTTATGCTTAGGTTCAACAAAGTGTGGGCAGGTGTGGAGAAATACAACTGTACAAAAGGAATATGATCTCATGCTAACAGACTGAGTGGGGACGCCTGGCAAGGTGAGATTCTTCCTGGCATCTCTGTGCAGTACTCATTCCTTCTGGGTATGGGGCAGGACCTTCTCTGGAATGGGGTCTTACGAGCTATGATCAAACAAGGTAGGTCAGATAATGTCTTTATGGCCAAATTTCACACAGAAAGTTGAGGTGTTAGAGTGATATGCTTAGGTTTTATGGCTGGTTTGGGAAAAAGGGTTCTGATTTCTAGGAACCACCTTGGGAAAGAGGGATTCTAGTTTCTATGCCTCGCCTTGCGGGAGAATGAAGGGCCGGAGACTGGAGGGCGGGAGAAGGTCAGAGAGAGCTGCTTCTGAGGTCTTCATTTGGGGTATCATTTTTCTGAGCCCCTACACCCTAATAAAGCACAAGAGATGCAGTGGAGCAATTCAGGGTCATGGTCAGGCTATGCATTGAACTGAGATTTCCCAAAAAGTCTACTGAACAGTAAAATGGATCCTGGGGACACCAGAGAGAGGCTGACAAATGATTTTTAAGTAAGGAGAAAATGATAAACGAGAAGGATTAGCAATAGAAATGGGTCATATAAAATAGATCCCTCAAAAGGAATTCTCTTAATCCCTAGCTTCTCTAGATATCCCACAACTTCACGGACTTATCAGGCAGGTTGTTTTTCCCTGAAAGTGGGAGTAGAGGAGCTGGAGGACAAATGAAGGTGGTATGTGGAGGGAAGGCTGTTCTGTGGATGAGTTTAATTCAGCCCCACAATCACTTCTGTACAGATACACACCGCTCTAGTCATTCCCACATTTGGCCTGCTTTCTCTTCCTCTGTGGACGGGGGCACTGTTCTCTACTAATATCCATCTCAGAGAGACACAGGGCCAAGTATCCCTCGGCATCCATTAGAAATAAAGCAGGCTCTTGCTTAAAGTTACCAGAGCATCCACCTTTGGGTGCAAAGACAAATTCTCTGAATCAAGTGAGGGGTCTGGGCAATGATCTCACAAAGATTTGATACCTAGGAGTCCCCCCATGCCCATACAAGCTCCTCCTCTTTCCACTTACACTTTGGGAAGCTGGCTGTCGTGTACAGGCAGATGAAGCTGGAAAAGAGAGGCATATTCAGTACTCACAAATTCAAACAGCTTGAGGGATTTCCGGTGAAAGTCAGTCCTAACCAGTGTATATGTACGTATACACCAACATATGTGAACGTGTTGTGTGCACATGTGTGCCTGTACAAGGACACACGGCATATTTACCTGTCAGGGACAGGCTATGGACAATGACTATTTCTTGGACTTTCTCTTAAAAAGTCAGATCAGACAAGTTTATTTTGTATACTTTGGGTAAATGTGTGGTATTTCGTGAGTTTAGCAGTTTGTGAAAAAAGAAAAAAAAAGGCTGCCTGCTCTGAGCCCATGGGGCAGGGGCAATTTTTTCATCTGACAATCTGCGTGCTTTTGTTTTGCTTGCTTATTTTGGCCCCACAATACCACACCCTTTTCTTAACTAACCTCTTTCTACCTGGGCTGCACATGCCTGGGCTCTCCTCCCTGGCCTCCCTCCCGCCTCTCCCAGGTCTCTAAACCCCTAGAGAACCTGTGTCAGTGTTTTGAATCTCTCAATTGCTCTAGCAGGAAAACTAGACAGATTAGGAGCTGGGGCATATTTGGCTGAAAGACAGCTCTTCGTTTTCTTCTTATGCTGCTTCCCCTTCCTCTTTTCCCAAATAGATATATAAACACATGTATTTTCCTGTTTAAATTGAGCGAATTGGTCCTCTGCCTGTGCCTTGATTTAGCCATTGGGCTCAGCCTTGCTCCTCCTTTCCTTACTCGGATAGGAGCCACTGGGATCTGGAGCTCCAGCTTCCAAATTGAAGCTGGCCTCAGGCCAGGTGACCTTTTCTTTGTAAGTTTCTTTCCTAAGCGTGGAGTTGGGGGGAGGCGGGGAATGGGGGGGTTGCAGGGATCTGTTTGGTGGTGTTGAAGGGGGGGGGCGAGTGAGGAAAGGAGGGGGCTGGAAGAGAGTAAAGGGCTCTTGTTAAACAGTTTCTTACCGTAAGAGGGAGTTCAGACCTAGATCTTTCCAGTTAATCACACAACAAACTTAGCTCATCGCAATAAAAAGCAGCTCAGAGCCGACTG
The DNA here is from genome assembly GCF_028885655.2 of Pongo abelii. Classification (NCBI taxonomy): domain Eukaryota; kingdom Metazoa; phylum Chordata; class Mammalia; order Primates; family Hominidae; genus Pongo; species Pongo abelii. Next base: position 94,771,552 of record NC_071991.2, read on the forward strand.
GCTCTTTTAGACACTGACTCCGAACAGGATTCTTTCACCCAGGCATCTCCTCCAGAGGGATCCGCCAGCCCGTCCAGCAGCACCATGTGGGTGACCAAACTTCTGCCAGCCCTGCTGCTGCAGCATGTCCTCCTGCATCTCCTCCTGCTCCCCATCGCCATCCCCTATGCAGGTTAGTTCCCTTCTTCTTCTTCATTATTAGTGTTAGTATTTAACTCTCCTGCTAACCTTCCCTATTCCTTTTAACACCCTCTTTTTACCCTATTCCCAGCATCCTTTCTGAACTCAGTATGTAGTATAGGTTTCTAAAAGCTCTCATTATGCTTTCTTTTGACATTCATTTTTTTGTTGTTTGAATAGCATTTAAAATGATAATTAACTTTCCCTCAACTCCCCTCCACCTCCAACACAAGCCCCGTCCCATTTAGCCTAATAGTTGTGGATTATGAGATAGGGAGGAAGTGCTAATACTGGCTGAACTTGGCTGCTTTGGACAAGTTTAAAGCTAAAGAGAGGGGCTGGTCTGAAGAGGCAAGAGTGATGGTCAGTCCAGAAGGAAGTCATCCTTTTCCAGAGATCAATTTTTCATGAGAATCCACTACTCCACATCACCTAGTCAACATTTGGAGCCAAATTACGACTTTGTACAGGTTTTCATTTTGAGGAGGCAGAATAAACTCTGAGTATTTGCATATCATAAAAATGAAAGAGAAAGCCTCTTTTTAAAGATCTTATTCTTTCTGGGTATGGATGCCTGCCCTTTGAAACTGCAGTGCACGGAGACTTCGATTAAAGCTGCAGAACTGCCCATCTCTGTCTCCCACTTTCTCCCTTGGATTTACCGTTTGGGGAGGAGTTGCTTGAAAGTTCATATTGCCTGGGGGTTTAGAGATCTCGTTTGCTGCTTTGGGAAGTTTCTCTTGTTATCAGGGCGAGAGGAAACATCTGTATTTTGTTGTATCATTGTAGAGGCTGAGGTGCCAACGGGAGAAGGCAGTGAATATCAAGGGTAGGCACAGGGGAATAAAAGAGTGGAACAAATGCCCAGATGGAGACATGGCCTTTTTACAATATAAAAAAGAGAACTGGCTGTATCTTTTGAGATGGTAAATATGAAATTTATCAGACCTCTGATCTAGTTTTTGATATGGTACAAGGGTTAAAAAACTCAAGAATTTGCTAAATGAAAAGGAAAATCATTCAACCCACCTGGTTTTCTTTTATTTTGTGAAGTGGCCCTTTTGGAAAATGACACTGTTTGGAAAGGGTCACTTTGAAAGCATTTAGGTAAGATTTCTGAAGAAGTGAAAAAGCAGTGAGTTCAAATCAAGCAGGTTTTCATACCTGAGATGTGTCATGTTAAAATCGCTTCACAGGGTCGGGTGCGGTGGCTCATGCCTGTAATCCCAGCACTTTGGGAGGCCGAGGAAGGCAGATCACAAGGTCAGGAGATCGAGACCATCCTAGCTAACACGGTGAAACCCTGTCTCTACTAAAAATACAAAAAATTAGCCAGGCATGGTGGCAGGCACCTGTAGTCCCAGCTACTTGAGAGGCTGAGGCAGGAGAATCTCTTGAACCCGGGAGGTGGAGGTTGCAGTAAGCCGAGATTGTATCACCGCACTTCAGCCTGGGCAACGGAGCGAGACTCCATCTCAAGAAGAAAAAAAAAAAAATGCCTCACAGATGACTGCTGGTTTAGGGGATTTTGAGCTTAAATTGAAATAATTGCTAATATTTTGAGGGTTTTCATTTTTAAAGATGAAAATGTCACTGTTCTTAAGTAGAATCTGGTTACCTGAATTCATCTGTGCTAATGCAAGGGGAACACAGTGTGGAAAACCCAAACAGTAGATCAACCATAGGCAGTGTCTATTTGTTTTTGGCATGCATTATGAACTTTTGGCAGGAGACATACATTTGTAATTATATTTCACTTTGCCTAATGTAGAAATGACTGTGTTTCCTGAGTACAGGCAGAATGCAGCCCAAGAGTGCTGGCAGGCAAGGAGAGTCCAGTTGGGAATTACAAATATGCTGTGAATAATTCCTGAAGTGGATAATTCTAAAATTGTCATCAAAGGAGGGTGCGCCTTTGTTTAGATGGCCAGTTTATTTTGATAGTTTTTTTTTAATAACCTTTAAAATAAAAAACATGGGTAGCCTCTTAGAACATACAAAGTTTGTTCTTTTTTAAATGACATTTAATATTGACTATTTAGAGGTTTCTTTTGTTGTTACTAGCTTTGATTATAATTATTCTATGAATTTATATTTGTACATATTGTAAAATAACACATTGTTAGGAAAGAAGTATATACGGTAAGTTGACAACCAGTTATCAACAGAATACATTACGGAGATACTTTTTTAAAAGCTTAAGAAATATTCAATATAATGGGCCCACGCCATCTTTGTAGGAGTTAGCCTATATAGAATTACCCTCTATTCATTCCCACCTACATGGGAAACAAATATCCAATCCTCTGTAATAAAAGAAGCATTAAATGAGCACCTAATGTTCAAGAGTATGTGGGGGATGTAAAGATGAACAAATGAGAAAGGAACTTAAATTTGTTGAGCAACTGATATGAACCAAGTAGTAAAGTACACCTTACTTAATTCTAATAGGGTTGGCACTATTGGACTCATTTTGCCTGAGGAAACTGAGGTTCAAAGACCTCAGTTATCTTATTTCTTTGTGAGTTAAGTGACAGAGCTGAGATTCCTACCCAAATGTATGTGAATGAACTATGTGGTGGTTTTTTTTTTTTTTCCTTTTTTCATTTATATTGAAGCCAGCAGCAGTGAAATCAACCAAAACTTACTTTAAAAAAATCATTTGGCTAAGTGATATATTTATAAAAAACCCTGTTAGAAATACTTTGTACTATGGTTGAGAGTTCATTTTTAGCAGAGAGAATCAAACCAGGTTAAGGGGTCATGTCGTACTGAAGTCCATATGAAAAGACGGATGGTAGAATAGTCAGTACCTTAGCACAGGAACACAAGTGGCCCAAGGTACGAGGTTCATAAGTATAAGGAATGTCCCAGGAAGGACCCCACACAGCAACTGAAGGCAAGCATTTGAGGCAGAAGTACTGGGCATGTGATGGAGAATATTGTCTGTGAGTGGAAAAGTAAGATGAGGTAGGATGGATAGGATTGAAGGTCATGCTCAACCATGTGGTCTTTAAAATGAATGTCATGGGAGCAGCTGAAAGTTTTTTTGTTGAAAAGGTACTTGATTGAAGTTGTTCTTCAGTGTGGTTGCTTCAGTTCCTGTGTGGAAGGAAAGTTGTAGGCAGAAACAGACAGTGAAGGTGGAGGCCAGGATGAGGCTTCTAGAAGAATGAAACCTTAAATAAGAACTGGAAATGAGAAGGAAGAAAATACCTAGGGAGGCCCCTCAAATCACACTGAACATCACTTCATTTTGTAAATCCCCTTGGAAGAGATGATGCTGCAGCTTCTCAAATACCAGCATTTGATTTACATCTGACACAGTCTCTGTCTTCTTGGTATCTTTATTTGTGATATTGTTGCCTTCTCTAAAGAAAGGGAGATGACTGCCGATTTGCAAAAATCCATGTCTTAGATAATAACAACAAAAATTTAGACTTCTATTTGAAATTCTTGGCTTTGGAGAGTTTACAATCTCCAGTCCCAACCATTCCCTTCCATTAATTATTTGTGTACTTTCATCTTAACATCTTGCCACTTCAATCTGTTAATCACTAATCATGTGGATAGGTTTCTCAGAATATGTGGAGCCAGATTCCTGCTTCTTTCCACACCCTGCAAATCCTTTCCTTGCATGATTTTCCTTTGAAGTCAATGGTTAGTCCACACAGAGAAGAAAATATATGAGGTACTGAGAGAAATGAGTGTGAGGTGCGGGGACCAGAGGGAGAAATGTGTCTTTCTTCAAGCACCTTGATACATTTGACCCTACTTTCTGTGTGTAGGTTTTCACTAGGATCCTAATGATTTCAGCTCTAAAACAGGGACTTCAGGTTCTTCAGGAAATATAGCTTCCAGAATGTTTTCCCATGCTGGGAGAAGAGGAAAAAGGAGTTGTAATTTAAAGCACAGGAAAGCATGACAAATTTGTAGTGATCTCTCACCCTTTGATTTCATTTCAATATTTTGTTTATAAACTTCAGCTAACAGTCATGCACAAAAAATAGTAGGGAAAAATCTGATCCAAAGATATTTTTGAGTTTCTTCCCAAATTAAGCTTGGCTTTTAACTGTTTTCAGTAAAACAAGCATCAGTTGTTAATACATATGGAAGAGAAAGTTGAAACTATTTTCAGCAAAGGAATTTTATTTTCAGATGCTGTTTTTGAATGACTTCTGTTTTGAATTTTTCTTTTATTGAATAAGGAATTAATTTTATAGATGTGCGGATTACATGACGTACAATTAGCTCCAACTTCATATTTTTGACTAATTAGTTACTGGCTTAGTATAAATGACTTAATTAAAAGGGAAAGTTTCTACGTCATGAGAACAAAATAGTGAGAAGAGAATTCTGGTGTCTGGTTCTGATTGCCCCTGATAGCTTTGTAGCCCCAGACAAGCTTTCCACTTCTATTTATTATCTAGTAAAGGGAAATAATAGATTTATTTGTTTTTCAAAATGCTTTTTGATCTTTAGATGAAAGGTAGTGATTGGAAAATTTGTCAGCAAGCAAGGGTAGACTGCTTTTATGAGGGACAACAAAACATTAACACATTTCAGTAGGACAACTGAGGAGATTTAGAATTAAATACAATCAACAATTCCACGGAGACCTCTGCTCTCCAGAATCTTCTTCATGGCTTGCCTTCATTTTGCGTGGCATTGAGAAAAGAAACCAGAACATTGACCAGAGATTTTTTTTCATTTGATACATTAAAATACATTACACATTTAATATTTGTCTTAGACTTTTTGATTTTTAGGCTTTTCCCTCACACTTAGACATGTATACTAAATACATTATACATCAGGCCAACTTCAATTTTATATTTTTAGTTAATATAATTATACACATATTTAAGAAATATGTGTATAACACTCTTCTATTTTGGTGAATAGTTGTTTCATAGATTTTTTTCATCAATTAACTATCATTTATTTCTAAGAAACATTCAAATTTATACAGGAAATTATATAACTATTATGCTATGAAGCATTTCAAAGCACCTTAGAAATAGTGTAATAAGGTCAAAGGAAAGAGAAACTCTTAATGGAAAAACTTATCTCCTATTAACGTGGTTCTGTGACAGAAACCAAAATTTCAAATGAATTATGCCTTCTTTGCTTGGAAGAATCAGTTTTTTCTTCGTGCCAGAGATTAAAGGATAAAATTTCAAAAACAAAACTAAAACTTTGCATATTTATAACATTTTAAAAAATCCAAATTGATTTTCAAATATTTACTTAATGGTTATAGTTTAAGTTTAACATAACTTTTATATTTTAGATTGAGAAATTGGGATGTTAACATATCAGGTAATTAAAAAGTCATTTGACAAGTCAATAAGATTGCCAGTGTTGTACAAGGCATTTGGTCCATGCTCAATAAATAGCATGTTGACAGATTTTTGGTTGATTTCATTTTCATGTTAAAATGTCTTTTAAACTGTATCTGTTGTACCATAGCCATTCTATCCTGTAAGGCAAAGCAAAATTAAAAATGAAATCATCATTGAAGGAATTAGTATTGTCTTTTGGAGATTGTGCTTTGGAGTTTTACAGAGTTTCAGAAATTTAGAGGACCTCGTGTTTTCTCTAATTTATTGCAGCCTTCAAATTAGGATGGACACTAATTAGTAGCATCTGCTCATCTCATAAACCAACTGGAGCCAGTGGTTGCTGACAAACTTAGAGTATGATGGCATTTTTGGTAGCTCACTCTGCTAGTTGTATTTCCAAATTTTGTGCACACAAATTTTTACTCTCCTTTTTTGACACATTTCAACACAGATTCAGATCAGGAATGTATTTCCTGCTCTACTATCCACATTTTTTCTCTACTGCTGCTCTAAACCAAATATTCAGGAAAATGTTACATGCCATATTTCCGCTACAATCTTAGCAATTCTTAGCTACAGATGGCATGGTCAGTGGTTCAGAGTGGTGGTTTTTAAGTCAGCCTGCTGGGTTTCCAATCTGAGATCTTCTAAGTGGTCAATTAATGTTTTTCTGTCTTGGTTTCTTTGACTGAAAAACGAATGTATCCTTACTGCCTTTGGTATAAGCATGTTTGAAAAGAATTGACAGGCAGAGGAGCACAAGCACATCTATCCTTATTACACAATAGCTGCATTCTATTAAACATTTTGATCTGCATTGTGAAAATGCTGATCACTAACAGATTGGGGCTATTTTGGGCAAATTGAGAATACAGAGAACAAGTTTTTGAAACACTAAAGTTATCCATAAGATTAAGTCTTTTAGAATCTTTTAGTTCTGTTTTTCAGATTTTCAGTAGAAGGCTTCATGCTATCTAGGCGTCTTGTATTTTCATGAAGAAAAATGATATTGCTGCATTAAAGGATGAAGTTTTACATACATTTGATTTACAGCATTTGGCTTGATCTCAAGACAAATAGTTCAGTGATACCAGGAAATAGTGTCCAAAAGCACAGAAAACATTTATGCACTAAATGAGAGAGGGGCTAAAATATGAATAATATGAAAGACTTTAAAGAGTAGGTCAGAATAATTTGCCCACTGTACAGTTTTTAGTGAGAAGTTTCTCGCCTGTCTTTGTGTTGGCTTATCTCATTAAATACTATAACGTACATGAGGACCAACTGTACAAGGAAATGAAAAGTTTAATTATAAAGCATGATACGATATGCTTCTAGCACTGATATTTGCTTTCATGATGTTTGGAAAATATCATGTTATTTATTTCTTTAGTGTGAACTCTGTCCTGATTTTTAAAAGCTCCTTAATTTGAAAGAACGTAAATGAGTGACTCTGCATGACAAGTTGTTTGTTTTTCCTTGATTACAATATTCCTCTCTTTCTCTTAACTATTCCCTACCTCACTCTGCTCCTAACCCCTGGAAATCTAGTATATTGTCAAGTAAAGTCACTTTCTTGTAGATGATCCTTAGGATTTTTTTAATATATGAGCCTTAAAAACATTTCTCCAATGTTTATTTTTTTAAAACATTTTGTATTTAATAGAGGGACAAAGGAAAAGAAGAAATACAATTCATGAATTCAAAAAGTCAGCAAAGACTACCCTAATTAAAATAGATCCAGCACTGAAGATAAAAACCAAAAAAGTGAATACTGCAGACCAATGTGCTAATAGATGTACTAGGAATAAAGGACTTCCATTCACTTGCAAGTAAGTTACTTCATTTTGTTCTTAGAATAATTTTCCAAATACAGCATGCATGTATTATAATCATGTGTCTTTTGTGTTGTAGTCAATGTGATTTGATCATAAAATTGTAAGTTTGACTCTAGATTTAACTCACTACAAACGAAGACTTAACTCTCAGTTTATGGAAACGTAGCTTGAGTAAGGGAGAGCGCAAAAACTGCTACCTTCTAAAATCCACAGTGGCTTTGGTTATGGAATTTGTTTTCTCATCTGATGAGCAATTGAATTTGAGTAACTAAAATGAAGTTCAATTGGCTTTGGGTTTTAAAATATCTATTCAGAGTAACTTTTTTTTTTCCTTGCAAGAGGAATGGAGAAATTTTTAGAACAGAATTTGGGCAGCAGCCAAAATTTACTTCAACTTTATTATATCATCGCTTTTAGGGATTTAAATAAAAGGTGTTGAGAGAATTAGTTTAAAAATTAGAGAGACTGGTGTCAGCAGAGACTGTTTAAAAGAAGAGGATAGCAATGGTAAAGTTTCAGGTGAAAATTGATGGGGCAATTTAAAGAGGCATGCGGGGACTTCAATGGAGAGTTTCATGTCTTTTGACAGTCCCTGTGTGACCTCATAGGGAAGAATTCCTTACTACAGGGGTCCTTAACCCCCTACCCCTGCCACTAGTATGTGGCCTGTTAAGAACCAGGTCTCACAGAGGGAGTGAGCTGCAGGCCAGTGAGCATTACTGCCTGAGCTCCACCTCCTGTTGGATCTGCCACATTAGATTCTCATAGGAGCTGAACCCCATTGTTAACTGCACATGAATGGGATCTAGGGTGTGCGCTCCTTATGAGAATCTAGTGCCTGATGATCTGAAGTGGAACAGTTTCATCCCAAAACCATTCCCCACTCCCCGGCCCACCCCCACCCCCACTCCACCCCCTTGGAAAAATAAACCAGTCCCTGGTGCCAAAAAGATTGGGAACTGATGCCTTACTACTTTGTCAGTGATCTCAGAGGATAAAACTTTTTGTTTTGGGCTAAGAGGGTGACAATTTCATTCGACAGTTTAGTCTCCTAAACTGTCAGAAGAAGATACATTTTTTTAGTTCTTCATTATCTTCCCTCACTTATTTCCCACTCTTTCACTCCCTATTTTATCTTTTTTTTTTTTTTTAACAGGGTCATGCATAAAATCCTGTACATATTAAATTCTACTTAATTACATTTCGGTAGTGACCACAGGGTTTAGTAATGTCATGGCAAGTGGTCCTAATTTCATCTTGCCTTTTTCAGAGAAATAAATGTCATGGGCCTGAGAGGAAAGAGCATGGTCAGGAAAGATCTTTATCAGGTTTAGGTTGAGGAAAGACTATCTGCTTTCCATTTCTAGAGTGAAACTGCCAATTTCAGGGAGATAGTTCCTGGCAAGGGGAGTGGGAATTGACTTTGCAAGTATATTCCTATGATAATTCTGTTTTATTCTCTGACTTTCATATAAAAGTCTTGCTATTGTTAAAAATAGAGACAACTACTCTCAATCAACATTTCAGCTGTGTAGATTCATGAAGATGTTACAGCAGCTGAGGAGGATAGAGTTGTATTTTCCCCTCTCAGGGCTGGAAGGGCAGGGAAAAGGGAAGGAGAGGACACCTCATTGCTGATTTTTAACTTTGAAAATGAACTCTCTTGGACCCACAAGTAAGGAAAGTATTGCTACCATTCAGTTTTCACATTAGTCAACCGTATACTTAGGAAAGAAAAACTTTCCTTTTGTTTTATTTACTAGGAACTAAAATGATTTTACTGGAGAAGACATTAATAAATTAGTAAGTGCTCACATATTCCATATATATGAGATTTCATACTTTCCTACCATATTTTGGTTGAGTTATATTTATTCTCCAAATTTATGGCAACCTGTGCAGAAAACCACAGGTAATATTATGTGTTAGAGCCAAGATTTCTTGGCCCAGAAATGGTAAAATCCTCCTCATTCATACACACATACACACACACACATGCACATAGACACACATATGTATTTGGGATTACTAAATATCTTAGCTACATAGAATTGAATGAACATACTATGATACTATGAACTTAGGGTCTTAATGAATCAAAGGATGTTGTTTCTAGACATGTTATATAAAACAGAATTATTTAAAAACAATGAAAAATACCATAAACCACTTATAAAATACCAAAGAAGTGTGCGAAACCATCTGTGACGTGAATGGGTGTGAGGTGGAACATTCTTAAATATTGTTTTTTCTTGAGAAGATATCAACAATATTGATTTTCTAGAGATTCAAGTTATTCTTTGCTGGGTAGGAAAGATGACCAAGAATGCCTGATTCTAAGCTCTTCAGGAAATAGCTCATTCATAAATTCACTTAATAAGATAGGAAGCTTTCCTCTTTTAGCCATGGCTGGCAACTGGTACTAGAATTGCCTTCCTGCCATAAACAAATAGGAAATAGACAAAATAAGCTGTTGAAAAGATTACAACTAGAACGATTTTAAGATAAAGACTCTAAAAGTCAAACCTAAAAGAAGATGCAACTTACGGAATTTGATGGCTTCCACCCACTTTATATGGAGGTGTAAAATAATATTAAAAACAATTTTCTTAAAGAATTTGTCATTGTATTGGAACGACAGAAAAGAGTGAATGAGATCAGCAAATTGGAAATCCTGTTACCCACTTTACAGATGGAATCACTTAAAAACAAATTTATCACTTTTTTGCATATTTATCATTTTGTTATATAAATAGATTCTTTTAGTGAACGGTAACAAAAAACCAATATAATTCTTAGCTATAGGAATAGTAGGGGTGGCATGTCTTCATAACTTTCTTTAAGATGTTATATCAAAAAGATATTCTCTAATATTACTAGTTTTCTTTAAATTAAAAATGCTTAGCACTTTGGGAGGCCGAGGCGGGTAGATCACGAGGTCAGGAGATCGAGACCATCCTGGCTAACATGGTGAAACCCCATCTCTACTAAAAATACAAAAAATTAGCCAGGCATGGTGGTGGGCGCCTGTAGTCCCAGCTACTCGGGAGGCTGAGGCAGTAGAATGGCATGAACCCAGGAAGCGGAACTTGCAGTGAGCTGAGATCACACCACTGCACTCCAGCCTGGGCGACAGTGTGAGACTCTGTCTCAAAAACAAAAAAACAAAAAATGCTTATATAAGCAAACCTATTTAGGAAATATTAGCTTAAATAGTTATCCTCAACAAGATTTGCATAGCTTTTAATAAACTGCAATGTTTTATAATTCACCAAAAAATTACATTATATGCAAAAATTTCCAAACACTTGGTTTCAGATCCCACTTTTTAGGAGAATCTCCTAGGGCATTGATATATCTAATGCACCTTAGAAAATCTCATTTTAGAATATATTTTTTACAGTTATACACTTTGTAAATTACTCCTGATATCTCAGATATGATTAAGATAGCTTAAATATCTCAAATATAATACCATTTTGTACAAGTGTGGATAAAAATATTCCAACTTTCTGTGAAGTTACAGAAAAATAAAGCCTTCAGAAATAATTCAAATAGTTGTGTTACTTACTGATTTTGCATGTTAAAACTGTTATTTTTCTACAAGCCTTTTGGAATAACATGAGAATATTCCAAAGAGTATTCAATCTGATATTTAAATCTACTCCTACAAAAACTTAATTTTGTTCTTTCTTGTTTGGCTATCAAAATGGTAGGTTCAAATTTTATTCATATTGTTATTATGTATATGTAATTATGCATTTGTTTCTATATTGTCCTCCTTGATGAACCATATGCCCATTCTTTAAATACTGTATAAATAGTAGTATTTCTTCTTTTCATTCTGATTTTTTTTCAGGGCTTTTGTTTTTGATAAAGCAAGAAAACAATGCCTCTGGTTCCCCTTCAATAGTATGTCAAGTGGAGTGAAAAAAGAGTTTGGCCATGAATTTGACCTCTATGAAAACAAAGGTAACTGACTTCTCCCTAAATATTGCATAATGAAATAAAGTATAATGAAATGTATGTTTGTAATTTCCTGCCAGAGTGGTCTTTCTCACTGATTTTTCTACTATATATGAGATATTTTATGTAGTCAATTCATCCATTAAGACACTTGAAACTAGTATCTTGACTATTTTTAGTATGGTACTTTAAGGAGAACATTTTCAAAACTTTTCATAATCTTGATTCCCTTCCTCCCTCTGTTTACTTTTATTTTTACTTTTTTGGAGCATCTCCTAGAACTGGCATTCTCCATGTTCATTTTAGAAAGTGCTACTTTAATTCATTATAAAGTTTAAAACACTTTATATTACAGCAAATTTTGAGTTTGCTATAGTATTTTGCATTTAACAATGTTGGATAACTAAATTATAGTGATGATTACTGATGATAACAAAATATGGAGATTTTGGAGAAATGAGTTGGGACTATGTTTCATCATATACTTGAAAAAAATATTTAAAGGAGGAATTGAGACCATATTATTTGCTGATTGCCTATTCTGGTGGTCTGATATTATGTTCACTAGGTATTTTATTTGTTCAAAAGCAGAATCAAGTGAATGAAATAATTGAAGAATGTTAAACAACTGTGTCCTATTAAATTCGGATACATAACATGGTACAATATATAGATGTTTTCAAGTTAATAGGGTAAATGTTTAAATAAAATTAAAAACAAATTCATGGTAGAAGTAAGTTAATCTTTATACACCTCAATAATACTACAAATCCTGAACATAATTCATGATCTAGTATAACACCATTCTTACTTCAAACTGTCTTCTAGCTTGCTAACAACTGCATGTACTATTATTTGGTAGGAATATATAGGTTATTACAATTTGGTTGTCCTATCAGTTAGCAGTGGAAATGTTTGCAAAAATATGGAAAATAATAAGCTACCTCATGCATATACATATATAAACAAAAATCCACACAATTTTACTAAGAAGGACAAATTAATTATTTTAGGTAACTTTTTGTATTCAATATAGGTTTTAAAAATCATTTAATTTTTGTTTTTAATATTTTCTTAAAATGGTCTATATATTTGAGAAGATCATAATTGCTTGGCTAGTTGAGTACACCGACTATGTTAAGTACAGAGACTGTTCTCTGGAGTTATCTATGCATATATACACAAAACTAAAACTTCTCAATCATCTGTTTGTTTTGGATTATTCGGAAATGTGTTATTTTGAAAATACTAGTAGAAGCTTTAAGCAAGAAATTTCAATGTTATTTGAAATAGTTTACGAGAGTTAATTACTTACAGGTTTGAACAGAATTTTTTTCTTAAATACTGCATATGTTTTGCATAGTTGCAATAATTTTATCTACTTTCTCCAATAGACTACATTAGAAACTGCATCATTGGTAAAGGACGCAGCTATAAGGGAACAGTATCTATCACTAAGAGTGGCATCAAATGTCAGCCCTGGAGTTCCATGATACCACACGAACACAGGTAAGAACAGTATGAAGAAAAGAGATGAAGCCTCTGTCTTTTATACATGTTAACAGTCTCATATTAGTCCTTCAGAATAATTCTACAATCCTAAAATAACTTAGCCAACTTGCTGAATTGTATGACGGCAAGTGTTATATGAATTCGTGACTGATATTTAGCAAATGATTAATTAATATGTTAATAAAATGTAGCCAAAACAATATCTTACCTTAATGCCTCAATTTGTAGATCTCGGTATTTGTGAAATAATAACGTAAACTTGGTTTAAAAGGATTCTTCTTCCTCTTTCTGTCTTTGAGAAAGTACGGCACTGTGCAGGGGGAGAGGTTGATTGTGAAAAATCAGAGGTAGATGAGATTCTTACTGAGGGCTGAGGGTTCTTGAACCTTGGTGCATCCCAACATTGGTTGCACATTAAAATCACCTGCTGCAAGCCCTTGACGAATCTTACTTAGAAGATGACAATACAGAACAATTAAATCAGAATCTCTGGGGAGAATAAGGCACCAGTATTTTTTAAGCTCCCACCGTGATTCCAAAGTGCAGCCAAATTTGAGAACCACTGCTAAAAGCTCAAGCTTCAGATTGACCAGATTTTCCATCTCACCTATTGCCTAAAGACCAAATTGGATAAATGTGTTCATTATGACAGATGGGTACTATTAAAAGATGAGTAAACACAATATACTTAGGCTTGTCAGACTGAGAGTTTTAATCATCACTGAGGAAAAACATAGATATCTAATACTGACTGGAGTATTAGTCAAGGCTTATTTCACACACAATTTTATCAGAAACCAAAGTAGTTTAAAACAGCTCTCCCCTTGTTAGTAATGCATTGGAGGGTTTACTTTACCATGTACCTTGCTGAGCAATGTAACCTTGTTAATCTCATTTACTTGTCATGAGAACCACACAGCGGGTAGTTTTATTGGTTCTATTTTACCTACATGACAAAACTGAAGCATAAAAACACTTAGTAAGTTTTCAGTGTCATGCACAACTAGGAAGTGACATGGCCAGAATATAAGCCCAGTCACCATCACTCTATAACCTGTGCTTTTAACAACTTCAGGGCATGAAACATTTGGCCGGTCAGTAGAAGCCATGCTGTGATTTGTTTTTGCAGTGGTGGTGATGACTGCCTTGTTGAATCCACTTTTTATTCTATTCCATTTTGGGGACACAATTCTGCAAGATGATTCTTCATTAGGAAACAGAGATGAGTTATTGACCAACACAGAAAGAAAAAGAGTTTGTTGCTCCACACTGGGATTAAACCTATGATCTTGGCCTAATTAACACTAGCTAGTAAGTGTCCAAGCTGATCATCTCTACAACATTTCAATAACAGAAAACAACAATTTTCAAAATTAGTTACTTACAATTATGTAGAAATGCCTCTAAAACACAGTATTTTCCTTATATTACAAAAACAAAAATTAAGATTGGTTTTGTCCTCTCTTGAGAGTTTGCATGGTGTTACTCCCTGCATAGTGAAGAAAACATTTTATTTAAGTAGATGGATCTAAGTTTTTCATGAACAAAGGAATGACATTTGAAATCAATCCTACCCTAGTCCAGGAGAATGCATTAGACTGACCTAGTAGAGGTCTTATTTCACCCTGAGTTTTCTATGATTGTGATTCTCTGCTGGAGGAGTAAATGTGAAATAGATCTCTCTGGGAACTGGCTTCCCAGTCCAATCAGTTCTTTTACCAATGAACACTTCCTTGTGATATAGATGTTTATGGCTGAGAGGATCCAGTATATTAATAAAATCACTTTTTGTATTCAATGAGGGAAACACATAATTTTCATCAATTAGCAGCTTATTGGAATATCTGCATGATGGTTTAACACTTTTAGGTGTTGACTAAAGATTAATTTTACAGAAAATAGAAAAAGAAATATGTTTCTGTCTGGAGGAATGATTTATTGTTGACCCCTAAATTGAAATATTTTACAAGTGGCTTAATGGAAAGATGATGATAGATGATGAAATTAGTGTAGAAGCTTAACTAGAAAATCAGGTGACCTGATATCTACATCTGTATCCTTCGTTGGCCACCCAGCATTCATTAATGAATCAGATGATGGAATAGATCAAGTTTCGTAGGAACACAGTGAATATTAAAAGAAAACAAAGGGAGTCTAGCACCTAGAAGACCTAGTTTATATTTCAAAGTATATTTGGATGTAACCCAATTTTAAACATTTCCTCACTTGTCTCCCTTAAAACCTTGCCAACAGCAAGGACAGAGAACCAAAAATAGTGTATATATGAATAAATGCTTATTACAGAATCTGCTGACTGGCACATGCTTTGTGTGTAATGGGTTTTCATAAACACTTGTTGAATGAACACACATAAGTGAAAGAGCACGGCTAGGCTTCATCCCTTGGTCAAATATGGGGTGCTAAAGAAAAGCAGGCGAAATACATTGGGACACTAACAAAAAAAAACAGTTAATTTAGGTAAAAGGTAAAATACACCATAGAATGAAGAAAAGAGATGACCCAGACTGCCTTTAACCTTCATGTCCTAGAGAGGTTTTTGATATGGATTGATTCAGAATTGTGGAAAGGAGCCCATCTTTTCTCTTCATTTTGATTTTATTAACTCCAATGGGGGAACTTTATTTGTCTTTTGGCCATATCTACTTTTGATTTCTACATTATTCTCTCTTCCTTTCTATCTGTATTTTTCCTAATAAATTGTTGACTTATTAATTCATTACTTCCTCGCAGCTTTTTTTTGGCTTTACAAATCCACTGGAAAGGTATATGTGTGTATCACTTTGTGTATTTCGGTGTGCATGTGTAGAGGGGACAAAAATCCTCTCTCAAACTATAAATATTGAGTATTTGTGTACTGAACATTTGCTATAACTACTAGGTTTCTTAAATAATATATAAAATGATATAGAAAAAGGGAAATTATAGTTCATATTATTCATCTAAGTGAAGAGATTAAAACCCAGGGAGTAAATAAATTGTCTAAGGACTAAGGTTGTATACTATTTAGGTGATAGATGTGGGGCAACCGTATGGGTTTTATCATTAACAAATAAACTTCTCACCACTCTACCATATCAACTTTTCCATAAAAGAGAGCTATAGTATACTTTGCTTAAATAAATTTGGTTAGTGCATGACTTCTTGAAAACATATAAAGCAAAAGTCACATTTGATTCTGTCAGAAAAGTGAGTAAGCCATGGCCCAAACAAAAGATGCATTAAAATATTCTGGAATGATGGAGCTAAAAGTAAGAAAAATGACTTTTTAAAAAAGTTTACTGTTAGGAATTGTGAAATTATGCTGAATTTTAGTTGCATTATAATTTTTGTCAGTCATACGGTCTGACAACCTGTCTTTTTTCTATTTCCCCATATGAAGAATGCTAGTGAAATATGGATATTAACTATTTAGATGCATTGAAGTTGCATAATATGGATAATGTTTCATTGGTTCCTTGAAAATGTTTAGTTAGTAATAAGTCTCTTACACTTTTTGTTTTGTCCAATAATTTATATTTTCTGAAGACTTAACTCTAGAATACACTCATGTCAAAATGAAAGAATTTCATTGCAAAATATTGCTTGGTACATGACACATACCTGTATTTGTTTTGTGTCACAGCATGAAAAACGATGGTTTATTGGAAGTTTCATTGGGTAGGAAACACATTTGAATGGTATTTACTAAGAGACTAAAATCCTTGGACTTCACTCTAATTTTAGTGCCATTTAGAACTCAAGGTCTCAGTAAAAGTAGAAATAAATCCTGTTAACAAAACGCAAACTGAATATTAAAAATGTAACTGGATTTTCAAAGAAATGTTTACTGGTATTACCTGTAGATGTATATTCTTTATTATGATCTTTTGTGTAAAGTCTGGCAGACAAATGCAATATCTAATTGTTGAGTCCAATATCACAAGCAGTACAAAAGTATAAAAAAGACTTGGCCTTTTCTAATGTGTTAAAATACTTTATGCTGGTAATAATACTAAGAGTAGGGCACTAGAAATTTTAAGTGAAGATAACATGTTGCAGTTACTGCACTCAATGGCTTACTATTATAAACCAAAACTGGGATCACTAAGCTCCAGTCAGTCAAAATGATCAAAATTATTGAAGAGAATAAGCAATTCTGTTCTTTATTAGGACACAGTAGATACAGACTACAAAGTGGAGTGTGCTTAATAAGAGGTAGCATTTGTTAAGTGTCAACTACTCTATGATCCCTTGGAGCTTCTCAAAATAACCATATAAGGTGTAAGATGTTAAAGGTTATGGTTACACTCAGTGCACAGGTAAGCTAATAGGCTGAGAGAAGCTAAATTACTTGCTGGGGTCTCACAGTAAGAAAGTGAGCTGAAGTTTCAGCCCAGATTTAATTGGATTCTGGGCTCTTTTTTCATGTTACTTCATGAATCTATTTCTCAATTGTGCAGAAAAAATGGGGCTATTTATAAGAAAAGCAATAAACAAACAAGTAATGATCTCAAATAAGTAATGCAAGAAATAGTGAGATTCCAAAATCAGTGGCAGCGATTTCTCAGTTCTCTCCTAAGTGGCTTTGCTCAATCACCTGCTATCTTTTAGTGGAGCTTTGAAATTACGTTTTAAACAACATCAATTAAGTTCTAGAATGTTTGACTCAGCAAATTAACAGGCTCATCTTTCTAACTTGATGGTGAATATGGAAATTCAGCTAAATGGATGTTAATAAAATTCAAACGTTTTAAGGACAGATGGAAACGACAGAATTTTAAGTTAAAATATCTGAAGGAATATAAGATAAAGGATTTTTCTACTTTCAGCAAAAACATACCCACTAATTAGTAAAATTAATAGGCAAAAAAGTTGCATGCTCTTATACTGTAATGATTATCATTTTAAAACTAGCTTTTTGCCTTCGAGCTATCGGGGTAAAGACCTACAGGAAAACTACTGTCGAAATCCTCGAGGGGAAGAAGGGGGACCCTGGTGTTTCACAAGCAATCCAGAGGTACGCTACGAAGTCTGTGACATTCCTCAGTGTTCAGAAGGTAAATAAACCTGAATGCCATGTGGGCCATTCTATTCCCCCATGTGTAGAACTGTAACTCACATTAAGGGTTAACAGCAACAAATCAATCATAATAAACATGTTGTTCATGCAAATGCAACTACAAATAATTATTTAAACATTTTTATACAATGTTTTTAAAACTGTTGGATTATCACCAGATTAATGCAAAATAACAGAGCGAGTTATCAGTTTGAATTTCAACACTGCCTGAGACATCCCCCTGGGGAAAGTGAAAGAGAGGGTTTACTTACCTACTGCCTTGAGCTCACATACCTCAAAATCTACTTACTGTGTGGCACCTGAAAGGAGTTGAATGAAGCTTAGCCTTTCATTAGCAATGTTAATTCTATTCAACCAGCACCTGCTTCCACAGAAATTTTGTCCAAACTATCATGAAGTGGTGTTACAAGGGTATATGGACCCAGAAGATAATACAATATAAGAAGGGATCACTGGAAGCTTGACCCCATGCACGTTTTGGTGAAAATGTGCCTAGAATCAAATGTGACACATAGACTGGAACTGAGTACCATTC
Organism: Pongo abelii; assembly: GCF_028885655.2. Lineage (NCBI taxonomy): Eukaryota > Metazoa > Chordata > Mammalia > Primates > Hominidae > Pongo > Pongo abelii. The sequence goes on from NC_071991.2 coordinate 94,790,008, forward strand.
AGAATAGGAACTGAAGAGATCAAAGCAATGGAACCCAAACTGTTTTGAAGGCAGGCACCTTAAATCCATGTCTATGTTTTCAGCTCTTCTCACAGCATAAAAGGGCATTGTCCTTACTTTTGCAGTGGAAAACTGAATGGCTGACAAGATGGAAGAGTAACCATTTCAGCATTGTATGTGGTTTCATTTTTCTTAGTTATCTGGCTACTGAATAGCTGGATTTTTCAGTTCTGTCAGAAACTCTAAATTTCCAAAAATCTAAGTGAAACATGGATGAAACTCTGTTAGAAAATTATTAGGATTTTGGAGTATTTGGGGAGGGGGGACTACTGGAATGCTATCCAAGTTTTATACTAAGATATCTTACCTGTTTGTTATTAACCAAATAGTTTTAAAAATATTTCCTCCATAAATATTCATTTAATATTAGGTTGATATTTATCACATAAAAAGTAAAGGCTACTGTTAGCTAATTGTCACAGAGAAGGATTTGTTTTCTGTTGTTAGTGAATTTGAAATCCTTGACTTTATGTGCTAGAGCCAGTTCCATCTCCGTTTGTAAATTCTTACTTTCCATTCCATATCATATTCTGTTCCCTATAACCTCTTCATTGTTTTCTTTTCTTTTAAAAATAATAAACTTTTCTGTGATCACGTTATGAACAAGTCTGTTTTGTATGAATAAGTCTGAATGAATTAATATTTGTCTTAAACTTGCACATGGAAGAAAAAAAAACCCTACTTTTAGGGGAATCTCTCCTATTACAGTTTTCTGAGGTTGGAAATCATTGGGAAGGGGTTTTGTTTGACCTGAAAACGTGTTTTCAAAGGCTGGTACCTTGGCCAAACTTTAAACAGCTTACTATTTTCGTTACCTGCGTGGTTCTTGTGAAAATATGATTTTTCAACTACTGGTTTATAAGAAAAACATTCATCAAAATATGCTTACTTACATAGGACTGGACTGCTAGGCGACATAGATTGAAAGTGCTAGAAAAGAAGTCCTTGAATAAATCCTATTTTCAGTTATTCTTATATCATTAGCATGTAACTATAATTTGAGGTCATCACACCTCCCTTAGAAAAGGGCATTGCTCGTTGGTATTAATGGCACATGATGCTATTGGTCACCACGGCACCAAAGGTTGCAGACATGTTCTTTCTGGAAATAATTAGTGTCCTGGCAATAGTGGAATAACTCTCCTGTGGGAGAAGGGAACCAACATCTGCCCTGTAGGTTAAACATATTTCAGAGAGTATGAGTTAAACTGTGATATTTTAAATTCAAGCTAACACAAGCAATGTGTTAGCAGGATTTTAATGAAAAAGATCCAAAGTAAGAAGCATTGTCAAAACATTGGCAGAGAAAAAGAGTGACTTATAAAATCAATAATATAAAATATACAAAATAATGTAACATGATATAAATTTCTTCTAAAATACATATAAGGGGGAAACCTCAAAATCCAGAATGCTTAAGTTGTATAATAGATGGGCCATTTCTATCCATGGATACAAATTAAATGGTAAGTTATAAAGGTTATTTTATTATGGCTAAGGTAGCAACTATAAAATCATTTTGCATATTGAAAATTACACAAGAAAAACACCCGTAATCAAACTTTAGACTGTTCAAATGAAAAAGACATATAGAACAGTATATATTTTTTGAAATTTTTGTAATTATGCTTAAAACTTGGCTATATAATCACCTGAAATTTGTTTAAAATTAAAAGAATTGTATCTGATAGTCAATGATTAGCATTATTTTCTTATAATTTAAAACTTTAAAATATAGTAAATATTCCAAAAGAAAACAAATATTCTTTTATCACATTTATCACCTTCCAATTAGATAAGAGGAATAAGTTCAATAGATCTAGTGTGTGAATGGTGACTATAGATAATAATATTATATTGTATATTTAAAAAATACTAAGAGACTAGATGTTAAATGTTCTTACCACAAAATTGCTATGTGAAGTAATGCATATGTTAACTAGTTTGATTTAGTCCACTGACAATGTATATATGCTTCAAAACATCATGTCGTACATGATAAATATGTAGACTTTTATTGGACAATTTTAAAAAAGAACCTTGTATAGAGTTATACAGAGAAAATAATTAGCGCTTGATTCAAAAGTTTTAGAAAGTTGAGGTATGTAAAATCCAATTTCTTCCTTTAGCGTTTGCTTGAAATTTAAAATAAAACAAACATTAGTCATTGGAACAGATGTCATTTCTAATGATTGTCAAATGATCAAGTAAATATATTTTAATTAAGCCATAATCATTATTTTAAAAAATACAATACATTTAAAATCCCAAATAATACTGACATAAGTTTATGTGTATAATTCGATACTCTATGTGAAGAAAGACTTTTAAAAGCAAAGATTAAATGGCAAGTTACAAAGATTAAATGGCAACTTAAAATTTATTTGTAAAACTTTTATTTATATATGTAAATTTGTGAGACTATTTATATTTTAAACATTCAGTTTTGATGAAGTAATCACCTGTATGGATTTTTCTGAGATTGTCTTTAATGGAATAAAACAAACACTAATTAAAAATAGATTCAGATACTTTCAAAGTAACTGTTTTAGTCTGTATACTCATATCACTCCTGTTTTATGACTGAGAAAAATGAAACACATTTTTAAAGTTTGGTTGGTTAGTATGATGAGAAAGCTGTTAAATTAATCCTCTGTATTTTCTAATTCATATACAGTTTTTGTAGTATTCTACTATTATTCAGTCCAGAACTGTACTTAGAACAAATATTGAACCGATGAACAGAAACCATTACTCTGTGAGTTTTTGTGATCTATCTAGAGCAGTAGTTAGCTTTTTTTGTATTGTTTTGTTTTGTTTTGTTTTGTTTTAGAGGAGAACTTGCTGGAGCAGGTAAATAATGTACTGACAGCAATAGACAGAGCCAAAGGGCATTACTACATATAAACTGTGACATCGTTGATATGTACACCTGTTTCCTTGAGTACATGGACTTGGTTTCACCTGAACTGCTTGACTTAAAAGAAAATTTAGAAGAATCTGAGAATTCCCAAAGTTTGAAAAGTGAATATGAGTTAAAAATTTGGCTTTCTTGAGGTAATTCTTATGACTAACTCGATGGTTTGATTCCGTGGTAAAACAGCCAACTTTTCAGCCATTGACTTTGGATAAGGTGTCCAATCTAGTTACATTCTCATGTACTTTCCCTGCAATGCTCCAATAGATGAGACTGCAACAGGAGAGCAAGTTAACTGTTGTAAACAAAAAAGCAGAGGGCAATGAGGACAATGTTGAAAAGGGTAGGGATACCAACTTTCTAAAGTTATTGCTATCAGTATATCATAAAGTATAACCGGTTAGAATATGTAGGAAATAAGTTAAAATATGTAAAACAAAAAGGCAGTTTGGGATAATGCAAAAAAATACTAAGACTATGGGTCAGAAGATTTGTGTTCCAGGCTCAGGTTTAACATTTTGTGTTTTAGGTAAGTCTCTTAAAACTTTTGTGAGACTTGTTTTCCTCACTGTAAGAATCAGATGATACCTTTCATGTTTTCATATTTGTTTGTTTGTTTTTGTCTTTTAGACAGAGCCGTGCTCTGTCGCCCAGGCTGGAGTGGTGCAGTGGCGCCATCTCGGCTCAGTGCAGCCTCCACCTCCTGGTTTCAAGCAATTCTCCTGCCTCAGCCTCCCAAGTAGCTGGGACTACAGGCACGCACCACCATACCCAAGCTGGTCTCAAACTCCTGACCTCAGGCAATCTGCCTGCCTTGGCCTCCCAAAGTGCTAGGATTACAGGCTTGAGCCACCGCACCTGCCCTATACCTTTTATGTTAAAAGTATGGTATAAACAATCAAATAATATGTAACTATAATATATTCAAGTATCTCAATTCAATCATGGCATGTTTAATTCCCACCCCAACAATAACTTTCATTGCTTTCTAAAATGTAACATTATTCTTGCTAACTTTTATTTATTTATTTTTAGGCCCACAACTGCAATCATAACTCTCTCTTCACTTTACTATCAACATAGCATACTTAAGCTTCTGATTTTATGTTATTTTGTCCCTTTATAATTTATCCAACTCTCATCTATTCAAGGTCCTAGTAAAATCTAGTCTCTCCTATAAAACTATTACTGCCAAATACTTAGAACTTTTTTTTTTTTTTGAGACAGAGTCTCACTCTGTCGCCCAGGCTGGAGTGCAGTGGCACCATCTCGGCTCACTGCAAGCTCCATCTCCCAGGTTCACGCCATTCTCCTGCCTCAGCCTCCTGAGTAGCTGGGACTACAGGCGCCCGCCACCACACCCGATTAGTTTTTTTATATTTTTAGTAGAGACGGGGTTTCACCGTGTTAGCCAGGATGGTCTCGATCTCCTGACCTTGTGATCCTCCCATCTTGGCCTCCCAAAGTGCTGGGATTACAGGCGTGAGCCACCATGCCTGGTCAGAACTTTTATAATAGACCCTGTTATCTAGAAAGTTGCAGAGCAAAGTGAGGTCCAAGTACCAGCAACAGCAGCAACCCCTGGGAGCTTGTTATTAGTGCCCCAGCCCAGACCCACTGACTCAGAACTTGCCTCTTAACAGGATCTCAAGGGGTTTTTACGCACATTCATATTTGAACAAGGATTGATCTGCCACACTCATAATGGAAAGTGGTCATCTTATGGAACCATCTGTTTCATTCATGTAGCTATTTTTTCTTAAAACCATTAAAATGTGTAAGTCAAGGAAAAATTCTTATAATACTGCTCAATGTAGTGATTACCAGAAAATAACTCTATTCACTCTCATTAGAAAGGAATATACTATCACAAGCTGTATTTGCTGAAGGAGGCATAATAGATGTAATCTCCTGAGTACAAGAGTAGAAATTGTATATATGAATACTTATCTTTTATATGTGACCCTAGTACTCTATTGTACATTTCATCCAACACGAAGGAACAAATAATGATAAATGCTGCATCATTTTCTTTGACAGTATCAAAATTTGTGTTCTTTAAAAAAAAACAGAGAACTAAATGAACCTGTTAAGCATTCAAATGGAAAGCTGAAATGTAACATTGCATCACCTATGTTGAGCACTGCTATGACCCTGGCCAACCTGAGCACCTTTATTGATACGCTCATGGACTCCACTCATTTACAGTTCAGGTGCTTATTGAGTGTAGTCTGGAAAATCTCAGTATCAAATGAAGGGAAGCTGAGTTGGCCTCTTAGCTAACGTTAATATAAATGAAGGAAAGTAGATGGATCAAGCCAAGTTGTTGCATGTTTCAGGAAGTTAATAGTTAATGTCCCTATTAGATTATAAGAATCAAGGATTCAAAAGTGATGATTCTAATACTATAATCCCAAATTACTACAAATACGCATTAGGCTAGATTCCGTTGGATAAAACTAAACATTGATGCCTCTTCCCACTTCAGCTAAAGTTAGATGATCAGTAATTGCAAGATACAAATGATGTGTTTAAGGAAGTTTGCCTGATTCGTAGGAAAGCCAAGCAATGATTTATTCCACAGGATGCTTTCTGTGCTACAAATCAACCTGTCTGTTTGAGAAGTCTCACTTTCAGCAATTGATGTGATTCAGTTTTCAGTGTGACATAAGAGGCCAGCCAGAAGAGAACAAGGAATTAACCTCACAAAATCATCAGTAAGATCCTACCTAATTACATTAGCTTATACATTTTAAAAAGAATGGGAACATGGAGTTCAATAGCAGGTCATCTTCTATCCTAAGCCAGATAGGAATGTAAACCTGCCCAGCCTATTCAACATGGATGTTTGCTAACAGAAAGGAGCTGTGATTTACTTTTTAAAAATATCTGTATTCTTTGAATTGCACCAGATTTCTATATGAAGCCAATCTCTTAAATCTATGTGGTCTTGATTATGTCATTAACCGTGAAATATGACACAAACTCAATTAAACTTTGTATTTCCTGTGTATGTGTTTGGAGGGCAAATTGAGAGAGAAACACTATTGTGCTGACAAATAGATACTGAGACCTTTGCATTTTAGACCAACACAGGAAAAATTTCCAAGGATCTGTCTTTTATTTCCATTTTCTAGATGCCTTTGAGCCAGTTGTTGAAAAAATAGATAGACAGCATCATGGCCCTATAGTAAATCTGTGTGACACTAAGTACAAAAATCCCACTTAAACTGTATGATGTGTTCTATAGGGAGTAGTTTATGTCACTATTTGTGGACATTAGGCCCTAATAAAAAGTTAGAATGATGTGTAGGATTTTTAAAAAATCTGTTTACTAAACAGGTGCTGTTCTTTAAATGGAACAGTGATGTTTTTGATTTTGCTGTCAGAAACAATTAACATGCTATACTTTAATTTTATTAGTTGAATGCATGACCTGCAATGGGGAGAGTTATCGAGGTCTCATGGATCATACAGAATCAGGCAAGATTTGTCAGCGCTGGGATCATCAGACACCACACCGGCACAAATACTTGCCTGAAAGGTAAAATATTAATGAGTCATGCTTTCAGTGATTCTTTTACAAACTATTATTCACTCTATGACGCACCGCTGTGGAAATTCTCTTTATATTATACTTTCCCAATAGGGCATGAACATAACATTTAGAACTCCCAGAATGTTCAGGAGTTATTCTGACAGAATTTCTGGCCATTATATTTGGAGGAAATAGTCTAAGGGCAAAAAAGATTTATGATGAGGTATATGAGAACACTGACTACATAGTCAACTGGTCAGAGTTTCTAAAATCAGCATGGTACTGAACACAAAATCATCAGCAGGGTATAGAGTGGAAGCACTAAAAGAAGCTTCTTTCTCTTTTAGAGCAGAAACAAAACAAAACCAAAGCAAACCACAGGGCCAATTCAGTAATGACCACTTTGAAAAGTCTTAGCTGTGGTTAGAGGTATTGTTACTAATTGCAGGCAAATCTCCTTCTGGAGCAGCATCTTCAGAGACTCAGGTACTCCAGGCCACACGCATAAAAGCATGACATAAGTAGTGCTCATAGGGAGTAAAAAGTAGAGCAAACCATTCAGGTTGCTTTGTCCTGGTGTGTTTTGAAATTGCCCATATAAAAAGCCAATTTGGAGAAGTCGGGCAACTAAATCTATCTTTTATCCCCAGAAGTAGGTTTTGAGCTTAAATCATTACCCATCCCCACCAAAAAAAAAAAAAAAAAAAAAAAAAAAAAAAATCATGTCTACTTTTGCCCATGTATTTTACATGAAACTTTTAAGGTGAAGAAAAAAAGGAAGAAGTTCATTTATTTTGATTATAAAGAATAAAAATACAAATAATTACACAGGAAATTCCGTCCCCCACCTTTCTTTGGAAATTGCTGTTAGGTGTTTTTTCTTTGTTCTTTTTCTCTATTCTTTTTTGTTTGTTGTTATTTTTAATGAAATTAAAACTCCAGCTTATTTTCCAAATAAATGCTTGTCTTGTCGTTTAAGTGAGAGCAGAAGGGATATGGTAGCAATTAAAATCAAGTCACCAATTCAGGACTCTGTTCATTTGAAGGGAGGTGGGGTGTGGAGAAAGTAGTGTGATGAAGTTTGTCTCATGATCTGGTGAAGGTGAGGGCATGACCTCGAAGGGCTCTATTTCCAAAACTGAGCTGTCACTGAACTTTCAGTTTGAACTTTAAGCCTTCCCTAGAAGAGGACCTGTTTTCTTAATGAGTGTTCTACATGAAGTCATGTTTTTGTAATCTGCCCTTAACTGGGTTCTAAGAGAAAGAGACTCGATTTGGAACCTCAGCTAGTGGAAAGGTACCACATGGACCTAACTTATTAGCCAGGGGATGATACTCCGTCCTTAGTGGGATATATAAATTAGTAGATTCAATAGTCAGTGATCAGCAGTGCTCGTAAGGCAAAACATAGAAAATGTCCTCTTTCCCCAGCTAGGTGTAGGCAACCTAAGTGGAAAGTTATTTTGTGAGCTGAGGGGTGGGTGGTGTTTCCAGGCAGATTTACGTGACACTTTTCTTGGTGTGGTTTGCAGATATCCCGACAAGGGCTTTGATGATAATTATTGCCGCAATCCCGATGGCCAGCCGAGGCCATGGTGCTATACTCTTGACCCTCACACCCGCTGGGAGTACTGTGCAATTAAAACATGCGGTAAGTGAAGGTCAAATTTATTGCTTCCTTTTCCTCTCACAGACTGGATCTAAGCAGGCGATTATTCGTGAGACAGGTTAACAACTATTTAACTTGATGCTTTAATGTGTGCAGGTTTTAATATTTTAAGAATGTGTTACATAATCCTACCCAATCTTTTGCATTTTCAGAGACTGATTATTTTGACTGTGATAAATATGCAAATACACACATCCACAGAAAACATTTTTACTTATGGCAAGAGCCTAAACATTCTAATGTTATCAAGAAAATTTAAAAAAACCACAGAGAGAGAAAAAGATCGGAAATGTGTGCGGCATCACAAAGTCATTAGGGGAGTAAAAGCTAGGACCTTAGATCCTTACCTTCCAATCCTGTATCCTTTACCTACCTTTCCTCCCCAGAGACATAACATGAGCTCTCAACTGATGGTAAACCTGTTCTGGTGAGTGACAGAGGCTTCAATGAAGAATAATGAGTCTAATAGAAGTTTATCACAGATGTCTCTAATCTCTATAGCTGATCCCTACCTCTCTGGCTGTCTTTGTACCCAGCCTGCATTCTGTTTCGATCTGTCTTTTAGCAGTCCATACAATCATTTTTCTACATGCTGGCCCTTACCCAGCTTTTCTGAATTTACAATAAAAACTATTTTTTAACCTGTTTTATATTGTTCCTTTCAATCTGTGAACTTGGTCGTCTCCTCTATGGTTAAGTCACACATTTTCACTGTTCTCTTAAACAATATTACATAATGTTTTCATTTCTTTGAATACAGGTCTTATTTTTTTCAACTGGATCCTAAAATTCTTTAAAATCAATAGAATTGCATAAATTTAGTAAGGTATAATAATGTTATAAATTGGCCTGATAATATAAAGTTATGTATATATGGACAGATTTGTAAAGCTAAATAACCTACATAAGATCAGGTACCAGCACCTAGAGTAAAATATACCATTAAGAGGGCATGGATTGACTTTCATATATTTCACTACAGCAGAATGATGGGGAAGTTCCTCTGAACAAACCTAACTGAATATTATCCATGCTATGGTACTGCCAAGGTAAATCTCTCTCAATCTAGACCTGCTAATAAAAGGAAATGTTTTGGACTATTCTTAATATTTTGGACAACAATAAATAACTGAAGAATCTGGAAGCCTTTTGAGTAAAACACTATGTTCCAAGGAAATTGAATCATCTGTTTTGTCCTTTAAAATAAAAGATGACTCCTGTGATAGTGTTTCTCTGCGTAGATTGGGTTGGTTCCACTCATTGACTTTTTAAATTGTATTAGTCTTTCCATTGTTCTACACCAGTTAGGTATAATAAACCAACTGTTTCCCTTCTGATTTTGTGTGTGTGTATGTATATGTGGTTTAGGTACTCTTTTTTTTTTTTTTGAGATGGAGTTTCACTCTTCTTGTCCAAGCTGGAGTGCAATGGCACAATCTCAGCTCGCCACAACTTCCGCCTCCTGGGTTCAAGTGATTCTCCTGCCTCAGCCTCCTGAGAAGCTGGGATGACAGGCATGCACCACCAAGCCCAGCTAATTTTGTATTTTTAATAGAGACAGAGTTTCTCCATGTTGGTCAGGCTGGTCTCAAACTCCCGACCTCAGGTGATCTGCCCGCCTCAGCCTCCCAAAGTGCTGGTATTACAGGCATGAGCCACCATGCCTGGCTGGTTTAGGTACTCTTATAAATTTTCTCTGGAATAAAACCTATACACACACACACACACACACACACACACACTCACCTGCACATTCACCCTTCAACTGGCATGCACACACCAAGAAATCCAAATGTTGCCCTCCTCTTCAGTTCCAAACCAATCTTTAGGGTATTTTTAAAAAGAGATTGAGAGAGGCAAGAAATAGAATGACTATGACACTTGCTAGCTATTAAGTAGGTTTCTTTTTTTCTTTTCTGTCCAAAAAGGAGCTGGCTAATTATGCAAGTAACATGCTATATAATTCCAATGTCTTTGTTAAGCAGAGGATAGAGTTTATAGGGTATTAATTCTAAAAAAATGATACCACAATTTGTGAGCCAAACCTATATCACTCAAATTTAAAAAGTTTTCTGAGCTTTGGGAATATTTTGGAAATATTTTATTAAAGGATAGCTTTTAGTTTAAAAAATACGTATATGAAAGAGATATAGATATGACTATAAAGAGACGATACTTCTATTAAAGTGGATGAAATAAAGTTGACATTCTGGAAACCGTAAGAGATAATGTTTTATGAATATTCTTTCAAATGTTTTGGTTCACATATATAGTAAAGCCTATAATGCAAAACCAACAATTTGGTGGTGGATTCAACTGTGCGTTTATTTTCTATTGTGGCATAACAAATTACCAAAACCTTAGAGGCTAACAACAACACACATTTATTATCTCATATTTTCTGTAGGTCAGCAGTCCAGCCATAACTCAAGCAGGCTCCTTGCTAGGGTCTCAAAAGGTCCTGATCAAGGTGCCTACCACACCTCAGGTCTCATCTAAAACTCCATGTTGCATTTAAAGTTCACTAGTTTTGACAGAATTCAGTTTCTTGTGGTTTTAAGGCTGCAGTATAATTCTTCTAGAGACTGCCTAACTTTCTCTGACACATAACCCTCTCTACAATAGGGCAGTTTACTCCTGCCAACAGGATAGCATCTCTCCTGCTTTGAGCTTTTGACCTCCAGACTCTCTTTTAAAGAGCTCACCTAATTAGGTCAGTCCTGCGTAGGTTAATTTCCGTTTTAATTCACTTATAGTCAACTGATTAGGGACTTTAATTACATATGCAAAATCTCTTCATCTTTGTTGTATAATATAACCTAATCACAAGAGTAGTTATCATTGTATTCAAAAGTTTCATCCACACCCAAGGGGAGAAGATTATGCAGTGTGTACACAAGTGGGTGGGGATCTGGGGGACCACACATGTATTTACTTGTACTGGTTGTAACAGATAATTAATTATTATTTTTTATTCGTATCATTAACTGGGACAGTTTTCTGGTTTTCTCTTAGTCCAGTCCAGCTGAACCTATTCTGGGTTTTCAGTGTTTCCAAAACAAAGAATAAAGACAATGATTATGTCACTTACTCTCTAGAAAGTTGGAGGGGAATTTCTAAACTCGTGTTTTATCATATACTAACTGTATTAGAAAATCATAATTACCATCATTTATTTAACACCTACAAAGAGGTGCTTTCCACTGTAGAGTTAACAATCTTTATTTCATTCTTAGTAAATGGTTGCAATTAGGCCAGTGAGGAAGGGGGTAAAGACATGGATGCTGGAGCAGTATGGTAATTCAAGACAAGGTACATGATTGATATGGGTAGGGTATGGGGTAAAAACAGAAAAATGAAAGAAGTTGAGAAAAATTAAGTTGATATGAGGCAGATCAAGTAAGATCCAAGAGTAGCCCATTCAGTTGCCATGAGAAACACTGAAAAATTAAGCAAAGGGAGGGATCTTACCTCATTTGTGATCTAGAATAGTGATCTCTAAACTGGTGTCCATGAGACCCGGGAAAACACAAACACTCTTTTAGGGGCTTTGGGCATAGATTGCTTAAGGGGCTCAAGTTCCATCTCTTCTTCTCTCAGGTGAATTGTTTCCCAAAGGTCCCTTCTTGAGATGCATGTGTTTCTCAGAAGCCAGGCATGTCAACACCCCTGCCCTCCCACACTGCCGCTCTTTCCTACTTTACCTGAATTTTACTGTAGCTCATTGCCCTGGGTTTAAAAACCCTGGGGACACTAAACAAAAAGATCTTTGAAAATATATTAAACATATATTCATGCTGTTTATCATTTGTGGACTACTAATAATTGTATCTCTATACACTATATATGTGTATACATACGTGCATGTGTCCACTGTATGTGTGTATTTTTCTCTTAAAACCTTGGGTCACAAGACATTTTAAAATGTAATTTCAATGAATAAAAAGCTTTCAGAGAAGTATGATGAGGTGAGGAATAAAAGACTATTCAACACAAAATACAACACAGGCCAGTAAGAAATAAAGAGTGTGATTAAGGCAGTAAGCAGTGAGAAAAACAAGGTGGGGAAGGATGTGAACAATATCAAAAGGGGGAATGTACAGTATATAATGACAAATTGGTTATACTAGGAAATGGGATATGGAGAGAGAAAAGTCTAAAATATTTTAAAATTATTGGGTAGATGACGTATATGTAAGAGAGGCATTAATTTGAGGAGAAAGATCACAGGTTTACTTCTGCTTATATTGAGATGCAGGTGCTTGGCATCCTTGTTCATAGCACATCTAAGTTCATTCTTCTCCAGAAAGTCAAGGAAAGTCACAAGTAAACAGGGATAGCAAAAGCCTTGGGCATCGGCAATTCCATCCAGCATGTTGAGAACACAAAGAGGGTTGTTTGCTCCTTTCTCCATAGCATTCATTGAATAAATATTTTCTGAGCAGCTATTATATGTCAGACAAACACTTTTCTAGTAGCTGGGGATACAGAAGTGAATAAAACAGACCAAGGCCTATAACAAGATAGAAAATTCAGAACTTTAACACAAACCAGTAAAGCAAAAGATGACACTGCCTTAATATTAGGATATTCACACCTGCCAGCCAACGTTTGAATACTGCTCTCCTTTTATTTGTTCCTTTTACTTGTTCAAAAGCTGAACTACAAATTTGTTCTAGTCACTTTGCTTCCAACCTTCTATGTTACAATCAATGTATCACTCAAAGTAAAGAATGAATGTTGCTCATTGTCTGACAAATGGGTGCCAGGGTGCTCTGGGATGGGCCTTTTCAGACTTCCTTCACACTGTATTTCTCAGGAGGGGATATATACCTAAATGTCATCAGCCCACAAATATTCTGTGTATATAATTTTAACAGCGTTTTGGCATATGGAATTTTAAGACATCACAAATATATAATAAGATTGGAAGTCCTGCACAGTGCTTGAATGAAGTACTGATTTTCTTATGTTTTTCCCTGATTATAACTTCATATTCTGAATAACAGTTGGTTCTATATATTAGTTTCCTGCTTTTCAGAGACAAATAATAGTGTTTGTTAAATTTATTGTATTTTCTTTAAGTTTTAAATTCAGGCATGAATGTGCAGGTTTGTCGTGTAGGTAAACCTGTGTCATGGGGTTTTGTTGTAAAGATTATTTTGTCACCCAGGCATTAAACTTAGTACCCATTAGTTATTTTTCCTGATCCTCTCCCTTCTCCTATCCACCACCCTCTGATGGGCCCCAGTGTCTATTGTTCCCCTCTATGTGTTCATGTGTTCTCATCATTTCGCTGCCACTTTAAGTAAGAACATGCAGTATTAGTATTTTTATGAAGTAAACTCCAACAGGTCCCTGGCAATTTAAAAGCTCTCTTGTGATTGATACCCCTTAGAAATCACATTGAGTATTTAGATCAGTTCACAAACTTCTTGGACTGAAGATACCTTTATACTCTTCGACATTATTGGGAAGCCCAAATTATCTGTGTGGATTATATGAATCCATGTTTTTCTATATTAGAAATTAAAACAGAAAATTCAAAACATTTATTAATTCATTTAAAATAGCAATAAAGCCATTGGCTATTAATAAATATATTTTAATGAAAAATAGTAAAACCAGTGGCATCGTCAACTTTTTACAAATTTGGCATTTAAAAAAATTTTCTTTAATGGCACCTTAAATGAAGACAGCTGGGTGTCTTGTATTTGTTTTTGCCATCAGTCTTTCAGGATATCACATATCATGTGCCATCTGAAAGTTTCATGGTGTAAAGAACAAATGATGTCTTAACATTACTGTGAAAATAGTTTTGATCTCCTGGACCCCTGAAAGGATCTCAGGAACCTCAGGTGTCCTAGGACTCTCTAAGAACAACTTTTTGCTATATATCAGAACATGCAAGACTGATATGATCCCCTTAAGAGTACACTAATTAGTATTTACCTGTGGGCTACTCCAATTTCCCTCAGCCCCTCGGCACCAGAAACTCATCTCTTCCCTTATTGATTATCTTTTACCCTGATTTTCTTCATGAATCCTGTAAAGGGGGGATGGGAGGGTATGTTTCACCTTTTAAGCTCTCTTTTGCATGATTGGTACTATTATTTGCCCAGTTTAAAATCCAAAAGCCTGGCATAATCCTAGATATAGCCTTCTTCTTCACTCTTCACATTTCATTTATCACCAAGTCCTGTCAATTTTATCTTCTACATACCTTTCACATAGGACCATTTCACTCCATCATTGTCTCCTTTGTCCAAGAGAGTATCATTTTTTAACATGAATGGCCTTCAGAGTGAAATATCTGTATCCACTATTTTTCCCTGCAAAAGAGAATGTTTTCAAAAATATGATTATATCATTCCTCATCTATAGAACACCACACACACACACACACCCCTCTCTACACATAAATTAAAAACCTTCAATGATTTCCTTTGATCTTAGGACAATGACAAAACATAACCATCTGTTACCCCCTACCTATATTTCTAACCTTATATGTGACTTCATATACCTCCACATTTCTCTCCAGGCTCTCATGCTCTCTGTTCCAGCCACAATGATTTTCTTCCTTTGCCTCATATTTTCTATGTTCTCATTATAGTCTCTTTACCACAGCCATGCCTTCTGCCTTCAAAAAATTTTACTTTCTTCCTTACCTAGTTGGCAGCTACTCATTCACATTTCAACTAAGTTATGATTTCCTCACATCAGCTCCTTCATTTGAGCTCCCTTACTGTATCATCTCCATACATTCTGATGATAAAGTTTAATTTATACATTAGGCACAATAAGAGATTAACAACAACAATAAAATAGAATAATGATAACAATATGCCAGCATCACTATTTTTGTGCCTTGGGGCCATTGTTAAGTAAAATAAAGGATACTTGAGTATCAGCACTGCAAAACTATGACCGTTGACCTGATCACCTAGAAGGCTACTAAGTGACTAAATGGGCGGGTTGCATATACAATGCTGGACAAAGGAATGAGTCACATTTGAGGCAAAATAGAACGGAGTGTACAGTTTGAAACTTATGAATTGTTTACTTCTGGAATTTTTTATTTAATATTTTTGGATGACGGTTGACCACAGGTAACTGAAATGGCAGAAAGCAAAACAGCAATTAAGGAGGAACTACTATACTTAAGTGCCCAGAAACACTTTAGAAGTGAGATCTGGGTAGATCTTTGATAACTAAGGTTTCTATTCGAGGTATTGCTCTGGAGTGAATTGTGTCTCCCACCAAATCCATATGTTGAAGCCCCAACTCCCATTGTGACTATATTTAGATATAGGGATTGTAAGTGGTAATTAATGTTAAATGAGGTCATGAGAGTGGGCCTTAATCTGATAGGATCGGTGGCCTTATAACGAGAGGAAGAAAGAGAGAATTCTGTTTTTCTACCATGTAAGGACATAGCAAGAAAGTGGCCATTTGCAAGTGAGGAAGAGAGCCCTCACCAAGGACCCAATTGGCTAGCACCTTGGTCTTGAACTTCCTAGCCTCCAGAAATGTGAGAAGATAAATTATTTTTGTTTAAATCAGCAAATCTGCAGTCTTGTTCTGGCAGCATGAGCAGACTAATATAGGTATGTTGCCATTGGAAACAAATATACAAAAAAATCCTTTCCCTTAGTAACCAATGAACATGGACATCACTTTAAAAGAACATAGTCATCTTTTAAGATTCAGTGTGTTTATATGATGAGAGAATATTTTTTACAAATTGTATACAATTACAAAATAATTTTTACAAATTATTTTCTTTCTCAGACAAAGCTGATTGTTTCTTTGAGTTTTCCTAATTTATCCAAGGCCAGAATAGAGATTCATAGAAATAAAATCTTGTGTCCTGTGTCAGAAAAAAACAATGCTGTCAATACCCTTTCTCAAGGGAAAAATCTTTGACTTGGAGGTCTCTTCCAAGTCATCTTCTAAAGAATAAGGCTATAGAATTGAAGACCTTTCATGAAAGTCTTATCTCCTGAGCATTTTGTACCAGAAAAAGCTTGGATAAAGTCCAGGGAAAAGTTTGAGGTATGAATCCTGGCTTCACATGGAAAGCAAACGTGCAAGCAATTTGAGGTTCGTATTTTAGAGGTCTTTACTACTTTCCCATGTCAATTTTAAAACAAGACGCTCTTTAAATTTATAATGAGCTCGATCCTCGTCTTCATAGCCCACAGAGCACAAGTATTGTTGATGGGAGAGTGGCTTTATTACACACTGTTCTCAATCCTGAGGGACCTTCATAAAGTAAATTCTATTTCAGTTGCTCTTCAGTAGCTGGGAAGAAGCAGTGGGTTAGGCTGAACTGCTCCAGGGGATTATCAGGTATTTGTCTACCAGCCTATGAATTGACTTATTCTTAGCTATAGGGAAAAGAGAAGCAATAACTTGTCTCTACTGGGAAATCTGGGTTTTCTTTCGGTGGGGATGTTGAGGGCAGGGTGGGGGTGGTGGAAACTGTAGATGTAAGAATTTACTCATCATTCATATGAAGCTTACAGAGCCCTGGGTGTCGCTGTTTGTAATATACTATGCACTCCTCCTCTCCAGCTACCATTCAGACCTCTATCATGGCCCTGTGGCATCTCTCCAAGGCTTTGGCTAGCACTTTATAGAAAAAAGTAATCAGATTTTTTTTCTAATTAGTGATCTTGTTCTCTTGGTCTCTGTTGGGAGGCAAGATGGTTGTCCCAAGAATTAGGCAACAGTGAATACTCTTTGTCTCAAAAAAAATCTATTCAAATCTTAAAATTCACTTCCAAATTCTGTAGCAATCTGATCACAGCACAACCACACCAGCAAAGTGAAATTAATGTTCCAACAGGCACTCACTGTATTTGTTCATATTCAAACAGGACAGTGAAAAATTTCGATAGCAAATGTTGTTTTACTTAAAGCATTTCCAAACAGAAAATTTTGTGACAATCATCAAAGGAAAGCACTCCTTTACTCATAGACCACTGATGATTACATAAATACCTTTGCTTCTGCTTCCAATGGGTAGCCACTACTGATACCCCTGGCAAAATGTTTTCTTTGTAGGAACTCTCAGAAGAGTTCCAGATATTTTCAATGTTAACTGGGTAGACATGATTGCAAAAATATTTGTGTATGTGGGGATGCTGTATTTTAAAATACTTGTTGCTTTGTCTAAACAATCAACTTCACCTGATATTTGGGAATGTTTCTGTGTTTTCTGACATTTTAGTTTGGCCAGTGGGGACCTTTCAAAACCCTCCCTTACTCAGGTCCCATGTTAAGTGTTAAGTACAAAGGAATGCCTTTCCCAACATTTAGTAGCCCTTTCCAAATCAATTGTCATTGAAACATTTGTTTTATTTTTACACCCGGTTTTGATATTTATACAGCAGGGCTGCAGGAGGAGTTTGTTTTACTGCCATTGAGGAATAATTAATTTTGTTTGAATAGTAAGTATGTGAGCAGCAAAGATCAAACATTTATATCACAGTTAAATGGTCTATGGACAAATCATTCATCATGGTCCTCATCAGATATTTATTAAACAGCTTCATGGAGACTCATAATAACTCTTATTTATTGATGAAAACTACTTAGTTACCTTGTCGTACTAATATATCTTTATTCGCCTGTATTATTTATTCTATACATTGCCACCAGAATTATGTAGTTTTTATTTACGGGGTGACTTCTAGCAGTTGAATGTCAAAGGGAATAAATACAATGCACTGATTTCAGAGGGTAATTTGGAGTTGAAGAAAAATACTAACTAAATACTCTAGTTTGTGTTTAAAATAATGACAAATATTTCCAATGAATTAAAACACAAGAAAAATAAAACTATTAAGTTATTAGAGTTATACACATTTTAAGTTATGGGTATTTATTTTTAAAAAGATGAAAAAATGTTATTATTTAGATTCTTTACATCTTAATAAAGCCTAATGAAAAAGTTATATTTATTTGGTAAAATATTCTATTTATATTAATTACAGTAATTCTTTGTATTCTATAATTTAAAAAATTCTAAAAGGTTGTGTTTTCCATCTCCAAATTAAAATATATTAAATAGTTTAAATTGTTTAATCCAAAGCCAGCATTTGGGTTTTTATTTAACGATATAACATACTTTTTAAAAAATGAATGTTCAATGAATTTTCACATTTATAGTAAATGCTTTAAAATATGCTAATGAAAGTTTAGAAAAAAACCTATTCAACATAATAGTTCAAATGATGAGATTTATATCATTGCTATTTTTAAAAGTGAAAGAGTCTTCAATTAAATCTTGTTGGAAACCTCCAGTTGAAGTAGACAATTAGCACTAACAATGCATGTCTGAATTGACATTGAAGTTTTAGTGGATAAATCAGCAGTGAACTATTTTCCTGAATATTTTTAAGCAAGTAGCCTTTTCTTTGACTTGGGGTTTTGGTAATATAGATCTTTCATTTCACAGAGGTTCTTAAAATTTCAAAATTTGCTCTCAAATTAGGAATATGTTTAGCCTTTATCAGTATTTACCTTTTATCATTCCTCTTAATATTTCCTGATTATCATGTGATTGCTTATAGTTGCTCATTGCACCTGCCAGATATTGATTTTTTAATGAGTTGTGATAACCTATGTCTACCTTACTATCTCCATTTTTATAAGGTATATTTCCGCTTGTGTCTGAGTTTAAGGCTCTAAGTATTTCCTCAGATTGTAACTATCATGGGTCATTTCTGTAAGAGTGTAACTTTAAAACATTATTTTTGGAAAAAATACTTTGAAATTTGAATCACCCTTGACTAATAACATGCTCTAGAAATGATAGTTGATATTTAATCTTACATTGACAATGTAGGCAGACAATTTTACTCTCTCACCCCTACCCAGGCATATCCTTACAGTAGGAAGTTACTGTCACATAGTAGAGGAAACAGCCTTTTGAAGCTGCTTCCATATTCAGAAATTTCAACAAATAATGTTAAAATCCTTAATCATGTCTAAATATTATATTCCTTTTATTTATTGTCTTGATTGGTATCTGGCAAATCATACTTGTGTCCAAGGAGTGGTGTGTCAATTTTTCATGGACTGAGCCTTGAACTAGTTTCTTAGTGAGATGCAATGGATGGGCCCATATCCAGCCAAAGATGGCACTGATTGACACCTGGACTCATCAAGACTGGATCTGTGAGTTATGTGCACAGAGTAAGAGTAGTGCTTAAGAAGAATGGCTCAGTAGTAAACAAGCAAAACAAATCACATACAATTGAGTAGGAAAGTAAAAGAGTTGAGGTACTTGAGGCAGACAATGAAGTCTATGAGATTAGTGGAAGTGTGTTTACACTGGCTCTTCTAACTTTGAACTCCCTTCCATTGCCAGGACTTTCCATCGCCAGGACTTAGTACTGACTGAGGTCACAAGTTTGCTCCTGAAGAGCTTGTGCCCCAAAATTTTCTTTTAGCATGTTAAGCTAATGAATTGATAGATGCCCAAGGACATTTATTTTTGTCTCCTTTCCCATCAATTTTATAACTAGATATGAAATATAGCAGTACAAACTTGACCTTTTACCTGTTTTAGAGTTATCACCTTTTAAAACTTTCGCCACACATTCAGTCTCCTCATATAATTTAACAGTTAATTCAAATAGTCAGAAATAGAGTAAATTAATGGCATTTATATTGATGAAATATAGTTCCTTAGGACCTATGAAATCCATCTTATTTTGTATTTCACCAAAGACCTTTGGATAGTGTTGAAATTATAAAAGACTTGCATAATCAGCATCAACTTTTTCTATACAAGCCATTTCCCCAACTCCAATAATTTTTGTTCTTCCTAAAATCAATATATATCATCAATATCAATATAGATGAATTCTCTAGGCTATCAGCTCTCAGTTACCACTTTATGGGTCAATTACTGAACAATTTTCATCTTCATTTGAATTTCTTTTTAAGTTTGGATATTTCTGAGTCATATTTCTATTCTCTGAAGCAGATATACAAAACATTGAAACACTTTTTAAATGGGCTGCAATAAAGTTATTTAAAAGGAATTTACTGAAAATTTGCATAGTATAACTTATTTCAGTAATTAGGGTAGTCATTAAGGTAATGTTTTCCCTTTTTTCACAAAGCTTCATAGAATAACTCTAAACATAGGCTATTGTTTAGTTTGCCTAGGTTAGCTCATAGAATGCAATGAAATAAAGCATTCAACTAACTACACAAGGTAGCAATGGTTTGTATGAGAGAAATGTTTAGATGAAATTTCAAAGCTATTAAAATATTCACACTATTAACTATAGAAAACTTTCATAGGCATCCCTAGTCACTGAAAGCATGTCTAATTCTGGCCTGTCCTTTGTACAGTGGTACATCCAATTCCAAAATGGATAAATCAATGAAATTTACTCAAATCTTAAACTGTCCTAGAGGCTGTCAACTTGAGTTTCATCCAGAGGCATCTTGAATAGCCATTTAGATTGTAAAGGTAGCTGGGAAGTTTACACTTTTATCAAACCATAAACATTTTCATGTATGTTTTAAAAAGATATATGAATTTTAGTTGCTCTGGAATGTTTTCAGTTACATTTTGATTGACTAAACATTACACACAGAGAGAGAGACCAAATAGTGGTAAAAATTTAATTTTATACTTTTTTTCTTAGTGACTGAGGGTTTCATAATCTTCATGAAGTATAGTAAGCATTGAAGTTGGACTAGGAAAAAATGTAGGAGATAGATCTTCCTAGGAATAACTGATTTTTTTCTTTATTGTCAACAAGATGACTAAAAATATATTTAACATGTCAGCTTAGAATTTATTTATTTATTTAATTTATTTTTTGAGACAGACTTCCGCTCTTCTTGCCCAGGCTGTAGTGCAATGGCATGATCTTGGCTCACTGCAACCTCTGCTTCCCGAGTTCAAGCCATTTTCCTGGCTCAGCCTCCCAAGTAGCTGGGATTACAGGCACCTGCCACCACTCCTGGCTAATTTTTTTTTTTTTTGTATTTTTAGTAGAGACGGGGTTTCACCATGTTGGCCAGGCTGGTCTTAAACTCCTGACCTCAGGTGATCCACCCACCTCAGCTTCCCAAAGTGCTGGGATTACAGGCATAAGCCACCATACCTGGCCAGAATATATGTATTATATTGGAGGAAAATTATGGTTAATTTCATTACTACTTTGTATGTACTTATAAGCAAGCTGATTTTAGAAATAATTGTATAGTCATTTCAGAAACACTATATATTCAGCATATATAAATTATACATGTGGAGGTAAAATGCATTTAAGTGACTTTTCAAGAAAAAACTAATTTAGGATTTGAATGAAAGGAAAATTGGAATGAAGGTAGTAATAATGTTAAGTTAAATTTCTTATTCCACTCAATTATTATAAAAGCTTATAAGTAACAGAAAAAATATCTGCTAATACAAATGCCAATGAACTCTAAGAGGCAAATGACATCTTCAAAGATTTTATGTAAGTTTTTTTTGTTGTTGTTTTTTGCCAATAGCTGACAATACTATGAATGACACTGATGTTCCTTTGGAAACAACTGAATGCATCCAAGGTCAAGGAGAAGGCTACAGGGGCACTGTCAATACCATTTGGAATGGAATTCCATGTCAGCGTTGGGATTCTCAGTATCCTCACGAGCATCACATGACTCCTGAAAATTTCAAGTGCAAGTGAGTAGACAAATGTTATACATTTCAGTAGGCCCTGGGGAAAATGAAGTAGAGTGGTTACTTTTTACTAATTTTGTGTTAGTGATCAAACTTTAGCATGTTCAGTGATAATCAGGAGTTAAAAGGCAGATTACACCTCCACTCAGAGATTTTGATTCTCTCAATCTGGGATTTGGTCCTCAAATATGCATTTCATTAAGCACTCTAGGTGGTTCAGATCCAGAGGGTAGATTCACTATTCTTTGGGAAACACATCCCTAGGTGGATTTCTGATCACAGTTTTGGTCTTGTGGGTCTGTTTAATAAATCAATCAATAGTCATGATAGCCAGACGTGTTTCAAAATACTGCCTTCTTAAATTTTCCTGTTAGCTTTGGGAGGATTACACATTTTTCCTTTTGAAAGAATGGAAAGAAAAGGCCTGCCACTGAAGTTATTAGCCTTAAAGATCTGTGAATAAAATAATTTTTCAAAACTTAAATGAATGTGTTCAGTTGTTTCTGGATTTGCTTTGAAAAGTGAGGAAGCAAATCAATTTTGTAGATGACTCAAGCCAAAGAAACTGCCCTTGAGTATCAATTACATAGTTGTTTTGTGCATTCTCTATGGGTACTTTTCACACCACTTGACTTTTGCAGACAGGCGCAGACACAATGCCATGTGGTTTTAAACTGTCCACCTTGTTATGAGGAACATAAAGTGATTGCTTATGAAATTAAGGACACACATCATTCATAGTGGCTTTTCTGAAACAGCACCTATAAATAACATATATTGGCTTTATGTAATTGGCTTTTAATAAGACAGCCTAACAATTTTGAATGAAGAGCTATGAGCACTAGTTGGCCCATCCACCATAGGAGAGGGGAGATTTGTGTTGTGTGTGTGTGTGTGTGTGTGTGTGTGCATGCACAAGCTTTAGCTAGTTCCGTAATTTATTTGTTTAAATAGTAAATATTACTCTAAGATTTTTTCCCATTAGTTTACAAGAACAAAATTGATAGCTGTCATGCTGGGTTTATTTCCCTCATTTCCATCACAGCAATTCACTCTCTATTCATGACCCATGTGTTTCACACCTGAGAAATACATATAAAAGTAGAAAAAACAAAGAAACAGAGAAAATATTCATTATAAGGAACAAAGGAGATAGTGTCACTGCCATTCACATTTTTGTTAACTTCTAATGACTAGTAATACCCAATAAGAAATTGTGTATGTGAAGATACCTAGTAAAATTCATCTGTAAGAAAAACAGAATGGTTATAAACATTTAATTCACAGATTTCACAAGTGAAACTTAAGTATCAAAAGTTACCTGTTATATCTTGGTAGAATTTAAGTCATCTTTTCTTAATTTTGTTATTTGGTTTAAATAACCAAACATAAGTATTAAGAAACAAAGCTTGTGCGGTGTTATAAAACTGATAAAATCTGATTCAACGTTTTTCTCAGGACATTGATTTACCATTTACTATTTGTGATCTAGTAGTGAGGGGTGTACTGGTCACGTGTCTCTATTAAACATTAAATATGAAATATTACTTGCTCCAGTACTGAGACCTTACAAATGGCAATCTTTGGAACACTGTAACTGAACAATACTGCCTGTGATGAATCCACATGAATCATAAAATCATCAATTTACTTTAGTAATTGTAAACCATCCTTTCTTCAAATGAAAAGTAAGGACCTAGTAAAAATATTTGGGCAAATCTTGACTTTCATTCTTGCTTAATCTAGATTATTGATTGAGATGCTTCTAATACAGATGTTAAAGTCAGTCCAAACTAAGACTTTGATAACCCTCGATCTTCATTTAGTTAGCTTGTCTAAATGAACAATCCAGAACTTTAGGGGGATGAAACGGGAGGATGGCTTAAGGTCAGGAGTTCAAGACCAGCCTGGGCAACAAAGGGTGACTCCATCTCTACCAAATAATAGAAAATAAAGCCAAAGTGTATGCAAAGTTCATGTAAAATTTAACACACATATTTTATACTGACATAGATTTTTTTTAAATGTAAGTGTAAATTGCTTATCTCATCTATTCCAGTTAATAATTTTATAAGAAGGCTAAAGGTTTGGATATGGGTTATTAACACTTAACTATACAGTGGCTTTAACCATTGGCGGCTGATGTTCTCATATCCTTAAATAACAGTTTGTGTCAGGACTTAACTTTGATTAGATATGACTAATACTTGTTGACTTTCTAACCCAACACAAGCTTCTTCCTTAAAAATTTCTCATTTCGGCCGGGTGCAGTGGCTCATGCCTGTAATTCCAGCACTTTGGGAGGCCGAGGTGGGCAGATCACGAGGTCAGGAGATCGAGAACATCCTGGCTAACACGGTGAAACCCTGTCTCTACTAAAAAAAAAAAAATTAGCTGGGCGTGGTGGCGGGCACCTGTAATCCCAGCTACTCGGGAGGCTGAGGCAGGAGAATGGCGTGAACCCGGGAGGTGGAGCTTGCAGTGAGTGGAGATCGCGCCACTGCACTCCAGCTTGGGCGACAGAACGAGACTCCGTTTCAAAAAAAATAAAAAATAAAATAAAATATCCTCAGTTTCGAATGGTCCATTTGGATATTAATATAATTGTATAACAGTACTTCTAATTGGACGTAAGTGATACAAATACTGTGGTTTCCAAAAGATTGAATATTAATTTAGTTATTAACAAGGAATCTATGAAATAAAAGCACCTACTTGTTTAAGATTAGCATATTTAATACATTCTATTTATCATGAAATCCACATTTTATTTAATGTGAACCTTATTTATATTGATAGAAAACCATTAAAAGTCTTCTACATACAGAGAATATTAGCATAGATTTTTTTTCTTATTAGGAACTCTAAATTTCTAATTAAAATACTGGTAAAATGAAGAAGATACATGTACTACATTGAAAATTTGTTCTATAGTTCGTTTTTCTATAGTATAACTGGGCCTTAATTTTACAGAAATATATATAAAGATTTTAGGTAGCCTCTCTAAATCAATAAATAATTGCTTTGTAATTAAAATAAATCAATGCATCAAATTAAATAAATCAAAGAAATGCAGAACTCAAGTAAAACTAGCTATCATATTTTTTGTGGCACATATTTGAATAGATTGAACTTCCATTTTACATGAGAGTAGTTAATGACTATTGATAATAACCTTTCTTCCACAAAGAGAGATATATGTTGTTTCTACACAATATGTGGGCCATGAACATGTAATAAATAACAGGCCAATGTTTTGAAATGGTACCAATTGAGAGTCTCATTCTTGAGACTGAGTGAGAAGAATGCAGTGTTACCGTTTCTCTCTTTTATGAAGCAGTAATGTTTGGGTGAAACTCTAGGCCTGTGGAAGGAAAAAAATATTAACATATGACAGCATTTATTTCAGTAATTTGGGTAGTGTCAGTTATGTATACTGAGTATTAAATTGTTATAGCTATTCTAAGTCCAAAAACTTAGAACTCTATTTATAAACATGCATACATTCTAGAATTCTAGAAATGTAATAGCGCTGACTTCACCAACGTAAGAACTCCGGCAATTTACATTAACATGCTTATTCTCAATAGGGACCTACGAGAAAATTACTGCCGAAATCCAGATGGGTCTGAATCACCCTGGTGTTTTACCACTGATCCAAACATCCGAGTTGGCTACTGCTCCCAAATTCCAAACTGTGATATGTCACATGGACAAGGTAATAACTGACATTCTGCAGGGTGGGCATGATTAAATTCAGGGGAAATGGCTAAAGGGAGGACACATTTTACAGCATAAGATCTACTTCTTGCTGCACTTGTTTCGCTGGCTTGCAAACAAAATCACCAAGTTTGAAGTTGGATTTTTCTTATATGTTTATTCACTCAACGTTTATTTATTTAGCTGAGTGTATGCTACTGACAGCCACAGTTCTAAGCCTTGGAGATATACCAGTAAACAAAACTAAGCTATCTGACCCCCTGGAGCTAATATCCAACTGATAGAAAATAAGCAAAATAAAAATGAGAATGGGAATATTACAGTAGTTTGTCATAAGTAGTAGAGAGAAAAATGTCACAGAGTTAGAAAAGAGGGGTGCTGCTCTTTTATATTTTAATGTTCAGGGAAGATCTTACTTGCTGTGTTAACATATAAGAAGGACCCAAGGGCAGTGAGGGAGCAGCATGTGCCATGCACATATATGTGTAAGAGTATTCTAGATAAAGAAAACTGCAAATGCAAATGGTGTGAGATGAGGGAGTTCTGGGAAAGTTAAATAAATAAGCACATCACTATAGCTAGTACAAAATAAGTAAGATGAAGAGTAGTAGGAGATGAGATTAGAGAGGGAATTGGGCTAAAATTGCATCAGCCTTTCAGGAATTGTTTGCCCTTTTGCTCTGAAAGAGAAAGGACTCTTAGGACTCTTCTCTGAAAGGAGAAATTACACAATCTGACTTAAGTTTTAACTGGATCACTCTGGCTGTATTTCGGAAAATAGCTAGAATTCTTGACAAGGGTTAAAACAGGAGAACCAATGAAGTGATTGTTTCAGTAATTCAGACTACAGATGGGAGTGACTTGACCCTGGTTGTTAGCAGTGTAGCTGCTGGATAATGGTGGGGTTTAAGGGAAATCACTATTGCATTTGGAAACATAGATGCCACTGAAGATAACTGCCTCAGGGAGTGGTAGTAAAATCAGATTGAAATAGATTTTTAAGTCAAAAAGTAATAGATGAAGGTGAGGTTGCTGAGAAAAGAAAATGCTTATATCCTGCTAGTGGGAATGTAAATTGATTCAGCCACATGGAGATTTCTCAAAAAACTTAAAACACAACTACCATTCAACACAGCAATCCCATTACTGGGTGTATACCCAAAGGAATATACATCATTCTACCATAAAGACACACGCATGCATATGCATGCAAAATAATCTATGCACCCAACCCCGGTGACACACAATTTACATATAACAAACCTACCTATGTACCCATGAACGTAAAATAATTTTTTTAAAAGGTAGATTTTTCAAACAAATAATTTGTTAAATATTAATAATAAAGTTGAGTCCTGGGAATTACTGATGTATAGTAAATTGAGAGTTATCCTTTTTAAATGATCTATTTCACATAGACTTAATTGTGATGGTGATGATCATGGTTAGCCCTAAATCATCCTTGAAATCCCAAGCCAAATTTAAAGCTCCATCTCATAGACTTAC
The DNA here is from genome assembly GCF_028885655.2 of Pongo abelii. Lineage (NCBI taxonomy): Eukaryota > Metazoa > Chordata > Mammalia > Primates > Hominidae > Pongo > Pongo abelii. The sequence continues at coordinate 94,817,123 of NC_071991.2, forward strand.
TGCCATAGGCATACTTGTTCTATCCTTTAACTTTTTCCACAGTGTCATTCTTCACAAGCAACTCTGAAAATAGAGTTGTAGAGGGAAGAGAGGATGAGTCCCTTTTCAGTCAATTTCACTGTTCTTTTAAGGATCAGTTGGAAATAAAGTTGAAGACAATGATTAAGGGAAGTTTGGTACTAGCTGAGTCTTCTGTGTTCCTGTCTCATTTACTTGAACATTTGTTAATAATTTGTGAGTGATAAAGGAAAACAATTATTTGATAAACCTTTGGTGTGTATTAAGATATTTTATATACATATACATCACTTAAAAAGGATCAGGTAATAGAATATGAAAATTTTGGATTCTGGAGGGTAAACATGGTATTACTTATCAGATAATTCATTCATAGGTGAAAATATTACTTTTATGGAATTTAAGTAACTTGCCTAAATTCTCAAATTGGCACATTGGGATTCAATCTGACTCTCTTTACATTGACCTTTTCATTCTTTCATCCGTTTTTCCTTTCATTCATTCTTTAACAACACATTATATTACTATTCTTTAACAATATATTGCACCATTGCACCTGATATATGCAACAATCTGCTAGACTCTGTGGGACAATTTAAAAATGAAGAAGCTGTACACCTTCTACTCAAGAAAAACACTGTTAGCCAAATCAACATTCAGCCGTGGAATTTTAACTGTCAGTTAAGTTGTTGTTTGACACTGCTGAGCTAATAGTAAGTGTTGTTTTATATATCTATAGAAAAATGTTTATGTTTATATCTATAGAAAAATACCTAGATCTAAGTAGATAGATCTATCTAATGTTTTAAGTAGATAGATTTATCTTAGATCTAGATATTTTTCTATAGATATAAATCTATACACACACATATATATGTGTATATATATATGTGTGTGTATATGTATGTGTGTGTATATATATATATATGAAAGATGTTGCTCTTATCCTTCTCCATAAAACAGAAAATATAAGTTCTACATATAGTTAGATGAGTAGAAACATTTTTCAAATCTTGCAACATCTGAATTAACGTATATATAAATATTCTTCCAACTGGATATTAAAAAACACTATTAAAGACAAATGAAAACTGAAATTACAGAATTTCTTTAAAATGTTGATAAAACACTACATATTATATATACTATATATTATATACTTAAGGCAGTAAACAATATAATTTAAATGTTTATATCAATATCATAAAATGTATTTACAGTTATTTCAGTCTTAAAATCTATTCTAATGAGAGTATATACAGTCAGAAAATTGTATCCAAAAATCATCTGGATTTTTTTCCTTCTCTGTATTACTGGTATACATTTGATATATACATAGGCATATTTCTGTCTTTATTTTCATCTTTCTGGATATTAGTTTTTGAATATTTAAAACCTTAACATTGGATAATAGTCAATACTATATGAAAGGGTAAATTCAGAGAAGTGTCCTTTTCTCTTGCTTCCATTGCACTCCATTTCTATTTTCTACTCACCGTTGCAAGTAGACAATTTCATTAGTTTCTTGTTTATGGCTCTTATGTATTTTCCATTCTTTACTTTTTTGGAATATGTGTGTAGGTTTGTTACATAGGTAAACTTGTGTTATGGGGGTTTGTTGTACAGACAATTTCATCACCCGGGTACTAAGGCTAGTACCCATTAGTTATTTTTCCCAACATAAAATGTTACTGTTGATGTAAATTTGTAGATGACCTTTCATATTCAAATGTACATTTTTCATTCATGTAAAAATTAAGAATGTTAAATATAAAAAGTCACTTTAAAAATGTTTGGTATTATTTAAAAGTATATAATATTTTATTTTATTTTATTTTTTTATGCCATGTAAAATTTTATGAAATTCAAATTTAGTGTCCATAAATAAAATTTTGTTGGAACACAGTCAAGTAGAATAATCCTTTATAAATTTGGAATGTAACATATATATATATATACTTTTTAAATTTTCATTTTTTTTTTTTTTTGAGACAGAATCTCACTCTGTCGCCCAGGCTGGATTGCAGTGGCATGATCTCGGCTCATTGCAACCTCCGCCTCTGGGGTTCAAGCAATTCTCCTGCCTCAGCCTCCTGAGTAGCTGGGATTATAGGCACATGCCACCACACCCAGCTAATATTTTATATTTTTGGTAGAAATGGGGTTTCACCATGTTGACCAGGCTGGTCTTGAACTCCTGACCTCAAGTGATCTACCTGCCTCATTCTCCCAAAGTGCTGGGATTACAGGTGTGAGCCACTGCGCCTGACCAACTTACATTTTTTGAAGAACTTGATTTCTGACTACATTTCTTTTGATTAAAAATATGATCAATATGGCCGGGCGTGGTGGCTTATGCCTGTAATCCCAGCACTTTGGAAGTCCAAGGCGGGTGGATCACTTGAGGTCAGGAGTTTGAGACCAGTCTGGCCAACATGGTGAAACCCCATCTCTACTAAAATAAAAAATTAGCCAGGTGTGGTGACGCATGCCTGTAATCCCAGCTACTCAGGAGGCTGAGGCAGGAGAACACAAATTGCTCAATTAAAAAAAGAGAAACAGAAAACCTCATAGAGCATAGTAAGAGACACAGGAGTCAGTTTAAAGTGACTTCCATTGGCCAAATTTGGAACAATTTGAGCATCAAAATGAATAACAGGAATAGATTATATATCATATTAAATAAAAAGAAAATCCACTGGTCCACATTTAATTTACTACTTCTACAGCTTTTGCTAGCACTTCTACTACTAATACCTAAATGAATGGGGTAAGGGAAAAGGAAAAATATTTATCTACAGAAGAATGCTAACTAACAAATCAAAGAAATGTTAGAAATAGCAAAATAACTATTTTACCATCAGCATGACAATAAGTGGTTCATGCAAAATTTATTAACGTATGCCTAAGCTATTTTGTGAAAATTTGTTTGGCATTAGGATATGTACTCAGACTCAAAGGCCCCAACCGATTTTTTTGTTAAATACAAAGAGGAGTTTTTCCTTTGCACCACTTAACCAAGTGATCAAACACATCACCAGTGATGGAACGAAGTGACATCTTGTGTCACAAGATGTTATGCTCTAAAAAGGACAAAGCATCACTGATGCAATATTCCTGTCAAATATCTTTAACTTGGTTTTATTTATGAGAAAATAAATCAAACAAAATGAACTTAAAGAGCATTTGTAAAACAGCTGACTTGGGTGACTCAGAATTTCAATGTCATAAAAGACAAAAATCAAAACATAAGGAATGTGGCTAAGAGATGAATGTTCGTTATATTACTTTTCTATGGAATGAAATTTTTCAGAAGAAAATGTTGGGAAATACATGTGTTATTCTAAAAATTCTTATTTCTTTGTTGTTCCAAAGGGCCACTCATTTAAATTATTTTGTTTTTAAATTATTATTTGTTATATTTGAATTTGCATAAGCCCTTATTTTGATGAAGATATTGGGCTTAAAATAAAGATATTTTAATCTGAGATATTTGCGTATTTTTGATTTGTACAGATTTCAAGTACTTTAATTCTTTTTCTTTTTGTTTTGAGACGGAGTCTCGCACTGTCGCCCAGGCTGGAGTGCAGTGGCGCCATCTCGGCTCACTGCAAGCTCCGCTTCCTGGGTTCACGCTATTCTGCTTCAGCCTCCCGAGTAGCTGGGACTACAGGCGCCCGCCATCCATGCCCTGGCTAATTTTTTGTATTTTTAAAGTAGAGACAAGGTTTCACCGTGTTAGCCAGAATGCTCTTGATCTCCTGACCTCGTGATCTGCCCGCCTTGGCCTCCCAAAGTGCTGGGATTACAGGCGTGAGCCAGCGCGCCCAGCCCTTTCAAGTACTTTAATTTTTATGTTGATTTCATGATTCCATAATCTTTTTGTTTTATCTGCCTTAATATTCATTGGACTTATTTCTGTATATTTTATGTCTAGACTGTTATCGTGGGAATGGCAAAAATTATATGGGCAACTTATCCCAAACAAGATCTGGACTAACATGTTCAATGTGGGACAAGAACATGGAAGACTTACATCGGTGTGTAAATTTCTTCCTTTCAATATATAGAATGTAGTGATACCAACGGACTGTGTATTTAGATATGTACATTGTTATTTCTTTCTATTCTTTTATATATCATGGTAAGCTAAAAAAGCATTAGATTGGTTTTTCTTTACAACTCATCATAACATTGTTTACGTAGCAAACTTTTAAATATGCAATTCAAGTTAGTGGATATTTATTGAGCATTTACTATGTGTTCTGTACTGTAACTAGTACCATGGGGAACATCAACAAAAAGTGGATAATGTTTTGGTTCCAACCTCCAAGGAGGATATGGTCACATTGACACAATAGTTACATAACTTAATAAGACAGTGTATAAGTAAGTGGCAAATCTGGTGTTTGAAATAGTGCATTTTATGGGATTATTGTTTTCATATTTAATAATTGATAGTTTATGAAAAAATCAATGAATAATCACTCATATAATTTAAATTTCTAAAATACTAAATCTTAACTATTAAAAATGTGTAATGACAGGTTTCCTTATGTAGCTTTGATACATAAAATTTTCCAATAATTACAGGAATGTATATGTAGTTGAAAAAATCTACAAATTTTAGAGAATTACAGATTTTTACCATAGATATACTCATAGACAGAGAAGGTAGCACCCATTCAGCCCTAGCAATAGTGCTAGTGTTTACAAAATTGCAAAAGAAGTATGACACATAATTGTGACCTAAAGTAGGTTTTTTCATAAACATCCCAGAGTATATGCACTAGAATAAAAGAAAAAACAAGTTACAGTCATTTGATCAAGTGCCTATAACATGGCTGCTTTACATGAGTTATGCCATTTAACTACCATAATCCTATAGGGATTCATATGTGAATAGGTATTTAAGGGCTCATAGAGATGGAGTGACTTTGCTTCAGTCTTAACTTTAAGTTCCTTATTCTCTTCCAGTGGATTATATTGTTTCAATTCATTTACTTCACGCAAAAGGATAGTTCTAAAATAATGCTCTCCAATATAAAGACAATGCAGCTCACAAATGTAAGCGACATATGTTCTGTTAAATTCCTAGTAGCCACTTTTAAAGAGGTAAAAATAAACAGGCAAAATTAATTTTAATATATTTTATTTAATCCAATATATCTATAGTTTTTCATTTCAATATGTATTTAATACAAAATGATTAAAAATATCTTTTACATTATATTCTTATGCTCCATATTCAAAATCTGGTGTCTGTTTACACTTACAGCACCTGTCAATTTGGACTGGATCAATTTCTCAGTAGCCGTATGTGGCCAGTGGCTACTGTATCGACACTGGAGTTCTAGGACTTCAAAGAGCAGCAGAGTTCTGTCCTTATAGATCTCCCACTCTAGTGTGGGATGAAAGCAAACAGGGAATGCCATATGAAAACTATGAAAGATAGCATATTTTATGCTATAGGAATGCAAAGAAGTGCCTACTAGACATAAGTGGTCAGGAAGGGTTCTTAAAGGAAGAGAAATTAGCTGGGATGTACATGATGAGTAGGAATTGGGCAAGGGAAGTAGAGGAGGAAGAGGACAGTAGACACAAGAAATTGCATGTGCAAAGGCCAAAGCATTAGATTATTTGAATATAGGAAATAATTTTGGTAAGACAGAAAGAATGTAACTTGGTCAATGTCCACAGAGAAGGAATTCATAAAGTGGCAACACCATATAGAGAGTCTTGTAAGCTCAGTTGAGAAATCTAAATTTTATCCTGAGGATTAAAAGGATTTATTAAATAATTTTAAGTAAGAATTGGCATGATTAAAATAAATGCTACTTTCAGCACTGCTATTTTTTAAAGCATTTTTAGAAACATGCAGTGGTGGGTGGGGTGGATTGCTCTTATGGACTTGTGAGAGATAATTGTTCTCATCGTCTTTCAAAAGCGTTGTCTTCAGTGATTTTACATTAGAAGTTTGGAATTTTCATGGTAGAAGTATTTACACTACAGAAATCAGCAACAGCTACAGACGAGGATTCCTCATCTTCATCCTTAGCACACACACAACTCAAAGTACCAGTTGGTAAACTTTTACCAGCATGCCACTGAAAATATGTGATATATTTATTTAGAAACTATCAATGGGTCTCTAATAATACTTAATTCATCAAGTTTAGGTTTGACTTTTGGAAACAATTTGTAAGAAATTGATCAAAGATTAAGTCACATGGTACCATTTTGGCTTAAGGACAAACTTTGTAAGTAGGAGATAGAGCATGGCGGTTTTGAGCACTGACTCTTGAAACAGCCATGGGTTCAAACCCCAGGTCTAGTGTTTGCAAGTCATGTGACATTACACCAATTAGTTTTCCTCTCTGGATTTCAATTTCCACAAATGTAATATGGCATAACCTTAAAGACTATCTCATAAGATTGGTCTAAGGTTATATCTATAAAGAACCTATAACACGATGTGGCATGTAATGAGTACTATATGTGTTTACTGTTATTCTTGGTCCAGAAAAATGAACCTTGGTCTGGAAATATAGTCCAAGTTTCCATGTCCAAGCTTTTTAAAATTTTATTTTAAATGACACATTAATTATATTCAAGCATGGTAGCAATTAATAACTAGAAACAAGTTCAGTAAGATGCATAGTTTTAATTACTTTTATGATCAGTCAAGGTGGCCATGTAGAATTGACTTCATTCATGTTATTGAGGTAAATGTAAATATTGATGTTACGTGAATGAAAATGGCCTTATAAAATAATTTACAGCAAATTTACAATCTTTGCTTTTCTTTTGTAATAAATTTAGTTAAGATGTAAATTAGAAATAAAGCATTGCTTGGTTATCTGTCAGAAAATAATATTTTGTAACTATGACCAGTAAAATTTAGAATTTTAATTATTTAATTAACACATTATTAATTTCAGTATATCCTCTTGTACTCTGTCCTAGTGATATTGCTAGTGATGCTTCATTTGTATCTAAAATGTAAAAAAATACTTGTATAATAGCTTGTATTTTTTATGTATTTTATAGTTTTAATCTTTGCCATCTGCTTGCTTTAGACAATGTTTCTCTTATTTCTATGCACAGAAGTATCGTTACCATGCCACTGGGATTATCAAATACAGGCAAAATCACAAAATCTAATATCCCAATTATGGAGCCCTCTTCCATATTTTCAAGTTAGAGAATCTGCTTCTAAAGTGTAGGAACAACAGTAGCAACCAAACAGACCTCAAACAAAATAGCTAAAATTCATCCCAAGTAAAAGGTTATGCTATATCTACAGTGAAAGTAATGTGCTGAGATTATATCTTTTTGTAATATTTTGTGTCTCTTGGATGGAATGAGCATCTTGTGATGTGCAAACCCTGTTGTTTCCGCAGTCATATCTTCTGGGAACCAGATGCAAGTAAGCTGAATGAGAATTACTGCCGAAATCCAGATGATGATGCTCATGGACCCTGGTGCTACACGGGAAATCCACTCATTCCTTGGGATTATTGCCCTATTTCTCGTTGTAAGTACAGTTAGGGATTGGTGTCTTGTGAAATATTTTAAATGTACTACATTTCATCTAAAAGTTGTAAATAATATAGGTGGTCTGGCATTTATTCCCAAATGAGGAAGCTCTCCAGAGAGCAACACACACAAATGTACACAACACACACACAGACATACCACATGGTCTCTCTTTCTCTCTCTCCATCTCTCGTATAGATAAGAAGAAATTTTAACATTTTAAAGGAGATTCTCTTCCCTCAGAAGATTTCCATTGGGATTCCGAAAGCATTAATTGGCCACAGTTCTAATATGACTGGGCTAGAAAGATCTCCCCCTCCCCAACACCAATGCTACCTGTTCGGCTTCTGAATATAGCAGAGCTCTCAGCAAAGTTCCCAGCCCACTAAAAGAGCCGTGAGCAGATCTGAACTAGTGGTACTTCTATTTCCTTCTCAGTTCTTTAACTTAAGACTAAAGAAGAGCCTGGAGTTTTCCACCCAGTTATCTGATTCCCAGATGGCTTTGTTAAAAAGATATTAGTGTATAAAGTAGAAGTTATATAAAAAAATATAATACATGTTTGACATAGTTCATATAAAATACATGTCTGGTATAATTCATATTAAAAAGTCCCTAGATATCAATAAGAAAAAGATGTGAGAACTCAGGAAAAAAAAGTAGAAAATAAATCTTCAAAAATATAGCTAATAAATAAATGAAAAGGCATTAAAACATATTAGTAGGAAAAAAATATTTAAGACATGAGAAATCACTTCTACCTGTCAGGTTGGCAAATAAAATGATTGTAAATATCCAGTATTAGTGAGGACCTGGGTAATCAGACTGTCTCAATTCTATGCTACTTACAGTGTGAATTCAAAATCCTGCTTGGAAGTTAGTTTGATAAAATGTATCAAAAGCAGTAATAATGTTGACATAGATCAAGATTTTTGAGCCTCCGCACACCCACATTTTGGGGTAGATGCTGTTCTGTGCATTGTAGCATGTTTAGTAGTATTCCTGGACTCTATCCACTAGATGCCAGTAGCATGACACCTGCTCCAAGTCGTGACAATCAAAACTATCTCTAGACATTGCCAATGTCCCCTGGAGGGCAAAGTCGTTTCCACTGGTAACCACTGACGTAGAGTAATATGTATTGAGATGTAAGTATGTCTTAAATATGTTATTGAGTGAAAAAGCCTTTTTATAAAACTGTGTCAGTAGAAAGAGACCATTTTACTATACTATGTATCTGTAACTCTATGTTTACAACAAACATCCTTTACCACAATGTTAAACCACCTTCTCTTTAGAAAGGAAATACTTCTATAAGTTCAATAAGAACTTTGTTTTAAGAATGTTTTTCTAGTGAGACAAGCCAGTAGTAGCAAGTACCTTGAGAACAGCAGCAAAAATATCTACTCTCAAAAGAGATTAAATTGAAGAAATAATAATGTTGCTTTTAAAAAATGAAATACAAACACAAGTCTATGTTTTTCTAGAATTTATGTCAAATTAAAGAGGTAAATTTCACCTTAAATGGAAACAGCAGTCATGTTTTATGAAATTCTAGCATTAAAGGCAAACTTTTAAAATATGATGTTAATGAAGTCTACCTGTAATTAAGACTTGGAGCTGCTCCATCTATTTTTAATAGGTTGGGAAATTCTCTATAAGAATAAATAACTAAATATATTATATGTTTGCAAATAAATGGCATTTCTAATAAGTTTATTTTCATTTTATCAGCCATGATCATAGCCTTTCAAATTAATTTGTTTTCCTAATGTTCTTCACTTTCCCTTATTAAGGTTGGCATAGGCCCAATGTTAAAAGAAACACACCTACCTTTTCAGAGAATGCCATACAAAAATATTTAAAAATTATTAAAAGATTATTATTTTTCTAAGTACTAGTTTTATAGCACTATGTTTTTGTTAAGTCTCTATGTTTAAGACTAATGGAGGCTCATAGAATATACAATCGTGTAGGAAGAAGGAAAAAGGCAATTATCTGCCTTCTAAAACAGGTTATTTTGCTTCCTCTACAGAGTTCCAGATTTTTAAAAATCACAGCAGCTCTATCTAGCACATATGCATGGTTAAGAGTGTAATGCCCTATAGTATCTCAAGGCACTGTGATTTCATTTATAATCACAAACCAAGAGAGCCAGGACTCTAATAATTTACAAGTTTTCAAAAAAATTTTTTTAACTAATATTTTTAAACTAAAAGTAATGTGCTGTTGAAAGACTTGATGGGGTTACTAGTATTTGATTAAATGCTTTTGCAGATAAATCATTTTATTTCAATGTATACCACACATTAATTTCAATAAAGATTTTTACACTGTCATTTTTCTAACTAATATTTATAGCCAGAATTTATTTACATTTTCTCCCTGGTGAAAGGGTGATAATATTTATCTTTAGAAGATTTGAGTTCTTATTATTTATATAACTGCAAAGACTGTATAAATCATTTTCACACTGTAAAATTCTCTTACAAAACATGTAAAGGTTTTTATTCTTTTTTTCTAACATGCTTACAAAATAATATTTTACATATTTTTAAGTTTATCAAATATGCAAACATAAAAATGTAAAGGTGCCTATATGATTGGGTATACACAGACACAGTTAGTATACTATTTTAGAAAAATCTTAATTAGCTACCAAGAGCATGGTGGTTAAGAACTTCAATCCAGACTTCCTAAGAATGCCGGACCCATCACTTTTAAGTACCTTGGGCAAGTAACCAAACCCACCTAGGACTCATATTTGTATTTGCAATATTTTATAATAAAAGTACCTATTATATGGGACTGTTGTGAACAGTGTCTGTTGCACAGTAAACAGACAAAACCTTAACTTCCATCTCTGTTTTTATTTATTCATTCATTATTGTTAATTGAGCTGCTATTGTGTGCAAAGCCATATATAACATACTACGTTTATAAAAATACAAACACTGCTTCTTAATTTTAAGTAGTTCATAGTATAGAAGGGAGACATTTATGGAAACAATTACAAAGCAATATAATCATGTAATACGTATAAACAATATATAAAATGAGAATGTGAACATAGATTTCTTCATGGAGAAATACATGATATTCGTAAACTTTTGAAATTGAGTTAAAACTTTAAGAAGAGTGGGAGAAAGTTTTCTTTATGTTTTCAGAAAAAGTCCATGTTTGGTTCTGAGGCCATACACACACACACACACACACACACACACACACACACACACACACACACACACACACACCCCTACTCTTCAGTAGGTAAAACTTTTATCATCGACATGTTTTCTTTCTTCAAATTTAAGTTGAACCAATAAAAAATAAGTATTGTATCACATATATTTTTTAGACATGAGTCGGAAAGTAGTGTGGTATAGATAGTGTTGTATAGACAGTGGTGAAAGGAAAGGAAGAAAAGTGAGAATAGTATTTGGCAGTGAAATGGAAAAGGCCTAGAAAGTAGTTTTTCAAGTTTTACTCCAGGCTTGCAACAGAAGAACCTAGGATGCTTGTTAAATGGATGCATCCAGCCATCAACCCAGAATCCCCAGAAATTTAATTTTAAAATGTATTTCAGTTTATGCTAAAGTGTGAGAAATATTGAATTAGAGAAAACAAAACATATACATTACTATTAATTATTAAAACCTAAAATGTATAGTATCTACAATTTTTTTTTTTTGAGACAGAGTATCACACTGTTGCCCAGGCTGCAGTGCAGTGGAGCAGTCTTGGCTCACTGCAACCTCCACCTCCAAGATTTAAGCGATTCTCCTGCCTCAGCCTCCCAAGGAGCTGGGATTACAGGTGCCTGCCACCACACCTGGCTGATTTTTTGTATTTTTAGTAGATTCAGGGTTTCACTGTGTTGGCCAGACTGGTCTTGAACTCCTGACCTTGTGATCCATCCGCCTCGGCCTCCCAAAGTGCTGGGATTACAGGCAGGCGCGAGCCACCACGCAAGGCCATATCTACAAATTTTTAAAACTAAATATATTGTAAGATACAAGAGTTAACTAAGCATTTTGTTGACCTATTAGCTTAATGCTTAGAAATAAGAGACTTAATATACAAGTAAAGATAGAACAAATAACCAGTCTTTCTCCTCACAAAATAAGAAATAAATATCTTCTTATTTAACATTTTCAAGTATTTGACTTACGTGGAAAACCAATATCCTTGATGTTATGTTACCATAGTCCGCCTCAATCTTAACTCATACTTATGAACTAAAACACTGACCTCAGCTGACTGTCAAACTCTCCTCTAGGATAAGCTACAGGGAAAGAGAAATGATGAATTTTATATGTTTACCATTAACCTATTCATTTAAAATATCTAGATCTGAAAAATGAACTTAAATAAGTATATATTAATTCTCACAACTATCCTCATAAATAACAATCACATTGGCATCTATTACAAAGGAATCCATATACATTATTGGTTTGTTGCTGGCTTATTTGAGCTCAGCGCATTTCCAGGGATTAACAACCATCTGGGTCTAAACAGTGCCTGACTGAACTCTATGCCATCAATTCTGAATAGTCACACATTAAGCTCCAGGAAATGTCTTGTGTCTCATTCATTACAGCATAAGTATTTCAAAATCCTCGCATCTTCCAAGATTTTCTCCTATTTGTGGCAATTAAGCCCCAGTAGAGATGAAAAAGTAGTAAGCTACAGGTTTTAATTAGAATTAATTTGTAGTTTTCAGTGTTCTCTTTTTTTCATATTTTTTACTAGCATCTGGAAAAATCAACCCTTGAAATATTCAAACAACAAAGCATGATTATATTGTATTATTCCTCTTTTTCCGTTAGTGACATTGATACCTATCTTCTAGAATCCTTGCAGAGATTTATGAAGTTTGTGTAGTTGCAATTATCCTTAACCATATAAAACTAAAAGTTTTCAGAAAAAAAATTAAATGATTCAAATTACAGAAGCAAATGGCCTATCAATATGAAGAGTCCAAGCAGACAATAATGAACATGAGTATTCAATGGAATGTTCATGGTGTAGGATGTTGGACATCTTGGTGGATCGAGGCAGCTCCTTGATGATGGCAATGTAATTCAAATGGCCAATGATAATCAAAACACACACCTGAGAGCCTCCACAGTCATAAAATAGGGCTCTGCTCATATCACCTAGTACCAGAGGGCATATACTTACAATATTATCCAGTAAACGTGATGTATAATTACTCAAAAGAGTTTACATTTTATCTCTGAATAAAATGTCAAGAATTTTAGTAAATCGGCCAGGTGTGGTGGCTCATGCCTATAATCCTAGCACTCTGGGAGGCTGAGGCAGGTGGATCATTTGAGGTCAGGAGTTTGAGACCAGCCCGGCCAACATGGCGAAATCCCGTCTCTACTAAATATACAAAAAGTAGCTGGGTGTGATGGTATGTGCCTGTGGTCCCAGCTACTTGGGAGGCTGAGTCAGGAGAATCGCTTGAACCTGAGAGGGGGAGGTTGCAGTGAGCTGAGATAGCACCACTGGACTCCAGCCTGGGTGATAGAATGAGACTCTGTCTCAAAACAAAACAAAACAACAACAAAAAAAGAATTTTAGTAAATTACTGAATTCATTGATACTTGGATTTTAATATATATTTGGTTTTATAGAACAGATATATGCATATATGAATTATGTATTTATCTATACATTTATTTTTACAGGTGAAGGTGATACCACACCTACAATAGTCAATTTAGACCGTAAGTAATATTTCACAATATAAAGTATATTCTGAGTCTCTCTCTGTGTGTCAGAAGTGTCATTATTTCTTTCAAAGAAAATTATCTATATTAGCTTCCATTATAAAAATAAATTAATCTATTTATTTTTACTTTTTAAAATACATTTTTCTATGCATAGGTGTAAAGGAGTTTCAAAGGCAACTGCATAGTGAATATAAAAATTCAATTCTCTTGCAAAAAACCTATAAGATGGTATATGTGATTTTGAAAAGAGTGTTTATATTTACTTTTAATTTGGGGCACAATGCGTATAATGGACCACCTTTATATATACCATGATTTAATAAAATTAGGATGCTGAAGTCAGGAAGAATGAAACCCGAAAGTTGGAAAGTTATTCAGTGCCTCTATTCTACTCTATTTGTAAACTTCTCTGCATGCCCTACAGTCAAGTGGGCACAAGATGACACAGTCTGAGATATTCAGTTAATCCTCAGTTTAAGAATCTGTTGGGGGCCACTTGTATTTTATTTTCACATATCTCTTGAGCTGAAGGAAGTTACTCAAGTGTTTTTGATTTAAAATACCACCTGCTGTGCTCCAGGCTCAGGAAGCAAATGGAAATCTATTCTAGACCATGGGCAGAAGTAGAGGGGATAAGGCGAGGAGCACAGAGGAGGGTCAGAAAAACATTTACTCCAATGAATTTTGTATTATGTCTTTGGACATAATGATTTGAATATAATAATTATATCATTTGGATATGATTTCAATAAATCAAATGTTGGTAAGACATAGTGAATAAATCTACAATCTAACTGTGCAAATTCAGAAGTAATATCCAAGTAAAGCTTGGTTTTGTTTTTTTCACTGAATCTATTGATTTCTACTGACCTTTAGAAATAACCATTATAAATAACTTTGGCTTATATTATCTTAAGGGTGGTGAGGGATTAGACCTGAGGAGCTTGGTCTTAGTGTATTGTGAGCAAAACCATTGTCACTCTCATGGCAATCCTGTCTGCTTTGAGTTGATTTGTTTTTCTGAGTTACTCAACTTCTTAGATGAAGATGGCAAGTGTTAAGTGCTTAATATAATGCTGCGGTCATATAAAACTACTCTTTCTCCAAACTGTTCTTTGGACACAATAAGAATAGTTACATTTGTCTAATTATCATTGCATTTAAGAAAACTAAGAGGCACTGATTATTTCAAATTCTTATTTTAAAATGGTATCTTTGGTCCTGTTTCAGATCCTGTAATATCTTGTGCCAAAACGAAACAATTGCGAGTTGTAAATGGGATTCCAACACGAACAAACGTAGGATGGATGGTTAGTTTGAGATACAGGTAATTATTAATAGATGCAAGTCACGCATATCCAGAATATGTACAAGAGTCCTATTCCCAGAAATATGGACACATATGGTCCTGAAGTCTGTACCCTCCACAGGGCACCTGGGTGAGGCAGTAAAAGAGGAGCCTGATCACATTCTGCTTGCCAGACTGTAAGCTCTGGACTATAATTTGTGCCTCCAGAGGTAGTGCCTTTTTAAATCTTCACAAAGGTCCCATTTGTGTTGGCATTGTCCCTGATTCTAAGAGACACTTTGGTTCTGATTAAGCAAAATACGGAGGACCTATTGAAGCCTTAATATTACCATAGTAGTTATGATACTTGTTATTAAATTTCCAATCTAGGATATTATGGGTTTATTTTCTAATATGTTTATGCATGATCATGTCAAAACATTTATATTTGTTTTTAATTTCTGACTTTTTCCTTGTCAATCAAATGAAAAATGGCAATTTTAAATTCTAGAGCATTTTATCATTACAAAAAGGCCAATAGTTAAATAGTCTTGATATTATAATAATCAGTGGGGATACAAAATTCTTGACATGTCTATTTCTCAATGCTCTTAAGAATCAATGACATGTTCTACATAAAATCACTTTGCAAATCATATTGTTAGAGAAAATTATGCTTAATAATTATGTCATAAGAATTAAATACTGAAAATATGTTAAAATCTGATTTTACAACTTTCATATACTCCATATATTATTCTGTATGTTAATTGGAATGCTAAAATATTTATGTCTTTGGCTATCTCTATCAGAACTTCACGCAACACACCCCAAGATACATCTGAATTTGAACCACATTGTCTCTTGTTTTCTAGATACCTCACGTTTCTTCCTTTAAGCCTTTATGCTGTTGTTCCCACAACACATTGTGGCTTTCTTCCTCCATGTTTTATGCCTGAAAGTTCTTTCTCCTTCAAATTTCAGCCTAAATATCCCCTCTTTTAGAATACCCTCCTGTTCCCTCACCGCTAGCCTCCTAGAGTAGAGAAAAAGAAGGTATATCTGTTACTATTATTAAATCACAGTGACATTAGAATAGAGACAACTTGAAACAGAAGTCCTTTTATGAATAAACCAATTATTGGAAAGCAAGAGTTTATATAATTTGATATATGTGACTTTAGATGACCACAATGTTGTCGGAGATGGCCTAAAGTTCTTTTTTAGTATACCCTTTTCTCAAGGAATGGCTCATCAGATTTTATAAATATTTATGCCAATAATTGTAGTATAGCTGTCCTAGGTGTGTAGTACTAAAATAGAATTGTGAAACTAACCAGAATATTAAAGCTGAGTGTGCAGTATGAGGATTTAGTAAAGACTTTAGAATTCTGTTGGAGTGTTTAATTTTCTTAATTATAGAAAATCTTTCAAGAGGCTGGGTTTGGTGGCTCACACCTGTAATCCCAGCAGTTTGGGAGGCTGAGGCAGGTGTCTCACTTGAGGTCAGGAGTTCAAGAGCAGCCTGGCCAACATGGTATAACCCCATCTCTACTAAAAATACAAAAATTAGCCGGGCATGGTGGCACATGCCTGTAATCCCAGCTACTGAGCGACACTCTGTCTCAAAAAAAAAAAAAGAAGAAGAAGAAGAAAGGAAGGAAGGAGAAATCTTTCAATAATCCACATTTGAGTTAATTGGTGATTCTTTGCTTCTCTTATAACCCCAGAGGATAAAAGAAGACATATATTAATAATTCTAAGTTATTTTTTCCAGTAAGAGAATTCACAAGGATACTGCTTTGGTCATCTCCGTTGTTGGAGAAGCAGGTGAAGCTATTTTTCCATCAGATTAGAGTACTGTAAATTTTTAGTTTTCTTCCTTTTTAAATCCAAGTTCTTAGCAACAACAGCTGCTTAGTTATTCTTCCAAAACTCATACTGAGAAGGATAGAAATTAAAAGTCAATATATATTCTTATCCTCCTGTGTGGTAAAGGCCATAAATAACTGTAGTCTCAGTCTGGGAAACTTCTAGTATTACCCTCTGAAGCACTGAACATCTGTACTCTTTGGAAATGTAAATTATGAAAAGTTGTGCTTTTTCCATGTCTCTGCCAAAAAAAATGGATTTACAGATTTTGGATATCATCAAAAAAATGTACTAGTACTCATCATACTCTACAAATATTTTACAATTTCCTAAACGATTTGCCTTGCAAAATTGTTTTACTTTAGAGATGAAATATTATATTCCTGATCTTATACTGGAAAAAGTAATTTATTCAGATTCAGTTACATTTTAAGTGAATATATCAAAACTACATAATGGTAGTAGAAGAAGGAAGTAGTGCACAAATAAAATTACTACCACTAGATGGTTTTCAGGGTTCAAATAAGAACTCAACTTTGCATTTTTAATAAGCAAACACTGAATTTAAAATAGATTCACATTTTAAAAAAATTATAATTATCCTATATTTGTAGCACATACGTTCCTCACAAGGTTAGATGCACCTACACACGAATATGTGTGTTCGGGATGGCTATTGATGTGTAATAACTTTAGACTATACAAAAGTAAAATTGATTTCATAAATTTGTAGTCACATTATGAAAAAAAAGCTAATGCTACAATCACCAAATATCACCCTTCAGATAAAAGAACTTCTCATTTTATTCCAGTTGGGTTAATTTCTATATTTTCCTCTGCAGTGCATTTATTTTTAACAAATGGAGCCACGGGCTTTGCATTAATTGGCAGTCACTCTTTCTACACAGATGTTACTTGTTTCTCTTTCCTCTTTTTCACAGAAATAAACATATCTGCGGAGGATCATTGATAAAGGAAAGTTGGGTTCTTACTGCACGACAGTGTTTCCCTTCTCGGTAAAGTGTTTTTAAAACTAGTATTATTTTGAGCCTTTAAAATGTATATGTCTTCCACTTTGCTCTTAAGGTTATAATATGTATTCATTTTATAGAGATTCACAAATGGGGTGAACAAATTATTTTGTTTTTAGAATTTGGCTTACAAAACTTACTTTGACTTCACTGATATTTACAAGACACTACTTCAGTTCACCTCTTTTCACAGTTAGTGTTACCCTCAGTTGGGGAAAATTTTGCTAGAATTATGTAAATGTTTTATATCCCAGCTTTCTACTTGTACCCTGTATTTCTAGATATAATTCTTTTTTTTTTTTCCTAAATTATCAATCGGCTTTTCTCAATCCTCACTACTTCTTTCACCTGTAGAGTCAGCCTTAGGATCATCCTGGGCATAATTTTCAATGAAAATTAGCCTAAGGAAAAGATAAAGAGGCAGCATTTGTAAACTTCCTTCCTGCTTCTCAGCAAAGTCACTTTGATTTTGTTTGTAGAAAACTTCAACCCGTTACCAAACCAAATATATACACAGCTGACATAAACAAAGCAAAATTCGCAGAAAAAAATTATAATTCATGTAACGTGCTTTACCTGAGCATTTTTCACAAGTGACTTACTCTAGCAAGCATAAGCAAGTTTCTAAAATAGTCATTTAGAATCTCAGCAATTTAAAGCCTCTTTCTGCTTATGTATGTTTGTAGTATTCAGAATCTCCCATAACAAATGTGTTCTTTATTATACTATGAATCAAATTTTAAATTTAGGTTATGTGCCTTAATAGTCAAAAATAACAATAGATAGGAATAATACTACAGAATTTGGAATTACTATCTTTTACATTTAAATTTTTTTCCTTCAAAACAGAGACTTGAAAGATTATGAAGCTTGGCTTGGAATTCATGATGTCCATGGAAGAGGAGATGAGAAATGCAAACAGGTTCTCAATGTTTCCCAGCTGGTATACGGCCCTGAAGGATCAGATCTGGTTTTAATGAAGCTTGCCAGGTTAGTTACTTTAGAAGATTTTGTATTTTTCACCTGGACAAGAATTGTTGGAGCACTTTCTTCAGCTGTGTGGCAGTTCTTTCTCTGTCATACAGATGCATTATAAACATGTTACATGCTATATATATACGTATGTACATGTGCGTATGGGTCTCTCTGTGTGTATATATAGAGAGGTATTTGCAAAACTGTAAAAAACGAATAACTAATATTGGGCCAACAGTCTGATCAGTCTGTTTTAAAACGGAAACTTAGCAGTTATTTGATAACTTTCAAATGTAAAATAATTCTTTTAAAAAATAGCATTGACCATTTATTCTTAAATATTGGCAAATACATGACTCATTTTTTACTACCTATTCCAAATGTCATCATTACATTTGGACATTCCCACTTTTTTTTTTTAAGAAACAGGACTTCATTCTCTGTGAATGCCATATTAAACATGAACACTACATTTAATATGTTAATTTTGTGTTGAATCCAGTTGAGACTACTTACCATTGTATTTTGTGTTTCAGGCCTGCTGTCCTGGATGATTTTGTTAGTACGATTGATTTACCTAATTATGGATGCACAATTCCTGAAAAGACCAGTTGCAGTGTTTATGGCTGGGGCTACACTGGATGTAAGCTAGTTTTCAAAAGATGAGGCCATATTTATTTTATTTTAAAAAGAACACATTTGTCTTTTTTCTTACTTTTTTCACCTTATTGTATGTTTTTTGCATCAATCTAGTGATCAACTATGATGGTCTGTTACGAGTGGCACATCTCTATATAATGGGAAATGAGAAATGCAGCCAGCATCATCGAGGGAAGGTGACTCTGAATGAGTCTGAAATATGTGCTGGGGCTGAAAAGATTGGATCAGGACCATGTGAGGTAAAAAGGAAGTTCTTTAATAAGGAGTATGTGATTAATAGCTTAGTGTTTCATGTTTATTTTTTTCTGTTTATTTTTCTCAAATCAAAAATATTGTATACCAACCTATTTTAGGAAAGAGGAATTGGGAAAATTAACTCTGTAATATTCTGCATTTCTTTTAACTAAGCAGTGAGATAATCAATGTTTTATTAGCAGCAAACTATGATGACATTTGTCACTCAAAAAATAGTAAGTGTGCAGAGCCGAAACTCCAAGGGAAAGCTATTCAAATGAGAAGTATCCAAATCAGTTAGATCAATAGTTTGCATTTTTCTAATGTTTTTCTAAATTTATCTCGTCTTCCCAAATTATCTTGAAGTGAACTCCACTAATTATATCATTCAGAGATGCCTGGCTTTAAACTTTTAAGTCTCTTTTTGGGTAAGCTGGTCTCTCTTTTGCTCTCTCGCTCCGTGTATGTGTTTAAACAGATTCTATTTTAAAAAGCCTAAAGGTCAAAGTTTGTGACTTTACGAGCTTGGACATTTCATTTGTTAGGCAACTGTTATTTTGGCTTGGCAATGTTCCTACCCCTATTTTACATAGACAAGCTGTTAAACTGTTAGTTTAGTTATATTTTGAATGTGAGAGACATGTTCTCCAAGCTTCAGGGCTGTGGGATTGTGGAATGCTGTGTGTGGCAAAGGATGAAATGAGTTCAATGATAGTGAAATGTCCTTTGATATGTAGGAAAATGCATGCTGTAAGTATGGAACATAAATATGTATTGAAATGCAAGTGTTATACACCTTGCTGTGAGATTTTATTTCTGAAAAGAAGAGAAAATGTTTACTGTTTACTAAGTGAGTTTTTAGAACTGCTTAAAAATGATATGGTTAGAAACAGGTTATATGTTTATAACCAGTTTCAAATTTGTTGCCTTTCTAGTAAATCATGAACAATGAAACCATTGTTCATTATAACAAGGGAACATTTACTAGGAGAAAGAAATGACTATACTTTAAAAAGAAAAAGCAATAAGCATCTGGGAAACACAGAAGTTTCTAACTAGACCCAACCTTACAGATCATCTAATTATTGTCATTAGTAAAACCAATTTGACAACTGCTTTTGAAGAATAGCCTTTAATTTGGATTATCACCTATATATTTTTCACTTCTCTCTTCAGCTTGAATTATTCATATCTGTATACTATATGTTTTTAACTTTATTGATAAGACTTGACCTCAAGTAGATTCCGCCACTTCTCAAAAATGTATTTATCCTCCAGAATGTTTTTAAAAATATATATGTCACTGACATTTAAATCAAGGTAATTTAGCCACTGAAATAAATTTGAAGGAGATATCTCCCAAATGTTTGTATAATAGCAGTAACATCATATTTAGTGAAAGTCTCCAGAGTGAATTACTTTGAGGAGTTTGTGTCAGTGATCACTAGTACATTTGTTTAAAAATCAGTTTTCTTTCCTCAACTGACACAGTTTATGTAGTCTCTTGGAATAAACTATATTTCTTTACTGTTTGATATTCTACTTTACCCCTAACTTGGTTTTCCCCATCATAGAATGCCAATGGCTCTCTTCTTTCCATTTGAATCACATAAGTTAATTTTGCAGTGGTTTCCCCCATCGCTGTTGAGGGAAAATTAAGGTAGTTCCAAACTCTCTTCTGCATATAAGGATACCAAAAGCCAGCCACTGCTTTCTTAGGAGGCTACATGGTTCATGAAAGTGGTGCAGCACAGTGGTAGTTGTTATATATAACACTATGTGCATTGTTTATTTATATTTACTTATATATTTTTTATATAATTATATTTATATGAATAAATAAAACCATAAATGAATATATGTATGTATATATACACAACACAAATAAAGCTATCTGTTCATCTTTCATCTATTGCTATCTGATGATGCAACAGACTTACCATATAAGAAATGCCATGAAATCACAGGACACGCTACAGAAAGGAGGGTATAAAATATAACTATAACTATATTAACTGCTAATACCAGCAGTAAGTGGAGGAATATTCCTTGCCTAGAAAAGCAATTTCAACTAACAGAATTATTTTGTTGACAACAAGTTTTTTATTTAACTTGTTAAGATCATCTAGGTCAGGATTGGGAGAGGCAAAAAAAAAAAAAAGCTTTAGAAATAAGAGAAAATGTAATGCAGTTTAATTGTTAAAACTATATGATTACAAGTTATTTTGTTTTTTACTTGTATTTTTCTACATGTTCCAAATTTTCTGTATTGAACATAAGAAGATCAAAATAAATATCAAATCTACCTTATTAAATAGGTACAAATGGTTATATGTTAGTCTGCATCCAACAAAGGCAAAGCACACTTAAAAGGATGGTTGACTATTTTGGAAAAGGCAAGTCATTTTTAGGAGAATATTACACATAATAGAACACTTTAAACTTTGTACTTATCTCAGTCTTGGCTAATTCAGTAGAAAGTCAACAAATGGTCTAGTACACTAATTTTTATATCTTCGTATTTCAGTTGCAGTTATTCTCTTTTTCTGTATATATCTCTGAGATGCAAATCTATGTATGATTATGTTAATGAACTTTTTTTTAATTCCTAATAATACTTTGTTTTTGTATGTCTTACTCCTAGGGGGATTATGGTGGCCCACTTGTTTGTGAGCAGCATAAAATGAGAATGGTTCTTGGTGTCATTGTTCCTGGTCGTGGATGTGCCATTCCAAATCGTCCTGGTATTTTTGTCCGAGTAGCGTATTATGCAAAATGGATTCACAAAATTATTTTAACATATAAGGTACCACAGTCATAGCTGAAATAAGAGTGTCTGAAGCACCCACCAATACAACTGTCTTTTACATGAAGATTTCAGAGAATGTGGAATTTAAAATGTCACTTACAACAATCCTAAGACAACTACTGGAGAGTCATGTTTGTTGAAATTCTCATTAATGTTTATGGGTGTTTTCTGTTGTTTTGTTTGTCAGTGTTATTTTGTCAATGTTGAAGTGAATTAAGGTACATGCAAGTGTAATAACATATCTCCTGAAGATACTTGAATGGATTAAAAAAACACACAGGTATAATTGCTGGATGATAAAGATTTCATGGGAAAAAAATCAATTAATCTATCTAAGCTGCTTTCTGATGTTGGTTTCTTAATAATGAGTAAACCACAAATTAAATGTTATTTTAACCTCACCAAAACAATTTACACCTTGTGTCCCTAAATTGTAGCCCTATATTAAATTATATTACATTTCCTATGCTATATGTTATAGTTCATTCATTTCTCTTCACCATGTATCCTGCAATACTGGTACACAAACACACTTTTTACAAAACCACATACCCATGTACACATGCCTAGGTACACATGTGCATGCACTACAGTTTAAATTATGGTGTACCTAATGTAACCCCTAAATATTTTAGAAGTATGTACCTATAGTTTTACCTCAAAAAAACAGAAATCTCTAAAGACAAGTAGAAATATTAAAAAATGATGCAAGATCAAAATGACTAGCTAATTCTCCATACATAATCTGCAGATGATCTTCTTTGGTTGGCATTTCAGGTGTGGCCATCACCCAGGGTTAAATAACACCTAATCTAGGTGTTTATATGTATTCATTATCCTAGTTATTTCATGTAGTTTCTAATTCTTAAAGGAAAGAGGGCAATAGTTCTATTTGTGTAATTTGTTTCCTCCAAACTTAAGGCCACTTATTTACACAAGATATTTGTAGATCTATTTTCCTAAAGCATTTCTTAAGTGCTCAGGTTAGTATCTAATTGAAGAAGTTTAAAAGTGTTTTTGTCATTAAAAATGTATTTAAATAGGTTAAATCTAAGACTTGCTGCTGTGATTGGCTTATAGCTCACTGCCTTTAAATTTTAAAAAATTTAAGAGGAAAATTTCCATGTCTCCAAAGTTTTATAAATACCGTTCATCAAGTCATGCATTAAAGTATATATTGGAGAAAAAAATAAAAATACTTTTGTCAACCTGGAAGATTTTAGCCTAATAAAGCTTTTTTGAAGTAAAAGACAACTTGTAAAAGGAAAGAAACTAGTTTGTCTCAACTCTGTATTCGTTTATTTTTTTTGAAGTAGAGTGGAATCTGTTGAATCAGATATTTTATCAAGATATGTTTATTTTTTCTTATTTCATTTTACAAAGTTCACTCCTAATGCCATATGTAACAGACATTTAAATTTTATGTTCTGTATAACAGCCAAATTATCATATTTATCATTGTATTTGTCATGCTTAGCTAAAGATCATGTATTTGTTGAGAAATAGAATAACAAAAAGTAATAGGATAGGCTTTGAATTTTTGCAGAAATCTTCCTGTACAAAACATCTTTAAAAATAATTTTTTGAATGGTGTGAATCCAGTATTCCCATTTCTCTGACTTAGTTTTCTTGAGTGATTTTTATTAAGGCCAAATCCCCAAATGATTCCTTACCAGCTCTTTAGAATACTGTTCAATCTGGACTAAAATGGTTTTAAGTTTATGGAGAGCTTAGTCCACAGAATATAGGGCGGCAAGTCCAGAAATGCTTATACAATTTTTTTTCATAATAAGATATGTGCTGGCATCAAAAAACTTAAAGTGGAAGCAAAAAGACATCCAACTAGTTGCTAGTCTCTATCATATTATCTGATTGTGTTTCTCTTTTCCTTATATAATACACCATTTTAATAAGAACTCCTAGAAATTTCAAGAGCATATTGCCAAAATATAAAGTATATTTCATAGTTTCTTCTGGCTGAACCAGTGAAATTTTATTGTTGCATATTAATGATATTTGTAAAACTTTTATAAAAATTGTCATAATTTTAAATACTCACATTTTGAAAATACTTCTTTTATGACTCTTCCTCTATATTTCCTGGAAATACAGATAAAGATTAGCTAGATACAAGATACAGCTAAGTATTTAGACATTTTGAGCCTAGTATTTTTCATTTTATTAAAGGCTAAAAACAATACCACCAATAAATCATCAAACAAACTGTACAAAGTAATTCTCTCTTTGGGAGGCTCCTTTCGTGATAGAGGGACATGGGTGGAATTGACAATGAAAGTTAGATGAATGAGGTCCATGTTATTTTAGGTGGTAGAACAGGGTAGAGTCATGTCATTATTTGCTGGTGGAAGACACTATTTACCAGGTGTTCTTTGCTGAATAAATTATTAAACGTCTTTAAAAATCCAACAATCCACTTTATTTTGTGTCATTGACAAAAGGATCTTTTAAATCAGAAGGTTTCAATGCGATTTTTGGTTTGGCTGTTTGAATAATGGTTATGTACTGTTATAATTGTAGACATTTTCTCATGTCTACCAGAAATTGAAGTGTAAAACTAAAGTATTTTTCATAATGCCTCTGCCGTGCAGAAGGAATGATAATCCTTTTGTATACTTCTTTAATTGTATTGTAAAATGTGTAATGACTTTTACCTATATGCTGTGGGCAGGTCCTCAGTAAAATCTATTGAGTCAATTTCTAGTATTAACAGGCTTTTGCTTGCTATCTAAGTGTTTCAAATTATGGGAAGTGTGAGACACTGGAAGGCAAGTAAATTAACAATAATGGCATGTGATAGCAAAATTGTATTTCACTTATTCCTGTGAATATTTCTTGTTGGTACCAATGGTACTGTACAAAGTGAATGTTATAGCCACAACATTCTCTTGAAAAGAACACTGTCAAGAAGTGGGAAATTGCTGTCAGGCATTTCATTGTTGTTTTTAAACTTTTTTTAAAGAAATACTGGTTTTGTAATATAGAGATCAAGAGGTAAAGAATTTTAATAAGCTCTTATACTAAAAAGCCTTAAATTGATTTATTGAGATTCAAAAAATACTATTATAATTAATTACATCCCATATATATAGGCAAATTCATTTAAAAATAAAACTAATTTTGGTAAAAGTACATGGCCTTTGTTTTTAAAATACATAATTTTAAAATAAATCACTTGTCATGATAAAGTCCAAAAAGAAGTTATCTCGACATTCAACTAAGGTTGGAGCTAAGAATTTACTAATACAAAAAAAGTTAAAATTTTTTGGACCATATATATCTTGACAGTGTAATTTTTAAGTAGGTTCATTTCCATTTGCACAGAAAGTTTCTGTCTTTAGGAAACTGAAAATGAAATACTGTGGATGCTATGACTGTTTGTCTTGTATGTAAATAGGAAATTAATAAGCTGCCTATTGAGTGGTATAGCTGTATGCTTACCCAAAAAAGAGAACACTGTGGTTATGACTTGTATTATAAACTTTCTGTAGTTAATAAAGTTGTTATTTTTATAACCATGATTATATTATTATTATTAATAAAATATTTTATCAAAACGCTTATTTTCTCTGTTATAATTATTTACATGTACATATTTATACCTGTCTTAGGGCTTAAATGCAGAAAATAGCAACAACGTTGACTTCACTGACAAAAATTACATACACGTTCTTGCAAAAACTGTAATAAAACTTGTTTATAGAACTAAGACAAAATTATTATTTTATTCCAACTAATATCCACAGCAATATAGATGGTCTTCAGTAAACCGTTAATCTCTATGCACTTTAGTTTCTCCCACTGTAAAATGTAACTATTTGTTTATTCTTCATATTTGCTAGAATGGTGCTGTGTTGTTATTTGCCAATATATACAAAATATTCCCATGAATTGTCACCTAATTTCCTTTCTCATGCCACTGTATAATACAAAAGTGATTTTAAATTATTTAATGAATCAGTTTGCGTATCTCTTTAAAGTGTGCATTCAGTTAAGAATAAATAAGAATCCAATGGATTAATTTAATTCAAATTGGAAGAACTAATTTCTCTAAATTTTGACCTTTTTTTCTCTCTTTTCTAGAATTCCATTCCATTCTAAACTTATATTCTGCTATTTAAATAGAATAGACCAGCAAAGCCTCTTTAAGAGATATTTGAACAGAGTCCTCAGTAAAAGTTAGGGAGTGAACTGTTTAAATACCTGGGGTCTGATAAATACTTAGAAAATATTTTTGTTGGTTTCTTATTTATTTACTCTTATAAATTGTGATGCTCTAAATAGTTACCGTTTGTCAGTGTCCTGAATAGAATCATCTTGGTCTGCATTTCCTCTGTGTTTTAATCCCAGAGTTCAATTGCCATTCTATTTTATTATTCTCCTACACAGGCGCCATCCTTAACCTATACAATCCTTAAAAAGTTTTCTATATCACCTTCACCAAATTACAAGCCTCTCATGTATAATTCACATTAAAAGTTTTATTCTTGGCACTCTATAGTTCTCTTTTGTCCCTTATATTTACAAATATCGCGATTGCATGCGTTATTTTTAAAAGCCGAGAATTAAAAGTACGATGAAAGGAATACTTCTAGTAATTGGCAAAGAGTTTATAGTATTATGAAGAATGTATTATTGCCTAAAGCACAGCTAAGCAAGACAGAAAATACCTGGCAAAGGAAAGAAGCTTAATTGATTTTACATAATTTAAAAGAAGTATGGGATTATAGGTTATATGTTTATTTATGGATTTTAAAAGTAAATAATAACAACATCAAAAAAGCACCAATGAAAACAAAAAACTTATCAATCTGACATACAATTTAACTCCAAGCCAACTTCAGACCCTCATCCCACTCAAATACTACTTAACATGATTTTATTTTCATCATTTTTGAACATGTCTTCATATTTAAACTTCATGTCTGTGTTCAAACAGTCCCTATGAACATCATACTTTTCTTCAACATT
Source organism: Pongo abelii (assembly GCF_028885655.2). NCBI lineage: Eukaryota > Metazoa > Chordata > Mammalia > Primates > Hominidae > Pongo > Pongo abelii. The sequence continues at coordinate 94,844,282 of NC_071991.2, forward strand.
TAAAAACCTTCATATGTCACTGAGTTTCCTATGTGATTCCATCCTCAACATCCCTATCCAAAAAATCATCATTTCCTCAGCCTGCCGCAGTGGCTGCTTACGCTTTCTTTTATATATATATATATATTTGAATGTTTTATTATTTTATTATTTATTATTTTTTCCCACAAGTTATTGGGGTACAGGTGGTATTTGGTTAAATGAGTAAGTTCTTTAGTAGTGATTTGCAAAATTTTGGTGCACTCATCACCCGAGCAGTATACACTGCACCATATTTGCAGTCTTTTACCCCTCGCCACCCTCCCACTCTTCCCCCCAAGTCCCCAAAGTCCATTGCATCATTCTTATGCCTTTGCGTCCTCATAGCTTAGCATCCACATGTTGGTGAGAACATACGATGTTTGGTTTTCTGTTCCTGAGCTACTTCACATATACACCATGGAATACTATGCAGCCATAAAAAATGATGAGTTCACGTCCTTTGTAGGGACATGGATGAAATTGGAAATCATCATTCTCAGTAAACTATCGCAAGAACAAAAAACCAAACACCGCATATTCTCACTCATAGGTGAGAATTGAACAATGAGAACACATGGACACAGGAAGGGGAACATCACACTTCGGGGACTGTTGTGGGGTGGGGGGAGGGGGGAGGGATAGCATTGGGAGATATACCTAATGCTAGATGACGAGTTGGTGGGTGCAGCGCACCAGCATGGCACATGTATACATATGTAACTTACCTGCACGTTGCGCACATATACCATAGAGCCTAAAGTATAATAATAATAATAATAATAATAAAAAAAATAAAATAAAATAAAATAAAAAAAAAAAAGAGAAGTACAATTTTAATCAAATATTTAAAAAAAAAAAAAAAAAAAAAAAAAAAGAATAATAGTCTCCAATTTCATCCAGGTCACTGCAAATGCTGTTCATTCATTCCTTTTTATGGCTGTGTAGTATTCCATCATTCATATATATATCTATATATGTGTATATATACACACACACACACATATATATCTCACCATATATATGTATACATGATACATATGTATACCATATGTATAGATACAGTATTCCATCTATATACATACACACACCACAGTTTCTTCATCTTCTCATTGATGGGCATTTGGGTTGTTTCCATGATTTGACAATTGTGAATTGTTGATGCTTTCTTCTCATTTGTTACAATAGTGTGTGTATGACTGAATTAGATTAGTTTCGTTTTATTCTGCTTTGTTTTTTTAATTTTTTTTTTTTTTTGAGATGGAGTCTCGCTCTGTTGCCCAGGCTGGAGTGCAGTGGCATGATCTCGGCTCACTGCAACCTCCACCTCCCGGGTTTAGGCAATTCCTTGTCTCAACCACCCGAGTAGCTGGGATTACAGATGCATGCCGCCATGCCCGGCTAATTTTTGCATTTTTAGTAGAGACGGTGTTTCACCATCTTGGCCAGGCTGGTCTTGAACTCCTGACCTTGTGATCTACCCACCTTGTCCTCCCAAAGTGCTGAGATTACAGGCATGAGCCACCACGCCCAGCTATTCTGCTTTGTTTCAATGTGCAATCACCTCCAGTGAGTTTGAGCTCCTTGAAGACATTTAGCATTGTCATATTAGTAATATTTGCACACTATTTTGTACAGTGCTTCACACATTATGGTATCCAATATATATTTATAATTATTAATATTCTATAATTCACCCTCTTCTTGAAGCCTTATCAATGTTAACAAGACATTTGGGATTTTTGTAAAAATTATGCAACTCTCAATGAAGATTAAGAATTTTAAGATTTTATATTTAGTTGCATTATTTAGATTTGAATTGGTAAGTGGGGCTATTTTAAAAGATTTTATTGTATTTATACAATAGACAATGCAGCTGGAAAAGAGAAATTATTAACTTTAGAGAGCTTATACATTTATATTTTCAATGTGGTTATTAAAAATAGAAATAAAAAATTAAATTTTAGTTTGCTTATGGATAAATATATTATTTTATCAAACTAATAGAGTTTAGATTATGCTAGTGAATACTTTTTCCCATCTGGAAAAAGATTCTTCTATGAAAGGTTGATGTCATAACATTGGAGAATAAAGTTAGAGGATAAATTATTGCAAAAGTATCCTGAGTCCACAATAGTCCACTCATTACATACGTGCAAATATCCAATCCGTTGTGCATTGAGAAGTTTCACTGTATCATTACTTAAGGAACAAAAGGTTTTCATTTGATGAGTTTTCTTAACTGAGAGAAATGAACATGGGTAGCTTGTTGCAAGGAAATGAGGTAAACCAAAGGCAGCTGGATTTTCATATTAATTATTTTTCATGTATTTTTGAAGATTTACAAAAGCGTGTGGTTTTCAAGTTTCTGACTTTTTAGATGAATTAAAACCTAAATGTACTAATAGCTCAAAATTTGTTGTTGTGCCATAAAACAAAGAATTTATATCCTATTAAAAATAATGAATAATGTAATACGTGGAAAATTGACTTTATGAAATAAGTGATTAAAGATATCTAGATTAGAGAAGAGAAGGTGCAAATATGATTAAATATGTTTCTTCAGTTGTCCAAAAAGTCTTTCTGAGAGGAAATGCTCAGGTCCTTTTGGTTAAAAAAGTAAGAATTTGTGAAAAATAAGATTGACATTTCAATCAGATAGTTTAGGTACCAGGCAGTACTTCCTAATAGTGAAGGTTGCAGAATATGTGAATGAACAAGAAGAATAAAATCTCTAACTACAAACATTTTCTAAAGAAGGAAATATTTCTTTAATGACTTTCATAAGCTTTAACCAGACTGGTCTTTTGCAGGATCCTTAAAAGCTATACTGAAAAGAATAAAATGTTCAAGGCTTAAGTAAGCTATGGAGATGCTGGGATGCTTTATACAGGCCACTTTGCTGTGGGATAGTTAAGAGCCTTTAGATGCTCATGTGTGTCTTGAAGCTCCATGAAGGAGTATGGTAGAGGACATTCTTCAGATTTACTGTATTACAGAACCCCCTTACAATTACAGAGCCAATATTTCATTTCATCTTAAGACACTAGAGTTCTGATAAATGCAGTCCAGAAAAACTTGATTTTCCAATTTACTTTCTAAATGAGAGGCAGTTATTGCTACATGGTTTGAGATTTCTATGTCTTTATAATGTACAATATTTTTTCTCTACAAAAGCATCTCACAGAAAATTTTCCCAGATCAAACTTCTTTTTTACATGATTTACTCTTTTCTACTTAATTTGAGTAAAATTCAGACAGGAGGAGTTGATGCATATTTTTCTTGACATATACGTACCATCTATAGGAACTTTCCTATCAATAATACAGAACCAAAATTGATTACACAAAACTATGAAGGTAGTCCTATTTTAACAGTACTAAAGCTAAAAAAATTGCCTGTTTTTAAAAATCTTTCTAGTGTTTACAACAACCCCTTATCTGCCTAAATTTCCAGCTCTAGAAACAGGGCACCAAGGAAAAGACGGACATGTAAAGATTATGAAAGAAAATAAAAATGAAATAAGAAAAAGGAAAAAAAATGATTAAAAAAGAAGTTGAGGGGAGCTAGGAGAAGTTTTCTGAAGGCATTTACATGTCCTTAGAGGTGAGGTCAACAAAAAGATCCAAAGCATTATTCTTCTTATTAGCCTCTTTCCTCTTAATTACAATCACTTGTATTTCCAAAATCCACTTACAAACCAAATACAATGAGTCATCCCAAAATTAACAAGCACAGAGAATGCAGTTCTTTCACATTCACAATGTCCCATTTTTATTCTTGTTCTTCTTTTTACTTCTAAACTTCTTCAGTAATGTCTTTTTTATCAGCCTTATTGAGGTATGATTGACAAATAAAAATTGTATATATTTAAGGTGTAAAACATGATGTTAGATATATGTACACATTGCAAAATGATCACCACAGTCAAATTAATTAATATATTTATCACCTCACAGTTACCGTGTATGTGTGAGATGAGAACACTTCATTTTTACTCTCAACAAATTTCAAGTCTACAACATCTTCTTAACTATAGTCACCAAGCTGTACATTAGGGCTCTAGTACTTATTAAAATTGCTCTCTAAAATATTACAACCCACTTCTCAGCTTCAAATGCTTTAGCATCTTTCCACCACCATGACTTTACAGGGGAGGTTGGCTGGATCTCAGCAAAGCAGCTCAATGGGAAAGCACTGAAGCAGGTGGAGATAAAAGCGAAGGCTCATCTGTGCACTTAACGTCACTGCTTGGATGTGCTCTCAGCATCTAAAGTGAACATTTCTAAAACTGAATCCTAACCTCTCCTTGCCCTTCAATCTTCTCAATAAAAGGAACATCCATCACGCTTGCTCAAGCTAGGATCCAGAAAGTCATTTTTAACCTATTTGTGTCCTTCTTTCTCCATTCAGCCCATCATCCAGACATCAGTTTTACCTTCTAAATACATCTTAAATCACTCACATATCTCTATCTCCAATGGCTCCACTTCAGCCCAAGGCACAATTTTCTTCCACTTTCATTACTATAGTAATATCAAAACTGTGTTCATTACTATAGTAATCTCAAAAATGTGTTTCTCCACATTTACTCTCCACCTTCTATCCTTTTTTTTTTTTTTTTTTTTTTTTTTTGAGACAGGGTCTCTTCTGTGGCCCAGGCTGGAGTGCAGTGGTGCCACCATGGCTCAATACCATCTTGAACTCCTGGGTTCAAGCAATCCTCTCACCTCAGCTTCCCAAGCAGATGGGACTCTAGGCATGCACCACCACATCCAGCTAGAATACACATTTTAAAATGTAACTCTGTATTATTCTCCTGTTTGAATTTTCTCAATGATTTCCTATCAGTGGACCAACAGATGAACTATCCCTGATGGTTCAACTCCTCACTCACCTCTTTTCCTTTTGTCCACTATATTCTAGCTACACTGGTATCTTTCGGTTCTGGGAGTAGGCCAGGAAGCTCTTTCCTGCCTCAAAACCTTTGCATCTGCTGTTCTTTCTGCCTGGAATTATCCCCCCACCCACCAGCTTTTGCCTGACTAATGCCTACTTCATCATTCAGCTTAAATATCACCAATCGTCCCCCCACCCACCTTCCTGATCCAGTTACACATTGCACAGGATGACACACTTCTATTTCGGGACACTTACTTCAATTAATTAAATTGTCATTTGCATACACAGATATGAATATTGTCTCTGCTACTAGATTCTAAGCTCCAGGAGAACATAGGCTAGGCTAGGTACTACATGATAAATATTTTTAAAATGAATGTGTCAGAAATTATGTTCACAGTTTTTGTCTTCTTTTCTTTCAATTCAAAAATATGATTGCATTATAATCTCTTTTGTTTACTCTTTTAGTAATAGCATCTCCAAATTCCTTTGGCAGTAGTGTTGGGGAGGTGGTTTCCACTGGCTTCTGTCATACACTTCTGTTTTAAATCAGCACATGTTTATTGAGCATTTACTATGGTAGTACTGGGTGCTGGGGATACCATGGTGAATAAATAAACCTTGACCCCTACCCTTCTTATAAATACAAGCAATTTTGGGAAACAGGCATAAACCAAGAATCTGAAAGTGTTAACTGAGAAGTGCAAATAGCTTCTGGAGTATATAGCAAGATTTTACTGTGCTTTTCAGTTCATCCTTCCTTAATCTTTCAATATTGTGGTACTCTTAAATCCTGCCTATTGGAATATTATTTTTTTCTATTTTATGAACACTTCCATTATGACATAATTATTGAATTATATTTAGTGTTTCTTTTATCTTTCCTCTTTCTTTGTTGAATTTTTCCAGATTCCTAATCTTTTAAGTCTTGCCCCTTCTTCCTTACTTTCCCAGGAATCTTATCACACTTAATAGATTCAAGAGGTCTGTGCATATATTATCAAGGGAATAACATAGTTTCTCAAATGGTGAAAACACTAGCAAATTTTACACATGAAATTACAAAGATTTCTCTAGTTAGCATGAAATTGACAAATGTTTCATTGTAAGTTTTTAATTACATTTGAAGATGATTAAATAACAATAGATAATGCTTATTCAGTGCTTACTGTTTTCCAGGCTCTGTTTTATCTCATTTAATCACCATTACAACTTTATATAGGCAGGTTCTAAAACTACATCTGTTTTAGAGAAAAGGAAGTGTTCAAATAATTCATAATTAGAATACATTAAGGGGTGGATTTTCAATATTAATTCCACCTGGGCCTTTGTTTTATACTGTGTTGTGGACATTTGATTTAATTATTTTCCAGGAAAGTAGGAGGGAGGGAAAACACTTATTTAAACAAGAAAACACTGCTATCATCTGGGTAGGATATGAGCAAGAAGTTATTCAGAGGTCAAACTGCTTTTCAGACAGGCCTTGCCCAAAGCTCTTTGAGATGTCAACTAAAGGAACATGGCCTCCTCATCTCTAAATACACCTGGCTAACATGCAAGTTGCTTCTTACCATGAAGTTGAAAGTTAGCAGGGAAAAGCCAGTTTAGCAGAGGAGATGTATTTATCTTTAATGGGGGAAGGGAATGTAGCCATTGAAAAAGAAAAGCAACAGGCTTGTGAGACAGAAATAGAACTGCAGAGAAATGTGTATTGCTAAGAATTCTAAGGGACTTCGTTGGGAAAAAGTTCAAAACTTATTCTGAAACAAAGAAAAGCAGTAATGGTCCCTGACCTTTATTGCTGATACCAGAAGGTGTTTTATGAAAGAGAGAAACACCTCCAAAGAAAATCTACCATCTTTTTCATAGGGTCATTTTGCATTACATTACAAGTCTATATTACATAGACTTTGACAACTGCCAAGGCCTGTTAAAAATCAGCTCTTCATTTTACACACACACACACACACACACATACACACCCCAACAGAAAAGTATAATGACTTGCCCAGGGTCACATAGCTGGAGGCAGAGCCAGTCCTGGGAACAAGATCTACTCTGTTTTACATTCAAAACCTTAGTTTTATTATTTACGTATTTTTAATCATATTCATGTATATTAAAATTTAATCAAAATCCTAAAGGATCTGCAATACTTTTAAAAGAGTTTAAAAGCATGAATAGTTAAAAAACGTAAAACACTGTCAGAGAAAAGGAGAGACTCAACCTACCTTACAGCTGAAAGAGATAATAGAAAAGGCCTGGCAGAGAAAGCCAATCCCAGGTGCAGCCCTAGTAAACTCCTACATAAGGAGCAAGCCAAGGTGGATCTCCACTTGGTCTCCTCCCCCAATTCAGTTTGTAATTTGACTCCGTGCCTGGCTGGGAAGAAGTTCTTCCTAGGAGAACCTGGGGCTACATTTGTTGGCAGAAATGGAGCTGAAATGCAAATCAAACAAGAGCACAAGCGAGCAAGCAGTAGCATAAAATGGAGTGAGTGCAGGTCCGTTCTTTTCAACCTCTGGGGAAATGACCCTGCCAATTCAGAAACCCGCAAGAGTTCCTGGCCTAGAGAGGTGATTTTATTTTTATTTTTTAAGCAGCTTTAGACAACTGTCTTTGTTTGCTGATTTAAAATTGCTTTCACTTACTTCTATAGAACTAGGGGTGTTCTGTGGCTGTGCAACCTGTGAGATGAGTTCTTAAATAGACCAATTTGAGACTCTAACTTGATGTTTCCCAAATACAGATTGTACACTTTGATTACAGCCTTAGTAAATAGTTCTTATCGTTCTCAATATCATGCTCGTGATTTGTATATTTCACAGCCACCTTAATTCATTAATTTGAATCTTCAAACTCTGTGTACCTTGTAATATTATGAGTATTCTCAAGATGTTCACATATCTAAAAATATAACAAAAGCCCTCTTTAGTCTAATGATCCCTGTGGAAACTCCACAGTCTCCTATATGAAACAGTACTGTTTGGGGGAAGAGAGAGGGCTGGCAAATGAGATATCCTGATCACTTCTGCATGTCGTCGATGATGTACAGTTGTATTATCTTGACTTTCATGTTTTGAGTAACATCATAGCAATGTGGCCCAAATTTTAGCTAAATTTTTTGGAACCCTCTTATAGCGTCATGCCTGGAGTTTAGTGTATCTGGATGCTCTTCTGAGGTATTCTCAAAAAGACAAACTCTTGTGCATCTATCCACCTGGATGTATCCAATAGGTACTTCAAATGACATCTTACAAACACAGATCATGTCGTTTCCTCCTAAAACTGGGTTTTCTCCAAAATTTTCAAGTTTCTATCCCAGTTCTGGCAGTACCATCTGCAAAACCACCAAAGCCAGAGCCCTGGCTCATCCCATTGTTCTGCCACTGCCCCACAGCTCAGCTCTCTAAGTGCTTCTGAACTTGCCCTCATTAAGTGCTTCTAATTATGCCCTCAAAGTTACCATTCCTCTTCCTGTTGGCCTCATTCACTCTGGTAGAGACTGTCATTATTTCCCTCCACTGTCTCAGTGTTCTAAAAAGCTGAATCCAAACTAGTTTTTCCTCAAGCCCTCTCCCCTGTTCTGTCAGAGTGATCTCTTTAAACGGCACATGTGGAAAAGGCAGCCAACACTACAGTCCTTCTGTGGCTTTCCACCTGCCATGATGCAGACCGCAGGTTTTTAGTGACCTCAGAACTCACCCTCACCTCTTCCCTTTGTTAGTTCTGCTTTAAGCAAAGAGATTGCATGGTCCTTCTTTGAAAGAATACTCAAATGTTTTGTTTTGCTGTTTGTTTTTATTTGTCCCTTTGTTTTACTGGCCTCAATGGTGTTTGTCATAGTGTTCTGTTTTGGTGTTTTGTCAATATTTTGTCTTGGTGTTCTTTCTTATATAGTTCTACCTATCATCTCTATTCTTTGCTAAATCCTACTTAGGTTTTGAGTTTGACTTCAGTTTTATCTTCCTCTTGGCCTTTATCCCAACCAAGTGGCTGGCTGGGTCCTGCCTTTCTAGTTTAGTTCCTACCAGCCCCATTGTCTGGGCATGAAACACTGCTCTAGATCTGTTCCATCTGTTTTTAAGTGGATAACCTTAGAGAACCTACTTTCCCTGAAGCAATAGGATTCCAGCTCTGTAACTGAGCTTAGCCCACTTAGAGCTTGACATTGTTGCACATAAAACCCCTTAGACATTGTTCTCAAGTTGTTCTCTCTTCCTGGGAGCTTCAGCTTCTACATCAAGTGTTACTAGTGTGCACACCACTGAACCATGAATTGATATTTTTGCTTTCTCTCCCATGAAATGAAATTTAGAATAAGGAACACATAAATAGCTCTTAAAATAGTTATGACCTTGGGTTTGTTTGATCTTAATTTTAGATTTTTAGTTAATCAGCAGTAGTTTGAATCACTGTAATTTCCCTCCACTTAAATATTTAACATCATTTGTGTGATATTAAGGGATTCTATCTATGCCTTTATGAGTTGTTGTTTGCAATATATGTTAAGTATGCTATTAATATGAAAGAAAGTCTCATGAATGTGGTTTTAGCAGTTAGAATTAGGTTTTGCTAAATTGACAAAAATACAAGATAATAATTTTATTTTTCCTTCATATAAAAGCAAACTAGAGGAAGAAGTCCTGAGTTGACACAGTAGTTTCAGGAATCACTGGGGACTCAGATTCTGTCTGTTACTGAATTATTCCCAATACTCAGCTCCATTTCATGTACAAAATGGGTGCTTACGGACCCATTATCAAGTCTGTGTTCCAAGCAACCAGAGAGAGAAAAGAAGGAAGTGCAGCCTTTCCTTAAGAACATATCCCAAGAGCCCAGGCATGGCTCTCCTGCTTATGTTCCCTTGGCCATGAACTTAGTTACATGTCCAAACCTAGCTGAAAGGGTGACTTAGGCTTCACGTGCCCAGCTAAATATTTGGAATTCTATTACTAACATTAGTAGAGAATGGATTTGGGGGAGTACCAGCTAACTCTATGCTAAAGGATATTTACTTTTATAAAGAAAAACTTTAAACTTTCTTTTCCATTCTTTCCAAAGATTCAGAATTCTTCATAATTTTAAGGAGGAAAACGTGACATATAGTTTTCTTTTCCTTGTGTAGCAGAACATAAATGGTGAGGGTAGAAAGGTAAAGTAGTAGTATTATACCTCCTTAGATGGAGTATTGATACAATTATTTAACCCACTTAATGACAATAGAACTTTATTTGAATTACAGGATCAGGCTACATAAAGGGACAATTAGAGATATCATTTCTAGTGATTCAGAGTGAGTATAAGAATGTTTACTGAAAAAAATTTTTATCTCCAAATTTCTCCTCTTACCTTCATTTTCTACTGTTTTCATCAGATCGCAGTCCTAAAATTTCATTTTTAATATATTTTACTTTTTTATTTTGTATACTTTTGTTGGAACAAACGTTATATACTTTGTGGAGAGAGAATGTATTGTGTAATCAGTGAGCTTTAAAAGACAAGAAAAAAACTAAACAGTATCTTGTTAAAATTATGAAGACAAAACTGTACTTAACATCTGGTCATGACTATTTCAAGCAACACTCATGTGATTTGATGATCTGCTAGATAATTATGAGAGTTGGGTTTTATATGGGAAAGGAAGTAGAGTGATTTTTTATACATTTTCTAGCAACCATTTCAACTTAAATTAAACATACTTATATTCCTATAATAAAGTAAGCGATACATTTTTTAAATCTCACTAAAGCCTAATAATCTATAGGAATTTATATGAATTTCATATATTCATGAGAAAAGATAATTTTAATTTACAATGGTTAAATTTTTAAGTTAAAGTGTATAATGTAATGCTTTTTCATCATTAGACTTTCTATTTGGAAAATATTTATAATTAGGTAATCTACTTTTAAGTAATGACGTGTTATATGTTCAAAATTTAAAATATATTAAAATTAATGATAATATAAATAAGCCAAGATAAAGAAATGAACGAATACTTACTGAATATGTTCTATGTGCAGACACTATATAAAAAGTGAATATATATATATATATATATATGTATATATATATATATATTTTTTGAGATGGAGTCTCACATTGTCATCCAGGCTGGAGTGCAGTGGCATAATCTTGGCTCACTGCAACCTCCGCCTCCCAAGTTCAAGGGATTCTCCTGCCTCAGCCTCCCGAGTAGCTGGGATTACAGGTGCCCACCACTATACCCCCCTGATTTTTGTATTGTTAGTAGAGACGAAGTTTCACCATGTTAGCCAGGCTGTTCTTGAACTCCTGACCTTAGGTGATCTGCCCGCTTCGGCCTCCCAAAGTGCTGGGATTACTGGTGTGAGCCACCTTGCCTGGCCATGAATATAGATTTTTAATCTCATAATAATCTGTTGATATGGTTTGGCTCTGTGTCCCCACCTAAATCTCATCTTGAGTTGTAATAATCCCCACATGTCAAGGGTGGGACCAGGTGGAGATAATTGAATCATGGGGGCAGTTTCCCCCATGCTAGACTCGTGATAGTGAGTTCTCACAAGATCTTAAGGTTTGGTAAGGGGCTTCCTTCCCCCTTTGCTTGGCTCTCATTCTTCTCTTTCCTGAAATCATGTGAAGAAGGATGTGTTTGCTTTCTCTTCTGCCATGATTGTAATTTTCCTGAGGCCTCCCAGCCATGCAGAACTGTGAGTCAATTAAACCTCTTTCTTTTATAAATTATCCAGACTTGGGCAGTTCTTTATAGCAGTGTGAGAACAGACTAATATATTCATCTATCTTCATTTTACCAACAAGTTAATTGAAAGTTAGGAACTAGGCATGGTGATCATTATTAAGTGATGTGCATCCAATTTATACTCTTCACCACAGATTTTTCCATCTTGCTCCACCATGATATGTTTTATTTTCATTGTTTCATAATCTTAGGATGAAATAGCTAACATATCTATTTTGAAAGATATGCTAATATTATTGTATCTGTGTTCTGCCTCCTTTATTTTTAAGTATATATTTCAAGGAGTTAAATTACTTCTGCTTGTTGCTATTTATGAAAATTCCTTGTAGCAATAGAACAAACCGTTTATTCAAGAATGTGAAATTCGGCCCTGCTCTAAACTACATTTGTTAATTTAACTTGACATATTTATTAAACAGATGTTACGTGTCAGGTACTTGCCTAAGCATTGAGAACACAGTAGTGGGTGACTTAGGCAATAAATAAACAACTTAAAAATAATAAAAACAACAGTTTTAAAAAATAGAAAAAAAAGTAGGGAGATAAAGCAATCCAAGGAAGAGTCTGAGGTATAAGATCTATGATCAAAGAAGACCTTTCTCTTCATGAGATCATATTTGAGTGGAGACAGAAAACACAAGAAGGAGAAAACAAAACACCATACTCCATGGGGAGGAAGGGCAAGCATAAGGGGCATGAAGTGGTGCATGCTTGGAGAACTCTAGGGCAACAAGAAGGTCTGCATGTTTGGATGAGTTTGGAGAGTGATGGAAGAGGAGGCTTAGAAGTAGGTTTGGAGATAGACAGGGTCCAGATCATAAATGGAGAGCTTTGTAGGCTATGGTTAGGAGTTTAGTAGGAAGCTCTGCTTACTCAGATTGAGGGAACAGCCTCAATCTGGACCACTGCCAGTCAACATTGCAGAAGGGACTTACAGCTGCTCCCCAGAGGCAACACGCGTCACTTCTGTGTAGAGTTCATTGATGAGAGTGAGTCACAGGGCCAGTCCTGAGTCAGTGAGCCAGAATGTAATTCTCCCTGAGAGAAGAGCAAGGAACATGTGTGAATCATAACACAACCTATCACAAGTAACTGTCTGTTAATTGGAGGGTCCTCTGGGCCCCCAAATGAATTTCATATATTCCATATGACAGCATTTAAATCATACAATTTAAAATACTTTTTCCCTACTTTGCAAGAAAAAAAATATTCAGCTATGTCATTGAAACAGATCAGCCAGAGAGATAGGTCTGGCTTTATTTATTGAAAGCTCCAGAAAAAGAATGACTGGATTAAAGTAAGGGAGATAATTATTTCCGAAGCTCTTTAACATATAACCAGATTGCCTTCAAAATGGTGGTGCATGAATTTATGCTCTCATCAACAACATGTGAGAATTTTCATGAATTTAAGCTCTTAACAACGTATGAGAATTTTAAGTGTCATTGAAGCATCATTAGCAGTTTGTTTTCTGACTTCCTGTATTTTGGTTTTTTGATATAGGATAATAGGGGTACTTTCTCCTGCTCTGACTTGTAAGAAGAGCTACAATTTTCATGTGTTTAGCTCTGAAGATGGCTTTTTGTTTTTTCATGTCCTCTCCACCTGCAATGGAAAATGGTGTGAAAGAAATAAGCCTTTGTCTTGAAAAACACTAGGATATTCGTGTTGTTTATCACCATGGCATAACCTAGAACTACCTTGACTGAAACAATTACACTTCAGAAGATTGAAATGAAGGCACACTAAGACTGCTACATGATGGTCAATCAGTAACAGCACACAATAAGCATTCAGATTCTATGGAATGTGAAAACAAATAGTAGTTTCATGTATGAGGTCAAAATTAAAATTCAGACAGGCAGAAACTCCAAATGAAGAGGTGTTGATTTAGAGTTAACCTGTCACTCACAGATGACTGTGGTTTGGTTTATGATGAGTGGCATCAGATACTTATTTATTGTCATAAGTACTATTATTGATACTTGAGAGCAAGGCTGAGGAGGCTAACTCATCTAGTCTAAGGATAGAATTACATATACAGAGAAAAAAGTGTGCTAATATGTTTATCATTGCATTTCTATAATACTCAAACCCTGAAACAACCTAAATATCTGACTTTAGGATGGCTTAATATATAGTATAAACTCATATATATTTTGCTGCTATTAAAATACGTCACATTGTTGAGGGTTACTTGTGAAAATGCTTGTGATGATGTATATGTGTGATGTGTGTATATGTCTGTGTGTAAATATAAAACATAGTAAAAATAAAAGTGAAAATTAGTATTTCTGGATAGCAAGGAACAAAAAAGGTGACATCTGTAGCCATAAGATGGAGAAAAGAGTGATTTTAAATTATTCTTGCCACATTTAACAAAATTTCATCACCCTATAGTATATGCACACACACTTAATACAGAACAAAATAGGGCCTGCAGGATTTGGCAGGTAGGGTTTTGTGGTTGATCTTGGAAAAACAAGATTTAATTGAGGGAGAAAAACTAAACATGATGTATTGGATTAGCAGGTAATTTTAGTTTGTATTTTTCCAAATGTTCTCTCTCAGCCTTGAAATTAAGCAGAAAACATAATATATACAAATACAAAATGCTCATAAAGTGTTTAAAAGAGAAAATCTGAGTTTTCATGGACATGAAAAATAGCATTTTTCCCCTTAACATTGCCAAATTTTCTTGTGCAATTTAGAACGAGTCTTTTTGTGACTCCATATTAATCAGTTTCATAATCTTATACCTTCAATTTGTCATTTAAAAATGGTTCAGACTTTTGTTTCTAACTGTAGTTGGAGTCTCTTAAAAACATATCCTGTGTGGCTGTAGGTGCCATATGCTAAGGTTTAGCTTTACACTATTTATCACCACGGTCCCTCATCCTTTTTGCTTCTAATTCCATGTGTAATAAAAGGGGAAATTTATCTTTATTTACTTAATTTCAAGCCTCACAGATTGCCTCTGCCATCCACGCACAGCAGCAGCGTTGGTAGTCAGTAACCATAAGTGAGTGGAGGCATATGTCTGCACATCTCTTCAATTACCCTCCCCTGGACTTTCTCACTGTCAGCTTTATCTTCATTAAGGCAAAGCTACCACTTTCCCTTTGCATTTTTGTGTGCTGGGTCCCTTGGTCAAAGGAGCTGGTGTTTTGTTCTTTAGTGCTATCTTTTGTGTATTAGCTTAGCAAAAAATAAAGAGCTTGGTGAGAGGTGTATATGTACGTGTGTGTTAACCATTTTGTATTTATAGTATAAATGTAATAAATGCCTATGAATATAAAAAATGTAAGAAATGCAGAACAGTACAGGGTAAAATTGAAAACAGCACATCATCACAGAGATGATGTTAACAGTTTGGCATATATCATTTAAATGCTATTCTATGCATATAATAATTTATGCTTTCTTTCCAAAAATGTAATCAGCCTACAGATATTGTTCTGTAATTTTTTTAATACTCTCAACACTGTATCATATATGTCTTTCCATGATCACATTCACAGACCATTTCCGTCCTCTATAACTGAAATTATTCTATACTTTAGGTGTATATATTTATATAGATCAGCATTCCACTGGAAAGCTATTGCTTTTTATGTGAATGGATATCACATAACCTTATTATTGTCATTTTTTTAGTTCAATCACACTGCTTAATCCCCTGGATTTCCTTATGGCATTTTCAAACTGAGTAATTTTTCTTTGCCTTTACTTATTTTTATGAGAATCAAAATCCAATTATTTCAGTCAAAAATTTAAAAAGAAAGGGAAATGAAACATCATGCTTAATATGTGCCAGGATTTATACTAGGACTTTTAAATGTATATGTTTTTTATCTTTATAAAAATTGTGTGAATAAAACCCATTGGTAATGCAATATTTATTGAACACCTCCTTTGTGCCCAATGTTGTGTGAACTAGCTGTCATGCAAGTTAGATATATTGTGATCATTTCATAAAGGGAAGAGAAAACTGACTTCAAGAGGCTAAAAACTAAAGGTGATAAATGGATGTGATAGTATTTGACCATGTCTGTATAAAAACATAGCCTTTATTTTTCTATTAAACCATTTAGTGTTATTCATTTAGGTGTTCATAATAAATAATATTTGTTTTATATTGTTTCACAATTCATCTTCCTAAAAATTTAATAATTTAGTTAAAAACCTCCAATGGCTTGCAATTCTCTAGAGGATCTGGTCTGAAATACTCAACAGTGTTTCAAAGCCATTTAAACTCCTTTGTCTCCAACCCCTCTATCTATAATCATGCAGAACTAATTTTCATTCACCGAACATTAGATGTCACAACTTTGCATATCTCTTTCTCAAATGGTACTATATCTTCCTTCTATACATGGTAAACTTATATTCGTATTTTCCATACAACTAAACTGTCAACGCCTCTGGGAAGCCCTCCTAAACTTCCTCAGAGAGAATAGTCACTTCCTTCTACGAGCTGCTATATCAATTTAGACATGCCTTTACCATATTATATATCATATCATAATATAGTGCAATTATGGTTTTAGCACAGACTTTCAGAAAGTAAAATTTGTATTTTTAGCTTCTATTTATCTTCTACCCAGTCTAGCTCCTTGGGTAGCAAATAGTCGGTGCTCAAGAAATTAGAGCTAAATAAATACCACAGAAGACTTAACTTGAGGTTAGATTCCTACCTTGACCACTGAATAAGAAATTACCAAGTCTACCACGAGAATATAGATCAGCTTTAATAATCTAAATCTGCATCTTTGAGGGATGAGTATTTTTGTATGGATGGATGATACCAATTATGTCCCAAACCTTCTCTATTACTGTAGCCAGTTTTACTCTAGGATTGTCATGAAAAGGTGAAAATACAGGACAGATTTCTTTCCACTCTAGGACCATTTAAATAATCCAACAGATATTGCCAGAGTTTACTATGAACTTAGGTCCAATGCATAGTGTTTCATTGGGCACAAGAAAAAGACCTAGGGACATGTCCCCTGGCCTCTTTTTAAGGCATCAGCGTCTTGTGTAACTTCATGACATCTATGTCTTCTCTGTTTATAATTTTCTAGCTCTGGTAAATCCAATACTGAAAAGTCATTCAAATGTCTCTTTTATTGGATTTTGCTGATGTTTGAGCTACTTTTGATTTATTTTTTTATAAGCACCTTCTTCTTATGTTAGAAATAATCTTTCAAGTGAAAGAAGTAAGTTCATTTCAACAGTATGCTATATTTGGAAGTTGTTCTCATCTTATGAGCAACTTTACTGGCTATATGCATATTTATGCTGTTATAAAATTCTTTTCAAATAAGGTATGAATTTCTATAAACTGAAACTCAATTACTATATTAAAATAAGATTACATTTAAGTGAGAGAACTCTGGAAACGTGATTGTTAGTTGCATTATTATGGTGTTTAAACTTCCTATCTTCAGTTATTCCATAATATACTATAAAACAGCTGTTGAATTTAAGCACAGAATTGGCTTTATTTCAGCAATAAATGAAATGATGTGGATGCATACATGATGATAACACAGGGAAGCCAGTTTGGAAAAGCAATCTTTTAAATGCAATCTGGCATGAACTGGAGTTATCTGAAGGAAGATCCCCGATTCACCTATCTTTCATCTAAGACTGCCACTGGAGAGAACAATTTTTGCCCTTTTTTCATGCTACACCTGCTCCTGTTAAACTCATTTCCAGCTTTTCCTCAAGGAGGAACTAGTTGCTATTCCACTTGATCAGAGTTCGAATTTACTATAAACCACAATAACTAGGCAATGGAGTCACTATGGCTTAAAAAGTAGTTGCTATTATTGGGTTCTTTCTCTCCTACTTCCTCTTTGTAGCTGAGAGGTTAAGACCCTGCAGAGCCTTCTAGCTCTCTTTACCTTACTCAGGTGACAGTATCTTCCCCATACCTGTTTAAACATATGGGATTTTTTTTCTGTTGCTGTTTCCTCTGTATAGAATACTTCTACCTGGGTTATCTTGTGGCTTACTTCCTTCAGATCTTTGCCAAAATTGCAAAGCTCTCATTGAGACCTTTCCTTGTCCATCCCATTATAAACTGCATTCGGAGCCTTTTGGCTTTCCCTATCATTTGTCACTGCTTTATGTATTTGCCCAAGCCACTTATGGCCATCTAACATATGGAATATCTAATTAACTTGTGAATTATCTCTTTCGTCAATAGGATATAAATTCCATGAAGGTCAACAGGTGTTTCTTTGATCTTGTAACCAGAGTACTTGTCACAGAGTCAGTCTTTAATATATATTTACCAAATAATTGGAAAAAGAAAACAAAGCAATACGGATCAATGAGCAGAAGGTAGAATGTCCACACTGTACATTCCAACTCAATTTCACCAGAGTTCTTTAGGATATGGAATAATACAACCTCAGCTCTTAATCAATTGGCACTTTACCTAAGTTTGCTACCATTCTTTAATAATAATTCCACAGGGATATTAATGTGGTAGTGGGAGACAAAAGGTTAGTTTTGTTTGTTTGTTTTTGAGACTGAGTCTCTCTCTGTCACCCAGGCTGGAGTGCAATGGCGTGATATCTGCTTACTGCCACCTCTGCCTCCTGGGTTCAAGCGATTCTCCTGCCTCAGCCTCCTGAGTAGCTGGGACTACAGGTGCCTGCCACCATGCCTGGCTAATTTTTGTATTTTCAGTAGAGACAGGGTTTCACCGTGTTAGCCAGGATGGTCTCGATCTCTTGACCTTGTGATCCACCTACCTTAGCCTCCCAAAGTGCTGGGATTATAGGTGTGAGCCACCGCGCCAGGCCAAGGTTAGTTTTTATTAGCAGGGGAGACTATGGTTCTTTTTTTGTTCCTGGACTTAGTATCACCAAACACCATCAAAATCCCGTTATAATATCTAATAAGATATAGCACCCAATAAATGCTAGCTTATTCACAATGATATGGAATCTTGATTTTATCCAGATAAGTCTTTAGAGAAAACCAGTGGGATGAGAAACCTGAGAACCATTCTGCTAGACTCTACACTGCATTTCCCATTCGTAAATTGTAGATAATTCCATAAAAAAATGAGACAACTCACTCTGTTCTCATTGTAAGCATATTGAAGTGCTTACAATTGTGTTCAGCACATATGAAGTGTCTAAATGTAAAGTTAGTATTACCACCATCACCCAATCAATTATCAGGCCTTGGTGACTCTCTCTTTGTGTCTCTCAACTCTATCTTCTCCTTTTTCTTACCATCGATGACAGAGGGCACTGTTTTCCAAGTCATTTACTTGGCAGTAGTAGTACAGAAGATTATTTTAGATGTCATGTAAGAATAAATCATAAAAATAGTTATTCTGTTTTAAGATAGTGAAATTAGCTTTGTTCTGAATAAGTTTGAATTTTAAAGCACGTTGATATAAAATAAAGCATTAAGTAAAGACATACATAGTTAATACATTGATATGCAAAAAATCTTGATGGCATTTTGTAGGAATAGTCACTGATATTTAGAAAGACTTTTATCTTGACCATCTTTTTCTCATTCCCTACTTCTTTTCAATTCTCTACTATCCTCTGAATTACCTTTCCAAACAAAAATCTGACTCTGCAGCCCCCTTGCATTAGGTGTCTTCAACTCTCGGCCTTCCCTATAGTACAGATCTCAACCTTAGGAATGCACAAATCTCTCTGTGGTCATTGAGACTGAGACAAAGGCAGATTTGGCCTCTGCCTTCATCACCAATCTCAATGATCACAGCTTTCCCAGCACACTTTGTGCTTCATCAGAATCAAGTTGTTGAAATGTCATTATCATACCCAGTACAATTTTACAATCTATGACCATTTATGCAATAGTTTCCTTTGACTAGATGGTCACATATTTGCTTATCCAAATGGAGAGTTTAGATTCATGCTTCAAAACCCAATTCATATGTTGTCTTTTAGGAAGCCTTAGAGTCGATGATTTCTCTCTCTGTGATATTTTATGTTATTAAATGTTTTCTTCTATCATCTTATTTTTACATATATTTCATATATATGTCTACATAATATCTCCTTCACAGGAATATGAGCAGAGACACTATCCATATCCCTGGCAATCAACATGACAAAAAGCAGGCAATACGTAAATGTTGAGTGCATCAATGAGTAAATACACATGTATGCCTTCCTTTCAAAGTAAATATAGACATATATACTTAAAAACAGATATATACAATATAAATAATAGTGGTTAATAATTGGTGCAATTTGTATTTTCTCATACATTCCACTTTATGTTTTCACTGAAGTTGCAATGGAAAATTCAACCACTCTTTTCTAATTATCAAAACCAATGCCTTCATTCTAGACTCGATCATACTTGATCTTACCATAACCATGGAAATCATTAAATGCTAACACAGTTGAATTCCACTCTTTCCCTAACTTCTGTGTTTGTCACTTAAGTCATGTTTTCTCAGTCCCCTGCTCTGCTTCTTTATTCCCCATTTTAGTTATCAAACTCCTAATTTTTCTAAATTGAAATCTTAGCATCATTTTTAACAATGTCCCCTTACTCCCAGACTACATCCAACCGTATAACAAGTTTTGTGCATCACCATCACATTTGTTTTTTAAATACTCTTTTAGAGCAACTTTAGGTTCTCTAATTTGTTTATAATGCTAAATAATTGTGCATTCCATGGTATTTCAGGCTATGAACTCTCATCTAGATGATTGAAATGCCTCGTTAACTGGTTATGTTTGGATTCATTTAGTTGTTTCATAATCTCAAATCCAGCTTATTTGTTCTAAAAAGGGTAAATTTATTGGCTTATTGCATCAATTATATATTGTCACAGTCATATACTGTCAATTATATAATGTCACAATAAACAATGTCAGAAATAGCCATTACATCTCAGTGGAATATAAACACTAAACATTGATTTTGCCCTATAAGCCTATGGGTTAGGTGAGCACAACTGCTAAGCTGGATTGGGTGTGAATACTTTTGGTTGGGCTAGCGTAATTGAGGTAGGCTGGCAAGTCGGCTGCCATCTGACCAGGATGACTCAGCTCTCCTTCACAAGGTCTTCCAACCTCCAGTGAGCCAGTGTAGGTTTGTTCTTACAGCAATGGCAGGGTTTCAAAAGGACAGATTGCCATAGGCCTCTTGAAACTCAGGCTCAGAGCTGGTACATGATCACTTCCTCCTCATTCTATTGGCCAAAGCAAGTTACAAGGTTATCTTGGCTTTGAGAAGTGGAGAATAGAATCAATTTTTTTGATGGGAGGAGCTGAAAATTCACATTGCAAAGGGCGCAGATAAAGGGAGGTGAAGAACTGGGGCCACTTTCAAACCACTATAATCACATAAATACACAATTTGGAAATGAGATAGAGCTAGTTCCAGAGAAGACTGACTATGGGGATAGAGTCTATCAGGAGTCTCCTTTCTCCTTTCCTCTGTTCAGTTCTAATCTGTAATTTTCAGGCCAGCTATTCCCACGAGGCTGGTTCTAAAGTTGCAAGTGGCTCTGCACTTAAAATGAAACTACATTCTTCCTCAGCAGAAACATCTGAAAAAAATATCCCAGGGTAAACCCCACTAGGGATACATACCTATCTCTGATTCTTTCACTGTAGCCGGGGATAAAGAATACTATAATTAGCCCAGATAATTAACCTAGCCAAGGCATAATAAGATGCCTTTTGTTCCCAGAACCAGCCAAAAAAAGAAAGGAAAAGATCCTTTCACTAGAAGGGGAAGGAAGAATGATGGGAAGGCAAAATTAACATGACCCGGTCTTATGCAATTCACTTCCTTCACATTCTCATGCTATGCAGCATCACCACAGTCATCCCAAATGACAGAACTCATCATGCCATTCCCCAGCTTAAATGCTTCAGTGGACCCCCGTTGACTGCAGCTAAAATACAACATTTTAGCACACTCTGCAAGACCCTTCTCAATTTTTTACATATGTATCTCTCCAGTCATTTCATCTGACTCTTGCTTTCTTTTGTTAGTCAAAGATATCACATATTTTAGCCATAGTGACCTATTTGCCATGACAGAAATGTATTATACAATTTTGCCAAAGCTTCAGTTAAATTTCCTTCATTGTCCTGGCTCAAATCTGTATCTCCTCCATTGTTTCCTACAACACCATTTCAACAACTGATGATGTATGACCAATTTAAACAATATTTCTGTTCCCAAACTCCTGATATCCTTTTATGATTCAGTGCCTTTACTTATGCCCCTTATGCAGAATGTCTTCTCCCTTTCTCATTCTCTACTTGAAATCATCTTGATTATTCTTCCTCAAGTCCTAGATCCAGTCTTTTTCCCTCCATGAATCGTGCCTTGTCCATAAATTGCTCACCCATTTTTCACCCATAATGCCTATCATACTACATTTGGATTACTTGTATCTTTGTATATCATCCCCCTGTGCATTCTTTTTTATCTTTTATCTTGCTGTGTTTAGCATGCCTAGACTATACTATCTGTCCTATAATTCCTAATAGTTATTTTGTACAATATTTAAGTGCATGTAAATGTTAATTGCTGAATTAGAAATGATACTATGTAGGTATAAAAAGTATTTGCAAATCTTCTTGAATAGAAAAAGCACTGTGTTTCAACCCTATGCATTAGAATAATGATAAGTGACTATTTTAAGACATTGTCTTCCCCCACAAACCCTTAAAAATATCTGAGTCTAGTGAACTTCAAACCAATAACTTTATACTTAAAATTCCATTATTGTATTATTTATGAATTATTCTCTCCTCTTCTACAAAACCTGTACCACTATCTTTTGAAATTAAATACCTGATGTTTCCTTTTGGTCTAAATCAAATGTATCTTCTTTCTAAGCAGAGCTAGATGCATTTTTACTTTGTTCTGTGAAACCATACATACTAATGATAAATGAGCAGAATCTATAGCTACATTTGTTCTTATCGCTTTTGAAGCAGAAAATCTGGCAGTCTCTTATCTAAACTTTAACAAGTGGAGATAAACCTTGACAAGAAAAGTGTTTCTAGACTGCCATTGCATTCAGCAAGAGTAAACTATTTAAACTAAAAGCAGCTGTTTTATTTTTTTTCCAAAAAATAAATCTAAAAGTAAAATTCTCTCTAAAGAATGACATAAAATCAAATGTAGCTTTCAATAATGTGTGAATGCAACAGTACTGCACTTTTATCTGTTATAAAATAGGACTTTTAAAATTAAGTTATTTTGGCTTTAAGACTACGATGGTTATTGAAATAATGTTCAATCTATTCCATTACTGTGATCTAGGAAGTGGTGCTAATGTTGTAGTATAGCCATATAAACACCTATATAATATTTTTGTAACAACTGATAACTCTATTTGCTATATTTTAACTTATGTTTCAGCAACTGGGAGTTCCTCCAGAAAGTTCGTAGGGTAGATTCTTGGCTCCTAGTGTAGGAAGTCAGTTCCAGAATGGAGTTCCTGTTCCCTTTTTAGAAGGGACTAAAGAAGAAAAAAAAAAATCCATGGGAAAAAAAATGATAAATACTAGTAGTGAGGAAGTTAGCAAACAAATAAGTATTCCTTAAGAGGGGAAAGGTATATATTTTAAATTTGAAAACTGTTACCTCAATGCAACTTGCCTCCTTACTCCAATTAGCTTGCTGCTCTGACTGTCCTAGTTGAATTGCAGAAACAAATTAACTTTTTTTTTTCTTTAATGTTTACCTTTGGAATATTTTAGCCACAATTTTCCCCTGCACAAATATAATGCTGTTGTATGATAAAATATATTGTATTTTCAAGTTGTTTCATTAGCATAACTTCAAATTTCCTTCCTTCCTTCCTTTTCAGAGCAGAAGAGAACATTACCACAGTTGGACAAAAATTTCGTTTACGAATAAGTTAATTTAAAATACACAAATATATTTTAAACCAAATCATAAAGTAAGATCAAATGTTAATTTAAATTAATTTGCCTTAAACTAGAGAATATACTTCTGTGAATCTAAGTACAAAGAAATCATTTTTCAGTCCTTTCAGAGAAAGGAAGTCATCGAGTTTGCCTTTAAGTTCCTATAGCACTTTCTGACACTTTCAACTTTGGCTTAAAGACACACATTTTAGCTTTAACTAATTTTAACATTTACTTTAGGAGTATAGTTACGTTTTGTTAGGCATTCGAAATGTGAACTACTAACATACATACATGTGAACTACTAACATACATGTGAACTACTAACAGCTATTTTGTACTTCTGTGGGTAAATTCAGCTATCTTATATTTCTTTGTCAATCTCTTCATAGATAATGTTGTGATTAAAGTTACTGATTTACCTTACCTTTGTCTTTTGGGAGAGTACAATCTTTGAATAAGAGTTTGTGGCTGGTATTGCATTTTAGCTGTGGTCCTACTTTACATAGACTAGAAATACAAAACAGATGAATTAAAGTAATACTACTAATTCAAAATAGTAAAATATTTTCCTTGTTCCAACCATGCATTTCATAGTTATTATTTTTCCAACTAAAATCATTAGTGACGACAGATATTGGTGAAGTGGTAGGGCACTTTGTAATCGCTAGGATCGGGTGGGCATAATTGGAAGCTGACTGCAAGGCAATTAAGTTTAAGTGGGAAAAAAGCCAGAAGTCTCAAAAAGAAGTCTTTAAAATTTACTGTCACCACTACTGTCTCAGTCCATTCAGTGTTGCTATAACAAAATACTTGAGGCTGGGTAACTTATTAAGAAAAGAGGTTTATTTGGCTCATGATTCTGGTGGCTGGAAAGTTTATAATTGGGTAGCTGCATCTGGTGAGGCCTCATATTGCCCCCATCTACTGTGAGTGCAAAAGGGGAGCAGATATGTGCAAACAGATCACATGGCAAGAAAGAGGGCCAGAGAGAGAAACCAAGGAAGCTAGAGTCTTTGACAACACCTTCTCACAGGAACTAATCCTTTCCCATGAGAGTGAGAACTCACCCCCACTGAAGGATATTCATCTATTCATGAGGGATCTGCTCCCATGACCCAAACACTACCGGCTAGGCCCTACTTCTCAACACTGCCACATTTGGGATCAAATTTCAACTTGAGTTTTAGTGGAGACAAACCACATCCAAACAATAGCAACCCCTGAAGCTGTTAAAGGAATTCTCCTATTTAAATTGTGGCATCAAACAAACACAAAGGACTTAGCTTTTCTTAATAGTCTGCCTACATACTTTGAATTATTTCATTCTTGGTAGGTATTACTTCACAAAATAGAGTCTTGTGAGAGAAAAACTACAAATAAATAAATGCAGTTTCAGAAGGAGTTTAATACAGTTTAATGAATTGTTCTGCATTTTCTTAGTCCTTCAAACCACTTAGAAGCAGGGCTTAATAAACAACGTACTTTTTGGTGGCTATCATGTAAAGCCTTGAGTATAAACCAAAATTAATTTTGGAAACATCACAAGCCAGTTATCATCTTCTGTCTTTCTATGATATCCCAAATCCCTAGAACAAGTCTCCCAGGATAGCCAATAAAAGACAATTTATCAAGATGATTCTTCAAACATTATTTCTAATTTTCTTATTCTTTTTCTATCTTCACAAATTTTAATACTTTCTTTTAATCTTTGCTAGTTATCTTTCATGCTGTGTATTCCCATATCAGTTACATTTATATATAACTTCAACTTTTAAATATTGTGAAATAGCCATTTTCTCATATCTTCATACTACTTATTGTATAACCACTTGTTAGCTTCCAAGTGAATTGGAAAAATATTTCTTATCTATGAAAAGACAAAAACAAAGCATCACTATTATTTTGGTAGTCGATTTATATTGAGATTGGGCTTGATGACTGACAGATGCCTAGAAAGGCATCTCAATATGAATTCTGATTAATCAAAAATGATTGCATTCCATATATGTTCTTCAACATTTAAACCAGTAGATTTAAATAATAGCATCAAATCTTTCTTTCAGTTTTACAGCTTACTTCACCATTTCCAGGTATAATTCTTTATATAAGAAATATATATTAGACATTCTATTAGTTATACAGAACTAGTACTTTCCTTATTTTTTGTTTTCACACTGTCCTATCTTCTGTGCTTTAAAGTCCACACTTTTGACATTTTCTGAAAGTACTTAAGAAGATTCAGAGCTTTTTTTCTGTGTATGAACCTAGATCTAACTGCTAGTGCCTGATGCCTATATCAATTCTGAATTGTCTTTGAGACAAATATCGAATTCTTAAAAATTTAAAGTAGAATGAGGACTTGTCTTCCTTGCTTCTGCTAAATAGAGCATATGACTTTCAATTAAGCGACATAACTGAGTGAAATATACTTAGGGGATCCAATCATGTCTTGACGGCCATGCAGCTCCTGCCAAAGGCTCTTTCAAGACAAAAGTTTCAGGAAAGCCTAATGGGCATGTCTACTATCTACTTGAATACATTTGCCATGTTCTAGTCCAATATTAATAGCATTAAAAAAAAAGTAGCAGTGTCCAGACCTTATGTCTTAGTCTTATACATTGATTTAATATCATATCTTCTGCATAGAAGGATGTTTTAAGAATTAACCATGTAAACAGTAACTCTGCATCTTCTGGAAGTTTTTAGCTAAAACAGGTGTAACTGAACTAATTAAAATAAATTTTTAGATAACTTTGTAGTTAAAAATATTTGTCTTCTCAATTGTCAAATGCCATGGAGAGTAAATCTGTAATTGAATTCTGGGGAAAAAAGGATCTTTACACATGAATTGTCATATTTTTGTCTGTGAATGACAATATTTGTTTGGATTCTTTGATCTTGTCAGGAGATATATAACCATATTTATCACTTAATGTTGATAATTAGTTGATCTAGAGGTAGGCAACTCATATATATGTGGTCTTAAATTCATTCCTTAACTTCATAATATAATGTTTTTCCCCATTTTTTTCACACTTAATTTTATTCTACCAAAAATCTTACTGGAAGAGAGTGGAGTATATGTCATAAGTAAATTAGGATCAGAAAAATTAATGAATTTTGAAAAAATAATAAATGTTGTAATAAAGACCATCATTATTAACAGAAATACTAATTACCAAGTGTGAAATTTTATCCCTGCTTTTGATGGAGGAGAAAGTTTTTGTTCAAGAATTTAAATTTTAATTAGTAATAATTACTGATTTTATGTGGATAATTAATATTGGGCATAGTGGTGAGTGGCTGCCTTTGCCAATATATTCATTAAATAAAGATTTGTGTGGAGGAAAAAAATCAGGGCTGCTTGTTGAGAGCTTAGCTTGTGGTGTAAATGTCACAGAAATGTTTAACAAAAGGAAACCCAAGGTCTCCCATGAACATATGACTGCTACTGAAGAGCTATAGCTCACATATTACAAGTCTTTTTCTTGACATATGGTATATCAAGGAGGAATGTTCCAAAAAATGAAAAGTAAAAAAAAAAAAAAAAAACCTCGTAACAAACATATTAAAATTGTGTGTATACATAATAATACAAGTATGTCCCATTAAAAGATCCTAGAAAAATATCTGGAGCACATATGGAATAAGACAGCTGTTAGGTTGTTGTAAGGTTAACCAGATTTATAATATCGCTATTATACTTCCCACATGTTAATATCAGGGCCTTCTAGGAGTAATTAATATTAATGACATTAAAAGGAAAACAAGTGTGTCTTTCTCAAAAAAAATCAGATTTTGCACATAATTTTCAACGTGACTTAAAGTGTAAGAGTATGTAAGTAAGAAATGTTATTTTAGGCAAGACTGAAGAATGCTTAAAATAAATCCAAATGAAAAATGGAAAGTTTTAAAAGATTACTGCTACTTTCACAGTCATGAAAAAATAGCTAATCATTTATTTTCATAAATTAGATTCCTTAACATTCTATCACAAAAATCTTATAAAAAACATTAAGAAAGCAAAAATGAATTTAAAAATCTGAATGGAGTGCAAAGAGAGTCTGTGAAATGCAAGTTTGAAAGCAATTATGCCCTAGAAATCTATTTACAAACATTATGAACTTAGAATATTTACATAGTGTCTCACACTTTCCTTCATCTTTATCTCTGTCTCCTTTTTCTATCTTCCTCTGCCCCCTCTCCCTATCTATCCAGACTTCTGGCTGTCTTCCAAAAGGATTTAAGATACCTTATATGGAAATATATGACATTTCGCAATATAACCGTCAGGGTCTAACCAGGAAAACAGAAACTGGTCTAAACATGTTTAATAAAGTAAATTTAATAGAAAACAGTGTTTACACAGGCAATAAACTGAGGAAGAGGGCAAATGGGGGATGATGAGGTACACAGAAATTAGCAACAGCAGGAGACAGCTGCCATCCTGCAGCTGAAAGAAGGTGATAAGGCTGTGTTAATGGAACCTAAGGACTGAATCCTCCCATAGGAGCTAGAACCACTGCAGGGCTCTTTGTCAGGAACCAGGGCGTCAGCAGATATGTAGTTGCTGACTGCATCTCTGGAAAGAGAAAGAAAGAGGGAAAGGTACCCTGGCCTCTCCCAGCCTCTGGACTCCAGCCTTCCCAAAGTGCCTCTCATTGGCTGAACACAGTGGAAACCAACTGAGAGGAGCTGGGAAGACAATCATAGATAAGCGTGAGCCCCAGGACTGGCACAATAACATAAATGGGAAGTGGATAACACGATTCCAAAAGAAAACAATGATAGGAGCACACCAGTGAGCAAAGATGAAGGTACTACACAAAACTCTGCCCCAAACCATACTAGCTTGATAAACAGAGGCAGCTATTTTTTAAGCTTTTTAACAAATCAAAGAGGGAAATGTAGGTAGCCACAAAGTTCGTGTCAAAAATTATTCAGAACAGGCAAAGCTCTTTTTGATGCCAAGACCAGAAATGAATTTGTTCTAAGTGTTCCAATAAAGGCAGTTTAAAGTAATAAGCAATGTACTTCTCAAAATCCTTGCAGTGATGTTTCATGGACCTATTTCTGACAATATTTTAAAACCTAAACTAATACCGTTGCATAAGAAACACTTCAGGAAACTTGTGCACCTAATGATGTCCAATAAGCTGTTCTCTGATCATGCAGACTCTAGATTAACTCAGGGAAAAATTTAGAAAAGAGGATGGGATACAGATTCATCAACTACTGTTTAATAATGATGAATTTTGATAGACATTAAAAGGAACTCAAGATGAAACTTCTAGGTACCTATATAGAGCTATTTAGTTTTTTTGTTTTGGTTTTTTTTTTTAAATTTTAGAGATAGTCTTTCTCTGTTGCCTAGGCTGGAGTGCAATGGCACAATCATAGCTCACTGTAACCTTGAACTCCTGATTTCAAATGATCCTCCCACCTCAGCCTCCTGAGTAGCTGGGAAACAGGTGTGCACCACTATGTTTGGCTATTTATTTTTTTATTAAAATTTTTTTATTTTTAGAGATGAGGTCTTGCTTTGTTGCCCAGGCTGGCCTTTCACTCCTGGCCTCAAGCAATCCTTCTGCCTCTGCCTCCCAACATACTGAGGATATGGGTGTGAACCACCATACTTAGAGCCATCTAATTTTATTGGTCAAGTCTGAAGACTTTGTGTTTTGACAAGCAGCTGATCTGGGTTAAGGGTCAATCACCGTTGTGGCCAACCTGTATCGATGCCAATGGGGATGGCACCAGGTTCAAGAAGCCAAAGAGACCCAGAGCCAGCAAATGAGGGGTTTTAGAGGGGCTTACATCTCAGAGTCCATTGGTGGCAGACTGGACAGGAGAATCGCATGGCTTGATGGTGGCAGGCAGGGGCAGAAGAATTGCAACTGCTTGCAAAAAGCATGCAGTTTATATAGCATTTTCACTTAGCACCCTCTCCCTAACAACTTCCACCTGGCACCATTCAGTCAACCCAAAACTTGTGACCTTGATTCTCCATGTGGCCTAGCCCGTGCTCCATGGTACAGGACAGAGGCTCAGATGCTCCTCATAGAGCAAATCTCTGGGTTGGTCATTCCTGGATTCCCTAGCTCAGAACTGGGAACACACATCCAGGTGTGTCTGCCATACAGGGTCATTCTAAGGGTATGCTTAAGTTATCGCTGTCAGGTGCATTTGCCATACAATCACATGTGATGATGATACAGGAGAACATGATGGTCCAATGGGGGCAAATAGCGGCATATGATTAATGGTTTATCTAGATTACTATGCTCAGAATGCAAAGGGATTAACAGTTAATAGCAATTTCATTCCTGTTTCAAATGGCAAAATTATCCAGAGTTAGTGTGAAATGTAATTTATTCAATAATACTTTTTTCTTTATTAGTTACCTGATATATGCCTTTCTTTTCCATAACATTTTTGTTTCCTTTTATTCAAAGATTTTAGTTAGTATGTGAGTCAGGGTTACAAAACTCTCTAGCGTCGTTTTCGTAATGTTATTGCTGATAGTTACACATCATCGATAAAGTCTACTAGGAAACTACCATGAGCCACACAATTTTTTTAGAAAGGCCTGAACCTTAAAGGTCAATATCCAAGTATATATAATCTTCTTTTCGAAAGTTCTTTGCAAACTAAGTGAATATTATTTGTATACTATTTAATATTATTTGCCAAGTCTCACAAAATGTATTTTGTTTTTAGTGTTACATATCAAACTTTTATATTTTACCTTTTGCTAAGAATGTAAAAACACCTGATGAAACATATATGGACATTTTACTTAGTGTGGCTACATCTTTACTTCCTAGAGAATTACAATTCATTTTCTTTTGCACTCAGTAACTAAGAACTAAGTTCAGTAACTAAGAGTTCAGTAACTAAGTAGACCAAATTATAGTTATTGAAAAATACAAGAATTATCTTAGAATAGTATTACTTATTATTGAAAACAGTAATATTTTTAGTGAGGGAAAGCAAAAGTTCAGGAATTTATAATATTAAACCAAAGCAGCTTTGAAGTCTCTTTTACTACCCATAAGTTACTTTGCCCACACGCTTTTCAAATAAGAGGCAGCAGAGGGCTATGGTTGAGAACTTGGATTCGGAAGCCCATGTGCTAGTGCTGAATCCAACTTGCAGCCACTTACTAGCTCTACAATCTTGAGAAATTTACTTTTTTTTTCTGGCTTCTGTTTCCTTATCTGTAAAATACGGTCTATATTAGAACCATCCTCATTAGATTTTTGCAATGTATTAAATGAATTAATATTTGTAAATTGCTTAAAACGGGCTGACACATGCTAAGTGTCATAAAAGAGCTGTTAAATTAATAAAGAAAACCTTTAGTATGTCTGTTTTTAAAAATGTACAGTAAATTGTCTACTATGTATAATATATAAGCTTATAGTACTTTGTAGAATTCTGACCAGGATAAAGTACCTCAAGGCATATCTTACAATTGACTATGTTTTCATATTTATAGTAAACCGACCATTGACCTACAGGTAGTTCCCCGTGAGCAATGCCATTTTTCATAGCAGATTAAAACAAAATTTAATTGAGTTTTTTTTTTACCATGTTTTAATTATGTACACTCCTACTACTGAATTCTGTTTGAGCCCAGAGAGAGAGAGAGTCAGAGGAGATGTCTGAATCTCTGTATTCATGGAGTTAAAAAATGTGTCTTAAGGCAAAAACACAGCTGAAGTATGGTTAAGGCTAAATGCTTCAAATATAAACTCGCTGTTAAGTACTTAAATAAGTCCTACATCTGGCTGGCCATTTATTATTCATTCTACTCCCTAATGGGAATATTACAAATGACAAAGCATATGTTGATTTGGGATCATTTCAATAAAAACTCTTTCTTATGCAAATATTTATCTTAAATTCCTTAAAGCTACTAATAAAAGCAAAAATTTAAACAGAGAATAGATTATTGCTAACACTGGGAACGCAGGGAGGCCTAGATGTTCGAGGATAAACTGAGGTCCTATTGTTTAACCTGAGAAAGTTGCTTATATTTGTTTAAATGAAAAGTATGCATGTGTTATTTTAGAAGAAAAAAAAGATACACAAAGAAAGATTCAAACAAAAGTTAAATATTTCTATAGTAGCCAGAGTAGAGCTGCAATTTTTACTGTATTAAATGCTTTCCACATATTATTTTATTAGATCTCAGCAACAGCCCTGAAGTCAGGAGTGTATTTCTTAATTCATAGAAAAGAAAATTGAGGCTAAGGAATATTAAGCACCTAAAATGCTATTACTTTGTATTATATGTTTGTTTGATTATTATAGATCTCCCTCACTAGAATGCAATCCCTGGAAAAGATATCTTGCTCTGTCTTTTCACAACCATACCCTCAGTGCCGGGAATACCTTCTTGCACTTAAGTTTTTATTGAAGGAATGAATATCAAATTCATAAGCTTGCTAAGATCCCAGAACTAGTAATTTGTTAGATCAGGTGCAAATTGAAATCACTCTAGATGATTTTCCTTTTTTTTTTTTTTTTTTGGTGACAATATACTAAAAAGTGAAGAAACATAGAAAAACATTTCAGAAATGCCCAGCCAGGTTCTGAAAATTGAAACGTCTTTGATCAAGTTCTGTGCAAAGCAACGATAATGTCCCGACCCTAATAATCATTTTCTCAGAAACAGCTGCGTGGCCTTGGGCAAGGCACTTAATCTCATATAATAGAGTAAAACTTCATATTGGTATGATGAGGATTAAATAGTTAGGATTTGTAAAGCCTGTAGAACAGCATCTGGCATTTAGTAAGTTAATGTTATTAAAATCTTACCCATTATTGTCAGTATTGTTTTATTACGTTCATTTTCAATCAGCTATTTTTCTTTTTCCAAATTTGTGTTAGGGAAACACTGAAAAATCAATATGTATGGTAGGTAATCTTTTAGAAGATAATACATATATAGTTTATTGAAATATATCAAAAGGAGGCAGGTAAGAAAAGAAATAAAAAAATTAATTCTGGAGCTCTTTTATTTCAGAGCAGGAAAAAAATCCGGTCCTCCCAAAACAGTACTTACCTCTGCCTCAATTCTTGATCATATTTTCATATAACTCAAATCATCAGAAAGCAAAAACAATCACAATACCTATCACTAATATTTCTCACCTTGAGGCAACCTTTATTGATAAATTATGATGTAATCACTAAGAGTCATCGATTCTATGTATGTGTGTATGTATGCGTGCATGTATCTGTGTATTGTAGGGGCAGAGAGAAAGCTCCCCTCTGTCCTCTCTGAACATTCACTAGACTGAACTTGCAATAGAGTAATAGGAGAAAAATCCATACACATTTATTTAAATGCACGTAGATGTGGGAGTCCTACAAATATGAGACTCAAAGAAGGGCCAGATGTTTGAAGGTTAGATACTCTCTTACAGGGAAGGGGGGAAATGGGGGATGTAGGTAATTATGAGTAGCAACAAACAACTTTCAGGGAAAATGCAAGAGCCCAAGGAACAGACAGTTGACTTGGAAAAGAGTTTCTCTGAGCTCTGGGTGAGGTGGAGGCAAATTTAGAGAAGTCGAGGGGTGGAATTTCACCATGAACAAAGGTTCTTATGACGCAGACGGCCACCTAGGTAATCTCTCAGTGCTGCCCTCAGGAGAACAGATGAAAAGTCTGTCTGAGCAGGGCGACTTTTAATCTTTTCTCTTAGTCTTTTCTCCAGTGGTTAATCTTTCCTGGTTATTTAATGAGATCACTGGGGGAAGGGGGTGTGTTAAAGACAGTTTCATTTCTTTTGGAGAGAAGTTTCTTTAGTTGAATAAGGGAATTAGGAGAGTTCCTCCCGGCGCTAATGGTGGGGAGAATAGGGGGGAGGAACAAAAGAAGTTTAGAAAGTTATGGGTTCTGAAGCATCTTTTAAGTCATTCCAGTTTTTTAAAATTCAAGGTGCCTAGCATGCCGGAGTACCATAATTTGGGGTATCATTCTCTATGCCCCAACTCTATCTTCTTTATAAAAACATTATGTGTACAGTTATGTAAACCTACAAATACATATGTATGCATTCACCAATTCTTGGATATTATTCTTCCATCTGATGTCCTATTTTTGGTTATGAATGTTTTACCAAACTTTCTCTATCACAAACATGTAAGAGTAATAATTATTTTTGGCCAGTTTTTCTGGAGCTCTATGTGGCTGATTTTGGCCAAGTTTCCAGTTGCTAGTTCAAAGGGTAGAAATGACTAAAGAACAAAATTAAATTCTTTTTACCATGTAAACTTCAAATAAATTAAAATCTAAAACTTATCTCCCTAATTTTTTATTCTGCTCAGCCTCAGCCAAAGACATTCTCAATGGCTGGTTAGATGTGAGCACCTTTAAGCATCTGCATCCTGGGCTTTTCTCCATGAAAATCACTGTAATTTTTCTAGTACTTCAGAGTCCTAATTAGTCTCATGTGTTGCTGCCTTTTAAAGGAGCTCAAAAGTTAGTGGGATAAATAAGATGATCACAGCACCAGCTCCTCATCCATCAAATTAATAAATAAAATTAAAAAGTCCAACCTTTTAAATAAAAAGCCCCTGAAGCAATTACTCCTGGCAAATCTGGGACTCCAGAGTGATTCCAAAACATAAAATAGAGACTTAGTAGTGTCTCAATAAGAAGAGCAGAAGGGAAAGTTCTTTTTTTTTTTTTTTTTTTTTTTGCCTCAATAGCTACCATTTTGTCTGCACTAGTTGTCCAGAGTTCATTACTTGAGACTCAAGATGTAATTAGAATACCCTCCTTTCAAATGATAAATTTGACATTGTGCATTTCTCTGTTGCAGGAAACATCATTGATTCATCGTTTCTCTTTTCTCAGAGAATGGCATTTTGGCCCAGCCTACACAAGGTGTACCCATCCAGCACATGTGAACTCTCCTACTTAATATGCCCCTTAATGTGCTGAGTACAGCCTCTAGGGATGACATGTCTTCCACAGGCATTCAGCTGATATCTACCTCTTAGGCAAGGTTTTTCTTTCATTTCCACATTTGTTTCAGATATGTATTTGTCCTCAGGAGATTTCTGAACAGAGGCTGCCACTGATGCTTGGAACTTGGGCCCCATGGCTCAAGTCAGAACGAGGAGTAAGCTCTGAATGTCAGAAGATGTCAAGTCAGTATGTCAGATCAGAATGTGTCCTTCCCGAGTCACTGTATTTCTTCAGGATTTTTTCTTCTACACTGACATTTTATTTATTTATTTATTTTTGCATTTCTTAATTTTATTTATTTTAATTGACAGATACAATTGTATTTGTCATGTACAAAAAATTCTAAGACAGTGGATGTTAAGTTTTCGTACTACAAAAATGATAACTTTGTGAGTTAATACATGTTAATTAGCTAGATTTAGTCATTCCACAGTGTCTGTATATTTCTTCAGCTTTTGAAAGGCTTATGTGGCTTTATAGCCTTGAGCAACATTCTATCTGCTCCATCATTTTTCGCAGTAGTGGCTAATGCCTCTCACACCTCTAGTATTTCATTCCTCCATATTCTTTAACTCTTTTAGGGAGGCCCAGCTGAATCAATGTGTCCATCGTTTTCTTTACACTTTTTTTTTTTTTTTTAAATACAGGGTCTCACTATGTTGCCCAGGATAGTCACAAACTCCTGGGCCCAAGTGATTCTTTTGCCTCAGCCTCCCAAAGTGCCAGGATTACATGCATGAGCCACTGTGCCTGGCCTGTTTCCTTTACATCTTTAGTACATTTGGGCTCAAATTGATTTCTGGGACAGAATGGTTTCTTTCATTAATTTTCTTTTTCTCTCCTAATAGCTGACCCGCACCCACCTTCATAATCTTCTTTATGTTGTCTCGTGTTGTGTTCCATAGGGTAAATAGTGAAAATTGGTTCAGGGACTTCCCAGATGAACCCCTGTTCAGGTAATCTTCTCCATCTTCAAGTTTCTAATTTGGAAGAATCACATTCAGGATGTATCCCTCATAAGAACGTCACCAAGGCCTGGAATCAAACTGTCCCTGTCTTTCCCTCTCTAACCTCTGTACTTCAACATGTTTCTCTTTTCTAGACCTTCCCTTGGAAAACTAATTTCACACATATTTTAGGCACAGGCAATGTCTGTAGCTGCGTGTATATTTATCATATCAACTTGAAAATCATCTTGTAATATTTTGAATTTTTTACTCCAATATTTTTGGTCTTCCCATTTCAAGTCAGTGAATTATTTTATCTAATCAAGTGGCCTAGATGTGTCTATAAAGAGATAGTTTCCTAATTGCTCTAACTATGCAGATTTTTTTTTCAACTTTTATTTTAGATTGAGGGTGTACATGTACAGGTTTGTTAGAAGGATATATCGTGCAGTGTTGTCATTTTGGATATGATTGAATCTGTCAGTCAGGTAGTGAGCATAGTACCCAGTAGGTAATTTTTCAGCAGTGCCCCCCACTATTCCCATCTTCATGTCCATATGTATCCAATGTTCAGTTTCCACTTATAAGTGAGAACATGGGTTATTTACAGTAAATTTCATGCACAGATGAGAAAAATGTATATTCTATGGTTGTTGGGTGGAGTATTCTATTAGGTCCAATTGGTCAAGTGTCAAATTTAAGTTCGAAATTTCTTTGTCAGTTTTCCTTTTCAGTGATCTGCCTAACACTGTCAGTGGGCTATTAAAGTCCCCAACTACTACTCTGTGGCTTTTCCTAGGTCTAGAATTACTTGTTTTTGAATGTGAGTACTCCAATATTGGTTACATACATAGTTAAATCTTCTTGTTGAATTGAACCATTTATCATTATGTAATGCCCTTCGTCCTTTTTTAACTGTTGTTGGTTTAAAGTCTGTTTTATTTGATATAAGAATAGCGACTCCTGCTCTTTTTTTGTTTTCTGTTTGTGTGATAGATCTTTCTCCAATCCTTTACTTTGGCTGGGTCTTGTTTTTTTAATCCAACTTGCCACTTTGTGTCTTTTAAGTGAGTCATTTAGATCATTTACATTCAAACTTAATATTGGCATGTGGGGTTTTGATCCTGTTGTGATGTTGTTAGTTGCTTAGTAGTGCCAATTGTATAGTTGCTTTATAGGGTCTGTGGGCTATGTATTTAAGTGTGTTTTTGTGGTAGCAACTATTGTTCTTTTGTTAATAACTCCCTTAAGCGTCTCTTATAAAACTGGTCTGGTGATAACAAGTTCCCTTAGCAATTTCTTATCTGGAAAATATTTTATTTCTCCTTTAGCTTAGTTTGGCAGGATATGAAATTCTTGGGTGTAATTTCTTTTCTTTAAGAATGCTGAAAATAGGCTCCCTAATCTCTTCTGGTTTATATGGTTTCTGCTAAGAAACCTGCTGTTAGCCTGATGGGGTTCCCTTTTCTCTGGCTGCCTTTAAGGTTTTTTTCTTTCACATTGACTTTGGATAGTCTGGTGACTACAGATATTGGTGATATTCATCTTATATAATATCTCACAAATGTCCTCTGGATGTCTACCTCTCTAGCAAGATTAGAAAAATTTTCTTGAATTATTCCCTGAAATACGTTTTCCAGGTTTTAAACTTTTTCTCCTTCTCAGGAATGCCAATAATTCATAGTTTTGGTTGCTTCATATAATTCCATATTTCTCAAATAATTTGTTTTTTAAAATTCGGATTTGTTTTTCTCTAATTGGGTTAGTTTGGAGGACTTCAAGCTCTGAAATTCTTTCTTCTGAAACATCTAGTCTTTTGATAAAGCTTTCAATTTTATTTTAAAATTCCTTAAGTAAGTTTTTCAATTTCAGATGTTCTGACTGATTTTTTAAAAGATATCTATCTCTTCATTTCCTGAATTGCTTTATTAGTTTCTTTGTGTTGATTTAAAACCTTGTCTTGGCTTTCATTGAGCTTCCTTGCAATCCATGCTTTGAATTCTTTACCTGTCACTTCTGAGTTTTCATTGTGGTTAAGGTCCACTGCTGGAATGCTGGTGTGATTCTTTGGTAGTTTCACAACATTCAGATTTTTCATAATGCCAGAGTGTTTTTGCTGGTTCCTTCTTCTCTGGAGTGGCTGGCACTTCTAATTTTTGTAATTATTTTAGTAGAGATAGGAGTTTTTTTCTTTCCTTACATATTTCTCCTTATATTTCCTTATATTTATTTCTCCTTCCCATCTTTTCCTCGCTAGAGAGTGTGACTATAGAGTATGTTGCCACTTCTGTTGGCAGGTTTTATATTGGGCTGTGTGGTTTAACCTACAGGCCAGTAGAAGGCACTTTTGGGCAAGAGCCAGCTATGGATTTTTGTTTACTGTGAGGTGCTCTCTGTTGTTTCAGGTGATGGGTTAGACAGTGGAGTACCCAGTGCCCTGAGCTTCCTATTCTGTATGGGTGGGAAGACACAGCTGGGTAGAGCTGGGTAGTCCCTGAATTGCCCTCGAATACCCCAATGGTGAGCACAAGCACCAACCCTGACGAGGGTGGCTGCAGGGAGCTCCTGTTGAAAGACACTGAGGTGTCTGTGGGAGGGTGAGGGGCTTGTACTGGCTCCCCATCCTAGAGAAGCAGGAATGTGATCTGTTTCCCTATCTCACCCCTGTTCCAGGGATGGTGACTTCTAGTTCAGGCATACACTGTAGGCTATCTCCAGACCATGATGTGCTTGAGAGCCATGGGAAATACCTGGTTTTGTGACTCTCTGTGATATTGCTTTCAGGGCAGAACCTTGTCACTGAGCCCAATACAGATAGTTTTATTGCTCACCTAGGGAGTGTGACTGTAGAGTATGTTCAGAAGGGTATTTTGGCTTTGCTTCTCACCTGTTCTCCAACATTATAGCATTGCCACTTTGTTTAAAAGTGGGAGCTCCACTGTTAGGTCTGTGTGGGTGGGTGTTGGTTGTGATGGTGTCAATTGGTTGGGTCAGCCCCACCTCAGGCTCTGCCCTTAAGGAAGTGTTCAGCTAATAGCTGAGTTGGAATGGGGTAGGTAGTTCCTCAGTTCATTGGCCCCTAGATGGCCCACTCGATAGTGTGTATGAGTCATGAAGGCACTGGAACAGGGTTGGGCTAGCCCAGTGTTCAGGTGCTGGCTGTGATGAGTGAAATGGGTTGGTCCCTGGATCACCATCCAAACTCTCAGGCAGGGGCAGGCAGAACACTTAGGTGGTAAGAGCCTGAGGGAATATCACAGGCCTGTGGGGACGGGAGTTTCAGAAGTGTTATGGGCTGCAGCTGGAATATTCATGTAGGGGGAGGTTAGCTGTTCTGTGGACAGGGCAGGACCCCTCAGCTGGGGCAATGGAGACTGGTGGCTGTGGGGAAGGTGGCCCATTGGCATTTCCCTCCTGCACAAGTGATGCTGGATTTTGCTATTGAGAGCACACAAAGCTGCCAAGCCTCCTCACTTCCATGCTAATCTAACATGGCTTGCACTAGCTGTTTCTAGTCAGCCATCTTGAACCAGATCCTCTTCCTCTTTCAATAAGGGCATGAATCCATCATGGGAACTCTACCCTCATGACTTAATCACCTCCCAGAACCTTACCTCTTAATACCATCTCAGGGGGTGGGGGGTTGGGGGGGGAGAGTTAGGGTTTCAAGGTACAAATTGACTATGAAGACTTAAGAGACACTTCCCCATCATTTCCTGTGTCTTAGTTTTGGGGGGAAAATATTCCAATCTATTCTTTCAGAAAAATAAAATCTGGTAACAGCTAATACATGTTTCTCCTTTATTTATCTCTTTAAGAGAGTAATTAGCTCTAGAAACATTGACTATTCTCTTCAGCATATCATTTTCTAGTTTATATTTCTAGTGTAAACTTTGGATGTCAATCTTTTTTTCAAATTGCATTTCTCTTTTCTTCCACTTGAATCAGCCTGTCTTCTTTTAATTATTTTTCTTTTCCTTTTATTAGCTACTCCTTTCATATCAAAGCAAGTTTTATAAGCCACCATATTTTCTATTTGAAGAAACCTGATTGTTAGGTGCAGATACAGATTTGTATCAAAGCCCTGTTTATTTACCTTCTTATACATGGGTTTGGATAATTTCTCTCAGTCTTATTTTAATCCAAGAAGATGTATATTTCTTTTGTAAATATACATAGTTTTTATTAATGAGTAAACGAAAGTCCTATACATTAGGCCTATATTCCTTTCAGTTGCTCATTAATAAAAACTACTATGTTTCTCTCGGTGAAGCTGACATTTAGGTGAAGCAGAATATTATCAGTATTTATGTAATTAACCAAGTTAGGGCCAACTTGAGACCACAGAGTAGAGGGTGAGTTTTAAAATCCCAGGGACAATTCACATGAATCTTGCGGTTTATTTCCTGAACTTCTTTTTAGATTAAAACACAGAATGGAATTTAGAGCAGCTAGCCTTGCACTCCCTGCCAAATCTGGCACTAGTAATTGAAACTAGAACTCCCTCCTCACAATGCCCTATAGCTCATGTGGGAATTGGGTACATTCTAAAATCCTGGCCTGCACAATCCAGAGATTTGTCATTGCTTTTTATTTTAGACACAATGTTGGCTGCAGTAGGGGTAGAGTGGTTCCAGGGGATGCCACATTTTGTTCCCTCTCATAATAGTCCTTACTTCATTGGCCAGGAAACAAATATGGATGTTCTACTGATTATTAAGCATATCTATTACTGGTATACATACTGGGTAATTAATTTTTCTCAGCAATGTATATATCTGTATGGCTATATACATATATAGCTGAGTATATAACATATACTCAGTTATATGAGTAGATATATTGGATTCAGTTAGTGAATATTTGTTTTGAACTTCTGTGACAATTGTTATGAGAAAGTTTAACCTATAATTTTCCTTTCCTGTGATGTTTTTGTCAGTCTTCTGTATCACTCTTATGCTGATTTTATAAAGCATGTTGGAAAGTTTTTCCATTTTTTTTTACATTTCTTGAAAAAGTTTATGCGATATTTATGTTATTTATTTTTTTAATATTTGCAAAAGTTCAAAAAAGGCATCTAGGTCTGGAATTTTCTTTGTGAAAAAGTTTTTATTTAAGGTATACAATTTGGAATTCATATTTCTTCTTGTATAATTTGGGTAAATTTTGTTTTTTTTGGTCTCAGGAATTTATTCATTGAATTTATATTTTTAAAATTTGTTAGCATGATATTGTTTATGAAATATTTATTATATTCTAAATATCAAAAGGAGCTTAGAGATGTCCACATTCCTATTCCTGATACTAACTTGTGCCTTCTCTCTTTTTTAAATTTAGCCTCCCTAGAAATGACCAATTTTTTCATCTTTTGGAAAGGTAAATCTGGCTAGTTGCTTTTGCTATTACATATTTATTTGTTATTTAAATAAATACTTTTTATAGTTTGTTATATCTTTCTTTCCACGTTCTTTAAGTTAATTGGTTGATCTATTGCTGATTGATTAGTGGAATCTGACAATTTTGCCTTTTCATTGAACTACTTACTATTTACTTACAATTCAATTTCAAGTTACTCTTATAACTACTATTTCACTTTTTTGTCTCCTGGCATCACTTTTTTCTTGTATTTGTTTTCTTTCTTTCATTCTTCATCTTGGGTTAAGAATTGGTTTTCTTTTAATTATCCTGTGTCTTTCCCCTGTGATAGCTATTCTTAATACATTCTTTCAATTTTTGTTTTGATGGTTACCTTGGAGATAGCAATATATATCCCTGACTTACTACAGTGTGATGTCTATTGGTATTTTCATCATTTCCAAGACAATGCAAGGGCTTTAGATCACTTAGTTTTCCTTTTACTTCTCTCTTGTCTTTTTTGTTTTTTGTCAGATATATTGACACTCAGATTATTATTGTTTTACATAATTAATATTCAGATTTGCCTATTTTCCCCTTTTTTTAATGTTTGTCATTCGTCCCTGAATTTGTATGCGTCCATCACAGGTGATTTTTCCTCTACCTGAAGAGCTTAAAATAAGTTTCCTTGTTTTATTATTTTTATTTTTTGTAGAGATGTGGTCTCACTATGTTGCTCAGGCTGGTCTTGAACTCTGGACTTCTAGCAATCCTCCTGCTTTGGCCTCCTAAATTACTGGGATTATCGAAATTAGCCACTGCACCTAGCCTGTATTTTTTTTTCTTTCTTTCGTTGTTTTTTTGTTTTCTTTT
The DNA here is from genome assembly GCF_028885655.2 of Pongo abelii. NCBI lineage: Eukaryota > Metazoa > Chordata > Mammalia > Primates > Hominidae > Pongo > Pongo abelii. The sequence continues at coordinate 94,886,031 of NC_071991.2, forward strand.
TGCCTGAAAACATTTTTACTTTGCCTTCATTTTTTTCTTTAATCACAAAGGTATTTTTTAAAATAACACAGGGTATGAGATGGTTAACTGTTTTTGAACATATAAAAACATCTGCAATAAATTTTTACATGCATTTAAAAAAAAGTTACAAATGGCCTATTTTAAAGCTGATCTGCCCACACTGCAGGAACATTTTCTGGAACATTTCCATGAAACCCCAAATACTTTACTGCTAAATATAAAAGATAAATCCTATTGCTAAAATACTTGCTATTCCCCCACTGGAAGTAAACGATCATTCCATTCCCCTACTGAAGTCAAAAGAGAAGATTTATATGCAGGTATGAACAACAAAGTTGTTCTTCATATTATATATGGATATTTCATCATATTCCTTTGAAATAGCATTGTATAATATTAGAGATTCTAAAAAAATAGTTTTTACATAGTGTAATGATATTTGCTCAAAAAAGCTCAAATGAAAACTGCAACCTATTTCGTGACAGAGTTAATCAAAAATAAACTTAGCCTTCTTTTACTCTCTTCATACATACACAAAAAACATACTCACTGCTGAAGCTGAAGGTTTCTGACTCACTTTATATAGTTGAACTCCTGACTTAAATTCATCCTAATAGACTCTATCAACATGTGTTTCAGGCTGAGGACTTCCATCAAGGAAAACCTCGATTAAGAAGGCATTTCGCATTTTCCAAGTCTTATCTCAAAACAAAATAACCCAGAAGCATCTTCCTCTGGTGGGTTTTCCTGAATCTTCTATAACATCTTAAAATAGCACTTGTTATACCAGCAATTAAACATATACTTTAGGTTAAAAATGTTCCCCAGTCTAGTTTCTAGTGAAAAAATTTAACACAAAATTTTGTATATTCTGTTTAGTAATTGGTCCAAATAGCAGTGGGTGTAATGCCATATTTTTCTTTTAAAATTATACTTTAGGTAGGATCTTGTGATCAAACCATGGTGGATGGCATAGAATTTCCATCTTGATAACAGAGGCATGTAGAGTTTCATTTTGAAGATTCAAAGCTAGGCCCAGCACGGTGGCTCATGCCTGTAATCCTAGTACTTTGGGAGGCCGAGGCAGGCAGATCACTTGAGGTCAGGAGTTTGAGGCCAACGTGGCAAAACGCTGTCTCTACTAAAAATACAAAAAAAAAAAAGAGAAAAGCTGGGCGTGGTGATGGGCGCTTGTAGTCCCAGTTACTCTGTGGCTGAGGCAGGAGAATCAGTTGAACCCGGGGGGGACAGAGGTTGCAGTGAGCTGAGATCACACCACTGCTCTTCAGACTGGGCAACAGAACAAGACTCCATCTCAAAAACAAACAAACAAAAACCAAAGCTGACCATTACCTTAAGAATCCTCTGCTGCTTCAGCTGCCTGAGTGGTCCCAAGATACCACTTTGGTGATAGCAGGAGCTTCTATTCCTTTGAGAGTCCTGAGAAAATATTGAAGGAGCTCTGGCTTCCTGGTGGCAGCTGGCATGGCTTTATAAGCATAGGGGCATAAGAGTACCACATTTCTGAAACCCCCCCAAGTGTTCTTATCATCTCCCTGTTATGTTCCTTGAAAAACAAGGAGCTTTAGTCTGATAAAAATTTTTAATTAAGTGCTGATATGTAAGCTAAGAATAGCTCACTAGGACTGACCATTCTGTGCTGATCAGAAGAGTGTCAGTATCATTTAAGGAGGTCATATTTGAACAAAATTCATTTCCCATTGCAAATGCTGTATGTGGATCATTTTTTTCCGGTAATATACTACTAATATTCATATTAGATACAGCAACATTACAGAGATTTCTACCTGATTTCCTTAGGATGATGAGAGAAGCTGCTGGATGTAGATTGTTAAGTGTAACTATGTGATAAATCACCATTATACACAGCTGTTATGTACCTTTTACTACAAGAATTATAAACTGGATCAAAATGCTTATCAAATCTACAGATTTCAACATTTGTCAGCTTTACTTGGCAGTCTATGTATTCAAACTAGATGAATTCTCACAGAACACCACCATTCCTGCTGATAAAGCATCTATTAATATTTCAGTGCTACCTCAACATTGACTATAGCATAACTCCACAGACAGGTTGGCCAATTAAGATGTGTCTCCATCCTTGAAGCACTTGAGTTTTAGCCAAATTTTCAGCCCTGAATGCTTGTTACACATCAAAGAGCTGATCCCCAACAACATAAACAGTAGCTGTTTTTATCCATTAAAATCTGAAACACTTTGCTACCATATCCTACACGAAAGGCAGATAGGCCAAGGCTGCTGGATCCCTAATTCCTGTAACCAATAAACCATTCCCCGCCACCTCTCTCACCACACTGTGGGATACTTCTGACATAAGCTTTTAGTTGGTGTTCCTTGAGGGGACTGATGGGCTTCTCATTTGGAAAGTAGGTAATACTGAAAGCAGAGGTAGATGACATTTAGTCTTTTTCAATGGTCATGACACTGATGCACAGGGGTGGGCAATAAAGAGAGATTTCCAGCTAGAATCAGTAGAGGACGCAATGTTAAACTTGTCCTGGTGCTGGTACTAGTGATACTGGGATTGCCTGACCAATGTAGGCAGATGAAATAAAGATGAATGGTTGAATTGTACAGGGAGGCTTATTGTAGCAATACATGAACCTGACAAGATAATAATAGGTATTCAAGGACCATTCTGTTTGAATCTGAAATTCCTATCATTCCTGCTTGAAGAGGCAGTCTGTAGGTATTGATCCTCTAGACTTCTCCAGCCAGAGTAATTCCTCTATAGAAACTTAGCCAATAAGGACAGTATCTCCCTTCCTGTGGAAGCTGGTGGACAAGAGAGAATCTTCCAGGAAGTGATTTAAGGGATGTTTATGCAAAAGAGGACAGGGTGAGAATGTCTGCTTTCAATAAGCAACTGGATGGGGACTGCCTGTGCCTTCTTGTCTCAGGCCAGAACCCAACCCCAGGTGATCCCTTTGTGGGCAGTGCATTAGGGCAGAAGCACTGGGGAATAAACAGTGCTGTGAGGGCAAAGACAATCTCTCCCCACCAAGTCCAGCCTCTGCTGCCACCCACTTCACATAAGAAGAACCTCAGTGCTGGTGCCAAGAGCTCATAGCCACCCATAGCTCCCCTTCACACTTTGTATGATATCATCTAGATAATATCCAAGTCACTAGTTATTTTCTTTTAACATTTTAAAATGTCAATTTTGTTTTGTCTTTTATTGTTTCTATTGAAATGTCAGTAGTCAGCCTAATTATTGACCCATTGGAGATGGTGGCTACTTTTGAGACTTTTTACTTTGTCTTTGATTTTCAGGGTTTTATTAAGATGTAGCTGGGTATGGCTTTCTTACACTTACCCTGTTGGATATTTGCAGAATTTCTTGACTCTGTGGTTTGATAACCTAATTAAGTTTTTGAAATATTTTTTTGGCCAGAATCTTCAAATATTTCCTCTGCCCAACTATATCTCTCTTGTTTTTCTGGAATTCCAGTTAACTATATGTCAGAACTTTTTACCATGATCCAAATATCTTTTACACACCTGTATTTGTTTTCTATCTTTTTTCTCGCCTTTCTTCAGTTTTAACTATTTCTACCAACCTGTTTTCCAATTTAGTAACCCTCTTTTTGCAGTATCTATTTGACTGTAAGCCTCATCCACTGAGTGCTTTTTTGAAATTATTATGTTTTACCATTCTAGTATTTCTACTTGTTTCTTTTTTAAAACCTCAAGTTTTCAGATGAAATTCTCTAGTTTTTCTAAGAGTATATTTTCTTGAACAGATTTGTTCATCTAAAATTTATATTTGAAAACTGTAATACATAGTCAGTCTTCCAATGACTTTTATTTTCAGTTCTTTTTATTGTTTTTTGGTTAATTGATCCTCCAGATATGTCTGTATTTATATTGACTTAATGACTATTGTTTATAACATTATTTATTCTATGGGTGCTGCTATCTTATTTCAGGAAAGATTTGATTGGTCTCTGCATTCTGTTAAGAGTAGGAGCAGATTACCAACAAATGAGTTGAAGTTGTATTTCAGCACTTGGGATGACTGATCCTGTCTGCTTTTGCTCCTATGATGAGGTCCTTCAGAAGTCTTGGCTGAAGGTCTGGGTTGTGTTCTAGGTATCTTCTGTCTTACAATGCCCTAAGCTCCAGTTTTTGTCTCACTAGCACTATGTTGCTGCTAAAGTTCGCATTTTTTCTTTTCCTTTTCCTTTTCTTTCTTACCTTTGCTGCTTCAGTCTTGGCTTTCTAATCACTGACCATATGCAGCATAGGGATCAGGAAGTACATTCGGAAAAGTTGTAGAGAGTGTCATGCTCACGTCTTTACAGTTCTGGTTTCTCTGTGATGTCAGACCTTCATTTTCTGGCTACCTTGTACTGCTCATCTCTATTTTCTGCCTATCTTCAGCCTTCCAAAAGTATGAAGCCATTGATAAGCCTGTACTAGCACTTGTTACATATGTGTAATCCTTTGAGTTGAAAATTAATGAAAAATGTTGTGCTTACCTTAATTGTGGTTTTCTGTCTCTACAGCATAACTCCTCAAGTCCTATCTGCCATTGTAGCTTTTCTAATGTTTCCTAAGAGCTGATATATTTCTATTTCATTTAGTTTTTATAATTATTCTCAGAAGGAGGATTTGTCTCCTATAATTTAGTCCATCACAGCTGGAAGGGTAAGACAAAAACGTATTTATTCATATTGTATATTTTGGACACTTTCAGGATGTATAGTTAAGGTGAGATTGAGCAGGATGCTATTTTATTTGCTTATACACAAGACAAAGAAGGTGGGAAACTTACTAATTTTTAAACAAATAGTTATTGAGGCACTACTGTGATGTGAGCTCTCTTCTAAATGCTGACAACGTGGAGGTGAACAAACTAGGCAAATATCCCTGCTAACGTGGGACTTATAGTCTAGTGAAATAGGACAGTTACAGTAGAAATAGAAAAGAGAGTCAGATTTTTAGTAACTGTTTAAAGGAATTTTGTAAACTGATCATAAATTTATGGCACTAGGCTAAATACGTTACCTAGAAGAATAGTCAAGAAAAACTTTGGAACACCCAGCTATGCCCTTTCTTGAGTATCTACCACAGCAGTCACACAAACTCTGGAATCATGGTATTTGATTTCTAAGTTTTGCTTGCTGGTTTAAATATGGAATATACTGTTTGGATTTTGGTTCTGTAGTTTACTTGGCAGACTAGGTGTTTTCTGCTATTGAATTGGATCCATACTTAACTTCCCTTCAACTCTGCTTTCACTATTTGGACAAATTTTTGGTGATCTAGCTGTGTTCTCTAAGCATTGAAATTTAACTCTGCTGTCATCTCAAGAAATTTGTAACCACCCTGTGATGCTTTTGTGATACAGGTAATCTACAGTGTGGAGGATATATAGGGCAGCACTTCTTAAGTTGAGATCCATGAACCCTGTGTGTCTATTGCTTGTGCTTTATGTTGTTCTTAGTCTCATGAAGTATGAAAACAATAGCCATGTATATATGCATGTGTTAGTATATTTACTTTTTTGGGCAAAGGGGCTGTATTTTCTATAATGTAGGAATGAAAGTTGTTTCTGAGGGTAACCTAAAAGATTTTCATGATATCACCCTGCCCCAAATCTAAGCAATCACCAATCATTTTTAATTCTAAATCCTTAATAGCTCTCAGATCTGCCCACTTTTCTACATCTCTGGTGCCATCATCCGAGTCTAAACCACCATTATTGCACACCTAGTAACTGATAGACACATTCAGCTCCTTGATTCTTCTCATGAATAAACCATCAGGGTGATTTTTTAAGTAAAAAAAAAAATCATATTACTTGCTTCTCTTTTTGAAAGTTTTCGGTAGCTTTTCATGCCATTTCTAAAAATAGCTTTAGAACAATGTATATGTAAAATAAACTAAGTCTAAGTCCTTAGCATTGCCCAGCTGTCTAGCTAGTGAGACTGTAGAACTCTGGCTAAGAAAACATCCTCTGGAGCCCCTTCAAATCCTAGTTCTCCTGCTTACCAACTGTGCAATTTTAGGCAAGTTTTTAACTCTCTGTGCCAAGTTTCTTCTTCTATACAATGGAGAAAAAAATATATACACATTATGAGGTTATTGTGAAGATTAAATGAGTTTAAATGATAGTAAATTTGGAGCAGTGCCCAAAAAGCACAATAATTATCTTGATAGGTATTAAGTTTTGCATGATATAATCCTTACCTTTATCTCTGTATTTACTTGAACATATCATCCCACTTCCTCCACCTGTCAACCATTCTTTAACTCCAGCCTTACTGACTTTGGTATAGCTTCAGAATGACTTGAGGTCATTATTCCTTGTGGTCTTTGCACCTACTGTTTTAAAAGGTCTTCTCACCTACAGTTTCCCTTTTTACTTCCAGAATTTAGCTTTGCTTTCTCATTTTAGACGAGGTAGGTCTGCTTATGAATCACTCTCACCATGCCTCATTACAAGAATTTAATTATAATTATATTTCCAAAAAAATTTTTTTTTATTTGACTCTTTCCTAGATTGAATGTCCCATAGTGGAATCTTTGAATGAATTTTCTTCATGTCTGTCACCAATACCTACAGAAAATGTACAATATGTATCAGCTGCCCCACCATTTTTGTTGAATTATTATAGTGAAACAATAAAAAAAGATTCCAAACTCCCATAATGATAAAAAATATACTTATGTAGGAGGATGTGGAATGGTAGGAGAAAGCTGATAATTATGTATTTGGGAAAATTGAGCTTAAAGTTTGGTGGGACAACTGTGGATTACTTAGGAGAGAGGAGACATTTTTTAATGTAAAGACAATTCTAACAGTAAGTTCCAAAAATAGAAAACGGAATAGCTTGGATTAATACCAAGGCAAATCTAGCTAAAATAAACATTAAGCACAATTTTGTCAAGTATGAACTGTACCTAATATGGGTATTTTAACATGGTTAAAATAATTATTTTTTTTTCCTCCTGGGATGGGACATCTTTGGAGAATCCTTTGTTTAGTCAGTTTCTTCTGTGTTTCCCCTTGTACCTGCCAGCACCCCACATAGATAGTTTTAACCATATTAAGCCAATCTCTTTCCCCCAAAGAGTCTCAAAACCATAAGAAACCACAAATAAGCATGTATGTTTTTGAAGTTGAAGGTTTGCCAAAGGAAAACATTCAGGCCAAATCAAACTTGAAACTCTAATGCTTTCACACTTAAAACATTGCAGTTTCACGGTAATGTAGCATCCAGAAAAACCACACCATTAAAAAAAAAATTTCAACACTTCATGATGTTAAAGGATAAATAAATGAAACCTAACATTTTTATTAAAGTAGGAATCAAATAAAGGTACAATCTATCCTACTATTTTTTTTAAAATTTGGAACTTTTGAAAACATTTTAAGCCTAAGTAAAACTAAGATGTGAAACATCAGAATGTATGGTATAGAATGCCTCTTAAAATGGTAATGCTAAAGTTGAATGTATACAAGAAATATTATAAAGGCTCTTTGAAGACAACATGATTTCAAAGTTAAAAATAAACATTGGTTTTGTGAAAATGAAGTATATAACCCAATTAAACTTTCTGCTGTCTGTTTTTGCTTAATGGTAAACAAGGACTACACTTTTTTAAAAAAATTTATTTTATTGCAACCTTTTTAAGAACAGTTTTAGGTTCTAGTTAAATTGAGAGAAAAGTAGAGATTCCCCATATACTTTTTTCTGTCACACATGCACGTCCTGCCACAGAGTGGTACATTTGTTATAATTCATAAAGCCATATTGACACATCCTAATTCCCCAAAGTCCATAGTTTACAGTTTACACCAGAGTTCATAGTTGGTGTTATATATTCTGTGGGTTTAGACAAATGTAAAATGACATATATCCACCATTATATTATTATATAGAGTATTTTAACTACCCTCAAAATCCTTTGTGTTCTGCCTATTCATCCCTCTTTGTCCACTCAACCCCTGCAACCACTGCTCTTTTCACTGTCTGTAGAGTTTCTTTTTTTCCATGTCATATGTTGAAATAATACAGTATGTAATTTTCTTAGGTTGGCTTCTTTCACTTAGTAATAGGCATTTAAGTTCCCCTGCCTTTTCATGTCTTGGTAACTCATTTCTTTTTAGCACTAATTAATATTCCATTGTCTAGATGTACCACAGTTTATTTATCCATTCACTTACTAAAGGACATCTTGTTTGTTTCCAAGTTTTGCCTACTATTAACAAAACTGCTATAAATATCTATGTGCAGATTTTTGGGCAGATGTAAGTTTTCAACACCTTTGAGTAAATATCAAGGAGTATGATTGCTGAATCATATATGGTAAGAGGATGTTTAATTTTCTAAGAAACCACCAAACTGTCTTTCAAAGTGGTTGTACCATTTGGCATTCCCACCACCAATTAATTAGAGTTCCTCTTGTTCCACATACTAACCAGCATTTGGTGTTGCCAGTGCTCCAAGTTTTGGCTATTTTAATATATATGTAGTGAGACTACTGCAAAAAGATATTTATAGAGATTATATGCCTTCCTTCTTCTCCAGAAAATAAAGTGTGTGTGTGTGTGTGTGTATGCCAACATACTCTTTGGATTGTTGTATTTCTTTTGACAGTGTGTTTATCAGAAAAATATGTTATCACAGTCTATCTTTTTATGTTATTAAGTGCTTGTTTTGCCTCAGGTCATCAATTCTAGAAATTTATCTTACTAATTTTTATGTTAATTTATGTTTAATTACGTTATATAATTCAGTTTCACAAACCAATGTTTATTTTTACCTTTGAAATACGCCTTCAAAGAGCCTTTATAATATTCCTTGTACATATTCAACTTTAGTATCTTCATTTTAAAATAAATTTTATACCATACATTATGATGTTTCACATCTTAGTTCTACTTGGGCTAAAAACTTTTTAAAATTTTCTAATTACTTCACATGCATTCACTCATTTCTTTCTCAAAACAGTACTCAAATATATTAAGTACTATTATTGGATGGGTTTTGCAGATGACAAAACAAAAACAGACACTGAACAAATTATCAAAGGCTACCACAGCTTTCAAGTGGCAGAATTGAAATTTGAATGACGTACTTGAATCTAAGTGCTTGATCACCAATAGGTTGTCTAGATTTTCTTACCACGTTTCTCTCTCAACCTAAAAGAAATCTGGCTTGTATTATAGTGAAACCCTCCTTGCTAGAGTCACCAAGTCTTTAATTGCCAAATTTCTTTTATGTCTTACCAAGCCTATCTTGTTTTACTTGTTTGCCGTAATTAACATTATTATCCACTTCTTCCTTGTTGAAACTTTCTCTTGCTTAGTTTTCATGAAAATGTTTTACTTTTGCTTGCCTTCTTAGCATTCTGGCTGCTTGAATTTTTTTTTTTTTTCGTATATTCTACCTTCTTTAACCTCTTAATTTTATTTTTGTTTTGTTTTGTTTAAATTCAGTTCTCAGCCCTCAACTTATTACTTAAATGTTATCTAAAAACTGATTTCTATATGTAAATATTTTCTGGAAATTTGCACCTAGATAACCTCTAGGCAACTAAAGCTCAACGTGGCTAAACTTAATTTTGCATTTTTCCCTGTTGAAACTGGTTCTGACTCTTTAAAATTTTGTCCCACCACACAGCACCTTGATTACCCAGAAGATCATCTTTGATTTCTCTTCTCTTGTCCTTCACACTGAAGCACTCGCCATGGCCACCCCCTTCACATCATGCCCATTGCCACTTCCTTAGTAGAGGCCTCATGACTTCTTACTGGGATCATCGCTGGGGTCTGATAGTCTCCAACTTTTGCCTCACCACTCTCCTTCCCACAATACATAGAGTGATTATTATAAAACAGAAATACCATTTTATCACCCCTCAGCCTAAAAATCCTTGAATGCTCCTGTCTCATGGCAAAATTCCTACAGGCTAAAGCTTCTAATTTTGAGAAGTCAGTCTGATATTACCTTTCTTCACTCTTCCAGCATCATATTTTTTCTCTGTATATGTTACCTATGAATCTTTCACACAGAGACAATCCTCATTATTCACAGATTCCATATTTGAGAATTCACCTACACATTAAAATGTATTTGTAACCTCCAAATCAACATTTACAAAACTTTCACAGTCCTTTGCAGACATTCAGGCAGTTAATTGCAGACATTAAGAGTAGCAGAAAAATTGAATTGCCCAAGGTGCTTATTCCCAGTAGACACTGACTAAGGAGACACTCTACTTTCTTGTTTCAGTTGTTATACTATAAACAGTGTCATTTTTGTGGTCTATTTAATGCCACATTTTCACATTCTTGTGCTTGTTGTTGGTGATTTTGCTTTTAAAATGGTCCCCAAGCGTAGTGCTGCAATGCTGTCTACGTTCCTGACTGCAAGATGTTCTGTGATGTGCCATACACAGATGGCCATACACAGATGTTCCTGACTGCAAGATGGCTGTGATGTGCCATACACAGAAAATAGATGTGTCACATCGACTTCCTTCAGGCATGAGTTACATTGCGGTTGGCTAGAAGTTCAGTGTTAATGAATCAACACTGTATTTTGCATGAGGTGTCTTTAAACAGAATCACCTATAAAACAAGGCTATGTAATTTGAACTGAGTATATTAATAATGTTGCTGTTATTGTAATATAGAATAAATCAAATAAGAAATTATGTTTCTATTGTTAGGAATTAAGCTTTCAGCGTAAGAGAAAGGAAATATAAAATAAAGTGGCTTAAATGTAATTTGGAAATATCAGAGACATTTAATATTTTATATCTCTAAAATAAATATGCATTATCTAACTGGTTGAAAAGGCATAGAAACAATAACAGTGTAGGCTATAAGCAAAAGCAACTCATTAGCAATTAGTGCCTCTATCACCCAGATTTTGTTTTCTTTTCAACTTAATTTTAAGTTCCAGGATACATGTTCAGGATGTGTAGGCTTGTTACATAGGTAAATGTGTGCCGTGGTGGTTTGCTGCACCTATCAACCCATCACCTAGGTATCACACCCCGCAGGCATTAGCTATTTATCCTGATGCTCTCCCTCCCCAACTCCCCCAAGCCCCAACAGGCTCCAGTGTGTGTTGTTCCCTCCCTGTTTTCTCATTGTTCAGCTCCCACTTATAAATGAGAACATACAGTGTTTGGTTTTCTGTTCCTGCATTAGTTTGCTGAGGATAATGGCTTCCAGCTCCATCCACATCCCCTCAAAGGAGATGATCTCATTCCTTTGTATGGCTGCATAGTATTCCATTATCACCCAGATTTTCATCTCTAAATATAATTTCTCACTAAAGGAAAGAAGGACTCTTTGATGAAATGCTGGTTCCAGCTCTGGAGCAGGAAAAGGGTCAGATGTTTCTGGAACTTTTTCTGCCAGAAACAAAGGAAGCTATCAAATATTGCTGGAGTCTAGTTAACATCACAAGACTAAACTAACTAAACAAAATTAAAAATTATGTGAAAGTGTTCCTACTGGACTAAAATATAAGAGCTATAGCATGAAAAAATAATAGCTGCAATGTTAAAAATTATGAGTTTATTATGAAACACTCATACTGGTTATTTTTGCCATTGAGAATTTATAAGGACACAAAGTCTTTATTCTAAACCAGGCACTGGCAAATGTTTTCTGTGAAAGACCACATAATAAGAATTTAAGGCTTTGGGATTCACATCAGTCTCTTCTTCTACTTCTTCCTTCTGCCTTCTTCTTTCTTCTCTTTTTTCTTCCCTTTCCTCTTCCTCCACTTCTTTTGTAGGTCTACATACTGTTATCTGTTGCATAGTCTTTTCTTGTTTTTATTAATACCCTTTGAAAATTTTTTTTTAAATAAAAAGCAATTTCAGCTTGTAGGCAATACAAAAAGAGGCCTTGGGTCACTTATGGAGTACAGCTATCCAGTATATTTCTAGAATAAAAAGATAGTCATGAATATAACAAGTTTATCTGGATTTCTTGTAAAAACTGTATTTTAGGGTAACCAAATAGTTGATGACAAAAGTTTCTTTATAGAAGTCCAGCTAATGAGTTCAGAAATAGATAGAACTTTGATAAGTCATCATTTATAAACCCTAATGAATAATGAATCTAAGCATTAATCATTACACTGAAACCATGAATTAAACGTTAATGGCGATTTATATAAATGAATAGATTAGGCTGGGATCACTTTGACCTTTTGTTTTCCAAACTTTGCTGCACACATATTGGCATCACCTGAGTATCTTTAAAAAATTACTATGCCTGACCACCAACTCTGGACATTCAGATTTAATTGGTATATCTTGCACCTGGGTCTCAGGAATTTTCCCAGGCCCCATGATCAATCTTAACATCATTAAAAATGGAACAACCTTATGTTATGTGCCTCCTGATGAGATGTAACAAAAAATAGCATTGCCAAAACATGTAGCATTGGTTGCCCGCTCTGGGTTGCAAAAAAAAATAATAATAATAAAATAAAATAAAAAAAGCACCCAGGACAGTGTGGCATCTTTATATTCCAGCCTGCTTCATATTTTACTACTCCAAGTGAGCTTAAGTATCATAGAACTAAAACTACTGTTAAAAAACACAAGTTAAAAACATTTTCTTTTCTTTTAAGTGGGCACAAAATCTATACTTAAATAAAATTAAGTTTTTCTAATCTCATTAGTTGTTACTCACTTCTAAAATTTTCTTGTAATAAAAGTCTCATATTTAAATGGACACATCTGAATGACTTTTTTATATTGATAAAAGTTCTTATTTTCTTTTAAAATAAATGATCTTTCTTTTTATTTATTTATTTATTTTTTTTAGACAGAGTTTTGCTCTCATTGCCCAGGCTGGAGTGCAGTGGTGCAATCGTGGCTCACTGCAAACTCCGCCTCCTGGGTTCAAGCAATTCTCCTGCCTCAGCCTCCTGAGTAGCTGGGATTATAGGTGCCTACCACCACGCTTGGCTAATTTTTGTATTTTTTATTAGAGATGGGGTTTCATCATGTTGGCCAGGCTGGGCTTGAACTCCTGACCTCAGGTGATCCACCCACCTCAGCCTCCCAAAGTGCTGAGATTACAGGTGTGAGCCACTGCGCCCAGCCTAGAATAAATGATCTTTCTCTGCCTACATCTAATCTCTCCTAAGCCAGGTATTAATATTTTGGCTTCAACTATACTTAAATACCATTTGCATTAGAAAAAATTCACTTTGAACTTGTAGCAAAATTTATATATCTACCAAATGGTATGTATAAAAGGATCCCTATGAAAACTACATTTTATTATTATTTATAAAATTAGATATTAATTACATATTAAGAATTTATAGCACACCTTTAATTAATATTAATATGTTAATATTATTTTAATTATCTATTGTTACACTAATCACAAATTTGAAACAAGTTTCTTTTTTCTTTGTTGAATTATTTTTGTTTTCCAGTTCAGTTTATCTTGCTTCCTTTCATTTAGGTTTGTCCTTTTCTTTATCTGATGATCCTTGTGTACTTATTAATTTATATTTGAAAATGAAGGGCTGGGTTAATTATCTAGGTAGCTGCTATAATTTTCCTCTGCTTTGGTTTAGGTAAATTTCTCCAATAGGCATGTTGTGTAGAGGAGCACATTTGAGGGCTCTACATCAGTGCTTACTGTTGGTTAGGATTCAGTGTGTGTACATGTGCAGCAAGTTGGAAGGCTGTGGTCCCCACCATTAGCAATCCAAGAAGAGTTTTGTACTCATTGTATTTCACTCTTGGGTAAAGCTATCTTTGCTTTTATTTAGCTCTGAGTATGTTGGTCAAGACTCTGGAGCTACTTCAAGGTGAGTTTGCAAATGATTCCTAGTCTGCAACACCCATATTTGCATAACTCCCAGGGCAGAGGTTTCATTTTGCTTTCATAGCAGTTCTTGGTTTCTAGGCTGAGTGTAAAACCCACTGGACCTATCTGGTTGAGCTGTTCAAAATGAAGTTCCATTTAATGACTATGATTAGTAGTCAAAACCTTACTCAAGGATCTTAAGTTTATTGACTCTCAGCATGAAACTTCTAACAGGCCCTGTTGCTCTTAATTTCAGGACTGTAGTATTCTTTCTCCTATTTCTCTCATAATTCCATTTGTTTTAGATATTTCAAGAGTTCTCATAATCTCTGGACTGCCTTGTGTTTTCTTTTTCTACCAACATCTTTATAGTTCTTGTCTTTTATTTACATTTTTGAGTTATTTAAATTATCCTTTGACTGGGGAGGTGTGCTGAAATTATGCTGAATTTGACATTGGGATTGAAAGTTCTAATTAAAAATGTAGAATTGAAAAGTTCACTTCCACTATAGCCTCTATGTTTCTTTACCTTTTTTATTTTTAGCTCTGAAGGGAATCAGAATATGTTACCCCAAAATATGCCATTTTGGTATATTTATTATTTTGAGCTGAAGGCAATTGAGAAAAGATAGATGCAGGAAAGGGTTTCTTACTTCTCCCTTTTTACCAAAAAGTAGGGCATGAATTTCTGAAAAAGAATTCCTTGTACCAAGGAGAGAATATTTGTTTTATTACTGGAGTTGGGGAGTTGGTGCCAAGATGAATCTGTACAAACAGAGCTACTAAAATAACCTTTATCTTCAATTAGTTTTCCTTATATATTTCCCAGTCACTTTTCCCCCAATTTACTGCTCCTAGCCTAAATCTCTCTCTCTTTTAATTTGTTTTCTCATGTCTCCACAACTTATCACTCTTTGTTAAAATGGTATATAAGCTGTCTCAGGCATCTCTACTTTTGGGATCTTCATTTTTTATATATACAGCCCTTCATATGCAAGTAAAGACATTACATAAATGTGTACACTTCTTTCCTGTTATTTTGTTTTTTGTCAGTTTATTTCTCTTGCCCAGCCATAGAGCCTAAGAGGGTAAAGGAAAACTCTTTCCTACAGTCATACTTTGTCATACTTTTCACTGGTTTCTTTAAGCTCCCAAATCAAATCTATTCTCTTTAATCTCCTCTCCTGTTTTCCTTTAAAAAATTGAGATGCACAGTCACATATGACTCAGATTCAATCCCATCCCACAGCCCAAGTTATCTATGTTACTCTACTGTAATATTTTCTTTTCTTCTCAGAATTTGAGGGGCCTTCCCCATGGAGGCCAGTTTCTGTGTTCAATTCTTAAATCCTATTCTAAATAACTTCTTTTCATTCTTAAATTCTAAGTAATTCTAATTCTCTCTCTTCCCCTCCTCTACAGGGAAGGTGTAGGGGATTCCTCTTTCTCTCTGCCTGCCTCCCTGTTTAGAAGAGTTCTTTTGAGAGAGGCCCAGTAGTCATTCTTCAAGGTTCTTCACCTCTTACCAATTTTTTAACCAACTGTTAACTGTTTTCAAGCCCAGTCACTCTATCCTGGTAAAGGAACATGAGCCAATAACTTTCATGATGTAAAATCAATGGCTGAACTCTATATTTTAGTTTTCTGGAACCCTTTCTCTTGGTTGCTTTATATATATATATATATATATATATATATATATATATATGTATATGTATATGTATATTTTTTCCCATTCTCCATTGCAGTGTTGTCATTCTAGAACTCCCTTTCAAAAACTAGCTTTTTAAGAAAAAGTTTTCTTTTTTCTTAGACCATCTTAATTCTAATCTAAATTTTAATTAACAATCCTGTGCTTATTTTTATGCCAGATATTTATTTATTGACCTTATCTCTATTTTGACCTTTCGAAAAAATATATAAAATTACCCAGTGCATATCATTTGGATGTCTCACATGTAACCCACGCTCAAATCATTATTCACTGTTCTCTCCTTTAAATCACAAGTCTTAGTATTCTTCCTGTATTTTCCATCTCATTTAGTCATACCTCCATCTATATAACACCTAAGAGAGGGATTGGGGAACTAACCAGGCTACCCCTCGCTCTTACTAGTTACATCTAATTAAGTATCAAGTCTTACACTTTTCATCACTTGCATATGATGAAAAAAAAAAGGTCCCATTTTGTTCCATTTGTACATATATTGCTTTATCTTGGATTCTTATTACCTATCCCTGAGTAACTGCAGAGTCCCATGTGATTCATGCATCAGTTTGTACCTCTCAAAATTTTGCAATACACACAAATGAGTGAGTCTAAAACATAAGTCTGATTGTATCATCCATTAACAAAAATCACTTAAGATCATCACGATCTGCTATTTCAGCTGCATCATCTGTTATTCCCTTCCTCTTCCTTCATAATTGGACTGTCTCTCTCTCTCTCCCTCTCTCTCTCTCTCTCTCACACACACACACACGCACACACACACATATTAGCGCACGCACTATGCTATTTCATACTTCTCTGCTTTTGTTCATGCTGTTTTCTTTCCCTGGAAGGGACTTCATTTCTAATTCAATGAGTCAGTATAATACATTTAGACTCAGCTGTTGTATTACTTCCTCAAGGAAGAGTTTTCTAATTTTTTAAAAACTTAATGAACTACATTTCTTCAATGCAAATCTCTCTCACCTAAATTACCATAGTAAATTTAAATTACTTTTGCTTCCTCATTTTCCTATGACACTGTAAGTTTTCTTCTGGCAGGCGTGGTAACCTATTTAGCTTTCTTTCCTAGTACCGAGGAATGCCTGGTTCAGAAGTGAAGTCAGTAAGAGTTCCCTGATGTGGGTTTACATTTTGAACTGAAAAACCGTATATATAATATATTGCCTCAGGAAAGATGCATAATTAAAAAGTTTTCAGGCTTAGATTTTCTTCTTAAAAAAGTCTGATAAATGTAATAAACTTTATACTTATTAAGTTTTTTGATTACAGATATTTTAATGGTAGCATATAATTTGTCTTGTGGGTAATGATATGGTAATCAAATAAAATTAGAGCCTGCCAAACATTATTTATCAATCTATATATTTAATTCATCTACTTACCAAAGATAAGATTAATGAATGTTTTCACATTTAAGCATTTGCAATAGAGAGAAAATTTAACATATCCACTATTAATCCTTTTGCTAGAAATCAATTGGTTTGAGGCTTAACATTTCACACAGATATTATCTCAGAAGGTGTAGTTAATTTTTCTCTTACTTTATGTTCTG
This sequence comes from Pongo abelii, assembly GCF_028885655.2. NCBI lineage: Eukaryota > Metazoa > Chordata > Mammalia > Primates > Hominidae > Pongo > Pongo abelii. Next base: position 94,903,197 of record NC_071991.2, read on the forward strand.
AAAAATACAGTACAAAATCTGGGGTTTTCTTTCCTTTCTTCTTTCTGTTTTTCTATTTTTTGTTTTTAAATCAAAGATTTGGGTATTTCATAAATGGCTGTTTCAACAAAGGTAGTTTTTAAATCTGGAAACTGTGACATTCCCCACAAAGCCCAAATACTATAATTTTCCAATTGAAACATTATCTCTTGAAACACATGAAGACATAAATCTCTCTCTTTATTTGCACTGTTCTATTTGCAGATTTCTACATAATCTGCACTATGTTTTCCCAGGATGACCCCGTGACCTGATAGACATCAGAGAGCTTTAGACCATCGCCTCGCTAGATTGACATGTATATTAGGAGAAGAGACACTCGTTAGTCTATAACTCTACAGTATATCCATTTCCATTTATCTTGTGCGTCACTATATTTTATTGATGCTTCCTGATCTGTTCAAATAAGTTATGCTCTCGTGCCAAAAATGATTATGCTGTCTCTGTTTTTATTGGTTTACCATTTTCCCTAGGGAACTGACTAAGAGGCATACTTTTGAGATTGCTGTTAAGTGAAAGTTAATACTGGATCATGAGAGAAAATGTTCAAAGTATAAAAAATTTTTTAAAAAGTGAAAAAGAAAAGCCTTTCTATTTTTATTTTCTACCTCTAGATATTTAATCTGACCAAGTTGCTACAAACTAAAAAGGAAATATGTTATATGACCCTTATAAGTTTGTCCAAATCAGCAGACCCAAGTGAAAAGTCACATATATCCAGAGAGAATTAGATCATCTGAAGGATAAATTTACTGAAATGTGATTATATGAAAGAGGACAAGAATTTGGCTAAGGAAATATCTTCTAGAATACTAGTTCTCATATATTTTAGTCTATGGATCATTTTGGGGGCACCAAGGATCCTCAGTGTTGACTGACATTGAATTTTTTTTCAGGTGGCGTGTCAGCCTGGTTACTACTTTTCTAAGTTTATAATTCCAGTGATGGCAGAATAATAACTGTGTCATGATTAGGGATTTGCCATCTTTAAAACACTTCTTGTGACCATGATGCGTTTATGATAAACTAGAAGGCCACCAGCCTTAGCAATAGGCAGACTTTTATTTGCTCTCTGGCTGGATCATTAATAGTTATGTGACAGACTCTCTGCTATTTAACTGCAGCAGGAAAAATTCCCACCTATTTCATAATGTTATTGACAATATTAATATAAATATGGACAGTTCCTAGTTTATGGTAGGAAATAAATATGTGTTCTTCATGCACAATCCATCTTTTCTTTTTCTTCAAGACTTTGGCTCATTTTGCTTGACATCTTTGGACTAGGACCTAAAAGAATTGCAGGGTATATTTCCATATGTTCCAATGGTAGTCTTTGATTGTATTGAAATAATATCTCCCCTGCTGGTAATCATCTCAAGTGAGATCCATTTGTCCAACCACTCTGAAATTGGATTTAAAAAAAATTGGTTTATTACTCTATTATTAAGATAACAGAATGTTTAAAGGGTAGCCAAATAATTACCTCATTAAAAATCATGAGAACTTTAGCAATACTTTTAAATCTCTACCTCTGATTAAATATAGAAAAGAGGAATAATGAAGAAGAAATCCAGTTTCTAGTCTTAGAGGTAAAGGCCCTATTCATTTTCGAAAATGGTAATCAAAAATTTTTAAGTATAATCTAAAAGTAAGTGATATTTTAATGGGAAAAAGCTAGAAAATTCTATTCTGTGACATAAAATCATAATTTCCACATTAAATCTTTTTATATTTTACCACACTTTATTGAAATAAAATATACAGATATAAATATATACACATTGTAAGTGTATAAAGCAACAAATTATTACTAAATGAACATATATGTTCATTTATATTTAATGTATTAGAAATTAAATAGAAACTATTTAAAAATGTTTATTTAATATAATAATGAAATCATATGTTAACATAAATATTTCATAAATATTTTATGGAAAATAACAATATTTTCCAAAACAAAAATAGCCGAATGGCATTGTTTACATTTTTGCAAATCTCTTTAATATCTATAGTAACAGAAGAAATTTGAAATTTTTACATCAGCTCCTTAATTCAATCTGTTGCTACATTTGTTTGGTTGAATACTTTAAGAAAGTTCAATCTTATGTAGTTGGAAGGAAAGATTGTTTTAATGTCATTTTCAGATAATTGTGGATATTTTTCTGTGATACTGCAGAAAAGCTTTGACTCTATAGAGAAACAACGGTCACTTGACCACCGCTCTTTTTTTTAACTGACTAGGAAAAGTCTCTAGTAATGTTCAAATAAGAAGCAATGATATCAGATAGCACTGTCTCCTTCCTAAATTTAAAGAATAAGTTTCCACTATTTCACCATTAATCTTACATTTTCTACAGATCATTTGTAGGAAGTTCCTTTATATTTCTAGTTTACAAAGACTTTTATGTCATGAAAAAGATATTACCAGATTATTTTTGAATACCTAAAATATGAGTTTTCTGTTGTGTTCTTTTAATACAGTGAATTATATTGAAGGATCTTTAAATATTAAATAAACCTTATATTCCTGGGATAAACTCAGCTTAGTTGTAGTTTTATACCTCCTCTCAGCCCCCACACACAATCAGTGAATTGCTAATATTTCACTTATAATTTTAAAAAGTTATATTCACGAGAGGAATGGCTTGGAACTTGTGTTGTCCTTGTCAGGTTTTGGTATTAAAGCTACATTTTTAAACTGAGTTGGAAAACATTACTTTCACTTCTGTGTCAGTATGTGTAAATTGCAGTTTTCTTTGCCGAGGAGTGAGGGGAGGATTAATTGCCTATTCAATTTCTGTAATGATTAAAGACTATACATTTATCTATATTTTTATTCGTTAAAATATATTTATATAACAAAAAAATTTTTAAGTTCAAACTACTTTACATACCCAACTTTACATCACTTCAAGCTGTTTCCTAGTGTGAGATCAGTTTGTCCAATCACTCTGAAATTGGATCTGAAAAAAAATTGGTTTATTGCTCTACTTTATTATTAGATAACAGAATGGTGAAAGGACAGCCGACTTTAGCAATACTTTAAAATCTCTAACTTGATTAAAAATGGAAAAGAGGAGTGATGAAGAAGAAATAAAGTTTCTAATCTTTATTTAGATTAGAATAATCTAATCCTCCTTCAGGTCTGAATACTGAAATTTTCTTATTTCTATCCATTTAGGCTAATTTCACCTGTTTATGAACTTCATATAAGTGAAATCATATAGTACATATTCTTTTGTATTTACCTTCTCTGTCTCAATATAATGTTTTTGAGATGCATCCTCAGTGTTGCTTAAATGAATAGTTTGTTCCTTGTTAATCACTTAATATTATTCCATTAAATGAATATATCACAATTTATCTATTTTCTATTAATTGACATTTGAGTTGTTTCCATTTTATATATAATATAAATAAGACGGCTATGGCTGTCTTGCACAAGTCTTTGTGTGAACATATATTTTTATTGGGTGAATACCCAGAAATGAATTATTTAGTCATGTGTCTATTTAATGTATAGGAAACTGCCAGTTTTCCAAAGGTGGTGTAGCATTTACACTTCAACTCTAGCTGCTCCACATCCTCTCCACATTTGGCAATATCAGTCTTTTTGTTTAGCCTTTTATTGTGTGTAAAATGAAATCTCATTGTAATTTTAATAGAAATTACATTGAAATTAATAGAAATTGCATTGACCTGATGCTTATAATGTTAGCACATTTTCATGAGCTTTTGGCCAACCAAAAATATTTTTTTATGAAGTGTCTATTCAAGTCTTTTAACCATTTTTAGTTGTGTTGCTTGTTTTTTCTATCACTGACTATTAGGAGTATTTTTAGGGTATTCATAAAAGTCTTTTTTAAGGTATAAGTATTACAAACATTTTCTATTGATCTATATAGCTTGTCTGTTGATCTAATGATAGCTTTTGATTAACAGAAATTCATAATTTTTGTTAAGGTCATCTTTTATATATTTTTCTATTTTATGGTTGAGGTTTTTGTTTTCTGCAAAAAGATTGCCCACATAAAAATTATAAAATTATTAACAATTTTTTAGCATGAGCTTCATGGATATAGATTTTGAGTTTAAAAATATTTTTCAGCATTTTGAAAATATAGCAATTCCCCTTTCCTGTGATGTCCTTTGTTATTGAGAAGTCACTGATTTGACTTTTTTGCTGTTGACTTTTTTCCTTTGGTGCTAATATGTATTTTTTTCTGATTGTCATAAAAGTTTCTCTTTATGTTTAGTTTTAAGCTAATGCAAATTTTGCCACTAGATGTGGTTTCCTTCGTATTTATCTTAGGTATATGTAGTGCTTCTGGAATTTGTAATTTGTTATCTTTTGTTAGTTTTGGAAAATTCTTGGCCGTCATCTCTTCACATATTGTTTTTTCTCAATTTTATACTTTCCATCTCTAAACTCAATTACATGTATGCTAGACTTTTAAAAACTCTTCTATATGTTTGCTTAATACCTTTTTGTGTAACTTCCACACTTTGCATCCTTTGTAGCTTTATTTAGTAGGATATATTCTCATCTCTCAGTTTACTAAGTCTCTCTTCAACTTTGTTGACATATTAATTTCTTAGTTTCAATTATAGTATTATATTTGTTTGTTTGTTTTTAAGAGACCATGTCTTGCTCTGTCATCCAGGCTGGACTGCAGTGGTGCCATTATAGCTCATTGCAGCTTCAAACTCCTGAGCTCAAGCTGTCCTTCCAGTTTTTGTATTTTTAATTTTCAGTTTTGTAATCTTTTTATGTTTTCTATTCTGCAATAACATTTTCTTATTTGGCAAAATTTATCAAATATGGCCTTTGGTCCTTCCAAAACCTGGTAAATTTCTATAATGCAGTGCTGTGACTCCTGTGATTTAGTACATCTGAGTCTCATCTGAAAATCTGTTGGATTTATTAGTATCCTCTTCTTTAACAAAATCCTTTGATTCTACTAAAACATTTGCCTACTTAGTTTCTCACCTCCAGCTTTCAGAATAAAAAATGGCTTTATGTATTTATTTACTTTTCAGGATAGAGTCTTGCTCTGCTGCCTAGGCTAGAATGTGGTGGCATGATCATAGCTAACTGCAAGCTTGAACTCCTGTGCTCAAGCCATCCTCTCCTTTAAGCCTCCCAAGTAGCTGGGACTACAAATGTGTGCCACCACACCTATATATAAGTTATAATATAATATATATATGTTATATTATTATAATATATATGTTATAATACATATATATATTATTTATATATATTTTGTAGATAAGTGGTCTTGCTATGTTGCCCAGGCTAGTCTTGAACTCCTGACCCCAAATGATCTTCCTGCCTGTGCCTCCCAAAGTGCTGGGATTACAGGTGTGAGGTACCAGAGCTGGTCTAGATATAATCTTAAGGGCAGAGAAAAATACTGGTCCGTTTGTGTTTCTTTTCTCTTCTTCTGTATTCGGCCCTGAAAATTCTAGCTGTCTGATGCTTTCAGAAAGCTGTCTTAATTAAAAGATTAATATGAAACAGCTTACATACTTTTGTCCAAAATTTCTTGTATAAATTTCTAATTTTTAAAAAGTGGATATAATATAAAAAACTGGAATAGTTAAATAAGTCAGAAAGAGAAGACTATACTTTTATTAATTGGAAAGACTAATAAAAAGAAAGGGCAATATATTTGGTATTGTTTTGGATTTTTAAAGTTAATTTGCTTTCAGATAAATTTGCAAATGTGTATAACATTATTCCAGATATTCACATTTTGATCAGCTCACTCCTGTAGACTGTTGCATATTCAAACCAAATATAAACTAAAGAAATATTTATGTTAAGTTGGATATTTGTATAAAAATCTAGATCAGTTTTCCAACAATAAATATGTGAAGCATGTATTTTAAGAATATGTACATGGAGTTATTTCTATACTAAAAACAAGAAGTCACTATTATTTGCTTATTGTTTATATGTATTATTTATATATTATGGTTGTTTTAGAACATAGTGCCATAATTTTTGACACTTATCCCATTGAGAAGTGGATTCTAGTCTTTTCTTTTGAATCTGCTCAAGCTTGTGACTATTTCATATGCAAGAATGTGGCAAGTTACCTTATGTGGCTTTCCAAATTAGGTAATGAAATGCTATGTGGGTTTTACCTTTTGTTGGAACTCTTGCTTTTTAAAGAACTGAGTCATCATATACGTCTGAATACCCCAAAATTCCCATGCTGTGAGAAAGCCAGGCCAAATGGAGAAACCTTGTATAGCAGTTCCGCTCAACAATTCCGGATGAGTCTAGGCTTTGAGTCTTCCCAGCCCAGGTAGAAGATACATGAACAAAAAAGGGTCCAGATCATTTCAATCCAGCCATTTAAATTACTCCCAGATAGTCCGGTTTTTCCTGCTGAGATTGCAAATATTATGAAGCAGAGGCAAGCTCTCTCTACCATGCTCTCTTTAAAATCTTTTTTATTTTATTATTTTTATAATTATACTTTAAGTTTTAGGGTACATGTGCACAATGTGCAGGTTTGTTACATATGTATACCTGTGCCATGTTGGTGTGCTGCACTCATTAACCCATCATTTAGCATTAGGTGTATCTCCAAATGCTATCCCTCGCCCCTCCCCCCACCCCACAAATGTCCCCAGAGTGTGATGTTCCGCTTCCTGTGTCCATGTGTTCTCATTGTTCAATTCCCACCTATGAGTGAGAACATGCGGTGTTTGGTTTTTTGTCCTTGTGATAGTTTGCTGAGAATGATGGTTTCCAGTTTCATCCATGTCCCTACAAAGGACATGAACTCATCATTTTTTATGGCTGCATAGTATTCCATGGCATATGTGTGCCACATTTTCTTAATCCAGTCTATCATTGTTGGACATTTGGGTTGGTTCCAAGTCTTTGCTATGGTGAATAGTGCCACAATAAACATATGTGTGCATGTGTCTTTATAGCAGCATGATTTATAGTCCTTTGGGTATATACCCAGTAATGGGATGGCTGGGTCAAATGGTATTTCTAGTTCTAGATCCCTGAGGAATCGCCACACTGACTTCCACAATGGTTGAACTAGTTTACAGTCCCACCAACAGTGTAAAAGTGTTCCTGTTTCTCCACATCCTCTCCAGCACCTGTTTTGACACAGAACCATGAGCAAGAGAAGATTGCTTGTTTTTTTGTTTGTTTGTTTTGTTTGTTTTTGTCATTAAGGTTTGGGGGTTTGCTATACAAAAACAGAAAACAGGAAGATAATTGGGAATAGGACAAAAATCTTAGGAGAGTTTCATTAAAAAACCTATATCATGCTAGTTTGGGGACCAATTACTTAGAAGTCTGCTGGTCCTTGAGGAGCCTATCCATAAAGGCTTAAATGGAAGTGAGGAAAATGTTGCTGGAAGCTTGAGGAAAGGGGACTTTGGTCATGCAGTAGAAGAAAATTTCACATCACTGCATCTGTAGTAACATTAAAAAAAATGAAATGTACCTAATGGAGTCACTATTATGGGCAAGAATTCCAGACATGATGTTAAAAGGTAGCACCTGACTTCTAGCTTCTTATAATAAAATTTTAGATTAGAGAGATAAACTAAAGAACAAACCATTCGTTTTCAAGTAGAATTTAGAGAAAACACACAGGGAAACCAGAACTGTCTTTCCAGCCAGCAGAGGAATCTCAAAGAAAGACATCAAGACCAAGATCAGATCCGGAATGTTGTCAAGACAACATGGCTTTGGGATAAAAATGAAGCCAATGTTTGGGAGAAAAACTCTGTGTTAAGATCCCAAAATGAGTTAAAATATTTTTCTTATGTATGCTTCAGGAAGACATAAGACCTCCCAAGGATTTTAAGGATAATAAGTCTTAGAGATACTATTAAATAGGATTTCTAGGAACCTTAAGGGTTTCGTCATACAGCAGTCCCACACAGTAATGGGACTTAAGACAGATAGCAAAAGGCATAAGTGAAAGATATTTATAGATATGGCTTTTGCCTAATGAATTGAATTATACTGATGCATAAAACACTGACAGAGTTTTTAGTAGAATCCAGCCTAGATTGAAAGGGATGTGAACAATATTAAATAAAAAGAGGGCTTTATAGCCTCAAATGTCTATGGGCAGTAAACTAAAATGTGAACATGATACAAATGGCAAGGTGGAGCCACATGCTGCAGATAATCATTTTCAGGGAGCAGGCCTCGGTCCTAATCAAATAATGGCAGGTAGGGCTGGCTGGTTTACAGAATTGTTATGAACTAGAAGCAACTTTTATGTACCTTCTTTTTCACTCTAGGAAAAAAAAAAAAAATGTCTGTTGAAGTAATCCCACCATTGAATGTCAGATGTGGTAGTGGTAGGAGACAGATTGATCTAGATGAACTGTAATAATAAAAAAATTGCATCTGAGGAGCCTCAACTGTATCTGGTTCTATTTAAATAATGAAATTATGTATCATGCACTTGATCTTACAAGTCATTTGAGGGTCTTGGAAGAGAGTAAGTTCATTTTGCCTGTGTGTTATGTGCATAAACAATTTATAGTCAGAAGGCATACAAGTGTAGTTTTCAAAAACGGTGGCAAATTCTTTGACATTTCTCCCATCAAGAAATCAGGTCTAGGTCTCTTTCACTTGAATCTGAGTGCTCTATGACAATGTAACTGATAGAGTATACCAGAAGTAATATTGCGTGACTTGTGTGTCCATTATAAAAGATCAGGCACCTTGTTTCCTAGATAACTTGGTCTTGGATTTCTAAGTCATAATGTAAGAAGTCTGAAGACTCATGTCTGAAAAGCCCAAGCCACATTGAGAGGTCACCTGTAGGCACTTTGGTTGATAATCCCAGCTAAACCATTCTTAGTTTCATCTCAGTGCTAGAACCTGGGTAAAGAAACCTCCAGATAGTTTTAGCTATAAGCCAATACTTTTGCAGAACCAAGTAATTTCCACTGTGGCCTGTATGAATTTCTGATTTGCAAAATCCATGAGCAAAATAAAATGATAGTTCTTTTTCACCACTAAGTTTGGAATGGCTCAGAACATACCACTAGGTTGGAAATGGTTTATAGTCAGAATAGAATAAACTCTTAATGTTTATAGCTATATAGAACTATAAATCCCAAGCATATTTACAAGTAGAACAAAATTAAATTCAAATGAAAACTAGTTTAATATATCATTTTTCTGCAAAATAAGTTAATTAATTAATGGCCAAAACATGAGTTCCACATACTAGATGATAAATTATACCAACAATATTATTTTTCTTTAATTACTATGCAATTGTTATTCCTGAAACACAATGTCAAGTTATTTTACTTCAATTCATTTAGACATATTGGTTACATTTTATGTCTTCCTCTCCTTTTCTCATTAAAAAACATATCAACATATTTTCATTTTCATGATACCAAATTAAAGCTTTTTAAACTGTAAATTATGACTGAAAAAAGTTTTTTATTTTACACTTAGAGAAACAATTAAACATGACTTTAATAACATACATGGGATGGTGGTTTTCCAGCATATTAACAAATTCAATATTGTAATTTTCATTGCTAACAGAGTACTAACAAGATTGTAAACATGCAAGCATAAGCATTGAAATTGTATTTTTGTTGCTTATAATTGCTCTTTCAAAAGACCCAGCATATGCATGAACATGGTGACAGATTCAGTTGATAAACAATAGTCTGCATATGTACTTTAGTATCTAATTACACCACATGAATCTAAAAACAAATATAGTAATCTATATTTTTGACATGTCTAGATAGTACAAAACATAAAATAACTAAAATTGTTGTACAATGTATTACTTTTATTAAGATTAGCCAGCCTTTTATTAAATGTTTACTATCTGCCTAACTCTGTAGTAAGAACTTTGCATAAATTCATATTTGGTTCACCCGATACTTTGGGGTAGACAGTTTTATTATATCCATTTTACAGAAAAAGAAACTAAAGCTTAGGGAAATCACGTAACTTGCCAAATACAAAGAATTGGTATGCAAATACTAGAGCAGATTTGGAAGCAGTAGGGTCATCTAGGCTTTCTGATTTTTAAATCAAATCTCCTTAGCAATTTGCAGATTAAATTTTCATTTCTAACCATTTGCTTTCATGTTCAGTATAAATTATTTGCATATACAGAGAATACTACCTACATTACTTCTAATTAATCTGTAGGTGTAATGTCAAGATTTTATGGTTTTCATCATAAAGCATTTTAATTGTGTATCATTGTCTGGTACTCTATTTGTCTTAAAATTCTAGTAATTTTCACATCAACAGCTGATACAGATTTATGAGTGAATAATTCTCATTAATGTAGAAACAAAACAAGACTAGAGTGTCATGTACATTAACTTGAGAATGTATTTTTGAAATGTTTGTCATTTTTGTTTCTTGAAGTAAGTGATAGGATAGTTAGGAGTGGAGAATAAAATATAGTTAAATGAAGGCTCAAAAAGACTAGGCAAAATCTGTATTTCAAGAATATAAGCTCCCGTGGCTTCCCTTTCAAGACAAGGGATACAAAGGAGCATAATTACAATGAACATCCCAAGGTCACTGCTAGAAGCCTTACTGCCTTATTAATTTATCCTGTTTTCACCAAAGTTCAATTTACACAAATATAGATATAAATCAGTGACTAAGATTAGCCATAAAGAGTCTGCTGTTACCAAGTTTCTACTCTTCGATTATCCTCTTGAGTCTTTGTTCAGACCTCATTTATTTTAGGGACTACTTTATATTTTTTAGTTCATGGCTCCTCATACATTAAATTTTAAGTAATTATTTGTGATAAGAATAATGGGAACTTTAGTTTTCCACAGATTTCAATAAATTGTGCTAAACATGTATTAATAAATTTCAAAGACAAGTATTCTGATTTTACAGAACCATGTTTTTCATAGGCTAGATTGAGTTGTTATAGGAAGTCTTAACATCCTTATGATTACTCAGTTTTACTGAATTAAGATCTTCTGATTTGATTGCTCAGTATTAGTCACTAAGTACCAGATGTAGAGCCTAGTAATTCCCATAAGTCAATGACATCATTTATGAAAGGAAATTATTGTTTACTAGATTCATCGTCTTATACTTTTTGTACCATATATTTTAAAAATAGCTTTCTAAATTTAGGAAAATTATGTCACAAATCTACTCTTATTTGAAATTCCTAAGTTCTTTTCACTTTCACAGAGCACAAAACATTGATTTTCATTGTCTATGCAGCAGATAATCATTAAAGTAGCATTTATCTATACTCTGCATTCTGTAACTATAAAGTAATAGAAAGTATTGATTGGATTCTCTTGAATTTCTGATTTTTAAAATGGCACACATAAATTTATGAAAGTAACTGAAAGCTATATACATAGGTTCAAAAAGTTTAACATTCATCCCTTCTTAAGTGCATGTGAAATAGTAAAAGCAAACATTTTAAGAAAAATGTAATTCACAAGACAGTAACTTGATATTTATGAATCTCACTGGCCTGGCAATTTTTCAAGATATTTTCAAATACATTAGCTACATTTAAAGACTTTAAACCAGTGGACAAAAAAATAAATTTTCACATTAAGACAAGAATGGCAATAAGAGTGATTACTTGGGAAAATTCATGTTATTCATCTGAAAACTGATTTATAAGCCATACCAAATAAGTTAATTCTGTGGGCTAATTCTTGAACATTAATTCTTCTGATACTTGGAAAAATAATTGTAAATATTTAATTTTTAATATAATTTTAGAAATTTGATTTTATTTCGAAATAATAGTTAAAAACAATAAAAATTTTATGGTGATTATTTCCATATTCTGTTTACACTTTTCTCATATTAAGTTGACAAACTAAATGTCAAGCTGTGTATGCAGGAGAAAGTGTCTTTCTTTACATGTTAGAAAACATTCAATAGTATTTTAAAAGAGGCAAGAGTATATTGAGACATTTAATTTAAATAAAATACAAAAACTATGCTTTTAAGCATAATGTAAAAATGCATACAAAAGCATAATATAATATCAACAAATTTAAAAAGAAAGAATTATGTTTTTTGATAGTATAAAATGTTCCTACTGAAAATGCTTTATAATTTTAAAATGGTAAACTACTTAGAAAAAAATATAGAGCTGTAGAATTTTTAAAAATTAAATGTAGCATGAATTATGTAGCCAAAGTAGAATACAGAGATAGTCTTCTCTTTTATTCTCTCATTAGAAACTCACATCATATATAGTATTTCAGATCGAGATAGTAGTAAAGTGAAAATATTTGCTATTTATCATTATAATTTACAAATTAAACAACATAGTACTATTAGGGGAAAATTGGACAACCATGGCTTTTTCCTTGTCCAGATAACTTTGATAACTTCTGCCAGCCAACAGTCAATTCCAATGGATCATTTAAACAGTCTATGACTACTTTACATTCTTAGAACCCTGTCCAGCTCTGCAGTCTGGCAAAATAAGTTATTTCCCCAGTGATAACAAACTGGGAGAATGACTGGAGAGGTTTTGCAGCAGGGCCAAGATCTCACAGTGTTCCTCTCTTTAACTGGGATCTAGGAGAAACCCAGATTTCCCTCAACAGATAATCATTGGTAAGAACAATATCCTGTATAATGAGGCCAAAGTGACTATGTAGTAGGAGGTGAATACTTAACTTGTTAACGTAGTTTGAAGAGTGGGTGAAGTGGTTTTTTAAAAGATGAACTTTAATTTAATGAAAATTCATTGGAATATCTATGACAGATAAAGTAATCAAAAGATATCTAACAAAAGTTAATATTATCTAGAAGGAAAAACTGAGAAAACATATATGTAAATACTTTCCACAAGATGTCAGTTAAGAATGACATCTTAACTGAAATACTTGCAAGTGGGAAGACATAGGAGAAAGACAGACAATTGTTCTTGCATCAGTCTAATTACTACTGCAAAAATTAATATTCATTTTAGCATTTCTAGCTCCATCTTACAGGGTCTATATATTTAAAATAGCATATGTGTATCACAGTGCTCCATCTGTGTAAGTATTATAGTCTGGCTGACAGGGATTTTACTCTTCCAGGGGAAAAATAAAACTTTTACTGCTCAAAACAGTATTTGGACCTTTTTTACTCATTTAAGTGTCTAAAACAAGAAATAAAATTTTAAAATATCTTGTTTTCAAAAGCTTCTCAGAAATCATAGAGTTAAACTAAAACAACAAATGTTAAGGATAATTTGGTTAAAGAAAACATTACATTTCATGAGTTAAAATATAACTCCCAGCTTCTTAAAACAGAAATCCATACTCTTGCCAAGATCATTTTATACTCTGTCACGTACACATTAGTTTGTTTTTGAAAAAATAAGAAAAGCTTTTCTGTTATTTTTATAAAGACATTTACAATTCTTGTAATTTTTCAACCTGCCAATTGCAAGAAAATTTAGTAAAGCACACCTACATAATTCACATTTTGATAAGAAAATCTGAAATATCTGTTTGCAGTAACTATCAATGGCACGCCCGGAAGCTATGCTGTCATTCTGAATAGATCTGTTTGACTTATCACTTAAAAGTAAGGTAAGTTCCCTAGGATCAAACACATACAGATGTTTAAGACTTATGGTACAAATTAGAGGGGGAAAATGGTCTTAAAAGAGCCAATCTGTTTAAAATGCAAACTTGTCTTTTAAAAATTTTCTCCTGGAGATTCAGCTCTCACCGAAGTTTTGTCTACATTGGTAATCATTCTCTATGAGATTTGCCAACGTTCACTGTCTATCCCCAATGGAAAGAAAGAAAATGGATGTTTTCCATCTGCAGCAAAATAGAGTCAAAACAAATGCATTTAAATTGGAAACATTTGTGGCTAAAAGAGCTGTTCTCTATGAAAACATCTGGTTGCACTTTTAAGTCATTGCCAAATAAACGCATGCTGGAAAATCTATTTTATGCCACACATGGTCACCCATGTAGATGTAGCCTAAACCTGTTTTTGTTTGAGGTCAACACCCTATTTTAGGAAGAAAAGTACAGGTTTGTGAGTGTGCACTGATTTTTTAACAATACTGCAGAAATGGCCATGGAAGTTTGAACATGTCTACTTTCTTCCAGATGGGGAACAGAGTAGGACAGACGTGCTTTTGATAGTTCTCAGGTAGACAATGCAAAGATGGAAATAATGATGGTTGTGGGACAGATCAAATAACTACTTACTTGTGAACAAAGACTGTTTGTGGTTTCTGATTTCAGCTAGCTCTGGCTGTTATTTTTTTCTTATTTACATAGACTCAGATAACTAAAATGACCTGAAGAGATGGTATTTCAGAATATTTGGGTGACCACATTTATTTGTTATGGTAAGTAACCCCCAAATACCAGTGGCTTAACACAACAGATGTTTCTTTTTCACTCAAGCCTATTGCAGATGTTACTGTTTGATGGATAGTTTTCAGCATTGTCATTTAGGGACCCAAGTTCTTTAAATTGTGTGGCTCTCCCAGTAAGTAGGGCTCAAAGATCACTGAAGATGGTTCTGTGTCTTATCATCACAGAGAGTTAATAGGCTCATTCTGGAGGTTTTTAGGTGACAGGCCTGGAATTGTATACAGCACTTCCACATTCACTAACCACACATAAAGGACTCAGATGTAGCTGTGAAACAGGAAGAATAGGATATGGGTGTTGGTGAATGCAAAGTTACCTCTGCTACACAGAGGATTCTGAATACATAGAAAATTCTTCAAATATTAAAATACCACACTTTGTATTTTGTTACCTATATAATGCAATTGTCAGATAAAGTCATAGTAGCTATTTTACAAATGTTACTGGCTTTTGCCTCTTCTTATCACAAAGGACATTAGCTGCCTAGTAAAGTAACCCTCAGATATGTTTCTGAAAGTGTCTCACTGGCACTCATGAAGACACTTGCTATTGCTGCACTACCTTTTGTCTGCTAGGCAGCTTCTGGGTATCACTATCTCTCCTCTTTATTGTACCACTTCCAATGAAAACTACCATCTCCCAATGAATCATCTGCAAGATACCGCTGTGTCTAAACAGAATATGCACATTTGAAGGGAAGACAGCATAGGCCCTTGGGATGTCCAGTTTACACTAAGTACTGTTGCAAAATGTGGATGAAGTTGTTAAATGTGGCTCCAGGCATTGATGCTTGTCTCTCAGAAATTTTCCCCCTTCTCCTTCACCTTCTTCCTATAGCCCTTCTCTATATATGTCTTTGACTTGTTTTAGGATAAGACTTGTCTTAGGCTATCATAAATGTCTGAGCATGTCTAGGCATGTCTAAAACCTTTACGCTCAACCAAGCCTACATATATATGGTTATATTTAATCCTTGCAACAAATCTAAGGGGTAGATCTAAACTATTGTAATTATTATTGCTTCTATTTCTCTAATGAGGGAACTTAACCTCTATGAAATTAAGCAGTTTATCCAATCTAGCAAAATTCTAGATCAGTTCTCCAAATCTAAAATTCAGGCTCTTAAACATTGCACTATTTTTCTTCCTTTAAGTTTCAGACAAGGACTTTTACATTATTTTCATTAAATATGCCTCAGTTTTACATATTTCTCCATTCCTTTTCTCCTCCCTAAAATGTCTGTCACTCATTTTTACTGAAATTGGTGATGTTTAACTTAAAACAATCCCACGTTAGTGCTTTAATAGAACTCACTGAATCCTGGGTGGCAAATTGATACACGAATAATAAATGAGACATCCTATATAGAATATAGGGATGGGGACTGTGTGCTCAAAGAAGTAGCTACTGCTTAACTCAAGCCAATGATTGTCATTTAGGAATGCATACTATGTATTGCCAAATCTTATGATTTTCCAAGGGAAGCTAGGAATTTGGATTTTTATGTGAAAACTTCTGATTTTAATTATTATCATTTTGCTCACATTTTTCTTGGGAGGAAAATGGATTTCTAATCTGTAATACCCAAATATGGTCCCATTTGACACCCAATTATTATTATTACTATTATTATTATTATTATTGTCGAGATGGAGTTTCGCTCTTGTTGCCCAGGCTGGAGTGCAATGGCATGATCTTGGCTCAGTGCAACTTCTGACCCCTGGGTTCAAGTGATTCTCCTGGCTCAGCCTCCTGAGTAGCTGGGATTACAGGCATGTGCCACCATGCCCAGCTAATTTTCTGTTTTTCATAGAGACAGGGTTTCTCCATGTTGGTCAGGCTGGTCTCGAACTCCTGACCTCAGGTGATCTGCCCGCCTCGGCCTCCCAAAGTGCTGGGATTACAGGTGTGAGCCACCGCGCCTGGCTGACACTCAATTATTTTTATAAGTAGGAAATAAAAAGGCTGCATTCTTCACGTTTGGTTGTACTCTAAATTTCATAACCATTACACATTTAGTAAGTCACTCACACTTTGGTTTATTCACTCATTCATTCATGTAATTCTTACATTCACATATTATTCCATTATTAACTGAATTCCATATTGTATGCAAGACATACAGTATGATGATGAAAATGAATGTTCTCTGCTTTCAAGGTGCTCATAATTTGAGATAGGAAAGAAATACATCAACAGGCAATTAAAATGCTTTTGAAGGGAGTGGAGTGATAATGGAAGGAATAATTAACTCCATCTGGGGATGGTATTTAATGATAAGTGGGAGTTGCCACAGGAAAAAGACACAGAAAGTGCAGTATACATAAGCTAGGTGTTTTAGAACAACAGGAAGAAGTTAAAAAAAAAATCTAAACGTTCTATACTGCTTGAGCAGAAGATGTTATTGGGAGTAGTGGAAAACCAAAATATACAGATTTATGAGAATAAATATCTTATAGAACACATTGTGTTGCTAAATATGAACATTGATCATATGATCACATCTATATTTATTAGCATAATATTCATATGTATATGTTTGGCTATTTTCCTCAAATACATCTTGAAATGCATAGACACCATAATAATCATCCTCGTATACTGTGAGAATTGTCATTGTGCAACCAATATACATGTATGCACTTCCACATTAACATATTAGCAAATGGGTCTGATGGCTGCTTGCCTTAGAATGTTTGTACTAAAATTAATATGTAGTTGAACTCTTTTTAAAATCAGAATATAAATACAATGTCGACAATTAGCCTTGAAATCTTACATATATGATTGAAAACATCTTCAGTTTATATTGAGTTTTTAATAGTTTTATCAATATGATGTAACATTTCTAAGCAGACTTATATTTCCAATAAGAGAAACTGTATAATTTACCCTTCAAAATGGTCATTTTGAGAGTGAAAGAACACTTGGTAATTATGCCAGGATAGAGTAGATGGTCATCTTACCAATAATCACAGCAGTAATTGACAAAAAGTATGTTTCAGACATCTACAAATTTCTATAAATACTCATTGGAAAAATACGAAATTATAAAATAATTAACACTAGTCATACTGAGCTCATGCCTGTAATATTTAAAAGAAAGGGCAGATTTTTCTCACAAAAAAAACAAATATAACTATATTTGGTATCAAGAAAATATCCACATATATAAAAAGCTATAGGATGGTGGGGAAAATTTTGGTGACGTTTTAAGGAGAAGGAAAATAGAAATATACGGTAGGCTGTATGGTATTAATGTAAATATGTCAGCCATTTAAAAGGACGAGTTGAAAGGTGAGCTATAGGATATGACGAAGATTTGATCACAAAACTATGTCAGAGACAAGAAGTACTTGTGATGTGGAAATGTGATAATTCAGATAGCAATAAATATAGATAGGTATAAATTATATTTTACTAAAATAAGAGCCTTTATTATATATTTACTTTGTCTTAGAGGATTCTTAAGAAGGTAAAGGGAGTAAGTAGGGTGAGCTGCTATCTTGGATTTGAATCTGCAGGAACAAGGATTACGTAAAGTTAATGCCATTTGGAGAAAAGTGAGCATGCCATCTTAATATATATGATGGCCAAGGCAGAAAATATTGAGTTTGATCACAGGTATCTCCTGTGTATTATGGATTTCCCCATCTTCAAGGAAAAGGCTTCACTGGTTAAAATTCCCTTGACTAAAAAGAAAGGGAGTATTTTAAAACTATGCTTATCAAGATGAGTTCCTTTTCAAGAAGGAAAAAGGCAAGTTAGCTGTAAGACGTGGCTTCTTAGAATATTTTATAATGATAATGTTGAAAATGAAATTAAGAAATGATAATTTCCTGCTAATATCACACATAATGTGTGTGCTATGTGCCAGACACCATACTTAGCACAACCTATATACCTATTTTACAAAAGAGAACAATGAGACTTAAAGTCAACATTTATTCAAATAATATAATAGACATTATGAGATACATTTTAGGTTTTGTGACTATGTAGCTAGGACTCAAACCTAAGTATCTCTGAATATGATTATTAGTAGCCATTTTGTCTTTCTTATAGAAGTATCCAAACAAAAGTTAGTAGAAAATAAAACATCAATGCAATCTTACCCTGTTATCATGTAAGTATAATGTATACCTCAAGAGGATTATATACTACTCTGAACCAATCAACTTCCATTTGCAAAATAACCAAGTATAGTTTGGGACATTGCATTTAAGAAATTTGCAGATATGCCTTTGAAAAACATGCATATATTTTGGAGGGCATCTGGGATTATATCAGCTAAAAAAGAATTACAGGCTTAGTAATATTTAACCTAGAGAATAGAACAAATGAACAATTAAGTAAAACTGTGATATTCCTTTTCAAATTCATGAAGCAATGAAAATAATTGCAATGAAGCTTTTTAAAGGTAGCTCCAAAGAGCAAGATTAAGATGATAAAAAGGAAGATAAAGAGGCAGTTTTCACTCACAATGCAGAGAAAGACAATGGGGTTTAAAATTTTGAATAGCTCTGAGCCAAGGGTGTCATATGCCTGTTGTCTATGTCATGTATATATACAAATATGAATAATTTTAAAATATAAACATATAGTATAAAATATGTAAATAGGTTTATATTTATATATAAGTAAATTATTTAAAAACCTGTGAGGAAATTGATATTATCCTCATTTTAAAAATAAGACAAGTGAGGGGTTCGGAGAAGCTATAAATAATAGAGCTGCTAAGAGGCTAGCCGTCTTCCTGTTCTGTTCCCCATCAAACCATATATATAAATTGAGTTCTCCAAGAATGGAGTGAAATGTCCAACACACCTTCCTTGTAGTCTTGATTTTTTAATGTGCAAATAAGAATGCTAGAAGTGACTGTTATAATTCTTTTTTCCATCTCCAAACAATGCCACCTTGCCTCATGTTCTACTAGATTCATCACTCATTACAGAGACACCAAATTGACAAAGATTGTGTTCATATGTTCAGGCCTAATTTGTAAGAGTATTGATGAGTTATTTTGTTATCATAACCTTGGGAATTTGAGGGACTAATATAATTAACTTTGATCCTTTAAAACTGTCTACTTCAATTTCAGCAAAACTTTGTTCAATTTTCATTTTGCGACAGATTGATTGGGTACGATCCATATACTGCTTGATAACTAAGAATTCAAGGCCTGACTACTTTTCCAAACTGCATACATTATTAAACCTTGAAAAGAACATTTTAAGAAAGCAAAAAGAGAAAAAAAATCATTTACCCTCAATTTTCCCCTTCATTCCTCATCTGTCAACATAAACACTCTATTAGGGAAAAACAAAACCAAAAACAGTGCTTTTTAAACTGGATACCTTTTTTTATTAGAGATAAATTAGCAGCAATTTTTTAAAGTTTCGGTTCTTTGAAGTGTTTGGGGGGCATTTTAGAATAAAAAGTTATTGAAACCCACTGAGCAACCAAATAACAAGCAAATACCTGAATGGTCTTCTAGCACTGCTAAAATACTGTGGTCCTAAATAAACATATCAACTGGGAGAAATACAATGTTTCTTATTAAACTTTCTATATCTGTTAGTTTGACATCTTATACGAAATAATTCATATAATGAATGGGAATTTGTCCCAGTAATAAGATTATATAATAATTCAGAAAGCATAAACTACCATTTTCTCCAAGGGTTACTTAAGCCTTTGGTTCAAAAGAGCTTGAGTTCCCCATGAAAGGTCTGTACTTTTTCAGGCACGCAATCAGTGACTCAGGATGAGTAATAGGGCCAGGCATCTCCTTTCCCTCCCCTTCTCTCCTCTGTTCTTTCCTGCTTCACCAGAAAATACAAATTAATTGACTGTTTTTAGCATGCCCTTCTGTTGTTTATCTTAGCTCTTGACATTCAAAGATGCTTTAAAAATCTATGGCTATTTTATAACTAGGCTATATTTTAGAAGGAGCTAACAAATAATCAATGAAAGGGAAAAATACTGTTTTATGACTTAATGTTTGACTGGATATATTATTTACTTATATTTCATTTTTATAATGTCAAATAGAGATGTTAATACTTGCAATACTTGGTATAAGCGTACAAATTTACATATATATGTGCACATATACAGTTCTGATTTGGCTGCCCTGGCTTCTGTTTCCTAATCTTAAAAATCTGTAAAGGGCACTCATTTTTTCCTCAGTTAATAATGCGAAAAAGACTGCACTGACATGGTTAGATTCCTAGGACTCTCAGTTCTTTAGAGATGGACTAAATGGCTGGTTTCATCGCTTACAAAAGTGTCTGACGGTTCTGACACACACACACACACACACACACACACACACACACAGGAGGGGTCTTCAATAAGTTCACGGAAAGTGTATATTATGACAAATCAATGCATGGATTTCAAAATATTTTTGCTTCAAAATAATTGCATGCTAATTTGCTATAATATGTCTGAAGAGGACCTAGTTTAAGGCACAAAAAAGATAATACATCAGTTTGAAAAGAGCCCCTATAAGAGCAGTGTGAATTCTACCAAAATTAAAGCAAAAACATCAAATATGTGGTGAAGTTTTAGTGTAAGAATTGTGAAATCATTGATGCTTTCCAAAAATTTATAGGGACAATGCCCCAAAGAAATCAGCAGTTTGCAAATGGGTAACTGATTTTAAGAAGTGATGAGATGATGTTGAAAATGAAGCCCAAAGTGGCAGACTATCCACACCAATTTGTAAGAAAAAAAGTAATCTTGTCCATGACCTAACTGAAGAGGACTGATGATTAATAGAACAAACAATAGCCAATACCATAGATATCTCAATTTGTTTACCACACATTTTGTGGAAAAATTAAAACTGAGCAAACCTTTCACTCAATAGGTGCTAAAACTGTTGTGCCTGAATCTGCTGCAGACAAGAACAGAGCTTTTAATGAAAATTTTTTAAAAATTGGAATCAAGAAGCATTTCTTCAAAGAGTAGTAATAGGAGATAAAATATAGCTTTACCAGTGAACTGAAGACAAAGAACAACAAAAAACAATGGCTACCAAGAGGTGGCAGTGGTCCAGTCAAAGCAAAAGCAGATCAGTCAACAGCAAAGGTCATGCAAGAATTTTTGGGGGATGCTCAAGGCATTCTGCTTATTGACTTCCTGGAGGGCCACAGAACGGTAACATCTGCTTGTTATGAGAGTGTTTTGAGAAAGTTAGCTGAAGCTTTAGCAGAAGAGTTCCCCGGGAAACTTCACCAGGGAGTCCTTCTTCACCACTACAATGCTCCTTCTCATACCTCTCTTCAAACAAGAGCAATTTTGTGAGAATTTCGATAACAAATCATTAGTCATCCACCTTACAGTTCTGACTTGGCTCCTCTAACTTCTTTCTGTTTCCTATCCTTAAAAATCTGTAAAGGGCACTCATTTTTTTCCTCAGTTAATAATGTAAAAAAGATTGCATTGACATGGTTAAATTCTCAGTTCTTTACAGATGGACTAAATGGCTGGTATTATTGCTCCCAAAAGTATCTGGAACTTGATGAAGCTTATGTTGACAAGTAAAGTTTATATTTTTATTTTTAGTATTTTAATTCCAGTTTTCCATAAACTTTTTTAAGTTCCCTTATATATATCTCACATACATAACAAACACACCTATTATATGAACATACAAATCTCTAAATCTGTCTGTCTGGTCCTAGGTAGAACTATGAAATCTGTGTTAGAGGCATTCCAAAATTTACTTCAATATCATAAATCAAATCCTTACACTTTTCTCTGAGCCAGGCTTTATAGGAGACTGAATTCAGAAAGAATGTGATGTAAAATCTTTGCCATAGTTTGTCCCTTACAGTTATTCTTCCCAATAATGATTGAAACTGACATTCTTTCAGTTACTGAAAATGCGTCCTTGAAGAAAAAAAAAAACTACTACAACTCTTCCCTGAAACCTTCCCTAAAACTGTTGACATAGTAGTGAGTGTACATAGACAATAGATATTATAATTAAAACAATTGCGTAGTATGTTAAAGGATGATAAATTCTATGGAAGAAAATAAGATAGGGAAAAAGGAATGGGAAAAAAGAGGAGTTCCTACTTAAATCAGATGATGCGAGTAAATTTCAATGAGAAAATGATAATTGAGCAAAAATTAGAAGGAGGTGATGACCCAAGACATATGAACATCTAAGGGAAGAATTTTCCAGGCAGAGAGAATGGTCATTTCCAAGAACTTGGGACAGCAGTGTGTCTGGTAGAACATACTTGACAAAGAGCTTGGGATTTTAGTATTAGATTCTAAGAGAATATACATGCTTAAGACTCAAAGGGAGTAAAACTCATGATAGAACTTAATCCAGAATATGATAGACAAAATCTTGTTTATTCATTCATTCAAAGGCCAATTAGATATATAACAAGCCTTTCCTTGTCCTCAGCACTGGAAACACAAACACAAGCTAGACAAATATGAAAAAATTCATGTAAACAGAGTGTTACACTCCATAGAATAAATGCCACAGGAGAGTACACAGAACACTTTTGGGTAATAGTAGAGGGAGGGAATGTCCAAGTATCCCGGGGAAGTCATGAATGCCCTCACTAAGGAAGTGACATTTGATCTGGCTCCTAAAGAATTTGTAAAGTTTCACAAGAAAGTAATGAGAGAGATGCATTTCTGGGCATAGAATCGTGTTTGTAATGGAAATATGGAAGAGAATATGAAAAAGTATTGAATTCGCTGAATGTATGGTACATCAGAGGGGAAAAGAAGAAATGAGTAAAATGTCAAATACTGCATGCTAAGTGGTTTGGACTCTCTCTTCTGTAGGAAGAAAGTTTTAGTATAAAAATGACATAATCAGGTTTGTAAATTACAACTATTTGATGGTGGATATAGAGGATGGATTGCACCATGCCAGCAACCATCTCCAGTTACCAGCCATTCATAAGAGGTCCCTGTATATACACATGTAAAGATACTTTAATTCTTCAGGGAAAGCTTTATAACATTACGTAGGAATCTTACTGTTAGTGTTGATGGAGAACAGAACTCAGAATAGGATAGGTTACTTCCGAAAATATTCAAATCACAATCCCATGGGGGTGTTCAATATGAGGGTCTACAAAATTCCATTCTAGACTTTGAGTTATTTAATGAGGTACCCTAAGTAACTCTAAAGCAATATAAAATATTTGTTGAGTGTTTCTCATATATCCTCTATTGTGCTAGTTCCTTTTATGCATTACCTCATATATTCATAACAGCTCTGAGGTAGTTATTATAACTTTCCACATATTACAAATGAAAAAAAAGATTTCTAAGGGAAGTTAAACTATGTGCATAGATAAAATAACTTTTTTTAAAAAAAATCTGCTACCTTTGATTGCAAGGGTGATGCTTTACCACTTCCCTGAAAATGTGTAAGACTGGAGTTTGTAGCATTCTGCCATTAAGGAATAGCACACATCTGAAATGATTTCACTTCTACAGGTTTTGACCTGGAGCTGGTTTATGCATTCACAAAATATGTTTTGGTGACTAGAAAAATAATAAGTTTCTTGTGGCAAGAAATGTGAAGGGTCTGAGATTTTGCCTTACTTGCAAGCTGAGAGGTTGACTTCCCACTGGTTCATGTATACTGGTACAAGACATAAGACTTTGGGGTCAGATACACAGGACATTATTATTATTATTCACAGAAATTGCAGAAGCCAGAGTGCCAGCATTCACACTGGTTCCTTCAGTCCCAAATCCTAAAAAGTAAGGCAAAGACGGCCAAGTGATGCTTGCACATGCCATGGGTTGGGTTAGAGAAGAGGAATTTTGAGCTTAGGGAATGCCAATGTTTTATAAGAGACATTAAGTCTACCTGATCTTTGTCCAGGAAGGAGAGCTTATCCCACCATTTCTACTTTACACACTGGAAATCCCATGGAATTCTTGAAATGCAAACATTTCTGAGAACTTGCCCTGGGTAATCTAAGCTAAGTTCTATTCCACTGCCATATGGAAGATTATTTTATTTTATTATATGTTTAATAAGACTGTGTGGAATTTATTTTTATCAAAGTATAAAAGCTATCACTCTTTGGTAGTTTGTGATGCCACAGTTGAAGGATGAGTACGCTTCAGTATATTTTTCTAGCACTGTGACTCCTTGAATCATATACACCCTTCTTTTTCTAGGCAGTAGACAGATACTATTGCCAAAATAATTTAACTTTTAATGAACTATTATGGCTGGATAATACTCCAGGTCACCCTGAATTTCTTAAGGTTATGATGCAAAAATTTGTATTTTATCACCAAATGCAACTTTATTAAGTCAGTTAGTGGACAGACCAAGGAATTATTTCAACTTTTAGAGCCTATAACTTTAGATGAATTTTCAGACAAGCCATTGACACTACAACTGAAGATCAAGCAATTAACCTTAGCTCATCTTTGGATAAATATGACTTAAAGCAAGCATTAGAAATCATGAGGACATTCAGAAAGTAAACTGAGTAATATTCATGAAGTATTGCAGAAACATTTGCCACACTGTGAAAATAACTTTTCAGGATTCTAAGTTAACATAAATGGAGTTAACAGGTAAAAAAAAATCCCTGATCGTGGGAATACTGGCACTGCCACTATTTGAGAAACAACAGGTATGCAGCCAGGAGAACTTAGTGAAGGTGACATTAACCAAAATTAAGTAAATGGTTGTGCTTAAAAGGATGATGATGTCCTGGAGGAAATGACATTGTCAAAAAACTTCACATTAAAGGAAATCTCAAAGATATTTTACAACACTGAAAGTGCAAATAATAAAATGTGGGATGCTGATCCAAACCTAGAAAGGAATAGGATAATTTGCTAAGGCCCAGAAAAGATCCTTGCTCCATAGCGTACAGCAAGCACTGTTTAAACTATTCTTGAAATGTCCTTCTTAACAAAGAAATAAAACATTTTAATTCTCATTTACAGTGTATCAACTAAATATTTGTTATACTATTTTTTCACCTCTATCAATTTCTAAGCTATAATAAAAATTTTTATGTTTTGAGAAATTTTTTTAAAATACCGTAACTATGATTTTTCCTATGGATTATTAATATTGATTTGCACAATTTCAGCTTACACAGGCATTTTTATAGTCCTGCATATGATTATTTATGATATAAATATATATTTCACATGCCAGAGATTGTTTTACAAGTATAAAGTGTTTTAGTATCTTTATACGTTCCTGACAACATCTTGTTTTTGGTACTCATTACCTCTCACATAGAAAGTTATAAATCTACTATTCGCTCCTCCATTTTCTCATCTTGCTAATCAACCCTCAGTGTCCTTCCACGCGAATCTTTCTGAAATGCACTTGTGGTCACGTTGCAGCCTTTCTCAAAAACGAATAATGAAAACCGTCTGTGAATTTTATTAAACAACAAATATTTTCCTGCTATCCTACTTTTGGTCATGCTACCTTCTCCACCAATGCCTCATTTCCCACTTTTCATCTTCCATTTATTATATGAATATATACATTGATAAGTGAATAAATTAGCAAATATTTACTGGTGTAATAGTTCATAAACATTAAATCAGTTAGCATTTTCCAAAATGTGATTCTTATACAGAAGGCAATATGTTAAATGATCTATTTTGGTGCTAGAAAGAAATATTAGAACTTCTATTTACATTTATTCTTTTTAAAATCTCAAATACAAGAAAAAAACTAAGCTTTAATATTTAAGTAGGTATTGGCATTCTTATGGCGTTCTCATGTCAAACATTCACAAGTAGAAGGCAGGGTGGGAGTTCTGCACAGACAAGAAAATTCTCCCACACTTGTTCATATTCAGCATATTGCAATCATTTAGACTTCATATAAATGCAGTTGAACTGGATTTATGTATTATATAATCTTGTTTAAACTAAATCTCTCCTCCTAAATAAAAAAGAAATTTAAATTCAATGAGGCCAGAATGAGGATAAAAAGGTTTGCGCGGAGGCAGTTGGGGCAAATAAATGACACTGGGCATGCTTATCTCTAGGGTTAGGAGCTAAAAATTGATCTATCCAGAAATCAGCCAAACAACATTCAGAATTATTCAGAAGAAATCGTTGCAGTAAATATTTACATGCACTATTGTTAATAATGAATTTTAACTTTAGTGTACATTTTCCCTGGAGATTTTTTGCTCGTGGTAGCATGAACATATCCCAGGTGGCAAAATGTTAAAATTTAGCACCCAGAACATGAAGTCAAAATTATACAATATTTTAGCAATGTTATAAATTATGTGTACATTTTGAATCTGACAAAATTTTACCAATTCAACAATAAATAAATAGCAAAAGACAGAAGTTCACATTTGACTGAGGTAATAAATTTTCTTCCTACAGTGGAAATTGGCTAAAAGAGACGATGTGAAATAAAAGACAAAGTAAAATGTATTGCTTGTTACCACATTTTTGTAAGATGTAGACAAATGTTAGGCATATAAAGAAACTGATTAGAATTAATCATTTAGAGTGAAAAATTTGCTCTAGTTGAATGAAAGTTCAGGTTTTTAAACATGTCTTAGCTTATGGTATCCGCAATATTCTATTTTAATAATGAAAAACTTAAAGAATCACTTTCTTTGAACTACTAAAGGAAACATTTGCTAAGCAAAACGTGGTCTCATAAAAAAGTGACTACTGGAAAGAAAATATAATTTATAATTCATGGGGGAAAATTGAAGGGTAATTTTTATATAATGGTTGTTTGCCCAGAATTAAAGCAAGCAAACAAAGAGTTTAAGAATTACTTATAGAAATAGCATCATATATGAAATACATTCATTTGCAATATTCATAAGAAAGTTTATTACAGAAAAGATGTGAAAATTTAAGCCAGAAGTGGAAAGCAGTCATCAAACACAGATCGCACTCTAGTCTTACAACGGCACCATCAGATGGTGCAGAGCCGGACGGGAACGAAGTCGGACGCGCCTATTCTTGGAACAATGTCTCTCCAAGGAGAAGCCTCCCAGGCCTCTACATGGGTCGTTGCTAGCTGGTGAGGCTCGACAGTGTCCCGGGCACCGGAGAGGAGGCCGGCGGAGGAGGTGAATCGAAGAGGTCCTGAGGGACATAGGGACGGCCGAGGTGGCGGCTGGAGAGGCCCCTATAGGCTCCAGGAAGCGGTGGCTGCTGGTCACCGGGAACCGCCGCAGTGTTTTGCTTTGAGGAACCACTTTGTCAGCGTGGTGATGGGTCGCGCGCGCTGGGTCAAAAATAAAGAATATACAAAGTACAACAAACACCGCAATCTAAACAATACAAGAACGATTAGAATCATTACTCAGAAATTTTAGCGGCAGGGCAATGCAAACAAAAGCAAAAACAGCGACAGCTAATTTTATTAAAAAGCCAGAAGAAAATTACAATTCAGAATGCAGACTTGATTTACCACCAATGAAGAAAAACTTAGTCGGGGAAGTATTGGACATGCCGGCACTATGAAGAGACCAGACTGATTCGACTGATTCTTAAAATAATAGTGTTTAAAGATGTAGAATTCAATGTTCTATACTTTCTTTAATAAAATCAGAAGTATTTGTACTTGGGAAACAAAAGAAAACCCAGATCCCTAAGAATCATACAGTTTTATAAAGAGATAAAGCATAATAATTAAAATATTTTGTACCCGACGTATTTATTTGTGATCCCTGGGCATCGTGTTCATAGACTTGTCAAATTTAAGGATGAGCTACATATTTTTCCGTTAGAAAAGGTCAAGTTTTCCAACTTTGTTAATTTATTATTAAGCAAATACAATTTAATAATACAATAAAGACTATGAAATTTATTTAAAATATTTTATAATATACAATTGCTTCCTGAAAGACAATCATAAGTACTTTATCAGTCCCATAAAGATAATTCTGGCATTTACTGTTGAATAAGAAAGCAATTGTCATCTGAAAGAAACTCATAGTATGGAGAGGCTTAAAAATGTTTCCATCATTCTAGACTTCAAACCACTGCAGTTGTGTCACCTACGCAAACACTTATCTGCCTACTTGTACTGGAAAACAGAATTTTCTAATCGGTGTAAAAATCTTCCACATAAAAAATGTCAGTAGGTTTTAAACTAGTAAAAATGTAAGAGGAAATACTATCCAATTGATTTGAAACAAAATCGGATTGACATCAAGGATGAAGAATATTTTACAGCTGGCTATATTCAATACTTTTCAGTGTTGGTAGATAAAACCAAAAAATGAATTTATGATTTATTAAGTATAAAAGGATGCACTTCTATTTAGTTATACATATATTTGTGAGGGATGTTTGGGATCCTTTGTATCTTTAAGAGCCACTGAGTATGAACATAAACTGAACTTTGATCTTTGCTATGAACATGTAATATCATATAATGTAAAATCATGTTTTCAACAAGAATAAAGCATATTTTTTCCACTCCAAGTATTATGAAATAAATATTAAGTACTTTATTATACAAATATATGTATGTTTAATATTTAACATTTATTGTATAATTAATGAATGAGTTTTAAAACTATTTGATTTATCTTTGTCATCTCATTATGAAAATTATTTAATAATATAGTAATTACTATCTAAAATGTTTGTAACATTTTAGAAATAGAAAAACATTTACTGTAGTATATTTATATCATTTGCAATATAATATGATGTGATAGGTATAACATAATGTAGTACAATATTTTCCACATTTATATCATTCTTTTGCATTTATTCTAGTTTTTATGTGTATTTCATGAGCATATAAAATATACCATGCTGTGGTGCATTTAAATAATTTATGAATATAGAAATGCATATATATTGAGAGAAACACGCTGAAAAGTATTTTTCTTTTTTTAATTAATTAATTTATTTATTTATTATTATTATACTTTAGGTTTTTCCAATAGGCTTGTTATCAAGACTTTGGTGCTTCAAAGCCTCAAAGCCTCATTTTTGAAAAGCCACCACTTCTTTGAAGGTTTCTCCCTTTCGTCCTCTTTTGGAAGTGTTTCCTTCCTCTTCTGAATTTTCATGTTATTTTACCGAAACATTTACCTACTCCGTTGTGGTATAGCCATTTTTATCCAGCCATTGTCTTTGCTAGGTTACAAATTACCTAAGAGTGGGTCTTGCTTAACTTTGGAGTTACTCAGCCAACAGTAGAGCGGTGAGTATACAACTAGTCGCACTCAGAAATAATACTGAATCATCTCAGGGTTTGCAAATATTTATGCAGTCATATTAAAAATAATTCTTTATTCTACTTGCAGAACAGCTTCTATTACGTAAACAGGGATTAAAAATTAAATCACCTGAACTTCTTGCCAAAAATTATCCATAGGTTACTCCACGTCAGCTCTAAAGACTTATGTTTTAAATTGTTGATATATAATGATCCTAGCCTTGCTGATAATCTTCTTACCAGGTACAAACGGGAAACAGACACAGAAGCTGAAATATGACCTATGTGCATAATCACTCAATTAAATACAATAAAATTATTGGCTTCAATATTGAGTAACAATGTAGTGACTTATTGGCTTAATTTGTGTAAAGACTGAATTTGTATAAATAGCCAAAGGCGTGCACTTGTTTGTAGACGTTGCTAAGGGCAAATGGGGAGCTGGTCTAAATATGAACATCTTCAAGACTTTTTTAATATGCACAGGTTTATATAAATTTGATATTTCATTTGTTTTTAAGGAAACTAAGTTTGTTAGTTATGGAATTTGAATCCCTGCTGAGATCCTTTAAATTCATTGAATATTTCTTTCTCATTTTCATTCTTATTGTTTGTGTGTGTGTGTATGTGTGTGTGTGTGAGAGAGAGAGAGAAAAATTGATATTAAATAATGAACAAAAAACTCAACTCTTAATCTTGGATTATTTTAGACAGGATTCTACTTTTGGTATTTTTTTTTTGTAAGGGTCCTCTTTTTGTAGAGTAATTTGCTATGTAAAAATATTTATTATATAACAAAAAGTCATATAAAAATAATATTACCAGTTTATTAATATTTTTAACATTTAAGTTATTGTTTTAGATATTTCTTATATATATTATTTTCTTTTAGTCATATTACATATTCTGGGAATGAGTTTCAGAATATGCCTATTTCTGTTTTCCACTACAGAGGTACAGCATAATGTAATTTACAATGACTCACAACTAAACCAAAAACAGATCTTTTCTTTCTAATAAAAAGAAAAGCAATGAAAATATTACGCAAATTAAAGAAGAAAGGTCTTTTCCTTGATTTTTTTCAATTAGCATTTTAAATTGTAATACAACAAACTTCATATTTAAAAATATAGCTTATGTGAGCATGCGAAATGATTTCACTGAAATGGTCAATAAACTGAAGGAAGAAATTAGTAAAATTTGCTTGTGAAATAACCATTCTGCATGATAATTGTTAAATTCATGTTGAGCAAAGGAATAAACTAAAGATATATTAAAGCTGGGATCTAAACTTATACTTTCCTGCGAGTTTGTTCTACACAGTTCATCACTGAAAAACAATATTGATATGTTAAAGAAAAAAAACTTACTCAGTTTTAGATGAAACTTTTTACTCCAGTTTCAGCTTGAAATGTATCAAGACAAATAAATGGAAATATTGATAAAATATTGATATTGATAAAATTGTTCATTTTTATATTTTTCTTGATATTAAGAAGTCTTTGTGTGTTATCTCTTCAGTGTTTTCACACATTAAAACAGAAATTCAGATTTTAATTAACCCAGTGAATTTGCCTGAAAATATGCTCCCTGGAACGCAACTAAGTCGTGCTTATGATAAAGATGTGGCTGGAAAGGGAGATGTCTACTGTTTTCTGAATAAAACATAAGATTTTGCCATCGATGCAAGTAAGTAATTGTGACATTTATATCTTTTTATAGTTATTACTTTTTAATTTTACTTTTAAAATTGACAGATAATAATTGTACATATTTATGGGGTACATAATGTTGTTTCCACACATATAATGTGCAGTGATCAGATCAGAATAATTAGCAAATCTATCATCTCACACCTTTATCACTTCTTTGTGTCTGGAATATCAATATCCTACTTCTAGCTATTTGAAACTATATATTATTGTTAACTATAGTCACACTACAGTGCTTAGTACCAGTGCTTAACACCAGAACTTATCCCTTCCACCTAGCTGCAATTTTGTAGCTTTTACCAAGCCTCTCCCTATCCTTCCTTCCCTTCCTCCTATCCCTCCCAGTCTCTAGTATCCTCTGCTCTACTTATTACTTCCATGATATCACTATTTTTTAGCTTCCACATATGAGTGAGAACATATTTAAAGTTTAGACTTTAAAGAAAATTATTTTGTTGAACCCAAGTGGTACATTAGATTTCTTGGTCAAAATTTGCTGCAGATAGTCACGTAAATTCAACACAATTTCTCAGGGGGCTTCCCATTCCCGCCTTGCCCCATATTTGTGATATCACAACATTGGCACAAGTGTTGTTTACTGAAAACATAAAATTTTTATTCATAAAAATGACAGGAGAGTTATCTCATTCTTTTTAGGAAAAAAGATATTCTTTGAAAAATAGGAAAGAGGACATATCCATTATCTATCTATCATCTATCTATGTATATAATGCATGTAAACACACTTTATTAAATTGGCATTCTAAGATATATGCAAGGCCAGCATTTTATAAAACTTCCCATTATTCCATAAGCAGTTATTATGAAACACAGTCATTATGTAAATCAATCAAGCAAATGCATTATCTATAGGATTTTCTTATATCCTCTCTTATACTTGTTTTCCAACACATGCTTGAAATATATGATAATAATATTAGAATAGGAAGAGATAATTTTGCTTTATAACAATGATAACATTTCAAACATTAGACTTTATATGAAAATAAAGGGATACTATCAACAAAGCTCATCTGTGGGTTAGCATAGCTCTTTTATTTATTTTAAAACAATCCCTGTGCAAACTTAACTTTCTAGTGCATTTAAACAATAACAACTAAAAATTAACCTTGGCTTAAATAAATAAAGCGAGCTAAAAACTAAAAATTAACCTTGGTTTAAATAATAAAGTGAATCACCGTGTCTCCTAGGTCTCATACCATTGGAAAAATTTCAATTTCCTGACCTAGTTCTACCCCATCACTAAATTTCAAAAATTAATTTAAGCATCATCACATTTCAAAGTTATTTCTTAATAGTCCTAAATTCAAGCTCTGAAAAGGTTGGCCAAAAATTGTTCCTTTAAGGCAAAAAAGATAATAGAGTGAAGACAGATATGTTTGTACTAATTTGAAGAAAAATAATTAATATTTTTTGTTTTAAAATGTTTTAGTTTTGGTACAGTGAAGATAAACATCATAAATAATATCATTTATTAAGTTTTACATCCATGTGGCTTAAAAACTAGATCAGTATCACTAAATAAAATCACGATATGGTAGCTCTGTTTACCTTGCATTGTTTACCATCCTTGGCTCATAAACTAATTGTTTGAAATTACATTAAAAATTAACTAATTAAATGCTAAGATTGTGCCCCTTTTTTAAAGAACCCCTAGCCAAAATTCTAGAGCCAATTTTAGGTTGACTTTGCCTGTTTTCTTCCAAAGTGCTTGTGGGGAATTGCTGTGCCCACGGTAGTGACAGATGACACTTTAGGATGGATAGTTGCATCAACCGAGTTTGATCTGTGAACACAGCGAAAGATGGTGAAGTTCTCCATTAGTTTTCTCCAAAACAAATCCTGGTTTGCTGACTACCAACCGTGATATTGTCAGTGCTCGAGAACTGACTGTGGACTGGAATTTTTCCCAAGAATTATTAATACATTAGTCCGTGAAGGCAGAAAATACATTGTACTCCTCACATCACCCTGTGCCTAATCAGGTGGCTGGATGGTAGACTGTCAGTAGGTTCAATGAAAAAGTGGAACAGTGTCTCGCATTTAAAACAAAAAACAAAAAACAAAAAAATATTTGTTTTCACAATTAAGAATCCAACCAATGCTAAATTGCAAAGGCAAATGATGTTTCTGATGTCCTCTGACATAGATCAACCTATTTCCTTACTACGATGTTTTTTACTCAGTGTATGATTTCTACAGTTAAATACAATTTTAATTAGGTGTTAATTCTGAAATGAGATATAAGGTAGCATAGCTGTTTTATTTACATTTCAGATATTTGTAAAAATGTGTGTGTGTTTATTTGTGTGGCATTCTCAGAAAATGTCAAAATATTGCTGGACGTGATTTTTATAAATTTAAGAAAATGGTTTTTAAAACAAAAAGAATTTGATGTCTTACTCACCACCCAGTGTCACCTCACTTGAATGATTTACCAGTGGCTGAACACAACTCCACACACATAGAACAAGCTCACTCTTTTCCACAGAAGTCAATTCCAACTTCTGTTGATTCACCTGCTCCCTTTTCTCTCAGTCTACAGGACTGTGCTCGAAACCTCAAATTTTGAGTAAAATCTGAACAACTGTTTCCTTCTGACTAGGGTCAGATACTGGAAACCTTCCTTTAGTAGGAGAGTTGCTGATTTCTGATAGTTAGACTGCAATAAGGCCCATCGTCTCAGACGGCTGATTGCCTGCCATTCTGACCCAGCGCTTTTTTTTTTTTTCCCCCTATTTGTCCTCTGCTAGAAGTGATACTACAAACCTTGGCCTGACTCCCAGATGAACCTCCCATCCTCTTTACATAACACTTACCTAATAGTATAGAAATATCTGAATCTGATTACATAGAAAATATGTGCCCCCTAAACTAACCTCTCAAGCTTCTTACGTTCTCATGCCTTTCAGTGGTGTCCTGTGAAATGGTCATGACTTTTATATGGTAAATAAATAGACAAATAAAATCCCTTACTTTCTCAACCTATTTTGTGACATTTCCCTACCTCTTGGCTTTAACTGAAATTTGCTGTCCTATGGGATGACCGCAGCGTGCCTCAAACTCATGTTACTCATTCTCCCACACATCTCATATCTCTGGGTCAGGAAGTGGGAAGTCGGCATTCTTTTCACTCCGCAGAGCTGATTCCTGACCATTGCCCTGATCCTCTTTGGAAACTCCCTTGCTCAGTTGAAGCTCAAGATATTTGGCTCCTTACCAAACCGTACTAATCAGTCTCCGTTGAGTCCTGGGGACTTGAAAGTATCACTCACAGTGTTTCTCCCTGTCTCAGATCCGGCCGCCATCTTTTAGGCTTCTTTGATATTCACATTTTGGCCTATCCAACCCTCCAAACTCTGAAGTCCTTTACTTTATTTGGTGTAAATCTCTGTACTTAAAGCTCTGTGACTTGAAAATTTACTTCCATCCATACACTCCCATGGCTGCAGTCAGAACTTCATCAGCACCCAGAACAATATTACTTCGTGTTCTTAATTTTAGAATCCCACTCCTAATGCTTTTTCAATTCTTTTATTCAGTTATCCTTACTATACATTTTATCATCTCTACATTTTAATTGTAGTCAAGGGATAGATGCTTCATCTCTGAAGTCAACAATCCATTGATTTATTCTTTTGCTCTCTGTCATTACCACTTCTCTTTACTTCTGAATCTGGCAGTATAATCCATCTTTCAACCCTTCCTGGACAATATCTTCAGATAATTTGTCCTATACTTCTTCTGTAATCTTTACCCATGAAAACTCCAATTTGAGACCCAATTATTGATGTGCCTAAGCTTATGAATATTGTTGGAAAAAAAATGACATGAGCCAGCTTATGCGCTCTAGATTTTGCTTGGCCCTAAATGCTTTTTGGTAGTTCTTCAATATTTCTCTAGTTAGATCTCTCTTTAATTTGCCAAGTTGGTTACGATAGAATTTCTCCAGTCTCATCTCAAATCTCTTATTCACCTGAAACCTTTTTCTCTTAGCAGATAAAATCAGCTTACAAATTTGAGGAAAATTATAAGCAATCAAGAGGGAAATTCGTTAGGCTATTTCCTATAGTTAGTTCTTTGCAATGAATTTCTTCTTTTTACACTTCTGTTGCAAAAGAAGATTCATGCCTTCCTTTGTCTACTTTCATTCCTTTCAGTTTGGTTGAGTTCCATATCCCCACTCTTCATATTTCTTTCTACACTGATTATCCCCTTTTCCTGTATTTTCTATTCTTCTCTCCCGATTATTTTCAATAACTTTCAACTAATCTTATAAGCCTTCCCTATCTTAACAAAATTCACTCTTGCCCTATGTCTTCTTTTCTTTTACTGTCTTTTTTTGACATTTTATAGAACATCTGGCATTTCATCTAACTGGTTAAATATTTTTAGAGTTCTCTATATTTTTCTTACTCCTACACTTTCCATTTATTTTTGAACAGAGTTGTGACAGGTCACTTCAACAAGACATGCCATCATACATAGCAATATTTTTATTGTTAAAAACAATGCCATATTTAAGTCTTCATCTTATATATAACCTCTCTTTAAAATTTAGAGGTGAAAACCACTCTTTAGTTTTTGAAACATGCTCATTTTTTTTTAATACTTATGGCAGTAAATACTCTGCTAGTTTTCCCCATATATCTCTTCTTCCTTCCCTCCTCTTCTTCCTCCTAAATTTTTCCTCTGTTTATTCTGTATATGTTTGTGTTATTCAGGTCTACTTAGGTTTTCTTCTCTCCATATTCTACACAGTTTACCTTGCATTTATCCCTTGACTACAAACCCATCTATGTATCCATTAACTACAATTAAAATATATATTCTGATGATCTCAATTACATATATATATACACAAACACACAGAGCTCAAACAAATATGACTTAACTTCAGACCAATGTACCTACTTTATAGACATATTCTCAAATATTTTAAATTGAATTATCCAAATCTGCCCAGATTATTTTCTCCAGAAACCTGCTTCTAATATAACCTCTGTGTAAATTAAGTAAAACAGCTCTCTCCGGAGCAGATGCAGTCAAGCACTAAGGTATGTAGTCCTCAGATACTCTCGCCCCCAGTCGTCATCTACTATTTTGCAGGACATCATAAACACCATCATGTATGGTAGACTTGCTGCCATCTACCCTTCAGAAAACTCTGTGACAGGCATGCCTTACTGACTCCTTCTATCACAGCTTCTGCTTCCAGTCATTCACCAAATTCTATAGATTTTAAATCCTTGGTATGTTTATCGCATGTCCATGATTACTATCTCATGTCACATCCTTATAAGCTCTTGTCTTCGTGTATTTTGTGTTGCTGTGAAGGAATACCTGAGCTTAGGCTAGTCATAAAGAAAAGAGGTTAGTATGGCTCATGCTTATGGAGGCTGTGCAAGAGGTATGACACCATCATCTGCTTGGCGTCTGCTGAGGGCTTTTATGCTGCATCAAATCATGACAGAGAAAGTCAAAGGGGAAGCAGCCATGTGTGAAGAGGAACAAAATCTGAGTGGCATCCTGGCTTTATAACAACCCACCCTCTGGAAACTAATCCATTCCCTCAAAACCAATCCAGTCTCATGAGAGGGACAGCTCACACACAGAAGGCACCAAGCCATGCATGAGAGATCTACCCCAATGACCCCAGTACCTCCCACTAGGCCCCACCTCCCAACACCAACACACTGGGGATCAATTTCAACATGAGATTTGGTGGGAACAAACAAACAACATCCAAACCATAGCACCCCTCTTCTAGATTTTTGCACCAACATTCTCACTTGATCCCTTCCTTTCAGAATTCCTTCACAATTTTCTCTTCACTGAAAGTAATTTTACTAATGTAAAAACAGGATCATATTCCCACAGTTTTTTGCTGTCTACATATAGGTGATATCACCTATAATTCTTTGCTAACTTTCTATTTTCCCCCAAAGTAAAATCCAAGTTCTTTAAACTGACACACAATTCTTTTTAAAATGTGGCTCTTGTTTATCTTTGTAGACTGAAAAGATACTATTCCCCATTGTATGTTCTATATTTTAGTCCAAATATACATCTCCCAGTGCAAAACTTTCTTCTCTCCTGAGCCTTTGCACATAGCATGTCTTCTGCCTCCTCTATTCTCCTTCTCCTGACCAACTCATTCACATCTTTCCTGTATTAGTTCAGAAATAGTTTCCTTAGTTCAGCATCTACCCTGTTCTCAACATCAGGGAATATGCTCCTCTTATGTATTTTTAAACCATTTTTCTTTAAAAATTTTATTTCCCTGATTGAATCCCTTGAGCACAAGGACTATGCCTGATTCAGTTGTTTGTCCTCTTGATGTAATATACACATGGATGTCCCTATGCTAATAAATAAATTCTTAGTTGTATTTCTAATTCTTCACCCAACTCCAGATCTGCATGCCTCCTGTATCTGTTTTCTGGTGCTGCGTAACAAACCACCTCAAAACATAGTGGCTTCAAACAACGCTGTTTTATCTCTTAAAATTCTGTGGGTTGGCTGAATAATTATTCTACTGTTATTACTTGAGTTCATTCCAAAGGCTTGTTCATGTCTATTCCAATGGAAAGTCTATGTTAACCTCTGAAACCTAGTCTAGCAATGTCCTCTGAATTAACCAAAGTCTATCTTTGGCTTCTTTAAGATGCCAAAGCCTTCCGATGCTATTCCTGATGACTCATCTACAAAGTCGTAGTGCTATATAGCACTGGAGAGACAGGTTCCAGTTAGTATCACTGCATTAGTCCATTCTCACATTTCCATGAATAAAGACCTGAGACTGGGTAATTTACAGATCAAAGAGGTTTAATTGGCTCATGGTTCCACAGGTTGTACAGGAAGCATAGCAGCATCTGCTTTGCTTCAGGGGAGGCCTCAGGAAACTTAAAATCCCTGCGGAAGGTGAAGGAGAAGCAGGCACATCTTACCTGGCCAGAGCAGGAAGAAGAGGAAGAGAGAGGGGGAGGTGCCACACACTTTTAAACAACCAGATCTCCTGAGAACTCTATTATGACAACAGCACCAAAAGGAAAAATCAGCCCCCATGATCCAATCACCTCCCACCAGGCCCCACCATCAACATTGGCGATTATAATTCGACATGAGATTTGGGAGGGAACACAAATCCTATCAATCACATTGTAGAAAATTCTTCCTTTGTTAGCCTATTCCTCTATCCCCTAGATGAATCCGGCTGTTTATGCTGTGCCGCAAGTTGTTTGATACATTGTCAGTAAATTAGTATTCTTGACACCAAATATAAGGGGTGAAAAATCTTTCTTGGGAGTGAAGGGAGGCCCACAGGATTATTCAGTCAAGTTTTAGTTCTTTTAATCTGGCTGGAGGAGATTTAATAGAAGACGTCATAATCAATAACCATTCAGTGGTTGAACCTATTGTTTCCTCCAGCTTTGATCCAACATTGCATTTTGAGATTGTTTCTTGTGCTATTAAGAAGGGATATATAAGCTGCACTTCAGTTTGGAAGAAATTCAGCATTGAGTTATTCATTTTGTTATGATTTTATTTTGCTTGATTCTTATTTTGTAAGATTGAAAATAAACTCTACAAAAATGTGTAAGAAATGTATTTGTTCCAGTGAGACTCACATTTTGTCTCTATTAAATCCATTAGCTAAGACAAGTTAGTATATATAGTTTTATAAAGTATTGCCTATGCATATTACTGGCTTTCTCAAAATTAAGAAAATTTTTATTCTTCCTCTAATCAGTAGCTTTTGTGACTCAGGACTTTCTAAAAGAATCTCGCCAGGCTCAGTGGCTCACGTCTGTAATCCCAGCACTTTGGGAGGCTGAGGCGGGTGGATCACCTGAGGTCGGGAGTTCAAGACCAGCCTGACCAACATGGAGAAATCCCGTCTCTACTAAAAATACAAAATTAGCCGGGCATGGTGGGCATGGTGGTGCATGCCTGTGTAATCCCAGCTACTGGGGAGACTGAGGCAGGAGAATCACTTGAACTCAGGACGGAGAGGTTGTGGTGAGCTGAGATCGCACCATTGTACTCCAGCCTGGGCAACAAGAGCTAAATGTCGTCTCAAAAAAAAAAAAGAATCTCAATGATTACATATGTTTCTTTGCTAAAACTTGATATAAATTCTTTAAAGAATGCCCAGATTAAGTGGACCTATTATTGCTAATAATAACAAAAATTTTAAAAAGTGTATTAGTGTCTGTATTTTTCTTTTCTTCATCTATACAGTACTGCCCTCTTACCATGG
Organism: Pongo abelii; assembly: GCF_028885655.2. Classification (NCBI taxonomy): domain Eukaryota; kingdom Metazoa; phylum Chordata; class Mammalia; order Primates; family Hominidae; genus Pongo; species Pongo abelii. The sequence continues at coordinate 94,942,837 of NC_071991.2, forward strand.
TTTCACTTTCCTAGTTTCAGTTACTCACAGACAATCACGTTGGTTATTTATTTTTTTTAGACAGAATCTCACTCTGTCGCCCAGGCTGGAGTACAGTGGTGCAATTGTAGCTCACTGCAGCCTCAAACTCCTGGTGTCAAGCAATCCTCTTTCCTCAGCCTCCCAAGTAGCTGGAACTACAGGCACATGCCACCATGCCCAGCTAATTTTTTATTTGTTTGTGTGTGTGTGTGTGTGTGTGTGTGTGTGTGTATAGATGGAGTCCTACTATGTTGCTCAGGCTGGTCTTGAACTCCTGGTCTCAAGCAATCCTTCCACCTCAGCCTTTCAAAGTTTTGGTATTACAGGCATGAGCCACTGTGACTGGCCTATTTTCATTAATATAAGATATTTTCAGAGAGACAGAGTACATTCTCATGATGTTTATTAGAGTATATGGTTATAATTGTTGTATTTTATTATTATTGTTGTTAATCTCTTACCATGCCTAATTTATAAATTTAACTTTATAATAGGTATGTATGTATAGGAAAAAACATAGTATATACAGGGTTCTGTACCCCTTGTGGTTTTACAAATCCACTGGGGGTCTTGAAGTATATTCTGTATGGATAATGGGGCACAACCTTACTTTCTTTTCTTGTCTTCACTTAAATCAGCTAATTGTTTTACACCCAAGTCTTAGTCTAGCCTAGTAGGGAATTGATTATTGTTACAATAAGTACCATATAAAAGTATCCCTTTTAAGGCAATATGCCACTTTTGACAACAGAATTCTCAGTAATACAGTTTATCTAGGTGCCAGCAAAAAATGATGTCAAATCTATTTTATGACTTTGGAATAAACTCATAATAATTAATGAGACTGAACAGAAACAAATGACAATGTTTTTCCTCTGTTAATAAAAAGTAGGCATGTACTGTGATGATAATATGATCTCTGTCACTGATGGTCCTGTGATCTTTGGAAATGATTTTCGATGAAAACTTTCAAGAGACATATATGGTTTACTAATAATAGAAGTCTGAATCATGAAACATTTTGAAAAGAAAATAAGTCAATATTTAATATTTTCTATCATTTGTATATTTTGAATATTTTCCTTGTGAGGCAACTAAAATATATTTAGAACTACTTCCTTTTTTTTTTTGCTTTCCTTCAACTAAAGATTCAGATGATGCTTGTTAATTGTGTGACTTTGGGTTGCCAACATAATCTCCAATTTAAGTTCTTTTTTAAGGGGTTAAAACCCATAATGCCAAAATCTTTTAAGATACAAAAGTTATGTTTCTAAGTACCAATGGTAATTATAATTGTGGCTTATCTCTTTCATAGGTTCTGGTGTAATCACTGCTACCAAAATTTTTAATTGTGAAACAGATCCAATAAGGTTTCTTCTGATAGTTGATACTGGGAGGCTCTATAGACATGTTTTGACCATTAATATTATTGATGTTCCCGAATCTCCAAACTGTACTGCTGATCCCAAATTTTCTTCAGGCACAGGTATGATGCGTTATCTTCCTATAGTTTACTTCTAAAAGCTATGTATAATGAAAGAGGCCAGGCATATTCCCTCAGTGAGAGATGATTCAGTGATTCTTTAAATTATGCATATAATGTGTGTTTATATAAATATACAAAAATATGTGCAGACCTTCATGTTTATAAGAAAACATAACCTCTCCAAGGAATAATTTGAAAAACATGTTTACCCTATAAAAATTTTCATGCCACAATTATGACGTAGGAGAGCAAATACATTAAAAACAGCAATAGAGATTCTACAAAAGACTTGCCGTAAGAGAAGCAAGGCAGGAGAGAAAAAAATGAATAAAAGGTTTTCATAACTTAATACACAGAGTTAAACCTTCACTTGTAAAAATGCTACAAAGAATAATTTAGTTTTAATACGCTTAAGGTTCAAATGGCATTTTAGTTTTCCAAAAAAGTAAGGAAGATAGCCATCAATCAAAAATGCACAAAAATAAATGTGAATTTTAATTATAATATGATCATAGAAATAAGAGACATTTGTATTACAAAATCAAATACTGTGTAGGATTGTGGGGCGGTTGACCAAGTCAGAGATATCAGAAAAGTTTTCTCTAAAGTTTTGGCAGTTTACTTTAGTTCTAAACTCTGATAATAGTAAATAAGCAAGAGAAGGGAGAATAGCATTTCATGCAGAAGGAACTATAGGTTCCCTGAGGCAGCATAGAACATGTTGACTAAGAATAATTGGAAGTCTAGTATAATTGAAATAGGGCACTAAGTAATATGGTACAAAATGATAATTGAAAAGTAATGAAGAGTATTTTAAGAATGTCAGTCTTGGTTCTAAGGGTAGTGGGAATCCTATGAAGTATTTTAAGCTGATAGATGTTTCAAACGTATCCATCTTGTTGAGTATAGAGAAAGCTGAGAAGGGGACAAAGTTAGTTTAGGTGTCAGCAGGCATTGTAAAAGCCGGAAAATAAATATTTTAGGCCTTGCAAGCCAAAAGATAAATTGAGTCTATTATTTAGGTAGTACTTATAAGCGAGGAAATAAATAGCTACAATTTTTATTGATAAATTTTTAAAAGATAGTAACAGTAACAATTGGGTATAATTTTGTACTACAGCTCTGCTAATGAGAGGAGTGAATTTTCATTTGGGAGGGGTTAGAGTTTCTCTTTATTGCATGGGACATTAAATACCATCAGCAAATCTCTTTCCTTACTTAGCTAACTAATGAACTGCTTAGAATCTTTTTTTACTGCAGTTTCATCATTAATTATTTTTGTGAATAAAGTCTGTCTTCATGAAATATTTTATTTTAAATTTTCTACTTTTTCTGATCATTGTTTTTCTGTCAAGTGGGAATACTGGGATGAGTACTTAGTCTTGTTTTTCAGACATGTATTGTACTCTTTTATTAATATCAAAGTTATAGTGTCATTATATAATAAAAACAGTTTTTGGACATATAACTTAAAAACAAAATAATCTACACTGCATCATGCCTTAAAAGTGTGTCATTCAGTTTACTTTTCTCTTCTTTTCTTGTTTTGCCATGATGGGTAGCTATGATAATTAAAAAGAATATGGTACTCAGAATGCTGTTATAACTGGTTTACTGGAATTCATGGTATTTGAGGTGATGAGAGCACCATATATTTCCATCACTCAACTCAGTAGCAAGAATGCAACAATATATGATCTATAAATAAATGAGTATATATGTCTTGTTAAAACTTTATAAATACTGAAATTTGAACTCTATATAAATTTCATGTGTCACAAAATATTAGACTTCTTTTGATTGTTTAAACTATTTTTAACCTATTTTTATTTAAAGTACAAAAACTATTCTTAGCTTACAGAGCATACAAAACCAGGCAATAGTCTAGATTTGGCTCAAGGGTGTTTGTTTGAAGACCCATAGAGTAGGAAAAAGAAGACGTTCATTTCAGTAATCTAGGCAAGGAATGGTATAGTTTGGCCTAGGAAGATGATAGAGATGAGAAAAGGATAATCTTAGGACATTTAAATAATATACCTGGTGATGAATTTAGTAGAATGAAAGAGAGAAGGGACTGGATTTTCTAATTTCTGTAACTGGTGTGGAAATCCTCAAGAAATATAGGAAAACTTAGAAATATACCAAATTTGGCCAGGCGCGGTGGCTCACACCTGTAATCCCAACACTTTGGGAGGCCAAGGCGGGTGGATCACGAGGGCAGGAGTTCAAGACCAACCTGGCCAAGATGGTGAAACCTCATCTCTACTAAAAATACAAAACTTAGCTGGGCGTGGTGGCGGGCGCCTGTAATCCCAGCTACTTGGGAGGCTGACGCAGAGAATTGCTTGAACCTGGGAGGTGGAGGTTGCAGTGAACTGAGATTGTGCCACTGTGCTCCAGCCTGGGTGACAGAGTGAGACTCCATCTCAAAAAAAAAAAAAAAAAAAAAGAAAAAGAAAGAAATATACCAAATTTGGAGAGAAAAATCAAGAGTTCACTTTTGCAAAGGTCCTTTTTGATATGCCTTTGTTATATCAAAGGATAGATTTGTGTAAGCAGTTGGGCTTGGAGGTCTTACCCAGGGCTGTTAATGTTTTGTAATCGAAACCATGGATTTGGATGAGATTACTTAACCCGAGAGTAGAGAATTAGAAGAAAGGAGGGCAGAGGGCCAACCCTGAGGAACTCCTACACTTAATGACGTGGGGAAGAAACTCAGCCTGCCAAGGAGATGAAGAAGGAGCTGCTAAAGTGGTGGTAGAAAAAGGGGAATTATGTCATGAATGACAAAGGAGAATAGTGTTTCAAGAGTGCCAGTGGTTAGTAGTCTTATATTCCACAACAAGTAAAATGCATTGAGTTAACAATATCAGGAAAGTGACAACTAATGAGTTTGAGAACTATTTTATGGGTGTTATAGGGAAGGGAGCCAGAATGGAGCAGATTGATTAGTGAGATTGTAAAAACAGAAAACATCTTTTTTTTTTTATTTGCACATAAAGTTGGAGAGAATGCAGAAGCAAAATCATATGGGATTGCAAGAGTTGGGTCTGCTATATTTCTTTTTAAAGGGAGACATGAGTAATTTTACAACATGGAGAATCCATTTGATGAGGAGGCTGAAGACAAATAAGAAAGTAGGTGAGAAATGGGAACAAAGCACAGGTGGAATCAGTCAATCAATCATCTGTCAATCTTGTCTACCCATCTATGTATCTCCTAAACACTTACATGTCTCTATTTACAATTTCGATTTTTTATGTTTAATAAATCTGAAATGCCTTGAAGCTTTAAGATTTTTCTATTCAGATTTTACTTGCAGCTGAATCTCTGGAAAAGTACTAGTGAGTTGGGAGTCCCAATTTGAGTGTATGCTTGAAAGAAATTTTCTTTATCATTGCAGTTAAAATATATAATACTCTGAAAACATGCTCTGAAAGATCATGAATGTAAACTATCAATTTCTTTTGAAAATATAAATGAATAAAAACTTACCATTTTTAAATTTGGACCATACTAACAAAAACCGATTATTTCATTAAATGAGCCATATTAAGAACATTTTAAGTTGATTATAAAATAAACTAGGATTTTTGTGAATACATCTCTATTACATTGTGCTCAAATATTACATTTATCTCCTTAAAAGCTACAGCAGGAACATTGATTACATTCAGAAATCTAATGTTTACTCCATTTTGTTGATATAAAGTCATTATTTATTAAATTTTCACTCCTAAAGGCAGTGTTGTCTCATAACCATGTGCAGTTATTTTTCAAAACTAACATGGACGCATACACAGCCACTTTCAATAATGATATTGCCTATGAATATGAATAAGCAGCTGAAGTCTCTTCATGTTTTTTCTTACCCTCTTGGTCAAGGGGTTAGACTCCAGGTCATCTCTTCTGAGCTCTCCTGAGTTCCTAGCCCCTTTCTTTTGTCAAACCTCAAGGGTCACTGAGGGCCCTTGAGTCTTACAACCACCTGCTTCTGCTTCCTGTTTTCCATTCCCACTGCTGACTCTGTCCAGTCAATGAAAAGGTAAAAAATACACTCGAGGATGAGAGAATAGGGCAGTAGCTAGAGAGGACTGCAGATTATTAAGAAATTGTTAGTTAAGATTTGGAAAGTTGTAATAAGGACTTTGCCTGATCAGGGAACTTAATGGCTGTTTGAGAAACTTGCCAACTTTGATTTTCACAGGCAGTTTTTCCAAAGGTACTCAGAAGTTTAGGAGTGATTCCTATAGATGTGCAATGCTCCCTTTCTGCCAAGAGTAGAAGGAAGAGTCAACTGTGTAAATGTTGAAGAGAGGTTAAGTAAGGTGGACACTGAGTGTCCAGTGGGTCCGGCAGCATGGAGGCCTTTGATGACTTACTGGAAATAGCCTCTGTTTGTAGAGGAAGAACCTCTAATAGTGTGAACTAAGGACTGAACAGGGGGTAAAGAAATGTACAAACTCTGGCCCTGAAGGGTAAGAGAGAGATAGGGACATTGTAAGGGTAAGCTTAGGGTCAAGGGTGTTTCTTTTAAAATGAAAGAGACTTGAGCGTGTTTAAGTGCTAATGGAGAGTACCCAGAAGTGAGGGAGTGACTGAAGATGGGAGGTAAAGAGACAAGTCCTTGAGAAAGTATACGGTGTGTTACCACCCAATGAACAGGGATTATCTTTAGTAACAAGTTCTTGCCTTTTATAGTAAAGAAGGTACTACCGTAAGTGAGTTTGTAGATCTATGAGAAAAAGTGAGCTACCACTGATCTAATGGTTTCTATTTTCTGTGCAGTAAGATGAGAGATCCTCTATGAAGAGTGAGATAGAGGGGAAGGGTAGGTGTAAGAGGTTTTGGTCAAAAAGGCAAGGTTTGAAACAATTATTGTAGAAAGTTGAAGAGTAACAGAACAGACACTTGCTTAAGGGCACTGAGTTATTCTAATTATTCCTCTAATAATTCTCTTTGCAACCAATAGTTCAGGCCTATGTTTATGAAGTATCACAAAATCTGACATTTATCTAATTATTGGAAATTTTTTAAATTTAAGTTCACTGTTCTGATTATTTGAGTCAAAATCTTTTTAGATGTTTTTATACCTCCAACATATGTTTTAGCTAATTCATTATTTTGTTTAAAATGCTTATTATCTTAAAATCAATTTTGTTGTTATTATTTATTTGTCCTTAAGAAAAATATAAATTGGTGTATGATAAAATTGCTTTTATTCATTTATGTATCTGCCACATTACTAAGCATGGATAATACTTTTAACATAATAGACTTTTCTGTTTTTGTGTTTTTTTTTTGTTGTTGTTGTTGTTTTAAGACGGAATTTCACTCTTGGCGCAATCTCGGCTCACTGCAACCTCCACCTCCTGGGTTCAAGCAATTCTCCTGCCTCAGCCTCCCAAGTAGCTGAGATTATGGGTGTGTGCCACCACGCCCAGCTAATTTTTGTATTTTTAGTAGAGACAGGGTTTTGCCGTGTTGGTCAGGCTGGTCTTCAACTCCTGACCTCAGGTGATCTGCCTGCCTTGGCTTCCCAAAGTTCTGGGATTACAGGTATGAGCCACTGTGCCCAGCTTGTATTTTTACACTTTGAGTAGACTTACTCTTTCTGGAAATAATTTTACATCACATCAATCTTAGGCTTGTTGTTAGCTTTCTCTTCTTCTCATACCTGTAGTTTTCTGGGCCATTCTTGGCTTGCCATGAGGGCTCATGGTGGGATGGAAACATGACATGTTAAAATTTACTTAAAGTTATGATGAAGTTTGGTCATATTCTGTCTTCAATTTATGCTGAGGGCATGGCTTTTGTGTAATATTATTTCTTCTTTTTTTCTGTATTGTTTTTGGAGAAAATACTGGGAGACATGGTTCTAGGTAACCACCATTATCTTTAGCTACTCAAAAATCACCTAGTCATTAACTTTAAATATAACTACATTTGAAAAAATTAAATTTAGTTGAGCAAGTTGTTAAAATTTATGTTTATAATAACATATAAATTTGGTCTACACATTTCTGTGTGTAAGAAATAAGAAATTTTAAAATGTCTTATTACTCCATATGGAACAATTTTACCCACTTCTTTCCTGAAGTCACTGCATCCATGTTACATTGTAGATTGAGCTTTTCACCTGTGGTCAAGGCTGTGGGAAGATGTTAGGAGGTGTGTGAGAGCTGGATGTTAATCAGCTGTTCACACATGTGCTTTTGTAAGAAACAGAGTTCCTCCCCCTTATGACCCAATCAGGTCTAGAAATTGTAGTACAGAAATATTTTATGAAGCTACCATTCTGGCTTCCCACAGGACAGTTTGTCAGCACATATATCATGTTCTTTTTCATTAAGCTATAGTTGCCTCAAACAGTGCCAAGAAGTAAGGAATAGGCACTGGGTAAGGGCAGGAAGGATGATCCAAAGCCAGGGGGAAAAACACAAAAGTGAGAAAAAATAAATTACTATCTTAAAATATTAAAATATTATCCCAGACTCAGAATCCAATCCAAAATTAATATTGTTCTGTTTTTATTATATAAAGAGATAGTGAATGCCTAGTATACTTTAATTTTCTGATACAACTTGTTGATTTCTGCTTCACAGCTACCTTAGAAATTGATGAGGACTATCCATTATTTCAGTCCATTTATAGAGTGACGGCCACAGATGAGGACTTCGCAAATGGTGATAGGCTGAATGTAGGTGGGGATCATTGTGCCAGATGCATTTATCACTTCAACGTAAAGTGCCATCTTTTCAAAAAATTTTCGAGGACAGTTAATATAATTTGATAATTAAAGATTGTATGAAGTTTATAACCACCATGATGCAATATTCCTGTTAATGTTGGAAATGGCATTTTTAGAAGAAGCTATTTTCTTGAGGCATACAGGAAAATTACATGACTTCTAATTGAGGTGGGGGCAGGGAGGAAGATGTCAATGCTGAGGCAAAACTGACGCTTTGCCTTTTGGAAGCTAATCAGAACTATTTCTCTTTCCTAGCTATTTCAATGACACATATGAATGTGATTATATATTTTTTGATGTTTCAGTATCCTAATTACTAAGTATTTAACCCTAAGAGTCTCGCTTTTTCTCTTAATTGATTCACGGTTGTAAAGTCTCTTAGAGATTTGGCAAAATGAAAAGAACCTATAAAGTTTGTTTCGGAGACTTCAGCGATGCAATGGACTACAAAAGTCAGCATGCTTGCTCTGCAGCTGTTCTTTCTGAACATGTATTGAACTGGTTTACTACTTCTAATGTAGTAACTCACAGTATAAAGTAATGGAGCACCAAATGGCAGTGGGGTTGTCAGATGACTTGGGCTACGTATGGCTTTACCACCAACTGATGCTGTAATACTGGGGAAGTCACTTAATACCCCTGGTGTTTGATTTTCGCAATTATAAGAGATAATTTTTCCTTCCATTAACCTTCAGTGATAGATGTGCCATTGTCAAAGTATTCAAAATCCCTGTGGGATACTCCAAAAATATTTTGTTTTGGATGAGCCAATATGAAATTGTTTAGAAACACAAGACCTTTCCTATTACATGATGTCTTTTCAATAAATTTTTTAAAACGCTGTGGTCCAGCTGAAAGTAATTATTACCACTTCTGTCATTTTCAGAAACATAATAGGAACCAAACAGGTGATTGTTTTAAAATTCAGTGTTTTGAGAAATAGTTCTATTTTTAGAGGCTAGAAATCATATCAGATTACAAAGAAGCACACAGAAGTAATTAAACTTTTCCTCAATGAAATTTTACCTCCTTCCAAACTAAATAGTTTTCAGATACTTTTGAGGCTATATTTACCTACTTTTACCTATTCTAAGAAGTGGCAGCAAATAAATAAAAAGGAAGATTAAGAGCATAAGTTAAATTATAAACTGCATTAATATTTGAAATGGTAACACTTGAAATGGGTTCATACCATTATAATTCTTTTGTTTCTTAAAACTGATAATGAGTTTATTTTGTATACTTTTAATGATAGTGATAGTGATAGTTTATTCTGTACACTCTTTCAGTGTTATATTAATTTGCAGAATTAAATTAATATTAAACAAATACTTAATAAAAATTAAGCTTTTGGCTGGGCACAGTGGCTCATGCCTGTAATCCCAGCACTTTGGGAGGCCGAGGAGGGCGGATCACAAGGTCAGGAGATCAAGACCATCCTGGCTAACACGGTGAAACCCCATCTCTACTAAAAATACAAAAACTTAGCTGGGTGTCATGGTGGGCGCCTGGAGTCCCAGCTACTTGGGAGGCTGAGGCAGGAGAATGGCGGGAACCCGGGAGGTGGAGCTTGCAGTGAGCTGAGATCACACCACTGCACTCCAGCCTGGGTGACAAAGTGAGACTCCGTTTAAAAAAAAAAAAAAAATTAAGCTTTTAAAAACTTATGTTAGAAAACTGTAAAGCGTTGTGCAGTTCTATTTAAAAAAGAGCAAATATTTTGGTTATGTTCATAGGCTAAACAACCATATGGTTTTTCCTTTATTCTGAAAAAGACGATGTCAGTGGTTCTAATACTAGTAGATCATAAAGAAAAACTGAAATTAGTCAGTGTGAAAGTAGGGAACTTTCTATATATTTGCCCCAGTATCATGTCTTAATGATCTTCCATGCTTTCTCATTTATTCAGTTTTGAGTAATGCATATTTTATTTTTCTAGTACACCATTGAGACACAGATATCTGGACCAAAGAAAGGAGCAAACTCTTTTGGAATGAATCCTATAAGTGGTGTTGTTAGATTAAGAGGTGAAGATCCCCTGGATTTGGATACTGGATATCATATAATTAAAATGTTTATTTATTTTTCCATGCAGAATAAAACAGAATTTTTATCACTTTGAGCTCTTCATGAAAAATTAGACACCTTGTTATTTTGAAGGAAGATTAATATTTTGTGTCATTCATTTCTGAGGATTTGTGCGGTTAACCAAAAGCCTACATCCAATCTTTATGGTTACTCCAAATATAGAGATTATGTCTTAACATTTTAGTTCTACCAAAAAAAGTTTATGAAAAAAAATTAAGTGTCATTTTAATCTGGGAAAACCAAATCAGTAAATTATTAAAATTTAAATCTTTCTGAACATCAAAGAAATGAAAGAAACTTAAATCAGTCAAGTTTTCATATTGAAACTATTATGATTCATACACCCTACCCCACTTAGAGTGTTAACTCACTTAGCCAGCCAATGTAAGATTGGGCATAAACCTTACAGGTGAATTTGAAACTAACATGGTAAGAAAGAAGAACAGTGTATGGTATTTACATGAGAAATTTAATTTAAGGAAAGCATTCAGCGATGATTTTTCTGAGTGGAAAATGAAGGATATGTAAGTATGAACAACTGACTAGAAAGAAACCAGCTATTGGAGATAGTCTGTCCACATAGAAATGAAGTGTGTAGTTCGAGAAATAAAGGTTGGTATTATTATGATTGTAAAATAATGTTTTACAATATTGTAAAAAAATTTCTATCTTCAGAAGCGTCTTCAAATTTATTATTTCAATAAGGTAATTGAGAAAATAGTAAGAAGCGGAAAATGCAAGAGATTGGAGTAAAAATAGAGAATTTGCTGCTGATAAGATAATTCGAGGGAAGAGTTAATAGTTGAAGATCTTAACTTTCTTGCCTGAAAGAACATAAATGGTGGAAGAAAGTCAATGAATTCTATTTAAATTTCAATTTGATGTGTTGTATGTTAGAGGATGGTGGAGAGGCCAATGATACATATCTTTTAAGCAGCTTGAGTATTAGGACTACAATATGAGATAGGTTAGCTGGAAGATAAATGGACATCATGCATGTAAACAGTTCAGCTCCATATCTCTGACTCTTCCTGGGCCTCTTCACCTCCTGCCTTGACCGACATTCAACCTATCTTCTACTAAGTCCTTTAAGATCACTTTCACCTTTCCACTGAATAACTGATCAATTCATTATATGACATCTGACACGTAATTACCTATCCAAGGGACTGAGGTTTGGTACAATCATTGTCAGCCCTTTCCTCAGCATGGAGTCATATGCTGCAGAGTTTTAATGAATATCTGCTCAAAAAGTGTTTTTAGTGGATACTTACTGCCTCCGTGGTGTTTGGTTTTTGTTTCTGTTTTCAAAAGGACATTTCCTGATATGAGTAAATAGTTTCTAAGGGGTGAGATGAATGACAGGCTGAGGAGAAGAATATTCAATGTTTGATGATATTCTCAATTCTTCGGAAATTCCTTGTGTCATGGATCCCAAAGAGTAGCCCATCTTCCTGTTTCTAGGGTTTAGCATCAAACAGCTTGCTTTGTCAATACTTTCAGTGCATCATATTTTGGTTTAAGATTAAATCTAGAATTTGTTCATTTGGGAGGGGTTTTGATTTTTTCTGGATTGAGGCATATAGCCAAGCTACACAGACTTTTGAGTGAAATTGAATGGCATATGAAATTAAGCAACTTATAATGAATCTAACTAAGTAGGAAAGGTAAGTAAATACAAGTAAGAAAGCACTTGTATGTCTTTTAACTAATGAGAAGAAAAATAAGAAGCTATATTTAGTTGGAGAAAACAAAACAAAACAAAAACCTAACAGGATGCATATTGTGAAAGTATATATGTATTATAAAATAGTATTTTTAAAGTTTTAAAAAACTCTTTTCCAGGTTTTCCACCTTGTACTGAAAGCAACAGATACAACAGGTCTGTTCTGTCAAGGGACACTAATTATCTTGATTAGAAACATAAATGATGAGAAGCCTCAATTTGAGTAAGCATATTTATTTCAAAGTATATACATAGGAGAATGGTTAAAATAAACTTTTCACAGATACAGTCGGCCCTTGGTATCTGTGGGGCATGCATTCCAGGACTCCCCTGAATACCAAAAGCTATGGATGCTCAAGAATCTTTTATAATGGTGTTTTATTTTCTTTTTCTTTTCTTTTATTTATTTATTTATTTATTTATTTTTAATTTTTTTTTTTGAGACAGAGTCTCACTCTGTCGCCCAGGCTGGGATGCAGTGACGTGATCTCGGCTCACTGCAACCTCCACCTCTTGCGTTCAAGCGATTGCTTCAGCCTCCCGAGTGGAGTAGCTGGGACTACAGGTGGGCGCCACCACACCAAGCTAATTTTTGTAATTTTAGTAGAGATGGGGTTTCACCATGTTGGCCAGGCTGGTCTCGAACTCCTGACCTCAAATGTTCCAATCCGCCCACCTCGGCCTCCCAAAGTGCTGGGATTAGAGGTGTGAGCCACTCTGCTGGTAGTTTTATTTTCATATAACCTATGCACATCCTCTTGTATACTTTAAATCATCTCTATATTACTTATAATACCTAATATAGTATAAATGCTATGTAAGTAGTTGTTATACCGTATTTAGGGAATATTTTTGTCCCCATGGTTGGTTAAGTCTATGAATATAAAACCCATGGATACCAAGGACGACTGTGTTATAAATAATGATAATAAAGATTATGTAGCTACTCAGAAATTTTTTTGGATGTTGTTAAAATATATGACTATATATCAATGATTAAGGTATATGCTGATAAAAAGTAAACTATGTGTTAGAAAATACTGGAAAGCAAATTTAGAAGTTACCAACATTGTAATATGGTAAAAGATCTTGGTGTATCTTTTTTTTCCTTTCCTGAAGATTATTCATAGTTGCTACCTTGCTTTTTAATAATTACATTAATTTTAAATAAAGAGAAAGGTAGACCTTAAGCTTAAAGTATTTAATTTAAAATATTTTACTTCCATACTCTGGAGGTACAGTTGTAGCATTCAAAACTGTTTGCAGATAATGAACGCAATGAATGTTAGATGTTTTTCTATACTTCAAAATGTAGTAATGAAATGTATTGCTACAATCTAAGAGGAATCAAATACTTCTTAGATTATGAAAGAGAAAAAGAAAAATAATTTTCAAGTTACTTTCCGTATATCACTAAGTTATATCTCTACAGATGACTAAGGAGAGTAATTCATTGTTTGATTCCCCAAATTCATTTTAAGTTATATTATGTGAACAACTTAAGGTAATTTGGAGCTTAGTTTATCCTTCATTTGTAGGAATCACTTTCCTGTGTTTGTAGTAGAGTTGCCATCAATTTTTTGAAAAATTTTCTGCTGCCTTCATGTCTTCAATAAGCATGAACTTATTGATTTTACTTTTTAGTAGAATTTAATGCTAGATATTATAAACAATGCAAAAATTATCGAAATATTGCCCTCAACTACCTTTTTCATCTCTCAAGCGATACTGCATGTTAAGTAACAATTAAGAGAAAGATTTAATGTGGTCCAGAATATAAATATTATAATTTACATTATGTTATGGCACAAAGGAGAAAACACTGTAGAGGAGAAACCACATTAGATTACTGTGATCAAGAAGGTTGCTCAAGGGATGGTATCACTCACTTTTCCTTTGAATTTACATTCCTTTGAGGACTTCCTTGAACCTCTCTTCTATCCCCAGAATTAGTCTTCTCTCTTTTTTAAATTTGCAGCAAACTGACAGCATCTATTACCTAGTATTATAGCTGTTTATCCTTGTGTTTCCCAGTAGCAGTGAGATCTGAACAAGTACTAAGACTTAGTCATGTACATTAACTGGAGTGACACATGGTAGGTTATCAATAAATGTCTGATGCCTGAATGAAAGGCTGAATAAGAACTAAATGTAACCCTCAGAAATGTTTTGGAAATTGATCAAGGACTTTTCTGTACGACTTGGAAGAGATTAAGCAATATATTTACGAGAACTGTCTGGAAACTTGCCCTAATAAGTGATGACTTTGGACAGAGTTTCAACATATCAGATAATAAGATGAAAACGAATATATTTAGTCATTTATGTTCAGTTGCCAATTATTCCATGCATTGAATATCTGGAATAATGGAGGTGCACTGTTCCATTTTGTTTTTCATTTTCCATCTCTCTTAGGTCATGTCTTTGACGTGCATGGTGCTAGAGACTATGTGAGTAAAAGTTAGTGCTTTTGCAAAAAGTTAAATAACTTTGTGCCACAAATGGATTTGTTCAATATTTGAATAGCTTTGGGACTTGTTAAATTCTTGACAAGAGGAAGGTGATATTATAAATCCAAAAGATTATTTACAAGTTATCATAACTTGGCAATTATGTGTGTAAGAATTCTTAAATTTGTATCCTCAAAATTTTTTATCGCCATTTTTTCTTAAGGCCATTTCCTTTGGATTCTATTAATGTGACTGAGAAGAAATCTGTTGGAGAAATTATAGCAGGAGTAAAAGCAACAGATCGAGATGAAGATAGCAGTATCATTTATTCCTTTAAGACTCAGCAGAAAATGTTTGGTTTGGACCCCTGTACGTTTTAAATAAATACTTTTAGCCTACTTTGGCTAAACATTCACTATCTAATCTCTGCACTTCCATTAGATCTTAGGCTGGTAAAACTGCCCTTTCAAAATTAAATTAAATCTGAAGAATAAAACATTCCCCAAACATGTGGTGTTTGACAGTTGCTGTTTTCCTATTTCTGAAAATGACATTCTTGTGAAATAATGGGTGATGTAATACCTTGCTTTTATAACTGGCTATCATTTTTCAGAGGCACTCAATAGAAATGCTTCTGTGCATCCTTATAAATTATAGGATGAAATGTCATATCTCTCTCTTCAATTTGACTTGAGAAAATTGGGACTTTTCCAGAATGACTAGGTTTTGGATATTTGTTATGAACAGATTTCTGCCTGTGTGAACAGGATTGCTGTTCTGAAATATTTCTCTCTTATGGGTTGTCTCTTATGGATTGATAAAACTAGCTGGTTTTATCAGTCAGGGTACAACCAGAGAAAAATAACCACTGAGAGTACACAGTAGGCTGGGCGCAGTGGCTCATGCCTGTAATCCCAGCACCTTAGGAGGCCGAGTGAGTGGATCACGAGGTCAAGAGATCAAGACCATCCTGGCCAACATGATGAAACCCCGTCTGTACTAAAAATACAAAAATTAGCTGGGCGTGGTGGTGGGTGCCTGTAGTCCCAGCTACTAGGGAGGCTGAGACAGGAGCATCACATGAACCCGGGAGGTGGAGGTTGCAGTGAGCCGAGATTGCACCACTGCACTCCAGCCTGGGTGACAGAACGAGGCTTCATCTCATAGAAAAAAGAAAAAAGAAAGAAAAGAGTACACTGTAGCAGTGAGTTAAGTAGTCTCTGTAAGGCTTTGTGTCTGATGCTGAAGATTTCACCCCTAAGGCAGGAAGGCAGGAAGAGAAGATGCATACAAAGTAGGGGAGGTTAAGGGTAGTCTGCAACACACAAGCATATGCTGGGCCCCAGAAGAATGAATTGAAACCCATGTTAGTTCTTTGTGCTTCTGACCTTGCTTGTGTGGGTGTTCTGCAGAAGCTGAGCCTTTCGTCACAGGGCTGAGTATATAGACTTGTTCTAGGGGTCAGAGAAGCTGAAAGAATATCCAGCAGTGGGTCAAGCAGTTTCAGATTTAGCTGAAGCTGGTTGACACCAACAGTAACACAGCAGATCAACAAAAACATGCGTAAGAAACAAAATGGATGCTGCTACCCTTCTACCCTCCAAGTTGGTCAAGAATTTCCCTGTGTCTCACCAAACTGAAACACACACAAAATAGAATTCTGAGAAATACAGTTTGGCTTAGCAAATGTGGCATATTACAAAGCCATCATACTAATCATTCAATATTTGAGATAATTTATTTGAATCCTGAAAGTTGTTGGCAACTTAATACATTTAACTTCAAGATGCAAATATCAGTAGGAGAAGAAGTCCATTAATAAACAATGATGTACTAGCTAGAGACGATTTAGAAGAGATTCCACAAGGCCTTGTGGAAATTATGAAGACATTCAGGGTAGGGTCAAGGTGGAAGATTTTTGAACAAGAAAGGAGAAATTCCGGGAGGGAAGATAGGTGATGGTACCAGAAATAAAGAGCCACTTTTGTTATTGACATTTTTTATAAGTTTGACGTCTGAGCTCATTTTTCATTTTTGTACACAATAAGATTGAGTTAAGATAGACGGTAGAAGCAATGAATGATTAAGATTTTAATATGGTTTGACTAATTTTTCAGGCTCAAAAACAGCATTTATTGTTGTAATTAAAGTAAAATATTCTGGTTTGTGTTTGATATTTTTTAAGCAGGGATGCTATCTATGCTTAGTAAATGAATAATGTAGAAACTTGAAAATATGATGCAACCGTTTTTAATATTTAATTATATTTACAATGTAACCATAAAGCAAACAGAAGCTTTATTTTATTTTATTTTATTTTTTGAGATAGGGTCTTGCTCTGTCACTCAGGCTGGAGTGCAGTGGTGCGATCTCGGCTCACTGCAACCTCCACCTCCCAGGTTCAAGCAATTCTCCTGCCTCAGCCTCCCAAGTAGCTGGGACTACAGGCAGGCGCCACCAAGCCCAGCTAATTTTTGTATTTTTAATAGAGATAGGGTTTCACCATGCTGGCCAGGCTGGTCTCGAACTCCTGACCTCATGATCTGCCTGCCTCAGCCTCCCAAAGTGCTGGGATTACAGGCGTGAGCCACCGCGCCCAGCAAACAGAAGCTTTTAAGAAAATATTTCCAATGGACATAGAATTGCTAAATATTGCTTTTCTCATATATGAAAAAGTATATTGTTAAGTGAATTAAAACATCAATATAAATAAGTTAGCATAGGCTGATTATCTTAGTTTGGTCATTTTTCTTCATTTTATTTCTTTTTATTAGTCACAGGAACAATCACTCTTCTTCAGCCTTTGAATCTTGTCAACCCAAGTAACTCCAAAATCTACTCTTTGGAAATTGAGGCAACAGATAATGGGAATAATACCAGCAGCTATACGTTTACAGTTTTTGTGGAGAATGTAGACGATCCTATTTCCTGTGATCCAAGTTTTTCAACAGGAGCAGGTATAATACAAGTCAATTTTATTGATAAAATTCATGAGACAATAATAAAATTTAAAAATAAAACTTGGAATTATAGTTTAAGCTTTCTAGTTTTATAAATGGGAAGTAAATAAAAGCAAATAAATTGAGAGACATAGCATGTTCCTAAAAAGAAAAAAAAATAGTTACTGTAATTCAAATTTGAATTCAAATTATAATTATTTCTGTGTGTGGTAGATAGGGGATTAGGAGTAATGACAAAATTATTCTGAGTGTATCTGTAACATATGGATTGATATGTAGCCTCACAAGTTATCAAACACATAAAAATCTAAACAATAAAATACAATTTTCACCTACTAAATTGGCCAAAATATTAAAATAATAGGAAAAAATTCAGCATTGGCTAGGGTATACAGAAATTATCACCTTCATAAAGTGGGATTTTAGAATAACCACCTAGAATACTATTTCATGAACAGTTATTTTAAAAATGATTATAATCTCTACCTATTTCTCCCTGAATTCATCTTTACAGAAATATTGGAGATATAATCAAGATTTATGTTCGAAGTTTGTAATAGTATAAGGTTTGAAATAACCAAAATGTCTAAGAACAGGAAATTGATTAAAAGATACTATGTCCATTTGATGAATTGCTATCTAACCATTAAAGATTATCTTCAAAAAATAATAAGCATGAAAAGATACATGATACAAACTATAAACACATTTCCTTTAATTTGGTGTATACAATAATATATACACCACATATAAATAGATAATTATAAACACATATACCATTTGTATATAATCATTATTTATTTTTGTATGATTATAATTATTCTTTTCTAACATTTTAGTAAACATGCTCCAGTATTCATTTTTAATGTTTCTTAAATTAAAAATTCTAGCTGTATTTATAAAATTTCAGCCTCTTAAGTGTCATTATTCCTAGTAGTATGTAGTTATTTCATCTGCTCTTCTTGCCTCCAAAAATACATGCTTAAAATAAATTTTCAGTTGTACAAACTATAATAGATTTAAAGTAATATATGGAGGTAGCTTTCAGTATGATTACAATAGACATAGTCCTGAAAAGTTTGATAAATGAAGTTTTGTAAATCAAATTTTATTCTTTTACTTACCTCATGAAAGAAAGCATGCATTGTCTATTGGAATCAGTAAGTCTTTGTGTATAAAATGATAAAATATGCTATTCTACTTTGTGTCAAACCAATCACAACCTCATATACTGTTCCCTAACCTCACTCTTATGTGTATTTGTGTTTTTCATGAGGACCTAAAAACACAATCTTTAAAACATTTGAATATACTGGAGATCTTGCACATGATTGGATCTCAGAAAACATAGATTGGCTTGATTTAATTTTGGCTGGGTTCACTGGATCTCAACAATTATATCTGCTCTTTTAGTTAGTCTTTTCATTTTTTTCTCTCCATTTATTTCTGACTTTACTTGCTCATCTACCATAAAGACTTTACTCCTTCTACTTTCTTTGTTTTACTGATTTTCTTTCTGTATTTCTGTTAAGAGAAACTACCAAACTAACTGGGAGGCAATGAGATAAAAAAGAAGTTGAGGGCAAGTGGAACAAGGCAAACTTCATTAAAATAATCTCTTTTTTGTTTTGTTTTTCCTGGATGCCTGTTCATTGCTGCTCTATTTCTTACCACAAGAATTATCTCTTCTCAATCTTCAGAAACATCACCTTTTTGGAAACCCAAAAGTTCCAAAACGCAAAACACACAGATTTCTTACTTTGAATCAGAACATATCTTCTGATATACATAATAATAAACTTATCTAAAAATAGAAGTTTATATTAAAGAAATTTGTTCACAGAAACTAAATCTAACCAAGAAAAGTCTCCTAGGTGAGCCTTGGCAATGTACCAAGGAATGGGTTTGGTGTTTGTGAAGATATGATCTTTTGGACCACTTTGAAACAATTTAGTTGATGTTCTTTGTAATTTCCTTTCAGTCTTCCAAAATTATAGTAAACTTTAAAAAGATACACGTGATCTCAAGAAGTCATTTTGACCCAATTTCTACCACAAGCTTGGCTGAACCAGCATAAACTGCTAGAGCAGTATCAAGATCGGGATGTCTTTCTCTTTCATCATCTGGGCCGTGGGCCTTGGGACATAAGAGAAGCGAGAAGAAGTCGCTTTCTATTTAAAGTAGGGCAACTCTGTGGGTCTCTGTGACCAAGAATTACCAAAGACATTGACATGATTTTCAAGCTGCTGATTTGACACACACATATTCAATTCATTTACTGGGTTTAATTATCCAGTTGCTATAATTAACCAGAACAAATCACTAAATTAGAGAATCTGCCTACACATGTTCAGTTTGAAACAAAGGTTCAAAATAAGCAAGTCCTAGTCACACCAAAGTTGTTCTATAACATCCTTAGAAAGTCCTGTAAAGGTCTAGTCCTGTACAGTCTAGATTGTGATACAATATTCACTGGATTTGATATCCAAGATTCAGCTGCACAGTAAACATTAAGCCTTTTCTCTTTTAAAAGAAAGTATTTGTAGAATCACGTAACAGGTAAAGAAACTGTCAGTAGTCTAAATGTGCATTTATGTTATTTGATTTTGGAATTACACAATCATAGTTGGTAGCATTGGAAGGAGGATGAGGGGCTATAGTTGGAAAAAGGCAAGTAGCATTTGTTGAGCATTTGAGAGATGTGTTATGTATAGTATTTTATTTAATCTCCAAAACTACTCTAAGATTGGAGAAGTACTTTATCCCCATTGTACAGGTGAGAATAGTGATGGAGCAGGAATTCAAGTGCATTTCTTCCTGTCTTCACA
Source organism: Pongo abelii (assembly GCF_028885655.2). Lineage (NCBI taxonomy): Eukaryota > Metazoa > Chordata > Mammalia > Primates > Hominidae > Pongo > Pongo abelii. The sequence goes on from NC_071991.2 coordinate 94,963,147, forward strand.
GGTTGTGCTCTAGTTTTTTTGTACATGATTGTGAAAGGAGACAAAAAGCTTCAATATCCTAATATAAAAGAATAAAAGTAGAGATCATATCTTAGTGGCCATTGACTTTAAGCAATTATATCCCATTCTATACAGTAGCCCCAAGTTTAAATGTAGGAATATCAGCCTGAATTATGATGGCTCTTTTAAATGTTGATGTTAATGGGAGTAAGTATTTGTAGGGGTTTTTTGTTTCTCTGAAAGAAATATGAAGAAGACCGTTTTAAGGAAAATACAGCATGGTAATTTATGGTACCAGCATGAAGCAAGAAGTGAAAGAAAGACATTTGAATTTAAATTATTGTTCATGATTGTGTAATTGTATAGGTGTTTCAGTGTCTGTTCCTGAAAACATTCCTGCATCTACTTTTATATATATATGATTCTTTCAAGAGATCCAGATCTAGGACAGGAAGTTGAAGTAAGTTTTTTTTTTATTTTCATCTACTTATTTTTGCCCAACTTGGATGAGAAAAAAAACCCAAAAGAGTGCTCAATTTTTAGTGCACAAAATATTATTTTGCCAGGCTGTTAAAGTGTTCTTTATGTGTATGGTAGTCACTGAAGTGAGAGAGGAGACTTGAACCTTTGGAAGTAGTAACATAGAATTAAAATGCTCTGGCTTCAAAATGAAAGCAACAGATTTCAAATGGTCTGAAAGCATTGTGAAAAACTAGAGCTTACGTCTATTGGCATTTATCTGATGACATTTACGAGCATGAATAGAATGTTTTCATTGTTCATTGCCTTTTATTCATCCCAATCAGGCATATTTTCTTTATTATACATACAATGTGAGTAAAGGATATTTTAGGTCTTCATATTAATTCTGGTTTTAGCAATAATTCATAAAGAGAAGAGAATAAATTTTAGATGACAAAATGGTTACAGCTTAAGTGGGGGTAAAGAAGAAATTTAAGATAATTCATCACTATATATTTTCTCAGAAATTTTTCTGGTATACATATGACCTATAATCTAATTATATTTGTAAGAAAAAAATTGTTTTCTTGATGATGCAATATATCATAAATCTGATTAATGCACTGGAATACTCTGCCCTAAATTTAGTGAGTCAAATTCTCCATAGAAGAGACTAAGTTTTTTTCTGTTTGTTCATGCTTGCTATAACGATATACATAAATATCACTTGGGAATATGGTTGAAACTAAAGTTTGGGAGAGAGCTCTGTGGAGAACTTAGTCTGTATATAATTTTTCTGGTTACCTGATTATAATGAGGTATTGATTAATACACTTGATTACATTTTTTGCTCATGTGAATTTCAGACTGAGGACAGACTGCAACACAGGAACAATTTAATTCCTGGTATACCAGGCTCAGCTCATCTATTTGTGTGAATGTGTTAGTGTGCGTGTTGGGAGGATAGACTTGGGATATTGGGGTACGTGGATGTGTGCATTTAAACTAGAATATGTCCATATGTGTGGAGGATGGGTGTCTACAAAAGTATCAATTATAATTATGTGTTTATGTGCATAGTTTCCATTACCAAAAATTAATGTAATATCTGGATTTTATTGTAAAAGTCATTAGGAAAGAGAAAACAAACATTTGGAAAATGATGATTTTTAACAAATCTAAAACCATAATGGGGAAAACAAAGAGATTATTTTCATAAGGATATTTAAGAGGATTTTAGTCTAATATAAGCCAACTTTGGTTGTTCACTTACAGGCAAATGAAAGATGGTTAATATGAACATCAAAATGGCTATTATGCATTTTTTGGAAATGGCATTGGGTATCAGATCTCCCAGGTTTTATTGGGGGTTTTTTTTGAGCCGGAATCTGGATGTAAATGTCTATAATATAATTTCTTTATGAAATCCTTTTCAAAATCTTTAATACTTGTCTTGATAACAATGGAGAGAAACATACTGATGCCCATAAAAATAATAGCTTTGTCCAAGGCAATATTTTATTTTTGCCATACAGAAAATCAATTTAGAGATGAAATCAAACAGCTTCTTCCAAATAATTCAGTGCATGTGCCTCCTTTAGATGTACTTCCTGAGTATTCAAGAGGGAACAGCTTTTTTTTATATTGAAAAAATCTGTAAATGCAACACTAGAAAGTAAACTAATTATGAAATTATTCAAAGCTATTCACCAAAAATGCTCTAATATTTTAGTATAAAATGCATTGAAAAAATACAACTAAAATGTGAAAGAATATAGAGATTATTTTTGAAGTCTGGAACTGAAAGTAAGTTCAGATTTTAGTTTATAGGCACTGTCTTCACAAAATTTATTTTGGTTTACATCTTGCCAAATCGTTGCATCAAAGCTGTCAGTTCAGAATTCATGCTTACTCAATAATGTATTAACCATGTTTGTGTGTGTATGTGTGTGTTGCAGTTTTTAATATTAAATTCTTCAATTAATGCCACTGCCTACTTTGCTTTGGATTCGCATAACGGTGTTATTTCTAAAACCACTGAACCTCTTTTGGACTATGAAACAAATCCTAAGATGAGACTAAATATAAAACTGAATATAAAACAATGAATACCTTTAAATACCCTTCAATAAAAGAATTTTTAAAAACGTATCTAAATTGAAATAAAAAGTTATCAAATTTATGTAATTGCATTTTCATATTCACCCAGATCAAGCAGAAATTCATTTTAAAAGAAAATAAATTTCGACGCTTATGTGATTCATTATGTGTACTTTTTCATTAGACCTTAGTTAAATATTATTTCAATCATTGTGTGTGTTTCTGTGGGTGTACATAAAAGTTGGAGAAGGGATTGTCTACATATTCAACAGCATGGAACAGAGGCAATGTTCTGGGTAATTAAATAAAAGTACACTTCTTTAGTCTTGAATTATCTAAAAAAGTGCCTCTCTCTTTGGCTTTATGTGATTGTGGAGACCTGGTGTGGCCTTTTTTCCCTGCAATGTCCTGATCAAATTTGAAATTTGGGAATAGTTGGAAAGAAGAGTGAGGTATAAGGAGATGAAAACACACAACAAATCATTTTTTCCTACCAAATCATCCTGGAAAATGAGACTATTTAAATTTCAAATGTTGTCCAGTTTCTTTAAGCAATTCTCAACATTTCTAGTAGTAGACTTATCAGGCTGTTTGTTGTTGTTGTTGTGTTTTGTTGTTTGTTTGTTTTAACATCATCTTAACTAAAACTTGACTTTCTAAACCGCAAATGTTTTGGCCAGAACTTATCTCACTATGTGAGAGTTAAAGAAAAAAAAAGCAACAACTATTTTTCCAGGACATTTGGCTAGTTGCTTATAATAATACTTTTCACCCTGGTATTATAGGATCATTTCTCATATAGTCAACTTTGCTGTTTTCCATTCACTCCTAAACAAATTGCCTTTGTTCGTTTTGTTTCTTTGTTCTCTCATACAAAGTTCAGGATTAACTTTATTTAGAAAGTGCATATTGACATTTTGATTTTATTTACTTTTTAAATTTATTTATTTATTTCGAGATGGAATTTCACTCTTGTTGCCCAGGCTGGAGTGCAATGGGGCGATCTCTGCTTACTGCAACCTCCGCCTTCCAGGTTCAAGTGATTCTCCTGCCTCAGCCTCCTGAGTTACTGGGATTACAGGCACCTGCCACCAGGCTTGGCTAATTCTGTAGAGACAGGGTTTCGCTATGTTGGTCAGGCTGGTCTCGAACTCCTGACCACAGGTGATCCACCCACCTTGGCCTCCCAAAGTGCTGGGATTACAGGCATGAGCCACCACGCCTGGCCAAAATTAAATATTTTAAGCACTTAAAAAAAAACCCACATTATATCTTCTCTTATTTATTTTAGCATTTCCATTTAGTGATTGCTGTGAGAAATAGGCAAAACCTGTCTTTGGAGTTATGCATTGGCACCATCAGTATCAACATCCAGAATGTCAATGATGAGAGTCCTCTTCTTACGTAAGCAATGAGTAATCTAAATATTTAAATGATAAGATTAAGCCACAGAAATTTTTCTCATAGCAGGGTAAAGACCAGTGTTTGGCTATTGTTTCCACTGTTAATTTTTTAAAAATATTTTAAATGATCTAGAAAATAAACCTTGATTAGTCGTATTTTATTGCTCTTTTTACCTACACTGGAAGCCAATTCATTTTATTTCAGCCTTGAAACTACAGAAGAGAACCAATATTTTTTTGATGGAATAATCCAAAGCTTCATATTTTTCTGGTATTTATTTTTAATAATGAAAATATTGTAGAAAATGTACATTGATATGTTCATATTGCAAAGTCAATGTAGGTATTTAAGGGAATTTGGGCAAAAAACACTTGCTGATATGGACATATGCCCAAACACAAAGATAATGAAAATCATTGCAAAAACGTTTGTAGTATTTCGTAATGTGGAATAAAGTACAATTTACCAATCAGTAGAAGGACTTGAAAAAGGATACAGGTAAAAGAAACATTTAAGTTCATTTTATAAAATGTAAACATTCTCTAATAGATTTAATAATGTACAACGAGGAAACATTAAGAAGGCCAGACTTGAAACTGTTACACAATACATATTATATGAAATGTAAAATATTTGCTGTGTGACATAGATGAAAAAATACATTTGTTTATACTGATTGATTAAAAAAAATCCTTTTGTCCCACAGATATATACCAGATGCACCTATAAATATTTATGAAAATCTGTCTGTTGGAAGAAAGCTGGTCAAGTTGACAGCAACTGATAGAGACATAGGGGACTCAGTACATTATGAACTTATAGGGACACAAAAAGAATTTTCTATAAATGAAGGTACAATAATATTTTTATTGTGAATGATTTTATAAAATATATTAAACAGTGTTTTTTACTAGTGAAAAATAAACCTGATTATCATTCTATTAAGATGAAACCATCTTTAAAATATTTAGCAGCATATTTAGCATATTTTCATGAGGTAGAAATGATTATTTCTTCCTTCTCGGAAGTATGGAAATGGTCTGTATAATCTGGTTGCTCCAGGAGGCTCCCAAACAATTCAAACTCACAATAGCATTCCCTGGGATTTTAACGTATGATTTTTTTTTCTCTGAGAAGTAAATTTTCCTGTGGAAACCAGAGCAGTAATAAACATAAATTGAATATTTATTATATATCACATATATAATAACTTTGCATACATAATATCCCCTTTGGGTTTTTACTATCCTAATTCTCACATAACATATGATGCCTGGAAAATGTTTTAATTTATCCAAGCTCATGCAGCTGATTTCTGTGGCAGAACCTGCACTTGAATTCAATCTGCTGGATTTTGACATTTGTAACTCTAACTACCTTCCACATGGCCAAAAGTTTGGAGTTTCTAGCCCTAACGACATAAATATAAAACAAGAAGAAGAAGAAAAGAAAGATGTCTTCTCTTTTTAAGAGGTGATGTACATTTTCACACATGAAAAGAGCTGGGTTAAACCCAAACCATCTATCATATCAGCCAAAAGATCTGGTAGAAAGCCAGAATCTGAGAGAGATAGGGAAGATCACTTGTGGAGAGAAGGTTCAGTATGGCAAGTCAGAAGTTAAGGGGGGAGAGAGAGAGAGATACAAAGACAGAGAGAAGGGTGCCAGAACTGGCAGTGAGAAGGGGATGGTAGGAGAGATGGGGGAGATTCATTACATACTGGGGGACTGATAAAAAGCTAAAGATAAATGAAGGATGGTTTCTCCTGTCAGAGATGTGAGTAACAATTGTGGAAAATGAGAAAACTGTAATGAACCATGTGGGGATAAATTAAAATTGAAGGTATCAGAATGAACTTATATTTTTCCATATATATATATGTATATGTTCATGTGTGTGTAGTTAACAAATAAACATTGATGTAATTGTATGTGTACATATATGCAGAGACACACAAATATAAATACATACATTTTGTGTCCCTACTTAAAGAGTGAAAGAACTTAGGAGCATATTATCAGAATAGCCATAAGTACCGCTATTACTCAGATAATGAGTTCTAAATACCATTTTTCCCTATAGAAGCTTTTCAGAGGAATGGCTCTTTTTGAGGCCACAGTAGTTAAAATATAAAATGAGCAAGAATACAAGAACATGCTCGAAGAATGATGAAGGTATGTCAAAAACAAAAATTCCAGAAATCAGCTTCAATTCTTCCCCCTTCCAATTCTAGAGCAATCTGAACATCAAAATAAATAATACAGATTATAAATCATAAAATGAGACTCCATGAGTCCATTAGATATAAATACAAAGATAAATGGACAGTTTGATGAAAAACAAGATGCTTACAAGGTTTTTGGTGGTCTACCCTTGAATTACTTTCTCCCACTGAAAACAATATTTTATGAATACAAATGCAGGGATATATTTGATCACTTTATAATAAAAAATGTCCAAAATCCACAAACAAAAATGGTGCCATTGCTCCATTATACTCAAAAATCAACTTTTAGTTTGTTTGTAAACTTTTTGTCAGAGATGTTCTGCTAAAAACCAAAAGGCCAAAGAACAAAGAATTCTGTAGCCACTCCAATAGTTGTTTGCTTTTACTTTCTATTCCAGCTTATAGTGTACAGATTCATATTGGAAGATATTAGAATTTTTTGTTTCTAAAACATTTTTCATGTTAACAAATTAGACAACTTACCTTTTATTCCTTTATTATTTTAATTGTCAGTTATTTTAAATGCTTAACATTAGATGTATTCTTTTAAAAAAGAGAAAAATACCATTATAATTTTGTATACTAGTCAAGATACCACTGATTGCTGTTTTAAAAAATAACATTTGTATATATCATTGGCTAAACCCAATAAGCATTTCTTTGCCCCTTATGCAAAGAGTACTGCAGGTTGGTGGGCTCTATTGCGCAGCACTCTATGCTGTGACTCAGGGATCCTAGACTACTCAATTGTTTGGCTTTGCAGTATGTTGCCTTGTGCTCCCAATCATATGAAGAGAAGTGAGAAAGACAGCATGTGGAAGGTACCCCCAAATTTTAATCATCATACCTAGAACTGATATAATGCATTTCCACTTGCATTTCATTTGCCAGCATATCTCACATAGCCTACTTCAGTAGCTGTAGGGAAACTGTGATATATAGAGGGACATAGGAATATTGGTAAGAATAAACAGTCCCTGCTAACTATCAAATTTAATAGTCAATAGTTCTCAGTTTTCTTATTTTTAAGTGGGAGACAAGTATATATTATCTGAGTAAAGAAAAAGCATGGAACATTTAATTTCAAGAGATCACATAGAGGTCTAGGATTTACAAATATAAAATTATTAATCTGAGATACTAGTTTCCATTTTGTTCAATGATAATATGTGTGCATAGTACTAAAGTTGCTGCTTATTCATCCAGCATAATAGCAATTCAATTCCCTTAGCCTCAGCAAGGATGCCAAATAATTTCTTATCTTACACAATTTTTCCTCAACACTGTACTTTTCTTATTGGCAGGAAGTGATTATTTAAAATATGAGCACATTTTTAAACATCTATTAAATATTATCATCTGCATAAATCTAGATTAACATGTTATACCACATTTTTCTCATACTCTACTCATTTCAGAATTGAACATCCTGAAAACATCCCAGTTGAAACTCTTCTGGTCTCTCTAACTTGTACAGATAAGGATGGAACTGCTCCCAATAACAGTATAACGTATCATTTGATTATGGATGCCTTTTCAAATGGAACATTTACCCTCACAAACAATGAACTGAGAGTAAGTATTTCTAAGTTGCTCTCTGATTATGCTCCTGTGATTAACCTTAGATAGAAAAATATTTTATTTTCATGATTATAAAATTCGTAATGAACTACAGTAATTCAAATAGCTGATGGCAGAATTTGTTCCTGGATTTTTAATTGAACCTTAAATTACCAACAACATATCTTAGTTTGAGATGAATGCTGGAATGCAATTTTGATCTTTGGAACTGAACTAGGAAGGTTATAAATTTCCTAAAACAAATGGCTCTATAATAAAATATTGTCTATTTCTTTGGAATGTGCCAAAACTACCGAAACGGGATCATTCCCTTGACCCCTATGCAGGACTTGCGAAGGGGGTGGATCATTTGCTCAGCCCTCAGCTCTCAACCCCTCACAGGATGGGAAGCATGCAGGTGAGTGGGTGCAGGCGTGGGGACTCATGCCTCTGGGCACTGGCAGGAGTACAGCTCTGTGCTTCCCCATGTCGTCTAAGGGGGTACCTGTGACCCCAGAGCCCCAGAGGGCATGTGTTACATTGTGCTCTTTTAGCTTTGCTGTCCATGTACAGCTTTAGTGCTTAACAGCTCAGTGGAGGGTCAGGGTGACAGCCTTTCACACCCATCCTCTTGGTAACCAAGTTCTTGTCCAGCACTCAGGAAGAATCAGGCTACACAAATGAACTGAAGAGTGGTGAATGTAGAAGAGTTTACTGAGTGGTGGAAGTGACTCTCAGTGAGATGGGGAGCGGGAAAGGGGATGGAGTGGGAAGGTGGTCTTCCCCTGGAATTTGGCCCCAGCTGAACTCTGAAGTCCCGCTGTCAAGCTGCTCTCTCTGATGTCCAGCTGCTGCTTTTCTTCTCTCCTTCTCTGCTGCTCAGCCACTTTGCTGCTCTGTTGCCCCTCTGTCAGTGGAGCCTGGGGTTATGGGTACAGGATGGGGGGCAGGGCAGGCCAGGATGGTTTTGGAAAAGGCAACATTTGGATGGGAAAACAAGAATACATGTTCTCACTTTGGGCCATAGTCCCAGGCTTGGGGGTGTAGCCTTAGCCGGGGACCATCCTCTTCTACCCAGTATTTCCCTGCCTCCGGTCCATATCACTACCATAGTTATTTTTAATAAATATATTCAATAACTATCAAATATGGTATATGAAGATAATTAATATGCATACTTAATTACTGTATTCTGGGATGTACCATAGTTCAAATATTTTACCAATTAAAGAAATCTAGAACTTTATTTCCAATAAATTTTGAGACCTAAGTCAGGCTATATGTTGTTATACTCACATATTTTTAGAAGAATAGGTGGGGTTAGATTAGACATTGTGTTCAACAAAGATTCCTGGGTAATGGCTGAACATTGCTGTGAAAAAAGTTGTTCAAACCCATGTTGAGTTTGTTTTGATTAACTGATAAGAAACCAAACGTGATCTGGATGAGCAGACACGGGTAACAAGCACTTCTTTTTTACCTTATTTTGATACTGAATTCATGGCAAATGGACCTCTATCCAAGTTGAATTTCACACAAACCCCTAACATTATCATTCTCTGTCTTATACTTTGTGGCTGAGATGCACAGAACCACTTTCACAATCTTAAAACAATGGATGTCCTTCACCTCTGCCTTTTAGTCCTGCTGTTCATGCTATTCATACTGCTGGAAATTCCTCCTCAGTTATGTTGTATCCCCAGTACTCACACACTTTTGCATAACCCTCATGGCTTTGTTTAGAGATTGTTTCTTTTAAGAGCCATTCCTGATACTTCTTCTCCCTCTTGTCTGGATTAGGCACGTCTCATTGGGTTCTTGCAGAATTTTGTATCTCTCCAACCATAGCACTAATCACACATTCCATCTGTTTCTCCCATTAGATGGTAAAAGAAAAAAATCTGTCATTAAACTAGTTTCTGACATATATTCAGTGTTTTTAGATATATATATATTTATTAATGAGCAATTAATGGGTATAAATCTACCATTTCATAGAAGAAATAAGACTTAGTGTTTGATCAGTAGGGTGACAGTAGTTTACAATAATCTATTGTATAATTCAAAATAGAAGAAAATAATTATAGATATTTCTAGTGTAAAGAAAAGACAAATATTTAAGGTGATGGATATCCCAATTATACTGATTTGATCTTTACAAATCATACAAATATATTGTTGCATGTACCCCAAAATATGTACATTATGTATCAATAAAAAATAAAATAATGAATGAGTAAATAAAATGAACAAAATTATACTGTAAAAGTCATTTTTGTAAGACATTGACAGGATTTAGTAACATTATTGCCAGATGCATCAATGCCACATTTTCATAATTCCTTGCAATTAGAATATATTGTTGATATGACTAGAATATCAAAACAGATACTTGTAAACTACATATATTACATTTGTATCCTGATAAAGATGGAAAATAATAAAATATTAAAAATATCCTCAATTAGGAATATGAAGATCATGGCACTGAATAACATTTTTTTGAATCTCCCTTATTCATGCAACTCTAACAAGAAGAAAACAAATAAAACAAGCACACAAAATACATGAGTAAACAACAACAAAATTTTTGTAGTGGACCTGTTCTAATTTGACTAAAATCATAAAACCAGCCACATAAATTTCCTAGGAGCAAAACCATTGACCCAGAGTATTTTATGATGGCTTTCTACCTTTGCCTGAAAATTATGAAATATTAATCTTTATTAAATTCCCTGGCATATGGTATAACCTCTTTTTCTTTTTTCCAGCTATTATATTATTGGAATGAGAACAATAGTATTTTTCTCAAAGGGTGATTAAGTTCAAAAAGAGTCATAAAGTGGCAACATCCTTATCTTAAAGCAGCTAGAGGAAAGAAGCTAGTGTGTAAAAAAACTGACACAATTTTAATGCTTAGGGAATAAAACATTTACTAGAAGAACACAAAAAGAACATGTGTTTGGCTTTCCAATGATGTTTGAGTTTTAAACTCATAAAAGGGCATAATTAAAATACAAATTTTTAAAAATTAAAAATAAAACATTTGTTCTTAGATGCCATACATTGGCATGTGTATTACATTAATGAGATAAAAAGAGGTTAGCAGTCACTCAAAACTATGATTTATAATAAGCACCAAGAGTTTTATGTTAAAATAATGATTACAGTTCTAGTAGACTAGCAGATATTAACTTTAACTTTACCATTACTCATTGAGGAATGATATTCACCAGGGTACCAGTGATAGCCATGTAATTGTAATGTTTAACAATGAATTACTATTTAATGAATCCAAATGATTTCATATGCAATATATTGAACTTATTAATAAAATAATAAAAAATGAATATTTCTTTAAGTCAGTATTACTAATCATGTATTTTATGAGGTTATTTCTCTTTAATGAGCATTGACCTGAAAAATCACCCCAATATATTTTTACTAGTCAATTCATTTTTTAATTATTTTATGATGTAATATTTGATATTAGATAACGTAAGTAACATATCTGCAAGTAATAAAGCATAGCAATAAAATGAACCCCTGAGCCCATCATCTCACTTCAGAATTAGAATATTACTAACAGCTGTGCTGCTACCCTTTGCCATCCCTCTGCTTGTCTTCCAGACGCAACCAATATCCTGAATTTTCTGTTTGTCATTGACTTGGGGATTTTAGAGTTTTGTCATCAATGTACATATTACTAGATAACATGGTTATGTTTGCTTAGTTCTTGAGCTTTAAAAACGTAGTATATCTATGCAGTCTTCTGTGATTGATATTTGATTCATTACGTGTTTGAGTCAAACGTTTATCATATCTATCATCTATCTGTCTATTTATCATCTGTCTGTCTAGCTATCAGTCACTTAGTTGCTGTAATGTCCCATTATATATCTTAAGATTCCATTGTGTGACTATAACCATTCTCCCATTGGTAGAAATTTGAATTTCCTCCTGGTTTTTGTGTGTTATGTGTATCATTGTAATGAACATTCTTGTGTGTTTCTCTTAGTGCCCCCAGAACAGAACTGCCATGTTATAATGTATTTAAATGTTCAACTATATGAGTTAGTGCCAAGTTGCTTTCCAAAGAGGTTGTACCAGCTTATACTTTCACCTGAAATGGATATGCATTGCTCTTGAGCAATATTCTTATAACTGCTACTGTCACATCATTTAACATGTTTTTGCCTGATTGATAATGAGATTGCACATCATTCCATATATTCACCAATTCTGTGAATAAACATTAAATATTTGTGTTTCCTTTGTGTGAAAAGCATAATCATGTCTTTATCCATTCTTGTTTTGTTATTGTTGGTGTGATATACTCTGATATTTTGGAAAATATCCTATATTTTCTTGTAAATATTTTTACAAGTGTCCTTTCATATTTAAGCTTTTCTAAATGTAAAAGAACTTATTTTGTGATCTGCAGTAAAGTAGGAATGCAATTAATTATTTTTCACTATTTGGAGCACCTACTCTCACAGTGATATTTCTACAGAGCCTTCTAATGCTATCTCTGACACATATAGAATTTCCATAGATGCTGTGTCTGCCTCTGGCTATTTCCTTATTGTAGTTGTAGTTCTTTTCATTGCTAAATTTATTTCTGTATTTTCATATTCTCTCAATATCAATAGATAGAAAAGGCATACAATAAATTTACAAAATAATTACTGGTGTAAATTATTAACTTCCTGACTGATATATGATTCAGTGCCATTGTTGTCTTTACTTTTCTTTATCTATTTAGAATATAGACTACAAAATTCTAATATTGAAAAGCACCTTAGAGATCACTTAATATGCTGCTTCATTGATGAAAAACTGTTTTCCCCCATTTGACTAATTCGTTCACAGACTCTGATTTCTATAATTCTGGGAACATTGTAGAATTTTAAGAAAACAGTTTTATTCACCTATCCTTTTTTGCACGAACTCAGCATCAGTTGCTATAAATAACTTCTCTCCCTAATAGGTACTGGCTGTTTGTTGAGAAAAATAGTTAATGTGAATGTGGCTGAGGCACAAAAAAGACCTCAGAAGAACTGAAGACACAGCACGCAATCATATTCTTTCCACTCCTCCCCCTGGATGACCCCAGACGTACTCTAGGCTACAACCACCCTGAGGATTGTGAAGGGGAAGACTCTTGCCACTTCCCTTTGTATTTAACGTTATTAAAGATCCTGAAAGCATCATGCCTGCCCTGCACATTCTTCCCAGGAGAGTAAAGTGAATCAGAGCAAAAATATGAGATGCTTTGACCTCTCCCAGCAGAATGGATCTCAAGTTCTGTTTTCGCATAATTTTAAAGCTTGCAATTCAAAGCTTGCTGCCTACAGATTATTTCCACTAATACTAACCCGATCTAACTCATTTCAAAAGAACACAAATTCACGACGACTACTTTTTACACATCATAGTAACTGTTTATGAAGAGAATGTATAAGAAAATGTCAATCTATGAAAAATGAATCAGGGTGAACAAACGCACATAAATATGACACCCTACTTTTGCTCTTAGTGTATTTTTACAATGTATGGTAATTACAAAGTGCCAGAATATACAGTAATATCATCTTAGTTTTGCAATAAATTTATAGTTGTATATTATATAAAACTTTGCTCTCCAGTACGGAATCCACTAGCTACATATGCCTTTGAGCTCAGGAAATATGTTTTGTCCAAATTAAGATATGCTACAGTTTTCAATTAAGCAATGAATTTCATAGAATTACAATGAACAAACATGTAAACATATCAATATTTTTGATATTGATTGTAATTTAAAATAGTATTTGGGATATGTTTGATTAAATAAAATACTTTATTAAAATTAATTTTACCATTTATTTGTATTATTTTAAAATATGGCTACTAGAAAGGTTTAAATTTCATATGTGGCACACATTTATGGCTCACGTTATATTCCCATTGGACAGTGCTGTTCTAGAATATCACTTTCACTAATTTGTTACCAATATAAGTTTCATATGTCTTCATTTTGGATTCATGTAAATGACAAAAGAGATGTTTAACCAAAGAAAACAAAGTGAACCATTGATATACTGTTTTTCATCTACAGATTGGACCTAGACATCTAGATTTTGATAATGCTATTTTTGCAGGAATGCATTTCAAACATTGTTTGTGAATGTGTCTAATGAAGGAAGTCCTGTACTATCAAGTAAGAAATTACTAATTTGAAATATTAAAATAGTTTGACATAGAAAACACCCAGTGCATTTAAAAATTGGGTCTGAGAAGTTTGTCATATTTATAAGTATTCCAATAATCTGTTATAATAAGGTATGCAATATATTCTTATATTAACTTATTTAGTGCTCATGCACAGCTATTTAAAAACTGAGAGTCTACATAAAAACAAACTAGAGAGAATGAAACCCAAATGTTTAATACAGCACATTACAGTTATTAAAAGACAATGTCAAAAATCAACATTTTTAGAATACTTGTGTATTTAAAATATTTCTCAAGGAATTATTTGTTTATTCTACTTTAGAGAAAATACTAATATTCAGATTCTCATAGTAAATAGCATTTCTTTCATTATTATGCTGAAGTATTTTAATTATATTTCAATTGGTGAATAGTATGTCAGATTTTGGAAACTATGGTCTTTAATTCAGAATAGTAGCATTTATATATAAACACACTATAAAAGACAATTGCTTTGACAAGTGTTCAGAAAGAATCAATGGAATGTTTTACTCCTAAACTTATTTTCAAATGCTTTATAAGTGAAAAGGCAATAATTTAATATTAAAACTTGTCAATATAAATGTATAATTTATGCCCTGAGATTTTAGTATAAAATATAATAAATGTAATATATAATATGAGGTGTTAATTAAAAAAGAAAATAAAAAAAGGATTATTGAAGAAGACACATTATTGCCTAAGCTGCATTTTTATGTGCTTTCTTTTCCATAGCAATTATTACAGTCATTGTAAGGGTGAGTCGCATAAATGAACTGAATCCAATTGGAACTGTGTTGGCATTTACCTTCAGTGTATCTGAAAATAGTCCAGTTGATACACTAGTTGGAAAAGTTACATTTACCAATGCAGACTGGCCATTTAATAATATGGAATATACGGTTGTTGGAGGCAATTTGGGAACACCTCCCAAATTCTACATTGAACCAGATACAGGTATTGTAAAAATGCTGATATCAATTAATCATAAAAGTAAAGAGCTCATATACACTCATTGGAAATTTATTTTATTTAGAAACTATGATCATGAGAACATCTTAAAAACTTTCTCTTGAACTATTTAATGTTCACCTGGATTTGTTAGCTGTATCCATAAATTCTTACTTAGCTAAGGTAAAGCACTAAAGCTTTGATCTTTGCTATATTGATCTTCAGAAAGGCTATGCACATGTGCTTTTCCATGTATCCAAGAACGTGACTTAACAGGTGAGTAAAATAGTGTATAATCTAATAACTGTTATAATTACACTTTAGGGGTATGAATATATAATGAATTGATTTGTATTAGTTAATTTCTATTCATTATTGTAATGATTTCATTTATAGAATTAACATTTTAGAATAAATTGAAAATATTTACTAATCCTGGGATAACAGGTCTCCCTTTATTTTTGCATCAGGAGTGATAAAGCTATTAGATTCACTAGACAGAGAATTTGAATCACAGTACAAGATAGCTGTAAAAGTAACAGACTTGGACAACGATGCCATCCCTGACCCCCTCAGACAGAGAAGTGGTACTGCTCAGGTGACCATCAATGTTCTGGTAAGAATGAGTCACTGCTTGTGACATTGTTATCCCTTTGAAAACACACTCTAGAGAAATAAAAATAAGGGAAAGTTGTAAATGGTTACATTTCAGAGTCCTTGGTATGGATCTAAATTGAGAGAGCAGCATGTTGGTCCAAAAATATTCTAATTGTAACATACATTGATACAATTGTCCTTATATGCAAATTAACCTGTGTGACTTCTAAACTAATTTGATTGTCTTACAAATCTGAACTTAGATGAAGAGTGCTGATACCTCTGGTTGTATTTCAGAAGTTGTTGGAACGGTTTTTTTGTGGTTAAACATATTTCCACAAGCAAGCAAACATACATCCTAGAGTTTTAAGAAGTTAGTTTGATACATTTTAATCTGTTTTGGTGGTTTGTCTGCCTCTTCTCACCCTCTCTGGTTTTCAAGGAAGAAATATCTTAATATTCTTTACTAATAAAGATTCTGAGAGATCAGCCTCAGAGTCTCACAAACATGAAGTATAGAGGCAAAAAATCCCAAGTTTTTTTAAAAAAAATTAATGCAAGATTATATTTTACTTGGCTTGTTCAAGACTTACATCAATAAAATTCTGTACATTACTTTTATTGGCAGAAGCATATAGAAAGAAAATTTGCCTTTATAGATAGTGCCAATTTTTTAATCTTATGATTTTGTTTACACTCTTTTTGCTACTTGAGAACAGTAAGAATTCTAACACTGGATCCTATGGAAAAGACAATAACTTCTCATAAAAAATATTTAAAACCACAGACATTGTTTAGAGCCTGTGCATACTCTTGCATGGTGAACACTTTCATATGTGTTCTTAGTGAGCTAAAATAGTTAGCGGTGGTCATGACTCAGTGTTACAATCTCCACTTTAGGCTTATTATGTCTGGAAAACACAATAAACCAGGCCAAAAATCTTTGTAGGGAGAAATTTAATAAAGTGACTTGAATGGCTTCAACCATGACTCAGAAGATGTGATAAGCTAATGAACCTACTCTCCTTATGCCAGCTTTCAATAATACATCCCAATATACTTTAAGATACAGTTTCTCAGTAGATGTCCTTCATAGTTGCACTTCTGCAAACTTATTAGTGTCACTTTCATTTTGTGTGTGAATTCCTACATTCCAATAGGTATAAGAATAAATGATCTCTGTTCTTCATCTATAAAATCATTCAAATTTTTTCTCTTATGGGACTAGAAGGATTGGTTCAGGAAAGAATACTTGATTTCTTGAGAGTAGGCAAAAGGCTATACATTTCCTACCATCAGATGGGTGAGCTTAACTTTGCTGAAGACACTGTTACTAAATTTAAATACCTTTTCTCTAAAAATACTTCCAACCAAACTTTAGGTGAAAGTTATCAAAATGCATCATTTAGAAAAAATAAGTTGAAGCCAAAATTCTCTAGCACAATAAAATGTTTTATACTACACTTTGTTCAAAAAGATTGAAGCTGACGTATGAAAGTAAACACAATAGAGTATTATTACATAAAGCCAGGGCAGATGGATGAATTTTATCTGTAAGAATAAACAAATAACAAAAATTTATGTTATTTATAAATGGAAGTTCAATACTGTTATGGACTGAATGATTATACCCCCTCTCTCAGTTCACACATTGAAGCCATAACTCCCAGTGTGACTGCATTTGGAAATTACTCATATTTGTATTTGGAGGTAATTAGGATTAGATGAAGAAATGAAGGTGAGAACATGGTCTGATGGTATTCGTGTCCTTCTAAGAAAAGACACCAGAGAGCTTGCTCTCCCTCTCTGCCATATGAGGACACAATGAGAAGGTGGCTACCTGCAAACCAGGAAGAGAGCCCTCACCAGAAATTGAACACTGCCAGATCTTTATCTTGGACTTTCTAACCTCTAGAACTGTGAGAAAATAATTTCTTTTGTTTAAGCCATGCTATGTATGGTATTTTGTAATGGCTGTTCAAAGTATCCTAAGAGAAATACCAGTTTTGGCTTAGCAAACATAAAGATGTTAGAAAGTTATAGTATTAAAATATATATTTCTAGTAAATGATAGATACATATATATATATCAATGGAAAATAATAGTAAGTCTAGGATCCAAGATATAAAATAGTAGCTTAATGATAAATTATTACATAAATGAAGTTAGAATAAGAATCCATTTTGGAAAACAATGAACACCGTTTCCTACTTTAAAAAGATAAAAAATTAATATGTAACATAATCTTTAATATGAAGAAACATATGAAAATAATTATGAAATGTTAATTTAGGAAGGGTCATCACAAGGCAAGCATCAATTCTCATTATATGCAAATTAACCTGTGTGACATCTAAGTGAGTTGGGACCTCATGTAGGACAAGATTGCTAGGTCTAACTACAAAGACAGTTAACCTGTCTTCCGTCCAAAAATAGCATAAAGCAAATTAAAAAGGAAACAAAACATTAGGACAAATATATTTGAAGCATTTATAAAGTAATTTCAAATATTAATATTTTTAGTCAATAAAGTTCTTTTTATAATCAGAAAGAAAAAATCTCAACAGGAATTGAAAGTTAATATATGAAAAATATTACCAACTTTACTAGCAAGTAAAGAAAGGAAAATGAAACAATCTAATTTCTTTTTTTGTATTGAATTATAAAATAAAGCAGATGATATTTTTTGTTGGAAATGGTATGGGGAATTGACAGCTCATTTCTCTGGGAATTCAAATTGAATTGGCACAAGGTTTTTCTGAAGGTTTTTGGCAACACATACAAATTAACATTCACATTTTATGTGTGAAGAAGCTCTTGTTCACAGAGTTAAATAATCAACCTAGCATAGTTATTGAAAGTAGAGCCAATCCTTAGTCCCAGCTCTTTAGTTACAATACTCTTCTATCATTTGACAAAAACATAACCACAAAGACTACTCTCACAATTCCTGTGGTGGAAAAGTATCTCAAATCATAGCAATCATTATTTTATAAACATCTGGAAATCTTTCATAGATGATTTCCCGTGTGATTAAATATTTTTCTCCACATGATCTCTATGTCTTGAAAATTTTAATTGAAGCAATTCAGGTATAGAGTGTCTACCTTTTATTTCTAAAATAACAACAACAAAAGACTCCCAATATAGCACCCAAAAAACAAGTACACAAGATTCTGCTGTATCCTCCCAGATAAACTAATTTCCAAATGTATGTTAGCATGTCTTAATGAGATAAAGTTTACAGATGCCATTAGCTATTGCCAACTTCAAATTTGTTATTGCCAATTGATTTATTGATCTGAAGCTCATGTTTCTGAGAAAACTCTTAGGTCGTGATAATAAACTGCATCATGATGATAAACTGGTTGCTAGAAAATGCATATTTCACAGAAGCAAGAATTGGGTGGCACACGTCTTTGTTTTGACAAAATCAGGCACTAGATTTTCAAGGAACATTTTAAAAGGAAGGGAAGTTCAGCACACATCACACTTTCACCCTACAAATAATTATCACCTGTTTTTTTTTTGTTGTTTGTTTGTTTGTTTTTGAGATGGAGTCTTGCTCTGTCACCCAGGCTGGAATGCAGTGGCGCAATCTCGGCTCACTGCAACCTCCACCTCCCGGGTTCAAGCGATTTTCCTGCCTCAGCCTCCCGAGTAGCTGGGATTAAAAGCATGCGCCACCACGCCCAGTTAATTTTTGTATTTTTAATAGAGACGGGGTTTCACCATGTTGGACAGAATGGTCTCGATCTCCTGACATCGTGATCCGCCTGCCTTGGCCTCCCAAAGTGCTGGGATAACAGGCGTGAGCCACCACGCCTGGCCATATCACGTGTTTTATAATAAAGGCAATTCCTAACCACTATGACTTCCAAGGATATCTGAAATCTCTCTTGGCTACTGTCGTTACCTAATGACGTCTACTCATTTGCTTTCATCCTTGGATCACAGCATCAGCTTTAAGAACTCTGGATTTTGAATTCAATTTAATGCATCCTTTACTTTCTTCTGTACCTCTTAGTATTCTTCTTATCCTTCAAGGCCCAATGCATTCCTTTTACATGAAGCCTCACTTTTAAAATACAGTGCAAACGTTGGGACAAACTGTATGGTAGTGCCTCTGGTCATTCTGAGAACTAACTTATCTGCTTTCAAAAAGCTTGCAGCCTGGTATAGTTATTCTTATCTAGGTTGCATGTCACCCACTAAGATGCTCCATTTGGGGCTGTAAGATCTACAAATTTGTTTCAAATGTAAATTATAGATAAATTAAGTTACAAAAGAACAAATTGCTGCTGCCTCCTGCTGTTCCTGATCCCAGTGTTAACAGTGGAGGGTGTCTAGGTTCTTGGCCTCTTGAAAAAAGCATTGGACAAAACACACAAAGCAAGGAAGAAATGATGGGTTTTACTGAAAATGAAAGTACACTCCACCGTGTGTGGGCAGGCCTGAGCATAGGGGCTCAAAGGCCTGTTACAGAATTTTGGGGCATTTAAATACCCAGTACTTGGGGTATACCCTATGTAAATGAAGAGGATGAAGTAAAGTTACAAAGTCATTTACTTGGCCTACGGACCTATGGAGGGGATATTTCCTGTCATATCTGAAGTGTGAATCAGCTTATGCTCCCTGCCTCCAGACTCTATTTTCCTGCCTCATCTCCCCACTGAGAGATGTGATCCCCATAAATCTTTGTGGGAGGCAGAGGGACCAATGATCTTTTTTCTGTAACTGCTTCATGCTGGCTTGAGGCATAGAGGCCCTATCTGTTGAGGATCACACAACTCATCCTGCTCTATCTAGTGGAGGCAGGGTAGCTTCTTGATGGCCAGGGGTGGTGTCTTCACCTGGAACTGGCTGGAACCTTTGTTGCATGATCATCTGAAGGAGGATAGTCTCTAGGCAAGAGGAAATGAATTTGGGTAAAATATTTAATGGGAACTTCCGGGGGTGGATACCTATGCTGTCAGAAATGTTTCTTATAAAGATTTGCAGAAGAAAAAACAAAACTTGGTCTGTTCTCGAATCCATGTGTTTCCTTAAAGTCTTAGCACAAAGACTCCATTTTGGTTTGGTCTGGTCTGTTGGGGCCTGGTGCATGAGCTAAGTCCAAAACAATGGCCTCCCAGACTTTTGTTTTAAAAATTCCCCCTTTTTGGTCAGGTTCTTACTTAGGTGAGAGTGTGACCAAAACTTAGGGCCTCAGCACCACTCTCAGTTACCATCATTTTGGGTTTCTGGTCTCAGCATGTCATTTATAGATTAGTGTCCTTACTGTTGCACATTTCTTTCAGCTCTGGTCATTCCCACTGAAGAGAGACCATAAGACATTCTAGAGATGGCTGCATGCAAGCATTTAAAACCTTTGAGAGAATACAGCTCACCAGGGAGACTATTATTATGACTATTGGGAGGATAATACCAATATTTCAGAGTATGCTCCTTACCCAGGGTCCCCATAAACCAAACCACCTAAAATTAAATAGATTAAAGAATGAGCTAAATGAAGAGTCTACTCGCTTGACTACGTGGTCTTTTCGTTAATCCTCTACAACTGAATTTTTATAATTTGCACTTGATGTATTTCTCCATAGGCCACAAGTGTCAGCAGCTGCACA
This sequence comes from Pongo abelii, assembly GCF_028885655.2. Classification (NCBI taxonomy): domain Eukaryota; kingdom Metazoa; phylum Chordata; class Mammalia; order Primates; family Hominidae; genus Pongo; species Pongo abelii. The sequence goes on from NC_071991.2 coordinate 94,984,308, forward strand.
GGTACTTTTCTGTTTACTAAATTCCATTATTTAGCATAATTTTCACAAGAGAATTCAAAGTCTGTTGTGTAACAATAACCTTTAAAGTAGAATTAGTTATAGAGCCTATCATGAGGAATACATTTCTAATCATTGCTTCTTTTACTTTAAACCATGGAAAAAGGACCTAACAAATGATGCCCTTCTAAAAGAGTGAAGGCCTCCTGGCAGTGTACTCTTTAACCCATGATGTGGGTTTAGAGGCGTGAACCAATGTTTTGTTTTTGACTGATTATGAGGCAATGTATGTACCATTAAAGTTTCATATCTACATTGGGCCTTTGTCTTTATCTATCAAAGATAAGGTTATCCATGTATAAGGCTGGCTGCAAACTCCTTCAGAAATAAAAGTATAACCCCGTAAGTGCACATAACAGACCGCTTTTTTGTTTGTTTGTTTGTAGAGGCATAAGCAAGAAAAAAAAATATTCAAAGAAAAGAGTTTCACGAGAGTAAAAGTCTTAACCTATGAACTTGGGAAAGGCTGTTCACATCAAGGATGCCATGTTCTTCTTGGGAGAAATTTCCCTGGTTAACTTTACCCTTGTTAAGGTTTTACAGAATATTGGTAAAATACATTCCAATGGGTACACAGTTCCAAAAGTGTGGTGGTATCTCAATTGTGAGACTATGAACCCAAAGCCCAAGGTCCTGAAGTTTTGTTGTAGTGTGGATAGCAAGGACAGTCTTTCTCCGATGTTCTCAGAGGATCCAAAACATAAAAAGCTTTTTTACCTGGTGAAAATACAGTGTAGCATAATAATCTGTTATAGTATCAGCCCTCTTGCATGGGAAAACTTTTATACAACCAGAAAACATGCATTGACAATGACAATTGAATGAAATCCCTTTATAAACTATTTAAATGGCCCACCAAGTGACCAAATGTACGTGAAGCTTTAATTATCTGTCCAGGAATATAGGATCAAGCAATGGTTATAAACTATTTAAACAATTTCAGTATCAGCTGGTTTAACACGAAAATCCGACAAAGTATTTTCTTGGTGTTTAATTAATTTTTGTTCTACTTGGGTTAGTAGCTTTATACAAGGAAATTTGGTTATTTCTGTGGTTTATAATAACTTAGCATAATAACCGTAATTATAATTCATAGCATATACTATTTTAGACATACCATACTATTTTGGAACATATATTAGTATTATTCACAAAAATATAACCTAAAGAATGTTGAACATCATTTTGGCAATTCCATTTACCTAAACATGACAAATACCCCTGTTTACCTCATTTCTGGGTGTTTTCAGGGGCCCTCTGATCCATCCAGAAAACTAGGCATTAAGAAAGACAAATTTGAAACTGAAGTTTGATTTTGGAATTCCAGATTACCATAAATTACTTATTTTGTCAAAATGATGATGCAAAAATTTTAAAGAAGCAAAAACCTTTTATAAGCTTTTGCAAAAAAAAAAAAAAATACATTCTACTGTTTTTACACACCTTGCATGTAAAACTGTTTCTAGTAGTCTTAACTGCAAGTTACAGTGGTGGCTCTTAGCAATTTTAACTTTAATGTAAAACCTGGTAAGTTGTGTTCCAAGGTTTGACTATTTCCAGCATAGTTAGGAGCGTGGCCAACTCCACGTTTCTCCTGGCCTTATCTAGCTGGAAAGCAGGCAAGTTAAACAATTTTCAAAAGCCAAAGAAGCAGTTTATGACCTGAAAGCATTTAGAAAACCTAATATGAACATAATTTAGACCACATGTTTATATTTTGAATACATTGTATTTTACCAATAATCTGTAAAACCGTCTTTATTTCCCAAAGACTGCTAAAGTCACGTAAACTAAGAGGCAGTACGTTTTCTACTTTTCTGGTAAAATATTTTATTTAAGCTCTTATTATTATTAAACCAATTAATTTAAAACTTTACAGAGGTGGTTAACCAGTTTGCACAGAAAGAAAGAGTCCAGAGATTGACTGGTAAGAAATTCTTATCCTTTTGCTGGCATACCAGGTTTCTGAGTTCTCTCTCCCTGAGCAGCCTTAGTGACCCTGCTTGACTGTACGCAAACAAACATATTGCCATGAATTAAGAATAATCACAAATAGTTTACAAATTTTGGAGAAATTAGGCAGAGAGAGAGAAATATGACTCCAATTCTATTTATGAAAGTATACTCAACACACTTAAAGTATTAGAAAGCCTAAAATCTGAAAAGTTAGTTTATAAGGATAAAAAGTTGGTGTGCTCCATTAATTACTGCAGCCTGACCAAGGTACCTTAGGAATTCCAGATAAATGGAATGAATGATGACTCCCTAGAAATGCATAGGAAACAAAATAACTATTCGCAGAACCAAATACAAGCCTTCCACTAGAAACTAAAAAGCATCATGCTTTTATATATAAGGATACACAAGCAAAGCCAGAGGAGAATAAACAGCAAACAAATGAAAACTAGAAGCAAAAACACACAGGAAACCGACCCTAAATTTTCCTACTCAATTTACCCTGGAGACTATAGTGTTACCTAGGGCCCCCAAAACCCACATAATGAATATTTCATTCCTGACACACAATTCAATATCCTTAAGTTCACCAATATCATTATACATTCTGTCCAATCAAATCCACTTTAGGCACATGACCAATAAGTACTCTAGCATTATCCATGAAAAACAGTAAACATAGTGTGAAGCAAAGCAAGCAAGTATGTGAAATTTGGCTCCATGCTAAATCCAGCTTCATGCTTAACTATATTAAAAAAAAAATTGCCAAATTGCCTATGTATTTTTTACAATACTTATTTGACTTTAATCAAGACTAAGAGCTTTAACTATGAACATGTTAATTAGCAAAATGTCCCCAATTCTTTATTAGGTTCTTAAGAATATTTTATTATATAAACTTTTTCCACATCTTTCTCCCTTACTTAATGATTCCTTACTACATTGTTTCATAAATAACCTTTTTAAATCTGTAATTTAACTTTTAGATAACTTTTGAATTAGACAAAATTATTCTTTTTCCACTGATAACATAACTCTTTCTGGCACATTTTGTATACAGAATTATGTGTTAACCAGAATTTTATCCTGGGTAAACTAAAACTTTAGTGAAGCCTTAAAAAGCAAGAAATCCTGAACTATTAGATGTGGGCATTTATAGATAAGAACAGCTCCACAATTTTAGTAGCATACTTCCCCATATTACAACACTTTCTTAATTGGAAATGACCCAGATATTAAATGAGCATTAAGAATAACTTTAAGATTTTAATTTACACAAAAAGTTTACCTCAAACATTTATCCTAATCACTGTACTTAATTTTTTACTTTTAACAAGGGAGACGAGGCATCAATCAACATATGTAAAATGAACCTTCGTTTGGTCCTGAAAGGCAGGACAACTCGAAGTGGGAGGAGAGTTGGGGCTTCCAGGTCACAGGTAGGTGTGAGAGGAATGGTTGCATTCTTTTGAGTTTCTGATTAGCCTTTCCAGAGGAAGCAATCAGATATGTATTTATCTGAGTGAGACTTTGAATAGAATGGGAGGCAGGCTTTCCCCAAGCAGCTCCCAGCTTGAATTAACACTGACATTTTAAAATATCTAGCAAAGACAAACATAAAATTCAGACAAAAATGTATACTGACACTTCTGATGGCATTTCCATTTTTATTCCACCAATAATTTTAAAGCTAGCTTGTTTAGTAAAGTTACACTTTAAGTCACATGAACTTGAAAATTGCTTATACTTATTTATTTAATTTATGAGTGTTCTTTTACTTATAAGCCAATTTTGGTAAAACATATAACAATAAGTGTACATACAAATAAACACTTCTAGACATGTATACACACACAAATGAAGATCCAATAGCTTGGAACCTTAGCCATGAGACAGCAATAAAAGCTTGCTGGTTTTACTTCTTTGCCCCAGTAGATAATCCAATAAATGCTGTGAACCAAACTTTCGGGTAAAGCGATCTCCATAGCAGTTTGATTTTTCTTTTTCTTTCTTTTTTTTATTTTTTTTTTTTGAGACAGAGTCTCACTCCGTAGCCCAGGTTGGAGTGCAGTGCCATGATCTCGGCTCCCTGCAACCTCCACATCCCAATCCCGGTTCAAACAATTCTCCTGTCTCAGCCTCCCAAGTAGCTGGGATTATAGGCATGCTTCACCATGCCCAGCTAATTTTTTTGTATTTTTAGTAGAGATGGGGTTTCACCATGTTGACCAGGCTGGTCTTGAACTCCTGACCTCATGATCCACCCGCCTCGGCCTCTCAAAGTGCTGGGATTACAGGTGTGAGCCACCGCACCTGGCCTGGCAGTTTGATTCTTAAAGGCCAAACCTCTCCAGACTCCAAAGAGCCTTGGTGCCAAACAGTACCAAAGGAGGGTGTCACACATTAATCAGTCCCCCTGCTTAGAACCGCAGAACAAAAGCCTGGATACATGCAATGCCATTCTGCTTTCCCATTCAACAGTAAACTCCAGATTCCAAACAATGTTGGGGCCAAACAGCATTGCAACTGTGAGAGAAAATTCTAAGGAGGGCTTAGTACTAGACCTCAGAACCTCTGCGGAGAGCAGAGAGCATCCCCTTGGGGCAGGTTAGGTCTGCAGGCCCCCCGGAGGGTCCTCCTGTGGGGTCCAATCTGACCTTAGGTGGGCACCAGCGGCGCGTGCCGGTTTTCCCCTCCAGAGCATACTATGAGCTTTGTAAGAATAGCCATGAACTGTAATGAGAACTGGGTGCCAGGTGGGCCTTTTTGTCCTTAGCCAGTTGATTATGATAAGGGAAGAATTTAGCATAAGAAAAGAAGGTTTAAGTCCCCTGAAACATGTGTGAGTTTGCTCTGAGGTGCACCACACACAGGGATCGGGGAACACCTGCAGAAAAGATTTTTTAAAAAGTCCTTCCCGCTTTGGGGCAGAGCAATTATAAACAGCCACTGAAAGGCGGAAAAAGAAAGAAAGGAAACAAAAATCAAAAAGACCCAGATTCCTTAAGCAAACCTGGTGTTGGCAGTTAGGTGTCTCCGCATGAAAACCCCTTAGTTTCACTGGCCGTGGCCAGAAACCTGCAGTTGCTTCCATGTTTAGGAGCTGCCCACCAAGGATCCCCAGTTGGAAAGGAAAAGAGAGAGAGAGACAGAGACAGAGACAGACAGAGAGGGAGAGAGAAAGAGAAAGAGAAATTCCCCTGTATGGAGCAGAAAGGAAAAGGAGAAAGGAGAAAAATAAATCCCAAACTTTGGGCTAACCTCTTCCTCCTGGTTGGCTCTCCAAAATATGTTAACAGTGGAGGGTGTCCAGATTCCTGGTTTCTTGAGCAAAGAATTGAACAAAATGCACAAACAGAGCGAGGAAGGAATGAAAGGTTTTATTGAAAATGAAAGTACACTCCAGGCCCGGCATGGTGGCTCACGCCTGTAATCCCAGCATTTTGGGAGGCCAAGGCAGGCTGATCACGAGGTCAAGAGATCGAGACCATCCTGGCCAACATAGTGAAACCCCATCTCTACTAAAAATACAAACATTAGCCGGGCATGGTGGCGCATGCCTGTAATCCCAGCTACTTGGGAGGCGGAGGCAGGAGAATCCCTTGAACCAGGGAGTTGGAGGTTGCAGTGAGCCGAGATCGCACCTCAGTACTCTAGCCTGGCGACAGAGCCAGACTCTGTCTCAAAAAAAAAAGTACACTCCTCAGTGTGGGAGCAGGCCTGAGCATAGGGGCTCAAAGGCCTTGTTACAGAATTTTGGGGCGTTTAAGTACCCTCTACTTGGGGTATGCCCTAGGTAAATGAAGAGGATGAAGTAAAGTTACAAAGTCATTTACTTGGCCTTTGCCCTGTGGAGAAGATATTTCCTGTCATAGCTGAAGTGTGAATTGGCCTTATGTTCCCTGCCTCTAGACCCTATTTTCCTGCCCCACCAGGAGCACCATAATCAGCAGTATTACAATTTACACGATTTACAATTTATTTCCATTTTCACCTAGAAGGTAAATATTCCAAAGAACTTCCTGGCACAAAACACCTGGAAATGTATGATAGAATATAACTAGACTTTAATGTGGAAATTTGACCTCAAAAAAAATTAGGGGACATTTCAGGGGCCAAAAACAGAGGCTCCTCAATGCTGCCCAGTGCCCTGAGAGCATCTTCTCTGTAAAGAAGAGGCTTAGGTTTTCACAGCCACTTGGAAACAGGAAGTAAAACTTTGGGAGCAATAAGGGCAGGCAGTTGGAACCTCATAAAATAAGAGGTCCTTCAGGATGAAAACCTGGAAAGGACACCTTCACATGCTAGCCTGGAGTAGACAATAAGAAAGTTTGCCCATCTAGGCCTAGGTTCTGAATTAAGGGGAAAACGCATCCTCCAAAATGTAAAGGAAATATATTGGGTTTGAATTATGCACACTGCAAAGTATTGGAAAACCCAGAGAAGACGTTAGAAGAAAAGGGGTCTTCGTGTTTTATTGTGAGGAATTCCTGGCAGAAACAAAAGCAAAACTTCCCTAGAGAGGCCTAACATCCACCTAAGCTGCAGAAAATTCCTGAAAAAAAAATTTGGCAGAATATGGGCTCAGAATCTAAAATTACGAACTCTTAGAAAACAGCCATAACTTACAGACCAATGCACAGCTATTTCACACCCATTTCACTGGCTGTAACCTGAAATGACTGGGGAGAAGTGGCTTTGAACCTGGGTACAATGCATAGGCTAGTGTACTTTTTTAAGTTGACTTCGTGAACAGGAATTGTTTACTTCCTCCTGTTGTGAGATTTATTTCTGACTTCAGTACAGATGATGATATGACAGTGTTGTGGCTTTATTTATATTAGTGAGCTGCTAATTGTTATTGAGATGCTAATTATTAACATGTTATAGTGTTCACAATAAATCTGCACAGAAGCTCTAGGTAGTATTGGCATATTTGAGTACACCTTTTGTAAAAGAAATATGGAAAAATAACTATATTTTTAATAGATCCTTTTTGCAATGACAATGGTTAGAAATTAGTGACTACAATGTTTACATTGTACCTAGTTTCACATCATCAAGGCATTCTGAATATTTCAACAAAGTGCTCATTAGTGAAAATTAGATGTGGTCCTGATATTTAGAAGGGCACTATTTATTGTAATAAAATAAGCTGTAGGTCATTTAGTATTGTGTCAGTTGAGAACTTGTTACTAGAAGCACCCAACCAAGTTGCATTGTTACAAGACAAGGAGCCTCATGTCATTTGTAAAAAGTGAGAAAAACAATTTATTGGAAGATTGAAAAATAGTTCTGAGACCAGATGAGCTGAAGAAGTTTCAACAGATTTTCTTATCAAATCATAATTTGTGAGTTGAGTCCTGATATCTGAAACAAGTTTTTACAAAGTTATAAAAACTTGTCCCTTTAAATGGGTGTGGCCATGGTGGCTTCTCTTGGCTATCAGTGTTGTACCTTAGGTAAATTAGGAAAAGCACATAGAAAGAGGCCTTTCTTGTGAAACAAAGCAAATAACTACAAGGAAATGTACATTTATCTGATCAAAGACAAAATTTGTGTATCTGTAACACACAAGGTAAGTAAATCAATATTCACCAATAATGCTCCTGCCTAGATCTGAAGAAAAACTAAGAAGATATTTACTGATATATTAAAAAATAGCAGAATCATATATTGTCTATTACCCCATCATGTACTTGCTGATAACAATTTGGATTAAAAAAAATGGAAGGCTCTTTTGTCTCTTGCAAAGAGCATGATAAATTTCCTTAGAGCATATTTTCTAAATCATCACTGTCACTTCAGTGATTCTTTTAAAGAAATTGTTACCAAACACATGCCCTTTATTTGCAAACTGGAGTATAGTGCTTTAAACTGGACATGTAAAAATATAAGCTATTTCCTTTACCTCTAAAAATACTAATAGAGTCAATGACATAAATTAATGTTTGTCTTTCTTTGAATGTGTTTATGAATGTGTTTTGAATAGTCAAACTCTTAAAATTGACTGCTGTTTTAAGGAACTAGTCTGAAAGTACATGGCAACATCCACATTAAATTTATCTAGTTTTATAAGAAAACTGCCTCTTTGGAAAAGAAATTTTAAAAATTTTGCTTTCTAACAGAGAGATGTTAGAAAATTCAGAAATGACCATCTGAAGCATGAAGGCATTACCAAGAGCTGAATGTCTGTCTGTGGCTATTTTTCTCTTGAAAAGCTTTTCATGCCAAAAAAATAAAAATAAATGGATACTGAATCTATTTATCTTTAACCTGGATGCCTACTAACCGCTAGAGCCATTAACTATATGCACATGTATTTAGTGACAATGATGTTGCCAAATATCTTTTATACCATTGCATGATGTTTGGAGCAGAGATTCTTCAGCCAGAATGCTTGCCTAAGAATCCCAGGTTCACCACTTAAGGTTTTTCTGTGAAGCTGGGCAAGTTATTGAACCTTTCTTAACTTGATTCCTCATTGTAAAATGGTAATAGTAGTGCCTACCCCTGAAGGTAGACATGAGATTTTTAAAAGCAAATGTTTGTAAAGTACTGAGTGGCTCATAGTAATAAGCACTATACAAGTGTTCTATAAATGAATAAACTAGAAACATTTCCATAACTGGAGAAGAAAGTGATGAAAATTGTTGTTCTTTTGCTTGTACATAGTTAAGATTGGATTTCCGTCATTGCCTCATCAAAACAAAAACTAGAAACCACTTAAGTGTGACTGATAAACACTTCAAAAATGTTCTAATTTTTTGCAGATTATGGAATAAAAGCCTCAGCATAAAAATCACTAAGCTTGGATATTTTTAAAAAGCATAATGTTTCATAACTTGTTTATGTTAATATAAAACTGAAACTGTAAATCAATTTCTTGCATGCACTAAATATGGCATAACTTAAAAATTTTAAAAATAGAGCATAAAGAACTAACCTACTACAGATTTTATTTATAAGATGTGAGATCACACTTTGAGAAAAAAATTACGAAAAATGCAAGCTGAAGGAAACAAAAGAAGAAGGAAAAAAACCCATCACAGTCCTAGTAGATATTTAAATTGGAAATTAATTGTTCTTTTTCAGTGTCCCCACGATTTTTTTATATCTATATTTTGTCACAGAAATATTTCTGGCTTATATAATAATAAACATTCTTTTATCTTATGAGGTAGTTAAGCCCTTGAAGGCAGGATTCTTTCTTATTATCTTTTATCTCTATGTAATAAGCATAGAATTTCTTTCATGTATATATATGTATATATTCAGTAAATAATTAAGTACATAATTACTGTCTGTAAATCAATCTATCTATCTACATATCTATCTATCTATCTATCTGTAAATTTCTTAGGAAATCTGAGTAGAAAAAAATGCATTATGGCCTAAGTGCTTATTGTCACTGAGTATGAGAATTCTAGAGCTGGAGAAAACCTAAGAGAAACCTGTATTTCTCTATCATTTTACACAAAAGAAACTTAGACTTGCCTCACTGATATTCAAAAGCAATGTGACTATTGATGTTTTCTCAAATGTGCAGCTTTGCAGTAATGTAGTTGAAGTAATGACAGATAAATTATTTTGTGCTTACCAGATCCTGTTTTATTTTATGGGTACAGAGGGATACTACATTTTCTGACTTCTCTTCTAGGGCCACATGACTCAGATATAGCAGATGCCCTTTCCCAAGCCTGCAATAAAAACCCAAGTGTAAAGTCCACTTTGCCTTTGCAAGGTGATTTTAGGTCGTCTTTTAAAGACAGAAACATTATGAGATGAAAGGAACTTGGATCTCTAAGTCACTCCTTGAGAAAAATCTTCCAAGGTGAGCTTCTTAACATGTTTTAATGAGATAGGGAAGAATTAACCTTGTTCCAAGTTAAGTGAATCATATTTCATGTTTTAGTTGTTACTGCAACATGGTATAGTCTGTTTTGCCTAATGCAGAATTTCCTGGATGATAGTCAGATTTTCCCAAATAGTTCGAATTTCCACAAGTTTCTTCCCATCTTTATATTGCATGCTTTTATAGCAAACAGCAATCTTTTTTTTTTTTTTTTTTTTTTTTTTTCTGAGACAGCGTCTTGCTCTGTTGCCCAGGCTAGAGTGCAGTGGCGTGATCTGCAACCTCCACCTCCTGGGTTCAACCAATTGTCCTGCCTCAACCTCCCGAGTAGCTGGGATTACAGGCACATGCCACCATGCCTGGCTAATTTTTGTATTTTTTTAGTAGAGACAGGGTTTCACCATATTGATCAGGCTGGTTTCCAACTCCTGACCTTGTGATCCGCCTGCCTCAGCTTCCCAAAGTGCTAGGATCACCAGCATGAGCCACCACACCTGGCAACAGCAATCTTTTTCTAGTATCAGGACACTTCTTTTATGCTCTCATGGTTTTATTTAGGTTATAAGATTATGTAAAAATTTATATAAGCAACTGGTTTGGGGAAAAATTATAGGTTTCAATTTTACCAGCTAATATTCTTTGAAACTATGTGCTTTTCTAATTGTTTGATATTTTTTGCAGTATTGGTAAATGATAAAATATAAGGAAACCCAGAGGTTTCTTGGTAAAGTTTAATATTTACTTATTTTAACAAATATTTATTTCAGCTTCAACAATAATAAAAGATAATATTGTGTTTTGAAAATCACAGAAAATGATATTGAAATATGCAATCTGAAATTTATCTGTACTGGCATTTTTATTCCAGTATTAAGTGATTTATTAAATCAACTACTTGAGATGAACATTGTCTCTGATTTGTCCTCATCTTTTATTTTTACTGGAATACAATTGACCTGGGGCTAATGACTCAATGTTATATGAGGGTATTATATATCATTACAAGAAACCAGTGTATTTCTTGGAAAAAACACACAAATATATACTCACATATAGATATATGTGTTTATCTGCATGTGTGCATATTTATATATATAATATACATATATGTATATACAGAGAGAGAGAGATTTGATAATTAAACAAAACCAAGAGACAAAAATGGAGATAAAATAGCATTTCCTGTCTTGAAAATTTCAAATTCTTCTGTAAATTATTCCATTGTTAAGTGGGGGAAAAATAAATCACAGGATTTATTCCCCATAATACATTATTAACCAGAAATACAGAATCTTTTATTTAATTTAAATGTTAGCAAAATTAATAAAAAGTAAGCATATATAACACATCTTTAAATAAAAGCATGTATATTTATTTCCTAAATGATAATTCACATAGTATTATTATTATTATTTTAGATGCATGAACTTAAAATAATTTTAATTATTTATGTGGCGTTATAATCTTGGGGATGGGATTTATATTCTATAACAATACTTTCCTAATGATCTGTAAACATTTCTGAAAATATGAGAAATATGTGCATCCTATTAGCTTTAAATGCTGAGTGTACTTGATTATTTTTATTTGTTTTCTAGGGCTGCTGTAACAAAGTAACACAAACTGGGGGTGGCTTACAACAGCAGAAGTGTATTCCCTTCCAGTTCTGCAGGCTAGAAGTCTAAAATCAAGGTGTCAGCAGAGCCATGTTCTCTCTGAACACACTAGGGAATAATCTCTTCCATGCCTCTCTCTTAGCATCTGCTGTTGCTAGAAGGCCTTGGCATTCCTTAGTTTCCAGACACATTACTCCCATCTCTGTCTTTTTTGTCGTCTCTGCCTTTGCTGTCATATGATTCCCTCCCTGTGTGTCTCTGTCTGTGTTGATTCTCCCCTTCTTATAAGGATATTATATTGGGTTAAGAGTACACACTACTCTAATATGATTCATCTTAACTTGATTACATACACAAAGAATATATTTCTAAAAATATTAAACTCATAGGTATCAGGAGATAAAACTTGAACATATATTTTTGAAGGGCTCAATTCAAATCATAGCAATCACATAAGTCATCTTAGTCAATTTCTATTTTGGAAAGCGAGTTTAAAATAATGGTTAGAAGCATGGATTCTGGCATGGATTCTGGCAGGATTAGGTAAGCCTGGCAGACATTCCCATTTTTTCTTTATGGACTGGATAGCTTAAGAAAGTTACTTAACTCTGCGGGCCTCAGTTTACTCACAAGTGACATCTGCTAACAATACTTACTCAAAGGGTTTGGCAGATGATTAAATAAAAATGTGAATCCCTCACAGTGCCAGGGACATAGTGAATACATTTTAGTATTTATTATTGTTTTAGCTGTTACAATCCCTACTTGAGTTTTACTCGACTTTGAATGGTTTCACAGAGAGACTGAAATTCTCTCTAATTTTTACACTATCATGTGCATTTACCTACTTAATACAATAAGCATACTTTTTTGTAAAGGTTATTTAGGAAATTTGGCCAGAATTCAGTAACATTAATCAAAGTAGAACTAGATTATAATGTAGACAGACAGGTAGGTAGGTAGATAGATAAATGTAGATATATATAGGAAAGTATGAGATCAATAATTTCAATTTTTTAAATCCTCTGCTCAAATTCTCAGGGTGTTTAATACTTATGCCCTATGAATTTCTCTGAGAAGATTGGGAGTAATAGTTTATAATAGTTTCCAAACTCATTGCTCATGGAATAACTTTTATGGCATATCTTGGGAAAGCAATGCTCCTTACAACATGCATTGAGAAATAATGTACAAAAATTAGATAATTGAGATGAAAAATAAGATCGGGAACTGTGAGTATAACAACATGGCTTAGATTAAGTACTAATGAGCGGTCTAACCACTTACACATACATTTTTACAGGTAAAAGATTGATTGATTGATTGAGATGGAGTTTTGCTCTTGTTGCCCAGGCTGTAGTGCAATAATGTGATCTTGGTTCACTGCAACCTCTGCCTCCCAGGTTCAAGCAATTCTCCTGCCTTAGCCTCCCGAGTCGCTGAGATTACAGGCGCCTGCCACCATGCCCAGCTAATTTTTGTATTTTTAGTAGAGACGGGGTTTCACCATGTTGGCCAGGCTGGTCTCAAACTCCTGACCTTGTGATCTGCCCGCCTCGGCCTCCCAAAGTGCTGGGATTACAGGTGTGAGCAACTGCGCCCAGCCCAGATAAAACATTTTGGAAAAATTATCTGTTGCAATGTTCTGGATGGCAGCTTTAGGGATTAGTTTTAGGGATATTACTGCTGAAATTATTTGAACTAAAACAAACAAAATGTTTTAGTTGACACTTCCTGATTCCTCTTTTTTTATCTTATTAAGACCATCAATATCTACTTGACCTTTCTAGTTGTTTTATATTTTTTTACATTCACATTAACACTCAATTGATCTTTTTCAAGACAAAAAAATTATTTACTTTCAAAACAACACATATCTATTTTATATGTCATATTTTAGTTCAACAAATTTAAAGAGGAAAAATACAGTGGCTAGAACTTAATAGACATAACATCCCCAAATTACATGCTCTCAAGGTACAATCTATCAGAGAAGTTAATATTCACATACACATAACTATAGTACAAAGCAAATGGGCCAAAAAGGAGTCACAAGCAAAATGCTCTGGAGGATAGAAAAAATTTATTTTAAAGAGGCAAGGTTTGTGGAACTTGTAACTAAATGAATCCTGATATTAAAAAAAAAAAAAAAGAGTAAGAACAGTTAAAATCAATATGAGGTTTTGAACTTGATTACTTAAGTATAGAATAGGACCTAGGTGAAATTATGATTCAGGCTTCAAGTACTGAAAGGGAACCAATTTGAAGATAGATAAAAGGAAACAGAAATAGGTTGGATCTTTATAAATTAGGTACCAAAATCAGGATGAATGTTTTGTTAATACCGGACTAACATTAAGATCTTTTAAAGTAAGGAACATGGTCTTACTTTTAAGACCGCAAATTTTAATTCTCCCCCCAAAAAAGGAGAAAAGAAAAAAGACAACAGACAAATGATTGCTTTGCATTTCTTTGTTTTCTACCCAAAACAATATTATGAAGCATTTAGAATCTACCTACTGATAAAATAAATGACAAAGTCTTTTTCTTTTATAAGAACCAATTTTTGTCAAATTTTGAAGATACTATTGTCCCAGAGTATTATACCCACAACCATATGCGTCCTTGTAAATAGAAGTTTTCTGATTCTTGCTGTAACGTCACTGGGGCAAAAATAATTGGCCGTAATTCCATAGAACCATAAACATATTGCTTATTTTGAGTCATGTTAATATGCAGGTCCCTCTCTTGTTTTTAACTACAAACAGTGCAAGCTGGTTCCGTTTCTGGACAAAGCTGTCAGAAGTACTTTGTAAGAATTTTGTGTTCCGTTTGTGAAAAGGTATAATTTATCTATTTATTTTAAAAAGGTGTCATGTGGCCAGAATTAGTCTAATATCAAAACTAGACTAAGACACTATTCAGGAAACTACAGACCAGTATTTCTTATGAATGTAGATGCAGATATCCTCAACAAAATATTCACAAATCAAATCCAAAGGTCTATAGAAATAATTATATGTCATGATCTGGTGTTTATCCAAAGTATACAAGGCTGGTTCAAAATATATAAATCAATGAATGTAATCTATCAAATCCCCAGGCTGAAGTAGAAAAATACCAGGAGCATATCAATAGATGCAGTAAAAGCATTTGATAAAATCCACCCTAATTCATGATAAAATCTCTAAGCAAACCAAGAATAGAGGAGTGCTTCTTTGAATTGATTTTTAAAATCTACAAAAAACTACAAATAACATCATATTTAATGGTGGAAAACTAGGATTTCCTGCTAAGATCAGGAATAAAGCAAGGATTTCTTCTTATACTACTGCTTTCAATATCATTGATAAGGCAACAGGACAAGAAAGGGAATTAAAAAGTATACTGATTGGGAAATAAGAAATAAAACTGTCTTTGTTTGCAGATGGCATATTTTTCTAATTAAAAAAACCCCAAAAGAATAGACAGAAAACTTCTGGAACGAATAAACCATTATAGCAAGATTGCAGGATACTAGTTATATATATACATATATACGTATATACGTATATACGTATGTATACGTATATACGTATATACGGATGTATACATATATGTATATACGTATATACATATATATGTATATACGTGTATACATATATGTATATATGTGTATATATGTATACATATATGTATATATGTGTATATATGTATACATATATATGTGTATATATGTGTATATATATACACATATATATGTATATATATATGTGTATATATATGTGTGTGTGTGTCATTCATTTATTTATTTATTTATTTATTTATTTATTTTGAGATGGAGTCTCGCTCTGTGGCCCACCCTGGAGTGCATCTCGGCTCACTGCAAGCTCTGCCTCCCAGGTTCACACCATTCTCCTGCCTCAGCCTCCCGAGTAGCTGGGGCTACGAGCACCCGCCACCACACCCGGCTAATTTTTTTTTTTATTTTTAGTAGAGACGGGGTTTCACTGTGTTAGCCAGGATGGTCTCGATCTCCTGACTTCGTGATCCGGCCGCCTCAGCCTCCCAAAGTGCTGGGATTACAGGTGCGAGCCACCGTGCCTGGCCTAGTTTAATATGTTAAAATCAATTGCTTTCTTTTATATATCAGCAGCAAACAGGTAGAAATTGACATTAAAACTACAATACCGTTTACATTAGCACCCTTAAAACTGAAATACTTAGGTATAAATCTAACAAAATATGTATAAGATGTATATGAGGAAAACTACAAAACTGACTCTAAAAAAATCGAAGAAAAACTACATGGAGAGTTGTTCCATGTTCATTGATAGAAAACTCAAAATTTTTAAGATGCCAGTTCTTCTCAACTTGATCTATAGATTCAATGCTATCTCAGTCAAAAGCCCAGCAATTTATCTTATGGATATTGACAAACTGATTCTAAAGTTCATTTGGAGAGGAAAAAGGCCCAGAATTATCAACACACTATTGGAGAAGAAAGAAGATTGATACTACTATGGGACTTCAAAATTTACTATAAATCTAGAGTAATCAAGACAGTGTGGTACTGGTGAAAGAATATGCGACAGAATAAAAGAACAGAACAGAACAGAGAGTTGAGAAATAGACCCACATAATATAGTCAACTGATGTTTGACAAAAGCAATACAAAGATAGCCTTTTTAACAAATGATGCTGAAACCACCAGAAATTCACATGCAAAGGAATGAACCGAGAGAATGACCTTATGCCTTTCCTCAAAAAATTAAGAATGGATCATACCTCTAAATATATAATGCAAAACTGTAAAACTCCTAGAAGACAACATAGAAGTAAACCTAGAGGACTTTGGGATGGGACTGACTTTTTAGATATTATACAACATGAAAGGAATGATACATGAAAATAAAGAATTGATCATCTGGACTTCATTAAAATCAAATTTCCCTTTACTATGAATTACAATATCAAGAATATGTGAAGAAAACTCACAGTGAGAGAAAGTATTTGTAAAAGACATGCCTGACAAAAGACTGTTATTCAAAATATATAAAGAACTTTTAAAAATCAACAATAAGAAAACAAGCAACCAGATTAAAAAATGAGGAAAGGACTGAACAGATAATTCACCAAAGAAGATAGACAGATGGCAAGTAACCATATGCAAAGATGTTCAATATCATGTATCTTTAGGGAATTACAAATTGAAGCAGTAATAAAGTAACATGACAAACCTATTAGAATGATGAAAAGTATTCTAATACACTGACAACACCAAATGCTGGTGAGTATGTGGAGCAGCAGGAACCCTTATTCTTTGCTCTGGGAATGCAAAACAATGCAGCCACTTTGGAAGAGTGCAGTAGTTTCTTACATACTCTTACTGTATGATCTGGCAATCATGCTCCTTGGTATTTACCCAAATGACTTAAAAATGTATGTCAATACAACACCTGTAAACAAATATTTGCTGTTGCTTTCTTCATAACTGCCAACATGAGGAAGCAGCCAAAATGTCCTTCAGTAGGTGAATATATAAATATACTATGGTACATCTAGACACTGGAATTTTATTCAGTACTGAAAGGAAATGAGTTGTCAAGCCATGAAAAGACGAGGAAACCTAAAAGCACATTATTAAGTGAAAAGAGCCTGACTGAAAAGGCCACACACTATATGATTCCAATTATATAATGTTCTGAAAAATTCAGAACTATAAATATAGTAAAAATATCAGTGGTTTCTGGGGTTTTGGAGTAGAAGGAATGATTTAGCTTGGGAGAACACAGGATTTTTAGGCAGTGGATTTTGTATGATACTACAATGGTGGATACATGTCATATTTTTGCCCTAAACCATACAACATACAACACCAAGAGTAAACCCTAATGTAAATTATAAACTTTAGTTGGTAATGATGTGTCAATGTAGTTCATTGATTACAACAAATGTCCCATTGCAGTGCAGTACATCCATAGTGGGGAGGTTGTGCATGTATGGGAAGAGGAAGTATATGGTAACTCTCTACTTTCTGCTCAATGAACCCAAAACTGCTCTAAAGAATGAAGTTTAATAATTTTTTTAAAAGGTGCACATAGATTAAAGAATGGCTTCTTTTCAGTAATATCTGTAGTAATGCTTTTAGTGTGTATTTTTCTGCAAAGGGAAAAACAAATATATGATGAATATTGTGAGGATTTGGGGGTCTGTAATGGAAAATTAACCTAGGTTCTTTGCAAATACTTGTGAAAGAAGTGCAAGTTAGACTCAGCATTTATGAAGTTTATAAATATATGTTTATTTGGATTTTTCCATTGAATGTTCACAAGTTCACTGGCATGTTGGAATGAGCTCATACTGGATTGCAAATGTTTGTTATTAGTGTCTCTTCCCAATGTTTCGTTTAGTAACACCTTGGTAGCTTAAATATTTTAAAAATATTTACATCATGGAATTTGGCAAACTCTATGAATTACAGACTTCTTTTTCTTTGGAGAGGGGGTTGAGTCAGTTGTTAAGTATCAGCACACCAGTGAATCCCACTAGCCTGTAAACTTTCTATTGTGGCATAGGGCCTGTCTCATAGTTGGAGTTCAAAAAATATACATTAAATTGATTGATCAGTTTTATAAAATGATTTTACAGTAATGTTATGATTGAAGCCAAATGAGAGAACTCAGTCACCAAAGGTGGAAGTGCATTTGAGAAAACAGGGTGAAGTGAGAGTTTGGTAGAGCATTTCCAGTAGGTAATATAAGAATTAAAAAATTGGTACATTTTAACAGAACTGAAATGGGAGAGTTCCCTAACCCCCTCGAGGGACTTGTGACACGGGTGTGGCTCTTTTGCTGGACTGCTTCTAACTCAAACCCCTTATGGGAGGGAGAGCACGCAGGTGAGCAGGTGCAGGAGCCAGGGCGAGCACTTTGGGCTCTGGCCCCACAGCAGTGTCTAGGGGTGATACAGTGCTCTTTTAGCAGTTGCCATCCGTGGGCAGCTAAGTGTTAACCAGCTCAGTGGAGAGTCAGGGTGACAGCCTTTTTCACCCTACCCTCTTGATACCTGGGTCCTTGTCCAGGATCCAGTAAGAATCAGGTCACTTGGACTTGAAGGAAAGTGAATGCTGAGGTTTTATTGAGTGATGGAGGTGGCTCTCAGTGGGATGGGGAGCAGGAAAGGGGATGGAGTGGGAAGATAATCTTCTCCTGAAGCCTGGTTGCCTCCGGCCGGGCGTCTCTCCAAAATCGTGTTGTGTGAAGTTAAGCCACGTCTATCCATAGTCTCTGACGTTCAGTTGCCTCTTTGCCTCTCCACGTTCAGCTCTTTGTTTTTTCTCTCCTTCTCTGCTGTGCCACTCTGCTGCTCTGCCAGTGGAGCTTGGGGTTTACATGGGTACAGGATAGGGGTGTGGTGGGCCAGAGTGGTCTTGGAAAAGGCAACATTTGGACATGAAAACAGGAATGCCTGTTATTATTTAGGGCCGTGGGTTTCCAGGCTTGAGGGTGGAGCCCTCACCAGGGACCCCACCCTCTTGCCTCCTGTGCATATCAGAACTAAAATGTAAATTCAACTTTGTGCATTCTATTGCAAACTGGAGGTGTAAAAGGAAGTTAAGGGTTTTATATTCGGAAGAGAGTGAGCCAAAAGTTACTATTTTTTTAGAAGAGTAGTGGAGCTAAAATCCAAAAGGCAAAAATTGATGGATAATTGAGTGTATAAGTGGAGGCAGAAGGAGTGTGGGAGTGTGAAAGAGTACACTGTTCCCTCCCATCAGGGGACCTGACTAGGTTTCAAGGCTTCATTCTACTTCTTAGGTGGTGCCTTTTTTCTTGCACAAAGAGGTAACTTCTCTGTGGTTTATGTGCCTAATCAGTGAAACAAAGATGATGAATTGGAAGGTCATTTCCAGCTGGAAAGTTATATGATTCATGCATGGTTCTTTGAGAGAAAAAAATGGAGTAAGTAGAGGATAAAAAAAAAAGATGATACTTAGAGTAACAATGTTCATTTTTGCATGTATAATAAAGAATCCTGAAAATGTTGGTAGACAGAAAAGATCTGAGGTAGAGAGTAAATTAGAATATTTAAAGGAGGAAGGATATTTATAGACTATAATGAGAAAAAGAATATAAGTAGGGGTACTAAGGTTACAAAGCGATGAAAAAATTATTTCTTAGGAAAAAATAAAACCAATTATATTTATTAACAACATACCATATAGTTGCTGTTCTAAATACTTTGTATAGAACATATCCTTTAATTCTTACAAAAATATAAAAGATAAAAAGGTTTCATTTCTATTTTACAAGAACGTAACTGTGAGGTTCCTTGTCTAGAACTGCCATGGAGACAAAATTTGAACCCCAAATTCTGACTCAAGAATGTGTAGGCTGGTAGACAGAAGCCTGTGGCTGGCACCTGTTTGCTCATTCACCAGGCTGGTGACTTAGCCAAGCCATTTACTACTCAGAGTCTCTGTTCTCTTACTCATCAGATAGGAACAATGTTTTGTTTCCCATCTAACTTCTAGAGCTATTATGAGGCTTACTTGATAAATTGTGCCTGTAAAAGGTAAAGTATGATAGATACGTGGTATATTTTTTTTAAATGGACAAACGGTCATTGAAATTTTATGTTAGGGGATAAAAATTAAGGGATTTAATCTGGAATGCCCTGTATTAATTCATTAAAATAGACACGGCCATGTGCCGTAGATTGAATATAAATAAATAGTATTGGAAACTTAAGGGGCATGGAAAAGATTTGGACAAATTAATACTGGTTAATCCCCAGTAGTATTATATTTTTACTCCAGTTTGATAGTGGGAAATTTGCCAGACCATAACAAAGGAAATTCCAGATTATGATTTAGCAGAGACTTTCGTGTTGGCTTCAGTGCCATTTTGCTTTCTGTCAACATTCATACCATCTTAATATACTAGTGCTGTGTGTCAGACATAAAATTTCACTTGCAAGGGAAACAGATTTCTCATGAGATTCTGAACATTAGGATGACAACAACATTGGCTACATATACACATGCAAGTTTTCTTTCTCAGTTTTCTCTTTTCTTCTTTGGCCCAAACAAGAAAATGCAGAAATAAAGCCAGAAGGATGTTAGATTTATTTTTGTTATTTGTTTGAACCTGAATATGAATTTGCTTAGATTTTTAATGATGTTGTTTAATCCTTACTACTTTACTTGTGTTTTTCTAATGCAGCAAATCTTAGAAACCAGGATGAAAGCAAGGGTGGGACGCATTATTATTACTTTTTTATTTTGTTTAAAAAGAAAAGTCTGTATGAGGGGGAAAAAGAGACAAAGGGAAATTATGTCGATGCCCACCCACAATTCCTCAACTGGAAAGCCCTGGTAAGTTAAAGTAATTAAAGTCCAGCCTCTGGCTGGAGGCTGTGTATGTACAAACCCCAGAGATAGCATAAAAATAGCCTTTGGGCATCCTCTGAGACAGAGGATGTTCAATCAGATTCCAAGAACTCAAGAACATGTGTTTTACAAGGGAGAAAGCCAAAGTACAAACTTTCCTGTGAGTACTACAAATACCATATGGAAAATTGATCCCATAAACTAAGAAGAAAAACATAATAAAGGAATGATTTTTGAATCCCATTATGCCAGTTAAGGGATATATTCCAGTCTTTCAAACTAATTTCCAAAAAGTACAACCGAATTAAAAGGGAGGATTTGAGTAATAATTCAAGTACCATTTCTGGTTTTCTTAGCAAACCTTTGTACAAATGGCTACCCTGACTTGTTACTTGCAAACTAAACCCATTCAAAAGAGAGAGAAAGAGATCATTACTTTCCATTACTTTCATTGATTCCTGTATTATATGGTAGTTCAGATTAGTGTTTGTTTTCCTTCAAATAAACCTGTTGAAAGGTAGCAAATTTATCTTGCGTAAGTTGTAGAGAGCCTCCCACTATGTAGGAATACTTGACAGGCCATATTGTCTGTATTTGGGAAATTACTTATTGCATTTGTTTATAATTATTAAGGCAGAGTGAGTTCAATAGTGAGATCATAAACTATAATTAACATAAAGTCTGTCCTTACATAAAAATATTTGTTACATGGTGTTTACTATAATTTCCAAATTATAAGGCAGGAATAATGACATTTGATCAAATCTTATATTTTTCATATGGCCTTGTGCTTTGCTTGTGGTTTATAATATTTAAAGTTTTACTTAATATAAAATAATTATAATTCAAATATATTTATTGTCTATTTTAGGTAGTCCTATTATTTCCTGGAAGATTACTTGTGTTTTACCATTTTGCGCACTTACAGGGATTTTTAAAAATAAAAAGCCCATTGTTTTTAGCTCATAAAATTATCCCTCTAGAACAAATTTGCCTTTATTTCTGTCTTGCACTCTATGAATACTGTGTACTCTGAATCAAATTTTTTATTAATCTTTTCATCAGGATTTCCACAGTATGAAAATAAGGTAAATTTGAACTCCGTACCAGAACAAACACAGGGTTGTGACTTTAATTTATCTAAATGAACTTTTGATTTTCCTTACCAGATCTCTGGGCTGAGAAATCTTTCTTGCTGTGGAATGCATGTAGTTCTAGTCCCAGTGAGAGTACCAGCTTTCATGAGTTGTGACTCTGCACAGACTTTCCAGTTTTAACTTCTTGTCTCACACAGTTTCAATGCCTAGCATCCCATGATCCCTGAGCAAACCATAAATGGCAAGCCTTTTTACCGTTTGGGCCATGTGCAAAGCTGCCCAAATTGAGCCTCTAGTGTCCACGCAAAGTGAGTTTGCACTCTTGTTGCTCCGGCTTTCAGTTTCTTCTCCATAGGTGACATCTATAAACTTCCCCTTCTATCCTGTAAATTCAATTCTGTATGCTCAGATTTATCATTTCAGGTATTTTGTAATAGAAGATTGTGATAATTAATTTTATCTGTCAACTTGACTGGTCGAAGAGATGCCCAGATAGCTGATAAAACATTATTTCTGGGTGTGTTTGTGAAGGTGTTTCTGGAATAGATTAGCATTTGAATCCGTAGATTGAATAAAGGTCTGCCTTTGTTGATGTGGGTGAATGTCATCCAATTCATTGAGGGCCTGAGCAGAAAAAAAGGTAGAGAAAGGGCAAATCTTGCTCTTTTCTTGAGCTGGGACATCCATCTTCTCCTGACTTTGGACATCAGATCTCCAGTTTTAGACTTTCAGACTCTGAGACTTATACCAGCAGATTTCCACCCCATCCCCTCAACCCTAGTTCTCATGCCTTTGGTCGGAGACTGACTTGTATCACTAGTTTTCCTAGTTCTCCAGCTTACAGGCAGAAGATGGTGGGATTTTCAGCCTCTCATAATTATGTGAGCCAATTCTCTATCTATCTATCTACCTACCCACCCATCTCCTATTGGTTCTGTCTCTCTGTAAAATTCTGAATAATACAAAGAGGCTTCTGTCAGATTTTTGGAAACAAAAGCCTGAAAGGACATTTTCATTTAATTCATAAAGTTGACTTCAAGTACACAAAATTGGACATTCATGACTCACTGTCATCATTGTTATGCTATGGCCTTCTTTCATTGGATAAGTCATTTTTATTAAAAATGAGCACCTACCATACAAAATAATACCCAAATCTTGATGTTGTGTAAAAACAATGGTAAATAGCAATGCAGTTGTCAAAATGAAGAAATTATGGTGAAATGACCAGTAATAACACCCAGCAATGTGCATGGGACCTACCAATAAGCTTTTTTTTTTTTTAATGACTTAATTAAAGGGGAAGATTAGGCTAATAATTCAAATACCAAAAGATTACAAACATCATTATAGACACTTTGTAAAGTTATAAAGTTAAAACAAAGCAAGACAATATTGAATACTAGTTTCAGGATGAAGGTTATATTTGATGATGGTATTATTTTTAAATTTGTACAAATGTATGCAGTATAAGTGCAATTCTGTTACATACACACATTGTGTAGTCAAGGATTTTAGAGTATGATAATGATATCTGGAAGGCAGGTAGAAGAATGAAACAATGGGGGCAGGAAAAATCTCATAATTAGGCATATATTAATTTAAAACTCCTTTCTTTTCTTTTTTTTTTACCTTTTATTTTAGGTTAAGGGTATATGAGAAAATTTGTTATAATAAGTAAACTGTGTGTCATGGGGATTTGGCATACATATAATTTTGTCACCCAGGTAATAAGCATAGTACCTGATAGATTTTTTTTCTGATCCTCTCCCTCCTCCTACACTCCATCCTCAAGTAAGCCCCAGTGTTTGTTATTCTTCTCCTGGTATTCTTGTGTTCTCATTGTTCAGCTTCCACTCATAAGTGATGACATGTGTTACTTGATTTTCTGTTCCTGTGTTAGTTTGTTTAGCATGATGGCCTCCACCTCTATCCATGTTGCTGCAGAGGACATAATCTCATTTTTTTATAGCTGCATAGTATTCTATGGTATATATGTACCACATTTATTTATCCAGTCTACCATTGAAGGGCATTTAGGTTGATTGCATGTCTTTGCTATTGCGATTTGTGCTGCAATAAATATATGTGTGCATGTGTCTTTATAGTAGAATGATTTATATTATTTGGGTATATACCCAGTAATGGGATTGCTGGGTTAAATGGTAATTCTATTTTAAGTTATTTGAAAAATTGCCCCACTTATTTCCACAATGGCTGAACTAATTTACACTCCAACCAGCACTATATAAATGTTCCCTTTTCTCAGGAACCTCATCAGCATTTGTTATTTTTTTGACTTTTAACAGTAGCCATTCTGACTGGTGTGAGATGATATCTCATTGTGGTTTTGATTTGCATTCCTCTAATGATCAGTGATATTGAGCAGTTTTTCAGTGTTTGTTGGCTGCTTGTATGTCTTCTTTTGAGAAGTGTCTGTTCATGTCCTTTATGCACTTCTTAATAGAGTTGTTTATCTTTTGCTTGTAAGTTTATTTAAGTTTCTTATAGGGGCTGGATATTAGACTTTTGTCAGATGCATACTTTGCAAATATTTTCTCCCATTCTGTAGGCTGCCTGTGTACTCCGTTGATAGTTTATTTTGCTGTGTAGAAGATTTTTAGTTTAATTAGATCACATTTGTCAATGTTTGCTTTTGTTGAAATTGGTTTTGGTATCTTTATCACGAAATATTTGTTCTTTCCTATGTCCAGTATAATATCGCCTAGGTTGTCTTCCAGGGTTTTTATAGTTATGGGTTTTAAATTTAAGTCTTTAATCCATCTTGAGTAGATTTTTGTATATGGTATAAGGAAGGGATCCAGATTCAGTCTTCTGCATATGGCTAGCCAGTTATCCCAGCACAATTTATTGAATAGGGAGTCTTTCCCCATTGCTTGTTTTTCTCACCTTTGTGGATGATCAGATGGTTGTAGGTGTATGTCCTTATTTATGAGCTCTCTATTCTGTTCCATTGGTCTATGTGTCTATTTTTATACCAGTACCATGCTGTTTTGGTTACTGTAGCCCTGCAGTATAGTTTGAAGTCAGGTAGCATGATGCCTCCAGCTTTTTTCTTTTGCTTAGAATTGCCTTGGCTATTTGGGCTCTTTTTTGGTCCCATATAAATTTTAAAATAGCTATTTTCTAGTTTTGTGAAGAATGTCATTGGTAGTTTAATAGGAATAGCACTGAATCTTTAAATTGCTTTGGGCAGTATGGACATTTTAACAGTATTGATTCTTCCTATCCATGAGCATGGAATGTTGTTTTCATTTGTTTGTGTCATCTCTGATTTCTTTGAGCAGTGTTTAGTAAACTCTTCATTTTCAACTCAAACAACATTATGTAAAATTTGAATATTACCACACTGCATTCAGCCCTCTGTGGAATTTCTTTTTACTTTGCAACCCCAGGCAGGATTGTGTGGGATTGCACAGAAAAGTGTCTGCTTCAAGCTAGGAGGGTATTAATGTCCCTTTTATAGTCTCCTTATGACAGAAATAAACAGTAATGATGAGATTAATTCATAGCTCCATTATTTCATTTGAGACAGATTCACTGGTTAGAGCAGATATTTTAAGGTACCATACAAAAATAAACTGACAATAGTGAGATAAAGGTGTCTCACAAAAATTTGGTAAGCACAGCATATGCCATTTGTCACAATAATGTGTAAACTTTTTGAAGGAAAATCTTATTGTGACTTTAAAGAAAAATATAATTAACAAAGATTTTTTTATTCCCTTTTCTCCAGAGAAAGGAAAGATGATTGAATATTTGGTGAATGTCTGTAAAAGTTAAGATAGTTAAATAGATAAAAAGAACCCTGGAACCAATTGCAAATTAATATTCTCTCCCTAAGGTCCATAATGTTCTATGACCTCTGCCTTCTCCCTGGTCTTAGAGTTTTAAGGAATAGACTAATTATTAAATACCTTTTCAATAAAAGCAGATTAACTTCCAGTCAAGATCACATAGTCCATTTTCTCCCTGCTTTCCTGCCAGACGAAACTGTGAACCCAGAAAATAACACAGGAAGCAACCTAGGAAGAGCTTTGAAAGACGGGAAGAATATATTCTTTTTTGGAACCCCAGGATTTGAGGAACAATATATTGGCATAGCACCTCATGTCTTCCCACCCAACAGGAGAAGGCAAACCAGACTTTATTTCCTGAGCCCAACCTAGGAGCAGAAGGCAGCCTACAAAGACTCATTTCTCCTCAGAAGGGAATGGAAATCCTTCTGAAAAAAATTGAGGATTAATCAGGATTTTCACCAACAATAAGCAGCTTTTAGAAGCGCTCTCTTGAGACTAGATCTCTTACAGACAGACAACAAGGCAGGTAAGCTGAACCAGCAAAAGACATCCAACCACTATAAGTGGCCAGCCCTGGCATACATTTCAACCTCATAGGCCTGAGACTCTCCTCCACTGCCTAGGGACACTGGGACGGCAGAAGACACTGCAAGGGGGAATTCTCAGTACAACAAGGACCTGGCCCAGAAAGTGGTCTATGTCTCCTAAAGGCAAAAGCAATGCTTTTCAACATAAAAAGTGCCTAGTCAAAGAAGCATCTTTATCTATGTATGCCTGTGACTCCTGCCTTCCACCAGTTAACACTGGAGCAAGTGGGAGTAACTAGAAAGATGCAGACAGAGGCATCAGTCTTGGAAGACACTTTGTCCCTGTGGACTTCAGATTCACCTCTCGATGGAGCGACACCCAGAGAGCTGGCTTGGGAAAATCCTTTTTACCACCCCAGAAAGGACCAAAAGTGAACAGCAAAAGTCCCAGTGGCACCAGATATACAAACTAGACTGAAATAACATTGCAAAGCATCTGATAATTAAACTAGTCATTGGGAACACAGCTCACAAAAGTGAGCAATGCCCGTGTATTAAACTAAACATGGCAGCTGTTGCTGCAAAACAATTTAACTAGGACCCAGAATCTTTTTATGTAAGAGAAAATACTCAAGATACAATAGAAAATCACCTGTAATACAAAGAAGTAAGAAAATCACAAATGGAACGAGAAAAAGCAATCAATTGACTTCAGCACTGAGTTGAATCTGATTTTGGAATTGTCTGAGGAGGATTTTAAAACATTTATCATCAATATGCTTCAATGTGTAAATATGAATTTAGTATCAGAGTATGGGATGCAACTAAAACAGTACATGAAAGTAAATTTATATCAGTAAATGCTAAAAATGAGTAAGGTTTCAAATTAATAATCTAAATTACTACCTCAAGAAACTAGAAAACCAAAAACAAAATAAACTAAAAAAAAGAAGACTGTCAAGCTTGGTCCAGCAGCTAGACCATTTTACATACCCATCAACAAAGTGTGAGTGATTCAGTTCCACCACATCCTCACCTGCATTTGGTGTTGTCACTATTTTTGTTTTAGTCATTCTGATAAATGTGTAGTGGTATCTTGTTATGGTTTTAATTTGCATTTCCTTAGTGACTAATAAAATGTTGAGCATCTCTTCCTATGCTTATTTGTTTAAACTATGCTTATTTGCTTAAATAATCACATTTCTTTTATTCTTTAATATATGAATGCTGTTTATACCTAATACTGGCCTGCCATTTGTATTTATCAACTATCTGTCCTTTTTCATTTTACTTTCAACCTCTCTGTGTCCTCATATTTTTGCTATGTAAAAAGCTCTTTGTGTAACTCTGTAGTCTAATGTTTAAACTCAATATTGTGGTCTGTATTTTTTTCATTGGCAACTGAGTACATTTACATTTATTGTAGTTGTTGATATATCCGAATTTGACTTTTATGATCTTAGCTGTACTTTCTAAAAACTTTATCTATTGTTCCTTTTCTTAATTTTTTTCTCTTTTGGTACACCGAATTCTTTTCTGTTCTTTCCCTCCACTGGTTTCAAAATAATACATTATATTTTTATCAGTTAGTGGTCACTCTGAAAATTTTTCTTGAACCAGTCAGAACGAATCCATTAAATAGACAAAAACCTTACTCATTTGAACACGCAAAATTTAATATACAGAATTTTACTTAAAAAGTACAAGTAAGATTATACAAGTCAATTCAAATATATCGACAACCACAATGAATATAAATAAATGCAACTTGCCAGTTTAAAAACGCAGACCATAAAATAATATACAGTTTAAAATTCAATATAAAGATGTTTTAACTAATAAATTGTAATGAATTACAAAGGTGCTATAAGAAAACACTAAGTGTTTCAAAAATAGCAAGTATAAAAGAATAGCTACTAACTCTAGGCTCAGGAAGAAAGGACAGTGAAAACACTAAGATTAGGAGAGGGCCTCCCTCTCTGAGGCTGAGAATATTATCTCTGGAGGAGGATGTAGCTACTACAAGAACATGCAGCCTCTTCATGGTAAAGAAAGCTGCCGGAAGGCTCTGGCCTGAACTGGTCTTTAGAAACAGACAGAGTACCCTGAAGACACAGCTGGCATTGCCAGGAAAGTAGTCCACTGATGGGAAAGCAGCCCACCAATGCTGCTCTGAGAGCATGCCTGAGGGTGTAGGTGAAACTACCAGTGGAAGTCATTTCCTGGAGTTGCTTGTAAGCTGCTAGGTGGGGAATGTGAGCTGATAGTGGGTAGGACACAGTCTGAGGATTACTGGAATCCCATGACAAAAATAAATAAATAAATATATATAATGATTATAATAAAAAGAGGATTGAAACTTGGAAGAGAGGCATATTTCTGAGGGTTTTGCTTGGTACTGTAACTCCAGAACTCTCTATTCACAAAGCCTAGAAATATATCACTTAGTAAAGAGAAATGTTCAAAAGTTAGAGTGCTCCAGCTTCACAATCAGGGCAAAAGGAGTGATTAAAAGCTGAAAGACAATAATTGGAATACTGGTATAAAAGCTTAACAAACATTCATACTAAATATTGAAAGCTTCTCCCAGTCAACTTCAAAATCTTAAAATACTTAAATTACCTTTGTCTCTTTGATATACATATGATTAATATGTATTCAGTGTTTGTATATTTAATAACACTATTTACTTATTTTTATTATCATTGATTTTAAGCAGAAATGGAAAGTTGTATGTTTAGATGTACCAACACATTGCCCCATTTCTTTGCTTTTCCTTCTTCCTTCAAGTACAGACATTCCTTCTGTGATGATTTTTTCTTTTCTTCAAATAAATATTTATAAATGCCTTTAGAATGTGGGAATAGTGATGATAAACTCTTTTTTATTTCATTTAATATTTTATTTTAAATATTCTTGAAAGATAATGTAATTAACACAAATTAATAGTAGCAATCTTTGAGAAGTCTGCAAATACTACTTCTGTTAACATCTTTTCTTCTTTAGTGTTAGTTTTATGATGTGTTCTGATAGATTCACTTTTGGATATACTGTTTAAAGTACCTTCTGCTTTCTATATCTGTGAATTTATCTGTTCTTGAAAATATATGGTCACCATGCTTTCAAATGGTGCATATTTTCCTTCCTTTTTATTCTCTAGAACTTGGATACCAATTAGATATAAGACACTCTCATTTGATTCTCCATTTCTCTTAATCATTCCTCTTTATTTCTTTGTATTTCTATGTATTTCTTTGTACTGCATTCTGTGCAATTTCTTTACATTTACATTCCAATTTACTGATTATTTCATTGACTATGTTTTGTCTACTGTTAACCTATTCATTGTTTTAAACCATTTTTTTAATTTCTAAAAGTTATGTTTAATTCTTTTTAAATATGCTTGTATCATTTTTTATAGTCTTCGCTTCTTTTTCCTGATAGTCTATGTTTTACTTTTTAAGCATTTTATATTTATCTGTTAATAATTTAAATATATGAAGCACGTAGAGGCCTAAACTCCTCTTGGTTGTATTAGCAAATGCTCATTTAATGGGTCATTTTCCTCTATGAGATCTTTGGTTTTGATTCATATATGAGTGATCTAATGGGAATCCTGGAGTGAAAGTTGAGGATGCCTTCTTCCAAAAAGAACTTACCTTTTGCTTCTGTTTTGAGACGGGGCTCATTACCCATTAAAAACTACTGTAATCTTCTTCAAGCAGCCTTTTGTACCTGGTTTTCAGCTATCTTATTTCCTGCTGCTTCAAATCTGAACCTCAGGATCGAAGTGCTGATAAAGTCACTGGCCAGTTTTATCATTTACTTACAAATTTGAGTTGCAATTTCTCTTTCTTTTTCTAAAAAATTTCTCCTGACCATAAAATGTCAATTCTATAGATCCCATGGTACACATTAATCATAATATTTTATCTAGAACCTTTTTATTTGTAGCAGTACAGCCCTTCAGAGCTGCTGATCTGATTACCATCAAAAGCAAAATTCTCAAATAGACTTTTTGATTACTTTAATTCAATTAATGTATGCTGGTGATAGTACTACAATCTGCTCTTTGGAAATCACTGGTGCACACAGTCAACGCACTTAAGAATATTTTAGAGTAAAAATTATGTATTTTGATTACAAATTTTAAAGAATTGTCCCCCACTCTTCTTAACTTTTTATCTGATGAGCATCATCATGTTTTTCTGAGTTTCCATTTGAGATTTTTAAAGCTTTTTTTAAAAAATTGATATATAAAATTTAAAGAGATATTTAAGTGCATGTTCCAGGTGCTTTTTTTTAATTGCCACCTAAACATTTTCTTCATGCAGATAAAAAATTTAGTTCTCATTAACTTAGTAAAAATGGGAACCCAAATCTAAGAGCTACATTTATGCGGACAATAAATCGTTAACTTTACAGCTCTACTGAAATTTCATGTAAACTAAATGAAACGTATCATGTGAATAGTAGCAGTGCTAGTATAGCTCTTGTTGATTTAGATTATTAGTCTGCAAAATTGAATCATGACTTGTATCATATAATGAATCATACATAATCCATCATACTAGTGTTAGAAAAAATAAAGCCATAAAGCACTCACAAAATACAGTTTATAGTGGAAAATCTGTCACTTTACAAAAGGCAAATACAAAGTTCATATAACAAATAGAAATACTTGAACCTAAATCTAATTGGGGAATTGGAACATTTTAGGACTCTATAACTATCATTTTGCATCTTGAACTCTACTGCAAAGACTTAGAATTTTTCATCAAATCCTCAACCATATTTAGTATCTATTGGACAATTCATTGAAACAGTGATCTTACACATTCTGCATATCACAATCAGATGAGTAGCTTGCTCAAAACAGGAATTGTTGGAACCCATCATAGGCCTACAAAATTAGAATCCTTGGAAAATTAGGTATTTTTAATTTTTAAGAATTTCAGATAATTCCGGAACAGACAATTCAAAAACAGTAGACTAATCTCTAACTTAATTCTTATACTCAAATTATGTGAAATAAATTGGATCTTACATTAACCAACAATTGGACATACATTTATTTAGTAAAATTAAAATGGAAACATAATTATTGAAAGGATTTGAGGTTTTCTTATCTGGCCATTTAGAATGGCAAAAAAGAAAAGAATAATAAATTGTAATTTTTTTCTAGCTGAAGATGAATTTCTGTACTGTATTTCTCCCCTACTTCCTGTAAGAATTCTTTTCTAACTGCTATCTCTTTCTGTGCTCTAAAAACCTAAAACACTCTCAGGTGATTGATTTAGCATACAGAATTTTTTAAAGATTTAATATATAAATGTTTTATCTCACAACTAGAATGTTCATTTTTTGGAGTTAGGCTTATTGCCATATGGTATTATGTTTTCCCACAATTTCTAGAACAATATTTAAAAAGTGTACAAACATATTACTAATGTTCAGTAGTTATATATTATGGATTATATGTACAATTACTTACAAATGTAACACTGCGATTATATTTATGATTTTTTTATTTAGCAGAGAGCATGTTACATTGACAAACAAAAACAATCAAGCTACCAATGTCCACTTTAGGAACTTGGGAATTCTTTGGTTTGATTGATTGTGCACCACTGTACCAGAAATGCCTTCTGGGATCTCCTTCCTTTCCAAGTCACAGCTTGTGCTCTTCACCAGAGATCACAGCTATTCTCATTTATAGGAATAATAAATGTACTATATTGTTCTCCATTTGTTTTGAAACAAGAAAAAGCACTTATCTTGCCTTTACACGAAGACATCTCCCTCACTAATCTGTCCATGTCTTAAAAATACATAATTAGGTTTTATAATTAGCATTTTATGCTCTGGTATCCCCAAGTATCCCCCCATGTGCATATGTGTCTATAACCACAAACACACACACAATTATAAATATATATAATTATATATGTGCAAATACATATTTGTATAAGTATAAATAAACATATATAAATATATATATACAAATATATATCTAAATATAACAGGTATAATATTATATATGCATAGATATGTATATAAATACATATATAAATATGCATATACGTACCAAAAGATAGAGACATCTACAGGTGCAAAAGCATAAATGCCAATAGAAAAAGAAATGCCTTTCAGCGTTAAACACTTTTACTTGAACTGTGTTTTTAAATGATGAGGCTTTAGTTCCATATATATAAATTTAATAGGGAAGAAGAGATGAATAGTTAAGATTTGATTAGCTACATTTTAAAAGCCCCACAAATTTTGATGTACAGACCAGTTGATGACTTCTAGTCTAGATAAACTCTAAATTTCTTCTACCTTTCAAAGTCAATAAAATAATTTGAGTTTACATTAATTAATAACTGCATATACATTTATTTTTAAATATGTATAATAAAATCCTAAATTTAGAGAATTTTTGTCTGATTATTCAAAATGTAAACAAGCCAAACATATTTATATAACATTATAGTAAATTTCTGAATGTTACTGCCTGTTAGTCTTCCATAAACTGTTTCTTAACTGTTATCACTGTGTCTCCTGAACTTTAACAGTAACATTGGGGTTAGCACATCGTTTTTGTTTCCTGTTTCCAGTTCTATCTTATCAAATAGAAACAAGCTCCTTGAGCTTAACCGCTATGGCATACTCTAATGCTGATTATTAAAGTTCTAGTTAAAACTAAAACATTATATCACTGTAAATAATAGAAGTTGCCCACGTTAAGTACTAATTTCAACAAGAATATAAGCAAACTAGTTTATGTTAACAAAAATGTAAAGAATCATTTTATGTTAAATTAGTATTGTATAAATTTAAAAGTGATGGTGTTTGTAATCTTTATAATATATAGTAAGTATTCTTCACGTTTGAAGATGGGTTTGTTCTTGAGAGATTTGGTGTCAAATATAGTTAAAAATAACATGAAATGCAGTGGGATTCTTTAATAGAGTTGATTATTTTATGAACGGAAAAATTTACTAATTTTATCTGATTTGGGAAATTTAGAATTCCATTTTGTTTTTTATAGTTGGTAAATATATAGGTAGAGACCAAAATAAAAGCTTCAAGAACTTGTCTAATTTATAGAATATTACATTCAAAGAGTTTTGCCAAAATTATCACCATTTAGTCTGTTAATCTATGAGAACCAAAATTTTAAAACACTAAGGGTAATATATAAACCTGTTTGTCTGTCCATGAATTCCCAAAAGGCATTGAATATTCATACAAATAATTGGCTATCATGTTAAAAGAGATATAAAAATTTCACACTTTCTGTAAACATTTCTGCAAGAGAATGCCTTATTTATAGGTACTCAGGCTCTTACTTTCCTCTTGTAGAGTGAGTTCTCAGCTTCATAATTTCATGACTACTACTCTCCTTTAGGAAATAGGAAACAGTATATAATGTCCATTTTCACTTGGCATGTTATTATTTAAAAATTGGCTCAACTTTACTAAGCGTTCATGTAAAATAATTCATTTAACTGAAATTTATATTAAGGAAATGGCTCTTAAAGCTGTCCAAATTGTCCAGAAGTTTATCTTATTTGTATTCTAATAATTGACACAAATTTTACACTTAAAAAATCTATCCTATCTCCAGAATACAAGAAGAAAATAATAAGAATATTAAAATTATAATTTCTATATTGAGATCATGTATTAAAAATAAAAGATAGCTAGCTTTGGTTTATTTAATAAATATTTAAAAATTTATAATATATTAGCTAAGTATATAACAATACAGAAATTAAAATGTCTTTTTCTTATTAAAGATAATTCCAGCTTAATTTATGTCTCTTTAATTGGGAACAGTTTTTAAAAATGTCCCAGATAAATTGGCTTTTTTTTAAGTTATTGAAATTTACTTAATAAATAAGTGTAACAAAATTTTAGAGTATGAGCATTCCAGAAGTTTAATAATTCCAATTATTTAAAGATTATAAATAGCTAAAAACTTTACTTTCTATCTCTCTTGTAGATTTGTATCGAACAATTTTCCATAGACCAATAGTTCTAATATTTTAATTGGGAACATTTAGAAACGTGGATGTGCTATATTGTGTTGTAACTGGAGATTCAGTTAGAGAAATCATGGTCTTTTACCAAGATTAATTCTGGCAAGCAACATGGCATAATATATTAAAGCCCGTGTCATAGAAACAGCACCTCAGAAATGGGAACTGAGGATTCAAGATTGGCAGAGTCTCCTAGTGCTTAATGTTAAGAACTAGCTTAAAGGCTGGTCGTAATGATATTGGAGAAGGAATAATTCTTCCTTCCAACATGTTCTCAGAGTCCAGAAATATAGAGGAGATGGCAAAAAGATTGTTGAAAAATTACAGCTCTAGAAAATTAGGTCAAGAGATGAACTTGGAAGCCACCAATAAATAAAAGCCATAAATAATCATATAAATATTTTTGAAAGTCTTTTGACAATTTCTGGATAACGAATATTATTATACTCACTAAGGATATTGTCCTTCTACTTTATCCTTTTTAATAATGCTTTTACCCTCTTTAGGCTTGTTGATTCCTCATTAAAGATATGGATTCCCTTTTTAAAAAAATTTTACTTTAAGATCTGGGATACATGTGTAGAACATGCAGATTTGTTACATATGTGCATGTAACATGTGTAACATGCCAGGGTGGTTTGCTGCATGTGCCAGGGTGGTTTGCTGCACCTATCCACTCGTCATCTAGATTTTAAATCCTGCATGCATTAGGTATTTGTCTCAATGCTCTCGCTCCCCTAGCTCCCCAACCCCCAACAGGCTCAGGTGTGTGATGTTGCCCTCCCTGTGTCCATGTGTTCTCATTGTTCAACTTCCACTTATGAGTGAGAGCGTGCGGTGTTTGGTTTTCTGTTCCTGTGTTAGTTTGCTGAGAATGATGGCTTCCAGCTTCAACCATGTTCCTGCAAAGGACATGAACTCATTCTTCTTTATGGCTGCATAGTATTGATATGGATTCAGTTTTAAAGGTAACAAGCTTCATAAGAAAATCCATGGATAATTCCAATTCAATTAACTAACTCATGCTCTTCCCATTTAATAATTCTTGTTCTTATAACCATAAAGCGCTTGTTCTTAAACAATTCTCATTGCTTCTTTATAAATTGACACTATGCTTACAGTGATGGTACTATGCTAGAACCCTCATAATAAAGCCATTAGAGGTCATAAGTACTATTCTATGACGTTTTAGTGTGAGACAATTGAAATTTAAATAATATATTGTTTTACAATATATTGTTTATGGAAGACCTGCTGCATATTCCAATCAGTAGTATTAGTAGTTCAGTATATCTGCTTTATTTCGCAAATGAATACTTGAGGAGAGAGGAAAAGGTGAAGGAATGAGTAAGTCCAGTGGGCAAATAAGTGGTAAAATGAATTTTCTGTGAAGGGACACATCATGTAAAGTTGTAGAGGTGAGGAACCCTGCCAATATGCAGTTTTGAGGATTTAAAACAGTTTGATTATTCTGTAATCATAGGATCTCAGCCATTAGATATAGATGTGTGTGTGTGTGTGTTTGTATGTGAAATGTATCTGTAGTTTGTATGAACGTATTTATGGCATGAAACTCTATAACTTAGCACTCACACTCTGCAAAGCAAGAAAGCTATGTAGATCAGATAAGTAGGTCCAAAAAATATAGTTATCTGAAGAACTCTCAGCTTACTCCTAAAAAGGTTACTAAGCATTCCTTACATGGAAGAAATATCATTTTCTTAAGGGGGAGGGGCATCTTAAGGATAATATAAAGTTAAATAACATTATTATAGGACATGAGAGTTATTTAAGTAATGGAGTGGATTTCAGTGTTCACATTAATAGCAATTTCTCTCTCAGCGAAAGGAAAACAGTTTTTCTGAAATGTTTATTCTACTCCAGGGAAAATCAGAATATAAGATAATACAATAAACAAATGTATTTTTACAATAACTTTCACCTACATCTTATTATAGCTATTGATTATTGATTTCTGCAATGTTTTTCTGTTTGTGCCTTCAATATCTTTTCCACATCTGGTTTTCTACAGGCATTTTCTTGAAATATATATGTGCATATTTTTCCTTTCTTATAAAATGTAAAGAAACAAATAGGAAGAAATGAAAGTTTAGTTTAAATACTGGGCAATAATTTTTCTTTTCATAGACAAACTAGATACCTGTGTTTGATTTGAAAGTGTTTTATAACCAAAATTTCAGTTTAAAATGTTACAGGTATGACTGGTTAATTTAAAAAATATTTGATCAGCAAGGGGAAGGTGTTTAGAATTTTATTTAAAATGTATGGCCTGGTACGGCAACTCATGCTTGTAATCCCAGGACTTTGGAAGACCGACAGAGGTGGATCACTTCAGCCTAGGAGTTCAAGACAAGCCTGGGCAATACAGACCTCATCTCTACAAATTTTAGTTTTTTTTAATTGATTGGGTATAGAGCATGCTGCCAGCTACTTGGGAGGCTGAGGTGGGAGGGCGACTTGAGCACAGGAGGTCCAGATTGCAGTAAGCCGTGGTCACACCACTGCACACCAGCCTGGATGGCAGAGTGAGACTCTGTCTCAAAAAAAAAAAAAAAAAATTAAACATAAAGAAATTATTATAAAACAGAAAAAACAGAGTTTGCTAGATGTGAAACAGCTTTGAGAGCATGGAAACTGAACTATCATTTAAAAGACTGAGAAATGCCCCTCTTTCAATGAAGTGACACTATTCAGAATATCTTTCAAAATGTAAAAGAGACTTTTTCTGAGAGCACATAACAGAAGCTGGACATTTGGTAATAGTGTAAACTCTGATAATGGTGAAGTAGAAAGCAGTATTAAGTAGAGGGGCAGTATAGCACACCAGTTAAAATTTGGACTGTGGAGTTATGTGTTTTGACTTCAGGTTCTCTCACTTTATTTATGTTTGAGCTTGAACATTTTATTTTTTCTGTTTTCACTTTCTATCACAGGATATTTTTCATGGGGTTATTGTGTGGTATATGTATTAATGTAGGTAGATAATCAGTACATATTTGTTGTTTTAGTATTATGTACTATTACTAAAGCAGCTATGAAAAATATTGTGAATGAACAGATGCTATCTTTCCCTTTTTTAAGCTATACTTGGAAGGAGAGAGGGAGACTAATGATGTGTCATTTCCTGGGAAATATGGTTAACAATGCCTTAATTTTAAAGGAATCAGTACTTAAATAGTGAAATTGAGTTTAAATATTAGCAAGTGTCCTTTATGGCCTCCAGCCGACAATCCAGCAAACCAAGCTGCATCTGCAGTGGAGAGAAAAATACCGTGGAATTTGCTCTGCTCTCTCAGGTGGGCTTCTAAGAAACTAACTGTTCAAAGAGGAAGAGCCCAAGGATGCCCAAGTATTACTAAGGAAAGTAAGGAAAGTATAAGTTGAAGTAGGCACTTCATTTTCTTAAATCAAGGGCATAAATTGGATTGATTTTACGTTTCATTCTGAAAAATTAGTAGTGTCTTCGTTTAGTATTACTTTGAAAATAACTCTGAGACTGTGTATATTCTTCAGGAGCCATAACTATAGTATAAATTTAGGAAAGAACCGTAATTCTAGATAGTCTGAATTAGTTGTAAACATAAAAAATGCTTGGGAACTCTCACGGAGTTATCCGTATGTTTTGGCAATGACAGATATCAATGAAACAGTTACTTTAATAGACTAGCAATGTCCGTTACAGGGAAGAAGAAAGATGGTGGCAAGTAGCTTATCAGACAGTTTGTATCAAAGTCAAAGCTTAGGCTCTTTGATTCTATAATCTAGAGTCAAATAATTTAAACATTCCCAAAGATAATATAATTCCACTGTCAATCTAATTGCTGAAATCATCAGGATGTTTGAAACAAGTCACATGATCTACTAGATTGTGAATTTCTTTAGAACAAAATCTGTGCTGAGTTTACATGCAAAAAAAAGTGCTTGAAATCATTAAAAGTGAATGTTTCTAACAACAAGATTGTCTAATAGTGAAATACGCTTCCTTTTAGGTGGTGAGTGCTCCTGAGGTATTGTTTAAAAGACTTGATGTCATGGATCCCCTGGAATAAAGGGAAATTATTAATATTGTCTATAGTAATTTAAAGATTAATAATGTCTATACCATTGAGTTTCCAATCTAACTTTCAAATTCAATAATCTCATGAATGTCATGATTATCTGTCCTAGGCTTATTACATAGGAAATACTCATCTATTAAATAAAAATTAATTCCTCATTCATAAAATTAAAAATAAGATGTAGAATTTATTTCTGAGTAACCCCAAACTAGAAAGTATCTGTGATGAAACACTAAAATATATTATTCAAGATGAACTGTAAGTGATAAGCAATAAATAATGAGCAGTTATAAAGCTGAATATAATGCATCTAAAAATTAGGCAAATAATTTATGAAGTACAGCAAAATTTTTAAGACATAACCTGAAATAGAATATATTTATGTTTTATAGAATATGAATGATGAGCCTCCTGTATGCAATCCACCACATTTGGAAACTCAAATTTATTCCACTGTTAAGAGTCCTTTCATTCAGCTCAACTGTTCAAAGATTCTTCACAGGAACATCTGAGCTATTCAATTGTAGGAGGTAAGTCATATAATTTCAAAAATGTAATTTCTCTGCCATTTTACAAGATACTCATGTGAGATATTTTGTAACCACTGGAAATATATTATGAAACATATTTTAAAATAAAAATGTAAGAATAGAAATCACAATACATACTGTAATTTTATTTCCTTTTTATTACCTAATCATTCTCAGGAAATACAAATAATCAATTCACACTTCAGAGACTAGGTGTTAATCCTCCTTTCTGGCCATCACACAAAATTTCCAGTATGAGGTATTTCAAGGGGTTCAGAGCCCTATGACTTTCCAGATACTTATTGAAGTCACTGATGAATTAGGTGGGAATAAGCCTAGTCAGCTGTCAGCCACTACAACAGTCATAATTCATGTCCTTCCCTGGACCACAACACAGCCAACTTCTTCCACAAAAACAACTACAACTACAACTACAGTAAGTACTTAGTGATGAAATATAATTCTAAAGTCATCTGAGTTAGTCATAAACATAGAAAGTGCCTGGAAACTCTCACAGGAGTTAACCTTGTGTTTTGGCAATGAAAGACATCAATAAAACAGTTGTTTTAATACATTTGGATTCTCATCATCAATGTAAGGAGAAATTATTGAAGCCATTAAGCATTAATTTTGAATCAAAGTAAATATATCAATGTTAATCATTTTTATGGGCCCTTTCAAGATTTAGTTTAGAATTCTTAGTAATTCTGTTGATTCTCATCACAGTATACTTTTCTCGATTTAAATTAGAACTTATAAAGGTTTTTAATGTAAATAACACCATATTGAACTCATAAAATATTTAACAAGCTTGTTTTTTTGAAAAATATGCAGTCTGACGGGAAGACAAGATATACACTTTGGCTGAGTCAGTTCAAGCTGCTATTAAAAAATGCCATAGACTAGGTGGTATAAACAAGAGACACATATTTCTCATGGTTCTGGAAGCTGGGAAGCCCAATGTTAAGGTATCAGCACATTTAGTATTTTTTCTGGTTAATAGATGGCTGTCTTCTCACTATGTTCCCACACCATGGAAAGAGGGATAGACAACTCTCTGAGTTTTTTTTTATAAGGACTCTAATGTCATCCATGAGGGACCCACCCTCATGACCTAATCACCTCAAAAATGTCCCACCTCCTGATACCATCACATTGAGGGGTGAGGATTTCAACATGTTAATTTTGAGGGAACACAAACATTTAGTCCATAACACATTTATTTAAAAAGTTACAGAAAAGCCTTCCCATTGCTTGACTTAATAGCCAAGAAGTTTTGCGTTAGTTATACAAAATCAGTATAATACAAATTTGAATATTCTTGATCCACAGGGAAAAAAATTGATTGGGGTGGTATAGGACTGGTCATTCTACCAAGTGTCTCAGAGAAGCAAATTAAAATTTTTCCTGAACACAGTAACAGTATTCTAGCCTTCCAATTAGTCTAATAATTTTTCAATCCAATTGACACACCACATGATTAAATATAGCCAGGCACATGAGAAGATAAGATACTATAACCAACTGAGAAGTAACAGAACCACAAAAAGCAGAAACACAGTAGCTATAAGTAATGGATTATCAAACATAAACTCAATTATTGTTAAGTTCATGAAAGGTAAACCAAGTTTGAAATTCGGTTAGGGTGTTGGAGACTAAAAAGGTAATAGAATATGCTAAAACAGTTCAAATATATCTAGAAATTGAAAATACAATAACAAATTGCAACTTGATAAATGGATTTAATGGCTGATTAGAAACAGCCAAAGAGACAATTAAGAACTGAAGATATGTCAGAAGAAACTATCTAGAATGAGATATGGAAGGACAAAAATGATGGGAATTACTAACGGAGAGGGAGGACATAAAAATGAGAAAGAGAAGAGCTGGTTTACTTTAACTTGAGAGATGAGACAGGGAGAAGAAAAGAAGCAGTGTCTAAATATTTTCAAAATTGATTAAAGATATCAAACTGTAAATTGAGGAAGTCTCATGATTCCCTAGAGGAAAAACTGAAAAGAAATTTATACTTAAACACAACATAGAAAATCTACATAAAATCCAAATAAAACAAGAAATATTAAAATCAGTTGTGGAAAAGAAGGAAAGATTTCCTTCAAATGAGTGTTCACAAGACAGCTGACTTTATAATAAAAATAATGGAAGCTAGAAAAATTGAAATGTTCGAGTAACAGAAAGAAAATAACTCCACCTAGAATTCTATACCCAGCAAAAAATACATTTAGGGGCAAATATATAAGCTTTCAATTTGGCTTTAACTGGATCTCATAGTATTTTTATTCATTCATTCTAAAATATTCTCTGTTCCCTTAACTTCTAAAGATATGAAGCATTTTCTAGTTATCTGTTTCAATTTTTAGTATAATTATTTAGGATCAGAGATTATAACCTTCGTGACTTCAATCAACTGAAATAGACAGGGAATTGCTTTACAGTCTGATACATGATCCAATTTTGTAAATGTTCGTGTGGTCATATGATGTTTGTCAAAGTGAAACTACAGAGCAATGGTAAAAAAATGAGAGTTTCAAGAAATTATACTGGGCAACTGATATGCATATAGACATAGTAGAAACAATCCCCTATAAATCAAGTCTAAATGCATTATAGACATAAAATGGCAATAATAAATAAAATAACTATACTTTAGAAAGAATTGAAAAGACTACCTTATTAATTTTGTAATAGGGAAAGATTTCATAAATAAGACAACACAAAACTAGAATAAGAAAAAAATTAGAAAATTGAATACTTTAGAATTAAGAACTTCTTATGGATGAAAGGATAGGATGTCTAACTTTTGGATTAAAATAATTTGGGGTGGAGAGGAGTAAGAAAGAATAAAGATTAAATAAAACAGTATACATTGACAACTATTGGTATTGTATGATGGCTATCTGGTGGATTATTGTAATATTTTTATACTTTTGTGTATGTGTTAGGTATCATAAAAAGTAGTTGTAAAATAATTGAAAGGAAAATAATCTAAGATGCCCATGAACTTTGTTAAACTATCAGTATTTAATATGGTAAAGTGCTCCTCGAATTACCCTCACAGATAAAATATTCTCACTTATTTAGTGCTTCACTAAAACTGTGTTATCTGCTTTAGAGCTTTTAGTCATACATTTTATATAGTTAAACTCTATAATTTATTATTTAAATCATGAATATTCTCCTGGTCATCAGCAAAATGCTTCTGAGTCCCTCTCCCCACTCCATGGCATAAGACAATATAACTTTCTTTCATATTCCACAAATATATATTAAAATCGTTTGATAAGTCAGGTAAATATTGCCTAAGACTAAGTTATATTGTCAGTGATATTGTAAGGTATTATCGTAGAATTTCAAACAGTTAAAAAATGTTTTTCATTTCTGGCTCAACATGAACCTCATCTCTTTAATTTTGAGTCAATTTTCTCTGCTATAATAGATCTTGCTCCTTTGGGAGAGATCATATTTAGCCTGTATCATTGAGGAAAAAAAAGTTCCTAATTTATGTTAACACATGGATTTCCACCATTCAGTTTCCCAATTAGTAAAGCAAAATCTAGCAAAGCAGAAGACATTGTAATAAAACATAATAGACAAACAAATTTTGCAGCAAGATGTGAAAGGATTTTAAAATTTGTAGTTGAGCTAAGGGGTATTCTAATCTATATACTTTCCTTTAGTAATCTACATTAGGCTTGCTAAAAGAGGCAAACCAATTAATACTGTCTTGAAATGATTACCAACCTGTGACTTACGAATTTATTACCAAAGACTGTAGCAAATGGTCCATCTTTTCTCCATAACCAGTATCAGCTTTTATATTTATATGTGCACTCATATCATACGCACATCTTTGCAGGGAGACATATGTGCAAAAACTGTAACCAAACCAGAAGTAACCTTAGAAATTCTGTGTTTCAACTAATTCAT
The DNA here is from genome assembly GCF_028885655.2 of Pongo abelii. Classification (NCBI taxonomy): domain Eukaryota; kingdom Metazoa; phylum Chordata; class Mammalia; order Primates; family Hominidae; genus Pongo; species Pongo abelii. Next base: position 95,027,212 of record NC_071991.2, read on the forward strand.
TGTGTAAGAAGGGAAAATGATATGCAGATAGGTTATCACTTACATTTGCTTGAGAGTGAGTAAACACACAAACACACCTATATATTTTACAATAGCCTTTAAAAAACTAATATTTCTAAACATTTGTTAAATGCAGGATTGACTAGCCATTATTTATATTTGGGCACATGTATTAGTCTGTTTTCACACTGCTGATAAAGACATACCCGTGACTGGGAAGAAAAAGAGGTTTAATTGGACTTACAGTTCCACATGGCTGTGGAGGTCTCAGAATCATGGCGGGAGGTGAAAGGCGCTTCTTACGTGTTGGCAGCAAGAGAAAATGAGGAAGAAGCAAAAGTGGAAGCCCCTGATAAACCCATCAGATCTCGTGAGACTTATTCACTATCACGAGAATAGCACAGGAAAGTCCAGCCCCCATGATTCAATTACCTCCCCCCGGGTTCCTCCCAAAACAAGTAGGAATTCTGGGAGATAAAATTCAAGTTGAGATTTGAGTGGGAACAGAGCCAAACCATATCATTCTGCTGCTGGACCCACCAAATCTCATCTCCTCACATTTTAAAACCAATCATGCCTTCCCAACTGTCCCCTAAAGTCTTAGCTCATATTAGCATTAACCCAAAATTCCATAGTCCGAAGTCTCATCTGAGACAAAGCAAGTCCCTTTCCGCCTATGAGCCTGTAAAATCAAAAGCAAGCTAGTTACTTCCTAGATATAATGGGGGTACAGGTATTGGGTAAATACAGCCATTCCACATGGGAGAAATCGGCCAAAACAAAGGGGTTAAAGGGCCTATCCAAGTCTGAAATCCAGCGGGGCAGTCAAATTTTAAAGCTTTAAAATGATCTCCTTTGACTCCAGGTCTCACATCCAAGTCACACTGATCCAAGAGGTGGGTTCTCATGGTCTTTGGCAGCTCCACCCCTGTGATTTTACAGGATACAGCCTCCCTCGTGGCTGTTTTCGTGGGCTGGTATTAAGTGTCTGTGCCTTTTCCAGGTGCACGGTGCAAGCTGTCTGTGGATCTAACATTCTGGGGTCTGGAGGATGGTGGCCCTCTTCTCACAGCTCCACTAGGCATTGCCCCAGCAGACACTCTGTGTGAGGGCTCTGACCCCACATTTCCCTTCTGCACTGCCCTAGCAGAGGTTCTCCACGAGGGCCCCGCGGCTGCAGCAAACTTTTGCCTAGGCATCCAGGCATTTCCATACATCCTCTGAAATCTAGGCGGAGGTTCTCAAACCTCAGTTCTTAATTTCTGTGTACCCTCAGGCTCAACAACACGTGAAAGCTGCCAAGACTTGGGGCTTCCACCCACTGAAGCCACAGTCTGAGCTGTATGTCGGCCCCTTTCCGCCATGCTGTAGCAGCTGGGACACGGGGCACCAAATCCCTCGGCTGCACACAGTACGGGATCCCTGGGCACAGCCCACAAAACCGTGTTTTCTTCCTGGGCCTCCGGGCCTGTGATGGGAGGGGCTGCTGTGAAGGTCTCCGACATGGCCTGGAGCCATTTTCCCCCTGGTCTTGGAGGTTAACATTAGGCTCCTTGCTACTTATGCAAATTTCTGCAGCTGGCTTGAATCTCTCCCCAGAAAATGGGATTCTCTTTTTCATGGCATAGTCAGGCTGCAAATTTTCCAAACTTTTATGCTCTGCTTCCTTTATAAAACTGAATGCCTTTAACAGTACTCAAGTCACCCCTTGGATGCTTTTCTGCTTAGAAAATTCTTCCTCCAGACACCCTAAATCATTTTTCTCAAGTTCAAAGTTCCACAAATCGCTAGGGCAGGGACAAAATGACGCCAGTCTCTTTGCTAAAACGTAACAAGGGTCATCTTTACTCCAGTTCCCAACAAGTTTCTCATCTCCATCTGAGACTACCTCAGCTTGGACCTTATTGTCCATATCACTATCAGCATTTTGGGCAAAGCCATTCAACACGTCTCTATGAAGTTCCAAACCTTCCCACATTTACCTGTCTTCTTCTGAGCCCTCCAAACTGTTCCAACTTCTGCCCGGTTACCCACTTCCAAAGTCGCTTCCACATTTTCGGGTATTTATCAGCAATGCCCTACTCTAGTCGTACCAATTTACTCTATTAGTCCATTTCCACGCTGCTGATAAAGACATACCCGAAACTGGGAAGACAAAGGGTTTTAATTGGACTTACAGTTCCGCATGGCTGGGGAGGCCTCAGAGTCATGGCCTCAGAGTCATGAAAGTCCACTTCTTGCATGGCAGTGGCAAGAGAAAACGAGGAAGAAGCAAAAGTGGAAACCCTTGATAAACCCATCAGGTTTCGTGAGACTTATTCACTATCAGGAGAATAGCACAGGAAAGATCAGCCCCCATGATTCAATTACCTCCCCCGGGTCCCTCCCACAACATGTGGGAATTCTGGGAGATACAAAACATATTAAGTTGATATTTGAGTGGGGACACAGCCAAACCATATCAGTATGTTATAAAGGTCACCTGTATTTCCAACTATCTGTCTATTTCCCAACTGTATGGTCAAACCTTGTGCTTGGTGTTGGCGAACAAAGTTAAGAAAGTCAGAGAAAACCCTTCTTACTATAAATGGTGGAACATCCAACTATAACTGGTTTCAATAATAAACATTCATGTTCAGAAAGTGGAGGATTATTACAGCATAAATTTGAAGATACCTGTACAACATCCTAAGGAAGATGGACTTTGTCTTCCAATCAGAGACGATCTAAAGAAAGATTACAAGAGAGGGTGACAGTATCAGATATTTCTAAGTATGAATGATTTTAGAATAAGGATGTGAAAATATGAAAATATGAAGGGAAGATTGGTGGATGGAGATAAAGTGCTCACAAAACGAGTTAGGAGCTTGTTTTAATAATCCAGATGAAAGACTTAAGCTCTAAATCAAGGCAATAGTACTTTATGTGAAGATGAACTGCTCCATCTAAAATATACATAATTAATAGAATTCACCATCTATTTTATTTAAAATGTGTGCATTAGAATATATATATTATGATATATCATGGGAAAGAGAATTTCTGTTAGGACCTAGCCATTATTATTATAGGCTGTATATTTTATTATTATTAACACAAGGCAGATCTTTCTATTTAGACTATTGGATGAGATATGAAAACTTAGAAACATTTCTAAGTGCTTAGAATATACTGCTAGAATTTTATCTGCTTCTAAAATATAACTATAAATGTCTATTGCAGAAATAGAACATTCTTAAAGCCAGATTGCTAGCAATGTCTATGAATTTTAGAGGGAAAAAAAGGCCTAACGATAAAAAGTTCAAAGTAAGAACAAATTCAATTACATGACAAATATTATGGGAGACACCTTCAGCATGAAATTCACTATAAATGCAGATTTTTTAAGGAAAACTTCATTCTACTTTCTTTAGAAAAAAATTAGAGCATCCCATAAACTGTAATCTTCTGAAAGCATTCAATAAAGATCTTTGCAACTTTTACAATGCCAAATATGGTACTGATAAATCAAAGACCAATGTCATATGTTATCAGAAAGGTATGTGATAGTTCATAATTGGGAGGAGAGGAGGTTCATGAACTGTGTTAGAATCTGATGAAAGCTTATGGCTCCTCTCTCTAGAACAACACATACATATTACATGTGTGTACATGTATGAATTTTATATTCAATTTTAGAGCCTGTAAAACCCATCCATGGAATCCACGTTGCAAAACACTGACTAAAAACAAGAGTTTATCAGTGCTTTTGAATTTGTAAAAAAAAAAAAATGTTTTCATGAGCAAAATATGTTTCTATTAGTATATAGTAAAAGTCACTAACACATAGCTACAGGGAAAGTTTTACGTAATATATTCTTTATATATGTCAATATTTGGCATGCACTTGTAGACATTAGAATAAGTAAAATAATACCTTGAAACCTAGGAAGGAGAATAGAAAGAAATCCTTTTATCTTAAGTGTAGAAAAACTTAGTTAAAAAAGCTAATGATAAGTAAGCCCAACCCTAAATTAAACAAAATAAACAAAACTGTTGTATATTGTCTCCTGATTAACCTTAGTCTTTGAACCCATACCTGTCTCCTGATTAACCTTAGTCTTTGAACCCATACCTGATTATTCGGAGGTCTCTCTCAGGGCAGGTAGAGAAGACATTAAGCCATGTTTCATGAACTGAATTAAACTCTTCCAATTTGAGTCCAGATTGGCTAAAGAGACAATGAGGTAACTGGCTAGACACCATTTCCTGCAAATGTGATCCCCAAGGAATTATGAATCAAAATTCCTGAAACTATCTTTATGTAGCAAATTGAGCCCATAATAAAAATTCCAGAACTAATGTCCACTTTGACAAAATGAAAGAAAGGTATATTTAAATCATCAAAATTTATAACTATGTTTTTTTACTCTGATTTCAACATAAACAATGTATAAGCAGAAGACTAGGAAGGAGAAGGTCTATAAATAACTGTCCAATCTTTTCATTATTTCAACCATTCATATTTCATGATGCAAATCAGTAATGAAAAGGTTTTAAACCATCAGTGAAGAACTAAAAAAAAGTTTAAGAGCTGCATACAGTGACAAAACTGGAATTTTTTAGTGCTTTTCACTTAATTTGGACATTAAAGACGAATCCTGGGATATTATGGCTTCTTAGACACACCAGAGACTTACATCTTTGTAACCTTATGTGTTTTTTCTTCTATTGTGCTCGTTGCACAGGCACATTACTTTTCCAAGGCTGATTTGACTCATCAAAGACCAAACCGTTACTACATATACCTCATAAGGTAATTTACAACCAAATACTCTTGGAACTCTGCTTTCAGCTGATAATTTGGAACAGTAGTATGCTGGAGCTGGCTTATCCCAGCCGAGAGAGCCTATTGTTAAGCATGCAGAAATTTTGTAGTCTTGTTGCTAAGCATTTGGTAGCTTTAAATAGGTAATGGTGGGAATATTTATATCACAAAAATTGGCAAATACTACATACCAGGTTTTTGGTTTTGTTTTACATTTTTAAAGTTGGTTTACCAGCACATTATTGGACCTGTTTTATTCTTTAGTAGACATAGAAAGGCAGAAAAATTTATGGTGAATAGGAAGAAAATTTAAGAGAAATTAGCAATGTTTATGTATGATATGGATATTTTTTTGAAGTCAGAGTACCCATGGAAGCCACCAGCACTATCTGCTAGCCTCAGTCTAATATTCACTAGACTCTATCCAAAACGCCTGTAGAGATTAGAGAAATATATTACTTGCTGTCAACTATGCTTTAATATCCACCCTGCCTTGTCAGCCTAGGAAGTGGAGCTCATTGTGGTTATTTCAATGATTACCTGATGTCTCTAACCCATGAATTATGGTTCTCTTGTTGTTCTTTGTCTTCTCCTAATATGAAGACTTAAATTGCAAAATAATAGTAGTGGATAATAATGGTCACAAATTGTTTGCCTACTGAATGCTATAAACTTCCATAAGGTATTTTCTTCCTCATAGAAACTCTACAAACTAGGTAACATTGTTCCAAACAAAAAAATTAACTTGCTCAAATTAAGTGAAAGTCATAATTTTAGCCCAGATATGTCTATTTCCAGAGAACATGTTTGCTCCATACACTATAATGTATTTCCATAGAAATACATTACAGTATTTCTATATTTTCAAAGTTGATTAACTCATGCATGCTTTTTAAAGAAAAATGAATCCCCCAGACATCCAATATTGATTTATATTATTTTTGTAAGACGGATAAAAATATATATATTAAATAATATATCTTTAAATGTAGTAGCAGAATTATGACAAATCTGCCTCTCTTACCTCAAATTGTTTCTAAGAAAAAATTAGTAAAGAAGCATTGATGTAATGAGTTGATGATGATGAAAATAATACCTTTATGGTATGCCAGAAATTGGAGAGGCTGTGGCAAAACATATTAAAAAGAAAGGATGCCCATTTTTGTCTGGTCTGGCCAAGCATACAGGACAGATGCATGATGAGATATGATGTATGTATTTACCCCTGTGTGAAACAACAATAAAAGAGCCCTTAGACCTACTGGGGGACAATGGAAATGTTTGCTGCTTATCTTGGGACTTCTGATATTCAACCTATAAACTATCTAATTATTCTTCTTAAATTGTGAATATGGGAACTAAGGGGCTAAGTCACCCTTCTATTTGTGAATTGGGAGCAAAATCTCTTGGTGACCCTCAAAATATTTCACTTTCTTTTATTTGATAAGGGACATAAGTTATGCAACTGTTTGACTATTTCTGTGTGTATTATTTCACATTTAACCATTCTATAAAAAACAAGCTGCATGAATAGTGAGAATCACATTTTACATTAATTTATTTATTGGTCTTTGTGTCCATCTGACTCTCAGAAGGAAACAGACAGAAAAAATGAGAAGAGTTGTGGAAGGAGCTATTTAAAAGGGTGTAAACAAAGTTAAGGAAAATCAGCATGACATATATCTGCCTGTCGTTTCATAAGCAAATTTCATCCTGTACAATTGATATACATTTCCTTTTCTGATTCCACTTGATGACTCTGCTGCCTAAAGATGCTCAATGAAGTCTTCCTAGGCCATTCAACATAAGAGCTAAAGTTTATTTTTAAGAAAAATAATGTCTTACCTTATTAAAAAGAGAACACTACTTACACTAGTTTTTATTAGCATAATTGACTTATTTTTAAAGATTACCTATAAGCTAGAAACTAATAGTGTACCTAATATTTTACACAATATAAAGGAAGCCCCATGTCATTCCACTGTAATGATATGGATAGTCAAAGTGAGACAAGTCACTGATTAAAGAGATTTAAACAATTTTTAGGTTTGGATCATTTTGTTTTGATCTCCTAAATAATGACCTTTCATTCAAGAAAAATACTAGTTGTGCAATTAATCGCTTAAAATTTCTGTCTTTATATATTTAAATATTTTTTCCTTTTTTTCTTTTCATGCATTTATTCAAATTTGCATGACATATATTAATTGAATTAGTACGTAGGATTAAGAATGAATAAGAAGCTAGAGGAGTAATATTATAGTAAAAGAAAAAAACGGTTAACTTATTTATAGTAACAAGGCTCAGAAAACAATTTTGACAACATTAATTTTTAAATTTTAATCATATTCAGTCATTTGTAATATGACCAGGACTTCTAATCAAAGGGAAGTAAAGTTTTCAAATGAAATTTTGAAATTAAAGAAATGCCAACAATATAATTTCACATAGATTGTATCAAAACGGTTTTCACATAGATTGTATCAAAACAGTTTTCACATTTATTAAGCAATCTTAAGGTCCAAGTAGTGCAATAGTAGTGTGGCCTTAGGAATAAGACAGGTCTTGGTTTGAATTCCAGCTTTCACTAGATCATCCTGTAAAACTAGGTTGAATTATTCACCACCTTTGAACCTCAGTTTCCAATTTTCATTAGAAATTATTAAAAGCTATTTTAGAAGCCTCTCCTGGTGCTGTGACCAGAATATAGAAGGTGATTAATAGCTAGTAGCATTATATTAATATTTATTAATTGTTATTTTATTTTATAAATGTTTATTAATTGATTATAAACACAGAAAGATTGTTTGAAAACATCAAGTGTAAGAGATTGCTGATATAGTTACCAAACCTCCAGTTCTCATTTACAGTTCTCCTTAAGGAAAAAAATGTTTTATTTTATTTTATTATTTTATTTATTTTATATTTATTTATTATTTATACTGATATTTTTAAAAGTATGTTCTAATATTTATTAAATTTTATAGTAATTTTCTTAGCAAATGGGAAAGACCAGCATTTCTTCTTAAATTAGAAGTTTTACCACTATTTGAAACAGATCATGAGAAGTATCCATTAGACATACTTGAATGAAAATTTCTTAATTGCAACCTTTTAAATAATCTTCTTCCAGTGAGAATTAAATGAAATAATTTGAACGCCAGCAGAAATAGTATAAATTTTACTCTTCTAGGTCATAGCCTTGCACATCTGCTAAGACTATAATGCCCACTGAAGAAAGATTTCATGACAGGGAAGATTATTATTATTGCCTTTTCTGTAAAATATAACAAGTTAAGTAATTAAGGTTATGAATCAAACCAAATTAACTGTGCACAGCTGTAAGAAGCTTAGTGCATGACCACATGACAGATGGGAAATTCTTTTGTTTTCACTCGTGATTTACCTAATGGTAAGATAAATGTCTGATGACATACAAAAACCAGGGTCCTGTCAATCCTTAGCCATTTATTTCATCACTCCTCATGTTCCTGACAGGGAGGAGTAACTGCTCAGTTGTCCAAGTATAAGTATCTTCATATTTTCTGCTTAGGCAAAACTGTAAGCTGTGGAAAAAAGAGTTTTAAGTTACATTTTAAAAGTAAATATAAAAAGGTACACTTTGCATAATTATATATATAATCTAAAATAACTTTCAGAAATTTTAAGATGCAATAATCATATCAAATTTTAGTATTTTAATTTAATTAATATCTGACAAAAAACTTCCTAGTCATGGAAATGATCTTTATGAATCTATATTTATATGTAAAATTTCCACATAAAAACATCATTTGATTAAATCATATTTAGTGTCAGCTGTTTTTGTCCATGTTACAAAGGGGAAAATGAAGACACCAGAAATTTAAATAACTTTATCAAGGTCACAGACTTAGTGAGTGGTAGAACCAGAAAGACCGGCAAAGAGACAGAGAAATGGTCAAGGCTTGAAGAGTCTCCTGACTTGTAAGGCAAGTGAGTTGGAAAAAAGATAATGAAATGAGGTGAAGAGATTGACAGGGATCATATTATGCAAAGACTTAGAAGCCATAGTAAGTATAGAGGTTGGTTTCCAATTAATCAAATTACAAGTCATTTTGACAAGTGCTGTAAAGGAAGTGTAAATAAATATAGGACAGATAACATGGCAAATTCTGATTTGAAGAATATTGAGAAACTCCCAGAGGAGATATTTGTATTTTATGTACGTCTTTGATGGATAGAATGAGAAGCAAAGACATTTCAACATGGTGGAAATTGAGGAGCATGGATATAGGAGTGCATAGTCTTTTCTTGAAAGGGAAGAAACCAAGCATGTCTGGAGCATGTGAGGAGCACTGGCCAGAGGCAAGGCCAAAAAGGGAGATACCAGGTAGATTGATGAAGGCTTAGACTCAATGCTGTGGGTTTTAGACTTTGTTTTGTAGTCAATACAAAGCCATGTTAGATTCCTAGGAAGTGTAAATGAATAATTGAAACTAAACCAGCCGAGTGAAAGATAGAATGCAGAAGAGAAGACTGGAGGCAGCAGGTTCAGGCAGAAGGCAATTGCCAGAGATAAGGCCAGGCACTTGCCTTTACCCTCATGGTTACTATCTACTGGGGCCTCCAAAGAGTTTACAAACAATGAAAACATAAAGGCATAATGGAATAAGCTATGGAAGTGCTGAGAGGATCAAATGCTAATCCTCAAATTTGGTTCTTTAAAAATGTTTTGACTTGCCAATTGAAAGAGGATATTGCTGAAAGTGTCCAGCTTGCACATAAGGTACACTTCAGTATTTACTCTGTGTAAATGGATTTACTCTGTGTACATGGATTACTAAAGCTATTAGATTAGAATAGCTGTATGTATTGTACAAAGAATTTTGTGAGGATTAAATGAAACAAGAGATATGAAAGCTCTTGTAATAAATGTTATATAAATATAAACCGTTAATATTATATTTAATCCCTATACAAAGATTTTGCTTTTACATTACAAGTGAAAAATGTAATATTCCTACTTATCTTAGATTTTGAAATATGAAAAAAATGTGAATTAATTAAGATAAAAGCTTTAGTTGTGTGTATATGAGACAGAGGTAAATAAAAGACAGAGAAAACAGAAATCAGGAAATCTACCCTTTTTTGTCAGGCAAGTGAAGTGCAGGAAGTTAGGATGATTCCTTCAACTAACCTTTAAGCAATTTTCAAATGCCTCGAACTTACTCTACACAGTTAAATTCTCATGGATGAAAATCTGTAATTACTTTTATATGACTATAATGGTGATTTACAAAATGATACCTACATGCCTTGATATAGGAATTGGATTGTTTTCTCAAAACTCTCATATGTCCTCATTTTGGGGGATGTTGCCTAGTCCACTGAAAAGAACATGGTCTTGGAGATACATGAATTTTTATCTGGATACCAATTCTGCCACTTAGTGGAGATACATGAATTTTTATCTGAATACCAATACTGCCACTTAGTGGCTATGGAACTTTTGTTAACATACAGAGCTTCAGCTCCTCCTTCGTAAATTGGTGGTATTGAAAACATCTCTTTTAGAATGGGCAAGTAATATAGCTAAAAGGCTATGTTAATAATACAGCTAAATAATATAGCTAAAAGGCTCAGCAGGAATCATGACAAACAGTTGCTTTTAAATAAATGCTACCCCTACCCTTTTTGGTTTTAATCTGCCGTGCTGTCACCAAATGTGTCCAATGAAGAAAGAAACATATTCTAAGAGTATGTTTTCAAATGTTTTCTCACAAACACCTTTGTCAGGCTCTTTATTTCCTTCATATGGCGATTCTTGAAATGTAGTAACTGCTCAATGAATATTTGTTAAAAGAAAGAGAAAGGAAGGGAAGAAGGAAAAAAAGGAAGGAAGTCGGGAGGGAGTTAAGGAAGGACGGAAGAACGAATAAGAAAGCAAGTTAAACAGGTGTGGGCTGTGGTATCTTTACTTATATTAGTCGTGACATTCTTCCCCATACCTGTGCTTAGTGCAGGTATTATTTCTTAACCAGCTGTAAATAGAGCTAGGTGATTAAGTGTGGTAATCAAGTTGTCTGTCATTCTTTTAGTCTATGATCTGGAAATACAGAGTAGTATTTATTTAAGAAAACAAGGCCACAATACTTCACCTGACACTATGGAGCCTTTCTTGATCTTTCCAGACATGCCCTTATTGTTGTATAAAACAAAATGTTCAGTCCTATAGTAGTTGATCTCTGCAACTATCAAAATTCAACAAAGTAATCAGGAGTCCTCTCACTCAATTGTATAAGCAGTGTTTTTTCTGTTACTACCATTGTTGACTGATCCTTCTTTGCAGAGTTCTGTTTTCTACTTTTATTATTTCTGTGAAATCAGCCTCATGAATTATGTTGGCTTAAGAAATGACACACTTTTGGGAGGCTGAGGCGGGCAGATCACCTGAGATCGGGAGTTGGAGACCAGCCTGGCCAGCATGGTGAAACCCCATCTCTGCTAAAAATACAAAAATTAGCCAGGCATGGTAGCGTATGCCTGTAATCCCAGCTACTCAGGAGGCTGAGGCAGAAGAATCGCTTGAACCCAGGAGGTGGAATGTGCAGTCAGCCGAGATCGCACCACTGCACTCCAGCTTGGGTGACAGAGCAAGACTCCAGTTGAAAAAAAAGGCACCTGGCCGGGTACTGTGGCTCACACCTGTGATCCCAGCACTTTGGGAGGCTGAGGCATTTGGATCACTTGAGGTCTGGAGTTCTATACCAGCCTGGCTGACATGGTGAAACCCCATCTCCACCAAAAATATAAAAAATTAGCGGGGCGTGGTGGTGCATGCCTGTAATCCCAGCTACTCGGGAGGCTGAGGCAGGAGAATCGCTTGAACCCAAGAGGCGAAAGTTGCAGTGAGCCGAGATCCTGCCACTACACTCCAGCCTGGGTGACAGAACAAGACTTCGTCTCACAAAAAAAAAAAAAAAAAAAAAAAAAAAGAAAGAAAGAAGGAAGGAAAGAAAAGACACCTAGTACTTGAGCGTTCACAAAACTTATCCTATCGTATGCTGCCATCTGCTGGGAAGGTAATGTTGCTTGGTCACGGACTTTACATTAAAATCTGTGTTGAACTTTGTATTGCTAGCTTCTTAAATGGTCACACATTAGATAGTAATGGAAAATTACTTGGGTAAAAAACTTTTTGTGCTTTTATGATAGGAAGCAGGAAAGGGCAACAATGGTCTGACCCATTTTTGAAATAATGCTTTGCCCTATTAAAAACTTGCTGATTCATTCTATCTGTCGTTGAGCCAACACTAATTATTGTCTTCTGTGCCAAGAACTACAGAGAATCCACAAAGATGAGCAAGGAATGGTTCTGTTTAATAGGAGTTTATTTCCTAGTAGGAAGAATCACAAAGGAAGTAAATGTGGTAAGGTATTCTAGATGTTACAGTAGAAATATAAGAAAAGAGGGTGTGGGTATGGTAATTTCTACCCCAAAGTCAGGCTTCTTGCAAGAGCAATGGTAGAGGATAACCATCATAATGAACAAACGTTCACCAAGAAGGCAAGACAGGAGAAAGAATTTTAGCCAGAAGAAATATTATAAACAGACATTTGTTTCTAAAAAAAAAATGATGTTTGTTTTTTGTGGCATTAAGAGATGTTAGTTATTATGCCTTGTAATTTGCTATATTTGTTTTTAATTATTCAAAAAGAAGAAATAAAGTGAAATATGCAAGATATTCTACACAGCATATACATCTTTATATGTCCATTGTACTGCCATTAATACTTTATATTTATTATATTTCTCAGATTACTACTTCTGTCTTAATAAAGATTTCATATTATTGGATTCCTGATAACTGGATTCCTGCATTATTAACTCTAACAGGAGCTCTTTTTGTGATGTGCCTCTATGCTGTTGCATGGTGCCTCTTCAAAAAGTAAGATTTTAATTGCTGTTTCTATTTGAATTTGTTCATGGCTCATAAAATCCATCAACGATGGCTTAAAAAGAGCAGGATGAAAGTAGAAAGAAGAGATTGGAGAAGATGTCATTGAGCAGCTATGACTTTAAGTGCTTTACTGATGTTATCCTTGCTGATAATCACAACAATGCTGAGAGATAGGTAACAGCATCAATGTTTTAGATTTAGATAAATGATTTTAACCAAGATCTTCTGGTTCTAAAGCTGAAGTTCTTTTGCTAAGTGATCAATCAAATGATTCAAGCTAAAACCATTCTTCTGAAAAAAAAAATGAGATTTTTAATATTCCCATAGAAAAGGAAGAGATGAAATTTAGTTGGTACATATTTAAATAAGATCAAGTCCTCTGCCTATATTTTCCTGTCAAAGGATAGACAGAAGTCTCAAAAAGGTAAGATGAAAAAATTTCAATAGTAATTATAGAAGGAGTGAATTAATTCAGGAAATGTCTCCTGAGCTTTCAGGGATAAGATTGTGCCAGGTGCGCAGAATACAGAAATGCTAACAAGCAGTACCCACCCTCCAGGAGCACAGCCTTGACTAGAAAGGGCTCAGGAGAGTGAATAGTTACAATAGATTAGAAGAGAGAGTAAAAAGAGAGGGTAATTGAAATTTAAATATCTTTCTATGGCATACTTAACTCTGGCTCAGAGAGACTGGGCAGGGAATGTTTCACAGAGAACATGCCACTGAAACTGACAGTAGAAGAATGAATGGAAGAAAATATAAAGGAAATACATAAAATATAATTTAGTTTATATTTAAGGGTGATTTTTTTTTTGAGAGGCATAAAAATGGAAACAGGATTATATGAACACTACTATATTTCCTCACCAACAAAAGTCTGGCTTTTATCTTGGAATATGGAGTATAGATTCTGCAAGGTAAAGTAATAAAACCTAAAGATAATGGTTGTATTAGCATGAAAGTAAAAATGTATTAAGGACAACTGAGAAGCTGCCACTTTTATGTAAAATGGAAATAGTATAGTAAATTTGAATTTTTGTTTTGAAGGTGATATATACCTTAGCACAATATTTGGATTTATAATGGTGATATCAAGTGCCTGAATAAATAAGAAATTTATTATTTAATTTTAAAAAGGAACCATTTGTCCAAAAAATATAGTGAATTAAAGTGTAATAAGTAGGTTTAAAAGTAAGTGTTGCACCCTTTTCCTCCTTTTCCGTGTAACTAACTCCTGAATGAAATCTGGTTCAGATGTATCATGGAAGGAGATCTGTGGATGTGCAATAGACAAGAAGAATATTGCAGAATAATAGTGCTACCATAGTGTATCTAGAAACTTCTCCCCAGATATTCCACTAGAATGGAATCTATTACACTAGAAACTTCTCCCCAGATATTCCAGTGCCATCTACCATGTTCATAGTTTTTTTTCCTGAATGTAGAAATGGCAGAGTAATCTGAAATTTTTTTGTCTGAGTAGCTGATATTTTCTTATTGGATTTTATCAAAATAGTTTAAGGACATTATTTTTACTTTCACATTCAAAAGAAATTATTATTGGCATTATGTGCAACTGTTTTATTTTCTACATGTGGACAGTTAACTAGAAGTTTAAGGCTATTTGATTAAGATCAAAGCAGGGAGTTGATTCTGATAAATTTTGACAATTTTGATCAGAAAATAAGCATTCAGTTTCTTTTTTCAAACATACTGCACCCCTGTTTTTTTGTTCTTTTACTGTAGTTCTCCCATTTTTTCAAGATTATTTCACCACTGTCACAAACATCACCAGAGCCAACCAAGTCTCACAACCAAAGGGCCTGGACTGGTACCAAGGTAAAAGCAGAGCTGATGCTTTGACGAAAGAAATTTTAGGCAATAAGATGTGTTCCTTAATTCTTTATTAATTTTCAAATATAGAACCACAAAATAGTGATTGGTACATTAGTCCATTCTGGCTGCCATAACAAAAATACCATAAGATAGGTGGTTTATAAGCAGAAAACATTTATTTTTTACAGTTCCAGAGGCTGGGAAGTCCAACATCAAGGTAGGAGCAGATCTGGTGTCTGGTGAGGGCCTGCTTCCTCATAGACAGAGCCTTCTCACTACAACCTCACATGCTGAAGGGGTGAGAGGTTTCTCAGGGACCTCTTTTATAAGGGACACTAATTCCATTCACAAGGGCTCTGCCCTCATGACGTATCTCTCAAACAGCCCCAGTTCCTAATGTCATTACCTTAGGGGTCAATTTAAACATATCAATTATAGGGGACACAGACATTCAGATCACAGCAATTAGCATTTTAGAAGTTTAAATTTTGCTCCTAAATTCTTTAACAGAGGAATTTTCGAAAATGACTCTATGTTCATTCAATAATATCTATTGACTACATAATATTCTTCTAGGCATGGGGAAATAGCAGAGAGCAAAATCAGATTTATAGATGAACACTGGGACCTGCTACTGGTATTCTGCCAATTCTACAAGGTTGTTACTATTTTCAAGTGAAGTTATTTTTATAATTATTAGGGGTGATAAATGCCACAGAAATTAGAACAAATACAGTTTGTTTTTCAAGAATCTAAGATGAAATATATAAATTTATTACTTAAAGCAGCATCAAGACCCATTATCTCTATCTAGAAAAGATATTAACTGGAATTATTAATAATAGTAGAAAGATTTGAACGTAAGAAAACAAAATGACTGATTTATTATATATAGAAGCTTATCAACAGTTAATGTAAGGGCTATTTATTGCATTATGTAGTATTTGCTTACCTACTTCTTTATAAAAAACTAAACTATTAAATTATTTAGGACTTATGCAGAAAAGCACTAAAATATATTGTTTGTATTAAAGGATAAAATAAATACTTCCATTATGTCTTAATTTTTTTTATGGGCATGGAAACTTATTGAGTGGTGATCCCAAACCAAACATGAGACCAAACTTGCTGCCTGGAAATCGTCAGGTAAGGACAAAGAGAAAAAACATGTCATAGCTATTACAATAGCTACACTAGCTACTCTTATTTTTCATGGTGTCCAGACAATAAAAAAGCACTTGCAAATATGTAATACTGAATGGTAACTCTTAAATAAAAATGAGAGAATTTAGACATTTCTGTTGAGGTGGAAATTAAGAAAGAAAGAGCAAATTCAATTTTAAGTGATTGACATTGGTGACATCAGTGATGGGGAAAATAATATAGTAATGTTGATATATCTGTAGGAGACTCAATTGATGGTGTATATTAGTGAGATGGCATTCAATTTTCTATTGTTCTGTATTTCCTCCTATTGAAGTCTGAAAAATATTAGGTGAAATTAAATTACATAGATAATCTAGTGGAGGTGTAGCTAAGGATACCTATGATGCCCATTCATCCTTATAACACTCGGATGTTTAACAAATATTGACTGTATGCCAAATTGTCTTATAGGAGTTCTTTCACTGAAACATTCATTTAACATATATTTCTTTCGAATTAACCCCAAACCACATAGTTTTGCTCAATTACATAATTAGTTTTTATGTAAAATTATATTTGACTCAATGTCTTTGTGTTGGTAAAGTATTTTCCAGTTAATATCAAAATAATTTGTACCCAATTTGATCTATAAGGTTAATTCAACAGGTATTTATGCAACACTTAACTGTAGAGCTCTACAGAGTTATCTGTAGATTACTCAAGAAATTTAGAGAAGTACAAAATATGGTCTTCACTCTTCAAGAACCCATATTTTAGTTGGGAAAATATATGAAAAATAGTGTAGGGAATTATGTGTGGTAGTTTATTAATTCCTGACAACTGTACATGCCAGCATATAATACACCCCATAGGAATTCAGAGAACAACAAGTGAGCTAGACCAGTCAGAGGAAACTTGGTACAAGAATTAGTAAGGAGGGTCACATGAAGAATATATGTCTTTTTCTAGATGGAGAACAGTGGCATTAAGCACCAGGTACAAACTCCCAGACTTTTTACAAGCAAGCTTCTCTTCCACCTCACCCAGCTGTCTCTCTTTCTTTGCTGTTGTCATATTTTGGAACTGCATTCAGATATCCATACTGCCACCCTCTCCAATCCCACACCTGGACCAAGTTAGATATAACTAGAGAAACCCACACATGCTTCATAATTGCATTTATCACACCATATTAAAATACATTATGCACATACATATATATGTACATACATATGTGTGTATATGTGTTTCCCACCATACTATTCCCTTCACCTCTTGCACTAATGATTTTTTTACCTTGAAGAATACTGCTGTGGAGGTGTTCATATTTGCACACACATCCCAATATCATAGAGTCTAAAGATGGAGTAAGTGACTTACTTATTCCCCATTTCATCCTCTTCTGGAATATGTCTCTTTCTTCCCTTACAAATTGCTGTCTTTTGAGGTATCTATCATCAGATTTTAACAACCATTAATTGCTATTACTGTTATCCTCAAAGTCATCAATGACTTTAATTTCTGGCTCACAGAGTTTTTTCGCTACTACTTTTCCTGGCATGTTTTTTTTTTGTCATGTTGAACCTCACAAAAACGACCAACCAATATAATGGCTGATCAGTTCTTTTAATTCCTTTCTTCCTAGTCTTTGGTCCTTCTCCCTGTTCCAAACATCCATTCCCATGGTCTCACTCAAGACTGTCATCATCAGTAATTGCAACACTGTCAAAAAATCTAGATGACAAAGGAGCCCATTCTCTGATTATTACCCAACTTAATCCAAAATATTTATATGCTTGTTTAAGGGTCTAAGCTGATGACCCTATTACTTTATCCATTACTTCTTTCTTGTGTCACATTTCTTATATGGTTTGGATTCCATTGTCAAGCACAATTACTCTCTTTGCAAACTCTTAACTCCTTTGTCCCAACAGCATCCTTAAAACTTAAGAAAACAAATCTCAATCCTGATGAAATCCAACTAGGTGCCATCTTCTCTATGACTGCACCTAAGCAGCAGTGTGTTACTGTTGAAAATAACACAGTTATGCCCTCTGAACTCATTTCAGATTGGTGACCATGCCTTCAAATGGCAGCTCAATACAGACACACCTAACCTTAGGTCCTTCATAAATTCACTTTACCCCTTACAGTAAAAACAGTATCACAGCTTTCTAACACTTCCATCTCTTCTCACTCTGATCTGTGGTATCTCCTCACATTTCCTAAACAAAAAAGACACAATTGGCTTCACAAACTCTCCCTGACTCCTAAAACCAACTCTACAAACATGTCTGCATCAGTACTACAAAGCCTGACCTTTCTCATTCCAGAAGACTCCTTGCTCCTTTCTAAGGTTGTTCTCTCCGGTTATGCTTTGGGCACCAATCTCTCTGGTCTTCTCATGGAAAATTCTACTCTCTCTACTGGATTATTCACATTGTCTGACATGACTTAAAATATTCTACTTTCAAAATACCTTCTCTATCCCCTTCCTTCCTTCAGCAACCAACCCATTTCTGTTATTTTCGTAGTAAACATCCTTTAAATGAGTTTTCTAGACTAGCTATATACAATTTGTTTTGCCTTCTAATATCTATTCAACTCACTCCAAAGTGGGTTATGCTCCAACATTTCATTGAAATGACCTTATCCATATCTGCAATGACCTACAATTTAGAAGAGATGTGGCCCAAGCCTGATTTCTCTAAATCTATTGTTATGGAGCCAATAAAAATGTAACAGTGCACATGTATCTTAGCTGCCCTGGAGACATGGTATAATAGTGACCAAGTGTCTTGGATATGGCCTGGGTAAAGCTGTAATATCAACAAGTAAATTGCTATGAAACTATAAGGAAGCATCCTCTATGTTGTAAGTGTATTTACTTAAAACATGAGTAATAGGAGTAAACAAGACAATCATTTGATTCAGTTGTCAGGTTTCTTGTTTTGTAAATGATTCTAGTATAGTGAGCCTGTGAATATCAAAGTGGTAATCCTATTAGGAACTGTAAGGGCATTGATAATGTCAGCCTGTCTATATAGGAATACAAATTTAAAATGGAATAATAATTGTAAAGTATTTCCTCTAGCCATGAATAGTTCATGATGGATGCACAATTGACCCTGGTAAGAAGCACATTGTAATATCAATGTTCTTATGTCTAAAAAAGTACTCCCAAAGCATGGAAAAAGTTTCACCATGCTGAGAGAAGAATTATGGTGTGATTAATTAATGTATTGTTCAGTTTTAGTTACATGAAAGATGCCTAATTAAAGGAATTATAAATAATTTTGTTTAAAAGTCTAATAAGTTGTTCTACTATTCAAAAATCCATTATTTAATTTTTCTTAATCACAATAATTCATAAATTCTTGAAATACTTTTCCTTGAAACCATATTCTGAAAGTTCACAAACCCCCTCCTAAGTAGATTTAACTGCATTCTGTTATCTCCCATTAATCTCCATTACCACTTGAATGGACTTAATTAATCACTTTTGCCTGCCAAGGCAGTAGGCTCCTAATTGACCTCAGGGTTCCTGTTCTACATTTTCTTAAAAAGCTTCAAATAGTGCCTATGCTGCTACTGTATAATGACACAAAATATTTATGAGCCACACTGTGTGAGTAGGTACTAAGTGCCAGTGAGCAAAAAGCACCCTAACATGTAATACTCATGAAACCATGAGGAGGAAGGTAATATTCCAATTTTTAAGAAAATAAATATTTGGGCCAACCTCCCATTGCCCAAATTCCAAATTCTTAGCTGATGAAAACAAGCATGTTCTTTATTATTCCTAAGACCTATACAATCCCAGATATATTAATCCTGGGAATATAGCATCATTTGTAGCTTGCAAAGCTTGTCACAATGCCATGCCTTTATTCTTTTGCATAGGACTTTATTGCACATATTCTCTTTATATCATTTCTGACCTCCTTCACTCTTCTTTAAATAGCTAACTTCTACTTGCAAAGCAAGGTACCTCAGAAATCACATCCCCTTTATAAGCTTACTTGAATGGGCATCTCTCCACTGTACTCCTCAAACACTTATCGCCATATATAATATCATTGGCCTTTTTGTCATTCTTACTGTAAACTTCTTGGAAGACAGTAAGAGATATTAATTGAATGTTTATCTCCAGTGCAAAGCAAATACTAGGCACTCAAAGTATGTTTATTTAAGAGAGGATTTGCTGTTTAAGAGCTTGCTGGTAACCTTTAAGAAGGTAAATATCATGGTACAAGGGATTAATGACTTAACGGAAATAAGTAATCAGGTGTAAGTTGTCCTTTCCAGAGGGTTTCTAGCAAAAGGGAAGGAAGATATGGGAGTGTAGGATGATACAATGTAATTTTAAGCAATAGTTATAAAAATATTTTTTGCTCTAGAGTAGAGCAGAGCTGTGGTATTTCTCACACGTACATGTGTGAATGTGTGCACATGTGTGTATAATAAGCTAAGGGGAAAATTTTACTGGAACCATAGATGAAGTAAACAATAGATAAGATTTGTTTTAGGCATAAACATGTAGAGGTAACAATTAGTGTTTGAGAATAAGATAGAGCTCAATTGGAGTCATAGCTCATCTTTTAATTTCTACACAATTATAGGGAATCCATTTAGTCTGTCTGAACCTCAGTTTCCTCATATGTAAATAGGATGCATGTGTGTTATTAAGAAATACTGATACCTGTGTACTACTAACAGAAGTATTTATTGACTAGGGCTGGGTTGTGTTAAAAAGACCATTTTCCCCTCAGGTGACTCTAATATGCAAGCAGGCTTAAACACTGCACTATGCAGAGGGATTGACTCTCTTAATGTCCTTTTTTTTTAAAGTGCTGATGATAGGTTTATGATTGGCATAGGTGGAACCTGTCAGAAGGTACAAGTGAGAGGAGCTTTAAAAGGTACAGATAAAATAAGTGAAGCAGGAGCTAATAGATAAGGATGAGGGTGAAGGAACCAATAGGAAGAGTGAGTTGTTTGTTCCTTGAGTGGAAAGACAGCTGAAGTAAAACATCAAAAAGCTGGTTATGTAGATGAAGAGAAGCATTACATTGGCTGAGTTTAGAAATAAAATGTAAATAAAACAAAATAAAGCACATAAAGTATATCTGCTCCTTATTATTTATGGTCTATTTTGAATATAAATATGTATAATTAAAAATATCATCTTACTATTATTACATGCTACCAAACAAACCTAGAGAAACATCATGTATGCCATGGAAAATTTATCAAAATGTCAATTCCATTCCTACATTAATATATTTTCATATTGCATTATACCCAAGAGGCATTATACACAAGTTCTTTGCTTCTCTTCTATCAGCAGTTGACAAACATTTCTCAACTATCCAGCAAATTTAACTTGCCAGGCATATGCATAAACTCATTTAATGATCACTTCCATCCTAGGAGATAAGTAATGTATTTACCAGTAAGGATGTGAGACAGAGCAAAGTCTAGTAACTTGAATGAGGTTACCTGGATGGTAAATATAGAGACAATTCAAATTCCAGCAGTTCGGCTCCAGAGCTTTGAAATCCCAACTACTCAGAGATTGTTGTGTATGTTGAATGTCCTCAATAACTATATGTTGAATGAAGGAGTGAACGGGGATTAGGCTATTTTTAATGATTCATCACATTGTTTGGGTGTACATATATGTGCACCTACTATGTGTATGCTTTGCATCATCTTGAAGATTTCTCCTCTTTCCTAATCTTTGAATGAGAAAATTCTGCAAGGTCTTGGGAGATGGAGTCAGCAGATGCTACTGACAGTAGAGGGGAGAGTTTCTTAAAAAAATAATAATAATAAACTATGCCTTCAAGAGCACAGGGTAACTTTGTCAGATTTCTTGAAGGAGAGTCAAGAAAATTCATTAGTAGAGTAGAGTGATAAGCATGCTCTCTCCTTGTTTGTATGTTATAAAGAATTTGTGATATTGTTAATTATTGATTAAAGTGGTGCCAAAGATTGATTCTGGTTTTTATCATAATCAGGTTTCTTTGAAGCATATATACTGCTTTTATACTTAATGATTAAGTATAAAAGTTATCTGCCCAAAATATTAGCATTATGAAATATTTTAATTTGTTACTTTTTATTTGTGAACTTTATACTTCTAATATTTAACAGACATTCAAGTTGTTATAAATATTTTATAACATTTTATAAATATTTTAATTTATTATAATTAATTACATTAATCTATAAATATTTTATATTTATAAAAATATTTAACTTTAAATATTTAAATTTTAAGAGTTTTAAAATATTTTAAGCATTTTAACAACTTTTCATAAATATTTAAGTTTTAATAAATTTTATAACTTAGAAAAAATTTTGTTTTTTTTTCTGCAGTGACAGGAATACAATAACTATTTGACAGCAAGGCAGGAGAAGTCAAGATGTTGAACAATTAAGAAAAGAATGTGATGCCAATGGGAGACATTTGACTTTAACCAGCATAAAGGTCACCATATCTTCATGTCACTTGCTTTCTTTGAAAAGGTCTTTTAAAATCACAGCTTTTAACAATAAAACTATATCCATTTTTTTCACATAGCTGAATATTTTTATGTAATATGTCACATATTTTGATAGGTCTGAATTTTACTGCTGCAATTATGCTAAGGTTTATATGCCATAGAGATGTGCTTGTTTTGGTTAAAACATTTACAGTGCTAGACAATCACCAATAGAAAATAAATTGAGGATTCCAACTGTGTTTAGATTGTGATTGTATTTCAATAACTAATATTAAGGTTTTTAAAATAGATATTCATATAAAATAATTTATAAAATATGTCATAAAATGATTGATTTTTTATTAGACTACTCAGAAACTGGATTTGATTCTTATTTTCTAAAGGCACAATCAGTGATAAACAATTTTGTACCATTTTAATGATGACCTTTGATAAATTTTGAAAATATCCCATATGCTTATTTAATTCCAATTTCCCAACATACCTCAGAAACTTTAGAGTTCTGCTGCAAAATTGGTGCTATTTTGAGTAGCAATACTGAGAAAAAGAACAAACTTGCTCAAATTTTTCCTAAGTGTATGTCTCAAGACAGTATCTTAAGCCAGCTTCTCTGAAAATACAGTGCTTAGGCAGATACTTGCTTGCAGGAGGTTTACTGGAAGCCTGTTTGGGGTAATAACATCTAGGCTGTGAGAGAAGCAGGATTGGGCAGAAATAGAACTGTGGTATAGTGGCAAAGAGGACTTATCAGAGGTTCTAGCCTAGAGTATAAGTCATCCAAAATAGACTAATGGAGGGAGATACTAAATAGTTGTCGTGATTTTTCAGCCTAGCTATAGCAGCAAAAGTCCTTTTTATGTTTGCATCCATATACTGAGCTAGCTCACCCATTAAACAGACTCAGCCTTTTCCCTCCTCTGCCAGCTGGGACACCCAATGTAACCTTAGGTTGAGGGAGAGGTGTTAGTGCAAACCTGGAGGTGTAAGCCACCAGAGCATGCAGCTAGTGTGTGCCCTCTGGCTCTGCTCAGGCCTGATTCCAGATGTACTTGTGTTTTACCATGAGTTGTTGTTGGCTTCACCCAACTTTTGACTTAGTTGTTCTGATAGAATGTAGTTCATGATGGGTAGCTGTGGCCACAGGGTCACTTAATATTTTATGATAAGATCAAATTCTTTATTTTTAGCACACTGGGATTTAAAAAAAAATTAAATGTACTTTCAATGGTGGAGGGCTTTCTGCTGCAGATTGCATGGACTTGCCATTACCTTTAAGCTCTATGGGTTTGCATGGTCATTCTTTTATTAAGGTTTTTCGTAAACGTCACAATTCTTTTTTTGCCATGGATTCTTATAGTAGCATAGAATCCTGCTGGGTCATATGGTCCAGAAGGTAGGAATGCTTACTCTACAGTCTAGACCTAGTACAGAGCTTTTTCCTGCTCTAAGCCCTGCTCAAAGTTGTTAGCTTTTAATGTTACCTGGTAAATAGATGGGTGTATGATATAGTTTGGCTTTGTGTCCCCACCCAAATCTCATATTGAATTGTAATCCCCACGTGTTGAGGGAGGAACCTGGTGGGATGTGATTGGATCATGGGGACAGTTTCCACTGTGCTGTATTGTGATAGTGAGTTCGTTCTCAGGAGATCTGACGGTTTTATAAGTGTTTGGCAATTTCCTTCTTCGTTCACTTCTCTCTTGTCTGCCGTCATATAAGAAGTGCTTGCTTCCCCTTCCACCATGATTGTAAGTTTCCTGAGGCCTCCCCAGCCATGTGGAACTGTGAGTCAAATAAATCTCTTTCCATTATAAATTACCCCATCTCAGTATCTTTATAGCAGTGTAAGAATGGACAAATACAGTGTAAGATTACGAGGTGTCATGTTTCCATCTTAGTGGGTGGGAAGTACAAAGTAAAAATTTCCTTTACTTTAGAGGGTATGTCATACAGCATATTCCAAACTGTGGGAACGACAATAAGAAATATCCTAAGGTGGCAGACCCCTGAATCTTTGTAGGATTCATCTCCCACCTTCTGATGTGCGTATGTCTTACCAAAGCCTCCAACTTTATTATTACCTGTTGCTCATCTGTACTATTAATTTGATGGCATAGATATAATGGAACAATGTGATGTTATGTCCAATCACAGTCCCTTTGGACTACATTGTGAGAGAAGGTGAGAGAATTAATCCCAAACTTGAGCGAGATCATAAATATATATTATTGTTTATTCCATGAATGTGAATGCATTTTTCACATGGATAAAAATAACGCACTCACAAAATCAATGTCCATAATTACACCATTTACCTGAGGCAGTATTGATATCAATAGCAACTTTATCAATATTGATATTGATGCTAACTCTAGCAGAGTTCCTATACTCAGCCCAGCAGCTAAAATTTGGGCTACTTCTTGGTTGAGTGTGAGGTAGTGCCCTCTCATCCACTAGGAGCCATTTACTTTTTGTAGAGGAAAGACTTGCAGTTTAAATGGGGCTAGAATGGGCACCACCATCATTCTTTATGTATTACAGGTAGCACAAATCTCTGCCATGCACCGCCTACCCCCCGGATTGTGATATTGTATTAGATTTACTATCTTTTCCATGGAGGAGGCAGTTTTGAAGATGTACATTTGACCTTCGCCATAGGCCAAGGAGTTAACATGATTTTGCCAACAATCAAGTATATCCACATGCATGTATATAATTATACATCTGGGCGCTATGGAGATATTCATCAGATGGGGAATGAGCTGAGCAGACCAACAGTGAACTAGACTTGGGCTGGGCCTCTGTTTATTTTACCTGACTTCCATAAATCCTAAATCTGAGGCCAGGGTGATGGTTCAGACCATAGGAATCAATGTCAATTTGAGCACTGTGTCCAGTAGTTCTTAAAATGTTTGGTATTGCCCTTTTACACTGATCACTTATAGAATTAAATGGCCTATGATTCCCTTGGAGAAAGAAACACTGGTGCAATTACTGCCATATACACAGGCTGTGATGTTGAAGGGTATTTTTCTTCCTCACGAGGAAGTTGCTCCTTCAGTTAATGGGCTCTTGGTCTGCAAATTATCTCAGCTATGGGTACTGGCTGGGCATGGGATTATGGCTTTTTATTGGAGTGGCTGCCCTAAAACTTTAGAGCATGAATCTTTGAGTTACTTTTTGGTTGTATAAATTATGAAATATGCTAAAATCCTCAGTACTTTGGGAGGCTGAGGTGGGCAGATCACGAGGTCAGGACATCGAGACCATCCTGGCTAACACAGTGAAACCCCGCCTCTACTAAAAATACAAAAAATTAGCCAGGTGTGGTGGTGGGCGCCTCTAGTCCCAGCTACTCGGGAGGCTGAGGCAGGAGAATGGCGTGAACCCAGGAGGCAGAGCTTGCAGTGAGCCAAGATCGCACCACTGCACTCCAGCCTTGGGAACAGAGCGAGACTCAGTCTCAGAAAAAAAAGAAAAGAAAAAAAGAAATATGCTAACTGGCTGTCCATCAGTCTTGTACATGGAACAACATGTCCTAGTAACAATCTCCATAACTCTGGATCAGGCACTTCCAGCTGCTATTCTGACCATGTTTCTCATTATGATGTTTCTTATTTATGACTATTTATTGTGATCTCCTGACCTCGTGATCCACCTGCCTCGGCCTCCCAAAGTGCTGGGATTACAGGCTTTATTTATGACTCTTAAGTGCGTGGCTTCTCTCATTTTAGCATCTTAATATCCCCATTGCAATCACTGTGCCAGTTTCTATAATGACCCCTCCTACTATCAGCCCTGGCCTACAGAAAACAGCTACCACTGAGGTTCACAATGATGATGCCACTCTCACCAGTGAATTTCTTATTGATTTAGTAAGTGCAGTTTCCGTGGGTCCGCCTGTGGAACACAGCTTGGAGGTGGGTATTGTACCCTTACACGGTGTATTTCCTCTAGAATCTCATTTTTGTGAGCTGTTTGATCCCTTCTTGACCATTTGCTATGAAAATTCTATAATTCTTCATTTAGTGTGGGCTTTTCATTTTTCCAGGATTCCAGGAATATGTTAACACTGTTTCTTGTGGTTTGTGCTAGGTTATTAATCAATATTCATATTGATAAATTCTTCCTTATTAATTTTATGTTCCAGAACTCTAGATCCCTCAACCTGGACAGCCTCAGGATTTAGTCCCATATGTACTCTCCCAGCTTCTGCTGGTACACCCTAGCTAGGTTTTGCGGCTTCTTTGGTGCACAACTCTCCTTCCCCCATAGAATCAGCTCTTTGTCAGTTGGGTTATATTTTGACTTGATCCTAGTTACTGGTCTGATATCCAGGAGAGGAGCTGGAGGTTCATCCTGAATAACCTGGAAGTAAAATTGCAAGGGATTGTCTTCAAGCCAGTGGGTAGCACTAGTTCTTAACAGGGAGGAATAGGCCACTTTTGTAGGCCCACAAAGTTCAGAGAAGTCTGAGTTTCAAGTTTATCAAGTGTCTCATTTCAGATGTCTTGATTCCAGGATTCACTTCTTTGTAATGAAGGTCCTGACCATGGTGGAGCTGACCTCCATGAGAATTAAATTTTCAATGGAGCTCCGCTATACTTATATGTCCTGGGCTTGAGCTTAGCTTTTTCTTACCTCTGGCTGTTGCAGTTTTATTAGTTTCTGTAGAGGTGTCATGATTCCTTGATTCTGTATAATACTTGTGTCCTTGCATTTTCTGTGCATTTGAAGAAATGGTCCACTCTTTTGGCCTTTACAGGTGTTCATTGTAGGAATAGACCGTCACTAATAGTCTAGCCTGTGATTCTGAAAGGGCTGACAACTCCAGGCAGAACTTGCTGTGGTTTCTCTAGTTGGCTGGGCCACTGCCTTTGCTCTGATAGCTGGGCTCTGCTGTCCAGAGAGACCACTGGTTGGGCTCTGCTATTAGAGGAAGCTACAGGTTGGGCTCCGCTGTTAGGAAGAGTTGCCGGCTTGGTACTGTGATGCTCTCTGGTCAGGCTAGTCAGAAGATGTATTCCCTGGCTGGGCAGTTTTTCTGTTTGGAATCTGCACTTGGGCAGGGCTTCAGGCTGGGCTCTGAAAGTTGCTGCTTGTGATGGGCAAGACAAGAGGCTATACTCCTTAAAAATGTATGATTAAGGGTTGCCTCCATTAGGTCAGAGCTGTAGGGTGGACTTTTGCCTCAGTCAAGACGCTACTTGACTTCCTGTGTCAAGCAGGTTTAGTCTCTACACTCCTGCAAAATGCACATGGGGGGTTGTGGGGCAGGCTTTTGGGCTGAGCTAAGCTGCTTACTCTTTGGACTCCTGGGTCTTACAGGTCTAGCCCTGCCTCAACAGGACTATAAGACAAGTTTTTTTGGCTGAGTGGAGCCACTGCTTGACCCAAGATATCTAGCCCCTGTGATTCTCAAAGTGGGCAAAGGTGGGCATCTCCCTAACTGGGCAGGGTTGTTGGAGAGTAGGCTGTGCGCCTGGGCACGGAAACTAGCCATCTAGGAACTCAAGCAAGGCTGAACTTCCCACTGTGCTTCTGAAAAAGATCAGTTCAGCTTTGTGGGTGGGCTATGAAGTTGGCTGGTAACTCTGATTGGACACCGCAGCTGGTGTGAACACAGAGGTGCCACACAGATCCATATGCTAGTCACTGTGGGCTCTGCTTTCTTTCTTTGTTTCTACTTGACCCCAGGTGGTCTAGCCTTGCCTTTACCCTTTTCTTTCCCCATGAGGTGAGGCAGGTGGGATTCCTGGAAAGAAAGCATCTCAAAATGCTAGGGAAGCTGAATGACTGCCTCCAGTTCTCTTGCCCCGCTGCAGAAACTGTGGGTCCAGGGTAATGCTCTTCAACCAGTGTTGTGCCAACTTGGTGGTGGTGGGGAAACCATTCTTCTGACCCTTCTCACTCAACTTTCACTCAGGTATGTGTACCACATGGTGTCTCAGGCTAGTTTCCAATATTGGGCTTTTGAAGAAGATGTTCTGGTCTATGGACAGTTGCTAGATAAACTTTCAAGGAATTGGGGGGAATGTGTGTAGCCTGAGACTTTTTACTCTGCCATATTGCAGCCATCCTGACGACAATAAAAACTCTTAACAGACTAGGTATAGAAGGAATTTGCCTCAATATAATAAAGGCTATATATGACAAACCAACAGCTAACATCATACTCAATGGTTAAAAATTGAAAGCTTTTCCTCTACCATCAGAAACAAAACAAAAATGCTTCTTCACACCACTTCTATTCAGTGTAGTACCAGAGATCCTAGCCAGAACCATTAGGCAGGAAAAAGAACTAAGATACATTCAAATTAGAAAGGAAGACAACAAAATTGTTTGCAGATGACATAATTCTTCTTTAACTTGATATAAAAAATAATCGTGATATTTTTCCAATTATTTATTAATTGTATTGAGTATTATATATTTGAGAAAACATATAAAAATCCATTAATATTTAAAATGTGTTGGATACTCTGGGGAAACAAGTCACATTAAATCTTAAACTTTATTCAAGTGCGATTTACAGCTAACGGATGCCATCTAGTGGCACTAAAAGAAACTTCACTTACAAATTCATAACATTCTCCATTCTTTGTACCTCACATTGGTGACTGAAAAATGTGCTCTGCTGGCAGAATAGAAGCCTCCAGAAACCCGGTCCTGTGCTCTGATACAAGAACCTAGTGCTAGTGAACATGATGATTCTAGTCCTTCCCTTGCTATAATCAGGTGGCGTCCATCAGTGACTAACTTTACAACTAGAAAATTACCTCTGCATAGAAATAACTAAGGTAGAAGAAGGAGTTACAACACCAAAGAAAGGCAAGAGGAAAAAGGTATTTCTCAATAAATTGTACTATTCCCACAGTCATTTCTAAAGACTGGCGCTAAAAAAATTGTGTTGGGAGGTTGAGGCTGGGAGATCACACGCTCAGGAGATCGAGACCGTCCTGGCTAACACGGTGAAACCCCGTCTCTACTAAAAACACAAAACATTAGCCGGGCGTGGTGGCGGGCACCTGTAGTCCCAGCTACTCGGGAGGCTGAGGCAGGAGAAAGGAGAACGGTGTGAACCCGGGAGGTGGAGCTTGCAGTGAGCCAAGATTGTGTCACTGCACTCCAGCCTGGATAATAGAGCCAGACTCTGTCTCAAAAAAAAAAAAGAAAGAAAAAGAAAAAATAAATTGTGAATTTGTGAATTACTTTTTTGTGTGTGCCTCTATCTCCTTCAGTTCTGCTCTGATCTTAGTTATTTCTCGTCTTCTGCTAGCTTTTGAATTTGTTTGCTCTTGCTTCTCTAGTTCTTTTAATTGTGAGATTAGGGTGTCACTTTTAGATCTTTGCTGCTTTCTCTTACGGGAATTTAGTGCTATACATTTCCCTCTACACACTGCTTTACATGTGTCCCAGAGATTCTGGTACGTTGTGTATTTGTTCTCATTGGTTTCAAAGAACATCTTTATTTCTGCCTTCATTTTGTTATTTACCCAGTAGTCATTCAGGAGCAGGTTGTTCAGTTTCCATGTAGTTGTGCAGTTTTGAGTGAGTTTCTTAATCCTGAGTTCTAATTTGATTGCACAGTTTGTTGGGCCTTCTGTTCTTTTACATTTGTTTTACTTCTAATTATGTGGTCAATTTTAGAATAAGTGTGATGTGGTGCTGAAAAGAATGTATATTCTGCTGATTTGGGGTGGAGAGTTCTGTAGATATCTGTTAGGTTTGCTTGGTCCAGAGCTGAGTTCAAGTTCTGGATATCCTTGTTAATTTTCTGTCTTGTCGATCTGTCTAATATTGACAATTGGGTGTTAAAGTCTCCCGTTATTATTGTGTGGGAGTCTAAGTCTCTTTGTAGGTCTCTAAGAACTTGCTTTATGAATCTGGGTGCTCCTGTATTGGGTGCATATATATTTAGGATAGTTAGCTCTTCTTGTTAAATTAATCCCTTTACCATTATCTGATGGCTTTCTTTGTCTCTTTTGATCTTTGTTAATTTAAAGTCTGTTTTATCAGAGACCAGGATTGCAACCCCTACTTTTTTTCACTTTCCATTTGCTTGGTAGATCTTCCTCCATTCCTTCATTTTGAGCCTATGTGTGTCTTTGCATGTGAGATGGGTCTTCTGAATACAGCACACTGGTGGGTCTTGACTCTTTATCCAATTTTCCAGTCTGTGTCTTTTAATTGGGGTATTTAGCCCATTTACATTTAAGGTTAATATTGTTATGTGTGAATTTGATCCTGTCATTATGATGTTAGCTGGTTATTTTGCCCATTAATTGATGCAGTGTCTTCCTAGCATTGATGGTCTTTACAATTTGGCATGTTTTTGCAGTGGCTGGTACCAGTTGTTCCTTTCCATGTTTAGTGCTACCTTCAGGAGCTCTTGTAAGGCAGGCCTGGTGGGGACAAAATCTCTCAGCATTGGCTTGTCTGTAAAGGATTTTATTTCTTCTTCACGTATGAAGCTTAGTTTGGCTGGATATGAAATTCTGGGGTGAAAACTCTGCTCTTTAAGAATGTTGAATATTGGCCCCCACTCTCTTCTGGCTTGTAGGGTTTCTGCCGAGAGATCCACTGTTAGTCTGATGGGCTTCCCTTTGTGGGTAACCCGACCTTTCTCTCTGGCTGCCCTTAAAGTTTTTTTTCCTTCATTTCAACCTTGGTGAATCTGAAGATTATGTGTCTTAGGGTTGCTCTTCTCGATGAATATCTTTGTGGTGTTCTCTGTATTTCCTGAATTTGAATGTTGGCCTGCCTTGCTAAGTTGGGGAAGTTCTCTTGGATAATATCCTGAAGAGTGTTTTTTAACTTGGTTCCATTCTCCCTGTCACTTTCAGGTGCACCAATCAAATGTAGATTTGGTCTTTTCACATAGTCCCATATTTCTTTGAGCCTTTGTTCATTTCTTTTCACTCTTTTTTCTCTAACCTTGTCTTCTCACTTTATTTCATTAATTTGATCTTCAGTCACTGATCTCCTTTCTTCCACTTGATCAAATCAGCTGCTGAAGCTTGTGTATGCTTCACGAAGTTCTCGTGCAGTGGTTTTCAGCTCCATCAGGTCATTTAAGCATTTCTCTAAACTGGTTATTCTAGTTAGCGATTCGTCTAACCTTTTTTCAAGGTGCTTAGCGTCCTTGCATTGGGTTAGAACATGCTCCTTTAGCTCAGAGAAGTTTGTTATTACCCACCTTCTGAAGCCTACTTCTGTCAATTCGTCAAACTCATTCTCCATCCAGTTTTGTTCCCTTGCTGGCAAGGAGTTGTGCTCCTTTGGAGGAGGAGAGGTGTTCTGGTTTTTAGAATTTTCGGCTTTTCTGGGCTGGTTTCTCCCCATCTTTGTGGTTTTTATCTACCTTTGGTCTTTGATGATGGTGACCTACGGATGGGGTTTTGGTGTGGATGTCCTTTTTGTTGATGTTGATGCTATTACTTTCTGTTTGTTAGTTTTCCTTCTAACAGGCCAGCCCCTCAGCTGGAGATCTGTTGGAGTTTGCTGGAGGTCCACTACAGATCCTGTTTGCCTGGGTATCACCAGCGGAGGCTGCAGAACAGTGAATATTGCTGCCTGATCTTCCTCTGGAAGCTTCCTTCTTTCTGGAAGCTACTGGGAGGTGTCTCCCAGTCAGGCTACATGGGGGTCAGGGACCCATTTGAGGAGGCAGTCTGTCCATTATCGGAGCTCGAACGCTGTGTTGGGAGAACCACTACTCTCTTCAGAGCTGTCAGGCAGGGATGATTAAGTCTACAGAAGCTGTCTGCTGCCTTTTGTTCAGATATGCCCTGCCCCTATAGGTGAAATCTAGAGAGGCAGTAGGCCTTGCAGAGCTGTGGTGGGCTCCGCCCAATTCAAGCTTCCTTGCCACTTTGTTTACACAGTGAGCATAGAACTGCCTACTCAAGCCTCAGCAATGGCAAAAGCCCCTCCCCCTGCCAGGTTCCAGCTTCCCAGGTCTATCTTAGGCTGCTGCACTAGCAGCGAGCAAGGCTCCGTGGACGTGGGACCTGTGGAGCCAAGCATGGGAGGGAATCTCCTGGTCTGCTGGTTGCGAAGCTGTAGGAATAGCGCAGTGTTTGGGCAGGAGTGTACCATTCCTCCGGGTAGAGTCACTCACGGCTTCCTTTGGCTAGGAAAAGGAAATGACCTGACCTCTTACTCTTCCCGGGTGAGGCGACGCCCCACCCTGCTTTGGCTCACCCTCTGTGGGCTGCACCCACTGTCCAACCAATCCCAGTGAGATGAACCAGGTACCTTAGTTGGAAATGCAGAAATCACCCTTCTTCTGTCCATCTTGCTGGGAGCTATAGATTGGAGCTGTTCCTTTCAGCCATCTTGGAAGTGACCCCTACGTTTTGTTTTGTTTTGTTTTTTGAGATGGGCTGTCACTCTGTTGCCCAGGATGTAGTGCAGTGGCATGATCTTGGCTCACTGCAACCTCTACCTCCCCAGTTGAAGAGATTCTCCTGCCTCAGCCTCCTGAGTAGCTGGGATTGCAGGTGCCTGCCACCACGCCCAGCTAGTTTTTATATTTTTGTGGAGACGGGGTTTCACCATGTTGCCCAGACTGGTCTCTAACTCCTGGACTCAAGTGATGCACCGACCTCAGCCTCCCAAAGTGCTGGGATTACAAGCAGGAGCTACTGCACTTGACCCCTGAATTACTTTTTAATAGGTAGTTAGTTAGAGGTATGCTTATTTTGTGATACTCACTTCAAAATTGGAATTGCAATTGAAATTTTCTTGTCCATTTACCCTACATTTATCTCATGGAGCTGCAGTCAGAAGATGTGCTTTTCACGTAGCAGACACTCAAGGAATGGTTGCTGATTATAACCAGATTCAAATGACGGTGTCAGAGAAGACAGCATTTAGGAAAAGCCAAAACAGTGTTTTCTCCCAAACTATAATGGGCTTGTACAAATATTTCTTGTATTGTTGTTAACAGTGAAATAAATAAATTTAGACTTAGATGATATGAATTATTATTTTATTATAACAAATATAATTTTAAAACAGAATATAGAAATTGATAAAAATGTCCTGTTTTACCATTTGGATATTTAAAAATCATAACTGAAAACATAAATGTTTGAAGATTTTGTTAATGTAAGCACATTGTTTGTTTGAAGTTTATTTATTTATTTTTATTTTTTATTTTTTGAGATGGAGTCTCACTCTGTTGCCAAGCTGGAGTGCAGTGTTGTGATCTCGGCTCACTGCAACGTCCACCTCCCGGGTTTAAGCGATTCTTCTGCCTCAGCCTCCTGAGTAGCTGGGACTACAGGCATGTGCCACCATGCCCAGCTAATTTTTGTATTTTTAGTAGAGATGGGGTTTCACTATGTTGGCCAGAATGGTCTTGATCTCCTGACTTTGTGATCCAACCACCTCAGCCTCGCTTCCCAAAGTGCTGGGATTACAGTCGTGAGCCACTGCTCCCGGCAGAAGTTTATTTTCATTAGAAATTATGACAATGCATATTCAAGCATCAATTTGGTTCTAATATCACTTAAGATTTTACCAAGTTACAAGTAGCATTTCATGTTGTATAAGTACAATAAGTTGAATTTTCTAAAATCTTGTTCCTGAGAGCTTAAATTGACACCATATAAAAAGTAATTTGATCAAGAATATGGATAACTATTAAGCAATTATATATAAAAATGACTTATAGAAGCATCATTGACAATGGCAAAAATATTGGAAACAACCAAAACCTCCAACATTACATCTATCATCAGTGGAATATTTTCTCACTATCTAGAAGCATTCAGGGACACTTTTAAAAATATATTAAGATATTTATGAACTAGAAAAAGTAGTTTACAACATAAGTAACATATAACATAATCTCAACTCTATAAAAAGAAAAAAAGTCTGAAGAGATATACTTAAATATTTTTAGTGATTATAACTAAAAGATAAAATTACTGAAAAATATTTTTGTCCACGTCCTTATTTTTCCAGCTTTATAAAATGGACATGTGATATTAAATTGAAACTATAAAATTTCTTGTTTTTTTTTCTTTTTAATTTTATTATTATTATACTTTAAGTTTTAGGGTACATGTGCACAACGTGCAGGTTTGTTACATATGTATACATGTGCCATGTTGGTTAAAATTTCTTGTTATACATAGGCCAAAATGTGTCGATCACTGGCAACTTCATAGGGTTCAATCTAATGTTTTATACCTACATTTTTTTAGCTTAAAAAAAAAAAAACCTCAATGGGAATTTTCTTTTTGATAGATGAACATAGAAGTGATTTGTCAGAATCAGAAATAGAGAATTAATATGTGAAGAATATTTTATCCAAAGCAGCAGGACCTGTGTTTTAGGAGCTAGAGTATATTTTCTATGATGGACTGAATATTTGTGTCTCCCCACAATTGAAACTCTCCTCCCAATGTGATGATATTAGGAGGTAGGGCCTTTGGAGGATCATTAGTATTAGATGAGATGTTGAGGGCAGACACCTCAGAAATGGTATTATGCCCACATTAGAGTCAGGAAAGAGCTTGATGTGATCTGCTCTTCATCACATGAGGAACAAAAAGAAGCTGGTAGTTTGCAACCCAGAAAAGGGTCCTCACCCTTGACCGTGCTGGCACCAAGACTGTCTTGTGAAGACTGTAGCATTAAGTTTCTGTTTTCTAAGCAGAAAACATTGTTTGTATGAAAGAGTCACTGTTCCATTTTACCTGAACACCATAAAACAAATCAGTTTCTAATCCCTTATCACTGACAAAGATCCTCTCTTTGACCAAATTCGAGTCAGGTTCCTCTGAGCCCTCTTCTCAACTAGGTTTCAATCTTGGGCTCTGTCTTTGGCACACTTAATCCAGTTTTAGCAAGAATTTTGCTGGGCTAATTTAATGAATACTTCCCATTCTCAATACCTGATAAAACTGATCATCCGCACCATCTATATCTTAAATTTAATAATTTAATTTTTAGAGTTTTTATATATCTTTCACTATATTTCTATTGAAACAACTTTTCCAAAATCAGTATTACCATCAAAGAAATGAAAGACGTAATAAGAGTTATAGTACATGTACTAAAAGAAAATAATGTAATAAATTTGAATTACTATTTAAATTTGTTATTTGCTATATTAAAAATCTAAAAGTGATTTTAAAATGTAATCATTTTAACTATGTTTTTAATCAGATCAGATGATTCATATTTCTGCATGAAATCCTAAAACATTAAAGCAAAATTGTTATAATATTCAAATATAACTTCCTTACATAAGTCTTTGCACTTTAAAATAATAAGTAGTACTAAGTTGTGTACCATTTTTAGCACAAACCAAAGAATAACTGCTTACATCTGCCATTATTTTCTTGATGAAATAAAATAGGAAGACATTATAAAGGTAACATCATTCATATATAGCAAAAGCATTATATATAATCCAAAGTCAGAGTATTAAATTCAGTTATGGTTCAAGGTTTTTAATGAAATATAAAATGGAAATAATTTTTTATGATAGATTATTGTGCCAAATTAAATCTTACTAAAGCAAATATATACAAAATTGCTTTCTTGAAAGAGGAGACCAAAGCTTCATTAACTGAGCCTCTAAGGCATCTTGTAAAATATTCCAGAGCTCACTGTAACAGAACTTGCCACTTAATGAGCATTGCTTTTGTCAGCTTTGAGAGAGTTATATGCTTGAAAACACTAAAAATTTCCTCCTGGCTGGGTGTGGTGGCTCACACCTGTAATCCCAGCACTTTGGGAGGCAGAAGCAGGTGGATGACCTGAGGTCAGGAGTTCGAGCCCAGCCTGGACAACATGGTGAAACCCTGTCTCTACTAAAAATACAAAAATTAGCCAGGCATAGTGGTGGATGCCTGT
The DNA here is from genome assembly GCF_028885655.2 of Pongo abelii. Taxonomy (NCBI): domain Eukaryota; kingdom Metazoa; phylum Chordata; class Mammalia; order Primates; family Hominidae; genus Pongo; species Pongo abelii. Next base: position 95,063,334 of record NC_071991.2, read on the forward strand.
GATCCCAGCTACTCAAGAAACTGAGGCAGGAGAATTGCTTGAACCTGGGAGGCAGAAGTTGCAGTGAGCCAAGATGGTACCATTGCACTCCAGCCTGGGTGACAGAGCAAGGCTGTCTCAAAAAAAAAAAAAAAAAAAAAAAAAAAAAAAAAAAAAAAAAAAAAAAGACTTCCTCCTTTGCTTCACTTTAGTATCCCAAAGTCCCCAAATTAGTCAATCATTTGAATTAACTCATTGAATGCTTCTGTTAACATATCTCTTAGAAATTTAAGAATTTTGGAGAGGCTTTTGATGGGGACCTACCGCCACCCATATTTGGGTCTCAAGTAGAGTTGAATTTAGTTCACAACTCATTGGTTCATAAAAAGCAATTATCATTGGTCTGTACTGGGCCTTTTTCTTATTTTATATTATTTCATTTCCTCCCATTGCTCATGCCTTCTCTTCTTCCTGCAATAGGGGCTCCTTATAATGTGATTGATATAGGTATTTACACTGAAAAATAAACAATGATGTTTTGTGTGTATATTGCAATTTCTATACATGAAATAGTTATGAATCATATTCTGTTGCTATTTTCAGACTCAAAATTATTCTATTAAGAGCCATCCATATTGCTTTATGTATACCCATATTGATGCTTTTAATATTGTGGCTATATAGTATTCTTTCTTATGCATTCACCAAATTGTATTCACAAATGCCTGGTAATGGACAGCAACAGATCCTGCAATTAAACACACACCATACTGAATAAAGTGTCTATACATGCCTTTTAATGCATCTATCCAAGAATTTCTCTGGTGAAACCTTTTTTAGAAGAGATATTACAGGACCATGGGATATACACAACTTTAATTCAAGACTGCACTCTAGAATGTTCCCAAGTTTACACTTCATCCTCATAAACATTGGCTTAACCAGTATTGTATTCTTTGCCTACATAATGTGTATCAAGTGATTTTTTCATTGTTTCTTTACTTTCATTTTTCTCATTGCCAGTGAAGTTGAGCACCCTAAACATACTTCTTGGCAATCCTTATTTTCTCTTCCATGAAAAATGGATTTATATTTTCATCCATATTTTTCCAATTAGGTTTTTAAATTTTTATATTGATTTTCAGTACTTCACCTTATATTCTAGATACTCATGTCGAATTAAATCGATTCTGGCAATAATCTTTAACAGTCTTTGCACATATGTACCTTTTTTTTTTGAGACAGAGGAGTCTCACTCTGTTACTTGGGCTGGAGTGCAGTGGCACATTCGTGGCTCACTGCCACCTCCGCCTCCCAGGTTCAAGCAATTCCCCTGCCTCAGCCTCCCAGGTAACTGGGATTACAGGCACACATCACCATATCCGGCTAATTTTTTTTTTTTTTTTTAAGTAGACACGAGATTTCAATATGTTTGCCAGGCTATTCTTGAAATCCTGGCCTCAAGCAATCTGCCCACCCCCAGCCTTCCAAAGTGCTGGGACTACAGATGTGAGCCACCATGCCTGGCCTGGTTCATGGTTTCTGACATGTTTAAAAAGTACTTCCTCTTTTATTTATTTTACTTATCATTTATCTCTCATTTGATTTTAAACAATCTTGGAATAACTTTCTCAAAGGTAAGAGGTAAAGAAGCAACTTTATTTGTCATCATATTGTTAATCAGTTTTCCCAAAGTAATTTTATCTACGAATTTGATTTTTTATGCTGCACATATTGTATACTAAGCTTCCATTTTTACTGCTGGTGCAGGGTCCAGGACCCCAGCACCCTGATAGTTGTGCTTCTGGGCACATATACCCTGAGTGTTATCCTATTACCCAGTCCCCAGATCCCTACTCTTATCTCCCTTAATCCTTTTAATGGGTTGCTTGAAGATAGCAGTAGCTCAAAAAGCCTGTGTTAGTTGTTCTGAAGGAGAGGTTCCCTCTGAAAATCTAATCAACAATACTGACAGAAGAGAGAAAACTCACGCCTTTTAAAAAAATCTCAGTAAATCATTTTGCCCTGCAGTGCTCCATCAATGAATCAGTGATGTGATGTACTTTACTTCTTGAACTGTTTACTTAATTTCTCAGGACAGGGAATACTGTGGTGGAACAAAAAATTAAGTGTTCAACTATTATTTTCAAATTAGATTTCTGAAAACAGATTTGAACTTGTATCATTTTTTGTTTTTTGTTTTTAGGATACAAGTGTTACACCTAGAAACAATAAGGCTCATACTGTAAAGCCTTAGAAGAAGGGATACAAAATATGATATAAATTTCAGCACATGGAGAGCCCTGCAAGGGACTTAAGACTGACTTGTTGATCTTTGCTGTCATTGTCAATAATTACAGCAAGCAATAGATGGGCCAAAAAGCCACCCCCCAGAGACATTCCACTGCCAACCTCCCCAATATATAAACATTACATTAAGGGGCACTGGTTATTCCAGTTCAGGATTTGCTGTTAAACTTGACTTAGATCACATAACATTGATTTGGGCAAGTAAATAGGCAGAATCACCGAAGAGCTTCATTCAGTCATGATGATCATACATAGTGTTATCCAAGGCTGACTGGGCCTCAGGAGAAACATATGGATTTGTAGCATTCAGATTAAGACAAGTTTGTGCAGATCCATAGGTTTGTGTATATATAATGAGGCTCCATGTTCCAGAGCTGCTATTAGGGCATCAAGAACAGCAGAGTGGTAGAGGACAAACCATATACACATGAGTTTTTCTGTTTTCATCCACTTGGATGCTCTGGACAAACACAGCACTGAGTCAGATTGTCAAGTGTAGTTGCCTCTTGATTAACCACACTGCAGTGCTAGACCTATGGGGAAAAGGGACCATTAATTGTTCTGCTCTTTCCTGAATCTCCTGGAGCTGAGGTGTTCCCTATGTGCTAGGGTTTTTCTTCCTCCACTACTAAAAAATCCACATGTTCCATTTCAATGGCTGTACATTCAGCTTTTCTCCAGTCATCCCCGATTCTCACCCAGCTCTTTATCTAGAAGGGTCAGGCACATGTAGGACAAGGGCATTATATCTATTATATCTCCCAACTTGGCCTGCCTGGGTCACTAAGGGAGACTCAACGCAGGAAGACGAGGTAGCTCACAAAAGTGCTCATGATATTTATTTTGTTCCAATAATTGAAATAGCTCAATTAGAATTAAGTTTGAGTGCTCAAATCGCTTTTTGGCTCAGCTTCCACCCAGAGATTTACCAACCCTAAGGGGTGGTTGTCAAGGGAATGAAGAAGGCATCAAACCCAAGTACTGTCAGTGCAGAACCTGAATCTTTAATATAGGTCTATATAACCATTCACTCCATTTGTCCTGATCATTACTCAGGAAATGGCTAAGAGGAGATGATCCATTGAAAAAGATAATTATTTTATGCTCAAACTGCCTCACTAAGTATATGGACTCATAGGGCAAGAGGGAGATAGAGTCAGAAATTTTTGAGCTGAATTTTGAGGAGGCTGTTTCCACACTTGGTAATACCAGATGTCTATGGAAGGTAGGGAATGTGGAATATCTATGACATTTCTTGACTACTGGTCCATTGTTAACTGGCTTTTGGGATAAAAGACACGGTATTTTCTGACTGCAAATGGCTCGGAAACCTGAAAAGCTGACACAGATTAGTTTGAAGGGCCACAGTAGTGTGGCTGGAATTGGCCAATTGGACTAGAAGAGCAATAATGTAACTTGATAACGTGTCAACAGCAATGAGTGAGGCATCATTGATAACCCTGAGAGGAGGTCAAAAGTCCAATGTAGTCAATCTGTCAGGAGCAGGTGGGGTCCCTGTAGGCTCTACATCCTGTGGCCCTCTTTACCACTGGATAAATGGCTATCTTTCAACAAGAGTCAAAAGTCTGATAAGCAACAGTAACATATCAAAACATAAAGTCTTTTTTTGTGCCCAGTCTCTAATGTTGCAGGAACCGTCATGTGCAGTTTAATGCTGCAGCTAGTTGGCAGTCATGGTAATCTAGGCAGTGCAGGTTTGATTCGGAGCTGGATTTCAGCTGGTCTTATCAGAGAACAGGTTATTAGCATGGGTATTTAAGCAACTCAAACATCTGATAGGCAGCTGTGCCTTATTGCCACGGTTCGCCGGTTTTCAAAGTGGCAGTGCAGTTGGGTATGCTATTGGCAGTTGTCTAAGAGAGAGTCAAAATCGAACATTTTGTCTTTAAAATTGTTATTTTAAAGTATTATATAGTCTTTAAAAGTATTATCTAAGGCAAGGGTGATGTGATGATGGCTTTCAATTCAGCCTCTCGTTCTGAAACTTACTGCAGTTGGTCTTCCAGAGTTATTATCGGGGAAAGACTGGGGATGCCACCCAGTGGACACCATCAGCTATTAACTCAGCTGAATCATCAAGGAATCAGGTTCAAGTCTTTAGAGGAAACTCTGTAAATCAAGGCCTCCATTGAGCTTGCAGCTTTGATTCAGACAGCAGAATGAGAAATAAAATTTCCCCTAAAAGGGTAGGTGCAACCACTTCATGTAAAACCGAGATGCCACCAGGGCCAAGCCAACTATACCATTTCATTTGATTAGCAAGGCTTGCTGGTCTCTTGTCAGTCATGGAGTCTGATTGATCCACCGTAATGTGGGAGGACTCAAAACTTCCAGCTTGCAGCTGCTTAAGTTTCAGCGGGACAAAAACTCTCTTCCATTTAGAAGGAATTTACTTGCTTCAGGCAGGTGGCACCCTTGTACTGGGAAATTGCCACTCCTAGTGTTCCCACAGCAACTGTCAGCTAATGATCACAAAAGCTGTGATTTTCTTCTTTTCTTCTTCCTCCTGGATTCTATTCTGTTTTTGCTGGACCACATAGGAGGAGACAGGAATCACCACTCTACATTGCGCAGTACCTGCATAGAAAAATTAACTCTAGACTTTATGAGCACTTACAGTACAAGCACATAGCACATGAATTCCAATTACACATCCAACAGTGGAAACTACAACAGTACATTGAATAGCCCCAAAGGCTGCCCCCTCCCCTCCCTGAGGTCACTTTAATTTTCCTTTTCCACTGCAATTTGCCCAAATCTATTAGTTGAGTCCAAGTACATCTTTCCTTCTCAAGCACATAGACCAAAGTGTTTAACTATACTGGTCAGGGGCTATAGCCACAGCCACTGGGAGATTGTACTATTCTGTAACACAAAAGTACAGGAATCAGGGAAGTAAGGCCATGAGGGACTAAGATGTGGGAAGAGGTCATAGAGGAAATTATTTTTCTTTCTCTGCCCTGAAGGAAATACAAGTATTTTTCCCTGAAATATTGAGGATTGTTAAGTTAAAAACATCAAGGACGCAAGAAAGCACTCTGCCTCAACCTCTGTTTGCCTGATGGCCAGACATCAATCCTTCCTTACTGTAGACAGCACTTATCAGGCCAGAGAAGGCACCAGCAGGCACCAGAAAAATCTGGAAACAGATTTACTGTCTTCCCACATTTTTTCACTTTTTAAAAGACTACAACTGCTGTCGTTTTTTTGTCTTGTCACTCTATAGGATTTATGCCTCTTTGTTGAAATGCTATCTAATCAAGGTCCAAGCCAGTGCTTTCAGAGAGAAATACTTTTGAACTGAGGCTTCTCCAAATGATGGGTACAGCATCTGTTAATAAGCTTCTGCTTGTTTTTCATTTATTAATTTGATGTTTGTTTTCAGGAGAGTGTCTCAACTAAGAATCTAAAAAGGGAAAGGAAAGAAATGATGTTTTCTTCCCTACAGTCCCCAGCTTCAGGTTAAGCATTTTCTCCTCTCAAGTGCATCCCCAGACTTGAGTCTGGGGACCCTTTTCTGCCACTCCACCTTCCTCCCTTTATGGTTCCTCCCCAAAATTCTTGGCCCTATGGCCACCTCTATGTTTAGCACACCCTCTCGAGGAACTCAACTAGAATAGTGACTTGTGTGCATGTATTCAACATAGCTATAAAATTGTGAGTGCTTCTTCTTCCCAATGTTCCTTAGCATACTCAGCCTTTTTTTCCGAAGCAAGAGAGGTCAGTACAAAGGAGAGAGAGGGACGTGTAAGGGTGCATGGAAGCGGAAAGCAGCTTTGCTCCAGACTTGACTAGACTTAGCATTTACTTACAGTTTTAAGGAACTGTACCCTTGGTCTCCCAGGCTCAACGGTCTTTTAATATTTTCTGGGCATTTAAAGTTCTAAGTCCAACTTGCTGAAGCCATTCCTTTAGCTATAGGTCCACTTGCTACCCTGTTGTCGTGAAAACATCCTTCTTCCTCCTACCTGGAAAAGCATGAGCCATTTAAGTGACATTTCAATCCTATTTCTTGCTGCTCAGATTCATTCACAGATATAACAGCAGGGGACTTTACTAGTATCCCTCACCCACCTCCTAGGCAAAAGTACTTATTAACTGATTCTAGGGAGTCTTATAGCTTCAAACCCAGTCCAGGTCAGCTCTTGTCTTTCCCCTCCCAGAAAATTCTGTCTGTGCCAACATTTCATGCTTGTCAAAATGGTCAGAGTCTGGGGTTTTATTCTGCTTACCAACTAAGTTAGCTTGTTACTGTGTCGTGGATGCTTGCAGAAGACACACGATTCCAGTGTCAGAGACAAAAGACTTTATTTAGGCATAATGCAGCAAGTAGCAAAATCATCTTACTTGCGTTTGTTCTCCTTTTCCCTCCCACCCCCACCTTCAGTCCCAGTGGGGCGGGGTGGAAGGGTCCAGGGAGATACTGTGCGTTCAATGTGTTTTTTATTGCAACTGGGAATCTGAGCTTGGGAATTTACTGCTTTTATTGTAAGTAGTAGGCAATCCTACTTTTTGAGTGGATAGGTTACCTCACCACTCAAGATTGCTGGGTGAAAATTCAACCCAGAAAATGGTAAGGAATGGTCAAAGCCTTATATTTTTGGCATAACTGGCAAGAAGTAGAGGGAACTCAGGGCCCATGGAAGATCAACATTTACTACAGATAAAATAAAATAAATGAAACATCATATTTATTTGTAAATGAAAACTAAATACATTTTAACCTTAAAAGCCACAGGAGATTTTACAGATAAAAACTAACATTTTGAGTACATAAACATTTAATGTTTTCAATGTGCCTAAACAACTGAATTTATTTTAATATGAACACAAAATATATTAAAGATTTTAATAACTTTATTTGGAACTAATTCAAATTGGTATGATAAGCCCCCAACATTATAATAGATAAGTGGATAAAGGATATAAATTAGTAGTTTATAAAAGGGCCTCTAATGACTAGAAATATTTAAAAATATTTCAATATTTCCATTTTAATTTCAAGTATGCAAAAGGTAATATTTTTATCTAACAAACTAACTTTTCTGAAGGAAAATGCCCAGTGTTGGTGAGGTTTCTGAGAAAACACTTTCACACAGTACTTTTCAGTAAAACTTTTCTGGGACTTGCAAATGGTTATCAAAAGGTTTATAATGATTATGTTACTTAATGGAGTAATTTATTTCAAGTAATCTACCTTAACACTTTATCATAGAATAAGTATTTAATGTATTATATGCATTTTTGGTGCACTTGCAAATTGTTTGAAAAGTGGCAAATGATAAATAAATGCATAGCTCCCAAAGAAATCTGAAAATGAGATATATATTTATTGTCAAAAAATTCAGTTAGAAATTACATATAAAGAGAAAAATTTGAAACAGACTTAAATTACCAGTAGGGAAATGAGTTTTAAGATAAAGGCTTATATAGGAGTAGAATATTTTTGTCACAAAGAAAGTGCTTTTCGCAAATAATCTACATTTTAAGTAGGAAAAAGAAGACTAAAAAACTGCACACGCAATATGATTTGTATTTTTTTAAAAAAATAGATACCTAGATAAAAGCAAAACAAGAACTATAACGAAAATTTTAAAATTATTACCTCTTGGCAGCGGGAGTTTACAGAGATTTCTTTTGTTACCTTATGCTTTCCAAATATTCCAATAACATGATGTGATCCATGCCATATTTAATTATGTATCATCATATAGTTGTTTTTATAAATTTTAGTGAGGTTTTTTTAAAAATTAATTTTAAAGGTATATAAAATTATTTTAAAGTACCATTCAAATGTTAAAATAATTTTTAAAATATTTTAGAATGTTATTCTGAAAGATCAAAAACTTTATTTTAATAGATATTGAAAAAGTTGAAAAATAAGAGTTGAAATATGCTTCCAAGAACATGACAACTAAATTTAATATTGAATGCTGGATGGAATTCTGAGACTGAAAATGGATATTAGATAGAAAGGAAGGAAATCTGAACGAAGTGTAGACTTCTATTTATGACAATGTATTAATATTGGTTTATTAGTTGTGGCTAATATAGTTGTGACTAATGATAATATAAGTTGCTAAAAACAGGAAAAGATTGAGTATGGAGTATTTGGGAAGTTTTGGCACTATCTTTACAACTTTTCTTTTGTTTTTGTTTTAAGTTCCGGGGTACATGTGCAGGATGTGCAGGTTTGTTACATAGGTAAATGTGTGTCATGGTGGTTTGCTGCACCCGTCATCAACCCATCACCTATAAATCAAAAAGTATTATAATATGATCCATTCATTAAAAAAATGCTTCCAAGGGGTCTTAGAACACCTTGTGCACCACTTTGTGCTGCTATAACAGGGTACAAAATACTGTGTAAACTGTAAAAAAACAGGCATTTATATTCTGACAGTTCTGAAGTCTGGGAAGTCCAAGATCAAGGCAGCAGCATGAGCTGAAGTCCTTCTAGCTGCACTCTCACATAGTGGAAGATAGAAGAGCAAGAAGAGAACTTTGTGTCCTCCCATGGCAGAAAAACAGAAGAGAGAAAACCCACTTTCACAAGCTCTTTTTGAGATAGGAATAGCACTGGATAGTCTCAGGAGGATGGAAAAATCCAAACAGCAGCAAAAACAAGAACAAGACAGAGAAACCACAGGATTACAGAAAACCCAAAGTAGGAGAGAGAAAACAGCTAATATCACAGTCAGGGTGACGTTTGCATGACTCTTCCAAGCAAACCCAAATAAGGGAGAAAGGAGTTGGTAACCAGGGGTCCTTGAAATCCCCTCGTTTTCCAAAATACCTAATGATTATTCTACCCCCAAATTAAAGAAACACCCATAAAGCAGGAATGCTGGGTGGTCACAAAAGTAGGAAAATACCAGGCAGCAATTTCACCTAGCAGCAAGACAGGAGCTATTAAAATTAGCTATAAGGGCAAGGATGGGCCTGGGCTGATAAGACCCTAACAAACGGGATAGGGGCTAAGCAGCTGAGACTGGCTGGGTCCAATGTGGCACTGAATTTGACCAGTGTCCTACCCGAAACATAACTGTAGACTAATTACCATACTAAATCACACACCCACCAGTACCGTGACAGATCCGAGCATACCCATATTTAGTATAAAAAGAGGTGGCACCCAAATTCTAAAAAATCTCTACCCTTTTCCTAGAAAAGCTCATGATTGTTCCATCCCCTAATTAAAAGAGCCCATAAAATTAGAAACTCAAACTCCATTGAGCACAACTCATTCTCACGAACATGTGCACACTTCTCTCTTAACTGTATACTTTCACTTTGCAATAAAAGCTTCTTGCCTTTCACTTCCTTCTGAGTGTTCCCTGAATTCTTTCTCGCGATGGTGTCAAGAACTTGGACACTGGATGGGGTGAGGGTCTCATCTGCATCTGGAGACCCACCTAAGCCCTCCAGCCACATCTCCATTGTGGCATTCAAGAGAGTGCACCCCTCCCATTAGTCCCCACCTCCCAAAACTGTTACACTGGGGATTAAATTTCTAGCATATGAATCTCGAAGTACACAAGGTAAGTCTCAACATTCATAAGAATTGTAAATGGATTATTTAATTTGAAAAAAGTAATGCATGCATATGGTATATAATTACAACAGTACAAATAAGATATATCTCTGTCACTTCTACAAATACACTAATTTTCTTCTAATTTATGCGTATCTACCTGACACACTAAAGCTCTGAGAATCATGAATCATTTCAAAAAAATAAAAAGCTAAATTCTTGTGTCTACTCACCAGAGAGGCTTCCGAACAATAAGAAGCAGTTTGATTAAGAATTCTAAATGTGGGTATGAGCAGATTCATCTAAGTCGTAGTTGTGGGATCTTAAACCAACCCTACTACTAAGCCCTCTCCAGAAGACAAGAAAACAGAAATTAACTAGCATGTTGCTAACCCAGGATACTATAATAAAACTATAATAAAAATAAAAAATGTTTTAAATGTGCTAAATGTCTTAGCAAGCAATTCTTTGCCTTATCTCTAAATTTCCTAGTGTAGAGGACTTGTGGGCTCTGTACAACCATATCTACTTGTTGAGTATTTTGATGCCTTCCTGTGACTACTCACTTTTTAAAGATTGTATTGGCCAATGTGGAAAGACAAGAAAAGCAAATGTAAAGGATGGCTAATTACATTGAATTAACAGCAGCAATAGTGATCTGACCTCCTTAGACTAGATACTGTGACCGTCTCTAGATGTTTCATTTGATGACTGCAGAGATCATGCATATGGAAATTGTTGTTATTATCTCTGAAGTGGATAAGGTAGCAAGCATTTTGGAAGACTGGATGTGAAAATAGAGATGCAGTTATACCAGGAGAGAGCAAGTACAAGAAAATATTAGGACTTACTCAAAGTAGTAATCAGTTATCAGCCCCAAGCAGATTCAGCTAATGACTGCCTTCAACCACTAAAATGAGATTCATTGTTTAATTCTCCTGGGTCATCATAGGAGACTATCAATAATTGAGATTTGGGAGCTAAACATAAGCTTATTCAGAAACAGTGTGGACTGCATTAAAATTTGATTCTATGTAATAATGCTATGATAAGTGAAAAGCCTCATTTGACTTTCTTTTCTGTTTTGAGCTCTGTGTGTGTGTGTGTGTGTGTGTGTGTGTGTGTGTCTTAAGCATCTGCAATGTAAATAAAAGAATCATAATACACATCATCTCCAGAATCTGTTTTTCCTAGCGTGCTCTGCAATAGTTTAGTGGAATTACTGTTACAGAATAGTTTATCCATAATACTCAGAATGTAACTTCTGTTTCTCTGCTTAGCAGCAAAAAATCAGTTGAATGTCCAAAATATATGGTAGTATATTTTGCTCATTTAAAAGAGAATGATGCATACCATTTTCTGAAATTTTCTATAGCACTTATTTTTGTTTCACTCAATTTCTAATGATTTCTAGTGATTTTCTTCCCCAGTTTTTGTTTTTGCTTTTGTTTTCACTCATCTAACATTGGTGAAGGATCAAGGAATATGACAAAAAGCTATAATAAACGTACATTTTTGTGCCCCCTCCTGCACACACACAAAAATCACACATGGCCTGCCATTGTGCACATCTGCTATTCTGCCTAGTTATCTGTGATCAATAAATAGATCAACAAACAAATAAAAAGTAAGCTTATTGATGTACTTACATTATAAGCATCAAAATAAACGCAAAACCTGCCACAAGGGAATAATAAAACACTATTACATTTTTTAGAAGAAGCCATTACATCCTCATGAAATGATCTGTGGTTTCAGAAGGTTATTTGAATCAGTTGCATAGTCTTAAATATTATTCTAGTGTTTTATTTTTTATTTTGTTTTTATTTTAATTTCTGAAACAATGCTTCTGTAAAGCAACTATGTGAATGGGGCTTGCACACCTCTAACACTGGGAGCATGACTGACCTAGGACCCAGCATCTTTACTCTGAAAGTCATTGTTGAGTATGGATGCGCTGTTCCCAGCCAATGACTGAAGGCAGCAGGGATCCTAAGAGAGGTCCAGTCTTGGGAGACAAGGAACTCCACGGACCAGCAAGATGCCTCATAGTCTCCCCAAGGCCTTGCTGAACTTGTCTGCAACTGTACAACCTTTTACTTTATGGTCCAGTGAAAGACAAGATTTTTTTTTTCTTCAATTTCTGCTTGGAGTCAATTAATATTTACTCATATGATTAACATATTTGGTTTAGGTTCTGGCATCATATCTTATGTAATGCTTTCTCTTTTTACTTTTTCCCCTTAATCTTTATTGTATTATCCTTGTATGTGTGTGTTTGTGTATTTTGATAATTGAAAGGTTTGTATATTCATTTTAGTAGTGACTTTTATGGCGATTCTCATTTCTCATCCTACATTTTAAATTCAGGTTTATGACTTGTTTCTACCATTTACCAGCTCTGCAGTCTTCGTCAGGTAGGTTACTCGATCCATTTAGACGTTAGTTTTCTCACTGAAACATGGAAATGAAGATATCTTCATTTGTTGGTTAATAAGAAAATTAAGTGGCAAAATATATGACATACATGCTAAATTAAAGGACACTTTTTCATTGTTTTTTCCTTCTGCTCATGTAAGATTTAGAGAATAATTAAGCAAAATATTCCATATCACATATTAGTTTGAAAAATGAACTAAACATAATTTGAATCTCTTAAAATTCCAAGCAGGTATAAGAAATGCCAAATATTTTTATCTTAGAAGATTTATTTCTTATTACCTGAATAGCTTTGAACTGTATTGAGCACATCTTTATCTGATTAATTATAACATTTAAAAAATCTGGGATTTGGAAAAATGTGCAAAACAAACTAAATATGACTAAGATCTTAGGCATTTATTTTTTTAAATGATCTCATAAATGCTTTGTAAGACAGGTCTGCATGGTTCATGCCTACCTAAGCCCTTCTTTCTGCTGAAGTCTTTTCTTCTGCCCAAATGAGGATGTCCAACTGTGTGCAGCTAGTGAAGTTATATTCAAGCAGCTTTCCATCTGCTTCAGTGTTTTGAGGAAACTTCCTTACATGATCTAACTTCAAGCAATCTTCTGCTCTGTAACAGAAGGCTGTTAATGTTGACGAAATGGCTTATTAACACAGTGCACCCACATCTGGCCATCAGGTGCTCAAACTCTACTTCCTCTTTCTATCTTTATCTGTCAGTACCACACTGTCTATTCTCCCAGAAAATACAATCTGTTTCTATCGTTGCAGCTGTCTAATTAGAGCCCTTCAATAAAACATTGTATTAAGAAGAGGAAGGAAATTAAATATTAAGTCTAATTTAAATGCTCTGGCATTTGCAAACATATCATTATATTACATTCTAATAAAACTTCTGCAATAGTTTAATGAGCTTGAAAGGCTCCTCCACTAAGCATGATGTTCCGTGCTGAAATAATCTCACAAAAGGGTGTTAAACTCTGCCTTTTTCTGGCTGCTCTCTCCTGGTTCCCTGACCTGTAAATTCTAGCCACATTGACCTCCACTCTGGGTATCTCTTCAACCCAGATCACCAGGTTTTGCTTAGATTCCACCTGTCTGTACTGTGGACAGAAGTTTCCAGACAGTGAGCTGTGGCAATCCCAGGGTTGACCTCGCTCCCTTTCCCTCAGGGTCACTGTTCTGTGCTGTCTGTTGTCCAATGTGTCAGACCAAAAATTAGATTGTATATTTCATCTCATTCTTTTATTTATTTATTTATTTAAATAGGTATGCAACACCAGTCCTGGATACTCCTTCATGGAGAGAAGTGAATTGAGAATTGACATCATTTTAACTACAGCAATTTCCTAACATAAGTTAGGATTATACATACAGAACAGACTGTAAATGTTATAAGCCCAGATTATGTGCAAATTATATACATAAGAAAAAAGGAAGGAAGGTAGAAGTGGAATGAGATCATTTCCCTTTTGTTTTGTTGCAAGGGTTAAACATCAATTAAGTCATATATGAGACAATTGAAGTTAAAAAGGTGACCAAGCAATCAATATAATTAACTAAAATTGGAATGTTCAGAGAGGGAAGAGGTGGAGGGGAAGGACAATATATTAGTTTCATCATTGTTTACGGTGAGGATGCAATCAATAGTGTATAAATAAATAGAAAAACTAATACAAATCAAGTACTCATATATTGGGAAACATGATGTGCTGACCTAGTCATAAATTCTGAAATATCTGTGTAAGAACAAAGTATACAAGAGAGATTATAAGAGAAAGAAGACATGGATGGCACTTGTGGAGGGAGAGACTGCATAGCGGGACACATTCTGAAGAATGAGGTAGCCTCCAATGGGGAGGACAGAGCCCATCCTGGCTACCAAGCCTGCTTGGGGAGCGGCTAGTGATAACAGGAAAGGTCTGGAAGCCCTGACTTGGAGATGTATGTAAAGAAATGGTAGAGAGTTAAACCTTCCCTGGACAAGAGACCGAGCCTCAGAAAAGTCAACAAACATACCCAAGTTATATTGAGGATTCAAATTCAGGTCTGCTTAGCTTCAGTGAACTTGTTCTTTCAGCTGTAGCATATCATCTGCCAACATGAAAGATGTCATGCCTTACACGTATGTAATATACTATGTATAACAATGCATTATTTCATCCCCTCCACCCAACCACTCTAAAAATCGATATTGGATGATCCCTGAAGGAAGGAGAAGTGTCACAGAAGAAAAAAAATAGCAGAAACAGACCTTAAATTCACAACATCCAGCACTTTTTTCATTTTCATGGCCATTGCTACCCTACTCCATTTAGATATTATAATTTCTCCATTTGCCCCGTCAATAGCTTACAAATTGGACTCACTGCCTCCAGAAATCTTACTCCCAATAATATTACACACACATAATCTGTTACAGCACCTAAAGTTTTTATGAGTACTTTTTTTTCACATAAACATGAACTAACTCCTTGATTAGATATGTTGGACCCATCAGATACACATTGTCACTTCATTTCTCTCTTTTTCTCCCTAATTTTTTACATGAAAATGATGCTTCAGATGCTCTAAACTACTTACTGAAATTATATTTTGTATGCCCATTTTCCATATCTTGCTTATTCAATTCTCTTTGCCTGGCATGTTTCCTCCTATTTTTGTCTCTGAGGCTATTGCTGATTCTCAAGGTATAAAAAATCCCTGGCTGGGCATGGTGGCTCACACCTGTAGTCCCAGCACTTCGGGAGGCCGAGGCAGGCAGATCTCTTGAGACCACGAGTTGGAGATCAGCCTAGGCAACATGGTGAAACCCTGTCTCTACGAAAAACATAAAAATTAGCCATGTGTGGTGGTACACGCCTGTGGTCCCAGCTACTCTACTCCAGAGGCTGAGGCTGCAGTGAGCCATGATTACACAACTGTACTCCAGCCTGTGTGACAGAACAAGACCCTGTCTCAAAAGAAAAAAAAATCCTTCTTCATTCTTTGAGCTACTCTTCTCATTTGGAAAGCATGGCATAATATAGAATTTAAAAAGAACAGTATGTATTGACTTAGAAAAGAATGTGTACATATACTTATGTATGTACATATATTTATGAAATATATAGGTTTCATCTATATCTATATAAATCTATAATATATAGTGAAATATATAAATATTTTATTAATGACAATATATAATACCTATAATCTTAATTTATTTTAAAATATTATATTTTACATTTGAGAAGGCTCTGATTAGTGATGAGTGCCAATTTCCTTGATTTACCTTATTATTTGAGGATATTTAACCACACATTACTACGTTAGTATTAAACATTCTATGAAATATTTAGTAGAATTAGGACTTTTTTCCACGCAAAATGGGAATTTTATACAATTCCTAGTATTTATAAAAAGTATTAATAATATGCAATAGTAAGATGAAGCAGCAGATGGAGCTATAGAACTTAGTAGTATACATTACTCTTCCTTCTCCAGGCACTTTCTATTGCTGCCTTTGAAGTAATTGGGGATTCAAGATACACAAACACATATTTTTCCTATTCCCTGAAACTTCAGCTTATATGAGTGTATTATGCATGCAACATAGGAGTCTTTCATTTCCAAATTAATGGATAGGTTATATTCAATCTTTAAAAAAAACTATATTATTAGTAAACAGATTATTAGTGATTACATATATCTTATTAAAAATAAAAATCATTCAGTGACACTTGTTACAGCACAGTAAGGACAACTTCATTCAGGATCTATGCGATAGGTATAGGAATCATTGCAATGGGATTTTGTAGTGGGGAGAAGAGATTGGTCTCAACTCTGGATACAGTACAGGCAAGTGGGAATTTATGGCCAAGGAGCTGTGTGGGAGTCAAGGGAAGGAAAATTTCCAAGAGGAAATATCAGGGGTAAGGGGGATTCTTGATAAACTAATCTAACAGGATTCTTGCTGATTACAGGCCAAGGTGATTAGAACTTACCTGGAGGATGGAGGATGAGGAATCTGATTAGACATTGAGGGTGATCGGATACTAAAGGCAGGGGATTCTTGCTAAGACGACTTAACAGGGTTCTTGCTAAAACTGGATTTTACAAGGAAGTAAGTGCACATATGGGGCTAAGAAAAGGTCTAGAAGCCTGACTAAAGTTTGGTTAAGCAAAGAATCTATCAATTTCAACAACATTTAGGCCTTAATGATGTTAATATACTATGTTGTACATTTCAGAAATGAAACACATTTAAACATATCCAATGGTTGTTTTACTATTAATTTTTTAAGCTACACCTAGTATTTACCTGACTAGTATCACTCAAGAGAAAGTCAATCCACATATTATGAATATCATATACTCAGCTCATATCCCAACTTATCTCCAACAATTCATTCTTGAAGCCTTCTTTGATTTACCCTTCTGGAGCCAAAGCTAGTTGTTGTTCTTAAGTGATCTATTTTCATCAATTATTGAAATTGATAATTTAATTTTCTATACTTCTGCTGGCCTCTGAACTTTATATCCATAGTCCCTGGCACAGAGCCTGGCATATGGCTTGTACTCAGTAAACTAGCTTCACTGAATAATAAGAGACGTGTATTTGGAGTCTAGGAAGGAGCAGCGAAAGAAACCAGGAACTCTAGATAAAGCACAAGAAATGCAAGGGAAGTAAAGTGATGAAGGGGCTGGGCACGATCGCACATGCCTGTAATCCCAGCACTTTGGGAAGCCAAGGCGGGCGATTGCTTGAGATCAGGAGTTTGAGACCAGCCTGCCCAACATGGTGAGATTCTGTCTCCACTAAAAATACAAAAGATTAGCTAGGCATGGTGGCATGAGCCTGTAGTCCCAGCTACTGGGGAGGTTGAGGCATGAGAATTGCTTGAATTCAGGGGGCAGAGGTTGCAGTAAGCCAAGATAGTGCCAGTGCACTCCAGCTTGGGTGACAGAGACTGTCAAAGAAAAAAGACAGAAAGTAAAGTGATGAAAAATGATGGCAGGTTTGTAAGTGCCTCATTTACACCCAAGAGTGACATTATCTTTGGTTAATAGAAATAGGATTGGCAGCTTGGAGTAATTCCAGACCAGTTTTGAGGCTGTATTAGTCAGGGTTCTCTAGAGGGACAGATCTAATAGGATAGGATAGATGTGTATATGAAGGGGAGTTTACTAAGGAGTATTGACTCACACGATCACACAAGTCCCACAGTAAGCCATCTGCAAGCTGAGGAGCAAGGAAGCCAGTTCCATTCCTAAAACCTCAAAAGACAGGATGCCAACAGTGCAGCCTTCAGTCTGTGGCCAAAGGCCGAAGAGCACCTAGGAAACCACTGATGTAATACCAAGAGTCCAAAAGCTGAAGAACTTGGAGTGTGATGTTCAAGGGCAGAAATCATCTGGCACGGGAGAAAGATGAAGGCTGGAAGACTCACTAAGTCTGTTCATTCCACTGTCTTCTACCTGCTTTATTCTTGCCATGCTGGCAGCTGATTAGATGGTGCCAGCCCCAACCCCCGCCATACACACACACACACACACACACACACACACACACACACACACACACACACACACACACACCCCCCAGATTGAAGGTGGGTCTGCCTCTCCCAGTCCACTGACTCAAATATTAATCTCCTTTGGCAACACCCTCACAGACACACCAGGAACAAAACTTTGCATCCTTCAATCCAATGAAGTTGACATTCAATATTAACTATCACAGAGGCCATCATAATACTTTGGAGAGACACATTTATGCCAGTTAATATCAATGGTCAGGCAGTTTACTTAAATAAATGAAACAGGACTGATAAGGACTATGGAAAACTGAGAGCACATATCATATCTAAGGGGATGGCATCTACTCAGTTCCTAAAGCTCATTGCTTTGTAGGAATGTGGCAGTATTCTAGATCTTCTAACCCTATAGTGGGGGCCAAAAATAATAATCTTACAATTATATGAATGGGTAGTTAATTTTAAATTTTAAAACCTATATTTGGTTTAAACAAATTATGCCTGTACATTTGACCTTTCTCAAAGACAATTTGCTTTTCCTTGACTCAACTAGGGTAATGACAGTAATGGTGGAGAGGCAGTGGTGGATTCCAGAAACAACTGGGAAGCAGATTGGATAGAAATTAACAACTGTGATATACACACAGAGAGGCATAGAAATATACATTTATAGCTTTAGTTATGCAATATTTGAATGCAGTTGTTCGTCTGAGCAATGGCAATTTTTCTATCTTGTTATTCCATCTTTACCTACTCCCTAAATTGTTTTAAGCCACATATTTAAAAAAAGTTCCCAAAGTTTTATTTTAATGGTGGTCTCTCTCTTTATTCTATTTATTTAACATATATATGTTAATATATGTTCCTTTATTATAAAAGTAATACATCCTCCTTGACTGTTTAAAGATATAAGGAAAATCTCTCCTTCTACTCAACTTTTTTTCCACAGAAATAACCACAATTAAGAACTTGGTTTATATCATTTCAAACTCTCATTTATAAATTTAAAACCCATTAAATATATAGATATATGCACTACATTGTTTTGTATATAGTTGCTCTATTTTTATAAAGGTGAAAAAATTGTGTGAGTGTGTGTATGTGTATTTTTTAAAATTAATTATTTTTTCTAAGTTTGTTTTTCCATAAGTTATTGGGGTACGGGTGGTATTTGGTTACACGAGTAAATTCTTTAGTGGTGATTTGTGAGATTTTGGTGCACCCATCACCTAAGCAGTATACACTGCACTACACTGGTAGTCTTTCATCTCTTGCCACCACAACTCTTACCCCCAAATCCCCAAAGTCCATTTTATCATTCTTATGCCTTTGCATCCTCATAGCTTAGATCCCATATATCAGTAAGAACCTATGATGTTTTGTTTTCCATTCCTGAGTTACTTCACTTAGAATAATAGTCTCCAATCTCATCCAGGTCATGGCAAATGCTGTTAATTCATTCTTTTTTATGGCTGTGTAGTATTCCATCATATATATACACCACAGTTTCTTTATCCACTCATTGATTGATGGGCATTTGGGTTGGTTCCATGATTTTGCAATTGTGAATTGTGCTGCTATAAACATGCATGTGAAAGTATCTTTTTCAAATAATGACTTGTTTTCCCTCTGGGTAGATACCCAGGAGTGGGATTGCAGGATCAAATAGTAGTTCTACCTTTAGTTCTTTAAGGAACCACCACACTGTTTTCCATAGTGGCTGTACTAGTTTGCATTCCCACCAGCAATGTAGAAGTGTTCTCTGTTCACCATATCCATGACAACATCTACTGTTTTTTGATTTTTTGATTATAGCCTTTCTTGCAGTAGTAAGGTGATACTGCATTGTGGTTTCGATTTGCATTTCCCTGATCATTAGTGATGTTGAGCATTTTTTCATATGTTTGTTGGCCATTTGTATATATGTTCTTTTGATAATTGTCTATTCATGTCCTTAGCCCACTTTTTGATGGGATTGTTTGCTTTTTTCTTACTGATTTGTTTGAGTTCATTGTAGATACTGGATATTAGTCCTTTGTCGGATGTAGAGATTGGGAAGATTTTTCTCCCATTCTGTGAGTTGTCTGTTTACTCTGCTGACTGTTCGTTTTGCCATACAAAAAGCTCTTTAGTTTAATTAGCTCTCAGCTATTTATCTTTGTTTTTATTGCATTTGCTTTTGGGTCCTTGGTCATGAAATCCTTGCCAAAGCCAATGTTTAGAAGGGTTTTTCCAATGTTATCATCTAGAATTTTTATAGTTTCAGGTCTTAAGTTTAAGTCCTTAATCCATCTTGAGTTGATTTTTGTATAAGGTGAGAGATGAGGATCCAGTTTCATTCTCCTACATGTGGCTAGCCACTTATTGCAGGACCATTAGTTGAAAAGGGTGTCCTTTCCCCACTTTATGTTTTTGTTTGCTTTGTCAAAGGTCAGTTGGCTGTAAGCATTTGGGTTGATTTCTGAGTTCTCTATTTTGTTCCATTAGTCTATGTGCCTAGTTTTATACCAGTACCATGCTGTTTTGGTGACTATAGTCACCAAACCAGTATAATTTGAAATCAGGTAGTGTGATATCTCCAGATTTGTTATTTTTGTTTAGTCTTGCTTTGGCTATGTGGGATCTTTTTTGGTTCTATATGAATTTTAGAATTGTTTTTTATAAGTCTGTTAAGAATTATGGTGGTATTTTGATGGGGATTGCATTGAATTTGTAGATTGCTGTTGGCAGTATGGTCATTTTCACAATATTGATTGTATTTTAAAAGGGGTGGAGTTCTTGATTTGATTTTCTGCTTGGTTGCTGTTGGTGTATAGAAAAGCTACTGATTTGTGTACATTAATATTGTATCTGGAAACTGCTGAATTCTTTTATCAGTTCTAGGAGCTTTCTGGAGGAGTCTTTAGGATTTTCAAGGTAAGTGATCATATTGTCAGCAAACAGTGACAGTTTGACTTCCTCTTTACTGATTTGGATGCCCTTTATTTCTTTCTCTTGTCTGATTGCTCTGGCTAGGACTTCCAGTACTATGTTGAAGAGGAGTGGTGAGAGTGGCATCCTTGCCTTGTTCCACTTCTCAGTGGGAATGCTTTCAGCTTTTCCCCATTTAGTATTATGTTGGCTGTGGGTTTGTCATAGATGGCTTTTACTACATTAAGGTATGTCTCTTGTATGCCAATTTTGCTGAGAGTTTTAATCATACAGGGATGCTGGATTTTGTCAAATGCTTTTTATGTATCTATTGAGATGATTGTGTGATTTTTGTTTTTAATTCTGTTTATGTGGTGTATCACATTTATTGACTTGTGTATGTTAAACCATCCCTGCATCCATGGTATGAAACCCGCTTGATCATGGTGGATTATCTCTTTGATATGTTGTTGGATTCAGTTAGCTAATATTTTGTTAAGGATTTTAGTATCTATGTTCATCAAGGATATTGGTCTGCAGTTTTCTTTTTTGGTTATGTCCTTTCCTGATTTTGGTATTAGGGTGATGCTGGCTTCCTAGAATGAATTAGGGAGGGTTCCTTCTTTCTCTATCTTGTGGAATAGTGTCAAAAGGATTGGTACCAATTCTTCTTTGAATGTCTAGTAGAATTCTGCGGTGAATCTATCTGGTCCTGGACTTTTTTTGTTGGTAGTTTTTTAATTACCATTTCAATCTTGCTGCTTGTTATTGGTCTTTTCAGGGTATCTATTTCTTCATGATTCAAGCTAGGAGGGTTGTATTTTTCCAGGAATGAATCCCTCTCTTCTAGGTTTTCTAGTTTATGTGCATAAAGGTGTTCATAGTAGCCTAGAATGATCTTTCGTATTTCAGTGGTGTCAGTTGTAACATCTTCTGTTTCATTTCTTAGTGAGGTTATTTGGATTTTCTCTCTTCTTTCCTTGGCTAATCTTGCTAATGGTCTATCAATTTTATTTATGTTTTCCTTTTGTTTCATTTACCTTTTGTATTTTTTTGTTTCAATTTCATTTATCTCTTCTCTGATCTTGGTTATTTTCTTTCTTCTGCTGGGTTTGGGTTTGGTTTATTCTTGTTTCCCTAGTTCCTTTAGGTGTGACCTTAGAATGTCAGTTTGCACACTTTCAGTGTTTCTGATGTAGGCATTTAGGGCTATGAACGTTCCTCTTAGCACTGCATTTGCTGTATCTCATAGGTTTTGATAGGTTGTGTCATTATTGCTGTTCAGCTCAAGGAATTTTCAAATGTCCATTTTGATTTCATTTTTGACCCAATGCTCATTTAAGAGCAGGTTATTTAATTTCCATTTATTTACGTGGGTTACGAGTTGATTTTCAGTTATATTCCACTGTAATCTGAGAGAGTACTTATATAATTTCAATTTTCTTAAATTTATTGAGGCTCGTTTTATGGCCTATCATATGGTCTATC
Organism: Pongo abelii; assembly: GCF_028885655.2. Classification (NCBI taxonomy): domain Eukaryota; kingdom Metazoa; phylum Chordata; class Mammalia; order Primates; family Hominidae; genus Pongo; species Pongo abelii. The sequence continues at coordinate 95,085,538 of NC_071991.2, forward strand.
TTGGAGAAAGTTCCAAGTGCTGTTGAACAGAATGTGTATTCTGTGGTTGTTGGATGAAATGTCCTGTGTGTATCCGTTAAGTCCATTTGTTCCAAGGTACAGTTTAAATCCATTGTTTCTTTGTTGACTTTCTGTCTTAATGACCGGTCTACTGCTGTCAGTGGAGTATTGTAGTCCCCCACTATTACTGTGTTGCTATCTCATTCCTTAGGTCTATTAGTAATTGTTTTATAAATTTGGGAACTCCAGTGTTAGGTGCATGTATGTTTAGGATTTGTGGTATTTTCCTGTTGGACAAGGCCTTTTACCATTATATAATGTCCCTCTTTTCTCTTTTAACTGCTGTTGCTTTAAAGTTTGTTTTTTCTGATATAAGAATAGCTACCCCAGCTAGTTTTTGGTGTCCAATTGCATGAAATGCCTTTTTCTACCCCTTTACTTTAAGTTTATGTGAGTCCTTATGTGTTAGGTGAGTCTCCTGAAGGCACCAGATAGTTGCTTGATGAGTTCTTATCCATTCTGCGGTTCTATATCTTTTAAGTAAGCATTTAGGCCACTTACATTCAATGTTAGTATTGAAATGTGATGTACCGTTGTATTCACTGGGCTCTTTGTTGCCTGTGTACTTTGGGTTTTTTTTTTGTTATTTGTTTTTGCTTTTTTAACGTTTATTTTTGTTTTATAGGTCCTGTGTGATTTATGTTTTAAACAGGTTCTGTTTTGTTGTGTTTCCAGTATTTGTTTCAAGATTTAGAGCTTCTTTTAGCAGTTCTTGTAGTGGTGGTTTGGTAATGGCAAATTATTTCAGCATTTGTTTGTCTGAAAAAGACTGTATCTTTCCTTCATATATGATGGTTAGTTTCACTGGATACAAAATTCTTGGCTTATAATTGTTTTGTTTGAGGAGGCTAAAGATAGGCCCCAATTCCTTCTAGCTTATAGGGTTTCTGCTGAGAAATCTGCTGTTAATCTGATAGGTTTTCCTTTATATGTTACCTGGTGCTTCTGTCTCACAGCTCTTAAGATTCTTTCCTTCATCTTAACTTTGGATAACCTGATGACAATGTGCCTAGGCGAAGATTGTTTTGTGACGAATTTCCTGGGTGTTCATTGTGCTTATTCTTTGTGGATGTCTAAGTCTCTAGCAAGGCTGGGGAAGTTTTCCTCAATTATTCCCTCAAATATATTTTGCAAGCTTTTAGAATTCTCTTCTTCCTCAGGAACACCAATTATTTTAGGTTTGGTCATTTAACATAATCCCAGACTTCTTGGAGGCTTTGTTCATATTTTCTTATTCTTTATTCTTTGTCTTTGTTGGATTGGGTTAATTCGAAGACCTTGTCTTAGAGCTCTGAATTTCTTTCTCCTACTTGTTCAGTTCTATTGCTGAGACTTTCCAGAGCATTTCACATTTCTAAAAGTGTGTCCAAAGTTTCCTGAACTTTTAATTGCTTTTTCTTTAAGCTATCTATTTCCTTGAATATTTCTCCCTTCACTTCTTGTATTGTACTTTGGATTTCCTTGCACTGGACTTTGCCTTTCTCTGGTTCTTCCCTGATTAGCTCAATAACTAACCTCCTGAATTCTATTTCAGGTAAATCAGGGATTTCTTCTTGGTTTGGATCTATTGCTGGCGAACCAGTGTGATTTTTTTGAGGGTGTTGAAAAGTCTTATTTTGTCATATTGCCGGGGTTGGTTTTCTGGCTCCTTCTCATTTGGGTAGGCTCTGTCAGCGGGAACATCTAGGGCTAAGGGCTGTTGTTCAGATTCTTTTGTCCCACACGGCGTTCCATTGATGTAGTACTCTCCCCCTTTCACTATGAATGTGGCTTCCCGTGAGTGGAACTACAGTGATTGTTGTTTCTCTTCTGGGTCTAGCCACCCAGAGTCTATCCAGCTTTGGGCTGCTACTGGGGCTGCCTGCACAGAGTCCTGTGATGTGAGCTATCTATGGGTCTCTCAGCCTTGGATATCAGTGCCTGTTCTGGTCGAGGTGGCAGGGAGGTGGGTGCAATAGACTCCGTGAGGGTTCCTAGCTTTGGCGGTTTAATGCTCTATTTTTGTGCCGTTTGGCCTCCTGCCAGGAGGTGGCACTTTCCAGAGAGCATCAGCTGTGGTAGTATGGGGAGGAATTGGAGGTGGGCGGGGCCCTAGAATTCCAAAGATTATATGCCCTTTGTCTTCACTACCAGTATTTTTAAAATAGCATATTATAATATGGTTCTGCATTTTTTTCAAAGATCCCCCTCTACTATACATACATTTAACTTTTTGAAAATGAAATATACATAACTTGGAAGAACAAAAGTTAGGAAAATATATAAACAATTCAGGCATTTCTGCTCAATCAGCAGAATGTTTCTGACTCAGAGTAGACAGGAAATGCCTTTCCATTTTCTTTGTTTCCTCCATTGGTCTCACTTCATAAGACCACTCAGTGCCATTTTTAACGAGTTTTTCCAACACTAAGTTTGGTCTAGTAGTTGAAGAATGTATGTTTTGTAAAAGCACTGTCCTTATATAGAAATTAACTAATTTACTCAGGGCTGTTGTTTCCATCATAACACATTCCTGAGCGATTTTTACAGATAAGGTTCATTATAAGTAAATTTAGATCTACACACTGGCTTTAGAACCTAACTCTCTGCTAAGATACAACTGTATTGTACATTTCCACCTAACTTTTTATCAGGAAAATATTACTCTAGTTCATAGATTTGAAGATGCATTTGCTGATTCCTTATGTACATATATTTATTGGGAAGGACAAGTTTCCTCCACTTTCATTCTTTTTAAGGAATATCTTACCTATTCTAAGTAATTATTCTTCAAGATAAATTTTACTATTAACTTTCAAGAAAACAAATTAACTTTGTTAGAATTCTGAATGTAAATGAGTTAAAATTAATAATTATTTTTGTACTGTTTACTGAGTTTCTTCTTTGTGCCAAGTATTCATGGAATTCATTTAAATCTCATAATTCTCCAAAGTAAACATTATATTGTTATTATCAATATTATAGAAACAAGAATATTGTGACTCCGAACTGTTATGTTTCATTTCCAGAGTTATACAGCAAGTGGGCATTAAAGCTAAGACTTCAAGCCAGACTTTAAAGCCCCCAACCTAAACCTAAGCCTTGCTTCCTATTTGATTTTTATATGACAAATATTATCTTTTGATTTGAATTTGGGGATAATAATATCATTATAATATGAATCTTCCCAACCAAGAGTACATCTATGTCTCTTCTTGTGTTCAAGTAATTATATTCATAATGTAATATATGTTATTAAGGTATTGTGGTTTTCTATACTATGCACATGCATTTATTCACCATTTAGATATTTGTGTCTATTTTTTAAAGGCAGGGTCTCACTCTTTCACCCAAGGTGGAGTGCAGTGGTGCGATCATAACTCATTGTAGCCTGGAAGAGAAGATAGATGCAACAGTGATCTTCCTGCCTCAGCCTCCTGAGTAGCTAAGACTACAGGTGCCATACCTGGCTAATATTTTAATTTTACTGTTACTTTTTGTACAGACAGGGCCTCACTCTGTTGTCCAGGCTGGTCTAGAACTCCTAGCCTCAAACCATCCTCCAGCCTCAGCCTCCCAAAAGTGCTGGGATTACAGGCATGAACCACCATGACCAGCCTACGTATGTCTTTATAGATCATCACTTTATGGCTCTTTTCATCATTTCATTGACCACATTTTAGCCTCAATTATAGATTGGCTTCAGAAATAAAGTACTATAATTAGCACTGAATTTAGTTTGTGTAGCAAAAAAGCTAAGTAGTCCTCAAAACAAAGATGTGTTAAAATATAAGCAGACAAAATAGAGAAGTTAGTACAATTTTAAATGTTGCTAAATATTTATGTATAAATGGATTGATCAGATTTTAAATTTTCCCCAAGGAGATGTACAAATAAAGTGCTCCAAACAACTTATTTCCTGGTTAGAAAACACAGCGAGTTTATCCCGGTCTTGTGATGCCCATTTCCTTCCCACCACCATCACATAGCAGATGAAGGTAAATACGAACCCTCACAGGGAGTAGATGCAACAGAGAACTTTAACAACACAGTGGCCACTAGGGAGCACATTCAGCTTTCTTATCAGGGACATTGCACTTAGTTCTGCTGTCAGTTTCAAATTTAAGGGCCCTCTTTGATGGTTAAAGAATTTTGAAATCAGGAACAATTACAAAGATAGTTAAAAGGTTTATATTTATTATTAGAAGGGCACTGCATGATTTTTTTGATGTACAGGAAAAAAGAAGCAAAATCCAAAAGCAATTTTTACTAATATTTGACAAATGTTGTCAGTCTCATATAAAACTAAGTTCATAGGGCATGTATATTTTTGAGTTTGTTTTAATATGCTTAATTTTATGACCTAAGAATTTTCATAGCATTAAAATATTTGATTAAATCTATTTTATCTTTTTAAAAGTATTCCATCTTATAGCTACAGTTATGTGGTGCCTAAACTTCCCATGAATATTGGACATTTATGCTGCTTCGGATTTTTTTAAATATAAACCATGCTCTAAAAAGTGTACCGTAAGAGCAAAAGTTCAGGTAGATCTAGATTCATGTCTCAAGTATGACAATTAGCATTTGAAATGTGGGGCTAGTTATTAACACCTATAAGCATCAAGGTTTTTTTCTTAAAATAGTAGGTAATAGCATCTATATGGCAACTGCTGTTGATTTAGCGACTAAAACACATAGAGAAGAAAGAACTTACCATACAGGAAATACTAAATACATACTCTCTGATAGATAATGTATTATTGTTGTGATTTTTGTACATGAATCTGCATTTAAGATTATTCTTCTAAAACACATTTCTGAAAGCAGACATGCTCATTCAAAAGTTATTGATCCCCATTTGCAAATTGCTTTCCAAAATAGTTGATCAATTTTTAAAATTGAAGTGTTTTTCAAATTTAAGGTTTCCTCATTAATATAAAAACAGTAAATATTTAGCGAATCACATGATTTTAACATTGAAATTAACATTGTCTTTAGATGTACAAATAGAGCATGTGCATTAGAAAGTATTATGTGCATCTGATTCTGATTTCATCTTTTTTCTAAACCAGATAATCTGAGTTTCACAAAGTCTGTCAAGTATTTTATGTGTATATACATACATCTCATTTTCCTGAGTAGGGGGAATAACACTCCTTGCAAATTTCAGGAAGCTCTGTGTCTCAAGAGAGGTAAAGAGCCCCAAGCCAAAACCCAGCCTTCCTAAAATATTGGGCCTGCTGATCTGCTTGAAGAACTTCAAATATGCCTTGTTTCTCTGGGACAAATATGCTAACCAGTGTAAACATATAATGTCAACTTTTTTTCCTGTTTCCTTTGGCTGATATTTTCTGTAACCTCTTCCAAAAACTAAAAGAGTTGTAACATCTATAGGTAATATGTTGTATGATGACAATATTACTATTTTAAAGTTTACTTTAAATATGACTAGTGATTTTAAAATAAGTTCCATTTACCTACATTCAGTACACATGCATTCCATTCATAATGTACTCAAAATGTTATATTCATTCATGTTGGAGACATGTCTGAAATTTCTTGACCTTTTGACTAATTACATCTAATTAGAAGATACATAGAAATATATAGCAAAACAGAGTTCACATTTCTCTTCTCCTTTTTGGGAGGTTGCCAACTATATAGTTACAAAGAGCTAATCAAGAGCCAATTTCTTGTAGGTGCAATCTACTTACTGTTTGACTTCTCTGTACATACCTATGTCCAGAAAGCAGCAAGCCTTGAGAGGTGAATATATTTTGGGCACTTAGAAAATGATAGGTGAACAAGTAAATGGAAATAAATACACCATATGAAGTTAATCTTACATTTGTGCCTTGAAAAAGAAACCTTCAAATAGGCGAGCTTTTGACTGAGTTATTTATATAAAACTCTTAGGAGGTACAATCACTTTCAAGAGAAAGATGTGGTTTCCCTTAAAATCATTTTCCTTAACCTTCATTCTCCCAGGGGCTTTATGGATTTTAGATAAGAATTTCAGCTATGTTGATGTGAAAGCTGCTTATGAAAGAGCCAGAGTAAAGATCTGAAATACAAATAACTATGGAAAAGTAAATTACTGGACACTTACCCTATTTATTTGTTTCTACTGAGTTGGGCACCACCATTATTGGTATGAGAAAGCAGACTGTTATCTATTCAGTATGGAGCTCCTGATGAATTTGATATCTTGTTTCTAATCCCATTTAGTTGACTTTGTAAAGATATTTTCCAAAGAAAAAGACTGTAAATAGAAAGCAGAGCATATGTATTAGGAGAGTCTTGAGTTTTACAGAAAGCTAGATGGAGAAAACATACATATGTCCCAAGTCCCTGTTTTCCACCAATGTGAAAAAATATGAAATATTAGAACCAAAGGTATTTTCATGAAATCAATAAGTTGCTCATCTTTGTAGATCTCTTTAACCAAATCAATAATTTGGAACAAATACACTGACTCCCAGGCAGTGATTCAGCAATGAACTTTTGAATAGAAATTTAATATACTTTAGAGTCTTAAAAAATGAAAATTATCTCCCATCCTAACATCTCAGTTGAGATATTTTAATATAAATAAAAAGGGGCTCCCATAAAACTAGGGAATCACAGAATAAGAGATTTGCTAGTGTTCTGGGTCCCTTCTTCTTCCATTGATAGCTAGGGAAGAGTTTCTTATGAAAGGTGCTCAGGAAGTTAAGTTTTCTGCCCTTTTAATGATATGAGGGTACCTTCTTGAAGATGAACCCAAGTGGAGGCAGAAGAGGCTTCTACTCAGGATTTCCCCATAATGTCTTCTGTTTTAAAAAAAAAAAAAAAATCCAAAGAAATGTCCCTTTACTAAAAAGTGGAAGTTGCCACAGAGTCTTGGAAATAAATCACCTAAATGTAAACAGTAGTTCGATCAAAATGATGTCATTAACCTAGCTCTATGTTAGAGTCCTAGAGTCTAAGCTCCCAGGCATCAGAACCTCAACTTTCTTCTTCACCGTATTTTCATCTCACGCATATTTGTGAAACGAATGAGTAAATGTTCACAGAAAAAAATACATAGACCCTGACCAATTGAGTACTCTCATTTGTTTCTTAATTCTAATTGGTTAAAATCAAGTGACCGTATGCCCTTATTAAATGATTCCTATGAAGTTTATATGCTTTCATAGTTTCGTATCTTTATATCATCATAATAGCCATGTAAATTTGTTCTCCCTGCTTGTTTTTGGAAAAATACTCTTAAGAATACTTGGGTGACCATACTTAACAATAATATATTATATATTTTAAAATAACTGAAGGGGTGGAATTAGAATTTTCCTAACACAAAAAATGATAAATGCTTGAGGTGATGGATACTCCCAGCTACCCTGATTTGATCATTACACTTTGTATGCCTGTATCAAAAAATCACATGTACCACATTAATATATTAGCATATTATATATCCATAATAATATAAAAATTAAAATAAATAAATAAATTTTGAGTGAATCAGAAAAATAATATTTGGAAATTTTCATTTTTTTACTGTTCTTGGTAGCACTTACAGAGAATGTACATTTTTAACACAATTCAATAATTAAATTTAGTTTATCTTTTTACTCTTCATTAGAATGATAGCTTAACCCTCCCCGCCCCCCCGCCACCTCCACACACTCACACTCCCACACACAATTTTCAAAGAAATACATGTCATGTTTGGGGAAATGTTTAAGATTACATTTACTCTGCCTTCAATGACAGAGAAACCATGGGTTTGAATATTTGCATACACACTGATCTAAGGGTTTCTAATCAAACTTGAACTCATTTAGGATACTGCTAGTAATCCAGAAAGCGGGTAGGAGAGCTAATATTGGTTAAAGGGGAAGCTTCATGAGCTTTACTACACGCTACCAAGTTTCCTAATCCTATTTGCCCACATGTTGCCATCCCACAAAACTCCAAAGATAAGAATTGTCTTAGGTATAAATATTGCCTCATGATTACAGGGATGGAATTGGGCAAAGGTTGGAACATAGGTACTAATCCACATTTACTTAAAGTCAAAGAATGTAAAATATTACAGGCTGGCATAATACTTATTATAACTTAAATAATTTACAGTCTTTTATTTTGTAGTGGGGAAAAACTAAATACACAATAGAAAATTTTCAATTGTTAAGAGATTTATAAGCCCCTTCCGAATGATTACTCAGTATTAGAATCATAACAGAGTGTAAGTATTGGATATTAGTAAACATTTTAAAAATCAATAGGTAAATACACATGAGGCATTCTAATTCAGACACAAATTTCAAGAATTCAAAAACATTACCCCTATCAGTAAAAAAACATTGTGTCTACAGTTTATCTTATCAGTCGTGGTTGTATGTCAGGGTCTTAATTCTAAGTTTTTAAAAAAGGGCTTGCTAGTTGTAGATGCCTGAGATATTTATTTTCTGTACAGAGGCCAGATCCACTGTGTTTTAGTAGAAAAATCTTGTGTTTCATTTCATTATTCCATCTTATTGTCACAAAATCACCATGAAGTCCTTATAATGTACTTCCACACATTCCAAAAAGAATTAGCCCCATTAAACAGGTTTCTTTTCTTTGGGGATTTAATCATTGTGTATGTTGAGAAAAATGCACATCTTTGTAGAAATTATTCTGAGATGTTAAATTCTGATTTTTCTCCACGTTAGAGTGCTTTTAAGTCTTTACATTAACATTTTAAAAAGTTATATTATATTCAAAGATTAAAGAATTTTTCAAATATCCCATGAGCTCCTTTTAAAGGTACCTTTGTTTCTGTTTTTGTAAGATTTAATTTTTTAGAGCAATTTTAGGTTCACAGAGAAATTCAGAGGTACAGAGATTTCTCATATACCCCTGTTCCAACTCATGCATAGCCTTCTGCATTTTCGACACCTTTCACCAGAGTAGTACATTAGTCACCATCAATGGAGCTGCATCAACATATCATTATCACCCAAACCCCAGAGTTTACATTAAGGTTTGCTGTTGATGTTGTACATTCTGTGGGTTTGAACAAACATATAATGACATGTATCCATCATTATAGTATCATACAGAATATTTTCACTGCTTTAAAGATCATCTGTGTTCTTCCTCTTCATACCTCCTTCCCCACAAGCCGTGTCAACCACTGTCTCCACTATCTGCAAAGTTTTGCCCTTTCAATAATGTCATATAGTTGCAGTCATACAGTATGTTGCCTTTCCAGATGTCTTATTTCACTTAATAATGTGCCCTTAGTTTTCCTCCATGTTTCTTCATGGCTTGATAGCTCATTTCTTCCCATGGTCTGGATGTACTACAGTTTAATTACCCACTCACCTACCGAAGGTCATCTAGGATGCTTTCAAGTTTGGGCAATTATAAATAAAGCTGCAATAAACATCTGTAGGTAGATTCTGTTTCTTAGTTCTTTATAGCAAGATTTTTACTTGTCCTTAAAAATCTAACATTTTAATACATACTTAATAAATAATAATAATAAATTTACTCTATCTAGAATATAAAGGATGAAATATGAGAGTTTCTCCTCCTCCAACTCCCTCCACCCTTAAATCTCCCTCCACCTTTCCCAAGCCCTAAAAGTAACTGCTGCTAAAATTTGCATCATATATGTGTCAAACATATGTTTCAATATTTTTAGTGGGCTGGGTAATTTAAGAACAAATGAGAGAAGGATATTGGGATTTTAAAAATTACTTTCAATGCAGAAAAAATGCATTTAAACTGTTCAAAATAGAGATTATTACATAAATTATCCAAGTTTATTATATAGATATACACAGTTTGTCTTGCTGTATCCTAATTTATATGAATATATCTTAGATCCATGAGTTGTTGAGATATATTTCTAGATGTACATAGTATGTCTGTTTTATTTTTAAATTATGTTCTAAAAATACTTTCATAAAAAATTAGACTCAAAATCTTCCATACATAGATTTTTTTGACAAAAACTAAAATGTCAGCTTTATTTTTGAAGAACTAAACTACAGACATAAAATAGCTAGACAGTTACTTTTCTTAAAAAAAGAAAAAAGAAGTCTCATTTCTCTTGTCTTTTTTAATAAAAATAAGTGTTTTATAACTCAAGATAATGTTTCTAGAAAAATAAAGGGTCATCAACAATATACTTTTAAATATTATGATCATCTTGTATAATTTAATAATATCGAGAGCTAAAGCTCAATTTTAAAGTTGTTTTTAAATTAATTTTGAATTATATTTTTAAAAAACAAAAGATAAAAAACCATTTTTTTGATTATTCAATGGTTGGATAGATTCACAATTTTCTTTGTCTCTTGGAATCTATTTATTTGACTTTAACTGAAACATTCTCACCCTGACTTTATCAGTTCATGGGTTCTTAACTCCAACAACTTTCTAGGTCTGAAGAGAATTCTTAGTTCTTTTTCTACAGCCTTCCTCTTCATTTGCTAACCATATTTCAACAAGCTACTGTGTTTACTTTTCATCACCTGCTTCAAAATTTTCTGTGGTTTCCCTTCCTTCCTTGTAGAAGTTTTACAAATAAATCTTCAGAGTATAAGAGAATAATGTCTTCTTTTGAAACCTCAGAAAAATAGTTATATGCAGTAAAGGATTGGCTTTCTTACTACATTTAGGCAGAAAATATCAAATAAAGGAGAACATTTTAGCCCCAGAGAGGTAAATTTAGCTTAAGAAAAAAATATTCAAAGTTGAGTGAGCCTATTTTATTTCAGAAGTGAAGAAAAACATGTCAAAAATAAAAGTCTAACAAGAAAATATTAATTATACCTAAGCTTCATAATGGCTGCAAGTGTGTTATTAAACATATATAGTTGTCTAAATGAAGTGTTTCTTTCATAGATGCAACAAAATAATGATCCAAAAGTAATGAGACCCCTCCAGTGACCTCCACAGCCCCAGCCCTGCTCTCCTCCTCAACCCCTCGCCACGTTCCTCACTCTTGCCACAGGCGTTCTCTTTGTACTCCAAATAGGCCATGCCACTCTCAGGACCTTTGTGTACTTGCTGTCCTTCCCTCCTGTGCCTTTCTCTCAGTATTTGCTCTGGTGACTTTTCCACATTCAGGATTTAGCTCAAGTAGTATTTCCTCACCACACTATCTAGTTAGCTTCAATACTGTTGGTTTGCTTTCTATCATTTTACCTGTTTTACTGTTTTAATAGCAATTAAAACTACCTGAAATTATCATTTAATTTAATGCTTATATTAATTAAATGCTCATTTAATTGTCTATTGCCTGTCTTCTCCCTAGATTTAATCTTTATGTGAGTAGGATCTTTCTGTCTTGTTCCCCTTCTGCAGACCAATTGCAGCAGCCTGAATGGCACATAATAGTTACTGAATACATATTTTTATAATTATTTTATTCTATGAATGCTTTTCCCATCTACACAACATCAATGCCCCTTGATTGCACTTCAAGGATCACATAATTGACAAGTGGGAAGACTTCATAGTCATTGAACCCAATTATCTTTTCAATGTTAGCATCACCCAAAACTGTCCAATTTGAATAACCTGCCCAGGTTGAATTTTTCTGTCATGGGAATTCAATACCTTCCAAAGACTTTCTTTTCAATATCATTGTAAATTTATTTCATAGTGTAAACCTAAGTTAATTTATTAATTCAACAAATATTTATTAATCAAAGACCAAATACATCCTAGGGAATGCTCTAAATATTTGGTGTGTATCACTGAACAGAAAAACAACAAAAATCCTCATTCTCGTGGGACTTACATTCTAGACTTAAGAGATAAACTGTTGCACTTTGGAAAGCCGAGGCGGGTGGATAATGAGGTCAAGAGATCAACACCATCCTGGCTAACATGGGGAAACCCCGTCTCTACTAAAAATACAAAAAATTATCTGGGCGTGGTGGCAGCGCCTGTAGTGCCAGCTACTCGGGAGGCTGAGGCAGGAGAATGGCGTGAACCTGGAAGGCGGAGCTTGCAGTGAGCCGAGATGGCGCCACTGCACTCCAGCCTGGGCAACAGAGCGAGACTCAGTCTAAAAAAAAAAAAAAAAATAGATAAACTGTTAAACATAATATTTTTAAAGCATCCCACTGTAATAAAAGGTGAAACATAGAAGAGAGTGAAGGTGATCAGTAGCTACAGAGTTGGGGCAGGTTGAAATTTTAAAGGTATTCACAGTAGATCTTGTACAGGTCAAGGAGATGTGTCACAATATGTGGGGGGTCATTGCAGGCAGAGAGAACTGCCTTGAATTGGAGAGAAGGCCTGTTCTGTCCAGAAGCAGCAAGGAGGCTTGTGTGACTAGAGAGTGTCAGTGCAGTGGAGAGAAGACGAGGAGGCAAGTGGTAAGTTATTTGTGTGTAGTTGGGGATGGTGGTGATTAGAGTGTCGTAGGATGTTGTTGGCTATTTTAGGAACTTTAATTTTCCCTATGAATACAAAGGGGTCTTTTGTGCTGTGTAAAGTAATGACGTTATCTCACTTATGATTTAAACATTCCATCTGGCTGTTGTGTTGAGAATCGACTTTGAGGGTGAAGGGTTAAAGCAGGGAGTTCTATTAGGAGCACATCACAGTAATCCTGGAAGGAGAAGTCTATAGTATGGATCACGGTGGTTGTGGCTTGGTTAGTGAGAGACAGCATGATTCCAGATATATTTTGGAAGTAGAACCAGAAGAAATTTTAGGTGTATAGGATGTAGAATGGGAAAGAAAAAGAGAAGTGAAGAAGGACACCAAGTTCTTGGCCTTGGCCTTTGGTGTGGAGAATAAGCTGAAAGGTCAAGGTGAGGCTTAGAAGAACCGGTAGGCACACTAGGGCACGAGTCCCTCTAAAAGGTGACAAGAACCAAAACCAAGGCCGTGGCAGTAGAAGTAGGGAACAGGACAGTTTTAAGCTTTATTTTGGGGAGTATAAAAATTTTTAAAAACTAGCAAATGTTAACAGTAATAAACATTACTGAGCAATTGTTATGTGCCAGGCCTATGGAAAAACATTCATACATTAATTCATTAAATGCTAACATAATTAACATAAGCAAGGTACTGCCTGATGTAGTTTGTTCATAAGAAGAAATGCCAAGGATTGGTAACTAATTTGCTGTTTGTGTGTGTGTTTGTGTGTGTGTGTGTGTGTGTAGGAGATGAAGGTGGTGACACTATCTGATTCACAGGATTCCCCATGAAGAAAAATTTTGCAGTAGGACCACGTTGTATGTAAAAAAAGATAGCCCATCTCTTTTTTTTTTTTTTTTTTTGAGATGGAGTCTAGCTTTGTTGCCCAGGCTGGAGTGTGGTGGCGTGATCTCAGCTCACTGCAAGCTCTGCCTCCCGGGTTCACGCCATTCTCCTGCCTCAGCCTCCCAAGGAGCTGGGACTACAGTCGCCCGCCACCACGCCTGGCTAATTTTTTGTATTTTTTAGTAGAGACAGAATATATCTTACTCATCACTACCAGATAAATTTTCCTCAAGTACAACTCTGGTGCTATCTACCCTCTATTTAAGAAACACATAAGAACTGTTACTACCTATAGGATTAAGGCCAACCTTGTTAAACTAGAACTCACAGATTTGGATTTAAAGGATCCTTCTAAATTTATTTCTCTATGCTTTTTCTCGTAGCTTATGATTTAGTGAAAATAATCTCTTTCATTTGATAAGCCCATAGCTTTCTATTTCACTGTATTTTTTCCTAACTGAAAAGCACTTTTCCTGTGACTTGTGAGAGTGAGGAGAAAAGAAAGACCCTCTTTTCAGGCCCAGCCTGCCTGGTAACTCTTTCCTTAAGCCTTCTCTGATCACCCTCATACCTTTGAACAACCACTGTATCTTAGCAAAAATTGTTGCATGACTCATTATTTTTCATGTTGTATTATTAGTGTTCATTCAATATGCCTACTTAATGCATATGTATGAATTTTTAAAAATCAAAAGGAGGCAATGTGTATTCTAACCGAGGACATCTGATCAGACTAAACAAGCATAACATAATAATAAGGAGAAAACATAAAATTAAGGCATGTTCAAGGTCACATAGCTAGTATGTGATGGAGTTGGGACTTAATCATTAGGCCACCATCTCACTATACTATTTCATAGCCTTCTTTGGTGATCTGAAAATAGCTCCTCGTGAGTAAATCTTCCTTTGTATGTAGGAGTAGTGGCAGACGAGGCTATGGCTGTATGTAGGGACTAAACTTCCAAGTGAGTTAAACGCCACAAGTTGTTTGGATTATATTCTGATATTAGATGGGGAGAAATGAAAGGATAACACAAAAGCCTTGTCTCTGCATGTTTAGATTGTGCCTTGCACAAGGGTATCATCACTCTGTGGATGCCATCTTAACAGAATGAATTCATACCTTAGGTACATACTACCTGTGTGAGAGCTTAAGAGTAAGTGTGGATAGTTTTAGCCTTCACAATTGAGTCACTGACTGAGAATCCTGCCCTATATAGCTCCATAGCATACACATGGCCATGCACAGGCTCAGGAGGACATGGACCCAGAGATTCATTGGCTCACTCTAGTGAACTCAGCTGTTCCCTGTTGACCATGCTCTGAGCATCCCCACGGTTGCTTTTATCTCTGCCTGTTGCAAGTCTGATAGGGTCCCAGATGTGGGAGTAGGATGCAGGGTGCTTGTGGCTGTCAGTACGTGTGCTTCCTACAGGGTGGGGCATTGTGATCGGGCAAGTCTGGGCACATTAGGAGCTCTGGAAAACTCCCCAACAGCAAGACAATATGTCATGCAATAATATTCTAATTTATATATTTCATTTTTTAAAATATGTTCATTTGTATTTATTTACTTCTACATGAAGGATGCGGGCATTTTCTAATTTTCATCAAAGCACCATATGAACTTGAGGTATTTCTTGTGCCATAATTAATTAGCTTTATTCAGGTCTTTAATTCCTTCTACAAGTATGTATTAAGTGTCTTTTATGTGTCCAAACAATAAATTTGGAAGTGGTGTGAAAGACAGAGTAAGTGGAGCTTACAACATAGGCAAGGAGAGAAGTTAAAGGAGTCTAAGTGGATGGGAGGAGAGAAACTGTGAGAATAAAGAGAGGGTCATATTCCCCAGATATCTCAGAGCTAGATTTGACAGCCCTTGATGATTATTTGAATGGACATGTGGTTAGGAAGAGGTACAGGGAAGGCAAGGGATGAGAGAGACAAAAGTCAAGGATTACTAAGATTCCAAGTTCCTGTTTGAGGTCTCTGGGGAGATGATTGCAAATCAAGGAAAAGCAGATTTAGTGGGTAAAGGAATAACATAATTTCACTTTTAGACATATTGTGCTTATGTATGTATCTCATATATATTTATATTGGCATATGTGTGTGTGTTTGAGTATAATTAAGGTATGAGATTTCTCTGCATTAAATGCTATAATTTGGATATAAAAACTATTTAATGAGTACTGATTAAATTATTAAATGTCATGAATTTTTATGTTACATGTTGTTATAAGTAATTTCTTATATTTTTTTATTTTCACAGATATTTTGTGCAGAGAAGCTATGTGTATCATCTCTGGGGTCTCTATGTAAATAATATACAAAACCCTATAATTCAAGCCCTTACATTAACGAAAATACTAACACTTCATTAAAAATGCCTGAGGGAAGTTCCCCAGCCACTCCTGTTGCTGGTCTAAAAAGGGGATTGGGAATAAAGAGGAAGGAAAAGGTGGGGCCACATCCGGGACACAATTCCCTAGCTCTGGAACCAGGGATGTGGTGGGGGAGTTGCTGTCATTGCTGTCACTGTTGCTGCTGCCACCATCAGATGTGGTCCTGCTGCCGCAGTTTCTGCTGCTGCCTTTGCTCAGGTGGGATGACAGTTGATTGAATGCCTGAAGGAGAATCCTGCCCTATATAGCTGCAGAGTACACACATAGCCATGCACAGTCTGAGGAGAACATGGACCCATAGATTCACTGGCTCACTCTGGTGAACTCAGCTCTTCCCTGTCAACCATGCTCTGAGCATCTCCATGGTCACTTTTATCTCTGCCTGTTGCAAGCCTGATATGGTCCCAGAGGTGAGGATAGGATACCCTGAGTATTCAGTGGAGTCATAGTACCTATGGGTGTTCACCACAGTTTCAGGTGTGAAAATCTTTGAGTGGAGCTCAGGCCATACGTATAGGTTAAGGCCTGCTGGTACACATAGCCACTGAGCCACTGTTGCAGGTGGCACATAGGATCTACAAGAATAGGTGTATTGGTCTGTTTTCATATTGCTATAAAGAACTGCCCAAGACTGGGTAATTTATAAAGGAAAGAGGCTTAATTGACTCACAGTCCAGCATGGCTGGGGAGGCCTCAGGAAACTTACAATCATGGCGGAAGGTAATGAGGAAGCAAGACACCTTCTGCACAAGACGGCAGGAAGGAGAAGTGCCGAGCGAAGAGGGGAAGAGCCCCTTATAAAACCATCAGATATTATGAGAACTCACTCACTATCATGAGAACAGCATGGGGGAAACCCCCCCAATGATACAATTACCTCCACCTGGTCTCTCCCTTGACGTGTGGGGATTATGGGGATTACAATTCAAGATGAGATTTGGTTGTAGACACAAAGACTAATCATATCAGTAGGGTTGATAGAAGGGTGAGGGCTCTGAGAAGTCTGGTTGGAGTAGCCAGGAGGCACCACGGTACCTGTGGGTCCTGTGTGTTCCTGCAATTTCCACATAAGAAAATAAGTATAGCCCGGGAAGTATGCAAACTGTAGGAAGAGCTGGGAATCCTCCATGGACAGAGCTGTTCCAACATACCCTGACTCTGTAACTTTGCCTGGATATTGGGCTCTGTGAAGCTACAGAAAATCATCACATTTTATTTGGCAAGAAAATGGATTTTACTTTTATTTATTTATTTTTTAGAGATACAGTCTGTCAGCCAGGCTAGAGTGGAGTGGTATGATGGTAGCTCACTGCAGCCTCAAACTCCTGGGCTTAAGCAATCCTCGTGTCTCAGCCTCCCCAATAACTGGAACTATTGGTGTGTGTTATCACATCTGGCTACTTTTTAAGTTTTTATTTTTTTTAGAGACAGGGTCTCACTATGTTGCCAGGCTGGTCTCCAACTCCTGGCCTCAAGCAATCCTCTTGCCCTGGCCTCCCGAAGTGTGGGGATTACAGGTGTCAGCCACCGTGCCAGGCTTGAGTCATTTTAAATTCAGGAAATTCACTTCTGAGCTCTGGCTCTTAAACTTTAACATATAATATTAAACATATAACAAAAAGTTATAATATTGCCAAATCAATGATAAATAGCATAAATAATATGGTTTAAGTCCTGGAGGAAGGAGATGGATAGAAGACAGCCTAGGTGGAGTTCTCAGCATATGAAGGTATTGAAAGGCCAGATTTTTATGTAATTGGTCAGTACTGAGGCTGCATTGCAAACTGAGAAAAAGTATGACAAAAACAGTGAAATACAAATAAGTAAGATTTGGATAGAAAGAATAAATTTTTTGTTGTTGAAATCACCAATCTCTTGGCATTAGTTGGACATAAATTGTTACAAGTAGTCTGAGGCCAATAATAAAGAGCTTTGTGTTTCACAATAAGAGTTTGGATTTTATTCTGTCAGCATAGGGGAAACAATGAAAGTTTTAGCAAAGGAAATGACAAGTTGACGCAGTGTTTTAGCAGTCTGCCTGCAATGCAGGGGATGATGGAAAAAGAAGGGGAGCTGCTAAGACCAAGAAGAAAGCTTTTCCAATGACACAGGAATTTTATAGACTATGGATGCAATGTTAAAACAAGGGAAATGAACAGTGACATGCTTATACATATATAAGCACAATCCCTGAGACTGGGAACTTTCTGGATGAGGTGGGCAGTGAGGAAGGAGAGTGAGAGAAGGGAGTATAAAAAAGCTGGAAAATCAGAAGAATTAAAATACCATTGTCAGAAAGAGTAAAGGAAAAAAGAGAGGCTGTTCAAAATAAACTATGTTTTTGGTAAAAAATGAATATTTGGATGACGGACAAACATTTGAGGATATACATAAAGCTCAAACCTTTCAACTCACTAATTCCTCACCTCATTCTTAGCAAAGAGCCATACCTCATCATTCATAGAGTTAAAAATCATCAGAGGAGGCCTGCTAACATCCGACACCAGTCTTGCAAACCGATCTGCCTCTGTACCCCTCCCTGACTCCTCGGCAGGAGGAGCCTTCGCTCCTTTATCTAAGACCTGTGCCCTGGATCTGTTTTCCCCAGAGACTATTACACAGATATTCTTTTCTTTTTGAGATTCTCAGTTTCCCCCTATTCTCTGGCTATCGCCCATCAGTATTTCAACAAGAAAAACTTCTTCCATATTACAATGAAAAGCATAAAACAATTACCAAAACCTAAATTTTAACTACCCCCCATGAAACCCTTCCCTTTCCCACCACTGGTCTCTCATATTCTCTTATTAGAACTCTAAACACTTTCTGTCCAATGTGAACACCTTTCATGCACTCCGCCCTCTGCCATCTGTATTGCCCTCCTTCCGCTCCACCCAGCCTACTCTCAAAAGGCATCACAGGATTGCTTTTCTCTCAATTCTGTGGGAGACATTCAGTCCACATCTGACTTAATATCTCTTCAGCATTTGATACCATTGACCTGATTCTTTCTTAAAGGGCTTTCTCTTCATTGTAAAACTACCGTTCTCTACATTCCATTCTTTTTTTTTTTTTTTTTTTTTTGCCCATTGGTCTCCTACTTATACTTTAAGCATTTGTGATGTTCAGGACACAGTCTTTTGCATCCTTTTTCTTCTAACTCTGCCTATTCTCTCTTCATTATCTTGTCTACTCATTCATAGTTTCAGTTACCATTTCTATGTTGATGAATTCACTATTATCATCATTGTCATATATCCTTCATCTAACCATATATGTCAAGTGATTTTACGGAAGTAAGTCCTGGATTGTCTTACAGGCACCACATTCCATCCAGTGGCTGTCAGAAACTTTTAAACCACAGTATATCCCACACTCAACTAAATACCAACTTGCTGTAACACATTTCCAGGTAACCAGAATCTGTACACAAATTTTTTTTGAAGCTCCAAATTGTAATTTAGAATTACCAGCAATATTTGTGTCTAGAGATGAATACAGCAATTAAACTTTAGAAGAAATCAATTTGTTTTGGAAAAAACCCTAGGATTATTCTCCATATTACATAAACGTAAAGCAATTTCTCACCTATTATCCTTGAAGAAAACTGTGATGTCTCTACTAATCTCAAACTTTAATTGAAATATTGATTATTTCTTAACTTTTTTTTTTTTTTTTTTTAGCAGAACTACATCCTTGCAGAGTGAGATAAATAATTATTGCTTTTGTTTGTGGGGATTTATTTTCTTTCTTAATTCTAAATATATATTTTGATGGTGCTGTCTCTGAAAAATATGATTTGTGGAGGACATGAACGGTGTGTATGTGTGTGTATGCGTGTATGTATGGGTGTGTGCACACAGGCACAGGTGTCGATGCACGCACATGTGAGCACATAGGGGCATGTGTATCATAGTGAAGAATTACCTAGAGGAGATAGGAAGCAGAGACGTAATGGCAGCAGTGAGAGAAATATCTTTACCCTCCATGTAGGTGGTGTAACCTTGTATGAGTGAGCCAGAGTCATATTCCCTCCTAGATTTAAATCCTCATTCTCCTTATTTCACATGGAGTAGAGCTAAAGTTCTTTGTGTAAGAGGCCCTGCACACTTATGATTTTTCTAATAAACATTTTCCTCCACTGTTTTAGTTAGTTTGGGTTGCTAAAACAGAATAGCATAGACTGAATGGCTTAGACAACAAACATCTATTTCTCACAGTTCTGGAGGCCAGAAGTCTGAGATCAGAGTGCCAGCATGGTTGGGGGCTTGGTGACAGGCCTCCTCTTTGTTCACAGATGATGAGCTCCTCTCTGCATTCTCATATAGTGGAGAGAAAAACTTTGGTCCCTTCATCTTCATATAAAGATAGTAATCCCATCATGGGGGATCTACTTTTATGCCCTATCTGACTCTAATTACTTGCCAAAGGTCTCGCTTCAAAATATCATTATATTGGAGATTAGGGTTTCAACATTTGAATTTTGGGGGTATGAAAACAGTCCATAGCATTTACCATTTTTAATGGCTGTCCTATAGGCGAGAGAAGAAGACTTTCTTAACTAGAATACCCTCTTTATAAGCATTCTATCTTTGGTGAAGTTGTAATGAAATTTCCACTCAATGGTTTTGGAAATTCAATCAACTCACTTTGCATTTATAGATAGGAGAGCTAAGTTCCAATCTTAGTTCCAGGTTCTGTCAATATGTAAACAGGAGTCACTGAGGAAGTCTTCAGCTTTTTAATTCTTTAGTTTCCTCTTCTACAAAATGAGGATACTTAGGTGGATGATTTCTAAGAAATTCCTCACTTTTGAAGCTCTGATTATATGAATGAAAAATAAAGGGTATATTATAAACAGGCAAGTGAAATATTTTGCTTTATCAGTGCAGTTACTTCGCTTTTAAGTCTTATAGAAATAATTTTAGCAACACATATTTTTTAAAACTACATTTCTGAGACAATATTTTCAAAGGAATTTTGAAAAAAGATCTTAAAGTGTAGAGATAGAGATGAAGGTTTTTTCACTTGTACTAATTACTCTTGAAAATACTAGAAACTGTCCTCTTGCCAAAGAGCCAGGAATCCTGCAGACTACAACATAGCCCAGTCTGCACTGTGAAAGAATCCCAGTAAGTACGGTGCTGGTAGGAGGTTTGTATTTCTCTTTGTAATGTGGCTCTGGAGATCTTACAGGATTCTAAGACTGAGAAATAATTGCCTTTTAATGCCAGTGCAATCTTTAGCAGGAATGCCAAGCAGATAAAACAGCACAGGGCAATTTGATAAGGATGAATATCCTTTCAGACAGGGACATATAATCACTTGAGCTTTCCTTCCCCCCCAAATAACTTCTAGTCAAAGCATAAAACTCCTCTAAATATTACTGAGTCTTGGTAAGTCAACAATTCATACTCATACAAGAAATAAATGAAATCTAAGTTTTCTACAGTGTTTTTCTACTGCATGTATTCTCAAACTGTGCATCAGAGAAATAAAAATTTTCCTAATTGGAAGTCCCTCAGCATACAAGCAGCAAATCCAGACACTTTGTGCATATAAGCCACCATGTCCCCCTAAGATGCCTGTGTCATGCTTTCCAATGCATACCCTATCAACATTTATTTAATAATCAAAACTGACAAAGATATTAAGATTCCTTAGTGGCTTTGCTAAAGGTTTTCACATGAATAGTGAGAGTACAAAAATATCAAGTGAAATATGAGGTGCCAGCATTAATCTAAACTGTCCACTTTGTCAGTAAATGTCTAATTTGCTTTTGGCCTTAGCGGGATCTAGCAGTTCATAGCAAGGAAAATTTTTAAAATTACAAACTTTTTGGTTAAACATGCAAAATTAAAACATAAACATTTTAGTTTAAACTTTAAATTAGCAAACCTTCAATGTTACACAAGATATATAAGGAAAAGGGCATTTAAGCTGCAACTGGGCACAGTGGCATGCACCTGTGGTCTCAGCCACTCAGGAGGCTGAAGTGGGAGGATGACTTGAGCCCAGGAGTTTGAGAATACAGTGAGCTATGACTGTACCATTGCACTCCAGCCTGGAGAACAGAGTGAGGCTCTGTTAAAAAAAAAAAAAAAAAAAACACCGCAAACTAACAGTATTTAAGATGAGTACCTAATCTAGGACTAGGGTGAGCATTCATTCACCCGAGTCCCAGTGAGGCATTCAACTTGGGAGCAAAATTTAAGGGGGTCCAAAAAAAATGACAATATTTTTAAAAGTCAAAATTAATGCCATGATAAAGTCTTAAAAGTTTAAATAAAGGGAGCATCAGTATTACTAATTTTCCTTTAGCTTCGGGCTCCATTATGGCTTAGATTGAAAATACTGTATACTATACTATAAATACCCAGGTTTTGGGGGCACATAATCATGTTACAGCATGAAAGTAGTCTTTTGGCATCTTTTTGTACAGATACAGATCTGTGTATTCTGATTTTAATAGGCAGGTAGGGAGAATGAGTTCAGAAGCAAGAAATTAACTATCACACTTTTGGTATGACAGTGTAAGTTCATTTGCATTCAAATACATTTTCCTTAATCTTGCAACAGACATTAGACAATCATCACATCACAAACCTCAGAAGGATAGTTTTACAAAGAAAATCTCCCTTCAAGAGAAACATTTTATATTAAAGTTTTATTATATGTACAATTAATTTCAATAAAAATTGGTGACTAGATAACTACACAATACTAGTATTGTGATGGGGAATTCATCCAAACATAAAATATACTTACCCTGATTTCAACAAACTCACTTTCTAGTGAGAGAAGTGGCTGAATTAAATATATATATATATATATAATTACAGTATAGTGTATTAAAATTATGCTCAAGCAGAAGATTAGGCATACAGGAAAGAGTGATTGTATTTATTGTGAGATCCTGAGATTAAAGGCTTAAATGAGGGTGAAAACTTAGTATTCTTTGGGTGGACAATAGTGAAATTTGCACTTTGGACAGAATAACATGTACAAAAAGAGTCAAGAAACTTTTTAATCTATTTAAAGGACTCAAAGTAATTTGTGAAGGCCTAGCATAAAATAACTTCAGTGGATGGGATGGAATAATGAATAGGTGATGGTGATGACTGTCTCATATAAAAATTCACTAAGAGATACATACTAGGGGAGATAAGAATCCAGATTTTCACTTAAAAGAATAAACTCTAGTGGAGGATTAAAGGATTGTTGGGGGATGGATAAGACCAGAGTAAAGGCACCAGTAATGACTGTTATGATTATGGTCATTGTGTATGTTTGCCTGGGTTGTGCCTGTACAGCTTATAAGGGCATCACACTCATGGATTGCAATATGCACTGCTGAAGCCCTGGAGGAAGTATTTATGGAAAGAGACACTGAGGCCAGAAACCAATAGTAAGGATGCACTGAGAGACAATAGGAAGTAAAATCAAAATAAAATAGAGAACTGTTGAATATTGGGGGTGAGGTAGAGAAGGAGTGTAAATGATATTTGGTATTTTATCTTTGATGAATAGGAAAATCCTCACTAAGGCAGGAAATACAGTTAATTTAAAAAGTGGTTTGGTGGGAGGATTCAGGAAACAAATATATTCGCTTTTAGTTTCTATTTTTTTCCCCTGATACTCAAAGGTGGTTAATATTTAAATGGTTGTGTAAAATACACACACACACACACACACACACACAGTGTTTACACTGATTTTGAATCTGAATTCTGTTCCATTTGTAATAGAATCATGGCTTATGGCACACAACTGTCAGCTCTAAGATGTTTGCACCATTGGTCCTTTTCTCTTCCCCAAATTTTAGAATGTTTAATTGTTTAGAACAAAAGAAAATGGAATTTAGTAGTCCCCTCGACCAATTTCTGGTTTTGGATCTTGCTTAAACCAAAGTTAATGCATTTCACTATGAAGGTCCAATCTAACCAACTTATGATCATCTGCAGTAAAAATTTCGTTGGTGACATAATTTTTTATTTTTAATATTTTCTTAACATTGTCTATGCAATTTGTCCTTTTATTAAAAAGATAAAAGAATAAATAAAAGGGATACTTGGATATATGGCAATAATATAGTTATAAATAAATGCAAGTAGAATCAACAAGAGCTTTCTAAAAAGAAGTTTTTATATGTTAAGTCAGTAAAACTGGAATGTCTGACCATATTTTCACAAAGACATTATTTTAAAGTATTGAGATTAAAACAGTTTCTGTTGTACAAAGCATTTGAATAACTTTGTGGAGCTGAAAAAAAGACAGAAAGAAGCAAACAGGCAGGTAGAGAGAAGTAGGTTTAACACAAAATAGGAACACGAAGTTGTCTGGATGGCAAAAAGATTGACAAAAAAATCTGATTCTTCTCTCATTCATGAGAACCTCCTTAGAAAGTGTGGTTTTCTGAAAAGTTTGTAGGCCAGTGGGACTGAGTGCTACACTTGGAACAGTTTTCTGACGACTGTGCCAGATGAGAAAATGGCCCCAGGTTTTAGGAATCTATCCAGTTTGGTGGTAATATTTTCCAAACTTAACATGAAATACTTACTCAGTCTTGTTTTGACTGGATCAGACCTGAATGAGTTTACTTTGTTGTTTCATTCAGTTGGTTTGAGTCTTGCTGATATGGCACACAAACAAAATATCTTTTCCTTGTATTGGAAAACAGGTTAAAAGACTAGTCTTTAACTTGAAAAACAGCCCAGCTGCTGTTACTACTTCTTTCCTTGACTTCCGTGGCAGATTTCATTGTAAATGTACACATACCTTTTTCCAGGGTTGGACTTTAGCCCAAGACTATCATTATTTAGGTGAAACATGCATGAATGTCACCTGGACTCTGTGTTACAATATACTTTTAGTTTATGCTGTTAGAGAAAACTCATTTAGATCCAATTAGATTTTTGCATTTAAATTGTATTTGACACAAACAACCTAAATGTTTTACCATAAAGATCTAGTTTGAATATAATTTAACATTGTTAACCTCTTTAAAGTTGATCTCCTTTAATATTCTTGTCATATGGAATATTTTTACAGCTGCTTGACCAATACACAATGGAGAATTTAAAGGCTTAGGTAAGTGAAAGGCAGGATTTCACATACCTGTAGCTTTCTACTTTTAGTTTTGCTTCTCAACAACTCTGGCTTAGGAAAAAGCTTGTATGAGGTTGAACCAGTTGAAATATCTAAACACTATTTGTATCACCATCCTCACTACCACGTGTAAGTGGGATCTGACTGCACATTATTTTCCCCCATGTAACAACTCATGACAAAGCATATGAAAGAAGCCTCACCTCACATCTCCCTTTAATATCATACCACGATTTGCTAATTCCTGTAAGTTATTTCAATAATTTAAAACTTATGATACAATGAAAAATATTTGATCAGTAATTACTTTTGTCATTGATAAATCTGGGAAGTCTACTTTTCTTCTGCAAGTCCCAGAAATCAGATATATATATAATTACTAAATTTGGAGTTTTACAGATATCATATCAGCTCTAGTACTCTTTGGCCTAAAGACATATTGCAACTTGAAGAGCATGTGGTTGACAATGTTGTGTAGCAGCTGGTGCAAAAGAAAGCTGGCAGAGCATAGCTTGGAATGAGAATAAAATAAGACTTTGCTAGTTGCCACTGTAAGCTTTCCTGTCTGGAATACAAATTACTACTAGAGTTATCTTATTAGCAACTGTCTCTATTATAATATCATGAACATCTATATTTTAGAAATAAAAAAGCCAAGTTTCTATAAATATTGACATATCCCTATATATTAATTTATTTTATTGACAGACACAAATTGTATATATTTATGATATACAACCTGATATTTTGATATATACATACAATGTGGAATAGCTAAATTGAACTAATTAATATATTTATTACATCACATACTTATTTTTTGTGGTGAGATTTCAAATCTACTGTCAGCGATTTTCAAATGTATAGTACACTGTTATTAACTACAGTCACCCTATTACACAATAGAGTCCTTGTTTCTTTCTTCTGTTTAATTGAAATTTTGCATCCCTAGACCAATATCTCCCCAATCCCACCCCACCCAACCTGCCAGCCCCTAGTAACCACCATTCTACTCTGCTTCTGTGAGCTCAGCTGTTTTAGATTCCACATGTAAGTGAAATCATGCTCTATTTTTGTGCCTATTTCACTTAGACTAACGTCCGCCAAGTTCATCCATGTTGTCACAAATAATGGCATTTCCTTCAGTTTTAAAGCTGAATAGTATTCTATTGTATATTGTGTTAGTCTGTTTTCGTGCTGCTATAAAGATACTACCTAAGATTGGGTAATTTACAAACAGCAGAATTTTAATTGGCTCACAGTTCCACATGGCTGGGGAGGCCTCAGGGAGCTTACTGCCTCCCAAGTAGCTGGGATTACAGGCACATACGACCACACCCAGCTGATTTTTTTGTATTTTTAGTAGAGACAGGTTTCACCATGTTGGCCAGGCTGGTCTCGAACTCCTGACCTCAGGTTATCCACCCGCCTTGGCTTCCCAAATTGCTGGGATTACAGGCATGAGCCGCCACACCCAGCTAGGTATGCTGTTTTATCCATGCAAAATAGATTAAGACATATTGTAAATGGCATTGTTTGCCTTAATTTTTTTCTGGATAGTTGGTTATTAGTGTTTAGAAATACTACTGATTGCTGTATGTTGATTTTGTATCCTGCAGCTGTATTGAATTCCTATTACGTTTCAATAAATGATCCCTCCATTTGGCACAATCTTACGTGTAACAATATACACCTCTAAGAAGCACTACCAAACCATTTTAGACAATGTGTGGAACCTTCTGGAAAAAAAGATAAATTAAAATCACAGGATTGGTTTTATGTCAGTTGTCCAATGCTCAATTTAATGTTGAGAGATTCAAATTTTCAAATATATTCATATTGAAAATGACATTTTAGTTATTCAGACATATATTCAAAATCTATTCACAGAGTTGTTGAAAATTCAGGTACCTTGGAGTAATGCTTTCAAGAAGAGGATTTTAACTAATACCAACATGGCCTTCCTATTTATTTCACAGAATTTATGTGTTGTATTATGAATAGCAAATAAATAAGATACCTAATATTGTTTCATACCTAACTTCAATCAGGTGTTTAATAGTCTCTAATTTTAAAATTGTAAGTTCATCTATTTTCAATTCTATCAAAATTATTTGCCATGGGTTAATCTGCTTTGGCAAGATTTGTTATATTGGAAGTTTTTGAGACTATCCATCCTTTGCCCTGCTTTTGCTGAACTGGTTATATTCAGAGCAATTTCTACTTTTCTTCTCTTACAAGTTGTTTCACTGCATCTTTATGCACTTTCTCTCTATCATTCACTAAATATAAAGTTCTTCTGTAGAAAAAATTTGTATATGTAAAATTTCCAGTGCCTAATATGGTATGCATTAAATAAATGTCATTGAGTGACTATCAAAATATTTCTAGCCTCCAGAAAGCTCATCTTTTTCCAGTCACAGCCTTCTCCAATGGCTGTGTAGCATCAACAGCAATCACTCCACGAGTGAAACCACAAATTCATACACATTTAGGACTTTACCTCTTATTCTTCTCCCATTATTCATTTCAAACACTGGTTGTCTGACGACAATAAGACCCCTATTAATTCTAAGACTCCTTATTTCATATATGGCTTTTCCTGTTTTTATATATCTCTCTATCCAGCTTGAAGCCAGTAATTAGCATTTCAATTACTATTTTTCCAATATCCTTTACTGATACCTATTTCTTTGTAATTTTTTTCATGTATTGATGACAACTACTATTTGCCCATTTTTCCTAAACCTTTCACTAATCAATCACTAGGCCTCTGCTCTGACTTCACAGAGAAAACTTAAGCTACCACAAGGGGATTCTATGACTTCCTACCTCAAAACCTCAACTCTTATCTATGTCCTCCACTTCTTAATATAAAGGAAGACTGTTCATTTAGCTAATGATTAATGTAGGCATATATAACTTCGGGAATTGCCTTTCAAATACTTCGTCATCTCCTTATGTCCTGCATCAACCTCTTAATTGATAGAAATTAATTATTTTCTTGACCCTGAAATGTTCATATTATGTGGAAGATAACAGATATTGAATGTACAATTTCAGTACAACTGAGTATTATTCATTCAGTCAATAATGTTTACTGGGTACATATTAGTTGTCAAACATTGTTTACTTAGAATACAGCAGTCTACACAGACACTACCCTTTTTCTTTTTAAGGTACATTTTATGGGAGGAGAGAAACTGAAAAAAAAGAGTAGACATATCATGTTAAAAGGCTCTACATACTACGGAGGAACGCAGCAAAGTGGAAAGGTAAATAGGCAATCCAGGAATGAGGTAGTACAATATCACAGAGTCATGTCTGAAGTTCACACTAAAAATGGTGACATGTGAGCCAAAACCTGAAGGTGGCAAGGACGAAAGCCAATGCAGATATTCAGAAGGAGTGCTTCCTAGACAGACGAGACGTCAAGTGAAAACCCTGAGGCTGAGGCAGGAGAGGGCTTAGCATCTGCAGGAAAAAGCAAGGCAGGCTGTGTAAATTAAAAGTGAGAGATGATTTAGTAAGAACTCATGCCAGAGAGGAAATGAAAGTCCATCATGGAGGAAGAGTGACATGATCTGACTTGGGTTACAAAAAGACAGCTCTGTCTACTGTGTTGAAAAAACTAAAGGGAAGAAGGACAGATACAAGGAACAGGGCTCAGCAGCTGTTGCAGTCATGCATGTAAAAACAGCGGTTTGGGCTGGGAAAGGAGTGGTGGCTGCAGAGAGACATTGCTGAGATCTGAATATAAAGACACAACTGCTGTTAATGTGTGGTATAATGGGACAAGCATTCAAGCATGACCCCAAGATTTCTAACATACAGAGTTCCCACTTACTTTGTTGGGGAAACAGTGTCAGGAGTAGTTTTGGAAGGAGTTTTTGTCTTGGCTTGTTAATCATTAAATGCCTATACAATGTCCAAGTGACATAAGAAACACAAGATATTACCCTGGAGTTCACAGGAGTGTCCTGAAGTCCAAGTGTGGTGTGTAAAAGGAGCCTAAAATTTGCATATTAAAATTGTGTGAGTAATTAGGTAGTCTTCCCGGAGGAATTGATTTTTTAAATTTTTTTTAACTTTTATTTTTTGTGGGTACATAATAGGTATATGTATTCATGGGGTACCTGAGATGTTTTGATACAGGCATACAATGTGAAATAATCATATATGAAGAATATGGTTTCCATCCCCTCAAGCATTTATCCTTTGTTGAAACACAGCAAATAAAGATCCATTAAAAACAAAATATTTATTGCAGTATAAAAATTTGACCTTGGAAAACAAATTTTAAAATCTATTTGAGATATGTTTTCTCACAATTTACCCAAATAAATGTTTCCTTTACAAAAGTTATTTTTTGGAACATGAAAAGTATTACATTTCAATACTTTGTTAAAGCATTGAATTTAATTTTAAAATATTGGCCTGGTGCGGTGGCTCACACCTGTAATCCCAGCACTTTGGGAGGCCAAGACAGGTGGATCACGAGGTCAGGAGATTGAGACCATCCCGGCTAACACGGTGAAACCCCGTCTCTACTAAAAATATAAAAATTAGCCGGGCATGGTGGTGGGTGCCTGTAGTCCCAGCTGTTCAGGAGGCTGAGGCAGGAGAATGGCGTGAACCCAGTTGGCAGAGCTTGCAGTGAGCTGAGATTGCGCCACTGCACAGCCTGGGTGACAGAATGAGACTCCGTCTCAAAAAAAGAATAATAAAAATTAAAAAATATATAAAAATTAAAATATTATATACCAAAGTTAGTCATTAAAATGATTTCAGTATCATTTTGGTAAATTTACAGGAGCACATATTTTCCTCTTTTTGTTTTTTCACAAACTATAATTTCATATATCGAAGTGAATCCTTGTTGGTGACATTCCAGAATGAAAGTAATAGTTTCAGTTACACTTATGTGCTTCATTTATAAAATGAATTTTTTATACGTTACTGAATGCAGTCAATGATTCAACAAATATTTATTGAATCACTATATTGTGCCACCAAATGTGCAAAGAACTCGGGATACAATGGAGGAGACAGATATTTCCTGTTTTCCCCACCAAATTCTGAGATCAGTGGAAAAGATGGACAGTCATTTAATACACAATGTAAAAAATGCCATGAGAGTAGAATGGGATGATATTTGGGGAATAAACTGAAATATAATAAGAAAAACGGCAAAGATAGAAAGGGCATACTGAAAGGAATAATGACTATTCTCAGACCTGAAATATCTGTGGTATTTGCAGTGAAAAGTGAATTGTAGAAATAGAGAACAGTTTGTTAGACCTGTGCGAAGACAGGATAGAAAAATTATGAAAATAACAGTAATTTTAAATAGATATTTAGATGAACTGAATGGGGTTTTGTAAATCCTAACACTTACTTTTTCTTTTCTCTAGGGATTCTTTTGAGAAGGAAATTAGACAAGGTCTGATATTAATGACATTCCATTTTACTAATAACCAGGATAGTACTGTGATACAGAGCTAGAACAAACTAATATGAACATAACATAACCTGGACAAAGTATGCATTATACCCTTCCCAATTAACAAAAAATGACTACACTCACAGATAGCATTCCATCTGATTTTCCCCATAGAGTCCAGCAGAAAACTTGGACCACAGTAAGAGCAGATCAATCAGAGTAAGAGGCAGATGCCCAAATATGCTCATACTATGGGAGACATGAAGCACAAAACAGATCAACCTATCTGTTGATCTAGCAGGAGCCTAGCAGGGTTCTGTGTATATTCTGTGTATATTCCACTCTCTCAGTGGAAGTAGGCCTAGGAAGGGAGTGGCACAAATACACACAAATGACCTGGAAGTGCCCAGGAATGACAATGTCTTGGGGTGTGGCAAGGGGAGGAAGTGACCAAAGTAGATTGGATAAAAGTAGTTTGTCCAGAGGTTATCAAAAGTCATCCACAAGAATGTCAAAGTCCTCCAAGATAAGAGAATTTAGGAGATTTGAAAGAAATAAAGTGATTCAGGTTTTAGAGCTTTGTTGAACAAGAAAAGATGACCATGAATTTGACAAGACAAAGACAACTAGAGGGTGATACAGACAGAGAGTAAAGCCTCAAAACATGAAGGACATTTTATGATAGTGTGGAAAAGAAATATTCTAAAACTGTGAATTTTATTCTAAATATTCTTAAAATGTGGATTCCTGGGTTTGTGGTAGAAATTTTTAGAAGAGATAGAAGTAGGAATTTAGAAAAGTAACACAGAGAGAAAGCAAAAATTAACACAAAAATGAGACTATAAAGAGAGTTTAAATGATCAGAGGGGAGTTGATAAGGCAAATAGAGAAATGCAGGTGGTAGCAATGCTGATTGTAAATAGCAAAGTTCCTTTATTTGTATTCAACTGTTTTCTACATTGTTTAAGAGGTTCAGATTTGTTGTGTGGCTTCAGAAGAACAACTCAGTCTTCCTTCAGAGTCTCTGACGTATAGGTCTTAGGGAGTGATAGAATATGTGTCTCCTAAGGCTGGCAAAGGAATAAGTCCCATTAATCATGGCTATTCTCTCAGATCTGAGACTGTGTGCGGTAAGTGGGATGTTTATCTATACTGGTTTTATATAGATCTGATATATCCTCCTTAAGTTAAGCATTCAAACAAGCATAGTTTCTCAAAATGATAAGTTACAAATAATAGAAAATGAAGAACAAGAATATCTTTCTTTCCATTTTACAGCCATTAGATTTAAATTAGATGAATTCACTATTTTTCTTCTAAATTTTCCACTTATTCTTTGCCTTTGAGTTTCAAATGAAGAAAACAACAAAAATTGATGACATAATATTGGAAATATTATAAGCAAATTTTTCAACAGAGGCATGTGTACATTTACTATCACACTTGGATCACTGGAGGTGAATGAGTGTCCTAGTCTTCTTTTCAAAGCACTGGCACTAGTGGTTTCACCCTGAATGAATCTTGCCCACACATGAGGTGAGCACATGCAAACTGAAAAACTGAACATGAGCAAGGTAGGTGTGTTTGTGTGTGTGTTTGTGTGTGAGTTAGAGAGAGAGAAAAAGAGAGAGACAGAGACAGGGAGAGAGAGAGTGATTTGGGCTGTTATAGCTTAAGAGTCCGCTTCAAATCACCCCCCATCTTCTTTCCACCATGAAACAGCACTACTAAACTAGATATTATATTGTGGTTTATTGGTTTATTCTGTTGGGGTCAATGAGGAAAAATACTTTGATTTTGAACAGGTAGCAGAAGCTAACATGAAAAGAATGTCTGGGTAATATTCCCAAACTGATGGCTTTGAGGAGAAAAAGAGCAAAATTAAATAGCTGTGAATAATTTTTTAAAATCCATATTAGAAACTTAGTGACAACTAACATCAACATCATCAAACACGGCTCTGCTGACCAAAAAGTACAATAGTTTATAAAGTATTTATATCAACATTAGTTGATGATAATAAACTTGCAAGATTAGAAAGCATATCTTATAACCGTAAAAATATTATTGTGACCTAATATATAACTTCACAGAGGAATGTAGAAAGTGACAGTAGCAATCACTAAGTATAGATTATACACTATACAAAAATAGACAAATATTATCTTACATCATGGAAAGCCATATTGTTGGAATTTAATAACTTGACATAAGGACACAAGAAACAAATATCTCTATTTCCAGTAAATTACAAAGTTTCATATCCAGTAATAAATCCCACATAACATAAAATGATGTGTATTTTAAAACAGTTCAAGTATTAAAACTCAATGTAAACTCCATTATTCCCCATTATTCTTTATGCTTAATATTCCTTTACTGCTTTTTTGGGATATAATTGATATACAAAAATTCATGTATCTAATGTGTACAATTTCATGAGTTTGGATCTATGCAAACACCAAACACCCATGGTACTATCACCACAATCAAGGTAACAGACATATCCATCACCTCACAAAGTTTCCTTATATCTGTTGGGGTAGGGTGCTGGTAAGAATACTTAACAGAAGATCAACACTCAACATACTTGATCTTATGTTAAGAATACTTAACACTCCAGGTGTACAATACTGCAATACTGAATTATTACATTTAGGCACTATGTTGTACAGCAGGTCTCTAGAATTTATTTACCTACTGATATGGTTTGGCTCTGTGTTCCTATCAAACTGAGGCAGGAAAATAGGGTATGGAGGCTGGGAACATAAGGCCAATTCACACTTCAGCTGTAACAGGAAATATCCTCTCCATAGGGCATACACCAAGTAAATAACTTTGTAACTTTACTTCATCCTCTTCATTTACATAGAGTATACCCCAAGTAGAGGGTACTTAAACTGCCTAAAATTCCGTAAGGGGGCCTTTGAGCCCCTATGCTCAGGCCCACTCCCACACTGTGGAGTGTACTTTCATTTTTCAGTAAATCTCTTCATTCCTTTCTTGCTTTGTTTGTGCATTTTGTCCAATTCTTTGTTCAAGACGCCAAGAACCTGGGCACCCTCCACTGTTAACAACATTGTAATTGGAATGTTGGAAGAGCGGCCTGGTGGAAGGTGATTGGATCCTGGGGACAGACTTACCCCTTCCTGTTCTCATGATAGTTAGTTCTCAAGCAATCTGGTTGTTTAAAAGCCTGTAGCACCACCCGCTTAGCTCTTGCTCTCTTCTGCTCTGGCCACATAAGATGAGCCAGTTTCCCCTTTGCCTTCCACCATGATTGAAAGTTGCCTGAGGCCTCCCCAGTCATGCTTCCAATAAAGCCTGCAGAACTGTGAGCCAATTCAACTTCTTTTCTTTATAAATTACCCAATCTAATGTGTTTCCTTCAGCAGTGTGCCAATGGACTAATACACGTACCATGACTGAAACTTCATACACATTGAACAGCAATTCTGTTTTTCTCTTCTCCAGCCCCTGGCAACCACCATTGAACTATCTTCTTCCATAAGTTTGATTAAAATGATTCAAAATGTCTTGAAAATATAATTTGGCTTTATCTTTAGACCAAAAAGCCTGGACCTCTCACACAATCTAGGAAAGTGCAGACTTCCTTTAGAGCATCTCTGGCTCCCACCCCTCCCCCGACCCCTCATCTGTAGCCTTGCACCACCCCTCCATGTTTCTCTTGAAAAACAGCGAAAAAGTGTCATGCCAGGATTGTATTATAGAACAATGTCCCATCCTTCTTGTTGCTATGATGAAACTGACATAGAAAGAACTTATTTCAAAGGATAATGAAAAGTTACAACAAGCATCATTCACTAGAATCTGCAAGTCCACGTTGTGTGAACGAGTATCACTGTGAATTAGTAAGCCTTTCTGAAGCTCACATTGAAATAATTACATATGTGTTAGTGTTTTATGATGGTGGTTACAGATCTACTTTGGTTTGTTTTCATTTTGTTGCTTTCATATTAAGTGCAATGCTAAAAATCAAATAAAAACAGGTTTAAACTTGAGGCGGCCCATTTGATGTTAGGTGGATGGGTAAAATTTGTGTTTTCAAAGACTCGTTGAATATCAAACATAATATTGAAATGCCTAAGGTAAATTAAAAAGATAATATCTTTCTCAGCCTCAGAAACAGGGAGGAATTTCCTGAGGACAATAGTTTGAATTGTTATTTTCATGTACAAATGTATTACAATAATTGCAAGTAATGTGAAACTCCCTCATCAGCAGACCAGTGTTTTGTGTTTCCTGAAACAATGGAACCACAGCCATAAACATATTTCACCTCTTGTTTGGCTTGCCTCCATTTGGAGACACAGGCAGGTATTCATAAGGCTCTGAGATCTGGAAAAGACAAACAGCAAACCTGCTTGGCAGAATCTCAAGTTCTCTTTTTATTGGTTTTTGAAGAACTTAACCTTGATTTTAAAGCCATATTTGTGGCAAAGAGAGTTTAATCTGTACTATACAGAATTGTTTATTGTAATCTTAACCAAATATCATTTTATAATAGATGTTTTGTCCAAAATGTCAAACATTTCATTTTCATAAGGCTATTTTGTTTTTTGTTTTGAATAGCAAAATTAATTCTTTAAATTTTTGCAAGAATTCCTGACATCTGATTATTTTAAAAACCAAACAAATATTTTCTGAAATAAAAAGTGTGGATACTCATCCTAGTCACACTTTTTAACATATTTGGTGAAAACCATGACACACGTAAACAGGAACATGTAGACACCACCCAGTGACTATTAATGTGGTAAAATAAATGTTATTATTTAACAATGTAAAAAAACCACCAAAGTTATTTGTTTATCTACAGGAAAAAAGAAAACTTTGCAATTAAATTTTAAATAAATGGGAATAGAAGCTTTTTAAGAATATTTTTCTTCCATTTTTGTCAACAGTTCTAAAGGGAAATTATATTGAGTATTTTGGGGAAAAATGTAAGAAACCTCATTCAGAAATTAAGTCGAGGCATCTTTAAATTTTCCTGTAGTTTCCTTTGTTTCATTTTTTTGGGGGGACACATATATTCTGCCCTCCAATATTAAAGATACAAATTACCTCAATTTAATTTTGATTTAAAATTTAAGTTGTATATCACTTTTCTCACTTCAGGATTTTGAATATACCAAGGCTATTAGCTTTTGTTTTAATATTGCCACTATCTTTGCTCAACTTTCTTAGCAGTCACTTTTGAGGCTCCCTCAAACTTTCTTGGCATTTGACTTTTCCTTTCTCCTCTAATTCTTATTTTATAAGCATCATCTGGCTTTTCTACCCGGTAAGGAACCAGTAAAATTCAGCAGGCTTTTTTAGCCAAGTTCATCTCAGCCATTCATTAGCACTTGGAAATGTTTAGGCACAAAAAAATCAAATTAATTGGAAAATGTTTCTAATGTTAAAGGTTTTAAATACTTCATCATAAATGAATAGTGGCTAAATTTGCAATCAGATGATGAAACAAGAAAATATAAAATTGTTCTAATGAACATATGGAATAATGAATTTTTGCATTGCATGGCTTTTCAATTTAGGTTTAAGTGATAATTTGGGGGCTCCTTGTCAATAATTTGCTTTCTTTTTAGTGAAATATGTAGATTGGCTGCAGATTGTGATCAGAACAAAGTATTTGCAGGGCATTTTCCCTTTAACAACATCTTTAGAATTCCACAGCCAATCTTCAAATAATGGGGGTTTAATGAATTTCACTATTTTCTTATTGTGATGTGTATTTCTTCTCTCCATTTTTTTCTGCCAATTTATTTCTCAATTCTTTGACTGACCTTCCTTAGTCCCTTTGCTTGCTCTCTTTCCTATGCTTGTAACAAAAGACTGGCTTTAAACTGTGTTAAAAGATACATTTAGGTACATTAAAATTTTAGAGAGTTTATTTGACCAGACGGTGATTCATAAATGGAACAATACCAGAATGCAGTGGTTTGGGCTCCACCAAAGGGCCCTAAGGGAAAAACTTTTATAAGGTGTTCGAGGAAGCAAGACATAGAAAATATTTGATTGGTTAAAGTGGAACAGTAGCCTTAAAGTCTCTAGTTAGAGGTTACTTGGCAGTTTCTGATTGGTTGAGCTTAAGTTTCATTTCCTAGCATATGACCATTTACTGTGAATTGGGTTTGTTTGCTTAGGTAGGAACCCAGGGCACTGGAGCTGCCTCAGTCTATAATGGCTGCCTTATTAATTATTTTAATACCTGTTTTAGGCTGCTTTTTAAACATTTTTGCTGAGACCACATTTTTCTGTACATTTGGCTTTCTCTAGTACCACTAGGTTCTAACTTCCAAACCCCAGCTTCCAGCATAAACTGGAACTCTTCTAAAATATCTTATCATCATCTTCAAGCATCACAATTGTTTCTAACTAAACCCATTTCTCATTTTCCCTTCTAAGTTCACCCACTCCACTACATCCTTTTGGTCCAGAAAATTGTTCTGGTGCTTGCTTCCTCTGGGCAGAAATGTTCCCGCAAAAAGCACACTTGTAACACCACATTTCCACCATAACTTTATACATACCAGAGCAGAAATGTAGGTTTATTGATTCCTCAATAGAATTCAACTTGAGGAGAGGAGCAGTGGCTCATTTCCGCATTTGTAACTCCTAACTCAGAGCAGACATTAAAGACAAAATAAGTATCTGTCAAAGAAATGGATTAATGTGTATGTTTACTTATTGTCATTTGGACTGTTCAGAGCCATACTGATTCCGCGCTCAGCTAATAAGATGTATCATTTATTTCCATGTATGTGGAACACTAACCAACATTTTTAAAAACTAGAGATGAATGTTTTAGTTTAATAATTTTTTTCATGATTGTAATTGTTAATGGGGCATCAATTTATCTACTAAATTATCAAGGAAAATATTTAACAGCTTTCTTGAAATATAATTGCAGTATCTTAATTTGTTTGGCCCGCTATAACAAAATGCCACAGACTGGGTAGTTTATAAACGAAACAAATTCATTTCTCATAGCTCTGGAGGATGAGAAGCTCAAGATCAAGGTGCTGGCAGATTCCATGTGTGGTAGTGATCTGCTTTCTCATAGAAGGTGCCTTCTAACTGTGTCTTCACATGGTGGAAGGAGTAAGGGATCTCTCTGAGCTTCTCCTGTAAGGACACTAATCTCCTTCATGAGAGCTTTTCTCCTATGATTTAATCATTTGCCAAAGGCCCCACTTCTTAATACTATGCCATTGGGGATTAGGTTTCAATATATGAATTGATTATACAAACCACACACATAAAATATTCATTGGATAATGTTCATTTGATAAGCTTTGACATATTTACATAGCTGTAGAGTTGTCACATCAAAATTTTGAATATATCTATTACTCTCAAAAATGGCCTCATGCTTTTTTGCAATCTCTCTCCTGCTGCTCTGATTTCTAGTCTCCTAGGCAACAATTAATACACTTTCCTTCACTATATATGAGTGTGCATTTTCTAGAATTTAGTATAAATAAAATTACATAGTACGTATTCCTTTTAAAGTCGGGTTTCTTTCATTCAGTACAATTATGTCAAAATTCGATGTCACTGCATAAAGCAATAGTACATTCCTTTTTATTACTTCAGAGCATACCATTGTAGCGGTATACCACAATTTGTTAATGGACATTTGGATTGTCTCTAATTTGGGGATATTATAAATAAATCTGCTATGACTAATTTTTGTGTAAAACTTTTTATAGGCATATGTCTTCATGGCTTTAGGAAATTCCTAGGATTGGAATGACTGAATCCTATGGTCACTGTGTGTTTAACCTTTTAAAAAAGTCTCAAAATGTTTTCCAAAATTGCTGTACCATTTTGAGTCCCAGGAGCGTGTGAGAGTTCCATTTGCTCCACGTCCTTATCAACACTTGGGATGGTCAATCTTGATAATCTTAACATTCTACTAGGTAGCTTACTGTGCTTTTAGTTTGTGTTCATCTAATAACTAAGGATTTTTGCATCTTTTTATGTGCTTTTTGCCATACATATATCTTCTTTGATGAAGTTTCTGTATGCCATAAATAAATTAAAATGAGTGAGTTATGGGTACACATGGCAACATAAATGAATCTCAGAAGGTTGAACAGTATAAACCAGATACAAGAGGAAACTTCCTGCAGAATTCCATTCATCTCAATTCCAAAAAGCCAGAAAGTTTGCCTAAGGGAATAAAAAATCTGGATAGTAGTTACCTTTAAGGCTGTATTTACTAAAAGGAAGCTACTCTTATGTTCTATTTCTTGATCTGGGTGAGTTACAAGGTTTCTTTTCTTTTTTTAACTTTTGAACATTTATCAAATTTTTACTTGTGATTTGCTAATTTTACATATGTATGTTATATTCAATACAAAATTTTAAAAAATAAATAATAGCTTATGTTAACAAGAAGAGCAACCAGCAACTTTATTAAGTGCTTCTTACGTGCCAGATACTACACCAAATGAAAAGCTAAGAAAAAAACAAAGAGTGGGAAGCAGTAGAGCCAATAATACTCTTACACACAGAAAATGTTTAGATCTGGTGTTTATAACTCAGAATAAAACTGCCTCTATTTAATACTTGCTGTCACAAGGTTGCTTGCATTGGAAACACTGTTTTTAAATCCACTATGCAGTGTGATAAGGAGACTCAATAGTTAACTTTATTGTGGTGTAAAGGTAGGAATATACATAAAAATAGGAAAATAAACCACAAATATTAATATTTTTGTTTGTGGGAAATTATTTGGCTCTTGCTGAAAGAGTTTTTGTGGTTTCATTTTATTTTTTTCTTTGAATGTTGGTAGAAGTTTTACGTTATAGTGATAGCCAGAACACAAAGAACGTGTTCACAAGCATTCACTCTGCTTTTTCTAGTCTTCTTTTAAAAAGCTAGCAAACAAGTTTTCAGTAAGTGAATAATGAAAGGGCACATAAATTCCATACTTTTGTTTTGAAAAGTGATTTCAGATAGAAAATTTTCACTGAAATAATTGATCACATGTAAAAATATGTTAAAACTGAACATTCAAAATAAACACCTTCCAAATTTATTTAGTTTTTAATATTAAAATAACTGAAAGACTAAAATAAACTTACCTATGACTTATCATTAGAGACTGATATGGTTTGGCTCTGTGTCCCCACCTGAATCTCATGTTGAATTGTAATCTCCAATGTTGAGGGAGGGACCTTGTGGGAGGTGACTGGATCATGGGGCCAGATTTCTCCCTTGCTGCTCTCATGATAGTGAGTTCTCATAAGATATGGTTGTTTGAAAGTGTGTAGCACTTTCCCCCTCACCCTCTGCCATGGTTGTTATTTCCCTGAGGCCTCCCCAGCCATGCCTCCTCCATACATCCTGTGGAACCATAAGCCAAATAAACCTCTTTTCTGCATAAATTACCCAGTCTCAGGTATATCTTTATAGTAGTGTAAGAACTGACTAATACGGAAAATTGGTACCAGAGAAGTGGGGCCTTACAATAAAGATACCTGAAAATGTGTAAGTGGCTTTGAAACTGGTAACAGGCAGAGGCTGGAACAGCTTGGTGGGGCCAGAAGAAGACAGGAAGATAAGGGAAAGTTTGGAACTTCCTAGAGACTGGTTGAATGGTTTTGACCAAAATGCAGATAGTGATATAGACAGAGATGGCCAGGTTGATAAGGTCTGATGGAGATGAGGAACTTATTGGGAATTGGAGTAAAGGTCACTCTTGCTATGCATTGTGCCCCTGCTTTAGGGATCTGTTGAACTTTGATCTTGAGAGAGATGATTAAGGTATCTGGCAGAAGAAATTTCTAAGCACTAAAGCATTCAGGATGTGACCCGGCTGCTTTTAACAGTGTACGCTCATATGCATTCACAAACATGTGGTCTGAAATTGTAACTTATATTTAAAAGGGAAGCAGAGCATAAAAGTTTAGAAAATTTGCAGCCTGAACCTTTGGTAGAAAAGAAAACCTCATTTTCTGGGAAGGAATTCAAACCAGTTGCAAAAATTTGCATAAGTAAAGAGGAGCCAAAACAAACGGAAAATGCCTCTAAGACATTTCAAAGACCTTTGTGGCAGCCTCTCCCATCACAGGCCTGGAGGCCTATGAGGAAATAATGGTTTCATGGGCCAGGCCCAGGGCCCCACTGCTCTGTACAGCCTCAGGATACGGTGCCTGGCATAACTTTGGTGACTTTCATGTAGTGTTGGGCCTGCAGGTGTGCAGAGGAAAAAAATTGAGGCTTGGGAACCTCCAGTTAGATTTCAGAGGATGTATGAAAATGCCTGGATGTTCAGGCAGAAATCAGCTGTGGGAGTGGAGCCCTCATGGAGAACCTCTACTAGGGTAATGCCAAGGGGAAATGTGGGATTGGAGCCCTGAAACTGAATCTCCACTGGGGCACTGCCTAGTGGAGCTGTGAGAAGAGGGCTTCCATTCTCCAGATCCCAGAATGGTAGATCCACGAATAGCTTGCACTGTGTGCCTGGAAATGCCACAGACACTCAGTGCCAGTCTGTGAAAGGCATTGGCTGTACCCTGCAAAGCCACAGGGATGGAGCTGCCCAAGACCATGGGAACCTACCTCTTGAATGAGTGTGGCCTGGATGTGAGACATGGAGTTAAAGGAGATCATTTTTGGAGCTTTAAGATTTAATGACAGCCCCACTGGATTTTGGACTTTCATTAGGCCTGTAGCCCCTTTATTTTGGCTAATTTCTCCCATTTGAAATGGGAGCATTTACTCAATTCCTGCAACCCCCATTTTATCTTGGAAGTAACTAACTTGTTTTTTGCTTTACAGGCTCGTAAGTGGAAGGGACTTGTCTTGTCTCAGATGAGACATTGGACTTGGACTTTTCAGTTAATGCTGGAATAAGTTAAGACTTCGGGGGACTATTGGGAAGGTATAATTGTGTTTTGAAATGTTAGAAGGACATGAAATTTGGGAGGGTCCAGGGACCAAATGATATGGTTAGGCTCTGTGTCCTCACCCAAATCTCATGTTGAATTGTAATCCCCAGTGTTGGGGGAGGGACATGGTGGGAGGTGATTGGAACAAGGACTGATTTCTCTCTTGCTGTTCTCATGATAGTGAGTGAGTTCTTATGAGATCTGGTTGCTTGAAAGTATGTAGCACTTCCCCCTTTACTCTCCCTTTCCTATCACCTTGAGAAGAAGGTTCCTGCTTCCCCTTTGCTTTCCGCAATGATTGTAAGTTTCCTGAGGCCTCCCGGCCTTGCCTCCTGTACAACCTGTGGAACTGTGAGTCAACTAAACCTCTTTTCTTTAAAAATTAGCCAGTCTCAGGTAGTTCTTTATAGCAATGTGAGAATGGACTAATATACAGACAGATACATCATAAGATTTGGGGAGAATACACATAATATCTATTTTAAATTTTTATTAGTACATTGTTATGAATAAAATATATCAATTGATTACATCACACTAAAAGTATTTGTTGCATCATCTAGTCGAGAACATTCTTGTTGAAATCTACTGATGCATACACATATGCAATTATGTTGGATGTATAACTAGGGGTAAAATTTTCAGTTAGAGTATATGTATATTGAACTTTAGTAGATGCTGCCAAACAATTTTACCAAATTGGTTATACTGGTGATAAAATGTTGGGCAACTACAGTCCCTGCCTATACTTAAGGAGCCTAGAATCCAAGGGAGAAGCAGAAAAGTAAACAACAATTTCAAAGTATGTTGAAAAGCACCACTATAAAGGTTTATAAAAGGGCACTAAGTACTACAATATGTATATGTATACATAAATATATGCAGAAACTTCTAAAAGAATGTTATTATTACTATCATCATAGCATATTACTGCTTCTGTATTACAAAATAGCTAAAATCGGAACCTTATTTCAAACAATTGAGTCCCATGAGAAAAAGATTTTGGTTTTATTAACAATATTCCAAACAATACTTAAATGCTTGAAGTCTAGAATGGTAAAATTCAGGTGAAGTTGATTCCAGATGTTCAGCTTTATCAAATTATTTTTAGTTTTCTTAAAGTGGTAAATTCTTTCTTGCACTTCTGAATTAGAGACTAATTCTCTGGGCATCTTCAATCATAGAAATTATCACACTCTTTGGAAGAACAAACTGTATCAGGAATCAGCATGGGTTGATTGGAGAAATGTTCTCCTGATTCACCCATCTGTCTGTCACTGACACACTTCAGGAAAAATTGCCTTGGGTATGAGTATTGAAAGGTAGATTACTGAAACTATAATTCTTGAGGTAGTGGCAATTTTTGCTGTATGATAACCCTTAACAAAAGTTATATTTGAAAAATCAACTCCAGTCGTATTGTAGCAAGCCACCAAGACTTGAAAAATCAACAAGACCTGGAGGTGATGAGTAGGTCATTCTAGACAGCAGGCAACAGCAAAAGTGGTTACAAACCATATTTCTTTTAACTGCCTTGACTGTCTGGATTCCAGCCAGGAACATCAAACCTTTGTTTTAGGACAGACTACATGCATCCCAGTCTGAGAAGAAGGGTTGTAAAGAGGTCAGCAGTTCCTGAGAATCACTGTGAGGGACGCATCTGAGAATTGCCAGGAAGAAGTAATATGCAAACATGAGGATTACAAGGAACAACATAAGCAGCCTTGGTCATAAAGGCAGGGACGATATTTTGCTCTCTAATGTATTCCAACACCTTTCAATACAAGGCGCATGTTAGTTACCTGACAGATATCTGATAAATAACAGCGTAAATTAATTACCTACTGAAAGAAAAAAGCATCTGATAGATTAAATAATCAAGTTGAATGAACTAAAGTGTGGGGGTGGGAAATATGTTGGAGTTGTGTATGTATATATAAGAGTGTGTTCTTGGATGTGTGTGTGTGTGTAAAAATCACTTTGTAAATAAACTCATAATGTTTAGAGCTAGAAGGTCCTTTTGAAATGATGCCATATCATATTTATCATTTATTCATGTAAAATACTAAAAATATAATTTGTATTATTTTGTAATACAATAGTGATTCTTTTTTAAGTATAGAATTTACTACATTGCAAATATTTTTCTAAGTACTAGTCCTCATGTTAGCTCTGTTTAGATATGTCTTAGCCTAGGTTCTTTAGAAAACAGAGTCTGAAATTTTATGTGCTAAGGCCTTACTTGAGGTGCAACCCCAGCGTGACAAAAGTGAAGTCAAAAGGAAAAATCAGACTGCAAAGGAGGGACAGCAAAGGTAGCTGACAGTTGTTATTACTGAGCTGGTCATGGATTCACAAGAAAACCAGCTGATTGTTCAGTCATGGGGGATATCCTCCACCATTCATGACGGAAGACTTCAAAACTGTCGTTGGATAGATTAAGGGAAAGGAATTTATCCGTGAGCTCTTTCTGCCTCTTCTCTGTCACTAGACTAATTTCTCCCCACAGGGCATTAAAGCCTCTGCTCTTCAAGATGAACCACATACCCGAAAGCACTCTTCATCTGAGTCTGAATGTGCTGGAGGAGCCTGAACCTCCTCCATAGCTCTTGCATACATAAATCTTAGTGTTTAGTAAACTGTGGCTTCTAACACAACTGGAATAATGGAGGCAGTTTTGTAGCCCGTATAGTTACTCCAGGGGCAGAAGGGACAGCCAGCAGTATTAGGAGATGAGAGAATGCTTGGATAGTAGGAGGCAAAATAAATGTGGAAAAGAGAAATACTAGTACTGTCAGAGTAGGAACTATTTTATACAAATGAGGAAACAGTGGCACCTATAAGTTAAGTAACATGCCCTAGAACACATAGCTAGAAAATGGCAAAGCCAGGATCTGAACCCAGATGCTTCTGATGCCAAAGCCAGTCCTTTTAAATGTACAGTAAACTGCCTCTAGTTCAGTTTAAATGGCATGCAGGAAAAACAATATTTACTGAGCACTTTTCGTATGTCCAACATATTATGAGAAATCATAAAGTTATGAAATAAATACATATGAAAATAAATCTAAAATAGATGTTGTCTAGAAAATAAATTTATAGGAGTTCTAACACACATTAAAATCATCTTATATCACTTGGTGTGAGGGATATGGTCATGGTTAAGGTGGACTGAACTTTAAAGAATTTGAGTCATTAAATAAATGGGTAAAGGTACATAAATTAATCCCAGCACTTTGGGAGGCCGAGGCAGGCAGATCACGAGGTCAGGAGAGAGAGACCATCCTGGCTCACATGGTGAAACCCCATCTCTACTAAAAATACAAAAATTAGCCAGGCGTGGTGGCAGGTGCCTGTAGTCCCAGCTACTCAGGAGGCTGAGGCAGGAGAATGGTGTGAACCCGGGAGGCGCAGCTTGCAGTGAGCCAAGATCATGCCACTGCACTCCAGCTTGGGTGACAGAGCGAGACTCCATCTCAAAAAAAAAAAAACAAAAAAACAAAAAAACTACATGCACACA
Organism: Pongo abelii; assembly: GCF_028885655.2. Lineage (NCBI taxonomy): Eukaryota > Metazoa > Chordata > Mammalia > Primates > Hominidae > Pongo > Pongo abelii. The sequence goes on from NC_071991.2 coordinate 95,130,244, forward strand.
CGAAACATAGGATCTCTATGCTTTCAAAATGAAAAATGCAAGTTGTAGAATAATATTTTTAGTAATATAATCTATTGAAGAAAGACATATTGTGAGGCACAGAAGCCAGTCAGACTGGATCATATGAAAGAGTCAGAAGTATTTACTTCTACATTAGGCAGGGTGAGGGTAGACCTTTTTACTTTTTATACTTTATGCTGTTATATTATTCATTTTTTAAATAACAAATGTTTCTAATCGTTTTAAATAACATTTTATATATTTATGTTTTAATTTCCATAGTTAATATGCATTACTGAAAATTAAAAAGCTATTTTCAGTTTGAAAAAAGTCATTGGTTTATTTGTGGATTTACTAGGTGGTTTATAAAAAATGTATGATATCTCATTTCTTTCTTACGGCTCTAAAATAGGTTTTATGAAAGGATGAGTAATGACCTAGATGTTTTCTTATCTTCCTTCAATTTAACCCTTTTCAACTTCATTCTGTAAGTCTGTCATTAAATATTTATCATTTCTAAATCTGCAAAGTCTAAAAGATGTTGAAAGTCAGGGAAACACTTAGGCTACACCAGAGAGGCATTAAAACAATTATTTACAAGTTTTCCTTCACAAGACCTCAGATGCAGCAAGGCAAAACAAGCGTGTTCTTCTCAGAGGAAAGTCTGCTTTTTGCAACATCTACATTTGTATTTCTTAGGCTAAACCAAATTTAGCACAATGAGGGCATACTATCTCTAAGAAGACAAAAGCTCTCTAAGCCCATTGGCCAAGTTTGCAAAATCTCAGATTTGTCTAATCTCTCTAGGCTCATTGAGGAAGCTCATAGTTTCCTAGGATTTATCAAACAACCTTGCACACTCTGTCCCTGGAAACTGTGAGTATGCCCCTCTTTCACTATAAGAAAAGGCTACCCAAGTCCTAGCTGGCTATGATGAGACATGTGGCTTAAGCAACTGTGTCAGCAAGAGTTCAGAATTGCTGTTGACCAAGTAACTCCTGTGTGTCTTTCATATTTCCTCTTTTTGATCAGGACTGCCTTGTGCAGTTTTGCTATGCCTGCCCCACCATTGTAGGTTGAGTATATAAGGACCAGATAACCAGTTTCCATCAGTTCACAGGTCAGAAAGAACTAGACGCAAAGCACAAGTGACACTATTCTAGAAGATAAGACCCTTGAATTAGAGCTGATGCTTTACAGGGAAGAGACTCTAGGGCCTTCGGATGGATGAGTTTATTTTGTGTGTGTGAAGATATATGATAATTTGAAGACCAAGGGCAGACTCTGGTGGTCAGCCTCATGGTCGGTAGTTTCTGGCTCTAGCCAAGCCTTACCAGAACTGTATTCTCTACCAATATCTCACTGTGACCCCATGAGAGACCCAAGGCAGAATTACCCAATTGAGATGCTCTTGAATTTCTGACTGACAGAAACCATGCGATAATAAATAATTATCATTGTTTTAGGATAAGAATTGGCAAAACTTTCTGTAAACAGCCAGACAGGAGAAATTTTAGGCTTTTCCAGACATATCATCTCTATTGCAAATACTCAGCCTTGCTATTTTAGCATGACGGTAGCCTTAATAGATAATAGTTAATTGAGAATGGATGTGTTATAATAAAAACTTCGATTTTACATAAATTTTACATATTAGGGAATATTATACTTATTTTGATTGTTTTCAACCACTGAAAAATGTAAGTAGCCTTTTTAGCTCACATGCTGTAAACAAACAAACAAACAAAAAGCAGATGTCAACCTGGATTAGGTATGTAGGACACAGTCTGCTGATCTTTTAAGCCGTTAAGTATTGGGATGATTCACTGTATAGCAATACATAATGTATAGAGGAGCCACTGGCAGGGTGCACTGGCTTATGCCTGTAATTCCAGTACTTTGGAAGGCTGAGGTGGAAAGATTTCTTAAGGCCAGAGTTTGAGAACAGCTTGGGCAACGTAGCGAGACCCTGTCTCTGCAAAAAAAAAAAAAAATTAAATTAGGTGGGCACCAGTAATTCTAGCTACTCAGGAAGCTGGGGTGGGAGCATGGCTTAAGCCCAGGAGCTGTAGGCTGCAGTGAGCCATGATTGCACCACTGCACTCCAGTGTGGATGACAGAGTAAGACCCTTTCTTTTCTTTATTTTTTCTTTCAAAGAGGAAGAAGAAGGGCCATCAAATATCCTAAATAAGAAAAATCCAGGCAGCAAAAAGAGCAAAGACTAAGTCCCTGAAATGAGGTAAGTATTTGTGAGGGCTTGAATATAAGAGTGCAGAGCAAAACAAGAGATGCTGCTACTCCAGGTAGTTCTTCCCCTCTGTCATTAGATTAAGCTTTACCCAGGTTCTTACATACACCTGAAGCCAGTTCGTACTCATGTTACTTCCCTTAGTCATGCCCTGAACTGAAAAGACTATTCAGTTTTCCCCAATCTAAGAAACTCAATACTCCTTAACAATTCAGTTTTCAAAATGTAAATTTGAATGATTAATTTTATAATTTGTATTTTCAATTTATCAGTTGCGAATACGAAACTCTGGGATTCTGGCTTCTGATTCTGTCTGCAGCAGGAAGCACTAGGGTAATGGGGGTACATTAAGATCAGTAAACAGCGGGTGCAATGGTTCAGTGTTGCCTCCCCACCTCTCCGGAGCTTCCCCTCCCGTTTCCTCTCCTCTCCTTTCCTCTCCTCCCCTTGCCTCACCTCTCCTCTCACACTTCTGTAGCTCAGTCCCGCTTCCAAAGACCCTGAGGTAAAGTGGTCCACTTCACTTCCAGAGTATGACAACTACTGAAGGCTTCTCTAAGAGGAATGGTAGTACCGTAGATTTTCTCCCCACAACCAGGCCAGTCCAGAGTGGTTCCTCTGGACTCGGAAGGGCATAAGGGGGTGCTGTGTTTGAATGTGTTCCCTTCAAATTTCAGGTGTTAAAACTTAATGGCTAATGTGATCACCTTGGGCAGAGGGCACCTGAATTAGATTAAGGCCTTTAGAAAAGAGACTTCAGTGTTCAGTCCTGTTGCCCTTCTGCTTCTGCCATGTAACGATGCAGAATTTCCCCTTTCCAGAGCATGCAGGAACGGGGCATCATCTTGGAGGCAAAGAAAAGGACTTACCGAAAGCCAAACCTGCCAGTACCTTGCTCTTCAGCTTCCAAACCTCCAGAACTGTGCGATAATAAATTTCTGTTCTTTACAGTCTCAGATGTTTTGTTATAGCAGTACAAATGCTATAAGACTTTAAGACTGGAGAGCAGATACAGTTTTTTACCAGTGTTACAATCAGCTACACTTGTGCAAACAGCCTTACCTTTACAGCATAACCACAGGGCCAAGGAGCATGATGAGAAGATATTCCAGTATCAGTGCCTTGGGATGATCAGAGCTAGCTCTCCGTTACAGCCATATAGGCTCGAATCTTGAAAGCCCAGGCAAGGGTTTTAACTCCTTCCCTTAAACTGAAGTTCTCCTGGGATCTTACTTTCCTTCCAGTGTGATCAGCTGGGACCAATCCCTTACAATAGAAATTAAGTGATGAATTAGAAATTTAAAGGGGAAAGGAGGAGATCCTCAGCCTCTTTTTGCTGCAGAACTCTTAGCCTCCATAAGAGTTTCTCACTACTTTTCTAGTATTCTTAAAAAATGTTCCAAACCAATGGATGTGGGAAATAGGTATCAAGACTATATGTGCGTACATACTTTAAGGCCCAGGTGTTTGCCTTGCTAAAAACAAAATCCAATAACATTAAAATTTATCTTAATACCTGATTCTTCCAGAATAATAGAACATTTCATACCTTAAAATTGCATAATTGAAAAAGCCACAAAAGCTTTGCTTCTTAGAAAATAAATTAAGTTCTGTACGAACGTAACTTCTAGAAAGTCCTCTGGAAATAGATTCAGCTAGGAGCTACTAATTGCTCATCTGCCTATCCACTGTCCATTTAAGAAACCAAGTAATAATCACTAATTCATTAATTTAACAAATATTTGTGGAGAACTTAATATTTGACCGACACTGCATAAAGTGGTTACAAAATGCAACACAACTTAAAAGTGAGATAAAGGTAATGGCTTTTTTTTTTTTTTTTCTGATTCCAAGATAATATGATTAGCTAATTCATGTAAACATATATAGTTCAAACACGGAAGGAAAGTTCATCTTAGAACTCTGCCTTTAGAGAGAATAAAAGACAAATTAGGTTAGAGGAATTACAAAACACTAAAATAAGAAGCTGTCTGCACTGGTCAAAATTTCTTCCTACCTTAGTGGTTTTATAACTTATTTCTAGAAAGAAAGAATAAAAGGAGTGTTGTCAAGTTAATTCACATTCACCTACTTTCTCTCACTCACTCACTTACTGCTTATGTAACTGAACCAGACGCTTTCAAAAATAGCAACACATTGGCAAACAACTAAGGAATATACGTTAAAATATCTCTTCACATACAAATATTTTTAATATTGACTTAATCATTCTGTATTGGAAGATTTACATCCATATAAGCAAGCATTCAATTCAAGAATTAAAAATATTTTGAAATAAATGATTCTACAATGACTATATAAATAAGTGGCTGAGTTTACTGAGTTATTGTAAATTTTTCACTTGGATTTGGAAATTTTTAGTACGAATGTGGTCACTCCTGATACATAGGTCAATTTTAAAGTATTCTTGGTGGTCTTCTTGTTGTTGTTGTTTTGTCTTTTAGAGATGAAACCTCTCTTTGTCGCCCAGGCTGCAGTACAGTGACATGATCATAGCTCACAGCAGCCTCAACCTCCTGGGCTCAAGCAATCCTCCTGGCTAAGCCTCTCTAGTGTCTGGGATTAGTCCCCAGCCACTGTGCCCAACTTTGATGCTTTCAATTTACATCCCACTATATTCGGCATGATCTTATAAGTAATAGTGGGTCATAATTAAAAAAAAAATCAGCAAAAATGCTTTAGGGAGCAACCTATTACATAATTCAGATAAATCTTAATCATTCTTCATTGATGAAGTTTTGAAAAAACCAAAAACATTAGAATGAGAATTAATAAATCTGTTTGTAGATACTTTTCTGACACTAAATAAGTGGCCTTGAGCAAATCACACACTCTTGGTGTATATTATCATTAGTGAGATGTATTACACGTATTTACCAGAACTCTCCACAATCACCTTTCTCACTCTTGGATTCTTTCTCTTTAGCGTGAAAGAAAAGCCTCCATCCTAATTTTAGTCAGGAAGTTGGTTGCTGTTATGTGGTTTCATAAGATGTTTATTAAACTTTGCAAAAGTGACAGCCTGTATTGTATGTTGTTGTTTTTTCAAATTCTATTGCAGCATAATAAATTTAACAATGAGATTTTTTCTGTCTCTCTTTCTCTATATCTCTGTCTCTCTCTCCATATAAACATAAATATTGTACTTTTATGTATCTCTATATGTGTATATACATATACAGTATACATATATGTAAAAATAATATATGTTTATGTGTATACACACATATACAAATATTGGATTTTAAACCACAAATATAAAAGACACTCATGCCTTTTCAATCCTCAGTCTCACTTCACTAAGGTAATCAGTGTTAATGTTGATTTTTACCCTTCCATATATTTTCTATTTTCAGAAGCTTAGAGAGCATATATTTGTATTCAGAGAGATGTTTCTCTTCCTTCTCCTTTCTCTCCTTATTTCCTCCCTCTCTCTCTTTTTATCCATTATTCATTTCTTTCTTTCTTTACACATACATGTTATCAGAATACGCACAGCCATTTTACTAATTGTGGGTTATAAGCCACCAGCAATTTGTGGAATTAGCTTAATGATCTTTAAAAAACTTTAGCTTAAAAAACTAAACTTTAAAAATAAGAAGAATGGAATAGAATAGAAAATATTAGTGTATCAATTATAAAAAATGCAAGGAAATTTCATTTCATTAAACTTTGTATCAGTTTATGTATATATTTATATGTGTTTGTGTGCATCTAAGATTACAAACATAGATGCAGAAGTCTGTGCTTGAAATGTGCACATGTGAATGAGTGCTGAGTCCAGATCATTCTAGAAGATGAATTTCTCATGGTAATAATAGAAAAAATGGTTGAAAACTTTGTTTTGTGAAATTTTTTCTTTGGTTTACAAACTATTTGAAATCAAGTTGTTTGGAATATTAGCATTTATTATTTACAATTTACAAAGCACAGGTAAGTAAGCTGTATAGAGCCCAGCAGTAGACCTGTTTCTTGAATAGTGTGTATCATATTAATTAAGCAATTTGCAAAGTGGTTTTCATCCCTGGAATGCAAATGCTTTTAGCCCATGCTAAATTATCCTGAGGTTATTATTAACCACAGTTCTGATGAGTGTTATTCTACGAGTAATTTAGGCAAGAGGACAGAGCAAAAGAAAAAAAAAACAGAATAATAAAGAAAAAGTAATATAATTAATAATAATTAGTATAATATTGCTTTCATTTTGCTTTGCCATCATCAGAGTTCAGTCACCACAGATAATTTTATGATTTTAGCTATAGTAAGAATTCAGATCCTCAAAAACATAACTTCTAACATTTTAAGTAACTTACTAATAAACTTCAATAAAGATGGAATAAAGGACTTTTCAGGAACTCACCTGATGAATATGAAAACACCTGAATCCATCTATCTATTGAACTCCATCTTCCACTTTACATGTATATATAAATCATGCTTACTTGCTCCCTCTGTAACAACATAAACACAGACTTGGATTTGGCTGCAATCACCCTTTTACTTTCTTAAATCACCAAACGTGTAGCAAGGTCAAAAATAGGGCAACAAAAGTTTTTCCTTATTCATCACTAAAACCATTTTAAAATTCCAAAGTTTTTAATGGTATTTTTGAAAATCTGAACAAACTCCATAGAAACAAGTTGGCAGCATGGCTGTGAGCTTAATGTAAGACAAAAGTTAAACTCTCACCTCTAGGGTAGTGACTGGGAGAGCAGAGAAATGACTGATTTCTATGTTTCAGGAATTCAACATTCTTATAAGAAGTGAGTATCTACTCTAGGGATCATGATTCAGATTCTATGTGTCTAGAACAGCATGTAAAGTTTGGAAAAGGAAGTTATCAACAATATTGTAATAGAAAACGAAAGACTGCCTGCCAGCCTCACTACTTTCAAAACTTGGTTTAGTGAGTGATGAAAAGTAGCTCCCCAGTTGGATTGTGAAAAAATAATAATAAATTAACATTATGATAGGCATGCAAATTAGAACCTGTCCCAAAGCCCAGGATATAAATACAATTAGGCCAAAGGCAATATAAATACTATTCATTCATTTCCACACTTTTCTCAAGTCTTGGCTCAGATGTCATGTCCTGAATGAGTCCTCCTCTTTCTCTTTTGAAAATAACCCTTTCCTATATCCCTTTCTTTCACTTTAAGTGCCATTGCCAAACTTTATTTATTTGCTTATTTGATTATGATTTCTCTGCTTCACCGGAATAAAATTTCTATGAAAAGAAGGACAAGTCTGTCTAGTTTACCGCACTATTTTGAGCATCTGGAACAGTCTTGGCACACAACAGATACTTAATAAATACCTTAAAAATAAAAGGCACTAATCCTTTTAATTCCAAAATCAGAAACATGTGAGTTGTTTTAGACTTCTCAACTTCTCTTTAGCCGTCGTGCATATCAAATCTAAAACTGTTTATTCTCTCAACTCAACAATGCCTCCTGTATCTTTGTTGCCCTCTTAATTCCTACTTTTACAATCTTGGTTCAAAATTCTCATCTGAAATACCGCAATTTTACTGCTAATATGCTGCAGCCATTTGGCAGTCAACATGGTAATATCAAAATATGAGGGCATTGATTTATTATTGTATTAAAATTATCAAATAAGCTCTGCAGGAGAACCCCTAGACCCTACTCCTTCTGGGGCCCCTAGCTTTCTCATCTCTCTTTCCCCACTCTTGGTGCCCTTTTGTACCCCATATTAAAGCAAAAGCAAATTCCATGAAATGAAATCAGTACTAATCAAATGTATGTAAATTCAGCATTCTCTTTAAAACCAGTATTTTTTTTCTCATCTCAAAACTTCTGAGGTGGCTACGCCTTGATACTTTTGGTATCATCCAGAATGAACTCACAGGGCCCAGTCATGAAATTTCCAAATACTTCAATAGTCAGAATTCAGTACTCTATTTTTAATGACTAAATCATGTGTTTTTTTCTTCTCTTTTCTTTTCTTTTTTTTCTGGTCAGTGTAAATCATTGTTCTTTCCTAACCTGACAAGTGTAAGATGGAAACAAAAGGCTTTGACTTGATCTTGTGATCTCAATCATTTGTTTGAGCGAGGTATATTTTAATGTGTTTCAATTGTTCAGAATTATATTTTTAAAGACCTAAAACTTACAAGTGATTTGGTAACAAAAAACAGGTTTTAGTATGTTTTATTTTGATATGGAAACATAAGTATTAGAGAAATGGGGTGAGTTTGAGGGTTGTCAGATGTGTACAAACCGTGGTCATAAAAACCATTACTAACAAATGATCAGATAGGAAGGGGGTTTGAGTTAAGATTTTAATCTATGCATATGCATGTATATGTCTACATCTAGAAAGACTGATATAAAATCTAACTCATATCCACATATGTATACACACATACACACACACAAACATATATATATATATATATATATATAATCCCAATGCCCCTAGCATCAAATATACTGTATCAAGAATGCCCTCATCAAAATGTCACTTATCAACCTCTTCTTGAGCAGGCAGTCTTAGAGTAACTTCTAATTTACCCCTATTTTTGTAAATATCACTTCTAAGAAACTAATCACTTCCCTACCAGGGTGATATAGCTAAAATGGAAATCTGAAAATGTTGCTTTCTGTTGAAAAACTTTTAGTAGCTCTGCACAGCCTACTGTAAAAAGCAGAAATATTTAGCACATGTCAGAACCTACCATTACTAAGCCTATATTTTACCCTCTAGCTTTGTCTCCTACTGCTTCCCTAGTCAGTTGGTCTAGCCATAAATAAATAAAAGTTCCCTCTGTTTCCTGAATTGACCATGCTGTTTTATGCTTTTAAAACAGCGATTGAGTCAGCTTACTGTTAGTAGATGTAGAAGGTTGAACAATAAAAAAAATCCAAGCTCCTGCAGAAAGAGGGGCTATTTAATAGGCAATACAATGGCATCCATATTTCTTTGTATTTGGGGATCTGTTTTCAGCTTGGTATCTGGAAATTAATGTTTTTATCTCAGAAGCCAGAAATAGCAGCTCTCTTCCAACTCTAGCAAAGTATAAAGCAGACAGAAAGAAGGAGTCAGCTAACAGACAATGTTCAAAGGAGACATAAAGCTACAGGTCCATGTAAAAAGACAGAAACCATTTCTAGGATAATGAATAGCATGTGGCAGCATTTAATGGAATGCACTAGAGAAAAACATGTTTTAAACGCATTAGACAATGTTTCTGTACCTAAAATCCATACATTTATTAGCACTCCACAAAAAGAACAAGAGTTTTCTAAAATTAGGGATAAAGTTTCTAATATGACAAATGGACCATTCCAGGACAGAGCTGACTAGACCAAGAAAGGACTGAGAATCTATTAAATGGGACAGCAGTATGGGAAAAATGCAGGATGAGAAACCAGTAGTAGAAGATAAAATGGAAGGTCTCATAGTTGGACTTGGCAATTGGTTTTCATTAATTTTAGTAGAGAAAACAATTGAAGGCCATTATGTACTATTTCTAGATGTTGAATATAATTGTTTTAGTAAGCTATCTTATAACCATATACAATTCATATTCTTCATTGTAGGGATGTTGTTTTTCCATTAGTTTTATTGTTGCTGTTGTTGCTAGTCTTCAAAATTTCTTAGCTAAAGAATTAACTCCTTGTCTGTTCCAGATGTGGCTCCACTAATTATTCTAGTACTCTGAGTCATAAACGTAGACATGAAAATCCCTCTTATAAAACGTGGCTTTAGCAAACATGAATAAATTCTACATGTGGTATTTACTGGAAATGGCCTTTTGGTCTTTGTATGCTGGATTGGTATTCCTTCTTTTAAACAATATCAAGCAGCATTTCCTCTTTGAAGTTTTATCTGACCATCACCCCTCAAAGCTCTTTTCCAGAGTGTGCTACAACTATACATTCAGATCACAGTACTTAATTCAAAGTACTGCTGTCTTGTGCTTATATGTAATTTCTTTCATTAGATGAAGCACATTGAAGTCAGGGATGATGTAGTTATTTCTTCACCTCCATTTCTTAAAGCACAGTGATTTACTTGCAGTAAGCATACAAAATACAAATATATAAAAGATGGGTGGAAGGAAGAAAGAAAGGAAAAGAAGGAGAATGAAAATTGAAAAAGAGAAGAGAGGAGAGAGATGAAAGGGTATTAAATGTTTGAAATCATAACCCACCTCAAAGGTTTTCTTTTTAACTGCTATAGACAAAAATTACTACAATAGTGAAAAGTGAAAAATGGAAATCCAATAATTTCTAATTCAAGCCAAATTCTTTTTCTCCAAATCAAATAAGATACAGAATTGCTTTCTTGTTTAATTTTATTAGTTTGCAAATTGTATGACCTGTGTATATAAAGTATCTGCACACTTTAAATGATTTGTTTATTATGCTTTAATATATATTGTACCATGTCAAGTGTTTCTTTAAACACCTGATAACTAAGAGCAAAAACAAGCCATAAAGAGTCTTAATAATAGCTTTTTAAGTCCTATTGACTTTTTACCAAAAAAGTGGATAATATATCCATAAGTGTTCTTTATGGTTCCTTTTCAAGTTTTACTGTATTCACATACAAAAACAGATTAATATATTTTTCATAAAGAAATTGTTAACCCTAATAAGAATCATGTGTTGATTGCTCTCTATGGAGCCTCTTTAAAGAGGCTCCATTCTGTTACCCTAGAGATGTGTTCTCACTAGTATAAATCCTTTTTGCTTTTTATTATAAATTTAAAATATACAAAACCATATTTGACCATTTAAGCTATTAATAGAAGGCATGAAGGTCACTCCTTTAAGAAAAGAGTATATGCCACTTAAGTGACTTATTAAAACCATAAGACTCATCATTGTATTTTCACTCCAAAGTTAAAATTACAGAAAGCATTTTGGAAGGAGAGAATACACTAAGAGCAACATTTATTTTACCAAGATTGTTTCTTCTCATGCATAGATTTTAGAATCAAAAGCCATATTTAGATGCATTTAACCAGAAACCTGAATAGACCTCTTTGATAGTTTGCCGATGACTATTATTTGTGTGTTTCTGCTTAAAAAATCTATTGGATAGGCCATAGTATAAATGTTCCTCAATTTTTATACCCAAACTTTCATAATTTATAATGTAAGTTCTTTTGTCAAATCTATCCACTGGGCCATTAAAGTGGCCCAGTGATTTACCAAAATAAATTGCAGCATCTTTTGCATCTAGCACAAATAGCATTGCAAAACCTAGGGGGGGAAATCTGTTTAAAAATCCACTTAGGGCCGGGTGCGGTGGCTTACGCCTGTAATCCCAGCACTTTGGGAGGCCGAGGTGGGTGGATCACGAGGTCAGGAGATCGAGACCATCCTGGCTAACACGGTGACACCCCATCTCTCCTAAAAATACAAAAAATTAGCCGGGCATGGTGGCAGGCGCCTGTAGTCCCAGCTACTCCAGAGGCTGAGGCGGGAGAATGGCGCGAACCCGGGAGGAGGAGCTTGGAGTGAGACGAGATCGCACCACTGCACTCCAGCCTGGGCAACAGAGCGAGCCTCTGTCTCAAAAAAAAAAAAAAAAAAAAAAATCCATCTAAAAGTACATTAATTAAAAATTAATTTAGTATGGGAAAGTTTTATCAAAGCGATAATAAGAACTACATTGTAAAAATGTAAAGAATCCTATTATCATAAAGTAAAAAGCAGAGGATAAAAGTATATTAAAAGACCTAAAAGTTTGCAGTATTTTGTACACATGTAATTTAAATACTTTTTTTCCTCATTTTTAAATTTTAAAAAATTATTTATTTATTTATTGAGAGGGAGTCTCGCTTTGTCGTCCGGGCTGGAGTGCAGTGGCGCTATCTCGGCTCACTGCAAGTTCCGCCTCCCGGGTTCACGCCATTCTCCCACCTCAGCCTCCCGTGTAGCTGGGACTACAGGCGCCCGCCACCATGCCTGGCTAATTTTTTGTATTTTTTTAAGTAGAGACAAAAGGAGGAAAGAAACTGCTTAAAGTGATTAAGTACTTGACCAAAGTAATAGATACAATTATGGGAAAGATAGAATTCATTTTCAGACATAATTGACTTAAAAATTGCCATTCTTTTTATTTCAACCATTTCTGAAAGTCTAAAAGCCAAATACCTACAGTCAGGAAAGTGCAAGTAATGCTTGAAAAAAATAGTGAATACTCACTTGTGGGTGGATCCTGACATACACTTGGAGATAAATTCAGAAAAGTCTTTAGGAACCAGATACCGGAGAGCCAGTATCTGGCTCCCTAAATTTTATGTAGCACCTTATGGAAGATAGTCAATATTGAAGATCAGTGAAGCAATGAAATTAATACTACGTTTCGGACACATCAACCAGTGTTGCTGTTCAGGGATGAGACTGGATGTTGGGAGAACAGTTAAAGAGACTAATGAAATAATCGATCTCACTCACAATAAACACCTGAAATGTGGAAATAACAAAGGAAGTAAGATGGAGGCCTTCGATGTGAAAAGTATATTAGAAATAATGTATTGGCAATGGTGACTCAGGAATTCATCTGAGTAGCAGAATATGGCCGTGCTCAGAAAACAGAACTCACGAGGAGTAAGTTCGGAATGTAAATTGTGAGTTTGGCTCTGGAAAGTTTGAGTTTGTTATGTAAAGGGGGTGGATAAATAAATATTTCCCACAGCAAGAGTTGTGAATCTGAACCTTGAGGGAGGTTGGGACCAGGAAAATAAATCACGGTGCCAATATTAATGAGATTATTTTAGAAACTGTGAGAAGTAATAATACTGACTAAAATGAAAAACAGATAGTAAAGAAGAGAAAGAGAAAGTACTTTACAGAGGAGAAAATAAAAGAAAAGAGAAGGTCTTGAAAACATTTGCTTTTAGAGAACAGGAATGAAAATGAAGAGATGGGGAAGAGGGGTCAGCGATGTAATAGACAAATCTAGAGAACACAGCAGCATCGAAGCCAAGGGGTGCTATGGACTGTGTGAGGTCTCCTCAAAATTTGTATGTTGAAGCCCTAACCTCCAATGTGACTGTATTTGAAGATAGGCCGTTTAAAGAAGTAATCAAGGTTAAGTGAGATCATAAAGCAGGATTCCTTACCTAATAGGGTTGACATCCTTATAAGAAAAGATACCAGGGGCTGGGCGTGGTGGCTCATGCATGAAATCCCGGCACTTTGGGAAGCTGAGGCTGGCGGATTACTTGAGGTCAGGAGTTTGAGCCCAGCCTGGCTAACTAAAAATATAAAAATTAGCTGGCGTGGTGATGGACACCTGTAATCCCAGCTACTCTGGAGGCTGAGGCAGGAGAATCGCTCAAACCTGGGAGGTGGAGGTTGCAGTGAGCCAAGATCACGCCACTGCACTCCAGGCTGGGCAACAGAGCGAAACTCTGTAGAAACAAGAAAAAGATACCAGGGGTGTACACACACCGAGAAAAGGCCCTGTGAGGATACAGTGAGAAGGCAGTCATCTGTAAGTGGAGAGACCCCTCGGGAGAAACCAAATCTGCTGACACCTTGATCTTGGGCTTCCAGACTCCGGAATTGTGAGAAATAAATAACTCTGCCAGTCTGTAGTATTTTGTTGTGGCAGTCCTAGCAAACTAATACTAACAAAAACTAAACTAAGTCCTCAGTCCTAGGGGAAAAGACATTATAGAATAAAAATGCTGCAAAGAAATAAAGGAGAAAGAAAGTTAAAGTCAACTCATTTATTAAATTAGAATGTCAAGGCTGATATTCTGTAGAACTTCTGAAGCTGTGGCCTGAGTGGATGGTAAGGAAACATAGACTGTGAATAGAAAATGATATTTTAAAACTTTAGAAGAGATAACTGGGAAATAGTAAAGAACTTTGTTCAAGAGATACTTCCAGAATATTTGTAAATAAGTAAGTTTGTGATTGCTAATCATAGAAGTTTTTTTAAAAGTTGGCATTTTTGAGGTATTAATTGGTTCTTAAAATAATATAAAGTAAAAATATTGCACAAATTTATGTTCCTATTTTCACTTGAATGCAATCTCACTAGATCTCAAAATCCTGGTGAAACAAAACATATTAGTAAAAGTTCTTCTTTTCTAATTTATTTTCTCTCCTACAGTTTATTTTATTAGACAATAAGAATTTAGAATTTAGCAATTATGTTAAATATTTTTCATTTTAGGAATTAATGTACTGTGAAGGCATACATTTTGTTTCTTTTTAATGTGCTTTGAAAATGAATGTAAAAACATTGTAAATGTAAAAATAATCTGAAATAAAACATTGTAAATGTAAAAAAATCTGAAATAAAATCGAAAGTAAACTTTTGAGAATAAAAGTCAATCTAATTTTATCACTTTTTCAGTCACTAAATTGAGGATAATTATATTGCTGCAAGTAGAACATAGAATTTTGAATTCATTCATAACCATTAATTCATTGTTTTGCCCTTAGAATTGTAGTATTTAAACATAAAGTTTAAATAAATAGTTATTCCTGTTTTTAATTTTGACTTTTGGTGTAAACTTTAAGATATGCCTTTCTTTTCCATTTTGATACATTTACTAAATGTAAATTTAGTAAAAATGTTGTCAGAAAACATTGTGAAAGACTTTGAAATTCACTAAATTTGAGTGACTTTAATGGAAGTGTTTAAGTGATTTAACAGCATACCTTTCCAGTTTATCCAGTTTTTGCAACATTATTTTCTTTGAGCTATTTTATAACTGACTTGTGAATGACTGATAGGAAAGGAGAGCATTCTTGACTACGGACATGAAAATAATTCTGTCCAGTGGAGGGCAATTAACTTTCCTTCATATCCAATGGGGGGAAAATCCAGTTTTGCATCTTCTTGTAAGTTAATTTCAGCATTTTTGATTGACTCATGTAAATGTGGTCTTTTGATTTCTCCTTTGAAATAACTATTTAACTGGTTCTCTCATTAACTAATCAGTTACATTAGATCTTTGGCATGTGTTTATGTTATATTTGTATAAGAGTCATTATTTTACCTTTTGAGAATTATCTTCTAATAATGTTAATACCTCTCTCTGAAGGCTAATCAAACTAATATGCTAAAATTGAGGCTAAACGTAGAATGAACATAAATATTCATATGCTATTTAAACAATTATCTTTTTTTTCAGGACAATAAATACAGAGAAATTATATGAGCATATGGTACCCAAAAAATGTTTGTGTGTTAATCTCTGGAACCTATGAATATGTTATCTCAAATGACAAAAGGTACTTAGCAGATACGATTATGGTTAAGAATGTTGAGATGGGATGATTATCCTCAATTGTTCTTATGTCCGCAATGCAATAAAAAAGGTAACCCTTATAAGAGGAAGGCAGCAAGGTCAGAGTCAGAAAAGGAGGTGTGATGATGGAAGCAGAGGTCAGAGAAGAGAACATTTTTAAGATGCTACACTTGTGGTTTTTAAAATGGAGGAAGGGGCCACAAGCCAAGAGATATAGGTGGGCTCTAGAAGCTAGAAAAGGCAAGGAAGAGATTCTCCCCTAGAGGATCCAGAAGGAATGCCACTCTACCAACAACCTTATTTTAGCTGGAATTTCAGAATTCTGGCCTCTAGAACTATACAAAAACACATTTATGTTGCAAAAATGTGATAAATCTTTTAAGCCACCAAGTTTGTAGTAATTTTTACAGTAATTGTAAGAAACTAGTAGAAGGCATTTGAAATTCACACAAAGGCCTGATTCTATTGTTTGTAGCAGTAAAATATTAAAACAATAAATTAATATGCAAACAGCAGATTACTACAGTTTTAGAAAATGTTCATAAAGGACATACAGTATATTTCAGGATTTACTAGGGTTATAGAATTCAGTGTCCAGTCTTTATATATTCTAATTGTTGTAATGTGTAAGCCCTTGCAATGGTTAGTATTATATGTTGACTTGTAAGGTTATGGGACTTAATCAAATACTAATTATGTATTTAATCAAATGCTAATCTGGATGTTCCTGGGAAGGTATTTTGTAGATGCAGCTAGCATCTACAATCAGTTGACTTAAGTAAAAGAGGTTACTCTTAATAATGTGGGTGGAGCCTCATCTAGGCAGTTGAAGGTTTTAAGAGCAAAAACTGAGGTTTTCTAGACAAGAAGTTTTGCCTCAAGACTGCAGTGCTAATTCCTGCCTGAGTGTTCAGGCTGATGCCTATTTTTCTAAATTTCAGACTTGTCAGGACTTGTAATGCTAAAATGAAGATAATCATCCTGACTCCTATGAGTATACTTTCCTTATCTCTCCCACATAATCTCTCACTAAAATATGTCAAAAATTTTCAATGTAAAATCAGACTCTTTCAGACAATGCTGAAAGAACAGTTTAGTCAGCACAATTCTCATTAAAATGCCTTGCTAGTATTTTATATCCTGCCTGATTTTTCTTCTTATACTCTCTAATTTTATAAAAGATAATCAGCTTCCACTTGACAATTGATGAAACACCTGATACAAACCTGACATTGATTTATGAATTGAATTGTGTGAGATGACTAGCCACTTATTTAACTAATAAAATATATTGCTGTGTGTATCAAAGACTTAATAAATTGTTTAGATTTTATCATTTCTAGAAATTCATCTAAAGAAAGAAATTCTAGATGAAAATTACCCAGGCATGGTGGCGTGCGCCTGTAGTCTCAGCTACTCAGGAGGCTTAGGTGGGAGAATAGCTTGAGCCTGGGAGGTGGAGGCTGCAGTGAGCCGAGATCTCACAATTGCACTGCAGTCTGGGTGACACAGTCAGACCCTGTGTCAAAAAAATTTTTTAAAAACCCCAAAAACAACAACAAAAGAAAACAATTATATTTATGTGTAAGTATTTATCTAGAGGATTGTTTATCAAATTATTATACACACGTCTTAATATCCAACAATAGGGGTTCGTTAAATAAACAAAGGTAGAGCTATCTGATGGGGTATTGTGCAGCCAATAAAATAAGTTTAGAGTAAAATATCTTATGATGTGGATATATGTCTATAATATAGTACTAAGGAGCAAAAGTATATTATATAAGTAAATGTACATTTTTGTAAAAAAATTTCAAGAAAATTAATACATTTTATATATAATTTAAAATAATAGTGAAAGAATTACATCTAAAATGTTAACCTTATATATCTCTAAATGGTAGCGTAATAGGAGTGTGTTGTTGTGCTTTTAACAATTAACAAGCTTTTTAAATAAGATATGTAACAATTAAACTAAAAATAATTATCCAACTATGATAATGAATTAATGTTATTTTGAGACATGAACTTTTATACTTCCTAATTATTTCCAGAGAAGACCTTAGAAATCTCTTTAATATCTTGTAATAGTTATAATTTTTTCTGGGAAAAAAACGCCTTCATAAACTAACCAATGTTACTTAAAATAATTTGAATAACTAAATGCTCCTTAAGCTATGTGTGGTATTTTTGTTTTTCTTGGATACTCCCTCACACTCTCCCTGTCTTGGCCCCTTATTGGCTTAGTCATAGAAGATGGTTCAGGGATGCACCTGACACAGTCTGGATCAAACCCTGGATAACATTCTATGTGGAGCTAATATTTAATATAAGCACATGTCTACATTGTTTTTCACTCACTATTAACCTTGAACAATGTTAAACATTGCTGACAGAATATTTTAGGATGATGAAGGTCTGTGTAAATTACAAGACAAGGAAGATAGCAAGATGGCAAAAGTGGAGATGAGAGACAGAGAAGAACAGAAAACACAGATGAAATTCAAGCCCACAGTTTCATTCTCTGTGGTTCCTGTTGACCTGTGTGAATTTGGACATTATCTGCCCAGTAAATCTCTTTCTTGAAGTTGTAAGGATTATAGCAAATTAAAATATATATAAAAATTTTAAATAAGATCTAGTCTATAATATTTATTAACCAAAATAATATATAAACATTGCAAATTATCTATTAAATAGAGAAAAGAACATAACTTCTTGATTATATAGCAGATATGGCAGATATAAACTTATCCCTCATTTTTATTCTACAAGATTGGAAACTGAGAAATGGCAAAGAAATACATATAAACAATTTGTAGTTAACGTAGCAAATTCAACATTTTTCTGTTTCCTCTTTCTAGGGGTTCAGAAAATGCTACCCAAAGTACTTTGAACTGAAGGTGATTGGGAGGGCCTCAGAAGTAAGAAGGTCACTCTGAGTTCCTGCTGCCTTTCAATGTGAGACCTGGCCAAAAGGGAATTCTCTGTCCTACCTCAACTGAAAGTAGCTTATAAGAACTTCGTCTCAAAGGGGTAGTGCATTATACTCTGAGGCCAAGAAAAGTTAACGTAGAGGCCTTGCTGGGTCCCTGTCCCCCAATTTGTTACCATATCCTTTTGTCCCATTATACTTCTACATGATTTTACTGAATGTAAGCACAAAAATAATCAGTTGTCCCCTGGGTGTTTGGTCCTCATTTCTAATGGCTTTTGTTCCCCATAAAACTTTGGTTAATGCATTTGTTACACTTTTTTCTTATGAATCTGTCTTTTGTTATGTGGGTGCCAGCCACAGACCTTGGGATGCGTAAGGAAAAAAACATTATTTTTTCTCTCATACATAATTCCAATGGCTAGCCAAATACCTGAGATTTCTTTTGTGGCCCAAAATATCAGTCATTGGTTCTAGCAAGATACAGAGATCCAGTAAAAAAAAAAAAAAAAAAAAATGTAGACTTCAAATGTCAAATATTACAGTTGAAATACACCACATACAGTTGAAATTCAAATGTACAACAAAGGTCATAAATAAATGAAATTATTTCCTATAATTTAAAAATTAACTTGGAAGTAACATACATTGGTTGACATAATTTGCTAATGAACAAGCAAAAATAAGAGTACTTTTTTGGTCTAATTAACAACAGCTGCTGTAAATCTGTTCTTCACTAAAACTCACAGTTTCCAATATGGTAAAAGAAAAAGGGCATAAACTAGTTCCAAATTATGTACAAGTAAGATTATATTCTATTGTGCTAAGTCCTCGCATGAATATTATCAATAAATGATAAAATAAATATCCTGGGGTTTTACTATGAGCATTTCCAAAGAAGAATGTGAATCTTTGTTAAAATTGCAAATTATCAGAATAGATGGTCTGGAAAGGCCATGCTTCATTCTGAAAAACCAAAGTCTCAAACCTCAAAACTCAAGAAGAATTTAATAAATAAGAAATGGAGAGCAAAACAAGTCAAATTAGTGTGGTGCAAAAAGGCAGTGTCCAAAGACATCATATTGCAAATTCATCTCATCTCATTATAATGGCTTTTTCTGGGTGGTCTAAGACCCATGGCCACTTTGTAATGTAGTTCATTCAAGGAACTATCAGCATACACAGACATCTTTCTTTTGTGGTTTAATTTAGACATTGTAGCTTATAAATACGTCAGTCATATTTCTGAAGCCGCACAAATATTTGTAAGCAAAATTTATCATTAAATGCATGAAAATATAGCCACCCAAGTACATATATCTACAAAACATTCAATTATAGAACTAGATCAGAGTCTGCGTAATAAATAACTGGTTGAAAAAGGGAAGAGCAAGCTCCATTTAACTCAGAATCAGTTCTAGGGGCTGAAAGGCAACAGGTCTTTATTTCAATAGAGAGTTTGGCAATGTTAAGAAGTGTATATGGGACAAGAAGATACACATGTGCACAATGATCTGCTTAGCACTAATTGTGAATATGAAACTGAGACAAGCCTTTTATCATGGATCTCCGTTTTCCTGAAAAATAATATCTCATGTAGCCTCCTTGAGGCAATTGCCTTTGACTGCCTTTTTACCTGTAGTCACCATTACCTACTGTACCTCATACTTTACCTTCAAATTCAACTGCACTATTAAATTTCCTATTTTGGTCTTAAATTTCCTTCTTTGAGACGTTTGTAAATAGATTCAGTATGCAGGTTTTGGAAATGATTAGCCCTATGTATTTTTATGTTTTTTGATGCTATCAAATATGATATATATTTTATTTTCTAATGAGTTATTGTTATTATCAAAAATAAATTTGAGTTCTGTATATTGACTCTGTCCTGTGACCATTCTAAATTTTATTATTAACTTAATAGTTTTTAGAAAAATTTCTTAGGTTTAGCACTATCATAATTGTTGAATATTTGCACAGGCTATCACCTCCAGTAAAATGATGAATAAAAATAGTCAAGAACTTTTACTTGTTCCAATCTTTGGGGGAAAGTTTTTAGTTCTTCACTGTCATGTATGATATTAGCTGTAAGTTGTCTTCAGCTGCTCTTAAACATGTTGAGAAAGTTTCCTTCTGTTCTCAGGTTATAAGAGTTTTTAACATGAATGTGTGGTAACTTTTTAAATACACTGGCCAACATGGTGAAACCACATCTCTACTAAAAATACAAAAATTAGCAGGTGTGGTGGCACGTATCTGTAATCCCAGCTACTTGGGAGGCTGAGGCAGGAGAATCACTTGAACCCAGGAGGCAGAGCTTGCGGTGAGCTGAGATCTTGCCACTGCACTCCAGCCTGGGCGACAGAGTGAGACTCCATCTAAAAAAAAAAAAAAGTAAAATAAATAAATAAATACCTTTCCTGTTATTATTCAGATGATCATATAAGTTTTCTGTTATTATTTTAATGTATTAAACTGCATTTATTACATCCTAAGATAAATACTACTTGGTAATGTTGCATTTCCTCCTTTACTTTCTATTTATAGAATCAATTTCCTAACAGTCTAGAGATTTCTGTGTCTTAATTCATGGAAAAAATTTTTAGAGTTTTCTTATAATTAGTTTTTCCAATTTTGATATTAAAATTATCTGAACTCATACAAAAAGTTGGAATATGTTCACTATTTATTTATCTAGTTTTTTAAAGCAACTTGATAATATTGACATTACTTCTTCACTATAGAAGTGTGTGATAGACTTCAAAAGTGGAGTCACCTGAGCGTGGGCTTTCTCTTTTTTTTTTTTTTTTTGGAATGGTTTTTAATTACAATTTCAAATTCCCTTTCAGATGTAAGACTTCAAATTGTCTATTTGTCCATTTATTCTTTGTGTGTGTATTTTAGTAGAGACTGGGTTTTGCCATGTTGGCCAGGCTGTTCTCAAACTCCTGACATCAAGTGATCTGCCTGCCTCAGCCTCCCAAAGTGCTGGGTTTACAGGTGTGAGCCACTGCACCCTGCCTATTTGTCTATTTATTCTTATGTTAATTTAGTACATTGTGTTTTCAAGCAATCATCCACTAGCTTTCAAACATATTGACATAAAATTGTTCAATAATTTCCTTTTATAATTTTAATTTCTGTATTATCTATGGTGACGCTTCTCTTTATTTACTAATATTGATAACTTTTAATTTCGCTCTTTTCTTTTTTCGAGTGGAGCTAAATGTTTATCAATTTTATTAATATTTTCAATTAATTGATATTCTATATATTTCTCTATTGTTTTTTCCGTTTTCTAATGTATTGACTTTTGCTCATGTCTTTACTATCACCTTCTTTTCATCTAATTTGAAATTATTTTTCCTGGCATTTAGTGCTATTTATACTCACTAGGCATAGCTTTAAATACAGCCTACACATTTGGTATATAGTATTCTCATTTACATTTAAAATATTTAAAAATATTTCCTACCTAATTTTGTTTGACACTTATGTTATTTGAAATTCTGTTGCGTAACTTCCAAATATTTGTAGATATTCCAAATATCCTTTTTCTCAATGATTTCTAAATGAATCACATTATGTTCAGAGGCTATACTCAAAATGTGATGATCTGGATGATCTCAAAATATTTAATTTGTTTTGATATTTTTGCTTTGGCCCAGCACATGGTCTGTCTTAGGGAATCTTCAATATACACATGAAAGAATGAATATTTTCCTGTTTAGGGATGCAGTGTCCTGTTGATTTCTACAAGTTCAAATAGTCTTATAATATTATATAAGTCTTTCATTTCCTTACTAATTTTGTGTTTAGTTTCTCCATTCATTACTAAGAAAACTGTATTCCACTCTCCAATGACAGTTGTAGATTTCTCTATTTTCGTTTGTAGTTCTGTCAGCTTTTTCTTTATATGTTTTGAAACTCTTATTACATGACATATATATTTAGGAGTGTTAGGTATTATTGATAAGTTTACTCTCTTATCATTAGTATAAAACATCTATTTCTAGAAGTATTCCTTGTAAAGAGTCTACTTTGATATTTCTATGCTATTCCAGCTTTCTTATGGTCAGAATTTACATGACATTTGTTGTTTCACCTTTTCATTTTTAAAATGAATTTCTTGAAAACATCACATAATTGTGTTCTGTTTGTTTATTATCCAGTCTAAGAGTTGAAAGTTCTAATGAATTTATATGCAATGTAATCATTGAGATGCTTCAGTATATTGGTATATTTAAAATTATTATTTAATATTCCATCATCTATTGTATCTGCCTCTATTTTTACTGATCGATTTTTTCTCCTGTTATATATTACATTTTCCTACTTTTATGAATGTCTATTTTTTATTATGTATGGTTGAATATAGTTATATGTACTGCATTGTTCAATATTTGAGTTTTATTGTCTTAATAGAACACTGGGTTTTTTTCTGGAAGTCAGTTAATTTACTTGTAAATCAGCTTACTCTCTTTGAGGCTTGTTTTTCAAGCTTGATTATGGTGAGTCATAGTAGCTTTTAATCTAGGACAGATTAGCCCTACTCTTAAGGTATGGACTTTTGGAGACCAATACTTAATGATCTGGGTTTCCAGTGAGGTCTCTCCACTTTGGAAAGTCAGTATTCAACATTACCAGCCTTTTCCAAGCTTAGGTAGTTGTTCAGCTTACAGTTCTATACATGTTGTTTGTTTCAGTTAATAACAAACTTCTTAAAATAAGTTATTCCCAGTAATTGCTCTTTACAAGGCTTTATAAAGTCTCCTCCTGTAAATATATAATTACTCTCAAGCAGAATACTTAAGGGGAACTTTATGTACAGTTTTGGAGCTCTATATCTCCACTGACAGCACTAGACAGGTCAAGACAGAAAGTCTACAAAGAAACAATGGACTTACATTATACCCTACAACAAATGGACTTAACAGATATTTACCGAAGAGTCTACCCAACAACTGTAGAATATACATTCTATTCATCAGCACATGAACATTCTCCAAGATAGAACATATGACAGGCCACAAAACAAGTCTCAGTAAATTTAAGAAAATTGAAAATTCATCAAGTACTCTCTCAGATCACAGTGGAATAAAATTGGAAAGCAACTCCAAAAGGAGACCTCAAAACCATGCAAATACGTGGAAATTAATAGCCTGCTCCTGAACGATCACTGGGTCAAGAATGATATCAAGATGGAAAATTGAAATTATTTAAACTGAATGACAATAGTGACACAATCTATGAAAACCTCTTGGATACAGTAAAGGCAGTGCTAACAGGAAAATTCATAGCATTAAATATCTCCATGAGAAAGTCTGGAAAAAGCACAAATAGACCATCTAAGGTCACATCTCAAGGAACTAGAGAAACAAGAACAAGCCAAACCCAAACCCAGCAGAAGAAAAGAAATAACCAAGATCACAGCAGAACTAAATGAAATTGAAACAAAGAAACAAAAAATACAAAAGATAAATGAAACAAAAAAACTGGTTCTTTGAAAAGATAAATAAAATTGATAGTCCATTAGTAAGATTAACCAAGTAAGGAAGAGAGAAGATTCAAATAAGCTCAATTAGAAATAAAACAGGAGATATTACAACAGATACCACAGAAATACAAAGGTCATTCAAGGCTACTATGAACACCTTTACATGCATAAACTAGAAAACCTCGAGGATATGGATAAGTTCCTGGAAATATACAACCTTCCTGGATTAAACCTGGGAGAAATAGACTCTCTGAACAGACCAATAACAAGCCGTGAGATTGAAATGGCAATTAAAAGTTACCAACAACAACAAAAATGTCCAGGACCGGAGGGATTCACAGCTGTATACTATCAGACATTCAAAGAATGGTAATAATCCTACTGACACTATTCCAAAAGTTAGAAAAAGAGAGAATACTCCCTAAATCATTCTATGAAGCCAATATTATCCTAATACCTATACTAGGAAAGGACATAGCCAAAAAAGAAAACTACAGACCAATATTCCTCATGAACATAGATGCAAAAATCCTCAACAAAATACTAGCTAACTGAATGCAACAGCATATCAAAAAGATAATCCACCATGATCAAGTGGGTTTCATATCAGGGATGCAGGGATGGTTTAACATATGCAAGTCAGTAAATGTGATACTGACATAAACAGAATTAAAAACAAAAATCACATGATTATCTTAACAGACACAGAAAAATCATTTGACAAAATCCAGCATCCTTTTATGATTTAAACCCTCAGCAAAATCAGCATAGAAGGGACATACTTTAAGGCAATAAAAGTCATCTGTGACAGACCCGCAGCCAGCATTATACTGAACGGGGAAAAATTGAAAGTATTCCCCCAATAACTGGAACACGACAAGGATGCCCACTTTCACCACTTCTATTCAACATACTACTGGAAGTCCTAGCCAGAGCAAACAGACAAGAGAAAGGAATAAGGGGCATCCAGACTGGTAAAGAGGAACTCAAGTTGTCGTTGTTTGCTGATGACGTGATTGTATACCTAGAAAACCCTAAAGACTCATCTAGAAAGCTCCTACAACTGGTAAATGAATTTACCACAGTATCAGGATACAAAATTAATGTACACAAATCAGTTTCCCTGCTATACACCAACAACGACCAAGCTGAGAATCAAATCAAGAACTCAACCTCTTTTACAATAGCTGCAAAACAAACAAATAAACAAAACATAGGAATATACCTAACCAAGGACCTCTAAAAGGAAACTACAAAACACTGCTGAAAGAAATCACAGACAACACAAACAAATAGAAGCACATCCCATGCTCGTCGATGGGTAGAATCAATATTATGAAAATGACCATACTCTCAAAAGCAATCTATAAATCCAATGCAATTCCCATCAAAATACCACCATCATTCTTCAAAGAACTGGAAAAAAAATCCTAAAATTCATAAACAACAACAAAAAAAGCCCACATAGCCAAAGCAAGACTAAGCAAAAAGAACAAATCTGGAGGCAGATAGGTGACTATAAGGCCATAGTCACCAAAACAGCATGATTGGCACTGGTATAAAAATAGGCATATAGACCAATGGAACAGAATAGAGAACCTAGAAATAAAGCCAAATACTTTCAGCAAACTGATCTTTGACAAAGCATGCTAAAACATACAGTGGGGAAAGGACACACCTATTCAACATATGGTGCTAGGATAATTGGATAGCCACATGTAGAAAAATGAAACTGGATCCTCATCTTTCACCTTATATAAAAATCAATGCAAGATGAATCAAATATTGAAATCTAAGACCTGAAACCATAAAAATTCTAGAAGATAACATCAGAAAAACTCTTCTAGACATTGGCTTAGGCAAAAAATTCATGATCAAGAACATTAAAGCAAACTCAATGAAAACAAAGATAAATAGATGGGACTTAATGAAACTAAAATGTTTCTGCATAGCAAAATAAATAATCAACAGAGTAAACAGACAACCCACAGAGTTGGAGAAAATCTTTGCAATCTATACATCTGACAAAAAACTAATATCCAGAATCTACAAAGAATTCAAATGAATCAGAAAAAAAAACCCCAAACAATCCCATCAAAAAGTGGGCTAAGGACATGAACAGAAAATTCTTCAAAGAAGTATATAAATGATCTTCTTTTGTGTATCCAAAAACATATGAAATAATGTTCAGCATCACTATTATCAGGGCAATACAAATCAAAACTACAATATGATACTACCTTACTCCTGCAAGAATTGCCATAATCAAAAAATAATAGATGTTGGCATGGATGTGGTGAAAAGGGAACACTTCTACAGTGTTGGTGGGAATGTAAACTACTACAGCCATTATGGAAAACAGGTTGGAGATTCTTTAAAGAACTAAAAGTAGATTTACCATTTGATCCAGGAATCCCACTCCTGGGTGTCTACCCAGAGGAAAAAAAGTCATTATATATAAAAGACACTTGCATATACATGTTTATAGCAGCACAATTTGCATTTGTCAAAATACAGAACCAGCCCAAATGCCCATCAACCAACAAGTGGGTAAAGAAAATGTGGTGTATATGTGTGTGAGTGTATCCATATATATATATATATATATTCCACATATATATATATTCCACATATATATATATATATATATGGAATACTACTACCATGGAATACTACTCAGCTATAAAAAGGAATGTAATAATGGCATTCACAGCAACCCAGATGGAATTGGAGCCCATTATTCTAAGTGAAGTAACTCAGCAATAGAAAACCAAACACTGTATGTTAGCTCCCATAAGTGGGAGCTAAGCTCTGAGGACGTAATGGCGTAAGAATAATACAATCAACTTCGGGGACTCAAGGGAAAAAGTGGTATGTGGGTGAGGGTTAAAAGACTAACATTGGGTACAGTGTACACTGCTCGGGTGATAGGTACACCAAAATCTCAGAAATCACCACTAAAAAACTTATTCATGTAACCAAACACCACCTGTTTTCCAAAACCTACTGAAATAAAAAAAAAAGATTGAAAAAAAAAAAAAAAACCTGTGCATCCAAGTATCCAAGTACACTTATCTTAAATACACTTCTCAAAATACCTATGTAAAGAGAATATTTATTTTCTCTATCATTATCATTTATTGTGGATATTAGGAAGCTGGAATTGGTGGCAATCCTGAAGCAGAAGAGTGACGCCTACCCAGGGAGAACTGAGAGATGGTAGAGTATCAGTAGAAGAAGAATTAATACTTGAGTCATCTGCAGAAGTAGAGTACTATGACCTTTATGACCAGCTGGGGGAAATCCACATTCCTTAGCATTTAAGCAGCTCCTACACACCAGGTTGATGCCACAAATTTGGGCAGGCACCCATGAAATGTGCCTTAATCCAAAGGGGAGGCAATCGTCTAGGCCCTGACATTCAATCTGAAAGATCCCTTCAATTACCAACCCTCTTGCTCATATATCTTTGAGTATATTTATGTACTTAAACTTAGGACAATACTTTGTCAAAAGAATTGCACTGCGAATTAAGACAGTTGAGAACCAGGGTATATGATCTCGATGCCTTTCTCTATTCTAGTTGAAGAGGATCCTTTGTGAGTTCGTAAGATTGATGTGACCTAAATATAATAAAATTGCAACAGGGTCAGGTATTTATAACTCAAGTCATAAGTGTTGGTCACAGTAACTATTAGTAGCTTTCTAATTGTAAAGATCCTATTTTCTCAGAGTCATGTTCTTTGATAAATTTTATCCTAGCATTTCACACCATTAATTATGTTTCCTTTAAGTATCCTCCAAAAGAATCTGCTCCCTGAGGTTTCTTTTATCCCAGGGCTCTCCTGATTCTTCCACAAAGTCATTTTATCCTTGGACTTATCATTCTAATACCTATTCTCTCAAGCCTTCATCATTTCATGTGTTTCCTATTATACATTACCTCATATAGTGTCTTGGAAATGAAAACCATGTGGGTTTTATTTTCTATTTAACACCATCAGGCCACAATATTGAGATGGAAAGCATTTATATATATACACACACACATGCAAGGAGATTAAATATCACTAGATCACTAGATCAATGGGACATGGATTAATCTTTGATTTAATAATATCTTGAAATAATATGTAAGCATATGATGAAATATTAACAATGGAAAAACCTATTTGACTCCCTGCATGATAAAAGTAGAATATTAGTATTAACAGAGCACTTTTTATATGATAAACATTTTATACACTATCTTGATATTTTACCTTCATACCCAAATATTCAGAATAGGCATATATATTCCTGCAGGTTCATACTCGTACCATATTTGAATGTCCCATTAACTGATAGAATTACCTTCATCCACTCTTCCCTTCAGTATGTGCTACAATCACTGAATTAGGTGTTTTCTTTAAATCAAGAATATCTTAGATTTTTGTTTTCAAAATCAGTTTACAGTCTATTCTATATGCCAGAGGGCACTGGATTTCAATGTCAGTATTTCTGTTCTTTTGATAGTTTGTTAGAATTTAGTTGCTCGTGGCTTTCTGTAGAACTCTGCTGATTTTTTTTTTTTATTTCATGACTAGAACATCCTGAGTGAATTTACAGCAATAAAATATCAACTGATGGCTTATGAATTGCCAGCTTATTGCTGCTAGCCAATAGGAAGTACTTTCATATGGAGAGTGTGTTTCTGTTTAAGAATTTGAAAGAATTCTGTATAACTCATTGTAAATTACTTCTAGTGAGCTACTGAAATATTTTTTACCCAAAGCATAAACAAGCTCCTTGATCCTAATATAAATACTTAGGAGCATATTGAAGTGTTTTAGGTCTAATTATTTTTTTAACATTCATATGCTAAGAGGCTTTTGTCTTATTGTTAAATAAACTAAATTGAGAGCCTTGATATAGGCTCACCAAAGTATAAACTCTCAGGTTTTTCCTACCTTCTAACAGCAAATACCCCCTTGGTATAAAAACAGGTGAAATATTACATCAGAAAATGAAAACTTACATTTTAGACCTCTACCTTAATTCTATTGATATTTGCCTTGTCTGACAAGTAAAACTTAATTATAATGCAATATTTCAGGACTCCTACATTTTTCTTTCACAATAAAAGTACTGAATTTCTGAGCTATCACTATTGCTTGGGTGACTGAGTGTTCTTTTGTTTGTGGACTTGGCAGTAGAAGGGCACTTTTGCAATGCAAAATGTTTAGTTTTCAACTTCTGAGTCTTCCTGATGACTGTAATGTCCATTATGTCTAATTAACAGTGTGCATGTTAGTTTCAGAGCTAGTCCTCCTGCCAACAAATGTCAAATATTATTTTGGCAAAAACTGTGAGTTGATTTGTTCAATCTCTGTAGTACCCTCCTTTTGAATGCCTGCCTGTTCCAGAGATGCTAAGAAACTGAAAACATTATCTTCCATTATCTCTTACAATTAGGATTCTGGAGAAATAGATTACTCCAATTAGATGTATTTTTACAAGATTTGGAAGTAAGTTAGAAGTATCTGCTGGCCTCTTGTGATACATTCTGTTTTCCAGCAGTTCCCTGATTAGATACTGGTATGTGGAAATTGCCTGGTACTCAGCCATGATTATAGCAACATAGGCTTGCAATTAAATTAAAAGTGCATTTTTCACAAGTAATCATATTCTTAATTTTTGTAACTTTACTTCATAAAGTAAAGTTAATGATTTCCCCATGAATGTGTAGGTAATACTATTCCGTGGATCATATTCTTTCTAAGTAGCAAGATACCAATTCATCAAAGCCATGGTTTTCAATTTTAACTGAGGTTATGGAGTCTGTGCCATACAGGACCGGGTATGAAGCTGGGCCAGAATGCAATAATCATCCTAGTCATATTTAGCCTTATTCCTCTGGGATGATTTTCGAACCCCAATGCCGTTAGAAGACATATCTCCTTAAGATTATAAGATGCATTAGTCAAGGTTCTCCAGAGGGACAGAACTAATCAGATATATGTATATATGAAAAGGCATTATTAGGGATAATTGGCTCACACGATCACAAAGTGAAGTCCCACAATAGGCCGTCTGCAAGCAGAGGAAGAAAGAAGCCAGTAGTGGCTCAGTCCAAGTCCAGAAGTCTCAATAGCAGGGAAACCAACAGTGCAGCCTTCAGTCTGTGGCCAAAGGCCCGAGATCCCCCTGCAAATCACCGGTGCAAGTCCAAGAGCGCAAAGACCAAAGAACCCGGAGTCTGATGTCCAGGGTCAGGAAGAATGGAAGGAAGCAACCAGCACCAGAGAAAGATGAAAGCCAGAAGACTCAGCAAGCCAACTTATCCTACCTTCTTCTGCCTGCTTTGTTCTAGCCATGCTGGCAGCCGATTGGATGGTGCTCACCCATATTGAGGGTGGGTCTTCCTTTCCCAGTCCACTCACTCAAATGTCAATCTCCTTTGGCAACACCCTCACAGACACACCCAGAAACCATGCTTTACCAGCTATGTAGGTATCTTTCAATTCAATCGAGTTGGCACCTATTATTAACCATCACGTAAGGTATCAGATTTGGGACAGTACATGCCAAGGAGTCATCTGAATCAATATGCAACATTCAAATATTTGGTTTGCTTCAATTTTTTTGAGAAAACTGAATAATAAAGATAAAAATTTGAAAAAAAGAGCTGCCTTACTATTATATGTTAGCTATAGATGTGAGGAAGGTTATATGTATTGGGATGGTGCCTAGGGCAAAGGTGGGAGAAGGAAACTGTGGTGTGCCACTAGTCTCTATATCCTTTAGACTCCCTGCAGATGTATGCTGATGTAATTTTCGGGTACTTTTAGCATCCCTCTAACTTTGCAGTGATAAAAATATCTTGTTCAAAACAAGCTCTTCTATTTCTTCTTTACTGCTACTAGCAAGTTGTATTAGGATTCTCCAGAGGGACAGAACTAATATGATACATGTCTATATGAAAGGGAGTTTATTAAGGAGAATTGACTCACACGATCACAAGGTAAAGTTGCATGATAGGCCATCTGCAAATTGAGGAGCAAGGAAGCCAGTAGTGGCTCAGTCCGAATCCCAAAACCTCAAAAGTAGGGAAGCCAGCAGTGCAGCCTTCAGTCTGTGGCCAAAGGCCCAAGAGCCCCTGGCAAACCACTGGTGTAAGTCCAAGAGTCTAAAAGCTAAAGAACTTGGAGTCTGATGTTTGACAGCAGGAATTATCCGGCACGGGAGAAAGAGGGCCAGAAGACTCAGCAAGTCAGCTTCTTCCACCTTCTTCTGCCTGCTTTATCTATCCATGATGGCAGCCAATTGGATGGTGGCCACCCACGCTGTGGGTGGGTCTTCCTGAGGATGGGTCTTCCTCTCCAAGTCCACTGACACAAATGTTAATATCTTCTGGCAACACCCAGATATATGCAGAAACAATACTTTGCGTCATTCAATCCAATCAAGTTGACAATATTAACCATCACACAAAAATAACCTCGTTATAGCTCTAACAGGATCAGGTTGACTTGGCAGATTATTTGTCTACTAAGAAAATGGGAATTTTGCTCTTTATGGAAATCTGATCCAGGAAGAGAAAGAGTACCATCAAGTATAGAAAGCTAACCTGGCATAATCATGCCTCTTATCAAGAGTGGATGGACATTCATGGAAAACATGATTATATTTTCTGTGCAAAAAAAACTTGCCAGTCATTTTAGATCACATTTGTAGATAAGGGCTAATCACATCTTTTCAACTGAAGTAACAGTTATATATACTATTCTTTATGTAAAGAACATTATGTAAGTGTTGTTTAAAAATGTTGTACCCTCCGGTTTATAACATATAATATACAGACTTCAACTTTTGTGAAAAAGTGTCTTAGTGACCAAAGAGAGAAAAGAATAATCACTGCAAGTAGGCACTAGCTTAGAGAAACCAGTTCTTAAAGGAAGGAGATTCTTCTTCGAGGCACCTATGCCGTTTATTGAGTTAAATCAAATTAGAATCAGGAGTTTGGTCTGTGATTGGCACTACATTTAATAATTGAATAACTCTGTGAGTGATCCCACCATTTGACTGACTAGATATGAAAGCAGTTACTTCAAATCCTGCTGGTTTTTCAGGTAAAATGCTTTTGATAAGCATTACCTGCCTATATTTAGCTAAGGCTGAATCTACAGTTAAAGCAGCATTTAGTGGGTGAGGACACATAAAGACGGATATTCCTATAAGACACTGGAGTTGGTAGGAAAGGATTCTGCTGGCAACAGCGCTAGTTATAATGTAACTCAACCTAGACCATACTTCCGAGCAATTCTACTGGCATGTATTGCTGAAGCATCTTCCCAAGTTCCTAAAGTATTTAAGTAGGACTGGTTGCCCAACAATCTTTAGTGGACTCTTTGGTTAGGGTTTTGAGATGAACTCAACATAATTCATTCTATTTTAAGCAGAAAGAGATTTTCTAGAGGATATTTTGTGGCTTATAGAATCCTTGGAGGAGTTGGAGGTGGGTGGGGTGGCTAGATACTGCCCAGAAGGCAGCCAAAGGAAACATTCATCCACAAGATTCTTCTGGTGGAAACCCTGTGGGATCTGGCTCATGCCACTTGGCACCTACAACAACAGGAACCAGATGCTAGAATCCCTGCCAGGGCTGTCTCAGAAGAACATGCCTACTCTTATGTGTTTATGCAATGTGCCTATCCTCTCCTGCAGCCTCAAGTTGTTTCCTTTTCTCCTAATTCTCTATCAGAGTTTTTCTGCCTGGAGGGCTCTAGCACTCCGGCTGCAAAGGAGTCTCCTGAACTTTTTAGTTTTTCAGACATTGCCATTTTGGAAGGCATGCTGGATGGTGGTTGGATGAATATTAAGCAACCCAATCCGTGGTATCTTTCAGAGAAATTTAATCTGTGTCAGCTTTTCTGCTTATGTAAAGTAGTCTAAGGAGGGAAAAATGTCATCAGAATGGTCCAAATATCTAAATATTATAAATATTTTCCAGTGGGTATTAGAACACAGCAACATAAACTGATAAATTATCAAATCCAAGAGAGACTTATTTGTGAATATGAAAGCTTAATAATTGTTTTTTCAGTTACAAGGTAAGGTTGAATAGTCAAGCTGTGTTGCAATGTAGGTACTTTTTAAATCAGGTTGTTAAAAATTTCAGGCTAGTAGATATAAAAATGGCTGAAAACATTCATAAGCCAGATCTTAAAACATG
Organism: Pongo abelii; assembly: GCF_028885655.2. Taxonomy (NCBI): domain Eukaryota; kingdom Metazoa; phylum Chordata; class Mammalia; order Primates; family Hominidae; genus Pongo; species Pongo abelii. The sequence continues at coordinate 95,163,412 of NC_071991.2, forward strand.
AGAAGTAGGGATTACTTTTAATTGCTTTCTTTAAAATTATAAATCTCAGAAGGGATTATTTAAATCCATTACATTAATATTTCTTCTTTTTTCCTATTGGCAGTGTACCATTCTCTTAATTTTACAATTTTAATCTTCCTTTTTGCCTTTTTACTTGTAAGTTTTGAAAGCTTTATTAAATAAAATAATTGTAAGATAAGTATCTATAAAATCCAAGTGGGACATTTCATAAACTATGAAGGAATGCTGAAAAAAAAAAGGAATGGAACTCCACCCTAGACAAGTACTTAATACTGTGCAGAAATACCCTTTGGTTTATGTAAAGAGAATTTCATGAAGATGAATAATGTGCTTTTTCTCACTTGGTAGTGATTATCTTTTCCCTTGCTGGATAATTCCAGTATGAATCTACTAAAAAAAAATTTATTATGTGTTTATAGCATGCAATACACTTTTCTAGATCCTGAGAAGATTTTTAGAAGAATTCATATACAGTTTTTATAAAATGTTAATAATTTCCATAGGTATTGGATCATAATGCATTCTGGAATATGTATTTATATTTAATATACAATAACAAAAATATAACAGGGAATATATAGCTTTAGTATTTAGATACAGCCTATTTTTCTTTTTATTTTTCAACTTTTTAAACTTTTATTTTAGATTCAGAATGTATGTGTGCAGGTTTGTTACATGGGTACATTGTGTGATGCTGAGGTCTGGAGTGCAATTGAACCCATTACCCAGATAGTTAGCACAGTATTCAACAGGTAGTTTTTCAACCCCTGCCCCCTCCCATTTTTAACAGATTATATTCTATTAATAATATATAAATACTTTTCTTAAACTTCCAAGGTTATTATTTTAAGAAAAGTTTCTCACAAAGTGCAATACCTTTTGTCAAAAATGCATAAATTAGTCCATGCAAAACAAGAATTTTAATCTCTGAAATTAATTCCAAGCCAAACCTAGTTTGTGATTATAACCTCCCATTTATAATCTAATTTGTCCTTTTCTTACACTTAAAAAAATATTATTTGTTACTATTAGATAATCAGATGATTTTTTTCTCCTTCCAAATGAATTTGGAAATGTCTAAGTCAAATTTTCAGTGTGATATAAATCACAGTTAAACCTTTCCTAGTGAAATGTGCCTAAAATTATCATAAAGATTCTACATAGAATCCATTTTTAATAATTATAATAAATGGTATTCTAGGTCAGACCCATGGGTTCAACATTTCTCAAATTTGTATTGAACAAAGTTGTGTTTTCAGAACAACTGATTTTCATGCTAAACTACTGATGCTCAAACTGAACACAGATTAGATTCACCCTGGAATCTTTCGGCATCCAGAAATTCTGATTGGATTGGTCTAGGAAGTAGTTTGGACATCAGTATTGTTTCCAGAGTTCCTTAGGTGAGTATACTGGGCAGCAAAAGTAGAGATATGCTATGCTGGACATTAATCTCAAGAGGTTATGATCACAAAACCTAAAACATCTTGTTTCTGTTAATAAACCATGTCCTTTACCTGTGACTGTGTCTATGCAGTTCTTGCAGCTTCAGATTTCCAGTAGGCATTTATTTTTGACATTTGTCACATCAAATTAACAAAATTACTCTTACAATTTACATTACTTAAGATCATTTTATTTAATATCAGCATTTTACATCAGGTGGCTGTTGTATTTGATATAAACATAGGATTTTAGGTTTTTATAAAATATTATGGTATGTATTATACCATATACTATGTATATGGTATATTGGAACCCAATAAATACAGCCAATAAATATACCTAGTACCTCTTACATTTAGGTATTGGCAATCTTATGCTGTACTTCTGAGACCACGTTGGAAATGAGGTTCTGGAAGGTGTTTAGTTTCAGGAAATAGATTTTACGTGATATTTGGAAGGTAGGTATGAGCAGATACTAAACTTTTGATGCAACTGCATTTCTACGAGTAAGTACAGATATGGAGATAAGCAGTTTTCTGAAGTAAGTAAGCAGCGGCTTCAGTATCCAGTCTCAGGTGTTGGCGTGGTTAAGAGGCAGCGCCTGAGACATCCATTTGGCCAGTGCAATTTATAAGTGAGATATAGTTGTATCAGTGGCAGCAGTAGCAAGTACAGCTTCCCTATTATGAAACATGCCTGAATGTGTGGGGTTCCTGATTCTGGTAATGAGGTTGTGATTCTGGATGTGGTAGCTTTCTGATAGTAGCAGTGGGACTGGCTCTGTTGGTAGTCTGATGGAGTTGTGTGTCTTTGGAAGTCATTCCTGGAAGGTATGTGATATATTTAAACCTGTTCTCAGATGTCCTACTCAGGGAAAAAGTGTTTTGGTTTCTTTAATCTGAAACTTCCTTTAGTTCTATTATATTTTTACTGAGGTACTGTAGCCAAATATCAACACAATAACCCTGTTTTTGTTATGCCAAATAACTTTATTAGATTATAATACTATGCCTCTCACCCCAGTGACATTGAGCCAGGAGAAGTGAGGCATAAAGGCAGAATTAAACCAAATTCATGTCTTCAGATAATAAGTTATAGTGATTCTATCGACCTTGCCTTGATCATAATCTGTCTTTAAGATGAATTGTCCAAACAACCTCATTTTTTGTTTGGGAGGTTTATCACCAATTGCCCATGCTGGAAAGACCGTCATAGCCACCTACCACTATAATCCAAAGCACTTTTGATATAATGTTTGGTTTTTAACTAGATTTTTAGACCAGAAATATGGTAAAATAGGTAAACAAAGATGATCCCAGGAGAAGCTGCTACAGATATGGTACAATGATGCTGGTGACAACATTCGGGAGAAGTTGGCTGACACTAACTGGCACAGTAATTGAGCTCCAGATAATAAGCTGAGGACTAAGCTGGCAGTTGGTGGCAGGAAGGCGTGATGATAGAGATGCTAGATGCAGCAAATAAAAATACAGAATTCCCACTTAAACTTGCCTTTCTGACAAAGAACAAATAATCTTTAGTATAAACAACACTTGGGTTGCAACATTTGGGACATACACTACAAAAATAAAATTGATTGCCTGGATTCAAGTTTAACTGGATGTATATAGTATGGCCATCCTACTTTGTAGTTGGTAACCATAAACAAGCCATACATAGGTTAGGTTTGAATGCAATTTCCCACCTCTAAAGAAAACAATGCAGGCTGTGGTTCTATAGAAAATTCAAGTACTCATGCAAGTTTCAAGACTGAGGCTAAATTTCTTGAAGCAAGTCTCAAAATGAGCTTGTATTCTCATGCAAGACAGTGAGAACCTAAGTGCTCAAACTCGGCTTTGCATTATGGAAGGAACAGTGGACCTCAGCATGATGTTATGTCACTGAGCTTCTGACTCCTAAATTACCCTTGGCTATAAGTAGTATTAATTTTAAAGTCTAGGACTGAAATAAAACTTAAGAAAATTAAAGTGTGTTCAGTGGCAAAGCTTAGACACTAGTAAAAGCGGGGAATGAGGCTGCTCATTGCATTTGAAAATGGCTAAATCTTAACTATTTACCTTGATTTTATCTTTTGCCCCTTATTGGGCTCTGGTTTCTCAGTACATCCTAGATACCTACTGTTCCCTTGAATGTCTCTTATTTGTTATTTTCACACTTTGACTTGCTAAGTCTCATCGTGAATTTTAACCTTTCCTATTTGCATCAACCACCTGGTGTGACATAGACGATGTAGCTGAGAAGTCAAAGCCATTATTTTATAAGTATAGAATTTGTCCTTCCCCCCAATTGAACTGTTTCTGTCGTCATCTACCCAAAAGCTCATTTACCAAGTTACTGTCTCCCTTAATCTCATATACAAGAGCTTTGAAAGATCCTGTGTAATATATCTTTCTGAACTACATTTAAGAACAGCATTGAGGTTTCATTTTTCACATTTTCTTATGCATCATTTATAAGACTTCTAAATAAAACTCTGACAAATAGTACTATTATGAACTGCAGGCCTCAGAGTGTTCACCTTGACACTGCTCTGTGCATACTATTGCTTTGATTTTGGCCATTGCCCTCCATTCCTTTCTGATTTGGTTTAAAACAGTTTTAATATGGAGATTTGTCAAATTCTTTGAAAGTCTAAGTTTTTCTCTTTTCACGTAATTATTTCTTTTTAAATAAAAACAAAATCTGTTATTTAAATTAGTCTGGATAAAAAAGATAAATTGATTTCCATGTAATATCCATGAAGGCAGGAATGTTTTGCCTATGTCATAGTAAGCTGAGAATATGTGCCTTTTGAATGAATAATTATATGTGGCAAATGAATGTGGCTTTAAAAAGTCTAAGTAGTTTTTAGATTATTAAATTAATCTCCAAAATATTTTCAATTGTATATCTTCAGCTTACTCCTCTCACCTCACTTCTAGATTTCTATATAAAACTACTTAGACATCTTCTTTTGGATTACAACAGAAATCGCAAATTAAATATGTCTAATACTGAGTTCTTAGTATTCCTTTCACATTTTGTCTTCTTCAGTTGCTCAAGGCCAAAACATAAGAAACATATTTTCCTTTCCTCCAAATCTCATGTATAATCAAGTCCTTTTACTCGTTCCTTTCCCAAAGAATTTATCATTACTGCCTGCATTGCGCTGTCTCTGCTCTGACCACAGCTTGGATAATACTCCGCACCCAGGTCTCCCGGTTCATTCTGTATTCATCATCCACAGAAATCTTTTAAAAAACTCAATAAGTTTATGACAACCCACTCCCTACTTCCCACAGACTTCAGTGACTTTCCATTGCACTTGAACTTCTTACCAAAACTGCGTGAACTGCCTCTGGTCTCTGCATTGTCAGCACATTCCGTTTCACCTCTATTTGCACACACTGTTTCAGCCACACTGACCTCCTTCTGGTCTTTAAACATGTGGATCCTTTTACTACTTTCCAGTCTTCAAGCTTATTGTCCCTTAAGCATGGGATGCTCTTCTCTCATATCTGTGCATGACTTGCTGATTCTTTATCTTTCAGATTGTAACACAAATGTACTTTTTAAAATATAGCCTCTGGTTAAAATGTATCTCATTGCCCTGTTTATTTCCTTCATTGCCTATGTTACAGCTTGTAATTATCATTTATCTCCTTGGTTGGTGATTTTCTCTATTTCCAAAGAGAACATATGTTCTACATGGACAGGAACTCATATCTGTTTCATTTACCGTAGTGTGCTCAGCCTCTAGAATCCTGCCTGGAACAAAATTAAAAATTAAAAAATACTTATTCAGAAAGTAAGTGAATCCATTTCTAAAAATTAAACTACTCCAATGCCTCAGGCTTCAAACTGTTTATACATTTTCTTGAAAATACATACTGTCACACAAAATGTTGCAACATTAATAGATTCATAATCAATAGATTACCAATCATTTAATTGAAAATGTATTACATAAAACTGTTTTTTATTGTGACTGTTGTGAAAAAAAATTAAAATAAAAATAATTCTAGGTAAATTCATTTTGATATTTGAGACATTAAATTTGGTATTGTATCTTTTAAAGTTATGCTTTTCTAAAAGTGCAACACTAAGTGATGTGTCTTTTCCATTCTTGAAATGGAACGATTTAAATTTGCTGTAATATTTTAAATTACCTAATACCTGCAGTGTATTAGACAAGGTCAACTCAAATTTTGTGTACTTTCCTTTGCTATTGCCTATGGAATTTTGTAAACACCAGAGTCTAGTCTTATGTGTTCCTATGTCAGTTTGGTGAGGCTCAATGCATCATGTATAACTATTTTCTTTTTTTCTTTTTCCTTTTTTTTGAGATGGAATCTTGCTCTGTCACCCAGGCTGGAATGCAGTGGTGCAATCTTGGCTCACTGCAACCTCTGCTTCCAGGGTTCAAGCAATTCTCCTGTCTCAGCCTCCCCAGTAGCTGGGACTAGAGGCACATGCCACCATGCCTGGCTAATTTTTGTATTTTTAAGAGAGACAGGGTTTCACCATATCTGTCAGGCTGGTCTCCAACTCCCGATCTCAGGTGATTCACCCGCCTTGGCCTCCCAAAGGGTTGGGATTACAGGCGTGAGCCATCTCGCCCAGCCATGTAAACTATTTTTAGTATTTTTTCTTCAGTTTTAAATAAAACAATTGATCTTTAATAATACAAATGTTTCAGTATCTTAAACTCATTTCATAATTTTAACAAAATGTGGAACAAGTGTCCCCAGAGCCACAATCTTATCATCCTTTAAAATACAGTATTCTTCGTGTAAACTGAAGGTAAAGACAGTTATTATTAAACTATTCACTCTGAAGAATTATGTTGTATTAGCCATATTTAAACATCTATAACTATCGATTTTTGCACAAAAAAAATACTTCTATGGAATGAGTTACACCAGTTAGATAATTTTAAAGGTTTTTATATTAAACTTCGGAAGTAACAAGTGTGTATGTGATGACATAATACACATAAATATATTTTTCATCATACATTGGGTATACCACTAACTTAAAAGACAAGTAGGAATTTTTGACATCTGTTTCCTTTTAATAGCAGGCAAAATCATAAACATATTTATGATAACACAAGAAAAAATAAATCACTTGTGACTAAAATTTGACCCTACCCAAACTCTCAAAATAATTTTTATAATTGCCGGTACTGACTCAACATCAAAATGAGAGCTATAAATGCAAAACACAATATATTTTGCTAGGATAATATAGATAATATTACTGGTGAAAACTGTGTTATTCAAGTTACAAGCTAAGAGTTCATAATTTTTGACAAAGAAAATAATGTATAGGCATCATTCTACAGTCAATTAACTGCTTTTCAATCTCTTAAAAACCTCAACAGAACACACCTGCATTGATAGCAGTCACTCATCAAGAGAATAGTTGTTCATGGGGTGGAATAGAGAGACAAGGTGCCTTACTTAGAATTGTAGCCAGTTCTCCAGGGCGAAGAGTAAAATGAGAAAAACTAACCGAGTAATTCTAAACTCTCCACCTATGAACCCTCAAGTTCCTTCCTTCTATTGGATATGACTGCATAAATAGGGAAGGTCACTATTATGTCAAAATTGAGGCTATGATATGCCTGAGAAGTGGATTCAAATATAATAATTTATATAAATGGTTGGATCCTCCTGAAAATAAACTCAAGTTTCAGGCAAATATAAAAATGCTTAGTGTGTACGTAGGGATGGGAGGCACTGAAAAGCAAAATTTAAGATAGGGCCATTGTGGGATGAGAAAAATGGGATAACAATACAAATCTCTTTGGAAAATCTCCATGGGAAAAAAAAGGAATCCTGTCTGATTTGCTGCTGCACATGGCAACTGTCTGAGATACAGAATAGAAAATATTTTCAGTTTCAGTATGGATACATACTTGTCACTGTTTGAAAGAAAAAATATTTATGTTAAAAATAAAATATTAAAATGCAAAAATAATGTATATTTTTTAAAAATAATGGGCCCAAGCAATTCTTTTGTAGAATATTCACAAAAAAACATGAAGTGAAAGGGTGGTATACTATTGATGTGAGGCAATGCTGGTAACCTCAAACAACGGAATAAATCACAGTGCTATGAACCATGACCCCAAGAAATGGATTGGCAACAACAAGGTGGCTGCTGGCTTCTATGGAGCCCTGAAAGGGTGGCATGCTGCAGGGGACTGTAGAGGGACATAAGGTTAAAAGCCTGGAGAAAAGTGACAGGGAATGTCCAGCAGTCATCCAGATTGATGTAAAAGAATATATGAAGTAATGACAAAGTGCATCCTGAGAGAAAATAAGGAGATCTGTCACAGAATATTAAATTAGAGGATTCGGGGTCGACCTGATCAGGTAACATTATCTTTATTCCCAAGCAGGGGCTTCATGGGGGAATGTTCAGTTCATATTTGACTTTTTGGATAGTACTGAATGAGGTGTTCAGTCTGCGGTTTATTCTAGATGATGAGACAATTGGGTTCACTTGCTTGAGTAGTTATCTTTGTGAAATAGAATGTAAAGAGTTTTATACTAAAAAAAAAAAACTTTTAGAAAATCTTATCTTTAATCCATAACTTTCTTTTGATAAATTCCTGCCTTAATATTTGGTCACCTTAATATTTGGTCTCCAATCCAAGTGAAATTTTCAACTCATTATTTCTTAACTACTCTAACATGATAAGTTACCATTCTTTAATTACAACTTCAAAATCCAAAAAGCTCTGAAGACCTATTTCTAAAAACATTATACTGGTAGGAAAAAGTGAAGTGACCTAGCTTGTTTGTTAGATAAAAGAGGAAAATTAAGAAAGAGAGAGGGAGAGAAAGAAGGCAGGAGAGGAAGAGGAGAAGGAAGAGAAGGAGGAAGAGAAAAGAAAGGAAGGAAGAGAAAAAGTGAAAAGGAGAAAGGACAGAAAGAAGCAAGGAAGGGAGAGTGGATCTGGTTTAGACTGACACAAAGGTATTTACAATGTTTTACTTGCATAGCTTGGTGTAAATATTTATTTCACTATTTTAATGTTATGGATAAAAGTGATGCTTACACTCTTGTATGGAGGTGTTACATAACATATAGCAGATATAAATTTCCAAAATCTAAATAAATAAATAAATAAATTGCATTCTGAAACATATCTGGCCTCAAGTGTGTTAAGCAAGGGTCTTTAAACCTGTAGTGGAAGTAGATTACAGAAAATCAGAATTAAGTAAATAAGGAACTGGGTAATAGCAGTTAACAAATGAATTAATAACCAGAATACTCTTACCTGCTTTCCTCTCTTTTCTACCTAAATATTTACTTAGTAATATATCAGTGCTAGCTACTCTAGTTACAACTATAGTCAAGATAGTCATATTTTATATCTTAGTGGGTCTTCCAATCTATTAATAAGACAAACTCAGCAGAGTGTAAGTATTATATTGGAAGATACATAGAATATTATAGGGGCATATAAGAGACATACGAGGAGACATAAATATGAGACATACACGGGAGTCTGGGGAGTTCAAATGCTTTCTATAATAGAATGAGTAAAATTTTTAGTTACTAGGAATGATCAGAGGGAAAAAAAGGAGAAATGGGTCAATAACAACAGTAGTTAGTATGTACATACCACCTACTTAGGAAGCAGGCACTATTCACAGAAACTCTATGAGATAGTGCTGTTAACATCCCTATTTTATAGAGACTTTATGGCATAAAAAATAAACAAGATAGAATTCATATAGTAGTACACATGCAAATCTGTCCTGGCATAGCTCATTCATATTGTGTTATTTGCAAAGTAAGAAATGCTTTCTCCCACATTAAATTTGATCCACCTAAACTGGATTACAGGCTGAATGTCTGAAATGCTAAAGAAAGATTGTCACCATGATTTCTTTCATGTGATATTATCTTATCTGTTTACACAATCATATAATCAATTGCCAGTGACCCAGAACCATCTGTCTTCAATTGTAATCCTGTATAGAACGATTAAAGCTGATTTAATGATATGAAAGTTATAGCAAGTCTATCACAAATGTGAAAGCAAAATAAATTATTTGCTTGTTTCTAGGTATGGTCATTAGTGAAACACACCGTTTGTTATATTTCTTAGAAATTAATTTTGAGTGTATAAAAATACATTTATTCACTTATTAATTTTTGATAAATATAAGTAGAATAAATACTTGAAATTCATTTTTGTCTTTACAGGCTATTTATTTAAAATGCAAATTCTATAGAGAATAAACATACTTAAAATTCTTTTGGGATTTTTAGAAAATATAAGAAGGCTTTGTAAGAAACATTAACAAATATTTTTGATAAACATTCTAAGCCCAAATTTAAAATCAAGTGGTTCAAATAACATTTAAATGGATAATAATATTCATAATTGCTTTCCTTTAAAGGAAGTACATTTAGACTTACATTTGAAATATAATACCTCTAATGAGTATCATAATAATGTCGTGTTTTGAGTATCATAATAGTGTTGTGTTTTGGTTTTATTCTATGTAAAACTCATAAGAACAATGCTTCTTATGGTTATAATAGATGACTGTACTGAGAATCAAATTAAATGCACAGTATATTCAAACTCAGTATTTGATAGCTGTATTATAGACCTAAGATACAGATTAGTTTATTGGATTTAATGAAACCAAAAAAAAGTATTTAAAAAAGTTATTTGCGTATGCTTCCATGAACACTATTTTGTAATTAATTATTCAATTGCTAACAATTCTACTAACTTTCTAAGTTATTTTAGGTTTCCATAGGAGAGAATGTTTATATGTGAAAAATGAAATAGAATCCTTGTTTGGAATAAAAGGCTTTTTTTTTAAGTATTTATTATGAAAAAACTTGGCTGCTTTCTCCTTCAATCTCATTGTATTATATCATAGTTAGGTGTGGTTCTGAGAAATCATTTACTCTAGCCAAGTTTTTTAAAAGTTTTACAACGATATCCCAAGTGGACCATTATCCTTGAGATGAGAGAAATGCCAGATGGTTATAATGTATGTTGTCAGTATTCTTTTAGCGAAGCGAGGGAATGCTGACAAAATTTAACCTGGCATTTAAAAAAAAAATTAGAAATGTGTTTCAGAAAATGTATTTCTCATGATCTAGAATGCTGACAAAATTTAACCTGGCATTTAAAAAAATAAGAAATGTGTTTCAGTAAGTGTATTTCTCATGATCTAGAGCAAAATTATAAGGATGAACATTCTATGAAGGTAATGATTAAGCTTCAGTTTTCCTAGTGGTTTGTCAACGACCTGTAAGACACATTTAGAGGACACTTCTAAGAACTATATTTTTTTCTCTACTTTAATTTTTTTAATGTTTAAATAAAATTATTAGAAATGCATGAAAAAATTCGAGGCATAATGAGTCAATTCCATTTTGAACTGAATTCTATCTGCAGATAGAATTGATTGGTGCTTCTCTGGTACTACACCTTGATACCTTAGATATTTCTTTCCTTTTCTTTTTTTTTTTCTCCACATGCATAAGCCTAAACAGCAATTCAGTATTCTACTTGCAAATCTTCATTTTAAACTGCATGCTCTTTAAGCAGTGATAATGTATATTTTTATTTCTACCATTATGCCTAGCATAAAGAAAATATTTTAAAAATGTTTATGGAGTTGACCTAAATTTAAATATTGGTTTAATAATAAACACTTAGTTGTGATGATAGCAAAATAAAATTTTCCTTCTATTTCTTGCAGTTGTGTTCTTTTTCCACACAGAGATTTACATCTATAGTCTGAATGAGTGAGTGTCTCCAGGCAGGTTTTTTGGAGTCCTGAAAAGTCAAAAAAAGATCCAGAATAGAACAAAGAAAATAGTGTGATATGAAATAGGTGTAATGACCAGGAACAGAAAAACAATGGCAGTCCTAGAGCCTTGAGAATAGATTCAGTCACCTATGTATGGTGCAGAGTATGTGAGAACAGAAGACAGATAAGAAATCCTGGAAAATCGAGGCAGAACTAACTTGTAGCTTCCGCTCCGATGAACAGAGCAGCATGTGACGACTCACATTGTGAATTTTTCTCCAAGAACTACCACAGGAACATACTAGGAAAGCCAAGAGAATCCACAACGTTTTGAAGGAGCTGCATCGCTACTGCAGGTTCCCTGAGATGCTGAAAAAGTGTGAGTCTGCTTGCTTTCTCAATGGGGAGGCTCATGGTCTGGGACAAGTTCTCAGCCCTGGTCACTGGATGACAAGGTACTGTTGTTGGGGCACCATGGGAGTGGGAATGGCCTTTAGGACTGTGGATTGTGTGGGAGTGGGGTTAAGTCTGTGACTGCTGCCTTTCCCCCACTTCTCTGGTGACCTGTATGACTCAGCAGAGGCAGCCACAATATTCCTGGGAATATAACTCCTTTGAATTTGGGAACCACACCCACGGCAGCAGCAGCAAGCCCTGCCCAAGAAAAGGCTGAGCTCAGACACACCTATCCCTGCCTTCACCTGGGGTCTTTCTCAACTCACCTGGTAGCTGAAGACAAAGGTCATAATCTCTTGAGTGCCCTATGGCCCTGCCCATCACCTGACAAACCTGAATACTTAAGTAGGTGTCCCTAGGGCAACTGTGAATCCTGCATATACGACCACAGCTGATGAGCTCTTGAAAGTGCCACTTCCTGGCTAGAGGCCAACCAACACAAAACCAGCACACTAAACAAGAATACAACCAAGGACTCTCAAAGAGTCCACTTCACTCCCCTGCTGACTCCACTGGAGCAGGTGCTGGTATCCACAGTTGCAAGACCTGAAGATGGATCATATCAAAAGACTCATTGCAGACACTCCCCAGTTTCAGCCTGGAGTCCTCTACTCTGCTGGGTGGTTAGACCTAGAAAAGGAAAAGCAATAACTACAGTTTGTCTCTCGGGAAGCCCCATTCCTAGGAGAAGGGGGAGAGCACCACATCAAGGGAGCACACTGTGGGACAAAATGATGTGAACAGCAGCCCTTGTATCCCAGATCTTCTCTCTGACATCGTCTACTCAAATGAGAAGGAAACAGGAAAACGATTCTGGTAATATGACAAAACAAGGTTCTTTAGCAGCCCCAAAAGATCATACCAGCTCACCAGCAATGGATCCAAACCAAGAAAAAATATCTGAACAGTCAGAAAAAGAATTCAGAAGGTTGATTATTAAGCTAATCAAAGAGGCACAAGAGAAAGGTGAAGTCCAACTTAAATAAGTCAAAAACATGATATAGGATATGAAAGGAAAATTCTTCAGTGAAATAGATAGCATAAATAAAAACAATCACAATTTCTGGAAATCAAGGACACACTTAGAGAAATGCAAAATGCACTGAAAAGTCTCAGCAATAGAATCGAACAAGCAGAAGAAAGAACCTCAGAACTCAAAGACAAGGCTTTTAAATTAACTCAATCCGTCAAAGACAAAGAAAAAATAATTTAAAAAGAAAACCTCCAGGAAATTGGGACTATGTTAAACGTCCAAATTTAAGAATAATTGGTGTTCCCAAAAAAGAAGAGAAATCCAAAAGTTTGGAAATCATATTTGAGGGAATAATCAAGGAAAGCTTCCCTGATCTTGCTAGTGATCTAGACGTCCAAATACAAGAAGCTCGAAGAACAGCTGGGAAATTCATCCCAAAAAGATCATTGCCTAGCCACATAGTCATCAGGTTACCTAAAGTCAAGACGAAGGAAAGGATCCTAACAGCTGTGAGGCAAATGCATCAGGTAACCTATAAAGAAAAACCTATCAGATTAACAACAGATTTCTCAGCAGAAACTCTGCAAGCTAGAAGGGATTGGGGTCCTATCTTTAGCCTCTTTAAACAAAACAATTATCAGCGAAGAAATTTTCTATCCAGCAAAACTAAGCTTCATAAATGAAGGAAAGATACAGTCTTTTTCAGACAAACAAATGCTGAAAGAATTTGTTACTACCAAGCCAGCACTATAAGCACTGCTAAAAGAAGCTCTATATCTTGAAACAAATTTTTGAAATATACCAAAATAGAGCCTCCTTAAAACATAGATCTCATAGGACCTGTAGAACAATAACATGATGAAAAAAAAAAAAAAACAAGGGAGTCAGGCAACAAATACCACTATGTATAGAATAATACCTCACATCTCAATACTAACATTGAATGTATATGGCCTAAATGCTCCCTTAAAAGATACAGAATGGCAGAATGGATAAGAATTCACAAGACAAGTTTCTGCTATCTTCAGGAGACTCACCTAACACACAAAGACTTGAATAAACTTAAGGTAAAGGGGTGGAAAAAGATATTCCATGCAAATGAATGCCAAAAGCATGCAGGAGTAGCTATTCTTATATCAGACAAAACAAACTTTAAAGCTAAAGCAGTTAACAAAGACAAAAAGAGACATTATATCATGATAAAAGGACCAGTCCAACAGGAAAATATCACAATCCTAAATATATATGCACTTAACACTGGAGCTCCCAAATTTATAAAACATTACTACCAGACCTAAGAAATGAAATAGATGACAATGCAATAACAGTGAGGCCTTCAATACTCTACTGACAGTACTAGACATGTCATCAAGACAGAAAGTCAACAAAGAAACAATGGACTTAAACTATACCCTAGAACAAATGTACTTAACAGGTATTTGCAGAATATTCTACCCAACAACTGCAGAATGTACATACTATTCATCAGCACATGCAATATTCTTGAAGATAGACCATATGATAGGTCTATCTTATAATAGGTTCTGTGTCTTTTCCTTATTTTTTTTGTTTTTGAGACAGTCTCACCATGTCATCCAGGCTGGAGTACAGTTGCACAGTCTCAGCTCACTGCAACCTTTGTCTCCCGGGTTCAAGAGATTCTCCTGCCTCAGTCTCTCAAGTAGCTGAGATACAAGCATGTGCCACCATGCCTAGCTAATTATTATTATTTTTTTTGTATTTTTAGTAGGGGTGGGGTTTCACCATGTTGGCAGGTTGGTCTCGAACTCCTGACCTCAAATGATCCGTCTGCCTCAGGCTCCCCAAGTGCCAGGATTAGAGGCATGAGCCACAGTGCCCAGCCTTTTCTCCCTATTTTGGATCCCACATTATTAAGGTGATCCTAAAAACCAGTTTGCCTACAAAAAACATTTCCAGTTTACTCTTGTTGTCCAGAAGTATTTATCTGTCACTTCCATTCTCAAAATTGTTCAAGTTTACATAAAAATAATTTGGTAGCACAACAATAAATACCCATTTCACTGTTACGTATTTATGCTTCCTAATTTTAAATATGCACATCTGTAAAATAAGAGAAGAAATAACAATTTATTTCTTGGAATGAAACAAACTGCATATAGCAAATGAGAAAAAAAAAGTTCGGAAAAGAAATGAGTATTAAATGGACTGAGCTAAGCACAGTAATTATGAATATTATTATTCTTTAATTTAGAGTACCTTACTTTTGTAAAATAATTCAGAAGTGTAGAAGTGCTATGAGGAAAGCCTCTAATGGTGACGAATCTCAAATCTTGATAATTTATCTATTTTCAATGGCTAAATAGATATCTATAATAGTATGCAAACACTTAATTTTTAACTAAAATTACCTGTATTTAAGTTACAGATTATAATACACTAGTAGTACAGAATAATGGTCTTGCATAAAGAAAATAAAATTCAGACTCAGAATGATCTTTATGTTATATTTAAACTGGTAAACATCCATTTAACACTTCTGAATCTTACCTTCTTTTCCCCATTATGTAAGTTTCGACATAAAAGTTTTGGAATAAAGAATACAATTTCTGTAAACTTAACAATGAGCAAAAGCAAATGATCAAATTATGTAATAATACTTTTTATGAAAGGTGTAGAGGATACAGTGTACGACAGTTACTTTTACTCTTTAGTTTCCATGTTGCTAAGAAAATATTTTGATACTTGTAAAAATGAATAACGCTATAGATCAGAGCATTATACAAAGCCAGAACTAGCTGATTCATCAGGAAAATCTGTTAACCACAGGACGGATATTTGTTTTTAAATAAACTGTTTTCTATGGATCTAAGCCATAACTTGAAGCAGAATTGTGGCTCAGAAGGTAACTCTCTTTTCGTATAGCCCAGTGTCCTGGATTCAGTAGAACTATTTTACCTTCTTAGTGGTTTTCTGAATGTTTTTCAGTCAAATTTTCTTCTAACTTAAGTAAGCCACAAATGTATGGAACTGTACTTTTTAAAAAATGTAATTTTGTCTTGACATAGACTTGAATATCTTCATCATTTATTTATTACCCTTTGCTCACTGAAGTTTCTCAGTATAAGATTTCTGTCATAAATCTAACTTGTCATTTTACATTAAATCTAATTAATGGTTATCATATTAAGTGTGAATTTCATTCACTCTATAAATGAAAAAGACTTTCACTATTTTTCAAACCGAGAAATCTCACAAAAGCTAACAAACTATGTAATAGTTTATTAAAATTAATTTAATTTTATTGCACAGCATGCCTATTGTCTTCTTGTGACTGTACAGGACTCATATGAAGATAAACAGATACGGCCCTGTCCTCAAGTTGCTTACAATAGAATATCTTGATATCATTCTGCCCTTACCTTTAATAGTAAGCATTCTAACAAGAAAATTTCACTATGATAGTAAAATTATTTCTCAAGAGAGTAGTTATTATTTATTCCTTAACATTTAATTATATACTATCACTGTACCAGCTGCATATGTCCATTGTCTTAGCAAACAATCATAGCAGTGTTATCAGTTCTATTAGCAAAGAAAAAACTGAGTCCACAAGAAGTTGAAAATCTGGCCTAAGATCCTACAACGACTTGTGGCAGATTCAAGATAAGGTTAAGATCTCTCTAGCTTGAAGGAGTAAAATCTTTTCACCGTGGTATACATCCCTCTTTCTGAGAAATAAAATTGAAGATTGGTTATTGAATATGAAAATTTTGACTTATTTGATAAGCTTAAGAATCAACCCCAGATCAAGCCTTATCCACTATAATTAGCTTGATTTCTAATGTAGTTTGTTTCTACATGACATACAAATCATGATCTTTTAGAAGTGTATGTGTGTTGAGCAAACTGCCGCAAGGACAGAAAACCAAACACCGCATGTTCTCACTCATAGGTGGGAATTGAACAATGAGAACACTTGGACACAGGAAGGGGAACATCACATATCTGTCGTCGGGTGGGGAAATGGGGGAGGGATAGCACTAGGAGAAATACCTAATGTAAATGACAAGTTAATGGGTGCAGCAAACCAACATGGCACATGTACACATATGTAACAAACCCGCACGTTGTGCACATGTACCCTAGAACTTAAAGTATAATTTTAAAAAAAGCAAAAAAAAATTTAAAGAAAAAAAGAAGTGTATTGTGTGTACAGTGTTTGTGGTAAACACGAACACATGAAACAATGTGACTTTTTCTTCCATGATACCTTATGGATTTATGAGCCAATCAGGCATCCTGTAGACAAAGTCGTGCCTTTTCTTCTGCATAACTGCTAGAATGGCCATGACAACTACAATATAAATAGAGGTTAATATTTGTGCCAATTTTAATCAATTTTTACTCTCTTCAGGGTGTGACATTAATTACAGGAGATTAGGAAGGGGAACATGAAGTTCATAAAAAGTCAAAACTTAATATGCCAATAATACATGCAATGAAAATAAGCAATTCTTAAAACATGTACCCCTTTAGGTGGAGTCTTGATGAAAATGCATTCCTAAGGGACTATTAGGCAGAACGTGATCCCAAAAGTCTCTTCTTTTAATTAATTCACTCTTTATGGTTTCAATTTGTTATCATAAAATATTCGTCCAAAGAAAAAGAAACATGACTTTGCTGTGCTAGGATAAGACTGAGATCAGTGTAGAGTGTATGAGTCAGGCTGTATATTGAGTAAGATTAATTTTGTTTTCTTGGCACTTTATAGCCAAATGGAATACTCCCTCCACGCGAGCTTTTGGCCTATCTCCTCAATCTATAATTGTAACAATTAAGAGAAAAATTCAGAGTCCTCAGATATACTTCTGAACATTTTGTAAATATGCAACCCTTTAACCGAATAAGCTGAATATCTTTACCACAAGTTTTCTGTCATTGTTTGTTAGAACATACACAAACACATACACATTTCACATGTACACAAAAAAGAAAAATAATAGCTCATTAATAGCTCTTTCCAGAGTTCTTTAACCACCAAATAAGTTTGAATAGTATTAAGAATTGAAATTTAATTATTTTAATTCAACACAGTAATTTATTAAAGACTGGTAAAATTTTAAACAACTATAACTAAACATTAAATTTACACACCCTAGATAATTGTGGATTAATCCCCATTTAAAGAACTAAGATGAATTTTGAAAGTGGACATCAGTGAAAAGCTGTCAATGGGGCTTGATGCTTTGCAAGGAAGATTGTCAACTATAGAACTTTTCATGTAATGTAAGAATAACATATTCCAAATTGCATACATAAAGAGCACATACACAAATTTGGCAGCCATTTAAAGAATGTATTCATATTTCTATTCTAGGAATTAGGCTACATGACTATAAATATAAAATTGGCATCTATGTAAATTATTTCCAAATAATTATTTCCAAATTATTCCAAGCAGTCTGGAAGAAAATATCACAGCTGTTCCTGCATGATATTTTTGTGTACATGTTACTGTGAATGTATATGTGTGCCTGAGAGTGTGCATGAGTGTGAGAAGAGAATTTTGATACTCTTTACAAATTACCTAGAAATCATGCAAATGCTCAAGACCAGGAGTTGAAACCAGGTTCCAGATTCCAGCCTTGTGGTTTTGTGTATTCTGGCAGCTACTTTATATCTCTGAAACTCTGTTCTCCAATTTGTAAAATATATGAGAAGGAATAAATTGTTCCCAAGATTCTCTTTTGCCTTTGAAAATCCCAACTCTGTTCGTTTTATACTCTAACTCTTTTTTTTTTTTTCTAGTTATTTTCAAAGGCAGTACTGAATAGAAAAGAAAAATGCAACAAGGATTTCCAGTGGGGGTTAAAAGACAAAAAGAGCAAAAATAAATAAATAAATAAAACTAAGAATTATCTAAATCTTACAGGATGATTAAAAGTCGTTTCAAGCACATGTTCCAATAATGTTACATTATCACTTAAAAATGCCGACACTGTTCTAAAATAAAATTATTTAAAAGCTCCCTTCGTGACTACTAGAGATCTATTTTGATTGAGTGAGAATCAATCATGAAGAGTTGGGAGAAGAAGTTTTGGTCATTATTAATAGTAAATGTACTAAAAGATTAATTTAGAATTCAGAGTACAGATAATTTCATAGAACAATGTGAATTAAAATCAATGTGCTTATCAGAAAAAAAGTGTATGATTTTCACTCATTTGGTGGTATAATATTCTTCTATTTAACACATTCTACGCAGTTTTCCACATGGCTGATTGATACTGCTCTGCTAACTGGATCTATGAAATGGAATGGAAGGAGTATTGAACTGTGAATCAAGAAAGACTGAACTGTAGAATCAGCTCGGCTCATCTAAATATTAATATTTGATAAGAGTTATACACTGTTGCTTCCAATTTTTGCACGTGCATAACAAATTAATTGAAGAAGTTAATCTCTTAACTCTATAAGTTAAATTCTGTAATTAAACTGCTAGGAAGAACATGATATTTGGATTTGCAAATACTGTACACCTATGATATATGTATATTCACTCATATATGACATAAATATCACACAAGTTAAGTACTCTACTCAGTACTTAATGATTTGTATTTCTTAAAAAGTACTTAACTTTTTTTCAAATTATAAACCTGTTTCACATTTGAGGAAGACTTTAAATTCTATAATATTTAGAAGAAATAATTAAAACAACTTAGAAATACCCTTGTGTGTAGTTTTCATTTAAAAACTGTCTTTTTAATAAACAAAGAATCCACTTTAGAATTATTTATTGCAAGAATTAATGATCATACTATTACAAAGATTCCCAATTGTACCTAGACTATTGTCAAAAATCCAAGGAGTTATTGGACACCACACATCTGTTCATTGCTAAAAAATCTTATTCATTTAATTTACAGTTTAATTATAAAATTTGTTCTAAAAACCTTGGTAAAATCTATGCTATTATTTTATTTAATATTTTAAATAAAATATTAAAATAAAAAGAAATTATTCTGAAGTTCTTGATTTTTTCTAAAAGAAAGTGAACATGATGTGCATGATGTTTTCAAACTTTAATAGTATGCATTATGGAAACATATTTCAATGTGTGGATCATTCACCCAGAAGTATTTTTAATAAGATTTCATTTTACAACCATTTTAGATTTGCTATATCAATATGAAGATACTGCAGAGAGTCTCCACACACCCCACACTCAATTTCCCCTATTATTAATATCTTATATTGGTTTGGTACATTTGGCACAATTAATGAACTAATATTGAGTCATTATTAACTAAAGCCTCTACTTTAGATTTCCTCAGTTTTTTTCCTACAGTTTCTTTTGGGGTTCCATAATCCTATCCAGTATGCTTCATTAGGTTTACAAGTCATGTCTTTTTAGGTTGTGATATATTCTTGGACTCTCCTTGTTTTTAATGACCTTAAGAGTTTAGAGGATTACTGGTCAGGTACTTCGTGGAGTGTCCTTTAACTTGGATCTATCTGATGGTTACTCCTGATTACATAGAAATAATTTGTTTTGGAGGGAAAGGTCACAGAGGCAAAGTACCATTCTCATAACATCATAACAAAGATACATACTTTGAGGATGACTTACCACTTATCAGTTTTGAACCTTGATGACATAGCTTGATGTAGTGTTCATGCAGTTTCTCTACTTAAACTTGCTCTTTTGTTTTCTCATTTTCTATACTGTATGGTAGGTAGAAAGCCACCATGTGTAGCCCATATTTAAGGAGAGGGGAATTATGTTCCCCCTCCTTAAGAGTAGAGCAGCTAGATAAGTTATTTGGAATTCTTTTGCATGAGAGATTTATCTGCTCTCCTCCATTTATTTAATTAATTAATTTATTTACTTTCATTAGTATGGATTTGTGGATACTTATTTTATACTTTGGATTATAACCCAATACTACCTTATTTATCTTCCTTTCATTTTCTATCTTTGGCTATTGGGAGCTCTTTTCGTTGGCTATCATAGCTCTTTAATACACCCTATCATTATGGGTTTTTTAATACTATTTTTGTGAGCACTTTCTTAGTTCCTGGGACTATAAGATGCCCCAGACTTTGTCTCATATATTTCCTATACCAGTCCTAGATTCAGTCACTTCTCAGAAAAGCCCTAGTTTCTTTTATTGCAGAATGATATTAGAAACCAAGACCTAGGACTTTGAGGAATTGCCACACTGTTTTCCACAATGGTTCAACTAACGTACATTCCCAATTGTGTATGTGTTCCCTTTTCTCTGCAACCTTGCCAGCATCTGTTATTTTTTGACTTTGAATAATTGCTATTCTGACTGGTGTGAGATGGTATCCCATTGAGGTTTTGATTTGCATTTCTCTACCAATCAGTGATACTGAGCGTTTTTTCATATGATTGTTGGCTGCAAGTATGTCTTCTTTTAAGAAGTGTCTGTTCATGTCCTTTTCCCATTTTTTAATGTGGTTGTTTGTTTTTTTCTTGTAGATTTAAGTTCCTTATGGATGGTGGACAATAGACCTTTGTCAGATGCATAGTTTGCAAAAATTTTCTCTCATTCTCTAGGTTGTTTGTTTACTCTGCTGATTGTTTCTTTTGCTGTGCATAAGCTCTTTAGTTTGATTAGATCCCATTTGTCCATGTTTGCTTTTATTGCAATTGCTTTTGGCATCTTTGTCATGAAATATTTGCCTGTTCCTATGTCCAGAATGATATTGCCTAGGTAGTCTTCTATGGTCTCTATAGTTTTACATTTTATATTTAAGTATTTGATCCACCTTGAGTTGATTTTTCTCTATAGTGTAAGGAAGGGGTCCAGTTTCAATCTTCCGCATGGCTAGCCAGTTATCCCAAAAGAGAACTACCACTCAACCCAGAAATCCCATTACTGGGTATATACCCAAAGAAATATAAATCATTCTGTCATGAAGACACATGCACACGTATGTTCACTGCAGCACTATTCACAATAGCAAAGACACAGAATCAACAGAAATGCCCAGAAATGCTAGACTGGAAAAAGAAAATGTGATACGTACACATCATGGAATACTATCTGGCCATAAAAGAGAACCAGATCATGTCCTTTGCAGGAACGTGGATGGAACTGGACACCATTATCCTTAGCAAAGTAACACAGGACCAGAAAACAAAATACTGCATGTTCTTACTTATAAGTTGGGGCTAAATAATGAGAACACATAGGCACATGGAGGAGAACAACAGGCACTGGAGCCTTTCAGAGGGTGGAGGGTAGAAGGAGGGAGACAATGAGGAAAAATAACTAATGGGGACTATGCTTAATATCTGGGTGACAAAAATAATCTGTACTACAAACTCTCATGACACCAGTTTACCTATATAGCAAACTTACATGTGTACCCCTGAATTTAAAATAAAAGTTAAAAAAAAAAGAAACCAAGATCTAGGTGTTAGGTGTCAATAAAAATTAAATATGCAGTTTTAAATATTTTTTTCAAATATTTGAATCACAGTATTAAAAATAAAGTTTTAGTTTCTGTTAATGAGCTGCATTTATATAAGTAATATATCTATAATTGTTGAACAACTTTGGAAAACTATAGTTTTCACCTGCTTGCAACTTGCACAAAGCAAATTCCACAGCAGAGTGAAGAATATTAAAGACCTCTATTAGAGGGAGCCTCTTCAGTTACCCAAGGGCACACAGTCCACTTGGATAGTCAGTCTCCTAGGAGTAATTATTTTAGATTGTATTCCTTATTCCAGAAGACAGGTGTTTTCACATCACAGATCTTGGGAAAGTGTCCATGACCTCTGTGGGCCTTCTATCCTATTGCCCTGAATTAGAGAAAGCAACACACCAACAATTCTCCAGAATCAATTCTAATTATTAAACCTATTTAGAATTTATAATTAATTCTCTTATATAGTTATTTTATAAATTTGCTCAGTAAACCAGTATATATAGCATAATCCACTTATTTAATGTATATCAGGGCCAAATTTAAATGAATATTCTCAGCCGGGCACGGTGGCTCACACCTGGAATGCCAGCACTTTGGGAGGCCAAGGCAGGCGGATCACGAGTCAGGAGATTGAGACCACCCTGGCTAACACGGTGAAACCCCGTGTCTACTAAAAAATACAAAAATATTAGCTGGGCATGGTGTTGGGCGCCTGTAGTCCCAGCTACTGGGGAGGCTGAGGCAGGAGAATGGCGTGAACCCAGGAGGCGGAGCTTGCAGTGAGCGGAGATCACACCACTGCACTCCAGCCTGGGCGACAGAGCGAGACTCTGTCTCAAAAAAAAAAAAAAAAAAAAAAAAGAATATTCTCATAATATGATGGAATTCAGAAACATAAATGTTTGGTAAAGTGTTTTATCAGAAAAGACATAATTAAGAGTTTTTTCTATCCACGTTTGAATTCACTAAGTTAGTTAAGACATATATGTAATATATATATAAACATATATATAAAGAGAAGACATATACACATATGACTTTTTCCAATCTTGATAAAAGAGTATGACTCCACTTGGTGGTTGTTTTCCTGTGTTTTTTTTGTTTGTTTGTTTGTTTGTTTTTGTTTGTTTGTTTGTTTTTTAGAGAAAGGGTCTCTGTCACTCAGGCTGGAGTGCTGTGGTACAATCATAGTTCACTGCAGCCTTGAACTCCTAGGCTCAGGTGATCTTCCCACCTCAGTCTCCCCAGTAGCTGGGACTACAGTTGTGACTCACTGCAATGGGCTAATTTGATTTTTGTTTGATTGTTGACCCATTGATGACAGCACTAAGCATTTAGGCTTCTACCTTTTCCTTCCCCACCACCATACATCTGGTATTTTTTTTTATTAAAAGAAAACCAGTGTTGCTCCTGAGCTGTTGGCACTGGTGGTAAATTTGATCCTGTGTCCCTAATGCTGCGTGAATCCCTTCTCCAGCCCCAGCCTCTAGCTACCACAAAGGCCCAACATACTCTCTACTCCCTGTTCTTGCCATTCCACATTGGTTTGCACTTAACCTGCTCTCCCCAGAAGGCCCTTGTGTGAGTAATAAACCTTTAAAATTCTCTTGTCATGTGGCCCGACATCAGTCTCCGCATTGGATCTGTTAACTGGGAGGTGGTCCATTCCATCTCTGTGGAGGGATCACAAAACACTTGTTCATAAAATCTTATTTACAATTATACTAATCCATGTTACATTTTAACATGGTGACCTTGTCTCAAGAACTTGAAACATACAAGCTGGGACTACAGGCCTGAGCCATCACACCCAGCTAATTTTTGATGATATGCTTAGAGGAAGACAGTACATTTATAAAACAAAAGCTTACTGAGAAAAATAACAGTGAGGATTGGTAGGTGACATAAATAGGAAGGTTGAGCGCTTAAGAGGGTAACATATCAACCTCAATCTGATGGGAATGTTTTAAGATGGAGCATATGTAATGTTATGAAGGACTCCTCCTAGCTCAGAGGTCAAGTGTTGATCTTAAAGAAACAAAATCCAGGACACGGGGGTGGCAAACAGTTGCAGTCTTGGTGGCAGGTAGGTGCACCTCTGTAAACCAGTTAGAGATCTGGAATGGCAGGGGCATTGCTCATTAATGGAACGGAGTCTGTAGTACCTTCTGACATTAAGTTTCAACAGTTAATAAGCATGACAATGAGAATTGTTTGTGATAGACTGGTGAGACCACCTGTGGATGGGCAAAGCTGTGGAAATATTTGGGAAGCCATAACAGAAACATAATTTTCTTTTCTTTTTCTTTCTTTTATTTTCCTTCTTTTTTATTTATTTTATTTTATTTTATTTTAGTTTAGTTTATTTTAACAAGGTCTGGCTCTCTTACCTAGGCTGAAGTGCTGTAGGCAGTCTTGGCTCACCGTAACCTCTGCCTCCTGGGCTCAAGTCATCCTTCCACCTCAGCCTCCCAAGAAGCTGGGACTACAGGCAGTCACCACTATGCCAGCTAATGTAATTTTTGTATTTTTTTTAGAGATGGGGTTTTGCCATATTGCCCAGGCTGATCTCAAACTCCTGAGCTCAAGTGATCTGCCCACTTTGACCTCCCAAAGTGTTGGGATTGCAGGCATAAGCCACTGCATCCAGCCTCTGATCCTAGATTGTTATTCTTTACTAGACAAAAGAGTTACTGCTAACTAGTTAATTTTCAATGTCCTAAAACCAAAAAAAGGGAGTATGCTAAATTTTAAGCAATATGGTGAGTTTCTCAGGACTTTGATGAATAAGATAGTTAATGTGATTAAAGGCTTCACACAACAATTTACACCTTTATGGTTCATGTAAAACTCTAATATCCAACTCTCAAGTCAGAACCAGAAATAGAAACTGCAGAAGCCTTACAGAAATTTTGATTAAATTCCACAAAGAAGAAAGCAGGATGAAATAAATTCAAGGCAGTGTAAAAGATATTCTATACACCCTGGACTGGAAAGCCAGGACAAATTGAAAATCAATGCTGTAAAATGATGAGTAGATAAAGTATGACATCTTATAAGAGTATTTCTTTCAGCTCCTCATCTGTAAAAACGCATGATGGAACTAAGAATTCATGTGAGCCTTAAAATGCTAAAAGTGCATATATGTCCATATATATAATTTGTTTTGTTGTATAAGCATGGTTATTATAACAGTTATTTAATTTATACTAGTAATTATAAATGGAATATTTTAATATTCATGTTAATACTTTTTAATATTCATGTTAATACTTTTTCCCCCAGTTCACTAGTATGATTGTTCAATTACTTAGCCAAAGCACAAATGCTGTATAGTGACAGCTTCCCAAAATGCAGGTTTCAGGACTAAGAAGGGTAATCCGTTTGAGTCTCTTAAGTAATGGGTTTAAAACAGATTTGTTGCTGTGACCAATAACATGCAGAAGAGAAATTGGATTAATTAAATCTGTTGTTCTTTCCCTCGTATTCAATTAAATCATTCTTTTCTGGCTCTTAATGTTTATGCCTTTGAAGAACACTGATGGGCTTACAGACGAACTCTTAGTGTCCTAAGGCTTGGTACTTAACCAACCTGTGGGGTGTCTTACATCATATCCTAAATTCCCCATGGCTGGTTTCCAAAATAATCTAAAACATTTAAAAGCACATTTGAGTACTGACTACAAATTTTGTTCTTTATAGATACGAATGAATTATCTCTTCCTCATAGGTTTACAAGTTAAAAGATATAAACAAATAACAAAGACTACGAAATTAGACACAACCAGATGTATATATTTGGGGTGCATTTTTGGGGTGGGAGTAGGTATGGTACAAAGGGCAGATTATACTGCATTAGTATCCTCTGGTATCGGTATCTTCTGACATCAGCTTAAAAATAGTTAATTCAACAAATATCCTAGCATTAATTTAGTGAATTTTTAACTGACATGAAAAAAACGCTTAGAAAAAAATAGAGCTCTTCTTTAAAACATAGAACAGAATTTTAAAAGGTAAGGAAAATGTCAAAGGAAATCAAATACCACATTAAAAATAGAAAGAAAAACTCTTTCCTTGTCAATAGAGAGTGATAACTGTATTATCACTTCTTGTCTTGGGTATGCCCTAGCCAAACTGTCTTGCGTCAATAAATGGTAATTACACATTTTACTAACATGGTTTATTGTGTTTCAGTGCCCTTAGTGAGGATTAAACAACACTCGTAGAGCTCGGACGTGCCATTGGAGCCACCTGGTTGAAATTTGGGGAAAAGAAAAAACAAACTGAACAAAAAAGCTTTAATTTTGAAATTTAGGGTTATTTCCTATCATATTAAATGTTCTCAAAATTATTTTAATTGTTTTGAACACATCCTTATCTTTAACCTCCTAGAGAAAAATATATTCTACTAGACTTGCATGGAATTTATGTTTCACAAGTACAAGAAGGTCAATGAATCCAACAGATAACAATATCTCTGGATTTAGTAGAACTCTCAGAGTCTAGGGGTATGATAATAACTAGGAAACAATTTAATTTCTGCAAACTGTTTAGTATTGTAAAGTGCTATCAAAACTTAAAAATACTATCATAAAGACTGATCATAGATTATCTTTCATATTATGAAGGATCCCACTTTATCATCACCCCTAAAAATGTGCCCTAGAAACTTTAGTTGAGATGTTCACATAATTTAGTGTAGTAAAGTTAAATTAGAACAGGAGTCACATTTCTCCACTCAAGGTCAATATTGTTCATTGTGTTAGTCCATTCTCACACCACTTTATTATAAAGATATTACCCGAGACTGGGTAATTAATAAAGTAAAGAGGTTTACTTGACTCACAGTTCCTCATGACTAGGGAGGCCTCAGGAAACTTACAATTGTGGTGGAAGGGGAAGCAGGCATGTCTTACGTGACAGCAGGTGAGAAAGCATGTGTAGGAAGCAAAGGGAAAGAGTCCCTTATAAAATCATTAGATCTAGCAAGAACTCACTCACGATCACGATAACAGAATGGGGGAAACCATCCCCATGATCCAGTCACCTCCCATCAGGTCTCTCCCTCAACTCCTGGAGATTGCAGTTCAAGATGCGATTTGGGTGGGGACACAAAGTCTAACTATATCATTCATAAATACATAAAATTTATGTTTATGAAAGTAGTTTTAATACATGATTAACAAATGGCATGTCATCATTAAATTGGACATTCATTATGAATTTTTTTCTCTAAAGTAGTAATCAACTCAGTTGATTTATTGATACTGTCTTATAATTCCTTCTTTACTGTGAGGCCAATCATTCCTCCTAACCTATGCCCCATCTTGGAGAACTTATCCCTCAAACGGTCTGGAATCAGTAAGCCTGCATAATGTACTTTTTCATCAACTCCTCTTTCCATCAGCACCCCCTATTCCCTCTAGATCCAGATGATTAGTTTATGGTAAACAAGCCACCAAAAGAGATTTTCCAACCTAAGTATTTGGATATGAGACAAAAGAGTGTGTTGGTTGTGATGAGTTTACTTTGAGAAGGATCAGGGGCCAAGGCTGCCACTTTTGAGCAGCAATAATGAGCTAGTCTGCAAAAAAGAAGACAATAAACAGAGAATGAGCATTAAGGAACATTTTGAGATCAGAGAGAACATGAAGCCTAGGAGAGAGAATCAGTGAGAAAAAAAACTGTTACATGGTTTTCAAGTTTCCATTAGGGTTAGCTACACTTTCAATAATTCTAATGCATTACATTCTTTGTATCGTTAAAATGAGATCACCTTTATGGAGGTTCATTAAATGAGTTTTTATTCTCTGTGACCAAAGTAAGGCTAATATTCCCATATAGCTTAATAGTAACAATAAGCTGTTTGGCTTTTGTGAGGCTTATTTTTATATTAACTGCCTGTAGTCTAATGTGAGTTATATAATCCATAAAAAATGGAAGTTGACCCTTTATTTGACTGAAAAGTGCTGTCTACAACTTTTTTTTCTGTTTGATTAGAGGTATGTAAGAATTAGGCTGGGTGTGGTGGTTCATGCCTGTAATTCCAGCACTTTGGGAGGCCAAGATGGGAGGAATGAGCTCAGGGATTGAAGACCAGCCTGGGCAACATGGTGAGACCCTATCTCCAAAAGGAAAAAATACAAAATTTAGCCGGGTGTGGTGGCATGATCCTGCAGTCCAAGTTCCCAGCTACTTGAGAGGCTGAGCTGCAGGAAAATCACTTAAGCCCAGGAGTTCAAGGTTACAATGAGCAATGATTACCACTGCACTCCAGCCTGGGCAATGGAGGGAGACCCTATCCTCCCCCATCCCCCCCAAAAAGAAAGAAATACATAAGACTTATAAATCTAATTTAATGAAGGGTTTCTACATAATTTTGTGGGAAATAAAATTAAAGAGCAAAAATTAGAATATGGATCAATCTATACACTGACACATATGCATTTATTAATAATTAATTCTAATGTTAATGGTTCTATGTAGATGCTCATATTCTCAGTGCTGCTCTCTCTCCACAACCTGACCTTTGTCATTGGAATGTAACTGAAGCAGGGACCCTCACAGCCCGCAATTCTCCTGGAAAGCCCCCACTAATTGTTGATCTTTATATCAACAATTATTTCCTGTCTTAATCAACCCTATATATGTCCTTGATGATTTCTCTATGTATGGAAGTGATTCTTTCAAGCCTGTTCTATCAACACTTCCTGACTCCTCCCTGCCAATGACCTTCCTCCCGTTCTACTCCCATGGTCATAACATAGATTTTGCTAGCAATTGCCTTGACTCTTTCAGAACCTAGAGATTTTTCACTGTTCCTCACCCCTGTTTTGTTTTAATTTTTGTTTTTTTGAGACAGGGTCTTGCTCTGTCACCCAGGCTGGAGGGCAGCTGGGAGATCTGGGCTCACTGCAAGCTCCGCCTCCCGGGTTCAAGCCATTCTCCTGCCTCAGCCTCCTGAGTATCTGGGACTACAGGCGCCCGTCACCACGCCTGGCTAATTTTTTGTCTTGAGTGCTTAAGAACAAAACAAGGGCCGGACACGGTGGCTCACGCCTGTAATCTCAGCACTTTGGGAGGCCGAGGCGGGCAGATCACGAGTTCAGGAGATCAAGACCATCCTGGCTAACATGGTGAAACCCCGTCTCTACTAAAAATACAAAAAAACTAGCCAGGCGTGCCATTTACCTTTATTTTAGTCAAACTTATTTTGAGTAAAAATAAGGGGCTTTAATAAGCAAAATAAAGTGTATCTTCATTATATAAATGACAGGGTTTGGCTGTGTCCCTACCCAAATCTCATCTTGAATTGTAACTCCCACAATTCCCACATGTCATGGGAGGAACTTGGTGGGAGGTTTTTGAATTATGGGGGTGGGTCTTTCCTGTGCTGTTCTTGTGATAATGAATGAGTCTCCTGAGATCTGATGGTTTTTAAATGGGGAGTTTCCCTGCACAAGCTCTTTTTGCCTGCTGCCACGTAAGATGTGACTTGCTCCTCCCTGCCTTCTGCCATGATTGTGAGGCCTCCCCAGCCATGTGGAAATGTAAGTCCTATAAACCTCTTTCTTTTGTTAATATCCCAGTCTCAGGTATGTCTTTATCAGCAGCATGAAAACAGACTAAAACAGAAAATGTAATACAATAAATAATCGTGCTTATGTCAATCTAAAAGTTATATGACATTATTATAAAATGAAGTTTATAATATGAAATCTGAACATATTTAAAATATTGTTATGATTTTTTAAGGGAAGCACACCTTAAAATAAGAAAATAATAAAGATAAAGATAGCAATCTATGTTAAAGACAAATATCTACTACTTTTTAAGAAATCCATTGTTACTTAGGCTGGTGATTTGCCACCTTCTAATAAATTAGATATTACATCATCTGCATAATTTTCCTTCAAGCATCCATATTTTTTTGAGATGAGTTTTTGCCATGTTGCCCAAGCTGGCCTCAAACTCCTGGCCTCAGCAATCCTCCTCTAAAGTATCTGGGACTTGTAACATGTGCCACCGTGCACAGTTACTTTCGAACATTTTTATTTTGAATTAGTTGGTGACTTGAAAATATAAAATAAAAGATACAGTTTGACAAAATTTTAGTATCTGTTTTCTCTTAATTTACTTGAAAAACAGTACTCTTTACTTAAGAACAATATATTTATAAAATTATTTATAACTACTTTAAGTTAATCTTATATATTCATAAGTATTTACATATACTATTTTGGTGTTAAATAGTTGAAAAACAGTTTTGAATATTAAAAATTATAGTACTGCTCTGGTACACAGGTTTTATTTACTTCATTTATCAATTTATAAATATTATTAATCATGATAATAGAATTGTTTAGCTTTTCAAACTATAATTCAAATCTGCCCTGTAGCTCTATTAAGGGTACTACTAAACCAATGCCTACACTTAATTGTTATCCCCACTTTTAAATTCATCCTATTCAATTATTCATATAGTCTAAATTCATGAAAAAAATTCAGTCAATCAAATTATACTTTGTTGTATTTCCCTGATCAATTACTGGCTCTCTATTGTCTATAAAATTAAGTTTAATCTTGGTTTGTCATTTCAGGTTCCAAAGCCTCTTTGTTTCTAATTGAATCAAACTTCAGAAGGAAACCAGTTTTGCTGTCACTTGAATGACATATTGCTTTCACACCTTTATCTTTTGCTCTTACCATTTCCCCATTTTAAGTATTCCTCTGCTGTCTTAACTGGACCCATTCTTGAAACAAACTCAGTTTCTTGCTTCTTCATGAAGTGCCTTCTCTCTACCACAATATGCAGAGCTTTGTCTTCTTCTATGTTCTCAGGAACTTTATACAGATCTTAGAATATGCGATATCATTTTATTAATTATTTAAAAAATTTTCCCTGCTTACCTCAACCTAATTGAAAAAGCATTGAGATCAGAAAATATGTTTTATATCTCTTCCCATCTGCATTGTTAAGCACATATTAGAACCTCATAACTGTTTAGTAATTTTGGGGGACTAATTAATGAACTAATTAAACTGTATTTTGATGAATTTACTTGGTAATACACAGTATTCCATATGATTTGACTTCCAATGTCATTAATTATATCTCCATCTAAAGATTGTAATTTGCTGAAGAGAAAAGTATTTTACATAATAAAATATAATTCTAAAATTGAGACTCTAGCTTGTGATGATATAAAACTTAGTTATTACCAGAGAGAGACAAGTATTTGTATCAATCATTCATTACAACTGGGAACAATAAACAAATCTTAATTATAAGAATGATGTATGGCTTCAATGATTGTTAAAGTCGGACAAGTTTTGTTGTTAGAGCAAGCTGGATCTAAATGTATCCCATATGTCTTGATTCTAACACCAAATGAAAGGAAATCTCAAAAAAACCCACATGTTTTATAGATGGCTTCATGGTACGGTATTGTTACCCGTTGAAAGTCTACTGTGATACTGAATAATGGTTTGGCATGGAGTGTAGAGTGAGGTTATTATATTATACAAAAACATTATGTGAGAAGATGTTACATTTCTTGGTGGTTAGAAGTAGCTATAGTGAATAAATCTGTCTATAAAAATCTCTTTCAAAGAAAGAATTATGATCAATATAATCATTAATTCACAACTACATTATGGATTTTTAAAATGTAAGTGTTCAACTATAAATCAGGTTAAAGAAGCAAGAGAACAAAATCCACTTTCATATTCTCAAGCGGTCATTTCCAGAACATGAGGGCTTGATAGATAGACTGACCTTCCTCTGTCAGTTTTGTATTTACGTCTTTGATATAGGCTTTATTTTATAATCTTAGATGATTGTTTTATTTTGCAAAAACCATTGAAAAGTCAAATAGTCCTAAACATAAAATCTATTAATTTGAGATTTGTTCATAGTTTTTCAGTAGTACATCCAGGGCAAGAACATCGAGGGGGCGCCGAGAGTTAACGGGCGGGGACGGGCGGTGGCTCGCCTCGCAGCGGACCGCATGCCTGCTCCCAATATCCAACTATGAGCTTTTTAACTGCAGCAACTTTAATATATGCTATTGTAGCTGGAATTACCGCGGCTGCTGGCACCAGACTTGCCCTCCAATGGATCCTCGTTAAAGGATTTAAAGTGGGCTCATTCCAATTACAGGGCCTCAAAAGCTACATTGTCTTACAGCTAGGTTTTTCTTTACATTTTTATTTTATAAAGAAGTCTTGAAAATAAAGCTTTTACCAGAACACAGGAAACCACTCTATAAAATAAATGAGTTAAGACTATGCATATCTCATAGACAAACTACATCATACAATGATGCCAATCAACAATTGAACCAATTACTCTAAATATTTCTTAGAATGCTGGTTCTATAGACATATACATAAGACAAGTACAAACAAAACTTTTGCTGAATGAGGTTCACATTTCTATTCTAAAGGGAAGAAATAGAAATAGCCCATTTCACCATATATGTTATGATATCTAGTCATTAAAACATAGCTGTCAGTTTCAGGTTACGAAAATTATTTTAAAGTCAAAGAAGCTGAACCTAAGGAATGTTGAATGAGTCAGCTATGGCCACACAGCTGGTAGTATATCTGCTTCCAGAAATAAGGTAGCCTTTTATTGAAGAATGTGTTCAGCTTAAATGCCTCATTCTTTAATAAATAAAACTTGACCATAAGTAGAAAGCACTCAAATCATGAAAGAATCTTGTAAAAACATATCTTTTTGGTATCCTCTAATAGAATTGATTTTATTAAACTGAGCTTAATACTGTGTTATCAGCCTACATCCTAAGATGTCGTGATACACAACCAAGAAAATCCCTGTCATATTTAATATGAGCAAAATTGTTGAAGATATATATTATCCAACTAGATTATATTTCTTGTTGTCTTCACTTGCCCTCTGAGTTTTTACATGTAGAAATTTGCCCCAATCCTTTAGTTCTCATGCGAGATTTAACTTTTTTTAATGATGAATTTAATAATTTTCTAAGACAGGAGACCCATGTATACCTATAGCATACTTGGTGGCCTGTCCTGCTGAAAGAGAAATAGATGTTAGAATTAAGTGAGAGCTTTCCCCCAACTGTGCCTCCATAAATTTTCTGATAAACATTTCACTAAGGAATCTTTTACTCCCCAAACCCCCATCCCCTGCCCACCTTAACCAATATCGTTATTCTAGCAGGAATGTTATTGATGAAAAAATGTTTTGTCCCCAACATATGCTAAAGTAAGTCTTATGCCACATATGCATAAGACCGATAATCTCTGTTCAAGCTTATTTGGTTCCACAGACACCTCTTTATCTCATGGGAATTCAGAATGGCCTTAACTTCATGGGCACAGTCTAAAAAGAGATACGTTTTTTTTGAATGTAGGGAAATCAACCATTTCGTTTCACCCAGGACAATTTCAGTCCTGGGCAAACCAAGACAGTTAGTCATCATATTTGAATGGAAAATAATTTGTTTTCTTTTGTTTGAAACTGAAACATAAAATTGACCATCACAGTTGCCAAATCTGCTTTTCCAAGAAAAACTGAATATCCTGACTTTTAAATGTCAAATCATCTGATTTTTAAATATTGTTTTGAAATGTTTAGCCTATTAATCAAACACTAATCTAGGTGTTGCTATGAAAATATTTGGTAAATTTTATTAGGTTCAACAATCATTTAACTTTAAGTAAGGGAGAATATTTCCAATAATCTGGGAAAAACTGGCTCAATCAGTTGAAATAATTTAAGAGCAGAACTGAGGTTTTCCTGAGCGAGAGGAAATTCTGTCTCAAGACTGAAGCATTAGCTTCTCCAGGAGAGTTCCAGCCTGCCCCTTTGACAGACTACCCTCTGGATCTCAAATTTACCGAAGCAGATCCCCATAATTATGAAGTCAATTCCTTGCAATAAATATCTCTCTTTCCCTTTGATGATTGACAGATGATAGATAGATGATAGATAGATAGATAGATAGATAGATAGATAGATAGATAGGCAGACAGACAGATAGAAAGGAACCTGGCCAGATGATAGATAGAGAGGTACATCCTGTTGGTTCTGTTTCTATCCCTGCAGATACAGCAGTACTGGTTAAGCATTTCTGTGTGATTATAAATTATCTGGAGCTTTGCTTCTTAGCATTTCTGTGTGATTATAAATTATCTGGAGCTTTGCTTCTTTAGATAAGGTGCTCTGAAATCACCACAACCAGCATCTGGCCTCCTTCACCCACTTACTATAATTGCTGAATTCCTAGAGGCATTGTGACTCACCATGGAAATGATAATATTTTGCTGATATTATAATATCTCTACTTAAAAAAAGAGAATGCCTCCAAACTTTGTAACTAGAGATTGAAATAGCAAAAAAGATAGAGATAAGAAATGTTGAACCATAAACACAATTTATGAAATGCTAGGGTGGTAAAATAATAACACAAATATTACAACTCTTCTGGCAATTTTTTGAAAAAACATAGAAAGGAGAGGTTTGGGTTAATATTCAGGAAGTTTCTAAGAGTAGAATAGCAGACATTCTTGAGGAAAGGATTACGAAGCAAACATGTAATCAGAAAGGGAGGTACTCCAAATCTGGAGAAAGTGATATACATGTCTTTCTATTCTTAAAAAACCAACCAAAACAGCCAGATTTTTCAAATAAATAAATAGATCACTTGAAAGATAGGTTATGGCTTATTCTTGGGTACTACATCACATTTTTAAAAATTGGATTTATATTCAGGGGCAGTTGTCTAGGCTTATTGTATAGTCAATGGATTATACCACCAACTTCAGGCCGCTGTCTCCCCCACAAAACTAACCAGTCCTCTTTCCCTTCTAATATAATATCTCATGAGGTTCCCTAATCAATTACCTAATACTGTCTCAAATGCCATGGTTTTTATTCTCATCTATGCTAAAAGCTAATAAAGTTTATTTGATAAACACTTTTATATGAGTGAGTTTCTGTTACAGCAGTTAGTTAATAAACAAGCATAAATGTCACATCAGATTCTTCCATTTTAATAGGGAAGCAGAGCTGCCGTTATCTAAGATGAAGCTGGAGATACCCATAAGACTCACTATATGGAGTAAGATCGATTCAGTTTACTTCGGAGCTAGTAGAAACTCGGACAGAATTTCTCTTTTTTAGAACTATAAATGCAACTAGCTATGCATTTCATAATTTCCTCATATTTTTTGAGTAGTTGACTTAACTGTTGCTATGTAAAAGACGTGAGTGTTATTTGTTTTACCCATTTTCATTTCATCATCTAATTTCTATCAGCTACCTCCTCAATTATAGTTTAAGACATTGTCAGGAATTAGCTAGCAGCAAAATTGGAACATAAGAAGGACATGCAGTACATATAAAAAGAGCACCCAAGATGCAAGGGATCCAGAAGGAAAAAGATGGCTCTACCAGACAAAGCACTGGGTTAGTCATGATGCTGGCCATGCCTTCCTGCTTCTGGCTCTCATA
The DNA here is from genome assembly GCF_028885655.2 of Pongo abelii. NCBI lineage: Eukaryota > Metazoa > Chordata > Mammalia > Primates > Hominidae > Pongo > Pongo abelii. The sequence continues at coordinate 95,199,062 of NC_071991.2, forward strand.
TGCATAAAACAAGATACTGCTTCCTCACTGTGGCAGGTGTGACCTTTACATTGCTAAAACCAGAAACGTTTCTATTACTTTACACATGAGACTCCCAAGATCAGAGACAGTTAAGAAAGAGGTTGTTTTGAAATATGGACCTGTTTGGCATGCCAGTGTGAACCATATTAGATCAATACAAAAGCTTAACACAGAGCTATGTTATTGACTTGTTAATAAAGGTGTACTTAGGCTTGCCCAAGACTGCCAGTAAGACAGAGTATAAGTATAATGATATATAGTGGATTCCAGGATGCATAGTAGCATTCTACTTATGCATATCATCTATTTCCTTGATCATAAATTCTAGGCCACTATTTTTGATGGTGGAAATTACATTTCAGTGATTTAAGCCTTCTAACATAGCAAATCACAGGATTAATTATGATAATAAGAAGAGCTTATCCATTGTACAGTGAAAAACAATGAAAGGTCCTACATCAATTTTTGTTGAAATGATAGAATAATGATTTTATGCTTTGATTTAAGAGCATGCAGTCCTCTGTTGTTAGGAAAATAGGAATTTTCAAACAAATAGTAAATACGGTTAAATTCACTTATAAAAAATTTACACAAAAGTTTACAACGTTTATAATTAAAATCAGACCTCATCCATGTTTTTGGTGCTATTTTTATTTCATGGTTATTTATTTTTACTTGCAGACTTTAATTATATATAAAACATTGGAAATAACCATATTCTAAATATTTGTATGTTATAGTATTTCCAAATATATTTATTAAAATTATTTTTATTCAGGCATGGTGTCCAGATGCTAATCACAGTTGCATTTGAATATTTAACTACCCTTTTTTTTCCTTCTTGGCAAATACCATCTTTCTTTCTATGTCATTTATGGGTTTCACATTTTATCCATCTTTCAGGGAAAAATGCACAAAAATAAAATTGCTAAATATTATTTATTACATATTACAAAAGTAATCTAAATCAGAAAATTCACATAAAACAAATCTAAAAATGATAGATATTGTTCTAGTTTGAAATTGAAAATCCAATTTCTTGTGTGTCAACTCCATGTCAGGCAATGTCAGAGTATGGTTTCTCCATACTCAATCACATTCAATGTTTAGAACAATTTGATTAATCCTCTATCCTCATATTAAAGATAAAGTAGTTTAGGCTCAAAAATGAAATGTCTTGCCCAGTACCACAAAAGTGTCAATTGGTATTATTGGGATTGATAAGGGCCTCTGTGATACTAAAGTTGTTCTTCTTTCCCAGTAAAAAATAAATACATATTTAATCCAAATATTAGTTTAAAACTTACCAAGATTGGTAAATAACAAATAGATTTACTTTGAGATGTTTGTAGAACTCCCAAGAGTTTCTTCACCAATGTTTTCAATTGCATAGGATGATGGTCATTTGAAATATAAAACACAATATTATTGGTATTACATTTACTACCTCTAAACTTTCTCTTCAAACTCTTATTAGAGTATTAAAAAAGTATATGTTTCATGATAATAGCTATTTTTTTCTGCTGAAATATGCAGTTAAGCCTTTTTTCAGCATTCAATAATTGGCCATGTTTTCTTGTGTTTCCTATTAGGTTGACCTCATGCTGCATATAAATAGACTTTAGAAATATTTATGAACACAAACTTAGCTATATAACTGGTTGTGTTTTCTAATAGTCAGTGTGAGAGCAATACATAATGACAGCCTGGATAATGTGTCACTCTCATGAGAATTATTATTTTAGGAATTAAAATACTGGGGGTAAATAACGTTATATCTTAACCATCCTAATCCATTGAAACATTATTTTGCCTGTAATTACATATAATGAAGAGCTATTTTTTAATCTGGATTGTACAACCTGAAGTTCATTCATATGTTGAAGTGTTCTCTGTCAACCATCATTTATTGTCTCAGATACCGAGCAAGCTGCCAGGACTTCAAAATTGAATAAGGAATGACATCAGCAAATATGGCAGAATTAAGAACGTCAAACTCCAGCACTTTAAAAGTATAATTTAAAAATGGGCAAAATCCATCAGCATCAACAGAACTCTGGAAATTAACTGAAAGCTTGCAGCAACTAAGAGAATGTTCATTCGGGAAAAATGGGAGATTCTTGGTAGGAGCTGTAAACTTTATGGATTTACCCTAGTTCCATCTCCCATTTCCCACTTCAGCAGTAGTCATTAAAAGAACAACCCATATTTTCCATACAAGAGGAATCCAAACTCCACTCCCCAACAGACCTCATGTACAAAGAATTTTAATTAATTATGTGTTCTGATCTGGCTTGTGTCTCTTTGGAAGAATGTTTTAAAATGCTTCTCTTTATTTTACTGAACTCAGGACTATTCCAGTGCTGAAGCTGATTCTAGGGTACAAGGAAAAGGCATTTGTCAAGAATATTTACAGGCTAATTCATGTCTTAGATACTGCTGCCTGAGGCAATAGATGATTGTTGGGGTAAATAAAATAGAATAATCAAAATGCTTATGAGGCAAAGCTGGTAATGATATGTCCCTAAAACCTACCAAAAGCTCCATCACATTCTTGGGAATCTAGAAAGCCATATGCATGTACACAGCTGTTTACATGCTCAGGAAAGACCTGATAAAGTGATAAGTTATCATCTCCTGCCGACCTTCAAGCTCTGCAGAAGCTAAAAATTTAGATAACACAGAGAAAATGGACAAATTCCTATAAACACACATAATACTAAAACTGACTCAAAACAAAATAGAAAATCTAAATAGATCCATAACAAATAAAGAAATTGGTTGGTTATCAAAAACTTTAAATAAAGAATAATTTAGGACTACATGACTTCACTGGTGAATTTTACCAAATAGTTAAGTAATTAACACCACTTCTTTTCAATCTCATCCCAAAAAAGAGGAGGAAACACTTTCTAACTCATTCTGAGACACCACTATTACCACTATTACCCTGATACCAAAACCAGTGAAATATATCCCAAGAAAATTACAAGCCGTTATCACTTATAAATACGAATGCAAAATCCTCAATAAAATACTGTCAAACTCACTCCAGTAGCATGCCAAAACTATTGTACATTATAGCTAAGCAGATTTATCCTAAGAATGCAAGGTTGATTCAACATATGAAAATTAATCAGTATAATACACAATACAAATAGAACAAAGGCAAAAAACTCACATGGTCAGTTCAATGGATACAAAAAACGATTCGACAAAATCAAACATCATTTTACACTTAAAACACTCAAAAATTATGAATAGAAAGGAACTTTCTCAAAAGGTAAGTGGCACTTACTAAGAACTCACAGCTAATGTCATACTTAATGGTGAAAAACCAAAAGTTCTTCCCTAAAGATTAGGAACAAGACAAGGATGTTCACTTTCACTACTTCTATGAAAACATAGTACTGGATTTTCTAGCTAAGGCTATTAGGGAAGAAATAGAAATAGAAGTCATCCAGATAGAAAAGAAAAAAGCGAAATTATCTCTATTTACAGATCACATAGTGTTATATACACCAAACTTTAAAGAATACATACACACACAAACAGAGCTAATAAGTGAGTTCAGCAAAGTCTTAGAATGCAAGATTAGTATTTTAAAAGTTGCATTTTATACACTAGCAACAAACAATCCAAAGATAAAATTTTTAAAAAATTCCATTTAAAGCAGCAGTCATATGAATAAATACTTACGAGTAAATTCAACCAAAGAAGTACAAGACTTGTACACTACAAACTGTAAAATACTGTTGAAAGGAATGAAGCAAGATCTAAATAAATGGAAAAACATCCCATGTTCATGCACTTGGAAGACATAATAATCTTAAAATGGCAATATTCCTTATTGCCATTTTTGGAATCTCTATAGAGTTTTGAATCTATAGAGATTCAAAAAATCCCTGTCAAAAATGCAACTTTTTTTCAGAAATGTAGAAGCTAATCCTAAAATTCATATAAAATTTCAAGGTTCACAGAATAACAGAAAAAATTGAAAAAGAAGAACAAATTTAAACTCACATTTCCTAATGGCAAAACATAAGACATAGCTACAGTAATCAACACACTGGCATAAGGATAGATATACACACCAATGGGATAGAATTGAAAGTCCAGAAACAAATATATAAATATATGGTCAGTTGATTTTTGACAGGGTTGCTACAACCATTTAATTGGAAAATAATAGTCTTTTAACAAATGGATATCACCTGCAAAGATGAATTTAGACCCCAACCTCACACCATAATAAAATTAACTCAAAATGGATAAAATACATAAACATAAGAGCTAAAACTATAACACTCTTACAAGAAAATCTAGGTGGAAATTTCTGAGATGTTGGATTAAGCAACAATTTTTTAAATATACACCAAAGCACAAGCAATCAAAGACTTCATAGAAATGGAAATATTTTGTATATCAAAGGATGCTATCAAGAGGGTGAAAAGAAACCCTAGTAAGAGAAAATAGTTGCAAATATATCTGACAAGGGCCTAGTATCCAGAAAAAAATAGGTCTTACAACCGAAAAATAAAAAACAAATACAATTTTTTAATGGGCAAAAAAGATTTGAATACACATTTCTCAAAGAGGGTATTCAAAAGGCCAATAAGCACATGAAAAGATATTCAATATCGAACATTAGGGAAATCAAAATCACAGTGAGACACCACATTACACCTACTAGAATGGTTACACTAAAAATAATAAAAGGAAAATAAGTTTTGTTGAGAATGTAGTGAAATTGGAACCCTTGTATATTGCTGACAGGAATGAAAAATGGTGCAGCCACTGTAAAAAAACCGTTTGATGGTTCCTCAAAATATTAAACATAGAATTCCTATTTGACCCAGCAATTCTAAGTTTTGGTATTTACTTAGAGAATTAAAAGCATATGTTCACACAAAAACTTGTACATGTATGCTCATAGCAGCACAATTCAAAAAGCCAAAAAATGGAAAAAATAAACAGATTTCTATCAGCTGATGAATGTAATATATTTTTAAAAATGGTAGATTCATGCAATCGAATGTTATTCAACCAAATCAAAGAATAAAGTAGTGTTACAAGCTATAGCATGAGTAAATCTTGGAAATATTATGCTAAGTTACAGAAGCCAGACACAAAATGCTGTAATCTGTATGATTCCAATTGTATAAAATGTCCAGAATAGGCAAATCTATATATACAGAAAATAGACTAGTAATTGCCAGAGGATCAGGAGCCAGGGGGGAATTGGAACGAACTCTTAATAGCCATGGTGTGATGAAAATGTTCTGGAATCAGATAGTGCTTGTGCAATATAGCACATGTACTAAGAATCTAATTTTTTTTACAAGAGAGTAAATTTTGTGTTTTGTGAAATATATCTTAATTTTAAAATGCTAAAAAATGAGTAAGAATAGATGGCAAGAATGCAGAAAAATTTAGACTTATAATAAAGCATGATAAATGTGATAATTCCATGGGAACTTAGTAAAGGTGCATGTGAAGCTAGATTGGGAGGCCAAGGAAGACTGTCTCCTGGAGATGAGAAGAAGCAGCAAGAGACAAATATTTTTCTAAATATTGTTGATTTTTATGTGGACCTTTAAAAAAGAGAGTAAGCCCAAATGGTCAGTAAAGGTAACATATAATTACAACTTTCATTTACTCTTAAAGAAGAAAAGGAAGCTACTAATGAGAACTTCCTATTACATATCAAGTCTAATCACCAAATTTATAATTATAAGCCATCCTACTTTTAAGAATGTGTATATTAGATTCTATCTCTGGATCTTTTGGTATTTTTCCTGCCTGCCCATTTTTCACCCCTTCATTAAATCCATTAATCTACTCTGGTACTTATTTAACAATATGGCTTTTATATGTCATTTCTGGAGGAAAAAAGATCTTTGGGAATTCCTTATAGCTCAATGACAAGAATTTTTTCACACATTAAGGCATTCTTCCTCATGTTCAGTATTTTCCAAAATATTACTTTCCAGGTTGATTGCTATCCTCATCTTACTTTACATTTATTCTGAAAATGTTAATGATGTACATGCCACCTCTTTGGAAAATCATACCTTATGCCCCAAGGATTACCTACTCCTGTGTTAAATATTTATGTCATTGTTCTTTTACATGTGTCCCTCACAGGCAGCACTTATTTTTAACCAGATGATCCCCATTTCTTCCTATGGGCCCAGTGCTCAACTAAATACTGAACTATTCCATCCTTTCACATCTGATACTTTAGGATAAAATTTTTATTAAACAGTGAAAAGAAGAAAAATCAACAATAAATTTACATCATCATATCACCTATTGAGTAAAAATATTTATTTAGAAAATGAGATCAACAACTTTAAAATGGTAAAGTGTAGATTTTTCCAATGTGATTTTTACAGGAAGATAAGTGTGTAGTATACACACTTCGTTGAACAATTTGGAAGTATCTTACACAATTTGGTATGAATATTTATTTTGACTTAGCAATCTCATTCCTGGAAATTTACTTTACAAAAGTATGCAGCTACATATTATACTCCAGGTTTTCAACTTTTAATTTTTTTGTAATGGTAAAAAATTAAAATCAAAGCATCCATTGAAAAGTAAATTATTAAATAAGTTGTGGTATACCACATTTTAAAACACTATGCATCCAATAAAGGAGAAACAGAATGAAGTGAATGTAATGTATGTATGTAATGTAATGAAATGAAAAGATAAAAAGATACATTTTTAAATAAAATGGTTATAAAGTGATATGTTGTAATAGAGTTTATAAATATAAAAAAGCATTTTAGTAATAGAATTTATATTAAATTGTTGACAATAAATTTCTTTGGAAAAAAGTACAAAATTATGATCAAGTAGAGTTCAATAGAACTTTAGTATTTTTTATACTTTTATATTATTTGAATAGTTGTACAATATTTATAATTAGACTATGAAATTAGATTAATAAAGTATGTTGAAAAAATAAATGTGCTTATAGGTGACTTACTAAATTTTGCTAGATAAATATTTCATAGGCTAATATGTGTAAGGCATTCGGTGATTTCAACTAAAAATTCAATTGGCAATCATCACCCTATCTATCTAAATTCAGAACAAATGGCTGATTCACTTTTCAAAACCAAGTCAATCTGTGTGACATCATGTAGCCATGCTGACAGATTGACTCTGACGTTTCAAGTAGGCATTTTGTTATAGTGCCAAGGAAACTTTTTTCCATATTCCCAATTAATGATCCATGTGATTCTGATCTGGTACAGACTGGAATTCTGTGTGCACAATAAGCCCTGTTGTCTCAGTCTTTACAGGTTACAAAAATGAGTTTTCTAAACTTATGGTAGAGAAAAGACCCAGTAAAGCATCAAAGAAGGAATCAAATTCTCACACGTCTACCTAACTACAAAGGTTTTTATCTTCATCAGCACTGGCTCTCAGGACCATTGTGTGGTGCTCAGGTCTCATCTGAAATTTTGGTGAGATAGGGGTTGAAAGGGCTGGAAAGTGTTAAGAAGATAGAAGAGAAGGAGGAAAAAGTGGTAACTCAAGGAAGTTAATAATCACAAACCAGAATTAAAGAAGGGCCCAAGAATTCTATCCTAAATGTAGACATGTGTGAGGTACAAGGGAGAGAACTGTAAAAGTTTAGGCAGAGAATATGGTAATTTCAAGCAGAGTAAGGGTACAACAAAACCACTCTTCCCAAAAGGTTAGGAAGGCAGGTCTGCAAGCCAGGTTCCCAAAAATAAGCTTTTGGCAGAAATCAGCTGAGAAAGCAGACTGACTATCAGAGGGCAGCCTCCTCCTTAGATCCAAAGGCCTGTGTGGGGACTCAGGGTGGTGATAGAGATTAATATTCCACCAGGCCCATTTCTAGCTACCAACAATTTAACCTCAGTTTTTTAAAGTTCCTGAAAACTGAACAATCAGTTCTTACAAACCAATGAGAGCTGGATCTAGCACACCATCCGGGTAAGTATCTTAAAAATCCAAAATACCCAAGTGACTTGAGAAAAAGGTACCATTGAGGCTGGAATTCAATGAGGAATATGCAAGAGGCTGCTGCTGTTAACACAGCTGTGCAGACAAAAAGCAATTCCATCTCCTACTAGAAAGGGAGTGTGATATGCAAATATTTTCTTTGTTAATTTCCTTAACATTCCAGAGGATAGAGTAGAAAAACTTATGAACACTGGGTGCTAAGTGAAAATAGATGTGATAGAGGGCTGATTGTAGCAAGAGGTGACATTCACAGCCTCTGACACGGGTCAGACAAGCAGGTAGGAAAGTCCCTAGATGCTACCAAAATACTATGGCTATTTGCATGCTTTCTATATACCATATAAAACTGGTAGCATATCTAAAAGTTAAACTAGTTTTTCCTACTCTCAGTACAGTATATACATTTTGCCTTCTATACTTAAATATACAATATAAATATAATATATGTATATTATATACACATAAAAAATACTGTAATTCAGTTCTCAGTCAACCCTGTGTTGAGTCAGTCTAGCTGCTCTAGCACCTGGTCAAGCCAATGAGTATGTTTCTGTTTTCTTTCTTTGAACAGGCGTTTTACTGAAGATCTGTTAATCACCCTTTGGGTTTCCTCTAGTCTAACTTCCAACCTGAGTAACTCAACAGCTTTCCTTTTACTTTAAGTAAGGACTAGAATTACCATTTTTTCTTGTTTCAAGCCCATTTCTCAGTCCTGTGGACCCTTCTGAAACACTACTTTAAGCTCCCTGTCTTCCTCCTGGTTTTCCTGATCTATTATGTCATTAGATTTCCTAGTCCAACGTTCTTAATCTAATCCGCTGAGACATCCTGTCCTGAGGGTTTCATATTTCATTTGCCCCTGTGGCCCCTGTCAATATTCTCGGTGGATTTTGTATAAAGCTACTATTATAAAAGAGGAATAGATATAGGGATTAAAGGTATGTATAGTTAAAAAAACAGCAACATCATGACATACTTTCCTTAGCTGGAAAGGAAAGAGTAGACATACAGGGAGTTCAGCAAAATACGTAACTTTACCTCTGCAATAGGCTAAATACCACCAAGAAGGAAAAAGTGTAGGAACACTTGTGTAAATTATCACATAAAAATATCCTCAGATAAAAATGTGTTAATTTAATTTAAGTTTTGCCTAATTCATGACATCTGTGGGAAACATCCAATGTGATGGTTGTGGATGGAAATAAATTATATGAACCTAAATAAAACTGCAAATATTTACTTTTTGGAAAATATAATTTAAGTATTGTAAGTTTATTAAGATTCACTTTGATTTTCAATATTTTCAATTACTTTGTGTCCATGAAGTAATATTCAATTATTCCTTGCTCTCCAAATATATGAAATACTGTATATATGTTTTCAAGTTAATAAAAATGTGAAAGATGAAGTAACACCTGCAGAATTCTGAAAAGTGTGAAGGTTTTTGGTTAGAGGTTTCAGTTTCCCTAAAAAATATATGGATATAAAATACTCTTCATATAGCTATTTTGATTGATGGGAAGATATAAAAATGTCAATGTGAAGGAAATTGCCTAAATCAAAGGGCGTTATTTATACGTAATGAAAAGCTATTTATCAATGCTGGATTATTTACATTAGTGATTAACCAACAATATTGCAATGTACAGGTGGAGCAGTGCTCTTTATGTTGTTTTATTATAGATTCATTTTTATCCATAGTTACTTATTTGAAGTTATAAATTATGACATATTGAAGAACAAATGGACAATTCAACGGTTCTGTTTTCCGAGGAAGGTGTTTCAAAAATGTATGCAAAAATTCTTTGATATGCCCTTAACCTTGAGTTGGAGATGAACCTAGTGACTTGATTCTAACAGCTTATGACAGAAGTGATGGGGTGTATCACTGCTGAGATCAGATTATAACAAGACTGCAGCTTCTATCTTGAATTTGCCCTCTCCTTCGGATCACTCTTCCTGGGGGAAAGCCAGCCACCACCCTGAAAAGACATTCAGGCAGGGATGTGGGGAGAAATGGAAGCCTCTAGCCAACAGCCAGGAGGATCTGAGGTTGGTCAACAACCAGGTGAACCAGCTTAGAAGCAGTGTCTTCAGACCCAACTGAGCCTTGAGATGACCACAGCTGCAGCTAACAGCTTGCCTGCCACCTCCTGAGATACCTTGAGCTGGAACCACCCAGCTAAACTGCTCCCAGATTTTTGACCCACAGAAACTTTGAGATAAATGCTTGTTCTAAGCTGCTACATTTAGAGGGGGTGGAGATAAATAACTATACTTTTAAGATCATCAGGGTCCAAAGCAAAGCATTGCTATTTATCAAAGTTGTTGGGTCATGTTGTGTGGGTTAATATAGAGAACCACACTTCTAAAGAATTAATAAATTGTATTAATTACCAGATTACTTATGAGAGGCTTTATCAAACAAATAAAAAGCAGCAAAGGAAGTTAAATATGTGCGCAGCAGTGTGTTGTTTTATTCAGATAGGCTTAATGCAAAATATTTATGAGGCTATAAATCAGTGATTCAAAACATAAAGCAGGAATGCTTCCGGTAATGAAATTCTTTTGTTTGTTTGTTTGTTTGTTTGTTTGTTTTTTGAGACCGAGTTTCACTCTGTCACCCAGGCTGGAGTGCAGTGGCGCGATCTCGGCTTGCTGTAATCTCCGCCTCCTGGTTTCAAGAGATTCTCCTGCCTCAGCCTCCTGAGTAGCTGGGACTATAGGCACATGCCACCATGCCTGGCTATTTTTTTTATTTCTTTATTATTATTTTTATTTTTAGTAAAGACGGGGTTTCACCATGTTGGCCAGGATGGTCTTGATCTCCTGACCTCGTGATCCGCCTACCTTGGCCTCCCAAAGTGCTGGGATTATAGGCATGAGCCACCACGCCTGGCCTGGTAATGAAATTCTTGTTGTGAACTAGATCCATGATAACAGAGTGCAAGATAATTGAAGGCTCAGGCAAACAGCTTGGATTAGATGGCAAGGTGATTATTTATGTGAAAGATATAGATAAAACAGTTGGATTGCATTATGTGTTCCAAAAAAAAAGCAAGGTGGCCACTATTACACAGAAGGTAGTTTACTATCCACACTGTCCTGCACATTGCTTTTTCCAAGTTTAAAATATATGTCAAAAACTTCACTTTCAGCAGAGCAAATCTTCCTACTTCTTTTAAACAGCAGCAAAATTATTTAAATATAACTCCGGTATGTTTTTTTAAGAGAATATTCTATTGAATGTTTTGATTTTTTTTCTAACAGTTTCCTATTAGAAACAGTAACATAAAGGTACTTATTAAACATTTGTCTTTTGGGAATATATTCAACAGGTAAATTCCCAGCTGCAGTATTGCCATGACCAAATGTGTATACATGTTTACATTGTCAAAATGCCATGCAGAAAGTTTGCACCAACTCACTTTCCTAACACTGTATGAAAGTGACCATTTTTTCTAAAGTTTTGCTATCGCTTATTATCAAAAACTTCTAGCATACTTACTAATCTTATAAATTAAGCCTATTATAATTTGTACTTAATTGTAAGGGGAATATAGTATGTTCTTTGCATATGTATTCACCACTGGAATTTATTTTTCTATAGAGTGCCTGCTCATTCTCTTGCCACTTATGTCATTTAATTATTGGTAATTTTAAACGAAGTTATATGAGATTTTTGGCATAATAGCTATTAACTGAGTTGTGAGTGTATTTCCAAATTTCTTGTTAATCGTTAACTCCATGTAGGTAATTTTTTGCTGCATAGAGATTTTTTAGTTTATTTGCTTTGCATTTTAGTAGAATTGTCCAATCTTTTCCAAAATGTTTTCTGAGTTTTGCTATCTTGCTTAGAAGAAATTTCCGGACTCTGAGATTATAAATAAAGGAAGAGAGAGAAGGGCTAGATTTACACAGGACTAGGAAACCAAACGTGAATATATCTCGTGAATAAAAGTAGTGTCAATACTGAAAAACTCCCTAACCTCAATTTAAGTAAATTTTATTTTCACCAAGCATAAGAAACCTTAAGGAAATTTTTCTAGAACCTGCAGGCTATGTATTCAGCAGCCAAGTGAGTGCCATTCACACCACTGAGTATGTTAGAAGTTCTATTGGACTTGGGGAGGACTTCTCATTGGCAATTGCCCACGGACTATCCAATAAGACATGTAATTGCCATTGGCACAAGATTTTGCTAAATTTTGCTAAATTATTCTTTGTAGACAACCATCTTTTCCAATAATCCAGGGAACTCACATTTTCCCAGAATTTATCGTAGGGCACTGGAAGGCACATGTAGAGACAATGAAGGTATTGGAAAGAAAGCAACATGCTGCATCTGCGTGGAACTGAATGAAAGCAGTGCATGATGCTCAGCTCATAAGCCAGGATGTGGTAGAACACATGCTCCATTCATAAACTATTACAAAATATCGAGTGTGTTTAAATTATTCCTTTTCATATTTTATTATTTCAGGCTTACCTTTGTCAACTGCCTTCTTTCATTTTATTTATAACTTATCATAGTCATGTCTTTTCTCATAATTCTCTCAAACTCTGGCTGGTATGTCCATAAATCTCACTCTAGCCTGCTGTCCCTTCCTCCCTCCCTCCCTCCCTTTGTTCCTTCCTTCCTTCTTTTCCTTCCTTTCTTCCTTTTCTTTGCTCAGATTTTTTTCCATCCGAGCTACTATTTAAAACTCTGTATAGAGAAGCACATCACAAGACATGGTAAATATCAAGATTAACATATAAAATAGAAGCTTATATTTTCATCTAGGGCTCAATATTTTACCCTCTTTCTACTCAATATTTAATACGAGATAGGATGGTATAATAGAAGAATGAATTTTTTAGACAAAATTAATCTCTGGGAGCCAAATTACCTTACCTGTAAAATGTGTAATAAAGCAATGTCTAGACTTTGGATGAAAATTAAATGAGATCAGTTTATAATAAAGTGATAGCATCTTTGAAAACTTAGGACTTTTGATTCATAGTTCTGTACTTACACTATAAAACATAGTCAAGTATTCTAAAAGTAAACCTTGATAATTCCCATTGTTATTTTGACTCATTAAACATAATGAGCTCAAATTATAGAAAATAATTTTTTAAATTTTGCACAATTCTTAATTAATGAATTAATTTAAATAGGAATATTTTCTAGATAAGATACTAAAATACAAAGAATATTTAAAATAATGAATGATGCTGATTAAAAAATAAAGTACATGTAGTAGAAATATTATAAAATTATAATTTATAATATTAAGTACAAAAAATACTATATGGGAGAAAAGATAATTCCCTTTAAAACAGAGAAAATTCCTTCAGCAATTTTTAATTGTGGGAAGGTAAATTTTTCTTTATTTTCAGAAAATTTCATCTTTTATGAAAAAGATGATACATAAATATTATAATACCAAGAGAATACATCCACTGAAGCCTCTCTGGACATATGGGTAACTGAGTCATTTGTCCATGTTCCTGACCTGAAGCCAGCAGTTCTCAATTATGAAGCTTTGTCTTGACTACAAATACCCTAGCAATGAACTCTTCCTGGCCAAAGACAGGAAAGCTCACAGTTCATGTTTAATCCACAGGTAGACACGTCTTCATATCTGATTTTGAAAATGGAATGGGAAGACAAGGACATCCAGAGAAGAGTGGCTTTATCTAACATTATTTAACCTAGGAATATCGCTATGGAAATAATTAACAGCCTCATTTTTCAGATAAGGAAAATGAAGACAAAGAACTTACTCAAGCCAGTTTCTTCAGCTGCCTTCCAAAACCTTTACAGCATGATCCAGTTTCTAATTGTTTCTTTATATTTGTTTCCCTTGATGGCAATCATCATAACAGGCTGAAATTATGAGTCTATATCGATGTAAGATTTGCAGACATTTAATTTTTTTTCTTTGCTGATCAAGAGAGGGTTGTACAGCTATAAAAAGGAAAAAAATGCTTTAACACTACAACAATATTTGAGTTGTGATATTTAAGTCATTTGGAGAATTGCAAGTGGCAACACCTAAAGACTACTTTTGTATTCCATTTGTTTTAAAAAATGTTCCATTTGACCCAAGATTCCCACTTCTGGAAATTTATTCTTATAAATGTAATTAAAATATTGAAATAAAAGATCGAGTTATCTCTTATCCATTAGAGGTATATTTGGAAATTCCTCAGTGTACAAAAATACAAGAATTGTTAATAATAAATAGCACTTACAGAATATTATGTAACTATTTAACAGAATTAAAACAAATTTATAATAACATAAAAATATTACTCTGTAATGTTAAGGAAAAAAGTGGAATATGAAATAGAAAATGAAGGAAAAGTTAGGATATTTACATCCGTACAAACACAAACATATGGCATTTAGTCACAACTATATAAAACAGTTTTAAAAGACTGAAAGAAAATATGAAAACTTTTTTCTACTTTTTTAATTACCTTGTAATTCCTAAAATTTTTATTGTGGAATTTGTTACTTTAAAAACTGATTTTTTTTTAACCAAGAGAAAAAAAATCTCCATTCCTATATTTTATAGATTTTATAAGATGTTTAGAAATTATGAAAACAAAGTTCCAACCATATCTGTTGTCATTCACAGGTATAAACTCTTCCTCTCTGAATTATTTCTTTCTGATCCTAAGCAATATTATATTCTCAATAGTTTCCTAATAAATCAAAAGTAATTTATTATTATACAATTTATTGTAACTGAATAACAAATTGAGAAATTTGTCTCAAAATGTTTTCTCATAGTATAGAAGACACAGTTATCAAAGGGGATCTTTTAAAAGCAGAGACAATGCTCTCTAGTTTAAGACTTGGACAGACGGTCTAGTAAAAATCCCTTTCAACAAAAGGGCACATTAAGTTATAATAAAACTGGACTAGAATGGCTTTATGAATTACCATTTCAGTATATTTTATTGTCCATAACATATAACATTGTTATTGTCTAACATATATGTGATAATTATGTTATATACACACGTACTTTGTATTCTGTAGTTTTCCTTGTTTGTTCATGGTACTTTGATTTTTTTTTTGTTTTGTAAAAGAAAACTATGTCATTCTTATTTTTCCCTTAGGTATTTTACCTATTATTGCTTATGTTTGAAACAAGAGTGGCCAAAAATGTACAAACTTAGTTAGAATGACAGTTTGATCAGAAATCCATACATTTTCTAGTTTGGAGGCCTTAACTCAAAAGTATAGTCCTTGGAAATGGCTGCAGGTGTTTATGATCTCCACAAGACAACTATGGATTTAGAGAAATAAGTTGATCAAGAAATTAGGAGAAAAATCTCACCGAAACTATATTCAGTGTCATTTTAAATTCAAAGCCAACAAATATTTTAATCAAAAGAGTAAAACTAAGTTCCAACATGGGAAAGAGTGCAAATGGAATTCAGCACCCCTTTTGTTATTTTGATCGCATTCAGTACCAGAAAAATACTTTGCGTCATGTTTTGTAGATGTGGTTTTAACATATGACTTAATTTATATCAATTTATATCAATAAATAAGATATTTATAATCAATATCTTTTTCCATAAACTGAAGAAAATCAAGTGTTAGGAAAGTTTGAGCCATTTACATGTCATTTTATTATTAAGAAATCATAGGGGCTAATCTCCAACTTAAAAACATCATAATATTTTGTCACAAGTAAATGATTTAGGTATCTAATTATTAAGCATATCCCTAACATACAATAACTGTTATTTCAAGTAATAGAGTATATTTCACTATAGAATATTTGCCTTCAGGTACAGTCATGTTAGCACAAAGCATCATAATATTAAAATATAATAATACTTTGACACAAGTAAAAGTTTTAAAACATCATATTTTGACACAACTAAAAGATTAAAACATAATATTTTGACACAAGTAAACATCATAATATTTTAAAACATAATATTTTGACACAAGTAAGAGATTTAGGTATCTAATTATTGGGCATATCTCTTAACATACAATAACTGTTATTTCAAGTAATAGAGTATATCTCACTATAGAATATTTGGCTTCAGGCACAGTCATGTTAGCACAATGTTGTAAAGTTACCTCAAATAATAATGTATTCTCTTGCATGGTTATGTTACTTATTAACTGCATTTTTTTCTTTTTATAACTTTTATATTTCAAACGTGTAAAATTTACATAGTTCCAACGTCAAAATTATGTTGAAAAATATAATATTCTATGAGTCTTGTTCTCATTCCCATTATCACATATCATTGTTTAGTCTTTTCCTTCTTGAGTGCGTATACATGTGTGTGTGTTTATGCATGCATACAAAAAATAGACACATATATATACATGTATAATCTTATTTTCTGTTTTTATAACAGAAAGATAGCATCCTATTTTTTGTTCTTCTATACTTCACATTTTTCAAATAAATTCTTCTCTCAATGATTAAATTATAGAACATTTATTTTGAAACAAAATAACATAGTGTTTGGGCAGATTCTGAAATTCACTAATGAGAAATCTTGCATGATAACATAGACAGCTTTGATAACAGTGATGTACAGATGCACTTTATCTTAAAATAAATTATGGACATGAGCAATGTATTTGTAAAGATAAAATAATAATAACAGCTAACATTTTTGAGTGCTTAAGTGTAATCTACCTTTCCGGATAGCTTCAGTGTATATCTTTTCTTTTATCTCACTACTTTTCCAGCTTTATTCAGGTGCAATTGACAAATAAAATTGTATGCAATAAAGTTACACAACATGTTTTGGTATATATATATATGGTGAATTGACTACCACAATCAGGCTAATTAACATACTGTTCAATTCACATAGTCACCTTTTTTCTTTTTGTGGTGAGATTATTTAAAATCTACTCTTTTAGCAAATTTCAAGTATGTAGTAGAATATTATACACTATAGTCACCTCCAGAACTGAATCATTCTGCATAACTGAAATTTTGTATTCTTTGACCAACATCACTTCATTTCCCCTCTGCCCTAACATGTGTGGTAACCACCATTCTGTCTTTGATACTCTGTGTTTAACTTTCTAAGATTTCACATATAAGTGATATTTTGCAATATTTGTCATTCTGTGACTGGCTTCTTTCATTTAGCGCAACATTCTCCAGGTTCAGCCATGTTGTCACAATTACATTAAATGGATATTTAGGGCAGATAGGTGGAAGAGGAGCTTGTTCTGTCCACTCCCTGCATTGACCTAGCATTGTAGTGTGTTACGTCTTTAAATCCTTACAGTCAATCCATGAAGTGAGGCTATGCTTAAACCAATTTTTTCAGCTAAGTTACCTGGGTCTGTGAGAAGTTTAGTCACTTGCACAGAGTGCCAGATTAGAGCAAAGTCTGGTATTAACCTCATTATACTGCTTTCCAGCCAGTATTAAGTAACAGAATAAAAAATATATTTTTAAACGTATTTCAATAGAGTAGATTGATAAAACAGGAATTAAATAACCAAAAGTGAAATTCAGAATTAAAGTAACATAAGTTTAACCAGTTTACTTTACACCACTTTATATCATACTGATAGACATTTGTTAAGACAATAGAAATGGCAATTAAAGTGTGCATAAATAATATACATGTATATTTTATAGAAATCCTCTGTCTTTGGGGTATTAATGTTCATGACCTTTCATACACTCTCTATAGCAAGTGTCAAATAGAACCAGATGTAGAAAAACTACATGATCAAAGCTTTTTAAAAAAATAAATCTTAAATAATATACACAATAAAAGATAAAACCCAGCTGTACACTATTGCAAAAGAAATTAGCGCACAAGAATAGTTTTTTTACTCTTCTTTATTATTGTTATTAACTCTGTAAAATGAGATTCAGTTCTCCACCTTAGTATTTATTTTCTTGCCAGAATTGTACCATATGGAAGAATTTTGTATAATTGAAAACATTGATTGGTATGTACTTCTGTTAAGATGTGTTATCACCGATATGATTCTATTTTATTTTGTATCTCAGCAAATATTATTTTTTCTTTTTATGTCATGCTATGTAACCCTTTTCCATTTTTTCTATTGTTACTATGTCATATTATGTAACCCTTTTAAAATAGCCCTTGCTCATTTTCTGCATGTCTTTTCAAAACCAAGCCAACTATATTCTATAAGCCAACTATGTCAACACTGAATTCAAAAAAGGTTAACCTAAAATGTAGCCAAATAACATAACCAATCTACCAAGCAAGAAACCAAGAAAATAGTAAAATGGAAAAGGCCTGCTATTGGATTCTTAAGTAAATATTTATGAAAAACAATTTGGGACATGAAGATTCCAGAGGTTTGAAAGGAATGCTATAAGAAGACACCAACCTTAACTTTTTATAGAAACCAATGGGATATGGGAAATTGAGCAGGCACTGCATCAACTCAGGGATGCAGAAGTAGAAGTGGGGATACATATGGAAGTACCCACTTAAAGCAAAAACTGCAGAATCACAAATCACAGCTTCTTTAAAAGGCAGATACAAAGGAAGAGCAATCTGCTTCTTCCTGTTGAACAAAGGAAGTTCAACTGTATTAAAACAACTGCTGGGCATGCATTATGTTTTATATAATCCCTCTGTTCAAGGATAGCAGAAGACAAAAGATTTACATATATATATGTAAATATATATATGTAAAAAAGATTTACATATAAATATATGTATATATATGTTACATATATATATATGATTGCAGTTAAGGAAAGTTACAGATAAGTTTATTAAAATTCCTTAACCTAAAAATGTTTCACTAATATTTTCCAATGGATAAGACTATACTACATTTAAAATTAAAATTAGTAAACAGAAACAATCCATACAATACGAAGAATGGCCAGTGCTCAGGTGTTCAGGTTTCTTAGCATAAATTAATTGATTACATTTTGGCTTTATTTGTATCTTGTCTTTTTTCCCTCACCAGTCTCACTAAAACAATGAGGGAGTACATAAATAAAGAAAAAATATAGTCATCAGTGTTACCACCCCAAAATAATTATTTTTAGTTAAAAACCTCATGAAATCTTTGTCAGGACCTATCTCCAGAATTGTATCTCCTAAGTTATCTTCCTGGGTTTAATCCACCTTATGTTGATTTTTGTCTGTGGTGTAAGGAAGGATTCCAGTTTCAATCTTCTGCATATGATAAATCAGTTATCCCAGCACCATTTATTGAATAGAGAGTCCTTTCTTCATTACTTGTTTTTGTCAACTCTGTTAAACACCAAATGATTGTCGGTTTGAGGCATTATTTCTGGGATCTCTATTCTGCTTCATTGATTTATGTGTCTGTTTTTGTACCAGTACCATGTTGTTTTGGTTACTGTAGCCCTGTAGTGTAGTTTGAAGTTGGGTAGCGGGATGCCTCTGGCTTTGTTCTTTTGCTTAAGATTGGCCTTGGCTATTCAGGATCTTTTTTGGTTCCATATGAATTGTAAAATATTTTTTTCTAATTCTGTGAAGAATGTCATTGGTAGTTTGATAAAAATAGCATTGCATCTATAAATTGCTCTGGGCAGTATAGCCATTTTAACAGTATAAGTTCTTCCTTTCCATTAACGCATAAAGTTTTTCCATTTCTTGTGTCATCTCTAATTTCCTCAAGCAGTGTTCTGTAATTCTCATTGTAGAAGTCTTTCACCACTTTGGTTACTGTATTCCTAGATATTTTATTCTTTTTGTGGCTGTTGTGAATGGGATTGCATTATTGATTTTGCTCTCAGTTTGGATGTTATTGGTGTGTAGAAATGCTGCTGACTTTTGTACATTAATTTTGTATCCTGAAACTTTGCTGAAGTTATTTATCAGCTGAAGGAGCTATGGGGCCAAGATACGGGGTTTCGTAGGTATAAAATCATATTGTCTGCAAAGAGAGATAGACAAAGAGAGATACTTTGACTTCTTCTTTTCCTATTTGGATGCCTTTTATTTCTTTCTCTTGTCTGATTGCTCTGGCTAGGACTTTGGGTACTATGTTGAGTCCAAGTGGTGAGAGAGGGAATCCTTGTCTTATTCTGGTTTTCAAGGCGAATGTTTCCAGCATTTGCCCGTTCAGTATGATGTTGACTGTGGGTTTGTCATAGATGGCTCTTATTATTTTGAAATGTGTTCCTTCAATGCCTACTTTGTCGAGGGTTTTTAACATGAAAGTATATTGAATTTTATCAAAAGCCTTTTCCATATCTATTGAGATGATCATGTGGTTTTTGTTTTTAGTTCTTTTTATGTGATGAATCTCATAT
Organism: Pongo abelii; assembly: GCF_028885655.2. Taxonomy (NCBI): domain Eukaryota; kingdom Metazoa; phylum Chordata; class Mammalia; order Primates; family Hominidae; genus Pongo; species Pongo abelii. The sequence continues at coordinate 95,219,374 of NC_071991.2, forward strand.
ATTGATTTGCATACAGTGAAGCAACCTTGCATCCCAGAGATGAAGCCTACTTGATCATGGTGAATTAACTTTTTGATGTGCTGTTGGATTCGGTTTGCAAGTATTTTGTTGAGGATTTTTGCATCTATGAGCATTATATTATTATAGCACTTATTTACTAAACACTTATTTGAGCCAGTCTTAAAAGTGCTAATGCTCTAAATGCAGTTAAAATTCCCCATAAAGTATGAAGTAAGTAGTAATATTCCATTTCACAGATGAGAAGCATAGAACCAGATTAAATAATTTAAATAGTTGAATGAAGTTTTGATTCCAGGTCTATATAATTTTGATTTGTTAACCATTACGTAATACTGCCTTTTAAGCGATTTTAGAAGATTTTGAAAAATATCTGTAAATACATGAATAAATAAGTAAAATAATTATTAAGATGTGTGTTATATTTAACTGGGTAAAGTCATTGTATAGTCTAACACTCTGATTCTTCTCACCAAACACAAGGAATTGCCTTCAATACTCTAAGCCTAAAGTTCCAGGCTAATTTTTAACACTAATCAAATACATCTGCCAACAATAAGTTATTGAATTTGAAAGCATTTCTCTCACTGTGATAATGTATGATATACATAATTATTAACGAAATATTATAAAATTTAGAGGGTGAATTTTGTATAGGGCCTATTATCCACAGTGCATAGGGTTAACTGAGCAAACAAGATTTGTTAAATCAGTGAATATAGAAGCATTGATGACTTTATTGATTGACCCAGAAGATACAATTCTAGGGAAATCGAATTCAGTTTTGTCTCTCTACCTTCAATGTGCATAGAAAATTTAAAATGGATGAATTAAGATGACTCAGGGTTAAATGCCAGGAAATCACTTATTACTGGAGATTGTTGATCCAAATGCCTTCTCCTTTGTAACTGCAAAGTATCATTTCTGCCCCTTTGAAAGTGGATGTGATGTAAACTCTCCACGTGGCAGGGATAAACAATAATGGGAAGCAGATGAAACTCAGCTCCTTGGGAATCTGCAGTGAATGAAAGAGGATTTCATTATCTCTGCAGGCAACCATGCAGTAGAAATGTCAGAATACCTGATTTTGGTTCATCAGTGAGAAAAAACAAGCAAACAACTTTATTCACTGCCTTTGTATAGTGGTGAAGTAAACTTAAAATTATTTGATAAATGTGTTTCTTCATATGATATGGCTACAATGGGAAAAAGCAGGACGGTTGTTTAAAATAATGTTACCAATGAAGGAAGAGCAAAGAGAACTAAAGGCTTGGTTATGACCACATACATTTCTTAAAAATATAGCTGAGTAAGAATAAGCCAAGAAAGCCTGCAAAAAAGTCTGCATAACATAGGGAGGAATGCCAGTTTATAATCTACTTGTTTTAAAATACTCACTTCCTGCTACTTTGCTTCTTACCTAAGAGAAAAGAGATATAGAAATAGGAAGTATAAATGCAAGGAAATTTAAAATACATTTCTATTATGGATTTATTAACAAAGGAGGCTTGTCCATTATACTACAATCTGTGATTCTGCAATTCAAAAGGGTTGTAGTTATTTTTCCTGTCATTTTACTAATGAATTCACTGAAGTCCTAAGTCAATCTTGTTCTTCCACAAGATTGTAAGAACATTTACAGAAGATTCCATTAAAAAGTACTATGAATATTTGCTAGCTACATGCTCATTTTAATGGCATTAAAATACATGCACATACAAAAGATAAAATATCTTTAAAATATGTTAAAATAGATACTAACAACAAATTCAATTTTTAAAAAGCATCAAATCATTATGGCTAATTCCAGAATTTACAGTTCTTCTGATTTTGTGTGCAACTATTATTTACCAACTACCGAATAGAGTAATATAGTTGCAGTCTTCCTTAGAGTACTTTATTCTCTAGATACAAAAAGCAAACAAAAACCATAGTCTAATTTAAAATTTTAGATAAATACAAACAAAACACAACAGCAGCTCAGATTGGTCTTCATCATTTAACTAGAATTGTGTAAGATTTTTAAAAGAAACAAGTATAAAAATCACAGGTAATGTTTGAAGTTAAGTTTTCATCTTTTAGGTTTTAGCTGCTGGCTTTATGTTATTCTAGATTATATTCTCAGATTCTTACAAATGTCACTGTCAGGAAGCATATATATATGTGTGTATATATATATACACACACAAATGTATATATATATATATGTATATGCATATTTATATATTCAGGAAGCATATACTTGGACACAAATCTTGTAGAAGCATGATGTATAAGCTATAAATTGCAATCAAAATGCTAACTTTAGTTTTGTCTCCCCTTTTCAAAATTTATTTCATTGACAAGTATCTTCCTGTGCCAATGGGTAAAATTTGGGCAGATCTCATGACTTTTTTGTTTGCTTATTGGTAATTGAGAGTCCTATAATTGCTTTTAGTGAAACCAGAGACTGTTGAATCAGAAATTTAAAATATCCAGTCCAAGATTATATTTAATATTTAATTTCCATTATAAAGAAAGACTTTTACACCTTGCCAGCAGTTGATATTCTCTGACATTTGGTTTAAGAAATGCATGGCTTTTCTCTTTTCCTACTCTGCATAAGCATGGGAGAGAGGAGAATCAAGGGAATAAGAAAGATTTTACTTCAACTAATGACTGATGGGTTCTATTTTAAACTGGTGCTGGGCCTGGCAAAGGTTTAAAATCATCTGTTTTTATAGTGGGACACTTCAAACGTTTTTCAGAGATTCTCTTGGGGTTCTGCCACCCGTACTTCCATTGAGGCAGATAGATAAGTCTCTATTCCAAATGATGGCTTCTAAATCCTTAGGAAGCCCCTAGGAAGCTCTTGTATACCTCCAGCTTCTTGCTGCTTGGATTTCTTTGTCCTTATATGTGACCCCATTGGCCAAGGACTGAAGAAGATACTACATTGCCACCAGCACCCTCTAGCACGTGACCCACTTGTTTTTATAGGAAGCATTCACACATCCTTTGCTCCAACAAACTCAGAGTACTGTCTGATTCCAATCCTGTAGCAACTGTCCTGGCCCTGAAACCATAGCATTGGTCTGCTTTCTTAATCCTCAAGATTTCCTGGGTCAGATATTCCCCAAGTTATATTGGTCACATGCTAGATTTTTAAGTGGTGCAGTTAAAGCACCACCTCCTACAAGGCCTCACATTACAAAGCTGGCAAATATCCCTTTAGGTGAGGGGAGAGATGTAGTTTACCCAAAAATGTTTTCAGGAACTTTACTTCTACATGCTCCGATCCAGGTATCGCATGCTTGATTTCACTAAGTGGTCTAGGATTCAAGGATTCAATTCTAGAACATGTGTTTCTAAGTCCTGAATTTTGATCTGGCACTTTACTATAGCATGCAGACCATATTTATCCTGGTGCCAGATGGATATTTCATTTATTAGGTTACACAAAAGGCTCAGAACTTTAAGAAAGACTATAATTGAGGAAAATACACACAAAATTTTTTTTATATAATGGCCTTCAAGTATATCAAATATTTAGACTTTCATGATGATTTTCAAGCATATCAAATATTTAGACTTTTATGATTTTTTTGTGGATATTTATAGCAAGGGCATGTCTGTGAAGCCCATACATTCTTGGTACACAAGACATTTGTAGTAAAAGTTATGGTGACTATGATGTAAAGAAACAGGCTGTGTAAAATATGCATCAGTGCATTCTAGTAGACTTATTTCAGCAGAAAATAGTTTTAAAGTGCACAAAACTAAAAGATCAATTCACAAATTCTATGCAGCTTTGAGAATTAAAAAAGACACATACATATTCTTGAGATGCAATTTTAGGCTGTGCGTAACAACTGGTATTGATGAACAGGTAGAAGTTGAGAGTATTTGGTTTTGCTGTATATAATTTTATGATGACAGTGAAAAGACAATTGGTGAAGTAGAACTGAAATAAGAGCCAGCACCACTTCCTTTCCAACATTTTAATTACCCTAGATTTTTTTTTTTCTTTTCCAGAAGGGCAAAATAATTGCTATCTAATAGGACTCCAAGGTTTTTACACTAAGTATGTATTCTTATTCTGTCCTTCTCCTTAACAGACTCAGAAACATTGAGGATATCATTGATTCATTCTCTCTCTTGCTTTTTCTCCTCTTTATTTGGAGAATGTTAACTCTAATTTGTTAATGGCTTCAATAAATGCCTACAAATTACAATTCTTAGATAAGGTTGTGTCTGATATACCAGTGGGCTAATTTTGAGGCCAGAGATGGTGTAATGGTACTTGCTCTAGTCATGACATTAATGATCAATTTAATAGCAGCCTTACCTATATTGCTCACTCAGTCACATAATCAAACAAAGATTCGAGCTCTTAGCATAAAATATGTATTTTTTAACTTTTATAGGTCCAGCACACTGTGTTTTTATTTATTCAACAAATATTCATTGAGCATCAATTTTTGCCAGACCTTTATCTAGGCCCTAAAGAATTTAGCGCCTGAGCTATCTGAGTCAGTGCCTACTCTCACAGGACTTTTATTAATTGAATAAATAAATGGTAAAGATGAGAACTAATATTTATTAGAAATTTGATAAATGCATGTGTATTTCACATGCACCACATACTTTTGTAGCATCCACTAACAATTAGGTTTGTATATTTAGAAAGTCATGGCTTATCAAAGGTTAAGGGTGTGGTGTAAAGCTAGTGTGCTTCTGCTAACGTCTTAGCACCTTCACTTACTCTCTGTGTGACTTAAGCAAGTTAACCTCTCTGTGCCTTGGTTTTCTTATTTGTAAAATTGGAATAGCTACAATTTCAATGTCATGAATTTATTATCATTACTGAATGATGTAATACTTATAGAGTTCAGAACATATCAACTAATATCAAAATCTGAGTTAACTTTTGGAAGTCTAAAAATGATACATACAATATGTATCTAAAAAGTGGTGTCTGTAAAATGTAAATTAAGGAGTTGAAAGCTGAAGAGTGTGCAGCAAAGTCTGATTCTTTTGGCATTAGTTAACAAATTGTTTCTGAGGCAATTCCTGCTATTTCTCAGATGGATAGGCATTTCTTAAGTCTTTAAATCTTAATTTAGGTGTATCTGTGTGTAGATAGGCAGAGAGAGAGAGAGACAGATTCACAGTTGAGATTTTCTGTCTTCTTAATCTCTTCCCCCATCTACTCCTCTAGTTTTTTAAAGTGATTAAAATTGTTTCCTAATAGAATATGTGCAACATATACTAATTTTTTATTTCCTTAAATGGGTCCTTTTTACAGGGGAAAAATAACTTCCCTGGACTATGGGTGTTGGTTTGCAGTGGTGTGAAAATGCCATTCAGTGTCTTCTCTCTTTTCAGATGTGAAGTCTGATGCCAGAAAGAGAGTGAGAATAACAATGTTTTTGGTTTAAGCAATCAAGAGAAGAATAGAGTTGTTATTGAGATGAAGAAGAAATTCAGGAGGTGCAAGTTTGAAGGAATGACTAGAGGTTTATTTTTCTTTGGGGATATGGTAAGTTTGAGATATCTATCAGACATTTAAAGTCAGCAGTTTGATATATGAATTCAGAATGCATGAGAGCGATTAAGCAGCATATATTTCAGATTGATAAGCCTATGGATAATATTTAAAACCATGAGACTAGATGAGATGGAGCTAATGAGTGAACTAAAACAGAAAAGAGTATGTCAACCTTTGGAGATTGGGAAAAACAGTAGAAAAGTGGAGATCTGAGAAGAGAGGAGTAGACAGAAATCAGGTTAGTGTTGTGTGCCAAAAGCCAAATAAAGAAAGATTTTCAAACACTTTATCAAATGCTGTTTACAGGTCAACTATGAAGACGACAGAGAATTGACCACTGGACTTATAAGCATAGAAATCATTAGTCTCTTCAATAAGAACAGCTCAAGTAAAATGCTGGGGAGGTGAAAGTCAAATTAGAATAGGTTTAACAGACAATGGTAGAGGAGTAAGTAACTGGAGACAACCAGTATAGAGAATATTTTCTAGGGATTTAGATATTAAGGGAAACAAACAAAAAATGAGTCCTGCACATCCCAATTCTCTTCTCATTCTCTGCTTTCATGTCTAATCACCTGGCATGCACCCAGCCTGCATGGAAGGAGGTTGGTGCTATTTCTCCAGTTCTCCGATTCCTCATTTCATCACAGTCAATTTTCAGGCCTAACTTATACCTGGCTGTCATGAAGTGACCCCAGAATTAAACATTATAGAGAAAAGGTGATTTTTTAAAAATTTGAGTTTTGAATCAGAATTTTTAGAAGTACCATTTAGAAATCATTTGTCCTAACCAATGTTTTTCAATATTTTCCATCACAAGGCACACTTATAGATAAAAATAATTTGTATATCACATTTGCAAACCACCTTTTCCTCCACCCACAAAACAAATAGAAAATTTGCTAATTTACTTGAAAAATTAAATTATTTCCAAACATTAGTAGATTCTGATTAGTAATAAATGACTTCCTTTTTACTTCACAGCAAATCACAGTATATTACATTTATGTCGATACAATTTTAGAATGGCTAGTATTAATGACTACATTTAAAAATTAGAAAAATGCAATCTGGAGGGATAAAGTAATCCACAAAAGCTACCTCACTCTGAAATGAAATGATTTGGGCTAGACCTGGTTCCTCTAGAGGACAGAGATAGCAGAAGCCATAGGTAGGAAAATCCTGAAGGAAATGAACTGAGCTCAGCAGTCATTTCCTGGCTGGAAATTCTTTTTCTCAGAGAATACTGGGGGCAAAATCTCACTAAGGCGAAGAAGGTTCGTCTGGGACTTTAACCCTTGAAAAGTAAAGTAGCTAGCAAAAAGCTGCCGCACCTGGAGATCAGGCCAAAGTTGCCTGCCACAATTGTGCTAGAAGCTGGAAACATCAGAAGCTAATATAACTTAATATAATTCATTTTTTAAGGTTCAAGGGAGAATGTGATATAAAATTATAACAGTTTACAGTTTAATAATTAACTTTCCAAAGGCATTTACAGAAACGATATTTGATTCCCATTTCAAAAATGTGAAACAAAAAAAAATTTTATTTTCTCCATTATAATAATGACAAAATAAGACACAGAGAATAAACAACATTTGTCCAAGATCACAAAACCAGAAAACTGTAAACTGGGAATAAGCCAGTTAGAAATGATTATAAGTCTAGCATTATTTTCACTAAATGAAGTTGTAAGTCATAACAGAAACGAAAAACTGCCAAGAGAATGCATGATTTATATACCTATTGCTGAAAGTGACCTAAGACACTCTTAGGTCACTCTACTTGTCTACCTAAGTAGTTAACAGGGTACTATGGGTTTCCTGTATGAAAGATCTCTCTGCCAATCATTTTTACACAATTTCACAGCTTAATAGCTGCAGAGCCTTAGATGCATTAACCTGACTTAATTTCTAATCCTTAAATTAGAGAAAGTATTATCTGCCACAAATGTGGATGTGAATAATAAGGATTAAATATTCAAAATGAGTACAATGCCAACCACACCATAATGATCATACTGGTTTAGCCTTAACTTGCATATTTGGAAAACTCTGCCCTAAGTATGTCACACAAATATGAATCAATTAGGAAAAGTATGAAGGGATAATATAGAACAATGGAAATTTAAAATTGAAAATTTGAAAAATTACTGTATTAGAAACAATTTCAAAGCAGGAAAGAAAAGGCAAATAAAAAAACTCTAATGTTAAAATACCTTGAGAAATAAAGGAAAAATTACATAATGCCAGATAAGTCATTTCATCTTATTAATATTTTTTGATACTTCCAATCAGAATTTTCAAAACTTTAATGAGATAATAAAAGTATGTAGAAACCTAGAACTTGATTGCATTTTAGTCATTATTTACACAGATAAATAATCCAGGTTCTTTACCCAAACCTTTGTCATCCTGGATTCTTCTCTTTTTCTCACAACTTCCATCCAATTGTCAGCAAACACAGTCAGGTATAACTTCAAAGTACACCCATAATAGTGCCACGCCCATGTCACCACCTGCATGGCTAACAACCTTGTCAAAGTCACCATTACCTCTCAGCCTTAAGTGCTCTTCCTGTTAGCTACCCACTCCAGCTTCTCTGGCCTCATTGCCTATCCCAAACCCCCAGGCTCAGAGCTTCGAGGCTTTTGATTTGCTTTTGCCTAATTTTAGAATGCTCTTCCCTAGATGGTTACGTAGTGTTCCTCTCCTTTTCAGATCCTTGCTGCTCTGTGAGGCCTCCATGAGCCCCCTATTTGAAATTGCTGTGCCACATTCCCCTAATAATCTATAACCCCATCTCTGTTATTATTATATTTTCCAGAGCCATTAATGCCATATTTATGTATTTATCTTCTTCTCCTACAAAGATGTAAAATTCTGTAAGGACAGGGACTTTTGTCTGATTTTTAACTGCTGTATCTCCAGGACGTTGAATAATAACACTTGCCCTGTAGTAGATAATCAACAAATATTTTTTGGAATAAATTCCTCTCTTGAAATAATCAGAAAAATAAACTTATGGAATAACATAGATCTTTACACATTTACTGGTTGAGTTTTCTTTCTGCATTTTCACATAAAACAACCGTCATATCATTAAGCATTTTGTGAAAAGATTCTTAAAGGGGACCTCTACAGAAAAAAAAGATTTTTAAGTAAATTATTTGTTTTCAATATATACTGTATGTTTATATTTTTGTCTTCTATAAACCAAAAGTAGCCTCAGATGATAGATGATACCTTTTTACTTCTGCTTTACTTGAACTGTAAAAAACATTTTATCTTATCTCAACATTGCATACTAGTCCTAAACTAGTAAACAGAATTTAAACTACAAAACTATAAGGTTGGTGTACAGTTATCTAAGGGACATAACAAAAAGTAAATATCAATGAAACAATGCTCCAACTTCAGGGCATATATAATAATATTTCATAAGGGCTGTTTGATGTTTTCATCAATGATAAATTAGACACCACGCAAATTTTGGTCTCAGAGCTATGAGCAATAGTTGGCAGGAAACATGTTCAAAATTCAAATTGGTCTTGGTTATCAGGATCATAAATAAATGTAACGGTATTAAGTTACGAGGTCACTGTAATACATCTCAGGAGGAATTAAAGAACTCAGCAAAAGAGGCCATAAATGCAACCTGACTAAAGCAGCTGTTAATCTATACTATACTGTTTATTAGACACCGTCCTAGACACAGATCAGAATTCAAAATGAATAAGCCATGGCACCTATCCTCAAGAGTTTTTTTATTGCAGGGAGTGATAAATAAATAAAATAAAATGCAAGTTGAAAATGTTTTTACATGCTGAAAAAGAGGCATGCAAACAACAGCAGCACAGCGGGGGAAAAGAACTATGAATGAGATTAGTAATATGTGATCTTCCTTTTAGCTTCAGCACAAGCAGCCATATAATTATTACCCCTTTATCCTTATTCCAAACTGCCAAGAGAAGCAAACAAATCATATTTATTAATCCAAAGGGTTGGATACCTTTATCCAACTATGCTCCAGTTAGCAATGGATGGAGAAGGGAAAAATAACACAAAATAGCGTACTTACAGAGGCGAATTCCGAAGGTGGATGACTGTGCAATATCTCCAAGAAAACTGAAGCTGGAAAAAGGTGCTTCTATATATTACCTATGAATGCTGAAGAGAAGGGGTGAATACGTGAAGTAAGACACTTGCTTGCTTTTTCTTCCCTACTGGACACTACAAAGTTATGTTCATTGCTTATCCTGTTAATATCCCAGTTCATGTCTGCTCTCTACTTGCACAGTCATTAGATTCCTAAGGATATTCTCAGCCCTTGAGAAGGCAAAGAAGATGTTGTGCTTGAATAATAGAGACTCTTGAAAGAGAAAAATCAAATTACAACTTTCAAGAGATTAACCTGAAACTTGAGAACAATGTTAGTTCTGTTGTTGAGCTAATTACTCAGTGAGAGAAGTTCAATGATAATTCCTGGTTTTGATGAGAACCTCACTATTATTTATGTAATAAATTACACCTGAAACAGAGAGATTTTTCTTACAAGGTCAAAAGCAATTAATAGACATCCATAATAAATGGCAGCGCTAACTAACAGAAAATGGAACAAGTAGAAAATGTTAAACAAGTGTCTCCGACAAAAAGACCTGGAGTCAATGGTTGTTAAGGAGTCATAAAATAGGTATGTGGTAGAAGGAGTAGGAGATTCTAGCACCTACATCATATTCCCCCCTTATCCTCCAGAAAGTCACCTAGAAATCTCAGCTGAGATGATTTGCCATTCTGCCCAGTTATGGAGAGATGACTAGATAATATGCTTCAGTGTCCCTACCAGAATTGTTTCTCTGAAGAAAAATGAAATGTATCAAATCAGTCCTTTGAGTAGCAACTTACTCTTTATTATTGTTTTAGTTTTTGACTTTGTAACAGGAAGGTTCCTTTCATGGCACCAAAAAAATTCTACAAGTGCATTTTCCATAAGTTGTTTGAAGACATCAATGTTTGGACAGTTAACAAGTCACTAGGGAGTTCATAAGTAAGAAAAGGCACAGCCCTGACAGTGAGCCCATGTTTTTGTAAAGAATGCCTGCCTTTTAAAGGTCATAGGCTGAGAAGCTGTGGTTAGCAAAAGAAATTAGTCATGAAAACATAGTACAGCTCAGCAGGGATTTATTATGCATGAACCACTTTCATTTTTTGTTTATTTAAAATTAGCTAGATTGTGAAAGTGTTGAAATTTCCTCGTGGCACATAACTTTAGTAGAGTGCCCTTCTCTCCTCCTCAGCACATCGTGTTGATTGAGATTATTTGGAAGATATGACTGCTGTCCAAAACTAAAAGTAAAGCAAGGATTTCAACACATGGGAAATTCCAAATGCATAAACAGGAAAATTACCACACCTATAACCGAATATTCAGTTTGTTTTTCAGAAAATCCGTGCACATGTACATAGATGTTTTAAGATAAAAGTGGATATGGCTCCCCAAGCATGAATGAGAAATGCTAAGTTTGGTTACAATAGGCTTATTCAGAATGATGGATTCTAAGTGGGAGAACTTAGAACACACGTTCAGCATTTTTTGGAGAAATAATTTTGAAGTACCTGTGATACTTTTAACATACTAACAAGCTTTGAAGGAATTTAATAAAGGGTTTAAAATTTTCAAAAAAAGTTTCAAATCACTCTCTTGAATTTGTAGTTCATTTGTGTTTCCTCTTTAGCTGTCTCTAGGGTTCACATTCAGCATCTTGTTTCCAAGAGTGCATGTGTGCATCTCTGCTGTTTTATTTCAATATCATTTCAATGGTACACTGAGAGAATGAGCACCTCACCTTGGAGTGTTTGGTTAAAGATCTGATATCACATTATCATCTCAAATCAAAGTTCCACTTTGTATTCTATAATACATATTATTTTGCAACTCTAAATGATAAAAGTTTTGAAAGTCTAACCTATATTTCTATTAAATGAAGTGAGTATGTTGTGTTCAATGTGTTTTATCAGCTAGCACCCCCACCTCATCACCAAATTGCTTTCTCACCTAGGAGGTGCCTTTTCTTAAAATATAGAGATCTGTATTTTACAGATATTCCTTTGTAATTATAGATTGCAAAATCCCTAAAGGTGGTATTAGAGGATATTAAATATCTTCTAATATTAAATCAGGAACACCTTGTGGAAATTAGTTTGTATGAATCTCTCCCTTTGAGTCAAGACTAGAATGCCAGGAGCATACGGAAGAACTGACAGTGAAAAAGGACTGAAGTAGGGAAAAGGTTTAACAAAGGAAATTGAGATATAAGACCTTGTAATGCAAGATGATTAATTATGACATTTATTCTTTGATTAAGACATAGTAGGATATACTAATAAGTCATGATATATTAATACAGTAAATACTCTATAGTAATCAAAAATCATAAGCAGTGTATGTGAATCTCAAAGACAAAATGTTGAATAAAAGAAGCTAGAAACAAAAGAGTACTTACTCTATGATTCCATTCATATGAAGAAAAAAAGAGGTGAAGGTAACAGAATTGAAAGAGAGGTATAAAGTAAGAGAATTCAGAAATATCTGATTAACCTTTGGAAGCAAAATTATGACTGAAAGGGAGCATGCTGGTAATATTCTATATTTATCTATAGCTATATTTATATCTATATCTAAGTAACTAATTTGTCTCAAAGTCTCTGAGTGCCAGACATGGCAGGCAGACTTGAAGATGGCCTCCTTTGGTTATCACCTCCTGCTATTTATATTTTTGTGTATTTCCTTCCTTGAGTGAGAATTGAACCCAGTGAGTTATTTTTAATGAATAAAATACAGCAAATTCCCTTTATGATTATGTTACGTAAGATTGTGGCTTCTGTCTAATTAATAAACTCACTCTCTTGCCAATTTTGATAAAGCAAACTGCCATGTTGGAGAGACCCATTTGATAAGGAACTGAGAGCAACCTTCAACCATTTGCAAGGAAGGAACTGAGACCTTCGGTCAAACAACCTTAAGTCATGCCCAGATTCCTGTCCCTTAGAAACTGTGTTGTTTTGAGATGGCAAGTGTTGGGGCAATTTGTGATGTAGCAATAGATGTTACATTAAGCAGAACATTTCAGAAGCCACATTAGCCAGCAAGTTGCTAGTTCTGGATAATTGAAAACTACTTAATGCTATAAAGCAGATTATTTGAAGTTAATTTTTTACTGCAATAAAATTTTATTATAAGTAGGTGTGCAAATAGTTATATTGAATGTTTGCTTTGGACTATGGGGACTTCCAAGATGTGAGACTTACAGTTTCAAAACCATAACAGTCTTGGGAAAGCCAGGACAGTTAGTCACTTTACATATTGACTATGAAATGATTTTTACTGTTTATTTTGTTTTTCGAACATAACAGGGGCTTACTATTGGTTATGTAAGTGAATATTCAAAGTAAATTTTCCAAAATAAATATTTCTCATATAAAACTGAGACTCAAGAAAAGGAAGCTATAATTTTTTCTTGTTTTCTTCTCTTTCTCACATGAAATTATTGTGTGAAAAATCAGTTATTGTATTTCAATAAAATAACGCTTATGGGCCCTATTTTAGAGGATCTATCTGAATATTTTGCTGTTAATGATGACAAAGCCTTGCTGAGATGTCATAAATCAAGTGAGTAAAGATCAGTTTTCACCAGAATTATCAACACTGGTCCGTCTTACTGTAACAATTTCCACATGTAAGGGAGTGTATTAGTCCATCTTCATGCTGCTGATAAAGACATACCCAAGACTGGGAAGAAAAGGAGGTTTAATGGACTTACAGTTCCACATGGCTGGGAAGACCTCACAATCATGGCAGAAGGTGAAAGGCAAGTCTCATATGGCAGCAGACAAGAGAAGAGAGCTTGTACAGGGAAACTCCCATTTTTAAACCCATCAGATCTCAGATCTCATGAGACTTATTCACTATCATGAGAACAGCACAGGAAAGATCTGCTCCCATGATTCAATTACCTTCCCCAGGTTCCTCCCACAACACTTGGGAATTGTGGGAGTTACAATTCAAGATGAGATTTGGGTGGGGGCATGGCTGAACCATATCAGGAAGGAATAAAGAAAACAAATAGATCTCAAAACAATCAGTCTTTTACAGGGAATGGCATCTTCTACAGTAAAACTTGTAAAGACTAAGTCACTTCCTCAGGATCATTATCCTTTAACACACAATCTCCCTGTCCCTCTCCCTCTCCCTTCCTTCCCCCACACTCCCAATGCCTACTTTTAATTGCACATGCTTCTTTTTTGCATGGTACCAATATTGCGTGTGTATTCTTAAAAAAGGTAGAACACTAACATTAATCACTCATTGATTGTATTATATACTTACATGTGTTTAAAGAAAATATAAGGTAAATCACAAATTAATGACTTTGAATTTGTTACAATTTTTTGTATACATGGTTTCTTTTTTTCTAAAAATTAGTGTATATTACTACACATACTACAGCTGAAGAATTTCTAGGAGAGCTATTAATTAACCTAACAATGACCATAAATGTGGAGTTGATGTCTCCCTGCATCAGATGATTTGGATAGTACTCAGACTAATTTTCTGAAGTTATTTATCCAATTAACCTGAAGATTATTTGTAATTATTACTACTTTTATCACAATACCTTGGGTTGTGGTGACAGAAGCCCTAGAAAATTTTTTTAAATCATGTTAAAAGGGAATTTAACCATTTTAGCCATTTGCATTCATCCACCCATTAGTATGGATAAATTAATCATATATTTATTATTTGTACCCTAAAAGAGAACAAAGCTAGAAAATAAGACAAGTGCATTTTTCCAAGGAAAGAAATATTGAAATATATGTGGCTTTTTTGCTTGAGGATTAGATGAAAAGCATCAGGAATAGCCTGGGAACTGGTGCGGATGGTAGATCCCAAGGGAAGAACAGTAAAGAATATCAATATCAAGATATAAGCTGCTTTTACATTATATTATACCTGTATTTAAGCTTTGTTAATAACTTTCCCTAATTAGTTCTTCTGTAATATTAGATTAATTTATGTATAGATGGGAAAACAGAAATACAGTTCTGAGTGCTTATATAGGAAAGTTCACATGTGAGGGTTGAGGTCTCCTCAAATATAGTTTAATATTCCAACGCATCTTCACACCACCTTGTAAATATGCATACAACCTCTGCTTTTTCTTAACTATTCAGTACATTTTTTATCTTTATGGAAATCTGGGGAAGGGAAATCATTTCCCTGTCAGGATTAAATTTTTTAGAACTCTAGAGTGCTCAGGATTAACATTTTAAAAATAGGTTTATATTCCTTGGAGCTGAAGAAATTGAACAGAAAAATTACGGTTACATTCCAGCAGAAGCATATTTAAGGTAACTCACATATTGATGGCAGAGGCAGCCCATCTGGAGTGGCCTCTGCAAAGATGTTGGCTGCAACAGGGGAGGCATGCCCAGGGCTGTGTGTTCCACAAAGCTGGTGGGGACCAGGAACAGGTGAGACTGCTCCCTACTGAGTCAGTGGGGCAGGAACCACACACTCCTGTGCATAGCTGCAGCAACCCAGCAGTAGCTCAAGACCCAGGCGTCACTGTGGTCTCTGCGTCCAAGAAGTCTCCCCTGCCCCCGCAGACTCAGAACTGCCTGCTCCCATACCCTGGCCTCTCACCAATCCCAGTGCCCACTCCGCAAAGTTGTGGCTGAGCCTGGGTGCTCTCACACCCCTGTTAGATGTGTGCACACTCATGGCAGTGTTGACACACCAGCCCCTGTCACCTCAACCCCCTCCTGACTTTGGGCACCGACGAGCACAGGAGAGAGTCAAGGGGTTACCGAGGGCAGTTCAGCCCAGGCCCCTAGACACCCCATGGCATGGACAGCCATGGCACCAAGAATGACATGTTAATGACAGCAGGAGGTAGAAAGGTACCTGGACAGAAAGGGGCAGGTCTCTGCTGAAAACCCTCCTTCAATCCAGGAACAGCTTGAAGCCTGGGGGCCAGGCTGCCAGTTCCGGGTGGAGTCTGCAGGCTGGAGTGAGAACTTAGGTGCTTTTCCTGGGCCCACCCATGGCTGCGCCTGGATGGATCAGCATGGACTCCATCCTTTCTGAGCCCATAAACACCCCGGACTCAGCCAGGCTCACAGAGATCTTCGGACTACCAGCTGTGGGTCTCCTCGACTCATTGGGACGACCTGCCTGTGGATAGGTGTTAACCTCTCTGGGTCTTCTCTCTGCTTAGGGCTGCACTCATCGGGACTGCCTGCCTGCAGAGAGGAGCTACCCACTCCAGGTCTCCTCTCTGCTGAGAGCTGGACACTCATCAGGATGACATGCTTGTGGAAGAAGCTACCCACTTTGGGTTTCCTGAGAGCTGTTCTGTTGCTCAGTAAAGCTCCTCTCCACCTTGCTCACCCTCTAGTTGTCCACATACCTCATGCATTCTGGACACAGGA
Organism: Pongo abelii; assembly: GCF_028885655.2. Classification (NCBI taxonomy): domain Eukaryota; kingdom Metazoa; phylum Chordata; class Mammalia; order Primates; family Hominidae; genus Pongo; species Pongo abelii. Next base: position 95,235,412 of record NC_071991.2, read on the forward strand.
CAAGAACTCAGGACCTTCTTAAAGGCAAGACTGAAATTGCTGTAAGACAAACAGGGCTGAAACACACCTCTCAACTTGCCACATTACAGGCGACGAGGAGTACAGAAGAGCTGAAGCCCTTTAGGAAGCCCAGACTTAGGGGATGCCAGAGCCATGGCTATGACACCCACTTTAGGGCTCTGCAGTTTCTCTCATCTCCAAGCTTCCAGGTGCCAGCATGTTCCCCTTGTCCAGATGCAGGTGCCCACAGTGGAAGCTGTTTGTGGTGCATCTGATCCAGCCACAGGCTTGCACAGAGCCTGTGCCTGTGCCAGTGCCTGGAGCTGCCCATTTTACTGCAGCAGTCAGTGTGCCTGACTGTACCCAGTGGCTGGACCCTGTGCTTGCTCATTCACATACCCCTCACCACTCCATGCCTGGCTTGCCCCTAGTATGTATGGTATCGGGGCCAGTAGCATGAGCCAAGAGCCACCTTCCATGCCAAGTGGGCAGAATGAGCCCAGAGGGCACCAGCTAAACTTAGGCAAAAGTGCCACCAGCCACAGAGGTTTCCAGGTGCAAAAGCAACACCCAAAAATTCTGTGACAATATAATGATCTTGAGTAAAAGCTTCTGAGTAACTTCCTTGATAGATTGTGCTCCGTTGTAGCCAGTGTGAAGGTGTCCACATAGCTCACATCTGTCCTGCTTTATGGAAAGTAAATGATAGCTATTATCATTAAAAAGCAGTGGAGCACAATGTTTAACTGTGTAGCATCTATAGGCATTGTCCAGGTTCAATGTCCAGATCTGTCACCTATTAGCTTTGTGATTTGGGTAAATTACTTAACATCTCAACTTCCTCAGTGGTCAAAAAGACCATACTCTTTGTTAAAACTTCGAATCAACTAAGGTGGCCCCTAATATGTGATTTCAATTAGCCAAAATGTTTGGGGCGGGGGTTGGGGTGAAGTGGTTCCTGAAACTTAACTGTATTGTTTCTGAAGCCTGATAGATACAATCCTGATAGATACAAAGCCTGATGGGTACAATCTCCATCTTTCGATGGAGAATCTGAGGAAAGAGACAAAATACAGAAGATTAAAGAATTATATTATAAAAAGAATAATGGCTACAGTTATGGCACATGGAGCTAAGAAGAATTAGATACATCTACTAAAAATTGTAGACAGCTGTGATGCCAATAAAACCACCAGGTGAGCTATAAGAATCTGTGACTAAAAATATATAAGAATCAAAAAAACCAACCTTTGGGCTGTCAACCTTCTAAGAGTAGGAAGCAAGTTGAAAAAGCTCGTCAGTCTCCAAAGAGCATATGAAACTGCATAGTCACTTCACAGGTAGCTAAAGATGAAAATGGAAAAGAAAGAATCACCAAAAGAGAATAAGGATAAAAATGGCTACTCCCAAGCAGCAGAATCAGAGCTGAACAAGAGACATATCCCATTCCCAGGATGGCAAGCTATTTAAGTATCTGCCCAAGAAGATCTCAGAAGTTTGAAGGACCACTATCTGCTGTTTTGCTCTGATTCTTTCAATTGCCAGTAGGAGTATTTGTTGCATTTCCCTGCACTGTTTCACCATTGTATGTCAGGTGTGCTGAAGGTAGGACTGTTAAAGTCAGGGATTAATTTGCCTCCCTACTGAAAACGCAGTGATTTGCATATTAAGGATGGTCATAACAGCCATTAAAGACCAAAAGTCTTCAAGGCAATACCGTCCATAGATATGTAGTACTCAAGTGACTGAAGCTACCTTTGGTGACCAGTGGGAGCTTGCCATTTGTATAGTTGACTTGGTATTGCTACATGCCCTGTGGGGATGATCCCTAGCATGGACATTGTCCAGTTAGAAGATGTGGTACAAAATTTGTCCCTGATTTTAGCTGATGTGATTAATGGTATCAACTCCAACATGAAAGACATTCAAATCAGTCTCGACTCATTGGACAGGGCTGTTTTTGGTGACAGAACTAGCTAGACTTCTTTATGGGCCAAGGTAGTATTTGTTCAATCGTTAACACAACCTGCTATATCTGGATTAACACCTTAGGCCAAGTAGAAAGGTCAGTACAGAAAATTAAGCAGAAAGCCATCTGGCTTTCTAAGATAGACATTGAGCATTTATGGCCTTTGTTCAGCTGATTGGGTCAGACATTGTCTCTGGGGATCATGATTGAGGTCAACACTGAAGTTTGGTCTCATACTGCTGCTTAGAGTCATGTTGGTGGACACTTTAGTTAAATGCTGCATAAAACAGATTACAGAGATTTTATCCCAACTCACTGTTAATCAGATTAATTATTATGGTCAAACTTAGTTTACCCTTGTAGATATGTTTCTTATAAGCAACATATAGTATTATTTTTTGGGTTCTATTTAACTATAGCCTATAATATTTGCTATAGGAGTCAGTTAATTGATGTCATTGTATATTTATTTGGATTTATTCAAAAAGTACTATATTTATAAATATTTATTTATAAAATAATTGTCACCCTTTTTATTCCTTTTTAAATTGTTCTTTACTTTTTTATGACTAAAGGTTGCTTTCTCATGGTACAGTTTCCTTTTCTAGTATTCGTGGTACAGTTATATTTCTATCCTCTTCTTGGTTATTCTAAAAAATTTAACATACATACTCTGCTCATCAATATTCAAAAATAACCAACAATTTTATCCTAATCACATCACTATGAGAACATTAAAACACTTTAAGCTGTGTTCAATCTATTCTAAATCACATCCTATTTTTAGTTATTTATTGCATTATAATATTATAGAATTTTAACTGTTTTATACATAAAATGAGTATTAGTATGTATCCCTATGTATACCAATTTCCATGCTCATTGTTTAGCATTGTTCCTTGTACTTCATATCTCCTAATGGGATCCATTTCCCCCACCTTAATTATAGCTTTGGTATTTCCATTATTCAGTGTCTGTTGGTGGCAATCCTCTTTGTTTTTCAGAGTTTAATTGAAATTTTTTTTCCTGAAATTAAAATTGTTTTTTCTTGTTCTGAGAAGTAAATTTTACAGTGTACTTAATGCTAGAGAATGGATATTTTATCTCATTACTTGGGGGGTATTTTCACTCTCCTTCTACCTTCCGTCATTTTTAAGTAGTCAACAATTGTCATTCATTTCCTTTTAGGTAGTAAATTTTTTCTTTGGTGGTTTAAGATTTTAAGATACCTTTTCCTTGAGATTTGGTACAAACATTATGGTTTTTTTCCTGTGGTTGGTTGTGTATGTCTGTATAATTATGCTGCTTGGGTATTATTTGATTTCCTATATCATAATATTAGGATTTTCTCATTAATTCCTTGAAAATTGTCAACCACTAACTACTTAAGTATTGCCTCCTCAATATTTCACCTTTCCAGTGATTAGATATTAAAATTGTTTATTCTTCATGTAGCTTAATTCCTCTTTCGTATTATCTTTGGCAGGCAGAATTCTATGACAGCTCCGAGATCCTTGTCCCCAGCGATTATACACCCCCTGTGTAATCCCATGGGGTAATCACCCTTATGATTAGGTTATATGACACCATTGACTTTAGAAAGAGAAATTAACTTCGGTGAAATTGACTTAATTCTGAAAAAGAAATGGTTTCTTCCTGAAAAATCAATAAGAAGCATAAAAGAGATCAAACATGAGGGAGACTCTCTGTTGCTGGCTTTGAAAACGGAGGCTGTCACAAGATGCAGATGGCTCTTAGGACTTGAGAGAAAACCAAACTTTGTCTAATCTGCTTCTAATAATAAATGTTGAATTCTTAATATTAATAATTATAGTTTTTACTCTAAAAGTTGTATATATACACAAGTGTGTATACATATATACACAAGTGTGTATACATATATACACAAGTATATTTACATATACACATAAATGTATATACATATAAACACACACATATATATTTCCATTTATATGGTCTATTACACTTTAATGATATTTTCAATTCATTTAAAACATTATTTTTAAACGTAGACCTTCGTTTATGAAAATGTCGAGGCCTGAATTGAAGGTTGGGTCTTCCAAAGATGTGTTTTTTCTGCCTAATATTAACATGGTTTGGCTCTGTTTACCCCACCCAAATCTCATGTTGAATTGCAATCTTCATTGCTGAAAGAAGGCCTGGTGGGAGGACACTGGATCATGGAGGTGGATTTCTCCCTTGCTGTTCTCATGATAGTCAATGAGTTCTCATGAGATTTGGTTGTTTGAAAGTGTGTAGCACTTCTTTTGCTCCCTTTCTTCCTCCTGCCCTCGCTGTGAAGAGGTGCTTGCTTCCTCTTCGCCTTCTGCTGTGATTGTAAGTTTTCTGAGGCCTCCACAGAGGCAGAACCCTGTACAGCCTGCAGAACTAAGAGTCAGTTATACCTGTTTCCTTCATAAATTACCCAGTTTCAGGTAGTTCTTTACAGCAGCGTGAGAACAGACTGAGAACACCAGTATCCAGGGGAATTATCAGAATGAATATGGTTTAAACAATCATTGGTTGGAATATTTTAGGGCCTCCTAGGTGCTGTCAATCCTGACTGAAATCCTAAGTGAAAATAGGCTTAAGTTTACAAATTCTCAGGGGACTCTGTTGTTCCTCGAAAAATACAAATATTTGAGGAAAGACAATCCTTATTACTGCCCTGATGCGGCTGCGAATAGGGTGAGGAAGATGTGTTTTAGTTTGTCCTTTAATTTTTTTAATTTTTTAGAGACAGAGCCTTGCTCTGTCACCCAGGCTAGAACGTGGGGGCACAATCACAACTCACTGTGCCCTGCAACTCCTAGACTGAAGCAATTCCTCTGCTTCAGCCTCCCAAGTAGCTGGGACTACAGGTGCCAGCCACCACGCCTGGCTAATTTTTATTTTTTTGCAAAGACGTGGTCTCACTATATTGCCCAGGCTGGTCTAGAACTCCTGGCTTCAAGTAATGCTCCCAGGTCAGCCTCCCAAAGTGCTGAGATTTACAGGAGTGAGCCACCATGCTCGACCCCCTAGTTTATCCTTACACAGAGGAAATAGGCTTTTAGACACCAAAGTTTAGGGAAGTAGGTCTATTTGATTTCTCACCTAGGATATTTTCTGCGCCCTGTGTTCTAACATGGTATGTTATGACAATACAAGCTTAGTGTTAACAAACATGGGGGGCTGAGAAAACCCAAAATCAGGAACATAGACAATTACCCTGAGTGAATTGAGATTCATAGCTTTGTTTATTACTATGGGTTCTCTTTCCTCTTAGGTGCAAGCTTTTTAGGATTCCTCACTTTTCTCTCACCTTATGTTCTTTAAAAGCATTTTGTCTACTGTCTTAGTTTTTTTCAGAGACAGTGGTTTATTGTGTCTAATGCATCATGCTGATAAAATGGAAGTTTCATTCTATTCTCTGATATACTTTTTTAAAAAATGAAAGTAAGTTTCTTTGAATATTGTTACTGCATTCCTAGGTTTTAGGAAATGCAAGAGAAAATCATTTGCAAGATTTTTATGTCGTTAGAGCACTTCATAAGACATGCACACCAAATATTAGCTATGTAATATAATAATACATTGTAAAATAATATTGCCTCTCTAAAACAATATATTTTGGAGACTACTTGATAGCAATAAATATATTTATGCAACTAAAAATTATAACACTAAAACCATTACCAAAACCAGTTATTGGCTAAGATATTTTTCTATCTTAAGATGGTAGGGTAGTGCATATTAAATTGGGATTGCTATATATTAAGGAGAAACTATACAATAGCTTTTATGAGAATAAATTGAATTTAAATATGATCTTTATAAGCTAAATAAAATTGTGATTATCTGTAATTTTGAAGTCCTTTGAAAAAATTTGTCCATTCACACTGTAAGTATACATTTGAAATCCCAAATGTGGCAGAAATGTTAATAGGCAATATGTTAATACATGATTTTAGGGCTTTCCTTCATCTGAGTATAGCTTAGCATTTATTGCTTATTTTAGAATATTGCTAATATAATTAAGTTATTAGCTATGGGGCAGGGTCTTTTTTTCTGTTTTTAGGAAGGTGGTCTCTAGTTTGTAGACAATGAGAAGAACTAGGCGACATTTTCAAAAATTAGTAATTAAAATACAAAACAACAGTCAAAATATGATGGACCATCCATATTAAATACTTTTAAAAAGTTCTATTTGTATGTTGTTCATGTATTAGTAAGCTAATGGTTTTATTACTTCTAGATGCTGACTGTATTGATGGGGTATTGTCACATTTGCAGACAATTGGAAAAAAATTAGCATTTTTAATAAGAAACAATAAAAGGCCGTGCCTGGTAGCTCACGCATTTTGGGAGACTGAGGTAGATCACTTGAGCCCAGGAGCTCAAGATCAGCCTGGGCAACAGGACCAAACTCTGTCTCTACAAAAAATACAACAAGTTAGCTGGTGTGGTGGTATGCACCTGCAGTTCCAGCTACCCAGAAGGCTGAAGTGGAGGATCGCTTGAACCAAGGAATTTGAGGCTGCTGTGAGCTGAGATCACACCACTGCACTCCAGTCTGGGCAACACAGTGAGACTTTGTTTCATTAAAAAAAAAAAAAAAAAAAGAAGAAGTAAATACACATGAAACTGTAGTTAAAATGTAAGAGTTCTATTCTTATCTAATTTCTAGGAAAATTATTTTTGCATATTCTCTACAGAAATGTCGTCTTTGCTACTTGAGTGACTGTATGTATTTTTTACTAATAAATCTCACCAAACCAATTTTTATTATCCTAGAGTTGAAAAAAGAGGAAAATTGTTGGAAGCCACATCAAAACATTGAAGAAAAGAATAAATTTGTTGGCTGGGTGCGGTGGCTCACTCCTGTAATCCCAGCACTTTGGGAGGCCAGGGAGGGTGGATCACGAGGTCAGGAGTTCGAGACCAGCCTGACCAACATGGAGAAACCCCGTCTCTACAAAAAATACAAAAAATTAGCCAGTCATGGTGGCGTGCACCTGTAATCCCAGCTACTCAGGAGGCTGAGGCAGGAGAATCGCTTGAACCTGGGAAGCAGAGGTTGCAGTGAGCCAAGATCGTGCCATTGTACTCCAGCTTGGGTGACAGAGTGAGACTCCATCTCAAAACAAAGAATAAATTTGTCTCATCCTTGATCAGATCAGTCAAAATGTCAGCCTCTAAGTTTACAAGAGCATGACAGTTAAGTGAGAGAAAATCTGCAACAAGAATATAGTCATGGTCTTGAAATAGTTCCTTTCTTGTTCAATGAGAAATAAGAGCCAGAGGATTGGTAACAGTCCAAGAACTAAGTATTGAGTAATATTCTGGGTTTTCTGTAGGGTAGCCCAAAGAGAAGAGCTATAATAATCCACCATGGGGTTAAGAGTGTTATTCGGAATTTTAGAAATTAAGAATAATGAAAAGAGTCCAGCTGCTGCTCTTTGTCTTGATATCTTCTTTTATTTTATTTTATTATTTTTATTTTTTTATTATAGTTTAAGTTCTAGTGTACATGTGCATAACATGCAGGTTTGTTACATATGTATACATGTGCCATGTTGGTGTGCTGCACCCATTGACTAGTCATTTACATTAGGTATATCTCCTAATGCTATCCCTCCCCCATCCCCCCACCCCATGACAGGCCCCGGTGTGTGATGTTCCCCACCCCGTCTCCAAGTGTTCTCATTGTTCAATTCCCACCTATGAGTGAGAACATGTGGTGTTTGGTTTTCTGTCCTTGCGATAGTTTGCTCAGAATGATGGTTTCCAGCTTCATCCATGTCCCTACAAAGGACACGAACTCATCCTTTTTTATGGCTGCATAGTATTCCATGGTGTATATGTGCCATATTTCCTTAATCCGGTCTATCATTGAGGGACAGTTGGGTTGGTTCCAAGTCTTTGCTATTGTGAATAATGCTGCAATAAACATATGTGTGCATGTGTCTTTATAGCAGCATGATTTATAATCCTTTGGGTATATACCCAGTAATGGGATGGCTGGGTCAAATAGTATTTCTAGTTCTAGATCCTTGAGGAATCACTATGATATCTTCTTTTAATGTCAACTTTTATTTTAGAAACACAGAACACATGTCCAGGTTTGTTACATAGGAATATTGCCTGATGCTGAGGTTTGGAGTATGGATCCCATCGTTCAGGCAGTGAGCATAGTACCCACTTAGGTAGTTTTTCATCCCAGGCTCTCCCCCGAACCTTTTCCCCTCTGGTAGTCCACAGTGTCTGTTGCTCCCATATTTATGTCCACATGTGCTCATTGTTTAGTTTTCACTTTTAAGTGAGAATATACATTATTTGGTTTTCTGTTCCTCTCTGCATTAATTCACTTAGGATCATGGCTTCCAGCTGCATCCATGTTGCTGCAAAGGATATGATTTCATTATTTTTTAGGGCTGCATAGTATTCCATGGTATATGCGTACCACCAATCTACCATTGATGGGAACCTGGGTTGATTCCATGTCTTTGCTATTGTGGATAGTGTAGCTATAAACATACTCATGTCTGTGTCCTTTTAGTAAAATAATTTATTTTCCTTTGGGTATATACTCAGAAATAAAATTGCTGGGTCAAATGGTAGCTTTGTTTTAATTTATATGAGAAATCTCCAGACTACTTTCCACAGTGATTGGACTAATTTACATTCCTACCAGCAGTGAATAAACATTCCCTTTTCTCCACAGCCTCACCAACCTCTGTGGTTTTCTGACTTTTTGATAATAGTCATTCTATCTGCTGTGAGATGGTATCTCATTGTGGTTTTGATTTGCATTTCTTTGATGATTCATAATGCTGAACACTTTTTCATGTGTGTTGGCTGCTTTTACATCTTGTTTTGAGAAGTGTCTGTTCATGTCCTTTGTCCATTTTTTAATGGGGCTTTTTTTTGCTTGTTTATTTATTTAAGTTCCCTATGGACTCTAGATACTAGGCCTTTGTTGGATGCATAGTTTGTAAATATCTTCTCCCATTCTGTAGTTTGTCTGTCTGCTCTGTTGATAGTTTATTTTGCTCTGTAGAAGCTCTTTAGTTTAATTATTTCCAACTTGTCTATTTTTGTTTTTGTTGCAATTGCTTTTGGGGACTTAGCCAAAAATTCTTTGCCAAGACTCATGTCTAGAAGAGTATTTCCTAGGTTGCCTTATGTATTTTTATAGTTTGAGGTCTTACATTTAAAATCTTGGATCCAGGTTGAGTAAATTTTCATATATGGTAAAAGGTAGGGGTCCGGCTTCAATATTCTGCATGATATTCTTAAGATGCAAGGCTGTCTCGTAGGCCGTTTCTGGAATAACTCAGCTTCTGTTGATAGAATCCTAAGACAGGAAGCGAGTTCTAAGACTGCCTTTGTGACTCATCTGCTGAGGTGAAGTCAGAGAAAGGAAAAGAAAAAAAGAAGAGAAAAATCCTTCTTGAGAAGGGAAAAGTAAAATTAAGAATTACAGTCACTTCAAACTGTTTTTAGTTAGGAAGTCACAGTTTAAAATGAGAATTTTATTTTTTTCTCCTCCTAACTACAGAACTACCCTTGTAATTATTTAGATTTGGATAATTTCTATATTCCACTTAATTTCTTTTGTGTGTATATCCTAAGTAGATGACAGATAAAGGGACTAGTAAATTAGATGGGCACATAGATAGATAGAAACATAGATAAATACATAGATAAATTACACATATGCCCACACATTTGTACAGAGAGAGATTAGAAAAATGGAAAGCTTAAAAAGATACATAAGAAGACTCTATAAAAAGACTTTAAAATCTCAAAAGGAAATGAAGTAAAAAACTTAGGACTGAGGCTTTCAAAGGGATAGAGCAAATTTCATCCTTAATATTAAATGCCATCTGTCTCTTCCCTCTCACTCCCTCTCTAGGGCAGTCTTCCACATATTAAAGAGGCAGACTCGGACAGCACATTTGCATTTTATTTCGTTATGGTCTAGTGGTTTAAATTTACTCTGATACCCTGCATTTGACTTTCATAACATAGAATAAATCTATTTCCTGAGTTATTTACCCAAAGTTTTTTAACAAAATATCATATAATTTGTCGACATTCAAGGGGTTTAATTCACAAATATAATAAAATTTAAGTAAATGAAAGAACTACTCTCATCACATACAATACCATCTAGTTGAAGTCTTGGAAAGTAATGACATCCGATGATAGATGTCAAGATGTAAATATTTTGGATGTATCAGTGCGGTAATAGCATTAGCTTTCTAAGGTTGCATATCAAAAGAAAGGCATCAACTGCCAAAGGGCATTTAAATACCTAACCACATAGCTAAAGTTATAATATTTTATCCACATGTTTCATTCCATTGACTTTTGGCTTTGTCTGTTGCTAAAAATGTCTTCCAGATGCCACCATTATTGTTATAGATCCATTTCAAGTTTTAGACTACTTAAGTTAAGGAGAAAAATGTTTTAAAATCAAATGTTTAAGGTATGAACAAATACTTTGAGAAGAAAATTTAAGAGATTGTTGTGCATTTCTTCCCAATTTTATACTGATATGTAAAATACAAATACATTTGTTCCTTTATTGAACTTTTATGAGGCTTTGATGTATGTTTTCACTTTTTTACCATTGAAAATAATTTTACAGAATAAAAGCAAAATTCTTTTAATTTACTTAAACCAGTTAGGTAGAAAATAATAAAAAGTCCTGTTTGTATAAAATTGAAAATAAAGGGGACATTATATTGGTATTACAAAAAATGGAATATCAAAGATTTGCTATTACTTCATGTTATGCACTATGAACCACAGTTGAATTTATTAGCGTTTACTCATAATAAGGCTTTGTAGGTTGATATTGAATCCCAGTATTAGAAGACATAAAAATAATTCTTCTTTTAGATTTAGAGAAAGCACCAGGCATTGCAGTTATAATGAATATGCTAATACTTATTTTTATTTAAACTCTATAGCTTGAATTATTTATTTTATTTTTGGCTCATACACAATTTCAATATAAAAAATTAAGTCAGAATTAGTTTTCATTTATTGGAAAATACTCTTTCTAAACAGTGATTTTAAATATTCAATAGAAATCACAAACTAAAGTTAAGTTTATTTTAAAATCAGTAACTCAAAGTTTTTGTTCTGTATCTAGAAAGTGCCCAGTACTGTACAAGTCTTTTACCCAAATTAGAATAAGCATAGGTAAACTAATTCACCTTTATTGGACACATGATATTTTCCAGGCACTGTTCTAAACCCTTTGTATGTACTAACCCATGTAATTATCATAATAACTGTACAAAGTGAAAATTATTTTTTCTCCCATTTTACAGATAAAAAAACTAATATTTAACTTTTGTAATTATTTATTAAGTAAATAAAGTGAATATACTCTTATATAATACTTATTTTGTGTTTTACTGGCAAAATTATATTTCAGTCTTACATCAGGTAGAAGAGGTCATTGAGTTTGACCCATGGAGGAGTTCAGTGGGAGATTAGGATTGTAATTGTCATTTTTCTACAATCAGACAAAATTATATAAATCAAAGTAAAACATATTTTTACAAAAATATACATAGCATTATATACGCAATATGGGAAAGTAAAGAAACACAGAAAACATATATTCCCTGCCCTCAATGGTGGAACGAAATTCAAAGCAAGCAAACAGAAGAGTGGGATCTGTGATCTGCAGTGGTCTGGTGAGGTAGCCAACTTATTCAGAATATAGTGAGATTTGGATAACTTCGCAGGTGAGCTGTGACTAGTAACAGAAAGTCCAAGAGTAGACAACATGTGGCGACACAGAAAAGTAGTCAATATGTATTATGAAGAACAGATGGCATAAGAGTATTGCGATTTCAGTCCTTTGGAGCTCTGGGAAAAGAGAAGACAAGGCCTCAATATTGGAGGGACCAAGGTAAAGGATCATTTATAAGACAGAAACTAAAGCACTGAGACCCAGATACTTGTAGAAAGGGACTGGAGCACCAGAAAACCAATCCCCAAACCCAGTTATTAGACATGAAGCCTAAGCTCAGAGTTGGATTCAGTGCTTGGTGGGTTTCATTACAGGTCTCCTGAGGTATTTCATCAGACCGCCTTCATTACCCAGAAAGTAAGGACAATGATGGTGCTGAGCCTTTCAGGGTTTTCAGGTAATCCCAGATTTGAGAATTCAACGGAATCAAATTTATATTTATTATTGGATAAGTAAGAACTATAAAATTTCAGACTAGCATAGAAATAATGGTTTTCAATGAAATGTAGTTTTCTTTCTCATAATCTGATATGAAACAAAATTGTGTATTTGTATAATCGACAGCTCTCTTTCATGGAAATTTAAAAGAACAGAGTGTGGTAAAAGACAGCATTCACATACACATAATGAGATTACCTTCCTGACTTTTTGTCTGGTCTTCCCACACATCTGTGGTTGTAACTAAAGGGAGGGTATGGATGGGTTCTGGTGATTATTTAAGGTGCTATTCATTCCTTCCATGTTCATTCACATGTTAAATGGTCTACTCAGTTAAGCATTCATTTAGCAATTGCCAAACATACATTTAGAATACAAAGTGTGTCAGGCGCTGTGGCTCATGCATGTAATCCCAGAGCTTTGAGAGGCCGAGGCAGGCGGATCACCTGAGGTCAGGAATTCGAGACCAGCCTAGCCAACATGGTGAAATTCCATCTCTACTAAGCATATGAAAATTAGCTGGGCCTGGTGGTGGGCACCTGTATTCCCAGCTACTCAGGAGGCTGAGACAGGAGAATCGCTTGAATCTGGGAGGCAGAGGTTGCAGTGAGCTGAGATTGCACCACTGCACTCCAGCCTGGGCAACAAAGAGCAGAACACCATCTCAAAAACAACAACAACAACAACAACAAAGTGAATATCAGCAGAAAAAGCATGAGAAATAAAAAAAAATGGGATTGAATCCTGATTCTGCTATTTACTAACTAGGGGACTTAGGACAAATTACACAATTTCTGTAAGCCACAGATTTCTTATCTGTTTAATGTTAATACTAACATTTCCCTCAGAGTTATTTTGTGAAGACTGAGTGCCATTGTATATTGGAAGCAAAAAACATGTGCTTTATGAGTAAATGGTAGTTATTATTACAGAAAACACAGATTTCAAGTTTTCAATGAAGTCTTACCTTGTGTATTAGTCGGGGACTAATTAAAGGGACAGAATTAATAGGATATAAGTATATATGAAAGGCAGTTTATTAAGGAGTATTGACTCACATCATCACAAAGTGAAGTCCTAAGATGGACCATGTGCAAGTTGAGGAAAAAGGAAGCCAGTGGTGGCTCAGTCCAAGTCCCAAAACCTCAAAAGCAAGGAAGCCAACAGTGCAGCCTTCCAGTCTGTGGCTGAACACCCAAGAGGCCCTGGCAAACCACTGGTGTAAGTCCAAGAGTCTAAAAGCTGAAGAACTTGGAGTCTGATATTCAATGGCAGGAAGCATCCAGCATGGAGGCAAGATGAAGTCTTGAAGACTCAGCAAGTCAGCTTCTTGCACCTTCTTCTGCCTCCTTTTTCCAGCCACGCTGGCAGTAGATTGAATAGTGTCCACCCACATTTTGAGTGGGTCTTTCTGAGGGTGGGTCTTCCTCTCCCAGCCCACTGACTCAAATGTTAATCTCTTCTGGCAACACCCAGAAACACCCAGATTCACCCAGAAATAATACTTTTTATCCTCCTATCCAATCAAGTTGACATTTAATATTAACCATCACAAGTTCAACCCCTTGTCAGCTTGAACCCATACACATTTCCTGAAATCATAATTTATCTCCCAATAAAAACAATAAAAGGGCCTTACACCTAACATAATACAGCTACCCTTCATACAACCAGAAGGGGACTAATCCTTAATCTTAATGTTATTACATTCAGTTAACAGCACTTAAATGGTGATATGAAGCCAATAAATCTCATGTCACATGATAAAGGAAAAAGAAAGGAAATAAAATGAAGATATTTTCTTAGTACAAGAGTATACATGCAAAAACATATTCTTAACAAAATAAGGAGGAAGTACTCATGAAAATTACAGTCTTTGTTTTTGCAACTGGTCATGTACTCATAGCTGGTACAGATGATGACCCTCTTCTACTAGCCATCTTGTATTCCCTTTGCCTCCAGGAAGCACCTCAGAGGGTCATGGTTTTTGACTTGGTGGAGTGAACCGAACCTTCATTCCTGAAGGGTCTGGGCAATTTGTAGTTCTGACTGGATTGGGTTGTTGTAGTTTCCCATTGACCTTAATCACAGGGCATGGCAATACTAAAAGACGCTCAAAGGGATCTCCTGTATTCCACACATACTCTTCCTTACCTCCACTGTGGGGTAGCAGACTGATTCCATCTTGATAGTCCAGGTCAATCACCCCAGCCAACACTGCAACTCCCTTCTTAGCCTGTTGTATTAGAGGAAGGAGGAGCCCAAAGTTGCCAGGTGACAACCTCAACTTCCAGTTTAATGGAATCATTGTAATTTCTCCTGGTGGCACCATTCCTCCCTCTGGAACTAAGACCTCTAGGCAAGCAGAACATAATGTCATGGGGAAAGGAAGCAAAAATTTTGCTAATGGGTCACTAAGGGTGATGGTGGGTTGTGCCACTTCCAGTTCCATCCCTTGATTCCTGGACCTGTGAATCCTGGCTGTGGGAGAAACAGTACCATATATTGGACACCAATTCAGAGCATACACAACCTTCTGGAGAACTTTGCCCCAGCCCTGCAAAGTATTGTTACCTAATTGGCATTGTAATTGTGACTTCAAAGGCCATTCCACTGTTCTATCTATCCAGCTGCTTCAGGGTAACGTGGTAAGACTAGAGAATTCAATAAGCATGAGCCCACTGCTACATTTCTTTAGCTGTAAAGTGAATGCCTTGGTCAGAGGCAATGCTATGTGGAATACCATGACGGTGAATAAGGCATTTTATGAGTTCACAAATGGTAGTCTTGGCGGAAGCATTGCATGCAAGATAAGCAAACCCATATTCGGAGTAAATGTCTATTCTGGTGATGACAAACCACTGCCTTTTCCAAGATGGAAGAGGTTCAATATAATCAATATGCCACCAAGTAGCTGGCTGATCACCCCGAGGAATGGTGCCACATTAAGCGCTTGGTGTTGGTCTCTGCTGCCGGCAGATTGGGCACTCAGTGGTGGCCACAGCCAGGTTAGCTCTGGTGAGTGGAAGTACATGTTGCTGAGCCCATGCATAACCTCCATCCCTGCCACCATGGCCACTTTGCTTATGGGCCCACTGGGCAATGACAGGATGACTGGAAAAAGAGGCTGAGTGGTGTCCACAGAATGAATCATCCTATCCACTTGATTATTAAAATCCTCCTCTGCTGAGGTCAATCTTTGGTGAGTATTCACGTGGGATAAAAATGTCTTCAGTTTTTGACCACTCAGAGAGCTCCATCCACATACCTCTTCCCCAAATTTCTTTGTCACCAATTTTCCAGTCATGCTTCTTCTAAGTCCCTGACCATCCAGCCAAATGATTGGCTACAGCCCACAAATCAGTATATAATCACACATCTGGCCATTACTCTTCCCAAACAAAGTGCACAACCAAGTGCACTGCTCAAAACTCTGCCCAGTGGGAGAATTTCCCTTCACTGCTGTCCTTCAGGGATGTCCTAGAAAGGGGCTGTAGCGCTGCAGCTGTCCACTTTCAGGTGGTGCCTGCATATCGTACAGAGCCATCTGCGAACCAGGCCCTAGTCTTCTCTTCCTCTATCAATTGATCATAGGGAACTCCCAATGAGGCCATCGGTGCAGGCTTGGGGAGAGAAGGCAGGGTGGCAGGAGTGAGGGCCATGGGGATTTGAGCCACTTCCTCATGTGACTTACTTGGGCCTTTAGGAACTACTCAAGCCTGATCACATATATACAACTTTCATTTGAAGATGAAATGCTGCTGTGCATGCCCAACTTTATGGCTAGATGGGTCAGAAGGTACCCAGTACATGATAGGCAGTTCAGGTCACATGGTAACTTGGTGACCCACAGTGAAACGTTCAGTTTCTACCAAAGCCCAGTAACAGGCCAAGAGCTGTCTCTCAAAAGGAGGATAGTTATCTGCAGAAAATGGTAGGGCCTTGCTCCAAAATCCTAGAGGCCATTGCTGTGATTCACCTATGGGGGCCTGCCAAAGGCTCCAAACAGCATCCCTATCTGCCACTGACATCTCAAGCACCATTGGATCTGCTGGATCGTATGGCCCGAGTGACCTGGACCTGTTGCAGAGCCTTCTCTTGTTCTGGAGCCACTCAAAACTGGCAGCCCTTCGGGTCACTTGATAAATGGGCTGGAGTAACACACTCAAATGAAGAATGTGTTGCCTCCAAAATCCAAAGATGCCCACTAGGGGTTGTGCCTCTTTCTTGGTTGTAGGAGAGGCCAAAAACAACAACTTATTCTTCACCTTAGAAGAAGTATCTCAACAGGCCTCACACCACTGGACTCCTAAAAATTTCACTGAGCTAGAAACCTCCTGAATTTTAGTTGGATTTATTTCCTATCCCCTGACATGCAAATGTCTCACCAATTAGTCTAGTGTATTTGCTACTTCTTGCTCACTGAGTCCAATCAGCATAATGTCATCAATGTAATGGACCAGTGTGATATCTTGTGGAAGAGAAAAGTGATCAAGATCTCTGCAAAAAAGATTATGACACAAAGCTGGAGAGTTGATATACCCCTGAGGTAGGACAGTGAAGGTATGTTGCTGGCCTTGTCAACTGAATGCACATTACTTCTGGCGGGCCTTATGGACAGAAATGGAGAAGAAGACATACGCCAAATCAATGGCTTCATACCAGGTACCAGGAGATGTGTAAATTAACAGCTGCAATTGGAGTCACCACTTGGTTAAGTTTATGATAATCCACTGTCATTCTTCAAGATCCATCTGTCTTCTTCACAGGCCAAATAGGAGAGTTGAACAGGGATGTGGTGGGAATCACCACCCCTGCATCTTTCAAGTCCTAGATAGTGGCACTAATCTCTGCAATCCCTCCAGGAACGAGACATTGTTTTTGATTTATTATTTCTCTAGGTAGAGGCATCTCTAATGGCTTCCATGTGGCCTTTCCACCGATAGCCCTTACCCTACCAGACAGGGAGCCAATGTGGGGATCCTGCCAGCTGCTAAGCATGTCTATGCCAATTATGCACTCTGGCACTGGGGAAATGACCACAGGATGGGTCTGGGGACCGACTTGATCCACTGTAAGTCAAACCTGAGCTAAAACTCAATTAATTACCTGATCTCCATAAACCCCTACTTTAACTGGAGGACCACAGTGAAGTTTTGGGTTCCCTGGAATAAATGTCAGCTCAGAACCAGTGTACAGTAGTCCCTGAAAGTTCTGATAATTCTCCTTTCTCAAAACACAGTTACCCTGGTAAAAGGCCAGAAGTGTCCTTGGGGAAGGATGAGAGAAAGGTTAACAGTATAAATTGTCAGTAGTGTAGTGGTGTCCTTCCTCAAGTGAATTGGAGCCTCCCCTTCGTTCATGGAGTTTTGGGTCTGTAAACCGGTTCAAGTCTGGAAATTGATTGAGGGGCCATGAGTCTCTATTTCTATCATTCAAATTATTCTTTAGTCCACTTGACCTGGAAGTTTTCTGCTTATACAAATTAAGTAGGAATACAGTAGGCTTACTATCAATTTCACTTCTAGGAACACTGTGATTAATTAGCCCTTGTCAGAGCTCTACAGGAGTCAGACTATTCTGATTGCTGCCTTGCCTCTGCTGTCCATTATGGCAACTACAACCATCTTGCTTTGACGATTGAGTGCTGCCACTTGGCCTCTGCCACCTCAGAATCCAATTATTCCCTTTCCATTTAAGTTTTTCATTTGGATGACTGTAAGATCTGGTATACAGAGAAGGGCAGTCGCAAAGCTCTTCAAGGATGCAGGTGTTCGCCCATCTCCCAGGACCAACTGACCCATGTTCAACTTCTGTTCACAAGGAACCCTTCTCCACTTCCAATCAAGCTTACACTTAATATTAGCCATCACATCTTTTTTTTTCTTTTGTTTGTCAGAGCAAACCATCCTAACTTCTTTTATTTAAGCCACACCCTCCATCTCTAATTAACACTGTCTCTAAACATCTCTTTTGCCATAGCTCATGTATCCAGTTAGTCTCCAGTCAGTTAAATGTAATTTTTACTTAACCAATATTTATTTGTTAAATTAGTACCGCTTCTCTCACTGCTTTCCATTCCCACTGGTTCTATCACAGTCCAGGTCACTCAACTAGACTGTTTGAAAGATGTCCTCAATTTTTACATCTTATTCTCTCCTGTGTTAATTTTTAAAAACGTGACCTAAATAATTTCATTCCCAAACATGAATAACTTCCATTCCACTTACTGCCAAAAGAATAAACACCAGATTCTTTGACATGTTCTTTGTGGTTGTTCAAATTGTCTTTTGATCTTAATTTCTCAATATCCCCCTATTAACTTACATTTCCTAAAGTGCCCTAATTACTTCCTGGCTTTTAATGTACTTAAGTATTATTATGCTCTTCTTGCCATTATTTATCATCTATTTCCAACTCAAATATCAGCACACCTTTGAAGTTGTCATTGATCTCAGAGTCAACATTTATTTATCCTTTTTCTATATTTGCACAGGAAATTATTTGAATTAAGAAGTTACTTTATTTTGCCTTAAATTATACCAGAGTCTGAGTAAATTTTTAAGTTTTAAATTTAAAATCCTACATCTTGCGCAACAGGGCTTCTAATTAAAATTTGTCCAATGGAATTGTATAGATGAGGTCAGATGACTTTACATACACCTGCACAAGATGTTACAATAGCATTCTAGGTCAATGCTATGGTTAAAACGATAAAAATTGATTTAAAAACTTAAGAAGTTATTTTTATAATCATAAAAACAGTTCTTAAGCAGAATAAAAAGTGAAGAATTAGTCATCAAATGATTAATAAATATTACTTTATTAATATTTGGAATTTATGTTAATCAAAAGACATTATTAAGAGAGCAAAAAAGCATCCTTAGGGCTGGGAGAGAGTATTTATTACATATGTATATATATGGTAATTTACTTGTGTGTGTGTTTATATTTACATATGCACACACACACACACACACACACACACACATATATTCCAATAAATAACATATCCAGAATACATATACAATTCCCATAAGTCAGTGATAAAAAACAATCTGGAGCAATAGAGGAGGGGTGGAGCAAGATGGCCAAATACAAGTTCCACTGATTGTTCCCTCTGCAAGGACACCAATTTAACAAATATCTACACACACAAACACAAACACACACATACACACCTTTATAAACAAAAACAAAAATCAGGTGAGCACTCACAGTGCCTAGTTTTAACTTCATATAGCTGAAAGAGGCATCAAGGAGGGCAGCAGACAGTCTTGGATCACCAATGCCACTACTCCCCCAACCCCCAGCAGTGGCCTGTAGCATGAAGAGAGATTCTCTATGCTTGGGAGGGAGAGAATGCAGCAAAGGAGAGACATTACATTGAACTCAGCAGTGCCCTGTCACAGTAAAAAGCCAAACTGGGCTGAACTCAGCTGATGCTCACCCACGGAGGGAATATTTAAACCAGCCCTAGCCAGGGGGCAAGTGCCCATCACAGCGGTTGGAACTTGAGTTCTGGCAAGCCTCAGCACCATGAGCTAAAGGGCTCTGGGGTTCTAAACACACTTAAAGGCAGTCTAGGCCACAAAGACTGCAACTCCTAGGCGGTTCTCAGTGCTGAACGTGGCTCAGACCCAGTGGATAGTGACGGGGCCACACAACCTACTGAGACACCAGCTGGGGCAGCTAAAGGAATGCTTTGCCACCCCTCCCGCAACTCCAGGCTGCACATCTTGTGGCTCCAAAAGAGACTCCTTAGTTCTATTTGAGGAGAAGAGAGAAAAGAGTAAAGAGGTCTTTGTCTTGCCTTGTGGATACCACCTCAGCAACAGTAGCATAGGGCAACAGTCAGAGTCTTAAGACACCCTTTCCAGTCCCAAGCTCCCAGATGACATTTCCAGACACACCCTGGGACAGAAGGAAACCTACTTCCTTAAGGGAAGGGCCCAATCCTGGAAGCACCCATCGACCGCTGACTAAAGAGCCTTTGGTCTCTGAATAACCACAGTTATAACCAGCAGTGTTAACCTGGTAGTATGCTGTGGGACTTGGGTGAGACTTGCTGACTACAAATGAAGCTCAGCACATTCTCAGCTGTGGTGGTTATGTCGAGAGACCACTTCTGCTTTACCAGCTCAGCCACAGTGGGGTAGAGCACCAAGCAAGCTCTTTGGGTCCGTAACTTCAGGACTTCAGTCTTGGATGGCATTTCTGGACCTGCCTTGAGCCAGGAGTGAGCCCACTGCCCCAAAGGGTGAGTCCTAGGTCAGTCATCATTCACCACAAGCTGACTGAAGAGCCCTTGGGCTTTAAGAGAACATCAGCAGTAACCTGGCTGTACTCCCCATAGGCTCGTGGTGGTGGCCACAATGTATTATAATTTGGCATAATATAAAGGAAAACACATGTGGTTATATCTAAAAAATATCAATATTTTCATCATTTCACTTTTTTAAATGACATATTTCTTATAGATGCCACTTGGCCATATTGACAAGTGTTTCTTGTAGAATTATCTATTTGAATAAGGCTAGTAATCTTAAATTGTATTAACCGATGTGAGAATATACACAAAATCACTCACCAAGTAGACCAATTCCAAACTAAATAAAATGTCATAGATTTAACTTGCTTCTTATCAATATATTGGTAGGGATGGTGCTAAAACAAAAACTATTATCAATAATAATCAGTACAAAAGTTGACACTGTAGATAAAACAAATCAAGTGCATAATATTCTCAGTGTGTCAGGAATGGAAAAATGCTAACTACTTTGGGCAGTGTATAATCAATGTAGTTTTTCAACCTAAGTTCAGAGTTGTACTATTTGATAAGGTACAGCTAATAAGCAAATATATCAAACAAGTAAATTTCTCCATCTTTGTGTGTGTGTGTGTGTGTGTGTGTGTGTATATTCATGTGTGTGTACACATATATTTATTTAGTTTGACTAAGCTATTTTTCGTATGCTATTAATAATTAATTATCTTATTATTAAGACCCTAAAATCAAGTTCAATGTCATAGATGAGAATTGAATTATATCATATTCATAACATATAGCTGTCGGGGGGGTGCTTTTTGAGGATAAAAATTTTTTTTAATTACCAAATTGATGCTATAAATTTAAAATCAATAAAATTCAAATGTACTATATTTATCAACAATTTGCTTTATAAATTTGAACCTATCACCCCAAATTCTCTAGTATTTCTCAGTTTAAATTTAAAGGATATATCCTGTTGGCTGAAAATGGAAGCCATATATCCTGAAATAATTATGTAAAGAGACCAGCCTGACTAAGATAGATAGATTCTCTATTCTAGCACATTGATCATGGTTGGAAACACTGGCAAGAGCTGTAAAAAACTTACTAAAAATAAATGCAAATAAATACACTGGTTGCCAAACAGCACTATCCTTATCAAGCTCAATCAATGCATGCAAATACTTACATATTTGCTTCAATGACTTGGTGCTTCCCAAAAGAAAATCAAGAGGGGGACAGAATATATTAGTTCCTACTGCTTTGTTGTGTCTCTTGGTTAATGTACAGAGGAATGATGGCTCCCTTTAAGGTGTTTATACCTGGTAAACGCAGACTGGAAAATGAATCAGGCAAGCAGAACATCCCAGTTTCTGCCCTTGGAACCAATGCAACTCCACCCAACCATTCTTTCAGGTTCTATAGGAAGACTACAGTAGGGCTTCCTATCCCGGCTGAGTGGGAAATAAATTTCACAAGAAACTAATGGAAAATTCAGGGTAATCTGATTTAATGATAGCATTTATGTAATATGCGCTTATTTTAAAATTTAAAACAGCATAAAAGAAATGACTACATTATTTTCGCAATCTTCTCTCTCTTGAGGACTTCGCCCAGTAAATATTTATTTGAATAAATGAATATATAATACAAGGAACAAAGGAGCCAAGAAGAGCCAATTCTCTCATTGATTCTGCTTCCTTCAATCTCTCAGCAAATGTCTCCAGAGTTCTATCATCAGATCTTTTCTCTTCTAGTTGTCTTCAAGAAGGATTTACTTCTATCGCTTCAACTTCCTCTTATATGATAATTTCTCCCAAATTTATGTATCAATCTTGGCATTTCTCTTATGTGTCAAACTCACTTAGGTGTTTCTGCTGTAACACAATATTTGGGTTATTGAACATACTTCATAATTCGTAAAATAATGCATTAAAAGTAACAAGACTTAAGGTAAAACTGTGACTGAAGTGGATTACTAAAAAGCTATATTACTTTGTACCAGGGCACTAACAAAACAATAAAAAAGGCTAGCAGTTTAAAACAGATGTAAAATTCCCAATAAACAAAGTATTGCAGAAAATTTAACATTTGGCCTTAAAAATGATAGAGGCAATTTTATGGTAGTATAAGAAAATGTTGTCTTTGCTGAATTATGGAGACATCAAAACTTACAAACATAGCAGAGAACGCTTACCATAAACACTCTAAGAAAGATCTTGTGGGCCAAAGGAGAATAGAGTGAATGGACATCACGTACAGTATTTAGTTGTGTTAGTGCACGTTGTATTTAGTTGTGCTTTCTTTGTGATGGAAAACATTACTATGCTAGGGAAATTTTCTTATAAGTCAAAGCAATTCTGCATTGTAATGGTATATATCCTACTTAAGCAATTGAGTGCACACTAATATGCATTAAGACAGTCATTGTAATAGAGTAGATAGGATTTCTAACTTTGTATGAAAAAAAAATCCAATTAGATATTTCATAGGCTTCTCAAACATAAAGGAGCACAGGGTGAAACTTATTATTATCCCTTCCAGACATACTATTTCTCATTTGCCACATGCTTGGGTTAATGGCAGTGCTGTTATCTAGGCGTGAAATGGTGCAGTAGCAACAGTGGCAACCACTATTTGAGAGTCTCTGAGGTTTGACTGTGGTCGACTCCCGGCAATTCCACTGTTCAATAATGAACAAATAATTTCATGTTTACAGTTAATATTCACATCTACTAAAATAAAAGGATAGTATTTATATCATTTTTGTTGTTATCATTAAGTAAAATGATGCTTGAAAATATTTTGGTACAATGCCCTACACTTACATGTTCAACAAATGATAGCCATTATTAAGATCATCTCAACTCCACTTCATCCTTTACATGACTTGAAGTACAATGTGTCATTCACTCTACTTCCACTGTCATAACTATAATCCTGATCCTCATTATATCTCCTGAACTTATTACAATAAGTTTCCAAACTTTTTTGTCATAATGATTTCTACCACTCTGATGACATATTTTCATTATTTTTTACATTTTCCTTTAAAAAAAACAAATATCTGAACCTGATTGCAAATGGTCTACCTATATTATAATATTTATGCATATAATTTTCACATTATAAAGTCACCAAACACAAGAATAATAGGTTTTTACAAAATATATTCTTTCATGCTGTGAAAATCAGAGTAAAACAATAATTTATTTTAAGAACAAGTTATTAAAATACAATTAAGATTCCAGATGTCTATTAAGATTAAAACCAGATGGTTTTGAAATATATGCAGCTATACTTAGCTACAAGTTATTCTTTTATCTTCTCATTAATAGTATCAAATGACAAGACCTAATGTTTGAAAACACAGAATCAACAAGGATGTTAAAATTGATTCATAGAAATGTCTTCTACTTTCTTCTCATCATCTTCCAATTTTGATTCCTTCCAACTTATCCATATGCAAGCTCATATATACACATTACTTATATATACATTGTTGCCATCTGGAAAAAATAGTTCTGATTATAAGACCCAAGAGTATCAGCTCTCTCTAACATTAGAATTAACAAGGTAAAGTATAATAAATTACAATGTGGGATACCATCCATGAGCAAAATTAGATAAAGGTGCCTATCTCCTATTCATCCCCTATGGACCAATGTGGCCCCCAGAAATAATGTTAACCTGTGCTCACTGAGGTTATGTTTTAGTATACATTTAAGTAAAATTGGAAATAATTGAGTGAAAAAAAACAAATGTTTAAGAGTTGGAAAATGTATTTATGAGTGATATACATTTATAACACATAACAAGACAAGTGGACAATATGGTTTAAATAAAAGGTATTAATGTTTATCGTATGTGGTTCTTGTAAATATTTGCTCTATTGGTACGTATTTCTAACTAACATACAGTTTACCATTATGTATTAGATTAATTTGTTAATATGTACATCTTCAATAATAGATTTTGATATCAACAGTAAGAAATAGGTTTTAATTATTATCATAACTAAAACAGAACTTAAAGTTGCTACTAAGGAGTGCTTGCTGAATAAATGAGTAACTAATTTAATGGGAAAATAGTATTTACTGACATAAATGATTGTTGTCACAGATTTAATTATCTGTGAAACTTTAGCAGAGGTTTTATTTCTTATCTCTTAGTATAATTCACTTTTTAACACTAGTAGGTCTGTATCTCCTTTAGGAATGACTCAGTTGAAAGTAGGAGAGTAAATGGAAATAGGGATAAGCAGTGTGCTAATTAAAGAAAGTGTGGGCTTAAAATCCAAATACTCTTGGTAAAAAATGAAGGTATTCCACAATATCCCCACTGTGCCCTACCTTCCAACTCTAAGAAGACTCTGTTTAAAAATTACTGCTAAATTATATGCAATCAAAGGTTACTACTGTTATGATTTTTTTAGAGCCCTATTCGGGTAAACAGAACCAAGGAGTAAAAGTTATAATGAAGCAATACCTGATTTTAATCCAGTTGTGCTCAAGAATACTACACAGCCAAATCCTAGAATAGCTTGAGGCATATTAGAGAATTAATAACTGGGGTTTTTTGGTTGTTATTGGTAGTAATGGTTTTTATATTCTCCAGAATCTGCCATGTTAAAGAGAAATAAAAATCTTATGGAGACTTCTGGTTTCAGCTCAGATTTGTAAAGAGCTTAAGAGACATCACTCTCATTCTTACAATAAAAATAAATAAACAAAATTAAAGTCAATGACTTTTCTTGGACCCATAAGAGAATTGATGTTGCAAGAAAAAACCTCATCCCCACAATCTAAAGAGACAGGCAAATCCAGAAAGTCACAGCCAGCATTTGTTTATCTGGGGCAGAAGCCACGGGAATAGTACACTAGTAGGAACACCTGATGATAATTTTGATGAATTGCTAGAAGCTGACTACAATGAAAATGAGAAAGAGAAACTCCTGAGAGAATGTAGTTGTAAGGGTGTTCCTACACTTTTGAGTTCTGCCTTCAGGAACCTGATTAGGTTTTCTCTTCAAGGGAAAATATTTTGCCAGATTATTATTATCATTGTTATTATTTGAGATGGAGTCTCGCTCTGTCACCAGGCTGGAGTGCAGTGGCGCAATCTCAGCTCACTGCAACCTCCACCTCCCAGGTTCAATGATTCACCTGCCTCAGCCTCCAAGTAGCTGGGACTACAGGCGTGCACCACCACGGCCAGATAATTTTTATATTTTTAGTAGAGACAGGGTTTCTCCATGTTGGACAGTATCATCTCAATCTCTTGACCTCGTGATCTGCCCACCTCGGCCTCCCAAAGTGCTGGGATTACAGGCATGAACCACCATGCCTGGCCTTACCAGATTATTATTCCATCTGAGGGGAACTACATTTCTCCTACACTAGCCCCTTAGATTCTTCCTATCTCACCCTTAAGAAGGAAAATCCTTAAAATCTGCCGTGTAAGTCACACCCCATGGACACAGGTTTACTAAAAGAAGACTGAGATTTAATGGTAAAATTATAGAATGCTTTCTCTTCTCACACCTTGACACCACACCAATGGCATACAGTATAATAATAGAAATTAAAGCTGAAATTTTGTAAGGCACAAGTTTTCTTTCAGGAAAAGTACCTATGAAATCCCCACATCAACAAGGGAGACAAAAATAAGGACAATAGAGGAAATGGAAGCCTCTGAAATATACAGCTACAGCAAATATTAAACCCAGCTTAACTTACAGCACAAGTAAGGGAGATGGCTGTGCTTTAGTCAGGAGTAGGCTGAGGTGGCCTTCCAGCACAGAGTGACTCAGTGGGTTTGTAGTGCAGGTGCACAACCCCACACATTATGTAATCACTCCACATGAGGCACATTACGTAACTACTCATGTGAGTTCTTGCTTGGCTTGGAGCCCCTAATGTCTGTAAAAGGTGTAATTACCCTGCTAATGCTATACATACGGCTTGTGCCAAGAGAGAATAAAGCCATGTTGCAACTACCTACAATTCCTCAAGTGTTTTTCCAGTTACCCACCACCTGCCCACAAACTCCCCTCAGACCTCAGCCTGGGCTCGAACCTGACAACTGGCATAGCTGGCAGGATCCCAAAGTGAGTGAGCCTTCAGTCTCCGCTGATTCCTGGTCAGCCATGTGGCCGAAACATGGGTTGCAGTACCCAGTGGCAGCTGCACTGGTCAGATGGGCTCTGGTGTAAACCTGAGCGGCGATAGATGGGTCCCTTATGAACACGGAGAAGGCACTGAAGCAGCTGGAAGCACAGAGCAATGAGAAAGAGTGAGTCTTTGCCAGCAGAGTTGGATGGGCATTTTTGACTGTGCTACAAGTACACACCCAGTTCCTGAGGGATCAAGCACAGGTAAGGGACCTCCCGGCCCAGGCGGGCACCTAGAGGCCCAGCTTCAGAGCTTGGAAAAAGAATTAGAGGCCGCTCTGAATGCAGGCCTGGGTCCATCATCTTGGCTGGAGACCCCCACTCAGTCCCATACTGAGGAGAAAGAACCCCCATTATGGGCTCCTGCAGTGGTCTGTCAGAAGTTAGATCATGAACAGCCATTGGGGCCCAAAGGGCGGGCTCAGGGACCCCCTACCATAATGCAACACACTTCATATATTGCCTATACCCCAATAGAGTTGCAGGAATTAGGCAAGCGGTGCCACCAGCATCAGGGAAACCCCTGTCCGCCTGGAGGCTTAATCTGTGGGACAAGGGAGGAGATTGTATCTCCTGTTCCATCTCTGAAATGGAAAAGCTGGCCTCCATCATGACTCATCCCTCCTTCCATCAGCAGTTACAAGTGAGGTGGTTAGTGGCAGGGCAAGATGACCACACCCTGACCAAATGGCTATGGGCAGCCATATGGACTCTATGAAACAATGCCAGTGAAATACTCAAAACTGTGAGTAAATGGCAGTCATATGCCGAGGTGGTGCAAGTCATCCAGGAGATGAGTATGCGGCAGGCTATCTGACCTGATACCCAGGGGCCAGATGATGAACGTTTTACCTCTTACATGAGGGATCTCATGTTGGGTTCCGTGCCCCTGAGTACCGTTGGCTCCCTAGCTGCTGTCCTCACTCTGTACATAGGGCGCCACATACATGAAGTGACCACTGCCATGGTGGCTCTTGGGTAAGCAGAAGGCCATCGGCAGGACTGAGGGGTCTGCGCCATAAAGAAGGGGAAGGTCCCTCATCTGCAGAGGGCTCCTCTGTGAGAGAAAAGGGAGCCCCAATGAGTGACACACTCACAGATATGGATAGATTTGATTTTGGCTGCGGTTGACTGACAGAAAATTGATAAGCAGCCCAATGAAATACTCTTAACTTTGTGGAAGCAATTGTCCCCAGAGCAGCAATTCCAGAAAATGCCCAAGGGGGAGAAAGACATTGCTGCATGACACAGTCCCGCCCAGGTGCTCCAGTTCAGAGACTACTTGCTGCAGTCAGGTGGAGATGTAGAGCCTTTTCTGTTTGTTTAGGAAACTGACCGAAGTGCCCAGCTTGGGGGTACATCAGACAACAGGAGGCCACATGTGGAATTAGCAATCCACTGGTCTCCCACCAATGTACAGTGGGTGCTGGTGCTGGTAGATACTGGCACATGCTGTAGCCTTATATATGGGAACCTGGATAAGTTTCTGAGTGAGGCTGCATGCATTGATGGCTATGGAGGCTGGTCAGTGAAAGTGAAACCTGTATCTCTACACCTCAGCATTGGCCATTTGGCTCCCCATTTATATAATGCGTATGTGTCTCCTGTACCGGAATACATTCTGGGGGTGGAAAACAAACCACAGCCAGGGAATTCAGATTCCCAGTGTGTGTGGTGTAGCCAGTGGGTGCTGCATGGACATATGCATCACTAGTCTCAGGTTCTGCCACAACCCCGACAGGTTACTCCCACTCATCAATACCATTTGCCGGGAGGGCATACAGAGATAACAGAGACAATTAAAAAGCTGGAGGAGGTGCAGATAGTGCGTGGCACCCACAGCCCCTACAATTCTCCAGTGAGGCCACTTAGCAAGGCTGATGGAACTTGGCAGATAGCAAACTATCAGGAACTGAATAAATTAACACCCCCTTTGCATGCATCTGTACTGTCAAGCATGAATTTGATGGACCATCTGACGATGGAGCTGGGACAGTACCACTATGTAGTGGACTTCGTCAATGCATTTTTCGCCATTGACATGGCTCCAGAGAGCCAGGAACAGCTTGCCTTCACGTGGGAAGGGCGACAATGGACTTTTGCAGTGTTACCGCAGGGCTATGTGCATAGCTCCACCATATGTCATGATCTCGTTGCCACGGATTTAAATACCTGGCAATGTCCAGAAGCGGTTTGCCTATTCCATTATATTGATGATATTACGTTAACTTCTGATTCTCTTGCAGATTTAGGAGTGGCAGCGCCCCTCTTGCAGCAACATTTGGCAGCATGCCATTGGGCCGTCAACAAATCCAAGGTCCAAGGGCCTGGATTATCTGCCAAATTCTTGGGAGTTATTTGGTTGGGTAAGATGAAGGCCGTACCAGAGGCCATCATCGAAAAAATTTAGGCATATCCCCATCCCACCACGGTGAGGCAGCTGCACACTTGTGGGCCTCCTG
Organism: Pongo abelii; assembly: GCF_028885655.2. Classification (NCBI taxonomy): domain Eukaryota; kingdom Metazoa; phylum Chordata; class Mammalia; order Primates; family Hominidae; genus Pongo; species Pongo abelii. The sequence goes on from NC_071991.2 coordinate 95,264,506, forward strand.
GGATATTGGCGGGCATTTGTGCCCCATTTGGCTCATATGATAAAACTGTTTCATCAGTTAACAAAAAAGGGAGCTCCCTGGGATTGGAATGATGCGGCTGAGACCATCTTTCTGGCAGCCAAGCAGGCTGTTCAGCAGGCACAAGTCCTATGGGTAGTTGATCAGGGGTGCTTGTTTGAGCTGTATGTGCACGTGACCACAGATTTTTCCATCTGGGGCCTGTGGCAGCACATGGAGTGCCTGAGAATGCAAGCAGACTTTTGGTCCCAACTATGGAAGGGAGCTGAACTCTGGTATTCCTTGATAGAGAAACAGCTAGCAGCTGTATATGCCATCCTTCAGCCTTGTGAGAACATGACAGGACCGGCTACAGTCATCTTGCAGACAACTTACCCATAGCAGGATGGATGCGTTCATGGGTAACACCACCCTGGACTGGGATGGCACAGACATCCGCTTTGGCAAAGTGGGGCAACTACTTGAAACAGCAAAGTATGGTGAGTAAAAGCCCCTTAGCAGCAGAGCTGCAAGAGGTTTGGGGACCTGTAGTCCTAATGCAAGATAAGGCCATGGGGCCTGAAGCACCCTTGGACTCTGAGCCTTCACCATTTAAGGAAGGGCATCCCCTCATTCCTGATGGGGCATGGTACACAGATGGGTGTGGCCAAGGTGCTACTGCTGCCTGGACCGCTGTTGCATTCCAACCTAATACTGACACCATATGGTTTGAAAACGGGTGTGGAAAAAGTAGCCAATGGGCTGAACTTAGAGCAGTGTGGATGGTGATCACCAAGGAGGAAACACCCACGGGAATCTCTACCAATAGCTGGGTGATCTATCGAAGCTTAACCTTGTGGTTAACTACTTGGAAAATACAGAATTGGCTAGTCAGCCATCAATCCATTTGGGGCCAAATCAGGACCTCTGGGAAATGGGTCATCAGAAAGATGTAAATATTTGTCTTATGTGAGGTCATATGTCTTTGGCCACCCCTGAAAATGATGAAGCAGATGCCTTGGCCAAAGTCTGATGGTTAGAGTTGGCACCTACACAAGATGTCACCTTGTGGCTACACTGGAAACTGGGACATGTGGGGGGTGAACTGATGTAACAGGTCAATAAGCATTGGGGTCTGTCCTTGTTCATGCAAGACATTTGAGAGGCTTGTCAGAAATGTCCAGCATGTGCTCAGATATACCCTAAATGGAGGCAGCTGCCCAGTGTTACACAACAAGAGACGATAGGGCAAGTGCCCTTGACCAAGTGTCAAGTAGACTACATCAAGCTGCTGCCGAAGTCGCAAGGGTATATGCATGTGCTAACAGCTGTGGACATGGCCACAGGCCTGTTGTTTGCCTACGCTTGCAGGGTGTCCCACCAACAGCACACTATCCAGGCCCTGCAACATTTATGTACCCTGTATGGTAACCCTCTGGCTGTTGAGTGTGATGGGGAACACATTTCACTGGACAACTGGTATAACCATGGGCACAACAATTGGACATAACGTGGGTATTTCATGTGCCATACAACTCACAAGCTGCATGTATGACTGAGCGATATAACGGCTCTTGAAGGATGAATTACACTTGCATGTCACACCCCCATCTTTGTGGGGCTGGAGTTCCAGGCTGGACCTGGTGCCCCAAACCTTGAATTGGCCACAGGAAGGCAGCCCAGCCCCAGTGGAGGCTTTGTCGCATAGGGCCGCTGTCCCCATTCAGCTGCAGATACACACCAAGGATGACCTCCTCTGACCAGGTATGGGGAAGAATGATAACCTTTTCTTGCCTGCCCCAATGCCCCTGAAACCAGGGGAACAAAAACCTAGCTGTGGCCATGGACCCTCCAAGCCCCCCCACTGCCGGTGGTTGGTCATCGTAGCTCACTGAGGGGAGGGCCTACAGTATGACTTGCATGTCACTACTTGGGTGTTTAATACATGGCCCTTGTGGTTGACTGTTCATAGGGGAATGGTGAGAGAAGGAACCCTCCTCCAGAGGCCATATGTACTGTCTGTGTGGCCTATTATGAGCTCCCCCATGACTTTGTCACAGATACAGGACCCAAAGGAAGTGAGCTGAGAAGTTGTGGTACCATTACCCAGGGCAAAAGCCCTTGGTGGCTGCATTGTTATACAGGGATGAAAGGTTAGCCTGTATTTTGCCTGAGAGACGTAACTTACTTCTGTTAGTACCTGTCCCTGATCTGTCATTTTGACTGTAGGTTAACACACTCCACCTGTATCATGGACTGGGTCCACACCTACACTGCAATGACCAATATTTCCAACAGTTGGATCTGCACCACCCCTCCAACAACAGCCATGGATGGCTTGCCTTGGCACATACATTCGGTGTCTGCAGAGAACTGGACATGAGTGGACATTTGGGGTCCCATGGCTGACTCCTGGAATGCAATGTGGCAAGCTTTGGACAAAGCAAGTTCCACAGTGTGCCTGCACCCTGGCTGACCCATAGCGTTTATGATGGGTGGGGCTGTCTAGTGGGGGAACATGTAGTCCCCCCAGCCCAGGCACCATGGTGAATAGATCAACATTGGGGTAACACCACTGTGGGATGGATACCTGTCACAGCCTGTGTAAGCATAACACATCACCACACCAAAGGTATGATGGAACAAATGGCCCCACCAATGTTGGGCCCCAATGGACTTTGTGCTCCTTGAGAGTTGATGGATCTGTGGGGACACAGGGTTGCCTTACCTACCAGCGAACTGGACTGGATGTTGTACCTGGGCGTGGCCTTATGTACCTGCCGCTGTTCTCCCCATGTTGCCCAGACACCAACATAACTGGGAGGTGTTATGCTCTCGGATTTTGTGAGTGCACCGAGCCCCCTGCCCCTTAGCAGTGACTACCCTAGAGCTGGTGTCATAACTATAGAAGCACAAATTACTGCTCTTGCAGACCACACCACTCATGCTCTGAATTACATCCTAGTGGCCCTCTTCCTGTTAACAGATGAGGCTGATCAGATGAGAAAGGCGGTGTTGTAAAACCAAATGGTCTTAAACATAGTAACTGTTGCCCAAGGAGGCACCTGTGTCTTTTTAGGAACACAATGTTGTACCTTTATCCCTGACAATCACAACATAACAGCAGCCCTGCAAGGAGATAAAGGGAGATAAGGGCAGTTGACAGCCTTACTGATTATCCCCTGCAGAGATGGTGGGCATCCCTGAGCTCTGGCCTACACTCGACCCTAGCAGTCATAAGTAGCATACGTGGGATCCTGGTAGTGAGCTGTTGCTCTCTGTATTGTTCTTGTTGGTTATGGATTCAGGACTCCATCCTATGGGCACATGTCCCTACCCAGAACACACCCTTGGCCTAGGGGGTGGAGTATAAGGGAGATGGCTACACTTTAGTCAGGAGTAAGCTGAGGCAGCCTTCTGGGGAAGCATGACTCAGCAAGTTTGGAGCACAGGTGTCAACCTTACACATTATGTAAACATGCCACATGAGGCACATTAGGCAACCACTCATGGGAGCTCATGATTGGCTCAGAGCCACTATTGTCTGTAAAAGGTATAATTACCCTGCTAACGCTGTACATACAGCTTGTGACCAGAGACAGAATAAAGCCATGTTGCAACTACCTATGATTCCTCGAGTGTTTATCCAGCTACCCACCCCCCACCCACTGACTCCCCTTGGACCTCAGCTTGGGCTCAAACTTGAAAACACGGTTAACAGAGAACTTCACACTAAGCCCTATTTACCTCAGTTCCTTTTGCTCAATACAACATTCAAAAAAAAAAAAAAAGAAAGAAAGAAATTGCAAGGCACACTAGAAGAACAAAAACCTATAATTTCAAGAGACAAAGCAAATATAAGAAACATATATGACACAAATTTTAGAATTATAGCACAGAAGATTTAAATAGCACAAATTATTATCAGAAATGAAGGAGCAGACATCACTACAGATCCCATGGACATTAAAAATATAATACAAAAATACTATGAACAACACTATGTCCACAAATTTAATACCCTAGATAGTATTGACCAATTATTTGAAGGACACAATCTGCCAAATCTCATACAATGGGAGAGAGACAGTTTGAATAAGCATGTATTTATTAAGGAAATTGAAGAAATAATTAATTACCTTCCAAAAACGAAAACACCAGGCCCAGATGGAAGCAGTGGTGACTTCTACAAGATGTTTAAGAAAGAAATTATACCAACTCTTATAATCTTTTTCAGAAGATAATGGAAGACAAAATACTTTTTAACTCATTCAGTGAGGACGATATTACTTTAATACCAAAACCAAAGACATTACAAGAAAACAATACACCATTATTTTTCATGAACATAGATGTAAAAATCCTCAACAAAATATCAGATATCAAGACTGTATAAAAAGTCCAAGACTGTATAAAAAATTATACATCATGACCCAGGTATGCAAGGCTGGTTCAACATTTAATAATCAGTTAATGTAATTTAGCACATCTACAGGGTAGAAAAAACTCACAAGATCATATGAATAAATGCAAAAAAGCAACTGACCAAATCCAACACCCACTCATGATATTTCTCAGCAAAGTAGGAATAGAGGAGGTAATTTTCTCAACATAATTCTAAAAATCTAGGGAAAAAAAATCCCAACAACTAACATTGTACTTAATGATGAGAAACTAGGAGCTTTCCTGATAACTTTAGGAATAAGATGAAGATGTACCCTCTCATCCCTCCTTTCCAGCATTGTACGGGAAGGCATAGCTAATTCAATAATACAAGAAAATAAAATGAAAGGTATACTGATTAAGACGGAAGAGAAAAACTGTTTTTGTTCACAGATCACATGTTCATCAACATGTACAATTCCAAAGAATCAATAAAAAATTGCAAATAACCTAGTTTGCAGGATACTAAATTAAATATAAATATCAAACACTTTTCTATATACTAACAATTTGTTAAATTTTAAGCGTTAAGATAACACCTCTAATATTAGAACCCCCCAAAATAAAACATGTATGTATAAGTCTAATAAATAGGCACAAGATCTACATGAGGAAAAGTACAAAAACTCTGATGACTGAAATCAAAGAGAACTAAATAAATGAAGAGATATTTCATTTTTATAGATAGGAAGACTCAATATAGCCAAGATGTCTGTTATTCCTGACTTGATTTATAGATACAACATAATCCCAGTCAAAATCCAAGCAAGGTATTCTATGGATAACAACAAAATGATTTTCAGTTCATATAAGAATGCAAAAGAAACCACAATAGACAGCACAATATTGAAGAAGAAGAGTAAAATTGGAGGACTGTTACCACCTGTCTTTAAGGCTGACTATAAAAACTACAATATCAAGACAGTGTGACATTGGCAAAATAACAGACAAATAAATCAATGGGACAAAACAGAGAGCCCAGAAAAAGACAAACATAATGTAGTCAACTGACCTTTGACAAAGTAGCAAAAGCAATATAATGGAGAAAATATAGTCTTTTCAGAAATATTGCTGGAACAATCAAACATCTACATGTGAAAAAATTAATCTAGACAAAGATTTTACATGCTGTAAAAAATTTACTCAAAATGAATCGTAGCCCTAAATGTAAAATGCAAACCTATTATTCCTAGAAGATAACAGTGAAGAAAACCTTGATGACTTTGGGTATGGCAATGACCTTTTAGATTTGACACCAAAGGTACAATCCATTAAAGAAAAAATTAATTAGTGAGACTTTCTTAAAATTCAAGATTTCTGCTGTACAAAAATGTTGCCCAAAGAATGAGAAGATGAGCCACAAAATGGAAGAAAATATTGCAAATACTTATCTGATAAAGGAGTGCTATCCAAAATATAAAGAACTTTAAAAACTCAAAAATAAGATAACAAATAATCTAATTAAAAATGGATAAAAGACTTGAATAGGCATGTCACCAAAGTAGATATACAGAGGGCATATAAGCATATGAAAAGATGCTCAACATGATATATCCTTACTGCAAATTAAATCAGGATACCCCAGCATACCTATTAGTATGGCCAAAATCAAAAACACTAAGAACATCAAATGCTAGTGAGAATATGGAAAAAAGGGATTCTCATTGACTGATGGTAGAAACGCAAAATAGTACAGCTACTTTGGAAGAAAATTTAGTAGTTTCTTGAAAAACTGAATGCACTCTTACCATATGATCCAGCAACTGTACTCTTTGACATTTATAAAAATGAGTTGAAAACTTATGTCCACACAAAAACCTGCACATGAGTTTTATAGTAGCTTATTCATAATTGCCAAAACTTGGAAGCAATCAAGATTTCCTTCAGTAGATGAATGAAAAAATAAATAAAGTACATCCAGGTAATGAAATACTATTAAGCACTAAAAAGAAATAAGCTATAAGCCAAGAGACATGAAGAAACCTAAACAGATATTACTAAGTAAAAATAAAAAAGCCAATCTGAAAACTCTACATACTGGATAATTCCAACTGTATGATATTCTGGAAAAGGCAAAACCATAAAGACAGTGAAAGGATCAATGGCTACCAGATATTAGGCAGTAGGATATAGGCAAGACACTGAAGATTTTTAGAGCACTGAAACTATTCTATATGATATTATAATGCTGGATACCTGTCACTATAAATTTGTCCAAACCTATAGACTGTACAACACCAAGAAAGCACTAATGTAAACTATGGAATTAGAGTGGTGATATGTCAAAGTAGGTTCACTGATTGTAAAGTGTACCACTCATGCGTGGGAAGGAGGCTTCACTTTAATAGTGAAGGAGACTATGTGTATATGGGGACAAGGGTATAGGGAAATCTCTATATCTTTTTCTCTGTATTGATGTGAACCTAAAACTGCTCTAAAAATAAAACATATTTTTTTAAAACTTTGATCAGTAGTTAAGGGCCCTAATAGAAAAAGGAGGCCAAATATAACAAATGCGAGCATAAAAAAGTAATGTAAGTAGAGAGATGGAGACTCTTAGAATCAAAGGAAATGCTAGAAACAAAAAAGCTGTAACAGAAACTAAGAGTGTCTTCAATGAATTTATCAGTAGACTGAACATGATCAAGGAAAGAATCAGTAAGTTTGAAGATATATCAATAAAAACTCCCCAAATTAAAGTGGAAAAAGGAATAAAAACACAGAAAAGAACCAGAACTGTGGTACAATTTCAAAAGATAAATATTTGTGTAATTGAAAATCCCAAAGGAGAAGAAAGAGAGAACAAAGAAATAAAATAAATATGTAAAGTAATAATGGCCAAAAACTTTCTAAAAATAGTGAAAAGCACACAACCAGCGATCCAAGAAGCTCGGAAAACATCTATAAGCATAAATACACTAAAAAAAAAAAAACAACAACAACAAAAACTACACCTGGGCATATTATGTTTTAACTGCAGAAAATGAAAGACAAAGAGATAATCCTAAAAGAAGCCAGATGGAAAAAAAACACGTTATCTATGTCAGAACAAGCATAAGAATTACAGCAGACTTTTCACCAAAAAGCATGGAAGCTAGAAGAAAGTGGAGGGAAATGTTTAAAGGATTAAAAAATGAAACCCGCCAACCTAGAATTATATATGAAATAAAATTATCTTTTAAAAGTGAAGAAAAATGAAGATATTCTTAGAAAAAATAAAAACTGGGAATTCGTCAATAGCATATCCCTTGCAAGAAATGTTGAAAGAAGTACTTCAAAGAGAAGGAAAGTGATATAGGCATAAATTTGCATCTAAATAAAGAAAGAAAGATTTTCAGAGAAAGAATAAATGACGATACAATGCTTCATTTTTCTTATTCTTTAAAATATAACTGTTTATTCCTACTAGGTATGCTAATTACATGGGTGATTAAATAATCTGTACACCAAACACCTGTAATACCCAATTTTCCAGTGTAACAAACCTGCACGTGTACCCCTGAACCCAAAATAAAAGTTGGAAAGAAAAAAATTAGAACTGTTTACACTGATAATAGCAATTATATATAGTGTGATTACAGCACATAGATAAGTAAAATGAATTCAGCAATGTCATAAGGAATAAGAAAAGGGAATTTGAAATGCTCTAATATAAGGTACATGCACTATACGTGAAGTGGTATAGTGTCATTTGAAGGTGAACTTAGATTAGTTAAAAATATACACTGCAAACTCTAGGGCAATCATAAAGATATTTTTAAAAGAAGTATAACTGATGCTATAGTTCAGATACTTGAACCTCCAAACCTCATGTTGAAATTTGATCCCCAGTGTTGGAGGTGGGATCTAGTGGGAGATATTTGGGTCATAGGGGTGAGTTTCCCATGAATATATTAGTGCTCTTTATTGTTGGGGGTGTGAGTGAATTCTTATTCTGTTAGTTCCCATAAGAGCTGGTTGTTTTAAAAGGCCTGGAAATTCCCTCTCCTGGTTTCTTCTCTCTCACCCTGTGATCTCTGTACATGCTGGCTTCCCTCCCCTTTTGTCATGAGTGCAAGCAGTCTGAGGGCTTCATCAGAAGCAGATGCTGGTGCCATGCTTCTTGTACAGCCTGCAGGGCCATGAGCCAGATAAACCTATTTTCTTTATAAATTACCCAGCTTCAGGTATTCCTTTAGCAACACAAGCAGACCAAGACAACTAATATTCTAAGAGAGGAGATAAAATCCAATTTTATGAAATGCTCAGTTAAACGCAGAGGAGGCAGGAAAAATGAACAAAAAACAAATGCAATCAATAGAAAACAGTTACAAACATGATTGATATAAATCTAAATAAATAATAATCACTTTACATATGAAAGGTATAAATCTACCAGTTAAAGACAATGATTATCAGAGTGGATAAAAAACAAGACCCAGTTATCTGTTGTCTACAAGAAACCCACTTTAAATATAAAGACTCTGCTATTTTAATAATAGATGTGTGGGGAAAGACATGATATGCTAACACTAATCTAAAGGAAGCTTGAGTAGCTATATTAATTTTAGACAGAGCATACTTCAGAACAAGAAATATTATCATGGATAAGGAGGGGCATCATGTAATGATGCATCAATTCTACAAGATGGCATAGTTGTCTTTATAATGTATATAGCTAATGAAAGAGTGCCAAATATGTCAGGCAAAATTTATCGAACTAAAAGGAGACATAGGAAAAATTACTATTATAGAGTATCCAACCTTCCTTTTAAATAATTGATAGTTCTAGCAGGCAGATAATCAGTAAAGACACAGTTAACCTAATCAGCACTATCAGTCAACTGGAGCTATTTGACATTTATAGCTATTTTATAAATATTGACAAACTGATTGTAGAGTTTATTTGGAAGATGAAAGAGCCCAAATAGCCAATAAAATACCAAAGAAGAACAAAACTGAAGGACTCACACCATCCAACTTCAAGACTTACAAAGGTACTACAAGACAGCACAGTACTGATGGTCAGAAAATAGACCCATAGTTCAAAGAAAAAGAATAAAGAACCCAGAAATAGACCCACATAAGTATAGTCAATTCATTTTGGACCAAGGAGAAAAGACCATTTTTTTAAAAAAGATACTTTTTGTCAACAAATAGTAACTGGAATAAGTTGACATTCATATACAAAAAAAAAAAAACAGGCAAAAATGAGAACAAAAAAATCCCACAAATGTATAAGTTCTAAAAGAAATATAAGAGAAAATCTAGATGACCTTAAGTATGTTGATAGTTTATAGGCACCATACCAAAAACATGGTCTATGAAAAGAAATTTACAAACTGGACTGGATTAAAATAAAAATTTACCTATAAAAGACATTGTTAAGGAAAGGAAAGAATAACCCACAGACTGGGAAAAAATACATGTTTGATAAAGTTATTGTATTCAAAATATATAAATAACACTTAAAACTCAACAATAAGTAAACAATCCAATTAAAGAATATAGAAAATCTATTAATTTAAGTTTAAAAAATCTGAGCAGACATGTCACCAAAGGTAATATAGAGATGACAAATATGACGAAAATGTTCTCAACATTGCTTTACATTAGGAGATTGCAAAGTAAAATATTTAGATGTTGGTCAAACAGTCTTTTGACCATTATCTCCCCATTCCTTCCTCCCCACTAACTACTCTAGCCTCTGGTAACCACCATTCTATTCTAATTCTAAGAGATTAACTTTTTTAGACTTCATTTATGAGCTGGATCATGCTGCATTTGTCTTTTTGTGCCAGGCTTATTTCACCTATCACAAGGTCCTCCAGGTACATCCATGTTGTTGCAAGTGACAGGATTTTGTTCTCTTTCATCACTAAATAGTATTCCGTCGTATACATTGCAGTACTATTCACAATATTCAATGGAAAGCATAGGTTTTTGTTGTTGTTGTTTACAATCTGTATCTAATAAAGTAATTGCAATATCTGGAATTATTGGAGGTGTGTTTCTGTTTTCTACTGTATTTGCTGATCCTGGCTTGTGTCTTCTTTATGGTGGTTGTTATATTTGATTGCTTGCTAGCTAGTGTTTGAAAAATTACTTTGAGTCACAGTTCCAGGATGAAAATAAATGTTTCTTTAGAGGATTTTTGTTTTCTTTTGTGAGGCACCAGAGGGGGCTAGCGGCCTAGGACCAAGGCTGAACTGGTTTTTACCATATTCCAACTTCCCAATTCACACTCTTCAGAGTATAAAGCTTGTTTCACCAGGAGCCCTCGTCTTGCTAGTAGCTGACTCTAATTCACGTCCTTGTAGCCTGCGAATATGCAGAGAGTAGTTACACCCACTATACATTGGTAACTCCTTCTCCCCACAGCCCCCAATCTCCTCAAAAGCAGAGGAATGGAGATGGGGGGGGGGGAAGGGTAGAGAAATAGCAGGGCAGTAAAATGGTTGGGTCTGAACTTCTGGTGACATTGAACTCTCTATCTTTTCTTAGAGATTCAGTAGTTTCTTGCTTTCTGATATACCTTTTGATCCCTTTAAAAAAACCTCTTAAAATTATTTTCAGAAGAGTTGGAGCAAATACTTAGTCTGAACCCAGAGGCCAAAAGTCTAATAAGAGTTGTTCTTCCAATGAGTATTTAATCTCTTATTTCAGATTGACACACTATGGACTGCCATTTGGAATCAGTCCTTGGTTCTCCTTCACCTGAAAGCTCCTGTGGGCAGATTCTTCCATGATCATGCCTTTGTGGGATGAGTGATGTTGTTGCCGGATGCAATATAGGATATCTAGCTACATTTGAATTTTAGATACAATCAAATATTTTAAAAATATATGGGGCAAATATTGCATGAGATATACTTACGCTTTTAAGTTATTCATTGTTTATGTGAAAATTAAGTCTAGATGTATGTCCTTTATTTGCTAACCCTGGCAACCTTAGTGGTGGCTGGCAGGATAAAAATTTGCTCCAGTGAGAAGTGTGTTTCTAGCAACTCTAGAAGTTAAACACTTTAAACTTGTTACAGCAATTAGAGTGAGATGCATTTATAGCATATATTTAGGCACATCAGTAATGTTTGCTTCAAACAGAATCATAGAATCTCAGCATATGAACTTACAAAATAAACTAATACAAACTACTTATTGTCATAAACACACCATTTAAGAACTAGATATTTGGGAGGTCCTGGATAGAGACAAAAGTAGAGATATTATGAAAGTATTGACATTTGTTAACGCTCAAATAATGAAAAGCATTCCATGTTATTTCTGGAAAAATGATATTGAACCATATTTAGAAGTAAACAACATTAAAAGGACTTTAGCACAATTATCAAAGCAATCAATTATAGGAACCCAAATCTTCTTCCCTCATACGTCTTATTATTTAAAAAAAACACTGAAAAAGAATGCTACCTGATAGGTACAACTCATTTAGATTTTCCCATTGTGTTGGTGTCTTGTGTCAAGTTTTTCACAAAACATTCCCTTTTCTAAACATGGTCAAAATTTTATATCCATTAGTGAAATTATCTTACATACCAATGTTACATCTGCCAGTCAAATTATCATATTCTCAAAGAGATATGCACATGCAAAAATAATAATTTATTAATTATACCACAGTAGCTTTATTTTGTAATATATGAGCTGATATAATTTCAATATATTGATTATTTAAATTTAAGATGATAGTTTAATAATTTTTAAAATTTGTTTCATTTGTATTTTAAATCCGGGTTTATTTGAAATCTTGTTATCTTTTGTTTAGTCTTTTCCCACATTCATGAAGTAATTTTTCTACCACCCAGACTCTAACCCCTCATTCACTTTGCCTTTGCATTTACTACTACAGCCTTCATCTTTGCATATCATCCAATTAAACATCGTTGCAGCTGGTCTCCATGTCCAGATCACTTACGCAGATCATTAACAAAAAAGAGCCAAAACCCAGGAACATTTGAACTATCCTCAAAATTTTCTAAAAGTCTGTCACAGTTCCTTTGAAATATATTTTGCTCTATGTTTCAGAAAGTTCTTTTTCTATTGCTACGTTTTCCCTTAACAATCCAATTACCCATATCGCATTTCTTTGTATACAGTAATTATTTATAACAAGGTTTGAAATATTGCCCAACATAAAGTAAAAGAAAGGAAGGAACATAGGCTTAATTTCAGTCCAATTCCTGCTTCAAGTTTTTTTTTGTTTTTTTTTGTTTTTTTTTGTTTTTTTTTGTTTTTTTTTTTCCAGCTAACCAAAATCTCTAATTACCCTTCAGTGAATGAGGAAGAAGAGTCTGGTTTTTTTTGTTTTCCAGTATCAGTACTTGATTATCCCTAAATAATTGCAATGTCCCTTAAATACATTCAAGATGACACCATCTGAGGCTGTATTCATTAGGATATAGGTTTCAGCTACTATAAAAACAATGTAAATATTATAATAGTGGCTATGGTTTAAATGTGCCTTCCAAAGCTTATGTGTTGGTAACTTAATCCCGAGTGCAATTGTGTTGAGGTGAGACCTTTAAGTGGTGATTAGGCCATGAGATGAATTAATACCATCGTTGTAGGAGTGGTTTTGTTATATCAGGGGTGGATTTCTGATAAAAGAATGAGTTTGCCTCTCTCTCTCTCTCTCCCTCTCTTTCTCCCTCTCAACTTCACTCATCCTTTCTTGCCCTGCTGCCCTTCCACCATGGGATAATGCAGCAAGAAGACCCTTGCCCAATGTGAGCCTTCAATCTTGGACTTCCCAGTCTCCAGAACCATGAGCCAAATAAATTTCTGTTCACTATAAATTAGCCAGTCTTAGATATTCTGTTGTAGCAGCACAAAATAGACTAAGACAATAGCTTAGGGAAAATACATTTTTCTTTCCTTTCAAAATCTGAGGGAAGAAGCCCATACCTGATATCAACTGCACAGTATCAACAAGCTCAGGTCCTTCCCCTTTTTGCTCTACCATCCTCAAAATGTTCTGTTCCAAAAAGGCTTTGACAGCTCTCACTACCACATAGAGATCTCAGCCACTGGAAAGATAAAATGGGCAAGGGGAGGACATGTTCTTTTATTTTAAGGGCTGAATCCAAAAGTTATAGCTTTACTGTTCATATGTCATTGGCCAGAACTTAGTCATGTGGACAAACTTAGTTACTATGAGTCTGGGAACGTCTTCAGCTTGGTAATTATTTGCATAACAAAACTTCAAGTTACTCTATACTAAAGGATAAAGTGAAGTGGATATTGGAAGGTAATAAGCAATTCCTAGTATGGTAACCATATATATTTACTTCATTTGTTTAAATTTATCAAATATTTATTATTTATTTATGTGCCTAGTATAGTGCCAAGTGGTTGAAAAAATAGGGATCAACAAAATACGTTTTTATTCCCAAGTAGATATTATGTCTGTCTTGTCAGTGAAACAAATACTCAAATAAAAATGCAAATAAATTATGTTGTGGACTAAATTGTATATTAAAAGATTATAATTGTGGAGTACATACAGTTTTGAAGGAAGAGTAAGATTAGCCAAGAGAAGAGAATAAAGTATTCATGGCAGACAGATCAGAAGTTAATTATTTGAGAAGAAAAATTAGTTTGACTTACTTAAGAACTTAAAAGTTAGTAAAAGCAATAGCAAGAGTGTCAAAGTAAAGAATTTTTATTTATTTATTTATTTATTTTGAGATGGAGTCTCACTGTGTCATCAGGCTGTAGTGCAATGGCATAATCTCTGCTCACTGCAACCTCCACCTCCCAGGTTCAAGCGATTCTCCTGCCTCAGCCTACCGAGTAGCTGGGACTACAGGTACCCGCCACCACGCCCAGCTAATTTTTGTATTTTTTAGAAGAGACAGGGTTTCACCATGTTGGCCAGGATGGTCTCGATCTCTTGACCTTGTGATCCGCCCACCTCAGCCTCTCAAAGTCCTGGGATTACAAGTGTGAGCCACCACTCCGGACCTAAGAATTTTTAATACACTTTTTTGAATGGGAAGGACCAGAAGGCTTTCAAAGCCTTACCTCTTTGTTATATGTTAACCTAGTCTACCAGTGGACTTCTGCATGCACCAAATTAGATCTCTAACTGAACTTCAAAGATGTCCAAATCTTTTCAAAATTTTATCTAATTTGATTACTAAATACTTACTTTTTCGAGGTTTTACTTATCCTTAATGTTGCTCTCTCATTTTTCATAAATATTCTTTAAAAATATGGTTGCACTAATCTTGAACTCAAGATAATGGTGGATAGTCTCTTATTTTCTATTGGCATAATTGGGGATTATGTTATCAGAAAATGATTTTTGGGTGGTTCCAAATCTTGGGACTAAACATGACTATATTTAGAATTTCCTGGTTATAATAGTTTCGATTACTCCCAATGTTAATTTCATAAGATGTATATAACTTTCTAGAATATTGGAAAATTTGGGAATTGAGTAGATTATGTTTGAAAATGAAGTGCAAACATACTGACCTCAATAAATTAAGATAGGGTAACATTTATTTTCTAAAAGGATACACCTTTGATTTTTCAGTGATAATAAAGGATCTGCATTGAGTTATAAAAATATTTTATACTTAAGCAATAGTAGTGATCACTGGTTTATTGTTCTAATTTCAAGGTAGAGAAGACTGAAGTCTGTTGAGATGTGGCACTTCCAAAGTTACATACTGATAAAGTATAACACTAAAGTCACAACACAACTCTCCTGACTCTACATCCCTGAAGCTTTGATTGAGATTTGTCCCTGCCTCTGTCTACTGGATAATAGTCTGAAATGGATGGCAGATTACAGAATGAATTAAGAGATGAGATATAAAACTTTTCTTATGTTTTCACTTGCCATATACACTAATCAAATGGATTAAGTGGGTTAAAATATGGATTAAAGCAAAGAGGTTAAAGACCAAATTGAAATGTTCTCTCCTTTTCTGGTATACTCTGTCATCAAATAACCTACATATTTTGCTCTCTTAATACATCAGTGATATACATTAATCATGTAAGTACATATACCCATACACACAAACCAGTAAAAATACAGTAACATTAGTTATAATTTCTAAAATAAATTATGTACGTGAAAGTTTGGATAGATTTATTATTTAAATACATTTTAAAATATATGTTACTTCAACAATTAGCCCAATTTGTAATTTCAAAAAAATCAAACTGATAATTTGATCATTGAATATAGGATAATCATAATATTATGACAGCTTAGCTGAAAAATCACCTTTTTAATAGATATACAGTACAGCAATACTTATTAGATCCAATGACTTATAATACAGGCAGCTGTGAATGCAGAGTTTCTTATTAATCCCCTGGGATATAATGGAACATTTGGCCCTCACTGAAACATCTTGAAGAGGTAATTTACTGTTCTCACTGAAGCTGTAAAGAAAAGGTGCAAAATCCAATTCCATTTAAGCAGAAGAATCAAGAGATAATACAACTAATGAAAAGTGCACTCTTCAATAATCTAAATGTGGGTTAATTCCTACCCAGCAGGAATCATTGTAATGGAAATATTCAAGACTATTTGCAGAGAAAAGCTTAAATGGTCTTAGCACAGTTTTCTAAAACTTTTCAAAATGAGGTATCAAAATATATACAAACATTTGAAAAAAGAACCTTTAAAGCCTCAAAATATTTTTGTAAAAGTACTTAATGATCATCTTTCTAAGATTGATTTCCCTTTCTTTTATTATTTTTAGATTTATTGCTTTCACCAATGCTATGAAGAAAATATACAGAATCCAACTCTATTTAAAGAGAGATTTTATTATCCATAGATTGATATATCAGGATGGTATGTATTTTTTAAATTATGAATATATTAAATTTATAATCTTGGCAATTCATGTCTCTAAATCTGGTTGCATATAAAAATGTAAACAGAAAATATTAACACAAGAATGCAAAAGTAATGAGGTTCTTCCAGCTTTTATTATCAGCTCTTCAATCTTGACTATATGTTAGCTCTGTCACCATTTCATGTAGCTAAACCTTTTTCTTCCTAAGGATTCAACATTGAACATACAGTTTTAATAAATGGCATATGTTTTCCCTTTTATTCCCCAGTTTCACAAAGACTTCTAAGCTTTGGAAATGTGTGTGTACTTAGGAACCGGAGATCAAAGGCATAAGAAGATATTCCTCTAATATTTATTAGATTGTATTGCTTAATAACAATTTTGGACCAATACAGAACAAATTACTTTCTTATTGACTAATTTATCTTAATTGCCCAACTTTGAAATTACAAGATATCTTTAAAAAAAAAGTTTAAACAAAATAGTTTAAAAAGTAACTTCTAACATTTATGCAACACATCATACTATTTTTTAAATTTAGTATATGAGAATATTATTCAATAAATTAATCTTCATTCAAGTTAATCTGAATGTGTTTATCTTAACAAAATATACACGTACTAATATATAAAAAATTACATAGTAATCTTTTGGTATCCATGGGGAATTTTTTTTCCAGGATATTTTGTATCCTGTGGACACAAAAATTCATGGATGCTCAAGTCCCTTGTGTAAAATTTTGTAGTATTTGTATATAACATATGCACATTCTCCTATATGCTTTACATCATCTCTAGATTACTTATAATACCAAATGCAATGTAAATGTGATCTACGTAATTGTTACACTGCATTGTTTGGAAAATAATGAGAAGAAAAAACTGCATATTTGATACAGACACAATGCATTTTTTAAATATTTTTGATCCATGGTTGGTTGAATCCACAGATACGGAGGGCCAACTGTTTATTACAAAAGTATTGAAGCAGTAGTAGTAATCAACAAGTGGTTAACTAATTGATTAATGTTTTCAATAATTACTTAATGTAGCCTAAATACCATGATTCATCAGTTCTAATATGCAGATTCTTTCACATTTTAACATCTCTGCAATTGGGAGTATCCCAAATTAAGACAGGTGATAGCTTAGATTTGATTAATTATGATACATGAAATGAACAAGTCTTTTTTTTCCAGAGAAAGGTCGAGGTAACACTTCATAACAAATTAAATATCTCCAAAAATTATCCATTCAAATTACTCTTTGCTTATAAACTTTCTGTTAACATAAAAATATTAAAGCCAGCTGCAATAACTTATTATTCACACCATTTTAAATGCCAAAAGTGTAGTTAATCTCTGACATCTATTACAATCAGTATCTCCAATTAATGGAATACAGGAGTGATACCTAATTTAAAGCATTTGAGCTTTTATACAGTAATGGGATACAGATTGTAAAGCAAATTTATATATGTTACAATCACACACAGATTTTGTCATGGTAAGAAAATGCCCAAAATTGTGAGTCATTTGTAAAAAGCATAACTTCCTTAAGAATTCCATATTTTCTTAAATACTTTTACCCTATTATATTGGCTGAAAATGGAAATCAAGGACTCCTTCAGACGTGCTTACCAGTGATTTTATGATACACATATTTACTCATTGTAACATGATCAGAAACACATACCATGCCATTCTCATAATTTTTGTTTAAACAAGTATCTATATTGACCAATTGTTACTGCACATATGTGGTGTTCAATGTAGTATTGCTACATAAACTTCTAAAAAATAAGTAAGATACAGTCATTATAAGCCCTTATGTTGCCCAATGCAGATAAATGCAGATAAATGGCATAAAAGTAGTAGAATACAACTGTCAAAATATAAATAGAATGTTATAAAAATCTAAAATGGAGATCCGATAGAGGAAGAAATCGTATCTCTTTAGTAAATTAAGAAAATGTTTCTGGAGGCTGTAACATTTCAATAGAGGCTTAAAAAATAAGTAGACACTAGTCATGGGAGGAAGGGAGAAAATTTGTACTAGAAGGGTGTGAACCATGAGCAGGGGCACAAAAATGGCAAGATCATGCTCGTTCAACAAACCAAAATTTGCTCAGTGTTGCTAAGACATGAACTGAAACTAGGGAACCTGTAGAACATGTAATGGTGGAGAGGAGCAGTCACAAATGCCCTGAATGCGATGCTGAGGAACTGGCATGGCAGAGGTGGAAAAAATACAGGTGAGGAGAATTGCCAGGATAGTGCAAGATAAAAGATGTCAAGGGAGAGGATTATTTGAAGGGGAGGGTGATAAACAACATCAAATGATGCAGAAAAAAACATTGAGACTATTGATGTCTGAAAAAAGGTCACTGGCTTATAGTGTCAATGCTCTCTTACAGAATAATGATGGTGGAATTTTTAATGCAGGGGGTTATAGAGTGAGAAACTGTCAATAGAGAATATAAAGGACTCTTGCAAGAAATTTGGAAGAGAAAAAAAGGCTAAATCTTACATTTCCTCATTTCTTATTATTTTGTTCATGGACTGTTATTAACAATACCAGCATCTTATAAAAAATAATACTAAGTTATATCTCTTAGTCCTACCAGAGGTTCATCGATGACAAAAAAAAAAATGGTACTTTGGTTTGGCAATTATTACATAATTTCTTCGGTGCTGAAGATGCTGTAAAACATGTAATTGTGCTTTCCTGTAGGATAAGATGCAAAAATAGTCAGCAAATGATAGTAGTTAAGTTTGACCAATTTGCAACCATACAACTGCTGAATATTTGCCATTTTAAAATAACACATTCAATAACAAATAACAAAATAGTAAAGGTTCATTACAGGAAAAGAAAAATATATAGATGAAAAGAGTAGGGAAAAACACTCACAATTTAAGCATCCAGAGAACACTTTTAATTTTTGTCAGGTAGAGCCTGCCAGTCAAAAAGAAGAATAAGCGTGTAGATATTTTAAGATCCCACCTATGTCACTGAACTAGTTGTGTCATCTTGTGCAAATTATATGGTTTCCCAAAGCCTCAGTTTATTTGTAAAGCAAAATAACAATGCATGAGATTACTGTGAAAATCAAGTGAATCGTACACATAAATTTCTTAAACAAATACTTGACACGCACTACTCAATGGATGTTAGCTATGTGTTTATGAATGTGCATGTTTTGTAGGATACGTAGCTCACAGGGAAAAGTGAGGGGATCATATTGTCGGGATAAACCAAAAATATATTTTTACATTAAACTGAAAACATATTTTTACTTTTATATTCATCAAGACAAAGCATTAGCAATGTTTTCTGTAAAAAGCCAGATATTAAATATTTCAGACTTTAAGTGCCCACCTGGTCTGTATTACAGCTACTCAACTCTGTCATTGTAACACAAAAAGAGAAATTGATAACACTTAAATGTATTGGCATGGCTGTTTTTCAATAAAACTTTATTTGTAAACACCAGCAATGGTTCAGATTTGGTCCACATGTGTGCTGATTTCCGATCCAGAACATGATATTTTCCTGTTTAAAATTACAGTATTTGTAACATATTTAGCTAACATCCAAGTTTTGGACATGAAGTATTTGCACTTAACCTGTACACATCCTCTCATATACATTAAATCATCTCTAGATTACTTATAATACTTAATACAACATAAATGCTAAGTAAATAGACCTTATACTGCAATTGTTTATATTTTGCTACAGTGTTGTTTTTATTTATTTTTTAAAATATTTTTTATTCACAGTTGATTGAATCCCTGGATGAAGAACGCATAGATATGGAGGGCTGACAACGTTGATAATTTTTTTATTTTTATTTTAGGTTTGAGGATATATGTGAAAGTTTGTTACACAAATAAACGTGTCATCGGAGGGGTGTTGTGGTACATATGATTACATCATCCAGGTATTAAGCTCAGTACCCAATAGTTATCTTTTCTGCTCCTCTCCCTTCTCCCAGCCTCCTCCCTCAAGTAGACCACAGTGTCTAATGCTTCCTTCTTTGTGTTCATAAGTTCTTTTCATTTAGCTCCCACTTAAAGTGAGAACATGCTGTATTTGGTTTTCTGTTCCTGTGTTAGTATGCTAAAGATGATAACCTCCAGCTCCATCCATGTTCCCACAAAACTTATGATCTTGTTCCTTTTGATGGCTGCATAATATTCCATGCTGTATATGTACCACATTTTCTTTACTGATTCTGTCATTGATGAGCATTTAGGTTGATTCCAAATCTTTGTTATTGTAAATAGTGCTGCAATAAACATACATGTGTTTATGGTAGAATGCTTTATATTCCTCTGTATATTCCCAATAATGGGACTGGTGGGTCAAATGGCAGTTCTGCTTTTAGCTCTTTGAGGAATCACCATACTGCTTTTCGCAATGGTTGACCTAATTTACACTCCCACCAACAGCGCATAAGGATTATCTTTTTTCTGCAACCTCACCAACAGCTGTTATTTTTTGACTGTTTAATAATAGCCATTCTGATCAGTATGAGATGATATCTCATTTTGGTTTTGATTTGCATTTCTCTAATGATCAGTGCTATTGAGCTTTTTTTTCATGTGCTTGTTGGCCACATGTATGTCTTCTTTTGAGAAGTGTTCGTTCAAGTCCTTTGCCCACTTTTTTATGGGGTTGTTTGCTTTTTTATTGTAAATTTGTATAAGTTCCTATAGATGCTGGATATTTGACCTTTGTCAGATGCATAGTTTGCAAATATTTTCTCCCATTCCGTAGATTGGCTGTTTACCCTGTTGATAGTTTATTTCTTTTGCTGTGAAGAAGCCCTTTAGTTTAATTATATCCCATTTGTCAATATTTGGTTTTGTTGTGATTGCTTTTGGTGTCTTTGCATGAAATCTTCGCCCATTCCTACATCCAAGATGGTATTGCCTAGGTTGTCTCATAGGGTTTTATAGTTTTGGTTTTACATTTAAGTCTTTAATCCATCTTGAGTTGATTTCTGTATATGGTGTAAGGAAGGAGTCCAACTTCAATCTTCTGCGTATGCCTGAAGAGATCAATAATGAGCCCCCAGACTGAATCAATAATAAATAGCCTACCAACCAAAAAAAGCACAAGACCTGATGGATTCACAGCTGAATTCTACCATATGTACAAAGAAGAGCTGGTACCATTCCTACGGAAACTATTACAAAAAATTGAGGAGGAGGGACTTCTTTGCAACTCAGTATATGAGGCCAGCATCACCTTGATACCAAAAGCTGGCAGAGACACAATAAAAAAGAAAACTTCAGGCCAATGTTCTTGATGAACATCATTGCAAAACTCCTCAACAAAATACTGGCAAACCTAATCCAACAGCACATCAAAAAGCTAATCCATCATAATCAAGTAGGCTTCATTCCCTAGATGCAAGGTTGGTTCGACATATGAAAATCAACAAATGTGATTTTTTATTTCAAGTTTAAATGCCATTTTTAAAGCAAATAATTTGTTTCCTTTTAATAAAAATGGCTTTATTTTAAATTATTATTGAAATTGTTCTCATTAAATTATAAATTAAAAATAGCAGAAAGAAACGAAAAAGTTATCTGTAACTCCACTTTTCTATGATAACTCTCTGGAAAGTGTTGTCTTAGAAAGCATGTCTTTTTCTTATCTCATTTCTAAATCAATTCCTAGAACAGTGCCTGGAACATGGTGTCCAATGAAATCCATCAGAGGGATAAAAAACATTAATTTTAGTGATCATTCTTTTGTATATTCCTCAATACACACATATATACACATAACAGATGCTTTAAATTTTAAATTTAATTTGAAACTTTGCCTATGTTATTTTTTGCCTCCTAGCACCTTGCTCCCACTTCCCTTCCCACCTAGAGAGCACTTAATGTCCAGTACTTTCACTCTCCTCCCAAACAGCACGAAGAAATTTGAATACTTTAACTTCATTTACATCCTTCTCTACTTATTCCCACTATTACTGTTCTTTTGCACAGCTATTGCTCATTTAAATGTACATGAGTTCCCTGCTTTCTTGAATCTTTATTCCTCTCTGCCTCTCCACAACTTTCTTTAAGAGGTGGTTGGTGGAGACGTTTTTACTTCTTTCTCCCAATACTGACACACTGCACAGCCCAGCAGGCACTATTGACATGGAAAACTGCATGAACAGTGCCCCAACAGCAGTGCCGCAGCAGCCCTGGGGTTCACTCTTGCCTTTTGCAGTATCGGCTTATTCTGGGGAGGATCTCCTATTTGTCACATTCTAAGTCTAAATTTCTGTCTTCCTTACTTGTATCCATGTTTAAATGCTCTAAAGGTAAAATAACATTTTGTACACTGGGGCTTGTTTTAACTTTCTGGAATTCTGTTTATCCTGATATTTTGACTTTGTGAAGATTACTATCTTACTAGATGTCTGATGATTTTAATAAGATTGAAACAAGAGGATACTCATAGAATGCTATAAATTTATTCTGACTTCTCCCTTCTTCCTTCTCCTCCTTCCTTTATACCCTCACTCCCCGACCCCTAACTATTAGTTATTGCTGAGAGTTTGGTAGCTTTTGTTTCTTGTTACTTATTAGCTTTTTCATTGCAATCTGTTTATCTTTGCAATTAGTTTCTCACTTGTAGTTCAAGAATGTTTATGTACAACTTATAAACTCACATTCACTTTATTACTATTTATTTTCATGTTTTTACAAAATATTATATTACTGAAATACTATAACAATCTTTATGCAACGGATATCAAAATACCCAAGTCTTACAGAATTGTAACATCAGTTTTCTCTATTTATTGAGGAGTAAATAACACAGGTAAATTTAGAATCCCTAATATATGCATTATAGGTTCAGTCCCTATCCTCTACCACCAAAACAGCTATTGTCATTAAATTTGATATATATCCATACTAATTTTATTTTACCTTTTACTTTATGTAAGTGTAGTCATAAATAATATTTGGCATTACGTTTTGTGGGCATTATATACTATGTAATATTTTTCATTCTGTCTTTCTTTGTCATTCAACATTATTTTACTTCTAGCCATATTGCTAAATATTAATCTTATTTATTTATTTTAATTGCTGTAAAGTGTTCCACCACCCAAATCTACTATAAAGTATACATTCATTTCTCTGTTGGCAACATTGGCAATGTTTCTCTTTTTTCAGTATTACGTGCCACAAGCTTTCAATAAGAAGTCTTCATATATGTTTATGCCAGAATTTCTCTTGGACATAAGCCAAGAAGTGAGACTGCTGGGTCATGGAGTATGTGCATGTTCAGCATCTTTAGGTATTGCCCAACTTCTGCCTACAATACCGCCATCTGCAGTCCAGGAACATCTTGTTTCCCCTTCCTTGCTCTGTCCGACTTAATATTTGACTATCTAATGAGTCTGAAACACTTCATTTGGCATCTTTCATGTTAATTATCTTTCAGCATTTCTCTTCTATAAATGGTCTTATCATAATCTTCAATGCATTTGGCATTTCTGAAGTATTTCCTAGTTATACACATTAAAATCCACTGCTCTATCTTAAATAAATCTGAATCCATGCATGATTCTAAACAGTTGGAGAATATTAATTCACTGAATTATAGTAATCTTTCCAATGTCAAAGTATTTCATTATACAATATCAAAAGCAATGAAAATAATAATTACACTCTTAAATTAGCACCAATAGAAAAGACTTTTATTGTTGGGAAACTCTTGAACACACAGGAACAGATACATGTTTTCCAAAAATCTATTTTTCATCTGAAATTATAAATGCTATGACATTGACCACAATGTCAGTTGTTTTCCCTGAAAAGACAGGTCTACTTTGTTCGTTTTTGAATTTTGTAGATTTGTTTGCCAAATACTCAAGTATGCCTATTAGCCATTTTTTTGAAGTAAAAATTGTGCTCACTTTTAAAGTGGCTAGTCTAGATGGCAAGTCAGTTACAAAATTGTCTTTCTTCAATATCAACATTGTACTTTATTATACAGCAGAAGGGTTCCGTGTGCTTACAGGGCAAGATTTAACACAATTGATATTTTTTACTGCTTCACCACGAATATTCTTAAGTGAAATTATTCTTGTCTACTGTGAATGCGTGGCACTGATGAATACAATGACTACAGTTAGAACACCATCGCAGTTAGAACATCATCCCTACAGATATCAGCACACAAATATTGGCAAATAATAGATTAGAATAATTATGAAAACTTTTTTTTTTTTTGAGATGGGGTCTCGCTCTGTCACCCAGGATGGAGTGCAGTGGTGCAATCTTGGCTCACTACAACCTCTGCCTCCTGGGTTCAAACGATTCTCCTACCTCAGCCTCCCAAATAGCTGGGATTACAGGTGCCCACCACCATGCCTGGCTAATTTTTTGTATTTTTAGTAGAAATGGGGTTTCACCATGTATCCAGGATGGTCTCGATCTCCTGACCTCATGATCCGCCTGCCTGGGCCTCCCAAAGTGCTGGGATTACAGGTGTGAGCCACCGTGCCAGGCTGATGAAAACATTTTTAATCTAATGGATCTCCTGTGTACCCATGAAACCTCAGGTGGCTATGGAGCACACAGTGAATGAATATCACTGTATTAGATTGACCAAATCTTTTATTAATTCCCCTATAAGCATACCAAAGTTTTTCAGAAAACACATTTTGAGAAAATTGGTATAAGTGAGATTCTAGAAAAAAAAAAACAACTCAGTTCTAAATTGCCTGAACCTTTAATGATTTTTTCTTCTTAAAACATAAAATGTTGATAACATGAATACCTTGTTTCTAAGGGACATTTGCTTAACATTTTTGTTTCTCTCTAAACGTTGAGAGAAATTTAGCAGCATAAACAAATCTCCTACTTGAAGATCATTAATTTAGGAACCCTACCAACTTGACCCTTTGGTATGTATGTTGTCCTCATATATTTTGGGAAAGTTGTGTTCTTTTGTTTTCCAAAACTTGCAGAAGAAAACTCAAAAGATTTAATAACAGTTTGCCACATTAGGATGCCGAGTTCAATTTTGTCATAAGACTGCTTATGAGTAAGCTTTATCTTGGATTTAGCAAGCTTTTGTTTATAAAAGATTACTTTTAAAAAGACAGAGGTCATTTCACTCATTTCCATTTGCTGGAGTGGGAGCTAGGAGTTCTCTAAAGAATTTTGGCCATAAATGGTAGGTGCTCCCCTTTGAAACTCTCTTTCCAACACACGAAACCAGTGCCAGCTCAGACCATTGACATTTTAGACGAGATGTTTTCAGTCTTAAGACAGGTGGCTGAATGTAGTGTGGAAAAGATGTTCATATATTCTCGGGGTTGGAATATAGGGGGAATAAAGGTCGGGGAAAAACTCTTTAACAGGTTTTGGATTTTTGTACCCTGAAACTCCATGTCACTATATTTAAACAATCAGATAATAGCCTGCCCTAAGAATGGTAGATCCTAAAACAACAGAACTTTTCAAAATTGGGAAAGAGCACGAGGAAAGAAATCAAACAATATTTTTAAGTGGCAATGCTTTAAAGATGAACTCTTAAGTATGAAATTAAATCTGGCTAAACGATTCTCCTACCTCAGCCTCCCAAGTAGCTGGGATTACAGGTGCCCACCACCACGCCCAGCTAATTTTTTGTATTTTTAAATACAAAATATACAAATATATTTCACATTTTAGTGGTTTTTCTAGTAAAATTTTTACAACGTGCCTTACGTTTTTGTTGAATAAACAAGTATAATTTTTAAAATGAACTTTTAAAACAGATTCTGTTTCACTTCTTTAATTTTTGTAGAGTTGATTCTTACTGTAGGGACCAAGGGAAAACTTCCCCTTTGCCCTCTGAAGGTTCCCTGAAAAGCAACTGACAAAAAAAAGACTAATAGGTAAAAGAGTATATAAATTTATTTAGTCATAGTTTTACATGACACAAGAGCCTTCAGAATGAAGATCTAAAGATACAGAGGAAAGTGTCTACTTTTGTGCTCAGGTCCATACTGTGCTTAACACATATGTACAGCCATGCAAAAATATGATTGGGCAAAAAGGTTATGATCTAATGCTAACAGACTGAGTTAGGAGACACAGCAAGACCTGCGTGTTTAGGTTCTTCTTTTCCTCTCTGGGCAGCATTTTGGGTGTGGGGCAGGACCCTCTCTGGAACTGGGGAGTCTTATGAGCTACAGTCAAACAACATAGGTCAGATCATTTCTTTATGGCCAGTTTTACACAGAAAGCTGAGGGGAACATTAGAGTAATATTTTTGGGTTTTGTGGCTGGCTTGGGGGAAAAGGAGTTCTGGTTCCTATGCCTCGCCCTGGGGAAGAGGGAATCTAGTTGCTCTCACTAGCCTGGGGGGAGAATGAAGGATGGGAGACAGGAGGACAGGAGAAGATCAGACAGAAACTTTTGCTTCTGAGATTATTTTAGAGGCCTTCATTTTGGGGTATAGTTTCTAAGCCCCAACAACATTACATTTTAAGGAGAATGTAGTTTGAGTAGCTGGGAGAATTACAGAAGACAACCAAAACATTTGATTATTGTTTTGCCTACAGGACAGGTCATCAACTACAATTGACTTATCTGAATTTTATAGGCCTACTTCATAGTAGTTTTGGGTAATTTAAGCTTATACAATTTAATGGTGAGTGTCAGTGGGACAGTCCACTTTGAGGAGGTAATGTTTAAAGAGAAGTAAACTGAGAGAATTATCCATCTAAATGACTGTGAAAAGAGATTTCAGGATAGAAGATATAGTATGTGCAAATGAAATAAGGTAAGAACAGCCTCTCTTGAGAGGCAACAAAAAGGCTAGTGTGGCTGGAATTTAAGAGATAGCCATTGCCAAGTCAGTCATAGTCTTATATAGGCCATAGCAATTATTTGGATTATATTTTCAACATGTTGAATTTCCATGGGATGGTTTTAAATGAGATAGTGAAATGATCTATATTCTAAAACGATCACTTGAGGTCATGCTTGACAATGGAATGAAAGTAAACACATGGTCCAGCCAAGAAATGATGGCAGTTAAGACCATGGTGATAGCATGAAGATTGAAATGAGTGGTCCGATTGGGCATGTATTTTAGATGCAGAGGGAATACAATTTTGTAGTATATTGTTAATAATAATGAGTATGAGAGGTAAAGTAGCTGATATCAAGCTGATAAATTACATACTTGAGAAACAGACAGCCAGAGAGAGAGAGAGAGGAAGGAAGGAAGGAAGGAAGGAAGGAAAGAAGGAAGGAAGGAATGAAGGGAAGGGAAGAGAAGGGAGGGAAGGAAGGAAGGAAGGAAGGAAGGAAAGAAGGAAGGAAGGAAGGAAGGAAGGGGTTTAGGTTAGAAAAATGGGAGGTTTGGGCCAGGTGCAGTAGCTCACGCCTGTAATCTCAGCACTTTGGGAGGCCAAGATGGGCAGATCACCTGAGGTCAGGAGTTGCAGACCAGACTGGCCAACATGGTGAAACACCATCTTTATTTAAAAAGTCAAAAAACTTAGCTAGGCATGGTGGCGCATGCCTGTAATCCCAGCTACTCAGGAGGCTGAGGCATGAGAATCACTTGAACCTAGGAGGCTGAGGTTGCAGTGATCCGAGATCACGCCACTGCAGTCCAGCCTGAGTGACAGAGCAAGGCTCCGCCTAAGATGCCAAAGGGAAAAGGTGAGCAGTGATTGGAATATGGTTCAGGAGTTCAGGGAAGAGGTGAATCCTGGAGCTATTAAATTTGAATTGCATAGATAGGACTGAACTGACAAAATTTAGTGAAAAGAAGACTAATTAGGTATGATCCCAGTGGGGAGGTTGGGGAGGATGAAAAGGCTTTGATGAAGAAGCGTGAGAAGGGGCAGCCAATACAGTCAATGGAAAATCAGAAGAACATGAAGAAAGCCTTTGGGAAAGTAGAAATGATTAGCTAAGAAGTCACATAAGTTAGGTGTGAATTATCCATTAGATTTGGCAAAGTAGAAGTCAGTGATAGGAAAACAAATCTCAGTATGTATTGCTTTTTTCGAATCACGAGTTTTATTACGAATGGACTCAGGGAGAAAGTGAAAAAAAAAGGGTAATCAAATGTTTGCTGACTCATAAGCAAAGTCAAGCCACTTAACTATGAATAAGATTAGAAAAAGTCAGTGGTGTAGATTGCTAATTAACTATTATAACTTCCTGTAGCAAACATATTTACACTCTAAATGAGTTAAATATTTTTATAGGACATATTTTAACAAAAGTCATTTACTGTCACAAACCTCTACAAACCTCAGCAGTTTTAAAGTTTACATTCACAGTCTTTGGAAACAATAAAGTAACCCTTTTAGCATTACTTGAGAGTTCTTAGCAAATACACTTAGACACAACTCTATGAAATTAGGCAGAGAAAATATAAATTTAAATTAAATTTTATGAAAAATACATGTATATGATGACTTGAAAACATTTTTTCTTATATAATCATACCCGTTATATAGGCTAAGTAACAGCATTGTCTTCTCCAAGCGTCTCGGTTAAGATCCTTCAAATTCTATTTGAGGTTTCTGATAAATGTTAATTGAAGTCTCTTGTCTGTGGCTTCAAGTCCAATTTTTAGTCAAGGATGAATTAGTATTGCAGAAGTTATAAAACTCTTTTTCTACATTAGGGAATTTGCCAAGAGAATTTTCCTTAGAACAGTGCAAACAAGAGCTTAATTGGAAAAGGATCAAAAGGAATGGGGGGAGAAGAGGAGGTAGAGTCAATGATTACAGAAATCTTTTGAAGAGTTTTGCTTTCAAGAGGAACAAAGGATATGTGGGATCAAGGAAGTTTTTTGTTGTTTTTGATTTTGCTTTTTCAGATGGAAATACGACAACATGTTAATGGAAATGATTATGTAGATGGAGAACACTGATATAAGACAGAGTGGTCAAGTGGGAAAAAGTCCTTGATTAGATGAGACAGCACGGGTTCCAATGGGGAAAGTGGAAGGTGTGGATTTAACCTTAGCATAGAAAGAGCAGATATAACCTTTGATCAAATGAGACTTTGTAGAGCAGGATAAGGAGTTTGAATTTCATGGACCAGAAATCAGGATGAATGTTAAAAACTGATCAGAAAGTGTGATGTCAGTTTTGGAAAATTAAGTTACTGTGTAGCTTCTGGTAATCACAAGTTCCAGAAGCTAACAACCAGGGAAGTGATTGTGAGACAGAGCACAAGAAAATGCCATCTGCAATGAGAAAGTAAAGAAAATCAAAGGTCAGGTGTTGAATGGGACAGTCACATAGAGGCTGATATTACCAAGAATAATGACATGCTTAGGGGAAAACATTATGTTTATAATACAAAAGTTTACTGAGTGAAATAAGAAAGATAATTGGTAGGTGACATAAATAGGAAGATTGAGAGCTTAAGAGGGTAACATATCAACCACAATCTGATGGGAATGTTTCAAGATGGAATATATTAATATTATTGTTATGAAGGACTCCTCCTAGCTCAGAGGTCAAGTGTTGATCTTAGAGAAACAAAATCCAGAACATGGCAGTGTCAAACAGTTGCAGTCCTGGCTGGCAGGTGGGAGTACCTCTGCAACCCTAGTCAGAGATCTGGAATGGCAGGGGCATTGCTCATAAATGGAACAGAGTCTCTAGTAACTTCTAACATCAAGTTTCAACAGTTAATAAGCATGACGATGAGAATTAAGTTTGTGATAGACCACCTGTGGATGGGCAAAGCTCTGGAAATATTTGGAGTGAAAGGAAACCACAACAGAAACACACTTTCTTTTTTTCTTTTTGACAAGGTCTGGCTGTATCATCCAGACTTGAGAGCAGTGTTGCAATCTTGGCTCACTGCAACCTCTGCCTCCCTGGTTCAAGTGATTCTCATGCTTCAGCCTCCTGAACAGCTGGAGTTACAGGCATGTGCCACCATGCCCAGACACTTTTTGTATTTTTAGTAGAGATGATGTTTTGACATGTTAGCCAGAGTGGTCTCAAACTCCTGGCCGCAAGTGATCTGCTCACCTTGGCCTCCCAAAGTGCTGGGATTACAGCTGTGAGCCACCTTGCCCAGCCCACACTTTCTTAATAGCTCACACTTTCTTAATAGAGCAAATGAGATCTTTAGTTATTAATTGATCTAAATAAATGAGATGAGGCAGAATTTCTACTCTAATTTTTTATAGCTTGTCAAAATTCTTATGTATAGATACGCACATATATATTTACTACCTAAAACATTTTACAAGGATCAATAATCCTGATGAGTACATGCCTCTGTCAGAACAGAACCATTTTAATACTGTGCTAAGTAAAATGATTGAGTACTCATTTCATTACCTGTCGTACTATTTATTATTATTTTTATCAATTTATCTTAAGCACAGATATATACCAATAGATGCTTCCAATTTCTTACTTAAGGACCAGGGGATTACTTATTTCAATTTAGGCCATTTGTTACTAAGAATATTTGTCATTTGTACTTTCTCTTTATACAGCTTATGAAAAATACTTATGCATCCTCTATGAGCTGCTGTTCTAAATTCCAGAAAGCAGCTACTTTTTATGCTGGATTTTGACATGCATTTCCCTCATTCTTCACTTTAGAATATTTTACTGTTTTTAATAAGTAACATAGCCTCATATTCACTGAGTGATATAATTAAATTTAAAATATGCCTTTCTCCCCTAATTGGAGGAACAATACTATTAATTGCACTGACCTCTAACATGAGATTTTAAAATTGATTTCCTATCAGTTATGGACAACTATAAGGTAGATGCAACCATTCAGCTTCCGGAGAACTTTATGTGATGATCTTCACCACTTTGTTCAGCATCATCTCCTTGATGACAAGATGACAACAGTGTCTACTAAGAGTACAGAATTATGAGAATCCTTGTATTTGATTCATTCCTTTAGGAAGCAAATTTTGTCTCTAAAAGCATATAAAGGTTGGCTTTTACGTTTTCTTCTACTTGTGTAATTGTTAAGTTATAAACTCATTGATGGTAGCAGCAGCCCATCTGGAGCAGCCGCCAGGAGGACTCCAGCTGCTGCAGGGGAGGCATGGCCAGACTCCATGGAGCCTATGGGCTGGGAACAGGTGACCCAGCAGGAGCCGCATGCCCCAACGAGTTGGCAGGGTGGAGCCTGTGCTCCTGGGTGCAAATGCAGACCAGTCACCACAGCAGCTGCCAAGCCATGGCTCCAGATCTGGGCATCCCTATGCTCTCAGGGACCTGAGAAGCCCCCTACCCCCACAGGCTCAGAAGTGCCTGCTCCTACTTCTTGGCATCTCTCCACTCCACAGCAAAGCAAAGTTGTGGTCGTGTCCCAATAGCTGAGCCTGGGTGCTGGCATGGCCCGGCTGGGTGTGTGCATACTTGGGGTGGTGCTGACACGCCAACCCCCAGCTGCCTCAGTCTCCTCTGGAAACTGCTTCTGAGACTGAAACTGTGGTCACTGACAAGCACGGGAGGGAGGCCAGGGGGCTGAGGGTGGCTTGGCTCAGGCCTGTGGGTGCCTCTTGGCATGGACAGCCTGAATGCCATGGACAGCATGTTGACGGCAGCAGAAGGCAGACAGGTTCCTAGGCAGGAAAGGGTGGGTCCCTGTTGAAACCCCACCTTCAAGCCAGGGACAGCCTGAAGCCTAGGGAACTTTACCAAGTTCCAGGTAGTCTGCCACCCAGAGTGAGAACTTCCTTGATGCCTTTTAGCCAATCAAGTGAGGCTTTTTCCATGTCCTCCCATGGACCAATTAGCACACACCTCCTCCTGCCCATGAGCCAATCAGCATGCATTTCCTCCATTCTGAGCCCATAAAAACCCCAGACTCTGCCAGAGTCAGGTGCTGGTTGGGATTAACTGCCTGTAGATAGGAACTCTCCACTTCAGGTTTCCTCTTTGCTGAGAGCTGTTCAGTCACCCAAGAAAGTTCTTCTCCATCTTGCTTACCCTCCAGTTGTCCAAGTAACCTTGTTCTTCCTGGATGTGGGACAAGAACTTGGGATCTGCCGAACAGCAGGAGTGAAAAGAGCTATAACTTCCCTGACCAGCTCACCAAGCTGCTGGCAGGAACAAAAGGGGCTATAACATGGTAGCCCTCCTGCCCTCAGCTGGTGCTGGGCAGCCACCCCATGCAATGGGAAGTAGTTGCAGGGGCAGGCCAGCCCAGGAGCCACAGTTGGAGTGGGACGGACTGAAAGAGCTGTAATACAAATGGGCTTAAACATCTCCCCACAGCCCTCCCACCCCCGCTTGCCCTGCTGTATGTAGGTGACAAGGAAGAGAAAAGAGCTGTGGTCCTTCTAAGATCCCAGACCTCGAGGCTCCCTAAGCCAGGGCTGTGACATGCTGTGGGGCTCTGTAGTTCCTGGCATCTCCAAGCTTTGGGGATCCACGGTGTTCCCCTCATCCAGATGCTGCAGCCCACGGCAGAAGCTGTTTGCGGTATGTCTGGTCCAGCTGCAGCCTCACACAGAGCCTGCGCCTGTGCTAGTGCCTGGAGCTGCCTGCTCTGCTATAGCAGCTGGCATGCCTGGCTGTGCGCAGTGGCCAGGACCCTGTGCTTGCTCTCTCACACACCCCTTGCCACTCTGCACCTGGCTCGCCCTTGGCAGGTGTGGGATCTGGGCCAGTAGCATGAGCTGAGCGCAGCCTGCCAGGCCAAGCGGCAGAATGAGCCTGGCAGCCATGAGCAAAACTCAAACAGAAGCACCACCAGTCACAGAGGTTTCTGGCTGGTGAGGTGGCACCGAAAAAATCCTGTGTCATTATTTCTCTTATTTTTCTACGTGTCAGGGACAATTTGTATTATTCAACAAATCACATGTCACTCATAGAAAATGCAATAAATCCCCTACCTCCCTGAAATCTCCTACCTCCTTTTTTTTTTTTTTTTTTTTTTTAACAAGAAATTCTCTGGCCTGGAGTATCTGAAGATTAAGAATCATAGGGTGGATTAGGGTATGGGAACTCAGGAAAGCTACTGTTTGGACATTCATTTTTCAGAGCTCATTGTCTGATGTGTTGCCTTTAACATTTTAGAATGGCAGAGCTAATGCACTGTTCCATGAATTAGAACCCAGATGGGGCTTCTGCTCCTCTCCTGTCAGACATAGTTTGTCTCCTGGTTTCCTGCTGGCCTATTCTTCAGCATCATGTTTGATATTACTCAGTCCTGCTCCCCGGTTCACCCATTTGGATGTAATCTATTGCCCTGACATTTTAGATCCTTAAATTCTCCCAGTCCCCCTATAGCCTGCCTTCCTTGGCAGGGTCTCATTTGGCACAAAACTTGACTTTACTCCTGGCCCCTTTGCTTGGCAAACTTTAGTTTCCTGCTCTCCATAGATGGCTTTTCTGAAATACGACCCTGGCTAGAATTGCAGACTTTGTGTTTGTAATTATCTGAAGAGTTTGCCCTCAAGAGTAAGATATGCTACTGGCAAACCACACAGCACTTGAGCTGCCTTCTAGAGTTGTGTGCACTCCTCTGCAGCTGACGTCGTCTTCATTTCTGGCCCCAACTCATCCGGATGTGATCAGATGCCTGCCATCTAGAAGATATAAAGAACAACTTTATGCCGTGTGTGTGTGTGTGTGTGTGTGTGTGTGAACTTAATTCAGAATTTATATGCCGACTGATGGACAAAACAGAACTTTTTAAAAAACTTTAGAATATGAGAACTGCACTAGTTTAGAAGAGCTTCTACATCTCTTTCAGCTTCTTTTCTCTATGATCACCCTTCAATTCTGCAGTCCATACTGCTTCAGTGAAAGTGTTATCCACAAGGCTACTAATAATGACTTCTTAGAAAATATAATGGATAAGTTTGTAGTTTTTACATGACTTGAATTCTTGAGAATATTTACAAACACTGGCCATTTTATCCTTTTTTTAAAGCTTTTTTTTTTTTTGGAGACATAATAATTTCCTATCTTATTTCCTATACCTCTGATATACTTTAAAGACACTTTTTTTTTTTCTGTTTTTATCGCTTAAATATTTGGCTTCTTACAAGTTCCACTAAAGGGTCTCTTAGATTCAAATATTATACATAGTCTGAGTAATCTCATTCATTTCCTTGTCTTAAATTATCATCACTTTGCAAGTATGTATCTTCTCCCAGACAGTTCTGCATAACTGCAAATGCATGTATCCAACTATATTTTGGTTATCACCACTTAAATGTTTAAATTAAGTATCTTAGACAGAACTTCACCTGTCTTCACAGAACTGCTTTTCCTCCAGCATTTCTTACCTCATAATAGCATCATGTGCTAGTTGCTCAAACCAGAGACGAGCTAATTTCCTTCTTTCCTGTCCTGCCCACTAATAAATCACCACATCTTACAAATTTTACTTCTGCAGTGTCTAAAATATATCTCTCTCCCTTTCGTTAACTTCTGTTCACTGTCAAACCCAGGGCTCTATACCATTTTGCCTGAAATACTCCAAACTTTTGGTGATTGCTTTCCTGTCAAGCCCATTCTCTAGCCAAGTTGATCTTTCTATATGAAAATGGAAACAATCACTACTCAGTTTAAAACTGTGCGCATTTTCTGGTGACTTCAGGATATAGTACTTAATCAGGGAAATAAAGACCCACCAAGATCCTCCACATCTGTCCAATTTCAGCTTAGCACTTTCAACCCTTCTCCAAATTTCATTAACATTCTCTATTGCTTTCGTAGATATATACACTCTCGAATATAAACCTTGCAACATGATGTACCCTCTGCCTGGCTCTCACTTCTGACTTCACAAGCACACACCAGCACCCCTCCTTCCCTCTCACTATGCCTGGTTAACTTCCACTCATCTTTCATGTCTCAACTTGGATGTGACTTCCCTCATGAGAACTCTTTCACTCAATAGAGGCCTCTCCTATGTGCTAACAAGCACCCAGCAATGTCTCCTTTCATAGAATTTACATAAGTAATTGTGGCTTCTTATAAATGAATGTCTTCCAACCAGAATGTCAACTCAGTGAGGGAAGGTACAGTGTCTCATTTTTTCACTGTTGGGTTTCTGGTTTTTAGCACAATTATGAATACTACAGACATGTTAACAGACATAACTTTTTTTTTCTATAAATGGAAGAATTGATATACCTCCCTAATTAAGATTTATATGAAAACTCGCAAAAGAGAGTTCCAAAGTCTTCACTTCTTACTAAGAAAACAAACAAATAAAGCCAAAGTCTTCAAATTATAGTATCCCACAAAGCTCTACATGATCTGATCCTCCCATTCTTTACCTATTTTTTACTATTTTCCTATGATTATTTCTTTTGCTTGTTCCAACATAGCAGTTTTTGCCTTTGTTAAATACACCAGGCATTGCCTTTATGATAGCCGTTTCTGTTGCTGTTCCCCTGACTGAAAGGCTGTCCTACAGATGTCCACATAATTTTCTCTTCCACAACTTAAAGACTCTACTTAAATCTCAGCATCTCAATGAAGTTTTCCTTGGCTCACTATTTGAAGTTGCAACTCATTCCCACCAAACCCCAAACAAATACAGTTAGCGTCCCTGATTTATTTTCCTCACAAAAAATTATAAATCTCTGATTTACTGTATTTCACTTGTTTCTCTTGTTTATTTTATATCTCCTCCCATCCCTTTTTAATGTATGCTCCAGAAGAGCAGTGGCTTTGATCTATTGTTGTTCACCGCTCTATCCCCAGTGTAGAGTATGCTTGCCCTTGTTAAATAAATCAGTTAGGAATAAATAAATATGCTTGTGGTGGTTAATTGTATGTGTCAGCTGGAGTGGATCATGAGGTGCCAGGTATTTGCTCAAATGTTATTCTGGTTGTGACTCTGAGAGTGTTTTATTTGGATGAGATTAACATTTGAATCTGTATACTGAATAAAGCAGACTGTCTTCTCTAACGTAGGTGGGGCTCCCCCAATCAAATGAAGGTGTGAATAGAACAAAAAGGTGGTCCCTCTGGTGAGGAAGAGAAAACTTTTCTTGTCTGACTGCTGAGCTAAAATAGCAGTCTTTTCCTGCCATTAGACTTGAACTGAAACATTGGCTCTTCTTGGGTATCAAGCCTGCCAGCTCTCAGACAAACTGTACCACCAGCTCTCCTGGGTCTATAGCTTGCCAAATGCAGATCTTGGGACTTTTCAGCCTCCTTAATAACATGAGCCAATTTCTTATGATAAATATATATACATACATATAGATAATATAATTTTATTTATAATTTTAGATAATTTTATAATATATGTTCTACATATATACATATTATCTAAATATATATATTATATAAGATCTGCATTTTATAAAAAATTGGCTCACGTGTGTGCATGTGTGCACATTTTCTATTGTTTCTGTTCCCTGTTCCTCTGGAGAACCCTAAAATAATGCTAATAAAAATAAGCAACAAGTTAGTCAAACTTTAAATAATTACAGAATAGTTTTAACCTATATACCTATATATAGCTGTGTACTTTAATGCCTTTAATAATATCTACTATTTAATACAATTCGTGCTACTTATTCTATTTCTGGAATTATCAGCACAGTTTTTTGGTTTCTACTATTTATTGCCTTACTGTCATTAGACTGTATTTTATGTCTATTTTCTATTATTCATAGATCACACTGGGGTTCCAGAGATACTTTTATTTACTGTGTTTCCTAAAATCCATGTTGAAATAGACTGAGTATCAGTATCTGAGAATTATTCATGGTATTGCTGCCTTTACTTTGAAAATCTGGCTTACTGATACATAATTTCCTGTAAGTAAAGACATTTTATTAAAATAATTTTAAATATATACAAATGAAATAATTCATGCAAATACTGTATCAAAATGTTCCACTTACCTGAATGTCATCAAATTACTTCCAATAAATGGGCTATTCATGATTTGACTATCATTTATATGATTTCACATTATTATATGTCTGTCAGTGTTGTTAGCAGAGTAGAATCTGGTCTGCCTTCTTTTCTTCCTCATAATCAACATATGGAGTTCATCTTCTCACCTCAGACCTGCTGTGTATCTACCAATTCCACCCATCTTTATGATGGGGCCAAAAGAGTGCAATATGTTTCACTCATACAAATCCTGCTTTTTATTCTGTCCCATAAAAGGCAAGTAAGCAGAACAATGAAGTTTCTAGTCTTGCTGAAACACGACTTAGGTGAATAATAGCTTGCCTGAATTAGTGTTTTCAGCAAATGAAACAAAGAACTGGCAGCAAAGAACATCCATATCCCTATTATCACATATTGTCCTTGAGGAATAATAAATAATATGTGCATTTAAAAGACTGAATGCTCCAAAACACCTCACTTGGTCTAATATGTTATTTAATGTGCATTTGCAGTTTGTAGCTCTAGATTCCTCTGACTGCTACAGTTGGTGCCATGCTCCTGTCTCATCTTTTTAGCTGGTCTTGCTGTCAACATTCCATGGGAGCCAGAGCAACCGCTGGATGAACTGTCTTAGGTGCAGCAAAGCAGGTGTGCTCCACTTGACTGTTACTATAATATTCATCAAGAGATGAATGGCTAACAACTGGGTTCCCAAAAGGCTTTAAATATGTGTTTTAAATAAATTTGTCTCTTACCTTTGGCCCGGGCACCTCACAGGCTTATAATTAATTTTCATCAAAAGAGTCCTGAATCTCCATAGGCCTATATGAAGTGTATGCTTGAGTCTGGTGTATTCTACCTTCTTGCTTAGTACTCACTAGCCAAAATCAAGTGGTTACATACATGCCCACACATGTTAATATTTGTGATGGAAAAAATAACTTTGTATGATCTCTGTATACTTGGCAGAGTCTATATCAAAATTTAGATTTCTGTACTCTAGTCCCTTGTACTGAAGAAAAATATGAAATTCAAATTGCAGTGCTGTATTATTTATCTAAAAGTGTGATCCATGGGCCAGCTGCATTAAAATAATGCAGAATATGTCATAAAAATTTAGATTTCTGGAATCTACTCATGACTTATTGAATCTCTAGGGGTAGATTACAAGAGTCAACATTTCTACCTTTGCCAGATTATTTTTCAAAATACATAAGTCTGAGAAATCTTGGCTTAGAAATGCTTACTATAGACTATACATAAGATTTTTCCACTAGGTAAATAAATTCACAATTTTAACTTTTATTTTTTTGCAATAATTTCAAGGTGCAACAAAAAATGATCGAATTGCTCTTTATTTCCATAAGAAACTATGCAAATATCTTAAAGATTCAAGAGAACAATGTACCAATGAATAAAAACTATATTATGGATCATACCATGTGGAAAATATGCTTTATGTTTTTGTCTCATAGTGTCCCTTAAGTGTTCAATAACTACAGTTGATCATGTTGCATACTTCTATAAAAGTCAGCTTCTCCTGCCCAATGTTATTTGTGCATTGCATTTGAAAAGACATGTGCATACATGCATGTTTATATACCTATACATGTACATACATAAGAAAACACACGTGCACACATATGGGCCCACATGCACATGTGTATTGACATGAAAATGTAACATGCACACACATAAGCATATATACATTTGCACAAATATATGCATACACAGAAATGACAACATGTTCAAATCACACACATGTGTACATGTCCTTGTATACATATACATGTATATACATATACACTTGTGATATCCTTACTTCATACTGGAAACTCTTAAAAATATTATAGAAACCAATGTTTAGTTATCATTCATCTTGTTCTTTCTATAGTAATTTGTGACTCTTGGAAGTCTAGAAGATTTTGTAGGGCTAAAAGGTCTGTTTATACCTTCCTCAAACCACTTAGCTAAGACCGCTAATGATTTTATAGATTCTACTTTGCACACAATTATAACTGACACTTTAACAAATGTATGGATACTGGGAAAAAAAGAATAAAAGGACAAAATAGAATGATGAAGAGGGTTAGTGAATTGGAGAAATGAAAAGAAAGGGAGATCAGAATAATGAAATCAGACTAATGAACATCAGAATGTACAGGCTTAAAACAAAAAGCAACAGATTTACAGTGGGTGAAAGCTCACAGAGAATTCCTTCAAGTGGAAACTTGGAGAGTGTAGAATTTAACAACTTCATATAACCTTAATTTTTCTTGGAATTAGTTTTCTTTACTTTGGATGATGATTTTTGAAATCTTCATTTAAAAAAATAAATACTCCAAAAAGATATCATATAAATATCTCTTTCTTTAAGTGTATGCTTATTTCTTCATAAAAATAAGAACCTCTTTATGAGTACATTATATTGTACAAATTTATTTTTCTTCCCCCAACTTCTTCTTACCTAGGGTAGAGGTAAAGAAGGAAATGACTTCCTCTTTTATCTACTCTTTCTTTACTTTGATGAGGTCATGAAAATATTTCAGTATATTTTTATAAAAATGTTTGAATTCCTGAGTATTGAATTTGGAAGATAAAAATCAAGACTTGTTATTCTTTTATAAAATCACAACATGTGAATTTTGGTCAAAATGAGGGCAATCAAAGGCTTTAATAAAGTTTAGCAACTACGCCGAAAAATACTGCTATGATTTTTGAAAATTAAAAAAATCTACTTATGTAAATGTAATTTTCTTGCTGTACTATTCAACATATTAAAAGAAATCCTATGGGCATGAACTCTTACAGGAAATTTTAAAAGAATTTACAGAAATGAATGGGGGTGTTGATATCATGGATACTTTCAAATCTACCTCTTTAAAATGAGGACAGCACTAGTTACAAGTTATTGTCAATAAAATTTTCATTTCTATGTATTTGTCTTGGTACACTATATTTTAATATTTGGATATTCTAAGGTCCTTCCTACAGGGTCTTAGAATTAAAACTTCAATGTTTTATAGCTTTTATTGTAGAGATCTTTCACATCTTTGGTTAAGTTTTGTCCTATTGTATTTTTTGTAGCTATTGTAAACAAAAATTTTTTCTTGATTTCTTTTTTGGATAGTTCATTACTGACATATAGAAATGCTACTGATTTTTGCTTGTTGATTTTTTATCCTGCAACTTTACTAAATTCACTTATTAATTGTAATAGCCTTTTGGTGGAGTCTTTATAGTTTTCTATATACATAAAATCATGTAGTCTGCAAAC
Organism: Pongo abelii; assembly: GCF_028885655.2. Lineage (NCBI taxonomy): Eukaryota > Metazoa > Chordata > Mammalia > Primates > Hominidae > Pongo > Pongo abelii. The sequence continues at coordinate 95,304,913 of NC_071991.2, forward strand.
TGGGATAATATGACTTGTTTCTCTCCTATTTGGATGCCTTTTATTTCTTTCTCTTGCCTAATTGCTTTGGCTTGAATTTTCACTTCTATGTTGAATGAAAGTGATGAAAGTGAGCATTATTTTCTTGTTACGTATCTTAGAGGAAAAGCTTTCACTTTTCCCTGTTCAGTGTGATGTTAGCTGTGGGTTTGTCATATACAGACTTCATTGTGTTGAGGTATGTTCCTTCCAGTACAAATTTGTTGGAAGTTTTTGTCATGAAGAAATGTTGAATTTTATTGAATGCTTTTTTGGCATCTATTGAAATGTTCACATGATTTTGTCCTTGATTCTGTTAATGTAATATGTATGTTTATTAATTTGCATATGTTGAACCATCCTTGCGTCCCTGAGAGTACCCCACTTGATCATGGTGAATAATCTTTTTAATGTGTTGTCGAATTTGGTTTGTTAGTGTTTTTCTGAGGATTTTTGAAGCAGACACAAATAAAAGGAAAACTATTCCATGTTCATGGATTGGAAGATGTATTAGTCCATTTTCATGCCACTGATAGGCATACCTGAGGCTGGGTAATTTGTACAGGAGAAAGGGTTTAATGGGCTTACAGTCGCACGCATCAGGGGAGGCCTCACAATCACGGTGGAAGGCAAGGAGGAGGAAGTCACATCATATATGGATGGCAGCAGGCAAAGAGAGAACTTGGGCAAGGAAACTCCATTTTAAAATCATCAGATCTTGTGAGACTTAGTCACTATCCTGAGAACAGCATGGGAAAGACCCACCCCCATGATTCAATTACCTCTCAGTAGGTCCCTCCCACAACATGTGGGAATTCAAGGTGAGATTTGGGTGGGTACAGAGCCAAACCATATCGTTCTGCCCCTGGCCCCTCCCAAATCTCATGTCCTCACATTTCAAAATCAATCATGCATTCCCAAGAGCTCCCCAAAGTCTTAACTCATTTCAGCATTAACTCAAAAGTCCATAGTCCAAAGTCTCATCCAAGATAAGGCAAGTTCCTTCTGACTATGAGCCTGTAAAATCAAAAGCAAGTTAGTTACTTCCTAGATACAATGGGGGTACAGGCATTGGGTAAATACAACCATTTCAAATGGCAGAAATTGGCCAAAACAAAGGGGCTACAGGCCCCAAGCAAGTCTGAGATCCAGCAAAGCAGTAAAATCTTAAAGCTCCAATAGGATCTCCTTTGACTCCATGTCTCACATTCAGGTCACTGTGATGCAAGAGGTGGATTCCCATAATCTTGAGCAGTTCACCCTTGTGGCTTTGTGGGGTATAGCCTCCCTCCCAGCTGCTTTCATGGGCTGAAAAGTGAGTGTCTGCAGCTTTTCCAGGCACACAGTGCAAGCTGTAGGTGAATCTACCATTCTGGGGTCTGGAGGATGGTGGCCCTCTTCTCACAGCTCTACTAGGCAGTGCCCCAGTAAGGACTCTGTGTGAGGGCTCTGACCCCCAGATTTCCCTTCTGCACTGCCCTAGGAGAGGTTCCCCATGAGAGACCCACCCCTGCAGCAAACTTCTGCCTGGGCATTCAGACATTTCCATACATCCTCTGAAATCTAAGTGGAGGTTCCCAAACCTCAGTTCTTGACTTCTGTGCACCTATCAGCTCAACACCATGTGGAAGCTATCAAGGCTTGGGGCTTGCACCCTCTGAAGCTGTGGCCCAAGCTGTAGCCCAAGCTGTACATTGGCCCATTTTAGTTATGGCTAGAGTGGCTGGGATGCAGAGCACCAAGTCCATAGACTGCACACAGCACAGGGACCCTGGGCAAGGCCCACAAAACCATTTATTCCTCCTAGGCCTCTGGGCCTATGATAGGAGGGGCTGCTGTGAAGACCTCTGACATGCCCTGGAGACATTTTCCCCATTGTCTTGGGGATTAACATTTGGCTCCTCGTTACTTATGCAAATTTCTGCAGCCAGCTTGAATTTCTCCCCCCAAAATGAGATTTTCTTTCCCATCATATCATCAGACTGAAAATTTTCCAAATTTTATACTCTGTTTCCCTTATAAAATGGAATGCCTTTAACAGCAACCAAGTTACCTCTTGAATGCTTTGCTGCTTAGAAATTTCTTCCACCAGATACCCTAAATCATCTCTCTCAAGTTCAAAGTTCCACATATCTCTAGGGCAGGGCAAAATGCCACCAGTCTCTTTGCTAAAACATAATAAGAGTCACCTTTGCTCCAGTTCCCAACAAGTTCATCATCTCCATCTGAGACCACCTCAGCCTGGGCCTTACTGTTCGTATCACTACCAGCATTTTTGTCAAAGCCATTCAACAAATCTCTAGGAAGTTCCAAACTTTCCCATATATTTCTGTCTTCTTCTGAGCCCTCCAAACTGTTCCAACATCTGCCTATTACCCAGTTCCAAAGTGGCTTCCACATTTTCGGGTATCTTTTCAGCAGTGCCCCACTCTACTTGTACCAATTTACTGTATTACTTGATTTTCACACTGCTGATAAACACATAGCCAAGACTGGGTAATTTATACAGGAAAAAGGGATTAATGGACTTGCAGTTCCACGTGGCTGGGGAGGCCTCACAATCTTGGCAGAAAGCAAGGAGGAGCAAGTTACGTCTTATGTGGATGGCAGCAGGCAAAGAGAGAGCTTGTGCAGGGAAACTCCCATTTTAAAACCATCAGATCTTGTGACACTTATTCACTACCACAAGAACAGCATGGGAAAGACCCACCTCTATGATTCAATTACTTCTCAGCAGGTCCCTCCCACAACACATGGGAATTCAACATGAGATTTGGGTGGGGACACAGCCAAACCATATCAGAAGGATTAATATTGCTAAAATGTGCATATTATCCAAAGTGATCTACAGATTTACTGCAAACCCTACTAAAATACCAATGACATCCTTCACAGAAACAGGAAAAGCAATCTTAAAATTTACATGGAAATGCAAAAGATCCCAGATAGCCAAAGCAACCTTGAGCAAAAAGAACAAAGCTGAAGGCATCATACTACATGACTTCAAAATATACTACAAGGCTATAATAACAAAAATAACATGGTACTGGATAAAAAAGATGCATAGACAAATGAAACCTGAATAGAGAACCCAAAAATAAATCTATGCATTTACAGTCAACAGATTTTTTACAAAGGCATGAAGTATAGACATTGGGGGGCGGGGACTTTCTTTAATAAATAGTGCTAGGAAAACTGGATATTCACATGCAGAAGAACGAGACTAGATTCCTATCTCTCACTATATACAAAAATGAATTGTAAATGAGTTAAAGACTTAAATGTAAGATCCCAAACTATTAACCTACTGTGGGAAAACACAGGGGATATGCTTTATGAAATTGGACTGGGCAAAGATTTTTTAAAATAAGACCTCAAAAGCATAGGAAACAGAAGCAAAAATTAGGCATATTGGATTACGTCAAACTAAAAAGCTCTTGCAAAGCAAAGGAAACAATCAATATAGTGAAGAGACAACTTACAGGTTAGGAGAAAGTATTTGCAGACTACTCATCCAGCAGGAGATTCATATCCAGAATATATAAGAAACTCAAACAACTCAGTAGCAAAAAATGATAATAATCCATTTTTAAAATGGGCAAAATATTTCTAAATAGATGTATCTCAAAAGAAGGCACACAAATGGCCAACAGATAGATGAAAAAAATGTTTAACATCATTAATCATCGTGGAAATGCAAATGAAAACCACAGTGAGACATCACTTTACTCTAATTAAAATGGTTATTACCAGGGAGATAAAAAAAATAATAAATGCTGGCAAGGATGTGGAGAAATGGGAAGTCTTATGCACTGTTGATGGAAATGTAAATTAGTATAGTCATTATGAATACAAATTAGAACAGTATTGAGGTTCTCAAAAAATTAAAAATAGAACTACCATATGATTTAGCAATATCATTTCTGGGTATATATCCAAAGGAAATGAAATCAATATGATAAAGAAATATCTGCATTTTTATGTTTATTGCAGCACTATTTATAATGGTCAAGGTATGGAATATACTTAAATGACCATCTGCAGATGAATGGATAAATAAAATGTGATATGTATATATCACATTAATAATGTTCCATTGTGTATAAGTGTATATATATATATATATATATGTATAGCCATAAAACAATGAAATCCTGTCATTTGTGGCAAGGTAACATGAGTGAACCTGGAGGACATTATGTAAAGTTAAATCAGCCAGTTATAGAAAGACAAACACTTCAAGATCTCACTCACATGCAAAATTTTAAAAAGTTGATTTCATAGAAGGAGAGAGTAGAATAGTGGTTATCAGAGGCTTGGGAAGGTTGAGGGGAGAAAACAGGAAAGGTTGGTTAATGTGTTCAAAGTTACAGTTAGGAAGAATAAGTTTTGGTGTTCTACTACACATTAGAATGACTATAGCAAATAATGTAGTATTATTTCAAGATAACTAGAAGAAAAGATTTTAAATATTATCACTACAAAGAAATAATAAATGTTCAAAGTGATAGATACAGTAATTACCCTGATTTGATCATTATACAATGTATACACACATTGAGTCATCACAATGTACTCCATAAATATGTCAATTATAAATTTAAAAATCGATAAAGAATTAAAATTTTACAACCTATTTATGAAACATTGTAGTTGTTTTGTTACCTGCATCTGATAACAAATATTCATATAAATATACATAATGCATATATCAAGTTCCCTAAGCAACTTGAAAATACATATATTGTTTTGAAGTAAATCACCACTCCACAAATTATCAAAAACCCATCACCTTTCAGTTAGCTCATTGTTTGTATTTTTAAAATACCTTATAGGGGCCATACGTAATCTAAAAATATTTAATTTTTTTTTGGTTTCCCAACTTTATTTTATCTTTAGTGTTACAAAATTAGTTGATTTAAAAAACCCATATTAGGCCAGGAGTGGTGGCTCACACCTATAATCCCAGCATTTTGGGAGATTGAGGTGGGCAGATCACCTGAGGTCAGGAGATCGAGACCAGCCTGACCAACATAGAGAAACCCTGGCTCTCTAAAAATACAAAAATTAGCTGGATGTGATGGCGCATGCCTGTAATCCCAGGTACTCGGGAGGCTGAATCAGAAGAATCACTTGAACCCAGGAGGTGGAGGTTGCAGTGAGTTGAGATCGCACCACTGCACTCCAGCCTGGGCAACAAGAGCGAAACTTTGCCTCAAAATAAATAAATAAATAAATAAATAAAATGAAAGATAAAAATCAAAAACTCATATCCTCAGCATTTCATTCATTTATTGTGCTTAAAATTGCTATGCATGGTATTTGGGGTTGCAATTATATAATCTTGACCCTAGAGTAATGTGGCATAGTATTTTTTTCATTTTTGTAGTACATATTTACATAAAAAATTATGTAAAGAGATAAGAATAATGAAATTGTGTGATTACTTCAGGCATCACAATTTCTCATATATTCGTTTTTAGTGTTATTGTCTATTTCATTGTCTTGTCTTCATGAAGATATGGCCTAAATAATACTTCCTTAAGCAACTTGAAATTTTTAACAGTTGTGTGTGAATAGATTTTTCAGAATTGTGGGTACTAACAGTAAGTGACAGCTGTTGCAAATAACTCATTCTTTCAGGTGTTGGGGAAAATGTTATGATGACATCATTACAAAGGCGAAAGATTTAATGAGACGTAACTATAAGACAAGGGGAAGGCATAATGATTTTTTAAAATTGCATACTGACCTGTATATCAAGTAAAGTAATAGTAAAGGACATTTGCTATGATTTTCCATAAAAGCTAATATGGAAATCTATACTGTCATTCCCACTTGAAAAGGTGGAAGGACATTCATGCAATGAGGCATTGATAAATGCCTGCAAATTAGAATGAAACGGCAATTTTGTCTACGGAATGTTTATCTGCCCTCTCAAATAGGAATTGAAACATATTCCACTTCTACTTGTCAGAATAATGTTCCTGAGTTTCAGGCCATTATATTCTTCTGTCTCAAGAAATTTGGTTCCAGGTTTGCTGTGAATATAATGTAAGGACAAACATCACTTGAATTTATAGTATAACTCTAATTATGATTTTATTTTATGTGTGTGATTATGATGCTAAGAAGATAAGCTTTTTGTGGTAAGGTTGTTTTGAGTTATTTATTTTGCTTATTAGAAAATGTATCTTCCATAAGCATTCCACCTAAAATAGGTATTCTAAATTAAAATTTACTAAACTTCTTGGTGTGTGTGAGTGTGTGTGTGTGTGTGTGTGTCTGTTTGTTTGCCTCCAACAAGCAATGCAATTTAGTTAATTTACTTTTGAAGGATCCAGGAGTAACGTGCTATGGCATTTCTTATTTGTACTTTTACATTGCTATTTTTTTCTTATATATTTACCCTAATAAAGTAATTTATCATTTGCCAGGGTTGTATATGCATATATATATATAACATATATATATGCACATGAAAAATGAAAAATTACAAATGATAAATATATATATACATATATACATATGTGTGTGTATATATATATACACACACACACACACACACAAAGTGCTGGGAAGTCACACATTAAGATAGTTATGTCTAGTAGTGAATTTAACTCTTCCAATGGAGAGAATTCCATCGATGAGAAACTGAGAGAAAGTTAAATAATTTGTCCTAGCTTGTATAGCAACTAATTGGGAGAACAGGCATATAAAATGAAGCAGTCTGGCTAGAGGGACACCATTTCACTATTTCTGTTCTTTGAGCTATCCAAAGTGGACTGCAAACCCTAAAATACATTATTTAATTTTGCTTTAAACTCTCATTTAACATTTTCCCTATATATTTTTGAACAATTTAGACTTACAGAAGAGTTGCGAAGACAGTATGGAGAGCTCCCTTATAGCTTTTACCCAGCTTCCTCTAATGTTAACATCTTGCATAAATACTGTACAATTATTGAAACTAAGAAACTAACTTTTTTTGGTAGAGACAGGGTCTCATTATGTTGCCCAGGCTGATGTCCAACTCCTAGCCTAAGGAATCCTCCTGCTTCAGCCTCCCAAAATGTTGGGATAACAGGTGTGAGCCACTGCACCCAGCCATGAAATTAACTTTGGTACAAAATTATTAACTAAACTACATTTCTCATTTCATCAGTTTTCTCATTTCATTCATTTTTCCACAAATGTTCCTTTTCTATTCTGGGATCCAATCCAGGATGCCACATTACATTTAGTTTTCCTCTTTTCTTAATCTCCTCCAATCTTTTCCTTATCTTTTTCATGATCTTAACACTTTCAAAGATCATGACCTGATATGTTATAAAATGTGTTTCAATTTTTGTATGTCTGATGCTTTCTTTCTATTAGAAAGAGGCTATGGATTTTGAAGAAAGTATTACAGAGGTGTCTGTTTTCAGGCATCATATCAAGGGTGCATGGTGTTTGTGTCTTATTCGTGGTTATATTAACATTTACAGCTTGGTTAAGGTGGTGTCTCCCAAATTTGTTCACTGTTAGCATTTTTCCTTTTGTAATTAATACGTATTCAGAGTGAGATACGTTAAAGCTATTAAATGCACTGTTTCTCAGACTTTTGTTTTCTGATTTCAGCATTTGTCTTCTGATCAGCATTTACTGATGGATCTTGCCTCCAATGATTACTACATTGCTCTAATAGTGATACTGTTTCCTTTACTTTTATATTTATTAATTGAAATTCATCTATAAGGAGGAGTTGACCCTTATTCTTCCCAATTATCTTTAAATACATTTAACAACAGGAAAAAATTCTTATCGCCCCCACGTTTATCCATTTTGGCACTCATTTCTTTGCATAGATCCATGTTTTCATATGGAATAGCTTTTCCTCTGCTCGAAGAAAATCCTTTGCCATTTCTTACAGTGCAGATATGCAAAGAACACATTCTTTTAGCTTTGTTGTTCCGAAGACTCTTTTTATTTGGACTCCATTGAAAGATTTTCACCATGCAAAGCATTCTAGGCTGGAAGTTTTATTCTTTCAGCCCTTTAAATATGTTTTTTCCATCTTATTCCAGCTTGGATAGTTTATGAAGAAAAGTCTACCTTAAATGTTATCGTTGTTCCTTCATACCAAAGGTTGATGATATTTTTCTGTAAAGGTCAAGATAGTAAAGATTTTCAGGTTTTGCGGGGGTCACATAATGACACTGTTACATATTCTTCTTTTTTAAAGAAATATAAAAATATTCTTAGCTTTTGAGTGATGTAAGAACAAGACACAGGCCAAATTTGGCACATGGACCACAGTTTGTTTACCCCTACTTCATGTTTTTTTTTTTTTTTTTTTTTTTTTCATCTTGCTGCTTTTAAGGATTTCTCTCATTCTCTTTCTCTATATATATTTAATTTAACTACAATGTGCCTTGGTGTAGTTACCTGCATGTTTCATCTGTGTGATTGTCATTGAATTTCTTGTGTCCATGGGCTTAGATTCGCCAAATTTGGAAAAATCTTGGCTATAATTTCTTTAATTTTTTTTCTTACCATAACTCCTTCAAACTGTTAATCTTGTCTCATAAGTCATTTTTCCTGTACTTTTTCTCTTTCATTCTCTCTACTTCATTTTGGATAGTTTTTGATACTATGTTTTCAAGTTTACTGATTTTTTTTCGGCCGAATCTAATCTTATTTTAAACTTAGCCAGTGAGTTTGTTACTTCAGGTGTATTCTTTTTCATTTTTAATAATTACATTTGGTTATTTTATATATTTTCCACTTCTCATTATGTTCATGTTTTTCTTTAAATCTCTGAGCATGTTTATAATAGATTTTACAGTCCTTGTTCACAAATACCCCCGTTTTTGTCATTTTTGGAAACATTTATATTGATTACTATGTCTTGTTGTAAATTTCATTTTTCTGAGTCTTCATATGTGTAATTTTTTCATTAGGCTTTTGTGAATGTTATGTTGTTAAGTGTTGACATTTATTGTCTTTATTTAAAGAGTGATGGACATTGTTAGGCAGTTATTTGTCAACTAATTAACAACTAATTGACAAATAACTGCCTAACAATGTCCATCACTCTTCAAATAAAGGTTTTTCAAAGCTACTTTTTAAAAACCTTTTAAATGTTTTTTTTTAGGGCAGGTCTAGAGCAGTATTTAATTTAGCCCTAATAAGAAGGCATTACCTTCTGGGGTCTCTACACAGTGTTCCACATATTGATTCGTCCCTACTCTGCATGGTTAGAGCTAGAATAATTCCCAGTTTTGTGTGATTCTTGGGACTTGTTTGGCTTATAATTTCCTGGTCATTGCTCTTTCCTTAGATGTTCTTTGCCTGCCTTTTGGGGCTTGGCTCTTCTGTGCAGAATGCAATTCCACTAAAACTTCAGAGGTCCCTAAACAGATTATTGGAACTATTTCTCTGTATATGTCTCTCATCTTGCATTTTCTACCTTGTAAATTCTAGTCATCTCAGCATCCTGAAAGTCCAATCCTCATGTAGTCAACACAGCAAAATCACTGATTTCTGTTTGGGTTTCCCCTCCCTGTGTTGCATTCCAGAAACTGTCTCCAGGCATAAAGCTACTGGAATTTGTTTCCCTAATTCTAGGAATAATAGCCCTGCCCTGCCTATTGTCTAACATCTAAAAATGTTTATTTTATATAATTTGTTGGGTTTTCTAGTTGTTACAGTAGGAAGAGAAGTCCAGGGCCTATTACTTCCTCTGTCCTGACCACTGGAAAATCTTGAGCAGAAGAGTGCTGCCAATAATGGACCTGTCCCCTGCCCCTCAAAACTGCAGCCTGAAATCCAGCGCCTACTATCCTGTTTATGCCCAGTTGCTCACCTGTGACTTTTCTTTCCCTGTTCTTTTGATTACAGCTATCATCCAATATTTGACTTCTTTGTGTCAAAGAGGCTAACAGACATTTTGCTCCATATTTTTCACATTCCCCATGGCAAAGTATTGAATATGAAACAAGAAATACATAGGAATGGCTGAGGTTTTATAGCATCCGATTAAACTGATAGATAATCTCCACTTTTATGTATGTGTACTAAGACTGAGCCTGTAAGAACCTCACTGAAAAGATTTAACATCATCATGTCATAGAATTGCCCCTGACATGCATAACTGATCAATATTTATCTATAGAATGAATCAATACATTAATGTCTGTAGTCATTTGCAGGTGTTGAGCTACTGCCTCTTAATTACAAACCCTGATAATTTTCTCTGATTTAAAAGTGGGCCAGGCACAGTGGTTCACACCTGTAATCCCAGCACTTTGGGAGGCCAAGGCAGGAAGATCACCTGAGGTCAGGAGTTCAAGACCAGCCTGGCCAACATGGTGAGATCCCATCCCTATTAAAAGTACAAAAAATTAGCTGGGCATGGTGGTGGGCACCTGTAGTCCCAGCTACTCAAGAGGCTGAGGCAGGAGAATCTCTTGAACGTGGGAGGCTGAGGTAGCAGTGAGCTGAAATCAAGCCACTGCACTCCAGCCTGGGCGACAGAAAGGCTCTGTCTAATAAATAAATAAATAAAAATAAAAGTGACTTGATTTTTTACATCATATTCCCTTTCTCATGTCTGGTTATAGGATGAACTAGAGCTGTAAAATTCTTCATACGTAATATAGAAGTGATTTGCCCTTTAAAGCCTTCCATCTTAATGTAGTATAGCATAGCTGTTCGCACAGATAGACTCTAAAGTCAGGCTGCTGGGAAAGGGAAGGAAAAGGAGGAAAGAGATAAAGAAGGGGAATGAAAAGAGGATTATTTGGTAGACAAATGACAAGTTTAAATTAGACATATAAAACATATGTTTTGTTTCTCCACCCTCCTTTCTTTAAAATGACTTCATTTTCTGAGTTTTGGTGAACATAATTTCTTTTCCACTTTGAATGCCTCAGAAGGCAATAATCTTCATAGTCTCAAAGCCAAGCTTTCAAGCACTGACATCTGTCTTTGTAGTTAAGGTGTTCGCAGAATTGCTGTTAGACACACGAATGAATAGATGCACTCACACTTTCCACTCATGAGGAAAAAAGGCAACTTGACATTTTCTATACTCCTTTATTTAGTCTGAAAGTCTCAGGACTTTTCTAGTTACAAATATTAGATTCTTAAAATGGTAAGCATGCTTAGCAAAACATAACTAACTTCTGATATTTCTGTGTGTAATCTTTCTGGATTAACACATTTCAATTTCTTGTCCAATCGTATTCTTTTGCTTTCATTTAATCAGAAATCAAAAGTAGTGATAAAATTCATGGCAAGATAAATCAAATGTGACCTTACTCTCTGTTGAGTTACCAATGGATAGACAATGTTCTTTTACAATTAACTACTAGTCCATTAAAATGGTTATGAAACAGAGTATTTTATAAACAATAATATTGAGAAAATCCTGGCTCCAAACCTATACTACTACTTTATTATTTAATTACTTAGCAAAATACTTAATTATCTTTGCTATAAAAACATCAAATTGTAAATTTTTTTCTTTTTTTTTTTTTTTTTTTTTTGAGACAAAGTTCTCACTCTGTTACCAGGCTGGAGTCCAGTATGCAATCTCGGCTCACTGCAACCTCCGCCTCCCAGGTTCAAGCAATTCTCCTACCTCAGCCTCCCGAGTAGCTGGGACTACAGTCGCAAGCCACCATGCCCAGCTAATTTTAGTATTTTTAGTAGAGGTGGGGTTTCGCCATATTGGCCAGGCTAGTCACGAACTCCAGACCTGAAGTGATCCACCTGCCTTGGCCTCCCAAAGTGCTGGGGTTACAGGCGTGAGCCACCGCGTCCGGCCAAATTGCAAATTTCATACGTGTGTGTGTGTGTGTGTGTGTGTGTGTGTGTGTGTAATCGGATGCTTAAAATTCCTTTTAAGTATGACAGGAAGACATTTGTTACCGATTGATATAAATGTCTTCCTGTCATACTTAAGAGGAATTTTCAGTTAAAAACTTTCAGTTTTGGGTGGTATGAATTTCATAGACCATTCACTTAGATTACTTAGATGTTTATGAAGTGAAAGTATATGTGTGTGTGTGTGTGTATACACTGAATTTAATATATAATTGTACCTCATAGCAGAAAACTGAACCTTAGCAGATAGGGTCCCTTCAAATTTTTCCTATTATAGTAAGCTTAGGGCTCCTTCCTATTCCTATCCCCACTGCCCCACTGTGGCATAAATTCTAAATGTGAGGGAATAAAAGCAGTCTAATGGAACGTGGTGAAAGCAAGCTGCAAGAATCTAGTCCTTGCATTACATCTATCCATAGCTGGCATCTGCTGAGATGACCATTAAAAATAAAAATAGCTAACATATATGAAACACTCATATAACCCTATGCTAGGTCCTTCACATATCTGAATTCACTCAGCCTTCATAACAGCCCGTGAAGAAAGTACTATTATTACAATATACATTTTATAAACAGGAAAACTGATGCACAGGGTTTAAAAACTGGGCCAGGTTTATGCAGCACTTAAGAAACGGAGCTGGAGTTTGAACGCAATACTGGAACTCTGGAACTTCAGCTTGGAATCTCTGTACTCGGCAGGCTCTCCTGCTGTCTACTCCTTCCATATAACCCTCCACTTCAGCACAAGCTGAAGCTATTGTATTATATTTGGAAGGTAATGTGATGCATTCCACAGTGGCTTCCTCATCCCTCCCTCTGCAGACTGTTGGTTCTCTAGTTCCCAGCTGTGCCATTCATGTGCAATATATGTGACATAAAATGACTTGTCTGCTCACTCCTAGAACCTATTGAGGTTTACAGGGCCTCTGGGCCTCGTGTCCATCAGCCAAATAACTCCACGTAAACATCACTATGTATTCACAGAGTCATGGTTTCGGGAGTGTTCTAAATGTTTATAGTTTACCAATCAGAAAACTGGATATTCTTTCACTCTACCCAGGGGTGCAGTCAGAATAATTTCTAATTCAAGAGGACACTGGTCCATGGCTATCTTTCTTTTCTTACTATATCTTGTAACTCTTCTCTGCGCTTTATCGAGATTTACCAGGTAAGGAAAATTAATTCTAAAGATATGTATTTTTCTCTATTAGTTATTTTAAGTCAGGAATTTAACTCTTAATGCTGAAAAAATCCCTTACCATGCAACTTAAGTCTTTTGTCTTAAGGTAGTTGGGGCTCCCTTGAATTCAAAAGTAGATTTTGAAATCCAGAACATGAGTCCTTACTTATTTCTCATTGTTTTATTTATTTCTTTTCTTTTTTGCTGTATCTTTCCTTTCTTGAGGCAGTGAGACTAAAATACTATGTCTCCCTGAAATGAGGAGAAGGGTTATGTGGGGAAAAATTCAAAATTAAAACCACATTGGTTAAGGATTCAAAATATTCCTTCATGACTTCAAAGCTCTAATTTTAAAGAATTTGAGAATTATCTCTATTGGTATCAGCAGGCATCTTATGTAAAAGTCACTTAGTGGTCTCTTTCCTTCCAAAGAGTTTGGGAGTCTTGTGACAAATTCTAAGAAACCTTAAGAATCATAACATCGCCTCTGATTTTTAGAAGAGAAGAGGAAAACTGAAAATATTTTAAAGGAGCCAGAAGTCTGTGGTTCTGGTCCCAGTTCTGCCAATGGCCAGTTGTGTTGCCAAAAACTAGTCACTCGAATCTTAATCTGTGAATTACTCAACTAACATTTCTGGAGCATCATCTATGAGTCAGACATGTTATTTGTTTAATCATCACAACCTTAGTGCAGTCAGATAGTTTAAATAACTTGTCCAATATCTGATAGGAAGTAACTGGCAAAAGTGCAACTGAAGGAGAGTAGGTATTATTCCAATATAATATTTCCTGATATCTAAAAATCCCATCTAGGTCAAAATACTCTGTAATTCTGAGTGGGAGTTGGCAGAAAAGTCTCAAAGATTTTGTTGGGAGGCTTTAAAGGTTTTATATGTTTTACTGTGATCTGTTGCAAAATATTATCCTTGGATGTTAAAACCAGCTGCTTGCTTGCCAATACACTCTACCAAAGGTCTTCCCTGTTCTTTGCATCTCTTACTTTGTATTCACTACCTGTGTTTTATCATGTCTTTTAAATATTCTTACACACACAAGGCTTACTAACCTTTCCAAAATTTGTTAATAATATCCATTTTCCTAGTGATGGTTGTCATGGACCCAAAATTGCAATTTATGTCTATCTATCTCCTCCAGGGTTACATTCCCATTAGGCTGTGTGTAATGCTTTCTCACCATGCATGCTGTCAGGCTGACATCACCAGTGAAATATCTGAATTAATACACAAGCTAACATCATTTTAGCATTAGAAAAATGCCATTTTAAAAGGACAGTATACAATGATAAACACTGCTTGGGCCTGTGTTGAAAATCAGATAATAGAGTTTTCTAGTTCCCTTGGAGAAAACATCAATTAAGCAAACACTTTTCCATTTACATTTGCAATGAAATACTTGGTTGATTTGCAAATGTGAGTGATTTTATTTTCACAGAACTTCTAAATGATGACTTCTTGTCTAATTGATAGCTGGAACAGTATTGCACATAATTCAATTTTCACAAACCCAGAGCTTAGAGCTTTGGTTGTTTGCAAATGGAAAGAAATTTTTTTTTTTTTAATTGATGGAGGTGAAAAGTTTAGTTGTGAGTTCTACGAAAACAAAACACCAACTCTTTTAAGATCCATGTAGCCTCTAGCTTGTAATTTAATTTTTCTGATCCATTTTTATTATTTTTTAGCCAAAATTTTCTCAATTCTCTGTCCTCACTGGAGTAGTCTGGAAAATAATATGAAAGAGACCCACAGGTCTGGAGAAATACTGGACAACCTAAGCAAAAGCCCCTTATACCCCTTACACATAAACTTTAGAGAAATAATAACCATAGTATAATATTTTATAGTTTGTAAAAAAATTGTGTCCACATTAAAAAGAGATTATGATAGTATAATAGCCCTCAATTTCATAAAAGCAGAATTTCCAGTCTCTGTTTAGCTTTCTTCCTTTGGTGCAGTGGTTCTCAAACTTGGCTGTACGTTGGAATCACCTAGGGAGTTTTAAAACTATGAGTCTTACAACCAGAGATTCTGATGTCATAGGGCACTGCCTGGGCACCTGGATCACTGAAAGTGCTCCAAGGTGGCACTAAGGTGTAGTCAGGGTTAAGAACCATTTTGTAAATGTTTTGAAAATTCTCGAGACATACTCACTCATCATGCTGGGCTGCTGATCCTACCACATCTTCCAGTTGGTTGCCTCACTCTCCTTTCTCTTCAGGAAACGAACTAGATAGGGTTTATTCTCAAGGCCATGACACTCTGTTATCAGTCTGTTGCACCTGATTTTCTGTTGAAGATATGGCTTATGCCATTGTTGGTCCTTGTGTCTTCAGTGTTTCTGTGCCCTGAACTTTCTGTTGACAGGCTGATGGGATGCCTGTTGCGGCTTATAGTTTACTCATGCTCCTGGTTATTGCTGGCTTTGAATATTCACCTCAATCTATAGGGTAATACCTTCTTTCTTGGAATGTCTCCTTCAAAATCTGTCGTGTATTAAATTTTTATTAAACTGTATGTCGTTGCAACATCTATCCAGTCAGGGAGAAGGCTGGTACTAGATCTCTTGGCAAGGCAGTAGAAAAGATTAGCTAATTCCTTTTGCTTTTCTTGTTTCTCATATCCAGCTCAAAGCCAGAGGAGCCATTTCCTAGAGTTTATTCATAGGGTGAAAGGGATATCTCAGCTCACTTAATTAAGGCTTAGATAGAATCAGAGGGGAGGATTTAGTAAACCTAGTCTTGCTCTTTTTCTAGCCCTGGAGGATACTTACAATAGGGAACAGAAAGAATGAGGGAAAAATAAATCTGCTCACTTTCTTTGGGTCTTTGAAGCTCCTTAGTGGGAAGATGTGTTAAACAAGTGAGGATAACATTTATTGCAAAGCAAAAGGGCTTCAATCTATTGCTGGGTCTGAAAGAAAAAAAAAAAAAAACTTCTTTACTAACCTGGCACATAACAATTTGGCAAACTTGGTCGGACCAAGAAAAAAACAAATAGATGAAAGAATAATGAATAAATAAATAAACAGGATGTAAGTCATGTAGCTTTACCTAAGCTGCTCACTGTTGTTAGGAGACGTGGACTCTGATTTGAGACTAAAGAACTGCTTTATGGCTTCTAAGGGAAGGTCTCACAGCAGAGGGTGGAGATGGGCAGCCAGCAAGAACTAAGAAGAAACCCCATCAGCAAAAGAGAAATGCCGAGTACTTCCTAGACTGCTTGCACAAAAAGAATATTAATTCATCCACCACAGACTTGTGCATCAGAGGCCAACACTGATTGCAGGAATGGACCGATGAAGAACAAACTGCTTAGACCAAAGGATCAGCGGGAGACAGCCACAGGGGAGAAAGTCCTTACACTCCTTCAGGAATTCATTTAGATATCTATAATCAGAAGCATGTCAGCAATGACGAGGCCTGAGTAATTTTATACAAGAAAAACTGGAGGGATTGTTGGAATTGTGTGATTCTGGCTAAGCTTTCACAGGATTAGGTACTGAGTTTATTTTTCAGATAACAGCTGTGTATAGACTCTGGAGGCAGATCAGTATAATGGTAGTTAAAAAACATAACAAAAACATTATGCTTTCTCTATACAGTCATATTGGAGCAAGGCAGAGCCACACTGAGAAGATGTATAGAAACAGCCTTATGAATCTACCTCTCAGAGAATCTGAGGTTTTACTCTTCTTTTGTTCTCTCTCATGATAATGAAATACAAATCCTGCAACTTATCCCCTGGATACTAGTATCTGCCTTCACCTCCTAGATCTTACTGTTGATCTTCTCTGTCCTGTATCTTCATCCTGTCCTTTTCTACTGGCTCATTTACAATAGCTTTTAAACATATACAAATAACTTTTACCATAAAAATATTGCAAAGTACACAAGAAAATAAAACAACACTCCTCAACTCAATATATTCTCAGCTCTTTCCTTATTTCTATTTACAATTAATAACATTAGTCCAGTCTCATTTTTACACCATTTTTTCTAGCACTGCTCTGAAAATGTTTTTGCCAATATTTCTAATAACAGATTTATTCCTAAATAAAGATCCTCTGCAGTCTTGTTTTACTTATCCTTGAACATGCTGTTTTTGCACTTTATAATATCTTATTTCTGGTTTCTTCTTATCTCTCCAGCCACTCCATTTTGTTCTCTGTTAGTAGTTCCTCTTCTTGAGCCACCGCTTATAATTTCAATACTCCAGCATCTCTAAATGCGTGACTCCATCCATTTCCATGGCTTGAACTGTCTCATGTATTTTGGTGACTCAAATTAATATGAGCCTCATTCTCATTCCCAAGTGCCACAGATATTAATTCAATTACACATTAAATATTTTTGCCACTCAAGCTGAATATGCCTAAAAAAGAAACCATCATCTGGGGTTTCACATCTACTTTGGACAGTCCTGGTGCTACCATCTATCTCCTTGATTAGTCTTTATCTGGAGTCATATTTTATTTCTCTTTCTCACTGCCTTCCCCATTTTCACTTCTTCCATTTGATAAAAAGCTATCTCATTCAGGCCACTAACCTTTTGTAACCTTAATCACCACAAATAACAAATTCATATTGCCATGTCTGCTCTTAATCTCTTTCAGAAAACATCTACTCTTATCAAATAGTGATTGCTTTAAAATGCAAGTATAAATATACTACAGCACTAAATAGTATTCACATTATACAACATTAAGTAAATGTTCTTTAATATAGCATACCAATCGTGTCACCATTAATTCTCAGCCATGATGAAATATCTCCACTTTTTGATCCCATTACACATATTTTATCTCAGCCTAAAAGCTCTTCCTGCTCCCTGGCTAATTCTTCCTTAGTTCATAGGATGCATTTCAGGTGGCTCTTCCTCCAAATGCTGTCCAAGTGATTAATGTCAATCAGATATCCTGAATGACAAATGTCAGTTCTACGTGTTTTCATATCATCCTGTTTCTCTTTCTATACCATTTAATAAAAGATGAATCTTAGTGTGTTTGGCAGTCTGCATTTCCCCCACTCAACCACAGCTTTGGCAGCAAAACACTGTCTTATTCACATTTGTATCCCTATTTCCCAACAAATTTCTTAGAAGAAACTAAAACAAGAGGCTATTTAACAAATGAAAGGATTAAAAAGTACATATATTTCAGGTCTCTGTCATCAATTTCATATACCTCTGATACAGTAGTATGAAACTTGGAGTGCATGAGAACATTCACCCATCTTAAATCACATACCAATTTTATTCTAACAAGAGTAATACTTCTTCACTTTCAACATATATCCTTACTGAAAACTGTTATCTCCACATCTTTTTAAGGATGTCGGCCAGGCGCAGTGGCTTACGCTTGTAATCGCAGCACTTTGGGAGGCTGAGGTGGGTGGATCACGAGGTCGGGAGATCGAGACCATCCTGGCTAACATGGTGAAACCCTGTCTCTACTAAAAATACAAAAAAATTAGCTGGGCGTGGTGGCAGGCGCCTGTAGTCCCAGCTACTCGGGAGGCTGAGGCAGGAGAATGGCGTGAACCCAGGAGGTGGAGCTTGCAGTATGCCAAGATCATGCCACTGCACTCCAACCGAGGCAACAGAGCGAGACTCCGTCAAAAAATAATAATAATATAATAATGGCAAAGGCAAAGTGGAGGCTTGGCCTATGTAGGAGAAATTCTGGGTCAGATATTTCTTATAAAGAAGATGAGATGCCCTCATCTCCTTAAATGGTTGTTCAGCTCTAGTTCTAATTTTTGGGCCTATTTGAAAGTTTCCTTAAAAGAGATGGAGAATAGAAACCTATATTCTGTTGGATTGGATTGGCCCTTCTTTGTTTGTAGTGGAGATACTGTCTCTAGTTCAACTGAAAATACTTTACAGTCTTTTTTTTTTTTTTTTTTTTTGAGACAGAGTTTTGCTCTTGTTGCCCAGGCTGGAGCGCGGTGGTGCAATCTTGGCTCACCGCAACCTCCGCCTCCCGGGTTCAAGCGATTCTCCTGCCTCAGCCTCCCCAGTAGCTGGGATTACAGGCATGTGCCACCACTCCCGGCTAATTTTGTATTTTTAGTAGAGACAGGGTTTCTCCATGCTGGTGAGACTGCTCTGGAACTCCCAACCTCAGGTGATCAGCCCACCTCGGCTTCCCAAAGTGCTGGGATTACAGTCATGAGCCACCATGCCTGGCCCAGTCCTCTTTTTCTTCTTTCTTCTCTCTCTCTCTCCTCTCCTCCCTTTTCCTCCCCTCCTTTTCTGTTTCTTCCTCTTCCCTCCTCTCTTTTGCTCTTTCTCCTCTTTCTCACTCTCTTTTCTTTGTCTCTCCCCCTCCCCTACCATTGTTTTATTTTGCTTTCTTTGTTTCTAGCCTATGGTAATTCTTCTGCCATCTGGGCACTCTCTGTAAATATGTAGGACAAAAATATTCTACTGCAGAATTCTACTAGCTGTTACTTCACCTGTTGTATAAAAGGACAGTTTATGAAAGAGTAAGACAGTTCAACAGGGCAGAAGAGCATTTAAAAAGTCAAGAATATCTGGAAGTCATCTCCAAACTCAATTGTTTTACTATAGAGAGAGCATGTTTCAAGGTACATAAGACAGTAATATGTCCAGCTAATTCTGTAAAAACCATGCATCAGGCCAGGTGTGGTGGCTCATGCCTGTAAGACCAGCACTTTGAGAGGCTAAGGCAGGAAGATTGCTTGAGACCAAGTCTTCTGTTCAGGATCAGCCTAGGCACCATGGCAAAGCCCCCTCTCTACAAAAAATACAAAAAATACCCAGTCGTGGTGGCATGCACCTGTGGTCCTAGCTACTTGGGAGACTGAGGTGGGGGGATTGCTTGAGTCTGGGGAGATCCAGGCTGCATTGAACTGTGATCGCACCCCTGCAATCTAGCCTAGGCAACAGAGTGAGACCCTGTCTCGAAAAAACAAAAACAAAACAAAATGAAAAAAAAAATCAAAACATCAATGGAGTTTTACATAATTTTACATTAGAGTTCTCTTTAGACCATAGCATGCAAAAGGATGTGATCTGTATAACAGTAAAGGTAACATAAAAGTTAAACTGTTCTACATACTATGCAAATATTCACTCTCACATAAAAGTAAACACCTTAATAAGTTAATTTTCAACTATCCATCAAGAGCCTACTTTATAGTTGGAATTCTATAATGCATGTTCAGTTTATTTTTTATTTTTATTTTTTGTGACAGTCTTGCTCTGTTGCCGAGGCTGGAGTGCAGTGGCACAATCTTGGCTCACTGCAACTTCTGCCTCCCAGGTTCAAGTGATTCTCCTGCATCAGCCTCCCGAGTAGCTGGGACTACAGGTGCACAGCACCATGCCAGCTGATTTTTGTATTTTTATTAGGCACGAGGTTTCACCATGTTGGCCAGGCTACTTTCGAACTCCTCGCCTCGAGCAATTCACCAGCCTCTGCCTCCCAAAGTGCTGGGATTCAGGCATGAGCCATGGCACCCAGCTGGTCAGTTTAATTAGTGAGTTAATCCTATAAATTCTTACTGAGTCATTATTATATTGAACACTATGCTAGTTGATAATGGTATACAGGTGGAAAAAAAAGACCAAAAAACTAATTTAACTTAGTTGAGAAGTAATAGAAGCCAGTTGAAATATAGTTTTGTTTTAAAAGTAATGTATAGACTATTAAGGCAGATCAATGTAAATCTGCTTGGAAAGGAGTCTGCAGTATTTCTGAATACGTAAGTATAATAGATGCATTCTCCAATAGACATCAGCTTCCAGAATGAAATGGTTCAGTTTTACTAATAAGTATATATTTTTAATTGACAGTCATATAGCCGCATGAATAAAGATCGTGGTAAAATCAAGTATCTGAAATTGTGTCACCTGTTTCTTAACATATTTCAGCCTCCCCACCCCCCAACAAAGTGGTGCTACTCACCAATCTTTGTAATTCTATTTAAGGCCACTGCTTTTTTTTTTTTTTTTTTTTTTTTTTTTTTTTTTTTTTGAGACAGAGTCTCACTGTGTCACCCAGGCTGGAGTCCAATGGCGCGATCCCAGCCCACTGCAACCTCCACCTCCCAGGTTCAAGAGATTCTCCTGCCTCAGCCTCCCGAGTAACTGGGATTGCAGGGGTGCACCACCACATTCAGCTAATTTTTCTATTTTTAGTAGAGACGGGGTTTCACCATGATGGCCAGACTGCTGTTAAACTCCTGACCTCTGGTGATTCACCCACCTCCGCCTCCCAAAGTGCTGGGATTACAGGCGTGAGCCAGCATGCCTGGCTGGACACTGCTTTTTCAATCGCTCATGCACAGAGCTATTTTAAAGAAAAGTTATATAACCTTTTGAGCATAATTAGAAGTGGCTCTTCTTTGTGCTTCTATTTATCAGTTTATGTATAATGCTATTAAACACTGCTATTTCTATTTGAATATGAATAACTATACAGCAAATTATTACTTTTATCTTCTTTTTCAAAAGAAATGTTGCTAAAGGAAATTTTAAAGTTTTTTAAATTTTAGGAATCTGCATAAAATGGTCAGGGTACAATGTAGGTGAACATTCTGTGTGTGTGTCTAATGTTTTGATCCTGGAAACTTAAGTGGACACATCTAAAAATGATGCTATATCAATTCCTCATACCGATTTGGTAAAAAACAAAACATATGCTTTCTATGCACATCAGAATTAGAAGTAAATTAGAAGTAAATCACTCCCTCTGTGTGTGTGTGTGTGTGTGTGTGTGTGTTTATAGAGAGAAAGAGTACAAAATTAAATATAGTTCCTTGTTAATTAAAGTCATGAAAAGATATTGCTCTAATTTTAAAGTTATTTAAGGTATTTTTTAATTGATTACATTAGCCACGTTATTAATGAGCAATTACACATGCTATATTATACACTATGTTTTTAACAACCACAAATAAGTTTATAGTAAGGTTATGATACTCACATACTATTACACAAACATAGCCATTTAACTGCACCTGAAGAGCAATTTTTCTAGAATTGTAGATTTCATGACTCTTTTTTCCATGAAAAGAATTTACTCTCATTGATTTAATGATTCTTTTTCCATAAGGATTATTTACTGAAAGCTCAATCTATAAAGTAATCTCACAGTAACTAAACGAGGACATATCATGTGACACTGGAGGACCAATTCTTGTTTCTCTTAAACCTGGCTGTACCACTAACTGATTGCATAGATTTAAGCAAGTTAAGTATCCTCTCCTGTCTCATTTTCCTCCTCTGTATTACGGAAATAATACTAGTGCGTAATTTATATTTCTGTTATGAAGAACACCAGAAATAATGTATGTAAATGGTTCAGTGGCGGACAAAGGGTTGACCCTCAACTAATGTTAACCTACGATAACCAAATGCATAGATGTTTATATTAATTTTTTAATGCAGATAAAGCCTAATTTAAAAACTTATGATAATTGAGTGAAGGACCAATTTATGTACTCTGACTTTAGAATTTAATCTGTGTAATTGTTCACTTCAGTCCTGTTTCTCCATTCACAATAAATTAAACTTAACAATGAAAAATTCCTTTTCAGTAGCGAAAGAAATGAAACAACATAATATAGCAGAAAAATGTGGAATTTACAGATACATTGGACTTAAATTTTGAATTTAATGTAATCAATCTTTTAATTGTTTAAAATAAACTTTTAGTTTTAAAACAGTTTTACACTTACAGAATAATTGTGAAGACAACATAGAGAGTTCCCATGTACCCCACACCAAGTTTACTCTATTACTAAAATCTTACATTGATATGGTACATTTGTCACAATTAATGGACCAACACTGATACATTATTATTAAAGTTTATATTTTATTCTGACTTCTTTAGTTTTTGCCTAATGTGCTTTTTCTGTTTTGGGATCACATGTAGGATAGCGTATTATGTTTAGTCGTCACATCTCCGTAGGTTCCTCTTGGCTGTGATGGTTTCTCAGACTTCCTTTGTTTTTGATGACCTTGACAGTTTTGAAGTGTTCTGGGCAGATATTTTGTAGATTGTCCCTCAATTGGGGTTTGTCTCATGTTGTTTAATGATTAGACAGGGGTTATATGTTTTCAGGAGGAAGATAGCAGAGAGAAAATGCCATTTGCATCACTTGAGAAGTCATTTAAAATTTATGAGACCTCAACATCCTTTTACAAAATAGAGTGAAAATAAATTTGATATTGTCTCCCAGAGATGTTTAAGTTTAACAAAGAAATACATATCAAAAGTTATGAGACGAGGCAGGATCACTTGAGCCCAGGATTTCAAGACCAGCTTGGGCAACATAGCAAGACCCTGTCTCTACAAAAATGTTCCAAAACTGTCTGGAACAAATGACAATTTAGGATCCCCTTTCATAAAGGAGAGTAGGATTGTGAGGAAGACAAGATAGGGTAGTCACAGAAAGTGATGGAGGTAACTTACTCCACTCCAAAAAGAAATAAACTCATCTCCTTTTGAAGCAGTATTAATGGCTACCAAAGAACAGAGAGACTGGTTTTTATGGCTTTATTTACAAATACGGCAGGAGAGCCTTTAGAGTAGAATTGGTCCACTTTTGCATGAACCCGTGAGAAAAACTCAGCTAATTATTTACCTAATAATTATATTTGAAACATCTAACTCTGTGTTATATATGTTATTTGTACTCTACTTCCAAGATATGAATCTAAAAACTCTGTTACTCTGTATGTAGACAAACGTCACAATCTGATTTTGTCTCAGAGCTGCTATTATATATTTGGGAAATCACATTCTGAAAGCATTGTGGTTTTTTGCCCCCCACCTTCTGCCCCAGATATAATCTGGGATGAGAGTAATTCTAATATGGAAAAATAAAGAAGAAAAATTATTTACCTTGAGAATTGTTTGAGAGGAAAAAAACAAAAGTTGATAAGACATGCTTTTGATGAGATAGTCAAAATGAGTTACCATTGATCATCATGAAGTTTTATACTCAAAGATGAGTTTGTCAAATACTTTTTCCTGTCTCAGAGAACCCACACATTACAACAAAGCATATAGAGGATGTGAGCTGGAGTAACGGACATTACTTCTCCTTACATTTCAATGGCTGCTGATCAGCCATATGGCTCACCTAACCATCAATTTGGGAAAATAAGTTTGTCTGTGTGACAAAGAGGAGAGAAAAGGAAACTATTTCAATAATCCAAGAGTAAGGGGGAAATGACCTAAACCAAGATGGGGTAAGAAAATAGGTAGGAACAAATAAATGTAAATGATTAGAGAAAGGAAAGATTAATTGATAGAACTTGATAATGGACTCAATATGAGAGTCAAAATGGAAAGGAGTTCATTGAGACTTGAAGATTGCAAATCTAGCTAGATATTAAATTTAAAATGTTGTTAATCAATAACATGAACTCCCAAGTAAAAATTCTAAGACTACTTTGGGGAGTAGAACCACATCTATCTATATATCTGTAACTATCTACATCTATATCTATCTATATACACGTACACCTACATGTACATAATGTACATGTGTGTATTCTGCTTTAAAGAGAAAATTGTTATGGAAAATTATCTTTGTTCTGGTTTATTAAAGAAGAATAGATTCATTAGTAATGCATGTCTAAAAATGTTGGCAATATTCCTAGAGTTATTTCATTTACATCCCTTTAACCCAGTGCACAGGTTAAACTTATCCCTTACGGTAGAGGTAAGTATGCAGTAGATAAACCACAGTTGAACCTTGAAATCTTGAATTGTAATGTTTATAAACCTAAGTAACCACATCTTTAATGAGAACACACCTTTAACTCCAAAAATATTTTGGCAAAGCTACTTTGAGCAATATTATCTCTGGCAAAGAATACTTAATTTCATACTTACAGATGTTATTTTGCCAACATACACCTCAGCTAACCACCTAACTGTGAGAAATTTGACCTCTGATAGTGTTCGCTCAATCTAAATTTTATAACCTTGTCCTCAGGGAATTGATTTTTAAACACCATGCAAATCCATTATTGAACCAGTAAATAGTGATGGAGTAGAAAGAATCCTGTACATTTATTCAGCTTTAATTACACCCGCCCACCTTCCACTGATCTCTGTCTCATAATTTAAATAGAGCAACAACAACAACAACAACAACAAATTAGAGGAAAATGAATTCCATTTCCACTAACAATTAGATGGATAAACTAGTTATGACTTTGGCATTTGGCTGTGTAGCTAAATATCTTTATGTTAGTTCTGTAAGTATATGGAGTAGAGATGGAAGAACATATAAATTATTTAAAATATATTTATATTATTGAAAAAGAAACCTAGGAATACCTAAAAGTTTATTCATTGGCTCTGGTTGTACAACCATACTCCTGATGTTGATCATCTCCACATGGCTATTTATCCTGTATTTCTTGGATAAGGGATTTCTTGAGAGAGTTCCAAAGTCATTTTCAAATCTTCGACTTTACTCCAATGCACAGCAGACACAGTTACCCATAATGCAAAGAACCTAAAACAAATACAAATTTCTTGAGAATATCTTGGATTAAATTAGTCCTTTCCTACTTCTAGTGCTCCATGTTTATTTTGTTAAATGAGGATAGGTAATTTTAAAAAAAGAGAGTTCACTTGCAGATTATCAAAATTATGCAAACTTAATTGACAGTGAGATACAGTTTTGAAAAATCATTTTAAATGCCTAACACTGTTGAGGGTGTCATACAGATAAGTTGCTACTACACACTTCACAGCTAACAATTTCTACCAGAGCAAGCTATTTGAGAATCATTTCATCTCCCATCTCCAATCCCAAAAGAAAAATTTTTCTATTTTTTCACTGAGAAAATGTAAGTGATCAAACAGGAAATATCCCATGTCACAATCCATAGACTTGTCTATATCTATCACTACATTTTGCCTTTCATTCTGGTCAAAACAGATAAACTTTCTCTGTTTCTATCTAAAACCAACCCGTCCACAGAGTCTGAGCGATAGCACACATCTTTTTCTCATCTAATTCTTTCACTTGTGTCATACATTTTCCTTTACTGATCTACCATTACCATCAGCCTACCATCATCCTGAAATTATTACCATCTTACAGGGTCTCCCAGACACTATATCATTCTTTAGTTAAACTTTTCCTAATGAAGAACTTTATTACAACAAACCTTTTTATCTGCAGTTTCTCACCTCCAAATTTCTCTTAAGTCTAATCCTAAAATTGTATTTAAAACATTTTACTAAAACTGGTTGTGACAAGGTTATCAATGACCTTCTTTTCATATCGAATTATCAATTCTCAGTTCTCTTCTTATGCAATCCACCACTGCCATTTGATACCGTTATCACTACCTTCTTTTTTGCATTTTTCTTTCCACTGAATTTTGTGATTTCATACTTTACCAGGTTTCATTTTACGTCCATGTTTACTTTTTCTGTCTCCGTTGCTGGCTCCAGTCTTTCACATATTGAAATGCTGGATTTTCTTCTGTCATCATTTATGTTTATGCCAGTCTAATGACTTTACAAACCTCCTAAACTTAGAACATCTCAAGTCATTCCCTGGGTCCAAATATGAAAATGCAGCCTTTTACTTGGTTGTCTGAGAAGGGCTGACGAATGTGGAGAAGAGAGATATGATAAAGGGGAGACAGAAACTGGTTAAAGGGCATTTTGCAGACAGAAAGAAGCAAATACCCGCTTGCTGAGGGACAGGATGCTCAACTTTCATTGCAAAGATGTTAGTGTTTGAAAGATGTGACACCTGCCTCCTCCCCTCAGCTGAATCCTGCATAAGGCAATGCACAATTATTGGTTGGTGCAAAAGTAATTGCAAACATTAAATGGGAAAGGTTATTTTTGTGAACATTTAAAAAATGGTACCAGTTCCACATCTGGGTCCATGTGAGGCCAAATAGAAACTGCAGATGGGGAAAAGCAAGATAATCTATAACCTAAGCAAGTTAAGCAGAAGCAGGAAAATAGAGCCAGAAGGGACCACGATGATGCAAACTCCTCCTGAGATTTCTCAGAAACATAGAGAAAGTAATGTAAATAATGTGATCTAAACCTTTAGAGGTAGTGATGACAGCTAATTTCTGGATTACACATGCACATTTGCATCTGAAGACTATTGTCAACAAGGAGGAAGCGTGATATGAAAAGCTGATGTGAAATAAAATATTTAATTATTTTCTTAAATTCACTTCCATTCAATGCCTGTGCTAATAAATGGAATGTGAAGATAAAATTCAACAGGGAGAAATGGACATAACTGAAATTTTCTCATCATGTATCCTTTACCTGGCACATCAGAAAAATCTTACATAGGACTAAGTGCCAAAAATCATCCTCTGAATTAAAATATATGGCCTCAATCACACTTCAAACACATTTGGATTTACATAAATTAAAGTAATTTAGCTTAATATGGAAGAGAATATGACACGTATATGAGACATATTTCACGTGAAAAGATTTTAGAACTGAGTGAATCTAGGATTAATCAACTTAAATTAATCTAAGGGTTACTTAGAATTTACTTGCATATTATAATTTCATGAATTTTTCATGAGGTAAATGAATGCCAGGTTAACGAAGTGGCCTGTAATTTTTTCTTTCCTGAAATTCCTTATCAAAATCACATTAATATGCAACGTATCAAAGTCATGCAGAAAACTCAATTCCCGGTGTTCCTAGATTTTTTTTTTCCCAGAGGACAATGACTGCATTTTATATTTCTTAGTTTATAAACTACTTGGAGTTGGTTGTAATATTTACCATCAACAGACTTGAATGTGTAAAGCCAGTGCTCCAGAGGCTATTACCTTGTAGATGTATTGATCTGGATTTTGGTTTTCAGTCAACAGATACATGGAGATGCCTTGGGTTTTGTTTCATGTTTCAAATTTTTCCATCTCATTTAGATGTTTCCCATGCAAGTGGAATTTTGTGTTAGAATAGCAAAGCAAAACATTTAGACTATTAAGCCACTTATTAATTAATTTATTTTTTTGAAACGGAGTCTTGCTCTGTCGCCAGACTGGAGTGCAGTGGCCCCATCTCGGCTCACTGCAACCTCTGCCTCCTGGGTTCAAGCGATTCTCCTGCCTCAGCCTTCGAAGTAGCTGGGGCTAGAGGCGCGCACCACAACACCCAGCTAATTTTTTGTATTTTTAGTAGAGGAGGGGTCTCACCGTGTTGGCCAGGATGGTCTTGATCTCCTGACCTCATGATCCACCAGCCTTGGCCTCCCAAAGTTCTGGGATTACAGGCGTGAGCCACCGCGCCCAGCCTAAACCACTTATTTAAATATTAGATAAGTAATTTAGAACAAAGTATAAGGTAATTCAAACTAGCTGAATCTAGATTCTGCTTTTTCTTTTATCCACCTATTCTTAATCTCTAAAGTTTATTTTTGAGATTCTCTCACGCTTGAGTAAAGTGACTCTAAATCATTCTTGAAGTAAAGAAAAAAGCTTGTCATATCAAAGCCCAAGTAAGTATCTAGTTTCTAGTCTGTTTCCCCAGATACTTCAAGTTTCATTTGCTCTTGAATCATCTGCCTTTTTGCTCTTTATTGCAGGGTAAACTATTGTTTGACTGCTGGACTCTGATATTACTTAGAGAGCTACATGAATTCCCTAAGAATTGTGTTAATCTCCAGAACAGTTTAAGATTGCCTTGCTTGCACTATTAGTTAGTATTTCTAAATCTGCAACGTTCCACAATCCCCCACAGGTAAAATGAAATCACCCTAGCATGCTATATTTACCATAATAGAATCCACATAAATGTCACTTATGTACCCTGCTGAATCTAAAAAAAAAAAGTTGAAAAAGATAAAAACTTAAAAACACCAAAAAAAAAGAAGCACCACTTAAGGACTTGGTATCCAATGTAGTAGGGCCAGATATAGCATTTATATTAACATGATGCTAGCTGCTGTAAAAACACTCCAGATGTATGGTGGTCCAAATATCATAAAAATTTATTTCTCATTTAATAAAGTCCAAAATAGATTTTAAAAAGAAAGAAAAATGGAAACTAATCTGTATTAGTCAGGGTTCTCCAAAGGGAGAGAACTACTAGGATATATGTATATGTGGAAAGGAGTTTATTAAGGAGAAGTGACTCACACAATCACAAGTTGAAGTCTCACAATAGGCCATCTGCAGCTGAAGAGCCAGGAAGCTAGGAGTGGCTCAATCCGAGTCCCAAAGCCTCAAAAGTAGAGAAGCCAACAGTGCAGCCTTTAGTCTGTGGCTGAAGGCCTGAAAGCCCCAGGCAAACCAAGAGTCCAAAGCTTGGGGAACCTGGTGTCTGATGTTGAAGAGCAGGAAGTATCCTGCATGGGAGAAAGATGAAAGCTGGAAGACTCAGAAAGCCAGCTTATCCCACCTTCTTCCACCTGTTTTGTTCTAGCCACACTGGCAGCCAATTGGATGGTGCCCACCCACATTGAAGGTGGGTGTTCCTCTACCAGTCTATTGACTCCAGTGTTAATCACCTCTGGCAACACCCTCACAGACACACCCAGAAACAATACTTTGCATCCTTCAGCCCAATCAAGTTGACACAATATTAACCATCACAGAACCTAAATGTTTTTCAAGTTCATGTTACTTCAGTAAACTTCGATAAATAAGAATATTGTTAGTTAATTAAAATAGTCATGGCTTCAGAGTTGTCAGAACTAAATAGAATGCAAACACACAATTTCTCTCTCCATTAGATGTTTAAAATCCTAAAATAATGGGTTCAACCTAAGAACAAATGCACAAGTGCCGTGTCCATTGATGTATGTATATAAAGCATGGCAATAAAACAAAACCCCAATTATTCAACTTTCTACATTCTTACTTTTGTGATACTTGCCTAACATGCAGATACTGTAAAAATAATTGACAGGGAAATACCTTGAGATGACGACCTTTGTCTAATATCCTATTTAAGATTTTTAAGTCATCTAAGCATAATTGTGAAGAACAAGTTAATTAAATAAATGTAAGTGGAATAAAAGTTTGTAAATGAACTTTTTAACAATAAAAAACAAAAAATAAGCAAAATGATTTTAGAAACTTTCGACAAAATAGAGACGTATATGGAAAAAAATTAAACACTACTTTGAAACATGCATTCCATGTTTCCTGAGGCTACCATAAAAAATTCCCACAAATTTAGTGACTTAAAACAACAGAAATTTATTCTTTCACAGTTCTGGAGGCTAGAGGTAGGAAATTAAGCAACGCCATGCTCCTTCCAAGACTCTAAGGGTGAATTCATGTCTTCCATCCTAACCTTTGCACTATCGTTGCCATACATTTTACATTTTCCTATGTTATAAACCCTGCACTCCATTATTTGTCCTTCATCTATTTTATTTCAAAAATATTTAAATATTAAGAAAAGAGTCAATTTCATTTTTCTAGGTAATTACCAGCATTTTCCATTCCTTTGTGTGGATCCAGATTTTCATCTAGTATCATTTTCCTTCTGCCCCCAAAAAATGATTTTGACATTTCTTTTTTTCTGGTAATGAATTATTTTACCTTTGATGTCCATTTTTCTTTTTAATTTTGTCTTAATTTTTGAAATGAGTCTAGAATTCTAAGTTGGCAATATTTATCTTTCGGCGCATTAAAAATATTGTTCTGCTGTTTGCTGGTTTGCAATGATTCCAACAGGATATCTGGTGCAATCCTAATTTTTGGTCCTTGGCACATGGGGTGTGTGTGTGTGTGTGTATGTGTGTGTGCGTGTGTGTGTGTATTATTTTCCTCTGTTGCTTGCAAGTTTTTCTCTTCATCATTGGTATTAAGCAATTTCATTACTATGTGACTTGCTATAGATCTTCATGTTTATTGTGACTGGGATTCGTTGAGCATCCTATATCTGCGGGTTTATAATATTTATTAAAATTGGAAATAAATGTTTTTATAAGTATTCTTACATTTTTTCTGCCTTCCCCCCTCTCTTCTCTGCTTTGGGAATGTTAATTACATGTATGTTGGGGTACTTCAAATTGTTGCTATTCACCAATCCACTGTTTTTGTTTGTTTGTTTTATTTTTTTTTTAATTCACTTTTCTTTCTGTGTTTCATTTGGGATAGTTTCTACTGCTGTGCCTTCAAGTTCACTAAACTTTTTCTATGTAGTCTAATATGTCCCAATATTCCATTAAGCAGGTCCAGTGTATTGTTTATTTCAAACATTGTAATTTTACCTCTAGAAATTGAATTTACACTTTTCATGTATCATATGTATCTATTTAACAGGTTCAACATATCTTCTAGATTCTTGAATGCATAGAATACAATTATATCTGTCATTATATCCTTCTGTACTTACTCTTTCATCTGTTTCATTTAATGGATCAGTTTCAAATAATCGATTTTTCTACTCATTATAGATTGTATTTCCCTGGTTTCTTGAATCCTAATAATTTTTGTATTGGATACTAGACATTGGAAATTTTACATTGTTAGGTGTTAATTTGTTAGTGTTGCTCTGCACTATGGTTATATTACATTAAAACAGTTTGATCTTTTTGGGTTTTGTTTTTATTTTATATTTTTTCATCAGAAATGCAACAGTGTTTAGTGTTTAGCATGCAGCTAATTCTCCCTACTCCTGAGGCAAAATTCTCTGGGTACTCATCCTATGCCCCATGGGTTTGATGAAGTTTTGATCTCTAGCTGCTTGAAACAGAAATACTCCCAGCCCTGTGAAATTCCCAGAGATCATTCCCTTTAATCACATCAAGTAGTCCATTTCTTGGCTTTAGCTAAGTTTCCTCACACATATAGACTGATCAGTATCATTTTATTATTTATTTATTTATTTATTTATTGATGGTATTTAGTTATTTCAGGCTACAGGCAATTTTGGTACCTGTTGCTACATCTTGGCCAGAATAAGACATGTCTGAATTATACTTTTATGGGCAACTGTGACCCAAATGTGATGTATTTATTTTATTTTGGTACAAAATTAAATTCAAATATAGTACCTTAAATTCAACTATAGTACAAACAACAATATATTTAAAGATCATGAAAACTGAAGTACATGAAGTACAAAGTGGCAAATTGGGTCATTTCCTTTACAACATGATTCTATACTGTCATTTGAACACATATAAAATAACACTGAGGAATTGAAGTGAAACATGTCACAAATATTACAGTTGCCATGTGTGCTTTCAAGTGTGTCTTCTAGAATTGACTTGCCATCTCAAGACTTCATTACGGGGAGAACTATAGTTATTTTACAGACTAAAAACTTTTCCATTTGAAATACTACAGAATTTTAAGGCCAACATACTGTGGGTTCATTTCTCTTAACCTGCAGGGTCAAATGCAATGCTTTACTCAAAATCCATTAAGCTTCTAGTTCAAATCTTAACCCGACCTTATAACCTTCTGCATGGAAGTTTTTCCCATCAGTTTAAGCTGACAGGATCACTTTGACTCCTGATGGAAAGGTTTGAGTATACCCGTGTGCATTCAGACTGGCATGAGTTACTCTACCAAATGCAGAAGGTCTACAATCCAGGTTGTATACTGTAGTAAAGCAAAATCAGGTGTTGTCACTACCAGCTCTCTAAACAAGATTTGTTGGCGTTTCAATTTTCTTATTAAACTTGTACACAAAGCTTTCAAGTTCAGTGCCATCATTCACATGAGATTACAGCTAGAGGTCTGCAGCTTTGTGAACCGGGGTGAAATTATTCTCTGATAGTTTGGATTTGCTTGTGTCAGAAATCATCTGACAGCCATCAAGGCAAAGTTCGAAGGCCAGCAGAGCCCAACCATAAAGCGTTGGTCTAGAAAAATCTCCAGCAGTAGTACTGCCAAGTAATACTGCCAAGACTTACTTATTCACATGTATAGGAAGCCTTCAATTTTCCGCATTTAGAACAAATATCATTTCAAAAGTCACTTGCAGTTGGCATTTCAGTCAATTGTTTTTCCAAAGTGATTTCTGTCCTATGAACATTATCTTTGTTTCATTTTTGGATAAAGGTAAGTTTATTCTGTCAAAGACAGGTTAGCTATTTGGCAGCTTTTAGCCAGATCATACTTGGTGAGAAGAAGCCCATATTATTGGACCGTGCATAGAACCCATTCCTGCCTCTGACTTTGGAGTCATTGCACAGGGTTGGCTGAGACTGGCACACACCAGACAGATGAGTCATATTTCTCACTTGTTGATGAATACCTCTTTTGCTGACAATCCTCTCTAGTGTGTGCTGATATGAGACACAAATATCCACAGACTTTCTGCTCACCTTCATAAGTCTATCTTTATGCCTCTTCCTGAAACCACTTTGGCTCTGATTTTCCATCTTGTTATTTGCAGGCTCGTTAGACCTGCCAATTGATTAAATACTGCTTAGAAGTCTGTATACACATTTATGTCAGGTTAATTCTCTTTTCATGCAAAGTTGATGAGCATATGTGCTGTTTCTTGCCAACTGACGGAATTTCACTTAGCTTTGTCCTTTGGAGACGATCAGCACTGTCTTCGAGGGACCCCCATGTGTGGAGTTGTAGTGCTGCAGCAGTCCAACATATCAGGCTGATTCATACCATAACCAGACCTGAGAATTTTCCTGTTTTGACAGCTGATTAAAGGGACGCATCCCCAAACGGTCATTGCTATAAGTTGAGTGAGAGGCAAAAAATGCAGCAAAGGTAGGTGATTTGAGGCAGTGAGCTATTGATTCACATACTTTTCTTATACCCTCTGGACCAGCAAGCTTGGACCTACTTTCAAGTCTATTATTTCCATCATAAAATGGATTTGTACTCTTCATAACTTGGTGGATAGGATAATATCCAGATAATGATGCACTGCTCTGTTTTCATGGTTACTTGACCTCAGACAGAGCTCAATAGCATACAAGTAGCTAATTTTCAAATGGTGGGTAGTTCTTTGGGACAGAAGGCCTATTCTCCCTCCAGATTCTAGGGATCCATACTGATATTTTGTATAACATTATGCTGGTGATTTCTTGTAGAATTCCTACATACCTATCTTTAGCTACCAAGGATATCTTTGATTTTGTTAGGATTTCCAAGTGGGAGGGAAGGTTACTCTGCAGGCTGGACCTGCCCCAGAGCCCTTTCTTCCTCAGAGTTTCGCTCAAAATAGGTAGTCTTCACAGTCATATAATGAATAGGTCAGAGAGCCACTTTCAATTATAGAATATACTTCTCTAAAATCCAAAAGGTCCAGAAAGCACTGTGCCTCTTTCTTAGTGGTAGAAGATTCAAGATCCAATAACTTTCATTTACTTGGCATGCTCCAGATCATTTTATCCCTAAAAAGACTTAAGTTGATGTGGCAGGCCCTAGATTGCTGTAGGGTTTATCTCTACAACACTCTGCCATTATCTTGTCAGCATACTCACAGTACTTGGAATTTCTTTTCTATCATGTTAAATTAGCCTAATGTCACCAATATAGTTGGTCAGCATGATTTTCTGCAAAACATAAATAGTTAAGTTTTCTAGACTATATAGTGACAAAGAGAAGGACAATTAACATAGCTTTTAGACATAGATAACAATGTGACTGTTGATCTTCCCATATAAATGTGAACTATTTCTGATCATTTTTACTGATTTATTAGATCAAATGTCACACACCAAGGGCAAAATGCTATGTTAATATAATCCAGAGAAGATGTTACATAGAGCACAGCAACTGCAGTTGGGGCTAACACTTTATTAAGTTTAGGGTAATCCATTATCCTTTTTCACATCCGTTTGACTTCTCTCGCGATGAAATAGGTGGAATGTTCATTGATACAATGAGGACAACCATTCCTGTTAATTCTTTGAGGGTTGTGCCAAACCCCGTAATTCCTCCTGGCATGTAGTTTTGCTTCTGATTTACTATCTTGAGTGGGAACAAGGAGGAGGGATATTTTACAGGCTTTCAGTTGAATATTTTTACTATCATAGTAGCTCTTACTCCACAAACTAGAGATGCAATGTGGGAGTTTTGCCTGTTGCTCAGTATAATCCCCCCAATTATGTACTTTGGGGTCAGAAAAATGATCACAGGATGGGTCCGCCATCCCACTGAAACCACTATGAAATAAACTTGGGGCCCAACTCCATTTATCATCTGGCCTTTATAGTTCTCTAACTGAGGGGACATGGTGATATGTCAGGTCCACAGGTAGTATCAGCTCAAACTGTGTAGGCCACAACCCTCAAAAGATCCGGGTGTCTACATCACAAGATATCTTTAGATCCTTTAGAGGAAGGTTTGGATAATCTTGTACGTGATTGCAGTGAGACTGTCAGAGCCCTTCTTCAGAGAAAGCCACACTCCTTTTAGAACAATCGGTTCTGAGTTTGTCACTTGGCTCAAATCTAGAAATTCGGCAAGAGATTATGATTTTTTTCATCTTGGTGGTAGAAAGCCTTTTGTTTTTAAAAAACATTGTTTTGGTTACAAAAGTTTTTTAATTTTAATTTTTTTTAAATCTGGTTATACAAGTCAAACAATATCTTAGTTAGAAGCCTATCTCTCTCACCACTGGAAATAATATAATATATTAGCCATCATACAGAGCTTTGCAAACTAAAACACAAAGACTGCCACCTCTTTCTTGCTATAATGGTAATTGCACCTACTTTGTGTCTGATGGGTATGAATCATCACTTTGCTTTTGCCTATTATGGGAACATATCAGGTCTATTGATAATAAGTCTAATTCCAGGATAGTTTCTCTTACCTTCAATCCTATACTATACACAACAACTACATTGAGCCTCTCAATGATGCTGATACCCCCTCACTAGTGCATCCATTTCTAATTGCCTAAGGGAAAGAAGTAACCTCTGGGCCACGTAGGGAACATAGTTAATTCCCAGGACCTAGGAAACATAGACAATTTCTGGTCTCACATAATAAGTTCATTAGGTACTGGGCCCAATTTTTTTAACTCAAATTTTTATCTCAAAAAAACAGGTTACTTTTTTGTTTGCTTTTAACAGATGGGCCCAACTTTTGCCCAATTTTCCCACATGCCCAATTTTTGGAGCGTTTAGCCACTTACCTTCATACTTTGCCAAGGCAGTCCCAGTATCTGCACCTTATTTTCACCAGTACTTCACTATTGTCAGAATTTCAAAGTGATTCCGGTATAACAGTGGATCTCAAACCTTAACATACATTTGAGTCACTTAGAAGCCTTCTTAAATAGCAGACTCTGGGCCCCATCCCTCAAATTTCTATTTCATAGGTCTAGGGAACCGAAAAGAATGTGTGTTTCTAGCAAGTTCCCAGGTGGTTCTAATGCTCCTGGTCCAGGGACTACACTTGGAGAAGCATTGTTGTAATCAGTGCTGCTTCTTCCATCTCTGTCTCATTCCAGGGCAATACATCTGGGAGTCTCAGGAAATGTGATGCTGAAGCATATTAGCAATTGTCACCACCCTACTTACCAAGTACGTTTTCCTTATTGAAATCTGACTCGTCAGTGACCCAATTCCAGAATCCCAATGTGAAGGGCTGCTTTCCAGACTCTGTGTAACAAGCTGTCCTGGTTTGGCTTCACTGTGAAAGCCAAACCAGAGATAAGGACCTAGGAATATATAGCGAATAGGAAAGGCAATCTCAGAAAATAAAAGTGAGATTATGGGAAAAGTAAGACAGGGAAGCGTTAACTGGCAGTAACTACCATGTTATCAAGTTGGTTACTACTGTAAATAACTCAGGGATTATCCCTCTGGTTACATCCCATTAAGGTATCATGCAGGGCATGTCTTAGAATTATCCACCAAAGGATGAGGAAGCTGTGCACCTATGTCCTTATGCTCATCTCATTATTCGAAGGGTTTGTAGGGGACATCAAATTCTGCATTCCATTATCGTACAAGCTCATGGCTGAATGACTTTTTGTGTAAAGAGTAGCCAGATATTGGACACTGGCAAATATGTGTGAGACTATTAAGTGGGCCAAGGAAGCGGTGCCTCACAAGTGCCCGCTATAGCATATTACTTAGATATATGGAAATGAAGACCAGATGAAACAGTTAAAAGAGTTGAAGTTACAGTAATTGGATTTGGAGAATAGTACTCATGGAGGTGGGCAATGAAATGCAAGTGGAGGCATTAATGGACTGGAGTATTTTACCTTATGCTTTAGAGAGCAATTTGACTTTTAGAATTATGCATATTCATTATTTTAAGTAAAAGGTAAAGTTCACGGGGTTGACAAATGCATTAACTATGGATTGAAAAATTAGTTTGGCATTCCTGAACTAAAAAGTTAAGCTATTTCAACATCTATTTCTTAATTCTTCTGATATACTTTGTTTTGTCCAACTTTTCTCCTATTGCTTTAGCTGAGACATAATAATCTCGAAAAGAGACAGGTTACTTTTTCATTTCTTTTTAACAGATGGCCCTGGATTGATTTGCCAAAGATCCACCCAGGAATCCTGACTCATTAAAGAAGGGTGGAGATTTTCTGAGCTAAGCGAGACCTTTCCTCAGAGGTCATTTTCTCTTCCACTTCTCCTGAGGCAACTCCTGCAGCCAGCCCCCAAGGACAGAATCAGATAATAGGAATTCAAAAACCTAACTTCACTGTGAGCCATGTTACAAGGTCCA
Source organism: Pongo abelii (assembly GCF_028885655.2). Lineage (NCBI taxonomy): Eukaryota > Metazoa > Chordata > Mammalia > Primates > Hominidae > Pongo > Pongo abelii. Next base: position 95,342,637 of record NC_071991.2, read on the forward strand.
AGACCTTCAGCAACAGCCAGTTTTACTGAGTTACTAATAGTCAAGGAGGTAAAAAATGTTTTTCTGTTTTGTCTTTTATTGATGATTAAATGAGAATTATTGATACCTCGTTATGAAGTTTCTTTTCTTTCTTTTCAGAAGTGCATATTTAGTCTTTGGATTTTTAGTAGTTGGCAAAAATTTAAGTGCTGAACACTGAAATAATTTACCATGTTATCATATTGCTCTGTAATACTATAATACATCCTTTTCTGTGTGTAGCTGAGACTATATATTTCCTGAAAATAGATACTTCAGCTCTTTCATCTCTGTGCTACATTTTCTAGCCACAAAACGCTGGGAATTATAAGTTTTAACATTTTTACACAAATAATAATGTTAATGGATGGCCATAAATGAATGTCAGAAACCCCAAATTCTTGTCCTCATTTTAATACAGAATTCCAAATCTGCATTTTCACAAAGTCCATTGTTGGTAAAAGGTGCCCTAACTGTATTTACTATTATGACTTTAATTGTGAGAGTTTCAAACAGCAGTGCAGTTGGGGATATGAAGGGAATAAACTTATCTGAGGCCAGGTAGAACTGCTTCACTCCTCACAAATCACACTGCAACATTTGTACTCTAGCTTACCCTAACTGATGATCACCACTTTCTAGCAGAATCACATCTATGTAGTTATATTCTTATACATGCTCTGTCCCATCAACCCCAACTTATTCCCTTCAATAAAAGGCACTACAGTAGTTGTTTTGCTAAACATCTGCTATATAAATATATATTTATTAAACTTTCAAATTGGCAAGAAATTTAAAAACCATTAAATCGAACCACTTACCTTTTTGAATTAAATAAACATAACCCACTCAGAAAAATAAAATAAATCTCTCAAGTAAACAGGGGCAGAATTGGCACTTGAAATGGATCCCCTGATTTTAGTGCCAATTTCATTATAGCCCATGGATATATTTTTTTCCTGGACTTAAGTGAAATGCATTTTCTCTGTTGATAAACTTGAAATCAAAGCAGAATAAATGATTTGTGAATTATACTATCCCATTTATAGTGTACACATAAAATGTCAATTCTGGCTGACAAAAAAAGAAGCCAACATACTGGTAACTTAATAACAGATGACTTCCAAAGAGCAATAAGCAATAATTGTATTCAAGAAATGCAAATGAAATGATAAGTAACTACTTTTCATTAGAATAAAGACAGCAATTTTCCTATTATATTTAAAACATCAAAAAATCAAAAAATAATAAATTTTTAAAAATGTGTTAAATGCATTATTAGGTAAAATCTGGTTTCAATAGCAATAGCAATAACAATATTTCTGCAACAATTAAGAGTTGGCAGTCCATACATTCAAGAATACTACCTCAGCTAGTGTTTAAAGGCCTCAGAGTAATTTTGTTAGAATATATGTGTTTTTATCAGGTAAGCAACCAGATTCAAAGGTGTGAGGTGGTTTAACCACAACAAATAATTGGTAAATGAGAAGTGGGAACCGAAAGAAAAGTTTGCTGACTTCAAAAGTTTTTGTTTGTATGTTTGCCTTTTCATTATTATTTTCACTAAACTACTTCTTAACAATTAAATTATATTGTGTTGCATAAGTATTTCATAGTTTGAAAAAAATCAAGAGAAAAAAATAATCAAAATTTTCAAATTACTAAAAATGTCTCAATTTTTCAATAATGTTGCACATTTTAAAATATTCAAGTAGTCATAACATCTGCAAAATATGATAGTTTTTTAATAACTTTTATTTTAAGTTCAGGTCTACCTGTGAAAGTTTGTTACATAGGTAAACTCAAGTCACGGGGATTTGTTGTACAGATCATTTCATTACCCAGATATTAAACCCAGTGCCTAATAGTTATTTTTTTCAGCTCCTCTCCCTCCTCCCACCTTCCACCCTCAAGTAGTACCCAGTGTCTGTTGTTTCCTTCTTTGTGTTCATAAGTTCTTATTATTTGGCTCCCACTTGTAAGTGAGAACATGTGGTATTTTTGTTTCCTGTTCCTGCATTAGTTTGCTAAGGATAATAGCCTCCACCTCCATCCATATTCCCACAAAAGACGTAATCTTGTTTTTTTGTGGCTGCATAATATTCCATGGTGCATATGTACCACATTTTCTTTATCCATTCTGTCACTGATGGGCATTAGGTTGGTTCTGTGTCTTTGCTATTGTGAATAAGGCTGCAGTGAACATTCACGTGTATGTGTCTTTATGACAGAATGATTTATATTCCTATGGGTATAAATCCAATAATGGGATCACTAGGTTGGATGGTAGTTCTGCTTTTAGCTCTTTGAGGAATCGCAATACTGCTTTCCATGATGGTTAAATTAATTTATGCTCCGACCAACAGTGTGTCAGTGTTCCCTTTTATTTGTATCCTTGCTAGTATCTGTTATTTTTTGATTTTTTAATAATAGCCATTCTGAATGATGTGAGATGGTATCTCATTGTGGTTTTAATTTGCATTTCTGTAATGATCAGTGAGGTTGAGCTTTTTTTCATATGCTTGTTGGCTGCATGTATGTCTTCTTTTGAAACATGTCTGTTTTAAAAAGTAATGTAATATAAAAAGGTATTTAGAAATGCTAAATAATCCTACCACATTTGTTCATTTATTTTCAGCTTGGATGATATCCTTTTTCTTTCCCAAAGTTCATGGTGTTATGTATATATACGTTTGACTATTTTAAAATGAAATTTATAACAGTAAATAGCTAGCTTGTAATATATGATTTTGCCACAGTACTGTGATTATTCAGTGAATGATGTAGAATATATGCTTTTTTTAACCTTTGGAAGATAATTACAGCTCTCATTGATAACCTACTCAAAAGCCTCTTAGTGACTTAAAATAATCGTAGACAGTAAGTAAAGTACACGGGAAGTGATCACTAGCAAGGTAAGAATTTGCTTTATATGTGCCATTAAGGTACCAGCAATTAGACATGTTCAGACAGGTATCTGTATATGAATAAGGAAAGAGTCTTGTTGCACAGAATAAAAATTAATACCCACCAACTTAAGAAAAAAAGAATATAGTGGATGGATGTCAAATAGCTCACAGAATTCACAAAAACACTTGGCAATCAATTTTAGCAAACAGATCAGCACCAAAGGAGGCTAGACGAAAGGGAGAACAGCCAAGCCCTGGTACAGGAATAGTCTAATTAACATACTATCAGTAGCAGCAGAGGTGACACTGATGCCACTGTGTACTCCCTAACATTGGTAAGCTCACAAGGCCACCATCATTGTTGAGCACTCAATGCAATGAAAGGTTTTGCAACTACTTCTACATCTCAGTATGAAATGCTTATGATCCAAAGTCTCCGGTGAGGATCTTATTGACCAAGTCTAGGGCACATGCTCGAACCTTAGTTTGTCACACATGGGAAGAAGTTGTGTCTGTCTCCTTTGGCTTACTTATTTGGATAAGGAATATTTCCTCTCCCCCAGACGCACACTGGGGGATAGTCTCTCCAAAACAGAATGAATTCTCAGATGCCTGATGTAAACAAAAAGACAAATGCTTTCAAAGAGTCTCCATATTAAGAATTATAGCTGAAACTTTATCAATCTCTATCAAAATAAAAACTGTTTTTCCTATTTCCTATTGGAAGATTCGTGAGCTCTTATCTTGGTGTATGCCATTGATGAGCTACCTTTATTTGTCCAAATGCTGAGTAAGAAAATATAAAGTCATGGTTTTTAATTAAAAATAAAACTAGTTTTACTAAGCCTGATATAGAACATAGGAGTATATTTTACACTTTTATTATATAGAAAAATGTTAAGAAGAATATTGTCAGTATTTTAGCCTATTAAACACTATATCTGTATATATTTAAGAAGCAGCAATGAAGTTAGTTATGTAATACATATATATTTAATCCTTCTATATATCATTTCTAACATATTCATAATGTATATGTAGTATTTTGAAATTTCAAAGTGAGTTTATACTCATTATTTTTATTCTGGAAGCAAACTGAGAGTCAAGACTAACTGGATTTCCTAGGCCGACTAAGAATCCCTAAGCCTAGCTGGGAAGGTGACCACATCCACTTTTAAACACAGGGCTTGCAACTTAGCTCACACCCAACCAATCAGGTAGTAAAGAGAGCTCACTAAAATGCTAATTAAGCAAAAAAAGGAGGTAAAGAAATAGCCAATCATCTATCACCTGAGAGCACAAGGGGAGGGACGATGATCAGGATATAAACCTAGGCATTCGAGCTGGCAATGGCAACCCCCTTTGGGCCCCTTCCCATTTTATGGGAGCTCTGTTTTCATGCTATTAAATCTTGCAACTGCACACTCTTCTGGTCCATGTTTGTTATGGCTGGAGCTGAGCTTTTGCTCACCATCCACCACTGCTGTTTGCTGCCCTAGCAGACCTGCTGCTGACTTCACCCCTCTGGATCTGGCAGGGGGTCCGCTGCACTTCTGATCCAGCAAGGTGGCACCCATTGCCACTCCCAATCAGGCTAGAGGCATGCCATTGTTCCTGCACTGGCTAAGTGCCCAGGGTTCATCGTAATTGAGCTGAATAGAACTATAACACTTATCACATGGCCCAAGATTCCATTCCTTGGAATCTGTGAGATCAAGAACCCCAGCTCAGAGAACAAGAGGCTTGCCGCCATCTTGGAAGTGGCTCGCCACCATCTTGGGAGTTCTAAGAACAAGAACCCCCTGGTAACAAAACTAGTGAGGAAACTGAGATTCAAGGACAGGGCACAGATTGTTAACATCAGAGCTTAGGCAAGGAAGCTTTTATTCAATTATTCAGCATGCTTTGCTAGATGTTGTAGAAGCAGAGACACATCAGATGCAATCCTATTGTATTAGGCTGTTCTTGCATAGCTATAAAGAAATACCTGAGACCAGGTAATTTAATTGGCCTCATCTCTAGCATTGGGGATTACAATTCAGCATGAGATTTGGGCAGGGACAAATATCCAAACTATATCATTCCACCCTGGCCCCTCCCAAATCTCATGTTCTTCTCACATTGTAAAATACAATCATGCCTTTCCAACAGTCACTCAAAGTCTTAACTCGTTCCAACATTAACAAAAAATTCCAAAGTCCAAAGCCTCATCTGAGACAAGGCAAATCCCTTCCACCTATCAGCCCATGAAATCCAAAACAAGTTATTTACTTCCAAGATAAAATGGAGGCATAGGCAAAGGGTAAACATTGCCATCCCAAAAAATATCTGCCAAAAGAAAGGGGCTATAGGACCCATGCAAGTTTAAAAACCCAGCAGGGCAGTCATTAAATCTTAAAGCTCCAAAATAATCTCCTTTGACTCTATGTCCCACATCCATGGCACATGGCTGCAAGGAGTGATATCCCAAGGCCCTGAGCAACTCCATCCCTGTGGCTTTGCAGGGTTTACCCCCCAGTGCTGCTCTCATGGGTTGGAATTGAATTCCTGTGGCTTTTCCAGGCACAGAGTGCAAGCTGACTGTGGGTCTACCATTCTGGGCCAGGAGGACAATGGCCCCCTTCTCTCAGTTCCACTAGGCAGTACCCCATTGGGAACTGACTCTGTGTGGGAGGCTCCAAACTCACATTTCCTCTTGGCAGTGCCCTAGTAGAAGTTCTCTGGGAGGGCTCTGCCCCTGCAAAAGGCTTCTGCCTGGGCACCCAGGCTTTCTCATACATCCTGTGAAATTTAGGTGGCAACTGTCAACTATTCTTCACTCTTGCATTCTGTGCACCTACAGGATTAACATAAGGTGGAAGCCAAGGTTTACAGCTTGCATTCTCTAAAGTGGTAGTTCAAACTGTACCTGAGCCCCTTTTTAGACCTGACTGGAGCTGGAGTGGCCAGGATGTGGGAAGCAGTATCCCAAGGGTGCGCAGGGCATCAGCGCCCTGGGCCTGGTCCACAAAACCATTCAGTCCTCTTAGATCTCAGGGCCTGTGATGGGAGGAGCTGCCATAAAGGTCTCTGAAATGCCTTTGGGGCCCTTCTCCCGTTATCTTGGATATTAGGACTTGGCTTGCTTTTAGTTATGCAAATATCTCTAGCAAGTGGTTGCTCCACAGCCTGCTTGAATTCCTCTACTGAAAAAGCTTTTTCTTCCTTTACTACATGCTAGGCTGCCATTTTTTTCAAACTTTTATGATTTGCTTCCATTTTAAATAGAAGTTCCAATATTAAGTAATGTCTTTGCTCCCACATCTGAGTATAGGTGTTTGGAAGCTGCCAGACCAACTCTTGAATGCTTTGCTGCTTAAAAATTTCTTCTTCAGATACACTTAATCATCACTCTGAAGTTCAAACTTCCACATATCCCTAGGGCAGGGGCACAGTGCGACTAAGTTCTTAGCTAAGACATAACATGCATGACCTTTGCTCCAGTTCCCAATAAGTTCTTCATTTCCATCTGAGACTTTGTCAGCCTGGACTTCATTGTCCATATCACTATCAGTATTTTGGTCCCAACCATCTAAACAGACCCTAAGAAGTTGCAGACTTTTCCTCATCTTCCTGTCTTCTGAGCCCTTCAAACTCTTCAAAATTCTGCCGGTTACCTAGTTCCAAAGCTGCTTCCACAACATCAGGTATTTTATAGCAATGCCCTTCTCTTGGTACCAATTTTCTGTATCAGTGTGTTCTTGCATTGCCATAAAGAAATACCTGAGATTGGGTAATTTATGAGAAAGGAGGTTTAATTGGCTCATAATTCTGCAGGCTCTACTGGAAGCACGGTGCTGGCATGTGCCTTTGGGGAGGAATCAGAAAGCTTCCAATCATAGCAGAAGGTGTAGGGCTAGCAGACCAACTCACATGGCAGGAGCAGGAGAAAGAGAGAGTAGGAGGAGACATACCACACTCTTTTAAATGAATAGATCTCAAGAAAACTCACTCACTATTGCAAAGACAGCACGAACCCATGAGGCATGTGTCCCCATGAACAAAATAACTCCCTACCAGGCCTCATCTCCAGCATTGGGAATTACAATTCAACATGAGATTTGGGCAGGGACAAATATCCAAACTATGTGACCTATCTATTTTACCCAAGCTGTCTATACCTTCATATCCTAAGGCTCCTAAGTAGAGGATTCTCTGAGTTTCTCACGGAATTCCAGGAGTTAAAAATGGGAAATCAGAAAAATCATCAACATGGCCCTATTTCAGCTATTCCTGGAACTTAGAAGCCTCATTCTTCTATAAGCCAGTGCCCCAGTTCCAGGGAGAATTAGGTTCTGTCCTTCCCATGAAGTGATTTCCTTTATCATTCCTCATTCTCTGCCCCTTCATCTGTTCTTATTGAGCCAGAAGTATGTGGATTTATTAAAGACTATGACTCTGTAGATGTTTTGGGTGCTATGGACATTTTTACAATCCCTATCAAAATGCCAATGACATTCTTCATGGAAATAGTAAAGACTACATGATTGCCTTTTAGACTAATATCCCTGATGAACATCGATGCGAAAATCCTCAATAAAATACTGGCAAACCGAATCCAGCAGCACATCAAAAAGCTTATCCATTATGATCAAGTCAGCTTCATCCCTGGGATGCAAGGCTGGTTCAACATACACAAATCGATAAACGTAATCCATCACATAAACAGAACCAATGACAAAACCACATGATTATCTCAATAGATGCAGAAAAGGCCTTTGACAAAATTCAACAGCCCTTTATGCTAAAAAATGCTCAATAAACTAGGTATTGATGGAACGTATCCCAAAATAATAAGAGCTATTTATGACAAACCCACAGCCAATGTCATACTGAATGGGCAAAAACTGAAAGCATTCCCTTTGAAAACAAGCACAAGACAAGGATGCCCTCGCTCACCACTCTTATTCAACATAGTGTTGGAAGTTCTGGCCAGGGCAATCAGGCAGGAGAAAGAAATAAAGGGTATTCAGTTAGGAAAAGAGGAGGTCAAATTGTCTGTTCACAGATGACATGATTGTATATTTAGAAAACCCCATCATCTCAGCCCAAAATCTCCTTAAGCTGATAAGCAACTTCAGCAAAGTCTCAGGATACAAAATCAATATGCAAAAATCACAAGCATTCCCATACACCAATAACAGATAAAAAGAGAGCCAAATCATGAGTGAACTCCCATTCACAGTTGCTTCAAAGAGAATAAAATACCTAGGAATCCATCTTACAGGAGATGTGGAGGACCTCTTCAAGGAGAACTACAAACCACTACTCAACGAAATAAAAGAAGACATAAACAAATGGAAGAATATTCCATGCTCATGGATAGGAAGAATCAATATCGTGAAAATGGCCATACTGCCCAAGGTAATTTATAGATTCAATGCCATCCCCATCAAGCTACCAATGACGTTCTTCACAGAATTGGAAAAAAACTACTTTAAAGTTTATATGGAACCAAAAAAGATCCCGCATTGCCAAGACAATCTTAAGCCAAAAGAACAAAGCTGGAGGCATCACATTACCTGACTTCAAACTATACTACAAGGCTACAGTAACCAAAACAGCATGGTAGTGGTACCAAAACAGCATGGTAGTGGTACCAAAACAGAGATATAGACCAATGGAACAGAACAGAGGCCTCAGAAATAATGCCACACATCTACGACCATCTGATCTTTGACAAACCTGACAAAAACAAGAACTGGGGAAAGGATTCCCTATTTAATAAATGGTGTTGGGAAAACTGGCTAACCATATGTAGAAAGCTGAAACTGCATTCCTTTCTTACACGTTATACAAAAATTATTTCAAGATAATCAAAGACTTAAATGTTAGACCTAAAACCATAAAAACCCTAGAAGAAAACCTAGGCAATACCATTCAGCACACAGTGATGGGCAAGGACTTCCTGACTAAAACACCAAAAGCAATGGCAACAAAAGCCAAAATTGACAAATGGGATTTAATTAAACTAAAGAGCTTCTGCACAGCAAAAGAAACTACCATCAGAGTGATCAGGCAACCTACAGAATGGGAGAAAAATTTTGCAATCTACCCATCTGACAAAGGGCTAATATCCAGAATCTACAAAGAACACAAACAAATTTACAAGAAAAAAACAAACAACCCCATCTAAAAATGGCCAAAGGATATTAACAGACACTTCTCAAAAGAAGACATCTATGCAGCCAACAGACACATGAAAAAGTGCTCATCATCACTGGTCATCAGAGAAATGCAAATCAAAACCACAATAAGATACCATCTCGCGCCAGTTAGAATGGCGATCATTAAAAAGTCAGGAAACAACAGATGCTGGAGAGGATGTGGAGAAATAGGAACACTTTTACACTGTTGGTGGGAGTGTAAATTGGGTCAACCATTGTGGAAGACAGTGTGGCGATTCCTCAAGGATCTAGAAGTAGAATTACCATTTGACCCAGCTATCCCATTACTGGGTATATACCCAAAGGATTATAAATCATGCTACTACAAAGACACATGCACACGTATGTTTATTGTGGCACTATTCACAATAGCAAAGACCTGGAACCAACCCAAATGTCCATCAATGATAGACTGGATTAAGAAAATGTGGCACATATACACCATGGAATACTATGCATCCACAAAAAAGGATGAGTTCATGTCCTTTGCAGGGACATGGATGAAGCTGGAAACCATCATTCTCAGCAAACTATCACAAGGACAGAAAACCAAACACCACATGTTCTCACTCATAGGTGGGAACTGAACAATGAGATCACTTGGACACAGGGCGGTGAACATCACACACCAGGGCCTGTTGGGGGGTGAGGGACTGGGGGAGGGATAGCATTAGGAGAAATACCTAATGTAAATGATGAGTTGATGGGTGCAGCAAACCAACATGGCACATGTATACATATGTATCAAACCTGCACGTTTTGCACATGTATCATAGAACTTAAAGTATAATTAAAAAAATTAAAAATAATTAAAAAATATGTGATTGCCATGGAGTTTCTTTTTTTTTAATTTTCATAATCTCTCTAATTTGACTGATCAAAGAACAGCTTTAGAAGTTAAATTTTCAGCCATATCATGAAGTTAGGTGGCCTTGAAAACCTCTTGTTGGTCATCACTAGTCTAGATGGGAACATAATTGCATTCCTGCTGTGAGATTGAGAAACTGGTTTGTTATAAACACTATGGGTTGACTGAACGCAATATTCTTAACCCAGTTTAATGCTTGTTTATCAAATTCTCCTACAGCTAGTAATGACCATGTAATATATTCACCAATCAGACATCAAGCAGAATATAGCTGGAGAGCTGTGTAAAAATAGTGATTTTTCTAAGGATAAAGAATGTATGGCATATACAAGGAAGAGAAACTTTAGATCTTCCTTTGAAGTTTGAAACAAACTAATCTCTCAAACATTATTATTTAGCTAAAATTGATACCATAATCCTTGCTGTAAGAAAACAAATAAACCTTAGGGATGAGGAATGACTAGTACAATTTAAGTAGAGGCAGAATCAGTGAGCCAACATCATAGCAAATCACATAAACACCTTGTACTGATACTGTTATTGTTGCTATTCAATTCAGTCAGGAATCTAGAACTACTGTAAGGATCAAAACCGGTAAGGAATTTGAAAGTTCTTTGAGAACCATAAACCTCCAAATAGAAGGCATCATGTTGCTGTTACATTTTGTTCTAATGACCCTTAACCTTTCACACTTCAGCACTTAAATCTGCTTTCACTTCCGAGATTTTTCTGAGTCCACATTGAAAACTGTGGATTTTCCACTTGCTCTGACAGTAAAGGGCATAATAGTAGCTCTGTCTACCAACCTGTATCTGGATCATATCTTGGCAAAACTGTTAAGTGGGCAGGGCTTGCTATGGAGAATGCCCACTCATCTGAGGTCCTGTGTTTTATTTCCTGGTAAGTCATTCGCTGGAAATTTTAAAAAGATCATCTTGTAAGAGCTTAAGCTGTGAACTTTTCAGAAGCAGCATTTAGGACACAACAAATGATGGTTGACTGATCAGCAGTCAGACAATAACTCTGAAGACTCAACACCTAAGCAACCACCCATGATGTGTCTATTCCCACAGTCAGTTCTGCCTGTTGGACAACATTGTGAGGCTTGCTTTTGATCCCAGTCATTGAAAATTCCTATTCAACAGAAGATTTCCCACTGTTTACATTTCCCTTAAGGAGGAAGCAGTCTGTGGACTCCTGACATTTAAATTTACCATTAAAATGAGGTTTTTCTTTTTCCCATCCTTGCTGCCAATTATTTCATAGTGGCAGATTTGGAACATTTGCCAGCCCCACAAGGCGTATAAAGGGGTTCTCCATGGAGACGAAATTCTTCATTGTTGCCATTCCAAAAATGTATGCTTTGAAAAGAACGTGCTGTGTTCTGTAAATATCTCTCCTACTGATACAAGTTTATATCTTTGCTACTGGAGTTTGAACACCTTTCTTTTTTTGTCAATGCAAACCCACATAAAGTGACCTCCCACAGTATAAGCGTCTACATATGACACGCCTGGTTACAGACACAGCTGAATTGACTTTTTTTTTTTTTGCCTTTAATTGCACATCAACAGCTGGTCTCCTAAAGGGATGGGCAAACCCAGCCATATTTTAAGCCAGATAAATTTTCAAAAAATTTGTCAAGCATTTTAGCAAGTATTTAAATTTCTATTTTTAAACCCTCGTGTATTTGAAGAAAAAATTTAATCCACATGTTTCTAAATAACTTGTCTTTAACTCAACAAAATATTTTATAAGAACAACCAGTATCCAAAATAGCACGTTTTGTTCTTTGCATTAGTGGGTTTATAAAAGAAATTTATGTTATCTTACAAAAATTGATTAGAGACTCAAATTGTCTTTAGTTCAGTAGAGTTCTAAATTGAAAATAACACATTGAAATGAATGAAATAAGCCTTTTATTCTGAGGGGAGGGAAGTGATACCATGATACATCTATATCGAATCTAAACTTCCTTTTTTTCACTTTTTGGTTTAATGAAAGTGACATTTCTGCTATGTTATTTACTTTCTGCAGTGCTATGGTAGTTACATAATTTCAGAGAAAACTATTCACATTATCATCTACAGAAATTGCACTGGAGTTGTATACTGCATAACCTAAGACATCCTGAAGTCTATACCTAGGACAACCAAACAACTCCAATTCGAATTTAGTGTAAAATAGTAATGAATTTTATTTCACACTAAATTTGCCTTTCTAATAAATAGTACTATAATTAAATACACTAACAAATAAACGAATAACAAATTATGACAGATATTACAAAAGATTTGGGGCTGTTTCAAATTAATGTTTTTTTAAAAAATTCAGTACCAAAGACAGTGTAGAATTTTTTACTCTTAGGCTCTTGGGAAGGATGTAAAGAAAACGAATAACAGAAGGATTACTGACCTCAAGAAAGAACTCTTTCCATTTCAGGCAAATAAGGAGTTTTACCTTATTGTTCTAAAGTGTGCTGAAAGAGAAGTCAAGAAATTCCACAGAAAATCCTTTTAGTCATAGATTGAACTTTAACCACTGAGCTGTTTTTCATTGTTCTCTAAGAGAGGGAGAAACAGAATGTTGAGTAAATTCTAATTGCATCAGGAGAGCCTTCTTTTTCTTGGTGTTTGCTTTCTTTGGCTGGTAATGCACAGCTTCTTGTGGAAAATAAATCCCTTGGTAGTGTTTGTCTTTCTTGTATGTGTGTGGGACTAGTATTTGGCTCAAAAGCAAGTTCAAACCAAATCAAGAGTTCCACCGTGTGTGATGAACCCAGGCAGCCTTTACCTTGAACATAAAGAATGTGGTCCGTCCGTTCAACTGGCCTTTTCAGGATTTCACTAGCAGTGCATGCAGAAATCCATCACAAAGGAATGCAGCACTTCATTTGACATGGATTCTTGCCCAGAAACTTAGTAAAACCTCAGTCCAGCCATTTATTCAGGAGCGTGATTGATAAGATGCAGGTATTAGTAAATATGAAAGGAAGCTAGGGAAGTTAAGCCTACCCGGAACTGCTTAACTGACTTTCCCTCAGTGTATGCCTTCCATGTAAATCACATTACATTGCTTCAAGTATTAAAAGTAAAATTAGCAACCACTAGAACTAATCTTGAACACAAATAATGGTATGTAGACTAACAATGAAAATAGGAGACATGTGAAAGTAAACGAGACTCCAGTGTTTCTCTGGTTTTAAAAATATATATTTCCAGATTCACAAAACATATCCTCATATGGAGACAAAAGCTCCAACGTGGCAGTGAAACAATGAAAATATTTTAAGTACATGATAAGTTGGAAATATAAAGAAGGGAACATTTTGAATACCACGAATCCACATATGGGATTTCACGTGTGATTACACATAGGTATGAAAATGGGAAAAGAGACAGAGCCAAACTATTTTAAGATGACCTAGCCATGATGTGCAAAAAATAAGTTTAATAATATAATAATAAAAGTTGTATGTAATACTTTCCTTTCATTCAGTAAATATTATTTTATATAGGAAGTTCATTTTATAATACATGTCAAGCCATAGGGGTGAGATAGGAAGGAGGCATATGTATGGCCTTCATTATTAAGCCATATGAGGGATAAGTTTAGAAAACAAAAAAACCTAGGCAAGATATAAATTGGCTATAAGTAGGTCGTAGATATTTATGTTTCTTGTTAAAATATATATGATAGAAAGAATTCATAGGTTTCATCCTCTGGCTTAAGATTGTGATTACCTATTCATGTGGGAAAAGTTCTTAATGTATAGGAAAAAAGGTTCTGATACATAGAATATCCTTTGTTCCATTTTTGAATTGATAGTGCAATTGGTTAGGAAATAAGACACAGGAAGACTAGAGAACCTAGGTATTTTACAAAGTTTTAAAGAGAGAGCTCTTGGTCTTCTCGGGAGGGTCTCAAGGATCTGCTTTTCATTGTTGTGTTGTTTGTTCATGTAATGTGTGCTGCTTGCCTTGGTTTGAGCATGGTTCTATAGCAAAGCAGAATTCCAGTGGTATTGGGTGAAAGAAGAACCCCTAAGTTCTGGCTGGTTTTCCCAGAACCAGTTTCTTAAACAGCCTCTAAAATCTTCATCTTTTTCCAAATAAACATTATTAGTAATCTCTTTAAGAGTAACCCCCATCACCTCGTATTACTCTCACATACTGAGCTTTTAATATACATCAAGAAGATTAAGCACACACCACAGGTATTAAAATGTGTTTCCTCTGCAATCTCATTTTATATCAAATATCAATATGGTTATCTCATGTTGTAGAATATTACTGAACTAGATTCTATGTTGGCTGAGCTCTAATTTAAGTTTAGATACAGCTCAAGCTCTACATAGAAGAACATTTAGATGTATCACTTTAGCTTGTTTCTGTAGCATTTAGAGTTTCTGGCATCATGGAAATGATTTTGGAGACATTCTGAGTGCCTCTGTTGATTTTACCAGACTTGTGACCTTAAGCAAATGGCTTAATCTCTCTTCCTCACTTTTCATTTTGCAATAAGAATATGAATATTAACCATTTATATAATTATAACCAATGTTATGAGGCTAAAGTATGAGAAGACTGACAGGCACAAACAAGCATTTAAGTAAGAAGTTGTTTGCTATGGTCGATTTAGTGTATTACAGTTTGAGCAAGAAAAGTGTTCAGATTTGTGCACATTAATTATAATATTAAAGCTGACATCGTTGAGAATATACAACATGGCACATGTATACGTATGTAACTAACCTGCACGTTGTGCACATGTACCCTGAAACTTAAAGTGTAATTTAGAAAATAAAAATAAAACAATAAAAATTATAAAGTTGTTCATCAGAATGATGTAAATATACTGTAGAAGACCCTGAAATTGTATATCTTTTCAAGTTTTGAATAAACAACCTAACTGAAGGAAAAAATAGTAAATCAAACCTAGGTTCTCTAATTTGTAAATTTCTGTCTATGGCACTGGGAATTATCTCTGTTTAAGATATAGGGATTATCTCTGTTGTGGGTGACCCAGACCTCACTACCAGTGCCCTGCCCTACAGACTAAGCTTAAGTATAATAGGGCAGGTGCATAAGGACCAAGGAAACTCTGATGTGGAGAAAACTGGTAATTGGAGCAAGGTGCAAGTAGGGCAGGCAGTACTACTGCCCAGCCTTCTGTAGCCACAACTATCTGATAACTCGTGACTTATAAAAATGATGCATTTTATGGTACTTTAGGAAACCCCTGAAGTTCATCTATTTGTAGTAGCAAAACATCTTAAACTACAAGCTGTTTTGGCTGCTAGATAAGTATATTAAAAATACTCCGGTGGAAAACATAATGTGTTAAATAGATTTGAATTTGAATCTTATTTCTAATCTTTATTCTCTGTTACCTTGGAAAAGTGGCTTAAACTCCGTTTTCTTCTCTGGGAAAAGGGATCCTAATATTAACTCATTGAGTTTTTGTGAAGGTTGAATGGGGTAATTTTTTATATAAGCATTTAAAAAGGGATTTGGTACATAGTATATATTCATTGTATGTTTGTCATTGCTATTGTTAACTATGAAAACTGCTAATTTGCTTATGCCCTTTATATGTGCTTTCTTGTAACATGTAGTAGTGATTTCTGAATTCATTCCTTTTGTTAATTGAAAATATTCTCTGGATTTGGCCTTTAAACATGATAAGTAAGAGCTGAGAGATAGCCTTCAGCTTTGGAGTCCAGTACAGCCTTAGGCCTGATTTCTCATTATTACTGCCTCAACAGTACAGAAATAGTTCCTCTGTCACCACTCAACCTTTGTAGCGGCAAAGACATAAGTTAGGCTTGGAGACTTAAATAGCTGAGAATTGGAGTTCTTTATTGACAGTTCCTCCTTTTCTATGAACAAGCAGTGTCTTTTTATCCCTGAAGGAACACAACAGATTATAGTGATCTGATGATGCTCATAAGCATATCAACAAGCTGTGTGAATCTGTAGCTCACTGAGAGTCACTTCTGAAGAATTTTTTCCTCTTTCCATCTGTTTATTTACATTTCTTTCTCTATAATTTGTCTCCATCCATTTCATCACATTCCCTGCATCTTGACCTCTATTAACTATCCACAATATAGAATTGCAATGGATTTTAAAACTATTTATCAAATAGTTTTTTGACCTTTTTTTAATTCTAACAATTAGTTGAGTTTAATACATTTTAGGTGACTTATGTGAGAGTAGTTTTCCTTCCCTGTGGGTCAGAGCTTTGAGAGAAAATCATTCCCCAAATCTAGAACATAGCGTTTAAAATAAATTCCCATTGATAACGATGAGTATTTCTTTGTCTTTATTTTTCTGTGAAAATGTGTATTTATTTTAAGTAGAAGGCTTCCCATATTTTCACAGTGTGATTCAGATTGAAAAAATTTGTACTATTTTATCATTTTCTACCACACCTTCATGTTTCAAGATCATTTCAAAGCAAAATATTCTAGCTAAAATAAAGAACCAGAGGTCTTCCAAGCAAAGGGGACTGCAGAGAATCATCTGTGCTACAGCCTACCCTTCAAGTAGGTAAACTTTATTATCTCCATATTAAAAATGAGATGCTTGAAAAGCAAAGTTTAGTCTATTGACTTCTGAGCAATATTCAGAAATAAAGCAACTTATTCTGTTACTCCATTATCTTGTGATATCTTCATATATCTGCCTTCAGTCTGAAATATTCACTTTTAGTCTAATGGTTTGGTAAATAAAATATTAGCTCCAATAGAACCTTATTGAGTGATGGCCTTCCAAAGGATATGTCCGTCCAGAACGTGTGAATGTGAACTTATTTGGCAAAAAGGTTCTTGGCTGACTCAATTAGGTTAAGAATCTTGAGATGAGATCATCTAGAGTTATCCAGGAGGACCCTAAATCCGATGGCAATTGTCCTTATAAGATACAGGGGAGAAGAAGATACAGATACAGAACACAAGTCCACATCAGATATGCAGAAAAAGCCTTGTGAAGACAGAGGAGAAGGCGAAGTGAAAATGGAGGCAGAGATTAAAGTTAAGTATCCACAAGACAAAGAACACCTGGACCTACAGGAAACTGGGCTCTTCACCAGGAAGAATTCTATGCTAGAGACTTCAGAAGGATTGTAGCCCTGCTGCCATCTTGATTTTGATCTTCTGGTTACTAGATCTGTGAAATAATAAATCTGTATTGTTTAAAACCTCCAAGTTTTTGGTGATTTGTTACGGCAGCCTTCATTGTTTAAATACACATTATTTATCTTCTCCAAGTGTCTGCCTGAGCAGCTAGATGAACATTTTTGAAAAAAATTATACAATAGAGCTAACTTTTTCTAATGTAAATAAATAGATATTAAGTCACAAAGTTTAAATACATACTGAATTCTTACTCTTTCTAATGTAAATAAATAGATATTAAGTCACAAAGTTTAAATACATACTGAATTCTATGCAGAAAAACAACTGTTTCTCTGATAGTCTCACTTTTTGCACCCCAAGAATGCTTCTTCAATTATCAAATCCCCTCATTCCTTCTTCTAGCTTCATTTTATCTGATGACCTATATTTAGTCTTTATTGAAAAATAGAAGACATTAAACTTAAACTCTTTCATTTTACCAGTGGTAAACCTGTAGATCCATCTGCATCAATGACATACAATATTTTTCTCAATTGCAACAGTGGATAAAATGCCACGTAACTATCACCTCCTATCAAAGAACCATCAAGCCACATGTTCTTAAACCCCATTATTCTTGTCTTCCTGTTGACTGTACCTTAATGTATTTCTTCTTTCCAGTATTATCAGACTTACCTTCTCTTCTGAATTATTCCAATGAGCACAAAGAAATGCTCTAATATAGACTATTTTATAAAAGTCTTCTACTGATCTTGCATCTGCCTTCAGCTCCAATTCTCTGATAGTTTTCATAGAAAAACTCTTCAAAAAGTTGTCTGTAAAAGACGTTTACATTGTTTACTTCCCAATCACCTTTAATGACTTTTAATCTGGTTTTTACATCTACCAGTCAGTCCTTCAAAACACATGTCCTTGTCATAATAACCTCTGTTTTACCAAATCCAATGGATAGTTTGCTCTTCTTATAATTAGTGTTCTCAGTAATCACTGAGATGGTTTTTTGCCTTGTTTCTTGAAATTAAGTTTTCTGTTAATTTCCTTGACACCATGCCCTGTCAGTCTTCCCTATAGCTTTGTGGTTCCTCATCTTCTACTCATACTCCTAATTTGGTGTTCTTCATGATTCAGTCCTGGGACAACTTTTCACACAAAAACAAATAATACAAAATGTACTCTTTAAGTGATGTCACTCATACTCATGTCTTGCCATGATTTAGTATCTAGCTCACAGATTGTTATCTCCAATTTAAATCTATTGGCTGAATTGTATTCTATCTATTTACCTGCCTGCTGGGCAACTTCACTTGCAGGTCTCACAGCCCCAATCTCCCAAGCTTCCACCCACTTAAACATTTTTCACACCTCAATAAATGGCATCACTGTTCAAAATGAAGACCTATTAAAACTAAACACCTTACCACAAAAAACTATGTCAGGTAATGTATATGTTAAATAGCTTGATTTAGCCATCCCATTATATATGTGTGTGTGTGCAAACATCATGTTTGACACCACAAATATATACAATTTCTCACTTGTCAATTTTAAAAACAACTATACACTTAAAAATCATCCTAAATTCTGTACTTGCCCTCACCCTCCACGTCCCATTTAGTCTAGATCTTGCTTATGCTACTTATAAAATATATTTCAAACGTGTCTAATTAATTATTCTTTATTATCAGCTCCCAAACACAGGCCAACATCCTCTCTCACCAGAATGAGAGCAAAAGCCTCTGATGGGGCTTTTCACTTCTAATCTTACCCCTGTTAAGTCACTGCCATGTCAATTTTCTGACAAAGTATTTTCAATTACTTCCTCTTCTATTTCAAACAACATTAAAGAGCTTCCCCATGGCTATAGATTCTTCATCATGTGAATTGCTCATCTCTTTAGCTTTACTGCATATCCTTCTCTCTTAATTTATTGCATGCACCCTATCCTTATTGGTCTTTTTTCGGGTTTTGGACACACCAAGATTTTCCCTTCTCAGGGCATTCATAATATTCTTCTCTAGCTCTTCTCACAGGAGCTTCCTTTCATCTCAGGTTATCAGCTTGAATGTTATCTAAGCAGTGATGCTTTACACGATCACTCTCTGCTAGAAATTATATCTTATTATTGTCTATTCCAGTCTCTAGTTTGTTGCTTTTATTGACCTTAATAATTTTTAATTTCTTTATCTGAATATTTTGCTTTACTCTCTTCTGCATATTTTTGTTTTACTCTCTTCTCTTTCACTAGAATGAAAACTTCATGATAGTATGAAAACATATCTCTTTTGTAATTCATTTAATGCCTCTGTACACAATGCCTGATACCTAATAAGTCTGCTTTCTAAAGTCAGTTCATTTTATACACTTTATTATCTTCAGAAAATTCAAATTTGAGAATTATCTAACAAATGATGATCAGATAATAAAAGATAAGTGAACTTCTAAAGTAACTCCCCAAGACTTTGTTATTTATTAGTATATTCATTTAAAAATATGTGTTGATTTCCAACCATGTGTCAGGATCTATGGATGAGTTCACAGGCTAGTGGACTTACTTCAGTCTAATGTTTTCATCAAATATCACACACTCAATTAAGAAAGGAAATTAGACACAAAGCAGGCATTACAAGGGAGCTACCTCAAGCCTGGTAACAAGTCAACACACTACTATTGACCAGTGAGCAAGTGAAAGCAAGAGATGAGATTCCAGTCTCCTCATCCATGTGAACACATTTCTTAGCACCACTTATGAGTGAGAACATGCAATATTTGTCTTTCTGTGCCTGACTTGTTTCACTCAAGACAATGACCTTCAGTTCCATCCTTTTTGCTACAAAATGCATGCTTTTATTCTTTTTTATGGCTGAACACTATTCTATTGTGTATATATACCACATTTTCTTTATCCATTCATGCATTGATTGACACTAAGGTTGATGCTTTACATTTGCTTTTGTGAATAGTGCTATGATGAACATACATGCGCAGGTACCTTTTTGATATATTGATGTCTTTTCTTTTGGGTAGATACCTAGTAATGGGATTGCTGCATCGAGTGGTAGTTCTATTTTCAGTTTTTTGAGAAATCTCTATACTGTTTTCCATACAGGCTGTAATAATTTGCATTCCCACCAAAAGCATATCTACTTTCTCCACATCCTCACCAACATCTGTTATTCTTTGTCTCTTTATTAATAGCCATTCTAACTGGGGTGAGATTATATCTCACTGTGGTTTGGATCTGCATTTCTCTGATGATTAGAGATACTGTGTACTAAAATATATTTTAAATGCTTCTTTTGGTAACTTTAGTAATAAAAGTAAGAAAGTTGGGGAGGACTCAAACTAGTGATAATATATCAAGTTTAATAAAAACTCAGTCTTTGAAATAAATATTGTCAATTATGACTAATAATTGTTAGTTAGAATTATGTGCAGTCAGCCTGACTTCTAACCATGGTAATCAACTTCTGTTTTCTTGGGATTCAGACATCCTGAATTTTTACCTTAATTTTTTGTTCATATTTGTATAACTTTTCTTTATAAGAGTAAAACAAACTATGAGCGAGTAAAACCAAATCTTCTGGTATTGTTCATTTTGACCCTACAGAATGACATAGAAAGCAAGTATATCAAAACTATATTCAAATAACCCCTTTTCAGAGGGAATATCCAGGACCAGAAGAGATTTAGCAAAACTTCTATGTCACTGAATACTGTTCAGTGTGAGCCAATGACCCTAAACCACTGCTGGATTCTCAAGTGCCTTAGAGGTCATAAAAAGACAGGTTAAACCATATGAAATCTTAAGCTGAAGTTGAGAATATGTCAATTCACTGAAAAATTGATGATTTTGCATTGTCAATGGCTACTCAACTGAACTAAAGACCTCATTTCCCTGTTATTCTTGATAAGAGAGAATTTACAGCTTATTGTGAAATGGGGAAAGGCTATTTGCTGGCATTTGCTTGGATAAGGATTGCCTAGAATTCTATGCAGATTAAATGTCCCAGGGAAGAGGCAGGGTGCCATTTCTATACCAAGAAGTGAGTGTAATTTGCACATCGAACACTGTAATCAAGAACAAAAGACTCTTGACACTATAAATCATCCAGCTCAGATTAAGAAACACTGAAAAGCTATAAATCAAGCTCATTGCTCATGGACAGAATCACGGATTTTGAAAAAGCACTAGCAACATTCATGTAGTCTATGAAAATATGCAAAATACCTAAAAAGCTGCATTCAGTCTATCCAAAATAAAATAAAAATTATCAGATGGTAGTTAACTTTTCATTTAATTTGATGCGGTACTAATAGGAGAGAAGCAAACTTTATTAATTTGTGAATCTAGTAAGGTATTTAGAATAAAATTCTAAATAATTCTAGACTTTGTTATTTTGTATGAATATTACAGCTATTATAAATGATACTCTTTTAATACCACTTCAAGATATTACTAAGTTAGCACGCTATTTTTCTATTTACTCATAGCTTTTATTAAAATCTTCAATCCAAAGACCAGTGATCCTTACCATGAAATAAAATTTTGGCCCTCCAGGTTTAATTGCCTCTGGGAGAGACCATATTTGGAGTCCAGATCCTGTAGTACCTGTATTCTGTTCTTTCTTCTGCCCATTACTTTAAATGCTACTTTAAATGTCTGCAATCCAGTGGCTAGTGTAATAGACCAAGGCGCTTGCTTAGGTAAAGCTATGTTCTTGTGAGTCCAAGCTCTTGAGACTTGAACATTGGTTCAATGAGCCTTCAGGGAGAAGGAAACAACCCCATCCAGATGGTGCTTAAGAAAAAAACGAAATCTGAACCTCTTTCACATAAATCAGCCAATTAATATGCTAAGTCACAAAAGGTAAATTATGAAACTGCTTTTTCCCAATTCCAAAGCAATCATTTTCTGATGTTTCCTTTCTTTTGAAGCTACTGTTGTTTTTCTCCACTGGTTTTAATTTTTAAATGTAGAAACAAATGATTAAATATTTAAATAAATATATTATTATTTATCCTAGATGTTGGTGCCATGATCTGGTGGCAAGAACACAGGTTAGGAGTCTGGTTTTTATATGGCTTATACTGTTTAAAATGGATCAATTTACGTAACCTCTCTAATATGGATTTCCCTATCTATATGACAGGGAGAATAATACCTTCCTCCAGAGTTGTTTTAAGGATTAAATGTAGTAATGGATTGATGGTAAAAGGATTCGCAATTTGAACTTAGATGATGCCTAAAATACAGACATGTCCAGAAAAGTCTTTAGAAGATTGGTGAAGAGGATCTATCAGCAGTTTATTTACTTAAAAGGGCAAGTGGCTTTCTGAAAATAAAATCATTCTAAAGGTGGAGAAAGAGACATGAAAGATGCAAACAAACAAAAAAGTCTTGGTTTATTTAGAATAAAAGACAATTCTGAGTCCAATATAGAAATGGTCACTCAAATTGATTTTCTGCCCTAAGCCATGATAACCTTATGAGCAAGACCTAGGAAGAGAATTGACAAAGAAATCAATTATTGCCAAAATAATTATCTTAAATAGTTGTTTCTCTCAAAATAGTTATAAAAGTTTGGGTTGGGCACAGTGGCTCACGCCTGTAATCCCAATACTTTGGGAGGCTGAGGTGGGTGGACACCGGAGGTTGGGAGTTCGAGACCAGCCTGACCAAAGTGGAGAAACCCCATCTCTATTAAAAATACAAAATTAGCCAAGTGCGGTGGCACATGCCTGTAATCCCAGATACTCAGGAGGTTGAGGCAGGAGAATCACTTGAACCCGGGAGGTGGAGTTTGGCTCCGGAGCTCGGTTCACTTGCAGTGAGCCAAGATCACGCCATTGCACTCCAGCCTGGGCAACAAGAGTGAAACTCTGTCTCAGAAAAATTAAAAAAAAAAAAAACCCAAACCTGAAGACACACTGTTCCATTATTGTTTTGAAGATGCTGAACTGCAAAAACAGTGTATTTGTCAGGGTTTTCTAGAGGGACAGAACTAATAGTATACATGAAAGGGAGTTTATTAAGGAGAATTGACTCATACGCTCACAAGGTAAAGTCCCATAACAGGCCATCTGCAAGTTGAGGAGCAAGGAAGCCAGTGGTGGATCAGTCCGAGTCCCCAAACCTCAAAAGTCTGTGGCCCAAGGCCTGAGAATCCCTAGAAAAACACTGGTGTAAGTCTAAGAATCCAAAAACTGAAGAACTTGGAATCTGATGTTAGAGGGCAGGAAACATCCAGCGTGGGAGAAAGATGAAGGCCAGAAGACTCAGCAAGTCAGGTGCCTTCCAACTTCTGCCTGCTTTATTCTAGCCATCCTGGCAGCTGATTACATGGTGCCCACCCAGATTGAGGGTGAGTCTGTCAGCCTCTCCCAGTCCACTGACTCAAATGTTAATCTCCTTTGACAACACTCTCACAGACACACCCAGGAAAAATACTTTGCATCCTTCAATCCAATCAAGTTGACACTCAATATTAACCCTCACAAGCAGTAATTTTTAAAAATTGCTTTGTGTAACAAAATGTAACACAAATGTGGGAGATTTGGACACTTTCTGCTTATTCCTAGAACTTAGCATGACCATGTACATTTAGAGCACATGAGAACACATCTCAGTTCTGTCATCAAGGATTTCAGGGGACCACAAATACCTTTTCCTGTGACAACCAGAGATACCTGGCATCTGACAGGAGTGGTTGTAAATACGGAACTCAAAAGGCTCATTTTAATGTCCTCAGGAGCTATGAACAATTTCTGAATCTGAATTAGGAAGCTTATGTTGAGCACCAGCGGCAGGTGTGGTATCTATATAGAGGTAATACATCAGTGAATAAGGGTAAGGTGAGACACAAGGAAATGGCCACTGGACAGTAGGTCAGGGGTCAGTGTCATGAGCGGTGCAACATAAGAGATAACCAGATCCATGCATATTTGTGTATTTCCACAATGTCAGGCTTTTATTGTTGCTATTTCAGTCACAAAAGTCATGAGCTACATGGAGTTCCCAAGGAGACAATTCTTAGTGCTTCCCATTCACTCAGTAGTCAGAGCCACAGACACACAGGCTCTAGCCATGCTAGAAGTCAGTCAATATTGCAGAACATACATAATAGTATATTTAATATATAAATGTTATAGATTAAACATTCCACAAAAAACAAAGTAACATTTAACTTGAAGGGGAAAAAGCCATAGGAGAAAGAGTTAATTAACCAGTCTAGGGGGAGCTAAAAAGACAAACGAAGTTCTGGTCTGGAGACAGTCTTGGTCTTGCAAGGAAGTCTGGTCTGGGCCTTGGTCTTACAAGGAAGAGTCTTTAATGCAGCAGAGCTTTCAGGGGGCAGATCCGAATTCTTATCACGAGTGACTGGGAGACGGTATCAGTTAAGATGGCCATTTGGCGCTGATGAAGACCTGCTCATTTGCAGTCACAGAATCCTCTGGTGAGAACTGATAGTGGAAGAGTGTGCTTGTTTGTGCCCTTAGCTGGTTGGATGCAATCTTTATTTTTTTATTTGTTTATGAAGCAAAACATCTTATCCTTGTTGGCAAAGTGTCCTATGAAATATAAAATGGAGTTCCTTTTCTAAGATGGAATTAGTTATGTCAAAGGCATTCTATAGAGTCAGCAAACTTTTTCTGTAAAAAGCCAGACACTAAATATTTTACGGTTTGTGAGCCAGATGGTTTCTGTTGCAATGACTCACCTCTTTTGCAACTACTCAACTACTCATGTCTTGAAGAAGCATCCATAGGGAATTGGCACATGAACAGGTGACAGGCAGGACTGGGGCCACAGGCTATTATTTCCCATGCTCTAGGACGACTAAAAGGACTTACTCCTGAATGCAATAGACTAACCCTTAAAGATGCTTAGAAACAAATGAAGAAATACAAATGAAGGAAGAGTGAGAGTTAGGTTGTTTTTTTTTCCACATTCTGGCCAATAAGTTATAAAAGGAAATCTGCAGGAGACCACCTAGGAAGGCTTTCTTCTTTTTTTTTTTGAGACAGAGACAGAGTCCTGCTCTGTCACCCAGGCTGGAGTGCAGTGGCGGGATCTCAGCTCACTGCAACCTCCGACTCCTGGGTTTACGCCATGCTGCTGTCTCAGCCTCCCCAGCAGCTGGGACTACAGATGCCCGCCGCCACTCCCAGCTAATTTTTTCATATTTTTAGTAGAGACGGGGTTTCACCGTGTTAGCCAGGATGGTCTGGATCTCCTGACCTCGTGATCCGCCTGCCTCGGCCTCCCAAAGTGCTGGGATTACAGGCGTGAGTCACCGCGCCCGGCCGGCTCTCCTCATTCTTAAGCGAAAAAAAATAGTTTCCTTCCAACTTTTTTTTTTTTTTTTACCATTGTTAGCATGTTAACTTTTTCTCTCTGTCAGATCTTCTCCTAGTCGTAAAAACTATTTCCACGCATCTCCAAAGTCAGCAAAGCTGAAATGTGTTTGTGACTTTTCTTAAGAGTGAGAAAAGGGGCTGGGCGCAGTGGCTCACACCTGTAATCCCAGCACTTTGGGAGGCTGGGGCGGGTGGATCACGAGGTCAGGAGTTGGAGACCATCCTGGCTAACACGGTGAAACCCCGTTTCCACTAAAAATACAAAAAAAAAAAAAAAAAAAAAAAAAAAAAATAGCCAGACGTGGTGGCGGGCGCCTGTAGTCCCAGCTACTCGGGAGGCTGAGGCAGGAGAATGGCGAATGGCATGAACCCAGGAGGTGGAGCTTACAGTGAGCAGAGATCGCGCCATTGCACTCCAGCCTTGGTGACAGAGCGAGACTCCGTCTCAAAAAAATAAATAAATAAATAAATAAAGAGTGAGAAAAGCATTCCCAGAGGGTTTCCAGTACTTGCATACCTGGGATGTTATGTTGATTATAATAAAAATCACAACTGCAGCATAAGGGGAGGTTGGTAAAGGACATATACAGTTGTAAGGCTCTCCTTTACTTGAAGTAAAGTATTAACACTAAATATAGTGCAAAATTAGGTATGTCTATAATAATCCACTAGAGCAATGCATAAAAATCGTAGGAGATACATAGTGAAAAATGCAATAGATTAATTAAAATCAAATACTAAAAAATATGTAAATAATCAAAAGAAACCAGGAATAGAAAAAAAGACAAATTGTACAAAAAACCCCAAAATAGTTATATATGTCCAAACTCACCAAATTCTATAAAATAATTTTGTGCAGCTTTTTAATATCCTATTTAAACCTCAATGAAACTGAAAAAATAAAATAAAATGGTGGACCTACATTCAACCATGTCACTGATTACCTTTAATGTACTTTATTACATTAAGTGGTTGAAATGTACTTTATTAAAAGAGGACGTCATATTGAACTTTTAGAAAAAGACCAAAATATATTCTCTTTATGAAAATAAGAGCTTGGAATATAATAATAAGGCAGATTATAAAAATAGAATTAAGAAGTGTATCATGCAAACATGAAAAAAATATGCTGGAATGGGTATATTAATGTCTACAAAATAGACTTCAAAAGAAAAAGAATATTAGCAGATACAAGGAAGGATATTGCTTGATAAAAGGGTTCATTCATCAGGAAGACTCAATAATATTAAATATATCTATACCTAGCAACAGACCTTTAAAATACATGAAACACTGATTGATAATCTAAAAGGAGAAGCAGACAAATCCACAACTTCAGTTAGAGACTTCAACACTCATTTCTTAGGAATTGAAAGAACAAGGAGACAGAAAATCAGTACAGCTGTAAAAGACATGAAAAACCTACCAACCAACATAATTGTCATTTATAGAATACTCTACCCATCATCAATAGAATATAGATTCTTTTCAAGCATACATGGAACATTTCCCAAGATAAGACAGTCTTCTGAGTCAGACGACAAGCTTTATTAAACTTAAAAATTGAAATTATATTTCCTGGCCAAAAAAAAATTTAAAAATTTTAAGAAAATTAAAATTGTAAGAAAAAATGTTATTTGTTAAAATAAAAATATTTTTATAATAAATAATACATTTCTAAATAATCCCTAGATCAAAGAATGCCTCAAAGGAAATTTAAAACTATTTGAAATGAATAAAAATTAAAATATAACATTAAAAATTAAGAGACATATATAAAGCAGTGCATAAAATAAATGTATAGCATAAATGCCTATGTTAGAAAGAAGAAAGAAATCAAATCAATCATCTAAGTTTTCACCTTAAAAACTAGAACTAGGTCACATGTGTACATACGTTCTTTGAAGGAATATTCACAATAGCAAAGACTTGGAATCAACCTAAATGCCCATCAATGATAGACTGGTTAAAGAAAATGTGGTACATATACACCATGAACTACTATGCAGCCATATAACAGAATAGGATCATGTCCTTTGCTGGGGCATGGATGGAGGTAGAGGCCATTATCCTTAGAAAACTAACCCAGAAACAGAAAATCAAATACCTCATGCTCTCTAAGTGGGCGCTAAATGATGGAAACACATGGACTCACAAAGTGGAACAACACACACTGGGGCTTTTCAGAGGGTGAAAGGTGGGAGGAGGGAGAGGATCAGGAAAAATAACTAATGAGTACTAGGCTTCATACCGGGTGACGAAATAATCTGTACAACAAGCCCCCATGACACAAGTTTATCTGTGTAACAAACTTGCACTTGCACCCCTGAACTTAAAAGATTAAAAAAAAGAAACTAGAAATAAAGAACAAACAAAAACACAATTCATGCAGAAGGAAAAAAATAATAAATATAAGAGCACAAATTGATGAAATTGAAAACAGAAAAGCATAGAGAAGTCTATGAAATCAAAATCTGCTTGATGGAAAATATCAATAAAAGTGATAGATCTCTAGTCAAAATTAGGAGAGAAAAAAGAAATGACCCAAATTAGCATCCTCAGGAACAAAAGCGAGAATGTCACTCACTACAGACATCATAGAAATTAAATTGATGTAAGAGAATACTATAAACCACTCTATGAACTTGAGCTGAAAGATTACAACCCACTTGTTTTCTTTTCGAATGGTCACAGGATGTCACGGTCTTTATAAATTGTTCTACTGGATAGGAACTTTATCAGGTTTAACGTAAATGTTTCCTAAGAATGATTTATTCGGATGGGAGTTTGGGATTTTCTGTTTCTTCTCTGGTATGTATGTGTGCTCACATTTATTATTTAGCGAGTACACAGTGTTCCAAATGTTCTTTATAATAATGAACACTTAGAGACAAAAACACAAAGGACATTTTCTGAATATACATTCAACAAATTAAATAAACTGGACCAGTTTATTGACAGATGCAAATTACAAACACTATTTCAAAAATATATAGATAACTGGAATTATCTATTAACGAATTGGACTTAAAAACATTCCAAAAAATAAAACTCAGGCTTCAATGATTTTATTAGTAAATTTTAACAATTATTTAAAAGTAACACCAAAACTCATAATCTCTTCCAGAAAATCGAAGCCATAAAAATATTTCCCAACCAATTTTATGAGGCAACTATTATCCTGAGAGCAAAACTAGACAAAGACAGAAAGAAAAATAAAGTGAAAATAGTAGAGTCCAATTATCCCTTATGAACACAAAAAATTTCAACAAAATATTAGCCAAATAAATCCAGCAATATATAAAAATAGTGGCACATCATGATCATTGTCCCAAGATTATAAAGGTGTTTCAATATTCAAAAATAAATTAAAGATTAAAATCATCCTACTAATAGCCCAAACAGGAAAAGGACATATTATTATCTCGATAGAGAGATAAGTAAAATTCTGTATATATTCATGATTTTAAAAATTCCTGAAAATTAGGCATAGAAGGAAACTTTCTCAATCTGATAAAGAAATCTACCAAAAAACATAAATCTATCATCTTACTTATTGGTGAAAGACTAAATATTTTTCACCCAAGACTAGGAATAAGGTCAGATGTCTGTTCTGTATACTCCCATTCAGTGTGATATTAGTGCCCTAGAAAATGTGATAAGGCAAGAAGAAAAATAAAAGCATCATGCAGGTTGAAAGGAAGGAATAAATTTGTTCCTTTTCACAGACAAAATGATTCTCTATGTAGAAAATACCAAGAAATCTACAAAAAAAGTCCTGAGATTAGTTAATAAGCAAGGTTGTAGATTATACCAACAACATACAAAATTAATCATATTTCTATATAGCAGCAAGAAAACTGAAATGTAAACAATATCTTTCACAATAACTCCAAAAAAAATTAACTTTAACAATATGTGCAAGACCTCTAAGCTCAAAACCACAAAATACTAATGAAAGAAATCAGGAGAAATCTAAATAAGTGAGGAGAAATATTGTGTTTACAGATTGGAAAACTCACTATTGTTAACATGTGAATTCTCCCTAAATTGATCTGTAAGTTTTACACCATCCCAAACAAAATCACAGCAGATATTTTGTGGACACAATCAAGTACATTTTTAAATTTATATAGAGAAACAAATGTATTAGAAAAACAAAACAATTTTCAAACAGAAAAACAAAGTTGGAAGACTCTGACTACCTATTTTTAGACTCACAGCTGACTACAGTTATCAAGAGCTTGTGGCATTAGTGGAAAGATAGACAAGGAAGTAGAAGAAACAAAACAGAAAATGCAGATTTTGACCCATGCAAATATTATCAATCAATTTTTGACCAAGCTGTGTAAATAATTTGATAAGGAAAAGATACTTTTTTCAACAACTGGTGCTGAAGCTACTGCACATTAATATGAAAAGAAACAAACAAACTACCTTGCCTTATATGTCATCAAGTGCAAAAACTACTTCAAAATATATAATAGGCCAGGCACAGTGGCTCACGTCTGTAATCCCAGCACTTTGGGAGGCCAAGGCTGGCGGATCACGAGGACAGGAGATCGAGACCATCCTGGCTAACACATGAAACCCCGTCTCTACTAAAAATACAAAAAAAAAATTAGCCAGGCATGGTGGCGGGCACCTGTAGTCCCAGCTACTTGGGAGACTGAGGCAGGAGAATGGTGTGAACCTGGGAGGCACAGCTTGCAGTGAGCCAAGATCACACCACTGCACTCCAGCCTGGGCGACAGAGCAAGGCTCAAAAAAAAAAAAAAGAAAAAGAAAAAATATATATACATTTTAAATAGCTATAAAATTCTTAGAGAAAGCACAAGTAAAATTTTGTAACCTTGAATTAGGCAAATGGTTTCTAGATATTGAGAGGTGACAACATGCTAGCAGCCCTCACTCGCTCTCGGCACCTCCTCAGGCCATGGCGTCCACTCTGGCCGCTTTTGAGGAGCCCTTCAGCCAGCTGCTGCACTGTGGAGCCCCTCTCTGGGCTGGCCGAGGTTGGAGCCAGCTCCCACTGCTTGCAGGGAGGTGTGAACAGAGAGGTGCGGGCGGGAACTGAGGCTGCACATGGCCCTCGTGGGCCAGAGTGAGTTCTGGGTGGGCACAGGCTCAGCTGGCCCCACATTCAGAGCCACCGGCTGGTGCTGCTGGCCCTGGGCAGTGAGGGACTTAGCACCCGGGCCAGCAGCTGCGGAGGTTGTGCTGGGTCCCTCAGCACTGCCAGCCCTCCCATGCCGCACTCGAATTATCGCTGGGCCTCAGCTACCTCCCCATGGGGCAGGGCTCGGGACCTGCAGCCTGCCATGCCCAAGCCCCCCCCACCCCATAGGCTCCCGCGGGGCACAAGCCTCCCCGACGGGCACCACTCCCTGCTCCATGGCACCCGGTCCCATCGACCACCCAAGGGCTGAGGAGCGTGGGCATGTGGCGTGGGACTGGTGGGCAGCTCCTCCCACAACCCGGGCACAGGATCCACTAGGCGAAGCCAGCTGGGCTCCTGAGTGGGGTGGGGACTTGGAGAACTTTTATGTCTAGCTAAAAGTTTGTAAATGCACCAATCAGCACTTTGTGGCTAGCTCAAGGTTTGTAAATGCACCAATCAGCACCCTGTGTCTAGCTCAAGGTTTGTAAATGCACCAATCCATGCTCTGTGTCTAGCTAATCTAGTGGGGACTTGGAGAACTTTTGTGTCTAGCTAAAGGATTGTAAATGCACCAATCAGCACTCTGTGTCTAGCTCAAGGTTTGTAAATGCACCAATCAGCAGCCTGTCAAAACGGACCAATCAGCTCTCTGTAAAATGGGCCAATCAGCTCTCTGTAAAATGGACCAATCAGCAGGATGTGGGTGGGGTCAGATAAGGGAATGAAAGCAGGCTGCCTGAGCCAGCAGCGGCAACCCACTTGCGTCCCCTTCAAAGCTATGGAAGTTTTGTTCTTTGGCTCTTTGCAATAAATTGTGCTGCGGGTCACTCTTTGGGTCTGCACCGCCTTTATGAGCTGTAACACTTACTGCGAAGGTCTGCAGCTTCATTCCTGAAGCCAGCAAGACCACGAACCCACCAGAAGAAATGAACAACTCCGGATGCCCCACCTTTAGGAGCTGTAACACTCCCGGCGAAGGTCTTCAGCTTCACTCCTGAAGTCAGAGAGACCATGAACCCACCAGAAGGAAGAAACACCAGACACATCTGAACATCTGAAGGAACAAACTCCGGACACACCATCTTTAAGAACTGTAAAACTCACCGTGAGGGTCCATGGCTTCATTCTTGAAGTCAGCGAGACCAAGAACCCACCAATTTCAGATGCAATGTGACACCAAAAGTGTGATCCATAAAACAAATTTGGTAATTTGACTTCATCAATATTGAATAAAACTAGCCCCAGACTAGGACAAAAATATCCTAACTCAATATCTGACAAAGGATTTGTATCTAAAACACATCATTGGTTCTTTAAACTCAACAATTGAAAAAAATCCAGATTTTTTTCCAGTAGTTTAATAGTTTCAGATCTTAGACGTAGCATTCCAAGACATTGGTCTAGGCAAAGATTTTTTGTGTAAGACCCCAAAAGCACAGGCAACAAAAGCAAATATTGACAAATGGGATTATATCAATTTGGCTTCTGTGCAGCAAAGGAAAAAAAATCAATAAAGATACAACTAACAGAATGGGTGAAAATATTTGCAACCTATCCATCTGATAAGGGATTAATAACCAGAATATATAATGAGTTCAAACAGCCCAAGAGCAAAAAAACAAAAAACAAAACAAAACAAAAAAACTGAGTAGGCATTTCTCAAGGAAAGACATACAAATGACCAAAATGTATATTATAAAAATGCTCAACATCACTAAGCATCGGAAAAATGCAAATCAAAACTACAATGAGACATTATCTAATTCGAGTTACAATGGTTTTTATCATAAAGAGAATAATGGATGATAGCAAGGATGTGAAGAAAAGGGAACTCTTGTACACTGCTGGTAGGAATATAAATTAGTTCAGACACTATGGAAAATAGTATGCAGTGTCCTCCGAAAATAAAAAAAATAGAACTACAATGTGATCTAGAAATTTCACTTACTGGGTAAACATCGAAATAAAAAAAATTAATATATCAAAGAGATATCTGCACTTCTACATTTATTGCAGCACTGTTCACAATAGCCAAAATATGGAGTCAACCATCAGTGGATGAATGGATAAAGAATATGTGTTATGTATAACCAATGGAGTACTATGCAGCCATAAAAAAGAATGAAATCCTGTTATTTGCAGCAACATGGACAGAACTAGAGATTGTTACATTAAGTGAAATACGCCAAGCACAGAAAGAACAATATCATATGTTCTCACTCTTAGGTGGAAGCTAAAAAGTAGATCTCATGAAGATAGAACATTGGTGGTTACTAGAGGCTGGGAAGGGAAGGGACAAGGCAGGGATGAGGAAAGTTTCATTAATGATTACAAATACACAGTTAGATGGAAGAAATAAGATGTTGTGGTAGATAGAGCAGTAGGGTGACTATAGTTAACAATAATCTATTGTATTTTTCAAATAGCTGGAAGATAATAATTCTAATGTTCCTAACATTAAGAAAAGATTATTTAAGGTAATGAATATCTCAATTAACCTAGTATGATCTTTACACATTATATGACATGTACCACCAAATAAGTACATCTATTGTGTATCAATAAATTTTTAAAAATCCATTTAAAAAAATAAAATGAGTGAAAGACCTGAACAGACTCTTTATAAAGAACACATAAAAACAGCAAGTAAGTACATGAAAAGAAGCCCAACAATGTAAGTTATTAGAGAAATGCAAATTTTAAAACGTAATGAGGTACCACTACACTCTGTGAGCAGGGCTAATGTTTAAAAAGAAAAAAACAAAACAAAAATAAACACCCAAGGCTATAAAAATTACAATGATATGCTGCTGAAGATACATTTTGCTGATGGGAATGCAAAATGATACAGCCACACTTGAATATAGTTTTTCTATATTTTAATAAATTTAACATATATCCATATGATTACTGATACCATTTTTAGGTATTTATCCTAGAAAAGTATTTATCTTTGGACAATTTTGTGCCCAGGGGACATTTAGCAAAATCTTAAGACATTTTTGCTTGTCACAACTAAAGGTGCTTCTGCCATCTGGTTGATAGAGGACAAGCATGCTTTGAAACATCCTACTGTGCCCAGGACAGCCCCCACAATAGTTATCCAACATAAAATATCAATAGTGCTAAGGTTGAAAAACCTTATCCTAGATAGATGAAAAGGTTTGTTCACAAAAAAAAAATAAATAAATAAAATAAAAAAACCTTACACAAAAATGACAGCATTATTTGTAATTGTCCCAGAAAGGAAACAATTCAAATACTCTTTAATTGGTGAAAGGATAAACAAACTGTTGCACATCCATATAATAGGAAAGTACCTCACAATAAAAAGGAATGAACTATTAATACATGAAATGACATGAATAACTCTCAGACACATTATACAAAATGAAAGATGCCAGTCTCAAAGATTACATAATGTATGATGCCATTTATGGGACATACTCTTAAAGCAGCAGTCCCCAACCTTTTTGGCACCAGGAACTGGTTTTCCATGGGACAGGGCAAGGGGGTTGGTGGATGATTTTGGGATGAAACTGTTCCACCTCAGATCATCAGGCATTAGAGTCTCACAAGGGGCGTGCAACCTAGATCCCTCACATGCACAGTTCACAATAGGTTCACACTCCTATGAGAAGCTAATGCCATGGCTGATGGGGACAGGAGGAGGAGCTCAGTCAGTAATGCTCAGTCATCCGCTGCTCACCTCCTGCTATGGCCCAGTTCCTAACTGGCCAGGGGCCAGTGTTGATCCACAGCATGGGGATTGGGGACCCCTGTCTTAAAGAACACACTGTAGAAGTAGAAAAAAAAAAATCAGTAGTTGCCAGGGGTACAAATAGGGAAAGTGATCGACTACAAAGAGGGAGCATGAGGGAACTTAGGGGGTAACAGAATTGTCCTTATCCTGTTTTTTTATGGTGGTTACACAAATCTATGAATATCTTAAGCCCCATAGAACTGCACAAGAAAAAAATGAAATTTATGTAATTTTTGAGAAAATGATTTTAGAAGCACAAATTTTTAAAATTGACAACAAAGTGGAAATTTTATGTTAATTTTTAAATGGTTACACCTTTTAATGAGATCTTGTGTTTTTGTTGTTGTTGTTTGTTTGTTTTGTGAGACAGGGTCATGCTCTGTCACCCAGGCTGGAGCGCAGTGGAGCGATTCGGCTCACTGCAACCTCTGCCTCCTGGGTTCAAGCAATTCTCCTGCCTCAGCCTCCCGAGTAGCTGGGATTACATGCACCCACCACCATGCCCGGCTAATTTTTGTATTTTTAGTAGAGACGGGGTTTCACCATGTTAGTCAGGTTGGTCTGGAACTCCTAACCTTGTGATCCCCCCGCCTCGGCCTCCCAAAGTGCTGGGATTGCAGGCGTGAGCCACCACGCCCAACTGAGGTCTTGTGTTTTTTAAGCAACTCTAGAGCAGTGATAACTGGATTCAGAATCCAGCTCTGCCACTTACTAGCCCTGTAACATTGGACAATTAACGTCTCTGAACATCACTCTATTCATCTACAGAGAGGGGTAATAACAATTTCCACCTCATAGGTTTATTATAAGGATTGAGTTAAGATGTAACATAGTTAAAATATTGTCTGATGGATACACTATGAAAATTAGCTAATTTTCATTATAAATGACAATATTTATATAATAAGTATTTTTTTAATTGTTGTTTAAACTGGAAGAATTTAAGGGACATATATAATAAATTAATAATTTTATTTTAATTCCCTTTTAAATGCTTGCTCATATTTTAATAAAGAAAATACTAATTGAATATTATTAAATATATTATTCCTTATATCTTTTTGTATGTTTATTTTTATGTTGATAGACTTTTCATGAAATCCATTAATGTAAGGCTGACTTAAAATCTGCATCTCTCGGCCAGGCGCAGTGGCTCACGCCTGTAATCCCAGCGCTTTGGGAGGCCGAGGCGGGCGGATCAGCAGGTCAGGAGATCAAGACCATCCTGGCTAACACGGTGAAACCCCGTCTCTACTAAAAATACAAAAAAACAATTAGCTGGGTGTGGTCACAGGCACCTGTAGTCCCAGCTACTCAGGAGGCTGAGGCAGGAGAATTGCTTGAACCCGGAAAGCGGAGGTTGAAGTGAGCCGAGATCACACCACTGCACTCCAGGCTGAGCGACAGAGCGAGACTGTCTCAAAAAAAATAAAAATAAAAAATAAAAAAAGTAAAAAAATAAAAAAACTGCATCTCTCACTTACTATAACATGAAGGTTTTCTCACTTTCAATAAGTTTGTCTCAAAAATATACTTTGAAATGGCCTGCTGTTTGGTTTGTTTTTGAGGGTTTTTTGTTTTGTTTTGTTTGTTTGTTTGTTTTCTGAGATGGAGTCTTGCTTTGTCACCCAGGCTGGAGTGCAGTGACAAGATCTCGGCTCACTGCAATCTCCACCTCCTGGGTTCAAGCGATTCTCCTGCCTCAGTCTCCCAAGTAGCTGGAACTACAGGGGTGCACCGCCACGCCCAGCTAATTTTTGTATTTTTACTAGTGACAGGGTTTCACCATGTTGGTCAGGATGGTCTCGATGTCTTGACCTCATGATCTGCCCGCCTATGCCTCCCAAAATGCTGAGATTACAGGCATGAGCCACTGCGCCCGGCTGAAACGACCTCTTTTTTATATAGATGTTATATAATTTATTTACATGATAAAACTTTTAGGTAACTTTCAGTTCTGAAAAACCATTTCACCTTTATAGAATTCATTTTATCACTAGGATGGGACTTTTGGCTATTTCTTCTTCAAGACTATCAACATTTATTTTAAAAAACAAGCCTGATCATTTTGCAGTTGCTATATAGTGAATATCTTAGCAAGAATCCCCATGAACTCAAAGTAAATCTGCTTTTAAAAATATTATGAGAAAACATTAATTTTGAGAAAACAAATTTATGTTTTCAAGAAGTATGAATAAGTATGTATTCCAAATAAACATAGCAGTGTGTCCCAGTTCTATCCTCTGGGAAGAATGAATTAGTAACTTTATCTTAGTTAAGGATCTCGTGCTGCGCGCTCTTTTAAGGATCTCGTGCTGCACGCTCTGTTCATTCATCTTTGGTTCCCAGGTCCCAACCTCAGCAACCATGGAAGATAAGTCACCTGCTCTGAAAATGGACTCCTCTTTCCTGGAGATAGCATCACTTTCATTATTTGCAGAGTCGCAGGTCAGGCTACTCTGTGAATCCTTAGAACATATAAACATATATCAACACAATTTGAGCTTCATCTCATTGGTTCAGAATATGAATTTTCAAGGTGTTTCCAAATTGTGTCATCTAAGAACAAAAGCAAAACACCCTCTCCTACAATATATATTTTCTCCAGTAGACTACAAGCTTTTCAAAACTGGGAACCTTATCTTACTAATTTCCTATCTCCCAATATATGTGTAAAGCTCAAATGTTTACGAAATAAATGTCTACTAGGGGTGTTTTTAGAGAAAAATATATGTGCATGTGCGAAATGCTTAAAGGAGGATAGAATAAAAGTCTTCTAAAGATAAAACTTCCCATTGTATCAAAATAGGATGGTATAACTAAACAATGAAAGAGTTCAAATAAGCTGCAGAGTTGTCCTTCCATTTTTCTCACTTGTAATTGAAATGTAATGTCACTGTTGCTCCATGTTACTTAAAATGAAATACACATCAACATTTCCACAAAAAGTACTAAACAGCGAGAAAAATATATTAACTTGAGGGAGTTAGGTTATTCATCACCCACATTAAATAAAACACCTACTTTAACAGTCACAGAATTTCTCTATTTGTTCTCATGCAGTTTTTAAATTTATAAGAATTTTATAAATTTTTGTAAATTTTAAGAATTATGTAGATCCTATTATCTGACAATTATCATTTCTCCTCAAGGTGATGGTCTCAGCTGCTAATTTTATTTAAATAGCTACAAAGAAAGTTAGGAGGAAGCTAGATGGATAATAATTCTTTTGTTAGATAAACACTAATTATTTTTCATAGAATTTATGTAGCTTTCCAGAATTCTTGGTGGGGAATAATGATAACTTTTAGTTAATCTGGAAATCAAAAATAAATATCTTGTCTTTTTGTATTTGCTAAGTGATCATATATTAGGGAAGATCATGAAAACCGAGCAGGAACATGTTGGGAAGTAAAATACCATAAATTTACAACTGGGCTTAAGTTAGCTAAGAGATTGATGACCCACTTGTTAATGTGGGAGAAATATACACAGGGTATATTGAGTTACTTTACTGTGGGTAGTTTGATGTGCTATATTATGCTGGTACTATCCTACTTGACCTCTGTTCAGTGATGCATTAAAAATGTGAAGTATTGTACTTCCTTAGAAAGCAGACTCAATGCATTTCGACCCCATGCTGTTTGTTACCCAAAGCAAGCATGGTTAAATTATATGCATCTCTTGGTTTTAAAGGAAGGGAAAAAGGGGAGGAGGAGACACATTTCTCATGGATTAGCATCCTCTGATCTATTTTGGCAGCTAAACTAATGCAAATTCAGCAGGTCACTTTTTCAGGGTTGAAAATAAAAATATATTATGTCTTGTTTTTAATGCTGATCTGAAAAAGACCTGAAAAAAAATTTTTTAAGTCCTAGAAAACCAAGTGGTCTCTTTAAATATAAATGTCTTGCATTATATGAACACAAAAATAATGTTTATTGGGAAATTACCTTTTGTAATCTTCCTGAAGTTTCTCCTTCTTTTATAATTGCACCCTCCAACATACACATACACATACACAGGGACTTAGCTATATGTGTTCTTTTCTATACTTGATCTTAGCCAAAGGGCAGAGAAGTGATTGTGTTTGTTTCTAGACTAAGTTCTTAATGGTTCAGAGTCTTCAAGTTCATTCTGGTACACATCTTGTCTTCATGCTCCATAGTATTACATAGTCTTGTATTTAAACAGTGGATTTTAAATAAACGGTGAAAACACAGTGATGGTAAAAGTGAAGAAGCATGAATAACTATCTGCCATTCCATGTGACTGGTTAGAGCTTTTACTTATATTTACAATGTCATAAGTGTAATAGACTAAACATGAAAGGTTCTTTTTTTGGGGGGGGGAGGAATTACATACTTAATGACAGTAAATATTTGAATAATATCTTTAAAGTTGGGATTCTTTTCTCTTTTAAATTGTTGTTCAATTTTAAATTAAAGAGTGATTTAAATAATGATTATCAGTGACTGTTGCAAGATTATTACTGTACATAGTTTTGTTATAGAAATATGAAGAATGTTTAAAAAAATCTGCTCAGGGCATTAGATATACTAGGTATGCCAATGTTTAAATCAAAAGGAAAGAAGTTGCGGTGAGAAATGTAGAAGTGAAATGCTACCTAACAGATTCTATCATGTCAGAACATTGCCATTTCATTAGCATTTCTTTTCAAATTGTTGCTTCCTTATACTCTTCTTTTCAAGATTATAACATCTCATTTGGACTAAAATTATTATTCATGAGTTCAGATTAAAATATGATTCATTTTTCTCAGATACACTTGTTTCTAACTTGGAATATGAAGAATTCTTCCTGGTTTGAGTTATTAACATTGAATCTTGTCTTCAAACTGACACTTAGACTAGATTATAAAGGACATGCATTCAGATTTCATGTGAACTATGCCTCTCGGAAGCCAATAGAATGTAAAGGTTTGTTTATATAAAGCATCCAATTTGCTCTATATTTTAAATGTAGATAGCACTGTGTAGTTCCATACCTGAACCCCTAAAGCTGGAAGTTCTATTTGACTTTTTGACTTTTCTTTGAAATTTGAGAGGAGTCATTAGGAAACTGAAACTCAATTATTCATTATGGGAAAATCCAATAATTGAAAAACAGTTAGTTAAAAATATTAACTCAATAAATGTGAATGTTAATTGGAATTTGTTTATCTAATGTATTGTTAACTAAAATGACAGGTCCTTTGGAATCCTGTGATTTTCCAAGTGATCTCTCATAAGTTAGATGTGCGGCTATGATTAGAAGATGTGGCAGGGAATAGAAAACAAAAACAGAAATTGATAGAAGGATAAGAAAATAAATTGGAATTACGATAGATAATCTACTGAGAAATAAAGAATTAGGATTTGTTTATAAATAAAAAGCAAACTTGAAATAGAACAATGAACACAGTATTAAATTGTTAAACTGGGATTTTTAAGTTGTTAAACTGGGATTTTAAATCTTAGATGTTCAAGATTCCCATCATATTACTGATGGTAAACAAAGAATATTAACATTTATATAAAGCTCTAACCTTTTATGGTAACCAGGATTTAAAACAAACAAACAAATATTGTTACGTGGGAATTGTAATAATGATCCCTAATTCCCTGATGTTGACTAACGTGTTAACTCTTATGTTCTATTCTGGGGTTTAGTTCAATGAACTACACATCTCTTTACATTAAATGTGGGCTTTACTTCCTTCCTTTCCTTTTTTTTTTTTTTTCTTGGAGTTCACTGTCTTGTCTGCAGTCAGCTTTCTTCATATTTTCTACCTCTTCTTTCAGTGGTTCGTGTTGGCTACCTAAGCATTCCTTTCTATCCTACACTTCAAGGGCGATAGGGAATATTTGGTTTTTCAGGAACAAATGAGTAACGTTTGCATGAAAATGTAACTAATAGTAAAATAGCTCTCTGTTTGCTTTCATGGCAGCTATTCAATAGTGGTTATTCATTAACAAGTTCTCCTCTAGTGTAAAGTACTCAGAAAGAACTGGTTCAGAATGCAGCCTTTGTTTCCAAGTCTTCCTTTTATCTTGGTTTGTACCCTATGTCCTCATGCCTGAAGCAGTCACTCTGTTCTTCTATGTCAAACTGTTACAATTACCTTCACATTCTACTGCAAAAGTCATCACTCACAAACTCCCACTCAGTGTCTCTGTGTCATTGGGAATGAAGCCTAGTGGATATAATTTCCCACCAATTCAGCATTGA
Organism: Pongo abelii; assembly: GCF_028885655.2. Classification (NCBI taxonomy): domain Eukaryota; kingdom Metazoa; phylum Chordata; class Mammalia; order Primates; family Hominidae; genus Pongo; species Pongo abelii. Next base: position 95,383,292 of record NC_071991.2, read on the forward strand.
AGTCAGAAATATAATGAATGGTTAACAAGTCCCAGACTGGAAGCCACTTCTGTTGAAGGATGCCAGCCCATGGGCTGAATGTATGTGCAGTAATTTTGTGAACATATAGAGCCCTGAAGATTTAAGCAAACAGACTAAACAAAACAAAATGCATCATAAAAATGTGCTGGAAGAGAGGTGTAGTAACCTGTTGTGACAAATCTATTGATTTAACTACAAAACAACATTATTTACTAAAGACTAAAAAATATATGGGTGACATTAAACCACACTTTGAGGTTACTAATAGGATTATATAAGTATAATGAGTAAACAAGGCACTTTGAACTTTTGTTTTTAAAAATTATATCTTTTTTTTTTAAATTAGCAAAATTACCTAAAAGCAATACAATGATACTTGGAAAGAATAAAAATTCAAATAAAAAAGTTACCCATACCTTCTCTTATGGCTTGAATTGTGTCCCTCAAAATCCATTTGTTAAAATCCTAACTCCTAGTACCTGAAAAGGTGACCTTATTTGAAAAATAGATTAATTACAGATATAATAAGTTAAGGTAAGATGAGGTTATTAGGATGGACTCTCTAGGGTCCTTGTAGTAAAGGGAAATTGGTACACAGAGGCATGTACCCAAAGAGAATTCCATGTGAAGAGACTGTAAACCAAACAGCATACGAGACAGGTCTCAAACAATTTAGAAGTTTATTTTGCCAAGGTGCAGGATGCGTGGTAGGGAGACATGTCTGTGCCTTTCTCCAAAGCTGATTTTTAGGGCTTAAATATTTAAAGGAGAAAGGGTGGATACTGAGGAAAGACAAAAACATTTTTTAAAGGTATGTGTAGATAAGGAGCAAATGGTTGCGTTCTTCTGAGTCTTTGATCAGCCATTCACATGTGAAAGTGGGGGTGTAGAGGAATAGTCACTTATGCATTCTTCTAGCTCAGCGAATCTGTATTTTTACATAAGATAAAATAAACATTGGGCAGAAGAAGCAATCAGATATGCATTTGTCTCAGGGGAGCAGAGGGATGACTTTGAGTTCTGTCCTTTCTCCCATACCTTTGAAGATAAGCTATCAATTCACATTGTCAGGGTGAAATTCAACAGAACTGTTTTAGGGTAAGGATCTTGGGGCCCACAAGGAATTTCCTAGTGGGCAAATTGTGAGGGAGGTATGTGGCTTTTTTTTTTTTTTTCGTAGCTATCTTATTTAGAAACAAAATGGGAGGTAGGTTTGTGTGAGGCAGTTTCCAGCTTGACTTTTCCCTTTGACTTAGTGATTTTGGGGTCCTGAGATTTATTTTCCTTTCACAAGACACAGGAAGAAGATGGCCCTCTAAAAGTCAAAAGAAGAAGCCTGGAACAGATTTTTCCCTCACAGTTCTCAGAAGGAGCCAGTGGTGCCGACACCTTGATCTAGTCTCCAGAGCTAGACCACAACCAATTCCACTTATTCAAGCCACCCAGATTGTGGTACTTCACTACAGCAGCACGTAGAAAATTAATGCACCTTCATTACCCAGAGATAACCTCAGTAAACACTTATTACACATTTAAAAATCTGTGGCCTATTTCTGTTTACTTAATCATGTATTTTATTTTCATTCTTTTCACATAACACTAAATTTTGAACAAACTTTTCAGTCTATGGCAGTGACGTCTTGTGCCCTACCCTGATGTCCGTTTTTCCTTCCTCCCAGTAACAACGCTCTAATTTTAGTGCTCAATCAAAAGATAACATTTGCAGCCTCCCTTGGGCCATGTGCTTATTTATCTAAATTCTGGACAAAATGATGTTAGCAGAAATGTTGTATTGGACTGTAAAGAACTGCAAAGTTTCTAAAATTTTGCACTACTTGAAAGCAAAAAAGAAAGCCTTCCACAGAAAGGTGGTTTTCTTGTCCCAGTTTTCTGAGTGCCAATACCCACAGGGCCAGAAGAGGATGAGACATTTACAGAGCCTAAAACTTTTATAATGGTCAGTAAACGTGCACACCCTTTGTGTAGGACAGAAATGCTGTTTCTATGTTGCAAGACTGCTTCCTATAAAAAATTCTTAAAAAGATAGACCACCAGCCAACGTTTTGAGGATGCATTCATATTTTCAGAATGACAGTAGGAAGAGAGGAAACTGAGCTCCATACTAGTCCTGGCCTATGCACCCCCCAGCCTTCTTTTATGGCTGAGGAAATTAAACTTCTTTAGTTAAATCACTTCTTTTGGGAATTTTCTGTGGTACTGTCCAATCCTAGGTCTAATTGACATGCAGTCAATAAAACTTACACTTAAAACTTCATTTTTCGGCCAGGCACAGTGGCTCACACCTATAATCCCAGCACCGAGGCAGGTGCATCACCTGAGGTCAGGAATTTGAGACCAGACTGGCCAACATTGTGAAACTCTGTCTCTATTAAAATACAAAATTATTTTACTCTATTAAAAATACAAAAAAATTAGCTGGGTGTGGTGGCGGGCGCCTGTAATCCTGGAGAATCATTTGAACTCAGGAGGCAGAGGTTGCAGTGAGCCGAGGTCGCGCCATTGCACTCCAGCCTGGGCAACAAGAGTGAAACTCCATCTCAAAAAATAAAATAAAATAAAATAAAATAACTTCATTTTTCATAATGACAAAGAAGTAAATCATATAATCATACCATCATTTCCTTAATTAACCCCGTTATTGTACTCCCCTTGTTTTGTTCTCATTTTCTTCTATTCCAATCCAAAGTTTGATGCATGCACTTTGTTATCTGTGAATATTTTTGTTCATTAAAATTATTTCCTCAAGATTGGCTTTTCTTTTTTATTGTGGGTTTTTGTCTAGCATATTTTCATTTAGCATATTTTCATTTCATATAAATTATACACGTGTAGACAAAACAGTAAAATCTTAATTAAAGTTAAAAAATAAAAATTAATCACCATTTATATGTCTGCCTCCTCTTCTCTCTCTCTCTGCATGTATATAAAACATCAATCCAAAACTTCAGTCTTAAGGGGTAAGCATATTTGAACTTTTCCATTCACAATTCTTCAGATAAACAGTATAGCTCTAAATGATAGGCTTTTCTTATGATATTATGATTTATTACATTTAACCTGTATTAGATAAGACTCTTCAATGAATTTAAAGTGACTTAATTTGCTTACACTACCCTCCTCTTCTCTCCTTTCCCTTTCCAATTTTTTTGCACGTACATTTATTTTTAATTCTCTTGATTGCTAATTACCAAAGCTTCATAAATCCAACTTCTTTTATATAGTCAATAGATATACTTTTCTACTAATGGGTGTCTTAATCAACAAAGAGAGATAAATGAGTCTATTTGGATAGAAATAAGATTGATACAGCAAAGACCTGGTCCTATGATCTGAGTTGCTTTTATCTCAGTAATTCAAAATGCTTTTAGCTCTTAAGATAATGATTCAGGGTGTTTTTATAATAAATGTAATTACCTTGATTTATATGCCACATAGGAGACATAAAAACTTTATTTTAAGGGTTAACATTTATAGACATAATGCATACTATTTGAATAGACAAATCCATATAATTTTTCTGTTTTTCATGAAGAGGTGAGTTCAGCTCTATTGCTGTCTATAATTTCCCTGCATATAGCTCCGTTTGTAACCAACAGATGGGGAGCAGAAACAGTAGCTTAGTGTGTGTTTGCATGTGTGCATGTGTGTGTGTGTGTGTGCATATGCTTAAGGGCATATGTCTTGCATGCCTGTACTAAAAGCTGAACAAATGCATTTAGGCACGAAGAGATAATTGTCTAAGAAAAAGATCAAGGAAGCTAACAAGGATGTGTTACATTCACTGATATGCTAGTGTTAATACTGTGGAGAGAGCAAACAAGGTCTTAGAACAAATGGCAATTTTCTGCTGTTTGTGTACCAACAGTACATTCTTTGTCAAGATTCACTAGTAACGACTAAATATCATACCTAATAACTAATAAAAAACAGGCTACCTAATAATTGGATACTAGATCAGTTTTCCATCTGCATAATCTCACACTTTTAGGTAAATCCAGCTGTTAAGGTTATCTTATGATGAAGGCATTACCTTGGTGCAATTCAACTCTTCATTATTCATCATGAGCCAAAGCTAAATAAGATACAGAAATGAAACATTGAAATGTTTAGTAAGAACAGTTATGGAAAACAAAATTATTAGTAGTACAGAGCATTGTCAATGCCTAAGAAACTCAGGAAGGAGTCTAGCTAGCCATTCAGAAGAGTTTAACCATTTAACTTAAAAATATGTAGAGAGGAAGAAATCAAAACCAGCAAGAGAGAAACAGTGAGATGGCTATTCTTTACTTTTTGGCTGATGAGCATCAAAATGCTCTTCCTATGACTGAGCAGTCTGACCGTTTTTGAGGCCTGCTGAAAAGCCTTTCTCTGAAACAGAAAGGATCAGAATCCCTTGGCAGCTCAGATGCAGGCATGTGACTCAGCTTGGGCTTGGGACCTCTGCTCTGCCAGTCGACCCCTGCCCAAGCCTGTGCTTCTGTGCTGTCTGATAGTTTACCAATCCTTTGGAACATTGCGGTGGCAACAGAAATAGCTAGAGTCCACTGACCACATTGGCAGTTGTATTGAATTCAAACAGCTCAGCAGGGCACATCCAGTGTTCCTGGCACCAGGGACAATTTTCTAACCAGCCTGAGCACACGATGAGATGGTGGCTGGGCTCTTGGCTGCCTGGCCTCCTTTACACCCTATTTTTCTTCAGCCCAACTCTATTGACTTCCTGCTGATTTGGGAAGGTACCAGATATTTCTTCAATAATGCCTTTTTCTGCTTAACTAACCACATGTGATTTCTTTTCATTGAAACAAATAACCTTTGCTTAATTGCATTAGTAATCTTCATGATAACATGATTCTAATCCTCATTTGTAATCACAATACATTTTAAAACATATCCAAAGTTTTATATAGTCTAAATTAGGCTAATATTTTAATAGAGAAATCTTTTTTTTTCTAACCCAATACACCTAAGGAACATAATTATTCTCATTAGTAGCAACAAATAAAATAAGACTTTTTGTTGAAGTCTATTTGATCAGTTGTTATGGTCTGATTAATATGGATCAATATAAAATCATTGATTTTTTATTATGCAATAATGTCAAAATATATGAATTGACATCCATGGCATTAGCTCATTTCATTGCATTGACCTTCATTCTGGCATCTCTTATCCCTGGCTTCTAACCCAGATCACCTGAGCCTCAACATATCTGTGATGCCAAGAAACAGTCATTATCACTTAGTATCAGAGACAGTGTATGATTAAGGAAATGACTAAAGAAATCTACTTTATGTATTACTTAGTAATTTTAACAGTTTGACATTTAACTTTTTTTGTGTTGCATAAAAGTAGCTGTGTCAAAACTGCAATGTGACATATACCTTGGCTCATGATTGTGGTAACTGGAGAATGGAAAGCAAAGAAATATATCAGTATTTTAAGAGTAGAATGTGTGTTGTTTATAAAGCCCTTTCTACACCCAAATCACTGTGATAAAGCATTCATTGTTCATGAATAACATGAACAATGAAAGGGAACCAGCTCTGAGCATGTATACATGTATCTGTGTGTTTGCTGTATTTTAATGTATAAAATAGCTAGAGGTGAGATTGATATCTAGAGGAGATTGATTGGAAAGGGAGTACTTACATAAAGTACATAAGATACTTTGCCCCGCATACACTAGAATTCTTTTTTAAACATTTCTAGGTACACAGTAGGTATATATACATTTATGGGCTACATAAGATATATTGATACAGGCATACAACGTATAATAATCACATCAGGGTAAATGGTGTATCCATCATCTCAAGCATTTATTTTTTCTTTGTGCTACAAACAATCCAATCATACTCTTATAGTTATTTTTAAATGTATGACAAATTATCGTTGACCATAGTCACCCTATTGTGTCAACAAATATCAGGTCTTATTCATTTTATCTAACTAAATTTTTGTACTCATTAACCATTCCCCCTCCAACTACACTTCCCAGCCTCTGGTAACCATCATTCTACATTCTATCCCCTTGAGTTCATTGTTTTTTATTTTTTTGCCTCCCACAAATAAGTGAGAACATGCAACATTTGTCTTTCTGTGCCTGACTTATTTCACTTAACATAATGGCCTGAAGTTCCATCCATGATATTGCAAATGACAGAATCTCATTCTTTTTTACGGCAGAAAAGTATTTCATTAGTGTATATGCACTACATTTTCTTTATCCATTCATCTATTAATGGACACTTAGGCTTTTTCCAAATCTTGGCTATTGTGAAGAGTGCTGCAATAAACATAAGAGGGCAGATATCTCTTCAATGTACTGATTTCCCTTTTTTGGATATAAACCTAGAAAGAGAATTCCTGGATCATATGGTAGTTCTATTTTTAGTTTTTTGGAGGAACCTACAAAATGTTCTCCATGGTGGTTGTACTAATTTACATTCCCATCAACATTGCATGAAGTGTTCATTTTCTCCACATCTTTGCCAGCATTTGCTATTGCCTGTCTTTTGCAGGAAAGCCATTTTAACTGGGGTAAGATGATATCTCATTGTAGTTCAGATTTGCATTTCTCTGCTGATTAGTGATGCTGAGAGCTCTTTTACATATTGGTTTGCCATTTGTATGTCTTCTTTTCAGAAATTCAAGTCTTCTGCCCATTTTAAATCAGATTATTAGATTTTTATTTTCCTATTAAGTTGTTTGAGCTCCTTATAGATTCTGGTTGTTAATTCCTTGTCAGATGGATAGTTTGCCAATATTTTCTCTCATTCTGTGGGTTGTGTCTTCACTTTGTTGATTGTGTTCTTTGATATGCAGAAGCCTTTTTAACTTGATGTAATCCTCTTTGTCCATTTTTGCTTTGGTTGACTGTACTTATGGGTAGTTCTCAAGAAAAGAAACGCTGCAATGTCCTGGAGAGTTTTTGCCAATGTTTTCTTTTAGTAATTTCATAGTTTGAGGTCTTAAATTTAAATCTTTAATCCATTTTGGTTTGATTTTACGTATGGTGAAAGAGACGCATTCCATTTCATTCTTCTACATAGACTTATCTAGTTTTCCCAGCACCATTAATTGAAGAGACCATCTTTTTATCAAAGTATATTCTTGCTACCTTTGTCAAAAATGAGTTCATTGTAGACATATGGATTTATTTCTGGGTTCTCTATACTGTTCCTTTGGTCTGTCTGTTTCTAGGCCAGTACTACGCTGTTTGCATTACTATAGTATAATTTGTAGTCAGGTAATGTGATTCCTCCAGTTTTATCCTTTTTGCTTAGAATAAGTTTGGTTATTCTAGGTCTTTTGTGGTTCCATATAAATTTTAGGATTTTTTTTCTACTTCTGTGAAGAATGTCATTGCTATTTTATAGGGATTGCAATGAATCTGTAGACTGATTTGGTTACATATGTATATTTTAACAATATTGATTCTTCCAACAATGAATATGAAATATCTTTCCATTTTTTTTGACTCCCCTTCAATTTCTTGTGTCAGTATTTTATAGTTTTCATTGTAAAGATCTTTCATTTCTTTGGTTAAGTTGATTCCTAAGTATTTAATTTTATTTGTAGCTATTTTAAATGGGATAACTTTCTTGATTTCTTTTCAGATTGTTCACTGTTGGCATATAGAAATGCTACTGATTTTTGTATGTTGATTTTGTATGCAGCAACTTTACTGAATTTGCCTATCAGTTCCAATATTATTTTGTTGAAGTCTTTAGGATTTTCCAAATATAAGATCATATCATCTCCAAACAAGAATAATTTGACTTCTTCCTTTCCAATTTGATACCCTCTATTTCCTCCTCTTGTCTTACTGCTCTAATTAGGACTTCCAGTAATATGTTGAGCAACAATGCTGAAGGTGGGCATCCTTGGCTTATTCCAGATCTTAGAGGAAAGACTGTCAGATTTTCCTCATGCATATGATTTTACCTGTGGATTCGTCATATATGACTTTTATTGTCTGGAGGTATGTTCCTTCTTTTTTTTTCACAAAAGAAACTTTATTAATTATCATGAGGTCAACATCCTTACCATCATGCTAGCCAAGAAATAAAACTTTGATAATCACCTCATATCTCTCCATTTGGTCCATCCCAGCCATAACCCTTCTCTCTCTTCCACTCTTCCTTCACAAGTAATTGATATCCTGACTTTTTTTGTAATTTTTTTTTTTAGTTTTTTATTGGTGAGTTGTTATTTTTCTTTTTTTAATTTTTCTTCAAATTCTGGGATACATGTGCTGAATGTGCAGAAGACTTCATGATTAAAACACCAAAAGCAATTACAACAAAAGCCAAAATTGACAAATGGGATCTAATTAAACTAAAGAGCTTTTGCTCAGCATAAGAAACTATCATCAGAGTGAACATGCAATCTACAGAATGGGAGAAAATTTTTTCAATCTATCCATCTGACAAAGGTCTAATATCTAGAATCTACAAGTAACTAAACAAATTTACAAGAAAAAAGCAAACAACCCCATCAAAAAGTGGGCAAAGGATATGAACAGACACTTCTCAAAAGAAGACATTTATGCAGCCAACAAACATATGAAAAAAAGCTCATCACTGGTCATTTGAGAAATGCAAATCAAAACCACAATAGGATACCATCTCACACCAGTTAGAATGACGATCATTAAAAAGTCAGGAAACAACAGATGCTGGCAAGGATGTGGAAAAATAGGAACACTTTTACACTGTTTGTGGGAGTGTAAATTAGTCAACCATTGTGAAAGACAAGGTGGCGAATCCTCAAGGATCTACAACCAGAAAAACCATTTGACCCAACAATCCTATTACTGGGTATATATCCAAAGGATTATAAATCTTTCTGCTATAAAGACACATGCACAAGTATGTTTATTGCAGCACTATTTACAATAGCAAATACTTGGAACCAACCCAAATGCCCATCAATGATAGACTGGATAAGGAAAATGTTGCATATATACACCATGGAATACTATGTAGCCATAAAAAAGAATGAGTTCATGTCCTTTGCAGGAACCTGGGTAAAGCTGGAAACCATCATCTTCAGCAAACTAACACAGGAACAGGAAACCCAACACCACATGTTCTCACTCATAAGTAGGAGTTGAACAATGAGAACACATGGAAACAGGGAGGGGAATGTCACACACCGGGGCCCGTCAGTGGGTGGGGAAAAAGGGGAGGGAGAGCATTAGGAGAAAACCTAATGCATGCAGGGCCTAAAACCTAGATGACGGGTTGATAGGTGCCATATGTTCCTTCTATACCCAGTTTATTTTAGAGTTTTTATCATGAAGGTAGGTTAGATTTTATCAAATGCTTTTTCAGCATCAATTGAAATGACAATATGGTTTTTATCCTTCATTCCGCCAATATGATATATTACATCGATTGATTTGCATAAGTTAAACTATCCTTGTATCCCTAAAATAAATCCCACTGGTCATAATGAATGATCATTTGAATGTGTTGTTGAACTCAATGTGCTAGTATTTTGTTAAGGATTTTTGCATCCATATTTATCAGGGATATTGGCCTATAGTTATCTTTTTTTGATGTGTCTTTGGTTTTGATAGCAGGGTAATACTGGCCTCACAGAATGGGTTTGATAGTATTCTTTTTTTCTCTATTTTTCAGGATAGTTTGAGTAGGATTGGCAGTTCTTCTTTAAATGTTTGATCAAATTTAGCAGTGAAGCCATCAGTTCCTCGGCTTTTCTTTGCCAGGAGAATTTTTACTATGGCGTAGATCTCATTACTTGTTATTGGTCTGCTCAGGTTTTGCATTTCTTCTTGGTTCAATCTTGGTAGGTTGTATGTGCCTAGGAATTTATCTATTTCTCCCAGATTTTCCAATTTATTGGCATACAGTTGCTCATAGTAGCCTCTAGTGATACTTTTTTTTTTAAACGGAGTCTCACTCTGTCACCCAGGCTGCAGCACAGTGGTGCAATCTTGGTTCACTGCAACATCCACCTCCCAGGTTCAAGCGATTCTCCTGCTTCAGTCTCCCGTAGCTGGGATTACCCAGTTAGTGTGGGTAACAAAGTTTTGTTGATTTTAGTTTTTCGAAACACCAATTTTTGATTGTTGATTTTTTGTTATTTTCACTTTTATTTCATGTATTTCTGCTATGACTTCTATTACTTCTTTTCTTCTACTAATTGTGAGTTAGGTTTGCTCTTGCTTTTCTAATTCTTTATGATGCATTATTAGTTTCTTTGTTTAAGTTATTCTATTTTTTTGATGTAGGCACTTACTGCTAAAATTTTTTTATTACTGCTTTCACTGTATTCCACAGGTTTTGGTATATTGTGTTTCCATTTTCACTTGCTGCACGAAGTATTTTAATTTCCTTAATTTCTTCATAGACCCATTGGTCATTCAGAAGCACATTGTTTAATTTCACTGTGTTTATATAGTTTCCAAAATTCTTCTTGCTATTGATTTGTAGTTTTATCAATAGCAAAATTCTTCTTGCTATTGATTTGTATTTTGTAGGTCAGAGAAGACGCTTATTTCAATTTTTTTGAATGTTTTGAGACTTGTTGCGTAACCTTAAATATGGTATATCCTTGAGATGAACCATGTGCTGTGGAGAAAAATGTGTATTCTGCAGCTACTGGATGAAATGTTCTGTAAATATCTATTAGATCCATTTGGTCTATAGTGCAGATTAAGTCTGATGTTTCTTCCTCAAAACAGCTCTTTTGAATTCTTTTGAAGTCTGAAAGGTTACATATCTCTGTCTCTTCAAGACTGGTCACTGGTGACTTATTTAGTTTCTCTGGTGTGGTCATGTTTTCCTGGATGGTCATGATGCTTGCGGATGTTCATCAGTGTCTGGACACTGAACAGTTAGATATTTATTATAGTCTTCATGATCTGGGCTTGTGTGTACCTGTCCTTTTTGGGAAGGCTTTGTAAGTATTCTAAAAGACTTGCATGTTGTGATCTAAGTCTTTGGTAACTGCAGCCATATCTGCTTTAGGGGGTAACCCAAGCCCAGTAACACTGTGGTTCTTGCAGACTCACAGAAGTACTGCTTTGGTGGTCTTGGCTAAGATCCAGGAGAATTCCCTGAATTACCAGGCAGAGACTCTTGTTCTCTTCCCTTACTTTCCCCCAAACAGTCTCTCTCCATGTGCTGAGCAACCTGGAACTGGGGGATAGGTGACACAAGCATGCCCATGGTCACAACCACTGGAACTTCACTGGCTCAGACTTGAAGCCAACACAGCACTGGTTTCTCCCAAGGCCTGCAGTGACCACTGCCTGCCTACCACCTATGTCTCCTTGCAGCCCAAGAGCTCTACAATCAGCAAGTGGCAAATCCAGCCAGACTTGCGTCCTTCCTTTCAGGGCAATGAGTTCCCGCTGGCCCCATGTGCATCCAGAGATGCATCTGGGAACCAGGGCCTAGAGTCAGAAGCCTTAGGAATCTGCCTGGTGCTTTATTCTACCGTGGCTAAGCTGGCACCCAAGCTGCAAGACAAAGTCTTCCTCACTCCTCCCTCCCATTTCCTCAAGCAGAGGAGTCTCGTTCCATTATCCACCAGCATCCCAGGCCCATAGCATGTACTGCCTGGACGCTGCTGATCTACACCCAAGGTTCAAGGGCTCTTCAGTAAGCTCATGGTCAATGTTGCCAGCTCTGAGTTTTGCTCTTCAAGGAAGTGAACTCCCTCCTGGCCCAGAGGACGTCCAGAAATGCCATCCAGGATCCAAAGCCTAGAATCAGGGACCTCAGGAGTCAGCTTGGTGCTCTACCCCACTGTGGCCACGCTGGTATCCAAGCTGCAAGACAATGTTCCCTTTTCTCTTCCCTCTTCTTTCCTCAAGAAAAAGGGAGTCTCTCTCCATAGCCACCACAGCTGGGAATGTGGCAGGTCTCACCTGAAGCCAGTATACCTCTGAGTCTCACCCAAGGCCCACGGCAAGTAGAACCTGAGTACCCCTGCTGATTATTCAGGGCCCAAGGGCTTTTTAGTCAGCAGTTGATTAACTCTGCCAGGACTAGCTCCCTCCCTTCAAGGCAGCAGTTTCCTTTCTTGCCCACAGTGTGTTTAGAAATGTCGTCCAGTAGCTAGGGCCTGGAATGGATGCCTTAGGAATCTGTCTGGTGCCTTATTGTGTCCGGAATTCGTGGGTTCTTGGTCTGACTTCAAGAATGAAGCCGCGGACCCTCGCGGTGAGTGTTACAGTTCTTAAAGGCGGCATGTCTGGAGTTTGTTCCTTCTGATGCTCGGATGTGTTCGGAGTTTCTTCCTTCTGGTGGGTTCGTGGTCTCGCTGGCTCGGGAGTGAAGCTGCAGACCTTCGCGGTGAGTGTTACAGCTCTTTAGGTGGCACGTCTGGAGTTGTTCGTTCCTCCCGGTGGGTTCGTGGTCTCGCTGGCTTCAGGAGTGAAGCTGCAAACCTTCATGGTGAGTGTTACAGCTCATAAACGCAGTGTGGACCCAAAGAGTGAGCAGTAGCAAGATTTATTGCAAAGAGTGAAAGAACAAAGCTTCCACAGTGTGAAAGTGGACCTAAGCGTGTTGCCATTGCTGGCTCGGGCAGCCTTTTATTCTCTTATCTGGACCCACCCACATCCTGCTGATTGGTCCATTTTACAGAGAGCCGAGTGGTCTGTTTTGACAGGGTGCTGATTGGTGCATTTACAATTCCTGAGCTAGAAGCAAAGGTTCTCCATGTCCCCACTAGATTAGCTAGATACAGTGTGAATTGGTGCATTCACAAACCCTGAACTAGACACAGGGTGCTGATTGGTGTGTTTACAAACCCTGAGCTAGATACAGAGTGCTGATTGGTGTATTTACAATCCCTTAACTAGACATAAAGGTTCTCCAAGTCCCCACCAGTCAGGAGCCCAGCCAGCTTCACCGAGTGGATCCCGCACCGGGCCCCCATGTGGAGCTGCCTGCCAGTCCCGTGCCATGTGCCCGCACTCCTCAGCCTTTGGGTGGTCATTGGGACTGGGCCCATGGAGCAGGGGGTGGCGCTCGTCGGGGAGGCTCCAGCCACACAGGAGCCCACGGGGCGGGGTGGGGGCAGAGGGTCAGGCATGGCGGGCTGCAGGTCCCAAGCCCTGCCCCGCGAGGAGGCAGCTAAGGCCCAGCGAGAAATCAAGTGTAGCGCCGGTGGGCCGGCACTGCTTAGGGACCCAGCACACCCTCTGCAGCCGCTGGCCCGGGTGCTAAGCCCCTCATTGCCCAGGGCCGGCAGGACCTGCCCGCCTCTCCGAGTGTGGGGCCCGCCGAGCCCACACCCACCCGGAACTCGCGCTGGCCCGCAAGCACCACACGCAGCCCCAGTTCCCACCCGCGCCTCTCCCTTCACACCTCTCTGCAAGCTGAGGGAGCCGGCTTCGGCCTTGGCCAGCCCAGAAAGGGGCTCCCACAGTGCAGCGGCGGGCTGAAGGGCTCCTCAAGCGCGGCCAGAGTGGGCGCCAAGGCTGAGGAGGTGCTGAGAGCGAGCGAGGGCTGTGTGGCACCTCTCACTAGTCTACTGTGGCTGAGCTGGTATCCAAGTTGTAAGACAAAGTCCTCTTTACTCTTCCCCTCTCTATCCTCAAGCAGAGGGAAGGAATCTCTCCCAGAACTGAAACTGTGAGTTGTACTGTCTGGGGTTGGAGGAGGGGTGATGCAAACACACCCTTGGCCCCCATGGCTAGTATCTCAATAGATCATATGCCCCAAGTCCACTAGTTCTGAGCCCAGGACAGCACCAGGACTTGTCTAGAAACTATAGTCCTTGTGGCCTAGACGGTCTTTCAGGTTTATTTAGGACCCCACAGTGCTTTAGCCACCAGTGTTGGGGCTAGCTAGACTCAGGTTTTCACAGCAGGCAGGGACAATTTGCCTCTGGTTAGGGCTGGTGTAAACGCTCTCTCCATTGGTGCCAGCCAAGCTCTGCCCCATGTCGTTTTCTGCTGTGACAGGGCAGTACTGAGTTCTAATGAAGGTCCCATAGTCACCACACTGTCTCTTCACCAGGAGCACAGATTCTCTCTACGCCATGTGGCTGCTGCCAGGGAGTAGGGGAGGGGTGTTGTAGGTGGTTTAAAACTGTCTTTCCTGCCCCCTCCAATGCCTCTTACTGAGATCACTCACCTGACTTTTGAATGTTATGAAATGTTTTTGTTTTGTTTTTTTGTGGATAGTTCCTCAATTTGGTGTTCCTGCATGGGGAGGGGAAGATCACTGGAGGCTTCTGTTAGACCATCTTGCTCCACCTCCTTCTCACGCACTAGAATTTTCAGTCTATATGAAACACATAACAATTTCACTGGTTAAATAAATATTCATCAATTTGTTCATAACACGAATGCATCTGCTTAACAGGGACTAAAAAACAAAAAAAAAAACAAGATTCTGCTTTTCAAGAATCATAGGACTTGGGGAAAATTTATATACCTATGCTAGAGAGAACATCCCTGAAGTAATATAAACAAGTATCCAAAATGAGCATATGTAAATACTAAATGCAATGTAATGGAAGAAACAGTATGGGCTGGGGTCAGTCCAGCTTCCTGGAAGAAATTTGGCCAAATAGCTGTGCAACTCTGGGAGGATAGTTTAACCTTTTTGAATCTCACTGACCTCATCTGTGAATGAGGAGCTTGTTCTCCATAATTTCAGCCTGCATGCAATTCTCATGGTCTATGAAGTCATGTTTCTCAGCTTAACTCCACAGGAGTGGAAGTCATGTATTGGCAAAGGCAAAGAGTACGCCTTTCTTGAAAGGCAAGCACAAAGTTCACTGGTTAGACGTTTGTTCAACAATTTTAACAAGGCTTGTCTCAGAGGATATTTGGGGAAATGAGCTTAAAATTGTATATATGTTGGCTGGCTTGACTAACTAAACAAGTCAGCTAATTTGTAGTCTTCCTATTTACACAATTATGTTAATATAAATTGCCACTTATTAGCATTTTATTATATGCCAGGCATGCTACATATTTTGTCACTGCACCTTACTACAACTACTGAGACTAGGTATTATATTCATTTTACAGATGAAAAAGATGAGACTCAATGAATTTAACAAGACAAGAAGTGAAGAACTAGGATTTAAGGACAAAACTGACTGTTTCTGATGCATGTTATTTTTCCACCAGGAATAACACTGTTCTCTCTAATATTTAGGGAGCGCTTACTGGGGCACTGCTGAAAGGATTTCACAAGTATTTAAATCATTCCATTCTCAGACGATCCCATGACATATGCATACTTTTTAATCCCTGTTTTATAGATGAGAAATATGAAAAACAGAAAAGTTAAGTAACTTGTGGGAGACTACACAGCTACTAAGAAGCAGAGCTAGGATACACTGTGCCATGAATTCTTTCCCATATAACTGTGTAAATGCCAGGTGGGTGTATATGACTATTACAGTGTATTAGATGGGGTAGATAACCCATATTACCATGTCTCAGTTATTTCTTAAATAATGGGAAAAATGAATGAAATGATGCACAGTAAAGGACCTACCCAAATGTTAGGTAAATTGTTTTATCCATCCAGAGTCAAAGGAATATTTGCTTTGCCATGTGTGAAAAAAGCCTAATAGATTTTCTTATCAGGCAGCCATCACTGCTAATAAACAGAAAAAATTTCATTGGTAATTACTACATAGCTAAGAGTTTTAGTGGAATTCAAATTTTAACTGCATTTATCCTCAAGCAGCAAGGGACATTTTTTTGCAAGTAAATTGTATGTTATGTAGGCATTATTGTTCCATATGCGATCAAAGAAAATTCTTTCATATTCATTTTATTATGCCAAAGAGCTGAGGAGGGTCTTGGAATGTTTTTAGATAAGAATTGAATGAGAAAACTTAACAGTTTTTAATCCTATCTTTAGAGATAGTTTTTTAAAAATAAATTAACCTGAAGTGAAAAGTAGTCGTATGCATCAATACTAGAAATATGAACTTTCTCTTGAAAAAAAAAAAAAGAAGTATGTATAAGACTGCATTCCTGGAGGACTTTCCTCTTTATTCAAGACCATAAAACAGAATGATTGCTTCCTTTCCATATCCCAGTATCACATGTCAGAATAATGATGTTCTCTCACATTTATTAGAAACACTACTGTATTTTTACTGTAATGTCTTGGTGGCTAAAAACGATGAAAGTATTTATGAATGTAAGTCCAAGTTCTTCGATTCATTATCAAGTTACCAAGAAATTTCTCAAGTAAAGAAATATATGATTGAAATAACAGAAAAGAGAGAAGGAAGGAAGGAGAAGGAAGAGGAGAATTAGGAAGGCAAAATATTATAAATACTCATGCAAAAATAATATTTTAGCCAGAAACTCATACCAATAATTGCTTATAAAAGAAGTTCTAGGTCAGAGTTTGGCAAATTGTGTTCTGTAAAGGACCAAATAATAAATATTTTAGTGTTCATGAGCCATAAGATCTCTCTTGCAGCTCTTCAAAATGTGGTATTTCTGGTGACAGGATGGCCATAAACTACTTGTAAACAAATAGATATAGCTGTGATCCAATAATATTTTGTTTAAAAAAACTGGTGGAGGGCCAATTTGACTCTCAGGTCCTCTCTAAATCATAATGCTGAGATTATATCCTAGTGCTTTTTGATAGAATTTTCCACTTTGAATGAAATGTTCTATATCTGTGCTGTTCAACATGGTAGCCACTAGTCACATGTGGCTACTGAGCATTTGAGATATGGCTAGTGAGAGTGAAGAATTGAGTTTGACATTTTATTAGATTTTAATCATTTTATATTTAAGTAGTCATATGTGAGTAGTAGCTACATATTGGACTGCATACTATATTTCTTTGCTTCTTATATTTTAACCTGAGAGTATAATTACAGAATTTCTTTTTATTGCTAATTAACAAAAAGAAGTTTTTTGTACATTGAGTTTTCCAAAGTGCAAAATTTTAAAAGATAGAAAAATTTACACTATGTATCGAAAAATTAAAAGACAATTTAACCTATTTTATAGTATATAATATCCATATACACAAACAAAAAAAAAGCACATATCTGTCTTTACATTTTACAGCCTCCCTAGCTTTAAGAAGAAATTGTGGCAAAAGTTACAGTTGTGAGAAAAATATGGTTAAAACAAATAAAACATTTAATTTTGCTCATTCTATATATTTTACTATTAATGAACTAAACAAGTAAATCGAATGTAATTCCATATAGAAATTTCAAAAAGGTATGTGGCATCATTACATATAGCAAAGCATTGTTCTAAAAGGGTTACAGCATAATTTGATGAAAAGAAACTGAGCTTTGTAATCAAAAGCCTTGAGTTCAAGATTCTGCTTTATTCTTACTACTCAAATGGTATTTTCAAAATATTACTTTATTTCTTGAAGTCACAGTTTCACAGTTTTCCTTGGAGGTAAAACTGAGATACACATATCACCCATTAAAACAAGTTGTGGTGGGGATTGTGGGGTTTAAATAATATGTACACCCTACATATACCATAAACTGCTACACAGATATCTGTTTTCATTATTCTCAAAAAGAGAAAGAATAAATAATACAGTAGCCAGCATCTTTATGGTCACCTTAAATCATGTGTTGAAATCATAATCCCCAAAGTGATAGTATTAAGAATTTTGGCCCTTGGAAGGTGATCAGGTCATGAGGGTGGAGTCCTCATAAATGGGATTAGTGCCCTTATAAAAGACCTGAGAGAGCTCCCTCACCCTTTCCACCATGATAGGATACAGCCAGAAGGCACCATTCTATGAACCAGGAAATGGGTGCTCGCCAGACACTGACTCTGCAGCACCTTAATCTTGGACTTCCCAGGTTCCAGAGCTGTGAGAAATAATTTCTCTTATTCATATGCCAATGAGGCACAGTATTTTGTTATAACAGCCTAAATGGACTAGACAGATGCATATCCCACGTGCACTCTGCCTGAAAATGCCTAAAACTAGCTCATCTCTCCTGCCCCTCCTAACAAGTGCTCACCTTTTTGACCAGTAACCGAATGCTGCAGTTATCAACCTCAGCATTCACTTCTGAAGAGACAGTCATTATATTAAGTTCCTGGAAAAATGTTTCCACAGTGCTAGAATTTTTGAACTCTCTTATAGTTAACAGCAAAGCAGAGAAAGAAAGGAGGAAGAGCTTATTTAGAGACATAAACAGTCCGGGCGTGGTGGCCCACACCTGTAATCTCAGCACTTTGGGAGGCTGAGGTGGTCAGATCACGAGGTCAGGAGATCGAGACCATCCTGGCTAACACAGTGAAACCCCGTCTCTACTAAAAATACAAAAAATTAGCCGGGCGTGGTGGTGGACACCTGTAGTCCCAGCTGCTGGGGAGGCTGAGGCAGGAAATGGCGTGAACCAGGGAGGTGGAGCCTGCAGTGAGCAGAGATCACACCACTGCACTCCAGCCTGGGCGACAGAGCAAGACTCCGTCTCAAAAAAAAAGGAAAAAGAAAAAGAGAGAGACATAAACAAAAAATCAATGACAGCCCAAGTGTGTTGGTTAGGAAATGGATAAAAAAAAAAATCTGCTTTATATTTATCGAGCAGGCATCATTGTCATGCAGGGGAAAAGTCAATGTTGTCTTAAGTGGGAGGTTTCTGTTCCAGGACTAAGAAAGCCATTCACTCCATTTCCAACAATGGCTTTCCACTCAAATATTGGAGAGTGATGGGTGCTTCACAGACCTTCTACTCCTCTTCACTTCAGACTAGCCATATCCATATTTGATCTGTGAGAAAGAAGCGGCGAAGGGGAAGAGATGGGAAAAGAGCTTTTCACCAGTTGTTTCCTGCTCACCAAAATATATATTTAGTTCATGCAAGCCTAAGGATTATAATAACAGTTTTTTCTTTTTGTAACCATAAAAAATAGACTGTTAATGTTTCGTTACTGTTTACTGCCACTCCTATGTCCACTCCAAATTAGCAACTTAAAAAAGTCTCTTGAGTGAAACTTGGGGGAAGTGATATACTAGAAAATTAATGATCACCTTGCTAAAAAAAAAATGCATTTACAAATTTTAGCAAAATTAATGCCACCACTATATTGCTAACATAAAAAGCCCTGCTGAGAACTACATTACATAATTTTAGACATAAAACTTACTTTAGACCAGGCGCGGTGGCTCACACCTGTAATCTAGCACTTTGGGAGGCCGAGGAGCGTGTATCATGAGATCAGGAGATCGTGACCAGCCTGGCTGACATGGTGAAACCCTATCTCTACTAAAAATACAAAAAATTAGCCGGGCATGGTGGCACACACCTGTAATCCCAGCTACTTGGGAGGCTGAGGCAGGAGAATTTCTTGAACCCAGGTTGCAGTGAGCTGAGATCGTGCCACTGCACTCCAGCCTGGACGACAGAGCAAGACTCCATCTCAAAAAATAAACAAATAAACAAAAAAAAACACCTTACTTTAAGTGACTATACCCACCTTATTTGCAGTTTACACCTATAACTTGAAATACACTCAGGTTTTATTATTCTATTGTTAGCATAGTGTGACAAAAGAGACAGACTCTAAATAAATGGTTTTAATCTGACTCAGCAAATAAGTTGCTCCTGTCATTGATGCAAGATCATAGTTCATCATGAATATGGACCGACATTTCCTTTTACCTTAATCAATAAGACAAATGTGATAAAACAAAGATATATGTCTAACCTTCACTCGTTTGTCAATGATGTGAGTGGCTTCTTTGCTGAATAAAATAATCTTTCATGAATACTGAAAGATTTTTTCAGATTTTAGGCTATTTTTGGACTATTCACAACGTAAATGGATGCAGATACAACACACTTTTAAACATAATTTGCATGATTAATATATCCTTCATGATTTTATTACATCAAAGCCATTCAAAAACCTAAATCAAGCCTTCTAATTGCCATGGTACCAATTTTCTCATCATGCGCTGTTTCACACTACAACATGACATCAGTGAACACAGTGTTGAAAAACTACATAGAAGTACACCACTATATAGCATTTCCACCACATATATGAAGACCATAATATAGATAACAAAATTATTAGAAAAGTATACATTTAAGTATTAGTCCTTTGTCTTTTCTGCAATTTGTAAAAAACAGAGTATATGTGAAGTGCAATAAAATGCAGCACAATTAAAGAAGCTATGCTTGTCTAGTCAATGGAAATTATGTTAAATCTATTTCATATATACATTTTAACAATTTTTAAAGTAAAAATTCAATATCCCAACTAATACAAATACATTTAACAATCAAATATTTATTGTTTACCAGTATAATAAAAATAAGGATCAAAATCTATTGAATACTGTTATAAACTGACTTGTTCCCTACAAATTCATATCTTGAAGTCCTGACCCCACTGTGACTGTATTTGGAGTTAAGGCCTTTAGGGAGGTAACTGAAATTAAATGAGGATGTAAGGGTGTGCCCTAATCCAGCAGGACTGGAGTTCTTATAAGAAGAGAAAGAGACACCAGAGCCCTCTCTCTCCAGCACTGTGAGAAAATAAACTTCTGTTGTTTAAGCCATCCCATCTGTGATATTTTGTAACGGTAGCCTGAGCAAACTAAAATGGATTTTTTAACTGTCATGAGTATTTCCTCTTTATTTTGTTATGAATTGTGTGTGTGTGTGTGTGTGTGTGTGTGTTTATAGGAAGTATCTTGTTTTCTTCCCTCATTATTCTCTTATCATGTAACATAAAATGCATTAACTTTATATTGTAGTATTTAAGTATTGTTAGCTTTACATCATTGTACTTAAGTTATGAGATGTTACATTCTGAATGTTTGTGTTTCCCCAAAATTCCTATGTTGAAACCCAATTCCCAGTGTGATTGTATTAAGAAATGAGGCCGACTAGGCGTGGTGGCTCACGCTTGTAATCTTAGCACTTTGGAAGGCCAAGGCAGGCAGATCACCTGAGGTCAGGAGTTTGAGATCAGCCTGACCAACATGGAGAAACCCCATCTCTACTAAAAATACAAAATTAGCCAAGCGTGGTGGCGCATGCCTATAATCCCAGCTACTCGGGAGGCTGAGGCAGGAGAATTGCTTGAATCCAGGAGGTGGAGGTTGCAGTGAGCCGAGATCGTGCCATTGGACTCCAGCCTGGGCAACAAGAGCAAGACTCTGTCTGTTTCATACACACACACACACACACACACACACACACAAATGGGGCATTTGCAGATGATTAAGTCATGAGGGTGGAGTTTTCATGAGTGAGACTAGTGTCATTATAAGGAGCTGCTGAGGCCAGAGTTCTCCCCTTCTACCATATGAGGACACAGGGAGAAGGCACCGTCTATGAAGAAGAGGAAGCCCAACAGATCAAATTTGCTGGCACCTTGATATTGGCACTATTTAGAAACACTAGTTTAGCATACTGCATAAATAATACCTGTATTTGTCTGTTCTCATGCTGCTAATAAAGACATACCTAAGGCTGGGTAATTTATAAAGGAAAGAGGTTTAATTGACTCACAGTTCCACATGGCTGGGGAGGCCTCACAATCATGGTGGAAGGAGAAGGGGAAGCAAGACACGTTTCACATGGCAGTAGGCAGGAGAGCTTGTGTAGAGGAACTCCCTTTTATAAAACCATCAGATCTCTTGAGACTTATTCACTATCAAGAGAACATCACAGGGAAGACCCACCCCCATGATTCCATTACCTCCCACTGGGTCCTTCCCATGACATGTGGGAATATGGGAGCTACAATTCAAGATGAGATTTGAGTGGGGACACAGCCAAACTGTATCAATACCTGTTATATACTAGGCATTCAATAAAAAGTTTTTCAATTAATTAATGAATAAATAAGTAAAACTAAAGACCAAAGCACTGTTCTTTTCTCCTAGAACATTTGCCTGATCACTTCAGGACAGTGACATTCAATATTGAACATTGGAAGTAGTTAAATAACTTACTCTTTTTGCTTTAATTGTCCTTGAGTCTAGGGAAGGAGGTGAGGTTCATTTCAGGTTCTATAGGATGGCTAGAGAATGGGGGGAGTGGGGTTTGTTGAGAACTTAGGTTATGTCACATGTGAATGTTGGCAATGAGATTGGAGAAATGGGTATTGGCCAGCTATGAAACTCAAATGAGTAATAATCTTCTATTTACAAGTAATAAAATATTTTCTACAGAGAGAAGAAGATTTTAAAAGCAATAGAAGAACTGGATCTGAGAAGAAAGAGGACACAGAGCTCAGGTGTACCATAATAAAATGAGGGTACCACAGCAGAGTTTGCAGCCAGAGTCAAAGGCAGGTGAAACTGAAGGAATTCTTCACTGACCTGGCTGTCATTGCTCTCCTTTGTAGTGCAAATTTTCTTGTCATATTCAAGTTTTGTTTGCATCAGTCTTTCTAAATATGACTCATTTTCCGTTCACTGCTAGGATAATACTATTGCCTGTCTGAAAGTATCTAATCAGAGGGTGGAGGCATAGAAGAGATAATCTCTCTCCACCTATTGTCTAGCCAGCATCCCTCGAGGTCCACATTGCTGTCTAGTGTCACTGTTCTTTATAGATTATTCAAACCGACAATCATCTGCAATATGTGATTTAAGAATATATAGAATATAGGTTAGGCACTGTGGCTCACACCTGTAATCCCAACACTTTGGGAAGCCGAGGCAGGCAGATCACTTGAGGCCAGGAGTTCGAGACCAGACTGGCTAACATGGTGAAACTCTGTTTCTACTAAAAATACAAAAATTAGTCAGGTGTGGAGGCACGTACCTGTAATCCCAGCTACTTGGGAGGCTGAGACAGAAGAATCGCTTGAACCCAGGAGGTGGAGGTTGCAGTGAGCCAAATCGCATCACTGCACTCCAGCCTGGGTGGCAGAGCCAGACTCTGTCCCAAAAGAAAAAATAAATTGTGTGTGTGTGTGTGTGTGTGTGCATATATATGTATATACATGTGTATATATACATATACATATATACACATGTGTATATATACACACATATACATATATATACATATATACACACACATATATATATACACACATATATATACACATATATATATATACACACACGCATATATGCACAGCTAGGTCAGGAGGTATTTCTTGCCACAGACGCACAGCATACCTAGAACTAGGTTTTCCCACTTATATTCTAGGTTAATAATATTTTTTGGCCACAGGTCTGGACTCCTTTGTTTTTCATAATGTGCTACCCCTTTGGAGGGGTGGTTTTGTTGCACATTTCTGCTCGTGGATTTCGATCAGGATATTTCAATCATCAGAGATGCCTAATTGTACTGATCATCAAATATGAAAGGGGTCTGAGCCTCAGTTGTTTACTTCCCCAAACCTACTTGCCACCGTAAGCAATTTTTCCAGTTCCTTCTCAAAAACCTTTATGTTTTATGTAACAAAGTCTGTCAGAGTTGGAAAACTGTTACCAAGCCAATTTATTTGTCTCATATAAAAATAAAGTAGACAAGAAGAAACTTAAAATTAAAAGAATGAAAACATTTGAATGAAAGAGGGCTATACTATATTCGAATATATACTTTCTTCCTGGCTAAGTTATTCTAAAGAGTCTGAACATAAAGCAATTTTGTATCTAGATATGAATACTGGAAATATAATTTCTTGCTAATGGAAATTATTAAATCCCACTGGAAAGAAGAAATGCACTTCTCTATCCTAGAGATCTTTTCAATGATTTTATTTTTCTATAAGCCCAAATGGTTATAACAAGTAGCTACACTGTGTGCAATATACATATAGATCCTGTAGAGTTACTGCTCACTACAGATACTAAATGGCAAAGTTTTTTCTTTACAAAGAAGTGAAACCCACACAGAACAAAAATAGAAAAGTTAGCTTTTTAAAAGATAACAAATGGAAGTCAAATTGCAAGAGGTACAGCCAGTTGATTTAAAAAAAATGAAAACAAACAAACAAACAAAAAACAAGAAAACATTAGCTTCAAATGCTTGAAGTCTTACAAAGAAAGTATGGGAATCAATGACACACACTTCCGTCTTCCCTTTTTGGGCTATATGGATTTTTTATTTCTGATATTTTTTGCCTGTCAACAGATTAGTTTTCTCATATTATTCATCGTGTCTATCTCCATAACTCAGCTTGGCCCTGGTTTTCCTTTGTCAGAGGAGCTCCAATGCACCAATGTTCATAACCATTCAACTCCAGAGACCATTATCAACTAATTGAAGATGTTTGCAAAAGAAACCTTATCCCTTTGACCTGTAGTTGGATGGATTTCTTTGGGTCAAATACTCATCTACAGCTCAATTGGCAATGGACAGGAAAAACTGTTTGTGGTATAAATCTGACAACCTATACTCATTCTTTCAGTAGAGAATGTGATCTAAGCAGGCATGAAAAAATATGTGCTACCAATGAACAATGGAATCCTTGTTCATCAACAACTCAACAATTTCTGGAAGATAAGTAATAATCATACATATCGGGCTTATAAGAATGAATCTAGAGTAAGGGACTTATATGCAGTGAAAATACAATTCTAGTATGATTTCTGTAATAGGTTCTGGTAAAAATTCAGTGTAAAAGTTGGAATAAGAGCCTTATAAATGTTTTCTTGTTCATCTATAAGAAATACATAAAATGATATGAGCAAAATGACACAAATGCTATACAATTCTAAGATGCATGCTTATTTTTATTTGAAGTGTCTTTTGTGATATAAAATATTTTAGGTGGATGACAAATACCCTGACATAGTAAATCCAGCTAGAATAAATATAATTTTAGCTAAAGCTGTGCATAATAAATAGGTGTTTCTTAAAATAATAATTTTCCCAGTTGACAAATTAAATATGGAAATACATATCAATGGAAATAATTTTTCATTAATCACTGCATACAAGGTCATACATTTCTTCAGTTCCATAGACATATAACAGACTTATAATTGGAACTTAGTTCATTTTGTTTCTATTTCTATTCACCACCGTTCTTGTGCAGAGATCTTGGTGCTGTGGCCCACTCTCTGCTCCACACCTGGACCTCGTTCCAGGTTTTTGGTGCACCTGCCCTCATGGAATAACAGCTTGGGCCACCACTTCCTTTTCATGCAAATAATTTCATGCAGGGGCACTCCCTCATCTCCAGACCCAGATGTAGTTCCATGTATTTGGCACACCTTCATCCATGAATTAGGAGTTTAAGCTACCCCTCTAATCCCATGCAACAACCTTGTGGTGGTTGTTTCTCCGCTCCTTCTCCATGCATATCATCCAGCTTAAAGCACACCTGCTCCACTGGGTTAGAAGCTTGATCTACCTCATCTACCCCCTGCAGCAGCTACTTTTCTGTCCCATGCCAGGACATATTTCCAGGCACTTGGCACACCTGCTCACTTGGATTAGGAGCATCAGATACCTCTCCTCTTCAAGTGCAGAGATCTTAGTGCAGTAGCATGCTCTCTACTTGGTTCCCAGACATATATCAAGGCATTTGGGGCGCTGACACTTCTAAACTAGGAGTTTAGTCTGCCCCATCTTCCTGTGCAGATAACTTGGGATATCAGAGGTTTCCCAACTCCAAATCTAGACACACCTCTGGATACTTTGTGGCCACCCCCAAGAACCCTTCAGAACTGGTGCTTTGCCTTCCATTGAGGAACCTGTAGGTGAGCTTCCTCATCTTGGGCCCCCCTCCGTGGCTGAGCAGGGAACTCAGACCACTGTGCATTCCACAGATCAGCCCATTACCTGAGGCAACAGAGAGCTTCTCCCAGTAATTAAGGATCAATTATATACACATCCACATTGGCTGTAGCCAGCTCTTACCCGTAAGAACCACCCACTGGCCTATGACATAAGCTTCCAGACATCTCCACCATTTTAGCCCTACAGGATACAGTGAGCCTGCTCAAACATCCAGTACATTGCTGCTATAACCAGCATTTGGGAAAGCCACCATACAAAGGCTATTTACAACCAAGGAATTTATACAGACTCTTTGACACTGAAAACATCCAGAACCAAAGCCAAAGGACTCTATACAGCATACATTATAGACACCTCCTTGAGAAGGAAAAGAACTTCATCCAAACAAAAGCAAATTCAAAAAATAAAGAGAGATAGCTTATCCAGATGACAAAGAACCAGAGAAACAACTCTGAAAGTATGAAAAAACTGAGTGTTACAACCGCCCCAATGAACACTAACTCTCCAGCAACAGATCCCAACCAAAATGAAATCTTTGAAATACCATATTAATAATTCAAAATACTGATTTTAAAGGAGCTCATTGAAATTGAAAAGAAAGCTGAAAACATGCACAAAGATATCAGAAAAACAATTCAAGATCTGAGAAAAGATATTGACATCATTGAAAAAATAGAACTGAAAATAAAAAAATATTGAAGGAATTACAAAATACAATTGAAAGCTTTAAAAATAGTCTAGACTTAGTGAAAGAAAGAATTTTAGAGCTAGAAGACAGGTCCTTCAAATTAGCCCGGTTAGATAAAAAAAAATGTTACAAAATGAACCAAGCCTTAGAGAAATATGGGATTTTCTAAAGCATCCAAACCCACAGATTACAGGTACACAATAGGAAGAAGAGGAAAATGTAAAAAGTATGGAAAACCTACTTGAGAAAATTATTCAGGAAAACTTCCCAGGTCTTGGGAGAGATTTAGATATCCTGATACAAGAAGCTTAGAGAACTCCTGGAAGATAGATTTCAAGAAGGGCCTCACCAAGACACAGAGCCATCAGACTAGCAAAAGACAATGCATAGGAAAAAAATCTTAAGAGCAGAAAGAGAGAATTATCTAACTGCCTATAAAGGAAATCCCATCTGACTAACAAAGACTTCTAAGCAAAAACTCTGAAAGCAAGAAGAGACTGGGAGCCTACTTTTAGCCTCTTTAAAGAAAAGAAAAAAATGCCAGCCAAGAGTTTTACTTCCTGTCAAACTAAGCTTCATAAGACTAAGCTTTCCCAGACAAACAAATGCTAAGGAAATTCGTCACCACTAGACTGGGTCCTACAAGAAATGCTCAAAGGAATTCTAAACATGGAAACAAAAGAACCATACTCACCATCATAAAAGGACACTTAAGTACAAAGCTCACTGATTGAAACTCCAAAGAAACTAGCTAACAACACTAAGACAGGAAAAAAACCTCACATACTAAAATTAACTTTGAATGTAAATGGCATAAATGTTCCACTTAAAATATAGAAATTGGAAAATTCGATTAAAAAAACCCCTCAACCAGGAGAGACAAACCTGCAGATTAAAGACAGCTATAGATTCAAAGTAAGAAGGTGGAAAAAGCTTAATTACACAAATGGAAAACAAAAGAGAGGAGGAGAAGCCATCCTCACATAAGATAAAACAGACTTCCAACCAACAACAGTAAAAAGGACAAGGAAGGGCATTATTTGATGATAAAGGGTTCAGTAAAACAGGAAGATTTAACTATACAAAATATATATGCACCCAACACCTGAGCACCCACATTCATAAAACAAAAAACACTAGGCCTAAGAAAGCAGGTTAGTAGCAATACAATAATCATGAGGTTTTCAGTATTCCAATGACATCACTAGAGAGATCATCAAGGCAGAAAACCAACAAAGAAACTGGATGGCTGGGTGCAGTGACTCACGCCTGTAATCCCAGCACTTTGAGGGGCCGAGGCGGGTGGTTCACAAGGTCAGGAGATCGACACCATCCTGGCTAACATGGTGAAACCCTGTCTCTACTAAAAATACAAAAAATTAGCCGGGCATGGTGGCGGGTGCCTGTAGTCCCAGCTACTCCGGAGGCTAAGGCAGGAGAATGGCCTGAACCCAGGAGGTGGAGCTTGCAGTGAGTCGAGACCGCACCACTGCGCTCCAGCCTGGGTGACAGAGGGAAAGTCCATCTCAAAAAAAAAAAAAAAAAAAAGAAAGAAACTCTGGACTTAAACTAGGCTATAGACCAAATCCAAATGGACCTACTGGACATTTACAGAATATTTCATCTAACAATGGCAGAATATGTGGTTCTGCTCATAGAACATTCTACAAAATCAACCATATGTTTGGTCATAAAGCAAATCTCAATAATTTTTTTTTAATTAAAATTAAATCAAATACCTTCTCAGACCACAGTGGAATAAAATTAGAAATCAATACCAAGAGGAACTCTCAGCCGGGCACGGTGGCTCACGTCTGTAATCCTAGCACTTTGGGAGGCCTACGTGGGCGGATCACAAGGTCAGGAGATCGAGACCATCTTGGCTAACACGGTGAAACCCCGTCTCTACTAAAAATACAAAAAATTAGCCCAGCGTGGTGGCAGGTGCCTGTAGTCCCAGCTACTGGGGAGACTGAGGCAGGAGAATGGCGTGAACCCAGGAGGTGGAGCTTGCAGTGAGCCGAGATTGTGCCACTCACTGCACTCCAGCCTGGGCAACAGAGGAGACTCCGTCTCAAAAAAAATAAAAAGAGGAACTCTCAAAACACACAAATACATGGAAACTAAACAATTTACTCCTGAATGACCTTTGGGTAAACAATGAAATTCAGGAAGAAATAAAAAAGTTTTTCAAAACAAGTGAAAATCATGACACAACATACCAAAACCTCTGAGATACAGCTAAAGCTGTGCTAAGAATAAAGTTTATAGCATTAAATGCCTATATCAAAAAGATAGAAAGATCTCGAATTAACAACCTAACATTACAACTCAATGGCTAGAAAAATGAAACAAGAACAAACTAGACCCTAAGCTATCAGAAGAAAAGAAATAACAACCAGAGAAGACAAAAATTAGATTGAGATAAAGAATAATACAAAGAATCAATGAAAGAAAACATTGGTTCTTTGAAAGACTAAACACAATTCAGAGACAGTAGGTAGATTAAGAAACAAAAGAGAGAAGATTCAAATAAGTACAATCATAAATGATAAAAGTGACATTAAAACTGATACCACAGAACAAAAAAGATCATCAGAGTCTACTATGAATACCTCTATGCACAGAAACTAGAAACCCTAGAGAAAATGGACAATTTCCTGGAAACGTACAACCTCCCAAGATTGAACCAGGAAGAAATAGAAATCCTGAACAGATGAATAACAAGGAATAAAACTGAATCAATTCAGCAAAATCTCCCAACAACAACAACAACAAAAGCCCAGAACCCAGATGGATTCACTGCCAAATTTTACCATCTGTACAAAGAAGAGGTGGTACCAACTTTATTGAAACTATTCCAAAACATGGAGGAGGGGAGATTTCTCTCCAGCTCATTCTATGAAACTAGTATCACTGTAATACCAAAATTAGACAAGGACACAACAGAAAAAGATAACTACAGGCCAATATCCCTGATGAATATAGATATATAAATCCCCAACAAAATACTAGTAACCCTAATCCAACAGCACATCAAAAAGACAACTGATCACATTCAAGTGGGTTTTATTTCAAGAACGCAAGGATACTTCAACATTCACAAATCAATAAAAGTGATTCACTTCATAAACAGAATTAAAAACAAAAACCATATGATCATCTCAATAGATGCAGAAAAGACATTCAATAAAATCCAACATCACTTCATGGTAAAAACCCTCAACAAACTAGGCATCAAACATACAAAAATAATAAGAGCCGTATATAACAAACCCACAGAAAACATCATACTGAATGAGGAAAAGCTGAAAACATTACCTCTAAGATATAGAACAAGACAAGGATGTCCTTTCTCACCACTCCTGTCCAACATAGCACTGGAAGTTCTAGCCAGAGAAATCAGGCAAGAGAAATAAATAAAAGTCATCCAAATTGGAAAAGAAGAAGTCAAATTATCTCTGTTCACTGATGAAATCATTGTTACCTAAAAAAAAACCCTTAACTCCAAAAGTCCTAGTGATAAATGCCTTCAGTAAAATTTCAGGATACAAAATCAACGTACAAAAATCAGTAGCATTTGGGGCCGGGCGTGGTGGCTCACGCCTGTAATCCCAACACTTTGGGAGGCCAAGGCGGGCGGATCACGAGGTCAGGAGATCGAGACCATCCTGGCTAACACAGTGAAACCCCGCCTCTACTAAAAATACAAAAAAAATTAGCCAGGCGTGGTGGCCGGCACCTGTAGTCCCAGCTACTCGGAAGGCTGAGGCAGGAGAATGGCGTGAACCCGGGAGGCGGAACTTGCAGTGAGCCGAGATCACGCCACTGTACTCCAGCCTGGGCGACAGAGCAAGACTCCATCTCAAAAAAAAAAAAAAAATCAGTAGCATTTCTATACACTAATAACATTCAAGTTGATAGCCAAATCCAGAATTAAATCCAATTTACAATAGCCACCAAAAAAAAGAAAAAATACCTAGTAGGAATACTTTTAACCAAGGAGGTTAAAGGTCTCTACAAGGAGAACTACAAAACATTGATGAAAGAAATCATAGATGATACAAAAAAGTGGGTAAACTCTGATGCTCATGGATTGGAAGAATCAATATTGTTAAAATGACCATACTGCCCAAGGCAATCTAGAGATTTAATCCAATACCTATTAAATTACCAATGTCATTTTTCACAGAATTAGGAAAAACAATCGTAAAATTCATATGGCACAAAAAAAGAGACCAAATAGCCAAAGCAATCCAAAGCATGAAGATAAAATCCAGAATCACCACATTGCCTGACTTCAAATTATACTATAAGCCTGTGGTAAAATAGCAAGGTATTGGTATAAAAATAGACACATAGATCAATGGAACAGAATAGGAAACCTAAAATAAAACCACATACCTACAACCAACTGATCTTGAACAAAGTCAACAAAAATAAGCCATAGAGAAAAGACATTCTATTCAATAAATGGTGATGGGAAACTTGGCTAGCCATATGTAGAAGGATTAAACTGGACTCCTATCTCTCACCATATACAGAAATTAACTCAACATGGATGATAGGCTTAAATGTAAGATCTCAAAGTATACAAAACCTAGAAAAAAACCTGGGAAATACTCGTCTGGATATTAGCCTAGGTGAAGAATTTATGGTGAAGACCATAAAAACAAATTAAACCAAAAGAAAAATGGGCAAATGGAACTTAAACTCAGAAGCTTCTCCACAACAAAAGAAATACCAGCAGAGCAAACAGACAACCTGCACAATGAAATAAAACATTTACAAATTATGCCTTCAACAAAGGACTAATATCTAGAATCAAAGAAATTGAAATAACTCCATAAGAAAAAAAAACCCATTAAAAACTGGACAAAGGACATGAACAAATATTTCTCAAAAGAAAAACTATAAATGGCCAACAAACACATGAAAAAATGTTCAACCTCACTAATCATCAAATAAATGCAAATTAGAACCACAATTATTTATCATCATCTACCAGTCAGAATGACTACTACTAAAAAGTAAAAAAAAAAAAAAAAAACCCAGCAGATATTGGCATGGATGCAGAGAAAAGAGAGAAAAGAGAATGCTTATTCACTAGAAAGTAAATTAGTTCAACTTCTATGGGAAACAGTATGGAGATTTCTCAACTTAAAATAGAACTACCATTTGATCAAGGAATCCCACTACTGGGTATGTACCTAAAGGAAAAGAAATCATTATAAAAAAAGACACCTTCACTCATATGTTCAGCACAGCACAATTCACAATAGCAAAATCATGGAACCAAACAAAGTGTCCATCAGTGGTTGACCGGATAAATAAAATGTGCTACATATACACTGTGGAATACCATGAAGCCCCCCCAAAATGAAATCATGTCTTTTGCAAAAACATGGATGGAGCTGAGGGCATTATCCTAAGCAAACTAACACAGAAAGACAAATACTACATGTTCTCACTTATAAGTGGAAGATAAACAATCGGTACACGTGGACACAAAGATGGAAATAATAGACACTGGGGACTCTGGGGACTCCAAGAGGCACGAGGATGGAAGGAGGTCAAGGCTTGAAAAATAACCTATTGGGTACAATGTTCACTATTTGGGTAATAGATACACTGGAAGCCTAATCCCCATCAGTACACAACATACCCATATAACAAACATGCACATGTACACCCTAAATCTAAAATAAAATAAAATAATGCCACTCACAAAAAAATACCTTTTAATTGTAATCCAGTATACACAGACATTTGCACCTAAATGCGAAACTAGACTAAAAGATATCCATAGTAACACTTTAAATATGTGCAATGCAATATGGTATTATCTATCCTCTTATATTTCATTTTGACAAGTCTTAGTCACAATACCTTAAGTGGATTTCATGACCCACTAATGAATTTAACACATCCAAACTTAAAAAATATTGACATAGGGCCGGGCGCGGTAGCTCATGCCAGCACTTTGGGAGGCCGAGGTGGGAGGATCACAAGGTCAGGAGACTGAGACCATCCCTGGCTAACACGGTGAAACCTCGTCTCTACTAAAAATACAAAAATTAGGTGGGCGTGGTGGTGCGCCTGTAGTCCCAGCTACTCGGGAGGCTGAGGCAGGAGAATAGCTTGAACCCAAGAGGCAGATATTCCAGTGAGCAGAGATCACACCACTGCACTGCAGCCAGGATGACAGAGCGAGACTCCATCTCAAAAAAAAAAGAAAATTAAAAATATATATATTTAAATTTGTACACACATAATGTGAACATGTGACTTAATTCCAAAAAAGTCCTTAAATTGTTTAAATTATATGCTTGGTTGTAAACAAAAAAACAGAATGAGGCGTGATTTATAAAGAAATTATTTTTTATAATTTTAAATAAATAAATACACGAAGCCTTTATTGTTGTTGTATAATCTCTCTGATGTTTGTAGACTGCTAAATTTGCTTCCATATTAGAGGCATACCACCTTATTTAGTTATTTAGTACGTCTCTAGGAAAATAAGTAAAATGACAAGAAAATGAGAAATATTTAAAAACATGACAAGAAAAGTGTATCTTCCAGTATATCTCTTGAAATTAATATCTAAGCAGCCTACGTTTTCTTTGGGAAAATAAACAAATGAAAAATAACTGTTAATTTATTCTTATAGTATGTAAGTTATTATCACCAGCATCATCATTAGTCAAAAACTAGCTAATTTTGGGATCTGCTAGGCAGGCAGAATGAAGAAGTATTTGTAAGTTTCTAACAATGACCAAAATTTTTGCATCAATGAACTCTGCCTCTAAGGGTTTTTTTTTTTTTAGTATCAGTTTGTTTAATAAATTGCTTCCAACCACCACTGTAGTTCCAAACAATTTAAAATGCTTTGCACTTCATTTGGATATATATATAAAAAAAAAATCTTTTTTATATATAAAGATATATATTTTTATGTATTTTTATATGTTTTATATATTAAATATATATTTAATATATAAAGATATATGTGTGTATATATATAATCCAAAAATATATATATATATATAAAACACCAACAAAAATGTTTTTTACTCAAAATGTAGCATTTCATTTTCTCTATTCAAGGAAATTACCTCTAATGCTGGGGAAGTGAGAATATCTCATATAAAATAATTCCCCAAAAGACATTAGTATTGCACCTCTGAAAGAATTTTTCTACTGTTATCATTGTTAATCATGCCAGTGTTCTATTGATTACAGATCATTTGATATAGCTTCAAGCTATTTGCTCTGCACCGTGTTGTAAAAACAGGACATTCTCTCTGCTCCATGTGGGGAATGTCAGAGCCAGAAACTGAGAAGGGTCTCACAAATCTCAGCTATCAGATCAGTTTTCAGGACCTTGAAGATAAAGGGCAGACCTTAAGTGGATATTAAGGTCTATTAAGAAGCAAATAAATATGTGCCTCTTCTTTGTGCAGCTATTCCTTTCTACAGTCAAGCAAACATAAAAAAAGGTAAATAAACTCAATAAATGTGATTCATATAGAGCCAAGTATATACATATATATGTAAACACACATTTTTCTTTTTTATTTAACATACACATAACTGTATAGAATAAATGAAAAGTTCATGATTGCCTTAGATATAGCAGCAGTGTACATATTAGTTTTAAAAATATGAAAATAAATTATAATATCTTTGAAATGGGTCTAAATGTATATATATATATTCAGCAGATAAAATTAGTAAAAAAAAGTGTCAACATTACATATTTTCCATTGATTTTTTAAACTTTCTAGATTAAAGTACAGGTGTCTTATAGAATTTGGGAGTTGTCTTGAAATACAGGTGGGGGAGGTAGGTGGTGGCAGAAAGAATGACAAGGCGGTGGGGTAGAGTAAAGGTCAGAGTACTTTGGTTAGGCAAAATGATCCCACTTGGGATAAGAAGGCCGATCTATTGCTCCTGGGAGACACACTGATATATTGATATGTCCCCAGAGCACCCTGCAGTAATTGGAGAAGCCATTTGAGGGAATCTCCAGGGACACTTTTGCTTTATCTTCCTATGGCATAGACACATTTATTGAATGCCCTCTTCTTTTAATCTTTATTAAGTAGAGAAATTCTGCTGCAAGTCTTAGGTCAGCTTAGAAGAGAGTGATTCTATACTTCGGTAGATCATTGCTAGATATAATTAAAATTCTTCAGTGTTTTCAAGTAAGAACAGTGAACAAAGCCCTGAGTAATCAAACGGCAGATGCTTACATACACTCTGCAGCCACATTTTAGCTCTCCTTTTGCCAAATCAGGGACATGGTGGCTGAGGTGGACATCAGTTCCAAGGCTAGGGAATTTTTTTCTTGAATATGTTTCTAGTTTTAATTTATGAATGTTAACTCCAAGTGCTGAAAAGAGGTATTACTTTCAAGTTGTGCAACGAGGTAGAATGTGACAGAATCACACATCCTTTAGGCTTTGGGTTTGTGGTTAATGGAATAGAATAGAAAGAATAGAATTTCCTTTTTCTCAAAGATACATCATAAGAATATTGTCATTTCAAGGCTATCTCATAATTTTAGAAGACAAGAACCACAATCACTTTCTAGCGCATGAAAGACTTTCAAGGAGATCTTGCTTTGCATAAGAATTTGAGTAAAAAGTGGTAGGCTAATCTGACCTCAAATGAATAGCACTGGAAATGAATAGCTTAAAATATTCTCATCTCAAAGACCGCAAACCACTTTCTTCTATCTCCTCATTTTTATGGCCCTCGATTAACACCCCCTCCCTGCCCAGGCTCCAAGGATACGTCCACACTAACAAGTACAACTCTTTCTTTTCAACCTTTATCCTGATAAAGGATGTTCCTGTGCACACTGTCTTATGCAAAATTTTGAAGTCCATGTTGATTCTTTTATTATTTTTGTATATCTCCCATGTGTGGTGTTTCTAATGTTTGTGGAGCTCACCTCCAGAGTTATCTCTGGAAGTTATTTCTTTTTCTCAAACTTCTCTGTTGCTGCCTTAGTTCAGGCACTTAGACCCTATTTTTTTACCTTTCAACAACTCAAAAAGGTCTGCTACCTCAAAAAAATCTCTTCAGTTCAATCTAATAGTTCCCCAAATGTACAGAGAACTAAACTTTTTGACAAGTTTGCTAACATGCATTTCCCAGATGCTGTTTTTTACCTCATCTCCTGAGACTGGGTAGGATAGGAACCACTCCTTTTAAATAAGCATTCAGATGGTCCTGACACAGAACAGACTAGAAGCAAACCCAGTGAAAGAGTAATATCTGCCAAATAAGCCATGAGGCTGAATTAGAAAAACCTGTACCTCTTTGAGAATTAAAATAACCTGTGAGTCCTCAGCCTTCTATGAGCAGGAAGCAAGCTAAGAAAGTTATATAGCCTCATTTTAGAAATGGTAAAAGAGGATAATGGAAAATAAAGAGGGTGAACCAAAATGCTCTCCCAGGAGAATTGATAGCAGCAGGAGGCAGACAAATACCTAAGCAGATAGGGGCAGGTCCCTGGTGAAACCCCAGCTACAAGCCAAAGAGAACCTGAAAGTCAAGCTACACGTCAAATTCACAGATCTGATTGAGAACCTGTCTTCCCTTTTGACATGATTTCCTCTAATTCATCCCCATCCTTCACCTATTTTACATATATGTATCCTTCCTTTATTGGTTTTTTTATACTGTCGTGCCCACCTTTGAGCGGTGCCTGTGTTTTAACCTTTTTCACATACACAAAAATGAATCAGCATGCATTTCACTATTCTAAGCCCATCAAAGCTCCGGACTCAGCCACACTGGGAGAGAAATCACCTGACTTCAGCTGGGGGAAGCAGACCTACTTCCCCTCTCCACAGGGAGCTGTTTCGTCACTCAATAAAATTCTTCGCCCTCCTCACCCTTCAATTGTCAGCATATCCTCATTCTTCCTGGATGTGGGACAAGGACTTGGAAACTGTCAAATGTGGATACAAGCTATAATAAAGGTGGGCTGGAGCATGCCCAGCCCAGGTGTGGCCTGAACTGGTGCACAAGCCAGGTGTGGCCCAGGCAGGCTGAATGGGTGAACCACCTCCTGCAGCAGATAGCATAACCAAGCAAGGCCTGGGTTGGGGCGTCGCTGGCCAGAGGTTACCCACTTGCAAAGTGAGAAAAATCCTGCATCAGAATTATGTCCTTAGGAACCTCCTGACCTCCAGGATAAGAGACCTATATAGTGAACACTTAGTAGAATCTCAGAATAATTATAGACTAGTGATGGTATTTTGACTGCCATTCTTCTCTCTCAAGTGGTAGTGGTGGTATATGTGTGTTTGTGTGAGTGTGTGTGTGCATTTTGTGCTTCTGTTCTACCAGGATATATTGGGTGTACATGAAACAGATAATCTTTCCTTTTAGTTCTTAGGTCTTGAGACCAAAAGGAGCCACACTACTGGAGTAACCACTACTTATCAACTACAGATTCTGGACTTTGAAGTACACTTTTTACTGAATGTTACCTTTGGTTGCTTCCAAGAAAATAATTTCCGTCAAATATAGTTCTATCGACAGGTTCCTTGTGTAGCTTTGAACTTTAGGAATCACTGGCATAGATGAATTAATCATTTGAAAGATTGTCCAAACTTCCTTTCAAGCCTTGCCTTCCATGCTGACACAGATATGCCCTATGCCATAGCCAAGTTAGGCTGCTATTAAGCCTTTGGGTTTTTTCAGGTGCACTTATCAGAATTCATGATGGCAAATAAAAGAGTAAGATAACTATCTTAAGCAAAGAACAATATTTATTTAACTATATTAAATATTTGGGTTTTGCCCTGGTTTGAATATTTCTGTTGTCCCCAAATTCATATATTAAAATATGATGATGGTATTAGGTGAGAGTATTAGGAGGTGGGGCTATTGGAAGATGATTACGGCACGATGGTGTACTCCTTATGACAGGGATTGAGCCCGTATAAAAGAAACTCCAGAGAGCCACCTGAATTTCTTTCATCATGTGAGGACACAGCTAGCTATAAGGTGCCATCTGTGAACCAAAAAGAAAGCCCCTGCCAAACACCAGATCTACTGGTGCCTTGATTTTGCACTTTCTAGCCTCCAGAACAGTCAGAAATAAATTTCTGTTATTTATAAAGTACCTGATCTATGGTATTTTGTTATAGCTGCCTGAGCAGATTAAGACAAGCTCATGTACCTAATGTTAGGCTGGAGAATGAGACTTAGAAAGCAGGAAGACAAGGGGACTCTGGATGGATCATACACGAGAACTATCATGAACCCAACCAGCAGAAATAACTAGATAGGTACCAAGGAATCCAAAAGATGATGAAAAAAGCTTCCTCAGTGAAGATGCACAGGAAGCCACAAACCTATTTAAAAGAAAAGAGAGAGTTAATTAAAGAAAGAGAGATGTTGAGGAATTGGCATTCTTAGTCAAGTTAGAGAACAGATTTAATGGGTGTGGAGAAATGGGAAAGAAAACAAGACAGGAAGTTTGGATTATACTTGCCAAGTACAAAGTTTGAGTTGTTAGATGTGGATGTGCTGAATGAGGTTAAGAGTGAGGTTATATTACTGGGTGGTCAATAGGGAATGAAGATAAGGTCAGAGCTAATGGGGAGAATGAGGGATGTGAATTTGCAGATTTGCACTGATAGCCAACATCAATTTGGAAATCATGAGAATGAGGTCATGTGAAGTTGGTTGGAGAATAAATATGTGAACAACCTACTGAAGTTGTCCACAAAGATAGAAGCCAATCGTGTGGGGTTGAATGATAACAGTGATGATTTGAAGAAGAATTTAGACTCAGAGTGTGCAGCATTTGAACAAACATAAAATGGCAACATTAGTCTCTGGTAGAGAAGTGGGCCTGGAAAGAAAAAAATCACAACATCTTCATTTATGCTTTCTGATGATTAGAAGAAATCCAGTTAATTCAGCCCAACCCTTTAATCACATAAATGAAAGAAGCTTCTCTAGAGACATCATACGATGGGCAGGGTAGCAGGTATCTGAAGTAAACCCTGTATTCATTGTTGTGCCAGTTATTGAATGTAGGTATTGAACTTTACATTTTATTGTATTTATTTTTATAATTTTTTTTTGAGATGGAGTCTCACTCACTCTGTTGCTGAGGCTGGAGTGCAATGGCACCATCTTGGCTCACTGCAACCTCTGCCTCCAGGGTTCTTGTGCCTCAGCCTCCTGAGTATCTGGGATTACAGGAATGTGCCACCTGGCCCTGCTAATTTTTGTGTTTTTAGTAGAGATGGGGTTTCACCATGTTGGCCAGGCTGGTCTCAAACTTCTGACCTCAAGTGATCTGCCTGCCTCGGCCTCCCAAACAGCTGGGATTACAGGCATGAGCCACTGCACCTGGCCAACATTTTATATTTTTATCATAAAGGTAATTTTAAAAAGTTTTAAGATAGAAAAGAAGTGTATAAATTGCAATATGAATGTTGCTCAATCTCCTTACTATCACCACTTTCAAACACACATACAAATGCCCCCAGGAATCTTCACAGTTAATGACTTTGGGTGTTATCTGGATTTTATAAAGCATCAACTTTCTGCTTGTTTTGCTTTAGCAGCAGAATTACTGTATCTTTATATTTAATATATGCTAAATATTGTATAAGATGTGAACACATTTATAGCTCAGTCATAGAAAAAAATGATGGTTTGAGGACTGTAATCAATTTGAAAACATACATTCTCAGAAAGAATATTAGATGAAAATTTATTAAATATTGATATAGATTATGTTGGGAAGCAGGTGAAAAAAATCAAAGTTCTCTTTAACATTTTAAAGTACAACAATGCAATTATATAAAATTCAAACTCTTAATAAGATATATCTATTGATTTTGTTCTTACAAAAAGATTTGAATATTAAAAATTGGATGTTACATAATTAATTTTATGATTTTTTAAAAAGTCGGTAACTAAAGCATTTTCTTGATTTTTATACTGGGTCAGATACAGTCTTGTAACTATTAAAGAAAAAATTATTCTGACAAATGTTAAGACCATAAGGAAGAATTTATTTAAGACTATTGAGATAGGTGTCAAGCCTATCACAATAGAGGAGAAAAATCAAGGTCAGTTCTGAATACAGCATGTACAAGTGGTGCTTTATGACCAATGAGCGGTTTAGGGGATTGGCCTTTCATAGATGGAAAATTACTAGGAGGAGTCAT
Organism: Pongo abelii; assembly: GCF_028885655.2. Taxonomy (NCBI): domain Eukaryota; kingdom Metazoa; phylum Chordata; class Mammalia; order Primates; family Hominidae; genus Pongo; species Pongo abelii. The sequence goes on from NC_071991.2 coordinate 95,422,934, forward strand.
CAAGGTGAGCGGAGATTTTTGCTGAAGGCAGGCCAGGGCAGGGTGACCAGATATCAAGGGTAAGAAATGAGGAATTTGATTAAATATTGAGGTAGATCAGATATTAAGGATAGGGGATATTCTCTAAACTGACAAGATTTTTTTCTACAACTTGTCTAGACAAGCTTGAGGATAAGGCGCAAGGCCTATTCTAAAAATGTCTCAGTGGAGCCTGATGAAAGTTTGGTCAAGAAGAAAGTCTATCAGAACCACCCCACTTATTTTGTAGCTATAATTTTAATTGGTACCTACTTTAAAAGCAAAGGGTTTAAACTACAAACCTCTCCACACTGTAGTCTTCATAATAATTTTAATGACGACTAATACACTTGTATACTTCTTTAAGCCTAATTTAAAGTTTAGTACCAGCTATTTTATTACTTGTCCCACTTTAATTGCTTCCTTATCCCTCAATGTAGGACAAAGCACAAAAAGCCTCAGTATTGTATTTTGTTGTTAACAAGCTACTAAATTTGTGTTTCCCATATGATGTTGTTATGCTTGGTGTTTGCTGGGAAAATTATAGTAATTGTTCTTAACAAGTAGTAAAGTTTATTTTGTTCATGGTCAATTTGAGGCAAGAATGTTAAATAGTGTAAGACTTATCCAGAAACTTAATTAAAATTAACAGTTGAAATTGTTTTTTTGTTTTTGTTAAATGTACTGAATAATTTTCTGGAAATTCTTTTCTATTGACTCCTAGGGATATATTCAGTACAAATCCTGTACCAAACTGAACTAAAACTTAATATCTACACATAGTAAATCACATAGGAAATGACACAAAACAATTTTGAAGTGACTAATCTCATTTTTTAGGTACCACCAAAATACAAAACAAGAAAAATTAAGCAAGTCATTCTCAGACTAAACTTCCTACATTTACATTGCTTTAATAGGAAAATACATCATACTTGAGCTGAAAGTGTTATTAACATAGATGATGTAAACCAGAAACCGTATGGTAACCCATTCTCATGATGTGAGGTGGTACATGTTTAGAGTGGTTTTTAAGTTAGGAGACAGTGTTGAGCCTCTAATCAGACAATGTTAAAATATTTTGTCTTCTATTTTTTAGGTGTAACTAACATCTAACTTCATTTAAAATGTTACCATATTTTAAACTGTGTGCCTCTTGTATCAAAATTGAAAATCAGTAGATATGGGCATAGCACCACAAATGTATTTATAATATTATACTTGTGAATTCATTAAACACTTTAGCTATCATCTGGCTTTCAAAATAATGATTAATTCCATTTTGATAAAAGCCCTCTCAGAGGGGAAAAAAAAGTAATTGTATAGTTTCAACTTAGTGGCCATTCAAGTTGCTAAGATTACTTATATTTTTTACTTAGCATTTAACTCTCAATACTCATTCATTAGGCAAATTAACGTGACTCTTTAACTTCTTTTAATTTGAGGACTTTGGAGTAAGAACTTCATTTAAACAAGTTTACAAAAAAATCCCTGTAATGAATGCTTCTTACTTTTTTATACTTTTTCAGAATTGTGTTTTTCTTACTCCGATCTCCATGTTAGCGGGAGAGGAACAACAGATCATGCACAGGGCATTTCAGGTCTCTTTTAGGAAGAGGAAGAGTGTGGATGTGGTAGGAATCAGAAGTGAAAGATTTGGCAGTGTGTGGTTCCAATATAGTAATTAAAAACATTTATTCAGATGAAAAATTAGATAACTAGAAGAGTCTGAGGATATGATGATACCAAGCAACCCTTCTAAACACTGAAAAAAACTAGTTGAATCACTAATATTTTGGCTTTGTTCTCATTTTCTACTCAGTTTATATGTTTATGGCATTTTAAAAAAGAAGTTGCTAAATTCTAATTTTAAAACCAGTATGAAACCAGTACATGCTGCCAGGAAAAAGTCGTAAAAGACTTTGAAATAGGCAAAAAGTATTACTGTCCTGACTAGTTTACACCTCCAGGCTGTCTCCATCAGCTGAGAGCACTGCATATTATTAAAATTAATTCTCTCCAGTGAAGAGACAATCAATCAATTCCCTTTCCCTTTGCGGAAAAAAAAAAGCCAGTTTTACATCTATTTTTAAATTCATTTTGTCATTCCTGATTTACCTATGTTGTAACATCTTACTGAATCCCTTATTAATTAATGAGTTAAATAAAATATTTGGCACATGTTTATTTCATATTTGTATGCCCGGTGATTTTATCTTTTAAAAATATTCTTTAATACACCTAAATATGGCATTTACAGATGTAGCCAACATAAAGTCAAATTACCTAAAATTCTGTTTCATTATGATATAGTAGTCAAAGGCCTAAAAGCTTTGCGAAGTTTCTTGAAAATGCAAAATGGGGATATTAGTACAGCAACATTTTTAAAAAGCCTATTTACTCTTTCTTACACTCATAGACACACTCACACACACACACACACACGGGATGAGAAGCAGAGAGAGAGGATAGAGAGAGATACAACTTCCATCATCTCCCAATTAATTCTTCATCCACACTCCAAGCTCCCCTATCCCCAGCGACCCTTTCTTGTCTCACTCTTCACCCTTCTTTCCCTCTCATTTTAAGATATATTCTCTGAACCTTACTATGTATTTTAGATATGGGGTCTCTGTTTCTGGCACTACCACACCTCACTTTTTACTGCAGTTTTCCACAATAAAAGTTCTCCAGTTCATCTACCACATAATTCTCCTGTTTTGAAGTAAAGGAGGTGACGCTATTCCTACTCAGGCATTAATTAACATAAAAGACTCTTCCAGTCTTGTATATGATAAAAGACTCTTCTGTCTTACAAATGACAAAAGAGTGTTGGAAAATGCACAGAATAAGAAAGTAGTTATTGTTATCTTTGTCAAGGGCAGGGATACTGTAAGGGTGGGGCTTGTGATGGGAATTAAAATTCAATGAGGTGTACATACAAATTCTACTATATTTCTGAAATCTTTCTGACCACTTGAAGATTTTTGGAACAACATTGATAGGAAATGGAATTAGTTTTAGTGAACCTCTGTGTTTCCTGCAAATTCTAGTCTCTTCTACTTAGGGTGCAAATATAATAGCAGAGTTAAGCAGCATATTTTTTTTTCTGTAAATTCACTTTATTGTGTGTCCACTGCTTACCATAATTATGCCTAAATTACTCAAGTCTCTCCAAAATTAGGAATGCATCATTTTTATAAATAAACAAGTTTTTAAATTGTTGTGTGCTATATTTTGAATATAAACTAGTCAAATAATCCTCCACAGAAAGTACATGTTGAGTGCAATCAATACTTTTCTTTTTTCTGAAAACATTTCATCATGTAAGTATTTAACTGATTGTCCAGATATTTCTGCTGCTGCAAACCTTCTCCGTTTTCGCTCCCCTTTCCCCATGGTCTATTAGGCAATGTCTAGACAAGTAGCTTATTTTGTTCAGTTAGCTCTAGATATTTGGAGTGCAAAATAATAATCTTCACAGGGAGAAAGAGAGTTTAATATCTGAATGAAAAATCTCCAGTGAAACTAAGCTAAACCTATTCGGATGGCTAGCTTCTAGCATTAACTTTCTGAACTTGAGGTTGCTTCTCTTTATATAAATGTGTTCTACTCTGTGTATGTTTTAGTGATCTTCATCTAGCCAAAGGCTGTATTTAATAGGTAGTCATCAAGCAGAAACATAAATCTTTCTTGAGCGTGGGTGCGTGTGTGTGCCCCTGTGCATCTGGATGTCAGTGGTGGGGGGAGAGGAAAGAGAACAGAGCAGGCCTGTGTGGCAGGAAACAGATGAGGATAAATATGCATTGCTGTGTGGTTCACAGAGTTTACAAGAAGGAGAACAAAGTAACTGTGACATTTGCCTTTAAGATCTGTGAAATCACAGCAGGCTGGGGAATACAGAATAGTGGACAGTATGCTACAACGAGACACAGAATTCAAACCCCTTGAAACCCTAAAGTTAGATTTCCATTTACCATACATAACTTAAAAGGACCTTGCTCTCATAATTAGAAAATACATCAATTGGACTCTCATTATTTCATTTGCAGTATCCTTTCAATGGGCCTTTCTGACTATGGGAGATCATACTTCAAATCTATTTTCACCATCTTCTCTGAGTTTTCAGTTTATTATGTCTTACTACTACTACACACACACACACACACACACACACACATACACCCTTGATGAAATGCAATCACTGCAAGACAAATGTCTCATCACCTAGGAATCCTTCTCCTCCACTCCACTGGACTTAACGGCTTGACCACAATAATTGAACACAACAAATTTGCATTATATTTAGTAATGTAGGTACTTTCTCTTTTACTGGACTATTAGACCCTTAAGAGCAGAATGTGTATTATTTATATACTATTTATGATGATATATCAACTCTTTCACAACTCCCCATCCTATAACTGTAAGTAAAATTTGTTGAACTATCTCAAGCATATTTAAAGTAATTCAGCAATTTACAATACTGTAAATCCATTTTTTTAAACCTCTGCTTCTGGTTTATACATTTGATGGTCTCCAAATAGTGCTATGTCTTCAAAGACATCCCTATGAATTTACACTAACCCCCAGGCAGTTTTTCTCAGATATATATCTTTTGTCCATATTTTTAGAGAAAAAAAAAACAAAGTGAGAATACCTAGCAATATTGAGGGACATAGTTTTAAACCCTGGGTCCTAAAAAGAGCAGTCTTTTCTTTATGGCAGATAGAGATTGAGGATAAATAGTAGAGTGACCGTTGACCCTGTTCTTTCACAGTAATATTGGCAAGTCATTTGCTGCCATTATTGGAATTGCACCTGAAAAGCAAGCACTTAAGAACAGTGTAATTTATGTTGTTGATGGTCTTCCCTTTTATTGATTCTCTTCATTCTCAAGTAGCTCTGGATCACTTTCAGGATCACTTTCTTTCTTTTCTTTTTTTGTTTCTCTCTCTCTCTCTCTTTTTTTTTTTTTTTGTCATCCAAGGCAAATAAACTTTCCCAATCTAAACTGTCACGCCCAGTGACCACAGTTACCAAATTAATTGGCATATCCTATCACACACAATTGCTATAGCCATGTACCTCTGCTAAACCTGTGTATACTACTGACTTACTTGAACATGACTATTTCTCACCACTATGGAGAGAGAATCAGATAGTACTACATTTACACAAATATTGATCAAAATAATTGAATAGTAAGTAAGAAAAGCTCTTTGATCTGCTCTTCTGTAAAAGGAATTTTTAAGCAAACAATTTTTGGTTGTCTTAAAATTAATAAAAAATATATTTGGCAGAAATTAGTCAGCATTTATGACATAGAATAATATTGTTAATTTATGGTGGTCTTGTTTTTAGTTAAGGAATTGTATCTATAGGCAAATTTTTAACATGTCAGTACATTTCTCCTATTAAAACAGAAATAGGTCAAACTCAGATTGCTGCCTTTAGACTCCTCCTCCTCAATTAGAAACATCATGTTTGATTTTTAAAACTATGTTTCTTGTTATTTAAAATAAATACTTTCCCCAAATCTGTTGAGACAAAAACAAAAGCAAATTTGGAATCGGATTTTTATATTTATTCTAATATTTGTGTTGAAAAATCATTGGAACTAAGAACTGTATGCCTAGTAAATTGGAAAAAAAAAAACTGGATAGTTCCAAATGGGAAGTGTGAAAACCTGAACTATGATACCATTGAAAAGGATAGGAATTTAGAAATGGAGGGATTACAAAAGTCATTATGTTAATTGAATAAGCCAGAAACAGAAAGACAAATATTTTATGTTCTCACTCATATGTGGAAACCAAGAAGATGGATCTCATAAAGATAAAGAATAGTTTGGTGATTACCAAAGGCTTGGAATGGTGAGGGGTTGGAGGGACTATAGAAAGGTTGATTAATGGGTACAAAAACACAGGTAGGTAGAATGAATAAGATTTAGTGTTTGATAAATCAGTAGAGTGCCTACAGTTTACAATAATCTATTGTATATTTCAAAATATTTAGTAGAGAATTATTGGACTGTTCCCAGCAAAAAGAGAAGATAAACATTAAAGGTGATGAATATCCTAATTACCCTGATTTGATTCCTGCAAATTATATGAATGTGTCAAAAAATCACATGTACAGCAAAAATATCTGTATCTTTTGTTTTTTTTTTAAAAAAAAAACAGAATAAAATGAAATAATTATTTTATTTATCAAGGAAACTTGAGGAAATAAAAGGGGAAAATAGGAAATTAAGGAGAGGTTTAAATATGGTACAGACAGATAAGTAGAGCTATCAGAAATTTGATGTCAGAAGTCTGTGGATCTAAAGTGTTTTATAACTCAATATCTAAATCCAGTTCTGGAAAAAAAAAAAAAAAAGGAAAGGGAATTTGTAGAGCTTTTCTTCTTATCTTTTTCCTTTTCTTCCTCCTCTTTCTTCCCCTGCTCTTCTCCTTCTCCTTCTCCTCCTCCTTCTGGTTCCTCGTGTCACTAGCAGAATTTCTAGTATGTTTTAAAAGACATTCATCTGAGTTTCAAAACTAATAATGTAGGCATTACTTGAGAGTTTGACAGGGAACAGAGATTCTGAATTTGAATCAGTTAATAGCAAGGTTAGCTTTGTGTTCAGCAGTAAATTTTCAGGTTTCTTTAAAATTTGGAATAAAACCACATAAACTCTACCTTGTTCTAAGCATGCATTTATATTGCAAAATATATTATAAAATGTTTTGAAGTGAAAGCTACTTTTATGTTATTCTAACTATAACAGCTACCAATAGTTGTATGTCTATCTTTAACAAAATATTGAAAGCTAGCAAAATACAGATAGATAGATAGATAGATAGATAGATAGATACAGATAAATAGGGAAAGATATGATGTAAATAAGTAAATAAATATATAAATATTTGTGTAATATTTTTACTGTTGTGATAACATTATTGGGAAAGATATGATGTAAATAAGTAAACAATATATGAATATTTGTGTAATATTTTTACTGTTGTGATTAGATTAAGAAGCATTTGCTAAGTGAAAATATGCAGAATTGCTTAGTATATACAGTGCATTAGCATAGTTACTAAAAATATAACTATTCTGAAGGTTGTTATTAAATGAACTAAAGTTTCATTATGAGTAGGAAAAATATTTATATCAGTATGAACTACATAGTATAAATGAATATATTTGAAAATACTGCATCTACTCACACATTTATTAGCATCATTTGAGAATGTATCCATAAATGTTTGAAAATCTTTCCTCCCAATGCCGTTATGTTAGTCTTTCTACCTAATAGATTGTTTGTTGTTGCATCTGCTAGTACATTTTCCAATAAATAATGAGCAAACCTTGCTATTTCACATGTGCTTGCCTCTCAGAAGGAAAGTAGTAGTACCATACATTGAGTATTTGTGCCAAGCACTACACCAAGAACTTTGTATATATAAGTGAATTTAATTCTCACAGAAATCCCAGTAGCTAGTATTATTACACAAATTTAACTGATGAGGGAAATGAGAGTCAGAGAAAATATGTAATTGCCCATATCACCCAGCGTCTAAGTGGCACAGCTAGGATACAAGCTATATACTTCCTTGCTCCAAAGTGGATGTGTTTTCTTATAGAGGCCGAAATTTCTTACAGAGGTGGAAATTAGAGGTAGCAACTGATTATTTAAAAATGCATTTTGTTTATTTTCCATAATTGTTCATTTTCTATTTCTAGGAAAAAACAAAATTCTAAATAATCTCATGAGATATCAAATTAAATATTACTTAGAATATCTATGTTTAAAAAATAAACTGCAACTAAGCAGAATTAGCTATTGACAAAACCAAGAATATTTTAAAAATAGGAATTCTATATAAAATATGTATTGCTTACATGCTATTTTATTTGATATTTGCAGCCAGAAAAGAACTTTTTTAATTCCAACTTATAGGTAGACATCGCAAAGAGATAATAATATTCATTAGTAGACCTTTGGGAAATTAAGAAATCAATGCTTCACATTATTCTGTTTTCTATTGGAATATCTAATATTTACCATACGTAGTCACTGGGTACAGATTATTAATGTGCTTACATTAAAGCTATTAGCTGTTTTACTGAAGAGTTCATGAATGTGATATTCTGAGAATTGTGTTCTTTAAAAATGTCAATATTTTTAAATTTATCCATTTTTCCTATTAATTTCTGATTGTAAAATGTTTTCTACCCTCAATGGTAAATTATATTTAAGATTCACCCATTCTTTTTCAGCAGGTAAATATGTCATAGTGGACTTTCAACGTTTGTCTTTCTTTTGATTGTAACTCATCTTTGCAAAAGAATACCGATTAAAAGGTAGCAGCAGAACAGCCATAGAGTCTTCCAAGAGAAAAACATGTTGTGTTCAACATTTCTCCAGTATGTGATAAATAAAGGCAACTGTTAATATTGTAATCCTTGGCTGTGTGCAGTGGCTCACGCCTGTAATCCCAGCACTTTGGGAGGCCAGGGAGGGCAGATCACAGAGTCAGGAGATCAAGACCATCCTGGCTAACATGGTGAAACCCCATCTGTACTAAAAATACAGAAAAATTAGCCAGGCGTGGTGGTGGGCACCTGTAGTCCCAGCTACTCGGGAGGCTGAGGCAGGAGAATGGCGTGAACTGGGAAGGTGGAGCTTGCAGTGAGCAGAGATCGTGCCACTGCACTCCAGCCTGGGCGACAGAGCAAGACTCCGTCTCAAAAAAAAAAAAAAAAGAAAAAAAGAAAAGGAAAAAATTGTAATCCTCAAATGAGGTAATTATATATTTCAAAACTAAAAATTCTAGTATTTAGATAATGATTCAATACATATTTGAAAGTACAATTTGGGATAAAATATATATACCCTAGGGAAAAATGTGCCTTTTTTTTTAATCTCTGAATAAAACATAATGGCCTAATTCATTCCTGTGGAATTTACAAATGTGGTAAACATTTGTAGAGATATCTGTATCTCTAACAGTCTCAGTTTCTTATACAGCAGAAAAAGAATTGTCCTCTCCAAATGTATAATTCCACCTAGAAAAGAAGGTTCACTGTATCCCCAGGTTGTGGTGATGGTTGTCTGGTTATAGAGATTGTTTTTCCTTATATGACTTAATTTTTCTTTGAAAAAGATTTAGGCAAGTAGCACAATAGCTGTCCTCTATATCAAACCACCGCTTCAAAGTATTCCCAGGTTATGCAAGTATAATTTTGTTAGATAATACTTAAGTAATAACTCAACTTAGCTGTTGGTTTATCTAGGCCCTTGGGTATTCACTCAATGTAAATCTTTGGTAGTGTTTCTGAAACTTGTATAATGTGAGTCAAATAACTCCCCAGAGAATGGTCAAGAGCCATGCATTATATGCTAAACAAAATGTGGTAACTGCTTGTTATTCATAAGCCTTGGGAGTAAATGCAAGGGCAGTAGCTGCTATTAATGAGCATCTTACATAGATATAGGAAGGGGCTGAGGATCTGATGTTTAGGTGCATTAGTAAACATGTTACAGGCTTTTATTAATTCAAATCATTTACCCAGGTGTATCAAGTTCTTTTTACGACACTTTTATTTTGGTTAAAATAAAACAGTACACTAAAGGACCTTCAAAAATGCAAAAACAGTATAATTCAATGAAATGTAAGTTGTATTCGTATACTGTAAATATACAACGTTAGGTTTTATAATATTTATGAGTGGATCCGGGATTTCTCTAAGAAACAAGCTTAGAGACAGCTATTTGGTTGGAAAGACAGTGAGGCTTGAAGATTCATTAGAATAGCAATTTTACAGTGCTTTGGGAGTTGACAAAGACTCTTTGGCCAAACATTAGTCAGGCTTCTGAACCTTCTCCTAGGCCCATCTGTACACATTCTTGTAAAGTCCAATTTTAGAAAGACCCCTATCTGCTAAGATATCTGAACACCCTCTATAGCCGATCAGGTTCCTCTTTCTGTCCCATGCCCCAAGTGATGTCTGATCATGCTGACCTGTCTTCAACAAGAATTCTGTTATGTTGGTTTATCCAGAATCCTCCCTTACTCATAATGTTTCCTCTTAGTAATTTTCCATCCACTGGCCCCCACCCTGCTCCTTGGCTGTAAATTCCCACTTGTCCATGCTGTATTCTGAGTGAAGCCGAATCTTTCTCCCCTACTGCAAAATTCCATTGCAGTGGTCCCAAAACCTATACCAATGGACCTTAATAAAGTCTTTCTTACTATGCTTTAACAAGCATAATTGAATAATGTTTTTTTCTTTGACAGGAGTATTGTTGGGGAGCAAGCTGATGAAAATTATAGGAAAGCAAAATAACTTCTTCAGAATTAATAAAATGATTTAAGTCCAAACTTTTGAACACGGCTTTAAAATCACTCTTTGCTATGATTCTTTTTGCCCACTTGCATTTCTCATACCTCTCCACAAAACATTTTGAAGAGCCACGTTTCTCCAGAAAGTCATGTTCTTATTGGACTAAATTGCTTCAGTGTCAAGTTTTCACTAAGATAGAAATCTTCCTGAGCAGAATTCCCTCTACCTGGAGCACTAATTGCAATTCGTCACTCCATCTCTTTCATGTTTTACCTGGCTAATAGATTCATACTTAAGGTCCAACTTAGATACAAATTTCTCTTATAATCTCACTGTTTAGGTACCTCTCTTCTTAATGAAATCATATACTTCTTTTCACTTCTTGCATTATATTGAAATGACTTGTGCAACTATATAATTCCTCATTGGAATTATATAGGAAGAGGGGTGTCATGATTTTCCAAACCCATTAATATGTGGACTGAATCCAATGTGATTACAAATAAGAAATGGCTGCCCACTTTTTTCCCTCCAAACCGGTACTATAAAACATCTCTGATATCATTTCCCAGCCTTGGATAGAATCTTTGCTATAAATTTCAGTTGTAAGAATAAGTCCTCACCCTCTGCTTCTATGTCTCACTTCTTCTTCCAATATATTTTGAGCAAAAAATGAAGAAATATCTTTTGCAATTGGCTTTTTATTTTCTTTATTATTATTTTATTTATTTATTTATTTTGGAGATGGTCTCGCTCTGTCACCCAGGCTGGAGTGAAGTGACACGATCTCAGCTCACTGCAAGCTCTGCCTCCCAGGTTCATGCCATTCTCCTGCCTCAGCCTCCCGAGTAGCTAGGACTACAGGTGCCTGCCACCACGCCCGGCTACTTTTTCTGTATTTTTACTAGAGACGGGGTTTCACCATGTTAGCCAGGATGGTCTCGATCTCCTGACCTTGTGATCCACTTGCCTCTGCCTCCCAAAGTGCTGGGATTACAGGCGTAAGCCACTGTGTCTGGCCTATTATTGATTATTATTATTATTTTTGAGATGGAGTCTTGCTCTGTCATCCAGGCTGGAGTGCAGTGGCGTGATCTTGACTCACTGCAACCTCCACCTCCTGGGTTCAAGCGATTATTCTGCCTCAGCCTCCTGAGTAGCTGGGACTACAAGCACATGCCACCATGCCTGGCTAATTTTTGTAGTTTTAGTAGAGACGGGGTTTCACCATATTGGCCAGGCTGGTCTCAAACTCCTGACCTCGTGATCCACCTGCCTCACCCTCCCAAAATGCTGGGATTTACAGGTGTGAGCCACCATGCCTGGCCGTGATTGGCTTTTTTTAATCATCTGAGCACTCTGTATGTGAGGCCCCAAAGGCTAACTCTTTTCACAGGTTGTTTTTATGGATTCTAAGGCTTCTGTGAATATCTGCGTATTTTATGCTTCCATATAGTTTCCCACCCCCTGGCAATACACCTGACAGAGTTCCCACCCAACAGGTGGCCCTGTTGTGTAGGATGCTATCAAGATGGTTTAAGCATGGCCATCTGTGCAGCAATTTCACCTGGCCAATGGGAAACTCCTACATATTTTTCACATGTCACGTGAGAGTGCAGACTTCTTGCACTTCATGGATTACCCCACCCAATGGACCTCAATAATAGTGGCACCACATGCTTTGTTCACAAATATCCTCTGAATTCTGGGGATGCTTGTTAAGCTCTCTTGAGAGTTATCTCAATATGCTCTGGCCTAGGAGACACACAGGTGGCCTAATGAGTTTCTGCTGTTTAGAAAGCATCCAACGGTGGAGTGGGTAGTCTGACACACTTCTGGAGTTCTCCTTATTTGCATTGAGGTGGCAGCTGGGGCAAGAAAAGGAAATATCACAGTGTCCCAACTAAGCTGACTACTCATGCCTCAGTGAGGCACCCATTCAGGTTTCTCATCTTCTCTTATGTATTATGAACATGGGTGAACTGTGTCTGCTACTTAAGTCCAACTTGTATGTAACTAGAATCTCCATTTTTCATGTAGAGGATCTTATTTCCTATAATTTTCAGTTTTGAAGCACCAGTCAAATCTCCCAGGTATCAGAAAATATTCTATTTAAAGCCAGAGGGGCAACCAGGCACAGTGGTTAAAATTATAGACTGGAGATCCACCAGTTAGGTTTAAAAATCTAGTTCAATGATCACCTTGGGCATCACTTAACTTATCTGTGCTTTAGTTTGCTCATTAGTAACATATGGCTGTCATTAGTAACCTCATAGGATATATAAAAACTTCATAGAATTGTCATAATTAAGGGAACTTATCATATGTAAGGGACAGGGAGCCGTGCTGCTATTAAGTGTTAACTATTTGTATTATCTGTCCCATTTACCATTATTCTTCCAAACTCACAATAGGCCCTTGGTTAGTATTTAATAAATGGATCACTTCACCAGTGTAAGTAAGACACATGTCTTAGTCAAATGATACCACTAGTTGAAATCTAACATGTTTCATAAGTTAAACAACAGAATCAACCAAATGCATCTAGAGTATACCAATAAAATGTGTTACTAGGAAAAAGGAAATAATACTGAGGTTTAAGGTTATTTGTACATACCACTTTGCAACCAAATCACAACCCTCCAAAAATGTCAACGTTGCACACAAGAAGTCTGAGCGAAACATACTAAAGTGCTTGTGGAAGATGGGTAAGTCCAAGAACAATAGGAATTTGAACAGGCAAACATATGGAGTTGGTTCATGGGTGGTAAAATGGATAGGAATTAGTGAAAACTTTGATTTTTTTACACCATAGGCTGCCTCCAGAAATGGGCTATGACATTCTGAAATTATATTTTCCATTGCAGACAGGGTTGTAATTCAGTTTTGACAAGCCATTCACTCCTGAACTTTGTTCTGATATGGCACTTTATTCTTTATCTTAATTGATAAAAGCTCATGTCATTCTCCTTGTTGAGTATTTTAATTTTAATTTTATTTACTCATAAATATTTTTGATTCAGGGTCTTGCTCTGTCACCTAAGCTGGGATGCAGTGGTGTGATCATAGCTCACTGCAGCCTTGAACTCCTAGGCTCAAGTGATCCTCCCACCTCAGCCTCCCAAGTAACTGGGACTACAGGCATGCACCACCATGCCTGGCTAGTGTTTTACATTTCTTGTAGAGACAGGGTATCACTATGTTGCCCAGACTGGTCTTGAACTCCTGGCCTCAAGCAATCCTCCTGACAAAACATTGAGATTACAGGTGTAAGCCACAGCACATGGCTGAATATTTTAATTATTACTCCTTATTACAGGGCTGCTTATTAGATACTGAATCATTTATTTTATTAAAATGGAAAATGTTAATATAGCTATCAAAAAATAAGAAATGTTTCTTTATTCTAACATTCTATCTCAGTTCTAAAATTGCCAAAAATTTGAATTTATCCCATGGAAGACCAATTATATAAAGTTTTTTTTAAAATTAGGTACTAGAAACCTGGGCTTGACACTTATCTGTATAATCAAATGCAAATGTATACTTCATTTTCCATTTAATTAGAACTTAAGAGGTAATTTTTTAGAAAGTAGAAAATTACATATATGAAATCTATTTTAATTGCATTTCAAAATCAACTTAGTGATTACAAAGTATTAACTTTTTTCCTTTTTATAGAAAAAAATTGAAACCTAAATTATAAACAGATTAATTTTTGAAATAAAACACAAAGTGAAAATAATGATGTGTAGACTACATTTAATTGGTTTCCTTTTTAAACCATAATTAGCTTTCCATAGATAACATGAGTAATACCAGTCAAAAAAGTTGATTTAGCAGACATTCCGACCTATAACTATGGGGCAGTCAGTTCATGGAGGAGTTGCCTTTCAAAAAAAAAAACGCTAACAATTCTCTTCTAATTGAATTTTAATCTCTTTTCTGTTTTGCTAAAATGGTAAAATGAAGTACTACTGTTTATTATTAGATAATATTTATGTTAGAGCAACCAAGATGTTATATAAAGTTTTATTAAAATCCTATATGCTTTTTCTTTTATGTTATTTTGTAATATAAGACTTTGAAACAGAATTGTTATACACATGACAGAGTTCTCATAAAATAAATTAGATTCTCTAGTTATAAGCCTATAATTAGAGTTAAACTGAGATTAACTCTGAAGTCAGAACGTACAAAACCAAACTATATCGATGATGGGTGTGTTTCATTTAGTGACAAGTAGCCAAGGTAGAACTGAATAGAACAAAGCTGCAAATATCTGTAAGAGGAACATGCCAGGTATACCACCTAAGGAAGCTACTAATTTATTCTAAACCAGCCATGTAATTAAAGAGCATTACCTTTTCCTAACATATCTAAATTCTTACAGTTATAAAAACAAGTAATTTATAAGTGAATAACCAACTTTATCTGTAATTATGTTCTGACATGCCCTAAATCTAGAAAATTATTCTTCACTGGCCCGTGCTGTTGATATTAATAATGTTGTCCAACCGTTCCTGACTTTATGTTACAGAGAAGTATCTTTTTTAGATTACTATGACCAATATTTTTTAAAGTTTTTAAAAATATATTACTATACTTTCAATATTTTTAAAAGGGAGCAAAGAGATATCTTTTATTAAAAATAATAAAATAGGCTGGGCACGGTGGCTCACGCCTGTAATCCCAGCACTGGGGGAGGCCATGGCGGGTGGATCACGAGGTCAGGAGATCGAGACCATCCTGGCTCACACAGTGAAACCCTGTCTGTACTAAAAATGCAAAAAAAAAATAGCTGGGCGTGGTGGCGGGCACCTGTATTCTCAGCTACTCAGGAGGCTGAGGCAGGAGAATGGCATGAACCCAGGAGGCAGAGCTTGCAGTGAGCCGAGATCGCCCCACTGCACTCCAGCCTGGGCAACACAGTGAGACTCCATCTCAAAAAAAAAAAAAAAAAAAAGAATAAAAAAAAAATAGATATATTATTTAAATAGAATGCAAGGATATAATTTTTATATAGCGAAAATATATATATATGTATTTTGCTTTCAAATATCTATTGTTTAGTCCAACTATATATTTATACCAAAATGTGGTGTAAACTGTGGAAAGAGTCAGACACATACAAAAATATAACCTGGTAGAGAAAAATAAGGGAACTGAGGATAAGGATCAGGGAGTAAAAAAGACTCCTACAGGAATATGTGTAATTATTTGAAAAAAAGTTTTAACTAGATGAAGTTCATAGAGCTAAAAAGCAACTGCATCATTTGTAAAGTCTGAAAAAAAAAAGTGGAAAGAACAGCAAACCTATGTAAAAAATATCATGCTGTAGTTGTCTAGACGGGAAATAGTAAACTCAAGAACTAAAATGCTAGCCCTTCATCAAATGATAAATCCTAGAGGAGTTCACAAATTATATCTTTAGAAGTCTGCAATTGTATAAATGAGCTTAGGCAAAGAACTGGTGTCAAAATGCTTCATCGATTGACCAACATGTCTGCTTAAGAGTAACAGGATCAAAAATGAATGTATCATTACTACTGAGAAACTTTGATTTATGTGCTTGTAGCAGATTGTGAAATTTCACTATATATTTTAATGAGGTTTCCTAGGAGTAATAGAATAAAATAAACATCACCACAAGTCACTATTTGTACAAAGTAAGAAAATAGAAATGTAACCCCCAATCACTCCCTTCAACAGCAATAAAAAATTGCTGCATTGAATTGAGGTAAAAACTATTTTGTAGCTGCTGAATGCAGTAATATTCACATCTATGCAACCTATATTATTTATTATCCATTGCCTTGGACAAATCACTTCAACTCTCTGAGTCACTTTGTTGTTATCTTTAAAGTGATTACTAAATGATATATAAGCATAAGAGACTGGACTTATTTGTACGTGTATTTAATTAGGATGGAGTTTATAATGGACCCTCATAAAGATACCCTTTAGATCAAGCTTGTCCTACCCACTGCCCAGGACGGCTTTGAATGCGGCCCAACACAAAATTGTGAAATTTCTTAAAACATTATGAGATTTTTTTGCAATTTTTTTGTAATTTCATCTTAACTCCTGTAAGTGTAGTCTTCCTTTTGTCCTCCCCCTCATCCTACCCTTCTTACCTCCCATTCTGCCTTTTTTTTTTTGCCTTCTTTTATTTTTTAAGGCTAACCTTTAAAAAAAGAGAGTGACTTGCCCTGAACAAATCAGAACTAGTATCCAAATTATACAAGATTTGTGCCAAGAGCCTTGGAGAAATCTATTGTACTCCTTTGATAAAACAGGCAGATTTTCCTTAACGAAGTAAATGTGTGACCACGCCCCCCCGCCAAAAGAAGTTATTAGAAAACAGATTATGTGGAACATATTTTTATGGTAAGGTTAAAAGAATACCACTAATTCCAAGAGGTAGTAGGTGTCAAAATATTTTTCATATAATTACTTGGGAAATGATCAAAGGGAAGAATGAGGAAGAAACTAAAGAATACTCTTGGCTCTACTTCTATAACATTGATCACATCCTCAACTAAACTTGCTTCTACATTTGCTAATAAGAGTATTTCATTGCATCTAACCTGCTTTCTAACAGGTAAGGCCTGTTGCAACTTCTAGTATTCGTTCCTCACCATTTCATCCCCAGAAGTTATTAGAAAATTAGACTTTAAAGTAAAAGCAAAATTATTTTTAAAATCTGATATGGCACTACAAATCAAAATCACAGAGAATATGAGTGACATCTTAGATTGTTGAACTGCTCGAGATAATAAAGTTCACAAATATTAATAATAAAATATAATCTCTCAGTACATGCGTTTCACTTTTATTATCCACTCTTAGACTTCTATACGGAGGGCTTGAAACAAAAATCTATGTTTAGGAAAGAAAGTGTAAAACAAAATTATAATATATTTTTGTTATGATAAATACATCCAGGCTAATAATATTGAGATTATAGTACAGGATCTAAAATAATGTCTAAGAAGGGAAAGAGATCAAACAACTGAAGTTTAAATAGACTGGATTAGCACCATTCTCAGTTTTCAAAGTCACTGAAATAGCAAACAGAAGAAAATCAAATCATCTCTCAAAATATAAATGTGATAATATCTTCTCGACAAGCTCCATGATCACCATGTTTAACATGAATTAACCTGAGAGTTTACGCAGCCAAAAATTAGTGACCAAAATAAAAAAATCAATCTAAAAAAACAAGAAGCAAATTCTAATTGAAATTCTTTTAGAACTTGACTCCTACATAGTTTATTCAATAAATATTTGCTGTAGATTTGATGAATGAATTAAAGAATGAATGAATAAGGCAAGTCAAACAAAAATGTTTATTTGAGAATTCTTTGCTTATCTTAAAGAAACTTAGATGAAACAAGTCTATATATTATGCATGTGGTTTTTGTACGTTCTGTATAATATCTGAAAACCAAATCACAATGAAACAGTGAGGTAATTAGGAATTTAAAATATGCATAGTAAATTCTAAAAAGTCTTAATAATGACTTTAAATCACAGATAAGACCTGTGTGTAAAAATAAATGGAAACCACCACAAAGTTTTATTTGGTTTACCATTTGTACATTGTAATTTCTACTTTTGTTCCTGTCAACCATTCCATGTCTCCTTTATTTCTACATATTGATTGACAGAGATCATTAATAATTATCTGCATATCGCTTTTTCCAAGTTTGTCCCCATAGCTACAAATGAAACCAAGTAAAAAAGAATAGACAGAAATATAATACTCTGTATTAACATTAAATCTCTGAATCTATTACTAAGGCTAATTGCCTGATTTTTATCAGAATTATTTTAATGAGTTAAAACATTTGTCTTAAAAAATTATAGCACATATACATTTACTTGACAAATATGGAGGAGGTTTAACATATTTTATAAGAAGAGTTTAGAATTTTTTAACATCAAGTTTTCCAAAAAGCCATCCTAATTTAAATTAAAATATACTTTTCTTAGAACTTTAAATATATATATATAGGAATGAAAAAGAGGCTATATTTATATAAAGAAGGTAGCTACAGGCTGGGCACGATGGCTCACGCCTATAACGCCAGCACTTTGGGAGGCCGAGGCTGGTGGATCACGAAGTCAGGAGTTCAAGATCAGTCTGGCCAAGATGGTGGAACCCCGTCTCTACTAAAAATACAAAAATTAGCTGAGCATGGTAGCGCGTGCTTATAATCCCAGCTACTCAGGAGGCTGAGGCAGGAGAATTGCTTGAACCCAGGCAGCAGGGGTTATAGTGAGCCGAGATCATGCCACTGCACTCCAGCCTGGGCAATAGAGTGACATTCCATCTCAAAAAAAAAAAAAAAAGAAAGTAACTACAAAATGTAAAATTAAATCAATGGTAGATATTTTTATATATTAGAAATTTGACAAAAAATCTCTCATGATTATTAATATCATTTATATCACAAATTTTGCAAATTATATACATTGCTGCTGACTTCTTACCACTTCACAAAACACTTCTGAAAAGCTTATCATTTAGTAAGTGAGTAGAATTTTTGAAAAGTACAAAAAATGATATTAAATTACATTGTATTCATGTGAAAAGTATCCAAAAATTATTTTGTGGAAACTAAAATTTTATATATAAACACATAAATGCATAGATATAAAACAAGGAATGTATCTAATCTACCTTCAAGTGACATCTTAAAAGGAAGTTTAAAAAAGCCCCAGAAGGATCTTAATAATACATGTTAAGTGTTCTCACTACAAAAATGATAACTATGTGAGATAATGCATATGTTAATTAGCTAGATTTAGACATTTCACAATGTATACTTACTTCACAACATCATGTTGCATACAATAAATATATACGATTTTATCTGTCAAATTAAAAAATTAAATAAATAAGTAAATGTATGCAACACAGGGAAGCTAGCTTAAACCTTAGACAGTTTACTATGGAGAATTAGTCATTGCATTCTCTGATTTTATTTTTCTTTCACCAACTGGAAAAATTAGAAAAATCACCTAAAATTAAAAACAAATACGTGGCAGCGAATACTGTGAAGAATCTTTAAATACAAATGATACTCATAACACTTTAACAGTTTAGAAGCAACATTCTTTCATTTTCCATCACATTATACAAACAATTTTGTTTCAAGTTTTAAATAGAAAACAAAATTTATTAACTCCATAGTACTTGGATCCATCATCTTGCTTATAATTTATAATGATATTACATTATGTTAACATTAAATCTCTGAATAAAAAAGAGGTGTTTTTGAGTGTTGGTGTTTTTCATTGTTTAAAATTTGCATCAGAACTGATTGATAAGGTAAGACACATGATAATTATTATCCTGCAAAAAAATGCTAATCTTTTACAGAAAGATGGCACCATATCTATCGTCAACTTTAAAATATTTCCTTCATATACTATATTTTTATTGTAATAAATACATATTATTGGAAAGTCTTTTGGTATATCCAGTGATATAATAAGGTCATTTTATAAATATTTAGAAGTATAAAGTGTAAATAAATATTTTAATTAAAAATTACCACTCCAGTTTCCATAAAAAATTAAGATATTTCTCAATCTTTTTAAACATCTCGCACTTTCCACGTTGCATAAAAACTCACCCCTGAACAGACTTATTTTTCTCCTACATAGTTTTTGGTATATTTTGTGATGATAGCACCAAAAATTTTGCAACCACTCATCTGATTACTATTTGTGGAAGCAAACTATAGTTTCATTTTTACTCTTAATCCAGAAGGTTACAAGAGTTAAAGGTAGAAGTATCATTGAGGAAAAAGAAAAGCAATGCCAACATATTAAAAACACACCAGTAGTTTAACTTTAAAACAAGTATTTAAAACAAGATCTTTATTGGTTTATTCTCTAATTTATATTTTCCTCTAATAAAAATATAAATCTATGTTATGCTGTTTGGATAATTACCACTCCACCTTCTGTGTATTTGAGTTTCCTATCTCAAACTGATAACATGTGGCTTTTCTTTAGGAATAATTACATGGAAAGGCAAACGGTACATTTTCAAGCTGTCAGTTTAATCATGTCTCCTTTTCTCATCTTTTCAGCAAATATATCAGCACCAGCTGAAGGAGAAAGGGAAGTAGATGTGGAGCACTGCAAATTTGCTTCTGCGCAAAAGGAAAAGGCAGCTGAAAAACAGTTTTGGCAAATTAAATTGCAAATGATTCAGCCCCATCAAGCTAGTCAATAAGAAAAAAAAAGGACAAATTTTTATTCTGATATGGTGAGTAATGTCTTTTTTATGACAAAATAGAAAATAAACAGTACCCAAGTGATTGTTGACAGATAAAGGTTACTAATGTCCAGAAATTCCCTCAGGACACAAGGCTCACTGTGGTACCAATTCCAGTCTAGGGTTTTTATGATGAGAGTGATGTTCTGGTTGTGAAATTTAATCCCCACTCTCACCCGCCCACTCTTGCTATGCACAGTCTGAAGTGAATAAGGAATAAAGAATATTAAATGGATTGGGGAGGAATCTAGGTTTCATTTGACCCTCTTTTGTTTGCTTGTTTGTTTTTTCAATAGCTATAGGGAGCAAATAGCCTATTCTGACTAGAAAAAAAAGTTATAGCCAGAAATATATATATATATATATATTTTATATATAATCAAAACATAGAGAGAGACTTAAACATTTTATGCTGCATTGCTTCTTAAAATCACAGTAAGGCTTAAACAGATTTCTACATGTTCGTTTATCAGAGCTCTCTAATACCTTTAGACTGACACTGAGTAAAGGCCATGTATATCACTGAAAATTTAAAAAGAAAAGAAAAAGAGAGAGAGAGAAGAAAAGTAAATTTTTGACTAGCAAAGACTGATGAAGGTTAAAATTTGATCCAGAGTTGAACATGTTTGAGATCAAAGCCTTCAATAGTTCTTTCAGGATGGAAATACCTAGAGGCTATTTTATTTGACTGAATTTAACTTTGATGTACTATGCTACTAAAAAACATTTATTCTCCTTTTCTTATACTAAAATAATCAATACCATAAACCACTGGTTCATCCATTCAGGAGGTCAAGAATTCCCTGTGATTTTTAAATAAGTTTGAACAAATTTTTCTTAATAATGCTTAACTTAAAGGTGTATCCATCTTTCAAGTTAGGTACAATAAGCAAGCATAAGTATAATTTGAAGTAAGTGTGGTCTTAGATACATAGAATTTAATATACTTGGAGACTTTGTAACCAAGGGCTATGATAGAAGAAAAGTAACTCAAGTGTTATATTAATATTAAAAAAGACAGTTGAGATATATATTCTGAATACACTATTTCTATAGGTTTTCCTTAAAGTTATAAAACTTGATATACTCTTATATGTTAAATGGCATTTCCCCCCATGAAGAAGAAAGTCTTATTTTAAATTACTTTTCATCTTTTATAATTAAGGTAATTTTATACTAATATTTTAACAGCTATTTATACATAAACACTTCACATGGGCTAATTTTAATTCTCCCAATGAAAGTATATGCATATGTGTGCATATATATGTATGTATAATGTGTGTACACATATATAAACATATATATACCTATATATACACATATATACATATACGCACATACATATATGTATATATACACACATATGTATATATACACACACGTATATAATTATTTAAACATAACAAAACTGAAATTCAGTTTTCTAAGCAGAATAGCCAAAGCAAAAAGAAAAGAAGAGAATTGGTTTTATCATTCAAAGGATTTCTTTAATGCACACCATACTGCCCACCCTACAAATCCTCAAAAAGATATTACTTCTATAAAGACTCACTTAAGTTATGTATGATACAGAATACATCTTAATCATAATATGTATTTGAGGCAGTGATTCTCAATGTGACGACTTCACATACCCAAGACACTTGTAGGAAATCAACAATGTTAAGATTATTTCCATAATAAGAGAAAGACATTATTATTATTATTATTACTACTGTTTTGACATTTGCATCAATGGGGCAAAAGCTATGGTGAATAAAACTGCTGGTGCCTTAGCATGAAGCAAGGCAGTAACACCAAACCGTACTAGTAGTCATTCTATTCTTCATGGTCATGCACTTGGAATTAAATAAATGCTTATTCCACATACACATGTCTTAGATGGAGCTGTAAAATGGTTAATTTTATTAAATCTCAACATTATAGTACACCTTTTTTACACATTGTGTGAAAAAGTGGAAAGTTAACATAAAACACCTCTGCTTCATACCAAAATACGATTGTTGTGATGAAAAAGTACTACATGATTGTTTCAGTTAAAAACTAAATTTTATGAATGCCATTTCTTATTAAAGGAAAAACTGACCGACAAACTGTGATAATCATTCTTGAGTATCTGGCAAACATTCTTTTTATTTTTGGAAAATGACCAAGGTGAGCTTACCTCTTCAAAGAAAACAACTGACACTCTTTGTTGTTAATTGTAAAATTCAAGCTAGCAAAAGAAATTTATAATTTTGAAAACCTATGTCTTCCACCATGGTTACCCATTATGTATAGATTTTTTGATAAAGTTGCTGCCAGTATTAACAAATGTGATATTTAATACTCAATAATTGTTATGATCTGAATTGTGTCCTTCCAATATTTATAGTTTGAAGTCCTAACCCCCAGTACAATATGTGACTATTTGGACACGGAGTATTTACAAAGGTAATTACGGTTAATAAGGTCACTGGGGAAGCTCTTAGCCAACAGGCTTGATTGTTTTTGTAAGGAAAGACTAGGACACAGCCATACACAGAAGAAAGACCATGTAAAGCCACAGGGAGAAGACTGACATGTCATTTAAAAACCAAGGAGAAGTAGGGCAGGGCCTGGTGGCTAACGCTTGTAATCCCAGCACTTTGGGAGGCCGAGGCGGCTGGATCACGAGGTCAGGAGATCGAGACCATCCTGGCTAACACAGTGAAACCCTGTCTCTACTAAAAATGCAAAAAAATTAGCCGGGCGTGGTGGCGGGCGCCTGTAGTCCCAGAAACTTGGGAGGCTGAGGCAGGAGAATGACGTGAACCCAGGAGGCAGAGCTTGGCAGTGAGCCGAGATCATGCCACTGCACTCCAGCCTGGGCGACAGAGAGAGACTCTGTCTAAAAAAAAAAAAAAAAAGAAAACTAAGGAGAAGTATGTATACATTGTAGAATGACTAAATCTACCCAATTAACATATGCATTACTACACAGAGCTATTTTGTGGTGAGTACATGGTAAATACAATTTTATCTGTCAATTTAAAAGTTAGAATAATTTTTAAAAACCCAAGGAGAGAGGGCCCAGAGGAAACTAGTTGTGCTCAGATGTAAATCTCAAATGTCTGGCCCCTTGAACTATGAGAAAATTAGACACTGTTAAGTCACCCCTGTGGTTCTTTGTTAGGGCAGCCCTAGCAAATTAATGCAATAATAAAATATATCAACATTTGGACGATTTGCAAATCTCAGTAAGTCAAGATTTTCCAATACATTCCAGTAAAATTGTAAGACAGACAAGTGAATATTAATGTAACAGAATATGAAATGTTTACTGACACTGCTTCAGTTTAGTTTCTTCAGTGCCTTGCGACTAAACCTTAGCTAGACAGCAACTAACCTTTAAGAAACTAACTTTTGGCCAGTGCGGTAGATCACGCCTGTAATCCCAGCATTTTGGCCGAGGTGGGCAGATCATGAGGTCAAGAGACGGAGACCATCCTGGCCAATATGGTGAAATCTGGTCTCTACCAAAAATACAGGCCAGGCGTGGTGGCTGACGCCTGTAATCCCAGCACTTTGGGAGGCCTAGGCAGGCAGATCACCTGAGATCAGGAGTTCGAGACCAACCTGGCCAACATGGCAAAACCCCCATCTCTACTAAAAATACAAAAATTAGCTAGATGTAGTGGCATGTGCCTGTAATCCTAGCTACTCTGGAGACTGAGGTAGGAGAATTGCTTGAAGCGGGGAGGCAGAGGTTGCAGTCAGCTAAGATTGCACCACTGCACTCCAGCCTGGGCAACAAGAGCGAGACTCCATCTCAAAATAAATAAATAAATAAATAAAATAAATAAAAATACAAAAATTAGCTGGGCGTGGAGGCACGTGCCTATAGTCCCAGCTACTCAGGAGGCTGAGGCAGGAGAATCACTTGAACCCAGGAGGCAGAGGTTGCAGTGAGCCGAGATTGCACCACTGCACTCCAGCCTAGTGACAGAGTGAGACACCATCCCAAACAAACAACAAAAAAATAAACTAACTTTTGTGGAGTTTTTGTGTAGTATCAAACAAGAATTCCACCATCACCTAAAATGTCACTAAAATAGCTCATCCATTTCCATTTATGTATCTATGTGAGGTCAGATTTTCTTCATAGACTTCAACAAATAAAACACGGCACCGCAGACTGCCTTTTAAAGACCGTTTTGGAAATACAGGTTTTTTTTTGTAACTGTTATTTATGTTAATAGTCATTTTATTATTGTTATTTTAAATGAATTAATAAATATAAAATTTTCTGAATTTTGATTTTGAGTATGTCAACAGTTATAATCTACATTAAAATTTAGTAATTTAGGCTGGGCACAGTGGCTGACGCCTGTAATCCCAACACTTTGAGAGGCCAAGGCGGGCAGATCATGAGGTCAGGAGATCGAGACCATCCTGGCTAACACAGTGAAACCTAGTCTCTACTAAAAATCCAAAAAGTAGCTGAGCATGGTGGCGGGCGCCTGTAGTCCTAGCTACGTGGGAGGCTGAGGCAGGAGAATGGCGTGAACCCAGGAGGCAGAGCTTGCAGTGAGCCAAGATCGTGCCACTGCACTCCAACCTGGGCGACAGGGCGAGACACTGTCTCCAAAAAAAAAAAAAATTAGTAATTTAACAATGCAAACATGTCTTGATACCGCAACATTTAAGAGCTTCTGATTTGAGAAATAAATCAATAATAAGTAACAGTAGCTATCCCTGTGGAGTATGTATTAATATACCAGCCAATCTGCTAAGCATTTCATATTTGCTTTCACAGTTTATCAATACAAATACCTTCAAGATAAGCATAATTATTTTCACTGAGAGATGAGGATTTGAGTTCCTAAATCAGTTTATAACTTGCCTACAACTTCACAACCAGTATATCCCCAAACTGGAAAACAAACATAGATTATAAGATTCCAAAGCCCAAAATGTTCCACATAGTAGGTCAAACACTTACTTAACAAACAAATAATATATTAGAGTAATTCTTTCAGCAATAACATCTCAGGTAGGAATTCATTGGGATTTCTGCAAGAGATTTAAGAAAGAGTGGCCACAGAGTCTCCAGTCTGATCTAGAAAATTTGTGGTCAAACAGTTTTGGATAAATATACTGAAGGAAAGTATGTATTTCTTCTTTTATTCTCAAAGACATACTATCACAAACTTGCGTGTTAAGTACATTCAAATGGACATTAGGAACAAACATTTTTCTTCTTTGGTGATGCAATCACTTTACACTCTCTTTTCTTAAGTAATTCTACTCTTAAGATAAAATGATACCAAATATACTTATACTTGACAGAGTTTTCCAAAAAAGCTTTACCACTGGTTGAGTGAAATAAAGAATAAAAAAATAATTATCCAAGCTGGCATAAAGTTTATAGAAATTTTGTGTGGTGTTTCTGAATAAAATAAGAATATAGTCATTAGAGATAATAGGCGATTATCCACATGTCTCAAAAATTAATTTTAACCATTATTACTCATGCTTTATTTCCTATCTCCTCTTTTCTATTTATCTTTCAACAGAAGATGGATTATATTGTGAAATGACCATTGTATCAGTTTGTCCAGGAAAAGATAAAATAAAAATGCCTAAATAGTAATTCATAAATTCTGCAAAGTGGATGATTATTAAAAAGTAAGGTCCAAACACAATTATTCATTACATAAATATCAGTGAATATTCTGATATTTATTGTACTCAGTTTGTATTTATCAAATTCTCATGAATTTATATAAATAATATTTTTCATTAGTTTATGACATTACTTATTGTGCTACTGGCTTAAGTGCTTCCAAAATTAAATACCACGTTGAGGAAAAGTTTTACTCTATTAAAATATATTGTTGATTTAAACTGTATTTACAAATAAATTTTTATATCTGGAAAGATTTCTTTAAAAATTTTCTAAATGTATTAAAGTAGAAATTTCTTAAATTTCTAAATTTCTGAAACTACTAAAAAAATCCTCTAAATACCTAAAGCTATTCTCTATGCCACAAAGCTCTGCAAAATAATCTATCAAGTTTCCCAATATGAATATAAAGTTATTATGTAATTTTATTAGGAAACAATATGGCAAGTTTTAAGCATAAAGCAGTGATGATCATCCAATATTCAAAATTAAAATAGTTGTTTTTCATAAAAGACAAAAGAAAAGAGAATGTGAGAATGGGAGATAGGATGGAATAAAGATTGTTCATAGTACAATGATATTTTTAGAGGAGAGGTTTTGAATGGATATTGTATAATAGAGAATATTTCCGTATCATTGACGCTAAAATATCAATTAAAATTCATTGTTTAAATTAATCTAAGTTTTAAAATTGTATTCTAGAAGCTCAGATATGAGATTGTACTATCTCACTCATGTTAGTCTTTCTTGATTTGAAAAAATACATAAAAATATTTTAAGTATGAATTTGATTTAAAATTTTATCAAAAATATTACATATTTTAGGCCAGGCGTGGTGGCTTACACCTGTAATCCCAGCACTTTGGGAGGCCAAGGTGGGGGGATCAGGAGGTCAGGAGTTCAAGACCAGCCTGGCCAAGATGGTGAAACCCTGTCTCTACTAAAAATACAAAAAATTAGCCAGGCGTGGTCGCACGCGCCTGTAATCCCAGCTACTCAGGAGGCTGAGGCAGAGAATTGCTTAAACCTGGGGGGCGGAGGTTGCAGTGAGCCAGGATGGCACCACTGCTCTCCAGACTGGGAGACAGAGCAAGACTCCATCTCAAAAAAAAAAAAAAATTATATATTTTATTGGCACAGAATGAAAACTCTAACACATACTATTTGTGGATGAAGTCTCATTTTTATATTTAAATAACAATATGTATATTTTC
Source organism: Pongo abelii (assembly GCF_028885655.2). Classification (NCBI taxonomy): domain Eukaryota; kingdom Metazoa; phylum Chordata; class Mammalia; order Primates; family Hominidae; genus Pongo; species Pongo abelii. Next base: position 95,450,448 of record NC_071991.2, read on the forward strand.
TCTTGTTTCTTTTTAGATTCATCTTTCAATCTTTCAGCTTAACTATTAAAATACTGATGAACATATCTTGTACTTTGATTTATTAAGTACATAACAAAATATTATATTTTATCTTTTTCGTTAGATTCTAGATATACAGAAATTTTGCACACTTAACAGAAAAGAAAATATTGTTTTCAATTTTAGAGCAACTGGGAAAGTTTTTTTTTTTTTGAGACGGCATCTTGCTCTGTCGCCCAGGCTGGAGTTCAGTGGTGCCCTCTCAGTTCACTGCAAGCTCCGCCTCCCGGGTTCACGCCATTCTCCTGCCTCAGACACCCGAGTAGCTGGGACTACAGGTGCCCGCCACCACACGCCCGGCTAAATTTTTTGTATTTTTAGTAGAGACGGGATTTCACCATGTTAGCCAGGATGGTCTCGATCTCCTGACCTTGTGATCCGCCCACCTCGGCCTCCCAAAGTGCTGGGATTATAGGCATGAGCCACTGCACCTGGCCGGAAAGTTTTATTAATCATTCTAAAACTAAAATCATGTTCTGTAATAGGAGAACATTCCTGTTTTGTTTAGAACTGTTTTTCAAAATTTTAAGAAAAAATACTACTTGTTTTTCCACTTTTTTGTCTTTAATTAAGCTAAATATAAATAGATGACTGTTGTAGACATTTCTTATATTTTATATTTGATACAGATACATCAGAACTACTTCCTTTTTTTTTTTTTCGTATTTTTAGTAGAGATGGGGTTTCACCATGTTGGTCAGGCTGGTCTTGAGCTCCTGACCTGATGATCTGCCGGCCTCAGCCTCCCAAAGTGTTGGGATTACAGGCGTGAGCCACCGCACCCAGCCAAATCAGAACTACTTCTTAGACAGCATTAATAGACTATAATACACATAAGTGTTGCCATATAGTTAAAATTAAAAATGTTGTATTTTCTACTGTAATAATCATGGCAGCTCAACTAATCAGGGTAATGAAAAACTACAGCTTTCCTTATCCCAGAATATATGGCCTCAGAGTATATGGCCTCATGGAAAATAAAAGGTGGCTTTGCTCTTTCAGATATTTTCTATCATTTCTCAGATACATAATTTAGAAGAAAGTAGAGTTCATAATGTATTAACATTTAGGAATCTGTAATCATAATTAAGAGAAAAAATTGTGTTTTCATATTCTATGCCACCAAATAAGAATAGTATACTCTTACAGAATTATACAATATCCACTCATTGATACCAAAACCTTTATCTGAAAATTCATCTATGGCCAGGCGCAGTGGCTCACACCTGTAATCCCAGCACTTTGGGAGGCCGAGGCGGGTGGATCACGAGGTGAGGAGATTGAGACCATCCTGGCTAACATGGTGAAACCCCGTCTCTATTAAAAATACAAAAAATTAGCCGGGCGTGGTGGCGGGTGCCTGTAGTCCCAGATACTTGGGAGGCTGAGGCTGGAGAATGGTGTGACCCCAGGAGGTGGAGCTTGCAGTGAGCCGAGATCGCGCCACCGCACTCCAGCCTGGGCGACAGAGCAAGACTCTGTCTCAGAAAACAAACAAACAAAAACAACAACAACAACAAAAAAGAAAGTTGATCTATACTTTGTTTCACATAGCAAGTAAACTTCTAAAACTTTATTCTGTAAATTTAAATGTGTTACTGATATGGTTTGGCTCTGTGTCTCCACCCAAATCTCATCTTGAATTGTACTCCCATAATTCCCACATGTTGTGGGAGGGACCCAGTGGGAGATAATTTGAATCATGGGGGCGGTTTCCCTGTACTGTTCTGGTGGTTGTCAATAAGTCTCACGAGGTATGATGGTTTTATCAGGGGTTTCTGCTTATGCATTTTCCTCGTTTTCTCTTGCCACTGCCATGTAAGAAGGGCCTTTCGCCTGTCACCATGATTGTGAGGCCTCCCAGCTATGTGGAACTGTAAGTCCAGTTAAACCTTTTTCTTCCTAGTCTTGGGTATGTCTTTATCAGCAGCATGAAAACGCATTAATACAGTTATAATATACCCTGAAAATTGTTATAGGTTACTTTAAGAGTGAATAAAATTTTCTCACATATTTATTAGTCATAAGTATTCAATAAAACATATTCACCATCTGTTTAGACGACTAAATACCAGTTACAAAGTACGTAGTTAGCTTGACATCTCACATTTTATGGTCCTAACAAAGTTTAACTGAAATTTCAGCAGCACAATTGTTCTTTGATTGATTTGAATTCTAGCTTTACTATGGTAACACATACCATTAATTTAATGGAAATTTGCCTTTATGCCTGTATGTTTTTTAAGGACAAAATTCTTCCATAGTCTCAACTGTTATTCTATACATCATTCTTTCAGAAACCAGAAAATGCATTAATTAGAATTTGTAGTACAAATAACAAATCAGATTATAAAAAAATCTCATTTGCCTGAAAAATAACTGTACATTTCCAAAGGAAGACCAACTAAAAGTGAAGAGACTGGAGCCTTATTATTAGATACTCCTCTATAGTTTGTTAACTTTTATGATACTCCTGTGAGACCCATGAAATTGAAATAAGTTTTTAGGAAAGGAAGAAAAGATACAACCCTTGCTCTCAAGGTGCTTACAAATTAGCAAAAACCAGATGATAGAAGAAATCACGAAAATGAATGAAATCATGCAAGGAGACACTGTCCCGGTGGAGCTCACAGTTTATAAAAGTTCTGATACATAATAAAGAAGATTAGAAAATGAATGAGGAAAAAATTTCTTAGGGCTGTCTTAATATCCTGGGCTTTTATTGTCTGTGATATTTGGTGAATGCTATTGCTTTTCCATCTACATACTGAAGATAAAAATAAAACTATTTTATTTGAATGTCATGGCAAAGATAATTCCATTCCTATTACCTTCTTTAGATAAAATCTCTATTGTTATACTTACCGACTTTATAAACAGGCCAACATAACTGCCCATGTAAAACTTAGTCGTCTCGATAGATATTGATAGAGATGCTCCTCCATTCTCAAGCTACCATTCTCAATATGATTTAAACATAGGACTAGTAGTTGCATGAATTCATTCATAAATGAGGTAGCGTGAAGAGTGATTCCACAAGTAGAAGATAAACCTTTCAGATGTTAGGCTATTTTAAACCTATGAGGAAGGGGGGAGAACAGGGATAACATTTGTGATAATAGATACTAAGTGGCTCAAGCAAGAGGTAACACTGAACTATTTCGTGAACCAAAAAAAAACTTCATGACCATGGAAGTTTTTAAAAATTTTGTTTAACTTTTCGTCATGAAAACTATTTCATATTTCAACTATAAAAATTGGTTAATATAAAACTATTTCATGACCAAAAATTAAAAAAAATTTAAAAACCTACAAATGGAGCTTTAACTATCAATAAGGAGAAATGTGCACTGGAAGACAGAAAAGTTATAGGAAATACAATATTACTATTGTTGAAAAGGAATGCATGAATTTGAGATAACTACAGGCAAATAATTTTTTTTTTTTGAGATGGAGTCTTGCTCTGTTGCCCGGACTGGAGTGCAGTGGCACTATCTCGGCTCACTGCAACCTCTGCCTCTCGGGTTCAAGGGATTCTCCTGCCTCAGCCTCCCAAGTAGCTGGGATTACAGGCATGCACCACCACGCCTGGCTAATTTTTGTATTTTTAGTAGAGACGGGGTTTCACAATGTTGGCCAAGCTGGTCTCAAACTCCTGACCTCAGGTGTTCCGCCCTCCTCAGCCCCCCAAAGTGCTGGGATTACCAGCGTGAGCCACTGTGCCTGACCAAGAAAGTAAAATATTTATATATCACATACATATGAGGATATGATTTTATTTATATTTTTTGTCAGTGAGAGGGATATAATTTTCAGTTGGGAATTTTGCCCCAAAATTGTCTCTTTCTCTGTTCTGATTTAGCTTTTCAATATCTGAAGTGTTTATTTGTGTCTATTTTTTGGTTTCTTTCCCATTGGACTATAAAATTATTGAGAATGGGGATTAAGTCATATTCATCTTTCCATCTTTCTTCTAACTCAAATAAAAAAGTTTGTATCCATGTTCTCATTTCTCAAATTGAAGAAGAAAAGAGGCAACTGCCAACAACTTCTTCCTAAAAGCCTTTCTTAGAAATAAATTTAAAATGGAAACCGACTTTTAAAAGAAAAAGTTATCTTTATCCCATTCATTTTATTTTAATGCCTTCAGTCTGGCAAGAGTATATTGGATATAAAACTCATGTTACTAAGCAAAGATTATTTGGGCAAACATGTCTCTATTTACTTAAATTTGATTTCTTATAAAAAATCTATTATATGTCTTCAGAAAACCTAAAAGGTAGAACATAAGGATCTAGAATCCTATTATTGATGTGCTGTTGAAAAATCACTTAATCTTTAATCTCAAAGCAAAAGGAAAGAGTTGTACTAACTACCCTCAGCCCAATATTTTTTCTACTTATGCAACTATATCATAGCTCTTTCATTATCTGAATCAAAAATCAATTAATAGGCAGGGCGCTGTGGCTCATGCCTGTAATCCTAGCATTTTGGGAGGCCGAGGCGGTTGGATCACCTTTGGTCAGGTGTTCAAGACCAGTCTGTCCAACATGGCAAAACCCTGTCTCTACTAAAAATACAAAAATTATTGGGCATGATGGCAGGCACCTGTAATCCCAGGTACTCAGGAGGCTGAGGCAGGAGAATCGCTTGAACTCGGGAGGCAGACGTTGCAGTGAGCCGAGATTGTGCCACTGCACTCCAGCCTGGGCAACGGAACGAGACTCTGTCTCAAAAAAAAAAAAACAAAACAGTCAGTAATGTTTCAGCCTGTATCTAACTCGTTTAGATGAAACAGTAATTGTGTCATTTGCATCAGAATGAAGTTAGAATGGCATTTTGATTCATATTAAAGTTATCAGTACACAAATTGATTTCATACATACCTTAATAATACTTTAGTTTACACTGTATTCAAAATACTGTGCTAGTCTTTTGAGGTGGAGAAAAATAACATGTAATTCTTGCCCTCAAAGAGTTTTAGATTTAGAAAGGTACACAAACTTATGAAAAATTAACTATAAAACTGGTTAATTATAAAATGGCCTATAAAAATGTGCCTTGGGAGATCAGAGGACTAGTAAAGCACTCCTGATTTAAAATTGCCTTCATTAGCATCAAATTTTAAATAAACAAGATGACAAGAAAAAATAAATAATAAGTATTATTTATATATATATAAATAAAAATAAATAAACAAGGTGACAAATCAAGATAATTTTTCTCTTTTCTTTGCATGAAAAATCCCCTTTGGACTTTCTTACAACACAGGATGCCAGCATGTTGGGAAATTTCACCGAAAAACTGCTTCTTCCTCTGTTCTGATTTTACTTTTCAATATTTGAAGTGTTTATTTGTGTTCATCTTCTTCATCTGTTTTTCTCCCATTGGGCTATAAAATTGTTGAGTGCAGGGATTAAGTCATACTCATGCATTTATATGTTTTCAGTTAATCTTGGATTTTCAAAGAATTTCCTGGAGAGGTTATTATTCTGTTTGCAACTTTACAGAGATACAATGTCATGGTTAGATCATTTAACTTGAAACTTTTTGAAAAGTTGAGTGCTTCATTATTTCTTATTTGCAGCCAATTGGATTTCTTAGCTGTCCATCTGGTACCAGAATTTTTAAATTCTGAAACTTGCTTTTAGAGTTTTGGTTATCAACCCTGCTCTAAAATGCCAGACAGCAAATGTTGGTCTCTAGTAAACAAAAGAATCTATAGAACAGTATTTCTAGTTTCTCTTGTTTACGTCATACGTTATTTCTATTCTCTTAAATTCTGGTGAGTTAAGCTAGTGAGTCTAAGTGGTCTGTGTACAAAATCATCGCAGCATTGAAGTTATGCTATTCTGTTTTGCATTTACCGATGGTCACTATAAACACAGATGTGATCTCATCATCTGTCAATTCTGACAAGATTTTAAAATACACTTTCGGTGTACAAAAATGAATTTTATGCAGGAAAGATCGGATGTGATCTTTGAGAAATTAGTGTGCTTTGTTGGCAGGGGAAAGAGAGTGAGAGAGAGAAAGAGACAACTAGGCTAGCCCCAGAGAAATTTCTAATTTTGCCTTCAATATTCTTTAATATCACCTTACACCTTCATCCCACCTTTTTCATCCCCTCCCTTATGAAAAATACATAGTGAGTAGAATACAGTTGGTCTTTTGTATCTCTGAGTTCCATATCTGTGAATTCAACCAGCCACAAATTAAAAATATTTGGGAAAAAAAAATCCACAAAGCTCCAAAAACTTGAATTTGCTGTGCATCAAGTACTATGCTGAATCTATGCAAATAAAGTGATGTATAGGCATTCCATTGTAAGTAATCTAGAGGTGATTTAAAGTATATGGGATCTAGAGGTGATTTAAAGTATATGGGAGGATATGCATAGCTTATTTGCAAATACTACACCATTTTATATATAGGGCTCAAGCATTGGCAGAGTTTGGTATGTGTGTGGTGGGGAGGTCCTAGAACCAATCCCCAGTGGACACCCAGGGATGACTGTGCTTTTATCCAGTTGGAAAAGCCAAATTCCTGGGAATAATTCCAGACTAATTTCTCTCCCTCACTCCCCACATTATTCAAATGGTGTTATATGATCTTTTTTCTCAGGCAACTTCTCTACTAAATGGAAGTTGACTTTAAGATCTCTTTCAAATATAAAATTCAATGATTTTAAATATGTATCTATTTACTGAATATATATATACATATATATGTAAAACCACACATATTGATGCACATGTGTATACATATTGATGGTTATGTGTGTATATATAAAAAATACATTGTAGGCTGGGCACAGTGGCTCACGCCTGTAATCCCAGCACTTTGGGAGGCCGAGGCGGGTGGATCACGAGGTCAGGGGATCGAGACCATCCTGGCTAACACGGTGAAACCCTGTCTCTACTAAAAATACAAAAAATTAGCCGGGCACTGGGTGGTGGGCGCCTGTAATGCCAGTTACTTGGGAGGCTGAGGCAGGAGAATGGCGTGAACCCGGGAGATGGAGCTTGCAGTGAGCTGAGATCATGCCATTGCACTCCAGCCTGGGCGACAGAGCGAGACTCCGTCTCAAAAAAAAAAAAAAAAAAAAAGACTGTAGATGTGTCTCTGTGTGTGTATTATAGACATATATTCACGACATACATGGCCAAGATACAGTGACATTATAGATGTTCCAAATAAAAGACTATAGGAAATGACTTTCATTTTCAAAAATAATCATTTTACAAAATTATAATGGTATTGCAGATCTGACATTCCTAAATTATTATTATATGAAATATTTGACCTTCCTTTACATGAATTATTTAAATGAAACCATATTTTCTTGGTTTCATTTCTAAAAACGCAGTGAAGAATAAGATGGATCTAACATTACAAAAACTTATTTAAAAAATAACCACATTATGGTTTATGAAAAACCTAAGCTTTTAGGATTTTACTGTCCAAGAACAGATGTGGAAAACAAAATTTAAGATAGCACCCCATAATAAATATCTGAGTAGTCCAGGCAAAAGTGATTGTGAATTTATTTGAGAATTTTTGGCCTGAAACACCATCTCAATCCTCTTCCTCACAGAGTTGTCAGAATAGAGTTGGAGGTTTCTCTTCACGATGCCAAGCCACTTCTCAGACAATGCTATAAACTTCAATATCACATTATGCTAAACTGGTGGTTTGGCTGGATTTAATCTGTCCTGGAAACAAGTAATCTGCAATTCTATTTGGATTAAAAGAAAAAACTAACTTGTTTTAATAGAAAATTATTTGCTTAAAGTAATATCAAATCATTTAAATTTAAAGTCATTAATATTATTTTACTAATTTTGAAATTAATATTAGAGATATTAAATCAAGACTACTTGGGCAATTATCAGCCTCATTGAAAATTAAACATACAATATGCAATTTCCATATTTAGAATAAGATTCATTTTTAGTCAATTTAAGCACTGATAAGTTTATATTTTATTTTATTCATTCATTTCACTACATTAAGCAATAGGAATAAATATAACAATGAGCCATATTTCTGCTTTTGAGGAAATTATCATTTTACAGAGCTGTTAATTTGGGGAAAATATTTTTATATGAAAATGATTCATTGAACTTTATATTGAAGACATTTCATTTTGAATTTTAGATCTCACTGTCAACCACATTTTAATTCCAAAAGCATCCAGAATTATTAGGTCATGATTTGTCTGTCCCTTGAGTTTGCAGTTCTCTGCTTTACTACATCCGTGGACTCATCACAAGTGTTATATATAACACCTGCTATTTTCTGTAGTACAGGGGTTGGGAGGTGAAATGGAACAAGTTGTATATACATATTTTTCTGTTGAGTTCACATAAAGACAAAGACAAGGACATGCAGATTTACAAGTTATGTGGGGAATGATTGCCAAGCAACAACATCCTCTTCTAGCCTTATGGGAATTAAACACTGAGGTAGAAACATGGACTCCACATATGCTGTAATTCATCTCTACTGTAAGAGCCAATACAGAAAATGTTGGTATGTATTATGTTAACAACATTAATCTTTTGGCTGTTTTTTTTTTTTTTCTAGAAAATTGCAGAGCCGGAGGAAAATTGAAGACTATTAGTTAAAAGTTTAAATGAATCAAGACAATTTTTTTTCAGATAGCTTTCTAACACCTTATAGTACTTCCAAGTTGACTAATTGAATATTTATTGACCTATAAATTTTATTTAACTTAATCTGTAATTTAAAATTTTATTATTTTATTTATTTTATTATTTTATTTTGAGATGGAGTCTCTCTCTGTTGCCCAGGTTGGAGTACGGTGGCACGATCTCGGCTCACTGCAACCTCCACCTCCTGGGTTTGAGTGATTCTCGTGCCTCAGCCTCTGGAGTAGCTGCGACTACAGGTGCACACCACCATGCCTGTCTAATTTTTGTATTTTTCATAGAGATGGGGTTTTGTCATGTTGGCCAGGTTGGTCCTGAACTCTTGACCTCAGGTGATCTGCCTGCCTCAGCCTCCCAAAGTGGTGGGATTACAGGTATTTTCTATTTTAAATGCACTTCTTGCTTTTCATTTGCTAACCTCTATATTTCTTAAAAAAAATCCCATTAGTGGAAGGATTCAGATATTCTCTGCCTTCCATGTTATTTTCTTTATATTGAGCATACAGATTTCTTAATAAATACTTAACTGATAATCATAATAACTAGGACTGAATATACTATAAAATCTTCAATATGAGATTGGGAACTCATTTTATCTTGCTATATCTCATTTTCCTAATTTGTAAAAGGAAGATAGTAATAACTCACCTTCATTATCCTAGAGGATGTTGGTAAGATAAAAGAGAAACAAAATGCTTTAATACATACAAATTAAAGCACTCCCCATACAATAGCAAAGTGATGTGTTTTTTTTATTTGTTTTTGTATTTTTTTTTCAAATATATTTCCAAATTTTAAATCCCTTGGAGCTCTAAGTCACAAATGGCTCATTCTCGAAGCCTCCAATTACTTTTTCAGACCTCACTGAGCAGTCCTATTTTTGAGCTCTGGCACCATTCAACACTTATTAACACTTAAAGAGACAAATGATTTACATTTTTCAAAAGAAAATATTTATATGAAACTGCAAGTCTTTCGAAAATGTATGGCTTGAATGCTACAATTATAATGTTAAAATTACATTAAAATGCAAATGAATAAAAAAATCTTCTAATTAGGGAACTGAGAATTACATTAGACGACCAATGCTGAATTATATTAGAGGACCAATGTTCAATGTTTCTAAGGAGGCTGTTTCTAAACCAAGCAACCTGATGACCATCTATGTTATGTTAAAAGATTCTGAAGTTAAGGATAAGGCACACATATAATTGATACAGGAGACGGACAGGGAAGTGCTGGGTAGAGAAGAGTGGGGTCACTGGTGAGGGCTCCGCCCTTGGGCCTGTGCCCTAGGACCTAAGAGAGAGTAGGCACTCCTGTTTTCACGTCCACATGTTGCGTTTTCAAAGACCATTCTGGCTAACCACACCCCCCATCCTGTGCCCATATAAACCTGAGACCTTAGCGGTCACACACACAAGTGGAACATCGAGAAGAGCAGAGGAACAGAGTGGCAGAACAGTGGGGAGGATCGCCTTCCCACTCCATCCTCGCCTTCCAGTTCCCCACCTATCCCACTGAAAGCCACCTGCACCACTCAATAAAACCTCACATTTAGCCTTTGAGTCCGTATGTCACCCGATTTTTTCCAGGAAGCTGGACAAGAGCTCGGGTCACAGAAACCTGTCACACTGGCCCTCTGTCCTTGCGAAAAGGCAGAGGGTCCATTGAGCTGATTAACACACAAACTGTCTACAGATGGCAAAGCTGAAAGAGCTTTGTAACAATGGGGTTGCAGGCACCCACTCCTAGACGCTAGCCGGAGAGCTCGCTCCAGCCTCTGCACCTGCCTGTCTGCAAGCTCCCACTTCCTCAAGAGGTTTGAACTGTGGGGTGACAGAACAGGTGGGCCACACCTCTGTTGCACATCCTGTGAGGGGAATCAAGGAACTCTCCCATTTCATAATGGTTGTCTATACCAGTGTTGACTCATCTTAAAAGCTGAAAACGTTTGCTAACACACAGAGTATATGATAGATTGTTTTATTTGTTTAGTGTGCTTCATTTCTTTCCTTCTTACCATGCTTCCCTGTAGGTAAATTTTTTAATGGCCTCGAGATAAACATGCTCTTATTCTCATTGTGTTATTTGGGGGAAAATATGGTCTTTGAAGAGTCAATTAAGAATCTTGAGTTTGGGAGATTATTTTGGGTAATCTTGTGTAGAGCCTTAAATGCCAGGTATAAGAGGAAGACAGCAGGAAATTTGATATGTACATACAAAGAAGTCAATGTGAAGACAAAGACAAAGGCTGGAGTGATGTGGCCACAAGCCTAGGAATGCTGACAGCCCTCAGAAACTGAAAGAGGCAAAGAACAGGTTCTTCCCTAAAGCCCCTGGAGGGATTGCTGCCCAGCCAACGTATTGATGTCAGCTCCAGGACACTGAATTCAGACTTCTGTCCTCTAGAACTGTGGGAGAACAAATTTCTGTGATTTTAAGCCATCCAGTTTGTGGTAATTTGTTACAGCAGCTATAGGAAACTAATACAGAAACTACACTTTCCTGCTTCATTGATTTTGTACTTGGCCCTGTGACTTGCTTTGGCTAATGGAGTATGAGCAGATGTTTATAGATGTCATATCCCAGCAGAAACTTTAAATGCTTTCTTTAGCTGCCTGTCTTATTCCTGTCCTCCTTCATTAGAACATATCCCAGGTAGAGGGATATCTGGAAACTTCAGTCTGAGTTTCAGAAAAAGAAACACATACATTGAGGCCCAGCCAAGTGCAATCAAGCACAACCAAGCCAACAAGTTAAGCCAAGATTAGATGAACATAGCAGAACTACAACATATCTGGGCTGGGCATGTGGTGGCTCACGCCTGTAATCCCAGCACTTTGGGAGGCCAAGGAGGGCAGATCACAAGGTCAGGAGATCAAGACCATCCTGGCTAACACAGTGAAACCCCCGTCTCTACTAAAAATACAAAAACAAAATTAGCCGGGCATGGTGGCAGGCGCCTGTAGTCCCAGCTACTTGGGAGGCTGAGGCAGGAGAATGGCGTGAACCCGGGAGGTGGAGCTTGCAGTGAGCCGAGATCTCGCCACTGCACTCCAGCTTGGGTGACACAGACAGACTCCATCTCAAAAACAAAAAGAACTACAGCCTATCTGTGGTCCTCATGTAATGTGAGCAAGAAATAAATGTTGTCATAAAATATAAAGATTTTGGTGTTACCTATTGCTCCAGCCAAAGGTGAATAATAGTACATATCATCAACCATTGATGAATATTGTACTCTCTCTTTTTTGTTTTAATTTATTATTATTTTTTAAAATTATCCTTTAAGTACAGAGAGTTTTTTTTTCTAATTAAATGTTGTCTTTCTGCTGCCATTCTCTAGTGTAATGAATATTCAGCATTCTCAAGATAATAGGCCCTGAAGTGCTTGAAGGAAAGTAATAATCATTTCCTAGTCTTCCCTTCTTTATCATAATTGACCCCAACTTTAAAAATATTCCCCAATTTTAACAATGTTTTATTATTCTGATAGTCTGGGATGGTAATATCTCTCTGGAGATGTGGAAACTCTACTCTTTATTTACATTTGTGACCATAACTAGACAGCTTAGTTTATATTCAAAGATATCTAAAAGACAACAGATGAAGCATTTCTTCACTTATAGCATTTACTTTTCTTTCTTCATTTTTTTGTTCCAACTTTCATTTTTCTTTTTCAGATCTCCACATTCAACAATTCTGATTCTTCCTAAAAGCTATTTTCTTTTTCTTCAAAATTTATTTTTCAATTTCTGAGGTTGATTCCAAGTACATAGTTCTACTTTAATTCTTTAATTTTTACAATAAAAATGCATTAATCTTTTGTTGTTAAATGTGCCTTGTGAAATACGTGTGAGCGATTTTTACTTTCATTAGACATTTTTCACTGCTGATACATGGATTTGGGCATCTTTAACAGAGAAATCATGGGTAAGTAATGACAATTATTTTTAAGTGATCACAAAAGTTTATTGACCGCTTGTAGAGAACCATCCAGGAAAGACTAATTTCAGAAAGCTGGACAAAGAATCAGGGCTGTTGAGCAGGGTAGTATAGTTAATCTGTATAAGAATATCCAGCCAAGAAGGAAAGGTGGGAAGTCAGCCTGATTTGCCACTCACCAAGACCTATAACTTTACCATGGAGTTGCACCCACATGGAGGGAAAATTAGTATCATTTTCTATTTTACACAAAGATTCCATGCAGCCACCAAGATGTTCCACTGTGGACTGCATCCACCTGGAAGAGGAGCCAGAGAGCAATTAAGCAAGTCACGGTAGATCAGACAGACTCTGACTCCAGAATCTGGAATGTACAAAACCAGCACTGTTGAGTAGGTGGTTGATTCAGAATAGCTGCTATCTGACTTATTCTTTACATTTCCTTCCAGATGCAGATGTTCTACAGTCACAGGTACTCATTATGGAGTGATTTCAGTCAGAAGACCGTTGTTCAATCTTGCTCCAGACTGAGGCAGAAATAGTCATTCTGTGATAATCTCTTAGTCTCCTAGATGTACAGGAGAGTGAGGGCATAAAGGGCCAGGGATATAGATCCATGAAACCCATGAGGTCATATGTCAGGTCCTGCCAGTGAATATTTTCTTATGGGTGAGGAAAACTTGTGACTTTACCTTTTAAGGTCAATGTCAGGTTAATGGCTTTCTTATTCCTCCCTTGTAGTATATAAGGAATTTCTCATTTTATTCAGGCAAAACAATAAAGACAAGGTCTTGGTTTTAGTCCCTGCTTCACACCATTCCAACATTGACCTTCATGGTCTGAAAAGCATGAGAATCAAATATTATTGTTCTGCTCAGAAAGTCCCTCATAGTGTCCCTCTTCATTGGCCACAAGGTTGACCTCAAGGATCATTGCTAAAATTCCCAAGGTCAGAGCCTTCTGGGTCTACCCTGCTCAGATCCTTCCCAAGGACCCTCAGGTGCACACACTCTTTGCTTCGGGGTGGCTGAGTTAATGCACAACCATCTCAATAATCACCAGGAGTCAAGTTAATCTCTTCTCTTCCTGAGTCAAAGGGCCTCCGACTTCTGCAAGGATCATCCACCCATGCAGCCTCAAATATTTAGGCTTTCCAAATTAGATGCCTGGGAAAGACGCCTTCAGGGAGCTACTCCCCCATTTAGCCATAAACACAAGCAATTCATCGCACCTAAGACAGGAAAGCCCAGAACTCAGGTACATGTAGATGGGATTAACAATCACATTTAAGTCTTTTTTGCTGATGAGAAAAAAGTCAATCATATATCCTACATCAACCATAATAATAATCATAATTATAACAGCATTCTGCTCCACTAAATAACAAAACTGCCAAAAAAAAAAGCAGTGGAGTGAAAATAGCATTTGAAATGGGCTTTATGAGTGATATGCGCATGTGTACATTTAGGCTTGGAAAATATTGCATTTTTAATTGGAATTTTGAATTTTTTGACAGTCTGCCAAATAAATAAGTCAAGTTCTATGAACTCAGCATGAGCTCCAAATTGAACAAAAGCCAAGAATACATGAATACAGTAGGCATATTAATCAAAATGGTTAGTTTCTTTTGCATTCTTTTGCAATGCTAAGCCATGGAATTTTTAAAAACAATTTCCAAGTTTGTGATGTGAAAGCATAAAGTGTGTTCATAAGTTACCTAGTAATGAGAGAAGGACTGGAGGGAGAAATATTTCACATAGAGAACGTGTGTTGAATTTCACTAGGATATGTGTTGGATTTTTCACTGGTTTTTGCTAAATGCAACAACGTGTTCACTGAGTAAAACCAGTGACGGAACCTTGAGTCAGTGGGGTTGTCAGACTGGGAGGGGCCAGGTGCTAGCTATTAATAGATCCCCTGGGAGCTGAGGATGGAAACAGGTGGCCAGGACAGGTTTCAACAGCAGCGAGTACAACGTAATCAACAAGAAAAACATGTTTTGTCAGGGAGACCCACCTCTCTGTGGCAGGCAAGGTTCTGGGAATAGGCCAAGAGTAACAGAGAAATCTCAGATAGGTGAAGGTTTTGTCAACTGGTTTTAAAGCCCAGACAAAATGCTCTCATGATGGAAAGCAAATAACACCAGTAATAATTTCTTCTTATTGATCACTTACTAAGTGCAAGGCATTCTAATATTGTTAAAAACCAATAAAGTTGGTATAATTATTGCCATTTTATAAATAACGAAATTGAGACTCAGACAGGTACAGCAACTTGCTTAATATACAGTAGTGAATGAATAGGCTTATATGCTACTAATTTAATCTGATCTTTTGAAGATTAGTGTCAAAGGGACTAGGACAGGAGATATGTAATCAACTGAGGGGTCACATTTAAGGTGTAAAATAGGGATGTGGTTACTACATATGAGCTACAAAGTGGAGGTGAAGAATGTTGTAAATTCCAAGCACCCTTCTACTAAGCATCTCAAGGTTAATTTTCCAGCCCAAGAAGATCATGGATTCTTCTCTCCCTGGCAGTAGAAGCTCTTTTTTTTTGAGACAGTCTCGCCCTGTCGCTCAGCCTGGAGTGCAGTGGCGGCATCTTGGCTCACTGCAAACTCAGCCTCCTGGGTTCACGCCATTCTCCTGCTTCAGCCTCCCGAGTAGCTGGGACTACAGGCACCCACCACCATGCCCAGCTAATTTTTTGCACTTTTAGTAGAGACGGGGTTTCACCATGTTAGCCAGGATGGTCTCCATCTCCCGACCTTATGATCCACCTGCCTCAGCCTCCCAAAGTGCTGGGATTACAGGCGTGAGCCACCATGCCCGGCCAAAGCTCTTTTATATAAAGTTGATATCTTTCATCATTCATGCCTTCATTAAGGGTAAAAATATAAATAAGATTGGTTCAATGCATGCTTTTAAGGTGATACTGTGTCCGGAATTGGTGGGTTCTTGGTCTCACTGACTTCAAGAATGAAGCCACAGACCCTCGCGGTGAGTGTTACAGTTCTTAAAGGTGGTGTGTCTGGAGTTTGTTCCTTCTGCTGCTCGGACATGTTCCGAGTTTCTTCCTTCTGGTGGGCACGTGATCTCACTGGCTTCAGGAGTGAAGCTGCAGACCTTCGTGCTGTTACAGTTCATAAAGGCAGTGCAGACCCAAAGAGTGAGCAGCAGCAAGATTTATTGCAAGGAGTGAAAGAACAAAGATTCCACGGTGGGGAAGGGGACCCAAGTGGGTTGCCACTGCTGGCTCGGGCAGCCTGCTTTTATTTCTTTATCTGGCTTCACCCACATCCTGCTGATTGGTCCATTTTACAGAGAGCTGATTGGTCTGTTTTGACAGGGTGCTGATTGGTGCGTTTACAATCCCTGAGCTAAACACAAAAGTTCTCCAAGTCCCCACTAGATTAGCTAGACACAGAGCACTGATTGGTGCATTTACAAACCTTGAGCTAGACACAGGGTGTTGATTGGTGTGTTTACAAACCTTGAGCTAGATACAGAGTGCTGATTGGTATATTTACAATCCTTTAGCTAGACATAAAGGTTCTCCGAGTCCCCACTAGATTAGCTAGACACAGAGCACTGATTGGTGCATTTACAAACCTTTAGCTAGACACAGAGTGCTGATTGGTGCATTTACAATCCTCTAGCCAGACATAAAAGTTTTCCAAGTCCCCACCAGATTAGCTAGATACAGAGTGCTGATTGGTGAATTTACAAACCTTGAGCTAGACACAGGGTGCTGATTGGTGCATATACAATCCTCCAGCTAGACATAAAAGTTCTCCAAGTCCCCACTTGACTCAGGAGCCCAGCTTGCTTCGCCTAGTGGATACCGTGCCAGGGCCACAAGCGGAGCTGCCCACCAGTCCTGCACTGCGTTCCTGCACTCCTCAGCCCTTGGGTGGTCAATGGGACCCCACCCCATGGAGCAGGGGGCGGCGCTCGTCAGGGAGGCTCGGGCTGCGCAAGAGCCCACGGTAGCAGGGAGGATTAGGCATGGCGGGGAGGATCAGGCATGGTGGGCTGCGGGTCCTGAGACCTGCCCTGTGGTGAGGCAGCTGAGGCCTGGTGAGAATTCCAGCGAAGCGCTGGTGGGCTGGCACTGCTGGGGAACCTACGCGCCCTCCACAGCTGCTGGCCCGGATGCTAAGCCCCTCACTGCCTGGGGCCGGTGGTGCCAGCTGGCCGCTCCGAGTGCCGAGGCCTGCCAAGCTCACGCCCACCCGGAACTCGAGCTGGCCCGCAAGCGCCACATGCAGCCCCAGTTCCCGCCTGAACCTCTCCTTCCACACCTCCCTGCAAGCAGAGGGAGCTGGCTTCCACCTCGGCCAGCCCAGAGAGGGACTCCCACAGTGCAGCGGCAGGCTGAAGGGCTCCTCAAGCGTGGTCAGAGTTGGCACCGAGGTCGAGGAGGCGCTGAGAGCAAGCGAGGGCTGCCAGCATGCTGTCACCTCTCAATACCTTCTCTCTGTAGGCCTTAGTAACAGCATAAGTGTAATGAGAGCATAATTTTACGCTATTTTCCTCAATCTTTACAAAGGGGCAGTTTCCTTCGCTCCTGTCCATTGGACCAACTTGTCTCTTAAGGTGTCTCCCATTTGAACATCTGGTTTTATTTATCGTATCCTCACAGACCAGAAGCTTATTTTTCATTATATTTACTTAGTTATTTATAAAACTTTCAGAATAAGCAATTTTAAACTCACATTGGTGAGACCATTGAATGTTACAAGTAGATTAAGAAAATAAATTATTGAAGAACTTGCATATTAATATCATTGAGAACGTCAAATTTTTAAAACATATTTTATGGTATGGTTTATGTTTTGCCTCCAGACAAGTAATAATGACTGAGGAAGCAGGCATGTCTTACATGACTGGCGCAGGAGGAATAAAGTGAAGGGAGAAATGATACACACTTTTAAACAACCAGATCTCATGAGAACTCATTATCATGAGAACAGCAAGGGGAAAATCTGCTCACATGATCCAATCACCTTGCACCAGGCGCCTCCTCCAACATTGGGGATTACAGTTTGATGTGGGATTTGGGTGGAGACACATATCATTTGCACTTCCTCATTTGTTGCATTTATAGATTAAATTTTTATATATGGTTATGTATGCTACCTCATTTGCTACATTTGTAGATTAAAATTTATCAGAATTTTCGAAATATTCTTGCATCAGAAACTAAACCAGTAGTAAAAAGTGAAGACTTATTTAAATACTTAATTTACTTATTTCATGCACACCTATTTTACATTATGTAAGCTAGCAAACATCACTAGTGAAATTTAAAGGCAGATTTTCTTTGTGCTCATTAATTGTTTCAGCATAACCCTTTTTTTTCTTTCTGAGACAGAGTCTTGCTCTGTCTTCCAGGCTGGAGTGCAGTGGCTAGATCTCCGCTCACTGCAAGCTCCACCTCCCAGGTTCATGCCATTCTTCTGCCTCAGCCTCCCAAGTAGCTGGGACTACAGGTGCCTGCCACCACGCCTGGCTAACTTTTTCATATTTTTAGTAGAGATGGGGTTTCACTGTGTTAGCCAGGATGGTCTTGATCTCCTGACCTCGTGATCCACCTGCCTCAGCCTCCCAAAGTGCTGGGATTACAGGCGTGAGCCACCGTGCCCAGCCAGAATAATCTTTTTTAAAGCTACCTACCAGCCGGGTGCAGTGGCTTATGCCTGTAATCCCATCATTTTGGGAGGCCAAGGTGGGCCGATCTCGGGGTCAGGAGATCGAGACCATCCTGGCCAACATGGCTAAACATGGTCTCTACTAAAGATACAAAAATTAGCTGGATATGGTGGCGCATGCCTGTAATCCCAGCTACCTGGGAAGCTGAGCAGGAGAATTGCTTGAACCAGGGAATCGGAGGTTGCAATGAGCCGAGATCCTGTCACTATACTCCAGCCTGGTGACAGAGGGAGACTCTGTGTAAAAAAAAAATATATATATATATACATATGTAACTATATACATATGTAAGTATATATATGTAACTATATATAGGAAGGGCAAATTGTATATATACATATATATATATATATATATATGTATATATAGCTACCTACCTACAGGAACTGGGAATCTACTTGGGTAAAGCAGAAGGGAGTGAGGAAAGAGTTGGAAGCAAAGAACCCATATCCAATTGGATGGAAACTCCAATCATGAATTTTCCTTACGTCTTAAATACTCATATGACTCATTATGCTTTGAAGTTATTAGAATAGTACACGTCCTGCTTCCCACACTGGGATACATAATCCTTGAGTATTCTGCTATGTGCCAGGGAAAAGAAATGCCATTGACTAAAAGTTAGTAAAGAATATGAAGAGGCAACTTATGAAAAAAAGAAATAGAATGCCTTTGAAACATATCAAATGGTACTCAACCATGCTCTTAATTAAGGAAACACAAATTATGGCAATAATATAACGTGTTTGTTCAACCATCAGATTGGTAAAGCTAAAAATTTTCTAATGCAGTATCATTAAGAATGTAAGGAAACTGGAACTGTAACTTGATATATATCTTTGAAAAAAAGTCAATATTTATCAGACTATTAAGAGCACTTACTATTTAAAGCAGCAATTCTTCTGGGAATTTATCCCATGATATATGAATACGTATGCACAAAAGCATACAAATAATGAAAATATTTGCAATAATAAAAGAGTAGATACTTATATTTTGTCAATACAGGACTAGTCACATATTTTAAAATCCATGTGTGCAAATGAATAATATTCAGTGCAAATACATATACGCATTCATGTGGTAGACTTGTATGTGCTGCTAATGATATATCTTGAAGATTAGTTGAAAAAACAAATAGTATGCAAATCAGGGTTATAGCACACAGATACATAGAATAATCTGGAAGCCTATGTATGAATTTTTAAAAATATTATTGCCAGCAAGCATGGAAGGGGACTAAAATTTAGTGGTTAGAGATAGACACATTTCCATTATATACATTTTTGTCTTCTTGGTTTTTTTTATTTTTACATTTACATGTATTTAATTTAAAAATAAACAGTGCAAAACAAGATTTCACAACTAACAAACATTTATTGAGGCAGTAGGTAGAATTTTAAGATGGTCTCCAAGTTTCCTGTCCCCTGGTGTACATGCCCTGAGGTTAGTTATAGGCCTTAAGTACAGGTGAGGCTTGTCAATATGATGGATTTAACTTCCATGATTAGGTTACATTAGAAGGTAAAGGTAAGAAGATTTTGCAGATGTAATGCAAGCCACTAATGAGTGGATTTTAAGTTAATCAAAAGTGATATTTCCTGGGTGAGCCTGACCTAATCAAATGTGCCCTTTAAAAGAGGACCTAGAGGTCATAGAGTTGTTTCCTGCTGGCCCTGAGGATAGCTGTATTATGAGGGGGGCCTGTGTGGCAGCAACTAGAGGGCAGCTTTTATCTGCTGAGAACAATCCCTGGCTGACACTTGACTGCACCTTTATGAGGCTCTGAGCAGAAGACCCAGTTAAGCTATGCCTAGACTCTTGACCCATGAAAACTAGAAGAAAATGAAGTGGTGTAGTTTTTAGGGGCTAAGCCTGTGGTAAGTTTTTATGCAATAATATAAAATTAATACAACTGACTACTTACTATGTGTACGGCAGATGCATCTGACAGCAATAACTTAAGCATATCCGAGAATGATCCTGTATGGCAGACACACCTAAATGTGTGATCTGAGTTTTGAGCTAAGGAATCTGGGAGTGGCCAACCTGAAGATTCATTTTTCATCTATGACGAACACCTGGACCCCCTGCCTGTTCTATGGAACTCAAAGACTGTATGGGCATCCAGGCCTTTGTTTTGGGGGCGGGGGGTGGT
Source organism: Pongo abelii (assembly GCF_028885655.2). NCBI lineage: Eukaryota > Metazoa > Chordata > Mammalia > Primates > Hominidae > Pongo > Pongo abelii. Next base: position 95,471,006 of record NC_071991.2, read on the forward strand.
AAAAGAAGGTTGCCAGGTGGAAGTTGTTAGGCTGAGGGTGCTAAATGAAAATGCTATATAAACTGAATGCTTTTTGTAAGCATTTACGGTTCTCCTCTCCATCGTGCTGTCACTAGACCATCCCTGTAAGTTACCCGCTAATAGAACCCTATGTCTTGTTTACTGGCTCTGAGTCTCTTCTGTGGTCTCTCAAATATGGTGCCATCCCTGCTGAGGTTAGTGGGGGTCTTATACGACACTGTGCATCAAGCAAAATATTTAAACACAACATGGTAAACAATTTTTTCTCTTATTCTACTTGCCAAGCAAGTAGAATCAAATTCCATAAACTAAATTCTCATGATGCAGCACCCATGTATGGGGATATAGAAACCACCACAGCATCTATCAAAATAGAAAGCAGACATGACAGTGAGATTAACTTTACCTTGCATGCTACAATACAGATAGTAAAGTTAACTCTTAGAACATTTGTATTTATCTTGCCTGCTTAGCTATTTGTAGAAAGAACACCTGAAAAGTTTTTGAAAGTAGCCTGTCTTGATGGACAGGCAGCAAAAATGACAGGTGTACAGTCTTACTCCAGCAATGGTCATGACCTGGGGAAAATAAATCATGGTCAGAGTAGGTGATGGCAGCTGTGAAAAAGTAGAACAGTGTAAAAATGAAGTCATAGAATAGGGGTTCTAAAACTTATATATCCATCACCTGATAAACTTTCAAAAGCACAGTTTCTTTGGTCCCAAATCAACCCAGTAAGTCTGGTTAAGAAAGTTTAGTTAGGTGCAGGAACCAGCATTCTTAACAAGAATATCAGGTGATTCTGATGCAGGGGTGTCTATTAGAGCTGTGGGTCTTACTGGCCTCATTCAATCTCTATGCAATAATTCATATACCAAGGCTCTGACCACCAGAGATCCTGATTATCTATGGCTGGGGTGGAGCCTGTATCTGTGTCTAAACAACTCCTCAGGTGATTCTGCTATATACCAAACATCAAGTGCCACGTGCATTTGTAGTGAACTAGAAGGAGAACTGACCTGAGAAAAGTCTCAGGTATTTTGAAAAGGAGGCTCATGTGAATTCAATCCTTTGGGCAAGTGAATTATTCTTTCTATGACTGAGTAAATCTTACCGGGAAGATGTATATAAACATGCTGCTGTCCCCTACATGTAAGGACATTGTGAAAAACAAAATGTAATTATGTCTAGGAAGAGCTTTGAAAAGGCAAAAGGGTTTTTTTTTTAAACCAATGTAAGATGTTATAACAATATTTTAAAACTATGTAGCCTTAGGCTGGGTGCGGTGGCTCACGCCTGTAATCCCAGCACTTTGGGAGGCTGAGGCAGGTGGATCATGAGGTGCAGAGATCGAGACCGTCCTGGCTAACACGGTGAAACCCCGTCTCTACTCAAAATACAAAAAAATTAAAAATAAAAAAAAATTAGCCAGGCATGGTGGTGGGCACCTGTAGTCCCAGCTATTTGGGAGGCTGAGGCAGGAGAATGGTGTGAACCTGGGAGGCGGAGCTTGCAGTGAGCCGAGATCGCGCCACTGCACTCCAGCCTGGGTCACAGAGTGAGACTCCATCCCAAATAAAATAAAGTAAAACTATGTAGCATTATCAAAACTATTTAAATATGTGATTTTTGTCTTTTCATGTTTAAAACTACTAAACAAAAAACTGTTTAAAACTTATGCACATAGAACTACCATTTATCTTCATCAACAAAATAATTTGCTTATTTATATGATAGCCAGTCCTACAACTGTATGTCTAAAGAAATTAATTGAAAAAGTTATTCATTTTCTCATGTTTTATTGATATATAGGTAGCAAGATTATATATGTGCCAAGTACACACAAAAAAATGCCTTGGATTTGTCAAAATATTGCAATGCTGTCTTATAGCTATGTGTAAACCCTGCATGTATAAACTGTAATACCGTAATGGCACAAAAGAGAAGGTGGATTTTAAGGGTGTAGAAATTAAAGATCATTTTCACAGAGGAGGTGAATATTAGCAAAGGAGAGGTACATATCAGCAAATATACTCTCTCTTAGGAGCTATGGGAGTTTGTATTAATTAGGATACTTTTGGCTGCACAGAACAAAAACCCAAAAACCCATCTGAAATTGGCTTAAATAAAATGAAAATATTTATCTCTCATAAGAAGAGTGGAGGTACAGTCAGTACAGAGTTAATTAACTGGTTTCAGGTCATCATCAAGGAACCAAGTTTCTTTTCTCTTTCTGCTCTGCTATTCTCAGTTAGCTTTGGTCCTCTAAAAGTATTTAGAGTATGATGTCTTCCTCAAACATCATCTAACAGTATTAAAAGGAAATTTCTGTGTTGTCTCCTTACTTCAAGAATAAGGGAGGGCTGGGCATGGTGGCTCAGGCGGATAATCCCAGCAGTTTGGGAGGCCAAGGCAGTCGTACCCCTTGAGTTCAGGAGTGTAAGAACAGCTTGGTCAACATGGTGAAACCCTGTCTCTATCAAAAATATAAAAAATTAGCTGGGTGTCGTGGCACATGCCTGCAATCCCAGCTACTTGGGAGGCTGAGGCAGGAGAATCGTTTGAACGCAGGAGGCAGGGGTTGCAGTGAGCCGAGATTGCACCATTGCACTCCAGCCCGGGCGACAGAGAGAAACTCTGCCTCAAAAGATAGATAGATAGATAGATAGATAGATAGATAGATAGATAGATAAAAAAAGAAGAGTAAGGGAGACTTTATTAGAAGCCTTTAGAAGACTGTTCCTCAGACTCAAATGCTCACATGCTTATGCTAGAAGTAATCACTGACAAGGAGAGGAGAGGGAAGCATCATGATGAGCTTAGACTAGTCAAGATTCATCCCTGGGAGATGTGGAGGGGCCCGAATGCTATAGCGAGGAAACAGAAGAATCAGTTGTTTTGCAAAGAAGAAGGGGTTGGGGATGACTGCTGGAGAGGCAAATACAGATTTCAAACAGCATGTAAATGAATGGAACTATTAGCCAGCAAGCACATTAAGGGAACTGCAACTAATTTAATGTAACTGGGTCATAGAGACTTAGCCGAGCTTGATGACGCATGGGTCAAGAGGAGTCTCATACAACAGGGAGCTAGGAAATGACACAGTGAAACTTGTGTCTGGAAAGATGATTGTGACTTTGGAGGCAAACATATCAACAGGAGAATATTAGGAAATTCAGGTGAGGGATTCTAAGAGGCTAAATTACGGACAGTGTATTGGATATGAGAATGTCAGTTTCCAGAGCTGCTTGAGAGATATAATTAATATGATTCAGTTACCAGTTACATGATAGACGTGTGTGGTTAAGTCAAGACCAATCTCAAGTACTATTCACTTCTCTATATTTTATATTCTTATACATTAACATTTTACAGTACATAAAAGAGGTAAAAACAAAATACTCCCAAGTAGAAGTGACAAAATACTGATTTAATTAAGTGAAATAGTTTCAGAGATGGTAATGGATAAATGTCTTTCAAATTTATGGCATAAATAAGTCACACATTTCTAAAATTCACCACATATGGATACAATTTTAAAATACTCTTCTAAAACTATTGATTTTTGTTGTTGTTGTTGTTGAATATCTTCACTTTAATGTCCTAGACTGAAAATAAAACTATTACTTATACCCTCACAAAAAATCTAGTCCACTTAAAAAATAACTTGAAAAAATATACATTCCAGTTAAAATTTTAGATGTCATTTTTTTTAAGTTGATTTGCATTAATAATAATTTTCTCAAAAAACCCTAAAGATTGAATTCCATTTTTTTGTGTGTGATTGGTTTCTTTACATTTTGGAAAAAATAATTTGAGCAAAAGAATTTACACTGCTTGTTGGGGGACCCATCAGGTCTTTGAAGAGTCCAGTCCCTCTTATGGGAATAGCCTCACACTTGAAACCCAGCTGGCGCTGGCAGGGATAAGGCTGTAATCTATGTCTTTGTTACAGAGCTTTCTCTGTGTAAAGCAAAGTGATCTGTTCAAGTATTAGACTTATGACCTTTGACTCACTGGCAGCAAAATCTAACCAACTGGCCTAGCAGCTGAGAGTAGAATGGAAGAATTCCCCCATAAATGTCTGCTTGAGAGTTTGATCCAACAGAAAATACACTCTGGCCTCCTAAACTGAAACACACTCCTTCTGAGAGATCAATTAAGCCACAAGAACTGTCTTTTGTGGAAATGTGCCTCCCTGAATCTCAGAAATAAAAATATTTTCCACAGTCAAACAAAGCAACTCAATAAGATCTCCAATGGAAATAAAGTTTTTTGTCAGGGCACTTATCTGAAGCTGATTTCTTTTAAGGTTCTTTGGCTCACTACATTACTATGTCCTTTTTTCTCCCCTTGAAGCATTACAAGAGAGAACCCCCCTTTTCATTAATTATTTGCTGAATTTTCTTAAAAATTCAGTTACTATGTAAATATCATGGCAATTATTTAAATTAGTAAAACATATTTCCATATCAGATTCACTGATTTAGTATTCTCTGAGATTAATGAAGGGTATTCTGCAGGGAAGATAGGCTTGGTTAACAAGTTCCTGGTCACATACTTCCCTACCCACATCCAACAGCACATTTTTTTTACTTACTTCACTGCCCATATCCAACAGCACATTTATAAAACAGTTCTACCTAGTTATTTCCAGAGACTTCATTTGTCTAGAAGAAGCCAGGTTAAAACTGTTCTAAACCTCAGACAATAACTAAAAGTTTAGAAATGGAGGAAAAGATACTATATTAAAGAATGAAATAAATTTCTCCTATATTCTTATTCTCAAGGTTTCCTACAAAGTGAATCCTAAAATTCCTGAGACAATAGCTTAGTATTTAACTCATAAATTTGTAGTTACTAAGCATAACATTATGTATCTAATGGCTGTTAAACTCCCTGAGAAACTGACATGACAAAAGATATTTTTTCATGCCTTTATCTTTAAAAACATTTTTAAAGAATTTTTCCTCCTGAAATAGAGGCCTGAATTGTGTCAACTTATTGGCAACATTTGATTTTGTATGTTCTGCATTAATTACCTTGACTTTTCCGACCTACTTTAACCCACTTCTCCCACCTTTGGATTAGGCTGTGTCTGACTATTATGGTAGGGAGTGATAACTACATGTGTTAATCTTAAATTTTACCATCCAATATGCAAAAAAATTAAGTGAATGAAATGAAAGTCCTAATTTCCATGGCTTTACTATTTGTTTTTTCCACAATAAGGGAAAACATTTTTTCTAGCACAATAAAAAAGAAACTTGGAAACTCTGCACTGGTGCATAACTTTAAAGGATACTTTTTCACATTTTACAAGATAAACAAATAGTCTACAAATTAGAAAAATGTGCAAACATTACTTGGGATCTACAAAATTCTCAACTTTCTATACTTGATCTGTTTTGGTAACACTATTTTAAAATCATTCCTATTTTGCCAGCATTAGACTTTAGCTTTTGCGATTAGATAAATTCTCTTTCTAAAAAATTTGATTCTGATATCAGAAGAATAGGTGTTGTATATAAACCCAGATGTTAAAGTGCACAGAATCTATATTTCTTTAAAACCTATACAGTTTCCATGCCCTTGCAGGAAAACACATAGGAACAATAGACATCTGCCATCGTGGCTTTGTGTCAAATAGAGTTGGAAGCCAGGCTTTAGTGTTGACCTCATTTGGGGAGATCACTTAAGCTCCCTGAACTTTGTTTCTCCATTTATAAATGGAAAACTAATTCTTATCTTAAAATCTCACTGGTGTGCAAGAGGGGGTAGGAAGGATTTTAAGATTATGTAGAGTATCAGAATACTTGGCACATATTAACAAATGGTAACTATCTGTGTGCACTGTTCTACGAAGGAATAAAACCTCAGACCTGTTCTGATCTAATGTTTAGATAATTTTATATTCAAAAGGAAACTATATGATCATTGTGTAGTCTTTAAGGGAATTTTAAAAAATATTCACAACTGCTTTTATACAGACGACAAGAGGATCTGAAAACCCTAGGTCTGCTGAAGACCTTTCACGTTCACTGCCTTCAAGTGCTATTTCTATAGAGAAAAATCCTCAGTTTTAGGGAGCAAGAAATCCATAGACGGCTTGAAGTTGCAGGTAATTATCATATTCTGAGAAGATGATGGCCTCCTTGAAGAATAAGCTTTCAGTGCAGTTTTCAAGACTAAGAACAATGATGTTTGGGAAACTTCTGTACTTTAAGGGGGACACAAACAGCAGAAAAATCTATTTCCTCAAGCAAGTTTTTAACCATGCATACAGCCAATACACATTACAACTGTGTGTATCAACTTTTTTTTCTAAGCATCAAAATCAGTTAGGCAACTATACTTTCTTCTCTGAGTGAGGACCTTATTTCCACCTAACAGGAGAGCTTAGTATCAAAATCCATCTCACTTTTGGAAAATAATTAGTTGTTATTGCTTATAAGAACATAGCCTCATCTTACAAATATCATACTGAGTAAAATAAGCCAAACAAAAAATAATATATACTATATAATGTCATTTATCTGAAGTCAAGAACAAGTCACAAATATTGAAGTCAGACTAGTGGTTATATATGTAGGGAGGAATTGTATCGAGTGGGAGGATTGCAAGGCAGCCTTATGGGAAGTGGATGTTGTGGTGGGTGTGTATAGAAGCAAAACTTCATCCAGCGGTAGGCATAAGATCTGTACACTTTTGCGTTGTGAATGTTATGACATTGATTTCTTTTCTTTCTTTTTTTTTGAGATGGAGTCTCGCTCTGTCACCCAGGCTGGAGTGCAGTGGCACGATCTCGGCTCACTGCAAGCTCCGCCTCCCGGGTTCACGCCATTCTGCCTCAGCCTCCCGAGTAGCTGGGACTACAGGCGCCCGCCACCGCGCCCAGCTAATTTTTTGTATTTTTAGTAGAGACGGGGTTTCACCGTGTTAGCCAAGATGGTCTGGATCTCCTGACCTCGTGATCCACCCGCCTTGGCCTCCCAAAGTGCTGGGATTACAGGCGTGCGCCACTGCACCCAGCCGATTTCTTTTTTAATATGCGTCAGTGTTTGAAGCATGTTCTAAAACTTGATATGATTTCTCCCTTTTCCTTGTGACTACAGAATGGTTTGTAGTGCCCATTGCAGTTTTCTGAGTCTGAAAATGTGATTATTTCTTCATGGAATCCCCCCCAAAACAATTGAAGTACCTAAGAAAATTAATACATAGGAGTGTATGGATAGCAATTTATTGGTAAAATATTTTTTATAAAGATAGATTTTGCAACACTTATCCAGCATCTAGATGTTTTCTGTTTTTTATTTTTTAATATTTATTTCTTTATTCATTTATTTTTAGAGATGGGATCTCACTCTGTCACCCAGGCCTGAGTACAGTGGCACAATCATGGCTCACTGCAGTCTCAAACTTTTGGGATCAAGTGATGCTCTGGCCTCAGCCTCCCAAGTAGTTGGGACTACAGGTGCATGCCATTATGCTCAGCTAACTTTTATGTTTTTATGGCGGCAGGGTCTCACTGTGTTTCCCAGGCTGGTCTCAAACTCCTAGGTTAAAGCAATCTTCCCACCTCAGCTTCCCAGAGTGCTGAGATTACAGGCATGAGGATATTTTCTACCTAAAAATGTTCATTTATTGACCATAACATCTTATTCTGTGACCATGAAAATAGGTAGAAAGAGCAATTAATATTTGTACTGTAATCTAGAGCAGTGCTGTCCAATATAACTCTCTGTGAGGACATAAATATTCTATGTTCACATGGTCCAATATGGTAGCCACTAGCCACATATGGCTACTAATGACATATAGCTACTATGACTAAGGAACTTAGTTTTACATCTTATTTAATTTTAATTAATTTAAATAACCACACATGGCTAGTGACTACCATATTGAACAGGACAATTCTAGAGCTTAAAAAGTACCATCAAACTAGGCCTAGTGTCATGCACCTGTAGTTCCAGCTTACTCTGGAGGCTGAGGTGAAAGGATTGATTGAACGTAAGAGTTAAAGGCCAGTCTGGGCAACACAGCAAGACCATGTCTGCTAAAAGAAAAAATACTTTCACACATTTTCTCATTTGTATCTTAAACTTTGTATGTATTATATAACTTCTATTTTACAAATGATAACATTAAAATTAATGATGGCAAAGAGACAAGATCATACAGGCATTGTGGCAGAATTACAACTGTAATTCTTTTACTATACACCTCACTGCTTCTCTGGCTACTCATGGTCTCTATCATCTTTATTCCTGTAAGAGTTACCCTAAGAAGATGAGTGCATTAAAATCATCAAGACCCTGTTTTTCCTCTACAGATTTTCATCATATTATGAATTTCTTGATATCAGGAAATATATTTCTGATATTTAACCTTCATATATATAGTGCATCAGTGGCTACATGGACAAGTATAGCTCCCTATGGTAAGGCCAAATATGACTGGTTCCCTAAGATTAGTAGGTGGTAAATTAGACATAAATGATCCTATAGTCATGACACTATGCCCCCAAAATCCAATATTTAAGTTAAAATTACTTAGAACACTTCTGCCTGACCTGTAAGTACCTGGCTTATGTTTGAAGACTTTTCAAATGCCTCTTCGTGATGCCTTTTCTTATTCACTATCAAAAGTGATCTCGGAAATCCTTTTTTATTCCTCTTTCAAAATGATGTCTCATTCTACTTTATATTATTTTTAAGTCTGGCATGTGTGTGTGTGTGCACACTTCAAAGTCCCTAGCATATTGCATTGCACATAGAGGAATTTGGTAAATGTTTGTGGAAATTAATAGGTTTCCATGGTGAATATTTTAGTGAATATATGCATAATGAAAGAAACATATTTATGACATACAGTTTCTTAAGAGTAGCAATGTGAAAATTTAGGAAAGCTATTTTAAATTTTTCCAGTAAGTTTATTTCTAATTCTTTCAGCCATGCCTTCTTACTTATCTCAATTACCCTATTCTTAGTACAACAGTGTCTTGGAAAATAAATGGATTAAGAGCAAAAACACCCTTTGACAGCAATAGCCTACAATTTTATTTTGATTACTGTATTACTTAAAAATAAGACAAATTGTCTAGATTTTATTTTCATTAAAATTGTACTCTCTAGAATTTTTACTTATTAACTGATTTTACTCATTTAATGTCATTTTGTTCTGTAAGAAATTCCTGTCATCAAATACTTTTGAACAAATTTGCATGCCATAAGAAAGAATGATGTTAATTCCATTTTAATTTTCTTACCACTGTAAAATGAAATATGGTTTCTGTAAACTAAATAACACATTTTAACAGTAATTGAAAACATCAGATTTAGTACTACACAGAACAAAAAAGAAAATACTTTGTCATCCACAACTTCAAATGTTTTAATGGCTCTTAAAATGAATCTTAAATCTCTCCACAAGACTCACAAGCTTTTTATCATCAGGACGTGGCTCAAATCTAGTTGTACCCCTTCAGTTTTTTCAACTGAATCTTGTGACTGTTGAATTGTTCTTTCTGCTTCCTGGAAGAGTCTGTTTGCAGGGCTTATCATGGATGGCTTATTGTATCAGCTTAAATATCACCTCTTCAGAATGAAGGTTCTTGACTAGGTAGTCTAAAGTAGAACCTACCCTGTCTTGTGTTCTTTCACTGACTTTTTTTTCTAACACATTAAATATTTTCTCTGGTTTCATTCACAATGATTTCAATGAGTAGCAGAAATCCAGAGTGGCATTGATTTATACAATTGTGATCACTGGCTTACAGAGCACATATCCAGAGGCGGGGGAAATGGACATGGCTCAATCATAGCCTTATTTCTCTGAGATGCTCTCAGCCACTCAGGGATAGGGCAGCTCTAGGCATCACAAAGAAGCCATTTTCTTCCCGGTGGCTTTCTCTTAAGAGTGAGACAGCTTTTCCCCTAGAGGTTTGAATAAGTGTCCCCTCGTATTTCATTGGCTAGAATTGTGTTACATTACCATTCCTGACTTAATTGCTTTGAACTGAATCACTCAGCTGATTGTTTGCAAAGAGATGGAATTGCTTTTACAACAAATGCGTTCATACCAGGTAAGAGAGGAAACATCCATCAGCTTCCCCAGAAGTTTATAAGCTGCATATGTAAAGAGTAAGCCCCGCTGACCCCCGGCCAAAAAAAATCAGAGCAAATAGATGCTGGGGAGGCAAAAAAAAAAGTGTGCTGCAACCCAGTTTTAATTCTTCATGGCATGGTTGCCATTTAAAATTACTTACAGGGTTTTTAGTTGATTTTTGTTTGACTCCCTAAGGAGAATCCAAATAATCCAAGAGAACAGAGATCTGGTATGTTTGGTCCACTACTGTGTCCTCAGAGGCTAAGTTTGACACGTGGTATATTAGGGAATATGTTACATTTAATAAATGGTCACTCCACTTGTGTTCCTTCCTAGCTAACTTCTACTCATCCTTTTGTTCTTAGCTTTGACATATCACTTCCTCTACTAAAATTTCACCGACCTACCAAACTCAGTAATTACACAGCATCCCACAGATTGTGTTTTTAATCATCTGTGTCAACTACGAGGCCGTGAACTGAGACATTGTTCTCTTTCTAACTTGGTCACTGTTGTATTGCCATTGTTGAGCCGTATTTCTATGACACAACAGGCATTCAGCATATATTTGCTGAATAGAGGAATAGAGGAAGAAAACAACACATACAGGTTCTTTTTGAAAGTGTCCTTTCAACAAATATTACCCTTGGAAAAAAAATTGGAATCTTCAATTTAGTACTTCAATATGGCAACGTTGTTATGACAATTTAAGGTTGCACAACCTATAGTAACCATAAATAATACATATAAGTTGAGAAATATGTAGCAAACAAGCAGATGAAGGCCAGTGCTGGTGCCCACAGGAAAGCCTGCTGAAGTTTGGCTGGGCCTCACCAAGTAAAATTTTAACTCTACGGTCTGGCTGTGTTCCTTCAAAGACCAGCTTTCAGTGCCCAAAAGTAAAGAGGTCATCAGAAAACTCATACAAATATGAGAGTAAATTTATTTATGATTAGAAACAACTACAAAACCAGAGTAATTGAAATCCAAATTATCAGAGCATTCTGTCCTTGGATCACATTAAAGGGAAGTTGAACATCAGAATCTTGCTTTAGTATGTATACATATATTTTTAAAATTCTCTCTTTATCTGCTATAGTTAAGAAATATTCTTTCTCACTCTGTGAGTAATCTTGCCAATTGTATGGAAGTCAAATTACCAAGACTAAAATTGAACCATAAAAGTTTGGGGAAGCTTCTACTCACTATAGAAAGAGCTTTGCCAATTCAACTAGAATATTTAAATGCTTAGTTAAGATATTACAAAGTTCTGCTTTAATATCTCTTGCTTTCTGTTTTATTCTTGTCCTGATGATCCCATGCTTATACTTCACTCTCCTCTGTTATGTATGAATACCATTTTTAAATGTCATAGCTTTACTTACAAATAAAACTTTCCCGTTGAAACAGCTTCTTTGATCAGAGAGAGAATTCTCATCACATGTTTAAACTTCTTGTTTTAGATTAGTCCCTCAGGGCAAGCTGACCTCTCATTAATTGTGAATTTCGTGGTTAAAATTTAATGTAAGCTTAAAAAGATACTTTATTCAAGTCCCCAAAAAGGAACAGTGTAACATTCTATATCATTTTATTTTCTATAGTTTCTTTGGTCAAGATATCTACACAAGTTTGGAATTCCATAAAACTTTTGATGTTAACTCATATTACAAGCCATTTTTTTCTTTTGCTTTATTCAGCTGGGCTCCTTGTCAAGAAGATCCTGACAACTGTGAAAACACTTTTTTCGTGACTTTGAGTCAATTCAAGAAGAGGTAGGTTAATTTTGTTTTCTAGTCCTTGGTATTATAAATCATCCGCAATATGTCTGTGCTCTTGAACTATATGCAATATTTATTTCTATGTAGGCCTATGTTTTCCCTTTTACATTTTCTTTTATATGTTTATTTTAATAGGAGAGATGAATTCTATTTCTAAGTAAAGCAAATATGACATAATCAATAACTGTGACTGCACAAAGCAGTTACATGCTCACCTGAGAGTCTTCCAAAAGTTATGGAATGCTTTGCCATTGGAACATTTTTCATGGAAGCTTTGGATAATTATATTTTACTTGGGGTTAGAAAGGCATTTCTTTTTTAAATAAAATAATGTCTTCTCCAATTTAAATAAGTTTAGTCAACCTTTTTAAATGGGTTTAATTTTTTGATAACATTTATGGGAGAATGGTCTGACTAGATTGTACGACAGTTGGTATCAGCATATAGAGAACAAGGGATTTCCTTCCTTCCTTCGGCTTTTTGAGGGTTGTCTATTGAACAATGGAAAGATAAATCAGAACAACTTTCTTCTTCACTCTAGCTGGTGGTAATCACCTGAGTTTGGAAGACCTGTAGATTGGCATTAGAACCTAGCATATAAACACACCCCACCAAAAACTGAGTAGGTCCTATCTCATTATTTCTATAAATATATAATTCCCTATGTGAAAGAAACAGAGTCATTCACATCCCTCAGGGAAGTGATTGTTAAGAACACTTACTTTGATCTGCATATGCTGCAGTGACACAACACTGAGGAATGAAGGAACCACTGCTGCTCCTACTGTCGCAACATAGGCAGCACTGCTGCTGAGACTGCCGCTTCTCTCCCAGGGGTTCTATCAGTCTTGGGTACTCTGACACCATTGCCATTTTCTCTACCAAGAGTTGCACAGAGCATGATCTTAAAATATCACAACTCTATAGCCACCGAATAAAAGGGAAGGGTATCAGAAAGATAAAAAGAAAGAAAATTAAATGTAACCTGATAACCCAGCCAAACAAGACTGTAGGTACAAATTGAGGTCATACTAATATTATTACCAAACTTTGCTAGTTTGCCTTACATAACTGGTTGACCTCATCACATCATCCCCCTTCCAAGTATCATGTCATGCTCTTTTTTTTTTTGTTTGCTTGTTTTGAGATGGAGTCTCACTCTTTTGCCCAGGATGGAATGAAATGGCACCATCTCAGTTCACTGCAAATTCTGCCTCCCAGGTTCAAGTGATTCTCCTGCCTCAGCCTCTCGAGTAGTTGGGATTACAGGCAGCTACCACCATGCCTGGCTAATTTTTGTATTTTTAGTAGAGACGGGGTTTTGCCATGTTGGCCAGGCTGGTCTTGAACTCCTGACCTCAGGTGATCCGCCGCCTCGGCCTCCCAAAGTGCATGTCATGCTCTAATATCTGTAGTTCTGAAGTCATGTGATGAAACCATGTCACCATTGCTGTGATATTGTACCTCCTAAAAGAGTGACTAGAGTGACTGCCTGGCCAAGATTTTGTCTAGTGCTCTAAAAGCTCCAAAAACTACTTGGTGACTTGACTATGCATTATCTTTTTAGTTTTCTATACTGGTAATACAGTCCAGACTTCTAATATTGGTTGCTAGAGACAGCTATAAACATGGTACTGAGGGAGCTATATTGAAACATCTCCTTTCCTTTTGCCTTAAAATTGGACACATGCTACCAACATTAGCTTTAGCCAGAGTGTGCACTACAATTGAATTCACATTTCCTCTACCTCTGTGGCAGTTATATATGTGCTTCAGTTGGACACTTCTGCTTAATGATGAAAAATGCAGCCTTGGTATTTTTAAAAATCATATTTTCCGGTGGCTCACGCCTGTAATCCCAGCACTTTGGGAGGCTGAGGTGGGCAGATCACGAGGTCAGGAGATTGAGACCATCCTGGCTAACACGGTGAAATCCCCACTAAAAATACAAAAAAATTAGCCAGGCATGGTGGCATGCACCTGTAATTCCAGCTACTCAGGAGGCTGAGGCAGGAGAATAGCATGAACCCAGGAGGTGGAGCTTGCAGTGAGTCTAGATGGCAATGGCGCCACTGCACACCAGCCTGGGCAACAGAGCAAGACTCCGTCTCACAAAAAAAAAAAAAAAAAAAAAAACCTCATATTCTCTCCTGTTATTGAAAAACTAGGGGTCTGTCTAGGTCTTGCTACTTGCTACACAAAAAGCTGATGTCTGAGAAAGCAAGTATTGGCAAGGAAGAAGGCTTTACTCAGGTGCTGCAGCCCAGGAGATGGGAGATCAGCCTCAAATTCATCTCCCTGACTGAGTAAAACTAGCATTTTATATAGTAGAGCAGAAATGAAACAATGTGTATAAAAACAGGAACTAGTGAGGGGCAAGGAAGCAATCATGATGAATGAGGGGTCTGGTATCTCCTTGTCTGGATGTGATCTGGTGAATTTCAGTTGTTTGATACTTTTTGAGAGGCCAGAGGGATCCTTTCCTGAGAAGGAACTCAGATAGAACAAATAAAAGTGCCAAGCTTTAAGACTAAAAGGATCAATTTCTATGTTTATCAAAACTATCTATGGGACTATTGGGTTGGTTTCACTCCCAGAGGCTTGATGATGTACACAGCCAAAGACTCCTGGTGGCTAGTTATTATCTCATGACCTCTGGCCTGAGATAACCATTTTTGCTTCAGGTTCTCCATTACTAAGTAGAACCCAGTTACCACCGTCATCCCCAAGACTACTTGAATATTTGGCAAAAGTCACGTTCCCTTCTCAGACAGTTGCCCATTGCACATACTTCTCTGTTGCTCTCAGTTTCCCTATTAATCACCATGTACATAGCAGCCAGGTAGGTATCTGAGACTTTGATGACTCTCATTCTCTATTAACAACAATAAAACTCAGATAAAACAAATAAAAGTGCCAAGCTTTAAGACTAAAGGATCAATTTCTATGTTTATCAAAACTATCTATGGGACTATTGGGTTGGTTTCACTCCCAGAGGCTTGATGATGTACATATCCAAAGACTCCTGGTGGCTGGTTATCGTCTCATGATGTCTGGCCTGAGAACCATTTTTGCTTCAGGGTCTCCATTACTAAGTAGAACCCAGTTACCAACATCGTCCCCAAGACTACTTGAATATTTGGCAAAAGTCATGTTCCCTTCTCAGACAGTTGCCCATTGCACATACTTCTCTGTTGCTCTCAGTTTCCCTATTAATCACCATATACATAGCAGCCAGGTAGGTATCTGAGACTTTTTGATGACTCTCATTCTCTATTAACAACAATAAAAGTTTGGGAAAGCCAAGACTACTTCTGCATATATCCATCCCAACACTTTGTCCTCAGGTTTGTTTGTGCTCAGTCCACTACAGGAAGGAAGAAGCAGCAGGTCCCATTTAACTCCACATTCAAGTTACATTCTCCAATCCAGTTTTACCACTGTTTAAGTTAATATGTAGATTATTACCTCACTCCTGTATCTATTTCTCAATTGGCTTAGAATCTGGAACTGATGAGAAAGAAGTCTCTCCAACTGCAACACATTCCTTTTGTGATTAATGTTCTTTCTCCCATTCTCTGTCTTGTCCTTTATGATGCCATCAGTCTATTCTTACTCCATTTCTAAGCGAAGTAAAGTTCTTTTTTGTCTTAGCCCAAACTCTGTTATTAGAATCTCTTTTTATTCTCAATGGTTCACCAATGTATTTTTGTTAAACACCATAAAATTCCTAAATTCCTTCTCTAAAAGAAAATTTTAAATCAGCTGTGATTATTTTCTCCTTTCTTTCTTTCTTTCTTCCTTTTTTTTTTTTTCATGGAGTTTTGCTCTTGTTACCCAGGCTAGAGTGCTAGAATGCAATGCAAAGGCTGGAGTGCAATGGTGTGATCTTGGCTCACTGGAACCTCTGCCTCCTAGGTTCAAACAATTCTCCTGCCTCAGCCTCCTGAGTAGCTGGGATTACAGGTGCCTGCCACCATGCCTGGATTTTTTTTTTGTATTTTTAGTAGAGATGGGGTTTCACCATGTTGGCCAAGGTGGTCTCAAACTTCTGACCTCAGGTAATTCACCCGCAATGGCCTCCCAAAGTGCTGGAATTACAAGCATGAGCCACCGTGCCTGGCCTCTTTTCATTGTTAATAGATCTTGGTCTTGTTTGCTCAATGCATAGTCTTTTAAGTATTGATCCTTAATTCCTTGATTCTTATGAAATAATTTATAATTATCCCATATAAATAGCAAAAAGCCTTCTGAGCTATATATATATAATGTATATAATATAATATATATTTAATATAATATATAATATATAATCCCAATGTTAACATGAGGTTTGAGTGGGGACACAGAGCGAAACCATCTCATTCTGCCCCAGCCCCTCCCAAAACTCATGTTCTTCTCACCTTTCAAAACACAATCATGCCTCTCGAACAGTCCCCCAAAGTCTTAGCTCATTCCACCATTAACTCAAATGTCCAAGTCAGAAGTCTCATCTGAGACAAGGCAAGTCCCTTCTGCCTATAAGCCTGTAAAATAAAAAACAAGTTAGTTTCTTCCAAGATACAATGGCAGTACGGGAATTGGGTAAATGCTGTCATTCCAAGGGGAGACATTGGCCAATGGGGCTATAGGTCCCATACAAGTCTGAAACCCAGCAGGGTAGTCGTTAAATCCTAAAGCTCCAGAATAATCTCCTTTGGCTCCATGTCTCATATCCAGGTCACACTGATGCAAGGGGTGGGCTCCCACAGCCTCGAGCAGTTCCACCCCTGTGGCTTAGAAGGGTACAGCCCTGCAGCTGCTTTCACAGGCTATTGTTGAGTGCCTGAAGCTTTTCCAGATGCTCAATAGATCTACCATTCTGGGATCTGGAGGACAACAGCCCTCTTCTCACAGCTCTACCAAGTTGTGCCCCAGTGGGCATTCTGTGTGGGGGATCCAACCCCACATTTCCCCTTCGTACTGCCCTAGTTGAGGTTATCCATGAGGGATCCACCCCTGTACCAGACTTCTGCCTGGACATCCAGGCATTTCCATACATCCCCTAAAACCTAGGTGGAGGTTTTCAAGCCTCAACTCTTGCCTTCTGTGCACCTACAGGCCCAACACCATGTGGAAGCCACCAAGGCTTGGGGATTGCACCCTCTGAAGCAATGGCCCAAGTTGTACCTTGGTCCCTTTTAGCCATGGCTGGAGCTGGAGTGGCCACAATGCAGAGAGGCTGCACAGAGCAGCTGGCCCTGGGCTTGGCCCATGAAACCATTTTTCCCTTCTAGCCCTCCAGGCCTGTGATAGGAGGGGTTGCCACAAAGGTCTCTGAAATGTCTTGGAAGCATTTTCCCATTGTCTTGGCTATTAATACTTGGTGGCTCTTTCCTTATGTAAATTCCTGCAGGCTTCTTGAATTCCTCCCCAGGAAATGTTTTTCTTTTTTTTTTTTTTTTTTTTTAATCACATAGCTGAGCTGTAAATTTTCCAAACTTTTATATTCTGCTTCTCTTTTAAATGTAGCTTCCAGTTTCAGATCATTTCTTTGTTTATGCAAAGGATTGTACCCTTTTAGAAGCAGCCAGGCTATATCATGAATGTTTTGCTGCTTAAAAAGTTCTTCTGCCAGATGCCCTAAGTCTTCTCTCTCCGCTGGGTGCAGTGGCTCACGCCTGTAATCCCAGCACTTTGAGAGGCCGAGGTGGACGGATCGCCTGAGGTCAGGAGTTCAAGACCAGCCTGGCCAACATGATATAACCCTGTCTCTCATAAAAATGCAAAAATTAGCTGGGCATAGTCGTGGGTACCTGTTATCCCAGTTACTCAGGAGGCTGAGGCAAGAGAATTGCTTGAACCTGGGTGGCAGAGGTTGTAGTGAGCCGAGATAGCACCATTGCACTCCAGCCCTCCAGCCTCAGCAACAGAGTGAGATTCTGTCTCAAAAAAAAAAAAAAAAGGATCTTGCTCAAGTTCAAAGTTTCGCAGATCCCTAGAGTAGGGTGACAATGCCGCCAGTCTCTTTGCTAAAGCATAGCAAGGGTGACCTTTATTCCAGTTTCCAATAAGTTCCTCATCTTTATCTGATACCTCCTCAGCCTGGACTTCATTGTCCATACCACTATCAGCATTTTGGTCAAAACCATTCAACAAGTTTCTAGGTAGTTCCCAATGTTCCCTCATTTTCCTGTCATCTTCTGAGCCCTCCAAACTGTTCCAACCTCTGCCCATTATTCAGTTCCAAAGCTGCTTCCAGATTTTCAGGTATATTTATAAAAATGCCCCACTTCTCTGGTACCAATTTTCTGTATTAGACCATTATCACACTGCTGTAAAGAAATACCTGAGACTGGGTAATTTATGAAGAAAAGAGATTTAATTGACTCACAGTTCCACAGGTTGTACAGGAGGCATGGCTGGGGAAACCTCAGGAAACTTAACAATCCTGGGCAAAAGTGAAACAAATACATCTTCACATGGTGGAGAGAGAGAGAGACAGGCCGGAAGAGAGCCTCTGGAAGGTAGATGAGGTTGTAAATGTGGGGCCCTAATGATGGGATTTGTGCGCTTGTAAAAGGAGACATCAGAAAGCTTGTTCTCATTCTCTCAGCCATGTGGGGCCCTCACCACAACCAGACCATGCAATCATCCTGATCTTGGAATTCCAGCTACCAGTAGTTCTATGAAAAAATAAGTATCTGTTGCTTATGCTACCCAGTCAGTGATATTTTGTTTTGGAAGCCTGAGCTGACTAAAACATAGTTATTTAAAATATATCAGTAGAATTTCTAGCTTTTTTTTTTTTAGACAGAGTCTCGCTCTGTCACCATGCTGGAGTGCAGTGGTGCGATCTTGGGTCACTGCAACCTCTGACTCCCTGGTTCAAGCAATTCTCCTGCCTCAGCCTCCCGAGTAGCTGGGATTACAGGCACGTGCCTCCATGCCAAGCTAATTTTTGTATTTTTAGTAGAGATGGGGTTTCACCATGTTGGCCAGGATGGTCCCGATCTTCTGACCTCGTGATCTGCCCACCTCGGCCTCCCAAAGTGATGTGATTACAGGCATGAGCCACCATGCCCAGCCCGAATTACTAGCTTTTTTTTTTTTTTTCAGATGGAGTCTCGCAATGTTACCCAGGCTGGAGTGCAGTGGCACGATCTTGGCTCACTGTAAGATCCACCTCCTGGGTTCACGCAATTCTCCTGCCTCAGCCTCCCCAGCAGCTGGGCCTACAGGCGCACACCGCCACGCCTGGCTAAGTTTTTGTATTTTCAGTAGAGATGGGGTTTCACCGTGTTAGCCAGGATGGTCTTGATCTCCTGACCTTCTGATCTGCCTGCCTTGGCCTCCCAAAGTGCTGGGATTACAGGTGGGAGCCACTGCGCCGAGCCCGAATTTCTAGCTTCTTAATAGGGGGCCAGGAGCTTGGAGCTTTTGAGATTTAATCAAGAAAATGGTGTATTTTATACTTACTGAGGAAATTTGGATTTTTATCTATGTACTACAAAAAGCCTACAGATGTTTTTCAGTGGTAGAGGGATGTGTTTTGGATATGGTTTAAAGGAATATAACTAATGGTGCTATGAATGACAAAAAGGAATATGGAGTGAGTAGACAGATGTGAAAGATAGTTAAACAAGCAACTTTTTCAGTGGGCCACTAGCGAGCTGGGGATGACATCCAGGAAGAAAAGTGGGGATAGAAAAAAAAAGATCCTACAATCATCACTGATATAGTATCCATAGAATTTACTTAACAATTGAGTGTATATTATCAATATGAATTAAAAATAGTTCTGCCCTTAGATGCATACAACCAAATCAAACCATATTAGGGACAATACGGTCAAGGAAAACAGGGAAACAGTCCCATGGATGGCCCCATCTTTGCTTGCCTACCCTCTGGAAATTTTTCAACATTCCCCAGTGCCAGAGGACCATAGAAGTGTCTGGCATAAGATTCTCTTTCTCTCCTCTAGAATTCCTAGGAAGTACACATTTTCTTAATCTCGTATGTTTTCTTAAATATGGTAGGTATACTATAGAGCTAAGAAAAGCTCTTCTTCCTTTTCTTCCATTGTTCCATTGTTTTTGTTCTCTCTACTTCCTAGCATAGTAATAGTCATACCTATCAGTAAAAGTCTGCAAACCATAATATAACTCTAAGAGTTGTAACTGGAGATTTAAATAAAAAATAAACCTCTAAACAGGAGTCAAGCCACCTCAGTTAAATTTCTGTTTTTGTTACTTGCTGTGTAATCAGAGAATAGTCAAAATATTAGTGTCTCATCTTAGACTAAGAGTGAAATCCTTAAGAAATCCTCATCTTTCAATCAATTTTTAGGTTTTTTACGTTTTGTTTCCAATCTAGGAAAATTGGGAGCCACAATATTAAATGTAAAATGTCCACATATTGTTGTATGAATGAGTATGGCATGCCAGATTTCACATTTAATCCTTACATGATTATTTCTAATTTGCCTATTCATCCCCAGGACTTAGCCTGGGGCTAAGCGTGTGACATATGTTCAACAAATGTTTCTTGAACTGAAAACTCAGACCTTCCTGGCTTCAGATTCCTCAGTTGTAAATAGCGAGTGCCGGGATGCCTGATTTCTTTTCTTTTTTTTTTTTTTTTTGACAGAGTCTTGCTCTGTCTCCACAGGCTGGAGTGCAGTGGCACAATCTCTGTTCACAGCAACCTCTGCCTCCCGGTTCAAGCAATTCTCTGCCCCTGCCTCCTGAGTAGCTGGGACTACAGGCACCCACCACCACACCCAGCTAATTTTTTGTATTTTTAGTAGAGATGGGGTTTCACAGCGTTAGCCAGGATGGTCTTTATCTCCTGACCTCATGATCCGCCCACCTCGGCCTCCCAAAGTGCTGGGATTACAGGTGTGAGCCACCACACCCAGCCAAGATGCCTGATTTCTAAGGTCCTTCCAAGGTCTGTGAGTTCTATAAGCACTATGGCGGGGCTAATTAGTCCTGATCTCACCTCTGAAAATAAAATTCAATCCCTAACCAATATAAAAGAGAGAATATGAAAAAGAAGACATGTACTATGATATTTAATGGGTTTAAGTTGAATATATAAATGCCTCACATAATTCTTTTATACAATTTAATCAAGAGGCAACATAGTGCAGAAATCATTAAGAGAACAGGAGAGACTTGAACAACTTTCTTTTTTGACAAAATAGCATAGATAACATTTATTAGTACATAAATACCAGAAAAGACAACATGCTCTATGTTATCAGTCAAAAGCCCTCAGTACCAGTTCTATGCAACCGTGTAGGCTCTTACGACTCAGTTCGCCAGGCGCGGTGGCTCACGCCTGTAATCCCAGCACTTTGGGAGGCCGAGGTGGGCGGATCACAAGGTCAGGAGTTCAAGACCAGCCTGGCCAAGATGGTGCAACCCCATCTCTACTAAAAATACAAAAAAAATTAGCCAGGCCTGCTGGCGAGTGCCTGTAATCCCAGCTACTCGGGAGGCTGGGGCAGAGAATTGCTTGACCCTGGGAGGCGGAGCTTGCAGTGAGCTGAGATCGCGTCACTGCACTCCAGCCTGGGAGACAGAGCAAGACTCCGTCTCAAAAAAAAAAAAAAAAAAAGGCTCAGTTCTTGCTCTTGAGGCATACAGCAAATTAGGGAGATGAGACGTAACAACATACAAAGTTATAATACACCTTGAATTATATTTTATTGGATGCTAAGGTAAAGGGACAGGCCATTTCATGTTCAGGAACTGTGGCGTAACTAAAGTTTGAAGGGCCCACTTGTTTAAATACCTGCGACTCACTTGCAGCAGGCCAGGGTACCAGAGTAAAGGTTGAGAAGCTCACTGAAATAAAAGACTTCTCTGAGTGGACAAATATTGTAAAATGAATTCTATTAAAGTGTAAAGCTGGCACAGTAAACTGGAATAGTTCCCAGAGCTAAACTCTATTTGCTTCTTCAAAAGGTATTAAATGTAACTTAATTATTCTATTTAAGCTCTTTCAAGGGTTTCATGCATGATATCCTCATTGCCATTCAACACCATCCTGTACTTAATGTGAAACTTAAAAGTATTATATTTGAAAAAAAGAAACTATTACATTTTCTTATTGATATTAAACACCTTAGCGTGAAAGAAATCCATAATTAGTATACATATAAAATTATAGGACAGTTTTCCTCTTGTCATTACAAAAACTTCTGTGACCTGGTTGGAATTTTTAAAATATAATTGCTAACATAATATATATGTTCCATAAAAATGCCTAAGCTGCCCAGGCATGGTGGCTCATGCCTGTAATCCCAGCACTTTGGGAGGCCGAGGCAGGCAGATCATGAGGTCAGGAGTTCGAGACCAGCCTGGCCAACATGGTGAAACCCTGCCTCTACTAATAATATAAAAATTGGCTGGGGGTGGTGACTCATGCCTATAATCCCAGCACTTTGGGCAGCCAAGGCAGGCAGATCATGAGGTCAGGAGATCTTGACCATTCTGCCTAACCCTGTGAAACCCCGTCTCTACTAAAAATACAAAAAATTAGCCGCACTTGATGGCAGGCGCCTGTAGTCCCAGCTACTCAGGAGACTGAGGCAGGAGAATGTCATGAACCCAGGGGGCAGAGCTGCAGTGAGCCTAGATGGTACCACTACACTCCAGCTTGTGGAGACAGAGCGAGACTCCGTCTCAGAAAACAAAACAAAACAAAAAATTAGCCGGGAATGGTGGCATGTGCCTGTAATCCCAACTACTCAGGAGGCTGAGGCAGGAGAATTGCTTGAACCTGGGAGGCAGAGGTTGCAATGAACCAAGATCGTGCCATTGCACTCCAGCGTGGGTGACAGAGCAAGACTCCATCTTGGGGAAAAAAAAAATACCTAAGCAAGTATTTTATAAGTCACTCCAGTTTTAGGCATGTTGTTCAAACCAGGATAATTGAAAAAGATTTTTGTATACTTGATATGGTTTGGCTGTGTCCCTACCCAAATCTCATCTTGAATTGTAATAATCCCCACATGTCAAAGGTGCGGCCATGTGGAGATAATTGAATCACGGGGGCAGTTTTCCCCATACTGTTCTCGTGGTAGTAAATAAGTCTCACAGGATCTGATGGTTTTGTAAATGAGAGTTCCTTTGCACTTCTCCTTGCTGCTTCCATGTGAAGAAGGACATGTTTGCTTCTCCTTCCACCATGATTGTAAATTTCCTAAGGCCTCCCCAGCCATGCTGAACTGCGAGTCAATTAAACCTCTTTCCTTTATAAATTACCCAGGCTTAGGTATGTCTTTATTAGCAGCTTGAGAGCGGACGAATACAATACTCATTACAAAGTATTATGTTCTCTACCGTGTATGGTGTGCAGTGTGTGTCTGTAAGATCACTTTGTCTTTATGACAGTATTTGTGGGATTGATGTTATCCCCATGTGAATATTATTATCCCCATGTAATTGCCTAAGTATCTATAAATATCTCTTCTCTCCTACTTCTCTACTTAAACAAACTCTGTTATTTTGTTTTGAGTGGCCATGAACCCAGCTTAAAATGCTAGGTTTCTCAGACTTCTTTGCAGCTTGGAGTATGTGTGGTCATTCTGGCCGAAGAGATGTACATGAAAGTCACTAGATATAAAGTATATTAAAAAGAGAAGATAGCTAGTATGTAACCCTTAGACCTATTGCTTTTTTCCTTTCTTCTCTATTTTTAAGAACACTGAAGCTTAGAAGTAACATGTTTAGCTCACATAAAGTGGTTTTAAACCCCAGTCAGTGTGGCTTCAAAGCCCTTATTTCAAACTCTCATGATCCAATGAAAGAATGAAATAAAGGGACCATCGATGTGATTTTGTCAAGTTATACAGACATGTACTTTGTGAGGGTCTGTTGGGTGTCCAAGACTTGTGCTGGGTTAGTTGTTACCATCAAAAGACTTTTTCTTCTACTTTTAAAATCTAGAAATAGTGGTGCCTATTTGGTGGCTATAAATAAATCAACCGTGTGTGTGTGTGTGTGTGTGTGTGTGTATGTATATAAAGTAATAGCATGAAAAGAAATTGTTTTTCAATTCTCTTTAGCAGAATGAAACCACCCCTGATTTTACCATTATCATCTGACAAAGGGCTAATATCCAGAATCTACAATGAACTCAAACAAATTTACAAGAAAAAAACAAACAACCCCATCAAAAAGTGGGCAAAGGATATGAACAGACACTTCTCAAAAGACATTTATGCAGCCAAAAGACACATGAAAAAATGCTCATCATCACTGGCCATCAGAGAAATGCAAATCAAAACCACAATGAGATACCATCTCACACCAGTTAGAATGGCAATCATTAAAAAGTCAGGAAACAACAGGTGCTGGAGAGGATGTGGAGAAATAGGAACACTTTTACACTGTTGGTGGGACTGTAAACTAGTTCAACCATTGTGGAAGTCGGTGTGGTGATTCCTCAGGGATCTAGAACTAGAAATACCATTTGACCCAGCCATCCCATTACTGGGTATATACCCAAAGGACTATAAATCATGCTGCTATAAAGACACATGCACACGTATGTTTATTGTGGCACTATTCACAATAGCAAAGACTTGGAACCAACCCAAATGTCCAACAATGATAGACTGGATTAAGAAAATGTGGCACATATACACCATGGAATACTATGCAGCCATAAAAAATGATGAGTTCATGTCCTTTGTAGGGACATGGATGAAATTGGAAATCATCATTCTCAGTAAACTATCACAAGGATAAAAAACCAAACACCGCATGTTCTCACTCATAGATGGGAATTGGACAATGAGAACACATGGACACAGGAAGGGGAACATCACACTCTGGGGACTGTTGTGGGGTGGGGGGAGGGGGGAGGGATAGCATTAGGAGATATACCTAATGCTAAATGGCGAGTTAATGGGTGCAGCACACCAGCATGGCACATGCATACATATGTAACTAACCTGCACATTGTGCGCATGTACCCTAAAACTTAAAGTATAATAATAATAAAAAAAAGAAAACAGAAAAAGAAGAAATATCAATAGTTACTTTAAAATCATGTTTTATTAAATCTGTAAAAATGGCCTAACTTACATGAAAGTGAGTAAATTGTGGGTTAATCTGGACAGCTGGTTACATTAAAAAAAAAAAGTCCTACAAAATTAAACTTGATCAATATCCAATTATTCACCAGTATTTCTCTAGAATATACAGATGCTAGATTATATTCATAATACATGTTTTTAAAACTTGCTTTTCTATCTCAGTGTCTCAACCTGTATCATAGTTGCTCATAATTTTTGATCTCTCAACTTCTTAAATCCCCAAGATTCTTCATATAGATCTTTTCGTCAGCTGTTTATCCTGATTTTTTTTTTTTTTTTTTTTTGAGATGGTGTCTTGCTCTGTCGCCCAGTCTGGAGTGCAGTGGTGCTATCTCGGCTCACTGCAAGCTCCGCCTCCCAGGTTCACGCCATTCTCCTGCCTCAGCCTCCCAAGTAGCTGGGGCTACAGGCGCCTGCCACCACACCTGGCTAATTTTTTGTATTTTTAGTAGAGACGGGGTTTCACCGTGTTAGCCAGGATGGTCTCTATCTCCTGACCTCGTGATCTGCCTGCCTCGGCCTCCTAAAGTGCTGGGATTACAGGCGTGAGCCACCGCGCCCGGCGATACATATATATATTTTTTGAGATAGGGTATCCCTCTGTCACCTAAGCTAGAGTGCAGTGACGCGATCCTGGCTTACTACAGCCTCTGTCTCCTGGGTTCAAGCAATTCTCATGCCTCAGCCTCCCAAGTAGCACATGCGCCACCATGCTCGGCTAATTTTTGTATTTTTAGTAAAGACAGGGTTTCATCATGTTGGCCAGGCTGGTGTCAAACTCCTGACCTCAAGTGATATGCCCGCCTCAGCCTCCCAAAGTGCTGGGATTACAAGTGTGAGCTACCGTTCCTGATCCCGATTTTTTTTTTTTTTTGGCTTTGTTCTGTGACTTGCTCTCCACCCTTTCCAATGCAGGCATAATTCTAGACTTCCTCTCCAATGACTGCCGTCTGTTCTTCCTGAGGTACCACACAAAGGCCAGGACTCCAGGGAAGGTAGAAGGCCTATCCTATAGGACAGACATTTCCTTTGGTCTGATGGGTATGGGGCCAGAGTATGTGGCTACTCGAGCATATTTATTTTAGTTAAAGCGAAACCATGCATTTTTTGTTATATTTTCTTAAATTTTTTTGAGATAGAGTCTTACTCTGTTTCCTAGGCTAGAGTACAGTGGTGCAATCACAGTTCACTGCAGCCTCAATCTCCCTGGGCTCAGGTGATCCCCACACTTCAGTCTCCTGAGTCACTGGGAATACATGTGCAAATCACCATGCCTGGCTAATTTTTTAAATATTTTTTGTTGAATGTTGAAAAACTACATCTATATATGTGATCAAAAATATTCTGTAATTAGCTTTTTCATTTAATAAATACTTTATGAACCTCCTTCTATAACACATTTATTAGTTTTAATAACTGTATATTATTTAATTATATGACTGTTTCAAAATATGTGTATCCCCTCCTATAAGGCTAAGTTTTTATCCATTATTTAACAAAATAATATCCATTAATATTTTTATCTTTGTAGCCTTAGGCTCCCAGAAGTAGGACATTGAAAGAAAAGTTATAGTCATTTTCTCATTTTTACACATAGAATTTTCCCTGTAAAAATATAACCAGTTTTCAATCGCTATAACAATGTAGAAGAGGATTTTATCTAGTTATTTGCCAAAGTGGAAAGACTAAAGATTGCCTCTCATTTCAATTTTCACTTGGTTTTCTATTAGCTGTTACTTACCCTCACTATGAAATTTTTAAAATAAGATTCTCACAAAAGCCCCAGTTAGTTCCTCTGCAATCCTGGTCCTTGTCTTTGTAAAATACTTCCTAGAAATTGTATTAATACTATATGATTCTACCTCCACCTCTCTGTATTTTAACAGGTTAGATTTCACATTGTTGGTTATTAAAAGGCTAATGAATGAATCTAGTGAAATGTGATGTTCTAAGAGATCACAAACTGAACTGAGTTGAAGCTTAGAACCCCGTGAAAGATTTTTCTGCCAAAACGGAATTTGGAGGAGTGTTCTGCATTCCTCAGCTTGTTATGGTGACAGCATTGGCATGGTACTGGAAGTTAAAGAAACTTTGAACTGATAAAGCAGTTACCAAAATACTAAACAATTAGCAGATGAAAACAATTCCATGGTGCCCTGTTCCTACGAACAGCATAACATCCATGTGATAATCATTGCACTGAATTATACAGAAGGGCACTTATACAAAAAAGAAGTCCAGAACTTTCATGGTGGGAAATAGAACCCCTCAGCACAACATTCGCTTTAAGACAAAAAAGTTCTCGTTGAAATGTTTTTGTTTCTTTGATTTGCTTTGTGGATGATTCTCAAATCTCTATCTCATGTCATCATCTCCCCCATGAAATTCCAAATGTGCCCTGAACATTCTCATCCTGTTGTTATCTTTTGGCCCTAATTCATCATGCCTGAAAACAAACCCATGATCCCTGCCCTCCACCTCTGAATGGAGCCTTCCCCAGACTTGTCTGTTTCTATTCAGGATTATTGTCCCATTTATTCTGGTTCAAAACCTCTTCGTTTATGCCGTATTCAATCTGTTTTCTCTGTTCTGATGATGTATTTTTGTTTGCTTGCCAATGTATTTTTCTCTAGCCTTTCTCATTCATGTCAATGATCACTACCCTAATAATATTGTTATTCTAGTCCTTTAACAACAACAAAAAAGAAAAGTTCTTAAAACCGGTTTCCCCGCCCATAACATATTTGCTGCTGATTCTTCTTGAGTTAATCTTAACTTCTTGAGTTGATTCTGCTTGGTTAATCTTAAACAAATTTATTATTAAATCCTCGTTTCTTAAAAAATTTGAAAGTTATTGGTCCCCCTTCCTGCCAATGATAGTGCCTGCCAAATAATAGGAATCCATAGGCCTGACATTGAAAGTCTGTATGATCTATTGCCACATTAGTTTTCCCGTGTGTATATCCACTGCATTCCTACATATATATTCAGCTTACCTGAAATACTACCCAAATCTTGAATGTTCTATGTGCTGTCCAGCCTTTTACCTCTTAAATCTGCCAGTAGCCTCCCCATAACCATAAATTCTTTCCATATTTTAAAGCTAAGCTTGGCCGGCCATGGTGGCTCATGCCTGTAATCCCAGCACTTTGGGAGGCTGAGGCGGGTGGATCATGAGGTCAGGAGATTTGAGATCAAGACCATCCTGGCTAACACAGTGAAACCCCATCTTTACTAAAAATACAAAAAATTAGCCAGGCGTGGTGGTGGGTGCCTGTAGTCCCAGCTACTTGGGAGGCTGAGGCAGGAGAATGGCGTGAACCCGGGAGGCAGAGCTTGCAGTGAGCTGAGATCGTGCCACTGAACTCCAGCCTGGGTGACAGAGCCAGACTCTGTCTCAAAAAAAAAAAAAAAAATGCTAAGCTCAAAAGCAATGCCATCTAAAATGATAGGTCTTATTGCTGGGGCACTTGGGGCCATCATAGCGACCTCCCTAGTAAGCATATTTAGCCACCTGCTGACTCTACCCTTCCCTAAAACTCAGGCATATTGTGTCCGGAATTGGTTCCTTCCGGAGGGTTCTTGGTCTCGCTGACTTTAAGAATGAAGCCACGGACCCTCACAGTGAAGTGTTACAGTTCTTAAAGATGGTGTTTCTGGAGTTTGTTCCTTCAGATGTTCAGATGTGTCCAGAGTTTCTTCCTTCTGGTGGGTTCGTGGTCTCTCTTGACTTCAGGAGTGAAGCCACAGACCTTCTCAGTGAGTGTTACAGCTCTTAAAGGTGGCGCGTCTGGAGTTGTTTGCTTCTCTCAGTGGGTTCGTGGTCTTGCTGACTTCAGGAACGAAGCCACAGACCCTCGCAGTGAGTGTTACAGCTCATAAAGTTAGTGCGGGCCCAAAGAGTGAGCAGCAGCAAGATTTGTTGTGAAGAGCGAAAGAACAAAGATTCCACAGCGTGGAAGGGGACCCAACTGGGTTGCCGCTGCTAGCTCAGGTGGCCAGCTTTTATTCCCTTATTTGGCCCTGCTGACATCCTGCTGATTGGTCCATTTTACAGAGGGCTGATTGGTGTATTTACAAACCTTTAGCTAGACACACAGCGCTGATTGGTGCATTTTTACAGAGTGCTGATTGGTGCATTTACAAACCTTTAGCTAGACATAGAGCACTGATTGGTGTGTTTACAATCCTTTAACTAGACAGAAAAGTTCTCCAAGTCCCCACCCAACCCAGAAGCCCACCTGGCTTTACCTGTCAGTATCATACCTGCCTTTAAGCAAGAGGCATTTCCATTCCCATATAAGCATTATTTATCAAATTTTAGGACCACAGGCCTATGCCATGGTACATCAGTCTAAGACTGACATTCCTATCCTTGATGCTATTTTTCTGAGGGCAGTCAACAGAAAAGGGATTAGAACAGGTTATTTCTACATATATCTCCCATTTTAAGAAATAAAGATAAAGACCGGGTGTGGTGGGTGGCTCACGCCTGTAATCCCAGCACTTTGGGAGGCCAAGGTGGGTGGATTACGAGGTCAGGAGATCGAGACCATCCTGGCTAACACTGTGAAACCCCGTCTCTACTAAAAATACAAAAAAATTAGCCAGCGTGATGGTGGGTGCCTGTAGTCCCAGCTACTTGGGAGACCGAGGCAGGAGAATCACTTGAACCCAGGAGGCGGAAGTTGCAGTGAGCTGAGATCATGCCACTGCACTCCAGCCTGGGTGACAGAGCGAGACTCCATCTCAAAAAAAAAAAAAAAAAAAAAGAAGAAAGAAAGAAAGATGAAACAATAGGGCCAGGTTCTTGCCTGTAATTCTAGCACTTTGGGAGGCCAAGACAGGAGGATCATTTGAGCCCCAGAGTTTGAGACCACTGGCCTGCACAACATAGGGAGATCTTGTTTCTATAAAAAAAGTTTAGGCTGGGCCCAGTGGCTCATGCCTGTAATCCCAGCACTCTGGGAGGCCGAGGCAGGCGGATCACCTGAGGTCAGGAGTTTGAGACCAGCTTTGCCAACATGGTGAAACCCCATCTCTACTAAATATACAAAAATTAGCCAGGCTTGTGGTGGGTGAGACTCCGTCTCAAAAAAAAAAAAATTAAAATTAAAATAGTTGGGTGTGTTGGCACACATCTGTGGTCACAGCTACTCAGGAGGCTGATGTGAGAGGATTGCTTGAGCCTGGGAGATTGAGGCTGCAGTGAGCTGCGATTGTGCCAATGCACTCTAGCCTGGGAAACAGAGGGAGATCGCTGTCTCAACAACAACAAAAAAAGATGAGTAAAAATAGACACTAGAGACTACTAGAGGGGAGTGAATGTTGCAAAACTACATATTGGGTACTATGCTCACTACCTGGTTGATGGGATCATTTGTACACCAAACCTCAGCAACATGCCCTTCACCCATGAACAAACCTGCACATATACACCTTGAACCTGAAATAAAAGTTAAAAATAATTTCCTTCTTTATGTACAACCGGGGAAAGAACCAAATGATTTTTTAAAAGATGTTTTAAAAGACATAATTACTTACCAGATAATCTGAAGGGTTAGAGTTCTAGAAATTCTAAGAGCAGGATGTAACCAGTAATGTACCATCTACATCTACAATCTAATGTTTCAAGATTACTCGAGCATCTACAATAAATAAATTATTATCAGGATATTTTATTTTTGGAAGAAAAAGACATTTTACAGCTAAGGTGTTTACTTTTTAATTCTAGAAAGTACTGTCATATTTAACTTTGGTACATATTCACTTAGCAATTCCACAAGAGAAAAACTGTTAAGGGAAACTGTATATTCAAGCAAGATTACCTAGCCACAGTTAACAAACTATACAATTTTCAATATTCCACACAAAAACTTAAGACTGAAAAATGCAACTAAGAGAGATATTTGCATTCAACATTAATAGATCAATTAAGTAATTTACTAAAACATTTATGGACATCAAACTAGTATGGAATAGTAAATACTTATGTGAATGGAACTCATACTGCAATCGATGTAATAAAACACTTAACTATAGTGTTGATGCAATAAAACGATTTGCCTATATTCTTTTGTAGTGTGCCTTTAGGGCCTGTACTTATATTAGTTATCATCGTAGGAAGTTCAGTTGTCAGGATTCCATATGAAAAATTATATAGGCTTACAATTAATGTTAATAGTTGTCTTCGTTCATGACTGGCAATGGAACAAATGGACTCTAGGTTTATGACGGAGAGAATCTGGAGATGACATGAGGCAGTCAGATACTGTGTAAGCTTCCCTATTATCCTACAAGAGAATTAGGTAAATCCTGAATTGTTCTTACACCAAAAAATACTTAAAAAATATTAACAGCAACATATGTATAAGTAACACACCATTTGACATATAATTTCTCAGTTTTAGGATGAGGCCCCCAGATTCTGAGGGTTTAGCCACAAAATTATGGCTAACAAAGATGTTCTTGTCTTGAATGAGATGTCAAATAGCTCTTACGCTTTTGATAGAAAAGAAAAAGTCCTATGGAAAGGCCTGAACGTTACCAAACCACACTGGAGTATAGAATAACTGTGTGGTATATATTCTCTAAACTCTTCCCAAGTTTTCTTCAAGAAACACCGCTTTCTGAGGTTTATATAACAATGACCCAGGAAACTTGGTGCCTTGCAGCAGGCAGGGTTTATCTTTTAGGTAAATGTGATTTGAGGATTGCCCCTTCCTACAAAGTGTATCATTCCCTTTTTTTTTTCTATATTGTCATTGAAGGTGCATGACTCATCACCCAATGGTTTCTTCTTATAAATGCTGACATCACGTATACAAATATTTTACTAATTCTGAAGTGAATTTAGCAGATCTTTGGGACAATGTAAGAGACTATCACTATATTACATTGAAAGACTTTTAAAATAAATACATAAAAATAAAAACAAAGCTGCTATAGTTTTGTTCAAAATGATTTCCTTCCACCCTGTGTCTTAGATAAATATATCTCAGCCCCTGATGGAGGCTAGCTGGTTCTATTCCCCCTAAGAACAACAACCAAAGAAACCTTTAAAACAATTACACTAATGCAACAGTTGAAGACTTGATAACAGATAGTTTTGTCAAAAGAAATTTTTAAAAGATGGAAAACAACCTTGGGTAATATCCACATTTAGGCATTAACAGAAGCCAACTACTGGCAAATAAGACATAGAGAAAAGCAAAGCGACAGAAGTTGGAAAGACAGCAATAAAAAATTACCATCACAAACCCAGAAATGAAGGTGCTGAATTCAAAAGTTATCATAAATGTTGAAAATAAGCCATAAAAAAAAGAAGTACAAAGAAGGTCAGTGAGAGACCATAGATAATTTTCAATACATTTCAGGAGAGTGGTGTGATGAAATCAGGTGTGTAAGGCTAAAAAACTTCTTGGTGCTGAGTAAATGAAAACAAATTTTGTAGACACAAATGTTACTAAGAAATTGAGAGGCAATAGCAAGGTAAGATACAGGACAGTAGTTCAACAGAGATAGGTTTCTTGTACTGTAGTTGTTTATTTAGATGCAGAGGAAAATGAGTCCATGGAAAGTGTAAGCCTAATGCTACAAGTGTGATAAAATATAATGGATGGCAAGGATATGGCAGTGAATGCCTTCAGGAGGAATTACTCGTCTTTAATTCCTACTTCCTACAGTTCTTGGCTCTGAACAGACATGAATTAAATGGTTTTTGAATTAATGACAAAAATGGGAAAGGTAAGACCAAAAAGGAAGAAACCCCTTCTGAAACCACCAAAAATGATAGAAGCATAGGTAAACTTATAAAAACACCTAGAGGTAAGAAGGGATATAGAATAAGCAGGAATTCGAGGTATGGAAGTTTGCAGCAAAGTAGGAGGCAGGCTATTTTGTGAGAATAATGGGAATAAGGATGGGAGACTGATGAGAGTTGAAAAATTTTATATGAGTGCAGTGAAGAACTAAAAAGTATGAGAAAAACTCATTCTAAGATGCACTGTTTCACATGAAATACAAAAATTTCAGTCAATAAAATTGAGTAAACTACTTACACTTTTGACAAATCCTTATATCATTCTCAGATTTGCTTTGGTTTAGTCATTAATATTTTGTACTAGTTATATTCTTTGGGAGAAATAATTCTATCATTTATGAATCCATTACAGCTGCTAAATTACTTCTGGGATTTGGAGGGATAATGCCCAATTGCTGCTGTTCTTGTAGTAAAATATTTTTGTGCTCCTAAAAAGCCAAGACAACTAATAAATAATTTCCCATTTATAGACAATCTTATTCACTGAGTCCTTTAACTTACATCGCAATTCAAACCAAATGGAACAACATAATTCTATTTCTGTGTCTAATTTTGGATCAGCTTTTAGGTGAATGGTAATAAGGCTAAATTTCCTATCTATCACCAGCACTAGATTGGACCTAACAATGACAGAGCAAAGCTATTAGCCTGTCCAGAAGATCAGTTAAAGTAGGAAGCCTCTCATCATAATCCTTGCAGCAGCTGTCATTAAATTCCTGCTGCCAAGTGAAAGGCTGAAGCAGCTGGAAATGGAGAAGGGCAGCTAGAAAAACAACTAGGTTTTGATCAGAAATGTTTTCTTACTTTTGTCTGCTGCTTTTTGACAAGGACTACTGCTGTGCGCACACAATTTTTAGATCATGAGTTGTCGACACTTTCTTCTCAATTTTATTCTTTGATATTGAATGATATGCAATGAAGAAGGAGACAGCACATCTGACTTTGAGGACAATAACATTCAGCTGTGAAGATAAAAGCTCTGTTAGCTCTTCTCCCTCTGAATGCTGAACAACCAAATCACACCTGGCAGTAGTTTGAGACAGCAGGATGATAGAGAATGGACTCTGGACAAAAGGGAAAGTGTGTTTTATTCCAGGCTCAACTCCTGTTTAAATATGTGTTCTGAAGAAAGGTATTTAATCTGGTGTCTTAAATTAGTTCATCATCTTTCAAATTCAGGTAACACTAGTCACATCACAGGGTTCTTGGGAGAAGGATATAACACAAATCACCTAGCTCAGTATCTGGTATACCATAGGCACTTATTAAATGTAAGTCTCTGCAATTCTCTCCTTTAATTCATATTTAAAGGAAGGAATCAGATTATGTTTGTTAGATATAGATTGTTCTGGATTCGCTGGTGCATTTATTTTGTGATACAGCGTGTTTAAAGAGGAAAATGTTGGTTTTCCTTGAAGACTGATAGAAATGTCCACCAAAAATCACGTATTCTACAATAATTAGGTTATTTTAAACTCTGCCAATCAACTTATTCTTTAAAAACCTTTCAAATTTCTCATATTCTTTTGGGAAAAAGTATTCTCTTTTGACACCAAGTTTTGTTCATCAAAAAACTAGCTTACATTTTGTGGTTGATATCCCAAATAATTCTAACAATCAAAAACTGGCTTATGATAGAACTCATATGGATCCTCCTAAGGAGTCATGAGGCAAAACTCATGAATTTTGCCTTCTAAAAGAAGTGTTCTCTGCAAAGTAAATGTTCTGATTTCATTCGATATGGAGAAAAAATAATCTTCAAATAATTGTTAATGACTTTAAATCTAGTGTGAGTATAAGATGAATTACTTTGGGAAATTGTAAAATTCCGTGAGATGAATTACAAGAAAAATATTTGTACTGAGTGTTGATAATATCAAAATGAATCAATATGTGTTTAATTTGGTTTTAATAGAGAATGGTATCCTTATATAGGTAGTTTAAAAAGAATTACAAACATATTTTATAAATAGTGTTTATTTTAAGGCCAGATGAGGCTTAGAGAAATGGAATTTTTATTTTTAAGTCACTGATACTGAATTCACTAACTTATTATTTAACCAAATTAAGCTTATTTCCATAAAATCAGTTGGGTGTTTAAAAATTACATAAATGGAAGTTATTAAATCACAATCTGTCAGTAAAGATTCCAGCTTATTTTACCACTTATCTTCAAGAATAATGATAAATTATTTCACTTGTATCAGCTTTTACTAATGACTAGCATATTATGACGTTTAGGATTTTTTTTCAGTTATTATCTTTTTCAGTTCTAAAATTTCCACTTTTTCCCCTTTATATCTTCTATTTCTTTGTGGAGACATTCTGATTTTCACATTTGATTTAATCTTCAGGATTTTAGCACCCTCCTGAGTAAATAGACCTGATTATAAATGATTTACATAACTTTCTTAAACTTAAACTTCTAAAGAGTACTGGAATTGAATGTGTTTTTGTTCAACTTGGAGAATATGCCTAGTAATAAAAAATAGCAAAAATGCTTGTTGAAGCATTTTTGTGATCCTTGCTTTAAATTCCTCATCAGACAATTCTAGCACCTTTTTTCATCTTGGTTTTGCACCTGTTGATCTATCAGACACTCAGGTGGAGGAATTCATCTAGGTGGACTGCCTTCTGTTACTAGCTTGGGCTTAGATCATCTTTTTCTGTTGGGTAAGGGTTTTAAGGTACTCAGCTACCTTAAAATATTGAATTTCCAGTCTTGAGCTCTCTAGTCATTCTGTCTTCTTTATTCCATATTTCAAAATTCTCCTTTGCTTCTGGTGTTATTTTCAGGGTTTATCGTTTTACTTTGCATGGAAGAACATAAAGAAATGAATTTACACCATCTTTTCTCAACTGGAAACCCAATATTTGCTTTTATAAGTTAAAAACACTTTGCACAATTGACACAATATACAAATCCTTCTTTTTTTTTTTTTTTTTTTTTTTTTTTTTTTTAGTAAAGACTGTGTTTTACCATGTTGGCCAGGATAGTCTCAAACTGCAGACCTCATGATGCACCCGCCTCGGCCTCCCGAAGTCCAAAGTGCTGGGATTACAGGTGTGAGCCACCGTGCCCGGCCAATTTTTTTGTATTTTAGTAGAGACGGGATTTCACCGCATTGCCCAGGCTGGTCTTGAACTCCTGAAGTCAGGCAATCCGCCAGCCTTGGCCTCCCAAAGTGCTAGGATTACAGGCGTGAGCCACCGCACCCGGCTATACAAATCCGTCTTGTTTGTTACTTTACTTCATCATCTAGATTTTTCTTCAGAGTATATAAAGTGAGATGGAACTGAAATCACCCTTGCTTAATATTTTTACAAGATAAATATAAAAATTCCAAGACTACTCAGCTAAAGAGGTTTAAAAATGCCTCAAATCTAAAAAAATCTACTTTTGTGTTTATGGAAAAAGTCTTCTAAAAACCAAAGCAAAAAATTAAAATAGATTGGACTATTATTCCAAAACCTGAATCTCATTTTTATTCCATAATCATTATGTATATTCCAATATTCCTCCATTTCTGTCTTCTTGATGTATGCAGTTCAGTTTGTGGTATCAGAAAGCAAATGTTAAAGTAGGAAACTAAGGAGTGGTTTATGATGTGACTGAATTAGAGACGTTTTAGGAATGAGTTAAAGTGATTTTGAAACTGAAAATGCATTTGTTCATTTTCTTGGAGGATTTGAGGTTTATAGCATAGACTTGATTTATTTACAAAGATTAAATATATAAATAATTATCTTTCTCTTCTACCTGCCTCCTTATCTTTATAATCACTGTGTGTTTGGTAGAATTTGCCTTAAGAATATGTTTTAGAAAGTTGACTTTTGTTCTACTAGCGTATTGGAATATATTCATTTATAACCTTGTAACTTAATGCATATCAAATGTTTTAGGAATTATTTCAGATCCTTTTAAAATGATAGACTATTTTACCCAAGAGAAAATCTTCAGGATTTTAGTACTCTCCTGGATAAACAGACCTGATTATATATGATTTCAATAACTTGCTAAAACTTCTAACGAGTACTGGAATTGAATGTGTTTTTGTTAAACTTGGAGAATAGAATAATAGAAAACGGCAACAATACAAAACCCTATCTTTTTAGGTAAGTTGGGTAAACTTTTCCATCTGCTTATATTATAAACTAAATGTCCTATTTATTATGATAAACTTTAGGGACCCTAATTACAATTCATTATATCAGAAATACAATGAGTCTTTTCAGCTAACCTTTGACTTTTGGCAAACTTCGGTGGGGAAACAAAACAAAACAAACAAACAAAAACACTTTTGCTTAATAAAATGCCTATTGGGCCGGGCACAGTGGCTCACGCCTGTAATCCCAGCACTTTGGGAGGCTGAGGCAGGTGAATCACGAGGTCAGGAGTTCAAGACCAGCCTGGCCAACATAGTGAAACCCCGTCTCTACTAAAAGTACAAAAATTAACCAGGTGTGGTGGTACGTGCCTGTAGTCCCAGCTACTCGGGAGGCTAAGGCAGCAGAATCACTTAAACCCAGGAGGTGGAGTTTGCAGTGAGCCGAGACCGCACCATTGCACTCCAGCCTGAGTGAAAGAGCGAGACGCCATCTCAAAAAATAAATAAATAAATAATAAATAAATAAAATGTCTATTAATCCTGACATTCACCCATGAGAAAATATAGACAGAAGGCTAGCATTTTTTTTGAAAAATATTTTAAGTCACAAATTGTATTTAGACTACTGAATAGTTGCAACGAACCCTTACCTTTCAACTAGGGGGGAAAGGAAGTCCATCATTAAACAATCTGTTTGGCAATGCCATGTTTAACTATTCTCACTGTTTGATTTTAATTACATGTTTGTATCAGGAAACTGATTCATATCCTTTGAATGCCATCTAAAATTACAGTCTTAAATCTAAGTGCGTTTGTCATCATTAAACACTAAGTACCATATAGGAAGAAAAGAAAGGCACCTGCCCACCAGTGCCTTTGCCATTGCTTTAAATAGCGTTTTCGTTTTGCATATGAAGTGTTTCAAATTAAAAAGTAAAGTCACCAGTCATAGCAGCAATCATAAAGTTTGTCCTGTCATGTTCACCACTGTATCAGGACTATTGCCAAACTTTGTATTGCAAATCTAACATTAGATTGTTGAGAAAGAAATCACAACACTTTTGATTTTGAGAAAATCAGATACTTAAAACACTTTTTTTGCTTTGAGGGAAACACCTTATGTTTTCTATGTTATTAACTACTCCCGATATAGATTAAAATGTAATAGACATGTTTTTAACTTATTGAACAAATAATATATTCGCATTGTTAAAAAAAATCCAAGGTCTCTTTGATTATTGCCATTTTAGCCAGTGGAACGAGACAAAGAACACATGGCTAGAGCTAGAGATTCCCTCTTAAATTAGCAAAGCGGAAGTTGCACACATCACTTCTGTTTTGTACTGCAGCGGCAAGAGCTTAGTCCCATATCAACAACTACTACAGAGACTTAGGGACATGTTTTTCCTGGGTGGGCAGCCATAGCTAGACACAATTCTATTACTATGAAAGTAAAGAAGACCGACACTGATGGACATGTAGTAGTCTTCAACCATCAGAGAATGGTAATTCATCAGAGTCTCTGGAGCCTCCATGACTCTCGCTATGACTCTAAAGTCCACACTCCTTATATTACATTATAGAGCCTGGCTTCATATCCAAAAGTGATGACAAAACTATTTTGTTCTGTTATCTTTTATATGTATGTGTGTATATATATATATATTCTCCATTGCCCTTCACTAACAGAATTTAAAGAAAAAATTGTTTAAAGTAATAAGTATACTACTTATTTTAGTATACTACTTATTACTTTTGGAATACTGTATTTTCTTCCATTATAGGATTACTAAACACATTTAGTATTAGCGTGTTAAATCCTAGTACTAAATCCTAAACACATTTAGTATTTAGGATTACTAAACACATATAGGATTACTAAACACATTTCAGTAGACATGGATTTTAGCTCTAAAAAGCATAATAGGGTACTGAATTTGGAAATTACATTAACTTAGTAGTGCATCAAACCTACCTGGGCATGGCCAGGTGCAGTGGCTCACACCTGTAATCCCAGCACTTTGGGAGGCTGAGGCGAGTGGATCACGAGATCGGGAGATCGAGACCATCCTGGCTAACATGGTGAAACCCTGTCTCTACTAAAAATACAAAAAAAAAATTCATCAGACATGATGGCAGGTGCCTGTAGTCCCAGCTACTTGGGAAGCTGAGGCAGGAGAATGGTGTGAACCCAGTGGGCGGAGCTTGAAGTGAGCCAAGATCACGCCACGGCACTCCAGCCTGGGCAACTGAGCAAGACTCCGTCTCATCAAACAAAACAAAACAAAACAAAAAAACAAAAACAAACAAACGAAAAAACCTACCTGGGCATATATTTCTGCAGTAACAATTCTGTAACCCTCTAGCCACTGTTGAAACTACTTTGTTGAGGTAGAGCTCATTCTATTTGTGAGACAGCCCATTCCATTTTTGGATAACTCTGATTGGGATGTTCTTCCTTAATTCAACAAAACTGTTTCACATTAACCTTTACTCAGTGGCTTTAGTTTATGCTTTCTAGAGCCACATTTTCCTATGTGGTTACCACTAGCCTATGTGACTATATAAATGTAAATTTTAATTAATTAAACTTAAATAAAATAAACAATTCAGTTCTTCAGCCATACCAGCTACATTTCAAGTGTTCAAGAACCGTATGTGACTAGTGGCTACTAACCTGGATACTGTGGCAAACATTTTCATCATTGTATTGTTATTGCTTTATTGGTCTGTACTATACTATAGAGTGAAAGTCTAAATCTACTACAGTTTTTATTAAGGGCCTTCTAACATCATAAGTCTTTGTCTTTTTTTGTTGAAAGAACAACACTTTAAAAGTGTTTATTGACATCTTACTATATTTCCTATTTCATTTAGGACAGATCCATGAACAAAAAGAGGACCCTTGCGCCTATGAAGCTTTCATTTTAGCAAAGAGAGATAGCTGAAAACAAACAAATCAAACATAACAACAACCATAGTCAATAAATGAAATGCATAATTTTTAAATATTGGTAAGTCCTGTGGAAACAAATGCCAGGTGAAGGAATGGGGATTCAGAAAAAAGGATGGCTTGCAAGTTTCATAGAGTGCCCCGAGTAGGCTTCTTTGGAGTGATATTTGAACAAGGGCTTGAAAGAGTGAGGGAGATTCGCCGTGTGACTGGGGAAGAGTGTTCCAGGTGGAAAGAACAACCTTACACAAAAGTGGCAAAACAGCCACAGTGACCCGAGCAGAGTGAGCAAAGAGGGAGATTGTAGGAGCCAACAAGCTAAGGGGGTGATAGAGGATGGGTTATATGCAGCTTTGCAGACACTTGTAAGGACTTTGTGGAGCTACTGTAGAGTTTTAAGAGGAGAAGAGACATGTTGTGACATATTTTTAAGAGATGAGCTCTGCTGCAATGTTGACAATAGACTATCAGTAGGGGTTGGAGTACAAGGGTAAAATCTTGGAGTTATATTTAATATGTTGCATAATTTATAAAATTGTTTCCTGATCCCTTATCATCCTGAATTTCCATTGTATCTTCTACTTGGCATAATGCAGTTTATTAGTGTCCTCTTAAAATGTGTTTCCAAGAATAAAACACAATACACCAGATGATGCGACAAGAGAAGTACAAGAGACAATTACGTCTCATGATCTGAATGTTATTTTTCTAATGCTACTGGATTTGTTATCAATAGAAGTTTCCTAAATTATGTAATTTGTTATTTTGAAATGGAATACCGTTATAGTTATTTTTCTAAATTTGGTTCTAGTTATTTGAGCTTAGTGTTTTATATTAGCCATTTCTTGCTTTATTTAAACTTTAGATATGATAAATATTATTTCCATGCTTTCACCCAAATTGTCAATATACTTTTCCTTTTTTTTTTTCTTTTGTTGAAATGTAGTCTCACTCTGTTGCCCAGGCTGGAGTGCAATGGCGTGGTCTCGGCTCACTGCAACCTCTGCCTCCTGGGTTCAAGCGATTCTCCTGCCTCAGCCTCCCAGGTAGCTGGGATTACAGGCGTGTGCCACCATGCTGAACTAATTTTGGTTTTTTTTAGTAGAGATGGGGTTTCACCATGTTAGCCAGGCTGGTCTTGAATTCCTAACCTCAGGTGATCTGCCTGCCTGGGCCTCCCAAAGTGCTGGGATTACAGGTGTGAAGCCACCACGCCCAGCCATCAATGTACCTTTTCATAAGGCAAGGACAGGGACAGCGCACTATAGTATTCCCTTGCCTGGAATTTCCATTAACCTGAAAAGAGTATAAGTAATACTCATTTTTCCAAATTCATACTGAAGCATTAATTAATTCTTATTGAATATAATTCAAACAGTTTTAAAATCACTAACTTTACTATGAATAAAGTTCATAGAGAACTTTTGAAAACCATTAGCCGGGCGCGGTGGCTCACGCTTGTAATCCCAGCACTTTGGAAGACCGAGGCGGGCAGATCACGAGGTCAGGAGATGGAGACCATCCTGGCTAACATGGTGAAACCCCATCTCTACTAAAAATACAAAAAAAATTAGCCGGGCATGGTGGTGGGCGCCTGTAGTCTCAGCTACTCGGGAGGCTGAGGCAGGAG
This sequence comes from Pongo abelii, assembly GCF_028885655.2. Classification (NCBI taxonomy): domain Eukaryota; kingdom Metazoa; phylum Chordata; class Mammalia; order Primates; family Hominidae; genus Pongo; species Pongo abelii. Next base: position 95,512,522 of record NC_071991.2, read on the forward strand.
AATGGTGCAAACCTGGGTGGCAGAGCTTGCAGTGAGCTGAGATCGTGCCACTGCACTCCAGCCTGGGCGACAGAGCAAGACTCCATCTCAAAAAAAAAAAAAAAAAATCAAACCATTAAGTAATCTGGACTTTATTTAATCTGCCCCCAACCATTGCCTTTCTGACCACATCTCCGCTGCTCTCTTCTTTCTCCCTCTGCTCTTGCCACATAGGACTCCATCATGTCTCTCATACATGACAGGAGCTCCCCACTCAGAGCCCCTGTATCTGAATCCTGTCCCACTCTGTCCACGATGCTACTCCCAGACTAGATACCTAAATGAATCATGCGAAAATTTACTTCAAATGTTTCTTGAAATGTCACCCATAGAGAGGCCTTCTTGCTACCGTATATAATACTGCAACATGCCTCAATATTTCCTATCACCTTGCACACCTTCTATTCTTCATATTAATATGAATTTTGTAATACAGCATAATGTTATTCTGCCTATTGTCTATCCCTCACCACTAGGTTATAGGAGTCAAGAAATAGTTTGTTGTTTTTTTTAGTTTATTTCTACATTTCTAGAACTATGCTTTGCACACAGTAGGTAATCAGTAAATAGTTGAATTAATAAATGAATAAATTATCCTACCTGTTGGTATTATTCCCTTGAATTATTTTATTTGGTTGGTTACCTGTGGACATTTAAGAAGAAAAATCAGTGAAGACAATCATTAACATGTCATATAATTTCTGAATGGAGCCAAATAATCTACCTGGTTCCAAGAATTGCAATTAGCTTGTCACTACCAAAAGCCACCCTTGTCTGCATAACTAATAGTAATCATGAATACAATGAAAGATATGCAAATCTTAATTTACCTATAGGTTTTAACATTGTTTTCTGATAAACATTTTATCAGATATTAATAGAAATTTGAATTCACTCATTTGAGTACTTTTGTCTTTATTTCTCTGGTTTACTTAATTTATAATGCTGAAGAACATACAACCAGACATTGAAAACTATGAAAATTGAATATTCATTTGTTACATAATTTAAGTTCCACCATATTAAGAAAAATACAAAAGGAAAGCAGTGAAGCAGTGTAATGTTCATTATCAATCTGCCTGGAGCTCTGGTGGCAAAGGGTTTGGTGATGGAGAAGGTCTATATTTGAGAATGAACAGGTTAATTGCAAGGACAAAATATTTCAATAAATAAAAGCCAGGTAAGCTTTCAGATAGTGACCAGATTCTTTGGAGAATTATCATGTTACTTCCAAAAAAAAAATATATTTGGCCCATTCTTTAATTCCAAATAGAGCATAAAGATGGTTTGGACAGAAAAAGCTGATTTGATAAAAATTATGCCTAAGTTAGGTAATCCTTCATCTTTTGAAGCTCAGACACTGTAAATTAAAAGCCATTGTTTGATCATTTCTGTAATCTTATGGCAAATGTAAAAGTTTCTCTTTCAAATCTGTTTTACTAATGTTAGGTAGATATATCCTGCATCCATCTATCAGGAACACTTATATTCCATATTTTGCTAATCTACAAGGACAAATAGGTGTGTCCAAATCTTAGGAAGGTAAGCTAAAGGTTAAAATACTGGGCTGGAAATTATTTTAGTTCCTAGTTAGATCTTTGTTTGTATTTTGATCACTTAAATATTTAGTTATTTCTTTTTTTTTTTTTTTTTTTTTTGAGTCAGAGTCTTGCTCTGTCACCCAGGCTGGAGTGCAGTGGCATGATCTCCACTCACTGCAACCTCCGCCTCCTGGGTTCAAGCGATTCTCCTGCCTCAGCCTCCCAAGTAGCTGGGACCACAAGAGCATGCCACAACACCTGGCTAATTTTTTGTATTTTTGGTAGAGACGGGGTTTCACTATGTTAACCAGGATGGTCTTGATCTCCTGACCTCGTGATCCGCCCACCTCGGCCTCCCAAAGTGCTGGGCTTACAGGCATGAGCCACCATGCCTGGCCAGTTATTTCATTTTCAACAGACAGAGTGCTAAAGAGAATAACATGAATGAGCACGAAGAATGTGAATTTGATTACATATGCTTTCGCATACATGCTGTAGTTTTTAGTCATGTCAGTATAAGCAAAATATACTTTGAATAAACTAAAATGTGTTTTAATTTATAAATATAACCTTTTTGATCTATGTTACCATTAATAAGGATGTAATGTGTGTAACACATGTTCATGAATTGAGGATTAAATTAGAACAATACATAGCTATTATTTTATATCTTCAAATAGACATTAATAGGATCCAGGTCAAAGTATTTTAATCGATTGAAGTCATATGATTGAAATTATATTTACAAAATGAGCTCTAAAATTGTGATTGTATTAATAGATCCTATATCTGCATTACTGCAAGCTTTCAAATGCATTCTTCTATTCCACATAGGAATCTTTTTACATTTTATTTATTAAATTAGAAGTATATAGATCTAATTAGTTGCATTCAGACATAGCTATCTAGTATAAATCAAAGAAAAAATAAATTTCATAACATCTGGATGTTTGATGTGAATAACATCTGAATATTTGAAAATAAATGGATGACTGAGTTTTTTTCTTTTATGCAAATATTTTGGCATCACTTAAAACTAGTAGCATTCTGAGGCCAGGCACAGTGGCTGGCACCTGTAATCCCAGAACTTTGGGAGGCTGAGGCAGGCAGATCACCTGAGGTTGGGAGTTTGAGACCAGCCTGACCAACATGGAGAAACCCCATCTCTACTAAAAATACAAAATTAGCCGGGCGTGGTAGCGCATGAGCTACTAGGGAGGCTGAGGCAGGAGAATTGCTTGAACCTGGGAGGCAGAGGTTGTGGTGAGCCAAGATTGCCCCATTGCACTCCAGCGTGGGCAACAAGAGTGAAACTCCGTCTCAAATAAATAAATAAATAAAACTAGTAGCATTTGGAATCCTACACAAACAGAACGCATTTATTTAGGATATAAATTATTATTGTAGTCAGTTGGCAATTTATTTATATACACAATATTTTGAGTATGAGTTTTGCTACCTATTACTGGAAGTTACTGAATAATAGATTGTACTTACTTTCTCTGGCTTTCCAAGTCCTCACAACATATAAGAGCAAAATAGGGAGTTTATTTTATTTGGTTCTGAGATATATACCAAAGAAATCAGAAACCTCACTGGGAAAACCCTAATGTCATGAGAAAAGTAAAATTCAATTTCTAAACGTGGATTTAAAAAAAATAGTTTTGAGTGGCCGGGCGCAGTGGCTCACGCCTGTAATCCCAGCACTTTGGGAGGCCGAGGCCGGTGGATCATAAGGTCAGGAGATCAAGATCATCCTGGCTAACATGGTGAAACCCCGTCTCTACTAAAAATACAAAAAATTAGCCAGGCACGGTGGCAGGCACCTGTAGTCCCAGCTACTCTCGGGAGGCTGAGGCAGGAGAATGGCGTGAACCCGGTGGGGGCGGAGCTTGCAGTGAGCCAAGATCACGCCACTGGACTCCAGCCTGGGTGACAGAGCAAGACTCCGTCTCAAAACAAAACAAAACAAAACAAAACAAAAACACACACACAAAAATTAGCTGGGCGTGGTGGCAGGCGCCTGTAATCCCAGCTACTCGAGAGGCTGAGACAGGAGAATCGCTTGAACCCTAGAGGTGGAGGTTGCAGTGAGCTGAGATCTCAGAGGTTGCAATGAGCCGAGATCGTGCCACTGCACTTCAGCCTGGGTGACAGAGCAAGACTCTGTCTCAAAAAAAAAGTTAATGAACAAAATTTTAAATAACTTGATCTATTTTATAAATTTTTTGTGATTATCTTTCTAAAAGATCCTTTCCAAAAAGTAGCCACACTATGAAGTGTTAAAAATCCTAATCACAGAAATAACTCTCCATTTCTATTTCTGGATTTACTGTAATTCTGAATACCAAAAAGTGTGAATTTCCCACAAGAGCTCAGAGGAATAATGATCTATTACTTATCAATAATTTAATACTTTAATGATTTAGTTTTTAAAAAACATTTGCTTCTAATTTGCTTCATTTTTATAAAAAAAAAAATCCTACCAAATTGCAGGCCTGGCGCGGTGGCTCATGCGGGTGGTCCCAGCACTTTGGGAGGCCAAGGCGGGTGGATCACGAGGTCAGCAGTTCTAGACCAGCCTGACCAACATGGTGAAACCCCGTCTCTACTAAAAATACAAAAAAATGAGCTGGGCATGGTGGTGGGCACCTGTAATCCCAGCGATTTAGGAGGCTGAGGCAGGAGAATCACTTGAAACTGGAAGGCAGAGGTTACAGTGAGCCGAGATTGCACTACTGCACTCTAGCCTGGGCAATAAGAGCAAAACTCCATCTCAAAACAAACCAAACAAAAAAATTTCCAAATTGCTTTTCAAAAAGATTGTATTTGTTTATATTCCCACAAGAAATGTACAAGAGTTCCAGTTGATCGAAGACCTCATCAATACATTGTTTTGTCAATGTATTTAGTTTTAGCCATTCTAGTGGGTGTGTAGAAGTATTTCACCATGTTTTTGATTTGCATTTCCTTAGTGATTAATGAAGTTGAGCATCTTTTCCTTTGCTTGCTGACAATTCATATTTTCTTTGGCTAAATGTCTGTTCAAATCTTTTGCCCATATTTTATTTGAGTTGTCTGCTTTCTTTATACTGTATTGGGTTGGAAGAGGTGTTTTTGATTTGGGTATTTTGTGTGTGTGTGTGTGTGTGTGTGTGTATCCTGCCCCACCCCCACAAATTCTATATCTTTATCATAACTACTTAAAAATATTTTTTGGCTGTGTGCAGTGGCTTACACCTGTAATCCCAGTACTTTGGGAGGCCGAAGTGGGAGGATCACTTAAGCCCAGGAATTTGAGGCTAGCCAGGGCAACACAGTGAGACCCCTGCTTCTTGATGAAAAATAAAAATATAGCTGGACATGATGGTGCACGCCTGTAGTCCCAGCTCAGGGGCTAAGGTAGGAGGATCACTTGAGGCCAAGAGGTTGAGGCTACAGTGAGCTGTGATGGCATCACTGCACTCCAGCCTGAGGGACAAAGGGAGACCCTTTCTCAGAAAAAATAAATGAATAAATTATTTTCTTTCATTCTGTGCACGTCATTTCATTTTTGTAAGGATGTCTTTTAGAAATCAAATGCTTTTAATTTTTACCAATGGTCAATTTATCAAATTTTGTTTTACTTGGGACCTGTTACCCCTTTCTTCTTTTCTATTTGTCCCTTTTGAAATGGGAATATCTATCCTATGCCTGTCCTATTATTGTATTTTGGAAACACATAACTTGTTAGGTTTCACAGGCTCACAGCTGGAGGGAAATTTGTCACAGAATGAATCATACCTTCAGTTTCACCCATATCTGATTTAGATGATACTCAGATAAGACTGCTCTTCAGACTTTTGAGTTGATGATGGAACAAGTGGCATCAGAGAGCTACCTGGCCCTTCCATCTTCATGGGAGGACACAGTGTTCAAGGTGCCATCTTGGAAGAGAGACTAAGCTCTCACTGGACACTGAACTTACTAACAGTTTGATCTTGGGCTTCTCAGCCTCCATAACTATGAGAAATAAATTTCTATTGCTTATAAATTACCCATTTTCTAGTATTTTGTAATAGCAGTAGAAGACTAACATAATTATTCTGTGTTTCATGTAACATCACATGAGGAACCACACAGTGTTTTTTCACCATCTTAGTCATGCTAACCAACATGGACCATATTCCCTTCATTGTAAAAATTTCCATCAATTTTCTACATCTGTTTTCCACTGAGAGTTAGTTCCTAAATCACTTATTTTACCTGGAGCTGTAAATGACAATTTTTTTTTTTTTGAGACGGAGTTTAACTTGTTGCTCAGGCTGGAGCGTAATGGTGCAATATCAGCTCACCGCAAACTCCTCCTCCCGGGTTCAAGTGATTCTCCTGCCTCAGCCTCCAGAGTAGCTGGGATTACAGGCATGCGCGACCATGCCCAGCTAATTTTGTATTTTTTAGTAGAGACGGGGTTTCTCCATGTTGGTCAGGCTGGTTTCAAACTCTCAACCTCAGGTGATCCACCTGCCTCAGCCTACCAAAGTGCTGGGATTACAGGTGTGAGCCACCGAGCCAGGCCTAAAATGACAATTTTTAAAAATTTAATTACACTTTGTTATTATTAGATCAATATTATCATAAAGAATAACTTTCCCTCCCTCATCATCCAAATCTCTTTGGACAGTATGAATTATCAATCATAAGGAAAATTCAGACTAAATTCTTGATTATTTCATTTTAGTTGCTGATTTAAGGAACAGGAGTTGGTGCCAAATTTCTTCCAGTGGTGTTCAATGAATTTCTTGATTCCTTTACAATTCCCCCACCCCCAGCCCCACCTTGTTCTCTCTCTCATCTCTACCTCTTTCAATCTCTCATCACATAATAAACTCAGAACCCTATTTTCATGTTTTATATAATTCCCTTAATCATTCTTTCTTACGTTTAAATTATTCTCCTATATTTGAAAAATGTGAGCTATTTATGTTGGTTTCTGTGTCCTTTTACACAAAATAACAGAGTTTGACAGATGCTTGATTATTGACTCACTGAAATTCTCCAGGTTGATTCATATATTTTCTGCCACATGGCAGAAGTCCAGTATTCTTTGCAAAAGCTATAATTCCTTTTAATGACGAATGGTATTTTAAGGTGATAATATAGATAAGTAGTGTCTATTCCTATTGGGTTGCCATTGCTTCCAGGCATTTGCAATGAACAGAACTGAAAAATAATAATTGTTGTATAATTATATGTTGCAGTGTAAATATCCTTGTGCTCATTCTTAGAAGTTATTTTAATTGCAATAATCACATAATTAAATAACATTTAATAAATATACATGTGGAATCTCTATTTCTGGTGATAGAAAATGACTTGCCTAACCTAACCCATGCTGTAGTGGGACAGCAAAGATTTGATTTGGGGTTTTCTAATTCTCAGGTAGATTATTTCCATCCCAACTCTATATCCATAGGGGGTGAAACCATAAAATATTAGCAATAAATGACTGGCATATTAGAATGTTCAGAATAAATGATAGAATAAATAAATATATAGAAGTTGATATAAAACATTTACTTTAATGGAAGACTTAGAGAGTTCATAACCTCTGTAAAATAATTAATAATGTCAAGTTATAAACACAGTTGAATAAGAAATGGAATTGCTGAGTCAGAATTTTACTCTATCTTGAGTGTGTAAGTCACTAATGAGTCAACAGTCTCCACAGCCATCAATATGCAAACCATAATGGTGAATAACTAGTTACATCTGAAACTATAATCCTGCCTCCCTGACTCTCTCAATTGTTACTCTTTGTAGATTAGTGCTTTTGAGATTTATTTAGAATGTCTATAATGATACCAAAGCTTTTAATGTCTCTAAAATATGTAAAAATTGTGACTAATTCCTCTTTTAGAGCATGAATACATATATCCTTCATAATAAAATATGGCGATATGAAATTTTATATACTAGACATATTTTAGTTTTAAAAATTTTACTCCACAATTTCAAAATAAAATGTTCCTATTTGTAAATACTTAATGTTTTTGACACAATTAAAAAGTCGGATACAATATTTTTAGGAAAATGCAGCCCTAATGCATGAGATACAAGCATAGATAAGTTCCCCTCTTATCATCTAAAGTATCTGAATATTAATCTCTAAATTTGATTTAGTTATTTGGTTTATATTTAGTTTGATGCTAGACCTAGTCCTGAAAAATTAATACCTAAAATAAAGATCAAACATAGGTTTGATATGTTTTAATTCACATCTAAAATATAATCTCACCTGAAAATGATTTACAGGGTTTTAAAATCATTTCAATAAGTTCTTATTCACTATCTTAATTCTTTTTTGGCAAAATCTAACTGCCTATTAATGTCCCTTGGCAGAATAAAAATGAAAAGTCTGTCCAATGCTAACAGTTCCTGAGCCCCATGGATCTGCAACTTCTCAGCTTCTGGAATTCTCTTGCTGCCATTGAAGCTTTCACTACTCATCTGACCACAGCACAACCCTATTTCTTCCTTCTCCCTTAACTGGAAAACTAGTGAGCAATAATATTTCAGGTCTCCAATGGATTGCAAAGGAAATTCCTGTAGTCTGTGATCAGTATATTCTTTCCACTCTGAATACTAAGTGACTATATATTTATATGTTTTTGCCATTTTATATTCTAATATAATCTGTTCTCAGATTCAGAAAAACTGGGATTCCTTTCCATTCCAATTCTTTCAGAAATAAGAAATCTTCCACTGGCATAGTGCCTTTGGGTTGCCTATTTAAAGAATTTCACACATATTATAGCAAACATATTTTTCATGTTTTTATGGCTTTTATTAAAGCTTATGCAATACTTGTTAAATCACTCAGATTCTGACACTCAAAACAACATGAAACTCTTGAGTCATCAAAACAAATTTACAGGGAATTTCTGAGATGGCTGCAATAGAGTAGCTGACTAACACTCCCACTGAGAACAACTAGAAAAAAACAGACATAATTACAAAGAGGGAGAGGCTTCGTTTGAAGTCACTGGAGAGTTGCTGAGGCTACCAGGACTTGAGGGGCCAAGATCCCTCAAAGAGGTCAATCACAAAAGGGTTACCTGACATTCTGTGAGCAGCTTTCATACTTAGAGCATTTGCTGGAGAGAGAGATTGAGAAACAAGGCAGAAGCCAAAGGCAAAAAACAAAAAGCCGAGAAACAAAATAGCTTTGGTAAACACATGAGGTATGTAGGGAAAATACGGTAGGATCAAGAGACAGAAATTACAGCGAGGTATCTAGAATTTAAAAGGCAAAATCCAAGAGAGACAGAAGACAAAAATGGGCTTACAGTTAGCAATACTTCTCTTTAATTTTCTAAATCTATACCCAGAGAAACAGTCTAAAAAAACTAAGAAGAAAGTAGAGGTCAGGCGCGGTGGCTCACACCTGTAATCCCAGCACTTTGGGAGGCCGAGGTGGGTGGATCACGAGGTCAGGAGATCGAGACCATTCTGGCTAACATGGTGAAACCCCGTCTCTACTAAAAATACAAAAAATTAGCTGGGAGTGGTGGTGGGCGCCTGTAGTCCCAGCTACTCTGGAGGCTGAGGCAGGAGAATGGCGTGAACTTGGGAGGCAGAGCTTGCAGTGAGCTGAGATGGTGCCACTGCACTCTAGCCTGGGCGACAGAATGAGATTCCGTCTCAAAACAAAAAAAAAACAAACAAAAAGGAAGGGACAGAATAGAACCTAAGAAAAGTATGGGATGTTATGAAAAGAAAAAAATATATAGTATATGTGTAGAGTCCCAGAAACAGGAGAGAGCATAAGGCTAGTTCAGTATTGAAAAGCTAATGTCTAAAAATTTTCCAAACTTGGCAAAAGCAATTAAGCTAAAGACCCAAAGATTCTATCCATAGCCTTAATTCAACTATATATAATGTGGAAATTAAAATTATATACATCAAGCAAGATAATTTCACCACATTAATAAAGAGGGAGAAAATGATAAGATAATGGCAAAAGATGAAAATTTTCTTTTGATAAAATTCAACACTATCAATAATAATAAAACTAAGAAAACAATGACTAGAACAGAACTTTTTTTTACCTTTTAAAATATCTACAAAGACCAACAGCAAACATTATACACATTAGTGATGTGTTGAAAGCTTTACTCTTAAGGTCAGAAATAAAATAACCAATGTCATGTCTATTCAACATCGTACAAGAAGTCCTAGCCAGTGTAATAAGGCAAGAAAAAGAAATAAAATATGTAAATGGTGATAAAAGACTAAAATTACCTTTATTCACAGATAGTAGAATATAGAAAACCTAAATAATCCAGATTTTAAAAATAAAACACATATTATAGACCATAGATTCACAAGATCTGTATACAAAAATCATTTTGTATACATTTACAATTGGTTAGAGAATGAAATTTAAGAAAGATACCATTCATGAAAGAATCAGATATCAAATAACTTAGAATAAGTTTAATGCTAAATACACAAGCATCTAAACAGAAACTACAAAATATCACTGACAAATTAAAGGCCTAAACAAGCCAAAGTACATACCATGTATTTCAAATACTTCATATTGTAAAAATATTTATTCTTCAAAAATTGATTGATGGAAAAAAATCTAGTCTTCAACAAAATCCCAGAAGATTATTTTTTCACGTTTGTGTGTTTAGAAGTTGGAAAAATGTTTTTAAAACTTATATAAGAATTCCTTCGGGCATGGTGGCTCACACCTGTAATCCTAGCACTTTGGGAGGCCGAGGCGGGTGCATCACAAGGTCAGGATATCAAGACCATCCTGGCTAACATGGTGAAACCCTGTCTCTACTAAAAATACAAAAAATTAGCCAGGCATGGTGGCGGGCGCCTGTAGTCCTGCTACTCAGGAGGCTGAGGCTGGAGAACTGCATGAACCCGGGAGGTGGAGCTTGCAGTGAGCCGAGATGGCACCACTGTACTCCAGCCTGGGTAAGAGTGTGAGACTCCGTCTCAAACAAACAAAAAAAACTTATATCAGAATTCAAGAATAGCCAATCTATTCTCAAAGTAGAGTAATATTCATTGGTATATATCATTGGATATCTAGACTTATTTTAAACATTCTATTATTGGTGCATGCAAGACAAATAGGCCAGAATAGAGTTCAGCAGCAGAGTTTCACTTATAGAGTCAGCTGTCTTACAAAAAGTGCCACTGCAATACAATGGAGAAAAGTAGTCTTTTCAATGCATGGCATTGATTCAATTGGATATTCACATGGAAAAATGAAATAAACTTTATCTCCAGCATACACCATACACAAAAGTCAATTTCAAATGTTTGCAGACCTAAATGTAAAAGGTAAACAATACGTTTTTAAAAATTTATTAAGATGGGAGAATAGCTTTCTTTCTGATTTGAAGTAAGCAAACTTTCTTAAGCAGGACATAAAAGCACTACAAATTAACAAAAAATTAATAAATTCAACCTCACTAAAATTAAATATTTCAGTTTGTCAAAAGATATTACCAAAACTAAAAAAGCCTCAGAGTTGAAGATGTGGCAATATATCAATCTGCCAAAGGCTTGTATTCACAATGCATATTAAAAAAACTCCCACAAACCAATGAGAAAAAAAAAAACCAGAATCTCTAGTTTAAAGGAAAAAAGAATAAACGATTGATTAGGTACATGACAAAAGATGATATCCAAATGTTTATTTAAAATATTTAAAAAGTGATTTTTAACATCATTACTCATCAAATAATTCAGACTTAAACTACCATGTGTTATCATTAAGCACCTAAAAGAATGGCTAAATTTGAAAAAGGCCATGACAAGTTGGTGCAGATTTAAACTACAATACTTTTTATACACTGCCAATAGGAATGTAAAAAGATGAAAATTAGGCTGAAAAACTGTTTGGCAATATTTGCTAATATTACAAATACACACACCCAACAATTCCATTCCTAGACATACACCCAAGGAAACTGCACACATATATGCATCACACAACTTATTCAAGAGTGTTCATAGAAGCATTATTTTAAAAAGCCCCAAACCAGGAAAAATATCTAAATGTATGTCAAAGGTAGCATTGACAAGTAAATTGTGATAAATTCTTTTTTTTTTTTTTGAGACGGAGTCTCGCTCTGTCACCCAGGCTGGAGTGCAGTGGCGTGATCTCGGCTCACTGCAAGCTCTGCCTCCTGGGTTCATGCCATTCTCCTGCCTCAGCCTCCCAAGTAGCTGGGACTACAGGTGCCCACCACCATGACCGGCTAATTTTTTGTATTTTTAGTAGAGACAGGGTTTCACTGTGTTAATCAGGATGGTCTCCATCTCCTGACCTCGTGATCCGCTCACCTAGGACTCCCAAAGTGCTGGGATTAGAGGCGTGAGCCACCACGCCCGGCCAATTGTGATAAATTCTTAAAATGGAATATTATGGAGCAGTAAAAAAGACAAAACTCATGTTACACCTAACAGCAGGACAGAATCTACCATATTGTTGAGTGATGTAAGCCAGAATATATAAAAGTGTACATATTATCTGATTTACTATATACTGATACTGTATACTATATAGATTTACTATGTATAAAGTTCTGTACTGTAAAGTACTGTATATATATAATGGGTAAAATCATTTTATAGTGATGGAAATCAGAGTAGTGATCATCTTTGGTAGGGGCAATATTATTGAGAAGTGCTGGTAGTTACATAATTGTGTTCACTTTGTAATAATTCACTGGGCTGCATAACTATGATTTATGCAAATTTCTGTGTCTGTGTTACATTTCAGTGAAAGTTTACTAGGTCCAGGCAGGCTTGGTGGCTTACACCTGTAATCCCAGCACTTTGGGAAGCCGAGGTGGGTGGATTGTCTGAGCTCAGGAATTTGCAACCAGCCTGGGCAACACGGTGAAATCCCATCTTTACTAAAATACAAAAAATTAGCCAGGCATGGCAGTGTGCGCCTGTAGTCCCAGCAACTCAGGAAGCTGAGGCAGGAGAATTGCTTGAACCCAGGAGGTGGAGGTTGCAGTGAGCTAAGATCACACCACTGCACTCCAGCCTGGGCAACAGAGCAAGACTCCATCTCCAAAAAACAAAAAGAAAGGAAGTTTACTAGGTCCTACATAATACATCTATTTTTATGTCAATATCTGTTGAAAATTTGAGCAACTTAAGAAGAGCTTTATATGACTGTTCTTATCTCTTGCTAAATGAAATATTTACTGGGCCTCTACATATAATGTGCCAGTAATTTAATACATTCATATATTAAAAATAGCATGTATAAGAAGTATCTTGAGAAAGTTTAAAAATTGCTGCATTTAAAAAAAATACATATTTGAGTTTTAGCTAAATATTTAAACTTAATTTTGCTTTCTGTCCTCTTAATTATTTCAACTGAGTATGGAAAGAAATATTATGATTAATCCACAATGAAAATGTGAAACAGTTTTTTTTTAAGAAATGCAAGTGTACGGGAGGCTGACGCAGGAGAATCACTTGAACCCGGGAGGTGGAGGTTGCAGTGAGCAAAGATGATGCCACTGCACTCCAGCCTGGGCGACAGAATGAGACTCCGTCTCAAAAAAAAAAAAAAAAAAAAAAAAGCAAGTGTAATTCAACCTATAATTCAGTAAACAAAGATTATATTAAGCATCTGAATTTCAGGAACTGTAAAGGAAAAACAAGTCTGATATTCGTATGGCAACTCTAAACAATATTGTAGCTTCACTGTATAAATTTCTGCAACCAGTACATTGTTATATGAGGCCACTCTCTTAATTTACCAGAAATACTGGTTATGACCTTCATGGCTTACAAAATGGTCAGAATCTCAGTGATTTTACTTACTTAACTGTAATCTTACACTTATTCCTTCATTCTAAAATATTTATTGAGGACCTTATCTGAGTCATGTTCATTACTAGACACTGGGTACATGGACAGTTGTGAAGAATACAGACATGATCCCTACTTTTGTGCTGCTTAAGGTCTAGAGGAAAAGACACACAATGTCATAATCACCCAAATAAATATGTAATTGCAAACTGAGATTTAAAGATCTATGATTGAAATGAATATACTTTTTAAAAGACTGAGGGAGACTCAATTGAAACTGGAAAGTCAAGAAAGTTCATTCTGAGGAAGCGAAGGTAGACTGATATCGAAAGGACAAAAAGGCAAAGAATCTCAGAGAGTAGACTATTCTGGCAGAGGACGCGCATTTAAGGAGTCTTTGTAGTAGGAAATGGATGGAGGAGCAGTGTGGCTGGCTGGCACATAATGACCATGGCTCAAGTAGAGACATGAATTTGGAAGGGTCATGTTAGTTAAGAAATGTCTGGGTTTTACTTTAAATGCAATGGGAAACTATTGAAAGCTTTAAAGATGAAAGACCTATTAAAATTCCAACATTAAGTAATAAACTGGCAACTAAACAATGTTGAAAGGTTGACTGGAGGAAGAAATCGTGAATTTGAGGCTTCTAGGCTTCAGTAGTCCAGACAAGCAATGAGGGTGGCCTGGATAAGGGTAATGACAAAAAAATGGATGGAAATGGTCAGATTTCAGGTGCACTTGGGAAAGTTAGATTATTTGAGCTTCACTTTTATCCACATTAAATGAGAGTAACAGTAGATATTCAATTGAGATATTATTGATAAAGGAGATAATTGTAACCCTAGTTTTTTGTTGTTGTTTGTTTGTTTTTTGAGACGGAGTCTTGCTCTGTCGCCCAGGCTAGAGTGCAGTGGCAAGATCTTGGCTCACTGCAACATCCACCTCCCAGGTTCAAGCAATTCTCCTGCCTCAGCCTCCCGAGTAGCTGTGATTACAGGCGCACACCACTATGCCCAGCTAATTTTTGTATTTTTAGTACAGATGGAGTTTCATCATGTTGGTCAGGCAGGTCTCAAACTCCTGACCTCAGGTGATCCACCCGCCTCAGCCTCCCAAAATGCTGGGATTACAGGTGTGAGCCACCATGCCTGGCCTAACATTAGTTTTAATAAGAAATCTGTTGGCCAGGCGTGGTGGCTCATGCCTGTAATCTCAGCAGTTTGGGAGGCTGAGGCAGGTGGATCACGAGGTCAGGAGATCGAGACCATCCTGGCTAACATGGTGAAACCCCGTCTCTAGTACAAATACAGAAAATTAGCTGGGCGTGGTGGTGGGCGCCTGTAGTCCCAGCTACTCAGTAGGCTGAGGCAGGAGAATGGTGTAAACCTGGGAGGCGGAGCTTGCAGTGAGCCGGGATCACACCACCGCACTCTAGCCTGGGTGACAGAGCAAGACTCCGTCTAAAAAAAAAATCTGTTTAACTGGGAAAATAAGGACATTCATATACTGTCCCAAACTTTCCAAGAAGATAACTGCTGTCTGTCTCAGCAGTTAATAGGTCTTGGTCCTGGTTCCTCAGAACTCAAGGTCATCTTGGTACACCATATCACAATCTATCTGTCCTAGAGAATACTTCCCTTTGACCTTGATTCTCCGTGGAACAGTATCACAGCTTATACATCTACTCATTATGGATTCATAAGAATATACATATTAATATTTACTGAGCCTCTACAATGTGAAAAGTACTATCCTAGATATTTCAAACATATTTAATGTCATTGTTCCAACTTTTGAAATAAACTGAGGTTTAAACACATTATTTAATGTGCTAAAAGCCACAGACAAGATTAAATTCCAGGTCTGTCTAATTCTAATGCTCATGTTCTTTTCACAATATCAACCCAAATTAGAGATTACTACAGTGACTGAGCTTCATGTCGTTGTAATCTTCTCTAAATGTCTGAATTATCCACTTTTGCATCGCAGTCTCCTAATCTCCTGGTACCATTTACCTATCTGCTTTTAAATCCTTCCTCCAATTCCACCAATATTAAAATATTCTTTATTTTTCACATCTTTTAGACATGGCTAAGCAAAATTTTGGTGCTATCTATGCTTTTTTTTTTTTTTTTTTTTTTGAGTTTCATCTGGCCCCAGGTTTATACTTATTCAAATATCCATGGATCCATCACCAGAGTAACAAATCACTGGCTGTTTCTCCATATTTAGCATGTGCCTTACCCTGTCTGACAAGTGGAAGGGTATTCTGAAATCATCTAACTTTTTTTTTGCTGCCACTGAGATTCTTTGATACATATTTTAAAGTCAGGACTATTGATACCTACATAAATTGTCAGCCTATCTAAACCTATAGTCTAGTTTTTTAAAATATTTTAAAGGCATAAATAAAATATGCTTTAGTTCAATTCAGTAGTAGTTTACTGAACTTCCATTATGTGTAAAACATTCTAGTGTAAATAAATAGAAAGATAGCACAATTCTTTCTCTCTAGTACCTGGATTTCTACATATTCCCCAAAACAGAGTCTCTATTTGTTCAACAAACTGAGTTGAATTTATGCCATGGGGAAGGAATTTTATCTATCCAAGTACTAATTTAAAAAGAAATATGGATAAAATAAAATAAATAATAATGTTAATTTAAAAATAGTTTGATTAAATATCAGTTGAAACTGTTAAAACAATCTGAACTCTGAGAAAATAGCCTCAATTATTAATGTATTCTAGAAACTTTAGAGAGTGACACTTAAAGCAACTTATCTGTACTGTAATGTGTTATGGTGATGCCTTCAAGCTAAATCCTAAATCCTTGGATTTGATTAGAAACATCAGGCTACTGTAAGTTAGAAGAATAAATACATTCTCTGCTGGAAAATGAAGGGAGTGGTTCCAGTCCCAGTTAGGTCAGCCAAGAGCTAAAGGGAGGAGAAAGAATGGAGCAGGAATCCAAATTTATTAAACCATATTGTACACATTTAAAAAGCATATTTTATGTGCTTTCAGGTAGAAAGAAGAAAAATCTGGTAACAATTTACACTGATGTTTAGACTCATCCACAAGAGTGTTTGTTAATTTGGAATAATAATAAAGATACCAATTTTTTACTTATTTTATCGTTTCATTAATACAATTTTTAATTTAGAGCTGTGACAGGAGCCTCAGTTTCTTTATCTCTATGCAACATGGACTCAAGCCTTATTATTCCAACCACTGCTGATGTTGTGTGTTGACATTAACACCAAAATCTCCATGTTCCAAGACCCCTTGTTTGCCTGCAAGAATATTGATGCCCATGAATCACTTTGACTTGTAATTTGCTCCTGGGAGCAGTGGAGCTGGAATTGATTGGCCCAAGCCTCCTGCAGATCCACAGATACTGTGTTTCTCTGAGGTCATTACCAGGAGAGCACTGGTTATTGGTAAATCTCAGATGTCAACTTCTACCTTCTTTCTCCTTTTACAAAATAAGAAAGAGCAGAGTTTTCCATGTTATGTCTATTTAGGATATCCAATAAAAAACTGATTAGGATGAAGAATATTGCAGAAATTTTTGAAACTGTTCTTTCAATGCTTGCTGGTGGCCGAGTCGGACCTGTGTAACCAGTCCACTTTTCCAAATTGCAATGCTCATGGTTCCCAGTGCATTTTTGTGAGGCCATTTTTGTCACCTAGGATCTGGTGGGGCTGGAAATGTACCACTCCTGAGTAGAAGTGGAAAACTACTTTTTGACCTTAAAGTAGATGAGCAATATCCTTTCTAATGAAGTGAGAAAACAACAGTCTTCTGTAACACTCAACTTTTTAGTTGAGTATTTAGTATTTAGGTAAATAGATCCTAAACCAGAATTACTTCCATTGTAAAAGGTTATAGTCCTGAGTAGATCTTTCCAATTGTAGACAGAGCCTCTAATTTCTAGCATTCAAATGTGATGACAAGGAAGTTGTGTTCGAATCAGCATATCTCAGCCGGGCTAGGTGGCTCAAGCCTGTAAGCACTCTGGGAGGCCGAGGCGGGCGGATCACGAGGTCAGAAGATCGAGACCATCCTGGCTAACGTGGTGAAACCCCGTCTCTATTAAAAATACAAAAAATTAGCTGGGCATGGTGGCGGGCACCTGTAGTCCCAGCTACTCGGGAGGCTGAAGCAGGAGAATGGCATGAACCTGGGAGGCAGAGCTTGCAGTGCACTGATACCATGCCACTGCACTCCAGCTTGGCGGACAGAGCCAGAATCCCTCTAAAAAAAAAAAAAATTAGCATATCTCATGAATCTGCACTGGGTCTTCCTTAGCTCTTCCAGCTATCCTTCTCTCTACATCGGGCTCACCATTCTGATCCTCTTCTTTGGTTAAGTTTTCTCTTGGAAGCACCTTTCTTTCTCCAGGCAATCTGGACTCCACAGAAATAAAACCCATCTGTGAAAACAGAATATGTTTGTGCTACAGTTTACATTACCTCGGGACATTCTGCCAGGAGAATCATCACTACTAACATATATTAGTGTTGCTGGACTTCCTCCTTTGTTCAGCAAAAGACGGGGTCTTTGTCACACGGCCGTGAAATGTTAGGTTCGCAGGCACTTTGAAGGGTGAGAAAAATGGAATTTATTTGGTGAAAAGGAAAAAAGGGGAAACAGGGACTCTCTGCAAAGCCTGAGTCCTGCTGGCTGGCTTCCCGCCTCACAGATTGAATCCCAGGATCCACCCTGGAATAGGAGAGGCCAGGCTCCTCCCTCCTGCAATCTGCGTGAACTTCCTGAGGCTCCACCCTGTTTTCCCAGTGGTCAGGCTGGTCAGAGTTTCTCCCTGGACCCCTCCACACTTGGCTCTCATTAGCGGATATAAGTAGCTAGAAGCAGGAATAGTGCAGCACCTTGTTCCATTCACTTTAGGACATTGGTGTCAGTGTGGTAGTCAGGATTGAAGAGGTATTGTTGTAATACCAGGGATAGATAATGAAAATCACAGGAGCTGAACAATAAAGAAGGTGACACATAAAGATGTGTGGCAGCTAAGAAAAAGGTATTTTGGTCAGGAAACATATGGAGACAACAAAAGACAATTTCATATGTCAGGTGAAAAATTAATGTCAGTTGCTATTATAGAATGTGTAAATATAAGAACTATTTTGATGTACCTTGCCAAGATGTCTCATTTAATAGAAATTTTTGGCTTCTTTGACCCATGATTTAATAGATATTGATTTTCAGAATGTGCCTATTTAATTATTTTTTGTTATATTTACATTTATCTTCTTTTCAGCAAAAGGTCAATCTGTTACTTGATAGAAATAAGAGCTTCCAGGAAGTAAACAAGTTCAGCTCAGAGGAAGAAGTTAAGATCCTTCCATAGAATATTGAAAAGGAAGAAAATATATCTTCAGAGTATTTGGATCCCCTAGGACTGAACACAGGCAGTCTGACTTCAAGTCTACACTCATAAATACCATACTCCCTTTTCTAAGTCAAATGAAAAAATATGGGTAAAATGCTCATATATTGTACACAGTAAATGCTCAATCAACGTTAGTCAATGTTAAATTGGTAGATTAAGTTATTCATCTGAATTTTTGACCTACTGAAAGCTGAATATTATAGCAGCTTTTGGCTTTGTTTTCCAGTAAACATTGCTAAAGCAGTAAACTCAGAGCTCCGCTCACTTCTATATGTTAAACTGACCACAGTTAATAAATATGATAGACTGCATATAATATAGCTACAAATCATTCCTCTCCCTATCCACACTGTCTTTGCCCTATAATCCTGAGTACTCACCCACTCTAACGCTGGGGTTGGCCATGTGACTTGTTTTCATGAATGGGACAATGGCAAATGAACAGAAGCTTGGAAATGCTTATGCTTTGGGGATTGTTTTTTTTCTTGTTGCTCATGGAACTCTGCAACCATTATGTGAGTAAGCCCGGACCAGTCTGCTGGATGAAGAGAGACCCATGACCCAGTTACCACTGTTGTACCAGCCAGTTGCCAGCTATCCACTGGGACTATGAATGAGATCATTCTAGATCAGCCAGCCCCAATCAGTTTCTAGGTAATAGCTGATGAATGCGTGAGATTAGCTCAGTTCTTTGGAAGAGCCACTCATGAATTCCAGCCCATATTGCAGCCTGATGAATTGTGAGCCAAAAAATAGTTGTTGTTTTAAGCCACTAGCATTCAGGGTGACATATCTCTCCCTCAAACTAACAGATAAAATAAGAAAATGGAATCCAATTAACCTTTATTGATACTATAGTTTGGAGTGGAATGGAAATTATGTGGAAATTTGGCAATGATTGGATTAATAAGATAGCACGGATACATGTATTGAGGCAGTCATATCTATATTCTGATCTACATTATCAGCTTTGGTACTACATGGGATCATGTCATAGGAAAATTATTAAATTATTTTCTTTCTAAAATTTTTAAGCAGCTCTGGAGTTTAGTATGTAAATTAGTAATGCACAGGTAACTGCTCATTCTTGGAGTTATTTAAGGTCATCTGGCTTTGTAGTCAGTTGTACTTTTGAAGCTGGCAGAGCTACAGTTTAATGTAAATTAGGACCTGAAAACTATTAGCATCAAAGCCTCAGTGAGATTTTTATCTGGCAAAACTTCTCAGTCCTATTCTCAGAGTGAATGAAGGAAAAAAAATGGCATAGGAAATCCTGCCTGTCTTGGGAGAGTAGATGCCTTTCAACATGACTGTCTCGACCCTCTGTACAGGGTGGGTCAATTTCCTTTGGATACACCCTATTTTTAGAGGGATTGTTTACTCTAAAATGTTGACTGCCATGTAACAGTATAATTGAAATGGAGAAACATTGTTGTATTGGACTAGTCAGCACTGTCAGCATTTCAATGTGTTACATGTCTGAACATAAGCCAATGATCATATTTTTCTAGGTGAGCAGGTGATGCTCTTTACTAATGTTAGAATAAAGAATTCTATTTCTGTAACATAGCAATAGTAAAAGAAAGCAGAGTGATACCTATTTTAAATAATCTAATTCATACCAGTCTGGAGAAACTCACTGTTTTTTTTTTTGTAATTTATATAATGCATACAGCAAAAGCTGGATATAATAATTGCCTCTTAGACATTTTAATCATTGATCTAATTTTAATTCCCATAAAAACATGTAATTTTGCAAGATAGTACCAAATGATTTTGTGTTTTACTTTCCATTGTGGAAAAATATTTTTTCCGAAGACTAAAGGCATTAGCAGGGGTTTCTATAATACTCAAAACATTCAAGAATAGTATGACACAATATGTATGATCAAATAGATTTTTCAGTGTCTTAAAATATTTAATAATTGCTTATATTTTCATTATGCCTACCAAGATACCCTCTAGTAGCTTAAAACATTTCTTTATTAAATATAATTATATATATTTGTTAAGCATAGAAGTAGAATGAAGTCTATTTGACCTGGAAACTGCATGACTTAGGGACTCATTGGCCAAGGAAATTGCAATTGTCAGTTGGTGAGAATATATTTACCATCTGTCATCTTCTGTGCTTCTGCTTGGCACTGCCCACTGGAACATTCAGAGTGGCTTTTAGCATTAAAATTATTTTCTAGTTGTGATCTTCCCAAGTCAGTGTTTTTCCAAGTCTTACCATGCATACCTGTTAAATTTATCATCTACTAACACGGCTTTGGTTGGGATAAAGCACTTGGACAGAATTATTTGTACATAGCAGAAAACATGCCAAGAGCAGATGGATAGGTGGGGCCATTGTTACTAGTAAATTTAAATAAACAAAAGTGGAAGCAAACTTTTAAAAAATGTTTAAGGGAAAATAGCAGTTTGAGGACAAGCAGCAGTTTGGGAACCAGCTTTTCATTCACTGAGCTGTGAAGTATGAGTGTATACAAATAATAGCCAAACTTTTAATAAATGAAATTAATGTAACAGTTCTATGAATTAAGTTGACTCTATTTGTTCACTGCTTTGGATACTTTCATTAATAACCATGTTGATGTTTCAATGTTAACATTGCCCAAGGGAAGAATTCCAAGAAGGATCAAGAAAAACTATCAAAAATTACTCTTTGTAATACATTATTATCTTGTGGGGGAGGTGCTGTACAAGATGCTGATTCTATTTTTAATATTCTCTTTTAGGGTTTTATCTACTACTACGCTTATTAATACTTTAAAAATACGGCCGGGCGTGGTGGCTCACGCCTGTAATCCCAGCACTTTGGGAGGCCTAGGCAGGCGTATCACGAGGTCAGGAGATCCAGACCATTCTGGCTAACACGGTGAAACCCCGTCTCTACTAAAAATACAAAAACTTAGCCGTGGTGGCGGGTGCCTGTAATCCCAGCTACTTGAGAGGCTGAGGCAGGAGAATGGCAAACCCACGAGGCAGAGCTTGCAGTGAGCCGAGATCACACCACTGCACTCCAGCCTGGGTGACAGATCAAGACTCTGTCTCAAAATAAAAATAAAAATAAAAATATTTACCTGAATCATATTTAAACCCAACATAATATAAATAGATGTACAAAACCTTAGGTGTTATTTCCTATTGTTTCTTTTCTCAGAAAGCATTATAAGCATATTTGACTAACACTAAAGTTATAGCTGATAAAAATTCATAAATTATTATTTACTCAAAGTAAAGTTGACCCAATTATTTGGGTGCCATAGTTGACATCAACTACCATAGCTAACTTTGTGATGCCAAATGATGTCAACAACTGTGAGAAAAGTAGACATTGCATTGATTACACTCTTTTATACCTACTTCTTACACAAACATTTCAGTTACACAGCACACAATAAGGAAAAGAATACAAGTAATTATATTATTATTGGTTTTCCATGAGGAAAACCAAATAATTGACAATAAGTAATTATTTAAATAATTTAAATTTTAAAAAACATAGTTCTCCATATGTCTAAATATCTTCGTATAACATTAACATTGGAAACGTCAGAGACCATATATATATTTACCTGATTAAATCATGGATTCTATTACTAGACTTCCTGGATTCAAATCCAAGCATATTTGTCGGTTGCATGACCTTGGGAAAGCCTCTTTTTTTTTTTTTTTTTTTTGAGATGGAGTCTCGCTCTATTGCCCAGGCTGGAGTGCAATGGCACAATCTCGGCTCACTGCAAACTCCGCCTCCCAGGTTCATGCCATTCTCCTGCCTCAGCCTCCTGAGTAGCTGGGATTACAGTGCCCGCCACCATGCCCAACTAATATTGTATTTTTAGTAGAGACGGGGTTTCACCGTGTTAGCCAGGATGGTCTTGATCTCCTGACCTCGTGATCCGCCCACCTTGGCCTCCCAAAGTGCTGGGATTACAGGCGTGAGCCACTGCGCCCAGCTGGGAAAGCCTCTTAATTTTTTTGTCCTAAACATCCTCATGTGTAAGAGAGGGGTAATAATATTCCTTATTTCATATGATTGTTGAGATGGTTAAATGTAAAGTGCTTAGCAGAGTACATAGCGCTTCAGTTTTCTACTGTTTGTAAAGTGCCAATATTCATAAGACGAATGTGTATTAGTGAATTCAACACAGCCCTAAGTCTTATTTTTATATTATACCTTTATCATCCATTTTCTTTGTTTCATCCAATAAACTCAAGAATAACTAGTATTACCTGATTTGCCTTGGGATGGTGTTTCCTTTCCTGTAATTATTTTTCAATATCTTTATATGCTCACTCTTCATTATTCAGAGAGGCCAATCCCCGATCAAATTGTATTAGATAAACACATGCCCCTATCATGTTGTATCCTCTGGCTCTCCTGCATTTTTTATAATACTTATTATTTAAATATTGACCTTCTTTGTCATTTATTTACTAACTCACTGTTTACTTTGTTTCATACAACCCTGTGTTCCCTGCATCTAGAACAGCACCTTTAGAGTCGGTGCTCAGTGAGTATTTGTGGAATAACTGAAAGAATACATGTCCACGTCCACTTGTTGCTTCCTTGGCCCAAACTTTTATATCTTCTCTACTATTCATATCTTTATCATGTCTCTATCCTGTATGGATATTTGAACTGGGTTGATCGAAATTTTATCCTTTTCTGAGTAGCACTTGCTTCATCATCAGTTTCCCCCAATACAAAAGAGATTATGTTATATTGTATTATATTATGTTCTTGGAATTGAATAGAACACAGAGGTTCTATTCATGGATTTTAAGTAAAGTTGTAGGAAAGACAGAGAAATGCATGACATGAATTACTTGTTCAATATTACTTAAGCACTTACCAAGTTTTAATGATGTTGCAGAATGGGGATTTTGCTGCTCAGTGTCAGAGAATTGCATGCCAATAGTGCCCACTGGATGTGTGCAATATGGTAGCCCTTCCAGGGAATACTGTGATATACAAGACATACAATGCTCTGCCATTAAAAATAAAGAATTTAGAGGAGGGAAGGTAGACAGATATGTAATATAAGTAAAATCCCAAAGCACAATGTTAGAAGTATAGAGAATTATGAGAACCTAAAGATGGCAATCCTAAGACACTCCAGAAACGAGGCAATGCTATCCTGGGAGAGCAGTGTTTATCCTCATTCCTGAAGGGTAAAGGAGGAGAAGCCAGAATTCCTCATCTCTGCCCAGGGCTGGGTCTGACACACCAAAACTAGTGGTAGCTGTATTTCTGAGAGGCCCAGGTGCTAATTTTGCAGTTTTGGAGCACATTGGCTGTGTGCATAGAGGGAGAGAGACATCATCTAACTCTGGTGTCTAGCTACGTCCTTGTAAAAAAAAATCCTGGGAAATTGCCAGTGACCAGGTGCCTCCCCTTAGAACATTGCCTAGAAGTACCCGTTAACAAGAAGAATGGTGTAAAAGAAGGTGAGAACTTATGAGATAGCTTATGAGGACTTCCAGAAATAACTGGCCAGCATTTCCAGACATTGCACATGAGATGAGAGAGTGATGTCTTGCCATTTTGAGTGAGCCTGTGGAATTTGGGCATTAATATTAATGAATCCTCATCTGAACTCACAAGCTGGTGAGGCTGGCAGACATTATGGGTACCTTGATATAACTGGGAAAATGTATTCCTATGACTCTTTAACTTAGGTCTCCCTTGATACAAAGTTTAATTAACACACCTTATTTTAGGGATGTTTTTGAACATGGAGATTTCTTTATGGCTCCACAACCTTCATCCTTCCAGGGGATGGCTAATTTCCAGATTACCCTCATTTCATCTAGGCTGCAGCACTATAACCTTCTCTTTCCTGAAGAGGCACACAGGTCCCTCTGAATGGTTTTCACTTCAGGGACTCAGGTAACACTTTCACACCTTCTAGATTACATGGATTGTGAACCTCAGAAATATAAGAGCCGTTCATGAACAAATTCTGGGCTGCTTCCTTTCCTCCTTGTCTGCCATATCCCCACACCAAGCAATAGGAAAATCTGAAGCTCTCCCAGTCTCTGTAACACAGAGATTGATTTTGCTAAAGAATTATAGCTTTGGCCGGGTGCAGTGGCTCACGCCTGTAATCCTAGCATTTCGGGAGTCCAAGGCGGGTGTATCACGAGGTCAGCAGTTTGAGACCAGCCTGGCCAGTATGGTGAAACCCCATCTCTACTAAAAATACAAAAAAATTAGCTGGGCGTAGTGGCACGCGCCTGTAATCTCAGGTACTCTAGAGGCTGAGGCAAGAGAATCACTTGAACCTGGGAGGCGGAGGTTGCAGTGAACCGAGATTGTGCCACTGCACTCCAGCCTGGGCGACAGAGTGAGAGGTCTGTCTCAAAATAAATAAATAAATAATAGCTTTATTTCCAGATGAATTGTGAATCAAAATATTACTAGGATATGATTTTAACAATATGTTTATAAAGAAGGATCTATACAACAGCTATGCCTTTGAGTTTCATCTCTGTTAGGTTATCTGTGTATCTCACTCAGTCTTTATAAAGACAAATCAGAGTTACCCTGTCATGCTGACATGAGGACAGTACATAAAACAAAGACTGATTGACATAATTGGCAGCATGGACAGTGCTCTTCAATGAATTCAATTCATTTAATTAATATTTATCAAGAGCCCAGACGGAGCCTGGCAGCCTGCGAGGTGCCAGCCACTCCCACCCTCACTGCCTTTCTGCCATCTGCTGCACATGTGAATGGCAGGCAACCCGCCACCTCAGGATGAGAAAATGTGTTCCTAGGTCGCCTTTCTGCTGCTTCCAACTCCCTCTCTGTATCTGGTTCCTCACATGGCTTGAGCTTGTATTTAAACTATACCCCAAGGTATAGGATTCAAAGTTCTAAAATATGCTTTGTCTATAGCATAGTTGAACATTAAGGTTTTAATTTTTTTCTTCCCTTTGTAGTCTCATGAATCCTAGATTTAATATAAATGGGTTTGCATGTTCCCATTGATTTATGAAAATAACTATGAAATGCTTTTTCCAGCCGGGTGTGGTGGCTCATGCCTGTAATCCCAGCACTTTGGGAGGCCGAGGTGGGTGGATCACGAGGTCAGGAGATCGAAACCATCCTGACTAACACTGTGAAACCCTTTCTCTACTGAAAATAAAAATAAAATATTCGCCGGGCATGGTGGCGTGTGCCTGTAGTCCCAGCTACTGGGGAGGCTGAGGTAGGAGAATGGCATGAACCCAGGAGGCAGAGTTTGCAGAGTTTGCAGTGACCTGAGATTGCGCCACTGCATTCCAGCCTGGGCAACAGAGCGAGAATGCCGTCTCAAAAAAAAAAAAAAAAAAAAAAAAGCTTCACAGAATCATGGTAATCAGGAAATTTATTATACAAAATGTATTGGGTATAAGAGTATCATTCTTAACCAGGCATCTCAATGAGACATAAAAATCCAAACCTTTATGTCTTTTCAAGTTGTATGAATAGTCACAAAGTTCCCTTCTAAATCAACTGTCAGGTGTGGTCCTCCTCCCATCATTCACTTGCTACTCTATACGTTCTCCTGATACAGTAACAGGATTCATGCAATCTACAGGTGAAAAGCCCATCTCCTCAAATGAGCATCATTGTGTTGCATATCATCAGGCATTTTCTTTTCTTTTTTTAAAATTATACTTTAAGTTCTGGGTTACATATGCAGAATGTGCAGTTTTGTTACATAGCTATATATGTGCCATGGTAGTTTGCTGCACCCATCAACCCGTCACCTACATTAGGTATTTCTCCTAATGTTATCCCTCCCCTAGCTCCCCACCCGGCACAGGCCCCGTTGTGATGTTCCCCTCCCTGTATCCATGTGTTCTCATTGTTCAACTCCCACTTATAAGTGAGAACATGTGGTGTTTGGTTTTCTGATCTTTTGATAGTTTGCTGAGAATGATGGTTTCTAGCTTCATCCATGTCCCTGCAAAGGACATGAACTCATCCTTTTTTATGGCTGCATACTGTTCCGTGGTGTATATGTGCCACATTTTCTTAATCCAGTCTATCATTGATGGACATTTCGGTTGGTTCCAAGTCTTTGCTATTGTGAATAGTGCCACAATAAACATACGTGTGCATGTGTCTTTATTGTAGAATGATTTATAATCCTTTCAGTATATGCCCAGTAATGGGATTGCTGGGTCAAATGTTATTTCTAGTTCTAGATCCTTGAGGAATTGCCACACTGTCTTCCACAATGGTTGAACTAACTTCTACTCCCACCAACCACGTAAAAGTGTTCCTATTTTTCCACAACCTCTCCAGCATCTGTTGTTGTCTGTCAGGCATTTTCATTGCCCAAACAATGGCCCTCTAACTCCTTGAATTTTTTTTCTCACTTTGCATACTCTAACTGTGGAATAAATGGTGCTTTTAACCCAGTGTGTTTCAACTCTGGAATCCCTAGTTAGCACCATTCTCTGCTGTCTCTGCTCCAGTGATGGCCTTTCTGCATCAAACCTGTTGATGTTGTTTATCCACAGTTTTTACTCAGCCCTGAGACTGCCTCCTACTGGGGAACCCTGGTTCTGCCTCTGCCAGAGTTAACCCCCTTCCCATGGGCAGCACCCTTTGCTGCATTGCTTCCTGATATTCAACACTGCCCCACCTGGGCCATGCTCCTCCTTGTTGCCATTACCTTCAAAGGTTTGTTCCTCTTTTTTTTCTGATGAATCATGCTTGATGGGAAATCTGCTTATAGGGTTTATTGTTTCTTTCCCATTTCTCTCACAGAAGAGGATCCAAATGAATTGGATGCTCATTAAAGCCATCCACTGGATATATCTGACTTTCTTTGCTTCATAGAGGGAGGGGCTTTAAGGTCAGGTGGAGGAAAGATTGAGGGTAATACATTTTCCATTTCCCACTCTCAGCATTTCATCCTCAACCTCTCTTAGGAGTGTGGTTAACATAACTGTGGCACTGATTAGGAGAGGAACAGTGATTGGACTTATTTTCATGAGAAAGAGAAACAGCAAATCATATCCAGGATTTTTTATATTACTACTAGTAGATCCTATTTTCACCTGTCCTGCCCTCTGAATCACCCTATATTCTGTAGAAACAATGTTTTCTTAACCAAAATCAATCTTGCCCAGGTTTCTAGGAACCCATGTAAATGCTTTTGATATAATCATTTTCCTTCCATAGCCTCTTTCTCAGGAATCAGACTTTCTAGGAATGAGCAAAGGAAGTTTTCACTAAAACTCCATGTTTGTATTTTCATTCATTGGTTGAATGGTCGTATTTATTTTACTACTGCGGCCAATGCAATGTTAATCCCTGTGAATAATTCCTCATAATGTGTTAATGTGGAAAGAAGGAGGGGGGTTAATTGCTTATTTGTAGGCACTTAAAGCAGAAAAAATATTTAAAATAAAACCTAAAGATTTTAATCAAACTTTTATAAATATTTTGAGACAATTATTTAAGAGAATTATTTTGGCAATAGTCACATAATCATTTTGATGATGAATTTAATGTATAAATTATTACAGGATGCTTATATAGATCTTTTCAATCCCAGTATCCAAACATCAACTAATGTATTTTGAAATTAGAATATCTGTATCTCTATAAATTTTCTCAAAACTAATGCAAATATTCACCAAATGTACTATTAAGAGATCTAAAAATGGTAAACTAAAACTTTACTCATCAGTTTTTCTAATTTGACTGTCTCATGAAATATTTTTACACACAGAAGAATAAGTGACTCTGCATAATGATTCTGAATAATCAGTATGAATAAATAGAGTTTTAAGCATCCTTTGGCTAATTGGAATATATCAGTATTTCTCAACAAGGGCTGTTTTGTCTACAAGTGACCATTTGGGAACTTCTGGGGACAATTTTGGCTGTCACACTAGAGAGCTGCTTTTGGCTTTGGTGGCTAGTGGTCAGGAATACTGCTAGACATACTCTACTGCATAGCACCAAAGTTGTAAACCCATGGAATAAACTTTAAGATTATGTCTAAAACTGTGATATAAACAAATCTTACAATAAAGAAATACTAGGCCGGGGGCGGTGGCTCGCGCCTGTTATCCCAGCACTTTCGGAGACCAAGGCAGGGGGATCATGAGGTCAGAAGATTGAGACCATCCTGGCTAACACGGTGAAACCCCGTCTCTACTAAAAATACAAAAAAACTAGCCGGGCATGGTGGTGGGCACCTGTAGTCCCAGCTACTTGGGAGGCTGAGGCAAGAGAATGGAGTGAACCTGGGAGGCAGAGTTTGCAGTGAGCCGAGATCCCACCACTGCACTCCAGCCTGGGTGACAGAGCGAGACTCTGTCTCAAAAAAAAAAAAAAAAAAAAGAAAAAGAAAAAGAAAAAAATACTCAAGGCATCTCATAAAATATTTCAACGTAAGCAAGTACTACATAAGCGTTATCTGTGTTGTACAAATTCATTGGAATTGATTGTAAAACTCATGAATTGAATATTAATAAATGCGTATGTTCTCTAAAGCAGAACTGATATGCACAAAGTGAAGGACATATCAGGTAGGTGACTATTTAGATGTCATTGATAATATATCAATAATAATTGCTTATCATAACCAAAATTGGTATTTTTATGCAGATACATTTTTCAACATAATGCTTTAAACAAGAAAAGCAATCATATACAGATAATATAGAAGGTTATTTAAAGCTCAGATGTCAAGTGGTTTTAAAAATGAGTTTCAATTTGTTATTGTGCCAAGAGCTAGAGTTATTTAGACTCTGAGCAACGTTTTTATTCCACACTCAAGCTAAGAAAATTGTGGACTTCGGCCGGGCGCAGTGGCTCAGGCCTGTAATCCCAGCACTTTGGGAGGCCGAGGCGAGCGGATCACGAGGTCAGGAGATAGAGACCATCCTGGCTAACATGGTGAAACCCTGTCTCTACTAAAAATACAAAAAATTAGCCGGGCGTGGTGGCGGGAGCCTGTAGTCCCAGCTACT
Organism: Pongo abelii; assembly: GCF_028885655.2. Classification (NCBI taxonomy): domain Eukaryota; kingdom Metazoa; phylum Chordata; class Mammalia; order Primates; family Hominidae; genus Pongo; species Pongo abelii. The sequence goes on from NC_071991.2 coordinate 95,542,363, forward strand.
CCAGAGGCTGAGGCAGGAGAATGGCGTGAACCCGGGAGGTGGAGTTTGCAGTGAGCCGAGATCGCGCCACTGCACTGCAGTCTGAGTGACAGAGTGAGAGTCTGTCAAAAAAAAAAAAAAAAAAAAGAAAATCGTGAACTTCCAGTCAATTTAATAACTCTGGTTTTGCCCCTTTACAAATACAACATTTAACACAGAACTGAATTTTTTTTCACCAATTAAAAACATTAAAATAATTCAGCAACTATCTTTCTTGAATATATATCCTTCCACCAAACTTTTGAATTATCTTGGATAAATGGTGAGAAAGACACACAAGACCAGGCCGGGCGGGGTGGCTCATGCCTGTAATCCCAGCACTTTGGGAGGCCCAGGTGGGCAGATCACGAGGTCAGGAGATCGAGACTATCCTGGCTAATACAGTGACACCCCTTCTCTACTAAAAATACAAAAAATTAGCCAAGCGTGGTGGCGGGCGCCTGTAGTCCCAGCTACTGGGGAGACTGAGGCAGGAGAATGGCGTGAACCCAGGAGGCGGGCCTTGCAATGAGCCGAGACTATGCCACTGCACTCCAGTCTGGGCAACAGAGCGAGACGCCGTCTAAAAAAAAAAAAGCCACACAAGACCAATGAATGAAAGAAACACAGACTAAAGAGAAAAGAAGAAAGAAATGAATTTGGATGTTTGATTTCAGAGGGAAAAACTGATCTAGAACATACTATTTGTAAATACATACTATGTGTAAATAAATGTATTTTATAAGGGGACTTAAAGCAAATACGTTTTTAAAAGAGAGAAAACTTCTTATCTTTAATGAAATGATGACACAATTTTTAAGAGGAACTTTCCACTTATACGTTAAAACTTCCAAAAAATTAACATCAGTGTTATCTTGAAAATAGTATTAAGATTATGAGTTAATAGAGTTTTCTCTTCATTCCCAAAAAAACCCCACATATTATCTAGTTATATTAAGTTTTTTTCATAATTTACTTTTTTGAACCATTTTATTTCTTTCTTAAAAATGTTAAAAAATAAAATAACACTAAAAGAGTTTGAAAAAAATTGGTCCTGAGGGACACAATAACAATATCCCACCTAAAAAGAAAAAAAATTACAAATTAAGCTAACATTCCCATGAAATTTGAAAGATATATATTCACACACACATACACAGACACACCACAAGAATATTTGACCAACACACATTTGTTTTTCTGAATTGTTCCTCCTTCTTTTGAACTGAATTTGTTATAGACTTCAGAAGTTAAAGTGTAAAATTAAATGTATTTATTAACAAAATTATTTGGTTTGCTTAGTGCAAATTTAATTATGACTTAAAAAAATCTAAACGGCTAAACAAAAATAAAGACATAAAAATTTATACAACAGAACTAAGTTGTACCAAAGTATATGGGAGCAAGAAATAGAGAAAGATTCTCCAATGTTCTTCCATTTCTTGGTTTTGCACTGAGTTAAACCCATACATCTAATATATATGTATGTTTACTACTTTCAGGAAGGGTCCCAAATGTCCTTGTCCCAGACTCTTGGTTGGCCTTAAATTCCCATTCTCAGATGGACCTTTTCTTTATGACCTGCTCAATAGAGCTACTTAAAGAAGAGTCCAAGGCTCCAAATCTGAAAGTGTAAAAGCATTTAAGTTGCCTTAAATATGCTAAAATACAAGTTAAACAAAAATATCTAGTTATCTTAGGTATATGAGACTTAGAATGATCTCTACCTTTGCATTAAGAATTTGCATCTACGCCGGGCGCGGTGGCTCACGCCTCTAGTCCCAGCACTTTGGGAGGGAGGCTGAGACGGGTGGATCACGAGGTCAGGAGATTGAGACCATCCTGGCTAGCATGGTGAAACCCCGTCTAAAATACAGAAAAATTAGCCAGGCGTGGTGACAGGCACCTGTAGTCCCAGCTACTCAGGAGGCTGAGGCAGAAGAATGGCGTGACCCCGGGAGGCGAAGCTTGCAGTGAGCTGAGATCGTGCCATGGCACTCCAGCCTGGGCGACAGAGCGAGACTATGCCTTAGGAAAAAAAAAAAAAAAGAAAAAAGAAAAAGAATTTGCATCTACTTAAAATTATAAAAATTATGATATATCAATTATTGAAATGTAACAAAGATGGAGCAGTTAATAATAAAATGTTTAACTTTATAAATCTTATTCTGAATGCAATTTATTTGCCTGTGCAAATTATACATAATCAGAACATAGAGTTTTAGTTTTTTTTAAGGTGGTATTTAATTATAACACCAGATACTAAGTGATAAGAGCAGATAGTCATTGATGAGACCAGTATACTTTTTAGCAGTTAACATGTCTGTGGAGGCAATATATTGTCATAATTGGTAAATTTCAAATCTTATACAATTCAAAAATCTTATTTTCTCAAAGGATCATCAGTATAACAGTACATATTGGTAGAGAATATTCAAGTACATTTATCCAAGAAAATATTTTTCACTCATTTCCTAAGCTAATTAAGAGCCTAAGAAATTAAGTTCTTGAGGCAAAGAATAAACACAGGATGCTTCTTTTACTGTTTATTTACTAGTGTTAATATAACCATTATTAGTAGTTCAAAACAAATGTTTTCCCACATTTTATTGGTTGTTTGGCAATTTTTAACTTTTCCTTTCACTGTATAATTGAACTTCTTGAGTTTTAAATTTGTATTGGCTTCTAAACTCCTGAAGAATCCGTCTGTAAAGCAAAGCAGAGCCACAAACTACACCCCACCCAGTGAAGGAATTTTTAATGTGGCTTTAGAGTGCTTAATGCTTGACTTTGTCATCACTTCATATCATTGATATATAATATTTGAAATGTTACTCTTTTGAAGAGCTGTAAGAACCCATCCAGACTAATGGATAAACATCAGTATCCCAGCATCCTCTAGAAAATGTAACTAACTGTTGCCTCAATTGCATTTTTTCCCTCGTGCTCAAAGCACACTAGGGCAAGACTTAGCAATTCTTATGGCATCCAGTATGGTAACTTGCAATGAGATAGCAATGGTGGTAATTGAAATATAGTGGATAGAAAATAGCACTTAAATAACTATATGTATGCAATAAAACCCCCATTACTTTGGCCTCCTTATTCATTGGCAATTAGAAAAAATGGACCCTTAATGGGGCAAGAGAAGAAGGATACCTTAGGAAATATTGCAAAGATTCCATCTGTTAAATTATTTCAGCTGTCAAACAAATAGATTCATTGTTCTCTATTACTTGGTTGGGATAAGAGTAAAATCTGTAATAGGTAATAGCCACTTTCAAAGTTAATTGGTGAAAAGGGAATTATGCAATTTTTTTTTGTTTTATTTGTTTTAGTTTCTTTTTCCTTTTCTCTTCGAACTAGCCTGGTTGCTTAAAGTCCAAAGGTTAATGACCCTTAAGAAGAGGGAAAGGGGCTGGGCATGGTGGCTCACACCAGTAATCCCAACACTTTGGGAGGCCGAAGCGGATGGATCATGAGGTCAGGAGTTTGAGACAAGCCTGGCCAACATGGTGAAACCCCATCTCTACTAATAATACAAAAATTAGCCTAGCGTGGTGGCACGCTCCTGCAATCCCAGCTACTCGGGAGGCTGAGGCAGAAGAATCGCCTTGAACCCAGGAGGCGGAGGTTGCAGTGAGCTGAGATCATGCCATTGCACCCTAGCCTGGTGACAGAGCGAGACTTCGTCTCAAAAATAAATAAATTAATTAATTAATTAATTAAAAAATTTTTAAAAAGAGGGAAAGGGAGCCTATGAAGAATGAGCACTCGATTTCTGAGAAACTCCATGCTCATTGCCTTTATAGAGCCTAATGGCAGGATCCAAAACCATCATTTGAAAGAGAAATTTCAGATTTTAAAAAAAGTAGTCAACATGAATCCAAGAAAAGCTATTTAATCTCATAGCTAGGGACTGCATCATGGAGATGGCAAGAATGTGAGATCTGTTGCCACATGACTAGACAGCAAATAAGTCCTACTCAGAAACAAAGAAATCTTCAGTAGGGAATAGAAAAGAAACTCCTGCTTGTCTGCCTTAAACTGGGAATCACTAATGGGCAAATCAAATCCACAAGTAGTAGTATTACTTTTAAGTCTCTCCTTTTGTTAACAGCAAGACCTTCCATTATATTTTAGCTAAGAGAATTTAATGGCTTTAAGGCAAATATTATACACCTATAGGTACGTGATTTTAAAGCCCCTTTTAAAAGAAAAAAAAACCTCACAGAGCATTTGATAAACAAATGGCAATGGGTTTGTAACAGTGCATTTCATATGTCTTTGTGCATCCAGGTGCATTTTATAAGCCATTCTTTCCATATTTTTATGCATGTTTAATTATATGCCTACTTGTTATAATTTCTTAAAATTCCAACAAAGTATTTTGATATTCTTTTTTGTTGTTGTTGTTGAGATGGAGTCTCACACTGTCGCCCAGGCTGGAGTGCAGTGGAACAATCTTGGCTCACTGCAACCTCTGCCTCCCAGGTTCGAGCGATTCTCCTGCCTCAGCCTCCTAAGTAGCCAGGATTACAGGCGCCTGCCACCATGCCCAGCTAATTTTTTGTATTTTTTAAGTAGAGATGAGGGTTTCACCATGTTGGCCAAGCTGGTCTCGAACTCCTAACCTTGTGATTCTCCCACCTCCGCCTCCCAAAATGCTGAGATTACAGGCATGAGCCACCGCGCCTGGCCGGTATTTTGATATTCTTACATAGCCATAAGGAAAATACTTTTGAATGGCTGTGTAATATTTCATTTTGCAAATGATTAATATTAAAACATTAATATATTACTGGACATTTTCATTATCATTTATATTTCCTATTGAAAGCATTACTGCGATGAACAAGCATATTGGTATCAAAGGGCATGTACGTATTAGTGCTGTTGACATGATAACACCAAATTTCTTTTCATAAAGTTGTACCGATTTCATCACCCACCACTGACACATGAAATGCTTATTTCAGTGCATTCTCATAAAATAAAGTGTTATGGACAGGAACAAAACTGGTTTGGATTCACTAAATACAAAATTCAAAATGTAATATTTACATGATATTATTATTATTATTATTATTATTATTGAGACGGCATCTCGCTCTGTCACCCAGGCTGGAGTGCAGTGGCGCAATCTTGGCTCACTGCAAGCTCTGCCTCCTGGGTTCATGCCATTCTCCTGCCTCAGCCTCCCAAGTTGCTGGAACTACAGGTGCCCGCCACCACGCCTGGCTGATTTTTTGTATTTTCAGTAGAGACGAGGTTTTACCGTGTTAGCCAGGGTGGTCTCGATCTCCTGGCCTCGTGATCTGCCCACCTCGGGCTCCCAAAGTTCTGGGATTACAGGCGTGAGCCACTGCGCCCGGCCTATTTACATGATATTCTTTTGAAAACATACAGGGTTTTCCAGGTAATCAGTTTTTTAATAACAATCATTTTATTTATTTATTTATTTATTTATTGATTTATTGATTTATTTATTTATTTTTGAGATGGAGTCTTGCTCTGTCACCCAGGCTGGAGTGCAGTGGTGCGATCTCGACTCACCAAAAGCTCTGCCTCCCTGGTTCACGCCGTTTTCCTGCCTCGACCTCCTGAGTAGCTGGGACTACAGGCGCCTGCCACCACCCCTGGCTAATGTTTTTGTATTTTTAGTAGAGACGGGGTTTCACCATGTTAGCCAGGATGGCCTCGATCTCCTGACCTCACGATCCTCCTGCCTCAGCCTCCCAAAATGCTGGGATTACAGGCGTGAGCCACCGCGCCCAGCCAACAATCAAATTATTTAAATGTAAGATTCCCCAATTATTTTTTTGGTGGCAAATATCCGTCTTGACAGATATATAGTACTTGGACCTGAATTCGAAAACATCAGCACTTGGATTCCTGAAGGACTTAGAAGCTGATTAGTGATGGGCATTTTAATAGTACTCACAGATGTGAAATTACTCGTGATTAGGGTTTAATATTGAAATTACAGAAGCATTCCTGCTCCACCAGGGCCAACCCATCCACTTCTATCCCAAGCTAGCTCTCATCTCACTCTCTAGAATATTGTCCTGAAATCATTCCCATTGTGTCCTGCTTCACAAATTTCTCCAACAAGGAGCACAATATGCAGTTCCTGATGATAAAAATTAACAATAAATATGTATGATTTTGATTATGAAAATTAACTATATATATTATTGTGAGTGACTTGAAGCAAAACAGCCAGAGGAGCTAAATACATGTTTTAAAGTCACCTAGTTTAATTATTTATAATTCCTGTTAATCTGAAATTAATTTTTAAAATTTGTGTTTAACATGTGACAAAATAGTAACATCTATGAGAAAATTTCCTCCTGCACCACTCCCAAAGCTCTCTGATTCAGGTATCTTCAGTGATAAACTATGACTATGTAGTTAGCTGTGGTCACTATCGTATTAAGCAAATGAGTCTCTTTAAAATACATTTAGGGCCACACTGAAATCTTTCAGTGGTAATTCCGAGGCTTTTGTATAAATAGGTTGAGTTTGGTATTATTATTTAGAAGTGGCCATAAATGTCATTCTTACAGGTATATCTCAAACATTTCATAAAAGAAACCCTCAATAATTGTGAGCATATTTCTTACCATCATCATTATCATCATCAATCATCATCATAAATAACAAAATATGAATGTCTTATTTGTAGAATAGACTAAAATATTTTCCAGTGCAAATATTACTGTATTCCAAAAAAATTACCCACTCTGGCATTTTTTTCTAAATTAATTTGAGAGTTAGTCATGTTTATAAAAACATATTATCTTAGAATATTCTGGCCTCCATTTATTTATGTTTCTGTATCTTTTCTATTTGTCCCCATAATATAGGTATAATTCTCTCAGAAAATAGATTTGAATACAGATCTGTAAAATCTTGCTAGAGTATAACTTCAAAAAACTTCTCTGGTTTTGTCTGTGCAACCAGTAACTAGAAACTCCAAAGGAAATGTCTCAAGATGTAAACAGCTCCTGTTTTGAAGTGCTTTATAATTTGTTAAATTCATTCATTATATAACATAGCATCCTTGGCCCAAAAATTTGATGCATTTTTATTAGACTTAGAAACTAAACAAATAAGTAAAATTAAGGGGCATAGTTAGAAATATTTTCTTAGAATTATATTTTAAAATCAACTGGATATACGGTGATATGATTTGGCTGTGTCCCCACCCAAATCTCATCTTGAATTTTAGTTCCCATAATCCCCACATGTCGTGGGAACGACTTGGTGGGAGGTAATTGAATCATGGGGCAGTTACTCCCATCCCGTTCTTGTGAGAGTGAGTGAGTTCTCACGAGATCTGATGGTTTTATAAGGGGCTTTTCCTCTTTTTTTTGAGACGGAGTCTGTCACTCTCACCCGGGCTGGAGGGCAGTGGCACGATTTCGGCTCACTGCAACTTCTGCCTCCCAGGTTCAAGCGATTCTCCTGCCTCATCCTCCTGAGTAGCTAGGATTACAGGTGCCCGCTACCATGCCCAGCTAATTTTTTTTGTATTTTTAGTAGAGACAGGGTTTCACCATGTTGGCCAGGTTGGTCTTGAACTCCTGACATTGTGATTCGCCCACCTCAGCCTCCCAAAGTGCTGGGATTACAGGCGTGAGCCACCGCACACTGCCGGGTTTTTCCTCATTTTGCTCGGCACTTTTCTGTCCTGCCACCATGTAAGGAAGTTACTTCCCCTTCCACCATGATTGTAAGTTTCCTGAGGCCTCCCCAGCCATGTGGAACTGTGAGTCAATTAAACCTCTTTCCTTTATAAATTACTCAGTCTTGGGCAGTCCTTTATAGCAGCATGAGAATGGACTAATACATATGGATATTCTGAAACATGGGATAGAACATTTATTAAATGAGGGTTTGAAATCGGTTGAAGGCAGCAAGAATGAATAAAGAGTATTGTTAGCAAAGTGGTGCTCCAGAAGATTTGGAAGGGAAGGTTGAAACCTTTTTCTAGTTTTTCCCAAATAAAATTTTTGGTGTGCCTCCCCCATGCAACTTTGCATTGGCAAATGTGTTGCTGTGTACTTTAATATTATTATTATTATTTTTGAGACCGAATCTCACTCTGTTGCCCAGGCTGGAGTTCAGTGGCATGATCTTGGCTAATTGCAAACTCTACCTCCCAGTTTCAAGCGATTCTCCTGTCTCAGCCTCCCAAGTAGCTCAGATTACAGGCATGCACCACCAACAACCGGCTAATTTTGTTTGTTTGTTTGTTTGTTTGTTTGTATTTAGTAGAGATGGGATTTCACCATGTTAGACTGGCCATGAACTCCTGACCTCAGGTAATTCCACCCACTTCAGCCTCCCAAAGTGCTGGGATTACAGGCATGCGGCACTGCGCCCAGCCAACTGTATGCTTTTTTAAATATTATTTTTAAAAAGAAAATGTGTCCATAATAAAGGAATTTTAAAAAACTAAAAAACACTGTAACGCCTACCCAGAAAGTGATCTAAACTAATAAATAACTTGGTAGAATTGATATTTTACTAAATGTTGAAATACATGTTTCTCTTATCAAAGGATAAAGTTGTACAAGATTCCCCCATTGACAAACCTAAAAATGTATCTTATTATTATCAGGTTTGAGGAAAGAGTGCACACAAAATCCCCAAACCTAACTTATTAAGACAAAGTAAGTCAGAAGATAGGGGTAGCAAGAGGAAGCACACTAGTCACTATTTAAGGTTAGCTAAATAGTATTTCATATGCTAAGAATCTGTGTCGTCTTCATTGGTATGCAGCTTTTAAACCTGTGTGTTTTTAATGAATTCAATATTAACTTTAACATGACATCTGAATTCAAAACAATGGTATTCTCACAGAAATTTTGATATTTAAATTAAACATGACAAAATATAACATTTTCAGCTTCCCTAAAGTCCTCCAGTCTTTTGGGGTCATTGTGTCCCATTATTCATTTTTAAAAGGGAGAACTCAAAACTTCCTTCTACGAATATTGGGATATACTATCCTCAGTCTCACCAGATGGTTCCTGTGTATCTTCTAGTTATGGGTCTCATTCCTTGCTTTGCCTGGAATCGTCTTAGCAGCCTTTCCTTTTATCTGTGCCATGTGGACCCAATCATATAATATTCTTTTTTCTTATATTTCTCAAATCACATTTACACAATGATAATTTTTGTGGTAGGAACACAACATAAAATCTCCCTTTTAAACAGATTTTTAGGTGTGCAATACAGTATTGTTGACCATAGGTACGATGTTGTAACTCTTTAGTTGTGCAGGAGAATGTTACTAAAAAAAAAAATCAGGAATAGATGCAGAAGCCTATGGTATGGTGCCCAAAGCACAGAATATTATGACTGTCTACTGTAATTACATTAAAAATGGGACATCTGGGCTGGGTGCGGTGGCTCACACCTGTAATTCCAAGAACTTTGGGGAGCCAAGATGAGTGGATCACCTGAGTTTTGGAGTTCAATACCAGCCTGACCAACACGGAGAAACCCCATCTCTACTAAAAAAAAATACAATATTAACTGGGCATGGTGGTGCATGCCTGTAAATCCCAGCTACTTGGGAGGCTGAGGCAGGAGAATCACTTGAACCTGGGAGGCGGAGGTTGTGGTGAGCCAAGATCGTGCCATTGCACTCCAGCCTGGGCAACAAGAGTGAAACTCCGTCTCCAAAAAGAAAAAAAAATTGGACATCTGTGTTCAATTCTTCTGGGCCATTCACACACCTTTTCCTTACCTGTGTTCCTCATTGATTCCAATCATTTTCAGGTCCCCAAGCTATGTCATTCTCTTTATGAGCAACCTTAAGAAACTCCCCAATGTATTATAATATTACTATTAAGGTTAGAGAAGAGAAATTTAGTTTTTGCATACCAGTCCTAAGACAGCTCCATAAAATGCCTAAGATCTATCTTTTTCTAACTAAACCTGGCTCATAGTACACGTGCTCAGGAAAAGACAGCTCCCTCCCTAAATAATTCTGTCACCCACTCTCAAACTAACAATCTATCTTTCACTACTATACTTACAAACATCTCTTTTGTTATTGATGTTTATGAGATAAAAATTGGTTCAAATAAAAGATAAACCAAGAATGCCCCTGTAAAATAAGCACTATGTTCTAAAAGAAAAGACTATTTGTTTACAGAATTTAAAATCAAACTTTTTGATTTTTTGATCACATCACCACCAAAGCTAAACTATCCAAAAATGCTAATGTTTGCAACTAATCCAAAGATTTTTTTATTCTATCCTCTCCCTCTGCCTTCTTTCCCTTAAATGGTAGTTAGGCATAGACGAGCCTTTCAGGGCTATTTGGTCTGACAGTGTGTTGGCAGTTTTTGTTCCTTGCCTTGGTTAAAAATTCAGCTCACTTGTTCATTTTTTGCTATTTATCATGCCCTTATGTATAACAAGTTCCAGACCTGAGATCTGGCAGAAGTTTCTAAAGCAACATTCAAGATTGTTATTATTATGAGACTATCTTAGAGTCTGTGAAATGTGTGGCTTGTCTTTTAATCTAGGTGTATACGCTGAGAAATTCTGCACTATTATGAATCCCTTAAGGAAAATGGTTACACAATTAAAGACAGAAAAATATACGTGTGTAGGTATATATTTATAGAATTATAAATGGATATATATCCATTGGTCTTGTTGATGTATTACTATATAAGCATAATTCTTGTTTTAAAAATGCAGCATAAGTAATTACCAAAAACAAAATGAAGTGGGGAAAGACTATCTCTTTGAAGACAAGATAATTCAAAGGAAAACTGGAAGATGTTCATACAAATATTCAACATTTTTGCTATTTATTTATTTTTGAGATAGGATCTTGCTCTGTACCCCAAGCTGGAGTGCAGTGGCATGATCTCGGCTCACTGCAACCTCTACCTCCCGGGTTCAAGTGATTCTCTTGTCTCAGCCTCCCAAGTAGCTGGGACTACAGGCACGTGACACCACGCCCAGCTAATTTTTGTATTTTTAGTAGAGATGGGTTTTCACCATGTTGACCAGGATGGTCTCCATCTCTTGATCCGCCCGCCTTGGCCTCCCAAAGTGTTGGGATTACAGGCATGAACCACTGCGCCCAGCCCATTTTTACTCTTTACTTAGCAAGTTTCTGTTAGTGTGTTTCAAACTATTTAATATTCTTGATTATTACATTCACCTCATTACATCAATGAGGTTGAGATTTTTTGTTCGGCTTCATTAGGACAATTACAATGTATTCTCCATAACAACAAATTTGCAGTTAATATTTGAGTAAACTGAATTTTTATAAAATAGGGTTATTAAAAAGCATCAAGTTGACTTACTGTGCAATACATTGAATTGAACCGAAATGAGTGCAGATAGAGTCTGATCACCTGATCCTTGTTCTTACTGTATCTAGCCTTCCAACGTGAGAAAATTCATATAAGCTGCCTGGTCTAATTTAAATTATCTATAAATAGAAAGAGGAGAATAAATGATCTGTCTGTATATTTAGTTGAGTAAAAAAAGTGCTTACATTTAAGGTCAGAATGAGGATATCTTCTGCCTTTTTTCTAACTCATCCCCATATTTTCATCATCCCTGTCCTTCTCCCTTTTCTATGTGTTTATCCTTAATTTTCTTCTCAGTCCAGGCATAACATAATCTCTTGTGACCGTCTATCTAAGTAAAACCTTAACTTTACAAGATTTCCTTCTGAGATCTTACCTCTTGGCTTGTTTTTCTAACTCATCTTTTATTCACATTAGCTTAAAAATAGATAAGCTGACTCATAAAATTATTAGTAATCATATAGTACCCTTTCCAGGCTGTTTTCAACATAAAACAAACAAAAATCCTCACCTGAAAAATTGTACCACTAATAGAGATTTTTGCAGCAACTTAGTGAAACCAATGTTAAAGGTATTTCTTAACATTCTAAAAAAGGTAAGACAAGGGCTAGGTGCAGTGGCTCATGCCTGTAATCCCAGCACTTTGGGAGCCGAGGCAGATGGATCACTTGAGGTCAGGAGTTCGAGACCAGCCTGACCAACATGGTGAAACCCTGTCTCTACTAAAAAATACAAAAATTTGCTGGGATGGGTAGCAGGCACCTGTAATCCCAGCTACTTGGGAGGCAGCTGTAATCCCAGCTACTTGGGAGGAGAATCGCTTGAACCTGGGTAGCTGAGGTTGCAATGAGCCGAGATCATGCCATTGCACTCGAGCCTGGGTAACAGAGCAAGACTCCTTCTCAAAAAAAAAAAAAAAGACAAACTTGTGTCTAATAATGGCTAATCGTGTCCACTTCATATTTTTTCTTTTGGTAAAATGTAACATTGAACAAAAAAACACAATTCCTTCCACTCCAACAAGTGTTATAAAATTAACATTCAAATTGAAAATATAACATGCTATTTATTATGATTACTGAAAAATTTAAATCCCATTTATTTAGAAATAAAATTGATAAAAACTCTGTCTTGATGAAAGGTATTGGAATGGTGCATTCCAAAAGCAATTAGGAACATTATGCTGGATGATAAAATTTTCAGACAGAAACAATAGTTAAGTAATTAGATATGTACTACTTTTACATTGAAGTAATGAAACTTTCTATATATTTTTTTCTTTTCCTTTTTTCTTTTTTTTTTTTTTTTGAGACATAGTCTCGCACTGTCACCCAGGCTGGAGTGCAGTGGCGCAATCTCAGCTCACTGCAAGCTCTGCCTCCCGGGTTCACGCCATTCTCCTGCCTCAGTCTCCCGAGTAGCTGGGACTAGAGGTGCCCACCACCACGCCCGGCTAATTTTTTGTATTTTTAGTAGAGATGGGGTTTCACCATGTTAGCCAGGATGGTCTCGATCTCCTGACCTTGTGATTCGCCCACCTTGGCCTCCCAAAGCTCTGGGATTACAGGCGTGAGCCACCGCACCCAGCCCTATATAATATTTTTACTGTTATCTTATATAACTAAGTTGACTATATAATAAAATACGTATTGGCCTTATTCTATAGTGACTTAATTGTAATTTTTCCCTTTGTTGTATTCTCACCTTCAGGAGTGTCAAAATACTTCAATTATTCCTATTACCAGAAATCTGGAACGAGAGGACTCTATTTGACAATTTCAATCAAAATTTTTGTTCTTATGTTGGCCAACAGCCTAAACATAAGTTACACACTCCATAAAATGTTGAAATAAAAGGTTTTTTTTCTGTCTGGAAATGCTATTTGTTTCAATATCACAGAAGTATGAATAAAGAAGCCTGAACATATAAGAATAGCTTTGGGTTATTAAAAATTTTACCATAATCCCTAACATTAGTCATTAACTGAAATCAAAATCTAAAAGTCTGGTATAGCACATGTCATGATTTTATTCAAAATCTGCTGAATAAATGGTCTGCTGCAGTGATTTTCCAAATTACTCTTAACAGATTTTATTTTCCAAATAAAATCTTATAAGTAACAACAATGATGAATAAAATAAAACATTAAAAGGAGATCATCTCTTTCTAAGTAGGGAGGAAGATGATGAGACAGCCAAGTGGGAGGGAGTCCCTGGAGAAACTCCAACCAGCCTACCCACTGAGGTGGAGCCTTGAGAGAAGTTCACTAGGTTTGTAGCAGGGAGGAGCCTGGCCCCTCCTCTTCCTGTGTGGAATCTGGGATTTAAGCTGCCGGCAGGAAGCACTCTAATAGACGTACTCTGGCCTTGCAAGAGTCCCTGTTTCCCCCTTTTCTTCCTTTTTACCCAATAAAACACTGTCTTACTCACCATTTAAATTGTGAGCCTGAATTTTCATGGCCGCAGGACAAAGAACCTCGTTTATAGCTGAACTAAGGAAAAGTCCTGCAACAATGAGACCCCACCAACCTAACTTCTCAACTTCTTTGGATCCTATCTGGGGTCCACTAGGTCTCCAAGGAATCCAGTTCTAAACTTGTCAGTTTCAGTAATGTCATAGTGGCTTGTTTCAAACTAACCCTCCTGCAAATAACCATTAAGAAACATGGGCTGGGTGCGGTGGCTCACGCCTGTTATCCCAGCACTTTGGGAGGCCGAGGCGGGCAGATCACAAGGTCAGGAGATCAAGGCCATCCTGGGTAACACTGTGAAACCCCATCTCTACTGAAAATACAAAAAAATAGCCAGGCGTGGTGGTGGGCGCCTGTAGTCCCAGTTACTCGGGAGGCTGAGGCAGGAGAATGGCATGAACCTGGGAGGCGGAGTTTGCAGTGAGCCGAGATCATGCCACTGCACTCCAGCCTGGGCAATAGAGCGAGACGCTATCTCAAAAAAAAAAAAAAAAAAAAAAAAAAAAAAAAAAAAAAAAAAAGAAAGAAGCATGGACAAAATATGTTATAATACAAAAATAGAAACTGAGCTATTGAAAACACTGGAGACTGACACAAATTAATCAGAAATTTGAGAGAAGTTGACCCTTGAAAAAGGATTATTCACAGGGCAAGATCTATGTTTTTATGGCTTTTCTCCTGAGCATTGCCTATTCCACAGGGTCTAGGGCAAATTCTAGAGATCAAGTAGAAAGTTGCAGTGTTACAGGTTTGAGGTGTGATATCAGAGTTTGAATTTGGCAGGTGGCTGCAAATTGAGAAGCTAGATTCAGGAAATGAAGGAAGCCGCAAAATGAAAGCCGGCAATATTGTATATAAAGTCCCCTCATTCCCTTGGCTGACTCTTTAACTGTGCATGAGCAGGAAAATCTGTAAGAAACTCAGCAGAAAGTAAAAGATGGATGTCAGAAGAGGGTGAGTGGGACACTGATTGATGATCACTGAAGGAAAGTTAGAATTTTGAATGTAAAGTCTACTAGGTTAGAGGAGTTCCCATGGAAACCAAAGAGAGTCCACACTCTCACGTATTTTTGTGTCTTAGAACTAAGAATTTTTCTTATGAATAAAGGGAAAGCCTAAACACACCTTCTTTAGCAAGGTGCCAAACCAAGCTTCCACAAGTTCAGCATGCCAATCAGTAATTTAACTGCACACTGGAAGATAAATTGTGACTTTTCAGAGGAACATAACAGAATCCAATGTCTGTACAATATATCATCTGAATTGTTCAGCGTACACCAAGAAGATATGTGTAAAGAAACAGAAAACAGTTGGTACATGTTAAAAAGAAAAGACATTTAATAGACCCAGATCATGAGATCATCTAGATATTGAAATTAGCAGACTTGAACTTTCAAACAGCTAGTGATAAATATGTTCAGCGACTGGCTTAAAGGAAATGATCATTAAAGTCAGTGAACCAGAGAGGAGTGTCAAAGAATAAATGAAAATTGTTTTGAAAAGAATCATAATGAAAGTTCAAGAACGAAAAATTATAGTATTGGAAGCAAAAATTCTATTTTTTGGTCTTAATATTAGAGGTAGCAAAAGGAAAAGTCAATAAACTTGAATAAAAATCAATAGTAGTAATATAATATGAAAAATAAAGAGGAAAGGAAAAACTTTGAAAACTAAACGAATAGGGGTAACTCTGATCTGTGGGACACTGTTTATCTAAAGTACATGTGCTTGGAGTCCAAAAAGGAGATAATAGGAAGACTGGAAATAAAAATATTTGAAAAAAATGATTGAAAGTTTTTCAAAGTTGATGAAAAATACTAACTTACAGATCCAAGAAGCTCACCAAAACCCCACATGTATACATAAAAAGAAAAGAAAATATAGGTCATCATAATCAAATTGCAGAAAGCTAAAGAAAATCTTGCAAGCAACTAGAAATATGGAAAAGCATATTATACACAGGAGAATAATTATAAGAATAACGGCTAATTTCTCATTAGAAATAGTGCATTCTAGCATACAATGAAAGCACACTATTGAAATACTGAGAGAAAAAAAGCACTAACTCTGACATCTATACCTTATGAAAACATCCTTCAAAAATGAAGGCAAGAAGGCCAGGTGCGGTGGCTCACACCTGTAATCCCAGCACTTTGGGAGGCCGAGGCGGGCGGATCACAATGTCAGGAGATTGAGACCATCCTGGCTAATACAGTGAAAACCCATCTCTACTAAAAGTACAAAAAAATTAGCCGGGCATGGTGGCAGGCACCTGTAGTCCCAGCTACTCAAGAGGCTGAGGCAGGAGAATGGCATGAACCCGGGAGGCGGAGCTTGCAGTGAGCAGAGATCGTGCCACTGCACTCCAGCCTGGACGACAGAGCAAGACTCCGTCTCAAAAAAAAAAAAAAAAAAAAAAAAAATGAAGGCAATTAAAAAAAATATGAAAGCAAGAGTGACATCACGGGATATGGCCATGTAGGAATATACAAAACTCTGTTCCTTTGAATAAAGCTAGCGAAAATTGTAAGAATCAACTTTCGTGGAATTCTAAAATCTAATAAAAAATTTACAACAACTAGGAAAGCACTTAATGAAATAAAAGCTTCTGAATTTTGTTAAGAGAAGTCTGTGGCATTTTAACCTACCCTATTGCCATCCCCAACTCTCCAGCTCTCGCATTCCTTGCGCAGGTTACTAGTACCAGAGGAAGCAATAGAAATCTTGTTTTGTCTTGTTTTTTTTAAATTGTGGCCGTGTGATTTAATCTGTCTAGTGGTTTCCTAGAGGACTGACTCAAGGGTTTGCACTTGTTTCACCTGCAGTGGAGCTTCTCTATGGCAGATATTACTTCCAAGGTGGCAGTTTTTGAAAGCATTTAAAGCAAATGAATTAGCCACTGCCATTTGGGGCAAGCCATAACAGTCAGGAAAAGCAATAGACCAAAAAACCTGGGAAGAAAGAGCCAGAAGAAGAAAATACTTAAGAAAAATAAAGGCCTAAAGAAACTTCTACATATTTCAGGGAATCTAGAAACCCATATGCATGCCCAGGCTAACAACATGCTCACAGAAGACCTGAGAAGATCATAAGCTCTCATCTCTGATTGATCTTCCAGCTTATGCAAGCAGGAAGTGAAGACTAAAGTAGAGTTATAAACTGCCTGGCTATGCAATTCCAGGAATGTTCCAACACAGAACCAATCTGCAAAGGCACAGAAAGTTATTTGTTTTTGTTGTTGTTGTTGTTGTGGCTGTTGTGGCTGTTTTTAATACCAGACATTAAAGGAAACATCTGCAAATCACCAGCTGACCACAAGGCTAATAGAACACAGACTTCAGTGGTCACACATAGCAAAAACAATAAAGACTTAATTTTTAAAAACACATTTTGAGATTTAAAAAACTGAGTAAATTTGTTGTCTGTAGAACTGCACTACGAGGCATACTGAAACAAGTTCTTTGATCTGAAAAAAAAATGACATATATAGAAACTTTCTACAGGAGTAAATAGAGAATATAGAAACTGTATGTATGTAGGTAAATAAAACATAAAAGACACCGTTTCTATTTTTAAGTTTTTTAAAGATAAATGACTGCATAATGAAAAATTTAAAATGTTGTTTACTAGGGGTTATAATATATATAGATGTAAAATATATGTCAACAATAATACAGAAGACACAAAAGAGAGGGTTGGGTAAATTTATACTTGTGTTGGGATCTTGATCACTCCGAGGTTTGATAGTTTGCTACGAGGTCTCACAGGACTCAGTGCATAGTTATACTCGTGGCTGTGATTTACTATAATGAAAGAATACAAAGCAAAATCAGCAAAGGAAAACATCAAGTGGGACAAAATCTGGGGGAAATCAGGCACAAGCTTCCAAGAGTCCTCTCTTAATGGAATCACACATAACATTGCATTTCCCCATCAGTGAGCTGTGACAACATGGGTAAAATGCTGCCAACAAGGGAAGCTCATTAAAGCCCAGTGCCCAGAGTTTTTATGGGAGGCTAATGATGTAGGCACCCCCTGGATGGCATGTACCCAAATTCCAGATTCCTAGAGGAAAAGTGGGTGCCCACCCTAAACCATGTTGCTTCTACAAATGATTTAGGCACAGTAAACCAATTTTTTTTTTTTTTTTTTTTTTTTTTTTTGAGACAGAGTCTTGCTCTGTCACCCAGGCTGGAATGCACCAGCACAATCTCGGCTCACTGCAAACTCTACCACCTGGGTTCACGTCATTCTCCTGCCTCAACCTCCCGAGTAGCTGGGATTACAGGCATGCACCACCAGGCCTGGCTAATTTTGTTTTTGTATTTTTAATAGAGACGGAGTTTCACTGTGTTAGCCAGGCTGGTCTTGATCTCCTGACCTCGTGATCTGCCCGCCTCGGCCTAGTAAACCACTCTTAAGCAGTTAATGGTGGGAACTCTTCCAAGAGTTAAATTTCCATGTACCAGTCAAGGGTTGGACATGTAAACAGGCCTTTCAAGGGATAGTAGTGAGGCCTGCTGTGTTAACTCTCTTCTGCCCAATACTTGCAAATTTCTCACAGTTCATGTGATGTGGTATAATAGTAACTCTAAGAAGACTGTGATAAAATGTATATATATTGTATTCTTTAGTGGAACCACATAACATGTTATATAAACAATTACAGTAAAAAAAAAAGCAATTTGAAGTATTAAGATGGAATACAAAGAACAATTGATTAACCTAAAATAACAAGTGGGACAAGGAGAAAAATAATAAAATGGGGTAGATCTAAACTGAATATCATCAAGAAGTACACTAAATGAAAATGGACTAAATATTTCAATGAATAGGCAGAGATAGTTAGACTGGATAGAAAAAGTAAGACCTCAGGTTAAAAAAAAAGGTATATTCTATCTACAAGAGATACACATTAAATATAAAGACTTGGAGAGACTGAATGGAAAATGATACAAAAAGATGTACCATGCAAATTTTAAACGTATCTGGTGTGGCTATATTAATGCTAGGAAACCTTAGTAACACAAGAAGTATTACCAAGATAGAGTCACTTCACAATAATTGAGAGTCGGCCAGGCGCAATGGCTCACGCCTGTAATCCCAGCACTTTGGGAGGCCAAGGCGGGCGGATCACGAGGTCAGGAGATGGAGACCATCCTGGCTAACGCTGAAACCCCATCTCTACTAAAAATACAAAAACAAAATTAGCCGGGCATGGTGGCGGGTGCCTGTAGTCCCAGCTACTCAGGAGGCTGAGGCAGGAGAATGGCATGAACCCAGGAAGCGGAGCTAGCAGTGAGCCGAGATCGCACTACTGCACTCCAGCCTGGGCAACAGAGTAAGACTCCATCTCAAAAAAAAAAAAAAAAAGAGTCCACTCTTTACAAAGATAAAGTAGCATTGGATACAACTAAGGGTATATATCAACAGATCCAAAATTGTAGTTAGAGATTTTAATATGTCTTTCTGGGTAAATGATTGCTAACTAGAATAAATGAATGAATGAATGAATGAAAAAAGAAAGAAGGAATAATAGAAGGAAAGTAGGAAGGAAAGAAGGAAAAAGAAAGATATAGAAGCTTTTAACAATATTGTCAACCCCCTTGACCTAATTGACATTTTGTAAAACACTATACCCCTAAATTTGCAGAATAAGCAAGCTTTCAAGTACACATGAAATGTTCCCTAAAATAAAAAATATGTTCAACCATGAAATGTTTTAAGAAATTTGAAAAAATTTGAATCTCACAAAGGATTTTCTTCCATGACAAAAAAATTAAATTAGTCACAGTAGCATAAATACAGTATCACTCAAGTTATTTCTATACTAATGAGAGGTGACAGCATGCTAGCAGCCCTCACTCGCTCTCAGCGCCTCCCCAGCCTGGGCATCCACTCTAGCCGCGCTCAAGGAGCCCTTCTGCCGCTGTGCTGTGGGGGCCCCTCTCTGAGGCTGGCTGAGGCCAGAGCTGGCTCCGTCTGCTCGCAGAGAGGTGTGGAGGAAGAGGCGTGGGCGGGAGCCAGGGCTACGTGCCGCACTTGCAGGCTGGCGCAGGTTCCAGGCGGGCACAGGCTCAGCTCGCCCTGTACTAAGTGCTGCGGGCCGGTGCCTGCTGGGCTTGATCAGAGGCTGGGTCCTGTGCGTGGACCTCCGTTCCCTCTTTGATGGCGGGTCTCCCTCATCTTTCTCGCTTCCCCTCTTTTCCTCTTGGTTGTCTGGGATGAGCTCCTTCTGGGCTGCCAGAGTGCCCAGGCGAGGTGCCACAAAGTCCCCCAGCAAGTGCAAGTGAGCAGTGAAGCAGGCTGGGCTTCTGGGACAGGTGGGGACTCGGAGAACTTTTCTGTTTAGCTAAAGGATTGTAAACGCACCAATCAGCACTCTGTGTCTAGCTAAAGGTTTATAAAAGCACCAATCAGCACTCTGTGTCTAGCTAATCAAGTGAGGTCTTGGAGAACTTTTGTGTCTAGCTAAAGGATTGTAAACGCACAAATCAGCACTCTGTGTCTAGCTAAAGGTTTGTAAATGTACCAGTCAGCACTCTGTCAAATCGGACCAATCAGCTCTCTGTAAAATGGACCAATCAGCTCTCCATAAAATGGACCAATTAGCAGGATGTGGGTGGGGCCAGGTAAGGGAATAAAAGCAGGCCACCCTAGTCAGCAGCGGCAACCTGCCCTTCCCGACTTTACTCTTTGCAGTAAATCTTGTTGTTGCTCACTGTTTGGATCTGCGCCGCCTTTATGAGTTGTAACACTTACCACGAAGGTCTGCAGCTTCGCTCCTGAGGCCAGCAAGACTGCAAACCCACCGGAAGGAGCGAACAACTCCAGAAGCACTGCGTATAAGAGTTGTAACACCTACAGCGAAGGTTTGCAGCTTCATTCCTGAAGTCAGCGAGACCACAAATCCACCAGAAGGAAGAAACTCTGGATGCATCTGAAGGAACAAACTTGGGACACATCATCTTTAAGAACTGTATTACTCACTGCGAGGGTCTGTGGCTTCAGCGAGACCAAGAACCCACCAATTCCGAACACACTAATTTTTCTTAATTTATTTGGGTAATGAGATTAACACTTCTAAAGTTAGATTAACATTATATGAGAAAATTCAAAATATGGGATTTTTTTCACTGATTCTTTGTTACTCTGGTTTATAGCAATTTCAGTAAGATATTCTATTTGGATAAAGGAATTAGTTATTTGAAATTTCAAAATATAGTACCGAGTTTTGGGTTCCCCTTCCTGATTGCATGGATTCGGCTGCTGAGCAAAGTTATGCATTTGCTTTACTTTTGAAAATTAAAATTGTGAGATCCTCAAGGGCAGGAGCAATTTCCTTTTGATTCCTGGCAGTAAGTTTTTGCATCTTGAAGGTGTTCAATGAACATATGTTGAATGAATGCTTGTATCCTTAATTTGGAAAGTAATAAGTATTTGTCAAAAGAAAATGAAATACAATATGCATGAAAAATTTAGAACTAATAGAGTATAAGGTATAAAATATATTAGTCAAAATAGAGATGTCGAAATAAAGCTTCCATTAAGCAAAATAGGCTTTGGTCAGTTTTTCATCCCACTTGAAGACAAAGACCCCAGTGATTTGGATGGTATTAGAAAAAAGTTTATGATAAAAATGAAAATACGTATTTATATTTTAGAATTCAAATTTACATTATGAAGTCTAGTTTTGGACAATATCTATGAAATTATATTTTCAGCATTCACATCTTGTTTTTCTTTGTACCATAAGACTCAGAGAACAGTTCTTCATCTTTCTTGAATTAGATGACCAATCTAAGACCTTAGAACAATGGGCTATGCAAAAAAGTAATTCTGTTTATAAATAGAAAAAATAATCATACGTTAAGCCTTTAGGAAAGAGAAATTTGCCAACACACACTCTGTTCTTTACCTTTTCTTTTTTACCACGTATTTTGCTCAAACATACTCAGTCACTGTTTAGCTCAATACTGTTTCTCTTAAATTATATACCAGGAAAATTCTATTTCAAACCTGTATCTTTACCACTTTGTCTTCCCAGCAACGACTCTCTTTTTCCTTTATCCATCTGCACCCGACTCTGATGAGCTGGAGAAAAAAAGACAGAGTGTTAGTGAGGAAACAAACACAAGGGACAGTGATTTATCAAGAGCATGGATGTTATCGATGATGATGAAAATCGAGAATAGATAAGCTCTTTCTCAATCCCTGGATCCTTGTGGCTTTCTGTGGAAAGTTGAAAATTACATTAGAAACAAAAGGAATATTTAAGAGATGTCAAATAAATGGCTTAACAAAACATACAGTATATATTTAACGTAAATTTTTTTCACTTGTGTAAAACAACTCCCTAACTGTACAAATTAGTAAATATATTTAGGCCCAAATAAATAAAATATAGTGAAAATAGACTAGATAGCATGATTTAAATTCACATGTTATTCTGACTATCCTTAATATTATTATTTTGTTATTTGATGGAAATACCATTAAATGGGAGTGCAGAAACCTAGGCTGCAGCCAACCAACAGTTTGACTTTAGGGAAGTAATTTCAGTTTCCTGAGCCTGAATTTCTTTATCTGTAAAATAAACTCTAAGGCCACTTTTAGGAATAAAATTCAGGACACTTAATTCTCCAGGTGATAGCTAAATTATTTGGATTGAGGATACATGCCTGCATTTTCAGTCTGGACCTACAGAGAGAAAGCAAAAAAATAATATTGCATATTATGTATGGAAATTGATAAGCAGAACCCAAGTTTATCTTTGTTGCTGTTGTTTCCGTTATTGTTGTTTTGGTTTGTTATTTTGACAAACTTGTACCTAGAACAAAATAAACTTTTATTTTCCTGGATCCTTCTAACTAACAAATTCAAATCATTATAAACAAGGAACAATAATGAAGCTATGAGACTGTTAATGATTATTGTTAATAAAATGGAATCTTTTCATCATTTTTAGTAGGAAATTTTAGTTACATTCCTATAATAGTTGCTAAATAGTGATCTTTCTCTAGTTAGGAACTTTTTTGTCCTCTATTAATCTAAATTTCAGTGCAGAGCAAAATGATTTGTAAAGAAAATTAGGTGGCTATGTAAATACAGAACAATGATAGCTCTTACCCCACAGACCAAGGACCCTTTGTGGGAATTGTGCCAACTACCAGTTATTTCTATTTCATTCCAGTTATGCATTCAGAGGCTGGTGACATAACCATCATGTGGATCCTATCATCCACGATGCCATCACCGGGCCTAGTTCTGTAATGGCTTCTCTTTCTTTCTGTAATGGCTTCTCTTTCTGGCTTCCAAAGACATCACTGAACCCATTCTTTTGTAAAAATGTACCCTTGGGCACCTCCCACACTAAATTTTCTCTACTCTATCACGACCGCTTCTTTGAGTCTAGCAGATTTCTCAACCTTAGCACTGTTGACATTTTGGGCCATATAATTATATTTTTCTAGAGGCTATTGTGTGCATTGTAAGATATTGAGCCACATCCCTAATCTCTACCCAGCAGACGCTGCCAGCACCTCTCTAGTTGTGACAATCAAAAGTGCCTCTGCACATTGCCAATATCCTGGGGAGGGAGTGGAAACACAGTCATCTCTGCTTAAGAACTACTATGCTATGGCAATTCTGGGATTGCAGTGTTGACTTAGTGTGGGCCATAGTTTTACATGAATACTTGTACAAGTATCCTAGTGGCAAGTTTGCACTGTACCTCCCAATGCTGGGGAAATGTTTGTGGATATTAATTCTGAGTGAGCTAGAATGAATACAGATCTTAGTTTTAGATTACACTATATTGATAAGAGGGATATGATTTGGTATGCTAACATACGAGATTGGGAGTGATATAAATTGTTTGTCTAGTTGGTCGACTGAAACCAGAACCCAATGGGGGCCAATGTCCAACAGAGCTGAGATGCCAAATTCATGAGCCTCACAGCAAGAGAGAGCTTTCCAGGTGCTCCAGTCAGAAGTTTAATTAGCTTTATTCCTGAGTGCTTAAAAACCAATATATTCAAGTAGGTTTAAAGTGTCTAAGGCAGGTAATTTCTCCAGCAGCAGGTTCCAACAGTGCAGGCAGCTTCTCTAGCACTAGGCTTTTGCAGAAAATTAACCTACAGCACTCAGGAGCCAGTGGCTGCCCTATGAACGCCTGATGAGCAGTTTCATAGTGGAGGGCCTCTGGTGAGACATCTCCCCATAAACAGATTTCCCCAGCTACCAAGAGGGTGATTTCTGGCAGTTCTGAAAGTTAGATTTTCTCTAAGTTCCATTGGCAGGGCACTACAACAAATTCTCTGCCTTTCAGTGAGCCAAGGTTATTTTCTTCCCAATAAAGCCTGGATCTCAGGCCTGGGGTAATGGGAACTATTCCATGGACAATTATCTAGTCCTAGGATACTGACTCTTCCTTGTATATTCCATTCCTCTACTCATTAGAGTTCTTTTACTTCTTACCAGCCAACCCCTTGTTACTCCAATCCCTTATTATATTTAATAATTATTTATATTACCCCTTTCCTTTTCAAATTGCTGTGTGGTTTTAATCTCCTGATTGGACTAAGACTTATACAATATTTAAAGATATATGATTACAAAGGAATAAATGAGTTTCCTCTGTTAGTACGTCCAGTAGGTATTAAACTTGTGAGCATTGGCACTGGTATTAAGTGTTCAGCAAATGCTTAGAAAACACAGCTCCACCTCAATACTTAACATACTTATTTGCCTTATAGTAATTATGTAGCCAATTGTGACAAGAGTAATAAAAATAAATCCTCATTCAGTATTTATATAATTGTTACTATTTACTTTTCTTTTCTTTTTTTTTTTTTTTTTGAGATGGAGTTTCCCTCTTGTCACCCAGGCTGGAGTGCAATGGTGCAATCTCAGCTCACTGCAACCTCTGCCTCCCAGGTTCAAGTGATTCTCCTGCCTCAGCCTCCCAAGTAGCTGGGATTACAGGCGTCTGCCACCACTCCTAGCTAATTTTGTATTTTTAGTAGAGATGGCATTTCACCATGTTGGCCAGACTGGTCTCAAACTGCTGACCTCAGGTGATCCACCCACCTTGGCCTCCCAAAGTGTTGGGGTTGCAGGCATGAGCCACCACACACATCCTTAACTTTATTAAAAATTATTCTGCCCCAAATTTCAGAAACTATGTGTGCATATAGAAAACCAAACTTGTGGGGAGGGGAGCAGAACTCATGTGAAATCCTCATGGGCTGCATAACAGTGTTGGGTATCTGAATGAAAGTCATGATATTCCCAGTAATGAAAAATGAGATCATAGATACAAGATAGACAAGGAAAATATTTCAGTAAAGACCCATATCACAAAGAAAAAGCTCATCCTGCACATTACCTTTGGTATGCTTTTTAGTTACCTTTACACCTTAATGAGCTGCTATTCCATTATGTAACTAAAAGCTTGGCCTCCAAACAGTTTATTCTAAAAACAGATAATGAGGTCATGTAATATGCAAAGCACCCTGTGGAGGATAATGTTTGTTAAAGCTATGCTTATAAAGCCTAAATCCAAATAGGAATAGTATGGACTTGCTATATTATGGCACAGTTATAAAGTCATTTGACTTTTTCTATTAATGTTCTTCCAATAGGCCAACACTGGGGAGGCCCAGCATCTGGGAACAATTTCTGTAAGTTTCAGCATTATTGAGATATAATTGACAAATAAAACTTGCATATATTCAAGGTATACAACATGATGGATTGAGATATATATATATATATATATATATATATATATATATATATCTCCACTGTGAAATGATTACCACTAGCAAGCTGATTATCATATCCATCATCTCACATGGTTGCTTTTTTTGTAGTGGGAATATGTAAGATACAGTCTTTTGGCATAATTCAAATATATAATACATTATTGCTAACTATAGTTACCATGTTAAATATTATGTTTCTAGAGATTATTCATTTTATAACTAAAAGTTTGTAATCTAGTCATTCGTCCTTCCCCCCTCCCAAACCCCCACTGCATTGACTCCTGGAAAACACCTTTCTACTCTCTGCTTCTGTGAGTTCAACTTTCCAATTAAAAGTATATAAATAAAAATTAAAAAAATAAAAAATACAACTACCATATGATCCAGCATTCCTACTTCTGGATACATATTGAAAAGAAAGGTATCAATTCTTTAACAGCTTCACTCTCCTTTTTCTGGGGGATTTGTAATTAATATCTGCTTAGAATTAGTGTTAAAATTCTATAAAGATGTTTGAAGATAAAGATGAGTGATGAAACCTTATTAGTTTTATAAACTTCCCACATTATTTCTGCTATTGACAATCTGTTTCCCCATAGCTATTACCAGTAAAATCCTTTACATAAAAAGGAAAATAAAGGAGTTTACACACAAGCTAGATGTATCAGAATCTGGAAAAACAGGTGTTAGCTGACCTCAGGATTGTTTCTCCATGTGTGAAACACTAAGCTGTTAAAACTCTTTGTTCATCAGCCCAAGCTTTCCCTTCCACTTTACCACTCTCCCCATAACTGTAAGATATCTTTGTCATCACGCAGAAGTTTCCATTTTGGCCCTCGTGTATGATAAAAACCTCCTATAAAAGGAACAACTTAACAGATGGTAATGGTGAAATAAGTAGGCCTTGGAAAAATAAGATCCCTAAATTCTTATTCTAGATTTGTTTCTCACTTACTAAACTGCTGAATTTCAATTTCCTATATTGTAAAACAAGAAATCTTATAGGGTCGTATTATAAGAACATAAAAAGACCACCTTTAAAAGATATTTTCTCATAATGTGAAAAGAACATCTAATAGAAATGCTTTTTTTCCAGACATTTGTGATAACCACTTTCAACATTACCCACCAATGATCACTTTTTAGATTTGGGTTGTTGAATAAAACACCTATTTCTTACAGTCGCACATTCTATTCAGCCTTAAAAATATAACAAATGGAATATTCCAGAGCACATATTCTCATTTTTCCTATCTAGTCTTCAATGCATTTTATTTGTTTAGCCTTTCTGGTGACTTTCTTTCTTGGCCAATATTTGATCACAATATCAAATACAATTAAAGTCTATGTTATTGTGTTGTGGATAGCTGATAGTTACCCCAGTCCCACCCTTATGATTAATTTTATCTCCACGTACAAGGACCACCCACTGAGGTGATCAGGCAATTCAGTTTTCCATCTCATTCCTCCTCCATGACCTAACTGGACATCTCAGCTTGCTTTCTGAATCCTGGGAATACACAGCAAGGGCAGGGACTCCTTAAGATGTCTACTAAGGAAGCAAAACGGAGAATAACTGGGGGGTGGGGGGAAGAACAATGTTTAGAGGTTTTGGAGAGAATCGCAGAGGGAAGCAGAGAATTCATACCATTTGATTTGTTTTAGATGGGACTGGGCAAAACACTTGAAGAAAAAAGCAGCAGCTATGCTGTGGTCTCAAGGGAAAAGGAAAGGCGAACTAAGGGTTCTTTTCCATTTCTTATTGATGTCATTAAACAACTTGATCTGTGGTCTCTTACTGACTTTGCAGAAGAAAACAGTTGGTGGCAATTAGGATGTTGGCTTTACCGTGTGAACACATGCTCTAGAAGCTAACCTCAGAACTGATTAACTTCAAATGTGTCAGCAGCTGTCATGTGATAACAATTCCAAGTAATTTCCAACCTAAACTGGAAGCAAACCAGGGACATAGAGGTAAAATTGCTTAAAAATGCATGAAGACATCAGATTACTATTACGTAAGCATTTTGGTCCTATTTTCAGTTCCAGTGTTTTAATTTTAAAACACTTGGCCATCTGTAGTGATATGGTTTTACTGTGTCCCCACCCAAAATCTCATCTTGAATTATAATCCTCATAATCCCCATGTGTCAAGGGAAAGACCAGATAAGGGTAATTGAATCATGGAGGTGGTTTAGCCTATGCTCTTCTTATGATAGTGAGTGAGTTCTCATGAGAGCTGATGATTTTATAAATGTTTGGTAGTTCCTCCTGTGTTCATTCTCCTTCCTGCCACCTTGTGACGAAAGTGCCTTGCTTCCTCTTCGCCTTCTGCCATGATTGTAAGTTTCCTGAGACTTCCCCAGCCACGTAGAACAGTGAGTTAATTAAACCTCTTTCCTTTATAAATTACCCAGTCGTGGGCAGTCCTTATAGCAGTATGAAAATGGACTAATACACCTAGACTTTAATTTATGGATTATTTATGAAACAACCTTGAGTTGCCACTTTCAGGCATATCATATAGTCTCCAAATGTCAACACAATGTACTTTTGAATTGTAAAGCACTTCATATAAACACAATTGCATGGCATTTAATGTGCCTTTGAACAATTCCCAAGTGTTAACTTTATTGTGAGTGCTTAATACCTAGAAATCTTACATTTTTAGTTGACACTTGATATTGGGTCTTTTTCCACATATATCACTCCACATGTTTAGAGTCCTTCTTTGGCTTCCATGTGCTCTTAGGGTGATGAGAAACAACACTACTTAAGATGACTAGCAGCAGGCTTGCTATGGTCGCCATCTCTTTCTCCAGCTTCATTTTCCAGTTCATTTCTCCTCACTTTCTCTGTTTCAGCCACTCTGCTCTTCTTTCAGACCCCGAACCAGTCATGCTTTCTTTTTAACACAAGATTTTTTTAGCCATGCTGGAACACTCCTCCTTCCCTTTAGCAAGTTAGTGTCTGCTCATGCTTCAGGGTTCAGTACAAGATGATTCCTTAAGGGAGAATTTGCTGTGATCCCTGTCTAGGCTGATGCCCTATTGAGGCTCTTACAGTTCCTGTTGATCTCTTCTGCTGTTCATTTGAATGATTATGAATTAGTCCCTTTTGCCCCACTAGAATCTAAGCTCTGGAAGAGTAGGGGACCAGATCTTTTTTGTTTACCATTATATGTTTAGCACCCAGAACACTGTGCGGTACACATTTCTTGAAAAAAATGAACAAATTAATTACAGGGATGTCAGTGATAGAACATTGTTACAGAAATCATACGGCATGTATGAGTAAATAGCATTTGGGTCCGACATTTACGAGGCCATCATTTTAGATAAATTTGAACCAATCTGACCAGCTTGAATTTTTCTCACGAATATTCAGAAAATGGCTTGTCGCTTGTATACTGGCAACTGTATTTTCTATATTATGAAATAAAAGTTCAGTTAGTTTGCAAAAAAATACTTCACAGGGAAGCAAAATCATTAAGACAAAAGTTACTCCTCAGGTAAAATTACAACACCCTCAAAAGAACAATAAAATCAGAGAAAATAAATGGAAAATAAGATAATATTATCACAATGAAACACAATTCCCTCATTACTATTAAGAATAATAACATTTTATTGAAATGGGGAAGACTAGATTTTCCAAATCTATTTTTTTTTTTTTTGAGATGGAGACTCGCTCTGTCGCCCAGGCTGGAGTGCAGTAGCGCGATCTCAGCTCACAGCAAGCTCTGCCACCCAGGTTCACACCATTCTCCTGCCTCAGTCTCCCGAATAGCTGGGACTACAGGCGCCTGCTGCCATGCCCGGCTAATTTTTTGTATTTTTAGTAGAGACGGAGTTTCACCAGGATGGTTTTGATCTCCTGACCTCGTGATCCGCTCACCTTGGCCTCCCAAAGTGCTGGGATTACAGGCATGAGCGACTGGGCCCGGCCTAGATTTTCTAAATCTTAAGCAACATTCAAGAATATTTAAAAAGAGGAGAGGAAAGGTGAAACAGATTGTAAGGAGACTGGCATACAGGCAGTGGTGGGTTTACACTAAGGAATATTAATTGATTAGATTGGAAAGGCATGTGTGCAAAGAATTATTGGAGGAACAGACTATATTTTGCAATAATGAAGAATATAGCCAGGACTATGTTGCTTACAATGGTAATGAACATAAAGAGGCAGATACACAACATATTTTGAAGGAATAATTGTCAGAAGTTGATAACATATATAGTTAAAGGAGAGGAAAACAAAACAATACATGTTAAAAATATTTCAAATTTTACTAGATAAAATTTCAACTATAGGCCAGGCACGGTGGTTCACGCCTGTAATCCTAGCACTTTGGGAGGCCAAAGCAGGTGGATCACGAGGTCAGGAGTTCAAGACGAGCCTGACCAACATGGTGAAACCCTGTCTCTACTAAAAATACAAAAAATTATCCAGGTGTGGTGGTGCACGCCTGTAGTCCCAGCAACTCAGGAGGCTGAGGCAGAAGAATCGCCTGAACCTGGGAGGCAGAGGTTGCAGTGAGTCGAGATTGTACCACTGCACTCCAGCCTGGGTGATACAGTGAGACTGCATCTCAAAAAAAAAAAAAAAAAAAAAAATTCAACAATACAGCACGATGAGGAACTAAGCTTAAATGTTGTCTTCGTTTTTCTGTATGTTCTTCTTATAAAGAAAATTCTTACAGAAGATAAGCAAAGCACATGTGGCAAAATAGCTATGAATAATAAACCAATCCCACAATGAATTTAGTGCTCAGTAATCATTTTTGCATTTTAAAAAATTACATGTCAGCTATGAAATTGACATACATGTTGTTTAGTTGAATGGTTTTCAAAATTTAAACAAGTTTTATTATGGTATTTTGGGGGCTCTGTAACTAGCTAATAAGAGCTTAATATTTTAAAATATATTTTATTTTATTTATTTTGTGTTTGAGACAGAGTCTCGTTCCAACCCAGGCTGGAGCGCAGTGGTGCGATCTTTGCTCACTGCAAGCTCCACCTCCCGGGTTCATGCCATTCTCCCACCTCAGCCTCCTGAGTAGCTGGGACTACAGGCGCCTGCCACCATGCCTGGCTAATTTTTTTGTATTTTTAGTATGGACGGTGTTTCACCGTTGTTAGCCAGGATGGTCTCGATCTCCTGACCTCATGATCCACCCGCCTCGGCCTCCCAAAGTGCTGGGATTACAGGCGTGAGCCACTGCACCTGGCCTTAAAATATATTTTAAATCTTTAAAAGCTGTAATGATAGACAACATCCACAGTTAATGTGTTTTGTGTTAAGTTGCAACACTGTGGAACCACGAATGCATTAACTTGTTCTTTGGGGTAAATTTGTCTTGTGCAGATCTGCCATCTCTGTGCATGTATTTGAACTTCCTGTAAAGATGTTGTAATTTAATCAAGTGCAAATCAGCACCTTTTCTCGATTTTTTTAAAACTAAATTGAGACCTGAGCATATCTGTTAATGCAAATCTGTAGAAACAAGTGCCTGTATCAAGCTCAATTAGCAAGGCCAGGTACGTCCACTTAGCAGTTGTACACATCAGAATAAGTGCAAATGGAAAAATAATAAACGAGATATAATAGATTATTACTACTAATCAACTTGGGGGATTCTTTTTCTGATTTTATATTTCTGATAAGAAATACAAGCAGTACTTCAACATTTTCTACCGCAATTCATCCCCAAAGCCTTAATAGAAGATTATCCTGAGATTGTGAGGTAAACTGGGAAAAAGTTATCTTTGGAGCTATTTGTCCATATTGATAAAAATGTGCCATGTATGGTACAACCAAACCAAGTACAGCCACAATGGATATTATCTGCAATGGTGTCTTTTAGCTCTTGCTTTGAATTTATAAAACCATCAATATGGCTCAGAAGCATTTCCAAAAAACAAAACAAAACAAATCTTCATCAAGACAACTAAATTTTTCTCACTGACATACATTAAAATAAATAAAAGTTTCACAAGGAATTGAGTGAAATTATAAGTGAAATAAATTACCTTTGGTTTTATTTATTTATTCATTTGTTTATCTGAGTCAGGATCTCATTCTGCTGCCCAGGCTGAAGCGCAGTGGCATGATCATGGCTCACGGCAGCCTCAAACTTCTGATATCAAGCTATCCTCCCGCCTTAGTCTCCCTAGTTTCTGAGATTATAGACGTGATCTCCCATGCCCTGCTCAGATTGACGTTCAAAGGAGAGCTTTGCCTAAAAATCAAAAAGATAAACTGAAAACCATTAATACATGTACAGGTGGTTAACACTGGCTTTTAGTTTTACATTACAGGATGGATATGTTCAAGGCGAGATATTTCTAATAAAGGATATACAATTCTACATTTACAGAGTTGAAGAAGGTGCACAGTGAAGACACAAGTGGCTTTATTCATTTTCTACATTTGAATTTATTGTATAATGCACTAGAGTGTGAGGAGTGTAGCCTTTGGAGCCAAACTGCCTGGATTCAAATACCCATTCTAGCATCTAATGGTTATGTGGTTTGGAGCGACTAAGTTAAACTCTCTGTGCCTTGGTTTTCTCATCTGTAATGCATTTCTCGTCTGTAATGAGGTTAAACTATGTTGTTTTCTGTAGAGTGCTTAGAAGAGCACTGGGGACTTAGTAACTGATAAATAAAAGTTATTTATAATAGGTCTCAAAGAGTTGAAACAATGTCATAACACATCAAATTTTGAGTTCGGGTTTGTAGAGTTCCTGAAATGCCTTGTTAGATATAATGTCTCCTTTTTTTGAAACCAATGGTTCATATCCATTTTTCTCAAAAAAAAAAAAAAGACAAATTGGTTTTTTTTTTTTTTTTTTGAGTTGAAGTCTTGCTCTGTCGCCCAGTGGCAGGATCTTGGCTCACTGCAAGCTCTGCCTCCCAGGTTCATTCTCGTGCCTCAGCCTCCTGAGTAGCTGGGACTACAGGCACCCGCCACCACGTCCAGCTAACTTTTTGTATTTTTAGTAGAGACGGGGTTTCACTGTGTTAACCAGGATGGTGTCAATCTCCTGAACTCATGATCCGTCCGCCCTGGCCTTCCAAAATGCTGGGATTACAGGCGTGAGCCACTGCGCCTGGCCCCTAAATTTAGACAAATTCTTAGATAACCTTGCAAGATTCTCCAAGCACAAAAATGATTGTATAGCCCCCATCCCACCCCCTCTTCACATTGTTATCTAAACACCAGGGGTTTGGTTTAGGTCCTGCTCTTTGCCACACAGAAAGCCAATCACTAAGTCAATGATTATTGCCAAGGAACAAGGCTTTGATTGGGTGCTGCAGCCAGGGACATGGGAGCTGTTTCAAATCCATCTCCCTTACCCACTAAAACTAGGGGTTCATATAGCAGGAAAGAGATGAAACAACGTGTAAAAAACAGGAACTAGGGAGGGGCAAGGAAGCAATCATGATGAATGAGGGGTCTGTCATCTCATTGTCTGGATGTGGTGATCTGGTGTTGATACTTTTTGAGAGGACTGAAAGTCTTTTCCTGAGCAGGGAACTCAGGTAAAACAAATGTAAGTTTCAAGCTTTATGACCAGAAGGGTCAATTTCTATGTTTATCCAAAAAACTGTCTATGGGACTATTGGGTTGGTTTCAACATGAGCTCCAGGTTCTACTGCCTGATTGGTTTATTAACAGAAAGGTAAGTTGATGAATATGGTGACATATTCTTAATGTCTAATGTTTCTATGACTTCATATGAAATGAGCCTTTCACAGCGTATATAAAAAAAAAAGTGGAAAACTACCATTCTAGTCTAATTTTGCCATTTTGCAGAAGAGGCAAAGAGATTCAGAAAACTTCAACAGCTTGCCTGAGATCAAAAGGATTGTCAGAGAAAACACGCACACAACTCTCCTGATCCCAAGATTAGATTGTCTTTTTTTTTTTTTTTTTTTTTTTGAGACAGAGTCTCGCTCTGTCACTCAGGCTGGAGTGCAGTGGTGCAATCTTGGCTCACTGCAACCTCCATCTCCCAGGTTCAAGTGATTCTCCTGCCTCAGCCTCCCAATTAGCTGGGATTACAGGTGCCCGCCACCATGCCCGGCTAATTTTTGTATTTTTAGTAGAAACAGGGTTTCACCATGTTGGTCAGGCTGGTCTCGAACTCCTGGCCTCGTGATCTGCCTGCTTCAGCCTCCCAAAGTGCTAGGATTACAGGCGTGAGCCACCGTGTCCGGTCACCTCTTAATGTGATTATAAAGTTGTAGAATTCTAGAGTGCTATTTGTGAAAGTAACATGATTTGGGAAGACTTAATAAGTCCACCATGATTTTCTTGTGGTGGGGATACTTTTTAGTTGTATTTGTATTCTGATTTTCAGTCTTTGACCTGTATAAGGAACCATATTGTGGGAGGAAATGAACAATTGATTGCTTTGATTGTCTTTTTCTGTATACCAGGATATCAGGGTGACAGTGGATTTTGCAGCCACTAGCTCCCAGGCGTACTGTGTCAGAGCAGTTCACAAATGCTATGATAGTTTCATCCAGAGGTTGATTCCAAAGCTTCATGTGTATTTCCTAAGCACCTGTAAAATTTCTTCTGTTATCTAAAATGTTATGTCAACAGCTATATCTATTGAGTGTATAAGGCTGGCAGCCACATGATTAAGAAGGTATCAGTTCAAATTGGTCAATCAACTTTCTAATCTATTGATTCCACTTATATATTCCTTTTTTTCCACAGGGGCAGTTAACACTCCAAGATTTCATTAAACAATTCATACATATATTGGCTTATTACATTTTAAAGCCAGTATGATATTTATTATTTGGTTTCGTGTTGGAAACTACTGAGTAATTTCCAAAAACTGTCAGGATTGTGATTTCAAGCCATATGTTGCATTTTACTATCACTCCGCTTTGAAAAAGAAATGTCTTAATTCTTCATACTTTGATTTTCTGCTTTGTAGTAAACAGCTTTTTCCCCAAATAGACTTGCATAGCATTTTAATTTGTTTTTATTACTGTCTTCTTTGGAATTTTAAGTAATGACTCAAATCACATGCTGACCAATTGTTTCCTGGAAGTCATTTGCACATGGTTTCAGGCGAAATAATAGGTTTTACAGAAATTCCTGTTGTACCCAACTTGTCATCCCATCTGTAACCATTAAAAAATAAACTCTGATTTTTTATTAAGGCAGCTTGAGATACATAGATGAATTATGTGAATAGAATTTCTTCTTGTTGC
Source organism: Pongo abelii (assembly GCF_028885655.2). NCBI lineage: Eukaryota > Metazoa > Chordata > Mammalia > Primates > Hominidae > Pongo > Pongo abelii. The sequence goes on from NC_071991.2 coordinate 95,577,215, forward strand.
AGACTTAAATTTTAATGTATTTTAAAATGCCATTTATTTTTCAACTTACCACTTTATCTAATAGACATTTATATACATATTTACATACATATAACACATAAGAAAACAGATACATAATTCAATATTTGAAATAAGTGACTGGGCATGGTGGCTCATGCCTGTAATCCCAGCACTTTGGGAGGCTGAGGCAGGTGGATCACCTGAGGTCAGGCATTTGAGACCAGCCTGATCAACATGGTGAAACCCTGTCTCTACTAAAAATACAAAAATTAGCTAGATGTGGTGGCACAAGCCTGTAACCCCAGCTACTCAGGAGGCTGAGGCAGGAGAATTGCTTGAATCCGGGAGGTGGAGGTTGCAGTGAGCCGAGATTGCACCATTGCACTCAAGCCTGGACAACAAGAGTGAAACTCCGTCTCAAAAAAAAAAAAAAGGAATAAATAGATAACAAAAATGGAATGTTATAATGAACATTTTAATGAAAACTTAGACCACTAAATGATAAGCAGAAACTAAGAATGTGGTCACATTGGACTGGTTTGGAGATTCAAAGAAAATACCCCATAGATGGCTTGTCAGAGAGCAGTTGAGAAAGAAGCAACAAAGAAACCATGTTTTTAGAGTAGAAGATGAACATGATCAGTGAAGAACTGGAAACATTATACAAACAAGACCATTTAGCCAGTGGTTCAGGATGACCAAGAATGCAGAATTCTAACTGTTGCGGGAGAGTACTACACCGTGTTCTCTTCTGTTGTTTTTTTTGAATGTTCTATTCATTCAAAATTTCCCCTTTCCCTATTTGTTTTTTTCTCCATGATTTTTTTGACAAAATTTTCCGCTTTCAAATATTAAGGAAAGAATGACTCCTATTCTGTAAAACCCTCCCTGACTCATCTGGAAGAGTTGAGGATTTTTTTTCCAGTAAATTCTAATTGGTTCTAATTATAACCACTGTTCTAAACCACTGGTTGTCAATAATTGCTACACACTGAAATCACCTGGGGAATTTAAAAAATATTGATGTCTGGCCAGGTGCGGTGGCTCACGCCTGTAATCCCAGCACTTTGGGAGGCCGAGCGGGGCAGATCACGAGGTCAGGAGATTGAGACCATCCTGGCTAACACGGTGAAACCCGGTATCTACTAAAAATACAAAAAATTAGCCGGGCGCAGTGGCGGGCACTTGTAGTCCCAGCTACTCGGGAGGCTGAGGCAGGAGAATGGCACGAATCCGGGAGGCGGAGCTTGCAGTGAGCCGAGATCGCACCACTGCACTCCAGCCTGGGCGACAGAGCGAGACTCTCTCAAAAAAAAAAAATAATAAAATAAAAAATAAAAAAAAATTGATGTCTACAACCCCACCCTCAAAAACTCATATTTAGTTGATACGGGTGTACCCTGTGCATTGGAATTTGGAAGAGGAAGAAAGTAAACAAAACAAAACAAAACAAAACTCTAATATCAATTGATTCTAAAGTACAGCAGAGTGTTGAGCACCATTGCTATGCTTTTTTAGTTGCAATATGTGAGTTATATTTCAAACGAAGCTTCCCCTATGCTCTATGTGAATTTCTATATAAAAGAGACCCCCCTTTCCTCATGGTACTGGTTGGAAACCTGAATTGTGCATTGCTTAAGAGTAAAGGCTTTGCCATGAAACAACAGAGATGAAATTTCAACTCTCTGACTTACTAAAGATGTGCATTTGGGCAAATAATTTTATCTCCACAAGCTTCAGCTATCTTGTTAATTTACTGAGATGATTAAATGAGAAGTAATATACATAAACATTAACAAGAGTACCCATCACAAAAGTGACCTTACATAGCTCCTCTTGTTTTATACTCATGAATTGAGCAAAGAGTCATTCTAAAAGCTTTAATATATTTCATTAATTTTCAGAACACTCTAACATAAAGTTTTAAATATATAATAAATATTTTTAGTCTCATTTTACATATGAGGAAACTATGGCACAGAGAAGCAAAATAATTTGCCCTAGAAACCTGTGAAAGGTGAAGATAAGTTATGAAGTTAAGATGTAGAGCTGAGATTTGAAATTAGCTGGTCTAACTTCTGATTCTGTGCTTCAAATCACTGTACTTTACTGGAAAACGATGAAAGCAAAGCTATTTTTAAAAATCTACCCTATTTAGGCCAGGCGCAGTGGCTCACACCTGTAATCCCAGCACTTTGGGAGGCCGAGACAGGTGGATCACGAGGTCAGGAGATCGAGACCATCCTGGTTAACACGGTGAAACCCCGTCTCTACTAAAAATACAAAAAAATTAGCCAGGCGTGGTGGCGGGCGCCTGTAGTCCCAGCTACTAGGGAGGCTGAGGCAGGAGAATGGCGTTTACCCAGGAGGCAGAGCTTGCAGTTAGCCCAGATCGTGACACAGAACTCCAGCCTGGACAACAGAGTGAGCCTCCGTCTCAAAAAAAAAAGAAAAAAAAAAAAAATTCTACCCTATTTAATTGTATGTGATAAGCATCACATGAATTTTGAAAACATATTTTAGAAATTTAGGTGAGAAGAAATATTTATGTACAGGAACTCAAGACAGACTTCATGGAGGAAGTAAAATTTGAACTGTATTCCTGGGCTGCTAATAATGTGCATGGTAATTAGCATGCACACACACACACCCACACACACACACACACACACACACACACCTCCACCTTATTTAATTATGTATAACAGTTACTCATGCATTGAAGTGTTTTAGGTGAGATATATCATTTTCTGTGAAGATATAAAAAGCAACCATTGAACAAGAATAAATGCAGCTGTTTTTGTGGTCATCAAGTACACTGGATAACTGTTATTAAAGAGCACAGGATGTGATTCTATGTTGGAATGAATATTTTAATCCTAGATAAACATATGAAAGTTTAGATGGTCCTAAGAGGAGCATTCTCTGTCATCTGGAATACAGTTTTTCTTAAATCACAAGTAAGGATCGTTCACCATTATTCACTTATAGATTAGTTCTCTTTAAAATTAGGACAAAGGGCTGGGTGCGGTGGCTCACTCCTGTAATCCCAGCACTTTGGGAGGCCAAGGTGGGCGGATCACAAGGTCAGGAGATTGAGACCATCCTGGCTAACACGGTGAAACCCTGTCTGTACTAAAAAAATACAAAAAAATTAGCCGGGCGTGGTGATGGGGGCCTGTAGTCCCAGCTACTAGGGAGGCTGAGGCAGGAGAATGGCGTGAACCCCAGAGGCGGAGTTTGCAGTGAGCCGGGATCGTGCCACTGTGCTCCAGCCTGGGAGCCAGAGCTAGACTCTGTCTCAAAAAAAAAAAAACAAAAAAGGAAAAATTTAGGACAAAGGCGCCTGGAGGGGTCGCTCACGCCTGTAATCCCAGCACTTTGGGAGGCCAGGGCGGGCGGATCACGAGGTCAGGAGATGGAGACCATCCTGGCTAATATGGTGAAACCCCCTCTCTACTAAAAATACAAAAAATTAGCCGGGCGTGTGGCAAACACGTGTAGTCCCAGCTACTCGGGAGGCTGAGGCAGGAGAATGGCGTCAACCCGGAAGGTGGAGCTTGCAGTGAACTTGAGATTGCGCCACTGCATTCCAGCCTGGGTGACAGAGTGAGACTCCATCTCAGAAATAAATAAATAAATAATTAAATAAATAAATAAATAAATAAATAAAATAAAATTAGGACAAAGGCAAAGATATCCACTGTTACCAGTACTGTTAATATTATGCTAGAATTCTATAAAAAGTGATAGAATAAAGAGTAAAGCAAAGCAAAACCAGTAAGAAGTTTAGGGAAAAAGAGTTTATATTTTTCATTATTTGTAGATTATCTAGAAAATGCAAAAGAATCAAGTTTAAATCTTTTAGAATGGATAAGAGAGTTTGATAAATTGGACAGAATAAAAAAATTAAGTCATCAGCATGAACCTATTAGAATGCTAATCAGGAATAGACTTCATTTGCAATAGCATCTAGATATGTCTGGGAATAACTTTAACAAGAAATGTACAGAATGTATAGGCTGTGTAGATAATATATATATGAAAATTATATACATATGTATATGCGAGAGATATAGTAGGTCACTGAATGGAAAGATGGATTTAGCAAAGCAGTTAGTCTTCTCTATGAATGCATAGCTTGAATGTTCTCCAAATCACAACTTCAATGAACTGTTTTTGGTAACTTGACAAAGTCATTGAAATGTAAAATAGTTTACATTTTTAAAACACGATAGATTTTCTTCAGCTATGCAGGTTCACTATGAAATTACAATTAAAACACCAAGAGGTTGTTATAAAAAGTAGCACATAGATTCAGAGATTATTGTGAATAGTCCTAAAATAAATCTTATATTACACGTGAACATGATACACAACAAAAGGTATCTTGTGAATTAATTACAGAGGCATTTATATTTCAACATGTGGTATAAGAGAAATTGATTTTTTATCTTATATATAAAATCAGAGTATATGTATTTGAATAATTGAATTTAAAATGAAACCATAGAAGAATAATAAGTTCCTAGCATAAAGAAGAGATAAATATTTAAGGTGGTGGTTATTTCAATTATCCTGATTTGATTGATCTTTATACATCATAAGAATATATCAAAATATCACATGTACCCCCCAAATATGTACATTATGTATCAACAAAGCGTTTTTTAAAGAATAAGAAGAATCTGTAGGTAAATATTTAACTGATATTGGTAAGTTAGACCATTTTTTTAACAATTTTTATTTTTGGCTCAGATCCATTTAATAATTAAATGAATGGCTATATAGCCTCTCTTTGGGGAGAGGAAAGGAACGTGTGCACACATAGAACATGTTGCGTGTCATTACAGATGATGCATAAATAAGCAGAAGCGATAAATGGATAGAGGATAAAGAGAAGTGGTTAGTTGTGTATCACTGTTCTCCCTCTATCCTCCAGAAGTCAATTTTCTTTTAGATAGTTACACTGGCTTCCTGAATTAATTGAATCCTGCCCAAGTTTTGGGATCACAGAAAAATTAAAGATGTGGGGAGTTGGGAGGAATCAGGAAGAGTGTCAGGGCAGGACTGTTCTCCTCCACTTCCCCAATTAAACTACTCTTCTCTACAATCATATTCTCCAAAATAATTCAAGAGGTGGTAAGAGGACAACTAAACTGAATGGAACATGGATGAGAAAGGGAGATGCCTCTAGGCTTGTAATGCTGCCCGCCTTCTTTTGTTAATTAACTCCTTTTATTCCTTCCGAATTGAGTGGAAACATCACTTCTTCTGGAATGTGTCCTCTGACTTCCCCAAACAATATTACATCCTGTGTTATTGGTTCCCACTTTACCTATGCCCCTTGTAACACTTAATTGCACTTATATTTATACCCTAATGTTTATCTTTTCCGCAATACTTCATAGTTCCATGAGAAAAACAAATGTCTTTATCTTTAATCATTGTTATCCAGAGTCTATTCAATATCCATCACATTTCAGGTACAAGAAAAATAGATATTGAATAAACAGGAAGACAAAAATAAATTAGAATTTGTATAGTTTTGTATAGTTTTGCTTTGTTACTCAAAATGAGCTCAACACCAGCTTGGCACTGATTCCTGGTCGTTAAAGATCAATGTCATAAATGGAGAAAATTCTAAAATCATGTGAAATATCTACCATGTAGAAATTACAACCATTTGGTCATTGAAGTTCAGTAAATTCTCATAAGTGATTATATATAGCTTTACTCTCTTTTATGATCCTTTATGCTATGTCATATGAACTGAGTGCCAAACTATCGGGCCCCTTGGTTCTATCCTGGGAACATCATCTGGGCAGGCATTGGATTAACAGATAGACAAAGTCAAAGAGGGTTTCATGACAGACCCTCTGGAATTTGAGGATAAAGTTTCAAAAGCCTCAGGCATGCTCTGGTGATTCTTGGCAATGATGCACCATACTGAAAATAGGAAAGGCAGAGCCACTTATACTGGAGACTTTAAAAGATAACAGTACTGAAGTTCTGATGATCCTCTGTATTATCAAACTATCTCTCTTCTCTTATAGCTGTTCCAAGAGAGATTCTCCACAAAGTTCTCCAAAAATATCCCTGTAAGAATACGTTTTTGGTAAACAATAGCTTTTATTAATTAATTTGTTATCAGGCAGGTTAAAACTAATTGGGTTAACAATATTTCTATGATAACTTATTTTAGCATATTGAGTGTGATAAATGAGTAATAATTAAAGGAGGATAAGCTAGTTTTCATATCTAGGCTGGTCATGAATGAACGGAATTTAGATCCCCCCAAATTAATGTAATCATCCATTAATTACCCAAACCAAACACATAAAAGGAAGCAAAAATTTCCAGTTATCAATTTATGAGCGCTTATTATTTTCTAGAATTTGATATTTATGTATATATAAGAAAGTAAAGAGTTCCATTTTAAATGCCATAAGATGCAGATTTAGTATTAGTGTGTAGAAATTGAGCAAAAACATTTTATTGTACCTTTTGACTCTTACTAAAGAAAGATATTCATTGACTAAAACTACTACCAAAACGAAAGCAATTCCAGTATGTTTTCAGGTACATGATAAGAGACAGAATTCATATGAAATAAATGCTGGAGGAATTTAGAGAATAACATTTTAGAAACAGAAAAGCTAATAAAATTGCTTTGTGTACAGTACATGTATTGAGTCAAAACATATTTTACTGTTTTGTGTTTAGTTTTTTGTTTTTTTTTTTGAGACAATCTCGCTCTGTCACCCAGGCTGGAGTGCAGTGGCATGATCTCGGCTCACTGCACCCTCTGTCTCCTGGGTTCCAGCGATTCTTCTGCCTCAGCCTCCCGAGTAACTGGGACTACAGGCGCACACCACCACACCTCGCTAATTTTTGTATTTTTAGTAGAGACAGAGTTTCACCATATTGGCCAGGCTGGTCTTGAACTCCTGACCTCATGATCCACCCGCCTCGGACTCCCAAAGTGCTGGGATGACAGGCGTGAGCCACCGTGCCTGGCCTGTGTTTAGTTTTATTGCATTTTCTGAAAGTTTAGCAGAAAGTTTACCCCTGTATCACTCAGAATGAGACTAAATATTATATAAGAGTTGAATAAGTATTTAATCCATCTTGAATTAATTTTAGTATAAGGTGCAAGGAAGGAATCCAGTTTCAGCTTTCTACATATGGCTAGCCAGTTTTCCCAGCACCACTTATTAAATAGGGAATCTTTTCCCCGTTTCTTTTTTTTGTCAGGTTTTTCAAAGATCAGATGGTTGTAGATGTGTGGTGTTATTTCTGAGGCCTCTGTTCTGTTCCATTGGTCTATAAAACCATAAAAACCCTAGAAGAAAACCTAGGCAATACCATTCAGCACATAGGCATGGACAAGGACTTCATGACTAAAACACCAAAAACAATGGCAACAAAAGCCAAAATAGACAAATGGGATCTAATTAAACTAAAGAGCTTCTGCACAGCAAAAGAAACTACCATCAGAGTGAATAGGCAACCTACAGAATGGGAGGACATTTTTGCAATTTACCCATCTGACAAAGGGCTAATATGCAGAATCTACAAAGAACTTAAACAAATTTAAAAGAAAAAAATCAAACAACTCCATCAAAAAGTGGGCAAAGGATATGAACAGACACTTCTCAAAAGAAGACATTTATGCAGCCAACAGACACATGAAAAAATGCTCATCATCACTGGTCGTCAGAGAAATGCAAATCAAAACCACAATGAGATACCATCTCATACCAGTTAGAATGGCAATCATTAAAAAGTCAGGAAACAACAGGTGCTGGAGAGGATGTGGAGAAATAGGAACACTTTTACACTGTTGGTGGGACTGTAAACTAGTTCAACTATTGTGGAAGACAGTGTGGCAATTCCTCAAGGATCTAGAACTAGAAATACCATTGCCCAGCCATCCCATTACTGGTATATACCCAAAAGATTATAAATCATGCTACTATAAATACACATCCACACGTATGTTAATTGTGGCACTATTCACAATAGCAAAGACTTGGAACCAACCCAAATGTCCATCGATGATAGACTGGATTAAGAAAATGTGGCACATATACACCATGGAATACTATGCATCCACAAAAAAGAATGAGTTCATGTCCTTTGTAGTGACATGGATGAAGCTGGAAACCATCATTCTGAGTAAACTATCACAAGGACAGAAAACCAAACACCACGTGTTCTCACTCACAGGTGGGACTTGAACAAGAGAACACTTGGACACAAGGCGGGAAACATCACACACTGGGACCTGTCTTGGGGAGGGATAGCATTAGGAGAGATACCCAATGTAAATGACAAGCTAATGGGTGCAGCAAACCAACATGGCTCATGTATACATATGTAACAAACCTGCACGTTGTGCACATGTATCCTAGAACTTAAAGTGTAATTAAAAAAAAAAAGAGTTGAATAAGAACAACCCCAATATGACTAAATACAATGATAAATCAGGTAATATTTTGTTGGAGCTTTGGGCAAAGATAAGGATTTTAGGCAGAGTATTGATAAACCAATTCTTAAAAAAGAAACAAAATTCTCTTTAATTTGTAGTACAAATATTCTCACATCATAGACAATTTCAACTGTTGGCACACCAACAGTTTACTAAATGGCTATCAAAATACTGAATATTTAAGAATCATGTCCTACTGAACATGACCTGTCCTCACCCTAAACTCACTAGTTTGTCTTGTAAAAACAGAAAGACATACTCACATACACATACTCACAAACACAGTTTTCAACCTATCATTACTTTGACATCAAATGCATTCAGGGAAATCTAGTAAATAACTGCTTAAAAACCATTTCCACTATAGTCCAACGTACCCAACTCTATTCTAATTCAAGTGGTTTACTGGTACATGTTTAAGAACCAGCTCAGGGAGATAGGTTCCTATTTTGTAGTATATACTCCCACCATTGCTGATTTAAAGCTATCAATATGCTATTAATGAACAGAATTGAAAAGCTACACTCAGTAGCACACCATTAGAGGGCATGTACACTATATGAAGACAATAGATTTAAATAGTCACAAAAGCATAGGCTATAGTAATACATAGTAAAATAATTAGGAAGTGAGGAGTTTGGGATTTACATTACCTTTGCTTTTAATATAATTAATTGTAAATTTATATAATTTAATTTTAATAATGATTGTGTTTAATAACTGGCTTGCAAAACTCCTGAAAATTTAACAATCATTTCTACAAGGCCAGTACAAGTCTGCTCTGCATGCTAGTAACTTCCCCCACAATTTCCCCTACACCACCTGCCAATTATGTGACAGTAATAGAAACACTTGGAATCACACACCAAGCTGAGACCTCTACACAGAGGGACACCGAAGGGTCACTGTATGACTCTGCTAAAACTTGTGCCCAAGGTCACCATCAGGATGTCCCATAATGGTTTTTATCCCTTTCTCTAAACCACAGCAGCAACAAAGTTGTGATCATCTATCATTTTAGGCCCAGAGATGTCATCAAGTTTAAAACCACAAGTAGTGATACTGGATTTAAGAAAAGGGCTGCAAGCCAGGACCAGACACATCCAGATACATTCAGCTTGTTCTTGTTTCTTCATTCCTGAAAATACCTGCTGGCAAAAGCCAGTCCTGTGAGCATAGCCTAGGATTCAGAAAGATAAATGCTCTAATAATTGGCTACAGCTAATTGGAAGCAATTGATATTTCCTCAACTAAGATTTTGCTCTGATCCAAGTACTATGCTAAGCTTGTAAAAATTGCTGTTCTCATTCAGTTTCACTACTTTTTCAAATGTAAGTCTTCATTTTTAATAAGAGAAAACCAAGGTTTAGAGAACTCATATAATATGCCAGGACCCCCAAGGTAATAAATAGCAGAGTGAAATTTGAACTCAGGTCTGTCTAGCTTCAGAAACTATGCTCCTGACAAATGTACTATTCTGCCTAAGGTAATAATGATGATGTTTATGATAATAATGCCTGAGATTACTTGAGTGACTCTTATGTGCTAAGTAGTATTCTAAGGTCTTTACATAGACCAACTTATTTAATCCTTATAACAGCTAGACATTAATTAGCACGTTTCCTCAATTCTAAGATATTCTCCATTGTAGAGACACCCTTGACTTGAGAACAGTATTCAAGGAAAAATATGTACTATGTAAATGTCATATTGATTATATTATGCATCCCAAATTAATAAATATTTAAAAATATAAAGCTTATGTCTCAGGACTAAGAAAACATGGTATATTGATCCTCGTATTAACAAGAAGACCAAAGGAAGAAAATCTGAGCAAGGAAGTACAAGATGTGAAGGAGAATGGGAAACTAAAATTCTAAATTACTGGAAGACCATATAGTTTCTCAAGGTTCCTGAGTTCAGTGGTCTAAGGTTTTGACACTGCCATTATATGAGCTTTATGCATGGTTTGGGTAGAAGAATGCTTTTAGAAAGTAGAGATATAGGGAAACTGAACTGTTTATTATTAGAGGAGAAGGCTAAATTGTAGGTTATTCTTGAGGAACCTTGCCTATACAGATCTGAGAGCCTACAGCCAATCAAAAAATGAGTAGCACTCATTGAGTTACTCCTTCGTTGTGTTGCTTAAATGATGTCTTTCAGATTGAGAGGCAATTTATCTTCTTAAGTAATGTATTCTCTAAATTACCATTTGCTGTGCCTGTTGTACATAAATGGAGGGGGTACTAGAACCATATAAGTGAGGACATTCCCGGAAATCACTGTGGAAGTCATTAGATTGCTTCAGATTCTGCAGGTATATATGCAGGTTTGAGGTTCCTACCCAAGTGGATAATGTAAGCATCGGCCATGTTGCTCTAAAATTAAGAATATGAAACAACTGCTTTAGTATGAAAGAACGGATATTCTCCATTTAATCACTCTCTGTCCTTCTCTGCCTTTGTCTTTGTGTCTCTTAACACACACACACACACACACACACACACAGCTGTGAGTGAAAAGTCAGCCAAAATACAGGAAAAGATATTATAGTAATACCAAGTCCACCCATAAAACAGAAGAGCTCTAATAAATCCTCCTAATTTCTCAAATGTGTAAGGCCCTAGAAGCTGGATGGGTTGAAAGCAACTTTCTCAAGGATCATAATTTGAATACATTTTATGATTGGATTAATTTATCTACAAAAGAAAGTCAGATAATAGCACCATTAGTAGAAGCTTGAAAAGCAAAGAGAGCAGCAGGAAAGTAGTAGTACAAGATCAAATTCATGCCTTTTTAAAAAAATAAGAAATCAACTTACAGAATACTATATATATTTTATTAGATTTCTGCAGACATGTAAAAGTTAAGAGAGTGAATTAATCCATTTGGAAAATGTTTGCAGTTAGATTGGTAGATTAAAACAATTAAAATAGCCTGAATATAGCCAACTTTATAACAGTAGTAGAGACTAGCAGAATAATCATCATTGTTGAATGTTAATTCAGAATTAATAATTTAAAAAACAAACTTAATTGTAAAATTGGATTGTTTTGGAAAGAATAATCAAAGTGACTGTCTTCGGTCCTAAGTAGGAATCTACCACATAAACTTTCTTCTCTCCTCCCTCCCTCTCTTCCTTTCTTCCTCCCTTCTTCCATTCTTCTCTTTCTTCCATTCTTTCTTCCTTCTTCTCTCTCTCCATGCATGCATGTGTGTGTCTGTGTGTGTGTGTGCTTGTGTGTCTTTCTTTTTGATTTAATTAATTTATACTGTGTAATTGTGCACAAGTGTCTGTTAGGCCCTTTGTGTTGGGTCTTAAAGCTGATGCTTCTCTAGAAAAATGGCACAACCTCTAGAGTACAAATAGTAATTTGATAATATGGGAATAAGGTAACACTGTTCTTTTTACTTTCTTTTTCTTCTTTTCTTTTCTTTTTTTTAAATCCAGGATAATCTCCCTGTTTTAAAGTGAGCAGAGTAGCAAACTTAATCACATCTACTACCTTATTTTTCCCTTGCCATGTAACCTAACACATTCACAGACTTCATGGATTAAGATATGGATGTGTTTGTGTTGCAGGGAAGAGGAGACTATTCTATTACAATGACCAAACTGCAGAAAAGGCAAGAGGCTGCCCTTTGTTTCAATTTAAAAACAAAAGTCCTAGTGAAGGATTCCTATTAGCTGATCAAGGGCCACCTGCCCATTCTCATGGTAAGGATGGATGAGATTGACAGTTAGGCAACATATTTGGCAGCCCCAAATAAAACCATGTATTTGGAGTGAAATGGGAAGCAATCCGTTGAAAGAAGAGATGGCTTTTCTCAGAAGGAGGGGAAATGTTAGACACTGTCAATGTTAGACAAGCCAAACAACGGATGTCTCCTGTGCTGCTATTTCACCCTATCTACTTGATACTTCCTTTTAGGTACCCAATGCTTTAGGCAGACCATAATACTAACTGCTTCCTCCAACCCACATTCATTTTTATGTGACCCTTTATGTCTTTTCTCAGACAGTACAGCCTTACTGTCATTCTCTGGCTATAGAAATCCCCATTCTTCTAAGTATACCTCACGTGCTAATTCTTCTAGAAGAGAAGTCAATTTCTGGAACACCCTGGCTCTCCAGTATTCAAACCACGTACTATAATATGAAAGGTTTGTTTGTTTGTTTTTTGTTTGTTTGTTTTGTTTTGTTTTTTGAGACAGAGTCTCACTCTGTTGCCAGGCTGGAGTGCAATGGCATGATCTCCGCTCACCGCAACCTCTGCCTCCAGTGTTCAAGCAATTCTCCTGCCTCAGCCTTCCAAGTAGCTGGGATTACAGGCGTGTGCCACTATGTTCGGCTCATTCTTTGTATTTTTAGTGGAGACGGGGATTCACCGTGTTGGCCAGGCTGGTCTCCAACTTCTGACCTCGTGATCTGCCCGCCTCGGCCTCCCAAAGTGCTGGGATTACAGGTGTGAGCCACTGTGCCCGGCCGAAAAGTTTAACAATAATATAATCATGATTCTGAGAGCAAATATTGTCTTTTCCCATTGCTTGAATATTTCAGAAGCCCTCTTAACTGTTGACTTGGGGAAAATTCATTTGTCCTGTCTGCCCTGATCTTGTATTGTGCTCTGTTTCAAGAATTACTGCAAATGCTTTCCAGAAGTCCAAGATATTTGGTTTTGCTGTAGAGTGATTTATGAATGCCAAGTTTACTTTCCAGTCTAAATTTCTTTTCCTATGGTACTAATAGACAGTAATGACAATGCCACACCTCCAGGCCATTTGACTTGTTTCCACAAAGGAAATTTAATTCTCAAAGAGTATTTTTTTATTGTAAAGTAATTCACTGAGTTGAAAATTGGATTTTAGTAAGCTACTTTCTAAAATACGTAATTAAATTCTGATATAAAAATATTTTTTAAAATTCTGGCCTGTGCTTCGTCACATGTTAATTTTGTATAAAATAAAATTTGCTTTACACATGCTTACCAACATCAGCTCACTCTTCTTTCAGGGAGTTCCAAGACCACACATCACGATGCTCTCAGAAGAAGATTATAGGAGGGCAAATTTAAATGCCAACTCATTTTTAGGTAAATGAGATGATTTTAGATATTTGCTACAACAAAATTAAAGACAATGGAGAGTGTCAAAATGTTGATGTTTCGCATAGATATTTGATTTTTAGCCAAGAGATTTTATCCTGGGGATAAATTGCTTTTTTTATTCCAAGGCTCACTGTCTAACTTTTTAAATTTATCAGATGATCTTAGGCACTTATTTTTACATTACTTTTCCAATAATACAATGTTATTCATATGAACAATTCACTAGGAAAATGTTTTTGCTTCTAGTCAGAAAAAAAAAATCATACAATATCCATCCATATTAGATTTTGTGGCATGTGAACCAATCTCATTTTTACAACTATTAGATATCTACTAATAATTTTTTCTAAACTTTACTTACATTACTTGAATGTGAAAAAATGACTTGGACCTTTGAAAACTTTCATTGCCAAGAAATTATCCAATCCTTTTGCTTGGATAATTTTCTCTTTGCAAAAGTACTTTGTCTTTTAAAATCTCTAGTTTGCTAACTGTTCCAGCTGGCAAATGACTTCACACTCACTTTCAGTCTGACTAGCTGACACTTCTGCTTTATTAAACTTTTAAATGTCGGAATTCCTCAGGGCTGTCTCCTAGGCCTTCTTCCCTTACCACTCCACACATTTTACCTGGGCTTTGTTGTCTTCTCCAATGATTTCATTTACCCTGTATATATAGAAGACTCTAAAATAGAAGCCTCAGTCCTATAACTGTCATCTGAGCTCCATACTGATAACCACCTGCCATTTGACAGCTCTACCCAGACGTCCCATAGCTACATCACATTTAGTGTCTCTAGAACTGAAAGTATGATATTCTCACTGCCCTCTCCTGTGTTCCATTGGCAGAGAGGGGCTTCAACATCTCCCTAGTTCTCATTTAAACTTGATATCCAATCCAGCATCAAGTCCTGTTAATTTTATGCCAATGTATTTCAAATATTTTCACTTCTCACATGCTAACCGGACTCCTCACATCAGCATTATTCATATCCAAGCTATAAATCTGTAGCCAGAAAATCTAATGAATTCAACGTTTTCAAAATTCTTCCTTGAATGTATTCTACACCATGCAACCATGGGGCATTTGCACAGGTTATACCCTAAACCCCGGGAATTCTCTACCACCCCGCTTCACCTTAGTAACACCTTCCATCCTCATATCATACCTTAAATATCAATTCCCCATAGGAATTTGCCTGACCCCAAAGTTTAGATTATATTTCTCCATTCTATGCTTTTTTCACCCCAAGTCTCAGATTATAATTAAATAATCAACCTATTACTTGTAATTTATGTTATTGCATGTTTTTTATTGTTTTTCTTTGTCTTCAGAATGTAAGCTCCATAAGAGATTATATCTATCTGTTGTCACCTCTACCTAGTACAATATTTTACACAGAGAAGGTCATAAATAAACATTTGTTAAATAAATAATAAATAGGCCAGGCGCGGTGGCTCACGCCTGTAATCCCAGCACTTTAGGAGGCCGAAGCGGGCGGATCACGAGGTCAGGAGATCGAGATAATCCTGGCTAACATGGTGAAATCCCGTCTCTACTAAAAATACAAAAAATTAGCCGGGCGCGGTGGCGGGCGCCTGTAGTCCCAGCTGCTCGGGAGGCTGAGGCAGGAGAATGGCATGAACCCGGGAGGCGGAGCTTGCAGTGAGCCAAGATTGCGCTACTGTACTCCAGCCTGGGTGACAGAGCGAGTCTCCATCTCAAAATAAATAAATAAATACGTACATAAATACGTACGTACATACCAACATGCTGCTTAATGTGTTACCCCTTCTAACAGAATTTGCTTTATTAGGAGAATGACTCCAGTGGCTTTGTTTTCTTCTAAAATTATATCCATAATCTACATCCTTTAATCACCTGATGGTTCTGAGTCCTTTTTGAACTCTGCACTAAGTATAATTAATAGCCAGGACATCCCCAGAAGGGTCTGCTACTGTCATCACATCTCAGCAGATTGAAAAAGTGATGCCTATTTGGTAATCTGGGGTAGCAGGACATGTTTCTCTTTAATACTCTAGCCAATACTTAACTAGCAGTTGTAAGGTCCTGTAATGCTCTTTCTTAAGTGTCCATTCTGTTTCCTCCTTGATGCCAATTTGCTTAGGGTCCTCAATGACTTTTGCTTACACTTTACATTCAATGTTAACAAAATAAATAAATTATGATTTTTGTCTTTAAAGAGCTCAGAGTTCAGTGGACTATACAAAACAAGTAAAATAAAAATATCTTCATAGTCCCCATTCAAACAAATCCTGCAACTGAGAAAAAGTGGCAGTGTGTGAGAGAAAGTTATACTAGGTAAAGGGAAGAGCAAATGCAAAGACATAGATGCTTGAGAGGGAGCCACATGTTGAGAACAATGAGCGATTTAGAGCCTACCGAGACTGGATCCCATAATGAGACAGGCGAAGGAAGGGACTGGTTAAGGTCCCATTGGAAAGCCATTTTACCATGGTAAGTTTACCTTTTATCCTCTGTAAAATAGGGAACCGTGCAATATTTAAATAGGGAAGTGGAATACTCAGATTGTTTTTTTTTTTTTGAAAAGAAACATTGTCGGTATTTTGAAGCGTGAACTAAATTAAGGATTAAGGATTAATTAACTTTTCTTGAATCTGCAAGAAAATTTGTCCATTACTGTTCTTTTGTTTTGGTCCAGAAGGGACTATTAATAAAATAGGGACTAAAAGGAGAGTTGCTTCTGCATTCTCTACATTGACTGCCTCTACCATCTCTTTATTATATTAAGTTGTTATTTTTTTAAGATGCCTGTTATTTCAAATTGCCAGCAGCAATTTTCTTTTGGAGGCTATCTTGGGACTAAAAAAGAATATTCGTTGAAAGGATATGATACAGTATTTGTAGAACCTAATTAACACGTTTCATATATGAATCATTATGTTATTTATTACATCAGCAATTGACCACAGTTAGTAGAGCAAATAGATTTTAACTTTTTCACCAATTTTTGCAACCCATGGCCACCTAGATACATGTCTCAAAAGGAAATCTCTGCAGAAAGTGTTTATCCAACAGCAATGTGTGCCATATGTGAAGATAAGATCTGGTCATGAGTCCAGGAGCATCAACCCAGTGGGCAGCAGGTAAAATGTTGGAAGGAAGCAGTTTCTGTAGCATTGGGACATTGACAGTGGGGAGCACATGGAGTGCTTGGATCAAAGAGACATTTTAGAACAGTAGTGTGGCAACTTGATGAAGATAATTAGAAAATAGTGATATGAAGCAGTTTTCTTGAACATGCAAGAAAATTTGTCCATTACTGTTCTTTTGTTTTGGTCCAGAAAGGGCTATTAATAAATAGGGACTAAAAGAAGAGTTGCTTCTGCATTCTCTATGTTTGACTGCCTCTACCATCTGTTTATTACATTTTATTTATTTATTTATTTTTTTGAGACAGAGTCTCGCTCTGGCTAATTTTTTGTATTTTTTTAGTAGAGACGGGGTTTCACCGTGTTAGCCAGGATGGTCTCGATCTCCTGACCTCGTGATCTGCCCGCCTCAGCCTCTCAAAGTGCTGGGATTACAGGCGTGAGCCACCGTGCCCGGTCAACTTGTTACTTTTTTTTAGATGGCTGTCTTTTTAAATTGCCAGCAGCAATTTTCTTTTGGAGGCTATTCTGGGACAAATAGAAAATATTGGTTGAAAGGAAATGATATAGTATATGTAGAACCTAACTAACACATTTCATATATGAATCATTATGTTATTTAATCAGCAAATGTTTGCTCAGTAACTATTTGAATCATTTTGTTTAACTATTAGCATCAGCAAAGATTTGTTCACTGACTCTCTATTACCTAGGATATACCCAGTATTACAAAAGAGAAAAAAGTAGCATAGCCTCTCCTCTTGAAAAATGTATTTTCCATATTTTATTCAAGCAAAATTGACTACTTAGACACTATCCCTTTGAAGTAGCCCTCCCCAAGCTAACCTATGAACCACTATTTGCTCATAGGAAGGAAGTGGTTCTATCTAAGGCTAAGAGCCAAGAATTTTGCATTCCATTCCATTCATTGCTTCTGTTACTGATTTATTAAGTAATATTAAGTAGCAATTCTGCAGACTTTTCTCTTTGTCCTACTGAGCATGGCAATGCACTGGAAATTCCACTAATGTGGGCACAGCTTGGGGCATGACAAAGAAATAGGTGGAGACTAGAAACACATCTCTGGCATGTCTTAGGAATGTCCCTAGGGATATTTCATTACTGAGTAGCTGAGCAGAGACATGACTCAGCCAGAGTTTCTGCAACTGGCTGTCTGGGGCAGCTATGAGAATGCTGGCAGGAGTTGCTGACTAGCCAGTGTTTGGTGAAGATGAAAAACAGCCTTTTAGTTAGAATTGAAACTTCTAAATAGCAATCTGATTGTACAAACTGACTTGAGTTGTTTGTTAGTACTAACATATTAAGAGGGGAATAAATTTGCTATCTGTCTGCAATAACTTTCTCAAATATGTCAATGCATTTGAAGCACCTTGTGAAGAATTATTATTTAATCAGTGGACATTAGAACTCCTATTTTGATGGATTCTTTAGAAAAATACCTTGATTTTTGCAGTTGAAAAGTGAGAAAGGTTCTGTTGACAAACAGAGAAGTAAGAAATATGTAAACTTGTTTCTTAAGAAATAAACACTAAATTGAAGATGGAGAAAAGGGGAAAGAAAAGAGATGGAAGGAAGGTGACCAAGGAATAGAGCAGAAGAATGAAAGAGTGGATGAAAATCTATTGACAAGCAATGCCTAATAAATAGCATTTATATTAGTGGTGCAAATTTTCCCTCCATGTGATAATATATACAGATAGATATATATTTTACATTGGGATTTTGATTATTTAATATTTATTTTTAGATTGTGTTCACTATCTGTGATATAAAGAAATTCAAAAACTTATTTCCTGGTTATGCATCATTGTGTTACTCATTGCCTTTTTTCAAAAATAGAAACTGGACAATTAAGGCCAAGTGCAATCACTCTGTTTAAATTTATTGGGCAATAGTTGCATAATCTTCAGTTGTGGAATTTTTGTGTCAAGACTCATATGACGATTCCTTTATGGCACTGAAGTAAGACTGTACTTGTCTCTGCTTTGTCCTTTCGGCCTGCCCTTGGTGAACTCCTTATTGCAATGAATTCGTATTTCTGAATCTAAAGATGACTAGCTTCTAGCTGCTAAGTTAAATTTAAACCTCTGTGAGGACACCAGCTGTCCCCAAGTGAGATAATTTGCTATTTTCCTCGGGCCAAAAATTCTAGTTTGGGGTAAGACAGGGCCTTGAAATGCACATTCCCTAAGAGGTTCCTTTTGTTCCAGAGATCTCTTAAAGTGTTAATGAATTTCCACACACATGAGCAGCCTCCATTTTTTTCCTTTTGGGATAAAAACTGAAGAGGTCTGTAAGGAGACTGTCTCAGAACTTTGGTTCCCAGAACCATTATTTATATTCAGCTTCAGTGTTCCTAATTTATTAGCTGGGACCTAGCAGAGCGGTTACAGCAACAGAAAACAGCAGATGGCAAATTTCATGGTGGCGATAACACAATACCTGAGAAGTATGTGGTGAACAATATGGGAGCTCTTCCCAAATCCCTTATTATCCTTTTTTGTTATTTCTGTGTGTGGAGGGAGGGACGTTAAATGTTTTTTGTATATTCTCTCTCCTATCCTATAACAATGACGCAAGAGTGTCTGATACTACGAAAACCAGCTCTCTTGCCTCTAATTGGGGCAACTCTAAGGTGTAACACATACTCCAGAGCTCTCTGCAAAATCAGGCTAAAGTTCTCCTCTACAGGATGCATATCTCTGCACCTGCACTATTGCTTGGCTTACTTCCCTTCCTTCTTCTGCTTTCTCCCACTCCCTAACCTGCATGCCCTAGAGGAATTTCCTTAATAAATTGGTTACACATACATCCTTGGCTCAGGGTCAGCTTGTACTAAACCTACGACAAAGGGAGGGGTGAGTAAAAAGGAGGAGACAGGGAAAAGATGAATCTTCAAGAGTGAGATAAAAATAAAAGGTTACTGGAAGGCAGGATGGAGCAAAGAAATCCTTCAAGAAAGGAGGGGAAATAGGGTGAAGGGAGAATCAAGAATTGAGATACTATTGTCTGGCACCATAGTATATGGGAACTTTATTTAGGGGTCCTGAAACATAGTGCTGAAACACAAGGCCCTGACTTCATACTGACTGAGGATAAAATTCCAACTTTTCTACCTCACAAGTGTATAACCTTAGGCAAAGTAATTTACTCTTTAAGCCTCTGATTTTCCATCTATAAAATGAGTCTGAGATTTTAACCCTTAGAAATACGTTTAAATATGGAAAGAACCTTACACCTAAAGGTATTTATTGCAGCATAATTTAGAGATGTGGTCCCCAACTGGGGATGATTTTGTTCCCTAATGGACATTTGGCCATATCTAGAGACATTTTTGTTTTCACAGCTCAGGGATGGGAAGTTACTAGCAGCTAGTGCGTAAAGACTAGAAATGTTGCTATACAACCCACAGTGCACAGAATAGTCTCACAGCCCCCTCCAACAACAAAAAAATTTTGGACCAACATGTCAGTAGTGCACAGTTGAGAAACTTTAATGTAGAGAAACAAAAGTTGAAAGCAAATATTTTAAAAATTTAGAAATAGAGCAAGATTAAATAAATTATAATGCGTCCCCTGAACTAAATAATATGCTATAACTGAAAAAAATATTTTTTAAAAAAGTTGTTGACACCTATGATAAGATGATAACAAACTAGAAAATGCTGGACAGTCTGTAAATTGTGTAAATCAATTAATTAAGTCAAGTCATACTTTTCAAGAGCTAATCCATGCCAGGTATTGGACTAATGGATATTATAGCGTTAAAGGAAACACATTTATGAAATTTGCATTCTAGTAGAGAGAAAGGATAGTAGAAGATAGATAGATAGATAGATAGATAGATAGATAGATAATAGGTAATATAGATAGATGATGAATAAACAAATGAACAAGAAACAACTCTCTGAAGAACTGATATGTCAGCTGCGATCTCAATTTGTAGAAGGTGTGAATCATGGCAGGATGGAAGGGAGAGCATTCCTAGATAGACTCATTAGGTTGAAGACCCTAAAGTGAGAACAATCATGGCAGTTTTGAAGAACAGAAGTATGAAAAGCCAGAGAAAATTATGGTTAACAATACAAGCTATTGTGGAGAAAGACAGACTTGAATTTGAATCCTCGCTCTGTGAGATATGAAGTGAAATGTTCACTCTTTCAGAGATCTTTTCTTAACATTGTTTCACGGTGTATAATTGGGCATAAGAAAACTTCTCATGATTATTGTGAAAAATGAAATTAGGTAATATATGTAAAGTGCCAAGCATCTTTTACATGATACGGACTCTATAGTTTGAATTCAATGAAAAAGTCAAGATTTAAAAATATATATGGTATACAAACAGGATGTAGAATTCATACAGAGATATATGTGTGTGTCTACATTAAGCCTATGTAATATACATAACATACACAGTATTAGGGTACAGATGGATTAGATTAGCTAGCCTCCTAGATGCTTCTCTTTCTATAATGCCAGGACATCACAAATTCCTGTACAAGGATAAATGACAATAGCTTTTCCTACATCTACTCATTCATATCAGTTCTCTGAACCAATGAAGAATGGCAATCTGATTCTCTAAGGTATAGAAGTGTGGTGGACATAAAGTAACAACTGAAAGAGCCCTGGTTTGGTGACCAACAGGTATTGGTTTTCTGTGAGATTCTGCTGCCTATTAATTTTGATACCCTAACAATCACCAACTATTCTGAGCCTCAGTTTCTATAGGTATAATGAATAAATTAGACAAAATCGTCTTAAAGATCCTTTCTTTTTTCTTTTCTTTTCTTTTCTTTTTTTTTTTTTGAGACGGAGTTTCGCTCTTGTTGCCCAGGCTGGAGTGCAATGGTGCGATCTCGGCTTACTGCAACCTCCGCCTCCCAGGTTAAGGCAATTCTCCTGCCTCAGCCTTTAGAGATCCTTTCTAATTCTAGAATTCTAAACATTGCAGATTATTTAGAGATAAAAGGTGGTTTGACAAGATTTTAGTTTAATCAAGTAGGAAACTGTTTTTTAGAAGATAATACTGGTTTCTCTCAGAAGAAAAACTAAAGAAATCTTTTGGTTTAAATAAAGTATTTATAATTTGTATAAAATTACATTAATTATAACCAAAATACAATGGTTATAAATTATCTTCTTTAATGTATTTGCTTTTAATTTTTTATGTTACATGCAGAAATAAAGATGGCTAGGTTTTTACAATAAGTAGTTCCAACAGACCAGTTAGTCATATAAGGAAATTCTATAAATACCTCCAATGGGGAAAGACAAGGTGTCCTAGACATCACTGAAATGACCATACATTAGAGAAAGGCCATTCCTGACATCGGAAATGGCATCATTTTGAGTGTTAAACTCAAAAGCACTGATCCAAAATTGGCTTACCCAATTTTTTAGTCTAAAATTAAAAATAACTATGTAATCATGTTATTAATACATGAGTTAGAGCGATTTACAAATATTGTTTTATCACATAACAAAAGGAATAAAAGGCAAGTGAGTAATGTACCAGGTTTGTTTCACACAACTTAAGTGAATAAAGAAGATATGCCTAATGGTTTATGGAAAGTCACATACAAATAAGATAAGGTCAGGTTCAGGATCCACTTAAGATCCATTAAAATGTCACTGAAGTCAACGATCCACTCCACATGAAAAGGTAATTATACTGTCTGTTGATAAAAAAAATCCTTACAAGATGTAGTGACTTACAAGAAGATGAAGACTCATAGTATTCAAGACTCCTGAATGCATAAAAAATTTATATGAAAATGTTTAATATGTATATTTATTATATATTATTAAGTAAAAAGATATAATATATAATAAAGCCCATAAGTGGCATTAAATGGGAAAAATTATGGGGGCAAATTCCGAAATATTCTTTTCATCCTTAGACAAAAACCATTTCTGCAAATATTTTATAGAATGCCTTGAAAATGCCCTCTATAAAATATCTAAAAATATAAAATATGTAATATTGTTATCTGATTATACTACTGAGAGGTTATTTAAAATTTTGAAAGACAATGGCTGGATGCGGTGGCTCACGCCTGTAATCCCAGCACATTGGGAAGCCGAGGCAGGCAGACCACGAGGTCAGGAGTTCGAGACCAGCCTGATTAGCATGGTGAAACCCCGTCTGTACTAAAAATACAAAAAATTAGCCAGGCACGGTGGCGCATGCCTGTGGTCCCAGCTGCTCGAGAGGCTGCGGCAGGAGAATTGCTTGAACCTGGCAGGCAGAGGTTGCAGTGAGCCAAGATCGCGCCACTGCACTCCAGCCTGGGCGACAGAGTGAGACTCTATCTCAAAAAAAAAAAAGAAAAAAAAATTGAAAGACAAACTTTAACACATGGTTTATGTATGATTTTTTTTTTTAATTCTACAGATGAGAAATTAAGGCCAGAAGTTAAATGAGGGAAGGTAGCCAGTCTTTTCCATATCACACATAATTTATTTCATTTTTAGAATTGTCTAGTTTCTCACATGTAGTGAACTCTTAGCCCAGCCAGAGTCTAATAAGCGTGGTCTTTGGGGAGCAATTATATGAGCATTATGTTTTTCCTGGTGAGCAAATCTTCCCAATGCAAAACAAAATGTTTACCAATGTTGAGGTGGGATGGAGCAACAGTAATTTCAAACAAAATACAGTAGTGAGGAGGGCAGTGGGAATCAAGTGCTAATTGAAGAGGAGAAGGGAAGGCTTTGTTCAAAATAGTAGATGGAACATTTGAATTTATATCTTTATCTATTTAACTGTATATTAAAGCAATATTAAAGAGTTTTGTAAAGAGTATGAATTTGCAACAATGAAGTGAGTAGAATGGGGCTATTCCCAAGCTTTTAACATGTTTCTAGAAGGCAGAAAGCAGATGGTAAAGTGGTACTGTTGCAACAGGATAGGAAAACCTGTGGCCTAGAGGACATGAAGAGAAGGCAGCAGCTGGTGAGAAGAGAGTCAATATGTGCTGCAAAACCACAGCAAGGTCCAGGCCTGGAAGCACCAGCCACTATAAAAGGTGGGAAATGCATTTAAAGCAGGTAGAGGGAAGAAGTGGCCTACTCCGTTTCTCAGGACTGAATACAGAACACTCGGAAGACAGCCTTTTTACTTGATAGTCAAAAATTAATCTTTATTATTTTTTTTTTTTTGAGACAGAGTCTGGCTCTGTTGCCCAGGCTGGTGTGCAGTGGCGCAATCTCGGCTCCCTGCAAGCTCTGCCTTCCGGGTTCATGCCATTCTCCTGCCTCAGCCTCCAAGTAGCTGGGATTACAGGCGCCCGCCACCATGCCTGGCTAATTTTTTGTATTTTCAGTAGAGACGGGGGTTTGACTGTGTTAGCCAGGATGGACTTGATCTGCTGACCTTGTGATCTGGGTCATAGTGCTGGGATACAGGTGTGAGCCACCTGTATCCTGGATTACAGGTGCGAGCCACTGCGCCTGGCCAAAAATTAATCTTTCAAGGGTAGTTGAGTGTGTAGAAATAGCCACCCCCAAATAAGACCATCAATATACTGATATTTAGGGAGCCAATTGTTTAGCAATCTGGCCCTCTGACCGAATCCTAGGTCTGACAATCCCGTGCCTCACACTGAAGAAACCTCAAGTCATGAACCCACATAAATGCATAAACGAAGTTCACAGGACAGTTGAGAGAAGTCTGAAACATGAAAAAGTCAGATGAAACAAATAAATGACCCCCCGGGAAACATTCACAAATATAGCAGGGGTCATTAGAGTTTTTAAGAATACAAATTATACATAAGAATATGATTCTATGACAAATAAATCATTAGAGAACAAAAAGTATCCTTAAAAATTAATAATTAATTGTTCCTCAAATAATTCATTAAGAAATTTAGAAGATAAAAATAAAAGAATTTTTTTTTTTTTTTTTTTTTTTTTTTTAACAAAGTCTCGCTCTTGTCCCCAAGGCTGGAGTGCAATGGCACGATCTCGGCTCACTGCAACCTCCACCTCCTGGGTTCAAGCAATTCTCCTGCCTCAACCTCCCCAGTTGCTGGGATTACAGGCGCCTGCCACCATGCCTGGCTAATTTTTGTATTTTTAGTACAGACAGGGTTTCACCATGTTGGCCAGACTGGTCTCGAACTCCTGACCTCAGGTGATCCGCCTGCCTCGGCCTCCCAAAGTGCTGGGATTACAGGTGTAAGCCACCGTGCTCGGCCGATAATTTTTTAAAAAATAAATAAAATACATAGAAGATCAATTCTGGGGACTTAACATTAAATGAATTAAAAAGTTCTGGAAAATTGGAAGAGAGAAAATAAAAGGAAAATAATTCAAAAGGAATTAATAGAGAATCACTTCTGAGAGATACAGGCACAAGCTTACAGATAAAAAAGTCTAATTCAGTTCTCAACACAGTATTTGCAGAGACACACATTTACTATTCCTCTTCTCCTCCTCCCATAACCTTTTTCGCCACCATAACCTGTTTTGCATGCTCTCAGCTCCTATTCTTACTGTAACCTCAATAGGGTATAAAAGCATCAACCGTCTGGCCATTTCTTTGAGTTTTTATATTTTGTATTACTCCTGTACACATGTGAGCTCATAATAAAATTTGCTTTCCTTCCTGTTTTTTTTTAAGATAATGCATTTAGCAAAGTATTATGAAACTTCAATACCACAATGACAAAGAGGAATTCCTAAAGGAGAGGGTGAACGGGTCAACTAGAAAGGAATAGCAATCAAATTGGAATCAGACTACTTAACAACAAAATCGGATCCTAGAATAAAATGCTACAATGTCTTCAAAGTTAACCAATCTTCATCTTGTACTGTGTAGAGAGAATGGTGGACTAAGTAGTCACTGGCACAAAATTAGGATATTTTAGTATTACTTTCTACAAAGCCTTTCTTAGGAAGCTCTTGAAATATGCATTCCAGAAGAAAACAGGGAGGATACAAATACATGAAAAGAGGAAGACAGACATATTGAATACGGAAAATGGAGAATCTAACCCTCAT
The DNA here is from genome assembly GCF_028885655.2 of Pongo abelii. NCBI lineage: Eukaryota > Metazoa > Chordata > Mammalia > Primates > Hominidae > Pongo > Pongo abelii. Next base: position 95,602,980 of record NC_071991.2, read on the forward strand.
TAGTCATGTAGAATTGTACCACATGGTTTATAGAATAATCAGCCCAGATCAAAGCAGAAGAATAAATGTTAGAGAAAATAATCATTTCAGGAGGGAAAAAAAAGAGGGATATCACAGGTTTGTTATTTTTGAGAATTCTGAAAAACATGAAACATGATATCAGCTACAAGGAAAAAAAAAGAAAATAACCTTCATATTGCAAAAAGAAAAGGAAAAAAGTGAATTGATGAAATGAATAGCACTAGATAGGAAAGAAAATGTTATCACAGCACACCCCTTGGTTCCACATAGACATTATTTAGATGGACATAAGAATACTTCTTATTGCTTTTCAATTTTATAAACTAAGCTATAGAAAACAACTGAAGGGTTAATTTTGGCTACAAAATGAAATAAAATGTAACTAATTTTGACAACACATGATAAAATGTTCTAGCTACTAATGAGAGGAAGTTTGAGAAGAGCTGAAGAAGTTGTGGGTAGTAATAATATACACATCCTATAAAATGTGTATTCAAGAAATTTTGTTTATTGTTGATGAAATAAAAGTGTAAGATATTATTTATAACATAAAAAACTAAACAAATAAATAATAATCTCTCACTGGAGAGACGATCAACAGCAAATGTTATATGAGGTCTCTACTTCCACCTATAATTCCATGAACATCAAAGATAATCTCTAAAATTAAGAAATGTTAATATAGACCATTATAACTGTTTAAAAGTGGAGAACAGGACTAGAGGAAAAGATCCAATGGCCAGAAAATATTATTTTTCATTGTAAGCCCATCTCTACTATTTACATTTTTTAGATTGATGCTACCTTCCAAAACAACCCTAATTTGTAATTATTTTAGATTTATAGAAAAGTGACATATTACAGTTCTTAAAACCTTCATGCAATTACCCTCATTGTTAACATCTGACATGGCCATGATAAATTTATCAGAACTAAGGAACTGACACTGTACATTACAATTAATTGAACTCCAGGCTTTATGGCTTTCACCAGGTGTTTTATTAATGTTCTCTTTATGTGCCAGATCAAACCCAGGGTACCACACTGCATTTAGTCTTCATGTCTTCCCCGTCTCTTCCAGTCTGTAGGAGTTTCTCTTTCTTTTCTTTCTTTGCATGACCTTGATAATCCTGAGGAGTGCTGGCCAGGTATTCTGCACAATGTCTTCTTATCTGGGTTTGTCTGTATTTTTCATGAATAGACTGTGGTTATAGGTTTTGGAAAGATTACAACAGAATTGAAGTCCCCTTTTCTTCATATCACAATGGAAGTACATGGTATCCAGATGATACCACTCATGAGGTTATCCTTGATTATTAGGTTAAAGTAGTGTTTTCCAGGTTTCTCCATTGTGCAGTTACTGTTATTCTTTCTCCTGCTCTGTTCTTTGGAAGTGAGTCATTGGAGTTAGGGATAGGAATTAAGCTCCACCTCCTATACTGGGGATTATCTACACATATTATTTGGAATTCTTCTGAAAGAAACATTCAGTCATTTGTTTTATATCAGCATGTATTCATGTATACTTACTTTATACTTTAGGTTATAAGCCAGTACTATATTATATCACGTATTTGTGCCTCAAATTGTTGTAGCTTTGGCCATTGAGAGCCCTTTCAGGTTATTTATGTCCTTTTTTTTTTTTTTCTATTGAGACGGAGTCTCGGTCTGTTGCCCAGGCTAGAGTGCAGTGGGGTGATCTTGGCTCACTGCAAGCTCTGCCTCCTGCGCTCACGCCATTCTCTTGCTTCAGCCTCTGGAGTAGCTGGGACTACAGGCGCCCATCACCACACCCGGCTAATTTTTTGTATTTTCTGTAGAGACGGGGTTTCACCATGTTAGCTAGGATGGTCTCTATCTCCTGACCTCGTGATCCACCCACCTCGGCCTCCCAAAGTGCTGGGATTACAGGTGTGAGCCATTGCGCCTGGCCTATTCATGTCCTTTTTAAGTGGTCACATTCTTTTGTTTTTGACTACTTTATTTTTTGAAACTACAAGATGCTCTAGACCCATCTTTTATTTTTCTGCTCATGATACTAAAGTTAGCCATTTTCTCAATGAACCCTCATTAGTTTTTACTGGAGAACAGTATTTAGACACCAGGGTCTAGGTGTTGAGTGTGCTTGTTACTACTGTGGTATCATTGCTTCTAGGGATTCTCAACGGAGCTAGGAGATATATATATATATATACACACACACATATATATACATGCATACTAAGCCACGTACACATACTGTGTAAAGGTTTGTCAAAAGTGTATGTGTGTGTGGTTGTGTAAAGAGGTTTTTTGGGTTTTTTTGTTTGTTTTTGATGGAGTCTTGCTCTGTTGCCAGGCTGGAGTGCAGTGGCATGATCTCGGCTCACAGCAACCTCCGCCTCCCGGGTTCAAGCAATTCTCCTGCCTCAGCCTCCCGATTAGCTGGGACTACAGGCACCTGCCACCACGCCCAGCTAATTTTATGTATTTTTAGTAGAGACGGGGTTTCACTATGTTGGCCAGGATGGTCTTGATCTCTTGACCTTGTGATCTGCCAGCCTCGGCCTCCCAAAGTGCTGGGATTACAGGCGTGAGCCATCATGCCTGGCCGTGTAAAGAGATTTATTTTAAGGAATTGGCTCAGGCAGTTATGGAGGCTTGACAAATCCAAAATCTTCAGGATGGGCTGGCAGGCTGGAAACCCAGAGAGGATCACACATTACATTTCAGTCTGCTGCGGAATTCCTTCTTGTTCAGAACAGGTCAGTCTTTTTGTTCTATACTGGCCTTCAAAGGATCGACTCACACCTAAACCACATTATAGTGGAAAATCTGCTTTACTCAAAAGCCACCAACTTAAATCTACTGATTTTGATCTCATGCAAAAACCCTCACAGAAACACCTAGAATAATGTTTATTCAAACTGTTGGGACATGGGGCCCAGCCAAGTTGAGATATAAAATTAATCATCACATATATATATGTAACTATATCTAAATGTATTTACATAACCATATATATTTATGTGTTAAGATAAGCATAAGTTCATACTGACGTCTAATAGATATGTGTAAGTCTTCAGTTTTAAATAAAATATTTGAAGACAGTACATATCTTGAAGGAATTTTACTAATAAATATGAAATTGAGAAATTTAAGGTGATATTTAATCAGAAAATGTTGTTAAAAATTATTGAAGTAGGGAGTTAAAGAATCATTGACTCCTATTATATGTCAGATATTTCATGTTTCTTATTTGGCTTAAGCTACACAATTATGAAAGGAAAACATTATTGATAGCATTTGACAAGTCAGGAGTCTGAAGCTCAGAAGAGAGAGAATTTTTCCACTCTGTGAGAACAGTGTTAATTTATAGTAAGTATTATGATCGAGGGGAAAGATGATATTATAATACGGGGGCAGGCAGAAAATGAACATTTATTCAATTTTTAGGGCTATCCTAACAAAGTACCATAATCTGAGTGACTTTAAACAACAGAAATGCATTCTCTCAAAGATCTGAGGTTAGAGGTCTCAAAACAAGACGTTAGTAGGGCCATGCCCCCTGCAAACCCTCTAGAGCAGTGATCCCCAATCTTTTTGGCACCAGGGATGGTTTCGAGGACAACAATTTTTCCATGAAAGGAGGGCAGAGGGGAGGGTGGTGGGGGATGGTTTCGAGATGAAACTGTTCTACCTCAGATCATCAGGCATTGGTTAGATTCTCATAAGGAGAGCACAACCTAGATCCCTCGCAAGCTCAGTTGACACTATGGTTCCCACTCCTATGAAAATCTAATGCTGCCCCGATCTGAGAGGAGGCAAGCTCAGGCGGTTGAGCGTGGGACTTCAATCGGTCTGCAGTCAAGGGGCTGGGGACCCCTGCTCTGGAGGAAGATCCTTTGTTGTCTCTCTGAGTTTCTGGTAACCACAGGTGTTCCTTGGTTTATGGCAGCGTCAATCCGATCTCTGTGTCTGTCTTCACATTGCCTTCTTCTCTTAAAAGTACCAGTCATATTGGTTTAACAACCAACCTAATGACCCCATTTTAAATGGATTACATCTGCAAAGACCCTATTTCCAAATAAGGTCACATTCATAGGTACAAGGGGGTTAGGACTTCAACATATCTTTTGGGGGGACACAACTTATCCTATAATCTCTCCTAAGTGACGCTGACATCATTCAGAGCCACTGAAACTATTGTTGAGACATGGCCATGGCCTGCCTGGAGGGAGAACATCCCAGAGGATGTGGCAGAGCTAGATGACGACGACCTGTGACTAATTCCCCAAGCCAGATTCCTTACATGTAACTGTGTGAAAGGAGTCAAGTGGGGTGGAGATGGTTAGTACAGCTTTCTGTCTTCCCTATGTTTCATTCAGATGTGTTTCCTTAGTGTGATAGTTAAAACTGAGTGTCAACTTAATTGGATTGAAGGATGCAAAGTATTGATCCTGGGTGTGTCTGTGAGGGTGTTGTCAAAGGAGATTAATATTTGAGTCAGTGGGCTGGGAAAGCAGACCCACCCTTAATCTGGGTGGGCACATCTAATCAGCTGCCAGCACAGCTAGAATATAAGCAGGCTGAAAAATGTGAAAAGAGACTGGCCTAGCCTCCCAGCCTACATCTTTCTCCCTTGCTGGATGCTTCCTGCCCTTGAACATCAGACTCCAAGTTCTTCAGTTTTGGAACTCAGAATGGCTCTCCTTGCTCCATGGCCTGCAGATGAACTATTGTGAGACCTTATGATTGTGTGAGTTAATACTTAATAAACTCCCCTATATATATATATATATATATATATATATGTGTGTGTATATATACCTTTATATATATGTGTATATATATACCTTTATATATGCATATATGTGTATATATACCTTTATATACGCATATATGTATATATATACCTTTATATATGTGTATATATGTATATATACCTTTATATATAAATATATTCCCTTTATATATATCCCCTATATATATATATCCCTTTTATATATATCTCCTTTATATATATATATCCCTTTTATATATACCCCCTTTGTATATATATACACTTTGTATATGTATTTTTATCATTTTTATGTATATATACAATTATTTTAAAATGAAACTGAGTAGTGAAGAAATTTCTTTTGAAGTTGAAATATGGGGGAAATGTTAAACTTTAAAAGAAGAAGACATTTGTTTTGTCCATCAAAATATACAGCAATCTTAGAAGATTTAAAAAAATGCAATATTCAAATCTTCAAATTGTTAACCAGGGCAGTATTTAGCCAGTAATTGTTTAAAGTGTTGCCAAATGCTACTTTCTTCATTAAAAAAAATGAATTTGTGGATACTCATAGTATTTTGGTTTTATCAAATAACTATCCACAATTTAAAAAAAAGACTGACAAGGAAGGAATTGCTAAAAGAATAAAAACAACAGATGGCTATGGGATTAAAGAGCCTTACATGAAATTGGGAGACTAAAAGAGTTAAATATATATATTTTTTATAAATGTGTCATATGCCTAAACCACCTATAACCGGGTGTATGTGTGAGAGTGTGTGTGTGTGTGTATACACACATCATATAATGATAAACTACATAAAGTATATAAAGTATCATTATATGATGAGGTATATAAAGTATCCTTTAACATTATATGATAAATGTACTTAAGTATCATATGATAAAGTCTGTAAAGCATTCTTCAACATTACATGATAAATGTACTTATTTAATGTAATGTACTTATTTCATGTAATGTTAAAGGATACTTTATAGACTTTATCATATAATGATAAAGTACTTAAGTATATTTATCATATAATGTTAAAGGACATAAATCCTATGGAGAGGCAATATATTGTGACCAAAGAGCTTATGCATATTTAAGAGACAAATTAAATGGAAGTCAAATAATGAAATATTTCTCAATAAAATATTGAAGAAAGTCTGTTGTACTTTGCAGAGCTTTCCAATGTGATCCATAATACACAGAGAGACAGATGACAACATCAATGAATGGCTACACAAATTACACAAATCTGATGTATACTGTCAAAATCAAGGTCATGACTTCAGTGTGCCTATGTTGTAATACGACTGCAATTTATTTTAATGTTTTTAAGTAAACTTTATAGTATCAGAGTAAGAATCTTTTTAAAAAAAAATTAAGAAGACACTTCTTCAAAAATAGTGGTGTGTATATGGGCATGTGAGAGGCGGGATTTAAAAAGCCAGGAAGAGTAACAGCTCATTTTGAAAGGGGAAGTTCTCTAAATAAAATATTATCTTTGTAGTAACCATAAAGAAGATTTTCCTGGAGTTATAGGTACGCATTTATACTTTCTAACGGACCAGTGATAAAAATAGCCAACAATAGTACTCAACTCGACCCTATGGTGACAGTGCAATACCTCCCAACAAGGTTTACTTTTGCAGAACTTATATTTTCTATGGTCACACTTCTTTTTTCCTAGTTGATATGTGTTATCTGTAAATAAATATGTACAATATACCATATATTCTTAAACCAATATGCTAATAATTATAAACATGTTAAATTGGTCTATTCATCATATCATTTTAAAACTGATTAACTGGTATTACTTCTTTAGTTCTCTTCTTATTTAAACCATGGACATTTTCTGAAACTCTAGATATAATTTTTAAAATTTGAGTGTATTAGGAGAAGTTGCTCATTAAAGGAATCTTTCAGATGAAGAATCCTTTTGTAAAGCAAGTTTTAAAAGTCATGGTGAGAGGTGAAGCTGGCTGGGCTTCTGGGTCGGGTGGAGACTTGGAGAACTTTTCTTTCTAGCTAAAGGATTGTAAATGCACCAATCAGCGCTCTGTGTCTAGCTAAAGGCTGGTAAATGCCCCAATCAGCACTCTGTGTCTAGCTAAAGATTTGTAAACGCACCAATCAGCATTCTGTAAAAATGCACCAATCTGTGCTCTGTGTCTAGCTAAAGGTTTGTAAACTCACCAATCAGTGCTCTGTAAAAACGGACCAATCAGTGCTCTGTAAAATGGACCAATCAGCAGGACGTGGGTAGGGCCAAATAAGGGAATAAAAGCAGGTCACCCAAGCCAGCAGCAGCAAGCGGCTTGGGTCCCTTTCCACGCTGTGGAAGTGTTGTTCTTTGTTCTTTCGCTTCGCAATAAATCTTGCTGCTGCTCACTCTTTGGGTCTACAGTACCTTCATGAGCTGTGAAGACCTTCACTCACTGTGAAGATCTGCAGCTTCACTCCTGAAGTCAGTGAGACCACGAACCTACGAGAAGGAACAAATAACTCTGGATGCACCACCTTTAAGAGCTGTAACACTCACTGCGAAAGTCTGTGGCTTTGCTCCTAAAGTCAGCAAGACCACAAACCCACCAGAAGGAAGAAACTCTGGACACATCTGAACATCTGAAGGAACAAACTCTGGACACACCATCTTTAAGAACTGTAACACTGCGAGGGTCCGCGGCTTCATTCTTGAAGTCAGTGAGACCAAGAACCTACCAGAAGGAACCAATTCTGGACACAATGTTATTATAAATGCATTAGGTAACTCCAGATTCTTATATATGGATTATTTTAAATGATATCTACCTTAAAAATAAAGAAAAAACTTGAGATGGAAACTTACAGAATAGATGAAAATATAAAAATACAATTAGTAATTTAGGTTTTAAAGAATTATGTTTTTGTTGCCTTAAAGTGAGACTGTAGTAGAAGAAATCCACAATGAAACATGAGAAAAAATAAATTTATATTGAACTTATGTACTAGAAAACTTTTTTCCTTCCTATGCCAGGAATTGCTACTAGTTTCTTTGTAATCATATTTTCTTTTTATTTTTACTGTGATATGATTTTGAGGGAATCTTATTCTAATCTGTTAACAGAAAATTAAAAACATAATTTCTGAATCTTAATTTTTAAAACTTAAAAGAGAATTTAAGGCTGGGCACGGTGGCTGCTGCCTGTAATCTCAGAACTTTGGAAGGCATAGGCAAGAGGATCGCTTGAGCCCAGCAGGAGTTGGACACCAGCCTGAGCAACATGAGGAGACACTGTCTCACAAAAAATAGCCAGGCATGGTGGTTCATGCCTATCCTCCTAGCTACTCAGGAGGCTAAGGTGGGAGAATTGCTTGAGCCCTGGAGGTTGAGGCTGCACTTAAGTTAGCTATGATCACACTAGTATCCTCCAGCCTAGGCAAGACCCTGTCTCAAAAAAAAAAAAAAATAGAATTAATCCAAACCACCTGTTCCTGTAGCAGCTGATTATCAAGAATCAAACCAGTTCAAATGTTCCCAAAGTTTTTACAGACTCAAAATAAAATTTAAATATGGTCTAAAGGGGATAATACAAACATAATTACCTTTGGATTAAAATTATGAACCTTGGAAAGTGATTACTTAAGAATCCTATAAGAAATCACATGTGTTGAAATACTACATTCTCAGTGACAATAAGATATTTGGGACTTCAAGGTCCTCAAATCATCATTAAAAGAAAAGATCAGTTTAATTAATTGATCAACCATTTATTCAGCTGTCACCATGTGCCAAGACTTGGCTTTAGCTGGCTACAATGTCTAAGATTCCTATGTCCTACTCTGGAGCTGTTGGGAGTCAATGGAGAAACTTTTCACATAATTGTAACATGAAATGATATAGCCGAAAAACTTAAGAGAATACAAAAGTGAGAAAGGTGTTCACACACATTGTAGTATTTCACTAACACATTATAGTTTTTAACCAATAAACCTAAAGATAGTTGCTTTAATTCTCATTTTACAAATAACACTAGAAGTGGAAATCAAACAATACTCAACATATATAGTTAGTAAGTTAGGAATTGTTGATTTACATGTAAATTTATTTGACATCAAAATTGATATAGTTACAACTCTATATATGACATCTAGGACTTGATTAATTTTGCTTAGGATTAAAGAAAAGGATTACACTATAGAGAGGATGTATTAAAGATAGAGGAGCATTTGCAAAGCCACGGAAGTGTGAGGAGGAATAGTGTAGTCAAACAATGGTCAGGTAGGACATCAGATACACACAGAATTTAAGGTGCCAGGGGAAGGAATGAGCGAGAAGGGGTGAAGAATTAACCTTGACCCAAGCAGTGGAAAGAGACTGTATGAGCCATGGAAATAAGCTGCAACTTTATCCTTCAGTACATGAACAAAAGACTTCAGTAACCCTGGTGACAATTTGCAAACAGGTAACCTGCAACTTTTAATTTTAAAATTACACTTGATATTGATGAACTTCCTGTTACTTAGGCTTGAATCCACTGTGCAAATTTGTTTCTGGGTTTTCATTTACTGTATTTACATGAATAACAAACTAGATACTTAAAGAGAATAGATTTAATTTATATAACTATAAATGTACTTGGATGGGTAATAAAATAATTTGTATGATTTTCTGTTTTATAATGTGTAATCATTTATGTGGTCAATTTGCTGTTGATTCCCTCTTTGCTTCTACCCATATTCCTTGAACCCCTTCTCCATTTATCTGCCAAAGCTGTTCATTAATCATCTTGGTTCTTGGTATTCTAAAGGATACTAAGGAGAATTAGACACTGTTTCTGCTCTCGAGCTGTCTATAATTTGAGTGAAGATACAATGTCTGTATTTATCATTCAAATCTGAAATGTAATGTGATAAACATCCAACTAAAACAGAAAACCTTCTTCAGGACCTAAAGAGCCTAGGAGGAAAGTAAAAGTCTCCACTCCCATTTCTTATTTACCGAGCTTTTTATTAGATGTGTTTGCCAAGAGGTGGTAGAAAGCAGGAAACACACGGACCGTGGGACAGGCAGACCTGAATTTATTGCCTAGGGACCAAAGCAGGCGAAAGCACCTCAAATTTCTTACTGGCTTTCTTGTTTGCATGATGGAGGTACTTATATCTTATTTTTTAGGGCTGCTAGGGAGATTGAAAGAAATACACTTCCTCAAATGTCTATTAAATAATGCATGCCCTTTAAATCATGTTGCTCCTTCTAGTACACCTCTGGTCTAAAGTTCAATGAGTCCATTGCAGTGAACAAAATTGATCAAGGAAAAATATTTAATTGAAATATATTCCAAGAGCTTTATATCTTAAATTATGTCATATTTGTTGAATAATGAAAATTGTATATCCTTCTTTAAAGTTATTAAATGCCACAAATGATGAGAACACATGGACACATAGAGGGGAACAACAGACACCGGGGCCTATCAGAGAGTGGAGGATGTGGAGAGGGAGAGGATCAAGAAAAACAACTAATGGATACTAAGCTTAATACTTGGGTGATGAAATAACCTGTACAACAAACACCCCAACATTAATTTACCTGTATAACAAACCTGCACATGTACCCCTGAACTTAAAAGTGAAAAAAATTTCAAAGCCTCATGACTAAAAATAAATCAAATAAACTGAATAAGTGGTTGATTCTTTGCAAATTTCCTACACAGTCCCCTCTACCTCCTGGAAATCACTGTTAGAGAAGACAGCAGGATTTCTCATGTGACTTTCATTATGAGAATGCATCTGCTAGGATGTGAAAGTTCTTTGCACAATTTAATACTCCACTTTCTAGTCAACCATTTAAAGTCCAAGAAGAGGCTAACAATAGTAAAATCTGAAGATTACATGGAAAGGCCCTTGCCCATTTCGAAGGGCTGTATGTAGATGGGAGTCAATTAGCCGTAACTAACAGTCCTGCATTCATTGCTCCAGCTGGTTATTATTTTTGAGCCTCATTACATGCATCTGACAATCAGAGGCACTTACGCAGGCCTCTCATGGCTCTCCTGTGAGAACAGATAGGGGAAGTGGTTTTGGTCTTCCAGGTGTAGAGCCAGAGAGCTTGAGATCCAATATGATTCATAAAAGCTGTTGGCTTTTCTCAAGACGTGACTGTGGATGTGTGTGCATATACTCAACTAGCAAACAGTATTTATTAAGTAACTGTGGGATTCTCTGCAACCACAGTTGTATATAATCGCAAATACATATACTCTGTCCTCACTGAGGCTTCACATTGAATATTCAAAGAAGGACAAAACAAATAGAAAGTTTACATTTTGTCCTTGTGATGAAAATGTGAATGATCATAATAACTCTATTACAAGCTTTGTCATGCACACATGACATTTTTGTACTAAAGAAGTAAATTCACTAAGGGATTCTTACTACTGAAATTCTTTACTATTCTACTTTTACATGAGATATTGTAATATATAAACATTAGAGGCAATATGCTTTTATTTTGGTTGAGTTGCGAAATATCGCGCTTAACATATTTGATGTTTAAAGGTGTTTAAAGAAATATTGAGGACTTAAACTTTGAACTTTGTAATAGCTTATATACTCAGCTCGTTTAAAATTATAAATGTAAAACAGAGTGAACCGTGAAACCTTTCTAGCCAATTTTCCTCTCCAGTGCAAACCACTGTTGCCAATTTATTTTGTTTAATGTCAAGAACCCTACAATTTGAGAAGCATAGAGTAGTACATATCAACAGAGAAAAAACAGCAATATAGATCAGCAATACATTAAGAATGAAAATAGAGATACACTCATCTTATTGAAAAATTAGAAATGATTTGATAGAGGAAATATTAAAGCCTATTTGCTGTGCAGGTAGCAGTTTCACACACAGATTTCTAGACCAGACCTGTTTGACCGGCTTGGTCTCAGAGCTGCTAATGTAACCCAAGGAGACATAAGGCTGATGTAAATAAAGTAAGTAACCATTGGAAGTTCAGACTTTCCAAAGATACAGTTCAGGACACTTAAAAGGATGGCATATGAAAGTTGAGTGAAGGAGAAAGAGAGGGAAGTAGAAAAGAGGAGAAAAATGTTAAGCAAAAAAGGTAAGAGGAAGCTATTGAAACTTATTGAAAAACATGAGACATTAAGCCAATCATGCTTGAGTTCGTTTTCCTATTCTAATATTTACTACCCATTTGACTTTGGGCAAACCTTCAACGTTCTCTCAGGGAAAATTGTAACTTCATTAAAGAATGCTATGCAGATAATAAGCAAAGTACCTGGCAAATACACGATCTATTTTCTATTACAAATATCAGTTTTTATGACTAAATAATAAGACAATTTTTAACCTCTGAATGATTAATATTATCTGATTAGGATAGAGTTTATTTACATGACTCATCTGTATAATAGGGAAAAATCTGTTTTCTTTAAATTTGAAATAAGATATTGTATAGCTGCAGAAACTCCCGGAGAAAAGTATGTAACTCAAAATCGGTGCTAGAGTTTTAAGTTAAATAGCATTCCTCAGGACCATCAAAAACATAAAATATTAAAAATATGCCCACTACACCTTGGCAGGCAGAGACACTTCAGTGTGTAAGATACTGCACCATTTCTAAGACATCTTAATAAAAGCGATCCTAAGTATTTTAGTTTGGCCGCTTTCTAAAATGTTTTGCTGGGTGCAAACATTGTAATTAGTGCTCTCTAAATTTAGTTGTGCCATTACTCCTGTAGATCCATTTAGTGTCCCCCTTACTGAAAATGGCGTTCTCAATTAGCTGCTGTTTTCCACTTGTAAGGACAGTCAAAGCTGAAGTCTTAAACAAGTGGTAGTGCCCAGAAATGTTTCTTAGGCAAGTCTTGTTTTGTCAAGGTGTTTTAAGCAGTGTGGGGAAATGTGGGCAGAGATTAATCTTAGGGGCTTCTAGTGCCACTGTTAAAATTCCACTCTGCGGCCTAAGTCTCTGGCAAGCATGAGCACTGTGTCCTTGCGCTTGAATCTATCTTGGCTAAAGCCTATCAGTATTTTTATGATTCATTTTGAGGTGTGGCCAACTGTAAACGTCTCAGAGCTAAGCAAATACCATTAAATCCCAGGAGCACATTGAAAAGAGGTTTATTTGGGCAATATTGAGGGAATTTCGGCACAAATTTCATGGGCTGTGATTAAATCTAAGCTATTTGTCAAGGCCTCCAAACCCCTGAATGTGTAACAGATTGAGCTAATTCATTGGTGTTTGTAAATTGAGTTTGGAATTAAGCTCCTTTGTAAATACACCATTTGAGATGCATTTCATCTTGCAACTCTTTACCGTGGTTTTCTCAAACTTAAAATGTATAAACAAATTCCATCTTACGTGAATTTGTTGATCAATTTCTAACAGCTCCACATTTCTAAATTAATTTAATCCCCACACTCATCTTTCTAATTTATTCTTCTCCCTGCTTAATATATAAATGCCGAATGAGATATCAGTAGGAGGATAAGAGTGGAGAGTATATAACCTGGATCTTACTCAGTTTCAGAAGTATTTCAGAGAAGCACGCATAGTGCTTATTCACATTGACAACTGGATTTTAATACTGTCAGTTTTTTGGGGGTTAAATTCCTTATTACAAATTTATGTCAAGGATCTTCTCACACATCATCACAAAAAATAATTTTAACTGTTGTTATTATATTAATTTTTTAACGTTTGGAGATAATATTAGCCCTGGAATAGTATTTTTGAACTCTTAAATTTGCATTATTTGACTTGATCCTTCGTACTATGCAGCGTGAGTCTGAGACATGTGTGTGTTTACTGAACACAAGAAGTGGGCCCCAGACACATGAAAGATGTGTCTCACTCACCTCTTCCTCCTACCTGAGATTTCATTCAACTTTCCCACTGAGCAATGATTTTGCACCCCCAGAGGTGTTTTCTATGATACAGTTTATAAGAATTTAATGATTCTGTTTCATTATGTGAATTGTCAGGTATTAGGTGGAGATATTACACTCCACGTTCCTTCTGTAGAGTGATATCTGCTGGGCTGTGGCCCACAGTGATTTTAAGCAAGTGCCTGCTTGTTTTATGGGGATCAAAGCTCATTTCTCCCGATGTTTAAACATCTAGTTTATTGTGGTCCGGAGAAGTAATTTTCACTTAAACATCAAAGTCAGTTCCAGAGTTTAACGAGTGTACCTGAAAGTAATGCTGGAAATATACCTCTAATGTATTTCTGTAGCTGTGTGGTTATGGCAATCTGTTGGCATAACTCAGAACAGCCTCTCAACATATAATTGTCCAATAATTTCCTCGTGTAATTATGTTTGGGAGTATAGTGGGGGCGAACGTACTGGATATGAGTCAACGTGGAGTGGTCAACAGAATTACTGCCTTCAGGGCATTAAGGAAACTCAATAGGAAACAATACCCATTAAAAGGATACACTTGTGCAACAAGATTGTCGTTTATCTTGACCTGTTTTAGAAAATACGCAGCAGAGGCCCGGCGCGGTGGCTCACGCCTGTAATCGCAGCACTTTGGGCAGCTGAGGCGGGCGGTCCATTAGGTCAAGAGATCCAGACCATCCTGGCCAACACTGTGAAACCCCGTTTCTTACTAAAAATACAAAAATTAGCTGGGCGTGGTGGTGGGAGCCTGTAGTCCCAGCTATTCAGGAGGCTGAGGCAGGAGAATCGCTTGAACCCGGGAGGCGGAGGTTGCAGTGAGCCATGATCACACCACTGAACTGCACTCCAGCCTGGCAACAGAGTGAGACTCCCTCTCCAAAAAAAAAAAAAAACAGAAAACGCAGCAGAATAAGGACAAAACTCATGTTCTGTTAAAAACGCATCTCTTTGCTTTAAAAGGCTGCAGTGATCCTTCCCTGGCAAAAATAAAAAACCACAACTGCTTTGCACTTTGATATTTACGGGCAGGCAAAGCCTGTGTAAGTTCAAGAGCCGCCGGCAACAAAAACCGTGAAGCGCACCCAGCAAGTTGCTCACTCTGCCGCTGACTGCGAAACCAGCAGAGTTGCGGAGCTAGGGCTCCAGCCTGCGGCCGCGCATTCCTGCATCTGGCCAACCGCGGGCTCTAAGGGTCGGCCCCGCCCGGCCCGCCCCCGCGGCTCCCTGCCACGCTCTCGCGGGCGCGCTCGGGGTGGGGCCTCGCGGCTGGCGGAGATGCGGCCGGGGCTGCGCGGCGGTGATGCGAGCCTGCTGGGCGGCGCGCCGGGGCAGCCGGAGCCGCGCGCCGCGGCGCTGTAATCGGACACCAAGAGCGCTCGCCCCCGGCGTCCGGCCACTTTCCATTCACTCCGAGGTGCTTGATTGCGCGACGCGGAGAAGAGCTCCGGGTGCCGCGGCACTGCAGCGCTGAGATTCCTTTACAAAGAAACTCAGAGGACCAGGAAGAAAGAATTTCACCTTTGCGACGTGCTAGAAAATAAGGTCGTCTGGAAAAAGGGCTGGGAGACACAAGCGGATCCAACCCCGGTAGCAAACTGATGACTTTTCCGTGCTGATTTCTTCCAACCTCGGTAAGCTAAATTGGTCTTTTTCCGCATTACGGATTTAGCAAAGTATAACTTTTTTGGCCTGTATATTGATTTTTCATACATTGCTATGCTCAAGCCTGGACATTTTCTTAAGAACACACGCGGTTTGTCAGGGAAGCTTTCCCCTTGCTGAGAGCACTGCTCGAGTTGTTTCTTTAGGCGGTGACACCTGCGGAGAGTTTCAAGTTGAGTATTACAGTGCCTTCAAAGGCAAAATTGCTCCAGAGGAGATAAGAGAATTCTTTTCTTATGTGTTACTAGTTTGCGATCAGCAGAGGTGAAAACACCAAGAGGAACGTCTGTGTCTGAGTTAAAGGGAAGAAGTTGTAAGATACTGTTGGGGAGGCGGGGGCGTATTTAAGACACTTGGCTTTCAGTCTCTCACTCCTCATCACTAGGTAGTATGTAAATCAAATTGCCCTGTAGACTATCTTCGTTTCACCTGCCGTTGTATCCCCCAGTATTCTTTGCAATTGGTTGTATATGTACCTTTGGAAGAAACATATAAGGTAAGATACCAATAAGCAAAAAAAAAAAAAAAAAAATGTGTAAATAATATCAACTTGCTCAGTAAACATAACAGGTTAGGCATATTAATAGTTTTTTCTTTTGGCTTTAACTATGAAGTCAACAGAACCAAGGGGCAAATTCCTGAGGGAAAGTCACCCATAAAATCAGTTTCCTTCTAAGTTAATTTAGGGATGACAGGGTGAAGAGGTTGTGGAAGCAGGAAGAAACTGTTTCTTTTGAAAATTACCAACACAAACATCTCTAGAGTTTCCTCCATCTGTGTGGTAAAAGAAGCATACAATTTCATTTGTAACTCTCATAACATATGCACCACCTAGGAAATCTACTTACAATTTTTCTTTAAAATTGCATATTCCGTTTAATTCTTTTTATTCTGTATTAATGAAGTGTCTTTTTCAGTTGTTAGTGGTTCTTACAAATTAATAATTTTGACTATGAAATTTTAATTTGAAAAGCCAAATAATGAAGACCAGCATTGTTGTAACCTGTAAAAATGAATTTCTTTATTGGACTCTTGGGTCATTTTATTGTATAATTATGGTAGAAGCAAAATGATTGTGTTTCTTTAATGGTCCTGAGTTTATTTTACATGATGTAGCCACTAGACCTCCTGTAGGTTTATGGTAACACATTATCTGGTCTTCCTTGGGCTTCAGATAATAGTTAATAGTATAGTAATTTTATATCTATAGTTTCAAGCAGTGACACCTGTCTCTTTGATTTATCTTTGGGAATTTTGGCAGCCCACATTCTGGTTGATTTATTTAAAATATGCATTGGTGGATACATGGCTCACTGGATTGCTCACCACTAGGTCATTGGTTTGAATTTGGCACTAGTCCATGGTTACCTCATCTGCATCATTTAACAACTGCCTGTTGGTCATCTGGATAAAATGGCAGATAACTGATTCCAGTGACTTTAGTGATCCAGGATTCAGCACACATAGATTTATGTAAGGAAACACCATTTCCAGAGACAATTACTCCAAAAGAGCTAATGACTATAGAAGTGAGTAGGTACACATGAACGCTCATGTGAGATTTTGCTGCTGCTGTTATGTTAGTAGGGGAAAGAGTTCTCATCCAGTAATAGTCTTTTAGCTCAATTCTATTCAAGTCTTTTTAATGTAATGGATTTCTAGAGAGAAGATCCGTTAAAATATTGGACTTTCCTTTGGGTATCAGTGTTTTTCCTCACTGCTTTGTTCTGTTTTGATGGTAGCATCAATTTGCTGGAAGATGAAAGTTTCTCTTGTTGCAAAGACTTCCAGACACAAATGAATCAAATCCACATTTTCACATCTGAGAAGCAAAGACACAGCACCTCCTACTGTTTGCATTACTGTAAAAGTTCAGATGGTTCTTTTGTGAATAGGGTGTTTTGTCTAGATTGCTGTTTTTTCCTACTCCTAAAATGTGAAATGACATATAACAAACTTGTTATCTCTCTCCTAAAGGTATTTTCCCTTGGATATTAACTTGCATATCTGAAGAAATGGCATTCCGGACAATTTGCGTGTTGGTTGGAGTATTTATTTGTTCTATCTGTGTAAAAGGATCTTCCCAGCCCCAAGCAAGAGTTTATTTAACATTTGATGGTAAGAGAGTTGATAAACACTCTGGGAAAAATGTTATTTTAAGTTTTGTTTTTTTCCTTATCCAGATTCAGAAATTAAGAGTATAAAATATTACTGGATATTAATTTTAAAAATATTTACTGGGCCGCTTTTTGGAGGACAATAGCTATTTTAAATGATTGGTTAATAGAAAAAACCCTCTGTTGGATTTGAGGTATTTATGAAAATGCTTATAGTATATGTTGCTTTTTGTAAAATAATTCTTCTGTGCTTGCCTGTGTACTCACAGGGGAGATGGGCACGAGCTCAAAGCCTAGCATCTTTGATCTTACTATTCACCTGGTAATGTTAAGAAATTGCCCCTTTGTGCTAATCCTCAGCAGCAGAAAGAGCTATGCAGGTTCAATTACTAAAAAATTCTCCCAATTAATTTTTTGGGCATTAGTCTCAAAACTGGTTACTCCATGTGTTGTTCTAATGGTGTTTCTTCTTTTTCCACAAGGATTTCCTGAGATTGGCATAGTCGCCTAATTAATTGAAAAGGACCTAAAAGAATAATTGGAAATATGCTTTTGATTGTTGTTGTATACAAATGTTCTCAGAAGCTTAGGGAAATGGGTGTGATTTCAGATTTTCACAAACATAAAAGGTGCAAGGTCTTCTGAGGGAATGGTTTGCATGAGCTTTAATGTATATAGTTCAAAGGACTTACAGATGAATGAATTTGGTTAGTCAAGTAACCCATACTAATTGGACAGATGGAGGAAGACATGGATGAGGAACACCATCCTGCCAATCAAGGTCATTTATAATTTTATTACTTCTTCCAACTCTGTCTGCATAAACTTTAGTGTCATTGCAAATACTTTTTCTTTCATTTGATAAACAATATATTCTCAGACCTTCCTATAGCAGAGTGTCTCTGAAACTTTGTCTCAAATTCCTTTTTTTTTTTTTTTTTTTGAGACAGAGTCTCACTCTGTCACCAGGTTGGAGTGCAGTGACACGATATCGGCTCACTGCAATCTCCACCTCCCAGCTTCAAGCCATTCTCCTTCCTCAGCCTACCCAGTAGCTGGGATTACAGGCATGTGCCACCGCACCGAGCTAATTTTTGTATTTTTAGTAGAGACGGGATTTCACCATGTTGGCCAGGATGGTCTTGATCTCCTGACCTTGTGATCTGCCCGCCTCGGCTTCCCGAGGTGAGCCGCCACGCCTGGCCTCAAATTTCAAATAGCAGAATGACTGACACTTGCCAGTCAAATACCTCTTTTTTTTCTTTTTAAGTCACCAGTGCTTTCCCCAAGGTTGTCATAAGCACCGAAGGAGCCATATTTGGAACTTAGAATGTGTGAGCTTCTGATTGCTTCCTTAGCCTCTATGCGAGGCATTTCCCCTTAAAACCCATAGCTATGCAGTTAAGTTGTGAAGAATGGAAAAACAGACCCTTTGAAGTATCCTTTCTAGCCCCTTAATTACTAAAGCATCTTACAGACTACCCACACTTTTCCTCCCAAGTTAGAACTATGAAATACCTTTTCAAATAAAAGAGAAAGGGCATTAAGAAGTAGTGCAATTTCCCCTCTATTTTCTGTATTTTTCCTAGAATATGTAGAGATGGAGTGATCTAATAGATTAGATGTCTCTACCTGCTTTCTTTTCCATTACATGAAAATTAATCCAAATTATGTAAATATTAAGAAAAAGTATGTCACTAGAGATAATGAACCAATTCTGTATTTGAAAAGGCAATTGCAATTCATATTTTACAGAAGGAAATTACATAGTATAATCTTTTAGAACCAAACTTCAGAACTATGTAAGACAGTGACAGCTCTGCTATACAGTGACTAGAAGTAAGTAAGACAGTGACAGCTCTGCTATACAGTGACTAGAAGTAATGATGGGATTTAATATAATATATGCCTAATATTTTAAATGCTCTCAAACTCAAAACAGATTCTTGCAGAATAAGACTTGCCTTGATTTGTAACTTATGTAGAATATGACATGAGTTGTTGATCTCAAAGTTCTGTAATTCCTGATATTTTGTTCTTCTCAGGTGTATTACTGGTACTCTTAGGAAGTGAGAGAAAAACAGAACAAATAATCAGAGAGATAGAAAATCACTTGTTTTGAATACTGTTTAAAAGAGATGTATCAACAGTGAGAATACATCTAATAAAATTCCATGATTTGTAACTCAATAATTTTAAACATTCCTACAATGAACTACATAGGCAAGTTATAGGGAAAGTATCAGGCGAAAACAGTTGTCAAAATGTACAAGTTTTAAACCTTGGTTCAATACAGTTTTCTTAGGAGATTTCACAGTGTACCTGCTTGAAATGCCTGTTCCAAATTTATTATTGTTTAAAGTTTCTCATTAGTCAAATGATGACTCATTGACTTTTGTACCAAGTAGGTTTTTAAGTTTCCTCCAAAGTAGTTTATTCTCAACATCAAAATGTAGAGCTTTGTAAGGGGTTAATGTATTTAAGAGTATATATTTAAATACATATGACATATACCTTTACTTGATATTTCTAAAGTTCTATTACTGTTTTCCAATAAAAAGCAGCAACTGAAAGGTGTTTTTGCAGAAATTCAGATAGTTTCAAGTTGTATCAGACAGAGGTCATTTGCATTACTTGTTTTATATCTCTAAGTACCTTTAGATTCTCTCGTAATTACTTTACCTACTGGCTCTTTTGTCTTGAATTCTTCTCCATCACTGTAACTTGGTCCTCTGCCTGTCTCTCTCTGGGTGGAACTTGAGAAGAAACCACTCAGTCCCGTGTTACTTCAGGTGCAATAAGCATCATAGGCAATTTCAAGGTGAATAGAACAATGAGTCTCTTCTCCCATTCATGTTCCATCCCTTTTTCTTGTGGTGAAATAATGGAGTGATAACATTTGTAAAACAGTGATTTACAGATTTGCCTTCCCTGTTGATCTAGGGCAAGGTCAACCAGATGGTCATCAGTCCTGTGGGAGAATGTACTTCAGATGTTATTAATTAGTTACATTTGTGCTACTTAAATCTTCTATGTTGAGACCTGTGACTTCTAATATTTTCTTTTGTAATTTGTCTAACTCTTATTTTATGCCAAATAGCTTTGCAAGTGAATATAAGGTTCACACAAATGCTTTTAGTATAAGTTTTTCCTTAGTTAATATTGGCCAGTCTTCCAGCCCATGGCTGAATTTACATTTGCGTATGCATGACAGTGGTTTAAAAACAGAAAACTGAGTGTGAGTTTTGAATTGGAAATAGGTATTTTATGACTAAGCACTAGACTTGCATAGGATTACCTGTTTTCTCTTTTCCTTTTTTTTTTTGAGATGGAGTCTTGCTCTGTCTCCTAGGCTGGAGTGCAGTGGTGAGATCTTGGCTCACTGCAACCTCCACCTCCTGCGTTCGAGCAATTCTCCTGCCTCAGCCTACCGAGTAGCTGGGATTACAGGTGTGCGACACCATGCCCAGCTAATTTTTGTACTTTTAGTAGAGACAGGGTTTCACCACATTGGCCCGGCTGGTCTCAAACTCCTGACCTCAGGTGATCTGCCTGTCTCAGCCTCCCAAAGTGTTGGGATTACAGGCGTGAGCCACTGCGCCTGGCCCTGTTTTTTTTATTTTATTTATTTACTTTGTGATTTATTTTCCCTTTTGTCTGTGCTGAATTTTTAGTAATAAAGCTGCCAAAGTCTCCAGGTCTTTGATAGTATGTAAATGAAAGACTATGGAATTTTATAAAACATCTTTTAAAATCACCCTCAACAAATAAAAGGACCCCTGTGAACTAATGAACTAAGCCCCAAAGCTGATGAATTGTTATTGGACAATAAACTCAAAATAATAAATTGCCTCTTTATGAGCTCTGGTAGCATTAGCATTACAAGGCACATTTGTTGAAATAGTTAGTGTTGTGGTTGCCCAAGAAATGAAAATAAAAGCAATTGTTCTTGATTTCTCCGTTAATCTTGAAAGATGCTTACTCTGGCTGTATTGAATCTTCTCAGGTTTGTGTTACTGAGAAGTATTTAGTTCTCAGGTGTGTGTTATGGCATTTTCTTTTAAGTCTCCTTATGATGGTTTCAATTAAATGTCACTGAAATATTTTGAAGCACACCTGAGTGTTGTAGTAAATAAACCCAGACTCAAGGGGTGCTCTGTGAATAAAAAGTTACCTGTACTCTCCCCCTTGTGAAAGTTTAATTGAACTCAGCAAAGGATTGAGTTGGACATTATGTTATGTTGGACATTACTTGAAACATAAGAGTCTAGAACAGAGTAACACTAAATTTGTAAAGCAGCAAGGTAAAAACTGTTATAAAATGCAATTGCAATGGAAGATGAGAAGAATTGCTAAGAAATGTAGCCTCATATGTCTATTTTCTCCTGTAATATGTATTGATATAGGGCTCTGGTAATCAAAATAAAACAAAATTTCTAGTAGACTTGAATTGGAGGGAGGAAGTTTTATTTCAGGTATTGCAAAGAATATCTCTTGAAAAATTTAGGATAAAATGTGTTGCATTGATATGCTGTGGATTTCTCCTAGAAAAAAAATTTTAGAAAAATGTGTAAGCCTATATTTTCCTGTTTTAAAAAACTAATTACTGTTCCAGGTGAGTTTCATCAGATTATAATAAGCTTGATTCTGTTGCCAATAAATGATATTCTGTGTTAAGCCATTCAGAGGTACAAGGTTCCTACAACTGGGAGCAAAGAAGGAATGCTTTAGTGTTCTGAAATTAGAAGAGTGAGCTTTAGTGTTATGTTAATCGGTCATACGAACAAAGAGGTTCCATTAAAAAAAAATGTGGTCGAGCGCGGTGGCTCACGCCTGTAATCCCAGCACTTTGGGAGGCCGAGGCAGGTGGATCACGAGGTCAGGAGATCAAGATCATGTTGGCTAACGTGGTGATACCCCGTCTCTACTAAAAATACAAAAAATTAGCCGGGCATGGTGGTGGGCACCTGTAGTCCCAGCTACTAGGGAGGCTGAGGCAGGAGAATGGCGTGAACTCGGTAGGCGGAGCTTGTAGTGAGTCGAGATCATGCCATGGTACTCCAGCCTGAGCGATTGTACTCCAGCCTGAGCAAGAGAGCGAGACTCCGTTTCAAAAAAAAAAAAAGTCCTATTCTATGGATTAACCATAGACATGCCTAAACATATGTTTACTAAATTGAACTCTTTATCAAATGAAGATGGTGCAAGTGATCCTAGATAGCTTATTTTAAATTTGTTCACATGTTGATCATATATGTTGCTATGTTGTTCACATATATTGATAAAACTATGTTACATAGCCTTTATTTGCAATTTTGATTCAGAAAATATATCTAGAACCAAAGATATACATTTTCGCATTCTTCTTAGGTGTATACTACTTTTTGTCTTCTTTGTTTCTAAAATAGTTTTGGTAATTAAACACTAACATTAATACTGACTTTGTGGCAGCCATTTCTGTAGCTGCCATGAAAATTAGTTTTAAGATCCACAGAGATCACAATAAAAGGAAAAAGGAAAAAATGTTTTCTCAGTAAGGTATGCTGTAAACATATCATGTTAACTATATCATGCTAGAATTTTACATTGCTCTTAGAACATCAAACCTGCCTGACAGTGAAATAAAATTCATTCTCTATATCATCCCAAATTCCCCCTTTAATTTATGATTCAGCAAGGTGGAGATGAGGGGAATTACCTCTCTGGAACATGTTTATTTTGTTGCTGTAACTGAGATCTCCCTTTGTGCCTATGCGAGCAAGTCAATGCTTAGATGGATAACTGTAGAAAAAAATTATTATACACTCTCCTCATTTCATTATGCAAATTTATCAGGATGTATCTCCATAAATTTACTATACCTTGCACTGTCTTTTAAAACAAAAGATTCAGATGTTCTTTTTCATGAATATCATTCATTGCATTAAAAAATAGCACTGAGACACACTCAATTTTTTCATTTCATAAACATCTTTTATATAACAAGTTTGTAAAAAAAACTTTGTTATTTTAAATAAGAAAACTATCACTTTACTATAATAAAAAACTATCACTTTGGTTTTAGTTCCATTACTGTTAAAAAAAAAAAAAAAAAAAGAACAAGCATTGGGAAATAGAGTTAAGAGCTTTGGGCAAATTCCAGCACTTTTTTGCCTTCTCCATTTTCATTTATATACTACTGAAGACCTCTGTTGTTAAGGAAAACACATTTAAAAGCAAGGAACAGAAAGGTAAGATGTTCTCTAGCTCAGAATATGAGTTGGCAAGAAGGGCACGTGGAAGGCAGAACTAAGTGCTGAGCCATGTGCTATTTTAGGGTAGCACTAGCCATGAAACAATTTGCTGAGCTGTAAAAGATGGCAAGTATGTTCCACATTTTAAATTGCAGCCTTCTCAGAAACGATCATTTCAACCCATCCTCCTTATCCAGTGAGAATGAGTTGTTCTTAAGCTTTCAATAGGGATATGTTATTTCTGCCAAGTGCATTTTACTTTTCAAATAATTCTCTTATTATTTAATTTATTATAGAATGCCTATGAAGTAGATTGGCACGGAGGCCAAAGCTCTTGGTTAAGGTTCTACAGCTTGATGGTGGCATTGACAAGACTAGAAGACAAAATGGTATAAGAAGAGAAAAATTAATTATGAGCAGTGCTTGTATGGAATCAGAGATACCCTGCAAATGTACATTACGAAATCTGCAGAAATGCAAAGCTATTGACATGAGTATTAACAAACTTGCTTCATGATATTTCTTCTCCAAGTATGTACAACAGTGTAGCTTTAACATACCTTACATTTTTAATTAACTGCTGATTTTCAGCAATAATTTGAGGATCATTATATATCAGGCTTTAAATCTGTTCCACACCATATTTTAAGTGCCTCTCAATTCTCTTTGCAAAGATTGAGGCAATACATAAATAAGAATAATTTATATTTTCATTTATCTCTAATTCATGCAAATTAATGAACATACTAGTCTTGTCTTTCCTTCCCCAAGTTACTGCTCTTGTAATCAAGAGCTTGTTTGATGTGCTGTGTACATCAGGATTCCATATTCCCCTTAGTCAATCCCTAGAATATTCCACTCTGCTCATTTATGTATTGCCTTAGAGTGAAAAATCCATTAAAATAATCTTATGTTCTGGTTTGAACTGATGCCACTGAAAATGCTAAATATTCTTGCCTTACTCAACTTCAACGCTTGCTAGCATTTAAGATTCTTGATAATAAAAGTATAAAATATTCTACCTAATTAATTTCTAAATTACTACCTTAGTGAAACTATTTTCTGATAAAAATGATCAGGTACCAGACTTTGAATTTTGAATATAAGATTGCTCTTATATTCAACCTTATTTGTAGTATAATGGCTAATGTAAAGTCTCTAGTCTATATGGAATAGATAAACTCAGGGAGTTACAGCAATGTAATTTTACAGAAGATTTCTGTTCTTCAGAGAAGGGAGACAGACTGTTGATCCAGCAAAAAGAAAACCTTAACTCTATGTAGAATTAATAGCTCTAAAGAAGCAGCTTCTAAATTATTTTAGGAAAAACTTATTTCCTTATAGATTTTGACTTTCTACAGATAGAATTAATTATGGAGAGAGGATATATATCTGAGTAAAAATAAATGCAGAACTCTCTCTCACACACACACACACACACGCTCACATCGTCTATGAGTAAAATTACATTATATTTGAATACCGTTTTAGTCTTTCCTAAGTGTATATTCTCTTGTATATTCATATAACAAACACTGTTAAGTCAGAAAAAAGCTGTTGTATTCCTGGTATCATTTTAAATGCATTATTTATATGTTTTCTTATTTTACATTTATGAATAACCACAGATTTATAATTATATAATTGGATCATTAGTTTGGTGAACACTTTATTACTTAAAACATTATTGTAACAGTTATGTAGTGACAGCTTTTAGTGCAAGCAAGCTGAGGACCAGGACAAGAAACTCTGGTGACTTATGAATTTGAGCCCTGTCTCCCTCCCATTTTTCTGACAACTGGTGATAGTGAGAACAAAATGAGTTGTTGAATAGCAACCCGCAAAAAGGAAGTAATCCATCCCTAGCACAGATAACAGGGATGTAAAGGGAGTGAATGGGGCACATAATGTGTAAAGCATCAATAAGATAAATACCTAAATTTGCTCTCTACGCCTGCTTTTCTTTTTTCCAGCCAGCGAAGTCTTGCAACCCAAGTTGCTAGTGTTACTATAGTTAGCATCAGTTGCCAAAGAGCGAGCAGAATCTCGATTATAGCATATGAAATGTAATCTTTAATTATGTGCTTCAGTTTTCCAAAATCGTCATTTCACCAAAGTTAAATTAGAAAAGACCTTTTCTCTTTTGTAAATAGACATAACTTTGTACAAACTGTGTGAAGTACACCAAGCTGGTACTTCATTCATCACTGAAATTTGATAATGAACACAACGGGTCTGAAGATTTTAAGACAGCAGTAACAAAATTAGAAACTGAGAGTAAGGGGAGTTGAACACCCTAGTATTCTTGCTTGACCTTCCTTGTAATTGAGTCAAGTAGAAGTAATATATGTGATCACAGTTTATTTTAAATGATAGAGACTATTACATGTGAAAAGACAATTCCAATGCAACTATAATTCTTAACACAGGGATCTCTTGTTTAATGGAATTAGTGAGTAGTAGCAAAGTGGTTATAAAATTGGCTTGTATAAATATTATACAAATGATATTTTTCTATTGAATTTCGTTACATAATTAGAGTCCATGTGTATACAAACTATTCAATAGCCTGAATTGAACAACTTTTAATAAAGAAACTTAACAG
Organism: Pongo abelii; assembly: GCF_028885655.2. Classification (NCBI taxonomy): domain Eukaryota; kingdom Metazoa; phylum Chordata; class Mammalia; order Primates; family Hominidae; genus Pongo; species Pongo abelii. Next base: position 95,629,296 of record NC_071991.2, read on the forward strand.
GGTGATAAGGCATGCAGAAGTTTAAATATAGTATGGTGGATACGTTGGAGCCTTTTAAATAACATGTCTGCCCTTGCAGATAGATGTACACTAGTTATCATAACTCAAGCAAAAGAAAAACCTTATGACTTAAATTACCCCTTGATTTGAAAAGAATTATCGGATAATTTAATTTGTGTCAGTTGCCAGTCAGAGCCCTAAGTATTCTCTAAACAATCTAGTTCTGTATTCACAACTAAACATTATTACATACTAATGATGCAGTTAATAGGAAGAGATTGGCATCTCATTGCTGTTATATAGGAATCTGACATTAAATAGAACCACCCTTATAAATTGTTTATAGAAACAATCTTTCTGGCATCAAAAGCCTCCAACTTTGTTGGTCCATCCAGCCAGATTGTTGCTCCATAAATTCAGGCTCAAGGGCTTTTTCCTTTCTCCTGAACAGTAATGCTCAAAACATTCCAAGAGACCAGAACATTAAGCAGGAATAAAACAATGAGTGTATTATCATCACCAAAAGAGCATTTTGAAGTTTATTAGAAGAAACCAATTAAGATGTTATTTTCAAGCAAAGGGCTTGGCATGGCTTCAGAAAGTTACTTTCCGGAGTCGGGCAGGGGTTTAGCTGGCACAGAGAGCGGATCTTTAGCTTAGAGTTTTGACAGCTTTAATGCACATGCAACTGGAAATTTTTTTCTTTAAGCTGATTCTTTTAAAAGCCGTGCTTCCTGCCACTGTTTAACATAATTGCATCAACTCCATTTTCCATTAGTAGTCAAAACCTGCTGATGTGACTGGAGTTTTAAAACTTTTGTGTAAAAATCTAATTATGTAAATTTTTTTCAGAGGAAACTGATAATGAATATGATCTATGCAGTTGTATTTTCTATTTTGATATATAAAGTACAGTAAGTAAAGGGTTCTATATGCTAGTATTATCACCTTTGGTTATTCATTTAATCATATTGACAACAGTGGTATAATCCATTTTCTATTATGGAAGAAAAAACATTCAGTAAGCTTTACTTTGTGGAAGAAAAAGCAGCCCGTACTGCTTGGCTACAGAATAATGAAATATTCTGGTTTTAGGTGAAAGGAAATGCTTGCCTCTCCCCTTATATCTATAGTATTCCTGTCTCTTTTATAATGTTTTTATTTTCAACAGCTTGTCTGCATAGAATATTTTATAATGATCTACACTGGTATATTTCTTCTTACATCTACCTTCTACTCTTCTGATAATGTATTCGACAATTTTAATATGCATAATTATATGTAGATATCTCAGATACTACACTAGAGACTTATAAAATATACTATCTAGCAAATGATCTCTTGCATTTGTTTTCTTCCCTCTTTTTTTTTCTCTTCTTTTTTACTGACATGAGAAAAAGATGATCAAGCTTAGCCTGGAATTATTCATTAAATGGTAAAAGCTTCAGAGCCCAGGTGCTGATGGAATGTGTAGCAGGAATGTAGTTAAAGGTGGCCGAGAGTTAAGATGTGTCATTTATTTGTGCTATGGAGATGAAATTCAGTGCCATGAGCACTTAGATGAAATTACCTCTGCAATAACCATCTTCGGTTTCCAAATTTTACAATATTTGATAGTAAGGCATAGTTGCAACCTTTCTAATATTGCTTCTGGGTAAAAAGAATATTAGATTTTTAATAACTAAAGATAAATTTGCTGAGGTCCATTAATAGCATAGACGTTTTTCAAGATATATATGTATCTGTATGAAGTTCCAACAGTAGAAATTTTGTTCATCTTCCAGTGGAAGCAGGAAAATCTAGTTAGTATTGATTGTTGGTGAATTATGGATCGATAAGAGAAAAAAAAGCTTTTAGGCCCTTTTATAAAGGTTGTTATGGCCATCTGTCTCTCCTTTTGCTCTCTACTCACCCAGCTTCCTTACAAAGAGGTTTTATTATTCAGTTAAAAAAAAAACAAAAAACAAAATTACATTCAATTCTATGACTCTTTTTCCAGAGCCTACCTTGTACAATGCTGTGTGCTACATCTGTGGGTACAAAAAGAAGTGTGGCGTGAATTTGGTCCTCAGCAGCCACCTACTCTAGTAAGTGGCACAAGCCAACCATGTAAAATATTACACCAGGCAAACCCTGCTGCATACAATAAAAGAAGCATAGACACCTCACAGAAGGTGAAATTTTAAAAACAAAAATTAAACTAGTTTAGAGCATCAGCTTTAAACCCATTGTAGGCATTAATCATTTTGCTAGCAGAGATTAGCTTTATCATAGTTACAAACTGGATGGAGAGGGGAATTAAGCTGGAATGCCCAGGATGAGCTTATTGCACTTACACTTATTGCAGGAGTCTCCCAGCCTCTGGGGCAAAATGCTTTTGCTGATTTTGTTTTCTTTACCTCCAAATTCCCAACAGTGCCTGTAACTGTGCAGAGTCGTTATGACTGTCTGACTGATAACTGACAAGCAGGCTGACTTCTAATTGTCAAATTAAATCCAACTGCCCAGAGCATTTAAAATCCTAAACTGTCTTTGGTGGTGATAGGAGTCTCGGTCTCGGTCTCTCTCTCTCTCTCTCTCTCTCTCTCCCCCTCTCTCTCCCCCTCTCTCTCCCCCTCTCTCCCCCCTCTCTCCCTCTCTCTCCCTCTCTCTCCCTCTCTCTCCCTCTCTCCCCCTCTCTCTCCCTCTCTCTCCCTCTCTCTCCCTCTCTCCCCCTCTCTCTCCCTCTCTCTCCCTCTCTCTCCCTACCTCCCTCTTCCCACTCCTCAAAAAAAAAAAAAAATTGGCCATAATTGAGGGTTGCAGCAAAGGCACGAAGGAGGCTGTTTTAAATATCAGAAGTTCAAAACAACATTACCTCAAGAAATGTCTTTCTTGACAGGTGTCATACCCAGAGTTCAATGTTTTTTTTTTTTCTCTGTGCTTTCGTTTTCATCAGCAGTTTGCCACCCTATTATAGGGCCACAAGGCTTGAAGTTAGAAAATTAGCGCTAAGATTCAGAAAATTCAGGAAAAAGAAACTGTAATTCTGAATTTTTGGAATGACTGGTAAGGTTGAACCTGAGACCCTAGGGCAGTGATTCTCAACCTTGGCTGTACATTAACTAGAAGCTTTAAAAAATGCTGATGCCAAGGCCACACCCCAGACCAATTTAGTCACTATCTCTAGGGATGACACTAGTGTTGTAAAACTGTCCAGGTGACTTTAACCTACTGCCATATTTAGAAACCACTTCCCCCAATCCCTAAAATGCAGTTTCTGTTACACAACATGAAAGTGTCAGGGAACTCCTTTTAACAATAAAAGAGAACACTATTCAATCTAGTGTTCTAGCAGTTTTCAGGCTGCAGTCGTTACTAAAAATTAAAGATTAGCCCCTTTACTCAACAGTTGAGATTCTCAAAGCCAGATAAATCATCATCAGTGTAGTGGTAACGCAGTTTGAGTGGCTACAACCCATTAAGAGTTAACAAATACCCTTCACTTACTCTGTGTGGAATGTGGAGATCCATTTCAAAGCCATGATTTAGAAAATTATGTTCTATTTTCTATATCCTTTATATTTTGAAACATAATGACATATCAGTAAGAATCTCAACAACCTGAAAAGGTATTTAGGCCAGGTGTGATGGCTCATGCCTGTAATCCCAGCACTTTGGAGAGCTGAGGTGGGTGGATCACGAGGCCAGGAGTTTGAGACCAGCCTGGCCAACATGGTGAAACCTAGTCTCTACTAAAATTACAAAAATTAGCCAGGCATGGTGGTGCATGGCTGTAGTCCCAGCTACTGGAGAGGCTGAGGCATGAGAATCACTTGAAGCTAGGAGGTGGAAGTTGCAGTGAGCCGAGATCTTGCCACTGCACTCTAGCATGGGCAACAGAGCACGACTCTGTCTCAAATAAAATAAAATTAATAGGCCTTTAGGTTACATCATCAGGCCTAACATATAGGGGATTAAATACAGGTTTGTGCAATAGATGTCCTCCGTGTTTAATGGTGGGATAGCAGACTTTCTAAAAGACGAAGAAGCTATAGTGGTGGTAGGGGTGGGGGAGTGGAAGTAGAAGATAGGGAAGGCTTCCTGTCACTCACAAAAACATGTCATTTGTGGAAATGGGAACAGGTTCTGGCTCTTTACATTTGTTTCCTTGTATATCATTTTTTTTTAGCCTTTTAAATGATGTGTGATACGTAGTAGATACTTAACATACTAATGTACTGCATAATGATGTTTCCATTGAGAAAGACCACATATATTATGGTAGTCTCATAAGATTTATTTTTAATTTTTTTGAGACAGAGTCTTGCTCTGTCGCCCAGGCTGGAGTGCAGTGGCATGATCTCAGCTCACTGCAACCTCTGCCTCCTGGGTTCAAGTGATTCTCCTGTCGCAGCCTCCTGAGTAGCTGGAAATATAGGCGTGTGCAACCACTCCTGGCTAGTGTTTATATTTTTAGTAGAGATGGGGGTTTCACCATGTTGGCCAGGCTGGTCTTGAACTCCTGACCTCAGGTGATCTGCCTGCCTCAGCCTCCCAAAGTGCTGGGATTACAGGTGTGAGCCACTGTGCCTGGCCCTATAAGATTATTATACTGTATTTTTACTGTACCTTTTCTATGTTTAGATATGTTTGGATACACAAATGCCATTGTGTTACAGTTACCTACAGTATTTTATACAGTAACGTGCTGTACAGGTTTGTAGCGAGGAGCAGTAGGCTATAGCATATAGCCTAGGTGTGTAGTAAGAGATACCACCTAGGTTGGTGTAAGTTCAATATATGATATTCGCACACTGACAAAATTGCCTAATGAGGCACTGCTCAGAACATACCTTCATTGTTAAGGGATGTGTGACTGCAAATACTTGAAAGTGAAAGAATGAATGAATTTTATCTGCATTAGGAGGGATGGGCAGAGGTAGAGCAGAAAGAACCAAAATAGCGGATCAAACCCTGTCAGGGCTCTCAGTTCCAGGATCATAAGGTGCCAGTAATTCAGAGGGCTTATGCTCTTGCCGTTCTTCTTAGCACATAATCTTGGCTTAGGTCTCTGCCCTTTGTACTATAATCCTGCTGTTTTCACGTAGGCAGAAAAGCCATGGGCTAATGGCTGACAGTTCTGTTTTGGTATACTCAACAATATACAAGGAAAAGTGTAAATACCCGTGGGCCTCGAGAAATAAACCTTGGATTTCACTGAGGAATATTGGAAACTTCACTGGGGCCGGGAAATGGGAACAAGACTGCCCCTGCTGTTAGGAGTTACAGATCATATATTATTTTAGTGTGATGTTGTGATATCATGATGACATGTGTTTTGGTTTTAAATGAATCAATGATGTTAGTTAGTCTTGAATACATGGATAGTTGAAAAATGGGACCATGGAAATTGATAGTTGTTTATGTGATCAATTTAATATTTGTGCTTTTTCAGGAACATAATTTTTCTTTAGTTATATGAGAGATTAACTTTGTTTTAATATGCACAGTTAGATGCTTTCATTTGCTTATAAACATAGCTACATATTTACAATTGAAAAAATTTGTAGGGAAAAAACTGTGTAACTGATATGAGGTAGAAATAAGAAGTCTTATGGACAGGTCAGTAATAAACAGAACACAAATTGAGTACTTAAGTCCTATGAAAATTGTCAGTGTTGGCTAGAAAGGGTATGTCATCTTTACTTGTTCTTATTAAAACAACATGAAGGTCAGGTGCAGTGACTCACACCTGTAATCCCAACCTTTTGAGAGGCCAAGGTGGGCAGATAGCTTGAGCCCAGGAGTCCAAGACCAGCCTAGGTAACATGGTAAAACCCTTTCTCTACAAAACATACAGAAACTAGTTGAGTACAGTGGTGCACACCTGTAGTCCCAACTACTCAGGAAGCTGAGGTAGGAGGATCACTTGAGCCTGTGAGGCCAAGAGTGAAGTGAGCTGTGATAGCGTCACTGCACTCCAGCCTGGGTGACAGTGAGGCAGTCTCAAAAACAACAAAGAAAACCCAAACAATATGAATTGAAAAACTTTACATGGCCTTTATCAACAGCTTATAACATTCTTTGTTTTAATGCATCAATATAATGTCTTTCATTATAGAAAAAAGAGGAAAAATAACTTTTTGGTGGGAGGTATAAATTTAATACCTTATAATGTACAGTATACCTAATATGGGCAAAGTCAGAGACACACATGTTGCTCATTGGATGCACTTTAGGCAAGATAAGAAAATTAGACAACTATTTTATGAAATGAAACAGCAGATGATATTCTAGGACATTGTGTATTTTTAAAATTGTAGTCACAGAGAACAAAGATACTGATTCCAAGCTTCAACCTATACCTTTACTGATTGCTCTTTAATGGAAAGAGATATATTTTCCCTTCGAAAGAAGTGATTAAACGTAGTGTGCTTCTATTACTTAGCACTTGGTGGTAAGTTTTGCAAAGTATATAGACACAGTGAAGTAACTGACAAGTAAGAAATGCTTAGGATATAGTTCCAGGTGTAAAATATCAATATCTGATTTAGGAAACTGTAAGACTACAACTCTGTGTGTCAAAATGTGAATTTCACAGCTGTGGTGCTTCCCTGGATGGAACAAAGAAAAACTGTTTTGCCTAATGGAAATTACTTCTGGACAACACTAAAATAGCCACATCAGTAAATCGTTGAATCACGTAGTCAAGGATAGGTTTTATTTTTCATAGGATATTTACTTAATTTTTTGTTTTAGAATATTGATGATAAAACCAAAATTATTAATTCTAACTAACTTAACAACTGGAAAAATTATTTGACTTTGTTATAATCTTTATGTTCCCAATTCATTTCTGGAGTTCATCCACCAAAATTAGATGCAGTAATTCGTTGTACCACCCTGTACAACAGGCAAAACTATGACTCATTTGCTCCATCCAGTTATGCCAGAGCTGTTTAGTGCAATGTACAAAATGAGGTGTCATGGCACAATATTTCCCAATTTATTTTTAAGCCATTCAGGCAATATATCCAACATCTTCTATTCTAGGGAGCACATGTTAAAAAAACAAATTACATATTTTCCATACTTCATTCTTTTCTCTTTGTTATCTCAGCAGTACACAGGAAGAAAAGGTGATGGAGTATTTATAGTGTTGTACAATAAACTAGTCATGAAAGTGATTCATTTGTTCTATAGAGTTACTTTTTAGTCTGTGCACGATTTATAGGCCTGTAGTGAATGGGCCCTCCCAACCTTTATCTTTGTCTTGTTCAAACCAAAATGGAAACAATCGATTCTGTTCTGCACAACCTCTGCTAGCTGAGGCAAATGTGGAAAGCCTAGGTCAGGCTCAGGAGCTGACTGCATGAGTGTGAAATCTTGCTTTACCACTTACTAGCCATGTAACTCATGGCAGTTGCCTCAACTTCCTCTACTGTTTACTAGGCTATACAATTAGGATAATATTAGTTGCTACCTGATAATATCATTGTGAATATTAAATTAGGTAATATGTGTAAAATACTTATCAAAATGTGACACACAGTAAAAACATACTAAATGTAGCTGGGCGTGGTGGCTCACGCCTGTAATCCCAGCACTTTGGGAGACCAGGGCGGGTGGATCACGAGGTCAGATCAAGACCATCCTGGCTAACATGTTGAAACCCCGTCTCTCCTAAAAATACAAAAAATTAGCCAGGCGTGGTGGCGGGCATCTGTAGTCCCAGCTACCCGGGAGGCTGAGGCGGGAGAATGGCGTGAACCCGGGAGGCGGAGCTTGCAGTGAGCCGAGATGGTGCCACTGCACTCCAGCCTGGGCGACAGAGCGAGACTCCATCTCAAAGAAAAAAAAAAAATACTAAATGTAAGATTATATAAAGTGAGGAAATTAAAAGATGACTAGGAATTAGTGGGTATAATGTACACCATGTGAATGATAGTTACATGAAAATCCCAGACTTCACCACTGTGCAGTCTGTCCATGTAACAAAACTGCACCTATATCCCTTAAATTTACACAGATTTTAAAAGATAACTAGAATAGACTCCCTGCCCTGAAGAAATGTATTGTCTAGATATATTAAGAAATATTAATATAGAAGTAGAAAACTTGTCACTGGCCTAGAAAAGGATGGTCTTGGTTCATATAATATTTAAAAATGAATCAGCTGCTAACATTTAAGAATTAGACTTCAGTTGACAGTCTTTATTTCTCATTTTTTCTTGAAATGTCAGAGGATCTGGCAAGGACTGATGGGGGCTGAGAAGAGCTCTTCTTTTAGCCTGATTTCTTTTACTAATTTATGTTACTTGCCTGACCTCAACAACATGGAGTTTTCTACTCTTGGTCTAGAGTAGAGCACAGTGACAGATAAAAAATTAATTTCTATGTAAAGCAAAAGTTCTTGTAAGAATGCTGTCTCCAGGGTGGTATTGATCAAGGTAGAGAAGAAAAAAAGTAGAACTGTTTATTTCAATGAAAATACAGTTAGAAAAAAGTTAAAGTCATAAAACAAGTTGTATATCATGTCTTTCTAAAAATACGTCATTTATCATTTTAAAATTGAATAAAATAATGCATTTACTTTTGTCTCTGTCTATGAACATATTTGTTACGAAAAAATAAGTTGAGGCCAAGCATGGTGGCTCACGCCTGTAATCCCAGCACTTTCGGAGGCCAAGATGGGTGGATTACCTGAGGTCAGGAGTTCGAGACCAGCCTGGCCAACATGGTAAAACCCTGTCTCTACTAAAAATACAAAAATTAGCCAGGCGTGGTGGCACACGCCTGTAATCCCAGCTGCTTGGGAGGCTGAGGCAGGAGAATTGCTTGAGCCCGGGAGGCAGAGGTTGCAGTGAGCCGAGATCATGCCACTGCACTCCAGCCTGGCCAACAGAGCGAGACTCTGTCTCAAAAAAAAAAAAAAAAAAAAAAGGGTTGATAAAGTAGGGCACATAAGAATGTTTATTTAGTGACGATATTCAACAATAGCATTACTTCATTTTTATCCATTTATGTACATAGGTGTGTATGTTTAGGTTTGTATGAAGCTACAAATCACCTATAAACCAATTTAGGCCATGTTGTAAGACTTTGGGATAGAATTCATCAAGCCACTACTATGACCAACAGTTCTCTTTTTTTTTTTTTTTTTTTGGTCAAACAAAAATTATGGACAGGCTGTGGCTACTAATAAGACAATGTGGGCTAATAATATTTTGCATAATTATTGTGAAAAAATTATTCTGTAATTTCAGTGAAAACCTATCCTGCCTTTATGCAGGCATACTTAAGGAAAGAGATTCCCTACTTGCGTGTCCTGATTCTCAATACAGAGTGATGATGGAAACCTGATTCCCATGTCCTGTGAGCTGCAGGACTAGTGTGATTTGGTTCTGCCTATACTTTGCTAAATATTAACACAAAAAACATTGCTTGACACATTCATATTTTTATACATACAATAATTCTTATTAATACAATTACTCTGCTACATATTCATCTTTGTTTCTATTATTATTATATATGGAATTCAGTGTTACTCATCTTCAGTAAGAATTATTTCACATTTTAGTACTTGGATTTATATTTTTCTGATTTGTTTGTTTGTTTGCTTTGAGACGAAGTCTTGGTCTGTCGCCCAGGCTGGAGTGCAGTGGCACGATCTCGACTCACTGCAACCTCTGTCTCCTGGGTTCAAGCGATTCTCCTGCCCCAGCCTCCCGAGTAGCTGGGACTACAGGCATGTGCCACCATGCCTGGCTAATTTTTGTATTTTTGGTTGACATGGGGGGTTCAGCATGTTGGCCAGGCTGGTCTCAAACTCCTGACCTTGGGTGATCTGCCCACCTCAGCCTCCCAAAGTGCTAGGATTACAGGGGTTGAGCCACTGTGCCCGGCTTATTTTTCTGTTTTTTAATCTACGATATATTTTAGAAAAAAGAATCTGGAATTGATCAATATAAACAGCACCTAAATTATCTCGTTATCCTTTAGGACAACTGGCAAGAGTTTTAATAAGGCATGCCAGGCTCTAACTACAAAGAAAATAACCCTATATTTTTAAGTTTGTAAACAAGTTAGAAAAATAGCTTTATTATGTATTTATTCCAATGTATTTAGGATCCATTGTTCTATATTGTCTGACTGTAGTATCAATAAAGACACTTCACAACAAAGTAAACAATGAAATTTATGACTAAGCAAAGCAGAACAGTAGCTTTAATCTTTTAAATGGTAAATGAAGCCTTCTGAATTTCTATTTACTTGTTTGCTTACGCCAGTATCAACCTTGCAGTCAATTAAACAGCCTCAAACTTTTTTTTAAGCATGTTTTCCTCATCTGGGTTATCTTTCTTCTCTTCAGTTTTTCTAATTCTTATTTCTACTATCCCTCTTCGTATCTGGGCACTATTTTCTATGTTTCCTATCATAAACATCTCCTCTCATTTTTACTTATCCTTTGCTTTTCTTCTCTGGTGTTCAAGAAGGGAGGTGAGAATTGGCCAGGGTATGTAGGCAAGTGTGGTCTGTTGACTAAAGCTTACTTAAAGCAGCTCTTTTACTACTGAATCTCTCCTGTAGTGCCCAGCCCCCAAAAGAAGGCATCTCTGGAGATCCACTTGTTATTCAAGGAACAAGGAAAGGATATTGATATTTTAATGTTTTTATGGCTTTTTTCTTAGTTGTTTTATGGTTTTATGGTTTTATGTTTTTGATGGGCATTCCCAAATACAATGTTTCCACATGCTGCCTCATAACTCAGACAGCAAAAATGAATAGTTTTGTCTAGCTCTAGTTCATTTTAGATCTTTATTTTTCTAATAATTACTAAAAGGGAAATTAGAGGGAGAAGAATTGAGTAGAATTGCTAACATTCCAAAAGTGTGTGCTGGTGGTTGAGTCAGGCCATGCAAGTTGCTGGCCCATCCCACAGCCCCATGCCCTCGGGCGCCTACCTGCCCCCACACCCCTGACACACAAGTCTTGCTACCCTGCCACACACTCTCACCAGGTTTCCTTTCTTTTGAGATCGGAACACAAGACGGAGCATCAGGAGAGGGTGAAGAAATTGAGATACACAGGGAGAAAGCAGACATTGGAAGCTGGGTAAGGGCAGAAGCCTTAAGCAAAGGAGAAGCCCCATTGAAGGGGCTTCTAGAAAAGTTGTCTCAGAAAGAAGTTAGGATGTAGGCTACCTGGTTCATAGCACGGCAAGGACCAGAATAGGCCCCAACAGACAATTCTGAGACAGCCAGTTGTGAAGAAACAACAACCAGGACTGATGGAGGGTCGCAAGAGATCCTGTTAACTATTAGAGCTAAACAGCCTATTCCACCTGAGGTTCCAGTGAAGCATTAGGCTGATTTAGGAGGCTAAGACAACTTTTCTGTTTCCCTTTCTACCTTATCTCATATATTTAATTATCTCAAATAATTGTATATTGCATGTACCTTATCCTGCATATATTTAATGCATTCTCTTTAAAGGTAATCTGAGATATAACTTTTCTTGATAGCAGGTTTATGACTAAGGCTTAGCTAAATAACAGCATACAGTAATAGATAAATGAGAAAGGACTCCTAGAGTTGGAGCAACTAGAGGGCAGACAACACAAGTTTTTACATAACTGTGATTTAACACAAATGATTATATCAACTTTATTTTCCTGATTTTACTGAGGTTTGAAGCATTTTCAGTTTCTATACAATGGAATCAGTTATTGTAAATTAATGAATGAATTCCATGTTTACAGTTGTAGGGCTGTTTTAAAAGACAATCATTGATTATTTTTGGGAAATTGAAAAAAGCAATTTTAAAAATTCATATTGTAATATGAATTATAATATTAGATATTAATATCATGCTTAGACTACTATGGGGATATTACTAAGTACAATTGATAAGATCAACTAAACACAAATCTCATATTCACATTACTTTATTATCTATATTTTCTTTTTATTTCACAATATTTCAGAAAATATTGTGAAACAAATTAAGGAGCAACTACAAATTTTATTCACAGGCCTAAATATCTGTCAGATGTTAAAGGATTATAGAAGAAAACTTTTAAAATGGATGCAATAAAGGTAATTAATTGCTATAGAATAAATTTTGCTTTAGACAGCCCTAAATTGAATCATCACCTTAATTTTTCCAGATCACAGAGATATTTTAGAAAATAAGTAGCTGTTTGTATCTTTAACAAGATTTTTTAAGGCATTCTCCTCATTATAAAGCTCATAATTGTTTCCACCTAGATAATTAATAGATTACATGTATTCCTGAGACCCTTTTATGTTTAAATTTAATAATCTCTGCAATTTTCTAATCATTCCATGCACATGTGTAGTTTGATGTGTATATAAGGACTGAATTTGTTTTATTTTTCAAGGATTAGAATTTTTTGCAGATTTTTAACACCTTTATGAAAGTCATTTTGTTAAGTCTAGAGTCAAGAAATAATTTTTAAAAATTAAAAGATTGCTGTATCTGAAGATTAGATGCAGTGAACGTTGTCTTGAACTGTCAGTTTACATAGGAGAAACTAATGAGGCTGTAAAGAAATGCTATCTGTTTTACTAGAATTTTTGACCAGTGAAACAAACAGCTGGAAAAACAGTGGTAGTCGGCTGGCTTCCATTTTCCATTGCTTTCTGCCCTTTACATTCAAATTTCCTCTTATTCATGACCACACGCTCACCACACACATACTCCTTGGTTTGTTACTTTAAGCCACATGGAGATTAAGTGCCATTAGTAAAGACTAGTTTAGGAACAGCTTTAGGTAAAATAAATGGCACTTTCAAAGAGAAGGTGGATTTATTGAGTGTGTGTGTACATGCGCGTGCATGCTCACGTGTGTGTGGGGATAAATCAGTAAGGAAGAAATCAGGTGGTGATAGTTGGATGCCGTTAGTGACTGGGACATGTTTTATTTTACAATGTTATTTCTCACAGTTTAAAAGAAACTTTAGAATCATCTGATCTGGCCCCTTATATTACAGCTGAGGGAGGCCCAAAGAGATGAAGAATCTTGGCTACTAGGCAGCGTAACTAGAGCTTGGATATACCTATTACTTGTGCATCCATGGTGTTCCCCCATCATCACTCTCTTTGCCTAACCACTTAAGAAGTAAATGGAGGAATTGAGATAATGCAATGTGAAGGATGATAAAAATAGGTTAAGAGTGGGTCCAATCAGGCATTAAAAAAAGTAGTTATGAAAGGTAAATTGGGATCAGTTGCAAGAGTTTGGGGACCTAAAACAAGCAAAAATTAGTTGATTTATTAAAATATCCACTGTTTGCTGTTAGCATCCAAAGAAAAGAAGAAAAAGTAATAATGTATAGTCATAGTCAGTCATCTGCCTTCAAACCCCCAGTGCTAATGCATCAGACTGGGTTCAAATCCCTTTACCTTGGAAACAGCTCCTTTGGAGTAATGTGTGATTTAAAAATTTTTGTGTAGAAACATATGTCTATGAGTGCTCCATTAAAAACATTCTCATAATCATTGAAAAACTAAATCATGTAAATTTTAATTCCAATGAACATTCTATTGACATGACAATGTGAAACCATTGTGTAACACATCAAGAACTATTTATAATTCAGTTATTAGGGAGGTACAAAGATTTTATTTTCTAATTACAAATATACAGATCTAACTTACTGTGTTTTCTTTATATTCTTTAAAAATCGAGGTCTCTACATTTAAATAAGAAAAATGGTATACTCTACTTTCTTATGCACCTGCTATAATTAAAATTGTAATTACAGTATTCATGGATGAATTGGTAGTAGTATGTAGACAGTATTATCTACAGAAGAAAGCATTTGGTTGTTGTATGATAAATTGGATATTTATTTTTTAACGATGGCAAAGTAGATTGTTTAACCTTGGGAAATAGAACTAGTTTTCACAGCATTCATGTGTGTCAAGGGTTAAAATTCAAGTGAGTTGTAGAAATGGTAATTAAAGTAGAGGAATGTCTTCAGTTACCTTTCATTCATGATACAGCATGAAAACTCTCGTAACATTGTAACGTTGTTTACATTTTAAAAATGCTTGTCTGTTTCAAAATGGCTGAAGTGTAATTTAACTGAAGTTTTTATAGGTTGGTTTTTCTTTTCCAGGAATTCTGTATATACCTTGGAAATATCCTTAATGTATTCTCTGAATTATTTATGTAACCTCGAGTCTGTGTAAATCTAGGATGACATCTAACACCAAATACACATTAGCACGTATCAATATGACCCCTCCACCCAAGCCTTGCAATATATTTCCCTTAAATAAAATAATTTAAAATTCTTCTTGAGTACCTACTGTATTTGAGGCATTGTCTTTTGTATTGAACAGACATCAGTAATTGGTAAATTTCTTGCTTGCCATGAACTTACAATCCCATAAGGAGATGATGAGAATAATAACTATATAACAGATGATATTATTAGCAATTAGTGTTGTGAAGGCTAGAGAGATAAAGGAAAAGGGGTGTAAAATCTTAGTTGTACCTGAAAATAGTACAGTTTAAGAACATATGGTCAGGAAAGAAGGCAGAGAGTGTATCTGACAGAACAATGGTGTAGACATTAATTTCCCAATTTGTTCTGCCTCGAGTCTAAGACACCATGTAATGGATTTGAACAATGTTGATGGTGGAGATTCAGACAAATGGGGCTGGAGAAACCTAACCTGGCTCATGAATTGTCCAGACGATGAGACAAGTTGCCCTGACAGGGCAGTTGTTTGGAATTCAAGGTACATTAGGAGAAAAGGAGGGCTAGATAAGGAAAGCAATATAAATAAGCTAATGAAAAGGGATAAATATGACTTTAAAAATAAATAAAAACTCTGGGCTTCACATTTTCCGCCTTTCGTCTTTTAGTCATCTGCTAATGAAGGAGCTTAAGGACAAGAGGTTTTATGAAGTTGAAGCACAACTTTAGGTTGCTCAGTGTAACACAATCCGTAGCTTCTATCTTTATCAATGAAGAAAGAATAAGAAAATAAGAATAACCAATACCCTGTATTCTCTTAGAATAAAATCACAAGAAACACAGTCTTTTGTTTTCCAGAAAAGATTATTCTTGTTAGAGCCATGAAAAATGAAGGAAAAAAACATCAAATACAACCACGCGTTCCAACCTTTAAAAGAGGAATTTGTTGTTCAGAGTGGGAGTTTAGTTAGAAACTTGAGTAGACAAAGAGCAAAATACTTAATGCCTCAATGTCTAGAAATGCCTTGTAAATACCTGTTAGACAACATGTCTTATTTAAGGAATCTATTTTTGTGAAAAATGATCTTATGTCTTAACTTCAACTAAAAAAATATCAGCTTGTCTATAGTGTCTGTTAGGTATGAGGTACTCTACCTTGTTGTATTTTTTAATTTTCTTTTGGTTTCAAGGCTTTTTAGTATACCATATTCTTACAATGTTTAGGACACTTACTTTTGTTTCATTTTACAGACAGTATACACACAACTTAATCACAGGTCTTGAATAAGAAGTAGAGAATCATACAAAAGGAAGAAAATATCACAGATCACCTTGCTTTTAGAAAAAAACAAATTCGTACTGACTGTTAAAGTAAATAATGATCTCTCTGTAAATACATTTTAATAATCTATGCTAGGTCTCCCATGAAAATATTAATGTGCATTTAACTTTTAATTATAAAACGTTATAGAGAACTGCAGGATAAATGTCAAAATGATCCTAGTCAATTTGGCAAGTAGTAGTTTATTGCCTCCTGTAAAGAGACTTTACAGAAGCCAATAATTTTTGTCTGTGATCCTACAGTTCTACCATTATGCAAAGAGTTATTGCAAAGCTGTATCTCTGAATGAACTAGCCTATAACTAATATAAGAATGAATGAAAAATTTTATGGTTTGTAAGATATTTACTATTTCTACTGTTTCAGACTTTTTTGGGAAGATAGTATCCTAAGCGTATGGGTAGATATCTTATAAAATAATTAGAAAGAAAATAAATATTTCTGATTGATTATTCTTGTTTGAATTATAAAACTATTGCTAATGCTTTTTACTTTAAAAAGTAAATTTTATAATAATATGACTTTTCTGCTTAGCATGGAAGAACAATCTTAATTTAGGGAAATTAAGATACTTGTATGTAATCTGGAGAATGAATTTTAGTTAAGAGAATGAAATCACTAGTCCTCATAGTTTTGTAATTTTTAGTTTGATTTTAACTATTAAATTCAGCAGGAAGGGTTAGACTATTTTCCCCCACGTCTCAATAAAATAATTTGCATTTTTCTTTTTTAAAAGCATTTGAAAATATTTTCTAATTAATTGATCTTTCCCATGTTTTTAATCATTTAAAACAAAGATAGGTGTGCAAAGAAAGGGCATGTATGTCTTCTTGCTTTTCCTTACTTTTTTTTTGGTTATCATTCTGATTCCTATCCCTCTATGTGTATTTCAAATTGAAGAATTTTATGATGGATAAAGTTCATTTCTCAGAATTTAAGGGGGATGGAGAAGATAAGCTCTTCTTCTAGGCTGTTACTACTAGGGAAGCAGTAGAAGTATTACGGGGGAGGGAGGGATAAGGAGTGAGTGGAATTGAACTCACTCAGTAACAGATTTTGCAAAGTGAGGACGGACACACGTCAGGAGTTTGGACGCAAGACGGGATATAGACGGAAGATGGCAGGAGGGCTTCAATGTCTGATGAGTTTTCTTCTGTTTCACTTACAGACAGTCAGTAAATGAATCAAATATCACAAAATGCTGAGTGTGTCTGAAATTTATATGGAAACCAGGAAAAGGGTAGACCTCTATTACATGGAACAGAGAAGCAAGCCCTCTGTTACATGGGGCAGAAGCAAGCAGACTGCTATAAATCAAGAAGTGAAACAGAGAGAAGTACAGGGGAATTAGACATGGAATTCCTGGGAGGCTTTTAATTGTGCTAGGCCCTGGAATTGAGATCTGAACCAATATTCATTAAATCTTATTAGCACAGGGAGGTCAAATGACATGCAGATAACATGTGCATATGCTTCTCAAAGAAACAGGCTAAAATACAACACTACAAAGATCATAAATTACTGGCTTTGTAGCCAGATGATGCATCAGTTTAATGCACAGCACATTTGACTATTGGAGATTTTGCAGACAGTGATAATATGCAAATAATATCATATTACCTAGGACGTTATTTTAAAAACCTTGCCAGAATCTAAACTTCCTTTGTAGCACTATTTCTCTGACATGAGCTCTTGGTTCTTCTTGGGTATTTTTGGAGCTCCATGAACTTTGTAGTTTATCGTGTGTCAAGCCAGTTGGGGAAAGTTCAGCCACCACTGAACATGTGTATTTCAGTTTCCAGACCAATAGATTTAAAAAGTAGAAAGTATATATAATAAAATAGCCAAACCTCAAGTAAAAAGCAACTTTCATTTTTGAGCCTTTAGATTTGGTTGTTTAGAAGTGGTTTCTGAAGTTTATTTTACTAAGTATCCCTTCAAGATTTTAAGTTTTTTGAATATGTTTTTATTTTTCTTTATACACTTTTAACTTAGACATTAGTCTTTTCATCGAGTTTTAAGGCCTATGTTGAAAAAGGGGCCACAACCAAAGGGAGAAATCTTTGGGAATGCTTGCAGCGTTGGAAGACCCTCAGCTTCCTTCAGAAAATATTTGCCTATATATGTCATTGAGGAGAACGCAAAAACAGGCTGTCTTTTTTTCTTGTCCTTGATTGACCCATAGTAATATTTTATCAAAAAATGAAAGCAACAGATGTCAAAGATTTATGTGCTGAAAATGTGATAGATTAACTTACACAAGTGCCCAGATTTTCAAAATCAATAGACCTTTTAGCCACAACATCAGTACCTTCAATATGTTGGACTTCTGAAAACAAATGGTTTCTCTTAATGCACATCTAATCTGATTTACTTCTATACGTTTTAATTAGTTTTCCAATTATAAGAATAATAGACTACATATCAAACAAGCAAACACCCAGAAACAATAGTTTGACTAATTTGCTTAAAGATACCAAAGGTATAATCTGAATGATTGATCGCCCACATCTGACTCCATCTGCCTGACTTGACTTAGTTATTTGTGATTCTGTTACTAAAAATTATCATGGACGAAACAAATTTATATCATTAGGCATTATTTGGGAGGATGCTATAAAGAAAAAAAGAATATTTTTTTCTTTTTACAATATATGATGTGTCATTTATTTTGTCATATTTATGTTTGTAATAACCACATCTCTGCCTTGAAAACATGGCACTGTAGAAAAGTATATAATTACTTTGATTTGTATTTATGTTATCCAAAATAATCTATACTTTTACCAATAATGCATAATACATCTGTTACCATACCTCTTTGAGGACAATATATTTTAAAGATTAAATTATAATTTAGGACCTATATTACAGGTATCTTAAGTCTTTCACAGGAATGTGTTGTAATACAACAAAGAGGATAATGACATCTTCTATATTGATAGTAAATTATGTTTAATAAGTAATTATTTGAAGATTTATTCATAACACAAAAAGATGATTATATGTAACAAAGTTTGTATATAAGATTAGGAATACAGAGACCTCTATTCTAGTTTTAATTTTACTACATCTTATTCCTGTAAACTTCACAATCTTTACATTTATTATACCTAAAAGAATATAATAATAACTGCCCTTTCTCAAATAAGGTTATTGCGAAGTCAAATGAAACAAAAAAGACATTCATATTTGTAATATAAAATTCAAAACATGGCCGAGCGTGGTGGCTTACGCCTATAGTCCTGGCACTTTGAGAGACTGAAGTGGGTGGATCACCTGAGGTGGGGAGTTGGAGACCAGCCTGGCCAACGTGGTGAAACCCCATCTCTACTAAAACACAAAAATTAGCTGGGCGTGGTGGCACACGTCTCTAATCCCAGCTACTTGGGAGGCTGAGGCAGGAGAATCACTTGACCCCGGGAGGCAGAGGTTGCAGTGAGCAGAGATCATGCCCTTGCACCCCAGCCAGGGTTCCTGAGTGAGACTCCATCTCAAAAGAAAAAAAAAATTAAAATGCATTTCAAATATAAGATAAAATCAAGGTACATTTTAACATTAAATTATGGGATAAAATATACCATCTTCTTAGTTGGATTCAATATTTTTTTGTTATTGCGGTTATAATATTTTAAATGTCTATAATGTCTATAAGGAAAACTATATAAAATCTTGGTATAAAAGTCTTCATACTTTTGACACAAACAGAAGTAATGACATAGATGAAAATTCAGACACTTGAGAATGATAATAGAAATGTCTTCCTTGTCCTTTGTTAATTAATTACAATGTAGATAGATATTTTATGTATGTCTCCTAGATGTTTCTTTGCTACATTATTATTGGACTTAATGTTCACGTCAACAACCTTGTAAGAACCGTGTAATTATTATTTATTTATTTATTTATTTATTTATTTTTAGACAGGGTCTCACTCCCATCACCCAGACTGGGGTGCAGTGATGCCATCTCAGCTCACTGCAGCCTCTACCTCTACCTCCCTGGGCTCAGGTGATCCTCCTGCCTCAGCCTCCAAAGTGGTTCATTTTCCTGGACTCAGGTAATCCTCCTGCCTCGGCCTCCCAAGTAACTGGGACTACAGGCACACTCCACCATGCCCGGCTAGTTTTTTGTATTTTTTGTAGAGATGAGGTTTTGCCGTGTTGCCCAGGATAGTCTCCAACTCCTGAGCTTAAGGGATCCTCCTGCCTCGGCCTCTCAAAGTGCTGGGATTTACAGGCATGAGCCACCACACCTGGCCAATTATTTCTTTTTAAGTTGCCTAGAGACTCAGAAATCATTTCTGACTTTTCATAGTTTAAGGGGAAAAATTGCCAGAGACTTCTTTCTAAAACATTTTATTTTTTAATGTAAAAATCACTAAATCTTTAAAACATGTAATAAGAGACCTTTTCAGACAAGTAGCATAAATCTATATTTCTGTCCTTCCAGCTATATTCTTTATGTAGACTATTTACTGTTGATAAATTGAAATCAAAATTACAATCAGAGATAATATTATCTAAGATAATATAAAAATTTTATATTATCTAAGATAAATAATATAAAAATTTTATATTATCTAAGATAAATAATATAAAAATTTTATATTATCTAAGATAATATAAAATTTTATATTATCTAAGATAATATAAAAATCAGTATTTAAAAAGCCTCTATATTAGACTATGTCTAACACCAGAATAATGCTTCAAAGAGTTGAACGTATTTGGAGTCTTTTAAGATTTTTTCCCATGACAGGTAATTGTCAGTATGTATCCAATCTTAGTTATGCTTTTTACTCAGGATAAGCAGCTCTTTCAATTCATTTAAAAAATCTGTGATGTAATTAACTCTAAGAAATGTAAAGCCTGTAACCATCATCTAACCTGGTTTGACAGATTGACGGTAATAGTCTTTAACCTTTGCCTGAAGGCTACTGTATTGTTTAATACTGTAATTTGTTAGACACACTACCAATGCTTTGATTTGGAGATTCGATTCATCCATTTAATCTTGGGTCAGGGATTTGAATAATTGATTTAATCTTTCTGCTTTACTCTAAATTTAATGTATTTACTGAAGATAGAACCATAGTAAGGCGTTCACTCTCGCTGTGAGAGAAACTCAGGAGAGAAACTCACATAAAGTTTCAATAAATCGTGCTTTTCTATTTATTGACTTGTTTCCTCATACTATTTCTGTTATACCAAATTGAATGAATTGTTTTGAATACTGTCTAAAGTTGGTGAGCATAATCTGTTTAGATATTTAATAACTGTTAAAACTTTGCAGACACTTAAAATATTTCATGGAGAAAATTTAAATGTGCTTGATATATTATGCCTTAAATTTTGGATCTGCTTTGTAAAATGACATTGATACATTAAAGTAGAAATCTTTTAAGGGAATATTTTAATTTCACTCCCTGGTAACTATATGTGTATGTCAAGAACTGAGAGGCTGAAATTTTAGTTAATTTAATTTATATAACATATTAATGATTTTATACAAACATGCACACATTTCAAGACTTTAGTGGTTAGCGTTGAAATGAAAGAAAAATTGATCAATATTTGTTATCTAGCAATACCCTAATTCTTTTCTTACTGGTCTTGTTATTTAAAAAAATAGACTTGCTGAGATTATTAACTACATATATACATTCGATCATATTATTCATAATTTAAGGTTAGAATAAATGCTGGTGGCATTTTAGCACAAGGTTGGTTTAATAATTTTATGATGCAACATTTAGCTAACTCCTTAGATATCTGAATTTTTGCTAACCAAGCAACTTCTAAGATGATATGTCATGGGAGAGCTTGAGAATGCAAGTCACTTTTAAGAACTTTAACTGGCTGGGCAAGGTGGCTCACACCTGTAATCCCAGCACTTTGGGAGGCTGAGGCAGGCAGATCATGAGGTCAGTAGTTCGAGACCAGCCTGACCAACATGGTGAAACCCCCATCTGTACTAAAAATACAAAAATTAGCTGGGTGTGGTGGTGCGTGTCTGTAATCCCAGCTACTCAGAAGGCTGAGACAGGAGAGTCACTTGAACCCAGGAGGCGGAGGTTGCAGTGAGCTGAGATCGCGCCACTGCACTCCAGCCTGGGCAACAGAACGAGACTCCGTCTCCAAAAAAAAAAAAAAAGTTTAATTTCCAGTTGTACAACATCCAGCTGAGCCTGTTTCATAAATGCACAGATATATGAATACATACTGCATATATGTTATACATTTATTATACCAATAACATGTCATAACCGCAATAGCAGATCTTAGAAATTAAAAGTAAAAAAAAGGTAGGCTTGATACGTGCAATAATATAATTAATTAATTTGCTGATTGGTCTTTCCTATTAGATAGAATCTTGAACAGTAGATGCATTCAGTAGTAATTAACAATCTCTCTATCTGAGTTAGTTTCAATGGATAATGTGAGTATACTTTAGACTCAGTGAAATCTTACAAAAAACACAGCTGTCCTAAGGTCTCAAAGGGGACAACTGAAACTAAAAAATCAATATGTCATCAGCAGGTTTGTTGTAATAGATGCTTATCACAGCAGGTTTGTATAAACTAATGACATACTGTGCAATGACAAGACAGTTAGATTAAAGGACTGCACAGGCACAGTCACTGGCCTGGAGCAGCAGAGGTTGCAAATATATACATGCAGTATTTTTGGAGTGGTGGAATGTACACAGTTTATAGGTGCCTATGCTGGATATTGTTTTGAAAACCGATTTTAAATATAAATTTACATGGATGTAGCAATCACTTTGACTCATGTGTTTAAAACTTATATTATGAAAGAGCTGTTAAAGCTTTTACCTTAAACAATTGTATTTTCATGTGAACTCACCAACAACCAACATACAGGATATTTGTTTCTTTGTTTTTTGAGATAGGGTCTCACTGTGTTGCTCATGCTGGAGTGCAGTGGTGCGATCTCAGCTCACTGCAGTCTCTACTTCATGGGCTCAAAGGATCCTCACACCTCAGCCTCCCAAGTAGCTGGGACTATGGGCATGCACCACCATGCCTGGCTGATTTTTTCATTTCTTTGTAGAGATGGGGTTTGTCATGTTGGTTAGGCGGGTCTCAAACTCCTGAGCTCAAGCAGTCCACCCACCTCAGCCTCCCAAAGTGCTAGGATTACAGGTGTAGGCCACCAAGCCCAGTCATCCAGGTTTTTTAAGAAGGCAAAACTATTCCTTACACAGTTTAGCTAGGGATAAAAGAAGGGAAAATGTGGAGAAGAGCTATCTTCCGAATGTCTGAAAACAAACAAAAAAAGATGTTAGATTTCAGACATCAGGTGATACTCTGCTTCAGAAACAATATATTGGGAAAAATCCTGAGTTGCGAAACTATTAAACCAATTAACACGTTTAATTATAAGAATTGTCTTTCTTGTCTCATTCTAAAGAGAAATGTCATCACAAAGCTATAATCTTATGAAAGCTTTCAAGTACAAGGATTTCATAAAAAGAATGAATTCTACTCAACAGTAAAATATTTTGCTTGTACTTTGTGGGAACCAAATATTTTTTAGAAGATTTTTTAAGAGCATCTAATCTGTACTTTTAAAATGCTGGTGCTGGCCTTAATGTTTATTATTCCCCAGTTCTTCACACAGTGTTCCTATACGGTTAACATATTATCACAACCTGGTTTTTGATTTGTCATCACAATCTTGTGACCTTTAAGCTGAAATTTATGGTGTACATCAAAGCAGTAATAAACACATGAAGAAATTCTTCTACAAAGAAACAGTCACTTTACTATTTCTGCTGAACATGTGTTTAGAGTTTACATCTTGGTTACCTTGCACTAGCTTCGATGGCAGACAAAGCCGCTGTTTGTATGAGAGTGAACTGCTTATGTTCTCGCATCAACACTTTCCCTCAAAAGCTGAAGTTTCCCTCTGCTTGCCTCTTCTGTTTAGACTGATGGAAAATATTTGCTGCTTATCTTCACTACAGAATTGTCAATACAGAAGTCTGTAAAAAGTTTCATTAATTTATTCATCCTTTTGAATCATAGTAGTCTTTTAAAAAATCAGGTATACTTACAGAGTATCTAATGTTTGATAAGTTAGTTATTAGGGTCTCACATTTTTGTAGCAGTTAGGAAGAGACAATGTAGTTAAAAGTCCTGTATGGTAGAGTCAAGAAACTTGTTCTTGAGGCTTTCACTAAGAGACTCATGATTTTGGACTAATCTCAGTTTTGTTACCTATAAAATGTGGAAATTCAGATGGATAGTTATGTCTTAAATATTTCACATCTTTTAGGAGAAACAAGTTGATTGTATGAGATTTCACTTACATCTGTCTGCATATAAAATCGGGTAAATTTCTTGGGCTATCGCTTTTTTTATAACAATAAAATGAAAATGAGCTTGTTAATAGATTAGAATTAAAATTCAAAACTAATGCAATTCAAAGAAAATGTACCATGTTAACAAGTATTTTTGCCAAAATGGAATTTCTGCTCATAAAGTGGCCATGACAGTGACTTAAACCCTAGATGTTAGGAAACGACCCTTTGGATTTATCACAGTGCCTCACATTTAGTTCAGACTCTAAAAACATTTCTTGTGGGAAGTAATGACTGCTAAGTAAAAATGAAAGTTGAGCAATGATTCTTGTGAATTATGAGTTAATTAATGGTATGACTGGATTTTGTTGAAGTCTTGGGTCTTTTGCTCATGATTTAAAGATGTGCTTTGATACTCTGAAGGACCAAAGGGCAGTGAATCACTGTAAAGCTGCTTTTGAAACATGCCTTAGGGCAAACTGTGAGCCTTCATTTGTGTCCAGAATGGAAGGAACAGCAAGAAGCACGGGTGAGTCATAGGACAAAAACACAAAATGTCATTCCAAAGACAGGGTGGTGACCTTATGTCTGAGTATGCAAAAATCCAACTGGGGAAGTAAGAGGCCTGATCTTAAAAGTTCATGTATTGAGGGAAAACTCATATTTTTGTCTTAGGAGATTATGATTATATAATTACTTTTGTTTGATAATTCAGATGAGTTACCTCTGATTCAGTTTGAAAGCATCCCAGATCAAGCACAGTTCAAACACAGACACTCCTGGGACTGGTTCTGCTTTTTGTGATTGGAATAAGGGGTCCTGCTAAGGTGTGTGCTTCTGTCCTCAGATTTGGAACAGAATCTAAATTCCATGTGTGACGTAACCTGCTTAGTCACAAGCAACATTTTCAGACCCCTTTCCTTTAATTTTAGAAGGAGGCTGTTGATCTGATATAATTATTTGTTAATGAATGCATTTTGTGTTCATTGCTAAGTATAAAAAAAGCACATATAGGACAGCTTGTGGTGTATTAACAAATGCTTGAGAGATAAAATATAAAGGTATATAACAGTAAAACATGAAAGAAGTCATTCAAAGCAATTTACCTAATGAAAGAGAGAGAACGTGTTTCCTCAGAGATTCAGGTGTATCTCATGGCATCCTCTTTTGTATCTTTCAGGTGTATTTACCTTTAGTTTTTGTTGTTGTTGTTGTTGTTGTTATATAAGTGGGTTTAGGTGAATGTCACTTTCTGATAGGAGCCTCCTCATAAGGACCTTTTCTTTTTTAAATTTTCATATGTCTATTTTTATGTGAAAACTGTCCAAATAAAATATTTATATATAAAAGTTTTCCACATAACTCTAAAAGGGTTCTATTTGATGTCTTTACTGTATTATAGGACTTACAAAAAGAAAAGAAAAATATATCCAATTAAAACAAGAAAGAACTCTTGAACCCGGCTATGCATACAAGAAAATTAAATGGTTTGAAGTGAGACATGAGGTAATCAAGACTCCTCAATGGGGAAAGTCAGTGCTCATCTGGCCCCTAGTGTGTCTGTTGAGCCGAAATATTTTATTGATGTGAGTCCTTAACAAATCACCAAATGCTCAGTGAATACCTATTATGTCTCATGAGCTCTATGAGGTAGCTTTTTTTCATACAATCGTATTTTGGCAAATAAATAATACGAGGCATAATTGACAGTGAAAATACAAAAAAAAAAATGCATCCCTTACAAATTCCAGAATGTATTTTGAGGTTTCACTCAGCGCTATACAGTGATCACAAAATTCTTGCTACGGTTCAGTCTCCAAGAAAATAAAAATGCCAGAAGGTGTGTTACATTTCAGGCCAATAAAATAGACATTATTAACGTCTCATTTTATTAATTGAGGTTATTTGAGATTTTGTGTGGAGGCATTTTAGTGGTCTGATCCACACAGTATTGAGTCAGTGGCATTTTGAGAATGAGGTGTAGTGATTTGTGCTACATTTATAATGACTAATAAGCTGTGATTGTAGTTCTTTTATATGCTCATGGTAAAATTTGTACTTCGTGGATGGACAGTGAAGGAACGTGGCCACTTCTTGTGTGTGCAAATACTTCTATATGCAACATCTTTCCTTCACTTGAGATATTTATGTTTTATTTAAATATAATACATTCAAAATATTTATTATTAAATCAACAACGTTGCATGAGTAGTTTATTTTGTGTTTTGTCCCCCAGTAGATGATACTTGCATCCATATGTGGATAAACCTCCTCAGCCTTTTATGACTGTCAGCAAGCTTTCTCTGTCACAACAAATTTTATGTGGCTTGATATTTTCCCCCTCACACTGTCTTCATATTAATGCACTGCCTGTTTAAAAGCCCTACTAATGGGTTATCTCCGTAAGGAACAATATGAATCTAATTCTCTAACCTTATTTCAACTCATTGCTGCTGCTGCTATGAAGCCAATTGTAAGCACAGTTAATTGTTCCCATGATTACTAAGACAAATATCACATGTAGGAGAGGTTTGATTTTCCATATTACAAAAGATAAGCTCTGGGAGAATTCAGCATTCAGTTTCCTAATCACTTACACATGTAAAAACCCCTCCAGTGACGCCAGAAATTGTTCATTATTTCTTGTAAGTATTGTATAAAACTCAGAGTGCACTCAGAGGAAGTATCCATTCTGTTTTCTTGGAAACTAGTGCTGCTATGTTAGTGATTAAAAACAAAATGACTTCACCGTAAAACACATTTCAAATTTCCTTATAACTTACAGGTTATTTTCAGGTATATGAAAATGACGAAAGACCAGCTAAGAGACTATAAGTAGGACGATATTTGAGATTCATTTGGAAGAATAATCTTATTGGTCTTATTGACTTCTTGGTTAAAATGATTGAAAAACTTTACATGAATGTGTGTGTGTGTGTGTGTGTGTGTGTGTGTGTGTGTTTCTCCAGGCAACAAAAGTAACACTTAGGCATGAATTTTTTTGGTAGAAGATCATTCTTTATCAGAAACAACATCATACATCCTTGCAATTAAATTAACTTCAGTAGATTATCATCAGAATTGTAATTTTATAAGAATAATTGCGATGGAATATTTGCAATGTAAGAGACTCCCTTAAAGGATATGATGAGGTATTTTTTGCTGCAATCTGATTTACTTCTGTTTTTGTTTTTTGAGACAGTCTCTCTCTGTCACCCAGGCTGGAATGCAGTGATGTGATCTCAGCTCACTGCAGCCTTCACCTCCAGGGTTTAAGCGATTCTCCTGTCTCAGCCTCCTGAGTAGCTGGGACTACAGGCACCTGTCAGCACGCCTGGCTAACTTTTGTGTTTTTAGTAGAGAGGGGGTTTCACCATGGTGGCCAGGCTGATCTCGAACTCCTGAACTCAAGTGATCTGCCTGCCTTGGGCTCCCAAAGTGCTGGGATTACAGGCGTGAGCCACCACTCCCAGCCTGTGATTTGCTTTTGGGTAAGATTATGGCGTGTACATGGAGGGAAGTAAAAGTGAACACATTTCAGTTGCATTTCCCCCCAGGCACGGATATTTTGAAAATTTTCTGTAAATTGTCCAACATGCATTTCTAAGATAAGCAACCACTATGATTTTTAAACATAGTGAGACTCACCACAGCATCAAATTCATTCATTCATTTAACAAATACTCAGCACTATGTGCCAGATACTGAGTTAGAGACTCAGAATACATCTTTGAACAGAACAAGTACTTGTACTGTAGTGAATCTTATATTCTTGTGGAAGGAGACAGATAAAAAACACTAAGCATGATGAATAAATTATTCAGTATCTTAAACAATGATAGTTACTGTGGACAAGAAAACACAGAGTAGGTTAATGGTGTTCTGCAAGGATGGGGAAAGGGCAGACTGTGGTATTAAATGGTAGTCAGGGTTCGCCTCCTGGAGATGTTGACATTTGAGCAAAGATTTGAATGGAATAAGGGACTTAACCAAGGGGATATCTGTGGGAAGAGCGTTCCAGACCGAGGGAAAAGCCAGAGCAAAGGCCCAAAGGTTTGATGGAGAATTTCTAGCATATTCTGGGAAGAATGCCAGCAGAGTGAGTGAGACAATGAGTAGTAGGAGCTAAAGTAAAAAAGGAATTGGGTTGAAAGGCGCATCTCATTTCGTTGGTACCATGATGGGTCTCCTGTAAAGAAGACAACTGGAAATTCTATAAACTTCACAGAGAAGCCTTGTAAGATTGTTGGCTCCATGTCACCCTGAAGAAGTTTGGCCACTTGTTCAAACTAATTTTAAATACCACCTAACCTCTGTGGTTTGCCTCCTATTAATGCTTATTCTGTGTTG
Organism: Pongo abelii; assembly: GCF_028885655.2. Classification (NCBI taxonomy): domain Eukaryota; kingdom Metazoa; phylum Chordata; class Mammalia; order Primates; family Hominidae; genus Pongo; species Pongo abelii. The sequence goes on from NC_071991.2 coordinate 95,657,534, forward strand.
GTGTTTTACAGTATAACTTTAGTTATATATTACCTCAACAAAAGGTAATATATCGCTAAATATAAGATTGAATATGATATAAAAGCTATTAAGCTAAAGCTTAATAAGCTAAATATAAGATAGTAAATATATAGCTGAAGGCTGTAACATAGACTCTGTAGCATAACTCAGGGAAATGAGTAGCTAAATTCCGTGAATAACTGAATGCATGGACTGAAGGGGGGGTTTCACAGAGTGTTGTATGTTAGAATCTGTGTTCCTTCCCCTCCCAATTCTTGTGCAGCATCTTGAGAGGACAATCAGGTGCCTGCAACCTTACTACACCTGCATCTCTCTTGCCCCTTACCCTGCTGACTGAAAAGAATCACATGCCCCTTTTGTAAAGGTTATTTCATTCCTCATGTTCTGGAATTCTTCATCCTTTGTCTCTAAAAGAACTTTGTTCCATCACTTATTTGTCCCTCTTGTCTACCTCCAGGAAATCCTGCTCAGATGCCCATTTCCGTTTTCCATTAATGTATGCTCAGACGTCTCCCATTGTTTTTCTTTATTTTTTTTTTATAATCCTTCCTAGGTTCAATTTTCTAGCAGTTCCTGCCTTCTCCTGTTTGATAGCAAGCACTTTGGCTGCATTTCTGTATCTGGTATTTGCACATCCTCTCCTCTTCATTACTTTCCAGGCCTCTACAATTGGGGTTCTTCACCACTACCTCAATGAAGGGACCTCTGCATCTTCATTGCCACATTACCCCTTATCTGATTTGATTACTGTGTAACATTTGACATGGGCCACTGTTCTTGAAAATACTCTTTTCTTTAGCTTTAATTACAGTATTCTTTCACATCATTTCCTACCTCTATAACAACTTTTTTCTAATGTTTTTGAATTCATCTTTCTGTATCTTCTTAAATATCAGTGTCTCTAGGATCACACTCCACATTCTGGGCAATCTCATCACTGCCAAGGCTTCCATCACTATCTTTATGCTGTGATCTTTTCCAGGTGTATTTCTAGTCCCTAATTCCCTCCTGAACCCAATATTTTTATATGCAAGAAAAATATTGTATTAGGTGTACTGGACACCTAATTGAACATCCACAAGCCATGGGCACCCTCAGACTTAAGATATCTAACTTGGATCACCACTCACTCATTTCACCAAACTCCTTTCTCTTCTTGTTTTGTATCCAGTAAATGACAGTCCTGTATCCCAGTGCCCAAGCTAACTTCCTCTCTCACCACCCCCATACTTCCAATTACTTTGTCCTTTATAGCTTATAATATAAAACTTTCCAGATTACCTCAGTGTCCCAGTGTCAATCTTTGTGAAATTATATTCATTTTTTTATTCTTTTTTGCTTGTTTGTTTTTTGAGAAGGAGTTTTGCTCTTAATGCCCAGGCTGGAGTGCAGTGGTGCAATCTCGGCTCACCGCAACCTCCGCCTCCCAGGTTGAAGCGACTCTTCTGCCTCAGCCTTCCCAAGTAGCTGGGATTATAGGCATGCGCCACCAAGCCCAACTAATTTTGTATTTTTAGTAGAGATGGGGTTTCTCCGAGTGGGTCAGGCTGGTCTCAAACTCCCGACCTCAGGTGATCCGCCCACCTTGGCCTCCCAAAGTGCTGGGATTACAGGTGTGAGCCACCGCGCCCGGCCTCATTTTTTTTTTTATTCTGTGGGACTTGAAACAAGTAAGAAATTCATGTAAATGGAAGAGGCTCAACTTACAAAGTGTAATGAAATTTAAATGAAGGAGATAAATTTTAAGTTGTCAATACAAGACTTTAACTGAAGGTGTGAGTTGAAGTGAAGTAATAAACAAGCTCACCTTGAGTGGGAATTCATGATGTGGAATCTCCTGGGCGGAGTTTTGCCTTCTTCAGTCATATTGCTTCCAACTCTAGTGCATCCATTCTCACACATCAGAAATTATCTCTCCCATTTCAAAAGTTATACTCTGAAAAAAAAATTAAAAATATAAAATCCTTGTTACAATCAATTTTCTTAGCACTGCATAACCAAAGACTAGATAAGAAAAGATTGAATTATATAATCACTACAACTGTGTCCACATGCACAAGAAAGGGGGAAAACCAGGTGAATGTATTTCTTTTCTCCATCTTTCAACTGATAAGTATATTTAAAAGAAATGTAGATAAAATACTGTTTGAAGTATAGTGACCATTATTGCCAAATGGCATGAAAACATTAAGATGAGACTACATGAGGGAGTATGGTAATTTAAATCACACTTGAGATTAATCTTTACAGAGATTAATTTTTTTTTCAGTATAAAGGAAAGTGTTTCTGCTGAAGTTAGAGATCTTCAGGTTACAAAGAGCTTGGCAGTTAAAGGAGAACGAGGCAAAACATTCCAAATTTGAAGAATTCAGTAGGCATGACTAACAAATGTTGTGTCTCAGAATACATAATAAATTAGGGCACTTGTTAAAAGTATGTGGTTGCCACTATAGAAAAAGTGTGTAGTGTAATTAGGAGTGATGTATGCATGTTTCCTGTGATACTGTGCTTTAAATTTTGTAATTCTATATTATCAATATGTACTCATAGTCTTGCTATGATCTTTTCCCAAGATAACTCTTAATTGCCCCAGACTTTACAAGGTTGACTCAGAAGCAAACTGTAGAATGTCAGAAAAGTAATCTCCACCACTTATCGTTAACTAGTGACCATCTAACATGACAGATGGCGCCCTGCCTGTCTTCAGCAGCTTGTGGGACAAAGCTGAATGTCAACACCACTGGGATGTAATTATTGGAATCTCTTGGGTCCAGTTTGGCGTGACCCTGAAAGCAATTCCCCGAGAACTGCTGCGAGTAATGCAGTGATGGAAAGAGCAGAGAAAGGAGAGGTTTGGGAGACCAGCAGCATTTTCAATTTACTGACAAGTGTTTTCACGCTGCTTAAGAATACGTATTTTGCATGTGACAAATCAAGTTGACAAATTGAAGAATTCATGGGACTTTCATTGTGGCCTAATTTAAATATTATCAAAGGGCTTTATTTTATAATGCAGAAGCAACTATTTAATGATTTAAGTAATTTTGAAAAATATTTTAATGATGAGAAAGCAGTATAATTTATATTTTAATTGTTTCTTAAAGACTTTGATAACATTCTCATTATTTTGGAACACACTTTGCAAATTTTTTACTACAACTTGTTTAATCTCTAAAACAACTCAGTAAATTAGATATTGTTATTAGTTCCAATTGATAGATGGGGCGAATGAGGCACAGAGAAGTTAGCTGTGACACAAAACAAATGGTAGAGCATCCAGGGCTCGAACCAAGCCATCTGGTGCCAGAGTCTCTGTTCTTAACCATTGTGCTTTTCCCTATGCCATCTTATATACCTCTTTAAAACACTCAACCTGCCTGTATAGAACAGTGGCACCATACTGAAATACTTAAATGCTTAAGTATGCAAATACTTTACATACTTAAATAAGTATATACTTAAATACACTTATTATGGAGCTTGATGCTAAACCAGATAATGTAAGAATATCTAAAATTCTAAAGTTACTAAAAATAGATTAGAGGAATTATTACTACAGTAGTCCCTTTTTATCTGCAGGGGATGTGTTCCAAAGACCCCCAGCAGATGCTTGAGACCGTGCATGGTAGCAAACTCGATTTCCATCAATAGGAATATTTTTCTGTTCACATCTTCCACCCACAAATTTAATACCTTCTCCATGCTAAGCAGTTATCATGCACGGTGGCCATAAATTTTGCAGTTTGAGGTGTGACAGCAAAACTAGCACATTTTTTTTTTTTTGAACTTCCTTCCCAGTTTCACTGATAGAAGATGTGTTCTTACTGTAGGTCTTAGCAACCTCAGCATATATTTTTTTTTCTTTTCTTATTGTGAAGTTTCACCTTTTCACGTATAAGAAGCACTTACAGCTTCTTTTTGGCATATCCACATTGCCTGCATCACTACTCTTGCACTTTGGGGCCATTATTAAGTAAAGTACGGATTACTAGATCACAAACACTGTGATACTTCTGCAGTCAGTCTGGTCACTCAGAAGGCTGCTAAGTGAGTAATAGGCGGGTAGTGGATATGCTCGACAAAGGCATGTTTCCCTAGTGTGATGGAGTTGGATGGAGGGGGATTTTATGACCTTACCCAGCAGCACATAATTTAAAACTTGTAAATTGTTTATTTTTGGAATTTTCCATTTAATATTTTCAGATTGTGCTTGACTAAGGGCAGCTGAAACCTTGGAAAGCCAAACTACCAACAAGGAGGGACTACTCCACGTTAATTGGTTAATCATAAATTTCTCCCAGAAAGGTGTCTTTAAGTAATATATATACTGAGTGCACTGAAAATAGTTTTGGTACTAAAAAATTAATATAGCAAATGGAAGTATGCTTCTAGATGCTCTTTAGTAGGGAGAACTTTGAAACTGTCACAGGTTTTTTTTCTGATTTTGAATAATGCAGACATAGTCATTATTTCTTTTGTATGCAGGGACAAGCATCTAAGAATCACGTTGCTGATGATAGCTGGTATTTATCACGCAACCATCCAGTTAAAAAGATTTGAACACTTAGTATGTACAGTCTAATTTATTCCCCACAACAACCTATGAGGAAGGTGTTTTTTTTGGTTTGGTTTTGTTTCTTGAGACGGAGTCTTGCTCCGTCGCCCAGGCTGGAGTGCAGTGGCGAGATCTCTGCTCACTGCAAGCTCCGCCTCCCAGGTTGAAGCAATTCTCCTGTCTCAGCCTCCCGAGTAGCTGGGACTACAGGTGCCTGCCACCACACCCGGCAGCTAATTTTTGTATTTTTACTAGAGTTGGGGTTTCATCTTGTTGGTCAGGCTGGTCTCGAACTCCTGACCTCACGTGATCCACCTGCCTCAGCCTCCAAAGTGCTATTTTTTTAAAACACCATTTACAGGTGAAGAAACTAAGAGAGAAGAGTAAATAAGTTGCTATGGGCCTGATGTGCTGGCTCATTCCTGTAATTCCTGCACTTTGGGAGGCTGAGGTGGGTGGATTAACTGAGATCAGGAGTTCAAGACCAGCCTGGTCAACCTGGTGAAACCCTGGCTCTACTAAAAACACAAAAAATTAGCCAGGTGTGGTGGTGGACACCTGTAATCCCAGCTACTTGGGAGGCTGAGGCAGGAGAATCACTTGAACCTGGGAGGCAGAGGTTGCAGTGAGCCAAGATCATGCCATTGCACTCCAGCCTGGGCAACAAGAGTGAAACTCCGTCTCATAAATAAATAAATAAATAAATAAATAACTTGCTATGGTCTTTTAAATAATGCATAGAACATAGAACAAGGTAGTACCCTTGCTGTAAAAACAATTACTTATCACATGGATATAATTCTGATAATTTCTCAAAACCCTGCCTAACAACCAATATGCAAAGGACTTTGAAATCCTAGACCATGTGAGAAAAGCACCTAAGGAATTGGAATGCTGTAAATACCACTGCTAATTGTTATGATTTATCTTGTTGGGGTTGTTAGGAGCAGTCAATTCTAGAAGATAAGAGCAGTTGAGTTCAGGCCCTCAAGGAATTTACAGTCTAATGGATGAGATAACTTACTGTGAAGAGCTCCAAAACCATTGATTATAAGTTGTTAGTATAAACAAGGAGTACAGTAAATGCCTCAGGCCAGGAACACTTGTGGTTTTGGGACACCTTACACCTTTGTCTCCACTCCAATAAAAGGGCTTTGAGGTGATCTTGAAAGAGGAGAAGGTAAGTTAAGTTGCAAGTGGAAGGAAGAGCTTTCAGCATAAGAAAAACAGGAACAACAACATAACTCCTGATGGTGCAAATAAGGCCAGGAGAGGCCAGAGCACAGTGAACATCCTAACTAGAGCTTCTACCCTTGCCCCCGTGCACAAACTGTTTTCCATGCGACAACTGGAAGTCTTCTAAAAATGGAAATGAGAGTATCACTCCCTTGCATACCACAATTCAAAGATTTTCTCATTTCACTTAAAATCAAAAACCAAACACTACCCAAGGCCCTCCTAGAGGTCTGACACATACGACAAGTTTGTGCAGTGAGGATAGTGACTTTAATAAGTGACTTAGGCCAAGAGGAATGGCAATGAACAGAGCTTCAACTCTGAAGATGCAGTAGGGATGGTGGAGACCACGGCTTCCTCTAATTCACTACATATTACTCAGTTCTCCTTGCCCCACATAGAAATGGGCCTAGTATTGCCTGATGATTTCATTCGTTTAAGAGAATCCAGAAATCCAGATTTTTAAGCAAAGTCTCCACTTAAAAATTGACTCAAGTATCTCATCATCATCATCATTGTCATCATCATCATCACTGTCATAAAGATAGTAATAAAGCACTGTGCAAACAAACTCGAAACATCTGCAAGACAGATGTCCAGATTAGAACCACAGACTACTAGTTTATGACCTTTGCCCTGCACAGTCTGGCTGTGCCTGCTCTGCAACCACAGTTCATACCACACTTTTCCCTGCTCACCACAGTCTCACCACAGTGGCTCTCTTCAGGTTCTCCATTTTTCCAGCTGGTGCCTATTTTGGGCCCTGTACGCTTTTTGCTTTTTATGCCTAGAGTTGTTTTTGGTCCTTCTAACTCTTCTGAACTCAGCTTAGCTTTTACTTAGCTTTGACCCTTCACCTGCCCTTTGTTCCCTTCTAGCAGTAGTTCTCAAAGCGTGGTCTGGGGATTCCTGAAACCCCCAGGATCTTTCAGGGGGTCAAAACTAGTTTCATGACAAAAGTAAGATGTGGCTTTCTTTTTTTTTTTTTCCACTCTTATTCTCATGAATGTATAGTGGAGTTTTCCAGAAGCTATATGACAGGTGAAATTGCAATATACTGAACACAGAAGCAATATGAGAATTCAGCAATCTTTGCAATCTTTTTTTTTTTTTTTTTTTTTTTGAGACAGAGTCTTGCTCTGTTGCCAGGCTGGAGTGCAGTGGTGCGATCTTGGCTCACTGCAATTTCCACCTCCTGGGTTCAAGCGATTCTCCTGTCTCAGCTTCTCAAGTAGCTGGGACTACAGGCACGCACCACCATGCTGAGCTAATTTTTCTATTTTTAGTAGAGACAGGTTTCACCATATTGGCCAGGATGGTCTGGATCTCTTGACCTCGTGATCCGCCCCCCTTGACCTCCCAAAGTGCTGGGATTACAGGGGTAAGCCACCACGCCCGGCCGAGAATTCAGCAATCTTCTATTAAAACAGACATTAAAGAGATGTAATCCTTCTAAATATAACTTCTACTCACTCCCCTCTTGGGATTACACCTGTAATCTCAGCACTTTGGGAGGCTGAGGCGGATGGTTCACCTGAAGTCAGGAGTTTGAGACCAGCCTGGCCAACATGATGAAAACTTGTCTCTACTAAAAATACAAAAAAACTGGCTGGACACGGTGGTGCGTGCCTGTAGTCCCAGCTACTTGGGAGACTGAGGCTGGAGAATCGCTTGAACCTGGGAGGCGGAGGTTGTAGTGGGCCAAGATCGCGCCACTGCACTCCAGCCTGGGTGACAGAGCGAGACTCTGTCTGAAAACAACAACAACAAAAGGAGATTCTGAGAAAAACGTAAAATATTGCCACTCTTCTCACTAATTTTGTAAAAATACCCTTATTTTTATAACATTGCATACAAGGCCATGAATATGAAACTGATCATGCAGAAAAATTAAAGGTCTCTAGACAGGGAAGTAACAGGATTAAAATGGTGTATTAGGTTATTTTGTAGTGAAAAAGGAAATTTTTATATTTATATTACTATGTAATGTGTTTTATGGTTATTTTTAATAAATTAATACATATTTAAGGTTTCCCTCAATTTGAATTTCTACTGTGATAAATAATAAACATAGACCAAAAAATAGTTCTTTGAGGTACTCAATTTTTAATAATGCAAATAGGTCTTGAGACCAAAATTTTTGAGAACTGTTGCTTTATAAATACATATCAAACACTAAAATGATCTCACCTATTGTTTACTAAAATATAAGCACCATGAGGGCAGAGACTTCCACCTTAAGCATTTATGCCCAGTGTTCTGTTATTGGAACGATAAGCAGATGGGAGTTATTTATATCCTACTGCTCAAGGTGATAGCCAAGGTCTGATAGGAAAAATTCAAAAATTTGCAGTCTCTGGCATAAATGGGTTAATACCCTTCAGCACCTCGAGCAGTGTCTGAAGCACAGTAGGTACTCAGTATACGTTTTAGAATAAGCAAATCAATAAATTAGCATAATGTTTGAATGGGAGTTATATTTAGAAGGATAGGGTTGAGCTAGCTTTATAGGAAGCTTTACATACAAAGCCATGAATATGAAACGGATCGTGCAGTCAATGCAGAAAAATTAAAGGTCTCTAGACAAGGAAGTAACAGGATTAAAATTGTGTATTAGAAAGATTATTTTGTACTGAAGGTTAGGAAATAAAGTTAGTTTTTCTTTCTTTTCCTGCATATCTTTACCAACTCTCCTACTCACTCCCCTCTTGACTTTTTTATTGGGCAGAAGGTTTTGAAACCTTCATGCATTTCTTACAACTATAAATACATATGTGCTAATGAATGAGGTCACATCAATTTAAATGGAACACTGACAGAAAACACAATTTAGCTCATTAGTAAGGCATGACAAATTTACAGCCAGAAACTCTGTTGACTTTTTAGAGGAACATAAATTAAAGGTGGCCAAATCTTGTTCCGAGGGCCAGTATTAAGGTCTAAACTCAGTCAGGCAAAAATACACATATTCCTTTAAGGCAGTCCTTTCATATAAAGCAGGGAGGTGGGGCATCTCTGGAGCGATTTGAAGGGCTCAGGGGAGTTCTTTCTCCCTCCTAGCCGGAAGGCACAAGTGTCTAAACTCTACCACTAGAGAGACTTTCTTTAAAGTGTCTCTTTCTGCTGTGCTCATTTAAAATACAAATCTCAGAGCAAAACGTTAAGAATGTGGGCTCTGGTGCTAAACCCCCATGCTTCATTTTGGTTCAATGTTATGTAAGCTGCATGACCTTGGACAACCAACTGAATGTCTGTATGCGTCAGTTTAAGCATTTGTAAAATAGGTATTCCTCCAGATTTCATGTGAGAATTGAGTAACACATGTAAAAATACTTAGAACATCTCTGACACGTGGTACGCCCTGTCTGTGTTAGTGTTTGTCATTATGGTAGCATAGGAGGCTAGTTTCAAGGAGGATTCGCTTTGCAGCTAAATGGCAGTGAGACCCCAATTAAGTCATTTAGCATGCCCAAGGTTTGATTTATTTGTTTAAAAAGAGAAGCAAAATCTTGCTTTAGATAAAAGGGAGAAAATCTGTTTAACAAATGGATATGCTGAATATAAATGATGACTTTTTTAAAAAGTCAGCATGGTTAATATGATTCATTGGTGGCATCAGACAAGGCATGGAAGAGAAAGGAACTTTTCAGATGGACTTTGGACACATGAGAAGGGTATTGTCTTCCCACTCAGGTGGGGCAAGGTAATTGCAGATAGGGGAAAGAAGGCACTGGGTAATCTGTTTGCATAATGACTAGGAGTGCTCATCTAGCACACAGTAAGAAGCCGTGCAGTGGAGACATAAGATGGGAGAAGTTCAGACAGAGCATGGAGGACAGTGGACCCTACCAATTATAGGCAAGACTTTTACCCTGAGAAAGAGACAGAAAAAGAGACTGAACATTTTTGAGCATGAAGTTTTTGATCATCTGTTCCATAAGAAGATAAACTTTGGTAATAAGGCAAAGGAAGAATTGGTGAGCAGAGAAAGTAATGTCTGGAAAAGTAGCCAGGAAGTAGAAGTACCTGAAGTTGGAGTTAAAGTCAGGAAGATTCCAGAATGTGTAAGAGATTTCCATAAAACACCCGGCCCTTTTTGGTTTGAGGAATGAGGGAGTAAGGGTTGAGGGTGTTACTGAGGTCTGAACCCCAGAAACTAGAAAAATGCTGTTAAACAAATAGTGCTCTCAGGAACAGGAGAAAGAAAATCTAGCAATACAATTTTAGAATTCTAAACACTGACAGGAGGAAAACATGTTAATCAAAAAGCTATTTTAGGTGCTCATGGCTCTTCTGATTCCTTTTACTCCTGCCACAGTGCCTGGCATGGAGAATATCAATAAATATGAATTCCTTTCCCATTAACCCTGAATGCCTCTGTTGTGAGTTCTGGAAAAGCGAAGAAGAATGTCACAAATGGAAATGGGGTTGGGTAGACAAACATCACCTACTACACATTTTTACTTCTTCTGTGAGAGTTGTTATGGGCTATAAATATTAAAGGGCACACAGCAAATTTATATTTTTAACATTTAAGAACCAATCTACGAGCAAATAGATTTACACACCAAGCAATCCCTGCTTGTCTTGTAATGAGATGCTGATTTTCTTTGCTGCTAACAAACACATTTTCATTAACATCTTGCTAGCTAATTACAGCTAATTATGAACATTAAATTCATAAGTGATCACTTACAAGCATTGCCAAATCTGTGTGTGTGGAAGAGGAGGAGGGAGGTATTCTAGCTTATTCATTCCAGTGACCAAAAATTGTGCTGATTTGGAACACCAGGATTTTAAATAAATCTCCACAATCCTCATTGTAGTTAAAATTGTAGTTACCCATAATTTATTCCATTACAATATGTAAGGCATATTATGCTCTTAAATATATACCTAATTTAGGTTTTAGGACTAGTAAATAATCTTTGCTGATGTCTAATTTTAGGTATGCATTTTGGTATTATAATGCAACATTTCCTTTGACAAGAAAACCTCGTTATGCATTTAATGTGTGCAAGTCCTAGTTTACAGATAAATTCTTTTCTAAAATGTTTTTGGTTGTTTGCCCCAGTTCCTTTCATGACACCTGGTATATTCTCAGTAATGGGCTGTATAACCACACAGTAATCAGCTGTGGTTTCCTGCAATCTGCTACTTGTGGAATTTCTCCAGACTATAATCCCCCTCTTCCCCCTACTCCAAACAACAAATTTTGGTATGAATTTCATGAATAGTTTTGCTTATAGAGAAAGGAAAGTATATGGTCATCAGCTGGTTACAAACATGATTAAATAATATATTAATAATCAGCATTGTATTTTGGAATATAAGGGAGGGGTCGGGTGCAGTGGCTCACACCCGTAATCCCAAGGCTTTGGGAGGCCGAGGCAGGTGGATCACTTGAGGTCAGGAGTTCGAGACCAGCCTGGCCAACATGGTGAAACTCCATCTCTACCAAAAAATACAAAAATTAGTCAGGTGTGGTGGCTCATGCCTGCAGTCCCAGCTACTCAGGAGGCTGAGACACGAGAATCACTTGAACCTGGGAGGTGGAGGTTGCAGTGAGCTGAGACTGCACCGCTGCACTCCAGCCTGGGTGACAGAGTAAGATCTTGTCTCAGAAAAAAATAATGAATAAAAATAAAGTGAAATAAAATATAAAGGAAGGATATATGAAGGAAAGGAATATATTCTTCGTGCTTTCTCAAGTCTGCCATTATTTTTGTCTCCTGGGAGAGAGACATGCACCATCCTCTATTCCAGAAGTCAGCAATCCCTGCTTACAGACATATTGGCCCACTGACATGTGTAGCTTGATCTACATTGTTAAAAACAAGGAATTTGTTGTCAATACTTTTAAATTGCAAGATTTCATAATACAATTAAATGGTCTGGTTTTCTTTTAAAAATTAGAAAATCTAGCAGCACAAGATACTACAATAGCTAAAAATGGCCATTCTCTTTAGACAGAGCATATGCTTTCTGGTTTCAACTGTCTTTGTCGTGCCCTATCATTTCCCTGAAGTTGAGACCAAGACTCAGTTCCAGTTGATCATCAATTTGTAGTGTCTCCTGGCTTGCTTGACTCATTTGCATTACATATTTTGTCTCTAAAGATTTTGAGTGTTTCCTTCTCATGACTTTTTCCACACAGAGAGGTTAATGTATGTGTGTGTGTGTGTGTGTGTGTGTGTGTGTGTGTGTGTGTATGATTTATACATATGGATATAGAAAGAAATGATAAACTTTCACCCAGCATTATATGATACCACTGTGTGCCCTGCTGTTCCTCCCTGACTTCAGTACTATGGCATGCACCCTGCCTGTACTAGCAGTTTCCAAAATTTCACTGAGCACCTAGGACAAGACAGGGAAACACAAAGAGGTCAAAGGACTCAACATTGTAGAAAAAAGTGAGGACAGAGTTAACAACATCACTACTTATTAGGGATTTCCAAACTGTAATATTTTGAAATATTGGCACTTTGCTCGGTATGTGGGGCCCAATATAAAGAATTTTTTTAGGCCGAGAGTGGTGGCTCATGCCTGTAATTCGACTACTTTAGGAGGCTGAGATAGGAGGATAGCTTTAGGTCAGGAGTTCTAGACCAGTCTGGGCAGTATAGCAAGATCCTGTCTCTAAAAAGAAGTTAAAAAGAAAAAATAGAAGAAAAGAAAGAAATCTATTTTATGTATACTTCAACATAGATATTTTCTGTTTGTTTTAAAAAGGTATGTTTTGATTATTTTAAAGTCTTTTCCTACAACCATTAATCAGAAAATATTATTATGAATACCCATAATTGCATGTTCAATTGGTAATTTTGTTGTGTATTTTGTATATTTAAACAAATGCTCTCCAAATAGGGATTATCCCAATAAGCAGTGCAATCGAAACGCTTCCCTAGAATTCTCTCTCACTTTTCTCTACCTAAAACTTGCTCAACTTTTTTGACTCACAGACTCCATTGTTTCCACAATTTCAGCCTCATATTGCTCTCTGTATTTTCTCTATGCACATGTAGTCGGAAAATATGTCCGTTTTTAAGCTCAACAACTTACCTTTTATGGGAAGCTTATATTCTTAATTTTTTCATCAGAAAAATCTTATGGCAAAATGGCAGTGCCTGTACATGCAAATGAAATGTTCTATATCTTTTAAATGCCCCTTATGTTGAATGAGTTTTTAAAAATTACCATTAAGTTGTTAAGAAGCTCTAGGAATGAGCTCTCTCAACACCAAGTTACTGTTTGCTTCTTTGGAATGCATAGACAGCTTTCAGTCAAAACAAACACCTTCTCCAGCTATTGTGGCACCTTTCTGGAGTGCAGATTATAATTATGCATAGCCGTCATTACAGATTTCATTGAGAAATCATGCTTTAACCAAGTGACACATTACTTCTTTTTTTCATTTTTTATTTATTTATTTTTTGCCCTGTCTTATGGTGCTGAGCTGCTTTTTAAGAAAATAAAAATGTGATAATTAAAAGTAAAAATTACTATGTTAAAATATTTGATTCTAGCTCTTTCATTAAACTAGGAAACTTCTTAAAGTATGGTTTTTATTGTGTAAATATTTTTTTAATTTGAATTTTTACCATAATATTATAGAAGACACTGGACCCCTCAGAAGATAGTTTGTCTTTTAGTCCCAGGCCTAAGTGGTAACATCTAGGGATATAATCTTGACAAATTACTTAACTTCCCTGAGAATCAGTTTCCTTATATGCAAATTAAATATGTGATTCATATAATAGAGTTTTATGCAAACTAATTGAAAAGACATATCTGAAAACACTTTTGGATCTTTATCCTGCTCTAATAAGACAAGTCATATCATTCCAATATTTACATAAATGTTATTTAAACGATGCTTACTTAATACTTTATGCAAAACATTGAATTAGGCACTACAAGTGATAGACAAAAGAAGAAAACTATGGTACATCCTCTTAATACATTTACTGTTGTTAACTATAATGTAAGGAATTATCTTTTGAAAGATCAAATGCCACAAAATAAATATAAACAAAATATTGTGGTCATTGAAGAAAGAAACCAAGAATTCTTTCATTAGAATGCTGGTATTTGATATGCATTCTTTGCTATTTTTTTTTTTTTTTCTGACATGGAGTCTCGCTCTTTTGTCTAGACTGGAGTGCAATGGCGCGATCTCTGCTCACTGCAACCTCCCCCTCCCGGGTTCAAGCGATTCTCCTGTCTCAGCCTCCCGAATAGCTGATATTACAGGTGCCCACTGCCACACCCAGCTAATTTTTTTTTCTTGCATTTTTAGTAGACACGGGGTTTCGCCATGTTGGCCAGGCTGTTTTTGAACTCCTGACCTCAAGTGATCCACCTGCCTTGGCCTCCCAAAGTGCTAGGATTACAGGCGTGAGCCACCGCACCCGGACTTGATATGCATTCTTAAAGATGGAAAGATGATTGAGAAGGGATATTCCAGATAAATGAGACAGTAAAAACAGAGACATAAGGATACAATGATAGGAATATATTAGTAGAATAGTAAGTAGTTTAATAGGCCAGTACCATTTAGGGGTGTCATGGAGGATATGGCTACAGATGTTAGCTAAGTATTATTAAGTCTAATTGTATATTTAATATACATAGGAGTGAAGGTTTAAAAAAAGTTTCTGTATCTCTGACAGAGACAGAATCATTGAGTTTTAAAGAACAAGGAGATTTTAGATACCATTTTACTTCCATACATTTATTTCTCAGAGCTTTAAGTGACCTTTTTAAGACCACAAAGCTAACTATAAAGGAGGATTTAAAGAAACTCATTTTAGAAAAATTAATACTGCACCAGAGTGTATGTAAATGCTGCAAATGATTAAGATTGGTTAGTAAAAACATTTAAGAAATCATTTCAAGTGATAAAACGAACCGTTTAATATGTGATGTAGGGTAATAAGAAATGCAACAAAAAAGATGTGAGGAGAGCTGGAAAAACAATGAGAGGAAGTGAAAGATGTTGACCAGGGTGTCTGGGAAAATTAAGGTACCTTCCGCAGGAGAAGGCAAACAAGGCAAAGAGCTGATCTGAAGTTGAATTAGTAAGTTCTGGTCAACATAGGCAAAGTTGGAGTGAAACTTTGAAAAATCAAGAAGAGGTATTGAGTAGGCATTTGGAAAAATGAGAATTTCATAGCTCAGGAGAGATGTAGAATCTAGAGTGATACATTAGGAACCATCTGCATCTATGTGAATCTATGGGAGTAAGTTGAGTTTTATCTAATTGTCATATTTTGGAAGCTCTTTTAAGAGCCTCCTTACAACACCTTTCTTGTAAGGTGTTGGTGAGGGGCTTTTGTTTTTCTTTATTTTTTTCTTCTACATTGTGTCCTATTTTTCTTAATATATTTTCCCTATTACTAGCTAATTTAAGATTACTTTAGTAACAACATAATAACCCTTGTGTTAAGTTAAACATTGAATAAAAACTCTAAGGAAAGAGATACATTGTTTTTATCTTATTTCTTTGTTTATTTTAATTTTTTATATTTTTTATTTTTTCATAAGTTATTGCAGTACAGGTGATATTTGGTTATATGAGTAAGTTCTTTAGTGGTGATTTGCAAGATTCTGGTGCACCCATCACCTGAGCATTGTACACGGCACCATACTTGCATTCTTTTATTCCTCGCCCCCTCTCACTCTTCTCCCCAAGTCCCCAAAGTCCATTGTCTCATTCTTAACGCCTTTGCATCCTCATAGCTTAGCTCCCACATATCACTAA
The DNA here is from genome assembly GCF_028885655.2 of Pongo abelii. Lineage (NCBI taxonomy): Eukaryota > Metazoa > Chordata > Mammalia > Primates > Hominidae > Pongo > Pongo abelii. The sequence goes on from NC_071991.2 coordinate 95,673,112, forward strand.
GAACATACAAAGTTTAGTTTTCCATTCGTAAGTTACTTCACTTAGAATAATAGTCTCCAGTCTCATCCAGGTTCCTGCCAATGCTGTTAATTCATTCGTTTTTATGGCTGAGTAATATTCCGTCATATATATATATGACGGAATACATATATATACACCACAGTTTCTTTATCTACTCGTTGATTGATGGGCATTTGGGTTGGTTCCCCAATTTTGCAGTTGCGAATTGTGGTGCTATAAGCATGCCTGTGCAAGTACCTTTTTTGTATAATGAATTCTTTTCCTCCGGGTAGATACCCAGTAGTGGGATTGCTGGATCAGATGGTAGTCCTACTTTCAGTTCTTTAAGGAATCTCTACACTGTTTTCCATAGTGGCTGTACTAGTTTGCATTCTTACCAGCAGTGTAGAAGTGTTGCCTGTTCATCACAGCCACGCCAACATCTACTGTTTTTTTTTTGTTTTTTTGTTTTTTTAAATATTTTGATTTTGGCCATTCTTGCAGGAGTAAGGTGGTATTGCATTGTGGTTTTGATTTGCATTTCCCTGATCATTAGTTATGTTGAGCTATTTTTTTCTTTTTCTTTTTTTTTTTTTTTTTTTAAGACGGAGTCTCGCTCTGTCGCCAGGCTGGAGTGCAGTGGCACGATCTTGGCTCACTGCAACCTCTGCCTCCCAGGTTCAAGTGATTCTCCAGCTTCAGCTGTTCCTTTTGCTGTGCAAAACCCTTTAGCTTAATTAAGTCCCAACTATTTCTCTTTATTTTTATTGAATTTGCTTTTTGGGTTCTGGGTCATGAAATTCTTGCTTTAGTCAATGTCTAGAAGGGTTTTCCAATGTTCTCTTTTAGAATTTTTATAGTTTCAGGTCTTAGGTTTAAGTCATTAATCCATCTTGAGCAGATTTTTATATAAGAAGAGAGATGAGGATCTAGTTTCATTCTCCTCCATGTGGCTAGCCACTTATCCCAGCACCATTTGTTGAAAAGGATGTCCTTTCCCCACTTTGTGTTTTAGTTTGCTTTGTTGAAGATCAGTTGGCTGTAAGTATTTGGGTTTATTTCTGGGTTCTCTATTCTGTTCCATTGATCTGTGTGCCTATTTTATACCAGTACCATGCTGTTTTGTTGACTATGGCCTTATAGTATAGTTTGAAATCAGGTAGTGTGATTCCTCAAGATTTGTTCTTTTTGCTTAGTCTTGCTTTGGCTATGTGGGCTCTTTTTTGAGTCCATGTGAATTTTAGAATTGTGTTTTTTCTAATTATGTGGAGAATGATGGTGGTATTTTGATGGGGATTGCATTCAATTTGTAGATTGCTTTTGGCAGTATGGTCATTTTCACAATATTGATTCTACCCATCCATGAGCATGGGATGTGTTTCCATTTGTTGGTGTCATCTGTGGTTTCTTTGAGCAGTGATTTGTAGTTTTCCTTGTAGAGGTCTTTTGACTCCTTGGTTAGGTATATTCGTAAGTATTTTATTTTTTTTTGTAGCTATTGAAAAAGTGGTTGAGTTCTTGATTTCATTCTCTGCATGGTCGCTGTTGGTACACAAGCTACTGCTGACTTGTGTATCTTAGTCTTGTATCTGGAAACTTTGCTGAATTCTTTTATCAGTTCTAGGAGCTTTCTGGAGTCTTTAGGGTTTTCAAGGTAAACGGTCCTATCATCAGAAAACAGTGACAGTATGACTTCCTCTTTACCAATTTGGATGCCCTTTATTTCTTTCTCTTGTCTGATTGCTCTGGCTAGGACTTCCAGTACTATGTTGAAGAGGAGTGGTGAGAGTGTGCATTCTTGTCTCTTTCCATTTCTCAGATGGAATGCTTTCAGCTTTTCCCCATTCAGTGTTATGTTGGTTGTGGGTTTGTCATAAATGACTTTTATTATATTGAGGTAGGTACCTTGTATGTCGATTTTGCTGAGAGTTTTAATCATAAAGCGATGCTGGATTTTGTCAAATGCTTTTTCTGCATCTGTTGAGATGATCATGTGATTTTGGTTTTAAAATCTGTCTATGTGATGTATCACATTTATTGACTTGCATATGTTAAACCAGACTTGCGTGTGTTAAATCATCTGAGATACATTGTTTAATTCAACACTGTATTCTTAGAGCCTAGTACAATGGTTGGTGAAGAATACTTACTCAAAAATATTCTTTGAAATAACAAATGTTGCAATTTAAATAATAGTTGCATTCTATAACCTTTGAGATGAGTCTTCTAAAGGCTTTAAATGTTTAAATTCATAGCTATTTAATTTGTGTGAACAGTGCTTGGTTTTGTTTTAAATCTACCTTGTTATATGTTTGACTTGACATATTCCCACAAATAACCTCTTATTAAATGTGATGTAGATATACAATGAAGTAACTTCTAAAACGTGGACATTTTATAGACTATTTAAAGGAAGGTCTAGAGTATTGAAAATCATTGCAAGCAAATATGTAATAGCATGCTATTAAGTGGCAAATTTAACTGAAACATATTATGTATTATAAATAACTGAATCATTTTCTAATATATATGGTAAGTTTTCAGAACTAATTGATCTAGAAGCTGTTGCCCTGTGAAAATACTCTATATGTATAAAAAATATTTATTTCTTTTCAATAATAGATAAACTGATGCTTTAGGAATAATTGATGAATTAATAATCAAAGTTTTTCTGAACAGGGGAGAAAACAACATTTTTTTCATGTGTTTTATACTCAAAGTCTGCCCTGTAGTGCTGTTGTGAGGGAACAGGATGGCAAAGGAATGTTCATATTGGTATGTTCTCATTTTCTCATGTTTGGTCAACTGGATAAAGGCCTTTGTTAATTAAGTGAAAATCCATATTATTTCTTTCAATATGCCTTTGATTTAAAGTCACACATAAACTATGTCAACATTACTGACACTCAATAAACAAACATGAGTTAAAGAAGAATTGTTGAAAGTATGCTTCGAAGGTAACTACAGAAGAAAAGCACTCACCAAGCAGTAGGTCTCCCCAAACAGAATTTTTCGAACCCCACACCTGTCTTTATAGTATCCTATGAAAAGGACCTCGTGAGCAAACAGATGTTTGTGTGGGTGGCCTCGTCTTCGCTGTTCATGCCTTTTGATTGAATGCACTTATCCGTTCTGTTTCTGTCACTGCTAGAAGAGTAATGACCATGGGCCCTTGACCTCGGCAGTTTGGGATCTCAAACCTCAACTCTGCATTTTTACCCATTAAGCTTAGATCTTGCTCTCTGATTGAGATAACTTTAACTCTATCAAATGGAAACAGGATAATGTCTCTGTAATACTCAGCTTGGTGAGCAGAGCTCAGGCTATAGTTTTTACTATGTTAAGTCAGTTTTCTCTACCACATTGCAGCTGTGTTTTAAGGGGTGCAGTTGGATCTATTGTATGTCCAGAGCCACATGTTAACGGAAATATGATGGTGCTGCACTGTGAAAGGAGACAAAATAGACATAGTAATGTGTCTTGAGGAAGAAATAAAAGTGTTCATCAAAATTTTAAGGCAGAAATTCAAAAATAGTTGGCCATTAGGAGAAGGTTTATAATCTTTTATTAAAAATATTTTTATGATTATAAATTTATACCACTAAACCATGGTCATAGTTTACTTATAGTCATAGTCATAGTTTACTTTAATCATAAAAACTAACCAATAGTTCATTTATTCTTGGAAATAGTATTATTGCTGAATAAGTAGGATAAAAACACTAGTCTATACATATTTGCTAAGCGTACATATTACTAAAAGGATTATTGTAGAAGAATTAAGATATTTGAATAAAAGCTAAGTGGTTGTTCTATAGTCTTTTATATTGTATGCCTATTATTAATTAGAATATTGTTTCCCACGTTTAAATGAGTTTATAGCCCACAGATGAGACATTTCTGAAACCCGATTATTAAAAAAAAAAAAATAGTGTCTAGCAGACTTACAAAGGGAATCCTAAACCAAAACACATGTGAAAGGTGTTAGAGATTGCTAAATTTCAGTTCAGTTCAGAAACATTTTCTGTGCCAGCCAGCCAGCCACTGAGCTGTCATCACCAAATAAGGCCTCGTGGCTTGCCTCAGAGAGGAGCTTACCATGCAGTGGACTCAAAAGACAGCTAAATGGAGGCTGTCAGCAGACTGTGGCAACAGGAGGGTGCTAAGTTTGAAAATGTGTGCCCCCAAACTATTGTTAATATAGAATACACATACAGAAATCAGCTAAGCTTTGCGTTTGACTTAAATCTTTTCTTTTTGTTTCCAACATATGGAATTCAGTTCATGCAGTTGTCTCGAAGTGATTAAGAGAACTAGTTGCTGTCCTGACTTAGAGAGGCTCTTCTGAGCATTTGTGAGCTTACTGGATCACCTGACACTTGGTAGAAATCTTTAGGATGAACTTGAAAATGACAGAGCAGAACAGGTATCCTCTCTAGGGAGCTCATTGGGTACTTTTTCAGTACAACCACAAGCTGTAAGACAGGCATAACAAAACTTGATAATATACTTGTTCTAAACAGAAGGAAATGATTTCTAGATCTAAAGGCATTAAGGAAAACAAAAAGTTATATAAATATGTATGTATGCCTAAACACATAACTAGGATAAACCATTACAATGGCTCATCTCTATAGGAAAAATAAATATACTTCTTTGCACCTACACACAAACATGCACACACATACACACACATACACACACACACTGTTCTTTTTTTTCTTGAGTTTTCACCACTTTATTATTTTTGGATTTATGGTCTAAGAACTAAGGTATGATGAATGCCTGTTTCATGAGGGAGTTTCAAAGGTTTCAAACGATAGGAAAAGATCAAGGAAAGAAAAGAAAAGCCTGAAAAGTTGAAAACTCTTGTAAAGTCTGAGTGTTATAATAAAGAGGACAAATGATGCACCTCTAACCGAGGGGCCCAAACTTTATCCTTTTTAAGATACCATTCTGTTCTACACATCTTGGGTTCAGTTATTCACATGGAGAATTACCTCGAATTCATGCTTGCTCTATTTAAAGTGGGAACTAGTCTGGGCCAAAGTACATTTGCTGTAATTAAACACTCCAAGGTCACAAAGGAGGACGTGAAAAGTATGGCCTCTAATATGTATGAATTTGAATGACTCAACCTGATATAACTCAAGCTTTTTGTTTCTGTTTATCTTAGGTATTTTAAAAATAGCCTTTTCATTTTGTGCGCTCCCATTTGAGCATGTGTGATTTGTAAACACACAAAACTAATGCCTATTATTTATTTAATAATTTCCTCATCTTTAAAAATAGGAACTGGAATTCCTCCTCAAAATGTCTGTGGTTTTACAAATTAACAACCTAAAACTCTAATCTCAAACTATCTCAAGAGCAGTACTCTAGCTTATTGTAAATTATTCACAGTTTTTTTCAATTTGGAATGTATCTGGACATCTGTATAACTGAATATTTTCCTGTGGGATCTGGTATCTGGTCATCAGTTAAACCAATTGGAAGCCATACAGGCAAACATATTTGGTCTGTCATGATGTATATCAGTGCTTCTCAAACCTGCTTGAACCTCAGTATCATACGGAAGATTTTTTAAAGTATGCATTTTGAGCTGCACCCAAAGAAACTGTGATCTAGTAGTTTACAGAGTACCTGTTCTTGTAAGACTCACCTGAAGGCCTTCCTCCTTATACAAATAACTAGGAGTATAAGCCATCTTGGATAGCAAACACCTAATATTTATTTTCAATATGTCAATGCTAGAAGTGTGATTGAGTCTTTTAGACACATAAAAATATTAAGGTAAATTTTAAGCTATATCATAACAGGATTCCCCATATTATAATCTGATATCTGAATATTATAGAAGTTTTGGTATGGAAGAAAAAGGTCTATTTGAATGAGTTTTCCACTTTATGAACATAAAGTATGTTTGCCTGTATTTAGAAACATCACATACAATAACAAAACATTAATAAGCATGACATGCAACTAAGACACTGTAAGTCTTTTTAGCAAAATTTTGAGCCAGTAAAAATTCTTGGTTTGTTTAGTTAGCAAAGAATATTTAGCTCATTTACAAATTCTTCATACCAATTCTAACTTGTAACTAATATGATCAAACTATTTTCCTCAATATTACTGTCCTTTTATCAGGGGTCTAGAGAAATGAAATAGCTGACTGTGCTACCTAGAAAATAAGTTTTGATCGATTTAAATGCTTATAAAGATATTCTATTAATTTTTTACAAAGTATTTTTAAATGGGGAGAGAACCCTTTGTAGCAGTTTATGGCTACTAATTAAAACAAAATCCTGATAAGCAATTTTCAAAAATTAACATATCTGAAGCAAATATTTTGTCTAATGATAAGCAATTCTGAGATGTCCTGGCTGAATTAGCAATGCATCATATAATTTATACATTGGATTTTGTTTTTTCTCTTGTTTTCATAATTTCTTGCCTTTTTAAAACTTTATTTTAACTGCTAAATACTTATGCAGTATTAATTTGGGGGAGGTTTAAGAATATGTGGCACATAAGCACATCCTGAAAATTCAAATTTCCTTCATTAAAGGGCCCGTGTCACTGATGCCAAAACCTGCATGAGAGTGTTTATGTGCTCTTCTTGGGAAAATTGTGCAAATCAAGAATTTGACCCTGTTAAGGAACACATACATATAACAAGGCAAATAAAACACATTTAATTCGGGAATTAATGAAAGGCAAAGGTGGAGATCATGAGACACTTTTAAAAAATAGATATTGATGATGAAATTTGTGAGGTTAGGACCGTAGTGACTGGCCCTCCCATTATGCAGTAGCATGTAGTTGTTAGAATGAAATAAGAGGGAGGAAGAAGGGAGGAAGGGGAGGATGGGGATAATGTTGATTTTCACTTCAAGGTTAATCCTGAGAACTGTAATTTTCATTCCAAATCATGGGGGAGGCAAATGGAATGTCCATGTAGGATGATAGCACCTTGAATTTCAGCCATACTTGGTGGCACAGGGAGCAGAATCTCCCCTTGTTCTCCCAAGTCAGGACCTTTAGGCCCAGATTTAGGATTAGGTACAGTTTCTTTTCAGTCTAGCTCATCAGCAGCAGAGATGTTTGTAGTGGATGAGTTTTATCTAGGAGCAGAAGTGTTGGTAAGATAATGAAATAATGTTTTTTTGTTTGTTTGTTTGTTTTTTTATATGTTCAGGCTTTATTCATGTGTTACCTAAACTTACAATCTTAACCACCAAAAGGCTAATATAAGTGGTCAAGCTGGTTTAGAGGAACACTTGCATAACAAAGCAATGACAGAAAGGAAGGATATGGGAAAATGACTAATAGGCAAGTTAGCAGACATCAAACAAACTGGCTCCAAGTAAGAATTATTTGAGAAAATATGTGTTTCAGAATCAATAGCAATGTGCTTTACAGAATTTTGGAAAGCAAAGAAGACTTTGAATTTATTGAGGACAAATCTTGGCAGGACATCATGATGAAATGCTTTCATTTCACAGCAAAAAAAAAAAAAAAAAAAAAAGAATACATATTTTTGTTGAGATTTCCTGCATTCTTTTTGGTTTTTTCCAAGGCAGTTTGTGATATTGCTACTGAAACTGTGCAGTGAATTTCCACAATAAGTTTCATAGTCCTTCACATTCCAAGTACACATCTATTAGGTAATTACATTTATCTGTATATCAGCCATTTTACTTTCCACTACTTTTATAATCCGTATTATAATACCATGAAATGAACACAAAAGAAGGAGGGAGGAAAATCACGCCCTTTAAACAACTCAAACAGCTTTTTAAATTAGGCAATAAAATATTTTTGGGTAGATCATATTGTCATTCCTCTCTCTTAAAAATCTATGTGTATAACAATATATGAAGTAATAATCTACTACTATTTTAGAAAAGTATAGATCAGAAATGACTTTTTATTCTATAATAAAAGGGCAACACACAGTTAATGTAACTTCTAGAATATGAAACCATAAAAACCCTAGAAGAAAACCTAGGCATTACCATTCAGGACATAGGCATGGGCAAGGACTTCATGTCTAAAACACCAAAAGCAATGGCAACAAAAGCCAAAATTGACAAATGGGATCTAATTAAACTAAAGAGCTTCTGCACAGCAAAGGAAACTACCATCAGAGTGAACAGGCAACCTACAAAATGGGAGAAAATTTTCGCAACATACTCATCTGACAAAGGGCTAATATCCAGAATCTACAATGAACTCCAACAAATTTACAAGAAAAAAACAAACAACCCCATCAAAAAGTGGGCGAAGGACATGAACAGACACTTCTCAAAAGAAGACACTTATGCAGCCAAAAAACACATGAAAAAATGCTCACCATCACTGGCCATCAGAGAAATGCAGATAATGAAATAATGTTTATAACATTTTTTTCCAGAAAAGATTTTATATTCGCAATGCTCATTTGTTTATTAATCCTTTAAACTCCAAGCCTGAGGTGTAAGGATTTTTTTTTCAGCATAAATTCCTATTCCAACCTAGTTTTTTTTTTTTTTTTTTTTTTTTTTTTTTCCTTAACCAATGCAGAATTGTGTACAGTTTGAAAATCTCTGGCTGGGCTGTCACCATGATATTGAATGCTGTGCAGCATGGCAGTGCCAGCCTCTCTCTGCTTGTGCTAATCTTCATTCCTACCAGGTTATCATTTCGTTAGTTCAGTTATTTCATATTCATGTTGCTTTTTTGTTCAGATGTGGATGTATTATTATATATAAGAAGTGGACATGGTTTGCCTGCTATATGTAGAAGAGAATGAACAGAAAACATCAAATGTTCTAAAATGTATCCTCAAAAGGGTCATTTAAAAAATTTCAGATAATCTGTCAAATCCATTGTTATCCTGATATCTTTACAGAATTGGAAGAATAGCGAATTTTTACCTGCATATTTATGGTGAGCCCTTCAGAAAAATAATAAAAATTTAAAAATACTCCAAAAAATTTGATAGCTATGTTTAATAAAAAATTCCGTTGCTAATGTGTGAAATACTATTAAAAACGATGTTATCTCCTTATATTTAATAGATGTGACCTTTTTTAGGAAGCAAGAAATAAATTCACAAAAGCTCATCTTTTTCATAAATTCATGATTCTGAGACTGCTAACTCCTTGCCGAGTCTAGTTAAAATGTAACACGAATGATTGAGGGAAGTTATTTTTTTAAAGAGCTTCATGTTGAAGTGAAATCTAAACACAAGCAAAAAAGTTAACTCCCCAGCTCAAACTAGTGTTAGAAGTGAATATTTCAAAGAAGGCAAATTATTAAAATTGTCATCTCCTTTTATTGTCACTACTAGTTGCCTTGTATTTTGCATCATGTTGACTCCACTAGAGTCATCCAGCCTTGAGATTCACAGGAGAGATTCTGAACTCAGACTGCCAGGGAGCCAGCCCTGATTCTGCCGTGAATGTGGGCACATTATTGAAACATTTCTTCCCCAGTTTCCTGAGATTAGGATAAAATAATTTTCATGGGGCCAGACGTAGTGGTTTACCTTGTAATCCCAGTGCTGTGGGAGGCCAAGGCAGGAGGATTGCTTGAATTCAAGAGTTGTAGACCAGCCTGGGCAACATAGCGAGACCCGTCTCTATGAAAACTTTAAAAATTACCCAGGAATGGTGGTGCTCACTTGTAGTCCTAGCTACTCCAGAGGCTGAATTGGGAGTTCAAGACTGCAGTGAGCTATGATCATGTCACTGCACTCCAGCATGGGAAGCAGAGTGAGACACTGTCTCAATAATAATAAAATGACAATAATAATAATTTTCATATGTGGAATGACCATCCATTATAGTTTCCCAAGGACAGTCCCTGTTTATGCCAATTGTCCTGAAGTAATTACTGCTAGCTTTCTCCTTTCACATTAAAAAATGTTCCATTTTGGATAATAACTTATAGTCTTTTCATTTATATAGCTATTGTGAATGTTAAATGAGATGATCCATAATCGTGGAAAGGGCTTAGAGAAATATTGCTTATGAATATAAGATTATTATATTTCTTGTATATTATTCTAATATCAATAAAAGAATTGACAAGGGAAATCCAAAGAGCATGCATGCTTTAAATAGCATGGCCTTCCAAGATAGCTTCAAAATGTCCGTTGGCAAAAAATCTGGTTACATCTTATCTAATATCTAAATACAGAAACAATGTTGTTCCATTAGTGGATCCGCATTCCAAAAGTTTCAAACCACTACGGTAATGAAATGCAAACGTAGAAAACAATGTTATTAGTAGAAATAGATATAAAAGTTATTCTTGGTCTTTCAGGCAAATATTTTAGGTGAACAGTAAGTTAGGTATTAGTCATAAGCTAACTGGATTTCATTGTTGGATAAACACCTTCTCCATAAAGATGTAAAAGAGCACAGATGGCCGCTCATTAATATAATGGATGCAGGTCTTGTACCCAACTGATAGGCACCGGTATACCTGTACTAATATTAAAATATTGGAAAACCCCAGATGACTCTTTCTTACAGTAGTTACTCAGCCCTACCCAAGAACCTTGGTCTCACCCAGGATCTAACAACTAAGAAGTTCATTTCTGGCCCAGTAGTGAGGCCCCAGAACTGAGTTCTAGTTTAAGACTGTCGTCTTTCTAATGGGAGGTATACCTATGCTGTTTACCTATGCTGTTAAGCACCTCCACGTGGCAAGGGGGAATTGTTGCTTTCCAAAGCATGCTCAGTTAAAGGAACAGCAAGCCTCCCCTTTTCCTGTACCTTCATGAGCTGCCATTTAGTGCAAGTTCATATGGAGTCTGATCTGAATGTCTTCTTGGGCAAAGAAGGACAAATGGAGATCCTTGAAAAGGCTTTTTGTCATTTTCTTTGAGAGCATCTTGTTGGGGTACATAGAGTCTTCCAGATTTATGAGAATATTTTTATCAATAACTTTACCTAAAACACATAATGTATTTTTCAGGGTCATTATGATGTCTCACTTATAAACATACTATATTAATTAGAGCAAAATAATTTTTACATTCGTCAATGACATGAGTTTTATTTATGGAGCTTATAACAATAACTTTATTTCATTTTTTTCTGTGAAATGATGACCAAAATGAATCTCCTTTTGAAATTTTTTTATTTAAAAATAAATAAAATATTTAAAAATATTCGTGGGTACATAGCAGTTGTGTATATATATATATACACACACATATATACACACATATATATACACATATATGTACACATATATATATGGGGTACATAAGATATTTTGATACAGGTATACAATGTGTAGTAATCACATCAGGATAAATGGGGTATCCATTATCTCAAGGATTAATCCTTTTTGTTACAGACAGTCCAATTAGTCTCTTTTAGTTATTTTTAAATGTACAATAAATTATTGTTGACTGTAGTTAGCCTGTTGTGCTATCAAATACTCCATCCTATTTATTCTAACTGTATTTTTCTGCCCATCAGCCATCTCCACTTCCTCTCACACCCCTCCTGCCACTATACTCCCAGCTTCTGGTGACCGTCATTCTATTGTCTATCTCCCTGAGTTCAATTGCTTTTATTTTTAGCTCCCATAAATGAGTGAGAACACATAAGTGTGTGTTTCTGTGCCTGGTTAATTTAAGTTGACATAATATCCTCCAGTTTCAACCATGTTGTGCAAATGACAGGATCGCATTCTTTTTAATGGCTGAATAGTTCTCCATTGTGTGTATGTACCACATTTTCTTTATCTGTTTGTCTGTGGATGGACACTTGGATTCCTTTCAAATCTTGGCTGATGTGAATAATGCTGCTGTATACATGGGAGTGCAGAAGTCTCTTTAACATACTGATTTCCTTTCTTTTGCATATGTACCCAGCAATGGGATTGCTGGATCTTAATGATAGTTCTATTGTTAGTTTTTTGAGGAGCCTCCAAACTGTTCTCCATAGTGGCTGTACTAATTTACATTCTCATCAATAGTATGGAAAGATTCCTTCTCCACATCCTCGCCAGCATTCGTTAGTGTCTGTTTTTTGGATAAAAGCCATTTTAACTGAGGTGAGATAATATCTTATTGTAGTTTTGATGATCAGTGATGTTGAACACCTTTATGTATATCTGTTTACCATTTGTTTGTCTTCTTTTGAAAAATGTCTGTTCAGGCGGGTCACGGTGGTTCATGCCTGTAATCCCAGCACTTTGGGAGGCCGAGGTGGGCAGATCACGAGGTCAGGAGATCGAGACCATCCTGGCTAACACGGTGAAACCCCGTCTCTACTAAAAGTACAAAAAATTAGCCAGGCGTGGTGGTGGGCACCTGTAGTCCCAGCTACTCGGGAGGCTGAGGCAGGAGAATGGCGTGAACCCGGGAGGCGGACCTTGCAATGAGCCAAGATTGCGCCACTGCACTCCAGCCTGGGCAACAGTGTAAGACTCCGTCTCAAAAAAAAAAAAAAAGAAAAAATGTCTATTCAGCTTTGCTCGTTTTAAAATTGGATTATTAGGTATTTTCCTATTGAGTTGTTTGAGCTCCTTATATATTCTGGTAATTAATCCTTTATCATGTGTATAGTCTGCAAATATTTTCTCCCATTCTGTGGGTTTTCTCTTCACTTTGTTGATTGTTTCCTTTGTGTGCAGAAACTTTTCAACTTGAGATGATCCCGTTTTTGCTTAGTGCTCGTGGGGTACTGCTCAAAAAATCCTTGCCCAGACCAGTGTCCTGGAGAGTTTAGTTTCCCTAATGTTTTATTTTAGTAGTTTCATAGTTTGAATCCTTTCTTTTGAAGAGACAAGTGAATAACAAGTGACACCGGCTACTGTATCAAGGGGATAAACATGCATTTCAAACTAGTAACATGAATAAGGTCAGGGTTGAAGCTGCCACAAGTAGCAGTAACGTGAAAAGCAGTGTATGAGAGAGTGTCCTGACTCTCCATAGGGATTTCTGTCAGATACCTACTGAGGGGATATAATAAAGGGGTTCGTCTGCTTCCAACCAAATGTGTCCAAGAGTCTTCTAGTTCCAGAGTGGTGATGAAATGCCTCATCTATGGCAACACTCTTGTCATTGTGTTTGCATTAGCAGCCTGAGTAACTCTGTATAAGAGTAACAAGCTCAGGCATTTAGAGAAGATCAAGGGTTTCAGAAGTGTGGAAAAACAAACCAAAACAAACATTGTTCGTGATATTCTCCTTCCATCATATTTTTATCATATTAAAATTAATATCTTTACTGTTATAGTTTCTAATGTAAATACAACTAAAATTAACATTGTCTTCTTTCATGAAAATGTACCACATTTTAGGCAGATATATTTCAATTTGTTTTTACTAATAGTGGATTATATTCACTTTTTTTTTCTTTATCACGTGACATAATTTGTGGCCATTTTGTGCTGTGACTGCCTATCGCTGTCTACGTGTTATGATACCATTATCCATAAAAAGCAGTTTTCCCCCTCCTGCTTAATGATGCCCTCTCAGCTGATTCTGGCACTCAGTTAGGTCTTGCTCCTTTGAAACCATAGTTAGTATTGTCAGTCATACTCTGTGGTAGGCTAAGTAATGGCCCCATAAATGATGTGCTCATCCTAATCTTTAGAACCTGTGAATGTCTTTTTTTTTTTTTTTTTTTTTTTAAGACAAGAGTCTTGCTCTGTCACCCAGGCTGGAATGCAGTGGCATGACCTCGGCTCACTGCAACCTCCACTTCCCGGGTTCAAGCAATTCTCCTTCCTCAGCCTCCTGAGTAGCTGGGATTATAGGTGCCTGCCACCACACCTGGCTAATTTTTGTATTTTTAGTAGAGATGGGGTTTCTACTGTTGGTCAGGCTGGTCTCGATCTCCTGACCTTGTGATCCACCCACCATGGCTTCCCAAAGTGCTGAGTTTACAGGCATGAGACACTGTGCCCGGCCGATTGTCATCTTACATGGCAAAATTGACTTGCAGATGTGAATAAATTTAAGCTCTTGAGATGGGAGAATTATCCTGGATTATCTGGCTGAGCCCTAAATGGAATCACAAGTGTACTTATCAAGAGAGAGGCTGAGAAACTGACACAGAAGAGGAGGAAAAGACAACATGACCACAGAGGGAAAGATCGGAGGGAGGTGGTCTCAAGCCAAGAAATCAATAGAAGCTGGAAGTGGCAAGAAACAGATCCCCAAAGCCTCCAGAGGGCCTGCAGCCCACCTCAACTTCAGTGTTAACTGATTGTATACTTCTGGTCTCTAGAAGTGTGAGAGAAAATTTTGTGAAAATTTTGTGTTTTAAGTTACCACACTTGTAGTAATTAGTTACAACAACCACAGAAAACTAATATACACTGATTCAGAGATTATGCATGCATCAATTTAATACTCTTTCTTTTAGAAAATATAATTATCAACAAATCGAGCATAGATACAGAAAAAGTACAAAAATCTTCAGTATATATGACATACCACACTAGTTAGCAAAAGATACCATACTTGTCTAACTACCATGCAGGTTGAAAAATATATCTAGACCCCTTTTGTCACTCCAGTGACTATCTCTTCCCTTCTCCCTGAATATAACCACCAGGATTACTTCTATAACCATAGATTACTTTTGCCTTTTTTTTGAACTTTATGTCAATGGAATTGCATAGTATGTTTTATTTTGTGTATGACTTATTTTGCTTAATGTCTTGAGAGATTCACTGGCATTTTTATATGTAGAAGTAATTAATTCTTTTTTATTGCTTTGTAAGAAAAATGCAACAATTTATTTACCCAGTCCCCTGCTGATGGACATTCGTACCATTTCCGTTTTAGAACTATCATGAATAAGACTGCTATGAACATTTTACACACATCTTTTGGTATATAACTAGAAATTGAATTGTGGGGTCATGGGTATATGTACATTCAAATTGAGTAGATAAAGCCAAACCATTTTCCAAAATGGTTATAGAAATTTATATTCCTTCCAAAAGTATATGATAATTCTAGTTGTTCTGTGTCTTTGATAAATCTTGGAAATAAACAGCTTTCTCTTTTACCATTATTTAAAAACAAAGTTTGAGCCAGTCATGTAACTATAGAGTAGTGTATCATTATAGTTTTCGTTTATATTCTCTGGATTATATTTGAACATTTTTCAGTTTGTTGGTCATTTAAATATCTTGTAAGACATTTATTTGAAGCATTACCCATTTTATTTTAGTTTGCATTTTTTTAATTGGTTTCTAGGAGTTTGTTACACATTCTCGGTATGAACCCTTTATAGATTATATATGCTTAGAAATCTTTTCCCATTGTTTGTATTGCTTTTTCACCACATAATGGTAGTGTTATATAAATGAAAATTCTAAATTGTAATGTATTCTAACAAATCATTCTTTTCTTTATGATTTATACTTCTTTGCCCTATTTAAGAAACATTTGGCTATCACAAGACCACGAAGATTGTCTCCTATTTAATTCTCCAAGAGTTTTGCTGTATAACTTGATACTTAAACTTCTAATAGACTTGCCTTCCAGAAACAATATGCCAATTTATATTTGCACCAACCGAGAATATCTGTTATTTTGTAACCTCACTTATAGTGTTTATTTTCTTTCTCTTTGATCCTTCAGTTATGAAAAGGTACATCATTATCTAATATATTCATTAATGCCCATCTTTAAGAACATGTATTTTTATGTATATACATTTGTAGGCATGAAATAGAGATAATGATAAAAGAAACTTACAGTTGATCAGTTTAAAAACAAAATATTAAGGATTTACAATTAAGGAAAAGTATTTTGTCAGCAATGGTGATTTTCTTTTTATGTAGCTGTCTACTCAGCAAAAGCATCGGAGTTTTACTAATGGCCACTGTTGCTAAAACTTAGTGTTGCTACTTGTTGGTTTGAAATTGTAGGTGGAAAGCTGTGTGTAAATTATATAAAATGAAGTCAAAGTATATATTCTTGTATCCTTTTTATGCAGAACAGTAAAGAAGATTACTGTAGAAGATTAAGCAATTATCCACTCATGGTAGAATTAGGTAGACATACTTAAGGCTAAATTTAGAAACTTAGCTGCAAAATGATGTTTTGTATGACATTCAAAAGCTGGATTAAAAGGCAGTAAAATCTCTTGCGTTAAGAAACATGTGTTGCTGTGAAACTTGAGGAGGGAAAGGGTGTTGAAGTGGGTTTATAAGAGATCTTATCATCTCTCCATGTTAGAGACTGCGTTCGATTTAAAAGAGGGCATCCAAAGTGAGAAAAAGAATTTTTCTATCTAAATTTTAAAACAAAATCACCATGAATAAAAACACTGTAAATTGAAAAATAAAACGAAAACATAGACTGAGAAGACTAACTTCTATAAAATACATAGTTTGCATAAATAATATGTAGGAAAGAAACATTAAATTAAAATGAGATGAAAGAATGGAGAGAAAGAATGCTCTCAAGAAAATTTTGGACTGGACTGTTTTGCTTATGTTTTCTAAAAATACTTGCTGGAGAAACAGAGAGTATAAATCCTTTGAAGAATAAAAACATCAAAAACTGTAAGAGGGATGGGACTAAGAATTGTTTTATCCTTTTATAAAGAAGGCTAACTTTATTTTTTCAAATGTTGCTAGGAGAAGAAATGTTTAGCAGGGTGGAACATGGTGCACTATGACATGACCTTCAGTGTTATTCAATGTCCAGCATATGTAGTCATGAAGGTGGTCAAGTTATCATCTAGTAAATAGTATTTTTTCCATTGCCAGATTTTATTCACTGTTGTGTACTAGATAGAGGAGGCAATTATTTACTATTGCACTATTTTTGTAGGTAGAGGACTATAATCAAGAGAGTATGTGACTTTCCTAAGGTCAAAAATTAGAGCTTGCAGTTCAGTTATGAGACTAAAAGGAGGGAGCATAGTCCCAGTCAGAATCTCAAGGGAGACATTACTTGGAATAGTTTTCTCTTTATTGTCCTGAACTTTAGTTATTGGTGCTGATTTTTATTCTGAATATCTGATTACAGCAAACTAGACATACTCGAATTCAGATGTAGTTAAGTTTACATGCTTAACCATTATTTAGAAATTGTATAACTACCTCTGAGACACTAGAATTAGTTGCATGTATAGCAAGGGAAATATAAGGAAAGAAGGAGCAGCATATTATACATAAACTCTGAAAGCATTCAAAGTTTATGTTGGGGTAGGAGTTAGAGGTAGTTTTAGAAAATCTTGAAATCAGAAAAGACCAATGCTGGAAACGATCTTACTGATTATTTAGTTCAACCCCTTCATTTACAGATGCTAAATTTGAGGCTGAATGAGATGATCTGCCTCAGAGTAAAAAGCTGATTGTATGAACAAGGTTGTTGTTGTGCCCCGTCTCTGTCTAGTGTATGCTTTCTACAATGACACCTTGCTTGTTTGTAGCCCCAGTGGCTCTTAATGCCAGTTGCCACAGTCAGCCCTATGTAGATTTCTTATTACTGGAAGATTTGCTGACAAATTATATTGTGGATTCATTGTCTGTCCTAAATGCTTCAAAAGCAAAATGAGGATGCCAAGTGAGTTTGTTACTTTTGGAAAGGGAAAAAAAAATCCTACTCAATGCCAATGTTGTTTAAGTATGTTCCTCTGTAGCTGGCAGAGAGTGCCAACAGTTATTACCAGTCCATAATACAATAAATGTGGAAAATGATAGTGTATCTTTAGGACATGTATAGCAATTTGACAAAGTAGTGTCTACCAAATCTAATGTTAAGAAATTTGGGCTTGTACTTGCATGGCTGAATTAATGTTTATTTACCTAGAAACTTACTCTTACTGTATACTACAGAAACAAAAGAAAGACACAGAAACACTTCGTCACCACTGAGCATTTGAGAGTGATCTATACCATTCTTTCATTAAATTTGCTCTGTGGTGAATGACAAATACCCAAAATATAGCAGCACTAAATGTTGAGATGAATAATCCATTCTCTCCTTGTTTCTGTCTCCCTCATCCAAACTGGGTAGAAAATTGAAGATCTTAGCCAGGTCAACCTAAACAGTTTTCTTTGAACAGGCGCACAGCCTTCCAATCTCTGTAAAGTATTCTGAAGTTTCCTGAAATAAATAATAAAATTTGTCTGGCACACTCAGACTTGTGGGGTAAAGTAGTCTGAGGTTGTATCTAAAGTGTGTAAGTATGGACATGTACTCAGTATACAAAAGGAGTACTGGAGGGAGGTGTTACAATGGAAAGAACTTTAGAGTTCAGCTTTCTGGAGTTCTCATCCTGGCTCTGCTGCTCTTCAGCTATAATTGATCAACACATACTTAACTCCTCTTAAGTGTAGTTTCCTTATGTATAAGATATGAAATACAGTGTATGCACATCATAGTGCTGTTGCAAAGTTTAAATGTATGTAATTACAATTAGTTATCTTGGCACCAGTAAAATAATGTATTATTAAATAAAGGTGAGCCATTTTCATCATTTCTCACAGGAGAATCAGGAAAGTCTTTATACAGATAGTAGTATCAATTAAGCCTTAAAAACATGGAAAAGGGGCTGGGCAGGGTGGCTCACACTTGTAATCTCAGCACTTTGGGAGGCTGAGGTGGAAGGATTACTGGAAGCCAAGAGTTCTAGACCAGCTGAGCAAATAAACAAGAATTAGCCGGGCATGGTGTTGTGTGCCGGTAGCCCTAGGTACTCAGGAGGCTGAGGCGGGATGATCCCCTGAGCCCAGGAGTTAGAGGTTACAGTGGACTATGATCGTGCAACTGCATTCCAGCCTGGGTGTCGGAGTAAGACCTTGTCTCAAAAACAAACACACACACAAACAACAAAAAGTTAGTAAAGCAAAAAAGGCACAGCAGACTAGTATGAATATGGCTGAGAAGCATGAGCTAGCATGACGTTTTCCAGACAATACAGATAGCTCTATTGTAGGCGCATAAAGACCAAGGAGGAAATACCAGGCATTGGGCTGAGGAGGTAGCAAGGGTCAGGTCATGAAGGGCCTTGTTTAACATATTTGTAGGCATGAAATTTTCCCTTTAGATGAGACATTTATCTTTTAGGCACATAGACTACCCTTATGGGAGACTTGAATGAATTTCAGAGTATCAGTGACACCCTGAATTTGCATGAAATATTTTATGACTATGACCTGTATGAAATTTTTGAGAAAAAGAAAGGCCATTGCATTTGCTACTTCCTTGAAGTGGGCATGACTTCTCAGAACTATTGGTTGAAAAACAGGAAGTCATTGAATAGATTTCAAATGGGACAGAGTGAAAATGGTCGTGTTTAGTGTTTGGGTGGTAAATTAATTCAGATAGAAGCACGAAGCTGATGTGAGAATTCCACATGCCTTGTAGGGTAGGGTCCTAGTCACTGTACTCCCAGCACACAGACTGCCCCTAGTGCCCATGGTTTTCCACCATCCAATAAATATTTGAACAAAGAAGGAAACTAAAGACAGGAAGAGCAAGTAGAAGGCTCATGCCGTTTTCCATCAGAGATGACTAGAATTGATAAGTGTTTAGAATTGAGTGATAATAGAAATGGAGAGAAAATGACAGACATGAGAGACATTTTAGAGGTAAAATCAGCAAGGCTCAGCAGCTGATTGATAGGCTGGGAGAGAGGAATGGAGCATGATTTTATTGTTTGTAGGTTGAATATGGATGCTGGTGCCATTCGCTGCTTGTCTTTACAGGCATTTATCATATACTGCCTTGTATTCTAGTGTTGTGAGTATGCTGTCTCTCTCCTTGAAGATGGTTTTATTTTTAAAAAGTGTTAATACCCTCCATAGCAGTTGGCTTACTGATGTCCACCTAAGAAGTACTCAGGAAATGCAGGTTTCAAAAAAGTGAAAGATGACACAGAGGGTGTGATCAACTTCCCAGTATCTACAGAAATGTTTACCTTTTGTCTCCCATTTCCAAATTTCCTGTCAATTTTAGCCTCACAATAGTTTTCAGTCTACGTGAGGGAACAGTAGGGTTCTGGGAACTTTTCTTAGACTGAGTAAAAAGCTGAGCCATGTGGCTACCCTTTGTAAACAGTGGAGGGGGAGAGGTCGTACCAACAGGGTTGGGGAGGCCCTGCTGGAGATTCAACAAGAGCGGTTTCTCACTGATTAGTTCACACTTCTGGATTCTGCTTTCATTTGGAAAATTCTCCTCAAGCAGCGAGATCATGAACCCCCTGACAAAGGAAAGACATTTCACAAAGATACAAAGATTTAGAAGGACACTTCTATGGTGCTTGTGTTACACACCTTGAAAACTACTGCAGCAATGTGCTAACTCCTTAGCACATTTCATGCATTTACTCAAAAAGACATGGTTCATTCATGGTCGAGTTTTCACTGACAGAGTAGAAAGGTGTTGTGTTGTGTTGGAAAGGGCAGTAGTTCTAGAGCCAGAAACACATCATTTTAATTTTCTCCCACCGGCCATTTTTAATTGTGTGACCTTGAGAAAGATAGATCTGACCTCTCTGAGGAATATTATTATTATTCCTTAAATATGAGAATAATGATCACAGTCAATATTTTCTGAATAATGTAATGTACTTGGAACTGCTCTGCTTTAATTTATTAATTTATCTTAATTAGGAACCCATGAGATAGATAATATCATTACCCCCATTTTACAAGTAAGTATACTGAGGTTCCAAGGAATTAAGTAACTTTGCTAGATGATAAAACAAGTGTCAAGCTCAGGGCCCACACTCTGAAGCACTGTATACCAGGTAGGACTGTAATGAGGATAAATGTTAATTTATGTAAAATCTTAGAAAATATTATTGGACAAATGTTTGATTCAGTATAATCATTAGTAATATTAATATGACAATTGGTCAGATAGGTTTTGCTGGGAGAACTGTTGGATCTCAGTTTATAGCATGAAACTGGCACTGTCCAATACGTTTATTTTTAATAAGCAACTTACATATTTCATATGTGCATTAAAATTTGAAGACTACAGCTATACTCATGAAAAGGGATGGAGACCAAGTGCCTCAGCTGAGCATATTCTCATCCTCCATGGGGACAGGAGAGTGTGGGCACTGGCACTTACATTCAAAATGTGGGAAAGGTACCCATGATTCATGTGCAGTATTCTTATATATTTAATGGAGAAAATAATAAAACTTGGTTAATAACATTTTTGTAGAGAGTAAATGAGGTAGTGCTTGTAAACTCTTCTTAGACACTTTATAGGTAGTTTGTATGTTCTCAGTAGGAATTAGGTAGTGTGTGTGGTAACTTAAATTAGGCAGACTGGGTAAAGAGTAAGAAAACTTTTCCTCTCATTTACTTTTGTGTTATAATCAAAATTATTTTTCTTAGAATCTTGAGATATCATAATGGTTTTTATTGGTGCACTCATTACATTTCAATACAAATTAATATTAATTCAATAGATTTTTATTTAGCAGGATTAACTTAGAAAATAACTCTAGAGTAAGGCCCTAAAGCTAGTGTACAATTATCCTGTTTAAAATGGAAACTCTTATCTTTGCATGGCTAGACTACCAGTTGTGAGTGATAGCTATTATGCTCCAGGTGTTTCACACTTGCTTTCTCATTCAATTAGCACAATGGTCCCATGAGACAGGTCTTTTTTTCCTTCGTGCAGGTGGGAACACTTAGGCACTAATAATTTAAGTAAGTTGCCTAAAGCCATACAGCTAGTCAGATGCAGTGCCAAGATTTTAGAATAAATTTGTCTTCAAAAGCCAGACTTTGTTCCAGGAAAATGCATTAAGCTAAAAAAAAAAAAAAACAACAAAGAAAAAGAGTCTCATTTTAATTTTTAATTTGTGTTTTAATTGATAGATAATATATAGAGTACATGTGATATTTTGTCACATGCATAGAATGTGTAATGATAGAGTCAGGTTATTTGGAATATCCATCATCTTGAGTACTTATCATTTGAATGCGTTGGAAACAATTCAGGTCCTCTCTTCTAGCTACTTTGAAATATGTAATACATTGTTGTTAACTATAGTCATCCTACTCTTCTATAGAGCATTAGAACTTATTACTTCTATCTAACTCTATGTTTGTATCCATTAACCAACTTCTCTTTATCCGCAACCCCACCCACACGCCCCTCCCAGCCTCTAATTTTATGTTTTAGGCTAAATTGATTTTTGGACTGGAAATGTACTAACTTCAATTAATTTTACACCTGGATGTGAAAAGATAATTTTGTCCTTTTCATATTCATTGTCGATGAAGTAACAAAGCTTGCAGAGTTTTAAAATTAGGGAATACAATTTATATGTCTCTGATGAAAAGAAACAAAAGACAGATGCTGCACTAGAACCCTGTTTATTTGCTCTTCTGATTGTATGGCTTAATGTGGCTTGTTTGACTTAATCTTGTAAAGTTACTTAAATTGTTTAATGTTCAATCCCTCAAATAACACCACCCCAGCTATCTATAACTGTCATTTTGCCTAGTAAAATGTGTTGCTTTTTGAGATTCAGGTATAAAAATGTCTGTAAGGCAGTGAAGTGAAACTTCCCTCTGCATTAAAAAGGTGACCATGAGCTGTTAATACTTAGGTCAAACTGGATTTATCATGGTTTGTCATTTCCTCTTTTAAGTGCGCCTTATTTCCACCAAAAGATTTTACTGAAAATTAAAAAGAAAGTCATGGCTAATGTTTGTCTCAATGGGGTGGCAGCATTTCGTAAAATAAATAAACTTTGAGTCTCATATTCTGCTGTTCTTCTTGAAGTACATGCAAGAATGATAAATATTATGTTTCCAGAGCAAAAACAGCAAAGTGCAACACTGATCTCTTTTGAAAGCTTGAGTGATGCCATCTCCAAATACCATCACGTGAAATTTGGAAACAAATGGTTTCCCAGTCTAGCACAAAGGAAAGAGAAATGTCTTGGATATACATTGAAAAGCCATTGTGTATATGATGAGTCTTGGGCTTTCAAAGCTGCAGGAAACATGGTTGCATCCTTTGTGCTTCTCTTGAAAAGAATTAAAGGGTGGCTCTATTACTATGTAGAAGCCCACTCCCAAGGACTGTTTAAATCTCTGCTCCAGCCGCTGAGCACTGCATAGTCACTGACCTTGTATTTTAGACAGTGTCGGGGGGAGAGAGACAAGAAAAAAGGAAAAAAGGGAGCTTCTGCGTAGAATGACTGACAAATGCGTTTAAAGTTAAATGAACATGTCTCCACTGTCCTCTGCAGTTCTGCAGGCTTGTTTTTTGTTTTGAAGCCAAATGTAGTAACTTGGCTAAACAATGAGTCACATTGAAATAAATAATATTTAGATAAAGTAGCTGTCTTTTTAGGAAAACATCTCTCCATCTCTTTGTTCATAAAGTCTGGGTCTTTAAATTTGAGGTTTTATGGTATATAGTTTATAATATTTTTCCTGTGTTCAAAAGAAAATGAGTTGAAGAATGCATCAAGTGAAAGCATAGTTCAAGAATTTTTGCTGGTGGGGGGAGCTGAGTTTTTAAATTTCAAATAGTTTGTCTTACTGAAAGCTGTGGGTGGTCCTCCATCATTCTGAAGGAATCTAGAGATGGGGATTTTTTGCCAACATATAGCTGTTTTCCAGTTAGATACTGATGTTTCTGTCATTGCCTAGTTCAGCATTTTATTAGGTGCAGTGCAGCTAGACTCCTGTATAAGAATATATGTAAATTACAGTGATCTGTAAGGAAAGTTTGCATAGCCTGATTCTTGATCAAAGAATAATTACAGTTCTTTTAAGTGACAGGGCATTGAAATGAGCCCCCAGGATTATGAGAATATTTATAAGTTGCATTTTTGTCAAGACTTTTTTCTACATTTATTTATTACTATGCAGGCACACAATAGTTTAAGAATACAAAACATTTTTATGCTGCTTTACTCACTTAATATTGTATCATGAAGCAGTCTTGCTCTCAAGAACTCTGCATTAGGCAGAATTATCTTTCTAGCAAACTTGTATGTGATCATGGCAGGTACTTGCTCAGATTTGTTTCATTGGCATCTGAAGTGACTTGGGAAAAATTCAACCCCTGTGGTTTGACAGTCAAGAAGTTTGGATCTTTCTGTGTTGGTTGGCTCCTTGTTTCTGCTGAGAAAACCCCACTCCATTCCTCTTCTTGATCAACCCCCAGACTTCTAATCATCCTTTGAATCTCCCACCTGAGGGTTTCTACGCAAACTTTTTCTACTCCTTGGAAAATGCTGATTTCTTTATTAGCTCAACTTTATCCTTCAGGTCAAAGTTTACATGACTGTTTCCACAGCCATGATTTAAAGCCCTTGTTGTCTTAAACACGTACCCTCCCTTTTACTATACTTTGTGCATTTATTACTGTGATTTTAGTATAATATTGAGGGGCTTAGTTAATATTTATTGAATGGAGAAACAAGATCAAGTACTTCCTTCTGTCTAATATTTTTCTGTTATTTCCAGGAAGACTTAATTCTTCATTCTTTAATGCTCCTCAATTTTTGGAGTCATCTTTTTATACTGCAGTTGCTTGTGTACCTCCACTTTAGACTATCCTGTTTGAGAGAGAGACCAAATTTTTTCATATTTTTACCTAGCTCCTGGCATTTACCATCGCGCTCTCTCTCTCTTTTTTTTTTTTTTTTTCCTGGAGAGAGGTGCTCTATCACCTAGGCTGGAGTGCAGTGGTGCGATCACAGCTCACTACAGCCTCTACCTCCCATGCTCAAGTGATCCTCTTACCTCAGTCTCCTGAGTAGCTGGGACTACAGGTGCGTGCCACCAAGCCTGCAGATTTTTGTATTTTTTGTAGAGACATGGTCTTGCCATGTTGCCCAGGCTAGTCTCAAATTCCTGGGGTCAAGTGGTTCACCTGCTATTGCCTCCCATAATGTTCGGATTACAGGCATGAGCTACCACACCTGGCCTTTTTACCATCTATTGAATGAATGAATAAATATATGTCTCAAAGAATATTTCTATTTTGTGTACAGCCTGCTGTGTTATGTATAAACACAAGCAGTATGTCATAGAGAGCTGTGGGCTGTGTTATGTATAAACACAAGCATTGTGTTATAGAGAGCTGTGGGCTGTGTTCAGAACTTTATGAGGGTGAGAGGGACAAGAGACTTCACTTAGCACATAGGATCTCCTGTTCTTGCTATAACTAAGTGTGCTGACTAAAAGTACCCACTGGAAGCCCACTATATGGTCAAGGGAGTTTTATTGAAAGCATACAAATCCAGCAACTAGTATAAATTTTGTGAAAGACAAGTGTTAAATGTTGCTGTAAGACTCTTTCCATGTGTGGTTCCAGTGTGGTCACTTAAGGGATGTGCTTGGGGAATGGAGTCTATTAGATTCTTGGTGTTCTGTGGTTTTGCTGACATGATACACCACGTCATCTCATCATCCTTCCCCAGTGCACACACATTGGTCTGAAATATTGACTGTCTTTATATTTCTGTCCCACCATCCAAGGACTTTGCTATAAATGTTTTAAAATATATCCCTTCAAGTCTTATTTTTTGTGAATGAACTTTAACACTTGTTTTCATATTGAATATAGCCTGCTTTTATGACTTTAGCACATGAGAAAATGTTTTCCCTATCTTAACGTTTTTACACAAAAAAATTTGTAATGACAGTGTAATAGTTTATTTAGCAGAGGTACACTTATTTACACCGAGCTCCAGCTGATACCACATTTCTCTTCTGTGCCAACTTTTTTCTCTGTCTGTTGTTAGGTATCTGCTTTTGTTTTGTTAACCATCCTGGAACCACTGTTCTTGAACACCTTGCCTCAAAGTAAAGCTTTTTCAGAAGAGCCAAGAGGTCTAGAAAGCAGGTGTCAGATGAAGTGTTTCCTCCTCTACAAGTTTATCTGCCTTGTTTATATCTCAAGTGGACACTCTGAAACTGAGGCCTTCATAGCAGTATGAATATCATTGATACTGATAGCTCATCTATGTTGTCCTTATATAGATTAGTGATATGTTCAGATTTTATTCTACTTTTTAGAAGTAAGTTACTACCAGTTCACAGTCTCTCAAGACAGCTGAGATATTCCCTAATTGTGTATTCTTCCTACCCTGAGATAGACTCCAGACAGTACTTACCATACAAGGAACAAAAGATTGGCCGTGTCTTCCAAGTGAGCTTAGAGAAAGGGAAGTCAGAGTTTAGAATTCTCTATTTAATTGAATTACACAACACAAGTGAAATATGTTTTTGGTAGGTGATAAGGTTTGGCTCTGTGTCCCCACTGAAATCTCATCTCAGTTGTAATCATCACGTTTCAAGGGAGAGACCTGGTGGGAGGTAATTGGATCATGGGGGTGGTTTTGCTCATGCTATTCTCAGTGAGGGAGTTCTCAGGAAAGCTGATGGTTTTAAGTGTTGCACTTTCTTGCTCTTTCTCTTTCTCTTGCCACCATATAAGACGAGCTTTGCTTTCCCTTTGCCATTCACCGTGATTGTAAGTTTCCTGAGGCCTCCACAGCCATGTGAAACTGTGAGACAATTAAACCTCTTTTGTATATGAATTGCCCAGTCTCAGGTAGTATCTTTGTAGCAGTGTGAAAATGGACTAATATAGTAGGGGAACAAGATAGCCTTGCTTCTGGTTTAGTTTCATTTTTCTAAAAAATACACGGTTGTATTACTGTGGCTATACTTCTAAGTTTGGTTTTTACATAGACCCCTTTTTCCTACAAGATGTATAGTAATATGAAGGATTACATTAGCTTTACAGATATCCCACAACAATAGATAATATGTGCAAACAGTGAAAAAGGAATTATTTTTATAGACATTTTGTTGCTATACAGAACATTAGAGATTATTCTGGTTCCAAAATATTCTCATTCTTTTTTTATATTGTAGATGCAGGACCTAAGGGGAGTGCTCTGGAGGGTGGTGTTGGGGGAAACCCTGTACCAGCAAAAGGTGAAACTAAAAATTTAACCTTGGTCAACTATTTCCAAAGCCAAGCCTTTCGCCTTCCCCAGCCATACACACCCTACTTTTTAATAGTGATAAAGTATTAATATTTCATGTAAACCATGATTTTCTGAAATTTGATGGCATTTTTTCCATTTGATTGTTTTATGCTCATATTTTTAATTCACCATGATTAAAAATAATAAAAATCAATATAGCAAACAAAAAAATGGTAGAATGTGAATGAACAAAGATCTGTGTTTCATGTTTAGAGTCAATTTCCACTTGAAAACTGTACAGAAACAAAGTAGGTTTCAGCAAGTCATAGTGTAGCCCCTCACCCCACAATCCAGGACATTGTAAACCATTTCAGATGACCTTCCAGGCAGCCTTCAAGAGAAAAGAAAACCAAGGAGGGAAAGGAGCAAATTAATCAGCAAACCTGAGACCTGACTTTGTCTAAAGGATGGAGAAAGCTTTTATGAGACAGCCCTGTTTAAATTACGTCAAAACTATTGGTCACATTATAAGTAGGAATTAGAAAAAGGCAGGAAGAATTTTATAAGCAAGAGGAACAACATGTACAAAGGTCCTGAGGCAAAAAAAGGAGCAAGGCAAGTTTGAAGTTTTAAAAAGAAGGCCAGCAGAGCAAGAACAAAGAATAGGGCAACAGTGATGATTAAGATTTCTGGTGAGGTAATCTGGAACTAGATCATAGGAGGCCTGGTGGGCCATGTTAACCCTTTCCTGTTTGCCCCAAGAATCCTTGCAGGTGCAGCATTTACCCCAAGGTAACTTTGCCACAAAATATCTCGCTTTTATTATTATTTTCGCATCACTCTAGTATATCGACTTAGGAAACAAAAGACTTATTCTATTTATAGTATTCTGTTTTTAGTAGTGGTATTTCAGTTCACAAAATGCGGTAATTCTTGATTCCTGAAAATGTCAAATCCCAGAAAACGTAGCATTCCTATGTGTGATGTTAACATCTTCTTGAACAGTTGTCGGCCAAAGATTGATTTGATTAATCCGACGTTTGTGAAATAGATGATTCTGAAGATTCAGATGATTCTGATGCTAGTTCTGTGTAGAGATAACTGCAAGAACAGTTTTATATTTTATTTCATAGTGAAAATCAGTCAGACTTGCTTCAGCCCCAAACAGTGCGTTTATGTAAAATTAAATGAGCACTGACAGCATGCTCCACTTTTTGTTCTAAATGGGAAAGGGTTAAAATTTTGAAATTTTTACTAAAACTAATAGAAAACCATTCAATATAATTAAGAGGTTGCTTAAAAGTAGAACAGCCATATAATTTAACTTCCAAAACATGAATCTTTTGAGAATGAAAGAGGGCACTAGTGATAATTATGCTAGGGAAATGGGCACAATCTGGGGCTATCTGGGACAAACCAGGGCGAGAATCATTGTTTCAAGGCACCTGTGCATTTGCAAATCTTCCCTCTGATGCAATGCGTGGGAGATACATTCTGTGTTCACTGCTGCACTGCTGTCTGTTGTTGTTGTTGTTGTTGTTGTTTTTTGAGACGGAGTCTCCCTCTGTTGCTCAGGTTGGAATACAGTGGCATGATCTCTGCTCTCTGCAACCTCCGCCTCACGGGTTCAAGCGATTCTCCTGCCTCAGCCTCCCGAGTAGCTGGGATTACAGATGCTTGCCACCATGCCCAGCTAATTTTTGTATTTTTAGTAGAGATGGGGTTTCACCATGTTGGCCAGGCTTGTCTCAAACTCCTGACCTCAGGTGATCCACTTGTCTCAGCCTCCCAAAGTGCTGGGATTACAGGCGTGAGCCACCACGCCTAGCACTGCTGTCATTCTTTAGCTGGGTTCCCTGCATATAGTTGTTTCCTCATTCCTTCTTTAATCTGTTTGGCATTTTGCTTCCATTTATACCATCATGCCTGTCAAGAAGCAAAGAAAAGGGGAACCTTCTGTCTTCTGCGTGAAACTATGTCTGTTCCCTTGATGAAGCTATGTCTGACACCGTTTTCATGCTGCCTCTCACACCTTCTTTAATGCTTTAGCGAGAAGAGCATCACTGAGATGTTGATAGTTCTCAAGTTGTTTAGAGTATGGTATCTACTCGTCCCCAACTGGCAAAGAAAATTTGGGAAGCTGAGGCATTTCTTATACTACATTTGATACTATGCAGACCCATGTCCAGAGCAAGAACATGAAAGAAACCCAACTAATAACTGTCGAAGTTGTCAGTCTGATTAGAAAAGCAAGAGGTCATCTGATCCTGAAATCTTGCCTCTTTTAGTCTTTACTGTGTGATCTTGGGTAGATTGCTCAAATTTGCTCAATTTTAATTCCTTTGTATGTGGGACTAGAGTAATATTAGAAGCGAATGCAAAGACTTCGAATGGAAATTGTGTGAACTAAGTTTATAAAGCACCTAGAACACTTGCTGCTACTGGTAAGCCCACAGGTAGCTGCTATTTGGGGCTATTATTTTTGAGCAAATATGGTTTTAACAACATGCCCTCTGGTCTCTGTTGTCTTTGTTCACATTAGGAATTAGTAGCTGTAGTTTCAGTCCACTGAAGTTTCACTGCTCTTGTCTTTATTATTTTTTCTAAACAGACAGGTGAAATTCACTTTCTAATCCAGTTTCAAAACAATAAGCCTTAAGGAGAGGATGGGTCACTTGAGCCCCCTCTACTTAAAATTCTTCTGAGATAAGACATTCAAAAGAGGAAATTATCCTGTCAGTAGCAATATCTCTGAAGTAAAAGATATCCTAAGGATTTACTTTGAAATCTGTAGATTTGCATTTTGCCTGAGATCTGAGGTTTATGATGAGAAGAATTTTTTGATGGACTAGCCAAACAGAATAACAGAATGTTAGGTAAGCAATGAAATAGTAATTAGGACATGGTATCTTCATTATTTCTATCCTCTTATTTCAGCAAAGTGTCTAGCCTGCTGGGATAAGGGCTGAATAAATATATATTGAACAAATTAATAACACATCATGAATTTTAAATTAATGAGTAGTTACTGCATATGCTTCTAATCCAGGGACTCCTGGGAATTGATTTTCAATCAAGGAATCTTTTACCTATTTTTGAATTTTATAAAAGGCTGAAGACAATGTAGTATTCTGAGTGAATGAGTTACTCTACTGTGTAGTTTGACAGGTATACAATTGGCACTCTGAATTGTAGGTATCACGTCTGTGGATTCAGCCAACCACTGATGAGAAATATTCAGAAAAAATAAAAAATAACAATACTACAATAAAAATAATACACATTTTAAAAGCAATACAGTATAACAATTATTTACATAGCATTAACATTGTATTGGGTATTTTATGTAATCTGGAGATGATTTAAAGTATAGAGAGGATGTGGGTAGGTTATATGCAAATGCTCTGCCCGTTTGAAGCAGAGATTTGAGTATCCTGGAACCAATCTTCCACAGATGCCAAGGGACAACTATAAAATAAAACCCTAAACTCTCTACCTTCCTTTATCAAGTTCACATTTTTGAGTGCATGAATGAGATTCTTCATGACTTAGTTAACTCAAAAATATTAAGATCACTGACTGGCTTAACAGAGAACAAATGTTTGTTCTTATATGAATAGTAATAGAGTGTTATTGATGGACATAATATATTACTGTATTTTGAACTATGTTATAGTTGCTGTAACCATATATTGACTATACTTAGGTAGCTCCAGAAGCTTCTGTTGCCAGGGCTTAGATTTTGGGGAAACCTATTGTTCTTCCAGCTTTGGTTAAATGCTCAAAGCTTCACAGTGGTTTCTGTTACAAAGAAAAGTCCATGTAGATACATGAATTTTAGGTAAGCATATTGTGCAGCAAATTTTACCCCAGGGAACACTGGTGTAGAAGACATTACAGTAATTTTCCATCATGGAGCTCTACAATAATGTAGATTATAGGAAACAAACATGCACAATTTTTTTTTTAATGCTGTTTCCTGGGAGATTTTCCCAGGGGCCAGGAGACCTATGCTGCCCTTTGTGGAGCCACTGCGTTTTCTAATACTACATACTCTCAGCCAGAGTCCCTTATTCATTAATTGAGCATGTCCTGAGAAACAACACAAATAGCTGTACCTCATATGCTTCAAAAAGGATGACATCATTATGAGGTTAAAGGAATGACAATGCCATTCTTTGCCTTGTTTAGATGATGGACTAGTAATTGTAATGTTTTTCTCTCACTGTAGCCAAATCATTACATCAGTCACTTTCTATAACCGTGGCCAATTCACTGGATCATTCATTTGCTTAAATTGGATCTATGTGAAACCAAATGATAGATTCTTGGGTCATTCTTTTTATAAATAAAATTCTCATTGCTTTGAGCTCAACTCTATGTTCTAAAAAAAAAAATTGTTTCTCTCCCCAAGTCATATAGTTCAATTATGACTACTAACAGCAATTTAAATAGCATTTTAACAAAATAGCCTAGGCTTTTATTACAACAAGGGCACTTCTGAAGTAAATCTCCCTGGTTAACAGCTGTCAACTATCAGTAAGCTATAGGTAATTAAATTTGGAGATGCTTTATGGCTCAGAAAACTAGATAAAAATCCCTGGACCAGAAAGGTCTTAAGTTGATGTAGCTATTGCTCCCTGCGGTATTTGAATTAATGCGATAGATTGACGATTTTTTCTTTTTTTTTTTTTTTAGACGGAGTCTCACTCTGTCACCCCAGGCTGGAGTGCAATGGCGTGATCTTGGTTCACTGCAACCTCCGCCTCCCAGAATCAAGTGATTCTCCTGCCTCAGCAGGAGAATTGAGGCTGTCCTGCCTCAGCCTCCTGAGTAGCTGGGATTACATGCGTCTGCCACCATGCCCGGCTAATTTTTGTATTTTTAGTAGAGATGGGGTTTCACCATGTTGGTCAGTGTAGTCTCGACCTCCTGACCTCGTGATCCGCCCGCCTCAGCCTCCCAAAGTGCTGGGATTACAGGTGTGAGCCACCGTTCCTGGCCTGGATTGACGATTTTCTAATGAAACAGGCAAAGAGGAGAACTGCAATTGTTTGCTTGTTACTTGCAAATAAAATTTAGTTGAGCCTATTTTCCCAGCTAAGATCACACTCTTGGTTTTATTTCAGTACAGATTAGAGAAAGAAGGGGAAAAGACAAAATAATGTTTTGGAAAAAACATCAAAACTAAACTTTCTTCATAATAGAAAGTGTGGAAAGTCGTGGTGGGGGATTATGGACCCTCAAAAGATATATCAGTTAGTGTTTATTTCTACAACAGGAAAAGAAAACCTCAATTCAAGGTGCCTAAAAACTGCAAGGATTTCTTTTTATTTCATATAACAGAATATTCCAGTCATAATGGAGTTCCAGTTAACTCAATGACTCAATGATTTCTTAAAAGATCAAGATTTTTTTCTACATTTCTGTTTGCCATTCTCAGCAAGCAACTTTCTTGGTAGATGCAATTGCTGCAAGCATCATGTGCTCACATACCAATGTCCAGAGGCAGAAAAAGAAATCACCTCTTCTTTTGTGTGTGCCAGTTTTTAAGACTCAATAAGCCTTTTTCAGTAGCCGTGCAGAAGTCCTCCCTCCAGAGTTCACTGGCTAAAGTTGTTCACGTGGCCGTATTTCAGACACTCACTGGCTAGAAGAATGGGGCCAGTATGGTTGTCATTGAACAGCCCTGTCAAGGTGGAAGAAAAGAATAGTATCTATTAGATAGATAATCTACAGTGTCTCCTGATGAAGGGAGCATATATTGATCCTCTACTGTGGGCTGGTGGAACATACTTTGAGCTCGGTATTATTATTGCCAATGTATAGATGAGTAAATTAAAACAGAAATGAGCTAGTTTTCCCAAAATAATATACTTAGTAAGTGATGAAACTGAAATTCAACTCAGAACTGTGACACCAATTGAGTACTCTCTTCACAATGTCAAACTGTTTCTTATACATCATGAATCACCTTCCGGCTCCCTTTTTATATCTAACAACGATGTCATCTCTATGCTTTGCTTTGCTTTTTAGATATACTCTTCCCCAGAGAGTGTATCTACTCTCAGAATTCCATATAATCATCCATGAAAATAACTGAACGTCTCTACCTGAAGATTTGCTATTTCTAATGACAAAATTAAATTAATTATGTAATTCTACATTCTTGTGGAACATTTCTGCTTTGATTTGAATGTAATTTAATCTGTCCATACCTAAGTACTTTCTCTACCAAATATATTTCCTTTTCAGATCTCCCAAAAGTAGTAAGAGCATATTCATTTCTCCTATACTTAGCTTACAATGTTAAAGGGAATTTACCCCAATCTTTCCTCTACCCCTAGCCAAAACCTACATAAAATCATTCCAAATTCTTTGTTTTAGGCATTTCTCACATCAATTTTTCTTTTCCATTTTAGCGTATCAGGTGTTCATTAATATAATATCTCAACTGCTAGAACATTCTTTTAGTCTTTTCAGCTTATATACTTTAAAAATTACCCTGCATACTCAAATTACTTTCCTTAAAAATTCCTTATTTTATTATTGTGTTCTCCTGATTAATTTGAGTAGATTCTACTTGTAAAAAAATTGAATATATTAACTCTAAATCAGGCATTCTAGTCATTTTTTTCTTCCCTGCATAAGAAATTGTTCTGACTTTGCTTGCTGAAGATTGATGTCTTGCCCCAAGTTATAATAATAGGTAACCCATGTAACCAGCATCAGTATAGCTCAGGGAGTCTTTTAAAAACTTTATGTATATTAAACTTCACAACAGCTGAATGATGTAGATAATATTATTATCCTGATTTTACAGATAAGGACACTGGAGTTAAGAGAGATAAAAGCCCTTGCCAAGTACATCTAGAAATGAAATGGTAGAGCCAGAATCCAGACTCCAGTGGTTGAGCCCCAGAGGCCATGAACTCAGTTATATTTTACTGTGTTAGTCTATGTATGTCACTCCACAATTATTTATTAAGAGGTATTTGTTGAATGTGTATTCCAGCAGCCCAAGCAATATCTTACCCCTGGTGTTTTACAGAAGACTTACACAACCATGAATCATAGCCCTGAGATAAAAGTAAGCGTTATAAAACACCTGGATTTTAGGCAGAATCAGGCAGTCTGTGTCCTCTCCAACCTTTAAGTGATGCTTGCTTTGATTCTATATTCTCTCCCATGTTCTCAGCTCTTGGATTTTTTTTCTATTAGCCCTAACCTCTAGTCTGGCATGGGCTGACTTTTTCCTTGAAAGACTTCCCTTTCCCCTTACG
Source organism: Pongo abelii (assembly GCF_028885655.2). Lineage (NCBI taxonomy): Eukaryota > Metazoa > Chordata > Mammalia > Primates > Hominidae > Pongo > Pongo abelii. Next base: position 95,707,312 of record NC_071991.2, read on the forward strand.
TGCTCTCCTCATGAAGGAAGCTGTTTCAGTTTTTGGGCTGTAGCACCACCTGCCAGCCATTGTCACCTCTCTGTCCATGATTCCTAGGGAGGCTCAGTAACTGGAAGGTTATCAGGCTGCACCATGCTCAGCACCCAAGCCCCCTGTTTCCAAAGACCTTTCACCCAGGCCCTTGTTATTAATGACCTGTCTTTTGTTCTTGTATGCTGTCATGATCTTACATTTTAAGATTCTTCTGAAATATTTTTCTAACCTCTTGATTGTTTTTTCCAACATAAAAATATCCTATATTTTACTATTGTTGTATGAACAGTAAATTTCAGGCTATAAGATTATGTCCTAATAATTTTAGGGATTTAGCTCCCTAAATTTTAAAAAGTAGGAAAACATACATCTATTTTATCTAAATTCATGTTTTTCTTAAAAATCATGATCCAAACTTAATAACAATAATTAGAATTTATTGAATACTGTCTCTTGCCACTCATTTCACGTATTTATATGTGTCAATTAAATTGATTTCCATGGGAACTCTTGGCAGAAGTTACTATTGTTGCATTTTACAAATGAGGAAATTAAAGCACAGAGAGGTTAAGTAACTTGTTCAGTTTCACAGGAAGTTTGGCAACAGAACTTGGTTTCATTATCAGTCTGCCTCTTCCAGGGCATTTTCAGATTATTGGCTGAAACTACTTGCAGGATATTATGGCAGACATTCTGAACAAATGTGCCCAGAAAATAGGTTAAATTTGTGACTTCTGTATCTTCTCATATGGGCTATGGCCCAAGTACTTATGGAATATAGTCCATGACTTCCTATAAGAATTTGTATCATTTTGATTTCGGTTTAAGTCAAACTACAGTTCTATCAGAATTTTGAGAAATGTGTTTGTGATTCAATGCCTAAAAATCTAGAAACACTTCATCATGGAAGCAGTCATCCCAGAAAGCAGTCTCTTTCTTAGAGTTTGTCATTCTTCAGATTATAATCAAAAGAACAAAGAAATCCTGAACCATTTGAATAGAAAAGTCTAAAGTTATGCTCCTTGAGAGGAGCATTTTGACCAGAGAATGTATCGTGAATGTCACGATACACTGATTGTCTTCAAAGGCCAGCCGTACAGGCACTTAGGCAATGTGAAAGAAGTTAAATGAGTGTGAGTCACTAACCTCTGAGGATCCTGAAAATATGAACATTTAGATACCTGAAAATTCATATATTTTCCTTAGATATATGCATAGTTATGCTGCTAAAAATAACATTGCCTCTTGAAAGTACGTCTACTTTCAAGTAATTTATAGAAAAATAAGTTGGACTAATTAGAATTATGTTGGGAAGCAAGGCAAATATTTGTAGTAGGAAATAACAATCCTAAAATGATGAATAAATAGAGTCCAAAAATAAAACATTAATAGAGGATAAGAAGACAATCACACTGCTATTGGTTTTGTTTTCTGTTCAATCTGCTCACTGTATTTTTTTTTGGTTTATTTATTTTAACTTGTTTTGAGCTGATGACGTCCAGTAATAAAACAGAGTTGAGATTATTGCAAACGTGACTGATTTTGTAATCACATACTATTACCATAAACTTTAACATTGCACTTAGTGATTTATGTTTTACTTCAGCATAAATATAAATTAAAATGCCCATTAACATAACTTTTTTTTTGAGGCAGGGTCTCGTTGTGTTGCCAGAGCTGGCGTGCAGTAGCATGATCGTAGCTCATTGTAACCTCAATTTCCTAGGCTCAAGAGATCTTCCCACCTCAGCCTCCAAAGTATCTGGGACTAAAGGCACACACCACCATGCCCAGTTAATTTTTTAAAACAATTTTTGTTGAGACGAGGTCTCACTATGTTGCTCAGGCTGGCCTTGAACCCCTGGCTTCAGGTGACCATACCTTTGCCTCCCAAAGTGCTGAGATTACAGGGAACTAGCCCATAACTCTATTTTAAAATTAATTTCTTACTGTAGAAGGAAATGTACCTTGACATTTTTTGGAATATTTGTGTAATCGTTTTTATTAAAATAATAGAATTATAGAACCAGGATACTGTATCTACACTTGTGCTATTCACTCTTTCAGAACTTCGAGAAACCAAGACCTCTGAATACTTCAGCCTTTCCCACCATCCTTTAGACTACAGGATTTTATTAATGGATGAAGATCAGGACCGGATATATGTGGGAAGCAAAGATCACATTCTTTCCCTGAATATTAACAATATAAGTCAAGAACCTTTGAGTGTAAGTTTATCATTTTCACGGGGACAGTGTCCACCTTTTCAATGTCTCTTTTTTTAAAAAAATAAATAAGTAAAAATAATACGCATTTTATTAGAACAATAGAAAGTACTGGTCCCATGTTACTATGAAAGTTAGTACTTATTTCATGGACTGAAAAGATATTAAGTTCAGTTCTCCTCATCTAGTTCCATAGTTTTTAACAATTCAAAACCTGGAGAACTGAAAAAATACTACCTGTGTATAAATATATAAAGAAAAAAGGGAGTATAGGGTAGTGCATGAAAGAAATGGTCAGAGAAAAGGAAGATCTACTTTGTCATCTCTGTGTAACCAGTGAAGGGCCTGAAAGGAAAACAGCTATTAAATACGCTGTTACTTGATCCAGTATGGCCTATATTTATCATTCCATTTCACAAGGAAATAAAATTGAGCTTCACTGGAGTAAAGAAATACATGTAGATTAATTATAAATTTATTACAACAAGGAGACTTCTGCATTTTGCAGAAGTGCTAACACAGGCAATGGACTGACAACTAAAAAAATTAATGATTTTTGCCAGACTGGACCCAAGGCTGCAACTACTTAGAGTACTAGCATAGTATTTCAGAGACACGGAATCTCTTGGATTTCATCCAAGTTATTTTAGCTATTGAAGTACCCAGGGGCCCATCTTATGTAAATCTACTAGCCTGGTTGTGTGATTTACCAAAAATAATACTGAGAAAGATATGTAAGTGTAAATTTATTGTCATATAAGCAGTTGGGAAAAGTGTACTATGTCAAAAGGAGTGAAAAATTGTATTGTTCACATTTATGTTAATAATGATCTTATTTTAATATACAAGTAGTAAATGAACATATGTTATTGAAAAGCATTTGTGAAAGGAAACACTGTTGGAAGAAATAAAAAGTAATTGTAATTGTTAAAATAATAGAATCTTTATTAATGAATTGATAAAAAAAGAAAGAATTTTAAAGTCTTAGTATAGGATCACCTTAAATAAATCTGTTAACAAAAAGTAAATGAAGAGCACTGGGCTGTCATATGTCCAAGTGAGATTATGCAACCTTTATTTTTCTTTCTGAGCAGGTTTTCTGGCCAGCATCTACAATCAAAGTTGAAGAATGCAAAATGGCTGGCAAAGATCCCACAGTGAGTGTTTAAAAAAAAAAAAAACACTAACTTAAATATTTGGTTTTCGAATCCATGTACTTTGAGGGAAGCCAAAAATGAGACAAAGGATGGTGGTGTTTTAAATTTTTGCTGGACACAGGCTAAAAACCTAAACATTGAGGAGACTGGAACTCTCGGGTTCTCTGTAACTTCAGAATTCCTAACTGGGTAAAAATTGCTTGCCTTGCTTTCATTATTTCATTCAGATACATTTCATGATGGATTTCATTAATAACCTCTGTTCCTAGTGGATCCAACCTGCAGAATTCTCAGCAGGCTCCTGAAACGATGATAATGCAAGTGTCTGGAGCAGCTCCCAGATACCCTGTGGGCTTTTCCAAACAAAGATTCTTGGCAAAAGGGTAGTGGTTAGCCAGCAAATTCCATAAATACAAATCACCAGTGATAAATGGTACCTTTATTAATTAAAAATAGCCACAGAAACAGCAATAGAGGCAGATATAAGTATCAATATATGTTCAGTATGTAATACCTGTGCAAATTGTATTCCTCTAGGTGAGATTCAAAATAATCAAGGAAGAAATCTATATTGATTTCTACAAATGACTTGCTGAAAGTAATACTTGTCATTCTTGAATATTCTAAAACAAATATGTGGAGCAGATCTTTAATGTGTACACATCATTTAATGTTTATAATGGAGCACATAAGCCATCTCACCATTTTGCCTCAAATAATGAAAATGTAATACAGCCAAGCATCAAAATCACCCTCTCTTTCAAAAATAGTTTGGTAAAGAGGTTCCTTTCTTCATTCATTCCTTCCATTATTTACTCAATAAATATTGATTCAGCACCTGTTATATATCTAGCATGGAGCTGGTTGCCAAAGACATAATTGGTGCAAAGACAGAGACAGTTCTGACTCCAGTCAACTTTATTACCTTGTTAGAAAAGTCTGCCATAATCAAATGAGCATAGAAATACAAACTAATTTAGAAATAAGCTGGAAATATGGTAACTGGGTAGACAGATGAGTCAATATGTACACATACATTCAGGTCTCAGGTCATAGCAAGTAATAGACCACCTTAGTGTTAAAAAATGTTGTCTAAGCATTTATATTGTGGTAGGGTCAAGAGACGCTGATTTCAGGAGTGAAGACTGCCCTGAGTCTTGGAAGGAGAGATGTATCAGACAAGACTGAACATGGGAAAAATACTAATCCTGTGGAAAGTGGAAATATGGGATTGAGGAAATGAAACATTTATTTTCATTGACTCCTAACCGCCCCAGGTGTAAAGTTGCAAAAGTTTTTGGCTCAAGGCAGGGCCATGGAAGACTCTGGAGGGTAGGATCTCTGGCCTTACTAGAGGGTTCTTGGAGTGACTTATCCAATAAAAAAATTTAAAAGTGGGCAGGAGAAATTTGCAGGGGCATATTTACTATCCAAGGGATCTGTTAGACCACAATCTTGGGGGAGAAAATCCAGAAAAATGTAGAAGAAACACTTAAACAAATACATTACAATGACGTTCCAGGAAACCAATGGTAGAATGAAGTATAATGTTGCAGAGAGTGATGTTTTGTCCCCTGAGGCTATTATTTTAATAATTGTGGATGAATTAAACTATTTTCTTTTATTCTCTAATGAGATTTTTTCCCATTGATGTGTGTCTGATCATGCCTTGCGCCACAATAATATCCCGTGGCTATACTGAATTGCATTGTCCTTTGTTCAAAAGGATTTGCATTTCTCATTCATATGAACTGCCATAGGCAGAATGTGCAGAATTTAAGTACCTTTGTACATTCTATTTCCAAAAATTGCTGCTGAGTTTCTGAAGAATCTTAGACAAGTCATTTGCTTTCTTACTTCCTTGGTCAAAGTAGAAACCCTCTGGGGTTTTTGTTTTGCTTTCTGACAATTGAAAGTTATTAGATAAAAATCTTTAATACATGCTGACATTTTCCCATAGTTTTGTCATGCTGTAATTTGTTGATATTTTAAATTCTACTATATGGCCAGTTGTTACACACAAGGGAAATATCTAATGGAGTGCTCTTTCCTAGGTATTTTTAGCACTCAGCTGGACAGGTTTTGTTTGTCCATACAACATTGTTGAGTGCTGGGAAATACTAATCGAAAAATACATGTTTGGTCTATGCAAGAAAAGAATGTCTGACAAATCCATCCCATTTCATACATGTGAAGTACTTACAGAAGTGTCCTTTACTTAGGCTATGGGAAAAAAAAAAAAAGGCCTGTGGCAGAAAAATAATGTGAAATAGATCTTTGGAAGTTGTACAGAACAACCTATCCTTCTTACATTTCTCAATGAAACCACATACTTAAGAACTTCTTAAAACTTGGAATAAATATTATCTAATAACCTAGTACTTTTAAAATACAGGAATTCTTTCAATTTGCACAAATTATTTAGTTGTTGTGAAGAAACTGGAGGTGAATTAGATGGAGTCCTTACATTTAAGTCTTTACAATATGCTAGATATAATGAGACGTATATGCACTGATATTCAGAAAAAATACCCAACATTTAATGGAACAGGCCAGGTCCTGTTCTAAGCGCTTTATTTTAATCCTCATAACAATACTGCAAGGTGGACATTATTGTCACCACCTGTATTTTTAAGATAAAATAACCGCATTACTAAGAAAGTGAGAAACTTAAGCTGTGCTGCTGTGAAGTGGGACGGTCTTTGTCTGATTAAGTCACATACAGCTCTGGATTCTGTACCCTTAGCCACTAAAACATGCTACCCCTCCAGAGAGAAAATGATAAATGCTAAGGGATACACACAAAGCACAGCTGGGTTATTTAAGAAAGGTTTGATAGATTTTGTGGTAATCATATTAGAACTTCTGTTAACCTTTTATTTCAATGATACTGAAATTCGAACAAGTTGTACCCTCTCTCTCTTCCAGCCTTTGGTATGTGCTACATGCAATTGATTCTCTTTTCCTTCAATTATCTTCCCGTGTTTTCAGCCTGGGAAACATCTAGTCACCCTTTCAGGTCACAGTGCATACAAGCATGGGAACTCCTTCCAACTGATTGTCAGGGCTTGTGGGTAGGACACAGTAGGTGATGAGTTTATTAATGCTTTTAGATTAATTACGTTTGTAGCGCATTTATTATGCATATATTTTAGAAGTATATTTTCATTAAGCTAAAACTTTCTGCTTTTAGCTCTGTTAATCATCTAAGCAAAACATAAAGTGGTAGCAATTAAAATCCATACTGCTATAACAACTGAAAGCAAAAATAAAACAGAGTTAAGCATCCCTTAATCCTTCAGATTTTTTGGTTGTATCAAATTTTAATTAACATTATAACAAGATAACAATTATAAGAAGAAAATTTAATGTGATTTAAAATTTGGTCTTAGGTAGTAATATAGCATAATTCTGTAATAAACTAACGTTTTTAAAGAAAATAAATTTTCATGATGGGAATATAGCTAATTTTCTGCCTTGGCTAAAAAGAATATAACCTACTTCCCATTTCTCTCTCTGCCCGTACGTACTCACATTCCTACATGCTCCATTTATTTCTGAATGTTAATATTTTATTCATACTCTAAATAAATTGAGCTTAAACAATGGTACATGCTGTCAAACATATCCATGAGATAGGGCTTAATGAATGTACTGTGTAAATACTATAGGAGACGGTTGAAAAGTTAAGTAGGATTATATATATTTAGATACATATACATTACATGCACGTGGTGTCAAACTTGATTTATTAATTGTAGAATATCAGTTTCCCTATTTCTGTGACCATACAATCCTAAGCTCCTAAAAAATATATTTTCTTTTTCAAAATACCTTGATTAATTTCCCTAGACCAAGGAAGTAGAGACCAAGAAGAAGAAAGTATGAAGTATTTCTGTGTCATTGCAGATTATGGACCATGATGAGTCAATATCTTTAAAAGCCTATTCACCTGTGCTCCAGGATATACTTTTTAAACATCTATTTTTATATTATAAAAGTAATCTATTTTCGATACAACAATCTTTGAAGACCTAGAAAAGTACATAGAAAGCAACAAAAAATAAACCATCTCTTATTAGCTCTTTGACCTTGGAGACTTAAACTTTCTGTGCGTCTTGGTTTTCTTATCTGTGAAATGTGCTAATCCGTAGCACTTAACCTTATTGGGTTGTTAAGAGGATTGATGAGTTAATATTTGCAGAGAGCTTAGAGCAGTGCATAGTACACACTTAATGCTATATCGCCGTTAAAGAAAGTAAATTGCACTACTGAAACATAATCACTCTTAACAATTTAGGGTATATTCTTCCAGGATTTTGTTATATAGACATAAATGTGTATAAAAATAGAATTTTATTGTATGCTGTATAATGTTAGCAGCTTTATATTTCACTGACATTGTGCCAGGAAATCATTTTGAAAGAGAATTAAACAATGAAAAGAAAGCATCCATGATATTTATTTCCACTGAAGTCTCTAAGGCTTCATTCATACTCCAAACTTTTTGTGGATTTTTACCGTGATCAGGACCTGCACTAAGCTCTATGCAGGACAGATGCCCTGACCATTTCACCGTGTTTATAGACAATGTCAATTTTAAAATGCAAATAAAACAAATCTAATATTGGACAGTTGGATGTGTTTATTATTTTCCAGATATGATTTCTACTGCTTTATTAATATATTGTCCACAACAAGTATTACCATTGCCATTTTAGAAATGCAAAGATTGAAGCATCCAGAGGCCAAGTAACTGTCTTCAGTTCTGAAAGCTAGTAAAAGATGAAGCCAAGGTTTAAACCTAGGTCATCTGGCTCTGAGATCTGCATACTTAAATCTACTCTGTCTTCTCTGCAATATTCTCTATTGCCTATCTGAAGGCTATGGTAGGATGGCAGACCAACTGTAATTACCTCTCTGATTTCATCACACAGTTATCCTCTAACCCTTCTAGGCACTAGTCCCCAAGTAAATCCTGCACTCTCATGTCTATGTTTTCTGTTCATGCTGGTTTTTTTTTTTTTTTTTTTCTGAAATGTTCTTTCCTTATGCCTTTGCCTGTGAAAATCTCTAAATTATTCTGCAAGACTTAGCTCAAATGTCACCTCTACTCAAATCTTTACCCCCAGATCAGCATTACTTAATGTCTTTCTTTCCTTCTACGGTACATTTAAAAATACAGTCCTATTGCAGTATCTACCACAGCCTGATACATCATGCTCTCCTTTCTTTAAAAGCAGGCATTGATTGAGTCTATTCATTCCACTGTTGCTAGTACCATATACAGTGCCTTGCATAGAATGACTTCAGCACATATTTGCAGGATGGAATTGACACTATTGCAGTAGTCTAGGTCAGAAACGAAGGCAGCACAATGGAAATGGAAAGGACCTAGATAATCATTTTCAATAGTTAAGTCAACTGAATTGTTTTTCCTTTTGTGGTCTTGTGTGTGGGGAGGGGCAGGGAGCACACTGAGCAACAGATAGTGTGGGAATCTGCTCATTGCTAATCAGAATCCTATAGAAAAGCTGCATAGTGGAGAGTGGCCATGGTTCAAGTCCCAGTTTAGTTACTTATTAAAACTAGAACTCTTTATTTAACCTCTCTGGGACTCAATTTCCTCATCACTAAAATGAAGTATTAATAAATTGGAGCATTGTTATGAGAAATTAAACAATCAACATCAAAGGATTAAGAGCTCTGTGAATATTAATAAATGTTACAAAAACTAAAAAGTTATATCAGTATTAATTTATTAAAACAACTGTGCATCCTGGCTAATACGATGAAACCCTGTCTCTACTAAAAATACAAAAAATTAGCCGGGCGTGGTGGCACATGCCTGTAGTCCCAGCTACTCGGGAGGCTGAGGCAGGAGAATTTCTTGAACCCGGGAAGCGGAGGTTGCAGTGAGCCGAGATCGCACCACTGCACTCCAGCCTGGGTGGCAGAGTGACACTCCATCCCCCACCCCCCCCAAAAAAAAAACAACTGTGGACTTCTCGTCCAATGACAAATTATAAAGCAGCTAAAAGTACAGGATTCAGTGTTAGAGACGTATGTGTTTGTAAATCTGCTTTAGTTACTACCTATATAGTCTCAAACAGGTTATTTTTTTTTAAAAACTCAAGTTTATTTTTCTAAAAGGGACTGAGTTATGGTAAAAACCTGAATGAATATGTGTAAAGTGCCTAAGCAGCATATAGTAAGTGTTAAATAAATGTCAGCTATAAAGGTAAAAATCAAACTTTCTGGAGGTAAAAATAAAAGGTAAAATATACAATATGATTATTTCACAGTCTAGGATGTAATAAACTCTAAATAAATATTAGTCATAATAAGCAGATAGATAATATACATGAAATAAGTATAGTTGGCATTTGAAATATAAAAGAGATGTTATTGACTTCTTTCATTTTACCAATACCAGTAATTCATGAAAGTACACTGACATCCATAAGACCCAAGATGAGAGAGACATAACCTGTTATTAAAGGAATTGGATTCAATTATTTCTATCTTATGGGGAAATATTGTATACAGAATCCCAGAATGACTAAACTTGAATGTGAAAAAAATATGCATGTGTCTCATTCCTCATAGATTCCCTTTACATAGACATATTATAAACACACCATATCTCATCTGTGTGTTTTCTTCAGAAACGTTATCGTCTGTAGTTATGTAATCAATTTCCAGGTACCTCTATAAACAGGTGTCAAGATAAAATGACACTGTGTATTTAACAAAAATCCTTAATGTCTTAAAAATAAAGTGTATGGTCTGGTCTATAAGGATTAATTTCTTTGACTAGAGTTAATGATTGATTAATAATAAAAATCTATCATAGAAACATCTGTATAAAATTACTACATAAGAAAAAAGTATATATTTGCTGGCAAGTAATAATGAATATAAAAGGAAAAAATGATGGAAAATGTAAAATAATATTGACTTTAATTTTAACTTCTATTTTAGCAACATTTATTTTGTTTTAGTTTTAAATAATATAAATAATAGATATGGTTTATAAAAAAATAGGAGAGGTCAGGCATGGTGGCTCACACCTGTAATCCCAGCACTTTGGGAGGCCGAGGCGGGTGGTTCATGAGGTCAGGAGATCAAGACCATCCTGGCTAACACAGTGAAACCCCCATCTCTACTAAAAATACAAAAAAAAAATTAAATTAGCTGGGCATGGTGGCACATGCCTGTAATCCCAGCTACTTGGGAGGCTGAGGCAGGAGAATCACTTGAACCCAGGAGGCGGAGGTTGCATTGAGCTGAGATCACGCCACTGCACTCCAGCCTGGGCAACAGAGCAAAACTCTGTCTGAAAAAAAAAAAAAAAAAAAAAAAAAGGAGCATACATGGTACCTAGCAGGGGGAAATGCAACATATATTTTCTGACCACCCGGGGAAAAATTACTGTTAACTTTTGATGTGTTTCTTTATAGTTTTTTATAAAAATACTGTCTCTAATATACAATCATTTTATTAATGTTCTTTGAGAGAATGACTTTGTGAAGTCATTCAATCTCAGGCTTGATTGAATTATAGTCAGCAAAGGATAGTGAAGCTAGTAACTGGAACATTCGGTGGTTAATTTGGTCACAGAGATCTGCATCTAGGGCTGACTATGTTTCTGTGCTCCTGCAAGGTCACAGTCAATTGAGAATTAGAATAATTATTTTGTTTCATTGGGTGAACAAATGACAGCCTTGCCTTTACTTGAACTGGGAGCAAGTGAGAAAGGAATTTCTACAAGAGAAGAAGGGAGTATTTTAGGGGATCCAGGGCAAAGAGAATGATTATGTCATTCTTCATAGAAGGCAATCATTATGCCGGCATTTTGTTGGAGATTAGTTTTATTTGCCAATTCTTAAGGTGAATAGTGTTTGCCATTGTGCACTAATGGTAATACGGAACTTGTACAGGCACAGGTGCATTCAGAACATGTTTGTATAATGTGTGTGTGTTTAATGTTTTAAGGAAAACTTAAGAAAAAATAACTTCTGTGCGTTAATTTGTAAACTTTCTCAGGTAAAGAATACATTTATAAAGTTTCAGGACGTAAAAATTTAGACAGTGTTGTAATACGAGAATAATGAAATATAGCATTTTACTTACTATCTGCGGTGGATTATATTTCTCTTGAAGTAAATCAGTGGAATAAGCCATGTTGTTATATTAATATATCTGGAAACACATCTTTTAACAATAAAAAAAATGGAGCAGAAAGGAAAATGTATAGCAAAGTATTGCCAAATAATATTTGCATTGATATGTATAAATTTGAGAGCATTTTCAAGTGAAGTATTAGAATTAGTCCAGATTAAAACAGAAATAGAAAAAGCAGGGCATGTATGACAACTCTGTTCAATTGCATTCTACAAGGGTAGAGATTTTTGTGTTTTTCTCAGTAACGATGCCCAGAGAATTTAACTATACCCTGGCAAATAGTAGGTAATCAGTAAATGTTTGTTGAGTGACTGTTTCTGTAATAATGTTTTGACTATTCCTGAGCCACTGTTTTTTCTTAATATTTGATTTGGTACTTCCGCAAGTTAGATAAGTATTCTCAAATTACCTTTAAGAGGTGCAAATATATTAATAGTTCCCCAAAGATATGGCCTAGTACAAACTTGTCCAACCTGTGGCCCAAGGGCCTCATGCGACCCAGGACAGCTTTGAATGTGGCCCAGCACAAGTTCGTAAACTTTTTAAAAACATGAGATTTTTGGTTTTTTTTTTTTTTTCTTAGCTCATCAGCTGTTGTTAGTGTTAGCGTATTTTATGTGTGGCCCAAGACAATTCTTCTTCCAGTGTGGCCTAGGGAAGCCAAAAGATTGGACACCCCTGGACTAATACATCAAAAGTTTATGTCACCTCATTGTTGCTTATCATACAAGATCTCAGGTTAACATAGCTAACTGAAATAACAATGAAAGTCATTGAGTTACTAACTGCTTATTTACTGATTGTTTTAGCACGGCTGTGGGAACTTTGTCCGTGTAATTCAAACTTTCAATCGCACACATTTGTATGTCTGTGGGAGTGGCGCTTTCAGTCCTGTCTGTACTTACTTGAACAGAGGGAGGAGATCAGAGGTAAGTATAACTATTTAACATTCTTAGTTTTGATATTAGTGTCAAAGATTTTTGAAACTGTATTTTAGAGTAAAAACTTGGACATATCAATATTCATAAAATATTTTCATGCCCTTTAAACACAAAGTATATTACATTTTTTCCTGTCTGCCAAGTTACTTGAAGTATCACCTTTTGCCTTCAGCTAAAAATGCATATATATTTTTATGTGTATTATATATGTGTGTGTGTGTGTATATATATATACTTTTAGTTGGAGGCAACTATATAGTTTTAGTGTATATGTATATATTTTTAGTATATCTGTATTTTATTTGTAAAGCTGTAAAAGATAAAAGAAAAATGTTATAATTTCAAGATTACTTGAATGTAATACAGTAATAATATTTGCTCCAAATTATAGAAATATTGTAGCATAAACTTAACCTTCTCAAATCTAGTGTAAGTAATTTCTTGTCTTTCAAATTCAATAAAATTTTATAAATATATATCTGTAAAAGATGTATAAAGTGGGATGCCAAGTGTCTGCTGAAAAGAACTTGATGTTATTAACAAATCATACTTTTATCTTAGACTGACATCATCCTACATTAGGCTATTCCAGCCTTATTCTTAAATTAGGTAAGGTGATATGGGGCATTATGGTATGATGTTTGCTAAACACTAGTCAAATATATAGCTAATGTATAGTCAAATATGAGGCTGGTTGAACTGCAACTGTGCTACTTAAGCCTGTCTTTGTTATCCCAGTCCACAGCTGTTGACTAAGGAAAGTACATTACACCAAGAGAATTTCTACTCATTCTTTTAGTCAAACATGTTGTTTTACTTAACATAATTATTTTAAAAACTGAATTTTCAAACTTGGTTTGGTTTTATTATGCACCTTAAATATAGAAAGTCCAGTTTTTAAATAATATTTTAATTTGGTTTTAGAGATTAGAATTTTGAAAAAAATAAATATATCTACTGATCTAAAACTTATTTTTCCTTTAACAAGAATTAATCTATTTTACTACTAATATGACTGAACAATGATTTTTTAAGTTGTTTTTCAGACATGTAATTTATACATAAATATCTTTTAATGAATAAAAAGTCATTTAAAAATAACTAATTATAATTTGACCCCAAAATGAGACATTTTTTAATGTGGTTCAAGATGCTATGAAATATTAAAATTCTTACAGGAAAAGTAAAGTTATGCTTTTTGGAAGAATACAGTTGGCTGCATTGGGCTTGTCATTAAAACCACATGCCTGTGATCAATTGATTAAATAAACTACTGCCTCAGACGTCTGCAATCTGTCAGACACTTCCCTGAAGTCTGTGCAGTCACTGTACAGGCCAACAATAGCATAGCCATTTTCAGAGGACAGATTTCAAATAAAATTATTTTCCCATGTACGAATTGCCCACTATGCACTTCAAAGCTTAATTGGAAATTCTGTCCAAAAAAATAATCTCCTTTGGAAAACCAGCATGGAATACATTTTAATCACTTTGCTAAATATGAACTACTTTAGTCTCACTTCAAAAGATATGTTTCAAAGGAGAAGCAGTTTCATTAATGAATCTCTGAAATAATACGTGAACATCTTAAGAGCCAATTTAGGTATGAAGAGGGTTATGATTTTTAAGCTTTATAAAATGTAGTCCTTGATGGTTCACTCTAGTCAGAGAGTTTCACCATAACATCACTTTTATATATTTGTAGTATAAAAGCCATATTGTAAATATAGAACTACACAGTTTAATCAAACTTAGAATGGATTTGTTTTCTTTTAGTTTAGGATAAAAGATCTTCTAGCATAAAATGACCACGTGATGCAGAAAGTTTTATTTTGAGAGAATTCTTCTCTATCACTAACATTGTATTTTGTAATGACCAAGGGTGATACTTACTGCTGACCCTCTTGTATTATTATTAAGAGATGACATTTTTCACCTATTCAAACCTAATTTGAAGGTGAACCAAGTTAGGTTGGCAGAGTTACATTAATTATTCAGTTTTATATCTGGGACATTACCTACCATTTTTCATTAGTCTGTCTTCATAGATATTCATTGGCTCTAGGGGAATATTTGAGGAGCCTACTTTGTGTTTGAAGCATCACATGCTTTTATTATACCCCATTTCTCTTCTATTATTTGCAAGACTGATTCAGAGCTTTCTGAGATTTCAACAGTACCCACCTAAAGAGCCTAGAATCCTTGCTACATGAAGACCTAACCATGGTTCTTCTCCTGTGTCTACTATCTTTACTCCTTGTCTTCTGTTCCTGGAAAAAGATAAAGCAATACAAGTGAATCATGACTTTAAATGAATGAATAAGACATCAAGCAAAAATTGTGATTGGTTAATTTTGCAGCACATTCTTGGAATATTACCACATCTTATCTTTGATTTCATCAGATGTTTTCATAACATCTGTTTCAACACCCGAATACCAATTAAGCTTCCCTGACCCTGACCCTCATAGGGCAAATAACTTTACCTTAGACTGACCAAGAATATCACAGGTGACCAAGAATGTCATAGCTATCCAAATTATCCTCTATGCTTTTTGAATGAAATTTGCCACCAATCTAGTCTGTTTCAGTATCTTTTTGTAGGATTTTTTCTGTTTCAGAAGAAACATTATACATTTTCTGTATTAAGTTCTTTGATAAATAACCTTTATCACTCTGTTTTATATCTTCATTCCCTTTCCTCTACATTTACATGTTTTTTTGCCCATTTAAAGAAAGGATTGAGTTTCTTTCCCTTAAAATCATTTTTTTGGTTCTGTGACTTCTTTTTTCTAATTTTCTCCTTTCTCTTTTACTTCATTACTAAGTTTCTCAGAGTAGGAGGCTGAATTTCCAGCTTTTAGGTTCCTATTCTCTATGTCCTTATTCATCCTTTCTAATATTTCACTCCTACACATTAACTAAAACTGTTTGATTAATGGCAGATTCCTCAGTGACCAAATTGACTCCCTCAATCTGTATCCCTTCTCCTAGAACGATCTGTGACATTAAATTCTGCCATTCATGCTCTGTATTTTTCATTGCCTTTATTGACGTCTGTGACCACAGGACACTTTGCTCTGCCTACTTTTTAATTTTTCACCACCTGCTCTCTGTTATTTTCACTCATTGTTCAATCCAGAAATATTCATTTAATGAGAATAAAAGCAGAATCAAAATCATGTTGAAGCTACTTTAAAGCTTTAAAGGCTACTTTAAAGCTTTAAAGGCTACTTTAAAGATCACAGTCTTTCTTATATATCAACATAGAAGTAAATTGGAACAATCTTCAGCAGAAAATGGCAGGAACAGAATTGTGTTGTCACTTGTGTGTTAGGTAACAGATGATTTGCGGCATGGGGAGTGGGGGGTGGAAAAGCTGTAGGAGATTAGTTTGAGAGTTGACATAGAAGACCACAAAAGAGATTGTTGTACTCAGGTGATAGCAATGGTGACAGAGAGTATAAAATGGTACAAGATATAAAATAGTATAGATGATGTTGGTGGATTTGGATAAGGAAAAGGAAATGATATAAATGTTGACACTTTTCTTGTTTGTTTGTTATTTTCAACCTCTTTAATTGTGTAGTTGCCATGAACTGAGATGAGAATGAAAAGACCATGTATAGAGTAAAGATTATAAGCCTGAGTTTGGTCTGTTGAATGGGAGATCCCATGGAAAGATCCAACTAGTGACATCAAGTAGGCCGTTAAATATAAGGCTGAGTATATACACGTGTGAGTCATTGTTTTATAAGAGTAACTGGAGCCCAAGAAAAGTGTGGATTTAATTATGCAGAGAGGGAGATAAAGTATAGAGTAAAAAGAAAAGAATGGCTATGGTTGAGACTTGAGGGTCTCCTAACTTTAATGGCCAATTGGAGGAACATGAACTTACAAACAAGCCTAAAAAGAACAGACAAGGCTGGGTGCGGTGGCTCACACCTGTAATCGCAGCACTTAGGGAGGCCGAGGTGGGTGGATCACGAGGTCAGGAGATCAAGACCATCCTGGCTAACATGGTGAAACCCCATCTCTACTAAAAATACAAAAAATTAGCCAGGCGTGGTGGCAGGCACCTGTAGTCCCAGCTACTCGAGAGACTGGCAGGAGAATGGCGTGAACCCAGGAGGCGGAGCTTGCAGTGAGGCGAGATCGCGGCCACTGCACTCCAGCCTGGGCGACAGAGCAAGACTCCATCTTAAAGAAAAAAAAAAAAGAACAGACAGAGAAAGAGGGGTGGGGAAAAAAAGACTATGTTGGTTCTGGGAAATAAAAATAAGTCATTGTAAAAACATAGAAGTTTTCAACAATTCCAAGTGCCATTGAGAATCCAAGTAAAATGAGGTCTAAAAAATAAGCACTGAGTTGTGTACCATGATTGTCATTAAAGATCTTATCAATAAATGTTTTAATACAATAATTGACATTAGACGCTGAATTAAAGTGGATTGAAAATAAAATGACAAGTCAGAAAATGGTGGTGAGGATGTATGTAATTACCTGAGAAGTGTGGTTTATAAGGAGAATGGTATATGGGAGCTGAAGGGGTTGTTTAAATAATGGCATAAAGGCTCCAATTAATAAGATGAAAGTATGTATCAAAGAAACACAAGGAATAATGGAAATCTTAGATGCCTAAAAAGACGAGATAAGATGAAATCCAAAGCAATGAAATCCAAAGAATTGGCCTCAAAGTAGGAGAATTAGTCTCATATATTAGTGGATATATCAATATAATATTACATTACTAAATATAATATGATATTTGTGTGTTTAGTAGTGAGGAGTTGAAGATATATCATTTAAGGGCTTTGCTTTCTCTGCAAAGTAGCAATAATGTGAGTTGAGAATAAGTTAGGGGATCAGAAAAATCAGGATTTGACTATAGTGGCAAAGGCTTGAAATTTTTGACAACAGAACCAGTTGTGATAAGAGAATCTTTGAAAGGCCACTGTACGTTGTAGGGGATCCACTTGTGGTTGGTGATCACAAATCTGTAATGTATTGAATTTACTTTTTTAGGTTGCCTTCTACAAAATGTTTAGTAGTTTGGAGGCAAGTATGGAGAATGTAGATAGATGTATTCCTTTAGGGTTTGTGGATGCAATGAAAAAAGTCATACATTCAAGGAATCGAATGTTGTGTCAAAATTTATTGAAATTAAAAAACTTATTGAAATTAAAAATGGAATCTGGCCAGGCACAGTGGCTCATGTCTGTAATCCCAGCACTTTGAGAGGCCAAGGCGGGCAGATCACTTGAGCCCAGGAGTTTTAGACCAGCCCGGGGAACATGGCAAAAGCCCCCAAACCGAATCCAGCAGCACATCAAAAAGCTTGCCCACCATGATCAAGTGGGCTTCACCCTGGGTTGCAAGGCTAGTTCAATATACACAAATCAATAAACGTAATCCAGCATATAAACAGAACCAAAGACAAAAACCACATGATTATCTCAATAGATGCAGAAAAGGCCTTTGACAAAATTCAACAACCCTTCATGCCAACAACTCTCAATAAATTGGGTATCGATGGGACGTATCTCAAAATAATAAGAGCTATCTATGACAAACCCACAGCCAATATCATACTGAATGGGCAAAAACTGGAAGCATTCCCTTTGAAAACTGGCACAAGACAGGGATGCCCTCTCTCACCACTCCTATTCAACATAGTGTTGGAAGTTCTGGCCAGGGCAATTAGGCAGGAGAAGGAAATAAAGGGTATTCAATTAGGAAAAGAGGAAGTCAAATTGTCCCCGTTTGCAGACGACATGATTGTATATCTAGAAAACCCCACTGTCTCAGACCAAAATCTCCTTAAGCTGATAAGCAACTTCAGCAAAGTCTCAGGATACAAAATCAATGTACAAAAATCACAGGCATTCTTATACACCAATAACAGACAAATAGAGAGCCAAATCATGAGTGAACTCCCATTCACAATTGCTTCAGAGAGAATAAAATACCTAGGAATCCAACTTACAAGGGACGTGAAGGACCTCTTCAAGGAGAACTACAAACCACTGTTCAATGAAATAAAAGAGGATACAAACAAATGGAAGAACATTCCATGCTCATGGGTAGGAAGAATCAATATCGTGAAAATGGCCATACTGCCCAAGGTAATTTATAGATTCAATGCCATCCCCATCAAGCTACCAATGACTTTCTTCACAGAATTGGAAAAAACTACTTTAAACTTCATATGGAACCAAAAAAGAGCCTGCATTGCCAAGTCAATCCTAAGCCAAAAGAACAAAGCTGGAGGCATCACACTGCCTGACTTCAAACTATACTACAAGGCTACAGTAACCAAAACAGCATGGTACTTGTACCAAAACAGAGATATAGATCAATGGAACAGAACAGAGCCCTCAGAAATAACGCTGCATATCTACAACTATCTGATCTTTGACAAACCTGAGAAAAACAAGCAACGGGGAAAGGATTCCCTATTTAATAAATGGTGCTGGGAAAACTGGCTAGCCATATGGAGAAAGCTGAAACTGGATTCCTTCCTTACACCTTATACAAAAATCAATTCAAGATGGATTAAAGACTTAAATGTTAGACCTAAAACCATAAAAACCCTAGAAGAAAACCTAGGGATTACCATTCAGGACATAGGCATGGGCAAGGACTTCATGTCTAAAACACCAAAAGCAATGGCAACAAAAGCCAAAATTGACAAATGGGATCTAATTAAACTAAAGAGCTTCTGCACAGCAAAAGAAACTACCATCAGAGTGAACAGGCAACCTACAAAATCGGAGAACATTTTCTCAACGTACTCATCTGACAAAGGGCTAATATCCAGAATCTACAATGAACTCCAACAAATTTACAAGAAAAAAACAAACAACCCCATCAAAAAGTGGGCAAAGGATATGAACAGACACTTTTCAAAAGAAGACATTTATGCAGCCAAAAGACACATGAAAAAATGCTCATCATCACTGGCCATCAGAGAAATGCAAATCAAAAGCACAATGAGATACCATCTCACACCAGTTAGAATGGCAATCATTAAAAAGTCAGGAAACAACAGGTGCTAGAGAGGATGTGGAGAAATAGGAACACTTTTACACTGTTGGTGGGACTGTAAACTAGTTCAACCATTGTGGAAGTCAGTGTGGCGATTCCTCAGGGATCTAGAACTAGAAATACCATTTGACCCAGCCATCCCATTACTGGGTATATACCCAAAGGACTATAAATCATGCTGCTATAAAGACACATGCACACGTATGTTTATTGCAACACTATTCACAATAGTAAAGACTTGGAACCAACCCAAATGTCCAACAGTGATAGACTGGATTAAGAAAATGTGGCACATATACACCATGGAATACTATGCAGCCATAAAAAATGATGAGTTCATGTCCTTTGTAGGGACATGGATGAAATTGGAAATCATCATTCTCCGTAAACTATCGCAAGGACAAAAAACCAAACACCGCATGTTCTCACTCATAGATTGGTATTGAACAATGAGAACACATGGACACAGGAAGGGGAACATCACACTCTGGGGACTGTTGTGGGGTGGGGGGAGGGGGGAGGGATAGCATTAGGAGATATACCTAATGCTAAATGATGAGTTAATTGGTGCAGCACACCAGCATGGCACATGTATACATATGTAACAAACCTGCGCATTGTGCACATGTACCCTAAAACTTAAATTATAATAATAATAAAAAAAAATTTTTTTTAAATACAAAAAAATAGCTAGGCGTGGTGGTGCTTCCCTGTAGTCCTAGCTACTCCAGAAGTTGAGGCATGAGAATCACTTGAACCTGGGATGTGGAGGTTGCCGTAAGCCGAGATCGCACCACAGCACTTCAGCCCAGGGGATAGAGCTAGACCCTGTCTTTAAAAAACAAACAAACAACAACAAAAAAAAAACATGGAATCTAACCTGTTAACAAAGTCAAAAAGAGAAAAGCCTAATGAACTGGGGAGAAGTAGAGAAGAGTTCGTAGGAGACAAGTTTTAAGAATTATTTCAGGGTGCTTGAGATAGTTATTAGGGTAGACCACATCTGCTCCTGGTGGTGACAAGATCTAGATCTAGAGTGCTGTGCAATGTAGGAGTAGGTCAGTTGAGAGCAAATGGTACCTAAACAACCTTATCAATTCCTGCAAGACGAACTCTTACTTATTTGGTCAAATCAGTCTCCAGCTCTAGAATCGCAACAAGGCTTACTATTTTTTTGTTGTTTGTTTTTCTTCTGGTTTATGATTATTGATTTAGTTTAGTCGTTACACGAATGAAGATCTTTTGGAAATTGGATTCACTAGGAGTCAGGAGACTGAATTCAAATTGTGCTATTTCACCCTTTAGCTACATGGTCTTCTGGACAAGTCATATTTTTTCATCACCTGTAGAGTGACTTCATTGATGAAGATCTTAGGATGCTCAGAAAGAACCTTTTTAGGCTGGAGGACTGTGATTCTTTTTAGGCTCTATTATTCTCTATTATGTTTAGGGAGGTCCTGCAGTAGTATAGAAATTCAAACAACTATGTACTAGCTTTATTTTTCAAGGAGTCAAAACTTTAGAATCATCTTTGTTTTCCTGAATATGATCAATTAGAAATTGGTTGTGATTGATTATCACAAATCTATAGTTGTTTGGATTTACCTTTTTAGGTTACTTTTTACAAAACAGTAATTTGGAGGCATGTACGGAGAATGTAATAGATGTATCCTTTCAGGGTGTGGAGGCAATGTGAAAAGGACAAGTACAATGAAATTAGAACCACCGAGTTATAACTGATGCCAACCTCTGTTGATTGCTACTATATAAATTTTCTTACATCTGTGCTGCTCTTACCTTGACCACTGAAAACATGCCATGTCAGATTATTACCTCCTAATCCCTGGACTCTTGTAATAGGAAAGTAACCAGTTTTCCTGAATGCAGTGTCTGTTTTTATACATTTCATTCCTAAGCTTCTTAAAGCTCAAGATAAAGTCCAACTTTCTAGAGCAAGGTTTTGATCTTTTCATTTCCATACTCAAAAATATTATTGAGTTCATATTTCTTTCAGGATAACTTTCAAAAATCTTAGCTTGATAATTAAGATTCCTTATCATCTTATTTGACCTATTAAAATGGTCATTTTTTTTAACTTTGAATTTTGGTAGGGGGCTTGTACTAACTTCATGTAAGAAAAAGGTACATATTTATACTGACAAGATATTTCTTCTTGGTGAGGCTAAAACCATTGAATCTATTGCCCCCAATCTATAGTCTTCTCTCTTCCCTTTTCCTGCTTAACTTTCCTTCTCAGTAGCAAGCACTATCTAACATATTCCATATTTTAATTATTTATTATCTTTCTTACTAGGTTATAAATTACTTGAGGACAAAGATTTTAGTGTATTTTGTTTGCAATATCTCCAGTGTTTAGTCAGTTTCTGGTACATGGCAGATGCTCAGTAAATTTTTGTTAAATAAAGTCATGAATAAATGACACATTTTAAATATGAATTATGAATTATTTTGTTGAATCTTGTACAATGCTTTATATGATAAAATTAAACAGTAACATAAAATGCTATTTTAAAAAAAATCTTAATTATTTTGAAAATAGTATAGTCCTTACATAGATTGTTCCTCTGTGGACAGTTTTCTTTTGGCTGATGTTCAACACATCTAGTTGAGATTTATAATAATACTTGGTTTTCGAGTGATTTTTGCTGATGTTGATTTGAGGAGAACGACTTCTTGGATCAGCTCTCTGGGGAGTGTAACAGAATGAGAGCTAGCCCTGCTGAGGTTAGCTTGTAGTTACAGATCGATTCTTCTCATAGTTTGAGTAAGTCTTAATGTAGTAAATTGGAAGACATAATAAGCAACCAACTAGAAAGCACATTAATTTTAACGATGCTTTGTTTTACTAATGAACAATTGTCTTCACTAAATAAGTTATCATTGCCACATTTTAAATTTTATCTACAATAAAGGACCAAGTTTTCATGATTGACTCCAAGTGTGAATCTGGAAAAGGACGCTGCTCTTTCAACCCCAACGTGAACACGGTGTCTGTTATGATCAGTAAGTAGACAATGAAAGAGAGAGGATTAAACATAAAATAACATGGAAAATTAGCTTGACATGATATGCCTGTTCTTGATGGTTGTGTGGATGATAGTATGTGAGTAAAATAATACGAAGAAAGTTGTGAGCTGAGAAATAGAGAGTTCAGTTTCTCATTTGTAAGAATATTTATGATTAAATAATAAGCATGTAAGTTTTCATCTATAAATGACAGCTTTGTCATTCCCAGAGTAGCCCAAGCATTTTTTATAAGTGTGTATATGTATACTTATATATTATCATAAAGTAGTTTTCAATGTTTTCTGTTATTGTGTCTGTAGTATTAAGTACACCCATTTTTTCTCATGTTTTAGTATTTTTTCATTACCTTTCATTATTATTTGACAAATAAAAATTGTATATTTTTATTTGACAAATAATTGACAAATAATAATTGTATGTATTTGACAAATAATAATTGTATATATTTATAGGCTACAATGTGGTGTTTTGCTCTATGTATACATAATGGAAAAATTCAGTCAAGCCAATTGACATATCCATTACCTCACCAGCATATTTTTTTGTGGTGAGAATGTTAAAAATCTATTTTTAAACAATTTGGAAATATGCAATAAATTTTATTTACTGTCACCGTGGTCACTGTGCAGCATAGTAGATCACTAAAACTTACTCCTTGGATAAACATAAACATCTTTTTTTTGCCCCTCCCTCTATCCTCCAGCACCTGATAATTACCTTTCTACTCTCTGTTTCTATGAGATCAACTTTTTTAGATTCCACATATAAGTGAGATCATACATTATTTGTCTTTCTGTGCCTGGCTTATTTCCCTTAGTGTAATGTCCTCCAGTTCCATCCATGTTGTCATAAGTGACCAAATGTCATTCTTTTTAAGGCTGTATAGTATTCCATCGTGTATATATGTACCACGTTTTTAAAAATCCATTCATATGTTGATGAACACTTAGGTTGCTTCCATGTCTTAGCTTTTGTGAATAATGCTGAAATGAACATGGGAGTATAGACAATGAAATATCACCTCACACCTGTTTGAATGGCTATTATCAAAAAGACAAATGATAACAAGTGTTGGGAAGGATATGGAGAAGAGGAAATTGTGCACATTGTTGGTGGAAATGTAAATTAGTACAGCCATTTTGGGAAATGGTATGAACATTCCCCCAAAAACTAAAAATGGAATTACCATATGATCCAGCATTTCCTCTTCTGGGTATATATATCCAAAGGAATTGAAACCAGTATGTTAAAGAGATGTCTGCACTCCTGTGTTTTAGTAATCTTTTAGAAATTGTTAAAGGGGTGTTTTTTCAAAGGAAAGATGAACAAAGTGCATGTGTTAGCCAAGTCCATTCTCTGTGGATTGTCTAAAAATTTCTATGCCAAAAAGGAGATGGTAATAAAGCTATTTTTTCATTTTTTCACTTTACACAAAATATCAGTTAAGCAGCGGGCCTAATTGCTTAATGATCCACACATTGACAAGTCAATTTTTAAACCTCAGTCATTGAATACCTTTCCATGACTCACTTAAACGACATTCTCTTTTGATTGAGACACTTTAAAAATATGTCTGAGTTGGCTGGGCACAGTGGTTCATGCCTGTAATCCCAGCACTTTGGGAGGCCGAGGTGGGTGAATCACCTAAGGTTGGAAGTTCGAGACCAGCCTGACCAACATGGAGAAACTCTGTCTCTACTAAAAATACAAAAAAATTAGCCGGGCGTGGTGGCGTGCACCTGTAATCCCAGCTACTCGGGAGGCTGAGGCAGGAGAATCACTTGAACCTGGGAGGCAGAGGTTGTGGTGAGCGGAGATCGCGACATTACGCTCCAGCCTGGGCAACAAGAGTGAAACTCTGTCTCTGAGTTGTCATGTATTGACCAAGTAACAAATGTTGGATTTTAGTATGTCATACGTATAGTGGATGTCTTTTCCTCTTTGCTTTTTTTTAATGCATTGCCAGCATTAAAATTTCATCTTTCAACCGTAGAACAGGTAAAACATAATTATTGTGTTCAAAATGCTTGCTTTGATTCATTTAAATAGATAACTCATCTTTCTTTCTCATATCTGGAAATTATATTAAGACAGGTAAACCTTGGAAGTTATTCAGCGAATTGCTTGAATATCGGCATTCAAGTCAGACAGGGAGGAGCCAAAAGTATATCATTTAGGACATAAAGTTAGCTTTGAAACTACAAAGTTATCCAATTATGAACTATGCAAGGCTTGTTTCCAAATATTATTTAATAGAAGCACTGTTTTGGAAATTCTTTTCTCCATTAGGAAGGAAATTTTATTCACCTTCAGAAACCATGTGGTGTGTTTGATAGTAATTAAATATACATATAGTTTTCATTTGTTTCCTTTTAAATGCTACAAAAATAAACCTCAAGGATCTGTTCACATAGCTGCTACTGGAGTTTTATCTCATTGAATATTCTTTAGAATAATAAGGATTAGAACAAGGCATTATAAATTTTATTGCTGAATTGTCTTAAGTCATTTAATAGTCTTGCCCTTAGAGAATTGGATTTGTTTCCAAAATAGGAGTTAGACATTGGCCTTCTTTGTTTATCAAGGACCTGAGAGTTGAATTCCTATGCTCATGTTGCTATACTACTTGTAACATTTGAGTAACTTTACATTTTGTAATCAAATGAAAGTCACTAAACAATTTGCTTACCTTAAAAACTGACAGTAAAAAGAACAAAAAGCTTTATAAGATTGTAGCTGTCATTTTATTCATCCAATTGATTATCCCTCTCAAATTATCTCCTGTGATTTGTGTGGTCATCTCCCTTAACCATGTAATAGTACTTCATCATTTCCATTCAAGCGCAGTGCGCTAATAAAAGCACAGATTGGTTAAGATATTTATATCTATTAAATGACCAGAAACCTGAAGAATTAGAATTCCAAATTTCATAATGTAGTTGTGCAAGTTCAGTGTGCTTTTGCTATTTTCAGTCACTGCTGTAGGCAACAACGAAGTCAGATGTTATCTTTTAAAGAGCTACATAAACTTTATGACATTTTTCTAGTCAGTAGAAATACAATTGGAAAGCAAAATGTTTTTGAAATAAAGTTAAAAGGCACAAGTTTATTTCTGCATAAAGTCATACAAAAAATCCTCTCAAGATTGTTACCAAAGTGACATTAATCAAAAATTTCTTATTGATATAAAATGAAGCAGAAAGTTCCTAACTTGCTGTTAAAATTACTGCGAATTTAAGATAGGAAATGAAGCCAATTAGATGTACAGGCTTATGTAATGTTTGAGACATAACTAATAAGGTGGTATGAAGTAGGATTAGAATTAGCCCTCTCTGCCATACACAAACTTCTTAGTTTCTTTTTTCTTTTTCTGCTTGAAAACGGATATGACAATTGATAGCTGTGCCAATCAATCTGTTGAACAGCAGGAATGTATAATCCACAGTTTAATGGTTAATCGAATATACAAAAATGTGAAATAATTATTTACAAAGTTGCCACAATTTAATAGCTAGATCTGTGTGTATATAAGCCTCACAAATGTTCTTAGAATTTTAAAGAAGCTAAAATGGTAAAGAAAAAAAAAGCCTTCATGCACATTTTTGTTATCTCCCTATAATCTGTTTCCATGGGCCTAGAACCCCTACTAGGAAGCAGAGCTGAGCAACAAAATGCCCGCCACACCAGCTTGCTAACTGGTAGGGGTCCAGTTCATAACCCGGCGAGCACATATTAGATACATTCCATTCTCCATTCAATGCTGGGCTGACTGGTACTGCTTATTACTAAACAGTGAGCTTAGAGTACTTTGAAACGTTCCAATCCTGCCAAAATGACCACAGTCTGAAGGTAGCCCAGGGAGTAATCCTAGAACAACAGTCAAGGAGCGCAGCTGCATGGCAGTTCAGTGGGCCAGGCTGATAAATTTCATGCTTTTTATAATAGATATTTAGCTACTGTTTTATACTCAGGGGTCACGTTTGTTGCCAATTCAATGCTTATTGCTCCTTACCAGATGAAAAGTAATATGGATCTTCAAACAATAAGGTAAATGTTGAATGTTATGTATATATAGATTAATACATCTGATTCTGTTAATAGTGAAAATTTATTTAATTTTAAATATCTTTTCTTTCTTATTGTATTCTATTTCTATGGCTGAGTTGCAGTTGAAAAAGTAGCACTTTGTTTACCTTACCAGGAACCTTCTAGCACTAAAGATCAAAACACATACTTTTAGTGATTACATTTTTTAATCACTGATAATGTTTTGACAGTTATAAATGTGGCCTCCTTGTCATGTCACAATAATAATTTTTAAAACTATTATATTCAATCCATTTAAGAAGATATTAGAAATTTTAATATGTGTTAAGAACTTTTAAGATCATAATCTAATTCCCATACATTATAGATTAGAAGGTTGAGACTCCAGATGTTCAATAGCTTAGCACTAATTCCCAGCTTGTTAGAGATTACCAAAGTTAGAAACCATGTTTTCTGACCCTTACAGTGTTTTTATTTTAAATGTATTATAGGTAAACAGTTAAGCTATTTTGTTATCTATTATGTGTCTGCCATTTCTGGTAGACTCTATATAAAAATTAATGTATAGTATAATTAAGTACGGGTAGAGAAATTTTCACTTTTACATAGAATAAAGTTGTTTTGAGGTTTGATTTTTTTAAAAACATAGTAATTATCATTCAGGTAATAATGATAAAAGGTTAAATTTTATAAAATTTATTGATTTGCTGGACAATGCAAACCAATTAATATTTGGTTATAACCAATTATCATAACACTGTAATACCTGTGGTGATCTCCTAATAAATAAACTCACCTAGAATTTCAAAATAGCTTTAAAAATTTACATTTCATTGATATTTTCTTTTTCGTAGATGAGGAGCTTTTCTCTGGAATGTATATAGATTTCATGGGGACAGATGCTGCTATTTTTCGAAGTTTAACCAAGAGGAATGCGGTCAGAACTGATCAACATAATTCCAAATGGCTAAGTGGTAAGAAAGCATTTGATGCATTTATTTTTTAGTATCATGTTAAACTAACTTATTTAATTCTATTCTAACAACTAGGGAAAATGGTTAAAAACTAAAATATCAGGCTATTACATAAATAATGGTAATTCTGTACTCTATGATTTAAAATATTCGGGGAAAATAAACAATTGAGTAGCTCATAGTCCATATTTCTATTCTTTATTTCTATTAATCAACCTACAGTTATCATATGAATATGAATAAATAAAAGTGACAGTGATAATTTATATTTCAGTACCCAAGCATCTTCTCCAGTTGTTTGATTGTAACATATTGCAATTAAATATGCTTTTTACTTCATTTAATCTGCTTGTATGTTTTAACAATACCAAATCTAAAAATTATCCCAAATGTATGACATTTAGATGCAATGAATAGAGTATAGCCGGGGCCTCCTCTTTTTTTGTTTTAAACTTAGATTCTAAAATTACGAAACTGGTATGTATTTTCTCATAAATGGACTAATATTCAGTAGAAATCATAGGAATGATAACTATGATTATCCGTATTCAGTTGCCTCCAGCTCTTGGAGTCATATGGAATTCACATCAAAAAAGGTGCTCATTTGGTTTTACCGTATTATTCCAATCAATTGCTGTTGTTTAGAGCGATTAAAAAAAAAATAACGAAGATTCTTGTTATTTCACCCTGGAGAAAATTTTTAGCTGACCCTAAATGTGGCAATTCATTTAACATTGCAGAGTTAAGCATGAATCACCACAGTGAAGCATCCTATTTCGCTGATAGGCCAGCACAAGAAAGCGTTGATTGTTCATTTACTTCTTCAGATTATTTCTCCAGTACATCTGGAAATAGAATATTCTAAAAGTTGTTTTGTTCTTGAAATAAGGAAACCCTGTATGTCTCCAAATGACTAATGACGCTGTTTTTCCTTGAAAAGTTTCCCCTTCATTTCGTATGTTGCATTTTAAGAAAAATCATATTTTTCAGAGCTTAGACTTCCAACTCCTCATTCTGCTTCAATGAATTTGAGTTTATATGCGCTAGATTGAAAAACACACTTTGAAAAATAAATATTTTTTTTCAATAAAACAGCCATCAGATTCCTTAGGAAATAACTGGTAGAAAAGTTTTTCAATTTTTTGAAAGTCATTGGTGCACAAATAATTTTCACATTTCCTGCACTTCCTGTGGTACTTGACATTCCAAATGTGGCATGGTGAGTGAATGCAATTACTGCTTTTAGAAATGTGCCTGTAAACATTGAATTGTTTTTTTCTACCAAAGATGGGGAAGTCATCTGCCTGTGGTCTACTTGGATGACAGAAGATGGATTTTCATCATGAATATATACCTAGTCTTTCATATTTTTTTCTAGAACCTATGTTTGTAGATGCACATGTCATCCCAGATGGTACTGATCCAAATGATGCTAAGGTGTACTTCTTCTTCAAAGAAAAACTGACTGACAATAACAGGAGCACAAAACAGATTCATTCCATGATTGCTCGAATATGTCCTGTAAGTATTAATGCTGTTCCGATTTGAAGAAAGACCAAGAAATTCAAATTATGGTTTATCTCCATGCTTTTATTATCAACTATTACAAATAAATAAAATACTGAGGGAAGCATTTAATGTAACATTTATTCATCATCATTATTATATTTAATATTCATCATTTTATATTGAATATAGTGTTTATAACCCCAACCCAAATTCTAACCCTCAATAAGTTATATGAGATAAACATACCCTATTTTAATAAAAATCTTAATTCAAGAAAATATTTTGTTTGTGTTCTTGAACAAATAAACACTTCTGACAAATTTTCGCATATCCATTTAATGCATTGGTATTCAAACAAATAGCTAAATTGCATATTACCTAAAGAAACTGATTGTTGTCAGTAAAATACAGTAAATATCTCAGTAAGAGATGATTATTAAGGAACCATTTATAAATAGTGAAAATTAAGAAAAGCTTTAATAAAATAAAAGTCTAATTAAAAACAGTAACCAAAATGTTCTTGTGTAGAAACAATAAGTATACATAGCAACACAAGAAAATTTGTCATGTCCTATTTATAATAGAGTTTTACAGACTTATCCTGACTTATTTATGATTAGCATCCTTTGTGAAAAAATGTTTCTTAAAGTGCTTAGTGTTTAAAATAGTTTATATATTATAATATTCCACTGATCATGGAGCTCAACTGTTTCTCAGTCATTTGCAACAAGGCAGCAAAGTCAACAGAAGGGGTAAAAGGCCTTTGGACACAGAGGAAAAAAATGTCTTCAATGGAGACTATTTGTGAATGATTCAAATGCCATTTCTCCTTATAATGTATAATTAGGCATCAGATTAGAAATACTGAAAATTATGTGATAATTTGGATAAATGAAGGAGTGAATGTAAAACTGTTGGGGACCATTTGGTGTAAAGATATAATCACTCTCCTGACCACAATCTGCAGAACTCACTGTGTATAATAATTTATGTTCAAATTGAAGACAATAAATTATCAAGGAAAGGCAGATTAAATGATCTATTTTCTATAACATTATATAAATACTTCCATTGTACATTGTTAAAATTAGAAATAATTATGTCATACATTTATCAAATAAATGTATTTTCAGCTGACATCATGCTATAAGAGAATAATAGTATAACTATTGCATAAAATACTGTAAGTCATAAATATTCCTCTTTGACTATTGATGTGCAGAAGTGGTTAACATATCCATTCTTCAGATTTTCATCCTCCAAGCAACTAGAGTACAAGTCAAATTTTTAATGTGCTTCAATATTTACTTAAGCAATCTGAATTGTGTTTACAAAATGGTTTTAGAATGACACTGGTGGACTGCGTAGCCTTGTCAACAAGTGGACCACTTTCTTAAAGGCGAGGCTGGTGTGCTCGGTAACAGATGAAGACGGCCCAGAAACACACTTTGATGAATTAGGTACGTACATATGAGATTGAAAAATGCTTCTGAGAGAAGGCTTGTAAAGTTTATATATTTAAATAAGGTCTCAAAAGAAGATGTACTTTCCATATTTTCAGCATAAATAATATGCTAATTTAAAATAATTATCTAGATACTGTTCATAAATTTTCTTAAGTATTTTGTAATCTGTTACGCCCATGGGTGCACTGCTGAAACATTTAGCTCATTGAATTCACCATAATATATGAATGAATGTGTGTGTTTGGGGGTGTAACTTGTATCATTTGTGTATAGGTAATGATATGTTTGTGTTTTTATAAATGAATATTTATTTCATGTATATTAGAATATCTGATATTCTGATTTTGTGTGAAAATACAGCTATATATTTTTACTATTGTAGCTAATGGACAGGATAGAGTTTGGATGGAAAAAAGTGTCAGAGTAGAAATTTGGAGACTCATGTTCCCTTCTTAGTTCTGCTTGGTGACTCTGAGATTAAATATTCTTAATGTGACGTGAGGAGGCTTATACTTTCCAGGTCAAATAAGGACTGACAGTCTGATTCCCTCTGCCAAGGAAACAGTTTTTTTATTTTTTAATCTGAATATCCCAGGGCACATCATATTTACTAAATGTCATTTATAAATGACTTTTCTTTCACCTTAATTCATTAGAATGTAAAATAATGGTCATTCTCAGATTTTGAGACAGGTGATAATATAAGTTATAAATCCGTGTTACCATATGGAAAAATTTTATGGATTCTAATAGTTATGAACTATATCGTTCTTCTGCTCAAAACCCATTATGTTGATTATGGAACAAAAGTTTCTAGATAAGCTTTTCTAGAGAAAAGTTCTAAGTGTCATTTTGTGAAATAGGCTACTTGCTCATTCTATTCCCCTGAATGTTTGGGAATATATTTTGTTTCAGTCTTTCTTTTTTTTAGGGAGAGCTAGACATTGTCAGCCTTTATTCACATATGGAAGGACTAGTGGTTGTTAATTTGTTGTTTGAGTGGTTATAAATTTATTGCTTATGAGGTCATTTAAATTCATTGTTAATTTAAAATAAATACATATTTATTTGTGTTTCTCAGTAATAATTCTGTTAGCAAGATTGTCACTATGTCTGGGCCTTTCATATAATCATGGCAATTGATTATTAATTGGAGTTTTCTATCAGAAATCTACTTTCATATTCTGTTATTTATCACTTCACTGTGCATACTTTTGTCTTTGCCTTAACATACTTTAAACATCTTTTTGTTAGAGGAGCTATCATTAAATAAAAGTATCACTAGCAATTTTGACCATATGCCACAAAAAGTTCTATTTGATAGTAAGGTAAGTTACTGTGAAAAAGTTTTATTCCATCTTCCAACTCCAAGATTAGAGCAAAAAGAAATTGAGATTTGTAATTTTTTTAAATTAAAACAGTAATATATTAACATTAAAGGATATTTAGAAAGAAGCACCAGAAAATTTCTACAGCTTTGCCTCTTGTAACACTCACTGTTAATCTTTTTCTTATACTCTGATGGATATTTTTAAGGTTAATATGGTTCTAGTCCATATTATGTAATATATCATTGTACTTTTTCCCCATAATATTATTTTACTAGCATGGTTTTCACAAGGATACAAAATTTTCATAAATTCCATTAGTATCTGTATTAATTTAATTTAATTTAGTGTTTCTATCATTACTTGTTTCCAAATTACCATAATGGTACAGGAATATCTTTTTGCAGAGTACTTTTCATAGTTGAAATTATTTTCTTAGGGTAAATTTTTCAAAACAAGTTAATATTTAGAAACTTTAAAAGAATATTTTCCTTTTTATAGAGGATGTGTTTCTGCTGGAAACTGATAACCCGAGGACAACACTAGTGTATGGCATTTTTACAACATCAAGGTAATTATTCAACAGTTACATTTTATGAGTTAAACAATAAACTTCATGGAGTAACAGTAATTATTATAAAAGCATTCTTCTCTGCAACTTTTAATTTTACATGTCATTTGGGATATAACCCTTCCATTTTATTTACTTTTGCCTGATTACCAAAATATATTGGAGCTGAACTAATGCTTTCCAAATACTTTTGTAGAGAGTATTTGTAATGATTGCATGATATTTTTATCAAACAAATCAAAATATGAATTATAATGTAGGAAAAAATACATGATTTTTTCAATAAAATAATTTGAGCACTTGTGAGCAAACAAAACTTTTGGCAGTTTTTAGTTGCTGTTATCAGAGGTAATAAATGTTTATCACCTGGATTGTAGTGATAGTGACACAAGTGTATACATATGTCTAAACTTACCACATTGTATACATTAATTAATTGTGTACAGTATTTTTTTGTATACCAACTATACCTTACGAAAGCTGGAAACAATTAGGCATTTCTATAAAAATACTTTTTACTTCTAAAGTAAAGTGATGACTATTTAGAACCTGACAAAACACTGAACCAATTTTCTTTTTCTTTTTTTGTTTTTTTTTGAGATGGAGTCTCGCTCTGTTGCCCAGGCTGGAGTGCAGTGGTGCCATCTCGGCTCACTGCAAGCTCCGCCTCCCGGGTTCACGCCATTCTCCTGCCTCAGCCTTCCAAGTAGCTGGGACTACAGGTGCCCACCACCACGCCCGGCTAATTTTTTGTATTTTTAGTAGAGGTGGGGTTACACCATGTTCAAGGCAGGATGGTCTTGATCTCCTGACCTCGTGATACGCCCACCTCCGCCTCCCAAAGTGTTGGGATTACAGGCGTGAGTTACTGCGCCCAGCCATTTTTTTTTTTTTTTTAAGATGGAGTCTCGCTCTTCTGCCCAGGCTGGAGTGCAATGGCATGATCTCAGCTCACTGCAACCTCCGCCTCCTGGATTCAAACAGTTCTTCTGCCTCGGTCTCCTAAGTAGCTGGGATTACAGGCATGTGCCACCAGACCCAGCTAATTTTTGTATTTATTTATTTATTTTTAGTAGAGACAGGGTTTCACCATGTTGGTCAGGCTGGTCTCAAACTCCTGATCTCATGATCCCCCTGACTGGGGCCTCCCAAAGTGCTGGGATTACAGGCATGAGCCACCGTGCCCGGCCAATTTTCTTATTCTATATGAGATTATTTTATGTATTTGAAAATTAATTTAATGTTTTCTCACTTCTCTGGGATGCCCAAGCTAACTAAAGTATGTATTTCAAGATAAAAAATCATATTTTCATATTTTCCTGCTCATATTTTTCTTTATTAATTTTATAGTAGGCATATTCCTTAGAGTTAAGCTGTAACTTAGCCACTGTAGAAGATAATGGGTCCCTTTGATTAGACAATCAACTACAAAGCAAAAATCTAAAGGTTTTAGCTGTGTTTTTCTTTAATGGGAAAAACATAGTATAATTGTAAACTGCAATGAGCTATTCAAAGTAAAAGAAATTTACAAGGAAGTTGTTTTTAAATATTTGCAGTTGCCCCACAAGATGTCTAAAAACGTGTCTTTAAGGATGTGTTTAACTCATGTTCTAAGTAGTCTTGATTTAACTCACAAAGAATTGAACAAAGAAAAAAAATCAAATTCTTAAGAAAATGTTGTTTTCAATAAAACTATTTTTCTCGTTTTGTTTTTTCCAATACCTGTAACTTTACTATCAAAAAATCCAAAATCATCATTCTGCCTATTGATGCTAATGATTAACAATGTATCTTACTTGTTTTTATGGGAATGTACCTTTTTTCATTAGATGTCTAATTTGAAATAAATATGTGAGTCAGAGAAATAACTGATTTCAGCCAACCTGCCATAGGACAATGGAAATATTTCTTACTAAAGAGTCAAACAAATTTTATGAGGTGTCATTGACTAAAGATGGTTTAATGAATCTTTTTTGGGTCCCTATTTTTTGTTCTGTGACCAACAGGGGAAGTACCTAAACCATGACAACATAGACTTCTCCAACTAATATTCAGGATACCATGTGAGAACACTCTCATATTAAAATAATCATAACACAAAAAGATACGGTATTCAATTATTAATGAGATTCATTTCTTTGAGTTAAATTGTGATAGGTTATAATGATAGTGATTTGGAATTCAAATTCATATTTTTAAATAAAATCATCAGTATACTTTCTTGCTGCTAAGATAAACTAGTTAGAAACTTTTTTGAGTTGTCCCGTATTTTGGAAACATTGAAAAGGACTTTACTATAACTTATTGTCTACTAACTCCATGGATGAATTGAAGATTGTAATGCTTTATGTGTCAATACCTTTTTTCAAAGTTTTTCAGCTTTTCACATGTGTTCGATAACATTTAACTTTTCTATGGTGGATTATATTAACTTTTTATCATAAATTTTACCATATATTTTTAAAATTGTATTTTAATTTAAAAAATTTGAAAATGCCTTTTTCTGTTTTCTTTTTTAGCTCAGTTTTCAAAGGATCAGCAGTGTGTGTGTATCATTTATCTGATATACAGACTGTGTTTAATGGGCCTTTTGCCCACAAAGAAGGGCCCAATCATCAGCTGATTTCCTATCAGGGCAGAATTCCATATCCTCGCCCTGGAACTGTAAGTATCCAGGGAAAATTCTTTGTTATGATGCTTTATAAAAATTCATTTAACAGGTAATGAATATCTGTGGGGTTTTTTGGGGTTTTTTTGAGACGGAGTCTCACTCTGTTGCCCAGGGTGGATTGTAGTGGTGCAATCTCAGCTCACCTCACCCTCCGTCTCCCGGGTTCAAGCGATTCTCCTGCCTCAGCCTCCTAAGTAGCTGGGATTACAAGCATGCACCACCATGCCCTGCTAATTTTTGTGTTTTTAGTAGAGACAGGGTTTCACCATGTTGGTCAGGCTGGTCTCAAACTCCTGACCTCGTGATCCGCCCGCCTTGGCCTCCCAAAGTGCTGGGATTACAGGCGTGAGCCACTGCACCCGGCCTGAATATCTGTTTTAATTAAGGAATAACCATGTGAGAAATAATTTAGAGATACTTCACATAGAGATAGTTCCATTTCTAGGAATCTATTTAGATAGAAATTGTGTTACATATATCTCATAGGAAGAAAATGTGTGTGTAAGCAAATAATTACAACAAATGAGATGTAATTTTTCAAATAAAATATTAATAACTATGAAGTAACACAGATTAGAACTATTTAACTACAGGCAGCTTTCTAATTAGGAATGGTCTGAACTAGAAGTACTGTTATTAAAGCAGGTAGCTATATCCATATCATGCAATATTAGTAGTATTAGGGATACATTGAAAACTCAGTTTTCCAGCTGAAGATACAGACAGTGCACTGGAATATTAGACCAGAATTTTTCTAAGGGTCCATTGATAACAGTCCTACTCTTTCTTTCTCGTCTGGCTTCTAGAATGTTGATTAGTTTTTGTTTCTAAAATGTCAGACAGTACACCGAGAGATGTTATACAATTGAACATTAAGAGAAATATAATCTTATATCTCTGCATTTCATAAAATAGGGCTATAATTATAAAATGGATAAATATGAACAATGAATTTATTTTAAAAATCAAAAGATAGATACACTTATGTAAACAAGGTGTTGCTTTTTTCTTGAATTTGAAATTATCTTTGCTAATATTCTTCCAAATAATTATCCCATATAATTTTTACTAATTGTTGATTCATTTTATTTTTCTTATTAGAGTTTATTTGCAATATTGTTTGCTCCTTATTTTTCTTCTTAAATTATACCAATGTTAATTTTTTGAAAATTGAAGATACAGTTTGCTAAGCCTTTAAAGAGCATATTTTATTCCAAAATTTTTAAAGCTTAAGTTTCGTTCCTAGCTAGGAAGCTCAAAGTTTAATCATTTGTATGTATTTTGTGTGGAACAATTGATCTTTAATTAACTTTGGAAAAATTATGAAAATTGCTACTTATTCATAAAAAGATTAAATTTTTAGGTCACACTTAATTATAAGTGACAACCAAGTCCTGTCACAGAATTTATATTATCCTTTAAGATGATCTCTCTTTGATGTTCACAGCTCTAAAGAAGATGGACAGAACATTAATTTTGTATAAAACAGGGAAAAGCGTCAGCAGATACAGCCATTTTAAGATTGGGGAGTCCTGGTGTGGTGGCGGGCGCCTGTAGTCCCAGCTACTGGGGAGGCTGAGGCAGGAGAATGGTGTGAACCCGGGAGGGGAACTTGCAGTGAGCCGAGATCGCACCACTGCACTCCAGCCTGGGCGACAAAGCGAGACTCCGTCTCCAAAAAATAAAAATAAAAAAAGAAAAGATTGGGGAGTGCCGGATAAGAAGCAGAGACTATTTAAGAGAAAAGGAAGGGGAGGCTGAACAACTTTCAAATTCCATTATATATCAAAGGCTGTTATTATTTTACTCAACATATTTTATGCATTTTCAGAGAAAAATATACTTTTGAGAGTGACTTGCTATTTGAAATTGACCTAGTCATAGACTCATCTTAATATGGAAAATTAAGAGGTGGTTGTGATTACATGTGCTTTCATCAGTGATTCTTTTGAACAGCATATAAATGGGGTTAGTACAGGAGCAGTTGATTTGCAAACTAAACAAAATTCTGTTCCCCCTAAAAAAACTTAAGAGAAACCCTTCAAATAAAGATATTAAAAATAAAAGAGAGCCATGCTGCTTGAATCAGGGTTTGAGGCCTCAGAGCCTCATGCAGTCTGTGCTGGAGCCAGCATGGACCCAGCTTACAAGAGCAGATAATGTACACCTCTTCTCAATTAAGAACATTAGAGTGGTAACTTGAAATCAGCTATCGTGGAACAATCTACACCATGGAAATTGGCAAATGCTACAAATCAGGGAGTTTTTTTTTTTTCCTCAAGAAAAGTGACCTCTGACCTTACCTCTCATCAGGCTCTTCACCCACGTGACAACTTAAAAGGCACCTTAACAGGTGTATAGAACTCAGAGCATCACTGTGAGAAAACCATTCATGTCAGGCAGCAATTGTTCTATATAAAATACTAAACCCTTTTTAGTAAAACAGAATAAACCAATGCTAAATTGGAAAATTCTGCTAACAGTCCCACTTTTCACTGTTTTTTAGCTCTCAAGAATGACCATTTGTTTCCTGTTCCAAAGCAGTGTAGAGTAAGCCAGGGTTAGCAACACACATCTGCAGCAGACTCCATGAAAAAAGGGAGTAGTCAGGATTTGAGAAATATTTCTATAATGTGGTTTCTTACATCTGGTGTTGAGACCAGAGCAGCTCCTTCAAATCAAAAAATTGTCAGATGAGTGATCCTTAGAGAATAAAAGAGGCAGGGTAGAGGAGTGACCTTTGGAACTCCTCCTGGAAAAGCGTACCTCCCTGAAGATTCTGTCCCTCCACCCTTCAACCAGCAAAACACCGTGAAGTCAGCTCTCTGACTCAGAGTGGCAGTGTCTGTCTCTTCCTTGCACTTCCAGTGTTTAATATCGTCTCATAGTAGCCAAACCACCTGCAGCCAAGTAATCCAAAGTATTCTCTCTTCTCTAAGGTTAAGAATGTTGCTTCTGAAGTCCTCCCAATGAAGGATCAACTGTGATTGTCCTACTTTATTTCCCCATACAGTAGTATGGTTGCCCAGTCAATCCCATAAATATATGGCTGTGTTCTTAAAGAAATGAGACTGGCAGAAATCTCATACCCTCGTTCTAATATTCCCTGTAGGTGCTTCTTTTAAAGCACGGTTGGTAGCTCTGTTAGCAAACGACCCCACCAGCAAGCCCAAGTCAGTAGGAAGGAGCCTGCCAATTGTGTCATAATATTTTTCCATAAGTAATTCAAGTTTGTGGAAGAAACAAGACACTTTTGGTATGTTGCAAAGGGCAGCCAAAGAATGAAAACTCTGTGGCCGAGCAAACATATTACATTATTCTACTGCAACGTGTATAAAGCTTCTGCAGGATATTGTTTGTATATGTTGTATATCCTGTTAAAGCAGAACTTAATGAAAGTGTTCAACTTTAACATCTCTTTATAAGTATAACAGAGTCATGTGCTTCCATCATCATGCCTTGGACAGGTCGGGTACATGCAAAGGATCACAGAAAATTGATGAGCCCCATAGTAGTGGCAAGGATACGAGAAGTTCATTGCTGGCAGTTTTGTTGATTACATATGTCTTCTGGTTGTGCTTACATTAGAGTATTTCTATTTCTCTTAGATGTTTGAAAACATTCAGTTAGGAATGTTTCTAAGAAAATTGAATACATAAGACATATAGACATGAAAAATTAATTACGTCGTCTGACATCATTATTCAAAACGTGAATAAAATTTTAAAAATAAATATTATTAAAGTTTAGAGGAGAGAGAGATTGTAGTAAAACAGCCTGATTTGAAAAGGGATTAAAAAAATGTGAGATTGAGCTTGCCCTAGGGTGATTGGATGTGGATAAATTGAGTAAGGAAGGAAGGAGTTTTCAGATGAAGGGTACAGCATACGCTACGAGACACAGATGGAAATGAATAAGTGATTTTTCAAAGCTCTGTGTGGATTAGTAGGACTGGAACAGTGGGCTTTTATATGTAGGGGAGGGCAAATATAAGGAAGATGAGGGTCAGCTAATACGTAAGTACAAGTCTTCAACTATGTAATTTTTGGGGCTTCAAACAAAGGGCTTGAATTACCAAGGTTGAAACATAAAATGAGTTTTTCTCAGTATACAAATTTCATAGACCAGTACTAGAAATAAGCATAGATTCTAGAGTGCCACCAAGACCCTTTATTTATCTATATACCACTCATCCCCCACGTGTTAGGTTAAGATCCCCTTGACCATGCTAGTCACTCTTTCTCTGCCTAGTTTTGCATTTATTTTCTGCAATCTGTCTTCAGCCTCACCTCCTACCTCTTTCCTTCACTTT
This sequence comes from Pongo abelii, assembly GCF_028885655.2. Lineage (NCBI taxonomy): Eukaryota > Metazoa > Chordata > Mammalia > Primates > Hominidae > Pongo > Pongo abelii. The sequence goes on from NC_071991.2 coordinate 95,746,819, forward strand.
GGTCTCCATGATCCAGCCATGCCCTAGGAATTACAGTTCTCTAAATACTCTAAATTTTATTTTCTCATCTCTAAACCTCTTCGCTGACCTTGGCAGCTGTAAGTTCTCCACTGTTAAAAACTTGGTTTAAAAATATTGGCTCTTGAGTATGTAGGGAAATTGATCCTAAACCAAAATTGATTGTTTATCTTACATTTGTTTCAAATTATTACTTTTTGTCATAATATTGTTATTTTGCTTTGAATATGTCTGTCTTTCTTACTAGAATACTTGTCTAGAAGATAACAGTAATTTTTTATTCTTATGTCCCCTACTGGGCACATCAAAGTGCTTTTTGGATAAAATATGTCCAAGTAATGGATACATATATTAATATATAAGTATATTCTGAAAACTGACCTAATGGACGTGAAGATTAAGAGAACATTTAGAAACTTCAGAAGGCAGCAGATATTTATGAATACCTGAGTATAGGAAAGAAGTTTGGTAAGGACAATTGCTGTTACTTTCCTAACATGGCATTCTTATTGTTCCTAGCATTTCATATCACACTTTAGTAATCAGAGCACTTGAAATGTCTTTACTCAAAAAAGGAGGGCTTATCACTGCTTGATAAACCAACAGCTAGAACTGAGGAAAAACACTTAAAGGAGAAGTTTAACCAAATTACTTAATGACTATTTGCAGAGTAAAATTAACGTTCTAAAGAATGAAACACCAGCCTAGTTAGTGGACAAATATTTTACGTTAGCACATAGATGTTATGTTATCTTGAAGTTTCAATAAACATGCTTCATTATATTGCATGGTGAGAGAAAAGTTAATCACATGTGATTTATTCTTGGCAGTATGACACTGAGCAAACTCAGTATTGCAGATAGAGTCTACAAAGGGCAATCAATTTTTGTTTGTGTTACATTATTAGCACTCATTGTCTGTCTTATCAGCAGAGTTGATGACATGAATCAATAGAATAATTATTATCAAAAAGAATTATTTGGTAAGTTTGAACATATACTAGGAGACACTTGTTTCTAGGTGATAAATTCATGGGAGTATTTAAAAAAAAGTCTTGTGGAGAATATTTTAATGAATGCAAAGTAACTTATTTGATTTGTTTAGATTACCTATTTAATAACTACGGTTTTGAGCAACCTTGACATAATTGTTAACCTGGATTTCATTTACCATTAAGTAAAAGCCAGAGATCAGGCACTGATCATTTAGTAAGCTTATCTCACATCAAACTGTACTCACTGGAAATTATGTAAATTGTTTAGTAATATATGCTAACTTTGATTTTTCCAGAACTTAGAAACGAGAATGCTTGCAAATACTTAAGGAGACATTTCAGTTTAGCAAGCCATCATTAGTGGTGTTGTATGAAGTTCTGGAACTATTTAAATTACCCATGCATTGCTCTTTCCGTGTTTTCATGCAGTGAGCAATGTATTTCCCTTTTTCCACTTTGTGTGAAGATTGAGGCTAGAAAACACCCATAATTCTATATTTTGCAGAAGTATGGAACACGATCATCAGCTTAGAACAACCTCAAATTAAATTTTTTGTCCTCATTTTGGTCTTTGTTGTGAGCAGTTTATAAATGTGTATTTAAATATAATGCTTTTAAAAAAATAAAAACATGAACTCCAGATGAAAGTCTAGTTAATGGAATAAAGAATGAGAGGTTTTATTTTATTACTTGTCTCATTACTGCTACTCTTTTAAGTCATTTAATTGCTCCTTGTGCCTTTCTACAAAAAGGGAACTATATTTATCAGATCTGTAAAAAGTTCTAGTCTGGTAATGTTAACTGGTCAAAGTAAGTCTAAATATTGCACTCATGATGATGCAGTCTAAATGAGTGAGATGATGTTAGTAATCTGCTAAGATCTAGCTGCACGTGGAGGCCTGCCTGACAACATTGGCCCAAAGGCACTAATACTGCTGGACAGCTGTTGCAGGGATTTAACCTGGAGATTGTCATATTTTGTTTGGCCCCCCACGTTGCTGTTCTTTTTTTACTGAGTCAACATTAAACACTTGGCAGATTTTACATAAAATTCCACATTCTGTCTTCTGCTGAGGTCTAGAAGCACGAGGATTTTATTCCTGCTTAGAAGCAGTCAGCTGGATAAGTGTTCATTGCCATCTTTGGATAACACATAACTCCCCAGTTTGTCACAGTCCCCATTGCATCCTGCTATTTATGACTGATGCTGTGCCTATTGCTATCAAACAGGCAGCTTGCTTTGTTACTTTCCTTTTACCACATACCTCTCTAAAGAGGATAAATGAAAACCAACACAATAGTGCTGTGTGTTTCAAGAAAAATATAGTGTTTTTGTTTCTGGAAGTAGAGATATCGACAGGAATTTAATATTGACAGGTATTTAATAACATTATTAATAGTAATAATGTTTGTATGTATTAAAATATTATACCCAATGGTTTTTCTCATATAACTTAACACTCAGATCCAATTAGTGAGTGAGTTTGAGTTCTGGCTTCAGCAGTTCCCAGCCTACCCTAAAGTTTGGCCTTAGGTGCCCTACAAATGGAATCTTCTCCTCAGAAGCCCTTGTCAGGTTCCCTTGCCAGAACTGCTGATGCTGTTCAGCAGTCCTTTCTCCAGATCTTGTTCTTGTTTTCTGCCTGCCCCTTTGGACTTAATGCTCTGAAACTTTTCCCTCCTGGCCAGAATGGAGGCCCCTGTTTCATACAGACCCAGCACCAAAATTGCAGGCCAGATACAATGAATGATATAATGCATTTATTCAACTACTCTTTGGTGATTATCTACTAACCAGCTCTGTTACGAGTCTGATGGCAAAACAATAACAAAATAGACCCAGTTACAGTCAGCACAAGCTTACATTCTATAGGGAGAAACAGGCAGTTCTAGAGGGAGAAACAGGCAATAAAGACGCAAGCAACTGATACATAATATACTGTTAGGTAAATAGGGCTGTGAAGAAAAATAGCAGGCCAAGGAGACAGAAAGTAGAGACGGAGAAGGGGAGCTACTTTTATACGTCATCACTTTCAAGAAGCAACTTTTGAACTGAGAACTGAATGAGGTAACAGAAATGAGGTGTTCTGGAGAGCAGTATGCCGGAAGGGGAACAGCAGGTGCAAGATCCTGGAGGGGAAGTATGCTTGAGGCTCAGGAGCAGCAAGACCTACAGTAGGAGGGGCTGGCTCAGGCCAGATCATGCAGAGGCTTGTAGGCCATTCAAAGCTGTTGGTATTTTATTCTAAGGATAATGAATGGGATCTTTGATGGAGAGGAATTACCAGATTTAATTTAACACATCCAATCTAAGCTTTCTTCTTCTTTCTTCTTCTTCTCTTCTCTCCTCCCCTTCTCCTTCCTCCTCCTCCTTTCTCCTCCTCCTCCTCCTTTTTTTTCTTCTTCTTCCTTTTTTTATAGAGGTGGGATTTCACTCTGTTGCCCAGACTAGAGTACAGTGGTTTCATCACAGTTCACAGCAGCCTCAAATTCCTGGGCTCAAGAGATCCTCCTGCCTCAGTTTCCCAAGGAGTTGGGATCACAGGCATGCACAACCACACCTAGCTAATTTTTAACTTTTTTCCCAGAGATGAAATTTTGCTATGTTGCAAAATTTATCATTTTGCAACATATGGTATACTGCCCTCTCTTTTGGGAGGGCAGATCAGATGAAATAAAACTTTTACATGTCAGAGTTTGACTGAATTTAATGGTAATAATATAATTATTTTAACAAGTAGCAGCATTAGATTGTGTCCACTAGTTTTTGTTTTCCTAACAAAATGGTATCTGGGACAAAATAAATAGAAAAGTGGTGAGTGAGAAGGGTGAAGAGTTATCTCATATACAAGATGGCATCAGCTCTTCTCTGAAAACAGAATAACATACAAGGACTTAGCCTAATTCAAAATTAATACACACTGTATTAATCATCTACAGATAGTAAAACATAATCATGCTATTTCTTTTCACCTCCATAGGTAGCAGATATACTTAAAACAACTGGAGCTTCTAAGTGATTTCAAAAGTAGAGAGTTTTTGATTATTACTAGAACAAGGCAACTATTTTATTAACTTGGTTCTTTAAAACTTTCTTTCTAGTGTCCAGGAGGAGCATTTACACCCAATATGCGAACCACCAAGGAGTTCCCAGATGATGTTGTCACTTTTATTCGGAACCATCCTCTCATGTACAATTCCATCTACCCAGTCCACAAAAGGCCTTTGATTGTTCGTATTGGCACTGACTACAAGTATACAAAGATAGCTGTGGATCGAGTGAACGCTGCTGATGGGAGATATCATGTCCTGTTTCTCGGAACAGGTAAATATTTGAGCCCAAGATACGCTTTAATGTGTAATAAAAGAATGTACTAAATATAGGTAGTAGGTAAGGGCCATGATATTGAAACTAGAAAAACTCCAATAATTACGTCTGTCTAGCCCTTAGTGAGATATTTAATCTCTTTTTGCCTCAATTTCCACATCTGTAAAATGAAGTTAATAAAGTAAATTATAGAGTTCTTGTGAGGAATATATATAGAGATATATACATTATATAATATATATATTATAAAATATATGTAGGTAGGGCTATGTGATTTTCTTGGCAATTTGTCATTACAAGATATTTGTATGATTTCTCTGCTGCACTTTCCATCCAAACTGGAAATGAACCAGCTTTGTGAAAAACTTCTACTTGTCTCAGTGGAAAAAGTAAAAAGCAATGATTAAGTACTAGAATTGCATCCAGACATAACCGAAGCTGGTTTAGCCCTTATTTAATAAGCCATGTAGGTAAGTGTTCCTTTCAACTGAAACAGACTCTGTGACTTCTTAATCAATACATCAAGCCATTTTCTAAGGATAATGATAATGACAGATAACATACTCAATATAACATTTGGAAGTGAATGTGACTCAAATATAGACAGGTTTTTTGAAAATATTGGTGACACTCTTTTAATACATCTACAAATTCTATCAGTTTACTTTGATAGAAGTTGAATGAAAATGTGCTTGTTTATAGACCCACATGATATGGAATAACTAGCATTGTATGTTATAGAGCAGCAGTTCTCAAAGTGTGGTCCCTGGACCAGCAATATCAGTATCACTGAGAACTTGTTGGAAATATAAATTCTGAGGTGCTTCTTCCAAAATTCTAGGGATGAAACCCACTCATCTGTGTTTTCACAAGCCCTCTAAGTAATTCTGATGCACACTAAAGTTAGGAACCACTACTCACGTCTTTCACACCCTGGCTTGTCGGTCGGGCAGTAATTTAAAATGTATTTTCAAACATCCCTAACTACCTTATAGCAACTGATGAAATCTCTTCACTTACAATAACACTCTTTACAATAACATCTTGTTGTAATCTTAGAAATACTTTATGAAATTAGGTAGTTTATTAGGAAAGAGACAACACATCTGTAAAAGTCATTATAAAATATGGCAGTGGTGGAATATGTGTTCTGGATCAAGGGATAAATTGCACTCATACTTCAATCAGTTTAAGATGTCGGTACTTTTTCTTGGCTAAATAAAATTTCCAAAGTGTGCTAAGATAAGGTTTTTATTTTATCCTTTTTTTATTCTTAAAAACCCCATATCTGAATGTTTCATTTTCATATAATTTCAGCTTTATGGTCCGAGATTGAGAATCTTCTAAAATGTGCTACTACATTTGTTATCCTTTTTGGCACCCTAGGTTGGCATCCTTTCCCACAGTTGGACATATCTGAGTTTTCACTAGTCCTCTCTTTGCTTGCTTGACATCTGAGGAATAATCCTTCCTTCCCAGAATAACTGTTCCTCACTCTGCTCTCAATTTGTATCTCATCCTACCATCTCCAGGACTTTTGCTATCAATTATATTCTTACTCACTTGATTCTTCCATTTCATCCTCCACTGAATCCTCAACTTAGAAGCCTTGCCAGATTATGAAACTAAGTATCCGTCTTCACCCACTGCCACTTCTGCTGTATTGCAGATTTTGTCAAGGCCTTGCATGGTCTCATGATAAGAAAAATACAGGCTTTTAACCACTGAAATACCTCTCTCTCCTATTTGCATCAGTTGGCGTTGGAGAATCTCACTTTACCTATTGCTTCAGTCATGTGTCAGAGGATTCTCCTCTCTTCCTAGTGGTTCCCTCTTAGCTGGCTTCCTCCTGCCCATGAATGTGGGTATTCCCTGAGGTTCTATCTATGTTCCCCCCCGCTTTTTTTTTTTTTTTGAGACGGAGTCTTGCTCTATCACCCAGGCTGGAGTGCAGTGGCACGATCTCGGCTCACTGCAACCTCTGCCTCCCGGGTTCAAGATATTCTCCTGCTTCAGCCTCCCAAGTTGCTGGGATTACAAGCGTGTGCCACCATGCCCAGCTAATTTTTGTATTTTTAATAGAGACAGGGTTTCACCATGTTGGCCAGGATGGTCTCGATCTCTTGACCTCATGATCCACCCACCTTGGCCTCCCAAAGTGCTGGGATGACAGGCATGAACCACCGCGCCTGGCCTTATGGTCCCCTTTTTTAAGATACTCCATGTCCATCTCATTCATTCACTTGGCTCTAATTATCCATTCTTTGCAAACAAATCCCAAATGTATATTGTTATTCCTTATCATTTCCTATGCTCAGTGTTTTCATTACAGTTGACTGTTGGATAATACACATTGTATAACCCATTAACATTTCAAACATCATGCTTCAAACTCAATTTATCCTCTTTGAAAACTCTCCACCCAGCAGTTAATCCAATCTCCCATATTTGTATTCATTACTGCCCATTTCTCTCAAAGTTCTATCTCTCTTTGCTATATAATTTCTCTCTAGGCATATCACAGTACCTGATAAGCTCAATAAATATTTGTCAAGATAAATTGAAAATCATAACTATGTCCATTGTTACTCATGTAATATGAATTCATAAATGTGACTGTAAAAGCTAATCTTCATTTGCATATAAGGTTTGTTCTCTACAGATACAGCCTTCATGTAAGTGACTACAAAGATTTGCTTTTAGCCTTAGCTCAGATCATTCAACTTAGAGTTTGTGTTAGAAAAACAATTTTATTTTTCCTGAGGCTATGTGTTAATTTGGAATATTACCTCTCCACAATGTGTCATATTACCCAGAAAAGATGACTGTTTTCTCTTTTTTTTTGTGAAGCCTGTCTTACTCAAAGGTGGACTTTGATGCCGCAGCCAAGTTGGTTGGTTTTTTTTTTTTTTTCCATGAAAATCTACATGAAATATTGTGTATTTTCTCCATAAAAGATGTAGAGTTCATGGGTGGAATTTTAAGCCATTATGAGCTGTTCAGCAGTATTTATTCATAGAAGACAGTAAGAAGCATACTTTTGCACAAATTCTTTGGCTTTTCTTACCACATAAGTTTCTGGCACCATTTCATAGAATTTTTATTTTGGTATTTAAACACTTGTGTCATTTTCAAAAACAATATTTAGGCGTGTGTTTTTAATTGTAGTGGAAGCTGCACTGATGATTGCTTACAAAGCCACAGGAGTCTCTTGAGGATCCCATCCTAATAGGAAAGTGTGTGCTGTGACAATGCCCCTGCCAACAGCATCTTACTGAAGAGATGGTAACGTGCTTAGCCACTGGACCTTATTGTCATAACAGGCTGCATTATAATTTTTAAACAATGATTTCAATTTACCTGAGTCTCTAACAACCAGTATATTGGTATAAAATATTTACTGCGGCCAGGCGCAGTGGCTCACGCCTGTAATTCCAGCACTTTGGGAGGCCAAGGCCAGCAGATCACCCGAGGTCGGGAGTTCGAGACCAGCCTGACCAACATGGAGAAACCCTGTCTTTACTAAAAATCCAAAATTAGCTGGGCGTGGTGGCACATGCCTGTAATCCCAGCTACTCAGGAGGCTGAGGTCGGAGAATCACTTGAACCCGAGAGGCAGAGGTTGTGGTGAGCAAAGATCACGCCATTGCACTCTAGCCTGGGCAACAAGAGTGAAACTCTGTCTAAAAAAAAAAAAAAAACTACTGCTCAAGTAGTTCTGGGTTTGCTGGCAAAATTTCTCCCGAAGAGAGTTCTGTCTTCCTGTTTGCTACTAAAAGGGACAAAATAGCCTTTTTAGGGGAGAATCACAGGTCATTGTCCCAGGATTTCGTAGCATTGTATATCTAACTGTCTTGGGAAGGACAGAACATTTCTTGGGTGTTTCCAGGTCCCCTAGTGTCAGACAGCCCTTCAGCTGTTATAAACGAATGATGATGCTCCAGTTATTGGCACAATGAAGCAAGTTTCTCTTTTGGCTTTTCTTCTGTATCATCATGGAAGATTCAGGGGAACTCAATGAAGATATTATTTGTCAAAGAAGATGGCATGGGGAAACTTATGTGACAGTTCATTGGAATACAAATAGGATTTCATGTAATGATATTCACTTTGAATATTATGAATGATTTTGTAGCTTCCAGAATCTCCATGGTAGTTGTGTGGGCTCCGTGCCTGGTAACTGTTACAGTTAGCCCAATACCATTATCATGTACAACTCTGGCTGAATTTGAGATACTGACTTCTGCTCCCATCAAACTGCATCAGATTATTTTTTGTGTTGCCAGATATCAAGCAAAATTAATTACTAATTAATTTAAAAAGAAAAGGAAAAAATGGAGGCAGGAAGGGAAAGAGGAAGTAAGGAAGGAAAAGTGAACGTTGTCCTCTGACCTTTTATTTCTTATGGTTTTCATTATTGGTATCTAGTCTATGGGTTGGCAAACTAATAATATAACCTATGGCCCAAATCTAGCCCACTGTATGTTCTGTATGGTACCTACACTAATAATGTTGTTTTGCATTTTTAAATTGTTGAAAAAATAAAAAGCAGAATATCTCATGAACAGTGAAGATTATATAATTTTTAGATTTCAGCGTCCATAGAGAAAGTTTTATTAAAATATAGCCACACCCATTCATTTACATTTCATCTGTGGCTGCCTTTGTACTACAGCAACAGGGTTGATTAGTTGCCACAGAGACCTTTTAGCCAGCCAAGCCAGAAATATATATATTTTGGCCTTTTACAGAAAAAGTTTGCTTGTCACTGTTTTGGTTGATAATTGTAAATTTTTTTTTAAATTAATACTTCTTCAAGAAGCTATTTGCTAATATGTAGATATAATACAGTAATTCATAATGTTGCCCCAAATTGATATTTCTTCTTTTATCTTGAGTAAAAAAATGCTGCTACTTTGTTAAAATTTAAGCTGGAAACTACATTTATTTATTTTCCCACCCATTCCTGATACTACTGTCTATAAAAAAAAATCACAGGTTGAAAAAATGTATTTTAAAATCAGCACTTTGTTTTATTCTGTAGTATTAGGGCTGTAGGTGTTTTTATGTTTTTTACTCTCTCTTTTTTTTTAATCTTGAGGAAGGGCTATAAAACAGCAGGCAAGGGTTCTCATAGGATTAACATTTCTATTTTAACTTTGCCACCTACTGCTTACGTCCAGGCTGTTTGTTCAAAGCAGACTGTGTTACACGGTGAAGAGATTTTTGCTGGTTTTCCTTTTACTTCTGGAGTTATGAAAATATTTAAGTGTCTGGGTCAGGTTCAGAAACATTCTGTAAAATTTATATTTTTAGCACTTTACATGAATCAGAGTGACATGTGGTTTTTGATGAAAGAGTGAGAGTATTCTTATGAATGGGTGTTGGAGGTTTAGGATGATTTAATGCTATTATGATTTTTTAATGTAGGGTCAATACATGTGATGTTCTGCTAACATTCTTATGTAGTGTATACTGTTTCATTCTTCTTATTAGCTTCCGTTTAACTGGAGGAGTACTAAGTTGGAACATTGGTTCCAGGAAGTCCTCTGAAAGTGTGGAGTTTTGAAGTGTGTGTCACATATGTGAATAAAGCTTTAAAATGCTTGCCTTGTAGCATTAGAGGATAACTGCCTTCATAGTAACTAACCAGTTCTGGCAGTTGCATCTCTTGGAATGGCACACTTAATGGACTGCAGAGCCAGGAATTTTGATTTTTAAAGAACTCCTTAAAATACCCCATGTAAAATTTGATAGCTGGAGCAGTGCATGTGAGTTCAGAAACAATGACTGTCAGCTAGAAGTTGTGTGTGAATGTCACTCTGAGGATGTCTAGACGTCTCCTTTGCTTTGGCGTAAGGAAAAAACCCTTTGTAAGTTACTGATTTTTAATAACATTGTGGGTCACTGCTTTCCAAAGCAGAATGTGGAAACTTCTGAGAGTTTACCATAGATTCTACAGGGATTTTCACAGCAGGAAATACTAATGGAACAGAGTGGAACGATGGCTGAATTGATGGGAGATAGATGATAAGTCATGGTGTCATGACTACTTGATTATGTAGAAGAGTAGCAAAGAGAGGTATGTGAAGAGACAGGGAAAGAAAAGAACATAGTCCTGAATGAATGCTAATCTAGAGGCAAATGTTGTCATTTACATTTTACTTTAAAAAGAAAACTTATTAAAAATAAAAATACGGCTCATTGCTGAAAAAATTTGTTTCAAAAAGCAGCATTATTTTTCAAGCTACTCTTCAGAGACCTGTTATTTTAAGGACAACGTAAAATCTCATGTAATGATTGTATAAAGATATAGACATATAATGTGTCATATATATGTTAATATATATGATAATTGGTTCTAGTCTGCTCAAATTACCCATTAACTATTTAGTATTCTGGCTTAGGCAAATAAATATGTATTTACAGATTTCTAAAATATTTTATTACTATTATAATGATGCTAATTAAATTTATCTGCAGTGCTTATCTTTTTCCAGGAATGCTAAATAGATTATCTCATCCAACCCTTATAAATATCATATGAAGAATTGTAACAATGTAGGTGCCATGGAGGGCAGGGATATGGGTTTGATTGATTTATTGCTGTATCCTTAGTACCTAGACTAGTGCATCACTCAGAGTAGCCACTCAAGAGGTATTATTTGAATGAATGAGTTGCATTTATTATTTGTCATTGTTTTCGGGCAGAATCACAGATAAGATCATAGAGATAGCAGTTAATGTATAATACAACCAGAATATAACCCCATGCTGTCTGATTTCATATATTGAGCATTTATTCTCTTCACATTTTTACCTCATTTACCATAACTACTTTACATTTTTTCCTTAAATGAAGTTCATTTATATTTTCTCATTTTACTATGAATTAAATGTTTCATCCACATATATCATGATGATATCCCTGATGTGTTGACATTCAACGTTAGCATTGGCATTGCTTTGTTTGAGTGATAGCACTCATTTTAACCCATCCATATGTTACTACCAAGTCTTACATGTGAACAAGATTCATCTTCAACAAGGTGATAGAGAAGACTTGGACGAACTGCACCTTGGAACAGACTGAATTTTTTGTGTGTGAATTAACTTATGTGCTCAAATTTAACCTGTGAATTTGATATGTTTATGTCAGTTACATTATGCCTAGGAAGAAAGGAGATAAAAATTGGGGGCAAGAGGGGAAGATGTGGAAAGGGAGTAGAACTTTACCTTCATTTTTGATGTATCACTAAATTTTTGCCCATTTAAAATTTGTTTTAAATTGGGACTCATATCTATATTCAAAATGTCTTGCACGCTCACCAAAACACCCATCAAACTCTTTGGCATTTTTTTTCTTAATTAAAATGGATTCTGCATATATTTGGAGAGTTTGGAATATCATTCAAGGACCTACTGGCTCTCAGCAGGAGGACAGAGAGCAGTGATTCACTTTGCTCCACTGGCTCATTTACTACTGAATCCCTGATGTTTCTGTAGATGACTTGAAAACAATTACAGTCAGACCTCATCCCTGGACAATGCAGCCTGGCTAAATTTTGATTACAACCTTGTGAGATAGTGTTGCCCCTATTTAACACTAAATAGTGTTGCCCCTATTTAACCCTCTAGTGATAGGAATGTAAGAAAAATTTTCTAGCCTGAAGACATTAAATGATGCAGTCTATTGTCTGTGTGTCAAGAATAAACAGCCACACTAAGTTTTTGTTCTTGATGTGCTGCCAAGTTTCCCTGAGGCAGACTTGGCAGGCTTTGTCCCAAGGAGAAGAATTCACAGCCTGCTGCTGAGCCAGGCCAGGACTTCCCTATGTGAGTATCCATAGGAAGGCTATAGCTGCCAGTTGTGGTGACGGTTTTTGCAGAAAGCTGGCTTTTAAAATTTTTTATTGAACTTGGGAAAGTTCAAATTCTAGAAAATAGAAGGAAATGTTTCATTATAGAATGTGAAATATAATTTAAGTTGGAATGAAAAGATCTGAAAATGGAGTTTCTGAGGAAGTCCGTGGTGTTAGAGTTGTATGTGTTACAATGAGTTGCATTCTTATTCTTCTCTTCCACTAATGGGGTGGGCAGAATAATGCCTCTGTCCCAAAAGATCTCTATGTCCTAATCTCTGGAACTGGGGATGTGTTATCTTATTTGTGAAAAGGAACTTGCAGATATGTTTAATGTTACAGACTTTGAGATGGGGAGATTTTCCTGAATTGCTTGGGTGTGCCCAGTCTAATCACATGAGTTCTTAAAAAGCAGAGCTTTCCTGGCCATTGTTAGAGATGTGATAGTGGAAGAAGTGTCAGAGAAATGTGACTTAGCTGGCTTTGGAGATGGAGGAATGAGAACATATGCCAAGGAAAGCAGGTGGTCTCTAGAAGCTGGAAAATGCAAGGGTGTATATTCATTCTCCCTAAAGCATCCAGAAAGGAACCCTCTCAAAATCTTTTTTTAGTGCAATGAGACCCGTGATGGAATTCTAGTTTACAGAACTCTAAGATAATAAATTTGTGTTGTTTTTTGAGACAGGGTCTTGCTTTGTGGCCCAGGCCAGAGTGCAGTGGTGTGATCTCAGCTCACTGCAATCTCTGCACCCCGGGCTCAGGCGATCCTCCCATCTCAGCCTCCCGAGTATCTGATACTACAGGCGCATACCACTGTGCCTGGCTAATTTTTCTATTTTTGGTAGAGATGGGGTTTCTCCACGTTGCCCAGGCTGATCTTGAACTCCTGGGCTCAAGCCATCTGCCCACCTCAGCCTCCCAAAGTGCTGGGATTACAGGCATGAGCCACTGCACCTGGCCTTTAATGTGTGTTTTTAAGACACTAAATTGGTAGTAATTTGTTCATGACAGCAATAGAAACTTAATACAACTAGCTTTTGAGTTATAGCTTAATCTATGCTTCTTTTAATAATTTTTAAAACAAAGATTAATCAATTCTGATGTTTAAAACTCTAGAAATGTCCTTACTGATTTATGCAAAAAGATAACATGTTATGTTCTAGAGCTCTTTCTCAACCAGTATAGAATAACATGGTAATATATCATAAACATGTCACTTATTCAGTCATTAGAATTTATTGAGCTTATTGCACGCCAGGACTTACGATATATAAAGAAAAATGGCAACATCACTTTCCTTTAAGAATCTCTTCACCCAATGGAGGAGACAATTTAATCCAATTCAATGAATATTTATTTTGCATGGGAGTGGCTGCCTGATACATATTTGAGATAGTTTTCTATTGCTGTATAACAAATTACCACAAAATTTGTGGCTTAAGACTACATACACTTATTATCTTACAGCTCCTAAGGATGATTGCTTAGCTAGCCTCTCTGATCAGGGTCTCACAAGGTTGTAATCAAAATTTAGCCAGGCTGCATTGTTTTTTAAAGTTCAAGGTCCTCATCCAAACCCACCTGGTTTTTGGCAAAATTCAGTTCCTTGCTTTTGCAGAAGTAAGGTCCTTAGCTCTTTGAGGCCACCCACAGGTTTTTGCACATAGATCTCCTCACTGGCTCTTTCAGAAGTAAGGTCCTTAGCTCCTTGAGGCCACCCACAGGTTTTTGCACATAGATCTCCTCATTGGCTCTTTAAAATGTGGTTGTTTGCTTCTTCAAGGCTAGTAGAGTCTCTCACTTCAATCGCTGAGATGGGGTCTCATATAATCATAATCTTGGTATTGACATACCATCACTTTTATATTTTTCTGTTGCTTAAAAGCAAGCCACATGTTCCACCTGCACTCAAGAGGAGGAGTTATACAAGAGCATGACTCATTAAAGGTCACCTAAGAGTGTGTCAGCCATAACCCTTACACATTTTTAGGTAGATCATTTTCACGATGATGTAGAGGATACATTAAAGACAGAGAAAAGAAAATAAGACTTTTTTTTCTGCTATAGGTAAGAAATGATGAGAGCCCACAAGTTAAGACAGGGGTTAGAAATGACATTATCCGATCTAAAAGGTATCTGGGAGAAAGAAAGGACCTGATGATAAAAAACTGATTTGTGGCTTGATTCGTAGATTTATGACTTGGCAAGTGGTGGAAAGAAATACCATTGACTGATCAAGGTAAGAGAGAATCAGCAATCAGATTTGGAGAGTAATGAATTCCTTTTTTAAAAATAAATGGCACACTTATCTCCTCTTTTGACCTACTATGCATGAGAGTCTAAACTGATCACTTAAAATACATTATTTCATTAAAATCACACAGCAACCCAATGAGAATCATTATCCCCATTTTACAGTTGTGTAAACTGAGGCTTTGAGACTTTAAATGCTTGCTTAGGATGGCAAAGCTAGTAGGAACAGGAATTAAATTCAAGCTCAGTTCCGTCTCACATCATTAAATTCAAGCTCAGTTCCGTCTCACATCAAGTTGAAGATTTGGTGGACTATTCAGACAGATTAGTCAAAGAGGGTGTTATAGAGAGCACTGTGCTGGAGCTGGAGATCTGGGAGTCATTAGCAATGTGGGTGATAGCTGAATCCATGAAAATGCTTGAAGTCACTCTAAGAGACTATGCAGATAAGGAATTTAACTCTTGGAGCTCATTTAAGGGGTGGGAAAATAAAGAATATTTACCAAGAAAATGGATAGTGATCATACAAGTAACAGGAGAATAAAAGAATGTGATATTGTGGTAGCCTTGAGAACAAAGACTAAAAGGAAGGAAGATGCCGGTGGTCAAGATCATCAGACGTGGCACAGTTATAGCTGAGTGCCCCGGTAGTAGGTAATTTTCCTCATCCTATCTTCTTACACACTGGTAACATTTGCCAGGAGAATAACCATTCCAGATGGAAAGACCTGAGACATGAACAGAAAGAAGTAGGAAGAGATTAACAATGCAAGTAAATGGGTTGTTTGATGACCACATTCTGAGAGGAAAGATGTTTTCCTTACCCAGCCACCTAGAAATGTAGATAGATATTCAAGGCCAGTTTATGTATGTGGTTTAAACTTTGAAAACTAACACAGAAGAACCTATCTTATGATAAAAAATGGTGCAAGAAAACAGGTTGAGTGACCATACAATTCATGAATCCCAGATGAGTCATTCTTCTCCCCAAACAATAAAGGATTAAATAGAGAAGGTTAGCCCTGAATTTACATCTTTGGAAATGTAGTTGTTGCATCCTTTGTAGGATCAATAAAAACTTACATAATAAACCTGCATTATTGAAGATGTGTCAGTTTATCTGAAATTAAAATATAAATACAAACAATTCTTAATGTAATGAAACAGGAACACTAAAATGTGATATGTAATTTTTAGTAATTTACAAAGTCCTAAAACATTAATTTTAGTGATTGCTGAGGCCCTATGTGAATATTCTTTAGCTATATCACAGGAAATAATGGTAATAATTCATTTTTTGATGGATTATCACTTGAGCCAATACTATATTATGGGTTTTTTTTTAACCCTCACAGAGAAAATTTGCTTCTAGAACCAGAATATACAAACTTATTAAACACTTTTTGACACATTAGATATAGCAGATATTTTTATGAGGACAGACACCTTAGTTGAATAAATAAAGTATGAAGTCAAATCTTAAAAGGGAACATTTTGTTGTTTTCTGATTTTTTGGTATGCTTCAATTAAATCAAAACATAACTTAGTCACTCATTATATAATTTCTAGTTTAGTAAAACCATTGGCCTTAAGATTTCTCTTTCAGCTTTGTCCCAGAAATCTATTTTTCAATTAACCTGCCTAAAGGTTTAACTCTGAAACTTTCTACAGCCATGATGGATGCAAGCACATGTGTGCACCTGTAAAATTCTATGTCAACATATGACAGTGTGATATGTAGATCAAGAGATGTTCCCATAGTCACCATTTCTAATTTTGGTTGTGACTTCTCCAAAACCTTGTATAAAACCAAATACAAGGTTGGGTGCAGTGGCTCACGCCTGTACTCCCAGCACTTTGGGAGGCCGAGGTGGGTGGATCACCTGAGGTCAGGAGTTTGAGACCAGCCTGGCCAACATGGCAAAACCCCGTCTCTACTAAAAATACAACAATTAGCCAGGTGTGGTGGCGTGCACCTGTAATCCCAGCTACTCAGGAGGCTGACACAGGAGAATCACTTGAACCTGGGAGGTGGAGGTTGCAGTGAGCTGAGATTGTGCCACTGAACTCCAGCCTGGGTGACAGAGCCAGACTCCGTCTAAAAAAAAAAAAAAAAAAAAAAAAAAAACCCAAATAAAAAATAATTTATTAGAATGGTTTTTAATGTCATTCCTGGATGAAAGATTGGAGAATATATTTTAGCATGCAAGTTTAAATCCTGCCCTCTATCACTTATCAGTTGTATTACATTGAGGAAATTATATAACATCTCTAAGCCCAGTTTTCTTATAGGAGAACTTTAAAGTAGACTTTATAGATTTACTTTAAAGACCAAATGAGATAAAATATGTATAAGCCTGAGTGTACAACCTAGCAATTAGTAAGCATGCAATAGAGACATACACACATGTACCTATATAATATCTGTTATTGAAATTAATCACACATGTCTATGATATATATCATATATATTAGTATATAGCTATGCATTTAATAAGTATTCAGAATGTTTGTCACATGTCCAATACTGTTATATTCACTAGAAATAAGCAGTGAACAAAACAAAAAAAAGCATCTCCTTTCACAGAGCTCAGATACTTGTAAGCAATACAAATGGTAATGAACAATATGCATGCAATTATTTTCCAGCATCACGTACATTTGAGTACCCACTATATTAGGAAAAGCTGAAAGCAAAAAAAAGAAAATATATTTTTAAAACTTCAATAACATCATAGATGAATCCATTGGTAATATGTTGGTGGCATTTCTTTCATTTGGAATTTGTAGATAAAAGTAAAGCACTGGTGTATAACAAAAGCATATAAATAATTTATGTAACAGGTGAAGAGACAAATGAGGAAAGGCAGTTTCAGACTACGGGGAGTAAAATTAGTTATAATCTGTAGAATTTACAAGAAAGGTTCACGTAGGCTCTTTTCTTTGATCTTGAACAGCCTTGTCAGATGTGTAGGGCAAATACTATATTCACATTTTATAAAGAAACCGAAAGGATTACAGTTGGCAGGTTTTACTCTAGTTTATACTGTTTGCAAGTGCAAAACGAGAATGAATAAAATGGAAATAGAGGACATTATTGCAGATTCTGGAGAAGGTGGTGTATTTCCTTTTCTTTTTTTCTTTTTTTTTTTTTGTAATTTACTTGGCATTATTGTAGGGACTGCGATTAACTGGTCTGTTAATGAGCAATTGTTATCTACTCCTGAGGGCTATTAATAACTGCAAAAAGAGAACCTTCGTAGAGCACGGTCTTGTACATACACGGTGTTTCAGCATGTGAGGGAACAATGCAAATTAGTTGTATTCCTTCTAACGTAACTGCTGTTGGGCAGACATCATAGTGGTATCCTGATTTAGTAAAGTAATCTTTGTAGATCTGCTTTTGAGGATGTACACTCCATCATTTTAGTAAAAACAGGAACATATATTTCAGTCTATAGCTTCACTTAACTATGTCTGTTAAATTGTTATTGCCGAAGTTACATGTGCTCATTGTAAAAAGAATCTAGAAAATAATTTTTTTTAAAAAAGGAAGAAAAGAAATTACAGTTTATATTTCCTTATTTGAAACCAGATGTGCCTCAGAATTCAGAAGTATTTGAATAGGAAAAGGTAATGTATTCATATATATTAGGTGAAATGATTTGCAGAACCTTGGACCACACCCTATAATAATGCACAGTACTACTTCTGCAGTGAAGCAGAAATCTTCAAACCATGTGTACAAAAACCCACCACCATAAATAGCCTGAGTCAGTGCAGGTCAGGTTTTATGACCAAATTAGTTCAAGTCAGGACAGATTTTGCCACCAAAGAAATTTAAGAAAAAAGAAAACAAACTTGAGAGTTTTCGATTTGTAGATAAAAGATAATGGACCTGCATTAAAAATAGAATATAATTCCCTACTTAATACAGGGATTAGACTATAAATACTGATTTTTTAATACTCTGTAAGATATCACATATAGGTCTGTTTGGCTTTTTTATTTATTTTTTAGAGTAAATAGTTTTATTTTTCTGTCACTAAGATTTTCAGAAATGGGTCAGCTTTGTTCTTATTTCAGCTTTTATCATGTTCTCAAATATCTGTAGCAGTTCCAAAACTTCTACCTGCAAACCAGTTAGCACTAAGAAAAAAGAGAATCATACTGGGTTCTCATTCCTTTTGGAGTTTCCATTTTGTACCAATTCCTTTCAGACTAAAAGGCATCCTTTAGAATTTCTCCAAATGCAGGAGGTCTGCAGGCAACAAACTTTCCACGCTTTTATTGATTGTTTTCACTTTTTTTAAAAGAGTATTTTTGTGGATATAGAATTGTGGGTTCACTTTGTCTTTTCTTTCAGCATTTAAAAAAATGTCATTCCATTATCTTCTCAGCTCCCCTTGTTTCTCATAAAAACTTACCAATAATTATGTTCCTTGTTCCCATGACAATGTATTTTTTCTCTTGTTCCTTTCAGGGATTTTTCTCTGTGGCTTGTTTTCAGCAGTTTACATAAAATATGCCAGGGTTTGACTCCTTTAACATTTCTTCAACTTGGTTATTAATGAATCCTTATATCTGTAATGTAATGTTTTTCATCAAATTTGGGAAGTGTATGGCCATTATTTTTTCAAGTATTTTTCTTCCCCAGTCTCTCTACTCTTCTTGTGAAACTCTAGTCACATATATGTTGGACCATTTGATAACACACAGGCCAAGAGGGTCTGTTCACCTTCTTCAATCTTTTTTCCCTCTGTTTTTCCAAATGCATAAATTCTATAATCTGTCTTCAAGTTCATTGACTTTTTTCTCTTTCAACTCTAATACTTTAATCTGCTATTAACCCCATGGAGTTAATATTTTATTTCTGTTATTATACTTTTAGTTCTAAAATTTCCATTTTGTTTGGCTGATAGTCTTTATTTCTTTAATGAATTTTCCTGTCTGTTAATTTGTTGAAACCATGTCTTTCTTTAGTTTTTGAATATATTTGTTTTATTATTTGAATGTTTTTATACTAATTATAATAACTGCTTTAACGCTGTTATTTGCTAAGTCCAGCATCTGGTTTATCTCAACTTTGTTCTTCTTGACTCTTGGTCCTGTTTTCTCTCTTTTTTATACATAATGAATTATGTTGTTGAATCCTGGAAATTATGGATAGTGCCCTGGACTTGAGTTCTGTTTTCTTCCTCTGAATGGTGTTCATTCTTATTATAGCAAGCACTTTATTATTAGCTGATCACTTTGCACTTGTTTGAACTTGTACTACTCTTTGTTCGAATGCATATGCTTAAAGCATGTCACTCCAATTTTACAGGACTCAAACTCCGAAATCTCTCCCTTCCAGGTCTTACCAGATTAGGTTATGGGTTTTGTTAGGGCAGGCCTAAATTAGGTCTTCCTCTGGAATACGACACTTGTAAAATCTCAGCCTTTCTTGTGTCAGCTGGATGTCAGGGTTTTTAACAAGGTGTTAATGAGATCTGACTGAGGCAAGAACAACTTCATCCAGCTTTTCTCTTCCAGAATTGCCAAACCTGTAATTTATCTGAACAGTTTTCGCAGGTAGCAACTGCAATCTGGTAAGCCTCTGGTGCTCTCATCCTGCATATATAGCCCAGGACTCAACCAGAGACTCACAGACTGTTTCCACGTGGATTTCTGAAACCCACTTTCTGGACACCTCCCTCGCTCTGACACTCTGTACCACAGAAATGATTTCTTTCTGCTGCCCCACATTTTCATATCTGCCTCCTCATCTTAGTGGGACCACCATGCTCTGCTTAAACACAAGCTCTCTGAACCTCTGTTGGGATTGTTCCCAGACAGAAAGTGGGGAATGATCATGAATATTAGCTTGTGAGTATCCTTTCTTCTAGCCTTGCACTGCCTGTTATCTGTTGCCTAAAAAGAATGGCCTCATACATTTTGTCCAGTTTTTTTATTTGCTTACTGCAGGAAAGTACTCTAGTATCAATTACTCCATCATGGTTAATGGTCATATTGCCCTCCAGAAAGATTTTCCTGATTACGTTTCTACCAAAAGTGTTTGAAAATTTCTATTTCCTTATTTCTGTGCCAACTCTAGGCTTTATCATTCATTTTGCTGAAGATCATTATTTTTACAATTTCATAAATCATATATACTTTAATTTTCAAAACGTATGAAAATTCTTTATTATAATTCTGCTTGAAGACGTCCCCTGAATATTTTAATATATTGCAAATAAGTCAATAATTTAATATAGCGGTAGAAAATGTGTTATTTTAGCTAAAAATAGAAAAAAAATTGTAACATATTTATATTTTAAAAACTAATTTGTTAGCTTTCTCTTTGATTAAATGCAGACAACTACCAAGACATGAAATAGGTTTAAAAAATTATACTGTTTGTCTCTCATGATTCTTTAATGTTTGAGCAAACACGTGTTTCTTCTCTATAGCTTATTTAATATGCAGCACCTCCAGAAATTATGTCTGTGGTGTGATGTGGGAACCAGCATCTGTATTTTTAGTAAACTCCCAAGGTGACTTTGAGTGAGGTAATCTGAAAGCCAGACTTTGAGAAACTGTTTGTATAATTGAACATGACTCTAGGTGCTAAGGAGCCAAGTGAAATTAATGGTATCAGCAAATAAACTTGAAAGGCACTGAGTGCACTATTTTCCTCATAATACAACAAAGTACTTTAACTTTTCTGAAAGGCTCTGCAGGAAAAAACAAAAAAAAAACAAAAAAAAACAAAAAAAAAACCATGTTTAACCTAGTTTAACCCAGTACTTCCAAATTTATATGACCCTATAAACTCTTTAGCATCCACACATTTGGGAAGATGATTAGATGGCGTTTGTTGAGACAGCCTTTCTAAGGGCCTCCCCTCAAATACAGACACTTGAGATGCCCTTGATGACCAACTGGGGCTCTAATACCCCCAGGGCTGAGGCTGAAGGTGTCAACATTACAGCTTTCCAATTACCAATTCAGAGCTTACCATGTGAGAAACCCTGCTAAATGTGAGAAATTGTGCTAAATAACTCAGTTTAGAAATACTTCGTATTTTTTGTAACAAGGCATACACATGCACAGAATGCTACCTTTTAAAAGTAGATTCAGTGAACTAATAAAGATTTTATAAACTCATGATTCAGTTTTATTCTGAAATGTTAAAACTCACTATTAAAAGATTGTAGCAGCAGTTTGATTACCTAACAGGAAAATAAATGTATCAGGAATGGGTATTTTAACATAAAATAAGGCAGCCAATTATCAATATGTAATTATAGAAATTAATAATTGACATGTCTAGTTATACCTCCGTCATCTCTATTAAGTATTCATTTGCCAAGCAAAGATTTTGCAGTTCTTTTTTGGGCTTTCAAAGTATGTTTCCTTATTTTAATAAGCAGGTTGTCTCAGAAAATTATTAAAAAGGAAGAGATGCCTTTTAGTAAATATGGTGATTTTATCTTTTATACTACTACTTTAAATTAATACTAGAACTAATCATTTTGCAATAATTTACCCCTAATATCACGTATGGGGCTGCCTAGGCTGACATCTAGGAGCAAGAAGAGCACAGGAACTTGTGTGACTGTGGGTGACACACCCATGAAGCTGGCCCTGACTAGAATATGTTTATAGGTTAGCAACCAGGAGGAAGGGACTGGCCAGATCTCATTAAGGAGGCAGTGTTCCCCCAAATCCCTAGGCAACCAGAAGTGCAGGGGAAAGCTGACAGTTTGGCACATGAGTTTCCAGGGAAACCCCCTTAGGACTGTTTACATAAGACTCAGGAGATAGATATACAAATGACTATTCCAATGACCTGCTTAGTAGTGAGCTGTGTTTGATCACTTGCCTGAGACAGCCAACACTTAACGTACTTATAAATGCAAGCTGATTTCTTGGCTAGAGACAGTGGAAAGGTTTAAGGATAATTGTTGTGCTCCCTTATATTAGAAAAAAATTAGATAGTATAAAATAAGGCAGGAAGGAAGCCTGTCCAGGAAATTTTCTTTAATGATTTAATAAAACAAAAGAAAATAAAAATATCTCATGTGGATTGATGAGTCTGCTGTGTTATCTTTGTGCATAGAGTTGCGTTATGCAATCACTTTGCAGATTTTTCTTGCTTATTCCCACAATGCTTTAATGTATTTAGAGTATCTCTGTTATCTATACCTCACAGAAGAGAAAATTGAGGGCCAGTCAAAGAAAGTGACTACAATTGTGTCAAAAGTGTACTCAGTGATGGAGCTGAAACTAAAACATAACTTCCATTTACTGAGAACGTTATTGATGTGTCAGACACCATGCTAAGCAATTTCCATGTCTTACTTGTTTAATTTTTATTAGTCAGAGCTCTTTCAACTGAAAGTGACCACACACCTTACTCAGACTACTTAAAACAAAATAACTGTTTTCTTCGTTTAACTGAGAAATCCAGAAGACAGCCTCAGACATAGCTGAATTTGTGCTAAGATGATGTGGTCAGGAACTTACTTCACAACCTTTCAGTTTTACTTTCCTCTGCATTGCTTGTTCTCAAATGAAGTCTGCATGTGGTAGCCAGAATGGCTCCAGCACCTCCAGATTTACAAGCTTTAATGCTCCTGATTTCAGAAAGAAGAAGAGGCTCACTTAACTCATTCCCAGGAAGGGCAGGGGCCTCACTCTTTTCTAGGCCAGTTCCTGTGTGAATCACAGGGGCAAGGGTGTGCTCTTATTGGCCAGGCCTACATCATGTGGGCCTCCCTGGAACCGAAAGAGGTAAACCATTCCTTAACCAGGTAGACTGAAAATGAGGTAGGCGGTGTTTCCGAAAGATGTGTCAGGGTGTTAGTGCCAAAAGAAGGGAGGTGGTTCTGGCTAGGCTTTAGCCTTAGCTTAATGGATTTTTCAATAGCCATTATGAAAAGTGTGGTTATTATTTACGTTTTACACAATAGCAAAGTGAGGTTTAAAGAAAAAAAGACGTGACAGCTTCACTGTAACTATATCATGGATATGGTGCTTTCCCCAAGGATATAAAAGCAATAATCCAATTCTGCAGAACACTAAAAAGGATTTATAGTTGTGAATACATTCAGGGAATACCATTCTCACCACCCCCAGAAGGAAGACACTTGATAAGTGTATTATCATCTTCAAACGAAAGGGCATGGAGATGGCTTTATGTGGACATAAGTAATTGGGAGTTTTATGGCCATTCTGGAATGCCTATCTCTCAATGACTAACATTTTAATGGGAACACACTTACTGCTCAGAAAACCATAAATTCTAGATTCCGAACTCTTGAGTCCTATGCCTGTGTATGTTTGCATCCATACTGCCCAACTCACTCAGTACTTTCTTGTTGAATCAATGAGTGAAAATGGATAGAACACAACTTAAGACTACTTACTTATTAGTAAATGATACAGCCCAAGGATACCTCAGAAGTATTCCTCATACAGGGAACTCATTACCATCAAGACCAAAAATAACAAAGGAAAAGAGAAATGACTAAAAGTGGTATTGTAACTTTTATTGCAAATGGATAAAAAGCATGTTTTGCATTGTGGTTTTTGGTTTTTTTTTGTTTTTTTTTTTTGTTTTTTTTTTTGGAGACAGAGTCTTGCTCTATCCCCCAGGATGGAGTGCAGCGACACTATCTCAGCTTACTGCAACCTCCGCCTCCCAGGTTCGAGTGATTCTCATGCCTCAGCCTCTTCAGTAGCTGGATTTACAGGCGCCTGCCCCCATGCCCAGCTAATTTTTTGTATTTTTAGTAGAGACAGGGTTTTGCCATGTTGGCCAGCCTGGTCTCTTAACTCCTGACCTCAGGTGATCTGCCCATCTTGGCCTCCCAAAGTTCTGGGGTTACAGGCGTGAGCCACTGTGCCCGGCCTGCATTATCTTTTTATTAGCTCATCTTTGTAGCCCTTCTTTGTGTAATATTTTAAAAATGGTATGTATAAAGTATGTTTGTTGTGGGCCTTGTCAGAAGAAAATGGGGATTTCTGTAAAATTTTGCTCTCATAGTAAGTGAAAACATTGGGGAATATGGAGTCAGTTGTCTCATTTGAGAGTACTTAATTCTTTTCAGAGCTGATAGTTTTATCTATCAGAACCTTTCTAACCAAAACCCGTTTTTATACACAGCCTGTGTATATATACACAGCCTATATAACCTGTGTTATGCACAGCCTCTACTCAGTCTCTTTTCATAGGGCAACTGTAGTTAAGAGTAATTTATTGTATATTTGAAAATAACTAAAATAGTGGAATTGGAATGTTCCTAACACAAAGAAATGATAAATGCCTAAGATAATGGGCACCCCAGTTACCTTGATTTGATCATTACACATTGTATATCTATATCAAAATACCACATGTACCTCATAAATATGTACAACTATTATATATCCATAATGATTAAAGATAAAAAAATTTAAAGAGTTGCAAACAAAGAAGAAAGAATGTGGATTATGCTGTCACATAGAATGGTAGTGATTCTTACAAACTGCAACAGGGAACCATAAAACTGTTAAGACTTGTTTAAAAAAAAAAACATGCTTTTTATGATAACATGTTCATGTAACAAAGATTTTATATCTATATTCTTCTGAGTTTTCTCTCATCCTTCTTGCCTACAAATTAATTCAACAAGTATTCAACAGGAACGTATATGCACACACATGCCTGTGGTCATTTACACACACACACACAAATCTTGCCCTAGCTATCACAGTTTCATGGCTTTCAGATCAAGTGTTTTGGTATGTTGTATTTCCCTAGAAGTTTCCACTGCTAATTCCAATAGGTTGTTAATAGAAACTAAGAAACACCTCCAACCACATGCATCCATTTTCAGTTGTGACAGGTCTCTGCACAGCATCCCCATCCCCAAATGTGTTTTCACTTCTAATTTTTACTTGTATTATTTATCGTCCAAGAAAGTCATCTAAGTTGTTATCAGGGGTAATTCTTTTTTTTTTTTTTTTTTTGAGGCGGAGTCTTGCTCTGTCGCCCAGGCTGGAGGGCAGTGGCACGATCTCGGCTCACTGCAAGCTCCGCCTCCCAGGTTCACACCATTCTCCTGCCTCAGCCTCCCACGTAGCTAGGACTACAGGCGCCCGCCACCACGCCCGGCTAATTTTTTGTATTTTTTAGTGGAGACGGGGTTTCAGTGTATTAGCCAGGATGGTCTTGATCTCCTGACCTCGTGATCCACCCGCCTCGGCCTCCCAAAGTGCTGGGATTACAGGCGTGAGCCACCGCACCCGGCTATCAGGGGTAATTCTAAGGAAGCGGCTGCAAAACAGATATTTCAGAGCTTTTTAATTAAAACTAGAGCCTGCAAATCTTTGGGATCATTATTATTTTCACTTTTTTTGAGTGTGGCTTAAGAAGTGAATTTTAAATTACAGAGTATGCTTTGCAACGTCTAAAATTATGTGCCTATACTTTGTATCCTTACAAATTTCAGGCATTATTCTGGCAAACTCTGTCTTGCTCTTTTGTATAAACATTATTTTTAATTTAGTGGATTTTTATTTTTTAGTTTGCAGTGTTTTAAAGTTGAGTTTATTTTTTATTAAGAATTACTTTGACTCTCAATTGGATTCATAAAACACAAACTTGTAAACATGAGATAAAATCTTTTATGTCAGAGTAACTCGTGCCTGTGGAATAGAAGCCAACTTGAGATGTGAGATTTGAAATTTATAGTATTACTCACTAGATGATTTCTGGTTGTAAATTCCTGTACAATTCAGTTCAAGTTAATTCTTCTTATGACATTTTCAATAGAATTTAAAAATGTGCATTATGTTGATGATAATGCATATTTACAAATTATAAATTTACAGTTATAATTTAAAAGAATAACTTGATATTTATGATCCAACTCACTAGTTAATAGAAACATTTTAGGTAAATATATTTTTACTTTGCCAGATTACTCACAAATTTGCTTTAACCTCCACATTGCTAAATCTAAACTAGTGTCTTTTAAACCTAAAATTTATGTGATTGGTAGAGTGGCGTGATTATATGCATAATGTTTATGTGACTTGTGAAACCGTTTATAAATCTTGAAATAAATATTATTTCCTGTATTCTCACATTTATTTTGGCATCTCAATTTTTGGCTATCTGTAATTGGGACATATGAGTAAATTTCTGATTTGATTTAGCTTATTTGGATCATCTAATTTCAAAATTTCCTCTACATTTTGAGATATCCAAAGAAACATATTGCCAACTTGTTACTGGCAGCAAATTTGTATGGGTCTGCAGCAACTTAAGTTCCTGCCTCCTCAGAAGAGAGAACTTGACCGAGGGGCCTAAGGCAGAGTGAGAGACCAAAGCAAGTTTTAGAGCAGGAGTAAAAGCTTATTAAAAAGCTTTAGAGCAGGAATGAAAGGAAGAAAAATACGATTGTGCGACTTGAGAGATCAAGTTTGCAGTTTTGACCTTTGAATTAGGGTGTTACAGGTTCGCATACTTCTGGGGTCTTGGGCTACTTCTCCCCTGATTCCTGCCTTGGGGTGGGCTGTCCGCAGGGATGGTGGCCTGCCAGCACGTGGGAGGAGAGCATGTGCAGTGTGTTTACTGGAGTTGTGCCTATGCTGACTTGAGGCATTTTTCCCTTACCAGTCTAGTATTCCTAAAGGAAGGTCATATACCAGTAAAACTCTCCCATTTTGCCTGTTAATGCACATGCTTGAGCTCACTCACCCAGCTCCTGAGATCTTACTGGGAAGCTGCTGATCACCAGTTTCAGGTGTTTCCATCTACTGGGAGACTGTGTTTCCCTGGCATTGTTAACGGTGGAGGGTGTCCAGGTTCTTGGCGTCTTGAGCAAATAATTGGACAAAACACACAAACAAAGCAAGGAAGGAATGAAGGGTTTATTGAAAATGAAAGTACACTCCACAGTGTGGGAGCAGGCCTGAGCATAGGGTCTCAAAGGCCCCGTTACAGAATTTTTTGGAGTTTAAATACCCTCTATTTGGGGTAAACCCTATGTAAAGCAAGAGGATGAAGTAAAGTTACAAAGTCATTTACCCGACGTATGCCCTGTGGAGAGGATATTTCCTGTCATAGCTGAAGTTTGAATCGGCTTTATGTTCCCTGCCTCCATACCCTGTTTTCCTGCCTCAGCACCAGCTGCAACCAGTTATTATGTTAGAGAGACATGACATGTGATAACTGCCTGACCATCACCTGTTGGTTGCCTGACATTACTGGTTGGGGGTGGGGGACTCTGCTCACCTATTCATGTCTGACTAGCTATGTACTGTAACAAACTGACAAATAAAATTGTGTAAATAGTAGAACTTTTCTATGAATAGGTGTCCACACCTGAAATAAAATCAGTTGTGTTTCTTTTTTGAAGATGATTTTGAATGGTGAGTGAAACATTTTACCATGTCTAAAATCCATTATACAGACCAAATGTGAATTTTCCAATCCTAGTGACTTATACAGTTATTATAAAAATTCATTTGTCATCTTTCTTCAGATAATGAAATCATTGGTTTAATGTTAACAAAATGAGATTGTCACTTTATAATATTGGTGTGGAAGAGAAAGTAATATTAATGATCAAACTTAAACTTATGTATAGGCTGTTTACATTGGCTCACCACGCCTGTAATACCAGCACTTTGGGAGGCCAAGGTGGGCAGATCATGAGATCCTGCTAAATATACAAAAAATTAGCCAGGCGTGGTAGCGGGCACCTGTAATCCCAGATACCTGGGAGGCTGCAGCAGAAGAATCGCTTGAACCCGGAAGGTGGAGGTTGCAGTGAGCCAAGATCATGCCACCGCACTCCAGCCTGGGCAATGGAGCAAGACACTGTCTCAAAAAAAAGAAAAAAAAATTATGTATTGTATTATAAGAATACACATTTGGTTCCGAACTTTTGACTTAACATTCTTTCCTTCTCTCATAGTTGTAGCTACACCCAATATGTGCAAAATATAAGATATTCATATTAGTTCCCCTTGAATTGTATGTGTTTCAATTTTTATGAGATTTGGAATACATTCAGCACATGGCAATGGCTTAATATTTACAATGTTTTTTGATTACTAAATACTTATATAAATAATGTTCCAAGTCAGTAGTCCTATGTCTAAATAGCTTTCTTTTAAAAAGTATTGTAACATCTCATTACTTCTTTTTTTAATTTAGATCGGGGTACTGTGCAAAAAGTGGTTGTTCTTCCTACTAACAGCTCTGTCAGTGGCGAGCTCATTCTGGAGGAGCTGGAAGTCTTTAAGGTTTGAACATCTCTTCTATTAATCTCAGAACATGCATGATGAGTGGAATTCTTTAATCTTACAGCCACTTGGGAGGAAACTATATTTGATAAAAAATCAAATAAATGAATGTTATGAATTTTTGAGGGTAGGAAAACACCAGATAAAATAAGAAATACAGAACAAATATTTTTGCAAAGTATTTTCCTACACTTCAAGTTATCTTAACATAAAAGGATTCTTTCTGTTTTTAAGCTATCATCACAACTTGAAGAATTGTGGTCATCATTATTTTTAAAAAATGAGTTCTAGTTGTCAAGGTCTGGAAGATTTTGCCATGAAAGGGCTTTTATCATTTGCTTCACAAGCCACTGAAACCCAAATACTTTCACATTATTGATTGTTAGATAAGCCTTCTCATATTTTTTTAGCCAGTAATTTCAAGAAAAACAACTTTGTTTTCTCTTATTTTATTGCCTTTAATTCAAATGTCACTTCAGTTAAATAAAACAAATGTCTCTTTACCACTCAGAACTTGAGATTTCATTGTATTATTCTCCTTGTCCTTGAATTTGGGATAAAAAAAGAAAAAGGACAGAAAAAAAAAAAAAAAACATACACAAGGGAAGTTCAGTACTGTAAGATCTTACCTGGTCAGGGCAGAGCGCCTGTTCTTTATCTATCTGTGAGCCAGGAGAGGGGATTTGTGGTGTCCTGCCGTGCCCTTCTCTGCTCACAGTGTCAGTCACTGTAATTCAAGTGGTGCTTTTTATCTGCATTAGGAAAGATGGGTAAAGCGCAGCAGAGGAGCTATTAGAATTGCAAAGAAAGTTTGGCATGGAATCAGTCCTGCTGCAGAACACTATTTCCAACTAAACCAATTAAGAAACAATGGCCCAGACACAACAAAAGACCAGAGTCAGCCTATGACTGAGTAAAAGTAGCACTTGAGAACTCCCAGTAGCAGACTCTTGCTAGTCCAGCAAGTTGCTTTGCTTAGTTGAGTAGACTTAGAATGTATTGACTCATTAGTAGACATTCCCACAGTCACCAAAAATGCTGACTTCATAAGCACATAAGTGGGTAAGGTGCAGTGCTGTTAGATTTAGGTAATACATTTTAAATGTAAAGAAATATAAAATAGAATCAAATAAAAAATTTGAGGAACTCTGGCAAGTTTCCTACTACATTATTAAATTTATAATTTTTAATGCTAGACTAATTTTGGCACAAGTTCTTTGTGGTTGGTGTGTTAAAATCGGGCTCATAAAATGACGTTAATGATATTCAGAAAAGTGCTTTTTTCATGCCTTGTTTTATAAAGAAATTGATTATTTCACTAGATTAACCAGAATTACATTATATAGAACATATTTTTTTCCTCATTCAACTCAGTAGGGAGATCTTGGCTTGCTAAAATAATATGAAGTGCCTTATTCTGGAGTATTCTTGAAGATAGCAAAAATGTCATATAGCAGCACTTCATTTTTAATACTGAAATATCTCCTTTTGATTATCAGGAAATGTTAATTAAGTGAGCATGACATAAACCTAAACATACATGTTATGGAAAGAAACATGAGTTATTCTGATCACGTGCTAACTACTTATGGTCTGTCATATGAGTTATGCTGGTGTTATCATCTTGAATAATAAACTCTCAGTGGAAAAATAGAATCAGTCAGAATGCATGTGGGGGACATCAACCCAAGAGACACCAAAAAATGTCTGAGTTTTCTTACTGATGTGTGTGCCAGTGATTGATGTGGCCAAGTCAGGAGACACAGTTACTGAATACAGTTACTGTCTTCAGCATGGTGTTTGTGTCACATTTCTGAGGTGAGGTAAAAATAATTGAGTGTGTATGATACACTGTGATGAGCATGTGAGGAAATAATGCATTTAAATTGAAAAGTTTTCTTAGCTAAGCGTCACACTGATGTACTGCAGAAAATTCAATGTGACTTTGAAAAACCAGGAGCTTTGTTTTTATACAGTGCAAGACCGTAATCTCTTCTTTTAGTCCTCTGTTCCACATTTTCTGACAATAAGTCTAGTTTCCCTGAGCTTAACTAGAATTAGAAGTATAACTACTAGTAGCTGCCTAACTGATTATAGGTTGCAGCATTTGTATGTGTGTGTGCATGTGTGTGTGCATATTTATAAGGGATGATCAAAAATTGTTGCAATGGAGAATTAAAGATATCACTGTTTTCCCTTTTAAAATGTTGGTAAATACATGCAGCTCCAGAAAGCAAAATAACTGGGGTACCTTTGATTTTGAGAGCTTGTTCCCACTTGAGTTATTCAAATAAAGCTCATGGATCTTAATCACTTTACCAGAAGTCTAATTTTTTTTTTTTTTTTTTGAAATGGGTTTCACTCTTGTTACCCAGGCTGGAGTGCCGTGGCACAGTCTTGGCTCACTGCAATCTCTGCCTCCCGGGTTCAAGCAATTCTCCTGCCTTATCCTCCTGAGTAGCTGGGATTACAGGCATGAGCCACACGCTCAGCTAATTTTGTAGTAGAGACAGGGTTTTACTATTTTGGCCAGGCTGGTCTCGAACTCCTGACCTCAGGTGATCCGCCCGCCTCAGCCTCCCAAAGTGCCGGGATTACAGGCATGAGCCACTGCACTTCACCAGAAGTCTAATTTTTAATCATTAAAAGTAACTAATAATTTTTAAGAAGTGAAGTTATGAATAATTTGCAAGTATATTACTATTCCAGAAAATTCTTAGGTTCTTTCATACATTTTATCAAAAGATAACCTTTTCTGACAATATTTTTTTGTTTG
The DNA here is from genome assembly GCF_028885655.2 of Pongo abelii. Lineage (NCBI taxonomy): Eukaryota > Metazoa > Chordata > Mammalia > Primates > Hominidae > Pongo > Pongo abelii. The sequence goes on from NC_071991.2 coordinate 95,778,336, forward strand.
CAACAATGAGCATTAACTAGTATGGTTCAGCCTAATATATTGTCTTTCCAAAACAGCACTGGAAGGTGAACAATAGTGTCTTATGCAGACTGCTTGTGTTGCGGAGGAATTAGATGGTGTACCATTCCACATCTTCCTCCACCTGAGTCCATGGATCCAATTCTGAATTATTTGTTGGATTGAATATTCCAAAAATTTCCTTCTCAGATTTTCATTTTTTGTTCTAATGCCTAGATTGATACATGTGTTTGAATTACCACTCTTTTTTTTTTTTTTTTTTTTTTTTTTTTGAGATGGAGTTTTGCTCTTGTTGCCCAGGCTGGAGTGCAATGGTGCAATCTCGGCTCACTGCAACCTACGCCTCCCAGGTTCAGGCAATTCTCCTGCCTCAGCCTCCCGAGTAGCTGGGATTACAGGTGCCCACCACCATGCCCGGCTAGTTTTTGTATTTTTAGTAGACCTGGGTTTTCGCCATGTTGGCCAGGCTGGTCTCAAACTTTAGGTATATATCTGTGTAACAACTCTATCCTTAGTTTCCAAAGAGGAAGTGTACTTTATAGACAAGTATATGCAAATGTATTTTATATGACAAGTAACTTTAAAGTAGATGTATATATAAAGAAAAATGGTTTCTTCTTGAGATTTAATAGAAAAAAAATCTGAATGTAAAATCCTTTTAAGGAATATTTGAGCAACTAACATGTTGTTTTCTAATATTTTAGAATCATGCTCCTATAACAACAATGAAAATTTCATCTAAAAAGGTAAAAACTAAGCTATTTTATGTTCTTTGCTTATTGAAATGTTTTGTTATTATGAAAAATTATATTTTATAACTTCTGAACTAACAAAATAAAGAATACTGCTTAAAGTATACCGCAAAGTCACCTTTAATTTTGATGTAGAACTTACAAGCTATTAGTGAAAGACCGAATAGGTTTATTTTTGTATAAAAGTTTGTCAGAGCAGAACATATACACAGCAAGATATTCCAACATTTTGTATATCTGATTTTCTCAAATATTACGGTGTGTGAAGCCAACTGAAATAAAAATAATCTTTCTGGGAAGAATTTAGCATAAAGTTTGGGCTACTCTATAACATCACAACATTGTTACAGGCTTGGAATGAGTAATCAATCCTGAGTTCCTGCTGTTGTCACATATTTGAAATGCGCAGTGCATTCTTTTATGCTTATTTTTAAGGAAATATTATTTCCTAGGATTTAAACATGTCGAAAAAAAAGGAGTCTCAAATTTAAGGGTTCAGGAATTGGAAAAGAAATATTTGACTGTAATTGAAATCTTCAGATTAATTGTCTGATCTGTCCCTACACATGTAAATATACAATGATCATTGAAATAAAAAGTACAATTCCAATATATACATGAGCAAACCATGTACCTCTCCATTCCCAAAAGGTATTATTTAAAAAAAAAAAAATTTAAGGTACAGAGTAATATAGTGAGAATGGAGTAAGCTTTCAAATAGTCTTGGCATGCATTTGCATCCCAATCTGACCATAATGTACGAACAAATCATGTAACTTCACTGACCTAAGTTTCTACATTTGTAAGGTAATGCTTTTCTCACAAACAAGTTAATTTATATAAATTACCTAGAATAAAGTGGATCCTCAGTAAATGCTGTCTGTAAAAGCCTGAGACCTATTTTTCTTGGAATACACAATAAAGGTTTTATGTGTTAGCACAACCGATTACATGATTCTGAAGCTCTTCACCATATTTGGTTTGTTACAGATGAAGTAGTATTTTATAGTCAGTCTTACACTCTTTTGACATCATTGAATTTTATGAGGGAGAATAAATAAGGTACAATGGAGCTAACGATCTCATCTGTAAAAATGTTTGTATGGTGCATAACAAACATTTTCCCAAGTAACGAGAAGCCATTCGTCATTTTGTCTAATGTCCTAGGGAGCGGATCTCAAGTCAGAATTGTCTTTGAAGTCAGCAGGGAAGCCCTTTGTTTACAGTAGTTAATGGAAAGAGAAAGTAGCAGGGCAGGATTCAAAATGGACACAAAGCCATTTGTGTGGCATAGTAATCCTGTATGCAAGTTTTAACTATATTTAGTTATGTATTACATCTGTCTTCAACATCTTAAATTGTAGATAATTTAAAATGTCTCATTAAAGCAGATTCAAGGCAAGGATAATTATTTGACTTTTTGGAAATCGTTTGTACAACTGCATACTGCATCATTTTTTCAGTGCAAGAGGACTACAAATTGTTAATGACATCTTATGTGTATTTAGATAACTTTCTCAGAGTTTCCCATTTTATTATCCATTTTATGCTCTCTTATTTTTTAATTTGTTCTTTTATTCCATATAACAGAAAATAGTATGATTAATAAAAATTATACTATCTAGAATGAAACTACCTGTGTCCTACACTCAAATATACTAGTATCCTTAAAGTATTTTAATGAAGCTGATAAATTTGCTGTATTACTTACTAATTTACTCGATAAACATTTATTTCAAATGTGCCTGGACAAATGGTTATTGTGAAAACATGCAGTTGTTTTCTTGTAGTTTGAATGTTTCAACTGGAGATCAGTCAATTTCAGCACAATTTCTGAAAAGTCAATTGATGTGAATGAAATTATTAGATGTAGTAGAGTGAGATGTGATTCATATAACTGATTAGAATTGAAAACATATATTGATAGTTTAACTGATATTTTACTGTACTTTTTACCATTAATTAACATTCATTGAGCAACTTATGAGCCAGAAACTATTCCAAGCATTTTTTGTGGAGGAAAACCTTACAACATTTATTTCTTACAAAAACTCCATATGGAAAGTGCTATGTTATCCTAATTTTACTAGTGAGGAGGCTGTGATTCAGTAAAGTTACACAGCAAATTTGTAGCTGAGCTGAGATTTGAATCTAGGAAGTCTGGTTCCAGAGTTTCAGAGCCTGGCGGACCCATGGTGTCTCCAGAGATTTAATTTTTAAATGTATATGTATGTGCATGTTTATGTATGTGTACATGGAGGAGTACAGACACACCCATACAACTGCATCTATTCAAGTTTCAGCTTACAGATTCTGTGCTAACTTGAGTTGTATCAGTCCTTTGGAAAGTAAGGAGTGTCAATTAGAGACTCATTCCTTCAACTCCTGAGAACCATATTATGCACAGCTAAAGGAATCAAACCATTATCTTAGAAGCAGTAGACATCCTACAATTGAAGGAGGATGAAATCTTCATCCATGAGGTTTTTAGGATGATGAAGGTCACTGGATCAAACAGAATTTTAAGACATGTTTAAATATAAATACCGATATTATTCTAAATAATTATTTTTAAGTAGTTTTAATGAGTAACATGCAACTTTCAAAGGCATGTGACCAAAATGTTCTTTTTTATTTCATCCAGTACTTACTATTTACCATTTTTTCCTTCTAAACTTAAAATGCCCTTTATTTTAAACCAGACTTTCTCAAATTTACAAAGTAACGTGTTGCCACACTTGAAAAATAAGAATGCTTCCTTGTGCTTTGCTAAGATATAGCATTCAAAGAAAAAAAGTCATAACTTAAATCTGTAATATATTAGCTCAAATCTGAGAGAACAATGAATCCCAATGTCTAAAACACATTACCATTCTATATGGTGCTTTGAGCTTTTCTTTTTTAACAGGAAAGTGGTAATGTTATAGGCATATTAACGTAGGAAAATTCTGTTTATTTTGGCTTTATACCCTTCTGTGCTTTGCTTCATGTTTTTAGTTGGTTCCAAAATGAATCCAAGGGTTTTTGGGCATATACTATAATGTGTTCCTGCTGAAAGTCTTCTTTTAACTTCCACATCTGAAATAAATCATCATCATTCCTTTAATAGCAACAGTTGTATGTGAGTTCCAATGAAGGGGTTTCCCAAGTATCTCTGCACCGCTGCCACATCTATGGTACAGCCTGTGCTGACTGCTGCCTGGCGCGGGACCCTTATTGCGCCTGGGATGGCCATTCCTGTTCCAGATTCTACCCAACTGGGAAACGGTGAGCACTAAACACTCAGCTCAACATCCAAATGTAGGACACCAGACAATACAGTAGTGTTTCACATCTTTAGAATTAGTTCTATTGCTGTTTCTTTAAATGACATTAAAAGTAGAAGCTATGTTTAGCACCACACATAGTCTTTGAATGAAGAAAATGGTAATGTGTTATAACAAGATTCTCACAGATACGGTAAATCCAGAGTACAGTACTTTGGAAAGAGTCCTTTCTCCCTTCAAAGCTCCTCTGTAACACCTACTCCCCTAGGACTCATCAAATATTTCAGGTAGCATTTAGCATTTTTCATTTTTTACATCACCTAATTTATGTCTTTTTAATTTTATTTACTATTTATTTATTTATTTTTGAGATGAAGTCTCACTCTGTCACCCAGGCTGGAATGCAATGGTGCGATCTTGGCTCACTGCAACCTCCGCCTCCTGGGTTCAAGCAATTCTCTGCCTCAGCCTCCCGAGTAGCTGGGATTACAGGTGCCCACCACCATGCGTGGCTAATTTTTGTATTTTTAGTAGAGATGGGGTTTCACCATCTTGGCCAGGCTGGCCTTGAACTCCTGACCTCGTGATCCACCCGCCTTGGCCTCCCAAAGTGCTGGGATTACAGGTGTGAGCCACCGCTCCCGGCCGTCTTTTTTATTTTATATGCTTTAGTGTAGCCTTAAAACCCACCTTCCTAGAATTTCTCTACATTGCTTAATTATCTTGTAAACAAGGATACAATATAATTATCTTACAATGCTGGTTCTAGTTCAAGCTACAAGAGTATTATTTCAGCATGGATACCTTGATTTGCTTTCAAAACCTTGATGACCATGCTTTATCCTTGGAGTGGTGAGTGCATGATTACTGGTTAGGTTAAGAAAGAAAGTCAGTCTGAGGCAGGGTACTTTTTATCCAAGTAGAAATCTAGGTGGGAAACTGCATCGACTTGTACCAAGTTGGAAGGAACCATGAGTAGAGAAATTGAAAAGGAATATGCAGAATTCAGAGTTAAGCAAGGTCATAGGTATTTTCAGTCATACAGTGACATGGGTCATGATGGTGACAAGGCTAAAACCTTTGAAAATTAGGGTTAGCAGAGGGAGCAAATAGTAGCAGCCATGCGCACCAGTGATCTTTCAAGTAAAGCACTGGGGTGATGGTGCTTTATGGTTTTTATTCTCTACATTCCTTTGAGGACCTTGACAGATTGTATCAACCCTAGTGCTTTTATGTATTAAAAGTATTCTGATCCTCTTATTCATTAGTTCAACAAATATTTTCACTGGAAATATATTTTCCAGGCATTGCTTTAGAAGCTAGGCTTATAACAGGAAAAAAGACAAAAATCTCTGTCTTCAGGAATAATGCATTCTAAACAGAAAAGATCGATAATAAATAAATGAGGAAAACCTCTGGTATATCAAATAATAACATGATCTGTGAATTTAAAAAGGGCAGAGAAGGTAGGTACAATATGTGGTAAGCAGGAGGTCGTGATGTTAAATGGGTGTCAAAGAGGGCGTTACTGCGGACATACTGTGTGAGCAAGGACTTGATGTGGAATGGCACCAAGACGTTATCTAGCAGAATAACATTCCAGGAAGAGGGACCAGAAATCTGTAATACTGGAGCATGTCAGGATTGTTCAAGAAACAGCTCTAAAGCTAGTGAGGCTGCCCTGAAATGAGAAAAGGAACAATAGGAAGAAATGAGGTCAGAATGCCACGTGATGTCAGACTTTGTAAGTAATTGAACAGTTTTTATTTAAAGTGAAATGGAAAACAGCTGAGGAGTTGTGACCATGTGAATGATACTGTTTGGCTTTGGTTTCAAAAGATCACTGGTTGGATTTGGCTTACATTGAAGCCCTGGGGTAGGAGGAGGTTGGAGGCAGAAGGGAAGGGGTGGCAGAAGCTGCATGACAGGAGGCTGCTGTCTTCGTCTAGGTGAGATATAATGGTGGCTTGTAGAGGGATAATAAAGGAAGAGGTGGCAAAAAAAATGGTCTGATGCTTGCCAGCTCACAGAATCTATTGATGTATTTGGATGTGGGAGGTTAGAGAAATAGAGGAGTCAAAAATGATCCAAGTTGTCAGAACTGAACATTAGGATTTATGTAGATGTCACTTCCTGAGAAAGAAGAGACTGTGAAAGGAGCAGGTTTGTGAGGAAAAAGAGGATGTTACATTAATGGTATCTATAAGATGTTCACACACGGGTATTGAGTAGGCAGTTAGAAATATGAATCTGGAGTAGAGAGAGGTGGCCTGGGCTGGATCATTTGAGAGTCTTGATGGCATGAGATAGGAAGAAAACTCCCACTCTTTAAAGCAGGAGTCTCGTAGATGCGTTCCAAGACTCTGTGTTCCCCCATGTTAATTTAGGCGCTAGTGAGGAGGTCCCTGACTTCTTTTGATGTCTATCTAGAATTTCTAGACATCATTACTCTGTGTTCTTTCATCTTAATATGGGGCTGGAGGCCTAAACCTGGACAGTGTGAGGGAGGCAGATTTCAAATGTAATCTCACATAAGTGATTTTTGTGGCCACTGTTGGTATTTTTCAACCATATTTGTTTTTCACTGCCAAATATGATAGTAGCGATGTTAGGTTAGCATAGCTCTTACTAAGGTGATACTATTTACTTAGCAAGATGCTCTAAAAATTTGCCTCTCTAACACCTGCAATATAATCTTCAATCTGTTAAGCAGATTTAGTGCTGAAGGAAGCTGAAGCACTATACCTTCCAAGGAAGAAAGGGATATAGGGACTATAAATGGACTTTTACCATAGTTGTATAGGTATACCAGTTATTATATAATGTAAGGGAAGTGGACATCAGTACTCCTTCTCAGCAAAGACTGGTTTTGGCCAACAAGCATTTTTATATAACAAATAATATTTCTCAAGTAAGATTCCATACTGTATATAGACTGTCATTGCATACTAGATATACTTTTTTACATTTTAGAAGTTTCTGCTCAATATGGGCTAGCTCATTTATTGCATATTTTCCCACCTATTACAACCCCAGGTATCCTTTCTAAGATGTGTGCTTAAATATAGATTCTACATTGTCATTCTACCACCACAAATTATAATTTTAATCATACTTTTTTAATTAACAAAGAAATGAATCTATCATGCAGTTCTTTGCATTTACAATATCATGCCTGATATTAAACTATGAATAATGGGTTGAGAAGGAAAGTAGTAGCTGTTTAAAGAGTTATTTTGGCTGGGTGCAGTGGCTCATGCCTGTAGTCCCAGCATTTTGGAAGGCCGAGGAAGGCAGATCACTTGAGGTCAGGAGTTCGAGACCAGCCTAGCCAACATGGCAAAACCCCATCTCTACTAAAAATACCAAAAACAACAACAACAAAAAACAATTCGCCAGGCATGGTGGCAGGCATCTGTAATACCAGATACTTGGGAGGCTGAGGCAGGAGAATCACTTGAACCTGGGAGGCAGAGATTGCAGTGAGCTGAGATCGGTGCCACTGCACTCTAGCCTGGGAGACAGAGTGAGACTCCGTCTAAAAAAAAACCAAGAAAACAAAAAACAGCTATCTTGATTATCTCCAGTAGTGCCTTAATTCTATCATGAAAAGCCAGAAAATGCTACATATATAAAAAATATACCTGAGCCTACCCATATTTATCTTTGACTAGCATATTGGAAGTTTCACTAAAAATATCTACAGTATTTACATTCTCCAAATTATGTCCTAACTTAGTTAAGCAGATATTTATAGTAAATACAAAACATGTTGGTGAATGAATTAACTATTTTGTAAATTCCCATATGAATTTTTCATTTTCCTTTGAAGATAATGGATTTGGAGTATTTTTCCACATTTATTTTCTTTAATAGTGTTAATTTACCTAGTTTTGAGCTGATGCCACTCTGTAAGCAAAACACAAAGATCACTTAGAGGATTTCATAGAAATAAAAAGCAAAAAACTATTTTCTTTGTATACAAACAGAGAAATACAGTTATACTTGGAAATTGGTGGAATCCATGCTTTGACATAATGAAGTTGTTAAATATCATGGGCTCAATAGTCTCCCCTTTTTAAAAAACTATAGTAAACATGCCAGGCGCGGTGGCCCACACCTGTAATCCCAGCACTTTGGGAGGCCGAGGCAGGCGGATTGCCTGAGGTCAGAAGTTGGAGAGCAGCCTGACCAACATGGTGAAACCCCGTCTCTACTAAAAATACAAAATTAGCCGGGCGTGGTGGCGCATGCCTGTAATCCCAACTACTCAGGAGGCTGAGGCAGGAGAGTCGCTTGAACCTGGGAGGTGGAGGTTGCAGCGAGCCGAGATTGCACCACTGCACTCCAGCCTGGCCAATAAGAGTGAAACTGTCAAAAAAAAAAAAAACTATAGTAAACAATAAAAGCCTTTTTTTTCCATTTTCATTCTCAAGTATCTTAAATATTTGTGGATTTGTATCAAATATTGCAGTATAGTCTCTAACAGTATTTGTTCTGGATTCAGACAAGTAGTTAGAAACTTTATTTTAAGACAAGATAATCAGACCAATTTTCAAATAAATATCTTTTCTATAAAAAAAGATTTCATTGTTTATCCAAAAGAATTTACTGATGTGGATGAAACATGGGAAACTTGAACCAAATTCCAAGTTCTACATGCAATACAATATGACTCTGCCTACCAGCATGTTTTTTTGATGCCATGTGAGTGCCGTGGAGGGAATCTACACATAAAAAACGCTCAGATGGCTGCCTTGCTGATCTCATGATTTAAGCCAAGCCATAACAATGTTTTTTTCTGTATTTGACTGTCTAGAAGCTATGTGATACTGTAAATTGAGATTGCCCAGCTTGAGAGTTTGTATACATGAATAAACCATTACATAGTGTTGATCACAGGACAATAAATTTAGCCATCGTGAATGATATTGCTTGCCTAGATGGCTGAAAACGCTCTCATGATGCTCATATAATATATACTCAGAAGTTGGCTGTAGTAAAATAATGCTGGACTTCAAAATATAGCAAATGTTATGCAGTAAAAACTTGATATGTGAGCTATTCTAGAATACAGTACCATATTAATCATATTTCCTGAGATAAAAGTGGCTAACACTTTCACTGTTTTCATGTGTACAGAAATATACAATCGGTAGGGGTCACGTGACTTTGGAAAAGGAATACTTAGGTGGTACAAAATTTTATACCTATTCTACCATAAGTAGATTTATACAGTCCATTGTGTACATGAGGTAGTGTTTTCTTTAGCTAGAAAATGAGCTTTTTTTCCACTATCAATGACTTTGCGATTAATTTTTCTTTGTAATTTTAATATCCACTGTGTGCTTTTAATATTTCTGTTCTTGCTGAATATTTTTATTTATCTTTAAAAGTATGAAGAAAGACTTAGCATTTAACCCAATTAAGTGATATGCTCACTCATGTATACTTTTCAGTGTTGATAGTAAGCAATCAATTTAGGCTGGTATTCACAATATTTAAAGAGTCACCTTCTTCTGACTTTTAATAATATGTGATGCTCGGAGGATTGCAGCCGCTCTACTTCGACTTCTTAGACTACCTAATACCACTGAAAGTCAGGTACTTAGTGAATCTAAGACTCATGAAATTAAATAATTTGAATACAACTTAGAACTTATTTAAATAATGACCAGTTTGCAAATATTGTATTTTTTTTTCTTTTTTTTTTGAGATGGAGTCTCGCCCTGTGGCCCAGGCTGGAGTGCAGTGGCGTGATCTCAGCTCACCACAACCTCCACCTCCTGGGTTCAAGCGATTCTCCTGCCTCAGCATCCTGAGTAACTGGGACCACCATGCTGCCATACACCACCATGCCCAACTAATTTTTGTATTTTTAGTAGAGACGGGGTTTTACTGTGTTGGCCAAGCTGATCTCAAACTCCTGACCTCATGATCCGCCTGCCTCGGCCTCCCAAAGTGCTGGGATTACAGGCGTGAGCCACCACACCTGGCCCAATGTAACTAAATTTCTGAAATGCTTAAGCTAATAATACATAACAACTAAATGCAAAGGATGAACCTTGACTGGAAGCTGGTTAACTTAAATCCATAAGAGATATTTTGGGAACAACTAGAGAAATTTTAATATAGAATATGCGTTAGATTATGTTGTTAAATATCAATATATTTAGATAATTATGTTGTTATGTTGAAAGATTACTTGTCATTGAAAAATACATGCTAAAGCACTTATGAGTGAAACATTATTGTATCTGTAACTTATTTTCTAAAGGCTTTCATAGGTGTGGATCCACAGTATGTACATGATATATACTTGCATGTGAGAGAGAAAGAAATTAATGTGGCAAAATATAACAATTTGTGAATCTAGGTATACCAGTATTCATTTTACTCATATCTCTACTTTTCTGTAGACTTGAAATTTTCAAAATAAAAAGTTGGGGACAACATGCTTATTCTAGTAAATGAAATTAACTTTTTATTAAATATCCCTATTTTTATCTCTATTGCTTGTTTCAGAAAAGTTTTAATATATCTAGAAACAGAAAACATTGAGTTTTGTAAGAAACAAGTATGTTTATTTAAGACAAGCTATTATAAAAAGGAAAATGCTAGTGAGTTTGTACTTTGGATGTTATTGTTTTAGAAAATTTAGGCTGAATTTCTCTAAACTAAAAATTTACACTATTAATTAGAGAAGGTAGCATTTACTCAGGATATGCATGCGGCAGGAGAGTCATAGCCATTTCATCATGAATGGTAGATGGGAAAATTTGTTCAGATTAAAAAGCAAAGATAAGTACCCCCCCATTATTGATAAATTGTGTAAGAAATGTGAGATAGCTACATCAATCAGGACTCTTTTAAAAAATGTTATGAAAGCTTAGCAATAAAAAGGATGAAAGTTTAAAATTACAGTGTTTTAAGAGTGGTATAATTGGTAGTGATAATTCTCAGTAACTTTTATGTATTTCTGCACTTACAGGAGGAGCCGAAGACAAGATGTGAGACATGGAAACCCACTGACTCAATGCAGAGGATTTAATCTAAAAGGTATTAAAAGTGAGCAATGGCCAATCTCAGTGAACAGTAGCAATGCTCCGTATCACATTTCAGTAAGGGGAAACATTGTCATAGATTCAAGCGTTTCACTTTCAAAAATATTTATTATAACAATTCTGGGTATTTATATAGGGTAATTAAAACTTAAAGGCTTTTTGTATGTATACTGAGAATCATGAAAAACAAATGTCTGGGAACACATATACTTCAAGTATAGTATGTTAGCTGGTAGGTCTTTCACGCAGATTGTAATTACAGATTTTCTTAGCTACTATTTTCTTTCTGAAGAAAACCTATTTTCCATTTTAAGATTTACCACCGAAGAACCCTTAGAACAGCATTTTTTTACTGCAGTAAATATACATAACATAAAATTTACTATTTTAACCATTTTAAAGTTTACAGTTCTATGGCATTAAGCATATTTACATTGTTGTGCAACATACTGCCAGTCACGTCTGGATATTTTTCATCTTCCCCAACTGAAACTGGACCCATTAAATACCACCTAACCATTACCTCTTCCCTCCAGCCCTTAGAAACCACCATTCTACTTCTTTATGAGTTTCTTATGAATTCAACTACTCTAGAAGCCTCATATAGGTGGAATTATACAATATTTGTCCTTTTGTGACTGGCTCATTTCACTTAGCCTGAAGTCTTCAAGGTCCATTTATATTGTAAAATATATTACAATTTTCTTCATGTTTAAGGCTGAATTATATTTTGTCACATGTGCATATATATAATGTGTGTGTTTGTGTGTGCGTATGTACGTATGTATGTAGGTAAGCCACATTTTGTTTATCCATTCATCCATCACTGGACACTTGGTTTGCTTCCATCTTTTGGATATAGTGAGAATCCTGCTATGAACATGGGTGTACTACGGTGCCTGTTGACAATCCTGCCTTGTGTCCTTCAGTTAAACTAATTCCTTTCTTCCCATTCTGACATGGAGTTACCATGTTACAATACTTTTCCTGCCTCAGTCCACCAAATAAAATATTTCCAAACAGACATTCCTTGTGGCTCGCTACGGTGCTACAGATGTGCTGTTTCAAAAATTAACAGTGAGACTCCTATTTCTAATCCTTTTGAGTCTGCGCTTTCCTTTAGTAAAAAATGGCATTCTTTTTACTAACTATTCTAACTGCAAAGAGCAAATTAAGACAGATTTTGCTTACTTGTTCCATATATCTAGTTGAGGGAATAAATTCAAGTTACCGTTTCTCCATTTGCTATTTTATAAAAGTGTATCAGTTCCCATTAATAGTAGTAGTTGTCATAGTGGTAAGAATAATGGCAGTGGAGGTAACATCAAACAAATATTGATGCTGACTTTGTGTCAGAACCTGAGCTAAGTGCTTTTTTATGATTATTTCACTCAGTGCTGAAGAAACCATACTGGAGTCTTATTATTCCTGCTTTATTAGTGAGGATTCTGTCCATGTCTAAGCTACCACCTGGCAATACTACATGTTTTGCCTAATTTAATACTTGCATTGAGAAACCTATGTAAAAATGCTGTAATCCATGTTTTAGAGATGAGTAAAACTAAAGCACGGAGACATCAAGTAACTTGTCTAAGGTTACACAGCCAGTAGTGGTAAGGTCAGGATTTTGCCCTACGTTCCTCTGATTCCAAAGACAGTGTTCTCAACCACTACATTCCACCAAGGCCACAGCTTACTTTCTGCCGTTTCCCAGTGCTTACCTATTTTCTCTATATAACATTGAGTATGGACTTTAGGAATGGGATAAACCTGGCTTCGGTATTGCCTGACACATTCACTAAAGTGTATTTCCTCATAACTCACAGCCTCAGTTGGCTTGGCTGTGAAAAGCTGAGAAAATGTGGCAGGAGTATTGTAATAATTAAGTTAACAAAGCAATATTAAGAACAATCGTTGGTGTAGAGTAATTCTTGAATAAACATGATTTTCTTATCAACATTGCCTTAATTCACAGTCTTTCCTTCCCTTTACACAAACAAAATGGGTAAACAACGTATCCTATTTTGCTTGTTAAATGATTACCACTGCTTTTTGCTGGCTGCCGTAGTTGTTACAATTCTGTGTAAAAATAAATATGCATATAGCATTGTTACAGGAGAATGTGCTCTAAATTCAGTTGTGTTCTTTCTTTCTCTCTTTCTCGCCTTTTATTTTTGCCTGCTAGCATACAGAAATGCAGCTGAAATTGTCCAGTATGGAGTAAAAAATAACACCACTTTTCTGGAGTGTGCCCCCAAGTCTCCGCAGGCATCTATCAAGTGGCTGTTACAGAAAGACAAAGACAGGAGGAAAGAGGTGAGTAAAGCAGCACAGCAGCAATCCATCAGGGCTTCAGAGAGAACATTAAATCACCGTCCCTCGGTGAGGCTCAGATCAAAGGAAAAAGGAAAGGCATATGATCATCTTTTATGTCTTTGGGATGACAAGTGCCACTTTCCTTAAAATCCTTTGTCCTTAAGAATTGATGGGTTAATTAGAAATTCTCTCTGCCTGCTCACCTCTGTAACATGGTGATTGAAACAAGAGCTTGGGTGCTAAGACGGTGGTATTGATGTGAGGAAACGTTCGTAAAAGAAACAAGATGTGTGCAAATCCAGAAGCCAGATTTTCACACAACAGCACCTTTGTGTGATTCACAAGATAAAAGGAGGCTTTTTAAAAAAAAGTTCAATTTTCCTCAGCAAGAAATTACACTGAACTATAACCTTCATGACAAAGAGCGTTTTTCTGCTGTGTGGTAATCTGTTTCCATTGCTTTATTATTCATAACTCTTGTGCTTTGGTTAGGTAATATATGGAATCATTGTTTACGGGACCGTTGTCTTTATTTAGTGATGTGGAAAAAGTCCTCAGATTTTCAAATAAAAAGACACTTACTGAAACTTTTCATGGATTAAAGAGCTGGATTTTTTGAAATAAGGGAGACATTATAAAATGACATAGGGTTATATGTTGTGAATAATGAATTTCACAATATTGATGTCATGTTGTCCTGACAAATGAGAAGATAAAAATATATATGTATATATATAAAGCCTTAGGGAAGTCTAAAATGTACCACCATTTGTTCAGCATAAAGTCTGATGGAGCCAAGAGGGAAGTGGAGCCTTCCGCATTTATGTGTGTTCTTCTGTTGTGGGCAATTTGGTTACTAAATATTCAGTTAATTAAGGGTATGTAGACTGAATACCACCCTAAGCTGTAGAACACAGATACTGCATCAACGTTACTGAAATAAATGTTGGTTTCATATGCAAAAATACTTTCCGACTCTCAGACTTGGCTACCCAAAGATCTTAGGAGCTGTTTAGGAAATTCTGTGTCCCTCATTACTGGAATATTAAACCATAAGTAGATGACTACTTGCAGGAGGAAATTGAATTATGTGGAGGAAAGATGAGCTAGATGGACATCAGAGCCCCATCATTCTTCTAAAGCCTAAGATGCTAACAATACTTTTAGAAAGATTTTAATAATGAAAATTATTTATTTGAGATCTCTTTTCTTTGCTGTAAAATCTGTTATCAAAGAAGTCTTGACATTTCTAGAGTCAAATTAATTTTCAGTTATTTTGAATGGATATGGATTATAATAATTACCTTGCAGAGTAACCTGGGTTAGAAGTCATAATGTGTGATGATGATTACTATACACAAGTGAGTTGTTAGGCCAGGGCAGGAACACAAGGACATGAACAATTCTTCCAGAAAAAGCCTATATGTATGTATGTGAATTGGGTAAGTAATACTCAAACAAGGATCAACTAAAAAGTAATTTTCTTTTATTCAGTAGAAAGTTCAATAGAATAATATATAAGTGAATATAATATCTATGATTTAAAATAAATACATGTTTGAATATCTGCCATATAAATTAATAGTAAAATTTAAAATGGAATGTGTTAAGGATTTATTCTAATAATATTTCCAAAGTTCTGTTTCAGAATGCTCAAGAATATGAAGACTCAGATATTACTATTTTGACTTTTTTTCCAATCTCAAAAACATAAGAATGTAATAATTTAATATTGCAATAACATTAGCTCTAACACAAGTATGAAAGTCTGTTTTGTTCAGAATTTAAGCAGAGCACAAGTTTACTTATTTTTAAACTATTAATATTTTACTAAACTTATTCTGATCCTTTCTATTTTAAGAAAACATGCTTCTCACTCATATTACTGTGTAAACATTAATCATTTTTTAAGTCAGACAAATGATAAAAGCTCACAGAGCAAAGGCAAATAGTTCATACTAAGTAGCATAAAGTGAAAACTGAAAGCCCTCCTCCACTTCAATACTTATTCTCACTTTTAATATCTTTTGAATAATACGAATACTTACTGAATAATACTAATACTTGTGGAATAATACATACTCAGTTTTTATTCCCACTGCCCAGAGTAAGTTTCCCAAGAGTTATATATTTCTCCAAATATGTTCTATAGCTTTCCTCCCCTCCCCCCCCCACACACACACCTCACTTCAATATGAGTACATGTGATTCCAGCTCATATTTCCTGGCTGCATAATATTCCATCGTATGAATATACCTTAAGTGTTTTTTTTCAAAGCCATCTATTTGTTAGGTAATTTCTTGTTTTCCTCTTATCAAAAATACCTGCACACATGTGAGAGGGTATATTCTAGATAAATTCCTAAAATGTAATTGTGCCAAATATTATATACATGTTTAATGGATTTACCATATTGGACTCAAAATATTTTCCCAATTTTGCACAAATAGGATAAAATTTCTTTTTTCTTTAATTTCTGAATGTGTTTGTACACAATTTGTTTTTGAGGAACATTTAAACTTAGTAAAATTAATTAATGTCAAAATTCTGTTTTCTTCCTCCAAGTGATTCTCTCTTTTCTAGTTCTGTTTTATTATCTTTTAATACTGTACTTGCCTTTTTGTACTTTTTTTGTGCACAAACCAATTGATCTTTGATTTATATATTATTAGTAATATCTTGTCCATTTGCACAGAACTTTATCATTTAGGAAAACATTTAACATGCATTATCTAATTTTGATTTTGGTCAAATTTCCTTTTTCTTCAATGAAAGAGTATTCTAGAGTATATATGTCAAAGAACCTCTTACCACTTAGGTTTTTATCTATTCATTGGCAATACTACAGGTGGAACTGTAAGGAAGGTTTCAAGCATTTACTGATACCCAATAAACAATCATTTTTTCCAGTAAAACCTATAAAGTAATTAAATATTAATTCATAGCTTTTTATTACCTTTCCTTGTAAAGTAAAATCACTTAGAGGACTTAAAAGATGATGACATTCCAGCTAATTTTTAGACATTGTTTATTTTGGGATAATTGAAAAACGCCCTTGATAATCTTCAAAATTCTGCTTCTGCTTACTTATTTTTTATTTAGAAGAACATTCATTCATTGAAACAAAATGATAAAATTCACCCTTTAATTGTGGCTTCATGTTTTCACTAGCGAGTATTTTTTATAAATATGAAAGACTAGAACATCAGGATGGAATAGATATTTTAAAGTATCTATGAGTTTCATTTACATATATTGACTGTGATTCCAATTTCAAAGGCAGCCACAATTTTGTGCTTATATATGGAGAAACTTCTATCCAGGGGAAAGCACTTTAAGCTATTTTTGCCGATATGGATAATATCTTCACCCTCTCTTTATTAGATTCAATACCCTGTGACAGTGTGACAAGATCTCCCATGTTTAAAAAAAAAAAAGGCAATGGAACTGACCAAAATTTCGTGTCCACTGAGAAGGATGCTAACTAGTACTCAATACTTTTTCCCCAAATCTGTGAAAATTGAGACTATTCTGTATATGTTGGTCATAATCTAAGGAAATATAATGTTCAGTTTCAGTAACTTTAATGTGTCTCTCTTTTAGGTTAAGCTGAATGAACGAATCATAGCCACTTCACAGGGACTCCTGATCCGCTCTGTTCAGGGTTCTGACCAAGGACTTTATCACTGCATTGCTACAGAAAATAGTTTCAAGCAGACCATAGCCAAGATCAACTTCAAAGTTTTAGATTCAGAAATGGTGGCTGTTGTGACAGACAAATGGTCCCCATGGACCTGGGCCAGCTCTGTGAGGGCTTTACCCTTCCACCCGAAGGACATCATGGGGGCATTCAGCCACTCAGAAATGCAGATGATTAACCAATACTGCAAAGACACTCGGCAGCAACATCAGCAGGGAGATGAATCACAGAAAATGAGAGGGGACTATGGCAAGTTAAAGGCCCTCATCAATAGCCGGAAAAGTAGAAACAGGAGGAATCAGTTGCCAGAGTCATAATATTTTCTTATGTGCGTGTTATGCTTCCATTAACAAATGCTCTGTCTTCAATGATGAAATTTTGAGCAAAGAAACGTGTGCTTTACCAAGGGGAATTACTGAAAAAGGTGATTACTCCTAAAGTGAGTTTTACACGAACTGAAATGAGCATGCATTTTCTTGTATGATAGTGACTAGCACTAGACATGTCATGGTCCTCATGGTGCATATAAATATTTAACTTAACCCAGATTTTATTTATATCTTTATTCACCTTTTCTTCAAAATCGATATGGTGGCTACAAAACTAGAATTGTTGCATCCCTCAATTGAATGAGGGCCATATCCCTGTGGTATTCCTTTCCTGCTTTGGGGCTTTAGAATTCTAATTGTCAGTGATTTTATATATGAAAACGAGTTCCAAATCCCCAGCTTTTACATAGTAAAAGTCATAAATGCATATGACAGAATGGCTATCAAAAGAAATAGAAAAGGAAGAAGGCATTTAAAGTTGTATAAAAACATGAGTTATTCATAAAGAGAAAATGATGAGTTTTTATGGTCCCAATGAAATATGTAGGTTTTTTTTAAGATTGTAAAAATAATCAGCTACTGGTATCTGTCACTGACCTTTGTTTCCTTATTCAGGAAGATAAAAATCAGTAACCTACCCCATGAAGATATTTGGTGGGAGTTATTTCAGTGAAGCAGTTCGGTTTATATTCTTATGTTATCACCTTCCAAACAAAAGCACTTACTTTTTTTGGAAGTTATTTAATTTATTTTAGACTCAAAGAATATAATCTTGCACTATTTAGTTATTACTGTTTGTTCTCTTATTTCCTAGTCTGTGTGGCAAATTAAACAATATAAGAAGGAAAAAATTTGACTTCTAAATAAGGGGTGAAATCATCAAAAAGAAAAATCAAAGTAGAAACTACTAATTTTTTAAGAGGAATTTATAACAAATGTGGATAGTTTTCAACTTCAGTACTCAAGTTCAATAATTCTCCCTTTTATTAAAACCAGTCTCAGATATCATACTGATTTTTAAGTCAACACTATATATTTTATGATCTTTCCAGTGTGATGGCAAGGTGCTTGTTATGTCTAGAAAGTAAGAAAACAATATGAGGAGACATTCTTTCTTTCAAAAGGTAATGGTACATGCGTTCACTGGTCTCTAAGTGTAAATGTAGTAAGTTTTGTGATGAATAAAATAATTATCTCCTAATTGTATGTTTGAATAATTTTATTAGAATAATTTCATTCTGAAATTATTTTCTCCAAATAAAAATTAGATGGAAAAATGTGAAAAAAATTATTCATGTTCTCATATATATTTTAAAAACACTACTTTTGCTTTTTTAGTTACCTTTTAAGACATTTTCATGCTTCCAGGTAAAAACAGATATTGTACCATGTACCTAATCCAAATATCGTATAAACATTTTATTTATAGTTAATAATCTATGATGAAAGTAATTAAAGTAGATTATGGCCTTTTTAAGTATTGCAGTCTAAAGCTTCAAAAACTAAAATCATTGTCAAAATGAATATTATTACTAATCAGAATATCAGAATATGATTCATTATTTAAGTTATGATAAATTATGATAATGTATGAGGAGGCGTCGGTATAGCAAAAATAGTTAAAATGCATGACATAACACCAAACTTCATTTTTAAAAAAATCTGTTGTTCCAAATGTGTATAATTTTAAAGTAATTTCTAAAGCAGTTTATTATAATGGTTTGCCTGCTTAAAAGGTATAATTAAACTTATTTTCTCTTCTACATGACACATAGAAATATGTCAATGTAAAGCCAAAAGCATCTTCTGTGTTTATGGCCAATCTATTCTCAAAGTTAAAAGTAAAATTGTTTTAGAGTCACAGTTCCCTTTGTTTCACATAAGCCCAAACTGATAGACAGTAACGGTGTTTAGTTTTATACTACATTTGTGCTATTTAATTCTTTCTATTTTCACAATTATTAAATTGTGTATACTTTCCTTACTTTTAAAAATGCAGAAATTCTTCATGAACATAACTCTGCTGAATGTAAAAGAAATTTTTTTTTTCAAAAATGCTGTTAATGTATACTACTGGTGGTTGATTGGTTTTATTTTATGTAGCTTGACAATTCAGTGACTTAATATCTATTCCATTTGTATTGTACATAAAATTTTCTAGAAATACACTTTTTTCCAAAGTGTAAGTTTGTGAATAGATTTTAGCATGATGAAACTGTCATAATGGTGAATGTTCAATCTGTGTAAGAAAACAAACTAAATGTAGTTGTCACAGTAAAATTTAATCAGATATTGATGAAATCATTGGCCTGGCAAAATAAAACATGTTGAATTCCCCAATTATGTTTCTAGCTTTTATTTTTAACGTAGGGTTAACTTACTTGTTAGCATGATAGAATCTACTGAATTCATATGATTTTTAAAGATTCCTTTATCCATTTTTTTAAGGTAATACATCTACTATTTCAAAATTTAAATTGCAGAAAAATGCACATGTAAAGCTCTCCCAGTACCAGTAGCCCTTATTTATTTAAGTCCCAACCGAAAAGACATCCAATGTCATCCGTTTTCTGTATATACTTCCAAACAAATACATATTTGTTTTCTCCCTAATATTGTACATTCATTCACATCTAGAGATACTTATTCAGAGTATGTTGTGTCTACATTGGAAAAAATACACAGTTTAGGAATGCATCGTCTTCGGAGCCAGATTGCTTCAATTTGAATCCAAGCTAACTGTCTTATTCTGGGAAAGTTTTACAGTTCTCTCTGCCCTCCTTTCCTATACAAGTTCATACCAGTAAAGCATTAGGACAGAACATTTTACATGGTAAGTATTCAATAAATGTCTTAACATTGCCTTATTTAGAAGGCATCATTTTGCTGGAACAAGAAGGAATGTTTCAGTTGTGTTCTATGGCAAGTTAAATGCCAATGATCTAGGTGGGGAAACTGCAGTCATTAGGTCAGGTAACACCTTATCATGTAAAATGAGCCTTTAATAAATTAGAGGAAAGAAACCACAGGTTAATTCAAAATCCAGTTAACACATTTGAATGGCACACCTATTACAGCTTTCTGCTACCTCTGGGCTTTCAATCTTTAATAATGTCAGTGAAGAAAAAAGAAACCACAAAAATTAAAAGTTGTCTTAACAGGTCTTCCAACTTAACAATTCTGCACTACTCCCTAATTGCTTCATTATTTCTCAGTACCTCCCTTGCTTATATTTCACCTTAACCTGAGTTTTAAAATATTTGATGTGTTTCTTATAATTTTAATGTACTGCTGATTTATGTCTTACCCAAGTGAAAAATTTTTTAAGAAAATGGTAACAGTTTCCTACACGTATTCTGCTAGCTAAAGTCAAGAGAAACATTCAGCTTGTTATGCAGCCTGTTAAAAAGCTTTAGTCTAGACAAAAAAATAAGCAGACTAAGTAAGAAAAAATGTTTATTTAACCAGAGACATTGAGAATTTTATTGAATTCCATGCGTGATGACAAAGCTGCAGATTACTGTGGAATTTTTTTTCTTAAGAGTTTATCCTAGTATCCTTTTAGCCAAGCACCTTTTGCACAGGAATGCAGGCCCCTCTGCAAAATTAAAACCACAACAAATTCTACTGGCATGCATGCCAATTGGTGAAATTCATTGTCAATAAGTTGTTTTTCTTAAGGGACCTCTGGTATACATTTTAATTTTTATGGTTTTGTAACAGTGTTACCTTCATAGTACACAGGTATTGAGAGTTGGAAGAACTAGCTCCAAGATTAAAAAAAAAAATGCCATCTTCATTCTGGTGACTCTAATGTATTTGTCTATTCACCTCATAAAATACTACTTTCCACATAGTTTAAATTGTGTATTTCTCAGGGCTATTATGTTGCCATGCTTGAGTGTTACTTACATAAAGTGCTATTAAAGAATGACATTATAACAAACACATTAAAACTGTTTATGTGAGGTTACCTCTCAACCTCCAAGTACAAAAGCAGGGTGAAGTTCTATTCCTTTAGTGTTTTTTTTTTCCTCTGAATTATGCACAGAAAAGAAAGTCACCCAAAGATTTTATGAGATCATAAACAAAATTATTTCTGCAAGGCAAAATGAATATATGATAGAATTATGAAAAGGTCATTCCTATTGTTTCTCTGGATATTTTTCAATATACATGAGATAAAAGGAATTTCTCACTTTCTTAGGACTTTTCAAAAGAAGAAAAAGAAGTTACATGTTTTAATTTTTCCCTTTATTACTGATTCTGGGGATAAACTATAATCATCTTTACCTCTCTGTCAAATCATGAATAGTCAAACAGAGAAATTAGACCTATAAATTACCTTCTTTTGAGTTGATGTGAACTGGAAGCATTGTAAGCTGTGGTTCTGTATTGACAGCTTGTCTCATGTATAGGAAAAGCAGACCACAGAAAACAATAAAATGAAGGAGACGCTACCCAAGCCACACCAGCCTGGCACATTCAGCGGAATCCCAGTGATGTTTTTATGTACACATATGTGTGTGTATGTGTATATACAGATTACATACCTGCAAATTCACAAACCAGCTATATTCAGTAAATTCATTATTCCAAAATGAGCCCCAATTTCTGCTTCAGGTTCCCATTCCAGCTTCTCTACTTATAAACGATATAAACTGGAAAAGTTATTTAATCCCTCTTGATGAATTGTCACTTTCTCTAAAATTGGAAATAATAATAATATCTATCCCATGTAGTAGCTGTGTCGTGAGAATAAAATAATATATGTGGAGTTCTTCCAGCATATGCTATTATTTTTCAATCAGGAGAGCAAAACCATTTTTTTCATTTGAGCATTTTTCTTTTTCATCAGATTGTATCTACACAGTTCAGTTGATATTTCATGTCATTTATCCATATTGGCATCTATGATAACATCAGTTTTTCTATTTAACTTTGTCACCAGTTAATGAAGGTCTTCTGCTGTCTCTTGTTCCTAATGAAAGCCTGTTCAGGGCAAGTGAGCTTTCCATTATGTCCAAACACGCTTTAGAGGAATAGGAATTTTTCTGCTATTCCTGCACCATTCTGGGAGACAATTTGAGCCTCTCTGGCCTAAAACCACCAAGATACGTCTGTGTTGTTTGCCCCTCGGAGATCTTGTACCTTCCCAGGACACAAACCCAGAAGTGAGGTAGAAACAGAACCCACAAATCCCTGTATGCTTACCATCCACCTCCACCAACTCACTCTTCATTGCCTTGGTTCTCTGGAGCAAGGATTATCCAATGAATATCACCCATGAGCTTGAGAAGATTTCAACCTTTGTCATTCAAGTACTTCAAAGAGAATTTTGAAAAGTTTCGTAGCCACTAAATCATTTTTAAGTTAAAAACTAACTTTCTTATTATATGTGTCAGTAGTTGCAAAGAATATAACTTTCAGTAAAATATGAATTTCAAACTTTAAAAATAACATAGTTACATCTCTTTTTAAATGACAACAATGAAATCAAAGTAGTATAGGAATTTGGTACTCAACATCATATTTTAAAATAATAAAAAAGATCCAATTTTAACAATTTTTTAACAGCCAGAAATTTTATATTATTTCTATTTATTCTTATTCACATTTCTTTTCTACTTGCTTCAAAAATTTTTATCCTGATACAGCAAGTCTTATATTTTAAGGTATTTTATTGATTACTATCATACATATGTACAACAAAAATATGCATATTTAATTCTTATTTAAGAATGTAGGCCAGGCACAGTAGCTCACGCCTGTACTCCCAGCACTTTGGCAGGCTGAGGCAAGTGGATCACCTGAGGTCAGGAGTTCGAGACCAGCCTGGCCAACATGGTGAATCCCCGTCTCTACTAAAAATACAAAAATTAGGCAGGCATGGTGGTGCATGCCTGTAGTCCCAGCTACTCGGGAGGCTGAGGCAGGAGAATCACTTGAACCTGGGAAGCAGATGTTACAATGAGCCGAGATTGCATCACTGCACTCCAACCTGGGCAAGAGCAAGACTCGCTCTCAAAAAAAAAAAAAAAAAAGAAATATAACCCTCTAAGTATTAACATTTTTTTGGAATTAAAATTATAAATCATCACAATTTGACCAAAGGACATAAATATATTCCAAATTTTGAAAATCATTAAAAAGTAAAAATCTTCAACAAAAATACATTTATTTAATAAGATAAATGGAGCTTCTTTCTTTGTCCATTAATTAAATTATTTGTGGATGAAGTTCACTTGAGAGAATGAAACCAAATTCAATGAAAATGCTATTTCTAATTTTGGTAGATATGAAAACCGTAAGCAACTGTACTTACATAATTAAATGGATATGGGAGTTTCATTATAAAGCTGTTGTCCAAATACTTAAGTATCTTTTGAAGGCTATATCTTGCAGCATTATCATCAAATGTTATTTTAATTAATGAGCTGACAATGTGATTAGTTTCTCTTACAATTTTATTCAAAGGAAAGATTTGAAAATCATCATTCTTCTCAATACTTGTACTAATATTTTCATTTGTGCCTTTGTTGGGCTCTCTGGCTCAATGAGGCCATCTCCTTTGGTTTTCCCAGGATAATCCTCTGTTTCTTCTACTTATACAAACTCCCAGCAGCCATTTGCTAACTGAGTTATGTTGGGAAAGTTACTCAACTTCTCTGTGCCTGTTGGGGTCCTCATGTGAAAAATTGGGATAATAATATTATTCCCTTCATATGGTTGTTATGAGGATAAAATCACATTCCTGACACATGATTAAGATATTATTATTAGTTTAATTGGTGCTATTATTACATGCTTTACAAAGCCCCTCAGCTCATCCAGAAGTTCCAGTGACCGTTTGCTATCTTTATTATTGCTCCTATTTCCTCATCCCCCTGGCACTGGCAGGCAGATGATCTGATAATCATTATCAGGACATGAACTTTGTGGGTCTTACTTTTTTTTTTTTTTTTTTTTCCCAAAACCAAGATAAGGCTCTTGACTCCTTCCTCAAGCTGAATTCCTTCTCCATCTGCCTAGAAACCTTGAGGTGACTTCCCTGGAGCTTAGACTTATTCATCCTGGATGTCAGCTGTTATCCTCCACATGAGGAGCTTGGCTTTTCCTAAGACTCCTCGATACCCCATACCATAGCCTCCTGTCAGTTCTATCCTGGCCAGTCCTCAGGCATGGTCAAGCATGTCGAAGTCAATCTGGTAGAGATGCTAACCACCATGCTATGCACCTTTCATCTGCAGCAGTCATGGCACCACCACAAATTCCACCATCATCCTCCTCATAAAGATAGCCATTTAGTGAGCATTTCTATGTAAACACACACACTATACATAATATCTTCTTTCACAGGATCTTCTGAAGTATATATTAATCTATTTTACAAATGAGGGTTGGAAGCATTTGGAGACTTTGCCTGAGTTTAATAACTTCCTACAGGCCAAAAAATGTGAAAAACAAAGAGTCTGGCTACAAATTTTATGCATCTTCTATACTTCATTATCAAGAGTCCCCCTCAGGAACATCTATTAGGAAAGTCAGATCATTTGGACAGATTCTATATACAGCAGCCTTTGAAACAGGATTTCTAGGACTCTAGGTAGCATCTAGCTCAGGCTGTGAAGTCAGAACACCTTGCTTTAGCTTGCTTTCTTAGTACTTCCTAGTTTTGCACGTCTGAGATTATTATCATAATATCAATCTCATGGGACTACTGTCAAGATTGAGATAATCCATGTAAAGTGCTTATGTATATATCTGATACATAATATGAGTATCAGATAAATGTTGGCTGTTTTTATTACCATGCCTCTGATTTTGGAAATATCATTTATTCATGATTTC
The DNA here is from genome assembly GCF_028885655.2 of Pongo abelii. Classification (NCBI taxonomy): domain Eukaryota; kingdom Metazoa; phylum Chordata; class Mammalia; order Primates; family Hominidae; genus Pongo; species Pongo abelii. The sequence continues at coordinate 95,803,633 of NC_071991.2, forward strand.
ATCAAATAGTCATTTAGCATTTCCTATGCGCCTGGCAGTATTTCAGTCACTGAAGTCATAGCAGGGAACAAAGTGAAGTCCCTGCTGTTGTAAAGCCTCCTTTCTAGAGGAGAAGAAAATAAAGAAATGAGAAATAAAGATAAAATCCTAAACCCTACAACTGACTAAACAGACGATCTCTTGACCAAAGGGACCCCAGAGTAACCTTGAAAATGAAATTCTCAGTCTTGATGGGATGAGGGTGTTAGGCCCCTCCCTCACTCACTACGATTAGCCTTTCTTCCCTAAGGGCTAAACAGGAACCAACCCTTTTAAGTGACTCCACAACTGATATCAACCAACTACCTGATGCTGCCTCTCTTTTGTTTTGCCTGATTAAGAGACCACAGTCATAGAGTGGTTCTGGTGAAGCTTGCACGGTAAGGGATTTTGTGTCCTCTGCTTCATCTTTGTGTGTGAGAGGGTCGAAAATTCCACCCTTACATCACCATTTTATGAACATGGAGAAGCAGGAAGCTCAACTGCGCATGTGCACCTTTCTCCTTTGATGTATTCGTGACTCCTTCCATAGCTTATTGAATATGTATATTTGGCTGCCTTACTTGGCATAAATTCCTTTTTTTCTTTCCAACTTTTATGTATGTTCAAGGGGTACATGTGCAGGTTTGTTACATGGCTAAATTGTGTGCTGTGGAGATTTGGTGTACAGATAATTTTGATACCCAAGTAATCAGCATAGTACTCTATAGGTCGTTTTTCAATCCTCACCCTCATTCCACCTTCCACTCTCAAATAGACCCCAGTGTCTATTGTTCCCTTATTTGTGTCTATGTTTACTCAATGTTTAGCTCCCACTTATAAATGAGAACATGATTCGATTTTCTGTTCCCATGTTAATTCACTTAGGATAATGACCTCCAGCTCCATCCATGTTGCTACAAAAGCCATGATCTCTTTTTCTACAGCTGCATTGTATTCTGTGGTGTTATGTAACACATTTTCTTTATCCAGTCCACCATCGATAAGCATCTAGGTTGATTCCATTTCTTTGCTATTGTGAATAGAGCTGCGATGAACATATAAGCGCATGTGTCTTTTTGGTCAAATGGTTTATTTTCCTGTGGGCGTATAACCAGTAAGGGATTGCTGGGTCAAACGGTGGTTCTGTTGTAGATTCTTTGAGAAATCTCCTGTGGGATATGATGAGGTTTCTCTTCAAATAGCCTGATCAATCCTTTATTCTTTAATTCATACTACCCCCCACCCCTTTTTCCTTTTTCTATTTTTTGTTCCTTTCTGCCTTTGTTACATGCCCAGACATGCCACAGTACCAGGCATTATCACTATCAGCTCACATTCCTTTCCTTATTTGGAAAGAAGACTAGCTCTCTAGCTCATTGTAGACACCCCGTCCCCTTTTCCCCTCTCTCCCTTACGTGCCCACCTTATCTAAAAAAAAGTTCAAATGTTTAGCCAACCGGAATTAGTTTAGATTGTAAGGCCCGACCCCGGCCATTGGGGAAAGGGTACAGGGGCAGGACTTGCGTCAGGAATAAAGGCTCTCATGCCGCTTGGTTCAGGTGTGCTCTCATGGCAACTGGCCAAGGAGAAGCACCCCTCTGCACAGAAGTATAATTGCTGTGCTAAGAATCCTTTGTTTGAGTGTTCAATTTCCTTAGGATTTTGAGCGTCATTCCCAACATCTCCAAACTGCTTTCACAAGGGGTGAACTAAGTTACATTTCTACCAACAGTGTATAAGCATTCCCTTTTCTCTATAACCTCCCCAGCATCAGTTGTTTTTTGAATTTTTAATAATAGCCATTCTGACTGGTGTGAGATGGTATCTCACTGTGGTTTTGATCAGCATTTCCCTAATGATTAGTGATATTGAGCATTTTTTGTATATCCTTCTTGGCCACATGTATGTCTTCTTTGGAGAAGTGTCTGTTCATGTCCTTTGCCCATTTTTAAATGGGGTTGTTTGGTATTTGCTTGTTGAATTGTTTGGGTTCCTTATAGACTATCGATATTAGACCTATGTTAGATGCATAGTTTGCAAATATTTTCTCCCATTTTGTAGATTGTCTGTTTACAGTGCTGGTAGTTTCTTTTGCTGTGCAGAAGCTCTTTAGTTTAATTAAGTTCCACTTGTCAATTTTTGTTTTTGCTCAGTTGCTTTTGGAGTCTTCATCATGAAGTCTTGCCTGAGCCAATGTCCGAAATGTTATTTCCTAGATTTTCTCCCAGGATCTTTGCAGTTTTAAGTTTTACACTTAAGTCTTTAATCCATCTTGAGTTGATTTTTGTATATGGTAAAAGGTAAAGGTCCAGTAGCCAGTCTCCTGAAATTAGCTACTTGGCATAAATTCCTGTTACCTCTGCCCCTCCATGGAAGTATTTGATTCTGGCTTCTGGCTGGAGGCTATGTTTCCCATCCTTTCAGAATGGACACCCTGCAGGCTGCAACCCTTGGTGAGAAATAAAGTATCCGCTTCTGCTTACCTAAAGTTATAAATTGTATTTTTTCTTTAAGTTAACCGAATCAAACAAATAATTATGTAATCGGTTAGGTTCAGAAAAGTGCTATGAAGAAAATTAAAGAAAGGTAGGGGAATCATGCAAAAATTAGGAAAGAGAGAATTCCAGACAGAGGGACAAGCCAGTAAAAGGCTCCAGGGTAAAAACAATTCTGGCAGATGTGAGAAAAAGAAAAGAAAAGAAAACATGAGTGGCTGGATATAAGTGAGAAAGCAAAGGACATAGAGGAGATGGGATTCAGAAGGTGGAGAAACCAAGTCCCTTGGCCCCTGATGGCCATGGTGAGAAGTTCAGGTTTGATTCTAAGGGTTATAAAAACTATTGGAGGCCAATGATGTGACATGAGCGATTTGCATTCAACATAACCTATTTCTGTCTGTATTTTAGAGGCTTTTTGAGAGGAAGAATGGAAATAAAGAAAACAGGAAGATCAACTAGCAGTACAAAACATATTTTTTAAAAGTGTAGACTTTCTTTTAGACTTAAAGTCTAGTAGACTTCAGTAGTGACTTTCATTCACACAGAAATATAAGCAATGGCTCCCTCCTGGAGTGCATTTCTGAAATAAGGGGAAGGAGTGTTATAAGGCAGTATTCATCCCCTTAGAGCAAGAACGGATTGGGGGGAGTAGTGTGGTCCAGAAGGAAAAAAGAACACCAAATGAGGTCAAATAGAGGCTGGACGAGAGCATTAGAGGTGGTGCTGGAGCTATTATACAATATGCAGAAACTGTCAGAACAAGGGATTTGTTACCCAGTAATGCCCAGAAGAAGAAATAGCATAGGTTTCAATATTGAGAACTAAAACAACCATAGATGAAAATCAAAGAGTGATTAAAGACCCTGCTGCATGGATGCTTTAGATTAAGTCAGGCTGGGTCATAAGGACAGCAACTCGAAACAACTGAGGATGCAAACTGCTTTTACGGGTGAGAGTCCACAGTAAATAACCTTACTAAAGATAAATTGCCACATGATTAAGACCAACTATTTGCAAAGACCAGCTGCCTTAATGACTCTATTACTTAATCCTGATTTTATTTATTGCAGAAATGATGGCACTTTTATCCTGCATTTAGAAACAAGCTGTCTAAGTGAATGAGGGAAGCTTAGAGAATGGAGTTTGTGGTAAAATATCCTTTTTCAGAAGAGTGAAATTCACAATTCAGTTTATGTGGGAACTTAATCTTTAACTGGGGCAGTGGGGTCAGCATTAAAGCAGTGATTCCAGAGCTCTTCCAACTCCTCACAATGGAACCCCCCTACACCACAGATAACTGCTTTCCTATGCCAGGTAAAATAAGGAAGACTTTTACTACAAAGGGGATTTCTGAACTCTCCTGAGATGGCTTCCTCAAAAGCTGGCATTGAGGCTTTGAAAATGGTGGCACACTGAGTTTCCTTCTCAGGAATGGAGTAAATATGGATATTTTTGGATAAAAATACTTATGGAAGATGAATTTGATGAAGAGGAAAAATGAGGAAAGGGATGATTGATGTCTTTACCTCTCCTTAAAGAGTGTTAAACTCCACTGTCGCTACCATAGCCACCACGATGGTGGCTATGGTGGGTGGAGACAAAAATATTTGTAGCCAATGAACAGCAGAGGGCATGCTTAACGGGTTCTGAGCTTGTCAGCACTTGTTTTTCATTTTCAATCAGCCAAAGAAACCATAAAAGCCCTTTCTGGGCTGCCTTGAAATATTTTCATTAAAAAAAAAAAAGCACAGGTAGAGTGTAAACTTCATATCTCAATCGCTTTTTTATGCCTTATATCTAGAACAGTGCCAGCCCCCAAACAGGTGCTTAATTGCTTAATAAGCCTGTGTGGAATTGGTCTGGGGCCTTCCCTTTTTGACAGTATATAATGAATCTTTATAGACACTAATATCTAATGAATAGGGCATCATCTGTTAAATACTCTAATAGAGATTTCAGAAAATGCACACTTATTGCTTTGAATACCCATAGAATTTCCATTAAGTAGAACACTCACTAAAATTTATTAGGCAAGCAAATAAAATTATACCATGTACTCCCATATAAGAAATGAATAACATCATATCTATTCTCCGAAAGGAAGCTAAGGCAAATATAAAATACTTAATAATACAAGATAACACTTCAACAACAGTTAAAAAATTTGGTCTGTATCACAATGGCTACAAGAGAACATGGTGAAAAATCTACCTTGTTCTATTAAGATGCTATTTCAGTCCTATTCATTCATTATCACATCTATTTCCCACAGTGATATTTGGTAGACGTTGCTATGAATTTTACAGATGGGAAAATAAGCTCAGAGTTTCTGCAGCTAGCAAGCAGCTTGCTTAGGACTGAAAAAAACACATTTGCTTTTTGTCCTATGCCACCTAAGTCGTCAGAACTTTAGAGAATGGGGACTTCAGTGTAGTAATCAGGGGAGGCTTCTGCTCTAGAAGGAGCCTAGAATGGACTGTGTAGTATAGAATTCTGAAAGGTTAATGTGGTAGAAGAAGGACTTTTCTATAGGTTTGGGGGTGGAAACATATGAATAATATCCAAAAAAGAATCCACAGATTGATTCCAAGAGTTGAAGTTTGGGAATAGCAGAGATCGAGACAGATATATATGCATTTGAATGCAGTAAATAATGAAATAAACACCTGCTATTAGTTTTTGAGATGAGTTGGTCAATGTAGATGTCTTGAGAATTTAGATATATTTAAGAAGAAGGAGATGAGAAGCAAGTATTTACTTGACTGATTAGTTGATGGATGCCCTGGCTGCTTCCCAAAGGAATCTGAAGTGAGAAATACAATTAGGGGTCAATAAGGTTAAAGCAGTGGAACAATAATTGTCTTAAAATTGTTTAATATAGTTTCTGCCTTGACGTCCATTTTTAGGCCTGACTTAAGTTGTTTGAAATGCAACTGTACCCTGTCACCTTCAGTGTGGTAAAAAAAATCCTCTCCTTGTGTGAGTGCTTGCAAATAGCCACTTGTTCCTCATTTTTATCACTAAAAAAAAAAAAAAAAAAAAAAAAAACCAACATACCCGACAGCTGCTGCCCATGATAGAACCTAATGGTTAACACTAGAATCATGTAAATAAGATCCCCCTTTGCAAACATTTGTTTTTAAACCAGCCAATTTACAACCCCCACAGGAAAGCCTGAAGGATTGCGCCCGTGGACCTTACGAACTCACAGTTCCACGGATCCTTTCCCTGGCTCTCTCTCACCCTCTAACTCCTCGCTTGTTGGTTGAGTTCCCTACCACCTCCAGACTTCCGTCAGCCTCCCGTTGGCACCCCTAACCTCCCTGAGACCTGTAAGTAATACATTTCTTATGTTCCATGCATTTGGTTTTACTTTCTCATTCTGTCTTGCCTGACCAACACATCTCAATCTGAGCCTAACTTTTCTCTAGTCAGAGCTTTCCTAAAGAGTAGCTATCTTGGTTATGGCCACTTTTAAGAGAGAGGCCTCAAGACCAAGTTAGAAATAAGCTATAACAATAGAAATCACAACAATAAAGAGAGTTTATCTTTTCTTAGTAATTCAGCTGGCATGCTGAGATTAGGCTGTATGTGTTAAAACACATAGAAGCAACTTGATTGATGTTTAGATGTTAATGAAACAATTTTTGAATGCATTTAAACATTGTCAACATTGTAGTTTGAAGACTTTATAAAAGAATAAGTAAAAATATCATGACACTAAAGCTAACATTAATGGGAGGCTTACTAATTGCCAGGAACTGTGATTTTATGCATTACCTTGTTTAATTTAAATTTCATGTTCAAACCTAGGAATAGGTACTATTATTATCTGCCTTTTGCAGATGATGAAACTGATAAATAATATTAAGAAATTTGAAATTAATAAAAGAATAGAGTATTCTAAGTTACGATGCTGAAATTATGAAGTGCCATCCATAAATGCTCTGAAATTCAAGTGATCTTTAATGTCAGTGATAATTTTTGGTAGAAAATATTAGCATAACGTGTAAATGAGGACTTCCAGCATCATCTTCCTATCCATAGATGTTTGCCTTTGCAGATAATATAATTTTGTCATATGATATCCGAGTATTTATTAACTAGCATGATACCAAAACAATTGAAATGTCTCAGGACATCACTTTTATCACAAGAAAAATCAGTGGTTAAGACTAGGTTAAAAATACCACTCATGTGTACACACATTCACTATGTCTGTACAGAGTTGAGAAAATCTGACAAATTTAATAAGCGTAGGACTTAAGAATTCAAAAAAATGAGGGCAGCATATTGCCAGGATTCTCTGAAACAGCTGGAGCCAGAGAACAAAGTGTTTTAATTAGATAGCTCTTACAGGGCAGAATATTCTGGGGTGAAAGGTGTGAGGACAGGTGGAAAGACCAGGGTGGTCCCAAGAGCTGTCATACACCACCATTTTACCAACAAAACTGAGACACTTAAAGAGGTCGCACATTTTGTAACAAAGCCAGGTCAACATAAGTGACCTAGAGATATGGTTTACATAGTGCAGAAAAGTGCATGCGAGACCAAAAAAACTATTCTTTTCAGCTGTCAGCATCAACTAAGTAAAAGCTTGAATTTCTGGGACTCCATTTCATGGCCTGGCTGTTGTTCAACTGCACTGTCTATACCAGATTTTTTCGGTCAGTCTCATTTGGCTGTGCTCAGCTACACATGGCCTCAGGGCAAACAAGGCCAAAGTGAAAGCAGAAATATTTTTCCTCAAGCCACATTTTCAACTTGGTGAAGAAATGAAGAGCTTCATCCTCAGGATCATGATGATAACTTTCTCCAAATTTCTTAGCAGTAGTTTAGAATTATCTTGTCAGTATCACTGTCTTTTGTAACAGGTGCTAAGAGACAACCAGTCACAGGTGAAAAGGATAGAAAAGTCATCTATAAAAACTCATTTAAAGGGGTGAAGTGTGTCCTCCGTTGTGCCTCTTCTTTGTGCAGAAGCAAGCATGTTGGGGCCTGATAACTGAATGGATGTACCTCTGCCCTAACCCAACATCTTCTACTCTCCTCCCAAATCCCTTCTTTCTCCTAGTTGCCCCTTGCCTTTTTCTCCTCAAATCCAGAGCTTCTCAAACTTGCATGTGTCCTTGAATCATCTGTGAGCCTTGTTAAAAGGTAGATTCTCATTCCGGAGGTCTGAGGTTGATTTGGAGACCTGCATTTTTTAACAGTCTCTTAGGAGATGCCCAGGCTGCTGGTCTGCAGGCCACATTTTGAGTGACAAGGCTCTATTTCACTTGTATAATTTATGATAGAGAGGATGAACATAGATTTTGGGGAGACAGAAGAGAGAAATAATTTCTTTCTTCTTTTCTCCTCATCCTTCACAGTGAAACGAGTATTTCCTTTCTCTGCAAACAGAAACACTCTTCAATTGGGACAGGTGAGGCAAACTCTAAGAATATATAATTTGCCTTGGTGTACAATTACATATCTTTTGTAGAGTGATATATGGAGAGGAATTATCCAAGAAACCTAATTGTTTGCTTTTAATAGCAATTATTCACTAAATTAAAATGACTTTTTTTGGCATGCTTATTTTAAAGACAAAGGGAAAACAAAATAAAATTATTTTTAGTGAGATTTAACCTGAATTGAATTACGATAGGGTCAAGACTGGTGGTGAATTGGTAATACATTCACCACTGGCTTTCCAGAAGAGTGAGGGGCAAAGAAGCCTCAATGTGTAGCATCTGCCCATTTTTATGGTATAAATACAAAAGTACCATCGTGGCCAAGTTCAAATTACCCAACAAGAGGTCATTGAATGCAAAACTAGGAAAAGATTCACACAATTGGCCTTCAGAGGAACCGCTGAGAGACTCTACACAAAGAGATAGTTGAAACTACATGAAAGAAGACATAATCCAAGAAAAATTACAGAGAAAGTATGTTGAGGATTCTATCATCTTCTAGAACACTGAATATATATTAAGGCTTCTATTTCATTTATCTTTGTCTCATACTTAATTTCAGACTTGTTTCCCAGACATTAGATTATAAGGCTGTTCTAAATATCTTTGATCCTTTTTATTTGCAGTAAAATATTTTAAATAGGTGTTGAATTGCAAATGGAGGGGAGCATAAAAATTGACTCCATTAAAATGATTCTTAAAGGAAAAAAGACAGTACATGTGTGTCTTGTTAATTAAAAATAAGAATACTAATAGAATAAATCTCTATGATGACCACCTGTAGTTTTTTAATAAAGGCAATGTTTTGTAACTTATGGATATTCTGAGCAAATTCCTATATTTCTAAAGTACTTTTACTGGAAGTTGTAAATTATTTGTAAGGCAGCCTTTGAGATTTAGGTTGGAAGAAAGGTGAACAATAGAATCCTGAGGGAGACCACAGATAGTAAGGGTCTGCTTACGAACGGAAGTTAAATCTAATCCATGAAGCAGAGAAGACGAATATCATAAAAATTTCCTTGGGGGCTAAGGAAATAGAGCTAAAGGGATAGGATTTCTCTTCACATAATTTAAGTTTGTGAACAATTAAAGAATCCAGTTGCTGTAACGGAGAAGTGCTGAACAAAGTAGCATTTAACAAAAATACCCTTGGGTGCTAGTACCTGAAAATATAGAACAGAAATAGCTGCTGGATAGAAGAATTTTTAAAGAACAAAGTGATGTATTAAACTTTTCTACCCTTATTGAACTGTAGACTTCTCATTGGTCTACCTGTTCATAGGGTTTCTACCTGCAGAATCCCCCACACACTCTAATACCTCATCATTTTAAGTAGCTTCTTGAGGGTGTTGGGATTTGGCTGATTCATCACAGAGGATAACCAGAAATATAAGAAAGCAAGACAATGATCTCAAAAGTCTCTTTGATAATATACCTGATAATTTTGTCATAATACCCAACAAGTGTAAGCAGATATTATTATTTTAGAATGATAATGTACAACTATGAGTGATCTATTCTGTTTTGTATTCTGCACCTCATTGGCCAGCACGGGACACAAGTGGAAAAGTAAGGTACCTGATACTATTTAGAAGTAGGATCATTTGCTCTGCTACCGTAATTGTATGACAATATAGATTTGTACATCTCACATCCGGTTCTCCACAGCAGTTACCCAAAGGTGCAGGCTTAGATCTTTCTTAAGATGAGCAAATAAAATATTTCCTTAATGGATTGATAACAACACCATCAGTTTTATCGCTTCTGCAAATTCATCTTCTGACACAGATTCAGATTACCCTCAAATGTGCATTTAAGTATCGGATACCACCTAAATGTCAGAAGGAGGGAAAAAAAGACTAATCTCAGCAGTCTGGAAGAAGGATGTTGCCAAAGGTCATCAACAAGTCTGACAAAACAGTACTCATTAACAGTGTCTGTCAGCACCTCCATTTGGAAGTAATTTGGATATTTGCAGTGACCCCATCAATTCTGATGGGCTGGGCAGTGACCTTGACCAGGGTGAAACCTGTTCAGTGTAGCTCATACAATCCACTGTAGGTGGAATCCAGGATGACAGATGGCAGTGGGGTCAGTGAAGAGGAACTTGTCCGTCACTGCTGTTGAAGATGAAACTAGTCAACAGTATAATTCAACTGGCACAGGAGTTGTATATGCCACAAGAGAATTATTTGCATATGCCACAAGAGAATTCTTTAAGTTCCTTTATTTTTAAAGAAATGTTATAGTCTCGTGATCTCAGAGTTCATGAGACTGATGAATACATGGCAAAGAGAGCATAGCTGCTAGACTTTAGCAACAGAGTAGACATTTCAAAACTTGTCTTTGACTCAAAAGTCAAGCCTGAAAGTCATGCTAGCTATGTCTGTACCAAGAGTAAATTCCTTATCAAAAACTAGTTCCTTTAGTATATTTTTTTTCATTCTTACTAACTGGGTTAGTTTCCTACAGAGGTAATTGCCTTACTCTTGCTGGTAGACACATCCCTTTCTTTTACCTCTGTCACATACCATTGAATCAATGTGAAATAGAACTATAACAAAAGAGTGTATTATACTTCCAAGTGCTGGATTAATGAGACTATAAAAGCAATTATATATTCTGGGAATAATTAACCTTTAATAAAACAATCTGGATTTTTTTTTGCAGTTTCAGAAGCACTTTTTTTTTTTTTTACATAAAAGCTAGGAATGGGTAGGATATTGAAAGACATAGCACTGTGCTTTAATTCTTAATAGTTCAAAAAAAATTAAGACCCATTAGTTGACAGAAGACCTAATGAAAATACACGTAAGTTCTAATGGTAACATATGTATAAACTGATCAATCAAAAAGAAAATATGCACAAATTTCAATTACTTATGGAATGTTTTAAAAATCTTAGAATCCTAAGAACTGAAGACTACTCCTACCCATTGACTGCCTGAGCTCAGGAGTTTTTCAAAAATCTTCACCCTTGGCTCCTTAAAATGTTTTTGGACAGAACAGAAGGAAAAGATGAAAGGAGGAAGGAGAAAAGTAGATGAAAGGAGGAAAGGGAAAAGAGGGAAAAGGTTAAAAATTAGACAATCAGCTCCAATCAAAATGAATTTTAAAAAGTGAACTGATTTATAGAATAATGAAAGATTAAATCTATCACAGGAAACTGACAGATTATGTAGTTGGTTTCCTACATTGTAGGTTATTCTGTTCATTTGCTATATCTAGCATTTAGATGTGCTTCAATGTTTAGGACATGTTGAGAGTCCTTAATAAGAACCCACTACACTCTGCTTAGTAATTAGACATCATGATTATTCCCATTCTAGTTTAAAAAGGAGACTTGCTGCAAAGCAAAGTACTATCTTGCTTATACAGACCCCAACCTACAGACATTTATGGATTAGTTATTTTTTCATTTTGTCATTTTGTAATCTCTTTGTCATAAAAGATTACATCATCCAAATGGCTTTTAGGATAATGCATCGTTTTCACTGAAACACTTTGCCTAACTGAATTTGAGACACCTTCCATTCACGTAGAGTAGCTTTTATAAAAATTGCCTCAGCCAGGCTCATTTCAGCTATATTTACACTACTTGTTTTAATGTGCATATTGTCATGACACACAGATACTACATTAAGTAATTAAGAGGCTGACTACATAGTGTCATTTGCCGTGTGAAACTGAATCTGCGGATTCAATCAATAACCACCTGAAAGTGCCTAGAGCTCCAGGATTAAGACACAACCTGCTGCGTTAAAAAGAGAGGTCCAAATGGGAGCATGCTAATTTGTAACACCATCCTGCAAGTTTCAGTTCCATTTTAATTAGTCATAAAACATAACATAAGCCATGTTGTTAACTAAACCATCCAAGACAAAGTCTTCCTTTCCTTAGCAAAGATTCGAAATAGAGGTAAAAATAAAAGCAAATATTCAACTGAGCAGAAGAAGAGACATTAATTTTATCTGCCTTTCTGGGGCATGACTTGTATTCTAAAGAGGAGCTTAATCCTGTAATTGCTGTAGGCCTTCTTATGTTTTTGCTGACAAAAAAAGCCATTTTTGAAGTGCTAATATCACTGTAAATACAACTAATTTAATATGAGTTTCTATCGTTCCACTGGTGAAAGGGCTATGCAGCTGTTGTTTGCTAAATTGTCATTTGTTGGGTTAAAAGTTCATCCTACACATCCAGGGTATGGTCACCACTCAGGAATCAAATGACCACACCAGAACTACATACTATGTGGACTATATAATTTGTTTTGGATCGGCTTTCTTCCAGATGCTAAAATCTGGTATATTTATTAAGAGTTGGCTAAAACCCTGATTCACTCTGACTGGAAAAGACTAATTGAATGGGACCCATCCCAACACATATGTCTCCTCAAAGCTGAAAGTGATTTAGGGCTTTGAGGGCAGTTAGTGACCATTGGATAGATTTGTACTCATTCTAGGCAGCTAGCGTGCAGCAGTGTTTCCATCCTACAAGAAAACTTGTGGTGAATATTTCCCAGATGGCTTTTGCAGACAGAGGTCTCTTACAAAAGAAGAAAAGAACACTTTAACAAAGTCCAAAGAGCAGCTCATGTTGAAGACCTTTTTTTTTTTTTAAGGACAAATTCAGAGGCCTTTTCAAACTCTACAGGGTGCTTCTGGAATATGTTTGGAATGTAAACACATGCCTGACTGAATTGCCCAGCTGCTACCTGGCTTACAGAGTGACCTTTCATAGAATTCTCAAATTTTAAATCAAAAAGAAATCTTGGTGAACCTTGGGGTCATTCTGTCCCTTTCTTTACAGAAAAGCAAAATGAAACTAAGGTAAGTTAAGTGATGCACTCACATAAACTGGATTTCCATCCAAGCTGCCATGTTCCTTCTCATTCTGGAGGGTAACCTGGGCTCTGTGGCACAGGTGTAACTACAGCATGATATTTATTGGTGACATTCTCTCTTGCTTAATATTCATTTATTCTCTCCCTTTCAGTTCTGCTTCATTCCCTTCCTGTTTCCTGCATTTACTCCTGTTCTCCTACTCTTTTTTTGCCATTACTCTTTTTAAAAACATCTCTCGGCCGAGCATGGTGGCTCATGCCTGTAATCCCAGCACTTTGGGAGGCCGAGACGGGTAAATCACAAGGTCAGGAGTTTGAGACCAGCCTGGGCAACATGGTGAAACCTCATCTCTACTAAAAATACAAAAAATTAGCTGGGTGTGGTGGCATGCCTATAATCCCAGCTACTCGGGAGGCTGAGACAAGAGAACCGCTTGAACCCCGGAGGCGGAGGTGACAGTGAGCTGAGATCTGGCCACTGCACTCCAGCCTGGGCAACAGTACGAGACTCCGTCTCAAAAAAAAAAAAAAAAAAAGTGTGTTTAGTTGATTAAAGGATTACTTACAACTAGCTCAGGAAGAGAAAACAACACCCCTAAAATGCAGATGTAACTGATGTGGCTTGAATGAGACAGGAATTTGAATGTCCCATTTTACACCAAGGTGAGCTAATCCAGATATTTAATTTAAGCTTTTTAAGGTTTTAAGGAATCTATCTGACAGTTGTGATTTAACTTCCCTTCACAAGTGAGCAATTGACTCAAATATTTCCCCCATTATTTGTTATCATCACACACACACACATACACATAATCATACTCTACAGCTGGACTGCAAACGTCCAAAAGAAATAAGCCCATTTAAATAAAAGTGAATTAACTTAATCTTCAATCTTATATATCCAGAATGCGTTATTGTAGCCACAAAACAATGACTGTTGGAGATAACATGTTAACATTACAGAAATGTATTGTTATCCTAATCATTAACCATAATGCAGTCTACAAATGAAGGAGATGAGAGTAACCCAGGATAGTGAAAGATTTTATGAGAGAGCAGCAGAAAATATTCACAGTAAGACACAGATGGGGAAATGTGTCATGTGGAACGCAAGTTTGACTAACAGAAGCCCCAGTGGTTGGGAGGAGATGAAAGCGTAATGCAGAGCCCGGTGGGAAGGGACACAGAGTACACTGGCACAAAGTGCAGTGGCTCATGCTGATGGAATGACTGAAAGACACAGCAAAGGAGAAAACTGAGCTCCTTTAGCTGAGCTTTAAGCAATCACCACCTCTGACTAATATCAGCCCAGGATGGTGAAAGGTCATTCAGCAGCAAATTGGATGACACGGTTTATTCTATGTAACTAAGAAGTATTTGGAGTGAACTGTTAGAGATTAAGTCCTAGTATGGCAGGTTAAATTAGAGATAATTTACTTTGCTCTCACTCTGTTTTCTCTCCTCCCAGGCCATAGTACTCCCTTGCCCCTTGAGATTTTTGCATAGCTTGATTAAAAATTAAATTGCTTTGAAAAAATTGCCTCTGGGCTTTAGTTTTCTAGTGCCTGAATTCTTTGAGGGGACCATGCTGGGGAATCAGAAGAGAGCAATAACTGGGAGGAAGAAAGAGGGAGGAGATTTTTAGGAGCTAGGAAAGGAAGAAAGTCTCCTGGTCCTAGAGCAGCAGGGAATCTCTCTGGCTTCCCAGTGAGTAGCAGAGACTAAGAAGGTGACAATGATGGGGCTTTCAGACAGTCAAAGACCCTGGCTGTACTAGACATGTGATTGACAGAAGAGGCTTATTTCAAGAATCCTCCTGGCTTAGAAAACAAGGTCATCCACAGTGATCCTGACCAGAGTGGCACCCAGATTCCTGTGCAGTTGCAATAACAGTGATGACTGCCAGGCTGGTATTCTGAAAATTGTCCTTGTTAAATTATTTTAAAATTATTTTTAAACATTTTTGTATTGCAAACTACATACAATTTTGTTGTGATGGCAGGTTATTTTGACATTTGGAAATCTCACCCTTATGCCTTGAATTCAAAGCATATGAATCTCTTACTCCAATTTTTTCTTCCTTGACTCCAATCCACCCACAGCCTGCAGTCGTAGGCGGATCTGTGCTTCTATGAGTCATACCGTACTGTCACATTGAGTAACTTGCAGTATAAGGAAAGAAAGAAAAGTTCTCTAATTTAGACATTAGATTTTCCAAATCAACAGGATTTCAACATGACAGAAACTGTTTTTGGTACTTTTGCATCTGACTGTGCATGAACCAAGAAAGACGAAAACAAACTGGAAAGTGTACTTTGAAACAAAATACAACTCTTGCCAATAAAAAAATTGTTAACCTTGTTTAAAAAAAAAACAATTGTCTATCCAAAGTTATCAAAGGAGAGTTGGGATTATTTGAAGAATAAAAAGGTAGAAGGAAATAGTTGGAGTTAGTTTAAAATACCTCAGCATTCTTCCTTCAACTGGTATAAAGGCATAAATTGCTTTTAATTAGCATATTAAAAATTGCATAAAAATATTATGACTCAAAGGCACACTAGTTGGGGGTGTATATATATAGTATTTTTGAGATATAATTTATATACCATTCAATTCACCCATTTAGATGTACATAAATTGTGCAACTACCACCATAATCTAGCATATTTTTATCACCTCAAAAAGAAATCCAGTACTGTGTAGCAGTCAGTTTTAATCCTCTTCCCCTTCTTCCACTCCAGGCAGCCACTAGCTTATGTTCTATCTCTATGGGTTTTCTCATTCTAGACACTTCAGATATATGGAATTACACAATATATAGTCACTTGTGACTAGTTTCTTTCACTTAGCATAATGTTTTCAATGTTCATACATGTTGTAGCACATATGAGTATTTCATTTTTTTAACTGCCTAATTTTCTATTACATGGATGTATCACCTTAACTTTATCCACTTCTCAGTTGATGGACATTTGAGTTGTTTCTATTTTTTAGTTTTATGGATAATTTATATACATATATGAGGTTGAACTTTACAATGATCAAATAGTATTTTATTTTCATTATTTATGATTCATTAAAGGTCCATGTCATATTAACCTTATGTTAATTAACTTTATTTTCTAAAATTTGTATCCAAAGGTATGTTTACAATTTACATTTCTTCTAATTACATATTTAATATTTTCTATTATAAATATTATAAGGAGTACACTAAAATTTTGTAAGTTATAAATGTACGACATAGATATATTTATATTATATAAGACTTCTGTCAAAATTGGTGAATATTTTACATAATACTACAACTCCTAGTCCTCACTTTCTTGCTTCAATGAATTGTCTAGATGAAACCATCCTCAGTGATTGCTGAGTCTGAAAGTTTTCACTTCCCATCTCTTTGATATTAAACTCCCTAAATTTGGAAGGAGAAAATTGGACTCCTTGCTTGCTAGGCTTTCAGGAATGATTGATGCCCTCGTCAATTTGTAGCCATAGATGCTGTTTTAAGGCATACTCTGTTAACTATCACCACTGCTCAGAGTGCGGCAACTCATTAGTACCAGGACACTTGGTCCTGAAATAGTGCTCACAGAACCAGAGATAATGCTGTTCCTCAAACATGGGAGATGAGCAGAACACTCAAAATCATCTTTTAGAACTAACGTGATACCCTTATTTATAAGTATTGAAAGCCTTTTCACATGTAGATAAGAAAACTTGATATTCTGTTTCAGGAGGCAATACAGCACTGAGACAGAGCAAATTCTCCTCTTAGCTTCTCTCCCCACCATTCATTCCCTTACCACAAGAATGACAATGGGAGAGAATTTACCATGATCTCATTTTATGCTTTCAATATTCCTTGATACATAGTTGATTCTGGAAATACATATGGAAAGTTGCATCACAATGTGAACAATACAGTATAAACTTTTAATTTTTAGGCTGGGTGTGGTGGCTTATGCCTGTAATCCCAGCCTGTAATCGCAGCACCTTGTGAGGTCGAGGCAGGTGGATCGCTTTAGGCCAGGAGTTTGAGACCAGCCTGGCCCATGTGGTGAAACCCTTTTTGTACTAAAATTACAAGAAAATTAGCCAGGCATGGTGGCACATGCCTGTAATCCCACTCCGGAGGCTGAGGCAGGAGAATTGCTTGAACCCCAGAGGCGGAGGTTGCAGTGAGCCAAAATCGCACCACTGTACTCCAGCCTGGGTGACAGAGCCAGACTCTGTCTCAAAAACAACAACAAACAAACAAACCTTTTAATTTTTAAAGAAAATTACACCTGCTTAGGCATATAGGCACATATTCCTTATTAAGTTTCCTATTTACATGGATTACTTGAATGATAATGCTAACTAGCTAAAGTGCTAGATAGGACCAAAAAGACTATTAGTTAACCTGCCATAGAAATGCTTTACATTTCAATCTGGATAGAACTTGCCAATTGACATTGATCTTAACATGTTAACTGATTGACTCAAGACCTATTTTAGCCAATTAACTACTTAGTATTCTATTGTACTAGAGTCCATAAAGGCACCAGAGAATAATGCAGGTGATAGTCTTCCCCAGTCTTGGAGCTAAAGCAAATTAAAATGATCAGCAACTGGATAGCTCATGTATACGCATGACTTATGTGAACCTGTCAGTAGTGATGCCCTCAGAAAAATATTTCTTCTAACTATGTTCTGTGAAACACTAACCCCCATCTCACCCACTAAGCTCAAGCAAGAAATGCTGCACGCCGCATTCCTGTCTTCTTAAGTATGCACATTGTGTTGTTGTTTACTAATGGCTAAAGAATTCTGCAATAAAGCAACTGATTTAATTTTGTGTATTCCATCCAGCTTTGCTCAGTTATTCTCACAGCCCACTTAGCTCCTTGTTGAAATTTTTAATTTCTTTGAGTAAATACTATTAACATGCTTTGAAAATTATATTCTAAGATCATGTGTTGACTGCTTTTGACAATTTAACTGCTTTTGACAATTTAAAATTCAGTCACATCCAAAGTAAAATTGGCCTTACAAAGTTAGAAAGGAAGAAAAAAATCAAACAACCCCATCAAAAAGTGGGCAAAGGATATGAACAGACACTTCTCAAAAGAAGACATTTATGCAGCCAACAGATACATGAAAAAATGCTCATCATCACTGGCCATCAGAGAAATGCAAATCAAAACCACAATGAGATACCATCTCACACCAGTTAGAATGGAGATCATTAAAAGTCAGGAAACAATAGGTGCTGGAGAGGATGTGGAGAAAAAGGAACACTTTTACACTATTGGTGGGACTGTAAACTAGTTCAACTATTGTGGAAGACAGTGTAGCAATTCTTCAAGGATCTAGAACTAGAAATACCATTTGACCCAGCCATCCCATTACTGGGTATATACCCAAAGGATTATAAATCATGCTGCTATAAAGACACATGCACATATATGTTTATTGCGGCACTATTCACAATAGCAAAGACCTGGAACCAACCCAAATGTCCATCAATGATAGACTGGATTAAGAAAATGTGGCACATATATACCATGGAATACTACGCAGCCATTAAAAAAGGATGAGTTCTTCATGTCCTTTGTAGGGACATGGATGAAGCTGGAAACCATCATTCTCAGCAAACTATCGCAAGGACAGAAAACCAAACACCGCATATTCTCACTCATAGGTGGGAAGTGAACAATGAGAACACTTGGACACAGGGTGGGGAACATCACACAGCAGGGCCTGTTGTGGGGTGGGGGGAGGGGGGAGGGATAGCATTAGGAGATATACCTAATGTAAATGACAAGTTAATGGGTGCAGCACACCAACATGGCACATGTATACATATGTAACAAACCTGCACGTTGTGCACATGTACCCTAGAACTTAAAGTATAATAATAAAAATAAAAAATAAAGCTTCTTTATTGCCTTAAAATTCTTTTACCTCACTTTTCAATCCTCTGACAAGATAAAGCTCTTTGAGTTACATTTAGTATTATTATCCCTATTGGATAATAAAATAAAATGGGAGTGACTTAGTACAATGGAATACGGAATAAAAAATAGGAATTGTAAATTTTGGCTGTGTACGGCAGGAGGCTTGGGGATTTAAGATTTAGTTGGCAGGATACAGTTAGGTCCACTGCACTTAGTTCAGGGATGGCAAAAACATGATTAGTCCAACCCAAATGTGACTCCCAGTTGGCAACAAGAGATATCCAGGAATACTGGGCCTGACTCTTGATCTCCAAGCTCCTCTGCCAGATGCAAGACCACTAGGGAGTAGCGACTCAAGAAGATGATACAGAGTTTGGCAGTATTGCATGTGATTCAGGGGAAGAAAGGGTTCAGGTGGGTGTGTCTGACAATGAGGTGTGTGATGTGATGACTACACCACAAGGGGACCAAGTGTGAGCTGAGAGCCAACCGGTGCCCCAGGGATTTTGAGGAGCCAAGCAGAGTTAATTGTGCATATAAGAAGTTAGATCACTGTAAGAATTCGTTTGTAAACTAGAGCTGCTTGGTAATAACAAACATGCATCTACAACAGACAAGACTGCAGGATTTATTATACTTTCAGCATTTGAAAATGCTTGCTATTAACATGAAAAGTACAGCTCTGACTAGAAATTATCAGAATTATATGGTAAAGTGTTTAAAGTTGTATTCTTGCAATACCTCCCATATTAATAATAATAAGATAATGTTAAGATATTAAGAAGACAATATTATCTTCTTTGGCACACAGCTAGAAAATTCCCTTGTTCTAATTCTCCAATATTTTCTAGGCATTTGTTCTTATGGAGCAATTTAAAATCCATAAAACTTTATTGAGAAATTACTGTGTACAAGCAAACATGCCAGACAATAAATGGGAGATAACCATGTGGAAAGAACTCTGCCCCCCAGGAGTTTATCCTCAATGAAGTGCAATTCGATTATGATGTAAGCCAATTGAGGTTCTGAAATAATTCTCTTTGCTTAACACATATTTTTTATTTTTTGTAAAAACCATATATTTAATATGTACAACATGATGTTTTGATACATACATGGAATAAAATAAGCAAATTAACATATTAATTTCCTCACTTACTTTATTGTTGTTGTCATGAGAGCACCTGAAGTGTTCTCTTAGAAAATTTCCATGTGTCTGGTTTATTAATTTTGCATAATGTCCTCCAGGTTCATCCATGTTGTTGTAAGTAGCAGAATTTCCTTTCTTAAGGCTGCATAATATCTCATTTTGTGTGTGTGTGTGTGTGTGTGTGTGTTATATGTTACATATGTTACATACAAGTTATATATAATCTGTTGTACATATATATAAATACACACACACACAATGAGGTATTATGTAGCCTTAAACTTATATAAGTTTTATATATATTCATTACATACTGTAATTTTGTTATCCATTCACCTGTCTACAAAACTTAGGTTGCTTTCTTGTTTTGCGTATTATGAATAATACTACAATGAACACGGGAGCTCAGAATATCACTCTGAGGTACTGAGTTCATTTCCTCTGGTATATACCCAGATGGGGACTTGCTGGATCATATGGTAGTTCTATTAATTGTTAATTTTTTATTTTTGATAAATCTACATGCTTTTTCCCATAATTGTATTCCCATAAGAGCATGCTAAAGTTCCCTTTTCTCCACACCCTTGCCAGCACTTGTTATCTCTTATCTTTTTTTAACAGCCATCCTAACAGGTGTGAGGTGATAGCTCACTGTGGTTTTGCTGTGCATTTCCCTGATGATTGGTGATGTTGAGAACCTTTACATACACTTGTTGGCCATTTTTGTCTCCTTTGAAAAAATGTCTATTCAGGTCCTTTGCCCATTTGCTACTTTTTAATTTTTTCTTTTTGCTTTTTTTTTTTTTTTGGCTACTGAATTGTGTAGGCTGTTTATATGTTGGGGATGTTAAATCCTTATCAGATACATGGCTTGCAGTATTTTCTTTCAGTCTCTTGACTTTCCATTTTGGTACTTGTTTCCTTTTTGTGTAGAAGCTTTTTAGTTTGGTGGAGTCCCACTTTATTGTTACTTTTGTGCCCTGAGCTTTTGGTAGGATATCCCAAATATCATTGCCGAGACCAGGGTCAAGAAGTTTTTAGCCTATGTTTTCTTCTAGGATTTTTAGGATTTCAGGTCTGATGTTTAAGTCTCCAATCCATTTCGAGTTGATTGTGTGTGTGTGTGTGTATGTATGTGTGTATGTGTGTGTGTTATAAGATAAAGATTCAATACTGACTGTATGTTCTTAATAGAAATATTCTGATGTTGGTCAAAGATATGAAAAAGATGCTAATTCTGGTAAATCCATCTATTTTGGTGACCTATGCCAGGCAAGAAAAGCTTTTAAGTTGAGAAGGGACATTCATACACAAGCATAGCAGTATATCAGACGACACAGAGTGTTCATCAAAAAAGAACTGAAACTTGACTGGTTTTTAAATAAATGGAGATATTGTGACTGAACCTCAAATTAGGCTCATTTTCTATGTCCTTGAGATATCAAACTTCTGTAATCTGTAAGGAGATTAACAATCTTGAATAGTTTTTTTTTTCCCACCTGGTAAAATGCCACTGTAGGTAGTCATTTCAATCAAAATGATTAAGGTGAACTCATCCCAGAAAAGACAGGGTCACTGCACACGTTTGTCTCAGTGATAGGTTATCCTGAGTGATTACAGTATCAGAATCCATTATGATTCCAAAGTAGCTTTGCCTTCTGTTTTAGTCCGTTCTTACACTGCTATAAAGAAACATCCAAGACTGGGTAATTTATAAAGGAAAGCAGTTTAATTGACTCACAGTTCCACATGGCTGGGGAGGCCCCAGGAAAATTGCAATCATGGAGGAAGGTGAAGAGGAAGCAAGGACCTTCTTCACATGGTGGCAGGAGAGATAGTGTGTATAGGAGGAACTGTCAGACACTTATAAAACCATCAGATCTCGTGAGAACTCAGTATCACAAGAACAGCATGGGGACACTGCCTCCACAATCCAATCATGTCCCACCAGTTCCCTCCCATGACGCATGGGGATTATGGAGACAATTCAAGATAAGATTTGGATGGGGACAAAAACCTAATCATATCACCTTCATAACATCCAGAAGAAAATATAGGTAGGACACTCAGTTGAGGAAGCTCCTGGAATAGATATAGTCGTGTCCATAAAAGAGACTACTCAACCTGATCAGAAAATGAACCTTGAAATTCATCAAGAAATCACCACCCTTCTTGACTGCAGCTTTCAAAGTACTGAAATGCCATGAAGCACTGGCCATGTTAAGTCTATTTCTGGTGATTATCCTGAGATCTCTAGAAGTTCTTCAAGTCCAAATTCCTCCTATCTGGTGCCACAAGAAAGAAAAGGAGGGACTCTTACCAACCCCCAGGTTGAATGATCTCTTTTTACATACTACCTCACCCCAGTCACAATGGAGGATCCAATTTTACGTTGATTACGAGTGGAAAGGAAAAACAAAGGGATTAGAAACTGCAACTTCACTTGGGTAAGGGTGAGACGGGCACAGTATGGGAGCATACCCTTGTATGTTAGTGCTAAGTTGGGTTTTTAGGCTCATCAAGATAGTCTGATTGCAGCCAAGATAAAGTGTGCTCACTTAGGTTGCCCTTAAAGAGGAACAGTTAGGAGACTTTCTCCATGTCACAATATCCTGGATACCTTCTTTTAGTGTTTTAATTTACATATATGATGAAAATTAGTTGATGACTTCCCTTTTGTGGCCATACTTCTTGAAAGAGTTTCATATATGTTTTAAATACTTAACACTTCACTCACTCTTTAGCAATCTGGTTTCCTTGACCATGACTCTACTGCAATTGCTTCCCTCCACAGTCTCTCACAAGGATGGGGGCTGCTCATCACCAATGCTTCTCCCTAAAGCACACTCTTCTCTTACCTTTTGTGACTGTTCTCCTCTTCCTCTTCCTGGCATTCTTTCTAAATCCTTTGGAAATGCTGCTTCTTCCAGCCCCATCTTTAAAGTTAGTGCTCCTTGGGACTTTGTTTAGACTGTTTTATTTATTTTTTTACTCTATATTCTTCCCCTGCATGATTTCATTCATGTCCATGGCTTCAGTTATGTCTTTATCCAGTTCTCTCTTTCTCTCTTGAGTTATACTTCTACATTCTATATGCACCTAGCGGTACTTCTAAGGCTGAACACATCACTTCACTCAGCCAAACCATGTCTACTTCTGTGTTGCCTATGTCAAGTTACCCAACTATCTAATCTATCTAAATAAAAATCCTCTTATATCCCACAAATCGATAAACAAGTCCTGTCAATTCAACTCCCTCAATGTTTCTTGATTACTGTCCACTTTCACTGTGAACTTCTACTACCTTAGTTCCAATCACTAATATATTTTATGGAACTTGTTATAACATCCTTCAGTAAATGTGTTACACAATAGCCAGAATGATCTTCTAAATATTATCTGGTTGTGTCATCCTCCTACCTAAAACCCCCAATGTTTACACCTTACCTTCAACAAGTTCAGTGATTCTTAGCCTGATTTACAGAATCCTTCCTTGTTCACCCCACTGTTCGACTTCTCAGCTCCGTTCTTGCCAGTCCCTAACTTGCGCTGGAAACTACAGCCATATGAAACTTGCTTTTGCTCCTCCAGTGAATGTCACTCCTCTCTAAGTCTTTTCATATGATGTTAATTCTGCTTAGAATTCCCTCTGCTTTGGTTTCATTAACAACTAATTTTTCTGATGTTTCCTGTTTTTTTTTTTTTTTCAATTTTCTCAGTCTGATTTTTCCACAGGCTTCTTGCCTTTCCCTGATTATAACAAGGTATCACAATTTCCTACTTGCTTGTTTGTATCCCCACTAAATTGAAAGCAACTTAAGTTGATCTTGTTCACAGCTGGGTAAGGGAAGGAGCCATCCACTAACATAAAGAATAAAAAGAACAGGATAAAGAAAGGTAATTCGTTTTACACATTTCTATACTCCATTATACTTCCAGTGTAATTTTTATGCTTCTACTTTTATATAAACTTTTTATGGAAAACTAAAAACAGCACAATTTTTATTGAGCAAAGTTATTAAGTTGGGCCTCAAAGCCTAAAAAAGAATAAGAAATAACCGTTTGGAATAGGAATTGTGACTTTCAGAAAGAACAGTAAGAAATGTTGAGATTTTACTTGATGGCCTGAATAAAATTTGGTATCAATCATATTTCCCCATAGATCACATACAACTTTTGAAAGTGTTGGGGACTTAAAAACACCAAGGAGAAGCCGATACAGGTCCTTTAAATATAAAAGCTGAGAAAGGAAAATCAGTATGCAGATGTGTTGTTAGAGCCCATAGGAGAACACTGCTGTTTCTCTTAATTAGAAAATTCAAGAGAGTTCTTATTTTGGAATATCTTTGTTTTTGTAATTGTGATATTTTAAAAATGTGTAAATACAGCAATCCCTTTTGTGTTTCAGCTTGGTATCACTCATATTACCAAGTCTTAAACGCCCAAGTTTGAAAAAAAGTTTTAATAAATTTTATTGTCTATCCTTAAGGTATGTAACATGATATGGGATACATAGAGATAGTGAAATGGTTACTAGAGTGAAGCAAATTAACATATCCATCATCTCACATAGTTACCCTTTTTTCAGTGTGTGTGGCAAGTGCAGCTAACATCTACTCATTTAGCACAATTTCTGAATACAATATATTATTATTATTATTTGAGATGGAGTCTCACTCTGTCACCCAGGCTGGAGTGTAGTGGCCCAATGTCAGCTCACTGCAACCTCTGCCTCCTGGGTTCAAGCGATTCTCCTGCCTCAGCCTCCAGCACAGGTGTGCGCCACTATGCCTAGCTAATTTTTGTGTTGTGAGTAAAGATGGGGTTTCACCATGTTGGCTAGGCTGGTCTCGAACTCCTGACCTCAGGTGATCTGCCTGCCCCGGCCTCCCAAAGTGCTGGGGTTACAGGCGTGAGCCACTGCACCTGGCCAATATATTAACTCTAAACCTCATCTGCATTAGATTGCTAGAATTGTTCACCCTAATATCTGCTACTCTGTATCCTCTAACTTACATCTCCCCATTGCCCACCCCTGCCTTCCCCCACCCCTGGTAACTACATTGAGAAAATATTTCTGAACTTAGCCTTGGAAACTATTTACCTGTATTATTTCCTGCTGGGTTGTATTATATCTTAATATGCTCAAACAAGCCATTTATCTCCTCTATTAAGTTTCTTTTGTGTTTGTCTTATCTCACTAACTAGAAAATTACTTCCTTGAAGACTTCCTTATTTATACATCTCTCATTTCTCCTAAAACAAATAGGATAGTTCCAGACACATAGCAGATATTCAATAAATATGCTTTGATTAAGTTAATACATTTGGAATCTTTCTTCTGTTTAATGTTTGCAGTGTTAATCACCATCTGTGGTTCCATCAAATCATTATATAATATGAAAAGCAAGCACTAACTACTCTGATGATGCTCTCCTTTAGGTCTGTGCCTCATTAAAATTCACCTAGACTTGTGGGTCAGTTTAGTTGGGGCAACCCTGTACACACACACACACACACACACACACACACACACACACTATCTCTCTCTCTCTCTCTCTCTCAGGTGGGGCAACCCTGTAAACACACTCTCTCTCTTTCTCTCTCTCTCTCTTGCTCTCTCAGGTGGGGCAACCCTGTACACACACACGTGCACTCTCTCTGTCTCTCTCATACACACTTAATGGGCTGGCTGAAGGTGAAGGGTAAAACTGATGTTGATTTTCTTTAGGTATAAAATATTGCCCCTATTGCCCCTTCCACATCTGATGCAATAGACCCGCAAGTCTATTCTTCAGACACGATATGTGTAGGTTTTAAATGCTTATTTATCTTTTCAACATTTTTTATGACTTCTGTATTGTCTGCCTCCAGCAATTCTTGTAGGAAATACAGACAATTGTTCTCATTTGTGAAAACTCCATGTTAAAGCAAAATAAAATATTTGGGGGAACACAAAGGATGTATAGTTACCTTGTACCTGGGTGAAAGAAGTGGGGAAGGGCAGAAAGTTCTTCTCTGCGGAAATAGCCGGCAGAAGTCTGAAAGATGAACAGGAGTTCTGGTTTTTCTTTTTCTTTTTTCTTTTTTGAGACAGTGGAGTGCAGTGGTATGATCTCGACTCACTGCAACTTCTGCCTTCTGGGTTGAAGTAATCCTCCCACCTCAGCTTCCCAAGTCGCTGGGATTACAAGCGTGCGCCACCTCACCTTGCTAATTTTTGTATTTTTGTACAGATGGGTTTTCACCATGTTGGCCAGGCTGGTCTTGAGCTCCTGGACTCAGGCAGTACTCTTTTGGCCTCCCGAAGTGCTAGGATTACAGGTGTGAGCCGCTGTGCCTGGACAGAGTTCTGGTTTTCTACCGTATATCAAAGCATCCTCAATTTAGTGCATAAAACCACAATGATCCTTTATCATTATTATCTCATGGTTCTGGTGTGGACTGGACTCAGGTAGGTATTCCAGATGGGAGTTTCTGTTTATGGACTGAATGTTTGTGTCCATCCCTCACCCCCCAAATGTAAGGTATTTGGAGATGGCGCCTCTCAGAGGTAATTAGGGTTAGATGAAGTTATAAGGGTGAGACTCTGGTCCAATGGGATTAGTACTGTCTATAAGAAGAGACACCAGGGCTAGCTCTCTCCCTCTGTCGCGTGAGGACACAGAGAGAAGGCAGCTGTCTGCAAGACAGGAAGACAGCCCTCCGCAGAGCCCAATCACGGTGGCGCCCTGATGTTAGACTTTCAGCCTCCAGAACTCTGTGAAAATAAATATATTGTTTAAGCCACCCAGTCTATAATATTTTGTTATGGAAGCTGAGCTGACTAGCACAGGTGTCTGTTGTTATAATGGGGTGGTGATTGTGGCTGAAGTCATCTCAAAAGCTTCCTCGCTCACATGTTGAAGTGGGTTGAGAAGATTCATACAGCTGGAGACTGGACACAGGTTCTGCAGGCATTTCTCTACCTCTATATGGCCTGTCTAGCATGGTGGTTTCAAGATAGCCAGGCTGATTACAAGATGGCCAGTGCTCCAAAGGGACAGTCTGAATAGAAAGACAAAGCCAGGCAGAAGCTGCATCACCTTTTATAACCTGGCTAGGCAGCCATGCAACATCACTTCTGCTGCATACTAATAGTTAGAAGTATCTGCCTGCATTTATATGGGTGCTGGTCAGAGAGAGGAAGAAAAAGGAGGCTTACTGAGTAAGAAGCAGCATGGTGGGAGAGTGATCACAGAACATTTGAGTTATATCAAACTTATTCTCACAGTGTTATTCAAGCCACCAGATCCAATGAAATGCTTTTTTAGTCCTTATCTCATTTTGATACTATTAATACTAACCATTACCCTAAACCCCAGGAGGAGTCCATCCTTTGACTCCCACTACATCACTCCTCTCCTGGGTTTTCTGTCTCCTCTCAGTCTCCTTTCCAGCTCATCATCCTCTAACATACCATAGCCAGTTACTCAACAAATCCTGACATGTCTGTCTCCTTCATATTGCTCAAATCTATCCACTCCTCTCCATCTCCAATGTCAGCTCTCTTACCCTATGCCAATATCACTATTCCTTTCATTCAACACATATTTCCTGAGTACCTACTGTGAGCCTTCACTGCTATAGGAGCTGGGTCTTATATACAAATAGACTAAAATGTCTGTTCTCTTGTTCTTCCTCCCTCTCTTTCTGCATATACAAGCACATAAACACAATTCTTAATTGCACGCAAACTTCTATCTATCTATCTATCTATCTATCTATCTATCTATCATCTATCTATCTATCTATCTATCTGTCTATTGAGGGAGAGAGAGAGAGAGAGCGCGCACACCTTGTTGGGAGATAAGCACAAGGAGAAAAAAGAGGAAAGGGTGGACTTGAGGTAGAATGCAAATTTAATAGTGATTAAGGATGACCTTGTGGGAAGGTTATTTATTTATTTATTTATTTTTGAGACAGAGTTTTGCTCTTGTTGCCCAGGCTGGAGTGAAATGGCGAGATCTCAGCTCACTGCAACCTCGCCTCCCAGGTTCAAGCGATTCTCCTACCTCAGCCTCCCGAGTAGCTGGGATTACAGGCATGTACCACCACGCCTGGCTAATTTTGTATTTTTAACAGAGACAGGGTTTCTCCATGTTGGTCAGGCTGGTCTCAAACTCCCGACCTCAGGTGATTCCCTCGCCTCAGCCTCCCAAAGTGTTGGGATTACAGGTGTGAGCCACTGCGTCCAGCCTGGGAAGGTTAGTTTTAAGCAAAAAAGTTGAACGGGATGAAGAAGAAAGCCATGAGTATATATAGGAATGTAGATCTTCCCTTTGGGCACGGGGCAAAGCTAACACAAAGACCATGCAGGCACACCAGGAGTGTGCCTGGCATATGCAAGACTGGACAAATTGATCAGGGAATCTGGAACTGAGTGACAGACAGGGAAAGGAATAGAAAGTAAGATCAGAATTAAAGGTGGAAGGTGGACCAATTACCTGTGATCCTGAAGGACATTTTGTGAACTTTGGCTTATACCCTGAGTTAGGGTTTTAGGCAGAGGAGTGACATGGAACGATATTTTAACAGGGACACTCACTGCTGGGTTGAGAATAGACTGTGGTGTAGAGGGTGAGGAGGGTGGCAAGATAGAAACATCCTTTCCACATAAGAATGATAATGGTGGTTATGACCACTTGCCTAGAATTCCAATAGCAGAGGGATTTTTGTTTTAGTTTAAAAACAGAAAATATTTTAGCACACTCATTTGCTTAGGTGGAAGAATCAACCTTAGATAAAAAGGATAATACTTTCTGCACTGACACAAAATTGGAGAGATTCAGATGGCAATACATGAAAATAAGCCTGTTGGTGGATGAAAAGCAATCTGATAAATTGCTGACAGGGTAGCCTGTTTGCTCTGTGAGTTAGAGGGTGAAAGTTGTGGGCTCTTTGGGCATGTCCTGACAGGATGACAGCTGTCCTTCAGTCTCCAACCAATGATGTTAAGAGGGGTGAGCAGAATATGCCAAGATTCTCTCTCAACTTATTAGAAGCCCTATTCTATATTGCTTTAGACCCTGCTAAACTTACGAGTATTCTCAAAGTATTTCTCTAACTTGAGCTTGAAAGTAGTATTGTAATAGACAAGGTTATTAATATATAACCACATATATTCAAGGCCTAGCCTCTTCTCTATTGCTGAGTCTATGTAAATGATTCTGCTGCCATTCATTCTAGGGTTGCTCAAGTGAAAAGCTGTTTAATAACATATTAGCCCTTGCATTTTAGATGATCTGTTCTTACCACTTTCAACTTCAGAGTTTTCAATTAAAAGCACAGTTTGTTATATGGAGTGCCCTAACTTTTTTTTTTTTTTGAAATGGAGTCTCGTACTGTTGCCCAGGCTGGAGGGCAGTGGCACGATCTCTGCTCACTGCAACCTCCACCTCCCGGGTTCAAACAATTCTCCTGCCTCAGCCTCCCAAGTAGCTGGGACTACAGGCGCCCGCCACCACGCCGGCTAATTTTTTGTACTTTTAGTAGAGACAGGGTTTCACCTTGTCAGCCAGGATGGCCTTGTTCTCCTGACCTTGAGATCTGCCCACCTCGGCCTCCCAAAGTACTGGGATTACAGGCGTGAGCCAGCGCGCCCAGCTGCAGTGTCCTAACTTTTATAGGGCACTGTGTGCAGTTGAAAATCATATGGGCCTTTATTTGTAGCCCAATTGCCTCTGCTCTGAAGGCTGGCTACTTATATCCTTGATGTGTTCCCGAAGCCATTAAAGTTAAGTGCCCATGCACGGCCTATGTTTTAGATTGAATCGTTCCAAACATAATCGTTCCATTTCTTGCAACTCTGTCTAATTATTTGTCATCATTTAGTGACAAAAATAAATTTAATGTATTTATATAGATGAATAGAAGATGCTAGGAAACCTCAGTCTTCTGTGTGTGGTGGGGCAGGACTGGGGGAGGTGGGAGGGAGGGCAGCAGGAATTTTAGGGCCCTTATAGGCCAGTTAAAACCTCTACCTTTCTTCCTGCCTTTTCCTGTTCTGATTGCTTTGAAATGTGAAAAGCTTTGGTAGAAGTAATTAATTTACTCTGAAATTATCAAGTATTTATGCTTCAGTGTAAATTCAAGTTCAGGAGGTAGAATTTGATGGGTAAGAAAAAGTGGAAAGCTCGAATACAGGGTCACTCTTGGAAAATTGGGAATGGCATGCTACCAGAGAGAAATCACAGTGGATCAACTTCACCCCCTCAAAAATGAGGGCAAGTATGTGTTTATAATAATGTTCACAGTTGAGGATCTTAAGTTGCATTGTGAACAATTCTTAGCAAAAGGACGGGGGAAAGTTTCCACAATAGAACACACCTTTCTAATGGCCTGTAAGTGGCAGATATGTTTTTACATGGATCATCCAAGACTCCCACTATTTCTGCATGCAGTCTCTAGATCAACCTCTGATTAACGGATGTGACAAATTCTCCCCCAATAGTAAGCCTTGGATACAGCCTTCGTTGGGAAATATTCTACAGCGATTCTGCTAAGCAGCTACAGATCTGGCAAGTGACATATCATCCCCTCTTAAATATGGGATAGCACAAATTTTCTTCAAGTGTTGCCTGCAATAGATATTCTATGTAGTCTCAGACTGTAGTCATTAATTTGAATCTTAAACTAAACGTTATTGCTGGGATGTGGTTTGCAATATTATTCATGGAGATATAAACAGAGTTTGGACTGTTGATGAGTCTTTGAATTACTGGAATTTACCAGCAGAGAGGCATAAACTTGCTGTTAAAAATCCTAGAAGGGCAGAGGAAGTGTGAAGGAACAAGTAGGACACTATGTGGCTTCTGTCACATAGATTTGAAAATTAAGTGACTCCAGCAAAATGAAGTTTCCCGATTTTTCTCCCATGAGCACCAAGTGACACTTTAACCCACAGAGAGAACAAAAGTCCTTGTGACACACAGTAATAGAACAGCAGACTGTTTTAACCAGAGCAGAGAAACTTGCAGAAGTCCAAAGGCATATAGGAGCCAAAATAAACACTAGCCAGAATGAGTGAAAGATGTTGATTCCCGGAGCTTGAGGGCACTGAGAGGGCTTAGTAGAGTGGAACGTTGGTGAAGGAGGGCTTACCTGATTTGAAGCTCACAGTCCCACTGCCTCAGTCAAGAAAGGGAAAAGGAAAAGGGGCTTTGAAATAACAGGAACCAACACTTGTGTTGTGCTTTGTAGTTTTATAAAGCCAACCTCAACCGCCCTACAAATTAGTAGTGTGTTATTATTTATTGTCTACATTTTATGGCTGAGAAGATGAGATTCAGACAAGTGAGATAACTTACTCAAGGTTACTTCTTTATTTAATGTCAAAACTATGACCAGGACTCAAGTCTTTTTTCATGCTTTCTCACTATATCGAATAATTTCTCATTTAGTAACATGCGTATGTAGCCATGCCATTAGTTCAATTTAAAAAATGTGTAGGAAATGTTTTATATGAAGCATATCTCTATATGTTAAATCAGTGATAGGCACTATATTAATACACTGAATAAATGTGCCAAAGTCAGAGGCCCAGTCTTTCAATAAAGGAATTGCCTGTTTCCATTTTTCCTCGTCACGCTCCTGTATTTAACATTGGATTTCATCTGCCATCTAGTGGAATTTTCACAAATTACATGTTAAAATCGTATTCCCTGAATCAGGTTGTCCAATCTGTTTCTGAAATATAATCAAAGTCTTCATCTTCACCTTATTTAAGCACGTTTGTGTGGAAGATGTTTTCTTTTCTCAAAAATTAGTAAGTTTTCTGTCATCCTGAATTTTGGTACAACCTTGTTCTTGACTAACATGCTGTGTGACCTAGGACAATTGTCTTTTCCTAGGAAAATTATCTTTTAAAAACTGTTTTCTCTATCACACACTGAAGTCATTTAAATATGGGATAGCACAAGTGAAGTCACTTTCAGCAATGAAATTTTTGACTCTACCTTTATTATAGTAAAGTATTTATAGTATAGTAAAATATAGTATTTATTTAATACAGTAAAAATCACTATGATTTTTAAACATCTATATTTTCCCTTTATTCCCCACACCTAACTATTCCAAACCCCTAATCAGAGCATTCCTATGGATCAGTGAGTTATTAGGGTGACATAATTATGTTAAAAAATCAGAAAATGATGACATATATCACATATGTCATGAGAAAGAAGATTTGAAAATGCCTATTGAGTGAACCATTGAATTTGTGTTAAAAAAAAAAAGAACAATGTGGATATGTTTATAAATTTTAGTAGATCATCACATAAAATCTAATTTCACAATAGCTCTGTGAGGCCATTAAAGCAACTGTGCCATCACTATTTGACAATGAGTAAACAGAGGCACAGAAATATTTATTGACTTGATCAATCTCACAATGACGAGCAGTTGTAGAAAATGAATTAAAACTCAGGTTGGTGTTATGGTGTTACTGCCTGCAGACCCACAGCAGCATGATCACCTGGGAGTTTGTGGCCAGTGCAGAATCTGACAGTATTCTAGACCTATGGAATCAGAATCTGCATTCTGACCACATACGCAGGTGATATGATGTCCATTAAAGTTTGAGAAGCATCAGTCAAGCCCAGGATATCAAAAGCCAGTCGTGTAATATTGGAGGAGAGTTTCAATTTTAATCTGAACAAAAGCTTAAATAGGGCAAAACGTCTCAAGTGAGAGGACAAATTTCAAAATAAATCTTATATGCAAAATATTAAAATGTCTTGAATAATTTCAGACTTGAAAATACAATCAGTGCGTTTCCAGAGCAACAATACAATTTTCTTTGTTTAGGGAAAACTTTCTATGACAGTATATTATAACTAGCCCAAGCTTTTAAAAATATTTAGAATTTTCAAGATCAAAACACTTTGTTTAGCTCAGTTCCTTCAATTTATAGATGAAGCAATGAAGTACAATAAGAAAATTATCGACAGTTAGGACTAAATTTGAAGCTCCTGTCTGTTGGTCTTCTGCTCTTTAATAGCACTTCCCCCCTTACATATGGCGTATGGACTATAATTTGTCTGGATGACCATTTCCCAAAGTCTGCCTTGCAGAACGCCGGTCCTGCAAGTTGCTCTGCAAAAATATGTTTGAAAAATATTGCATAACATAGCTCCTTCATGGAGATTCTCATCACATTCTCGTAACAAATGAGAGGTACTGTCATAAAGGAATCATTTTTAACTCTTTACCTTAGTTAACCAAGCATAAAATGCTCTCACTTCCTCTCTGATGTCCCCTTCTGCTATTTTTTAAAGTAAAGTTTATTTTATATATTTAAGTTATATAGCATGATCTTATGGGATACATACACATAGTAAAAGTGTTATTACAGTAAAGTAAGTTAACATTCTTTGTTTCACAGTTACCCATTTTTGTTTTGTGTCAAGAATGATAAAAATCTCATAGCATGAATCCCTTAAACACAGTACAACTTTATTTCCTATTGTCTTCATGTTGTACATTAGTTCTCCAGATTTGTTCATCCTAAGTATCTGCTACTTTGTATCCTCTGACCTACGTCTCCTTATTTCCTTCTTTTTATTCACCCCCTGCAATGGAAGTAACCACTGTTTTGTTTTCTGTCTCTCTCTATATTTTTTTCTAGACTAGCTAATGGTTGTCAATTTGTTTTCAAAAAACAAGCTCCTACTTTTATCAATTCTTTCTATGGTTTTTCCATTCCTATTTATTTTTATTCTGATTTTTAAAATTTTCTTTATTCTGCAAATTTGGTATTTAGTTCTTTTTCTAGTTCCTTGAAGTGTAAGGCTAGGCTATTTATTTGGAATCTTTTTTTAATGTAAGCATATATTACTATAAACTTCCCTTTTAAAACTACTTTTGCTGGTATCCCATAGGTTTTTATATGCTATATTTCTATTGTTTGTCTCAAGATATTTCTAAATTTCTTTTTTGATTTCTTCTTTGATCCATTGGTTGTTCAGGAGCATGTTGTTTAATTTCTACATATTTTTGACTTTTCCAAGATGCCTCATGTTACTGATTTTTAGTTCTTTACCATTGTGGTCTGAAATGATGCTAGATATAATTTAAATCTTCTTAAATTTGTTAAGACTTGTCTTGTGGACTGTGTGATCTGGTCTGGAGGATGATCCATGTGCACTGGAGAAAAGTGGATATTCTGCTGCTGTTGGATGGAAAGCTCTGTATGCCTGTGAGGTCTATTTAATCAAAAGTACAATTTAAGTCCAGTATTTCCTTAAGTTTCTGTCTTGTTTATATATCCATTGATGAAAGTGGGATAATAAATTCCCCCACTATTATGGTATTGCTATCTGTTTCTACCTTCATGTCCATTAATATTGGCTTTATGTCTGTAGGTGCTTAATTGTGGCATGTATGTACACTGAGAGTGTCTTCTAGATGAATTGACCCTTTATCATTAAATCATAACCATCTTTGTCTCTTGCAAAAGTTTTTTACTTGAAGTTTTTTTTTTCAGATGTAAATATAGTCACCCTTGCTTTCTTTTGATTATCATGTTCATGAAATATTTTCTTCCATCCTTTTACTTTCAGGCTATGTGTGTTCTTAAATCTTAAGTGGATATCTTGTAGACAACATATAATTGGATCTTTTTAAAATTTATTTATCCACTCTATTGATTAGAGAATTTAATCCATTTACAGTCAATGTTATTATTAATAGGTAAAGGCTTACTGACATTTTAAAATTTGATTTTGTTTTATAGATTTTTTGTTCCTTTCTCATGATTTGTGATTTGATAATTTTCTGAAGTGTTAAGCTTTGATTTTTCTAGTTATCATTTGTATATCTGCTATCTTTTATTTTTGTTTTGTGGATACCAGTAGGCTTATGTATAAAATCTTGTAGTTATAATCTACTTTTTTTTTTTGAGACTGAGTCTCACTCTTGTTACCCAGGCTGGAGTGCAATGGCGTGATCTCGGCTTACTGCAACCTCCGCCTTCAGGGTTCAAGTGATTCTCGTGCCTCAGCCACCCAAGTAGCTGGGATTACAGGTGCATGCCACTACACACAGCTAACTTTATTTTTAGTAGAGATGGGGTTTCACCATGTTGGGCAGGCTGGTCTTGAACTCGTGACCTCAGGTGATCTGTCTGCATCAGCCTCCCAAAGTGCTCAGATTACAGGTGTGAGCCACCACGCCCGTCCTTATAATCTACTTTTTAAAGCAGATAACATCTTAATTTCTGTTGAACATAAAAGCTCTAGACTTTTGTCCCTCCCATCACCACAATTTGTTTTTAATGTCAAAATTTACATCTTTTTATATTGTGTATTTAATAACAACTTATGATAGTCTTAGCTATTTTTGACCACTTTGACTTTTCATCTTTATATTACAGAAATGTATAATTTATACACCATTCCAGTATTGAAATATTCTTGATTTGATTATGTATTTACCTCTACCAGTGACTTTTATACTTTCATATGTATTCGTTACAGTAATTACTGTCCTTTTGTTTTCACTTTAAGAACTCCCTTAAGCATTTCTTGTAAAGTAGTTCTACTGGTAACGAATCCTTCAGTTTGTTCTCATCTATTGACAGCTGTGTTGAGTATAGTATTCTTAGCTGAAAGGTTTTTTTTTTTTTCTTTTATAACTTTGAATATGTCATCCAACTTTCTCCTGGTCTGCAAGGTTTCTGCTGAGAAATTTACTGATAGTCTAATGCAGACTTCATTATATTTGATTTGATACCTTTTTTTAACTTAAGTTCTGGGATACATGTGCAGAATATGCAGGTTTGTTACATAGGTATACACGTGCCACGGTGGTTTGCTGTACACATCAACCCAGCATCTACATTAGGTATTTCTCCTAATGCTATCCATCCCCTACCCCACCACCCCCTGACAGGTCCCAGTGTGTGATATTTCCCACCCTGAGTCCATTGTTCTCATTGTTCAACTCCCACTTATGAGTGAGAACATGTGGTGTTTGGTTTTCTGTTCTTGTGT
Organism: Pongo abelii; assembly: GCF_028885655.2. NCBI lineage: Eukaryota > Metazoa > Chordata > Mammalia > Primates > Hominidae > Pongo > Pongo abelii. Next base: position 95,839,574 of record NC_071991.2, read on the forward strand.
TAGTTTGCTGAGAATGATGGTTTCCAGCTTCATCCATGTCCCTGCAAAGGACATGAACTCATCCTTTTTTATGGCTGCATAGTATTCCATGGTGTATATGTGCCACATTTTCTTTATCTGGTTTATCATTGATGGGCATTTGGGTTGGTTCCAAGTCTTTGGTATTGTGAACAGTGCTGCAATAAACAGACATGTTCATATGTCTTTATAGTAGAATGATTTATAATCCTTTGGGTATATACCCAGTAATAGGATTGCTGGGACAAATGGTATTTCTGGTTCTAGATCCTTGTGGAATTGCCACACTGTCTTCCACAATGGCTGAACTAATTTACACTTAAACTAACAGTGTAAAAGTGTTCCTATTTCTCCACATCCTCTCCAGCATCTGTTGTTTCCTGACTTTTTAATGATCACCATTCTAACTGGCATGAGATGGTATCTCATTGTGGTTTTTATTTGCATTTCTCTAATGACCAGTGATGATGAGCTTTTTTTCATGTGCTTGTTGGCTGCATAAATGTCTTCTTTTGAGAAATGTCTGTTCATATCCTTCGCCCACCTTTTGGTGGGATTTTTTATTGTAAATTTGTTTAAGTTCTTTGTAGATTCTGCATATTAGCCCTTTGTCAGATGAATAGATTGCAGAAATGTTCTCCCATTCTGTAAGTTGCCTGTTCACTCTGATAATAGTTTCTTTAGCTGTGCAGAAGCTCTTTGGTTTAATTAGATCCCATTTGTAAATGTTGGCTTTTGTTGCCATTGCTTTTGGTGTTTTAGTCATGAAGTCTTTGGACATGCCTATGTCCTGAATGGTATTGTCTAGGTTTTCTTCTAGGGTTTCTATGGTTTTAGCTCTTATGTTTAAGTCTTGATTTCATCTTGAGTTAATTTTTGTATAAGTTGTAACAAAGGGGTACACTTTCAGTTTTCTGCATGTGGCTAGCCAGATTTCCCAACACCATTTATTAAATAGGGAATCCTTTCCGCATTGTCTGTTTTTGTCAGGTTTGTCAAAGATCAGATGGTTGTGGATGTGTGGTGTTATTTCTGAAGACTCTCTTCTGTTCCATTTGTCTATACAACTGTTTTGGTACCAGTAGCATGCTGATTTGGTTACTGTAGCCTTGTAGTCTAGTTTGAAGTGAGGTAGTGTGATGCCTCCAACTTTGTTCATTTTGCTTAGGATTACCTTGGCTATACTGGCTCTTTCTTGGTTTCATATGAAATTTTAAGTAGTTTTTTCTAATTCTGTGAAGGAAGTCAATGGTAGCTTGATGGAGATAGCATTGAATCTATAAATTACTTTGGGCAGTATGGCCATTTTCATGATATTGAGTCTTCCTATCCATGAGCATGGAATGTTTTACCATTTGTTTGTGTCCTCTCTTATTTCCTTGTGCAGTGGTTTGTAGTTCTCCTTGAAGAGGTCCTTCACATCCCCTGTAAGTTGTATTCCTAGGTATTTTATTCTCTTTGTAGCAATTTTGAATGGGAGTTCACTCATTATTTGGCTGTTTGTCTATTATTGTTGTATAGGAATGCTTGTGATTTTTGCACATTGATTTTGTATCCTGAGACTTTGCTGAAATTGCTTATCAGCTTAAGGAGATTTTGGGCTGAGACGATGGGGTTTTATGAATATACAATCATGTCATCTGCAAACAGAGACAATCTGACTTCCTGTTTTCCTATTTGAAGACCCTTTATTTCTCTTGCCTGGCCCTGGCCAGAACTTCCAACATTATGTTGAATAGGAGTGGTGAGAGATGGCATCCTTGTCTTGTGCCAGTTTTCAAAGGGAATGCTTCCAGTTTTTGCCCATTCAGTATGATATTGGCTGTGGGTTTGTCATAAATAGTTCTTATTATTTTGAGATACATTTCATCAATACCTAGTTTATTGAGAGTTTTTAGCATGAAGGGTTGTTGAATTTTGTTGAAAGCCTTTTCTGCATCTATTGAGATAATCATGTGGTTTTTGTCATTGATTCTGTTTATGTGATGGATTACATTTATTGATTTGCATATGTTGAACCAGCCTTGCATCCCAGGGATGAGGCCGACTTGATCGTGGTGGATAAGCTTTTTGATGTGCTGCTGGATTTGGTTTGCTAGTATTTTATTGAGGATTTTCACAGCAATGTTCATCAGGGATATTGGCCTGAAATTTTATTTTTTTGTTGTGTCTCTGCCAGGTTTTGGTATCAGGATGATGCTGGCCTCATTAAATGAGTTGGGGAGGAGCCCCTCTTTTTCTATTGTTTGAAATGGTTTCAGAAGGAATAGTACCAGCATCTCTTTGTACCTCTGGTAGAATTCGGCTGTGAATCCATCTGGTTCTGGACTTTTTTTGGTTGGTAGGCTATTAATTATTGCCTCAATTTCTGAACTTGTTATTGTTCTATTTAGGGATTCAGCTTCTTCCTGGTTTAGACTTCGGAGGGTGTATGTGTTCAGGAATTTATCCATTTCTTCTAGATTTTCTAGTTTATTTGCATAGAGGTGTTTATAGTATTCTCTGATGGAAGTTTGTATTTCTGTGGGATCAGTGGTGATATCCCCTTTGTCATTTTTTATTGTGCCTATTTGATTCTTCTCTCTTTTCTTCATTAGTCTGGCTAGTGGTCTATTTTGTTAATCTTTTCAAAAAACTAGCTCCTAGAGTCATTGCTTTTTTTAAAAGGGTTTTTCGTGTCTCTATCTCCTTCAGTTCTGCTCTGATCTTAATTATTTCTTGTCTTCTGCTAGCTTTTGAATTTGTTGGCTCTTGCTTCTCTAGTTCTTTCAATTGTGATGTTAGGGTGTCAATTTTAGATCTTTCCCACTTTCTCCTGTGGGCATTTAGTGCTATAAATTTCCCTCCAAACACTGTTTTAGCTGTGTCCCAGAGATTCTGGTAAGTTGTGTCTTTGTTCTCATTGGTTTCAAATAACTTATCTATATCTGCCTTAATTTTGTTATTTACCCAGTAGTCATTAAGGAGCAGGTTGTTCAGGTTCCATGTAGTTGTGCGATTTTTGAGTGAGTTTCTTAATCCTGAGTTCTAATTTGATTGCACTGTGGTCTGAGAGACTGTTTGTTATGATTTCTGTTCTTTTGCATTTGCTGAGGAGTGTTTTACTTCCAATTATGTGGTCAATTTTAGAATAAGTGGAATGTGGTGCTGAGGAGAATGTATATTCTGTTGATTTTGGATGGAGAGTTTCATAGATGTCTATCAGGTCCTCTTGGTCCAGAGCTGAGTTCAAGTCCTGAATATCCTTGTCAATTTTCTGTCTTGTTGATCTGTCTAATATTGACAGCGGGGTGTTAAAGTCCCCTGTTATTGTGTGAGAGTCTAATGTAGGTCTCTAAGAACTTGCTTTGTGAATCTGGGTGCTCCTGTATTGGGTGCATATGTATTTAGGATAGTTAGCTCTTCTTGTTGAATTGTTCCCTTTACCATTATGTAATGGCCTTCTTTGTCTCTTTTGATCTTTGTTGACTTACAGTCTGTTTTATCAGAGACTAGGATTGCAACCCCTGCTTTTTCTTCGCTTTCCATTAGCTTGGTAAATATTCCTCCATCCCTTTATTTTGAGCCTACGTGTGTCTTTGCACATAAGATGGGTCTCCTGAATACAGCACACCGATGGGTCTTGAGTCTTTATACAATTTGCCGGCCTGTGTCTTAATTGGGGCATTTAGCCCATTTACCTTTAAGGTTAATATTGTTATGTGTGAATCTGATCCTGTCATTATGATGCTAGCTGGTTATTTTGTCCATTAGTTGATGCAGTTTCTTCATAGTGTTGATGGTATTTACAATTTGGCATGTTTTTGCAGTGGCTGGTACCAGTTTCTCCTTTCCATGTTTACTGCTTCCTTCAGGAGTTTTGTAAGGCAGGCCTGGTGGTGACAAGATCTCTCAGCATTTGCTTATCTGTCAAGGATTTTATTTCTCCTTCACTTATGAAACTTAGTTTGGCTGTATATGAAATTCTGGGTTGAAAATGCTTTAAGAATGTAGAATATTGGCCCCCACTCTCTTCTGGCTTGTAGGGTTTCTGCAGAGAGATCCACTGTTAGTCTGATGGGCTTCCCTTTGTGGGTAACCCAACCTTTCTCTCTTGCTGCCCTTAACATTTTTTCCTTCATTTCAACCTTGGTGAATCTGATGATTATGTGTCTTGGGGTTGCTCTTCTGTATTTTCTGAATTTGAATGTTGGCCTGTCTTGCTAGGTTGGGGACGTTCTCCTGGATAATACCCTGAAGAGTGTTTTCCAACTTGATTCCATTCTCCCTGTCACTTTCAGGTACACCACTCAAACGTAGGTTTGGTCTTTTCACATAGTCCCGTATTTCTTGGAGGCTTTGTTCATTCCTTTTCATTCTTTTTTCTCTAATCTTGTCTTCACACTTTATTTCATTAAGTTGGTCTTCCATCTCTGATATCCCTTCTTCCACTTGATTGATTCAGCTATTGATACTTGCGTATGCTTCACGAAGTTCTCATGCTGTGTTTTTCAGCTCCATCGGGTCATTTATGTTCTTCTCTAAACTGGTTATTCTTTTTTTTTTTTCTTTTATTATTATTATTATTATTATTATTATTATTATACTTTAGGTTTTATGGTACATGTGCGCAATGTGCAGGTAAGTTACATATGTAGTTAGCAATTCCTCTGACCTTTTTTCTTGGTTCTTCGCTTCCTTGCATTGGGTTAGAATATGCTCCTTTAGCTTGGAGGAGTTTGTTATTAACCACCTTCTGAACCCTACTTCTGTCCCTTCATTAAACCCATTCTCTGTCCAGTTTTGTTCCCTTGCTGGTGAGGAGATGTGATCCTTTGGAGGAGAAGAGGCATTCTGGTTTTTGGAATTTTTGCCTTTTTGCGTTGGGTTTTCCTCATCTTTGTGGATTTATCTACCTTTGGTCTTTCATGTTGGTGAGCTTCGAATTGGGTTTCTGAGTGGATATCCTTTTTGTTGATGTTGATGCTATTCCTTTCTGTTTGTTAGTTTTCCATCTAACAGGCCCTTCTGCTGCAGGTCTGCTGGAGTTTGCTGGAGGTCCACTCCAGACCCTGTTTTCCTGGGTGTCACCAGCAAAGGCTGCAGAATAGCAAAGATTGCTGCTTGGGATGAAGCTTCATCCCAGAGGGGCACCCTCCAGATGCCAGCCAGAGCTCTCCTTTATAAGATGTCTGTCGACCCCTGCTGGGAGGCGTGTCCCAGTCAGGATACATGGGGGTCAGGGAACCACTTGAGGAGGCAGTCTGTCCCTTAGCAAAACTTGAATGCTGTGCTGGGAGATCTGCTGCTCTCTTCAGTGCTGGCAGGCAGGGACATTTAAGTCTGCTGAAGCTATGCCTATAGCTGCCCCTTCCCCCAGGTGCTCTGTCCCAGGGAGATGGGGGTTTTATCTATAAGCCCCTGAGTGGGGCTGCTGCCTTTTTTTCAAAGATGCCCTGCCCAGAGAGGAGGAATCTGGAGAGGCACTCTCGCTACAGTGGCTTTGCTAAGCTGTGGTGGGCTCCACCCCATTTGAACTTCCAGGCATCTTTGTTTATACTCTAAGGGGAAAACCGCCTATTGAAGCCTCAATAATGGTGAACACCCCTCGTCCCACCACGTTCCAGCATCCCAGGTCGACTTCAGACTGCTATGCTGGCAGCGAGAATTTCAAGCCAGTGGATCTTAGCTTGCTGAGATTCGTGGGGGATGGGATCTGCCCAGCTAGACCACTTGGCTCCCTGGTTTCAGCCCCCTTTCCAGTGGAGTCAACGGTTCTGTCTTGCTGCTGTTCCAGGCACCAATGGGGTATGAAAAAAGACTCCTGCAGCTAGCTTGGTGTCTGCCCAAATGGCCGCCCAGTTTTGTGCTTGAAACCCAGGGCCCTGGTGGTGTAGGCACCTGAAGGAATCTCCTGGTTTCTGGGTTGTGAAGGCCATGGGAAAAGCGTAGTATCTGGGCCGGAGCATACTGTTCCTCATGGCACAGTCCCTCATGACTTCCCTTGGCTAGGGGAGGGAGTTCCCTGACCCCTTGTGCTTCCTGGTTGAGACAATGCCCCACCCTGCTTTGGTTTGCCTTCTGTGGGCTGCACCCACTGTCTAACCAGTCCCAACAAGATTAGCCAGTTACCTCAGTTGGAATGCAGAAATTACCCACCTTTGGCATTGATCTTGCTGAGAGCCGCAGACCAGAGCTGTTCCTACTCAGTCATCTTGCCAAAGTGCCCGATTTGATACTCTTCTATTGTTGCTTTTAGAATTCTCTTTGTAATTCACTGTTGACAGTTTGATTATAATGTGTCTCAGGACAGCTTTGTGTTGAATCTATTCAAGCACCTTTGAGTTTCATGGATCTAGTTGCCCTATCTCTCCTAAGAAGGAAAGTTTTCAGCAATTATTTCATTAAATAATCTGACTGTCCTTTCTTTAACTGTTCTGCTTCTTGAAATCCTGTAATATGAATATGTGTTTGCTTAATGGTGTTCTGTAATTCCCATAGGTGTCTTTACTCTTTTTCATTTTTTCCTTTTTTCTGACTCATTTCAAAAAGTGTATCTTCAAATTCAGATTCTTTTTTTAAGGATTGATCCAGTCTGCTGTTGAAGCTATTAATTGCCTCTCTTCCATTGATTGAATTCTTCATCTCCAATATTTCTGTTTGCTTCTTTTTTATGTCATCTATCTTTTTGTTGAATTTCTCATTCAGATCATGAATTGTTTTCTGATTTCCTTGACTATGTATTGTCTTACATCTTGCTGAATTTCCTTAAGATTATTGTTTTGAATTCCTTCTCAGGGAATTCATAAATTTCCATTTCTTTTGGGTCAGTTAGTGAAGAATTAATGTGTTCCTTAGGTGGTGTCATGTTTCCTGCTTTTTTCATTTTTGTGTGTCTCTTTATTAATGTCTGCATATGTGGTGGTGCAGTCATCTCTTCCAGACTTTCAAGAGTGGCTTCTGTAGAGTAAGACTTTCATCTCCAGATACATGAGCATGTATATATATATGTGTGTGTACATATGTATGCATGTGAATGTATATATATGCATGTATATATAATGTGTTTTGTATTTCTCTCCCTTTTGCTGCTTCAAAATTTTATGTGTAACAGAATTTTTCACCATGATTCAGAATTTAAGGTTCAGGTTTATCTTCTTTGTATTGTACCCATATTTCCTAGAATTCTTAACCTATATGGAATATGCAGAATCCTTCTATCACATGGCAGCTCTTCTGAGAAATAGTAAACTTTTCTCTATTTTGGCATTTCCCAAATCCTGTAAGTCAACCCTTCAAATATCTAATAGAAAAAATATATATTCTATCCTTAAGTTTAGAAACATTGGCTTAAAAGAATAATGATGTATTGGAACATGTATCATGTTTATATATGTAGCAACCCACCCAAATATTTCACCAGTGGACCAAATTTTCCATAAAGTATCTGTTATCATATCCCAAAATTAGAGTTCTAAAGGATACCATTTAGTAAACATTGCTAGAGCATATTTTAAATTCTCAAATATCAGGATATACAAAGTTTCAAAATTTATTAACACAGGTTTTACAAAGGTTATTAGTAGCTCCAAAGACAACCTGAAAACCTTTCAGTTTGGGGGAGGATCTTTTATTATTTAAAATATGGTAAAACCAATACACTTTTTGCAATAACATAACTGAAGAAAATCTTTCTTCTCATATCTCATGTCTCAAATTTGTGACCTGGCGGTGCCCTCTACACAGTCACTCAAGAAGCCAAGCTGATGGCAGTCTGTGATCTCTTCTGTACTGCCAGTTATAGCAACAGTTGACAAAGATGTGAAAGCTCTTAAATGCTCCTGATGTTCATTGCCTGTACTTCCATCCGCAGACAACTGGCCAGAATTTATTGCATTATTCCTTTTAATTGTAGGGGTCTGAAATATGCAGGGGACAGAAAAGATGTTTAGGGACCACCGCTGTCTCTGCAACAGCTATCAGTGCTACTTAAATTCTTTTTATGAGCAAAGTTTTCATGGCATTAACAGATGACTCCTGTAAGTAATGATAGATTAACACCAACATTTTAAGATGTTGAATAAAGTTTGCCAGAGAATGAAGTATTGAATATAAAGAAAGATTAAATAGTAAGATATCTGACATATAAGAGTGAGAGAAGAATCTTAGAATAGTATAGCAGACAATTAAAGGAATGTTTGGTGTTCTGTTTACAAAGAGTATCTGTGTAGTCCAGAAATGTATCATGTGGTACACAAAGATAAAACAATGCAGTCAATACTAAGGTCAGATGATTAAGGTAAGCATGTCAGTGAAAGCCACAGAATAGGGAACACCATCAGCATTTCAAATATTGGGTACTTTATATGTATCCTTATTGGCATAGGTACTTTATAATCATGCCTCGAATAAATGTATGGCTATCTTACAGTGATTAAAAAGAGAAGTCGGGAAATAAATGAGAAGCAAGGAAAATAGTAACAGCCAAGACTGTTCTTTTAAAAAATGTACCCTGCCTTCCTAAGCAATTATTCTTAAGGAAAGGGAATCCACGGTCATAAAACTTTACTAAACACTGAACACTAACTTTTCCTCTTAGATATTTATAATACAGTAATGGAGCTGAGAAGCCTTCTAAGAAGACATCAGTTTAATGTTGTTAACTGAATTTACCAAAATTTTTCATAAATCTAGAAAGGGCAAAAAAAATTAACCTTTAATGAAATATCATGCCTGGAATACTGTTGGAAAAGACAGTTGTCCTTGGGCTTATTTTCCTACATGTCTTGCTGGGTATGCCCAGAAAGGAAGGTCCTAATTTCTCCTTGCATGGGCCTATTCTTAGGTATATGTTTCTAGTGACAAACTAGGAGGGATGAAGCAATGTCTTAGCCCTACTCTTAAACAAGAGGATGGTTTGCTTACTGCTTTTTCTCCAAGTGGTGGATTATGGAACCTCAGTGTTCCTCAGCTGTGATACAAACCCACTAGGTGTGGAGCATCCACCTGGGCCCTATTGCATGGCCCCTGCAAGACTTAAAATGGGGGCAACTGATGGAAAAGACACTGATGCTCATGTTTTTACTGTGCTGTAAATAACAAAGTCTTCTGTTTTTGTCCCAGGATTATCATGTGTATTCTGCCAACATCCATGACATAGTACAGACTAACTTATTAATAGGGTAAATTCAAATCCAGGACATCCATTATCATCGCAACATGGTAGTATTCAACATTCACCACTTTCCTGAAGATTGAGGACTTTGAGCAATTTTTCTAGGGCTACTGATTCGGGGAAAGGAGAAATGTGGGTTATTAAGCAATCAATTCATAGTCGCTATGATTCATCAAAGTTGCGTGGTCTTAACATTTGAGTGCTTACTCTATTTCATTCACTGTTAGAAGCACTTGAAATGCATCAACTAATTTAATCCTCAAAGCCACTCTGTAATGAAGGTGCTAGTATCTTCATTTTACAGAGGAAGAAACTAAGACACCAGAGGGGTTAACTTTCTCAAAAGTACAGAGTGAGGTGTGGGCCTGGAATTCAAACCCAGCCACAAGAAGTATATTTGTATCCATCACACTAAGAAAAAAGAAATGTAACCTAGGGATTTTATATTTAGTCAATGTAGAAACCAGAACAATTATAATGGATATAATAATAAAAGACCTAATTGAGGAAGTATTTTTTAAAATACAAAAACCTAAATTTGCAAATGTCTTCCTATAAAAAGAAAAGCAAATCAAGATTTTAAGTGTACAACAAGTATATAGAATATCTGAGGAGATGGCAGTGCCCTGCCAATTCAAGATTTAAACATTGCTTATTATTATTATTATTATTATACTTTAAGTTCTAGGGTACATGTGCACAGTGTGCACATGTTTGTTACATATGTATACATGTGCCATGTTGGTGTGCTGCACCCATTAACTCATCATTTACATTAGGCATTTCTCCTAATGTTATCCCTCCCCCATGCCCCCACCCCATGACAGGTCCCAGTGTGTGATGTTCCCTACCCTCTGTCCAAGTGTTCTCATTATTCAATTCCCACCTATGAGTGAGAACATGTGGTGTTTGGTTTTTTGTCCTTGCGATAGTTTGCTCAGAATAATGGTTTCCAGTTTCATCCATGTCCCTACAAAGGACATGAACTCATCCTTTTTTATGGCTGCATAGTATTCCATGGTGTATATGTGCCACATTTTCTTAATCCAGTCTATCATTGATGGACATTTGGGTTGGTTCCAGGTCTTTGCTATTGTGAATAGTGCCACAATAAACATATGTGTGCATGTGTCTTTATAGCAGCATGATTTATAATCCTTTGAGTATATACCCAGTAGTGGGATGGCTGCATCAAATGGTATTTCTAGTTCTAGATTCTTGAGGATTTGCCACACTGTCTTCCACAATGGTTGAACTAGTTTACAGTCCCACCAACAGTGTAAAAGTGTTCCTATTTCTCCACATCCTCTCCAGCATCTGTTGTTTCCTGACTTTTTAATGATCTCCATTCTAACTGGTGTGAGATGGTATCTCATTGTGGTTTTGATTTGCATTTCTCTGATGACCAGTGATGATGAGCATTTTTTCATGTGTCTGTTGGCTGCATAAATGTCTTCTTTTGAGAAGTGTCTGTTCATATCCTCTGCCCACTTTTTGATGGGGTTGTTTGATTTTTTCTCGTAAATTTGTTTAAGTTCTTTGTAGATTCTGGATATTAGCCCTTTGTCAGATGGGTAGATTGCAAAAATTTTCTCCCATTCTGTAGGTTGCCTCTTCCCTCTGATGGTGGTTTCTTGTTCCGTGCAGAAGCTCTTTAGTTTAATTAGATCTCAAGTTTCTATTTTGGCTTTTGTTGCCATCGCTTTTGGTGTTTTAATTCATCAGCCCTCCATGCTAAAAACTCTCAATAAACTAGGTATTGATGGGATGTATTTCAAAATAATAAGAGCTATTTATGAAAAACCCACAGCCAATATCATACTGAATGGGCAAAAACTGGAAGCATTCTCTTTGAAAACTGGCACAAGACAGGGATGCCCTCTCTCACTACTCCTATTCAACACAGTGTTGGAAGTTCTGGCCAGGGCAATCAGGCAGAAGAAGGAAATAAGCGGTATTCAATTAGGAAAAGAGGAAGTCAAATTGTCCCTGTTTGCAGATGACATGATTGTATACTTAGAAAACTGCATCGTCTCAGCCCAAACTCTCCTTAATCTGATAAACAACTTCAGCAAAGTCTCAGGATACAAAATCCATGTGCAAAAATCACAAGCATTCCTATACACCAATAACAGACAAAGAGAGAGCCAAATCATGAGGGAATTCCCATTCACAATTGCTTCAAAGAGAATAAAATACCTAGGAATCCAACTTACAAGGGATGTGAAGGACCTCTTCAAGGAGAACCACAAACCACTGCTCAACGAAATAAAAGAGGACACAAACCAATGGAATAACATTCCGTGCTCATGGATAGGAAGAATCTATATCGTGAAAATGACCATATTGCCCAAGGTAATTTATAGATTCAATGCCATCCCCGTCAAGCTACCAATGACTTTCTTCACAGAATTGGAAAAAACTACTTTAAAGTTCATATGGAACCAAAAAAGAGCCCCCATTGCCAAGACAATCCTAAACCAAGAGAACAAAGCTGGAGGCACCACACTACCTGACTTCAAACTATACTACAAGGCTACGGTAACCAAAACAGTGTGGTACTGGTACCAAAACAGATATATAGACCAATGGATCAGAACAGAGCCCTCGGAAATAATACCACACATCTACAACCATCTGATCTTTGACAAACCTGATGAAAACAAGAAATGGGGAAAGGATTCCCTATTTAATAAGTGGTGCTGGGAAAACTGGCTAGGCATATGTAGAAAGCTGAAAGGATCCCTTCCTTACACCTTATACAAAAATTTATTCAAGATGGATTAAAGACTTAAATGTTAGAACTAAAACCATAAAAAACCTAGAAGAAAAGCTAGGCAATTCCATTCAGGACATAGGCATGGGCAAGGACTTCATGACTTAAACAGTTCTTAATCATAGAGATAATATTAAGCAGAATAGCTTCATTTGGATGGTAACCTGGACTTTAATCCCCAAAAGTGAAGAGTTCCATTTCTCGCATGGCAAGGAAATTCAATCAACTAAAGAACATCTGTTTTTTAGTAGCCCGAATTCTGAATGGTATATCCTTTATATAGCTATGATTGGCTAATACAATAGGAAACTTTCAGACTAATCAAGTCACTCAAATAATTATCCATTGTATCAAAATCTACAAAGTTTCAGCACTTTCTGGTCTAGGAACCAACAAACTGTGGCTTGTGTGCCAAATACAGCTTATCGTATATATATATGTGTGTGTGTGTGTGTGTATATATGTCTATATACATACATATATGTATGTATAGGCCATACAGGCTCTGTGACAACTACTTGGCACTGTCATTGTAGCACAAAAAAAAAATAGCCACGGAAAATATATGTATATATGTTTATATATGTATATATATGTGTGTGTATATACAATGTGTGTGTATATATATGCATATATATACACACACATATATATATACACACACATATATCTGATATATATGTATATATATACACACACATATATAAAGATTTATTGGAACACAGCCATGACCATTTGTTATATATTGTCCGTGGCTATTTTTTTTGTGTGCTACAATGACAGTGCCAAGTAGTTGTCACAGAGCCTGTATGGCCTATACAGCCTAAAATATTTTCTATTTGGTACTTTACAGAAAATTTGCCAATAACTGTTTTCTTGCTTAGTTACATTTTTATCAGATAAATATTTTATTCAACATGTGTATTAAACTGAGTCAAATGTAGCTTTAATGTTTAGAAGTGAACCCTACTATTAATACATATTGAACTTAGAGAGTTTTTGTTAGTAGATAGTTCTACAGTCTGGCAATGAATTATAATAGTTGACTATAAAAGTTTAACTCGTTTAATGGTATCAATGTTTAAACCCTCACATCAACTTGCCCATTTCATAATTACCTTTAGAGACTTCCCTTCCCCTAAGGACTATAGATTTTCTCTATTACATTTCCCAAGATAGAGCTTGCTAACTCTTTTGGCCTTTTGTCCACACAGATCTTAGACCTGTCTATGCATAATTCTTAACCAATTAAGACTTTTTCTACTAAATGATTTCAAGCAATTATCAAATGATTGGTAAAAGAAATGTATTTGCCATTCAGGCCTTAGACTGCATATGATATTTATAATTCATTATTTAGTTAGCAAGCCTGCTGAAATTCATATTTTGCATGCTGAATTATTATAAACAAACTTTTTGTATTTAAACCCAACATGAAAACCATAGTGTTGCATTGTAAATTACTTAAAGGGAATGTTAGCCCCCAATTACACTACCAGGCACTATCCGAGAGCTCTCTCCTAAAGGAACAAAAAAATTGTAGAACAACTCAAGATTATTAAATATCACAATGTATTGATCAACTTCAAATACACAGTGAGAAGCTAGGGCAAAGAGAACACATAGATTTACAAGTTTAGGACAGAGTACCAAGGAGGGTAGAAGTCCCACTATATATGAATCCTGAAGTACATAATATTCATATGTTCTGTCTCTCTGTTGCATCAACTTTCTCTTTTAATGGTGAGGTTACTAAAACCAGATTTGGAGTATAAGCAAGGGAGTCCAAAATACAGAAGGGGACTGGTGTCAAAATTAATTCTTGTTATATTGGAGAGACACAGGGGAAAGTATACCTGGCCACTGCTGTAGAGAACCAGAGGCCTGCTGAACAGACATGTCTGTCATTTGTTTTCTTCATGTTGCCAGCAGGGGCACAAGTGGGATACCTCTCTTTGACCCATATAAATGTAGTATGTTATCCACATTTAGTGGCTTAAGTATATTTGACAATTCCATCTCTTCCTATGTCCAATAAATGCTTTCTTTGATATCTGACATGTTACTCTACTTCCTTAAACTTAGTTTCATCTATGTTTGTCATTTGTTTCCTTTATTAGCAAAGCCAAATGTCCTTAAATAATATGTAAAACAGAAATAGCAGAGCAATACTTTCCGGCAAGAGATTATCTGCAAGAGAAATTTCAGAATCCAAGTAATCCTACTGTGCATTTGATTACTCTGCTGATGCCCTTGTGGCTGACTTGTACTTCTACTAAACAAACCGTGAATATGCTGGCTGCAGTGCTAAGATGGAAAGGCAATGAAAGTGGATAAAGAAACATTCCTAAATTAGCCAGTATAGATATAGTTTCACAAACTCATCACAGCGGCATTTAAAAATAATTTTTCACGTATCTACGAGGACATATCCAACCTTAACCTACATTGGTATTTCAAATTGGTTCTGCTCTCAAATAAAGTACTGCTCCCTAGTCTATCCAAAGTACTGCTTTGGATAAAGCTGCTTTGGATAAAGTACTGCTCCCTAGTCTATATCCAAAGATACATAAATCCTTTTCGTGTGTATTTCCATTCTAAGATGATTCTGCAGAAGTCTCCAATAACTGAATTCCATTCTTTAATGCTAATGTGGCAGAGTATGTGAAATTACTCACCACTTACTTCAGAGCCTTCTCTGTTATGTAGGTTCCTCTTTCCACAAATGCCCTAGTCCTCAACCATGTAGAATGAAGACAAGATTAGGGCAGAGGAACAGCGGCCAAACTGTCACTTTAAGCCTAGGTAGTTCCAAGTTCAGCTCTTTCATACTGGCCTCATTGACTCTTTGTTTTAGAGATGGGGTTTCACTCTGTTGCCCAGGCTGGAATGCAGTGGCGTGATCATAGCTCACAACAGCCTGAAACTCCTGGGCTCAAGGGATCCTCCTGCCTCAGCCTCCCAAATAGCTGGGACTACAGATATATGCCATCAGACGCAGCTAATTTTTAAATATTTTTGTAGAGACGGGGTCTTGCTATGTTGCCCAGTCTAGTCACAAACTCCTGTCCTCAAGCTATACTCCCACCTCGGCCTCCCAGAGTGCTGGGATTACCTGCATGAGACACTGTGCTCAGCCTTCCTCATTCACTTCTATATAACAGTATAGACTTTCTCCACTGTAAATACTCTTCTTTGAATTTTCTTCTCTTTATCCCCTCCCTTGCTCCTGCTCCCTACTCCACTGCAGACATGTGGCAAGCAGGCCATCTAGCAGTCTAGCCCGGTTTTGTGCTCAGAGTAAAACTCCAGTGCTATTATTCAGTATACATTTATAAAAGAGAAAGCTACTGGATCCTGAAGAATCTTTTTATTCAGATGAATAATTTTTATATCACATAAAGTCTAGGACTTGTCTCCAATTTTAGTATCCCTTACCTGCTCCTAACCTATTCCTTACTTTACACGTAGTATATATATTTGTCATTAATACTGTCAAGTAGATCAAATAACACATTCCAGCAAATCAAAGGAGTATAAAGTTTAATACCACTTCACCCTCTACTCTGCCATATAGATTAGTTTTATTACTGTTTGAAAATATTTACAAGCTCAACAGGGCAAATTATAAAACTTAGTGGGCTATTTATAGCAACATTTTCAGGTCTGATGAACTTCCCCCTCATCTCAGTATGTTTATGTCCTTCTGTTAATACACCAAACTAATACCAGCAACAGGTCAAATAAAACTCTCAAAGCTAGTCAAACTTCAGTGACTTAAATCAGGGCTTTTCCAAAATTTCGAGTGTCTGTGAATCTCTTAAAGATCCTGTTAAGCTGTGGATTCTTATTCAGTGGGTCTGAGGTAGAACCAGAGATTCTGCATTTTTAACAAGTTCCCAGGTGATGTTGAGGCTGTTTGTCTAAGATTCACGTAATTAAAGCAAAATTTTAAAATATTTATATTTATCCTATGTCAACAGCCCCCTTCATGAGTATGCAGAATGAAATGTTTTGCAATGTGTAGATTGTACTACTAGCATCTGGGAACAGTTGGAAAAAGGAAATAGGAGTGATATGTAAATAAGTCATGAAAGGATAATAGTTCATATAAAACTATAGTAACAATGTCAAACAATATGGAAGTCAACTACATTCAAAAATAAAAATAAGCAAAATCATTTTTCTAATAACAGAAGTCTTTATTTTCACAAATATTTTAAAATGCAGCTACCTTTGAGCCACAAAAGGAAAAAGCAGTGTTCCTTTTATGTATTTGATACAAATATAAAACATAACTCAGTTTTAGTTTATTAGCTCAGCTCAGTGAAAATAGCTCAGGAAAAAAAAGTCACAGGTAATGCTGTTGGTACATGCAGGAAACCAGAAGCGACAACATTGAGTTCAAAATCCATTTAGAATTGTAGACAGGACACAAGAGGCAGGTGAAGAGAGCAGTCACAGAGTCACTAATACATTGGACTTCAAACAGAAAAACTGAAATGTCAGTTGGTACACACCTAAAACAAACTCCAACTAGAAAGTTAATTATGTAGCTCAGACATTGATAACAGGTTAAGAAATTTGTACGTGTATACTTTTTTTTTTTTTTTTTTGAGATGGAATCTCGCTCTGTCACCAGGCTGGAGTGCAGTGACGCGATCTCGGTTCACTGCAACCTCCGCTTCCTAGGCTCAAGAGATTCTCCTGCCTCAGTCTCCTGAGCAGCTGGGACTACAGGCATGGGCCACCACACACCGCTCATTTTTGTGTTTTTAGTAGAGATGAGGTTTCACCATGTTGGCCAGGATGGTCTTGATCTCCTGACCTCGTGATCCACCTGCCTCCCAAAGTGCTGGGATTACAGGCATGAGCCACCATGCCTGGCCATGTATACATCTTAATACAAATATTTTCGGAGATAACTGTTGTGTGCATAGCTATATTTTTTTATTGAAATGATACCCTCCTTTACCCCTTTCTGTCAGAACTGAAAGCTACATAGCTTCTTCTATTTCTTCATGCACTTGTTAGAAGCAATATGCATTAACCTATTTTCCGATGCTGTTGATTCTCTAATCTGTTAATCCGTTTGCAGATGCTATTGATTTTCAAACTTAAGTTATGAATAACTGCTATAATTCTGTGGTTAATAACCAACTTTGGAAAGAAAATGTGCTTCTATCAAAGGGTACAATTTTTCTATGACTAAAACATATAAATTCATCCATGAGCAATTGCAAGTGTCCAAACATTTACCCTTTCTGAACAATATTCACTTCACCAGGGCAAAACAAAGTCACACATGTAACATATTCCCCAAATTGCCCCACTCCCACCACAGTGCATATGTGTGCATGCACACACACATGCATCCAAAGCCCAGATTTCATGTAAAAAAAATCTCCCCTTTTTAAGTATTTTTCCTACTGCATATTTTTAATCTCATTGTCTTTGTATATGAATTGTCTTTCCTCTTGTAGTCCTTTTACAGAATTTGAGAAATGAAACACTGAGGAATGATAAAGATTATACACGTATTCAAACAATATTAAAGACATATAGGTCAAAACCTTTTCTGATATCTAAATGCTATGAGAACATCCCTGTATTAAGATCTGAGTCATGATTAGTCATAATATACAGGTCAATATGTATATTCTCATCCAATTATCTTTAGAAGTTTCTACATTATATAACTCAGCCCTACATGTCTCAATGATTAAAAAACTTTATATTAGATGGACATGTCCACAAATATCCTAATGCAAATAGAATAAACCTTGTATTATCAGAAGAACATGTCTACAATGTTATCTTACATATTAATATCTTGGACAGATACTTTTATCCTCCCAGTTAAAAGGAAAGGCACTAAGTATGCTTTAAGCACCTTCAGAGATGCAAAAGATCTTTCCAAACAGGTAGATTCTTGTTTTGTGGCTTTTCTATAGTAATGCTCTACATTTACCCTGGCGGCTATCATAAGGAGGCTAAGTTATTTTCAATTTTAGTATCCAAACAGGCCAGTTACTATTCCTTTGTCCTGTATCCTTCTGTGGGTAAAACACAAGATAGATAGAATTTGGTTTGTCTTCCCTTTCTATGCTGGAGCTTTTTAGGAGGACTAATGCTCTCAGAAATAAGTGAACCCCTGCTAAAAAAAGCAGAATTACCTATTAATGTGTCTCCTTATGAAAAAGGAAAAACCTTTGCAATTGTCCTACTGCTGTAGAGGATGAAACCAAATGTCTTTTTGTTCTTCATCCAATTAGCTTAAAAAAATTAGCCTAGAACAAAGTGGTCGAAATTTAGAAAGCATATTTCAGCAAGAACTATGGATTTATAAAGAAATGTGGACTCAGATAAAATATACTTCAGACAGAAAATTAGGATAAACATTTTATGACACAACAGGAACTAGAAAAAGCACAGGAATTTAAGGAAGAACATATTTTAATGGTTGAAACCAGTCTTTATGAGGCAATTATGATAGCAAAAAATATTATAATGAATAACAATGCATATTCTACGCTTTGTAATATTTCATACAATAATTCCTTTATCATTTACATCTCTTAATGCTAGAAAAGCATTCTGAAGACGCCAAGTGTAAGTTGCAACTGAGTGAAAAAAAAAAAGCAAAATTTACTCGATTTCCAAAAGAGGTACAGAACAGAGAATGAAGGTCCTTAAAATATAAACCGCTAAAGTGTGCTAAAATGATGTCCATTTGCAGGATCAGTGACAAAACATAAGTCCATAAAGAAAAGAGTTATACCGGCTGTATGAAGGTATTCATAGAGAAATATGAGTCATAAGCCAATTATTTATAAATGTCTTTCAAAATATTTGGTGCACATGAAATGCAATACGCTGATGGTCCTGGAGACTGTTGCAATTGAATAGGGCAGCTACTAGGATGATGGTGTTTCCCCCGGATGAGGATGACAGGAATGCAGGGCCTAGGATTTGTTGAGCATGTCCACTCTTCTTCTGAATTGGCCACCCAGAAACCAATTATTGAATCAGAACGACACAAAGAAATTGGTCTGTGCTTGAGCCAGGTCTGTAGAAATGGAAATCAATTCAGTTGTGGAAGTGATGAATTTTAAAAGCTGCTGGGGTTTTTTGTGCAAGGTAGAGATTTTCATAACATCTCAATAATCCTTTTGAAATGTGCAGTTGCTTAGTGCAAAAAAAGAAATAGTGCCACCATTTCTTCAACTAAAAGATAAGGTGTGTTTTGTAAAAGTAAAGCATATCCAATTTTCATCCTGTTGATCAGTATTACCAAGGGTCATAATGTAGCTGATGCATAAATGTGAAGGATCATTTACTGCCTGTAGAGTGGCAGTATATCTTAGATATCATACTTTTTATTAATCAGTTCAATTTCTCTAGCTTCAGAGAGAAGTTCTCTAATGGACTTCACCAGTAAGGCAAAACACATTCCCATTCCAGAAAGGCACATAAGAAGGGTGCCTCAAGACCAGCACACACCAGGCAAGGAATGGTAGCTAAAGTGCATCTGCCCTGGACCAGCATTTCCACACCCTTCAGACAAACTTCCATTCAAAGGTGTATGTACTACTTTCAAAAGGACCATTGGGTTATTTTCCTTGTGACCCCCTGAGTAAAACCACACATTAAAGCTCCACCATCTTACACTTTGCTCCTTCTTGCATACCTGTCTTCTTACTTGTTCCTATTGTTCACAAATCTGCCCAAAGATATAATTTTTAGGATATTAAGGCTGAATTTTGCTTAAGAAAATCTACATCTTTTGTGATTCTTCTAAATCTAGTAAATCAAGTAATCAACAGTTTATTCTCTGCTTGTAAAAAAGGGTAGTAATTTTTCCTCATAAAAACCAAATATATAAGCAAAACTAATATATTTGTTGACAAAGTTGCTCCAGCAAGCCTTGAATTTTTCATTATAATTAACTATAAATAGACCCAAGGAATCTGACATCCAAGGATCATCAAGCAATCATAAAAATGTGTCATATAATTTTAATACTGAATACTTACAAAACATGTTTACAACTTCTGCATTTCCTTTTATTAAGCATGCTTTCCCATTAGGATAAGTTTTTTTGTTATTTTGTTTTATTTTTCAGCGGATGATCTTTTCTATTACAAATACCTTTGTTTAATCATAATTTGTCAGTAGGCTACTGACAGGTATTGAAGGTAATGTTTAACTTTTTATAATGTGAACATTTTAGGCTAGCATTTTGAAGACATTCTGTCCAAATAGTTTGGACGCAGAATCATTGTCTTTTTGGTGACTAAATAGTGGTAGAAGTGATTAGAACCAAAAATTAGGTTGCTTTTTCAAACACAAGCTCTCAATCTCACAAAAGGAAATTATTGGTCCCCAAATTCCACTTTCACTGATTTATGCTTTGTTAATAAACAATTAAAATGTATGATTTCATGAAACATCTCTAGAAGATAGAATGGATGCTGATGAATCCAGGCTATTGGAAAATCTGAGATATAGAATCTTTAGCATGGTACTGGCACACAGTAAACAACTAAATAAGTTATTATAGCACACATACGGCTTTTATTTACATTGCCTTGAGGTGGGCTGAAGAAAAATAGGGAGAAAGTAAAAAATTCTCCCCCACAGGCAACACCAATGCTACCTGTGATAACTAAAAAAAGGTTTTCCTTTAGCAAAGTTCAGGCATTCATTCATCTTTATGTATAAGAGTGCATGGACACTAATATCTAAAGCATAGAGGCCTAAAGTCTCTCTACAATTCTGCATGGACACTAATACCTAAAGCATAGAGGCCTAAAGTCTCTCTACAATTCTGCCAAAACTCTTGTACACAACTCTGAGTACTTGGTTTTACTATGTTGAACACTATTTTCCCCTATTTTCTGATACTATTATATTCAAATTTTAGTTTAGGACTTTTCTGGATTTGGAAAATGCATGGCCAGCATGTCTACATGCAGCAATCCTGTTCTTATGAAACCATTTCCTAGTCAATTATTTTTAAATATCAGATAATATATAACTAGCTATATAATTGAGAAATGAACCAGTCAATTTTGGACAAGTTTGGCACAAGTGCTATATTTGTGTTACAATGGTCACAAGTACATCTTTTATCTCATTTCTCCCAGAATTGAAGATATACTTTAGTGATCTGCTTGATAATATTTATAGGTTTATTTACTTATATTTAAAAATGATCATTGGCTAGACATGTCTAGAAATATATATGGCCTAATATATAACTTCTCTTTGATAAAATGAAAACAAGTAATATATAAGCTAATATTATTGAAGCAATATTTTTTGGTATATACTTACTTATTTTATTGTTTTTGATCTGCACGCACAATATGAAATCATAAAAGCAACAAACATCACCACACCAACACTGAGTAAGATCATTTCTATCAGGCCAAGGAGGTTTATTTTTCCAGTTACTTGACTTCTGAACATGTTTGCCTTCTCATCACCAATGGTCCCAGTCTGTAATCAAGTTAATAATCAACATTATTTGGGTACATTAGTAAAACAAAATAAACCCTTCAATTGCCTATCACCCTTTTTTCTAACACCTCTATTGGTGTTAGTCATCAGTATCTATAAGACAAGTCAATGGAATTCCTTTTGCAAGTCAAGAAAGGCAATTAAGTGCCAGATAGAGATAGATAGAGTACGGTACTCTTCAATGTACTAGGATTCATTTGAAATTAAGTGCCAGATAGAGATAGATAGAGTATGGTACTCTTCAATGTATTAGGATTCGTTTGCTCTTCAGAACTATCAAAGGGTCAACAGTTCCATTTGCTCCAAAGACTTATTCAATGCTTTTCCTATTTTTATAGCTATCAATGCATGGATTTATACTAAAAATACCTTGTCAGGCAATAGGGTAGACTGTCCTGAGACAAATGTTACAACAAGAAAATAGATGCATTTTTGAAGAAAATCTTAAATGATAGGAAATGTTTTCTAAAAACTGAAAACTAACACAAACTTGATGTTTTTGTGAAATTAGATCATCTCAAATAGGTTTAATAAATGTATATGGGTAACGGAAATACATATAGCTTTATATACTACACATTCTTTTGAAACATCAAGAGCTTGTTTATATACAAAGAAGTTTGTTTTTAATGACTAACAGCTGAAAATACAAACCTCATTAAGCCAAAGAATAGGCACAATATAGTTCCTCTTCAGATTCTTTAATACTCTGTAATATACATTGAAAATGATTATGAACATAAATTATGAACATATAAACTAATATTTATATATAACAAACTTTAAAATAAATGTTCATAAATTAGTTGCTGTTGCTAATTTGATTTTGTTCCTGTAATGACTCATTTAAATTTTAATATAGTTGTTTTTGACTTTCTTTGCTCTTATATGTCTTCTAATCACATTGATTTTTTTCCCAAGTGCGGATTTTCCCTTTCAATAAATTCTTGGGGAACTAAAATATGAATTCCAAAAATTATTGTCACAGAAATATTTGGGCAGCTAACAAAATGAGAGATGCTATCAAATGCTCAAATAAAACCATAAAACCATTCCAAAATCTGTGCAAGTACCATTTCAATAAACATGAGATATGGTACTAAGGCATAGGTGAAATTTGTCATAAGCATTTAATAATGATTGGTGACATTAAGCTAAAGGTAAGTTGATATCAGATGTTATTTCCACTTACTTACATAGATTTACTCATGTTCTTACAAGAAGATACTACAGATCATATCAAAATAACCATTTTCAAGAGACTCACTGAATTTTTTTTGATGGCTTGACCAATAGGTTGACCTGCAGCCGTTTTGCAAATTGTAAAGTGAATCCAGTTATCTAAAAAGAGAACAACTAAATAATTACCAACTTTTAAAAACATTCTTTTATACTATTCAAAACTTATTTTTCTTACAGCAGAAGAGAAGGTAGTAACTTAAACAGGACTAATTGAAACTTTTAAAACTGTATATACAGTTATATTTATATACACATGCATCCATATAGATACACAAAATTTATTTGCCCAATCGAATGTCAAGGTTTTAGTTAGATTTGTGATTTACTTGAAATGGTTTTAAAAATCAGCAACAAAATATAAGATCGCAGATAATTCCTGGTCAAATATATATTCAGTTAGAATCCATGTGTCATTGTTTAAACTAAAACATGACTACTAAAATCCTAGACATTCATTTACTTTTTGAAAAGAAAAATACAAAAATAAAGATTAAAACTGTTGCGCTACAACAATTTTATAGATTT
This sequence comes from Pongo abelii, assembly GCF_028885655.2. Lineage (NCBI taxonomy): Eukaryota > Metazoa > Chordata > Mammalia > Primates > Hominidae > Pongo > Pongo abelii. Next base: position 95,862,814 of record NC_071991.2, read on the forward strand.
TGACAATAAGTATAGTCAAACTCACATATACTCTTTGAATTTTGCATAATATACAATAACTCCTCATATAAGCATAAATATTTATATAAAATTATTTTAAGCCAATTAGAATCACTTCATAAACAACAATAGGAAGAAATCGACATAAGTTTCAGTAACTTTCAAGAATGTGATTCAATAAATATGATTAGTGTTATTGACCAGATTATTTTTATTTCAATTGTATTTTTAAAAATATCAACCAAATCAGATCAATAATGTGTTTTCTTACAGGTTCAATATCCAAGTATGTCCTATGTTCTTCTTCATTTGGGTTTAATCCATCAATAGGTTCTGAAACATCAGGACTTGCATACAGAAAATGAGGAAGTGAAATGTACACAGGTCTCCCTGAAGACAAGTTTTAAGAGTCAATTGGAATTAATAACTTCCTTCCTTTCACATATAACTCAAAAAATATTTCCACAAAACTAAAGCTTCTTGCATTAAAAAATACATATTTGGTTTTTAACATGGGTGGGGAAGAATTATGTCAATTGATTTCTACTGTAAACTCCTTCAGTATTAATTTTCAATATGTAAAGTTTTGTTGATGAACCCAAAGTTTCAACTATATATGTTCAGCTTTCAGGCAGTAATATGTCTATGGACGAAGAATTTATTTAACACTAGTTTTTTCTTTCTTCTTCCACACCCATGTTAGTATGATAAATATGTACAGGATAAATTAGTCTTCAAATTTTATGTTTAACTCTAGCTTTAGATACATACTGAAAATACATTTACCTGTACCATTTTCTAGTGAAAAAAGTTAGGACAGATGGATAACAGGATGCTTAATGTGTTCTCGGAATTATTTTCATTTCACCATAAATCTAAAAGCAGCCACAAGGAAATACTGGTGTGGTTTTAACTAAATTTTGTAACACTGAAACACAAGTGGGATCTTCCCAAAATACAAAGTCAGCACTAAAATTTTCTGCCACCATTCTTCTGCCCTAATTACTTTCTTACTTTAATTTTAAATTTTGGTTGCTAAAGGATTATGGTAAAGGTCTGACTTTAAAGAATATCACAAATTATGATATGGACTGTGCTACTGAGGATATTTACTCACCTTCTTTGCATTTGCTGATGTCTAGCACACCATATGATGTACAATTTTTTGAGATAATTTTTTCTGTGCAGAAACAATAGTTGTCTGGGTTTTGAACTGGAGAGGCAAAGGCCTTGGATGGAAGAACAAATCTATACACAGGGATTCCTTTCAGATTAACGTCGGATTCAAATACAGCATAGATTGACCTAAATACAGAGAAAAAAGAGCTGCATTCCAGGAACCTGAACTTACATTCTGGAGATTAATTTTTTCTTATTCTTGCTTTAACTTAGAAACATCATATACTCTTTTAAATTCTTGTTTCATTCTTAGAAAAAAAGTAATTGATTGGGAAATTTTAACACATACTAAAACTCAATAGCCAAGCATGAACTATTCTTATTTGTGAAGTACCATATTTATTTATACCCAAGTTACTTCTCACAGGCAATTTCTCCAATAGAGTAAATATTTATAGGACTTCCTTCAAATACTTTATTTGTGATCAGTTTAAATGAAATAGTTTCTTTCACAGCTTAATTAATCCTGGAAAGAAAGACTACTCACTGGAGTGTATGCATATACATGCTGGATATATACCTGGTACATTTCCATCATTTACCAAGTGTCTATCATAGGGTTCAATACACATTTTTTTCTTATCCCCAGATACACATATATGAAGAAATACTGCTGTCTTAAATTGTACAGATAAGAAAAAAATTCAGAGATGTTAAATGCCTACCCACAATCATGCAGTCTTTAGGGACAGAGTTTGGGTTCCAGTACTGGGCCCCACAAATTTGAGCAGAGCACATTAACACAGTTCTGTTACATTTGCATCATCTTCTCTGTATGTCTTTAGAAAGATTGGGCATGCCCTTCTGGACTTGATCGTTAATAGACTACTAGTTTAGTTTTTAAAAGGCAAAATGGTTCTTGCTTAGATAGAAATGGCAAAAAAAAAAAAAAGATTTGTACTATTAAAAATTGGAGGATGCAGAAGAATATTTTGCAAAGAGTTAATAAACATTATGAATTTCGTATGCTGTGTTTAAGTTTCTTGGTCTGCATTTTGTCACCTGGGGTCTGACTCAGACATACTTCAGTATCTGTCTTACCTGCAAATATCAGAAGAAAAGAACTGCAATACCTGGCTTTTCTCAACAAAAGGTGGAAATGAGGCTGCATCTGTTTAAAAATCGAGTGGCAAATGATTAGATGTAATATGTGTTCTAGAAAAAAACCTGGAAATCTCTCCTCCAGTGTAGTCCATAGAAATATAATGCAAACTGCCTAAGTAATTTATCTAGCAGCCACATTTTTAAAAGGTAAAAAGAAATAACTGGCCAGGCATGCTGGCTCATGCCTGCAAGCCCAGCACTTTGGAAGGCCAAGGCGGGTGGATCACCTGAGGTCAGGAGTTCGAGACCAGCCTGGCCAACATAGTGAAACCCCGTCTCTACTAAAAATACACAAAATTAGCTGGGTGTGGTGGTAGGCGCTTGTAATCCCAGCTACTTGGGAGGCTGAGGCAGGATAATTGCTTGCACCCGGGAGGGGGATATTGCAGTGAGCCAAGATCATGCCATTGCACTCCAGCCTGGGCGACAAGTGGAAAACTTTGTCTCAAACAAAACAAAACTATATTTAACTTATTAATATCCAAAATATTTTAACATGTAACCATTATAAAATATTTTAAATTCTTAAAATCTCAAAATCCACTGTGTATTGTATATTTACAGCACGTTTCAAATCACACTAGCCATATTTTGAGTCCTTAACAGTTACATATGGCTGGCGGCTGCTATTGTCAACAACAAATCTACATACTATACATATTTAGTGGTACAAAATAAAAGAAACCTAAACATGAAATGTTAATGCTAACATTGTGTTTGTTTTTTGAAATGCCCTGCCCCACCAGTAGAGTGGCACTTTTCTTCCAGTGAAGTTCATTTGGATCTCCTGCCATGTCCACATTTATTTGTAGTGATTTTTTTTCTCATTTGTCCTAATGGCTGATTAATACTTCTAAAAGTATTTACTAAAGTTCTCTCACTAAACAGAACTTCAAATGCTTTGAAAGTGTATAAAAAAGTCATTTATTGAATTTACTTTTTGCTACAGCTATGATCCATGGCAAACATTGGATATATGAAGAAGTAGTTAACTCCTCCATGTACTTCTCACATGAATATCACTAATATGAGCCATCATTGAATGAGTTTTAAATGGTAAGTCTCATCTTTGATTATGCATTGTAGGTTCTTTCTCTGGCAAGTGTGTCAACCTTGTGACCTTGTTTTCATTAATTTACACTCTTGTGACAAGTAAAATATAAGCCCCCATATGGACATTGCCAACAACTTCTTTTCCATTTCCTTAATAGTTAAAGAAAAATGCATTGAAAAGCTTTTAAGATCATTATCTAAAATATCATTGAAGATTATGTCCTAATTATACCCAGCAACTACCATGGACAATGACTGCAACATAGCAGATATTTGCAGAACTTTTTTTTTGTCCTCCCAAAAGAAATATTCTAAATGTATACCAATACTTTCATTTTAAGTCTTTTCAAACTTACTGAAAAAGGTAAAGAGGATGCACTTCTAAATTGCGATGAAAACACATTAGAACCTTACTGTTTTATTACTTTCTTTTTCCTAGTACCATAAGCAAGAATCTCTCTCACAGGGACCATCCCCTGCTCTGTCCAAATTCCCTCTTTTCCTAGTTTGTATCAGGCCTATTTTCCCTGTAGATATTTTTAACATCATGCCTGATGCTCATGCATTTCTATTATTGTCAATGAATCTTCTTTTTAAAGATTTTTCTCCTTAAACCCATAAAGAATCCTTTACTAGGAATAACAAAGTATATTTATCTCTGCATCTAAGACTAAGTATTCTGCTTATACAACTACTAGCATTGGTAGTATTGAGGACTTGAAAATTTATTTCCAGAAATGCTTTACTTAGAAAATAGCTTATTTGCCCACTCCTATGGCTCAAAACCCTGCAAAGCCTTGGCCAGGCGCGGTGGCTCAAGCCTGTAATCCCAGCACTTTGGGAGGCCGAGGGGGGCGGATCACAAGGTCAAGAGATCAAGACCATCCTGGCCAACATGGTGAAACCCTGTCTCTACTAAAAATACAAAAATTAGCTGAGTGTGGTGGCGCACGCCTGTAGTCCCAGCTACTCAGGAGATTGAGGCAGGAGAATCACTTGAACTCCAGGAGGCAGAGATTGCAGTGAGCCGAGATCGCACCACTGCACTCCAGCCTGGCAACAGAGCCAAGACTATGTGTCAAAAAAAAAAACAAAAAAAAAAACAAAACAACAACAAAAAAAACCAACCTGCAAATCCAACAATGTTTTTGCTGGTTTTTTTGTTTGTTTTGTTTTCTGTTTTTTTCCTACAAGGCAACAATAGAATTAAATATGCATACGAAGTCAATAATCATACCTTTGGCAAAGTAAACATTCTCTGTACTTCATTTTTACTTAAGTGTCTTTATCTTTATTATATCATTTTCCTATGGGATATTCCCTAATTTTCTAAACTTTGTGCTTTTGTTTCCTAGTAGTTGAAAGCTTGCCTCTGATATTAATTACTTCATGGTATTCGATTCCCACCACTTTTTTTTTTTTTTTTTTTGAGACAGGGTCTCACACTATTGCCCAGGCTAGAGTGCAGAGGCACAATTATAGCTTACTGCAGCCTCCACCTCCTGGGATCAAGTGATCCTCCTGCCTCAGCCTCCCAAGTAGCTGGAACTAAAAGCGTGTGCCAGCACGCTCAGCTAATATTTGTATTTTTTTTTTGTAGAGATGGGGTTTTGCCATGTTGCCCAGGCTGGTCTCAACCTCCTGGGCACAAGCTATCTACCTGCCTTGGTCTCCCAAACTGCTGGGATTATAGGCATGAGCCAATGTGACCAGCCTTCCATTGCTTTTTAAAAATCTTAATTCTTAAACTAATAGGCATATCTGTACTTTGCTTTTCCTGAAGGAGAATAAGCCTGATCTAACCATACCCTAAATCAAAGTTTATGAATGCTCATTTTTTACATATTTTTTCACAGTTAAGAAAACATCTGACTTTGTTCTTGTTTTCTCTCATTCTGACCACCTTATCCAAAAATGGATGGTTCTGTCTTGCAACTTTATTCTATCTCAGCTATAAGCCTTGCTTAGATATGTTTTCTCTTTTGTAATTAGCTTTTTTTTATTCTTTCAATTCTAACTTATTTGTATACTATTTATAAAATATTTGAAATGTAACTAAAGTGTTTTTTGTTGTTGTTTTTTACCACTTACTTCTGTTGCCAGGATGGCAGTTAAGTTTTTACAAAGCAAACATTTCTCTGAATCATGCAGTAAGGGCTGATTTTTTATGATTAATCTTTACAAATCCCATCACATTGAACAGACATTTAGCCTATATACAAATAGTGACTCTGAATTTTGTTGTGGGGATATAAAGGCAAGTAAACACACACCCTCAACTTTCAGAACACTGTCAGTGTAACGGTGGATTTGTGGGAAAGGGAGGTGGATTCATTGTGATGACCACAAAACAAATATTCTTACCTGTACCATTAATCATGTCGCAATAACTTTCCCAATAGGAGAGATTCCTAGGAATAGAAAATGACAATGAATAAACATTCTCATTTAAAGAATACCTTTCTTACATTACTTCTATTATAATTCAATACTTCTGTTAATATGATGCATTTAAATGTGACAAGTACTAAGTTTAAGAAATGTTTAATTCTGTTCATGTTTTGTTTGAACCTTTTATCTTATTGCAATGTACCTGATGCCATTAGGTGGCCAGATCATAAAATAAAAACTGCCAGGTGTTAATTAGAAACATCTCGGAATAAGAAAAAAAGTAAAAACATTTATCAGAAACTTAGATCTCTACTTAGGGGAGAATTTTTTTTTTCCAATGGGATACATGAATTACTCAGTAGTATAAGTGTTCAGAATGAATAGAAGGAAAGTGTTAAGTGGGTAACTGATGTAAGCTCAGTACAAGGCAGGCAGAAGAGAGAAGCAGGGAAGAGGAAACAAGCAGATGTTTGGATCAGCAAACATTCAAAACATGTAGATGATTAATTTATATTCTTGCCCCTTCCTCCCTTTAATTCTCTCATGGACTGGCAATAAAGTAGAAAAGAGTTTATTAATTTATACTTTGCTGTCCAAATAAGCTATATATATATCTGAAAGTGATAAAAACAATAGTAATAGTTTCCCTGCATCCTCACTTTTTGGTGATGGAAAAACTTTTTTTCCCACTCCTGACAGTGACATGTCAAGATAAGCCGTTGCTTACTTTTTAAACAAAATAAGTGGTTAATCATGTTGAGTCTTGCCATGAGTTAAATCAACCTTATAATCTTAAAGTGATGTGAAATTCTTACTCTAATTAGGAACGCTTTGCAACTCCCCTCCACATCTCTCTGTAATATTAAAGTAGAGTGAAATGCTCGTTATTTCTCAATATAAAAAATTGCTGTGATTTCCTCTTAAGTGAATACTTAGAAGTGTTTTTTTTCCCCCTCTACTGACTTTTCTATAAAAATATGTAACTGTGGACTCTTTAGAAGAAAAAGTACTCCACTAGTAATATTTAGCTGTTAAAAGCATTCATTAGATAGACTCAGTTTGAGGTAGGGGTTACTTTATATTAATAAAAACATTTTATCTCTTTTGGTTTTGATCACTTTATTCTTTTTCAGAAAAAAACTAGTCGAATACACAATTGTTAACTTTATGGAGAAGAAAGCTTGTTCCCCTGATTTTTTTTTTTAACTTTTTTTTTTTCAGGCTTTTGGTTTTTATTTTTTATTTTTTTCCTTCATTTATTTATTTATTTATTTATTTATTTATTTATTATTATTATACTTTAGGTTTTAGGGTACATGTGCGCAATGTGCAGGTTAGTTACATATGTATACATGTGCCATGCTGGTGCGCTACACCCACTAACTCGTCATCTAGCATTAGGTATATCTCCTAATGCTATCCCTCCCCCTACCCCACAACAGTCCCCAGAGTGTGATGTTCCCCTTCCTGTGTCCATGTGTTCTCATTGTTCAATTCCTACCTATGAGTGAGAATATGCGGTGTTTGGTTTTTTGTTCTTGCGATAGTTTAGTTTACTGAGAAGGATGATTTCCAATTTCATCCATGTCCCTACAAAGGACATGAACTCATCATTTTTTATGGCTGCATAGTATTCCATGGTGTATATGTGCCACATTTTCTTAATCCAGTCTATCATTGTTGGACATTTCGGTTGGTTCCAAGTCTTTGCTATTGTGAATAGTGCCGCAATAAACATACGTGTGCATGTGTCTTTATAGCAGCATGATTTATAGTCCTTTGGGTATATACCCAGTAATGGGATGGCTGGGTCAAATGGAATTTCTAGTTCTAGATCCCTGAGGAATCGCCACACTGACTTCCACAAGGGTTGAACTAGTTTACAGTCCCACCAACAGTGTAAAAGTGTTCCTATTTCTCCACATCCTCTCCAGCACCTGTTGTTTCCTGACTTTTTAATGATTGCCATTCTAACTGGTGTGAGATGGTATCTCATTGGGGTTTTGATTTGCATTTCTCTGATGGCCAGAGATGGTGAGCATTTTTTCATGTGTTTTTTGGCTGCATAAATGTCTTCTTTTGAGAAGTGTCTGTTCATGTCCTTCACCCACTTTTTGATGGGGTTGTTTTTTTCTTGTAAATTTGTTGGAGTTCATTGTAGATTCTGGATATTAGCCCTTTGTCAGATGAGTAGGTTGTGAAAATGTTCTCCCATTTTGTAGGTTGCCTGTTCACTCTGATGGTAGTTTCTTTTGCTGTACAGAGGCTCTTTAGTTTAATTAGATCCCATTTGTCAATTTTGGCTTTTGTTGCCATTGCTTTTGGTGTTTTAGACATGAAGTCCTTGCCCATGTCTATGTCCTGAATGGTAAGGCCTAGGTTTTCTTCTAGGGTTTTTATGGTTTTAGGTCTAACGTTTAAGTCTTTAATCCATCTTGAATTGATTTTTGTATAAGGTGTGTTCCCCTGATATTTATTAGGGCTCTTCCTAGTTTACATATATGATAAATTATAAATTCTTTAGGTGAGTAGGCTGGAGCTAGGGAAAAAAAAAAGGAAATAATGGCTTAGGAAGCTGATTTGTTATTTTACCACTTTAAAGGTGGCAAAGTCTTCATTTTCACATTTTGTATTTACATTGTAGAACAGCACTTGAAATATTCATTCTATTTTTGCATTGATAAAGTCAAAAAAGCTGAGTTATCAATATGGAAAATTATTTAAAGACTACTTGCAGGGGGAAGGTCATGAAAGCACTTGCCTGGATTCATTAAGCTTCCATCTTTATACACACATTTAGGTCATGCCACTAGATTATGGAATTCGATATGCTCAATTTAAAAAGTAAAAAAAAAAAAGTTTCCATCTACTACACAATCAGTTGATGTGTTGGTTTTTTTTTGCCTTTTCATTTATGGTTATCTAATTGTAAGAATAATTATACTGTAATGCTGGATATGTAGCAGAGATGAAAAAATAGTCCCTTTGGGGATTTATGTAACATAACCATAACCTGTGCAGAAAGGTGAACCAAACCTTAAAGTGGAGCTGATAGTCAGCAGTTATGCACTGGTGTGAACTCACCAGTTACCACAACTAAAGAGTGAATACCTAGCAGAACAGGAGTTCCCAGAGCTGAATTATAACCAGGTCTGTTCTATAGGTTGATGCCTATGTCTTATGAGATGTTAAATGAACACTATTCCTGCTTAAGAGTACCCTAGTAACATACATGCACATTTTACCAGAATACTTACCTTTTACCTTTATATGTGTCGATTATGGCAACTTTATTTATGTTATCTTTTCCATTGAAAACTTTATAAACTCCATCTGCAGTATTGTTGTACTGAAATATATGTATGGGAAAATGTTACTTCTAGAACAAGTCATTTTTTCAAAGTTATACAATACACAACTCACTTTCACATTTCTCAATCACTGGTTACTCAAATGACTTGAAATACATCTACAATGTATTTTTTAAATTATTGGCCTTAAAAAATTGTGAAAGGTGCCTAGAAATAAGTGCTAGATGCTGCGACAAAGAAGATACATATCAGAAGCTGACATGATGTGAACTCTAGCACTCTTTGTCATAATTAAGCCAAAGAGGGCATTTTGATCACTATTCTTAGTATGTTGAGGTGAGGGACATTGAACAAACCTATAAGAACAGTGATTTCTAGGGGTATTCTAAATGTTATGATCATTAATAAGTGGTTACTAAAATGATAAAAATCGGACATCCAAAAGTTAAAGCATTAGCCAAAGAAAGAGCTATGAGTATTGAGTTAAAATGAGAATGAATTTGATTCATTATGGCTTTCTACATTCATTTCTAATTGATATATAACCTTGTAATCCTAACAGTATCTAAAACAATGAACTAGAGAACATAATATTCACATATAGTGCCAAATGAAGTCATAGGCCAACTTCCAATTCAGTAGTTAGCTTATCCTATTTGTAATTCAAAACATTAAGCTGTAATGAAGTACGCCATCAAGTTCACATTTTCCTTAATCTTCAAGCTGCCATTTCATGACATTGTAAACTACTAAAAATTCTTATTTAAGTATTGAGATGTGAACATTAGACTAACTTTTAAATATAAATTAAAGTTGTAAAAGGTCTAGAAAAGGAGGAATGAGGAGTATATTTAAAACAAATAAAAATATGGTATTAAACTTGATTATGTGAAAAGGGAAATGAAAGCCAAAAACAGTGCTCAAAGATTTACAGACTAGCTTACCGGCTAATTAAAAAAAAAATTGTATATTTAGAAATGAGCAGAAACCTTATTAAATCTATTCTTCAGGTTTAAATTTAATTGTTAAATTCAGATGAATTTCCCAACTAGGAAAGCTGAAGCTATAATGAGAAGCGGACTTTTTAAAAAGTTAGCATCTATGTCTCCAGATCAGCGGTAAGACTAATGAGCTAAATTATAAAATTATGCCTTGCCAATGCCATTGAATTAATTCAATTAAAATGTAATAATATTGCCATTCATATTTGGTACTTACAGGATAAAATAGACCAACTGTGGTAGTAACAGGGTATGGAACCAAACTCAAAAATGGATCCTTATAGCCCCATAACAGTTCTCTCAAAGTTCTGACTTGGAACATAGAAGATTTTGACTTGTTAATAAGTGAATTGAGTACCACTTGAACAAATGAATTTTGATAGATATGGGATGCAGCCTACAAAAAAAAAAGTCACTGTTTAAGACAAGAATACAATATTAGATTTTAACAAATAAATGCATTAAATGCTAATATTGAGCTTAATACAAAAACTTTTTAAAGCTTATCTTTAAAATTACTGCCAGATCCTGCCAAAACTCAAAATGCAATTCGTCTAATTCCTAGATGATTACATTTCTTTGCCTCAGTGCCAGCCACAAGAAGAAGACATTCCAAGTTAAGCTCTGTTTATTTAATGATACACTTAAAGAGGTCTTCTCAAATACCTAATGCATTAATGCATATGGGGCTTAAAACCTAGATGATGGGTTGATAGGTGCAGCAAGACACCATGGCACATGTATACCTATGTAACAATCCTGCACGTTCAGCACATGTGTCCCAGAACTTAAAAAAAAAAAAAAGCCAGAAGTCTGGTCCCAAAGGCGCTGGAGCCACACGTGACAGAAATGGCGCAATTGATGCAGGCGTGTTCATCCCAACGGCAGGTTCCACGTCTAACGGCAGGAGGCTCTCTGCCAGTGACCTGACCAATGGTGCGGATGAAATGCTGGCCACAAGCTCCAACAGGTCTCTGTACAGCATCTGCAGGGTGAAGACCCCGGTGTCCCAGGTTGGGGAGGATGAGGAGGACTACGACTTCGACGAGGACAACTGACGTCCTCTCCACTTCAATTTCAGCTTCAGGAAAATGTTTAGGAAAAGAAACTTCTTTTTTTAATGGGGGTTTTCTGTTTCCTTTTGGCCTACTCCCAAGAAGATATTGGTAAGCTATTGAATTTAGACATGCACCTCCGATAAGCAAGGATTGTTTCCCATAGAATTAGGATGTGCTGTGGATGTGTGGTTTGATGCCAGTGTGCTGATGCAGAGCCTTCATATACTTTTTAGGATTTTGTGTTTTCATTTTCTATTTTTCTTAAAATGCAGAGTTCATTTTTGCCCCTTAAGAGTTTTTGCTGAGCTTGCTGAAGAAATTATACTTCATCCACATAAATGCCTGCCTGTTGCGAATGGTGAGCACCAAATGCCCTTTATTTGCCATGAGTTTGGACGGCACCCCCTGTTGGCGGATAGCTAGACTCTGCGGAATTTTATGTTTGTTCAGTGGTGTGGTGTCTAGAGCCCCAAGCAAACAGCCTAATTCAACTTTCCAAACAATAGACACCATCAACCTTATCGACTTTATTTTCCCTTAAATTATATTGACAGTTGTGATTCCATCAAGTTTATATACTCTTTTCTCTCCCCATTTTGCAGCAACAAATTGCAAAGTGCTTTTGTTTGTTTGTTTTGTTTGGTTAAAGGTTATTGACCACTGGTACAGCTATGGAGACCGTCTGGAAAGCTTGGAATGGTTTATTGCTTATAGTAAAATTTGCCTGATTTCTTACAGGCTGCATTTGGAAACCTTTTATTATATAGTTGCTTACGTACTTAAAAGTCTATCATTTAAAGACATACTGAAACAAATGTTGTACTTGTTTCTTAAGCATATTCCTGTAATCTATTATAAAATTGAAATTAAATATAGAGAATGTTTCAACAAAAAATAATGAAAAAAATAAAGTGGTCTTCTAATGCAGTCGATTCTTACGATTTTGTCACTTTCCAAATGACCATGCCTCCATTCAAAATAATGATACAGGAATACGTTTTGATAAAAATGGAAAAACAAGTAAAACCTAATAATTCTAATGATAGGATTAATTACAGTGAGTTCTAGAGTATTTTAAAATAGACAACTTTGTTGTTTGTCTACTTACTGCCACAGCCAGATTGAGAACTGTGAAGTTGTCAGCCTCTGTTCCAACTGATAGTGAAGGTTCGAAGATGGCACCATTGGGCTGCAGGAAAGAGACTGTGTTGTCCTCAGGGTCCTGGGTTACATTTTCCTTGGCTAGAAAACGAACTCTAAAGAAACAGCAGTAAACAAAATTCAAAACATTTGTCATATGTGAACATTAGATCTCAAATGTCATTCATTCATTCAACAAATTATTTTTGAACATATAGAATATGCCAGATACTATGCAAGCAATGGTGTTAAAATGAGAAATCAGCCAGGGTCTCTAGCAAACTAATCAGAAAGGGTCTTAAACTGGCAAAATGGAAATTAAAATAGTGGGAGAGAAGGAATATTGTTATAATAGAGACTCCAGGGGAAAACACAAAACAGATCCAGATTTAGAATGGTCAGGGTAGGGGTGAGGGTTAAAATACTTTTTAGTACAAGTCTACATAAATGGTCTATGTAACAAATACAAGTTTAGTTAGGTAAAGTACGGCAGATGGTAGCATGCATAAGAACGAACATAATATATTTTGGGAAATGCAGATATTTGAGTGTGGTTGGATTACAGAGTAAGAGGTGAGGAGAGTAGTGGAAATAAAGTTACTGAAACAAGCAAGATCGCAAACATAAAAGAGTTGCATCTAATACTCAAATGAGACTTTATCCTGAGGATAAGGAGGAAAAAGTACAGGGGCTTCAGCAGGGGAATATTTAGAGCACATTTTCTTATATTAGAAAGAATGATCAAAATACAAAGCCTATCCAGCACTGCTTTTTCCCTTTTTCAGGACTTCTTTAATGAGAATTAGAGATAAGAATATAATTTCCATTTTTAAGGGTTACAGACTAACTTCCCCAACCCCTCAAGTATATTGAATACTTTTGCTAGTTCTAATCTCCTGACTCTAACATATCTAGGCTGCAAAGTACCAACTACATTTTAGGAACGCGGTGAAGGGTGATTATTACAGGAAAAATACATTTCACAAGTGGAAGATATTCACTGAGAAGAAATAAGATACATATCATAATTGCACTGTCATATTTGAATGCCTGTGAAGTGAGTAGATAGCCAATGTAAAGACTTAAACAATTGGACTGAATTTTTTTAAAACCCATTTCATTCCATTATAATAAAAATGTAAATTCCTACAGGGTGGGGGTTTATGAGTGTTTTGTATCTCTAAGCATCATGCCTGGTATATAATGAGTTCTCAGTAAATGTATTTACTAAACAAATGTCTCAGATTCTTTAAAAAGAGGATTCAAAGTTGGCTAGAAATATTTTTAATATAATTTTATCAAAACTACTATTCTTGAAGTACTGCAGACAAAGAATATAAAAATCTGAAACAGCACTCAGGACAATTGTATTTTAAATTAGTGTGCGTATCACTAATATTTCAAATCAAAGTACTTCAATTTTCAGAAATATGCACAAATATTAAAACAATAGCAACATAATTGTCACATTACCTAAAGTGTACTGACAACATTATACCAGTAGATGGCAGTCACTAAAAGAAAAATCCTTAAAACAGCCCTGCCTTTAGAATGTTGTTTTAAAAAGGAAACATAATTACTGAATTTTTTGTTTAAAAGTTAGATTGTATGGAAGTTTTGGAACATGTTTGTTTATAAGGTCAAGGGAAGGAATTTATACTTTTCTCAATATTACTTTATATTCTTTCCAAAGCAAAGTAACTCAAAAAATGAATTACGGATCTAAGAATATTCTGAAGGAATTATAGCATCTTCATAGAGATGATGTAGGTAGAAACACACATAAGATCTCAACCCAAGCAATTTCGTGCTTTGATTCAGGTCATATCTTGTCAAAGTGTAATCAAGCTTACTTTAGCAGACATTGGCCAAATACAGCCTGTGGTTCTGTTTGAGGAGGGACATTCTCACATACTTCCAATGCCAGATGGATTAAGGGTATAATTAATTATGAAAAAGCATGTTTAGCTCAACACATGCACTATCAAAGTGTTAACTTTTTTCTAAAAGGTACTGCTTGTTTTTCCATTATTTAAGGCACTCAGGCAAACAATAAAAGACTATTTTGGTGACATGATGAGACAAGATGACCTATAGTTAATCAGGAATCCCTTTAAAATTGTTATAGAAAGAGCTATTTATGGATTCTAAAATTTAGCTGTAAATGCAACTGTTCTTCTCCAGTCTTTGCTCCACTGCTTCTCTAAGCAAATCAAATATATCTAACACATCCCCTTTTTGTCCCTTAGAGAGATAGGTTAAAGGCTTTAAGAATAAAATATAGATTAGCTGTCAACTACCAGAGGAGAACTATTTCAATAATATGTTTTCTCATATTCCAAATAATATATTTAAAAGTGAAAAATATGGTTGGGCATGGTGGGTCACACCTGTAATCCCAACACTTTGCAAGGCCAAGGCATGTGGATTGCTTGAGCCCAGGAGTTTGAAGCCAGCATGGGCAATGTGATGAAACCCTGTCTACAAAACAAAACCCATAAAAATTAGCGGGGTGTAGTGGCATGTGCCTGTGGTCCCAGCTACTCAGGAGGCTGAGGTGGGAGGATCACTTGAGCCTAGGAGGTTGAGGATGCAGTGAACTGTGATCGTGCCACTGCACTCTAGAGTGGGTGACAGAACAAGACCTTGCCTCAAAAAATAAATCAAGTTAAAAATAGAAGTGAAAAATATAACCTCCCCCAAACAAACAAAAAACAAAAAAATCATGAGTTCTCAAATTCTAACAACTATTTTTTTTCCTCACACTTACTCAGTTCACTTAGGTTCTATTTCTTAAACAATTATGCTGATACTCTCCTTAGGTCATATGTGAATTCTAGATTTTCATAAGTATATATACACCTATGAAACATATATATATATGGTACATATATGTGTATATATATGGTACATATATGTGTGTATATATGGTACATATATGTGTGTATATATATGGTACATGTGTGTGTATATATGGTACATATGTGTGTGTGTATATATGGTACATATGTGTGTGTATATATGGTACATATGTGTGTGTGTATATATGGTACATATGTGTGTGTGTATATATGGTACATATGTGTGTGTATATATGGTACATATATGTGTGTATATATATGGTACATATATGTGTGTATATATATGGTACATATATGTGTGTATATATGGTACATATGTGTGTGTATATATGGTACATATATGTGTGTGTATATATGGTACATATATGTGTGTGTATATATGGTACATATGTGTGTGTATATATGGTACATATATGTGTGTGTATATATGGTACATATATGTGTGTATATATGGTATATCTGGTATATACGGTATATATATGGTATATATGGTATATATGGTATATATATACACATATATATATATATGGTATATATATACACATATATATATATATGGTACACCTAACAACATTCTTTGCAACAAGATATTTGTATAGACTCTTGCTAATAATATAAAAACTTTAAGACCATGAAAAAAATTCTAAGGTAAGATTTTTTTGTAGCCATAAAAACTAAGTCTTCATTGACAAAATTATGAATTGTCACAGATGCGCACAGAGACAGCTGATTCGGGTAAAACTGCTAAGACTGGACATGCACCAAGGCCCTCTGTGGCTTATATGTCATGTGCTATGGTAGTAGGCACCACCCTCACCATGCCTGTTATTTCATTTTATTTTGGGTGTGAATTTTCAATGTGGAAGCATAGTAATGCATTGGGGGAGGAAGGAAAATTATACAATCATCTGATAACCAAAACAGATAAGATACTAAAACTACAAATTATAAAAAATCATTAGAAATACAAAACTTTGTGATAAGAACTAATCATGCTGTATAACTAGTTGTGATTATTCGTGAGGGAAAATACACATTTAGGTAACAAATTCTATAGCAGAACATAACTATGTTTCCATATGGATACCATAAATATATTCCTAATCCTTGGTTAAGGTGGTGTTTTTGGCACCTCAATCTCCCCCTTTTTTCCCTTTTTAGTGAAAAAGACAGAGTGTCTATAATTGAAATAGAAGAAAATGTATACCAAAATCTAGGAGCTGCCAGTACCTACATCTGTGTGAACAGGGACAAGTGACCTCACATCCACTGGATCAGGCATTTTTAATTCACAAAATGACAGATTCTGGCTCATCATTTCCTCTAGTTCTAATACTCTAAGATTCTGTTCAAAAGTGTGTTAAACTATTAGGGAAGGCAGAGGAAAGATATAAAATATTCAGTCTCAACACTAGAGGAAATATAAGAGTGAAACTAAAATAGATCAATGTAAACATCCATATGACCTGGAAGTTAATTTGAATATAAATCTTGAGTAGGTACCGCAGTTAGGAAAAATGAATTTAGCACGGTGGTTCTCAAAATTGTGTATTCAAATCACCCAGGGTTTGTAAAACTCTTTAGTGGGCCTCAACTCTTTCATTCATTTGGTCTGGGATGGGGTGGAGGGATTTGCATGTTTCCCGATTCCCTGTTGATGCTGATGCAGCTGGCCCAGCACTTTGCTGTGGCCCAGCTACACTTTGAGAACCACTGTTAAAATATGCTTTACATTTTAAGATGTGAAAACTGATTTTTTTTTTTTTTTTTTTTTGCTCAGCAGGAATATTTCAGAGTTGTTGAGAATATATGCCACAATAACAAAACACTAACTTCATAAACATAGGGAAGTTATTTGATACTGGTAAGTTTATAATAAAATCTGTTTATCTTTTCTATATATTGTCTAATAAATATTTGGATAATGTATATATCTTCCAGTTTTTTCAAAATAAATACCTCATAATCATTAAATTCTTAGATTAGGATTCTATTCAGACAGGAAAATATTTTAAAGTATATTTTTGGCAAGAAAATAATAAGTACATTTCAATACAATGACATTTGCCAAGTAGAAGACTTCTCAGAAATACATGGTCAAGGTAAGAGTGCCTCATATTTGCGGGGACTCACTCACCGGTACGTATAAGGACCTCTTTGCTTAACTTGAATGTTGCTGCTGTTCATCATCACTTCCTGTGGATTTTGCACATCAAAGATCCAAAACTGTCTGTAAACTTCTGTGCCTGTTTTAACCCAATTTTTAAAAGCAATTGTACCTTCTTCGAGGACAACTTGCTATGAAAAAGAAAATAAGTTTGGGTTATGTCTTTGTAGTAAGTACAGGCACTTCTGGAAGATTGTTTGTAGCCTTAAGTCAGCCAGAATAAAAGGACCAAGCCCAAGTACCTCATTCATGAGAACCTTTGCAACCTTACCATACACTTGCAGCAGAAATGTTTTCAACAAATTATTATTACAGCAGTCTTTTTAGCCTTTTACAAAGAGAATCAGTGTGTAATACTGAAGACATGACTGTTGATTTTAAG
Organism: Pongo abelii; assembly: GCF_028885655.2. Classification (NCBI taxonomy): domain Eukaryota; kingdom Metazoa; phylum Chordata; class Mammalia; order Primates; family Hominidae; genus Pongo; species Pongo abelii. The sequence goes on from NC_071991.2 coordinate 95,880,461, forward strand.
GCAAACTTTAAAGTGACCCTTTGGCAAGCTTTAGAGTGACCCTTTGAAAATATTGCAACAGTTAACATAATTTATTAAGCAAATTTTACCGAAGTTCAAAAAAGTTCTTACTGAGTTGAACATTAACTTCTTCTCTGCCCCAAAGTTGCATTGATGAAACAAAACACAAAAACTGAATGAAAAATCTAGTGGTATTGGAAGCTTTTTCTTTTCCTTCAAGAGTTGGACACTTCAGAGGATGGTACTTAACACTTACTACATTAAGAAAATAAAAATATCTACATGAAGAACACAAATCAAATTTGACACCTTGTCTTCAAAATCCTGCTCAATCTGGCTTCCCTAACCCTTTTTTTTTTTTTTGAGACAAGATATTGCTCTGTCACCCAGGCTGGAGTACAGTGGTACAATCTTGGCTCCTTGCAGCCTCGACCTCCCAGGCTTAAGTGATCCTCTCACCTGTGCCACCATGCCCACCTAGTTTTTGTAGTTTTAGTAGAAAACAGGATTTCACCATATTGGTCAGGCTGATCTTGAACTCCGGAGCTGAAGCAATCCACCTGACCTGGACTCCCAAAAGGCTGGAATTACAGGTGTGAGCCACTGCACACAGCCCCTAACTTTCAATATATTTGCAACAACCCATTAGCATATGTTTCCAAAAATTACAGCAGCTTCACTCATCATTATTGGGTTGTAGTTTTTAAAGAAAAAAAATAGGACAAGGAAGCTGTCCTATTACTCCTTTGTGAAATCCACTAAAAATCACTGATGCTCCTTTCGCTAAAAATAGACAAGTGGAAAATACACCAATAAGAGAATTAAAAATCCTACATTAGGAACTCGATTCCTTGCTTTAGGAGCTTTGGGACTGGGTGGAGAGTCATCAGACCTCCCTAGGGTCAATTGCATTATCCGTAAAATAAGGGAGTTAACATAAATATTCTTCTAGTTTTCTTCCACAGCTTTCCCTCTCTGAGCCAGAAGTCTATTACGCTGTAGTAGATAGTGCAAACAAAGGTGATTTTGAAGCAGGCGGTATTTCTAATGAAGTATTGGGAAGAATGCCCAGGTTAAAGAGCTCCAACTTAACCTGAGTGTGCTACAGGAAGAGGAATACAACTATTTCATGGAAAATGAGCCTAAAGAGAACAATGACCACAGGAACATTCTGACCTATTTGTTTCCTTCACCTGGAAGCACCACTTCACAGAATGACAGATTAGGAAAGGACATTGAACATGATCATATTTTCCAGTAGAGCACACTGAGGCTCTGAGAAACCAGGTGGCTGGCCAAAGGGCAGCCTAGGCAAACAGTAGTGAATTTATGACAAAAATCCTCATCCCTGACCCTTAGACTAGTCCTCCTTTACACCATGCTATGACTGTCTTTTTTTTTTTTTTTTCTGTCACCCTCTGCACTTAGTTGGTAGAAGTCAAATTAAGTTTCATATCTTCAGGATATTTTACTCATTGCTTAATGTAGGGAATAAGGGAATTCCTTAGAGAAGAACTGGGCACCAAGTTAAAATGGAATTACAAAATCCTACGCTGCTGTAATCCACTTATATGGGGTACATTGGACCTGCTAGAGTGATGGAATCTTTATTACTTTTTACAACAAATTGTCCTTGAATAACGTTTTATTTGCTCCCAAAAAGGCTTATTTCCATACTAAGTCTAATATTCAGACAAAATTGCTTAAAGCATTATGGATATTCTTCTAAATGTAAATATGTTTGGTGAGGATGTTGAAGCTCAAAGCTAAATAGAAGCTGAAAACGGTTGATTTCTCCATTTCAAGAGACTTAAGAAGGGAGAACACACAAACACAAACATTATTATCCTCACTCTTTTAGAATCTTAATGCTCAAAAACAATACCTGTTATTCATCAAGTGCCTCTCAAGGTACATATTAGGTTTGTACACAAGTAATTACGGTTTTTGCGATTTTAATGACAAAAATCACAATTACTTTTGCACCGACCTAATATCTCTTAATGAAAGAAACTCAATAAACTCTTACAGAATTGAAGAGAGTGTGTGACAGAATGTGCTTGACAGGACTGAATGCCTTCCTAACTCTACAATGAGTGTCCATCTAAACACCAGAAGACATTGTATGTGTATGAGACCTTTTTTTCTAAAGGTCACAAATCACTTTTCCCTTAAAAAAAAATCTCTAGCAACAAATAAGGCAAACGTGAAACACAGGGTTGAAATGAATGTGTTGGATTATCAACAGTTAGAATCAGGACCATCTAACCCAGTCCATTTTTTTAGAGGTGGAAAATGGGTTCTAGAGAAAAGAGATGTCTGACTCAATGTTATGTGACAAATTTACTAGCAGATAATAAAAAAATCAGGTCCTTTCACTTCAATTTTGTATAGTTTCCATAGCATCATGATTTGTTTAGAGACACAGAGAAAAATATTGAAGTAGTCAAAGTAGGAATAATATGCTTCTGACGCTACCACTACTATATGTATTAAATTGTAGTCACTCCTTGAATACCAAGACTAAATAAGTCACAAGAAACAAAAGATGTTATGTCCTTTGTGAATTTAAAAGAAATTGATTTTAAATTGGATTTGGACTATCTAGACTATTTTGCAAATATTTTACTAAATTTGAAGTACACAGCTGGTAAGTATGTACACGGAAAAAGTGATATAAGATTTTCTCACTTGGCTAATGTGTATGTGTGTATTTGTCCCTGACTCTAAGCATGCAGACTACCCAGCCCCAACAACAACTGGATTTCAACCTGGTGACTCTCACATAGCGTGGTCTATAGCTGGGTTGAAAGCACTGACCTTGAAACTTCTATTCTGCTACATTAATTTGAAAACAGATGTTTGTTGGGACCTTAATATCCCATATGTAGTCATGCACTCACTTGAATACTGTTTTCATGCAACAGCAATAATCATCTACATGACTGACAACTTGCATTATTAAAATGTCCTCCATACTTTGCTATGCATGGAGTAGAGTACAAATGTAGAAAACATTTTGTTTCACTTTTCAAGGACTTTACAAGTTTCTACCAAGAGACAGAAGTATGTTTAGCAGATTTTAATCTATGAGTTAGATTTTTTTACCCTATCCCCACCCTAACAAAGTATAGTGGCTTCTTCCCTAAAGCATAGACTGAAGTGGCCAACAATGAAATTAGATGCTATGAGTTTGATCACTTAATAATAATAATAATAATCATTTAAGTTTGAGCAGATTATTTAATTTCTTTGTACCTCACTTTCCTTATCTGTGAAATTATATGTTAGGTTGAACCATATAGACTTAGTATTTTTGAAAATCAAAAAAAGTTGAATTTTAGCATCTTCATGTGGCTTAAATATTTATCCTCATAGGTCGTATGGGGATCAAGAAACGTGAACACTTAGAACAGTGTTAGTACAAACCAGACATTCAATAAACGTCAGCTATTAGTATTTTACAAATTCTATCCATCTTTTAGAGGAAGAACTCTAATACCATTTACTTCTCATTCCGCTTTAATTGCTCGGTTCATAGCATTTACTGTCTAAGCCAGTCATGTGCCAATAACTTATATAATATCCTGTGACAATTATTTTTCTGTTATTTAATCATTTTAATATTTCTCTTTCTAGTAAAGTAAAAACTTCCTTAAAAACCAGAAACATACTTCCATCCTTCCCATTAACTGCTACCATTTGCTTGTAATTGGGCCTAAAAAGAATCATTTCCCCATGTTTAAAGAAATTCTAATGTTTTTGCATTATGCAAGTGTGTGTAAGTTAAGAATGAATTAGAATTGTAGTGACAGTTATGCAGAGAATCTGAAAATGGCTTTAGTTTCAGACCATCATCATCAACTAAAACCCAGAATAAAATTTGGTGAAATGTATTGGAGTAGTAAGCTTTAATATGTTTCTGAAACCTAGAAATTAGCCTCCAAGAATTTATGTAAGTACCTAAAATGGAAGATTTTGTGTTTGGCATGAAAAGTAAACTATGTTGATATTAAATTGGACTAGCAGAAGAAACATATATGCTTGTCTATTTCTTGAAATATTGTCCTTAAGTGACGTTTGTTATTACAGCTATATGCACATATACATAGTGTTTAATTCATTTTTATACTGCTATTTTAATTTAAATATTTTGGGTTGTTCTTACGTTATTAAATATAAAACAAACCTTACCATCTTTAATATTTTTAGTCATTTCTTTTTGAGCTTTTAGATACTATGAAAAAGTACAAATTATTTTATTATGTCTGGAAATACTAGAAGCATACATTATAAAGTTAATATAAACAAATTATATGATTAAAACATGGACTATTAATTCAAACATAATTTTTTTCGGGGGGAGACAGGGTCTTATTTTGTCACCCAGGCTGGAGTGCAGAGGCACGACCTTAGCTCACTGCAACCTCAACCTCCTGGGCTCAAGGGATCCTCCCACTTCAGCCCCACAAAAGCTAGGACTACAGGTATGTGCCACCATGCCCAGCTAATTTTTTTGTATTATTCATAGAGATGGGGTTTTGCCATGTTGCCCAGGCTGGTCTCAAACTCCTGAGCTCAAGTGATCCACCCGTCTCAGCCTCCCAAAGTACTAGGATTATAGGCATGAGCCACCATGCCCAGCCAAGTATAGCCATTTTAATGAATCATTATTTCAATTTATTTTGTCTGAAACCATTTCTTACAAGCTACAGAAGGATCATTGTTTTCAAGAATGGGAGAAGGAAAAATGGTATAATTGAATGATGATATTTAATATTAGTTCTCTAATAGGAACAAAGAAACCTATAATTCCTTTTTGGTGCTCTATAGTTAGAACTATAGAACTTATTTAAATTTTAGTTTTTTTCTTCCAACTTTTATTTTAGGTTCAGAGGTACATGTGCAAGTTTGTTGTATAGGTAAATTGTGTGTCATGGAGGTTTGGCATACGGATTATTTCTTCACGCAGGTAATAAGCATAGTACCTGATAGGTAGTTTTTTGATCCTCCCCCCTCCTCCCCCCTCCCACCCTCAATTAGCCCTAGGTGTCTATTGTTCCCTTCTTTATATCCATGTGTATTCAATATTTAGCTCCTACTTATAAGTGAGAATATGTGGTATTTGGTTTTCTGTTCCTGCATTAATCTGCTTAGCATACAACTACCTATGTTATGTTATACAATATTCACTAAACTTTTTATCAACTGACATTAATAATGTCAAATGATAAATTATCTTTTGTAAATGGTGGCAGAATTTTGACCCTTTTCCACAGTGCTTTGATAGTTTCTACTTTCATGGCAGCTTTTGCTATTGATTTTTAGTGTTTTTTTTTTTTTTTTTTTTTTTTTTGGAAAGACTGCATAAACTTGCTGGCTGCACACAACTCTATTAAGAATCATGGTAAAAAATACTGGTAAGAAAGATTGCAGCTACAATCCATAAAAAGCATGAGGATACCAGAGACATCCCTTGAAAATAAAGAGCAAAAATAAAGTACAAATAAGGTTTCTAAACTGTTTTAGACTATTTCAAATGATGACATCTTTCAGAATTGGAAGGTATCACAGCACTCCAACTCTACACTAAATATGAAATGATTTTCTCATCATTCTCAATTAAGCAGTTTAATTCTTTTTTTGAAATATCACTTGTATACAATAGCTTTCTTAATTTGCTATTAGTCAGTTAAACAAAGTAATATTAAATGAGTTTTAATGGTACACAAATAAGAAGTCAACAGTACCAAAACTCATATGTTTGTGAAATAGCATTACCCTAAGTATTTCTGAGGCAGCAGTAAGACACTTGGCTCTCTAGGTTTACACAAAATTCAAATATTTGACCCCTACTGTATGCCAAAGATATACATATGCCAATATCATTTAAAAAATAGTCTGTAAACTGAAGAAAAAAGAAACAGTCTATTCAAACAATATTCCACCTACTTCATATGACTAAAATTGACCAGGTCAACATGGTTGTGTAGGAATCTGAGAGCAAAATGAAGCTTAGCCTTAAATGTGCAATACATCTTGACCAATGTAAGGATTCTGATGATGAGTCTTAGTCTACGGACTTGTAGGGGGCTTACAATGTGCACTGTCATTTGACAGTTTTTATAAATCTCTGTTGTACCACCTCCTTGAGTTTGAATCTATGCTAGGAAGTCTGAATCTTCTCTTCTCCTTGTAAAAGATTGCACAGATAATTCTTATTTCAAAAACAAGAAGGAAAAGCACTCCATTGATTTAATTCCCCCTTCTTTATTACCCTACTCAAAGTATACTTTCAAAATTATTGGTGACCATGTTCTAATCATTATTTTCTTAATTTTCATCTGCCTGAGAACATTTTATGCTTTCTTTCCTTGAGTTCTGGCCTCCTATTAACTTCTAGGATTGTACTCTTTGTTCGTTTCTTCATATAAGATTGTTCTTTTCCTTTTCTACTTTTGTCTTCCTGCCTCTGAATTATTACAAATTCTGTAATAATAATTCTGCTTTTTCCTCTCTCCATTAAAACTCTCTAAAAGTAAATCTACTCTTTAGTTTTATTTTTAATCTCTATAGCAATGATCAAATCTATTTGAACTCTGACCTTTGAAACACAGATTGATGTTCATAACACATCACTTATAAAACCTCTGTTTTACTTTGTAAGGTATATACATACCTTCTATCAATAACTCACTGGACGTCTTGAGTTTTATGCTTTTACTCCTCTCTCTAATTTGATCTGTCTCTCCAAGCTTCCATTTCATCCTATTATCTATCAGGTTTTTTTTCTATATACTCAACCATGCCAGACCAGTGTGCCTTTTGTTATATAATGTGCAGATTATGCAAATATCTTTCTAAAAGGGAATCTTATATTCTCCTTGAAAGTGGTCATATCCTACAGTTTTTTGTTTGTTTTCCTATCTCTGGTATCCTCACTTTGCAACCTTTCTGCTGTAGAGTAGTATACAAGGCTAGGTTTTTCATCTAGGCTCTTCCTACAGATTGCTTACGTTTGGAGAATGACTTCTTTCCCTATTGGCTAGGTGAGTTGGCAAGTTGATTTAAGGACTTGCGCCTGTAAAATGGGTAAAATAACAGCAACTTCTCACAGATATTTTTGAAGATTAAGTGAACTAGTATATAGGAAACTCTTAGTAAGAATTAAATGTTAGCCATCTAATCTCTAAATGCAGGTTTTATTATATCTTACACTTGCTGAAAAACATACCGACGACTATTGTGTATCGTATCATCAATTAAGTATTTTTCTGCCTGATGTTCTAAGCTTGCTTCCTAACTCTAACCCCATGTTAACTTCTATTCTTTTCTGCTGTTAATCCAGTATTATGGGCATATTCTCTACCTTCTTCCTTCCATCTTCACTGCATTTGGTAGCATTTTCACAGGGTTTTTCATACTATCAATCAGTCCTTTAACATGATTACTGCAGTTATTTGAGACTTTCAAAATTCTACACTTCTTTAAAATCTGAATCACGTCCTACCTTTTTCCTGAAGTTTCTTGAATACTCTGAGAGATTTCTTTTTCAAAGTATTACAGCATTTACTTTTCCAATTCAATTCTAGAGTCTCATAGGTCTCAGTATTTTTTATTATAATATATCTTTCCCTGGTTATAGCTTACAATAGATGAGATTATATTATTCTCTTAGTCATTATACAAAAGCACATTTTGATGTCAGAAAACTTACTTTCTCATGGTTAACTATTATGAGCATAAAGATAAATATTAAGGAATTAAACGCTAGCACCTCACATGCTATGCAAAAGAACCTACATGTACCAGTTTTGTTGTATGACAAAGAAAAAAATTAAATCATCAATACTCAGTTATTGATCAATAATTATGTGTCAGCAAAAAAAAAATACTCTAAATTGCTGTGCATTGGAAGATTATTGTGATTTTTGAATTTGGAAAACTTTTCCAAATGATGTTATAGTCTGCATGTTAATACAGACACTGATCTTGTCCTTTCTCTGCATAAGATCTGGGTGAGAACATAGTTTATGAGTAGGAAGGATGTCAGATCAATGGCCGCTCCATCCCACTGTTAGATAAGCCCCACACCTCACTATTACCTGTCTGTTTCCATTGGCCTATATCAAAAATACTATCAAGAAAACTAAGAATTCCAAGGCAGGGGATACTATCTAATTTATATATGATTTTTCAATTAAATGCATGAGGCTGAAGTTCTGCAATATGTTAGCAATAAACACAATACAGTCAGCCCTCTGTATTCATGGGTTCCACCTCTGCAGATTCAACCAACTGTGGATCAAAAATATTAAAAATAGTAACAATATAGCAATAAAAATTTAATAAAAATTCAATTCCTGCTGTTCTCCATTGTGCACTATGCTTACTAACCCTTTGTCTAGGTCATTGCCATCCTAACCAGGTAGAGAGTTGAAGGCAGAACTCATTTTATTTGGCCAGTATTATGTTTAATAAAATGAACATTTATGCCTTCAGGCAGTAAACACACAGTCTAGTTCACAGCAGTTCCTGTTCCTCATTTTATCTTGTTCTTGGCACCTTAAATTTTGTTTAACCCCTGTATCCAAACTCCTGCAGCCATTTGAATTTGCCATCCCTGATTTAGAACGTCAGCAGATCTGCTTCCCTTTATTCTTTTCTTCTCCCTATCAATCAACGTTTCTGATGAGTGAGTGTGTAGCTAATTTGAATAAGCTAGGGTGGGAGATGAATTCTAGGTTGTTGTGCAAAGCCCATCTATTCAATCATTCTGTTTTTTCACACTACAGTCAATTTGTTATATACTAAGATATGTTCTGCATATTTCTGAAAGTATTTTCTAAGATTCAAATATGAAGCTTCATAAATAGAAAATATTTATCAGATAATGAGATTATTACACATATATAAAAATAGTGGATTACTAAACAGTGTATTACCAAACAAGTTAACCTAACAATTTAATAAGGATTTATGTTTCAATATTAAACACATTACACACACACACACACACACACACACACACACACACACACAGTTTTACTTTTCTCAGTATTAACTAAAGTGCAACTTCTTTTATAAATGTGCTTTTACAAAATATACTGTTATTTCCTATTCAAAAGCATGCCAACATGCTCTTTGGACATAACTTAAAACAATTATTTCTACTAATATGCATACCTGTAGACAGCTTTTAATAGAATTTGGTATTTATATTTAAGATAGCAACGGAGTCATGTTAAATATACGTTATACTTCTAACATTTCACATAAAGTCACCTCATATAGAGTTGCAGTGGTTCATAATTACCTTCATGTCAAAGATACAAAATTAGCAGTTACCATGAAATATAAAGCAGGTAAATACAAAGCAAAAAAAGAGAAGTTAGAATGAATCAAAACGACAAGCCATATTCTTTGGACTACTTGTACCTTTTTAATTGTCTTCTGGATAAGCAGATCTCCAACTGGCATTAGAATACCTCCAAACACAGCCAGGATGGCACCAATGACAGCCCCAGCGATGAGCCCACAGTTCCGATCACAGCCCATTTTTCTTGTTCAGGAGGTGAATTAGTGTTAAGCACCTGTTTCTTGCAAACTCCTGGATATGATTAAGGTGGTTTCTACAAGCTCTGGTTCTATCATTAGAAAGAGATCATAAAACAGAAGCTTAAATATCAGTACAAAAAGATCAAAGTACAAAGAAAACACCCACTGAAACAGATCATTTTGCCAGTTTTAAATAAACAAATGCTTTTCTTTTTGTTTCACCAAAGTGGCTTCCTCGGTCCACCTCCCTTTTCTTGCTTCTAATGCCTACCAGTGGCAGAACTTATAATGTCATATCTAAATTTCTTCATATTCCTCCTTTTAAATTTTCTTTCTACGCATGATTAACATATTGAAATCTTATCTAAGGAGAACTCTCACCCTCATCTCTCTTCCCTTGTCTCAGCAACTTAGTTGCATCCTCACTATCTGGTTTCTCCACCCAACACAACCTTCCACACCCTTTCTGGAGTTCTCCTGCGAACAGAATGTGGGTTGACTGATGTGTTTTCCATTAAATGATAAGCAAGTATGGTAACAGATGTTTTATTTACTATACCTTATTCACAAATCAACAGCAAGACATGAATTTTACAGGAAATGAACTGATGAGTCACAGAAAGAATCAATTCGTCTAATCATTGGAAAGCTATCTGTGAAAATGAGAAAAGCATGGGTAAATAGAAAAAATATTCTCAGAAATTTTATACTGGGACACTGTCTAATATCACCATACTTAAAATAACTGTTAAAAGAAAGTCTAATTTTCATGAATACTGAGTTCAGGCCTGAATTGCTTGTCCTAAAAACTGTTTAAAACATGGAATTTTTAAAATAAGTGTATCTTATTTTGTTTTATTAATGACTTTGGATAGACTACAGGTGTAAAGAATTTGAAGAAAATATAAAATGTAGAGGATGTCTTGTTTCAACCATGGCATTGCTTTCTTACTGAAGAATTTTTTCCCTACACATTCAACTACAATATAGTTTATTTTGTCATTTGCAGTTGATTCATGCTAATTCTGTTAAAATTAGGTAGTTTGTGTTAGTATATGTTTGTCAATCTAATGTTTGGTATCTTCATAAAGTATGTGATTATTATTATTTTTTGAGACGGAGTCCTTCTCTGTCACCCAGGCTGGAGTGCAATGGCACGATCTTGGCTCACTGCAAACTCTGCCTCCTGGGTTCAAGCAATTCTCCTGACTCAGCCTCCTGAGTAGCTGGGATTACAGGTGCACACCACCATGCCCAGCTAATTTTTGTATTTTTAGTAGAGATGGTGTTTCACCATGTTGGTCAGGCTGGTCTGGAACTCCTGACCTTGTGATCCACCCACCTCAGCCTCCCAAAGTGCTGGGATGACAGGCGTGAGCCACCATGCCCGGCCATAGTATGTGATTATTATATAAAAATTGGGAGAGCCGGGCGTGGTGGCTCACGCCTGTCATCCTAGCACTTTGGGAGGCTGAGGCAGGTGGATCACCTGAGGTTGGGAGTTTGAGACCAGCCCGACCAACACAGAGAAACCCCATCTCTACTAAACATACAAAGTTAGCCGGGTGTGGTGGCACATGCTTGTAATCCCAGCTACTCCGGAGGCTGAGGCAGGAGAATCGCTTGAACCCAGGAGGTGGAGGTTGTGGTGAGCCGAGATCACGCCATTGCACTCCAGCCTGGGCAACAAGAACAAAACTCCATCTCAAAAAAAAAAAAAAAAAAAAAAAAAGATTGGAAGAAAGAACACAATTTGTGAAATGAGTGGATTCTACTGTAATAATAAGAGTTAATTCTAACTAGTATTTGAAAACACATTTATTTGAACTTTTTTGTTGTTGCAATGACATTTTGTCAATAATGGGGTTGGCCTGTCATTTATAGTCAGAATGCGCTTTATAGTTTATAAACAATTATTCTCTACTTTGAAATGCTCATGGCCAAAGAAAACATATGTGCCAACGGAATGAAGGCTACAGTGAAAAAAGGGCACATAGAATATTGTTGTTAATGTTGTGAGTGTATTAATAATTGTGGTTTGTTATAATTTCAGGTTTTCCCTCCACAGCTCTCTTGCAACAGAGGTACCACTCTTATGATTTTATTAGTATTTACTTCCACTTTAGTAATCATATAGTTTTTTAAAAATATTACTTGTAGAGCTAAGAAAAGAATAAGAAAATGATATTTTCCCCAAAAATGTAGGAATAAATGTTACAAATTTTTTTCTTGGCAATTTTATTATTTACATATGTTCCCTTAACCTTTGGTATTCCCCTTTGCTTATTCCCTTATACATAGGATACTTTCCAGTATAAACCATAGGATGCAATAAAATTCATTTACATCAAGGTCTTTGTGATTAAGAAGACTGACTAGTTCTTTAGTGTCATTTTTCTCCAATGTAAAGGGAATGCACATAAGTCTAAACAAGTGATTTGTTTTTCCCGTGGAATTTTCTGTCTCACTGAGCAAGTAGGGCTGGCTTTTTATTAATCGTTCAGGGTGGAGTGGTAACAATAGCTTTCCCAGCCCTTGGAAATCATATACCATGCTACCTCATATGGCTTTGTCCATGGCTGTCCTAATGCAATGGAATGAGTAATTTAATGCTGGTAATCAGGACTGGATATTGTCGAATAGAATTTCCTTTGCAATGCATAATTGTAAAGCACTTGAAACTTTTCTTGAAACCATCTTTTAAGCAACCATAGTAATCGCTAACTAGAGAATGTCATGCTAGTGTTCTGTATGTTGTGAACTGATAATGAGATTTAGGGTAGTTTATTAGGTACATAATATTTTATTGAATGCCCATTTCATAGACCATCCCCAAATATTTTCGGCAAGTTATACTTAAGGAAGCAATTAAAATATAGCGATCCCAGCTGGTTCAATTGAGATTAGGGGACAAGATTAAACCAAAGACTGATTTGTCACTGTCTTGCTAAATGAAAGCGGGCAAGCCGTGTAATCTCTCTACACCTCAATTTCCTCATGCGTAAAATGAGATGATAAAATGAGATCAGCATTTTTTAATTTAAGCAGCTGAACTGGTTCTTCAATTCTTACGTGGAAGTCCATTAGGTAAAATGACTGATTCCACAGCAGTTAAGAAACCCAGAGACTCTGTTTCTTAAATTTGTCTCCCTGTTCCTGCCTGACACTCTTTATCCTCACTGTTAGGAAGCTCTAGGAGAACCTCTGTAGAAACCCACAGCTTTATGAGCCCACATAAAAAATGCAGCAGGAAACCCCCAGTGTCATATTCCAGTTTTGTTAATATAGTATGAAAATCTATTTAAAACATGTATAACTCAAGGATTAAGTTATCTCTCTGGGAAAGTTATTTTATGTTCCACATAAACTTCACTAAAAATTACTCGTTCAATATTAATGTCATTTGCAACTCTGACAAATGTGATACAAAATGATTTAAAATTATAACTCTATTGCTGTTAGAATAGGTATATGTGCATATATTAGCCCTTCTCCAGATTCTATGCCACAACCTAGTTGTGAATCTATCTGGCCTTTTCCCAAGTCATTCTTCTTTATTCAAGTAGCTCCATGCACTACAGAGAAGAGTTTCTGCAAGGGGTAAAGAGTTCCAACAGTAACCACTGAAGAAACCAGGGAGTAGTGCATGCTCTCCAATGGCTCCCTCTCTAGACCTGAAAACTGATTATTATAACTTCTATGGACTCTGAGCCTAGATATGTTGAGCAATGGACAGGCCTGGGTACTGCCTAGCTCTCTCTGCTTTGAACTTAAAACTGAAGTGAGATAGTGTACACATCCCACTGCTGTAGAGTCACATACATTAGAAAACAGAAGTATCAAGTAATTTATTCTGTTGAATTCTATGGTTAGACAGTTCTCAATCTAACATTGGTCAGGATGATATATAAGCAAAATTACAAGTATTAATCTAACAAAACTTCAATCCATGTGCTGATATTTTGAAAAAAGAGCTAGATGAACTGAACTTGTCTATTTTTCAAATTTTCAACTGATTGATTGCCTCTTATTTAAGTTTCTACCTTTTTGCTAAGAATAGGCAAAATACGTGACACTAGTTGGGTTCATTTATTATCACTCAGTGCCTTGACACCATGAGTAATGAAGTATTGTTATTATAATCATACTCTATCCTTAAGCTGCATATGACAAAATTGTAATTAGTTTTATTCACCTGAGGCAAAGGAGGACCAACCATACTACGTAAGATGTGCACCAAATACAAAAGAAAAAAGTTCATGTTAAATAGCACATTGTAGTCAACAGCTTTTCCACCTATATTTATCTTCAGAGAAAGAATGTAGTTTGTCTCCACCATTCCACCAAATTTAGCTGTCTAGAGCATAAAAAATTTGGGTCATGCTTACTCAGTTTCTTAATAACACAACTCCTTATATATGAAAATAGGTAATTAATTTCATTTGCTAATTGTAGATCAAATTTTATTCTTTACTAATTGTTACTTGTCCTTTATAAGAAACAGACAAGATATTGATACTGTATCAGTAATAATTTACTTCCTGCTTAAAGTACTTAAATTTAGAAAGCCAAGATACAGAAAACTAATTGAGACTTGTGTAAAGAAGAAAGGGAAAATAAGAAGACATGTTTTAATAGGCAACTAATTACATGCCTTTCTTGATTCTATAGGCAGCTCAGTTGCCTTCTGTCCAGTTTATAGATTATAAATCCTATTCCTTTTGTAGAATTCATGAGTTGACCCTATTCTATTGGGTCATCTTTGAAAGAGGGAGGAAAAATATAACTTTTTTTTTTTTTTTTTTTTTTGGTTATCAGGTCAACAGTGTTTCTGTAATGAACTTTTAAGCAAAATACCCTTCCACTATATTGGGAATCCAGTAGAAACAGAGACTAAGCTTTTTGCAAAGCCTGCATTAGACTGAGATATAAAAAGCCTCTTCAGTAAATAGTTCAGAATATTAGAGCAAGTCCCCAGAGCATCTATAATTAATCCCTTGTGTTTATAAAGCTGTGTTCCCTCGGAAACTCCACCCAGAAAAGGCATGGCCCTGTAGGAACATCTGCTGGGATGTAAACTATGAAATTTGAAAAGTTTTAGATTTCCAGGGTACTTGTACAATAGATACTTGTCAGACCTAAATGACATTTTCTTACTGATCAGTAGATAGCTAAAATTTCTTTTTTTTTCTATCTATAAGCCTTCCTCCCACTTTTTCTTAGGATAGAAAACCAGACCACACTCTCCTGTTTTCCATTCTCTTGATACAGAGAGTTTTCCCTTCCTAAAAAATACAGCATCTTTCCATAAAATCTAGTTTTTGGAGGACTTGGGGGAATTCATTCAACAGTTTGCATGAGTATAGAAGTTAGTTTTTAAAATTAAACTTTTTTCACATTCTTATCATAACTATGTATGTTTATAAAGACACAGTTCCCTAGACATGAGTAAAAATGTAGATTCTAATTCAAGGTAGTAGAAATAGGTGTAAAACAATCATTTAACTATGATTATGTTTCATCAACATAAGGTCATTAGGTCATTCTTTATAAAATTGTGTTTAGAGATAGAATTCTCCTTTCAAGGTAAATTTTATGCATAATACCAATATACAAAGATAGTTCAAAGAAGAGCTATTTGGTAAAAGAAAGGAGCAGAAACTGTGCCTCTTCCCTTTTCCAGTCACACTTCACTTGGGCTCTGAGTCATCTCCAAAGAACCTGTGGGCTCCACAAATAATTTTCAAATAACTGGACTATGAGATCTCCAGCATCTTATCTTACTGAAGTTATCTCATTTCCATTTCCATCCTATCAGAATATATGATGGTAAAAATGTAAAATAGGAAAAATCTTGATAGACATCTGTAACACAAAATAATTATATGCTTCTCAAATATTGCAATTTGAAACTTGTTTTGATGGAAGTCTTTAAAAATTAATGCAATAAATACATCGGACTTTACATATTATACTTGGGATCCTTCTAGAAACAAGTCCCATCTTTTAAAGACTTATGAACCAGGGATTACTATAGGTTTGAAATTATTCTCTTAAGTTCACACTGACTTAAAGAGTATTATCTAGACCCATTCTTAATTTTTGAACCTTAGACAAGAATGCTAATGTCTTTTTTCCACACCCCAAATTCTACTATAAACAGACACTATAAGGTTTGTAATGCCAAAAATGCTGGGCCTTGAAGCCAAGAAATGTAGATTCAGTTCTGGGTGTTAGTATTGAAGTCTGTCTGTGATACAGTTTTCTCTAAAATGAGTTTACTTACATCAAATAAGGTTGCAAGTATTAAATGAAATGAAGTAAAATAATATATAAATATTTATATTGTAGAAAATGTTATTGTTATTTTGAAATATTACTATGAAGTACCATTTCAAACCGTAACAGTAAAGTGTTATTTCATATTGGCCAAGTGTTTTAAAAATCTAATAAATGTGTATATTTTACAAAAGTAGAAATGATTATTTGCAAAATAGGTTATAATGAAATGTGATCATATATGTATGGAATTAAAATATGCAAATGGAAAGACAGCTACTAGTTTAGAAGAATGCTACTTGCAAGTTTTAGACACATCTTGGGCCAGTGAACAAAAACATCTTCTGATTAGATGCTAGGATAGTTACAGAAATAACTATCTGATAGTTACAGAATTATCTTAAACTTTCCTTTTCAGGAAACACACAGGAAATACACACACATGCAGGATTCAAATGTGTTAAAGTAAACAAGGTTAAAAAAATTCCGTAAAAAAAATAGGGTGGCAACTATAACTTCCAAGGTAAATTCCAAATTCAGTACACTCTGTGCAAGTACCTCCAATTGTAGTTAATATTCTTCCCAGGCTAACCCATTATCTGATGGTTCTCTGTTTGGTTTATTGTTCTGGTTCACTAATGAGTCTGGTAAATTAAATGATTTCTACTTTAGTTCTTATTTTCTTGTAAACTCCAAAGGACCACTGGACTTTCTATATAACAAACATTTTTAAATATTTCACTTTGGCTTCCTTGTGAACCAATATTTAAAGCAATATTTTCTTAGCTTCAACACACATTACTGACTTAAAACCACACAGAAAAAGACTAAAAAGTACATGCAAATCTTTACAAAACAGGTTTCAATATGCTACTAGATGATTTCAGAAACTGGGATGTACTCTAGAGAATTTATGCCATTTACAGTTATTTATAATTTTAGTTAATATATAATTAATTTGAGGCTTTTACTTAACTCCTCCAGATTGATTTCTCCTTTACTTCAACTTGGCGTCATCATCTAATAATTCAGTACTATTTGTAATAAGCTTCCTGAATTGAAAAGAACATTAACTTTGATTTATTTTTATTCTACTAATTTACACTAATTAAATTTCAGATTATTTAAAAGTAATATACTTTGCTATTCCCAGTAACAATGACAATATCTTTGTTCATTACAGAAAAGAACTTAAAAAGCACATATCCAAAATACACATTGCATTTGATCATGTAGAGCAAGTCAGGTATACCAAAAGTTGTGCAATTCAGATTGAAAATTAAACAAGCTAATGACTCTGTAAAGTAATAAGTAGTTAACAATTGCATATTAGACAATATGTTGACATAAGAGGTGTAAGTCATTTATAACATCTAACCTCATTATATTGGTCTGCACTATAATGATCTTCATCATTTAAACATCATGTATAAATAGCCTAAGTATAAAATGAAAGTTTTATAATAATCCAAATTGGATTGTAAATCACTTTAAATATTAACTGATACATATGACATGAAATGCCATTGGGTATGGTTTAAGCATAAAATATAGGAAGGTTGATAACTTGAAAATAATGCAAACCTGATTTTTAGATAAAGCCTAGTGACTAAGAAAACAGTTACTACCTTTTTTCCTGTCCTCGTTATATAACTTCTTAGGAGTATTTATACAGTAGTGTCACCTCCCATCATCTGGGTGATGGGAAAAATCCCTTAATATTTTTTATTTAAAGAAAAATCATACAACTTACCTTTAAAATGGCTAAGAAGGATTTTTCAGTCAAATGCTCCAACATTTGGACAATTCTTAATAGGATCAAATGGTATTCTGCAGAAAAGTCCTACACTGCAGTCCTCATTACATAAATGCGTGAGAGTTTAAATATGCAACCACACCCCCCTCCCCCCCCCAAAAAAAAGAAAAAAAAAAAGCACTTTACAATGTCAGATCCCAGTGTGTGGTTTGTTGCCAGAGGAATTGAAAGAAAAAAAAAATCCCCCACACAGCACATTACTGATATGGCTAATAAGGGTCTATTTTTATGTTCTGGTGAAGACCCATTACCTATATCTGAGATATTCAGCATTTTTTTTTTTTTTTGGCTATTTCCCATCCAAGTAAGTCAGAGGCCAGAAAAACAAAAGGAACTGACTTGCTGAGCTTCCCCTAACATATTCTCAGATGCTGAACTGAGACCGTGGGTGGAAAGAGTAAATTTGGAAGAATAATCATATTCTCACTTCCCTGTCTCGACTGAGCTTGCGAAACTTATTTCATTAAGTTTAAATTTAATGTACTTTTTTGTACAGCGTAATTCTGAAATACTGTGAGACTAATAATTTTGAAAACAACTGGAGACTGTCAATCAGCAAGGATGACAAACTGACTTAAAAAAAGGAAACAGCCTATTGTTCTAGCTGGAAGTTCTTAACTGTTTATCATTTTCTGTTAGTTTTGCAAAAATTTCATGATCACAGCACAGTCCTCGTACAAAAAATAAATTCCTTAAATTTCTTCAACCAAAATATGTCTAAGTAGAATTACTATTGAGGATAATCTTTAGTACTTAAGTCACTTTCAAAAAAAAAAGCATTATGTTGATATTGAATCAAAATAGAAGGCCTTGCACTTTGGGGAAAGAACCTTCACTATCAAGACCCTGTTCTTATAAAGAAATTCTCAGAATCATACAGGAAAACCTTCACAGGGTTAACCTGGCATGTATTTGATAGGAGAGCTGGATAAATGCATTCAAACAACCTTAGAAGTAAAGCAACCTAAAAATACCAGGCAGAAATATATTTAGTTCATTAGATCATATTTAAACCAGTCCTTAGAATGCTTGTGCTGTCCTTTTTGGGCATGTGAGGCACACAACGAATCCTTTCATTTGCAAGCAGTGCCATACAACTGAAAAAGAACCCCAAACACTCTTTTCTCCTCAAGCATTTTTTTCCCCCAGGGAAGTTTTTACTGACATATTTAAAAAATAAGTCATACAAATATTGTAAGTATCACTTTTTTTTCAAATCTCAGACCACTTAATTAGGATAAGGTAGAAATGACCGTGTGCAATCTCGTTATAATTTATGCTTTCAGTTAGAAAAGAATAACTCACAGTGATTTCATGAAACTTAAGAAGGTAATTCCCTTAAGTAACTGTGACCTTTTATCTTGGTGGCATGATATAAAATGGTAGTATAAAGATGAATATTATTTTGGTTAAGAATATCTATTTTGTAGATAGCTATTTTGTATTTAAGCTACTTTATTTATCTCTCAACCTTAATTCTCACACATTCAGACTCTAATATGACAATTCAGAAAGAGATTACCAACAAAAGGGTTCAGATAAGACCTATTTAAAAGAGCATATTTTAAACACATTAAAGGACTAAAGTATAATGAAAATATGACCGCAATTAGAGAAAGATTATTTCAGAAAAAATACATGCAAAATAGATGCCTAAGTTGACATTAAACTTACTTGGGTATTATTTAATCAGTAGCCTAATGCCATTCAAATCTGCTTTCACTGGAGAGGAAAATGTCACAGAGTCCCATGAGCAGTCCAAAGAATCAAATTTACATTCCCAGAGACAGCTGTTAAGTGTTCAATCCCATAGACAACAGTTCCTGAGTAGCTTAGCATACAAGACCTGAAAGCACACAGCTGAGTCAAATCTGCAACCGTGGATTTTGAGAAAAATATAGACCTTAAACAATAACACAGCAAAATGCTGTACTCATTTTAAAGTAAAGAGCGTTGGGGTTTTCATTTTTTTAAAAGACTATGCACCCACCATATTTTGAAGGGATGTGTTTTACTTGAGCATATACCTTGCTTTATGTAAATCCACTATAACACTAGATTAACTTATTAGAATGACAGGATATAATTTTCAATCTACTTCAGTCAGTTTAGACACTTCTTTGGGAATTATTATTATTATTATTTTTTTTTTGCAAGAGATCACATAGGGTTAGAAATTGGAAGGGTGTAAGTTTAAATCCTCAGGCTACCGGGCCCTAGTTACATTGACTTGCAATTGGAAGTTGACTGCTTGTTCTTCTTTTTCCAGATTTATCGAGGTATGAATCATTTTGACATGTGTATACACTGTAAAATGATTGCCATAATCAAGTTAATTAACATATTCATTGCTCTCATTTTCATAATCAAAGAATAGAGAAAACTAAATAGAAGAGTAATAATAAGAGCTAAGAGATGAGTAGTGTACAATACTTGACAGGAGCCTGAAAATTTCTAGGCACTCAACACTCCCCATTTCATCACCCCCACTTCCTACAAGCCTCCTCCCCTCTCCGTTCTCTGCTTTATTTTCCACAGGTCACTTATCACCATCGAAGAAATTCTGCCAATTGACTTTTGTTTTTGTCCTGTCTTTGCACCTGCTAGAATGTTGGGTTTTTGAGGAAGGGGATGCTTGTCTGTTTAATTCACCACTGAACTTTGCACCTGTCTTTGCACCTGCTAGAATGTTGGGTTTTTGAGGAGGGGGATGCTTGTCTGTTTAATTTACCACTGAACCCCAATAGTACAGAATAAGCTCATAGTTGGTAATAAGTTGAATAAACAGACACACACAAGACTATTATAACCATCATAATGCTTTATAAGTAGTGAGAATGAGTGGAAATGAGAGACTATTATGCTGCTTGTTCACACCATGGATATGTAATGGTTTGATTCGAATTAAGAACATCTGCTAGGAAAATGAATGGAATCTGAGTCTGAATTTCGAATCCATCACTTCCTAAGTGCATGACTTATTGCTAACTACTTTACCTCTCTTAAACATGGTAGAAATATCTCCCTCACAGAATTGCTGCAAAGATTAAAAGTGATAATATGAAGGATTTAGCACAGAGCCTGACATAGTTTTTGTTTAACAAATAATTGTGGCTGGGCTTGGTGGCTCACACCTGTAATCCCAGCACTTTGGGAGGCTGAGGTGGGCAGATCACTTGAGGTCAGGAGTTTGAGACTAGCTTGACCAACATGGTGAAACCTCCTTTCTACTAAAAATACAAAAATTAGCCAGGTGTGGTGGCGCATGCCTGTAATCCGAACTACTCAGGAGGCTGAGACAGGAAAATTGCTTGAACCTGGGAGGCGGAGGTTGCAGTGAGCTGAGATTGTGCCACTATACTCCAGCCTGGGCAATAGAGTGAGACTCTGTCTCAAAAAACAAAAACAAAAACAACAACAAATAATTGCTATGGCCATCACTGGCTATTATGCACAATTTTATTTTAGAAAATGTATTAAGTATGGAGAGAAAGAAATATTGAAAATTATAGAAAAGTATACAATGAGAAGCCTCAATCCCCAATTGTATTCCTCAGAAGTAACAAATGTTAAGTGTGTGTTAACCTTCCCCCAGTAATTTTATAATTTTCTAAAGTATATTAGCCATTTTTATTTTAAAACATTTGTAACAGTATCCTTTTCACCTTTTTTTTCCATAAATTGCTTGTCCCTTTCATAATAATTAGTAGGAAAATAGTCTTCGGACATTTGACAATTTTTTTTAATTTGACAATTTTTACTTTTCTGTTTGTATGTGTAACTTACAGAAATGTTTACATTTTTATTCCATAAACTTTGAGTCATTTCCTTTTGAGGATTGTATCATGCTTTGAAAGACTTTATCCACTTTGAGCATACAAAAAAAAAATAAACTTTCTTTTAGCATTTGCATAGTTAAAAAAAATCCTTTTAACAGTACTTTTGGACAAGCTGTTTCATGGAATGTAACACTTGTGAAATAAAAGAGGAAGAGTACAGTAAGTTGAGTAACAAATATTGCAACATATTTGAGAAGCAAATGACAGATGGGTAACAAGAGTTCTGGAAGAGGAATCACATGGCCCATGTGATTCCTTTATTAGCAATATGATTTGTGAACTAGGCAAGACATAATAATCATTGTATTCCTGTTGTCCTTTCTTGTTAAATGGGATAACCTATAAAGTCTGCCTACCTTTAAGCTGAAGATCAGATAGTAGATTTAAACTTTAAAATATAAGGTTATATGCAGATACAAGAATATCTTATAGTCGTAGATACCATTTAAAAGAAAACTAAGCTATTTTTTTAACAGTTCAGCAAATGAAAAGAAGCATTTTAGTATAACTTGCATTGTAATTCTAGATTGAATGGGTGAACAAAGACTTGAAGAGCAAAGAACAATGAAGATGATCATACAATAACACAGTCAACACATAGTAGGGGCTTACTACCTGCCAGGTGTGGAGCTAAGTATTTCACATGCATTACTTGCTGACTAATCATCTCTCCTTACGAGGCTCTTTAGATGACTAGCTGAGTTCACACAGCTAGTACTTGGCAGAACAAGGGCTGGAACCCAAAATGACTGACTGAAGGGCCTATACTCTTTTCTTAAAAGAAACAAAAAAAAAAAAGATACATTTATCCTTGATCAAAATCTAATTTTACATATTTTTCTCCAAATCTTTGCACAAGTTGAATAATTTTAACCTGATATTACATTAAGAGCAAAATAATGTCTAGACACAATAGAAAATGAACAGTGAACATATGTAGGTGGCAATCAACGGAATTATTTTAGATTAAATAAAACATAACATTTCATTCTACTGACCTAGGAACTATCTCATAACATTAGTTACCAATGTAAAACTAGGCAACATTTATTTGATCACTTTAATCTTTAGGGAATACTAATCATGGAAATGTATACATACATACATTTAGGCACATACACACTTATGCTTATATATGTATAATATATGAACATTTTTCAGTTGCTAGCTCGTTACTTATAGAAGTATTAAAGTATTAGTATGTTCTAACTGCTTTATAAGTTGAGGAAGGACTTCACATGCAGTAATAAAAAATACCTATGTAATTTGAATATTAAATTGCAAAAGACAAGAGCATCATGTAATGCTAGTGAAATGCTGAAAGACTGAAATGGAGATTTCTAATATCACCTTTAAAAGAAAATTTCCTCAACATTATTAAAGGTGAAAGTCCGAATATCAGAGTAATTTAGTTTAGACTAAAACCACATGGCCTAATGAATCAAAAGCCAGGATAAAAACAAACATACTGCATTAAAAGGAGAAAATAATCTTACCTATAGGTTTCATAGAAGTCATGCTTGTAACAGATTAAAGAGAGCACTTCTGTATATGTAGGTAATTCTCATGTGGGCATGGCCAAATCATTATGTAAATTTTACAGGCCATCTAAAAATGTTGGCAGACCTAATTCTGACTTGAACAGCTTGCAGAAACAATTCTCTAAGTAGGAAAAAATATTAGTCAACATTTAAGTGATGGTAAGAAACATAAGGAAATGCCCTGATCAGCATAGTTAGGTAAATTGTGTTCATAGAGTAGATAGGAAATTATTAGAGGAAAAAACAGAAACATTTAGGTAAAAGAATAACTAGGTCTCAAAGCATGGTGTGATGAAATAGCAGGAAAAAAATCAATAATTCATAGCCAAAACAAGCATTTAGTTGATGAGCACCAAATTTTTTAAACGTTGAGAAGAAAATAGCAATTAATTAATTTGGAATTTTACCAGGCAGAAAGAAAAAATTCATTGTAATTAAGGGTACCACAAATTTTAGTTCTGAGAAATATTGTAATAGCCCTGGATTAAAAAGGTAGTCCCTAAAGTGGAGTCTTTAAAATAAATAATTTTGAGAAGATTCAGAGAAATAATTTAACTTTGCATTGGCTCTAGGCTTGGCCATCATGATGTCTTTTAAAATGCTAAAATACCAGGTTTTTCTTATTTTGTTTAATCCATAAAAAATTGATCAGCATGATGAATATATTAAAACAGAAAAATATAAAGAAATCAGATGAAGGATGACATAAAATGATTTTTTGTTCCATTTAATAAATAAACACATTAAACCACACTGGCAAGTCTATCTTTTAAAAAATTATATTGACATCTGCACCAGCTGATCATCTGTTACCTCAAGTTTAAAGATACAGAACACTTGGGCATTAGCTTCCTGAAAGACTGAAATACATATACAGACGTGCATGTGTACAGACACACAAACGTTTTCCAGGGACACAGAAGCATGCCTGATTACATTTTTTTTAAAGCTTGTGGGGTGAAGTTTCTAAGAAGCATACAAAAATAATTTAAAAGAAACACAGGAAATAATACATCTCTGATACCCTTCTTGTTCTGTGTTTTTTTTTTTTTTTTTTGAATGGAGAAGTGATCATTCTGCCCTCAGACTTCACAGAATTATTTGGCACAAACCCTGCACTTGAGTGGCACAGCAGCTTCTGCTAATAATTTCAAAGGAATATACAACAATCTATCAAATCCTATAGTGAAATCATAACATCATTTTCCAGGTTGGTTCTCAAAAACCTTAAGGGAAGGTTTTGCTCCTGGACAAGCTTCAGTTTTCTGTCTTCCAAGAGACCAACAGGTTTAGTTTGGAGTTCTACACTTCTCAAATGAATACCTTGCAATAACTGGACACATATTCTTAAGATTTCTAAGATTTCTATAGAAATCTTAGATTTCTATAGAATTAACAGTGGGAACATCTTACACTAAATGCATTTTTGGTTTTAACAAAGCATTATACAATACTTTATATAACAAAGCATTATACAATACTTTGTAAAAAAAATACAAATATGTGTGTTTTGTACATTATTTACATCATTTATGTATATATATAAAATATATATAAAACTTCCAGAAATGTTTTTCTGGAAATGTTATGAATTATTTAAATCACTTTGTTTATATCATGTTTACATGAGTATATTCTAGAAAATATTAGAATTCAGATAATGAAAAGTGACACACTACTATTCTATAATACATGAGACAAATATCTTAGAACTTCAGAATCATTCTAAAACATTGAAACCCTTCAACTGTCCTGTATGTGTCTTTGTGATAGCTGGTTATCTTCTTGAATTAAAAAAATTGCAAACTTATCAGCAGTAGAGTAAAACCTTCACTTTGGAATTTCCACATTTAAATTTTGAATAATAGAGAAGTCTAACTTACCTATTAAACTTCATTTTAGCCTTGAAACTTAAGTAGCAGCATTTAAAATTTGCTTCACATTATGGAGCAATTACAATGGACTTGATAAAATACTTTACCTTGTGGTTATGCAGAAAGAAATCTTTCATCCTTCTAACTCTCTTATGTAGGTTTAGTTATCACGAGCCCTGCCTTTATGAAGTGTCTGTCATCCTCATTGTTCTCCAGCAAACAAGGAAGGACTCAAACATGTTTACTGTGATCATCCCATTTCAGATTCTGAATGTCACTTTTCTTTTGTATTCTGGGGTTGTGAATTAAGTAAACAATAGTAGGTATGGAATCTTAATTTGCTACAGAATGTCACTCTCAAAAGACACCACTAGCCCTGCTACTTTTGCACTGCTCAATTTGTACTTAGATCCTCAGAGACTTCTCGGACATGATGTTTTGTTGGCTTTTGGAGCCCAAGGTCTCTCAGCTGTGTTATGTAGGTATGCAAACTGTCCTGTTCTACAGTGCCCCAATTCATGGGTAAAGATAATAAATCTAAACTGAAATGTTTATGTTTTATACGTTTCGGCATACTCTGCAATTCTCCTGTTGTTAACCACACTGTGCTTTCGTGTTCAGAGTGAATACTCTAAGCATATTTATTTTCCCAAGCTGCATTTACAAGGCTTGGAGTGCCATCCTCTATGTAATGTATTCCAAGGACTAAGAACATTTTCTGGACTTGATCCGAGATCATTGCTAGGCCTGTTTTCCTCTCATTTTCTACAACCCCTCCGGGAAAATTGGGTAATCACAATAGGCAGGAGGAAAGGAGCCTGCAGTGAACAAAAATTTGAGGTGAAATAAATCCATAAAAACATGGAAACCACACCATTTCTGGAATCCCAAATTAAAAGCATCAAGTATTTCCCATGCTATAGAGAAGCACATCCCAAAAGACTGGTTTTTACAATAAGATTGCGGTATAGACTTTTCTCTTAATTTTTTCTTCTTTGATTATCCTACATTTGTCTGTTGATTTTTGGCTATTTGACATCTCATTTTTATCTTAATTTTCTTTCAAAAGGGTACCTGGTTTTAGGTATGTAAATTTGTAACTGTCTCCAAATCAACTTCACACAATTCCACAAAGAAAAACACAAATATCTCTAAATTAGAAGAAACTGTAAGTTCATTAGCTCTTCTACTCCTTTTATGGATGTGCTCATTTTATCTACTTAACAGATACTTGTTTTGATGGGCATACCACCCCAATGACAGTTTGACACACAATAATGGATCTGCAAATATCATCAAAAAATATTTCAGCCAAAACTAAACCTTATTCTGCTACTTAGTCTCTCAACCTCACATTTAGCACCCTAAGTATTAAATATTTTAATTCTTTAAACTATTAAAATTCAAAAAATGAAGATGAAATTTGTGCTATTTACTATCTTTCCCCTGGCTTATCTGCCATGTCATCTAGGTTAGGTGAAAAATAAAAGAAATATAGCAGTGGTTTTCTTTTTAAGTCTTTTGATGCAAATTAATTACCTAGAATACTTTTTTTCATGATACCAAAAAAAAAAAAAAAAGGCTACTATTGAATATATCAGTCTCCAGACAATCTAGATGAATAAGATTTAAACTAAAAATAGGCAATTTCTATTTTAGAATAATCCAATACATGAGTGTTAAGGTGTATGTTGAGGGATTTGCTTCTATTTGTACACATGAAGAACAATGAATAAATCTGACAAAATTCAGCCATCTCAGTTAACTGAATTATAACCTCTAAGGGCTAATTCAATATGCTTAAGCATTTTCCAGAGGAAAGAAAGCAACATTTCAAGACTTCACAACTCCACATCTATAATTCATCTTGTGTAGTGAGGAGCACCTTGTTTTCCGGAAAGTCTTGGCTGGTTAGTTTCCAGAGATGCCCTTTAACACTAAGTTCAGAGGGAAAGATTGGAAAGTTTCTCCATATGTTGATGTGGAGTTATTAATGTGGTATTGCCTCTAAAAATGTCAAGGTACTATTTAATATTCCCATTTAATTAAATAGAGAGTGTTATAAGAACATACATTTGCCCAGAACTCATGAAAATGTGCTCCTTTGTTGAACAGCAGTGGGAATTGATTTTTTCTATCATCATCTATTCTCTATTCCAATCCCCACTGCTTATGTATAAGGAGGAAGCCTACAGCCATGCTGCTGGAGGCCCTCTTACAACCTCAAGGAAAGCCAGCCTGTGTCAAACCTACCATCCAAATAAGGAGAGAGCAGAGAAAGTTAAGAAGAGCCAGCAATCTGATCCACCTGTGCCAGAAGAGTGCTAACACTGGAGTTTTCAATTCTGTGGGCAAACCTGTCCTCCTATTGATTCAGCTAATTTAGGTTTGTGAAGGGAGAATAAATCTTGGGACCCCAAAGTCACTAAGCTAAAAGGAAAAGTCAATCTAGGAACTGCTTAGGGCAAACCTGCCTCCCATTCTATTCAAAGTCATTCCTCTGCTCACTGAGATAAAAGCTTATCTGATTGCCTTCTTTGGAGAAGCTAGTCAGAAACTCAAAAGAGTGCAACCATTTGTCTATTATCTACCTATGACCTGGGACCCCCTGCCAACTTTGAGTTGTCCTGCATTTGCTTTATGTTGTCCCACCTTTCCAGACTGAACCAATGTTCATCTTACATATGTTGATTGATGTCTCAGGTCTTCCTAAAATGCATAAAACCAAACTGTGCTCTGACTACCGTGGGCACATGCGACTAAATTAACTGGGATCTGTCTTAGGTATTTTTGGTTCACAGGTTGAAAGCACCCAAGCTGATGCCTTGTGATTCTATTTAAAACATAGGCATTAGATCACAGGTATTTTTAATAAACTAAAACACTTAATCAAACTTCTAACTCATGAGTGCAGTCAAGAAACATGTCTTAACCGGGTCTCTTAAAGCAGGAGAAAAAAAGTGTTTCTGCAATATGGTTTTCTACACTCTAGGTAACAAATATAGATATTAATATAGCATGAAGCACATATACCATACGACTGTATTTTACTCATTTATATAGCTTTAGAATATTTTGGTGTTCCACTTATAGAAAGGATTCCAAAATAGCTCAATTCATCATTTGTTCATTCATAAGCAGCAAGAGGGTAGGTCACAATGAAACTCCCTATAACATATTACCAGGGATCATGCTGGTGGTGTTTAGCATTATATTCCAGAGTTTTAAATAGTGCCTGATACCTAATAGGTGCTCAAATGTTTTTTTAATTGATGCTGAATAAACGGTAACTCTATGTATCACAGCATAGATTTTTAAAAGTCATGCATGTATATGTTAAATACTTTTGCAGGAGAGGAAGTACCTTTGTTTATTCCAGTATCTGATCAAGTTTAAATGCACTGATGATTTTCCAGATGTGCATTTTTTATGTTTAATAGACATCATGCATGTAATGGAATAAAGAACTGATGTACTCTTTTTTAAGCAAAAATCTCAATATAGTAAACAGGTAAATAGTTTGATTATTCCACATTAGAAAAATTCTTATAAAGGGCTTTAATTCTTCCCTTTCATAGATATTTATTAACTATAATACAAGAATGAATGACGTGCTTCTACACAATGAGCTTTTCCCCAATATTTTAAATGATGCAATGTACCAGTTGTGTTTATGTATCCATTGACAGAAACAGACATATTGATTAAAATAAAGTTTTGTAAAATGTATTAAAATAATTCAGTCACACCAAAAAGCATGATTAAACACTAAATGTGTATCATTAAATAGTTGTATTGTTTTGCTTTTGCCTGTTGAAAATCCTCTCCAAGTCTTCTGAATATTTGTACTCTACCACCTAATTTTTTTTTACATGCCAATCTACTATCTCCTTAAAGGCTAACACACGTGATCCCTTGATAAGAGTTTGATTCCTTTGGGTTGTTTAGTGTTCTGGACTGCTCATTTATTCTGTTAAAGAGCAGTGGGTCTGTAGTCTAAGCAAAAAAAGCCCCTCTTTTAAGGGAGGGGGTCAATATGGTGTACTAATTGGAGGCTTAAGCAAGGACCCCTGGGAATTGGCTTTTCTGTTCCAATGAGAATTAATTCCAAGAAAATAACCTAAGTTCTCTCTTTGTACTTGTTTCCATCTGTGAGATGAGACATATCGTCAACCACAGGGGCATAGCCTAGTTGAACTGATGTACTAGAGAATTCAAAAATAATTTCATCATTTGCAGAATTATGAGGCAATGGATAAAATATAAAGAAAAAATTTAAAATATAAGCAAATGTAGCACTGTCCTGTAAAAACCTGAGTCAGACTGATTCTTTCAATCTCAAGAGAACCTTTAATATGATGAAGTCTTAAATATCAAAACAAAATGCATAAATGCCAAAACCCAGGAGAAAAGGACAATAAATAGAACCTTGTAATGGTCTGTCTCAGGAGAGAATGCTGGCTCTGCTTCTGCTATTGACTGTGATAAAAACAAAAAGTTGGAATCAATAGGGAGATAAGATGAACGCAATACTTACATATGAAGAGGTACAGAGAAGATTGTAGTTTATATATAGTGTAAAACAATAGAACTTGTTAGTATGTAAAACAATAGAACCTCAAAGCATGACTAAAATCAGAAAGGGCAAAATTTTTGTAAATGTACTACAGGGAACAAATACTCAAACAAAGGTTGAGAATATGTTCCCTAATGTCTTTCCCACGATTGCAAAAATGTGCTTTTCAAGTAAATTGGTTTTCTAATACATTTGTGTATCAGATTACATGGTTTATTAAGACATAAGATTTTAAAAATACATAATACTGTAAAATCTTACACTTATATATGAATAAAGAGTGTAATGTAAAACAAAATTATTAAATTATACTATATATACATAAATTTATCTATTAATTGGATAGAAGTATTAAAGCTAAATTTGCAGACCATTTTTATTGGCACATAGATAATAGACTGTACTAGTTTTGTTTTCTCATGCTTTAAATATAGTACAAATCATAAATCACATACTGTAGATTTAAGCTAAGGCAATGGCCTGGTAACCGGCAGACAGTGTAAATTGGAAATCTAAAAATATATTCAGAATTTAAGCTTCATTTTCATGTAGTTCTAGACCATTATAAATCATAATTTATTATTTTCAAAATTTGATAAATATTTAGCTCAATAGTGTAAATAATATAAATACTAGTATGATAGAAGAACTTATCTGAATATTCTTACCAGCAAAATATGGAGATTTGCCACAATGCCAGCTAAGTTAGTTCTGCAGTCACTGATAAATTGGGTTGCCATAGCAAGCCCATAGTCACTGAGTTTCTAAGCAACCTGAGACTCCACAGACTGCAGATAGTTAGGAGTCCACTGATCTTTCATCATCCCTTAAGGAAAAATACAAAAATTTATACTACCAAACTCAATGGCAGATCCCCTGATTACCCAGGAGAGCAGTGATTTCCATAAAATACCCCCCTTTATTGACACTCATTTAATTTATTGAATAATAATATTTGTCCTGGGGAATTATTGGATTATTCACAGTGCTAAGTGGATGAAATTAGTTACAGAAAATGGTCAGTGCCTGGTATGTATTGGGCAGACAAATATTTGTTGTATCAATGAACAAAATGCAACATATCATCCAATTCTTTAGACACAGTCATTTACAAAATACTAGCCTTCATAAATTCCTTGCCTTTTAATATAAACATATATCTGTTTAGTAGCATTACTATATAGTACATCCCTTCGATTTTTTTGTTTCTAATTATTGTAGCAT
The DNA here is from genome assembly GCF_028885655.2 of Pongo abelii. Taxonomy (NCBI): domain Eukaryota; kingdom Metazoa; phylum Chordata; class Mammalia; order Primates; family Hominidae; genus Pongo; species Pongo abelii. The sequence continues at coordinate 95,911,168 of NC_071991.2, forward strand.
AGGTAACGTGGGTAATTATAAATCAGTAATTCCTTGAGGTCTTCTGTTGAAATATTTAATCACAGCTTGTCTAGAATACTTGAGTCACAATACTAGCCATCCAAATGACAAATAGAATTGCATAGATCTGAAATACAGGCAAGGTTATGATTTTTTGAATGAGCATACATTAGCATTTCCTGCGTCTGTCTATAAACACCTTCTTCAGTCCCTCATCTTCACACAATGCCCACTGCAGCAAACCATGGCCTCCTGTACTCTCTTTTAATACATCAGGCTCAGTTTCCAACTGTTTTAGATAATCACAACAAAGTTAAGGCATATAGTTTGTTTCTGCAGAACAATGTATCACAATACAAGTCCAAATAAAATGTAACCAATAGAAATAATGTGTGACCAGCAAAACAATTATACCTGTAATCTGTAAAATTTTACCTAGTTCCAGTACCCCCCATTTTTCTATATTTCCCAGTATCATTCTGTGTAGCTAATTCTTACCATGGAAAACATGTTAGAAATGTTTGCAAATTGAAAACTGTCTTTAATGGCTAATTTTTCAAAACACTACTTCATATATCCTATTGGCTGTTGTAACAAAGATTCACTAGCCCAAGCCAATACAACGACTAAATTATCTAACCTGAAAGTAAAATAAATGTTCAAAGTCACCTCTCAAACAAGTCACAGTAGTCACTGTGACCATGCTAGGAATGCCAGCAGCAGAGACTGCGTGTGATCTCTACTTGTCACTACTGAACATCAAAAGCAGGGGAGGATAGATTCTGCTTGCTCCAACATTGAGAAGTCAACCACTCTGTCTTACAATATTAATATAAGAGAATCTAAATTTTTATAATCATATTCATTATAATACATCTTTGGCTAAAAAATGACTATCTATAACTTAACAGTCTTCCTAGGATATACTAGGAAGTATATCCTACTATTGTATTACTGTATTTTTGGTGGAGACAGGAGACAGCGTTTTGCCTTATTTTCCAGGCTGGTCTCGAACTCCTGGCCTCAAAGTGCTGGGATTACCATGTGTGGCAGGATATATATATTCCTAAGAATAAAAGATGGCTGCACACGAATTTGCCCTATTAAGATATTCCTCCACTGTTGCATGCATATAAGCATGTGTATGTTGGAGCGCTTAGATTATTTCAAATATTTTTGAATGCCTTCTTACCACTTATTAACGTAACAATTACTGAGAACTCATAGTAAAAATCATTTGACTCATCCCTCTACTTTCTTTTAGATACAACTTATTATTTAAAAGTTTGAAACAGGCTGCCTAAATGCCTACAGTACCCCATAAATTTTACTCCCTGAGAGAAGAGAGAGAAGTGCAAATATATATTAAACTGGACAAGAACAAAGCAAAAATCAGATCAAAGTAGGAAATTTTAGGTACTGCAAGCAAAGTGTGAAACCTTACATATTTAGATTAGGTAACTTTACTGTGATTACACAGGCATAATTACCATTAGAAGTCCGATGAAAGAGCACAAGGCCACAAATGTTAATGCACTTTCAGAATGCTAGTTGGGAAGACCAGGGAATTAACACCGAAGACTCTGGTTGTGTTTGCCCCAAGTGCTGGGTCAAATCACTGCTGTACATCAGTCAGTCCCACCTCCTAGTGTCGAAGAATGGCTGTGGAATTTTGATTGACACTCCTGTGAGACAGTGGTATTCCTAAACCAAAGTAAATCCTGCAGCCAGTGTTTGTTAACCTCTCCAGCTTAAAAATGAGCTGCTCTTCACCCTGGTTCTTTCCTTTAAAAAAAGAAACAATTACTCCGTGACGTCTAAAAGCACACAGAAACAGTCCTCTCTCCAGGGATATCCCTACTTTCTCATAGTAATTCCCTTGATTCATTCCATCCTGTGTCTTTGTTAGAGGACTTTACAGTCCTCCTAGGAACCACATAACAACATGTATACTGGTCTGGGAGAAGAAGCAAAGCATTAGTGAATATTTCAGTTTGTGGAAAGCTGGAGATGAGGGCAACCTTGGGCAGGGCCCAGCAAGACTAACAAGTTCAGGCTTATAATAGCTGTTCATTTTGCAATATGAAAGAATTAAGCAATATTTGATGGGTACAATATTATATAAGCAACACAAATCAAATAAATTAAAACAAAAATAAATATACCCTAAAAATAAGTATTAATTACAGTATATGCTAAATGAGACAAAAATATGGCTTTTTCCCAGAACACTTAAGGCAGTCAAAGAATATTGATGACATACATCCTCATACACTCACATACTGAATTAATATTTATCACATGCTCACTATGTGCTCAGAACTCTGCCACAAAGTGGAAGAAAACGTGACCCCTACTGTGAGGATTTCTATAATGTACTTCAAATACTTTGATATATATTATTGTGTATATATGAGAGTTTGGTACTTTTAGTCTACTTTCATGAAGTGGACAGTCACCCTGGTTGAGAACATTCATTCTAGAGCTGGTCCCTAGCCTTTAATAGAAGTCCAAAATTTAGTTATTTTTTATCTCTTTAGAACAGAAGATTGGCATAATAAATACTAACAATGAGATCTTAAATAGAGAAATTAATGGTATCAGAGATTTATGAACTGGCTAGAATTATTACTAGATAAGTCTCTACTTTTACATAACAGAGTAAAAAAAAAAAAAAAAAAAAAAAGTCTACCAAGGACTGTTGTCTAAAGTTTAGTTCAGAGATTGCCTGTTGTCTAGCTATAGATTTTGGTTATTGAAGTTACCAATATTTACCAAGACAACCCAATAATACTGTCTGTCCAAATTGGCCTAAGTAATTAAGCGTTGTTAGGTAGTTTCAAGGAGTTCATATTCTAGAGATGCAGCTTATACACAGAGGACAATTCTTTATATAAATGCATGGGTAGAAGACCACAAAATCTCCTGGACTAATAGGAAATGCACATTTGTTCGGATATAAATAGCCGTGACTCATAGTTTAAGGAACTTTCCCCTACTTCTGTGTAGAATACATTTCTTCTCTTTCCTTTCTTATTTTCTCACTGCAGACATCTAGTCCTACAAATGAGGGCTCAGAGACCCCCAGAGTTACAAACACTTGTTCTAAATCATCCTAATGATTATTTTTTAAAATTTCACTAGAATATTGCTTTGTTTTGCTCCTTTTTCTATTTCCACTTTTTATCTCTTTTTAACACCTTTCTCCAAGTTCTGCTGTAATGTTTGAGACAGTATTGCTTTCATTTTTGGTGGATGCCATTATTCTTCTTTGTTCTCCTTCAGCAATGCTAGTGATGTAGGATTTTTCTTCTTGGTCACTTTGAAAGCTGGGGACCCTCGGCGAGCCATGCCCCACCTGGGCCTCTCTTGGCCACACTGGCGTGTCCCAGCTTATTCCAGCATTCAGTGGTTCCCAAGCTCTTGTCTCGTGCCCCAGAAGAATGAGGATATGTTGAATATTGAAGGGTGAGGAAGACAGAGAATAATTTTATTGAGTGATGGAACAGCTTTCAGCAGAGAGGAAATGCAGGGGTGATCCCCCTACCTGAAGGTGGGAAAGTCCCCCATGTGGCTGGGTCTGGGGCCTTTTACGGACTCAGAATGGGGAGTGTATGCTGGTTGTAAAAAAGGTTAAACCAAGACACCACTCAAAGGTGGGCACGACAGTGTAAAAAACCAATTTGGAAAGGGAAGGTATATATAAAATAGGTGAAGGGTGGGGATCAATCAGAGGAAAGCACGCCAAACAGGAAGACAAGTTCTCAATGCAGTCTGAGGGTTTAACTTGTAGCGTGGCTTTCAGGCTTTAAACTGTCTTCGGCTAGAGGCGGGATTTCAGCGGGCACCTGCCGCTATCTGCCTAGGCATTTCGCTGCCTCTTGCCACTCTCACTAGTTAACTTAATATTAAGCTCCTGGATAACTGGAATAATTTATACCTCTTTTTTATTTCCATACACTGTTACTAGTGCCCTGTTACTAGTATGAAGTTAATTTTTAAAGTTATTTTGATTCTCTAATGTTCTTTGGATTTTTAAAAAATATATATAAATGACCTTTAAATTATTTAAATTATTAAACATAATACCTTATTTTTGTTCTAATACATTTATTTATTTTGTTCCTCACATGTGAGACAACTTGAAAAATTCTATCAAAGGATACGGAAGGGGACAAATATTTATTCACATATTACCACGAGTCAGCTATCATGTTAAATGCTTCCATGTATTATTTGTTCCAAAGCATTCTATAAATTGTTGCTAGTCACATGTTTACAGATGAGATAACACTAGAAAATGTTAAGAAAATTAGATAAATGTAAACATGCCCAGAATATAGGCATCCTCTGCAGATACTGGAAATTTGGTTTCAGACTGCTATAATACAGTGAATATCACAATAAACTGAGTCACACAAATTTTGTTTCCCACTGCATAGAAAAGTATGTTTACCCTACACTGTAGTCTGTTAAGTGTGCCATACCATTAAAAAATGTACATACTTTAATTTTAAAATACCTTATTGCTAAAAAAAAAAAAGCTAACAATTATAATAATCTTTTTGCTGGTAGAGAATCTTGCCTGGATATTGATGGCTACTGACTGATCTAGGTGGTGGTTGCTGAAGGTCAGGGTTGCTGTGGCAATTTCTTAAAATGAGACAATAAAGTTTGCCACATCACTTGGAAAAATCATTTGCCTTTTCTATAGCATGCGATGCTGTCTGATAGCATTTTACCCAAAGTAGAACTTCTTTTAAAACTGGGACAATCCTCTCAAACCCTGCCACTGCTTCATCAACCAACTTTATGTAATACTCTAAATTCTTTGTTGTCACGTGTGGTGTTATGATATATATTGGTTTTTGTCCACCTTTTCTGGTTCATATTTCCCTTAGCCCTAGTTACAGACTTTTTGTTATCATGTATATCAGGCCTCAGAAAACAGAATCTCCCCCCAGCCCTTTCACTTGCCCCAAGGCAGGACCCTAATCTTTCCCCTCCCTTCTGATTGTTAGTCTCAAGATTCTCCCCAGACAGGATCCCACCCTATATCCTGGGGGAAGGAATGCTGAAGTCAGGAAGCTTCCATAAAAACTCAAGAGGACTGGGTTTGGTGAGCTTCTTGATTGCTGAATGCTTGGAGGTTCCTAGAGGGTGACATTCCAGGGAGGGCATGGAAGCTCCACACACCTTCCCCCATACCTTGCCTGATCCATCTCTTCATTTGTATCTTTTATAATAAACTGGTAAACATAAATAAGTACTTCCCTGACTTCTGTGAGCTGCTTCAAGCAAATTAATCAAACCCAAAGAGAGGGTAATGAGAACCCCAACTTGAAGCTGGTCGGTAGTCCTGGAGACTTGGACTTGTGACTAGTGTTGAAAGAAGGGGGCAATCTTGGGGACTAAGCTTCCAACCTGTGGGATCTAACTGTTTCCATGTAGATAGTGTCGGAACTGAGTTGGATGACATCCAGCTGGTGTTTGCTGCTTGGCGTGTGTGTGGAAAACCCCCACACTTCCTGTCATGGAACTCTGCTTTTGTGATGATTGTTGTGGCATGAGGCAGAGGAAAAACATGGTTTAGAGAGTTTTTCCCTACACATCATGTCAACAGTGTTCATAGCATCTTCCCCAGGAGATTTCATCTAAAAAAAAAAAAAACAAAAAACAAAAAAAACCACTTTCTTTGCTCAATTAGAAAAGCTACTTCTCCTTCACTGAAGTTTTATCATGAGATTGCACCAATGCAGTCACATCTTCAGGCTTCACTTCTAATTCTAGTTTTCTTGCTATTTTCACCACATCTATAGTTATTTCCTTCTCTGAAGTCTTGTAACCCTCAGTCATCCATGATGGTTGCAATCAACTTCTTCCAAACTCCTGTTGATGTTGATATTTCAACCTTTCCTATGAATCACAAATATTATCAATGGCATCTGGAATGGTGAATTACTTTCAGTTGGTTTTCAATTTACTTTGTCCAGATCCATCACATGAATTACTATCCATGGAAATTATAGCCTTTTTTTTTTTTTTCTGTTTTCAGACAGAGTCTTACTCTGTCACCCAGGCTGGAGTGCAGTGGTGCAAAATAGGCTCACTGCAATCTCTGCCTCCTGGGTTCAAGCGATTCTCCTGCCTCAGCCTCTCGAGTAGCTGGGACTACAGGTGTGTACCATCATGCCTGGCTAAGTTTTGTGTTTTTAGTAGAGACAGAGTTTTGCAATGTTGGCCAGGCTAGTCTTAAACTCCTGACCTCGAGTGACCACCCACCTCCTATTTCTTAAGTAATAAGTCTTGAAAGTCAAAATGACTCTGATCTCTGGGCTACAAAACGGATGCTGTGTTAGCAGGCATGAAAACAACATTAATTTTATTGGACATACCCATCAAAGCTCTCAGATGACCAGCTGCATTGTTAATCATCAGTTGTATTTTGAAAGAAATCCTTTTGTCCTGAGCAGTAGGTCTAAACAGTGGGCTTAAATTATTCAGTAAACTATGTTGTAAAAGGATGTGCTGGCATCCAGGCTTTGTTGTTCCATTTATAGAGCTCAAGCAGAGTAGACTTTGAATCATTCTGAATGGCCCTAGGATTTTTATAATGGTTGTAAGCATTGATTTCAATTTAAAGTCACCAGCTGCATTAGCCCCTAACTAGAGAGTCAGCCTGTCCTTTGAAGGTTTGAAACCAGGCATTGACTTCTCCTCTCCAGCTATGGAAGTCCTAAATGGCACCTTTTTCCAATGGAAGGCTGTTTTGTCTGCATTGAAAATCTATTGTTTAGTGTAGCCACCTTCACTAATGATCTTAGCTAGATCTTCCAGATAACTTGCTGCAGCTTCTTCACTTGATGTTTTATCTTGCACTTTTATGTTATGGAGACAGCTTCTTTCCTTAAACCTCATGAATCAACCTCTGTGAGTTTCACACTTTTCTTCTGCAGCTTCCTCACCTCTTTTACTTTCACAGAATCAAAGTGAGTAAAGACCTTCCTCTGGACTGGGCTCTGTCTTCCAGGAATATTGTAGCTGATTTAATGTATCCAGACCACTCAAACTTTCTCTATATCAGCAATAAGGCAGTTTGACTTTCTTATCCTTTGTGTGTTCACTGGGGTAGCACTTTTAATTTCCTTCAAGAACTTCTTCTTTGCATTCACAACTTAGCTAACTGTTTGGTGTCAGAGGCCTAGTTTTCATCCTATCTTAGCTTTCAACATGCCTTCCTCACTAAGTTTAATCGTTTCTAGTTTTTTTATTTAAAGTAAGAGATGTGTGACACTTCCATTCACTTGAACATTAGAGGCCATTGTAGGGTTATAAATTGACCTAGTTTCAATATAGTCATGTCTCAGGGACTAGGGTGGCTCCAGGAGAGGGAATGAGAAAGGGGAACAGTGTAGCAGTCAGAACACAAACAATATTATGTTTGCTGTCTTATATGGTACAGTTTGTGGTGTCCCAAAGCAAAAAATAGTAACATAAAAAATTACTGATGACAAATCACCGCAACAGATATAATAACAAAAAAGTTTGAGATACTGCAAAAATGACCAAAATGTGACACAGAGACATGAATTGAGCTCATGCTTTTGAAAAAAATGACACCAATAGACTTGCTCAAAGCAAGGTTTCCACAAACCTTCAATTTGTAAAATAGTAATAACTGCAAAGCACAACAAAATGAGGTATGCCAGTAGTATGCAGTAGATGACCTTGACGTTATGCAGCCAGTTGGCTGGCGATATCAAAGATTAGTAGGAAAACATAAGGATATGATATAGTTTGAATAGTCGTCCCCTCTGAATCCTTGTTGAAATTTGATCCCCAATGTTAGAGGTGGGGCCAAATGGGAGCTCTCTGGGTCATGGGAATGGATCCCTCATGAATGGCTTGGTGATGTCCTCCTGGTAGTGAATAAGTTCTTACTCTATTATTAAATAGTTCCCACGGTATCCAGTTGTTAAAAAGAGTCTGGCACCTTCCTTCCCTCTCTCTCCATGTAATGCCTGCTCTTCCCCTGCTGTCATGGGTGGAAACTTCCTGAAGCTGCTATCAGAAGCAGATGCTGGTGCCATGTTTCTTGTACAGCCTGCAGAACCATGAGCCACAAATAAAACTCTTTTCTTTATAAATTACCCAGTCTCAGGTATTTCCTTATAGGAACATAAAACTGACTAAGACAGAATGCACGGTAAAGTACAAGCATTTTCTGGTTCATGTCTAAATCCTTGCCTTTTGTCAATATAAATCTCTCAACAGTTGCATTTGTCTATACAACTTTGATGCTTTAAAATTTTTCATTATTTCCACATACAGATTTCAGTTAAAACGTTTATTCACATAGTCATTTATTTTAATAAACTAATTCTTCTTGAAACCAGATATTTCTGGGTCCAGAGAATTTAAACATAAATAAAATCAGTAAGACTCTAGCTTAATGGTAATAAGCTTAGACTGATATTCAGAAAATTATAAACTAGCACAATAGATACTATCATGGAAAGTTTATAGCACAATCTACAGAGGGATAAGGTTTTAGGAGAGATGGCAAGCTCTGTAGAGAAAATGATATTCCAGCCTCTTTCTCAAACAAGAGTCAGAGATCAATTACCATCTATTGGCCAATGCAGTGGAGGGATAAAGGTAGAGGATATTTCCCCATCCATAGAAAGATGTAGCAATTTTTACCAGAGGCCAGGGACTTTGAGAAAGAAAACATTAAAAAGTTGTCGTGGTAACTTCAAAATAAGTAAGTCATTTCAAATTAATTGAGCATCTGCTGTGTTCAGGCATTATTAGGAAAAATGGTGTAATTTTCATCTTACAATTCAAAAGCAATTAGTTTTAAACTGCTAAAAGTTCTATGTTGACTTATATGAAGAAGCACTAATAGAGTCTAAAAATTCTGCTTCACAGCACAAAAATTTTACCTAACGCTATGAAGTGAAGAACTTACTGGATGCATTTTATAACCATCTTTATTATTTGGTAACTTTAGAGCTGACTTACTATATAAACATATCCAAGTTTAATTTGAAAATAATGAAAGCAAAGTTAAAGGTCTATATATAAGTTTGAAAGCATTTTAATGATTTTTAAATCTAAAACTATTCAAGCTTAAAATATTAGGAAATATTTATGGCAGTTATGAATTCCTTTGCTCTTTTGTTATGTAAACATTACAAAGAGTTTAGTATATTTCATTGCCTCTTACTATGGATAAATGCTTATCATCTTACTGTGAATGTTAGGGGTGAGAAAAATCAAATGCTTATATTCAGGCCTGAGAAAATGAGAAACCCGAGATTGTATAAATAACAATTCACAATAAAATAGAAAGTAAGACATTCTTAAAAGGAATTAAATACAGAATATTTTTTCCATTTGAAAGCAAAGATTAAAATATTTTAAATAAAATTTTCTTTTTCACCCTAAAACATTCCTAAAATCTGGATAGCTTATATTGTAGCACTCTGTCACGGAAGTCAGCTTTTTAGAAGTGCTTTCTTCTAATCTCCTTTATTCTCCTCACTTTAAAAGTCTTTTGGCAATCCCATATCACTCATTTTAAAATCTATTTTTCAAGTGCCACATAAATATAATGCTTTTCTGTTGACTTTCATTTCCAAGCTCTACTAACTTTACCAGGAGCAGAAGCCAGAGTGAGGGCAGCCCACTCCCTCCATGTGTAACCCACTCACTGGATTAGACAAAAATACACATTAAAAAAAAAAAAACCTCTTGCTCTCCCCTGTCAAATAAGCGATCCCCAAGGTCCCTGGACCACAGAGTAGACTCCTTTTGCCCTGAACTTATTTGAGTTCCAATGTTTAAGCCCATGAATAAATTTTCAGATATATGAGAAACCTCCTAGAATGAGGCTACTGGGGAAGTAATAATTTAAATTTAATTGCAAAATCCACCTAAATGGTATCTTGTGCCCCTTCCTCCTTTGGGCTAAGTAGAACCAAAGCTGTTTCTGGTGAGTGCCTTTTTTTAAGTTGAGACAGTCTTGCTCTGTCACCCAGACTGGAGTGCCATGGTGCGATCTCAGCTTACTGCCAACCTCTGCTGCCTGGGTTCAAGCAGTTCTCTTGCCTCAGCCTCCTGAGCAGCTGGGACTACAGGTGCGTGCCACCACACCCGGCTAATTGTTTTGTTGTTGTTTTATTTTTAGTAGAGATGGGGTTTCACCATGTTGGCCAGGCTGTTTTCGAACCTAAGACCTCAGGTGATCCACCCGTCTCGGCCTCCCAAAGTGCTGGGACTACAGGCGTGAACCACTATGCCCAGCCTGGTGAGTGCTTTAAAAGTCATTGCACTTAGGTGCAGAATCTGACTGGAGGACAGGTGACATAGTTTTGTTGTGTATTGATTGACTTTTTAAATATCACATCACCCTTTTTATTCCTTGTAATATCGCTTCATAATTAATTTGTGAAATAATGATATTCTTTTCAGAAGCATATTTATTGAAAAACCCAAGTTGTATTCTTTTACACTAGTAGCTAATGCTGAGAGTGTTTACTGCAGACCAGACAGTGCTTACCACAAACAAGACCCTATTCTGGAAACATTATAGGACCACCTAAACTGATCTTCACAACACTCTTTAAGTGTCACTATTTTCACAGTATTACAAATGGCAAAAATGATGCTCTGTGAGGTTAGATAAATTGCTCAAGGTCAAACAATGCTGAGCTAAGAGTTAAATGCTGGCATTCAGACCCTGAATGCAGGGTCTAAATATATATATATCACACTATAAACTATTACTATCCATATGAAATAATATAAAAAAACCAAAAGCATATATGAAATTTAGAAAATTTCTCCTAACAATATTCATGAAAGAACATGTACTATGCATGATAGAAAATAGTGATCATCTTTACATAAATGGAATAAAATTCTGCCCTAAACTAAGTAATTTTTGCAATGAATTTAGGCATGACCAACTTTTGTCACTTTACTATCTTATCAGTCTGACCTTTCTCTAATGACAAACCCCTAGAAGACCGCAGCACAGATGGAATTGAAAAGAATATCATAGCCAAGTGAGAAACAGAAACTTCAGCATCCAATGTACGTTTGAAGAGCTTGTTTTTCTCACAACAATTTTTTTTTTTTTTTTTTTTGGAGACAGAGTCTCGCTCTATCGTTCAGACTGGAGTGCAGTGGCACAATCTCGGCTCACTGCAAGCTTTGCCTTATGGGTTTAAGCAATTCTCTTGCTTCTGTCTCCCAAGTAGCTGGGACTACAAGCACCTGCCACCATGCCCGGCTAATATATTTATTTTTATTAGTGATGGGGTTTTGCCATGTTGGCCAGGCTGGTTTCGAACTCCTGACCTCAGATGATCCACCCACCTCAGGCTCCCAAAGTGCTGGGATTACAGGTGTGAGCCACCGCGCCTGGCCCTTCACGGCAATTTTACTTTTTAAAAATTATTTTGAGGATACATATATTTTATTTTTATTATTATTTTTAACTTTTAAGTTCAGGGGTACACGTGCAGGTTTGTTACATGGGTAAACTGTGTCATGGAGGTTTGTTCTATAGATTATTTTGTCACCCAGGTATTAAGCCTAGTAAGCATTAGTGATTTTTCCTGATTCTCTCCCTCCACTGTCCACCCTCTGAAAGGCCCCCGTGTGTGTTGTTCCCCTGTGTGTGAGGACACATATATTTTAATTTTCAAAAATTGAACTCATGTAAATTAGAATAGGACCTACTGTGACAGAAGTTACTTCCACTCTTTCCACCTCATCTCTCCTCACTGAGCTCTGATTTTGTATTAGATGTTTCATGTCTATGTGATTATAAAACCCCTTCCAAGCTATAGAGGTTGAATATTGATTAGTCTTAGCCACAGTTCTCCTTGGTAATGAGATGTATATCAAGCATATAACAAAATGCTGACATTGAGGCATAAAAACAAGTCAGCTACAGAGCTGCAGTGATAGTTTTCTGTTTTAGAAGACTGAAACAAGACAGAAACTTGTTTCTTACTGTCGTTAGGCATTGTTATATAAAGACATGATCCTTACAATTGCTGTAGCCACTTTGCACTTGTAGGACAACAGTAAGAAAAACCAACCTAGAGCCCTATGAATTAAGTAATATCAGTGAGCCTAAGGATGATTCCAAGCTGGTTAATTCAGTCTGTTGACTCCTTATTATATGAACAAAATAAAAAGTACCCAAGAAACTGCTTCTTTTGGACTTTGTTACTTGCAGGCAAAATCATCCCAACTGATAACAACTGGAGACTTAAGAAAATGTTTGAGATTTATTTTCATAATATTTGTCAAATAATAACTTTTCTCTAGAGAAATTACTTTAAAATATTGGACTGTCATACCATCTTGAAAACACAATTATCTGCTCAAATTGCGTGTGTGTGTGTGTGTGCATGCACACACACACACACAGATGGTCCCCAACTTACAACGATTCAACTTACAACCCTTCAACTTCACAATGGTGTAAAAGCAATATACATTCAGTAGAAACCATAGTTCAATGCTAGATTTGATTAATTACATGACATACTCCACATTTTATTCTAAAATACGCTCTGTATTAGATGATTTTGCCCAAATGTGGGCTAATGTAAGTGTTCTGAGCACATTTAAGATAAGCTAGGCTGAGCTATGATATCCAGTAGATTAGATGTATTAAATGCATTTTTACAATGATATTTTCATGTTTTTAACTTACAGTAGCTTTATTGGGATATAACCCTAACAAAGAGTCAAGGAGTATCTATAGAATCAACTCTAAAGAACAAAGAAATACCACAAGATCTCCTATTGCCTGGAAAGATAGATTTCTTTAAAGGAAGAAACTGTTATCCATTAAGGCTTTAAAATCAAATCAAAATTAAATCAAAATTCAAAATAAAATTAAGTCCAAGCTCCTATCCTTCCTAAAAACAGAATTATCCTGACAAATGAAAAGTGAAATATAAAATTAACCAATCTGAAACAAAGAAAGCTATCATGGAAACCAAGAAAGAGTCTTCCATTTGTTTTGTAAGACTATTAGAGAAAACTCCAAGAGTTTTCATGAAGCTTCCCGCCTTAGAATTTTTTGGGAGAAATTCTGAAGAGTAAAGAAATAATACAGTTCCAAGTTGTGAGTTAAGAGAAAGGAGACGTGCTAAAGAACTAACTTATTCATTCAAACACTAACTGACCTTTAATCATACTCCAGGCTTTGAGCATGGCACTGGCATGCAAAGATGAATAAAATATGGTCTTGAATAGATTGTGATTTTGTTGATAGAAGATAGATTGTAAAATAACAGAAGGGCTTCAATGGATGAATAGATATTTTCTAATCACAGAAGATGGAAAAAGGGCAATAGAAGCAGAAGGAACAAAATGCATAAATTCAGAGGCAAAAAGGAAGTGATATGCTTGCAAAAGTACAAAAATGGTTTTCAGGGAAGTTGCAAAAAGTGAGGAAAATGGGTGGATACCAGACCTTGAAGCCCCCTGCATGATATTCTAAGGAGATTGAACTTTATTCTGTAAGCAGAATAGAACAATTAAATAATTATAAGTTGGAGGAGTGACAGGATACGAGTTTGTACTTTTAAAAGGTCACATGAAAAGCAATAAATTGGGTTGAGAAATTCAGCTGGATGACTAATAAATGAATGCAGGAAAGACACAAGACCCTGAACTAAAACTTGTATTCAGCCTAATGAAGGGAATGTGGTCTCATTCTAGGCAGAGTTTGAATTAATGGGAATGTGCTTGCAGTTTATAGTGGCAGCCATGGCAAAGAGGGCTGTAAAATTGAAAAGCAAGCCCTAAGAGTCATTATCACAAGCGGGAGAAATACTTTTGGTTAGCTTTCATCTTGGTGGCATTCTGGAACATAACAGCAGGGGTAGACAGAAGAGAAGTAATGAAAACTGGATACGCCCCTATGCAAGCAGAGGGAAAAAAAACACTAAAGGTCAAAGGAACAAAGGACTTAGCATTTCTTTTATATTGACATTCGTCGAAGCGACAAATACAGTATAAAGCTAACAAGTAGCAGAGCAAATAACAAGGGCACCCACAGTTTTCAACTGATATCAGGAAATATTTAATCCCCCAATTTCCCACTTCACATTATAAACTGGTGCATTGGAATTGGGGTCAGGAACTCAGATTTGGTTTCCAAGGAAGGGCAGAATCGGGGAAGTACTTCAATGTCATGGTGGGGAATTTGAGGGAAAGATGGAGCCTCGAAGAAGGGGAAGCAAAGATTAAGACACAAAGGGCTCCACTGCAAAAAATCACAGACTAATGTACAAGAGACATTGATAATTTCGTTTTTATTCTGGAGTCAGGAACTGGACTCAAGTAAAGAAGAACCTTATCAGGAAGAAGGAATGAGTAAACTAATTGTACGAACCTGCTTTTTAATGAACATATATATATAGATTCTCTTGTTGGCCAGTGGGTGTATAAAATATAAATACATTATGATGGTCTAAAAATGTAGGATAAAGAGTGAAAGAGAACCTATGTTTAAACCCAGTGGAAAACAAGGAGGCTCTCCAAGAAATAATCTGGGTAGTTTTTGCAATTAAAAACAATCCCCATTGTTTCTCCACAACACGGATGTGCTCTGGGGAAACAAACATTTGATGTAAACAAAAAAGAGAATGATGCCCATTTTATTCTAGTATAATTTATACAAGTAGTTTAAGAATATCTGTGATGTGTTAAGAGTTTGTAGAAAAATATCAAGTACAGGAATATTTCTAGTAAGAAATCTGATTGGCATTAATGCTCCTTTATTTTCATTTCAAATAGACAACTGCTGCTAAGCTGGGCATACAAAATATCCCTTTGACTTTCAGAAAAATAATAAATGTTTATCTGTAACAACTTTTCAGATAGTAATATTACAAAATATAGACATCCAAAAGCACATTAGCTAATTATATGCATTTGGTTCTGCATCAAATAGACTCCAAAAGTACTATCTTAACTTCCCAAGTAACTAGTAGGTATTTTATATTTGTTGATAATATTCACCTTTTATTACTGTTAACAAGGAATCAACTCAGTTATCAGGATCCTACTCTAATTTAACTTTTGAACTATTCAAATTTAAGAATCAAAAGTGCTGACTAGACTTAAATAAACCCCATCTCTTAGGCCCATGACAAGCATCTCTCATCTGTAAAAGATTCAAGCCTCTTTGTCCCATTAAAAGTTAAAATTTTTAACTGTGATTTTTACTTCTTAACTACAGTTTCCTGTTCAGTAAATTATTTCTGGCTCACATAAAACAGAGCTACATGTTTTATTCCAAAATAGGAAAGATGAAGTAGGATCTTGTGAAAAGATAGACCTTATGGAGAAAGAGAAGAATGAACATCTTTCTTGGTTTAGATGATATCTTCAAGAGTAACTAAAGGAAAAATCTCTATAAAGTAGAATCAAAGTAGCTTATTAACAAGATACTACGATAAATACAGCAGAGGTTAAAACACACTATTTCTCTTCTATTGCCTTTATCATATTTTAAGAGCAACCCCCACCTCCCTGCAAAAAAAAAAAAAGAATAGAGAAACTTAATTTTACATATGGCACTGAAACTTTGAATTTATCATTCAGCTCATGTTTAAAAAGCATATATGTATAATGTAAAGAAAGTAGTACAGTTATGAATATTACAAATGTCTTAAATATTACATTACCATAAAGAAAAGATACTTCTTCTTTGTGTGACTTATGGAATCAAGTTTATTTATAGCCTTATCTCCCCTCTTCTACTACTACTTCCTCTACAGATTTATGAGAAGTTACAAAGTAGATTATTAGCATGAGATGTTTGTCAATATTTCTACTCATTTTGAATCCATATACTACCTAAGTATATGGAATATTATTCAATCACAGACTTGAATCACTTACTAGATTTTTTATTTAAGCAAAGCTTATGATGAAAGTCTATTTGAATTCTCAAAAAATGCTTAGTGGATGTAAAGTGCTCTCACCACAAAAATAATAACTATGTGATATAACATGCATGTTAAATAGCTAGATTGAGTCCATTCCACAATGCTTGTACATTTAAGACACAGTGAATACATACAATTATATCTGTCAATATGGAAAATTAAAGAAATAAAAACAACAAAAGAAATTCTATGGTTGTATAATAGAAAAAGTCAGATTATCTCTTCGATTTCAGGTGGTATCTGGAATATCTAAATAGAAAGTTGAGTATATATATTTAACCACATTTATATAAGTTCCATAGAGGTGCATTCTTTCAGAAATACATTTTAAGATAATTCCCAACTGCAGGATTCTACAATCTGATTAGCACGCTATTCATCTATATATTAAGTAGAAAGACCCCTTAATTTCTTCATAAGAAGCTTTGAGAAATTAAAATTTCATTTCATTGTATTTTATATGTGCCAATGGCATAATTTTTTCATTTATGTAACAAATTAGTTTTTATGGTATATGTGCAAAGAAAAGAATAAATTCCCCCAAACAATTTGTGCACATTATCATTTTTATACAGGGACTGATCTCTTGTGATTTTTCAGGTTGCTAGCATAACAGGAATGATATTTTGTATTACAGGACTCAGTGTATTGAGCATATTATAGAGCTTAAGAAGGACATTCAAAAGAATCTTATTTCAACAATCATCAAAGTAGTGGAAATTGGATTTCAGGTGTGCACGTTTAATTACTGAAGTAACAAACAACTTTGTAATGTAAAGAGAAAACAGCCCATCACCCAGGAGCTGGCCTGATATTATTAGTTAAGTCTTGCTGTTTCTGGGTACAGGCCCAGCACTCACTGCTTGGCCTTGGTGTTTGTTCTGCTGAACACAAACAATTCAAAGAACATTTACTTTAGATAAAATCATTCTGTGATCATGATGAGTCAAGACAAAATGAGACCTTTTATGTCTGAACCCAGAACGATTATGAACACTGTTCAAGCCACAGATACTACACATTCCCTTCCCACTTACTATAAATGACTCTGCTTCTTTATCAATTACAGCTTTAGCTTCAGTCTAGTCTTCCCTCCTCCAAGATTAAGACACCCAATCATAAAATTATCCTGCCTCCTGACAACATCCAATTCAGAGCAAATCTCTATTTCCTTCAGTATCACCCCCTCAACCCTCCCCAACCAACCAACCAAAGTCCAAATTCTAGAATAGATTTTTCCTAACATCTTCTTACCGGGTCACTGTCAGTTCCCTATGGTACACTTCCCTCTCTTTTCAATGAGTAATGAACTTGTTTCACTACAGGTGTGTTCCTGTTGGTCTTTGGTTAAAGAAAGGACATTGGCAGTAATAAAGCACCTAAGAAACTTGGCTCCTAACTCCAGTGCTATCAGGAGGCTCTCATGTATATGCTAGCACAATCTCTCAGAATTTTCAAGATGACTAAAGAGAAACTCAAAGAAGAAAAATTAGAAGATGCCACAGTGATGAGAAATAGGAGAGATTATTATGGGTGTGCAAAATGACACGGGACAACGATTTTGAGGTTAGGGCCTCTGTGTCATGTATGGGAGAAAAAAGCAGGCTGAGACAAGAAACATGGCCAGGTCACAACAGGGGGGCAGAGCATCTGCTGAAAGGCCACAAAACACCCAAGAGCTTTATTATAATTCTGTTCAAGGCAGGGTGCAGTGGCTCATGCCTATAATCCCAGTGGTTTGTGGGGCCCAAGAGGGAGGATTGCTTGAGGCCAGGAGTTTGAGACCAGCCTGTGCAACATAGAGAGACCCTGCCTCTACAAAAAGAAACAACCACAAAAATTAGCTGGGCATGGTGGTGTGTACCTGTAGTCCCAGCTTCTTGGGTGGCTGAGTGGGGAAGACTACTTAAAGCCAGGAGTTTGAGATTACAGTGAGCTATGATTGTGCCACTGCACTCCAGCCTGACTGACAGAGCTAGACCCTGGCTCTAAAAAGTAAAAAAATCTGGCCGGGTGCCGTGGCTCAGGCCTGTAATCCCAGCACTTTGGGAGGCCGAGGCAGGCAGATCACGAAGTCAGGAGATAGAGACCAGCCTGGCTAACACAGTGAAACCCATCTCTACTAAAAATCCAAAAAATTAGCCGGGCGTGGTGGCGGGCACCTGTAGTCCCGACTACTGGGGAGGCTGAGGCAGGAGAATCGCTTGAACCCGGGAGGCAGAGGTTGCAGTGAGCCGAGATCATGCCACCGCCCTGCAGCCTGGGTGAGACAGAGCAAGACTCCGTCTCGAAAAAGATAAAAGATAAAAAATAAATAAATAAATAAAATTAAAATAACTGTTTAAAATCTGTTCAAAAGAAGGTAGAGGAAAATTCTGTTTCACTAAAACTTCACTGAAGGAAAGAAGTCTCAGCGACTACATTGAAGATATACTATTCTTGTATTTACAAAAGATGACATAAAAATACCATAATATTAGGAAGCTAAATTACCCTCTCAGTAAATGGCTACCAAAATAATTGTAGGTGGATTTTAAATAACTTCCTAGAAGGGATTAAAAATCTTAGGTAGTCTGAGGTGAGACATACAGAGCACAAATATAGAACAGGAAAACTCAAAATAAGAGTAATGATGATGATAATTACAGTGACGATATAGTAACAATTTTTAAAAAGGCATTGTGAATACCAAGTTAAATATTTTTTATCATTCTCATGCCAATTTTTGAGAACTACTGTAATAAATCTAGTCTCATTTAATCAGCTGTTAAAAGTGAGCTGTGTGCTTTTGGATAATACTTCTCACTTTTCAGTTTCCAGTATTCACTTGCCAGTCCTTGTTTTCCAAGGAAGGCTTTAAACCTAGATCAGACCCAGAGCTTGGCTCACCCGTCACAGTCCATGTCCTTTCCTAATCTTATCTTGCCCTCAACCCTTTGCCTACATAGCAAGCACCCGCTGGGTGATCATACTTGTAACCTGAACCAAATTCTGATCTGGCTCCCTTCACCAACAGATCACAAGCCAGAAGACAGGCAAATACTAACTCAGGCTTTTTGTAACTATTTTTTTCTGACTCTAATACTGTATTATGTCTCCTATCAAGCTCTTGTTGTTGAAATCTTCAGATTACCTGTGAAATTATTCTGCTATCATAGTTTGAATCATCAACTTTGTTTTATTTATATATGCTTTTATTCTCCCCAATTACATTGGCAAATATTTTATCAATCAGTAGCCCTTGCAAGAGTAAACTTAAATACATTCCTAAAGTATTCTTAGTTTGGACTTCTGATTGGGAGAAAACGTGAGAATCAACAAAACAAAAACCTGACATCCTGCTCAAGTAGCTCCCAGCAGGTCTAGGAAGGCAGATTCATAAACAGACTATTCTAATAGGCTGTGACATCTATACTTAGGTGGGAAGAGTGAATGGTGAGGGAGAGAAGGTGTTAAAGGACAGTGGTGGAGGAAGTGGTTCCTTACGCCAGGACTGCATTATACAGCTCCGGGTACAGAGTGGGAGAGGGTATAGTGGATCACAGGCACTTCCCCATATAGAGATACATAAAGAAACATACAAAATAATAAACATACAACTTGGGAAACATGTTTCAGTAAGGATTCGGTACAGTGTATGAGTTTTGGAAGAACAAGACACCAGAAAAGTGGCCACAAATGATCACAAACATGAAGCCCTAATGTAACACATACTATACCAAACTTTATATTATATGTGTGCCTCGATTACCTGGAATTCATTCTCTTGTGGGTTTATCTTGAAAGCAACATAGGACTACTCAAGGATTTTTAGAGAAGGAGCGCGTGATAAAATTTGGGTTTAGGAGATGGCCTTGGCACCAGCATGGAGAATGGATTGGAGGGAAGGCCAGAGGACGCCTATCAAAATAATCTAGAAAGGAAATTATGTAGTTGGGCTTAAAAAGTGGCTATGGGGGTGGGGGTGGGAAATGTGGGAAAGATTTCAGAAATATTTGGTGGATATGGAAGATATTTAGAAGGTAGCATGAATAGCTAAGGCTTGGTGACTAATTAGCTAGGTAGAGAGGAAAAAATTGTAAGTCTCAGGTTTTACGCTTGATGCTAACAAGACAAAAGGAGGTACTATTAACCTGGAGGGGAAATATAGGACCAGGTTTAGGGGTGGTGTGAAGTTAGTCCTATCAGGGTTTAATATTGGCATTTTCACTAACTGGCTGCAAGATCCTGAGCCAATTTTTTAATCTCCCCAAGTCTGTTTACTCATTTGTAAAATGAAGATAACACTATCTACTTTAAAATTATTGTAGAACTTAAATAATATTTAACCCTTCTATGGCACTTACCATATGCAAGACACTTGTATGAGTATTTTATATGCATTAAGTTGCTTATCTTGAACAGTTACCCTATGAGGTAGGCATGTTTATTATGCATGTGTTACAGATAGGGAAGCAGAGGTACAAAGAAGTTTACTAACTTGTCAGAGGTCACAGAGCTGGGAAGTTAGAGATCTAAGTTTCAAACATATGCAGTCTAACACTAGAGAGTAAGCCTCAACCAGTAATTTACTTCTCATTAAATACTAGGCACTTTGCATAATTATTTTTAGAGTGCTTTGAAGGTACCACATAGGTAAGAAATAGCTATTAAAATTTAACCATTTTATTTTAAAATAATTTGCAGGGTATATGTTATATGCATATATATTATTGAATGCTGGGACAAATTCAAGCCCAGTAAAAGACACTCATTTGGGGATTATAATTTAATTTTGAACATAAAAATGTACGTCTTGAATCAGAACACATTAACAAGGTTATATGGCTCACGCCTGTAATCCCAGCACTTTGAGAGGCCAAGGCGGGCAGATCACGAGGTCAGGAGATGGAGACCATCTGGGCTAACACAGTGAAACCCCATCTCTACCAAAAATACAAAAAATTAGCTGGGCGTGGCGGCGGGCACCTGTAGTCCCAGCACTCGGGAGGATGAGGCAGGAGAATCACTTGAACCTGGGAGAAGGAGGTTGCAGTGAGCCGAAATTGCGCCACCATACTCCAGCCTGGGCGACAGAATGAGACTCATTCTCAACAACGACAACAACAACAACAACAACAACAAAAAGAGTTTAGATACTTTCAACTCGAGAACTTGACCTACTGGCATGGAGATATATGGGTCTGAAGTTGAGAAGAGTGATTGGAGCCCTAAGATGTAGATTGGGGTCTCCTCAACATACAGATTACAAATGAAGTCATGAAAATTGATAATATCACTTAGAAAGTGGGGATGGGGAATGGGAACCTACAAAATCTGCAGAAATGGAAACTGAGGAAAGCAATATGGCTAGACAAGGACATAAAAGGTCTCTAACTTCTACAAGCCTCCACATCCTTATTTGTAAAAAATCAGTAGTAGATCTTAGTTTTAGAGGGTGCTAGGAACTATCCCCACTTCTCCTGTTTGTAGCTTTTGCTATGAAAAAAATGTAAACATTGGGAGAGCGGCTGAAAGTAGACGTCCAGCCCTAAGCCTCAGAAAAAAAGAAAAGGCAAGCTTCATAGCTGTTGCTTTGCCATGGTAAATAATTAAGTGCTTTTCTTTTTCTTCTTTTTTTCAAAAGACCATTCAGATTGTTTCAGTTGCTTTTATTTATTCTACAGGATTTCAGCTTCAGAAACTCTCTTGCTGTTACTATGTACAGAAGTTTTGCATGGGAGAGTTGAGAGAACAAAATGCTACCTTTAATACTCAAGAGGAATATTAATGGGGTGGAGAAGATAATGGGAGGAATTATAGTAAGCTTCCTGTTTGCCTTTTAATAATAGGATTTATTTTTCACTTTGCTTAATCCTGTGTTTCCCACCTTCAGCTGGTAAACCATATAGAATTTTGTGGAATGATTATAACAAGGCTGCAGTACAAGGATACAATACACAAAGGTTGGAAGACTGAAGGGGAAGGAACATTCAAGCAGCTGTCTAGGTCAGAAAGGAACTAAGGGATGGAGAAAGAAAATGGGTGATGCCTGTACTTTTACCACCAGCTGGTAACCATCCCCCAACTTCAGAGAGGGTTTTGAGGGGATACGTGACTAGGCTAGCAAAGAACAGTACTGTGCATGCTGTGGTTGTTCATGAAGTGAAAAGTGGAGAAATCACAACCCTTTCCTGGAGGAAAGATTAGCAAATCTCCAAGATGACCCTTGGACCCAGAGTGAAACTGACTGAGCTAAATGTTTCTCTCTGGCTTCATCCAAAACTCAGTACATGCGGCAAAGACATCTAAGAGACTGAGCACAGTAGCAAGCACATCTAAGTTTTGCATGCAGACTGGGGAAAAGGACTAGGACATCATTGAGAGGCATTAGGTGAAATGAATGAACTTCATGAATTGATTCACTGAGACATTCTCAGCATCTGTGAGTTTATATATTTAGCGTCTTGTAAATTATAGAATATTTCTCTGTTAAATCCCATAGTTCATTTTGTGAGTAGAGGATCTGTCCTATATTGTAAAAATAAACAAACCCAGCCAGACATTCTGGGAAGAACAGCAGTAGTAACATTCCATTAAACTACCTACCTGAGAATTTAATACAAAAAAGAAAGTTGCACAGATCTATGTATTATGTTATAGTAGAGCTCTACATCAATTTGGATATTTTTAGAAAAAGTGCTAAACATAAGAAAGAAATGTATCTAAGTTATTTATGTGATTCAAAATTCTTAAAATTTTAGTCATAGTCCTTAGTAGAAGATGAATATTTTGATTTAGGAAATATTTAGACAATATTTTAAATAAATGAATAAAATCTCTCTATTGAGTGCTTATTATGTATGAGTCAGGCACTGGGACATTGCTGTTACTAACACAAGTAGTTACAAATGGAATAGCTCCATTACCTTTATGGAGTTTATATGCAGGCAAGATGCTCCAACTCTAGGCAATAGCAAAGGTCTGTAAGGAATGCTCTTATCCCTGTATATTAAGCTTATCACAGCTCATACCTTTCTGCACTGTAATTCCTTGTCTATGCATCTGCTTAGATGTACCTATTGCCCAAACAGCTCTGAAAAGGATGGGGCTAATAGAAATTAAAGGTCTCCCCAAGAGACCAAGATAAAATCAAGACTAGTATTTATTCCCCATTTCAGATGAAATAGTTCAAGAAGAAATAATTTTAGGAAGTTATCAGTCCTAAAGCTTAGAGTCCATACTACAGATATTTTATTCTGGAGAGGCTTCCTATGTTGTGTGAAGTTACTTAGCATTTTAAGAGTAAATGATGCAAAAACGAGAAGCTTAGAGCAAGCAATGGAAACAACTCTGCCAGTATCTTCCTTCTAGTCCTTCTAGAAATATAACTGTCACTCATTTTGTCCATTTTTTTCCCCCAGAGACTGATAACACTTTAAGGGAGCTGTTGTTGTGGGGTCATGGGGAAAAGTGTTCATAAAATGATGAATATGCTTTCACCATTTACTAACAGTTTTTGTTTGTTAATCTTCATCAGAAGTTTCATTCTATATGAACAAGTTTCAGAAAACCACCTGTAAAATGATCCTAGATTCTTATAAATGTTTAGCACAATATTGCTTCTAATAGCATTTCCTAAAGCAGTGTAGGTGTTCATTAAATGTTTTTGAAAGAGTAAGTTAATGAATAAAGATATTTGAAAGACAGCAACTCCATCATGTATTCAAACAAAATAGGTATTTCATGTTTGAGGGCTCAGTCTTAAAGTAGATATCCAGTTTACTTAAAATTTTGTATCTTCTCTGGAAAGATAGTATGCTTTGGGTTCTATTTTCTGAGACCATTGTATTGAACACACTAATTTTTATTACTTCATTTCTAAAATTGACCAGAATGAAATACAAGAAGTAGATCTTGCAATGGCATTTGCTACATTTTAAATAAAGTTACAGTGAAGTTCCAACACGGGACCAAAGGAACCTCCAAATGAATTTCAATTAGACTGAAGTGTTCTTATTAAGTCATGGTCGCAAGACATGACACGACTAATGTATTTTTTTTAATTTTCTAAAAATTAAAATGAGAAAAGTAATATTTATAAGACTTAATGAGAAGGAACAACATTAATGAAGAGATGAAACTAATAATAATTTATTTTTAAAAACTATCCTCATTTCACCTTTAAACATCACAAGCACTGAAGGGCAAACAATGCTTTTCCATTTGAGCACAGTCCGGAGTCCTTGGTTAATGAGCCAAGCTGTCTCCTATGTCCCCTCTAATGCTTGCCAATTTTCTGTCATTTCCTTCTTTGTACTATAGTGTTTGTGTGACAAAGGTCTCTGAGTATGTTTCAAAACATCTTTAGCTATTTAGCAGGGTACCGACAAGCACATATCTAAAAGTGTTACTTCTCCACATGGTTTGTCAGAAGATACAAATCAGAATTCACTATACCCTTTTCCATAAAGAAATGACTTGAAAGCTTATTGTGGAACCAACAGCATACTTTGCTAAAAAAAAAAAAAAAAAAATCCAGTGGCTTAGCCAATTACTGTACTTCTACATACAACAACACACTAAAACTATTCACTCGACTATATTCTTTTTATATTCATTGCACGCTTATATTTGTTTGCGATCATTTACTTTTCCTGATGAGCATTTATTGTTTGTGATTGAACCACTGTGGATTAGACATGACTGAGGATTCTAGTCACATGATATGGAAACCCAACCTCATTCCCCTACCTGTAGTACCTCCTCTTGCTCCTCACAGGTTGCAATAAAGTAATAATGCGCTTCACAATTTTTATCTGAGGTGCACTCATTTTATAGCATTTCTTTATTTTTCAAAATAATTTAACCTGAAGCTTTATTATTTTGTGAATACTAAGAATATCAGATTAATCAGTAATTTGTGCCAAAAGCAAAATGAACCACAGTCACATCAACAACTTTATATTATATTTCTTTGCTCTGAAACATTTCCTTCCATTTAATCATCCCACTCTACAACCTTAAGCAGTCTTTTTCAATGATTTGTCAGCAGTTTAAAGCTCTTTTTTTTTTTTTTTTTTTCCTGACCGTAATTCTTGAGTTCCAGAGCTTATCTTTTTCCCAGGTGAAAACTGTTTTATTATCCTCAGGTGTTTTCTTTCTTGAACTCTTAGAACAGTTAATTACACAGTTGTCATTATCCTTTACAAAAGCATCAGATTCCAAATAATTAGTATTTGCATAGTACATCATTTGAAAATATTTTTCCTTTCCTCTTGTCAGGATTACAGAAGTCTCATATATTGCCCCACAAATCCACTTTTATTATTTAGTCAGTTATACCTGAAAACAAGATAGATTGCCTATTTCTCTTTGAGATAGAGATCCCATCTGAATTGTGAGTTCTCTCAAGGAGCGTGAACAAGTTTACCCCTTTGGAAGTATTAGCCTTAAATGGTTCCCCAGAATGCAGTCTAGCACCAAGCAACCATTCCCCAAATAATAAAAGAAAGTGACCTTTTTTGTAAAGGCAAAGAAGCCTATCTAATTCTTTTCCAGGGCTTGTAGAATAGCAGAATAGCATGGAGAAACAGAAGGAATTGTTTTTTTTTTTTTGTATCAACCTTAATTGTGTTTCGAAATACGCATAACTTAAGTTGACTTTCTGTATAAGTAACAACTCTGTCATTCCTGGCGGTGTTGTCTGATCTTATATAGCCACATTATGAAACACACCATATAACAAAAATTCTGCTATGTAACAAAATCTCCCCCCACCCCACAAATAAGACATGTGGCACCCACACTCAAGAAAATTTCTATGATCACTAATGATTAGTAAGTTTTATGTATAAAAAGATTTTTATTTTCTTCTGTCTAGGAGTCAAATTGTTAAGATTGGTCTTTTAGATTATTTTTTAAATATATTTGTCAGTTGTGACAGCAAGCCAAAAAACATTTTCAGAGTTCCATGAAAGAAGGTCATTCAAATTCTAGTCTCATTTTAAATACATATTTTTTCCAAGTTGGAAGAGGATAATCGAAATGGCCAGATTTTTAGAGCATCCTTTTGAAAAGATTAATCTTCTTAAAAACCTATCAGAAAACATAAATAAGAAATCTAAAGGAAAAGAAGTTTCAGGTACAATTACACTTTTTGAAATCATGAGCAGCTTGGGTTTTCTGATGTTTTCTAAGTAAAAGACATGAACTAGGCAACTAGAAATCCATAGCATCCTATGGAATTTAGAGACTTGTGGATACGTGAGGTTTAAGGGTTAAAAAGCAAATTTCTTTAACCATTTGGTTAAAACTTACAAATATGTTAAAAGAAGCATCACAGACTAAACTATTATATCAGATAGTGATTACCTTTTTAGAGAGCCCAAAAATAATAGTTACTTACTAGATGAGAGTGCATCAACTACAAAGACATTTATAGCCACACTTCTAAACAAAAAGCATTCTGCTCACCAACTTCTAGAAGAGCTTGCTTTCGCAGATGTAGGACCTCAAGACTGGCTCCAGAGTCTTGCAGGAGGAGATGCAGAAAGTAAACAGGATTTCCACGGCATAGCAGCTGAGAACTCAGAAATGAGGCACAGGATCTCAACCCTTCATCTATCCTTACGGTTATCCTGACATCTGAAAACCATTGACATCCTGAGACTTCCAGCACTTCGGACACATGCCTAACACAAGTTAAATATAGATCCCTGACACCTGAGCCAAATGGAATGAAAGTTAACTTGAAAAATCTCACTCATTTTGGGCCTCAGTTGAGGAAAATAAAACCCTTAATCCTTTCCCTGCTAAAACCTGTTATTCCTGTTAACAGATGGTTGCTCTACTTATGAAACATAGAAATTCAAGTAATCAGTAATCAATAATCAATTTGCTTCACTTCATGATTGCCATTTGCTCTGATAGTAAAGAGAAAGGCTCAGGTTTTCCTGTCTTAAGTATAAAACAACATAAAAGTTAATATTGATTACTATCGAGTCAACAAAACAGATTTTTGTTCCAGTAACTTTTGTTACTGGAAAGTCCCTGTAAACTTTCTTAGTATTTTTTCTCCTCTATGTTTTCAGTAGTCGTTTGGTCATTTTTTGTTTGCCTCATTTAATGAGGCAGAAAGTGCCATACACTGCCAGAGTTCTTTGGTTTAAATTATTGTTTTTTGAATCTTTTTGAAGAATTGTAGAATGTACTTGGTTTAAAAAATTTTTGCTTGGGACTTCCGGTAAACATGAATAAAGCTCTACTCTCAGCCCAAACAGACCCTGTGATGAAAGTTATTACTCTGAAGATATAATGACAAGATTTCTAAATTACTTTCTAGGATTTATATATTAAGAATCTCTAATTCTATACTAAAACGAAGTGAACAGAGAAACTGGAAAAGTCATATTTCTCTCCTGATATTTAAATATTTTCAATTAAAATTTATTTTACAGAATCACATTAAAGGGAAATGACAGACTAGAGTTACCACTCTTTAAATAAAACTATTCTGATTCAAGTAGTAACCACTATCCATAAAAAAAGGTTGTTTTGTCAAATTACCATAACCAGTATTTTCATCATATTTTAATCATAGGTCCTACGTATTGAGCACTGTTCATGTGCCTGACCCTTTATGATGTAGATACCATCTAATTCATTCTCCTTTTCTAATCCCAAAATAAGCTTTCAAATTAATATTTTACGCTCACTTTCCAGAGAAGAAACTGCAACTAAAAGGATAAGTTTTGACAATGGACACATGGTGAGTAACTGATTCATTTGAGAGTCTAATCCACAAAATTTTGACCCAAAAGCAAGTTTTCTTTTCCATTCTACAACATAGTTATAGGCTAAAAATGAGTTTCATCCACTCTTTATCTGTATCAGATTAGCCACCCTTTGAGCAAGTCCAAAGCTTTTTTGCTTTTTTGTTGCTTAAACAAAGTTACAGAAAGCACAGAAATGGTCCCTAAAGAGTATTGCTATGACACCAGGACATTCCCAGAAGCATTATGTCCCTAACACAGGAAAAAGAGAGAGGAATCTGTAAGCCACCATTCCAGCCAGGGAGATTTCTCATTTCTTGCATTTATGCATTTCGCGTTCTCCTTGCCAGTTTGTGTGAGCAGACTTTGATCTTCCAGATCCTGGAAGGCCAGCCCTGATGGCTACCTCTCAGCCAGTCAGAGGTCTGATATGTGACAGAGAAAGGGACAATCAGGTGGCAAGGAGTTGGCCCTTTAGGTCAGATTGTCTTTACATGAAAAGTAGGGTCACATATTTCCAAATATTGTAGAATGTGAAATTTTTAATTAAGGAAAAAAATGTTGTTCCCTGTGTGCAAAAGGTTTCTCTATTATTTGAACTAGGAACTTTTAAACATATTATTTTATCAAAGAAGAAGGCATGTTAAAAATTCAGTGAACACAGCTATGCATATTTTCTATGAACAGAGTAAATATCATAGACTGCCTCTGACATTGTAAGCACTGCTATCTTCAAATATGGATTATGTCCCGTAAGAATAGGAAATCCTGTATTTCCTTTCCACGAATCATATATGCATTATCATTAAATTGTTTACTCCCTGCTGGGCATGAGCTTATAGGGATAGGTGGTGAGGGAGAGGGAAAAGTTGTGGTGGATTGTGCTAAAAAGCACGATGGCTCTGTGGTAAATCACTGAGACAAGACCATTGACTCCCTCCATTTAGGGAATCCCTAGAAGTTTTCTTCACCAACTGTCTTCAAACCTGAACATTTCATCACAGAATGTCCATTGAAACTTAGGACTTTTTTTTTTTTTTTTCCAATTGGTTGTCTGGCCTAACTTTAAGCCATTAAAGTTGAACCAACAATCCTGTTGCTAATAGTAGCTGTTTCCAGCTGTTGACAGAATGTCCTTCACAAGACAGTATCATAGAATTTCCCATTTCTGTGTGAACATCTTTTTCTCAAAACAAGCAATTAAGTTCATCTGTACATATGCAAAGCATCATCAATATACAGGCAGTAGTAGGATTCATGTTTTCATTCCTACCCAGCACTTCCCATGTCCTGTTTCTCTGAAGTCTTCTGAGTGCTATTCCTCTTTCAGATAATTCTCCTCTCTATTCCATTGCCATCATCCAATGTGCTTTAAGTATTATTAATGACATTTACTTCATCCTTGTGTATGTAATGCTGAGTGTGTTTAGGACTTCTAAAATTAATAGTATGATGCTTAAAAATTAAAATTTTAAATCAAAGATTTGCCTCTTACTTGTATATTTCTGTCCATTGTGTAAAAGTTAATGGTGAACTGTTCTTGAACCCCTGGCTCTGAAACGCAACTGGGAAGGAACAGTTTGTGGCCTTCTAGAGAAATTCTGGCATAAACCCCTCTGCCCACTTGAAAACAATGAGTATTATTCAACAAGATGCTTACACATTAACCTTGCTAACTTGTGTTTAGGAAAAACATATTTGAAAAAATGCCTTTGTATCATTATTAGCTTGCCTAAAGTATAAATTCAGGCTCTGAAAGATACTTGAGGGTTAATTTGTAAGTGATTCTATTAGTGCACTCTTCTTACCAAGGTTTTTGTTTGCTTACTTGTTTGTTATCATGGAACGAACAATTTCACCCAAACACATCCTTCATTAGAAGCATTTTTCTACAGGAGAGCTATGACAAAGGTTTACTATTAATCTTCTCAGCTTAACTTGCTTTTCTCTAATCTAGCATATGTGAAATGACCTTATTCTAAACATCAGATTAAGGTAAAGTTTTTATTGCCATTGCTGCTCACAACTGACTTCAATATATATATATATATTGTTTTCTCAAACAATGCTAAGAGAGTGAATTTTAAGTGTTTGTACCACATACATGATAACTATGTGAGGTAATTTATATGTTAACTAGCTAGATTTAGTCATTCTACAATCTATGCATAGTTCAAAACACATCATGTTTTATACAATAAATACTCACAATTTTATCTGCCAATTTAAAAGTAAAATAACATTATATATGTTTGAAAAAGCTGACTTTAGGGAAGAGTGCTAACTTTGTGTTTGGTCTTCAAAAATAATGAAGATTAATGGAAATAAATGCTATTAAAATAATTTAATGGAGTAATGTTTCAAATCTTTGAAGCCTAAAATTATTGCTAAATTAATATCCTTATTTATTTCCTCCATTCTATTGTCATCTTCATTAATTATAAAAGCCTTGACAAGAATTTGCAAGAAACAGTATAGTCCCAAAACAGCATTCTTCCCTTTTAAGATGGTTGGGTTATCAGTTAATCATTTTTCATTCGAAAGCAAGATATATTGCAATTCTATTTACATATATGTTTTGTGCTACTCCTTTGGGGAAAAAGTGGTAAAGAGCCAAAATTTGTGCTCTCAAGTATATTATTGTTTAGTGAAGGGAAAAAAGTTGCAATGTGATAAGCTAGACTGAGAGATCAGAGAGGCTTCCCTAATAGATGCATGCATATATATATACATACATATGTATATATATATGTATGTATATGGATATATAATGTATATATTTAAATATATGGATATGTATGGATATATGTATATGCATATGGGAATGTATGTATATATATTTGTGTGTGCATATGTATGTATATATGTGTGTACATATATGTATATACACACATACATACACATATACACACACAAATATGTATACGTACATTCCCATGTACATATACATACAAGATTTTTAGATATTAGTTTATTTAGCTAAAGTAGCTTTATGTACATTGAGCTAAATAAACCAATATCTAAAAATGAGTCAGTTTTAACTGGCAAAGAATTAAGGAAAGCATTCAAAGGTAAGGGAGCAGCAACTGCAATGAGCCTGCCAGGGACAGCTAAGAGCACAGCAGGTTTAAATAACTGAAAGCAGAAAGCAGAAGGCCAATGCCCCTGGATGACAGAGAACAGGGAAAATAAGAGATGATGCAGGAGGTTTAGAGATGGGCCAGATATCACAGTAGTTTGTAAGGATTTATCCCAGGAACAACAAGAAGTCTTTGAAGTATTTTAATCTGGAAAGATTCACGATTGGATCCGAGTTACACTGAAAAGAAAAAGTCTCCAACAGCAGCATGGTTAATGGGTTGAAGAGAGATAAGAATTCAGGTGGAGAAACCAGTAAGGCAATTATGATTGACTGTAATGGTAATATGGCCTAAAAACGATGCAGAAAAAAGTGGAGAAAAACGATAGATTTAAGACATATTTAGAAAGTAATATCAACAGGTTTAGTGGTGGTAGTGGTGTGTGAGGAAATGAGAGTGAGATTAATTGAAGAAGTCTTTAAATGGGAGCTATTCTAGAAATCATTCTATATGCTACCATGAACACTCATTCTTTGGATAACATATGAGAACACATCTAGCTACATGACTGGCATACAGCAGGTGCTGAAAAGATATTTCCTGAATGAAAGAATAAATGAATGAGTGAATA
Organism: Pongo abelii; assembly: GCF_028885655.2. Lineage (NCBI taxonomy): Eukaryota > Metazoa > Chordata > Mammalia > Primates > Hominidae > Pongo > Pongo abelii. The sequence goes on from NC_071991.2 coordinate 95,942,624, forward strand.
GAATTGAATCCAATGTCAACACGAATGAATAGTGATATTGAAACGTCAGTATATCTGTTTAGTTTCATTATCATAGGAGGCTTTCAAAAGGCTATGGCAGGGAGAGTTACAACACGCCAAGTGACACTGTAGACACTGTGAGTCCAGGGAGATACCAGTTAATTCTCACAAAGAAAGGACCAAAGGAAACTAAAAGAAACACAATACTAAAAGGAAAAAAGTTAAGCAGGATTTACAGAAATTATGCAAGAGTCTGGCACACATCTGGCTATGTGCATAGAGCTTGTAATCTAATGGAAACTTGGGTCCCCCTGGACCAAGAACAAATAATATCCACAGGACATAGAGTCCCTCTTCCAGCACAACAAAACAACAGGCTGGTAGCCAATTATGGTAGCAGCCAAGCAGATGTCCCACTGTTCTTTAAATCAGACACAGAGCCTTGGTTTGTTATCATTATTGCTTCCATGCTGTAGCACTTATGTTTATGAAACTTTGTTCTGATGTTATCAGCTAGTAATCAGTAACGATCAAACAATTCTTATTGTAATTTTTTGACAAGCATTGTACAAAGCTGTATCTAGTGAACTATAGCTCCATCCTCTTTCTTAGAGCAAAACATGGGAGGATTAAGTACTATGGTTCTGAGGTAGATTGAAAAGTTCTAGCAAAGCTCTGCAATTGAGACCTCCAGCCCTTATAATACAGTTCATATATCTACTCTTTCATTTTTGCCTATTTTTTAATGTAAAGATTAGAAAGTGACCTTCTTGGCTGCTGTTTCCCCGTCTACTTCTGGATTCCCACTGCTCTACCTACATTCTAAGTATAGGTATCTATCAAGGTCTAGGCTATATTTTTTTCTTTTCTTCCTATATCTTCTCTTCCTTGATAATGCATTTTTTTCTGTGGGTCTAATTTAGCACCTCTGCACAATTAATTCCAAATTCTAATTTTTGACCCCTAAATTTTATCCTAATTATAAGATTAGTTAGCATTGTTATGACTTTTCTACATAATGGTACAGTGTTTATTATCTCAATTTTTTTTAACTCTTGGGGTGATACTAATATTTACTGCTTTACAACTTAAATAGAGGCTTAGAAAAGTTAAGTAATTTACTCCACTGTTATGGTGCCCCACATGGCCAGACTTGGACCTAGATCTTTATGGATCTGGGCCTTGAACTCTTGGATACTCTGGTGTGATTGACTCACTGTGGTGTAACTGCATGTCAACCTTTTGTGGCTGTCTCTACTCAGGTGCCTTAAACACACATCTCCCCCTCCCTGTCTGTGTTCTCAATCTCCATAAATTTCATCACCATACCTACTGTCACTCAGCTTGAAATTGTCACCCATACACCCAACCATCTTCCAATTTCTAACAGTTTTACCTTCACCATACTTTTTTTCTATTCGTCTCCTGTGTTTTATTTTTCACTGCATCTGCTTAAGTCAGGTTTTAATCACCACCACGTTGACCACTGCCATCATGACCTACTTGGTCTTCCTGCATGAAGATTTGCTCCCTTCTCATTTATCAGATTAATCTTCCTAAATCCCAAACTTGATTATTTGACTTATTTAAAATAAAACATTAATAATCCTCATTGCCCAGATAATGGACTTCAAACTCCTCAGTATTTAAGGCCCTCACCTATTGTTTCTATTTTGAATCATCTGTTCTTCAATGAAATTGTCCCTGCATTCTCACTTTTCATCTCTCACTGCTTCAAATAGTTCTTATATCTAGAATTTTCCATTCTCTACTAAATGTTACTCTCCAGATTCAGTGATTCTTAACAAGGTGTGTATACTTGAAGCATTGAAAAAAATAATAACATGTCCAATATACAACCTGGTCAAATCAAATCTAAATTAATGGGTATTTCCATGTTTAAAAATCACTGCTTGTGCTACCGTTGGCCCATAGGATAACTGTGCAAATAAAAGAAGCCATTTCTTCATGGCATTTTACTGCGCCCTGCAAGAAAATTGTCATAACATGTATATACATTATATATAGGACATGTATATCATATATATCATGTATAATGTATGACATATATATGATGCATCATACATGATATATAAGTATGCTTGCTGTATAACATTGTATATTTCATAATATATTCTATTAATATGTTAATAATAAGTAGTACCAAACTGGATACTATTTGATAATATATAATATGAATGACACCCTTTAGTGTTGGGCAGTGTACAGCAAGCATTACCATATTCAGTAGCACACAGTGGTGTTACCTTAAGATTCAGTGGAGGCACCTTATCTCTGTGCTGTCTTCTTCATTTCCCCTTAGACAGTAAAAACCCTTCCTGTATTGACCTCCCATAATATTACATACCAGGCTTTATTTTACCTGTCCATTTAAATCTTATTTTATCATACTTAGCAACATATTTAACCTCATTGGTGTAATTGGGGGCTTATTCATTTAATTTAACAGACAGTTCCCAGATACTAAACAATCATTTAATAAATGGATTTCATGTGAATCATAGTTTTAGAAATATTCCAGATTGGCAAATGTGGTGATTTTATGGATTTTTAAAAATTGTACTTATTTCCAAAGGTATTTGAAACAGCAGTGAACAATATAAAATCGTTGGTGACATAAAATAAATAACAAAGAAAATAGTCATGAAGGAGAGGAGACGAATTTTCCCCAAAACCTTAGCTAAGGACTGTTAGTTCACTGGAGCTCAAGCTTGGTGTCTCCTGGCAGCCAGGACCACAAAGGAACTGCTTTGTGTTTCAAAGCTCTCATCAGATACAGGAAGATGTAGCAGTCCTTCAGAAGACGTCATATTTCTTCATGCACTAAACTCTAAGATAACTTCATTATGTTTGTCTTTATAAAAAATAAACATTAGGCCAGGGTGTGGTGGCTCATGCCTGTAATTCCAGCACTTTGGGAAGCTGAGGCAGGAGGATTTCTTAAGCTTAGGAGTTTGAGACCAGACCCCTGGCAACATAGCAAGACCTGTCTCTACAAAAAATAAACAAAAGTAGCCAGATGCAGTGGCATGTGCCTGTAGTCCCAGCTACTTGGCAGGCTAAGATGGGAGGGTCACTTGAGCCTGGGAAGTCAAGGCTGCAGAGAGCTATGATTGCGCCACTGCACTTGAGCCTGGGCAACAGAGCATCTCAAAAAAAGGAAAAAGTAAATATTAAAATATTAAATGTCTTCAAAGCATTCCAATAAAGGGTTCAGAAGTAGAGATTATCTTCAGATATTCAGAATCTATAACATGTCACATGATTTGGCCCTTGACTAGTTCTCTATCCTTATCTCTTACCATATTTCACTTCATGTACTCTACCAAAATACACAGCCCCTTATGGAAAATGCCGAACTATATTCCGCCTGTGGACCTTTCACTGGCTGTTCAGTCTACTTAGAATCCTTTGCCCCAAGACACTTGTGTGCCTGTTCTGCTCCCTGTCTTCATTTAGCCATTATTTCGAATAACTTGTCGTCATACCCTATCATCTAACCCACTTTATTGCATTTATTTTTTTATGCCACCTGATTTTATCGCACATTAGTTTGTCTGGTATTTTAAAATTCTTTAATATCTTTCACATGAAAATGTCAGCTCCTTGAGGCCAGGGAAATTTTACTGTCTTCTTCACTGCCATATCCACACTGCTTAGAAGGCTACTCAGCACACAGAAAACACACCAGAAATATCTGTTGGCCAGTTGAATAAACTATTTCTCATATATTTACTTATCACATTAATTCACAATGAAAAATGTTTACAGTTTAATGATGAACCTTAATTCTATGAAATAATATGTGAAGAATGAAAAATCTATAGTCCGATACATAGCTTAAAATTGGCCGGACGCGGTGTCTCACGCCTGTAATCCCAGCACTTTGGGAGGCAGAGGCGGGCAGATCATGAGGTGAGGAGATAGAGACCGTCCTGGCTAACACGATGAAACCCCGTCTCTACTAAAAATACAAAAAATTAGCCCGGCGTGGTGGCAGGCACCTGTAGTCCCAGCTACTCGGGAGGCTGAGGCAGGAGGAGAATGGCGTGAACCCGGGAGGCGGAGCTTGCAGTGAGCCGAGATCGCGCCACTGAACTCCAGCCTGGGCGACAGAGCGAGACTCCGTCTCAAAAAAAAAAATTGTTCGTCATGATACACAAAATGATAGGAATGAATAGGAAACAAATAAAATAGCAACCCTAATGTATTCATTTTCTGTTGCTGCATAACAAATTACCACAAACTGAGTGGTTTAAAGTCATACCCATTAATTACCTCATAGTTCCGTGTGTCAGGAGTTGGGCATGGAATGGCTGGATTCTCTTCTCAGTGTCTCACAAGACTAAAATCAAAGTTTTGGTGGAGCTGAATTCTGATTTGGCACTTAGAGTCCTCTTCTAAGCTCAGAAGATTGTTGACAGAATTCAGTTCCTTAAGGTAGTAAGACTGAGGTTCTCCTTCATTGTTGGCTATCAGCCAGATGTTATTCTCAACTTCTAGAGGATGACCTCAGGGGCTATTTTCTCCTTCCACTTTATGTATTTACTCATCTATTGATTGATTGATATATTACGTTTCTCAGTAAGTGTAAAGCATTTATTATATTTAGTTTTTGTTATTCTTATTTTCAACTAATATTTCCAAACATTTTCTGACCTGTGGCCCATTTTTATATTTATACATAAACCCTCTAGTTCTTAAAAATATTATTAATTTTAACATTATAAGATAAAGTTAGATTTTTAATTATATTAGTAAATTGTTAAGGATTATGTATTCTTTAATAATACCCCAATGAAGAGCTAAATTTGATTCTTTCATACTAATAAATAAATTTTACTCTAAAATAATCAGCTAGTAAAAGGATAATGTGTTAACACATAAATTAAGTTTTAATGTATTGTGTTTTAGTACCAAATATATAACGAAAAGTAACCTGAAATTTAACTACCTTTTTGGCCATCAAATATAGATAAACACTTCTTTTATGAATTGCTATTTAAATTTTTGTATTTCACACCTTAAATTGTATTATTTTGTTTTTCGTATTTCTGGTATTTAATTTCTTAATTATGAGGTAAGAAAGAAGGTGCAGTCTGCTTAATAAATATAATAAATATACTTCTCCATCCATGTGAATTGTTTTTATACAATATATGTGTATATATATATATGTATATATATGAGGTACATTTTCTTTCTGATAATTGGTTTTGAAATACCAGAGACAGTGCTTCTTGCTTTGTTGGAATATGAATCAACTGAATGCAATTTTCAAATCCGAGAAAGATGGTGTTGCAAATTTACAGACAGAGATTTCTCTACTTTCAATTGTGGTTTTCAATATACTTATATTTGTCAATACCTTTAACCAATGATATCTAAAATAACTATAAAAATAACGATTTAAAATTGAATAATGTTTGAAGGTATCCTTATAGCTAGGACTGTTCAGTTTGATAAGTTGAATGTGTGCTCATTTGACAACCACTAAGAGGATCTGAAACTGCTGATTTCCTTTTCAAGCAGCTAGAGTCCAAATTGATTTTAAAATCGAAATGGAAACAGACACATTTACCATTTCTGTTATTGTTAATCCCTGAATATTGGAAGCCAGTGGTTGGGAAAAACTGTAGTACAATAGTAGATAGATGATAGTTATAATAGAAAGTAGCTAATTATTAAACCGTAAGTATGCATAAATAATTTGCTTTGACATCTCAGAAGGAGATGAGGAAATGCAGAGATAATAAGATATTATGTAAAGCTTTGAAAAAATTGATAGGATTTGAACATGTGGAAAGGGAAAGAAATGAGCTTCTAGGCAGAGCAAACAGTTTAAAAAAAGACTTGGAGGCCCTTAAACATATGGGATATGTACATGAAGCAGAGAGGCATTAAGTTTGCCTGAAGCTCTGCCAACTCAAGAAGTAGGAAAGAATTTTCAAATTTGGGAAAAAAGAAAAAGAAAACTGAGGAAATATCACAGAAAATGTTAAATGCTTGGCCAAGGTATCCATTCAGTAGGAATTAAGGAGACACTGAAAGGGTATGAAAGGTTAGTGCAAAGGTTTATTCTCTTCATGTTTGGCATATCTTGGCTTATAATTGCTCTTTGCTTCATTATTTTCAACTGTCCTTGAAAACCTAAGTGTCTCAGATTTGTAAAAAAAGAACCTTAGAATGATATTCAAGATACCTGTGGTATCTTTTGCCTTGATGTTTCTATTATTATTATTTTAAACTTTGCAATTCCTTATTTTCCATGATCTCCCATTTCCTTATTCACAAATTGGCATCAAATTGCCAGATTTGTATACTTTACCTTGGAACTCTAAGTGTATAAATTGAATATGTTTTGCCATACTATTTTGAGGGTATGATCTAGGTATCTCTAAGAAATACTTTTATTTTAGCAAATATTGTATATTCTTTGTAACAATTTACAATTAGAGGAAGATACGGGGTGGTGGGCATGTCAAGTTCATGTATCTTATTACCAAATTCAGATTATAATCAGTGGTCATGTCCATGGTTCAGGAGGTGACACAACATATAGCCAGAAATCAGTCATAAATATGAGGGTATAGGAGAAGAGATTTCATCTCTATCAAAATTGAAACATTTTTAGCATAAAACCTAGGACCTAATATTATATAACAAGATATCTTTATATTTGTGTGTGAGATACATTTCAAATAGCCATTTAATAACTCATTGCTATAGTCTCTTCGATGATAAAGAAAGCTTATACATTTTCTGTTCATACTTGTTTGATATATTATCAAAATTAGGGACTGTAGTCATAGATTCCTGAAAGAAGTGAGCTCAGGATAGTGACATTAACCCTTGCCTTACTGTTTGTAGATGTAATACAAAATTTTAGTCTTTGATGGAATGTTTCTGACCAAAATTAGTATGTAAAGTATATGCTAATACTTGGTCTTAATTCTGGTTTATTATCTTAATGTCCTAATTGATCCATAAACTTGAACATCTTTTGCATTACAGAACACACTTGTAAGCAATTTTGGAGCTCCTAAAATTAGGGTTGGGGACTTTCACTAATATTTTTAGTTTGCTTTTTATCTAGAAGTTATATATTTCGTTTTGTTTACATCAAAAGAAGTACAGAGAATAACACTGTCTGTGTTTTTGCTTTTTCCCTTAAATGATACATAATAGACAAATTTAATAGTACAAGGAGAATATTAAGCCATGGAAATACTCAGCTATATTTTAAAGACAATTATTAAAAGTTTACCTGAATACTAAGGTACACTTACAATGCATATTGGAATGTTTCCCCATAAGACTTTTTTTTTTGTTTTTTTGCATGGAGATCACAGTTAAGCAAGTTGGAGTGTGCTGTTTATTTTTTTCTTAGCTTCATCTGGTATCTCCATATACTGTGTCTGTCTCCTTCTCTTTCCGTTTCCACACTTTTCCCTTAGAGCTTCCTTCCTTGTCCCTAAAACATTATTCCAAGCTGCCAGCTCAAGGACTCTATACTGTAATGTCCTGCAAATGACCGCATGGAAGCTATTAGTAGGTATAAATTTTAAGATAAAAAAGAGAAGCAAATAAGAAGCCATAACCTAGTCTAAAGGAAACATCTGGTCCCTACCAGAAGTGATGTGCTAAAAATGAAACACAGAACTGTGGGATTTGAATTTTAAGTTAATAACAATGACCACAATATAGAAATGGGTGATTTAAGCAGCTAAGATTTCAAGGTCTAACTCTTGATTAAGGTTTATATGACATTACCCCTTCCAGGAAACTTAGAAACATAGGAGACTGATTGTCTTTCATGTAAAGCATTAAATGCAAGCAAAATTCATAAAGCAGAAAATATTTGTGATACTTGTGTTTTTTGATGGACAGCAGATACAGTTAGGCCTGCTCAGTCTTTCTGTAAACTTTTCTTCCTGCGCAGTTAAACATCAACTTTTTACTCATTTTGTTCATAAAGACAATATCTAAAAATATCTTTTATTATTATTTTTTGTCTTTTAACTTGATGTTGTGGACATTTTAGAGAGTAGAGATAATGGTAAAATGCACCCAGGTGATCATACCTCAGCTTCAATGTTTATCCACATTTTGCCATTTGGGCAGTAAATCACTTTTAGATATTCAATCTAAAAACCTTAACATAGAGGACAGACACGATATAAATGGATATTTGAATATTGGAATTTGGAGGCTAAATCAGACATTACATAAGAATTGCAATGACCAAGGTCCGAAGTCAGTAGGAAAAAACAGTCGCTTAATTTTATGTTTGTATTACATGCATGCCAATTCACAACACAGAACTGATCGGATTTATTTAGCTACTGTGTGCTAACTGTAGTGTTAAAACATCTGCAGGATCAAAGAGATCATATACAACACTGAGTCCAAAACTGTCACATCTACTTTTCTTGATGATACCTCAAATAAAAACTCTATTCCATTGCCTTAATGCTAAATAGAAGCTTTGGCACATTACAATATAAATTCCCTTGGAGGTTTGGCATAGTTATTTGCAGGTCATGACTCAGCGTTAGCCAGTTTACCCTTGTTCATCTTAGGGCCTGTTACATTGAAGGCTTTCCATGAAATTGACTGAATGAATTGTTTCAATACGGAATGCAATAAAACACATTTCTAGGTACCAGTACAGGCAATTGAGAGACAGATGTGTTCAGATTTTTGATTTCTTAATAATTCAATCTTGGTAGATTGCACATGTTCAGTAATTTATCCATTTCATCTAGGCTTTTCCAAATTGCTAGCATATAATTGTTCATAATAATTTCTTGTGATCTGTTGTATCTTTTCCCTTAGATCTCAGCATTCTCTCCAACGTCGAGCCATTTTTTGTGACTTCTTTGGTATAGATTTTCTAGGTAAGTCTGACTTTTGAGAAAATCTTTGGATGAGTTGTGATTATGAAAATCAGACTGATACACACATGCATAAAGTAATTAATTCAAAACAAATGGAAATTAATAGAGCCACCTCAAGTCACACACAAAGCTAAATGCTTTGCTCAGGATTCTACGGCAATTAGAAGCCGACTCCATCAGACTCTTGGTCTTTTGACCACACTGAGTTTTTATGTCCAAAGCATAACTTAGGGCTTATGTTCCCTCATTGTGCAGTTTATACCTATTCTTGTACCACCACTACTTCTACGCCTCCCTTACAGCTTATAGTTATCATTAGCCAACAAATTAGAAGCCCCTGGAAAGAAATGATTATGGCTTTGCAGTCATCATTGTGTTTAGTAGTAAGTTCCCAATAATATATCTGATTAGCAGTCAGAGAGCTAACACATTAACCATTTCATTTAAGCCTCATTAAATCTCTCATGTAAAGAGCACTACAGTGCAGATTATTGACTAGATGAGGAAGCTATCTTATTTATTATCCAGGTATTATTCTTTATCCTTGTTCCCAGACCAAGTGACACCAAAGGTCAAAATGTTGTTTGATTGTAATATCCTTCCTTATCTTGGTTATCAGCTGCTTTTACCCTTACAACTTCAGCTCTGAATGGGGAATAATTGTCTAATAGATTATCCATGAATCTGTCATACACCGTCAGATATTTTCCAAACACTGTCACTCAAATGACTTCTTAATACTCAGCTGCCTCAATTAACCTTTGAGATCAAAGACCCCATTTTTTTTCAGATAGGGTTCACTCTGTCACTCAGGCTAGAGTGCAGTGGTGCAATATAGCTCACCGTAGCCTTGACCTCTTAGGTTCAAGTGATCCTCCCACCTCAGACTCTCATCACTGAAATTACAGACATGATGTGCCACCATTCTCAGCTAAGTTTTATTTTTACTGTTTTGTAAATATGGGGTCTCACTATATTGCCCAGGCTGGTCTCAAACTCCTGGGCTCAAGCAATCCTCCTGCTTCAGCCTCCTGTGTCACTGGGATTACAGGTATGACCCACCGCACCTAAGCCACATTTTCTCATCTGTGAATGAAAGGTGTTAGAATCCTGGGCCCTGAAAGGTTAGATTGTAATTACATGGATTCTAAACTTGGCCTTGAACTCATCACTATATAAATTTGAACTTGACATGCACAAAAGACCTGAAATTTGAGTCAAAGTTTTTACTATGCTCTGCAGATATTTGCTATCATCGATATCTAGGAATAGCAGACAAAAAGCAATATAGCAAAAGGTATTTGGAAAATCAGAAAAATTCTCCCCCAACCAAATAAAAAAGTGAATCCAGCAGAAGCAAAGACTAAATGAGTGAAGAGGATTAGATTGTCATGATGAATTTAGGAAGTACAACTATGTTAAATCTATGATCCCTTTTAAATTTTAATAACATTTATTATTATTATTATTATTATTATTTTATTTTATTTTATTTTATTTTTTTTAAGACTGAGTTTTGCTCTTGTTGCCCATGCTGGAGTGCAATGACACGATCTTGGCTCACTGCAACTTCCGCCTGCTGGGTTGAAGTGGTTCTCCTGCCTCAGCCTCCTGAGTAGCTGTGATTACAAGCATGCACCACCACGCCCCACTAATTTTGTATTTTTAGTAGAGACAAGGTTTCTCCATGTTGGTCAGGCTGTCTCGAACTCCTGACCTCAGGTGATCCACCCGCCTTGGCCTCCCAAAATGTTGGGATTATAAACATGAGCTACTGCGCCCGGCCCATTTTTTTTTTTTTAATTTTTTGATGCTATGCAATAGTTGCTCTTTGCAAAGTGCCACTTTCAAGTAATAATAAGTATCTCACTGAAAAGAAAGATACAAAGGTAAATCGAGTGATCATCCTTAGATAGCAGAATACATGATATATATATGTTTTCCATTTAATTATTTGCCTAATTATCTATAAAGAGTGTGTTCAGCTTTATAGAGAAAATAACAAAAACTATTAATATGTAAAATGGAAAATCGTGACTAGAAGCACAATATAAAGACAACGCTTTGAATATTATTCCAAGGAAATATCACTTTAGATTACCTGCCAGAGTTATATTTACACTTTTAGTTTATGTAAGAGTATAGCAATAAAAATGCAAATGTTTATTTACATATGTTAGTATAAGAAACATTGTATCACAAATTGTTTTTTACAGTTATCTTATCAGTATTACTTCAGTTTAAAATTAGTATTCATTCACTTTGGGGGGAATTAACCAATTAACCCAACTGAAGATTCCTTACAGACTTATGCAAAACAGTACTTCAAATCATTGCCTTCATAGACTTGGATCAGTTTTTTTCCTTCTTGTACCTTCCTCTCCCAAATCATCTACAAAATCCAAGAGTTATACAGCTTTGATAAAAAACTAGTTTCAAAGGCCAAGAACTTGATGAAGAGAGCAAGCAGAATGGCTTACGAACAATTGTCTTTTATCTGGAAGATTCTGTAAATGAAAAGAGAATACATTTCCTTCCTAGAGAAATCAAGCTGTAAATAAACAGAATGAGGTTACATCCTAAATTCCAACATCTTTTGTACACATCATTCCCAGAATGTCTCTTTTTGCAATACTAACACTATTTCCAAAGTCTTGGGTGCAGGTAACTGATAACATTAAAGCTTCTGACAACAGAGATTATTTTTTAAAATGTCATAATCTTCAGGCTCTTTGACGAGAGACAGATAAGATACCTTAGTGCCTTTCTCAACGATCCCTCACCACAGTCATTTTCTAATGTTTGTTGTACATAAAAGTAGAGTGTACTGATCGCCCATTTTTTTTGCCAAATATGTAAAGATAATTGAAAGTGATTTTGGAGGTGATCAGAAGACAATGGTGTGTAAAATAGGAAAAATCCAATATGAATGGGGAACCCCTTTCCTTTCAATTTTTTAAAAGTGGCATTTCAGAGATTGTATGAAAGAACATTCTAAGACTTTCCTAATCCTCCTATAATTCTTTGGGATAAAACCTGCAATGAATTTCAGATAAAAATGAAGTACAAACGATATCAATGAGTTCACCAGACAACGCCCCCACCTCCACACATACACACACACACACACACACACTTCAGGGTGCATGCTCTATGTTGCAAAATACGTATCTATTTCTTGCTTTTGATCATGGATCAAGTGGCCTGATAACTTCTGACGTGATTAGATTCAGAGTGTTATTGAAACCTCTTTCTATCAGCAAACTATAACAGCATGGTTGTATCTATTGGGCTTCCAGTGCTATGTGGTCGCTCTTCTGTGAGTTCTTCCTTTCCCCTTTACTTTGCCTTGTTCCTTGGGCTTCCTCTATTCCCTTTGACCTGTGCCATAGTATCTGATCACATGATCAAGGCACTTAGGCAATGTGCTGACACACCTCCTGCCTTCCTGGCATCGTGGCCAGCATGCTTAGGATAGAGATTATCATGGGAATTTCTGACTGGGTCTATGTATTTAAAATGATTGAGCAACACATACAATATCAGCAGCAAAGTGCAAAAAGTGCTTGAAAATAGAGGAAAGGACAGAGAAAAATGGTGAAGCAGTAACAGAAACAAAGACAAATGGATACAAGATGGAAGAAAATATGACAATGTCTTACAAAAATCATATGTCTAAGGTCTAAATTGTAGTTACTGTTCACAAAGAGCAATGAGAAATTCTGAATTCTATTTTTTTGTTGTATATAGTGAAGTATTTATTTTTTTAAATTTTATATATTCATAAGGTACAACATGATGTTTTGATATATTTATACATTGGGGAATGATTAAATCTGGTCTATTAACATATCCATCACTGCACATACTTATCCGTGTTTTGTGGTGAGAACCCTCAAAATCTACTCTCTGGGCAGTTTTCAAAAATACAATACATTGTTATTAACTATCATCCACATGCTGTATAAGTCCCAAACATTCCCGGTGTCTAACTGACACTTTGTATCTTTTAACCAAGAACTCCCCAAGCCCCCCGGTAATCACCCTTCTACTCTCTCTACTTCCGAGTTCAACTTTTTAAGATTCCACGTGTAAGTGAGATTGTGCAGTATTGGTCTTTCTGTGTCTGGTTTATTTTACTTAACAGTTCTCTCCAGGTTTATCCGTGCTGTCAGAAATGACAAGTTCATTCTTGATGCAGTTCTGTCAAAACCATCCCTAAGAACCTCAGGTAAATCACTTGGGCAAGCTCCCTGGGTTCTCTTTTCTGTTAAACGGAAACAAATATATTTGGCCTGATTTGGCCTGCTGATCTTGCAGCCTTGTTCACTGTGGCATGGCACAGTGCCTGTAACACTTGGGACCGAGCAGGAGCTCAGTACAGCTGTGACCACCCAGAATTAAAGTCTCGCAAGACTCAAACACCCAGGGCTCTTCCTAAGAAGAAATCAGAAAAAAATGGAAGTCTATTTTGACTTCTTTGCCTCCCATTCTTGTGAAATTTCACTATTTTACTATCGGCCTTTCCTCTTTCCCACGACCAGGAGCTCTTGAGTCGTTTCCATTTGTTCCTTCTTTTGAAAAGATACACTTCCACTGTTCATTCCATTTTTATGGTAGGCAAAGCTTAATCATGGGTCATAGAGATATCAGTACGTTAAGGCTCAGTTTTATTTAGAGAAAGGGCTCTCTTTATTTCATAGCTAAAGCCATGTTTTAAATTATTATAGCACTATACTGCTCAATTCAAAGGAAGACAAAGGGTCTGAGATCAGGTGTTAATGGCAAAAAAAAAAAAAGCGATCAAAGAGAACTGTGTGGGAAGAAGCTGGGAAGGTAAGATTTCAAGGTAGGAAAGTACAGAGCTGGAATTATAATGCAGAGAAGGAAAACAGTCACACACAAGACACAATGTCACTCTAGACTCTGCATTCAGGTTTCCTTGGGTTGTCTAATATTTAAAGCCTGATGCAGCCCAGGCCCAAATCCAGGAAACTTTTTTTAAGGTCTGTATGAGTGGGAATGGGGACAAGGCAGGCACAGGGGTAGGAGAACTACTTTCAGTAAAAATTATATATTTGCCTCACAGTTCTCAATAGTATATCACAAATTACATATTCTTGATTTGAAGTGGGTAAATTAATTTTGTATAAATTTGATTTAATTACTTTCTATTAACTAAGACATTCGGTTACCTTTTGAGAGTTACATATCACTTATATTTTAATTATTTTAACCCATATTATCAAGATCCACACATTTTGGAATGTTTTCTATTTTAATGGAACCATGTGGTTTTAAGATGTTCTTCATGGGTGGCTGAAGTATTCTGTTATTTATCTGGAAGAACTTGAGAATTATTTTATTGTTACCTGTAGGTTTACTTTGTTTGGCTAAAGCCATCATAAACTTCATTTTTCAATGAGGCTCTTTTCACGCTCTTTAGATTGTGATGTGTTTCATCTCAATTGTTAGCTTTTAAACTGATTTTTTTAATGTGGTTAACTGAGATAAGTGAACATGAAGGCAAAATACATACATTTCATTGCTTCTTCTGCTATATTCTTTTCAATGTTAAATATTCTATAATTCTAGTAAGTGTGTGACTTTATATATTTATGACCAAGTTTTATTGTTAGATTGAGCCCTTAGAGACTCTCTGTTTTCCAAGCAATAATGTATATGTTTTAACAGTTTTAATTTGGAATACTTAAAACATCATTTAGCATGGTTGATTGCATGTAATAACCACCCATGAATATTTGTTGTGTGAAGAGACTTCAGTTTAGTAATATTAATATTGAAAAAAACAATATAAATGTGTTTGCTATTTTGCTGTTTTCTATAAATAATGCTTTGATGTGCAAAAGAGTCTTTAGTTTCCCAGCTGTAGTTCTACTAACCCCTCTAGACTCAAGTGTTACTTCCTAAAAGGTATCTTCCTGGACCCCTAAAACTGGAATCTTCCTGTCCTGAGTGCTTCCTGTGCGTATTTCTGTTCCTGCAGTTGTCATGCTATTTTGTATTAATGCTGCTCTCTCTCTCTGGGCCTATTTTTTTCACCAGACTGTGAACTTCTTAAAGGCCAAAAATATAGACTATAATTCTTGTACTCCCCATGCCTGGAATATAAAATGTGCTGCGTATTTCTAGAATAAATGGATAAATAAAAATATTGTCTATTTTGCTAGATGACAATCCATGATTCCACATCTGTATAAATGAACAAATGTGGCTGTGTAAAGGTGAAAATACTCTAGAAGATGGGGTCATTACTTCCTCATTTTAATGTAGCCCTCTATATATGCCCCAACATTTCTATCAGGCAACTTTTGTGCAAGATGAATGTATTCAATGTAACTGTCTGGGAAGATAATTTGTAAGAACATATTTTTCTGAGAATTTCACATTGTGTTCACTTATCTCAGTTAACGACATTAAAAATTCAGTTAAAAATTTTTTAAGGACTTTATTATCAGAAGCATAGCTGCCATTGTGTATATGAGTACATGCGTGTTTCTCTTTACTGTCAAGTTTTTCTGATTAGAAGTAAGATCACACTCCTTTTGGAATCCAGATATTTTTAGTGTAAGACAAACCTATTTTTAAATTGGCATATCAACACTCTTAGGCTCCAAGCGATACTCTCCATCCTCCTTGAAATAACCGTATGTGACTAGATTGGTTCTTCAGGTTCTCACACACCGTGTCACCCTAGCATTTGTAGATGGGAACACTTATTTCATCAGAGGCTCAGTCACTTCCAATATGCTGGACTGGGCTGGCTCACACCTCTAGGTCACAGGAGTGTCTCATGTTCTGGATCAGGGAGCAATTATGCTGCCTCTATAATAGGCCTTGCTGTTGATGTTGCTTTTACTTTGGTACTCTGGTTTTGAGTACTGGGGTCCATAATTTTGTCTTCATAAATCCTTCTAGGTATTAGATTCTGTACCAGAAAAATCACTTATTTTCTCCTAACAAGGTCTTAGATAGCTGCTTTGCACATTCTCTAATACATTCTATGCCTAATATAAGAATATGGATTATCTATTTGCACCAGATACGAAGGCTTTACATAGACTGTCTCATTTGGAATATTTTATTTAATCCAGTGAATACCATTCAAACCAAATACTTGTGAGTATTTCTTGTGTGAGTTGATGGTAGGGGCTGTTGTTAGGCTCACACAAGAGAGCAAGCCTTGAGGCTGATATCCACCAGTCAGATGTTCCTTACTCTTTGGTACGTCCCATCTAGGGACTCACAACTCCATTAACACCTACATGTTTGATACCCACTGTGATATACCTGGTATCAGGGGCCTACATTGCAACCAAATGGGGTAACTTGCTTTTCTGAACCCTATGAAATCAAGACACAAATGCACAGTAGGCTCCCTTCTCCTTGGGCTTTAAAAAATGTTTTCCATCATAAAAATGGAAAATGGGATTGCTGCCTTCATCAGCACTAACCTTATATCTCTGGAATTTTTTTGTTCCAACCAACTATACCATACTGTTAATATTCTGACATCTGTTTTACTTGGTTCTTACATTCAAATTTTTCTCTTAAGAGTACTATCTTTAATCCTTAGACTCAGACACACTATAATACTTTGACCTGTAAATCATCTTGGCTGATTTTCTAACATTTGCCCTCTGGCATCAGGCACCATGATGTAAGAACTCAGAACTCTCTGTTCTATCATCACAACTCAAAAATCCTGGCCCATTACTGGCCTGGTCCCCCACTAAGTCACAGAATAGCATATTCTCTCTTTTCCTTGCCTATATGAAGCTCCAAATTTTGTAGAAACAGAATTTTCTGAGATATTAATTTGTATCTGTCCCTTCTGTATCTCCTTTTATCCCTCTTCCAAGTAGATACTAAGGCCTTTGAATTTCCTTGTCAAAAATATTCATTTTTATGGGATAAAAACAAAAGCTGCTTGAGGCCAACTGCTCTTACTGTCTTTTGTAAAAGCTAATGCTCACTGAAAAAGTGATGCTAATGACCTGGAGAAAAATTTTAAAAGTATGGAATATTTTTAAGAGTGAGAATTGTGGGAACAATCTCCAGCTTCTAAGAAGGAGACATGAGACTGGTAAGATGACAAAGACCTGGGTTCCCACTAATAAGGGGAGACACATTACAGAAGGAATAGAAGATAAAAGAACCACAGGAGCAGGTAGTGATGGCTCGCACTGATGGAAACAACTTTATAATCATAGCCTCAGGCCTATCAGTTGGACAGTTAAGTCTGAATGCCACTGAACACTTTGGAAAGGCAGAGAGATGACACTACTTCAGACTCCCTGAAAGCAGGCTGCCAAGATGGTGGAAACTGATTTAAAATGGAAAAGCATAGTCCTGGGTCTTCCATCAACGTGGGGCCCTGTGATGTGTGCAGATAGTGTGATGTAAAGGAAGAAACCACCAGATCGCTAATAGTCTTTTTGCACCTGAAAAAGACTATTAGGTTTTATCTCTAGTGCTCTGGCACACACAGTGTCCTGAGGTTGCACGAGAAAATCAAGCCCTGATTTTCATCCATTATGTGCGATAATTTCTTTCTTGTACATCTAGAATAGTATTTCTACGACACTGTCTTTTGGAGAATTGTTTTGTGAATCAGATGAGAAACTTGGTTGAGAAAGTCTTCAGCAAGAAAGAGCACTGCCCTCTCTCAAAGAGAAAACATTCCTGATATCATGAAGAGGAAATGGGAGAAGTTGACTTTGGTGGAGGGTGGAGGGGCAGGACTCCAAAAGGCCCCAAAAGAAAACCTTCCTCTAGCTTCATTACCCTTGGGGAAGTGGTAGGATCAAAATGGTTTCAAGCTGAGCCTTGAGAAGCATCAAAATTCCTGGTTTCAATAAAGGATTTTTGAGGCAACAGAATTCCAGAAACTCAGAGCACCAAGAAGACTTGGTCATTGAACATTTAATAACCATCAGTGAGAAGTGAAGACAAGAGCAGCCTCCAGGGGTTTAAGTGCAGATTAAACTTCAGGACTTATCCATGACTTGGACAGGAAGGAAGAGAAACTTCATGATCACAGAGACTGAATTAACCTCCAGCCCAGGGGCATGGGTACTCAGAATATAATCAGAGTTAATATAAAGAAATGTGGCCTCCTTTGCATTCTTCGTTTTGTGGCTGTAAGGTCATATTTACTACAAACATACCCACTAACATTGAAGGCACCTTATCTGAGCCCTATTTCTGCTAACTCCTACCAGGTGGTTAGGAGGTAAGGACTTAGTAAGTAAATCTCCCAGACAGTAATGAAATGTTCTCCAATCACTCATAACTCAAGGGCTCCTTCTTTCTTCCCCTTTTAAACTCAGGCTCCTTTCCTCAGTGAATATAAAGAGTTCCCCTCTTTCTTGATAATGGGGTCCAAGCTTGTCACTGTCATGTTTATTAAGATCTAACCAGCCTTGCCCATTCCTGAGCTTCACTATTTTCTTCAATCTTTGTGCATTTCTATCCTTTCTACAATTATTGATAGCCTGAAATTTCAGTTGCTTCCAGGATATCTATTTTCACGTCTTGCCTTATGCCTACAGAGAGCTCTACAATTCAAATCCTCAATTCCACCAGCCTTTTCTATTATTGTACTCTTGACTCAACCTGATCTCCTTGATACTGACCTGCAGTACAATGCAGTGTCTTTTCTTCTAAGCTTTGAAACTAGAACTGAATAACCACTCCTCCTAATATGCTGCTACTATTACTTGATGTGACATAGAAGCATTGTAAACTGAACAGATGACACTATAAAACCAAAACAATTTATTGACATAAAGGAAACAATAATAGAGGCATAGGTTTTTGGTTTTGTTGGTTTTACTTTCAAATATTTTCTCAATTTTGTTTGTTTTAAATTGACAGTTATTATATATATTATGTGCAACATGATGTTTTGAAGTACATCTATGCTTCAAAAATATATATATTGAGATATATATAGCTATATATCAATATACTTCAAAACATCATGTTTTACATGATGCACATCATGTTGCACACACACACACACACACACACACACACACACACACACTGTGGAATGGCTAAATCTAGCTAATTAACATGCACCATATCTCACATGATTATTTTGTGGCAAGAACACTTAATATCTGCTCTTTTGCATTTTCCAAGGATACAATATATTGTTATTAACTTTCATTTTAATGTAAAGTGCATCTCCCTAAGCATAATATGGAACCTATCACATTTATTTCTGCCAACTAATAAGCTTCTGGTAAAACTTATACTATATATCACCAGTGTTTTGGTATTTCTAAAAAACTTAGGTTGCAACAAATATTAGTGAGCAGAAAATTAATGTCTTATAAAGGAACTTCTTCATGGACACTATTAATCATATTCATTGTCCTGTCTTTGAAATTTGGGTTCTTCTACACTAAATAAAATTTGGATAACTTAATTCAGGAGAAACCACTAAAAATGGCTAGAAGAATAGAAGTATTAGAAAAGTAAACACACAGCTGGAATAATTAATATGTACGTAGTACATAAGTGGATATGGTTGGGTGGTGACCATCACTGAAGGTATGGTTTGTTAATTTAAAATACAAATTGATTTCGTTTGTACAAACATTACTGAATAATATAAGGCATTAAGCATGGTTTTAGAATTATCTTAAGAATATTCTTTAATACAAAGTAAATCATCTGCCTTAATAAGTCATCATGATTCAACAGGCAATTAGAAAGATTGCGAGACCATTCTAGACAGAGGACACTACAAGTGTTAATACCCAGGAAAAGGCTTTTGGAAACCTTTGGAAAAGCTTTGGATATTAAAGACTAAGAAGATGAGTATTATGAGGATATAGTAAAGAAGAAGAGATTGATAGAAGATGAAATAGAAGAAAGACAAATCAAATTAGAAAAGGTTTGTAGGCCATGGTAAGAGTTGTGATTTTATCCAATGAGTGTTTGGAAGCAATTTCAAAGTAGGACAATATAAGAGAAAGAGTGGAAGCAAGGGACTCAGCTAAGATACCAGTGTAGAAGGCTATGTTATCTTTCAAATTTACTGTACAGACATGAATACTAGTAAGGAAACAAAAGGAAAAGCAGTATGCATAGACTGTGCTTTATTGAAACTGATTAGGCCACCATAGTTAATGAAAAAAAAGTAGAGGTTTATAAGAAAATAATGCCCATTTTATAATGATGGAATGTTCCAGTTTGAAGGATCTTGGAAGTTATCTTGTTCAACTACTTTATTGAGGGAAATTCACCCCCGATATTTCACTTAGGTTCTTTTTTATTTTCCCTAAGTGTCAGCTGGTCTGAGAAATAAAGGGACAGAGTACAAAAGAGAGAAACTTTAAAGCTGGGTGTCTGGGGGAGACGTCACATGTCAGCAGGTTCCGTGATGCCCCCCCCAAGCAGCAAAACCAGCAAGTTTTTATTAGCGATTTTCAAAAGCGGAGGGAGTGTACAAATAGGGTGTGGGTCACAGAGATCACATGCTTCACAAGGTAATAGAATATCACAAGGCAAATGGAGGCAGGGAGAGATCACAGGACCACAGGACTGGGGCGAAATTGAAATTGCTAATGAAGTTTCGGGCACGCATTGTCATTGATAACATCTTATCAGGAGACAGGGTTTGAGAGCAGACAACAGTATGACCAAAATTTATTAGGTGGGAATTTCCTCGTCCTAATAAGCCTGGTAGCGCTACAGGAGACCGGGGTTTATTTCATCCCTCCGCTATGACCATAAAAGACAGCGGTCCCCAAAACAGCCATTTCAGAGGCCTCCCCTCAGGAACGCATTCTCTTTCTCAGGGATGTTTCTTGCTGAGAAAAGGAATTCAGCAATATTTCTCCCATTTGCTTTTGAAAGAAGAGAAATATGGCTGTGTTCCACCTGGCTCACCAGCCGTCAGAGTTTAAGGTTATCCCTCTTGTTTCCTGAACATTGCTGTTATCCTATTCTTTTTTCAAGGTGCCCGGATATCATATTGTTCAAACACACATGCTCTACAAACAATTTGTGCAGTTAATGCAATCATCACAGGGTCCTGAGGCGACATACATCCTCCTCAGTTTACGAAGATGACGGGATTAAGAGATTAAAGTAAAGACAGGCATAGGAAATCACAAGGATATTGATTGGGGAAGTGATAAGTGTCCATGAAATCTTCACAATTTATGTTCAGAGATTGCAGTAACGACAGGCATAAGAAATTATAAAAGTATTAATTTGGGGAACTAATAAATGTCCATGAAATCCTCACTATTTATGTTCTTCTGCCATGGCTTCAGCCGGTCCCTCCATTCGGAACAAAAGGAAAAGCAGTATGCATAGACTGTGCTTTATTGAAACTGATAAGGCTACCATAGTTAATGAAAAAAAGTAGAGGTTGATAAGGAAAATAACACCCATTTTATAGTGATGGAATGTTCCAGTTTGAAGGATCTTAGAAGTCATCTTGTTCAACTACTTCATTTTACATATGGAAGTTGAGCATCAAAATTACTTTAAATTATTTTTAATGTAATTTTGCACAAGTTTTTCTATCTTTCCCTATTCACTTAAAATTACACATTGAAAGGGCTTCAAGATGGCTGAAGAGAGACATCTGGCATTCATCTCCTCCACAAAGAAGAACCAAAAGAACAAGAAGACAATTCTACTTTGAATAGAGCATTTAATAGCAGACACTGGAATTCAACAGAGAAGTGACAAGAAATATTTGAGACATGGAAGGAGATGGAAGTGAGACAGCCAGCTTACCTGTGATTGGCTGGGGGCTCAAAGAGGCTCCCTAGTGCAGGGAAAGTATAAGTGAGAGATCCGCAGCAGTCCACATTCCTATTGCAGACTTCTGCAACCCTAGACATGAGAGAGGGCCCTGATCCTCACAGGCCCTGAGACTAGCTTAGGGAGCTTCCTGGAGACCATGCAATAGGATTACTTCATAGAGGGAGCATAGGCTGGGTCCCACACACCTCCAAAGTCCTAAGCAATTGCAACACAGCACCATTTGAAAGCCCAGACTCCACCAGGCTGCATCCTGCCCTTTGGGTAGGGGTCAACAGCCTCTGCATCTCCACACCCTTGGGGGTCAACAGCCTCTGCATCTCCACACCCCTGGAGCCCAACTAACATCTCCCCATATCCACCTACAGGGATGCAGTGGCGCAATGATGTTTGGACCCAGCATAGCGTCAGGGTCTCTAGTGTTCTGGCACACACAGTCTCCTGCACCCCATGTAACAAACAGTGTGGTACACTGGGAGACTGACCCTGAGAGAAAGGGAACCGAGGCGCATACTCTTTCAGAGACTGTATCCTGCCTGCCCGGGACTGGGACCTCTGACAGCAACCCTATCTCCCCACCAGCAGGACTGCAGACACTTACATATACCATGGAAACTTGCTCTCCCTGCTGCTGCTGCAGCTGCCACCATTTCCACCACTGCTAGAGGACGAGGCACATGTTCCCTAAAACTTGAGAACTGCCTGTTGATGGTCGCTATCACCAATAACAACCCTGCCCCACTACCCCAGCAGCAGGGCCAGAGTGTACTTGCGTGTGCCCTGAGGAAAGGCTCTCCCTACCCACTGCTACCACTGCTGCTACCATCTGAGTACTCTGCTGGGGTCCTGGGAATCACCTCACCCCGCACATCACAGCCTCCACCTATGCACATCACTGGGGGTTCTGAAGACTGGCCCTCCCAGCCTGGCACTACTTACCACAATGCCTGAGCACACTGCCCACAAAACAGACACACAAATGAGGAAAAGAAAGGTCCAATTGTTACCACTACAAAAAACCATCAAATCACAATTATAAACAATAAAACAGAAAGAAAGGAACAAAGATATACAAAACAACCAGAAAACAATGAATAAAATGACAGGAATAAGTCCTCACATATCAGTTATAACCACGAATGTAAATAGATTACATTTTCCACTTAAAAGTTATAGATAGGCTGAATGTATTTTTTAAAATGGCCCAACTATATGCTGCTTACAATAAACTCACTTCAACTGTAAAGACACATATAGACAAAGTAAAGGGATTTGAAAAAATGATATTCCATGCAAATAGCAAGGAAGAGTAGCTATAATTATATCAAGTAAAACAGATTATAGGTTAAAAAGAGTCAAAAGAGACAAAGAAGATCATTATACAGTGACAAAGGGATAAACTCAGCATGTATAAAAATTCTAATTATACATGTACCCAACACTGGAGCACCTAAAACAAATATTATTAGATCTAAAGGGAGAGATCTCTCAGCAGTAGATAGATTATCTAGACAGAAAATTAATGAATAAACATTATATTTAAACTATACTTTAGACCAAATGAACATAAAATACATCTATAGAACATTTTATTCAACAGCTGCAGAATATACATTCTTTTTATCAGCACATGGAACATTCTTCAGGATAGACCATAGGTTAGAACACAGAGCAAGTCTCAACAAATTTTTGAAAATCAAAATTATACCAAAATCTTCTCAGAGCATAATGAAATAGAACTAGAAATCAGTAAAAAACAGGAACTTTGGAAACTACAGATACATGGAAATTAAACAACATGCTCCTGAATGACCACTGGGTCAATAAACAAATAAAGAAAAAAATAAAAATAAAATCTGAAACAAATGAAAATGGAAATACAACATACCAAAACCTATAGGATACATCAAAAGCAGCGCTGAAAGGAAACTACATGGCAATGAATGCTTACATCAAATAAATAGAGAAGTTTCAAGTAAATAACCTAATGATGCACCTCAAAGAACTAGAAAAGCCATACTCAGAAATAGAAGGAAGAAACAATAAAGATCAGAGCTAAACAAAATGGAGTCTAAAAAATGAAAAGATAAACAAAATGGATAAACCACTGACTAGACTAGCCAAGGAAAAAAAACAACAACAGAGATCTAAATAAACAAAATCAGAAATGAAAAAGGAGACATTATAACTGGCATGACAGAAATACAAGTGATCATCCAAAACTACTCTGAATACCTCTATGCTCACAAATTGGAAAACCTAGGGAAATCACATAAATTCCTTGATATATACAACCTGCCAGTTTTGAATCTGGAAGAAAGATAAAATGTAAACCAATCAATAACAAGTAAAAAGATTGAATCAGTAACAAAATGGCTCCCAACAAAGGAGATCCCAGGACTAGATTACTTTCTAATTCTACCAAACTTGTAAAGAAGAATTAACACCAGTTCTCACACTATTCCAAAAAATTGAAGAGGAGGGAATTCTTCCTAACTCATTCCATAAGGCCTGCATTACCCTGATACCCAAACCAGACAAAGACACACACACACACAAAGGAAACTACAGGTCAATATCTCTGATAAACATATATGCAAAATTCCTCAACAAAATCCTAGCAAACTGAATCCAGTAGCCCATAAAAAATAATAGTACACCATGATCAAGTGGGATTTATCCCAAGAATACAAAGATGGTTCAGCATATGCAGTCAATAAATATAATACATCACATCAACAGAATGAAGGACAAAAACCATATGATCACCTCAAAAGACACAGAAGCAGCATTTCATAAAATTCGACATCCTTTCAAAATAAAAACTCTCAAGGAATCGGGCAGAGATGGAACATACCTTAACATAATAAAGGCCATAAATGAAAAACCCACAGCTAACATCACACTGAATGGGCAAAAGCTGAAAGCCTTCCCTCTAAGAACTGGACCAACACAAAGATGCCCACTTCCACTACTCCTATTTAACATAGTACTGGAAGTCCTTGACAGGGCAATCAAGAAAGAGAAAGAAGTAAAAGGCATTCAAATTAGAAAAGAGGAAGTCAAATTGTCTCTCTATGCATATGAGATAATCTTGTATATGGAAAAAACTAAAGACTCCATGAAAAAGCTCTTAAATCAGATAAATAAATTTAGTAAAGTTTAAGGATACAAAGCAACATACAAAAATCAGTAGCATTCTATACACCAATAATAATAAAACTGAAAAAGAAATAAAAAGATAATCCCACTTATAATAGCTATAAAAAATATAAAATAACTAGGAATAAATATGACCAAGGAGGTAAAAGATCTCTGCAAGAAAAGCTACAAAATACTGATGAAGGAAATTAAAGAGGATACAAACAAGTGAAAAGGCATCTTGTGCTCATGAACCCAGACTAATATTGTTAAAATGACCACACTGCCCAAAGAGTTCTACAAATTCAATGGAGTCTATCAAAATGCCAATGAACACTTTTCACAAAAACAGGAAAAAAATCCTAAAATTTGTAGGAACCAAAAAAGAGCTCAAAGAGCCAAAGCAAGCCTAAGCAAAATGAACAAAGCTGGAGACATCACACTACTTGACTTCAAAATACATTACAACTCCATAATAACCTAAAGAGCATGGTATTGGTATGAAAATGGACACATAGACCAATAGAATAGAACGGAGAACCCAGAAAACAATCCACATGTTTGTGGTCAACTAATTTTCAACAAAGGCACCAGGAACATACACTGGGGAAAGGATACTCTCTTCAATATGTGGTGCTGGGGAAACTAAATACCCATTTGCTGAAAATTGAAACTAGACACTGTCTCTCATCATATATAAAAATTAACCCAAAATGGATTAAAGCCTTAACCTAAGACCCAAAACTATAAAACCACCAGAAGAAAAGATGGAAAAAAACACTACACAACATTGATCTAGGCAAAGATCTTATGGCTAAGATTTCAAAAGCACAAGTAACAAAACAAAAATAGACAAATGGGAGTATATTAAACTAAAAGCTTCTGCACAATGAAGACAACAATCAACAGAATAAAGAGACAACCAGTTGAATGGGATAAAATATTTCCAAACTACTCATATGACATGGGGCTCACATCCAGGATAAACAAGAAACTTGCGGGGAGTAGTGGCTCAGGCCTATAATCACAGCATTTAGGGAGGCCGAGGCAGGTGGATCACCTGAGTTCAGGAGTTCGAGACCAGCCTGGCCAATATGGTGAAACCCCATCTCTAGTAAAAATACAAAATTTAGCCAGACGTGGTGTTGGGCACCTGTAATCCCAGTTATTCAGGAGGCTGAGGCAGAAGAATCTCTTGAACCCAGGAGGCAGAGGTTGCAGTGAGCTGAGATTGCACCATTAGATTCCAGCTTGGGTAACAAAAGTAAAACTCCGTCTCAAAAACAAACAAACAAACAAAAGAAACAGAATATGCCAGGCGTGGTGGCTCACGCCTGTAATCCCAGCACTTTGGGAGGCCGAGGCGGGCAGATCACGAGGTCAGGAGATCGAGACCATCCTGGCTAACACGGTAAAACCCCGTCTCTACTAAAAACACAAAAAATTAGCCAGGCGTGGTGGCAGGCACCTGTAGTCCCAGCTACTCAGGAGGCTGAGGCAGGAGAATGGCGTGAACCCAGGAGGCGGGGCTTGTAGTGAGCTGAGATGGTGCCACTGCAGTCCAGCCTGGGCGACAGAGCGAGACTCCGCCTCAAAAAATAAATAAATAAAATAAAATAAACAATATACAAGAAACTCAAGCAACTCAATAAAATAAATAAATAATCTCTTAAATATTGAGCAAAGAACACGAATAGATATTTATTAAAAAAATACAAGTGGACAACATGAATATGAAAAAATTCTCAACATTACTAATCATCAAGGAAACGCAGGTCAAAACCACAATGAGCTATTATCTTACCCCAGTTAGAATGGCTATTATTAAAAAGACAAAAAATAACATGCTGAAGAGGGTGCAGTGAAAAGGGAACTCTTGTACACTGTTGGTAGGAATGCAAATTAGTACACCATTATGGATAAAGGTATAGATATTTCTCACAAAACTAAAAAACAGAACTACCATATGATCTAGCAATCCTACTACTGGGTATGTATCCAAAGGAAAGGAAATTAGTAGATCAAAGAAATACTTGCATTCCCTCTGTTTATTGCAGCACTATTCACAGTAGCAAAGATATGGAATCAACCTAAATGTCCATCAACAGATGAATGGATAAAGGAAATCTGGTATAGATACATAATGGAATGCTAATCAGTCATAAAAAAGAATGACATCCTGTCATTTGCAGCAACATGGATAGAATTGGAGGTTTTTATGTTAAGTGAAATAAGCCAAGCACAGAAAGACAAATATCACATGTTTTCACTCATATGTCCAAGCTAAAAATATTGACCTCACAATAGTAGAGAGTAAAACAATAATTACCAAAAGCTGGGAGGGGCTTTGGAGGAGGTAGGATGAAGAAGGGTTCGTTAATGTGTATGAACATACAGTTAGATAGAAAAAATACGTTTTAATATTCCATAGCAGAGTAGGAAGACTACAGTTAACAATGATTCAAGCAATTTTAAAACGACTAGAAGAGAGAATTTGAAATGTTCCCAACATATAGAAATGATAAATGTTCTAGGAGATGGATACCCTAAATACCCTGACTTGATCATTACAAATTCTATGCATGTAAAAAAAATCATACAAATCCATACAAATGTGTGAATATTATATACCAATAAAAAAATTAAAGCACATCATTTACCCCTCTATCTCACCCTTGATTTCTTTAAAAAAATTTATGGCTTGTAAACTCAAGATACTGGGTAATCTTTCAATATTTCATATTATTTAAAAGCTAATAAAATGAACAAAATAAGAACTTTCAGTTTATGGAAGGTTTCAACACACTTCTGGAAAGTGGTAAAGGGATAGGAAATTACAGAAAAATAAAGTAGAACCCGGGGAATCATGCCCTGAATATACATAGAAATAGCTGCAGGGAGCAGCCAGACGAGCTGGGTTATGTGAGTTAAATCTTCATTTATCAGTAGAAAATATTCTAAATATATAATTCAAAAAATAGTGATACAACTATAATATTTAGAAATCTGGAGGTAATAAGACTAGCTAATACCTATTCCACATGTCAAACACTATTCTAAAATATTTTAAAGTACTAGAACTTTTAAAGTTGATACTTTAATCTCTATTTTTTGATGACAAAATGGAAACACCAAAAGTTATGCTCAAAATTGTTAAGCTAATAAATGGGTAAGTCAGGATTTGAATCCAATAGTTTAGTTCCAGATTCCACTTTATTAGCTATCACATTATTCTATCTGTACATAAATTGTGAGGGTAACTACAATAATAAATAAAACTAGAAATAGTTAAAGGAGGCTATGAGAGATGGGAGTAGGAGCAGGCAGAAATAAGACAGAGTTTGCACCTTTGTTCTAAAGGTTCTATGCTGTTTTTTTTTAATTAATTAATTTATGCCATCTTATTTTTTAAACATTTGCTAATTTTCCTTAAACAAATATAATAAAAAACTCAGGATATTACAAGCATTGAATAATACTGAGTAATATTAATGTAGTCAGATTGGCCTAATGTAGAATACATGACAAATTTTCTCTCTTTTTCCTAGTTTCTACTCTAGGTTCATAAAGATTAATTTCAAAAATTTTACAAAAACTTTTACAGAAATACAAAATGATTCTCCACAAATCAACAGACTCATATTTTTAAGCTTCAAATATTTCTATGACTACCCTGGGTAATACTGAAAAGTATTCATAGGATGAAAAGCTTAGGCCTAAAAAGCCATAACTTAAAATTACAGAGTTT
This sequence comes from Pongo abelii, assembly GCF_028885655.2. Classification (NCBI taxonomy): domain Eukaryota; kingdom Metazoa; phylum Chordata; class Mammalia; order Primates; family Hominidae; genus Pongo; species Pongo abelii. Next base: position 95,971,250 of record NC_071991.2, read on the forward strand.
ATACAATTCAAACCCTCAGTAACGTTTATCTCCTTTCCCCTACAGACTTAGATTCTAAGAACAAAATACAGAAAACATTTCATTATGTAAAGCAATCAACACCAGGAATTGATGACCTCACTGTGTGAAGGCCACAGAGACCCAGAGATGATAATTATGTAACACAAACAATAATCACTTAAATTGAAATTAGTATTATTTACAAAGCCCCTAAGCCATCATCTCCATGCATATTTCACATGTTTTAGTGAACCAGGAAAATATAATCAAAACAACACTTTGAAAGTGATAGTTTAGAACAAAGAGAAAATTAATAAACTCTAACAGTTTTCAACCAAGTACAGCAAAAATTAAGTATGAAGTTTTAAAATATATATACAGATGGCTGGGTCATTACTTGGAGACTCTGTTTAGTAGGCTAAGTGTGCTGCAGAGAGATTGACAAAAGTAAAATAAACAATAAAAAAACACCTTGACAACTAGAATATTAAAACATTGATCTGGTTATTGGAGTACCTAAGTTTAAAATAGATTATTTCCTCCTGAAATAATCTGGTGATCCTGCTGGAAATAATAATCTATTCTAAACATACAAAAAGTGTAATATCCAGCCAAAAAGAAAAAAGTCAGGAGTTTACTTTATTTGTGCTGTTTCCATAAATTCTAGGAAAAATAAAACATACAAACAGGATAGTAGAGAGTATACACATTAAAGAGTACCTTTGGGATATTTTCTGAAACAACTAAAATCAGACATTTTGTTTGTTTAAAGTTTGCCTACCAAGTTTTTGATACTTCTGCCTTCAAGAGATGGATATTAATTCCTTTCCTCCCGGGTGTAGGGGCTGAACATGGTGACATATTTTTCTGAGGTGACTGTGTTTAAAGGAGAGCCTGCAATGCTGCAGCAAACATGTACAATAAAATACTCCACCGATCTTTCTCCAAGGGGACCTCAAGCCATTTACCAGAATAGTTGTACAAAAGGTGGGGGAATTACCTAGACCTTTTCAGGGCCTCAAGATATAATTTGTCATTGATACTCTGGAGACATAAAAGGAAGCATGACTCCCCAGTTAGGGTGTGGGTTGAAGTAGATCCAGGTGAGAAAAAGACTCTAAAGCCCAAGTCCAAGACGCTCTGTGGTTATTTCCTTGATCTCTAAGTGCTAAACTGGGGTGGATACATTCTGCAACTGACAAAACTTTTATATTGGTTCCTTGGCCTGTGGAATGAGTCATTAGCATAGGATAAGAAAAAACAAGAGAAGGCCCATAGAATTTCTCACTTCTGAGACTTCAGAAACAAAATCATATTCTGAGTAGAATTGCAAGGTTTAGTACCCTCCTCAAAAATTTACGTGTGATGGTTATCCTGACATTCCCATTTAATTCATTTGAATGGCTTTTGCAAAAACTATGGCTGGCAATGGTCTACCATAGACTTAACCAGGTGGCCTCCAATGCAGCTGCAATGTGGATGTGTTGTTTTTATTTGAACACGTGAACACAACATATGGTACTTAGTGTATATCTATTGATCTGACATATATATATATATATATATATATGGCAATCCCCGTCAATAAATACAATAAAAAAATCATTATGCTCTTACATAGGAAGGGCAGCAGGCTATGATCATGGACCAGGCTATGTTAAATTGCTTGCTCTCTGTCTCTTTCATAATACAGTACACAGGATGCATAATCATCCTTACATTCTGCAGAATGTCACTCTGTTTCTACAGTGAAAGAGAATATAACATTATGCAAATTGGACCAGGTAAGTATAAAGTACAAGTATTCTAAGCCTAGTTAGACACAGTGATATTGTGATTTGTAATTTTAAAAATATACATTTGGTCTTTGTCCTATTTCTGGCGCAGAGTTTCTAAAACACTCAGAATTTCCTAAGTGATAAGAGCAATAAAGGTAAAGGAGCATTTTCTATTATTCATAATAATCTCTTTTTAACCACATCTGAGTTTATGTTAATGAGGTGATTTTTTGAAAACTCACTAGACCTAAGAAAAGAGATAGACAGCAACATAATAATAGTGGGGTTGGGGGAGAGTGGCCAAGAAGGCCGACTAGAAGTAGTTAATGTATGTGGCTCTCATGGAGAGGAACGGAAGAGGTAAGTAAATACAACACCTAACATCCAGGTACTCACATTGGAACTAATCAAGGAAACAATTCAGCCCAAGGAGAACGGAGAAAGGCAAGGGTGGGTGAAGGCCCACTCAGGGAGCCAAAGAGAAGCTCCTCTGCCCTGAGAAGCAGTAAATGAATGTGCGACCCTGGAAACCCATGCTTCTCCCATGGATCTTTGCAACTCTCAGGTCAGGAGGTCCCCTCATGAACCCAGCCCACCGGGGCCTTCAGTTTGACACACAGAGCTATCTGTCTCAGCAAAAGAGCCACTCATGCATGCATGGAGACCCGGGAGCTTTAGATACTCTGGCTTTCTGGGCATCCCAGCAAAATTAGCTGCAACTTTGTCAAAGTGGGAGGTTAGACCCCTGTAAATACCCCTAGGAAAGAGGCCGAATCCAAGGGGCTGAGCAGTAATGGTTTGCAGGTTCTGCTTCCATAGCATGTTGCAGAATAAGACACGCTGTCTTGGAATTCCAGCCAGCCATTGGTAACAGCATTGTGCTTCCCTGGGACTCAGCTCCCAGGGGCAGGGGCAGGCCACCATCTCTGCTGTTTGGGTGATTTAGCCATTATGGCCTTTGGGCTTTGGAGAGTCCAAACCAACTGAGAGCAAAAGAGACTCCCCCAGCACAGCACAGCTGCTCTACCAAAACATAGTCAGACTGCTTCTTTAAGTGGGTCCCCAAACCCATTACTCATCACTAGGTGGGACTTCCCAACCAGGGCCTCCAGCCACCCCCACCACTGTTCTCTGGCCAACAGAGATTTAAAAACTCCCTGGGACAGAGCTCCCAGAGGGAGGGGCAGGCCGCCATCTTTGCTGTTTGGGCAACTTAGCCTTTCCAGCCTTCAGGCTTTGGAGAACCCAAGCTGACCAGGGTTGAAGTGGTACCCCAGAACAGCACAGCTGCCCTACAAAAATGTGGCCAGACTGCTTTCTAAAGCAGGCCTCAATCCCATTCCTCATCACTGGGTGGACCCTCCTAATGGGTCTCCACCTATCCCCACCAGTCTTCTCCAGCTGACAGAGGTTTCAGGCCTCCCTGGGACAGAGCTCCCAGGGAGAAGGGTGGGCCTCTATCTTTGCTGTTTGGGTGACTTAGCCATTCCAGCCTTCAGGCTTCAGAGTGTCTGAGGTGACTGGGGGCTGAAGAGGACCCTAAGCACAACACAGCTGCTTTACAAAAACATGGCCAGACTACCTTTTTATGTGGGTCCCTGATCCCATTTCTCCTGACTGGGTGAGACCTCCCAACTTGGGTCTCCAGCTACCTCCTACATGTGTGTTTGGGCTAACAGGCCCATACCTCCCTGGGACACAGCTCCCAGAGGGAGGGGCAGGCTGCCATCTTTCCTGTTTCACAGCCTTCATTGATATCTCCGGGTACTAGAAAATCTGAGGTGACTAGGGACTAGAGTAGAACCCCAGCATAGCACAGCACTTTTCCTTAAGGAAAAGTGGCCAGACTGTTACATGGATACCTGTTCCCCTGTCTCCTCACCAGGCAGGTCCTCCAGGTCTGGGCCTCTAGCCACTTTCTGCCAGAGTGACTGAGCCAGTAGCAACTCAGCAGCTCCCCAGACAGAGCCTTTAGAGGCAAGTGAAAGCCTCTCTGCCACTGCCTCTGCAGTGGAAACATTCTCGCTACCCTTGGACTAATAAAGGAGCGAAGACCCTAAGTACCTTGTCCACACCTCCAATAGGCTGCAGTCGAACCAAAGAGACAAGGCAAGTCCATCTCCCACAGTAGGGTCCCACATACCCACAATTCTTGTCACCAGAGAGGGAACCCCTGGCTTGGGCCCACAGCACAAAACAGGGTTGATTACACTGAGCGATTGCTAACCTGCATCTTTCTGGAGTTGAGCCCCCAGGAGACAAGTAAAGTGATGGATCAGCAAGCCAGCTCATGTTGTGCCCAGAGGGTTTGGTGCAGGAGAGTCTGTAGTTGGGAAGTGGCCAGGGATGGCCATCCCCCTAGGCTCGACTTGCTCTATAAAAGACATTAGCCCTTGGGGAATTATCAAACCTGATCTCTGCAGGGAAGTCTTGTACATCAGATAGGGCTGGTCTGACCTGAGAGCTCCTTAGTCTGCTGGCCTCTCTTGGGGCCCCAGCCTGGCCACACCTACTTACAAGGAAGTCTTGGGTGCCCTGGGGGCCCATACCATAGCTTCTGTGCTGGTGGACCATGCCTGACCAGTGAAGAGTTCCAGCAAGGCAACCCCTAAGGCCATGCACCAGCCCTCACATTTTCTACCCATACTGCAGCTTCCCCTGTGCCCATGGCATTTCCCCACATCACTTTGCTGGCACAAGTTTGTACAGGCGGGTTTTGCTTTAGTTGCCCCACCAGTATGTGGGAGTGCAATATTTCCTCTGACTCCTGTGGACCGGCATTGCAAAAGGAGCCTTGGTGGGCATATAGCCAGCAAGCCCCATCCCTGCCAGCACCCTGCTTTTGTGCTAATGGTGCACAGAGAACAGGGGATCCTCCCACACAGGTGGCCAGCACTCCATCCCAAACCAACACCACATCCTGTGCAACAGCATACACAGTCTCCATCGGGGTACCACCCGCTCCCCCTCCAACTGCCTTGCATCTGCCACTGTGGTGAATGCCCAAGAATAGGAGGCAGGCACCCCTACACCCACTAGCACTTGGTTGTGGCTGCTGCACCTTGGTCACCTTGGTCCCCCCGGCGTAGTAAACTTCAAACCTCAAGGAGCCAGAAAACAAAGTCAGGGCTCAATACAAGTCCCCCAGAATTATAGCATGCAGTCCAGGAGTTGGGAGCTGAAAGTTCACTCCCTAAAATCCTCCAGAAGTGAAGCCAGTTAGCTGAATCCACCTTATATCACAATCAAACCCTTAAGGTCATCAGATAAGATAAAAGAAAAAAAAAACCCATCCAAAAGTCAGCAACCTCAAACTTTGAAGGTAGATAAGCCCACAGAGATGAGAAATAATCAGCACAAGAATGCTGAAAACTAATAAAGCTAGAGTGCCCCCTTTCCTCCAAATGACTGCATCACCTCTCCAGTAAGGGTTCAAAATTGGGCTGAGGCTCAGATGGCTGAAATGATAGAAGTAGAATTCAGAACATGGATAGGAACAAAGTTCACTGAGCTACAAGAATACACTATAACCCAGTGCAAGGAAGTGAAAGATATAATAAAACATTGCAGGAGCTGACAGACAAATAGCCAGTATAGAGAAGAAAATAACCAGTCTGACAGAGCTGAAAAAACACACTACAAGAATTTCATAATGCAATCACAAGTATTCATAGCAGAATAGAACAAGCAGAGGAAAGAATCTCAGAGCTTGAAGATTGTCCTTCTAAGACAGGCAGACAAGAAGAGGGAAAAAGAGTGGAAAAAAAAAGGAATAAAACCTCCAAGACATATGGGATCATGTAAAGAGGCTGAGCCTATGACTGATTGGTGTACCTGAAAGAGATGGGAAGAATAGAACCAACTTGGAAAACATATTTTAGGATATCATCCATGAGAACTTCCCCAACATAGCTAGAAAGACCATCTTTCAAATTCAGGAAATGGAGAGATCCCCAGTAAGATACTCCATCAGAATATCATCCCCAAGACACATAGTCATCAGATTATCCAAGGTCAAAATGAAAGAAAAAATGTTAAAAGGTAGCTAGAGAGAAAGGCCAGGTCACCTACTAAGGTAAGCCTGTCAGACTAACAGCAGACCTCTCCGTTGAACCCTACAAGCCAGAAGAGATTGGGGGCTAATATTCAACATTCTTAAAGAAAAGAAATTCCAATCCAGAATTTCATGTGGCCAAACTAAGCTTTATAAGTGAAGAAGAAATAAGATCCTTTTCAGGCAAGCAAATGCTGAGGGAATTCGTCATCACCAAGCCTGCCTTGCAAGAGCTCCTGAAGGAAGCACTAAATATGGAAAGGAAAGACCTTTACCAGCCACTAGAAAAACACACTGAAGTACAAAGACCCCTGACACTATAAAGCAACCACATAAACAAGTCTGAAAAATAACCAGCTAACATCATTATGACAGATTCAAATCCACACATATCAATAATAACCTTAAATGTAAATGGGCTAAATGTCCTAATTAAAAGACACAAAGTGGCAAGCTGAATAAAGAACCAAGACCCATTGGTATGCTGTCTTCAAGAGACCCATCTCACATGCAATGACATACATTGGTTCAAAATAAAGGGATGGAGAAAAATCTACCAAGCAAATGAAAAACAGAAAAAAGCAGGGTTGCAATCCTAGTTTCTGATAAAACAGACTTTAAACCAAAAAAGATTAAAAAAAAGAGACAAGGGCATTATGTAATGGTAAAGGGTTCAATCCAACAAGAAAATCTAACTATCCTAAATATATATGTTCCCACACAGGAGCACCTAGATACATAAAGCAAGTTCTTAGAGACCATCAAAGAAACTTAAACTTCCACCTAATAATAGTGGGAGAGTTTAACATCCCACTGACAATATTAGACACTTCACTGAGAGAGAAAATTAACAAAGATATTCAGGACATGAACTCAGCTCTGGATCAAATGGACCTAGGGACACACAGAACTCACCACCCAAAAACAGCAGAATATACATTCTTCTCATTGCCAGTGGCACATACTTTAAAATCAATCACATTGTCAGAATAAAACACTCCTCAACATATGTAAAAGAACTGAAATCATAACAAACAGTCTCTTGGACAGCACAATCAAATTACAAATCAAGACTAAGAAATTCACTCAAAACCATACAATTATATGAAAATCAAATGACCTGCTTCTGAATGACTTTTGTTTTTGTTTGTTTGTTTTTTTGTTTGTTTGAGACAGGGTCTCGCTCTGTTCCCCAGGCTGGAGTTCAGTGGTGCAATCTCAGCTCACTGTAACCTCCACCTCCTGGGTTCAAGCAATTCTCCTTACTCAGCCTCCTGAGCAGCTGGGATTACAGGCATGTGTCACCACACCCAGTTAATTCTGAATGACTTTTAGGTAAATAATGAAATAAAGACAGAAGTCAAGAAGCTCTTTGAAACAAATGAGAACAAAGACACAACATACTAGAATCTCTGGGACACAGCTAAGGCAGTGTTAAGAGGGAAATTTATAACACTAAATGCCCACATCAAAAAGTTAGAAAGATCTCAAGTTAACAATCTAACATCACAACTAAAAGAATTAGAGAACCATGAACAAACAAATCCCAAAGCTAGCAGGAGACAAAAAATAACCAAAATCAGAGTTAAACTCAAGAAGATAGAGACAAAAAACACCATTCAAAAGATCAATGAATCCAGGAGCTGTATTTTTTGGTGCAAAAACGAATCAAATAGACTGCTAACTAGACTAACAAAAGAAGAAAATAGAGATGATTCAAATAAGCACAATCAGAAACAACATGGGGGATATTACCACTGACCCCATGGAAATACAAACAGCCATCAGAGAATATTATGAACACTTCTATGCATATCAGCTAGAAAATTTAAAAGAAATAGATAAATTCCTGGACATATCCATCCTCCTAAGATGTAACCAGGAAGAAACTGAATCCTTGAACAGAACAATAAAGTGCTATGAATAAATAACCTACCAACCAAAAAAAGCTGAGGAACAGACGGATTCACAGCTGATACATTCAGATGTACAAAGAAGAGATGATACCATTTTTACTGAAACTATTCCAAAAAATTGAGGAGGAAGGACTTCTCCCTACCTCATTCTGTGAGGCCAGCATCATCCTGAAACCAAGAGCTGGCAGAGATACAACAAAGAAAGAAAATTTCAGGCCGATATCCTTGATAAACATCAATGCAAAAATCCTCAACAAAGTGCTTCAAACTGAATCCAGCTGCACATCAAAAAGCTTATCTAACACAATCAAGTAGGCTTTATCCCTGGGATGCAAGGTTGGTTCAACATACACAAATCAATAAATGTGATTCATCACAGAAACAGAACTGAAGACAAAAACCACCTGATTGTCTCAAAAGATGTGGAAAAGGCTTTTCATAAAAGTCAACAGCTATTCATGTTAAAAACTCTCAATAAACTTGGTATTAAAGGAACATACCTCAAAATAATAACAGCAATATATGACAAGGCCACAGCCAACATTATACTGAAGGGGCAAAAACTGGAAGCATTCCCCTTGAAAACTGTCACAAGACAAGGATGTCCTCTCTCACCACTCCTATTCTACATAGTATTGGAAGTTCTGGCCAGGGCAATCGGGCATCAGAAAAAACAAAGGCCATCCAAATAGGAAGAGAGGAAGTCAAACTATCTCTGTTTACAGATGACATTGATCCTATATCTAGAAAAACCCATAGTCTCAGCCCAAAATCTTCTTAAGCTGATAAGCAACTTCAGTAATACCTCAGGATACAAAATCGAGGTGCAAAAATCATTAGCATTTCTATACACCAAAAACGATCAAGGTGAGAGGCATATCAGGAATGAACTCCCAGTCACAACTGCCACACAAAAAAATAAAATACCTAGAAAAACTAGGGACGTGAAATATCTCTACAACAAGAACTACAAACCACTGCTCAAAGAAATCAGGGATGACAAAAACAAATGGAAAAACATTCCATGCTCATGGATAGGAAGAATTAATATTATTAAAATGGCCATACTTCCTAAAGTGATTTATAGATTCAGTACTATGCCTATTAAACTACAATTGGCATTCTTCACAGAACTAGAAAAAGCTATTTTAAAATTCATATGGAGAAATAAAGCCTGAATAACCAAAGCAATCCTAAGCAAAAAGAACAAAGTTGGAAGCATCATGCTACCCAACTTCAAACTATCCTACAGGTCTACAGTAACCAAAACAGCATGGTACTGGTACAAAACAGACACATAATCCAATGGAATAGAATAGAGAACCCAGAAATAAGACTGCACACCTACAACTGTCTGATCTTTGACAAACGTGACAAAAAACAAGCACTGGGGAAAGGATTCCCTATTCAATAAATGGTGCTGAGATAACTGGCTAGCCATATGCAGAAGATTGAAACTGGACCCCTTTTATGCACCATATATAAAAATCAACTCAAGATGGATTAAATACTTAAAGGTAAAACCCAAAACTATAAAAACTTTGGAAAACAGCCTAGACAATACCATTCAGAACATGGGCATGGGCAAAGATTTCATAACAAAGACTCCAAAAGCAATTGCAACAAAAGCAAAAAATGACAAATGTGATCTAATTAAACTAAAGAGCTTCTGCACAGCAAAAGAAATGACCAACAGAATAAACAGACAACCTACAGACTGGGAGAAAATTTTTGCAAACTATGCATCTGACAAACGTCTAATATTAATATTCAGCATCTATAAGGAACTTAAACTTATAAGAAAAAAAGAAACCACAAAATTAAAAAGTGGGCAAATGACATGAACAGGCACTTTTCAAAATAAGACATACATGTAGCCAATAATCATGAAAAAATGCAAATCAAAACCACAATGAGATATCATCTCATGCTAGTCAGAATGGCTGTTATTAAAAAGTCAAAACACAACAGATGGTGGCAAAGTTTTAGAGAAGAAGTAATGATTATACACTGTTGGTGGGAGTGTAAGTTAGTTCAACCATTGTGAATGACAACATAGTGATTCCTCAAAGACCTAAAGACAAAAATATAATTTGACCCAGCAATCATATTACTGGGTATATACCGAAAAGAATATAAATCATTCTATTATAAAGACACATGCATGTGTATGTTCACTGAAACACTATTCGCAATAGCAAAAACATGAAATGAACTTAAGTGCTCATCAATGATAGACTGGATTAAAAAAACAGTGGTACATAATACACCATGGAATACTATGCAGTCATGAAAAAGAACAAGATCATGTCCTTTGCAGGGACATGGGTAGAGCTGGAGACCATTATCCTTAGCAAATTAATGTGGGAACAGAAAACCAAATACTACATGTTCCCACTTATAAGTATAAGCTAAATGATGAGAAAACATGGACACACAGAGGGGAAAAACACACATAGGGCCTATCGAAGTGTGAAGGGTGGGAGGAGGGAGAGGATCAGGTAAAATAAGTCATGGATACTAGGCTTAATACCTGGCTGATGAAATAATCTGTACAACAAACCCCCATGACGCAAGTTTACCTATGTAACAGACCTGCACATATATCCCCTAAAATTAAAAGTTAAAAAAATCATGGATTTTATGTGTTAGAAAAAATAAAATTACATCTGATTATTTTATAATAAAAAAGAAAAAAAAACCAGAGAGACAAGAAGGATATGCATTCAGGGAAGATAGAAAAAAGGGCAAAAGGTAGCAATAAGGTAATTCACTAAGGGGAATTCTGAATAATTGATAGTTATACTCAATTGCATTTGTAACCCGATAAATAAAATTAAAGCAAAAATAAAATATACTTTTATTCCATGAAGCAGCCAAGAATGAAAAATCTTCAAAATACAAAATTGGTGAAGGTATAAGTTAAGATGACCTCTCATCAGAATGCAAATTACTGTAATTCCTTTGTAAAACACCTTAGTACTACTTCATAATTTTGAAGACAAATATATCTTACCTACAGACAACATTATTTTTGACATGACTTTATGTCTGTGCATAAAGAACAAGAAGGTTCATCAAGCTATTGTGTAAGTGGAAAAGTGAGACCAACCTAAAGGAACATCATGGGATGACTGGAAAAATTAAGGTCTGTTCACATGATGGTATATTATATAGATTAAATCAATTAACTACATCTAAATGTATCAACATGGGTAAGTCTCAAAAACACAATGTTTAATAATAATTGTCAAATGTTACATATACCATGACATAATTTAGTACATTAAAAACATTGATTCTCTATTTTCTTTTTTGACTTATTTATCACTATGTCAAGGCTCCACTGTCCTAATTACTATTGTTTATATGAGATCTTGATTTGTGTGGGCATATCTCTCTACCTTGATCTTCTTCAGTAATAGTTTGTTTATTCTTGGTCTTTCATTCTTTCAAATAAAATGTAAAAGGAATTTGTCAAATAAAAAAAAAATAGTGAGGTCTTGAACACCCCACTGACATCACTAGACAGATCATCAAGGCAGAAAGTCAACAAAGATACACTGGATTTAAACTTCACTCTAGAACAAATGGACCTAACAGATATATACAGAACATTCTGCCCAAGAACTGAAGAGTTTACATTTGTTTCATCAGCACATAGAACATTCTCCAGGACACACCATATGACAGGCCACAAAAACGAGTCTCAATACATTTTTAAAAATCGAAATCTTATCAAGTGTCTTCTCAGACCACAGTGAAATAAAACTAGAAATCAATTTCAGAAAGAATCCTCAAAGCTATACAAATACATGGAAATTAAACAATCTGCTCTTAAATGATTTTTGGGTTAACAATGAAATCAAGATAGAAATTGAAAAATTATTTGAATGAATAACAGTGACACAAATTATCAAAACATCTGGGATACAGCAAAAGCAGCACTAAGAGAGAAGTTTAGAGTGCTAAATGCCTACATTAAGAAGTCTGAAAGATCACAAATTGACAACTAATATCACACCTCAAGAACTAGAGAAACAAGAAGAAACCAAATCTAAAGCTAGCAGAAGAAATGAAATAACAAAGATCAGAGCAGAACTTCATGAAATTGAAAGAAAAAACATATATAGGTAATGAAATGAAGAGTTGGTTCTTTGAAGATGAGGAAACAAAAGATCATTAACTAAATTAACCAAGAAAAGAGAAGATTCAAATAAGCTCATTAGAAAAAAAGGGAGACATTACAACTGACAGCAAAGAAATACAAAAAAATCATGTGAAAATACTATAAACACCTCTGTACACACAAACTAGAAAATCTAGAGGAAATAAATAAATTCCTGGATACATATGGCCCTCCTAGTTTGACACAGGGAGAAATAGAAATCCTGAACAGATCAGTTACAAACAGTGAGATTCAATCAGTGACAGAACACTTACCAAAAAAAGAAGGCCTGATTCACAGCTGATTTCTAGCAGACATTCAAAGAAGAATTGCTACCAATTGATTGAAACTATTCCAAAAGATTGAGAAAGAGGGAGTCCTCCCTAACTCATTCTATGAAGCCAGTATCATCATGATACCAAATCCAGGAAATGACATAACGAAAAAAGGAAAACTACAGACAAATATCTCTGATGAACATAGATGCAAAACTCCTCAACAAAATACTAGCAAACTGAATCCAACAGCACATCAAAAAGAATCACCATGATCAAGTGACTATCATCCCAGAGATGCAGGGATATTTCAGCATACACAAATCAATATATGTGATTCATCGCATAAACAGAATTAAAAAGAAAATTTATATGACAAACTTCATAGATGTAGAAACAGCATTTGATGAAATCCAGTATCCCTTTATGATTAAAAAACCCTCAAAAAACTAGCCATACAAATTATATACCTCAAAAATAATAAAAGCCATGTATGACAAACCTACAGCCAACATCACACCGAATGGGGAAAAGTTGAAAGCATTCCACCTAATAACTGAAACAAGACAAGGATGCCCACTTTTACCACTTCTATTCAACATGGTACTGGAAGTCCTAGGCAGAGAAATCAGGCAAGAGAAAGAAATAAAAGGCATCCACATTGGAAAAGAGGAAGTCTTAAACTGTCTCTGTTTACTGATTATATGGTTGTATACCTAGAAAACGCTGAAGACTCCTCCAAGAAAGTCCTAGATTTGATAAATGAATTCTGTAAAGTCTATTGTTACAAAATTAGTGGACACAAGTCAGTAGCACTGTTAGACACCAGTAATGACCAAGCTGAGAATCAAATCAAGAACTCAATCATTTTAACAATAGCTGCAAAAGAAACCTAGGAATATACTTAACCAAGGTTGTAATAAACCTATATAAGGAGAGCTACTAAACACAGCTGAAAGAAATTATAGATGAAACAAACCAATAGAAATGCACCCCATGCTCATGGATTGGAAGAATCAATATCATAAAAATGATCACACCACCCAAAGCAATCTACATATTCAGTGCAATTCCTATCAAAATACTGACATCATTTTTCACACAATTAGATAAAACAGTCTTAAAATCAATATGGAACCAACAAAGAGCCTGAATAACCAAAACAATTCTAAGCACAAAGAACAAATCTGGAGGCATCACAGTACCTGACTTCAAATGATACTACAAGGCTATAATGACCAAAACAGCATAGTACTTGTGTAAAAGTGGAGACATAGACCAATGAAACAGAATAGAAAATACAGAAATAAAGCCAAATACTTACAACTAACCAATCTTCAACAAGGCATACAGAAGCCTAAATGGGAGAAAGGACATCCTAATCTATAAAAGGTACTGGGAAAACTGGATAGCCACATGTAGAAGAACAAAACTGGATTCCTATTTCTCACCAAATACAGAAATCAAATAAAGATGGAGTAAAGACTTAAATCTAATACCTGAAACCATAAAAATTCTAGAAGAAAACCTAGAAAAAACTCTTATGGACATTAGACTAGGCAAAGAATTTATGCCTGAGACTTCAAAAGCAAATGCAACAAAACCAAAAATAAATAAATAAATGGGATCTAATTAAACTAAAAAGCCTCTGCACAACAAAATAAATGATCATCAGAGTAAACAGACAACCCACACAATGGGAGACAATATTTCTAAACTATGCATCTGACAAAGGACCAATATCTAGCATCTACAAGGAACTCAAACAAATTAGCAAGAAAAAAAGCAAAAAGTCTCATTTAAAAGTGGCCAAATACATGAATAGACAGTTCTGAAAAGAAGAATTTCAAATGGTCAACAAACGTGAAAAAATACTTGACATTATGAAACATCAGAGAAACGCACATTAAAACCAATATGAGATATCACCTTACTACAGCCAGAATCGCATTAAAAAGTCAAAAAACAATAGATGTTGGCCTATGTGTGGTCAAAAGGGAATGCTTATACACTGCTGTTATGAATGTAAATTAGTACAATCTCTATGGAAAACAGTATGGAGATTTCTCAAAGAACTAAAAACAGATCTACTGTATAAGTCCATTTTCACACTGCTGTAAAGAAATACCTGAGACTGGGTAATTTATAAAGGAAAGAGGTTTAGTGGACTCACAGTTCTGCATAACTGGGGAGCCCTCAGGAAACTTACAATCATTTCAGAAGGCGAAGGCGAAGCAAGGCACATCTTACACAGCAGCAGGAGAGAGACAAAGAAAGTGCCACACTTTTAAACCACCAGATCTTGCGAGAACTCACTATCAGGAAAACAGCATGGAGGAACACGCCCCCCATGATCCAGTCACCTCCACCAGGTCCCTCCCTTGACATGTGGGGATTACAATTTGAGATGAGATTTGAGTGGGGACACAGAGCCAAAGCATATCATCTACCATTGGGTCCATCAATCCCAGTACTGGGTATGGAAAAGAATTCATTATATAAAAAAGACACCTGCATGCATATGTTATCACAGGACAATTCACAACTGCAAAGATATGGAACTAACCTAAGTGCCCATCAGCTGATGAATGGATAAAGACAATGTGGTTTATATACATTGTGGAATACTATTTAGCCATAAAATAAAAATAAAATAATGTCTTGTGCAGCAACTTGAATGGGACTGGAGGTCATTATTCTAAGTGAAGTAACTCAGGAATGGAAAACTAAATACTGTATGTTCTCACTTATAAGTGGGAGCTAAGCTATGAGTACACAAAGGCTTACAAAGTGATATAATGGACATTGGAGACTCAGAAGAGGGGAAATGGGGAGCGGGATGAGGGATACAAAATGATATATTGGGTACAATGTATACTATTTAGGTAAGGGATGCACTAAAATTTCAAACTTCACCACTATACAATTAACCAATGTAAACAAAACCCCTAAAGCTATTGAAATAGAAATAAAATAAAATAATGAAAAGAAAAAAAACAATTAGTGAAGCTAAATAAAAACATCAGTAAACAGGCCAGGCGTGGTGGCTCATGCCTGTAATCCCAGCACTTTGGGAGGCCAAGGTGGGTGGAACATGAGGTCAAGAGATCGAGACCATCCTGGCCAACGTGGTGAAACCCCGTTTCTACTAAAAATACAAAAAATTAGCCAGGCATGGTGGCGGGCACCGTAGTCCCAGCTACTCGGGAGGCTGAGGCAGGAGAATCACTTGAACCTGGGAGACAAAGGTTGCAGTGAGCCGAGATGGCGCCACTGCACTCCAGCCTTGTGACAGAGCAAGACTCCATCTCAAAAACAAATGAACAAACAAAAAAATTAGTCAACAGCAAAAGCAAAAATATAACACTATCAGAAAATATGTTTTGACATGAGAAACAAGTGAAAAAATCGGAAAGGAAAATGAAAAATTTTTATAAATTATTGATAATTTTCTAGAGAATTGAAAAAAATTTGTCAATTAGCATTATTCCCTAGCGGATTACTTTGTTATCCAAAAAGTATCTACTGAGATTTGAATATGAGTTTTTAGCCAAGTGGAATCAACATTTATATATCGTCAAACTCCAAAGCCACATAGATCACGTTTAAACATGTGCATGTCATAGGACTCTGAGTCATATGCAGAGAATTCACGGTCATAAAATTTGGTAAGTTGAGCAAAATAAAAAGGTTTTTATTGGAGATGTGGAAATTGACTGAACAGAAGAGACATGGATGCATAGGAAAAGCAGTGTTTAGATGAATTACTAAGCTATATAAGACTACATTTGGTCTCATAAATAAAAGTTACCATGGGAGAAATACTTGGAAGTTGAATTAGAACTTTATTTTTGTACTGTTGTTTGCAAGAAAACTATTCCTAAGTTCTACAAAATGCTTATGTCAAACTAAGTGTTCAGTCACCCTGAAGAAATAATTGACTCCTTGAATTAGTCCCAAGTTAGCCACACTGTCAGCTTGACCTGATGAAATCATTCAAGGATTTGTGACCCAGAGTTGGTGACAGCAGTAAAAAACAGACCTCTTACTATATTATGGAACTATATTGATTTCTGGATGTCTTATACATTATAAATATAAGTTATATGTCCTGATAGATTATTTAGCATATTTAAAGCCTTAAACTATTGAAAGTAAGCATTTTAGAGTAGTATTATGAGAAATGTCAATACCAGTAACCACCATTTCATAGCAACTCCTTATAGGAGAAATTGTTACTGAATTATTCTTGTTGGAAAAACTTATTATCAGGAAAGGTTATCTCTGGGCCAGTGGGATGAAGGTTAATTCTAAAAGAACAGGAAGAGAAACAGAAGGTCTTTCTATATTCCTAATTGAAAGGCAGGAAGTAGCAGAGTGACTTTTCCTCTTGATTTTTATCCCAGTGATTACATGTTTACAGTTGTTCAGCTGTTCGTTAAAGATGCAGAAAGTTCTCTTGACCTAGATAGCAAATATTTCTATAACATCGAAGATGAAAATTAATACTCAAACAAGGTTAAAAAAAAAAAATCTCTCCCTGATTTGTGGGGTTTTGCCTAGAAATTACACCCTTCTAACTGGTTTTACTTTTTTTTTTTTTTTTGAGACCGATTCTTGCTCTGTCACCCAGGCTGGAGTGCAGTGGCGCGATCTCGGCTCACTGCAAGCTCCGCCTCCCGGGTTCACGCCATTCTCCTGCCTCAGCCTCCCAGGTGCCCGCCACCACGCCCGGCTAATTTTTGTATTTTTAGTAGAGATGGGGTTTCACCGTGTTAGCCAGGATGGTCTCAATCTCCTGACCTCGTGATCCACCCGCCTCGGCCTCCCAAAGTGCTGGGATTACAGGCTTGAGCCACCGCGCCCGGCCCTGGTTTTACTTTTATAAAGTTCATGTGAAGCATCAAGCAGTGAAATGGAATGCTTTTCTGTCAGCTGTCCTGTGGAGGAATGAGGCCTTCTTCCTCAATAGTAATCATGTGTTGCTTGATTCTGAGCACCAGATTCACTAAAAATGCTTTTCTTCCATATAAATTTACACAGTAGCTTAAGAAAGCCTTAAAAAGATATTAATCTTTTAAGAGCCATTTGAGGTATTCCTAACCTCTCTTAAAATTGCAAACTAAATTAAGACGGGATTTTGAGACTACGTGAAGCAAGCACTGTGCCATGCCTATGAAGTTGTAGAGGGAAAACTTTCTGGTTTTCACTAGGAGAGACTGGATGGCTTTAGTTTAAAAGAGTATCCTTCTTCCTCTAAGCTTGCAGGTGAAAGACACAATAGGAAGGAGAATGGAGCAGGAGAGTCAGAAAGCAACAAACCTGAAACAGAAGTGAGACTTGAAAAGAGGAGTAGCATCCGCTAACACAAAATGGAATGAAACATCCCATGTGTGGAGCATAATTCAGACAAGTGCTTCATGTGTGAAGGTGTAGTGTCTTCCTCACGTTCATGTTGTACATATGCCGGGAGATGGTATGTGGGGTGGAGAATACTGAAGCAAAAGGAGATGCAGATTACAAATTTGGGCTTTGGAGTTAGAGAGACATGAATTCTAATTCTGGCTCCTCTACTTACTTTGTAAAATTGAGCAAATTACTTAAACTGCTTAGCTTCAATTTCCTCAATATTTAAATGTTAAGAATTACCTACCTCATAGGACAATTCTATTAAGTAATATATTGATGTATAATTTTAAGTAATATTTAATGCATAGAAATTACTATATGGTCAGTATTGTTCAAAATGCTTTATTTCACACAACAAAATAGTGAGGTAAACACCTCTATTATCCCCTTTTTACATGAGAAAACACTGAGTTGAGGATAGCGTATCCAAAGTTCTTAGCATGGTACCTTATATGCAAGTGGTCTCAATAAATAAGAACAATTGCTACTTAAAATAATGTCATGTATTTTACATTATATAGGGAAGAAAAGTTTCTTAAATGATGCAATAATCTAATTGCTGAAATTATTTAGAAAGAGAATGTGACCAGTGACAAAACATTTGGATAGAATGAAAATATCTCAACAAATAATTAAGGAAAACAATAATTGTATCTGCCTTAAGACTTATTGAACTAGGAATTGATGTAAATTGATGAAGTCTTCCTTGAAAAGAAAAACAGAGACTCAAAAGAGATTACTCACTAAAAGAATAGAATCATAGAAAGGTAAAACTTCCTTCTCTTAGATTTAGCATAGTTTTTCCCCTCTAAGGTTAAAGAATGAAAACCTTTGTTTTTAATTTTGATGTCAATAAAATGTAGAACCATTAAGTGTAAACACTATATGGAGTAAATATCTAGGCAATACCATTTCACACAAAATCGGAATGGAACAATAGATATTTAATGATTTTTGGTTTTTTTAACAAATCAAAGAAATGAATAAACTTTTCGAGATGTATAGATTTTCAGAAGTCCTTCTTTCTTTTTCTCCCAGGAAGCAGGAGAAACAGCTCAGAAAAATTAGTGGGTTTCTTACAATTCTCTGTTGACTTCCCTTTCCAATTTAACATCCTCATAATTGTTCAGAAAATATTCTGAAATGCAAATCCCAGTTTTTGATATCTAAACAATGCTCCACGAATTTCAGTCTTCTGTGTGTAATTAATTTTTTCTTCTGGGTTACATTGCAGGTGAAATGTCAAATAGTTCTTTGACACAGCTGTTTTACTCCAAAGTTGAATTGTGAATTCTATGATTAGCCTTAGAGAAGTATTTAGCCATGTGGCTCTATCAGTTGTCCTGTGCTTGGTAAAAATACTTGCCAAATTGCTCATAGGAGTCAATGTGATTTAAACTTTGCCATTAAAGGCAGCTATCTGGAACCTGACTATCACTGGGGAAATGGAGGAGGATATCACTCCCATTGTACAAGGAAGACAAAAAGTGTTTATTTCCTTTCATGTTGATTAAATTTCAAAGGGAAAGGTTAAAATGGAGAATATGAAAAACAGAACTTTGGTCCCATATGTTCTCATTGCCTTGTGCTGTAAATTTGAAAACACTGTGTGAACTGGCAGCCTCCAAGACCTCCAATAGCAGGAACTGATATAATCTAAAATTAGATGTTAATGGGGAAAGTTTCTGGGGTTATTCAAAAATGTCCTTTTGTTTGTTTTCTTTTGTGTCACTAAGTAAATGTTATAAATCGCAAGTCAAAGGTTCTGGGATGCTTCCAAAAGACAACTCCCTCTTATACTGAGCACAGATTCCAGGATAATTATGGATAACTAATAGGAATTCATTATGAATGAGAACAAGACTCATCACAGTAAACTAGTTGTGTTAAAGGAACAAGTGAACAGACAGAACTACCACTTAAGAAAACAAAAATGAGCTTTTGTACAATGATAAGGGGTAGATAGTTACAAACATTAATAGTTGGGAAGTTAATGAAAAAATATTTATGACATGTACCAATTTGAGAGTAAGAATGAGAGAAAGCTAAAAGTAAGAACCTTAGTGAGTAATTGCTTCTGGACAAAATCCCTAGCCTTCAGTCATAAACTCAAACCTGACTTGTTACCAATTCAATAACACCTTTCCTAAAACTACCCCTCATTCTTGTAGAACAAATATACTCTCTGCAGTTCCTCTGCATAGAATATGTATTTCTATTTCATGTTTATATTATTTGGCTTTATACTAAACAAAGTGGACAAATGCCATTCAATTATGCATATTACACATAATTATTGGTCACATTCTATTTACCAGGAAAATGTACCAGGGTCTTGGTAAATGCCAGTGCAATGGTACTGCCACAGAGGGTTTTACTAGCTAGTCGGGGAGATGGATAATAAATAAATAATAAATTTGTGAAGAAAGGGCTTATAAGTCTATTAATTTGACAAACTGGTATGGCATTTCAGACAGAATTAGGAGATTTAAGAATGTAAAAATGTATGATTGGGAGAGAAGGGGACAGAGCAGGCTGGTGAGGAGATGGTGCTGGATAGGAAAGCCAAGACCTGATACAAGGGGCCTGAATGCCAGGCCAACGAATTAGACTTGACTTTCTAGGCCAGAATCTTAATTGGTAGGGATTCAGAAATCTCTATTTTAACAAGCTCTCAGGATGATTCATATGCTAAACTACCCAGCCTAATCAAATAAAAGAACCCTTTGGCCATTATCAGAGATCAATAGTATGGCTTATAGATTATTTTTCTAAAATGATATAGCATTATTATTGTCTTCACATTCTTAGAATTATTTGTTGTTAAAGTTATATCAGTGATTTTTAAATCGAAACAAGAAACTGTCATTTTCATATCTCAAACATTAAAATATCAATAGTTAACATATATTTCAATCTAGTTACTAAAATTTTACAAGTATTTAAAGAAAATAACATCACATATTATAGGGCTTTCATACCCTGGACCTTAATTATTTAACATGTGAGCTTTATCACAAACCCTTCAAAAATTAGGTCTTAATGAATTAATGTATTTACTGCCCATTCATGTATCTCGCTAACATTAGTTGAGTGCCGAATACAGGGGTCAGGTCTAGTTCTAGACTCTAAAGATACCACAATGAAGGTGACTACAAAATCTCTGTAGTCAGAGAGCTTATGTTAATGGCCTGAAAGATCTTTTTAAAGTGATCTTCCACTAGACTTGAAGTAGGAAAACTGGATTCTAATTTTGTCTTGGCCCTAAATTTGATGGTTTATTTGAGAAAAATATCCAGATTTTTGATCCATGACATAAAAATATTTATATGTACTTTTACACAATCTCTAAATATCTCCTAGGCATAAAATTTCAAGCTTCTATTTTTCCACACATTTCATAAACTTCCAGGCTTTTCTCAGATATTTATACCATTAATTTTAATACCTTACTTCACAATATCTTTATTTCCATTTTGTTCATTCTCCTTATAGTATAGTTCTTATAGTTCTATTTTATTTATTTTATCACTTTTGTCAATTTTTACAAATTGTCAGATAAAATCGTATGTATTTATCATGTACATGTTTCAAGGTGTATTTACATTGTGAAATGACTAAATCTAGCTAATTAATATATGAATTCATTCACATAGTTATAATTTTTGTAGTAAGAACTTATCCACTCTCTTAGCATTTTTCAAGAATTCTATATACTACTAATCACCATATTGTAATACATAATAGTATCACTATATTGTACAATAGAGCTCTTGAACTTATTCCTCCCATCTAACTGTACTTTTATATCCTTTGATCAACATCTTCCCAGACCCCTTTCCTCAACTGCCCCAGCCCTTGGTAACACCATTCTACCCTCTGTTTATATGACATCAACTTTTTCAGATTCTACATATGAGTGAGATAATGTGGTATTTGTCTTTTTTGTGCCTTGCTTATTTCACTTAACATTATATCCTCCGGGTTTCATATTTTAAAATTTGTACCCCTGACAAGTGTATTTACTGTAGTAGTCCATTTTCACGGTGCTGATAAAGACATACCTGAGACTTGGAAATTTACAAAAGAAAGAGGTTTATTGGACTTACAATTCTACATGGCTAGGAAGGCCACACAATCATTGCCAAAGGCAAAGAGGACCAAGTCATATCTTACGTGGATGGAGGCAGGCAAAGAAAGAGCCTGTTCAGAGAAACTCCCGTTTTTAAAAACATCAGATTTCATGAGACCCAATCACTATTACAAGAACAGCGTGGGGAAGACCCATCCTTATGATTCAATCATCTCTCACTGGGTCCCTCCCACAACACGTGGGAATTATGGGAGCTACAAGATGAGATTGGGGTGGGGACACAGAGCCAAACCATATCATTTCATCTCTGGCCCCTCCCAAATCTCATATCTTCATGTTTCAAAGCCAATCATGCCTTCCCAACAGTCCTCCAAAGTCTCACCTCATTTCATCGTTAACTCAAAAGTCCACAGTCCAAAGTTTCATATGAGACAAGGCAAGTCCCTTCCGCCTATAAGCCTGTAAAATCAAAAGCAATTTAGTTATTTCCTAGATAGATACAATAGGGGTATAGAAATTGAGTAAATACAGCCATTCCAGATGGGAGAAACTGGCCAAAACAAAGGGCTACAGGCCCCATGCAAGTATGAAATCCAGCAGGGCAGTCGAATCTTAAAGCTCCAAAATGATTTCCTTTGACTCCATGTCTCACATCCAGGTCATGCTAATGCAAGAGGTAGGATCTCAAAGTCTTGGACAGTTCTGGCTCTGTGGCTCTGCAGGGTACAGCCTCCCTCCCAGCTGCCTTCACAAGCTGATGTTGAGTGTCTGTGGCTTTTCCAGGCCCATGGTGCAAGCTGTCGGTGGATCTACGATTCTCAGGTCAGTAGGATAGTGGCCCTCTTCTCACAGGTCCACTAGGCAGTGCCCCAGTAGGGACTCTGCGTGGGGCCTCCCACTCCACCTTTCTGTTCTGCACTGCCTTAGCAGAGATTTTCCATGAGGACCCCACCCCTGCAGCAAACTTCTACCTGGGCATTTAGGCATTTTCTTGGTTCTTCTGAAATCTAGGCAGAGGTTCCCAAACCTCAATTCTTGACTTCTGTGCACTCGCAGGCTCAACACCATGTGGAAGCTGCCAAGGCTTGAGGCTTGCACCCTCTGAAGCCATAGCCCGAGCTCCACATTGGCCCCTTTCAGCCATGGCTGGAGCAGCTGGGATGCAGAGCACCAAGTCCCTAGGCTGTACACAATGCAGAGATATTTCCCCCATTGTCTTAAGGAATAATATTTGGCTCCTCATTACTTATGCAAATTTTTGCAGCTGGCTTGAATTTCTCCTCAGAAAATGGGATTTTCTTTTCTGTTGCATTGTCAGGCAGCAAATTCTCCAAACTTTTATGCTGTGTTTCCCTTTTGAAACTGAATGCCTTTAAGAGCACCCAAGTCATCTCTTGAATGCATTGCTGCTTAGAAATTTTTTCCACCAGATTCTCTAAATCATCTCTTTCAAGTTGAAAGTTCCACAAATCCCTAGGGCAGGCACAAAATGTCACCAGTCTCTTTGCTAAGACATAACAAGAGTCACATTTGTTCCAGTTCCCAACAAGTTTATCATCTCCACCTGAGACCACCTCAGCCTGGACCTTATTGTTCATATCACTATCAGCATTTTTGTCAAAGCCATTCATTCACTAAGTCTCTAGGAAGTTCCAAATTTTCCCAGATATTCCTGTCTTTTTCCAAGCCCTCCAAACTGTTCCAACCGCTGCCTGTTACCCAGTTCCGAAGTTGCTTCCACATTTTTGGATATCTTTTCAGCCATGCCCCTCTCTACTTGTGCCAATTTACTGTATTAGTCCATTTTCACGGTGCTGATAAAGACATACCTGAGACTGGGCAATTTACAAAAGAAACAGATTTATTGGACTTACAGTTCCACGTGGCTGGGGAGGCCTCACAATCATGGTGGAAGGCAAGGAGGACTAAGTCACATCTTACATGGATGGCAACAGGTGCAGAGAGAGCTTGTGCAGATAAACTCCTGTTTTTAAAACCACCATCAGATCTCATGAGACCCAATCACCATCACAAGAACAGCATAGGAAAGACCTGCCCCCATGATTCAATCATCTCCCACTGGGTCCCTCCCACAACAACTGGGGATTATGAGAGCTACAAGATGAGATTTGAGTGGGGACACAGAGCCAAACCATATCAATTACCTATTATTTAATTCCTTCTTATTATCACTGAATTTGTAGACCTTCTATGAGACAGAAAGCAAAATAAAGCATTGCTCAATTGTTTAAGGCTTACAATTTCTGGACGTTCCTTTTTAAAAGCCTTATAGGAGCAGATGAAGAATCATAAGAAACCGTACTCTACTCTCTATGAAAACTACTTCCTTGACTTAAACAAATTGTGTTTTCTTTCAGTATAATATTTCCAAAGCACAAAGGAAAGGAGAAAAAAGAGAGAAAAAGAAAACAATGTTGGTTTCAAATATTTATGAGAGCACACTAGGTAACTATACCAATTGTTCCATAGAACTGATGTTTATAATTTCTTGGAGTAAACATAGAAATTAATCCTCCCAGTCTTAAAACTTGAGAGTTACATTTGTCTTACCTGAGTTACCTTCTCAGGAAACCAGCCATCAGGCCTCCCAGATTATACCACGGAGCTGACACTTACCAGATCACTGCACCTAGACAAAGAGATGCCAGACTCCTCACCCAACATGACTGCACCACCCGCTGCCTGTTGACCAACTTCTCTGCCTTGTCCATCTCTAATTTCCATTTTCCCACACATGGTTTCATGTCTTCCCTGCTATATAAACCTCTAATTTTAGTCAGTGAGGGAGATGGATTTGAGACTGACCTCCCGTCTCCTCAGCCACAGCACCCAATTAAAGCCTTCTTCCCTGGCAATACTCATTGTCTCAGTGATTGGCTTTCTGTGTGGTGAGCAGCAGGACCTAGACAAAATCCCCAGTGTTTCGGTAACTTTTTTTTTTTTTACCTAGTTGTCAATTTAAGGCATTTAAATTAACAAGTATTATTAAGTTATAAATTAAAATACTGTTAAGAATTTTTTTTAAATTTAAAATACAGTGAAGAATAAGCAAATAGCTAATTATGGTGACTGTTTTCTTAAAATAACTGGATATAATATAAGAGAGGGCAAGGTAGAAAATTATCTGTAGCAATAAATATGTTCATGTATTCATTTATTTTCTCATTGATATGGACCTTTAGTTAGGAATGCAGTCAGATAGCCAATAAATATGTTTTAAGGATCTCCTATGCCTTAGGGACTCTAGAGGTGATAAAGGTTTAAAAAATATTTTAAATCTTTTTTAAGACCATGTCAGGATGGGCATGACAGCTCATTGTTTTAATTCCGGCACTTTGGGAAGCCGAGGCAGGTGGATCACTTGAGCCCAGGGGTTCATGACGATCCTGGGCAACATGGCTGGGTAATCCTGTCTCTACAAAAAATATAAAAATTAGCCGGTCGTGGTGGTGTAACCCTGTAGTCCCAGCTACTAGGTAGGCTGAGGTGGGAGGATCACTTGAGCCCAGGATGTCAAGGCTGCAGTGAGCTGTGAGTGTGCCACTGCATTCCAGCCTAGGTGACAGAGCAAGACCCTGTATCAAAAAAAAAAAAAAAATTAAAATTAAAATTAAACATGTTTTCTGTTCAGAAGGATCTTCCAGGTAAGTGGCCTGACTTCTATAGTTTGTTTTTTGAGAACTAGGAAAGAAAGAAGACTCTTGGAATCCAATGGGAGGGAGAAGGAAGTACAGAAAGTGTAGGTTCTAACAGAAATTACAGCCTTAGGAAGATGTAATGGGTTTCAAAAAATTTATAACCCCAAACCCCCAAATTTCCCATTCCATACATTTTTCTATGGATTTTAGCTGGGATTTTTAGCTAAATGAAATCAAGAATAACTTTGTACCGAGAAAGGCTTTCCCAAGAGTGTAGAAAAAGCTGACTGTGACTCTTCACTTTGTGTTTGTCTTAAAATTCCTTTTGGCTGATTGTCAAAGATGAGTCAATAGGCAAAAGCCTTAAGGAAATCAGGCTATAGGCAAATTGCAGATTTCATCAAGGAAAGAAAATGTTTTAAAGATTCTTATCAGTCCAATAATGCCCAAGTATTGTGCTCTGCATGCCCATTACCTAATAAGAGAATAAAATGCAAGAAAATTTACGGTAAGGAGTATTCAAAAGGATATAAATGAACAACTTGGGATTTCTCTGCAAAAATTTCAAGCAAATGTTAGCAAAAATAGAATCATTTTTATTCTCATCTGTCTACAACTATTTATATAAGAATGACTAAATCACTGATTGAGGGTGAATTAGCTTAAGGTTTTGGAATCCTTTGGTATCCTAAACAAAACTGAAATTTTAATTAAATATTATCTTTCATGTGATTCCTTTGCATTTTTTCTCTTAGAGATCTAATACTAGTCTGCACCGTAAGGGTTTTTTATGCCTTTGAAGAAAAGCGAAAGAACATGTTCATAAATATTTTTTGCATTTGTTTACAAAGATAATTTTAACCGTGTTTAAGGGCCCCAGAGTTGATGAATTGAGGACAGTTAGGACTAGATATAGTCACATTAAAGAAGTAACTGGACAGAGGAATAAAAGAAAAACTTATTAGTCATATAACTCTGAAGCTACTGTGATGTCCCTTCAGAAAAGATGACCTCAAATTAACCTTTATACACAAAAGCCTCCCATAAAGTGTGATTAATCTCCCCACATGATATTTTTGGTGCCCCCATTATGGCCTACTTGGACTGATGTGGATGTGATTTGCTTGATGGAATTGGTCAGCAGATTATCTGTCCTTTATAGTTGGTATATCATGGCTTATTTGTTGAGAAGATCTTGGAAAACACTTTTTTAAAGTGTAGTTCATTTATTGAGCACCTAGTGTCTTTCACAGAGAAATACTTTGTTAACCTATATTAAAACATTTATTACTTAAAAATTATTTATTTCTGTTGCTTATTGTTTATTTTTATTAATTGTTACCTTTTTGATTACTCACAACAGTCCTGTGAATTTATCTGAGTATTTTGAACCATCCATTTATTGGGAAATCAATTTTAAATCTTTAAAACCACTCAAAAGAATAGATTTTCTATGACTTTCAGAAATCTCTGTAACAATTATGTAATGTTTTAAAGTATTCTCATCAATTCAAATGTCCATTCATTACTCTAATAAGACTTATTGAAGGCCTTGATGTGCCAGGTACTGTGAAAGCTTTTTAAAAAATAGAATCACTCTACTCAGGAAGTCCTCAGTTCAATTCTGGAGACATATAATCTTGCCCAAGCAGTGTGGCAATAATTTTAATAGAATAGAGTGACTTCTACCACCATTTGCTTTTTATCGATTAGAAAGATGAATTATTGGAAGATGCTAAAATAAGTGAATGAAATGAGGAGTAAGAATGAGGGATACTTATATATATATAAAATAAAATAGATACGATAGAATTCTGAAAAAAAACACACACATATATATATATAAACACACACACACACCACATCCCTTTCATCATAGGAAAGAAGATGTATTTCCAAGTCGTGGGAAGAAAAATAGCTTTCCTTGACCCTTTCTGAGGTCCCTTGAGTAGTAATTCCTATGGAACAAGACAGTGATTGATTTCAGCTGTGCTAATAGTTTTTGGCCTGTGACTGAAGCCTCTCTCTTCCTTTCCTTTCTATTTACAGTTTTAAAATAGCTCAACAATGTGACACTGTTCTTTAAAATTCTGAGAAATGAATAGTAAAAACAGGGGAACAACATAGAGAAACCAATAACATAGCGAAACCAAATCAACAAATTTATTTAATGAGTTAACTTTATAAAAGTACCAAAATAGCTACTTTTTAAAAGTATAGCTAATGTGGGAATGTGAGACACTGGGACGAGTTTGAGGAGAAATTTGAAATCACTTAAATTCTATCAGATATGTATCAATCTGCCTATTCTACTAATTAGCAGAATTGGTCCTGCCTTGAGAATGTTGCTTACAGAAGAAGAAAGTCAATGGCTAAACTAGAAAGAAGTTGAGCAATAGTCGGAGATAATTTATATTGTCATTTAACACAATGCCATAATCTGCATTCTCAGTAGTTAAAAGCATTAACAATAAAATTCTGAAAGTAAGACTTTCTCTGTATTTGTGAGAAATAATCTAGAGAATACTAGCACATCAGTTAGGAAGACAACAATTCCACAAATATCTGGAAAAAACTGGTAATAACGAAATATTTCAAAAAAATAAATAAGGTCTTAGAATTTTACTAGGACTAATCTAAAACATGAAACCTGAAATAAATGTAGTAACTTGCAAGCAATTTACAAACTGTCATCAAAGCCTCCTGTGAGAAAGATTTCCATTTTCACTAATGCAGATACATAAAAAGACTATATCCTTTTATATGGGTTTATTCTAGATGATCACTGGAAATTTAAATAAATAATCACTTCTTTTGAGAAAATAGTTAAATAATGCAAAAGATAAATTACTTAGTTTTATAGAAGAATTTCATTAATGGCAATAGCTTGGATATCTAAATATTCTGAAACACCCAATTATTTACTTTTGTTCATGTAACTGTATGTAAATGCATTTCTGTGCAGCAGAAACTGATATAAATGATTATCATGTAACTACACTTAAATACAGATAATTTTTATTTACTTTTTAAATATTCCCCCAAAACTCTATCATCAGCATTCTGTCCTCCTCATTCCATGAATACTCTCCAAGTAATTGTATTCACATATAATGTGTCTTAATCCATTCTGGTTGCTATAAAAAACACCAAAAACTGGTAGATTTATAAACAACAAACATTTAATCCTCACAGTTCTGGAAGCTGGGTACCCCAAGATCAAGGCACGGGTGGATTTGGTGTCTGATAAGGCCACTTCCTTGTAAAAGAAGCCTTCTTGCTGTGTCTTCACCTGGTAACAGGGGCAAAGAATCACCTTGGAGGCTCTTTTGTAAGGACACTAAGGCCATTCATGAAGGCTCCGCCCTCGTGACCTAAATACCTCCCGAGGCTCCAACTCCAAATACTCTTGCTTTGGGGATTAACTTTCAACATATACAATTTGGGGTACATAAATATTTAGACTATAGCAGTAAGCAAGAAATAAATCATTATTTCAAGTCACTGAGTTTTGGCATTGTTTGTTAATGCAAGTATGACTTGTTCTATTTTGACAGATGCAGAGCCATACAATTCTATTAAATCAATAATTTCAAGAGAAAAACATTCCAAAAAATTAATGTTCATATCTTAGAACTATGTTTAACCACATTTAAAGCAACAATTTTATTTTTTCAAGAGAGCAAAAAGAATACTCATTTCAACACAGAAACCACTCACTCTTTCAACAAATTTTGAATGTCTCTGATATGTCAGGCATTATGTCAAGATCCACCACTACAATGATGAATAATATTTAACATTTCTAGTCCTTTTGGAGCCTAAGTTTGAAGAGTTAAAAACTAAATTACTCAATTTTATGTATTAATGAATGTTATTAGCGTGGTAAACCAAGAGTTTTAGGGGAAAACATAAGAGAATATTTGATCTAGTCTAGGGTAGTAGAGAGGGTTTCAAAATTTTTATTTTAAGAGGATAAGACGTCAAAGTTGCCACTTGAAAGATTAGAAAGAGCTGTCCAAATTGGGGGAGTTTAAGGCAGTGAGGAAGTACAAGGCATAGGGAACATTTTGTGCAGTATCCTAGAGTGCAGAGAAAAAATGTATATCTATGAGGTTAAGATGCTTAGTGTGACTAGAGAGGGAGTGTGGTGTTAGAACTTCCTGTTAGTGTCACAACAGGATACTTATGGAGAATTCTAACAAGGTACAAGGTCTCAGCCAACGCTACAAGAAGCTCTGGGATGGTGACCTGAAAAGAGACTGGAAGTTAGGCAAGAGGTGGATAATGCAATAAGTAATAAGGCAAACTGCTGCTGATTAAATTGAGTAGCCAAGTCAAGCAAGCTTTCGATCTGGCAGCCTGCATGAATGACTATGTTTGTGTGTGTGTGTGTGTGTGTGTCTTCCCCAAGGTATGTGTCTGAACATGTGCAGTTAACTTATGAATATTCTTCACTTGTGAGTTACTTGGAAAACTGTTAATGCAAGCAAAACCACAGATGTATTTTTCTCCAAGGACACTCAAGGAGTGTCATAGTGAAGGAAGATGATGAGAAGAGTGTAACAATAAATAAGATCAATTAGTTTCAGAAGAAAATGAGTGGTATGAAGGCCACTTCTCAATAAACTGGACATTTGCTGTTGTCAGTTATGACACCAATTTATTATTCTGCCCAATTGCTCCCATTTGGTGTCCTCCTTTCCGTATCCTTTACATGCTTGTAAGTCCTCATGGCCTTCTGCTCTAATTTTTAGCAAGACTTGCTTTTAGAAAGTGATCTTTAACCCATTCACTGCCAAGTGGAAAGAATAATAACACAAATGACTTTGGTTTCTGGGAATACAACATCATTGGGAAATTTATCTAAGGTTATTTAAAAGTTTATATTTCTCAATACCTTAATTTTTGTGTGTGTGGAGGAAATGGTGATCCTTTGAACAGACAATCTAATAATCTGTCCTCAAAATTACTGTAAATCACAAGCGTGTCCATGTGGCTTTGGTGAAATCACTGTGTGTTAAATACTCCATGTGAATCGATAATAATATATTTTGAACATATTGAACAGGAAGTATAAGAAAATATGAAACCAGTTAATATGTTACTATAATAAGTCAGGGATGAGCTGTCTGAACAAAAGCAGGAGAAATATGAATGGAAATGAGCCTTAGGCTGGAGAGAAATTACAGAGTTAAAAATGGAAAGACTGTTTCCTTGAATGTGGGAATGAAGTGAAAATGAATAGGATACATTGGGCAATTGAGTCAAAGATAGTACAATTTAACTCATAAAATGCAGTGCGAACAGGTTTGCTGGAGGTGGTAGTGGTGGTGGTGGTTGCCTGCTTTGGACATACTTGACTTAAAGTATGTTTCTGATGTGGTTCTGTGGGAAGCTGACTCTAAAACAAGCTAACATGAAGGAAGCTTAGGGTCAACACCTGTTGGGGAAGTGACAGTAGCAGAATTACACAGAGAAGGGCTGCAAATGGGCTTCAGTGCAGTAGTAACAAAGTCTCAGCCAACTCCACACTGAGCTCTGAAGCTGGGATGAGCCTTCAGATTTATCCCAATTTGAGGCACCAGTCATTAGACATAGGCTATCCCTCATAGAAGTGTGTGACCACGGGTAAGGCAGACATTTTTGGCTGAGAGAAATTCTAGACAGAAATAACAACTCTCTGCTGTTAGCATTCCAGCAACTAGGGAGGGTAAGTCCAGTCTTGTCTGGCTGAGCACAGCATCCATAACAGGATG
The DNA here is from genome assembly GCF_028885655.2 of Pongo abelii. Taxonomy (NCBI): domain Eukaryota; kingdom Metazoa; phylum Chordata; class Mammalia; order Primates; family Hominidae; genus Pongo; species Pongo abelii. The sequence goes on from NC_071991.2 coordinate 96,002,361, forward strand.
CTGATGGGAAAGTCTAACAAACCTGTCATTAGGCTACTCAATATAAAAGAATTGTGTTGGAGATATAATCATCATTAATTATTTAGGGAGGTGCTATCAGGATGACTCTTTTTGGCACAGGACAAGGAAGAATACAATTTGAACAACTGCCATGTGCCAGTTCACTCACTTGTGACAATAGATTTTGATATCATCATGTGTAGTTAAGAAAACTTAAGCCCAGCAAGTTCTGTCTGACTTTCTATCACCTCATCATGCTTACTAAGAAACCTTTGATAACTTCCATCTTCAGATATAGAATAGATCTGAGTTATGGTGCTCTGTCTAGTGGAAGAGTTTTGATGAAGTGTATTTTGAAAATGGGAAGTTCTGGGAGGTCTCTGAGTTTTAAGAAGGAATGTGCCGAGAGAGAAGAAATGAACTCTTACAAGTAAGGTAGAATGATGCAAATAATGATTTTGCTCACTTCACATTAGGGTAACTCTCTCTTTAAAGGGATTGGTTTTAGGTAAAATAAAAGCCAATTATTGTGCAGTAATGTCAGTTGCCCATACTAAGCAAACTCCATGGAGGATAACAAAGACTTTCTCTACATTCTCCCAATGGTTCATTGTTGCCCATTATAGGAAAAGGTTGGGTTTGCACTACTTCTTGAAGCTAAAACAAAGGAAGGTCAATCTGATTCTTACATATTTTGCATCTGATTCAAATTGTTTGAGTCAACAAATAACAAGATATAAATTTAATTGACTGCTAGATCCATGCACACCTAGAAGGAATGTTCTATTTTACATCGCACAAATTTTCAATTTTAAAATAAATGCACTCTGATATCCTGAAAATGCATGAGGTTTATGATGACATTTCACATTTTAGGACAAAGAGTATGTTTTGATAAATAATTCAAAAGTCCTGGGAGATTTTGCCTGGAACAGCAAAGAACATAACAGAAATGTGATAAGATATAGGACGAGGAGGGTGTGTTAGAGTCATATAGCAGAGAGATGAGAAAGTCAACCTCCAAAACTATGGAGGTTTTTAAAGGCGGCATAGGAAAATATACTTAGCCATATTATGGAAACTGAATGGGAAAAGTGACAGCAGCTGGCTAGAAAAACTATTACCATGATCTAAATAGAGTTCATCATGGTTTGAACTTAAAGATGAAGAATTCCTTATTTGTATACCTTGCAATTTGGTGTCATCTCAGCCTTAATTCTCTCCCCATACTTAAAACATACTTCATTTTTAAAATAAAATAATGATCTCTCCCTTGAGTATTAGTCATGCATTTTCAAATGCCTGTTATATGTTTTCTTATGGAGATCCTGCCATCATATCAAATCAAACAAATAAGTGTTAGTCTTATTATTTTGTATTTCAAATGTGTTTCCCTTTACCCCCAATCTTGTTCATTTACGTTAACATTATCCCAATTTAGAACAAAAGAGAGGCCTTACTATTTTATTATATTACAATACCATAGCAAACTCACTGGCATGATTACTTTTGTTTTACAGATGAGCTGAGTATATGATTAAAAGCACAAAACTAAGGAAGACACAATTTGAGCCCAAGACTCTCTGACTCCAAAAATAGTGTTCCTTTCACAGCACCAAATTTTCATTCCATGTTCTTTTCCCATCAAGCATCTATTATTATCTTTTTCTTGATATTATTTCTAGTATTTGGACATTTTTAAATTACTTTCCCATATTCAGTTCAGTACCCTAATTCTCATCCTTATTTTCTAATGTTTTAAATATTGTAATAGGACTCTTACTTGATTCTTTATTTCTATGTACTTTTCTGTCAACCTACGTAGTATGGCATTGGTATATTTTTTTCTTAAAATGCTGCTTCTACTTGGCCATTCCCTTACTCAAAAATATCTATTAGCTCCTTCCAACCTGTACCATAATCCCTTACCTTGGAATTTGATGCCAGCCACAATCCTATTTGAATCAATTTTTAAATATGTATTTGTCTTTTATTGCTCTTCTACACACACAATTCTCAAATCAAACTGACCTGTTCATGGTAATTCACCACACTGTCTCTCAATCTCACCTATGTCTGTGGAAATTCCTGCCTCCAGATCTCAGGATATGTAGTTTTCTTCAACTGGAAAAATCATAAACGCTGCTCTATATTGGTCTTCCAGGAACCATGCTAAGAGTTTCTAATATTCAAAAGAGCTTTGTAAGTCTCTAATTTTATAAGGAAGGAAAGTAAAAATTTTCACAAGATTACATAATAACCAAAAAAATAGTATATCCAGGGATGGGTACAGAGGAAAGACCATGTAAGGACACAGCAAGAAAGCAGCTATCTGCAAGCCATGGAGGGAAGTCTCAGAAGAAATCAAAGCTCCCAACACCTTGAACTTGGATGTCCAGGCTCCAGAACTATAAGAAAATAAATCCCCGTTGTTTCAGCTACCCAGTCTGTAGTATTTTGTTATGGCAGCTCTAGCAAACTAATATATGCCAGTATTTTGTTTCTTCTTTTTTTTTTTTTTTTTTTTGAGACAGAGACTCACTCTGTCGCCCAGGCTAGACTGGAGTGCAGTGGCACAATCTCAGCTCACTGCAAGCTCTGCCTCCCAGGGTCATGCCATTCTCCTGCCTCAGCCTCCCAAGTAGCTGGGACTACAGGCACCTGCCACCATGCCTGGCTAATTTTTTGTATTTTTAGTAGAAACGGGGTTTCACCGTGTTAGCCACGATGGTCTCGATCTCCTGACCTCGTGATCTGCCCTCCTTGGCCTCCCAAAGTGCTGGGATTACAGGCGTGAGCCACTGCACCCGGCCGTATTTTTGTTTCTTTATGTTAAAATCAATATTAATTGAAGTTGACAGAGTCAATTTACCTAAAACAATTTAGATTTCCACCAAATATTTTAAGAGCATTCATTTCTCCATATCATAACCAGTAACTGAACTTCTCAATACTACTTTTTGGCAAATGTGGTTGTACTGCAATTCAAACATCCTCAGTATTGCTGGCAGAAGTATGAACTATGTCTCCTGACAATATTCTTGCCATCTTATTGCCTTTGGAAATTCATGAAAGGATCAAACGTAAATGGCTATGGTCTGACTTATTCCATTTGTGCTGCTATAGCAAAATACCACAGACCAGGGAATTATAAATAATAGAAATGTATTTTCTCACAACTCTGAAGCCTGGCAAGACCAAGATCAAGGTGCCAGTAGGTTTGGTTGTTTGGTGAGGGCTGCGTCCTTTAGAAAGGAAGAACATTGTGTCCTCACTTGGCAGAAGGTGGAAGGAAAAGTGAAAGGTGCATGAAGCCTCTTTTATAAGGGCCTTAATCCCATTTACCAGAGAGGAGACCTCATTGCCTAATCACCTCTGTATTGTTGGAGAAAAGCTGAGTGTTGGGGAAAAATACTGAGGCAGGGCTTGCATGTCTGACATAATGTCCTCTGGAATGTGTCTGGACTTGCTGGCTCCTTGCTTCTAGCCCTCCTAGGCTCTGAGATCGATTGTATTCCCATTATCTCAAGTAGCAGAACATGTTCCATATAAATGCTAAACCATCACAGCTGTAGATCATGCACCTGCCCTTTTGCCCTCCACATTCTCACAACCTGTTTCTTTGTTGGATTACCAATAAATAGTGTGGGCTCCCAGAGCTAAGGGCCTTCACAGCCTCCACAATCACGATGGCCCCCTGGTCCCACTTTACTTCTCAAACTGTCTTTTTCTCAATCCTTTGACTCTGCTGGACTTCATCACCCCCACGACCTGGTGTTGGGGCTGATCACCCCAACACTGTATTATTCTATTTTCATGCTACTGATAAAGACATACCCAAGACTGACAATTTACAAAAGAAAGAAGTTTCTTGGACTCACAGTTCTGCATGACTGGGGAGAACGAGGGGGAACAAGTCACGTTTTATGTGGATGGCACTAGGCAAAGAGAGAGCTTGTGCAGGGAGACTCCTGCTTTTAAAACCATAAGATCTCATGCGACTCATTCACTATCACGAGAATAGCATGGGAAAGACCCACTCCCATGATTCAATTGTCTCCCACTGGGTGCCTCCCAAAACACATGGGAATTATGGGAGCTACAAGATGAGATTTGGGTGGGGACACAGAGCCAAACCATATCATTCCACCCTGGCCCCTCCCAAATCTCATATCTTCACATTTCAAAACCAATCACACCTTCCCAGCAGTCCCCCAAAGTCTCAACTCATTTCAGCATTAACTCAAAAGTCCACAGTCCAAAATCTTATCTGAGACAAGGCAAGTCCTTCTGCCTAGGAGCCTGTACAATCAAAAGTATGTTAGTTATTTCCTAGATACAGTGGCGGTACAGGCATTGGGTAAAGACACCCATTCCAAATGGGAGAAATTGGCTAAAACAAAGGGGATACAGGCCCCCTGCCAGTCCAAAATCCAGCGGGACAGTCACATCTTAAAGCTCCAAAGTGATCTCGTTTGACTCCATGTCTCACATCCAGGTCACACTGATGCAAGAGATAGGTTCCCATGCTCTTGGGCAGCTCTGCCCCTGTGGCTTGCAGGGTACAGCCTCCCTCCCAGCTGCTTTCGTAGGCTGGCATTGAGTGTCTGCAGCTCTTCCAGGCACATGGTGCAAGCAGCCAGCGAATCTACCACTCTGGGGTCTGGAGGACAGTGGTCCTCTTCTCACAGCTCCACTAGGCAGTGCCCCAGTAGGGACTTCATGTGGGGTCTCTGACCCCACATTTCCCTTCTGCACTGCCCTAGCAGAGGTTCTCCATTAGGGCCCTGCCCCTGCAGCAAACTTCTCCCTGGGCATCCAGGCATCTTCATACATCTTCTGAAATATGAGTGGAGGTTCCCAAACCTCAGTTCTTGACTTCTGTACACTGGCAGGCTCAACACCACATGGAAGCTGCCAAGGTTTGGGGCTTGCACCCTCTGAAGCCATGGCCCGAGCTCTATGTTGGCCCCTTTCAGCCACAGCTAGAACAGCTGAGATGCAGGGCACCAAGTCCCTAGGCTGCCCACAGTATGGAGACCCTACCCTGGGTCCGGCCCCCAAAACCACATTTTTTTTCCTAGGCCTCTGGGCCTATGATAGAAGGGGCTGCTGTGAAGACCTCTAACATTCCCTGGAGAACTTTTCCTCATTGTCTTGGGGATTAACATTCGGCTCCTTGTTACTTACGCAAATTTCTGCAGCCAGCTTGGATTTCTCCTCAGAAAATGGAATTTTCTTTTCTATTGCATTGTCAGGCTACACATTTTCCAAACTTTTATGCTCTGCTTCCCTTATAAAACTGAATGCCTTTAAGAGCACTGAAGTCACCTCTTGAATGCATTGCTGCTTAGAAATTTCTTCCACCAGATACTCTAAATCATCCCTCTCAAGTTCAAAGTTCCACAAATCTCTAGGGCCAGGGCAAAATGCCACCAGTCTCTTTGCTAAGACATAACAAGAGTCACCTTTGCTCCAGTTCCCAACAAGTTTCTCATCTCCATCTGAGACTTCCTCAGCCTGCACTTTATTGTCCATATCACTATCAACATTTTGGGCAAAGCCATTCAACAAGTCTCTAGGAAATTCCAAACTTTCTTACATGTTCCTGTCTTTTTCTGAGCCCCTTAAACCCTTCCAACCTCTGCCTGTTACCCAGTTCCAAAGTCACTTCCACATTTTTGGGTGTCTTTTCAGCAACACCCCACTCTACTGGTACCAACTTACTGTATTAGTCCATTTTCACACTGCTGATAAAGACATACCTGAGACCTCATAATTTACAAAAGAAAGAAGTTTAATTGGACTCACCATTCCACATGGCTGGGGAGGCCTCACAGTCACAGTGGAAGGCAAGGAGAAACAAGTCACATCTTACGTGGATGGCAGCAAGCAAAGACAGAGTTTGTACAGGGAGACTCCGGTTTTTAAAACCATCGGATCTCATGAGACCCATCAACAATTATGAGAACGGCATGGGAAAGACCCAACCCCATGATTCAATCGTCTCCCACTGGGTCCCTTCTACAACATGTGGGAATTATGGGAGCTACAAAATGAGATTTGGGTGGGGACACTAAGCCAAACCATATCAACCTCATAAAGGGCCGGCCTCTTAATACTATCCCATTGGCCAAACCTGAATTCAGGTGGTGACACATTTGAAGCATAGCATGGTGCTAGTATTCACTAACCCACTTGTAACTAATGGTGTAACCAGGAGTACAATTCAGATTTTTCTGGTTCCAAACTCTACAGTTTATCAATTAGTATGGGTGATAAATGGATATATACATAATTTAAATAAATTGAAATAAGTTCTTAAACAGATGTATTGTTGAGTATTGAGTCACTCAATTCTGGAGACTAAGAAGCCCTACAATCTGTTGCCTGCAAGGAGGAGACCCAGAAAAACTGGTGATGTAGTCTGTAGGCATGAGAACCAGAAAGCCAGTGGTGTAGATTCTAGACAGAGTCTGAAGGTCTAAGAACTAGGATTACTGAGAGCAGGAAAAGATTCATGTTCCAGCTCAAACAGTAGGCCAAGAGCCCCTTTCTCCTCCTATCAATTCTGTGCTTTGCCATGATGGAACTCTTACACAAGCAAGTTTGCTAATCTCCTGCAAACAGCTGCTGTTAGCAATTCCTATGGGGGAAGAATGGGCCAGGATTTTTGCAGTTCCACACTTCAGCATAGAACTCTAAAAGTCAAAGAGTGCTAAATTTCAGCATGGCTCTTCACAGCATTATGAAGTTACTTTTTCTAAGTAAGAGGAAAAAATATATTTCTTTAATAGTCTGTTAGCTTGATTAATAACAAATATTTAGACATGTAGTACATGTTCCTCAAATGATACTCTAGCTGAAAATGTTATAGGTCTGGCTGGATTCAAGAATTAATTTTCAATATATTTTTTAATTGACCATTCACCAGTATTTGACAGACTGAATCACTCCCTTCTCTTAAAACCTTTTCATTACTTGGCTTCTAGGAGAAGAATACATTCTCCTGACTTTTTAATATTCATATTAGCTGCAACTTCTTAAGCTCCTTTAAGTTATCTTGGACACAACCTTTGGAATTCTTTTCCTTTCTAGTTTTAAATAATCTCTTGATTATCTCAGCTCCTTTTGTAGTTTTAAAGTCCATCAATTGCTGATGACTCCAAAATTACATTCTAGCCATGATTCCGAACTCTAGTCTCATACGTGAGATGGCCTGCTTGAACACTTAATTTGGCTAATAATTATTTCAAACATATTATATTCAAAATTGAGGTCTTGATTTTCTGCCTTAGTCCATTGTCTGTTGCTATAACTGAATACCACAAACCAAGTAATTTAAAAAGAAAATATGTTTATTTAGCTCATGATTCTCAAACCAGAAATTCCAAGAGCATGGCATCAACATCTGGTGAGAGCCTTCTTGCTGCATGATACCATGGCAGATGGCATCACATATGACAGAATAAGAGCAAGGGAGCCAGAGAGAGCTTGTTTTGGAAGCAGAGGGATTAAGTTTCCAATACATAAACTTTTGGGGGACACGTTCAAACCATAGCAGTTTTTCTCCTCCAAATCTGCTTGCTACAGTCTTTCCCATCTCAATTGTTTTGAATTTCTTTAAGGCAGTTCATAAATATCTATGTCTTTAGGGTTAGTTACTGGTGATTTCCTTTGTTTGTTTGTGCCATGTTTCCCTGATTTTCCTTGATCCTTGTGTCTGTGCATTGGTGTCTGCACATTTGAAGAAGTAGGAACATTTTTAGTCTTTGCAGACTGGCTTTGTCTGGGAAAATCCTTCACCAGTGAGCCTATCCAGAGATTCTGGGGAAGTCATGTAGAATGTAGTCTGTGGTCAGGCTTACTGCTGGAATGCTTAGTTGATTGGTTCAGCAGGTGAGTGGGCCTGCCAGGTTCTACGGAGATTGGCCTGAAGCCTGGGTTTACAGGGGCTGACCTGGCACCAGGGTAAGACATGAGCCTGAATCCACAGGGGCTGGCTTGGAGCCTGGCTCTGTAAGGGTGGTCATGGAGGTTCAGTCCATGGGGGCTGGCCTGATCCTAGAGTCTAGTGGGGTGGGCCAGATCCTTGGTCTACTGGAGCAGGCCTGGATATTGGATCCACTGGAACCTGAGGCCAGCCTGGTGCTGGGGTGGGTATACAGTCTGAGTTCATAGAGGCCAGTTGGGGGCCTGAGATCATGAGTGCTGGCCTGGAGTCTGGGGCCTTTGAGACCTGTCTAGAGCCAGACCTGTGAGGGCCAGATTGGAAGGTGGCTGTGTGAGCGCTGGCCTGGAGACTAGGTTTGTGATGGCTTGCCTGGGTCTGGGGTGTGAGAGTGGCCTGAAACCTGGGACCACAGGGGTAGTCTTAGAGCCTGACTTCCTGGGAGCCAGCTCAGTGCTAATACCTACTGGAACAGGCCTAAACCTTAGGTTTGCTGGGACGTGGGGCCACAGGGGCTAGCCTGGAGGGTGGGGCTACAGGAGCTGGCCTGACACTGGGCAGGCCTGGAGCCTATGTCTATGAGTGCTGGCCTGGTGACTGAGACCAGGGGTGTCAACATGGCCCTGAAGTGGGCCTGAAACCTGGAGCTATGTGAGCTGACTTTGTTCTGGGTTGGTATGGAGGCTGAGGTGGGCCTGGAGCTTGAGGCTACAGGGACAGACCTGATGCTAGGGAGGCCTAGAGACTATATAGCAGGCTACGACCAGGACTGCAGGTACTGGCCTGGTGCTGGGGCTGATGGGATCAGCCTGGTGATTGAATGGACCTGGAGGCTTGGTCTGAGGGTACCAGCCTGGATGGCGGTGGGGGACTGGCCAGTGCTAAATTTTACTGACGTGAGCCCAATTTGGGGGTCCAAAGCAAAGCCTTTTGCTTGCTTTTCTCTTCTCCCATGCGGAGGGTATCTCTCTCCACTCTATGCAGCCTGGGGTTAGGGGAGGGGTGGTAATGGGTAATGTAAAACTGTGTTTCCTACTCTCTTTGATGTGCCTTTTCTTATTTCTGTGCTATACCCAGGTGCTGTAATCTTTCTACCTGGTTTCTCTAGCTGTTGCGAAGGCATGTTCATTCATGGATCGTTATTCAAATTGATGATTCTGCAGAGGGGTGAGCACTGGAAGTCCTACTCCACCATCTTGCTGCTATCCAGCCTCCTTCCACCCCAATATATAGCACATTCTTCCTTACAATTACTCAGGCTCCTTTCTTTTGCTCAAACCCCACATGACATCTTTTAGCAAATCCTGCCAGTTCTACCTGTCAAATGTACCAAAAATCTCACCGTTTCTTAACATCGTGATCATCTAGCCTACATCATGTTGCCCTCACCTGGATTATTGCAAATTTTTTCTAATTTTTCTATTTCTGCCCTAGATCACTTCAGTATATCTTCAACATGTTCATATCAGTTTACTCCACTACTCAAAACCCTGCAATGTTTTTCAGTCTCTCACAGAGAAAAGCCATAGTCCTGACCCAATCTAAGAGGCCCTCAGCAATCTGGAGAGCCCACACCTGTGCTTACTAATGCTCCCTCCCTCCCTCCCTCCCTTCCTCCCTTCCTCCCTTCCGCCCTTCCTCCCTTCCTTCCTCTCACCCTCCCTCCCTTCCCTCCTTCTTCTTTTCTATTTTCTTTTCTTTTCTTTTCTTTCATGGAGTCTTGCTCTGTTGCCCATGCTGGAGTGCAGTGGCATGATCCCAGCTCACTGCAGCCTCCACCTCCTGGGTTCCAGAGATTCTCCTGCTTCAGCCTCCCAAATAGCTGGGATTACAGGCACCCACTACTATGCCTGGCTAATTTTTTTTTTTGTATTTTTAGTAGAAATTAGGTTTCACCATGTTGGCCAGGCTGGTCTCAAACTCCTGACCAAGTGATCCACCCGCATAGGCTTCCCAAAGTGCTGGGATTACAGGCGTGAGCCACTGTGCCCAGCCTCCACCTTCCTCGTGTACTACTCTTCCTATACCCACTCTACCCCAGACACCCAGATTCCCTTGCAGTTCTCCAAACACACTAGGCAAGTGCCTGCCTCACAGACTTTGCAACTATTATTTTCTTGGCTCAGATTTGTCTTTCTCCTGATGTCTGTGTTTTTCATTTCCTAATTTCTTTAATGTCTTTGCCCAAATGTTACTGGAGTTAATATTCTGCTATACGACCTAAAACCCCTTTTATGACTAAGACACTCATTCTTACAGCTACTGGAAGTATTAACAGCTGAGTTTCCCTCCAGAAATTGTCCTTAACCGAAAGGACTTCCCTGGCCAAGGTTATAACTGAGGGCAGCCACATCCAATGACTCGGATAACAGGAGCATGAGGGTTCACGCTCCTTTCAGTTTTAACTCTGAAGAGTTTTCCCAGCTATAGACTCCCTTTAGAATCAGCAGAGGACTCTCTTGTACCTCCACTGTAGTTCAACTGTTTCTGCTGCCTGCCTTTTTCATTCTATACAGGTATATCTGCCGATGGTGTATCTTATCACTCTCCTACTTTATGCAAATATCTGCCTTAGACTCTGTTTCCAGGAAACCTAATCAAAGAGAGTTGGTGCCAGGAGTGGTCCTAGGATGCAGACTCTAGAAAGGGATATTGAAACCAGATTATCCAGCCCGAACCCCACCCCTCAACCAGCTGGGCAATTAGGACCTCATTACTACTTGTAGGTGTGTTACTTGTAGTTCCTGATTTGCAGTAGCAGAATAATTTTTTAAACTTTCACTGATAGTGACCTAAAATGTGATCTGAGTAAGAGGCAATGATGGGGCAAATTTCAGAGTTTGAGAGGTGTAGGGAAAGTGGAAATTATAAGAACTATAGCACTGCATAGTATTCCATGGTGGGGAGGGATAGCATTAGGAGATATACCTAATGTAAATGACGAGTTAACGGGTGCAGCACACCAACATGGCACATGTATACATATGTAACAAACCTGCACGTTGTGCACATGTACCCTAGAACTTAAAGTATAATAAAAAAATAAAAAATATATATAAAGAAAAATCAATAGACAAAAATAAAAAAACTATAGCACTGATGGCTATTTGCTGAGAACTACCAATTCACTAGAGAAAGACAACGGAAGGCCAATGGTGGTTAGTCACTAATTTAATGTAAAGTGTAAAAGCCAGAGGGACTTTTTGGCTGCATGAAAACAAGCATTTATCTCCTGCAGTGGAGAAATGGCTTGAAAACACAATGATTAGGTGCAGGGCTTAATGAGAAAGATAGCAAGTTCCAGAGAGGATTGAATTTTCAAGCTTTTTAAATCTACTACAACAAGATCAAGGTCTTCACTGGGAAGGAGTGGGACCTTGATATTTAGAATAAGGATGCCTGGACTGATGCATCAAAAGATCTTTAATTCTTAAATTCCCCTGGACCCTTTGGGCTGGAAGACGTGGCATACTTCCTTTTTAAAGGCTAGCAATCCCTCTTGCATGAAGCCAATGCACAGGCCCTTGTCTCATAAGATAACATGCACCTTAAACCTTAGTGGGGATCTATGTTTTCTTCTTCTTCTGGAGAACAAGTTAATAACTGTAATCTACTTACACCATACCTAGTCAGACAAGTTCTGGACCTGCTAACAGAAGAAAGAGACCATGTACCACCATATACCAAAAGAGCTGCAGAAGCTAGCCAGTGTGAAATTTCAGGAAAGATACTGGATTCTAAGAGTACTGAATTAAAGGAAGGTAATACATAAAGTTGGATAAAGAAGACATATCAGAGAGAAGCCCTTTTTTTGTATCAGATTCAACATCCCGAGAGATAGCATTAATGTTTTCTATGATGACTCTTGGAAGCCTGAATATAGTGTTGTCCTAAGACAAATGGCAGAAGAAGGTGGCAAAAGGCTCCGAGTTGACATATTAGAAAGAATAATACTAATACATAGGGCTGGAAAATAAATCAGACTTCAAGAATTTGCCAGAAAGCTTTATGTGTACTAAAATTGAAAAGGAATCCACTAGTGAGAGGGATTTCAGCTAGGGTTGATAATAGAAAAAACAGTAACAGACCTCGTCTTGTAGCTGAAGGCAGGTTCCACCGCTTGCCGCTTGCAAAGCCAGTGAACAAGAAGGACGTTCAGTGGAAGGAAAGTGATTTTATTCTTGAGCTAGCAGTGGGAAAATGGTCAAGTCTCTTGTCTTAAAAAAACCATTTCAGGCCGGGTGCGGTGGCTCTCACCTGTAATCCTAGCACTTTGGGAGGCTGAGGCGGGCGGATCGGAGGTTAAGACCATCCTGGCCAACATGGTGAAACCCCATTTCTACTAAAAATACAAATATTAGCTGGGTGTGGTGGCATGTGCCTGTAATCCCAGCTACTTGTGAGGCTGAGGCACAAGAATTGCTTGAACCCAGGAGGAGGAGGTTGCAGTGAGCCGAGATTGCGCCACTGCACTCCAGCTTGGTGACAGAGCAAGACTCTGTCTCAAAAAAAAAAAAAAAAGAAAACAAAAAAACCATTTCAAAAGTTTGGGCAGAGGACAGGGATTAAAAAAGGAGAAGCTTGACATAGGAGGCATGCAGGAGTTGTGTAGGGTACAGGAGCTGTTTTGCTCCAATGCCTATTTTGAGTTATTGCCCACCTGGAGTGCGGCCTGGCATCATCGTGACAGCTACCCAGCTGTAGATTATCCAACTTGAGCCAATGTTTACATGGAGGAGAATTCCACAGCTGGGCCTTCATGCCTGGTTTATTTTAAATTAGCCCCTGGAATTTCTTAAACATATAGTTAGATGTGTGCCTTGTGTAAGTTTAACGAACACACAGTTCGATAAATGTGCATGGGATAAAGGAGTGTATGTGGGAAAGTCACAAGAGTGCAGTTTCATAGTACATTTCAAGGCTATACTTTAAGACTAAGGAAAACTATTTTTATAGTTTGTTTCAAGGTTACATCTTGAGACTGGGGGAAAGGAGGAAAGAAAAAATAATTTAAAAAATGTGCTTGAAGCTACGCTACTTGATGAAAGTGTTTCTCAACACCTAAGCATCCTTTCAGAACATGGGGATAATAAGATCCCCAAACAATAGAGGCCAGGTGCTAGCATTTAATTATGATAACTGAAGTAAATACAATGTGGTAATGAAAGTCAAAGTCAGAGCAGCAGCGAGGAGATCCGGACTTGCAGAGACCCATGGAAATCATCACTAGAAATGATCAGTGTTCTTAGAGCAAAATAAATGAGCTTCTTACATGAGTATTGCTAAATATAAACAATCAGAAGCATCAAGAGTAACCATTAGGAGGCTAAGGGTAGCCAATCTATAAAATGGAAGCCATCTACAGGTCAGGAAGAGGTTTCACCAAAAATCAACCCACCGGTACCTTTGTCTCTTACTTTTAGTTTCCAGACCTGTGAGAAAAAGAAATTTCTGCTGTTTAAGTCACCCAGTGTGTGGTATTTTTTAATGGCAACTTTAGCAGACTAATACACCATCCAGTAAAATAAATGAAACCTATGTTGCACCCTAGAGGAAACGGCACACATTGTTGTCAGCATAAATATATGAAGGACTCAGGAATAATGGACCCCATCATATCTTATTTAATTTAGGAGACTAGCTGTACAAGCCAAACAGGTCCTGGCAGATGACAAAGTACTGTTACAAGTGGAGCTAAGTAGTAACACTAATTGCAGTTGCTTTGCCCCCTGTGGTATCTTTGCTAGAGCAAATTAACAAAACCTCAAGTACGTAGTGTGTGGCCACTGATTTAGTGAAAATCTTTTTTTCCATTCCTATCTGGAAGGAGAAACAAATAGTTGTATTCATGTGAGATAAATGGCTGTAAGTATTTATGGACTTGTCCTGATTTGTATTAACATTCTCATACTCTGTCATAAATATTCCAAAGAGTCCTGAACTGTCTTAACATTCCTCAGCACATTGTATAGATCCATTGTATTGATAACATTATGTTAATAAGAAAAGATGAACAAGAAGTGACAAGTATATTTGGAAACCTTGTTAAGACACATTAACTCTAGAAGATGGTCAAAAGCCCTAAAGAGATTCAAGGCCTTGCCAGATCAGCAGAGTTTCTAGGAGTCCAGTAGTATGAAACACACCAGGGCCTTTCTCTGAAATAAAGAACAAATTATTGACTCTTGTACCTAATGAAACACCACTTGTAAGTTTCCTTGGGTTATAAAGACAGCATATGCCAGCTCCACCTTATTGATAAAGTGATGCAAAAGGCTTCCAGAACAACAAAGGGATTTCAGCAAGTTTAGGAAGTCATATGAAAAGTTCTGCTATATGAGCAACTATGTCCCAATAGACTTACAGTACTAGAGATGGGATTCTTAACCTCAGTACTATTGACATTTCGGGTCAGATAATTCTTTGTTGTATGTGGCACAGGGGTGAGGGGGTGGGGTGGAGTGTCCTGTGGATTGTAGAATATCTAGCAGACACCACTAGATGCTGATAGCAACCCCTTTTTCCCACTTGTGCCAACCAAAAATGTCTCTAGACATTCATAAATGAGCTCTGGAGGGCAAAATCACCTGCAGTTGAAAACCATTGTATTATAGTTGTCTACAGTGAGAAAAGGTGCCTTGTAGAATTAATGGAAAGCTCTATTGGAGAATCATGAGACAGAACCATAGGGAGCAAAGTAATGCCATCTATAGCAGAAATATCTACCATTTGGAAGCACTATTTTCATGCTACTGAGCTTTGGTGGAATTGGACTATTGGAAAATAGGACGTCAGGTGACCATGTGATCAGAGCTACTCATCAAGAGATAGGTTTCATAAGACCCACCAAATCATAAACTTGGGTGTGCTTAACAGAAATCCATTGTTCAGTCAGAGGATTATACCCGGGATTTGGTCCAAGCGCAGCCAGCAGGCACAAGTAATCTGAATAATCAAGTGGCATAGTCACCAGTGCTCCTCCCTTAGCTGATATTTATAGCCAGGTAATGAAGGAGGTAAAAAGCCAAGATAAGCTCACAGGTGGCTCAGCTTGATAGACAAGTATAAACAATAATGATACAGCTGCTGTGTCATTTGCCTTCTTTGGGTGTAACTGAAAGTCACCTGTGAAAAAGAAATCCTTCCAATGAGTGGAGCTGTGGTAAATACACCTGGTTATCCACTTTGTGTGAAAAGATAAATTACTCTTAAAACAAAATGGGCCTGGGTGATGGCTCATGCCTGTAATTCCATCACTTTGGGAAGCCAAGGCAGGAGGATCACTTGAGACCCGAAATTCAAGACCAGCCTGATTAACATAGCAAGACCCCATCTCTAACAAAAAATTTAAAAATTAGCCAAGTGTGGTGATGCACACCTGTAGTCCTAGCTACTCGGGAGGCCAAGGCAGGGGGGTAGCTTGAGCCCAGGAGCTTGAGGCTGCAACAGCTGTGATTGTGCCACTGCACTCCAAGCTGGGCCACACGGCAAGACCCTGTCTTAAAAAAAAGAAAAAAAGAATACAATGTAAAAATATATGTATGGATAGCTGTGAATGAATTGGCTGGATGCTCTGGGTCCTGGACATGAAATGACTAGAAGATGAGGGACAAAGAGGTCTGAGGAAGAGAGTGAATGAACCTGCTGAAGGTTTGTACGGCATGTTAACACCCAGTAATGAGCATCCAGCATGGAAGAGGCTTGGAGTAACCAATAGGCAGACACAAAGATCCCCAGTGCTAGACTAATGGGCTTAGGAATGAAGTAGCCATGGAGACAGGGATGGAGGCTATGCATGAGCCTGACAGCATGACCTCCCACTTACCAAGGGTTACATAATTACTGCCTCTGCCAAATGTTCTACCTACCAGTAACAAAAATTAACTGATTCCCCTATGGAGCACAATCCCATCAGAATACCAATCATTTGTCTCTACTCTGGAAGAGACAGACATCCATTTTGACTGGTTTTAACACTCTTCTAGGGTTTACAGACTATTTGATCTACTGACCCAGAATGCCATAACATTGCATTGGATCAATGGACTCAATTAATAGAAAAAGAGACATAATAGCGGACCTATAACCAGGGAATCTACTTGTCCTATTTCATGTGGCACCACCCAGAATCTGTCAGCTTGCAAATGACAGCCATCCTCAGGATACAATATACATTCTAGATGCATTTTAAAAAATGATACAGTGCTTGTGTCCCTAAGGTCACAAGGGATACACTGGAGAATTATGGGATGGAAGTAGAAGTGACCTCACTTACCATCTTTTCCAATGTCCCATGGGGGGAATCTGTGCTTCCTATGTCTACAAAATTCGACTTTGTGGGGTCTAGTTCTGGTTTCCAGAAGGGCCATCCTTCCACCAGGTGCACAATAAGGGTCCTATTAAACTATAAATTACAGCTGTCTTTTTATCACTTCAGGCTTCTTTGTGCCAAGAGACCAGCAAGCAAGGAAAGGAGTCACCAACCAGGTGTGAACAATTGACTCTAGTCATTAGGAGCAGGACTGACTACTGTTACACAATCACATCAGGCCAGCATACACTCGGCACCCAGGTGACCAGGTGAGATGTTTATTGATTTATTCCCTGCTCAACCTTAATAGTAAACGGCAAGGGCAGAAGCCACAGGCTGTTAACGGTATGATGCTCAGGGGCCTGCAATTCATCATGAAAGAATCTGCATCATCTCAACAGATAAGCCACATACACAAGTACAAGTGTTAGTAAGATGACAACCTTTTCCCAGTTTTCCATGGCTTTCCTAGAGTTAGCACTAAAAATCTCACATCCTGAGAAATTCTGTAGTCCCAGTCCCAGTGCTGATTTGCCCAGCACTGTCCCCATTTTAAAAGCAAAATCCCAAGTCTCAGGGACTCTTTCAGTCCTGGAAAAACTTGGAGAGATGATCACCCTAGGTGTTAATCTAGGAGAAGGAAATCTCGCATGGGTCGAAGAATAGGGAGATGATGAATAACAGTTGCAGTTTTGAGACCAGCAGCATTGACAAAGGCTGTAGTTTGATTCGCTGAACACCTTCTTCTAAGTTTCCTTAGGAAAAAGAGTAATTGCAATCCTTGGGCATGCCCAGATGTAGTGAGTGTACTAAACTTACCTGCGTCCAAGTAATACAGGAGGTGAACTATAACAAAAGCTCAAGTACTTTGCCCATAGTTCCACTTCAAGATTAAGAAATCACTCCCTTGGCTGACAGGTCACAGCTTAGGCCTTGCTCAGAAATGACCCTCAGAGAAAAGGATCAGTTTTATCCTCTCTCCAGGGCAAACATACATTAAATTTCTGTTTCTTTAAAGAGGTACAACAGTCCAGTCTTCTTGTCTCTTTTTCGTATAAATCTGTACAACTATCTCAGCTTCAGAGCTCCCCACAAGATTGGCTGAGTTCTCTGTTGCAACTGCTGTGTATCCAATTCCTCCCTCTTCTGATATTGCTTCCATCACTCACCTATAAGGGTGGTTTCAAAGAACACCTTCTAATAAAATTCCTGTATGTGTTTTCCATCTTAAAGTCAGTTTTCAGAGAACGTACTCTAACACAATTATTTTTTTAGTGAGCTTTTTTTCTGGACACGTTATGTGAAATTCTAATCTTTCATCTTCATCCCCATCCCCACGCTCCTTACCTCTATTCTCTGTTTGGTTTTTCTTAGCAACTGTCACCATCTATAATTCTACATACTTTACAGATGTATCTTATTGTCTGTGTAAATTTTAACCTCACAGACACACACACATACACAGGTGCAAATACTAGAAATTAAGCTCTATGAAGGCATGTCTCTAACTATTTTGTTTACTGCTGAAACTCTCATTCCTGACATATAACAGGAGAACATTGTTAGGTAAACAGATTCCTAAAATTCCAGAACTAAAATTTCATATTTGAAATCATTTAGGAAGGAGAATTATACAATTTTAATACAGAGTAAAGAGCTCTTTCATACTATACATCTATTGATCTCCCACCATTCACCAATGATTTCAATAAACAAAATTTTATTTTATGTACTACCAGCTTAGACCCCACAAATCGAAGAGAAGAACTAGAGAGAATGGCCACTGGAAAGTGTACTGTCTGGTTGATGAGGAAGGAAAAACCAATTACAGCAGATTCCTCTAGAGAGATCTGAGAAGTGAAGAATCGCCCAGGCTGGGCCTGGTGGCTCACACCTATAATAACAGCAGCTTGGGAGGCCAAGGCAGGAGGATCCCAGGAGTTTGAGACAAGCCTGGGCAATACAGTGAGACACTGTCTCTACAAAAAATTTAAAAATTAGGCAGAGTGCGGTGGCTCAGGCCAATAATCCCAGCACTTTAGGAGGCTGAGGTGGGTAGATTGCTTGAGCTCAGGTGTTTGAGAACAGACTGGGCAATATGGCAAAACCCTATCTCTACCAAACACACAAAAAAATTAGCCAGGCATGGTGGCGCACAACTGTGATTCCACCTACTTGGGAGGCTGAGGTGGGAGGATCACTGGAGCCTGGGAAGTCAAGGCTGCAGCGAGCTATGATTGTGCTGCTGAGCCTGGGTGACAGAGCAATACCTTTTCTCTCACACACACACAAAACCTAAAAAATTAAAAATTAGCCAAGTATAGTGGCATGTGCCTATAGTCCAAGCTACTTGGGGGCTGGGGTGGGAGGATCACTGGAACCCAGAAGGCTGAGGCTGTAAGTGAGCTGTGATTGTGCCAGCACTACAGCCTGGGTGACAGTGCAAGGCCCTGTCTCAAAAAAAAAAAAAAAAAAAAAAAGAAAAGAAAAAAGAAAGAAAGAAAAAATATAAAAGATCAGCCAATGGATGTTAGTAGATGTGGTGAAGTGTAATGATAGGTTCCTTCTTAATGAATGAGTACCATGCAAAAAAAGTCATCTGTGGAAGACCAAGATATCCCTAGTGAGGAAAAGAAGAATGAGTAAAAACTAAAATGGGACTCCTAGTTCAGAAAAAGTAAAAGCCCACCTATAATAGAGACTGTTATGAGAAGTATAGGCATAACTCATTTAATTGTGCTTCACTTATTGTGCTTTGCAAATATGGGATTTTTTTAAAAAAATTAAAGGTTTTTGTCATCCCTGCTTTGAGCAAGTCTATCAGCACCATTTTTTCAACAGCATGTACTCACTTTGTGTCTGTGTATCATATTTTGGTAACTCTCTCAACATTTCATACTTACAATTATTGTTATATCTATTATAGTGATATGTGATCTTTGGTATTACTATAGTAATAGCTTTGGGGCACCATGAACCGTGTATATAAGACAACAAACGTAATACATGTGTGTGTTCTGACTGCTCCACCAACTGGCCGTTCCCCTCTCTCTCCCTTTCCTTCGGCATTCCTAGTCCTTGACACAAAACAATATTAAAATTAGATCAATTAATAACCCTACAATGGCCTGTAGGTGTTCAAGTGAAAGGAAGAATCACATGCCTCTCACTTTAAATCAAACTCTGGAAATTATTAAGCTTAGCGAAGAAGGCAGGTCAAAAGATGAGATGATAAGCTGAAAGCTAGGCCTCTTGGAACAGTTAGCCAAGTTGTGAATATAAAGGAAAAGTTTTGAAATAAATTGAAAGTGCCACTCCAGTGAACACACAACTGATAAGAGAGTGAAACAGGCTTATTGCTGATATGGAGAAAGTTTGAGTGGCCATGGATAGAAGATCAAACCAAACACAACATTCCCTTAAGACAAAGCCTAATCCAGAGTAAGGCTCTAACTCTCTTCAATTCTATGAAGGCTGAAAAAGGTGAGGGAGCTGCAGAATAAAACTTGGAAGCTAGCAGAGGTTGGTTCATGAGATTTAAGTAATAAGCCGTTTCCAGAAGATAAAAGTGCAAAGCAAAACAGCAAGTGCTGATACAGAAACTGTGGCAAATTATCCAGAAGATCTAGCTAAGATCATTGATGAAGGTGGCTACACTAAATGCAGATTTTCAATGTCATTAAGTAGTCATATTACAAGAAGATGCTACCTAGGACTTTCAAAGCTAGAGAGGGAAGTTAATGGCTGCAGAGCTTCAAAGGACAGGCTGACACTCTTTTTAGGGGCTAATGCAGCTGGTGACTTTAAGTCGAAGCCAATGCTCATTTAACATTCCAAAAATCCTAGGGTCCTTAAAACTGATACTGCTCTGCCTGTGCTCTATAAATGGAAAAACAAAGCCTGGATGACAGCACATTTGTTTGTAGCCTGGTTTACTAGCTATTTTAAGCCCACTATTGAGACTTCTGCTCAAAATAAAAGATTCCTTTTGAAATATTGAAATTGACAAAGCACATGGTAACCCAGAGCTCTGATGAAGATGTACAAAAAGATTACTATTTATATACTACTATATAAACACTCCTAAGAAGTTATATAACAATGACAACAAAAAGTAGTAACTATTTTCTTGTTAGGCTTTATGTAAAAATCAAGTTTGTGTTGTTTTCCAAGTTATCGATATTCCTATACTTTAATTTTAAAAAGTATTGAAACCATGTTCAATGGCCGATGAAACTGCACCTCTTGATGTTTAATATATTGTGTTTATCTGTAAACATTTGTTAATATTTACAGTGATTTATAAAAGATTATAAATTGCTGAAGGCTCAGAGGATTGTTAGCATTTTTAGCAATTTTTTTGGTTAAGGTATGCACATTGCTTTTTTAGACATAGTGCTATTGCACAATTAATAGACTACAGTATAGTATAAACATAATTTTATATGCCCTGGGAAACTAAAACATTTGTGTGACTCACTTTATTGTGATATTCACTTTATTGCGGTGGTCTGGAACAGAATCTGCGGTATCCTTGATGTCTGCCTGTGATTGGGAAATATATTTGGACAGTTAGATAGTGCTAACTATATTATTGAGTACATGGTATACTCATGTACTCAGTAATAACATATGTTACAGGAGTAACACAGGAGGAAGTAGTAAATATAGAATCATTTGTTTTTTCCAGCCAGAAAGGAGTAATAATTAAACTTGCCTTTGAGGGAATTTAGCCTGGCACAATCAGACCGATTGGACTGGGATAGAGTGGAGCCTAGAGTAAGGAAACCTAAGTGAGAAGCTGTTGCAATAATCAGGGCTGAAATTGCTGAGAAATATGATTATGGGAGTTAGTAATAGAAATGTGTTAAAGAGCAATATTTTAAAAATCTTAAAAGAGACAGAATTTGAGACAGGAAAAGGCACCCTGGGAAACAGTTGTGACTCTTATCCAATAATCATATATAAAATTCTATCCTAATTCATAAAAAAATGTAGAAAGGTAGAAATCAACTCCAATGAATAAAAATACATATTTGTGTTACCTATTAGTACATAAGAGCTGTTTAATGTTGGCAATGTAAACTTGTTGCACCATCTGAATGTACTAACTTGAAAGAGTAAGGTTTGCTTTATTCCCTCAAGATCAAAAGATTGCTCTTAGGAAGCCCCAAAAGGCATGAACTCTCTGGAAGAAATACCAGGCTTGGAGCTCCCTGAAGTGTACATTTGAGTACCATTAGCAAAGGAGAGATGGTTTGCCTCAAGTTTCATGGGAATATACAAGGATAAAGGTCATTGCTAAGGCAGCCACAACTCAAACCACCTAGGGATAGAATGCCTGAAATCAACACCTCCTATAAGATTGGAAACAAAATAAAGAGTAACACCGATCACAGCCTGTTTTGGCAGTTTCCAGCATTAGCTGAGCCATTGAGACATCCCTAAGATGTAATAACCTCAAGTCATTGAAGTCAGCCACATGTAACATCCCCACAAGAAATTCAGCTTGATGACCATAGAAACGCAGGTGATGCTGGCAAAAGAGACATCTCCAAAAACATAGATTGAAATCTGGTTATTAAAAGCAGGTAGCAAATAATTGCATGTCACCTCAAACTATATGTTTAATCATCGATGTAAAATAGTGATTACTCAGACTTTTTAAAGGCTAATGTTGCTTTCTGAAGATTCCACAGAGATCCTAACCAAAAATAGCAAGAGAAAATTTATTTTCATCCTCCACGCTTGTGGTATTTCAGTGACTATTGGAGCTTAAGTGTGGTTCAATCTCTGTATTTGTCCTCAAATCAATTTTATTGTGATGCAATCAAGAAACAATATTCTTAAACGTCATTCTCAATGATTATTCTAAAAGACCACGGCACTCCAACACAATCTCTTGCTTTTTGTGTGTGTGCATGGGCTTGTGCATTCACGTTTTTGTGTGTGTCTGTGTGTGCAAGTGTGTGGACACAGGGCAACCATCTCTCCTAGCTGGAACAGGCATTAAGTTGGTGCAAAAGTAATTGCGGTTTTTGTAATTACTTTTAAAATGGCCAAAAGCACAATTACTTTTGCACTGACCTTACATACATGTGTGTATGTCTGTGTGTGTATATGTATGCATGTATAAAACTCTAACATGATGTTGGTGTTTTGGCTAGCTTCGTGTTTCTTGTTTTCAAGAACAAACCAAATTTATGGTCACAGCATCTAATTTAGTTTTTTTTTTTTTTTCTGTTGTCATCTTCTATCAGTTTTCCCTTACTGTAGAACAAACACGGTTTAACAATTGAAAAGGAGGATGCTGCTATTACTTTTAAGACTGAGGAAACAAATGTGTGACTGTTGGACTAATAGCTACAATCGTATATACTGACACTACTTAAAACTAAAATTTGGCTTTTTGTTGATTTTTTTGAGTCACCTTAAAATTTTAGAAAAGAAATCCTAAGTATACTGTCACTAAGCACAAGAAAGAAAGGGCCTCCAGCCTCTATCAGTTTGTCAGCAAGAAATAATTTTGAACATTTACTATAACTAGTACCGTGCCATATACCTTGTAGACCATTCAAGCTAGTTAGATATTATCACCATGCTAGTGGAGTTTACTATTTCGATTTTCCTCATTTCTTACATACAGAAAGCTATATGCCTAAGTGAAGCAATATGAACGAATAGCTGTATTAAGCCCAGCTCATTAATGATGCTGTGTCCCAGGCACCCAGGGGAGAAGGCTGAGAAATGAGTCTTGCTTTCCTCTCTAGGTCTCCTGCTCGCTCTCCCTCTCTGTAACACAGACATACCTAGAATTTTATGTCAAGAATATTTTAATCACTGATGAAAAAATAACATGATAATCTCATCAAGCTGATGAACATTACTGATTACAACAGAAAAGCGGAAGTTCATCGTTTTATACAGTGCATAAAATGTATACTCCTACTCCTGAAAGAGTTGGTCAGTTTTAGTTAGTAATCCCATTAGGAAGCCTTAGTAAAACACGTATATTCTTAACAGCAGGGTACGCCTCTGCCAAAAAGCTATGAGGTATATTTATACTTGAATGCAAATTATATGATGTAGCCTGTCAGTTCGTTTCTGCCATAGAACATGCAAGAATTCTGTTTATTCAGGGTGCTATTATATTCAATTTCTATATAAAAGCAATAGGCAAAAAGAGATTAAATGTGCTAAGTGTCGCTTTCAGAGTGGACTTTGTGTTCACAGGTGAGCATTAGGCCTTGCAAATCTCCTTCCTTTGGGACAGGCCCTTTGCATTGTAAAATCAATACCACATGATTTGCACAAATCCTTGCCTACCTACCACTGCGCATCTTTATACTATCATAATATGGCTTTGGAAGAATGGAACCCAGGAAGTTTTGACTATGTTTATGTATCTTCAGCCTAATATTTTTAATGTGGAAAAAGTAAACAAAGCAGGAATATGTATTTAATCTGGCAGCCTATTTTCTTGTTGCATGAATATGTAAAAACTCACCTGTTCAAACTTTGCACATGATCCCACAAGAAGAGCACCACTGACAGGTTGGTGGATTGACTGTATTCTAGCATTTTCTGGTTAAGCACATTCACAAATCCCAAAAAGCACACTGAAAGATGTGCCACAGGCAACCAACTCTGTTTATAAGGAAAATATTGATTGACTATCTACCAAGCACTTTATGCTTCATATAATTGTGCAATATAATCTCTGCCCTCAATCCTGAAGATTTTCAAGAAGTACATGGTATCTGTTGGGGTAGTTGAAAGCTATGGAACATATTTAGGTGTAATTACTGTTTTTAGTTTGTAGGAAAAACCAAATTACCTGCTGTTTCAGAGGACATTGGTTTTTATTACCTTGGTGCCAAATCAATAAGAGTCCCTCCAGCACAGCAGCTGTTGCTTAATGTCCCTAAATAATTAATGCGCTGCCTAAATTGAACATAGTTCAGTGTCTACACCAAGTGGGCCCTCAATTAGTGTTGATGGATTGACTTTCTCACAGGTGGCAAAAACTCAATTTATAGAGATGGATCCTACCAGACTAAAATCAATAATTAAGGAAAACCGTGTTGAATTCTATATTTGTAGCAATACAATATGTACAAATATAAAAACTATATGTATTTGTATCCATTGTTAAAAGAAAAGATTTTTTTCTGTTCCCTAACAGATGCTAATAGATGCTCAATAGCTTTAAGTAATAATATAAGCATAGGCAGACCATATAACTTGGATAACTTACATGTATATATTCTGATTGTGATGTAGGAGTGATTATAAAGAAATTGAAGAGCCAAACATCTGAAGATAAGATGTAAGCATTGCTGATTAGTAATAATAACTTTTAATCACAGTAATAAAAATTGCCCAGTAGTGAGAAACGTTCTATTTGAATTGCTTATTGTAGATCATCTCTAGTGTATAGATTTTGACAACTTTCTATATTATTTTATACTATTCTTTAAAGCAGATAAGCATGTTTTCGAAGATGTGCCCGAAGCAGTCATTTAATTTGAAAGCATAATGAACTTCCTCTCTAGCCTCCATCACGGTGGTATGGTTTTAACACCTGATCAGGTGACAGATGAGAAAGCATCTCCTTAGTCAAAGCAGAATCTTAGAGCATTAGGGAATGGACTGCTAGGTACTTCAGCAGAGCATTACTCTTGCATCCTATGTCCAGACCAGAGCTGTGCTCAACATTTGAAAAGTTTGAACATATAAACTGACAAGTATCCACCACCACAAGATGGGAAGTGGAATTAGTTCAGAGAGCAAGGAATCAGCCAAAAGGTCAAAAGAACTGGAGAAAAAGCTTCAGGAGGATGCTGAGCGAGATGCAAGAACTGTAAAGCTGCTACTATTAGGTAATTTCTTTTCTCTTTTGCTTTCAAAAACCTGACTTTTTTTTCAATTGTGATACATTTACTTTTTTCAAACTTTAATTTCAAGTGTATTATCATATGGGAAATTTATTATAAAAATCTGTTTGGAAACTTAAGGAAAATTTATTTGTACTCTGTCAATATTTAATAATTTTTCTGTTTAGTATTTTATTACATGCTTTTGTTAAGCAAAGAGGCAAATATTTATCAGCTAATTTCTCTGTCAATAATATGATTTACTATTATTAAAATAAAAATCAGATACATTTATTATTTTATTGCACCCTAATCATTTTCTGAATGTCAGCTTTTTAATACTGAAAGCAATCCTTTAGTTACAAGTTATAAAGTTATATTATTTTGTTTAAACAGAAATGTTGAATTGTTTGATGTTGAAGTTAATATTTGTTATTTACTTGTATAGTTAAAAATCAATTAGTCAAGTTAGAGAATAATGATAAGGTACTTTAAATTATATTAATAATATTACTTAGGCTCCTGAATACTGCCTGCAATATTGCCTGTGCACTTGAAAAACACTCTACTTAAATCCTTTTAGAGCACTTATATATTCATTCAGGTCAGGATTTCTGTCTCTTTTATTTTTTTTTCCTTCCTCAAAACTCAACAGTGTTTTACCTTGACTATAAATTCAATAAATATTCAATTAATTGAAAGAATAAAAATAATCTGTATGCATATTTTTTCTATAAAGCATAAAACATTTTACGTGAAGCATAAAACATTTTACATGCAGTTGTCACTGAAACAGAAATATGTTTTTGAAATAAAAATGATGACCTATATAAAGAATACAAAGCAAGCACTTACTTCTGATTCAATTATGAGTTGTACTTTCTCCCTGATTTTGGTTATACACAAAAGGATTTCATTTTATTTCAGAATCGTGCATATTTCACATAACAAATTTCCTCATATTTTAAGTATTTAAACACTTAAATACTTAATATTAAATGAATTAAATACTTAAACTTATTTAAGTATTCCTTCATTGTGTCTAATTTGCTCCCAGTGGCAAAAGTGTTTCAGAAGCCAACTGTGGGATTCCCAGCACTTGCTTCTTAAAGGAAAGGAAACATCCTTGCCCCTTACACACAGGTTCTGTGCCTGCACACAGGCCCACACCACTTGTCAGTAACTACCCAGAGGCTGGTGACTTTGAAAGATGTGGGTTAAGTGCTAATGACACCAGGAAATATATGCTTCCTAACACACCATAGAATTCTGTTAGTTTCTGAGCAAGAGTGAAAGTAATATGGACACAAGAAAAGCAAATGAAAGGTAAAAGGGAAAGACAAGCATTCTTACAAATGCATTTTTATATTCCTTTTGTACTAAGATCAATGACATAAGAATGGTGATAAAACGTATTAAAAATCTCCATGTTTAAATAACATTTCAATAGATGTGTGTTTTCAATATACCAATTATCTATTTTTTTTACATATTCTCTTATTTTGTAAAAATACAAATGGAAAGCCAAAACAATGAAAGAGCTAATACCACAATTTAGACTAAGACAAAAACTATTAAACATGCCAAAAGCAATGACTCTTGAGATAAGCATACCAGAGCTGCCAGTCAACTAGAGATTCAGTTGTGATGGAAAAGAACAAGGTAGAAAGGTGGTTTCTAGGGGCTAGGGTGGTTGGGGGGAACAAGGGGAAAGGGAGTTGTTGGTCAAAGGACACAAAATTACAGTTAAATAAGAAGAATAAATTTCAAAAGATCTACTGTTCAGCAAGGTGACTATAGTTAATGATGATATATTGTATTCTTGAAAAATGTAAAGAGAGTAGGTGTTATGTGCACTTATCACAAAAATGATAACTGTGAAGTAATACATTTGTTAATTAGCTAGATTTAACCATTCTACAGTGTATTTTTACTTTAACATATTGTGTTGGACACAACACAAGCATGCAATGTTATTTGTCAATTTAATCAAATTAAAAATGTTCAAAAAGAATATGTATAGATGAATGAAAATACATCACTGAAAATTGAGTCAAAAAGGTTCAATGTAATGATGGACAAAATAAAGATTTTTTTTTTAAATTTGGAACTGAAAATCAACAGACTACTGATATATACAGGGTTCCAGAATTAGTAAATTTTACAACTCCACAGAGCCATTGACTGGGACCCAACTTATTGTATGCAATGCTATCAAATGAAGAATAAGTCAGAACAATTATTTTTAGACTTAAGTGGTGGTTAGATCAAGAAGAAAGGGCAATATTTATACCAGAAGTATAAAAGAATCATTAGTGGGACTATTACATGTTTTACTCTCCCAAGGTCTTCACAATTTTATACATACAATTTCATCATTAGTAAGTAAAATACTTGGATTTATTTGGTTCCAACACTATGTGCACTAAACTCCTTTGTCACATTTTATTTATACAACATAAATGAAATTCTCTTAAGTTGTTCCTATTTCAATTATATTACAAACATCTGGCTGAGTTTCCCTTTTGGAGTCTATCTGAATTTTACATATGATGATATAATTATCAAATTCATAACAGTCTTATAACAGCTCTACTTCATTCTCATGTTTGGATTGAATTCAAATTCTCGAAACTATAATTTTTGTATTCAATTTGACCTCATTAAGACATTATAAAAGTGCTTAGTTGAACTAAAACAAAACTTTCCACTCTCCCACCTTCAAATCTCCTCACCAGTGAAATCTATTTAATTTTTCCCATCATTGAAACGATGTTCTCATTCATCAGTGTGGTCTGAACGACACTTTTAAGTTTATCAGTGAGTACATGTCACATGGAACTAATCAGTTTAACCTTAGTAGTGACCAGATCCTGAGTCAATACCTACATTTACAAAAATAAGAAATCTAAAAAACACTTTTGACAGATTTTTTTTCAGTATGTTGATCTTCATCTAATGAATTTCTAGAAGCTTAAACTCATAACACCAACTTTCCACATTTACCATGTACTGCAAAGCAGATGTAACCATTTGGTATTATCGAACACAAGATTTCACTGAATCTGAAGAGCTGTCAAAGTGCGACTTTACAATTAAAGGATCATCTTGCAGACAGATGCCTTTTTTATTACACCTTTCAGACCTTCAGTAAAACTACAGAACAGATGCCAAATCTGTGTTTTATTTTAGCAAAAAGTAGGCTTTTAGGAAACACTGGAGATGACTCATACATTGCTGAGCACATACGATAACTGCAATCAAGAAAATAATGTCACATTCTTTAAAAAATTCACTTGCAAAGATATTCCAGAAAGAGCACATTTTAATAAGAAAAACAAATTCTAATGGATAACATATTCTCATTTGTATCTAAGTATGTTTTAAAGTTTTATAAACATTTCATTCAATGGTATTTTTATTCAAAATAATACCTATTATTTAATTGTAAACAATATGGATCATGTTTCCATTTTTCCTTTCTCTTCTCTTTACGCTTATTATATCAAATTTCAGGTTTTTATTTTGCTGCATCAGTTTTGTTTGTTTTTTTTGCAAATTTCCATCACATGGGCTGGTTAGATTTGAAGCCCCATGAAAAGCACAGGAAAAAAAATAGCTTTCTTTTTTCTTCATATTCAAAACACCCTCTGCTACATTTATATATATAATTAACATTTATTCTACAATTTTCACTTTTAGCTAATGTTTTCCAGCATTACCATGGGAAGTTCATCATAGATGTTCTTTTCTTTTAGTTCTAAAACGCTTTATTTTTATTTTTTCTTTGTGCTATATTGTAAGAGTCACACTATTATTATTTTAATGATGTAATCTGAGTTTTACTGTTTTAAACCATTATTCCACTTATCTGGCTTTTAGAAACATGAATAGGGATGGAGTCTAGAGATCAAAAACTACTTCGAAGGTAATATATTTATTGTATTTAACATTTTCAAACTTTTCAAATGGTTTCACTTATTCAACAAATGGATATTCTGGAAGGTATGTAGTAGCAGAATTATGATTTTTGATGCTATCTAAAGGCTTGTCACAAAATAATTAGTAAAATAAAACTTACACAGCAGAATTAGCTAAAGAGGTTTAACCATGGAGCAGAATGAGGAGAATACAATTTAATACTAGAACAGAATGTATTTTTAAATCACCTGAGGTAGAAATGGATTTATTAATACCTTCATCAAGTGTAATTCGTTTTGTACTTCCCAGAGTGACCTTAGGCTAGCCACATAAACTCAGAGAAATAATGGATGTCAAAGTATTTTGTAACTTGTAAAGATCTAGACAAACGTGGTTTATTCTTTGGCATAATAGATTCCCAAATATGAAATGAATCAAATGTCAATAAATGTGTATCATTATTCTTCCTTTGTCTTTCTTTTACATGTAACTAAGAGAAGTGAGGACTCAAGACTCAGGTTAAATTAAAATGATTATTTTTATTCTATGTGTGCTTTTTAATCAGTCTTAATTTTTTTTTAAATTATCCCTAGATATGAATGGGAGAGATTCCAGGAAACCAGAGTTGTTTCTGACTTACTGGTTAGATTACAAGTTCATCAACTCCAAGAAACACTATTTTGAAATTTTATTACACCAACATAGTCCATGCCTATCCATGGATAAGATCAGATAAACACACTCTTTGGAATAATTATATATTAGGATTAACCAATAAGTCCCCTTCTGATCACTGGTAATAAAAGAAGAATCTTCTTAACAACATGTAAAACAAATTCCCAATAATGTTTCCAACTTTTTGTTTTGCTTTATTTATCCAAATTAAAACCATTCTTTCCTTCCTCCAACAATAGTACCTTTTCATTTTAAACATATTTATAAATATTACAAAGTATTTTTATATAGCATAATGGCTACAGTTAATGACATCATATTGCATTCTTGAAAAATGTTGAGAGTGGATAAGTGTTCTCACCACAAAAATAACTACGCAAGGTAATGCATATTAATTAGCTAGATTTAACAATTTCACAATGTATATATATTTCAAAATGCCATGTTGTACACAACAAATACACACCATTTTCTCTGTCAATTTAAATAAACAAATTATTTATTTTATGTTTCTAGAGGTATCCAATCTTTGGGATGCATGAATATTCTTAATGCGGATGTTTAAAACTGCTTCTCAGTGAAGTGGAAAGAAAACTTTAGGCGGAAAAGACCTACTTCGAGAGTTTAAATTTTTCTCCAAAATGCAAGGGACTACAACAACCTGAAAGTTCCAGATATTTACAGTTTACAAAAAAGTTGCCAAATATTTACAGTGTTGCATTTATCTATCAGAATGGCCCATGGCAGCATCAAATGGTTTCCAACAAGCAAAAGCACATAGACAAATAATTTGTGTATATTTGACTGATTGTTTTAGATGCATTTATCTCAATTGATCAGCACATCTTAAAAGCAGACTTGTAAGGCACTCACGTAAAAGATGCAAACCATTTAGTAAAACATTCCACGCTTAGCCAAATGATAATATTTGCTAAGGAGGTTGAAAATTCTGGCTTGCTGACAATGATTCTTGCTAATTACAGTTTAACAAGCTCTCTAGTAATATTACAGAACATATTTACATTCGCATATTTTCATTCAAGCATGAATTATTGACTCAAGACAAATATTTTACCTTTAAAAATATTTATGTAAGCAGCACGAGCAGTTAACAAGTTATTTACCTCTCCATACTGTTAGAAAGGAAAGGTAGCAAAACATTTCATAGTGTAAGGATTCCATGATCTGTTTTATATAAAATAAAATATACTTCCATTTAAGGTATTAGACTCAAGTTCAGAATCCATCCCCTATTTATTAGGTTCGTGCAAAAGTAATTGCGGTTTTTGCCATTGCTTTCAATAATTTTCCTCCAAATGCTGGTGTGCAAATACATCAATGTAGAATTTGAACCTAAAGTAGGATTAAAGGTGAAACTGAGTTTAAGAATCCATAAGATATGAAAAAATATCCATTCTGTTTATTACAAGATGGAGTGCTAATAAAAATGGGGAAGTCATGGGTTTGATTCCTGTCTCAGTATTTTATATTTCAATAGAATAAATTAACTACTTAAAATTGTTTTTTAAAGATATCTAGAAATATCACTCTTTGCCGGGCGCAGTGGCTCACGCCTGTAATCCCAGCACTTTGGGAGGCCAAGGCGGGTGGATCACGAGGTCAGGAGATCGAGACCATCCTGGCTAACACGGTGAAACCCTGTCTCTAGTAAAAATATAAAAAGTTAGCCGGGCGCCTGTAGTCCCAGCTACTCGGGAGGCTGAGGCAGGAGAATGGCGTGAACCCCGGAGGCGGAGCTTGCAGTGAGCCGAGATCTCTCCACTGCACTCCAGTCTGGGCACAGAGCGAGACTCCGTCTCAAAAAAAAAACAAAAAACAAAAAACAAAAAACAACACTCTCTAACCAGAATTTTATATTCTATTATCTCTCATAGTTTTCCATATTTAGTGAATTAGTTGTCTGATTTAATCTACTTCCTTTTAAACAGGGCCGGTCATTTCAGCTGTGTTCCTCCTAAAATTCAGGAGTATTTCACCTCCGTAATCCTCTACCTTAATTGACATTCAAACCCTCAACCCTGGAAAATCCCTCAGAGTTCTCCATTTACCAATTTCCTAATACACTTCTCCCAACTGATTTTCTTGAAAGCAATGCTGTTTAACAGCTTTTTCAGCTCTTAGTGCTGATCTAACCCTGATCCCTCTGTAAATTCTTAATTTCCTTCATTTCCAGATGTTGTAGAATAAAACAATGTATCATTTTCAGTCTCCTGGCTGACACATATCATGTTTTAAATTTAGCTGGGCCAATAATTATTTTACTTATTCTTCATTTTCTTCTAAAATGTTCTAAAGGCAGCTGGTCGCACATTTCCAACATCTTTTCATCTTGAATCTCCCCCCAACCACACCCTAGATGATCACTAATATACAAAAAAAAATTATAAATGATCATCTCCAAATCTCACTAAACATTCATGTATTCTCCTATATTTTCACTAGTTTTAAAGAAGCAGTATTCCATTTTCATTTCAGATTAGTTTCAGCCTTTGTGCTATAAATTCTATCACCTTTCATATCTTAAAAATTTTGTTCCATTAATTATTTTTCATTTTGTCATCTTCAAAATTATCTATAGGCTTTTTCTTCATGGCAAATGCAGATGTTTCTCTTCTTTAGCCTAAGAAAATTTGACCTCAACACACCCTTGAATTCACCTTACATAGGTATCTTTTACAATGTTTTTATATTGAAATACTTCTCAAAGACTGCTATGCTCACTGCTTCTATTTTCTTATCCTCTTTAGTCTTTCATTAATTGCAATGTAAGTTGTATATATGCTCTCTACTAAAAAATTATCCCTCACAGAGTGCAGATAATGGCCAATTCACAAAATTCACATCTCAATAATTTTTTCTTTCTCTTTTTTTTTTAAAGACAGGGTCTTGTCACCCAGGCTGGAGTGCAGTGGTGCAATCATGTCTCACTGCAGCCCCAACTTCCTGGGCTCAAGTGATCCTCCCACCTCAGCATCCACAGTAGCTGGGACTACAGGCGTGCACCACCACACCTGGCTAATTTTCCTATTTTTTGTAGAGACAGAGTTTCAGCATGTTGCCCAGGCTGATCTCAAACTTCTGGGCTCAAGCGATCTGCCTGTCTCGGCCTCCCAAAGTGCTGGAATTACAGGCATGAGCCTCCACCCCCAGCCATAACTTTTAAACTAAGTCTGAACTAAACAGTCCTCAATTTTATATCCCTGATTCCTCTCTTCATTGAAGCTTGCTTCTTCTTTCCATCTATAAGTGGATTCATCTACCATGGTTTGTTCTTAAACCTTGGTGGGTTTAATCTGTACTCTCTTATACTCTCTTTTGAGGACCTCATAACAGGCCTTAACTGATATGACTCTAAAATTCTTTCTTTTGCTCAATTTGTTGACCCATATTCACAAATTCCTTGTATCTGTCAGTGACCTGGTCACACTTTGGGAGATCTCAAAATAATTTCCCAAGTTTATTTTGCTGCCCATGTATCTTTATGTTTTCCATGAGGTGCCTTGTTATGTCCTTTCCCGTTATATCCACTTGATATTTCAGTCCTCCTTAGCTATCTTTATGACTATTCCCTCTCCATTGTCCAAAGGTCAATGTTATCACAAGATTTATTTTTAGCTCCATCTCTATTGGCATAAATCTCACATTTTTCTCTTTACTGCTTCTGTTATTGCTTTGATCTCTGAGAAAATCTTATGAAATAGATATTACTTTCATGATATAGATAAAGAAAATGACAACTTAAGAATATAGTTTGGTTTCCAAATATCAAATGTTTATTTACAGCCAAGCAAAGCCTTTTATTTGTATGTGTCAGTTTTAAGTTAATGTCTGCATTCTAATTTCTATAAGAACAAAGAACATATCTGCTTTTGTTCTTTATTGAATTGTGGCACAGGAAAGGATGCATGTATGGTGAATGGAAGAATGACAGAATCAGAATCTAAAATATTCTTGTGATTTGTTCACGGTGGCTAGGACACAGGTATACCTTTGCATGTAGAAATGAGCTAGAAGAAAGTCATTTATATGTTATTGCATAGGAATTTTATTTTGTATCTGTAGTCAATAAGAAGATATTGATAGGTTTCATAACTATGTAACTAAAATGATAATACTTGGCTTTTTAAAAAAAAAAACAAAGACTACCCTGGCTATACTATGGCTCAAAGATTTAATGAGGAGGATAAAGGTATGTAGGACAATTAGGAAACTTACTACTGTGCAAATTCTTGATGCAATTCTGAATTAATGCAGAAATTTTAAGTTTGAAAATAAGATTTGAGGAATGTTAGGAGACAAAGTGACAGAACTTGGTGGCAGACTGCATGTGGATGGTAAATGAGAGGAGTGACTGGGGTGGAATTGGTTATGGTTGATTATGTTATTCATTGGTATGTGAAATGCAGGATAAATATGAGGCTGGGGAAAGGGAAAGGGGTAATAATTTAGGATAGTCAAACCTATTTTTTTTTTTTTTAGCAGGACCAAATGGAGATATCTATTAGATCAACATATGGGTCTGAAAATTAGGAGGGATAACTCTAGTAAGAACTACATGCTTGATAAATTCAATCCTCCATTTTCCTTATTTTATATTTGCCTTTGTCCAGATATCATGTGAGTATAGGCAAACCACGTGATTAACCAAGGCCTTTTTAAAAATCGTTGTTGCAATATGTATTTATACTAAAAAATAGCATACATGACTATTCCCACAATTAATGAACACTTAGACAAATATCTATCTACAACAGACTTGTGTGGGAAAAATCACGTAATTCTGTATTCTAGTGTTGTCATTTTTTAGCCTAAAAGGCATGTTAATAAGAAAAGAAAAATGAAATATCTGTTAAAATGCTTCTCAAAATCCAAGAAAGCTCATTTAACATTTTTAAACCACTTTATTTAGGTATGCTTGATATGCAAAAGCTATACATATTTAATGTATGCAACTTGATGAGCTTGGAGATAAGTATACGCCTGTGAAATTGTCCCCACAATCCACACAGCAGACTTCTCCTTCACCTATAGAAGTTGTTTCCTGTCCTCTTATTTATTGTTACTATTATTATAAGAACACTTAACATAAGATCTACCCTCTTAGTGAATTTTTAAGTATCCAGTACATTATTGGTAACTATAGGCACTATATTATCAGATATTTTAAAAATAAGTATAAAATGGAAAGTTGGAATATCTAAATAAAAGATAATTAAAAAGGAAAGATAGTACACAGCTACAATATTCCTTCTCATGAATGAAACATACTTAGTTTGGCTGATGAGGAATTCTACAGATTCATGATGCTTATTTTTTCTGTATCACAGAAATAGGTACTTATAGTCATATAAGTATATCTGACACCATATGTTTACTGATATGACAAACTGAAAATCCACAATATTATTTATATAGTATTCATCTAAAATATTTACATTGAATCTAATCATCAGAGAATACAGATAATTGAATATATTTAAAAAATTGCCTTAGACTTTAGAAAAATGCCAATGTCAACAAAACAAAATAACAAAAATATTACACGGAAAATGTTATAAATTAAAAGAGCTTAAAAAGCATAATGATAAAGTGTGAAACTTGATTGGATCATGAATACAAGAAACAAAAAAGGTATGGGAAACTTTTTTTGAAACAATCAGATAAATTTGAATATGGAGAATATAGTATTAGATAACATTTAGAATTAATATAAATTTTCTTAAGCATGGAAATAGTATTTTGGTTTTGTAGAAAAATTGTCTTATTCTTAGAAGATGCATTCAAAATATTTATGGGTAAAATGTCTAATAAAGATTCAGCAAAACAAAACATAAAACTATGTTCATATATGTATATGTAAATGTATACATGTATATGAGAAAGAAAGCAAACAGGACAAATAATTCAGAAAGGTGAAGGGTATAAAATGCGGGCTTCTATAACACTATATTCTTGAACTTCTGTAAGTTTTTAAATTAATTATCAAAATAAAAAGTTTGGGAAAAATAAACAATGTGTTATTTTTGGCAAAAGAAAATGTACAAATTTATCTGCAAATTTATTCATATTGCTTTATAAGGGAATTCTATCAAACAGTCCATGGGCAGAGCATTTCAAAATTACATACACATTTTTAGAAAATTCTTTTCAATTTATTATTTGACAACTTTGACAACAAAATTTGACAAAGACAATGGCAGGTCAATCATCCTCACAGACATAAATATAAAAACCAAAGCCAAATATTAGCCAACCGATGCCAGCAATACATAAAATGCAAAAAGAGAAAAGGTTGGGGGGACTTTTGGGGGAAGATGGATTATCCCAACAATGCATGTTTAAAGTACTATTAGAAAATCAATTAACATTATTCACTACATTGTCAAATTAAAAGAGAAAAATCAAAAGAATGTCAGGAGATGCCAAAAAAATAATTAAATAAAACTGCTTATCAATTCCTGATTTAAAAAACACCAATTAAAGTAGAAATAGAAGAGAATTTCCCTAGTCACATAAACTGTAGGTAAAAAAACCTTCAGTAACTATCATACCTAACGGCCAACATTTAGCATTGTTCACTAGAGATAGTGAATAAGGACTTATGATTAATGGGTTTCCTGTTAACAGAACAGACGCTAGAGTATGACATAGTTTCCTGTGCTTGACCTTCTCTTCAATACTCCTATCAGGGATTTGGGTGAAGGTGGATAAAGCAGGCATTTCAAACCTGAGATTCAGTTTGGAAGGATATAGTGACAAAACCAAGTCAGACTTCCAAATAACCTCTACTAGCAGAAATGCTTGCCGCAAATAAGCAAAATGGAATTTAATAAATATCTTTATTGAGGTTCAAAATCAATTAGATACACGTGGTTTGTGGGAGAATCTGTTTGGTAAGAGATGTGAAAAAAAGTAGAAAAACGTTAATTACCACAAGCTCAATGTAGGCAAAAAAAAAAAAAGGGAGGCAAACTAATCACGGTCTTTATTAAGAAAATTACTTATTTATAAACAAGCCCACCAGGAGTGAGGCAGTTCTAGGTGGCAGAATGTCAGTGCTGTTCATAAATCTGGTATCTACAGCATAATTTTCAGTACTGCATTTCAGAAAGACATTGGCTCTCACTGGGGCATGGTTCAGAGGACAAATAATCTAAAAATCATGTCCCACAAGAAAGGAGTAAAGGAGTGGATCATATTATACTTGAAATATTTCTTTAAAACGATATGAGCACATTCTTCAAATAATAGAAAATACTTAGAGCTCACTATATATTAGTGTATGTTCTAGGTAATTTATATTTGTGATCTAATCCTCCCAAGTCTTAGCCCAATTTTATAATAGAGGAAACTGACTTTCAGAGAGACTGAATTTGATCAAGACACTTAGTCACAGTCAGAGATGAGTGCAAGCTCATATCTATTTAGTTCCAAAACATGATGAATCCAGCTATGTGAGGGGCTGTCATGTGGAAAGGGCAGAGAATCTTGATGTCACTCCATAAAAAGGAGAAATAATACATGGAACAAAATTAAGTTGGCTCAAAAGAGACTACCCTAAATATCTTTTATACCAACAGTCTACCTGTGAATGACAAGCTGACACAGCAATGCCAATATGTTTCTGAAAGTACACTGCTTTCAAGGCCAGGTGTAGGGGCTCATACTTGTAATTCCAGCAGTTTGTGAGACAGGCAGGAGGACTGCTTGAGCCCAGGAGGCCAAGGCTGCAGTGAGCCATGATCATGCTACTGCACTCCAGCCTGGCAACAGAGCCAGATTCTTTCTCAAAACAAACAAATCAACAAAAAAAGTACACTGATCTCATACTAATTTATAAAAAACGCATTTAAAATAATTTCTAAAGTGTTGAAACCATTTTGGTACTTATCAGTGCCTACTTAAACAAGAAAGCGATATGACATAGCTTTAGTAAGAGTCAGAATACATAGTTTCTTTGTTTGAAGACAGATCTGAAACTTTGGATGATTATCATAATCTCTATTGGATTCATTTTTCTCCTGCATAGACTGAAGAGATGTGCATAGCTGGTTGATTTCTAAGGTTTCTTTCTACTATACAATTATGTGATTTTTAAGACCACCTACAAAAAAAAATCTTATGTGTGATTACAAGTCACAATGTTGTAATCTCATTTTGCCTGTTTGAACAAGTCATCCGAAATGAGCAATCAAGCCTTGTGTGTGTTCAATTGAAGTTCAGTTACATGTATAAATATTGGCTAGATTTAAAATTGTTTTTAATATTTTCAGATTTAAAAGTGTAGAACAGGATTCCTTACTTATTCTTATTAAAAATAAAATAATTTGTAAGTATGAATTAAGTATAAATTTAAATATTTAATTATTTGTAACATTATCTATTTCAAAGAAACAGATGCATGTCTTGTTAAAATTCTCTTGGTACCCCTTGACCCAGAAACTAATATTAGCGATGACCACAATTTGGAAGGAAGAGATTATTTCAGGACACCATTAGCGTATGTGAACATGCTGTTATAATGTCTATATTTGGCTCTGTAACATGATCTAATCTCACAAGACTGAAATGACTATTGTGAACTATGACCTAGAATCATTGTGAGAATGGGGCTCAATAATTTATTTTTGAAATAACTTTGCAATAGAGTTCCAAATAATAAATGAGATTTTAAGTAGATAGGCTTTTCTTTAGGAATTTTCCTCTTAATGCTGTAATTGACTATACTGGACCTTTACATAGAAGACTGAAGTCACTACATAAAGCAAGGATGGTACAGACACCTTTTTAAAGAGTTTCAAGGGAAAATATTAACTTTTAATATGTAGTTTCATTTAAAAGTACATGCCATTTTTTAAAAAGTGATTGATTATTCCGCTTACCTTAAACACAACATGAATTACCAGCTAAGTTACAAATAATTGTTATACAATAACATACCCTGTTAGCCTTAGAAATACTTTTGGAAATGCCACAACTTAGTGTTATCTGTATGATTACCAAATGGCCATATTTATGAAGTAAAGAAGACCATTCTGAATGTACATTAACTGACATAGTCTAAAAGTCACTGTTTTCACAAATTTATAGATTTTAAACTAGTCAATAATATACAGTGAATAAAATAAAATTCGGTTGTAATTTTTTAATCTGTCCAAAAGTGGTTCTTAATCAATAAAATATTTCTCTATAATACATATGCTGATACAATTCTGGAAAATCATTGACACACTTTTTCTCATTAGGCTCAATATCTCAAGATAGACAGTTCATTTAAAAGAAAGTGTTCTAAATTATTTTCCCTTCATTGTAGAAATTATATCATCCTTTAAATAAATTTAACTGATATTCAGAAATGAGACTTTTTTCTCATTTCTAGTTGAATACTTTGGTTGAACAAAATACAACATTAAATATACCTGCATGAGCAAGTACTGCAATTCCTACTAAGCCCATTGACTTTTCTTCCACATCCCCACTGCTCTGTAATTTAAGACAGTGTGTGTGTATATATATATATGTGTGTATACGTATATACATATATGTGTGTATACATATATACATATGTGTGCATACTTATATACATGTGTGTACGTATATACATATGTGTGTATGTATATACATACGTGTGTATATGTATATATATGTGTGTGTATATATACGTGTGTATATATGTATATACATGTGTGTATATGTATATACGTATGTGTGTATATATGTATATACGTATGTGTGTATATATGTATATACGTATGTGTGTATATGTATATATGTATGTGTGTATATGTATATATGTATGTGTGTATATGTATATGTATATACGTATGTGTGTATATGTATATACGTATGTGTGTATATGTATATACGTATGTGTGCATATGTATATGTATATACGTATGTGTGTATATATATAGAGAGAAATAAGATATTCTGATATTCTGTCATTTGTACAGGATGATGCTAGAATTTCTAATACTCAGTTCTATTGTTAGAGATTTTAAAACAAAACCTATCAAGAACAGTTTTAAAATATTATTGGATGACTTTTTTTTCCCCAAAGTGATGCACTTCCTACAGCAAAATAGTGAATTATTTAAAGACAGCAAACCAGACTATTGTGCAAAGCTCATTCATTTTTGAATGAGTTGTCACTCTCACAAACAAATAATTCTCAGCCATGCAAAATGACCGGGTCAGTTGTCTTCGGAAAATGGGCAAGGTGATTTTATTTTATTCTCAACTGTTTCATTCTTGGGCATTGCAGCCTCTAGTAAATGAGATGGTTATGCCCAATCTGTCAGTTTGTGTTTGATTATGTAAAGAAATTTTAGCAAGTTACTTTGATTTTTGCAACTATCAACTTTGTTGTCACATTTCACTACCAGTGGTGGAGAGCCAACTAGCATAAAATCACAGAGAGGTATGTTCTCGAGGTTTTCCCAAGGGAAAGAATCTATATATCATCACCAGAAAATGAAACATTATTTCCCACAGCTTTACCACTCTTATTTCCTCAGTATCACGTAAGGTGGACAGCTGTTTCAGACAACTGCAGAAACTAGATATATTTACATATGGCTATAACCAAAAAAAAAAAAAAAAGTTGTCCTGAATAGAATTAAATTTAGATGTAGCTATATCTATTCATTGAGGCTTAAGAAAACATTATAAATCATGCAGAAACATTTCAGTGAGGAAAAAATGATGCACAGTACAAAGGACAAAATCTCATTTCTGAAGTATGAGTCAAGGAATTCATTTGTTTTATTGAGATTCTACTGAGTTAGGCACTGTTTTAGGTGCTTTGGCTAAATCAGTGAACGAAGCAGATAAAGATTCTTTGCAACGTGAAATTTACTTTGCAGTGATGAAAGGAACATTTTAAAATAATATATGAATTATTCCTAAGCATGTAGAAGAAGACAAGTGTTAGGAGAAAAGTGTTAGGAAAGAAGTGAAGGTAGAATAGAGAAATGAAGACTGAGTGGGTCAGAGTCAAATTAGAAATTTAAATAGGGTGGGTCGGGTGCAGTGGCTCATGCCTATAATCCCAGCACTTCGGGAGGCCGAGGCAGGCAGATCACTTGATGCCAAGAGTTCGAGACTAGCCTGACCAAAATGGTGAAACTCTGTCTCTACTAAAAATACAAAAATTAACTGGGCATGATGGCGCATGCCTGTAATCCCAGCTACTCAGGAGGCTGAGGCAGGAGAATCGCTTGAACCCAGGAGGCAAAAGTTGCAGTGAGCCGAGATCTTGCCACTGCACTCCAGCCTGGGTGACAGAGCGAGATTCCATCTCAAAAAGAAAGACTCTTCTGGATGTTGGCCTAGGCAAAGAATTTGTGACTAAGACTTCAAAAGCAAATGTAACAAAAACAAAAATAGGCCAATGGGACAAACGAAAACCTCTGCACAGAAAAAGAAATAATCAACACAGTAAACAGACACCTAAAGAATGGGATAAAACATTTGCAAGCTATGCATCAAACAAAGGACTAATACCCAGAATCTGCAAGGAATTCAAACAACTCAATGAGATAAAAGCAAATAGCCCCATCAAAAAGTGGGCAAAGGACATGACCAGACATTTTTCAAAGAAGACATACAAATGGCTAACAATCATGTAAGAAAATGTTCACTACAACTAATTGTCAGAGAAATGTAAATTAAAACTACAGTGAAGGCCGGGTGCAGTGGTTCACACCTGTAATCTTGCACTTTGGGAAGCTGAGGCGGGCAGATCACGAGATCAGCAGATCGAGACCATCCTGGCCAACATGGTGAAACCTGTCTCTACTAAAATACAAAACATTAACCAGGCATGGTGGCACGCGCCTGTAATCCCAGGTACTTGGGAGGCTAAGGCATGAGAATCGCTTGAACCCAGGAGGCGGAGGTCGCAGTGAGCTGAGATCACGCCACTGCACTCCAGCCTGGTGACAGAGTGGGACTGGATCTCAAAAAAAAAAACAAAAACAAACAAACAAACAAAACTACAGTGAGAGACCACCTTACACCAGGTCAAAATGGCTATTATTAAAAAGTCAAAAAACAACAGATACTGGCAGGGATGTGGAGAAAAGGGAACACTTATACAATGTTGGTGGCAGGTATGGAAATAGTATGGATATTTCTCCTCTATGGAAATAGTATGGATATTTCTCCGAGTTAAAAATAGGACTACCATTTGATCCACCAATCCCACTACTGCATATGTACCCAAAGAAAAACATATTATTTTTAAAAGGCACTTGCACTTGTATGTTTACTGCAGCACTATTTAAAATAGCAAAGTCATGGAATCAACCTAAGTGTCCATCAATGGAAAATTGGACAGAGAAAATCTGATATATATAATTGAATACTACTCAACCATTAAAAAAAAAAAAAGCAAAATCATGTCTTTGATGTCTTTGGCAGTGAATGGATGGAACTGGAGACCACTATCTTAAACAATTCAGAAACAGAAAGTCAAATACCACATGTTCTCACTTATAAGTGGGAGCTAAACAGTGCACACACACGGACATACAGAATAGAATAATAGACACTGGAGACTCGCAAAAGTGGGACTTGCAAGAAAGGGTGGTGAGGAATGAAAAAAATTACCTGTTGGGTACAATGTACACTATTCAGATGATGGGTCAACTAAAAGACCAGACTTCACCACTATGCAGTTTATCCATGTAACAAAACTGCACTTGTACCCCCTAAACCTATGAAAGAAAAATTAAGGATTATCCATGAAAAGTGATAATTAGTTTTTAATATTTATTCAAATTTGGTGTATCAGTTAATAATATTCCTCTTTTTATGTTGCAGGAGCAGGAGAATCTGGGAAAAGTACTATTGTTAAACAAATGAAGTAGGTATACATCTGTCTCAAGTGTTTAATATTTGATGTCTGTCCATGTATTTGACTATTCTTAAAATACATGCTTTTGTAAATGCTGATTGACAATCTTTTCTAAATCATAGATCATAGCAGAGTGGTCATAGTTCCTGGGCAAATATACCTTGTATCCTTTAGCAGAAAGTGTAGCAGATGAATAATATTATAATTTCCATTTTTTAAAATGTTCTTCTCAATAAGACAAATGCTTAAAGCATTATATTTTAGTTATATTCATCTGGGGATATCAAGGGCTTTATAATCTGATCATTAATGGTAAATATTTTAAAATATGTCAATCAATCATATATTTGATTTTTTGAGGAAACAATATTTTTAATCTCGTTGGCATTTTGCCTACCTGGGAATAAAATGCTTAATTACTATCATGAATTTTGATGTAGTTTTGCATTTGTTTTCTCCACTTTTTCCTTTTTATAATGAAATAACTAGACCTGAATTCCTTAATAAGGAAATAATGAAAAAAGAATGCAGTGTCTACCTGAATAAAATGGTAATTGATAAGTAAAGGTAAATAGGTGAAACCTCATGACTTTGTTACTGCTAGAGAATTTTAAAGGATAATTGTAGCTAAAAAGAAGTAAAAGAAGAAGCAGAAGAAACAGAAGCAGCAGCAACAGCAGCAGGAAGAGAAGGAGGAGGAGGAAAGAGGAGGAGGAGGAAAGAGGAGGATGAAGAGGAGGACCATTTTTGAGCGTATTTTTAAATTATATGTTAAAGGATCTTGTTCTTTGGGACATATTTTATGAGGGAGTGATGACTGCCAGTCAATAACGAAATTGATTTCAATATAAGCCACTGTTTTCCTTTTATGTGATAATGTCATGTAAGTTTTATATCAACCAATATTTAAGCTTCACTTATCTGCAACCAAACATCTGATCTTTCCTACTGTCTCTGAAGAACAGAGCTCCTTTATTCTGTTCCCTGGGATTGTATCATTTTTGAGTTTTTAGGACCATCCTTGCAACTAAGTCATCTGGCATTCATTTACAACGTTTCCACAGTATCTGCCTGCTCTTGTCTCCCAGGCTATGATCATGCTTGAACCTCTCTTTTTTCATTTCTCCATTCTCTGTGAGCTTAAATAAAGAAAAAAAAAAGACCAATTATTTGGCTATGTAAAAATTAAAACTTTTAAATATAGTAAACCATAAATAAAATTAAACAAAAATTAGAGAACTAGAAAAAATTTATAATAAATATGATAAATAATTGGTGACTAGTATATAAAGGCCCATAGATTGCTAAGTAAAACAATAAGCTTCCCAATATACATAA
Source organism: Pongo abelii (assembly GCF_028885655.2). Classification (NCBI taxonomy): domain Eukaryota; kingdom Metazoa; phylum Chordata; class Mammalia; order Primates; family Hominidae; genus Pongo; species Pongo abelii. The sequence continues at coordinate 96,046,313 of NC_071991.2, forward strand.
ATGGGGATAGGCTATGAATAGAGTATAGAAATGACAAAATTCAATAGATAATGTATTTTAGTGTAACCTTATTATAAAAGTTAAAAATCAGATCACTAATGAGGTAATTTTTCATTGTAGTAAATTGACAAACAATAATAAAAAAAATTACCCACTAATAATGAGATTTTGAGAAATGGATATTTTTAATTGCTATTTGTAAAATTATATATTACAGAGAATTTATAAAAATAATATCTTTAATATACATAGTAAGCTGGGAAAATTATAATTATTGATCTAAATATGTTTCTGAGAATTGTCAAAAATAATAAAATATGCATAAGCATGAAAATAAAATAATTCAAAAATATAAAATATAAAAGCCTGTATTAAAGGCTTATATCACTATTTAAGATAATGAAATATGGGATAGAATAAAGGGCCACAAATTAAAATAAAACGTAAGCAATTAGGCTGCAAAGTTACAGGACTATTCATTCTTCAATTGCAATATTATATAACTATTACAAATCATGTATTAATCTCATGTATATGAGAAGATTTTAATATGAGGAAATGCTATGTTTACTAAAAAAAGCAGGTTACAAAATTGCATTAACATTTTATTTTTTATTTTATTTATTTATTTATTTATTTGAGAAAGGGTCTCGCTCTGTCACCTAGGCTGGAGTGCAGTGGCACAATCTTGGCTCACTGCAACCTCCACCTCTCAGGTTCAAGCAATTCTCCTGCCTCAGCCTTCTGAGTAGCTGCGATTACAGGCACCTGCCACCATGCCCAGCTAATTTTTTTTTTTTTTGGTATTTTTAGTAGAGTTGGGGTTTCACCACATTGGCCAGGCTGGTCTCAAACTCCTGACCTCAAGTGATCCGCCTGCTTCGGCCTTCCAAAGTGCTGGGATTACAGGCATGAGCCACTGTGCCCAGTGCATGAACATTTTAATCTTAAGTATGATCAAATAGATAATTTTTTTTAAATGAAAGAGCATATACCAGTATTCAAATAAATTTTCTCTCAATAGTGGAATTTAAAGTTCAAAGCAACTTTGCTTTTTAATATTGTTAGGCTTTTCACATTTTCTACAATGAGCACTTCTTTTATTATTTAAAAAGAGCAAGTTTCCTTGTTCTGCTTTATCTTTCCTTTTCTCAGTAGAATTTCTGTAAAAAATAATCAAAATTAGCTCTCTTTACTTTCCACTTTCAGCCATTTTCATCACACTTTTGCCTCTGGTAAGTTGCAGAAGTTGCCCTTATGAAGATTATTTATTATGTCATCTTCGAATAGCCATTTTATTTGAAGTCTCCTTAAGTCCTTATATTAATTCCAGATGACATCACTTTTCCCACTTAAAACTTTTCTTCAGCTTCTAGAACTGTTTCCCAGTTCGTCTATCTCCTTTATTCTTCTAACTCTATCTCTGACTACATTTAAAATGTTAGTGTCTCTATTGTACCAGGAGACGCTGGCACTTCTCTACTTACTCTGCACCTTCATCAAATGAAAACTGCTAGAGTTCTATGACTTCCACCAGAATCTTCAAGCTGACTGTTTCAGAATATTTCTTTCAAACTCACACACTTTGTCTAAACTAGAGAGCCAGATACATCTACTGCTATATTCTCTGGCTAGGTCCAAATCAGAATAAACATTAAACTTATCTCCCATCTGGCCTCTATCACCCTAAAATTAATTACAACAATGCCAGCCTACAACGCAATAAATCTCAGCGTCATTATGCTAAGCCTTCACCCTTTTACCAAGTCATGCGACATCTACACAATTTGTCTCCAAACATGTAATTGATCTCCATTGGTCATCATTTCTGACCTAGATTAATTCAGTATCTTCCTAAGGAGCTTCTACCTCCCTTCTCTTCCCTTCATTGCATTATCCACACTGCCATGAACTGATCCGTTTAAAGCTGATTGTATCTCCTGAATTCAACTCTTCACCCTTGCTGTCAAGATCAATCTCCTTGCCATGGCACACAAGACACTGGAGCCCAGTTCTTGCTGATATCTTTATCCTGCTGTCCTATAATTTCTCCCCTCCTACTTTCTGTTTCACTAATGCTGACCTTTTATAAGTCTGTAGACTAACACACTATAGAAGGCTGAGCATCATGGCTAAGATCATGGACTGTACATCAGATTGTGTTTGTGGCCCAGCTGTATCACAAACTAACTGAATAAGTTGGGGGTATTTGCTTAATTTATCTATGCTGACATTTCTTACTTATAAAATGTAGATCATAATTGTATCTACTTTAAAGGGCTTATTGTAAGAAATAAGAAGGTAAGACAGATGAAGCGCTTACAACTGTGCTTGGCACATATTGAACACTTGAAAATTGTGAGCATCTATTTGCTCATACTGATCTTTCTTCCTACAATGATTCTCTCTCCTTTTGACCATCTAGGAATAACTATCCTTGAACAATCAGCTGATTATCACTGCTTCCGGGATGTCTTCTTTGATACTTTACACCCACTCCGAGTAGAGTTTATCACTTTTTCTTTTCTATAGCATCTTACTATATGTAGAGTTTGTTCCTATGCATTATCATAATGTTCAAAAATCTCTTTATATGCTCTGCCTTCTTACAACTCAGTACTCTTCAACAGAACTTTGTGTGATGATAGGAAAGTTCTCTATCTTGCCTTGAAATATGGCAGCTGCTAGCCACATGTGGCTTTAGTAGCCACTTGAATTGTTGATAGTGTGATTGAGAAACTAAATTTTTAATTTTATTTAGTTTTAATTAATCATCTAGTGACTAATGTATTATACAGAGGAGCTCTAGTCTATGGTTTTGGGAAGGAGAGACTTGTATAATGTATTTCTTTAACACATAACACAGTATGTCACAGAAAATGCACAGTAAAAGCTTGTTAATTTCAACAGACCTCAGAACCAACTTTGCAGTTGGAGTGCTCTATCTCAAAGAAATTTATATATGCAGCTCCTGGAAAAATGATGTTGTTTAAAGTCCCACTTCAATTGGACATTTTAACGTCTGTTTTTATCATTTTTCTTTGTGATAAATGTTTCTTCATCTTCTCATAGTAATCAGAACTTGTTTCATGAAGATAACCTAAGTGCCTCATGTTTATTCACAGTTGCCATTTTAGTAAGTAAAATAATTTTCCAAGTTCAATTTGACAGAAAACTGGGATTTCTTTAATAAACTTATTCTTGATCTATCCATAAAGACATTTTACTGCATTTTTTCTACAGCCTTTGTCTATTTTATTTACTTATTTAAGTTATTTAATGGTTTAATGCAGCAAGACAAACATGACCATGTTTAAAATAGAAGTTCAGCAATGATTTGTAATCAAATATAAAAAACAACAAATAACAAATATACGCCCTGCCTTTACTCCTTTCAGTTCAGATTTCTTGTATATGAAGGTTCTAGTATCTTCAAAGACATTAAAGAGGCGTTTATGCTCTTTTCCCCCCATGCTAAAGCCTTTATACGTGTAGACACAATATAAATCTTTAGTAATATGACATCCAAAAAGACGCCTAATGAATACAAAGCACTTCAAGACAATAAGAAAAAATAATAGAATGGAACAAAAAAAATATACAATAAAGATGCAAAAATATGTAACTGGCACATCTAACGATTTTAGCTTTTGATACATAAATCTATTTTAAGCTATTATTCCAAAACTACTAGTAAAATCTTGAGTTTGGCTGAATGAGTGGAAGGTAGAGAAGAGTTCAGCCAAATAAAATGTCAGGCATTTCAACTTTTATAACTCAGTGGCACGTACACAGATGGAGAACTGACAAGAAATTTAACAAGGCAATTACCTGTACTAAAAAAGATGCGTTTGTTAATGCTGTAAATAGAAAGCAGGCACTCCTATTTTTCAGCATGATAGGAAAAGTCATGAATGTTCTGAATGACTTCACTTCCTCTAGACATCAGGTTGTAAACACAAGGCCAAGTTTCAAAACTCTGTATATATCTTTGTCCTGGGAATCTAGAAATTTTTCTCTTAAAAAAATAGACTTTCTAAGTATAATGCTTATGATTTACCCATTTTAAAAAAGTATTTTTAAATAACAAATCCTAAGTCTTTTCATATTTATCATGGGTAGCCCAGAAAGAAAATACTGTATAAATGACAATGATAATAAAAGTCCGAAGGCATAAAATTGTTTAGAGTTAGCATATACATATGGTCAAAATTCCTTTTTAATGAATATATACTGTAATTTTATTCAAGCAACTTAGTTTTATGTGCTCTAGTGTTACAATCAATTATTCAACTCACAGAAACTTTTCATGTTTAAATTATAGGATCATCCATAAGAATGGTTACAGTGAGCAAGAATGCATGGAGTTCAAAGCAGTAATTTACAGTAATACATTGCAATCCATCCTAGCTATTGTGAAAGCCATGACTACCCTTGGAATTGATTATGTAAATCCCAGAAGTGCAGTAAGTATGCAAATAATGACAGCTGTATGTCCTGCAATAGAGTTTGAGCCATAAAATAAGAGCACTTAATAAGTTCATAGTATTAATCTATACCCAAAATTTAAAAATATGAAACATGAATTTTGAAACATTAATTCTGTTTTGTATAAGATTTCTTATTTTCCTTGAAGTGAAACTTTTTTACTGTATACTATAATACTATTCAACATTAGTTGTTTTTCTGAGGATTAAACTTAATATCAAATAATACACCATAACAAATAAAAATATTGCTTGTGATCGCTAAATACAAAAGAATTTATGGCATAAATACAATTTGCAATATCTCTACATTAATTTTTTTAGTTATGTCATTTCAAAGAGACTAAAAATGTTCAATAACATAACAATTATAATTAATGTTTGATGATGATTACAAGGTCTGTGTGGCTACAGGGAAATGATTACTTTATAATGCTAAGTTTTTTTAAAAAAAGAATTCGAATTGTAGGAGTAAGCAAATGTCTGTATATTAAGTATATTCAAGTAGTCATAGTTCCGTTTGTAAGGTAGCAACCAAATTATTTTCTCCCTACTTTATATTTTGCTATCTAAGTATTTTACATTAAATTATATTTGAAATCCACTTACTTTAAAAGTTTATAGGCAAACATATAAAATTATTTGGCAAATGAAACTTACAGTATTATCCAAAGAACCATAGTTGACCCCATCCAAATAAAAGAGTAACTGAGTAGAATCCACAAGAAGAACTCACCCATTTCCATATGTCCCCTCCAGGAGCAGCTGGGCATCTGGTTACCTCCAGAGGATGCCAGTTGAATGCCTACCAACGTAATTCTTGGAAACCTTGCTATAGAAACAATAAAAATAGAGAGCAAAAGCATAGTAAGGATAAAGAAAGAGGAGTCATTTGAACTGCCTCACCCAGCTTAGTGGACCTTTTAAATAACCACTGGGTCTTGTAAATGACCGCTAGAAATCATTACAATTAAAACAACAACAAAAAAGCCTTTTCTGTGCTCTTAATGTAAAGAAAGGGGAAAGCCCCCTTTTTCCTGTCACTTTTCTTCAAAGAACAAGGAAATGCTAAGTATGGCCTTCAGGCAGATAGTTTATAAAGCAAGGAGTCAGGTATTTTACTGATTCCCATTTCTAGCTTTCTCCACAGTTTGCTCCAATCTATCTCTCTGGCTACAGTTTCCCTCTCATGTGTAAAAGGGGAACTTGGAGGAGTCGAACTCCATGATCCTTTTATTCTTTATCTCTCTATGACTTAGTGATCATGTTCTTATGTAAGTATAGTTCAGTTATGGATCTGACCTTGGCTTTTCCTAAGAACGTAGGATTTTAAATTGGCTCTTAAGAAACAACATAGTATACCCACCTTAATTTAAAAAAACAAGGCTCAAAGATTAGTTGGTTTACATTAAGTAGCTCGAGTTTATGGCAAAATCCACTTCTCCTTCATTCCATTATAGTGCTTTTTGCTATTAAAGGATTTAATTATTAGAAATATTTATTTTTTTCTCTTAGGCAATAATAGTTACAAAAATAGACGTACCCTCTGAATTCCTTTGAGAATGATTTAATGATGTTTAAATTTGTAGATGCAATACGGTATTCCATGCATTTGTGTCAGAGAAGTTGGAAATCACAATCTTGCCTATTGCTACTTATTTAAATAGACTGTTTCTTTCATACAACCCAGAGTTTGTGAAACAGTGATGCTCTGATCACTAAATACCTGATATTTGACCAGATGTGGTGTCTCATGCCTATAATCTCAACACCTTGGGAGGCTGAGGCAAGAGGATCGCTTGAGCCTGGGAGTTCCAGACCAGTCTGAACAATATAACAAGACCCTGTCTCTATAAAACAAAAAAAAGGAAAAGAAAAAGAAAAAGAAAAAAAAAATTAGCCAGGCATGGTGGCATGTACCTGTAGTCCCAGCTACTTGGGAGGCTGAGGTAGGAGGTTCACTTGAGCTTGGGAGGTCGAGGTTGCAGCAGCTGTGATGGTGCCACTGCACTCCAGCCTGGGCAACAGAGCAAGACCCTGTCTTGAAAAAAAAAAAAAGTGAGATGTGAGATTTATTAATAAAAGTCTTAATGATTTGACATATAGGGGAAGTGAAAATAATAAACTCTACACATTGCTGCCATCATGCTAATTAAAAAATAAAAGTACAGTTTATTCAAACTGTACATTGAATGGCATAAACAGATCAACTTAAGCAGCACTTAGCCATTGTCATAACTTCTCAAGAGTACCTATATTCTCAACTATCAGAACATCACAGTTGTCAGGCACAACATAGTTCATATTTTGATTTCAACTTCTATAAACTCTAGCAGTTTCAGCTACATTCTAGTACTTGATTTTGAGATTAATATACTCTTGACCTGTTTAAAATTGTTTGTTTAACAGATTGATTGCTAAACACTACCTACATGTGACTTTCAGAGTTCTGGTTAGCTCTCAATTATTTATTTATACAAGTGCATATACTTTTATATAACCATTTGCACATCATCACACAGATTGCCAAAGAGAGAAAGTTCTGATAGAAAATTTATGTGAGCTTTATTAGTCACTGGGTCTATAAGTTTGGACAAGTTAACCTCTCTAAATTTCAGTGTCCGCTTCCACAGAATGTTATGGCTTTCCTCCTTGAGTTACAATGACTATTAAAGAAGGAAGCAAAAACATAAGAAATCCACTATATACAGAGTATTATAGAATGTACATTTTCAATAAGTATTAGGCATTATTTTTCAATATTTATTTTGAATATAGGATCATTAAAATTCAGGTACTGAAATCTACATATCCAACATCATTTGAAAAAAATATTTTTTATTAAACTATTATTTATGTGGTAGACATTTAGTTGGATACCGGGGATGTAGTGAGGGCTCAGCAGTAACTGAGATGGAAATAATATTTGTCATCAGGAGAAGAGAGCTTGATGTTTAACAAATAACTACAAATACGCTATTTCAAAAAGGCTGTGCAGCTAAATATGGAGCTCAATCCTTGCTTAAAGAAGGAATTACTAAGAAGGGGAACACTAACATTAAATGAGGGTGGAAAAGAACTAATTAGTTTGGTTTTGGAAATGAGTTTGTAAGTTCTATTTGATATCTACATATGTAAGCAATTACAAATGTGCATTTGAAACCCAAAATGGACACTTTGTCTAGAGATCTAAATCTAGGTGTTATTGGCATGCCATTATACTATGGCATATAATTCATACTAAGAAAGTAGGATGGAATAGGTGAAGCACTTAGATTAAGAAGGGAAGGGTATTAGGGATAACAGAGTCTAGGTAAGAGTGTTAAAAAATAAACACAATATTTTCTGCTTATTTATTAGGAAAAGAACACTTCAAGGGAGAGGATAGAAGAGTAAAAGGAAATCAGAAGTACGTGAAATCACAGAATTCAAGAGAACTGTTCCAAAGGGAATTATCCACATTGAAAGGTCTTGAGAGGTCAAGAAAGGAGACTATTAAATAGTATCTATTGGATTTAGAAATATGGAGCCATTGGGAATATAGTGAGAGAGGTTTCAGAAGAATGGTGGACTCCTATTCCTGTGGAGTATGTGGAGAAATGAGAATAGGCTATTGGAACAGTTAAGGACAATATTTCAGGACCTATAGCCAAGGAGTAGGACAGAGATGGGATATGTAGTTAGAGGGGAAGCAGCTAAATCGGGCTTGTTCTTATTGGTTGTGGTTTAGTATTTGATAGGCTTATAATTTCCTAAGCATGGAACTTGAAAAGAGGGTTAACAAACCCTTTTTGTTACCTATGTAACAAACCTTCATATCCCAAAGAAATAGGAAAGGAGAAATAATGAAGATATTTAGTAAATATCCACTTATCATTTTGAATATTATTATATCCTATTTTGGAGCATATAGAATCCACTCAACTGACATAAAAGAATGCTGAAAATTGTAAAACTTTTACTACATAATTTGAGTGCTGTTGTAATCATCTTGGACATAGAACCCTACAAAGTAAACTCTACAATATGAACCAAAAAGCACTGATTCCTCAAGATGTTCTACAATTGAAGGTCTGTGATTAGATTTGTTTGGTATATATTCGTCCAATAACTTGGAAATTTTCATCCAATATTACTACTCAAAGATTCTGAAAACCGAGTAGCAACAAAACATGGCATTTTTAACTCAGCATTTCTCACAATTACTAGGTAAACTATATAGTCTTCCTTTCTTTTGATGTTTTTTTCATGATCTTTGGAAATATGGCTCTAGGGTTCAGAATAAGTTCCACAAAGTTCTAAGACCACCTGGGATCCCTAATATTAATGATGAAGTTCTGAGTAATCTGTAGGGAAAACACATATTTTATTTTCTATACAATGTAGTCCCAAAGTTACACAATCTTAAGAGAATGAAGATGAGTTGATAGGTGCAGCAAACCACCATAGCACATGTATACCTATGTAACAAACCTTCATGTTCTGCACATGTATCCCAGAACTTAAAGTAAAATAAAAATGAATGAATAAATAAAATGAATATTCTTTAAAGAGAGAGAGAGAGAGAGAATGAACCATTCCAGGCCCACTGTAATTCCCAAGCTTTTCCAAATACCTCATAGGGAAATAAAACTTCTTTGGGATGCCACTCAAATCCACAGGGTGTTATTTGAAAAATGTGGCAGAAAGGATGATTAGAGAAGGCTTCATTGAGGAGGTGGTATTGGGAAGAGACTTGGGTGAAAAAGGAAGTGAACCACAGAAGGACATGGAGGCAACAACCATTGAAATGCGCTGAAATGAGGGCTTGGTGAGTTCAAGGAGCAACAAATTATTCAGTGCTTCTTGAGTCTTGGGGGCAGGGAGAGAAAGGGAGAAAGGAGGGAACGAGGGGGTCAAAATATGTAGAATCTTGTGAGTCACAGTAAGGGATAAGGGATTTGGGTTTTATGTTGAGTTTTGAGTTTGGTGAGAAATTACTAGAGTTTTTAAAATATAACAATAAAATAGGAGTTAAGTGTTCAATCAGTTTGGCCATTATGAAGAAGCTAAGTTTTCATAATACCTATACATTTTGGTGTTATATATTTTAAAAATTCACATTTGATGGGTAGACTCAATCCTTTAAAAGCTTTAAAGAATCTTATATTTAAAGAATTGTAATTCTTTAAATTATACCAGCTTTTCAATAAGCACAGAAGAACATCAAGAATGGAAATACACTATGTTCAATAAAGCGTTATTTATGGTTAAAAAAATAACAACTGTATATTGCCAGAAATTCTTAATGCAGTCAGAACAGTTGCGTTACCTTGAAGCTTTTAAAAACTACCTTTGCAGGGCCTGACATGCAGAGATTCTGATTCATTTTGTTTGGGTTGCAGTTCCGCTATCAGTACCTTTAAGGGTACACCATATGCTTGTAATGTGCAGCCTGGATTGAAAATCGTTACCATAGGCTCCACCTATGCATGCAAAAATTTAAAAAGTAAAAGGTCTGGAGACACAAAAACCAACCTGATAGGATAACTTGCCTTTGTGGGAGGTAGTGGGATTGAGGTTGTCAAGGGAGACTTTGTAATATTTAAGTGTTTAAACTAGAACTATATTCATGATATCTCTACAAATAAAGTATATTGAAATTAAAAATAGAATATTTTTTTAAAAAAGGAAGGCCAGGTATGGTGGCTCACACCTGTAATCCTAGCACTTTGGGAGGCCGAGGTGGGCAGATCATGAGGTCAAGAGATTGAGACCATCCTGGCTAACATGGTGAAACCTTGACCCTACTAAAAAAAAAAAAAAAAAAATTAGCTGGGTGTGGTGGTGTGCACCTGTAGTCTCAGCTACTTGGGAGGCTGAGGCAAGAGAATCGCTTGAAAGTGGGAGGTGGAGGTTGAAGTGAGCCTAGGTTGTGTGACTGCACTCCAGCCTGGGTGACACAGCAAGACTCCATCTCAAAAAAAAAAAAAAAAAGAAAAAAAGAAAGAAAAGTAAGAAAGAAAAAAAGAAAGAAATGAAACAGTTTATCTGTTTGGTTTGTAAAGATACGCTGACAAGATGTATAATTTTTTCTCCTTAGGGATAAAACTGTGTAGTGGTTGTTTTATCGCATCATTCGTCCTAAATAGCACTTTAATAGTGGAAGGAGCCAATAGCATGATGCTAGTGAAAGTGACCAGAGCATATTTCGCTGAACTTGCAGTTCTCTTTCATATCCATTTAACAGAGAAATGGGGTTTTAAAAATCTATCCTATGTTGATGCAGGAAAATCAGGTTGAGACTTGATTTGGCCATTTGTTGACAAAAAAGCCAAACTCCGTAAAACACTTGAAGAGATTTATTTTGAGCCAAATGTGAGGGTCATGACCCATGGCACAGCCTCAGGAGGTCCTGAGAACATATGCCCAAGGTAGTTAAGTTATAGCCTGATTTTATACATTCTATGGGGATTAAAGTTACAGGCAGATATCAGTCAATACATGCAACGCCCAGAAAGGCAGGACAACTTGAAGCAGGATCTTCCAGTCATAGGTGGATTCAAACATTTGCTGATTGGTTGAAAAGAATTAAGTTATTTTCTGATTGGTTGAAAGAATTAAGTTATTGTCTAAAGCCCTGGAATGAATAGAAAGGAGTCTCTAGGTTAAGAGGCTGTGGAGACCAAGGTTCTTATTATGTAGATGAAGCCTCATAGGTGACACCCTTAAAGGCAATAGACGTCAAATATTTCCTGTGTAGACCTTTAAAAAGTGCTAGACTCTCAGCTAATCTCACCAGGATCAGAAAAGGCCTTGAAAAGGGAAGGGGATTCTCTACACAATGTAAATTTCCCCCACAAAAGACAGCTTTTATTTTATTGTTATTTTCTTTTATTCTTTTATATATGCCAAAAAAATATATTTGGGGGTAAAATAATTTATTTCAGGGCCTGCTCTATACTGGAGTCAGGTTGGAATTTGGAATCTTATTGCTATAAAGAGTCTGTTTTATCAGTCCTAAGATCTCTGTTTTAATGTTAATGCGGGTGAGTTATGCCTGAATTCCAAAGGGAGGAGGGCCTAATGAGGCATGTCTGACCCCACCCTTCCTATCACAACCTGACCTAGTTTTTCAGGTTTATTTTGGAATTCTGTTGGCCAAGAGCGATTTCTGTTGGTTGCGGGGCTTAGAATTCTGTTGCTTGGAGGACTTAGAATTTTGGTTTTGGTTTACACATTGAATATGTGGACCAATGATCATCTAATGAGTTAACTTTTAACAATAATAGCTGATTGTGAAGAAAGAATAAGTTGTTTTCTTTTCTTACCCTTACCAGTGTCTCTTTAACAATAAGTGACATATCCTTATTTTTTATACAAAGAGCAGATTTTTGATAAAATGGTAGGAAAAAACTGTAGTCACTTCAAAATAATAATAAGCTGAATTGTATCAGAAAAGCAGCAAGTTCCTATTGAACATACTTCATTGGTAGTGTCAGAGGCATTTGAACCAGAGCAACTTCATCTTAAATAGGAGCTGAGGAAAATGAGACTGAGACCCACTAGGCTTCATTCCCAGACAGTTAAGGCATTCTAAGTTACAGGGTGAGATAAGGAGGTTGGCACAAGATGCAAGTCATAACGACCTTGCTGATAAACAGGCTGCAGTAAGAAGCTGGCCTGAACCCACCCAAACCAAGATGGCCATGAGAGTGACCTCTGCTTGTCCTCACCGCTATCTCCCACCAGCACCATGACAGTTTACGAATGCCATGGCAATGTCAGGAAGTTACCCTATATGCTCTAACAAGGGGAGGCATGAATAATCCACCCCTTGTTTAGCATATCATCAAGAAACTACAAAAATGAACAACCAGCAGCCCTCGGGGCTGCTCTGCATATGGAGTAGCCATTCTTTTATTCCTTTACTTTCTGAATAAACTTGCTTTCACTTTGCCCTATGGACCCGTCCTGAATTCTTTCTTGTGTGAGATCCAAGAACCCTCTCTTGGGATCTGGATTGGGACCCCTTTCCTGTAACAGTAACAGCCTGACATGGCACAAAATGTGCTTGTGTTTGACTCTTATTCTGATGCTTATTGTATTTACTGGTTTACTGGTTTCTAAAACTCTGAGTTTTAGATTCCTCACATGTAAAATGGAGAAAATATAGTGTCTATCTCATGGTTGTGAGGATTATGTGAGATATTGTACGTGCAGTTTTGTAAATTGTAATAATATGCACTAGGAGGATTATGAGCTAAAAAAGATATCAGTTTTGGAGGCTGACAACAAGGTTGCGTTCAGACTTCTCCATTTGCCTGGGCTATTACCACAGTCAATTTAGTTATTCTGAAACTCAACCTCTTAATCTTTAAAAAAATGATTTGTCATAAAGCTATTTTGATTATTTGTTTAAATAAATTGCAGACTATAGTATTTACTCAATAAACTTCTATTTCCTTCTTCGCTGGTAACCTCCAAATGTTATCCCGACAGGACTAAGACAATAATTCCTTGCTTTGCATAAAAAACTCTCACCTCTGTCCTACTGATTTGTTCCAAAGGCATATGCAATCAACAATATCTACAGAGATGTTCAAAAATATTATGTGGATCCAAATGTTTACCATTCTTTATATGATTACGAGGAGGTAACCCGATGACAAAAAATATTATATATTAATTTGTTGAAAAAATACAATTTTAGAATAATGAATTTATTTCCATTTTTACTCTAATTTTTTTTTTTTTTTTTGAGACAGGGTCTGGCTCTGTCACCTAGGCTGGAATGTAGTGGTGCAATCTCTGCCCACTGCAACCTCTGCCTCCCAAGCTCAAGCAATTCTCCCACCTCAGCCTCCCAAGTAGCTGGGACTACAGACGTGCACTATATCCCTGACTACTTTTTTTGTAGAGGAAAATTTTGCCATGTTGCCCAGGCTGGTCTCAAACTCCTGGACTCAAGTGATCTACCCACCTCGGCCTCCCAAAGTGCTGGGATTATAGGCGTTAGCCACCATGCCCGGTCTAGTCTAATTTTTACTTGGCTTTTTTTTTCTAGAAAAATTCATGGCAATGATTAAAAAAAGAAGAAAATACCAGATTAAGTCAGGTTAATTTTTCTTTTACTTTGGTATAATATGTAGACCTTTTGCAAACTTAGTATGAATACAGCAAAGTATTATTATCCTTCTTGATATCACATTCAGAAGTCAGTGACATATTTCAAAATATGCTAATTTCTTCACATAATATTTTATAGTTTTTGCAAAGGAGAACTCTTCTGGACATCATCCAGCCATGAAAAACTTGAGTTCTATTTACCTCAATACGGTTTAAAAAGATGTTTGGTGGAATTATTAGCTGAAGGAATAAGATTAAAATTATCCCAGTAAAATACTCTTTTAGAAAATAGAATATGTGATTCCAAATAATACATTCTTATTCTCACCAAAATATTGTTCTAGGAGGACCAACGACAACTTTATGCAATGGCAAATACCCTGGAAGATGGTGGCATGACGCCTCAACTGGCTGAGGTAATAAAACGGCTGTGGAGAGATCCGGGAATTCAGGCCTGCTTTGAAAGGGCATCTGAATATCAGCTCAATGACTCAGCAGCTTAGTAAGTGAATTCATTTTAAGGGGAATTTGAGGTAAAACATTTAAAATTAAGAATTATAATCCTGCATACTTTGCATTTGTAAATTCAAATGAGGAAAATAAATGGTGTTACATTTTGTTAGAGTAAAATAAAAAGCAATTGAAGAGAAATGAAAATGAACAAGGTGACATAATGAGATTTAAGAAAATATAACCAGGGGAACATTTTAAATAACTTAAGTTTGAAACTGCCTGAGAAGATTCTATGTTGCAAATATCTTCTCTTGATTAAAAAGAGTTAACCATTATGCATAGCCTTTCACACTAACACAGACTGGTGACATGCACACTGAGGTTTTGGGCTATTCATTTCATCTCTATTCATATTAGTGAAATCATCTCCTAGATTAATTTCATTAATGATACATGCCTTGGCTCATTGGGTTGATGACCATGATACAAAATTCTAGAAGAAATTAATGAAATGATTTCCAAAATACTTGTATACTAGGAGATTCTTTTGGAGTCTCAAAAAATTCTATAAATTTCACTGCTTGTATCATCCATTTAGCATTAATTAACCATAAGGAAATTAGGGGCTTGTGACACTATTTATAATTTCATTATCAAAGTGATTTAAAATTTTCTTTTTGTGCTGGGCACAGTGGCTCACGCCTGTAATCCCAGCACTTTGGGAGGCCATGGCAGGCAGACAGCTTGAGGTAAGGAATTTGAGACCAGCCTGGGCTACATGGCAAAGCCAAGTTGCTACCAAAAAAAATACGAAATTAGCCAGGTGTGGTGGCATGTGACAGGAGGATTGCTTGAGCACAGGAGGTCAAGGCTGCAGTAAGCAGAGACTGTACCACTGCACTCCAGCTGGGGCAAAAGAACAAGACCCTGTCACCAAATTAACCCCCAAAAAAATTCTTTTAGCAAGTGGTTCCTAACATAGCCCCCCACTATACGCCTGCAAGATGTGTGCATATGTAAATACAATCTAATTACTCATTTTCTATTTCCGTTCATTCATATGTGTGAAAAAGTGTAAATATAGTTCTTTTGATGAACTCCCCCCCGCCAACAGAAGCTGCTAACATCATTTAATTAAACAAAAGCAAAACAGTAACGTAAAAGTGAAACAAATTAAAAAGATCAGTTAAGGACAGAACAGTGAAGCTTGCATGACACTTCAGATTTTTAATCACTGATGGACAGAATGACTACGGAGAGAAAATAAGCTATATAAACTCTAGAGAAAAAATTTTCTGTAATTATTCATTCATCTTTATTTTAGACCCCGATTTCAAAGGGCACATTGCTTTTGGAGGAAAGAGCTTTTCCTAGCTCTCTGATGGAGAGAATGAGTCTCATTTTGTGATTATATCAACTTGAATAACTTTTCATAAGTGTCTCAGCACCTATCACATTTTAATAGTACAAGGGATCTCTGCAGTGGAGTAAAACATTGCTTTTCTATACTATTCATTGGTAAGGGTAGTCACAATGAGTAAGATGCTGAATTGTGGAATATTTCCATAAAATCTTGCTTAGTAAAGCTCTGGGTAGAGAGCCAGAGAGAAAGATAGAGTCAAGTGGGCTCTTATTAATATATTTAGTCTTGTACAAACCACATAGTTAAAATGGGAAAATAAATGGCATTTTATTGTATTTTCTAGTATTTAATTTTAGCTTTTTCCTTTATTTAAATACTTAAAGTATGTTTTACGGTGAGACTATCTACTCCATTATAGATTCATAGTAAAATTTTAAATCTGTTCATCAAGTTAAAAACAATTAAACAATATCAATTTGCATATATTTTGTAAATGTTGTCCATATTGTAA
This sequence comes from Pongo abelii, assembly GCF_028885655.2. NCBI lineage: Eukaryota > Metazoa > Chordata > Mammalia > Primates > Hominidae > Pongo > Pongo abelii. The sequence goes on from NC_071991.2 coordinate 96,062,235, forward strand.
TAGCTTTCAACTACCCAGATTACTGCAGGTGCAATAGAACAACAACAGGAAAGCTCATTTTCCCTGTGTCTCAGAGAAATTTCATACATAAACAAAAAGTAATAATAATAATAAAGTGGTTTTTTTTTTTTTCTGCTCTTAGGTGTCCTTAAAAGGAAAGCTTGCTGAGAAAGGTAGTTGAATGGTCATTGCTTTCTTCCAGAAATTAAGAGCAGATTTTTTTTTTTCAAACACTGAATTACATTGGAAAACTAGATATAAAATGAGATTGGTACTACAATGTGGGTCTATTTCATATACGTTATATAGAGCAAGGTCTCTAACACTTTTTTGGTAAAAGTAAGATACTTCTTGTTTTCTCAAATCTAGAGATCCTTCAAGTGAAGGCTAACAAAAAAGCGAATATAAGCAGAATAAGGGAAAGGAATGCCATAGTTGGCAACATAACCTCATCAGTTCTAGCAAATTGAAAGAAGAGGGGTATGGCAGGGATAATCAGAGGAAACATTTTAGTTGACGGCATGGTTTGCTAATTGCAGCCATCTAGTGTGCCTTTAAAATTCCACGTGCTTTAAGAATTACCATAGACTTCACCAGGAAAAATACTAGTTTAAATAATTGGAAAAGAATTTAGTACTTTTAAATGATTAGATTCATATATGTTAAGGGCCTCTATTTGGTCTAAGCTTTAGATTATAGGCTTGAACTCCCACATTCCGTATTTGTTTATTTAAACAAGCATTTTAAATGCAAATTTGTCAGTCTGCTAATGCTTCTGCTTTGCTTGAAATCATTCATACATTCAAATAAATGTGTCCTCACCAAGGTTTTCATTTAGCTATCATGAAATGAATTTAATCTTTATTTTGGTAGGTATACTTTTGGGTTGTTTTGTTTTCTTTTTACTTCCGAATGAACTAACTGACCAACAATACACCTACCACGCATGCAGGCTTAGTTAATAGAAAATTCACAAAGGGATTTTCTTGCCAAAATAGAAAATAAATACACTAGCAAATTCTGCCAGTACTTTCTCCAATACATTTACATCTTGATGTTTCACTCTTTTTTCAAAAGAAAACTTAAGCTTTTTTAGAATAAAACAATGGTGATAAATTTTCATATTATATATGTTATGTGTTTCTGAGGTGTGATTTTTACTCTTGGCCGAAATCCCTTTGGGACACTTGTCCACCGTTAATTTGTTTCAGCTTAAAAGGAAAAAGATCCTCCAAGAATAAATTACCTATATTAATAATGAATTTTTTTAAATAATAAAATAATTTTGTTTTTTCAATCTTTGTGCTAGGTGCTAAGGCATAACAGCTTTTCAGCTTAATCACTGAACAAACAATTTTTAACACTGCCTAACATTCAGCTGGATTCTACCTCACAAATTCTGTCTCGATAGAAGCGCTTGAATCTTATCTTTCTATAAATGTGGTTCAGTGTAATGGTGAAATTTGTCATAAAAGCATTACCATGCTCTTACTATTTGTATCTGAAATTTTTACAGAAATAGTGATATTGCTAAGCCACTAAAAGCTTAGTATCAAAAGTCTAGACCAGTGATTTTCAAATTATTTTTGAAGCAATAAAACACTTTTTTTTTTTTTTTTTTTTTAGTATAAAGACATTATCTCGTTTCAAGAGTTAGGAAGCTGACAGCAGGAAGCTGAGAGCAGGTTTCTTTTCCTCTAATTTAGCAGACTGTTATAGCATACACAGTTTAATTAGACTTATTCCTGTTCATCACCACACCTAGATCCTGTGAGGGGAAAAAAACACCATATTCAGCCTGATAATACTAGGAATTTTTAATATAGCTTCCTGGAAGGGGTAAAGACACAGTGATGCATTGATGGAAGAGGAGGTGGGAGTGGGGACAGTGGGTACGTTCACCTTTCTGTCCCCAGGAGAGCCAGATCAGGGTGGGTTTGCAAATTCATGAGTCACTTCCAGCATACACCAGGAAGAGAGACAAATGGTACTTCTTTTATTGAGCTAACTAGATATTGCAATGGCATTTAATGGAAATGGCTGAGTCTTGATGAGGCAAATTCATGCAAAAATAACAACCAACCTTCAAATTAGTACATTTGAACCAATCACTCTCATAAAACCGAAAATGCCTAAATTCAAACTCCAGAATTTCGAGGATAATCTAGCCACTACCACTATAAGGCAGCTTTTAGTTTTGTAATGATCCAGGCACTATAAACGGAAATTTTCTTTCATACTCCTATCCATATACAAGCAAATTTATCACATAAACCACATAAAATACAGATTAAGGCAGTGTTGATTTAGGTGCCTTTAGAAGAGGACGCTAGGGGTCAGCTGTGTGCCACATTCAGCACTCTGAGTTCTGCAACATTCTAGCTACCAAACTTTTAATTCTGATGAGCAGAGTTTGGAAAGCAACTGTCTAGAATTTATCATTTTTAATAGATCCTACACTAAAAATTCATTTGTACTGAATCCTGGTTTCTTCAAACGCAAAGTTAAAAAAATATATATATACACACACACATATATATGTATGTATGTGTGTATATATACATATATGTATGTATTATATATACATATATATGTATTTATGTATTATATATACACATATATAATTTTGTCTTTGTTAGCTACCTTAATGATTTAGATAGAATAACAGCATCTGGGTATGTGCCAAATGAACAAGATGTTCTCCATTCTCGAGTGAAAACGACTGGAATCATTGAAACTCAATTCTCCTTTAAAGACTTGCACTTCAGGTATGATCAAATATCTTTTCTAACTGTGGACAGAAGTATGCATCAGGCTTAATATTTCCTCATGGAGAAAAGCTCTAGCCCATGTTCAGGTTCAATAATCCTTGGATGTACTCACTAGCTCTAGTTTACCTTCAGTACCACTGTCCTTTACTGTCCTCCTATAGCCTCTCACCCCAACCTCTCATCCTGAGCCTCATCCCTCCTTCCAGGCTAAAATGCTTCTGGTTTAGCAGGTGGGGACTAGATTTTACTTTCCTCATGCTTAAAACTGGCACTGTACTTTGGGGAAAAAAAAGAAAATGTATTTAAATAATATACAAGAAATGGGTGCCAGGAATCCTATTTCCTTTGTCTTTCTATTTTCCTATTTGCTTGAAATATTCCTATAACATCTGTTTCCTTAATTTTAAAAAATGCAAATTACCAAGATGAGAATTATTTGAATATGATACTATTTACTGCAATAACAGGGCATATTTTATAACTATGTTTTGAGTATGAAAATGAATCATTATTTTCATTGTTGTTATATTATCGAGAGCTTCCTAGAAATTCTACTGCAAAATCACTCATTTACTATACCAAGAAATGGAAACCCATACTAGAATGTTAGAAAATATCCCTTAATATTTAAATACCTTTTTGTATGGATTGTGGACAATATGGAATATTAAACATTAATAGCAGGTTCTAGCTGCATTGTTTAGTAATGACAAAAATCAATAAAAATATAACTAATAAGATTACTCATGTATCAAATAATGAGAATAATCTTAAAGAGTAAAAAACTGGAGATAGAGTGGCATGATTTATTCATATCCATTTGTGAGGAAAAAGTAAGAAAATGGTAATTAATCAACATCATAAATTTATTTTAGTAAGATAAAAGCTTCAAATATTTTAAAGTATGTGTTATATAAAATATCTAAGTAGAATACCTATTATGTAGATAGTATATTTTCAACTAATACGGAAAAAACTCTTCAAAATTCATATCTAAATTTTAGGCCCACAAATAGTTAATTTTCTGAAAGATAAGCCAAAGATTAAACCAGGGTAAAGGGACTGCACCGATTGGGATCAACATCCTCTCTTGGCAAATGTAGGAAAACTTTGTCGTCAGTCTTGGCTTCACTATTGTATAGTTCTTTTTGGCAGCTACTCTCTTCAGACTCCTCACCTTTGATCCAGTTTCTGGGTTTTCCTTTGAGGCCCTGAGTCCAGTTGTTTCTCCCCCTCTGCCCCTCCCACACCAGTGAAAGCATTTTTGACACTATCCCTTTTCTGTCTTACTCTCCTTTCTTTTCTCCAGATGTCTCACTGAAACAGACTAGAACTGAGTGTGGGCCTTTGAGGCTGCCCAGCCCAAAGTTCCAATTCCGGGTTATCTAATAATTAGCAGTAGGAGTTAAGAAACACAGTTAACCTTTTCTTTACTTGCTTGCCTAATGAGTTTGTTGTAAAGATCAAATGAAGTAAAGTCCTAGTAGAGAGTTATAACTTGATGTAGCTTACCTTTCATAAGCCAGTAGAACTCTCTGTGTCCTAGATTGTCTGGACCATAAACGGGTTTGGACAAGTAACGTTACCTGTTGAATACCTAAAAGCTCACGACCCAAGTCACTCCCTACAATACCAACCAATTTGGTATTGTCTCAAAAATGATCACTCTCAGAAATTATCTTGTTTATATATCTGTTCTTTAACATTTCAAGCCTTTGCACTTGCTAGTCTCTTTGCCTAAAGTGCTCTGCCCCTGAATCTGCAAGAAACATCTCCTTCTTATCATTAAGTTCCAAAATCAAATGCATATCCTCATGGAGGCATAACCATCTTATCTATGTACCATCCATGCTTATCCCTGTCACTATATACCCTGCAGCATGCTGATAAATGTTTAACAGCAGGGTTTCTGGGGCAGTAAGGCAATGGAGGGCTGGCTGATTGTAGCTTTTGATTTTTCTGGTGCAAATAACCCCACCATGGACAATTTCAGTCAACCAAGGTGATGTCACTAAATGCAGAGTTGAGGAGAAATGCAAATAAACAGCTCTCACTAGCTAAGCCAGGGTGAGCCATAGCCACTGCAATATTGATACATCACACTGCTTTCCTTTTAAAAAAAATTATCAATATATGAGATTGCCTTGCTTCTTTATTAGTTTTCTCTTTTTGTTTCTGTTTCTATCTCACATGCCCCTGAGCTCCTGGAGGCTAGGGGCCATGTCTATTTATAGCTCTACTTCCAGTGCTTATCATAGTGGCTAGCACGGAGTAAGAATGCAGGTAGTTTTTGCTGAATGAGTAAATGCACTATGCCAAACACTCTACATACACAATCTTTATACTTGCACAGTAGCATCATGAGCTGAGTATTGCTATCCATACTCAGGATAAACAATCTTGGTTATCCTGAGGCTAACTGGATAGCCTCAAAAACTGGAGGCTAAACTGAGATAAAAGATTTCCCCCAAGGTCTTTCACAGAAGTGCTAGAGATGGAATTAAAATGCATATCTTTCTGTCTTCAAAGACCACACTCCTTACATTGTATGGCACTAATGAGTTGTTAGATAAATTGGGGTGAAAACCATTTTTCTGTAGAGTGTTTTTTTTCAGTGTTGTTGGTCATTTATAATCTCTTTCAGAGAGAAGGCGGGAGGGAAGATAAAATGACAGCCTTTTGGGGAACCATCTTTAAGTTGGAGGGTCATGTGGTCCTTTATAAGTCAGTGCTTCTAAAACCAGGGTACAAGACAACTGCCAATAAACACATAAATCCTCAGAAAATCATGGTCATTTTCTGAGACATCTATTTCACTCTGAACCAAGTAATCTAAACAATCATAAAATTTTGAAACTTAATTATGAGTATGTGATGGTTAATACTGAGTGTCAACTTAATTGGATTGAAGGATACAAAGTACTGATCCTGGATGTGTCTCTGAGGGTGTTACCAAAGGAGATTAACATTTGAGTCAGTGGGCTGGGAAAGGCAGACCCACCCTTAATCTGGGTGGGCACAATCTAATTGGCTGCCAGCACAGCTAGAATATAGGCAAGCAGAAAAATGCAAAAAGACAGACTGGCCTAACCTCCCAGCCTACATCTTTCTTCTGCGTCAGCGCCCCTCAGCTGGTACTGCCACCACATCAGCCGCCCTCCCGGAGATAGAAAGATGTAGGCTGGGAGGCTAGGCCAGCCTCCCTTTTCACATTTTTCTGCTTGCTTATATTCTAGCTGTGCTGGCAGCCGATTAGCTTGTGCCCACCCAGATTAAGGGTGGGTCTGCCTTTCCTAGCCCACTGACTCAAATGTTCATCTCCTTTGGCAACACCCTCACAGACACACCCAGGATCAATACTATGTATTCTTCAATCCAGTCAAGTTGACACTCAGTATTAACCATCATAGAGTAGAATATAACATTTGCATTAATGTTTAAAATAAAATATTAATTTTAAAATACATTTTATTCTTACACTAGGACTCTTCAGTTTAGACCTCCAGACGCCCTTTGGTACATAGTCATTTTCCTCTGTCTTTTTGTAGTTTTGTGATTTTGTGAAGCACTATCTTAAATCATATGGGAAGGTGAGCTATTTTGCTTTTGCATATTATTGATCCTTATGAAGCAATGAGGAGGGTTTTGCTAATTCTCTATTACAGTATCAATGCTAAAATGTAAGGTGTTTGTGAATTGGATTGTGAAGCCCAGCTAGAAATTATTTTGACACAATATTCTCTTGGCTGGGTGCGGTGGCTCACACCTGTAATCCCAGCACTTTGAGAGGCCGAGGCGGGTGGATTACTTGAGATCAGGAGTTCAGACCAGCCTGGCCAACATGGTGAAACCCCGTCTCTACTAAAAATACAAAAATTAGCCGGGCATGGTGGCACGCCCCAGTAATCCCAGCTATGCAGGAGGCTGAGGCTGGGGAATCGCTTGAACTCAAAAGGCGGAGGTTGCAGTAAGCCAAGATCGCGCCACCACTGCACTCTAGCCTGGGTGACAGAGCAAGACTCTGTCTCAAAAAAAGAAAAAAAAAAGAAGATTCTCTTTACTGTGCAACTACCACCTCTTCACTATATACTAAAACAGGTTTCAAGCTTGTTTTCTTAAGAGTCTTTGCTTTTCCTCTGACTCAAGACAATGTTATTAAAGCCATTTTCAGTGAGGAAGAGGATGGAAGATACAGTACCTCCTTACTCCAATGCAAGGAATTTTTCTAAAAACAAATCTTTATTTAAACAATAAAATTTGGAAATATTTAAATTTTGCTACAAAATATTTAAAAATTTTTTTTCTTGAGGAGCTATTTAAAATTATTTAAGTACAGTTTTAAGTTGTTAGAGCAATTAAGATATATTAATCCTTTAATAAATTCTCACCATTAAATAGCTTTTCTTTCAAGTGCTAAATAGGATAGTCCAAAAGTGCACAGGGTTTTGGAGTGTACAATTCTGTAGTATTTCAAAATAGGAAGTATAAAAATAATGTACCTTCCAACTTTATTTCAGCAAGTGCCCAGGTGTTAAAATATATTACATTAGCATTGATTTGTATTCACATAGCATAAGACGTCTTATGACTATTTAAAACCAAAGACTCAATTTACATATTAAATTAGATAACTCTAAAATTTTACATAGGAACACCAAAATGAAAAATTATCTCTGCCAATGTACTGTATCATAATTGTGTATCATCTAATTCAATGGAAATTACTGCAGAGTTCTTATCAAACCAGAACTGCAACTGTCAAACTGATAAAATAAATTACCTTTATAGACATTAATGTACTATGTAAGTGGAAAATGCAGAGCAAATGTGAGCCCTCCTATTGTTACAGAATAATTCCTCAGAACAAATAACTTAGACATGTATTTACAGGGATTTAGCAAACAATTATAGAGAAGAAACTTTCTCCCTGATTTTTCCATGATGGAAAAACAGAATTGAAAGGACTTCAAACTATATGGGAGCTAAGGAAAAAAGGTTAACAATTATTACAACACAGAGCTTTAGATTTCATAAATTACCATAACTGTTTATAAGAATGTTTGAGCAGATCTATGATATAAAATAAACTACAGTTTTCCTGAGATATGACGTTGAATTGTGTATATCGTGGTCATTTGTGTGGCATATGCATCATCTCAGATAGGAGTGAATCTGGCTGTCCATCCAGCAGCTACCTTTCAATTTGGCTTTGCTGGTCTTTATAAGATCTCATAGAGCAATAACTCATATATACTATATATTTGTTTCAGGCATGTTTATGATTAGTATTATCAAAATAATAAGTTATAAAATATGACACTTAATTGATTCTAGTGACAGAATTTATTGTAATGGCTTTATGAATTACATTATTAAATAATTGGAGAATTATCTAGTGGGCATTTGAAGTTTCAAATGCACACACACACATTTAGCAGAAAGTATATAACGGTATTAATGATTCTGATGATTTGGAGACCTTGGCTCCCTTACAGTTATACATCCTTTTGATTCTGTTTTTTAATTGTGAGGATTTAAGAGACTTAGTAAGACATCTGTGCACATCCTTCCTGTCTGCCAGTATCTACCCTTCTCTGTTTCCAAGACCAGAAACAAGGGAAAGATTGGTTAGATCATTTGCTATGGGTGTGTAGTGAAGACACAGATCCACCTGGTCTCATATGTAACCATGATGAGAAATTATAACAACTGTGATAGAGACTAACATCTTGAATAAATCCCATTCAATAGAATACCTTAAAATAAATTCCTACTCAGACTGGGTTTTATTTTAATGTAATCATATACATAGTAGAGAATGTCAGAAAGTGATTTTTCAAAGATAAGTACATGCTTATAGGATAAGCAAAGACATCTAACAAATAAATTAGCTGCAGTAGCATTGTTGATTTTTTTAGCTACCCTAGATTATATAATAATTTTACAAGAATTATAAGCGGTAGATTATATTATGATAATCTATTCTGATGTGAAATATGAATAATCTCATGTGATCCAATATTTAGCCAACTGTTTAACATAAACCATAAAGCTCAAAGCTTTGCCGACTGCTTACTAGAACTGTAAAACTAGAACAGTAAAACTGTAAAACTGCTTACTAGAACTGTAAAACAGTTGAGTCAACTGTTTAATATAAAGCCATAAAACTCTGATGGTTTGCCCTGTATTAATGCCTTGGGCAATTTAACAAATAATCAGTGTTCAACTGTCACTTAAAAGCCTGGCCTGTCAATTTTTAGCTACATCATACATATTAGTTATTTAAATTTTTTAACTTTAAAAATTCCATCAAATGTCAGACTTAATAACAAAATACATATTATCCCTCCTTAAAAAAAAATTTAAATAAATAAGACCAAAAAACCCCACACAAAATCCCAAATGAGTACTGTAAGTTCCATGTAACATCATGGAAGTTAAGATTTAGTATTTTATTCAGGGAGTTAAGAGTATTCAAGCATGTCCATTTCCCTCATTAATAATCTATTATATCTGACCAATCCAAAACTCCAGGCAGCAAATATACATGTTTTCTCTGATTTTAATTTTGTCTCTCACAGAATGGTCACAATAAAGCTTTTTGTTTTGTTTTGATTTTTATGCATAAGGGAGAATATTCCTTCAGCCAAAAATATAAGCAATTACTTCAGTTTGGGGATCTCCAAATTGTTTTCATAGGTAGTAATACTTTACAATTCCATAAAATAAGGACTAAATTAAAATTTGGGGAAAAGCTAAAACTGAAAAGTATGAAAAATAAATGACTACAATATTAGCAAAACAAAATGTAACTAGTCTTAGAGCTAACATAGTGTCCAAGAGAATCAATACAAAAACAAAACTCTGGCTATTGGTCTGATTTGCTAATGAGCATTTCAGTTCAATAATAGCAGATGGCATTAGAGAAATGTTCAATGCTCCCTGGACCTATGTCTCCTACATCAATCTGCACACACAAAAATATTGTTTATCAAATGAGTCATAAAATGAGACGATTATAAGCATTCAACCTAAGATAGACTTTCAGAATCCATTTTATCTATATGAACAAAATGCTAAGACTGAGCAATCTTTGTCCTCTCTTCCTTGGGAGAAAGCTAAGCCACTTAAAACATGTTTATTAGAAGCTGCATGATATGCTGAAAGAGCACGGGGCTAAAGGTCACAGTACATGAGTTCTATCCTTTACTAATTGCGAGTTTAGGAACAAACCACCTTAGCCTCTCGAAGGCCAGTTTCTTTACTTTGGTAAATTAATGGGTAAATAGTATTTTCCCTTCAAAGAACTGTTATGAGGAACATAAGGCCATGGATTAGAATTTATTTTTCAGGGAGAGCACACAATTCCAATATGACTTTTATTCAACTGTAAGGTATTATTCCTGCAATTGTTACTTATCACAGTTGTACATATTTATCAGAAGAGGAGAATAGCTACCTCTTACACCTGTTAACACATCATTCGTAGGCTGCAAAGAAGATGACTCATCAGAGAAAATTAAGACATAGCCAATGAGTTTGCTGTTACTCTGATTTTCATCTCAGAGATGCTTCAAATGTTTCAGATTTGGGGAAAAGCCATTTGAGAACATTATGTTGTAGAAAATAAAATACGTAGGAAGTATATGAGGTTCCCTTTTTTTCCTCCTCCTGGGGAGTTTATGTCCCCTATAGGACCCACAAATTAGAGTTCCCATATCTTAATTCCTACTATTATTTTTATCATTAACCCCACACACACCAAAAAACGAAACTATTAGCGTGAGAGAAATAAGATGATTTTTCTCTGAGGTAAAATATTTGGTCATTATGCAGGAAATCTGAGCAATTACAAAGTCACCTTAAAGAGAGGAGTTTCTCAGACTTTTAAGATGTGAATAGAATCTAACAATATATAATCTAATTGAAAATGTGACTAAAAGAATACAAATATTAATCAGAATGAAAGAAAATGGCATAATAGGGCATAAAAGCAGGGAAAAGGAGACTACAAACAAAGGTTGGCAAGACTAATGCAAGTTCTGCTTAGTGGAGAAAACTTACCTGAGGCATCCTAAAATTCAATTCCTACAGCCCTGCCATCACTGCTGTGGAAATGGCACATTGGGCTCCCTTAGCACAAACATTCCATTACTCTTTGTCCTGGCTCCATGACTGGTTTGTCATTAAGCAATGGAAAGGGTTTTTTTTTTTTTTTTTTTCCCCCTCTGAGGTGGGGATTAGAGTGAAAGAGATTAGGACTATGGAAATCCTTATGAGTTAAAAACCCCGTGGGTGGGGTTAAAAAGGGTGGTTTCAGTTTGAAAAGCCCACCAGGAGTTTAAACCTAGTAATGTATACTCTACCCTCAGGTCCCCCAAATCCATAAGTTAATCATCATTGTTCAGTCACAGTATCACATTTCTTTGCCAAAAAGTGATCCACAATATATTCATATATGACCAAATGGAGCATATATATACTACATCTGAAACGCATTAGGTGATTATCTTCGTTAAAAGAAAAGAATGAAAACTCCCAGAAGAAGGGAGTTTAAATTTTTTGCCCAGTGACCTGTTTTACAACATAGAACTACTGCCTGGCCTGGGAGAAGGATAGACTCCACAGGGAAGATAATTTCTGTCCACTAGTGAGGGTTTGAGAGCCAACTGCAGGTGCTAGTACTAGTTGTGCACCTCTGTTCTAAGTAAATAGACTTAGCAAGTTAACTTTCACAGCATAGCTATCATAGCCACAGAAACTACTGAACCTATCATGGTGCCAGGTACATAGCAGCCTCAACAAATATCAGTTGAAATAATAATTCTTAGGCAATTTGCTTAAGGGCCCCTCTGAAAAAATAGGAATGCTAAACGTACCTACCTTGTAAGTTCCTGAAGAGGTTTAAATGAGTTAATTGCTATAAGGTGCTTATATGCCCGACAAATAGTAAACTCTTATTAGGTGTGTTAAATTAAGATTAATCCATTACAACTGGTGATGTGGAACATGAAAGTCATGATCTCAACTATTTCTATTTCCAACACATTTGATAGTTTAAAGGTAATTTATACTTTAAAAGTAATTTCAACAAAGAAATAAATAAAACTCCAGTTTACGAAGTCTGAAAAACACTAAGGTTGTTTTTATGGACTAACAAAACAGTTGATGAACAATTTAAATGTCTGAATGCATATTTATCATCCTTGTTTCTGTAAGAATGTTAATTTTTTTAAATCAAATGTATTGGTTAATTTTCACATAATATAACTGTAAAGTCAAACTTTGGTCCCCTTCCTCCATTTATTTTGCAAGCCTGAAACTGCTATTTGGTAATTAGTAGCACATATAATATTCTTTATAAACACCAAATTTAAATTTCCACACTATTAACTATTGAACTCTTAACCATTATTTTCAATATTGTGAGCATCTTCTCTTTTAGTCTACTACTTAATGGAGTGATTTTGCATTAGTACATTATTTGGGGAATATGAGTTCTATATATCTTTACTTGGTTCATATGTGAAATATGAAGTATAATACTAAAACTCTAAACTCTTTTAAATTTCCCAGTTTCTCAAAGTCAGTGTGTAAATTATTTTACTCTAGTTTGCACAGAGACAATTTTAAAAGACTGTTTTTTCTCTGTAGTCCTTGAGCATCCATTTGACCAAATAAATTTTGTTTTATAATCAATAAAAGTCAGAAGAATACCTTTTGAAGATATGGGATCACCCATTTATACCTCTAAATGTTAACCTCAATGCACATTTTGGAGGATATTTGTAAGATTTATTATTCATTTGATGTTTTCTTAAAGGATGTTTGATGTAGGTGGACAGAGATCTGAGAGAAAGAAGTGGATTCACTGCTTTGAAGGAGTTACATGCATTATATTTTGTGCTGCACTTAGTGCCTATGACATGGTCCTCGTGGAAGACGAAGAAGTGGTAAGTCTAAAAGAAAAACAAAGCCAGGGTTCAAAGTAATCTTTGTGCTTTTCAGTAGTACTACCACATTGCCCAACTCATGAAGGTTTGCCAAAGATTTATGTTAGTTCCAGATCCTTGTTCATGATGCTCAACGTTCACATTTTGCAAATAATAATCCTACCCATTCTCATTTCTGATACCTAATAGAATAGAATGCATGAAAGCCTTCACCTGTTCAACAGTATCTGTAATCACAAGTATTTTTCAACGACCTCCATTGTCCTGTTCCTCAACAAAAAAGATATCTTTCAAGAAAAGGTAACCAAGGTGCATCTTAGTATCTGCTTTCCAGAATACACCGGTAAGATTCTTTTCTTTTAGTTCCATAGAAATACATTTTTCTATAAACATATATTTCCTATCTGGATCTTGGCATTTAATACTTATGAGGATGAGGCTTATGATCATTTTTGAGTCATCTTTATGATCCAAACTGGAAAAAAAATCTTACAAATAAAGAAGAACCCTCTCTACATTGTCTACATTAAAGCAAAACCCTAATAAAATGAATTGGAGGGGGTTAGATGGACCAGGGTTGCTACTCTATAGACTTTATCAAATGACATTGGAAACTGAATTGTCTTCAAAATTATAACAGGAATGCAAATCTTATTCAAAATTGGCATTTTTAATGTATTTCCTACTGAAACCTTGTAATGCTATAGTAGATCTCAGAGGCTCTTCAATGTCTGAGTTGTTTCTAGAGAAGTAGCATGAATGAATCTGAGAATGAATAATGACATCTTCATTTTCTGGTTTTCGTGGATCCTGGAATTTTAGTGCTAATCCTGTTAGTCAGCAATTGTAAATGTGAAATCCCACAGAAGGGCTGTTTCTCCTTCAGAAAGAATTTTTTTTTTTTTTTTTGTAAATAGTTTGATATTCCATTGGTAATAAAATTACATAAGAAAAAAATTTATTTTACTTTTTTGAGATGGAGTCTCGCTCTGTCACTCAGGCTGTAGCCTTTGCCTCGTGGTTCAAACGATTCTCCTGCTTCAGCCTCTGGAGTAGCTGGGACCACTGGTGCACAGCACCACGCCCAGTTAATTTTCGTATTTTCAATAGCGATGGGATTTCACCATGTTTGCCAAGGCTGGTCTTGAACTCTTGACCTCAAGTGATCTGTCCACCTTGGCCTCCCAAAGTGCTAGTATTACAGGTGTGAGCCATTGCGCCCAGCCATATTTATGATTTAAACAAAAATACAAATCCAGTTTTACCACTTAGGTGTGTAAGGTTGCCCAGATGTTGCTAGGAGCATGGCATTTTATCAAAACAAATACTTACACTGGTCAACCTACAATTAGGGCTTATATATTTTTTCTGTAATTATAAATATTTATAATATAGTCATACATTTATCATGTGATTAAATATAATAATATATTTTGCATATTACAAATAATATTCAAATATATTGAATATTACTAATTAAATATAAACTCATAATTAAAGGTTTTATATTATATACATAACAGGACTTATTTCTTAGAGCAGTCTCTAGTGTACTGAGAAATGAAATGTTTCAACAGAAAGTACAAAGAGTTCCCATGTACTTTCTTTCCCGTCCCCTCCTACAGTTTTTCTATTATTAGAGAAGTGCTTTGGTGTGGTACATTTGTTACAATTGATGAATTGTATTGATGAATTTATATTAACACATTTTACATTATTAACTAAAGTCCATCTTTTTTTTTTTTTTTCTTGAGATGGAGTCTCACTCTGTCGCCCAGGCTGGAGTGCAGTGGCGCGATCTCAGCTCCCTGCTGCATCTGCCTCCTGTGCTCAAGCTATTCTTCTGCCTCGGCCTCCTGAGTAGCTGGGATTACAGGTTCATGCCACCACGCCCGGCTAATTTCTGTATTTTTAGTAGAGACGGGATTTCACCATGTTGGCCAGGCTGGTCTTGAACTCCTGACCTCAGATGATCCACCCACCCTCCCAAAGTGTTAGGATTACAGGTGTGAGCCACCACGCCCTGCCAAGTCCATCATTTAATTAGGGTTCACTCTTTACATCGCACAGTTCTATGTGTTTTGCCACATGCAGGTCATGTATCCAGCATTACAGTATTATACAGAACAGCTTCACTGCCTTAAAAATCCCCTGTGTTCCCCCATTCATGCCTCCTCCCTCCTCACACTCCTGGCAACCACTGATCTTTTTATTGTTTCTATCCTTTTGCCTTTTCCAGAATGTAATATAACTGGAATCATATAACATGTAGCATTTTCTTACTGTCTTCTTTCATTTAGCAATATGCATTCAAGTTTTCTCCATGTCTTTTTATGGATTGATAGCTAATTTTTTTATTTCTAAATTAATATTCTGTTCCTTAAAAGAACCACAGTTTATCCTTTCAGCTACAGAAGGACATCTTGGTTCCTCTCAATTTTTGGCAATTATGGAAAAAGATGCTATAAACATCCATGTGCAGGCTTCTGTGTAGACATAAGTTTCTAGGTAAATGCCTAGAAGTGTGATTGCTGGATTGTATGGTAAGACTATCTTTAGCTTTGTAAGAAACTGCCAAATTGCCTTTCAAAGTGACTGCACTATTTTGCATTTCCACAAGCAATTAACTCCTATAACTCCATGCGCTTACCAGAATTTGGTATTGCCAGTGTTTTGGATTTTAAGCTTTAAAGCTTGTCCCTCATGGAATTTTGTTTCCAGTTACAATAAAGTAGGAAACAAAGACTTATTTCTTTAGAAAGTCTTTATGCTACTGCTGTATCCTGTGTCAAGTCCTCATAAAGCATATTGTGTTATAAAGCCCATCAACAGATCATTTTTAGTAGTCCTGTATTTTTTGGCCTACTTGTTTTATTTCTACCTTTTCTCAACTGATTCATTGTACGTCCTGCTATTGGACTGAAGGTTCTCAAGCAGATCCTTCATTGTATTACTGCTATATAACACATCAGTCAAGAGTACCTCTCTATAGCCTTTTATATCGCATCCTAACTTCTTTGTTTTGTTAGTAACATAGTCTATAATCTAGCCCATAACATCTATTCTACTTGATTTCCTACAATTCCTCTACAAAAAATCTTTCATTTCTATCGAAGTAGATTCTTCAAAGCTCAGTCTGTTTCCCGACCCTACCCTCAAGTCTAGTGGTAGAATTCTCACTTTCACTTTTTTGTTTTCACTTACTTTTCTCTGTTGTAGCTACCTCTCAAAGTCCAGCTCAAATACCATCTCCTTCTGCGCCCTAGTCATCTACCTTTTCCATATTTTTTTCTTTTAATTTGTATAAAAACACCCATACCCATACCCACAAACACACACACAGTGTTTGATATATATGTAAGTTTGTATCACTCACTTTGTTTTATAAATATTTTGGGATTTCTACTGTATTGTGAGCTTTTTGATGGAAAGTTTACCTTTTAGCCACCAGGAGCTCCCAAAGGGGTGAGCATAGTTCCCAGCACCCTGATAATTGACCCTTGCCTTTATGATTTTGCAATACTTACTATATCAGAGTAAAATCCTAAAACTTGCTGATATTATTTATAGCCTATTCTTTGTAACATACGATTAATCTTTACTTCTTCAAATATTTTGTTTAACAAGGGCCAAATACATTTGAAGATGCAGGAAACTACATCAAGAACCAGTTTCTAGACCTGAATTTAAAAAAAGAAGATAAGGAAATTTATTCCCACATGACTTGTGCTACTGATACCCAAAATGTCAAGTTTGTGTTTGATGCAGTTACAGATATAATAATCAAAGAGAATCTAAAAGACTGTGGGCTTTTCTAATCAACCATTTTCTCTTCCACTCTTGCTCATGCATGCTTTTCAAAATATAAAAGAAAAGGTGCTGTGTGATGTGTTTAGTTTGAATAGACATTAACTTATCTAGACATATAACTAGCATTGTAAAGCAAAAAGTTTTCCCACAAAAATATTTATGTATTATCATCTATATCTGGATAAGTTTAAATTTCTTTGGAACATGGGGAATGGGAGTGCCTTTGATGTCCTTATATCTAAAAACTGATATATTTTGGTAACTGTAACAGTACATATCAATGACATCGAATTTTCTTGGAAATAAACTTCTACATGTGGACTACTTTTAATCATAGAATAATGAAGAAATATGGAATAATATTATTTCCATTGGCCAGATTTTGAGAGGCATTCATTTTTGTTGATAATGTAACCATGCCAGTACTGTAGAGACTTTTTTGTGTGTTTTTTTTTTAAAGACAGGGTCTCATTGTGTTGCCCAGACTGGAGTACAGTGGCACAATCATAGCTCACTATGGCTTCTAACTCCTTAGCTCAAGCGATACTCTCACCACAACCTCCTGAGTAGCTAGGTCTACACGTGCATGCCACCATGCCCAGCTAAGTTTTTTGTTTTTTGTGAGTTTTTTTTAATAGTAACAGTGTCTCACTATGTTGCCCAGCCTGGCTTGAACTCCTGGCCTCAGGTGATCCTCTCTTCTCGGCCTCCCAAAGCCCTGGAATTACAGGCATGAGCCACGGCTCTTGGCCTGGAAAGTCTATTTTAAAAGGGCATGAGGCATTTATTAGTCAATTACCCCTCTGTTAGGCAGCTACAAATGAAATGTTCTCTATACATTTCTTTGTTAATATGAAATTACATTTGCAAAATAAATATATTCAATTTTATCTCTTACATTATTTTCTCTAAAAAAATCATTAATGCTGAATTCACTCTTGGAGTTGAAAATTTCAGTAATTAATTAATTTTTTTTTTTTTGCACTACCCTGGTTGAAGAGAGGGGGAAGTATACGGTCACATACACAATGTGAGGCTTTATAAGTGAATAATAGTTTTTAATGGAAGGCCCATTCCCCACATTTTATTCCAGATTTGCATGGAACATTATTACAACTGACGACCACATGGGCTTTGGGATGATAACTCTGGACTTCAAGAGAGAAAAATAATTTAATGTTTTAGCACTCATATGTTTTTTGTTTTGCGAATAAGAAGTGGGAAGGAAGAACAAGAAGATTTTTAGAAGATAAATGTTGAGCTCCTCCCTTGGTACCGTATGGTCCATTCTAACTATCATATTTTATTCTAATGGTCAAAGTCTTACTTTTTAAAAAACCAAGTTGGTGCTTTACAAACTAAATCATGTTATTTATGAAGATTACAGGTGATTTTTTTCTTTTTATAAATTGTCTACCATTTGCAATACTTTTTTTTTTTTTTTTTGAGACAGGTTCTCACTCTCGCTCAGACTCGAGACCAGTGGCCCAATCTCAGCTCACTGAAACCTCTGCCTCCCAGGCTCAAGGGATTCTCCCACCTCAGCCTCCCGAGTAGCTGGGATTATAGGTGCACGCCACTACTGCCCGGCTTATGTTTGTATTTGTAGTAGGGACAAGGTTTCACTATGTTGATTAGGCTGGTCTCAAACTCCTGACCTTAAATGAGCCACCCGCCTTGGTCTTCCAAAGTGCTGGGATTACAGGCGTAAGCCACCATGCCTGGCCCTGCAAAACATACTTTTAAAGCATGTCTGGGCCTGGAGCGGTGGCTCATGCCTATAATCCCAGCACTTTGGGAGGCCAAGGCCGGTGGATCATGAGGTCAAGAGATCAAGACCATCCTGACCAACATGGTGAAACCCCATCTCTACTAAAAATACAAAAATTAGCTGGGTGTGGTGGCATGCACCTGTAGTCCCAGCTATCGGGAGGCTGAGGTAGGAGAATTGCTTGAACCCAGGAGGTAGAGGTTGCGGTTAACTGAGATCACGCCACTGCACTCCAGCCTGGGCCACAGAGTGAGACTCCATCTAAAAAAAAAGCATGTCTCACTATCATTTATCCTTCTATACTTCTGGAAAATGATGTATAGTCAGAATATTAGGTCAGCTTATTAGATTTATAATGACTCTTAAAAATATTTAATTAAATTCTTATAAGCTAGGTGAGTTGCAGGGAACATAAGTTAAACAATTTGCCAAACTGCGGTTTGGGTGGATTTAGATAATTCTGCCTCTCAGTGTTGCTACTTCATTTTTCTATGACGTATTTTCCTTCTAAACATGTAAAGATAATGATAACTCAATGAATAATCTTCACTTAAGTGCCTGTGGCTTTTTTTCCCAAAAACACAGAGCAATTATCAACAAATACAGTCAGATTTTTAAAATTATATTAAAAAATTAATTTGAAATTCCAAGATATCAAGCACACATGAAAAAAAGCATGAGCAATCATTTAGTTCAGGCATCCCATGAAGTTTTCTAGATAAGAATCACTATCTGTATGACAACCATCCAACGTTTTGCTAGAAGACATTCAATATTATGAGATTTTAAATAAATATTACAAATGCTATATTTCATTCATCACTTTGTCTTTCCTCCCTTCCCACTCTACTTCAACCTGTTTTCTTCCGTAAGTGTGAAGAGACTCTTCCATAAAGGAAAATATATCATTTGAAATGTTACTGACTTAAGTTTAGGATTCATTATTTAGACAATGTAGGTGGAGACGGTGGGGTCAGAAATGGTTCAATTCGCCTTTCAAAAGTATGTAACTCTCGACCTCATGATCTGCCCGCCTCAGCCTCCCAAAGTGCTGGGATTACAGGTGTGAACCACCACATATCTACTAAAAATACAAAAATTAGCTGGATGTGGTGGTGCATGCCTGTAGTCCCAGCTGCTTGGGAGGCTGAGGCAGGCGAATCACTTGAACTTGGAAGGTGGAGGTTGCAGTGAGCTGAGATCATGCCACTGCACTCCAGCCTGGTGACAGAGCGAGACTCCGTCTCAAACAAACGAAGTACATAACTCATTTTGCCCTGTGCACAAAAGTGACAGGCATAAATATTTACTTCTGAAATATTGTTCTCTGAGAACATTAAACAGTATGTTAAATGACCAAAATGAAAATGGAAGTTATCTTGAATTATTTTAAAACAGAAAACTGTTAAATTCCTCCCAATATTATGATTTCACTTAAAGAAGCTTTCTTCATCATCACAAATATTGCCATGCTAAATAATGAATTCTAATTAAGAAAAGAGAATTTTTAGTAAAGAAAAAAATTAAATAGATGTTTGTATTAATTCTTTAATGATTGCAACCTTTAAAATTTAATTATTTCAGATTTCACTTTTAAAAGTTTAATATAAAAAGTTAGAGTAGAAGCACAGCATTTGGGGCTAGTTTTTAAATATAACAAAATAAAATATGGAAAAGTTTGCTTCTACCCTGAAGAAACTTCCACTGAGAACAGTAATGGTTAAAATGAAAACATGCATTTCAAGCTGAGGCTCAGGCTTCTATCTATGCTGTTGGTGCCCTTGCTTTTTGCGGTTGCTGCCCAGTCACATGCTCAAACAAACAAACAAAAATGAATGCCACTCAAACTCGCTCAAACATGATTATAATGCCAACACACTGCACTACCTCAGAAACAAGATGTGGGCTTATATATAATGGGGTTATTAACAACCAACCCTCACAGCAATTTTCCAAAGCATCAACTGGCCAATAAGTTAGACTTTGCATCCTGGGATTAGTGACTAGTGAGTTAAATAAAGATATACTTTTGTGTCAAAATATGGAAGTGGCCGGGAGTGGTGGCTCACGCCTGCAATCCCAGCACTTTGGAAGGCCGAGGCGGGCAGTTAACCTGAGGTCAGGAGTTCCAGACCAGCCTGGCCAATATGGCAAAACCCTGTCTCTACTAAAAATACAAAAAAGTTAGTCGGGCATGGGGACGCAAACCTGTAATTCCAGCTACTTGGGAGGCTGAGGTAGGAAAATCGCTTGAACCCTGGAGGTGGGAGTTGCAGTGAGCCAAGATTGCGCCACTGCACTCCAGCCTGGGTGACAGAGTGAGACTCTGTCTCAAAAAAAAAAAAAAATATATATATATATATAAAATACACACACACACACACACACACACACGTATATATATTATGGAAGCAATCAACTCCACAAAGATGCTGTACGGAAAAGGGGTTTCAAATTCTGTGGAATTGCCAACATTGACTATGAGTATCCAATATCCTATTGGTTAAAAAAATTTATGAACAAATATACTCTTAATAATAGACTTAATAATAGTCTTATTAAATATCACATAAATAGCAAACTATTTTCTGAGGCCATAGGCCTGTCCTAATACCAATTTCCTACCGGGTACGTCTTCCTATTTACTTATAAAATGTATTTTTAAACACTTGCAGAGAATGACTTAGGCTTGACTTAACCAAATACTTTAGACATGAGGAAAAATACATCTTTTGTGTTGATTTATGTGTCTTTACTATGTTATACACTTCAGAATTAGAAGTAGACCCATTGGTTAAAATGTATGACTACTAAAAATAATATGATTGTAAGAATTATGGAAGAAACTGAGAATCCTCTATCTTAGAAAAACTTTAAAAACAGGAGAAACAACTCTCTGCTTGGGATGGAGTAAATATTAACAAGATAATATTAATATCACCAATTGAAGCCCCCTTTCCATTAATACTTCTGACATTCTTACAAACCAGTCTATAGCCACATGGGGGCACACTTACATCACAGGTTTTTCCCTCCAACTATTAAAAACAATACATCTACATGACCAATAACTTTAGTGAAACAAATAATAAAATCTTGTTAAGAATCATAGTATATTTTTTGCCTTTAACTCAGTAGTACATGATAACGTTCTGAAAACATAATATGTAATATTTTAGTCAAGTTTATGATTAACAAAGCTACTGAAGCTGCTCTGAATTTGTAGAGTGTTACACAGATATATAGTTCTTTTCAGGATCTTCTTACTTTTTTGGTCATTTTCTAATTGCTGTTTTAGTCTAAGTAATTATTAATTTTGTAAGTGTGTCTTTCAGTTTATCTGTATTGTGTTTAAAATCTTGATTTGTTCACAGAGACTAGTAGGAGAAATATAATTTGATGCCTGACAACTGTGTTTTTTGAGTTGTAATCAATTGACTGCTTATTAATGTATATCTTTTCAGCAAATCAAAGTAAAATTCCATTCTGCTAAAACATTAACCTTTCCATTATTCTGTTTACTACAACTTTTTCCCAGCGACCACTCCACCAAATCAAGAGGAAAATGAGTGCTCTGTGACATTTTTCTTTATCACCACTGCTGCGACCAGCACATTTTTCATTAATAATAGCACCATTTTTATTTTAAGCCACATTTTTTACTAGTTAAGTAATAAATAGAGTCAAATGAAAGAAAAAGGAGATAAAAAGACCCTAATTTAATTCATGGGGTACAGTAATGGTCTTCTAATTATTACACCTTTCAGATAAGGAATAATATATGAGACACAAGCGAAGCCAGTATTTTACGTGAAAGACATTTATATTTTCTAAAGTGGTCAGATTGGAACAAAACCAAGCACACATATGTGATTGAAAATATTTTTTTTCAGAGTATACTGCTGTAAGTTTTCTCCTGTGAAAAAGAAAAATGATCAAGTATGAATTGCATTACAATATCAAAATTAATGGAGAATATTTATATTTTATACATTAAAAGCCTTACCTGGGAGAAAAGAACTAGATGATTGCGCTTAGAGTTAGCATAAGAAAGTTTATCATGTAAAGCACCCTATCCTGAAGGCCAAAGAAAAAGATAATCTGGGCTACAATCACCTTATTCATTAAAAGTCTGAATATTTAATTACACTTAAAATATTGGTACAAGTGTACATTTATATAAAACACAAGGTAGGTGAGATAATTTACCAGCAAAAGAAACAATTTCATTTCCCTAGGAGTTAGAGGTCCGTGAGTCTGTCAGTCCCCCTGAACCCACAAATGCTTAGCCTCTATTCAAGAAATAATCACTTCACATTTTTATTCCCACATATGGTGTGCACTACAATGATACATGTGGCAGAATAGCATAATAATCTACACTTTTGGAAACAAAAGGCAGAGAATTGTATAATAAAAACATACATAGGCCAGGTGCAATGGCACGCACCTGTAATCCCAGAACTTTGGGAGGCCGAGGCAGGAGGATTGCATGGGCCCAGGAGTTCGAGACCAGCCTGTGCAACATAGGAAGATACTCTCTCTATTAAAAATACAAAAACTTAGCAGAGCATGTTGGAATGTGCCTGTTGTCTTCAGCTACTTGGGAGGCTGAGGTAGGAGGGTAGTTTGAGCCCAGGAGTTTGAAGTAGTAGTAAGCTATGATGGTGCCACCGCACTCCAGCCTGGGAGACAGAGTGAGACCCTGTCTTAAAAAAAATAATAAAATAAAAATAAAAATAAAATAAATAAATAAATAAATAAATAAATAAATAAATAAACAAACATGTATAAAAAACAGACACAAATGCTTATTTCATCTTCACAATTGTGTTCCTTTTCATATTTAAAAAAGAACAAATAATACTGTGACAGGGTTCAGGACATGTACCCCAAAATGTAGCACTTTGGCATTTGAGAAGACAGCTTAAATAGGAAGGTCTCTCTGACTTTCTCTCACCATTCTTCCCTGAAGCAGGCCATAAAAGAATTCTCTGACCTTCCTTTAAAGTAGATCAGAAAGCCCTCATTCTAGAGGGATACTTCCTATACCAAAAGGAAAGAAATAAAGATACAGAGACACCGAGAATAATTTGAACAGGCCTTGCTAACGTCCCCATAGCTTATTACCATTAGATCATATCCTCTTTCATTCAATCATACTTCCACATAACTGTTGTACTAGTCCATATTTCATACTGCTATGAAGAAATGCCCAAGACTGGGTAATTTATAAAGAAAAAGAGGTTTAATGGACTCACAATTCCACATAGCTGGGGAGCCCTCACAGTCATGACAGAAGGTTAAGGAGGAGCAAAGGCATGTCTTACATGGCAGCAGACAGGAGAGCATGTGCAGGGGAACGGCTCTTTATAAAACCATCTTGTGAGACTTATTTACTATCAGGAGAACAGCATGGGAAAAACCCACCCCCATGATTCAATTACCTCCCACCAGGTCCTTCCCATGACACCGTAGGGATTATGGGAGCTACAATTCAAGATGTGATTTGGGTGGGGACACAGCCAAACCATATCAACTGTCCAGCCTTCATTCAATGTAAGTGTTAAAACACATAGTTTTCCCTGCTTCTTTGGGTCTTAATTTCTGAAGACTCCTGTGTCACATAAATCTTGTACTAAATTTGCATGCCTTTCTCTTGCTACCCTGTCTTTTGTTATAGGGGTTTCAGCCTTGAACCTAGCTACGGATGAGGAAAAGATATTGCTTTTCTCCCCTACAACTGCTTGATGATCTAAAGCCACAGCCATGCTGTTTTGCTATGTTTTTCCTAGGATGTTCTTTACCTTAAAATAGTAGTGAAAGCACATATGCAGTTATACTTTGGACTCTGCACTCCTAGAGGGCTTCATTAAACTTAGTTTCCAACAACAAACCACTAATCTGGTATTTCATTGTAAATCTGTGGCAAAAAGTTCCCCTGAACTATATTTTCCCTCCTGGGACAGGTGACACAGTCACTGTAGGGAAGCGTGGGCCATGTTTGAGGACTTAATTTTAAATCCCAGTTTGAGCACCAACCTGCTGTGAGACATTGAACAGTTGTTTATTTTAGGTGGTAATTTTTCTTACCTATGAACAGAGTAGATTAAACAACCACCACAGACCGCAGACCAACATAAACTTAGCTTCTGACTCATCAATTTCTTTTGAAAACTGATACCAGAGTAAGCTTGTCTTAACTCTTATTAAAAGAAAACAAAAGAGGAAGAGGAATGGTATGCAAAAGATTTTTAATGAACATTTAAAATATGACTTTTATGCTTAAAAATTTTGATTTCCTTTTCATTTTAGGTTTAAATGAAGGCTTAAAAGTGTTATTTATTCCTGGGGAAAAGAACCAGATATCTAATGATGCCCCTAGGAAAGATTTCATGAGGGCAACATTTCATTGTTAAGCCTGGTAGATCATCTCCTGTCATCCAAGGGAGGGAAAATGAATTAATGTATAAACATTTTATTAAAGAATAATGTAAAAACTTGGTAAGTTACCAGACATCACTGAATTGAACACATAAAATGGGCCAATATATGTTAGCTCCCAAAAATTGTAACGAAAATAATAAAGGTGATTTTTAAAGGAATAATGTGGCATTCATTCATACCCATAGTGTCTCACCTATGTAAGAGAATTAAAAGGTATTTCATAAATTAATAAATAATGAGTCCATATTTTCCATGGTGACCTCTCAGCCTGAAATGGAAATGTTCCAAACTTCAATATCCCTGTCAATATCGGTCTACATTCCCTGCATAGCTGGTTGCCTAAAAGTAATAGTTAAATTTTATTTTTTAAAACTCCTAGAAGCTGAGATCATTTCTGTGTTAAAATAAAGTTTCAGGAGTGCAGGTACTCAGGGAAAGTGGCCCTGATTTCACATGTTCAGTCCTTTGCAGGATCAAAGTCCACTTGCAGGATTATCTGCCAGGACTGCCCTTTCCCCTAGAAGCCCTGTTGGCGCCTACTCATTCTTCAAATCTTGGGTTGGAGTTCACTTCTTAAGACAAGGTTCTCAAACTTCACGGAATAGAAGTTCATTCACCTGTATGTACTTCTATGGGTCTTCATAATTTTACTTTTTTTTTTTTTTTTTTAAGAAGAGTCTTGCTCTGTCACCCAGGCTGGAGTGAAGTGTTCTGATCTTGGCTTTACTGCAACCTCTACTTCCTGGATTAAAGTGATTTTTGTGCCTCAGCCTCCTGAGTAGCTGGAACCACAGGCACACACCACCATGCCCAGCTAATTTTAGTGTTTTTAGTAGAGAGGGGGTTTTGCCATATTGGCCAGGCTGGTGTTAAACTCTTGGCCCTCTCGGCCTCCCAAAATGCTGGGATTACAGACATGAGCCACCACATCTAGCCCATAATTTTACTCTTTACAACTTATTAAAGTTTACAAAGAAATATTTATGTGTGTAATTTTTCAACTTACTTTTATTTCTTCATATTATTATGCACTCCCTGAGAGCAGAGACCAGATATGGGTTTTTCCCCACCTGCTCTTTACACAAAATAGAAACTTAATGAATGAATGTGAATTAATAAAAAAAATTAGCCAATGATTGTTTACCGAGGTCTCCTGGAGAGCTTCCTTATTACTCTTGACTTCCAGAATGCCATAATTCCCTGGTTTTTCTGCTGTATCTCATGTTTTGTCTCCTCAAGCTTCCCTGATCATCGTGTAAATGTTAGTATTACTAAAAATATTCACTAGACCATCTTCTCTTCTCATTCTATACATTCTGAGAAATCTTAAGTCTTTCATGGCTTCATTTTTTTTTAGACAAGGTTAGCCTCTTGATCCCTACATGCATATCTTACTGTCTCTTCAAACATATACAGACAAGTAAAACTCAACATTTCAAAAAAAAAAAAAACACTATTTATTACCTCCAAGTCTATCCCTCCTCTTAGTTATTCAAGCTGGATTAGTTTTTATCCTTCTTCTTCTTCTTCTTCTTTTTTTTTTAACTGACACAGTTTCACTCCTGTTGCCCAGGCTGGAGTTCAGTTGCGCAATCACTGCTCACTTCAGTCTCGACTTCTCGGGTTCAGGTGATTCACCTTAGCCTCCCAAGGAGCTGGGACTACGGGTGTGCACCACCATGCCTGGCTAATTTTTTTTGTATTTTTAGTAGAGACTGTGTTTCAGGCTGGTCTTGAACTCCTGGGCTCAACGGATCTACCCACCTTTGCCTCCCAAAGTGCTGGGATTAGGGGCATGAGCCACTGCGCCTGGCCTATTCTTTTCTTTCACATTTCAAATTATTCAACATGTTTTGTTTATTCTACATTATCATTCTAAATTTTTTTTAATGATCTGCTTTTCTGCATCATCACTGCCCCTTGTCTTGTTCATCTCTCTTGCAGAGATTCCTGAAACACCTTCTTAAACTGTCCGGCGGCATCCACTCTTGCCACTTCCAGTGTTTTCACCCAACTGCCAGATGCTCTTTCTAAAATGCAGAGCAATTACATGACACAACTTCAAATGCTTCCATGGTTCTCTAATGCCTATAAGAACAATGTCCAGCTGCCATACTGTTTAAATGTTCTTAACCACCTGGCATCTTTTTACCTTGCTAGCCCAATCTTTTACCTCTATAAATACAATGGCAAACATCCTCTCTCCCAGAACATTCTTCTTCTCCCTGTTGATTGACTAACTAACTCAACTTTTAGGTTTTTACTTTTTTAAGAAGTGCTTCCTTTACCAGCCCGTTCTTGGCTGACTATCTGTCCTATGTGATCTCTGACCAACTTGTACTTCCTTCTTCATAGGCCTTATCACTATAACAAAGTCAAGTAAATCTCTGTGACCAGTACACAAAACAGACAATCCACATTTAAATAACATTACACATGTGTAACAGAGCATGTGTATGTATGTGTATGTATGTAGGTGTTAAGGTTCCCAGTTCTGTATTAATGTTTTTGGTGGGAAAGGGAGGAATAATAAAAATGTCTAAAGAAAATGATGTATTATGAGTAAAAGGCCATCATTTTTTTTCTACTGAATTCAAGATTTTAAAAAATCTTGAGTACATTTGGTAAAATTTCCAATTGGTAAGCTTTACACATTTATTTTATATTCCAAATAATGCTACATAAATGTCGGCAATCTCTGTTCTCCCAAAGCCATTTACCTAATTTCATTGGTGTCAACAAAAGTTATACATGCTTCTAGAGAAGAAACCAGACCCTTCACTATTCAAAGAAATAATGGTAGAATCCTAAAGCCATGTTAAACAAAGCAACACAACCCTTGTCTTTGCCACCTGATAGATGTTTCTGTAAACAGAGATCCACCTCAGTGTCTCAAAGCCTTGAGGTAAGATTGCTGAACTGAGGGCTGACATACAGATGTTTCTGTAAACAGAGATCCACCTCTGTGTCTCAAAGCCTTGAGGTAAGATTGCTGAACTGAGGGCTGACATACAAGTCAAGTGGATTTTTAGTCTTTTGATAACAAAAGCGCAGCACATCAAAAAGGTTGTAACTATTTATCTGTCCATTATATAAGAAACACAAGACCGGGCGCGGTGGCTCACGCCTGTAATCCCAACGCTTTGGGAAGCTGAGGCGGGCGGATCACGAGGTCAAGAGATGGAGAGCATCCTGGCCAATATGGTGAAACCTGTCTCTGCTAAAATACAAAAAAATTAGCCTGGTGCGGTGGCGTGTGCCTGTAATCCCAGCTACTTAGGAGGCTGAGGCAGGGCAATCGCTTGAACCTGGGAGGCGGAGATTGCAGTGAGCCGAGATCACGCCACTGCACAGCCCGGCGACAGAGCGAGACTCTGTCTCAAAAAAAAAAAGAAAAAGGAAAAAAGCACGAATCTTGAAATGTGTTTAGGAGCATTTTTTTCAGTCTAACTGCTTGCAAAAGCAGATTTATGACATATGAAGCACTGTCCTTGGAGCAACAAAATACAATAGTAAAGGAAACAACCTTTAAAATCCATAGACATTTTGTTTTACAACTTTTAAATTGTATTTTTACAATAAGTACAGTGTAACCTATTTAAATATACGACTCTATTTTTAATAGTCTTTTTCCCTTACTATCTTTGAGCCTTCCAAGGATAGCCTTTGTCTCTTTAATGTCAGGACAGATTGTGAACTGTTTACTCAACCACTTTACAGACCTAAAGCATATTTTCACCAAAATATCAGTACTAAATTAAAGCTAGTAGCAACATCTACTGTAAATGACCACTGTCTGTAACATTCCAAGAGATAAAAAGGCATATATACCTGATTAAAGTTTTATCACAGAGCTTTGGAAAATGCTTACACTTCAAACCTTGCAATATAACTTGGGTAACTAATAAACAGGTTAATGACTTTCTAATGTCTACAATTATAAGTCGATAATAGGGGAACTCTTATTTGTAGTTTTTTGTAATATGAATGTATTTTTCCTTTGAATTTCTCACATTTATATTACATATTTTATATATATGTGTGTATATATATATATATATATATATTTTTTTTTTTTTTTTAAGACAGAGCCTCACTCTGTCGCCCAGGCTGAAGTGCAGTAGTGCCATCTAGGCTCACTGCAACCTCTGCCTAGCATGTGTGTGTAACTTAGGGAAGTCATCATAAAATTTTCAAGTTTCTTCTATCATCGTTCCTCAAACTTATAAATTCATCAAGCCTAGCTACTTCAAGGGTTTTGTCTTCTAGCTGTAAAGCATCAAGTTGCTGAATATAGACAACTACGTCAGCTCATGCGTCATGAAAATCTAAAACGTTTTTGCCAAATATATAAGTGTTTTCTAAAAAGTTAACTAGTGAAGCCTAGCATTTACTTAGTCCTTTTCAAGCTCACAAATTTAAGTCCAATTGATTGAGGGTTGTACCTTTTTTCATACACAATTCATGGAGTTTCATTACTGAAAAATTGAATTAAAAACTTCTCACAGATTCAATAAATTTCTACTGTTCCTATACTCAGTCTATGCTATCTCTTAGTTGTATTTAAATTCCAAAAATGTGGTTAGTGTCACTTTCTATTTTAAAAGAGGTTTGAAGAGGCAAATTTTTCCCCATGCGTAATAACCAGACCAAATTGCAACCAGCTTGGAATTTATTGAACTCAGAACATGAATGGTGAATGTACACAATTTGACTTTCTGATGATCATGTAATAGTCTACAAAATGCATTATGATATTTACCTGCTGAAACAATGTTTCCACTTTGAAAGTCTTTTTTCTTTTTTTTTTAGCCTAAATAAAATCTTACTCCATGAGAGGACTATCTTCAAACTGTCTCGGCAGAGGCCCAGCAGATGTCTGTTTATATTACCTTTGTGATCTATGATAACAAAATGCCCAGCTGAGCTCATAGCATTTTACGAGTGTTCCAAACCCAGGAGGTTGGCATATTAAATACCCACATACTAATTGTGACATTAATCTCTAACCATCAACTGACGAAGGATGTTAGGGTTACATGGGAAACATGTTTTAGTTTAAATCACTTCATCGAGTAGCTCATGTAGGGCCATATTTTATTAAGATTCCAACAAGAGATGTCATGAAGCGAGGAAGTATAACTGAGTATAAATTTCGACAGTAAAAACTCTGTGTAGATATGCAAGTTGTGTAAGTAGAATATAATAAAACTGGGATCCAGAACTCAAAGGACATTATTTATTTTTAACACCTGACTACACAGGGGATTTTTTTTTTACTAAAGAGGGTGTTTTTAGACTATAAGGGGATTTGTTTCTTTTAAACCCTAGTATCTTAAAGCATAATGAATAGTTTAACTGTGTTATAGACTATTCTGTCTTCTGAGGCAGAATATTTTCAACATAGTTTATCCCTTTCTTAGTGTCTTGTAATCATTATGATGAACAATAGTTATTATGTAATGCAATAATAGTCAGAGTTTCAATGTAGGCACGTGGGTTTCATTTTATTCATTGTTATAGGAACTTGTGTATATGAGAAGCTAATGTTAGTCAACAGGAGCAAAAAAGCCCTTGCTTTTAAAGACAAAAGAATAAGAGGAACATCCTCTCTAGTGTGGAGAGATTATAAATAGAGAAGAGTAGTGCCAAGTAAGGGTTCTTCAGTTAGACATCTGGGCTGATATCTCAGCTTTCTCACTTATTAGCTGCACAGCTTAGAGTGAGGCCCTTAACTCTTCAGTATCTGCATCTATAAAATGAGGAAAATAATAACAGCTACTGCTCAGAATACAGAAATGAATGAGATAATATGTGTGGAATGCTCAGAAGAGTGCCTGGTGCCTGGTACATGGTAGAGATTAATAATGATTAATGCAGGGGGGAGTTAACATGTAATTATTATGTTGTATGATAAAAATATAAAGAGGTTTGTGGGGGGGTTTTGTTCATTTTTTTGTTTGTTTGTTTTGAGATGGAGTCTTGCTCTGTTGCCCAGGCTGGAGTGCAGTAGTGTGATCTTGGTTCACTGCAACCTCTGCCTCCCGGGTTCAAGCAATTCTTGTGCCTCAGCCTCCTGAGTGGCTGGGATTACAGGTGCACACCACCACACCCAGCTAATTTTTTGTATTTTTAATAAAGATGGGGTTTTGCCATGTTGGCCAGGCTGGTCTCAAACTCCTGACCCCAGGTATCTGCCGATCTCAGTCTCCCAAAGTGCTGGGATTAAGGGCATGGGCCACCACTCCCGGCCAAAATATAAAGAGGTTTTGTAGTATAGCAGATGACATGGTTGGGGAAGGGGAAGGGATTTGAAGAAAATAGAGGTAAAATGGAAAGAGATTCAGAAGAAGCATCCTCTAAGAGGTTAACATATTGATTAAAAGAATGATCTGACAGAATTTTTTTATCTATTGCAAATATTAGTTAATCTTACCAGTAACAACTGACTTTAGCAATTCTTATTCCATCTTTCCCATAATTATATTTGATAATTATATTCATTGTGTTAAGCCTATGGATTATTTTTACTCATTAATTTATTTGTTCATCTATCCTCTATCCATCCACTAATCCATTCATTTATTCATTCAATTTTTAATAAATAACTATATGAATGGGCACCTTAAAAGTTACTGTGTAATGATTAAGGTTCAATATGAGGTGTCTGTCCTCTTATTGAGACAACAAACATTCAACCTAACATGCTGTAGACTGAGTGCTTGTGTTCCCCAGAAATTCATATGCTGAAGCCTAATCCCCACTGAGACAGTATTTGGAGGTAAGGTCTTTGGGAGGTGATGAGGTCATGAAGGTGGAGGCTTCAAGAATGGGATTAATGCCATTATAAAAGAGGCCCCAGAGAGATTCCTCACCCCTTCCACCTTGTGAGGACACAGAGAGCAGGCAGCCTAGTATGAAACAGGAACTGGGCGTTACCAAATCCGCCAGTACCTTGATCTTGGATTTCCCAGCCTCCAAAGCCGTGAGAAATCAACCTCTGCTACTTATAAACCACCCAGTCTGTGGTAATCTGCAAGGGATTAGTTTCCTCAAATAAGATTTTGACATACAAGGTTAAATAAAATTCAACATATTTCTTTACTGCTATGCATCTTCAAAAAAGGAACACAGTAAAAGAACTCCTTTTTTGAACTTGTACTTATGCAACTCTTATTTTAGAAAATTTAGTTTGGGAAATATTACAGAAGTTAACATCAATAATATTATTGCATGGACTTTGTGAGTGGTTTTTGGAAAAGACCTTTTCTACTTTCTCATTTTCAATTCTGTTCAGCATAAAGTGGCCCCAAACTAAATTTCAATGAAATAGAGGGACCACTTATGTCCCTTTAGATAAATCACATACATGGGAATCAGACTTTCTCACAGTTAAGGGCAGCTTTGATGACTGACTAAGGCCAGTTCGCAGGGAGGGAGTATTGTCCTGAACCTGGTAAGGCCACCTTCTGGATAATGGGCTTCTGCCAGCAGCCAGCACTCTTCTTTTCTGAATAGAACTTAGATAATATAGGAAGAGATTTTGTACTGCAATTTTTTTTATGGAAAAAAAAGCACTGGGTAAGGAGAAGTCCTTAGTGTTCTTCAGGGACTTGACTTTTATCCTAACTCTACGTGGTGAATTGAGCATGAAATAAAGATGGCTATCTTTAAGTTATGAAAGATAAACATGCCTATGTTTAAAATATGAAATTGTAATGTTTAAACCCAAATCCCACGCCAACAGAAATCTTGATTTTTCCAAAATTGGAACCATTAGAATGTTATTAATCTGATTTATCATCATTTTAACATGCCAAACAAAAGACAAGATTCTCTCTCCCTTTCTCTTGGAGACCACTTGTCCCTTTGTAAAAAATCAATATGAGGTTATTCATCTGAGCAAATTTCTTCCTTGACACTCTAATTTTTCACTAAAATGCTGTTGTAATAATCTTAACATGGCTTCCTCAGCCTAGCTATTTTCCACACCATTTAGCCCACACAGTTGAACCTAGAAAAATGTTAGCACTTAGGTTAAGATTTCCCAAAAGAATATGCAGTCAAATGTATGAGACACAATTGTACCATTGTGGATTAGGATAAATCATATATTATCAGGTACAACCACACTATCAGCATTCAACCTTAACTAGTGTCTCTCCTACCTCAAGACATAAGTAACAATTTCCTTATCACAGAGGAGGACAAACATATCTCTTCCCTTAACAAAAAATTGGTCAGATAAAATACAAAATGTACATATGAATCAGGAAAATAGAAGAGAACATTCGTAAGTCTGTCATAAATAAACTTTATTTTTGGACTATATCAATATAAACTAATGGATAGAAGAAAGAAAGGAAGGTAAGAAGAACATAGCTTTCCTCAAGACATGTGTGAACAATGTCAGTTTTTTCTAATCACTGTGTCTATTATTAATATAAATATATAGCACTATTGAACTGCTGTTTCTCAGATTTACAGATTCAGATTCACTGGTTTTCTACCCTGATTCTGTTGCTCTGACGAACACCCAAGAATTTGTGATTCTTATGATTAGGCAGTAGGGGAGACATTGCTTTAAACATTAAATATCTAAACAAAACACTGATTTGTGTTGTTTTATTTCCACTTATATTATTTCAGTTTACCTGTGAACAAAGCACTTATTGTATTCAAACTTAGACAGTTGCAGGAAATATGAGTGGATAAAACTAGTGTCTGTTCTTAAAATAGTTACTGTAGTAAGGGGTATATACTATGTATCTCAAGTGGAATTGTAAGATAAAGGTTATGTTTCCAACTTTGACTATGTTAAGTCATTCAGTTATTCATTCATAGACTTAATATGCATTACGCGCTATACAGAATAGGCACCGTGCCAAATTAGAGGGCTGCAATGATGAGCAAAAACAAGTAAGAGTTCAACTTCATGGAATTTCTAGTCTAAGAGGAAGAAAGCCATTGCATAAATTAGCAACATAATACATATAAAATGCACTATCTGCTATGAAAGCAATAGATATTATTCTATATGTACATAGCATATAAATGATGATCTAGTCAGAGGGGTTAGGAAGTTTTCTTTGAGTAAGTAAATTTGAATTGGGAATGAGGCTTCAGTTATGACATCAAAGAATAGAAATATTCAAGGCTATAGGAAGTGCATGTGCAAAGGCCCTGAGGTGAGAAAAATCACAGAGCATGTAAAAATCTGCAGTGGCTGGAGCTCAAAGAGGAAGGGAGAGAATAGAGCGAGGTGAAGTTGGAAAGATTAGACTATGCAGGGCCTTTTAAGATACATTAGAAATTTTGTCTTTAATTTAAAAACAAGTGCTCAGTGGACAGCATAATAAGATTTGAAATTTGAGAAGATAATTTTGTCCTGTGGAAAAATGACTAAAGGGAGAAAGAGTATTGTTGTACATATGACTGGGCAACTATTCAAAATGCTTCCAAAGGATATAATAATAACTTGAATGAGGGCACTAAGGGAGGAGAATAAGAAAAGCAGACAGAAGTATGATGTATTCTGGAGGCCAAATTAACATATCTTGTTGATAATTCATTACCATAAGATGTGGTAGGGGATGGTGGGTCGTTTTGGAGATGGTTGTGACTTGCTGAGGTAGGGAACAGTAGAAGAGGATCGGGTTTGAGGAAGGGAGGAAGAGCACATGAGAATGGTTTTGAACATGATTAATTTGGAGGCCTTCAATATATCCCAGTAGAGTTGAGTAGGCAGTTGGAAATTCTGGTTTGGAGCTCAGAGGAGAAATCTGGACTGGAGACAAACATCTGTGACTCATCAAGGGTAGATAGTAATAAAAACTGGTGCAGATGAGACTGTCTAAGTTTATAGAATAGGAAGCAAAAAGAGCATGGGATATAACCTTAGAACTGTAATAGTTACTTGGTAAAGAGGAGGATATTGCAAAGGAAACTGAAAAGGAAAGAGCAATAAAAGAAGTAAGATTCGGACTAGGGATGTGAAGTGATGCAACACGGGAGAATTTTTCGAAATCAGAGAAGAGCAATTAATTGTAGTAAGTATGGAAAAAGCTCAACTCAGTTGAGGTCTGGAAAATATCCATTGGAATTAAAGATGCAGATATCACTGACAAAGCTTTGGCAAAGCAATGCAGCTGACAGTAATGGCAAAATAATAGTCATGAGTTAATTAAGTTAAGGACTAAGAGGCTGATGGCAGCAGTGAGTGGCACCTTTTCCTTTTTAGATGACAGAGATAAAGGAAGTGTTGCATTCAAATGACATTCAACATTTCAACTATTATATGTCCCAAATTTAAAATAACAATCATCTCTACTTTCTTACTTGTCCTTTTATACTTCTTTTACATTTATTTATTTTCTGTTAAATACACCCTGAGCCTCTCCACCATTGAAGCTAGTGGTCCTGCTCTAACCCACCCTCTCTACCAAGGCTTCAGAAGTCCTGTCCCTCCCCACAGCATGTTGAAAGTTGTCTCTCCTTCCGCCTCTATTCAATAAGTGTGTGATTTAATTTCACCAGATGATTCACCCTAGTTCTCCCATTTAGTTAAAAATTTAACCACCAATAAATAATTTAACTTTTTTTAAACAGAATTTGCTCAACTAAAATGGAAGAGTATACCTTCCTTCATGGATTTCCATGAAAGTTGGATGAAATAGTGAATCCAAAGTGCTCATTAGAGTTCCTGAACATCACAATTCTCAATGACTATCAAATAAATTTGAATGAGACTTATCTGAGCATAATGGCTTTCCACTCCATATCTACATGTAAAAATTAATGAGAATGACATAAAATGCAGGAAAGAAAATTAACATTTGAATGGAAATTCAGATTAGTTCAAAATCATGAAGATATAGTGCTCTAAACTTTATAATCATCTCCATCAGATTACTATAAAAAGATACGTGGTGTGCTATTTTAACCCAAGTAAAGGTACACTAGTTCAAGTAACATGCGATAACATTCCTATCATTATTTACTGAAAGGTGGAGTGTACTGGCTTTAAAATAATCTCTGTGTTAAATTAGTTAATAACATTTTTCATTTAAGAAGGGTTTAAAAATAATTTTTCAAGCAGAGATGCAAAACAATCAAAGCTTGTAATTTGCCTTTATCACTTTTACTTTTTATATTAAGGATGGACAAAAATATTCTACTCATAGGAAAGGAGATAAAATTGTGACTCACTCTTTTGAGTTTGCTAATTAAAAGAGAAAAACAAGCATGTAGCTGGAGGATAGATGAATGGCAGAAGATAAAAATCCAAGAGCCAGTATACCAAAGGAGGGTGAAGACTTATTAATGAATTTCAAAACCCAGTGTATAACTTTTGCGTTGCTGTGAATAATATGCCTTTGATATCTCAAACAGAATTAAACAAGAAGGAGGTGACCTGTCAAAATGAATAGAATGAAAGGAACCTCTCTTTATACTCTCATTTATTTATTTATTTATTATTATTTTTTTGAGATGGAGTCTCGCTCTGTCACTCAGGCTGGAGTGCACCCAGGCTGCAAGCTCCACCTCCCGAGTTCACACCATTCTCCTGCCTCAGCCTCCCAAGTAGCTGGGACTACAGGCGCCCGCCACCACACTCAGCTAATTTTTTGTTTTTTAGTAGAGAAGGGGTTTCACCTTGTTAGCCAGGATGGTCTCGATCTCCTGACCTCGTGATCCACCCACCTCGGCCTCTCAAAGTGCTGGGATTACAGGCTTGAGCCACCGACTCTCATTTATTTTTTGCTATAAATTTGTAAGTTTTCTAAGATGGCAGCAATGATTTCAGAAAAAAAAAAGTTGAGGCAGGAGTAATAAATGAAAGTGATTTTAATATTCTACAGATTAGTACAACATGATATAAATAAGAATAAGGAGAAAAATTATGAAATTCTGCTTATGATGAATAAACTGCAATAAGAGAGGTGCCTTTATTTAGTGAAACCCTTAGAGGAATCATAGACACTATTAAGTGAGAGAAATCCTGTTATTAACTCCTTTCTTCTCCCACCTGCTACCTTTGAAAGAAGTAATATTGTGTGATATGAATCAACTCAGCCTATTGCTCAGGAATGTAAGATCTGAGGCCAGACTCCTTGGAATCAAACCCAGGCTCTACTACAAGTTCAAACCTAAGCTTTACTACTTGCTAACTTTGTGACTTAAACGCTGAGCTTCAGTTTCTCTCTTTATTGTTTGTTTGTTTGAGACAGGATCTCACTCTTTCACTCATGCTATAGTGCAGTGGTGCAAACATGGCTCACTGCAGCCTTAACCTTCTAGACTCAAGCAATCCTCCCGCCTTAGCCTCCTGAGTAGCTAGGGCCACAAGCACACACCACTATGCACAGCTAATGTTTTAATTTTTTGTAAAGAGGAGGTCTCATCATGTTGTCCAGGCTGGTCTCAAACTCCTGGGCTTAAGCAATCCTCCTGCCTTGGCCTCCCAATGCAGCTGGGATTTCAGGTGTGAACCACCATGCCTGACCCAGTTTCCTCATTGTTAATATGACCATAATAATGGTTTCCTAATCCATTGATTTGTTATAAGAAGTATACTAATGTACATAAAGTACATAGCACAATGCCTGGTACATATTAAACATCAAATGGGTACTAGCTGTTATTTTTGTGACTGCAGCCTTTTTACAAATACAGAAGTGACAAAATGTACACTGAAAAGCCTCTGAAAGATTCCCAGTTTCCAGTCTGACACTGAAGGAGCTTGGATGAGGTCACTGTATCCTAAGAAGTAAAGTTTCAGTTGGCTATTCTGATACTTTTTCCTCTCCATATACATTTTAGAATCTGTTGCTATCCACAAAATAACTCACTAGGGTTTTTACTGGAATTGTGTTTAATCTATAAAGCAAGCTAGGAAGAACTGACATCTTGATGAGTACTCCTATCCATGAACGTGGAATGCCTCATTATTTATTTAGTTACTTGGTTTTTTCATCAGAGTTCTTATGTGTGGACATAAGTACCTGTACACAAATGTACTTTTATGTGTGGGCATAAGTAACTATACACAAGTGTTTTTTGTTTGTTTGTTTTGTTGTTTTTGAGACAGAGTCTGAGTTGCCCAGGCTGGAGTGCAATAGCACAATCTCGACTCACTGCAATCTCTGCCTTCCGGGTTCAAGTGATTCTCCTACCTCAGCCTCCCAAGTAGCTGGGATTACAGGTCCCCACCACCACGCCCAGCTCATTTTTGTATTTTTGGTAGAGGCAGGGTTTCACCATGTTGGCCAGGATGGTCTCAATCTCTTGACCTTGTGATCTGCCTACCTCAGCTTCCCAAAGTGCTGGGATTACAGGCATGCATCACTGCTCCCGGTCCCATACACAAGTGTTTATAGCAGCTTTGTTCATAATTGCCAAAACTTGAAAGCACCCAAGATGTCCTTCAGTAGATGAATGAATAAGCAAACTGAGGTACAATGGAATATTATTCAGCTCTTAAAAATAAAGCCAAAAGCTATGATAAGTCATGGAGAAAACTTAAATCCATATTACTAAGTGAAACAAAACAATCTAAGAAGATTATATTCAGTATGATTCCAAGTACATGGCATTCTGGAAAAGGCAAAACTCTGGAGCCAGTAAAAGAATCCGTGGTTGCCAGGTTGAGGGGAGGGAAGGATGAACAGGCAAAACACAGAAGATTTTTAGGGCTGTAGAACTACTTTGTATATTATAATCATGGATACAAGTCATTCATTTGTCAAAACTCATAGAATGTACAACACCAAGAGTTCAGCCAGCCCTGCATGAATTAAACTTTTTCTCTATTGCAATTTCCCTGTCTTAATAAATCAGCTGTATCTGGGCGGTGGGCAAAATTAACCCATTGGGTGTTTATGCTACCTTTTCTCCCTCTCTGTCTCTTTCTTTTTCTTTTTCCTCCACTTCCTCCTGCCTCTCTTTTTTTGTGTTCCTTCTTTTAGAAGACACATCTTTTATTTGTTTTTTTCTCCTATGCTGGATGAAATACCTACCCTTTTTGTAATATCTGAAAACTAGCAATCGCCTCAGAATCACCTGAACTGGTCTTTATATCTCTT
Organism: Pongo abelii; assembly: GCF_028885655.2. Taxonomy (NCBI): domain Eukaryota; kingdom Metazoa; phylum Chordata; class Mammalia; order Primates; family Hominidae; genus Pongo; species Pongo abelii. The sequence continues at coordinate 96,101,071 of NC_071991.2, forward strand.
AATACTCCAAAGTCCTGCAACTAGTGCTGCTAAATTCTCAGAACTATGACCTTGAGCCTATTATACGTTTTCAAGTGTAACTCTCAGATATCTGAAACTATGTTAGGTGGTTCTTGCATTGCTATAAAGAAGTACCTGAGACTAGGTAATTTATAAAGAAAAGAGGTTTAATTGGTTCATGGTTCTGCAAGCTTTAAGGAAGCAGCATGATGCTGGCATCTGCTCAGCTTCTAGGGAGACCTCAGAAACTTACAATCATGGTGGAAGGCAAAGCAGGAGGGAGCAGACATATCACATGGCAAAAGCAGGAACAAGAAAGAGAGAAGGTGGGGGGTGGGGGATGCCACACACTTTTAAACAACCAGATCTCATATGAACTCAGAGCAAGATCTCACTTATCACCAAAGGATGTCCCAAGCCATTCATGAGGGATCTGCCTGAATGACCCAAACACCTCCCACCCAGCCCTATCTCCAACACTGGAGATTACATCTCAACATGAGATTTGGTTGGGGACAAATATCCAAACTATATCACAAACTCTATAAACTTCCTTAATTTTCTGAACTTAGTCACCTTTATAGATACATTGAGGATAGTCCACCTGCTTTTTGTTGAGAGACAATTCTCCATTAAACTCTTATGTTATTCCACATTCAGGCATAACAGCCAATTTGCTCTACAACTATCTTTTTAGGAAGGCTTTTATAAACAGAGAGCCAGGGAAAGATGGAGACAGACTTCCTCTGAAGAAAATTTATACACTTTCATTTACTTCCATGGATAGAGAAATCTTTTTTCCAAGCAGCATTCCAGAACAATAATTCAGAGACATTTCTCTCCCCTTCTGGGAGGGGATTTGCACTGTTATGCATTTGATTGCATAAGAATACTCTCACAATGAATTTTTGTTGTTGCTTTACCTTGTTTATATTTTCCAATTTACTTTATTTTTTCTGAGCTTCAGTCTCCTATGTGTAGATTTCTAATAATACTAGAACCTGTATTTTTGGATTGTGTGAAAGATTGAGTCATTATGCCTATTAATAGTAATTAATTTATTACTATAATTGATTTATATTAATTCATACACGAAAATCACTGACTTTTTTGCCTTAATTGTATTTGATTACAGATATTTAAAAACTTAATTTTTAAATCTAAATTACAAATTTCTGATAGTATGTTTTACAGAAATAAATACTTCAATAAGATTCAAATGCTTCCCACATTAAAAAAATAATGCAAAATATAATTATCTTCCTATTTGTTGCAAAGTTTATGAAGCTGTTTGTTTTCCCTCTACTTTTCATCAAATTTCTACAATTACTAACATGTCTTTCAGTTTGTGATAGGTGTATGCTGATCATGAATTTCCCAAAACTCTGCCTTCTTCAAGTTTGGAGGAAGATTCTGGTCCTATTATTATCTAAGAGGTTTTGCTTGTCATATGTTGGTCTAGTTGATCCAAGCAGAAGATTGCTTTTAATTACTATTATGGGGGGGTCTTCTTTTGTAAGAGAGACAATGGAAGCAATTATAAAACATCTGGAGAAAACAAAAATATAGGAACAAGACATAGGGAATGCATGTAAATGTGGAAGTTCAGTTTGAAGGACAGGGGCCCTTTGTCTAGGTCATACATAGAGCTATGGGATTCACTGAATATGTGCCATATTATCAACTTGAAAAATAAGAATAGCAGATTTGTTTATTGGACAATAAAAGATGAAATTGAAATGGGAAAAGGAAAAGGGTAAAGAAAAACATAGGTTTTTTAATGGCTCTAATTACAAACCTGAGATAAGTAGGGGATTGCTTTTGGGGAGAACAAATAAAGGTCATAGTAGTCATGAGCCAGTTGGAAGCACCTAGACAAACATACCACACTGAAATCCATAATCAAGAACTTTCCATAATAACAAGAACAGCAATCATTTCATTCAGAATGAATTGCAAAAAGAAAACTTATGACTGAATATATAGTAAGAGGATAACTGAAATTGGAAGAGCTTTTATGAAAGGATTGATGCAGGATTTTTCTTAGTCCCTTTGCTGGACTCATGGCAGGGGCACTTCCTCTACTCGGCCCTCTGCACTCAACCCCTTGTGGGAGGGAGCATGAGAGTGAGTCAGTCCAGGACCTGGCTGGCTGTGCAGGGTGCTGACACAGGAACAAGCTCCATGCAGGGCCCGTAGCCAGACTAGGCATGTCGCCTCAAGGGGAATGTGGCAGCCCCCATGTGAGGGTGCCTGTGACCCTGAAGCTCCAGAAAGGGGTGTTACAGTGTTCCTTTAGTTCTGCTGTCCATGGACAGTGGTGTGTTAGCAGCTCTCTTGGCTCTTTGCGTCAGCACATGGGGCAGCTGCCCTCCACCAATGAGGGCAAAGGGCAGGTGTGACAGCCTTTCTGGGTATGCACACTCAGTGGGTCCTGAGCTCTTGTCCAGCATCCAAGAAGATTGAAGTCACATAGACTGTTGAAAGATGGTGAAGGTAGAGAATTTTATTGACCAATGAAAATGGCTCTCAGAGGAGAGGGAGCTAGAGAAGGGACAGGAAAGGTATACTGGTAAACTTCCCAAAAATCAGGTTGTCTTCTCCCAAAGTCAGTTCATTTCCCCCTCCGCTGACTGAGTCTGGGGTCTTTATAGGCACAGGATGGGGAGTGTATGCTGATTGGTTTGTGAGTATATAACAAGGTTAAAGTGAAAACACCACTCAAAGGTGGGCACAACAGCATAGAAAACCAATTAGGAAAGTGTAGGTATAAGTAAAATAGGTGAAGGGTGGGGATCAATCAGAGGAAAGCACACCAAATAGGAGGACAAGTTCTCAGTCTAGTCCCAGGATTTAGCTTGTAGCTTGGCTTTCAGGTTTAAACTGTCTTCAACTTGGAGGTGGGGTTTCACCGGATACCTGCCCCTATCTGCCTAGGTTGTTGGCTGCCTCCTGTCACTATCAGGGTGACTAATTATAAAGAAATTAGGCTATAGGAAAGTAAAAGTCTTAATAAAAAGACTAGATTGATTTTGTTATTCCTTAGATAGCTCATATTTTGCATTAACTCATGATGTTTCTTCTTTTTTCTTTTGGGTAATATTACTTCCTAGAACAACTACAAAGTAATATTACCCAAAAGAAAACAGACTGTGGCTCTCAGGTTTGCTTGGTCTCTATGTGGGCCTGGAAATTCTAGTAGATCTATTTTCTCAATAGGGTTTCCTATCTATTATTCATCATGGGTCTCTCCTATTTTGGAGAAATACTTTAAAATCACAGATATTTTCATGCTGTCAATATCTAGGATTCATTTGGCCTAAGAAAAGCTGAAAGCTGTGTAGTTTGACAAAAGACATGCCAAGAAAGTTAAATATATCTAGTTCTCCTTTTCCCATGTTTGACATTTCCATGGAGGAAGGGAGACAAGGAAAGAAGTTGCATATATATTATCATTCTTTCTGTTTTTCTCTGCCTGATATACTCCATGGAATCAATCTTGTGTGTACATTTAGGGAAAAAGTCTTTACATGATTACAATAAGCCAGATATCCCTTCTTCCCTTTTTGCCTCCTCACTCTCCCTCACTGAAAACCCCTGATTTAAAGGCAGGAAAGCTTAAAAAATGTACACACTTTGGGATTCAGCCCTGTTGCTGGCATGTGTCAATAGTTAATTCTTTTTATTACTGTGCAATATTCCATTGTATTGATATGCCATAATTTGTTTATCCATGCACATACTGATGGACATTTGAGTTGTTTCAAGTTTGGGGCTATTACAAATAAAGCTGCTATGAATATCCATATAAAAGTATTGGTGTGGACATGTTTTCACTTATCTTGAGTAAATGCTCGGGAGTGGAGTGACTGGGTCATATGACAGATGTATCTAACTTTTGAAGAAATGATCAAACTGTTTCCCAAAGTGGTTGTACCATTTTACATTCTCACACCCATGTGTGAAAATTTCAATTGCTTCACCCTGCCAAAACATGGTTTGGTCATCAACCTTTTACATTTTATTAATTCAAATAAGTATATATTACTACCATTGTAGTTTTAGTTTTCATTTCCCTGATGACTACAAACATTGAAATTTTCATCTGCTTATTCACCATTCTTATACCTTCTACACATTTTGTGAGTCCACTTACAAATTCTTGTAAAGAAAGTGGTAATGACTGAAAGCAAGTTGGTGATTGCCTTGGGACAAAGTAGAAGAAGGGACGAGTTGCAAGGGGCACAAGGAAACTTTTCAGAGTTATGGAAATTCTTGTTATCCTCATCAAGGTGAGGGTTATACAGACATACACAGATGTCACAACAAATTAAATTATATACTTTAAATATATGCAGCTTATTGTATTTCAATTCAATTATACCTCAACTAAATTATAAAAAATCCAAAAACTTTACTAGAAGTAAACCAAAAGCAAAATTCTAAGCCTCCCAACCAACTGAACAGACTCCTCCTCAAGGCCAAAGGCATTCTAAAGTTAATTTGAAAAACTAGTTCAGGCCATGATGGGAAGTGAGGGTCTGACATGCCTCATTATACCCTTCTCCCTTTGGAATTCAAGCACAGTTGACCAACATTAACATGAAAACAGAGGCCTTAAGACTGATAGAATAGACTCTTTAAGACTGGTAAGAAATATTCCCTTCTATGAATTCTATCTGCAAAATGGGAACCTTGGTGTCCATAACCTCTTATCTCAACCCAGACATTCCTTCCTATTAATTTTAGTCAATAACTTAACTCTTTCAACCAATTGCCAATTAGAAAATTCTTGAATCCACCTATGACCCGGAAGCCCTTGCTTCGAGTTGTCTTGCCTTTCTGGACTGAACCAATATACATCTTACATGTATTAACTGATGTCTCTTACCTCCCTAAAATGTATAAAACCAAGCGGTAGCCCAATCGCCCTGAGCACATGTCAGGACCTCCTGAGGCTGTGTCACTGGTTCCAGGCGAGGTGTCAGAGCCTCAGCAACAGAAAGTGGTTAACTCAGAGGTAGTAAGAAGAATTTACCAACGATGTTATTGGCAGTGAATCCATACAGGTCTGTAGCAACCTCAATTCTTGCTCCTCAGAAGAAAGAATTCGACTGCAGGGCACAAGGTAGAAGAAGACTGACTCAAGTTTTAGAGTAGGAGTAAAAGTTTATTAAAAAGTTTAGAGCAGGAATGAAAGTACACTTGAAAGAGGGCTGAGCAGGTGAGTTGAGAGAGTTAAGGGCCCTGTATGACATTTGACTTGGGGTTTTATATGTTGGCATTCATCTGGGGTCATGTGTGCCTTCTCCCCTGATTCTTCCCTTTGGGTGGGCTATCCACATGCACAGTGTCCTGTCAGCACTTGGGAGAGGAGCATGCACAGTGTGTTTAGTGAAACTATATGCAGGCTCATTTGAGGTGTTCTTCCCTTACCAGCTAAATATCCCTAGAAGGCCATATACCAGTTAAACTCTACCATTTTACCTCTTATTGTGTGTGCTTGAGCCCACTTGCCCAACTCCTAAGATCTTATCAGGAAGCTGCTGATCCCTAGTTTCAGGTTTTTTGTATTAATTGGGAGACTGCCTTTTCCTGGTGTTGGCTGTGACCAATTATTTTAGAGAGACAGGTAACAACCACTTCACCATCACTTGATGGTCACCTGACATTCCTGGTGGGGGGTAGGGGGGCTTCCTCTCCTGTGGTGTTCATGTCTGACTAGCTACCTACTCTAACAATAAAATACATAAAACTCATGTTTGGTTGCTAAACTGAAGGAAGTCATAATTTATCACCGCAGAATATATTTCTTGGACATATTTTGAAATGGCTGCCACAGGGACAGCAGACTGAAATGGCCCTGCAAAGCAGTCTTTTGTGGCAGAAATTTGCATCTGTAGAGAATCTCCATTAATGCAGCCAATGTTTCCTAGATCCGTTTCTAGGCCCTTTCCTGGATCTAGGATAAATTAGCCAAGAGTCTGACACCTTTAATGTTCCAAAAAGAGACACTTATCACCTAATCTCTCTGAGGGCTGCTATCTCTGAGGTTTTGTTAGAAGCATGTGAACCAGAGCAACTCCATCTTGAATAGGAGCTGAGTAAAATGAGGCTGAAACCTATTGGGCTGCATTCCCAGACAGTTAAGGCATTCTAAGTCACAGGACGAGATAGGAGGACAGCACTATATACAGGTCACAAAAACCATGATGATAAAACAGGTTGCAGTAAAGAAGCTGGCTGAAACCCACCAAAGCCCACAAGGTCATGAGAGTGACTCTGGTCATCCTCACTGCTACACTCCCACCAGCACCATGACAGTTTACAAATGCCATGGCAACATCAGGAAGTTACTCTAAATGGTCTAAGAAGGGGAGGCATGAATAATTCACCCCTTGTTTATCATATCTTCATGAAATAACCATAAAAATGGGCAACCAGCAGCCTTCGGGACTGCTTTGTCTATGGAGTAGCCATTCTTTTATTCCTTTACTTTCTTAATAAACTTCCTTTCACTTTACGCTACAGACTTGCCCTAATTTCTTTCTTATGTGAGATCCAAGAACCCTCTCTTGGAGTCTGGATCGGGACCCCTTTCCCGTAACAGGTTTCATCTACACAACAAGACCACCTTTGCTAGGCAAGCCTCCTATTCTGCCCCTCCCATCACCTATCTTGCCACAAAAACCTGATTTAACAGCATAACCTGTTTCTTCCCATGCTCTGAACCAACTGTCTTTCTACAACCTCAAGACAGTATATAAGCTTCAGTATCCTACTGGGGGTTGAGTCTTCATTCTGAAGGCTCCTGTGTATACATGTCAAATAAATGTGTATGCCTTTTCTCCTATTAATCTGCCTCATATCAGGAATTTTTGAACCTCCAGAGGGCCGAAGGCCTTGACCCCTACACAACAAAGCTTATTTCTTACGGTTAATTTTGAACATTCTAAAACTAGAACTAATGTATTTAATTTTAAAATGTTGTGCTCATTGAGTAAAAAAATGTAAAATTGCCCAGAAACATAATATGTATCTTTAACCAAAAAGCTTAGTCACTAGATGATTTGAATTTCTCTTCCATTTTTACATTTCTGGTCTGTGTCTTCAGCAACAACCATGATTTTTCTTCCGTTTGGTAGTAATTATACCTTCAACACCCCAAAATAATTTTTGAAACGAACTGTTTAATGTAATAGCAGTGTTATGAATCAATTTCATAAAATCACAAACATAGGATGTATCATATTTATAACAAAATCTTAGCATGGCCCAGTGGCCTTCTAACCAAAAAAAAAAAAAACCAAAACAAACAAGAAATAAAACCTTCATTTTATAGTATTATTATGTCCTTTTTTATTTAATCATTGACAAATAGTACTTTTTTATACTTCAAAATTTTAAATGCTGAAATATCTTTTATGCATCAATGTCCAAGCATTGATTTTACAATATTTTTCTCATTACTCTCAATTTTAATAATTATGTTTGATATTAAGTTAAAATTTTTTTGCTCTTTACATCAATCTATAATCACGAGCGTTTCTAAGGAGCTCTCTTACGATTCTCAAATACGATTGACAAAATAGCTCTTTTAACTAATGCATATATAATGCAATAAAGGGCAAAACTATAATCTACATATTTCATTAAATGCTTTCTGAAGGCAAGACCCAATTATCAGAGGTTCAGTTTCTTCACTACTTATAGTGGAATCTTCAAAAGGTTTTCTTTGTCTTGTGTTGTTTGCGATAGAGTAAATGGTTGCATAAGTGGTTGTGTGCTGCTCCCTACTGGAGAAAGCAAAGTCATAAATTCATGGGTAAGGCAACAACGAGCCTTCATATCATTGTTTTCCCAGCTCTGTTCAAGATAGAAATTTAGGGCTCAGGTATATTTAAGCTTTCATATTTTATGTCCACCCTAGACTATGTTTCTAAGTAATAAAATAGGTTACAAATCTAGTCCACAAACATATGCCACACTCACTCTAAATGTCAACAAATGATGTCCTCTTTTATTGTATTTATTTATTTTTTTTTGAGACGGGCTCTCACTGTCACCCAGGCTGGAGTGCAGTGGCATGATCTTAGCTTGCTGCAGCCTCGACCCCCTGGGCTCAAGCAATTCTCCCATCTTAGCCTCCCTCATAGTTGAACTACAGGTATATGCCATTACGCCTAGCTAATTTTTGTAATTTTTGTGGAGACAAGTTTTTCCATGTTGACCAGGCTGCTCTCAAACTCTTAGGCTCAAGTGATCCTACCACCTTAGCCTCCCAAAATGCTGGGAGCCACCACACCTGGCCGACGTTCTCTTTCAAGTTATGAAAAAGATTAAGGCCAACGTAACAGAAGGACATGGATAATGGTTAAAAGCAGAGTTAGACAGGTCTGGCTTTACATCATACCTTGATTGTCCTGTGATGTTAGGTAAGTTGCCTAAACATTAAGCCTTACGTTTCATCATCTATAAAATGTGAGTTATCCCATGAAATGTTAGTTATCTCATAAGACCGTTGTGAGAATTAAATCCCATGCAGAAAGCACTTATCATGGATCCTGGAATATAATACATGCTTAATAGGTGTCAAAGTAATAATGATAATAATTCAATTAGCTACTCGATATTTTCTGCAACCAAAACCAAAATTTCTCCAAAAGCAACTTCTCTCCCTACCTCAGTATGTACCTATGAGAATTGTGTCAGGTTCTCTTGAAGGCTCCACCCACACTTGTGTTCTTTGTCTTAAGCTCTATCGCATCACCTGCTACTTTTTCTCTATTAATCATTCCCTCTTTTAAACTTCTTTTCCTATGTACTGATTTTTCCTCCCTGAGCACAAACACGCTTTTCTGTTTTGAGATGTAGCCCTATCATGGCCTTTTTTTGCAAAACCCGGTTTCTAAATATGAGTCTGCATTGGCCACTTTCCGGTCTCTTACTCCTTGTTACATAGTACTACTTTTCTCACCCTACCCAAACTCTTATTTTCAAGGTCACCAATGTTTGGTCTCCTTTTTGCCACATTTAATATCCATGTCTCTATTCTTGCTCTCTGTGAGCTATTTGCAGCCTCAGCATGGTTTTCTTCAGTTTCAGAATACAGCTCTCTTTTCCTCCCTTCTTAAATTTCCCCTTCACATTGACTGCTTAAATATGGACATACCCTTGAATCATCATTTTGCCTCTTTCCATTTTGTTCTGTACTGTTTCTGATCTTATCTTTATTTTTATCTTATCACTCATTGCCCCTCTGTGAATGAGTCTCATATCCACCATTCTCAGCCACATTTCAGTATGTGTTCTAAAGCCCGATGGCCATCTTTATTTAGAGAGCTCAATGACATCTTTTCCCCAAACCGTCTCCTGCTCTTAATTTCCATATTTTTTACATTTTATACCTTACTCAGGCTCATGTTCCTAGATTGATCTTGATTTATTTCACCTTCCTATTCCCTATCATCAAGTCTGTCAAAAGTCTTAAGTCTCCAAAAATGTTTTCTTTTCAAAATCAACTATTCTTTTGTTTCTATTCCCAGAGCTTCAGTTCTAGTTAGGGTTCTTATGTCGTGATCCCAAACAATAATTGTCTCCTACCTGAACCCCCTGAAGCTACATCCTTTAAATTCAAAGTGCCTTTCTAATCCAATGCTTTCTGTATTCCTCCTTTGCTGAAGAACTTTCATATTGATGTCATTTCAGAGTTTTATAGAGTCAAAAGGAAATAAAGTTTGGAAAGTAATTTAGGAATCACATATTCCAACCTACTCATTTTATTAATGAGAAAATTTAAACCTAGGCAATTTATGTGGTTTACCAGAGGTTGCAAAGTTAGTAGCAAACTAGAATTTAGGCCTCAGATGGCATCAATTGATTTTTCTGTACAATCGTATAATTTGCTGTCAAAAGATTAATACTAATTCCTCAAACTAGTACATAAGACCTTTTGTAATCTGGATTCTGTCAAATGCTCACACATGGTGTTCAGACAATCGGGTTTATTCATTGTCTCTTAAAAACACCTGTGCAAGGCTGTCTCTGTGTCTTTGCTCAGGATATATGTATATACATATATATATGTATATATATCTGAAATTCTCTCTTTTCTAACTCTTACCTTTACTGTAACAGTTTCACATACATCTTCCATTAAGACTTCCCATTAATTCTAAATCTGTTAATTATTTTCTCTGAGTTATTGTAGTAATAATTATGTTTCCTTTCTTAAATTTGGCACACATGATTTTTGTTTTTATATTTATTAAGAAAATTGATGTTTTTTCCATAGTAACTCATTCTTCTCCCTTTTCATTGTATAGCAACCTTGTGGTTTCAGAGATTGTTTTTAGTTTCAATGACGGGTACTATCCAAGACTCTGACATGGAAGGCTAAAACTTAGAATTATCGGGTTCTCCTTCTTCTAAAAATCATAAACCATGGATATGAGGTCCACACCACTGCCACATAAGAACAAGCAAAGTGAAGAGAGTCAAGGGAAGCAGAGGCAGGACTTGCCAGTTAAGGTATCTTTATCCTCCCTACCTTAGGATGTGACATTGTGATATATTTATTTTTTGTTTAACTCAAAGTGATTTGAATGTGTGGCTACTTGCAAAGTAAAGCAGACTGGTTGAAACAATGCTTCTGTTGTCTGTTTCAACAAGACTTTTACATCTGTGGGAGTTGTCATCAGTCTCATGTAGCTTTTTAACCTAAGTGCCAAACCCAAAGTGTTGCCTATAAGGGGAATTTAATAAAATTTATTGTAATTTGCATAGGTTTATATGCTATGCTTTATTATTCCTATATTTCCGTATTTCTTGGTATCTTCTAGAAATACGTCTGAACATGTCCACCTAGCACTTGCCAGATCCCATAAGACTCAGACCAAATGTATGTATATGTTTATGTGTACATATATATATAGATACTTAGTAGACAAGCTCCTAGTTATTTTTAGATAATAATTATTGCAATGTCTAATAAATTCAAATCCTGGGATTCATTGGGAATCTGTACAACTATAAAATAAATGGAAACCTTTGTGAGATTGGTATTAGAGAAGTATTTGACTGCTCCTTGTAGCTACTTCTCTCTGTATGCCTATTTTTACTTTCACCCCAGACTTCCCGCTGTGGGCAACATCTACGAAGTGCTTATACTCAAACTTGTAGATCTGACATACACCATAATCATTTTATACATTAAAACATATTGGTTCTATGCCGTCCAATGACTGTGTTTCTTCAAAAATGTCCAAGATGGAAAATAAGTAATAGATGCTAATAATATCTTAATAGAGCAGAGAAAGAAAACATAATAGATTCATCACAGCTCTCCTCCACCTTTTAAAAGATACTTGTGTTGGCCGGGCATGGGGACTCACACCTGTAATCCAGCACTTTGGGAGGCTGAGGTGGGCAGATCACCTGAGGTCAGGAGTTTGAGACCAACCTGACCAAAATGGTGAAAACCCATCTCTACTAAAAATACAAAAATTAGGTGGGTGTGGTGGCAGGTGCCTGTAATTCCAGCTACTAGGGAGGCTGAGGCAGGAAAATCACTTGAACCCCAGAGGCGGAGGTTGCGGTGAGCCAAAATCACACCACTGCACTCTAGCCTGGGTGGCAGAGTGAGAACCTATCTCAAAAAAATAAAATACTTGTGTTGTTATTGTGTGTATTAATATAGAAAGTGACATTGCAAGTGAATCTTTCAGAGCAAGTTGGATATTAGATGAAAACATTAGAAGATTTTTAGTAGTATCCACATTGATTTTATCATCTAACATGTTTTGTACCTCTTGTCATTGTTACCAGAACCTTGATGTCTTGTGTGAAACCACGTCTCCCTCAATCTTAAATCATGTGGTATATTAGACAGGACTCTTCAGAGAAACAGGTCAGGAGGATGGATATATATCCAGAGATATTTATTTTAAGAAATTGGTTTATATGAGTCTGGGCCCTGGCAAGTCGAAAATCTGCGAGTAGGCTGGTAGGCTGAAAAGTCTGAGAGTCAGTGTTGCAGTCTTGAGTCCAAAGGCTGGAAACTCATGCAGAATTCCTTCCTGTTTAGGCAACCTCGGTCTTTGCTCTTAAAGCCCTCAACTGATTACATGAGACGCATTCATAGTATGAAGGGCAATCTGCTTTACTCAAAGTCAACTGATTAAAATGCTAATCACATCTAACAAGTACAATATAGAAACATTTAAACTGTTGTTTGACCATAGCCTAGCCAGGTTGACACATAAAATTAACCATCATGTGAGCTTGGTATAGAATGGACTCTCCACTTGATTCCAAGAGTCAATTTGTGACTTGAACCCATAACAATAAGGTCACTACATTCTTACTGGGAATTAAACATAGAGTTACTATATGATGCAGCAATTCCACTCCTATTTACATACTCAAGAGAACAGAAAACACAAAAACTTGTGCATAAATGTTTACAGCAGCATCACAATCTAATATTAAAACATTTTCTTTCCTGCTTAAAGAAACCCTGCACTGATCAGCAGTCAATCAGCATTATTACCCACTCCCATCTTCCAGCAGGATCAATTGTAAATCTGCATTCTATCTCCATAGATTTGCCTATTGTGGATATAGGCAGCTGTTTACAACAGCATTATTCCCAATAAACAAAAGGTAGAAGCAATGCAAATATCTATCAACTGATGAATGGATCAGTAAAATGTGGCATATCCATCAATGAAGTATTATTTAACAATGAAAAGAAATGGCATATTGGTACATGGAATGACTTTTGTTTTCAATGTATGAACCTTGAAAAACATTATGGTGAATAAAGAAGACAATAACAAAAGGCCATATATTGTGTGATTCATATACATAATATATCCACAATAGGCAAATCTATAGAGATAGAATGCAGATTAACAATGGATCCTGCTGGACAATGGGAGTGTGTGATAATGCTGATTGACTGCTAATCCATGCAGGGTTTCTTTTAGCAGGAAAGAAAATGTTCTAAAATTAAATTGTGATGATGGTTGTGAAAGCATGAATATATGAAACAATACTGAATTGTACACCTTTCAAATTTTTTTTTTTTGAGACAGGATCTCACTCTGTCGCCCAGGCTGGAGTGCAGTGGCATGAACTTGGCTCACAGCAGCCTCAACCTCCTGGGCTCAAGCTATCCTCCCACCTCAGCTTTCTGAGTATCTGGGAATGTAGGTACACAACACCACACCTGACTTATTTTTAAATTTTTTGTAGGGTCTCACTATGTTGCCCAGGCTGGTCTTGAACTCCTGGCCTCGGATGATTCTCCTACCTCATCCTTCCTAAGTGTTGGGATTACAGGCATGACCCACCAGGCTCGGCCTGATATGGTGCACTTTAAATGGGTGAATTATATGGTATGTGAATTATATCTCAATACAAATATCAAAATAAAATTCAACAAATAAATCCACTAAGCATTCAAATAACCTTTTAGAAAATTGTTTTTTCTTAAAATAAAGCATTTTCATTTTGAAAGAATAACTACTCTGGTTTAACTCCATTTTCATTTCTACATTATCAGTTTAGACTTTCACATCTTCCTGTTGTTTTTTTTTTTCTAAAAACTATTCTTGGCACAGATCCTTGTTTTACAGAAGTCCCATATGATGTTGCATTTTACTGAATAAAGTTAAATAATACATCACACTCAGGAAATTTGTATTGTAGTAGAAACATTCTATTTTTTTTATTATACTTGGAGTTCTGGGATACATATGCAGAATGTGCAGCTTTGTTACATAGGTATACACGTGCCATGGTGGTTTGTTGCACCCATCAACCTGTCATCTACATTAAGTATTTCTCCTAATGCTATCCCTCCCCTAGGCCCTACCCCTCAACAGGCCCTGGTGTGTGATGTTCCCTTCCCCGGGTCCATGTGTTCTCATTGTTCAACTCCCACTTATGAGTGAGAATATGCGGTGTTTGGTTTTCTGTCCCTGTGATAGTTTGCTGAGAATGATGGCTTCCAGCTTCATCCACGTCCCTGCAAAGGACCTGAACTCATCTTTTTTATGGCTGTATAGTATTCCATGGTGTATATATGCCACATTTTCTTCATCCAGTCTATTATTGACGGGCATTTGGGTTGGCTCCAAGTCTTTGCTATTGTGTAATTTATAGATTCAATGTTATCCCCAACAAGCTACCCTTGACTTTCTTCACAGAATTGAAAAAAACCACTTTAAATTTCATATGGAACCTGTATTTTATGTATTTACTTCTTATCTAGTTAATCTGGCACTCTCAGTTAATCTGGAATGTAGAGAACCTAGAGAGAGAATTCTGCCCTTATTTACTTTTTTCTAAAAGAAGCATAGACTAAAGAAATTTCATAGAATACCAGATCGACTTTATACTTTAATGTGAAACAGTGCATACTTTTTTTTAAATCTGCAGGCCAAGTGCGGTGGCTCACACCTGTAATCCCAGCACTTTGGCAGGCTGAGTCGGGCGGATCACTTGAGGTCACGAGTTTGAAACGAGCCTGGCCAACATGGTGAAACACCGTTTCTACTAAAAATACAAAAATTAACTGGGTGTGGTGGTGTGCACCTGTAATCCCAGTTTTTTGGGAGGCTGAGGCATGAGAATCACTTGAACCTTGGAGGCAGAGGTTGCAGTGAGCCAAGATCGTACCACTGCACTCCAGCCTGGGTGACAGAGTGAGACTCCATCTCAGACAAGAAACAAACAAATAAACAAACGGCAGTGACAACTCAAAGCTTGTAACATTAAAATTTTCTTTATTGGAAATTTTTCTATCCTAATCTGCAAATGGAAAATATGAAGTGTTAGGTATTTGTGATCATGTACGTATGACAGAGTATCCATATATCTTCTAACAAGGTGATGTATTTATTTGTTGAGTAAAAGATGACACCAAGAACAAGACTTATTTTTATCTGTGGTTGCCAGTTATTCCATAGAAAACTTGTCCTCTAAGATGGCAATGTCAGATTTTTTTTTAAATTTAATACTATATATGACCTTGGTTTCACCAAGGTTTTTACTCCCACAATACAATGAAGGTAAGTGACAGGAAAATGGGACTACTTTTTTCAAAGTGAATGATCTGTCAAATACATAGTGAAGACACTCAAAGTCAAACTTAGCTTGTTTTTAATATCTCACTGCAGGCACTGCTAAAGTTAATTGACCATCAATCAAGACAGCAGACAGAAATGAGTTGTTTGTTTGTTTTTAATAGCACATATTATTTTTCACAGGAAAACTCCGAGTATTGTTTTTGGTCAATAAGTCTTACTGAACTATTGAAAGTAATGAGGAAACACAGACCTTGAATTAGTCTAGTCTGATCAGAGCTAAGGATGTTAACTCTCTCAATTTTCTGAAATACACATTCAAAGACAGAAATGCAGAGAAATTGGAAAGAAGAAAAAAAGATAAGCTTAGCAGAGAGAGAATATCAGAATAATGCTTTTTTTTTTCAAATAAAAAAAGATAAGGACCTTATCATTGGAAATATGTGACATCTCAGAATAATAGGCTAGTTCTCTTTGTTCCCAGACATGGTTAAAAATGTTAACAGTTTCAATTTCCACTCCTTTTCATATGGATGAATAACATTTTTAAAAGCATCTTTGTGTATTGTTAGCTAGTTCTTAAAATTCTCATGTCTAGAGATTTTTTTTCTCTTTCTTATTCAGAAATATGTTTCCTTTAGAATTTTAATGACTAACTTATTTATAATAAGTTATGAAAAGTACTTTCATAGTTTTTAAAATTTTTCTTATGTTTTATCTCTCACAAAATTTCCCCACAAAATTTGCAGACCTTGGGTCTGGCAAATATTGTTATATATAATATACAGATGAAGGGATTGAGGTTTATGAAACTTGAGTATCTTGCCTATATAGTTTTTAAGCAAAACAATCAAGAAAAATATCAGTCATTTGACTCTAAACTTAAGTGTTCTTTCTAAGATTTTATTCTTATTTCTTAAATAAATGTATCTTTTTTTCTTTTTTAAATCAGAAGGGTATTACATGCATATTAAAAATATTACTATAATACACAAATTTATAGTGTAAAATGTGAAGAGCCCTAAATTCTTAAATTCTAGTGCTAACCATTGTTAGAAGATTGGTGTCTATTCTTCCTTTTGTTTTCTTAGTATACACATATTAGGATATTTAACAAAATGGGGTTATATAAGTGTCTTAGCTCAGGTTGCTGTAGTAAAATATCATAGACAACAGAAATGTATTTCTCACAGTTTTGGAGCCTGTAAAGTCAAAAATCAAGGTGCCAACAAGGTGGGTTTCTTTCTAAGGCCTCTTCTCTTGACTTGTAGGCAGCTTCTATCTTACTGCGTGCTCACATGACTTCCTTGTGAATGTATAGAGAGAGAGAAAGAAAGACAGCAAGCTCTCTGGTGTCTCTTCTTGTAAAGGCTCATCGGTCATGAGGGCCCTACCCTCATGAGTTTATCTAAATCTAATTACCTACCGAAGACCCCATCTCCACATACAACTGTTTTGGAGGTTAAGACTTCAACATATAAATTGGAGTTGGGGGAACAAACATTCAGTCCATAACAATAACATATACTTTACTGCAAACTATTTTTGTAAACTATATTTGTAAAATATTTTCTGTTTAGTACAAAAGCAATGTATCATTAATTGAATATCCACACACTAGCTCACCATATAGACTCAGTAAAACAGGTCATTTATTGAAATATTGATGGGCCAGGCACAGTGGCTCGCGCCTGTAATCCCAGCACTTTGGGAGGCTGAGGCTGGCAGATTGCCTGAGCTCAGGAGTTCGAGACCACCCTGGGCAACATGGTGAAACCTCGTCTCTACTAAAGTACAAAAAATTAGCCGGGCCTGGTGGCGGGCGCCTGCAGTCCCAGCTACTTGGGAGGCTGAGGCAGGAGAATCGCTTGAATCCAGAAGGTGGAGGTTGCAGTGAGCCAAGATTGTGCCACTGCACTCCAGCCTGGTTGACAGAGGGAGACCCTGTCTCCGAAAAAGAAAAAAAAAAAGAATTATTGATAAAACAACAACAAAAAAAATATTCTTACTTATATCATTATTCACTGGACTTGGCAGTTCTGGCAGTTCTTACAGATATAAACACATTAGCGGATTTAAAAATTTAACAATTTAAATAGTACTGCTATGAATGTTTCTTCAGAGAAATTCTATGAAGGAATGTCAATCTTGGACTTAAATAAGTTAATCGTATAAATAACTTTTATATCTATCATCTTATTTGATTCTTCCAAGGACTATGTAAATTAATCAGAGTAAACATATTTAAACCTATTTTTACGTATTAGAAAATTAAAGCACAGAGAGTTAAAAATACTTGTCTAAAGTCACATTCAAGTAAGAAACAGAGTGAAAATTCAGGCCCAGTCGTGGATAATACACTTTACTTTCTTTGATGCACTTACAAAAGCAGGAAAGAAACAGGTAGGCTTGTAAAGTAGAAACTGTGCATCATTCACTTGCAACCTAGAGCTTTTGCTTCCAGAATTCTTTTCAGGCTGCTTCTATACCTATTTGCCCAGTGTCACCTTTTCTCTCCAGGGCATCTTTCCCATTGCACTTTAAATTCACATATAGTAACTTTCCAATTTTGTGTTCATTTCTTTGGATTTGACACTCTCGACAGTGTCTTTATTTCTAGGAAAAGATTAACTTGGGGAACAAGAGATATCAGCAGGAAACATCTCACCTCTGCTGTGTACTAGAGTTTCTTCATAATTTAGTGGAGGGTGTTCAAAGATTAGAGATGAATATGTGTATTAAATATCTGCATATTATAACCTTCAGTCAATAGAAGTTATACAAGCATATATCTTTCTTACAAGGGGGATAGTTCTGTTGATGGTTTTGTTTTTGTTTCATCTAAAGAGGTCGTTTAACCCTTGTTTATAGCTGTGCATTTAACAAAATAGAACTTGTTCTACCAAAAAATAAAAAACAACCAATTGCTCTAATGAGCAAGAATTCTATTCTTACGACTTAAAAAGAAACTGGAGCAGAACAAGGATTATACTCATAATTTGTGTTGTCAAAAAGCACTAAAATTTTCATCAAGGAAGTAACCAAGGTAGATCTGGTACCTAAAACATTACACTAATTAATACACAGAAAGGTGGAAAAATCACAGACCATATCTGACCAGGCACTAAAAAGTATATCCCAGGATTCAAGAACAGAATTTGGAAATAAAGTATATAAACACTTAGAAGTCATTAAATATGTTCCTCCTCCCCACAAATTTTTTCACAATCCCTGACTTTTTAAATCTTTATCTTACTTTCTCATATTGACTGAACTATTAATTGAATATTTATTAGGATTAACATGTCTTAATTTACAATGCAAATTTTTCTCAAAGTGATTGGAAGCGGGTGGGGTTATCAGTTATTCACACTTCTCGTATGAATTAGTATAATCTAATTGCTTTTCTTTTCAATCCAGTTGACATCGAATTCAGTTTAAGACTGGGAATCTGAGCAGAGATCAAAGATTTAGCACATGGTGCTTTGAAGGGAGCAGAGAAGGTGGTTGTGTGTGTGGGTTCTTGGTGCATCAGGAGGCTGTGGACAGTAAAAAGACATGGAGCACCAAGGCAGGGGAGAGGAGAGTGCTATAAACAGACCTTGGCTACCGAAAAGCAGGATAAAGCCAAAGCCACTCTGTCCGCTCCTGATGTCTCTCTAGGGGAAAGGTCCTTGAGGGGACAACTGAAGTGTAAAATAGGCATTTTCATCTACAACTCTTCATCTTCTATAGAACAACATTGAAGTTTCCTGATTACCAGTTCCTGGATCCACACATCTCATCCTTCAGACATCGGTTCATTCTGTGTCCCCAGCTATACCCCAGAGCCTCTTCACCTGTGACTCAACCTATTATTCCTTCTGCTGTCTCTTTAGGCTTGACTCTTGTATGGACAAAATAATGTAGGTATTAATAGCACACACAGACTCATTCTCCTACCTTCTCAAGGCTGTTTGCCATATCATTCTCCTCTGCTGAACTAAAAACAAAAGGAAGGTTAAATTTGGTATTCGGAAATTACTGAGCTGACCTATTTATTCTTTATCCAGAAAAGGACATCACACCAGTATCAGGACCAAACAGACTAAAAGGTCATATCATAATAAAAATGTTCATTTGTTTGACTCACAGAGTTCATTATTTTAGTTCTTGAAGACTATTCTTGGTTTCTAAAACAGAATCATAAAAAAAATTTGAAACTGAGATAGTTTATCTTGACGTGGGTAATCATGCGTTTATACTTCACTTTATACTAAAATGGAAATAATGTTTTTCTTTCCACTCCACTGCAAGAGTTTATAAAGATTTTTTGCTAAGTAGTTCCAAACGTTAACCTCTAAAATATAGACAGATAAGTGTATTCAGATAGGTGTAAACTAGTTTCTTCTTTCATGGAATTAGTAATTTCTATTATAAAGAATTATTTTGATCACCATACTAAGGTCATGCCATTGACTTTGCTGATCCACACATCTCAGTATCCAAATTTATCCAATATCCAAATTTATATCCAAATTTACACCCAGATTTATATCTTGATATGTTTTCTAAAAGTTTTAAAAATTATCTTGATTTATGACATCTTAATTTTTATAGTTTTTTTCTTTATATACGATATATGGTTTGTTTATTCACAACAGAAAGAGGATAAATGTGAGCAGTGAGACATTGACATTTATTAATCTACATAAAATGACAATCAAGATAAAATTTCACTGGGTATTTTTTTTTATTATTATTATTATTATACTTTAGGTTTTATGGTACATGTGCGCAATGTGCAGGTAAGTTACATATGTATACATGTGCCATGCTGGTGCGCTGCACCCACTAACTCGTCATCTAGCATTAGGTATATCTCCCAATGCTATCCCTCCCCCCTCCCTCCACCCCACAACAGTCCCCGAAGTGTGATGTTCCCCTTCCTGTGTCCATGTGTTCTCATTGTTCAATTCCCACCTATGAGTGAGAATATGCGGTGTTTGGTTTTTTGTTCTTGCGATAGTTTACTGAGAATGATGATTTCCAATTTCATCCATGTCCCTACAAAGGACATGAACTCATCATTTTTATGGCTGCATAGTATTCCATGGTGTATATGTACCACATTTTCTTAATCCAGTCTATCATTGTTGGACATTTGGGTTGGTTCCAAGTCTTTGCTATTGTGAATAATGCCGCAATAAACATACGTGTGCATGTGTCTTTATAGCAGCATGATTTATAGTCCTTTGGGTGTATACCCAGTAATGGGATGGCTGGGTCGAATGGAATTTCTAGTTCTAGATCCCTGAGGAATCGCCACACTGACTTCCACAAGGGTTGAACTAGTTTACAGTCCCACCAACAGTGTAAAAGTGTTCCTATTTCTCCACATCCTCTCCAGCACCTGTTGTTTCCTTACTTTTTAATGATTGCCATTCTAACTGGTGTGAGATGGTATCTCATTGTGGTTTGGATTTGCATTTCTCTGATGGCCAGTGATGGTGAGCATTTTTTCATGTGTTTTTTGGCTGCATAAATGTCTTCTTTTGAGAAGTGTCTGTTCATGTCCTTCGCCAATTTTTTGATGGGGTTGTTTGTTTTTTTCTTGTAAATTTGTTGGAGTTCATTGTAGATTCTGGATATTAGCCCTTTGTCAGATGAGTAGGTTGCGAAAATTTTCTCCCATTTTGTAGGTTGCCTGTTCACTCTGATGGTAGTTTCCTTTGCTGTGCAGAAGCTCTTTAGTTTAATTAGATCCCATTTGTCAATTTTGGCTTTTGTTGCCATTGCTTTTGGTGTTTTAGACCTGAAGTCCTTGCCCATGCCTATGTCCTGAATGGTAATGCCTAGGTTTTCTTCTAGGGTTTTTATGGTTTTAGGTCTAACATTTAAGTCTTTAATCCATCTTGAATTGATTTTTGTATAAGGTGTAAGGAAGGGATCCAGAGTCTAGCTCTGTCACCCAGGCTGGAGTGCATCTTGGCGTGATCTTGGAGATCTTGGCTCACTGCAACCTCTGCCTCCTGGGTTCAAACCATTCTCCTGCCTCAGCCTCCCAAGTAGCTGGGACTACAGGTGCATGCTACCATGTCTGGCTAATTTTTTTGTATTTTTAGTAGAGATGGGGTTTCACCATGTTGGCAAGGCTGGTCTTGAACTCCTGACCTCAAATGATCCGCCCACCTCGGCAGCCCAAAGTGTTGGGATTACAGGCGTGAGCCACCGCGCCCAGCCCTATGACTTTTTAATTTTACTAACTAGTTGTCTAATAATTATTACTTTCGTTTTTGTGTTTGTTTTTCTTGGTCTTATTTATTTCCATAGTTTTGTATTATAATCAGTACTCAATATTTTCAATCCTTAATTCTTATTCTTATTGTACAATCTACCTGCTTTTATGATTGCAGAATGTTTGAGATGTATTTTATGCAGGTTTTTACATGTTATAAACTTTTTACTTTTAGCATTTTATCTTTTACTTTATATGTAATTTTATCACTTATTTTTTACTCCTGAATTTTTATTTTTCTGATTTCTAATTGTTTCGCTTTTTTAAAAAAAGGCACTTCTTTTAAAATACACTAATTTATTTTGAACTATTTTATTTTTTTCTCATTTTAATCTTTTCTTAACTGCTTTCCATTTATTAATTTGTATCAATTTTTCATATTTTTGCCTATTGTAGTATATTTCATAAATTGTTTTATGATGTTCACAATAATTATGGCCATCAATTAATCATATGAACAAAATTCACACCACAAATCAGTAATGGGAAGCCTTCTCTGATTCAGCTATCTCTGTAGCAACTTGTTTGACAATCTAGATAGATTCCCTATCCTTTCAAGGAATGCTTAACCAAACAAGTCCCTAACTAACCCTTAAGAACAAGAGGTTATTTCTTAGAGAGAAAATTATTCCCTCAATGCACATTTTGGTAATATTTGGCATGGTATCAAATAGCAGTATTTTAAATATATTGAATATGTGATATCAAATAGCAATATTTTAAAATATATTCATTTCACTACATGAAGAGCTTGTGTTTGTTGGTGTTTGTTTGATGCCTTTTCTGTGACATAATAAACACTGGCTTTGGGGAAAATGTGATAACAATCTGCTTTGGCTAGGAAACTCATATCTAGATGATGAGGGACCAGGCGGTACTGATCCTCCCAACAGACATTCACAGCAGGAAGCACAGGAAAGTACATGCATCTGCTGCCTACTGATTATCTATTAGCAGTTTCACTTTCCTCCCTTTTCCATAGGTCCATGGGAGAATTCTCCGTGTGTATATCAGCCCCGCTCCTCTCCCTTTCATTTTAATGGTCTAGGAGAAGCGGGAGAGATAGGACATTATCCTGAAAAGGATCATTGGTTCACTTATTTGGTGGCTCTCAAAAATTTTGAGAAACTTTTATTGGGCCTGGACCCAATAAAAAGATAGAATCTAAAAGAATCTACAAAAGATAGAATCTAAGAAAAGTGGAGAGAGTTGATTTACTCTGGAAATGTCCTGGGCTCCAAAGAGAGCTCTCCATCCTCTCTTTTACTTTTACTCCATAAGTAGGAATATAAATAATACATTTCAAAAATGGAAAATTATGATTACCTTCAGAGAAGAAATTAGAAAGGCTCAATATGTAAGGAATAAGTTTAGCCCTTTTTAAGAGAAGTCGTAAGTGTTTGGTAATACCTCATATTCAATCAAACTAATCCTGAGTATAAGCTTGAAGATGCAAAACTGGAAAGTGATGGTAAATGAGGAAGCTCTTATGTAGGTAATTTTTTTTCTCTGTCTAAAGTAAAAAATGTGTTCATGAGAAAAAAAAAAATGGTCTAAACACCAGTGGCAAAAAGGGAGACAAGAGTGAAAAAACTGGCAACTTATCTCCAGAGTTATCTAGGGCAGCCTTGTCCCATGGATACCAGCTATGATGCATGTTGCAGACATATCTCCATGGCCAAAGTGCAGCACTGGGTGCTGTGGTTTATTGAGACATTAAGACTATTTGATGAAATCCTTGTGTTCCCATATCTGTGGTCAATTTCATCATCTGTGAAATGGGAAAAATACAGCATCTACTTCATAGTGTTGAGTTTAAAACAACTCATGTAATTATGTCTCTTAGAACATAGTAAGTTCTCAATAAATATGATGTATCTTTGTTATTACTATACAATTATCGAACTTAAGGATTTGTAACTACTGTTACAAATATTTCAAGATTCTTACAGACATACATATAATAACCATAGTATTTTAGAACTTTTGTTAAATACATGAGTGACATTATAAAAGATATTTTTTATCCT
The DNA here is from genome assembly GCF_028885655.2 of Pongo abelii. Lineage (NCBI taxonomy): Eukaryota > Metazoa > Chordata > Mammalia > Primates > Hominidae > Pongo > Pongo abelii. Next base: position 96,124,470 of record NC_071991.2, read on the forward strand.
ATAATTGTAAGGAAAAGTGTTGTTTTTCTCTGTAGCAGTTGTCTAATTCATTATAATTTATAATTAATCAGTTTGTTTTCAAATACGTAAGGCATCTTGTTCAATGTGACAACAGACCTTCTATGAAAGTACCCTAATTGTGAACTGTTGTACTAGCCAGCTCAGGCTGCTATACGAAATATCATACATGGGGCAGCTCAACAAAGAATAATTTTATCACTTTTCCAGAGGCTGGGAAGTCCAAATCAAGATTCAGCAGGGTTCTTTTTCTAGTCAGGGCCCTCTTCCTGGCTTGCAGATGGCCAGCTTATGGCTGTGTCCAACATGTCAGAAAGAGAGACAGGGACACACACACTGAGAGGGAGAGAGAGAGAAAGCGAGAGAGAGAGAGAGAGAGAGAGAGAATCTCTTCTTATAAGGGATCAGTCCTATCAGATTAGGGCCCGACCCTTGACCTCATTTAAACTTAATTATTCCCTAAAGATGTTGTGTCCAGATATAGACACATTGTGGGGTAAGGCTTCAACATATGAGTTTTGTGGTGACACAATTCAGTCCATAGTCACTGACAATCCCAATTAGGATTGTCACTGTCTTTTGATGAATAGGCAGCATGCTTTCAGAGTACTCAACTGAGCAGAAGTACAGGAACAATAATACATTCAGCATGCTCTTTTCTTTAATGAGATCAGTGAGATCCTTATATTAGCATGAGAAAACATTCTCCTGCACAGACTAAGATAACTTGTTTTCAAGGTATGAGAAGAAACAGACAGGAGGAGGGGGCTACCTGTTATGTTGTAACGTTTAACATTAAGGATCTATTTAATATGTAAAACTTTATACAGAAAGTTTTTCAACCCCAGGCCACATTTGTTTACAAATACTATCCACCAAAATGAATTAAATATATCTCATTATAGAAGGACGATGCTAACTAACCCCTTCTAAAACAATCTCATCTCCATTTTAGTTGGGGCCTTTATGCTTAAATGCAACATGTTAATTGAAATGAAGTTTCCAGTTGGTGACTAAAGTTGCAGAAGGCATGCTAAATTTCATAATTCTTTTGCTGATCAATGTTAGTCACCACAGATATCCAATTATGTGGTAATCTTCATGTATCAACAAAGAAGCCAATATGAAAGTTGACTCACCTATAATCTAGTCATTTCACATGCATGGAACAATCTATCAACTCATAAAATCCAATATATAGTCAGTTGCACATACTATGTATGAACATGTGCATGAACATGTATAAAATTCATGAATTCTCTAGAAAAATGTAAGCAGAAATCTCTTTATAGGAAATCCAGAACTTTCCAGTAATAATGTCTATATAAGAGATTTTATGTTAACATACAGTGGAAAGATTTAATGATAATATAGAACTTAGAATTAGAGGAAAATTATATTCACGTTATCTCTAAACTCTGGGGTTTCTGAGAAGAAGGGTTAATGTCTCAAATAGTGAGGATCTGCACTTTATAAGATGAAAGATGCGCTGTAAAATGATGGCTCCAGGTCAGCTAAATACGTTATCAAAATGAAGCACTAATCAAATAGGAAACACCTTCCCCTTAGGCACTGGAAAACGTTGCTGGGTTTTGTTCTTTGAAATCACCTTCTCTAAAGTGTTATAAAGATTAATTGAAAGACCAATTGATTTTATTTCTAGTTTTACACATACAGATACTTAAAAATATACCTTGTAAGGGAGCAATCATATTCCTTCTGAGACTGTGGTTTATATTGTTACTATATGGTTTGCTTTTCTTTTACAAATTCTGACTTCAATCATACTGTATTTGTTGTACTTAGCTCTCCTTTTTCAAATGTTTGGGAATAATTTATAAAATAATAATTTCTGTTAAACAACTTACTTAAATAATGACCTGAGTAATAATTATTTGTGAAATTTTTAGACAGGTCCACAGCTTATTTCCACTCCATGCATCAGAACATGGCTGACCATGAGAATAATAAAATAATTTTGTGCTAGGTGTGATTTTTGTCTACATAGAAAACAGTCATTTTAAAAAACCTTTAACAATCCTTTTAGTAACACTGTACTTTTCTATTTTACAAGTGGAAAATAAGCAAAACTAACATACTGCTTGGTTCTTTTTTTGAAGCAGTTTTGATGACTTCAAAAGAATTCCCCTAACTACAGATGTGTAGTACAATTGGATCTTTATATATTAAAAACAGATAAAGCTATACCCCACCAGTTTTTCAGGAAGTGAGTGGAACACTACTGAGTCAGTCTTATGGCATAGCTTGAACTAATAATAGACACTTAGGATTATCCAAGAAGCTCATCTGGGACTGAGACAAGCACTTCCTAATGCTACTCTCTTGGGTCATCATTCAAATGTATTATTATTCAAGTAGATAATGAGACAAGAAAAGCTCGAACCATAATTGACTTGTATTCTCTTGGGAGGTCAGCTCTGAGAGTAGATTTAAGAAGATTCCCCAAGTGTACTGTAGATGGAAAGTATTGTAATTAATTTATCAGTCAAAACCAAGCTTGTGAGTGAAAGAATTGCCCAATTCCTTCTTTACCAAGTCCCAGACTCCAACCTCTCTAGGAAAAAGGAAAAAAAAACCCAAAAAAACTACTTCCACATATTCTGAAATATAAATACATATGTAACTGGAAACATACAATGTGGTATATGTTTACATATATGAAGTGTATGTCTGTGAGTGTGTGTGTGTGTGTGTATGTACTTTTCCAAATAATATAATGCAAAAAATGTTCCCATATACAGTATAATTTTAGATGTCATAGAAGCTCAGTTATATTAAATATTGTGATATCATTACTTATACTAATATAAACAATCATACTATTCCCACTATGTTGCATGCACCATGTCCTAAAAACTGATGTTCAGCCGTTTTATGGAAATCTTGTCATATACAACAACATAGATAATCCTAGAAGGCATTGTGTTAAGTGAAAGAAGCCAGACACAGCAAGACAAATACCTCATGATCTCATGCAGGTAGCAGCTAAGAAGGTTGATCTCATAGAAATATACAAAAGAATGGTGGTCACCAGAGGCTAGGTCAGTTGAGGAGTGGCTGGGGAGTTGGGGGATGTTAATCAAAGGATACAAAGTTACAGTTAGATAGGAGGAAAAATTTCAAGGGATCTATTATAGGGCATGGTGACTATAGCTAATGATAATACATCACATTCTTAAAAATATTAAGATTGTGAATAAGTGCTCTCACCACACAAATAATAACTATATGGGGTAATGCCTATGTTAATTAGACAGATTCAACCATGTTAATTAGACAGATGTAACAATGTGTACATACTTCAAACATCATGCTGTATAGAAGAAATACACACAATTTTTTCAGTCAATTTAAACAAATAAATTTGAAAAAATAAATAAGTGAAACAAAGATATTCCGTCATAAAAACTGATGATTTATTTGCAGTTTTTAAATTAATTGCAAAATATTAGTTCAACATGGCTAAAACTATTTTTCCCAAACTCCACTAAAATAACAGAAAAGATTTTTAAAAGTATAAAATGATAACCACAAAGCAGAAAGAAAAAGAGATAAGAGCAGATAAAACATTACAACATGTTTTTAGAAGACTGAAAACATACAGATGAGTGATGCCTGACCTTTAGGAGCAAAGAAAATTACAATCAGAGTACTATTCTGATGAAAAAAAAAAAAGCATAATTTCTTAAGAAAGCCTGGGAGTTCAAAGTCTTGAAGAAGGCAACTTCAAATACAGAGCAGATACTAGGAGGATTATTGAAGGTCTACATTAATTGTAGTTAGCCTCCAGATCTGCTCCCTGAATCATTACATTCCTCCTGATCCCTAAAGAGCCTAAGGTTTTATTGTTTGGAATAAGTAAATCAGACTGGTCCCAGACTAGTATAGGAGAAGCAGCAGAGTAGCAGGAGGCAAGAGGCTAAGACTGGGGAATTAAATGAATGTTGAAACTCTAAGGGCTTGCCCCCATTCCAGTGCTAGTATGAACTACAGCCAAGTGGATATTACCTGAATTGCTTCCACAGGCAGGAGATCATAGATTCTTCCCTAGGAAAATGAAATGGCCTCACAAAATATAACTTTAAAACATTGGGATTCGGTAGTACACAAATAAAAACGTTATTTAACATGAAGCCTGGAAGTCAGCAAATACTTATCATGCACGTGTAGCTACAAATTTACTCAAATGTGAACAGATAGCCAAGGATTACCAGGCATTTAAGGAATGGCTTCAAGACAGAAAAACCTAAAGCAAAGTAAGCAACAGAAGAAAAGGAACTAGAGGAGCCAGAGAAAATATAACACAAAATTCCAAAATTAATATCTTCAGGGAAGGAGGATATGATATTGTATGCATGTCAAAAAAAGTAGGATATAATAAAAAGTAGCAGATCACAAGAATAAAAATTATTGTAAATTAATACTATGATAAAAATTTTAAAATTCAACAAAATAATTTGAAAAATTTAAGGAAAATCTTTCTCCTACACACACACACACACACACACACACACACAGAGATACATACAGACACACAAAAAAAACTACAAAAAAACAAGGTAACACATCACGGGAGAACAAAAGGTAAGACCATTAGAAGATCATTCTAGGTGGACCAACACCCAACTAAAAGGAGTTTCAGAAAAAGAGACCAGAGGAAGGAAGTTATTATTGTCCAAAATTGAAAGACTGGTGCTCTGGTCACTATTGCCAAGTAACAAGATACTCTAAAATCTAGCTCTTTAAACACTCATTTTATCATGCTCATGGTTAAATGAGTTGAGGATTTGGACAGGGCCCAGGAAGAATGGCTTGTTTCTGCTACACAGTTTCAGGACCCTCAGCTGGAAACACTCAATGGCCATAGATTACTCAGTGATAAGGTACTGAAATCATCTAGAGTCATCCTCACTCATCTACCTGGAAATTGATGCTGAAATTTTTTTGTTTTGTTTTTTGAGACAGGGTCTTACTGTATCACCCAGGCTGGAGTGCAGTGGTGTGATCACGGCTCACTGCAACCTCACTTCCCAGGCTCAAGTGATCCTCCCACTTCAGCCTTCCATGAAAGGTGTGCACCACTATGCCTGGCTAATTTTTTTTGTAGAGACTGGGTTGTGCCCTGTTGCCCAGTCTGGGCTCGAACTCCTGGGCTCAAGTGATGTGTCTGCCTCAGCCTACTAAAGTGCTGAGATTACAGGCATGAGCCACTGTGCCTGGCCAATGCTGACTTTCATCTATGACCTTAGCTAAAGCCATATGGACTGTGTCTGAACTCTTCATGTGACCTGGCCTTCCACACAAAATGGAGATTACAAGGTAGGCAAATTTCTTACATGGTAGCTCAAGCAGCCAGTGTGAGTGTCCCAGCCATGCAACATGGAAGCTTCATTATATTTAATGACCTAGCCTTGGAAGGTCACATAATATTCTCACCAATTAATCCTCTTAGTTATAAAGAAGTTGTTATATTCAGCTTAGATTTAAGCAGATGGAACAGAGACCCCACCTGTTGAGTGGAGGAGTGTCAAAGATTTGTAGACATGTTTCAAAATGCTGCAGTTTCAATGTCAGAATAAAGGTCTAGCATAGAGAATTTGAAAATTTCCTATATCAATAAATTGATAGTAAAATATCAAAATATTTGGAATTAATAGACATTTCTAAAAGTTTCTAGAAAGAGAAAAATAACCAAATATAAAAGATAGAGAATAAAAGTGATATGGGCTTTCTGAAGTTTTTTACTAGAATCTAAGATACTACATCAGTGCCTTCAATTTTATACATAATTAATTAATTTTTGACAATGGGGCCAAGAAAATTAAATAGAGGAAAATAGTCCTTTAAGCAAGTGATGCTAGGAGGACTAGTTATGCATGAGCAAAAGTATAAAGTTGTACCCCTGTCTCATACCATGTATAAAAATTAACTCGAAATGGATCAAATGCCTTAATGTAAGAGCTAAAACTATTAAACTCTTAGCAAAAATAAGTGTAAATGTTTATTAGCTTGAATTAAACAATAGTTTCTCAAACATGGCACCTAAAGCACACGCAATAAAATAAAAAAAAATAAATTACACTTCATAAAAATTAAAAAATTTTGTGCATCAAAGAACACTATCAAGAAAGATAAAAGAACTGGCTAGCCATATGCAGAAAACAGAAACTGGGCCCCTTCCTGACATGTTATACAAAAATTAACTTAATATGAGTTAAATGTTTAAATGTAAAACCCAAAACCAAAAAGTCCTAGAAGAAAACCTAGGCAATACCATTCAGGACACAGGCATGGGCAAAGACTTCATGACTAAAACACCAAAAGCAATTGCAACAAAGCCAAAATTGACAAATGTGATCTAATTAAAGAGCTTCTGCACAGCAGAAGAAACTGTCATCAGAGTGAACAGGCAACCTACAGAATGGGAAAAAATTTTTGCAATCTACTCATCTGACAAAGGTCTAATATCCAGAATCTAAAGGAACTTAAACAAATTTACAAGAAAAAACCAACCCCATCCAAAAGTGGGTGAAGGATATGAACAGACACTTCTCAAAAGAGAACATTTATGCCACCAACAAACATATGAAAAAATGCTCATCATCACTGGTCATCAGAGAAATGCAAATCAAAACCACAATGAGATGCCATCTCATGCCAGTTAGAATGGTGATCATCAAAAAGTCAGGAAACAACAGATGCTGGAGAGGATGTGGAAAAATATGAACGCTTTTACACTGTTGGTAGGAGTGTAAATTAGTTCAACCATTGTGGAAGACAGTGTGGCAATTCCTCAAGGATCTAGAACCAGAAATACCATTTGACCCTGCAATCCTATTACTGGGTATATACCCAAAGGATTATGAATCATTCTGCTTTAAAGACACATGCACATATATGTTTATTGCAGCACTATTTACAATAGCAAAGACTTGGAACCAACCCAAGTGCCCATCAATGATAGACTGGATAAAGAAAATGTGGAATACTGTGGAATACTATGCAGCCATTAAAAAGAATGAGATCACGGCATTTGCAGGACATGGATGAAGCTGGAAACCATTATTCTCAGCAAACTAACACAGGAACAGAAAACCAAACACCTTATGTTCTCACTCATAAGTGGGAGTTAAACAATGAGACACATGGACACAAGGAGGGGATCATCACACATGAGGGCCTGTCATGGGGGGTGTTGGGGGCAAGGAGGAGGGACAGCATTTGGGCAAATACCTAATGCATGTGGGGCTTAAAACCTAGATGATTGGTTGATAGGTGCAGCAAACTACCATGGCATATGTATACCCATGTAACAAACCTGCTCATTCTGTACATGTATCCCAGAATTTAAGGTAAATTTTTTTTTAAAAAAAGATAAAAGACAACTCACAAGATGGGTGAAATATTTGTACATCCTATATCTGATAAGGGTCTAGCATCCAGAATATATAAAGAGTGTTTACAACTCAAGAAGACAAATAATTAATTTTTTTTTAATGGGCAAAGAAACTGAGTAGACAGTTCTCCAAAGAAGGTATGCAAATGACCTACAGGTATATGAAAATTTTTCTCAACATTATTAATCATTATGGAAACACAAATCAAAATCACAACAAAACAACCCCAAAAAATTATATGAACTGATGAATGGATAAATAAAATATGTTATATCCATACAATGGAATATTATTGAGCTATGAAAAGGAACGAACTATTGATATGTGCTACAACATGGATGAACCTTGAAAACATTTTGGTAAATTAAAGAAGCCAGATGCAAAAGGCTATGTATGTGTTATTCCATTTGTATATGAAATGTCCAGAAAGGGCAAATTCGTAGATACAGGCAGGGTAGAAAGAGATGACTGCTTAATGAGTGTGTGAGTTTTTTAGTGGGTGGGGTAGGTGATGAAAATGTTCTGAAATTAGATAATGGTGATTGTTGAACTGTGTGATAGACTTATGAATAGACTAAAAATCCCGAATTGTACACTTTAAATTGGTTAGTTTTGTGGTATGTGAATTCCATCTACTTCATTTAAAAAGAATATGCCTATATGTGTTTTAGGATAAAAATCTTAATGTACATCTGTATTAGCTTGTTAATTGTTAATTGCCTGAAGGAATTATATTGGAAGATGGGGAACAAAGCAACACTATTTTTTATTATATACTTTTAAGCATTATGAAATTTAAAACTATGTATTTGTTATTTTAAACTTCATTAAACATTTTATTATAATTACTTTAGTACTATGATTTTAAAATTATATAGTTGTTTGATTTTTTAGAATAATATATACAGTTCAAAGTATTACTCATTTTGCAAAATACTTTATTTTACTTAATACACACAATTAGAAAATAATCTTGTCTGTGTTAATTATAGCATTTCAAAAAGTGTAAAATTTAATTATAAAGTATATCTAAGCCATGTATTTTATTTTGTGTACCAATTATATATCCCAAGTACAGATTTATTTACCGTGCAGAGAATCGAACCATTAATTGTTGACACCCAAGGTGCCTAAATGTACTATCTACTGTCCATTCAAATCGGTAATAATTCACTTTTTCTGAGACTATAATGAAAGCATTATCCTAATCCAAGGATTTCCCACAGATGCTAGGAAGAAATAGATCCTCTAAAATATAGAACAGTCCTGATTTTTATTACTGTGCTTTGTTCCATTTGATTTGATGGAATTATTAGAGATAACATCTGTAGCATGTAAATGTTTACAAGGAATGGTTGGTCTACTAGGAAAGCATGTAAGTGAGATAATCACCAAAACTCAGCTGTGAAATCCAAAGTAGTTGCTTTCTAGGGAACAGGATTGATCTATAAGAGTCTCATAGCTGGAATATTCCTAGAGTAGAGATATTTGTTGGCTGCCTCACTTGTATTTAGTTGTTAAACAGTCACATATATCACATTGTTTATGGAATATTAAAGATTTTATATTCAGCTTCATCTCATCCTCTACCTGTTGGGGTGTATTTTGTTTTTGTTTGTTTTTCAGGCTGAATGAAATTTGGTTTTCAGGCTGAATGAAATTTGGTTTAAGGCTTAGATAACATGGATCTGGCTTCCTTATTTTTGCTTTCTCCCTCTGAATTCTTTCACAAAGCACCTCACAAAATATTTTTGTTTAGCTATAGAGGTTAGACCTTGGGCTTAGTGTCTAGCCTGTGACCAAGTACATGTGTTTATATTCGGAATGTTTGATAACATAAAAATTGATGAAAATTAATAAAAATGGTTACAATCACAGCAATACAAACAGCAGGAAAGGGCACCTTAGCAGGTGCATATTTACAACAAAGATGCGAATACAGAAAGCAGAGGGAAGGGTGTCAGCTGATAAAGGGCGGAGCAAACTTCACCTAAAGTATTCTAAATGGGTGCTACAACTGGAGAAACCATAAAGTAAAGGGGAATTCCAGAAAAACTAAGAACTCAGGGAGTGTAAATTGAAGAAAGGCTGGAGTGAGGGTTGGTGCATCGAAGAGTTGAACTAACTGGAAATCTATAAGGAAGATCCTTTCCTCCAGTACCTCAATACTTGACCTACAGTCACACGTTAAGTTTAACAAAAATAGTCAGGAATCTTTCTTTTTATAAAAGTGTCTTAGGAGAACCAGGAAAAATTCTGTGAAAGCACCACAGAGCAGAAACTCCTTCCTTTTGGCATTTGGGGTGCACCCATCAGAACTGCTGGCTCTGTAACATTCACTCCAAACTGAAGAAGTTGTCTGTTAGGAAGTCCCAACTACTTTTCACTGCCCCTAGTCACACTTTTTATTGTTAAATATGGACAGATGATAATGGATCATGTGACATTTGAAAAAAGCTTTATTGTAAAAGCATAGCCAAACAGGTATCAACCTAAAGAAAGAAACTGAGGCAACATTATTATAAGTAGAGGGTTTCTTTGGGCCAAATTTGAGTCCTTCAACTTGAGAGACAGATTCAAATTGCCCTGATTATATGTTTTGATTAGCAACAGTTACAAGTGTGCTTTTAAAGGAAAAATGAAGGGTCAGCTTCTAAGTTGAACATAAGCTATTGATTAAGTATACATTGTTCTTTGCATTGCAAATTCCAGGAGCATGAAGATAACGGGTGAGGGTCACATTGTGCAACTTGTGATAGCATTTTAGGTAACTTATCAGTGAGTGTGGAAACTACAGGGAAGGAAAGAAAGAACAAATTGCCTTTAAACACTTCCCCACGATGAGGCATGCGTGGGTGGGTGTCCCCCAGCCTTATGACTGAAGGCTTATTCTCATTTCTCTCTGAGTTTGGTAAGTTTTGCATACTTTACATTCTTTGCACAGCTCTGAGCTCCTTTTTTTTTTTTCTTTATAGGAAAAAATAACCTTAGGGAGAACAGATAATTTAAAAATAATAAAAAATGAAATATTCTGAATATTACCCTCAGATATGTGTGAAGATATTCCATTCATAAAACAAAATATAAAACTATGACAAACAGAATAATAATGAGGTTTTAGAACTTAAATATATATTTGCATAAATTAATAATATTAGAAAGAAGGGAACAATAGCCGAGGAAATCTTACAGAATATAGAACAAAAGTCAAGAAAAAATACAGAAAATATGAGATAAGTCAGAATATTAATCCAATAAATCTGGGACCTAATTAACAGAAATTTTTAAAAATGAGAATAGAAAACAGAGAAGGAAAGAAATTATCAAAAAAATAATAAAGGAAAAATTTCCAGGACTGAAGGGAAGAGACACGAGTCTTCAAAAGGAAAGGGCATACAAGTGTGAAAGAATGAGTTTTAAAATGACCCATCTAGGTACATAATTTAGAAATTTCGTAATATAAAGAACCAAGTTCTTATCTATAGGAAAATGGCCTGCTGCACGGCAAGAGTGACGCCATCTTAAAGCGAAACTCCCATGATAACCGATATTTTACTCCTGCATGACATGCTGTTCTGCAGCAAGGTCTCTAAACAATGCCTGGAGCATAGATAACCCCACATAAGGATGCTTATCCAGCTGCCCCCCTCGCCCAGCTGCACATGTCTTTACCATAAAAGCTTGCTAAGTAAAGGGCACTTAATGGAGAGTGGGTGCAGGGATCCACCATCTCATGGCTGGCCTGGATATTGCTCTGTTCCAAAGTCCCTATTAAATATTTCTTTCTGAGAAACTGGATTTGTCAGCCTCTTTCTTTGGCTTCTCAGCTCCCTCCACCTTTGGGGACAGGTTTGTACATACCTGCTCAACACAGAACATCATCCTATTTCTCTACTTTGTTTTCTACTCCCTTGCAATTTCTACGTTTTCAAAAAATCTTTCTGCATCCTGAATCAAAGTTTATCTTATAAGCTTTTATACCTGATGCTGACCTCTTTCACATGAGGACTTTTGCCTAGAATCTGTCCCTGGACTGCCCTGGGGTCGTGTTCTAAACATGTCACATGTCAGGTAGTCACTCTAGCTGACATCCTGGCTAAGTGCTCATGGGCATCTGCATATTGCCTGGAACTTATTCTCCAATTTTCCTATCACCTCTTTCCAAAATTGCCCTAGATAATCTATTATGGAGAAAGAGGAAATGCTTTTGTGTTTCTGGGGAGTGGGGCCTTCTAAATAAGTTTTTCTGAAAGTTGGGATCTTCAAATGAGAGCAAGACTTCGGAAGTTTATTTACAACTGTACAGATAGTAAAAGAACTCCAGAGATTGACCTAATTCTAAAGGTATGAATTTATATTTCAAGGGAAAAAAAAAGACCTGAAACTATGTACACATCTTTCTGTCATAGAATCCAGTGGCCTTGGAGAGATGTATTTATATTCCAAAATATTACAGTGAGAACACGGGTTCTTTTTCATCCATGTCTAAGAAGGAAAGATTTTTCTCCTTTATTTTGGGAGGGTAGGAGGAGACAGCTATGTCTTTCTCCAGTACATAAGCAGAGAAAATCAATTTTTCTCCTTTTTTCTCTTATGATAAAAGTTTGCCTTTCTAGGACATTGTAATTAGGTTTCATCACATTGACCAGGGGTAACAATCAGAGTAGAGAATTACACAATCTTTATTTGCTTCTTAAATCAATAGCAATAATCTGTATTCTATCCAGAACACCTCATGCACACATTTAAGATAAAATTAATAAAGATTAACATTTAAAGTTCAAAGCCTATCCTCACCCTCTTGACTGAACTTCAGTCCTCACAACAGCTCTAGAGGTCAAAAATCCAAACTCTCAAATGCTATTTATTTATTTACTTATTTTGAGACAGTGTCACACTCTGTCACACAGGCTGCAGGGCAGTGGCATGAACATGACTCAATGTAGCCTCAACTTCGTGAGCTCAAGTGATCCTTTAACTTCAGCCTCCAGAGCAGCTGGGACTACAGGCATGTACCACCACGCCTGGCTAATTTTAAAACTTTTTTGTAGAGACAAGGTCTCACTATGTTGCTCAGGCTTGTCTCGTAATCTTGGGCTCAAGCCATCCTCCTCTCTTGGCCTCCCAAAGTGCTGGGATTATAGGCACAAGCCACTGTGCCCAGCAAATGTTAGCTTTTTAAGGAGAGCAAAAGACAAGTTTTTCTATTTGCAATCTATGATAATAACATAATACATTTCAGAATAAATCTGAGATAACCAAGAAGTAAATTAATTAGTAATTTTTTTCAATGAAATATGTATAATATTGACCTATTTGGAGAAATATATTTATAAGTATCATTGATTAAACATAAAGGAATGGCTAAAGCTAGAAAATAACATTTCTAGCTGGCTTTAAGCCACATTTAAGGGTGAAATGAGCTGAATATATTAAATAGTCATCTTATCTCATCACTTCTTCTCTGCCTCCCTGAGTAGAAAGAAATCTACTGTGAACAAACAAAATACATCAAATATAGTTTTGTATTTTTAACAAACAGTGACCTTGGCTCTTGTCATTTTGGGGAGTAATTAGGATTTAAACTATTCTTTCTAATACAGTTTCATTGTAATTTCATTAAGCTTTACAACTCCATGGTGAATATTTATATAATGAAGTTGACTCCTGCATCATTACTTTGTATCAACCACATGTATAGACTAGCAAAAATTTTGAACTACTGGATGTCATTTTGTGCTTGATATTTTCCCACTCCCTTTGGCCTGTGTTTATAGAAACTAAATAATTAGAGTTGAAGTAATTGTAGCCAAATCATTCAAGTTCTGATACAAATTTTGACAAAAATTTAGAGATAAACCTATATAGAAAATAAACTGGAAGCAACACCCTAAGCCCCAAAGGTTTCCTGAACCCACCTTTAGTTTGGCATCCCAATACTTGTAGTTTCATTCAGATTGTCCAGAGAGCCTTCATTCTTCAGTTCAATTATCTCTTTGGTCTAATTGTCTTTCTGCCACAACTATCCTAATAATCCCATTTCTAGAAAAATCTATCTCCTTCCTCTACTCCAAATCTTTGGTTGCCAAGCACTGCTAGGGAGAATCAGAAAGACTTCCATCTCCTCATGATTACTAAGATACGTTTTTCTTTTGAATGAGCCCATACTCTGTTTAGAACTCTAGTTATTTACTCTAATCAGCCCCTAAAACTCATCTCTAAGTAGTTGTTTAAAATCTTGAGCACTATCTGCAAATCTTTGTTTTATGCTCACGACAATTACCTTATCCGGTAGTTAGAATCTCTGTTTTCTCTCTACTAGGTATACTTTCTATTTTCCAAGATCACCTCTCTCACTTGTGACCTTGATTTCACCCTCCTCCACCTCCCCAGGACTTGCTCCATCAAGTGTCTTCTTTACCTTTTGTGCCTTTATAAAACCCTTCTGTCTTAAGACTACAAATAGTTTCTGTTCTTATGAACTAGATCTACCCTAGATCACCATCAAACAAACATCTGCCAGTTAAATTTCTCTGAAGACTGGGCACCTTCTGATATCTCATGTAGTGCTAAGTGCAGGTCAATCTGTCTTTATTTGTCAAAGACAATGTCAATAGTAATATCCTAATTGCCTAAATAACAGCTAACCTTCACTTTAATCTCATTTGGTTCCTCTTTGACATTTTATATTTTATATTTTAGGCCAATTTATTCTTTTTTTTTATTTTTATTTTTTTTGAGACAGAGTCTTGCCCTGTCGCCCAGGCTGGAGTGCAGTGGTGCGGTCTCGGCTCACAGTAACCTATGTCCCCCAGGTCCAAGTGATTCTCCTGTCTCAGCCTCCTGAGTAGCTGGGATGGCAGGAACCCACCACCATGCCCAGCTAATTTTTGTATTTTTAGTAGACATAGGTTTTCACCATGTTGGCCAGGCTGGTCTTGAACTCCTGACCTCAAGTGATCCACCTGCCTCAGCCTCCCAAAGTCCTGGGATTACAGGCATGAGACACTGCACCTAGCCTCCAATTTATTATTGAAATATTTTCATCCTTGACTACCAAAGTACTATTTTTTTCTGATGTTCGTGCTGCCTATATGACTTCTGGCTTCTAAGTACACTTCATGTGGCACTTTTCTGGGATTTTTTCAGGCTTTCTGTGAACAATCCCATCAACTCTGTTCTAACAGCACCTGTGAATCAATGACTGTCAGTTCTTTATCTTCATCTCACTTCTCTATGTGGCTCACCTCGTAGGATAAATGGAGTAACCTTTATTTAGAAACTTAGCCTTGTTAGGGATTTAATTTCCGTAAGAAGTTGTATTAGTCCGTTCTTGCACTGCTGTAAGGAAATACCTGAGATGGGGTAATTTACAAAGAAAAGAGGTTTAATTGGCTCAAGGTTCCATAGGCTGTACAGAAAGCAGGGCTAGGGAGGCCTCAGGAGATTTACGATCATGGCCAAAGGCAAAGGGGAAGCAGGCACACCTTCACCTGGCCAGAGCAGGAATAAGAGAAGAGGGAGCTACACACTTTTAGAGAACCAGATCTAGCAATAACTCACTAATGATCACAAAAACAGCACCAAAGGGTAAATCTGCCCTTATGATCCAATCACCTCCCACCAGGCCGCACTGCCGACATCGAGGATTACAATTTGACACGAGACTTGGGTGGGAACACAGACCCAAGCCATATCAGAAGTCAATCCTGCATTACACAATTGTTTTCTATAGCCATCAATCTATGACATGACTGCACTGAAATAACTGGCAGCTGGCAAATTAGTCATGTATGTACCAGTAAGGAAGAAAAAAATAAAATACACCACTGTTCAATATTTTTCAATGCTCAGATGAATAAAACAGTAACTATGGAGCATTACCCAGGGGATATGCAGTATTCTTACAGATTCTCAAAAATTTACCTATGGATTAAGTCAGGCCATAATGATTCTGATAGTTTCCTGAATTGCTTATTATTTCCCCCTCTTCTCAAATTGCTTTTAGTGAACCATTCTTTTGCATAATAGGTTGGTCTGTATTGAGACATAGTATAAGAGAGTTCCAGCATACCTATTACAGTTTTAAATTTAAGGATGCTGCAGGTGAGAAACAGTTTTAAAAAGTGAGACAGATTACAACATCAGATAGACTCTTCAAATTATTAAGAAGAAAAATATATGATTTATTTTCAAAAGCTATACATACCTATTTTACATAATAGCTACCAAGTTTCCTTTTTATAAAAATGTTCCCATGAAACACATTGTCCATTTGATGTCTCCCATTAATGGCCTTAAACTGATACCTATTTAAGAATTATGTATATAGTTTTATATATTTTATCACATAAGCACCTTAAATAACTTATGTTAATATCACAGATAAACTTTGTAAATTCACTCATTGCAGTACAAAATAGAGACTGTAAAAACATTATACTCCCTCAAAATGACTCAAAGCAATACAGGATTCGTTAGGATTTCTTTTTCATTTAACAAACACATTTGCATTTAGATTTGTAATGTCTTCATCAGAAGACTGAAAAATAAATTATTAAAATATTTTCAAACAAATATGTAAAACATAAGGATAATTGGATGCAATATTACACAATGGAACAAATTTGACATGCCAGTTGTTAAATATGAATGAATCTCATCTTAATTTTGTTACTAATTAGCCAGAATAACTGTTTCACAGAAGCCTTAGGGCTATAATTTATTTATCTGTAAAAATGAGAGTTTTGAATAAAGTTAAATTGTATTATCTCTAAGGTGCAACTGGCATTCCATAAGTTGGTATAGTGTTATCACTCTCAATCATTGATTGGTGGTTAATATATACCTAGGTTAACTTTGAAGTTAGCTATTCCAAATGTAGCTGCTTATTTAGATATTAAACCCAGTATGTTAGAAAGTGGTGTCACTTCTAAAGGATACTACCAAGAACAATGGGCATGTTTTCTTCACAAAATGTACATTGAAAGTAGAATCTAATTATATCATTTACTAGACAACTATAGGAAATGCAGTGGTTACAATTTTAGCTATCACATGAACGAATGAATGAATGAATGACTGCGATGTCTTTCATCTATCTTCATCTATTATCTGAATAGAAGCAATTAACACTCATGTTTATTTTAAGACTAACTAATATAGGTGAGAAAGACAAAGAAAAATTTTCAGTTAGTCTAGTTGATAAATTCAGTACTAACTCCTTTGTCATATTTTTCTTTATCCAAAATATAATGAGGTATATTATAGTAGAACTGTTACCACATATTAATTACAAAGAGTTGAGCCAATATATGAAGTAAAAATAAAAAGTTAAAAGCAACTATAATTGCACATTAAGAGAGTATGATCACTAACATTTTAGTAACTTGCTAGGGAGGCAGTGTTGGATAGTGGCTAAGAGCACCTCCCTGGAACCAACCTGTCAGCTGAGTCCCGGCCCTATAAAACAGTAGTTCAGGCTCCTTCTTTTGTGATTTGGTGTCTGCGACAACAACAAAAAAAGTAATTTTTTTTCTTTTTTTTTTTGAGACAGAATCTTGCTCTGTCGCCCAAGCTGGAGTGCAGTGGCATGATCTCAGCTCACTGAAATCTCCGCCTCCTGGGTTCAAGCAATTCTGCTGCCTCAGCCTCCCAAGTAGTTGGTATTACAGGTGTCCACCACCACATCCAGCTAATTTTTGTATTTTTAGTAGAGATGGAGTCTCACCATGTTGGCCAGGCTGGTCTTGAACTCCTGACCTAAAGTAATATGCCTGCCTCGGCCTCCCTAAGTGCTGGGATTACAGGCATGAGCCACTGCGTCCAGCCAAAAAAGTAATTTTTTAAAATAAATTTTAAAACTGTTTTGTTCAGTTTTCATACTTAATATTTAACCCTGACAATTTTCCCAAAAGTTGTTGTTAAAAATCAGCATTTAGTAGCTGCATAGTATTTCCAACTTATGGATATACCTTAATTGATCTAGTAATTCCACTACTATTGAATATTTAGGGTAGTTTTAATATTTTACTGTTATAAATAATTCTTTAATAATAAAATAGACTTTTCTAGTCCTGTGTGCAATCACATTTATAAGTATTTGGTAGTCACTCTATTCATCTACAAAATCTTTATTCATCATAGTCTTCATATTTACCTAAATAAAATTTGAAAAAATACACTTCAAAATTATTGAAATACTAAAACAGTCTCATGTTTTGATATAAAAATATCAAAGTTAATTTTATAACATGGTAGCATATCTTGAGGAGGGAATATAAGATTTATAAATTCTCATATGCTTCCTTAGCATTCAAACACATTCTTGCATATGACTATACCATGTATAATTTACTGACATCTTAAAATATTAGATCAGAAAAATAAGCAAAATGGCTAAAGATTAAGTTTTACAATAACTTCATTCTTTTTGTAGCTATTACTCCAATGAGGGAATTTTAAAAATACCTAATGGGTCGTTAGATGTATAATGTCATGTTAATAATTTTCTATTCTTGTGGAATCTATTATTTAAATATTAGTTTATGTAATATATAGTTCTTATATATGTTACCCTATGTATTCAGAATGCCAATTCTTCATCTCCACTCACCATATTTACCTGGTGAATAAAATATATATGCTCTTCCTCATTAAAGTCTCAGTTTCTTTTTTATCTATTCTGTGCAGACATTATCTTTTTTTCTATTCTGTGCAGGCTTCTTCATTCTTATTCTCCGGAATAATTTGTCATTCTTTCTGATTTTATCTTTCCCTTTGAGTATCTGCCATATTACTCTTATTATGCTGCATAGTAAATTATCTCCCTTACATTCTCTTGAAATTATGAGCTTCTTGAAGGCAGGGTCCATGTTGAATATTTACTCATATCATCCAAGCACGTAGCAACTTAGGCATCTTTGCGCTTACCACTTACTTCATTTTGTATATTTAGTACCCCGCACAATTCTTTGCTTAGCTCTAGCGATAAATGAATGAACAGATATTCTGATGATATTTAATGAAGAATCACAGTTGTAATTTCTATGCCCTTCTATTGCCAAGGTCTAAGAGGATTTTACTACATTGAGAATATCATTTGAGGTGTAATTGCTTCCTTTTTATTTTATCTATTTCAGAGACCTAGTTCTCAGAAAGATATTGAGAAAGGAATATAAAATGATAATTGGCAAACTTGCAAGACTGGTATTTTTTAAAATTTATCCTTGGCACAGAGAAAATTGTGATCACAACCTGTCACCATACTAAAGACCATTATTATGATTGTGAACACAATATATTTGGTGGGGAATAATTTTAGGAAGACAAAAATTATCACCCTGATTTCTTAAATGAGAATGGAAAATTTTCTGTGCAATCACCAACATATCAAGGTTATCTACAAAAATGTTTTTGGATATATTGTATGTGCTAGGGATATTTTTATTTCTAAGGTTACCACAGTGATAATTACACACAGTACAAATTCAAAACTATATTTTTAAAAAACAAACTTAAACTCAGAGAAAGTTTAGAAAATATTGAAGAAAAACAAACCTAAGTATTTATATCTCTGGTGAAGAGTTATTTTAACTATATTCTAGTGAATCCATGTAATTTTTTGGAAAAAGAAATCATGGAAATAGGGCTTGGTCTTGGGAAAATTTTTTAAGAAGTTGAAGGTGTAGGAAAAACATCTCCTCTCCTTTTCTTACCAACACACATTGCTTGGCCTCTGACCCATAGAATCCAATGTGTATTTCTGTCAAGATGCTTTTGATAACTAATAATTCTGGGCCCCTACAAAGTGTTTTCACTGTGGTAGAGATGTTTTGAAGAGGAGGTGTCATGAAGATGTAAAAAGGATACATCATTAACTGCATGTTTTCACTTGAGTTTGGCAGCTATAGATGGTGTTGCCATTTGGAAAGGGAGTAATCGTTATTCTTTTTTTTTTTTTTTTTCAGACAGAGTCTCGCTCTGTTGCCCAGGCTGGAGTGCAGTTAGGTGATCTCTGCTCACTGCAAGCTCTGCCTCCTGGGTTCATGCCATTCTCCTGCCTCAGCATCCCGAGTAGCTGGGACTACAGGAGCCTGCCACCAGGCCTGGCTACTTTTTTTTGTATTTTTAGTAGAGACAGCGTTTCACCATGTTAGCCAGGATGGTCTCGATCTCCTGACCTTGTGATCCACCTGCCTCGGCCTCCCAAAATGCTGGGATTATAGGCGTAAGCCACTGCGCTTGGCCTGTTATTCTTAAAGCACATTCTGTGGCTCTTCATATACTTAGGCTACATCGTAAATTGGCCTTTGTGGAAAATTTTTCTCTTTCAAACAATATTCTCTTTCTCTTTCTCTATTAAATATTATTCTTTCCTTTGTTTTGAACTGGCTGGAGCCAGTGATAGAAAACAGCAAGTAGAATAGAACAAATGTTGAAGTGGAACATGCAGGTAGGGTGTGTGTTACCATTATTCCCATTTTACCGATAAATCTACTGAGATTCAAATCATTCAATGAAGTCAGTTAAGAGAAGAAACTAGGCCTAGAATCTAGGTAGTCTGCCTCCAAATTCCATGTTCTTCTCCACCCTTCCAAAAAATAAAATAAAATAAATAAAGAAAAAAAGATCTAGAGACCTCAAACAGCAAATAAACCTTCAGTCAATATTGAACATGTTTTTGTCTAGGCTGAACCACTCCTCTTGCACATGCAGCTGCAAAGGTTTAAACAAAGAAATAAGCCACACAGGACTAACATCATTCTAAGAGGAAGAGCTTTCCACGGCGTTGAAAAGTCCTCTTGGTAGCCACAGAACAGTAGGGGTTCCCAATAACCTAGTAAAAGAAATATATATATATATATATTTTTTTTTTTTTTTTTTTGAGACGGAGTTTTGCTGCTGTTGCCCAGGCTGGAGTGCAATGGCACGATCTCGGCTCACTGCAACCTCTGCCTCCCGGGTTCAAGCGATTCTCCTGCTTCAGCCTAAGAGAAAAATATTTTAAGGGAAGTCATGAGTGCAGAGTCAGGTTCTTAGAAGAGGTAAGCAATTAGGTTTGACCCTGAAACTGGGGAGAAGAGACCCTTCACCATATAGCCTGAGCTATCCGAAGTTTATTTCTACTGCAATGACTTTAATGTCTATAGTCTCTCACTCCCCACGTTGCTACTACACGTACTCCTGCTGCATTACCTACTTTGTATAATTATGAAGGCATACAATAAACTGGACTTTGCAGAACTGAAGGAAGTACCAAATGCTCAAAAGCGATCTTCCAGCTATTTGTCTTTTACTCCACTGATAACTACACTTTGCTTTTACATCTTGCATTCAATTTTACTTGCCCATTCTTGAATAGATATTAACCAAAATTAATAATTTATCCTAAAGCTACTTAAAAATGTCTTGGTGCTCTGAAAATGCATTGAGTAGAAGAATGTAGAGAAAAATATATTTAGAACAAGAGTCCCCAAACCCTGGCCCATGGACTGGTACCAGTCCATGGCCTGTTAGAAACTGGGCTGCACGGCAGGAGGTGAGCGGCAGGCTAGGGAGCATTACTGCCTGAACTCTGCCTCCTGTCAGATCAGTGGTGGCATCAGATTCTCATAGGAGTGTGAACCCTACTGTGAAGTGTGCATGTGAGGGATCTAGGTTGTACACTCCTTGTTAAAATCTAACTAATGCCTGATGATCTGCAGTGGAACAGTTTTATCCTGAAACCATCCCCCTACCCCCACCCCAATCCGTGGAAAAAAATGTCTTCTACGAAACCAGTCCCTGGTGCCAAAAAAGTTGGGGACCACTGTCTTAGAGCATGTTGAATTATTTTTAAGCTGTATCCCCACCCCCAAAAAAAACTATTTATATGATTTAATACAATAAAACATAATTGTGTGCAAATAATTTAATAAATAGGTCATCATACATTTTGATTGAAGAATTCAGAGACAGAAAATATATTCCATTTTTCCATGTGCAATATACTAAAATGCATGCCAATTTCAGTTAAGACAAATTATTCCTTGGGGAAGCAATGTATATTAATACATGTGTATGTAGAATTAATATAGCTTCACAGACTGCAAGAACATCAATATTTTCTACCACCAGATGGCAGAAATAAAGCTACAGTATTTTAGAATCTAAAGATTCGAATTATACACAGAAAGAACTAACTGCAGTCTCCATCCTGATTTTATTTTTAGTTGAACAGACAGAAAAATACATTGCAGCAAAATTTTGCTATGTGTTAAATAAGAAAAAAAATTTTTGATTAACAAAATTTTTTCATTTGAATGGATTGCCAACTCACTATTTTTCCATCAGTTAGATTATGTTGCCTTCTAAAAGAATCATTTTAAAAAACAAGCTACCACCAGATTTGGACATTAAAAGAATTTCCTTTCTAATCAACATAATCAACATCTCCTTTTGGAAGGCATTCTGAATCAATCCCACCTGTTCTCAATCGTGCACATTCTCCTTGTTTTATTTTCCAACATTTTATCCTTCATTTTTCAAAAACTGATCAGTTGTCCATGCTTCCCTGAACTGCTCTAGACGGCGGGGTTTGCTTACATCATCCTGTTACATATGCTAATATGGCTTCTTGTGATCTTGAATACTGGCAATATAGGTTTAAATTCAGTTTGTTACACTAATTTTTATGTATTAGGTAGTAATAAAATAACCATAAAAATAATAATGATAACAATAAAAAGTAAACATCCATATAACGTGTATTAACAACTTTGATTCTAGGAATCTGGAATTATTCTCTGGTGTGGTTTGGCTGTGTCCCCAGCCAAATCTCACCTTGAATTGTAATAAACCCCACATGTCAAGGGCGGGGCTAGGTGGAAATAATTGAATCATGGGGGCACTTTCCCCCATACTATTCTCGTGGTAGTAAATAAGTCTCATGAGATCTAATGGTTTTATAAATAGGCATTCCCCTGCACAAGCTCTCTCTTGCCTGC
This sequence comes from Pongo abelii, assembly GCF_028885655.2. Classification (NCBI taxonomy): domain Eukaryota; kingdom Metazoa; phylum Chordata; class Mammalia; order Primates; family Hominidae; genus Pongo; species Pongo abelii. Next base: position 96,146,893 of record NC_071991.2, read on the forward strand.
CACCATGTAAGATGTGCCTGTTTCTCCTTTGTTTTCTGCCGTGATTGTGAGGCCATGATTGTGAGGTCAACCATGTGGAACTGTGAGTCCATTAAACTTCTTTCCTTTATAAATTACTCAGGCTCAGGTATGTCTTTATTAGCAGTGTGAGAACAGACTAATATATTCTCATTCCAGTCATAAAAGGATTTTGATATTTCAGTGGTTTCTTCTTACCTTCTATAAGAGATGTTGTGAGAGAGATTCCTAGTTAATAAAAATAAATGACTTTTATAAGATAGAATATTTGATCATCCATTAGATTAGCTGGAATTTTAAATATCTTTACTATAACATTATCTAATTTATGTAAATTTTTAAATTATTGCTTAATAATTCATCATGTAAATAGTAAGCAGAATAATGTTGAATGTTTACTTGGTGCCAGAAAGTGTTGCTAGCATTATGGAAAAGGTTAATTTTTCAAAAAATTTTTAACAACCTATGAGATAAGTGCAATGAATGTCCCCATTTTACATATTCGAAAGCTGAGTCATGTTTAGGTTATATAACTTTCCCCAAATCCCACAGGTAATATGAAGCTGGGCCCTGATTTGTACCAGGCAGTCAGATTCTTCAGCTGCTTCCCTTAAACATTACACCATGAACCTGAACTGCCCTATTTTTTAAAAATTATGCATTCAGTGTTAATTTTGTACCTTTATTCCACAAATATTTATTGAGTGCCTACTTGGTATTAAGTATTGAATATTCACAGAAAATTTTAAAAATGAACCTCCCTTGGGCAGGTGTACAATCTGGTGTAGAATATAGACATGAGATTTATGAGGACAAAAAAGATTTACGGGTGCCATGACACTTATGTATTAGTTATAAAAGCAAAAAGAGAGAGTGGATACATTGCCCACAAATGTTCCAGGTCAAAGGAGAAAAGACATTGGTACTTTGTGCAGAAGTACCAAAGAGTCATACATATTTGAGGAAATACAAATAGTTCCTTATTCTACAAGCCTAAGTTTTAAAATGTATACCATGGGTGTACATATTTATCAAAACACATTGAACGACACTTAACAACTGTGCGTTTCCATTTATTTATTTATATATTTATTTATTTATTTTTTGAGACGGAGTCTCGCTCTGTCGCCCAGGCTGGAGTGCAGTGGCGCTATCTCGGCTCACTGCAAGCTCCGCTTTCCGGGTTCACGCCATTCTCCTGCCTCAGCCTCCCGAGTAGCTGGAACTACAGGAGCCCATGGCCCGGCTAATTTTTTGTATTTTTAGTAGAGACGAGGTTTCATCGTGTTAGCCGGGATGGTCTCGATCTCCTGACCTTGTGATCCGCCCACCTCGGCCCCCTACAACTGTGCATTTCTATATATATAAATGTCATCTCACTTTTAAAAACTGGGATGCCAATTTTAAAAGAAACAAGGTAGGAGAGAGAGGAAGAGGCCATATCACAGGTGACTTTGTGTAAGGAGTAGGCATTTTACCATACATACATTAGGGAGTTTCCAAAAGATTTAGACAAGGGAGTTACATGACCCAAAATGTGTTCAAGGACAGTATTTTGGTGGCAGTATGAGAATGAATTGGAGTGGCATGAAGCATGAGATAAGCAGACCACTTACAAGACGGTTGCAATTGTAAAGCATAGGATGACAGGACTGGATTAAGGCAGTTGCATAGGAAATGAAGAGTGAGAAATGGACTGCAAACTACTGATGTATGTAATATACCGACTTGTTGAAGGGATATGGTCTAGAGCACAAAAGGTAGGATTATCATGCATCAAGCTTGTCTACTAGGACTAGAGGCAAGGTGGTGAGAGTGGTAACAGAGAGGTTATAATTTATAACTATGGCTGATGACCTTGATTTTCTATATAAGTTTAGATGTTAAGTTAGAAGTCTCTAGACAGAAGGATTGTGGCCACATAACAAGACAGTGTAAAGAAAAGGCAAGGCTTCGTAACAATAGCTATGGAGAACAGAAGAGTAAATTAAGCAGTGATATGTGACTTCCACATATAACAAAGAGTTTGTGGATAGTTACATAGTGATAGTTAAACAGAAAACTAAGGATTCACAGAGAGAGAAATAACAATTAACTACTGGAGGAAGAAATATCATGCAAAAAAGTATACAAGGAAAGAAATGTAAGTGTACAACACTACACGACTCAGCTGTGAATATAATTACATGATCGTAATAACATAAACACTCAATCTAAATATTAAATAACATATTAAATAATTGTACCTATATTTGGAGGATTGTAGGTGATAAAGGACAACGGGGTAGATGGGGTAAGTTAATGTAATAAATGTAAGGTCTCCCTCTTCCCCTGTAGGAAGTCAATAGCTAATATCAAAAATAGAAAGAAAAGAAAAAATTATATACAGATGCTAGTTAGCAATCTGATATCAAATTCCAAATAGAAACAGCTAAGAAATGAAAGTGTTATCTCTGGACTGGGGGATGTGGGTTAGTATTTTGGAGACTATTGTTTTTTTTTTAATTATAATAAATAATAAGCTTTGTAGAACTATTTAAAAATTTAAAGTATATTCATGTTTCATTTTGATAAAAATAATTAAATTTAAAATAATTTTTTTAAAGAAAGCAAGGATAGTGGTTTGGAAGCCACCTTAGTGAATCAGGAGATATCACCTGTCTTAGTATATTTTGTGCTGCTATAACAGAATACGTGAGACCGTGCAATTTATACTGAACAGAAATTTATTTGGCTCATGATTCTGGGGGCTGAACCAAGACCCAAGTCCAAGATTGAAAGACTAGAATCTTGTGAGGACCTCCTTCTTGCTTCATCTTAACAAGGCAGGAGACATCACATGGGAGAGAGAGAGGACCTAACCAATCTTTATAAAAAGGACCCCGGTCTCGTGCTAACAAACCCACTCCTGAAATAATGGCATTAATCCATTTATAAGGGTAGAGTTCTCGTGATGTAATCACCTCTTAAAGGTCCCACCTCTCAACACTGTTGCATTAGGGATTACACTTCTAAGACATGGACTTTGGAGAACACATTCAAATCATAGCACCACCCTTGTTTTGAGATCTTGTGGCACATTGAAGGTGAGAGAAGGAGCATTCTCCATAAGCTGGGCATCTGAGGGGCAGATGGAATCATGAAGAGGATGAGTGTCCGTTAACTAGAGAAGGTGTAAGGAGCTTGAAGATGGCGAGGAGTTTGCCCAAAGAAATTCAAGAGTGAAATGAAGAAAAGTCTGGAAGAATCACACAACTGTATGGGGATTAAAAATCAGTTTTAAAAAATAGCATGTCAGTAAAATTAACAGACAAATTCAATTTTTAGAAATGAGTGATGGGGAAAACCATTTTTAATACACTTCGGGGATTATATTTGATGTTGACATCTAAGATAAATTTAATCCCCAAAGCTTTAACAAGATCTAAATGGTCTTATAACTCTGGTGACTTCCTTGCCTCTGGTGACTTCCTTGCCACTGATTACAAAGATGAATACTTACTAAAGACAAAAGAAGAAGAGAAAAAAATATTAACAAACAAAGCAAAACCCGTGTCTGTTTTCTCCTTAGAAGGTGACAGTGTTAGCAGAACAGATCAGCAGGCTGCTGAATGATATCGAATAGTTCCTAGACCTTTCTGTCTTAACATGCACATATAAGTTGACAATTTAAGTAACAGAATTTATGCCTTGAAGCCAGAATAATATTATTTCCAAACATATGCTTAGGATCACATATTTCTAACTCAAAAAAACTCATAGCAGGCAAAGCAGGGCTGAGAGCAGAGGGTCAGGAGTGAAAGGGAATTGCTTTGCCTCAGGCCAATCACGAATTTGCTCAGTGAAGCAAAGCAGCACACTCTGGTTGAAATGCACACGTTCGTCTGTTAGTAGCATTTTGGGGGTTTTGTTTGTTTTAAATTCTGACCTTCACATAATTCATTCAAGAAAAGAATACCTTAAAAGTAGGTTAGTTCTAATCCACCCAGTTTGGAATACATATTTAAATATTTCTTAGTGACCAGGAGATAGGAATAGTAAATTACCGAGTTTAAAGAATTTACACCTATCTTAATTGTTGAGATGTAGACTTCACCTTTTTCTTTATCTTACTTTAATTAGGAATTTAATTTAAAAATCCTAAGACCTTGAGAATAGCAATTCCCCATGCCATCTTGAGTTTTCTGTCACTGCTTTTGGATGATGTGGTCCCACTATTGAACCATTAGATGCTGGAAAATTCTTAATTATATGCTAAACCACAAAGTGACTTTTTGATTTTTTAAAACTGACTCTGCAGCCTAGAAACTTACAGAAATATTTTCAACTAAATACATTGAAGTTCTCTCTTGTCCTCCGTTCTGCGAATTCTAAAGAACTCCCAACTCCTTAAATGTGACGTGGAGGCCTAACTCTCGTTCCCACCTTGTTTTCCTCGAAATACTTCCTAATTTTTCCAGACTAAATGTTTCTGTTCTGCATTGCCTCTCAGCTTAAGGACAAGTTACCAGCTCAAAAGTAGTGTCTATCTCACATTTTCGTCAAGCAAAGAAGGTATGATCGCTCCCTCCTTCCTCTTACAATTGCACCCCAGTGTTGTTTTTCATCTTTTTATATTTTTAATGCAATTGCTCCCAGAAAGCAGCAGCATCAGAATCCCGTGGAGGACTAGTTAACACACAGATCGGTCGGCTCCAACCACAGGATTTATGATTCAGTAGGTCTGGTATGGGGCCCAAGATTTGGTATTTCTAACAAGGCCCCAGATGATGCGGATGGTGCAGTTGAAGAACCACACTTGAGAACCTCTGGTCTCTTGTTTTCTAACTCTGACTATTCCAAATGTTACTCCACATGTCTGATGCATCTTCTAAGTGAAGTGTGGCTACGTAGTATAAGAAATAATTTTTAAATGGTGAAATCTTCTACTTACTAAAATTCATTTAATCGTAAAAATGTCAATTTGTACATGATTTCTTAAAAGTGAATTCCTTATATAAAACAGAATATATATGTTTGGGTGAAACGAAAATCTTTCATACTTCAGAGGTTTACAGTCCTTCTATGGAAAATGTGAAGTAATCATAATTCTTTGTCTCTTCAAAGAATCAACAGAAATTGAGTATTTCTAAAAATGAGATTATGTGTGCGTTTAATGGCCTGGAATTTTAATTTGTTAAGCAAATAGTAACAGTTGGTACTTAAGGAATGTTTGTTCAAGGTTTCTGTAACAATGCTAAGTGCTCCATAGTCATTATTTAAGGGACTTTGTGTACAAACCAAAAATGTATAATACTCACTTTACACATGAGCGTGCAGAGGTTGAGAGAGATTAAGTAATATAACCAAGGTTACAGAAATAGGAAAGCTGTAATCCACGTTCAAACTAAATTTGAAATTACCCCAGGTAAATATGTATAGTTTGATAGGCCCACCATTAAGTATCAAGGCACTTCTGTTTCAAAAAATAAAATTATTGATTAGATGAGAAAATATTACTTAATATTTTTTCTTGACACCTCTCATCCTTACTCCTCACACTGAGCTAGAGATAACAAGCATTGCCTCTCAAAGTAAGAAAAATGTATCAGCTTAAAAATATTACTAAGAAACAATTGTTCAGAGATTTCTGGAAATATGAAAATATTATTTTTTCATAAAAAGTGCTTCTTGCTGGGCAGTAAATTGCTTGGAGAAAGAGTGAAATTAAGTGAGAGTTAGTATATAATTTCAGCTAAAGATAGTTCCCACTACTCTGTGTAATTAAGCCAACAAGGATTTTAAATCAAGGTTATCCACAATGAATATAATTCACATGTTGATAGTCAAGAATTAAACATTTTATGATTACTGTTTTACAGGCAAGCAAACAAGAACAGGCAGACTTGCACAAGAGAGTACAATAGGTCAGCAGCAGGTTAAAAAAACAGTTTTCTGACTTCCCTTACTGGGATTAGTGTGTTAAACATTGTGAGCAGATTAACATATTACTGCAGAACATTTAAAAGGGTGATATCCTCTCTGTTTTCTGAAAAACATTACTTGTATGAGGTAAAAATCCATTTTAAATTCCACTTTACTATCAAGTCATACTGTGAATTTAATAAATACGTCTTCAGAAATTTAAGAGGGCAATGCTGATAAATGTTGAAAAAATAAACATTGACATTATTTTGAAGAGGCCTTTGAACATCAGGTTCAGAACTTTAAGGCAACACATTTAAGATGTTTTAGTAAGACAGAAATATTACTAGAGCTGCAATTTTTGAAAAAAGTCTTATTCTCCAATATGTAAATGACAGGATGCCTGTTTAGGGAGCAGAAATTGAATTAAGGCAGGTTTGAATCTTAGTAGAGATGATAGGAGTTAAAAAGAGAAAATGAAATAATGGAAAGTGTATTGTGGATACACAGTAGGCAGGAGAGGTGACAGTAGCACAAAAACAAAGGTGTATACTTCCTAGCTCTGTGACAAAATTGAACTATGGTTGTGTTTTAGGTAGCTTAACCAGAGCTTGATGCTAATAAGGGTGAATTGTGGAAAAAAAATTAATCGCTGCAAAATAATATAATCTACCACATTTGGTTTAAAAAATCTGTTTTCCCAAATTTGCTTTTGTAAGGTTCTTGAGGATACAATCAACCAAGGTACACTTTAAATTAAAGCAGATATGTGGATGAAACAGGAAAAATACAAGGATATTCAATATCAACATTTCCATTAAGAATTGTACCGGGGCATCTGGCCAACAGAGTAGGGAAATTAAAAAAAATAAGTATCAAAATGTAAGAACCAAAATGAATACTATTTGCAGAGGGTGTTATTGTCTATATTAAAACACATAAAAAAGACATATTAATGAGAGAGTTCAACAATTTTTCTGGTTATAAAAAATAAATATACTAATTTCTGTTCACTAGCAAAAAATGATAATAATGCAATTTAGAAAATGTAATTTTGGGCTGGGCACTGTGACTCACATCTGTAACCTCAGCACTTTGGGAGGCTTGAGCCCAGGAATTCGAGACCAGCCCTGGCAACATGGAGAGACCCCATATCTACAAAAACTTTAAAACGTTAGCTGAGTGTGGCGCCACATGCCTGTGGTGCAAGCTACTTGGGAGGCTGGGGCAGGAGGATTGGTTGAGCCTGGGAGGTCAAGGCTACAGTGATCCATGATCGCATGACTGCACTCAGCCAGGCTTTCCTTCCCTGTCTCAAAGAAAGGAAAATGTAATTTTGGAGGCAGCATAACTCTCCATCCTGAAGTGTGGGTTACGTGTAGTGACTTCCTTCTAAAAGTACAAAATGAGGGTTTGGGGGAAGAAAGAATAATTTTTCAATGGAGAAAAAGGACAAACACTACTTCAGACAGATGATCAAGGTTATACCAACAGTTATAAATCATGTAGAGAGTAAATACTCTTAATATGATATGATGAAAGTGACACTTTAGCCCTGTGTTCTTCTTCCCCCAGATTCAGAGCCCCAGCCTGTTCATAAAAAAAATCAGATGAATTTTGTCTGCGAAACATTCTGCAAAAATATCTGACCAGTAAATAATCCTCTAAATAGCCACAGCAAGGAAAGTCTGAGAAAGTGTCACAGCCAAGAGGACCCTATAAAGACATGATGACTAAATGTAACATGGTGTCTTCCATGGGATCCTGAGACAGAAAAAGGACATTAGGTAAAATCAAATGAAATCTGAATAAAGGGTGAACCTTCATTAACACTGCTATATCAGTATTGGTTCATTAATGGGAGCAAATGTACCACACTAATGTAAGATGTTAATAACTGGGGAAACTGTGTGGAGTGGGGTTGAGGTAGATGGAAATTTTCTTTTATCTGCTCAATTTCTCTGTAAATGTAAAACTGTTCTAAAAAATGTCGTCTATTAACTTAAAAATGTAATTTTCATTTATAATATCATTAAAAATGTAAAATAGATAGTAAAAGTTTAATAAAAGTTACAAAATCTTTATAGATATACATAATCATCTGAAAAACATTTTAAAAAACAAGATAAAGTCATGCACCACTTAACAACAGGGATATATTCTGAGAAATGTGTAGTTAGGCGATTTTAGCATTAGGCAAACATGGAGTTAACTTACACAAACCTAGATGATATAGCCTACTGCACACCTAGGCTTTATGTAGTAGGCTATTGCTCCTAGGCTAGAAATATGTACAGCATGTTACTGTATGGAATACTAAAGGCAATTGCAATACAATGCTAAGTATTTGTGTATCTAAGTGTATCTAAACATAAAAAAGGTACAGTAAAAATACATTATTATAAACTTATTGGACCATCATGATATATGCCATCTATTGTTGACTGAAATGCCACTATGTGGCACATGACTGTATAAAAAATATACCATGAACAATGAATTCAGAGTCTTAATATTGTAGAGATAGAAATTCTCAAATTGATCAATAGTTTGAAACCAATGTCAGTCAGCCTTCTAAAAGATTATTCTTTTAGAATTTGAAAGGCTGAATCAAAAATATATATAGAAGTATAAAGACCCAAGAATAGGTAAAATACTGTTAAAGAAGATAAAAATGTAGGAAAAATTTCTTTATACCAAGTATTGAGAATAATATAAAGTTTCTAGTAATTAAGATAATCCATTATTGCTGCAGGTATAAACCAACTGTACAGTACAGACACTGCATTTTCTCCTCCAGAAAAAGAGCCCCACTCATATTCAGAAACTTGGTTTATAACAGAACTGGCATTATAGGTTAGTGGAAAAAGAGTTTTCAATAAATGGTACTGGGACTACTGCTCACTGCTATGAAAGCAAAAAAATTAAACTCTTACATATAAAACTATTAGTTGTATAAGACTTAAATGTGTAACATAAGCTATAAAACTTTTAAAAGATGAGGCCAAATGTGGTGGCTCACACCTGTAATCCCAGCACTTTGGGAGGCCAAGACGGGTTGATCACCTGGGGTCAGGAGTTCAAGACCAGCCTGGCCAACATGGCGAAATGCCGTCTCTACTAAAAAATACAAAAATTAGCTGGGCACGGTAGCAGGTGCCTGTAATCCCAGCTACTCAGGAGGCTGAGGCAGGAGAATCGCTTGAACATGGGAGGCGGAGGTTGCAGTGAGCTGAGATTGTGCCACTGCACTCTAGCCTGGGTGACAGAGCAAGACTCCATCTAAAAAAAAAATATATATATATATATAAAATATGAAATTTATCTTTATGTTGTCAGGGAAAGATAAATAAGATGCAAAAAGTCACACACACAGGAAATGATTAATACAATTTTATGGCATCAAAAGATACCATTGATAAAGTAAAACACAAGTCACGAACTGGGGGAAAGAAGATGAGGTAGCATCCAAAATACATGAAGAAATCTTGTAAGTCTATTAAAAGACTATACGACCTAACAGAAAGAAGCAGCAAAAATCATGAAAAGGTATGTCACAGAAGAGGAATCATGAAAAACAAATATACATATACAATTATATTCAACCTAAACATTAATTGGGGAAATGAAAATTAAAATAACCATGAAATACATTTCCATACTCACAAAATTGACAACTATGAAAGTCTGACTATATTAAGGATTAGTGAGATGTGATGTGAATGAAACTTTTCTAAAACGATGATGTGAATGTCAACTGCTTCAAGCATTTTGGAAAACAAATTTAAATTATTTAACAAAGCTGAACTTGTAACTTAGTAATTCAACAGGTGAGTACTTACCCTAGAGAACTTTGAAAACATGTCCATTTGAACAAAAATATTCATAACAGAATTGAATAGTTACAGAAGTAGCCTAAGTGTACATTAACAAGTAAATAAATAAATAAATATATATATATATAAATAAATTTTGGTATATTCACATTGTGTTGGCACTGGATGACTGTGAGAATAAATGTACTGTATCCTCAAACAACAATATGAATGAATTTCAGGAATATAATGTGTAATAAAATTAAAAAGCAAATAATAGACAATTGCGTGCAATGTAATTTCTACATAGAACTATGCAAAAGTAAAACAATATGCTGTTTTGGCATAGATATATGGTAAAAGTCAAAAAGCAAAGCAAAGGAATGTTAAACACAAAATTTATGATTTAATTTTCTCTGAGCTGAGAGGAAAGGGAATGAAATTCAGAATGACATGGGATAGTTCAAAGATAGAAATGATAACCATTTCTAAAACCAAATGCTGGACACCGTGTGCATTTGAATCATCATTCCTTATATCTTACACATATTTTATGTTTAAAATGTACTCCATATTTAGAAACATGATTTTATTTTGTCTTATTTATTTATTTATTGAGATGGAGTCTTGTTCTGTTGACCAGACTGGAGTGCAGTGGCACAATCTCAGCTCACTGCAACCTGTCTCCCAGATTCAAGCAATTCTCGTGTCTCAGCCTCCCAAGTAGCTGGGACTGCAGGTGTGCACCACCATGCCCAGCTAATTTTTGTATTTTTAGTAGAGACAGGTTTCACCATGTTGGCTAGGCTGGTCTCGAACTCCTGATCTCAAGTGATCTGCCCACCTCAGCCTTCCAAAGTGCTGGGATTATAGGCATGAGCCACCATGCCTGGCAAAACCATGGTTTTAAAACTCAACCAATAATAGCATAGGATATCCCCAAAGCATTTGTAACAAAGTGATTCTACAAAATATCTATAAAACATCTCAGAACAAACTTAAATAGATTAGGTTATTTATCTAATTATTTTTGCCCATTTTTCTGACAACATATTAGGAAAAGAAGGAAAAAACTATCTGAAGCCCTGTTAAAAGTCTGAGTCATTTCTGCTCTATTTCTTTCCCTAAGAATGGTAAGAGCTGGGCATTGTGGTATGTGCCTTTAGTCCTAGCTACTCTGGAGGCTGAGGCAGGAGGATCACTTGAGCCCAGGACTTTGAGGCCACTGTAAGCTATGATCATGCCACTGCACTCCAGCTCAGGAAACAAACAGTATTTGTTCAACAAACAAAAGAAAATAAAAGAATGGTAGACAAGGTAAGAGAACATGAACAGGTATGAGAGGAGCATAGAACAAGAATGAGTTTTATCAGGCATTTCTTTTCATGTTTGTTGCACAGATAGTGTTCACGTTACTTGATCAGTTGGCATGCTCAGCGAATCAGTGTTCTGATTAATTATTCTTTTTACTAGTTAATTAAGATTAAACCTCAGTTAATTAGAATATCCTCTCTACTTCTAATAGAAATCTAAAGATGACAGAAGAGGTTGATGCTAGAAATTTAAGATGATCGACAAGAGTCAGTACAGATGTGGTCCAACCTCTCATTTACAAAATCATATAGTCCTTTGGAGCTAAAAGTTCCTTGGAGATGTTCTATTTCTGCCCCTCATTTTGCAGTGCTTGCACTGAACCTGAATCTGCTATTTCAGAACAGAGCTAGTACTCTGTTCTTCAAAGGCTGTACTTCTCTGGCATATACCATGATTATTGATCCTCATAAAAAGCTTCAAAGCACACTGATGGCAGAATGGCCAGAGAGACATTCCCCTGCTTTTCATTTAAGAGCAGGAAAGTGCACTGGCTGGTATATTTTAGAAGACACTTTACAATGGCAAAATAAAAGGATTGTCTACTTTATCAAAGTTTAATGTACTCGCTAGAACCAATAAATAATGGAATAGCGATGGTTTCCTATGGAGAGAACTGCAATTTCAATTCAGCATGAGAATAAATAATTACTATTGTAAACAAATCATTTTTTAAAGACCTAGAATGCTGTTCAACCAAACACAGAGCTGAAATCTGAACCATACAAATGTTTCAGAGTGTTTATTATCAACAGTGAGTTCTAAGGTAAAACTGAAGGATGTCAACAGGTAGAAATTAATGAAGATCACATAGATTTTAGCTGCTTTATTAATGCAAGGTTCTTCAGAGATTAAAAAAAAACCCACAATGAATTATAGGGGTCCTTTTCCATGATTTATGATTCGTGTAATGGCTGCTGTAGTTGAACCTATTGACTTGGCTAGAATTTAGTATGATTGTAGCTTTGTGGCAGCATAAAAAGTAATTGCTCATGTCTCAGAAATGTTGTATTACAAAACAAGTGAATATATTTTTAGAGCATAATGCTTCATTTCAATGTCACTTGAAAATCCAGCTTATAAAAACCACAAGGCTGGAAGTTGAAGGAAAATATCACATTGAGTTTCTTAGAAAATTAGAGGAGAGTAAAATACTATTATAATATGAATATTTTATTGACATTAATATGCTTGCTCTTGTCACAAGTAACATTTGTTGGCATGGCCTCAATTCCTGCCAGCAAATTTCAAGCAAACGTATAATTTACTCAGAATGTGGACCAACAGCACCTAAGAAAGAAGCAAACAACTTTGTATCTATTAGACACCCATTATATGAAATCACAGAAACTACACATTGTCCACTGTTTTGGGTAATTCTTTTAGCTAATTCACGTCTTTCAGATAACTTAGAAAATTCTGTATTTTTTTCATAGAAATTCCACAGGTTTAGAAGTTGAGAGGCTTAGAATCTTGTGTCAGATCTGCTATTATTTGGGGAAGTCACTTTACCTCTTTTGGCCTGCCTCAATCTTCTACAAACTGCAAATAATAAATTTATTCTTGGTTTCCTAAACTAGCCATTCATCAGCATTGCCATATTTAAGGAATTTCTTAAGAACCCTAATTCTCAAATTATAGTCAGCTTTGGGTAAGTCCTAGAGATCTACCTTTTTTTTTTTTTTTTTAAAAAAAAAAACAAACAAAAAACCTCCCCAGGTGAGGATCCATAAACAGATTTGTAAATCAATAAGCTACATAATTTCAAAGGTACTTTTTAGCTCTGTGATTCAGAAAATACATACTTGTTGATGAAGGTTACAATTCAAAGAACACTCGTTTTAGAATTGTAAAAGACTCCAGTTGCATTCTTATACACTAACAACAGTCAAGTCGAGATCCAAATCATGAACAAACTCCCATTCACAAATGCCACAAAAAGAATAAAATACCTAGGAATATAGCTAACAGGGGAAGCGAAAGCGCTCTACAGGGAGAACTAGAAACCACTATGCAAAAAAATCAGAGATGACACAAACAAATGGAAAAACATTGTATGCTCATGGATAGGAAGAATCAATATCATGAAAATGGCCATACTGCCCAAAGCAATTTATAGATTCAATGCTGTTCCCATTAAACTACCACTGATATTCTTTGCAGACCTAGAAAAACCTATTTTAAAATTCATATGGAGCCAAATGAGCCTGAATAGCCAGGGCAGTCTAAAGTCAAGGCAGTCTTATGCAAAAAGAGCAAAGCTATTGGGAACCATAGGTGTTAGGCTCAAATGTCAGTTTTCTAGGAGCTGCTGAGAGGGTGGAATTGTCCATCTATCTCAGAACTTGGTGGACAGCTTTATAATTTCTTGATACCTTTTCAAGATAGACACTTGAGTTACATTCTTGGGGCTTTTCTCTTGAAGGTGTGATGGGCCTACCTCCTGGTGTGAGGCCTCCTATGGTCCCCCAGTGGGGATCTCCCCGGGAAGACAGACACCAGTGGGCATATCCCCTCTGGGAATGCAGCCTCCTCCCCATGGGATGCGAGGCCGTCTTTGACCCTTGGCCACAGAGTATGCAAGTAACTCCGCAGAGACGTGGGCTCAATTCCTCAGGGCCACATTACCACAGACCTATTTGTTTGTTATGCTGCTGTTCACGGGTCTCTCCAGATTGTCTGGTTTTCCTTACAGAGCCCCATTCCCCAAGAATGTGCCCATCAAGACCCTAGACTCATCTTGGCCCTCCTAGCTCCCTGCCTGTTTCCTGAAAGGCTGTACATAGTCCTTTTATTTCCTTGTGGCATATGAAACTGGTTTATAATAAACTCTTAAGAGAATATTAAAAAAAAAAAAGCTGAAGGCATCACACTACCCAGCTTCAAACTGTACTACAGGGCTACAGTAACCAAAACAGCATGGTACTGATACAAGAACAAATACATAGAGCAATGGAATAGAATAGAGAGCCCAGAAATAAGACCATTAACCTAAACTATCTGATCTTTGACAAAAATGACAAAAATGTAATAGGGAAAAGGATACGCTATTTAATAAATGGTGCTGGGATAACTGGCTAGCCATATGCAGAAAATTGAAACTGGACCCTTTCCTTACACAATATACAAAAATTAACTCATGATGGATTAAAGACTTATATGTAAAACCCAAAACTGTAAAAACCCTGGAAGATAACCTAGGCAATTACCATTCAGGACACAGGCATGGGCAAAGATTTCATGACAAACACAACAAAAGCAATTGCAACAAAAGCAAAAATTGACAAATGGGGTCTAAATAAACTAAAGAGCTTCTGCACAGCAAAAGAAACAATCAACAGAGTAAACAGACAACCTACAGACTGGGAGAAAATTTTTGCAAAGTATGCATCTGACAAAGGGCTAATATCTAGCATCTATAAAGAACTTAAATTGACGAGTAAAAAAATGCCATTAAAAAGTGGGCAAACGACATGAACAGACACTTCTTGAAAGAAGACATACGTGCAACCAACAATCATATGAAAAAAAAGCTCAACATCACTGATCATTAGAGAAATGCAAATCAAAACCACAATGAGATACCATCTCACACCAATCAGGATGGCTATAATTAAAAAGTCAAAAAATAATATGCTGGCAAGGTTGTGGAGAAAAAGGAATGCAGATACACTGTTGGTGGGAGTGTAAATTAGTTCAACCATTGTGGAAGACAGAGTGGCAATTCCTCAAAGACCTAAAGACAGAACTACCATTTGACTCAGCAATCCCATTACTGGGTATATACCCAAAGGAATATAAACTGTTCTATTATGAAAACACTTGCACGTGTGTGTTCATTGCAGCACTGTTCGCAATAGCAAAGATATGGAATAAACCCAAATGCCCATCAATGATAGAAGGGGTAAAGGAAATGTGATACATATACACCATGGAATACTATGCAGCCATGAAAAATAATGAGACCATGTCCTTTGCAGGGACATGGATGGAGCTGGAGGCCATTATCGTTAGCAAACTAATGCAGGAACAGAAAACCAAATACCGCATGTTCTCGCTTATAATTGGGAGCTAAATGATGAGAATACAGAGATCCATAGAGTTAAACAACACACACTGGAGCCTTTTGGAGGGTGGAGGGTGGGAGGAGAGAAAGGATCAGGAAAAATAACTAATGGGTACTAGTTACCTGGGTGAAGAAATAATCTTTACAAAAAACCCCCATGACACACATTTACCTATGTAACATCTTACACAGGTACCCTTTAACCTAAAAGTTAAAAAAAAGACTCCGGTTGAGGGCTGGGTGCAGTGGCTCATGCCTGTAATCCCAGCACTTTGGGAGGCCAATGCAGGCAGATCACTTGAGGTCAGGAGTTCAAGACCAGCCTGGTCAACATGGTGAAACCAAGTCTCTACCAAAAATACAAAAAAGAAAAAAAAAATTAGCTGGGCATGGTAGCACATGCCTGTAGTCCCAGCTACTCGGGAGGCTGAGGCAGGAGAATCGCTTGAACCTGGGAGGCAGAAGTAGCAGTGAGCCAAGATCCAAGATCACACTACTGCACTTCAGCCTGAGTGACAGAGCAAGATTTCGTTTCAAAATAAAATAAAATAAAATAAAATAAAATAAAATACTCTGGTTGCAATTAAATTAATTTTAACCTTAAATCAATCTTAACATTGAAACTATGCAAAACAATGTCTTAAAAAATATAAGGATTTTCTATGAAAAGGTTCAAGATCATTATTATGAACATAAACATCACTATAGGTACACACATAGGTCAATGCAGATATGCTCGTGACATGAAAGATTTAATCCACATGTGAACTAAAGAAATTAAATCATGTTTCACATACTTCTTATGGGACAGTCTCATTTTATAAGGAAAAATTTTATTTTAATGAGGCATTATAATTTTTTTATATTTTTTTTTGAGAGACAAGGTCTCACTGTTGCCCATGCTGGAGTAGAGTGGAGTGATCCTAGCTCACTGCAGCCTCAACTTCCCAGGCTTAAGCTATCCTCTCACCTCAGCCTCCTGAGTAGCTAGGACTATAAATGCAAGCCACCAGAGCCAGATAATTCTTTTTATTTTTTGTGAATTGGGGTCTGGCTACATTGCCCAGACCAGTCTCAAACTCCCAGGCTCAAGTGAGGCTCTCACCTCATCTTCCCAAAGTGCTGGGATTATAGGCCTGAGCCACCATGCCCAGCCTAAGACATAAGATAATTAATGACCATGTGACCATGTAGTTTTGATTAAAGTGGCATTCCCATGTCTCCTGGTTCCCCTTTACCCAAACCCATACAAATTAACTGCAAAACCTGTCTTTGGGTTTTTAAGCTGATTGATTTTCTGTGTGGAGTTATCTGCCATGACCTGATAGAATATTGGAAATTATTTAAAATAGTAATTTGAGAATAACTAATAATAAACACTTCTCACTGATGGCATTGACAGTAATTAGGCCACTGAGCCAATTGTGTCTGGAGACTAGTCCTAGTGGCATTATCAAGAGCAACTTTCTATTCACAACAGCCACGAAATATTCATTGAATTCTTCTAAAAGCAGCGTCATATCATGCACATATATTTTATAGGAAAGTTAAAAAATAACTTTCACATCGTCAAAATAATTGCCAATCTGCCAGACTCGTGCCTGCCAACTCTGGGTCTTATTGGATTTTTAAATGTGAATCATGTATCCATAACTGTGAGTCCACATTAATGTTCTGCCAGAGCCTGGCATCAGCCTCTGCATAGACAATCACAAGCCAATAGAGAAGGAATGGAAACAGCACTCTATTGATCTTGGCTTATTTATTCATAAACTAGGAAAGCAGTGGAACAGCTATGCAAGAAGCCTACTTTCTCTTCATGTAACACGTTGGCCTAAGAGATCTATAGAGCTTTTTAAAAACAGAGAAGGCAGCAAGATTTAAAATAATAAAACCAGTAAGTCTTACTTTTGTAATTTCCCTTGCTGATTTTCTTACAGTCCTCCCTAAAATTTTAATTATATATTTTATAACATTTAGTTATAATTTTATTTATACTTGGTCCCTCTCTGAGTATTGCGTAAAGAGAATGGGTATTGTCTGAAACCAAAATTTATCAGAGAAGTGGCATCTTCAGAACCTAGCATGTTGGCGGTGGCAGTGTGACAGTGAGAGACCCTCAAGGGAAGGTGAAACTCAAGGAAAAGTGTCATATTTGGATGCTTTTCAGGAGATTCTCAATGTAGTGCCAAAACCTTGAAAATTCTGTGTTTGCTTTCTCTTAAAAAGAAAAAATTATTTATTTAGGCAATAGGTATTTTTTAAAGTGAGAGAAACTATCAGAGAGCTGAAGCAGAAAAGCAAGTTAAAAATAAAGGAAACAGAAAAGGAACTGATATAGCTGATTTGATACTAGAAAGATCACCCAGGAGGCAGCACGGAGAATGGATTGGAGAAGGGTGAACATTGAGTCAGAGGCTTTGTGACTAAGTTATATTTGCATGAAGTCAGTGATAGTGCGGGTGGAAAGGATGGATTGGATTAGAGGGATTTTAAGGAGGTATCAATCATTGCTACCTGGGACAGGAGGAGGAGGAACAAGAGGAGGAAATTTTGGTGAGATGACCAGTTCATGTTAAAGCCAAGTTTGAATTGCCTATGGCAAATCCTTGTGAAAATATTTACTTAATGGGCAGTTGTAGATGTGCTCAGATATCTCTGTCTCATATATACATAAGACAGATTGTGGTGTCATTAACATAGGTAAACGGAGTGATCAACATATTTCCCAAGAAAAAGATAAACTGTAAACGGTCTGCTAGAATTGACAAGAGTAATTGTTGATGACAATAACTGGAGACCTTGGTAAATGATACAGCAATTTCATGCTTAGAGGAAAAATTCAATTTCGGAGTTGAAGAGTAAATTATAAGTTAGGAATTGGAGACAACAAATTGAAGCCATGTTTTTAGAAAATTTGGTGGAAAAAGAAGGAGACTGACAGAAAAGTAGGATCAACAGGGGTTTGATTCAGAAAACTTACATGTATTTATAGACTGAAGGGAAAAATCATACAGAAGGTATGTTTGAAGAGAGAAGAGAAAAAGAATAAAATATCAGGTGATATTTGAGATAAAAAGAAACGGCATTCAAGCTCAGAAGCATACATGAAGCTTGGACAGGAGGGTAGATGCCTCCCTTAGTGTGGCAGAGCTAAAAGACAAGAATGGGAAGGGATGCCAGGAAGTGTTTTTAGAGATGAGAAAAGGGGCAGAAAGTCAATGCTATTACACAAAGGTCAAGATTTTTTAAAATAAATTTTTGACTTGTATTATTGAAATGATACATATTTATAGTAAAAATATTTTAATACAGAACATTTTAAAAGAAAAATACAACATTCTTGATATAAATAGAATTGCCCCTTCCCCTTGCGTCCTCTTGCAAGTGGGCACACATTGGAATGTTTTATAATCTTTCATGCACTGGGAAGGTCACAAATATCACTAATATGCTTTAGGTTTCAGCTCAGTCATTTCTATCTTCCTTTTATCCTGAACTGTTTATGCTAACTCCCCAATGTTTGTCAAATAGTCATCATCCACATCACTGAATTTTTCATATTTTCCAAACATTTCCCCTAAGTATTTTCTTTCACGGACTTGAGTTACATTGAAAGCAAGAGCCACATTCCACTCATCTTCAGAATTCCAGAACACAGATTCAGAGCTTTAGACATTGTAGACCAGCACTGTAAAACAGAACCTTCTGTGATAATGGAAATGCTTCTCTATGCTATCTAGTACAGCAGCTACTAGCTACTGTGGTTATCACGCATTTGAAAGGTGAAACTCAAGAACCGAACTCTTAATTAAAATTAAAATGTGGACTGGATCTAATGTATTGAACAGCACAGTTTGTACATAATTAGTATAGTGGTTCAAAGAATTGTTTTTTAGTTGGCTTTTTGGATGGTTGTATTTTTATTCCTCTTTAAAATATATATTTGTTTTTCAAGGCTTACTGTAAATTTGAGGGAGCAAATTGGAGGAGAAATGACAAAAGAAACAGAAAAAATGTTAAATCAGACAAAGGAACTAAAAAACGTCAGTCTTAATTAGAAGATGGTCAAACAAATCTCTTAACTGATGTTCACAATGATGGTTTCAAATCATCTAAGGAATAGGTGAGTACCAGGGAACTTGTGTAATTTCAATCAAATTTAATTTTTACAATAATCCCAAGAAATATATCATTATCCCTATATTACAGACTAAAACAAAATAAACAAAAACAAATAAAACCTTTGAGACTCAGAACTATTTTAGCAGCTTTCCCAAAAGCTGCTAAAACGTAAAACTAGAATCCTGACCCATCAATGCCAAACCCTATTTTTGCTCTCAGCATGTTGCTCGAATTATATTCATCACACCATACTCTAAAAACACACACACACTCATACACAATATTTTAGAAAAAACTTCTATAAAATGTTTAAAATATAAGCAAATCCTTATA
Source organism: Pongo abelii (assembly GCF_028885655.2). Taxonomy (NCBI): domain Eukaryota; kingdom Metazoa; phylum Chordata; class Mammalia; order Primates; family Hominidae; genus Pongo; species Pongo abelii. Next base: position 96,166,525 of record NC_071991.2, read on the forward strand.
GTGAGTAAAGAGATAAACTCTTAACTCATTAGAAAATATTGATCTTCCAAATGACTTATGGCCTAATGATTCTGGACAGACAAGATACCATTTTTATTTTCATAAGTCAATACAGCTATACTAATTTTAAAACCCTAAAAATTTTCTTATATGGCATGCATTACATTGTTTAAATATATTATTTCCCCAAATAAATTTGCTACATTTTCTTTTCTAGGAGAAAATAAAATCGGTGAATTGCAAAGATATTAAGAAATTTTTTTATTACCTCCAAAAAATAAAATTATAAAACTTATTCTTACCTTTTTGTTTCCTGTAAATGTGTGGTATATTCCCCTTGTCCCTCGCGACAAACTTTTCTATGATTTCTTCAATGGTTAAGGCCCCAAATGATACATTAAAAAATATACATTTGTTTTATATTTTCAAAGTATTCTTAATCTTTAATTAAGAACTACACTGAAGCTCTGTTGTCAGTGCCCCTATGAAGACTGAAAGAGATGTGACAGTTTTAAGACTGGTGCCTATGGTCAAAAGAATATACTGACTGCTTCCAAATGTCTATAAATAAATTATGGTTTCTTAAAGGCCCATGAAATGAAACTTTATTTCTTGTCATTAGTTATCTAATTTCTTAAAGGTTATCTTTGTTAGGAATGGAATCAATTTAATGATTTAAATATTTTTCAAACATTTTATAACATTTTTATACTAGAATTCTTATTTGCTTTCAATTGCCTTTCTCATTCTTTTTACTTTCATTCCATGTTTTCCTTCCGAATTATAATTGTGTATTCTATTCTGGATGAAATACTTATATTTCTCTAAAATGTGGCTAGTAAACAAAACCATGTAAGAGTGTGCATAAGAGGGAACCTCAGATCTCTTTCATCTGTGATTTTTAAAGTTATCCCTGGCTTTACTAAACCATGGGTTGCTATGGCTGTTGTCATCGCAGTTAAATATAGACTCTAATTTAGATAATCATAGGATAAAACCCAAAGTGACGTACTTTTTCAAATAAAACACTGATACCCCTTCATATACACAATAGTGGGAGAGACATACTGTATTTAACATTCAACCAGTTGTCTGGGTATTGAACTCTGTTATTTCAGTAGTTAGTATAAACACAACCAGAGAGAAGCAAATCAGAAGGAAAACAACAAAGAGAAGCAAATCAGAAGGAAAACAACAAAAATTTCTGCATTTTCTGTTTCCTCAAGCAAAAAGGCCTTAATAGGAAAAAACAAAACACTTTTACTAAATGCACCATGTTACTAAATCCAACATATTCAGGAACGTGTATTGTGGCATTTATCTGAGAGAATCACGTGGTTGGATTTAACATCTTTTACCCCAGCCCAACAGGTTTGATTCAATTCACATTTATTGAATGTTGTTTTTAGATAAAAGGTGTGTGTAAATGATTCATTATAGTAAGGTGTTCTATATACTACTATAGGCCTCATTCTTTCTTCAGTGATAAAGAATAAAAAAAAAAAATAGTGAGAGAGTCCAAAACACCATGGTCTTAAAGCAATCTTTTTCAGATGGAAAAACCTCTAGGTGACTGCCCACACCACCTGGTAACTCCATATTGACAGACAACACGATAATTTGGAGTAAACAAGTCATATAAAACTACAGTTTACATAGGCTTTATCATTGCAATTATATTAGGCAGCATTTTTATAGTAGGTGTTAACTAAAGGACTGGAAAAGTAAGGTGTTGGGTATAATTCCAAATAACTGACCAAAGGCAAAATCTAACCTTTATCTTTTCACAAAACAGCTTTCTGGCCCACTAGGTATTGAGCCTCTAGCTAATCTTATACTGAGTCGTTACCACCTCCCATTCACCACGTGCTCTTAATTAAGCCTGGGGCATACACAAGTGTGAATGCAAAGCAACTCAACTGATGGTATTCGGTACTCAGCTATAGACTGTAAGTGCACTAAAATATAAACGCATAGTGGATGGTGTAGGTCCCCTGTCCAGAACCCCCTTACCTGCTTGTGCATTTCTCTCCCAGCTCCTTTGAGATTTGACTGTTAGTGTCCAGCAGCTAGCTCCGACTTCCTTGAAAAACTGCCCTTTAATGAATATTGACTGGCACAGGGGTACCAAAGGCTGCCTCCTTGCTTTTGGATGGACTAACCCGGTGATGGACTAACCCCGTGGTGCAATTTGTGCTCCTGAGCGTCTCCATGCAATCAGAGTTAAGAGCGTCTCCAGCTGAGACCACACTCTCAATCAGCACTTTTTCTTTGTCCTTTCCTGTTTTTCTCACCTCTGTTGATCTGAGATCACATTCCAAATAAATCACGTTTACTAAATCCTATTTTCTGTGTATTTGAGTCAGTTTCCTTATCTTTAAAATGGAAATAATATCCCATACTCCAATGTATAGTGGCAGTGTTTTATTTAGAAAATGGAAGAGTTGAAAAAATGTTATTTCTCTTGTCCATTCTTTAACTCTGAGCTTTCTAACAGAAAAAAGAAAAACATTTCTAAACAAATCTACCAATGAGTCAGAATTATTTTTCCTTTCCTTTTCTTCTTTTCTTTTTCATTCCCAGATTGAAAACAAGGAAGAGTTTTTTGTTTTTGTTTTTTTTTAATGTGAATGAATCTTTTTTTTTTTTTTTTTTTTGAGACAGAGTCTTGCTCTTCCGCCCCAGCTGGAGTGCAGTGGCGCGATCTCGGCTCACTGCAAGCTGCGCCTCCCATGTTCACACCATTCTCCTGCCTCAGCCTCCCGAGTAGCTGGGAAAACAGGTGCCCACCACCACGCCCAGCTAATTTTTTGTATTTTTAGTAGAGACGGGGTTTCACAGTGTTAGCCAGTATGGTCTCCATCTCCTGACCTCATGATCCGCCCCGCTCGGCCTCCTAAAGTGCTGGGATTACAGGCATGAACCACCCACCGCGCCCGGCCATGAATGAATCTTGATAATGTAATTACCAGTGTTTTAAATAGTTTTACTCAAAATACTTTTCTTTTAATTGGAGCATTCCATGGCTGTCATTTGTGTCTAGATTGAACAATCCATAGACAGGTACCATGTCTGTTGGAATCACCTTTGCATCCTTAGTGTCTTTTTCAGTACCTGGGATAGAGTCAGCATAATTATGAATATGTGTTGACTCAATGGTAGTTCCACTCAAGGCATCAGAACCATTTGGGAGTGGCCGGGTGCAGTGGCTCACACCTGTAATCCCAGCATGTTGGGAGGCCGAGGCAGGAGGATCACCTGAGGTCAGGAGTTTAAGACCAACCTGGCCAATATGGTGAAACCCTGTCTGTACTAAAACACAAAAATTAGCCAGGCATGGTGGCTGGCACCTGTAATCCCAGCTACCAGGGAGGCTGAGGTAGGAGAATCGCTTGAACCTGGGAAGCAGAGGATGCATTGAGCCAAGATCACACCATTGCACTCCAGTCCGGGGTAACACAGTGAGACTCCGTCTCCAAAAAAAAAAAAAGAAGAACCATATGGGAGTGGCAGTGTGGGCTCCGAAATCCAACAGAAACATAAGTCTGCTCTCCATCTTTTAGGAGTTATGTAAATTTGTTGCTTACTTTCTTCGAACTTCATTTTCCTAATCTTTAAAATTGATGTAATAGTATTCATCTCATAGACTATATGGAAATCTAATGGAATAACGTACTTAGCATAGTAAGTACCAGATAAATATCAGCTATTGCACTGAAATAGTGTTATTATAATCTGAAATTTAGACTCCCTATATAAATAGTTGATCATCTGAAGATAGTTCTCAGAGTTACATAGAAGAAATTTTTATAAGACTTGCCAAAGTACAATCCATAGCAAATTAATGGTAAGTTAAAGGATAGCCTAAAACCAGGATTTATACCACATTGTCTGATTATCAAAGAGACATAATAAGGTTCAATAATAAGAAAAGAACCAAATTCTAAGCAGAGGAGTTCATTAAAGGACAGATTAAAATTTGACCAATACAGAAATAAATGTCAGTTTTAGCCATCTTTCTGTGTACAATTGTTTAACTGAACTAGTAACATTTTCTCGGTGGAAATTTACCTCATGCTTTTAATGACAATTTCTTTCTCTCTCTCCCTCTTTTTTTTTTTTTGAGACTGAGTTTTGCTCTTGTCGCCCAAGCCAGAGTGCAACGGCCCGATCTCAGCTCATTGCAACATCTGCCTCCTGAGTTCAAGTGATTCTCCAGCCTCAGCCTCCTGAATAGCTGGGATTACAGGCATGGGCCACCATGGCCGGCTAATTTTTGTACTTTTAGTAGAGAGGGGTTTTCACCACATTGGCCAGGCTGATATCAAACTCCTGACCTCAGGTGATCCACCTGCCTTGGCCTCCCAAAGTGCTGGTATTACAGGCGTGAGCCACCGTGCCTGGCCTTCTTTTTTTTTTCCTTTGTTTGTTTGTTTTTAACATGGGATCTCACTCTGTCACCCAGGCTGGAGTGCAGTGGTACAATCACGGCTTACTGCAGCCATGACTTCCTGGGTTCAAGTGATCCTCCCACTTTGGCCTCTTGAGGTGCCCAGATTATAGACATGATCCCTTGTGCCTGGCTAACAATTTCTTAAATAAATCTAAAGAGAACTTACACAAGATATTTGAATTTAGTACTTGGATATTAACCATATTTTAATGTATAAGTGAATAACTGAAGTTAAATTTTGACAATGGCAAAAAAAAAAAACAAATAAAAGATAAAAACTATATTGAACTAATGAAACAGAGTAACCAGGAGAAAAGAAAAAACACCAACCAATCAACAAACAAACAAAAACATTACCTGGAAAGCTGCTGCAGACCATAGAAGCTGTTTTTGATATTGTGGAATAATCAGATATAATGTTAGGCATTCTTCATAAAAGTTCTGGCTATTTTTATTTATTTATTTATATTTTTAAAACTTATGGTTTTTAAAAAATAATTTCAACTTTAATTTTAAATTCAGGATGTACATGTGCAGGTTTCTTACCTGAGTATATTGTGTGATGCTGAGTTTTGAGGTATGATGGATCCTGTTATCACAGTACTGAGCATAGTACTTAATAGTTTTTCAGCTCTTGTCCACCTCACTCTCTCCCTGCTCTAGTAATCCACAGTTTCTGTTGTTGCTGTCTTTATGTCCATGAGTACCCAATGTTTATCTCCCACTTATAAACGAGAACATATAGTACTTGGTTTTCTGTTCCTATGTTAATTTGTTTAGGATAATGGCCTCTAGCTGCATCCATGTTGCTTCAGAGGATATGCTTTTATTCTTTTTTATGGCTGCATAGTATTCCATAGTGTGTATATATCGCATTTTATTTATCCAATCCACCATTGATGGGCACCAAGGTTGATTCCATGTCTTTGCTATTGTGAATAGTACTGCATTTAATGTGTGCATGCATCTTTTGAGTAGAAAAATTTATTTTCTTTTGGATATATACACAGTAATGGGATTGCTGGCTCAAATACTAGATCTGGTTTGAGTTATTTGAAAAATCTCCAAACTGCTTTCCACAGTGGCTAAACTAATTTACATTCCCTCCAACAGTGTATAAGTGTTCTCTTTTCTTCACAATCTCACCAGTATCTATTTTTTTGACTTTTCAGTAATAGCCATTCTGACTGGTATGACATGGTATCTCATTGTGGCTTTGATTTGCATTTCTCTGATAATGTTGAGCATTTATTCAAATGTTTGTTGGCTGCTTGTATGTCTTTTGAGAAGTATCTGTTCATGTTTTTTGTCCATTTTTAAATGGGGTTATTTGTTTTTTGCTTGTGCAATTGTTTAAGTTCCTTACTGATTCTGGATAATAGACTTTTGTAAGATTTGTATTTGCTAATATTTTATTCCATTCTGTAAGTTGTCTGTTTACTCTGTTGACAGTTTCTTTTGCTGTGCAGAAGCTCTTTAGTTTAATTAGGTCTCACTTGTCAATTTTTTTGTTGTTGATGTCATTGTTTTTTGAGGACTTAGTCATAAATTCTTTCCCAAGGCCAATGTCCACAATGGTGTTTCCTAGGTTTTCTTCTAGGATTCTTATAGTTTGAGATCTTACATTGAAATCTTCAATCCATCCAGTTAATTTTTATACCTAGTGAAAAATAGGGATCTAGTTTCATTCTTCTGCATATGGCTAGCCCGCTATCCTAGCACCATTTATTGAACAGGAAATCTTTTCCCAATTGCTTGTTTTTGTCAACTTTCTTGAAGATCACACGGCTGCAGGTGTGCAGCATTATTTCTGAGTGCCCTATTCAGTTCCATTGGTCTCTGTGTCTGTTTTTGTACCAGTACCTTGCTGTTTTGGTTACTATGCTTTATAGTATCATTTGAAATCTGGTAATGTAATGCATCTGGCTTTGTTCTTTTTGTTTAGGAATTCTTTAGCTATTTGGGTTCTTTTTTGGTTCCATATGAATTTTAGAATAAGTTTTTCTAGTTCCATGAAAAATGAAATTGGTAGCTTGATAGGAATAGCATTGAATCTGTAGATTGCTTGGGGCAGTATATCTTGGCATTTTTTAATGGACATTACAAATATATCCCTTTGGGTCTCCTAGATCTGTCTCATATATACTTATCTAACTCAAAAACTATATTTATACTTCTCATCTGCTTGTATAAAGACCTTCATTTAGACACGTATTAATGTCACAATGTATTAAAGTTGAAATTTTAAGAAATGAATAAATTTTCTGTATCTTATATCAAACCATTATTGAATACTTTTTAATCATCATTCAATATTCTCCATAAAAGCATAATTTCCTCTCAGATACTATTACCCAGAAAATACTATATTCTCCTAATGAACTAATATGTTCCCTTTTATCAAAAAATATACTATGTAACCCATCATACCCAAAAAGCAGTAAGGTAAAGGAAAAAATTATATTGACTTTATAGTGAGATTCATATTTCTATTCCTATAGCAATGTGACCTCCCTGAGTCTCAGTTCCCTCAAAATTCAACTGGGTAAACTCCATTAGGTTTCAAGGTCTGTGAATAATCCTCTATGTCTCCTGGCTCCACCCTCTGGGCCTGAGGTTCTGAAAGGGACAAAGAGAGGATGGATACAAAATGAAAAAAGGCTGTTGAAGTCCCCAAATTTTATGGGTAGAAAATAGGCTGATACAACCACATGGTAATGTAAATTCCTTCAGCCACTGTGGAAAGCAATTTGGCGATTTCTCGCAGAACTGTAAACAGAACTATCACTTGACCTAGCAATTCCATTACTGGGTATATATCCAAAAGAAAGTAAATTGTTCTACCAAAAAGACTCATGCACCCAGATGTTCGTTACAGCACTATTCACTCAAAGACATGGAATCAACCTAAGTGCCCATCAGCAATGGATTGGATAAAGAAAATGTGGTACATATACACCAGAGAAGAAAAAGGAAGAATGGCTCAAAGACTGGTGTCTTAGGTCCAGAATGCATACAACAGATACTTAACAAAAAAATAGAAGCATGACAAGCACATGAAAGATGTTCCATATTTTTTGTCACTAGGGAAATGCAAATTAAAACCACAGTGCTATATGTCTAGATAACCACCAAAAAGGCTATAAACAAAAAGTCATATAACAAGAGTTGATAAAAACACTAAGAAATTTGAACTCTCATATATTGTTTGTGTGAACATAAAATGAAACTTTAAAAATAGTTTGTAAGTTTCTAATAAATTTAAACTTACATTTATCATACAACCACAGTTCCATTCCTAGATATTTACCCAAGAGATACGAAAACCTGTGTTCTCCCAGAGAGATTTGTACTCAATAATATTCAAAGTAGTTGTATTCATAATAGCCCAAAACTGGACAATAACATAATGGCCAAAAAAATGTCTATCAACTGAAATTTAAAAACAAAGTTGGTATATCCATTAAAAATATTACTCAGCAACACAAAAGAACGAAATACTAATAAAACAACATGGGTGAATCTCCAAATTATTATATAAGAAGCCATACATAAAGAAATATGTGCTCTAGGAATCAATTTTATGAATTCTAGAAAAGGTAAACCTATTATAAGATACAGAAGTCTGTGTTTGTCAAGGGAAAGGGTTTGAGGCCAGGAAACGAAAGGCAAAGGACTTTTTGGAGTGAGAGAAATGTTTCATAATTCAGGAGTGTCCATCTTTTGGTTTCCCTGGGCCACGTCGGAAGAAGAAAAATTGTCTTGGGCCACACATAAAATATATAACACTAATAACAGTTGATGAACTAAAAAAAAAAACCGCAAAAAAAATCTCATAATGTTATGAATTTGTGTAGGGCCTCATTCAAAGCCACCCTGGGCTGTGGGTTAGACAAGCTTGTTTTATATCATGATTGTCATGGTGTTTATATGACTATATGTTTGTCCTAACTCATGAAATTGTAATTCTTAAAACTGGTGAATATTGTTGTATATAAATCATAATTCCATGATTAAAAAATCAAATTAACAGCAAAAAAATTAGTGCAATTATTGGGATAGTAACACTCTCACTAGATTGTATTCTGATTTTCTTTCTTAGAGGGAGGAAAGAAATGAGTTGTAGCTAGAACACTCAGAATTACCCCCCAAAATCTGGATAGGCCCATAGTAGTATCTTCCTCACTTGACTATTATTGGTTTAGTGTTTCCTCTATTGAAAGTGAGGTGGTGGAAAAGGTGAATGTACAATTGAGGAAGAGAGACCAATCAGAGTTATTGTGATAGTTAAATGAGAGATTATGAGGATCTTATTCAGGATAATAATAGTTTGAATGGGAATATGTGTTTTGATTCAAAAAATATATTAATGATTTTCATGATTATGAGCTTGCTTTCCTATGCAGGAATTCACCCTTGGCATATATCCTGCAAAGTCATTCTTTTCTGAGTCATATGGCCCAAATGACATATTTTAAGACACTTATAATAGTTACATGAAATTTTAAAATGAGTTTTGAGTCAGAGTGACACAAAAAGCCAATATCACCAGTAGTCAGTGAAAATTAACATATTGCTGACACTTGGTCCTGTATTATTCTATTTCTGTTCCACTCGCTTTGTAAAAAAAAAAATCAAGAATAAGATTTTTTTTAGAGTAGTAGAACTCACATTTTTCAGGGCAAAATGACATATAATCAACTTTAACATTTCATTCTCTTCACCAGAGCAAGTAACAGTGATCCAAACTGGGAAATCGGAATGAAAGGAAACTTTAAGAAGGGTTTTAATAAAAGACTTCCAGGAAAAAATCCAAGCAGTTAAACAGAAGTATCCAAAAAATATGGTCTCTTTAACGCCATTACAGGGGTGGCTTTACAGATTTCCAATGCCCAAAAATCTACCATGATTTACTCTGTTCCAATTCAAATAACATTCATTCTTCATCAAAGAAAAGCAAAGGGAAACACAAAATTCTTAGTAAATTTGTGGGCAATCTGTTTCCTATTCTGAAAGAAAAGTAAATATTTGTAGCATTTATAAAGCGTTCTATAGAATCCTGTAACTAAAAAAAAAAAAAAAAAGACTCTGAATGGCGTCTTTTTCTAACTGCATAAACAGCTGGCTCTTGGATGGATGTTTGGCTGAAATATTTTACCATCCTGGACACCATGTTTACTTTAAATGATTCCAGGAATTTGCAGAATGTGGAGATAACATCTGTTACCAAGGTATGTGGAACACATCTACTCCAATTGTTCTTCCAATAAGGGAATCATGCACGTTTTTTAGATCAGCAGAAAAACACAATTTTGAAAATCGGATGACATGATCTGGGACTACAGGTGTGCACCACCATACCCAGCTAATTTTTTTTATTTTTTGTCAAGACGGTCTCACTCTCTTGCCCAGGCTGGTCACTGATTTCTTAATTTCAGTCATTTTGTATCTTTTTTAAATCTAGAATTTCCATTTGGTTCCTTTTTAATGGTATCAAATTCTTTGCCAGAAAGCTCATTGTTGACTTCAATTACTTGAACAAAAAATTATTTTATAAATTCATTTATTATATTTCTAATATTTGCACTAACTGAATCATTGACTAATCTGTTTCTACCCACTATTTTTTTCAATTATCTTTTGATAGAATTATTTTATCTTTTCTTTAGACATGCTATTTATTTTTGACTGAGAATAAGGAATTGTATTCCACACATGGAAACCATGTAAGAGCAGGGAAAGAAGAAATATTTTTAAACACATAAAGGGAAAAATATACAGCAAATTCGGATTTATCCTATTACACTTAGTCACTATTTTTTAGCATTTACACACGTCAAGTTTTTAGATGGCTTCCGTGAGTTACAAGCTCACTAGAAAGCCCACAAAGACTACTGAAACTCAGGGCCAGCAGGAAGGTAAGGTGAGTAGAGAACAAGAAGAGACTCCCTCACAGGTGAAAAGTATTGGACAGTTGCAGTCCAGGATCAAAGAAGCTGCAAGTTTGTTGTTAGAGAGGGCAATCAAAAAGTTCAAGTCTAAAAGTAGACTACTCTTATCACTAGAAAAAACTGGGAAGCATTTGTAGGTAGGGGTTACAGAGATTGAAAAATTGCTGATGGCAAGGGCAACTAGAAAGTTCAAGTCTCAATAGCTTCACAAATTACCCTCATGGAGTTAGGTCCAGAAATCAAGGAACAGAATCAAGAATTCCAAGGTACTATCCCTTTCATATGTGTATTTCAATTCTGATCATTTATCATGCACTAATTGAGCCATCAGTATTTATCACCTTGACCATAGCAATCACATTTTAACTTACTGGTCTCTGTGCTTCCACTTTTGTCCTGCTGCAGCTTATTGTTCATAAAGCAGAAAGGCCCTTTAAAATGTAGGAATGATCATGTTCATATCCTGTCTCAAAACCATGCAATGACTTCCAATAACAATTATAATAAAATGCAAACTCTTCATCATAGCCTGCAAGGATCCTACAGAACCTGGCCCTTGCCTACCGCACCCATTCTGCACGTCATCCAACCTTCTCTAGCCACACTGGCCTCTTCAGTTCATGAGGGTTTATTATTTTATTTTTCTTCATAATACTTGTGTGTTAGACCATTCTTGCAATGCTATAAGTAATTACCTGAGACTGGGTAATTTATAAGAAAAGAGGTTTAATTGGCTCATGGTTCTGCAGACTGTACAGAAGTATAGTGGTGTCCACTTCTGGGGAGGCCTCAGGGAGCTTCTAATCATGGCAGAAGGTGAAGCTGGCGTGTAAAATGCAAAAGCAGGAGCAAGAGAGAGACAGAGAGAGAGGTGAGGGGAGGTGCCACACACCTATCTTTTGAGAACTCACTCACTATCCTGAAAACAGCACCAAGACATGAAGGATCCACCCCCATAATCTAAACACCTCCCACCAGGCCCCGCCTCCAGCATTAGGTATTATATTTCAACATCAATTTGGGTGGGGACAAATATCTAAACTAAGGCAACTTATGTCCACCAGAACTTGTGTAATAGATTTATTTGTTTCTTTCCCTTCCACTAAGGTCTGTAAGAGCAGGCAATTTGTTGAGTCTATTGCTGTCTCCAAGAAAATAAAAGATTGACTGGAAAAAAGGGAGTGCTCGGCACATCTTCGTAAAATTAATTACTGAATTAGAAGATGAGAGGTACATGAATACAAGGAAGGAAAGCCGAAGGTTGCTGGTCAGATGCTAAACACCTTCATATCAGTTAAGTTCAGAGAACTGGAGGGAAATAGAAGTGAAAGAGAGTCCAGTAGCTGTTACTGAGCTAGGGAATCAGGATTTCGTTCCAATTCTAAGCTAGGGGATAGACCCAAGACTATAGATACACTTCCTTTATTGGCCTTAGTTCCTAAGGACTAGAGGCAGGCTTGGGTCTCCAGGTTGTCAGGGTGAGCTTGGGGTTAGGGTAGGGGGAAATATCAATAAATTTAGCTGTGAGTTCTACTGAAGACAGAAGCAGGTGAGAAAGAACTGTTAGCAGAAGCCTAATAGATGTGAAAGAAGCCAATTCTTCCTGATTTTCCCAGCATTCTCCCCTCTCATAAGAATCCTAGAGGTTTATTCATGACAAACAACTTTATTCATGACAAAGAGGCACTTCCAATAGTTTGTTCACACCCAGAAAATAAAAATAGGCCCAAGGGAGAATAGACATATTATGTTCTGGAAATGGTTGTGCTACACGATGAATGGTTGAAACCACAGGCTGGGGCTGCATAGTGAATCCAATCAGTTGAGCAGGAACGTGGTCTCTTTCTTCACAGTAACAGGAGAAATGGTTGAAAAAATGTATTACTACTCAAAACATACACATAGTTAATATTTCAGCCTAGCTTTGCCTCCAGGTTTTTTAGCTATTCTCAAGGAGTAAGAGTGGTTACTAGTTATAAAAGGGTTATGATTTCTGTCTTTAAAAAAGTAGTACCCGGTGTGTGACCATTGGAAATGATCTAGGCGTTAAGAGTCACTCATATGCAAAGCCAAATTAAAAAAAAAAGGTTAGAAACCTGCTTACAATCTTTTCTGACTTCAAACTGCATCATAAAACTAGTCAAGCTTAACTCACTGACGTGCATGCCCATTTATGAAGGCAGTGGGGCTTAGGATCATTTTTCTTTACCCTATCAAAATCATGATTTATAATCTGACTCTTTGTTCAAAATGTTAACAGTAAAAATATACTTTACTCATTGCTTTATATATTATTTCTATAGAGCTCAGGATACGAGAAATACAGTGTCCCATGATAACAAGCAAGTTGTCCACCATAAATAATAAAAATTAAAACATAAATACAGGTGACTTTTAAGAAGAAAGGCTGAAAGGAGGGAGAGAGGGAGGGAAGGAAGCAGGGGAAACAGGTGTAAATATTATGGGCTAAATAAATAAATACTATGAGTTCTGCTATTTTTCCTTTCTATGAACATTTTTCAGAAGTCTAACCTTATTCAAAATTTCTCATAGTTTAGAAGCACAGGTACAGAAGAAAGATATGAGGAAATGGCAGGAAAAGTAAAACTAGGAAACACTGGAGTATTTAATGAAGATTAAGGGAGAACATAGAGATGGTGTTTTACTTTCCTCCAATTTCCCCAGTATTACCTCATAATCCTTTTCAAAGACTAATCTTTGGTTTTGTTTCAGTTCTCTGTTTTTGTTGCTTTTCTATATTTTATATATCTTTTCAGTTTTTATTATATAATTTATTATTATTATTGTTTATGTTATTTATTTCTTATTTTTATGTTCATTTTCCAGCTTCTTACGTAGAATTCTTGGTTTATTTGTTCTTTCTTTTACTTGTTTAGAAAAAAACATAAATTTATTTAAAAATGTATAAAACAGTACCTTTCCCTTTAAGTAGTACTTTAGCTTTGTCTTTCAAATTTTGACAAGTAGTGCCTTAAGTATTACAAAAAGTGTAAATTAAATTAAATGATTTAAATAAATTATATTTATTGATCCCCTTTATTATTTGAAGCACAATGGTTGTTTAAAATTATGCTATTTAGTTTCCAAATGGATTGAACGTTTGGCTACTTTTTTTTTTTTTTTGAGATGGAGTCTCGCTGTGTCACCCAGGCTTGAGTGCAGTGGTGCGATATCCACTCACTGCAACCTCCAACTCCCGGGTTCAAGCGATTCTCCTGCGTCAGCCTCCCGAGTAGCTGGAACTACAGGCACCCACCACCACACCTGGCTAATTTTTGTATTTTTAGTAGAGACGGGGTTTCACTATGTTGGCCAAGCTGGTCTTGAACTCCTGACCTGGTGATCCGCCCATCACATTCAGACTCCCAAAGTGCTGGGATTGCAGGCATGAGCCACCGTGCCCGCCCAACATCTAGGTTTTTAATTTATAATTTTACTACACTAAATTTAAGAACATAAAGTCAAAATTTCTATTCCATGGAATTAATTGAAATTTTCATTGTAATACTTTTCCTCTTCTCTTTCTACGGTTTTTTTTTTTTTAATGAGACAAAACTCAAATAGCATACTATTAAGCATTTTGAAATGTATAATTCAGTGGCATTTAGCCCATTCACAGTGTTGTGCAAGACCATGGCTCTCCCGTTTCAAAACCTTTCTTCATCCCAGAACAATACTCTGTATCCACTAAAAACTCCCCCTCAACTCTCCTTCCATCCCCTCGCAACTACTAATCTGCTTGCTGTCTCTATGAATTTATCTGTTCTGGGTATTTCATATAAAAAGAATGGCTTTCATGCATGGCTTCTTTTCCTTAGCATGTTTTTGTGGTTCATCCAAGTTTTAGCAGCCATCGGTACTTCATTACCTTTTATGAATGAATAATATTCTATAGCATGCATGGACCACAATTTATCCATTCACCTCTCAGTGGACATCTCAATCATTTTTCTACCTTTTGGCTATTATGAATAATGTATGAAAGTTTCCGTGTGGACATATCATTTTATTCCTCCTAAGCATACACTTAAAACGAAATTGCAGGGTCATATGGTAATTATATGTGTAACTTTTTGAGGCACCACCAAATTATTTTCCACAGTGGCTGCATCATTTTACATCCCCACCCGTGTACAAGAGTTCTACATTCTCCACAACACTTGCCATATTTGGCTGTTTAATTATAGCCATCACAGTGGGTATGAAGTGATATCTCACTGTAGTATTGATTTGCATATCCTTAATTACCATTTATGTTGAACATCGTTTCTTGTGCTCATTGCCCATTTGTACATTTTCTTAGAAAAAATGTATATTTATGTCCTTTGCCCATTTTTTTATTGGATTGTTTTCATTAGGTTGGTACAAAAGTAGTTGCAGTTTTGCTATTACTTTTAGTGGCAAAAACTGGAATAACTTTTGCACCAACCTAATATATATTCTCCGTACTAAATTCTTATCAGATATATGATTTACAAATATTTTCTCTGATTCCGTGAGTTGTCTTTTCACTTTCTTGATGAGGTCCTTTGGTGCACAAACATTTTTAATTTTTATGAGGTCAAATTCATCTATTCATTCTTTATTGCTTGTGATTTTGGTGTCAAACCTAAAAACCCATTGCCAAATCCGAGGTCATCAAGATTTACCTTTGTGTTTTCTTCTAATGATTTTATAGTTTTAACTCTTATATTTAGGTTGATCCATTTTGAGTTAATTTTTATATGTGGAGTAAAGGAAGAGTTCAAATGTATTATTTTGTATGTGGTTATCCAGTTGTTCCAGCACCATTTGTTAAAGAGACTATTTTTTTCTCATTGAAGAGCTTGGCACCATTGTCAAAAGTTACTTGGCCATAGATGTTTGGGTTTATTTCAGGACTCTTAATTCTATTCTGTTCATCTATACATCTATCTTTTTGCCAGTAGCACACCGTTATGGTTACTGTAGCTTTGCAGTTAGTTTTGACATTAGAAAGTATGAGTCAAATGATCGTCCCACATCAACCTCCCAAGTACCTAAGACTACAGGCATGCACCACTACATCTGGCTAATTAAAAAAAAAAAAAAATTGTAGAATCAGGGTCTCACTATGTTGCCAAGCTAGTCTTAAATGCCTGGCCTCAAACAATCCTCCTGCTTCGACCCTCCAAAGCACTGAGATTACAGGTGTGATCCACCACCCCAGGCCTGAAATATCAATACTGCCATCTCAAAATTATTGCAAGAATTAAATAAGGAATCATAGATACAAGGTTTATTATGGTAGTTATGGAGTACTACTAGCTCTACTAACCTAATCTCTTCACCTGAAATACTCTTACTTACTCACTGTGTAACTATAACTCATGTTCTCAACTCATTTTCAGGATTAACTTCTCTCCTCCAGAATAACTGAGGAGCCTGAATAATTGACTCTATCATTTGAAACCTATACCCTGAAAATGTTTCAGTAATAATTCTGTGACTATAATTCTGTGTCTTGTTCTCCTTTCAAGACTGAAAGATAGGTAAGGAAAAGTCCATATCTTCTATATATATATGGCAATTAGCCTCATTTTTACGAGTAACTTGTTTTTTCTGCTTACAGTTAACCTACCTTTACTTTTCATATATCAAGTTTTTTTCATATATCAAGTGTGATCTTGGCAGCTTCTTTATCTTCTGAATCTCTTGCCTTTTTTTTTCAAGATATATACATTTATATGTATCAAATAGATATATATATTCAATATATATTGAGAGAGATATATAGAAAGCTTAATACGATATCTAGCAATTTTTACGAGCACGCATTTCTGTAGAATTAATAAATAAACGATATGATTGGTCTACAATAGCACTGTCCATAAAATTTCTGCAATAATGAATGTATTTTATGTCTGTGCTGCCCAATATTATAGTAAATAGCCACATTTGGCTATTAACCACTTGAAATGTGATTAGTGTGAATGAAGAACTGAATGTTAATATTTTTCATTTTTGATTAGTTTTAATTTTAATCACCGCATCTGGCCTAAGGTTACTATTTCACATAATACATATCTTCCATATTTATGTTGTAAGTCATGTAGTTCAGTAAACTCTCCATTAGCTTCGCATCTCATTCAGAGTAAAAGCCAAAGTCCTCATAGCAACATAAAAGGACCTACACATTAGGGTTCTGTCATCTACAATTCCTCTCTTACTTGTCCCCTGCCGCTCCACCTCAGCCACAATGGCTTCCTTGCTGTCACACTGTCACCTCTAGATCTCTCCTCAGTTCTTCCCTTGCTCAAAAATTCTTCCTCTAGGTATCTCTAGGGTTCCCTCCCTCAATTTCTTCAGGTCTTTACTTAAGTGATAGCTTCTGAATAAAGTCTTGAGATCATGTCATCAAAAAATTTTACTTCCTTCCTCATACACTACCCCTCTTCCCTGTTCATTACTCTCCATAGAAACTGTCTGGTAAACTCTACTTATTTATCTTGTTTATTGTCTATGACCACCTAATAGAGTTCTGCTCAGAACAGTGGGGACTATTTTTTTCTGTTTATTCATTACTATATCCTCAGCTGGTAGAATAACGCTATACATAGTAAGTGTTCGGCTAATATTTGTTGAATGAATGAATGAATAGGCATACTGACAAATTTATGAACAATTTAAAAAATCAGACAAAGAGTTGTACCTTAACATTGCTTGCTCCTTGAGTCTATTCCAAATTTTATGTCCAAATTCAATGAGTTGAGCTTATACGAATTTCAGAATTCAACATCACAAGAAACCCTGCAAAATGGCATGAACAAATTAAAACCATAGGGAGGCTGATTTATATCACCATAACCTACCATATTTCAATACCTTGCTCCTTCAGAAATTTTTCTATAACCATCTGGAAATGTAGAAGAATTGAAATAAATTTTGGTTTTGTAGATACTTCTTACAAGCAAATGATTTCAGATTTATGTTCTCTTCAATTTTACAGTTACTACTTATGTGTCTTTAAATGTGTTATTATTGTGCTATTGTAGATACATTCTGAGTTTCATGGCACACTGTGTTCAGTTTTTGGGTTTTATTTGTTTGTTTTCCTTTCGTTTATTTCTGTGTTCCATTTTTAGGATATAAAGTTTTATACTACAGCTGGGATAGTACTTTCCACTTCATCTCATTCTTCCTTCTGAAACTAACTCCAAATGTAAGCTCATCAAACATGCAAAAGACATTAAGAACAGTAGATATATCCGCTTCCCCTACTATTATTCTTATCCAAGTGTTTAGGAAAAGCTCAAATACCCAGCTGGTTCAAAAGCTGTGTTATTCACTGTTTTGGCTGAGTCAAGCCTGAGCAAATATGGCTTCTCTTATTGTCCTGGAATGCCAACATCCAGGTTCATTAAAACAGTACACCTGGGTTAGAGAGTGTATAGACTCCTTCAAGTATATGCATGGAAGAAGAGAAAAAACAAAACAGACATCTCAAACATTAGCCAAATTTTAGACATTTAACCAAAATAAGTAGATAATATAAATATAAAAGGAAATCTCTGAGAGTAATTGTGATTGTGTATCCTATCCATTACCTACAGTCTAGGAATATGTTTTGCAAGGTAATTATTTTCTGTCCCAAAATGGACCTATGGAAAAGTTAAGAAGTGGCTAAATCCCAAGGATGTGTGTGATGGTTAATACTGAGTGTCAGCCTGATTGGATTGAAGGATACAAAGTGTTGATCCTAGGTGTGTCTGTGAGGGTGTTGCCAAAGGAGATTAACATTTGAGTCAGTGAACTGGGAGAGGCAGACCCATCCTCAATCTGGGTGGCCACCACCTAATCAGCTGCTAGCATGGCTAGAATAAAGCAGGCAGGAGAAGATGGAAGAGAAGACTTGCTGAGTCTTCCAGATTTCATCTTTCTCCCAGGCTGGATGCTTTCTGCCCTCAAATATCAGACTTCAAGTTCTTCAGCTTTTGGACTCTTGAACTTACTCCAGTGATTTGCCCGGGGCTCTCAGGCCTTCAGCCAAAGACTGAAGGCTAGACTGTCGGCTTCCTTACTTTTGAGGTTTTGGGACCTTGACTGGCTTCCTTGCTCCTCAGCTTGCAGATGGCCTACTGTGGGACTTCACCTTGTGATCATGTGAGTCAATGCTTCTTAATAAAATCCCTTTCATACATACATCTATCCCCTTCATATATACATCTACTAGTCCTGTCCCTCTAGAGAGCCCTGACATATACAGATTTTGGTACCAAGAGTGATTCTAGAGAAACAGAATGTGAAGAATAGTTTTCTTTTGTTAGTTTTGGGGTTTGTGGAGTTGGCTGCTTAATATGATTAGTACCCAAAATGCTAAGGACTCTACTCCTAATAGTATGGAGAATGCTGATAGTCCTTGGTGTGAACTGTTTAGAGAGTTATGCAGAATAAATGCATTTGATACTCCTGATTCACTGCTCATGAGAGGCAAGGAGTTTAGTGATTCTGTACATAATACCTTTGACCATATGTAGAGAACCAAGGAATATAATGAAGTTGATTGATTGCTCCTAAGTTCGCTGGACAAAATGACAAAAGGAAAGGATGATCTTAGGGATTCTAACTCCCGGCTCCAGAAGCACATACTTAGCCTCAAGTCTTCTAAGATTGTCCTGAGTGAGAGTCTTATCTCCTGTAGACAAAGGACTGAAATTGCAGAAACTCAGGCACAAGCTCTTATCATGTGAGTGGCTGACCTGCAATGAAAGGTACATGCTCAGTCTCACCAGGTGTCTACTGTTAAAGTGTGGGCATTGATTGGAAAAGAATGAGACATTGCAACTTGGAATGGGGATGTATGGGAGGACTCTG
This sequence comes from Pongo abelii, assembly GCF_028885655.2. Lineage (NCBI taxonomy): Eukaryota > Metazoa > Chordata > Mammalia > Primates > Hominidae > Pongo > Pongo abelii. The sequence continues at coordinate 96,185,782 of NC_071991.2, forward strand.
GTGAAGCTGGGGTCACTAAGCTTGTAAACTCTGAGGAGACTTTTTGGTCAAAAACTGTGAAGATATTTGTATCTCATGTGAATGCTCACCAAAGGGTGACCTCAGCAGAGAAGGATTTTCAGAATCAAGTGGATAGGATGACTCTTTCTTTGGACACCACTCATCCTCTTTCCCCCGCCACCCCTGTCATCGCCCAATGGGCCCATGAACAAAGTGGCCATAGTGGCAGGGATGGAGGTTACTCATGAGCTCAGCAACATGGACTTCCACTCACCAAGGATGACCTGGCAATGACCACTGCTGAGTGCCCAATTTGCCAGCAGCAGAGACCAACACGGAGCCCTTAATATGGTGTCATTCCTCAGGGTGATCTGCCAGCTACTTGGTGGCAGGTTGATTACATTGGACCTCTTCTATCATGGAAAAGGCAGTGGTTTGTCCTCACCAGAATAGACACTTACTCCAGATATGGGTTTGCCTGTCCTGCATGCAATGCTTCTGCCAAAGCTACCATCCTCGGACTCATGGAATGCCTTATTCACCATCATGGTATTCCACATTCACTTTATGGCTAAAGAAGTGTGGCAGTGGGGTGATGCTCAGGGAATTCACTGGTATTACCATGTTCCCCATCATCCTGAAGCAACTGAACTGATAGAACAGTGGAATGGCCTTTTGAAGACACAATTACAATGCCAACTAGGTGACAATACCTTCCAAGGCTGGGGCAAAGTTCTCCAGAAGGCTGTGTATGCCCCAAATCACCGCTCAGTATATGGTACTGTTTCTCCTATAGCTAGAATTTAGGGGTCCAGGAATCAAGGGGTAGAAGTAGAAATGGCATCACTCACCATCACCCCAGTGACCCACCAGCAAAATTTTTGCTTCCTGTTCCCACAGCATTAGACATCTGCTGGCCTAGAGGTCTTAGTTCCAGAAGGAGGAATGCTGCCACCAGGAGACACAACAATAATTCCATTAAACTGGAAGTTGAGATTACCACCTGGACACCTTGGGCTCCTCCTACCTCTAAGTCAACACGCTAGGAAGGGAGTTACAGTGTTGGCTGGGTTGATTGACCCAGACTATCAAGATGAAATTAGTCTACTACTCCACAATGGAGGTAAGGAAGAGTATATGTGGAATACAGGAGATCCCTTCGGGCATCTTTTAGTATTACCATGCCCTATGATTAAGGTCAAAGGGAAACTATAACAACCCAATCCAGGCAGGACTACAAATGAACTAGACCCTTAAGAAATGAAGGTTTCAGTCACTCCACTAGGTAAAAATCCACGACCTGCTGAGGTGTTGCTGAAGGCAAAGGGAATATAGAATAGGTAGCAGAAGGACATTTGTTTGCAGAACATGTATCTTCTTTATTTTTTTTTTTTTGACAGAGTCTCACTCTGTTGCCAGGCTGGAGTGCAGGGGTGTGATCTCCGCTCAACCTCCGCCTCCCGGGTTCAAGCGATTCTCCTGCCTCAGCCTCCTGAGCAGCTGGGACTACAGGCATGTGCCACCACACCCAGCTAATTTTTGTATTTTTAGTAGGGATGAGGTTTCACCATGTTGGCCAGGATGGTCTCGATCTCCTAACCTCATGATCCACCTGCCTTGGCCTCCCAAAGTGCTGGGATTACAGGCATGAACCACCACACCCGGCCAGAACATGTATCTTCTAAAGCTGAATTCGACTGTATGTAATTTTAAAACCTTTTAATGACTGGTAGTTTTGGTAAAGCAGTGTGAAGAGAAGAGGAAGAAAAGGTATCCAAATAGGAATGAAAAGGAGAAAGAATGAGTAGAGAAACTATTAGGAAAGGGAGTGAGGGAGACAGAAGAAACAAAGACAGATAAGGGGGACAATTGTGGAAATACTGTTTACCTGGAGGAGAAAAGGAGAGAAAGAGAGATAAGAGAGATAAGAGAAATCTCTATTGAAAAAGCTCAACCGAAGAAGAAAGTAAATATACCATCTCTGTTCTAAGAAAATTCACTTGGATACCCAGGACTGGATATATTGGATTCCAATGAATTTTTAACAATGAAAAATAATTTTACCTTTTTTCTTTCTTTCTTTTTTCTTTTTTTTTTTTTTTTTTTTGAGACAGGGTCTCACTCTGTTGCCCATGCTGGGGTTCAGTGTCATGATTATTGCTCACTGCAACCTCAACTTCCTGGGCTAAAGCAATCCTCCCATTTCAGCCTCCAGAATAGCTGGGACTAAAGGCACAGACCACTGTTCCTGGCTAATTTTTATATTTTTTGTAGAGACAGTGTCCAGCTATGTTGCCCAGGTTGGTCTGGACTCCTTGGCTCAGGCTATCCTCCCACCTTGGGCTCCCAAAGTGCTAGGATTACAGGTGTGAGGCATTGCGCCCAGACACTTTGTTGTCTCTTTCTTTTTTCTTTACATATTCTCTACTCTTCCCATAGGAATGGTTATATTTGAACATTTTATGATATCTATGGGAAGCAACTTCAGCTAGTCTGAGCTCTTCACAGAATTCTCTTACTGCCATGACCGAATTGTTTACTCTGGCTCCCTGCTGCCCTTAGACCAAATGGCTGATTTCATGAGAGTAGGGACAGTGGTTTATTCACCATTATAAACCAGTAGCTAACCTAATTCCTGGCACATTGCAAACACCTCAAGATATTAATAAATAAAATTTAAAAATTAATCAGATGTCTTCATCAAATTTTCTAGCCTCCTAGCTAAACTTCCAAATATGGATAACAAATGAAATAACAGCACAACTCCATTTAGAATAGAAAAAATGGGAGGGAGGAGATAAAGATGATGTAAGGCATGATACCTCCTATTTTGCACTATATTTAAGATTCATTTTATTTTACCTCACCATTTACCACAAGAAAGCTAGAAGTTTTTGTTTTGCCTTTCTAAATAGTTCAGCTTGGAAATGTTATTTTTAGCTATATATTTATTTTAACAAAATCACACCACAGCAAAATGACTTGGGCACCCTGTAAAGTTTATAATGAAGGGATCTTATGTGTCAATCAATGGTATACAGACATGTTGCTCAGAATACTGCTCCCTTATTTTTCTACATAATGATCACATTTGGGAGAACTGGCCTTTTTCCAGGTTCAATGCGCTTTGCTGTTGGGATCTTACATCCCACTTGATGAGGTCTTCTTAGCAAGGTTACCCTACAGCAAAGCCATGACATAGAGAGTAAGGGCTCCTTGACTTTTGTCCTCCATTTCTGCTCCTTGCTGTCAGCCCCCCAAGCCCTCATGCTATCCCAGACGGCATTGCTCTTGGGTGGTTACTCCCTCTTCTGCCATTGCTGATAGACTGTATTCCCGGTCGGCTTCCCATGTAAGTATGTGCATGCACACACACATGCACACACACACACACACAAACACACACCGGCACCCCTTCCAGCATGGTATTCTGAGGTTAATCTTAATGTCTAACTCTTCACCAGAGTTAATTTACACTTAAAAAAAAACCCAAAGCATATATGCAGGTGGTTAAAAATCAAGTAATTTAGAGGAACTTACAATGAAAATCATCAGTTGCCTGTTTGAATTCCAGTTTCTCATTTTAGAAGCAGACGGAAATTTTATGGTTTTGGCTGCTTATACTCTTATTTCTTTATCTTTTAAAAAATCATTTCTACACATAATTTACTTCATGCTTTAATCTCTAAGAATTTATCTTACACTACATCTCACCTCTCTCTTTCTTCCTCCAATATATTTCTATCATCTCCTTACTTCCCCTATAATTCAAATTACATTCATCACAGAATTGGAGGGCTCAAATATTCTACAGCTATCATCATTATTATACAGCCATGAAAACTCATATTTGTGAAGACAAGTTAATAACACGGTAAAATGTTGACCACTTAAAATAAAGTGAAAATTTAAAAATGCATATTTATCAATATGGTGTGATTCAAATTCTATAAAATATATAGATTTTATGCAATAAAATTATAGAAAAATATATAATAGAGTTGTAATGTTCAACTCAGTAGAATAAGATTATAGATAATTTTAATTTTCCTGTTTATATTTTTCTACATATTTCTAAAACAAACACATGTCACTTATAATTTTAAAAATTAAGGGAGAAAATAACCCCTTGATAAGTACAAGGAATTAATACCTATAGTGAATTTTAAGCCCATGGTAAGGCTAAGTTTAGGCCATGTTCCTCCCATTATATAAGTTTTGGAATGCTTATTTCACCCAAACCCTCCTTTTCCACCCAAAATATGCAAACTGATGACAGGCCAGAGATCCAAATCACTATAAAAATTCAGGACATCATCAGAACTTTTAAAAATGAAAGTCCAACAGTTTTAATTAAGTGCATAATACATATGTATGAGTGCATTGTCTTTTGTAATAGAAGACACAGCTGTTTGGTATGGGTTTGAAATCCAATTTAAAATTTTGTAATCCTATGCTAATGATCTAAAGAAAAAAGGAAATGGTAGACAACAACATTTTGCGTTAATATTAAATGTTCTCAATGCCAGAGGAGTCCTCACTATGTCAGTATTAATTAAGAACATTTTCTTTTATAGTAGCATATTTTCTTATGGCTGTGTCTCCCATCTCTAAAAGCATACCAAATTTCTTTTAATGAAGAATTCATTGTGCATTGCTGAATTTAAGAAATTATATCTTATTCTCAATATTCAAGATTATATAATCTAATGAACACAGCTGGAAATATTTTGCATAAAGTAGGAAGAGAGTAGGCCTGGATGAATTATGTTCTCTCCAGTCCCCAAGAAATTACAGCTCACCCGTCCACACCCTGTTCTGCCCACAAGAGCTTCCTCCCTCCATCTGGGAATGGACAACTGAAACAGGATTTTTCAGATCTGCTTCCATCAGCCCACATCCTTCCATTTAACTGCTGACAGTCTATCCAACTGCCTTAGGGTCGATCTGGCTCTTTCCTGCTCAGAGAAAGCAGATCAATGGTAAAACTCTTTGCATGTGTCTCCTTGAGACCCTAATTGACTAGCCACATGGACCTGCCTAGGAGTTGGCATCTTCTCCTTGGAATGAGGAATTTGTGACTTGTTCCTTATTTAGCCTGCTAGCATGGTCCCCTTGGCTTTCTGCTCCCCTTGTTTTTTAGCCAGAGAAGACAGGAGGAATTGCCTGTCTCTCTCTTGTTTCACTACCGTGTCAGCTTTAGGTCCCTGTGAAAGCTAGAGACTGTCTTCTTCCCAGTCCCTAATTAGAGGTCCCCATTCTCAGGGTTTCTTCTATTCCTCTGCCCTGATTCCTCCACCAAAGTCAGGAGTATCATCAACTAATCTGCAATTACAGTAGAAATTAGGATCTCTACTGCCTGGGATTGAATAGAATCTTGGCCCCTCTTTTTTAGCTTTATGGCCTTGATCAAGGCACTTAACATTTCTATGCCTCAGTCTCCCTACCTGTAAAACAAATAATACTAGTACCTACGTCATTGTTACAGTAAGAATTAAATGAGATCATGTGTATTTATATATACACATATATATACACATGTACGTATACATATAATGCTAAAACAATGCCTTATACACAGTAAGTTCTATATAAATGTAGCTATTATTATTATAGAAGATACATAAGAGTTTCACACACAAACACACACACACACACACACACACACACACAGATATACTTTCAAAAATCCGTGTCCAAATCAGACAGGGCATGGGAAGGCTATTTAGCAGGAAAGGTAGTCCTAGCAAGAGGGAACTACTCCCTAGTTAACTGTCCCCAAGGCACAGCAGATCATAGTGGCAAGCAACTTGTTAACGACAGCAATGATAAGATGCATTTTCTGGGTCATTCTGAGTCTAAGACCAATGACTCTCAGGCTGGCTTAGTGCTAGAAACATTTGGCTGGAGAATCAAACCAGCAGCCAAGGAGGAGTCCAAGATAAGATTTCTTAGCCTTCTATTTTTTTTTTTTTTTTTTTTTGAGACAGAGTCTGGCTCTGCCACTTATGCTGAAGTACAGTGACATGATTACAGCTCACTGCACCCTCTACCTCCTGGGCTTAAGCAATCCTCCCACTGCAAGCCATCACACCCAGCTAACTTTTAAATTTTTTGTAGAGACGGGGTCTGGCTTTGTTGCCCAGGAAGGTCTCAAACTCTTGGGCTCAAGCAATCCTGCCACCTCAGCCACCCAAAGTGTTGGGATTATAGGCGTGAGCCACCACACTCAGCCAGGACTCATCTTCATGTATGAGGATTTCCAGGAGAACTAAGACCCAGACAAAATTTTGGGACTAACTCAGAACAAAAACTGTTAAGCAATTTGTGTTAAGCAATTCATTTGGCAAAAAGCATTTAAGACTTCAGGTCAGCTCATAGGCAAGGGTCTGACTCAAACAAGTCTCATTTGAAAAGGAATAGGTAGATTACGTGTTTTAGGTGAAGACTTGATGACTCATTAGACTTCACGCATCCCTCTGACTCAAATCTGAATAAGTATACTAGCAGGTGGTGATACAGCTACTGGAAATGGCTAGGCTCTTGACTCTATTCCAATAGCAGTACTATAATTTCATGCCTACAGCAAACCTTTCTCCAAATTACACCCACACTATAATCAGCTGCAGAGGCCTTTTGTGACTATTTATAAAGGGCACTCTTTAATTCACCCTTATAATTTAGCTGGTAGCATTTGCTGGAAAAGTTTTAACAGCTATGCAATGCAAAGCCACTTCCATTAAGTGCACTGTCTCCGTTCTAAGTGTGGAGTACACCACACAGCCATGAAATTGTAACCAATACAACTTTCACCAAATTCTGATATGAGAGTCTAATATTTCTCCCTTCTCAGCAATAGCAAACATTTTGGAGGTGGCACAGAAAGAGTCTGGATTGCGTTGGTCTTTGCCTGCCCAAAACCAAAAAGCATAATGAAATTTGTAACCTTAAAGTCATACTCAGAGAATCCCCATTAACCAGTCTAACCTCTTATCAAAGAGGCACATGGGGTCCATCAAAGTTGCTCTAGAGCAACTACTGCTCACTATTATCTGGAGATCTTATTAAAATGCAGATTCTGAATCAGTACGTTTGGGATAGGACGTGAGATTGTGCTGTCTAACAAACTCCTAGGTTACCCCAGTGCAGACCACACTTTGAGTAGCAACAGAATTGGTGGGAAGGATGGGAGGATTTGGGGAGCACTGTGGGTCTAATTGACACATATGTCAAAATTGTGCCATTGAATCTTTTTAGTGGTTATGAAATCCTAATGGAAATTGAGATCTATTGAAATCAGTAAAGCTGATCCTTACACTGTCAGTCTTTATGGTCTCATTATTTTTACCATCATCATCATCACCATAAAAATAGAGAAAAAATATCCATAAATAGATTTAAAAAATAGGCCCATGAATAAGAAGAGGGTTTGCAATTGCACAGATGACATAAATGTGCATATTTTTGTAGCTCATCACTATATTAGGAACCAAAACTACTCTTCATTCAGATTTAAAATAAAGGAAATCAGCTGTTGGTCTTTCAGAAAGTCACTCTTTTATTCCCCAATGTTCTCATTAATAAAGTGAAAGAACTTAATTAAATGATCTATTACTTTCTATGTGTAAAATACTGTGATTCAATAAATTTGATTTTTTAAATATCAATAGTTTTTGAGGAACAAGTGGCTTTTGATTACATGGATGAATATTATAGCAGGGAAGTCTGAGATTTCAGTGCCCCCTTCACTCAAGTAGTGTACATTATACCCAATATGTAGCTTTTTATCCCACACCCACCTCCCACCCTCCACCTTCTGAGTCTCCATAGTCCATTATACCACTCTGTAATCCTTTATGTGCCCATATAGTTCCCACTTGTAAGTGAGAACATATGATATTTGGTTTTCCATTACTGAGTTTCTTCACTTGGAATAATGGCCTCCAGCTCTATCCAAGTTGCTACATAAGACATTATTTCATTTTTTTAATGAGTAGCTTTCTATGGTATATGTATACCACATTTTCTTTATCGACTCCTTGGTCGATGGGAACTTAGGTGGGTTCCATATCTTTGCAATTGTGTTGCAATACACATTCATGTGTAGGTGTTTTTTTTTGTTTTTGTTTTTTTTATAATGACGTCTTTTCCTTTGGGTAGGTACCCAGTAGTGGGAAATCTGTTTTTTTAAATTCACATGTGACATCTGTCACATCTGAACTTGAATAACACGTTATACCACATACAACAAAGTTCCTTTTCACATGCCTCAAAATTGAGATGAATAATGACAAAAATAATTTCTTATCACTCTTACTAGTACATTATTCCAATCATAGTAACAATGTTATGAAATGAACAACCTCAAATATTTGAAGAGAAAAAATGCTTGGAACTGAAAACATTACTTGTCTACTAATAGGCTTTCTGGTTTATTTTGTGATATTACTTAAAATTTTTTATAGAAGCTCAATTTTGAAAATATATTTATTGCTATGAAAAATATTACATAGCTGAAATGAGTTTTGAATTTGAAGAAATTCAATGCTATTTTCATGAAAACTTCACTAACTGTTTCAGCAGAAGTAATTTAGGATATTGATGGTAAAACACTAATTTAGCAACTATAGCTCCCCAAAACTTATACCAACTACAAGTCCTTTTTCAGACAACTTGTCTATATAATTTTTTCTAATAATTTTCTTTGACTTGCTTGCCTCTGGCTTGTGGGAAGCTGTTTGAAAAACTGCAGATAAATCAATTATTATGAAAGATCCTATGTAGTCAACTTTCAATTATTTAAATACTATCTAATGTATAGTTTCAAGGATTCTACCTTTATTCTTTCTGCCTAACTACCTATTTATTTGCAAAGTAGGAAAAGACAAGAAGAAAGGCAAAAACTTCGTCTAAAATAACCATTCTTTTATTTCTATAATGTATGGGAGCATGTTAGGATATTAAACATAACAAGTATTATTATATTTACTTGCACAAATTTTGCTTATTTTGATTTTTTCCTACTAATATTTTCACCTTGGCAAAAGAGAATACTTATAATAATAATGATGATGATGGAGAAAGAGTATAAAAATGACCAATTGTAAGACATTTTAATCCTCCAAAATATCATTGTTTTATAGAAGAAAAAAAACAAATCTCCAAGTGGTTTAGTAACTTGCCTATGGTCAGGCAGCTAATAAGTGACAAACCTGATACAAACTCTGGTTTTCCTGACTCCTAAGCCCATAGTTTTTAATGTTTCATGTGCATTCCTCAAATTTCTGCCCAAAAATATTTGAGTGGCTTCTTACAACATAGAATAAAAAGAGAAAAGCCCTATTTAATAGAAACTAAGAGATACAGAATGCTTAAAACTTTGGTCTATTCTGTGAAAGAAAATTTTAAAATACAACAAAAATACCCCCTTTTCTATTTCGTTATTTGTTTATTTTTATTTTTAAGAGAAAATATTTACTTTAGAAGAGAAAGCGAAAGGAAGAATGTTAAATTACCAGATTTTCTTTTTATAAAACTTGCGGAGCTTGCAGTGAGCCGAGATCGCGCCACTGCACTCCAGCCTGGGCGACAGAGCAAGACTCTATCTCAAAAAAAAAAAAAAAAAAAAAAAGATTGCCAGACATTTCTCAAGATATTTACAAGGTAATCTCTCCAAGAGGTTAATTTCAGGTTCCTGTGAAAATACAAAGTGAAGAAAGTGTTTCTGCATCTGCCCCCCATGCCCTCACTCCCTCTCTCCCAGACACAATGTTGCATTCTAGGACCTGGAAAGATACTCAACATATACTAGGGCCCTAAGAATTCTATACTGTTGATGACTGAAATGCCCATGGTGTGTGCACACCCAAATAAGCCTACCCTCCACCTTCAATTGCAAGGAAAACTTTGGGTCACCAAAGTGTAATATATTCCTGTCAAGCATTTCATCATCAATGCAATTCAACAATGTCCACCTCACCATCTCTTTAATGTCAATAAAATGCCTTCAGTTCAAACTTTTTCCCTCCTCTTCTTTTGAGAAATTCCAACTGTTGTATCCTCCTTTATTCTTCACTGTAAATGAGCTTCATCATATTTATTGACACTCAGAGGGACAGCAAGGTAGCATTAACTATGCAAGCTCCTATTACACTTGCTAAAGTTTTTGCAGCATCTGATGTTCCTTTCGCTATAAGAACTTTATTCTGATCCTTTCTTAGACCACAACATATGCTATAAGTGATTTGGTTAATGAAGCTATACTGTCAACATCCTAAGCAATGTCTACATTGGCCCCTGGATATTGTTACTCTGTTCTCTCAACACTTAAGCCACAGCTGACTTCTGCAGTGTCTTATTGTAATCATACAAACATATAATCCTAAATAATTAAAATTTTACCTGAAGACTAAATAACTCCCATGATATTCCCCAAGGACAGAAACATTAAAAATATATACAGTTAAAATAAGCTCTGAAAGGATATACACACTGAATTTACATAATACAATTACATGTACATTTTTCACAAATTGTACTCATTTGAAATTTTTCACCAAAGGCAGTGACCATTAATCATTAGCAGTGTGCAGAAACACCTGCTTAGTTTATATTTAACAGTTTGCCTTAGGACTTGGCTTCTAGAAACACAGTGGGTTTCACTAGAGGGAACTATTGGGTGTTTTTTACATTAAAATGGCTCTAACTTTTGATACTTTTAAACTTTTACTTTTAACTGACAAATAATAATTGTACATATTTATGGACTACAATATTGGGATACATTATGGGATACCGTTATGGGATACAGTGTTTCAATTGTAAAATGATCAAATCAGGCTAATTATCATAATCATCACTTCATATATTTATCATTTATTTGTGGTAAGAACATTTAAAATCCTGTCTGTTAGCTGTTTTATTACATTTTTACCATCTCAGAATCTTCTTTCTAGTTTTGATGGAGAAATTTTTCAGCAAATTTCACATCTTTCTGTCTCTCTCTGACACACACACACACACACACACAGACACACACACACACACAGACACACACACACGAGCTATAATGAGATACCTTTCCAAAAAATCATATTAAATGGGAGAACATCACCAGTGAAATCATCACCACATAAATCTACCTAAGAGTCAATAGTTTTGGTTTTTACCTGCTATAATATTCTTATGGAAAACCAATGACTGATACAGTATTTTGGGCATAGAAGTTATATAACTGAAAGGACATGATATTGAGAAAATGAGTTTAATGTATCCCTCAAAGATGACAAAAAGCATATTCATCTAGTTGAATTGAAATAAAAAATAAAACAATATATGAAAATATAGATAATCTCATAACTATTATCTCCATGTAGGCTGTAACCTACAATTTATATGGAATTATATATTTACATACAAATTAGCCCCATTGATGTGAATACCTCAATGTATTGTAATGAGTGGTGAAGCCCAGATAAGTCAATGATTGAATTAGGCAAGGGGTGTATCCACAATACCTTTACTATACATTGAGCCAGGAGACTTAAATGTACTATTTTCATTTTCTAACTATAACCATTACTTTTTCTTTCCAAATGCTCATAAAGAATCTATTGAGGGAGCTGAGTTACCATTGAAAATTATGACAACATCCATCTCTCAGATTCATTTCTCACTTTGATATTATATTTGGAAATTTTTCCTTTAGGATTTCCAGAACCTTGTCAAATACTCTGCTCTTAAACTTGCCATTTCTACAAAGTAGTTCTTAGTGGAGTTTTGAAGTGTTGTGTTTTCTCACCACCGTGTTCCTTAAAGAGAGCTGTAACTGACATTTTGAAAGCAAAATGAAACACATACATCAGTTTTATTTTAAAATTTGACAAAGCATATCCTTCTTTTCTTCATATAATTAATTGAGTTAGATTTTAAATGCATACATCATTTGTGCACCTGCAATAATTTTTTATTGTGCATGAAAACTCCACTCATCTCAAGATGATGTATAAGGGTCAATTGCGACAATGTTAATTTATAACTTTTTCTTTCTAATCAATAGCGTTTAAAAGCTAAGAGTGCAATTTAACTGCAAAAAACACCATTCCCTGATTTTTGGCTAAATATGTTTTGAGATAATGAATCTCCCAGATTTTCTTATCAGGAAGTGCTAGATTATAGTATAAGAAGTTTGATACTCTGGAAAGAATATTTGTCACTGTTGACTCCTTCCAGTGTTTTACCTCATATGCACTCCATCGCTGTCTTAGTCTGCTTTGCATTGCTTTAACAGAAAATCACTGACTGGGTAATTTATAACAAACAGAAATGTATTTGGCTCATGATTCTGGAGGCCAGAAAGTCCAAGAGCATGGTGCCAGCATCTGGTGAGAGCCTTCATGCCCTATCATCTAATGGCAGAAGGTATAATGCCAAAAGAGGGTGAGAAGAAGAGCAAGAGGGGCCAAACTAGATTTTGTAACAAACCTACTCTCAAGATAACCAACTCATTTCCGTGATAATGGCATTAATCCATTCATGAGTGCTCTGCCATCACAACCTAATCACCACTAATTGGCTTCTACTTCCCAACATTGTTACAGTGGGGATTAAGTTTTCAACACACAAACTTTGGGGGACACATTCAAACCACAGCAGTCACCAAATTTTTCAAAATATCTTGTGACTACATTTGCTTTTCTCCATCACTGCTATCACCACTTTAATCCAGGCCACCAATCCCCTAAACTAAAATGCCATAAATGGTTTTCTTGCATGTCATGTGATTTACTTCCAAACCATTTCTCCATACTACAGCACAGGGAGCACTTTTAAAATGCATTTCAGATATAATGTTAGTGACTCCTTATTGTCCTCAGCATAAAATCCAGGAACCTAAGCATTAAGCCTACCTCTTAAGTTTTAATACTGGCCACATATTTACTCTCTAATAATAAGATTCAGCTGTGGCTCCCGCATACATCATAGTCTCCATGTCTTTTTTTATGCTATTGTTTGCATCTAGAATGCTTTGTGCACACACACACACATGCATGCACACACACACATCCCTCTTCAGGACATACTGTAGATATTGTCAATACCAGAAATCTATCTTTGATTTCTTCTTCAGTTCAGTTTTGGTTGCACATCAAAATCACCAGGAAGTTTTTAAAGATCACATTGCCCAGGCTACAATATGATTAAATCAGTGTAGGATCCAGGCATTCGTATTCCACTGTATTCCAGGTGATTCCACTGTACAGCCAAGGGTAAGACTCACTACATAAGAGTTCCAGCTAACTATTTTTCCTAACAACAATCCAATCTATTGAATTCATCCCTTATATTTCACTGCCCAATAATTAATTCGAACCTCTGTTTTGTCTAACCTAAGCCATATTTCTCCATCTTGGCTCTAGGTTATTACAAGGGGCAATGTCAGTGCTTTGTGGAAATCCAAGGCCTTAGTTATTTGATCAATGTTTTATTAATGTGCTGAATTCTTTCAAAATACCTATTAATCCTAAATTACATGAGATTTTTCTACATTCAGTAAAACATCTCTACAAATCAAATATTTTTTCTTTCATATTAATATTAATATAGGTATAAAATAACCTATCCAAACCATTAAGGACCTGAAAAGAAGCCTTTAAAAGTCAATTCATTTTATGTGTAAAATATATTCTTTCATGAATATGTAAATGTATGCTAATAAATTTTCCACTTCTCATCCAAAATCTCAGAAAATGACAAAATACAAAAGGACCTCCACAATATTCACATCACTTTTTAAAATTTAAGTTTTTTTATTGGCAAATAAAATTGTATATACTTATCATGTACAACATGTTCTAAAATACGTATAGTTGTGAAACGGCTCAGTTAAATTAGTTAACATATGTATTACTTCATCACTTTCTAAATTATTCAGTTCACTTACAGACTCAGTGTTTCCAAAATAGATAGTTTCTTTCTTATTGATTTTTTTTTTTGGATAATGATGAACATACCACACAACAGCAAAGCATTTTTCCAGATACTATTGTGCATGGGGAGATGGCTATACAAGGAATGAAGACCCCTAAGTCCTGATTCTTATCCCTGGCTCAAGATATATTTAGTCTGTGATATTGGGCAATGTTTTAATCTTCCCAAGCCTTAATTTTACCTTAATTTTTAAACATAATATAAAATGAGAATAAGTTAAGTCTACAGGCTGGAATTTCTAACAGTATTGTAAAAATTCAATGAAATAGGTGTGTGTTCTTTCTACAGAGACAGATGCAGACTCAAAGGGTAATTGAAAAGAACTTATTGAAGGGTCTATTTACAAAAGTGTGGGCAGCATAAAGAAACTAACAAAAGATGGTAAAGTACCCAAGGACTAGTCACAACAGGAAGAATTTACCACTTTTAGCCCCCAGAGGACAGAGGAGGGAGCTGTTTCTAGAACCAGGTACAAGCCGAACCTGTGGAAGAGGGGCTTGCTGTAACCATGGGTAAAGGAACACAGTCATTGTCAAAACCCCAAATAGTTTTTTGTAGATTCTGGATATTAGCCCTTTGTCAGATGGGTAGATTGAAAAAATTTTCTCCCATTCTGTGGGTTGCCTGTTCACTCTGATGATAGTTTCTTTTGCTGTGCAGAAGCTCTTAAATTTACAAGAAAAAAACAACCCCATCAAAAAGTGGCCAAAGGATATGAACAGACACTTCTCAAAAGAAGACATTTATGCAGCCAACAAACACATGAAAATATGCTCATCATCACTGGTCATCAGAGAAATGCAAATCAAAACCACAATGAGATACCATCTCACACCAGTCAGAATGTCGATCATTAAAAAGTCAGGAAACAACAGATGCTGGAGGGGATGTCGAGAAATAGGAACGCTTTTACACTGTTGATGGGCATGTAAATTAGTTCAACCATGTGGAAGACAGTGTGGTGATTCCTCAAGGATCTAGAACCAGAAATACCATTTGACCCAGTGATCCTATTACTGGGTATATAGCCAAAGGATTATAAATCATGCTACTATAAAGACATGCGCACACGTTATGTTTATTGTGGCACTATTCACAATAGCAAAGACTTGGAACCAACCAAAATGCCCATCAATGATAGACTGGATTAAGAAAATGTGGCACATATACACCATGAAATACTATGTAGCCACAAAAAAGGGATGAGTTCATGTCCTTTGCAGGGACATAGATGTAGCTGGAAACCATCATTCTGAGCAAACTATCACAAGGAGAGAAAACCAAACACCGCACGTTCTCACTCATAGGTGGGAGTTGAACAGTGAGAATACTTCGACACAGGGTGGGGAACGTCACACCCCAGGGCCTGCCAGGAGGGTGGGGGGCTGGGGGAGGGATAGCATTAGGAGAAATACCTAATGTAAATGGTGAGTTAATGGGTGCAGCACACCAACAAGGCACAAGTATACCTATGTAACAAACCTGCACGTTGTGCACATGTACCCTAGAACTTAAAGTACAGTAAAGAAAGAAAGAAAGAAAGAAAGAAAAAACCCAAACAGACAGGGATGGAGCAGGGAGTAAACACCCTGACCTCCCTCTCCTCCCCTCCTCTGATCACCTGCTGATAATTTTCACTGAGTAAACTACCCAAATTCGGCAGAGTCCCAGTAATGCATTCTGTAGAGGTCACCACCAGGGGTACAGAGCAGGATGAAAGGAGATAAATGAATAATCTGGAAGAACAATTGGAAAACGTTCAGCACAACATGAAAGCTGTTTTAACCCAAAATGTGTTCAGTAAATTGTTTAAAAAATATTAAATGAAAATGCAATATAACAGTGAAAGCTATCATTCTGTATGATACTATAATGATGGCTACAGGTCATTTTACATGTGTCAAAACCCATAGAATGTACAACACAAACAGTAAACTCTAGGCACATTATGGCTTTAGTGAAAGATAACATATCAATATTAGCTTATCAATTGTAACAGATGTACCACACTAATGAGAGGTGTTAAGAACAGGGGAACTCGGTGGCAGGGCAAGGGGTGTATGGTGCTCTCTGCACTTTTTGCTCAGTTTTTTCCCTATAGACCTAAAACTGCTTTTGAAATCTATTAATTTTTTTAAAAGTTATTTTCATGACTAATACTCATTGAAAAATGTCTAATCATACCCAAATTTCCACCAAGTTATTGCATCTATAAAGATGAGGTGATGGTGTAACCACCATATAACACTGACTTACATGAGGTTGACTCTCAGGCCTGGGAAATACATTTCCCAGATGTATTTCTGGGAAACCTCCAATTGCAGAGAATTAGTGTGACTTTCTCTTCCAAAATTTCCATTTTTATCCCTTGATTCACTAATTTAGAAAGACAAAATCCTTCTTTGCCTCTCTCTCCATTTCTATCCCTTGATTCACTAAGTTAGAAAGACAAAATCCTTCTTTGTCTCTCAGTGAAAGTTCTTCTTAACATACTCTGTATGATCATTGCTCTTGAAGTGGTTAAGTTTTCACTTAAAGCTAAGCAACTTTGTTTTCGTCATATTTTAAATGTGAATGTTCTTTGCCCCTTAAAGAGATTGGCAACATAAATTTGGAAATGTTTTCATGGTTGTTGTAATAACAGTAGATATATTTTGCTGATAATTTTTCACTATGGTGACAAAGGAAATAAAACATTTTAGACAAAAAAAAAATACAATATGATTGAAATACATTTAGCTTAAAATCATATGTCAATTTCTCTTAAAAATCATTTATTTCAACATGATTTATCATATTCTTATGGTAGGTGCTCTAAAATGTACATTACATACCAAAATAATGAGAGTCTACATACTAATATCTAATATAAAGGTCTTAGTATTTTATATTATTTTCATATAAGACAGACAGAACGACAAGTGTTTGTGAAATCCTGTTACTGTTCTCTTTATATGATAATTTATACTTTAAGCACAAAATTATAGATGTTATTTAACATCAGATTAGAAAAGAAATCAAATAAACTATGTAAACAAGCAAACAAAAAATTAGACTCCATGTCTCAAAGCAGATACTAGATACACAGCAATAGATTTTAGAGATTGTTCCTGATTGCACTAGCAGTAGGAACAAGTGTGGTTGGAAAGAATATGTAGCCAGCTGTCTCTTCTCTAGAGCATAGGGTAGACTTATCCTTTCTCTCCTTCTCCTCCGTCTCCACAGCAGTCTGCTGAAGTTCAAACACCCTGAATCCCTATGTCAAAGGAGGGCTCTGATAAATGGCTTTCTCCAATAGGCCTGCTTTTGTCTCAAGGGTTGTCACCAGAGAGCACAGAATCCCCAATCTTTACGGTGCTGAGGTCTAGCAGCAACAGCTGAGCTGCTTGGTGCTTCTGAGAGATTTAGCATAAATTAGGGCAGTTCATACAGTTTATTACTTTGATGATAAGACTAAGTTCTTAGTCACAGAGCAATGTTTCAAATATGTTTCTATGCCACCTTTTGTACCCTCATGAACATAAATGCAAACACTGTAAGGATATAAATGACTCTTTTTCTCGTGTTATCTGTGTTGTTTGCGTGCACACCTTAATCCTAGGAAGGCTGAGGAACAAACTGTCACACAGAGATATGAATGCTTTCTGGTTTGCAGCTGCAGCTGTTGTTTGCAGTGCCTGATGCCTTTCACAAGCTTTTTTCCTCATGCACATCTATTCAGTGACTTTGTTTGAAAAAGCTTACCCCAAATTCTGAGTTTATTTAGCCCTGTGACCTCCCAGAAATCCATAGCAGGTTAAATCTTCTACGGGATCTTAACACAGAAGAGCAATAGCTCAACTGTTGTTAAAAAAAAAAATTATAGGCCCTCTTTAATTTGTTATGCAATAAATAATTTTTAAAAAGATATTTCAAAAACTCAATCCAGGATTTGCCCCTTTGGCCAAAGGGAGTCTATACAGTTGAGCCATCTAAGAATTACTTACACAATCTCTTGTTATTCAAGGAAGCGAATTTTTTGGCCAAGGATGGACACTTTGTAAAATTAAGATGAACAATAAAGTCTCAATAGGTAATGGGTTCAGAAGCTACTTCACAATTTGTTCTTGGCAAAATTACCAAGGGTTCTGGGGCTCTGCAACACCCTGGAAAAACATTTAAGGGAAAGGATGCAGCAGGAAAACAGATTACAGCTCCCTCAAGTGAAGAGTGAAATATTTCTTCTCCTGTAGCCAATGTTTGCATTTGTT
Source organism: Pongo abelii (assembly GCF_028885655.2). Lineage (NCBI taxonomy): Eukaryota > Metazoa > Chordata > Mammalia > Primates > Hominidae > Pongo > Pongo abelii. Next base: position 96,204,021 of record NC_071991.2, read on the forward strand.
CCTGCAGATCTTGGGAGAAAATGAACAAGGACATCCAGTGGAAGTTTTGGAAATATGTCAATAACTTTATTTTCCCCTGCCCAGGAAAGAGAAAAAGAAGGAGGAGAAAAATTAATTTATTCATAAAAATATATGCAAAACAAAGTAGGGAAGAAAATATGCATACCTACCATAAAATCCCTCTTTGATATTTTCCAACTAAATTAGAAGGATGACCACCAGCAACAGCACACATTATATACAATGGTAAGGTAAGAGAGAGGAAAAAATGTCAATTGGTTAATATGCATAAATTCAGACACATACACAAGGAAAACAGGTTAGCCCCAAAATCGTGGTGAGGGTTTAAGCTTTAATAATTTCAGAAGTGGAAATGCTACAAACTTTAAAAATAGCATTGTTTGAAGGCTTAATTATTTAGTTTCTTTTAGACTTATTTAGTTTTATGCAAGTCAAATAATATCTTTTTAATCTTAACTTTTTGTTTCAGTCCACATTTGCCGTCATGTACATATGTAAACAAAGCAGAGTTGAAAATACACATAGCAACAAGCCATGAGGTTGGAGTTGGGTTTTACAACTTCCTTCTTCCAGTATCTAGTTCTTGTTCCTTGTCTCTCAGCTGGCATTTCTGGTCTGGCTGCTGTTCTTTACCTGGTTGGGTGACCAAATATTATTCCTAAAGTGTTCCCAGTAGTATTAGCAGCAGCAGTAGCAACAGCAGCAATAGGCATTAGTAGTAATGGCTAAGAGTGTGTAAAAGCAACCCTAGCAACCCTATTTTCCCTTAATAATCAGAATCAATCATCTCAGACCTTTAACTCTTCCCTTGTCCATTGAGTCAGTGGTATAAGGAGCTCAAGGTGGTTCCATGGAATTCTCAATTTCCAGTTGAATAGAACCATATTTTGTGTGGGTGAGAATTAAACTCAATAATCCAGCAGAGTTCAAAGTTACAGGAACAGAAAACAAAATTTTTACTGGGTGCATTGTTGAGGTAACAGGGCAGGGAATATTTCCACTCCAGCCCCTTCATTCTCAAAGCCATATGTCCTGCCTATTGTAGAAACAGCATCATGTATTTACTAGTCGTTGTTGCTATCAATTGCTATTGGAATATATTGTACATCTTGTCAGATGGTACCTTGGACTTGCAAGCTTTTATTTGTATGTTTTGGCTTTCTTGTCCTCCCAGCAGGTGATGTACTGTTTCTTCAATAGACCATCAGGCTATTTCATTAAGACAGCATCTTCAGACAATGTGGTACATGGTAGCACCAGTAAGTCTCATTGATATGAGTGACTACTTTCACTGTAAAATGAGCTCTTTGGTCAGAAGCCATATTACGTGGGATACCAAGTGAGAGAATAAGGTATTATATGCAGGTGGTGATGCTGGTGAAAGCAATGTGGGGGAAGAAATACAAATTTATATCCAAATTATCTTTTCTAAAGGCAATGTTTTCTTCCCTTCCAGAATGGTGGGGGTCCAAAGTAACTATTCTGCCACTGACTGGCTCACTAGTCACACTAGGAAATGGTGCTATATCGGGGCTTGGTTTGGTCTACACTATTGGTTGTTTCATTCTTTGGCTGTCATGATTGCCACATGAGCTTTGTCAGAATAAAAATCATTGTTTAGACTTCATCTTCATAATGGCCATTTTATTCATGAATCCAGTGATGGAATGACTAAGAAAAGAGGCAAACTGACTTGCACAGAATGGTTGTGTACAACTATTATTGAAAGCCTTCTCTGGAATGTTTTTGTGAGCGTTCACATACACTTTCACTAGATAGCTCTGCTACTAAGCCTCCTACTTTATATCCTGTGTGATGGTTTCCTGTAGAAACTATTGTGAGAGAGAAAGAGTTTATATAGTCCTTAGGTAAGATGATGAAGACATACTACTGTCTCTGCCAAATGAAAGCAAATTTTTTTCTGTTGTTTTCAACAAATTATATTAAAAAGTTCCAGATAAATACCCGAATATTAACTATATACTGGATAATAGGAGCTAAATTGATTTACTCCATTAAAGATACTACATCTGGAACAGCAACCAAAATTAGAGTCACCACCTGATTAATTTCATGACACTCAAATGAGATTCTGCAAGATCTGTATGTCTTCTTCACGAAACAAATAGGTGAGTTAAATAGGAATGTGATATTTAAAAATTTACTCTGCATCTTTCACATATTTGATAGTGGCAGTAGTCTGCAACTGCCCTTGATTTGGCCTTAATTTTCATTTATTGCTTTGCTAGAGAGAAGCACTCCCTCGGCTTCTATTTTTCCCTTGCTATTATCGTGGCTGTCTTCTAAAGGGCAGAAACCCAATGTGGGGACTCTGTCAGTTGCTGAGTATGACTATTACAACTTAATAGACATTAGTAGACATTAGTAGACATTCCAACTTGATAGACATTATTGGCAGCCAAAATCTCACATATTGCCTGATCACAATAAGACCAGTCTCACCATAGCTCCATGTTTTAGGGTCAGTTTGGGACTTATGTCCAAAAATGCCTTAGAAATCTGGCCATTTGCATTACTCAATGCATGGTGTCCCCTGGTAAATTGCCATAGTTTAGTTGATGGAAGGCTAAAAGGATTATTTGTAGTACCTACTCATGGTAATTTTGTTGGGGTTCTCCTGAAGGGAATCTGCTTGTTCTTCATTCAAAAAGTTCTGGATCTATGTACTAGATTAAATATGGCATTTCAGTGAGAGGCTGTGACTCTGCTTTGTAGTGACTCAATTCAGATCTCTAATCACTAAACATATAGTTTTATTTTTCAATCAAATATCCAGATCAAGTATATATTATACAAAATGTTAGTAGGCTGCTTAACTATCAAGACCTAGACTCAGCCAAGCCACTCTGCTGTACCCTTCTTCCCTTTATGGTAATTGGACCTCCTTGGGTCTGACAGTTGATAGTGCTGCTATTCAGCTTGTGTCATTCTGAGATCTTTTATTTCTTTAAAATCAATGAGTCCATGTAAGAGGCTTAATCTGTCACAGTCTTTCCTTGCCTGCAAAGAACAGCCACCACTACCTTTGCAACAGTGCTAGATCTGCCTTCCCTGGTATCTCTTAAAGCTTTGGTGAAGGAAGTGTTCTCTAAATCCTCCTCAGGGATACAATAAGGGAAAATATGTGAGTTTCCCATGAAAACATCCTCCATCATTCCTATTTCCTTAAGCTTTTAGATTCATTAGTCTACATTAAACTAAGGACATTCTGGCACCTCAACCTTATTTAATTTAGGGCACTGGTATGTTCAGATTTAAATCAACAGACTGAATAAACTACGAGAACCACTCCTACCTGCTTGAGGTCACAGTCACACCAGAATCTCCGGTAAAGGTACCCATATCAGTAATCTAATCTGGTACGTGGTATAGTATTTTTTTGTGTGTGTGCTGCTTCAAAACGTTTACAGTCATTCCTCCCTATGTTCCTCCCCTGGTTGGTGTGAAAGTAAATTTGAAAGATAGCGTTTCTGTTTTCGTGTATGTGCCATCTCTCTTGGGTTAGACTTTGTAGTTATTCCCAACTTGTCTTGTGTTCTTCCCCTAATTATAGATCTGGAAGCAATGAGAGGTAGTAGGTCTTGAATAAAATTGGCATTGCCTTACAAGAGGACACATCATTGAGGTCATTTAGAATCTTCAGGTGAAGGAAGACTAATGTTCTCAAACAGAAAAGATGGGCTGTTTCTGATGGAAATTAAGGATCAATGACATAGAGTTTGAAGTCCTCAGACTTTTTGGAATTCATCAAAAAGTTTTTATCCCAATTCCTGGAATTCTACTCTTTCTTAATCAATACCCCAACTTTTACATTGAAGCCCTAGCATAATTAAGAATTTAATTTTCCTTTTAAGTTTGCAAACCATGTGATCAAATCCTATTTCTGGTTTGGTATTTAGTACCTCTGTAAACACAAGTTATTTGCCATTGTTTTCTTTCAACTACTAGTACCCTACTTTCCACTGATGATGGGGTCACTATGGCCTTCCAATGGCAAATCACAGATTCCCATCTGTAAGAATCTGTTTTCTGAACCACATCCTTAACTTATCTATCATATCAGTCAGAGTTTGGTGAGAAAAGCGAAAGACACACTAAATATAATAAGCAAGAAAAAAATTAATAACGCAAACTATAACCTTACAAAACAATTTGAAAACCTGGGTTGGAAGAGACAGCAAAATCTGTTAGATTCAAGAAATTGGGAAGTAAGGAATTGCAAGAAACCACTACTTATTTCCTCAGCTGCCTTCAGCATCAAAGTGGGTGATTCAACTGGACAATATTGGGAAAATGCAGGCAAAAATTTCAATCTGCTTTATTATAATCCTACAAATGTATCTACTGCTGCTTACTCAATAATTGCGCTTCTTTCTTTTTTTTCTGCTAGGAGACTGTTCTCCATGGGTCTCTCACATTTCTGGACATCTTGCAAATTAAGGCACTCACTGACTTTATTTCAAATTATCTTTTCAAGGATGTTTATATAGCAAATGACAGAGAAAATGTCTCTCTCTAGCGTGAAGACCAGATAGAATTACTGCTCATTTTAAAAGATTCAGGTACCCTATGTTTAGAATTCCTCTCTTGTACCCCACCCCATCATGTGTGCAGGTATTACCCAGACCTCTTTGTATTATCCTGTGGGATTTGTGTCTTTCAGAACCAATGCAAATGCTGATACTCTGGTTTTTGCTGTTCTGAATAATAAAGTAATTAATATCTAGCGTAAGAGTCTTACGTCTTCTGGCAGCTTCCATGAAGCAGTGGCAGACTAACATGATAGCTTGCAAGAAGGGTAAAACTTCAGATGTTTCCAGTTCTTGACGCTGAATTTCATTAGTCGTAGAAGGACATTTGTTTTCTGCAATGCAGAAAAATAGCACAGAAACAGGCAAAAATAAATAAATATTGGCTGCCAAGCCCCTCTTTAAAAATCATCTAACAGCTCTTTATTAACGTTAACTTTAAAAATGCTATTGGTTTTGTTTTTTAGATCATTCATACCTCATTCATTTTATCTTTTATATTTATTAAATCCTTACTTATAAATTCTCATTTATATATATTGAACAATTAAATTGTTACTCTCTACTTGGCTTTAATTTAAATTAGAAGCAAAAACATACGTTTTCTCTAATTGATAGCAATTTTCTTTTATTGTTTTTTTCCTAACTCCTTAAGTTGAATGGTTTGTATATTTGAAAACTAACTATAACTTTAGTTGCATTTCATAGTTTTTTCTTTGAAGTATCCTTATTTTAATAAGTTTCCAAGTAATTTGTCCTGTATAATCTGATTTATTCTTTTTATCTTATTTTTTAAGTTCCAGGGTACATGTGGAAGATGTGCAGGTTTGTACGTGTGCCATGGTGGTTTGCTGCACCTATCATCCCATCACCTAGGTATTAAGTCCAGCATGCATTAGCTCTTTTTGCTGATGCTCTCCCTGCCCCCTCTGCCCTCCTACAACAGGCTTCAGTGTGTGTTGTTCCCCTCCCTGTGTCCATGTGCTTTCATTGTTCAGCTCCCACTTATAAGTGAGAACGTGTGGTGTTTGGTTTTCTGTTCCTGCATTAATTTGCTGAGGTTAATGGCTTCCAGATTCATCCATGTTCCTGCAAGGGACATGATCTTGTCCCTTTTTTTGGCTGCATAGTGTTTCACGGTGTGTATGTACCACATTTTCTTTATCCAGTCTATCATTGATGGGCATTCAGGTTGATTCCATGTCATTTTTATTGGGAATAGTGCTGCAATGAACATACACATGCATGTATCTTTATAATAGAAGATTTATATTCCTTTGGGTATATACCCAGTAATGGGATTGCTGGGTCAAATGGTATTTTGGTTCTAAAGTTTTGAGGAATCACCACACTGTCTTCCACAATAGTTGAACTAATTTATATTCCCACCAACAGTGTAAAAGTGTTCCTATTTCTCCTCAACCTTGCCAGCATCTGTTGTTTCTTTACTTTTTAATAATTGGCATTCTAACTGGAGTGAAATGGTATCTCATTGTGGTTTTGATTAGCATTTCTCTAATGATCAGTGATGTTAACATTTTTTTCATGTGTTTGTTGGCTGCATTTATGTCTTCCTTTGAAAAGTGTCTGTTCATGTCCTTTGCCCACTTTTTAATGATGTTGTTTATTTTTTTCTTGTAAATTTGCTTAAGTTCCTTGTAGATTCTGGATATTAGACCTTTGTCTGATGGACAAATTGCAAAAATATTATCTCATTCTGTAGATTATCTGTTCGTTCTGTTGATAGTTTCTTTTGCTTTGCAGAAGCTCTTTAGTTCAGTTAAATTCCATTTGTCAATTTTTGCTTTTGTTGCAATTTCTTTTGGCGATTTCATCATAAAATCTTTCCCAATGTCTATGTCCTGAATGGTATTGCCTAGATTTTTTTCTAGGGTTTTTATAGTTTTGGGTTTTACATTTAAGTCTTTGATCCATCTTGAGTTCATTTTTGTGTAAGGTATAAGGAAAAAGTCCAGTTTCAATCTTCTGCAGATGGCTAGCCACTTTTCCCAGCACCATTTGTTAAACAGGAATTCCTTTTCCCACTGCTTGTTTTTATCAGGTTTGTAGAAGATCAGATGGTTGTAGACGTGTGGTTTTATTTCTGAGTTCTCTATTCTGTTCCATTGGTCTATGTGCCTGTTTTTGTACCAGCACCATGCTGTTTTGGTTACTTTAGCACTGTAGTATAGTTTGAAGTTGGGTAGTGTGATGTCTCCAGCTTTGTTCTTTTTTCTTAGGATTGTCCTGGCTATATGAGCCTTTTTTTGGTTCTGTATGAATTTGTAAATAGTTTTTTTCTAATTCTGTGAAGAATGTCAGTGTTAATTTAACGGGAAAAGCATTGAATCTGTAAATTGCTTTGGGCAGTATGGCCATTTTCACAGTATTAATTCTTCCTATCCATGAGCATGGAATGTTTTTCCATCTGCTGTGTTTTATCTGATTTCCTTGAGCAGCGCCTTGCAGTTCTCCTTGGAAAGGCCTTCACTTCCCTTGTTAGCTGTATTCCTCTGTATTTTATTGTCTTTGAGGCAATTGTGAATTGAAGTTTATTCATGATTTGGCTCTCTGCTTGTCTGTTATTGGTGTAAAGGAATGCTTGTGATTTCTGCACACTGATTTTATATCCTGAGAATTTGCTGAAGTTGCTCATCAGCTTAAGAAGCTTTTGGGCTGAGACAATGGGGTTCCGTAGATATAGGATCATGTCATCTGCAAACAAACACAATTTGACTTCCTCTCTTCCTATTTGAATATCCTTTATTTCTTTCTCTTGCCTGATTGCCCTAGCCAGAACTTCCAATAATATGTTGAATAAGAGTAGTGAGAGAGGGCATCCTTGTCTTGTGCCAGTTTTCAAGGGGAATGCTTTTGGCTTTTGCCCATTTGATATGATATTGGCTGTGGGTTTGTCATAAATAGCTCTCATTATTTTGAAGTATGTTCCTTCAATACCTGGTTTATTGAGAGTTTTAAACATGAAGGGATGTTGGATTTTATTGAAGGCCTTTCTGTGACTATTGAGATAATCACATGGTTTTTGTCTTTAGTTCTATGTATGTGATGATTTATATTTATTGATTGGCTTATGTTGAACCAGCCTGGCATCCCGGGGATGAAGCCAACTTGATCATGGTAGATGAGCTTTTGATTTGCTGCTGGATTCCGTTTGCCAGTATTTTATTGAGGATTTTCACATCAATGATCATCAGGGATATTGGCCTGAAGTTTTCTTTTTCGTTGTATCCCTGCCAGGTTTTGGTATTAGGATGATGCTGGCCTCAAAATGTTAGGGAGGAGTACCTCCTTTTTAATTGTTTGGAGTAGTTTCAAAAGAAATGATACCAGTTCCTCTTTGTATCTCTGGTAGAATTCAGCTGTAAATCCATCTGGTCCTGGGCTTCTTTTGGTTGGTAGGCTATTTTGTACTGCCTATAACAGAACTTGTTATTGGTCTATACAGGGATTCGACTTCTTCCTGGTTCAGTCTTGGAAGGGTGTATGTGTCCAGGAATTTATCCATTTCTTCTAGATTTTCCAGTTTATTTGCATAGAGGTGTTTATAGTATTCTCTTATGATTGTATTTCTGTGGGGTTGATTTCTTCTTCGAAGTAATGGTTTTTAGAAAGCGTATTTGTGATTCTTCCCTTTCATTCTGAAATTTGAAGAGTATTTGCACAAAGTACTTGTTATGCCATATGTTGAAGAGGAGAGAGCAGTTTATCTGAAAGAACTGTAAACTTTTGCATGTTTGAATTAAAAAGAGTTGGTTTAATGTACAGTACACATCAAAGTGCATAATGTTTTGCACATAGATATTTCTTTTAGATCCTCATACTTGCCCTAGATCTGTAAGATGTCTTATTTCCTTTTCCCCAACATTCTTTGGAATTGAAGTTGGTGCAAAATTTCTAAAAGGTAATTTCATAGCATAAACAAAAAAAGTTTAAAATTTGATCAAAAAATTCTACTTCTAGTACTATATCATAAGGAAATAATTGCACATGTTGGCAATGATGTATTCAAGAGAATAGTCATTATAGAGTTCTTTCATTAGTGAAAAATTAAGAACAACTCTAATATTCATTAATAGATACTTAAGTAAAAAACGTGATAAATCCACTATTTGAATTCTGTGTATTATTGAGAATGAAGACTTATATATCAAAAAGGAATGGAAATGTGTTCATGATAGAGGATTGAGTTATATGAAAGCAGATTTTGTTCCAACTTACAATTAAAATATGTGCATATTTTGTAGTTATGTATGTATGAGAAGTATGAAGACTCCACATCAAAATGGTATTAGTTATTTGTCTCAGTGTTTTGATTATAGATGAATTTTCTTCTTTTGCTTTATTTTCTATTTTTTCTAATGAATGTATATTATTTGTGCAATATATATAACATTAACAACAAAAGTTTTCTTTCTTTTCTCTTTCTTTTCTTTCCTTTCTTTCTTTCTTTCTTTCCTTTCTTTCTTTTCTTTCTTCCTTTCTTTCTTTCCTTCCTTCCTTCCCTCCCTCCCTCCCCTCCCTCCCTCCCTCCCTCCCTCCCTCCCTCCCTCCTTCTTTCTTTCTTTCTTTCTTTCTTTCTTTCTTTCTTTTCTTTCCTTTCTTCCTTTCTTTCTTTCTTTCTTTCTTTCTTTCTTTCTTTCTTTCTTTCTTTCTTTCTTTCTTTCTTTCTTTCTTTCTTTCTTTCTTTCTTTCTTTCTTTCTTTCTTTCTTTCTTTCTTTCTTTCTTTCTTTCTTTCTTTCTTTCTTTCTTTCTTTCTTTCTTTCTTTCTTTCTTTCTTTCTTTCTTTCTTTCTTTCTTTCTTTCTCAAGGCAGGGTCTCACTCTATCACCCAGACTGGAATGCAGTGGCACAATAATGACTACTACCTTGATCTCCCAGGCTCAAGTGATCCTCCAGCCTCAGCCTCTCAAGTAGGTGGGACTACAGGTATGTGCCACCATGCCCAGCTAATTTTTTTTTTTTTGAGACAGGATCTCACTCTATTGTCCAGGATGGAGTGCAGTGGCATGATCATGGCTCACTGCAGCCTTGACCTTCCAGGCCCAGGTGACCCTCTCACCTCAGCCTTTCTGGTAGATGGGACTACAGGCATGCACCACCACACCTGGCTTATTATTATTTATTTATTTATTTGGTAAAGATGGGTTTTAGCTGTATTGCCCAGACTGGTCTTGAACTCCTGGGTTCACCTCAACCTCCCAAAATGCTGGCATTACAGGCATGAACCACCATGCCTGGCCCTGATTTTTAAAAATTTTTTTAAGAGACAGGGGTCTCACTATATCACCCAGGTTGGTTTTGAACCCCTGGGCTCAAGCAATCCAAAGTGCTGGGATTACAGGTATGAGCCACTGCACCCAGCCCCTTTTCTGTGTTTTCAGTGTGTAAAAAGTTGCCAGCTGCTACAGATGTTTACAGAAGGTAGTTAAAAGAGACAAACTATATGAATTAGAAATGTTCATTAAAACCTGCTGAGGCCTCACAAGATGAAGATTAAAAAAAAAAGAAAAAATCTTTGTCCAAGCAAACCGCAAGATCACAAGCAAGATCCATGATATACCATTAATATTACAACCAAGATCTATGTCTTACCATTAGTGTTAAGTAATCTGAAATGCCTTAAGGGTACTAAGGCAATCATATTAAAGAATGCTTTACTTTTTACTTAATTAGAGCTAGATTTTAATTATGGGGAAAAAGTAGGGTCATGGCTCTTCTCACTACCAAGCTTCAGGAGGAGAGTTACATAATTTGGAAAACAATCTAAATGTTCTCTGTTTTCATTTATATAAGAAATGATAAAAATAAATAAATAAATAACCCAAAGAGGCCTCCATTGCTAAATAGATGCTGCTAACCTAAGATATACAACGTGAAATCTTCATGGATGTTGCCCTTCTTGAAAAGTAGCTTTCCTGTTTTCTTGCAAATTTAGGAAATATCCGAAAGTCCCCATTGTGAATGAGGGTGCCTAATTGTCTGGGGCTTTTACCTTTGCAATTTCATCCTCCTAAGACATCATTTCCTTGAATCGTAGTCTTGGTTCCTACTGGGCCAAATTCCACTGGCATCAATCCAAATGCCAGGAACCTTATAAACATTCACATGGATCCAACATTGTCTACATACTTTCTTAATTGGATCATTGTCATTCTGTACCTGGACTTTGATGTCGGCAAATTGCCATTGAATTTTTCCATAAATATGTGTCCTCTGCCACCCATCTGTAAACTAGCTTCTGTGTTTCCATCGCGGTTATATTAATCACAGAACTCTATCACCAAGATCTAGCTCAATGCTATTACCATCTCACCATCTTACTAATATATTGGCTCAGTGACTATTTTTCAGTGCCTCAAAAAACATTTAATCCATTTACATTGTTTCTCCTGCACAGAGACAATAGTTGAATCAATTTTAACAAATAAATTCAGAAGCAAAAAATTACACGGTATATCTTATTTCTAGTTTAAAACAACCAATACCAAAGTTATCAACCAAATACAAGATGGCAGACTACCTAATAGAAAATATATATTCTAAAGTCAGAAATTTTTTTTTCTAGAACAGAAACACAAGATTTCCCACTCTTTACCCCACTTAACTTTTCCATAACAAAATTATTTCTTCCAAAGAGTCCTAAAGAATCTTTCTCCTTAGACTGTCTGTACAGCTGGTTCCCTTTGTCAAAGAAAAATGAGAGTCTAACAATAGTTAAGGTGGTAAAAACAGGATTTACTCGGAAACTACTTCAACAGGGGAAAAGACATCTCAGTATAGAACTGGGAAAAATTATGAATACAAGGAAAAGTGGGAATTTATGGTTAAAGAGCAGTGTAGTTTGTGGATGGAAAATTATTAAGAGGAACACATCAGAGGTAAAGACAGATTTTGGCTGAACCCACCTATTATGATTCTTGCTGAAGGCAGGCCAGGGGATCAGACATCAACTCAAGGATGGTATGGATGAAGAGTTTGGTCAGATTAGAGGGTAACTAGATATCAATGGTGGATGGGGGGGGGGGTTCTAGTGAACTTACTTAGCAGAATTCTTGCTAAAATTAGGCTCTTGGAGGATATTCCCAAGGACAAGGCCTAGTAGGGCTCACAGCAGCCGACTAAAATTTGGTCCAGGGAAAAATCAATGTCAGTTCTTCCTCTTGTTAAAGGGAAAAAGATACATTCTTCTTTCCTTGGAACAATGTAAGTGCATTTCTTTTTTGGTTGCCTTTTATTCATTAAGGATTAGCTGAACCATCCCTTGGAAGCTGCTAGTAGAGGATATTTGCTGAATAGTGCTAACAGTCAGGAATACAATGAAAGGAATTTCTATGAAAATTAAAGTAAAATAAGGATAAGTAGTTGGAAACTTCGTTTGAAACCAGGGGGCAGCCAATTGAGAAAATTTCTAAATGTTTTTCTCAAGGATGAAAGCGGCAGTCCCACAGATGTCCTGGTCTGTGTTTTGAATGTCTTTGGTGATGGCATCAGGAGTTCTGGTGAACTTTCTGAGTGGCTCACACAGAAGCAGGCACAAGGTTTGCCAGTACATGATCTATTGCAGTGATTTCTTCAAAGTTTATATCAAATCACCCAGCTTCAGAAAAGAGCAGTTTTATTTCTTAGTAACTCCAAGTCAGGAGGCTGGGAGAAAAATTGGAAACTTTAATTTCCAGAATTGTAGCCATGTCAGAGGAAACCAGAAGAATTGAGAACCCACAAGGGTACACTATAGGTTTTTATCAATACATAAAATTTATCTCTACAGTTACTTCCATTTTGATTCTTGTTTACAAAATATGCCTAGTCTCATTAGATTTGGCCTGATTAATTACATATGTGCAGCAAAAATGGTCCCTGATCACACAGGCCTTTTTGAGTTTGTTTTGCTGAAAGTTTCATCAGGAATCTCAGATTACACTTTTAGAAGTCTCTTGAGGCTAAGAAGGCAAGCCAAGAACTCACCAACAGACTTAACTTTGGACCTATAGATTTGGGTGAATTCCTCTCTTCTTGAGGTCCCCAAGATATTTCAATATTCCTGGTGCTGCCAGTAAATGACTTTCCTTATTCACCTCTGATGCTGGGAATCCTGTAATCCAGGTACCAAGGTAGCTTTTCAAAGAGACCTTTGTAAATCTTGGCTTCATAAAGTCAACTTTAGTTCCTTAAACCAGATTCCATGCACATAATTCTCAAATATGGCATTCCAGTTAAAACCTTGGTAATATAACCAATGTTCCCAATTATGTCCTATTACAAGAAGAACAGATTCTTATTAAACTTATGCCAATAACGAATTGCCATGAAAATAAGAAAATTCAATGAGTTTCCAAATTCTGGAGGCATCAGTAGGGAGAAAGATAACTGTTCCATTTCTGTTTACAAAAGTGTAGTCAGAGAAAAGGGTTCCTTAAATATGGAAAATAAAACATTTAAAAACAGCTATGTTCCAAAACAAAAACCATTCTGCTTGATCTTAGATTTGCAGTTTCATTAAAACCTGTCAATTTCTCCACTAATGTTTGGCAAATCCTTACTCAGTCCAGTGAAATGGTCTCAAAGTTGTTTAAGCAATGCCATCAGGAATCATTCTGGGCAATAGCTGGTTACAAATGCTTTCAGAGAAGAATCAGAATGAAACAAAAACTATATGGATGAGAAATATTTTATATGACCATGATTAAAGATTTTATAGGAATTAATTTGACAACTGGGTGCAGTGGCTCAGGCCTGTAATCCCAGCACTTTGGGAGACTGAGGAGGGGGGTATTGCTTGAGCTCAGGAATTGGAGACCAGCCTGGCCAACATGGCAAAACCCCATCTCTAAAAAAAAATACAAAAATTAGCCAGGCATGGTGGTGGACGCCTGTAATCCCAGCTACCCGGGAGGCTGAGTGGGAGGATTGCTTGAGCATGGGTGGTAAATGCTGCAGTGAGCTGAGATCACGCCACTGCACTCCAGCCTTGGCAACAAAGTGAGACTCCATCTCACAAAAAAAAAAAAAAAAAAGGAATTAATTAGAGAAGGAAATTTGGTTATTTCTGTTACATACAACATTTTAAAAAATAACTGGAATTATGACTGATGATAACATTATACCAGGAAATATGAATGGCAAAGGTAGTGACAAATTTCTATGAACTTTATAAAATTCCTGAAATATGTATATTAATAGTATTTACCCATATACATATAACATAGGAAAAGTGAAACATCGCTTCTTGTTTTACAATGTTCCCCATGCAATTTAACATATTAAATAACCCAAATTATTTGTAACGTTTCTCCTTACAAATCATTTGCAATTTCTCAGGGACCCACAAGTAAATCTCAGTCAGTTCTAAAACAAGATTTCATTTAGGATTTGATTTTGGGAAAGCAAAATTGTAAAAATGTAAAAAACCTTAACTCTTTTAAAACTGAGACATGTCAGTTCTCTTAATTAAAAGGCATGAGGGGCTGAACACCTGGGTGATGGGTTGATAGGTGCAGCAAACCACCATGGTACATGTTTACCTACGTAACAAACCTGCACATCCTACAAGTGTATTCCGGAACTTAGAATTAAATTAAATTAAACAACAAAGAAAACATGATAATGGCCAAGCAAAGTGGCTCACATCTGTAATTCCAGCACTTAGGGAGGCAGAGGCGGGCAAATCACATGAGGCCAGGAGCTTGAGATCAGCCTGACCAACATAGGGAAATCCCGTCTCTAATAAAAATACAAAAATTAGCCAGGCATGATGGTGCACATCCTAGCTACTCGGCTACCTGGGAGGCTGAGGCACGAGAATTGTTTGAACCTGGGAGGTGGAGGTTGCAGTGAGCTGAGATCCAGCCACTGCACTCAAGCGTGGGCAACAGAGCAAGACTGTCTCAAAAAAAAAAAAAAAAAAAAAAAGACATCATAAGGTTAACATAAAGCACAGCAATTCCGCACCACCCCCCAAAAAAAGCCTTTAACAATCTGTTACTAAGAACAGACCAATAATCCAAGAAAACTTTGTCATTTTAATTTTTCATCAATATGCTTTTGGTATTAAAGTTTTTTTAAAAAAAACAAACTTATAAATAAATCCATTCAAATCTTTAGCCAATTTGACCACACATAAAATTCCTTTTTAAAAATTCCTTTACCACAAAACTTCTGCAATTTTTATATCCATTAAAGATTTGCTTTCTCCTACATTTTCTTCTTTCTCATTCTGGAACAATAAGCCATTCTATTTTAGAATAAAAAACTTGTGTTTCATTTAACAAAAACGCATTCTGCTTACTTCATACCTATTTTAATCAAAAATACATCCCATTTTTCTTGCATATTTTGCATACCAAATTGTTTCTCTTCACCTTTATTGTTTCTGGTAGTTTTATTTCCAAATATTGATTATAATTTTTAACCATTAGTAACCTCCTTTTACAGAGAAAACTAGAAAGGATACATTGTGAATTGTCTGTCACATACAAGTATTCTGTAGCAGGCTAGCAAATTTATTAACATATTATTTCACTATTTTTGAAGGCATATGCTTTCTGATAGTATAATTTTTCATTAATAGACTCAAATGTATTTGATCTCTCTATATCTTACAAAGATAAAAAGCTAAAAGTATATGGACTCAAACTTATGCTTAGTAGTGGGTGTTTCAGTAGTTTATCCTACTTAGAAATTCTCAATGAATATCTATTACATAACTCTAAGTTTGCAAGCCACCAAAAGGATTTTGGCAACTGTTTTTTGGCCGACATACTATAAGAATAAACATAACTAGCCATCATTTCGAATTCTTTCTCTGTTATTTTTACATTATTTGACTACTAAACCTAAGTAGAATAAAAATGTATACTCACATATAATACTGAAAACTCAAAAGACTGTTCTTATTAAATCAACATATTAAACTAATCTTATTTACCAAAGATTTACCCAAGTCATGTGAATTTAAATTAGTTTCTATATTTCTAGGAGTTTAATGAGTAATTTATACAAGTGCTCATTCATCTCTATGCCAAATTGAATAGAACTCCTTTAACAGATTTTATAAATTAATTTGGTAATACCATCCAGAGGTAAGAAAATGTTATGTGTATATAACATACATGTTTAGACATACATAAACATACAGACAGACAGACACAAAACAAAAATCTTAGAGCTTTCATTCTAAAATTTTAGCCATGAGTTAAAGATACCAAGACAAAACTCACTGGTTTAAATGAATACATTGCCCCTCTTTACTCCACTTTGTATTTTTATCTGAAGTGTGTTTCTGACAGATGGAACAATTGAACTTCACCTACTCAACATGAGGCCTAATGCTTTTTACCAATATCTGTAGGGGAGACATTTAAGATTTTTCATTTGCCCTAATATATAATCTGATGGAGGCTGAGGACTCAATTTTCTTTTTCCAATTATTAATAGCCCTTTTTCTGTCTTTCTCTTTCCAACCTCAGAAATTTGCTTTTGGAGGTCCAGAGACCCTTCAAAGTTCCCACTGAGGGCAGAAGGACTGAAGTTCAAGTGACTGGGGGACTGAAGTGGGAAGTCAAAAGTCTGGCAGCGTGGACAGCGGGGATAGGGAAGGCAAAGATTTGAAGTGGACACATTGAAGGATTCAAGGGAGCTGATGGGATGGTCAAGGGTGGTACAAGGATAAAGGAGTTGTGAATGCAACGGGAGGGGTAGAGGGCTTAGAGAAGCCACCAATGTCAGGAGAACTTAAATTTCTCAAAGAGGCCACTGAAGCTCCATATTATCCTTAGTACAATCATGCTAACAAGAAAGAAAGCACAGAGAGTTGGTGGAACAAAATTCAGCAGGGGTTCTAGAAAGGAGTTTCCAGTTAACTGAGAAGCTCCCATGTTCTTAAGTAATGGTACCTCTACACTTATGAATAGAGAAGACTAGAACTCTGATCTGACTTCTGTTCCTGATCACAGGAGTTTTAACCAGCTCCATTTCTGAACTTGGCCAGTTCACCTTCTCCTTAGGCAACCTGGTAGTCCCTGGCTCCTGAGAGGTCACCATATTGATGCCAAACTTAGTGTGGCACCTGATGAGCACAGCTCACTACAGCCCAGAACTCCTGGGCCCAAGCCCTCCTCCCACTTCAGCCTCCTGAATAGCTGGGATTCCAGGCATGCCCCACCACACACAGCCCAGGTTCTGTTTCTTGCAGAGACAAGTCTAGGATTCTAACTCAACTTCACTTTGCCCAGGACTGTAATACAGCTTCTTACAAACAGAAAAATCAAGGGCTCTACCCCCAGCTTCTGAAGTATACTCACAATGTTAAGAATAGAAATCTGTCCTAACTCTGTGCTTCAAGGGACATCTGAAGCACTGGTTCAGAAGTCAGACTCACCAATGGATCCCTGGTTGGTCAGTCAGGAGTGAAAACAAAGACTTCAAATGTGCACATTTGGGTCCCAAGGGAGAAGTTCAGGAGTCCAAAGATGAATCTGATACTATCCGAGTTGTGTTACCATAACCGTTAAAGAAAAAACCAGAGACTGGTGGGAGTTAAAGCAGAAAAAACAGATTTTACTCAAACACTATTGCAATAAGGAAAAAGACACCTCAGTATAGAAGTAGACTCAATTCAAAATACAAGGAAAAGTGGGAATTTATAGCCAAGGAGCAGGATGGAGCTCAGCGGATGGAAAATTATTAAGAGAAAACATCAGGGACAGGAGGACATTCTGGATATACTGACCTAACAGGATTCTTGCTGAAGATAGGCCAGTGTGATCAGATATCACCTGCGGGATGATGGGGGATGAGGAATTTGGTCAGATATCAAGAGGAATTAGACATCAAGGATGGGGCATTTTGACTAAACCTATTTAGACAGATTCTTGCTAAATTTGAGCTCTGGGAGGTTCCACACAAGGAGAGGCCCCATTGGGCTCAGAGGACCCTGTTTAAAAGTTGTTCAGGAATCTCTGTCACTTTCTTATCATTGGGCAAGTTTCCTAACTGAATTTGCCTCTCTGCTTATCAAAGATTCTCTTTGGGATCTCTTAAATGTTGATAAATGTGGAGAATGTGGCATGGTAAAGAATAACAGTGTTTATTGGGATTAATTTCAGGACCCTGATCTGATATATATCAAATATGGGAACTGGGTTCATCAAGTCCTCCAGAAAACAAGAGACAAAAGCAATTTTGAGATTAGTTTTATCTCTGTTTTGCTTTTTGGGTCTTTTCCTTTTGTATATGCTGCTTTACTTCTTTCTGTAGTCTAGCTTTCTCTTCTTCCTAATAAATCTCTGCTTGATCCAAAGTAGCAGCCTCAGTCTCTTTGTTAACTTACTTCAAAGTCTTTATCTCAATTCACATTATTGGGAGAGTTTATGGCTAGTCTGGCCAAACAATGAATTAGTCAGTTGCCCATTATTTTTCCAATCACCTGTGGCTGACTGAGTGTTCCTAAGATCAGGAAATACAATGCATTTTATCTTAAGGGAGCTTTGCATACAGATCACAGCATTATGTGTCTCCTAAAAAGAAAATATGCATAATTTTCAATGAGTGGACAATTATTCTAATTAGACATAAATGCTGTATTCACTGATTTGGTCCCAGGACTGTGAACTTGTACATGATACCCTTTTATTTTTACTTAAAAATTATTTATTTTTATAAAATGATACATATACACAAAGGCAAATAGTATTATATAGGATGGTTCCCTGTCCTACGACTCCCAACTTCTCCTACTTTGCCTCCCCTGAGCCAACCAAATTTGACCTTCTAAATGTTTCTTTTGCATTTGTGTCTCTCAAGTGAAATGTATGCAGACTGTTATAAATTTTACATATTAGCCACTGAGTACCTTTTGTGACAAAAAAGGATTTAATTTTCTTACATCAACAACATCTCCATTTCTCCTCTTTCTTGTACCCAGGGTGTATGTGTAATTAATTATTTCATAATTTTGGGTAAAATCAGTATTTGATGTTTCCATTATTATGCCTGTGAAAGTGTTCTTCAAAGCCGAGAATTATAGTGCACTGTGATTATATTTCCCTTCCTGGTTTTTCCTTTTCCTTGAGTAAATAATAACTTTGATTCTGTTTTCTATTGCTTGAGTTTCTTTTTATCCACTCCAAATTCTTGCCACAGTTTCCAACAATCTCTATAAGCAAATTTTCAAAAAGTCAACCTCATTAGGCTCTCTCATGATACTATTTTTTTTTTCTTGGAGATATCCCTTCTGGAGACCTCCATTCTTTATGTTTTTAGACTGACCATTCTCTAGACCAAAGGCACACGTGTCACATGGAAATAATCTTGCTGATATCCTTGGAATTTTCTTCACATTTCTCCTGGATTGGATTTCTGTTTCCTTAACCTCATAACTTTGTTTTTCATAGATTTACTTTCAGTGATACATATGCTACAGTTACTATATCAGGTTAAAAAGGAGAGCACATGGAAGGAATGAAAAATAGTAGAACCGCTTTAAGAAACAAGTTTGGCAGATTCCTATAAAGATATAATATATATATATATTTACCATACAACCTAGCAATTCTACTCCAAAATATTTACCCAAAAGAAATATATCCACAGGAAGACAAGCATGTAAATGTTTTTAACAATTTTGTTCCTAACAACCAAAAACATGAAACCACCCAAATGTCCATCTCCAAGTGAATGAATAAACAAATTGTGACGTGCCCATACAGTGGAATACGGCTCAGCAAAAAGTAGAAATGAACTACTAACACATGCAATAAAACCGATGAATTTCAAAAGCATTATGCTAAGTGAAAGAAGCCAAACACAAAAGGCTATGTACTGTATGCTTCCATTTATATGACATTCTGATAAAAGCAAAACTACAGGGACAGAAATCAGAGTAGCTGTTGCCAAGGGGCTTAGGGTGGGCAAAAAAGATTGACTACTAAATGGCTTGAGAGAAGATTTTTGGATGATGGAAATGTTTTACATTATGATTGGGTGGTAGTTATATAATTGCCCAAACTCGTCTCACTGCACACCTTAAAAGGATGAATTTTACTGTATGTAAATTATACCTGAATAAACCTGACTATAACAAATAATAATAATAATGGTACAGGGCATATTCCAGGGACATGGCAACAATGGCAGCATAGCTTTTTAAATTGTTTTGAATTCCTACATAAAAACAGACAAATCAAAAACCTATGGGAAAGATTTACTACAAAATTCAGGGACAGTGTGCCCCTTGAATCCCCAAACAGAAGCAGGTTGGGGACAAATTTCTAACAATGTCAAGATTGGCATGGGACTGGTGTTTCCGTGGAAACAAGAAAAGGGGAACAGCCTCTGACTTACCTGAGAAGAATACCGCACAAAATAGCCAGTACCTACTCGTTATAAAGCTTAGCAGGCAAGTTCCAGAACAGGAAGGGCTATGCCCTCCACATTTTTGGGGAGAGTGGAAAGGAGAAACTGAAGGAGCTTGAGCAGTCTCACCCTATGCACTCTAAAAATTGACCTGGCAGAATGTCCTTTTAGAACAGAGTTCTGCACTCAGAGGAACTGCTCTGAAGAGGAATAAAAACTGATCAGGACTGAGTCAAAAGAGATGAAAGAAGGAGACAGCCTAAAATCTGAGTGGAAGCATTGAGCATGTGTGTTGGGCTTTTGAACACTGCAGAAAGATGGCGGGTGGATGAACCATATGGGTTAGTGTCTCTAGTTCTTTTCCCTTAAGTTGGTCAGATTTCCTAGAATGTTCTCTGCCGGTCTTCTTCCAGGTGGCTAAAGGTTTGGCTGTAAGTATTCTCAGATTTTAGTGGAGAAAGAAGCCTGGAGATTTCAGCCCAACCTACAATGTACATCTGGTCACTGTATCCCCTATTTTCTGTGGGATAGCAACACTATCATCTGTGTTGATTGATTCCCATGCCAAAGCCCCTCAGTCATACTTTCTCCAGGAAATAAATCCCTTGTCCTCTGACCAGTGGGATAGTGGAGAAGTGGAACTAGAGATCAAACTGCTTTGCAAACAGTTTCCCTCAGTTTTCCATTTTAGCTTCTCGCCCTTGTCTCCTAGCTCACAGACATATGGTGTTGCCTATTGCTGACTATTTTGATGGTTCTCTGCTTTAAATCTAGGGGATTCTCAAATCTCTCCACTGCTGCCTGAGTAGTCTTCTTTCTGAGCTCTGTTCAGCAAGTTACCACAGGTTCATCTGTTTTCCAGCTTCCATTGACTTTGTATATGTCACAAATTGCCAGGACAAACAATCTCAGTTCCTTTATCCCAATTACAGTGCTTAATATTTACATCTTTCCCTAGGATTCTCTCTTGGTTATTTGAGTTGACACTCCTAGAAGTGTATTCCTGATCTACCCCATTTGTATGCAGCACACAGTGATCTGCCATAAAAGGGTTCAAGACGTGACAGAAAATACAAATCACTTAAATCCTCAGGGTGGGGCCTGGAATGAGTCTCTAGAGCCTCAAGTCTTTCTTCCTCAGTGCATCAGACAGTGGCACTTTTGAGTGCCACTTGACAGTGTGTCCAAAGTCTCTGCAAGCAGTGAACCAGAGAAATATCCAGCACTTACTGCTCTACCACAAGGCAAGAAATACTCTTATCAACTGGACATCCATATAGTACCCAATGTGGATGTTCCATGTGCCCAAAGAGTATGGTGTGCAGATCAAAGTCAAGGGCAAAACTGTCTGCACATATATCTGAGGGTTCTGTCCATTTTGCAATTCAGGTGCATTTTAGAGTCATCCAAGCTAGTAGCTGCGTCATAGCCCTAGCAATGTAATGTGTATTCTACAAATGAAAGATTTACCATTATTTGAAATTCTTCATTTCAAAAAGTTTAAATGGATTTGAAATCTATTATAATTATCACAAGAAATGCTATCATTAGATTATTAATGAAAGAAAGAACTGTAGGATTCTTTCTATGTAAATAACTTCAGTCGTCCCTGCAGGGAGCTGAAGGCCAGTAAGATGTGACCAACTCAGCTGTCCACTGGAGGCTATATGATTAAACAGCAAACTGTTTATCATGAATGCAGGATGTGGGCAAACTCACACTGCCCTGCCACCAAAAGGTTTGCTAAGGGACATCACTCCCTGGCACCGGGCTCTTTGAAGTTATCTACTGAGAAATCTAGCGCCTATTGTCCAAAGGATGCAGTCTTGCCTGCTGTGAACCAAACTGCGGACTGACAATTACCCGACAATCACACCCCCAGCCCCTCTATCTCTTTTGCCTAATAAATATGGAGGGCTGTGTAAAGCTCAGGGCCCTTGTGCACTAGAGGCAAGGTGCCCCCCGACCCCTTCTTAGAAATATACTCTTTTGTCTCTTGCCTTTGATTCCTGTGTTTGCCCCCGCTTTGTTCAGTCCACCAGGTCTGTACAGTTTACAAGTCCTAAATTTTTGAATGGTTGTAAAATGTGTTTAAATGATTTGTCCATGTCTGTATAAGCAGATTTTTATTGATGGTGACTATTAAGAATTTGAAAATGTAATTAAAAAGTCTTGATAAGGAGCTGTGTGTAGCCCTTTCAAGCATAAAATCCAATTTTTAAACAGATATAAGCTCAAGTTTCTCATTAAACATTTTCAACAATTCTTTTTTGCAAATTTTACATGTATTTAGTATCTAAATTTCCTTCTAAACTTTGTGCTGAATTACCTTGCATATGAAAACTATTTCAAATTTTCCCCAGGCTCCATATGAAAGCACTTGAATCCCTCCAGTTTATCTCAGTGTCTTAGACTGGATCTTCTAGAAACAGAGAATTCCAGGTAGAAGGTTTTTTGGAGAATGCGCTCAGGAAATATAACTAAAGGAAGTGAAGATGGAGGCAAGACTGGACAGAGGGAGAAGCTGACTCACATGGCAGTTACAAGTGAGGCCTCAGCTTATCCTACTTGGAGCCCTAGAGCTGAATGAACTTCTAGAGTTGTTTTAAATTGAGGCGAGGGACAGAGCCTGTGTATTTATTCCCCATCAGCCATTCATTATGCTTGCTGGCAGAGGGCATAACCTTGAGTGAGGCACACTATGAAATGTCAGAAGCCTATTTCCGCAACAGCTTGGAGATGGGTAACTCAGTCCTGGGCAGAACACCACAGAAATCTGCAGCACTGACTGCTCAGGAAGTGCTGCTGGGTTACCATAGGAATTGAATCAACATTCACGGGGATTGTTTACATGGGCCTACTTTTTCTGAAATACTCTGTACCTCCTGAGTATTGTTTGACGTTGTGGGTAACAACACTATATATTTTCATAGCACCTATTATTCCATAATAATATAAATTAATTTATATGCTGTCACATGTTTTGTGACTGTTATGTTGTAAAAATGTGAGGGGATGTTGACAGTATAATTAATAATTTTGTCACCAGCACCTAGATCACACTGACTGGCATATAGTAGCACTCAATAAGTGTCTACTAAGTGAGTGATAAAATGAATGAATGAATGAATGCACTATTTTTCTTTTTTCTTATTTTTTTTTCTTTAAGCTGTGCTTCTCAGCATCTTATTCTGCAATAAAATGTGTTTGAATGGAAATGCCACAAAGCCACTCTCAATAACTCCCTTGGACCTCAAAGGAGTTCACAGATTCGTGAAAGATCATCTGATGAGGTATCCTGTCCAGGAATTTACTGTTCACATTTTATGGAAAATTATTTCCTTAATTTTAACCTAAAATTTCCTTAAATTTTTTAAATTGCTTTTTAAAATTACTAGTCATCTTTTAGAATAGAGTTGTCAGTTCTATAGAAAATGAAGTTCCCCATATATGTACATTTTTCAATGTACCATACTCTTTTCAACAGTAATTGTTACCTACTAGAGTAAATTTAGAACTAAGGAACATAGACTCATATATATTTTCCACCTCTTACCTCTTTCAGGATGTTGTCTTACTCTGATAATTCCCTGATTCTCTTAGTAGAGTTATAAATTTCCCTTCTGAGTCTCGATAACTTATCTGAAAACTCTGTAGCACAATATATATCTTCTGAGTGGACTTTTTGCTAACAGTCTGTTCAGAAATTATTCCATCTACTTCTGCCATGTCACTAGGGAGAAATGGCCACAGCAGTGTTTTTCTTCTGAGTTTTAATCAGATTATCAGAGCTAGCTTCTTTCTTAGGTTTTAAAATATGTTTCAATTTTTCCACTTATCTCTCCTAATCATCTGATTGGTTATTACTTTCAGATCTTTTTGTTTCTTTCATAGTCCATAATACATGCTGAGCTATGGGACTTGTGACACATTTTTTGAATAATTTTTAAATAATGTAGCTTTTAGACATTCCCATTATGGAAAACATATTTCTTCAAATTAACTGAAGATATTTTTGTTGGCAGTTGAATTATTTTTTCTTCTTAATTTTTCTTTAAGCCTTAATCTTCTTGGCTGTACATCTAAAATTATCACTTATGTATAATTCTCCTCGGCTCCCTTCAATGCAATTAATGATCTTTCATATGTACTCCTTTGGTTGCTATTATTTTCAGGGCCTTTTGTTTCAAAAATAATCAGCCACATTGCCACTGTTGAAACAGTCTAATTTAATCAAAGGTCCAGATAGTGGAGGACCATTTACAAGACTCCTTTACAGGACTCTTGGTGTTTTAATGTTGGTCTGTCTATAAATATATGAATAGAGTTCTTAGAAGGAGCAGCTAGGTTTGTCTCTGTCCTGATTATAGTTACATCTTCCCTTTCGTGTCTGGGAGCTCTTCTGTAATTTTTACATTGGACAATGGTAGTTTGCTTACTTCCAAGTGTTATGGAGAGTTTCCATTCTTAAAACTTGCTCAGTAATCATACTACATAATAATTATTAACATTTATTACTACTACATTTTAAGCATCATTCCTACTTTGTAAATCATTCCATTATTTCCTTTAGTCTTTCTTACATTCCTTACAGAACATTATTACTATCAATTTTACAAATGAGAAAACCAAAACTAGCTTGACTAAGCAATTGTCTATCATGAAACCTCCAGTACATAAGGGAACTGGGCTTTCAAATCTTAGCTTATCTGTGATATTTCACTATCTCATATACAGGTCCTTTCTTGAAATGACAACTTCCTTCCTCCATTAAATCTCTTAAACCATAATTACATTGGTCTTGTAATTCTTATAACTCTGTTTAAATCTGTGAATAAGAAAATGAGGTGCAGCAATTACTGGAATTTGCTAGTAACTTTAACCAGTGCAAATCTTTTCTACGATGTGAGTGTGATTTGGTGGGGGCGGGGTAGGAAGTGGTTTGGCAGAGAACATTCTAGGGTAGAATGCTTTTTGAGAAATGTTCCCACATTACTTTTTCAGATTCCAAGCAAATTTCCCAAGGTAAATAAATTGTTTATTCTTGAGGATAAGATTACTGCAGTTTACTAATGTAAATTAACTTTTCAGTTAAACATCTTATGTTGTCTCTGCATGAGTTATCAATTCTTTATTGCTACCACAATCACCACCCTGCTTTAAAAAAAATTCTGTATTCAATGTCCATTTTCCAACTTGCATGTATTCAAGAGTGACTTCCCCAGTGTCTTCCAAATAAAGAGATTAAGTTAACTTTTATTCATTCACAGTGCCCCGTGCAAAAAAAAAAAAAAAAAAAAAAAAAACTGTAAGTTCTGCTCTCAATACTCAATATTTTTGATAAAACAATGATTTCTTCGAAGCTTAAGATAAACATTAAATACAAGACTGATATAGTTTGTATATTTGTCCCCACCCACATCTCATGTTTTCACCCCAATGTTGGAGGTGAGGTGTGGTAGGAGGTGATTGAATCATAGGAACAGATTTCTCATGTATAGTTTAACACCTTTTTCTTGGTACTGTCCTAGTGAGAGTGAGTGAGTTCTCACAAGATCTGGTTGCTTAAAAGTGTGTGGTACATTCCCCCTCTCCTTTTTGCTCTGTTCTCATCCTGCATGTGCTTGCCCCCACTTTGCCTTCTGCCATGAGTAAAAGCTCCCTGAGGCCACTCCAGAAGCAGATGCCGCTATGCTTCCTGTACAGCCTGCAGAACTGTGAGCCAATTAAACTCTTTTCTTATAAACTCTTTTCTTATACCAGTCTCAGGTATTTCTTTATAAAAATACAAGAATGGCCTAAGACAAAGGCAGAATGAATAAATCAAATGAAATGAAACAGAAAAGAAAGAGAATTGAGAATTTTGATTGGGAGTAAGGACTTATCAGATTTACCTGGAAAATTAAACAAATGAGAATTGCAACTCATGTTCAAAAGTGAATTATGTTATCAGATAATCAACATTTATTTTAGCATTATAAAATTAACACAATGTAGTGGCGGCTTAAGAATCTAGGGAAAGATAAGGGATAGCTCTGGAACGAATGTTGGAATCTTAATATAAGATTTAAAATATCATAAATCCATAGGAAAGGACGTATTATTTCTAACATTGTGTTTGGAAAATTATTTACTTTGAAAAAAGCCCAATTATCAGTTTGTGTTACATTCAAAATATATAGAAACTTGATGGAAAGTTTAAAGTAACAACTGAAACTATGAAATGCATATGAATATGTACTGTATGCAGTTGGGAGACTTTCTAAGCATAAGATCATTGTAATACATCATGAAGATGATAGATTTGCCTACTACATAAAAATTTAAAATTTTCGTATATCAAACCCATTAATACTTTCTACACTATTTAAAAGTTTATTTCCTTTTACATATAAGTAATATAAATCATTAAGCAAAATGGCCAAATTTATGAATAATTATTTTATGGAAGTTATATAAATAACTAATGAGCATATGGAAAAAATCCCACTCATGATTAATTAGACAAATTCAAATAAAGGAATACCAGCATGTCATAATAGCCTATAAATTGGCAGCAAGAAAAATATAGTATTGACTGTTGCCATTTCAAACATACAGTCCTCACAAGGTGGTAAGTAAGATATCTGTCAAAAAAATTAGGTTTTATGTATTTGCCAAAGAATAGTGAAAACAGGAGGAAGTAAGTACTTCTGGTTTATATAATTATTGAATCTATATCTCCACTATTTCTTTGCATGGAACAAGGGCAATTTCAAGACAGTTGAGTCCCATTTGGGACACAGAGACCCTGTATTCAAAATACCAAATATGAAACTTTGGAATATAGGTGGCAACTATTTACAGATACTATGTACATTTTATATATATGTGTGTGTATATATATATACACAC
Source organism: Pongo abelii (assembly GCF_028885655.2). NCBI lineage: Eukaryota > Metazoa > Chordata > Mammalia > Primates > Hominidae > Pongo > Pongo abelii. The sequence continues at coordinate 96,230,859 of NC_071991.2, forward strand.
ATACACATATATGTATATATACACACATATACACATACACATATAAGTATATATACACACATATATACACATACATATATGTATATATACACACATATATACACATACACATATATGTATATATACACACATATATACACATACACATATATACACATACATATATATGTATACACATATATATACATATTATACATTTATATATACACGTATAAAATAGATAATTGATAAATGTAAAAGTAATGACTGCTTTTTTAAGATTCATTAATGCCTATGAGTGCTAATATTTCACAAAAGAATGCAAAGGTTAAATGTACAGTGTTGGTCAAAACTGACATAGTAAATATCTTTATTATTGGAATAAAAATTATTATACTTGAACTCATGCATTATTTTTCTTTGCAATTATCATATAAACATAATCGTACCTCATGAATTTAATTTAACTTTTTTAGCTTCTTTTCACATTTTATTTGAGCCACAGAAATACGAAATGAACACTATGCATATATGTTTTAATTTATTATTTTCTCAGGTTGTATTTTCATTAGAATCTTTTGTTCCAAGTCATTTAATGAATTTCATAAGGATGTGTCTGTTCAAAATGAGATGTCTTGGATTATAAACATAGTGTGCATGTGCTTGGGGAAAAAAGAAAAAGAAGAAAGAGAGAAATATTTTTCAAAAAAACAGATGAGTAAGTTAGCATAGCCAAAGGGCAGCAACATCTGATGTGGTGACAGGCTTTGCAAGCTTCATGTATTAATGCAGTTTCCATAGCAGCCACCACCTCACATGATAGTTCAAAATAATTTGTAATTGCCAAGAATCTTTAAAGGGAAACATGCCCAACTCTGATATATTTTCAAAAATCAACTAAATGTTTCTGAATCTAGATCCTTGACACAGGTTGAACAATGAAATTTTATAGAGGACACAACCTCTAAATCTGTACTTCCTCATTTATAAAATAGGGGTAAAAACACATGCCATGCCTGCCTCACAGGATCAGTGAGTGATGTATGTCAGCATGCTTTGGAAAGTGAAAAATGCCATACAAATGCAGAGTATAATTAACTTACAGAATCATCCACTATTATAACTAGAAGAAATGTTAGAGACCGCCAGGTCTCAGCCTGTCATTTCACAAATGAAGCAAAATTCATTAAACTTGTCCACAGGACCACTTCAGGAGAGTGGCAAGGTCATTATGAGAGCTTGGGTCGTGTATCTTTACGTCTAGTGCCCTTTGTCCCCTTTCTATTTTTTTTTTTTTAGACACAGTCTCGCTCTGTCGTCCAGGCTGGAGTGCAGTGGTGCGATCTCGGCTCACTGCAACCTCCACCTCCCAGGTTCAAGCGATTCTCCTGCGTCAGCCTCCTGAGTAGCTGGGACTACAGGCGGGTGCCACCATGCCCAGCTAATTTTTTGTATTTTTTTAGTAGAGACGGGGTTTCACCGTGTTAGCCAGGATGGTCTCGATCTCCTGACCTTGTGGTCTGCCCGCCTCGGCCTCCCAAAGTACTGGGATTACAGGTGTGAGCCACTGTGCCCAGCCCTTTTGTCTCCTTTCTATGCCTGAGGTCAGTTACTGTTCCGTGAGATCCATCACACCCTTTCATCTGATCTAGCACAATAGTACCCTGATTGCTCCAGTCTTCAGTGGTCACAGAAATGCACCGATCAGACTCCCTACCAGTGGGCCACATAGAACTTCAAGTTCATCTTTTTCACAGCTGTGAGTCCCACATTGAGTCCCAAGCATACTCTTCTTCTAAGCTCTCTCAGGCTTTTCAGTGTTTGAGAATAATCTCTGATATAACTAGAATTTTTAATGGGAATCTCAAGAGTCTAAAAGTGTCTAGGCGTTATGTAAATCAAATATGGGAGAAAATCTGTCTTCTGAATTATTATCTGAGTACTCTTAATTGAAATAATGTCACATTAATAGCCAATTTTAAAAGTATTTGGTATATTTGGGGAGGCTCTTTACTGTACAGATCTAACTTAATCATCAAATAAAGGTCTCTTCAGGGAGGTGGTGTTATCCCCATTTTGCTGATGAAAAGAACTGATTTTCAGAGATACTAATTAACCTTTCTATTGTGACATTAATATTGGAGCCAGAATATGGAGTTAGGTTTTGTTTTTGCTCTTTTTAATTAGCTTTTTTTCCCATTATTCAATGATGTCTACACGTCAGAAAGTGACTTTGATCAGTCCTGATTACAGGTCTAGTGCCATGTGTGTATGTGGACTAGAATGGAAGAATCCTGACACAGAGATTGAATTCTTAGAGATACTCCTGAGACCCATTGGAACTTGGCTTCTCTGCCCATTTCAGCTGACTTGAGCTGCTAACCTCAGTTCCTGTCTTCATCTTCTCTCCTAAATTTGACTCAGTTGCTTAACTCTTGGCTGTAACACTGATTCCTGGTGGCCATCTTGGTTTGATTCTACCAGCCCCATGGACAGACCTCACCTAGTCTGTCCAGATCTGGTTGAATAAATGCCACTAAATCCCTGCCTCCAACAGCTCACCCTTGATCAAACATTGTCTAATCCTAGTTAGTAAACTCACCAAGAATAGAAGAGCCACTATAGAGTTTCCGTTATTTATTTTGTTTTTCTGGAGCCACCAGGACTTTTGAGGGAGAGACACCTATTACGTCTCTTTTTCTAGGGTTCTTTACTCATAGGATGATTAAACAATAGGGTAAGCTCAGAAAGCTATTTGGTTCACCTTGAGCAAGCCCCTTGCTGACTATGAAGCAGCCTAGGGGATGATTAGGAGGGACACTGAAATGCAAAAGTGAAGAGCTGAATGCAGAGGCTAGTTGATTTACATGTCATATGCATCAGTTAAAAGACCACTATTTTTTAACTTGTTCACGTTTGCTCTTCCCTCTAGTATGTAAACTCCAGAAAGAAGTGATCTATTTCATCACTAAGGTATACCTATTACCTAGCACTGCCTAGCTTTTAGGCAATGTTCGATGATATATATTCTGAATGAATAAACAAATAAATACTGCAAGAAAATATATGAAAGATAATTAAAAGTAGACTTGCTGGTTTAGAAATACAACTTTAGTTAATTACATTCAGTTTCTGCTTCTTTATATGATGCCACCTGTCTCTTCTTATCCCTGCCCATTTGGAATTAATTTTACTTGTTTGTTGAAAAGCAAACTGAAAGAGAATTGGGATTTCTGATTTAAGGAAGAGAGCCTGCTAAAGACAGGGTTCAAACAAAATAAGAACACCAGACATCTCGAATTATTGGCTTGTCCATGGCAGAAAACTAGCAAATGAAATCTATTTAACAGTAATAGTTTCAATTTAGGCAGAACATTTGAAAACCAATAAATGTCTACAGTTCCAGGCAGTAATATGGCTTTACAATAACTTATTTTAATTTCTAATTTGTTTAAATTAGAAATTGAAAGAAATTATTTCAATGTCTTTTTGTTTTTCAGGTAAAGTGAGCTAAAATTAAAATGAGTACATCAACACTACTAGGTACGACAAAGTTTAAAAATTTAACAAAGTTAGTGGTTCACAACTGTAATCCCAGCACCCTGGGAGGCCCAGGTGGGTGGATCATCTGAGGTCAGGAGTTCGAGACCAGGGTGACCAATATGGTGAAACCCTATCTCTACTAAAAATATAAAAATTAGCCAGGTGTGGTGGTATGCACCTGTAGTCCCAGCTACTCGGGAGACTGAGACAGGAGAATTGCTTGAACCCAGGAGGCAGAGGTTGCAGTGGGCCGAGATCAGGCCACTGTACTCCAGCCTGGGTGACAGAGCGAGACTTCATCTCAAAAAAAAAAAAATTTAATGAAGTTGAAAATAACTTAAACAGCAGCAAAGGACATCTGAAAACATTCACCCACCTCCTGATATGATTGCTGCTAAGTCAGACTTTGTAAGATCTTTGGATGGGAGGTGCTGCAAGATTTCTAGGTTATTAATTCTAGATTATTAATTACAATATCTGAAGCCTGTCTAGAAGATAGATAGATAGAAAGATAGATAGATATTAATCCATTCCTGTTGCAAAATAAGAATGGTTTGCTCTGTTTTATACTTAAAAAGCAAACAAAGAATTGGTCACCACTCTATGTAACTATTCATATGCTAATGTTTTACACATGGTAGAAATCAATAGTGATTTATCTTCACAAGCATTTTAATTTCTTGCAATTTATGAAACTTCTAATAGTAGGTAATACTCTGATATTTATAGGATATAGTATTGGCATGACTAAGCTATAAAACATTATGATGACCTTGTCTACTTTGTAAATGACTTTTTCATTATATGTCTGCATCCACAAACTACTACCACCTCCCCACTTTACCTCCCCCATACTCTATCTATTCTTTTACCACTATTACCAACCCTCGTCAGGAAGATCTTGAACTAGACTACCTCTTATAAGAAGTATTAGTACTTAAATTTTAGAAATGGAAACATCTTCTTGAGATCATCAGCCTCATCATTTTATATGTAATGTTTCTGGGTCCTAGACGACATCAGATCACCCAGCTGGTTTTGTGGAAAAGTTCTGACAACTAGTTCTCAATCTAATTCTTTTTTATTCTAATTTTTAAATTAATTACATTCATACAAATCAGTTTTTAATTTGTTCACTCTTGTTGTTAGCATTTTCTCTTTCTATGAAGAATATATCAAGAATACCAATGTTGAACAAAGTTCACAAATAAATCATACTGTGTCTAGTTAGCCTGATGCCATCTTGCCCAAAAGTATAATCACTGAAAGAAATCACATCAACCCTGTCAATCAATAAAGACAGGAATAGTCATTTAAATAAGCTTGGCATGTCTTGGCAAATCACTCAAATGTTATGAATACATCCAAGAATGCTTTGGCACAGAGAGCAGGATTTAAATCCTCAGCCATTTCAAAGTATATTGCAAACAGTAATCATCTGATATTCAAATTTCTTGAACTTTAAATAGTCTTATCTAATGATGTTGCCTGGACTCCATTCTTCACGCTATCAAACTATATTCTTCAGACAATAACATATCCCAAGGGTGAAATAGATGCTTGTCAGTCTCTGAACCTCATAAGTGTTCATTAAATGTTGATAATTGACTAAACCATTAAACAAGAAGAGTAGTGGTAAAGGGGTATGAGCCCTGGAGATGACCCGAATCCTGTCTCCCTTTTACTAGCTTTATAAATTGGACAAGTAATTTTTTGATCCTTAGTTTCTTTATCTTTAAAACAGAGCTAATTATACCACAGAGGACTGTTGCAAGGATTAAATGAGATACTGCAGGCAAAGTGCTTAGCTAACACCTGGCACAGAGGGAGCGCTCAATAGATGTTAGCTATCGTACTTAATTTATTTATTTTTTTCATAGATGTGAAATGAACTGCAGATTCTGGGCGCAGTTTTACAAGCACAACTTGAGTCTGAGCTCTAGCTACTGCCCAGTTGTGTGACCTTGGCCAAGTAAATTAACATTCCTGTTTCTGTTTCCCCATATTGAAAATAATACCTTATGTATACCTTGTATACCTTATGGTGTGTTGTGAGGTTTAGATGAGTCATTATGTATAAAGCGCTAAGAACAGTAATTGACCTAAACATAGCACATTGTAAACATTTGTTATTATTCTGGATCTTATGTATAAAAAAAGTAGTCAGAAATATTCCATTTCACAGACTTACTTGAATGAGAAATAAGAAGTTTTGACAGCCATTTGTAGTATTCTTTGAATCAAAATATTTTATAATTTTCCTGTACCCAATAGCTATGATTCTCTTTGACAGGAAATGTTATGACATGAGAATATCTATAAATCACACATTTTTTTCAAAGTGGACTGTTGAATTACTGTTTTGGCTTTTCCAGCACTGTGTTAGATTAGTGGAATCCTCACCCAAGTCCTCCGTCAATTTGTGAGTTTGTAAGTAGAAGAGAATTAATTAAATAACAAAAGAGTACAGATGTCAAAATTTATATTGTATAAGCAACAGTTCTGCTAGGTAGAATGTATCAGGCATCTTGCTTAACAAATCCTTACAACAAAGGTTAAGATACCGTGGGTCACTAAAAGCAACAGGGAGCTGTTGATGTAATGCAGATTGGAATAAGAATGAGAAAAGAAAACAACATTCTTCAGAACAGTTTTCACCTTTCCCTTAACCTTCTCTGCCAGGATACCTTGATTTTTTTGTTTTTTAGGCTGTATCAGATAAAATATACATGTGTGTATAGGTGTGTGTAAAAGAAACAAATAATTTTAAAAATATCTAAAAGGAAAGTTTAAAAGGAAAAGATATAGCCCTGCTCTTTTTGTTGACAAAAAGTTTTTTTTCTTCTTTTTGTTTTCCCATTTGCCTACGTGCAGTTTGTTATAATATTAAAATTAAAGTGTATATACAACGATGTATCATGGTTTTTATTCTTAAAATATCAAATTTTTATATAATGTAATTTGACAAATACCAATAATGCCATCCCTTGCCTTTGTGTAAAGCATGGCTCTTTTCAGTTATTTTATGAATTTTCTGATGTAACTATTTCTGAAAGGGAGGGGAGCTACTTATTTAAATATATTGAGTCCCTAACACCTTGGAGATTATTCAAACTTTTTCTTTAGGAGTGACAGGGAAGCTGAGACCTTATGTTCACACTGTATTACAGGCAAGCAAGAGAGAAAAAAATTGAAAGAAAGAAAACAAGACCAGTAATAGGGAATAGGAATTATAAATATTTTCTACTGTCATTGCTGCCCAGTCTGTCTTACCCAAAATATTTTCCTCCTAGTCCAAAGTAATAGGAACTTTACTTTGTCTTTCAAAGTAGAGGCAAAACATGCTCATTGTTTAGAGTAACTAGTAATTAGTTACACAGTCTATACCCATCCTGCTCCACTGCCTGTGTGTTTCTCTGCCACATAGCGACTTAATATTAGGGTTGCCTCTATTCACAACATTTTTTTTCTAGAGCAGTGTAGTAAAAGAATCATTACATCTATGTCACCATAGAAACTATATCTATCTATATCTCTATCTATCTATCTATCTGTCTATCTATCTATCTATATTATTTCTACAAGCTACTATTCTAAGAAAAGAGAATCTGTCATGAAATACTAAGCCCCGTTTGGCAACACAGTGTTACCTGTGGACAATGATGAATTAGTGCTAATGGGAATGTGGGCATGAGTTTAATTCTCTTGAGGATTCCTTTTATTCCGTAGTTGTTCTAACCTTGCCTGGGTGGTCAGCTTTCTAAAAAAAAATAAGTGTCACAGGTTCTTTCATACTTCCGTAATAAGTGGATAGTTACTAGACCTAAGCTCTCAAAGATCTCAGGATGAATGGGACTCAAGGCATCCTTTTGGGAAATCCAGAGCTGCCCAGCCCAGAAACAGGGAAAGCTTCTCAGAAGTAAGAGCATCTCAGCCGCCATGTGAAAGACACCCTCCAGGTCAGCTTATCATTGGATCTGGAGTGTGACTACCTTCGGGAACACACAGGTCTGTTGCTTCTTCTCAAGAGGGCAGTCATAGTAGAATTTGTGCAGGCTCTGTGGAAACAGCAACTTCTGCTACTTTCTTTGAGTCAAAGAGTCCACAGCACTCTGATCTTCTCCAAGGACTTTTCAAGGCGTCTTTTCCCTTTCTCTTTCTTGACATAAGTTTTAGAAGTTTTTGTAGTATACAGATAGTTCTTCTTCTCCTTGCAAGGTAAGACCCATGGGCTCTTTCCAGCAGGAAGAAGAGATCAGAGGCTCTACTGGAGGGAGATCATCAAATATCAAGATATTCTGAGAATGACCAGGTAGTGACTTTCTCACACAGATAGCATTTCCTCTCCAACAGCTTGGAATATTGACATACCTTCTGGGAGTCAGTGTAGTGCAGGAAGCACAAAAGCCCTCTTTCTTCATCACTGTATAGAGCTCTACATCTTTAACGCCCAATTTTCCCACATCATGGTATAATAATCTCCTCTGTTCTCTACTGGGAGATGTGAGGAAACTTACATTTTGCTGGGTGGAGAATTTAAAATTCATAGTGAAAGTAAAAGTATACATGAGGTCAAATACTAACAGTAATAAATTACATCAAAGGAAATAGTTATTATTTACAGCCAGGCATATTCTGTAGGGAGTTTTCTCTATGGAGAAATAATTTTACCAAACTTGTATATCCATTCTTTTATGAGTAAAGGGAGTAGCAATTAAAATTGAGAGAAGCCTCAAAGAATGCAAAACTATAGCAACAGGTTGTCAAGTAATTATCATTGAATATTTTATGCTGTGTGACACAGACGTGGCCAAATATTCCAGTATAGGTATGTATGAACACACACATGCTCATGAATAGAATGAGACATGCACACACTCCGATCAGCTCCTTGAGACAACCTGTGACACAGCCTGACCCAAGATACTAAGTGAAGTCAATAATTATCTCCTACTACATATGTTTCCAGGGTAGTCTTTAAACCATTTGTAGATTAGATACTGTTTACTATGGCTATCCCACTCTTAAAGACAGAGAACAAGTGATATGCTAACCTGGAATATGTGCCCATAGACTCCAAATTGTCTGTCATTTAACTCTGTTTATTATAGCTAAAATGATTAGGAGAAATAACTGAGATCTCTAAACTTTCACTCCCCAAATTTGCCATGGCTTAGATGAAAAGGAAAATGGCTATGTATTGAAAGATAAGACTATGACATGAAAGGTTTAAAATGTCCATCTGACCTATTTATACTATTCTGTATTAGTTAGAGTTCTTCAGAGAAACTGAACAAAATATGTATATACAAAGGGAGAGAGAGAGAGGTTTATATAGAGACTTATTAGAAGGATTGTCTTATGCGATTATGGAGGCTGAGAAGTCCCATGGTCTGCTCCCTACAAGCTGGAAAACTAGGGAAACTGGTGGTATAATTCAGTCCTAGTCAAAAGACTAGGACTACCCTACCTGAGAACTAGGGTAGCTAATGCTAATGGTGTAAGTCCTGGTTGAGTCCTAAAGCCCTAAAACCAGGAGCACCAATGCCCAAGGGCAGGAGAACATGAATGTCCTAGCTCAAATAGAGAAAATGAATTAACCTATCCTATACCACTTTGTTCTATTTTAGTTCTCAATAGATTGGTTGATGCCCACCCATGTTGGTAGGGACAATCTTCCATATTCAGTCTACTGATACAAACGCTAATCTCTTTTGGAAGCATCCTCACAGATATATCCCAAAATGATGTTTTATCAGCTATCTAGGAATCCCTTAGCCCAATCAAGTTGAGACATTATCACCGCACTTTGCAAATCATACAAAGTAGGTACAGCAGAAGATCCCAGCCCCAGGATATATTCAAACAAAATCGATGAGAAATAAATAAACAGTTTAATTAAGTGGTTTAAAAAAAGTAATCTTGAACACAGGGTGTGGTGGGTAGACACATAACGGAAACTCATCAAAAATTTTATTTCTGCAAGAAAAAAGTTACATTAATAATTTAGAGTTAAAAAATTTAAAAGACAAATTTATAGACTGTTTTAAATTAAATTTATTTTAATTTCAGAACTGAATATGACAGTTCCAATCTCTTCAGATAATTTACATGACCCAGTGTCCAAAGAAGTGAAATAACTTATTCAAGATAACACTGCAGGTATAGCTAAATCTTAAACTCATCCCTTTGGACTTCTTGTCGGTGTCCTTTCCATTACCTTCTAGTGACAATAAAAAAACAGCAGTTTATTATGACTTGTGGAAAGTATCTTATGAAGTCTTGGGTGCAGTAAACCTGTAATACATTTTCATATTTGTCTGTCTTGGGGACTGGATCCAATTACTAACCAGTATGTGCTTTCCGATGCCTCCAAAAAGTCTCTTTAGACGACAATACACTTTCGAACATGATATTATCACCAGACAATAACAAAGCCCTAGGTAGCTTTTTCTCACCAAGATTTTGCAACAGATGTGACTAAGTGACTAATCTAAACATGCATAAAACTCTCCAGTAGAAAATGGTAATATGTAATTTTCTAGTGAATGTTTCATGAAGAGGGAATATGAACAATTAAAAAGATAATTAGGATAGACATTGAAGAAAGATGGTTTGATATAAACATTGTATTTATATCTTTGTGATGTACTGTTTTCATATTTCTGTGTAATATGATTGATAACAGTAAAGTAACATCGCAGTCCATAGTGAATACAGAATATCCCCTAATGAAAATTTGTTCTGTTTAAACTAAATTGGTTTTAGTCATATATCTAATTTATTCTGTTTTATGGCATGGGGAAAGGGCTAGAGCTGTGCTACTAGTGTTTGGTTCTATAATTGGGCAGAAATTTTTTCAAATAACTAAAGATTTTTATTTCTTATTAAAGAATTAAATATGAGAGTTATATTTAAAACATGTACAGTTTTATGTTGTATTTTTTAGAATAGGTTTATGTTACATTTATACTACAAATTTCCCATATTTTTTTTTCCTGAATGTACTTCCCTAAACAAATAAACTATTCATTTTACTCCTATAGGGAATCATTCTGCAGACGAGGAGATGTGAAAATCCAAGGACCTTGGGGTCAATTGCACTCAGGCAACAGCCTGGAGAACATGAGCCATGATTCATGGAGATTTAAGAATTAATACCAAAAACATATCAAATGCTAATGACAAATTCAGAGCTGGAAATGAAACACAAAACCAAGAATCAGTGCTTAGTAGAATTTGGTATGAAGTAGAAAGAGAAAAGTAAAATTAGCAGATCAGGGCTTCCAGAAAGGTGGATGCATATGAGGTCCCTAGCCCCAGTACCCTCACAGAAACACAGTTTAGCAACTATTCATAGAAAAGAATGCCTTTGTGAGAATTCCAAAAGTTGAGCACCCTGGTAGAGTGAAAAAAATTGCATTAAAAAAGATAAAAATAACCCTTCTTTGTCAGAAGCAATCCTGCCCAATCCAGCACAACACAGAGCCAAGAAAGATCCTGTTGACCCGTGATTTCTTCAGTGGAGTAAAGAGATATCATGGTGGATGTTGAACTTCCCCAGCATTTCAGGGCATTGCTCTAGAGACCCACTTATGCCTCACCTCATATCACGCACTGGGGAAATTGGCATGGCTAGACCACCTGGGAACAATTAGGAATAACAGAAAGAGGCAGTGGCTCTCAGCAGCCAGTGCACACAGATCTCAGAGGCAGTCCCACAGCCCCTGTGAGCAGCCTTGCCTGACTGTGGCCCTAACAAACAACTCCATCAAACCAAAGAGCCAGGTCGGCTGGCTCCACCCAACTATGGAGCTCAGACAGCAGGCTCACATAACCTTAGAGCCCAGGCAACCAGCCCCACCCACCTGTGAAGCCCTGCCAGACAACCATGATCAAAAGTAAAACTTTGGTAACAGGCTCCATCTAACCAAGAATTCATCAGGCCGTGTTTCAACTTTGAACCCAATGGACGTCACTCACAGGCCTCACTTGCCCACAGATAACTGCCATCTGGCCCACCCAGAATCCTAAGCTAGGCTGACTAGTGAAAGTCTTTCCCTGCTAAGAACAGACTATAAAGACTGGAAGAGATAACCACTTCTTCAAATGTGCAGACGTAAATGTAAGAATATAAGGATCGTGAGAAATTAAGGAAACTTGATAACACCATAGGAAACTAAAAAACCTTCAATAATTGACCGCAAATAAATGATGATCTATGAAGTGCCTTACAAAGAAAAATAACAATTGTCTTAAAGAAGCTTAGTGAACTATTAGGCAGACAACTAAACAAAATCAGAAAGGCAATACATAAACAAAATGAGAAGTTCAAAAATAAATGAAAACCATAAAACCAAAGAAACAGAAACCCTGGAGTTGAAGAATACAATAACTAAACTGAAAAAAATTTAACAGAGGGCTTCAACAAATGACCCAATTAAGCAGAAGAAAGAAGTAGTTAACTTGAAGACAGGTCGTTTAAATTATGTAGTCAGAGAAGCTAAAAGGATAAAGAATGAAAAACACCGAAGAACCCCTACAGGACATATGAGACACCATCAAGTAGTTCAATATACACATTATGAGAGTTTCAGAAGGAGAAAAGAAAGAGATGGGGAGAAAAAAGTGTTTTCAAGGTTATGAAGAAATTGGAATTCTTGTACACTGTTGGTGAGAATGTAAAATGGTATAGCCACTAAGGAAAACCAGTATGTAGGTCCCTCAAAGAAATAAAAATAAAACTTCCATATGATCCAGTAATCCCACTTCTAGGTACATATCTGAAAGAATTGAAATCAGGAACTCGAAATGATATCTGTACTCCCGTGTTCCTTCCAGCATTATTCACAATAGTTAAGGTATGGAGTTGTTACTATTATAAATGGATATAAAGTTACAGTTATACAGTATGAGTAAGTTCCAGAATTCTGCTGTACAACATAATGCCTGTAGTTAACAATAAGGTATTGTGCACTTTAAAAGTTAGTACAAGGATAGAGCTCATCTTAAGAGTTCTCATCACAAATTTTAAAAAAAGAAACAAAAACTAAAGTGGCACATGGAAACTTTTGGATGTGATGAATATATTGATTACCTTGATTTTGGCAAGGTAACACTGGTATATGCATACATTCAAATGCACCAAATTGTACACACTATGTGCAGTTTTGTGCACCAAATATACCTCAATAACTTTGGGTAAAATTAAATTTATTTTTTAAAAAAGATTAGATCAGGTCAGGTACAATTGCCCTCATTGGGAGATGATTTGTCCACAAGCCATTTTTAATATCTCTTGACTCAACATACAGCCACAGCTAAGACTGGCTTCATGGTGCAACACACACTCCTTTAGATGGTCACAGAATCGGAAGGAACCAGAATGAACTATGAATACAAAAATCCATCAATAATTTATAAGATATCCTTTAAATTCTTTATTGTTGATTTTATAACTATTTTACTTTTTATTTTATTTATAAGAGAAAATTTGGTCGATACATGAGGAACGTTCCTCAGTATTTGACTATGGCTTCATCATAGCGTATGTTAGTCTGCTAGTATCAGAAAATTTGTGTGACACCTGCAAACTAATCAGAGTTTCTAGGTTAAAGGGTGTGTCAGACACTCTGGATAAAGTTCTTTCTCTGGATTAAACTAGAAATCTCAGGACCTGTATATTCTAACATCTTGTTCAGTAGGGAAAAATGGTATGGGTGGTGGGGAGAGGCCATTGAGTACAACTAGTCTCACACAACTAGAGCCAGGCTTCCAAATGAAAATTGCAATTTTAGGATGTTCTCCACTTTACTAAAAGTCATAAGTTTTAGAAAGTTATTTCTTTTTCGGAGTCAAATCTTCCTCCCTGAGAGTTCCATTCCATTATCCTAAAGTTTCTCTGGAACCACTCAAAGTAGCTTCACTCTCTCTGAGAGAAAACTCTTTAATATTTGACAGTTTTTATCATTGCCTTCAGTGTCTTCTGTTCTCCAAAGAAGACACGTGTAACAATGAGGCTAAACTAACCAGCTTCAACAGAAAGGTCTTAGAAATGATGCCAGTATATTTACTGGCTTAATGTAGACACAATTATCCATTCTGAGCAGAGATGACAAAATTACATCTTTGACAGAGCAAAGTTCTTCATAAGGGGACCACTTGTGGGCCAATTTTGGGATGTATGTACCCTTGTACATTTTTACTTCCCTTTTATCGTATTTTCAAATGGACTTTATTACTCAAAAAGACTAAGAATAATTGACTTGTTGAAGACTTTATTATAAACATATTGCACAGTTCTCCTTGGTCACATTTTAAGAAGATTTGAGTATGTCTATGACTCATCAGTGATTATCAGTGGGTAAATGTGAACAACTACTGTGGTATCTTCAGCAAAGTCCTGCAGCCTCACATAAATAAATGAAAGGAAAAACTGGGGAAGGAAAGAAGAGAAAGCATAGGAAAAAAGGAAGGAAGGAAGGAAGGAAAGAAGGAGGGGAGGAAGGAAGGAAAGAGGGAGTGGGGAGGGAGGAAGGAAGGAAGGGGAAACATGTAGGAAAATAGAAAGAGAAAGAAAAAATGATTAAAGACTTTCACCAGGCTGGGCACAGTGACTCAAGCCTGTAATCCCAGCATTTTAGGAGGCCGAGGTAGGTGGGTTGCTTGAGCCCAGGAGTTGGAGACCAGCCTGGGTAACACGGTGAAACCCTGTATCTAACAACAACAACAACAATAACAAAAATACACACACACACACGCACACAAAAAATTTCCCAGGCTTAGTGACATGCACCTGTAGTTCCAGCTACTGGAGAGGCTGCAGTGGGAAGGATCACTTGGGCCCGGGGAGGAAAGGTTGCAGTGAGTCGAGATTGTGTCACCACTGACATAGTTTGACTGTGTCCCCATCCAAATCTCATCTTGAATTATAACTCCCACAATTCCCACATGTTGTGGGAGGAACAAGTGGGAGGTGATTGAATTATGGGGACAGGTCTTTCCTGCACTGTTCTTGTGATAGTAAATGAGTCTCAAGAGATCTGATGGTTTTAAAAATGAGAGTTTCCCTGCACAAGCTCTCTCATTGGCTGCTGCCATCATGTAAGATGTGACTCGCTCCCACTTGCCTTCCACCATGATTGTGAGGCCTCCCCAGGCATGTGGAACTGTAAGTCCAATAAACCTCTTTCTTTTGTAAATTGCCCAGTCTCAGGTATGTCTTTATCAGCAGCATGAAAATTGACTCATACAGTAAATTGGTACCAGTAGAGTGGGTCACTGCTGTAGATACCAGAACATGTGGCAGTGACTTTGGACCTGGGTAACAGGCAGGGATTGGAACAGTTTGGAGGGCTCAGAAGAAGACAGGAAAATGTGGGAAAGTTTGGAACTTCCTAGAGACTTGTTGAATGGCTTTGCCCAAAATGCTGATAGCAATATGGACAATAAAGTCCAGACTGAGGTGGCCTCAGATGGAAATGAGGAACTTGTTGGGAACTGGAGCAAAGATGACTCTTGTTATGTTTTAGCAAAGAGACTGGTGGCATTTTGCCCCGCTCTAGATACTTGTGGAACTTTGACTTGAGAGAGATGATTTAGGGTTTCTGGCAGAAGAAATTTCTAAGGAGCAAAGCATTTGAGAGGTGCCTTGGGTGCTGTTAAAGGCATTTAGTTTCATAAGGGAAGCAGAGTACAAAAGTTTGGAAAATTTGCAGCCTGACAATGTGATAGAAAAGAAAATCCCATTTTCTGAGGAGAAAGTCAAGCAGAAATTTGCATAAGTAAGGGGGAGACAAATGTTAATCCCCAAGACTATGGGGAAAATGTCTCCAGAGCATGTCAGTGGTCTTCACGGCAGCCCCTCTCATCACAAGCCTGGAGGCCTAGGAGGAAAAAGTGGTTTTATGGGTGGGGCCCAGGGTCCCCATGCTGTGTGCAGCCTAGGGACTTGGTGCCCTGTGTCCCAGCCACTCCAGCCATAGCTGAAAGGGGCCAATGTAGAGCTTGGGCTGTTGCTTCAGAGGGTGCAAACCCCAAGTCTTGGCAACTTCCACATGGTGTTGAGCCTGCCAGTGCCCATAAGTCAAGAATTGGGGTTTGGGAACCTCTGCCTAGATTTCAGAGGATATATGGAAAGGCCCAGATGTCCATGCAGAAGTTTGCTTCAGGGGCAGCAAACTCATGAAGAACCTCTGCTAGGGCAGTGTGGAAGGAAAATGTGGAGTCAGGG
Organism: Pongo abelii; assembly: GCF_028885655.2. NCBI lineage: Eukaryota > Metazoa > Chordata > Mammalia > Primates > Hominidae > Pongo > Pongo abelii. The sequence continues at coordinate 96,246,613 of NC_071991.2, forward strand.
CCCTCAAACACAGTCCCTACTGGGGCGCTACCAAGTAGAGCTGTGAGAAGAGGGCCACCATCCTTCAGACCCCAGAATGGTAGGTCCACTGACAGCTTGCACCATGCACCTGGAAAAGCTGCAGACACTTAACACCAGCCCATGAAAGCAGCCAGGAGGGATGCTGTACCCTGCAAAGCCACAGGGGCAGAGCTGCCCAAGACCATGGGAACCCACCTCTTGCATCAGCATGACCTGAATGTGAGATATGGAGTCAAAGGAGATGATTTTGATGCTTTAAGATTTGACTACCTCACTGGATTTCAGACTTGCATGGGGCCTGTAGCTCCTTTGTTTTTGCCAATTTCTCCCATTTGGAATGGCCGTATTTACCCAATGCCAATACATCTGTTGTATCTAGTAAGTAACTAACTTGCTTTTAATTTTACAGGCTCATAAGTGGAATGGACTTGCCTTGTCTCAGATGAGATATTGGACTGTGGACTTTTGAGTTAATGCTGAAATGAGTTAAGACTTTGGGGAACTGTTGGGAAGACATGATTGGTTTTGAAATGTGAGGACATGAGATTTGGGAGGGGCCAGGGGCAGAATGATATAGTTTGGCTGTGCCCCCACCCAAATCTCATCTGGAATTGTAACTCCCACAATTCCCATGTGTCGTGGGAGGAACCTGGTGGGAGGTGATTGAATTATGGGAGTGGGTCTTTCCTGCACTGTTCTCATGATAGTGAATGAGTCTCATGAGATCTGATGGTTTTAAAAATACGAGTTTCCCAGCATAAGCTTTCTCTTTGCCTGCTGCCATCACGTAAGATGTGACTTGCTCCCTTTTGCCTTCCACCACGATTGTGAGGCCTCCCCAGCCAAGTGGAATTTTGTAAGTCCAATAAACCTCTTTCTTCTGTAAATTGCTCAGTCTCAGATATGTCTTTATTAGCAGCGTAAAAATAGACTAACACAACCACGCTCCAGCCTGAATGACAGAGCAAGATCCTAATTAAAAACAAACAAACAAAGAAAAACACCCACCTGCCACAGGTGAAAAGGGCATTATTCCACATCTCTTCACTTCACATAAATAAGAAGTGTGAGAAAAACTGAGTTTGTTTGTTATTTATCTTGGCTTTTTGATTGTTTGTATAAATCGAAGGGCACAAATCCAGGTGTCCCAACACCAATCTTTTAAATTGACAAATATAGTAGGCAATATGCATAAAAAGAAAACATTTTAACCATCATCTACTCCTGAGGTAGCGCACTTGGTTCATGATAGATGAACCTAACCAACAGGAGTTAGGCACTTCCTTGGCTGCCCTAGCTGGTGTCTCTCCAGGTCATGTGCCACCCCGCCCCAAGTCCACTGGCCCCAAGCCCAGCACAACGCTAGGACTTGCCCAGGAATTGCAGTCCTTGTGGCTTATACTGCCTTTCAAGTTTATTTAGGACCTCAGAGCACTTTAGCCCACAGTGGCAAGGCTTGCTGGAACTCAATTTCTGTCTGCCGGCATGGATGATTCCCCTCTGGCTAGAGTTGGTCTAAATGCTCCCTCTGTGGCACCAGCTGAATTCTTATCCTGTTGCTTTCCACTGTGACAGGACAGCACTAAGTTCCAATGCAAAGTCCTACAATCACTGTTCTCTCCCCCCGTGAAATGCACAGATTCTCTCTCCATGCCATGCAGCCACTGCCAGGGGAAGGCATTATCAATTCAAGGCTGTCATTCCTACCCTCTTCTGTGCCTCTTTCAGTGATATGAAGTTAAAACCAGGTACTGTGATTAGTGTCATGACTTTTGGTCCTTTTGAGGGTGATTTTTGTGTAGAGATCAGTGGAGGCTTCTATTCAGCCATCTTGCTCCATCTCCTCTCTCCCCTAACTTTTACTAGTATAAAATCATAGGTCAGATATTACAGTTTGATTTAATGATTGAGTGTCTTTATATAGGCTTATTAAATTGTTAACAAATATTTAATGAACTTTTGTTACATGCAAGAAACATGGCTGCAATTTATATTTTCTCACTACCAATAAGAAAAGAGAAAGTTCATATAATTCTAATATTAATCCTAAGTATCATAGTTAATAAAATAAATATAATTAAAAATAATCCTCAAATTAATTTTTATTGCTGACTGCTCAAGTTCCTACTACTATTCCTCTTGATTTTTCCCAATGATCAAGTTGCTAGTATTAGAGCCCTTTTTCTATTCTTTTATCTTGCTTCAAAATATATTCCATGATATTTATTGTAATTATAAAATTTTAAGCTAGGAAAATCTAGAATCTTGATATCTGAAGGACTTTTGCTTTTGAGCATGTATTAGCTCATTCTTGCACCGTTATAAATAAATACCTAAAACTGGGTAGTTTATAAAGAAAAGAGGTTTAATTGGCTCATAGTTCTACAGGCTGCATAGAAAGCATGATGCTGGCACCTGCTTGGGGATGCCTCAAGAAACTTACAATAACAGCAGAAAGTGAAGGAAAAGAAGGCGCATCTTACACGGCTGAAACAGGAGGAAGAGAGAAAGGGGGGAGTATCAAACACTTTTAAACAACCAGATCTCATGAGAACTCTATCATGAGAACAGCACCAAAAGAGGAAATCCACCCCCATGATTCAATGACCTCCCACCAGGCCCCACCTCCAATACTGGGAACTACAACTGAACATAAAATTTGGGTGGGGACACAGATCCAAACCATATTAAGCATTTCAAAAAAGTAACAATCTTATGTTTGAAAACAATTTTAATAAATATTGTATTATGATTCTTCAAATAGTATATGCTTATGGAAAAACAAAAATGAAAAGAATTAACACAGAGAAAACTAAAAGGCTTCACCTAACCAATTCCTTTCTCTCCAATTGTATTTACTGCTAAATCTTCCATATGTACCCTTCAAGAAAAATTCAATTCCTTTCTCTCCAATTATATCTACTGCTAACTCTTCCATATGTACCCTTCAAGAAAATTTCAATTCTTTTCTTTCCCGTTATATCTGCTGCTAACTCTTCCATATGCACCCTTCAATAAAATTTCTGTGAACATACAAGCACATGCATATGAGTACATATGTATACTTTATTTTCATCAGGGTCACCACATAGATATCTATTTCATTAGCTGGCTTTTACAAAAAGTAGTTTACTTAACCATTCTCCTACAAATCAACATTTCTTTTCATTGTTTTGTTAAAACCAACAATACTGCAGTAAATATCCTTGTATCTTTGAATACGTGTGTAAATTCATCCATGAGATAAATTCCTAGTGGTGGATTTTCTGGGCCAAATTTTATGTGCATGTTGAAATTTGGTAGATATTGCTAAATTAGTATCTAAAAAGGTTGAAAAATTTACATTTCTGCCATGACTGTATTAAAGTGTCAGTTTATTCACACTCTCATCAGTATTGTATAAAAAAGCATTCTGCACTGGTTTGACATTCTTTTTCCCACATATATGCCTCTACATTTCTTCAGCAAAGGTTAAATAACTAAAATCAATGTTCACATGTTTGATAAGTAAATGAAAGTAACCCCGATGCTTTCCTTTAATGTTAATCTTTTAGAGAGAAAAAGTAAGGGGAGGCAGGAAAAACACCCTATTGCATTTACTATGCATAGGTCAGAAAATATTCAAGGCACATAGAATGTGAAAACAAAATCTAAAAACATAAGCTAGTCTTTTGTTCCATAAATGTACTGTAATATGCACTAGTTAAAATAAAATCTGTCTTGCAGAGCACTGAATTTTTCAGCAGCAATAATTATCTCTGTTTATTTCATTTTCTACTTTGGGAAAAGCTTATGATGCATGCAGAGTATACATATGAGTTTCACAGATGTGGTCTAAATTACTCATATGCTAAGCCCTTTTATCTGGCTACTGCTGGGTCAATTGCCTAACATAGAACAGAACAGAGTGACATGAGTTTGCAAAGAATTTGAAATTTAATTTGAGCTTACAGTCTGGTTTTCCCATCAAATACGCTATTTAATGTAGTGAAGCTCTACTTAAAGTACAAGGGTTATTGTTTACTACTTTTTATTCTGTGTTCTAGCCAAAGAAAATAAACTGAAAAAATATTCTAGTAGACATTAAGTCCAATTAATCAAGGTAATTTACTCAATCTCACTATCTAAATAATGAAAGAATGCACACACACACAGTTGTTCCTACATAAAAAGAGAGGAGCAACAATAAACAAAGCTTTAAAGTTCTTTATAAAAATGCAGTTATTGATGTGTGGGTATTCTACACAAGAATGTTTAAGATACAAGGAAGCTTCAGAATTCAAGTAATAATTTTGTTCAAAAATTTTTCAGTGTAGTTGACATATCAATAACTAATTCTATTATTTTGGTTCTATAATTATTACATTAACTTAACTACTAAATAGCTGTACATTTCCTTATTTTATATGTAAAAATAATTTATATATATATATTACTCTGCCCCTGTGGATCTGCATGGTACAGTCCCCTAGCTGGTTTCACAGGCTGATGTTGAGTGTCTGCAGTTTCTCCAGGCCGACGGTGTAACCTGTTGGTGGATCTACCACTCTGGGGCCTGTAGGACAGTGGCCCTCTTCTCATAGGTCCACTAGGCAGTGCTCCAGTGGGGACTCTGTGTGGGGGCTCCAACCCCACATTTGCCTTCCACATTGTCCTAGCAGAGGTTCTCCACAAGGGCTCTGTCCCTGCAGCAGACATCTGCCTGGACATAAAGGTGTTTCCATACATCCTCTGAAATCTAGGCAGAGTTTCCCAAACCTCCATTATTGCCTTCTGCATAGCTGCAGGCCAAATACCACATGGAAGTTGCCAAGGCTTGGGGCTTGCACCCACTAAAGCAATGGCCTGAGCTGTACCCTAGCCCCCTTTTAGCCATGGCTGGAGCTGGAGCTGCTGGGACTCAGGGTGCCATGTCCCGAGGCAGCACAGAGCAGTAGGGCCCTGGGCCTTGCCCATGAAACCATTTTCCATCCTAGGCCTCCATGTCTGTAATGGGAGGGGCTGCTATGAAGATCTCTGACATGCCCTGGAGACATTTTCCCCATTGTCTTGGCTATTAACATTTGGCTCCTCATTACTTATGCAAATTTGTGTAGCCAGCTTGAATTTCTCCATAGAAAATTGATTTTTCTTTTCTACTGCATGGTCAGACTACAAATTTTCCAAATTTTTATGCTCTGCTTCCCTTTTAAACAAAAGTTCCAATCCCAAATCATCTCTTTGTGAACACATATGGCTGTACACTTTCATAAAAATCCAGGTCACATTTTGAGTGCTTTGCTGCTTAGCACTTTATTCTGCCAGATACCCTAAATCATCTGCCAGTCTCTTTGCCAAAGCATAGCAAGTGTGACCTTTGTTCCAGTTCCCAATATGTTCCTCATCTCAGTCTCAGACCACCTCACCCTGGGCTTCATTGTCCATATCAATATCAGCATTTTGATCAAACCATTCAATATATCTCTAGGAAGTTCCAAACTTTTCCACAACTTCCTGTCTTCTTCCAATGCCTCCAAACTTTTCTGAGCTCTGCCTGTTAGCCAGTTACAAAGTGGCTTCCACATTTTCAGGTTATCTTTATAGCAGTGCCCCACTCTTGCTACCAGTCTTCTGTATTAGCCAGTTTTCATGCTGCTATTAAGATATTACCTGAAACTGGGTAATGTATAAACAAGAGGTTTGATTGACTCACAGCTCCACATGGCTGGAGAGACCTCAGGAAACTTACAATCATGGCAGAAGGTGAAGGGGTTGCAAGGCATGTCGTACATGGTGACGGGAGAGAGAGAGAGAGAGAGAGAGAGAGAGAAAGAGGAAGTGTCACATGTTAAAACCATCAGCCATCATGAGAACTCACTCACTATAAGGAGAAAAGCAGGGGGAAATCGCCCCCAAGATCCAATCACTTCCCACCAGATCCCTCCCTCAACACGTGGGGATTACAATTCAAGATGAGATTTGGGTGGGGACACAGAGCCAAGCCATATCATCATGGTTATACATGCTATAGATAGAACAGGAAGAAAAATAGCAAAAAAAATAGTGCTCCTACTCTTTATATCCTAATGCCTTTAAGAATGTAATGCAATGAATGGCTAGATGCAATTACACCATGAGATATGTTTGAGGATAGAAATCATGTGTGCAGAGCAGAAAAAGAAAAGAAATCATGATCTCTGATGATTTCATGGAACATTAATTTAAGCCATAATTCCAACCAGATTTTATCACAGCTTCTAAACTTTTTTCACTTGAGAACATAAACTCTTTTTGTGTTTAAGCTTGTGTATTTGAGTCTCCAAAAGTAGTAAACAAACCTCAAAGTTCCTGATACCTATTTTTCAAAGTGTGTCTCACGTTTAATTTCGTCCAGATGATACTCCTGTGGTCTCCCAGTGATCCCTGACTACTTTGTTCTTATGTGATCTCTAGGTGCTCTGAACAACTAATGGATCTATCCATTACATTCATTAGCAGTTTTAACATGCTCTCTTGAATTGTTAGTTATCTTTTAATGTGTAGATTTTAGCTATACTATACATAGCTTTAACTATACTGTAAATAAGGACAGGTGAAATGTCTATTTATTCTTGGTATTCCTTAGGGAAAAATTCAGTACCCTATGGTAAATATTTTTAAACAAGTAAATGAATAACTATTTCTTTATTACTTGATTTAGTACCATATAGTAGGTGGATATTGATCTGAGAAGAATTCTCTCTGGGGTTTCTGGTCATAATTTATCCTAGATAGTCTGGGTAAGATTGGTCTAATCTAATCAGTATCCTTTCAATTCATTCAAGTAAAGTATTAGCATTTACTTCACAGTAAGCAGAGAATACAGTACTGGCATGTATTTCACAGCAAACAAGGATCCCAGAGATCTTGCAGATCAAAAGGGGAGGCTCATATGTAATGAATATTCACAATAAAGGACAAAAATATTATGTTAGATGGAATCAGAAAGCAGTGGGAAAAGAGAGCTGGGAACCACATTGAGTGTAAGGTAAGAAAAGACCTCCTTGAAGATGTGATATTTAAGCTGAAATTCAATAGTGCGTGTTTTTATTATTTTGATTCTGATCTGATGTAGCACAACACAAGATGCAACACAGTTCATATGGCTGCAGAAATCCAAGAACCACAGGCATGTCCATAGGCAATGTTTATTATCCTGAGCATAAATGCAAAAAAGAAAGGAAAAGAAAAAGACACTAATGGGATGTAAGAGAAACTAAGTTGGAAGTTTTTTAGATTAAGAAGAAGGAAAAGAGCAGGAACAGGAGATAAAGGAGGCAAGGGAGGAGAAAAGATGAGTCAGAGAAAGAGAAGAACAGGAGAAGATAAAAAAGAAAGAAAAGAAAGAGGAGGAGTTTAGGAAGACACCTCTAAAATAGTCTTGATACAAATTGAACTGAGGATAAAGTTCAAACATGGCAGCCTCTGATCTCTTACAGATTCTTTATTGTCTAGATGTGTTTATTAATAAATTACTAAACAAAGAAGATCACAAAAAAGCTTTATTGAGATATAATTGACATACAATAACTTGGGCACATGTAAATATACAATTTGATTAGTTTTGACACACTACATATATATATGTATGTACCCATAAAAATATCATAACAATGAAGTTAATGAGCATATATATCACTCTCAAAAGTTCCTTAGCATTCCTTTGAAGTCGCTCATCCAAGTCACCAGGCAATTAATAATCTTTCTGTAGATTCGTTTGTATTTTCTAGAATTTTATGTAAACAGAATCATACCGTAACACTATTGTCTCTGGGAAAACACTGTCATATTTTTCACTTGGATTAATTATTCTGAAATTAATCCAGGTTGTTGCAGTATCAATAGTTCATTTTTTTTATTGCTGAGTAATATTCAGTTCTATAGATATCGTATGATTTGTTTATCCATTCACTTATTGATGGACCTTTGGGTTGTTTCCAATTTGAGACAATTACAAATCAAGCTGCTCTGAACATTCGTATACAAGTATTTGTATAGACATAAGCTTTCACTTCTCTTGGACTGAATACCGAAGAGTGGAATTATTAAATCTTACAGTAGGTGTAAGTGTAATATTTTGAAGAAACCGACAAACTGTTTTGCAAAGTGGTTGTACTATTTTACATTCCTTCCCAGCAATATACATGTGTTCCACTTCCTTCACACTCTCTCCAATACTTGGTTGGTCAAACTTTTCAATTGTAAACATTCTAATAAATACCTAGTGTATCTCATTGTGGTTTTAACCTGCACTTCCGTAATGGCTAATGAAATTGGGCATATTTTCATGTGTATATTAACCTTCCTTGGTGAAGTGTCCTTTCAAATCTTTTGACTGTTTTTAGAGTTGTTTTTCTTAATATTGAGTTTTGAGAGCTCTCTATATATTCTGAATACAAGCTGTTTATCAGATACATGATTCTTAACAGAGTACATTTCAACAAATATTTGCTTCAAATGTAAAAAGGAATATGTAAGCTGTTTTATGTTTATTTAAAGTAATATAAAACACAAGGAAACAACACAATAAATTTAGAAGTATTTATTAGAAATAAACATTTCTATATAAATATAAATATATAAGCACATATATAAATATATAAATAAATAAATCAAAAAAAAAGTAAATGAGCCAGTGAATTACGTTTATCATTGGAATAACAAATATATTAGGCAGGAAGTGAGAAGTTGCTGCAGTAAAAGCTGCCACACTCCCTTTCCTTGATCTGGCCTTTGTCTCCTCTTACTCCTATGACTGATGGTGGATAGTTGCCTACAGTTCACATCATTAGCTATTAATGACTTGGTTAAAATTTCCTGTTGTTCAATCCACAGGGCCCTCTACAAATCCATTTTAAGCTCCTATTAAAGACTACACAGGAAAAAGATTTACTATTTATGGAGCAACCTTGAACATAGTTTCTGGCAGGCATCTTCAGAGGCAAGCGCTGCGTCAGCTGTGGTTCCACAATTTCAGTCCTTAAGCTCACTAGCTAGTCTAGACGATAACTCCTCAACAAGCATTTGATAAACACGCATAGGTCAAGGCTATTCAAATCATTTTAATAGAAACACAAAGAAAAAAATGACTGGAGAGGAGTTTGTTTCCTCACTAAAGGACAAAACAATTATTTAAGAGGCATCAATAATATGGTTCCAAAGGGCAATGTATTAATTCAGATGGTTTTACAATCATTTCCTTCCTAAGACAAAAATTAAAAGGGCAAGGAAAGCTTTTATTAGAAAACAAAGTCAGCTTGGCACTGTGATGTACATCACAATAATAAGGTCTATAAAATTACATATCTGTGTAAGGGAATTGAAAATTCCATAAAGTTACATGTGAAAAATGTGGATAAAGAGACTTAACATTGACTAATTAGTCCGAGGTTCTCATTATTAAAATTAAGAGATTCCAGATCTGAATTTTATGGTTTTATGACTCTAGTTTACATTCCACTTTGCATGTTCATGCAAAATAATGGGCATATATCAAAGAAACAAAAGAAAGGCACATAAGACAATTTTACAGGGCCATTCACTCCTTCAGTGTTACAGTTACCACTAGTGCTCGGCATGTTCAGTTCTGTCTGGCATTTCTCTAGCCAAGATTCTGCTTTGCAGTCCTCTCTTTTTAGTTTTGACCATGTAAATCAAAAAATAAATAAATAAATTTTTCTAACTCCTGAATTATCAGTATTTCATTTTTATTAAAATCCTGATAACAAAAAAATTTGCAATGTCATTCTGATATTATCATCTGGCCAAGTAGATGAGTAAATAAACTGAATGCCCATTTCTAAAAAATAATATTCATTTTTTAGAATACCCTGAAATCGCATTCTTAGAGCAGTCTCAACAGCAACAATAAATCATGACTAAAAGAGCACATTCTGTCACACAATCCAAATACAGTTCACTCTTCAGAAAAGGGTGACAGTTAATTTCAGAGAAATACATTTAACCTGCTTTGTGGTTTGTTGTCGTTGTTGTTGTTTGAACTAAGAAAATGTGCTTTCATTTTTGACATCAGAATTTTCAAATATAAAACCTGAAACCAAAGTTGGAGTTGATTAATCTAACAATTGAATCATAAAAGCCAGAATACGGACTTTAAGTAAGAAACGAAGACACATAGAAACTAGAGTATTGTTCAATATTATGAAATCATATTTCTTCACTTGGAAAAACTGAAGCGAATATAAATCAATTTTGGAAGATACTGTATTAGATTTTGGGCCCAAGCTCTGACCCCCATCTTTATAAATGAGAGCTCTATGTAATATATATCTTTGTTTACTCGAATAATTAAGCTCTTTTGTAATATGGTCCAAGAGCAGCCAATCTCATACTGCAAGTTATTTCACAGGAATCAGTGTGTTCTAGAAAAAGAGAGTGTGCTGCTCCTTTTCAATAAAATCACCTTTTTATCTAGCAATAATTTCTATGAAGTTAAAAACTGTTACACATACCAATCTGTGGTATGTATATACACACATTTATAGTCTTATCCGAAGATAAAAGTTTTATAAGTGTGTTTGGTTAACGGAAGAGCAAGTTTGCTGTTTATAGTAACACCCTGTACACAGTTCATAAATATTTGTTGAAAGGATGACTCATTAAGAAACAAATTCAAGTGAAATGATGAAAATCTAAATTAACCTTTAAGGTATTTATGCCAGGATCAAACAAGCACATAAACTGAAGTTTAAATGGCCTCCGAAGGCTTAGTCATTAAATAATAGAGTGGCTTGAGTGAGTGAATAAATATGATAAAACACGCCAGCTCTGAAATATGAGAGTGTGAAGACTGTTTTATCACAACGGGACACTAGGTTTCTGGCAGAGTAGTTGGGAAAGTTTGCTCCTGAATGATCAAGTCTTGGCATGCAATGGTTACCCCAAACTTGTCCATCTTATACCTTCTATCTTTTGCTCTGTCTACTCCAGTACAATATATTTATACAGCAATTTTATTGTGCCCAATTTTGTTGTTCTCCTGACTATACATGCATAAAAATAGATAACTTATTACATTAAAATGTTTTTAAAATTCACTCTTTAACCTTTGGCTATATAAGTAACAGCTATTTATTGCTACTTTTTAAGTGAGAAAGAATGTTAATTTATGTCAAGGATAGTCACGTGGACCCCACCTCTTTTGTTTCTTAAGGAAATGATTTTCCCTGTGTCTGGTGAACATTAACAAGGAACTTCCTGGGTTCTGCCTGCGGTATTACTCTGTATCCAGCTTTTCTTTCTCTCCCACTACTATTCAGAGTCAGATTTCCAAAACTATCTGTGTTCAGACAGCTTTCCCATGTTATTAAATGCTTTATCTGTAAAAGCATCCAATAATTTTTCCCAAAAATCTTCATTTCCAGCCTCACTAGTCTCCTTAGTTGACCTGCATCTCACATGCATTTGCCATTATTTCTAGACTGATAGAAATGTAAATGTTTATGTACTCTATCTAAAAAAAAAAGTTTGAATATTACTTCCAATCTAACCAGAAATAGTTTACTCCAGGAACTCACACAAGTTGAGAAAGAGTTTTTTTTTTTTTTTTTTGTTTTTTTTTTTTTTTTAAATTGTACCTTTCTGAAGTTCAAACTCTATAGCTTAACACAACAGTTCTCCAGCTTCAGTTTGGGGATCTTGGCTGTGTCTGAGACCCTTTTAGGGTGTCTGCCAGTCAAAGTCAAAGATCCAATCAAAGTTTAGATGCTTTGGATAGATCAATTGATTTTATGTTGCAAAGTATGAAATGTTCATTGAAATGGATTCAGATTCTCCATTGCAACTGACCTTTAAGAAGGTTTTTTGACAGATTTATTCACCGATATAATTCATAAACGATATAATCCAAACATTCAAAGTTCACAATTCGATAATTTTTAATATATTCACAGACATGTACAACCATGTCCACAGTCAATTTGAGAACATTTTCATCACCACAAAGAGAAATCCTATAAACTTCAGTTATTATTCCCCATTGGCCCACCCTCTCAGCCATATCATTCCCTCAGCCATAAATAACCAGTAATCTATAAAACTTTATATCTCAATAGATTTGCCTGTTCTGAACATTTCATATAAGTGGAACTAAACAATGTGTGACCTTTTGTGTCTGGCTTTTTTCACTTTACATAATGTTTTCAAGATTGATCCATGTTGTAGCATGTATCGCTGCTTCATTCCCTCTAATGACCAAGTAATATGTAATATTCCATTGTATGGGTTTACCATAATGTGTTTATCTGCAAGTTTAAATAAAGTTAAACTAGCTTAACTAAACAAATTATTTTTCTAAAGTATAAAATTATAAGTAGTAGCTTAATTAATTTAATGCTACTGAATTGTTTGCTTAACATATGGGAATATAGTCATTGCCTTTTTTTATTTTTTTTGAGACAGAGTCTCACTCTGTCACCCAGACTGTAGTGCAATGGCACAATCTCAGCTCACTGCATGCTCCGCCTCTCAGATTCAAGCAATTCTCCTACCTCAGCCTCCCAAGTAGCTGGGATTACAGGCGCGTGCCACCACGCCTGGCTATTTTTTTGTATTTTTAATAGAGATGAGGTTTCACCACGTTGGCCAGGCGGGTCTTGAACTCCTGACCTCAGGTTATCCCCCTGCCTTGGTCTCCCAAAGTGCTGGAACTACAGGCATGAGCCACCGTGCCTGGCCCATTGCCTTCCTAGCTGCAGCTTCACTTTCCAGTTTCAGCCTGAAGATAAGCGATTACAGTACAATAAGATATTTTGAGAGACAAAGACCATATTTACGTACTTTTTATGACCGTATGTTGTGTTAGTTGCCCTATTTTATTATTAATTATTGTTGTTAATCTCTTACTGTGCCTAATTTATAAACTAAACTTTATTATAGGTGTGTATAAGAAAGAACATAGCATATATAGGGTTCTGTACTACCTGCAGTTTCAGGCATCCACTGGAGGTCTTGGAACACATCCCTCCTGGATAAGACTGGACTATTGTAGAGTGGACTGATAGCAACCTCTCCTTTAACAAAACATATATTTTGCTATACTTATTTTTCAGGGAAATTATACCTCTTTATAGCCATAAAACTTTCTTTATACATATAACTTTTAAATTTCCTAATATTCTGTTAAAATACAAAATTCACTGTATAGCTACATTGTATTTTGTCACCAAGTTCAGTGAACAAAAATAAATACTAAAGATTCCATTATAGTATGGCTTGTAATTATAGATTCAGATGTCTTATTTTGAATTTATGATTGCAAAAACATATGCAGTAATGTATACTCATCTATATATAGACTACCATGTGGTTTTTATATCTCTCTTTGGCATAATAATTAGATTTGATGTGTTTCCTCTTTCATAAATTCCTGAGAGGTCATTAGGTGGAATACAGTTGGCCTTTTGCTAGAAAGGAAGTAGCTTCAGCAACTAAGTTTTGGAGACTCAGTCTTCTAAAATTCTTATCAGATTAGGGGGAAACAACGAGGAATAAAGCATTTTGATTTATTAATTACCAAATTAAGATTGTGATTAAAAATTAACATTGTGTTTCCAGAAAATAGCAGGAAATGCACATATGATTATGAGCACTAGAAAAGAGAAGATAAGTCTTAATAAAATCAATTTCAGCAGAACTTAACATTAAAAAGGGAGGGAAAGGGGTCAGGTGCTGTGACTCAGGCCTGGAATCTCAGCACATTGGGAAGCCGAAGGGCAACGACTGCTTGAGCCCAGGAGTTCAAGACCAGCCTGGGTAACATAGCAAGACCCTGTCTCTAATTTTTAAAAGCAGGGGAAGGGAAAGAATGAATAGCAAATGAAACCAGCAAAAAAAAAAAAGAGGAAAAAGAAGACAACTCAAAATATAATAAACAGTGTGACATAAGATATAGAAATAAAACAACTATACAAATTTCGTACTAAAATAAGAAAGGGCTGAATTATCCCCTTAAAATACAAGATTGTCATTTTGGATTATCAAAAAACAAACACACTTTAAGCAAATGATATAGAAAAGTTGAAAATACTGGAATGGGTCAAAACATGCTCTGCAAATTCAAACAAAATGAAAGTAGGAGTGGTAATGTTCATATCAGATAACAAGATGGAAGATGAAAAGCAGCAGCAAGGTTAGATTACAGTATATAATTTAAAAATATAGTTTGAGGCAACTCTCATAAACACATTCACCAAACAACATAAAGGTAAATATAAGTTATTAAAACTCATCCAAGCAGTTGAAGAGCTGAAATTCATAAAGGAGATTGAAAAGGTGATTCAAGATGTACCATTAAAAAAAAAAAGCTGGACCAACCGGTGCAAAATAACTTCTAACAAAAATGTAATCATAACATCTTTTAAATTAACCAGGCCATTTAATGAATGGAAATATCCCAATTTAACTTTAATATAATACCCTGCTCTAGATAAAAGCAGTGCGAAAAAAAAAAGGCAATAGTAAATTTTGCTATTGACTAGAGATGCAAACAGTCTAAATTAAACTTTAGTAAATTTAGGAGAAAAATATTCAGCTCACAGTGATGACAAAAAGTATTATTGTTCATTTCATCTAGGATGCCACTGATGGTAAAACACATGCTGATTTCAGAGATATTAAAGTGTCTCTTTCCTCGAGTTCACAGCGTCTCGGCATCGAGCACACACAATCAATTAGCACACAGGACCTAGGAAAGGAAAGCTGGTTGGACTCCTTCTTGCCCATAGTTTTGTATGTACAACCTCACTAGAGGCAGTTGGAAGTGAGGCTTTTATCACTGGCTTTCAAGAGGGTTAAGGCCAGGAAGGGAGAGCAATATGTGCTCTTCACCTCGTGACAGCAATATGGAAGTAACTTACTGGCCAAGATTTAGGAGATATATTTTAAAACAATGTTTTTCAACATTTTGTTTTTCCTCTTTATTACCTTTTTAGACAGTTGTCTAATCACATCCCATGAAATTGTATTACCATAAGTATGTTATGTATTTTTTGATATACTGTATATATATCCGTGATTTATACATAAAAAAAGTAGAGTTTTTCCTCCCCAAGAACCAGTTTTTGCCTGCTTGCGGAGACACCATTCTCATTGAGAATGCACGTTTTAAAGTTATATCATTGAATATTAGTATTGTGTGATGCAACTTACATTCCTTTTACCCTAATTTGTGTAATTTCAGTGGGTCACCACAATTTGTTTTAATCCTTAGGAAGAAAAGACTCAACACCATATTTGTGAAGCTACTGTGGAGAAATAATTTAGATTAAGCAATTAAGTAGAATGAGTCAGTTGGAGTTTTTCTGGCGTGAAGTCAATTGCTGGGTGTTTTCCCATCTTTCCCATTACTGGAACCTGAAAAAAAAAGTCTCGTGCCTTCAGAAATAATCTGCATATAATTTTAAGTCATTAGTATGGCAAACATTCCATGCTTTTATCATATATCTTGTTTAGAATAAAGAGTTGATATATCACATAATCATAGTCAATCAAAGAGGAAATTCTACCATAAAGCTGGAATCACAGGACATTAGCATGTTTAAACACATTTCTTTAAATGTTTTTCATAGTTATATTTATCTTACTATATGTTTTAAAAATAAAATTAAGAAAAATACTTTATAAAACTTCTCACATATGCACACATGTACACAGAGAAAAATGTTTCCTCCTCCCTTATTAAATCTTTCTATTCTTCTTTGAAGCAACTCTTGATCTCAGTTCTCTATGGACTATGTGCTTTACTCGGCAGAGGAGAGAGTTCTTTGCCATGGTTTTGGTTGGGCAGGGAAGAAGCAGGAGGCATGCATCTCTGTCCAGCCCTGCTCACCTTGTTCATAATAGTGTCTCTTGCCCAGGTCAGAAGTTCAAGACCAACCTGAGCAGAGACCAGTCTCAGAAACAAAAAATAAAATAGCATCTCTTCCCTGCCTACCCAAGGAGAAAATGCACAGCTTTATGCCTCCATGATGTATTTCCTCAGGCGTTTTAAAGAAACTAGAAATAAGCTGGGTATGCTTATTTTATTTACTTGTGCTTATTATGTCTCTATTCATGCCTATTATATTTGACACATTGCTTATGTATTTTCACCCTTAGCAGTAGAAAAAAAAATGCTCACATTCCATGCCCTAAACTTTAAATGGAGGAAATCAGAAATGCAAATAAATGATTTCATCAGTTTTTCAAACTGCCATCTGATAGAATCAAAGCAAGTAGTCAACCATGTGTGGTAGAACTAGGGATTCAGGCAAATATGGTTGTAATCTCACACTTACTCACTGTAAGACCTTGACAAATTTTGCTTAATCTTTCTGAGCCTTTGATTCCACTTCTATACAATGAAAGTAATAACAGTACCAGCCTCACAGGGTAGCTGTGAGGATTGCAGAGCCAGAAGAGTGCCCAGAAGAAATGTCCAGCACATTGAAAGCACTCAAAAGTGCTTGTTATTGGAAACAATAATATTATTCTATTTCTTTTTTCATTATCCCCAACAGCACCTAGCACAGTGCCTTGTACACAAGTATACAATAAATTGAATGTATTAATGAATGAATGAAAATAATTATGATATGACTATATACAACTCCTTAAAATGTGTACAACTATATTAAATACTTTCTCTTTCCTTCTTCCTCTAATTTTCTTCTTTAAAGACAAAGACTCAGGATTTTCACAATCCCTGGAAATAAAGAGATGAGATTTCACAATTTTTCCTCCAACTGTAGATTGACTGTATGGTGCTGAGAATCTCAGTTTAATGGTGATTATCAATAATGTAAGTTATCAGGAACTCAGATGCCTATTCATTTATTCAACTATTTAAAATAAAAATCTTGAGGTGAGGATGGAGAAAATTAGGCAACAATATAGATTTCTGTTACATCGTTCTACAATTTAAATTTTTAGAAACCTCATAATCCAGGAAACTAATTAATTGGTTAGTTTTATGTCTCCTTGAAAACAGTCTATAGGGTCTAAAATGACACTTGTCAAACAATAATGTTAAATGAATGACTAGAAAACCTTGTAAAATGTAGATTCTAATTTAGCAGTTCTGGTATGGGGCCTGAGATTTGTGTAAGCATGTAGGTGATGCTGATGTTGCTGTCTGCAAACCAGCTTGAAAAGCAGGAATCTAAGATTTTAAAATATTCTACATTGTGGCCATGCTCGGTGGCTCACGCCTATAATCCCAGCACTTTGGGAGGCCGAGGCGGGTGGATCATGAGGTCAGGAGTTCGAGACCAGCCTGGCCTTCATAGTGAAACCCTGTCTTTACTAAAAATACAAAAAAATTAGCTGGGTGTGGTGGCACGCACCTGTAGTCCCAGCTACTCAGAAGGGTGAGACAGGAGAATTGCTTGAACCCAGGAGGTGGAGGTTGCAGTGAGCCGAGACCATGCCATTATTGCACTCCAGCCAGGGTGACAGTGAGATTCTGTCTCAAAAAAAAAAAAAAAAAAAAAAACTACATTGCTTGAGATGAAGGATAAATATAATTTTTTGAGCCAAAGCAAAGGAGATAAGTTAGAATTTTTAAAAATGCTATTTTATCAGCCACTTGATCTTCCAGGCAAATTTTAAGTTCTTCTCAATATCTACCATTAACTATTAAAAAATAACTCATAATACCTTACAAATGGAGATTGTAAGAGATAAGTAGAGATAAGTCAACATAAATTAAGTGACAACAAAATATGACTGACAAGGTCTTTTTTTTAGCTTTCTATAAAGAGCTTGGGGTTGGGGGGAAGCCATACTTGAAAAAATCTACCTAAGTGTCAGCTTTTAACCAAAAATGCAGGAAAAAGGGGGTTAATATTTAAAGTCACATTATACAAAGCAAACTTAAAAAGTGGGAAAATATTTACAATGTACTTGATAGATTAAACTTTTAAATATATAACAAGGTCTTAGGTATAAAAAGATTCAGTTTAAAAATGGGAAAATGATTTGAACTGTTGAACAGGCAAATCAGAGGTGAATAAGCACACATAAGTTTTAAAAATATAACTATACTAGTAATTAAATAATTACACATTTAAAATATGATGCCACTCTTCAACTACCAGATTCTGAGACTAAAATTTTCCTTCCCAATGCTGTAAAGATACTATGAAATTGAAACTCTTACACAGTTTACTTAGGTAATTTGAAAAAAAACAATTTCATAATCTGTATTAAGGACCTTAAAGTACTCACATACCATGTGTCTATTCAAGAGCTTAAAAGAATTGCTATTTAAAAGTAGAGGCTTTCCTTCCTTAGTCCTGCCTAGTTGTAAAGCGACTAATTTCTAGCCTTGGGATCTGGTGTATTCTTTTACATTCATGCTTTATTTGATTTTACTAAAAGCAAAATAACATTCTCAGACTTCTTTCTTAAGGAGATGTAATATCAGATGACTCAATATGTTCTGCATCACATCCTCTCAATCCATTTTTGATTTGGCCATTGGTGCATTAACCAGCTACATACAGATGTCCCTTGACAACATCTTGCCTCCACTCCACTCTGTATGCCTTCCTTTCTGACCTTGGAGCTTCTGTGCCATCACTATGTGGGACACCTATATGAATCAGTTCAGTTTTTTTATGCTTGTGCAAACCAGAATATGTGAAGGGCAGCCCTAGGTCAATGGGACACAGAAGCAAAAATATTGCACTAAAGCTGCTGATCTACCACTGCAACTGCGGACTTCCCAATCTGCCAGCAACAGAAACCAATGCCAAGTCTTACATATAGAAACATTGCTTATGGAGCCCAGCCATTCATTTTATGTCAGGTTGATCAGTTTGGGCTACATTCATGATGCAGGTGACAGCAATTTTCTCTTGCCAGAACTGAAATCACCTCTGGATATCAAGTTGCCTTTCCTGTTCACAGTGTCTCTTGACACAACACAACTCAAATGCTTATAGAGTACATGGGACCCTCTATAATATAAACTCAGATCAAATGATTCATTCTAAGAAAGAAGGTAGGACACTAAATACCTGACCAGGGATTCACTGGTCCTTTCATACAGTGTGTCATCTTGGAAGAAGCTGGTAAATAGAATATTCAAACATCAATTAAAGCATCTAAAGCAGCATCTTGGGGTATCTTCTAGGATGAGATGTATGCACTGAACTAATGCACTGTGTCCCCAGTAGCTAGACTACTTGAGTGCAAGAAACAAATGATGGAAGCAGGATTGGCCCCTGCGCCTTTGCTCCCAGTAATCCTTTTGCAGAATTTCTACTTCCTAACCCTATAAATTCAGTTTCTGTTGGATTAGAAGACCCAGCTCCTGAGTGGGATTGGGGAAGAGAAGCAACAAGGGGAAACATCTAACTGTGTACACAGCAAGGGTTCCATTAAAGTCGAGGCTGGTCAAGATTATTTTATACCAATGGAACAGCAGGTAAAGAAAGGAGTTACAATATTGTTGGACATGATCTGGAATACCATAAGGAGGGGTTGCTGTAACACAATGTGGGCAGAGAGGAATATGTCCAGATCCAAGTTCACTGGAGCATCTTGGTGTTTTCTTGCCTATTGATAAATGTTAGAGGCAACTGCAGAAAATCCAGACTAGCAACATCAAAGCAACTGAGAGCTCCAAACCCTCAGGAAGCAAGCCACTAGACCAAAGTTCTGGCCAATGATGAGAAACGTAATGAATCAGTGATAGAGGAAGAAGGAAATACATCATTTATTTTATGGGACTAGCAATCAATTACTTTAGGACTAGTTGCAGTAGTGGAGAAAGTATATTATTACATTAACTTTTGCATATTATTAATAAGTCATTGTCCCTGAAAATTTCAAAAAATAAACATAATAAACGGTGGTCAGCCAACATGATTATTCATGTATATAGTTACAGTGAGGGAGACCAAGAGTCATTAAGTAGTTACACATATTTAAAATAAGTTAGGTAATGACAGGCAAGGCATATTTATACAGATTAATGAATAGACAAGAGATTCCAGAAATAAATTTAAAGTTATGTCAGTTTACTATATGATAGAAGCATTTCATGTAATTGGGGAAAAGATAAATTTTTCTTTTCTTTTTTTTTTTTTGAAGGAGATCCATTAGACTTCATTTTCTATGTATTGTAGCACAGTTATCTGTTTTATTTTATTTTATTTTATTTTTATTTTATTATTATTATACTTTAAGTTTTAGGGTACATGTGCACGATGTGTAGGTTAGTTACATATGTATACATGTGCCATGCTGGTGTGCTGCACCCATTAAGTCGTCATTTAGCATTAGGTATATCTCCTAATGCTATCCCTCCCCACTCCGCCCACCCCACAACAGTCCCCAGAGTGTGATGTTCCCCTTCCTGTGTCCATGTGTTCTCATTGTTCAATTCCCACCTATGACTGAGAAAATGTGGTGTTTGGCTTTTTGTCCTTGCGATAGTTTACTGAGAATGATGATTTCCAATTTCATCCATGTCCCTACAAAGGACATGAACTCATCATTTTTTACGGCTGCATAGTATTCCATGGTGTACATGTGCCTCATTTTCTTAATCCAGTCTATCATTGTTGGACATTTGGGTTGGTTCCAAGTCTTTGCTATTGTGAATAGTGCCACAATAAACACACGTGTGCATGTGTCTTTATAGCAGCATGATTTATAGTCCTTTGGGTATATACCCAGTAATGGGATGGCTGGGTCGAATGGAATTTCTAGTTCTAGATCCCTGAGGAATCGCCACACTGACTTCCACAATGGTTGAACTAGTTTACAGTCCCACCAACAGTGTAAAAGTATTCCTATTTCTCCACATCCTCTCCAGCACCCGTTTTTCCTGACTTTTTAATGATTGCCATTCTAACTGGTGTGAGATGGTATCTCATTGTGGTTTTGATTTGCATTTCTCTGATGGCCAGTGATGGTGAGCAATTTTTCATGTGTTTTTTGGCTGCATTAATGTCTTCTTTTGAGAAGTGTCTATTCATGTCCTTCGCCTACTTTTTGATGGAGTTGTTTGTTTTTTTCTTGTAAATTTGTTTGAGTTCATTGTAGATTCTGGATATTAGCCCTTTGTCAGATGAGTAGGTTGTGAAAATTTTCTCCCATTTTGTAGGTTGCCTGTTCACTCTGATGGTAGTTTCTTTTGCTGTGCAGAAGCTCTTTAGTTTAATTAGATTCCATTTGTCAATTTTGGCTTTTGTTGCCATTGCTTTTGGTGTTTTAGACCTGAAGTCCTTGTCCATGCCTATTTCCTGAATGGTAATGCCTAGGTTTTCTTCTAGGGTTTTTATGGTTTTAGGTCTAACGTTTAAGTCTTTAATCATCTTGAATTAATTTTTGTCTAAGGTGTAAGGGAGGGATCCAGTTTCAGCTTTCTACATATGGCTAGCCAGTTTTCCCAGCACCATTTATTAAATAGGGAATCCTTTCCCCATTGCTTGTTTTTCTCAGGTTTGTCAAAGATCAGATACTTGTAGATATGCGGCGTTATTTCTGAGGGATCTGTTCTGTTCCATTGATCTATATCTCTGTTTTGGTACAAATACCATGCTGTTTTTGTTACTGTAGCCTTGTAGTATAGTTTGAAGTCAGCTAGCGAGATGCCTCCAGCTTTGTTCTTTTGGCTTAGGATTGACTTCTCTTTAAAAAAAAAAAAAAAGAAAAAAGAAAAGAAATGATGTGCTAAGAAGGCCTAGTAAGGAGAGGGCATTCAGTTGAGTTATTACTCAGTTAAGTTATTCGGGAGTAACCCAAGCTCCAATCTCTTGATTTTTAGATCACTGGTGGACTTTAATATATATCAAGCTTCTTAGTAAAGACACTAAGATACAGATAAAATAATTGTGTTTTCGTACACATTTTATTAACATATATTTATTAATAAAATATATGTGCATATTTTATGTATTTATATATAAATATATAATCTAGATTATGTATGTTGACTGTAAATCAGTAAATTTTTTTGACCTAGAAATAAAAACATAATCAGAGGGTTAGATTATGCTAACAGGAACATTAATTTTGGCAAATACTAGAAGTTAGCCCTCAATTGTAAGTTCACAATCAATTAAACATTGCATTGAATGCTTAAAGGCAGGTGTGGGCAAAGTAAAAAAAGAAAAAGTACTTTGATGTGCCGATTTTTCCCTGTCTGTTCTTCTAGACTCTGCTTTAAAATTCTCAATGGATTATATCTCCTGGGCTTACCAATTCTCTCGCTTATTATTGGTTCTAGTTAAAAAAGAAAAAGAAAAAAGAAAGAAAAGAAAAAGCACCAGCAGGAGATGAGAAGAAGAGAAGAAACAGACATCAGAGCATTTATTCCCTTAATCTCCTCCATTCAGGCGTACTGCTTGGATGTGGATGCACTTTTTGCTAGGGTCTCATTTATGTCAGGAAGTTTTATTTCCATAGCTACATGTCCTACCAGGACTGACAATATCATGGGACTTTTAGCTTGAAGGTAGTGGACTGAACATTCATACCAAAATTTCTGGCTCCTATTCAAAACTGACATTATAGATTATCAGTTTAAAACTGACATTGTAAAAAGTTTATAAAATATATGTTAATACATAGCTGTATTAAGAGGGTAAAGAGGATAAAAGATCCTCACATTCAAGGCTTTAAAGCAGTGAACAAAGGCTCCCATAAGTGCTAGACCTAAACTAATGGCATCACCAACAAGTATATGCACTAAAAGGCCCATGGTGTCAGCACGTGGCCATAATCAAAGACACATGGTGAACACATGACTGAGAATCAGCCACCATCTGAGAAAGGCCAGAAAGGGAAGCAACGAATTCAAGAAACAAAGAATTTATACTCAATAGCATACAGATAATATATAAATACAAAAAGAATTTGGAATAAATATAGTTACTGTCTTCAAAGAGATAAGAGAAATATGCTCATGATGCAAAAGTATATAATTATGGAACAAAAATTGACTGTTGTGGACATAGAACTTAGAGATCATAAAACTACCAATTTGTTTGAAATTAAGAATTATGAAAACTCATCATAGTTAAGTCAAATAACAAATTGAACCTAACTGAAGAGCAAAATAGTGATCTGCAAGATTAAGGAATTCTACCTGGTGGGGGTACAGAGACACAGTTGATTCTCATTATTCACAGATTCCGTATTTGGGAATACATCTACTCACTAAAATTCATTTGTAATTCTAAAATCAATACTCCCAGCACATTTGCTGTCATTCACGGGCGTGCACAGTGTGGTGAAAAAATTGAGTTGCCAGATGTACATGTTCCAAGCTAGGTCAAACTAAGGTGATGCTGTCCTTCTTATTTCAGCTCTCATACAAAGACAAGGACAGAATGGAGGAGTACAGGGCAGTACACTGCAGTGCAAGAAGCTCTGGCTCTAGGATAAGTTGGAAGGAGTTTGGGTCCCAACTTTGGCACTTGTTGGTGGGGTGACCTTAGACAAGTCATTTAACACTTCTGAATCTCATTTTCTCTTTTGTAAAATAAAGAAAATAGAATCTTCCAGGATAAATTGTTTTTTAGGGTTTAAGGTTATAATCTAAGTGAGATTGTACCCTAGGAGCAATGGCTCAGTATTCCCTAATTCAGTGTCACCAAAGACTTTCTAGAACACAACTACTGTGCATAACGTGAACCAACTCTGGATATTATCAAAGAGAAGTTAAGAAGCATGAGGCATAAATCTAGAAGTTTAAAAATGTAAATGGAATGCCAGATGAGATCATAGAAAAATACTTACAAATAATAGAAAATACTACTATAATGGGTAGCAATTTCTCAAAACTTTAGAAATATGATTCCACATATTGTAAAACTCGTATAATGCCAAGCAAAGTGAAAACAATTAAACAACCAACAAATAAAACCTCATACCTGAACACACTGTAGCTTTCACACATTAAGGATACAGAGAAATTTCTGAAGTCATAAGGGAAAAAGGATAACACAATAAAGTGTAAATGACTCACATATTTTGAACCACATAATGTGATTGCAAATCAAAATTTATCTGGGAAATGAAAAGATGCCTCCAGCTTCTGTATGGAAAATAGACGCGAGTGAGAAGGAACAAAAACTGAAGTGACTTCATGAGTTTTTCTCTTTTTGGCAGTCTAGGAAATGATGATTTCAGGGTTGCTAAATTCAGTGTGGGAGGAGACCAAGAGAGATTCCTGCCCTTCACAAATTCAAAGGAAGCGCCTGCAGATCTGCAGTCAGTCACACATTTCTGGATCCTTCTCCAACATTTCCAACCCACACTCACCACTCTCTCCGCCAAATTCCTGAATCTATTCTGTATTTCTTCTTCTCATTTATCCCCCACAGTGTCGTCTTGTTGAACTCACATTAAAAATTCTGTAAAATAGATGTCTATTAAAAAGAAAGGGGAACAGTGAAAACGGAAGATGGCATCTGTGAAAGAGAAAGAAGAAAAAAAGATAAAAAAAATAAAGAAATCAGTTTGGGTCAACATATAAGTTATCCTACTTGCTACACAGCTGTGAAGACCTACCCCTTTTATTTTTTCTCTAAGTAATAAAATTCCAATAGTTTATGCAGTAAAGAGGAAATATATGTTCTTGCAAAGGAGTTCAAACAAATATTAAAAGTTATATTCATGAAAGCAAAGGAAATCCTCTTCTTGGCAAGCATGGAAACATTAATTGTGCTTCTTAAGAAACATTTTTACTTCTTTTTGCTCCCCTTTGGAATTCACTCAATATATAACCCACAGATTACTCTTTACAAATACTGCTAATTTGGGGCCACTTCCCTGTACAAGAAATTAAATTTATTCCCAAGTATTTCCAGTATGGACTTTATGCTTTTATTCCTGGATTATTGTTTAGTCTTATCATACCTTAACAATAATCTAACCTTACTTCCAAGTAATTTTATTTCTTACAGCTCCCCTAAACAATATCCACTTTAGTCAGAATCTTAACTTCATCCCTTATTTTATTTACATGTACAGGCATAGGATAATGTTGCATTATCTCCTCAGAATGATTTTTTCCTTCCTGTCGCCAAAGTCTGAACCATTGCAAGAAACCTTCCTTCTTAGTGATTATAGACTCTTGGTGTCATGGAGTAAATGAAAAAAAAAAAAAAAAAAAGACAATGATAGACCTGGCTTCTAGAATTTCAGTAATTTAATTGATCTCAAGATTATTGATGTTACCATCAATAGAGCAAACAATGAAATGACCCAAGTGCTTTTCAAGTTCACAATTGTAAGGAATATAAGATTAATTTTTTCCCATTGTCATCAAAATTGAGCCCTATGTAATTGCCTCTATAATGCTTCATCTATAACAGAGTCAGCACTGGCCATTCAAAACATTTACCCTTAGAGTTTCTGTACGCCAAGTGATCGTCAAGGCAGTGGAGATTCGTTGGTTATCAAGACATACACCATCCCTGCCCTTCTGGAGCTAACATATTTAGTGGAAAGACAGATAATTATTACATAACCAAGATAATTTTCAGGTGATGAGTTATATCAAATAAACAGGATGCTATAGCAGAAAATAAATTGGATAAAAGAGAGACAACTACAGATTGAGTCATCAGGGCAGGTTTTCTGGGTTGTATAACACGAGTTAAGGCCTGGCAAAAGAAGACACAGCATTTCTAGAACTTGAGAAAAAAGATTCCAAGTAGTGGTATCAAGAAGAATACAAACCTTGAGTTCAGAAGTACATTGATGTATCTGGGTAATAAGAGAGGTTCCATTGTGGTTGCAGCATAGTGAGGAAGGAAGAAAATGGTTTGAAATGAGGTTGGAAAGGAGACAGGGCTGAATTATGCATAGCATTGTGGACCACGCTGTGGAATTTAGATTTTATCCTAAGTAAAATGAGAGGCCACTGGAAGATTTTACCAGGAGCTTGGCTCTAATTGTCATGTCAAGATTGCTCTGTTTCCTCCCTGGAGAAGAGAGAAGACAGCATACCTATTCTACTTTCTCCTACTTCAGAGATTGGTTCTGGAAAAAAAATTATGAGTTTTGGAATAAATAAAGTGGCTTTTCATAACTACTAATGATGACCAAAGCATTTCTAGATGGATCCATGTTCTCTAGACATCTTAGCTTTAAGGATATTACCTGCAAAGTACTCCACATCTTAACATCAGTAGATCAAATTACTACCAAACATTTTAAAAATTCTATATACAAGCAGGGCAGAACCGAAAGAAAAATCTTCTAAGACAAGAGAAAACTCAAGTTCCTACCAAGCGAGCCAGCTAATTGAATAAGGAAGTAGTAGGAGTGAAACAATGCTTAATTACAAAGGCACTAAGCAGGGCAATGTTGACTTTAAGTGGAGAACACAGCATAGCTTCACCAATTCTGATTTACTCCCTTTCATCTAGATGCCCTTTGCTTTTCAAGGTCTAAGTTGAACTCCACTTCTTTTATGAAGGTTTATCTTACGTTGAGCAAACACTATCATAAGGCGTAATCTTGTATTATTTTTATAATGTATCTAATTTTATTTTTATCTCCCCACTAAAATGGAATTTCATTTAGAATAAGGACAGGAAGAATGATGGGCAGCCAAGAAGGAATTTGGTAAATATTTGAGAGATCTGTTTGACATGAGCTGGTTGGACATACATTTTTAAATTAATTTGACTTGCATTTTTAAAATATGAAAATATTCCAGTTTTATGTCAATTATTTTTGTTTGTAGTACTACTGCTGAGAACTATGACCATTACAAAAACCTAAGAATTAAAACGGAGAATTTTGACAATTTATTTTTGGCTTTAGACTGTGTCTGCCTTTGCAATGTACTGCTTCCAAACACAGATAGTATTCAATAAGAGTAAGATTGCATTCAGTCTGTTCAAATATGTTCAGAAAATTATGTAATCCTAGAAAGTAATAAGTAGGAAATACTGAATGACTGTATTTGGCAAGATATTGAGCACAAGGAATGAGAAAGTTCTAACTAGAAAATATATCAGATATGTAAGTCTTCATGTAAATGGGAGCAGAGATGGATTAAGGAAGAGCTGAGAAAAGTAGGTTCCACCATGAGTGGTTATTGAGCTCACCTGCATGGGATGTAAGTAGACCCAAATGAACGTTCCTGATGGAGCTCATAGTGGATATTTGACAGTTTTCTGGTTCTCTAGCATCCACACTCCTACCTCCTATTCACAGCTTCTCTGCCTGTTGTCAAATCCCAGTTTGTGGAGCCTTGATAAGAGGTAGTGCCCAGCCCCATAAATACCAAACGGGGTGTTATTTCTCACCCCATACCAGCAGAGCCAGGAGAAAGCACATACTTTGGGATTAGTCAGTTTGACTTGGGGGCTCCTCAGACCATGAATCTTGATGATCTTAGTAACAAATTACATTTTATATTCCCTGAAGTGGCAGGCAGTCTAAAACAGCCTCTTACTGCTCCATGAATCTTGTCATGCTCTTACTAGCTAGCCTTCTACAGCTCCCTTGATCTTTGTTTACCAAACCAAGTCATTTAGCCCATTGTAAATTTTGTGAGCCTCCGATGTTCTTCTGATGAAATTATTATTATTAATGTTTTGCTTAGGATAGTCAGAGTTTGGTTCTAATACTTGAAAGCAAGAAATATGACTAATATCAACCCAAGAAATATTTAATCTTTTTTTTTCTCAATGTCCAATCTCCCTCCAACCCAATCCCAATTTCCCCTTCAGTGGAGTTTTCCTCTATGTTTCCAATGTTTACTGTTTTCCGACTCCTAGACCCAAGCACTCACATGCCTTAATCTTCTTTTCCTTCCAACTTAGAACCTACTCTTAGACTACAAAATAAGGAGAAGATTGAAGCCTAAATTAGAGCGGCCATTCTTAAATTAAGTATCCTTGAGGTCTGATACCATGTATATTAAAAGTGTGGTTTCGGAGACATTAAGTAAAGCACAAAGAAAGCCCAAGAATTTGCATTTTTTGCAAGCTAATCAAAGGCCTTCTAAATAGAGTCAAGGAACTATTGTTTCATTTGGTGAATGTACCTGTCTCCATTTGACTTTGAAGGAAAAGATCTGGCAACCAGCATTTGGATGGCTTTCTGTCTATTTTACATTTCATTCCTATTTACCTCACAGATGGAGTTATTGAGCAATATGTGATTTCTTTGGCCTTCAATGTACAGTTCGCTATTATTTGTGTGTGCCTTCTTGTGCATTTCGTGTTACCTTTTAAATCCTATTTATTTATTTCATTGAAGTCTCTATTCTCTTATAATCAATTTTAGAGCATTTTGAAAAGGTCAGTTTAGTCACTGCTTAACTGAGACAACATAAATCCCACTGCTCAAAGGAGTCCTTTCTCTAAGCTTGGAGAATGGTAAACATTTGTCATCAGCAACCACTTGCCAAAGAGTCTTGTTATTAGCTGAAAAATAAATGTTTACTGCTTCAAAATCTCAGAACATAAATGTGCATTTCCTTTTACTCTATCAAAAATATTGACTACTGAGGATGAAGCACTTTCATAGCAAATTGAATTAAATTAAAACTTTCCTCTGAGGCCGGGCATGGTGGCTCACGCCTGTAATCCGAGGACTTTGGGAGGCTGAGGCAGGTGGATCACGAGGTCAGGAGATCCAGACCATCCTGGCTAACACAGTGAAACCCCGTCTCTAAAAAAAAATTAAAAAATTAGCTGGGTGTGGTGGTGGGCGCCACTCAGGAGGCTGAGGCAGGAGAATGGCGTGAACCCGGGAGGCAGAGCTTGCAGTGAGCCAAGGTGGCGGCATTGCACTCCAGCCTGGGTGACAGAGCAAGACTCTGTCTTAAAAGAAAAAAACAAAAAAAACTTTTCTCTGAAATAATCTTATTTTTGCTATTCTGAGTAGAATTTCTGTGTAGAAGATGAAAAATTCAAACATTTTTACTAAGATTCATATAGTTGTATTATTAGTTATATAATAAAAGTGATCCTGGTTGGAAGTTGGAAATACAAGCCTTAATTCTAAAGCCTTTTTTGAAGCTTACAATTTATACTTTTTCCATCTATTAGGTCAATATAATTCTACCTGGACTGTTTGTACAACTACATGAAAGTGTTAATTTAAGCTTAGTAAGGTATTAAAACCCTCCATAAACAGCAAATACGTGTAAACACTATATAAATATTGTCACAGAAAGAACACATCATTCAATATAAATAGTGTTAAGGATTAAAAATAACAATAATAATAGCTTATATCGTTTTATGTGTTTATCACTATTCTAAGCATTGTGTATGTGTGTGTGTAGAGAAAGAGAGAGGCACTAATTTAATACTCAAAAACATCCATGTCGTTGGATAAAATGAAACCCCTATTATTGTCCCCATTTTTCGGATGAGAAAGCTGAAGCACAGAAAAGATAAGTAACCTATCAAAGGTCTCATAGATTCTTCGCAGGCATTTTGCATAAATGCAGCAAGAACAAAAGATTTTTTTAAGTGAACATACTAATGTTCACAAATATTTTGGAGTTGACTGTGGCATCTTGGTAGTGCCATGAGATGGGGTTTTCTTTTCCTTATAAAGCTCAAGAAAATATACGTATTTTTTAACTAAGAGGCTTTTGCACTATTCTCACTTTCCTTCCACATCCTATAATTCTAAGATGATTGCCTGCCTCTATGCAGATAGCAAAAATAGCCAACTGGAATGCCATGTAATTGCTGGAATTTTAATTGGCTGGGAAAGAGGAGTATAAAATAGTATTATAGTCAGAGCCAGCCTAGATTTTAAAGCAGTGACTATTTAAGTTTGTGATTTATGAGACTCCTCTGCAACGTGTGCTCCTTCTTCAGAATTCCTCAGTAGAGAACTACAGCCCTATATCTTTTCTTACGTAGTCTAAAATTCCCATCACTAATATCACTTCTATGTTATGCCATTTTTTAAATGAAATTTGTTTTGGTAATAGATATGAAAGTCATCAAGTTTGTTGTGTAGTACTATAAATTATTGATGAACATTAACCATGAAATTACACCACCAATAATTTTGTGCCAAATTAGATACTGTTGGTCCCTAGATGATAATACACATTTAGCAAAGTTTTATCAATAGTTAATGTTATAAAATTTGATGTATTTGTATCATATGTTTCTTAAAATTAGAAAAAGGCTGCCACTACTGGATGAGTTCCAAGAATACTCATTTTCAATGGAGGATCTTTTGAGTTCCAAGTGGTAGGTGCAAAGTGTCTAAAATGGGGACAGAAGAGAGCCCTACCACCTTTCTCTTTATTGAAAACTCATCTACAAGGATGTCTCTATATGCGTTGTAAGTTTACACTTGCTAAACACAGAGAACCTGGTCTTAAGTTTATGAGACCCAATAGGTCATTCCCAAGGGTAATAAAACAGGAAGTGGATGGAGTAGGGCGGCTACATGAAGGTCTACAAGCAGGAGATGCCAACCTCCTCTGGGTGCTGAAATAAAGACCTCTGGGCCTTGACTCTCTCAGCACAGGGAGGTCAATGTGAGGGAGTAGGACCAAATTCAGGAGAAAGAGCCACACGGAAATGGGATGGGTCCCAAACCCAGGAAATTTGACAATGTTAGGAAAGCCAAATAATTGCCACTTTGGGATAGCTATATATGAGGCATTCAATTTGTGCCAGGTTCTTTGCTAAGGACTTAGTTCTCATGGACTATCTTTCCATGTGGAAGCATTTTAGTTGGAGTAGCCAACCCAGTCTTTCTTTTCACTCATTGGGCAAGTATGAATGATCCAATTAGTGAGTTTGTGAGCAGGAAATAACCTTGCTCAGCCCAAGCACATGGTCTCTCTCATACTATTTCATGCTGCTATTTACTCTCTTCTCAACCGTGTAGTAAATAATCTACTTCTACAGAGGATGCCTGACGTATTTGACTCTGATCATGACTAGAAGTGTACATTTATTTCCAGAGAAAAAATATTAGAAAGCCTATGATGGCCACACATTGAGGTCATGTCATGCAATTCAGTCTTTGTCAGTAAATTTTCCATTTATCCTTTCTGTCTTCTTTCTCACTTGGTCCTTTATTTGAGAGAAGAAAGAGATGTGATTTATTTACTCCCTAAACTCCAACATGTATCAATTCCTTTAATTCTTGTAATATTAGTAGTACTACTAGTAGTAGTTTTCCATTGCTGCAATAACAAATTCACACAAACTCAGCACCTTTAAACAATGCAAATTTATTATCTCATAGTTTCTATAAGTCAGAAGCTCTATAGGTCACAGCATGTTTGGATTCTTTGCTCAGCCTCTAAGCAGGCTGAAGTCAAAGTGCTGGACGGGTCTGCAGGTCTCCACTGAGGCTGAGGGTCCTCTCCCAAGATAACTGATTGTTGCCAGAATTTATTCCTTCTTTTGATTTCCAGGCAGCCCTCTTCAACTTCAAGTCAGCAACAGCACACAAAACCTTACTCATGACCTGAATCTCTCGAACTTGCTCTTCTTCCTTCCTCTCTACTTTGAAGGTCTCATATGAGTACAATGGGTGAAGCTAGACAATTCAGCATAATCTCACAATCTTAAACTCAACATATTAGTAACCTTAATTACGTCCTGAAAGTTCCTTGTATCATGTAAAGTAACACATTCATGGGTGTAACATCAGGGAGCAATGATCATAAGGACCAGGATTCTGCTTACAACAGTTACAGAATAACATTTTCATTTAAGAAATAAGAAAGTTGAGATTCAGAAAAGAAAACTCACCAGAAATCACACAGATTGTAAACGACAAAGCTAAAATTAAAGGACAAAGGCATTTGAGTCTAGGCTCAGTGTTTCCCATGACCCTGAAATTCTTTCTTCCATGCTCATTGTTCACTTTGGATAATTGATGCAGTTTATTTCTAATCAAACACAGCTTGTGGATGACATTTTTCTATGTAACAGGGAAGAGAAAGACATGCTTATTGTACTTCATAGCCCCCTCTCTTTTCTTCATGTTGATTTTTCCGTGTTAGGTCTCATCACACAAACTGTCCCCCTTCCTCACAAAGGAGAAAGGGTTAGGGAAAGAATAAACGGTAAATTTAAAAAACAAGGAAATATTAGGCAGAGGTACAGCAAGGGAGAGAGAGAGCAGAAAAAGCTAAAAGAAGAAAAGGAACAGGCAGAAATAATACTGAAGTACTCAGAATTAAAGACTGGTTTATATAAACTGGTTTATATCCTGAGGAATTAGTTTAAAACATATCCTAGTACTGGTTGTTGTAACATGACTTCGTAACTTGGGTCAACCACACCATTTCTTTTGTTGAGTTCTGATCAGGCAAAAAATAACTTCCTACCAATATCCTGTTGGTATTCCAAAGCAGAGACTGCACATGTTGACTCCAAATAAAATATACAATTTAGAATCAAACTACTTTAATATGGAAACAACTTGAGGCCAGAATTTCAGCTTGAGGTCAGTTCATCTCACTCTGCCTTACTTAACAATAAGCTTCAGTGCAAATCTCTCTGTCCTTCTCTCCTACACTGTGTCCTCATCACAACTTTTCTCTGTCCTTCTTTCTCTTTCCAGCCCTCACAACTTATTTCCTTATTACACCTTTCCATTTTGTCTCCATAAACCCCTATTTCATTGGAAATGTACAGTTAATCATTTTTTTTAAATAAAAACAGAATGTTACCTTTGCAGGCAGATCCCTGTCAATTTCTTTCAGTGCTTACCATGTGGATACAAAAATAGTTCTAGTGTCAGGAATACAAAAATATATTTTAAAAACCATAGTCATTGTCTTTGTAGATTAAATCTTGCCATTAGGTAGGACAGTAAATAGATAATGCCAATGTAATATGGTTAAAGGTGATGATAGATGATGCCATGATTCATTTTTTTTTTTTTTTTAAGACAGGGTCTCATTCTGTCGCCCTCGCTGGAGTCCGATGCTGCGATCACAGGTCACTGCAATCTCAACCTCCTGGGTTTCTACCTCACCCTCTTGAGTAGCTGGGACTATGGGCATGTGCCACCATGCCCAGCTAATTTTTGTATTTTGGGGGACACCAATGATTCTTTTGGCTCCCATTGCCTTTTCAGATCATTACTCCTCCAGCCTCCAACAAATCCTCTTTCTTCAAGGTGCAGACTGTACCAACATATTAGCTCTACCCTCAGTTCTTCCTAGATACAATTCTAAATGGCCCCAAAAATACTCATGTCTTTTTTCTTCTCAGGGAATTCTTCAAGTATCTTAGTCCATTCAGGCCACTACAAAATACCATAAACTTACTGGGTGGCTTATATGCAACAGAAATGTATTCCTCATAGCTCTGGAAGCTGAGAAATCCAAGATCCAGGTGCCAGCAAATTCAGAGTCTGGTGAGGGCCCCTTACCTGGTTCATCATGGTGCCTTCTTGCTGTATCTTCATATGGTATAAGGGCCAAGGGAGAGAAGACCTCTTTTATAACAGCACTAATCCCCAGTCATGAGGGCTTCACCCTCAAGACCTAATCACCTCCCCAAAGTTCGAACTTCTTAATATCATTGCCTTTGGGGTTCGGATTTTAACATGTAATTTTGGGAGAGAACACAAGCATTTGGACCATAACACCAAGTTTTTATCTTCTTCCTGAGTACCCTCACCCCACCACTGTCCCCTTCATTCTCCCAGGTACTTAATCCTCCTCTTCCCCACATAAACATAATTTTAATTTGTACACTTCCCTACTTAGTCTTAGTAGAAAATATGTTTCTCGTCTCCAGGTTAAGGCTAATTCTTCCTCCTGTTCTTTGGATTTTATTTATTTTCATTCCTCAAAAACTATGATTCATCATCAACCTATGGTTTCCCCTTTGTATAGCATTCAAACACTTTCAAGACCCATCTATGTTAAATATACACAACTTGTTTGTGATCCCATGTTATGTCTTAGTTAACCTCTCATATCTCTCATAGATTTTATAATACACCTTTTTTATGAAGTAGTTTGTTACCATAACTACCTCAGCTAAAATTTGATCTAAAACCTAAGGCCATGTTGCTAATCACACTTCACTGAAACTCTGCAGCAGATATGACTCTACACCTAGAGACACACACACATAAAAAAGAAGGAACATTTCTTAATTACTTTCAAT
Organism: Pongo abelii; assembly: GCF_028885655.2. NCBI lineage: Eukaryota > Metazoa > Chordata > Mammalia > Primates > Hominidae > Pongo > Pongo abelii. The sequence goes on from NC_071991.2 coordinate 96,280,758, forward strand.
CAAATTAAATAGAACTGTAAGTCTCTATTCATCTGGGATGTTGAGAAAGTTACTATTTGCTTTCCTAAGGACCCTCTACTTTCTAGGTTCATAGTGAATCAGGAAGGTTTACGAGGCACCTGGAAAACAAGGCCTTGACTTGTGTAGTCACCTGTTTGCTACCAGCCTCTGACCTCCTCTCCTACTGCTTCCCTGCCCATGCTTTGCAGCGGTCTTACCAACTACTGTTAATTGTGTCTAAGCCTTCACAGATCCTGTCTTCTCTACAGGGATTGTCCTTCCTTTCTTGTATCTCTCTTATTTATCCTTCAGAACTCAATGAAATTATTTGCTCCTTTCCCAAGCTCTTTAATCGTTTTTTTAGCATGATTTACACATTCTTTAATCATTGTCACTGCAGACTATACAAACCTTGTATAATTATTACTAGATTATTTTATTAGAACAGGGAATATATTAGGTTACCAAGGAACTTATACTCTAAGGAAGAATTTAAGGAGAAAATAGGCAATTGCAATAATATATATGAAGTTCAGTAGAACAAGTAATAATATCAAAGTTCTACTTGTAGATATCTTTTACCTCCTTCAGTAGCTGTATTCCTAGGTATTTCATTTTCTTTGTGGCTGCTATAAACTGGGAGCGTGTTCTTGATTTCACTCTCACCCTGAGTGTTATTGGTGCATAGAAATGCTACTGATTCTTGTAAATTGATATTGTATCCTGAAAGTATACTATAGTCATGCATTTATTCTGGGAGCCTTTGATAGATTCATTAGGATTTTCTAGGTACAGAATCGTATCATCAGCAAAGAGAGATAGTTTGAATTCTTCTTTTCCTATTTGTATGTCCTTTCTTTTTTTCCTCTTGCCTGATTGCTGTGCTAGGATTTCCAGTACTGTGTTGGATAGGAGTGATAAGAGTAGGCAGCTTTGTCTTGTTCCATTTCTCAGGGGAAATGCTTTCCATTTTTCCCCATTTATTACGTTGTTAGCTGTGGGTTTGTAATAGATGACTGTTATTATTTTGAGGTATGTTCCTTTGATGCCTAGTCTGTTGAAAGTTTTTATCCTGAAGGGATGTTGGATTTTATCCAAAGCTTTTTCTGTGTCTATTGAGATGATCATATGATTTTTGCTTTTAATTCGATTTATGTGGAGAATCACATTTATTGGTTTGTGTATGTTGAAACAGCCTTGCATCCCAGGACTAAAGCCTACTTAATCATGATGTACTTACTTTTGATGTGCTGATGGATTCATTTTACCAATATTTTGTTGAAGATTTTTGCATCTATGTTCATCAGGGATATTAGCCTGAAGTTTTCTTTTTTTTCATTGTGTCTCTGCCAGATTTTGGTATCAGGTTGATGCTGGCTTCATAGAATAAGTTAGGGAGGAGCCCCTTTTTCTTCGATTTTTAAAAAAGTTTCAGTAGGATTGGTGCCAATTTTTCTTTGTATATCTGGTAGAATTCGGCTGTAAATCCATCTGGTCCAGGGCTTTATTTTGTTCGTAGGTTCTTTATTACCGATTCATTTTCAGAAATTGATATTGACCTATTCAGAGTTTCAATCTCTTCCTGATTCAATCCTGGGAGATTGTGTGCCTCCAGGAATTTATCCATTTCCTCCAGATTTACTAATTTGTGTACATACAGTTGTTTATAGGAGTCTCTGAGAATCTTCTGTGGTATAAGTTGTAGTATTGCCTTTGTCATTTCTGACTGTGCTTGTTTAGATCTCTTTCTTTTTCTTTGTTAATCTAGCTGGCAGTCTTATTTATGTTTTCAAAGAACCAGCACTTGCTTTCATTGATCTTTTGTATGAAATTTTTGCATCTCCATTTTATTAATTTCTTGTCTATTTCTTTTTCTTTTTTTTTTTTTTTTTGAGACAGAGTCTTGCTCTGTCGCCCAGGCTGGAGGGCAGTGGCGTAATCTCGGCTCACTGCAAGCTCTGCCTCCTGGGTTCACGCCCTTCTCCCACCTCAGCCTCCTGAGTAGCTGGGACTACAGGTGCCCGCCTCCACACCCGGCTAATTTTTTGTATTTTTAGTAGATACAGGGTTTCACCATGTTAGCCAGAATGGTCTCCATCTCCTGACCTCGTGATCCGCCCACCTTGGCCTCCCAAAGTGCTGGGATTACAGGCGTGAGCCACCAGGCCCGGCCCCAGTTTTTGTTATTTCTTTTTTTCTGCTAGCTTTGGGGATGGTTTGTTCTTTTTTTCCCTAGTTCCTTTAAGTGCAAAGTTGCATTGTTCATTTGAGATATTTCTAATTTCTTGATGAAGCCATTTAGGGTTACAAACTTTTCTTTTAACACTGCTTTGGTGGCATCCCAGAGATTTTGTTAAGTTCCATCCATATTTTCATTAATTTCAAAGTTTTTTTCATTTCTGCCTTAATGCTAATATTCACCCAAGAGTTATTCAGGTGTAAGTTGTTTCATTTCCATGTATCGTGTTGACATTGTTTAGTGCATTATTTGTCACATAGGATATTCTAAATATGTTACATGTGCTATCTTGTATCATTCTCACCACAAATCTGTGAGAAAGAAACTCAGGCTCAAAGAGATTTAGAAAGTTGTCAAAGGGCTTACAGCTAATACACAGTGGAGCCTTTGACCTAAAGGATTCTAATTTCAGAACACATTCTATTAACCAATATACTATACTATTTTAGCTATGCTTAATAGCATTTCTTCAAAGGTGAGCAACAAATAAGATCTCAGAGCTAAAAATAGATTGTCCAATCAAAGGTCAGAGATAAATAGAAACAGTAGAAATTGAGAAGTGATGAGAAATAGGCTGTAGGGAATAAGGAGTGGCAAGAAAATAAAGAGATTGAAAATTCCACAAGAAGTTTGAATTTCAGAATAATAGCCATGGGCACAAATTAGAAGCCTGTTGACGTAGTCTGATCAAAGATGGGGCAAATGAAGTAAAGGAAAGTAAATAGACTTGAGGTAAAATCAGCTGCACTTGGTGAAACAGAATAATGAATGTGAGAACGAGAGTGAGCAAAGAAGTCTCCCAGGTTTCTAGTTAAAGTAATTGTTGGAAGGTGATGACTTTCACCAAGATAGAAAATCTGAGAAGATAAGGCCATCTTTAACAAAGAAGATAGTTTCCATTGTTGACATGTTGAGCCTAAATGTGGCTTTTCCAAATATCAAGAAAGCAAGATGCCTATTTATACAATCAGTATAAAGGTATAATCTATATTCAGGAGTCATCATTACATGGACTGAAATTGATTCTACACAACTGGCTGTGATACTGGCTGGGAATGAGGAGGGCTTTGTACAGAATCCTGAGAAAAACAGCATCTAAGAAATATGCAGAGAAAGAGAACTAACAGCAGAGACAAAGCAGTGACTAGACAGAAAAACCAAGAAGTTATTGCAGCAAGGAAATGGTCTCAAGGAAGCAAGAAAAGGAGTGTTTCAAGACGAGAGTAATGACCACAAAACCTAATGTTGGGATAAAGACAAGTAAGATAAAAATCTAAAAAGTGTTCATTGTGCAACAAGACAGGCATAGATTCAGTGGATCAGTGAAGTAGTGGAGGAGAGTGGCATGCTCCATCCAGATCTCTATAGGCCCCAAACATCCATCCGCAGCTGCTCTGAATATCTGTTAGTCCTCAGCTGTGTCCCTCAGTGAAAATTGCCTTCAGCCAACAGAGGACTTCCTTGCCCAGAGTTATGCCCTCCCCTGAGGATGGCCTGTGACCAAATGCTTGCTGACGTGAGAATACAAAGAACCTCTTCTCTCAATTTGAGATAACTCTGAAAAGCCATCTCAGTTTCATAGCTCTTATAGCTTTAGCTGAGATTGCAATTGTACTTGCAGTATGAGTCAGTTTCTCCCTTTGCCCAATTCTACCTTCATCACTTTCTTACAAGTGAATCTCCCAAGGATAATTTCCAATAAACTTTCTGCTCACAATTTCTCATATCAGAGTCAATTTCAGGAAATTTAATCTAAACTAGCTGGTACAAGAAGTAGTCCTACAAAGTAGACTCTAAATTGGGTTTTGGAGGTGGATCTCTCACTGGCAAGCTGGCAATGAGGATAGTAGTTGTAGTATGGATAGCTCCTGCCATGCTATCCATACTATGTATTGTTAATACATATTGTTAATACTAATTAACATATTGTTAATACTATGTATTGTTAAATACATATTTAACAATAGTACAATTGTTAAAACTTTCACTGATGGTGAGCTTGGATAGAATACCAGTAGAAAAGGATATGCTGACTAACGGAATATCTCTGACACTTGACAGGAATAAGTTAAAATACATCCTGAAATTGGGTGGCTATGGCTGATTATCATTGAATAAAGATAAAGATGGGCTTGAGGTGAGAAATCACCAATTAAAGACAAAATATGAGAGTCGGAGGGACTTCTTGGCAAGTTTTATGAAAATCCTAATCTCCTAAAGCCAGAGGGAGGAGAGGATCAGGCTCATGATTTATTTATAAGAGTAGAGGAACTTCAAAAAGGTTAAATTTTCAGCTCTGAAATTTTTTCTGCATACTAATAGAACCCTAATAGGAAAAGCAGAGACCCTGGAAGGGATAAATGGTATTGAATATCTTGAACTCCCAGAGTTCCATAAAACCACTGTGCCTGAAGATGTGGCCCATTCCCTCTTATTAAAAGATAGTGGCTGTCTCTCTTGCTTGAAGATCATGCAGAGGCCTCAAATGCATCAGCAGCTCAAAAAGCAATGTTTGCCCTCTTCAAGCCCCCTTGCTTGAAGATCATGCAGAGGCCTCAAATGCATCAGCAGCTCAAAAAGCAGTGTTTGCCCTCTATTCCTACTTCCCTGGCAGGCGATCACATTAAGGGTTAAATCCAAGCAATGAACAAAGGAGAAGCCAGGTCCTGATGGGGAAGGAACCTAGAAAACTGCAGTTCAATTCAGGATCACTTACAACTTCCATAGGGGGTCATAGCCATTTGCTCAGGTAACTGTATTGTGGAAAGATTTTCCAGATTTTCTGAAGTGTTGTCGGGATAAGAACGGATTTTGAAACTGGAAACACAAAGCACCAGGATTCTCTTGCTCTCCCAGTTAGTATGGGTGCCTATAGGAGGAAAGGTAATAAATAAAGTCTGGCCAGGTCTGGCTCACAGTTGGTCCACTGGGTCCACAGACCCACCTGATGGTTATTTCTCTGCTCCCTATATTTGTATTTGAAATGGACATACTTGATGATGGGCCCAACCCCTTATTTTGTTTGCTTGACCTGTGAGGTGAAAGTTATCTTGATGGACTAGTGTGAATTGCCTTCAGCCCCTACATCAGCCCTGATAATAACTTTATTTAATTAAAAAAATTGTCTCAGGAGGAATACCACCCCTAGAGATTTAAACAAGGCAGAGATGATTATCCATGTAATATACCCATTTAATTTGCAAAAATCAGATAAATCATTGTGGTTGCTAGTGGGTTGCCATAAACTTAATCAAATGGTAGTCTCAATTGCAGCTGTCAGCAAGGTATTTGCTATGGCAGATTAATATGGCCTCTGGCACATACTATGTAGCCATTAACCTGGAAAATGCCTTCTTTCCCACTCATATGAGAAGTAGGATGAGGAGCAGTTTGAATTCATGTGTAATGGACAACACACAATGGTCTTGCCTCAGGACACTGTTAGCTCTCCTGCTTGTCTATCAGAGTCTGAAGGAACTTTAATTATCTGGACATGTCACAGAGGCATTATTTTAATCTCATGGGATGAGCGAGCAGTAAACAGTATGTCAGAAACTTTAATAGACTCATGCATGCCATAGGGTGGCAGATACACACTACAGTGTGTTAGCAAACTGTCAAATCAGTAAAGTTTTTTAGGGACCCAGTAATCTTGGGTGTGTGAGGACAAATAAAGGGCAATTGATTGCATCTTGCATCTCCCACAACTAAAAACAAAACAAAATCACCACACTGAGTAGGTATTTTAGAGCTCTGCTACTGGAAATACTGATTAACCTATTTACCACAGATAGTGACATGAAAAATTGCCATATTTGAGTGGAGACAAAAACAGGAAAGAGCTTTCCAGGAAAGAACAAGTTTAGGCTACAGTGCAAACAACCCTGTCACTCAGGCCATACAACCTGGGACTCTAGGGCTAGAGTTATCTGCAGTGGGATCAAACACTGTATGGATTTTATGGCAAGCCTAATAGAGGAGGGCATCTGATGCTGGACCATCAAGTAACCACATGGCTAGAGTTTTCCTCATGAGCATTATTCTGTCTAAATCACCAAGTCATAAAGGGCTCAAAAAAGCCCAGCAGCAATCCATTGCCGGATGGAATTGGTACATCTGGAGTTGAGCATGATAGATCCAGAAAGCTGGAATGTGCAAGTAAACTGCATGATGTGGGGCCGAGCTTCCCAGTCATCCGCCAGGGTTGTACAGCTTGTTTCCCTCTGCCCATGCCTGCTGCCTCACAGGAAACCCCTATGGCAACTACTGAGAAGGTAAAAGGACAAACAGGATTAATAGACGGGTAAACTATTATCGTGGGTTCAAGCTAGAAGTGGAGGCTTGTACACTATAATCTATCTCAAGCCTGGCCCTGCAAGTCATCAGTGATGTAAACCAAAAATATAAAATTTGAAACCCCCAAACCATGTGAATGGACCCTCCTCTCAGCAAGGGCATTCCAAAATTAACCTGAAAAACTAGTTTGGGCCGTGAAGAGAAGGAGGAGCCACACATGCCTCATTATACCCACTTCCCTTTTGGAATTACTGATAGAAGAGACTCTAGGTCTGATAAGAAACATTTACAATCTTTGTCTCTGAAATCTTCTGCCTGGAGGATTCATCTGCATGATAAAGCTTTGGTCTCCACAACCCCTTATCGTAACCCAGACATTTCTTTATATTGATAATAACTCTTTTAACCAATTCCCAATCAGGAAATCTTTGACTCCACCTATGACCCGGAAGCCTCCACTTCCAGTTGTCCTTCCTTTTGGGACTAAACCAATGTACATCTTAGATGTATTGATTGATGCGTTATGCCTCCCTGAGGTGGATAAAATCAAGCGATGGCCTGGCCACCTTTGGCATATGTTCTTAGGACCTCCTAAGGGCTGTGTAACAGGCCAGTGGTCATTCATATTTGACTCAGAATAAATCTCTTCAACTATTTAGAGAGTTTGACTTTTTTCATCAACAGTGAGAGGAAAACTTCTGGATGGGCAGAGCTCCCAGTAATGGACTTGGTCAGCCATTTTGTATGGAACAAGAAACAGCCTGAGGTAAGTGGCACAATCCTGAGATTGAGTGGCTCCTTAAATGTTACATTCTAGGGGATCCTCTTGCCTCACACTACTCCTGGTCCTGTCTGAGATTAAGGGATCCACTGTTCCTATGATATCCTGCCCAACTCAGAAGCAATTAGCTTGGTAGAGATAAATTGGCCTCTTTAAAAAAAAAAAAAAAAAAGAGAGAGAGAGAGAGAAAGGGGTCTTTCTGTGTTGCCCAGGCTGGAGTGCACTGACTGTTCACACATGTGATCCCACCACTGGTCAGCACAGGAGTTTTGACCTGCTCCATTTCCAACATGAGCTGGTTCACCCCTCCTTAGGCAACCTGGTGGTTGCCTGTTCCTGGGAGGTCTCCATAGTGACACTGAACTTAATGTGAACAGCCAATTAGCATGTCACACTACAGCCCAGAACTCAGGAGCTCAAGCTGTGCTCCTGGCCTCAGCCTCCCAAGCAGATGGGACTCCAGGTGTGGACTACCACACCTGGCAGATTGGCTTCTTAAAAGCATAGCTGAGGTGCCAGCTTAGAAAGGATACCCTATGAGAATAGGCATCACCATCCAGGGTGTCACATGCAGCCTAAATCAACAATCATCATATGGAGCTTTGTTCCCCAAAGGTAGAATTTAAGGGCTTGGGAACTGAAAGATTAAAGTTGGAGTGGCCCTGATAACCATTACTCCCAGTGATCCGCTTGGAGGGAATTGGTGTTTTCCCCTAAATGTTTTAGATTCTACATGTCTGGAAATTCTGGTTCCTATAACAGTACCATTGAATTTTAGACTACTACTGCTACTCAGTCTTCCAGAATCCTTGTGCCAAGAAACCAGCAGGAAAGGAAAGGAGGCACCACCCTGGAAGAGGTAATTGATATGGTCTTCAGGAGGAGGAAGGGCAGCTGCTACCCCATGAGGGCAGGATGGGATATGTTTGGGCCTCTTTGGTGCTGCCATGCCCAGTTTTAATTGTATATAGGAAAATATATCTGCCATAGCCTGAGAATAGCAACCAGGAGCTCAAACTGCTCAAGAATGATGGTGTGCATCAATCACCTAATGAGGCAAACTTCCTAGATCAATGGAAGTGTGAGCTGAGGGAGAGGAGAACCACGAATGGATGGTACAGGAAGATGGTATCAGTTATAGTTTTGAAATAAGCTGCAGCAACAGGGGCTGTAGTTCATCCAACTGACACTTCTTTTCATAATTTCCCAGGAAACAAGACTAATCAGGATGCCGGAAAGCTTTGCCCTGGTAGGAAGACAGAATTTAGGAAGGAAGTAGCTGTGAACCTCTCAAAGTTTAGATGTAGTGCATACTATGTTGCTCATACAGACCCTCTCTGTAGAGCCAATTACCTCATTCCTTCTCTGGGAATTGCCATCCATCAGAGGCAGGTGTCCCCATTTGCAGAACTGCCATGCAAGAGGCAGCCCAGGTCAATGACTGTATGGTGAGGAGATTTGTCTTAATTGGAAGAATTCCAGTCCTTCCCCACAGGATGAACTGAGGCCTCAGGAGGAAACACGCTGGAGATCTTCTTCCCCCTGTTTAATCCTGCCTGCTTCGTGTCCTTACTAGGGCATCTCCTGAGAGCATGTACAACAAACCCTTTGGCCCAAATTCTCTGTCTCAGAATCTGTCTCTAGGGACTGAGTCTAAGACATGGGGCCAAACAACAAGCTGCTATAAGCAGAAGTGACCGCAGGAGAAGCAGCCAAGACAGTAACAATAGGAAGCTGTTTCAGTCAAAAAGAGGCAAGAAATATGGTGGAAGCTCCAAGAGCTACAGGGGTTGAGAGAGGTTTTATTTCCTTATTGTTGGTTGTTTGTTTAAGAAAGAAAAGGCTTAAGGATGCTTACATCTTGACAGAATGGAGGGGGAGGGACAGGAGATACAGAAAAATATACGAGAAAAATAAATGGTATGAGGTTACAGAGGGGACAGGAAGAGTGGGAATCACAGGCTCAAGTGGAAAGTTAAGGCTTAACCTTATTTAGACGGGATGACTTAAAAATCTGACTTAATGTTTTGCAAATGGTTAGTCACTCATTTCAACACTATTCTTGACCAGTTTCTTCTTTCCCCACTTATATAAATTGCTACTTTTATCATAAACTAAATTATATATGCCTGAGTTTATTTTTTGGCTCATCTATTTCATAACCTCTTTATTCCTCATCCAATAATAAATTGATAAAATTACTGTAGATTTATATGACATTTTGATCAATGGTAGGGTAAGACATTCCTCCTCATTATCCTCCTCTTTTAAAATTTTAAATTTATTTTCTATATATCACATACTTTTCTTTTTAAGTTTATTATCATGATGTTTTACTTTTACTTGCTATTCAAAATTATTCCGTTACATTTTCAAGGTTTTGATTGTTGAGATGGGGGGATTAAAGGTTTTATTATTAATTGATATTTTATTGATCCCCTTATGGAATTCAATGAGCTTTTACATTTGTTCATTTTCCACATTTTTTAAAAAAATAGTAATTTTTTACTTTTCAATAATTTATATTGAATTTATTTCTCACTAACCTTATTATAAGAGTCAGAACCTACCGTAATATTTTTTGAGATGGAGATGTGAGTGCAGGAAGATTTGGGGGAATTGCTCTTGAAATCAACACCTGTTAGAAGGAATAGAGGAAAACAGGACTGGGCAGCCGAAAAAATGGGTTGTTATGCAATCTCAATAAAGTCCTTAGCAACCCACAAGGAGCTCTGAAGTTTAAACAATCAATCCTTCAGAGTTTTGGCAAGGGGATCCAGATGACCAGTCACTGCGTACTGCCTTGTCCCTAGAAGGGGCTGTGACCTTGGGCCAGGTGCCACTTCAAATGAGGTGCCTGAAGACAGCTGAAGACAGAGAGTTGTTGACCAGGCAGCACACCCAGCAACTTTCCAGGCAGCTGAGGAAATGTGTGTGACTCCTGAAGAGGGATCCGGGTAGCACATCACAGCACTCACTCCACATCATGCATTAAAAAAGAGGACACTTTTGCGATTATGCTGCTTCCGTCTCAATTTTACCACTTTAAGGGAGACACTGCATAATTTTTGTTTTGGTCTTTTATAGAGAAATTATTATTTTTGTTATGTAGATTTATTTCACGAATTATAATTTCTATGTTTTTTCTGTAATGACAGTCCATATTATTTTAGCATTATTTCCATGTTCTAATGATTATATTCACCACTGGTCTTCAGCACAGTGATTTCTAATTAGTGAATTATATATATGTATGTATGCAGGGATGGATGTCTTATTTAGTAGTACATGGTTAATATGTTTCATGAGTCCTTGCTCATTGGAAAATGTCTTTCTGATGTCTTAAATTATTGTGACATTTCTGAGAAATAATTTTTTTTCACATCATTCAGCAGATATCACTCCATTGCTTTTTGTTACAAAATGCTACTGAGAAGATCCTAAAGCCAGGGGAGTGATGAAAGTGTACAAATAACCAACATTCCACAATCCAATATTTTAATATTGAATACTTAAGTGATCAATCATTTATATATATAAAACAAAAGGCTCATTATAAAATAATTGAGTGGAACTAAACTGTATAAAGTAAAAAGTTTAAGCCCCTTTCCTACCTTTCCTGCCTCACTCCCAGACATACCCACTTCACAGTTTAAGGTCTGTCTCTCCATATTCATTTTTTAATCTTACAAGATGTGAGAAAACCATACATATTATGCTGCAATTTGCTTTGTTCACACAATGTAGCTATCCTAGGCACCCTTCCCTTCTAATACATATTATTTTTTGTTTTTGTTTTAGCATTAAAAGGTTTTAAATTTTAATGTGGTCACATCTATGTTTATTATTTTGTGATTTCTTCTATCTAAGCATTTCTAAATGCTTAAATGAAAGCTAAAATGTGTTTAGATATTGCAGCAATGTAGGGTATTTATTTAATTTACTGAGAGCAAAGAATATTGCTTTTTTATCTCCCTAAACTATAACTAAGATAGGGATTCAAGAGAAAATTGAAAAGAACCTAGTGCTTGAAAATCTTGTTCTGTGCTAATGTGATCATCTGGTTACCTTGGGCTACCCAAATCAATGACAGCTTCAATGTCCCTGTTTAGTTTCATTCGTAAAACTGAATCTTTTATCTCAGGACTATTCTCTGTTTTGATACCTGATTTTAAAAATGCTGTCTGTACAAATGAAGGCCTGGCAGAAGTCAGTCAAGCTAACCAGAATCTAAATAATGTACTTATTTCCACTCGCTGGATGCTAATTGTGAACACTATGCTTCTTGCCTTAGCTGCTGTTTTCCTCTATAGTTATACTTTTAACATTCATTTCTTTCTATGTCCTGAAATATTTTTTCCTATTTTCATTTTTGTCGTTGCATATGAATGCATTCATTTACCTGGTGAATGTGAGACCTCTGTATATTCAGATCAGATTTCAGTTTTCTTTTCTCTCTTGTATTCTCACTTGAAGTATGCCTTATTCTGTGCATACGTTTTCCCTAACACAGATTTTCGGCCCTTCTTGCAATCTGTTTTTGCTTCCAATTCCTGTTCTGTCTACTGATCACTTATACATATAATAATAGTTTTCAGATGTCCAGGTCTTTTGCAGGATTCTACATTTGGGTGCATTGTCAAAAGTGTAATGCCTTTCTTCATTGGTCAGATTGCTTTTTGGCCTTGATTGAGTCTATATTACTGGTCATATTGGGCAGTCGGGTCTCATCCTGATCACCTAACTCTAAAATTCTTTTCTCTCTTTGAAGTGTCTTATATTTTTTTCCATTTTCCAGACCCTCAGATCCTACTAGCCCTTTCACATTTGGAGTACGGTCAGGAATTAACTGACTTCCTTAGCTTGGGACCAACTACTACGAAAACCTACCTGCACATTTGTGCTACGTTATGTATTGGTGACTGAACACCATTTTCCCTCTTCTAGCCTCCAGACTAGCTCCAGCTGCACCCAAACATTGTAACAGCTAGAAGCCTGGGAACTACAGGTACCAGAATCTCTACCAGGAGGTTCCAGTTTGGGTTCCACTAATCAGAAACACCTGCTTGAGATCTGGAAGAAAGAAAAGAAGTAGAGGGCATAATATTGTTCTTAGGCAACAGGAGGCAGATTGTGGGTTTTGGCAGAGGTATTGCAGCAACTTCTAGACACTTTCCTGTTAATTATCTGCTTCAGCACAGCATCATCTAGCCCAATCATTCTCAAAGTGTCATCCCTGAAACATCAGCAGCATTGCCTGGGAACTTGGGAGAGATGCAAATTCTTGACCCCAGACCTACACATTCAGAAGCTCTGGAGTTGGAGTCTAACACTCTAGGTTTCACAGAGCCCCTTAGTTAATCCTAAATGCCAAAGTTGAGAACCACTGAAACATATTCCAATATAACAGATCATGGCTGGGCTTTCAAATTGGGTGAGTTAACAAAATCACCAGGAGTGATTCTGAAAACTGGAGATTTGTGTATCCTACCATATATCTTCCCATAAATAAGACTCTCCAAGAAAAGGGCCTATGAATGTGTATTTTTACAAGTGATTCTGATTCTTAGTCAAGTGCGGGAAGTGAGTCAAATGTACCGCTCTAGGGTCTTCCAGGCTTCTTGTTTAAACAACATTCCCTTTTCCTTAGAGTTGACAAAGGAAAAGAAAAAGCAACATATTTGAATAAGAAAACAACTGTGAGTTGTTTGGAAAAGTGTGCTTACTCAACACAAAATCCCTTTTTAGAAATTTAAGATTCTATAGTTCTGTATTTCATTAGTACTAACCAAAGATGACTTGCATCACAATCACTATGAGTGTCCATTGAAATTGCAGATACCTGGGTTCCATTCAGACTTATTGTATGGGGTCTCTGGGCATTAACAAACACAGCAGCACACAAAAGCTTGAAAGCCAAGAATAAACTCTTTCCAGGTTTACGCTATACTATATGAGAATGTGTTATCAGATGTGCTATCTGTACTTCAAGTGTAAATATAACAAAAATAGACCTACAAGCATTACTGGTATTAGCTCTGCGCTTCATGGGTAAAATAAGGGTGTGGAAGTAGATTATCTCTAATTTCTCTTCCTGTTCTAAAGTGCTATGATTAAATTACTTATTTATCAACCTATAGCCACTTCCAAGAACCATAAATAATATTATACAGCCTTTCTTGGGACTCCAGCTTCACCATGCATTTGTTGCATTGGCTAGAGACAAATATTTCAAGTTTATCACCATTGTTGGCATAAATACTTAAAACATCGAAAAGTAATATCCAATAACATCCTATTTTGTCTCGATGTCTAATTCTAGTCATAGATTTTCTTTATTTTTTATTGTAAAAATTCAATCTTTACATTCTATTAATGGCTAATTTGGAATACATGTTTAACCACTGAGGCTTTCTATTATTGTTTTGAGTCAAAATATATCTTCTTAAGCTATGAATAAGTAATGACAGATAATATATGTACTCAGAATGAAATTAAATCTATGCTGAAAAGTATCTAGTGCAATGTCTTGTACTGGTAGTAAATGTTTCTTTACTTGGCTGGCAATTAAATACTCCACAAATTCTGACACAAATAATAATTTAAATAATCAACAGTAAAGTTTTCGAGGAGCTTACAGAGGTTACAGGGTTTTTGTCTGCAATTTTAACATATTTTAAAATAATTTCCCATTACCCTGACATTTTGAAACTGCTCTGGATAAATTATGAGTTCTTAAGTGCATGTTTTCACAATAGCAAGATTGTGGAAACAATATTGTTTCTTTCATAATGGAATTTTGGAGGTTACAGGGACCATCTTATTAAAGAAGGGACTATCAAGAAAAATTGGGGTAAAGATGAAATTCGGCAAGCATCCAAAATTGATGAAAACTTCCCATGTTGTTTGGTGACAATCTGGAATGATAAGTAATAAAAAGTATTGGTTTGTTGGCTTTTCCTGCCAGTTTTTATGATGCTCCCAAAAACTAATATAATAGCTACCTTATTTTTAGAATATTCCAGTTTGGTAAAGTAATATGAGTTAATGACAAGAAAAGGGCAAAGCTATGGCTGATGGTCATGGTCCAATAAAGCCAAGTCTGTTGGCCTTGGGGCTCTCAGTACAGGATCCATCTGCTTAGCCAGATTTTTTTCCTAATTGAGAAGAAGTCAGTTGGCTCTTTAACTTCAAAATTGCAACATTTCATTTTATTTTGAGAGTTTTGCTTTTATATCCATACTTCCTGTGATATTTCATATTGGTATATTTTTAGAAGTAAAATCTATAGTGATCATTACGTTTTGGGGCATTGAGTAGATTTCATTTTGTTACTGCTAAAAATGATATTGGTAGAAAAAATGTATGGTATGTAAAAAACATGCCAAACTTATTCTGAAAAAATGTATTTTTGGTAAATTATTCAGCATGAAAATTTCTTCCTATCCATAAGGCTTCATTCACTAATAGGCACAAGAAATGTTACATGCTAAGCAGAAAGGGTAATGCTAAGACCTTTGACACTGTGGCTCTTATATTCCTTAAGAATTAATTTTATGAAAAAATTTAAATTTCTAATAATTCATATTAAAATTTAATATAGTCGTGTGCCACATAGTGACATTTTGGTCAATGAGGGACCACATCCACAACAGTGGTCCCATAAAATTATAATGGAGTTGAAAAATTCTGTCTAGTGACGTCTTGATAATCCTGACCCTGTGTGTAGGCCTAGGATAATGTGTATGTTTATGTCTTAGTTTTAAACAAAAAAGTTTAAAAAGCAAAAAAAAAAAAAAAAAAAAAAAAATTTTTAATTTAAAAATAGGAAAAGCCTTTCAAAAATATAAAGAAAGAAGACATTGTTTCTACAGCTGTACAGTGTTTGTGTTTTAAGATGTGTTATTACAAAAGAGTAAAAAAGTTTAAAATTAAAATGTTTATAATGTTAAAAGTTACTTTATAAGCTAAGGTTAAATTATTGTAGAAATAACAATATTTTATAAATTTAGTGTAGTCTAAGTATAAAGTTTATAAAATATACAGTAATGTACAATAATGTCCTAGGCCTTCACATTTACTCACCACTCACTCATTAACTTTTTTTTTAGATGGAATTTCACTCTTGTCGCCCAGGCTGGAGTGCAATGGTGCAATCTCTGCTCACTGCAACCTCCGCTTCCCGGGTTCAAGCGATTCTGCTGCCTCAGCCTCCCAAGAAGCTGGGATTACAGGTGCCAGTCACCAGTGCCTGGCTAATTTTTGTATTTTTAGTATAAGAGACAGGGTTTCACCATGTTGGCCTGGCTGGTCTTAAACTCCTGACCTCAGGTCATCCTCCTGCCTTGGCCTCCCAAAGTGCTGGGATTACAGGTGTGAGCCACTGTGCCAGGCCTCACTCGTTAACGTACCCAGAGCAATTTCCAGTCCTGTAGGCTCTATTTATGATAAGTGTCTTATATAGATTGTAATGGTTTGGCTCTGTGACCCACCCAAATTTCATGTTGAATTGTAATTCCCAATGTTAGGGGACGAATCTGGTGAAAGGTGATTGGACCATAGGGTGATAGATTTCCCCCTTGCTGTTCTCGTGATAGTGAGTGAATTCTTACAAGATCTGGCTATTTGAAAGTATGTAGCCCTTCTCCCTTCATGCTCTTTCTCCTGCTCCAGCATGGTAAGACATAGTTTCTTCCCCTTTGCCTTCTTCCATGATTCTAAGTTTCCTGAGGCCTCTCAGCCATCCTTCCTGTACAGCCTGCAGAACGGGGAGTCAATTAAACCTCTTTTTTTCATAAATTACCCAGTCTCAGGTAGTTCTTTATAGCAGTGTGAGAACAGATCAATACACAATACCATTTTTTATCTTTTAAAACATATTTATAGTATACCTTTTCTATGTTTAGACACAAAAATAGTTGCCATCGTGTTAACATTGCAGTATTCACTGCAATATTCACTATAGTATTCACTACAGTAACATGCTGTACAGGTTTGTAGTCTAGAAACAATAGGCTTTACCATATAACCTAAGGGTATAGTATGCTATCTAGCTTTAGGGAAGTACAGTCTATAATGTTTGTACAACAAAATCGCTTAACAGTATATCTCTCAGAACTTTTCCCAATTTAGCAACACATGTCTGTATATAATTTCTAAATTATAATTGATGTGATTAATCCATGTGCAGTTTTTTTAACGTAGATTTTACTTTTAATTAAAACTTTGAAATGATTTGTGTGCATTTGAGAAACATGTCAGACTTGACTATGAATCAAATTTTTCTTGGTAATATTTTGCTGTTAAAAAAGTCTTTTATAAACTAACCAAGGTTCCTAAAAAATCAGAACAAAAATAATGTCACATAAAAATATCTCATTAGCACAGACTAAGATGTAGTTGATTCTGACCGTGAGTTGTGAGCCAGCCAGCCAGCCCCAGGTATGGGTGTTGGTATAAGCTGTAGACTCACTTCAGAGAGAAACATAAGACAGACATGCCACTCTAGTAACTATGGTGGGCAAGCTTTTGCTAAATCATGAACAGTGGTGAATCATCAGATTATTTTATATTTTCTCCCACTGCATATGCATCATGTTTAAAATGTGGGTTTCCTTCCTTATTTGAATCAGAATAAAATTTTAAAAGAAATTTCAGCATAGAAAATATTTTGAGGAAATTCTTCTAAGCCCTGTATTTACTTCTCATGTCTATAATAAAATAAAAGCATATCATAGTTTCTCAATTTTGTTTCCATTTTGGTGTGCAGTGCACAGGTGGGAAACTGAAACAATTCCAAATATCTAAATAAATAAAAGAATAAAATAAGAAAATATTGTTCCACTAGCAAAAAAGAAATTATGAAGTTCTTATTTCCAAAGTGACTAGTGGTTCTTAGACTTGTGGTTCTGAAATCTTGGTTTCTGGAACAATAACAGCACCACCTGAGTATTTGTTATAAATGTATATTCTCAGGTCCCACTCAGGCCTACTGAATCATAAACTCTCAGAGTAGGGCCCATCGATCTGAGTTTCGCAAGCCTCCCATGTAATTCTAATGCCTGCTAAAGTTTGAGGAAAACTACCTTTGACTATGGAATGTAAATTAACAAAGCTAAAATAGATAGGTCTGAATTTATCTGTAGACTCACTGGTTCTCATTGGATCTCACTCACGCCCTCTAATCCTACCTGGGGATGTTTATAAGACCCCAAACCAGATAATCAGAATTGAATTGAATCAGAATCTTGGCCCTAGTATCAGAATTTTCCAAAGCTCTCTGGCTGTTGAACAGGCAGGATAGAGAGACACTGGTATAAGCTACACATATTTGTTCCATAGGTCAACTGCTTACCATGTCTTAAGCATATACTAATCTTTGATGATAACTATTGTCCCTTTTTGTTGACCCTGCTTTCTTGCTGTTCCTCACTATTTCAATAGCTGAAGCTACAAGAGCCAGAAAGAAGATGAACATTAAGAAGATATTTTCAAATATCTATTGTTACTTTTTCATTCCCACACCTGGCTACTAGAGTGGCATTCATCTGAGTTGCTCCATTTTAGAAACTTGTATATTCGATTTAAAAATCAGCCCACTATTCTTTGGATTATTAAACACACCCCTAGTACTGATCTGCTTGCTC
Organism: Pongo abelii; assembly: GCF_028885655.2. Lineage (NCBI taxonomy): Eukaryota > Metazoa > Chordata > Mammalia > Primates > Hominidae > Pongo > Pongo abelii. Next base: position 96,298,720 of record NC_071991.2, read on the forward strand.
TGTTTTATCCCTTCTCAATCCATTCTTCACATTGTAGTCAATGTTATCTTTCTAAAATGCAAATTTGATCATGTCCAAACTTTTCAAAATGACTTGCAAAGCACTGCATACGCTCTGTGTAATAGCCCTGCTTCATCTATCTTTTATCAACTATTCCCCTCCCTGAATCCCTTCAATGATGTAGCTGTACTAAATGTTAGGTTTCTTGAACCCAGCATGTTTTTTCTCTCTTCTTATCAGCAGAACACATGTTGTTCTCTTTACTTGGAACGCCGCCTCTGACAGATGGTCACCTCACCATCACTCATTCATCCTTCAAGTCTTTGATACGATTTCTTCCAAGAAAACTCACCTGATTATTTGAGCTTGAGATAGCACTCTCTGGAAAGCCCTAGAATTTTTATAGCTTGCAGTAATTACTTACTGAACTCTCCAGTGGGCTGGAAAATTAAGGAAGGTATTTTCATGTATCTATTGTTAATTTTTCATTACCACAGCTAGCAGAGACGTTCCATGTTTTCAAAAAATTTTATTGAGTAAATGAGAGGACGAATTTAAAACAACCTAAACACAGGTAATACAACCAAATAACAAATTAAAAATCATCAAGAAGTGAACCAAAGAATAAAATCGATAAGGTAATATAGGATCAGGAGTGAAATTGCACATTAAATGTGCTATGACAGACATAGGGCCCAGACAAACTGATCTCCAAGGTAAATGTCCTTTTTCTTACACCATCCTAACACTTTAATCCCTTTCTTTCCATCTTACATGAAGTAACTGTTTACTGGCAAAACATTTGAGATGCAATTGACGTATTAAAAAAAGTCTACATCTCTCAATTTATTAGCACTTCTCATACTGTGTTCCTCAAGCACTAAATGTACAGGAGGTTAATACATTTTTCATATAAATTCATTTCTCTGGTGGAATAAGTTTGTGAGGTGCTGTGTTAAATTAAGTAGCTTTCTCTAATGCAGTCATATTCAGAATCTTTATTATGGTAATGTGCTTTGTAAATCTCCCAAAGGGAGAAACAGTAAACATTTCTTTGGAAATATTTTGAGAGACATCTTGCAGAATTAGTTGTCAGTGAAACAGTTTGAAAAGCATTAGTTTAAATGCATCAGTATATATCTCACTCCAAGAAAGTTGAGGAAAATCATGGGGAGTGTTCCTGGGAGCTTTCCTCTATCTCATAGGAAATTGATTGGTCAGAATTGTTTTCTGAACTATGTGAACTTTGTGAGCTTAAAAAATTTATATATAAAATGAGTGACCAATGTGTATATCTTCAAGACTATTTAAAAGTATGTATTAAACACATACAGTATGCAGTATTGTATGTATAAGGTATGGCTCTTTCGATAACTACACATGCTTGTTGAACATACAATGAGTGTGCTGGATGGGTGTTCTGAATTGTAAGGACTATAAATGCCTAACAGTTCAGGGAGACTGTAGAGCAATGTCTGCTGAAATAAACAATGGAAAAGTTAAAGATACAGGAGGGATCTAAATGAGCACTGGGAAAATAATATGATACCTTATTGGAGTTTTAAAATACGGGGCTCAGATTGTGTTGAACAGTGGAGTGAGGCACCATCTATTTCCAAAGCTAGAACCTGGGTGCTAGTGGGTGGATTTATGAGCAACTCTACCCAACATATTCATTTATATTTAGGAGCCTCCAGGGGGAAAAGGCACCGACACCTTGATCACTGAGATTTAAATGCATCAAAGCCTAATTGACCCAAGTGGAACCTATTAAATGAAGCTTACGTTCCTCAAGCTTCTCTTCCTCAAAAAGAAATTTACCTCAGAAAGGGAAGATGGGCCAGTGAACCATACTTAGTGCCAAGGTCTAAGTTATTTGAAGAAAGCGACTTTTCAGGCACATTACACACTTAATTCCAGAACTTTCTAAGCAGTCCTTCTAGCATTGAGGGAAAACTTAGAGAGTGACGTTTGACAAGTTCTGCTGTAAGAAAGAAAGAGCTTAAACCATTAAAAACCTCTTATACATAGAGCCATGGAAGTGTGTACAACTCCTAACTGGGCTTAGTCAAGAAGACTCCAGGGGATATTGTGTGTATATGTGTCTGCATGCACACACATGCATGCATGCATGCTTCATTCATCATATTTCCTTGGGAAATGTTCCTCTTCCATCTGGTGTGATTCTGAGGAGGCCTGTCAATTACATAGTTCCACCAGCTCTAGCCACAGGGCTCTGCACTAGACCTGGCCTAGCTTATCACAGTAACTTACCTTCCTGATTAGCAAGGGGGATAATCCAAGGGCTAGACATATGATCCCAGAAATACCTGTCTCGGTCCCCCACGAGATTAGCTAGACACTGGGAAAGAGAGAGACTCGCTTTCTTTTGGTTAGTAAGTTACAGAGAATAATGACTTGAGGCTGACAGGAACCATTTTTCTTACCGTGTGGAAAAAAAGCTTGCATAAGAATGAAACCATTGCACAGAGGAAAGCAGAGCCCAGAGTCATAGAAAAGCTGAGTATGAATGACAGCTTTGTTAGAAACTCTGGATCACAATGTGCTCAAAGTCTACCCCATGCTCAGACTTGCCAGTTACAGGAGTTAATACGTACTTATTAAACTGTCTTGAATTTATGTTTGGTTTCTTTTACAAAGAGGGTGTTGACTAATGGATAGTCACCCCATTTTCACAAAAAAGAGCCAGGAAATGGATGGAGCCATTGACAGAAGTTTTCTTCAGGATCCTGGAGAGCATGTGGAACAGCAGTAGTACTAGAAATTCAGAAAGAGATGATTGGTGTTCAGGTGAGTCATAGGCTTGCAGAATTATTAGGACTTATAGCAAAGTTATCAGTGATAGCATATGTCCAGTTGCACCACTGAGAAGAACGGCAATAAATCATTGGCAATGCTACATAGATCATGGTCAACTGTTGAACAAAAGGGGTTTGGAAATGAAATTTGACCTCTAGGAGCCTTGAGGTACTGCTTCCTTGGATTCATGAAGTGTAAGACCAATGGGAAATATTTCATAATTCACCACAAGAAGATACTGGGAATATCTAGAAGAGGGAGGTCGTTAGATCTATTAGAATTTCTATAAGCAAGGTTGGTGAAGGCTTGCAGCTATTGTGATTTAAGGAAGAGTTGTTAAGTATAACCTCAGACTACTTACATCAGAGAAGGAAGTGAGAAGGTCATGCCAGAAAAAGGAAAATACTGACAATAAACCTTGGCATATTCACAAGGCTTTGAGATCAAACTGATGAGACAAGATGAAATTTTGGAGGGAGTTGTGAGAAATAAAGCTGGCTAGTTATGAGAGGGTTGGGTTAGGGTACGGTTTATCGGAGAAGTTTAAATTGGATTTAGTATGAATGAAATAGGAAGCAAAAGGTGGGTTTCAACATCACCTGTTGTGGACTTGGCAACACCTGTTTAACTTGTTTGCAGCATAAATACAATCACACTTCTTATTTTTCAGTTAGTCGCTTAAGCTTTCAAGTTTTCTTCCTTATACTTCGTGAGATTCTCTATTTCCCTTTTTGAGATAGCCCCCTATACTCAGACCCCACACTGAAATGTCCAAAAACCAAGGGGCTAACTCAATATATAAATAAAGGGAGATTAGTTCTGTTTCCAAATACCAAACAGGAAAAGGGAACTGTAAAGTTAGATGAGTCCCCATACACCATTGATTTGATCATGTGCGTCTCACACAATCAGAGGTTTCTCCCCCTCTTGCAGAGACGCCCTTGCTAGTCCAGATACCTGCACAGGATGGAGTGGTGGCCATCTTTCAGTTTCAAAGAAAGATCTTAAGCAAATCTTTCTGTTCTCAAACATTGTTTCCTAAGACAGGACACCATACAGACTGGCTGGGGCTGAACTCATGCTGACTCACAGAGACAGAGTGCAGACGTGTTTTTAGAGAGTATGCTCAAAATTTCACAAGCTGTCTCCCTAGCAGCTGATCATGGTGCAAATTTTGCTGCCTTGCTGCATATTGGATATGACTTTAACAATACCAAGTGTTCTTGAGTACAACAATAAACAGCAAGTTTTATAAAATGTGCGTAGGAGTATAAATTGCTATGTCCACCTTGAAAAGTAATTTCACGTCTAGCCAAGTTCAAGATATAAGTATGTTTGTATCAAATAATTCCATTCCCCAAGTATCAGCTCCAGATGAGTGGATTCACAGTAGTATTGACCAAAGAAGGGGAAATGATCAAAATGTCCAACAATAGAGAATTACCAAATAAATTATGAAATGCTCAATCAATTAAAATTTACCAGTGAAAGTATATGAAAAGCAAGACATGCCAACATGGATAAATCTCACAATGTTGAATAACAACAAAAGCAAGTTGTAGAAGGACACCTACAGTTGGAGGTCATATATCTAAAGTTCGAAAATGAAAAATAGGGCTGGGCACAATGGCCCACACCTGTAATCCCAGTACTTTGGGAGGCCATGGCCGGTGGATCACCTGGGGTCAGGAGTTCAAGACCAGCCTGACCAACATGGTGAAACCTTGTCTCTACAAAAATACAAAAATCAGCCAGGCATGGTGGTGCATGCCAGTAGTCCCAGAGGCACTCAGCTACTCAGGAGGCTGAGGCAAGAGAATCACTTGAACTCAGGAGGCAGAGGCTACCGTGAGCTGAGATCACACCACTGCACTCCAGCCTGGGTGACAGAGCAAGACTCCATCTCAAAAAAGCAAAAAAAAAGAAAAAAAAAAAGAAAAATATATAAAGAGTATGTACATATGTGATAAATTTTAAAAAACCACAAAGGAACAATGAACACAAACTTCAGGATCCTGCTTAGCTCCGCAGGGAACAGAGAGAGCTGTGATCAGAGACTGATCAGGGACAGACACATGGTGGGCTCCAGATATTGTAACTTCATATATCATAGAGAACACAAGTGTTTGCTTTATTCTTCTTTAAGACGCACATGCATATATTACATATATTCCATATGCACACATACATGCGTATCTTATACATTATGTGTCGTGCATACCCATTCACAAACACAGATACAATTTCATAAACAATTTTTATAAAGACTCACTTAGGTGGGGTTAGTTACATAAGTGAAAGTCCGTAAATCTCCATGGCTATCCCTTAACTCCCTGGCTCACAAAACTCTAGGAGGGTGAAGACTCATTTGGATATGAATCCAAGAGGCTTTCTGAGAGGAAGGACCAAAATACCAACTCTTTCTTAGCTGTTCTCTGCAAACAACCACAGACATTTATTACCATATCCTTAAACACTGGATAGCTTCCTCCTGAAAAAGCCTTCCTGTGGATGAAAACCACCCACCTCTTCCAGCAGTTTTACTAAGTCTCTCCTCTCCCTGAAACCCTGGCTCCAGAGTACAGCCTCTTGTTCACCCATCTGTATTTATTGAACATTTCCACTCTTCTATCTTTTTTTCTCTCTTCTTTTCTTCACCTACTTTTCTATTTTTTTCCCTCCATTCTCTACTTGCCAAGTTCTTAAAGCTCAAAATAATAGAGATGGTGTGGGAAGAGGAGAAAAATTCAGGAAGTACTTAAAAACTATTCTAAGTATACTCATTGTGTCCTTGTTGGTATTTGGGGGGCAGGGGGAGTTGACGTCTCCTTATCAAATAAACATAGCCAATGAAACATTTTTCTTTTTTTGCAGCAAGACTTAGAGAACTTTAAGAGGAGGGTATAGTATGTTGTTTATTTACAAATTTGTTTGATGAAACAATTCCCCTTCTCTCCAAATACCTATCTTGGATAATACTATGTTCAGTGGAAAAATATGGGAAATGTTGAGTTTGAATTACCACCAAGAATGTTCTTCAAAGTATAAGAAGAAGAAATTATACTTCTTTCTACATTAAGTCTTAGTGACAAAATATTTTTATTGAATTCTCCCACTTTCTACAATGAATTCTAGGTTCACATGGATATAACAAGTTCTCTATAGTAAATATTACAGCTATAAGTGAGTACTTGCTCTACATAACCATCTTGTAGAACATTTTACATCTTGCTTCCTGCTTGAAAATTGAACAATTGCCTACTCTGTAACAGTATCTTAGTGTTTGGGACAAAATAGTGAACATTATAGACATAATTACTGCCCTCATGGAGCTTATAGGTAAGGAAAAAATTGTCAGAAATTGATCACCACACTATTGAATATAATTATTATAATAGTAACATAAAAAACATACTTTTGACAAATTAAATGGAGTTTTTAGTGCCAACTTTTTTCCCCCAAATTATTACATCTCTATTCAAGTAAAAGGCTAGATTGATTACCTGGGTATTTATTATTTGATTTACCCATTATAAAAAAAGATTGCATGGGGAAGAAAAAGGCATCATATAATGAAAATTTCATTCAGAACTTTTGATTTAGTCTCTGCTCAAGCAGTCCTCTTCTATTAATAAGAGTACACAGCTGTACAAATGACAGCAACATCTTTGCCCATCCAAGTTTTATTATTCTATTTGCATTGTGTGGTTTGATGTTCAATGCAAATATGATTCAAATAAACTGTTAGTGAAATTAGAAATATTGTGAATATATTGTTAATGTAATTGATGAAAGTAATACTGGAGAAATTCTTTAATCAAAGCCCATAAAAAATGAAGACACAGAATGAGAATTGTTTAAAAATAAAGAATGTAAGAATGATAACAAAGTTATTCGGAAGTGAATTATTAAGAGAGGTCTTTGAAAAACCTGGAAAGTCCTCAAATGTATTTTCAGAAATAACTCTTTATGATCATTCTATGAAAGCCAAATAGGAAGGCAGTCATGCTCTGTCATTTTTGAAAAATACCACACTAAAAGAATCAACTTACTTTACTCTTTGTTCAACAAATCAGAGCACAACTCAAATTGTAATTTAAATTTTATTAAGCACAGAAAGCATACTTTTAGAATGTTACACTTCATTTGTCAAAAAATGAACCAGTCAACCTTGTTTATGATTATTTATTGTGAATTTCTCTTCCTATTTTAAAGGGTCTAACTTTAAAATCCTTTCCATTACCAATTGCTCTCAGATAATGAGGATTTCTTGCACTGATATTCTCCTAAACATATAGCTAAAAAGTCACATTAAAGCTTGGAGCCCTGTTTTCTGAGAATTCCTGATTCTGGTTTTGGAAACTGCAGTTAGCTGACAGCTCTGTGCCTGAGATTGTTAAAACATTGAACCTTTCATCTTTAATAGGATGACATTTGACTTTAAATACTGGACTGTTGATACCAGAAAAATGAGTCTCGGTTGTAGGCTGAATAACACACCGCCCCCACCAAAAGATGTCCATGTTCTAATTCCTGAAAGCTGTGGACATGTTACTTTATAGGGTGAAAGGGATTTTACAGATGTGATTAAATTAAGGTTCTTAAATTGCAGAGGTTATTCTGGATTACCCAGATGAGCTCAGTGTAATCAAAATGGTCCTTATAGGAAAGAGGCAGGAGTCAAAACATATATAGAGAAAATGTAAGGACAGATGCAGAGATCGGCGGGAAGAGGTTAGGCTTTGGGTTTTGAAGACGGTGGAAGGGCTTATGAGCCAGGGAATGTAATGTGAACAGCCTCTAGAAAGAGGAAAAGGCAAAGAAACAGATTCTCCCCTAGAGTTTCTAGATGGTGTGCAGTCCCATGGACCCATTTTAGACTTTTGACCTCCAGAATTTAAGTGTATAAATTTATATTGCCTTATACCAGTAATTTTGTGGTAAATTGTTACAGTGGCAATAGAACACTAATATAGTCTTGTTTGGAATTTTTTTCTGCTCTGCTGAAAACTGAAGGAAAATGTAGCTTCTTCTAGCTCCCCTTCATGAAGAGCTGGGCAACGGACAGAGAAATGACTTTCCCTCTCTGCCCCTGTTCCTTTTATGGGTCAGTTCAAAAGTCTTTTCCTTCGTAAGGCCTTAAGTCTGTCCTGTGACCTCTCATATCAGGTTGCTCTTATGTACAGGACTATAGATCCATTCTACGACTGCAATGGGATGAAGTTAATAATCATGCTGTGACAATAGGGATAAACTGGAACTGTGCTGGAACAGACGGTCACCAAACCCATTTTGTTTTGGCTTGAATTACAATTAGTTACTTAAATGTCTATCTCCCTTTTCTTTGCCTCTCTAGTCTTCATAATATATTCATCATCATCACCAACATCACTATGATGAAAATTATATTTAAAAGTTCCATCACACTTACCATGTGTCTGGCACACATCATGCACCTTACATTAATAACTCATGAGTCGCTGCAACAACTACAGGAGGACAGCACTAACGTTATCCTCATTTTATATGGAAATTATTGAGGCATAGGAAGGCCAGGTAATTTATTCAAAGTCACACAACTGGAGGCAGTAGGGCCAGGATTCAGTTTCAGACAGTCTGGCCTCTTTATTACTATTCCTTTTGTGTCCCTAAATGGGACTTTTCACAGCAAAGGTGCTAAGTTGTCATTTGAAAAGTAAATGACACCCAAGTTCACACACTTACACTCCTTTTCCTAAATACTAGTGGAAAAACAGAGTTTGGAATAAAAATAATAAGTCAATTTAATAGTTTTTGTTCTGTCCAAATCTCTGTGGCAAAATTTTTAAAAACCTATCCACACCAAATGTTGTCCTTAGTCTTTTCAGACCTAAATTAAATGTATTAAATTGATTTGGTGAAATGAGTTATTAGAAGAAACATATACATTTTTAAAGTTGCTTTATCATTAGAGCTTTCCCACAATGTCTATAAGTGGAGCTAGCAGCTGTATTTTCCTTAACAGGTCAAATGCTTCCAAACTGTCCTTGACAGTAGCTAAACACAAAGGGCATTTTTGCCAAAGGTTCATGGAAAAAAGAGATAACACTTAATTAGAAAAGATGAAGCATTTATATGACTTAAGTGAACTCTTTCGCTAAATTTGACATAAGTCGTGTTTAAAACAGCCCTGGCCTGAGATTGCCAGTCAAATATGTGTTAGTAAACAGAATAATCATTGATTTTGATTATCCACATACTTATGCCAAGAAAAATCACAGTCCTAAAAAATAAACTTGGATTCCAAGAAATTAGGTAGGATTGATGCTGCTTTTCTTCCATGTAAAGCTCTGCTTTCCATGTGAACCATAATGTATTTAAATAAAGATAAGTGCATTCGACCAACTTAATACAAGAGGTAAAAATAGAATTACCTTAATGATGTGTATAAATATGAATATGATGTGATTAAAAAATGATTTTTTTTTTTGAGATGGAGTCTTGTTCTGTCGTCCAGGCTGGAGTGCAGTGGTGCAATCTTGGCTTACTGCAAGCTCAGCCTCCTGGGTTCACGCCATTCTCCTGCCTCAGCCTCCCGAGTAGCTGGGACTACAGGCACCCATCACCACGCTCAGCTAATTTTTTTTGTATTTTTAGTAGAGATGGGGTTTCACTGTGTTAGCCAGGATAGTCTCGATCTCCTGACCTCGTGATCCACCCACCTTGGCCTCCCAAAGTGCTGGGATTACAGGCTTGAGCCACTGTGCCTGGCCAGTGATTTTTTTCAAAGGTTGGATTATTAAAAATAATATGGACATAAATTTACTTTTTAAATGTCTTTTTTGGATACATAATTTTTAACCAAAGGACAATTAAGTTGATATAAAATCTAGTCTTTTTCTTCTTCATAATTGTTAGAGGGACTTAAATCAGGTTTAATCATTCAAGTTCTTCCAAACTTAAAACAAAAATAACATATTTTTCTAAAATATGTGTCTGGACAATTTCAACTGATTATAAATGAATTTATACCCATACTCCAATATAGTAAACTTTTATTTGATGCACACTGTATCAAGTAGAAAATAATCATTCTCACAGATGTGTGTGTGTGTGCATACACATTCCAAGGACAAGGATAGCTAAAATCTGCACATAAATATAATTTTTCTCAGATTAATCCCATTAAACTAATGAACTCAAATACTGTGGAAAGTTTGAAAATCTAGTAAACTTCAAATATATAGATTAGTAGATATGATTTTATTGACTGCTAAAGAGCAAACCACTTGCAATCTTCTGTCTTTATCAAAAAACAAAATATGCATGTAAGGCCTTGGAATATTTGATACTCTATCCTGATTTAAGTCCTGCAGATAGCAAATTCCTGTCCTCCTCCACTCCAGGGAGCTACTCTTTCCAAAATAAGTTCAGAAGCTTTTTTAATGCATGACTGCGCTCAGCCCAGTCCTGTGGGAGGTGTGGAGAAAGAAAGGAATTTGGCTGGGGGAATTGAAACATATTAAAAAAACAAAACACAACACAATAACAACATAAAAAAAAAAAACACTAATCTTTTGATTTGGCTGCAGAACACTAAAGAGATGAGTCTGTAAACCGGGATTTAATAATTGTCCAGTATCTTGAAGGGTCGACTCCCCCTCCATGTATTGGAACTAAAAATAAAGAGAGCTGCTAATTTCAAAACCCTGTTTTAGAGTATAGATCTTAAAATGTGTATGTCTCTCTTTTATTATAGCTGACATATTTAAAGTGAAAATGAGATGGGTTTTCCCCCCACAGGAAAGGCTATATTACACCAAACCAAACCATAGCATTTAAAACTGGAATAGTCCAAGTCTTTACTGAGGCCCACCATTTCCCAAGAAAGTCACTGAAGGTGTGATTTATTAAAGACACCAAGACCCGCATCTTCCACATTCAAATTTTAGCATTCTATCCTTTTTATTTTTTGTATGTGTTTCTCTAAAACTTGGGGACATTTCCATGCAATTCAAATAGAGTTGTTGTGGAAGAAAAAAAAAGCATTTCACTTCCCAAATACAAATATAATGCAAAGACACATGAGTATTTATTTTCCAAAACCACATTAAAAATGTAAAAAAAAGGTAGAATTTTAAAATTATATAACCCAATATAACAAAAATCAGTTCAACACGTAATTTTTTTATTCTGTATATCTGAACTCTTGTATTTTACACTAATAGGGCAACTCACTTTGGACTAGCTACGTTTCAAGTGCTCTACTTTCACATCTGGGTAGTGGCTGCTGTGTCTGTGCAGTTCCTATGTTTGTGAAATGTAAACATAGAGAGCTCTTTACTTCTTTACTGCACTGGCTTTTCATAGCCATTGACATGCTAATGTGCATCATGCATACTTATTAACATCTGTTCAGGCAATGCTGTTGGACATGCTGCACTACACCATGTGGCACCCTTGGGAAAAACTTCTTTATGCCATTGGATTTTGAAGATATGGCTAACAAATGACACTGGATTTTGAAGATATGGCTAACAAGGGTCTTAACTCTAGATTTTACTTCCAGCTCTGCCACTTCCTAGGTAGCCAACATTGCACAAAATACTAACCTCTCTTAAATGTGTTTCCTTATATAGAAAATGGAATTTTACCAATATTGCAGGCCTGCTCTGAGGACTAAATGAGAGCATTAGTTAAGTACCTAGAAAAGTACCTAGCACACAGTAGGCACTCAATAAATTATGTATGCATTTTCTCTATATATTTATGTATCTCTAACATTTTAAATAATGGAGGAGTTCGTGGTTTTGAGTAAATCTTACTACATGAGTACATTTCTCAAGGTCTTGATTTAGAACTATTGTATAAATCTGCATCTAGAAGCCTTAAGTGTAGGAGGATCAGAGGTGGGGCTCTCAGAAAGAAGAAAGGACACTTTTTACTGGCTTTCCTTATGCCAGCTTCATACTGAAGCTTTCCATTGCAGCTTCAGCCAGAAAAATGCTTTATTAGATTTAGACAAGATTCCTTTTGAAGAAAAAGATTCATAGTGAAAATTTGTAACTTACTATGTTAAGGAATTCAAGAATGGTGTAAATGGTTTAAATGTATGCTCAAGTCTGCAAAAAAGTTATATTTATAACAGGTAAATTGCCTTGTGAAGTAGATTGCTAGGACAATTGGTCACTTGAAATGGAAAGGTAATTACTTATATTTGTAAACAGGAAAACATGTTATACTAAAATGGAATGCTGCAAAGTGAGTCCTATACAAATCATATTAATGAATTTGCTGCTGGGATAGTCCTCATTCCACAAGCTACAAAATTGATACCTCAGTACTATTTAATAGAAATTAAAGATAGAGCTGTTTAGAAGTAGCTTTGACTTACTTCACTCTTGATTTTCAAAAGTGAAGGAAGGATCAAAGCTAAAACTCTGTGAAATTTCCACAGAACATAATTAAAATTCAAGAATGCATAACAGAAAATCCAAGGTAATATCCAATCTTCACAGTGGTTTATTCTGAAGACTAGCTTTACACTGAAATTGTACAAACATTTGTCAATTTAGTAAAAAATAACTGCAAAATTGCATGTCTAATTTAGCAAAAACAAAAAATCCTGGTAAAATAGAGAATACACAGTGTGTTTGTACAGGAATAAAATTAATTATAAGAATCCCTCCATAGACACTGCAGTTGGAAAAGGAATTTCTGTGGCCCTTAGGCTCTCAAGAGTTCTACTCTATGTACAGGTGGTCCTCAACGTATGATGGTCCAACTTAACAATTTTTCAACTTTACGTTGGTGCAAAACTGGTATGCATCCAGTTAGAAACCATATTTCAAGTACCCATGCAATCAATCTGTTTTTCACTTTCAGTACAGTATCCAAGAAAATTACATGAGCTATCCTTTATTGTAAAATAGGCTTTATGCTATTTTGTCCAACTGTATGCTAATCTAAGTGTTCTGAGCACCTTTAAGGTAGGCTAGGCTAAGCTACATTTGGTAGGTTAGGTGTATTAAATGCATTTTCAAAGTAAGGTATTATCAACTTACAGTGGGTTTTTCAGGACTTAACCCACAGTAAGTCAAAGAACACCTGTATTTTCTTCTAGGTGACACCTTCCTTTACTAAAAGTGGCACTCTTATCTGCTAAGATAGTCTCTGCTTAGTATTCTATGCATGTTTCCTCAAATTATCTCATTTTTAATCAATTAAAAATATTTTGGCCAGGTGCGGTGGCTCACACCTGTAATCTCAGCACTTTGGGCGGCCGAGGCGGGCGGATTACCTGAGGTCAGGAGTTTGAGACCAGCCTGACTGACATGGAGAAACCCCATCTCTACTAAAAATACAAAATTAGTTGGGTGTGGTGTCGTATGCCTGTAATCCCAGCTACTCGGGAACCTGAGGCAGGAGAATTGCTTGAACCCGGGAGGCGGAGGTTGCGGTGAGCCGAGATCACACCATTGCACTCCAGCTTGGGAAACAAGAATGAAACTCTGTCTCAGAAAAAAAAAAAAAATTAAATTTGAAGAACTAGTTCCTTCAATGACAGTGTTTCCATCCACTTTATGGATGGAGACCTAGGAAGATGGGCAGTAAAATCAAAGAAGCTGGAAATATTTGACCTTATACACAGTACTCAGGAAGATTTATTACATGGTGGGACTATTCCAGTTGAGGCCTAATCAACTCTGGCTTGGACAATTGCAGCTGATTCCTGTCTGTGCATATTTGGGTGTCTCTGGCCTCTGGACTTGATGAAATGTGAAATTTCATAACTTTTAAAGTAACTACGAAATCCAACTAAATAAGAGAAATCACAACAGACACCAAAGCAAACAGTTATTGGTTAAAAAAAAATGCCTGGGAAACAGGCCAGTGGGATTGTGAAATGTAAACTTCTTTATATAAATGCATTTCAACTGTTAAGAAAGGGTTTTGAAAAGAACTAAAAAAGAAAACTGGCTGGGCGCAGTGGCTCACGTCTGTAATCACAGCACTTTGGGAGGCCGAGGCGGGTGGATCACAAGGTCAGGAGATCAAGACCATCCTGGCCAACATGGCGAAACCCGGTCTTTACTAAAAATACAAAAATTAGCTGGGTGTAGTGGCACATGCCTGTAATCCCAGCTACTCGGGAGGCTGAGGCAGGAGAATTGCTTGAACCACGGAGTCGGAGGTTGCAGAGAGTGGAGATTGCACGACTGCACTCCAGCCTGGTGAAAGAGCGAGACTCCGTCTCAAAAAAAAAAAAAAAAAATTTCCAACCTAACATTAAAATATCAACTCTCTCGTATTATTGGTTACATTAAAATGACAGAAGTGTCTTCAAGTTGATTGGAGATTGCATTTTCTCATTTTCCAGTATCAATATGTGAGAGTTTTCATTATGAAAATGAATTATGGTTGAACTAGTTTACAGTCCCACCAACAGCGTAAAAGTGTTCCTATTTCTCCACATCCTCTCTAGCACCTGTTGTTTCCTGACTTTTTAATGATTGCCATTCTAACTGGTGTGAGATGGTATCCGGATTGAGAACTAGAAATACCATTTGACCCAGCCACCCCATTACTGGGTATATACCCAAAGGACTATAAATCATGCTGCTATAAAGACACATGCACACATATGTTTATTGCGGCACTATTCACAATAGCAAAGACTTGGAACCAACCCAAATGTCCAACAATGATAGACTGGATTAAGAAAATGTGGCACATATACACCATGGAACACTATGCAGCCATAAAAAATGATGAGTTCATGTCCTTTGTAGGGACATGGATGAAATTGGAAATCATCATTCTCAGTAAACTATCGCAAGGACAAAAAACCAAACACCGCATGTTCTCACTCATAGATGGGAATTGAACAATGAGAACACATGGACACAGGAAGGGGAATATCACATTCTGGGGACTGTTGTGGGGTGGGGGGAGGGGGGAGGGATAGCATTAGGAGATATACCTAATGCTAAATGGCGAGTTAATGGGTGCAGCACACCAGCATGGCACATGTATACATATGTAACTAACCTGCACATTGTGCACATGTACCCTAAAACCCAAAGTATAATAATAAAAAAGAAAATGAATTATGAGTTTTTTTGAGGCATTTCATTCAAAGCTCATATCAACAACCATTTGTTAAGCACTGATTATGATTTTAAAGGCACCTTAAAACTATTATTTATAATCAAATAACAGCAAATTTTATTGACGGCTTATACATTCCACACTCCCTTCTAGGTACTTAACATGTACTGTGAACTTATTTAAAGCTGACAACAACCATTAAAATTAATGGATTATTTAATCCTTATTTTTTTCAGATGATATAAATGGAGGCAGAGCAAAACTAAATTATTTGCCCATATTTTCCCAGTTAATAAGAAATTGAGCCAGGATTTGAAGCCAGACGGGGTGCCAGAGCCTAGGATTTTCACCATCACTTTCTACTTCCAACATAACACACTAAGCAATGAAGATGCTACCATCTGTAATAATGATTACAGTATCAACTAAATTCATTTATGTAAGGTGGTTCTGCAAACAACAAATGATGTAAAAAATGGTAACTGTGCTCTTAAGTAGCTTCAAATCTAAGGAGTAAAAAATAGCTCTGATGAAAGACATTAATGAGTATCTCTTCTTTTAAATCTGAAAAACTATTGTGGCTCAGAGGAACTCAGAAGGGCAGAGTGGGGATAGGCGAAACACTACTTACACATTTTCTGGAAATAAGGTAGCATCTTTGGGGTCCTCTGACAGACATGGAGTCAGAAGCCCTGGGTTTAAAACCTTGATCTGGTCTTGCCCAAGTTAATTAACTTCTTTGAGTCTTTTTTGATCTGTAGTTACTGTCAGTATTCAATGAGAACATATGGATTTTAATCAGTACTTTTTCAGTAACAAACTGAATTCGATTAAACTAGATTAGGCATAAAAAAGTAGACTTTTAGAAGGGTACTGAAATGAATGAAGAGAATTTTAGAAACCACAAGCGCCTTAGGGACTTTAAGAATGGCAACTGGGACTATGATTGGCTCACTTGTCCAATGCTGGAGGACTTGGATTGGTCAGGTCTAAGCCTATAGACTGAGAAGTAACAAATGCGACTGGCAGCTCTATCAGAATCATGTAGTTCCCAGAAGGGCACCCTGAAGAACAGATGCCAGAGGAGTCTGAAAGAGGTATCACAAACAAATTTAAAAGTGCCAACAAATTTTACACACCATTTTAAAAGTGCTAATAAAAATAACACTGACAGACACAAATGAACACTTCCCACATTGTAGGCACTGCTCTAAGCATATCACATGTAGTAAGTAATACAGTACTTGGAGGAAAGCCCAGGTTATGCACAGGACATTATTCGGATACAGTGTAGAAAGGAATAAGGAAGTAGTGAAGAAGCCTCAGGTGATGAAGAGCATTAAGGTGCTCTTCATCAGGTGATGCAGGTGATGGGAGGCTAACTTATACTTAATTTTATTGACAAATCAGAGCCAATGTAGATCAAGGCATAGCAGGTGATAGGGCCACAGTTCTATATTAGGATAACTAACCTGGGTTTTTCGGGAAGAGAGAAATGGGAGGTGGTGAATTTAACTAATAAGCCATTTCAAGAGGAAGTTTAGCAAAGACTTCAATAGGTAGTAGTAGGAATAGAAAGGAAAACAAACAAAAAACAGATGTAAGGCTTTGTAGAACTGTCAGTAAACTGAAACGGAGATAAGGAATCCTAAGAGTTCCACCTAATACATGCAGGGCTTAAAACTTAGATGACGGGTTGAGACGTGCAGCAAACCACCATGGCACATGTACACCTATGTAACAAACCTGCATGTTCTGCACACGTATCCCAGAACTTAAACTAAAAAGTTCCCCATTGAAGGAATAAATGATGATGGTACTTAGTAAGGAAAAATGGCAAAGTCAGGGTGAGAACTGGTTTAAGGAGAGAATGATGATGAATTTAGTTTGGAATATAATGAGTTACAGCAGGCAATGAATTCTCAGAAGGGGATATCAAGAAGGCAATTCCAAATGTGGCATCACATCTCATAGCTTGGAGCAGGGAAAATTTGAGCTTCTGGAGTAGCTGAAATTGTAAAAAGAGCATAGAAAAAGAAGAAATGAAGATACAACAGACTGATACTTAAATTCTAATCCAAAATGTACTTAGCCAATAGGTTTGTAAAATTTTAAAAATTTAAATTTATTAGGATTAACACAATTACACAGAACAAAGTTCAGGATTTCATTAATGATGGTCACCAATATGTGCTTCTTTGTGGCTTTTTAACCCATAATTCTCATGATTCAAATTTATTCATATTATAGTTGAATTTCATACATAGCTTCACAATGTGGATATTACAGGTCCACCAGTAAAATTAATGAAAACATATCTGTCATGAAAGGCACATAAATAATCTAAGCTAACACATTTAAGGAATTTTGATAACTTTGAATTTCTTTACATTACAAAGAAGAAAATCCTCCAAACGAAACAGATATGAATATAGTTTATGGTTACACACACACACACACACACACTTCAACAAATATACTTCAACCCACTGACAACGCGTAACTTGGAAACTACTTACCAGCAACGTGTACTGAAAGACTAATTTTTTCCAAGATGAGTAAAAAAAGGAGGGTGGGGTGGGGAGTGCTGTTTACTTTGCTGAAACAAGGTCAGAGACGACACACCATGAATAATCAAAAGAAAATTATTCTATCAAAGCTCAGCATCTAGCTGATACATAACGCTTATTTGAGCATACATATAATCACTGACTTATTAAATACTATTACTCATTTTCTAAGTGTAATTGTCCATTTCATTCTCAGAAATAATAGCATAATTGAAAAAGAAATGATATAAACTCAAGCAAGTGGAGAAACTTGAATTATCTAAGGGAAAAAAGTAATTTTAACAGAGTGTGATAATTACATTTGAAACTAGTTATATGTGTAAATTTAAATCTTGCATTATATCAGCAATAGAGTATTCAAAGATCCTTCTCGTTATCTTCCCAACAAGGAGCTATCATGTATGCTAGGTACAAGAGACTCCTCAAGGGAAATAAAAGCCTCACCAATGAATGTCTCAAAATTCATTATGCCCACAGGTGTTTTTTTTTTACCCAAAAAAATGCTCTTAGGATCTCTCCAAACTTAGTTATAAACAAAAAGTAGTTATTTAAAGTGTATAAAAATTAATATGACACCACCTTTGAGGCAATGCATTAATATCAGCCAAATATTAAAATTCAGAGTGAAAACAAGTGAATAAAAACTAAGTGTGTACAATAAGTCTAAGACACTATATCCTCAAAAATCTGAAATTTTAGTTTTTCAAACCAAATCTAATGTGGAATCTAATGTAAAATTAAATTATTTTATTTTCTTAAAGTAGGAAAAATCAAAATGCATACAATGTTTAAATAGTTGATCCAAAGGCAGGTGTATTCATCTTAAGAACATTTCAATAAAACACATAAAATTTAAAGAACAAATCATGTTATTAAAATAGTCTGTGCAATGTTTGTACAAATAACATTTTTATTAATACAAGTATACATATAATCAAGATAAGGGCTGTAATGTTTCCTAATATTAATTACTGTACTTAAAAATTTACAGGACATGAACATAAATAAAGCTGTTTAAAACTGGCAAACATAGTAATAGTCTGTCATTCAGTACAAGGTATATTTATGTTATTTCCAAAGCCATCATCCTAAAATCCTAAGTTGCCACTCTTAAAACCTAAAAATAATGTCGAAAACTAAAGTCATAAATACATGTATACATACATTTGCATATTTACACTTATGCAGAAATCATCAATATACTAGAGCCCAGCTTTAACACTGTCCTTCAGTTTCACACTGCAGGACCATCTGTCACATTTAAGAAAGGTCCTTCTGTTACTTTCAGTTAAAAAAAACAAAACAGAACAACTTTGGTCAAGTCCCAGATGCATTTGCCTTATATTACATTCTGTGTTGCTGCAAGACTCTAGTCTACAGAGATCCATATATAAGTACTCATTTGGTTTGAAAATGCATTTTACCATTAACTGCAAAACTTAAAAGAGACCACAATCTTTTAGATTATTTTTTATGATGACATCTGTTACAGCATCAAAAACAAACTGCACATTCTTAGTATCTGTGGCACATGTGAAGTGGGTGTATATTTCCTTTGTGTCCTTTCTTTTATTGAGGTCTTCAAACTGACATTGAATATATGCAGCTGCCTCTTCATATGTGTTTGATCCTGAGATGGAAAAAGGAAAGAAACATAACGCAAAAAGTTAAAATAACTGCTTAAAATATTGAATTCAGTTTCATACAGTTTCATTCAGGGACTCCTTAACTGTGCTTTCCCTTCTAGAATGGGAGACACTATTTCTTCTAAATGAAAAACACTCCATGTTAATTACCTTTAATGACCGTAAGTTATCCCTTAAATTAAACAAAAAATTTCCTTTACATGGCATTCCGTGTTCATCATGATCTTTGTTCCCGCCTCAATCCCCAAATGCCAGATCTTTTATCCTCTTATCCTGTGTCCTCTACACCCCAACTCAGATGCTTGATGACGGCATGCTATTTCAGTTCTGGCCCAATGGTGGATAAAAAAATGTTGGCTGAATGCTGATCAGTATTTTTTCCTCCCTTTTCTATATACACATTAATTAGCATTATTCACTCATTTTTCTTTATTCAAAAATTGTACCAAGGTCTACAATGATGTTTAGGAGTATGAGGTTACAAAAAAAGTGAATGACACACTCCAGCTTTCAGGTTATTGACTATAAAAGACTTCCTCTGAGTACAAACACTCCAGAAATTGTTTGGCAATATCTAAAGATAATCACACACACACTCTGACCCCGCAATTCAGTTTCTAGATATACACTTGACAGACCTGTGTATCACTGAAGACATAGAAGAAGTGAGAATGAAAGTACTCAGTAACATGAATTAATCTCCTAAGTGTACTGTTGAGCAAAAGAAGCTAGATGCAAAAAGATCACATACTGTATGATCCAACAATGTTTGAAAAATGAACTGGTGAGGATAAACACCTCACCAATAGTGTCTGTGGAACATGTGAAGTGGGTATATATTTCCTTTGTGTTCTTTCTTTTATTAAGGTCTTCAGTGAGTAATCAGTGATTACTCTGTGTATGGGGTGTGAGTGTGTTATGTGTGTGTTGTGGGGAGGGTGTGATTGGTTAAGACTGAGAGGAAGCATGATGGGGCTTTCTGGGGTCCTGAAGCTGTTTGGTTTCTTGACCTGAGTGGTGGATACTTGTATGTTCACCTTTAAAAACACACTTATGCTGAGGGTGTGTGTGTACATATGTATGTATGTACGTAATATTATAATATACATTAATGTATATAATGTAATGCTCTATGTAATGCTTCAATAAAAAAACTGAAAAACATTCAAATTTCATTTGGAAAAAAACTGTTTAAACCCCTCTTTTGTAGTAATAATCCAAAATTATCTGCCAGGCTTTCAAGGTCCTCTACTACCCAGCCTGCTCTGCAGTGCCATCATTCTGAGATCCTCTCCTCCACACTGGCGCTCACCCCAGGTCCATGTCGTGAGGACCTAACATGCAAAATGCCACCTGTGGTACTGTATGTAGTACTTCGTCTTCATTCTACTTCACCAGCTGAGATCTCTGCCTGCCTTCACATTTGCTCAAAATTGGCACTCCATCTAACTTTTCCTAATTAATCAAATCTAGCTGGGTTCTCTATCACTTAAAAACTTTTTCCTCCTCCTAGAAATAACTATTTCAGTTTTTGTTATATTGCTTTATAGAGTCTTAAATTCTTTTTCAGTGTTGAGTCTCCTAAACTAGAATGTGAACTCTTCAAGAGTAAATATCATACCCCACCAGCCTCATACTCCTTTTATATCTTATAGAATCCAGTGTAATACAATGTGACAAATACCCATAGGAATGTTGTGTAATGTGCTATGACTGCATAGATTATGAGATTTTTATTAGGGATAAAAAGGTACTAAAGGTATCGTCTTTAAGTTTACATTTTAACTCTTTTATATCACTAGAAATCACATACTTTTAAAAATCAAATTTTATTAAATCATAAGTTTCGTTCTCCAAAATTTTAAAGCAATCAACAGCATCTTGTTGGCCCACAGAAGCTAATGCAACTGCTAAATTAAACTATGCTTCAGCCAAACAGCTTACATTGAGTGCCTAGCTCAATTTGCTCTATATATCCTAGGCAGCTAGCTACGTTACCCTAAAAGCTACAACACATATGAATGAACATTCTTCATTCTGATTTTAAGTCTTAAGAAACAAATGGCAAAGTAGGGACAGGAGAGCAAATATGATAGATTGTTTTTTAATGTGTGATAGAATTGTCCTGAACAAAGGTAAGTATAGGTGATAACCAGGTTCAAAAATGAAGAACTGGGAGGCTGATGACACAATCAAAAGGGAAAGAGAAGAGATCTGAGTGTAAACAAGAAAAAGAGTTCTGTTTGAGCTTCAGGTGCTAACCAACCAACCAACCAACCAACCAACCAAACAACAACAAAACATGTATGTTCAAGCAGTTGCTAATGTAAATCTAAGGCTTCAGAGAGAAATTAGGGCTGACCACAAAATTTAGCCTATTGAGAATAGATATGACTATGAAAGGATACAGAGCAAAGATGACATGACTGCAGATGAAATTGGTGAAGTGCAACATACAGTAAAAAGAAGAGGAGGAGAAGGATAACACAGGAGCAGACAGACAGGAGATAAATCAAGTGAGTTGTTTAGGGGCTACACAGGGTTCTTCCACAGCCATAGGAAATTGAGAGTTGTGGCTGAAGCAAGAAGCAACTGAATCAATACTTAGGGCATGCCTTGGAGATCTTAAACAACAATCTTAACTCTGGGGATGTGAAAGAATTATGTAATATTCTTTTTGTGCAAAGATTCTGAAGTCAAGTATTCTTATTAACTTAAGCAAAACACAAGCAAAAATTCCTAAACACACTGTCTACTTGGCAAGGAAAGAGCTAACAAGCATATTCATAGTTGCTCTAAAATCTCCGTAGGTATACAATATTTATGGATTCACTTGGGGAATCTGGTACTATGAATTAGCACAAAATGGCTACATCATAGAATATGATAAAAATAAACTGAAAAATATATTCAAATAAGGGAAAAATTAAGCCATCTTGACTCTGGATAACTTATTTCTAATAAGCACAAAAAAAAGTTCCTGAATACAGTGATTTAGGACTATGACTTTCAAAAAGAAACCAAAGCTTTAAAGTAAGTAACTGTGTGAAATTAGTTTGAACTGAAGTGTAACTTCACAGTACACAAAAAGAGCTATAAGTAACATGATTATATTTACCAAAGAACCCTCCCCTTTTCGTTCCACTGAATGTTTAATTAAATATAGCCTAGTCGTTCATAGTCTAGGAGCAGGAGGACAATGGACTTGGGTATGGAACTGGACTCTGGCTTCATGAAGCCCCGGTATTCTCATTTGTATGGGTAGGGATACCTGAGCACTGACATCACAGGGTTGTCTTAACATTTCCTGTAAAATGGCAGTGAATACTCGTCGTACAATTTACTCAACACAAGACTGAGGAAAATTCTGTTTATAAAAAAACAAATTCTTGAGACTTTAAAAAAAAAAAACAGGAAGAGTAGGGTGAGGGTAAATAACTAAACTCTTCAAACTGTCTAGATTTGGAGATTACATAAACCAGTGGTAATCAAACTACTTGTTTTTTTTAAGGCATATTGAATGCTCCTCACTAAAATAAAACTTTACTCAATACGTAAACCAGATGAAAGCTGAGTTACTCTGCTTTAATGAAAAAGTTATAAGGTGGTGGGTTGCAGGGGGCAGTAATTAGCTCTGTTCCCTCTCCCATTTCCACCTTCAACAGCAACCCAGGAGGTGCTCCAAGGAACTCAACTAAACTAAAACTAATGTTTTAGCCCAACTCCTGACTTCACAGATGGAATACTGAGACCTAGGTGAACTGCCTTGTTCAAGATCAAAGAGCTAATTATGGAAAAGTCAGGACTGTACTTCAGGTCTACTTTCCTTACTCCAGGGAATTTTCCATCATAGTAAAATTAAAGCACTATTGACAGCCTCATTACCAAAGTTTAGGCTTCTTGTGAAACCTTCCCTGCCCTTCTGGAAGAGTTAGCTGCCTCAACGATCCTGTCTTCATTTCCCCTTACTATAATGTTCATGTTCCTTTTTAGCAGTAGGTTGCACTGCTATTGCTTGTTGTTTAAGTATGTCTGTCTTTGAGATTAGATGGTGGGCAGAGACATGTCTTATTTATTGTACATCACACAGTACCTGATATGAAATCTGTTAACTGGATTTAAAAAATAGTATTTTAACTTGGAGTCATCACTAAAAATTATCTAACAGCTTTTCCATAAAATGAATACATTATTTTCATCCACATCTTAAGGAAATTTTTGTGCTCAACTGCAGTTTGATAAATAATACCCCTTAAAGGTCTAAGAATCACTAAGCCAAGAGATTTAAATTAACAACTGAATTCTTGCCTTAGGGGAAGTTTCACTTAGAAATATGTAACTTGACAAGTTATTCCCAGAAAAGTAAAATACCTGCATATTCTGGATAGCATATAGTGAGAGGGCTCTTTTTGATTTTTTCTTCAAAGAGATCCTTCTTGTTTAGAAAAAGTATAATGGATGTATCTGTAAACCACTTGTTGTTACATATGCTGTCAAACAACTTCATGCTTTCATGCATTCGATTCTGTAATAGCAAAAAATAAAATCAATTGTCACTAACAGCAAGGATTTCTGAGGATTATTTTAAAAAATAATAGGTGTTGTAATAAAACAGAGTTTAGTCATTGAAAAATACATAACATATCACAAAAAAACATTTCTGCCATTTCAGAACACACTTTCACTTTAGGTGAGAGAAGTGTCTAATCATCTTTCATCACTTTTTGCATTCAACTTTTACTTGCTAAGTGCCCACTATATGTCATGCTCTGTGCCAGGGAACATCCTGCTACAGGACATTATAATCTAGGGATGTGAAGTGTGAACATGTGAAAAGAAATGACATTGTCATAGAGTTCATTTCATCTAAGTTTCCATTAAAAGATAAATAGAGGTTTTTAAAGATTAATAAATTAAATTGAACAAGCTAAGACCCAATTGGCCCAATACTCTAAATATTATAATAAATATAAATACTGGAAGGACATTTCCAATTCCTGTTTCTTGACCTTCCAGGATCTGTGCTCATCAAAAAGGGCACTGATACATTTTATAGTGCTGAAATGAGAGAAATGAACATGTGGTGTTGCATTGCACCTACTGCACTATAATTTCGTAGACTTGATTTTTAAAATACAATCGTCTCTCGGTATACTCAGGGGGATTAGTACAAACATCCCCAAGGGTACCAAAATCTGCATACATTCAAGTCCAGCAGGCGGTTCGGTGGAACCCGCATACAGGAAAAGCTGACTTTCTGTATACTCAGGTTTTGCATCCCATGAATGTGCTTCGCTGAAAAAAAATTCTCATATATGTGGACCCATGCAGCTTAAACCCATCTTGTTCAAGGGTCAACTGAACAAAACCGACATTTCTTCTCTTTTTCCCCCCACTTTGTAATAAAGTTAACTTAAAATGACAAAGTTTTACATTTCTATTTAAAAACATTTCCCTCATATTAGTGGTACATTGAAACCTATCTGAAAATTACAGGGCAGCAACAAAGCATAACATATATTAAAGATTTACTGGCTGGGTGCGGTGGCTCAGGCCTGTAATCTCAGCACCTTGGGAGGCCGAGGTGGGTGGCTCACCTGAGGTCAAGAGTTTGCAACCAGCCTAGCCAACATGGTGAAACCCCATTTCTACTAAAAATACAAAAATCAGCTGGGTGTGGTGGCATGTGCCTGTAATCCCAGCTACTCGGGAGGCTGAGGCAGGAGAACTGGCTTGAACCTGGGAGGTGGAGGTTGCAGTGAGCAGAGATGGTGCCACTGCACTCCAGCCTGGCAACAGAGCGAGACTCCGTCTCAAAAAAAAAAAAAAAAAGATTAACTAAACTAACAGAAGTAACAAATTAAGAAAAGGGAATCTTGGACTACTATGTAACTATATTTCCATGTGCTATGTTGATATTAGATATAGAAATGCATAGTTAAGCTTACAGGCTTGAGGTGAGATTGACTCTCCATGTTTTCCTTTTCCTCAAGATCCACCTGTGCTTCTCTAGTATATTTCTCTTTTATTAGGCAAATAGAAAAGTTAGAGGAAAGACCCTGTACTTTCAAATTGTTACAGACATTAGAAAGAATTTAAGAATTTTTCTCAGAAAAATTCTTGGCAACACCTTCAGATCTTCATGTTTCAAGCTCAACTCTTAAAGTAGTTCTACTTGCCATTTCTTCATCTTCAGCTAGAACCAGGTCGTAGTCACTCAGTGCTACACAGAAGATGATCGCCGTCACTCCTTCGAAGCAATGAATCCACTTCTTCCGCTCAGATCTCTGACCTCCCACATCAAACATTCTGTTAAGAGGAGAAATGAGTTAACATCACATTAAGTGTTCAAAAAGCTCTGAGAAGTTCTTTAATGCTAACAAAAAAAGCTCCGAATAGTTGTGGAAATGTCTGATGAAAAGGAAGGAGAGGAGGACTTTATGGGAGGAAAAAAATGTCACAAACTGGACTTCTCAAAAGGGGAAAAAAATCTGCTAGTTTTTAAAATTTTTGATTGAAGGGAGGGTATCTCTAAAAAAAAAAAAAAGCGAAAACAAAAATACCCTCAAAAAACGAGACATTAATACACATGAGAACACTTAGAACATTAAAGCAAATACAAATGAATGGATTGCACTGTGTGTAAACACTGAGAAGTCACATGAAGCAACTGGGGAATGCAGAGATCAAAGAGTAAATATTCCATTTACCACAGTCACGGAACACTGAAGCAGAGAACAGAGACCCCCTCCTCCTACTAAAACATGTCGTTTTAACTCAGAAGTAATAAGCAAGGCTTTGATGTAAGGAAGAAACCATTTCAGGTAAGAACATATACGGCAAGCAAATAAAATTCAGATAGGGTAAAATAGGTTTGCATAAAAAGTAAAATCATGATACATTACAAAATGAGAGAACTGAAATATGAAATGAGGGATCCTACTGAATGGCCTTAAAATTTAGAATGAAAAAAATTCAATTTTTACACAATATACAATAGTGGACCACTGTAAGTTAGTGAACAAAGTAGTAGCAAAATCAAACAATATAAAGACAATAGTCTATTCCTTTTCTAAGACTTTATAAAGTTAAGCAAAAGTTAAAATTTGCATAGACTACATTATGCAACCTAGAAATAACCACTTATATAATGAAAACACCATGCGAACTGGTACATTTTTAAAGGCTCCATTTATCTAGATGGTGCACTAATTAAAATAGTCCCTATTTAATTCCCAGGCAAAAAGAATTTTCCCTACAGAGCAGTACTGGCCTATAAACCAAATCTGAGTACATCAACTAGTATTGTTACTTTTATGATCACTTAAGTGGGCTTCTTCATTCTTTTGGCTTAGCTGGTACCATTGTTCATTAAATTCAGGTAAGCTATATAACAAAATGTTTCTACCACAAAATAAATCACAGAGTTAAGATGTAAAAAGCATAGCTGGTAATAAAGATCAAACAAGAACAAAATAAATGACAGTAAATTAAAATGATATAAATTGGGTTACCATTTGCTAAAATGCCCAGGAACACAATTTGAAAATAACTTTAATGAAAAGATAGCATATCTCAGATAACTTCTCTGATTAGATGTCACACATCCCCTGTCCATCCAATAATAGATGTCAATAACAACCCAAATGACCCTAGCCCACATTTCCTCTCTGTGATGGTATAGTTTTGTGTGTTAACTTGGCTACGCCATCATACATTTATCTAGGTGTTATATAATGAAACACTTATTTAGATGTTGCTGTGAAGGTATTTTATAGATATGATTAACATCTGTAATCAGTTTACTTTAAGTAATGGAGACCGTCCTTAATAATATAACAGCCCTCAATCACTCTACAGGCTAAAACTGGCAAAAACTGAGGTTTCCCAGAAGAAAATGTAATTCTTCCTCGACAATGTTATGACATTTCATGTCCAAGCTTGCCAGCCTACCCTACAAACTTCGGACTTGTTAGCCTTCATAATCCCATAAACCAATTCCTTGAAATAAACATAACCTACTGGATCTGCTTTTCTGGTGAATACTGATGACACAACTTTAGTGCAGAGAGTGAGGTGCTACTCTAACAAATACCTAAAAACATGGAAGTGACTTTGGAATTGGGTAATATGTAGGAGGTAGAAGAATATTTAAGCATTTGACAGAAAAGAAAACTACACTATCTTGAAGAGATTGCTGGTAGAAATAGGGAGATTAAAGACAATTCTGCTAAGAGCTGAGATGGAAATAAAGCTGGAAAGAACCTTCTGTTGTCTTAGAGAATACATGTATCATCATGGACAGAATGCTGGTAGATATACAAACGTTAAAGGAGCTTTTAACGAGGCCTCAGAAGGAAATGAAAACATGTTATTATACACTACAGGGAAGACAGTCCTTGTTATAAAGTGGCAAACAGCTGGCTGAACTGTGTGTTTCAGCGCTGGGTGGAAGGTGCAACTTCTAAGCAATGAACTTGGATATTTAACCGAGGAAAACTGCAAGCAAAGTGCAGACGGCTACAGTTTCCTGCTTGCTGCTTATAGCAAAATGAGAGTGGAAAAGATAAACTGAGGAATGAACTATTAAGCCAAATGGAAACAGACACACAGGGAAGGAGGGCATGTGATGACAGGTGGAGAATGGTCCCGGTCATAAACAAAGAACTCAGAGTCTAAGCTAGTGGTTCTCAAACTTTGATGTGACTCAGAATGTTAGGAGTCAGACGTTGCTAGTTTGGGGGACCATCCTTTTGAGGATCAATTAATCCCCAAGCCTTAATTAATTAGAAGCAACATAATTAATCCAGAAGCAACAATGACAGAGAACTGATATTACAAATGATCAAACTGCTTAAGTTTGTTGGAATTCAGAGAGAGCTAGATGAAGAGAATAACTAGAAGAAACACTAATTTTTATCACTGCTTTCATTTTCCATATAATGGTAGCTAAAAATGTACAAGCATTATTCATTGCTCTACACTTATATTAGAAGTATCTTCATTATTTTATGTACTGTTAAGTTCTAAACTACTATTTAAAAAGAGCAAAAATACAGTATGTTCTCCTTCATATGAAAAGATGAGTTTAAACCAACATCACATAGGAAATGAATTTGAGTTTTCTTAGGGATTCTGAAGGGTGGGGTGGAAGGAGATGTTGGACATGCTGAGAAGTGATTACTTATGCCTTAGACTAGCATCTAATACCACTGTCACCAAAACTAACTGGTACAAAGCTGGCTAACCATATATGGATATCAAACTGATAAACTGGATGTTGCATTCCCAAATACATAACACATTTATACTACTATAGAAATGAAACAGAAATTTATCTCATATTATAATTTCAGGATAGAAAGAATGCTTTATATCTGGCAAAAAAAAAGTAAAATAAAATTGCTGATTCTTTAATTAAAGCAAAATGATCCAAATAGACACTGGCCATAAATGCCTAATCACAGGGATAATATGAATTCTTAAATTATGATGCCCTATTGCCTCATTTTGGATTTGTTAATACCAATTTTTTAAATGTGAAACTGAAATTTTACCCAGCAGTTAAAATTAAACAAAGAATTACAACATGATGAGCATGAAAAAACCACAAAATGATGACCACACTCAAGAGTTCCCAGTAGAATTATTCTAAATGCATTTCTGCTCTCATTCATCTGAGGCTCATTTAACCTATAAAAAGCAAAGTTCAAACTATATGTTAGTAATGATAGTAATTTAACAGCATTCAAAATCCAAAATAAGACAAAGTTTATCTGAGGTTCCTGACAGATCTGTGTTTATCTTTAAGTCATCGAATAAAAACAGCAACTAAATACATCAACCTCAACCAAGAAGCCTAAATGGAGTATGATAAACGAACCTCCTGGAAGGATAATGTTGAGAGTCAACTTTACTGAATCCCAGTATTTGCTGGATGTTGAAATGACAAGTTTGAAAAATCTAGGCTGGAAGTGAAAACTATGGTCCTGAAATAAATGTTTAAGAGTGCACCTGACCAAGATGAAAAGTGAATTTTATATAGTCAGACTGCCTTAAGTACCAAATAATCGATTTAATATTTGCCTCTGCCACTTATTACTATCTATAAAGTTCTCACTTTTACAACATTTTTCATAGGCAATAACTCATTTTATTTTTAAGCCTCTAACATAGAGCAAAACTGTAATAGCCTGTTAAGAAACTTAACCAAGTTTACCCAACTACTTATTAGGGGAACCTAGGTCTAGAATCTTTACTTGTTAACTCCAACTCCACACATTTTCTCCTCAGACAATATTGGTCAGAAATAAAGTAGTTCCCCCTTATTCCTGGTTTCACTCTCTGCAGTTTCAGTTACCTGTGGTCAACCAAGGTCCAAAAATATTACAGTATTTTGAGAAAGTGAGACCACATTCACACACTTTTTAATTATAGTATGTTGCTATGATTGTTCTATGTTATTATTAGTTGTTAGTCTCTTACTGTGCTGAATTTATAAACTTTATCATAGATATGTATGCCTACGAAGAAACATGGTGTATATAGGGTTCAGTACTATCAGCAGTTTCAAGCATATATGGGGGGTCTTGGAACGTATCCCCTTGAATAAGGGGAGATACCGTAAGCCATTACCTGAACATAATTTAAGTTTGCTTTAGAACATAATCTTTAAAACAAGGTGAAGAAAAACAAAAACAGAATCTAAGGTATACTAGGTTAAAAAAAAAATTCTAAGTCCCAATCTAATAGTGAACTTCCTTGTCATTAAAATCACTTCTTAGTTTTAAGATAAAACGACAATATTCTCCAGATCAGACATATCTGATTACTTGAAATCAGAGTACTGAGTTTATTTAATATTATGGAAATAGTAATGAGCAGACTAAAAGAAGTTAAACGATTTCAGTAACAGATGACAGCAGCATAAAATGTCCACTGAAGGCTTTTTAGAAAAAAAATGAAAATTAAAAAAAAGTATATGCAAAACCATAGCATGTATTAAAGCACAAAGCTAATGTTGCCAAATAAATTAATTATTACCTATATCTTTGTTTAAGAAAGCAGGTCAATGTTTGTTTTTTGGAGAGAAGTAGCCATGAAAAATTGAAATAAAGCTTTAGTTTTCTGTAAATTCAATTACATGAACCACCCGTAAATCAGTGACAAGTGATAGTAACAAATGTATTAAATTTAAAATACTTATGGAAGCAATCAGAAGTATCGCTGCATATAATTTAACAGTGTTCACTACTTGTAACAGTGAGATTTCTTTATGAGGTGAACCGATAATTATTTTTTCTCTCACTTAGGAACCTTTTTTCCAGATGATTTTAGAAATTCTGCTTTATCATCACGACCATTTCAGAGCAATAGAGTTAGCTGAAGCAAAGCTTAATCCATAATTCACAGTAAAGATTTATTTAGAATGATTATGTTGAATCATAAAATTTTTAATGAAAATAAAAAAGACAAAATAATTTCGATAACGACATGGGACACTCCATTTGCAAACCAAATGCAGATAAATTACTTTTTTGCAAACAGAATAATATAACAGTTTATTCTGCTTTTTGCTTTTGTAATCTTTTAAAAAATTCTTTTTGGTACTGTGGGGATGGAGTTGGGTAAAAGATAGATATACACAGTCTTGTAAAGTTTGAATTTCTACAAAGAAACCAAAAACCTCCACTAAACATAATCTTAAAAAAAATCACAAACTGGTAACAAATGATTTATCTAATCCTTCACTGTATTTAAAAGTTGAAATTTAGAAAAACATGAAATATTAAAATTTTCCTTAAAAAACAGATCATAAACACCTTTTCTAATCCAATTTCCTGCAGTGACAACTGGAGTGTGCTCAATTTGGGTCAACGTTATCTATAAAGCTCTGCAGCTGTGAGATGATATCTAATTGATGCCCATGACTGCAGTGGCAATCTTCCTTAAAATCAATCTTAACTTTGTTGGGTTAAAAACAAATAAAAATATCCCTATCTGTTAAACTTAAAAGAACAACAAAATTCCTGTAAGTCTATAACTCATTTAATTCTAGCATTTTTATTATTTTCATTTCCAGGAATATTTGGTGTAGGACATGCATAGGTGTTAATACTGTGTGAATAATGTGACTCTATTATATTCATATAAATTAGTCATTGACATCAGACGGGCCTCCCAAAGCTGTCCAAGGGCTTTGTGTTTGGTGTTCCTTCAGCTGAACACTCAACTGGCACTTGGGACATGTGACATTTTAAATGAATGTGAATTATAAGAAACTAGATTTTAAAAAAAGAACTTCTGCCTCTTTATTTAGCTTCAATGTACTGAAATAAATAATACTAAGAAGCAAAAAAGGAACATCTGTATTTTTTAATTAGTTTTTTTTTAACATCAAGTAACACTACAGTGGTCTTAGATGTCTATGAAAATACAGAAGTTTTGTTTCAGTAGAATATCCTGTGATGTTATTTTATTAATGTATATATCTTTACATAGGATACATAATTTCTTTTTTCACGATTTTACTATTACTTTAATAGAAATGATGAATAACAGTACAGACTTAAAGGCAATTTTGTTTGAGTGAACAATGAAATGAGTAGGTGGAACATTTTAGAAGAAGAAAGTCATGGTGATGACTAGCAGATGACCTGGAAGGGAAACAGATTAACTGACCAGGAAGGCTGTATAGATAAAACAAGACTGCAAATGAAAACATTATATTTCGTTGTGTTTGAGTCCAACAGTTTTCCTCATACCTTGGAAAATGTTATTTACTGGAAAAAGAGAAAAGTAGTTTTGTAAATTTGAATATGATGTTTTACTAAACTTTCCTGAGCCTTGTTCATCATAAAATGAGGGAACTGGAAAAACATGCACTCCAAGACCCCTTGCATTTCTAAAGACTACAATTCGGTGCTTTTCTGCTCCGACCTCAGTAAGTGGATATTCAGTACACTTTAAATGAATACTTCTTATCAT
This sequence comes from Pongo abelii, assembly GCF_028885655.2. NCBI lineage: Eukaryota > Metazoa > Chordata > Mammalia > Primates > Hominidae > Pongo > Pongo abelii. The sequence goes on from NC_071991.2 coordinate 96,330,833, forward strand.
GAAATAGTGCATAAGGACCACCTTCATAGGGAAGGTAAGCTCCCTATGAAGAAAACTGTTCACGAAAAAATTGTTAAAGGTGCTCTTCTTAATATTTCCATAAATAAGCACTTATGCTATCAGTAAAACTTGCTTTCTTTTTACCTAAAAATAGATGGCAACACTTTCCGGAAACACAGTATATTAGAGCAGAATTTTCTGTTTAGAAATAAAAGCCAAAAACTATTTTGTTTGAATCACTGTAAAAACTACAGGCAAAACGGAATTTGTCTGGATAGATTTTCTTAAATAAAAATGTTCCTCTTAGGAATGCTTTTTTTGACTTCTTTCACCCAAACATTCTTTTGTCCAATCATCTGAAGAAAGTTTTTTTCCAACTGTAATTTCCAACTGTAAAAATACTGTAAACTTTTATTATACCTTTTATTTCTAAAGCAATGTGTTTTTATCTAAATTTAGAAATCATATATTTCAAAGCTACTCACTTAAAATGAAGATCTTTGAAAGTAAAATGGGTTTCAACAATTCCTGTAGTTTTCACTCTAGTTCTGAGAACATCTTGTTGAGTCGGGATGTAATTTGGTTGAGCTATTCTGTCCAAGTCATTCAAATAGCTGAAAAAAATTAAACAAAACAACATGTTAATGGTAAATATAGCCAATAAAGATCATCCAAAACAAAAATTAAAACACATTTCAATACAAGCGATAATCTGAAATCACTAAAAGTTTTTAAATTTGTGTGTAAAGATATAAACCAGTTTAAGCTTGTATCTTATCTTATATAACTCCCACGGAAATAAAAATGTTTACACCTCTGCAACCACAAAGCTCTTTTAGCATTTTTTAAATGTGTACTTTATTTCTTAGGGACAGTTATCAGTGATTCAAAGGAAAAAGAATAACTTAAAAAAAAAAGCTAATACACACCATGAGTTTGTTTCTTAGAATTCTTTATCACACCTTTTGGATATAGCACTGTGTTTATGATCCAGACATCATTCTTTTTTTACTGAAGATTTTTAAGGTCTTAATTTTGGAGCAAGTAGTGATGAAAGCTCTGCCCAAAGGCTGAACGAGATGTTTCTTTTCAACTAGTCTTATGTTACATACAGGAAAACAGCACATACTCCTTTATGCTGCACTTCACTGCTCTCTAAATCAATACATGTTTTAGTCACTCATGTAATACTCTCTGCCACTGGTGCTACATATGTTGTGATATAAAAATGTAGTGGTATCATACCATGCAATGTAAGAGAGTAAGTTATCTTGTGTCAAATTATATGGTATAGTCAGTAATTCACAGAAAATACAGGTATGGAGAGATTAATGTGGACCTGAGTGATTAAAGAAGGATTCATGGATAGTGAGGGGTCTGAACAGAAACATGAATAATGGGGATGGAAGAAAAGGAATGACACTGCCCCAGGAAAAGCTGTAAATCAGTATGGAGATGGGAACAGTTGCATGTTCTTTCTTGGAGAGTAAAGCCACTAGTAAGCTATATAAAGTCTTAAATGAGGAGTTTGGAATGAGTCCTAAGGTCAGCTGAATGTAGAGACCACCACCGCAGTGTTTTTATTATGAGACCTATAAGGTGACTGATAACTTAGAAATAAAAAAATGTTTAGACAGTCAAGTGTATGTATGTGGTAATTATACTAGAATAACATAGAGAGATGACAGCCTGAGTTATCTGTATTGTATTTACTGAATTTAAGAGAATCTTATTATCACATTGGTGATAATCCTCCAGTACTTTCTCTGTGCTTTTAATTCCAAATGTTTTACTTTACTGTAAGAAAATCCGACTTGACTTAAATCAAACAAGCCACGGCAAGATTCTACTGCCTCTTTAAAATAATGAGCTACTCTTATTTAAAATGTTCTTTGAGTACTCATAGATTTCTTTGCTTAAAACTGTTACACTTCGGCAGGCGCGGTGGCTCGCGCCTGTAATCCCAGCACTTTGTGAGGCTGAGGTGGGCGGATCACGAGGTCAGGAGATCAAGACCATCCTGGCCAACATGGTGAAACCCCGTCTCTACTAAAAATGCAAAAATCAGCTGGGCATGGTGAGGCGTGCCTGTAATCCCAGCTATTCAGGAGGCTGAGGCAGGAGAACTGCTTGCACCTGGGAGGCCCAGGTTGCAGTGAGCCAAGATCACGTCACTGCACTCCAGCCTGGAGACAGAGCCAGACTCTGTCTCAAAAAACAAACAAAAAAAGCACAAAAAATACAGAAACAAAACAAAACAAAAAAACTGCTATAGTTCAAAAAAATCTCTAAAAACAGTATTTCAGTAAGACAAAGAAGAAAAGCAGGCACTGTGAAAAATTCTGATTGTTTTAAATGATTACAAATTTAAAGTCTGAATTGGTGGCTAGTCAGTCCTAATGGGCAACTTATCTGCATCTTAGCATCCCCAGTCAAGAACTCATAGATCAAGATGCCCTCTAATCACTATGGAGAAAAATGTTTCTAAGACTTTCTTCATTCCTAAAAAGCAGCCGCATTAGTGCCATCTTAAGGTCACAAGTATTAGAAATAAAATAATGTAAAACGAAAGCAATATATTTTTCATTTTATAATTTTAATTTTTTTTTTGAGACATGGTCTTGCTCTGTCACCCAGGCTGGAACACAGCTGTGCAGTCACAGCTCATTATAGCCTCAACCTTCTGGGCTTGGGTGATTCTCCTGACTCAGCCTCTCAAGTAGCTAGGACTACAGGGATGGGCCACCATGCTGGCTAATTTTTTTATTTTTACTTTTCGTAGAGACAAGGTCTCAGTATGTTGGCCAGGCTGGTCTGGAATTCCTGGGCTCAAGCGATCCTCTCACCTCAGCCTCCCAAAATGCTGGGATTACAAAGCATGAGCCACCAATGCCCGGCCTATGTTTCTGTTAACTCACGTCCAAGTAGTGTGCACAGGAGAGATGGTCTTGGACAAGAGACTGAGGGGTCTGGAAGTTCCCCCATATAGTGAGAAAGAGAACTTCAATCTGTCATTCCCGAGTAGTACCCCTTAATTACTGAAGTAGCTCCTTTTGCTGGGCTCAACTCAAAGCAATCTTCTCATAATAGTGACTCCCACTTAAATCTCTACAGATGCTGGTGGTGTCAAAGCAAATATGGTTTAAGAGTTGTGTTCTTCCTGTAAGTATTTTTTCTAATTTGTCTTCTAGCTTCTGTGATGTCTGGTTTATGAATTCATTCATTATTAAACAAGATCATATTGAATGATGACTGGGTCAGGCTATGGGAATACAATATTAGGTAAAAACACATTATTGAATTTACAATGTAATGGCAGAGACAGAAAATAATCAAATATTCACAACATAAATAGAAACAAAATAACCTCAAAATAAATGTAAAGCTGAAGAAAAAGTACATTAGGAGTACCTAAAACTGGAGAGCAAGGACCAACTCAGTGGGTCAAGGAATATTTCTTTGTATAGAGTATGATACCAGTTGGAGAGATGGGCTACATATTCAATATGTTTATGTTATATATACATGTATAAACCACGTAATAATACATATGGTTAATACAAGTGTAAAATGTTAAAAATATGGATTAAGAAATACAGGGTTATAAAGATTGATATGGGTGATACAATATTCATTATTTCTTAAACACACTAAATCACACAACATATAGTACCTAGTCAGATGCTGAACAAATAACACAATTCGCTCTTCAGGAGCCACACCTCATTTATTTATTCATTGTGGCAAAGTGCATGCATTCACCTAGACCTTTCAAAATTTGTCATCTATCTAATCCTTACTTGTGTCCCTAACAGCCAACGGCTGTGTCAAGAAAATGGAACAATCCTGGAAAGTAAAACAAATGTACAACATAGGTTTTAAGAGCAATACATATCATATAGGACATTTTGAGTATGTGTGGCAAATTATAAATTTTTTTTTGTTTTTGGTGTTGTTCTATGGAGATCACCAAACAGAAAGCTCCCTGATTAGGTTTTCTTTTGTTTCTTTTTTTTTTTTTGAGACAGGGCCTCACTGCATCTCCAGGCTGGAGTGCAGTGGTATGATCATGGCTCACTGCAAACTCAAAGTCCTGGGTTCAAGCAATCATCCTCTCTCAGCCCCGCTGAGTAACTGGGACCACAGGTGTGCACCATCACGACTGGCTAATTTTTGTATTTTTGGTAGAGATGGTGGGGGGAGGTCTCACTAAGTTACCCAGACTGGTCTCAAACACCTGGGCTCAAGTGATCTGCCCACCTTAGCCTCCCAAAGTGCTGGGATTACAAGCAATGAGCCACCTCACCCAGCCTCCCTGATTAGGTTTCATCACAACTTGCTTTGCAAACTTTCTGGGGACACCACCTGAAAATTCAAGGCAGATTTTTCTTCCAAAAAACTGTACTTAAATATCTGGAAACAGTGTCAAATACAACAGGGCACACACACAACTGACAATTTTCAAATACATAGCTATTTTACTTAGTAAAAAAATACCTTGGAGTCATCTTGCAGTCCTTCAAAAAATCCCTACTTACAGTACCTGTCATTGGACAACTAACTCTTCTCAGGCACTGCTAACACAATGAAAAGAACTCAAATCAGTTACATTCTCATTAAGATAGCTCCAAGTAAACTAGAAATACACCCCAATTCAGAGTGGATTTTGGAAAGTTCCAGTTACTACTTTCTTGAAAATATATTGGAAAAGGTACCACTCTCCATGTTTCAATTAGAGTTACATAGCATGAGTCTCTTGAGACACTACTGAACATATAGGAAATAACATTGCTATCTACACACACACAACACACATAAGACAAAGTTTTAAAATATTGTCATCCTGAATATCCTAAGTTGTACAAGAATGTGTCAGCCAATTCTGCAATAAAATTGACTTGGAAGTATATTTGACTTGCAAGTAATTATTCATGATAGTTTAGTTCTGAAGTATATGATTACTTACTATGCTGCAGAATCATTAAGCTGGTACTCTCGGGATCTGTTGAAACAGGCTTGTACACCACTATCTTTCCACAATCTCTTTATAACTCCAGCAAGTTCTGCAGTCATAAAGCCTTCTTCAGCAGCTCCAGCTAGCACAAAGAGTTGGCGTGCATCATCCTGAACATTCAAAGGACATTTTTTTAAGTAAAAAGGGATATGTTAGAGATAAAAAGTACAAAGGAGACAATTTTAGAGTTAAAAAAAAAGGCAATAGTGAATTTCCTTTGTTTTTATTAACATGTCATTACTTTTCTTTCTCTAAGGCACCACTTAAAAATTGGCTTGACCAAAAGACAATAATCATACACCATATGTCTATGTTTTGTGATCTGTCAAGGCACTAGGAAGCTGGAAGAATAATTAAGGTTCCAGCTTATAAAGGGGATATTAGCCAATTATCTACTAAACAGTTTGTTGTGTATTGAAGATGATCATTTTTGAGAAAACAGAAGAAGAACCTATGTCTTCCTCTCTCCTCAAAATGTTTTCTAAACTAAGAAACACAACTTTCAAAGATTAGAGATAGAATTGAATTAAGTGTTAGCTTTCTGATATATCTGATAGTTGCAAAGTAAGTTCAGAGAAGGGAGAAATCAATGTGGAGTGGGCAAGACCAGAAGACTAATTTCATATAATGGTCTGAGATTTTCAGGAGATTTTAAGTATGGACACATTAAAATCAATGGGGCAGAAGTTGGGAGCAGGTGTTTTGCTAATCCAGGCATAGAAAACAAAATAAGCACAGCTTTGGAGGAGAAATACTCATGATATATATAGAGGACAGTATGTAAAAATTTCTAAATGAAAAGATACTTTATATAAAGTTAAACTTTGCTTAAAATTTGAGGCTACTCATATTTGGTTATTCTGATCCACAAGTAATCAACCACTCTAAATCAGTGTGTGGTCCAACAGAAATATAATGTGCAACACTAATACAATCTAAATATTCTAATAGCTACATTTTTAAAAGCTTTTTTAAAGCTAGGTGAAATGATTTTTAACAGTATACTTTATGTATAAAAATATCAATTCATTTATATGTAATAAATATACAATTATATTTCATATTTTTACATACATACTACAAAATCTGGTGTGTATTTTATGAATACAGCCCATTTCAACTCAAAGTAGATACATTTTAAGGATTCAGTAGCCACATGCGGATAGCAGCTACCATACTGGATATCGTAACTCTAGTTTCCAAGTAATAACACAATTAAAAAAAAGCAAAACAATAAACAAACAAAAAACCCAGATGTGAAGTTTCTTTCTTCACAGAGATTCTCCTTAACTTGAGATACGTAGCTTTAAGATAACTGGGTGGACAATTCCTAATTTCTTTCAAGAGGCATTCTTCCAAAGTATTGTAGCAGATGCTTATAAAGTGATGGCACACATTATTATAAGGGGTATAGAAGAGAAGCAGCATTTGGTGACACAGGCTAGCAGAGTGTACTAGCTGACAATATAAATTCATGCTGCTGCCAATTTGTGAAACATTTTCTTTTCAGCTGGAACCCATCATGAAAAATAATTAAGTTTCTCAGCATGAGAACATATTATTCAAGCATATGCTTCCCTTTTTAGCAAATCACAAGAGAAATGCATGCAAGCAAGTGACACGTGCATGATATCCTTAATAAACCTCACATAACATGGTTTCAAGTCATTCTTAGCACCATTAGTCTAATTCCAGTAAACAATTATTCAATTATCCAAATTATTACCTATACATGAGAAATTTCTGAATCGGACCATTTTTATTTATTAAATTACATCAAATATAACCTTTCTATTTTAGAAAAGTACTTTTTGCTTAAGTAGGTTTTTAAATGAGCTTTCATTATGACATCTTCATTCAATTTCAATAGCGTTTTTTGACAAAAAAAGACTAATGCCCTCCAGTATGGGTCACAAGATCACATTCTTCTCAAACTTTCCAGGAATAGGCCTGAAGTAAAGACTTAAGAAACTTTGGAAGCTGTATTTATAAAATGCATTCTCTTTGTGGCATTAAAAAAATGTTTCTTTTTCATAATTCTACATATAAGTGAGATGATGTAATATTTTTCTTTCTGTGTTTGGCTTATTTCACTAAGCATAATGCCCTCCAGGTTTCCAAAAAAAAAAAAACCCACAGAAAAAAAATAGGTCAAGGTTAAATATACAAAGATACAGAACAAACCAGTAGTTATGGTTATGGGGTGGGGGAGGAGAGGAGGGAGAGGAAAGAGAAAATAGAGAGACATACTGAAAGAATACAAAGTAGCAGATACACGGGATGACCAAGTCTAGAGAAGCAGAGACTGAAGTACAATATGAGGACTGTAGCTAATTAAAATGTACTGTATTCAAGATTTTTGTTAAATAGGTTTTAACTGTTCTTCTAGCCAAAAAAATTAACTATGTGAGATAATGGGTATGTTAACTTGCTCCACTGTAGTAACCGTTTTACTATCTATATGTATCTCATAACATCAAGTTGTAAAGCTCAGATAATTTTTTCAAGCCTCTTTTCTTTAAAAAAAACTTACTGGGATTATTCACTTCCACATCATTACCAGGACATTCAGGTGTGTCTATAGATGAGCTTTCAGGCAATAAATCTGAGCAGGAAAACACTGCTGAAATTATTCTACCTCATCATCTGTATAAAACGAACCCAAGGCACAAAGAGGTTAAGCAACTTACTTAAAGTTCCATGGCTAATCACCCTATCATACAAATTAGGGAGTCAACGGTTCATTATCTAAAACAGGATAAATTTTAAAAACATAGAATGATGACAACGATTTTATCTTGCCATGGAATGAGGTCTTTGCAAAATTTGTGAGAAAGAAAATTACTTAACATTTATAAATATAAATGTGAGTGTACCAAAACAGTGTGATACAGAGTAGAAAAAGAATAGGGATTACTTAAGAGAAGACTGGAGTTTGGTAAGGAGGGTTACAGGTTAATAAAGCAGTTTACAGGAAGTCTTTGTGGTGGTGAAAAGAAAGAAACATTATTTGCCAGGCAATTATTCGACATAAAAATTCCTTGGATGTAGCAAAGCTAAAATATTTTCAAATTACTAAAAGCTAAATAAAAATCAGATGATTTAGAGAAAGTAAATTCCAGTTCATATAACCATGTGCTCCGAGAACTCAGAAAGGAGCTATGAAGCACTATTTTGTCGAGAGACAAATAAGTCCTCGTTCCAAGCGGTGGTCAGGGGATATCTGGCATGCTGTACTTATTTAGTGATTACATGTTTTATTTAAAGCTGTCACCCACTTGATGAAAATGCAGAAGAGTCTGCCTAGGATGGGAGGAGAAGACTTTAAGGGAGCATGATGGCTGTCGTCTGACATAATTAAAGGTAAGGAAGAACAGAGTTCATGTCTAGGCACAGAGCAGAAAAAGGAGCATTCTTACAGCAAAAGATATCAGAGTTCATCTCAACTAGAGGAATTTTTTTTTTAAATAATCAAAACCACCTGAAAAACAAAAAAGGGAAGGGGAATGAGAGACAGAGGTTTTAAAGCAAAGATCAGATGACTATTGTAATACAGCAGATAGAATTTATGTATGAGATTAAGAGTTTAAATTTAAAAAGATCTGCAAGCCCTTCTAAAATAGAAGCTAAATAATATGGTAATAGAGTGTTATTGAGAGTTTTTAGCATGAAGGGCTGTTGAATTTTATTGAAGGCCTTTTTTTCATCTACTGAGATAATCATGTGTTTTTTGTCATTGGTTCTGTTTATGTGATGGATTACGTTTATTGATTTGCGTATGTTAAACCAGCCTTGCATCCCAGGGATGAAGCCGACTTGATCAGATGTTAAAGAGTTGCTTTAAGGAATACATACATGTAAAATAATTTTTTTTTCTAAAAGTACAAATATAACCAAAGTAAAAATGTCTTGAGGAAATGAAATAGGAAGTCATTTTTTTTTCCCCATAAGAATACTTAAAAGGGGGAAAAAGCCTAAAATAAAAAGCTAATTTTAACTAAATTGCAGAGATAAATTTTTAACTAAATTGCAGTGAATTTAGCATGAAGTATGAGTTTCATTAAGTCAAGAAGGGAAATTATCAATAAACATATTATATAAATATACAAATTTATAAATCTTATACATGTATAGATATATTTTTTCAAATTGGTAAAATGGAGAAATATTGACATGTAAGTGTTCTTTGTATTGACAAGAGAACTTGTCAATACAGAAACATGAGATAAGTGAAATGAGAGAAAAATACTGTATTAGAAGCACACATTCATTTCAAATGGTGGCTAGTATCATTTTGCCACATATATATCAATATTTTTCAGAATCAAAACAAAAACCATAAGTTTCTTCATCTTAGTTCTCAAACATAAACCAGAATACTACTATAAATGATTCAAACATTCATGTGGAAAAAGCAAGTAAAAGTAACAAGGAGCATTTTGAAAAAGACTGGGAGCACAGGGATGTTATTATCAGATATTAAAAGACTACAATATGTAGAAACAGTCTACTACGAAGGCAGATCCATAGGGGAAAAAAATCGCAAATCTGAACTTATTACATGATAAATGTGGCAAGATAAATCAGTCAGAAAAGATACGATTAATCCAGTAACACTGGTGATAATCAGATAGCCACCTGAAGAGAAATAAAATAATGTGCATCCTTACTCCATGCATATAACAAAACATGCTTCAGACAGATTAAAAAATAAACACAGAAACAAATGTTAAAATTCACTCCCTTGAAATTCCCCTTGCTTTAAAAAGAGCATCAATATTTGGTAAATCTTTTGTTGAGAGAGGATGTTCTACATTTAAACACAATGGAAGAAATAACGGGAAGATTTAAACATTTTTTAAAATACAGTATTACCATAACATTAATGGCAGTGAAGTAAAATGTGACTTACTAAACATTTGTATCAATGGACAAAGGGTTAATACATATGCACATATAAACAAGCAAACAGATCATCAAAACACCAAGATTCCAAGTGGTAAATGAATAAAGTGCACAAGCCACATAGAAAAATAAAAATATAATCAATAGACAGGGAAAACTGTTCAGCTACATTAAAAATGGAAAATTCAAATTAAACTGATACATGATTTACTAACAACAAATTAGCAAAGATTTTTTAAATACAGACTCCTAAATTTTGGCTGCCCACAGTGCTAAGAAAAGGCATTCCAAAAACTGCTACAAGGAAGGTAAACTGATAGAACCTTTCTAAAAAACAACCTAACAAATCTGGCAGACAGACACAGACTAACTAATGAAAGTAAATAACAAAGTTATTGGAACAGAAAAATGGCCATTATGCAGGAAAATGTATGAGGCTTGGGGGGAAAACTTATTTAAGTCAATTCAAGGTGAGGTTTCCTACTCCTCACAGCCTATATTCTAAATAAGTGCTTCTCAAGCTATCTGTGATGAAGAACCGGTGTTGTGTTTTATTTCATTTGCATTTGTTTCCAGTCTATTCCAGAATAATAGTAGAAAAAATTAAATGACACACAAAATATAAATTAATATTTTAAAAACTCACAGAGTGAACATATAAATTACTCTGTCAATTGCTGTAAACCCAATGCTTACATTTAATTTCTATATCCATTTTGTGCACACTCTTGTGGACAGGCACTAGTCCATGAATCACATTTTGAACAGCTCTCCTCTAAGTGCTCAGTGCCTGAACAGGTGAATAGGCCCCTTTGTAAAGCTTCTAAAATTTTACTTCATTAGAAACATAATCACCTAAATTATCAATATATTATCACTCACAGATGGACTATCCTCATTCTACGAAATTTGTGAAATGATATTAGGCATAAAATGTGATTGCTCTATGCAAGCCTTGAAAACAATTTTGTTTCTTCTCATTTTAAATAACCAGTGTGTAATCTGTTTTGGAAATCTGGTAACTGCCAAATATGAAGCAAACCACAGAAAATTAGTCACCACTTATTAAGATTTTACATCTTCTTACTCAATTCTTACCAAATCAACCTATATACTAAGTAAGATGTAATCCCAACCAAGTCAACAAGCTGTTTCGGTTTGTTGTGTTTCAGCAGGGTTGTGGGGGAATTAAGCTGGCTCTCAAGTTCATCTGGCAGAGAAAATCATGATGGCCTTGATATCCGGCAAAAGAACAACAGAATGAAATGGGGTGCGTTTACTCTACCAGGTGCCAACTAATCCATGAAACCACAGAAATTAAAATGATGTGACTCTCAGTAGAATAACAGTAATGTAATAATAATTATTTAAACAAAAACAAAAACAAAAAAACAAGGCCGGGTGCAGTGGCTCATGCCTGTAATCCCAGCACTTTGGGAGGCTGAGGCAGGTGGATCGCCTGAGGTCAGGAGATCGAGACCAGCCTGGCCAACATGGTGAAACCCCGTCTCTACTAAAAACACAAAAACGCAGCCAGGTGTGGTGGCAGACGCCTGCAATCCTAGCTACTCGGGAGGCTGAGGCAGGAGAATCACTGAACCAGAAAGGCAGAGGTTGCAGTGAGCTGAGATCGTGCCCCTGCACTCAAGCCTGGCAACAAGAGCAAAACTCCATTTCAAAAAAAACAAACAGAAAAAAAAGCAAAAGATAACAATAGCAGCAACAGACATTTATTGAGCATGTATTATGACCAAGGCATGTGGGGAGTGCTTAATATTCAAAATGTCATTATTCCTCACAACCCTACAACATGGATGTTATTATTTCTCTTGTATTATAAGGAAACAAGCTTAGGGAGGTTGAAAAGCTTAGTAAGTGACAGATGTGGGGAGAAAGAATACATCAATAGAAAGAAAAACTGGAGTCCAGAAACACACCCAATTTAATGCTAAGGGCAGCAATTTCAAGTCACTGAGGAATAGACGGAATAGGCTGATTATTTAATATTTAACAAATGACTGTTAGGCAAAAGATATTATAAAATATACTTAAATCCTAACTAGCAACAAACACAACATTTAAAGGTATGTGAAGAGACAGAAATAAATATAACAAATAAAACTACAAACATTCTAAAAAAATAAGAGAATTTTAAAAATTATAAAGTGAAGAATGCCATTCTAATAAGAAACAAAACACAGAAGTGAGAATCAACTGTAAAAATCTTAACAGTTCTGTAATGTACTATTTCAAAAACTAAAAGAAATATGCTAGGCAAAAGTGTTTGCCATATGCAAGGAAGGGTTAATATGCTTAATACTTAAACAGAATCAATGTGAAAAGATAAGTAATTGGACAGAAATGAGTGAAAACTAAGAGTTCACAGAAGAAATACAAATGAACAAAATGTTTTAAAATAATTCTCAAATTCATTAAAAATCAGAAAAAAACTAGAAAAAGACAATATTTCTGATTTATCAGATGTTAAAAACTGAAATGTTGATAACACCTAAGTTGTTGAGACTATGATAAAACAGACACTGATGAACCGTTACTAAAATAGATTATTCATGTTGCTTTTCTTCGGAAAGCAAACCTGTGGTACCTATCAAAATTCAGTATCTAGTTATCCTTCAACTCAGGGTTAATACTTCCAGAAACAGAAATATATTCAGACTTCTTTTGAATATATTGTTTGTGGCTGGATGTGGTAGCTCACGCTTGTAATCCTAGTACTTTGGGAGGCCGAGGCCGGCGGATTACTTGAGTCCAGGAGCTCGAGACTAGCCTAGCCAACACAGTGAAATCCCATCTTTACTAAAAATACAAAAATTAGCCAGGTGTGGTGGCACACATCCGTGGTCCCAGCTACTTGGGAGGCTGATGAGAATAGCTTGAACCTGGGAAGCAGAGGTTGCAGTGAGCTGAGATTGTACCACTGTACTCCAGCCTGGGCTACAGAGCAAGACTCTGCCTCAAATAATAATAACAATAAATATAATAATAATAATAGACTGTTTCTTATTCATAGAATGCTTTTTCCATTTTTGTCCAGAAAACTCTTATTCATGTTTCAACATTCAGTTTCAATGCCCCTTCCTCGTGTCCAGGCCACGTTTAATTCGTCTTTGTATTCCTTAGCACAACTGCAAAAGCCCAGTAGTTTTGAAAGCTTACATAAAGATAGGCAACACAAAGCATGGAGTAGACCAACGAGAAGCAACGGGAGGACATGAGGCATTTGTGTGAATGAGTTAATAATGATGGAGAAAGCAAGCAGAAGTAATAGTCTAAAGGCAGGAAGAAGACAGTTACCAAAGTATCGCTAAAGAGAGTCTAGAAAGAGTGGGTCAAACCAGCAATAGTGAAACAAAGATGAGCAAAGCAGGCCCACATAAGATTCCAAAGCATCAGAAAACTGGTTTAAAAAAAAAAAATAGAGCTTGAGAGTAGTTATTTCCAGTCTTGAAACTACGCCCAAGTTATGTTTAAAAAAAGAAAGAGAAAACGACAACATTCCTTGAGAGAAAAACTTGAAAATAAAAAGAACTCATGAAAAACTGTTTGTATTGACCCTTCATGATCTCCTAAAATGGAGGCTACAATGCTTTTTTCTTTCATAAGCACATAAAAGATACAAATGCAGAATGTCATATATGTGAATTTGGTAAAAGGTTTAAATTAAAAGTTTATAATTGGAATTGGTGTAAGGTACAATTTTTATTAATTCTTTTTTCTTAATCTAAGCATGGTTCCCTACTGTACAGTCTTTTAAACAAAGATTAAAAAGGCTTAGTTTAATTAGCATTTCCAAGTAGATTTCAACATTATTTTCAATAATAATTTATAATGTTCTTTTAAAATGTCTTTTCTGAAATAAGATTTGATCATCTCAAGAATATTTATTGCTTGGAAATCACTCTATGCATTTATCATTTATTCATTCAACAAATGCTTTTTGAGCTCAAAAAGTTTGCTGAATAAATGATAAATGTATAAATTATTTAAAATGATATTGAAATCTAGAAAATTTTAATTAATGACACTAAGCTTTTTAAAAAAGTTTAAAAAACAGTAAATTAATATAGCTCAGTAACTTGTAAAAGAATTCTTAAAGTAACACTTTAAAAACTAGATTTTACAGATTTTTCCAATGTGTATTCCCTAATGTTGCTTTCATTCATTTTTCTTCCCTAGTAAGCATGAATTGAGCCCACATGTTTAAAAAATAAAATCTAGCCGATACTAAGACAAAAAGAAAAATTTATAGTCTCTATACACAAAATCTTCATAGTATTAGTAGGGAGACAGTATGTATACTGAATATACAGAATTATAAAGGAAACATAAAAATAAATACTAGTAAAAATAATACAATAATATATCTGCTAGAAATAAATACATTAAGCAATCAAACAGAAGATGAGAGAAAAAAAAGAAAACAAAGGTGCCTTATGGATTGGATTGGGCTGCTTCCAATCCAACTGAAACAAGTTATTGGGCCAAATGAGGAGGCACAGGCATAGTGCCTTGGTTACCACGAGCTGTATGGCAATCTCTGTACCATGTAATTTCCTGGGTGCTAGTTTCTTTCTTGGCAAAATAAAGAACTGAAACTAGCTTGTCTCCAAAAATCTCTTTTAGCTCTCAAACTTTGATACATGGTTTTTAATAGCCGATATTTTCCTATTCCAAAGATAAGCAAACTTTTATACTGTTTTCATTATTCGAGATTAGATTGCTTTTTAGTCTAGGCATGAATACAAATAACTAGATCACTTCAGTATTCCAAATTGCAGAAACAGATTTTGAAGAGGGCCAGGGTAAGCAGTTTACTCAGTACTAAAAATTATTATGGGAATACAGGGGTACCCAACACAGCATGCTATACAGAAAGCACTGTGGTGATTATTCAGTTGTCCAAATCATCTAATGGATAAGGAAAGCATAAAGGAGAGATTACACAATCCTACATATTCTAATATTTCACTCACTTCTAACGCTCCTCATTTCACTCACTTCTATCCTTTTGATTCCTTTTATGAAATGGTCCTGATAGTTGACAAGCCTCTGTTACATAGTATGGTATTAGCATACAAGTTATTCTTTTTACTCATCAGGTCAGCTCCAACAAATTTAATAACTTACCGCCCGGGCTGAGTCACCAAAGTCTATCTTCAACCTCCCCATAGCCCTAATGATAGCAATAATTGACTGGATTGTGTTACTGTAGACCACTGCTTTGTATTGTTTACACTCCTCTTCTGAATAACCAGCTTCATGGATAATTCTAATGAGACAAAAGGGAAAAAAAATGAATATTTACTTCCTTTGGTAGAACGGTACACTAACTTAAACATGAACAGCAAATTTAGTGTTTCAATCTACTTACTTCATCTGCTTCACAATTGTACTTTTACCAGATTCACCAGCGCCTAAAAATATAAAACATAAAAGGTTTCTAACTTCATCATAATCACTTAAGTATATTCAACTCCCAACACACACACACACACCCAGTCTCTCTTTGTGTGTCTACCTCTTACAGCTGAATTTTGTTTTATACTAAAATGAGATACAAGGCAGCAAATATGTAGGATGAATAAGTATAAAGATCTAACATACAACATGAGAACTGTAGTTTTACAGTAATAATACTGTATGGAGTCAGGATTTTGCTAAATGAGTAGATGACAGCTGTTCTAGCCATAGGGGAGAAACAGGTAATTACATGAAATGATGTATATGTTCATTTGTCCCAATATAGTAACCATTTTGATACATATATTTTGTAACATCATGTTGTATGCATTTAAAATTTATTTTAAAACAAATAAATAAAATGAGCTTCATCGGTTTCCAAACACACAGAAAAGTTCTGGGAAATAAGTCTGCTCTATTATTTCATATACTTAAAGTCAATAAACTCATAAAAAAACATGCTTCTACTGTTGTTTGTGTGTATTCTCCAAAGCATTAAAAAATTCAGTCTTCTCTAAGTTAAATTAAACCTGTATAAATTAGTTTTGTTTAAGACTCTGCTCCCCACTGGAAGATGTTTTAACTGCTTGACCAATTATCTTAATTTTAACCTGTGGCTCTTGTGAAATAGGCAGCAGCGGCACCAAGAAGCCACATGAAAAACTATTTTAAAATATCAGATGTTCAAACAGCTATGTCTCATGCAATATGTGTTCGATCAGCATTATTAAAAACCTAATACAGAACTAACATGATTTGCTACCACTGAGGATTCAATGTTGTGCTGGACAAAAAATAAAATAAAATAAAAAGTGTTTTTTCATCTTCATTGTCATGCAAGCCATAAGGCCAGGAGCCATTCTCAAAACTCTCCTTCACTCTGTACACATGCAGGGTATCCTCAAGATTTGAGTTCCTAGTGCTATGCTACCCTAACATGAAAATACTACTAAGGAAATGACGGTTTACAAAATCAGGCCCTTCTTAAATACCCTTTCCACTTAACAATAGCTGCTATCTTTATACCAAATTAGATCAATTATTTGTCAGGCTCCCCTCCCTTGATTGCTGGGTATTGAGAACATCTGAGCAAAGGACACAAGACATGGAAGATATGACAAGTCTAAAATTTGGCTTCACATACTCTTTGGCCAATACTACAATATCCTGGAGGAATTTATGACTGAGAGACCGGGCCCAGGATTTTCACTTTATTTTTATTTCATTTTAGGCTCCATATTCCCATTTTCCCTGGGCCATTCCTACAGAGTTTCATGTTCAGCATTACTGAACAACTTACAGTTCCAGGAACACCCACTGCTGCTCATGCCACACATCTTCAAACACTGTTTCCCCTGCCAAAATGCAATTTGCTCTGGTCTTGCCACCCTGGTGATTTTTTATTAGCCATGGAACTTACCTCCTTTGTCAACCTCTCCTTACCCACTCTGCATGTGATTCTTGCTGCCTCTCACTTTGCACATGTTTGTATTTGAATTCTCAGAAGCTAGCTTGGGCTATACACAAAATCAACCAATCGGAAATGTACTTGAATTTATTTAAGCTATTTCTGACGGATACAACTGATGGTCAACCTCTGGGCCTCATCTCCCCCTTTACCTCTTTGCCTCTCCAGACACACAAAGACACACACACACACACACACAAACACACACACATCCAAATCATCAGAGGCATCTGAAAAGAGGTCATAGTTAAACGGCCTATTTGAAAATCTGAGGATAAAACTCCCTAAATTTTACTTGTGGTTTGATATTTAAGAAATTTTCCCAAAATACCCTCACACTGAATAGAAAAGCAGGCACTGAATAAACAATAAAGGCATTCTCCATTTACAGACAGCCTTTGAATCTTTCAGGGCATCTGCCAATAAAAACAATTCCAAGATAAACAACCCATTATTTATTAATCAACAACAGTGTGCTTGGCTCCATGAAAAGCACAATGGCAGGCATTCTGGCTCACACATTTCTCCAATCCAGGGGGTCCACCCAAGCAATACAACCTAGGCAGTTTCCAGTGGGGCTGTCTTTAATAAACCACTCTGGGTTTCTAGAGTACTATGAGTTGAGGCAGTGGTTGCCATGCTGTAATGATGGGACACTCTAGATCCCAGGATTCGTACACAGGGATGGTGATTCCACAGATATAGTGAACTTTGATGAACAGCCACTATGGTCCATTTTGTTAGTGAAACAACTCAAAAGCCCAGAGAACAGTTCAAGTGATGTAAGCTCGTGAGTTGTGAGATCCACGAAAGGAAGAAAATCAGAAATAGTAAAGAATAAGATTGTTTCCAGTTGAACTATGTATGTACAAATGAGAATGTTTAAACCTTAAGAAAAAAATTTTCCTGCTATTGGACATTCATTATCTCTACATTCTAATTAATTTTTTATCTTTTCAAATAAATGGGAACATGGGACACTAGCTTACTTTGCATTGCACATCCAGTCAATGGCTCGTGGTTCAAAAAGTCCTGAAATCTGTTTAACATTAAAGAGTGGGGGGCCGGGCACGGTGGCTCATGCCTGTAATCCCAGCACTTTGGGAGGCTGAGGTGGGCAGATCACGAGGATAAGAGTTCTAGACCAGCCTGGCCAATACGGTGAAACCCTGTCTGTACTAAAAATACAAAAATTAACTGGTGGTAGGCACCTATAGACCCAGCTACTCGGGAGGCTGAGGCAGAAGAGTTGCTTGAACCCGGGAGGCAGAGGTTGCCGTGAACGGAGATTGAGCCACTGCACTCCAGCCTGGGCAACAGAGTGAGACTCCGTCTCAAAAAAAAAAAAAAAAAAAAAAAGAGTGGGGATGGCAGTCTTATTAACTGGATTTGTACTTTCTTTACTAGTCACAAAATACTCTTTGTGGAATAGATATCTACAGGCAGAAATTCTGCAAAAATGTTTCGAAGCTTAGCAATTTACATAATTAGTTTTCAACTCTCACTTCCATACAGAGTCTCCTAACAGGAAAATTACAAATGCCACGTGGTTAGGGTTTCAACATTCTGAACACTGGTATTTTCTCCATATAGTATACAGGAAAGAGTAAATAGTTGTTCTCTACAAATCTCAGGCAGCACAGTCACTTCTGGGAGGCTGCAAGTGTAACGCTGCACATCGTTGCCTGATGTGCATGCCAAGTCAATATGCTGAGTCCCTGGGCTGCAGCAGAGAAAGAGGTTTAATCGTAGTAGGGCCACCGAACAGACAGAGGAAACCACAAATCCATCTGCCTGAGGAGTTTGGGGCTAGCGTTTTTAAGGGTTTTGGAGTGGGCTGAAGTGTACAGATTGAACGGTCAACGAATGCAGGGTAAAGCCATAGGACAGGGAGATGAAGAAGCTATCCTTAGGCTGATTTGGTTCTTCTGTGAGGGTCTTTAAACTGGATGGCCTCAGCTGTTAAATTGGAATTCAGGATCTACTTAAATAATTCTTAAAAGCCTCACGATTCTAACACCAGAGATCCAATCTAAGGCCAGAAATACTATCTACAGGAACAATGGAGATGCAAATGGTCAGTATCCACTGTTCTGTGACTTTCAGTTACAAGGAAGTGGGTCAAAGCACAGAGTGATTAATGCTTAATTATAACTACATTTCTGTCCAGAATTCTTGTTAACCCTGTGAACATGGTTTCAGCAGGAAGCAATATTGTAAAGAAAAAAATGGGGTCGGGGGGTAAATTTTTTCCAGTAGTACTCAGCCAAGTTGCTGTTACTTTTCACTTAAACCCAGGATGGGATGAAAAGTGCTCCCATCTACCAAGAGCAACTTCAAGAAGAAAAGAGAAATACGTAACATGTGTCAGTCAAGAAAGATCAAAGTGCGTAACCATTTGCAGTCACGAAACCTGGCTGGTCAAGGTGACTAAGTGGCCCGCACAGGAACTATCAATCAACTAATCACCGTGGAGTGAATGAGAGTTTAGAGGGGAGAATGTGACTCCCAGAGGGCTGAAAATGTGTGTGCTATGGTTATGGTTGGCCAGTGGCGATAAAGCCAAAGTTGTGATGTTACAGTAGGTAGCTAGTCAGGCATGAGCAGGGCAGGAGAGGGCTCCACCTGACCAGGAATGTCAGGTGACCATCAGGTGACGGACAGGAGGTTGTTAAATGTTTCTCTAAAATAGTAATTGGTCACAGCCAGTGAAAGGGAAAGGCAGTCTCCATATAGATAGAAAAAAAACTTGCAACTGGTGATCAGCAGCTTTCCAATAAGATCTGAAGAGATGGGTGACTGAGCTCAAGCATGCACATTAAGAGGCAAAATGGTGGAGTTTAACTGGTATATGACCTTCCTCTAGGAATGCTAGACTGGTAAGGGAAGAACGCCTCAAGTGAGTATGGGCATAACTCCAGCAAACATACTGCACAGGCTCCTCTCCCAAGCGCTAGCAGGCCACTGTGCATGTGAACAGCCCACCCCAAGGGAAGAAACAGGGGAGAAAGGACACAAGACCCCGGACGCACCAATGTATAAAACTGTAAGTCAAAAGGCCAAACTGCACACTAACCGTTCGAGTCACCAGCTTGGCTCTCTTCCAGGTGCACGTTCCTTCCTTTTGTTCCTGCTCTAAAACTTTTTAATACATTTTCACTCCTCTAAAACTTGTCTCGGTCTCCCTACCTGATGCCCCTCGGCCGAGTTCTTTCTTCTGAGGAGGCAAGAATTGAGGTTGCTGCAGATGCATCGGATTCGCTACTGGTAACAGGCACACAGAGGAGTCCTCCCCCTCCGCCCACTGGTCTCCTTTAAGGAGGAAGTGGCTAACGAAAAACTGCATCTCTGAGAGCACATATGGAGCCCAGCAAATAAGACTGTGCTGAGGACAAAGGAGCACCATCACATTAACACCGGGGAGAGAACTCAGGGGCACTCTGGGGTCTCAAACATACAGCAGCCTACCGGTAGGATCCAGGAAAGGGAAATGCATCAAGTCAAGATGGTGAGAGGAAGGGAGAAAAAATAAAAACAAATCAAGATATAAGGTAACCCTTTGCTAGATTCTAATTCCTTTAAGAGAGTTATGTAATTTATCGCTATCAATATGATAGTCAAACAGTGTCTGCCTCTGATTTGGTTGGGGGTAGCATAGGAAATTTTAGTTTTATCTGCTGGTAAAGTTTAAAACAAAACGAACAAAAAAACACTTCCGACCTCAGAAAACAAGTATCTTTTTTTTTTTTCTTTCAAAGAAAAAAATCCTTTGGTCAACTTTCTGCTTAGGGTCACATTTATATCATTTATTTCCTGGCTTCAAGGATGGAGGCCGTCCAACATCACAGGCTGTTCGCTACAACATGGGGATTTAGCCAAGCTGTCTTATGCTGAAGTCCTCATACCACTACTCTCCTTTTAAGAAATTTTAATTTTTATGTTGAATTTACTGATCTAAAATGTTAACACTGAATAAAACTAAACTATAATGAACTAAAACTAAATTATAAATGCATTTAAAATCCTTTCTCTTTATTACAATGCCACTGTAAAATTAATAAGATCAAGGTCCTTATATTTAAGACAGAAGCAGATAAAGTAGGGGTGCAAGGGAAAATATAAATTAAAAATAAAACGTTCAATTCTCCGTTGAAAGGAAAAACATTTCCCTCCCTTTTTCTTAGAGCATTTACTTCAGAAAAATTATAATTGGAAATACTTTTCTCTCTCTTTGAAATGTATATAATATATTCTTTTGAAAACAAAATAGGCCTTCCGCCAGCTTTATGACTCAGGAATGTCTTTCTCAAGGACCTGGGAGCCATCTCTTTGAAATGTAAATATCAAGGGAGATAGCATCCCGTCTCCCAGTTTCTGTGGCAGGGTAGGAACTTGACTTCATGGGCACCTTGCTCCAAGATGCAAAACTAACTTCTGTCCTAAAGACAGAAGTTTCTTTTTCTCCTATGAATAAGGCCAGTTAGCTAACATGATGGTCATCCCAATTACCACAGTAAAGGTAGGGTAAGCTATGTGTGACAAAGGTGCTTTGAAGTCCTCTTACTTGAGGACTTACTGTTTGTCATGTGAACATGTATGTAATGGGTTGAATAGGCTGTAATGTATAAAGGGGTGAGGGTCTTTTGTCTTTTCAATCTCTTAGCAGATGTACATCACAATCTGGTTTAATGCTTATTTAATAATGAAAATATTTTCTTTCTGTGCTATTTTTGTAAAGAGGATTTCTGGGTTGGGAGAAGATTTTGTTTTTAATTATCATTCCCCAACAACGGTAATTATCTAAAATCTTTTCCATTTAGTTCTAAGAAGCTCTGAACTTATATTTAAATAAATATTTACACATATATGGGAGATATCTGACATTCTGGAATATAAGAATTTAATAATGACTGTAAACGTTCAAATCCAAAATCCAGAGCTTCAAAATGACCCACTTTCCCCAATCTTAACTCCATATAAAACTATCCCCTGAGCCATTCACTTCTGAGATAGGTATCATACTATTATAATGAGTAAGAATGTATGCACACAGAGGAAATGAAATCAGTATATTGATGAGATATGTTCACTGCAGCATTATCTACAATAGTCAACTTATGCAATCAATCTAAATTATCTGTCAACGGATGGATAAAGAAAATGTTGTGTATATATACACAATGAAATATTACTCAGCCTTAAAAAGGAAATCCTGTCATTCGTGATAGTATGGATAAATCTGGGCAAATGCCACACAATCTAACTTATATAGTACATGTAGAATCTAAAAAAAGTCAGACTCATAACAGCACAGAACTGTGATTACCAGGAGGATTAGCTGGGGGAACTGAAGGGGAGGGAGGGAGATGTGGGTCAAAGGGTACAAAGTTTTAGTTAGGATGAATAAGTTGTAGAGATCCACTGCACATCATGGTGACAACAGTTAATAACAACATATTGTATACCTGAAAACTACTAACAGAGTAGATCTTAAATGTTTTCACCACAAAAAATGGTATGTATGCAAGATGATGGATACGTTAATTAGCCTGACTTAATTATTTACGTACCCATATAGTAAAACATCACCTTGTATACTGTAAATATATAATTTTTATATACCAAAGCAGGCAACCCTGCTGACACTTTGATTTTGAACATTTAGCTGCAGAACCATGAAAGAATACATTTATGTGGTTTTAAAAAAATGAATGAATGCACACACAAAGCTACCTTAGAAAGGCAGGACAAAAGAAAGAATTGTGTGCAGCACTGAAAGCTCTTTTCTGAGATGCCCATCAAATAGAGCATTCGGCTAACTGAACTGACAGACAAAATGTTTCTAAAATTTGAATCTACACACCCACTCAATGAGGAAGGGTGGAGGACCAGAGGCCACAGGCATATTTTCAGGTGTAAGTTTTCTGCAAAAAATTTTAATACAGTGTTTTTATTTGTATAGTGATAAACTCTAAGTCACTCTAATCACACCATATGTTTGAAGGGTGTCATACAGTTTCAAGGTCTATATTTGAGTTTGTGTTTATAAGTCCCTAAGACACTTAAGCAAATGTCAAATGTTGTGCTGGAGGGACTTTTCCATCTACCACTCTATCTGGTTTGACTGTCAATCACCCAACTGGTCAAAGAAGTGTCATGTATTTCCAAGTGGCCCATGAGAGTGGTGTCATTGGGAATAAAATTCCTTATGCTTACAGATCAACCAGCAAACAAAAATTTTACAATATAAGATATATACATGAAATATATACATATATATATAAACTTACAAAACAATCACTTAAGAAACAGTGATTTTTTTTCCTCCCACAAAGGAATGAGCCAGTCTTTCCCTTCCCTTTTATATGAAAGCTATCAAGAAAGATCACAGCACTGAAAAGGTATGTGAAATCTGGCCCACAAAAGCCATTTTCAATGATCACATAATGGAGGATGCCATTAAAGGATGGGCCAAAACCTAGGAGAGCAGCACTGAATGAAGACCAGGACATGAGAGGCCTGACAGTACTGTTTGAACCTTTACATGAAGCCGCAGTCAGGGGAACATATAATTTATCTTCCAAGTAGCGACTTTTGAGAGTTAAAGTGGACACAAGCTCAACTGGACTGACCTGGGCCAAGCAGGAAATACATCACTCTAGTCGTAACTGCAGACAAATCCACCTTGATTTCCCAGCTATGAGAGCCAGCTATGAGAGCCAGCTATGAGGTTGCTTTCTGTCATATTGACCCAAAGAGTCTTGACTACCCCTGTGCCAAGTAGTAATACTTTAATTATCTTGAGCTAATGAGGGAAAAACAAAGGAGGTTAATGAGGCATCTGTACCAAGTGAAGGCCAAATAAACACTGCATGCTGCACAAAAGAAAGCTACAGAATTTTAGGTAGAAAAAGATGTAGGAAAATTTGACATTATACAGCCCTTTGCAGAAGAGGTATGCCAAATCAAAAGAATCATATCGCAAGTGCAATTTATTGTGGCTAACATACCATTACTTCTCATACTAACTTCACATTTACACTTTATATATATATACACACACACACATATATACACACTTTATAAGAATGTTTTGTTTTATAGTTCATGTAAGACTCATAAGGGTAAGAAATTTTACTTCCTATGACAATTATACATACACATTTATGAAAATAATTTAGAACCACACAAGAGGAAGATGTTTTTCTTCATCAGGAAATCATACACTGCTTTGTCTAAAGCTCAAGTCTAATTGCTCTCATGTTTTTGCTAAGCTGTTTTCTATTAAGGACTGGCAAATAATTAACATGTACAAACTTTTTCAACATTTCCTATGCCAAGCTACAATTCTTCATGGGCCTCTCTCACATTTGTGAACATTTGTGAACATTTGTGAGCAGAGTCATGGACTACCTATTCCTATCTTTTCAAGGATATTTACAGAGACAACAAGATACAGATAATGTCTCCTTCTACAGCAAAAAATAGGTTTACTGTCCAGTATAATAAAGGTAATATATCCTCTGGGACAAAGGTCAGACAGACTGACTTATTTTTAAAAAATTGTGATTCCTAAGGTCAGGGTTCCTCTACTATAATGTAACCCACTTCTTGTGCACCTATCACCTGGCACTGTTCAGGTTGCCCTTATGGACTGGATAAATCACCAGCAATGCTGATTCTCTGGCATAACTGTTGTATTAAAGTCACTTTTTGTCTCTAAACCAGGAATTTCATTCTTTTCATAGCACTTATGAAATGGTGGTATGGTAAATTGTTAGCCTGTATGTAGGGGAAAGTCTCAGACACTGAATAATTCCTGACAAACTGTTCTGCTTAATTTTTAATTAATTCCCAAATTTCTGGCAACTAAGGATACTACACTTCCAGCATCTTTATACCTGAACTACATGTCTTTTTAAAATTCTAGTACTTTTCCTTCCCAAATGGCAGGTAAAACAAGTTTGCCTAATAAGCCAAAGAAATACGTAGAACAGTGGTTCTGAAGCTATGATGGCAGTATCTCCACGACCTGGGGATTTGGTTAGAAATGGACATCTCAGGCCCCATCCAGCATTTACTGAATCACAAAGAAACTCTGGAGGTGAGGGGTCCAATAATCTGTGTTTTAACAATTCCTCCAAGTGATTCTGATGCATGCTAAAGATTGAGAGCCACTAAGGAAGAAAAAGAAGAAAAAGGTCACCTCCTTTTTTCTTGATTAGTTATCATAACACAGTCATTACGTTGCTAACTAGTTATTAAAAAGGAATACACTATTTTAATGAAATAATTATATTTTCCCTTCCCTCCCCAAAATAGCAAGACAAGTAGCACTGTTTTGCATTTCTACAAATAGCACAATAAAAGGCAGCTGGATTCTCCTATCTATTTCTGCATTTAATATACTGTAATACATTACACTTTGGTTGAAATATAAGAAGAAAATCCATTTTCACATAATTTAGTTAGAAAAGGGTGGATCATTCAATAACATTTAACTATAATTATGGACAGTCTTATTCTACGTCGTAATTTGAGAAGCGGTAACTTCTTAAAGTTTGATTACAGTGTAGAATCTGAAACGATTTCTACGAAGTTTTCTTATTTTTGTACAGGCATACCTCAGAGATATTACAGGTTCTATTCAAAACCACTGCAGTAAAGAGAATATTGCAATAAAGCAATTCATATGAATTTTTTGGTTTCCCAGTGCATATAACAATTATGTTCACACTCTACCATAGTCTATATTAACTGTGCAATAGCATGTCTAAAAAATGTACATACCTTAATAAAAAATACCTTATTACTAAAAAATGTTAATCATCTGAGCCTTCAGCGAGTCATCATCTTCTGCTGGAGAAGGGTCCTGCCTCCATGGTGATGGCTGCCAACTGATCAGGGTAGTGTTGGTGAAAGTTGAGGTGGCTGTGGCAATTTCTTAAAATACAATAATGAAGTCTGCTGCATTGACTGACTCTACCTTTCAAGAAAGATTTTTCTGCAGCATGTGATGCTCTTTGAGTAACACTTTACCCACAGCAGCAGAACTTCTTTCAAAATTGGATCCAATCCTCTAAAACTCTGCCACTGCTTTATCAACTAAGTTTATGTAAGATTCCAAATCCTTTGTTGTCATTTCAACAATGTTTACAGCATCTTCACCAGGAAAAGACTCCATCTCAAGAAACCATTTTCTTTGTTCATCTATGAGAAGCAATTCCTCTTTCCTTAAAGTTTTATCATGATATTGCAGCAAAACATTCACATCTTCAGGCTCCATTTCTAATTCTAGTTCTCTTGTTATTTCCACATCTGCAGCTCCTTCCTCTACTGAAGTCTCAAACCCCTCAAAGTCATTCATGAGGGTTAGAATCAACCCAGGCATTCTTTCAAATGCCTGTTAATGTTAATATTCTGGTCTCTTCCCATGAATCACAAATGTTTTTCATGGCATCTAGAATGATTAATCCTTTTCAGAAGGTTTTCAATTTACTTTACTCAGATCTATTAAAGGAATCACTATCCAATGGCAGCTACTGCCTCACAAAATGTGTTTCTTCCATAATACATGAAAGTTGAAATTACTTCCTGATCATAAGCTGCAGAACAAATACTGTGTTAGAAGGCATAAAAACAACATTAGGCTGGGCACAGTGGCTCACATCTATAATCCCCTTGGGAGGCCAAGTCAGGAGAATAGCTTGAGGCCATGAGTACAAGACCAATCTGGGCAACATAACAAGACCCCCAACTCTACAAAAAATAAGAATAAAAAACACTGGCCAGGCATTTGTAGTCCTAGCTACATGGGAGGCTATGGACGGAGAATCACTGAGCTCAGGAGTCAAAGGCTGCAGTAAACTATGACCATGCCACAGCACTCCATCCTGGTAACGGAGCAAGACCTTGTCTCCAAAAACAGCAACAACAACAACAATTTCCTTGTACATCTCCAACAGTGCTCTTGGATAATGTGGTGCATTGTGAAATAGCAGAAATATATTGAAAAGAATCTTTATATATGTGCAGTAAGGTCTTAACACTGGGCTTAAGATATTAGGAAAACCATGTTCTAAAAAGATATGCTGGCCAGGCGCGGTGGCTCACGCCTGTAATCCCAGCACTTTGGGAGGCTGAGGCAGGTGGATCACAAGGTCAGGAGATCGAGACCATCCTGACTAACACGGTGAAACCCCGTCTCTACTAAAAATACAAAAAATTAACTGGGCGTGGTGGTGGGTGCCTGTAGTCCCAGCTACTCGGAAGGTGGAGGCAGGAGAATGGTGTGAACCTGGGAGGTGGAGCTTACAGTGAGCCGAGATTGTGCCACTGCACTCCAGCCTGGGCAACAGAGCAAAACTCCATCTCAAAAAAAAAAAAAAAAAAAAAAAAATACGCTGTCATCCATGCTTTTGTTCTTCCATTTACAGAGCACAGGCACAGTAGACTTAGTATAATTTTTTTTTTTTTTTTGAGACAGAGTCTCCCCTTGTCGCCCAGGTTGGAGTGCAGTGGCGTGATCTCAGCTCACTGCAGCCTCAGCCTCCTGGGTTCAAGAGATTCTCCTGCCTCAGCCTCCCGAGTAGCTGGGATTACAGCGCCTGTCACCACCCCTGGCTAATTTTTATATTTTTAGTAGAAATGGGGTTTCACCACGTTGGCCAGGCTGGTCTCGAACTTCTGACCTCAGGTCACCTGCCCGCCTTGGCCTCCCAAAAGTGCTGGCATTATAGGCGTGAGCCACCACACCTGGCCAAGAGTTAGTATTATTCTTAAGGGCTCTAGGATATTTAGAATGCTAAATGAGCACTGACTTCAACAGTCACCAGCTGCAATAGCCCCTAACAACAGAGTAAGCCTGTCCTTTGTAGCTCTGAAGCCAGGCACTGACTTTTCCTCTCTAGCAATGAATGTCCTAGATGAGACTTTCTTCAAATAGAAGGCTGTTTTGCCTACATTGAAAATCTGTTGTTTAGTGTAGTCATCTTCATCAATGATCTTAGCTAGATCTTCCGGATAACCTGCTGCTGCTTCTACATCAGCACTTGCTGCTTTACCTTGCACTTTTATTTTATGGAGATGGCTTCTTTCCTTCAAGCTCCTGAACCAACTTTTCTTCTGCAGCTTCCTCACTTCTCTCAACCTTCACAAAATGGAAGAGGTAGGGCCTAGATACGGCTTAGGCTTTGGCTTAAGGGAATGTTGTGGCTAGTTTGATCTTCTATCCAGACCACTAAAACTTTATCCATGTCAGCAATAAGGCTGTTTTCACTTTATCATTCGAGTGTTCACTGCAGTAGCACTTTTAATTTCCTTCAGAACTTTTCCTTTACATTCACAACTTGGCTAAATGTTTGGTGCAAGAGGACTAGCATTCAGCCTATCTCAGGTGCAACAGCACTAGCATTTAGCCTATCTTTGGACATGCCTTCCTCACTAAGCTTAATCATTTCTAGCTTTTGACTTAAACTGAGAGACTTGTGACTCTTCCTTTCCTTTGAACACTTAGAGGCCACTCTGCAGGGTTATTAATAAGCCTAATTTCAATATTCCTGTGTCTCAGGAAATAGGGAGGCTTGAGGAGAGGTAGAGATATGAGGGAACAGCCAGTCCAGTGGAGCAATGAGAGCACATATATTTATTAACTAAGTTCACTGTCTTATGTGGGCAGAGTTTATGGCACTCTAAAACAATTAGAATAGTAACATCAAAGATCACTGATTCCAGATCACATATGAAATACTGTAAGAACTACCAAAGTGTGACACAGGGATACAAAATGAGCACACATATTAGAAAAATGGTGTTGACAGACTTGCTGGATGCAGGGTGGCCACAAACCTTCAATTTGTTAAAAAAAAAAAAAAAAAAAAAAAAAAGGCAGCATCTGCAAAGTACAATCAAGTGAAGAACAATAAAACAAGGTATGCCTGTACATTAAATCCATCGGTCTATCTTGTACTTGGAATGAATCTTTTAACCCACGTTTGATTTGGAAATTGTTTAAGTTTTGCAGGACCAAATGTTGACGTATTTCATTATTTTTATATACACACACACACACACACACACACACATAAATATACACATATATATTTTTTAATTTCCTTTTCAAAATTACTCACAATCTCCTCAGAAAAGGATTTCAGTCTTGTGAAGACGCCGAGATCCCAGTAGCAAGAACAAGTTTTTAAATATTTTTATTTTAAAAATTTTATTTGGCTTGAAAGTTCAAATTTTATTGCTGACAACAAATACTGTTAGCTATTTTCCTTGAAGTGAATGGCTAACTCTGCCAATCCCAAGGTGGACTAACCATAGTTTGTCTATCAATTAAAAATGGTTTTCCAAGAAAAGAACTAGTTCAGTTCACAACTCGAACACTCATACAACTGCTTTCCCTCAGGATAACCAACCATCATGCTTTGGTATACAGGAGTACTGTAAGTATATTTCCCATTTGGTCACATGGAATATTAAAGAGATATATATTTATGGCTCAAAGTTTAATGAAAATAATAATACTTTTTGCTTCTTTAGCTTTTTCTTTTATTACAGGTGCACAGTAGTGAAGAATCAATGACTGACTACTAGTACTTGGATCCCTGAATGACCACATGGGGTAGAGCGCCTCAGGACTTATATTTGTGACATGGGAGAAATAAACATCTGCCTTCCTTAAGCCATGGTCAGGTTCGGTTTATGTGGTCCAAGAGCCTGGCTTTTATGCTGACAAATTTTTTAAAAGCAGGCTACACTTAAATATATAAACAAATATATAAACATGTAAACATAATACATAAAATAAAATAAAAAGCCCCAAAACCTACTTGAAGAAAAAAATGTAAAACCGTAAATAAAATGTAAAGGCAAACTACAGAATAGGAAAAAATATTCATAATTAATGAGTATCAAACTATAGTTTTAATACATAATGAACACTTACAAGAAAAATACCAATATTCCAAAAAAACAACAGCAGCAAAAGATACAAAAACAATTCATAGAGGGAAAATAAGCATATATAGTGTATTTTAGAGCTATATATACATATGTTTATTCATACAAGACAAGTACACTGGAAAAATTACATTGAAGAAATATTTTTTAAAAAATAAATTAAAAAAATTAAAACTCAGAACAATGATCTCTGAGGGAAAAAAGTGTTTATACTGGAGTAATGTGATTTTACTTCTTGAATATTTCTGTAATTTCCAAATTTTTACACTAAATCAAAATTATGCGATTTATTTAGAAAAAATTGGTATCTCTATGATTAAAGTTGAATAAAATCATCTTCTTTAATTTCCTTTGCATCTACCCAGCTTCCCATCTCATCACTCATATACATAAATCTCACTCCTAGTCGAAGAAAATTACTTTTAACTCTCAAAAGTTTCCTGATAACCCCTACCTCCAATCCTTCCCCACACTTTCTCCCAAGTTGGGCCCCTTATCAACGTGGGCCCTAAAAATGACCACACCACATTTGGGCAGGAGAGCCTCTGGGGTTGATATTTCCCAACCAAGGCACCTCCAATTTTCAGACAGTGTGGTAAGTGAGTTGACAGACACTGGGATGCTACATGGACCAATATAGCAGTAGGAGAGACGACCAAGACTTAGCAAAAGACTGAAGACTGCACTTAGAGGGAACTCAAGCAGGTAAGCGCCAAGCAAGCTATGAGTTATAGCACCAGATATTTCATTTGTGATGTCAGGAATACCAGGAAGCCATCACCTCTGAGACTAGGGAGGTACACAACATCACATGTATGGGATCAGATAATTCCTGCTACAATGAGTTTAAGCCACTCTTCCCTCCCTTCCCACACACCTGCTGTCCCCCACACCAATTGGGAAGAACTGCAGGAGGGGAGCATAGCAAGTGATGAAACATTTTTATCTGAACACTATATAAGGGGACTTTTTAAATTATCAGACAGGACTAAGGCTTAAGTATTTTGCAGTTTTGGGACATTCTGTAGTTTTTCCCTACTTACCAGAATGTAGGGGCTCAGCAGGAGGTAGGATGAGTACAGGACAAATTAAAATAATTTTTTTTTACTTGACATCTAAGCTATAGTCCAAATTAATTACTGTAATCCTACTAAAACATACACAACAGGTTTCTAAGCATATTTTAAAAGTATATTTAGACAAAGATATAAAAGACATATATTTTTGTGCTGCCATCTTCATGACATGGCTTCCATCTCAGATGTAAGATATCTGTCCATGATCCCACCTGTACGTGAACCCTGCAGTCAGCAGGAGGGAGAAAACAAGTATGGGAAGTGGAGGAGGTGCCCTTTCACCTTAAGGGCACAATCCAGAAGTGGTACCAGTACCCATCACTTCCATTCACATCCTCATAGGCAGAAGCTTGTCTTCTGGCCTCATTTTGCTTCAAGAAAGGCTAGGAAATACTGTCACTAGCTGTGTGGCCATGTGCCCAGAAAACAGATGCTGAAGGACACTGGGTACTGGGGGATAACTGGCAGTCTCTGACACACCTCATAAACCTACTCTTTCCTTTACCCTCGGTTCCATCTTTAAGTTTTAAAAAACTTCTAATATTATGCAAATAAACATGCAAGATTAAATTTTTTTTTAAAACATTTGTTTTGCTTTTCCTCGTGAAAACTAAGGTGAATGCCATGGAAAGAAAATAAGTAAGGCAAGCTGCTAAAAAATGCCGCTGAACAGGTAAAGGTGAGATAATTCTTAAGTAGGGAGGAAAAAGGATGTTACAATCTGGAAGGATTCTTCATTCAAGTTGCTTTGCAAGTATCTTTAAATTCTCACTTGAAAGAAACAGAAACTGGAAATAAGGAGTCCATTTTGGTTATGTGAAAAAGACAACTCTGAACAATACTTCAAGGAAAAAAAGGTCATGACTCTACATCAAAAGATTGCTGAATAGAAGCATATGTTTTTGACTAAAATAAATACTCAAGGTATGCTGGCAATTTTTATTTTGTTTCTTAGAAGTTCCCTTATGACAGGTTGGTTTGACAGACAAAATCTGATCCCATGAGACAAAGGAAACTTCCCTCTGCATATTAACATATTCAAAACTTAACTACCTTCAGCTCCCAAATTACATATTCCTTACAGAACTCTTTTTCTAAAATGTTTAAATCTGTAACGACTTTTTAATGCAAACTTCTTAGCATGGCATTCCAGGCATTTCTAGAACTGGACCCAAAGGCCTTTCAGCCTCACCTCTTTTTACAAACCTCCATCTATTCACTAGCCATAGAAATCTTTCAAAATGAACTATTTCATCGACATAGCCAGGACAATGTTAAGAAATCTAGTCAAAGTTAAATAACACGTAGGTCCTAATTCCAAAAAATTCAGATTACAAGAAAATAACAGTAAAAGATTACAGAAAGGCTGATACAAATACAATGTGTACAAGTTCATATAATCCTGAAAGTACAAATACTAGCATACTTTTCATTGGACCACTATTCTTTCAAATATCATTTTTAAAGACATTTTTCCACGAAGGGCACACAAATAGGATTATATACAGAGATGTGGTGTACAAAACAAACTATTTCATTTGAAGAAAAGCTGAGGGAGGAAGGAATGTTTAGAAGGAAAAAAGACTAGTGGAAATAAGATTTCTGATAAATAACTGAAGAGCCCTCCTATGAAAGAGAAGTCATACTGTGTAACTAAGAGACTGAAATTTAAAATCAAAAACAGAAGTTATACAGAAGCAAATTTGGTTCCGGAAAAGATATAATCTAATAATCTGATGTCAGAATCTATCAAAGTACATCATCTGTCAACAGGATTGTTTCCCCCTGCACCCTAGTTTTCTATAATACTATGGGAAGCATACAGTTTCGCTAGATGCCATTTTACATCAAGATGTAAATTAAAATAAACATCAATAATAAAAGATGACGTTGACTTCACACATTCTGGCCATAGCCAGTTTCTGCAAGGGTCAAACTCCAGTGGAGATCAATAAAAGACAAGCCTTCAATATTTTTCTTTGTCAGCTGTCTTTGCCAGAAAAGAGTGAGTCTAACAATGATAAATGGTGGTGTAGCTTTCACTAAATCCCTGCACTATTTCACGCACATTGACACACAGAGACTTAAAGTTTACAAAGAAGAACACAGAAAAAAATCTTGAGGAAATACGCAATAAATTAATAAATTTTTTACAAGGATTTTTTAATGAGGATAAATGCATCAAATTTATCATTGCCTATAAATTGGCAAGTAAATACTAATCAGAAAAGGCTTACGTAGGTAAAGAGGCATCACACCATAATTTTAATCTGATGAGCTGTAAGAGAAGGAACTATTTGGTCCTAATTTAACAATATACTTTAGTTTCTAGTTGAATCAGTTGCTCTAGGACTAAGAGAACCAGAAGTAATAAACCTCAACTGTCAACTGAATTTTCTTTTCCAAACTGTCTTTACTAAAGCCATAATATATTTACTGTAAAATGCACTGATTTTAGTGATGTCAAATGTGAAAAATGTCTATCTTAGAATTAATGAAATACGCTATGTCCCTGTGATCCACCATCACTAAGGAGCTAAATGCCAGGTTAAAGCTTCTAATATGGTTTGGGTCTGTGTCCCCACCCAAATCTCATGACAAATTGTAATCCCTAATGTTGGAAGTGGAGCTGGTGGAAGGTGACTGCATCATGGGGGTAGATTTCCCCTTTGGTGCTGTTCTGGTGATAGTGAGTGAGTTATCTGAGATCTGGTTGCTTACAAGTATATATCACCTCCCCGCCTCTCTCTTCCTCCTACTCCAGTCATGCAAGACACACCTGCTTCCCCTTCATGTTCTACCATAACTGAAAGTTTCCTGATGCCTCCCAGCCATGCTTCTTGTACTGCCTGCAGAACTGTGAGCCAATTAAAACTCTTTTCTTTATAAACTACCCAGTCTCAAGTATTTCTTGATAGCAGTGCAAGAATGGACTAATAAGGCTTCCATTAGGGATTTTGTACACTTAAGTTTTCAGAGTTAATAGAAGTTAATAAACATGAAAAGATGCTCAATAACATTAGTCATCAGGGAAATGGAAATCAAAACCACAATAAAGGTACTACTTCACACCCACTAGGATGGCCATAATAAAAAGGTAGACAATCCAAGTATTACTGAAATGTAGAAGAATTATGGAATTTTTATACACTGCTTGATAGGAATGTAAATGGTACAACCACTTTGGAAAACACTGGCATTTATTCAAAAGGTTAAACACTCAATCCTACATACATACACAATAAAAATGAAATATACTCACAGGCAAAAAGTTGTACATGAATGTTTATAGCAGCATCATAATAGCAAAATGGTGGAAACAAGACAACTGTCCATCAACGGATGAAGAGGTAAACAATGCAGCCCGTCTGTACAATGGAATTATTCAGCTATGAAAAAGAACAAAGTACTGATACACGTGACAATGTAGAGGAACCTTATGAACATTACTATGCTGAGTGAAAGAAGCCAAAGATCATATTATATGATTCCATTTATATGAAATGTCCAGAAATGTCAAATCTATAGAGATAGAACGTAGACCAGTGGTTGAGTAAGGGTGTGGGTTTTGTGGAAAATGAGAAGAGACTGGTATAGGTCATGAAATTTTTGGTGGTAATATAAATATTCCAAAATTGATTACGGTAATGGCTGCACAACATTCTGCCTAAACTTAAAAATTATGGAAATATATATTATACTTTAAATAAATGATTTTTGGTGAATTATACCTCAATAAAACTGTCTTTAAAAGTTAACACAATTTGGTAATCAATAATCAACAAGATAATTTGGGAATGATATTTAAAAACCTGATTATAGACATTTCAATGACTTCCCTTCCATGAAGTCATCCTGAAACACTAACACCTGGTTACTTGCTAAGAGCAAACTGTTCCTAATGGAACCTTCATTCCACCTCCTTTTCTATTGCACAGCATTTCTGAATACACAATTTGCTGAAAGACTACTGATTTTATATAAAATAGAAGTCCAAAGATAGGAGTGGTGTTTGATATGAGAAAATGATACACGTCTATTACTTTAAAATGATATTAGAAATACAAAAGGATTCCCTCAGGAGGAAATTTTAGGCTGTAAGTCTCCAACTTGCAAACGTTAAAAGGTTTTAGGCCTTTTAACAGTCACGACAGAACTTCATTAAAGAGAGCAGGGGCAAGTGGATGGAAAACCACCGCAAAAGCCACGTGTACACTACGGAATCTAACTACAATTGTCATCTGTCAAGACACGGTTCTTACTCCCTATTTTAAATCTAAGAACATTTTAAAGGGGAAAACCATAGTTTATGACAAAATCAAAAGAATCAGGGACAGAAGTACAGAAAGAAGAGTAATTAGAATATTATTAGTTACATTTAAGGGACAGAACAAGCAACATTAAAGAAACAAAAGGAAGCATAAGTTTCTGGCAACAGAGGCAATATATAGGTCCTATAACATAAAAAGACAGTCAATCTAATATCATGAAAAAGGAAAAACCTGTAATAAAATATTTTTAGTCAAACCAGTAGGGTAAATTTTTAGAAAGGTAGGATAGTGGTTGTCAGGAGCTGGGAATGAAGAAGCAATGGGGATTTATTATTTAATTGGTAAAGGGTTTTAATTTGGGATGATGTAGAAGTCCCAGAGATGGACACTGGTGATGGTGAACAACAATGTGACTGTATTTAATGCCACTGAATTGTACACTTAAAAATAACTGGCCGGGCACGGTGGCTCACGCCTCTAATCCCAGCACTTTGGGAGGCCAAGGCAGGCAGATCACAAGGTCAGATCGAGACCATCCTGGCTAACACAGTGGAACCCTGTCTCTACTAAAAATACAAAAATTAGCCAGGCGTGGTGGCGGGCGCCTGTAGTCCCAGCTACTCGGGAGGCTGAGGCAGAAGAATGGCGTGAACCCAGGAGGCGGAGCTTGCAGTGAGCCGAGATCGTGCCACTGCACTCCCGCCTAGGCGACAGAGAGACCCTGTCTCAAAAAAAATAAAATAATTAAAATGGTGAATATAATGTATATTTTGTCAGAATTTTTAAGTGAATCAGATGTTCTAGTTATGGCCTTTGTATGCATTGGGGGGGGCTTGTTTCTAATACATTTCACAGTAATCTTTTAAAAACCAAGTAAATTAGTAAACAGAGGGTTAAATACATGACTAGAGATTTCTAGAACACCTGTCAAAAGCCATTTCTTGTATATTCTCTAGTCTGAGGCAGCACCTAGGGCTTCAAGTTGCAAGTTGAAGTTCTCATGGAGTCAGCTAAGGGCAATGATTCTCAAAAAGGATAGCGCTACCCCAGGAACAATTTAATGGGAATTTGTGGGAACATTTTTGGTCATTGGTGTGGTTGGGTATACTACTGTTATATACAGAAGAATCCCATCAATAGAGTACTTTCCATGTCCTGCACAATTTTCTAATGACCTATATTCTGTTGGTGAAAAATCATAACTTTATAATATCTGAATCTACAATCTAACTCAATTTTCCACATAAACACAAAGACTTTTTTGCATGATTTTGATATGTGTTGACTTTTTCCAGCAATGCAACTACTGCATAAAAGAGAGAAGACTGTAATCCTTGTCATTTGGAAATTTCAGTAAAGTTGAACACCATTTCTGCATGTCATATTCTTAATGGCATATCTACTGCAGTTTGCACGTACAGTAAACTATAAATGATTCTATATAAGGAAACAAGTATCCAACTTTTATAAAGACACAGTTGTGGCTGAGCATTTACATACTGAAAAACATGGGATAAATTACTTTTATTTCTCTAATATATTGGAGTTGGGCATATTATAGTGGTTTTTAGTAAATATATGAAAATAGGTTACTATTATCTACAAATTTTGTTTCGGAATATTATAGGGGGCATTAAAATTATATTACAAAAGTGAGCATCGGGTCTGGCAGGATGGGAGCTACTACTCCAGGTGAAGTAAAATACGAAAATCTTTTCCTTTGCCAGACTTCCGACTTCATCTTCACTTTTGTGACACTGA
This sequence comes from Pongo abelii, assembly GCF_028885655.2. NCBI lineage: Eukaryota > Metazoa > Chordata > Mammalia > Primates > Hominidae > Pongo > Pongo abelii. Next base: position 96,367,775 of record NC_071991.2, read on the forward strand.
CCACCATCTTAAGCACAGAAAAGTGAACCTAACTGCATACGCCTCCTGCTATACACTACAGACGCTACAAATGTCTACATTCCACATAATGCTGAGCATTGCAAGGAAAAACTTTCTTGTCTGTCTTCCATGCATCCATGTGCAGTGTTCGAGTCTGGATGTCCATTAGTCAGAGATGTAGAAAAAGGTCATTCTTATCTTAGCTGTGAGGCTGAAGGGGTAACTCCATGTTTCTTTCCAACTCTAAGAAGTCTATGAAACCACCAATGGTTCTCAGGTGACCTTAGCTTCTAAAACACTACCAGGAAACGGCAATCCATTAACTCACTCACTCTCACTGGCTATTATTTATAATGATGACAGTCACCTCATCAGCTCTCACAGGTTGTCTGACATCTCAGGTAATATACTCTAATCATGACAAATAAGCCTCAAATGACAAAAGTGCTTTATACATCTTGTCAACTTATAAGTCTAAAGACTAAAAAGGGAAGAGCACCTGGAACCTGTTTGGGAAGCTGCAGCAAATCGTTTTTAAGAACCACAGGTATACACATGTATTATATGTAGAAGATTTATTTGTAACATTTCATCCCCAATCTATGACAGTAGTATTAGTGAGAGGTGGGAGATATCAAACTGAAAATAACTTTATAAATATAGATATTATTGCCAAAGCACCCATGTCATTTTAAGGGACTAAAAGTAAATTATCACATGTAGAGTTAAATAAACATTAGAATATAAATTGAATATGAATAACCTAAAATCAACTTAGAATATTAATATCAGTATGTAAATGGAACTAAGAGGCTCTCCAGTTCCTCCGTCTTCTAAACACATTTATATTCAAGCAAAGGAAAACTGTTTATGTCTACTTCATGATTATTTGTAAGAATAATGTATCAATCTACTTTGCTAAAATGAGAACAATCTAAAGAAATAGTAACCCCCTCTGTTTTTTTTAAACAATTTCGAAATTCTGTTTTCTCCAATGATCAAATTATTATCCAACTCTACTTTCTGGAAGATTGCATGTCTATGAGCACTCATATCACAATTACATGTTTCTACCTATGTTTTCAATACAAGGATGAACGATTCCCCAGTGCAAAGAATGGAATATTTTGGTCCGCATATGCTCACTGCTTAGCATAATGCCTAGTGAATGGCAGTAAGCAAACTGTAATCTGTTGTTAATGCATAAAAATAATAATCTTTATAGCTCTTACTACGTGACAAACACTATGCTAAGAATTCTGTATTTATTTTTCCAGCAATCTAAACAAGCACTGTGCCATTACCATGCTAGATTATAAACGGTAAAACTGAGGTTTAATAAACAAAGATTAAGCAAATTGCCCAAAATTTGTAAGCTGAGAGCTAGGAGTCCAAGGTTTTACATTAATTTACCCTCTCTGTATTTAGTTCTCAACAAAGTAAAAGTAACAAAGATCAAACGAGATAATATTGTCCAAATGGTACAGTAACTGCTATGAAAGTAGTTTACATATTTACCTTGATATTTTATCTATGATTTATTTCCAAATCAGAAATTTTGAGAGATGATATTCTCAAATAGCATTTGTTCTTTTGGTAATCTAGTTTTTAAAAATTATTATACTAAAAACTACTTCTAGTTACAGAATATGTTAACTGAAAGAACTAAAGTGCTTGAATGAAAAAATAAAAATAAATGCATAGTATGTTCAATTTCACAACAGAAAGAGAAAATGTTCTGCCAAAACTCTGAAGGTAAACTGAAAATAAAGACTGTCTTTAAAAATAATTTATCAAATATCTCATGTTTTTTAAATAACTGAAATACCACATAAAGTATCCGTATTTTACATAAACATACAAAGTGGAGTTTTATTTTTACACTAGGATAGTATATTAAACTGCAGGGTCACCCTTCCATTAGCAGATTCATGATGGAATGTAAACAGCCCTTTAAATGACAAAGAAAGAACAAAAGTGAATCTAATGCAACAGATCTCTAGCTGTGGAGTGAGATCTGTGAAAAGACAAAGTCACTGAGCAAGAAAGAACTTGAAAGGTCACCTAATATCTCTTTTAGCCTTTGGGAGCACTGTATAACATTACTGAGAGATGAAAATTGATGTTATTTTTAGAGATTTAAGAGGGGAGAGAAATCACAACTTCTACCAAAAAGTCCCTCCAGAGATGAACAATATTCAGAATCATAAAACTATTAATATTCAATATACATCCCTTAATAATGCAGCCTAAATCAATTCCCTTCAGTTCGGTCTTTGTGGAACATGCAAAAGAGCTGGTTACTACAATACATCCTCACATATAAAGTCTGAGCTTTCTCTTTTTTGGAGACAAATAATGTCATCTTTAGCTTTTTCTCACAGGCGTATTTTCTAACTTTTCATATATTCTTTTTTCCAATGCCTCTCCATTGCTATTAAAAAGGCCGAGTAAAGAAGTAAGTAGTATACTAATGCTCTGAAATGTCAATCAGCTATTATTAAATCATCATTTTTGCTTCTCTAATTACTGGTATCTTTGTAAACTCATCAAAGGAAATTTGAGAAATCATGGAGGATGTTAGAGAAGAGCAGAGATGGACAAATGCCCCAAATTAAAAGAGGCAGTGATAAAATTAGGTAAAGTCTAGAGTCAACTTCTGCCAATTCTGAAGACAACCATTAAGAGGTAAAATGTGAGTATTCGAAAAGAAAGCGGGGAGGCTGAGGCAGGCAGATCACGAGGTCAGGAGATCAAGACCATCCTGGCTAACACGATGAAACCCTGTCTCTGCTAAAAATACAAAAAAATTAGCCAGGTGTGGTGGTGGGCGCCTGTAGTCCCAGCTACTAGGGAGGCTATGGCAGGAGAATGGCATAACCCGGTAGGCGGAGCTTGCAGTGAGCCGAGATTGCACCACTGCACTCCAGCCTGGGCCACAGAGCAAGACTCCGTCTCAAAAAAAAAGAAAAAAAAGAAAGCAAGAAAAAAAGAAAGCAGCCAGGTGCGGTGGCTTACGCCTGTAATCCCAGCACTTTGGGAGGCCAAGGTGGGCAGCTCATGAGGTCAAGAGATGAGACCATCCTGGCCAACACGGTGAAACTCCATCTCTACTAAAAATACAAAAATTAGCTGGATGTGGTGGCACACACCTGTAGTCCCAGCTACTTGGGAGGCTGAGGCAGAAGAATTGCTTGAACCCAGGAGGTGGAGGTTGCAGTGAGCCGAGATCGTGCCACTGCACTCCAGCCTGGTGACAGAGAGAGACTCGGTCCCCACAAAAAACAAAAAAAACACCAGTGTGACAAAGTAGCATAGATTCACTAAAAAAGGTCAGTTCTGTTTTGATAAGACTATTAGACACAGGAAAAAAGATATGAACCATATCTGAGGCCTAGAGTAGTGTAATCTCAGTGATGCTTTTACAATATGCCGCATGATATTCTTATGTTCAATACAAGGATACAAGGCTGGCCTCCAGTTTACATAAGTTTGCACCTGGTGGGGCAACTCTAAAGAACACTGATTAATGAATTAGTATCAACATGTGGATTATATGCAACAGAATTCATACTCTGACTATGAGGTAGGCAAAAAGACAAAAGGAAAACTACTGTCTCTAAATATCTCAAAATTCAACAATAATGGGCTAAAACTATCTTCACATATGTTTAAATTAATGTAAAATACAGAACTTGGACTCAAAATGCTCAGTTTCTCAAATATGTGTTACTGGTTTGAGCTAAGTAGTTATGTAAGTGAATTTCAGTTGAATATAATTAATGTGCCAACAGTGAAGAGTTCCCTAAACACACAATGGAGTGATGGAGAATCTACTACAAACAGACCATCTTATTAAGAGGACATGTACAGATCAAGCAAGGACCTCACTACTGTTCAGAACACACCTGCATTTGGTAAACAGGTATGAGCCTACCCACAGAAGGGCTAGTTGTATGCATGCTGAGGTGTAGGATAAAGATGATTACAAAATTAAAATTATGTAGCTTAAATAAAAGACTGAGGGGTTCTGGAGGATAGGGACCATTCTGTATTTCAAACATGTAAAACCTTCGGATGCTATATAAAAGAGAACTGACACATATACTGCCAGAGGAAATCAACACAAGTCCCAGATAGATAGATGAAACCCAGGGGTGTCAGCCTCTCTTGGGAGTCTCAGCAAGTCCTCTTAAGTCTTCCTTGAATCTATCATCAGTACTTGGCCACATTCCCTAAAACAAACCCAGTTTTACAAATTATTTTTTAAAGCAAACACTTTAAAGATTTTGTGGGAAGACAAGAATAAGATTAACATCAAACAATGCAGAGCAGAAACCTATCAATATTACCCACACACTTCCATTCTTCCTTGCTGTTTCTCTTCACTGAAGGCCACCTCAACTCTCTTAAATCTCCTCTCACAGGATGTCTCAAAACCCATCCATCGTGCTCAGCCACACCAAATCCTAGTGTGCTGCTGAATAAGGACCGTTTTATTACTTATTCCAGGTATGTATCTTAACCATCTATTCCCCAACCTCAAGGAGCTGTTCAAAGTATGCCTTCAACCCAAGGAGGGTTTCTTCGTAGGTGGAGAGATTTTCCATTGGTACTGAAATGTTAAGCTCCAAGAACAACTCTCTCTTCGAAAACATAAAGCTGAAAAGAATTCAGCTGATTTTGCTTGCGCAGCAACAAAGCCAAATCCTAAAGATGTAGGATACTTCTTTTCCTCTTGCTTGTATTAACCTTGCCATACAGCTGTGTACCTTCAGTTTGAGAAGCAGAAGATTTCTAGAAAAGTATCTGTTTCCTCATCTATAAAATAAGTAAAATAATACAACCTTCTTCAGTGAGGTGCTGTAGAATTTCATAAAATGCCTTAAAGACCAGGCTAACTACCTGGCACAGGAGCAGATTATCTTAGTCTGGGTTGCTATAAGAGAGTATCACAGACTGGGTGGCCTAAACAAGCAGCACTTATTTCTCATAGTTCTGGAAACGAGGAGTCTCAGATCAAACTGCCAACATGGTCATGTTCTTGGTGAGGGCCCTCTTCCTGGTTTACAGCCAGTCACTTACTTGCTGAATCCTCACATGGTAAAGAGAACTCAAGGTCCCTTCATGCCCATCATGAGGACTCCATTCCATGACCTCATTCCAACCCAATTACCTCCCAAATGCCCCACCTCCAAATGCCATCACACTGTGGGTTAGGGCTTCAACACACAATTTCGGAGCGACACATTCAGTCCACAGCACAGACACTCAATAACTATTAAATAACCTGGTATTTATAGATCCTTTAGGACATAGGGTAGCAAATGGTAAGCACTGTATAAGTATCTACCAGTAAATAAAAAATAGAGCATCTTTCCAGTGACTTTCAATCATACTGTATAATTCCATGATCCAGTAGTTTCAGGGGGAATTTCAGCTTTTTGAAGAGGAGGATAAACCAAGGGATGCTAAAAAAAAAATCTCTTTGGACTCAACTTCCTATCAGTCTATGATTCAGAGTATTTTCAGTTGTGGAGCTCCCACTTTAGAAACAAGCACAGCATTAACGATAACATTATAGGCTAACACACATTTAAATTTAATAAAAACTAAGAGAGTTTATATTGCACAGCCATAATGCATAATGCACTGCTAAAAATATATGACATTTAAAGAAATTCTTTGTTGTTGACACAAACATAATTGAGTGGAAAATTTCACTAGCATGCCCAGTGGTAAAAGAGTTGACATTTTTAAACTCATTCTTTGTGTCAACAACTTCTAACAGATTTCTCTGTAATCACCAGAGCTGTACTCAATTAACTCCTAAAATGCTATCAAAACAAATACTATTGCTGATATAAGATTCTAATTTCCTTCTTAACACAAATTAATCTCCAAGTAAATAAGTATGTGCCTTCAATATGCAGCAACAATTTCTCAGATGCTCATGTACCTGACCAGCAAAACAACAGGTAAAAGGGTTGTGAGAAACAAACAAGGTAATAATGCAACAGTACTTTATCAACTACAAAGTACTATATAATGAGCTTCTCACAAACCGTATCCTTGGAACACTAATATCATGAAGAATCTCAACATGTGTTCTTTGAATACCAGGCTAGGTAGTTTAGTAGGTGTATACTCTACTTTCTTTTTGAGGATTCACAATTCACTTAGTATATCAAAGATTCAAAGGAGTACTATATTTTAAAAGTCTGTTAACTTACTTTCATTTGGCACTTCTTAGATGTGATGAACTAGGGAGCCACTTGGTTTGCGGAAATTTGGTGTTCTGGAGAAGACTGCAAGATATCGTACTACACAATGCTAACTATTACATTAGTTACCAGGACATTTTTTTTCTAAAAATTAGAACTAGCACCAAATAATGGAATTAAATGGAAAGAATATAAAAAATATACTTTTTGCCTTCCTTAGGAAATACTCAAATTGTTTTACCAAAATATTCTCCTTAATAAAACAGATTTTCATAATGGTCTGAAGAACATAATGGGCTACATAACAATTCAAAGTAATATTCTTCTAAAAAGTTACAACTGACAAAATCACAACAGATAATACATTGGCAAATAGCTTAAAATGAAGAATTTGATTTGCAAATGGATATCACAAGTATTCATTTTTAAAATGTAATGAAAATCTTTGCAGCCCAAAACAAAAGGCGCTGAAAGCTGCTTGGTCAATTTCCAAACTTTGACCTATACTGAATTTCTCCTGGATGCTTAATTAATTCCACACCAGAAATACCAGAATACATCCTAGATATATGGAAGCCACCTGCCTAAAATACAAAACTGAGCCTAACAGATCTTCTCTTAGAGAATAATGAATTTTTTAAACACAAACGAGTTATTAAAAGATCACCTGGCTCATCACTTCCATTTTTTTTAGTAACCAAAATAAGGTCCAGAAAATTTACAGAGAAGCTGGGCTCCATGGGATGTTTTCTTTTGTTTTTTTAATCTACACTCTTCTGACTGCTGCATTTAAAAAAAAAAACAAAAACTGTCTAAAATAACCTAACTTAGAGGAGAGGCTACCTGGAGTATGCAAGTCACTTATAGAGTGTTGATGTGATATTTACAGAAGCAGGCATCTTCCCAGAGAGGCTTTAAGGAAATTGATCTGCAATACAGTTGCCTCTGAGCACAGATCTTTGAAGCCCAGTAACAGGAGGGATTCCTTTATTTACTGATAGTTAATAAGTCATACAACCAACTCAGAGAGGTCAACGTTACTGCCACATAACAAGTATCTAGCATGTGCCCAATACACTTAACATATATCTCTAATCCTCAAACAACCCCTATGAGATGTGTTTTCCGTCAATTTCACAGATGAGGAGATTGAGTTCCCCAGAAATCTAGAAATGTGCCACAATCACACCACCAGCGAGGACGCTGAGATTCAAACTAAATTCAGCCTACTTGAACACCAGACTCTTAATACAAAAAAGTGAAATCAAGAATATCTACCTGGAGAGAACCACACCTAAAGATTCTCCACCATTCAAACAGGAAACAACAAATATTTTTAAATGTTAGTATTGTGCTGAATGTTCTCAGCACAAATTAATAATAAATGTTTAAAGTCATGGATATGCTAATTACCCTGATTTCATCGTGTACACAATGTATACATGTATTGAAACATGTTGTACCCCATAATTACATTCAATTATTACGTGTCAATCATACTTTTTTTCAAAAAAAGACAGTAAATTAAAATATCTAAAGTGTCTGCTATGGGCCAACAAGAGTATTGACTGAACTTTAGATGTGCTCACCTAGAAATTAGGCTTTTCTAGACACCTCTCAAGGTGGGGGTAGAGGGTATCAATGTACACAGCTTGGATCAAAAACAAAGTACAAGCCTCAGAACTATGTTTCTGAGTATGGTGTCACTTAGCCCAGCCCATCTGGACTTGGACTGAAACAGGGCACAAGGGCACTGCTAATAAACAAGTAAGCCCCCAAAAAAATTGTTTCACAAAAGTCTCTGTGGGACTGTGAGAGCACAAGCCACCAGAACTTGAGCCAGCAGCACAAGATGTATTTATTTATTATGTGGCCCAGGATGGCACCCTCAGCTTGACATGGAGAACATCACAAGGAACTCTTCAAGGCCACAAGATAGACACAGCAAATTCAAGCCTGGGCATCAGCAGTATCAGCATGTCTGTGGTGGGCGGTGGGCAGTGGCAGAAGCTACGCCACCTCTAACCTCAACAGCTGTAGAAGACATCTCCACTGTGAGCCATAGTGAGAAAAGAGGAAAATGATAGGAGTTCCTGTGGAATCCAGGAGCCATAGGTCAAAGATTGTAGCTGAAAGGTCCTCCCTACATATCTCAGGATGAACTGGGAGGAATTTGAAAGGGATGGATTGCCTGAGGCTGGCATGAATAGCGTGGCGCAAACTGAGAAAATAGTATTTTGCCATTTATACTGTGACTATCAGTTTGTTCTCATGTTGTTAATTAAAGACATACCTGAGACTGGGTAATTTATAAAGGAAAGAGGTTTAACTGATTCACAGTTCAGCATGGCTGGGGAGGCCTCAGGAAACTTACGATCATGGCAGAAGGAGAGGCAAACACATCCTTCACATAGCAGTAGGAAGAGAAGTGAGTGAGTAAAAGGGGGAAAGGCCCCTTATAAAACCACCAGATCTCATGTGAAATCATGATCGTAAGAACAGCACGAGGGTAACAACTCCTATGATTGAATTATCTCCCACCAGGTCCCTCCCACATGAAGATTATGGGAACTACAATTCGAGATGAGATTTGGGTAGGGACTCAGCCAAACCTTATCAGTCACCCTTTAGAAAACAAGAATTTCCTAAGTATGTGGAAACACTACTAAATATTAGAATACTGATTAAGCAAACAAACACCTCATTAAGAGTTACGGAATTAGCCAGCAAATTATTTTGTAGATATCAAGAAAATGATTCTAAACTTTATATGAGAAAAAATCCAGAGTAGCCAACATGATACTGAAGGAGAAGAACAAAGTTGGAGTACTGATACTGCTTGTTCTGAAGGCTTACTTTAAGTCTATCATAATCAACACAGTGTAGCAGCGGTGAAAGAACAGACAGATTAATCAATGGATCAGAACAAAGAACCCAGAAACAGATCCACATAGATAAAAGTCAACTGATCTCTGATAAAGGAGCAAAGGCAATACAATAGAGAAAAGGCGGTCTTTTCAACAAATGGTGATGGAACTGGATATTCATACGCAAAAAAAATTAACGTAGGCACAGACCTTATATCCTTCATAAAAATTAAATCAAATGGATCACAGATCTAAACGTAAAATGCAAAACTGTAAAACTCCAAGAAGATAAGAAGAGAAACTCTCAATCACCTTGGGTTTGGTGATGACTTAGATACAACACCAAAGGCACGCGACCCATTAAAGAATGAACTAATAAGCTCGACTTCGTTAAAATAAAAAACTTATACTCTGTGAAAAACACTGTCAATAGAATGAACAGACAAGACTAGGCTAAAACATGCAAAAGACATAGTGATAAAGGACTATTATCCAAAATATACAAAGGTTATATTTCTCAATTCAAAAAATAATGTATATTTTAAAAAATACAAAATACACAAAGAACAATAAGAAAATAACTTAGTTTAAAAATGGGCTAAAAACTTTGACACCTCACCAAAGAAGATATGCAGATAGAAAATAACGAGATAAAAATATTCTTCAGGGCCAGATGTGGTGGCTCATGCCTGTAATCCCAGCACTTTGGGAGGCCAAAGTGGGTGAATCACTTGAGGTCAGGAGTTCGAGACTAGCCTGGCCAATAGGGTGAAACCCCATCTCTACTAAAAATACAAAAAAATTAGCCGGGTGTTTTGGTGAGTGTCTGTAATCCCAGCTACCCAGGAGCCAGAGGCAGAAGAATTGTTTGAATCTGGGAGACAGAGGTTGCAGTGAGCTGAGATCATGTCACTGCATTGTAGCTTGGGCCACAGAGTGAGACTCTGTCTCAAAAAAAAAAGGTGCTTCACATCATATGTCATCAAGAAAATGCAAATTGAAGTACTAATGAGATACCACTACACATTTATTAGAATGGCCAAAATCCAGAACACTGACACAACTAAATGCTGGTGAGAATATGGAGCAACAGGAATTCTCACTCACTGGCAAGTGCAAAATGGTACAGTCTCTGTGGAACACAGTTTGGTAGTTTCTTACAAAATTAAACTTACTCTTACCATATTATCCAAAAAATTGTGTCCCTTAGTATTTACACAAAGGAAATTAAAACATGTCCAGACAAAAATCTACACATGGATGCTTACAATAGCTTTATTCATAATTACCATAATTTGGGCAAACTAAGATGTCATTCAGTAGGTGAACAGATAAACTGTGGTGCATTCAAACAATGGAATATTATTCAGCTCAAAAATAAATAATCAAACTATAACATAGAGGAAACTTAAGTGCGTAAGTGAAAAGGCCAATCTGAAAAGGCTACATACTACATGATTTCAACTATATGACATTCTGGAAAAGAAAAAACTATGAAGACAGTAAAAAAGATCAGTGGTTGCTTAGCATAAGGTAGGAGGGAGAATAAATACGAGGAGCACAGACGATTTTCAGGGCAGTAAAACTACTCCGTGTGATTCTATAATGCTGGATAAATGTAATTACGCATTTTTCCAAACCCATAGACTGTACACTACCAAGGGTAAACCCTAATGTAAAATTATGGTCTTTGAATGATGATGTGTCACTGTAGATTCATCCATTGTAACAAATGTACTATTCTGGTGGGAGATTTTGATAATGGAGGAGTCTACGCATGTGTCGGGGCTGGGATATATGAGAAAGCTCTGTACCCTCTCTGCTCAATAGTACTGTGAATCTGAAACTGCTCTAAAAAATAAAGTCTGTTAAAACATTATAGAATTAGAAAGCAACGATTCATTTCAGTACTCAAAAGCCCTCCTTTAGCTGGGCACAGCAGCTCACTCCTGTAATTCCATCACTTTGGAAGGCTGTGATAAGAGGGTCACTTGAGGCCAGGAGTTTAAGACCAGCCTGGGAAAGAGAGCAAGATACCACCTCTAGAAAACAAAAAATTAAAAAATTGGCTGGGAATGGCGGCATGTACCTGCAGTCCCAGCTACTCGTCAGGCTGAGACAAGGAAGATCACTTGAGTCAGGAGTTTGAGGTTAGAGTAAGCTATGGTTGCACCGCTGCACTCCAGCCTAGGCAACACAGCAAGACACCATCTCAAAAAAAGTGCCTTCCTTTATAAGGGTAGACATGACACTACATAACATAACATACCATACACTCGGCGTGTTTGATTCACCTTGCAAAAGGAAATCTTAAATCTCTTATTCACTGCTACATCCAGAGTATAAGAATCTTTTCTTTCCATATTTTCTTTCATTTCTTTTAACAGGATACATGGTACATGATAAGCATACAACAAATGCCTAATGAGTACAACATATTTTTTAGGACTGGAAAAGTGAGAAGATTATGCAAATGAATACTGCAGCCTTGGAAAACTAATGCCTGCTCCAACAGCTCTTAGTTTTTGAATTTCACGAGGAAGAGAGGCAGACTTGCTTGCTGATATGTACATTAGCTTTTTTTTTTTTTTGAGACAGAGGCTTGCACTGTTGCCCAGGCTGGAGTGCAGTGATGCGATCTTGGCTCACTGCAACCCAGGTTCAAGCAATTCTTCTGCCTCAGTCTCCTGAGTAGCTGGGACTATAGGCACACGCCACCACGCCTGGCTAGTATTTTTGTAATTTTAGTAGAGACAGGTTTCACCATATTGGCCAGGCTGGTCTCAAACTCCTGACCTCGTGATCCACCCGCCTCAGCCTCCCAAAGTGCTGGGATTACAGGCGTGAGCCACTGCGCCCAGCAGCTTTCTAATAGTCTGCTCAATGACACACTGTATTTTTTTTTCTTAAACATCTAACTGCATAACTCTGCTATCATTCCTCCTGGAATGCCATTGCTACTTAAAATTTCAAAACTTCAATTATAATCACTGATCTTCAATAATAAAGGCACCAGCCTACTCATTGACTTTGACACCTTAATAACTAAGAGTACAAAGTCTTGAAAACTAGACTACATAAAATATATTTAAGGAAGGTAAGCACACAGAAGTTTGTTTAATCCTGATGAAATCATTTCAGAATAAATAAAAACATAACCTCTAACTACCTAACTGAAATCACTGAAAACTTTATTTAATATTATAGACCTTACAGAGGCCCAAAGAAATCACTGTTAGGCATTATATATGTACTACTGGATAGAAATACAGAATTCAATATTACTGAAGTTGATAATGTATCAATGAATGTTTACTTTCTATGTAAGAAAAAAACAATTCAATGTTGATTAAAATATCCAAAAACCAAAATAATTCCTGTGTTTGATTAATATCAACTCAGAATATTCTGTCTTCCTTCATGTAAGGAGACTATAAAAAGTATTAAACTTTTTCTGTTACCAAGAAGAGCTCAATACTTCAAAAATTGCATAATCCCACAGATTGAGTCAGTAATCTTGAAAAATCACTTCAGTTAGAAATACATTTATAACAAACAATACATTTAAACTTGAATTCAAAAGCAGGCTATAATGGAAAAAATAAGCAATGTTATCATTTTATTTTTTTCTGAATAGGTAATAGGTAACTTTCCTCTAGTAATATACCTCACTAAATATCAAACTACATTTTATAGAAAAAGAATCTACTTAAAAAATATTTTATCTATAACCTAGTAAGTTGTAAATCCAAGTCTTTCACAATTATAGCTCTCCAATAATTCTGGAATACAGCCCAGAAAGCTATTGCTGAGCCCAAAGCTCCAGTGACAATAATCAAAACCAACTTCTTGCAAATGTAAATACCATTTTCAAGAAAATACCATTTTCAGGAAAACATTATAGTTTTCTCTTAAATATACAATGTACACATCATTCCCTTTAATATAAAGGAAACCAACTATAAAAGATGATGTAAAAGTTAAACTGTTATTTGTCAACAATGAACCTAAAGTTACTGTAGTAAACAACAGAAAGTATGCTAGAGGCTTGTTTATGTAAGAAGCATCCAAATAAAAACTGGAAGCCCCAGATAACTTCAGTCTGGAAATTCATGTATACACAGTGTTCAAAAAATCATGTTGTCACCTCATTCCTGTCACTCTTTCCAGAGCAAACCCAAGAACTTGGGGAAGATTACGGCTTTATTTCTACAATCCCTGTGCACTAAGTTTAATCCTAGTTTTTCATAACTACACCAAGTATAAAATTCACCAAATTCACACAGAAGCTTAAAAATACACCATTAACAAAATGTTTACAAGTGAGAACTCTACTAAACAAACACAAGACATTATAACCATACAATAACAATTTAAAAGTGCACCTTTTATTTCCTTTCTAAAAAAAAAGTTCAGTGGCCATGCACTGTGGCTTATGCCTGTAATCCCAGCACTTTGGAAGGCCAAGGCGGGCAGACTACTTGAGTACAGGAGTTTGAGGCCAGCCTGGGCAACATGGTGAAACCCTGTCTCTACAAAAAATACAAAATTTAGCTGGGTTTGGTGGTGAGTGCCTGTAGTCCCAGCTACTTGGGGGGCTAAGGCGAGAGGATCGCTTGAGCCTGAGAAGTCGAGGCTGCCGTGAGCCGAGATCATGCCTCTGAAGCCTGGGTGACAGAGTGAGGCTGTCTCAAAAATAAATAAATAATTAATTAATTCAAAAAATAATCAGTTCAGTGACTATATAAGCCTGATTTCCATAGAAATGTATGTAAATTGCCTGCCTGAAATATTCCTAGGAGTTATGCTCAATGAAACAAAGAAGTTACAGAAGATACAAAGATTAAGAAAACTAGGCAATCATCAAAGTGCAAGAAAAATAAAATACCACTCTGTGTTACCTAAATTTATTTTCTCCTTCTTGACTACGGCACAATGGATGTAAACCTTCTTGATGACCTCAGGAAAAAATGATTTTAGGGCCATGTTTCAGAATGTTAAGGCCATTAATACAAGTCCTCAAAACAAACTCACCAGAAACACTCTCTTGTATATTTACACTATTTAAGCATTTCAGATGGAATAAGCATCCTATCTCAGCCACCTGTGTCTTGTTTATTAACCACCTCACTGTTTTTCTCCTACTGTATTGGAGAAAAAATACCTCTGACGTTATTCCAAGTTAACTTGTAGAACTGGAAATAGTTTTACTTCCAATTTGACAATTAGACAAATCAGTGCTCAAACATACTTTAAAAGTTATTAGAAAAATACAGCATTAACTACAGCTTACTAATTTTTAAGATGCACATTGTATAATCAAAACCAAGGATGTAAAACTATATTATGGCTATATTAATGGGAAAAAAAGACTACAAAGTTAAAATGAACCCTTTGATCCTTCTTGAAGACTATCTATGACATGACAAGCTTGATTAATTTAACTGCCCTCTTGGAATCTCTACCACTATCATGAAGGGGCTGGCCTGTCAATGATAGGAATATTTTTACATTGTGACACATTATCATAAATTTAATATTTTAGTTACTTTGGTTAATGGGAAAGTAATGATGTTAAAAAATCTTTCTAAAATATAGAAGTCTACATTCTCTGGTAAATACAGTGTATTAGTTATAATTAACTCTCTGTTCAAAGATTCAGGATATTTAATTGCCTCAGGTTTGTTTTTATTTTAATAAATTTCACTTTTCATTTGAAATCTTTCAGCCATAAATAATGCAGGTGTTTAAGAATTGAGACTGAATCTAGCCGGACGCGGTGGCTTACGCCTGTAATCCCAGCACTTTGGGAGGCCAAGGCAGGCGCATTACGAGGTCAGGAGATCGAGACCATCCTGGCTAACATGGTGAAACCCCGTCTCTACTAAAAATATATAAAAAATTAGCCGGGCGTGGTCGCAGGAGCCTGTAGTCCCAGCTACTTGGGAGGCTGATGCAGGAGAATGGCGTGAACCCGAAGTTGGAGGTTGCAGTGAGCCGAGATCGTGCCACTGCACTCCAGCCTGGGTGACACAGCGAGATTCCGTCTCAAAAAAAAAAAAAGAATTGAGACTGAATCTAACCCCAGATTATATGCTTAAGTTGATTTCTTTAACCCCTTTTTGTAAAAACAAAACACCGACCTATTTCAATGGATATGTATGACTTAGTCTCCCCTTTTAAATTATCTAGTTAAAACACCTGCTGGGTATATCAGTTAATAATGGTGTTGTAGTTATTAATTCTTTCAACATAAGATATAATTGTTCGTTAACTTATTCAACAGATATTTACTTAGTGTCTACTTTTGACCAGGCCCTGTCTCCCTAATAGAGGGAAAAGTACCATTTAATTGCATAACTGCAAATGCGCACATGAAATAACATAAGGAAAGAAGCATAAGAGAGGACTGAGAGGCAGTACAGAAGGAGACAACACCCAGCCTGGCCACTTACTAGCAGTATGTCTTGGGCAAACTCCTTATCTATCAAAACCTCAATTTCCTGCTTTGTAACATGAGATTAATACTACCTACCACCTTAGTTCTAGAAAACTGAAGGAAACAGCGTATATTAAAAAACTGAAAAGAGGCCATGAAAGGAGAACAAAGTGAAAAAATTAAAAATAAACATGTCAACTTCATATTCTTGCTTGTGCCCTTTAATAGCTGAAGGGCTATGTATTAACAGCTCTGAACTTGAAATTCAGATGCCTCCCTATACAAGTTCAAATCACACCCCCTAGCATTTATCCCTCCCATAAATAATGTTTCCTTGGTTTCTTTTGCCACGAAACTCAAGGGCAGGATCCATGTATGATACATGTTTGGATCCACACAACCTTTGACACAGCCTGTAGCAGACAACAGCTAATATTTATTAAATAAATCTACACTTAGGCAGTTTGAAAGTTAGAGGCAGATGTATTTTTTTCATGTAGAAATGCAGCCACTTGGTGGGGAACACTACTGAGCCTCTTCATTCACGATGATGCTTCACTGAGGCATTTATTCCACTGGAGGTGGGAGCACTCCACGAATGAGGACTTTACAATTAAAGAAAGAGAAGGGAAGAACTGAGACATCTTGTGGCATTTGACAGTAGGCATGCCACATGTGAAAGCAGTTTATAGCTGACTGACATCACAACCAGCAGAGAACAAGTCATGTTAATAAGAACTCTATTGGTTTGTGGTTTTGATTGTAATTTTTTTTTGGCTTTGTGGTTATCTAGAAGCGAGAAACATTTTTATACCTAATTATATGTTTTCATAGTTTTGTATATTGAAGTGATTTTGCAATACATTTAAATCAATATTAGGAATCCATAAGAATTGTTTTATTAGGGATCCAGATATTATTCAAATTTGAGAAAAGTTCTCCCAAACTCTGCTCATGAACATGCCTGGGCAGGACTGGAAAAAACAGGTAAGGGTGGAAGGGCACTCCCTGAAAAGAGGAACAACATAAGCAAGGATATCAAGATGGGAAAGCAGGGGAAGTTCTCATACTGTGGCAGGGGAGAATCATGGGAAATATGGAAATGCAGGGTGGAAGCCACACCGCAGAGGCTCCTGAATTCCATGCTAATGAAGAGAACAATATTCTGTAAATAACCAGAGCTACTGATGACTTCTGGCCAGTTACTGATACAATCAAAGCTGTCATTCTGGAGGACTGATATAGACTGAAGGGTGGGAAGCACGTAGGGAGGAAGACCAGGTAGGAAGACATTACAAAAGACTAGCTTGTGTAAAAATGGAAAAACGGAGGACAATGGATGGACAATGCAATACAATAGGGAGTAAACAAGGCTTGGGAAATAACGGGATGTGAAATCACAGGAAAATATGCCAAAATTGAGACGAATTAGCCTACAATAACAAAAGTTCTGTTTATTTACGAAATATTTCAGCCATATAAAAATATCTAGAAAATAAGATAATAAACATCTGTGTGTCTAGCATCCGGCTTGAGAATTAAAACACTGCAGTACCCTGGACGCATCCTCCTGATCCACTTCCCTCTCCACCTCCTCAGAAGTAACCAGCACTCTGAATTTGATGTTTATCCTCTCCCTGCATTTATTTACAGTTTTCCTTTATGTGTTTGTACCTATAAACATATGGCATAGTTCTGAGGATCTTTTAACTTTATACAAATGTGTCATAAAGCATATCACTTTACAAAGCACATATTTAACTTAGCATTGTTATTGAGATTTATCATACATTCACTATGTCTGTATAGTACTTCATTCGTACAGTTCTAACATAGTATTTCACTTTCAGTATATACCCTCATTTATTTATTCAGTCCTGCTCACATATTTATTCACTCCTGATGATTAATAATTTAGTTCTTTTGGAATTTTGCTATTACTAACTATGTTGTAGTAAATATTTTTCCTGGTACATGTACAACACTTTCTCTGGAATCCATACCTAGGAATGGCATTATCGATTCAAAGGTATGTATACCTTTACTAAGTATTGATAAAGCTTTACCCAAAATTGTTTTACCAATTGATGCTCCCAACCAACAGTATATTAAAGCTGTCAAGTCAACATCTGGTATTGTCTGGTTCTGATAGCATCTCATTGTAATCTGCACTTCCATGAAAACAGGTGGTATATAGATGGTATACTGTTTGGTCCCACTTTGTTTAGGTATGTAGGTTTTCAATGCTAACATGAATTAATCAATCGTGTCTATTGTGGTTTCCATTTTTTCTTCTCATTTAACAAATTCTTCTCTACTTCAGTTTGTATATCCTGAAGGCATATAAAATTATGTGAATTTTAAAAATGCCTTGTTAAAACCACTCAAGGAATAGTTATATGGGCCAACAATTTAAGGCTTTCTAAATCCTCTCATTAACATGAAGCAAAACAATCTATCTAGGTGAAAAAGTAACAAAATCAAAAAGTACACGGGGAAGGGGGAATATACAAACATGCAAAGTATTACAAGACAGGTTCTGATGAATCTCAAAATGGAGCACATTAACTTCTTTAGAGGATATAGTCCTTCTACTGCCCCTCAGCAAATCCAAAATTGCAGATTAAAGTAACAATGGGAAGCCATTGTTACCCATCAAGTTAGTGCAGATAATTACAAGGACACTCAATGCTCATGAGGGTAGGGCGAAACACAGCAGCTTCACATGCCACCTGTAGGGATAGAAACTGGACCATTTAGGGGGTGAATATCTATACACATCATAAGCTTTAAAATGGTTCAAAACTTTTAACCCAATAATTTAAGGAAATAATTAGGAATACAGGCAATGATACATACATAAAATTTGACAGTTCCAGCATAGTACACGACTGTAAAAGTGGGAGACATCAATTATCAACATTAGTGTGATTAAACAAATTATGGAATATCTGTAAAACATTATATAGCTACTAAAGTTGGGATTTACAAAAAATATTTAATAAGTAAATGTTTAAGCCAGAAAAAGTGTAAAGTTACATGAACCATTCAAAATACATCGAGAAAAGAAATTTACTCAAACGTTTGCTTCCCTAAATGTCCACAGTATAGCTGTAATACTTTATATACAGAGAAGCAGCATTTGAAAATAAATACTAGAACCAAAGAAAGCAATTCCTATTTTTTTCTACACCGATGCTGCATATAATTAAGACTATTAAGACTGCATTAGTATTAGTAATAGCACATATCAGTCTCAAGACTGAACACCTCAAAATATGTGGGAAACATATTACAAGGAAGTTATAACTATATTTTTACCTCAAAAGTTCTATCAAATAAACTGGAGATAATAGTTGTAAACATCCACATAATATTTAGTTATTAAAACTATCATCAATCTAAACAGCTAATCCTAACTTTCAGAAATAAAGACAAACCTTTATACTAAATCATTTCTAGAATACAACCATTCAACTCTAAAACATTAAAGTTTGGTTCTCAACTTGTTTCTCCATGGATATGAACCCATTCTAGAAATTCTTCAAAATGGTTTTTAGCTTATATTTTTAAAAGTTAAGTTGTTTATCTAACAAAATCATTCAGATGCTCTAATTTTCTAAGTTTTTTGTTTTAATTTTAAAATAACATTTTTTTCACTGATGGACATAAACATCGACATATACCCAAATACAATGCAAAATCTACACAAGTCTATGAATTACAAAGCCTAAGTCCTACCGATTCTCCAAAGGGGGCCACTACTAAGATCTTTTTGAGAGTTTCATATTTTTCAGAATTGCTCTTTCTATACTACTTTTTAAATTACAGTTTAAGTTATTTCAGATGGGACTGCTAAGTCTACAATGGACATTTGTCAATTGACAACTTTCCAGAGAATTAGTTCTAAAATTCCAAGCATCACCATGTGCACAGTATAAATTACTGTGGAGTCCATTTACTTAGTGCTTAGCTCTGAAAGTCTGAAATAGTTTTTGGCAAAAAGCAGTAAAACTCAACCTGACCTATAAACTGCATTCATCTAAAACATCTTTAAGATGATTTACTACAAAGGCATATTAAGACAAATGAGAGAGAGAATCCACAGCCCAGTTTTTATATTTAAACATAACTAAAAACAACAGCAACAAAAAACATATTGTTTTACCTAATGGTGAAATGTTCCAATAATGTGTTATGTACTTTAATATATCAGCTTCCCAAAGACTTCCATTCCCACATATTTAGAAAATGCAAGCCATAGAACTGGCATTCTATAAATATTTGTTGAATGAATTTACACATGTTTCATAAGAACCAGATGTCATAACTGCAACTAAGCCCAACCAGCAAATGATATTATGATGAAAGTAGAAGCTATAGAACACATGCTGTTTAATCACCAAATAGTTCTTATTTTGCAATTACTTATCACTAAACATGAAGGGTAGTTTTCTAAGATCAGAATTCCCTTCTAAAAGCAATGGAAATCATGTTGTATGCACCACCTACAGATCAGAAGAACTGAAGTGATGGGAAAGCAGCATGATTATTTCAAGTCCAATGACTGTAAACTTAATCAGAATTTACAACTGTCTCAGTCAGTGAAGCCTGCTATAACAGAAAACTATACTAGGTGGCTTAAACAACAAACATTTATTTCTCATAGGTCAAGAAGTTGGAGATCGCATCAGGGGGCCAGAATGGTCTGGTTCTTGGTGAGGGCCCTCACTGAGTTATGTCTCATATGGCCACTTCTTGGTACAAGCAAGAGAGCTCCTGTGTCTTTTTTTTTTTAATAAGGATACCAATCTCCATCATGAAGGACCAGCCCTCATTACCTAATCTAACCTTAATTACTTCCCAAAAGCCCCATCTCCAAACCCTATCACATTGGGGGTTACGGTTTCGACATGTGAATTTTGGGGGAATACAAATATTCAGTCTGCACCAGCAACTATATTTATTTATGACAAAGGAATTTTATCACAAACATTACCAGAGGAAAACAGTCAGAAAAACATTATTATTGGGGCTCTTTCAGCCTGACCTGAATAATCGTATCATCAAAAGAACTCCACTTAAAAAACTCTTGCCAAATCATAAAAGATTCATTATCACTAATTATAGTTTTTGGTCATTCCTAAGGAAGCGGATGTTTCCATGTAAGACGATACCAAATGGTTTCTCTCAAAATGCACTACTAAAGCAAGTTTCAAGACTGACATTAGAAGAAGTTTAACTATAAAACAGCAATAATATTAAGTGTGATAGATATGTGTGCGTGCATGTACATGTGAATATCTAAAACATTATGAATGTTTACTCTGTGCAAGGCACTGTTTTAAATACTTTACTGATAAAGTGATAGGTTTCATGAATGTGGCAAAGGCCAGATAAGACGTGAGAAATGCTTATGAAATGGATAAACAGCAAAGAACCAGAGAAGATTACCTCCTCTAGGACTCTGAGATGGACTGGACTGTGGCTCAGCAATACAAGCACCCCGGGAGCCTGTGAGAAATGCAGAATCTCAGGCCCCACCCCAGACCTACTCAATGAGAATCTGCATTTTGAAAGATTCAAAATTACTTCTATGCATAGTAAAGTTTAACTTTAAAAAGAACGAGCTCTAAAAAAATAAGGTCAGCACACGGATTGCAGCAAGGACATACAGTAGGAATAATTGTGGGAAAAAACACAAAAACCTAACTTCAGAGCCAGACACAATACAGAATGTAATATGAGAAATTTTTGAAAATTATTACAGTGCTTTTTTTCTCTTTTGCACTTACATGAATAATGGGAGAAGAGGCAGACAATGGCATCATCCAGACAAAAATGGAAGAGTACTTTCCCAGGCATCCCATGGCGCAGCCTGCAAGCTTGGGAGCTACAGGGCATTCAGTTAGGAGCAACTGCAGAAGGCAGATGGGGAAAAGAGAGGCAGAGTCAGACCCATATCTTCATTTCCTCTCTGGACCAAAGCTGAATTGTATGTCAGAGAAGATGAAGAAACAGGGGGGCCTGCTTGGGTTAAGAAAGTCTCCTAGGCAGCAACACGTATCCAAGCAGTATGATGAAGTGTGGCTAAGCAGAGGGAATGCCTGAGCTGACCTTTCCCCATCACCATGAGACCTCTGTGGAACGTATGCAACATATAATTTTCCTGATGCTTGAGATAACCAGAGAAGGCAAAGCACTCGAAACAGCTGAGAACCTGGCTACCTCATACCGGCTCTACAGGAAAGGGCTGCCTGGGAAAAACCAAGTAAGAAGGCCACAGCATCCACGAGATTGAAAGGAAAACCGCAGCCAACCCAGGGTGTACAGGATTCACACAGACAATGTACTGCTTAATATATGCTCACAAATGAAAAATTACAAGAGGACACAATTTACTGCGAGACAGAGTCAAGACACCACAAATAGCTGAAGCTCAAGAACTTCAAAAATCGTTTTTCAGACTATGAAACAGGTACAGTACAATGAAAATGGCTTTGAAAAAGCCAGAAAATAAAGAAGTAGAATAACAGATACTTTTTCAAGCTAAAGATTAGAAATGGTTTTTAGACACAGAAATTTCACCACTAAAATGTAAAGCTCAATATATTGATAGGCAGATTAGTTATTACCAACTGGATAAAAATGAACCTAGAAAATGTGTAAGTAGCACAAAAAGATAAAAACCACAAAGAAGTTACAATTAAGTTCGAATGAGAACCCCAACCTTCATATAAAAGGAACTCCAGAAGGAGAAAAGTACACGGGAATAAACACCACATTACCTCTTTAAAAAATATGTAGATTGATATGGTTACATGATTGCCTATTTCTCAATACTTCTATATCAATCAGAAAGTCAATAATTTAAAGCAGAAAGTAATTTAAAGAGTGACTGGAAAGTGAAAAAGGAAAAATATGAACACTGCCTATTTTTCTGAATATTCTGAAAAGTTTAAAAAAATAGATTAAAAATTACTTAAGGGGTATATTACTTGGATTTTATCACTTTCAAAGCTAGGCATGACTTGAGACCAGGACATAGGAGTCTTTAAAGCAGTGTGAAGATGCTAGTGAATCAGGTGGATGGAAAAAGGTGCTGGAGGCAAGAGAGGACGAATCGATGGAGGCAAGTGATCAGTGTTGGTCTTGAATTAGAGGAGCACCATCTTATAGTCCCAGCAACTTTACTGACCAGCAATACTTTTTACAGTAACAAAATATGCCTTGCATACATTTCTTGATCTGATTGCTGATTTAATGTGCTCAGTTTGTGAAAACTTAAGTGAGCTAATATACATGGATCAATTTCAAGCTATACCGAAATAAATGTAATGCTTGGAATTAGATTAACTTTGGAACCATATAAGAAAGCAGTTTTCTTTTAACTCCTACTACATTATATTGATTATAACTGTAAGTTTACTTACAAGTTCCATCCCTCTTAAATACCATGAAGAACAAAATTAGTAAGCCTTCAGCAATGGCTGTCAAATAAGATGTATGTGCCCAAACAAGAAAAATGAATAATATAGATTAGTTACTAGAAAAAATTCTGGACTGTACTTTAGTGAGGCAAGGGTAACAGGAAGAGTTTCATATAATTCAAGATGTAAGTCTTAAGGAACTCATTTTACAATTTATTAAAAGGCACAAATACTATCACAGATTCAACGATTCACTGTTTCTCTATCAAGGTTACCACCACTTTTCAAGACATTCTTCTCCTAAAAGTAAATCTGTTATAATCCTGGAGTTCTATCAGGAATCTCTTTGAGTCAACAGTACAGAAAGTTTTAGAAAGATTTTATATTTTGTGGAAAGTTGTCAAACTCCTCTGAGAAATGGCAGCATCTTTTGAATAAACTTAACGTTTCATAATTTACACTAACAGCTTTATTTTCCAAAAAAAAAAGTTTGCAAGAAGCCACTGCACTAATTCTAAAAATAGATAATAAAATTAAGAGAAAATTACTTCTATAACATTTGTAAAGTCTTCTGATTACTTAAAGTGCATTCTCTATAGAATTCTTAACACAGCACAGATATTTACCCGGTCTAGTCCCAGTAAGGAGGCTGTTAAGAGAAATCCAAGTCCCTCAAGGAAGTTATGGTAGGATTAGAAACTAATGTTTAAAACTGAATTTATACTTCTTGAAGTCTTCACTATATATATACACACACATACACACACACATATACACACACATATAGATACATACACACACACACACACATCCTTGCTAAGAAAAGCCAATAAAAAGAATTTAATGTCTATGACCATAAATGGATGAAACTGCAAGGGAGGGCTGATTCCAGAGAGTCTCTAAAGTATTTATAATAATAGCCTATAATTATTAAGAATGTATGTACCATGTAGTATTCTAAGTACTTCAGATGCATTAGCTTACTTTGTCCCTAGCCCTATGAAGTAGATATATTTATTATCCAGCATTTATAGAAGAAAAAACTGAAGCTTATAAAATTTGGTAACTTGCCCAAGGTCTCATGGGAAAACTTTTACCACCAGAGTTCTAAGTCAACTCCCCTTTCCTCTCTGGAAAGTCTTTCTACAGAGCTAAATAAACCCTGGAGGGGAAAAAAATTCCTTAGACATGGAAAATGTTAGAAAACTAAATTCATAGATAGCAAAGTCTCTTCTAAATTATAAGTTTCCATATAACACAAAGCTTACACCCAATAAGGGTTAAATAGTAGGTTCAGAAATACATGAAAGCAATTGACAGATTTATAACCAAAGTAATATCTGAGAGGCAGGCTACCTCCACCCCCACCTCCCAAGATCAACAACGAAGTCCCAATATTGACACTCACCTCCCCTACCTAGTATCTATTTTATTCTTTTTCTTCCCCATTTGACATTATGAGGACTTATCTTTATGTATATATTGTATTTCCCCAAGTAGACTGTAAATTCTCTTAAGGATCTGGTAAGGCTAAAGCGTAATTTGACAGGAAAATCATGGAACGCATCTTACAAATGTTACCAGTGATCATCCTCACCACATAGGAAGAAGCAAGACATAAAGAACAGTCTGCTGGTGAGCTTCTGAGCAGCCTGCTGGCTCCTGAAAGCTGAGGTTTACCAGAGTCACATCATCCCGTGTGAAAATATGTAGTTGTGAGTATATATTAAATGCCTCATTGCAATGGTGTATACATTTTAAGAAAGCAGCAAAATAACATATGAAACAGCGAGGCAACAATACTGTTAAAAACAAAGTTCTCAGAATATTCAAATATGAAAATCACATTTCACTCCACCACTTAATTATTTACCAAGAATCATGATTTTGATCATGCAACAAGAATATGGTCCCCAAAATTAGTTTACTTTTTAGAAATGTGTCAGGAATAATGTAGTAGGTTTTCATTACTCTAAACCAGCAAGATATATATTGGGCTAAAATTCACTCAAAATACCCAAGGCACAAAGAATATGTACCAATTTTTCCCTTTAAAAGAAAACCAGTCAAAATTAATGTTCAACAATTTATCCATTCATTTAACCAACAATTATGAAACAGCTACTATGCGCCATCCCATCAGGTGATAAGTCTGACAAGATTCATGCTGTGATGGGGCCAATGCCATAGAGAAAGGCAACAGACAATAAAAAATAAAAGTACAAGATGATTTCAATATGGTATTAGTAGGAAGGGAGAGGAAGGAAGACTAATTTAGACTGGATGATCAGGAAAAACGTCAATGAAGAAGAGGCAAAGAAAAGCTTTATTCTTTCACATGATGACTTGAGTAACACCATGGGTTCAATATGACATGTAAGAAACTGGTGCTTTTAGTGTTACCATGATAGTCACATAAATTATGAGGGACTGGAGAATGTAAAATTACAATTATTTTGCACTCTCAAAAGTGATATGAGAGATACCAATGAAGATAATGGGAAACAGGGTGCTGCTATAACAAACACCTAAAAATGCAGAAATAGGCAATGGGCAGAAGCTAAAAGAATTTTGAGAAGCATAATAGAAAAAGTCTAGGTGGTCTTCACATACTGGTTACTAGAGAGATGATGTTAATGTCTCTCCCAGTGTGGGCTCAGAACGGAGAAGCATGGTAGATGAAACATTATCATCTTACAAAATATGTGAATTATCATGAACATACTATTGCTAGATGCATGGACCTTAAATTTGCTGCTGATGAGGACTTGGATGGGAAGAAAGGTCAAACTAGAGGAAGGGGATCCTTGTTATATACAAGCAGAAAGCTTAACTGAATTAAGTCCAGCAGTTATGTGGAAAGCAGACCTTATAAGCTATGAACCTGGACATTAAGATGAAGAGATTTCCAAGCAAAGTATTAAAGATGTGGCCGGTTCTTTGTTTTTGTTTTTTCTTGCTGGTTACAGTAAAACGGGAGAGGAAAAAAGTGAAGTAAAAGAATATGAAATGAAATAATGCTGTCAGACCACCATAATTCCAGAGGCAAGAAACAGGCTGATAAAAGTAATCAGCAGCATACAGGTGCTACCACCCTTCATTAGAAAAGAAGGATGACTCCCAAGAGTGGAGAAGTTCAGTACCCAGAGGGTGGAGCAAAGAGTCATAGAGAACTATCCCCAGTCCTTGAAACCTAAAGGAGTTTTGAAAGTGCTCAAAACTAGAGACTCCTTTTTTCTTTCCATTTAATGATAACCTATGCCTGACCCACCATATTCTGGGAGCAGATAACTTGTTTGCTAGTTTCACAGGTCCACAGACAGGAATTTTGTCCCAGTATGGATTACACCCAGAATCTCACCCATTCCTGAGTTAGATCAAGAGCCCTGGTTGAGATTTTGCAGTCAGTTGTGGCTGTACTGGGTTGAGACTTTTGGAGATGTTGGGAGAGGGTGAATACATTTTGCATGCAGGATGCACATGAGCCTTTGGGAGCCAGAGGGCAGACTGTGGTAGGCAAAATAATGGTCCCCAAAGATAAATACGTCCCAATCCCTGAAACCTGTGAATCTGTCACCTCATAGGGCAAAAGGAATTTTGCAGATGTGATCTTGAGATGGGGCTATTAACTTGGATTATGTGGGTGGGTCCAATGTAATTACAAGGGTCCTTCCAAGTGAAAAGGGGAAGCAGGAGAGTGATGTCACATGAGAAAGACTCCACCAGCTATTGCTGGCTTTGAGATGGAAAAGGCACCATGAGCCAATGAAAGCAGGCAGCCTCTGTACAGCTGAAAAAGGCAAGGGAATGGATTCTCCTCTAGAATCTCCAGAAGAAAAGAAGCCCTATCAACAACCTGACTTTAGTCCAGTGGAAACCCTTCTTGGACTTCTAACCTCCACAACTGTATGACAATAAATTTTGCGTTGTCACTACGTTTATGGTAATGAACATTCATTAAAAAATTTTTTTGCCCTATTTCCGTTAAGGTTTTTAATTGGCACTAACAAGTTATGACAGAAACCAGTCTGAGCACTAAAAGATTAGGTAGAGCTGACCTTAGTTCATAAGACTCAAATGGAGTCTGGGATCTGAACTTCACTGTGTCATACTCTGGGGAGTCATACATTGGTTAACTGCATGCCAGAACATGTGACCAAGAAATCTGCAATAAACACACTCAAATACACTCAGGTCTTCCTGTGTGAATTTGTTGCACATAGAATTTTCCAAGGCAGTTAGAAATGTGTAACAAAATAAAAATTAAGATTGTGGTTGAAAACACAATTTTTGTTTAAAAAATTACAGCAGTCTTTTCAGGTTTAAATAATATCTATTAAATTCTGTAAGATAGGCACATTTCCTATCACTGAGACGTTCAACAAGAGTCATACTTTTTATGCATTAGAAATTGGGGCCAAAGGGCACGGTGGCTCACGCCTGTAATCCCAGCACTTTGGGAGGCCGAGGCAGGCGGATCACGAGGTCAGGAGATCGACACCATCCTGGCTAACACGGTGAAACCCCATCTCTACTACAAATACAAAAAAATTAGCCGGGCGTGGTGGCAGGCACCTGTAGTCCCAGCTACTTGGGAGGCTGAGGCAGGAGAATAGCGTGAACCCAGGAGGCGGAGCTTGCAGTGAGCCAAGATTGCGCCACTGCACTCCAGCCTGGGCGACAGAGCAAGACTCCGTCAAAAAAAAGAAAAAAAAAAAAAAAAAAAGAAAGTGGGGCCAAAAATAAAAATTAGAAAATGAGATCTACCTTTACAAAAAAAAAAAAATTTGCAGGGCAAAGTGCCATAGTTGCAACATAGCAGATCCTCCTCCAATGAATATCCATTATCATTTTCTCAACTTTATCAAATACAATGACTGTGAAAAGCTCTTATAAATAGGAAAAAAATCTTAAACCAAACAATTTGATTTTAGATGCCATGTGTTCACTGTGGTCATCACATAATTTACTATTCCTTTTTTGTTTACATAATTTGGCTGGACAGTTATTTGCTCTCATTGATACTGAAAACAGCAGAGCATAAAGTTTATATTCCAGCAAGATAATAATTTTACATAATTAAGAAGTCATTTTACACATAATAAAATAGAAGGGTTGTTAGGTATTCAAAGAAAACCTACAAAAATTCTGCCTTTAAAGTTCCCACAGCAGTAGGAAAATAGGCTGGGCAGAAGGATAAACAATACCAGAAATCAAGTGCAAATATGCTTTAACATGTGCCAACAGTTTCTGTTTGGAGAAGGGTGCCCTAAGGAAAAAGTATAAGGGTAGAGGGAAGCCAAGTCTAAAAGATTTTATTCTGCAGCACACGGAAAAGTCAACAAAGGTTTCTGAGCAAGGAAGCAGCATGATACCTACAGCAGAAAGAACAGGCTAGAGGGAAAGACAAGAAGTAGGAGAGCCTATTGGAATTAGGCTGCCAGAGGCAGAGAAGGACTTGAACTATGAATATGAAAATGAAAAACAGAAGGTACAGAAAAAAATCAGCAATTCCAAAACATACTCTTAAACCACCTGTGGCTTCTTATTAAAGTAACTGCTAATACAAGGTATGCCATGAGAGAAGCACACAACCCATACTGAAATACCGGATCCGTTTATTCAAGGAAATGGGCTTTTTGACATCTAAGATCCTAAACCAGTTCCAAGAAAGTCAAAGCAATGAAAAATCAAAAGCCCTGCAATGCCAACATTTCTCAACTAGGGGAAGTCACAGGGCAAGTTCAAAAGGAGTGAAGATTAATGATGCAGCATCCCAAAGAGCTGGCTGGTGGCAGCAATAGAAAAATATCCACCAAACAGAAGAAATCCAATCCCTCAGCCCATTTTCCCCCAAACCTGGAATATTTAAACCAAGCTAAAGAAGGAGATAAGGGTCTGGAATTTTGTATATGAGGGTGAGTGGAGCGGAAGGAAGGATAGTGAGGTGGAATAAAGGAGAATACTGCTCAAAGCTTTGGAACAGAAAATTAATTCATGATCATTTATTTGTATATTATGTCCTCAAAAAACATAATAAAATAATATTTCATGAGTACCAGTAGTATACCTACCAAAATAAAGCATAAGCTTGATCTTACTGCCCTTAAAAGGATGATAAATTAAAACATTCTCAAAGATATAACAATAAAAAATAATTTCCTCAACAACAATTAGACAATATTACATAAAAAAACTTTCATTATTACTTACTTCCTTAAAATAAGTTTCTCTATTAAGTATTATCATCCTAATAAGCATAAAAACTAAACCTAAAAGACAAACAACCCAAACTCTGGCCTAATTTCCTTAGTGTCAATGATTAGACTAGCTCCTCTTTTTTTAAGGCCTAATTCACTGCTCAGTAAAGTGAAATACCTCTGATTTAAATCATACAGACAGTGCCAAAACCTTTACTAATAGTGCGCAAGTCTCATATCTAAATTACTCAGCCCAGCTGTCTAAAATGACAATACAGTCCTTAAGAAAAAAATGCAATATACTTAACAGACTGTCTTAAAAGTACTTTAGAGATTTTATGCCTTAAATTTAAAAAACATCATTTGATGAGAAAAACAGAGTAAGTGAAGAGGAACACGATCTAATGTAAATGGCTGTGACACTGGTTATACGTTACCTAGAAACGATTTTACATTTCTAGTTTATTCTACTGCCGTATTTTCCATGTAATTATTTTATTTAGCAGCTTACACATATGCTTTAAGGATTCAAAAAAGAACCAAAAGGTCACAATTCACTACTAAAGTGAAATTAGGAAAACAGCGTTTTCAAACATTCCAAGAATTGAATTTCTGGAATAAGTAAGCCAGCATTCTGTTTACAGGACTAGGGTGCTGGAACTCTGGGCAAAAGGGTAGAGTAGAACGGGGATAAGACAGAGGAGAATGCTGGGCCAGCAGGACAGCCAGGATTTCCAGAGAGGAGAGAGGTAGGGAAAAGCAAAAGACCAAAGCTAGAAAAGACAGCCAAAAGAATTCAGTCACCTAAAGATTTCGAAAAATCATTCTGAAATATTTCTAATGGTACTAGCACTGGTTTAGAGAAAGAAGAATTCTGGCCGGGCGAGGTGGCTCACGCCTTGTAATCCCAGAACTTTGGGAGGCTGAGGCGGGCGGATCACCTGAGGTCAGGAATTCGAGACCAGCCTGGCCAACATGGTGAAACCCGGTCTCTACTAAAAATACAAAGTTAGCCGAGCATGGTGGCACGCACCTGTCGTCCCGGCTACTCGGGAGGCTGAGGCAGTAGAATCGCTTGAACCCAGGAGGTGAAGGTTGCAGTGAGCCGAGATAGGGCCACTGCACTCCAGCCTGGGCGACTGCGCAAGACTCTGTCTCAAAAAAAAAAAAAAAAAAAAAAAAAAAAGAAAAAGAAACAGAAAGAAATAAGAATTCCATAATTTCTTCTGAAAATGAGGCCTCTGCTACATCTTTCTCTGAACTCACTTATGATGACTGTCAAGATTCAACTTCTGGTTCTATATTATACATTCAGTTATATTTAAGTGTTAATCTAGAACAGTGGTCCTTAACTAACGCTGTATTTTGCCCCCAGAGGACTTCTAGCAATATGTGGAAACACTTTTGGAGCTCATAGATTAGGGGGCTGCTACTAGCATCTAATGAGTGCAGGCCAAAGATGCTGCTGAACATCCCACAATGCACAAAAACAACCTGCATAACAAAGAATTACCCAGCCCCAAATGCCAACCGTGCTAAGATTAAGACACACCGATCTCTTCTGAACATAAGCAAAAGCCTACTCCTGGGACCTTTATTCTAGTCCATCCCTAACAGTCACCTAATTAAAGAACAAACCACCACCACCAGATGATTCATTTTTCAATTGCTTTAAACATGGTGGATGGCTGGCTCAAACTAAGAGTCACACAAAAATACATTGAAACAACGTATCACACCAGGAGAGCAAAAATTGCAAGAAGAAAACTTCTTAATCCTCTTATTTCATATCTATCTCACATTCAATTCACAAGAGAAGTACATACACTAACCTCCTCAAAACACAGTATTTCTTATTAATGTAAAAACTTAGGCAAACAGCATTAACTGAGAAAGATTTATGTTGGGGGCGAGAGGGTGAAAAAAGCCACCCAGGTCTTTAAAATGCAAAGTTATTTCACAGTTTACTTGCAAAATGACTCAGATCATTATTACTTTTAGTCATGCCAACTTTGCTGCTCCCAAGCCTACTAGTAATGGAGAAAAAAAACCCACCATTTTTTCTGCAGTCATTAAACCAATGAAACAGAAGCTTACTGAAAACAGGTTTGTGCAACATTTCTTTTTTATTATAACTGGTATAAAAATAAAAGCAGTCCTTGGAAATGCAAATGAAGATTCTGAGAAATTTTTCATCTATCTAAATACCTAGAGTGTGAGAAAAAAACACGCAAACAAAAGAAAACCCTAACTCACAAATCTTAACCTGTAAAGATTTTCCTAATGCTTCCCTCAGTGAAAACCCTGGTTTACTCTTTATTTTCTTCCCCGTCAAACATTTGGAAAAGACCTCCACGTAGCGTTTCACGAACAGAACAGTGCTAAGAACAAATAAAAGCCTTGCGTGTACCTGGCAAATCTCATTCATCAGAAACGGTGGCAGCGGAGAGAGAACCCTGTTGTCTGGCGTGACCCTCCCGCTCTTTCACAGCAGTTTTCACCACTCGAGCATCTGCCTTGCCTACTACTATAGCAAAGCTTCCCAACCCCACTTGGGTGGCTTCCATGCCCCCACAGCAAGAAAAATCAAGCATCCAGCGCAGCCTTTTCTCAGCGCAGGGGGAATGTAATCAGTTCTCCTTGACCACTTAAGGAGTCGCCATAGGAAGTTAACAGGAGAGACGTTTCGGCCCCATCTCAGAGGCTCCACAAAAGGTGCACTGATTTCACCAAACGTGGCACTCTGGGCATGAGAAAACCACAGTCTAAACACAACCTACACCGCACACGAAGAAGGGTTTTCCGGGAGGGGGTTGGGGGCGCGGGGGGTGTTTATTTTCTAGCCGCGAATGCCCCTTCATCTTTACAAGGCTGAGCTAAACTTCAAAGCAAAGGGTTTCCACGCGACCCGCCGCCTCGGACTCGCGCCTGGGCTCTTTGCTGGGTCGCACGAAGGCATCCGAGTGAAGTGACGCGCCCGCCCCGCCGCGGGCACTCCTCGCCCGCCGGGGCGGAGGGAGGCCAGACACCCGGAGAGGGGGACCCGCCTCGCCTGCGCACCGCCCGACCCAGCTCCCGCTCAGAAACCTCCTCGGGCGCTTCCTCCCCTTTCCCTCCGGGTTTCCAAACGCCAAGGGCCGCGCAGCGCCGCACCCGGTCCCCCGCCGACCCCCGGGCCCCGACCCGGCCGCCCTTACCCAGCAGCAGCAGCTTGACCTCGCGCGCCGCCTTCTCGCCGTCCTCGCGGAGGTTGCGGTCGATCATCTTACTCCGCTCCACCGCCGCCTTGTCCTCGGCGCTCAGCGTGCAGCCCATGGTGCCGAGAGCGAGAGCCTGCCGCCGCTCCCTCCGCGCCCGAGTGCGGGCTCCAAACACAGGGGAATCCTTTCTCTCTCCGAGCGGGCGTTCGAACGCCTCCCGACGGGGGCCACGCCACCCCCACCACTTCCTAAGCGGAGTCGAGGGAGACGCTGTCCGCAAAGGGGCAGACAGCAACGGGCGGCTGTTCCTCACGACCAGGCTCTGCTTCCGGGCCCGGCTCAGCGCCCCCAAGTCCTGGTTTTGGGGTTTTGAATCTCTGGGTACAGTGGCCCCTGTACTCCCGCCGGTGGCCGCGCCGCAGCCTCGCCAAGCCCAGCCGAGCTCGGCCTCCGCGCGCCGCCGCGGCCCCGCCCCTGCCCGCCCCTCCCACCACCCCGCGACCACTCCCAGAGCGCGCGCCCGCGCACGTGCCCTCGGATAGCGTCCCCTCGGAGGGGCGCGCGCGCCCCCCGGCCCCCGACCCCGGCGCCGCGCCACCACCGAGGGCCTGGCGCCCCCTGGCAGCGTCCCCGGAGCGCGCCACTGCCCCGCGGGGCTGTGGCCTTCTGCCCTGAGTGGGAGTGGGGTAATTTCTTTCCGTTTACTCACACGGAGGGAGTTGTGCGTACCTGCCCCTTCGGGTGGGGGTGGGAGAGCTGCCAAAGTTGCCGAAAAAAGCCAGTTCTGGGCGTTTGAGCATGCCCGGCGCCGGCAGCCACGCAAGGTTTTTCAAAATGCAAATCCCTGTCGGCTGGTTTCAGGGCCGTGGGAAACAGGGAGCTGGGGAAGGAATGGAGCCTGGTGAAACCAGAGATGGGCACAGTGGAGAACAGGAAAGTCGGGGGAGGGGACTAGAAAAGGGCACCAAGGTCACTTTCTTCCTACCTTTTGCTTCTCTTTCCTTCTTCCTATCCCTCCCTCCTTCCTTCCATTCTCACGTTTTTCACAAGAACGCATTTTGAAGGACTTCCTCGTAACCTAAAAAAATGGGAGACAAATAATCAAAAGTATTTTTAAATGACGAGCAATAAAACACATCCACACAAGCCAATCTCCACATCGTAGCAGATCTCCTCTAGAGCAGCACATAAGCTTCCATGCCAAATTTTGAGCCAATATTTATGACCGTGTTTGTAACTCCTGTACCATTGGGCATGCCATTTTTACAGGCCTTAGCTTCTTTGCCCATAAAATGAGGAGTGGATCTATGGTGCTAGCGCCCCATCCTTCCAGCTGTAACTGATCGGCGGAGATAAGTTCCTGTGGCCTGCGGGAGGTATTGCTACTCAGCACCCAATGAATGAGCAGAGGCTTAAGATCTCATCTCTCCCTGTCAATTGCACTACACCTTTCCCCTACAGATATCACAGGAAGCGTTAACTGATTAGAAAATGGGGCTGGTAGCAAGGAAAAACATCTTCCTTGATGTATTAAAAACTGGAACATGCTCCCTGGTTTTCATCTGGAAATCTTATTCTCTAAAAATCATTTGAGAAAACTGGGCTTGAGTTTTCCAAGGTGAGGCTGAACTGATGATACAAGCAGAATAGCTTTCGAGTAGGTCACTGAGACCACGCTTGTGAGCTAGCAGAGACTGAGTTGCCTCCTTATGGGACATGTCCTTTCCTGTTCTTTTATGGGAGTCACACCACCTGCTGGGCTGATGAGATGCAATTTCAAGATCTGCCTCAACTATAATCTTTTGTAATATAACAACAAAAAGGAACAATCTTTGAATGTACTTAGTCACCTTCTACACTGTAATTCTAGGCACTCTAAATGCTAATGTGTATCAGAACTCTGGAATTAAACTTTAGGAAATCATATTTCAACACTCTGTGTATTAGCCATTCTTGATTATCTTTTATGGTGAGTCTTTCCTATTAAGTTCGGACCAGAGTGTGGAACCAACAGTTTCAGCAAAAGAAGCAGCAGTGCTGGCTGAATATTGGTAAAAATGACTACAAAACTTGTGTTTTGGAGAAATGAAGTACGCGTAACAGAAGTTTGTCAAATAGGTAACATTACTTCTGTCCTTTGAAGTTAGTCAAATAGGTGAGTTAAAATGTGATACATAAACGAATAAGAACAGCAAATTAGATTTATATGTAGCACAATTCCTAAGAGGATGCAGAGTAATGAACTGATCAATATGGGGGCAAATTCTAAGATAAGAAAGTTTTGAAAAAACGTTTGAAGGAAGTGATAATAGGATATTGGTGGGGAGTTTAAAGAAGTATGTATTAGTTCAGGCTGCCCTAAAAATACCGTAGCCTGAGTGGCTGAAACAATAGGAATATATTTCTCACTATTCTGGAAGCTGGTAAACCTAAGATTAAGGTGCCAGTTTATTCAGTTCCTCAGTGAGGGTTCTGCTGCTGCCTTGCAGATGGCCTCTTTCTTGCTGCGTCCTCACATGGCAGAGCGAGAGCGAGAGAGAGCTTGAAAGCAGTCTGGTCTCTCCTTATAAAGGCCCCGTCTTAAAGGTCCCACTCTCAGGACCTCATCCGAATCTAATTACCTCCCAAAGGTTCCAACTCCAAATACCATCGTATTGTGGATTAGGGCTTTGGAGACATTCAGGCCATAATAGGGTATATTTTGTTTCAGGGGAATAACCAGCTAAACAGTTAATATGCAAGATACGTGAAAGAGAAAACAATGGTTTTATAATTGAAGAATGATAGGATGTGTGGGACAAAGTTGGTGTGAAGAATGACGGGATGTATGGGACAAAGTTGGAAGACAGCTTTAAATGCTAAGGAGAAGGGTTGGACTTGATACAGTGGGTACTAAGTGCTCCTTACATTCTTTCCTGAGTTGGGTACTAGATGTTAAAAAGCAAAAAAATAAAAAAACCTCTTACCACTACATGTAAAACAAGTGGGTTACCAGTAAGTGAATTGTGTTAGTAATCCAAATGTGAGGTGGTGAGAGTCACTCAAGCTAATAACTTACGTAATTATGATGTTGCAAAATATGATTCAACAACCTTGTCAAGGAGGTGGAGCAGGTATTATTTATTTATCTCTTTTATACAGAGTTAAATTGAATTTATAGAGGTTAAAGCACTCTACTTCAGAGTACTGTTTTTTCTTTTCAACATCATGTTTGTTTTTTAACAGCTTTTTTTTTTTTTTTGAGACAGAGTTTCACTCTTGTTGCCCAGGCTGGAATGCAGCAGCACGATCTCAGCTCACTGCAACCTCGTCTCCTGGGTTCAAGCTTTTTTGAGATATAAGTCATATGCCATAGAATTTGCCTATTTAAAGTGTATACTTCAGTGGCTTTCAGTATATTCACAGAGTTGTGCAACCATGATTACAATCAATTGTAGAATATTTTCATCACCACAAAAAGAAGCTCTGCATTCCTTAGCCATCATCTCCAATCCTTTATATTTACCCAGTTCTAGACAACTGCTAATCTAATTTCTGTCTCTTTAGATTTGCCTATTCTGACATTTTATATAAAAGGAATCATATAGTATATAGTATTTTGTGACTGGCTGCCTTCAGTTAGCATAAAGTTTTCAGGGTTCATCCATGTGGCATCCACCAGTACTTCATTTCTTCTTATTTCTGAATAATACTGAACATTATATGTTAAGAGAGTTAGAGACATATGTTAAGAGACAAATTAGAACACATTCAGCTGAGAGCCTCAGGTTTCAAAGTAGCTACAAACTATGTCATAAGGAATAATTGAAGAAATTGGGGATATTTAATGTAGGAATGAGAAGATACAAATGACTGAAGAGATGTCATAAATCAAAAGGAATAGACTTTTTTAGCTGGCTTCAAGGTGGTGTTGAAAGCTGTAGCAAACAAAATTTTACCTTGCTATGTTTTGAATGGGAGCCTTAGCATATGGAATTAAGAGGTAAACATGGAGAATGCAGAAGATGAATAAGGAGACTTTTTCAAGAATCTTAACCATGGAGAGGGGTTGACACATGGGATGGTAGTTGGAGAGGTAGGTATGGAATTTGTTTCATTTCACTTGTAACTCTTCTCAAATATTATTCAACTGAGAAAAAAGGATTGCTGTTGATATAGTTTCACTGTGATCCCAACTAAATCTCAGGTTGAATTGTAATAATCCCCACACATCAAGGGTGGGACCAGGTGGAGATAATTGAGTCATGAGGTCAAATCCCCCCATACTGTTCTCCTGGTAGTGAATAAGTCTCATGAGAGCTAATGGTTTTATAAGTAGGAGTTTTCCTGCACAAGCTTTCTTGCCTGCTGCCATGTAAGACATGACTTTGCTCCTCCTTTGCCTTCCGCCATGATTGTGAGGCCTACCTAGCCATGCTGAACTGTGAGTCAATTAAACCTCTTTCCTTTATAAATTGCCCAGTCTTGGGTATGTCTTTATTAGCAGCATAAGAACAGCCTAATACAGTTATGGGACAAAGGAAAAAATATGGCCACCCTACTTTCT
The DNA here is from genome assembly GCF_028885655.2 of Pongo abelii. Taxonomy (NCBI): domain Eukaryota; kingdom Metazoa; phylum Chordata; class Mammalia; order Primates; family Hominidae; genus Pongo; species Pongo abelii. The sequence continues at coordinate 96,404,681 of NC_071991.2, forward strand.
GACCACCACTTCAGACCTTTTCATCTCACCCTCTGTTACATTATTACCATCAATTCTCCAGTCCCACAGAGACCTTCCATCTACCGACCATATGCCTTTTCTCTTTCTGTCATGCGCTGCATGTGCTAATGTCTCTCCTTATGCAACTTATATCCCATCTTCCATCAGGATAATTATTCCTTTGCAGTAGCCTCAGAACACTCCCACCATTGTATTCAACAGGAAAAACTTCAAATCTGGTTAAATCTTCTCTGCCTATGTATGACTACACCTGTTCAGCTGAGCTTGAACAGAGGAAAACATGGTAATTAACAACTCCACCTTTCTGTTTGCTCAGGCCAAATAGTTGGAGTCATCCTAGATTCTTTTCCTTTCCCACAAGCCTTAGTTATTCAATCTGTTAGGAAATCCTACTAACTTTGTCTTCAAATATAACAAGAACTTGGCCAAATATCACCATCTTTACTGATAGACACTAGAGATATTTATGAAATATTAAATAACCTGCCTTCTGCTCCCTCTACTTTTACCTTAACCTCTTACTGTTTCCCACCTAGAAGCCAGATGCATCCTTTTAAAATGTCAGGGAGAACTATCCATTCACTTTCCATCTCACTTAGAGGAAAATCTCATCTTAAATCCTTATGATGGCATACAAGGACTTACCCGTTACCATGTGCCTCCCCATAGTATTTTCTGCCATTCTCCTTGTTGTCTGGTTCAGCCTCACTGACCTCCAGTCTGTTCTTTGAACTTGCCAAACACACTCCATCATTGGCCATGGCATTTATGCTCCCCTTGCCTGGAACACTCTTGAGGCAGGTATCTGCTTGACTCACTCCCTTATTTCATCCAAATCTCTGTTCAAATGTCATCTTATCAAAGAGATATCTTTCCTAACTACTCAACAACCACTCTTTATTCCCTTATTACACACTATAATTTCTTTATATCTCTTATCACATAGCATATATATGTTTGTGATTATGTGTTTATTACCTGTCTTCCCTCCCTTGAATATAAATTCAAAAGGGCAGAGACTTTGTCTTTCTTGCTTACTGTTTTATGTCCAAAACCTAGAACAGTAAAACCCACAGTAATTGAATAAAGAGGAGCCTCTGAATCTAAAGTATAAATCTAGTCTTCTAAATACATTAATTCATTTATTCAACAATATTAACTGAAGACCTATTATAAGCCAGGTGCCATTCTTAGCACTGGGAAATAAGGTGATGAATAAGACAGATTACATTGATGAGGAGATGGTCTCAGTGGTAGGAGGGAGATATTAAATAAATACATAAGTGGATCAATTTAATTGGATGAAATAAAAATAGTTATAAATGCTATGAAAGTAATGAAACAGTGTTTTACAAGAGAGTGCACCAGTTCAGGTCTTCTGAGAAGCAGACTTCAGGACAGAATTAGACAAACAAGAGATTGGGAGAAGATTCTGTGAAGGATAAGAGAGAGTAGGAGCAGGAGTAGCTGGGGAGCACTTCGAATGTGATGCAGCTCTGACACCTGGACAAGGAGAGAAGGAAAGAGGGAGTTTGGGACAGGTTATGGTGCAGCTTGAAGAAAGTCTTGGCCAACCTGATGAGATCTCTGTCCCACAACCCAGTCCTGAGTAGATATTGTTCATTAGAGAAGTCCTGTACTGGGCAGAAGTGGTGAAGTGGGCTGGGTCTAGTACCCCTACCTTACTCAGTCATAGGTTCAGGGCAGCCTTGGAAGAGAGAGCCTCAGGCCTAAGTGTAAACACTGCAATGGATCTAAAGATGGGGCAGTTGGAGGCCATCAGCCAACTATGCTCCCTTAAAGGGTCATCTGAATGGTGCACCTTGGTGGCCACAACAAGGAGTTACTCTGAAAGATTAGGTACTTTCAACTGAACATTCATGAAGATTACTCTAATGAGGTGACAACGTTTGAGCAGAGAACCAGATGACTAGAAGGAACCATGTTTGGAGGAAGAAGATTCCAGTGCCTTTCAATGTTGAATACAAGGGCAACAGCCCTAGGGTAGAATGGAAGTTGACTTGATCAAGGAACTCAAAGGTTAGTTTGACTGAAGTGGAGATGAGAGAGGTAGGAGATCAGGGAGGTGAGGGCTGCAAGGTAGGCAGGAACAGATCCTGTGGAGCTATGCAGGCCATTCAGGTGGAGGGAATTTATTCTACACTGGAATTTGTAAACCTCAGTTTCTTCTTCAACACTGGAGATATTAGAAGTGTTGTGTTGATTAAGTAAGATAACTCATAACACAGTTCCAGGCACATCATGTGCTCATAATTATAGTGCAGTTTTCTTTCTGTTTTGTCAGATCCAAGAGTAAGAACAAAATAGGAAAGAGAAAGAGATTAAGGTGACAGGGACAATTGAGGACTTTGAGGGCCAGAAGGAGGGATGTAGATAAGATCCAAAGAGGAGAAATTGTCATCAAATTCATGATGTATCCGTTTGTATCTTGATGGGCAACAATAACATTTTGTACATATTTTGTGATTCCTATCTGCATTGTGTTTTCATGGTTCTCAAGCTTCCTATTTTTCTTTTTAAGAATAAACCTAAGAATGAGGACATGTCTTCCCCTGCCCCAGTGTTGTTTGCCCTTACCAAAATTTCAAATATGCTGTCCTAATAGAGGATCAAGCAAACCTTGGGCCAAGCTTGAAGTATAGGCTAGCTTCTCAAGAAAAGAGCTACCTGGCTTTATTAAAGCCTATGAGTTTATTTACTACATTGGCTTTAAAAATAGCTATCTTGACACCTCCCCCTCTGTTTATGCTTCCTGCTGGCTCAGCTGTTTTTCTTTCACTGTAGCTCTTTGTTTAAGCTGTGAGGCTGGCATGTGTGTCTCTTGTTCAGCTCAGCAGGAACTGCGACAGAAGGGTTGATAGAGGACTGGGAGTAGGATGCAGGCCAAAGGGATTCAGGGAAGCACTGAGTGCTTTTCTATTCTAATTACTATCAGTGGCAATATTATTCCAAATAATTGTATTAAAGGGTTTAGCAAACATTTGTTGAATATCAGTGGTGTATTAGACCACATATGGAGTAGGGGCTAAAAGGAATAAAATATGTTTTAAGTTATTAAGAAATTATCTCTTTGTAAGAGTTCAGGGTCCAGGTGCATTGGCTCATACCTGTAGTCCCAGCACTTTGTGAGGCCAAGGCAGGAGGATCCCTTTAGCCCAGGAGTTCAAGACCAGCTTGGGCAACATAGTGAGACCCTGACTCTACAAAACAGTTAAAAATTAGCCAGGGATGGTGACATGCACCTGTGGTCCCAGCTACTTGGGAGGCTGAGGTGGGAGGATTGCTTGAGCCTGGGAGGTCGAGGCTGCAGTGAGCTGTAATTGCACCACTGCACTCCAGCCTTGCACCAGTGCACTCCACTTTGGTCTACAGAGTGAGACCCTGTCTCAGACAAAAACAAAACAAAACAAAACAAAAAGAATGAAGGGCCATTGAATGGGGAAAAATATTACACAGGGTAAGCTTTAAGACATGAAATTATCCAGATCTTCCATATACTGATCTATAACATTATGCAAAGTGGAGAGTCAGTCAGCCAAGTGCTCAAGATCAGATCCTAAATCTCTGAGAAAAGTGACTGGGGAAAAATGTATGTATTGAAAGAAAATCTTTGGTCACCTCTCCCATGCCTGGCTTATCCTTATCCCCTTTATTCCCAGCTCATTGTCACTCTAACACTGAAGAAGATACATTAAAAATTCAGTAGGCAGAAGTTTCAGACATGGAATGAGCCTCAGAACATTGAGTTTATCTTAAAAACAATGTTCTGCTCTCCATGCTTTGCTTGCATATCTGTTTCCAATCTCCATGTTATAAGCAGAACCTCTGCAGGAGCTTCTCTTTTCCATTCAGTGCACTTGGTTGGGTCAATGGGTTCAGGACCGGCCTGAGTTAAACGTTGTTTTTCACAAGCAAGCCTGAGCACACAGGCTCACCCATTTTTCATTTGTGTTAACTGGAAGGTGCTGCTTAGTTCTCAAGCTTTGCTGTAAATTCAACCTCATTCTTTTACCAAGGCACTTCTTTGGATATCTGGGGCTGCACAGCTATTGATAGAGTGGTGCTTTAATTCACAAAGTGCTCCTGTCCCCTTTCTAAACAGTTCTGTGTTAGTCCACTCTGGCTGCTATAACAAATACCTTAGACTGAGAAACTTATATGCAACAGAAATGTATTGGTCATAGTTCTAGAGGCTTGAAAGTATAAGATCAAGATGTCAGCAGATTCGCCATCTGGCAAGGGCTCATTCCTCATAGATGATGGCTTCTATGTGTCCTCTCATGGTGGAAGGGGCAACCAGGCTTCCCCAGGTCTCTTTTATGAGGAACTACTCCATGCATGAGGCTCTGCATTCATCACTTAATCACCTCCCAAAGGCGGCCCCCTCATAATGCTATCGAATTGGGGATTAGATTTCAACATATGAATTTTGCAGTGACACAGACATTCAGAATACAGCCTTCTCCTTGGGAACTTTTGGATAAGGGAGAGTGTTTAGGCTGGCAAAGCATTTTCCAGGCATTTCTTGATCTTAGAAAGGAAAATTTAAAATGATTTTCCTGGGTTATATGGTAATTCTGTATTTAACTTTTTGAGGAATTACCAAGCTGTTTTCTAAAGTGCTATATACCATTCAATTCCCACCATCAGTGTATGAAGATTAATATGGTTAGTTGTGGATTCATAATTAGTTACTTCTGGTGCTGAATCTAGGTCAGACTTTGTGTCACTGCAATTTCAAAAAGTACCAAACAAAACAAAACAAAGCAAAACAAAAAACAGGATGCTGTGGATTTCATGGTCATCTTATTCCTTTTTTTCTTCTCATAGTTTTAAGATTCACTTTGGTCAAGTCCGGGTGTGGTGGCTCACGCCTGTAATCCCAGCACTTTGGGAGGTCAAGGCGGGTGGATTACCTGAGGTCGGGAGTTTGAGACCAGCCTGACCAACATGGAGAAACCCCGTCTCTACAAAAGTACAAAAAAATTAGCTGGGCATGGTGGTGCATGCCTGTAATCCCAGCTACTCAGGAGGCTGAGGCACAAGAATCGCTTGAACCTGGGAGGCGGAGGTTGCGGTGAGCCAAGATCGTACTATTGCACTCCAGTCTGGGCAACAAGAGTGAAACTCTATCTCAAAAAATAAAATAAATAAATAAAATTAAAATTAAATAAAAAATTTTAAAAAAATCACTTTGGTCAAATGATTTTTACTCATAAGCAAAAGGCTATCATCTATCATAATGCTAATTACAGAGCATGAATTCAACACATATATGTTAAATGAATGGAAGAATGACTAAAAGGTAATCTTAGTGGTTTCACTAAAAGCATTAAGAGCATTTCATTTAAAGAAATGTCTTCTTGATTCTTGCCACTAAGGTATGCTACCATTGTCCTGTCCCTATCATAACATTTGAAGGAAGTTCAATGCAATAACCCGAGTTCAGTGAAAAGACATATAGATTTTAGTTTGGCTCCAAGACTAATTTGCTGTAAGACATTCCGTAAACGACTGTCTTCAGTTTCCTTATCTGTTAAACAGTAATGATACCTGAGGGAGCATCGGAGATAATGCATTTATAACCCAGAGTCAGCTGCTGCCTCCCTGCCCTTGACACCTTGGGTGGTGTATGCTCTGCCTCCACTTCTGCTTTAACACACTTTCCCTCTGTTCCACACCACTTCAGGCCAGACGTACTTAATTTAGACACACACACACACACACACACACAGTCTTACTTAATTCCGCAGAATGAACAAATAATTCAAATCGCACAAAAACAACTGAAAATCACATATTGAATATTTTTCTTCTTAAAGAGTTTGTGTAGGGTGGAGGTGGTAAAGGCGAAGGGGTGGGGGCCACAGTACCAATCGGGAGATTTTTACAAGTTCCTTGCCTCATGCCACTTTGATGCGCCACATTTCTTGGACTCTTTGCCTCCCAGTCTCCTCCTTCTTTCTTTTTTCTCCCCAATCCTCTTAGGAGCAAAATCCAATGGCTTTCATTTTCTAAAGCAGAGCACCCCAAGCTGCTCTTCTGTTCTTGGGACTCAGCTGGCACCTATGCCCTCCAGATCTCTCTTCTCTTTCAAATGGCTTACTGAAGTATCTTTTTTCCCCCTTTCAACAAAAATAGTTCCATCCCTCAGAGAAATTCTGTTTCTATCTGTTAAGATAATACAATATCTCATTTCATTCACATGTGAAAGTGCTTTGGAAAGTGAAAGAGAAGAGTGGATACCTAAGGGATTTTATATTCAACAACCTTTTTTTCTGGAGGAAAAAGAAATAAAAAGTCTCTAATATATTGGAGAATAGCACTATTCACCCAACAGCCATTTTTAAAATCTTATTCTTGATCATTCATCACAATTTGTAGAACTGAAGGTGAGCACATAATCGAAGCATAACCAGATTCCCAGTGAATTTGTAATTGGAAATTAAATAGAGATTGGTGTCTCGAAGTGGCTGGATCTGGAAAATACATGCTCTGCATATGCAAGCAGCCAATTTTTTATTCAAGGATAGGTAGAGGAAATATATCTTTAGATATTAGAAATAATATTTCAGATAAACCAAGAACAAATACAAGAGAAGAGAGGAAAGGTAACTGGTTCCAGTTCTTTCCTGAGATCTTGATGTGCTCCTAGTTTCAGATACCAGAATGACATTGAATCCTTATGATGCAGTCCTCTTTCCACTTTTTGCCCCCTCTTAAGCTCCTTTGAGTTGATTTCTGTTGATTGCAATCGTAAAATTCCTAATACAAGACATAGTTACAAAATGAGGACTTGTTATTGTTATTGCTGTTAAAGTTGTTACAAAATGAGGACTTGTTATTTTTATTGCTGTTAAAGTTGTTCTGGATTTCCAGAAATGGTATCTCTCTCTCTCTTTTTTTTTTTTCCAAATGTATTTATATGTTTTACCCCATTTGATTCTCATTGCAATCTTGTGAGGTTTGGTAGCACAGGATTTATTTTCCCCATATTATAGATGAGGAAATTGACTTCCAGAAAGATTAGTTGGCAGATCCTTGGTTACATAATCAATACATGGCAGGGCTGGAAGAAGAAGGCAGAACTTCTGGATGCTTCTGTGACACTACAAAGATTATGTAGAGAGGAGTGCCTTCTAACTGAATTTCCAACCTAGTTATATAAAAGTGTAACTGTGAGAAAGTGAACAATGTTTAGATCTCACTTATTATCTATATAAATTGAATGAAATTATAGTAAATTCCAATGTAGGACACAGAAGGCAAAGCCCTTACTGAAGAAACAAGCAAATGAAAAAGACTAAACTGTAATGCTCTTACCCAGGAAAGTCATAAGATTTTATGAATAAGGTAAGTAGCATAACTGGTTCAAACTCTAAAAGACTTTCTAGAATTATTAAATATGATAGTTTTTTCATATATTATAAAATAATTTTTCTGTATCTCTAATTTTCTCTATATTAAACTTGAATCTTTGGCTGTCTAGGAACCTAATAGTGGCCTGGGGACACTGGGAATATGTAATTCATATAATACTAAAATATTGAGCAAATGGTCAATATTCAGGTCAAGTACTCAAAACGCCTGGAAAATCAAGACAGTCCTACTTTGTTTATTTCCTCTAATGTGGAGTGTATTATGATTCTCTGGAGACAATATTGTTATAGATTCTGGCCACTTGGAGTGGGTCTAACAGGTTGGCTCTCAGAAAGTAAAGACCTCTCTGAACTGGACTGAGAACAATTCAGTTTCTGTTTGCAAACCCTTCAGTAGAGATTAGATGGGTGACATTAGCACAGAGAGGACACACTTTCCCACGGGGGGTGCTGGGGTACCTGTCTTTTGGCTTTTTGTCTTCTGAGGTTGTACTCAAGGCATCTCTGCAGAGACAGGCAAAAATGGCAGAAACAGACCAGAGATTTCGGTCCCTTATATCCAAGGGCTTGTATTCTATTTTTTCAAATAACAGTATTTCATCAAAAATTGTAAGATGTTCTCAGGGAGGTGAAATAGTCATAGAATGTGTTTTTTAAGAAAATTATAAATGATTTAGCATTTAAATATTTTAATTGTTCCTCATGAAAATCTTTATAATATACATTATGTTAATGTATATTGATTATAGTTTATACTCTGTATAATGAGTATATTTTATCAAAGTACAGTTGGCCATCCATATCAGTGGGTTCCACATCTGTGGATTTAAACAACCTGAATCAAAAATATTCAGAAAAAACACTTCCGCAGTGTTCCAAGGGAAATCTTGAATTTGCTAGGTGCTGAATACTATGTTGAATCCATGTGAAGAAAGTGATGTTGTAGACCTTGTATTAGGTGTTGTACATATAGAGATGATTTAAACTATACAGGAAGATGTGTGTGAGTTATATGCAAATAATAAGCCATTTGACATTAGGGACTTCAGCATCTGTGAATTTTGGTATCCTGGGGGTTCTTGGGACCAATCCCCTGTGGATACCAAGGTACAACTGTATATAAAATGTATACTTTTATAAAGTATATAAGTTTATGTACTTTTATATGCTTTATAAAAATGATTTTCTAAAAATTTGCCATGCCCTTCTCCAATTCTTTTAAAATTCAGCATAAAAGATACTTGGCCCTTATAACCATCCATCAACAATAAAAGTTTTGCTTAATGCATTTATCCTGGCATTGTATACACAAATGAAAATTTAGAAACCATCTAAACACTCACTAAGAATGGCTCTAATATTCCACACAGTGAAATACTAAACAATTACTCAAAAGTTAAATATTCGGTGCTATTCAGTAGAAATATAAGCCCCATATGTAGTTTAAATTTTCTGATAGGCACATAGAAAAAAATAAAAATAAGTAGGTTAAATTTATTTTAAATATATTTTAATCCATTATATCCCAAATGTTATTTTAACATGTTATCCATCAAAAATTTATTAGCAAAACATTTTGCTTTTTTTTTTTAGTTAAGTCTTTTAAGAATCCAGCACATGGGCCAGGCATGGTGGCTCACGCTTGTAATTCCAGCACTTTGGGAGGCCAAGGCAGGTGGATCATCTGAGGTTAGGAGTTCAAGGCCAGTCTGGCCAACATGAGAAAACCCTGTCTCTATTAAAAATACAAAAATTAGGCCAGGCACAGTGGCTCAGGCCTGTAATCCCAGCACTTTGGGAGGCCAAGGAGGGCGGATCACTTGAGGTCAGGAATTCAAGACCAGCCTGGCCAACACGGTGAAACTCCATCTCTACTAAAAGTACAAAAATTAGCCAGTCGTGGTGGTAAGTGCCTGTAATCCCAGCTACTGGGGAGGCTGACGCAGGAGAATCACTTGAACCAGGGAGGCAGAAGTTGCAGGGAGCCGAGATCGTGTCACTGCACTCCAGCCTGGGCAACAAAGTGAGACTCTGTCTCAAAAAAAAAAAAAAAAAAAAAAGCAAAAAAGCAAGCCAGCATACAAATCCAGAATTTATGTGTCTAAATTAACACATTTTATTTTCAGTAATTGAAGTGAAATGTAGTCGTACTAAACAATAAAGTGGTGTTTATTGGAAAAAACATTTTATATTGCTTCAATTTTACTCTTAGGTTAATAAAATAAAAAGCTCTTCACTTGCACTAACTACATTTCAAGAGTTCAGTAACTGTATAGCTCTCCATGGAAAAAATCTGAAAATCATACAATAAAATGTTAACTCAGGTCCTACCAAATGAAGGATTTTATGTATTCTTGATTATTTTTTCTTATAAACATAGTCTAAGATTCCTGTAGTTATATATGCATTTCTATGTAACTTCTCAGAAAAGGAAAATAATGGTCCCTTCCAGCTTAATATATTTGTTTTACTTTTATTCTCTTCAGCTGTGCTGTTGTTCTGTGTCTCCATGGATTATTAATATTTTCTGGATCTTCTTGACAGTTGAGGGTGTTGGACTACTTAGCTTGAGTTAGATTGTGATGTCATCCAATTTCATAATCCCTGGCCCTTTGTATATAACAAATATGCTATACAAATAATCTATTTATTTAATGGTATATTTATTTAACATTTATTTCTCAAGTGCTATACAGGGTGAGCAGTGGTCTAGGTCTAAGGAAGATCCAAAGTGACAATGTTCCTGTTGTTTGGGAGCATCCATCCAAATGGACGTTTAAATAGATGGACGGTAAACAAGAAAACAAATTGGGTGTTTTCAGATGGTGGTAAGTGTACAGCAACCAGGGTGAGAAGATAAAGGATAGTAGGCAGAGCCCACTTTAAATCTTATAGGGGAGGGGATGTTTGAGCTGAAATCTAAAGGATATTTTCCTGAGAATGAGCCTGGTGATGGGTAGGGATGGAAAGAAGAGCATTTCAAGTAGAAAAAGGTAAAGTGGAGGCTAAAGGAGCAGAGCGGAGGCCAGGGGGCTGAAACGTGGAGTGTAAGCAAGGGAGGATATAGAGGACCTGGGTTTGCAGAGGAATTAGGGGCTTGATTGTGAAAAGACACAATGGGAACCATTAGAGGGGGATAAACAGAGAAGGGATGTAATCTGATTTATTTTAAAAGATCACTGTTGCCACAGTTTGGAGAACAGAAAAATTGAAAATGAAAGCAGGGATTGTAATTAAGAAGTAAGAAGTTCTTGCAGTATTTTAGAAAAGATAGGAAGATAACTTACAATAGGGCAGTGGCAGTTCAGTTAGAACCAACAGGACCTGATGGTCAATTGGGCATCAATCAGGGATTGCCGGTGTGGAACAGAGAGGAATCAAGCATGATTTGTGTGTGTGTGTGTGTGTGTGTGTGTGTGTGTGTGTGTGTGTATTTTTTAACTAATTGGCAGAGCCATTTTTAACAGGAAGAGGAATGGATCAATGGAGAGAATCACCAGCTATGGTTTGAACCTTTCAACCCAATTAGGTATCTAAGAGAAGATGTCAGACAGGCAGTTGAACACCTGAGTCTAGAATTCAGACCAAGGGGATAGGTCTGACCTCAGAATGAGATTTGGAACATGGGAGCACAAGAATGTGACCTAAAGCTGTAGGAAAGAAAGGGACAACCTAGGAAGAAGATGTGGACAGTAAAGAGGAGGAGGGAAAGCTAAATCTTGAATCAGAAGTAGCAGGAGGATGCAAATCAGAGACTGAGTTCAAGAGATAGTGAGGTAGGAAGAAAAGCGTGAAACTATTAGATCCAGGAATCCAGGAGGGAAGCTTTCTCGAAGAACAGCATTGCCAAGTAGGTTAAATTCCTATTGAAATTGGCAACTCTGAGGTAGTTGGTGACCTTGAAAAGAATAAAGTCAGTGGAAAGGAGAATAAAGTCAAATATGTGTAGTTTGATGGATGAATTGGACAAATGGAGTTGGAGAGAGTAAGTCAGGCAACTAGATAAAGGATTTTTGCTGAGGAAAGGAATAAAATATAGGACGATAACTGGAGGAAATATGGGATTAGGGAAGGGATTTTTAACATAGAAATAATAGAGAATATCTGCATGCTGATGAGGGTAGATTTGATAGCACAGTTTGTTATTTTGTACTAGTAGGAATCGTGGAGAAAATGAATAGATTTGCTGCAGGAAATGTGAAGCCATTTTTTCTTAGTGAACAATGAGGTCTAGTGTGCACCAGCTAAGAATTAAAGGGAAAGGAGAGGTAAATATAAAGTAAGAGAAAAACCTGGGTAACAGTTAACTGAGGGTGGGGTGGGAAAATGAATATCCTCACCAGGAGCAAGGAGCGGATGTTTCTGTTGTATTCTAATGTTATAATGAATGTGTTATTTTTCAAGACATGAAAGATTGAGTTCATCAAGTAGGATGACTGACATATTTTCAAAGGTTCAGGAAATTAAAGCCTCATAATCATTTTAGAATTAGCTTTCTAATAATTGTTAGAATCCAGTTGATTCTGTTTCCATCTAGCACATGTTTTTCTGTTCTGTTCTTAGTTATCTGTGAAGCACTTGATGATCTACACTTACTGACATCTAGTCAGACTAAATATCTAAATGTCCCCAATAAAAAGAGGTATTTGGAGTTTTCTTCAGATGTAATCAGAAGTCTTAGAACTACCAAATCCTATAAATTTAGATGTTATATTACTGCAGGATTCTACAACATATTTTCCACAAAGATTTTTCAAAATATACACATATGCACACACACAGAAATCTCAATTCAAGATTCAAATAACTGAATAAGATCTTGAAAGATCTTGAAAAATCTTGAAAGAGAAAACACAAAAACATGGATTTAGTAATCATAAGATTATGCAAATGAATAACCTAGTTTGTACTAAAGCAATAGGTAATACCTTGCTAAATACATCAGATGACTACAAAGTGAACCATGTGAAAAATCTGAAATAGTCTTTTTTAAACATTAAAATGCCAGGTTGCCTTAGTTTATCTGCTTTATCTGTACATTTTCAACTGGTGCATTATATGAGCTGGGATTTTAAGGTATGTAGTATTTGTATGTTTGTAAATGACAACACAGTGTTTTCTCATGAGTAATAAAATAAATCAATATAGAATGCAAATATATTAATTTTTAATTTCATCCATGTACTAAATTCCAGCGGATTCATTGTGTAGTTGAATTATACATTATGTTTGCTGGGTAAATGGAATTATGAAATTACCTTTCTCTATATTATCTTACTGGGGGCTTCATTGATTTGCCTTGATATCACAGAAAACTAATATGTAGTAAGTATTTTTTTCTTTCTTGTTTACTAACTTGTTACTGGTCTATCATAACAAGACAAATACAGAATATGTTATCTTTTACCTAATATTTTTTCAAAACACCTAAAATAATTACATTCAGAGATTTCAAATGAATTGAACTCTGTACAGTTGATAAGAGAAATGCCTTTAATATGGTGTATTAGTCAGGGTTCTCTAAAGGGACAGAACTAATAGGAAAGATGAATATATGAAGGGGAGTTTATTGGGAGAATTGACCCACAGCATCACAAGGTGAAGTCCCACAACAGGCTGTCTGCAAGCTGAGGAGCCAGGAAGCCAGTCTGAGTCCCAAAACCTCAAAAGTAGGGAAGCTGACAGTGCAGCCTTCAGTCTGTGACCGAAGGCCCAAGAGCCCCTGGCAAGTCATTGTTTTAAGTCCAAGAGTTAAAAGCTGAAGAACTTGGAGTCTGATGTTTGAGGGCAAGAAGCATCCAGCACAAGAGAAAAACAGAGGCCAGAAGCATCCAGCACAAGAGAAAAACAGAGGCCAGAAGACTCAGCAAGTCTGCTCCTTTCATGCCTGCTTTTATGTTGGCAGCTGATTAAATGGTGCCCACCCAAAATGAGGGTAGGTCTGCCTGTCCCAGCCCACTGAGTCAAATGTTAATCTCCTTTGGCAACACCCTCACAGACACACCCAGGAACAATACTTTGCATCCTTTAATCCAATTAAGTTGACACTTAATATTAACCCTCACGTTATTTAGAAGAAGCTGTACCTTCAATTTATATCAATAGCCAAGACTTCTGTAGGCTTCAGACCTGCGTATCAATGTCTCTTGAATCTCTCCACTGGAAAACTGGTTTCTGGCCAAACTGTACCTCTTTTTGCCTCTTTTTAAATTTTCATCCCATAAGGGTCAACACCTTCTACTAAACAACTAGTTCCACACATCAACTTATAAAACCTAGCATTGTCTACTTCATATCCTATTGATTTTACTTAAAAATAATTAAACTCTATCCACATTTCTGACAACTATCATCTGCGTAGTTTTTGCTATATTGTTATGCCTAGATTGCTGAAATATAGGTTTGACCATTTATTTAAATCTCAATCTAGGAAATTTATGAGAGTGAAAGAGGCCCCCTCCAAAATTACATATTTTTAAATATTTATCTCTTTACAAAAAATTATTTTTGTGCTGAAACTGTAAAATAATTTCTAAAAATAAAAAGTGGCATGTGTCTATGTTCAAAAGCAAAAATTTTAATATCGATTTTATAGATTATATTAATGTTAAAAATATAAGCAGAATAATTATTCTTGAAAACTATTCGTATTATTTCTTCTTTTTTTTTTTTTTTTGAGACAGAGTTTTGTTCTTGTCGCCCAGGCTGGAGTGCAATGGTGTGATCTTGGCTCACTGCAACCTCTACCTCCCAGGTTCAAGTGATTTTCCTGCCTCAGCCTCTCGAGTACCTGGGATTACAGGCACTTGCCACCATGCCCAGCTAATTTTTGTATTTTTAGTAGAGATGTGTTTTCACCATGTTGGCCAGGCTATTCTCGAATTCCCCACCTCAAGTGATCCGCCAGCCTCAGCCTCCCAAAGTGCTAGGATTACAGGCATGAGCCACCATGCCTGGCCCACTATTCATGTTCTTTAAGCAGTTTGTCATCCATGTCTATATATAATGCCACTGAAATTTTTCTTAATAATTTATTTTTTAATACTGTTTAATTATTTTTAGTTTTCAGAAAATTACGTACAATCTTCTTCAAAATTGTATCTTATGGCTAATAAATTTGGAATTTTTGAAAATTTAGGTTCATTTTCTATGTGGACCATTATATTTTGAGTTAAACAAATATCCTCTTGGTTGGGCATGGTGGCTCATGCCTGTAATCCCAGCACTTTGGGAGGCTGAAGCAGGCGGATATCCTGAGGTCAGGAGTTCGAGACCACCCTGGCCAACACGGGGAAACCCCGTTTCTAGTAAAAATACAAAAAATTAGCTGGGGGTAGTGGCGGGGGCCTGTAATCCAAGCTACTTGGGAGGCTGAGGCAGGAGAATGTCTTGAATTTGGAAGGCAGAGGTTGCAGTGAGCCGAGATCTCACCACTGCATTCCAGTTTGGGCGACAGAACATGACTCTGTCTCAAAAACAAAAACCAAGCAAACAAACAAACAAAAAACAACAAATATTCTCTTTACAGATGTAAGATGCCCAGTAAGACCTGAGCAAATTTTGCTAAACGGAGGTTATTCTTTATTTTATTTTTTGGTGTTCAAATGTACAAATATTTCAACCTATATATTTTTGACAGGCTTTATCTTATTGTCTGCATTTTAAAAACCTTTCTTTGATATGTATTTCATAAGAAAATAACTTGTTAAAATGGCCAGGCGTGGTGGCTCATGCCTGTAATCCCAGCACTTTGGGAGGCTGAGGCGGGCGGATCACGAGATCAGGAGATTGAGACCATCCTGGCTAACACGGTGAAACCCCGTTTCTACTAAAAATACAAAAAATTAGCCAGGCGTGGTGGCAGGCGCCTGTACTCCCAGCTACTCAGGAGGCTGAGGCAAGAGAATGGCATGAACCAGGGAGGTGGAGGTTGCAGTGAGCCAAGATTGCGCCACAGCACTCCAGGCTGGGTACAGAGAGAGACTCCGTCCCAAATAAAAGAAAAAATAAAAAAAAAGAAAATAACTTGTCAAATAAGTGTCTCTTTTTTATTCTTTTGTATATTTCACCAAGTTTAAATCTATAGGTGTTTTATTCAATTTTAGTAGAAATTATAAATTAATTTGTTAAAAGACCTACGCCAAAAAGTTCATCCCACAAATTTAATTATTTCAAAGTACAATTATAGTATTCCAAAATTATGTACATCATTTGATCTCTCACTTCTTAATTTATTCAGTCATTACCTTGGTTATATAGATATATTTTAATGCCTTTCTGTGTTAAGCATTGTTTTCCATTTTACTTTTCTATAAGCCTGAAAAGCTGCAGTTTTTTTATTGCTCTATTTGCAGAACATTTTGATTAAAGATTTCCAAACTTAATTTTGAACAAAATGAACCAAAATTTACAGACTTTGTGTTTTTTAAAAGAAGTTCAATTCAGTGTAAGCCTTTTAGGTTGTTTTACAAACTAATTTTTCCAAGTTGCAAACATTTCTTAAAATCCTATTGATGATGAGCAGCAAAGAGAAAAAAAGCATGTATTGCTATGCTGAAGTGTGCTATAACTTATTTAAGATCAGCTTTATCACAAAAATGTTGTAGTTTACCTACTCTATACACATATAAAAATGTGTAAATTTTGACAGCTACATTCTCTATGTTGATTATAGAATATTGTACTTTTTCAGTTTGCAATTAATTATGTGTCTACCACAACCACTTCCAAATACAGCATATGTCTATTTTTGAGCTCATTGTTGCCAGAAGGGTTTCTAGATCGAACTAGATTAGCCCAAGTCTTTGCATCCTTCTTTGTATCCACACCCTTGGCATCCTAAGCAGATGGTACTTTCCTATCCTTTGATTTATTTTGGCCAGTGGCATATAGACAGATTTGATAGTGTGCTATTAATATTTCTGAGCTCAGGCTTGAAGAGATCTTCGGTAATTGTGCTTGCCCTCTTAAGCCTTTGCTATCACCGTGAGAAGAACATGTCCTGATCTAGCCCACTGGTACCATGAGAAGAATGAGAAACACATGAACTATTATGTCAGCTGAATGGAACTCAGATCAATGGATTCAGCTGCTACAGTCTGATGCAAAGCCTATTGTGTCCAGAATTTATTCCTTCCGGTGAGTTCTTGGTCTCCAAGAATGAAGCCGCAGACTCTTGTGGTGAGTTTTACAGCTCTTAAAGATGGTGAGTCCGGAGTTTGTTCCTTCAGATGTTCAGATGTGTCCAGAGTTTATTCCTTCCGGTGGGTTCAGGAGTGAAGCCGCAGACCTTCGCAGTGAGTGTTACAGCTCTTAAAGGTGGCTCGTCCGGAGTTGTTTGTTCCTCCCGGTGTGTTCATGGCCTCGCTGACTTCAGGAATGAAGCCGCAGACCCTCGCAGTGAGTATTACAGCTCATAAAGTAGTGCGGACCCAAAGAGTGAGCAGCAGCAAGATTTATTGTGAAGAGAGAAAGAACAAAGCCTCCACTGCGTGGAAGGGGACCCAAGCAGGTTGCCACTGCTAGCTTGGGTGGCCAGCTTTTATTCTCTTATTTGGCCCTGACCACATCCTGCTGATGGTTCCATTTTACGGAGCACTGATTGATCCATTTTACAGAGTGCTGATTGGTGTGTTTACAATCCTTTAGCTAGACACAGAGCACTGATTGATGCATTTACAATCCTTTAGCTAGACACAAAAGTTCTCCAAGTCCCCACGACCCAGAAGCTCAGCTGGCTTCACCTCTCACTATCATATATTTAAATTCACTTACTTTTCATTACCACCCAAGGCCTCACTCCTATCCTCTGAACTACCATCATCTCACTCTTGATTATTGATTCAGATATTAGCTGGCCATCACATAGCCATGAAGATAAATGTTTTAAACTGTTGAATTTGGGGGTGATTTATTAGGGAGCATTATTGTTAATGTGGCATGGCCAATTGATACAATAGGTTTCTTAGTTGCAACATTGTGTTTACCATAATCCTGGCTCCACCAAAATTTGTATTCATAATTTCACTGTAAAAATGAACCTTTAAAAACTGTGTCTTAATGTATCTAAATGTACCTTAAATGTTGAATTTTTAAAATGATTTTAGATTGATGTAATGTTGTAAATGACAGATGCTCACCTTCTCTAAAATTTTTTATTGATTTGATTTTGATTCCATGAATTGGGTGGAAAAATATTCTGAAGCATTATTGGATTCAACTAACAAAATTTCTTATTTGAAGCATATAATTACATTTATATAAAACTGGCATCAGAGCTATGTTCTTCACTTTTCATATGTGCATAAAAATTGTGATTGAAAATAAATTATTTAGAAAAACACGGATTTGTTTTAAATGAAAACTCATGCTTTTCAAAATGGAATGTAGCAGCTGCAGGTATTAAATTGTTGTCTTTGGAAACATTCTTCTTAAAATAATGATTGACTTTTTTTTTTTTTTGAGACCAAGTCTCGCTCTGTTGCCCAGGCTGGAGTGCAATGGCACAGTCTCGGCTCACTGCAAGCTCCGCCTCCAGGGTTGACGCCATTCTCCTGCCTCAGCCTCCCGAGTAGCTGGGACTACAGGCGCTCTCCACCAGGCTCGGCTAATTATTTTGTATTTTTAGTAGAGACGGGGTTTCACCGTGTGAGCCAGGATGATCTCGATCTCCTGACCTCGTGATCCCTCCGCTTCAGCCTCCCAAAGTGCTGGGATTACAGGAGTGAGCCACCGCACCCGGCCAATGATTGACTTTTGAATAGATATTGATGACTTCTCAGAGATTTGTGTTTTCTGGTTTTCTAGTGACTACTGACTTTACTGTGGTCCCTATGGTGAATAGTAATCATGGATAAACTTTTTTTGTGCAAATTTTTATTATTCACTTGTTTTAAAAATGGAAATGGATATTCAGTATGATTTTTTTTTTCTCTCTGTTGCCCAGGCTGGTGTGAAATGGCTTAAGCGTAGCTCACAGCAGCCTTGAACTCCTGGGAGTTCAAGTGATCCTCCTGCCTCAGCCTCCTGAGTAGCTGGAACTACAGGCACCCAGTACTAAATTTTTTATTATACATGTTGTCTTAGACCATTTGTGTTGCTATAAAGGAATACTTAAGATGGTGTAATTTATAAAGAAAAGAGGTTTATTTGGCTCATAGTTCTGCAGGCTGTACAAGAAGCCTGGTGCCAGCATCTGCTTCTGGTGAGAGCTTCAGACGGCTTGCACTCATAGTGGAAGGCAGAGCGGTGCTGCTGTGTAGCGATCCCATGGCAAGAGAGGAAGCAGGGGCAAGGAGGTGCCAGGCTTTTTTTAACAACCAGCTTTCCTAGGAACTAATAGAGTGAGAACTCATTTACTACCATGACAAGTGCACCAAGCCATTCATAAGGGATCTGCCCTCAAGACCCAAACATCTTTCACTAGGCCTCACTTCCATTATTGTGGATCAAATTTCCACATAAGGTTTGGAGAGTCAAATATCCAAACTATAGCACTTGCTTTTCAGGTTTTGAGTTCATTGCTACCAAATCTATTGCAAACTAAAAAAGTTTTATCAAACAATAAAATAAATATTTATAGACTTACAATAAATGACCAAAATACTGTACCAAGAGATTATATTCTCTACACTATACAGTAGAAATATCATGTATAGCTAACCTTTCATTTGCCATATTTCCTGTTGACCCTGCTAACTGTTGACTGGTAATTTCGTGCATTGTCCAGTCTGTGGTATTTGCCATGACAGAGCTGGCTAGTTTACCAAGTGTCTGGCAGAGGCTGTGGCTTCAAAACTTCTCCCATCACCACCTGAAACTGCAAAGAGTTGACTGTCCTAGCCACTCACTTCCAAATGTACTTGGTTTTCTCAGTAAGCATACTACATGCTGTTTGAAAGGGAGATGTTAGTTTTACTAAATATGGAAAGGCTCTAGAAAAGGTAGCTATTGCACATTGTTTTAAATATATAACCATGCGCCTGACCAACTGACAGAAGCTGGGAATACAAAGAGTAGATCTAACTCATCTCTGATTATTTTAATGCAAATATTGATACAAATACTTTGATAAAAATAAAAAATCCTGGACAAATGCTAAGCAGGAGTGAATGAAGATTGTCCAAGCCAAATTTTACTTGAGGTCACTTGTATGCACACACACACACACACACACACACACACACACACACACACACACACACACACACACACACACACACACACACACACACACACACACACACACACACACACACAGGCAATTGGCTCCTAATTGGCCTCCTTTAATCCGTTCTTGCTTTCATTCCAAGCAATTTTTTCCAAAAGAAAGAAACAACAAGAATCAGAAGGGCAAATAGTAACAAAATATCTCTATAACTGACTACATGAAGAGGTGCCCTGAACTCACAAAGACAAGCATCTATTCTGTGGGTTTAGTATAATCTTAAGGCAAAAAGCTATTTATCAGTTTTTCAGGCATGATGGCAGTAGCCATTATAATCATCCATCTAATGTTTTGGGTTCACAGTAACTTTCTGATTGTAACATTGCGTCTGACAAATATTTTCCCCAGGAAGGGAATGTGCTGATTAGCAAACACGAGTATCCTTTCTTCTTGATAATGCAATTCTTTTTTTTTTTTTTGAGACAAAGTCTCGCTCTTGTACCCCAGGCTGGAGTACAATGGCACGATCTCGGCTCACTGAAACCTGCACCTTCCAGGTTCAAGCAATTCTCCTGCCTCAGCCTCCCGAGTAGCTGGGATTACAGGTGCCTGTCACCCTGCCCGGCAAATTTTTGTATTTTTAGTAGAGACAGGGTTTCACCATGTTGGCCAGGCTGGTCTCAAACTCCTGACCTCAGGTGATCCACCCACCTCGGCCTCCCAAAGTACTGGGTTTACAGACGTGAGCCACTGTGCCCGGCCGATAATGCAATTCTTATTTTAAAATAACAAATTGGCTCTCTGGATTAATAAACAGTCAAAAATATTTTGAATACATCTTCCTTTGGAATATTGCCTTTTATCTTTTCCTGTTACAGTACATTCTAGAAAGAATAGCCTTTGTCTCTGATTTCTCACTAATTCATTTATTCAAAAAATGTTTATAGAGAACTCAATACCTGATGGTAGGAAAACTTCCAGAACATACATTTAGACAATTTTTGAAATAGGAACAAGTCCTGTGTACTTTCCATTACATTACAACTTCTTTAGCTTTGGAAATATTTTCAATTAACGCAATGAAAGTGAATGGAGTGCTTAATCACTTCATTATTTAGGGATTTTTGTCTTTGATTCAGTGACCGATTGAATATTATTGAAATTGTGATTTAAAATGCTGAAGAAATTAACCAGAAAACATATTGCTAATCATCCTTTCATATCTTTTTCTATTTTCAAAACAATTTTCCAAACTACAGTACTTTATAATAAAGTCTCTTATTTCTACAAAATCCTGAACTGCGCCTGTTCATTTAACTGACTCACTCAATGGCCAAATTGCAACATATAGATTCTAAAGAGAATTTAAGATGTGAAAAAGTAAAGTTGAATATGATTTGGGCTGCCTTTCTTTGGAATTTATTTATTTTCTACGCCACCTGAAACCTTTAAACCTTCCAATATACTAGGTTTTTAATTCCTTGAGCATCTCTGCTCAAACTCTTAATGTGCACACAAATCACCTGGGCTGGGGATCTTGTTAAAATGTAAATCACAATTCAGCAAAGCTGAGGTGGGGCCTGAGCGTCTGTATTTCTGACAAGCTCCCAGGAGTTGTGGATACTGCTGATTCAGGGATGCATTTGAATAAGAAGGCTCTAGAAGACAAACCAAAATGCTAATAATTTGGAATGTTTTATGAATGTATCAAAAACATACAAATTTTTATAAGTATTCTTGGTAATATATATTGATGTGCTCTTAGGGGTAAGCAGTGGGCCCAGCATTGCCTAGGAATGTAGGACCACCAAAATGAGCTTTCTGTTTTAAAAACAGAGTATACCCAAATTATTACAAACCAGTAAGTTAATCATTTTATGAGCATTATTATCAGGTATTTAGGTATGTACAACTGTGTTAACATAAGTGATACATTTATGGCTTATCTAGTTTTCTTGGCTGTGAACACTAAACTCAGTTTGCATACCATGTTTGTGAAAATATTTTTAAACATGGAAAGTAGTCAAGAATTCAAGAACAGTAACATTGATGTCCAATGTGTATGTATTCTTGTATGGTTACAAACGATTTATTACTATAAATATTTGTTACTTTCCACTTGGTTTAATTATTGGATACTTAAAATAAATTTTCTATTATGTAACAGTTTAAAAATAACTTGTTATATTTTCTATTTTTAAAGAAAAACAATCTAGTATAAAATGAAAATTACAAAATATCATGAAAGTAATGTTTTATTATCAATTAATATGTTGAATGAAGTATATAAGGTCTTTCAGCCCACATACTGCTTCTTCCAGCTCTCAACAAACATCAAAATGCCTTGATATTACCCTGCTATTTTAGGAAAATGGGCACTTAAAAAACTCAGTTCTTCTATTTTTATGGTAATCAGAATGCTCAGTTTCTATTTGATTTTTAAGTTAAAGCAGTCTCATTTGCATACAAACAATAAAAGTTTTTAAGTGTGGCTAGGATCATTTCCATAATTCTATATTTTTCATCTTTTCTTAACATTCTTGACCCTGACATTGTGCTATAATTTGCAAAACTAAAATCCATTCAGAAATAATCACTGGCAGAAAAAGTAAAAACCAAGAAGACAGATACCCCATTTAATGCAACTTTGCTTTTTCACAGTAACCCAATGGACAGGAAGAAAAGCATCACAAAGTGGTTCAGCATAATGGTAGGATTGATTAACTTGCTAGAAATAGAAAGAGTTTTTATCCAAGTTTGGATTGGCTCATACCAATTACTGTATGATTTCACTTGGAAATGGAACCAGCTACAAGTAGCTATGTGCCTAAGCTGAATACAAAAATTGTACCTGTGCCATTACTCTCCCTTTTTGTCTAGAATACACTTATATACATAGTAAAAGCAGGGATAAATAGAAACAGCAATACTTATAAAAATACTTTTTCAATTCTTTCTGGAATGTTTGTGCTTTACAAATGTCTCTATACATTTTATTTTTTGCAAACAAGAGTCTTATTCTGTGTGTCTCTTAGTATTCTAGCAAACATTTGTACCATGTTCAATTGTGAATGCATTCCTTTAATTGAGACGATTGAATAAATTATATGCTTAGCTGATGAAAGCACTTTCTTTTCTAAATAAGCAGTTTGATATAAAATACTTCAGCAAGTAACTTATCTGTATTTTACTGAATTTAGAAATTTATATCAGGAACTTTTATCTACAGGAGCTACATACTCCTTGTACTAATTTTTTTCTGGAGTAAGACAGTGTGACCAGGTGAAGTCAAATAGAATTTCCATGCAGCTTTTTCTTACACTCTGAAGAGCGAGCACTTAGGCAAATAAAAGCAAAACTGTACCTCAAAAAGCCACATCCTCAATGGATATCTTTTAGAGGAAGCACTATTTTTTTTTCCAACCAAAACAGGATACTTACAGCCTTCAGAGATAAAATAGCAGAACTTACCAGTCTCTTAGCATCTGAAACCACAGTCTGTACCTGTCATTTATTGTTTTGTAAATGAACTAAAAATAAAAGATGGATGGGCTGTGTGAAATCCATAAATTCTGTTAATGGCCTACTAAGAAGCCATGTGTTTAGGACACTCGATGTTACTCAATGATTCTCTTTCCATGTTGTTTTAAAGAGAGCTCTTAGAGCACTTGCTTATTTTGTCATTTTATTCCTACTTTGACTTCAAGTTAAAATAATGATTTTAGGTTATTTTGTTTCTTTCTATAAATGCACTCAGCACATGATTTTGCCTTCTAATTCCACAGAAAGTCAGGAGTTCTCAATTTCCTGTCCCTCCTCACTTAACTCCATGAAAACAAAGCTGCGTCCACATCAGTTATTTCTCTTTCTAGTCTCAGGGGCTGTGCTCATGTTCAAAGCTGATGCTAATTCATGTTCTCTGGATATTTGTACACCCTCCTGCTCAATATAGTCTCTCTACCAATTTTCTCTCTCCCCTCTTCCTTTCTCTCTATCAGCTCTCTAACTCTTTATGGCTATCGCTCCATCTCTTTATCTCATCTCTATCTTTCCTTTTGTCCTATATTTTCAACTTCCTCAGCTCCACTGGCTCTTTCAGACCCTTTCTTTTCTGAGTGTAAGCACTCTTAGTCACTTTTGTTCTGAAAGTATTATAACTGCCCCTGTTTCCTTCCTTTTGAAACAAAACTTCTTGAAAGGGTAGAGCACTCTACACATATCCATTTCCTCACTTCCAATGCAATCATGAGCCTGCTGCAATTTGGCCTCTCACAGTGTTTAAGACACCAAAGATGACATTAACTCCCTCCACATAAAACAGTTTCTCGGTAATATTTAACTTGGATTATGTGGCATTTGCTAGACGGTTGAGTATTTCCTTCTTAAACTTTCTTTTTTTGGCTTTCTTTTTTGTTTCCTACATTTCCTTCTATCTCTCACTAGTCTTGAAACAAAAATATTTGAGTAAAATTAGTAGCAGAGCTGAACAAATTCTTAGACATAAAAGAAAAATGAATGCCAATCTGATTTAGAAAAAAAAAGCCATCAAACTGCCCAGACCCTAAAATTATATGTGAAAAGCAGACATTAGCTACACTTCCAATTAGTTAAATATATAAAACTATAATTTTATTTTCAGTTATCACCATAGGAAGAACTGTTTTATTCTACTCACATGTCATTGGGTGGAAAATATTGCTAGTGTTGCTTGAACTGAACAGGCCAGGAGAAACCACTGAACAGGGAGAGGCAGCCAAACTTTTACAACATTGGTAATGATTACAGGGAAGAGGTGCTAGACTCTGGATTGTCTCAGTTTTCTGTTTCTCAAAAAAGGAAGGTTTAAAAGGAACTAATCTGAGACATTTTTTAAGAAAGCAAGTTAATATTTCTGTTCCTGCTAAATTCTACATCCAACTTTAATGAGGAAGAGGGTATTTGTTTCCTAAGACTGCCTTAACAAAGTACAAAAACCAGGTAACTTATAATGACAGAAAGTTATTTTCTCACCATTCCTGGGGACAGGAGCCTGAAATCAAGATGATAGCAGGGCCATGTTTCCTCTGAGGCTCTAGGGCAGGATCCTTCCTTCTCTTCTAGCTTCTGGTGATTGCCATCAATCTTCGGTGTTCCTAGGCTTGTAGACATATCACTCTAACCTCTGCCTCTGTCTTCACATTCCTTCCATTTCTCCTGTGTGTGTATCTATCTCTGTGTTCCAATATCCCTCCTCTTTGCTGCCTTCCTCTTCCTTCTCTTCTTCTTCTTCCTCTTTGTCTTGCTCTGTCACATAAGCTCTGGAGTGAGGTGGCATGATACAGCTTACTGCAGCCTCAACCTCCTGGGCTGAAGCAGTCCTCCTGTCTTAGCCTCCTGAGTAGCTGAGACTACAGATGCATGCCACCATGCCCAGGCCTGGCTGATTTTTTTTTTTTTTCTAGTAGAGACAAGGTCTCCCTATGTTGCTCAGGCTAGTCTCAAACTCCTGGGCTCAAGTGGTCTACCTGCCTTGGCCTCCCAAAGGGATTACAGGCATGAGCCACTGTGCCTGGCCTTATACTCTTTTTATAATGGCACTGGTCATATTAGATTTAGAGCTCACTCTACTCCAGTATGACCTCATTTTAAGTTGATTACCTCTGCAGTTTCCAAATAAGGCCACATTCATGGTTTCTGAGGAGACATGTATTATATGGGGATACTATTTAACCCAGTACATTTTTCTTTTTAAAAATGACTGATCACACATTATTTTTCTTCCTCTGCAAACCTCACTAAAACAATATTAAAACAATAAAGTAATAAAAAAGAGCTACCATAACAAAGACAAAAACAAAGATACCCATTGGAAACTGACAATACAGGAAATAGTTTTTAAAATTTGAAAATAATCTAATATTCTTAACGAGATATTACAAGAGTAGGATGCCATGGAAAGGAAAGAAAAGATAATAAAACTATGATAGAAATAAACAACATTACAAAAGGACTGAAAGATAAAGCCAAGGACCAAAACTTAACACACACACACACACACACACACACACACGCAGACACACAAAAATGTGAAAACAGTAAACATAGAAAAGAAAAACTCGTGAGGTTCAGCAACTATTTTATAAAAAATATATAGAGAAAAGAAAAAAGTAGATTAACTATCAAGAACTATAAAAAACAATTTTTAGAAAGACATGAATCTCCAAATTGTAGGTGTCCAGCACAAGTGGCCCACAAAAAAATAAAGGCAGACCTCACAAATCACATAAAATGTGACATTTCAAAATAACGAGTATCAAGAAGAAAAAGCTTCTGGAGAAAATAACAAAGGTCACCTACAAGAGACAGGAAATCCGAATTGCATTAGCCTTCTCAAAAGCTATAATGAATGATAGAAGACCGAGGTAGAATGTATTCAAATTTATTGATGAAAATGATATTTGATGAATAATTTGATAGCCAAATTATCAATCAATGATGAGAATAAATTAAAGTCATTTTTAGAAATGCAGAAATATATGTCAGTTACTAATTCATGGGAAGCTATTGGAGGATATACTTGAACAAATAAGGAAGTAAATTAAGTAAGACAGAGATAGTATTCAGCAAAAAATGATCAATTCTAGAAAAATGTCAGTAAAATTTTAAGGATGACAATAAAGAGAAATTCCAGGACAACTGCTGTGTGGCTTTCCTAGAGAGCAACCTGTCCACAGTGGATCAGGAGAATGGAGAGCTCCAGTCAAGTATTCTTGATAGAGACAATTTCCTAAACCTGATAAAGGGCATCTACAAAAATCTCACAGTTAACACCATGCAAAATAACAAGAAAGGATGTCTGCTCTCACCACTTTTAGGCAGTATTGCACTAGAGAGTCAAGTCATGGCAAGTAAGCAAGAAAAAGAAAAGCATCCACACTGGAAAGGAAGAAGTAAAACTAGTTCTCTTTGCAGATGACATGATGTTGTATATATATAGCAAATACTAAAAAACCCACTAAAAACTATTACGCATTTACAAGAGCAAATAATAAACAAGGTTGTAGTATACAAGATTAATATAAAAAGATCTATTTTATTTCTATATACTAGCAATTAACCACCTGCAAATGAAATTGAGAAAATAATTCCACTTACTCTAGTATCAAAAAAAAAATTCTTAGAAATAAATAAAAGAAGTGCTAAATGTATACTTTGAAAACTATGAAATAGAGTTGAAAGAAATTTTTAAAAACCTAAACATATGGGTTGCAAGGTTTACTTATTGTTTGGATTATTGGATTATGTATTATTTGGATATATAATAAAGATGACAATGAATGTTTGTTATTCATTATTATTTATTGTTAAGATAGCAATTATTTATTAAGACAGCAGTATTGTTAAGATAGCAATACTTCCCAAACTTATCTACAGAATCAATGCAATTCTTATCAGAATAACAACAAATTTTTTGCAGAAATTGACAAGCTGATTCTAAATTTCATATGAAATTGCAAGAAACCCAGAATAGCCAAAATAATTTTAAAAAATGAAGAGCAAAGTAAGCAAATTCACATTTTCCAATTTCAAAACTCACTGCAAAGCAATGGTAATTAAACAGTGTGCTGGCACAAGAATAGACATAAAGACTAATGGAATATAATTGAGAGACCAGAAATAAATCTATATATCCATGGTCAATAAGTTTTGAAAAGAGTGCCAAGACCATTCAATGGGGAAAAATATTCTTTTCTACAAATGGTGCTGGGACAACTAGATGGTCATAGGCAAAAGAATGAAGTTGGACATTCACTTCATACCATATGCAAAAATAAATTCAAGATATTATATATCAAAGACTTAAATGTAAAAATGTAAACTCTTAGAAGAAAACAAAACAGTAAGTCTCGTGACCTTGGATTTTTCAATATTACACCAAAAGTATGAGCAACAAAAGAAAAAATTGCAAACTGGACTTCAATAAGCCTTATGTTTCAAAGAACACTATCAAGAATTTAAAAAAACACACCACAGAATGGGAGAAAATATATGCAAATTATATACATGATAAGGGACTTTTATCTAGAATATTTAAAGCACTCTTACAACTTAATAATAAAAGACAAATAAACCAACTAAGAAATGGCTAAAGTACCTGAATACACATTTCTCCAAGGAAGACATACAAACAGCCAAAAAGCAAATGAAAAGATGCTCAACCTCATTAGTCATCAGAAAAATGCAAATCAAAACCACAGGAAGATGCCACTTCACACCCAACTAGGATGAGTATGTTTAAAAAGTTAGATAATAACAAGTGTTGGTGAGAATGTAGAGAAATTGGAACTCTCATAAATTGCTGATGGGCATGCAAAATTGTCCAGTCACATTAGAAAACTGTCTGGCATTTCCTCTAATAATTAAACAGAATTACCAGTAATTCCATTTCTAGGTATATATGCAAGAGAAATGAAAACATGTTCACATAAAAAGTTATACATAAATTTTTATTTGTTTGTTTGAGACAGGGACTCACTCTGTCACTCAGGCTGGAGTGCAGTGGTACGATTTTGGCTCACTGCAGACTGGGTGACAGAGTGAGTTCCTGTCTCAAAAAAGGTGGGCTCAAGCAGTCTTCCCACCTTAGCTTCTAGAGTAGCTGGGACTACAGGTGCACACCACCACACCCCACTAATTTCTTTTTATTTTTTGTAGAGTCGTGTTTTTAATATGTTGTCCAGGCTGGTCTAGGACTCCTGGGCTCAAGCAACCTTCTTGCCTCAGCCTCCCAAAGTGCTGGGGTTTCAGGTGTAAGCCACCATGCCCACCCTTGTACATGAATGTTTATAGCAGCATTATTCACAGTAGCCCAAATGTCTGTCAGTGGATGAAAGGATACATAAAATGTGGTATGCTTAGAAAATGAAATATCATTTGGCTATAAAAATAAATGAAATATGACACATGCTACAACTTGGATTAACCTTGAAAACATTGTGCTAAGTGAAAGAAGCCAGTCCAAAAGTCCACATAAAAACATATTCTATTTATATGAAAGTCCAAAATAGGAAAAGCTATGGAGACAGAAAATAGTATAGTGCTACTTAAGGTTGGGTGCCAGATGATAGGGGTTTATAGTGGTGATAGCTAAAGGATATGGGGTTTCTTTCTGAGGTGATGAAAATGCTCTAAAATTGACTGTGGTGATGGTTGTGTATATATGTGAATATACTAAACACCATTAAAGTGTACACTTAAAATGGGTAAGTTATATGGCATGTGAATTATATTTTTTTAAATCTTTTTTTTTTAAATGATGATATATGAATTCTGAGCCTAGATCATGGAACATATCATGCGTCTGCCTTGCTATTTCTTGGAATGCTCCCTTTGAGGGAAGCCAGGCACCATATTATGAACATGCTTAAGCAGCCCATGGAGAGGCTCCTGTGGGAAGGAACTGAGGCCACCCACCAACAACCTGCCCCAAATGAGTGAGACATCTTGGGAAAATATCTTCTGGCCCCTGTCAAGACTTCAGATAACTTGCAACCTTAGCCAGCATCTTGACTGGCACCTCATGAGAGATTCCAAGCAAGAACCACCAAACTAAGCTGCCTCTGAATTCTTGACCCACAGAATTCATTGTTGTTCTAAGTAACTAAGCTTTGGAGTCATTTGTTCAGGAGCAATAAACAATGAATACAGCAGCATTAGAAAGAAAGAATAATCAAAGTGTAGCACTTTGGAGGGAAGGAAGATTATTTGTGTGAACATATTTAATCTGTATCCCTACTTTGCAGAGCCTCTGGGGCACCATTTACACAACATATAATGTAAGAAAGCACTAACACTTGGTTTAACTAAAATTTATGGGCCGGGTGCAGTGGCTCACACCTGTAATCCCAGCACTTTGGGAGGCCAAGGCGGGCAGATCACTTGAGGTCAGGAGTTCGAGACCAGCCTGGCCAACACGGTGAAATCCCGTCTCTACTAAAAATACAAAAAATTAGTCGGGTGTGTTGGCGGGCGCCTGTAGTCCCAGCTACTCGGGAGGCTGAGGCAGGAGAATGGTGTGAATCCGGGAGGCAGAGCTTGCAGTGAGCCTAGATCACGCCACTGCACTCCAGCCTGGGGGACAGAGTAAGACTCTGTCTCAAAAAAATAAAAAATAAAAAATAAAAAATTAGCTGGGCGTGGTGGTGCACATCTGTAATCCCAGCAACTCGGGAGGCTGAGGCAGGAAAATCACTTGATCCCAGGAGGTGGAGGTTGCAGTGAGCCGAGATCCAGCCACTGCACTCCAGCCTGGGCGAGCGAATCTCTGTCAAATAAAACAAAATAAAATAAAATATAAAATAAAAAAAAATTTACAGTATATCTATGTTAATTATGGGGGCAGGAGAAATAAACATTTATGGTATGGAAGAGCTAAATTCTAATTTGCCATGATGTGAAATCGACAGGAAATATCTAAAATTGGTAACTTATAAAATAGCTCTGTAAGTATATTATTTATAAATACAAAGCTATAAATTTCACAGTTCATAATTTGTGGGGTCAGGGCCTACAAGATGGAGAATATTGTAGTGAACTACTGATGTACATTGTAATTCTTGGCACTATCTTTATAATATGTCCATAAATTATTTTTACGAAGAATAAATATAATTTAAAAAATTCAAAATATAATAATAGCACACAAAAGTTTAAAAAATTAAAGTCAGAAATATAATTTATTTTCTGGAATTTCTAATATATGCTATACACTGTGCTCAGCATTATCATACATTTGTTAAAAGATAATTTTCTGCAAAATAAAAAATCATGACTCATATAGATATAAAAATGAACCCATGCTAAAGAATTTATTTTCCTTATATGATATGAAGTTACCAGGTAGATGTTATAACTGGTTCAGAAAAAAATGAGCAAAATAGCAAAAATTATTATAGAATAAAGGAACGTGGAGACGAATTGCATATGGAGACAAAACTAGTTTTCCACAGAGGGGAGGAAGTCAATTAAATCACTACCAGACAGCGCAGAATTTACTTATCTGTCAGCTACCTGTAACTTACAAAGAGTTGCAAAATACCTGAAAGACAATGAACAGGGCTAGAATCTAACATCCCAGGTAGGTCTCCTGTAAAAGACGCTTAGTTTTCCATTGAAACACAAAACAATGACTTAATACAACATGTGGACTAACTTTGTGAAGTAGGTGTTCCTTCTTTGTAGAAGAAAGTGAAGCTTAAAATTGGTTACATAACTTGTTTATATTCCCACAGTTAGCAAAGGCCTAATAAGGAATATAAATTGTGTGTGTATATGTGTGATGCTGATAACTGTGATTTCTTTTCAGTTTCAAAGGATAATTTTATCAGGTTTGCCTGTGCCTTTTTTTTTTTCTTTTGCAAAACTGATACTGTCAGTTCACCTCCTGGGATCCAGTCAAAGTAAAACAATTTTGTTTTTCAGGGTTTTTTCCTGCAGTGAACACGGCCATATCTCTCTAGTTATTTCTTAAAAAGAGAGACAATTTCAAAACAGCCAGGGAAGGAACACGGACATCTGTCAGGCCTTGAAGTGACTGTGAAAGGGCATAACAAAGATTCTCCCTTCCTCCTAAAGCAATGGCTGCCCTCTTTATGTATTTTTTTTCTCTTGTATAGTTACCACAGCTCCATTCACATTTTTCCTCTTTTATATTTTCTTTTCTTCCCCCCCCGCTTCTGTAAATTCCGTCTCATCTCTGGCGTTTTACCTCACTAATCTGATTCTGCCATCCTAGCTCTGGTCTGAACCTGGCTGGACTTGGCTAACTTTGGGTGCACATTTGCCGTAATTAGCTTAGACAAGGGCGGCAAGGAGCAGAGGAACAGTGCTGACTCTCCTCGCTTTTGCCCAATTTAGTTTCTATAATACTTTAAACTATGAGGCAATACCTGTGACATCCAGCAAGGTCAAACTGCATCCCTTCCAGCCCATATCCTTCCCAGGAGGCCACAAAAACTCCACCATCTTTGCGTGCTGCAGGGCTGTTCGGATAACCCCAATACTTCCAGTAAGATAGACTCTAAAACTAAAGTAAATATCAAACAAACAACAAGCATAGAGGATGCTTTTAAAAGGACACTAACAGATCTTTAAAAGAAAGGGAAGGGAAGGGTACATGTGGTCAAACTGCTCTTGAGGTTTGCATGTTGAGTCATTCTACAGAATTACTGTGTATCAATTATATGCCAAAGTCATAATTTTATGAGTTTACTCAGAGATTATTAAGATCTTAAGAAATTATTTCACATGAATCACCAGAGACTAATATAATAAAATATGAAGACTTTAATTGGCACTCTCTGGAAATATCATCTCCTTCAATCCAGGTCACAGCTGGAGGAGGTAGACACTTGGCATAGCCAAGGAGCAAACTAGTCTGATGGGTGGAATTAATCGTGAGACAACACACAACACAGCCAGATTACCTTCACATTCTAGTTTGCACTGAGAAATAAAATTGTTGAACACTCACATTTTAAGAGGGTTCTTCAAAAATTTTTATATTATTCAGGTAAAAGACAAATATTTAGACAGGTTTGCAATAGACCCTCACTTTGTCAAGATTATATTGTTTGTATGTAATATATAGAATCAATCATGGTAAGGAGAACAGTGATTTCAGGAAATAATGTCATCAAACTATTATATCCTAATCCAGGCGGTTATTTCTGTTAGGGAAACTGCCTGAATAGTATAAAGAAACAATGAAAGGATCTATTCACTGTTTCTTTTTATAGACTCTGTGAAATCAGTACCCTTGTGCTATGAAAATATTACCTTGAATACTTAAAAATATCGAATTAGTTGTTTAATAATCAGATGAAAGCTTATTAGTCAATGTTAGCTTTAGAAAGCCTTTAGTTACTTTAAGAGATACTGAAAGGATATCTTAGACTGCAGTGTTGGTGTGGCAAGCAGCTTCTAAGATGACTGTCAGTGATCCACACCTCCTGATATTTACGTTATTTTGCAATCACTTTGAGTGTGGGAACTTAGTGGTGAACTTCTAATGAATAAAAGATGGTATGTCACTTAAATGAGATTATAAAAAGACTGTGACTTCTGCCTTGGGTGTCCACTCTCTCTCTTTCATATCGCTCACTCTCAGGCCAGCAACCTACCATACTATAAGCCATCTTATAGAGAATCCTACATGGTGAGTAATTGAAGTCTCTGAACAACAGCCAGAGAGAAATGGAAACTTGCAAACAACATGTTAATGAACCTTAAAATGGATCTGATTCCAGCTGAGTGTTGAGATGACTACGGCCCTGGCTGACAGTTTAGCCACAACCCTCCAAGAAAACTAGAACCAAAATTATCCAGCTAAGCCACTCTGGATTCTGGGTTCTCAGAAACTGTGAGATAATTATAAATGTTTGTTATTTCTATGCTGCTAGATTTTGAGATATGTTATACAGCAATAGATAACTAATAGAGTATCCTGTGTTACAACAGTATATTATCTTGAGTATCTAAAAAATTAATCAGATGATAGCTCATTAGACATCATTTGTCTAATAAAAAGATGATAGCTTGTTAGTCAACATTAGTTGCTTTAGTTACTTTGGTTAGATTTGGAAAGCCATTAGTCTATTCAAAGGAATACTTTATAAACATTTAGATATTAGCGTTAGTTGAAAAGTACAGGAGTGCAGTGTCTCTTCCACGCACTGGCGAAGTTCCTGTGTCACCAGGGGTCACCATCCTGCTCCTTGTTATTGGTATTGTAAAAAACAGCCGTACCCAAAGTCTCGTGTCTGCTGAGATCCATATCTTTGGGTCGAAAGAAGGCAAAAGTGGATGAGTTCCCACTCTGTGGCCACATGGTGTCTGATGAATATGAGCTGCTGTCTTCTGAAGCCCTGGAGGCTGCCGTATTTGTGCCAATAAGTACATGGTGAAAAGTTGGGGCAGAGATGGCTTTCACATCTGAGTGTAGCTCCATCGCGTCCATGTCATCTGCATCAACAAGATGTTGTCCTGTGCTGGGGCTGAAAGGCTCCAGACGGGTATGTGAGGGGCCTTTGGAAAACCCCAGGGTACTGTGGCCAGGGTCCACATTGGTCAAGTCATCATGTTTATCCTCACCAAGCTTCAGAACAAGGACCATGTGATTGAAGCCTTAGGCAGGGTTGAGTTCAAGTTCCCTGGATGGCAGAAGATCCATATCTCCAAGAAGTGGGGCTTCACCAAGTTTAATGCTGACAAATTTGAAGACAAAGTGGCTGAGAAGCATCTCATCCCTGATGGTTGTGGGGTCAAGTAAATTCCCAATCACAGCCCTTTGGACAAGTGGCAGGTTCTGCACTCATGAAGGCTTTTGGCAGCACTGTCTCCTTGGGCCATGCCGATCTGACTTATGCTTACTAATAAATTCTGTTTACTGGCCGAAAAAGAAAAAAAAAGAGAGAAAGAAAAATAAAGAATAAATACTCATCTATTACATCTTTCCACCAAACTTCCATAAGTACTGAAAAAAATACTGTATCTCTGCCTGACACTAAAGGATTGTATTAACGATTTTGCTTAGGTTCATTTTGGAAAATAAGTAGAATCATCCTTTAAAATGCAGCATATTTAAAAGAAAAGGGTCTTCTGTATTTTAATATCAATAGGTTGGTTACTTCTGAAGATGATCTCCTCCTCTGTAGTTTTGATGTGGACTCATTTATATCTAATTTGAGATCAATGCCAGTTGATGGATTAAAGACAGCTGCCTTCAAGAAATCTTCTCACGCTACCTTATGGGTGGTGCCGTTCCTAAATTTCTGTAAGCAATCATGTTTCTTTTTCAAAGAAAGTATTTTGGGCCCAAGTAATATGGCACAGTTTAAATATGCTTATGCAGCCCTCTTATTACATACAGTCAAACCACTTAAGCTTTCAGTTCAAAATCACTGTTTCCAGATCAATGATGGCTCAGGTTTAACAGCCAAAAATTTACATTGATAATGATAAATTTTGGGCTTTATAACTTATTTCAAATACTATATTACTTTCATTTTGCTGTAAGTTTAACTAATCCCAGAGACAAAGAAATTTACTCACTTTAGAACTATGATATAGCAACATCCCAATTCAAGATGTGATTTTTTAAAAAAGGAATATAAGTTAGAGTTCCATTATATCATTTAATAAGTTTTTCACAAAACAGTGGCACCTAGTGGTCTATAAAAAGCCTTCTCCGAACTGTTTGTAATTTGTCTTTACTCTTTAGTTTGAATCTGGCATTAATTGCCTACAGCTGGTTCAATTGCTAGTTAGATTCACTAGGATCTCTTGCGTTATAGATTCAAATTTTTGCAATACTAAATTAATCTTTTATTTTTTATTTGTGTACTTAGCCTAATGTCAACAACACTATTCTTACTATTTTGATGTTATATTACCAGAAATCTTTGTAGGTCGATAGGGCTAATGAGTTACTGCCACTAAAATAGATGAATTACTTTGAAACATCAAACAAGAGACTACCTTAAAACAATGGTTTATAAAAAGAGATTCACTTGGCCGGGTAAGGTGGCTCACACCTGTAACCCCAGCACCTTAGGAGGCTGAGGCAGGTGGATCGCCTGAGGTCTAGAGTTCGAGACCAGCTGACTAACATGGCGAAACCCCATCTCTTCTAAAAATACAAAAAATTAGCCGGGCATAGTGGTAGCTCCCAGCTACTTAGGAGGCTAAGGTAGGAGAATCTCTTGAACCCAGGAGGTGGAGGTTGCAGTGAGCTGAGATTGCGCCATTGCACTCCAGCCGGGGCAAAAAGAGCAAAACTCTATTTCAAAAAAAAGAGATACACTTTTGGAAGTAATAAAATTTGCCTTTTTTGTTTCTATAACAGAACTGGGTAGTGTAAGATATTTTATCACTGCTTATCACCACTTGGTATTAATAGTACATGAATATTCTTTAAACCTACTGCCTAATAAACCTGTCTATAAACCTGACCACAATGTATTCATGTTGAGAACTTTCCTGAATTCTGCTCACTAGAAGAAAGATGTTGATATTATCTTTTCTTTTATTTACTATGACCAAGTATGGCATGCACCAGTTTGGTTTAGGAAAAGCAAATAAAATATTGTCTTTTATATATGAAGAAGTTATTAGTAATAATTGAATGTATTTTCCTATCAAAGTGATACACTCATAAAGATTTATCTGCATGATCTAGCCAATACAAGACACTGTAAGACTGCTTTCAAAATTTGTGTTTGAGAACATTTTGTTCCCTCATGAACGTTATATGTGAAACTCAACTCTCACTATTACTGTACTCTAAAAACAATTTTAAATAAATCTGATGGAAATGAACTCAGAAGGCTATTGAATGGCAATTATTAATTTAAACAAATTTATATTCACACCTAGTTCCACATTTACTGTGTAAAACAAGGAGGAGTTCTGTAACCAGCCTTCATATCAAGAAAGAGAATGTTACAGAACATGTTAAATGGAGGTGAAAATTAAGAATTTTGTAAAGAAAGTTCTTCATATTATAAGCACTATTTCAAACCTTTGGGCCTAATGGATGATATTTATTGAACTAATATTACAATCACTTAAAAAAATCAAAATTTTTCCTGTCAGTATAATTTAAATAGATATTAATATTTATTTTTGTACTTTTCTTAAAATAACTCAATTATTTGTATGTAAAATAAACTGTAGACTTTTTAATATTGATCATCTATTCCAGAATTTAGAATTACTCATTTAGTTAACACCAGATTGTGTCAAAGGTGGAGTTTTAAATAGGTAGACTAATTTATTCTTGAGGTAGCTTTAAAACAAGTAACATTACCATTCAGTAGTAGCCTGCCATAAAATTTAGTGCCAAAATAAGTTTTTCTTTTTTTTTTTTTTTTGTGACTGAGTCTCGCTCTGTCACCCAGGCTGGAGTGCAGTGGCGCTATCTCAGGTCACTGCAAGCTCCGCCCCCTGGGTTCACGCCATTCTCCTGCCTCAGCCTCCGGTGTAGCTGGGACTACAGGCACCCGCCACCATGCCTGGCTAATTTATTGTATTTTTAGTGGACACGGGGTTTCACCATGTTAGCCAGGATGCTCTCGATCTCCTGACTTCATGATCCGCCCGTCTCGGCCTCCCAAAGTGCTGGGATTACAGGCGTGAGCCACCGCGCCCGGCCAAGTTTTCTAACAACGATATTTTATTTGTAAATCTGTGTAGACTTCACAGCTAATTCACATACAAATATTATTCTAGTCAGCTGGGTCCAAAAATAGTAAAAACGGAAATGGTAAAAAATCCTTGGTACAGGAGTTCAAACTCAAACTTTATGAAGAAAAATTTTATGATTAGATATTAAAAAGTCATGAAATTTGCCTTAGCCATCGACATTCTAAACATCAAAGAGATTGAAAAGTAAGGTTAGAATAAAATGTAGTATCAGGTTATTTCTAATTTGAGAAATAATTTAGGAAATGAGTGAGAAACTCTAACTGTGAATATTCATAAAACAATGAACTAATAGTCCCAAATGCCTATGTATTTTCAAGCTATTCCACAATTGTAAGCAACATGTAAGTTGATATTCATTTTAAAAATAACAGCTATCAGATAGTATTGATTTTCTTTTCTTTTCTTTTCTTTTTTTGAGATAGGGTCTCAGTCTGTCACCTGTGCTGGAGTGTAGTGGCGTTATCACGGCTCACTGCAGTCTTGACCTCCTGGGCTCAAGTGACTCTTTCACCTCATCTAGAGTACACAGTGTACTCTAGAGTACACTGGGGCCACAGGTGTGCACCACCATGCCCAGATAATTTTTAAACAATTTTTTGTACAGATGTGGTCTCCCTATGTTGTACAGACTGATCTCGAACTCCTGGCCTCTAACAAGCCTCCTGCCTGGGCCTCCAAGACTGCTGGGGTTATGGGTGTGAGTCACCATGCCTGGCCAGATAGTACTTCTAAATTACTATTTTCTTCTAATTAAAAAATCACTTGAAAGTATTGAAGCATAGATGTGAGTTCTTGCTGAGAGGAGAAATAAATTCCATTGGTGTTTAGGAGGCATTTACTATTAAATCTGCTGATGGAGTTATATGGGGGTTTGTCAAACACTGTCCACATGTCACCTCAGAGCTTCCTGGACTTGCCTAGCTTTCAGACTCTGTATTACTATCCCCACTGCAGCTACCACTGCAGAATTTGGGATCTCACTTCACCAGAGGCTGCCATAGGAACCAGGACACAACAAAGAGGACCAGGGCAAATTTTGACCAATAGTTGGTAAGAAACACAAAAGAGACAGCAGATAAATTTCTTATTTTTCCTGCCAATGGACTGTTTCATTACACAAGTTTTCCAGACATGTCATTTTAAGGCTTGTCAGATAGCGATAGATAATATATCCCCTTGCATTTTTTTTCAATCTTCTTTGCCTCACTTTCTTTTTCTCTCACTTTTGGTGCCCTAGGATTATACTTCCAATTAATTAGTATATTAATGTATAGGCTTCCCTCCACCTAAAGAAGCAAAATTAAGACAGGGATTCATTGAATTCAAGCTAATAAGGAAAATTAAATACTACTAATCTAATCCATAGACGTAAAAAATCTTTAATGGTGAAATGACAGGGTTTTGCCATGTTGCCCAGGCTGGTCTCAAACTCCCGGGCTCAGGTGATCCTCCCACCTTGGCCTCCCAAAGTGCTGGGAGTACAGGTGTGAGCCACTGCACCTGACAGACCACTGGTTTTAACTAGGGTTATAATTAGTTAACACAGGTTAATTATTAACTACATCTACATCGCAACCTCCACTTTCTGCTAATACGCCTTCCTAGAGTTGCCATTTATTGAGATAGGAAGACTGTGAACGACAGTTTTGTGTTGGCGATGGTGGTGGAGAGTTATTAGTAGTTCAGCTTTGGATACTTAAACTTGAGGTGATTATTAGTATTGGGCATCCAAGCAGAGATATAGATAAGGCAGTTGGTTATATGAGTCTGAATTTTGGAGACGGGATCAGCATGAATGTATTAATGCAGGGATCTTCAGCATATAGATGGGATATTATACCATACTATGAGATTAGATGAAATCCCGTAAAGACTGAATATTGACATGGGGAGAATATCCTGAAGGAAAAAGTCCTAGAAGGTTTCCATATTTAGAGATCAGGTAATGAAGATAAAACATCAAGGAGACTGAGAAAGAGTCCAGAGAGAGAGAGAAAAACCCAGATAATGTTATATTTTAAACGTCGAGAGAAAAAAATAATATTTCAAGGGGCAGAAAGTCAGCTAATGAGTTCAATAATGTTGACAGGTCAGTGAAAATAAAATGGACTGAGAATACAGGCTAGATAGTGCAGTGTAAAGTATGATGGTGAATTTAATAGAAGCATGTTTTATGAAAAATCGATTAGAAGATTTAAGAGCATATGGGAGTGGGCAAAGTGGGCACAGACACAACTCATTCAAGGAATTTTGGTATAAAGGGAAAGAAAGAAAGGAGATGTAAGTACGATTTCAAAATTTTCAAAAAGCACATTCTAAAGGTAAAGGATGATTTAGGGGATGTTTACACTGGAAGCTAGGAGACTAGCTGAAGGTGTTGCTGATTCAAGTGAGCAACAATGAAGGGTGGCTCTAAGGTAGTGGCACTAGGAATGGAAAAGAAAAAATGGGGTTGAAAACCATATAGAAAGAAGACAGAGAAAGTGATGAACTGGATGTGTGGTCAATGAAGACAGGCAGGGCAAATTAGTATTTTTTGAAAGTCTACTATGGGTTTCATGTTAAGTGCTTTTATATATTATATAGACAAAACGGATGGAGTTAGAGCCTGAATATTTGGCACAGGAAGGAGCCCAAGCCAGAGCAGAGGTGCAGTTTCTTCTGCAATTGAGGGAGGGGAGCATTCATGTGGTGGCAGATTACCATTAAATCTCCCCCCACAAATCTGTGAATTTAGTACTGCTGCCCCACTTTTTTTTTTTTTTTTTTTTGAGACGGAGTTTCACTCTTGTTGCCCAGGCTGAAGTGCAATGGCACAATCTCGGCTCACTGCAACCTCTGCCTCCTGGGTTCAAGCGATTCTCCTGACTCAGCCTCCTGCATAGCTGGGACTACATCATAGCGTCACCATGCCCAGCTAATTTTCTATTTTTAGTAGAGATGGGGTTTCACCATGCTGGCCAGGCTGGTTTTGAACTCCTGACCTCAAGTAATCTACCCGCTTCAGCCTCCCAAAGTGCTGGGATTACAGGCATGAGCCACCGCACCTGGCTGCTGCCCCATTTTTATAGAAGAGGAACTTGAAGATCGAATAATGTTTTTCACATGCCAAAGAATACCAGTTAAATAGTCCAAGAGCTGTATTTAAGCCAGATTGTTCTGCCTTCAAAATACACAGTTTTCTCATTCTAGACAGAATTCCTTCAGTAGCACTGAAGGAGCCATAGGACCACAGGATTTCTGGCTTGACCAGTTAGGTAGCTAGTGAGACCATTAATGAAAGTATGCAATAATGGGTGGAGGTAAAAGATGATGTGTGCAGTTTTGGATATGATGGTTGTGAAAGATCTGTGATGTAAGCAATTAGATATGTACAGAATCATTTGCACATGTGACTCCAGAGATCGAAAGACACATCCTCTGATGTAGATACAGTCAGAGGCATTCATCTAACCTTCCAGTGAGAGGGAATAGAATTATAAGAGAGGAGAACTTACATAGAACTTTGGAGATTCACCATCTTTTAACAGAGGCAAAAGGGCTCACAGAGGAGACCAAGACTAATCAGATAGTTCAGTATATCACCAAAAGAAATTGTTTTCACAGATGGTAAGAGAGAAGAGAATTTCAAAAGGATCTAGTAGCTAACAGGAAAATGCAGCAGTTTATTTAAAAATGTGCAGTGAAACATTTTCCTTGATGTTGGAGATTAGGTCATCAGGGGCCCTTGAGAGAAGAGCAGTTTGTTGGAAGGATGGAGGTAAAAAGGAGCATTGGAATTTATTAGGACTACTCTTTCAAAGAACTTGTCTGAGAAGGGAAGGGCATATAAAGAGGGATATAGAGTCACACACCATTTGGATTTTTAAAGATAGGTTAGCCTTAAATATAATTTTATTTTTTACGATTTTTTTAAAAAAATCAAGTGCTAATTATGTGTTAGTGTTCGTGCACTTTGTATGAAGTGTTGTGTTTACTTCTCACAAACAATTTATGAGGCATCTATGAGATAACTCTCCTTATTTTTAAGACAAGCCTAGTAAAGCACAGAAAGGTTAAAAACTTACCCAAGATTAACTAGCTAGAGTTAGAGCCAGGATCAGACCCAGGAAATTTGACTGAAGAGCCATTGTATGTAACCATTGACTCTTGAGTAAGAGTTAGAAGGGGTAGAGATGGAAGATCCTGGAGAAAGAAGAAAACAAAATGAGTGGAGTGAGAGCCGAGTGTGTGGAACAGGGAGGAGCTCAAGCCAGAGCAGGGGGTCAGAGTTACTTCTGCAGTTCAAAGAGGAGAGCATCAGTGTGGTTGGCAGATGTTTCCAATCTAACTAGAAAACATTTTTTCTGCACACAAAATAGCTAAGGTAAATATATAATTTTTCCAAACAGTTTAATTTTTTTTCAAGTTTATTTACTTTGTAAGCCATTTTTTTTCTTTTGTAGAAAATTTACTAAATACTAAATACCTATGCTAAATACTGGTAACTATCAGGGAGACTTTGTGTTTTCTGTTCAATAGATGAGTCTGTTCATGCATATTAGTTATTGTAGCTTTATTTTACATTTTATTTATTTATAAAACAAATACTGAGCATCTACTCTGTGCTTGATGTGTTGTTTTGATATACATGATGAGTAAGAGCAATAGACACATACCTGCTCAGACCCCCACTTACAGTGGATTCCAGGGATCAGCAAACTTTTGTTTACAGGACTGTACAGTAAATCTTTTCGGCTTTATGGAGCCATTCTGCTCTGTTGCAATCACTCAACTCTGCCACTGTAGCTAAAAGCAGCCAGACAATATGCAAATGAAGACTGTGGCTGTATTCAGATAAAAATTTATTTGTAAAAACAGGCGTGGCCTGCAGGCTATAGCTTGCTGACCCCTGTTCTAGGCTGGCAATACAGTTATCTGGGTGATGAACTGTCAAATAATAGTGAAAAAATATTTTGGAAGTGACGATGGAGATTAAGAAACTTCACTTCTTTTTTTTCTGACCCAACTGTAATTCCATGTTTGTGGTTAAGGTAGATTAACAGACATCTTGGCTTGTCCCAGGCAGTTCAGTTTTATGCCTGTGATCCCAGCCTTATGATAAACAGACTGCCCCCCAACACCCCACTTTTCACTCTTTGAAATTTTCCAGTTAGAATGATAAACTGTACAGTTGCCCTAAATTTAGGAGCTAAAAAAAAATCTTTCTCAATAGGAAAAAGAAGCAGATCTCAATTAAGGCAAAGCTATGGCAGGAAGACATAAAGGACATATAGGAGTTTCTTTATTAAAGGAGGTTTTCCAGAGGCCATATTAGGAAAGGGTGGGAAGGGAGGAGAATTGGAATTTTTATTTAATGGGGTGCATTAAAAATGAAGGGAAAAAAAAGGGAGAATGAGAAGTAAAGAAAAAACAACAGTAAAGGAATGAGAGTCTGGGAGAGGAATTAAAGAGATACACTGTTTTATTTGATCAATATTACAAATGGAATATTATTGATAGCTTGTTATGTCTCCTTTAAGAGAAGTCTAGCCCAGATTCTTGTTTTATACCTACTGGGAAGCAAGGCAAGTTTGTTCTTCAGGCAAAAGTTCACAGAGGAAAGAATCTATTCTCAGAATATTTACATTCCTATTTTCTAAATGTAGTTGGTTTTCAGAAAACATCTAGAGATTGAGATAAGCATTCAAATTTAGAATGTTTATCCAAACCAGGTCTTTAAAGCTACACTCATTTTATGTATTTCCTGTTGATCTGTAAGTCTAGTATTTTCTCTCTACCTGCTGCCTCCTCTTTTCCTAGCAAGAGCAAATATCATCTCCTTGGTAAAGTTTTCCTGGTATTTAGTCACTCTATCTTCTGTACTCCCCTGTGACACTGAACTCATACATATACTTAAAAATAGATTTGCTATGAAGAAAATGATGCTTCAGTTTCAGGGTGAGCTCCTTCGGAGCCCTTGCCATGTGTTCATATGGATATATGCTTTTGTGACTTTGGCAAATGTAAGATTTTTTAAGAAACTGCCATTGGATAAGTCACATTGCTTCTCCTATTTAACACTCCCTAGTGCCTGTGGTTTGGCAGCGGCTACAAGCATTTCCGGAATCTGTCTAAGGCGATACACTGAGCATGGAATTAGGGGCTCGTGTTTATGTGCTTTACAGTCATTTCCAAGTGCAGTTGTGTTACTGCTGGCCTAGCAGTCCCATGTAGAAATAGTTTCCAGGAGGACTCCT
The DNA here is from genome assembly GCF_028885655.2 of Pongo abelii. Taxonomy (NCBI): domain Eukaryota; kingdom Metazoa; phylum Chordata; class Mammalia; order Primates; family Hominidae; genus Pongo; species Pongo abelii. Next base: position 96,447,751 of record NC_071991.2, read on the forward strand.
GCTAACTCCTGTGCTAGTTCACTCAGCTTTGTGAAACACACAAAAAGTGCAAGTCAAAGGTTATGTGATGGCTTGCAGGTATCCTTTAGGCAAATTTATACGTGTGAAAGAGAAAGAAGGAGAATGCAGGATTTGTCTTAGGGGTAGGGAGCTTCCTTGAATGAGGTCACAGCCTTCTCTGGGAAGCCCGCATTGCATGACTAAGGCAGGAGAAGTAGATGGCTAGCACGGAACTCTTTAATGGGCTACCACTGGCCTGACAGAGGCAATGTCAGGACTGCTTTGCAATTTCACTCGTTCTGCAGCCCAGTTCTGCTTCCTCTCTTTCTCTTTCTATTACTCTCTATTACTTAGAGAGTTATTGCTCTCTAAGAAACTTCTTATACTCCAGTCTCCACCTCAGCATCTGCTTCTGGGTAATACAATTTATGACAATAATCTTGGTTTGGAAAATTCTGTTTGAAATAATTTTCAGATAAAAGGTAAAATTATGACTCTCATGCAGATATAAGCATGAACAATATGTTAAATAAAGTGTTTATTTTACTCATGGTATTGAGAAACCAGGCAGATGTTACAAATTGATTTAAAATGAAAGTTAAGGCCGGGCGCGGTGCCTCACGCCTGTAATCCAAGCACTTTGGGAGGCCGAGGTGGATGGATCATGAGGTCAGGAGATTGAGGCCATCCTGGCTAACACGGTGAAACCCTGTCTCTAGTAAAAAAATACAAAAAAATTAGCCGGGAGAGGTGGTGGGCGCCTGTAGTCCCAGCTACTCAGGAGGCTGAGGCAGGAGAATGGCGTGAACCCAGGGCAGAGCCTGCAGTGAGCCGAGATCGCGCCACTGCAATCCAGCCTGGGCGACAGAGAGAGACTCCATCTCAAAAAAAAAAAAAAAAAAGAAAGAAAGAAAGTTAAAACAGCCAAAAGTAATATAGCTATTTAGACAAATTGCAACAACCTTTAGTGGCTATAAATGACTTCCTACAATTAAAAATTAAACATAATATTTGCTTTATTATTCAAACATATGCTTTCTAATATAAATATAAACCTAATCAGACTTATTTAAACAATTAAATAGAAAAATATCATCAAATTTTGTATCCTTGAAATATAAGTACTGAATTACATATTGACTAAAATAAAAGTATGTGGAATATAGATAAATGCATGATAATTTAGAATAATATTGTCAACATGTTAAAAATGTATACAATTGTGTCTGACCATATATCTCTTCAGGGCACAATTCAATTGTCTCTTGCGACAGGATTACAAATTCACAAATGGGATAAGGTGTCTACTGAGTCATTTTCAAGTCCAATTAAAAAGGTATAAATTCTGTCATAATTAAAACTTTTAGAAAAATATGTCAAGTTTTCTGGAAATTTGTGGACTTTAATATTTTATAATACTATGACTGAAATTTTCCAATTCAAATGTTTGAAGTGTGATAACAGATTTAAAATGATTGATGGGAGTAAGTTTAAATGATGTGTTTGATATTTTAAGGGAGCTATTTATTCCTCACATTCGAGTGACATGTATGGGTAGTTATTTGTACAAATTTTTCACATTGAATGGAAGAATAGAGTCCTTTATATTCAAGAAGATATTTGGGAGCCTAGTCTACAGATACAGAATTGCTCTAGGAAAACACAATAGAAAACAGGCTGTATTGTTCTTCCTCAAGGTGTACAAAAGGCAATCAAACAAGTGAACTAAAGTATGGTAATTATTGAGAATGTTGATGGTACCCTTAAGAAGATTAAGCCACCGAAAATAAATGCTCTTCTGTGGATAAATTCTCTGAAAAATCTATTAAGGGAGGTGGCAAATTCCTGCTTTCTACCTTGCACAAAGCAATCCATTTGTGTAATCTACCAAATCATATTTCTTGATTAGCTTATAGAACATGGAAGGCACAATTGATTACTGGAGAGATAACAGACATGACAAAAAGAAAAAAATAAGAGAGAGGAAACAGCTAAAATGAAGACAATAAAGGTGCCATTTGCAGAAGAGCTCTGACTCTTCAGGATTTGAAGAAGCAAACACCTATGTATTCAATTTAGTTTACAAGGCAGCCTCCAACAATGAAGATGAATTAAAGACTCTTACAAGTTCTGATCATTGATAAGTTGGTTTAAAATCAGATGCTTTGAATCCACGTATAAATGCAAATTGCGTGTGCTCTCAATATTGAGAAAATCTTTTGTACTAAAATTTGAATTTAGATCAATCTGTAACTGAAGATCATTATTTGTTCTTGAGACATCTATGTGTTTTTGCCCAAGAAGTTCCTGAAAGGCTATATTCGTCTAAATCAATAAAAGGTTGGACACACAAAACTGACCTTCTCTTCTACTCATAACATAGTGAAGTTTCCAACAAGGAATTGGACTAAATTTGGAGAAAGGCTACTCAGAGTAAGTGGTTTTTGTCCTAAGAATAGTGTTATTAAAGGCTGAATAACCTGGGTTTTGGATGTTCAATGTGAACTATTGTGAATGTCTTGATTAGTTCTTGCTGTTAAGAGCACACTTCCTGGAAGAAAAAGGATAGACTTACACTCAGTCATCCAAGGAATTGGCCTCTGATTGGAAAATGTTTATTCCTCTCTTGGTCCAAGGGCTGTTGGGCGTAGATGGTAAGGTGTAGAAATGACTGCAGATTCACATGGGTGAAAACTAACCTTCCATCTCTTGAAGCCCACCAGCAATAGATATGGACTTTGCAAATAGGGTTTGTCCCACGGGGTCTAAAACTTCAGGAGGGGTTGCTGATTCTATCCCATACATTTGAGTATTCCCAGGCCTTCAGTAAAACTTGGTTAAATTTTGGAGCTAAATTTTAGTTGTACTATGGGGAATAAGGAACATTGCTTCTTCTACAAAGTTAGAATGGGAATATCTGCAGAGGTACCATCAGATTTTGGGTGTTCCTGAGGGAAAATAATCATAGATTTTTACATGTTTCTTTCATTTGCATATTTCATGACAATAATTTATTTAGGTTTCTTTCATTTGCTTATTTCATGACAATTATTTATTTAAGTTTGTTTTGAAAATGTTTATTGTTTTTTCCCTGAGCAGACTGTAAACTCCTTGAAAGACTCAGGGAACAAATGCCCTTGATGTTAATTCCTTTATAGTTATCATTCTCTGTAAAACTGCTTAGAGATTGGATAGATATGACCTAATATTTTTATTCATGTTTTTGTAATTTTAAAATCAATTGCTCTCTGCTGCTTCTGACACTGACAGCTGAATTCATACTGTAAATACTCAGAGCCTAGATTTTGGAAGAAATATAACTGGCTAGCCATATGTAGAAAGCTGAAACTGGATCCCTTCCTTACACCTTATACAAAAATCAATTCAAGATGGATTAAAGACTTAAATGTTAGACCTAAAACCATAAAAACCCTAGAAGAAAACCTAGGCATTACCATTCAGGACATAGGCATGGGCAAGGACTTCATGTCTAAAACACCAAAAGCAATGGCAACAAAAGCCAAAATTGACAAATGGGATCTAATTAAACTCAAGAGCTTCTGCACAGCAAAAGAAACTACCATCAGAGTGCACAGGCAACCTACAAAATGGGAGAACATTTTCACAACCTACTCATCTGACAAAGGGCTAATATCCAGAATCTACAATGAACTCCAACAAATTTACAAGAAAAAAACAAACAACCCCATCAAAAAGTGGGCAAATGACATGAACAGACACTTCTCAAAAGAAGACATTTATGCAGCCAAAAAACACATGAAAGAATGCTCACCATCACTGGCCATCAGAGAAATGCAAATCAAAACCACAATGAGATACCATCTCACACCAGTTAGAATGGCAATCATTAAAAAGTCAGGAAACAACAGGTGCTGGAGAGGATGTGGAGAAATAGGAACACTTTTACACTGTTGGTGGGACTGTAAATTAGTTCAACCATTGTGGAAGTCAGTGTGGCGATTCCTCAGGGCTCTAGAACTAGAAATTCCATTCGACCCAGCCATCCCATTGCTGGGTAGATACCCAAAGGACTATAAATCATGCTGCTATAAAGATACATGCACACGTATGTTTATTGCAGCATTATTCACAATAGCAAAGACTTGGAACCAACCCAAATGTCCAACAATGATAGACTGGATTAAGAAAATGTGGCACATATACACCATGGAATACTATGCAGCCATAAAAAATGATGAGTTCATGTCCTTTGTAGGGACATGGATGAAACTGGAAATCATCATTCTCAGTAAACTATCGCAAGAACAAAAAACCAAACACCGCATATTCTCACTCATAGGTGGGAATTGAACAATGAGAACACATGGACACAGGAAGGGGAACATCACACTTCGGGGACTGTTGTGGGGTGGGGGGAGGGGGGAGGGATAGCATTGGGAGATATACCTAATGCTAGATGACGAGTTAGTGGGTGCAGCGCACCAGCATGGCACATGTATACATATGTAACTTACCTGCACATTGAGCACATGTACCGTAAAACCTAAAGTATAATAATAATAATAATAATAATAATAATAATAAAAAGAACTTGTAAGAAGAATTTATGGGGAGTTGCTTTATCAGTTCTTGTCTACGGGGTATCATCAAAAGGTCACTTTTAAGAAAAAAGTAAAGAATTTCCTTAAAGATATTTCATTATTTGCCTGAAAGGGTAAAAACTGCTTATAAGTTCCTCAAATCATAATTTTTCCAGTTCAGATCCATCAGGTACGTGATTAACCATAGTTGACTCTAAGCACAACTGTACCACGTAAGGCCTGAGTTCTTATCTTTTTACCTCTGTGCTCTAGCATCTAGTCAATGACTGCCTGCCAACATTTAATAAAAGCCTGAATGAATTACCTATCAATTAAAGTTCAACCACTTAATAGTTTTATGACTGGGCCTATTATTTAACCAATCAAAGGCTCAATCTTGTCATGCATAAGTTTGCAATGGGGTTATTGGGAGAATTAACGGTCTAGCATGTCATTAGTGCTAGCTATTATTATTATTGTTGTTTTTAATGAATTATATGACTCTGATTGGAGGTAGATTCAGGAGCAGTGGGCTCCAATCAGGAAACAGAGAATCAAGCTGAGAAAAGGTCCTATGAATCAGTAAAACGATTTATTCATGTTGAAAAAACCATAGTCAGGAAACCCCACAGGCATGATGACAGGTTCTAAATGTGACTGGACTGAGGTAATCAGGAAACACCATTACAGCCAAAGACCGCCACACATATTCTCTTTGTTATGTAGTCTTAGCTTTTTTAAAAATTATTTATTACTATTGTCTAGCAATGGGTCCACCCTTTTATATTAGTTGGAAAAAGACATATTGGAGATGCTTTGAAAGGCAGCCTTATACAAATAGATTTTTAAATTTGCAAACAAGCCTCAGATCCCAGGTCTGTTATTGTTTTTCACAATTTCAAACCAATTTTTCAGGCAAATTTTAATGAACATATGAAATGTCACCAATAGCAATGTATTAGTGATAGACTGATGTTTTGAAAAATATCTGCTGACAAGGAGAAGCTTTCTTTATGTAAAATGTATTGCAGTTTTCTTCCTCTTACTACTTCATTTCACTTTCCCCTGGAAAAAGGTCCTGGAAACGTATGGAATAAAAAAACGGATGATTGGGTAACGGTTACCTATCAATGTTAATGCACTTAATTTTACTAAATTTTATACTTAGCAATAATTGAAATGGTAAATATTATGTTACATATATTTTAAAATACCACAATTTAAAAAGTGGATTACTGGGTATAAAAGTAATAGATTCATGTATAAATATGATTGTGCTAAATAACAAAGCCCACATTTATTTTTATTTTTTAGAGATAGGATTAGGTAATGATGGGCAGAGAAGTGATAGAGGGCATCAACATCTCCCTTTTTCCTCTTTTTTTCCAACATCTCCCTTCTTTCTCTCTCCAGCCAGCTTCCATCCACTACCCCTGTCTGCCTCATTGACTCCAACATCATAAACTTTGAACAGTTGGGGTCTTTTAAAAGAATTAATCTGAGTCTTTTAAAAGCTATATTTCTCTGGCTAGGTTGGAGGAGTGAGGCTTTAAGTTATCCCTCTGAAGCTCTATGAAACTTTTGGTTAGTATATGGCCAAACAACGAAAACACATTTAAATGCTAATATTTTTGCTCATTGACAGCTGTAGAGACAGGGTTAGGGTTTGCTTTCTTTTATCTTTTAAGAGATTTGGTCTCATTATGTTGCCCAGGCTGGTCTCGAACTCCTGAGCTCAAGCCATCTTCCCACCTCAGCATCCAGAGTTGCTGGGACTGCAGGCACACACCACCATACACAGCCTCGGTTTACATTTTTGAATGTAAAGAAAAATATGTGCTTCAGTGGAAAACTACAGATTGTTAGGCCCTAGAGAATACCTCTTCAGGTTATCTGGTTCTGATTCTTTGGAAGCTATTTTACCACTGCGTTAAATGTAGATAACTGATAATAATGCAAACAAAATTATTGTCTACAGGCATATGAAATTTTTCCTTTCTGGAGAGAGGTTTAATTGACTGCAATTTTCCCTCCCCTCCTTCTGGAAAAACAGTTTTGCACCCATCTGCACGTTTACTTCAATATTCCTGATCTATAAATGCATCTGTTCATGAGTTCTTGTTTGAACCAGTTATAATATCTGCCTGTTTTTAAAAATTGAGTTAAATAGCAATAAACAACTGTTTATTTTTATATCTGTGTGAGCATCATGATTTTACCATTGTGTGAAAATTATCTGTTAACAAGGACAAGGAAAGATGTTTATTTTCCTTTAGACATAAGGGAGAGAAAAAGAGTAAGTTTATAAATTTGTCTTTTATCATGTTTGAAATTATATTTTGTAATAAAGATTGTATTATTGACTGAAACGTATATAAAAATGTTGAGTAGTTTTCTCAAATCCATATTGCCTTTGGAGCCCTGTTTTAGTAAAAAAATTTATACTGTGGCTCATCTGTTAACTAAAATTCCAAAAGACTGTGCAAAAATTAACCATAGGTAGCATCTTACATTTTTTTCTACAGAAAAAAATTTCCACAGTAACTAAGGAAAAAAAAAGTGTGGCACAGATTTTGACAAAAGCTCATTAAGTAAAATTTAAAGTATTTTCAATAAAATAGGATTAGTTTATTTTAGTTCCAAATAAAATACGCTCCTTTTCTCATTTAAACATTTTATGGATGGTGCAAGTGTGTGCATGCCCATGTGTGCAGAAAGAGTGCGTGGGGAGACATTTTAAAAATCACTGCATTTCAAAAACACATGTTTTAGCTTCTACGGTGCCTTTAATGAACACTTTTGAGATGGATTAAACATTTCCTTATGACTATAATGCTGCAAATATGAAAAAGAAATCATGTTACAACTGGATATGTCAGGGAGGGAAAAAAGTAGCAATAGGTGTTGCTATCAGAAATTTGTTTACCTGTGTACCTTGGAAAACATTCAATGGCTGACTAAGATTTCTAAATATTGCTAAATATTTCTAGTAAATGTATGCTTTTAGCATGCTACATCAATTAAGAGATCTGGAGGCATTGGTTGAGACAGCAAATATTGACAATAATCTACAGTGAGTTTTATCATTAACTATGCCACTAGGAGGACCCTCATCAAACTCTTTCATTCTCCCAAGATATGTATATTAGTCTGTTCTCCAGAGAAACACAGCCAATAGGATATATCTCCTATATTCCATATATATATATATATATATATCCTATATATTCCATATATATCCTATATATTCCATATATATCCTATATATTCCATATATATCCTATATATTCCATATATATATGGAATTGACTCTTGCTATTACGGAGGCTAACAAGACCCAAGATTTGCAGTTGGCAAGCTAGAGACCCAGGAGAGTTGATGGTGTAGTTCTTACTTGAAGACTGGCAGGCTCAAGGCTCCAGAAAAGCCGATGTTTCAGTTTGAGTCCAGAGGCCTCAACCCATATAATATAGCGCCCTTGGAACTTTTTATAAATCGAATCAGTTAATTCCCATAATAATCCTATTTGGTAGGCTTTGTGATTCCCAGTTTAAGGATAAAAAATTGCTTAAGAACCACAGTTGGAACTGATACCCTGGTTTGTTTCATTTCAGATGCGCTATGTTCTTCCTACTTTACCACGACTCTCACAGTATCTATGGATTCTGCCTTCTCTATCATTGTCTTTCCCTTTTTCAAAACATCAAATATGAAAATCATGGACAAGCTAAATATTTTAATGTGTATATTATTTTTTCTACATTTCATAAACATTCAAAGTATTCTTTAATTTGGAATATTTAACATGAATGTATGCTATCTTCAGATTTGTGTGTGTTGGGGGGAGTGTATGTGTGTGTGTGTGTGTGTGTGTGTGTATGTGTACATATGTGTATATATCTGTATATATATACATTTTTTATAAACTCAGTTGTTGTGAATACTTTCTAGAATCTGGCCACCACTAGATTAACTGGTGAAATTAAGATTTTTTGACTTACAAAATTGAGGAACAGAACTTGTATCCATGGTGACTTCACGAATATGCCGACACCTGGCAAAGCTCACTGGGAAACATCTTGTCAGCCTCTTTCAGAAATGCACATGAAAAGAGAAACAGGATAATGATAAATTCATTGAAAAGCAACTCATGAGTAATAGAAAATTTAAAAAGTACAACTGAACTCATATTTATATCCCATGTGCCAGTCACTGTGGAAGCAAGGATGACAGAAATATGATCCTTGCCCTCAAAGAGCTAATATTTTTCATAGGGAGAGATAACATATACATAAAAATCACAATGAACATTAAAAGTGATGGGCACTGTAAATAAAAACACAAGGCAACAATGTTCTTCAGGGGAGAAATTTGAATCAGGGCTTGAGTAAAAGTAATATTTCTGAGGGAACATGGGTAGGTGGGGCAGTGAGAAATAATGTGAATAAGTCCCCTATGGTGGAGGTGAGTCAATCAGGAGCGTCCCATGAGAGGGTTGCACCCCCCACTACCAGCCCTCCCACTGACTGGTATGTTTAAGAGTTTGAAGTAATTTGACCTTCATATGGTTAATTCCAATATATGAATTTTAGTTATTCTCTCCGATGTGTCAGCAGACATTGAGACTTAATCACTTCCTGCATTTAGAAAGGCTTCCTTCCTTTAGCTTTTTTGACTCTTCTGTCTCTGAAAATTTTTATCTTCAACAGCTGCCCTCAAATTTACACGTCTATCACATGTCTCCTCCGAACTCCATTTGTCTCCTCTAAGTGGTTCCATAGGCAGATAAAAGTTTTTCTACCTGAAATTGAAAGTAAACATGTTCTTTCTCCTCCTCCTCCATTGCAAGCCTGGAATCGCTCCAGTTCTTTTTCAAAGCAAATAGCATAATCATCTAACTAGTTGCTAAAATCAGCAATTCAAGAGTCATCCTTGATACCTCCCTCTCCCAGATAACACCAGATCCAGTGCATCCAAACTCGTGTCAATTTTACCTCCCAGCTATCTCTCAAATCCACCTCTTCTCTCTCCCTCCCTCACTGTTCTTTAGCTAGGCTGGCTTATTTTGGTTTCTAGAATGTACTTTGCTTCTTTTTGCTTTGATGATTTTGCATATGCAGTGTTTATTATTTGGAATTTTCTATCCCAACCATCCCACCATTAAAAATCATTATTGTTTTCAGACCACAGCTCAAATACAACTTTCTTTCTTTCTTTCTTTTTTTTGAGATGGAGTTTCAGTCTTGTTGCCCAGGCTGGAGTGCAATGGCTCTATCTGGGCTCACTGCAAACTCCGCCTCCTGGGTTCAAGTGATTCTCCTGCCTCAGCCTCTCGAGTAGCTGGGATTACAGGCATGCGCCACCACGCCCAGCTAATTTTGTATTTTTGATAGAGATGGTGTTTCTCCATGTTGGTCAGGCTGATCTCAAACTCCCAACCTCAGCCTCAGCCTCCCAAAGTGCTGGGATTACAGGTGTGAGCCACCATGCCCAAATACAACTTTCTTGATGGTGACTTTTTCATCCTCCAGATTAGAACTTTTCTCTTGGTTTTATCTTCTCATAACTCCTGTAGTTCTCCTGTGCATCTGTATCGCAATTATACTTACAAGGTTAATTTTGTAATTATTTATCAAATTAGTTCATTAGTCACCACTATGCTATAAATTACATGAGGGCAAGAACTGGCTATCTTGTCCTAATGCATAATATAAGTTAAATATATACTTGATGAATGAATGGCAGAATGAATAAACTAGAGGCAGGGAGGCTGGAAAGGAGGCAGTGATTTAGGCTTGTATTAATGCAGAAGTGGGTAGGCTGGAATAGATGGAAAAGTTTTGAGGTCAAAAATGCATAACACAAACTTAGCAACTAAAAAATAGTTTTGAGGAATGGTTTAAGAAAATAAGATGTGTTTACTTTTTGGATGCAGGGATTTAGGCAAAGGGAGAATCAAGGAGGACTCCTAAGTTTCAAGGTTGGTTGTTCATTGACTCTTTAATGTGAGAAGCGCTCAGGGCTGAGACCAGAGGCCAGGGAATATCAACAGGAAGGGGTTGAGGGCAGCAGCAGAGGAGAACCCAGAGAGGATAAACCCAAGGGAAGAGAAAGTCTTCATTGTGAATGATGTAAGTATACTGTTCCTTATAAAGATTCCACTCTATATAATTATTTAATTAAGTATTACAGACTCACAGATTCCTATTTTATTCAATAGATTATAATAAATTTATATGATAATTTATTTTGAGGCTCAAATTATCCCAGAAATGGCCACTGGGAGCCCTTTCAATTTGGCTTCTGTATCCTTTTGACATGTCCTCATTCGTTGAGCATTTCTTGACTTTCTCACACAAATATATTTCAGGCTCACCTTGTATTGTTTTTTCTCCAGCCTTGAAGTCAGCAAGTTTTTTTTTGTTTTGTTTTTTTACTGGGAGTTCTGGTTCTTTTTAGTAGAAAATAGTATTAGAAGTCAAGATCTGGGTGCTGATTGTACATTTGCACACATGTACAAAATGTATGTATATATGTTATGAACTGAATTGTGTCTCTCCCCGCATTCATACGTTGAAGCCCTAACTCCCAATGTGCTTATATTTGGAAATGGGCCTTTTTAAAGAGGTCATTAATTAACTGATGTCATAATCGTGGGATCCTAATCTGATAGGATTGGGGGCCTTATATGAAGAGGAAGAGAAAAAATCTCTCTCCCCATGTGCACATTACCATTGAAAGGCCCTGTGATGACATGACAAGAAGGAAGCTGTCTACAAATGAGGAAGAGAGCCCTCACCAGGAACTGAATTGTCAGGCAACTTAATCTTGGACCAGCCTGTACATGTGTGGGAAATACATTTTTGTTTTTTAATCCATCCAGTCTATAGTATTTTGTTATAGCAGCCCAAGCTAAGAGAATACAGGTGTGTGTACTATATATACACATATATATGTATATATATGTACACACACACACACGTACACATATACATCTATTTTTTTAATCTACTTACCTATCTGTAGATCTAGAGCATGAGATAACACTGATATCTCCAATTCCTATCTAACACTACTGGATTAATTCTAGCTTTCTCTCTTTTCCTATTGGTACCTCTTTTCATTGACAGTGAGAAACCTGGCTCTCATTATACTTAACTAATTTTATCAATGTCCTTGTATGTAACTAATGTCCTGCTACCGTCACCATTTTTTCTTACACAGATAACTTTCTTTTTCTACAAAGGATATGATACTTTTTACCAGGCAGATAGCTGCACAAACACCCTCCTGGCCCCTCTCAGGTTCTGACACCCTGAACCAGACAAAATTCCTGTGCAAAAGCCCTCCTCACTCTGCTTGGGTTTCCACATCCAATATCAGGCCACCTTCCAGCATAGATGTCCTCCTCACTCTGTAAGGGTTACGACACTCCATGCGAGTCTATTCACCTCCTGAACATATGCCATATACACCCCACTGGGGTGTATGCACTAGGAGGGTGCAACCCCTCCCCCTTCCAAAGTCTACATAGCTCAGACTCACCAACAGCTTTTGGGGAGGATCATAAGGCAAAGGCAAACTACATACTGTTTGTAAATCCTCTTTTTATAATATATCATTAACATTTCCTGTATCACTAACTGACCTTCCTCTACATGGCATTTTGATATTCCGTTTTCTTAATGCTCCTGTCTTTTATAGGATGCTCCGTCTTCTTCTATCATGGGAATTATTGAAGATATTTAAGTAGGTAAATTTGATTTTATGTAGATCACATAATCCATACACATCACATCTCATTTTTAGGAAGTTTCATTTCATTCCTTTAGCAAGAGAAGTGTACTTTATTTTATTTATTTATTTATTTGTTTATTTATTTATTTATTATTTGAGATGGAGTCTCACTGTCACTCTGTCGCCCAGGCTGGAGTGCAGTGGCATGATCTCGGCTCACTGCAACCTCTGCCTCCCCGGTTCAAGCGATTCTCCCGCCTCAGCTTTCTGAGTGGCTGGGATTACAGGCGCACACCACCACGCCTGGCTAATTTTTTTTTTTTTTTTGTATTTTTATTAGAGACGGGGTTTCACCATATTGGTCAGGCTGGTCTAGAACTTCTGACCTCATGATCCGCCCCCCTCGACCTCCCAAAGTGCTAGGATTACAGGCCTGAGCCACCGCGCCCGGCTGAGAAATGTACTTTAAGTGAAAATATTGTGGTTGGAGCTCCAGCTTTGCTGTATAATCTTCCCTACCCAGGACCGTGATTTCTCCTCTTAAAATAAGGGCATTTAATTCATTTTCTCATCAGGGACTTTGTGCTAGTTGTTACTTCTGCCTGTATCACCCTGCCCCAGGATGTACAATTTGTTTCCCTTGGTTGTTCAGGCCTAAATTCTCTGAAGAATTAGCATGACATAGGTATTTTTCTTTACTTCTTTCCTGTTTGGTGTACAGAAGTCTCAAATTATCTAGGAAAGTGTCACCCAGGCTGGAGTACAATGGCATTATCATGGCTCACAACAGCCTCCACCTCACAGGCTCAAGCAATCATCCCACTTCAGCCTCTGGAGTGGATGGGACTACAGGTGCGCGCCGCCAGGTCTGGCTAATTTTTTTTTCTTTTTTGAGACAGGGTCTAACTCTGTCACCCAGGCTGGAGTGCAGTGGCACCATCTCAGCTCACTGCAACTCTTGCCTCCTGGGCTCAAGGAATCCTTCCACCTCAGCCCCTCTAGTAGCTGGGACTACAGGCAGACACCATCAAACCCAGCAAACTTTTGTATTTTTGGTAGAGAAAGGATTTTACCATGTTGCCCAGGCTAGTCTCAAACTCCTGGGCTCGAGCAATCTGTCCTCTCCAGCCTTCCGAAGTGCTGTGATTATAGGTGTGAGTCACTGCACCAGGGTTTTATTTTTTAAATTTTGTTTTCAGTTGAGACATAATTGTACATTTTTATGGGGTACAGTGCAATGTTTTAATACATATATACACCGTATAAAAATCAAATCAGAGTACTTAGCATATTCATCACCTCATGTATTTATCATTTCTTTGCTGTGAGAACATTCAAAATCCTCTCTTCTAGCTATTTTGAAATATACAATACAGTATTGCTAACCAGAGTCTCTCTGTTGTGAACACCAACATTTATTTCTCCTATTTTACTGTAAACTTTGTATCCATTGACTAATCTCTCCTCATCTCCTCCCCAACCCCCTTCCCCTTAGCCTCCGTGGTAACCACTATTCTACTCTGTAGGTCTATGAGATCAGCTCCTTTAGTTTTTACATGTGAGTGAGATCATGAGGTATTTATCTTTCTGTTCCTGGCTTACTTCACTTAACATAACGATACGGTTTGGATTTGTGTCCCCATGCAAATCTCATGTGGAATTGTAATCCCCATTGTTGGAGGAGGAGCATGGGGGCAGATATCCCTCTGGCTGTTCTCATTATACTGAGTGAGTTCTCGGGAGTCTGTGTTTAAAAGTGTGTAGCACCTCCCCCTTTGCTCTCTCTCTCCTGCCACCATGTAAGACGTACCTACCTCTCCTTCCCCTTCCACCATGATTAAAAGTGTCCTGAGGCCTCCCCAGCTGTTTCCTGTACAGCTTGCAGAACCATGAGCCAATTAAGCCTCTTTTCTTTATAAATCATCTAGCTGCAGGTATTTCTTTAGCAGTGTGATAACAGACTAATACACATAATGTCCTTCAGATTCATCCATGCTGTTGCAAATGACAGGATGGCTGAATAGTATTCCATTGTGTATATATAGCACTTAAAAAAATCCATCCTTTGATGGACACTTAGGTTGATTCCATAGCTGGGCTATTTGTGAGTAGTGTTGCAATAAACATGGGGGTGCAGACATCATTTTGATATACTGATTTCACTTTCTTTGGATAAATACTTATTAGTGGGATTGCTGGATCATATGGTAGTTCTGTTTTGTGTGTGTGAAAACTCCATACTGGTTTCCATAATGGCTGTACTAATTTACATTCCCACCAACAGTGTATAAGAGTTCCTCTTTCTTCACATCTGTGCCAGCAATTTTTTTTTTTTTTTGTCTTTTTGATAATAGCCATTCTAATTAGAGTGAGGTGATATCTCATTGTGGTTATGTTGAGCATTTTTTTCCATATGCCTGTTGGCCATTTGTATATCTTCTTTTGAGAAATATCTACTCAGGTTAGAAATATCTACTCATTGAAAATTGGATTTTTTTTTTTACCATTGAGTTGTTTGAACTTCTTATATATTCTTGATATTAACCTTTGTCTGATGTATAGTCTGCAAATATTTTTTCTCATTCTTTTCACTCTATTGTCTTTTCACTCTATTGATGGTTTCCTTTGCAGTACTGAAGATTTTTAGTTTGATGTAATTCTATTTGTCTACATTTGGTTTTGTTGCTGGTGCTTTTGGGATCTTATCCAAAAAATTTTCACCCAGACCAATGTCACAAAGCATTTCCCATATATTTTCTTCTAGCACTTTTATTGTTTCAGGTCTTACGTTAAGGTATTTAATCCATTTTGAGTTGATTTCTGATTATGGTGAGAGATAATGGTCTAGCTTTGTTTTTCTGTATGTGGATATCCAATTTTTCCAGCACCCTTAATTGAAGGGACTGTCTTTTCTCCACTGTGTATTTTTGACACCTTTGTCAAAAATCACTTGTCTGTAAGTGTCTGAATTTATTTTTGTGTTCTCTAGTCTGTTTCATTGCTTTATGTCTCTGCTTTTATGCCAATGCCATGCTGTTTTGGTTACTACAGCTTTTTAGTTAATTTAAAGTCAGATAGATAGTGTGACACTTCCAGTTTTTTTCTTTTTTCTTAAGACTTCTCTGGCTATTGAGGTCTTTTGTGGTTCCATACACATTTTAGTTTTTTTTCTATTTCTGTGAAGAATGCCACTGGTATTTTGATAGGTATTGCATTGAATCTGTAGATCACTTTGGGTACTAGGAACAGTCTAACAATATTACTTATTCCAATTCTTGGGCATGTAATATCTTTCTATTTATTTGTGTCTTCAATTTCTTTCATGAATGTTTATAGTTTTCAGTGTAGAGATCTTTCATCTCCTTGGTTAAATTTATTCCTCAGTATTTATTATTTTTTTTGTAGCTATTGTAAATGGAATTGTTTTCTTGATTTCTTTTTCAGATAGTTTGCTATTAGTGTATATAAATGCTACTGATTTTTGTATGTTGATTTTGTATCCTGCAAATGTACTAGATTAGCTTATTTGTTCTAACACGCTTTTTTTTGGTAGAGTTTTAGGGGTTTTAAAAAATATGTAAGATCATGTCATATGCAAACAGGGGCAATTTAACTTCTTCATTTCCAATTTGGATGCCATTTATACTCTTCTCTTATTGAATTGCTCTGGCTAGGATTTCCAGTACTATGTTGAATAGAAGTGATGAAGGTGGGTATCCTTGTCTTGTTCCAGATCTTAGAGGAAAATATTTCAATTTTTCCCTGTTAAGTATGATTCATTCATTGTTTGACAAGTTTTCTGTAATTTACTGTCCTCCTGTGGATCCCTTTAGTTTTTACCTCACATGATCACAGATAACAATGTGTTGGCATACAATAAGAGCTTAATAAATATTTGTTTAATGAATTAATTAGTTTGCAGTGATGGAGGTTGCAAATGACATTTATAAAATAGCAATCATATTAAAAAATGCTGTCTTATCTTAAAAAACATAATATATTGCCTAAACATGCAATCATGTTAGGGGAATAGTTGAAAATGGTCATGATGATTGAACTGATGCCAAATATCCAAAGCACCTTGGGAAAATTTTTACGGCCTATAGGCCGCCTAGAAATATCTGATGTATAAGTCTCCTCACGATTCCTTCTTATAGGAACTTAGGCTGAACATTAAAGATTTTCATAAATCTAAACTATGTGTCTTAGAGGAATGCTAAAACACAGCCCTTCTCTATTGTCCTACCTTGCAGCTCTTGCTTACTCATATTCTCAATTTCCTATTGTGCTTAAGAGTTTCTTTCTCCTCATAAACTCAATTTAGCATGAGCTTCATGACCCTGAATCGTTCTCATGGCTTTTTTCATCTTCAGTTTTCACTAACAATGACTTCATTTTTTTCTGTATGTTTCCAATTCAAATTTTGGTGAATGCTCTTTCACTGAATATTCCCTACAATTGCCCCAGCTATCTGAGGAAATGCCATAGGATTCTGTCACACCCATCTGTGGCCTGGGAGAAGTGTCACTTGGTCTACATCAGTCAGAGCTGTAGATGACACAGTTTTGTTTGGAAAGGACAATGGTAAGGATAGTTATTAAAATTGCTGTGTCTACCCTAGTATCAGAACAGCAACAATAAAAACATGAAAAAACAACAACAAAACAAGAATTGAAAACTGGAAGCATGTTGATATCACAGTTGCATATGGAAAATTCAGAATATCCAACAGCTTTTTCGTAAGTATATAAAGTCAATTGTCAGTATTATGATGAGGTTGATTCTTCTTTGATGGAATGTGTAATATCTGTTTGAAATTCTTTCAGAAATAGAACACAGCTTGCAATCTGTACAGCCTTTTTCATTTCTGGGACAAGATTATCTGATTTATATGTCCAAGTTCTGCTCTTCAAGTTTTTATTATAACAATTCATGCCATTTTTGGCTTATAATAATATGCAGACTAACTGAATTTGCCCTTAGAAAATATCCCTTATCCATCTGCAAATAATGTTTTACCTGTAGAATTAATGAATATTACTCATTATCATATTAAGTATCATAAGTTATAGAAGATGAGAAGTAGAATCCTGATAATTGCTTTCATTTTCAAAATATATATACATAAATAATATTTTGTAATT
This sequence comes from Pongo abelii, assembly GCF_028885655.2. Taxonomy (NCBI): domain Eukaryota; kingdom Metazoa; phylum Chordata; class Mammalia; order Primates; family Hominidae; genus Pongo; species Pongo abelii. Next base: position 96,465,194 of record NC_071991.2, read on the forward strand.
CTGTGACAAGTACACCACTCAGGTATTTTTCCAAGCCAGAGGCTGTGGGAGGAGAGAAAAAGAAAAAGAGAGAGAAGGAGAGATGTAGGTAAGAGGTAAGGGGAGACAAAAAGAGAATCAAGTGCTGGGCTTAATGGAGAACAGTTGTTTGTCAAAATGTGGTTCAATAACAAATATTTCTTAAGGCTTTAAAATATGCTTTGAATTTTATTAAGCACAATTTTAGGCATATCTCATCAACTTGGTACGTATATTTAAAATCTTTAAATAGAAGTCTAGTAAAAATCAGGAAATCAAATACACATATACATGAAGACTAGGTGGCATACTTGTTTCCTAATTGTATATTTACTGTTTTATTTTCCTACAGAATTAAATGTCTTAGAAGATATCTCCTTGACTAGGTCAGTGTTTGAAAATGATCTCTGGATTACGAAATTAGAGGCTGTGGGTCACTAGCTCTGAGACAAAATATTTAGTGCTAAAGTAAACAATAAAGACTCTCTTCCAGCAGACTACTGGGAAGCCACATGAAATCCATATACATGTCCTGCTTTACGTATGCTCTAATTCAATCCTGGTTCAGGTTATAGAGGGCATTAAGCTGCCAGTGTAGCCACTAGCTTTTGGCTGGGCTCCCACATCTCTTTACCCTGATTTTGCTCTAGTATTTACATATAGATTCAATCTATGCCCTTATGAAACAAAATGAAAGAGCCTAACTCTCCCAATGTAAGAGAAAATTCATCTTACGTTTCTTTTTATTTACTTATTTTTAGACGGAGTCTTGCTCTGTCACCCAAGCTGCAGTGCGGTGGTATAATCTTGGCTCATTGCAACCCCTGCCGCCTGGGTTCAAGGGATTCTCCTGCCTCAGCCTCCTGAGTAGCTGGGACTACAGATGCCTGCCACTATGACCAGCTAATTTTTGTATTTTTAGTAGAGACGGGGTTTCACCATTTTGGCCAGGCTGGTCTCGAACTAATGACCTCGGGTGATCTACCCACCTCGGCTTCCCAGAGTGCTGGGATTACAGGCATGAGCCACCATGCCTGGCCAGCTGCTTCTTTCCTTTAACAAAGATGACAAAGGACCTTCTTTCTTTTTTTCCTTTATATGGCTCTAGAAGATTCAAATGGAGCCCTGCTCAGTCTCTGATAGGACTTCAGTCCTAAGAAAAGACATATATAGACTTCTTGCTGGCAGTTGAGAAAAAGCAAAAACAATTGGCATCAAAAACATTACTGTTTTATGATAGGAGAATTATGTGAGGAATTAGAGCAAATATTTCAGTCAGAAATAAAGTTAGACCAAGAGTGCACAATATGAGATTATTATAAAAATGCTGCAGGACATGAAAAACAGAATAGCCAGATTTATTTTTGAAAGTGCGATGGAGATGATTGATACCACATTGGATATTACAGACATGTAGAAGGAATGCATAAGAAATTTGCATAGAATTCAAAGGAAAATAATCAAAATATAATAAAAGATATGTATAGGTCCAGAAGATGAAATATGCATGTAACAGGAACTACAAAAATGAAATACAGGGCTGATAAAGTGGTCACTTCCATCTAAGACACAAAGGGAGATGACTGTTCAGGACTGGAGAAAAATTTGAAAAATTTAGATGTTAAGGGATTAGGAGGAACCAAACAATAAAACTAACTAAGGTCCAAGATGTGACATACTTGGATATTTGATAAAATTTTAGAATTTCAAAAGTGAATTTACAATCCTTTAATATCCACACTGGGTGAAAATAGTTATTTACAAAAAGACAGCACAAAGCTAGCAATTTCGCTACAACAATAAGGACTAAAGTCTCATGAGTCAAAATCTTCACAGTTTTGAGAGGATATTATTTTGAACAAGTAATGTATACCTAGAAAAGTTTTTCTTCATGTGTAAAACAATTAAAATTTACTCCTACTTACATAAGGCCTCATAAGTTTACTTATCTTAAACTTAAACTTATCAATAAAATAAGTTTCTTCTAAACATAAATTTAGGACGAAATTAGTTAACAGTCATATTCCTGTATCAGTGGAGATTGGTTCCAGGAAACCTGGGGTATAACAAAATCTGGGGATGCTCAAGTACTTTATATAAAAAGGCATAGTGTTTGCATATAACTTCCCACATCCTTGTGTATACTTTAAATCATCTCTAGATTACTCATGATACCTAATACAATGTAAATGTAATGTAGGAGGTGTTATACTATATTTTTATTTGTATTATTTTTATTGTTGTATTGTTATTTTTTATTTTATTTTTCTAATGTTTTCAATTTCCATTGGTTTAACCTGTGGATGTGGACCCGTGGAAACAGAGGGCTCACTATATAACAATAAAATGGAGACATAAAACAGTAAGAATGACAAGCTTATGTAAACACCCATGTAATATCATGGGGTGACTTTATCATTTCTCAGCATATCTACAAAAGTATAAACAAGTGAAAGGTCATTAATATATGTATATGCATACATAACAAAACAATGGTGAATAATTAAATTAAGGGTACTTCCAAATAATTTCTAAATTTACTAATAGTTCACTACTTTATTTTTAAAATCAGGAAGGACTCATAAATTACCATTATTATTGACTTTATCATTTGTTGTTTCTCATTAAATCTTATGATGTGCTTAATTTTATTAATAGATTTCAAAATATAGATTCTATAGTATGACAAGTCCCCCACCAGGTTACTTAAGTGTGTATATCTGCTACTTGAACCCTGAAGGCTGGGCAGTGAGACAAGGCCATGGTGCCCCGCCCAGGAGCAGTAGTCCCTGAGAACCCAAACATGCTGCAGAGTGAGAACCTACCAAGGAAAACAGTCCCATTGCAAACACACAATAAGCAAAGAGCCAAAAATTTAGCTTAAGAGAAACTTAGAAATGGGATAGTGTTTGGTGTCCTCAATATTTCACTATTTCATTAAAGTTTTCAAAATATAGCAAATGGTAGTGTACAATATTTTCTACTGCTTTTAAAATTTCCGTCCTAGCCGTGGTAAAATCACTGATTTTTAAAGGGCCATAATTCTTTATTAAAATATTCAGTTTTTTTCTATTTTGTTGGTGTTCTTTACAATTTCTACTAACTTATAAATTTTTTTGCTCTTCTTTCCATAGTTTGTATTGTCAGTTTAGTACTAATTTCTAAAATTAAATGCCCAGTTTGGTTACATAATTATTTTTGTTGTTTAGCAATGAGACTATAAAGACAAAAATATTCCTCTGTAAGCTTTGGCTATTGATTTATATCATGAAACTAGACTGCAAGTTTAGTTTTGATTCGGATATTGTTCAGAAGATCATTAAATAATTTTACTGTTATTTGAGGTTTCATTTAAACTTTCTTTCTTTCCAGTGTATTCACATTGTGAATATGGCCTATACAATACTTGTCAGAACTCCTATGCTTCCTGTACCTTCTAACTTCTTATAAATTACCCAGTCTTAGGTATTTCTTTAGAGCAGTGCAAGAATAGCCTAACAGAAAATTGGTACTGAGAAGTGGGGCATTGCTATAAAGATACCTGAAAATGTAGAAATGATTTTTGAACTGGGCAACAGGCAGACGCTGGAAGAGTTTGGAGGGCTCAGAAGAAGATGGGAAGATAAGAGAAAGTTTGGAACATCTTAGAGACTGGTTAAATGGTTGTGACCAAAATGCTGATGGTTACATGGACAGTAAAGTCCAGGCTGCCAAAGTCTCAGGTGGAAATGAGAAAATTATTGTGAGTTGTAGCAAGGGCCACCCTTGTTATGCCTTAGTAAAGAACTTAGCTTCATTCTGGTCAAGCCTTAGGGATATTCAGAAGTTTGAACTTGAGAGTGATGATTTATACCTGGTGGAAGAAATTTCTAAGCAGCAAAATGTTCAAGACATGAGATGGCTGCCTCTAACAACCTATGCTCAGATGTGTGAGCAAAGACATAAATTGGAACTTATATTTAAAAGGGAAGCAGAGTGTAAAAGTTTAAAAAAAATTGCAGCTTACCTATGTGGCAAAGAAAGAAAAAGCTTTTATGGGAGAAGAATTCAAGCCAGCTGAGGAGGAACCATTTGCTACAGAAACTTGCATAACTAGAAAGGAGCCAAAGTGCTGGTAGCCAAGATAAGGCGATTGCCACCATGCCCGGTTAATTTTTTGTATTTTTAGTAGAGATGGAGTTTCACCATGTTGACCAGGCTGGTCTCAAACTCCTGACCTCAGGTGATCTGCCTGCCTCAGCCTCCCAAAGTGCTGGGATTACAAGCATGAGCCACCATGCCCGGCCCGTATTTTTATTTTTATATTGTCTTTTTGTTCCATCTTTTTCTGAAATAATTTTCCTATTCATCTACACTGAAACTTTCCTGTGTCACTTTATTAAAGATAAAATAAAATAGAAAGCCTGTAGTTGGATTAGAAAAATCATCCAGCCCATGAATTTGGTCTTTAGGGAGTTAAATTTATTTACACTTAGTGTTATTGTTCTTATATTTGGTTTTATTCATATTGCCTTATTCTTTGCTTTCTTGTAAGTTAGTGATGGGGTTTGGGTCTGTGTGCCCACCAAAATCTCATCTCGTAGCTCTCATAATTCCCACGTGAAACATGGGGGTGGGTCTTCACAGTGCTGGTCTCATGATAATGAATAAGTCTCACAAGATCTGGTTATTTAAAAAATAGGAGTTTTCCTGCACAAGTTCTCTGTCTTTGCCTCCTGCCATCCACGTAAGATGTGACTTGCTCCTTCTTGCCTTCTGCCATGATTGTGAGGCCTCCCCAGCCATGTGGAACTGAAAGTCCATTAAACCTCTTTCTTTTGTAAATTGTCCAGTCTTGGGTATGTTTTTATCAACATCATGAAAAAGGACTAATACCGTTAATACCTTAACTATAATATTAGACCAAAAGGGTGATAGTGGTGTGGTAGACACACCCTAGAATGCTTCCTCATGATACCCATTTTCTGAACTTTCTGTCTTTGCATAGTCCCATTCCCTTGAGTGTGAGTCTGACCTATAACTTGTTTATAATCAATAGAATACAGCAAAAGTGATGAGATATATATGATTAAGTACGTGAGATTGCAATGCCTTGGCTTACTAGAATTTTTTGCTTGCTTTTCTCTTTCCTTACTGGCTTTGAAAAAGTAAGCTGCCTATGTTGGTAGACTCACATGAAAAGAAACTGAGTTTGGCCTGTAGGAGCAGAGGTGAAACCTTCAGTCCTATATGGCTGCAAGAAATGGAATTCTGCCAACAAAAACAAATCCTTCCCCAGTCCAGCCTCTGATGAGACTGAAGCCCTGGCTAACACCTTGATTGCAAACTTGTGAGACCCTAAGCAGAGGACCCAGTATAGCCACACTGGACTTCTAACCTAAAGAAACTACAATAATAAATATGTGTTGTTTTAAGCTTTGAAGTTTATGGTTACTAACTACTAAGACATAGTGAACGTAGGGGACATCCTATTTTTGTTTCTGTGTTTAATAGAAATACTGCTAGAGCTCTGCCATTAAGAATGATAAATTTGGGCCAGGAGTGGTGGCTCGTGCCTCTAATCCCAGCTCTCTGGGAGACCAAGACGGGCAGATCACTTGAGGTCAGGAGTTCGAGACAAGCCTGGCCAACATGGTGAAACCCCCGTCTCTGCTATAAATACAAAAATTAGCTGGATGTGGTAGCACATGCCTTTAGTTTACTTGGGAGGCTGAGGCAGGAGAATCATTTGAACCCGGAAGGTGGAGGTTAAAATGAGCCGAGATTGCACCAGTGCACTCTAGCCTAGGTGACAGAGTGAGACTCCATCTCAAAAAAAAAAAAAAAAAAAAGGTAAATTTGGACTGACATTGTGTTAAATAGGATGTGTGCCATAGAAAACAAAACATTTTCCAGAACTGAAATAAAATAAATAAAATTTTTTTAAAAAGGAAAACCGCAAGGTATAATGTTAATTAAAGAAAGAACAATAGATACGTCTTGTGAGAGAGCATATTTTCTCTAAATGAAAATGTTTAATAGGAGCACAAAGAATTAATGATCAGGACAATCTTAAAGTTCATTTCAGCGTAAAGGTGAACTTTTAGTCCAGGTGATATGTAAGGTCCATTCATACTTGAGGATTTTGTTACATCAGATATAAAACTGTTAAATTCAAGTTTAGCTTTGATTTCAGAATAGATGTTTCAATCCAACACAACTTTTTATGTTCTTTGTTCCTTTAAAGAATGTATTATGAACAGTGCTTTTCCCTGAGAAAACTAACTACTTAGTTTCATTTGAATAACAGCATATTTAGAAAATCTTACTGAATCAGAATCCAGTGAACATCATATTTCAATTACAAATAACATTGAAGGAAGGTTTCAAGTCTGTTTAAAAATGTGACAAAACAAATGTTACTTTGCCACCTAGTGGATCATCCTGATATTTAGTCTCAAAATTTTTTTTGAGTCCTTTTAAGTAATATGTAATATGTAATTTGAGTCCTTGTAAGTAATAATACACTATACCAGGAGATCTTTGCTACATTTATATTTAGGATGAAATTATTCTGGGAAGAATTTACTTTATAATTTTTGCATTGTACCTGGATAGGCACATAATATATTAAATATTATTTTTTATTAAACACTATCAAACTGGTACAATTAAAAATTCCTTTGAAATTTTTGTTCCTTTGAGCTCAAAAGATCCTTTGAAAAAATGTCTATTGCCAGTCCATTATTATTTGCACTATTAAAAAAATAAAAAATCTAAATTAGTTAAAAATAATTTTAGAAAAGGTGTAAAACAGCTCTGAATGTGCAAATGGAGGCAAAGCTAGCCTCTTTTGTAGTGGAGAAGGAAAGTCAATAGAACTTGTCCGAGAGACAGACAGAATTTGCATGTCTACAGACAATCATTTTGCATTGCTATCAGCTGTCTCCAATTTACAGCTGCAAAATACCTTCCATAGAATCAGATCAGATAATACTCAGAAAGCAAGTTTACAGACCCGTATGGTGTTTTGCTGAAAACCAAAAATTTTTTTGATATATTTTACAAGTTCTGTCTCCATTTTGCAGATGTCCCAATATATGGGACTACTGCATACTGTATTGTTTTATTACATATTGGGGACTAGAATCAGAAACTATAGGGCATAAAACAAGTAACATCCAGTTTCTATTTCTGTTGGTTGGTAGACATGATGTCTACAACCAGCTGTCTTTTCCCGCAGTGCCTTTGGTTTTAATGAGCTCACCTTGTGTTTCTGATGGAGCCTATGAGAATCACTGGTTTGGAGCAGCAAGTGTCAATCCTAGCTGCACATTCAAATCACCTCCAGAGCTTAAATCAGGATCTTTAAGAGTGGGATTCAAGAAGTATAGTTAAAGGTATCCAAAGTAATTCTAATGTATAGCCAGGGTAATGAACTACGGACTCTAGAAGTTCGCCACCCTAGTGACACATTAGAATCATCTGGAGATAATGCTGACGTCAACCTACCTTGCAAGTGTTTCTTGTCAAAAGTTTCCTATGGGTTTTTACTTTTTAAAATTAAACTGAAAAGGAAAGATAATTGAGTTTAAAGGAAACTTTCAAAATGTACTTAATATATTTAAAATGAGGAAAGCTATATAACAACCTCATCTGTCTTTTGATTAATTAATAGATGTAGGTATTCATAATCAGTTCACTGCTCTCATAGGTGAAAGGTGGGAAATAACATAAGAATGTTGGAAGCCAAATAAGTGGGAGAAAAGCAGATGGAAGGGATTAGAGTGAGGGGCATTGCCTGTGAAATCCAAGTCTGGGCATAGTGCTACAGGATGAGTCCTGGAGAATTTATAACACTGAATTAAAAGCACTTGAACTGGGGAGAAGATCTACCACGAAACTTACTTTTTGCGGAAAGGAAATGATGAAAATAGTAACAATCACCATTTATGAAGCACAAGTTAAAAGAATTGTCTGTGTGATTTGAAAACATTTTGTTTCCTGATAACCATGAAACAACGTGGTAGGTGTAGAGAACAAAATATTAAACATATAGGATCACATAGGAATGCTATCACTAGAGAATCAAGGTCTTTTAGGCCCCATCTCTGGCCACATTTATATTAAGTTCATGTGATTGATAAAAAAATAAATTCAAAAGTCAATTTATTAATCTGAAGTGAATTTTTTTTTGAAAAGGACCAGATTTGCTTCCATGTAACATGATCAAATTGTTTTCTAAACTCTAGACATGGTACATGAAAAAATCAAATGATAATCAGTAGTTTCCTTAAGGAATATGGACTCTGATTAATTTAACATTTAAAACATCCAGCCGGTCAGGAGCAGTGGCTCACGCCTGTAATTCCAGCACTTTGGGAGGCCGAGGCGGGCAGATCACCTGAGGTCGGGAGTTGGAGACCAGCCTGACCAACATGGAGAAACCCCATCTCTACTAAAAATACAAAATTAGCCGGGCGTGGAGGCACATGCCTGTAATCCCAGCTACTCGGGAGGCTGAGGCAGTAGAATCGCTTGAACCCGGGAGGCGGAGTTTGTGATGAGCCGATATCGCGCCATTGCACACCAGCCTGGGCAACAAGTGTGAAACTCAGTCTCAAAAAAACAAAAACAAAAACAAAACAAAAAAACATCCAGCCACATCTCATAGTAATGGTAATTTTGGTGATGGAGTTAAACTATACATATCACTTGTTTACACTGCATCACTCTACACATCTAAGACATGCCTAGATGCCTTAAAGATTAGAGTTTTTAAGGGCCTTAACTAAATGATGGCTCTTATGGCCATCAGAGCAATGTTTCTCAACTCAATGTTTCTCAACTCAAGCTGCATATTAAAATCACCTGGGGAGCTGTTTTATTTAATTGACGTATAATTGAAGTACAACAAACTGCACATATTTACTGTATACAATTTGATGAGTTTGGACATATGCATACACCTGTGAAACCAGCATCACAAAAACAGTCAAGGCAATAAACATGTCTTGTCTCCCCCACCCCCTTTTGGTGGTATGAATACTCAACATGAAATCTACCCTCTTAAATTTTTTTAAGTGCATAATACAGTGTTAACTATAGGTACAATATTGTATAGCAGATTCCTAGAACTTATTCATCTTGCATAACTGAAAGTTTGTAACTATTGAACAACTCTCTATTTACCCAGCCCCAAGTCCCTGGCAACTACCATTAGGCTCTCTGTTCTATGAGTCTATTTTAGAAGCACACAGTATTTGTCCTCTTGTGACTGGGTTATTTAACTTAGCATAATGTCCCCAGGTTCATGTATGTTTGCATCATTGTCATATATGGCAGAATATTCTTTTTTTTTGTGATGGAGTCTTGCTCTGTGGCCCAGGCTGGAGTGCAGTGGCACGATCTCGGCTCACTGCAAGCTCTGCCTCCTGGGTTCATGCCATTCTCCTGCCTCAGCCTCCCAAGTAGCTGGGACTATAGGCACCCGCCACCACGCCCGGCTAATATTTCTATTTTTAGTAGAGACGGGGTTTCACCGTGTTAGCCAGGATGGTCTCTATCTCCTGACCTAGTGATCCGCCCGCCTCGACCTCCCAAAGTGCTTGGATTACAGGCGTGAGCCACCGTGCCTGGCCCAGAATATCCTTTTTTTTAAAGCTTGAATAATATACCAGTGTGTGTGTGTGTGTAAATTTTTAAAGCCTATTCATCTGTCAATGAACACTTGGGTTGCTTCCATGCTTTAGCAATTGTGAATAATGTTGCAATGAAAATAGAAGTGCAGATAATCACTTCCAGATCCTCATTCTTTTGTATACATACTGAAAAGTGGAATTGTTAAATAATATGGTAGCTCTATTTTTTATTTTTTTTTTGAGGGCATCAGACTGTTTTTCATAGCAGCTGCACCTCCAGCGATTCAAATTAAGTTAATTTGGGATGGGCCCCAGATATCAGCATGTCTTGTAATTTCTCCAGGTGATTCTAATATGTCTTAGGGCTGCAAATCCCTGCCCTGAAGTTGATAGCTCCCAGCCCTGACTGTATAATAGATCAGTGATTCTCACAGCTAGTACCAGATACACCTAGAGGGTTCATTGAAACATAAATTGCTAAACTGGCATTTTTAACAGTTTCCAAAGTGATAATGATGTTGTTGCTGATACTGCTAGTCCAGGAACTGCCCTTTGAGAACTGCCCTTTTAACAATGCTAGAATCGACTTTGTCTGACTTTTCTTTTATGATCTATTTCTTTAAGCTCCCTCAGCTGACTGAAACCACTTTTGAAAATTGTGGTAAAATAAACATAAAAATTTACCAACTCTTGTGATTCTTTGCACAAAAAGTCCATATATGTGTGTTATCATATGTATGTGGATTTATTCTTTTTTGAAAATATGAAGAGATTATATTCCATTATGAATTTTTGATACTATTTTTCTAATATTGAAAGTTACTTACACATCTTGACAACACAAGGCAGCAGGGTGCAACTTTTCAAGAATGTTTTGTGAGTAGGAAAAGTAAACCTGGGATTGGGGACTTGCAGCAAATGAGCCACAAGTGGATAATGTAGCTATATTTTTAAGGACATTTAATAAGAATGTTAATTGATATAATACTTGCTATGGTTAGCAGAATACGGCCAATTACATTATTGCTATTTTAAGCCATTTTTCCTAGTGATAAAATTATACCATTTTGTAGATGGCCTTTAAAAGAGCCTCTCTCTGTTGCCCAGGCTGGAGTGCAGTGGCATGATCTCAGCGTACTGCAACCTCCCTCTTCTGGGTTCAAGTGATTCTCCTACCTCAGCATCCCAAGTAGCTGGGATTACAGGCACGCACCACCACGCCTAGCTAATTTTTGTATTTTTAGTAGAGATGGGTTTTGTCATGTTGGCCAGGCTGGTCTCGAACTCCTGACCTCAGGTGATCCACCCGTCTCGGCCTGCCAAAGTGCTGGGATTACAGGCGTGAGCTACCACGCCTGGCCAAAAGTTTTATACATACTTATTAAATAAAACTTAGTTTAATACTGGACTTTGTTAAGAAGCTGTTTGATCTTGAGTTGGTCATTCAACTATTTAGCTTTCATATTATTTTTACAATGATCTATGGGCTTCCTTCTATGTATATTTGTTTTTAATTTTTAAAATCAGATATTGTAAAATACCATTTATTTAAAATGTGCAATGATAATAATATGAACACCTACATTTTGCTGTCCACTTTATGAAAATTCTTTTAACATATCCTTTAAAATCCCTATGTATCTTTTTGTAACCTATTCTCTTCTCTTTCTGCTCAGAGGAAACATCAGAATTTAGTGTTTATCATTCTTTTGCCTGCTTTCATAGTTTTACCGCAATATGTTTGTATAATCAAAAATATGTTTTATTTTAGTATGCTTTGAATAGTCTATAGATACATTCGTAATATGTGTTTTCCCTTGCCATTACCCTGGGGAAGCAGGTGTATATATAGTTTACTGGATCAACCTTGAGTGCCTTGCCAGATTTCCTACCTTTCACAGTATTCTGTTTCACTCCTATAGGTCAGTGAAAACTAAAGCTCAATTCACCTTGCTTTGTTTGGTTGATATTGTCAAGGTGAAAATGGCCTGTTTCTTACTTGTTTCTAATTTTCTAATTTAACTTTGTTTTCACTCTCTGATTATCCCCAATTTTCTTGTTAGTTCTTCAGTACATTCAAAAACATGGTTTTGTCTATCCATATTTTTAGCAGTACTTTGTTGCAAAGATAATAGAAATTGAGACAAAGGTGAATAAGTCAGAATTCCTGATTTCCAAAACCTCGAATGCAGAGTATGAGAAGACAGTCATGTAAATACACAATCAAAATATTTATTTGTTCAAACCTATGTATTGACCTAGCATCTTCAAACATCCCTTGACCTGAAACAAGCAGAAAGAGGGAAAAAAATGAGGTTAGAAAAGAAATAGAGAATAGAAAAATAAAAGAAAAAAATAAAACCAGAAGTTGGTTCTTTAAAGAAAATTAACAAAATTGACAAACCTTTATCTATACTGACCAAGAAAAAAGAGATGAAGACTCATACAACTAGAATCGGGAATGAAAAATGGATCACAGTTTTGAAAAACTCTTTAGCAGTTTCTCAAAAGGTTAAACCTAGAGTTACCATATGATCCAGGAATTTCCATTTTGGGTATACGCCCAAGAGAGCGGAAGCATATGTCCATGTAAAAATGTGTATACAAATGTCCATAGGTGCATGATTCATAATATCAAAAGGTGGAAATAATCCAAATGCCCAACAGACCAATGGATAAATAAAATGTGGTATAGTCATACAATGCAATGTTATTTGGCAATAAGAAAGAATGAAATACTTATTCATGCCGCAGTATAGATGAGCCTTGAAAATATGATGCTAAGTGAATGAAGCCAGCCACAGAAGACCACATATTGTTTGGTTCGATTTATTAGGAATGTCTTAGCATTGGCAAATGCAGGGAGAGAGAAAGTACATCAGTGGTTGTCTATGGCTGGTTTGGGAGTTTGTGGGAAATGGTAGGATTATTGCAGAAGGGTATGAGGTTTTGTGTTGGGTGGGAAAATTTTCTAACACTGATTGTGGTAGCGGTTGAACAATTCTGTGACTTTATTAAACACAATTAAATTGTGTTCTTTAAATGGGAGAATTGTATGGTATGTGAAATATATTTCCATAAAGTTACTACATGTGAAATCATCAGAGCTCAATTTCAAACCAAGTGTCATATTTATAGATACTTAGCCGCTTGTCTCGGCAAATGAAACAACTTGATTTATAGCTATCAAAGATTAGATAACAAATTTTCAATAGAGGTAATGTGATGTTATGTGAATGACAGATGCTTCAGGGCATACTATCAGATAGATCTTAGTTGAAAACTCTATTTTTATTAGTTTTGGATATTCAGATAAGTTTATTTAACATCTTTACATTTTTATTTCCTAATTTGTAAAATAAAAAAATGATTTTTGTGAATATTTAATAAGTTAAATCATAGAAAGAGCCCAGCCTAGTCTCAAGAAGGTAATTTAATACTGAGAAGAATAATCACCTTGCTTCATTTGTTAAATTGTTATAGACCGTGTTATAGTGGCAATAAGAAAAAAAAACACCTTGGGTACATTTTTACATACACCCATACATACAATATAGCTTGTTGGAAATTTACCTCTAAGTCATAGACATAAGAAACTCTGAGAGAGCATTTTTGAATACAATGGAAAAGAATTATCTAAATATTTATTTTCTACTGATTGGTCCATTCCTCGTGTGTGAGTTTTTCTTTTTGAACCTTGCTCTTAAACAGAATCACAGAATATTAGGGCAGCAGTCACCTGCTTTTCCATCCTAGCAACCACCCTCTGGAGCTCTTATTTGTGCTTTGAATCCATCACTCTGCTGCTGTGATGTGTCACTTTCACTGGAAGCACTTGAGGTGCCTCTTCCTGGCAGGTTAGGCAGCAGCCAAGCAGAGAGAACAAGGTGGCCTTAATTGTTGGCTTAATGGTGTGTTAAGTGTTCATTTCTGCTGAATTGAACACAGGCTTTGGCGTAAGTGTCTAGCTTCATTGGGTTGCTGTCAACCAACATGCATAGGGTACTACATTTTGAAGAAATGTGTGCTTTGAGTGGAGCAGAGTATGAGGAAAATATCCGGAAGGATGTTGTGAGGTGATCATGGGTGAGAAGACTAGAATGTATATTCTCTTTGTTTCCAAGCATTTTGTTAAAAATGTAAGCATGTGTAAAGCACTTCGCTTTGAAATCATTTTTATCTTCCCCTGGATTAAGATATCTAGAAATACTGGATATCTGGGTATCTGATTTTGTTTTGATTGACATCTCCATAATAAAAGATATCAAATAATTTTAAGTATTTACTTTTGGTTATTTTAAAATGCTTAATTGGAGAGAAAAACTATCATAATTATTTTGCGTGTATAAAATGCTGTTAAAAATATAAAGTTCAGAACAGAATTTAGACTATTTTTAGTTTGTGAAATATATTTCAAATAAGTCCATTGCTTATCATATTACAAATATGGCAATATTAGAAAATATATTTCCTGAAATGTGAAGAGGCAAGTCATAACTCTATTAGCCAAGTACTCCCAACTTTGAAAATAAACTGCCAACATATTATTAAAATTACAATACTAAGACTTATTTGTAATTTTTGAGCAATGAGAAAAAGAATTAAAATGTAAGCTTGCTGAAGAATATTAATGACTTTGGTGTTATTATATTATGATTGACAAAGTACTAATAGATAAAGGAGTATGATATATGACAAAAGCCAAACTTACCCAATTTTTGCTCACGTGCTCACAATACACCTCAAGAGTTGGAAGTCCATGCTGTCTCCCACAATTGTCAAGTGAGAAATAAGTAAAAAAATACACAATTGTAGGCATAACTGATATACTGTTTTCCTTCTTCACTTGAAAAACTAATCAACCATTATAATCTTTATATAGATTTTGTATTTTGTATTAATTGTAATAGCAGTAGAATGGCAAATTTTTACATTGGCATGAGGTGAAGAGGTTGAGTCTAATGTGAATAAATGTTTATTAACTGTACCTCAAACATTTTAAAAGCAAAGATATAAATGATAAATATTTTCTTTCATGATTTGATTCCAGTAATGGCGATTTACGCAGAGATCTGCATGAGTTATCACTTCCTCTTCTGATGAGGAAGGTGGGATTCTTCTCACCTGGTTTCAAAGACTGACATCTCGTTTTCAAAATGCTGAGATGGAAAATATGAAAGAGCATGCATTTTAATAATAATCACACTTTCTCATGCACATGTGTGATTTTTCTTTTTTACTTTATATTTCAGACAAACTGTTTCTACTTCCATTATTCGTACAATCCATTGAAGCTTGGTGGGTGGAAACTTTTACAGGGAGATAAGAGCAGAAATCAACTTCACAACCAACATCAGATCTCATGTAGATTATAACTTCAGCTCTTAATAGAAGGCCACTGGATGACGTCTCTGCTTTGTAATTAACTGTGTTAAAGTAATAGTGATTACTAAAACGTATATATATGAGATATATATATTTCATACATATATATGATATATATGTATATATAATTGTTCTTTAGTCTCTGAAGGCTCTAAAGTTGCCACTGAGTGTAATTTAATTCTTTCTTTTCATCTTGTATGTTTCGTCACTTAAAAATATTTGAATATTTGAAATGAGTGAATAGGTAACCTTAAACGTATTCACTGGCTTTGGAAATTCTTTCATACATATATATATAAAAATATATAAAATTCTTTCATATATACAACTATATATAAAACTATATATATGAAACTATGTATAACTACATATAAAACTATATGTGACTACATACGTAAAACTATATATATAACTATATATATAAAACTATATATGAAACTATATATAACTATATATATAAAACTATATATAACTACACATACATAAAACTATATATATAACTAACTACATATATATAAAACTATATAACTACATATATGTAAAACTATATATATATAACTATATATATAGTTGTTTTGCTTTTTTTCTCTGCACCCCAACAGAAAAAAGTTCATTTGTTTGTTTGTTTAGAGACAGGGTCTTTTTCTCTTACCCAGGCTGCAGTACAGTGATATGATCATAGTTCACAGCAGCCTCCAACTCCTGGGCTCCAGAAATCCTCCTGCCTTAGCCTCCTGAGTAGCTAGGCCTAGTAGTATATGCTACCATGCCTGGCTAATTATTTTTTACTTTTGTTTTGTAGAGATGGGATCTTTCTGTATTGCCTAGGCTAGTCTTGAACTCCTGTCCTCAAGTGACCCTCCTGCTTCAGCCTCCCAAAGTGCTGGGATTGATTACAGGCATGAGCCACTGCACCAGGCTAAAGTGTTTATTTTTAATTGAAAAATGATAATTGTCCATATGAGGTTCAATGTGACATTTTGATATATGCACACATTGTGGAACAATTATATCAAGCTATGGAAATTCTTATATAAAGAAGGTAAGTTGATTGTTACTAGATGGCACTTATTATTTGGAGTATCTCTCTTCTCTCTCTCTCATTCTTTCTCTCTCTAGGGTGTGTGTGTATATAATATATGTATTATATATACTATATATTATATATATAGTATTCACTTTAAAGGTAACATTAAGTCATATTATTATAGTATTAATATAAAAATAATATATATATAACAAATGTTGTTGTAAAACTCCTCAGAACTTGTCATTTCGTGCACCATTGCTCATGATTACTCTCTATATTTGTATGAGGTTAACAAAAGACATGGCCGAGTCAGTGGATTTTTAATTGAAGTAATCACATGCTGGCATTTCATATTAGCACACAGTCTGTCAAATGCATTCACTGGCCCAACAAATACTTTCCATGAGGTTTTACTAAACAATTTAAGTTAGCCTTTACCTCAGAATTTAATGATTTTTGAATAGTTATTCTTATATCATTATGTTTGAGAAGTTGTTGGTGACACTTGACTTGGGATGTATTCCAGTATCTTCAGAGCAATTAAATTATTAGTAGCATCATGAAGCTCTTTATTACACAGGCATGATTTCAGTCCTATTGAAAATTTATAAATAATCTTTTGTTGTACTGTGAAATTGCCTTATTGTTGAAAAATGTTGATGAATAATTTGTAAGTAAAAACTTACAGAAACTCTAAATGATCTTCATTTAAATCCTTTGATTGAATTTAAGGAGTCCATGAGACATCCAAAATAATAGCCATGATAAGTATTACACATTTAACATTTAGGTGTAAAAATTATGATTAAAATATGTGCTAACATTTTTATTGAGCATTATGTGAATTATATAGCATTTAACATGTTTATAAATATCTAAGGGCTATTTCCAGAAAATGTCAAATTTCTAAGATTTATTAAATTTTCAAGGTAATTAGGGTTAAACTGCCCTAGGAGAAAAACTAAATGTTTACCTTGTAGCCTAGGTAACAATCTGAACTCTGTGATCATGCACATGTTCATCTATGGGCGCACGTATATGTTCAATCTATATCTGTGAATAGGGGATGTATTTGTGTAGCAAAGACAATTTTCAGACATTAAAGAGCAGAACTAGCCTTCCTGCTATGAAGAATAATATTTAAACATTTGCCTGGCCCCTCTTTGTGGAGACAGTGCTGTCAAATTGATATGGACAGGAGGCAGGGAAATACTGGGTAGAAGAGGGTAGTCCCTAGTAAAGGCCCCAACCTCAAGCCTGGAAACCTGTGGCCCTAAATGGAACAAATATTTCTGTTTTTGTGCCCAAATGTTGCCTTTTGGCCTGCCACACCCCCCATCCTGTACCCATATAAACCCCAAACCCCAGGCTCCACAAGCAGATGAGCAGACAAGCAGAAGAGCAGAGAAGCAGAAGAGTGGCAGAACAGTGCAGCAGAGAAAGAGAGAAGAGAAGGAGCATCTGAACGTTGACAGGAGTTTGGCTGGGGATGGTCAGAGAGGAGATCAGCCAAGGGACAGCGAAACTCCAGGAGAAGATCATCTTCCCACTCTATCCCCTTTCCAGCTCCCCATCCATCCTGCTGAGAGCCACCTCCATCTGACAAAAAAAATCCCCCACATTTACCATCCTTTAATTCATCCATGTGTCCCTGATTCTTCCTGGATGCCCGACAAGAACCTAGGTACAAAGAGGGCACTGAGCTGGTTAACACTTAAGCCATCTGCGGATGGCAGAGCTAAAAGTGCACTGTAACATGCCCACTGGGGCTTCGGGAGTGTCGGTTACCACCCACCCCAGATGCTACGATGTGGCCAGAGCCCAAAAGTGCTTGCTCTGGCTCCTGCACCTGCCTGTCTGCATGCTCCCCCTCCTGTAAGGTGTTTGAGTGCATGGTGGCTGAACAGACAAGCCACACCCCTGCTGCACTTACTGTGAAGGGGATCAGGGAATGCTCCCATTTCAAAATCTTGACATTTGGAGAATACATTATTTTCCTTACTAGTCATCCTTTTCAAGTGATCTTTTCAATAATGTAGACGTGATACAGCCATTAAAAAAGCTAGGCCAAGTAACCACTACATTTTGCCTGTTTGATCCTCACATTGGTTATCAAATTTTAACATGGCAACTTTCCCTCTTTTTCTTCACTGTGAATAATTTAGGTTTTAAGAACTCTCAATTATCCTTTACAACGTGAATTCCCAATATACAAATAATAAACTGAAAAGGTTCCCTTAGAATTTATTTGAACTTTATGTGCCCTGTAAATAGCTTTGCTTAAAGTGTAACCCAGTTTGTACCATCACTAGAAAATCCCTGGGTAAAAATGCAAAAATCCTAGCAATTTTTAAAAGTCAAGGACAAGGTATTACATATTCAGAAGAAGCTATGTTTTTATTATCAGAAAGAGTGATTCATTATTTAAGGGTTGTTCTAGCGTTTATCTGATTTTGTTTTTTTTTGTTCAGTGTTTCCATCCTTAAACATTATTTTATTCATCATTAAAACAATACATTTATTCATAAAGTATATTACATTCACAATGAAAGAATTTTTACTTTGTCCTCCATAATCAAGTCAAGTGCAATTTTTAGAGCTTATGTTCTTAGAAGATTAACAGTAAGCCAATATTAGTTATTTTCAAAAATATAATGGCAATGGTGTAGTGTTATGCATTTTGAGCAGGATTACATAGTTAATAATTTTACATTACTCAATGTAGCCACTAGATAGCAGTATAAGTCTTTGGAGTCTGATATGAAATACACACAGATAATTTTACAATTATATGTTTGATAATAGCTTGCACTTAATCTCACTGAAAGAAGAAATCTAAGGTGAAAAATTAATGCTTAAAGTCTAAAGTATTTCTGAGATGTGTTCTACTTTGATTTGGTATTTTTCTTCTTGAAATTAAACAATAACTTGGAAGTTAATTTTAACTTGATAATTACCTCAATTTATTTTATTTATTCATAAAATACAAAAACTTATATAATTATTACTAAGTATGATACACATCAGAAACATTTGAGATTACTGTTTAATTAATATATATTATATTTTCAATAGTATCATTAAGTTATGTTAATGAAAATATATTGCTCTTTCAAAAATGTGAGTATGCTTGTTTCAAATAAATTCTTAACTTACACATATTTCGAAGTAAAATGTAGTGGTTTAGACTTTTGATCCTATTGTGAATGAAGCTCACATTCTCCAAATCTCATAGAAACAACAATGGAAACAAACATGAGAAGAATCCATAGCATTGTTGGAAAACATAGAAAGATGTTATTAATGAGACAGAAGCATTGGTGAATTTTTGGAAGGTATAAAGTAGAGGGACTTCAGTGGAAATAATTATAAAACAAAATGAAATAAAATGCCTATATGTGTTCTAAAAAATCCAAGATAGGCAAAGAAACAGAGAAGGAGATAAACCAATTTTCCCAATGACAAAGCTTAGTGTGGGAATAAGAATGGGAAATATAGTAACTAATGAGATTTAGAGACCTGAAACTGTGTTGATACACAGCCTCATGCAATAAGAACAGCTGTCTGCAGTGTTTACTTACAGATTAAAGCTGGCAAAAATGCACTCTACATTAAGTGCATGATGCTTTTCGGAAGATCCTCCTTTTGGGTATTGGGGTTTGAAAGAGACTCTGGCTGTATTTAAAGTATTTTGAGACTACCACGAAGTGTTTATGAAATGAAATTATTTTTGTAACAGGAAAGAAAAGTCCCAGAGCTTAACATAGGGAACATGTATTAAGACTGGAAAAACTGTGCTCTGGGTCAATGAACATTGTGGTTTATAAATGTGCGAGTGACAATGCCAAAGGGACATAGGTTTCCTTAGGAGGCCAATGTAATTAGGCAAAGGAGGCAAGTCCTTTATAGAATATTCTCTATTAGAACTGCAATTTTCAAATTAGCTCTTATTTCTTGAACTATACAATTTATTTTTTTTTTTTCAAGGCCTTTAAAACCTTGACTTTACAGCTTAACTGTTCATCACTATCATATTTGACATAAAAAACTTTTGGCAGGGTGTAGTTGTTCATGTCGGTAATCCTGGCATTTTGGGAGGCTGAGGTGGGAGGATTGCTTGAGACCAGAAGTCTGAGATCATCCTGGGCAACACAGGGAGACTCTGTCTCTAAAATAAATGAATGAATGAATAAATAAATAAATAAATAGCTGGGCATAGTGGCACATACCTGTAGTCCCAGATGCTCAGGATGCTGAAGTGGGAGGATCACTTGAGCCCAGGAGGTCAAGGCTGCACTGATCTGTAATCACATCACTGCATTTCAGCCTGGGCTGAAAAGTGAGACCCAGTCTTAAAAAAAAAAAAAGAAAGAAAAGAAAAAAGCTTTTGCTCAATCACTTTGTCAAAAAATTTAAGTACTGTCAAAAGATTACCAAAATTTTAATAATAACTAACATTTATTTAAATCTTACTATATGTCAGTCACAGTCCTAAAAACCCTCTTTAGACTGATTTTAAAAAATTGTCTTTTATATAACCCAGTGATGGAGGTACTACTTTCCCCACAGAGCACTATAGCAAAAAAGCTAGATAATTTGTGGTGACTTGTAACCCAGGTATGTCAGTTTTGCAACCCATACCTGTACTATTTGTGGTAGACAGAATAATGGCCCTCCCAAAGGCTATGTCCTAATCCTTGGAAACTGAATATTTCCACAAATAAAGGGCAGAATAATATGATTTGGCTGTGTCTCCAACCAAATGTCATCTTGAATTGTAGCTCCCATAATCTCCACATGTCGTGGGAGGGACATGGTGGGAGGTAATTGAAACATGGGGACAGGTCTTTTCCATGCTGTTCTCATGATAGTGAATAAGTCTCATGAGATCTGATGGTTTTAAAAGGGGGCGTTCCCTTGCACATGCTCTCTTGCCCATTGCCATGTAAGACATGACTTTTCTCCTCATTTGCCTTCTGCCATGATTGTGAGGCCTCCCAAGCCATGGGGAACTGTGTCAATTAAACCGCTGTCCTTTATAAATTACCTAGTCTCTGGTATGTCTTTATTAGCAGTGTGAGAACAGACTAATACAGTAAATTAGTACTGGTAGAATGGGGTACTGCTGTAAGCATAACCAAAAATGTGGAAGCTACTTTGGAATTGGGTAACAGGCAGAGGTTGGAACAGTTCAGAGGGTTCAGAAGGGGACAGGAAGATATGAGAAAATTTAGAATTTTCTAGAGACTTGTTGAATGGCTTTGACTAAAATGCCGATAGTGGTATGGACAATGAAATTCAGGTTTAGGTGCTTTCAGATGGAGATGGGGTGCTTGTTGGGAACTGGAATAGAGGTGACTCTTGCTATGTTTTAGCAAAGAGACTAGTGCCATTTTGCCCCTGCGTTAGAGATTTGTGGTACTTTGAACTTGAGAGGAATGTTTTAGGGTATCTGGCGCGAGAAATTTCTAAGCAGCAAAGCATTCAAGAGGTAATTTGGGTGCTGTTAAAAGTTTAATGTATTTACGAATATATGGTTTGGAATTGGAATTTATGTTTAAAAGGGAAGTAGAGCATAGAAGTATGGAAAATTTGCACCAACAGAGAAGAAAACCTCATTTTCTGGGAAGAAATTCAAGCCTACTGCAGAAATTTGCATAAGTAACAAGGAGCCGAATGTTAATAGCCAAGACAATGGGGAAAATGTCTCCAGGGCATGTCAGAGACCTTTGTGGCAGCCCCTTTCACCACAGGCCTGGAGTTCTAGGAGGAAAAAATGGTTTTGCGGGTCAGACTAAGGGCCCCCATTTTGTGTGCAGCCTAGGGATTTGGTGCTCTGCATCCCAGCTGCTCCAGCTGGGGCTATAAGGTGCCAAGGTACAGCTCAAGCCATGGCTTCAGAGGATGCCAGTCCCAAGTCTTGGTGACTTTCACATGGTGTTGAGACTGTGGGTGGATGGAAATCAAGAATTGAGGCTTGAGAACCTCCGCCTAGATTTTAGAAGATGAATGGAAACGCCTGGGTGTCTAGGCAGAGGTGTGTTGCAGGGGCAGAGCCCTCATGGGGAACCTCTGTTAGGGCAGTGCAGAAGGGAAATATGGGGTCCAAGCCCCCACACAGAACCCCCACTGGGGCACTGCCAAGTGGAGCTGTGAGAAGAGGGCTACCATCCTCCAGATGCCAGAATGGTAGATCTACCAGCAGTTTGCATTGGGCACCTGGAAAAGCTGTAGGCACTGAATGCCAGCCCATGAAAGCAGCCAGGTAGGGGGCTGTACCTGCAAAGTCACAGGATTGGAGCTGCTGAAGGCTATGGGAGCCCATCTCTTACATCTACATGACCTGGATGTGAGACATGAAGTCAAAAAGCTCATTTTGGAGCTTTAAGATTTGACTGCCCCACTGGATTTCAGACTTGCATGGGGCCTGTAGTCCCTTAATTTTGGCCAATTTCTTCTGTTTGGAATGGGAGTATTTACCCAATGCCTATACCCCCCTTGTATCTATGAAGTAACTAACTTGCTTTTGATTTTACAGGCTCATAGGCAGAAGGAACTTACCTTGTCTCAGATGAGTCTTTGGACTGTGGGCTTCTGAGTTAATGCTGAAATGAGTTAAGACTTTGGAGGACTGTTGGGAAGGCATGATTGGTTGTGAAATGTGAGGACATGAGATTTGGGAGGGGACAGTGGTGGTTTGGCTATGTCCCTACACAAATCTCATCTTGAATTGTAGCTCCCATAATTCCAACATATGGTGGGAGGTAGCTGGTGGGATGTAATTGAATCATGGGGGTAGGTCTTTCCCATGCTGTTCTTGTGATAATAAATAAGTCTCACGAGATCTGATGGTTTTAAAAAGGGGGAGTTCCCCTACACATGCTCTCTTGCCTGCCACCACGTAAGATGTAACTTTGATTCTCCTTTGCCTTCAGCCATGATTGTGCGGCCTCCCCAGCCATGTGGAACTGTGAGTCAATTAAACCTCTTTCCTTTATAAATTACCCAGTCTCAGGTATGTCTTTCTCAGCAGCATGAGAACAGACTAATGCAACATGGCAAAGAAGAATTAAGGTTGCAAATAGAATTAATGTTTCTATTTAACTGACTTTAAAATATGGAGATTATCCTGGATGATCCAGGTGGGTCCAGTGTAATCACAGAGGTCTTCAAAGGGAAGAAAAGTAAGGTAGAAGAAAAATAGACAGATAGCAGTATGAGGACACAGTCCATTATCTCTGGTTTTGAAGACAGAGGAAAAGGCCACAAGCCATAGAAAGTGGGCAGCCTTTAGATGTTGGAAAAGGCACAGAAACAGATTGTCCTCTACAGCCTCCAGAAAGAATACAGCCCTGCCAACACCTTGATTTTACCAAGTGATTAAGAAGGATCTTATGAGGATAACAGCCTTGAGACTTACCAGCAGCAATAGAATAAATGTATATGTTTGGAATCCAGTGCTATTTGGATAACTAAGTTCTCGTGAAAGTTAGCCTTACTCACGTTAGACAACAAACATGAACAGATTAAATAGCTGATTACATATAATAAAAGCTAACTAAATTTTCAAGAAAGAAATAGAAGACTTCTAGGTGAGAATGGGGAACAGATCTTGGAAGAATACATCAAGACTTAGGATAATATAACAAATGAAGTTAGACAAAATAAGTGTGGATGAAATGATGTAAAGTTATAATTTCTCTTTTTTTCCCAGCCCAAAATACTGAAAGACTCCTGAATATTTGGAAGTTCTCTTAACCACAATCAAGATCTTTTTGACATCTTCAGTAAATATAATAAAGATGATTCAGTATTTTAAGGCACTGAATCTGTATTTGAGTACAGAATAACCCAGGTCAACACAGCTATGTACCCTATACTTCATTTTGAATCAAGTTTACATGATGTCAGAGATTCTGAGACAAGTGTCATCATTAAGATAATTTAGTAAGCAGCTGTATATATATTTGACTATGTGTATGAAATAACATTAATGAATAGAGTGGTAAATCTTTCCCATTCTGGAAAAATCAGCAATGAAAGATTTAATGATTTAGTTCCATGAATATTACATAAAGAGATGGGTGAAGATTAATTGTGTTATGTTTATTACATATTTTCTATTACCTTAGAATAAAAAAATCATGATTTCTGAATAGAAATTGCTCTTCATCGGATTATTTAGATGATGCTACATGGGAAAGAAAAGTAAAATATCTTAGACCAGGAAGCATGAGTCTGTTTTATATGAAGCTCTAGCCAGTAGCAGCATTTTGAACTATTTTTTCTTGTGTACAACATACTGTCAAAATCATTCTTTTGTGTGAACAACAAAATATATAAATGGAGAGGAAGATTTTGCCATTGGTATTGTACTTTCTGTCATATTTCTGCATTTTAAACGCCTGCCAGTGTCTTTGTGTAAGAACACAACTAAAGCAAGGCTAACAGGTCAGAAACCTGACCTACTTTCTTCATTTTTTCTGCTTAATAGTGCATGGAAAAGCTTTAGAAAAGTAAATCTCAGTAGTTTCAAAAATTTGAAAATTATAGAAACAGACAAGGAAGATGTATTCTAGTCTCAGCCATCCCTAGAAAACAACAAGACAGCTATTTACATATGATACCTAGAAGGTTTGTGAATATTTTCAGAAAATATTCAAATATGCTTGCCCAAATGAAGAATGATTTTCATAGACAAACTCTAGTTACTGGTTGTTTTCTCCTTGTTATAAAATCCTAGTATGTAGAACCTAATTTATTCATTCATTTAACAAAATTTATTGAAAGACAATCGCAGGATATTAGCTGTGTGTTCATTCATAACATGGCCTTTACCCTCAAGAATTTTTCTATAACATTATCACACTCATAGTTATGGGTCCTATAGTAAATGCTGAGATATGTATATTCACGGGACCCTAGGAACATTGGAAACCATCGTAACAGTAGTATTTTAGTTTAGTTTTGAAGGACGCCTTGCAGTCTTCCAAGCCTTTTAAGGCAAGGAGAGTGAACACGCAGAATGTGGTAATAGTGCAGAGCACAAGGCTATGCAGGATGATTTGGGACTAAGCTAGAATGTGTGTGGCTAGGAAGGATGATTAAGCTTTAGACCAGTTAAAGTAATAATAGCAGCTGTAGTAGATACTCCCTAAGATATTAGTGGCTTAAGAATAAAAAAGTGATTTCTCATTCACCTATAGTCCAAAATGCATATTCCTAGTTGTGCTGGGTAGGAGCTCTGGCCAACTTGATCTTTCAGGGATCCTGGCTGGTGGAAGCACCCTCATCTTTAACTTACAGTTTCTGACATAGTGCTAGGCATCAATATAGAGCTTGCAGCCTGTCCCAGAAATGGTTTAGATCACTTCTGCCTCTCTTGTACTGACTAGGGCTCAGTCATTTGGCCATGTCTAATTGCAAGGAAGGCTTGGCAATGTAGTCTCATTGTCTGCCCAGAGGGAAAGGAAAATGACAAATAGCTGGCCAGTCTCTGTCATGGGCTTGACATGCTATTCTAAGGGAGACTGGTGATTTTCTCATGTGGGGGAGTCTCACTGTCAGATTTGCTACTTATGAGTTCACTTGGGTACAATATGAAGGTTATACTAGAGTTGGATAAGACTAATGAGGGGGAAGCTAGGTAGTGGAAGCTGGTGATTAGAACACAAAGGCAGTGGCAGCATCTTAGGACAGTAGAGGTAAAATACATTTTTGGGATAGAGTCGGCTGAATTAGGATGCTGAGCTAAGGTACAGGGAAGAGTAGAGGATGACTCAGCATATTATTGAGAGAATGTATTGATGGTGATATGATTAACTGAAGTCAAGAATATGTCAGATGAGGCAGGAGTACATATGAAAAAGACAAGTGCAATTTTGGAAATGGTAAGTTGGCAGTTTTCACATGACATCTGAGTGGAAGTGTCTAGTGAGCGAATGAAGCCACAGACATGAATCTCAGGACAGTGCATGAGATACGCTTCCATGGGGAAGAGCAGTCAACAAATAGTCTATAGCTAAATGACCAGAAGCAAGCATCCAAAAGGATATGTGGAGTGAAATAATAATTCTGTAGGTCCTACTTCTCCTACCTCTGCAAAAAATGGAAATGAGGACTTTCCACATTGACAATTAAGAATACTATCTGTCTTACTTGAGTTGTTGTAGAGATTACATCATCCACATGAGGCATTGCAAAATCATCATTGACTTTGAGTGCCTTTGACTATTGTAGGGGAAGGTCTCCATTACCCTTCACACCTATCTCTGCTTTTAACAATTCTCTGTTCTACAAGCAATGCTTTTCTTTACGTGCTACCTAGTTGTTCTGCTGTAATTTCTCTGAAACTAAAGGAAACTGCTCCTTGCACTGATTGTAGATTCTATGCAGTCATGCTTTACAGTGCGGTGCCTACTGCCTGACATTGTAATCGCCTCTCAGAGAATTCTAATGATAAGATTCTTTACCAAGTGATTGCTTTGTTCATGGTTGCCACACTTAAAAACACAATAAAAATTAAAATAAAAAAATCAAAGCCAAAAATCTAAGACAAATGTATCAATTTTTGTAAGATAAAAAGGACAATATATCTAAAAGAGCTTTCATGCTGATTTATAGTGTACTCCTTCCTTAAATTGTTCTCCCCTGGCTACCCTCAGTTTGAAAAAAATTAGTGCTATTTTATCATATGAGACAATACATTGAAAAGAACTAATTTAACTTTCAAGTGTGGTTGAAATTTATTATTTATCACTTTCCAGACAATTTAAGATAGCGATTCTGATTTTGCCAGCCTGTTCAGTAAGTCTCTGCTGTGTGTAAAGATACTTCCCCTGGAACTTGACAAGAGGGGAATGGAACCGCTCCTTGCTCTACAATTATAGAATGAGCCTGATTTGAGTTAGAAAAAGTCATGAAACTCACTTAGAAGCACAGACTGACCCTCTGAACACAGCAAGACTAGACTAAAGCTAATGAATGACTGAGTCAGTCAGAAGAGCCGTAGTTGGCAAAGCACCAAAGAGACAGGCTTATTTCTCTAGAAGACAGGGGGCCCTGACCAAGACTGAATCTCTCTCAGTGACAGATATCAAGTGAACTGTGGAGACTGCTATCTCCCATTACGGTTTAGTGCCGCTAAACATACAAATCATACAAATAACTTTTCTTGTTCTGATTACATAATCATCAAGCAAACTTTTGATTATAATTTGGCTTCTAATGGCTTTTTTCAACAGGGTTAGAATGTTCTGGCTACAGAATGCACATCTTCATCTTCTCTCCCCTTGGCAGATGTATTCCTCCATGTAAGCTAATAAATTAGGCAATTTAGTTCTAGTTAATTTCATGCGAGTGAATTGGTATGAATGTCTTAGAATCATCTGTTTTGTGACCATAAAAATTAAACTTCTGAGGCTGCAAAGTGGAGAACCGAAGCAAACACCAAAAAATATATGATCCTTTCAGGTCTCTTGGAAGAAAGTCAACAAAGAGACATTCTTCTTTCAGCATCCTTATAATCAATGTCATTTAAGTGTCAAGATTAACAGAAAAAGTAACTTCAGCATAGGAATATTGACAACTTGTGAGCATGATTGTTATTTAGGCATTATAATAGCTAACAGTTATGCAGCCTGTGCAAAATTAAACTGTGTAGTTCAAACAATGAATAGAAAGTGCAAATTTTATGGACCTGAACACTTTTAAAAGCACAGATATTTATTATTTTCCAACCAGAGTGTTGTGATTGACTCTCAGATATCTCCTCTCCCCGTTCCCACTGTGGGTGAAATGTGAGTTAATTTCTCCTCCTAGGATAGCTAAATAAGTTGGCCTCAAAACAACAACAACAACTACAGCAACAACAAAAACCCAGAAAACAAGCAAACCAAAAAACTCTACAAAGAACCAAAATTCATCAAATATAAATTCCCCCAAATATAACTGAATAACTCTCTTATTCACACCCCAAATAATTTAAATTTTAGTATTTAAAACCATATTTTAACTAGAGTGAAAAATACACATTTTAACTTTTTTCATTTATTGTCCTTTCTATCACACTTTGAAAAACAAGAGTACGATAGTTTAGTAGAGACTCAAGTATTTCACAGAACTGTTCTGACTAGTAATCATTATTTTTGTACCTAACGAAATGCACTATATATGAAGGAAATTATTTGAAATACATGAATTTTAAGTAAAAATATGTTAGAAGTAAAATTAAGCTATTCTGATCATAAGTGAAAATAGAAAAATAAACACTATTGGTCTGGTCTTTTATTCCCCAGATATTAATTATTTCCAGGAGAATTGTATATAGCATTAATCATTGCTACTCATGAGTCCATTTCATGCAGCAGCCACCACTCAAATATACTAACAAGCATATACAATTATTATATTTTTAATTCATAGCTTTCAGTAATTACCACATGGGAAAGCCAAGCCCTCATGATATTTTTTCCAGGTAGTAAGAATTAATGTTTAATGTTTATACTATCTTTGGATGGCCAGAGGAATATACATACGTACAGCAACTGGATAATTTGTTGTATATTTTAGAATCACTACATTTGTAATCAATCTTATTTTACTTTAAGCTCAGGAGGAACATAAAGTCGTATTATGTGAAGTTTAAAAAACTTCCTAGTAATTCACACAGTCCTGCTTTCTCAACACAATTGTGTATTTTTAAAACATTTACTTTTGCCATCATGGTATATTGATTTTAAAAAAGAATGTTAGCACGAAAGTACTGAGGAAAAAATAGATACACATTTCAGAAATGGATACTAGATAATGAAAATAGAGGAAATTACAGTTACCTATCTCTCACACATTGTTACTTGTGACCAGTGGAATTGCCCCTATTGTAAAGGTTTGATAACTGCTTATTTTCTAGTAGGCAGGTGCATAGATATAGGTATGTTTGGAGTCACATCTGCAGCAATGCCCTTTCTTATGAACAATTATAAAATTATCGTTTTTTAGTCTTTTAACCTACTGGCCTTTATTTTGATTTTAAAAATAATATACTGTCTCATTTTTATAGAAACGAATTTTTACAAAAATTATGAAAGCCAAGTATTCTACTTATTCTTTTATTTTCTGGAATAAAAGTTGCATACACAAAAGCACAGTAAAACTTGTTGTTAGCTGTTTTTATATTTCCATTGTAGTATTCAACTAAAACATGAAGCAGTATTGTGTGAGTCACAGAGCCTTAATATTATACCTGTGGGTGGGTTTGTTGCTTCCAAAAAGAACTTTGTTTTGGTCACCAGTGAGCCATTGTTTGAATTCAATAACCAATAAGCACCTATAGGTATACGCTGAGTTGTTTAAACAAATAATATCAATAACTACATTTTATTGAGTATTTATTTTGACAGGCATGCACTGCATTAAGTTTTACAGATACATACATATTTTTAATTTAATCCTGATACAAGTATTGTAAGGAAGATGTAATCCCACAGTACAGGGGGAAATAGGGTGTTTAGAGATCAATTTGCTCAAAGTCAGAGTGGTAAGAAGTGACCAGAACTCATTCTCATTTCTGTGTGACTCTAAAACATAAGCTCTATCTGCCACAAGTGCAGCAGATACTAATACATTGGTTATGACTATGCATAAGCACAGATAGGGCATATTGAAATAAAGAGTTATTTTTGTATGTTTTGGAATCATTCCCAATATTTGATGTGATACTTCACATACTAGCAGTAGATATGTGCTGAATATCCAAATTTCTTTCCATTATTGGGAATATTTTCAAAGAGCTCAGAGAATTATTATAATAGCAAGATAACGTGATATGGGGCAAAATTTAGATATCTGAGGACTGAAAAATTATTCAAACCTTCCCCAAGTTATGCAATCTCTTTTCTCATAAACAACAATTTACAGTATAGTAAAATTGTGAAAACAAATGCTTGCAATTTTTAAAGTGGATAGATATCAAAAGAAACAAAGCATGCATTTAGAATACCATCTATTCTAAAAGATATTTAAATTCTGTTTCTAGCTTGTCTCTACTACTCCTTTTGGGAAAAAGGAAAATAGAATCTAAAAAGGATCATAAGGAAGGGAGAAGGAGGAGTGAGAGAAACCTTATGGGTGAGCAGAGGAAAGTGGAAAAATGCATTCTATATTCAAACTTTTCTGTTTTCATTAAATGCTCCCGCCTCAAACAGAACCTGTTGCTGGATGTAGGAGGGGATCCTCAGCACATTTACTGTTACCTGCTCTCTAAATTGCGACAATGATCAAAATGTCTGTGTATAGTTCTTGATAAATGGAAAAAGAATTCTGTCATGGAGTTTCTAAACGATTATTAGAAACATGTCTGAGTTGTATTGTCAGACTGGCTTAGATTCCAAGCCCTAGGGGAGCAAGATTGATGTCTCTTCGGGTGAAGTTGACAGAAAAAACTGCAACACTTAATAAAAATAGCAGTAGAAACATAGTAGGGAAAAAGAACCCCTCAAATCTCAGATTGCAAAGTGAACAAAGTCCAGTGCCTGTTATAGAACTCCATTACCAGTGTTGGTATGAGTTTCAAGGGGAGCCTGCATTTAAAATATATTCCCTGGATTGCACATTCTTGGATAAATGTTCACATGAAGCAAATAAGATTATTCACAGTAGAATTCTTAGTGGCTAGTAAAATTAACCACTCTCTTCAGCGATATTAATCAGTGGTTGTTCCAATATGCCTGAACAAACAGAGCACCTGACTGTAGATTAACTGCATCTAATGATGGCTTGTGAATATTAGCGTATCAGCAAACCATATGGTAAATTAGACTTCTCTCTGGTAATTTACCAGAAGGAAGCCAAAATAATTAGAAATCATTCTCAGTAATGGCAGTTGCACACAGCCACACCGTTACTGAAATGAAACGGTTTTCAGAAATGTCTGTTTTGCAGGTGTATACCAAATGACAGGCTACAAACTAGCTGCTTGTATGCACATCATCATGCAAAATGGGCTTACAGAATAAATTTTAAACTGTGAGGCTGTTTGCCATCTGCTTTTTCTATCAAATTGACTTGGAAGGTTTTCGTTTGTTTCTTTGCTTTGTGGTCAGGTAAACTTGCCCTGATCATGAGGGTAGCTGAATATGGCCTGTGACATCCATTAGACAGTGACGGAAATCAACTATCAGTTGTCCAGTTTATTTTTTCCAGTGACGTGTTCTATTACATCAATTATATTGAGAAACATAAATAATTTTAAATTATTAATAGTATAAATATGAAGATACTGAGGATCAGTGCTTCTCAATATTTTAATGTGCTTCTGAATCACCTGGGAGTCTTGGTAAAATGCAAATTATGATTCAGTAGATCTAGGATGGGCTCAAAACTCTGCATTTCTAACAACCTTCCAGGTGATGCTGATGCTGCTGGTCTATGGATCACACTCTGAGTAATAAGGTGACGGATGCTCTATAATTCACTAAGAAAATTTGTGCTCACAAAAATATGACATTAATTTGCACCGTCTTTTTTGCCAGAAGAAGTAAATATTATTTATTGGCTTCCTATCCTTTGAACTTTTTGAAAACCAGAGAGAATCTCACCCAATTCAAGCCCTATATGTCATATAGGCAAAAAAGTCCTAAAATATTACTTATTGCTACATTTAATCCCTAAATATATTGGCATCTACACTGGGTGAGACACAGGAAACAGAGATACAAGGCTCCAGATGCCATGAAGCTTGTAAATAATCCAGTTGAAGAGACAAACAGATTGACTCTTATAAATACATGCAACAGAACACGAAAGATACAAGGGGATCGGACCTAGCAAGGCCTGAGAAACTGTTAGTTGAGCTCTGAAATACATGAATACACGTAGGTGTTCTTGAGTACAGTGGTAAGAGGCAGCGTTGAACAACTGAAGAATAAGCCCATAGTCTTTGCAATCACAGGTGAAATGATGGAGGGAGTGAGTGATGCAGAGATAAGGCTAAGAAGGTGAGTAGAAACCGTATCCTGGAAAGCCTTGTAAGGCCTGCCAAATATTTAAGAAGGAAGCTCGGGTTAGAAAGAAAGATGCTTACAAGTTTAAGCTACTTTAGATGCACATTTTTAAAAGCTCCTTCATGCTTCTGTATGTTAAATGAATTGGAACAATGATGGATTTGAAAGTTAAGCAGTTACTGAAGGGCTCCAGGCTAATGTTCATGGTGGCTTAGAAAAGGCAGTGACAGTAGAGATGGAGAACATCATCTAAGATGGCTCATTTAATCTTTTTTTTTTTTTGAGAAAGAGTCTCACTCTGTTATCCAGGCTGGAGTGCAGTGGTGCCATCTTGCCTCACTGCAACCTCCGCCTCCTGGGTTCAAGCATTTCTCTTGCCTCAGCATCCCAAGTAGCTGGGACTACAGGCATCCACCACCACGCCCAGCTGATTTTTGTACCTTTGGTAGAGACGGGGTTTCACCATGTTGGCCAGGCTGGTCTCGAACTCCTGACCTCAAGTGATCCGCCCACTTCGGCCTTCCAGAGTGCTAAAATTACAGGCGTGAGCCACCGCACTCAGCCTCATTTAATCTTTTGACATCTCTAATAGTTAGCAGTTTTTAGTTTATGTTGACTAAAAAGCTACCTTCCTATAACTTGACTCTGTGGGGAGGGGTTTCCTGATCAAATAAGTCTTCTTCTTGATAGCTCCTCAAATATTTCATGATACATATCCTGTCTTCTGTGTTTTTCCCCTATACATGTGCAGGCACCTCCACAGTGCTCTCAGCATGGCTTCAGTTCCTTCACCATACTGAATAATGTGGTATACCATAATTTATCAGAGTCCCCTATCTGGAGCCATGAACTAGTCTCACTAGATGTTGTCCAACCAGTGAAGAATATGACTATTAGCTTTCTCACTTTGGATACTATGCAAATATTATTGCTGTTTTTTGATAGGCACATTATGTTGTTAATGTGTTGAACTTAATATATCAACAATGCTCATCCAAAATTTTCTAAGCTGTCTTTTGCAGACCTACTACCATGAGGTGTTATACATTTGCCTTAGATTTATTTGATTTCTGTACAGCTTCTGTGGATTCTGCACAGAAGGCAAGTATTGCTTCATATACATGGAATTTTTTTTTTTTTTGGACAGAGTCTTGTTCTGTTTCCCAGGCTGGGGTGCAGTGGCATGATCTTGGCTCTTTGATATGTATACTGGTAAGCCCTGAGGTAGGGAAGATTTTACAATTCCCCAAATATCTCCAACTTTTCCTACTTTTATGACTAATGGCACCAGTCTCGGTCCTGTTTAGATCTTTTGAGTAATTGATAATATGATCTCATATGTGTGCTTTACCTCTTAGCATCTTGTCAGCTCCAAATCTGAGACTTGTATTCTCATACTCGGGTATAAGCCAGTGATGTATGAGTTATTCAGGGCTGGGCCAATGAATGAGCCCTTCAGCAGCAGGTTCTAAGGTGATGCTAATGGAACCAACAATCTGCTCTCTGATACATGTTCCCTCATTCAACCAAAGTGCAAACCAATGAGCTGTACTTTCATTCAGCCAATATTTCTCCATTGTGCTCACTAGGCTGCTGTGCAAATGTAACAGATAATTTGCTGAAGCAAAAATTTCACACCTACTATTTTTCTGTCACTTATCAGTCAATAGTAACACTACAAAAATGAGCTGATACTTTTGTGGGAGGGAAACTTAGGACAAAAGAGGTGGAGAGACTTGTAAAATAAGACAAAAAGATAGTGATAAAACTGGCTATAAAAACATGTAAATACCTGGATTCTTTATAATGCTCTTTCCCTCCGCCCTTTTTTTTTTTAGATAGAGTTTTGTTCTTGTTGCCCAGGCTGGAGTGCAATGGCACCATTTCAGCTCACTGAAACCTCTGTCTCCTGGGTTCAAGTGATTCTCCTGACTCAGCCTCCTGAGTAGCTGAGATTACAGGCATCCACCACCATGCCCAACTAATTTTGTATTTTTTTAGTAGAGACAGGGTTTCACCATGTTGGCCAGGCTGGTCTCGAACTCCTGACCTCAAGTGATCCACCTTCTTAGCTTCCCGAAGTGCTGGGATTACAGGTGTGAGCCACTGCACCTGACCTCCCCTCTATTTTACTAGTGAGTTTGAATGCCCAAGAAGCAATCACAGAAAAACATGGCAACATCTCACAGAAAACTCCGAAGGCTTACTGCATGGGCTGTCATTGATTTACTATTTATTCTGTATTGAAATTACCTTTATGTTTTAGTCAGAGGATGGTCTCTTGAGTTTTTAGGCTTTTATGTTTTTTAAACAGGAAAATACAGTCATAAGAATCTTCAATATATCACTTATACCCTATAAATCTGTGCTGATATTATAGCTATAAAATCTCTGGCTAAGTATACACTAATAATAAACTAATCACCCTACATTGGCTGAGAGAAGATTAACAAAATAAACAATTCCTACCTAATATGGAACTTAGCACCTGCTGTTATACAGTAAATATTTAAACTCCATTGTCTTGCCTCAACTGAGAAAGGTTTACAGCTGCAGCATTTTTCAAGTTACATGAGTCCCATGTAATGGTATATGTACTAAGAAACATCTTCAGCTGCACTTTCCCCAGCTGGGGCTCTCCAGGAACAATTGTCACTTTGATGATAATTTGTCAAAGCCTGGATACATATAAGTCATAGACTAGACATACAAGTACATATGAATATATTTCTATTGGTTTCATCATTTTATTTGGATTCTCAGGCCACCATTAAAAAAAAAATAAAGAATCCTTCACCTGCCCAGTGTTTTTTATCCCTAACTAGGAAAGAAAGTGAGTTAAAAACAGTCATGTAATTTTGTATACTCTCCAAAGTAGTTTTTTAAGCATAGAATTAAAAATCTTTTTATTTTTAATTATTTTTGATCAAGTCTTAACTCACTCTTACCCATCTATCAATCAGACAAAATGTGATAAAAATATACAGCTGGTTTCCTTCAATTATTCTTCAAATATATATTTTATTAAAGTGTAAAACACATGCAAGTGTCAGCTTAGAGAATTTTTACAAGTGAACATATCACTCAACCTAATCAAGAAATGAAACATTTTTAGTATCTTTATGCCTCTTACCAGGCACTACCCTTCCAAGGATAACCACTATGCTGATATACAGCACATAGGTTACTTTTAAGAAAAGTATGTAATACAGCGTATACTGGCTTCTTTTGTTCCATATTACCTTTGTGAAAATCATCTGTGTTGCGTGCAGCATTGCTTTAAGGCTGTTGTGTGAAAATGCTACAATTCTTGTATTCATTCTATTCTTGATGGTCATTTGATTTTATTTCAATTTGGGACAATTACAAATAATTTGGCCATGCACATTTTTTTGTACATGTATACTTTTTTTATATTTAAAGAATTATAGATTCACAAGTTGCAAAATATGTACAAGGCAGTCCTGTGTACATCTTACCCGGTTTCTTCCAATGATAACTACAATAGCAAAGACAAGAAATTGACATTAGTACAATCCACAGAGCTTACTCAAATTTCATCAATTTTCTATATTTTTTATGTGTACTCTTATGCAATTTTGTCCCTTGAGCAGTTGAATATTACCATCATGTAATGTTAATATGTGCTAATAAACATCTTCAGGTCTCAGATACAGAACTATTCCATTACCATAAAAATCCCTTGTGCTATGCCTTTATAGCCACACCCTTCCTAATCCTAACTCCTCGCAACCACTAACCTTGTTCTCCATCTCTATAATTTTATTTCAAGAATACTGTAGAAATGAAATTATATAGTACATGAGTAGCAAGCTTGAGGATAATATTTGAGCTGAACTTTGAAGCTGGAGTAGTGTTTGTAGGTGCAGAATGAATCCCGGTAGACAGACTAGTACCATTAGTCATAAAGGTAAGAAAACCGGGAGACATTTGGGGTATTATTAACTCTTCCCTGCCTCATGGCTTATCAATGTATGTATCAAAGATCCCATGTGCATGAAGGAATACTTACCTTCTTGCTATTTAGGCTCACAGACTCCCCGGTAGCTTCACTGAACTTTCTTCAGACTGCATGGTAGTTTCAGATGCTCCTACCCAATATTCTCTCCTATATGCATTTTTCCTAATAAATCTTTGCGTATTTAATTCTGTCTTGCCATCTGCATCTCATAAGAACCAGACTAGCCCAATGCCTACTTCATACCTTATTAAACATTCTCTTGTTGATAGACTTTTTGACAGTTTTATTTTTTATTTTTGGTCTACATAAATAATATGGTAATAAATATCTTCTAATTGCATCTTATGTATTGGTAGGTTTCTTTTTTGGTTGACTAAGTTCCCAGAATGAAATTGCGTAAAGGGTATGTATATCTTAAATTTAAATAAATGCAGTCAGATTGCTGTCATGAAAATATTAAAACCTAAATACAACTTAGAAAATCCCATGTTATTAATGAAGTACTTTTCTCATCCAGAAGAGACAACAGAGCAAAAGTATAGACTAATGAAACAAATTTCTTAATGTGATGTCTGCAATCTGTGTCATTGCTACACAAAAACCTTTGTAGCTGTATATAAAGTAATGCCAATTAATGATATATATGTATAATAGCAATTAATAATTGATATAGAATACGGATTACTTCTTATCTTGATTGCTAGCATTTACACCAATGGGAAAGCCAAAGAAAGATATAAAATAGAAATAATCTTGATGTTTACTTTTATTCAGCAAGTTTTATAAATTATTCATGTTCAAAGAGTAACGTAGATATTTGTGTCATCTGTAGTTATATTTTATTCATTTTTCCTTTTTAAAATTTGCAAAGATTAGTAAAACCAGACAGTAGCTGCAAATTTCAAATCCACTGGATCACAGAGTACTTTAAAAAATAATACAGAAACTTACTGTGTTACATCTAGTTCATCAATATGCATATCTGGAAACTTGCACTGCAATT
Source organism: Pongo abelii (assembly GCF_028885655.2). Taxonomy (NCBI): domain Eukaryota; kingdom Metazoa; phylum Chordata; class Mammalia; order Primates; family Hominidae; genus Pongo; species Pongo abelii. Next base: position 96,502,233 of record NC_071991.2, read on the forward strand.
TGATCACAAGCATCAATTAAATAAATAGAGCAATTATCTGGAACAAATGGCATTTTCTATGATGTTTATTGTAAACAGTTCTGGGTAGCTAAATTTTTTGATCAAAAATGAATACCTGCATCATTGTCAAATGCCATTTGTGGTTAAATGGAATTTGCATAAGATAGCTCCTTTTTGGTAGGTTTTCCAAGTAATTATTTTACTAACGTATCAAAAAGAAATATGCCTCTTCCTAATAGACAAGGATATTGAACTATGAAAAATGAGGATGTAATGTGATAGAATTTACAAACCACTACAGAACAATATTATTTTAGATTAGTATTTTTATAAGTCCTTTTATATATTCTGCTAAAAATATCAAAATGCCATTTCATTCTATACAGCCACACTATCAGGTTGAAATTAAAATTTTAATCTATAATTACTCAGAGGAAGAAAAAGAAACCTAAGAGCTGTTTTAAAGCATTTTAATCTGACAAGATAATCAAAGGCAGATCTTTTTACACTTTCTTCTTTTCTTACTGGTATGTGTAGCAACTGAGACATACCCCATTCTTACTACAAAAATCTTTAGTGAGATTTTAAAAATTATCCCTTTAATAAAAAGTCAGTTTTTCAGATAAAAAAGAAAAAGAAAGAAAAGAAGAAACAGAAAGAAAGAAAGAAAGAAAGAGAGAGAGGGAGGGAGGGAGGGAGAGAGGGAGGAAGGAAGGAAGGAAGGAAGGAAAGAAGGAAGGAGAAAGAAAGACAAAGGGAGGGGAAGAAAGAAACAAGCTGTAACATTTTGTATGCAACTAGGTGAGAAGTTAATCGGGTGTTATTTTAAGTTTTTCTGATGAAACGGACAGTTGAAATAGTCTCTGTGGAGCCCCATTTCCTTTCTTCACCCTTTCCACTCTTCTCCATGTTTCTGGGGCTGAATGAATGAGCTGCATCAATGGTTTTCTTGACCTCTGGCTTCTGGTGAGTTTTGGCCAGTAACTTTTGAGAATTTCTGATGGGCCTGATTTTCCCAGCCATAATCTAATGGTCAAAAATTCAGAGTGCTCCATAAAGACAAATAAAGGTATAAAAATAGAAGTTGGGACATTGTTTTATGGTATTTGTTCACAATGATTCAATTTGTATCTTTGCAATAATTGTGTTATTAATCTACCTAGACATTTTATTACAGTATCACATATTCTCCAATGCTTTTAGTACCCTCTAGAATTAGATTTCTCTTATTCCTAGCCAATAAATTGTTGGGTAAACTCCAATGTTTGCTGTTCTGTAGCCAGCAAAGCATTTAAATCTCATTAAAACTTGGAAAAATCAATTTCCCCACAAGGTACCAAGGAGATACCTTCTTATTAGGGTCCTACCACTTCATAAGATCTCACTAACCGTAAGGAGACACCATAAAGTAATATAATTTCTGACAGTTGTTAAATTTTTAAAGGTAGATTAAAATTGTCAATTTCTTTTTAAGGTGGGAAAATTTGACTATGTTCGACACAATTGAATTGGAAGCTTTAATAAAAGTAATTAACAAACACAATGATTTTGACACTTTGAGCCCAAAAGAGTGTGTATAAACTAGTGGCAGTGAGAAGCACTACCACATATATAAGATCAGAAACTATGATACACTACAATTGTTCATGAGTCACTCAGGGAGTGGAAAGAGGTGTAGCTACTCAGCAAAAAGAGCACATGAGAACAGGTGTGAACAGGTTGAGGGGGCATGTACAGTGTGTAAGTATGGCATATAACAGACTCAGGCTCAAATGCGCATTGTGTATTAGGAGTGGCAGGAGATAAGGAGTGTTACATATTTTTAAAAGCACTTGTTAGCTTCTGCCTCTGGGCATTCTGCCACACTATTCTCATTAATTCCAGAGGGCTAGACTCTACAAGGGAAGTGTAAATTGTACATTGTAAAATGTATGACATCTCAAAAATTACTGATTGAATGTATTTATCAGAGAAATAATCTTTCACAACTTTTTAACTATCAAACTTCCTTGGAAGATTAAAATTATTTTAAGTATGAGTTTCCTAGATAATACTGCATTTAAACAAACAAAACAATAAATGCAATGATCATTTAATTGAGCACACCTTCAACCACATAACTTAAAAGTCATTTCTACAATGAAGTCAATTCTAAGCAAATATCAAATCAAAATAATTGTCAAAAGCTCTGTATAGATCCTTATATTTACCATTTTCTTGTTTGCGTCTTGTTCTCAAAGCAACATTTGCAACTGTGGGTTGTGTTCAGCATTCAGGCACCGATCACTTAACAAGCAGGAAATGTCAATGGTAACTAACATTGCTACTGTTGGAAATATTTACCCCTTTCATAAGCAGTATAAAGGAAGCCTCTTTCTCCATCCTCTCTGTCGGAGAAAAGTTTATTCATTTTACAAGGCTCAGTTTCAGTATATTGTCCTCCAGGAAACCTGCCCTGACCAATCATGCTGGATTAGGTGCTACTGTCTGTGTTTTTCAATGTTCTATGCATTTAAAATTCATTGAAACTCCATTATTGTACCTACCATAGTTTGCTTATGTGCTTGTTTTCTCACTAGATTGTGAATTTATTGCAGAGAAGACTTTTTTTTCTTTATAATCTTGATACCTAGCATGCTGTTGGTTACTTAGTAAACCAATGAATATCTTTGAATAAATTAATGAAAACATTGCACTTTTTCATAGTGAGTCAAAGCCCTGTCCAGTTTGAAATCTCAGCAGATTGACAAACATTGAGAGCTGTCAAAGAGCAGTTCCAGTCTCATCACAACATTTAAAGCTTTTGGAATGCATCGGTTTTGGAAGTAGTCCTCAGGAGTTGTTGCTCCGGAATACAACTCACTCTTAACTTGCTTTTAGCATTTTATGACAGGTGAATATTCTTTTTGTATTTCGTATTTTTATTTTTGTATTTTATTTATTTATTTTACTTTAAGTTCTGGGATACATGTGCAGAGTGTGCAGGTTTGTCACATAAGTATACATGTACCATGGTGGTTTGCTGCACCTATCAACCTGTCATCTAGGTTTTAAGCCCTACATCCATTAGGTATTTGTCCTAATGCTTTCCCTCCCTTTTTCCCCTGCCCCCTGACAGGCCCTGGTGTGTGATGTTTGCCCCTCTGTGTCCATGTGTTCTCATTGTTCAACTCACACTTATGAGTGAGAACATGCAGTGTTTGGTTTCCTGTTCCTGTGTTAGTTTGCTGAGGATGATGGTTTCCATCTTTATCCATGTCCCTGCAAAGGACACGAACTCATCCTTTTTTATGGCTGCATAGTATTCCATGGTGTATATGTGCCACATTTTCTTTAACCAGTCTATCATTGATGGGCATTGGGGTAGGTTCCAAGTCTTTGCTATTGTAAATAGTGTTGCAGTAAACATACTTTCAGGGATCATTTCTATAGTTTGTTAATATCTTTTTATTTCTTTTTTTATTATACTTAAACTCTAGGATACATGTGCAAAACATGCAGGTTTGTTACATAGGTATACACGTGCCCTGGCGGTTTGCTGCAACTATCAACCCATCATCTACATTAGGTATTTCTCTTAATGCTATCCCTCCCCTAGCGCCCCACCCCCTGACAGGCTCCAGTGTGTGATGTTCCCCTTCCTGTACCCATATGTTCTCACTGTTCAACTCCCACTTATAAGTGAGAATATGCAGTGTTTTGTTTACTGTTCCTGTGTTAGTTTGCTGAGAATGATGGTTTCCAGCTTCATCCATGTCCCTGCAAAGAACATGAACTCATTCTTTTTTAAGGCTGCATAGTATTCCATGGTGTATATGTGCCACATTTTCTTTATCCAGTCTATCATTGATGGGCATTTGGGTTGATTCCAAGTCTTTGCTATTGTGAATAGTGCTGCAATAAACATATGTGTGCATGTGTCTTTATAGTAGCATGACTTATAATCCTTTGGGTATATATACCCAGTAATGTGATTGCTGGGTCAAATGGTATTTCTGGTTCCAGATCCTTGAGGAATCGCCACACTGTCTTCCACAATGGTTGAACTAATTTACACTCCCACCAACAGGGTAAAAACATTCCTATTTCTCCACCTCCTCTCCAGCATCTGTTGTTTCTTGACTTTTTAATAATTACCATTCTAATTGGCATGAGATGGTATCTCATTGTAGTTTTGATTTGCATTTCTCTAATGACCAGTGATGATGAGTTTTTTTCATATGTTTGTTAGATGTATAAATTATAAATGTCTTCTTTTGAGAAGTGTCTGTTTGTATCCTTTCCCCATTTTTTGATGGGACTGTTTGTTTTTTTATTGTACATTTGTTTAAGTTCCTTGTAGATTCTGGATATTAGCCCTTTGTTAGATGGATAGATTACAACAATTTTCTCCCATTCTGTAGGGTGCCTTTCACTCTGATGACAGTTTCTTTTTCTGTGGAGCAGCTCTTTAGTTTAATTAGATCCCATTTGTCAATTTTGGCTTTTGTTGCAATTGCTTTTGGTGTTTTAGTCATGAAGTCTTTCCCCTTGCCTATGTCCTGAATGGTATTGCCTGCATTTTCTTCTAGAGTTTTTATGGTTTTAGGTCTTACTTTTAAATCTTTAATCAATCTTGAATTAATTTTTGCATAAGGTGTAGGGAAGGGGTCCACTTTCAGTTTTCCACATATGGCTAGCCAGTTTTCCCAGCACCATTTACTAAATAGGGAATCCTTTCCCCATTGATTGTTTTTGTCAGGTTTGTCAAAGATCTGATGGTTGTAGATGTGTGGTGTTATTTCTGGGGCCTCTGTTCTGTTCCATTGGTCTATATATCTGTTTTGGTACCAGTACCAAACTGTTTTGGTTACTGTAGCCTTGTAGTGTAGTTTGATGTCAGGTAGCATGATACTTCCAGCTTTGTTCTTTTTGCTTAGGACTGTCTTGGCTATATGGGCTCTCTTTTGGTTCCAAATGAAATTTAAAGTAGTTTTTTTTCTAAATCTGTGAAGAAAGTCAATGGTAGCTTGAATCTATAAATTTGAGCAGTATGGCCATTTTCACATTGTTGATTCTTCCTATACATAAGCATGGAATGTTTTTCTATTTGTTTGTGTCCTCTCTTGTTTCCTTGAGCAGTGGTTTGTAATTCTCCTGGAAGAGGTTCTTAACATCCCTTGTAAGTTGTATTCCTAGGTATTTTATTCTCTTTGTAGCAATTGTGAATGGGAGTTCTCATGATTTGGCTCTCTGTTTGCCTATTAGTGGCGTATAGGAATGCTTGTGATTTTTGCACATTGAATCCTGAGACTTTGCTGAAGTTGCTTAGCAGCTTAAGGAGTTTTTGGAAGGAGATGATGGGGTTTCCTAAACATACAATTATGTCGTCTGCAAACAGAGACAATTTGACTTCCTATCCTCCTATTTGAATACCCTTTATTTCTTTCTCTTGCCTGATTGCCCTGGCCAGAACTTCCAATACTATGTTGAATAGTAGTGGTGAGAGAGGGCTTCCTTGTCTTGTGCTGGTTTTCAAAGGGAATGCTTCCAGCTTTTGCCCGTTCAGCATGATATTTACTGTGGATTTGTCATAAATAGCTCTTATTATTTTGAGATACGTTCCTTCAATACTTAGTTTATTGAGTGTTTTTAGCATGAAGGGGTGTTGAATTTTATTGAAGGACTTTTCTGCATCTATTGAGAGAATCAAGTGGTTTTTGTCATTGGTTCTATTTATGTGATGGATTATGTTTATTGATTTGCACATGTTGAACCAGCCTTGTATCCCAGGGATGAAGCCCACTTGATCGTGGTGGATAAGCTTATTAATGTGCTGCTGGATTCGGTTTGCCAGTATTTTATTGAGGATTTTCACATCAATGTTTATTAGGGATATTGGCCTGAAATTTTCTCTTTTTTTTGTGTGTGTGTTATGTCTCCCAGGTTTTGTCATCAGGATGATGCTGGCTTCATAAAAAGAGTTTAAAAGGAATGGTACCGGCTCGTCTTTGTACCTCTGGTAGAATTCGGCTGTGAATCTGTCTGGTCCTGAGCTTTTTTTTTAGTGGAAGGCTATTAATTATTGCCTCAACTTCAGAACTTGTTATTGGTCTATTCAGTGATTCGACGTCTTTCTGGTTTAGTCTTGGGAGGGTGTATGTGTCCAGGACTTTATCCATTTCTTCTAGATTTTCTAGTTTATTTGTGTAGAGGTGTTTATAGTATTTTCTGATGGTAGTTTGTATTTCTGTGTGATCAGTGGTGATATCCCCTTTATCATTTTTTATTGTGTCTATTTGATTCTTCTCTCTTTTCTTCTTTATTAGTCTGGCTAGTGGTCTATCTATTTTGTTAATCTTTTCAAAAAACCAGCTCCCGGATTCATTGATCCTTTGAAGGGTTTTTTGTGTCTCTGTCTCCTTCAGTTCTGCTCTGATCTTAGTTTTTTCTTGTCTTCTGCTAGCTTTTGAATTTGTTTGCGCTTGCTCTAGTTCTTTTAATTGTGATTTAAGGTGTCGATTTTAGATCTTTCCTACTTTCTCCTGTGGGCATTTAGTGCTATAAATTTCCCTCTAAACACTGCTTTAGCTGTGTCCCAGAGATTCTGGTACATTGTATCTTTGTTCTCACTGATTTCAAATAACTTATTTATTTCTCCCTTAATTATGTCATTTACCCTGTAGTTATTCAGGAGCAGGTCATTTAGTTTCCCTGTAGTTGTGTGGTTTTGAGTGAGTTTCTTAATCCTGAGTTCTAATTTGACTGCACTGTGGTCTGAGAGACGGTTTGTTATGATTTCCGTTATTTTGCATTTGCTGAGGAGTGTTTTACTTCCAATTTTGTGGTCAATTTTAGAATAAGTGTGATGTGGTCTGACAAAAATGTATATTCTGTTGATTTGAGGTGGAGAGTTCTGTAGATGTCTATTAGGTCTGCTTGGTCCAGAGCTGAGTTCAAGTCCTGAATATCCTTGTTAATTTTTTGTCTTGTTGATCTGCCTAATATTAACAGTGGGCTGTTAAAGTCTCCCACTATTATTATGTGGGAGTCTAAGTCTCTTTGCAGGTTTCTTAGAATTTGCTTTATAAATCTGGGTGCTTCTGTATTGGGTGCATACATGTTTAGGATAGTTAGCTCTTCTTGTTACATTGATCCCTTTACCATTATATAATGCCCTTCTTTGTCTTTTTTGATCTTTGTTGGTTTAATGTCTGTTTTTTCAGAGACTAAGATTACAACCCTTGTTTTATTTTCTCTCCATTTGCTTGGTAAATATTCCTCCATCCCTTTATTTTGAGCCTATGTGTGTTTTTGCATGTGAGATGGGTCTGCTGAATACAGCACACTGATGAGTCTTGACTCTTTATTCAATTTGCCAGTCTGTGTCTTTTAATGGGGCATTCATTCCGTTTACATTTAAGGTTAATATTGTTATGTGTAAATTTGTTCCTGTCATTATGATCCTAGCTGGTTATTTTGCCCATTAGTTGATGCAGTTTCTTCATAGTGTCGATGGTCTTTGCATTTTGTTATGTTTTTGCAGTGGCTGGTACTAGTTTTTCTTTTCCATATTTAGTGCTTCCTTCAGGAGCTCTTGTAAGGCAGGCCTGGTGGTGACAAAATCCCTCAGCATTTGCTTTTATGTAAAGGATTTTATTTCTCTGTCACATATGAAGCTTAGTTTGGCTGGATATGAAATTCTGGGTTGAAAATTCTTTTCTTTAAGAATATTGAATTTTGGCCTCCACTCTCTTTTGGCTTGTAGAGTTTCTGCAGAGAGGTCTGCTGTTAGTCTGATGGGCTTCCCTTTGTGGGTAACCTGACCTTTCTCTCTGGCTTCCCTTAACATTTTTTCCTTCATTTTGACCTCGGTGAATCTGTCAGTTATGTGTTTTGGGGTTGCTCTTCTCAAGGAATATCTTTGTGGTGTTCTCTGTATTTCCTGAATTTGAATGTTGGCCTGTCTTGCTAGGTTGGAGAAGTTCTCCTGGATAATATCCTGAAGTGTGTTTTCCAACTTGGTCCCATTGTCCCTGTCACCTTCAGGTACACCAGTGAAACGTAGGTTTGGTATTTTCACATAGTCCTACGTTCCTTGGAGGCTTTGTTTGTTCCTTTTCATTCTTTTGTCTCTAATCTTGTCTTCAAGCTTTATTTCATTAAGTTGGTCTTCAATCTCTGATATCCTTTCTTAACGCTTGATTGATTCGGCTACTGATATTTGTGCATGCTTCATGAAGTTCTCATGCCGTGTTTTTCAGCTCCATCAGGTTATTTATGATCTTTCCTAAACTGGTTATTCTGTTTAGCAGTTCCTGTAACCTTTTAGCAAGTTTCTTAGCTTCCTTGCATTGGGTTAGAACATGCTCTTTTAGCTCAGATGAGTTTGTTATTACCCACTTCTGAAGCCTACTTCTGTCAATTCATCAAACTCCTTCTCTGTCCAGTTTTGTTCCCTTGCTGGTGAGGAGGTGTGATCCTTTGAAGGAGAAGAGGCATCCTGGTGGTTGGAATTTTTAGCCTTTTTGCACTGTTTTTTCCACATCTTTGTGGATTTGTCTGCCTTTGGTCTTTGATGTTGGTGACATTCAGGTGGGGTTTTGGAGTGGTTGTCCTTTTTGTCCATGTTGATGCTATTGTTTCTGTTTGTTAGTTTTCCTTCTAACAGTCAGGCATCTCTTCTGTATGTCTGCTGGAGTTTCCTGGAGCTCCAGTCCAGACTGTGTTTGCCTGGGTATCACCAGTGGAAGCTGCAGAACAGCAAAGATTGCTGCCTGCTCCTTCCTCTGGAAGCTTTGTCCCAGAGAGGCACCCTCCAGATGCCAGCTGGAGTTCTTCTATAGGAGGTGTCTGTTGACCCCTGCTGGGAGATGTCTCCTCATCAGGAAGCACAGGGGTCAGGGACCCACTTGAGGAGGCAGTCTGTCCCTTAGCAGAGCTTGAGTGCTGTGCTGAGAGATCCTCTGCTCTCTTCAGAGCTGGCAGGCAGGAATGTTTAAGTCAGCTGAAGCTGTGCCCACAGCCACCCCTTCCCCCAGGTCCTCTGTCCCAGGGAGATGGCAGTTTTATCTGTAAGCTCCTGACTGGGGCTGCTGCCTTTCTTTCAGAGATACCCTGCCCAGAGAGGAGGAATCTAGAGAGGCAGCCTGGCTACAGTGGCTTTGCGGTGCTGTGGTGGGCTCTGCCCAGTCTGAACTTCCCAGAGGCTGTGTTTACCCTGTGAGGGGAAAGCCGCCTACTCAAGCCTCGGTAATGGTGGATGCCCCTCCCCCCAGGCTTGAGTGTCCCAGCTGGACTTCAGACTGCTGTGCTGGCAGCGAGAATTTCAAGCCAGTGGGTCTCAGCTTGTTGGGCTCTGTGGGGGTGGGATCCACTGAGGAAGACCACTTGACTCCCTGGCTTGACTTCCAGGGGAGTGGAGGGTTCTGTCTTGCTGGCATTCCGGGTTCCACTGGGGTACAAAAGAAATTCCTGCAGCTAGCTCGGTGTCTGCCCAAATGGCTGCCCAGTTTTGTGCTTGAAACCCAGGGCCCTGGTGGTGTCAGCACCCGAGGGAATCTCCTGGTCTGTGGGTTGTGAAGACTGTGGGAAAAGTGTAGTATCTGGGCCCGATAGCTCCATCCCTCACAGCACAGCCCCTCACAGCTTCCCTTGGCTAGGGGAGGGAGTTCCCCTAACCCTTGTGCTTCCCGGGTGAGGCAACGTCCCACCCTGCTTTGGCTCACCCTCTGTGGGCTGCACCCACTGTCTAACCAGTCCCAGTGAGATAAGCTGGGTATCTCAGTTGGATATGCAGAAATCACCCGCCTTCTGCGTTAGTCTTACTGTGAGCTGCAGACTGGAGCTGTTCCTATTCAGCCATATTACCTGAGTCCTACTATCTTATTTTTAAAATACAGTTTTTCTAGTTTATTTTACAAGAGAACTTACTAGCAAAGTAATCCACTGCTTTACTCTTGGTAACTTTGGTTCTGGTCTTACTTGGGAAACTGTGGCCATGACACAGGAAATTTTACAAGTAACTGCATGATCTCAGATATTACATCACTATGTCATATTCTTCCTATGAAGCACAATGGACTATGGCTTCTTTAAAACTCTAGAACAGTCTGGGGAAAATATTACAAAATATAATAGTCCCATGCCTACACTTCTCTTTTAAAGCCCAGGCTTTAAGTATGACGAGGCATAAGTAAAATAATGAGTTTTTCCATTTTTGCCTTTCCTCCCTGTCCCCAACCTACCTTCAAACTTCCGTCCTCTGTGCTTGTTCCTGGCTTCCTGGCCACGTATGGTGCTCTCCTGCCAGGTTGTCTTTCTCCATGTTGGCCACAAGGTGGCGCTCTCAATGCTCATCTATATATAGTCCACTGTCACTGAGACCCTGACTACCATGAACCCCCTGTGAATGTGATTCTGTCTCTCCCAAGCGTTCTGAGGTTGTTCAGACAGTGTTAACAGGACTAATCTGATAAGTGAATTTGCATATTGGAGGAAGACTAAGAAAATGTTCAAGGACTTACTTTCTCAGTGTTACAGTCGTTTTCTGACTCAAGAGTTCTTTGCTTAGAGGAAAGTGACTCCGATGTTGAATTACATTACATATATTCTTGCATGCTACATGTCTTCATGAAGCTATCCCTGATTTTGATAGGGGATTTGGCGATAAATTTCAAAGTAAAGTAGGGTTTCTACTTCTTGCTTATCTTTGTCCTAAACACATTTTCTTGCTCTCCAGACATCTTGAAATTTGAATATATAAACAAAGTGTAGGTATGTGATAGAAAGTGGCTGCCTTTGAAATCAAGACATGTTTGAGTCCCTACTCAGTCACTTACTATATGGGTGATCTTGGTTGATTCTTTTAAAGTCTGTTATCTTAAACTGTATTATCTAAAATGGAGGTCATAATGCTTTATCTATTTTGTAGGTTCTTTATCTCTTTTTTGTACCTCTTTATGTCTTTTGTAGGCTCATTGCAAATATTCAATGATCCATTTTATACAAAAATGTGTAACATGTATTCATTTATTCAACAAATACTTATAGATTGCCAATATCTGCCTTTTACTCTGTGCCAAAAAAGAAAGTTATTGATCTTATAATTTTATCTTCAAATTTCACAATTTTTCTCCTGGCTTCAATTACCTGGAAATATTATTATTACCAGGAAAGAGTATGTCATATCATATGACATACTGATATGGTCCATGCATGTTATTCAATGTTATTCAATGATGAAATATCTTCATTATCTTCGTGATACACGCTTTTTTTCCTTTGTGGTTGAACTGTTCTCTCCATATGATATAATCCTCATAGAATCTACAGGAAAACAGTCTCTGATTCCCTATGTCAACATCACTTTGTGCACACTGTATTGAATTGTGAATGTCTGCTCTATACATGTGTTTCTCTTACAGACTTAGGGCAGTGACTACTAGACATTATTCACGTTTGCATCCTCCTCACTTAGCATAGTAATGTCAAAGTAATTGTTTTGAGAAAGTTGGTTCAGGACTCATTAATGGATAATTTCAATGAGTCATTAAGTATGGCCACTAAGCTTCTAACAGACAGGCACAAATTCACTTATCCTTCAATTTTACTAATATTACAGAAATGGTTGCTTTAAATTTTACTAAAATGTTCTTAAAATCTATAATTAGAGAATTCCATAGAAAACAGATTATCTGTTATATATTGATCATAAAACTCCGTAGCATGAAAGTCATATAATACATGTGATTATTGTGATTATTATTTTTGTGATGATAACTACTAGATCTAGGCCTTTATGCTAAGGAACAATAGGTCCCATTATCTCAGAAATAACACATTTTTACTATTAAAAATGTATTGCCTGACATTATAAATTTCTAATATGGTAAACTACTTAAAGTTATCCATCATAAATTTATTAAAGACTGAAAATGTTTGTGAATTAGGTCATTTCTGCGGAATCTTATGCCCTGGAATGGTTAATATTTATAAGTTATAATAATTTATATTTCCCCAAATATAAATTTTTTTGACAAAATATGGGTCCTATTTTTCATTTGCGAGTATACAACCCAAAGTGAAAAGCACAGGCATGCCGGGTGTGTTGTTGCCATGCACGTCACTAATTATAGGGCCCAGAGTGCTGAGGAATAGCAGGGGTTTTACGTCCTTTGTCTGGTGAAGTCTGTCTGCATGAGATGGAGTTCAACGAGGTTTTTAGCATATTATTCTCATTAAACCATACATGAATTTCATTTCACAAATCCAGTTAATACAAATAGATGGTTGGTGGCAAAATCTCTGCCTGTTACACCAAAATTTTTCATTTACTTTGCAGAGTGAAAATTATTGAAGCAGAGCTCACTGCATTTCAGGACAGAACTATCCCAGGCAAAGTGAGTCAGGCAAACTGTAGGCACTTCGGGCAAGAATGCACATTCTCTGCCAAGGCATCACTTATTTTACAGGGAAAAAACAGGTAAATTTTGAAAATATGTTTACACTTTTAACTTTCACTAGAAAATTTGAAGCACCTCTGAATTTTACAATTAATTGAAGCATTGGTGACTTTCTATTTTTTAAAAAACAAGTATTTAAAAAACTCTATGAAGCTTAGTGTAGGTCAGTACTATTCACAAATTTAAAATAAAGTAGTTTACAGAGAAAAAAGTGTTGTTATCCAACATTCTCTTGTTGGGATTTTTAATTGCCAGTTTTTCTTCTGGGTTTTCTATACGCCTAAGCTAGACCTCATTCAGTAATGAGATACGTAGAAGAAGAAGGAACATTACTCTTGGATCTAAATGCAGAAAAAACGATTTTTAAAAACCAAAGATGCCGCCGGACGCAGTGGCTCCCGCCTGTAATCCCAGCACTTTGGGAGGCCGAGGCGGGTGGATTAGGTGGTCAGGAGATCGAGACCATCCTGGCTAACACGGTGAAACCCCGTCTCTACTAAAAATACAAAAAATTAGCCGGGCGGCGTGGCGGGCGCCTATAGTCCCAGCTACTCGGGAGGCTGAGGCACAAGAATGGCGTGAACCCGGGAGGCGGAGCTTGCAGTGAGCCGAGATCCTGCCACTGCATTCCAGCCAGGGCGAAAGAGCAAGACTCCGTCTCAAAAAACAAACAAACAAACACACAAACAAACAAAAAACAGAGATGCTTTAGAAACTAACAGTATATCCAAAAGCAACCTAGGATAAACAATCATTGTTAGATTATTTTTTCAAAATTGAAGGAGTATGAATATCACTTACTGTAAGCAAAAGACAAAAGTTTTCTGAGGCTGACATTTTCCTCTCTCCTTCCTTTATAATAGGCAACTTCTGAATCAGTGACACTATAACTCTCCTCTTAAAAACATTCATAAAAAATATATTTGCTAAAAAGGAAGCAGAAATCTTGCTGAGAAACTAATTTTGAAGGAATACCAAGTGAACATTTATGAAGATACTGTGGGATATTCCTTGGGAAAAATACTCTTAAAGCATTATATTTACTAGCCACTTACGGATCCTTAGAATAGACTGGGATGAAAAAGTTAGCACATCTTTGCTAGATATCCTGGATGCTAACAATATGGCAGTGAGTGTCAGGGCTGACATTGTAATACAATCATTGAGATCTTCAGAGTTTCTAGGTTGGTTTCAATATTCTCTTTTCAATGGTCGTAGAAACTGTCATGCTGGCATATTCTGGGTAAGCCAAAAAAAGGCCCTTCCCAACAAATCTCCCATACTGCTCTTCCAATTCCATCACCTCTTTCCCTTATCAACAATTCAATGCTGCTCCCAAATCAGTCTTATTCTTAAATTAAACGTTGCTCATGAAGGTGTATTATTATCTTGAATCTATTTCTGAAAACAATTTGGTAAGGAAACAGGTTTTATATTGAAGTTAAATCCTGGTCAAAAGTTATTATGGCCAGGCATGGTGGCTCACACCTGTTATTCCAGCACTTCGGGAGGCCAAGGTGGCAAATCACCTACGGCCAGGAGTTTGAGACCAGCCTGGCCAACATGGTGAAACCCCATCTCTACTAAAAATACAAAAATTAGCTGAGGATGGTGGTGGGTGCTTGAAATCCCAGCTACTCAGGAGGCTGAGGAAGGGAGAACTGCTTGAACCCAGAAGGTAGAAGTTACAGTAAGCATAGGTCGCGCCAGTGCACTCCAGCCTGGGTGACAGTGCAAGACTCTGTCTCAAAAAAAAAAAGAGTTATTATATGTTTGATGATTAGAAATAGAAAAATTTTAAAGGTTCATAATATTCTTATACACATAAACACATAGTACAAATGGTAGCCTTTGTCAATAGGTTAGTTTAAATAATCAAATGAAAGAAAATACCAAAGAGATTAAAAGTTACTTAGGAACACACAGAAAAGCTTATTAGTGATTTTAAATTCTCTTTTCTTGTGTTAAACACAGTAAATAAAACAAAGACTTCAGAAGTATTTATGACAACTGTAATGCTGAAATTTGATAGGCAAAAGGCAAAAAGATAAAGGGAATTGTAATATTGTTTTTCTAATTTTAGAATGAGATTTATTTGCTGCGCTTATAGTTAGAGAGCACAACCAATAACATGAATAGTTTTGAATTACCTTAAGGTCTCCTCACTATTTTAGCAGAACCTTATTCACCTGAGCTATCTCTTACTAAACGTAAATAACATCTAGTGCAGTGTAATAACTTTGCTCTTTGTTATGTGGTACTTTTGCCAGTAAAAAGTTTTTAACTACTGAAATTTGAAAGTAAATATGAAACAAAATAGTATGAGTAAAGTACATTTTGCTAATGTTTATTTCCTTCTGGTTTTTCCCTAAAAACTCCAATGAGATAAAATATTTAAAAATATTTATAGCATGCTGTGATTTGGATATACTTTGTTCTCACTAAAACTCATGTTGAAATTTGATCCTCAATGTGAGAGCGTTAGGAGGTGGTACCTAGTGGGAGGTCTTTGAGTCTTGTGGGCTGATCCCTTATAAAAGCTTTGGTTTCATTTTCCCTGGCAGCGAGTGAGTTCTTGCTCTCATAAGACTAGATGAGCTTCCGCAGAAATGGATTTGTTACTGCAAAAGCAAGTTGTTACAAAGCAGGATGCCCATTAGGTTTTGCCAGTTTGCACATGTCTGCTTCTCCTTTAGCTTTCTCCACCATGTTTTGATCAAGTGGATGGATCTCACCAGAAATCAAATTTTCAAAAATTAAGGAAAAATAGAGAATATTGAAACCTGCAAGGGAAAAGTGCATTGTTATGTACATGGAGAACTCTCCATGAGACTATCGACATTTTTCAACAGAAACCTAGTAGGCCAGAAGGAATTCAATGATATGTTTCAAAAGCTGAAAGAAAGAAAAAGAAACCTGTTAACCAAGAACACTACACTCAGCAATCTTACTCTTCAAAAGTGAAGAATAAACACTTCCTCAGACAAACAAAAGCTGAGGAAATTTATCACTGCTAGACCTGCCTTACAAAAAATGCTAAAAAGAGTTCTGGAAACTGAAGGAAAATGCCACTTAGTAGCAATACGAAAATATAAAACTCACTGGTAAAAGTAACCATATAATCAAACTTATACTGTAATGGTGGTGTGAAAATCAATTATATCTAGTGTGAAGGTTAAAAGGCAAAAGTATTACAAAAAACTATCAATAAAATAATTTGTTAAGAAAGGAAGACAGCAAAAGAAGAAGAGAAGAACAAATAATCTACAAATTAATTAGAAAACAGTTAACACAATGGAAACAATAAGTCTTTACCTAAATAATTTATTTGAATGTAAATTGATTAAATTTTGTAATCAAAAGACATCAAGTGGCTGAACTGATAAAAATAGAAAGACCCAACTATATGCTGCCTACAAGGAACTCAGTTCACCTCTAAGGACACAAACCGAAAGTGAAAGAATGGACAGATTTTCTATACAAATGGAAAACAAAAGAAGCAAAAGTATCTATACTTAGACAAAATAGACTTTAAAAAGTGTAAAAAGGGACAAAGAATGTTATTTTATAATGATAGAGGGGTCAACTTATCAAAAAGTCATAACAATGTAAATATATATGCGCTCAACATTGGAGCACCAAAATACATTAAGCAAAAATTGATAGAGCTAAATATAAGGATAGACTGCAACATAATACTAGGAGGATACTTTACTACCCCACTCTCAAAAATGAACAGATCATCCAGAAAAAAGATCAATTAAAAAACATTGGATTTGAACTACATTTTACACCAAATGGACCTAACAGATATTTACAGAACACTTTATCAAACAGCAACAGAATACATGTTTTTCTCGAGTACACACAGCACATTCTCCAAAATAGATTATTTGTTAGGCCACAGAACAAACCTTACCAAATTTAGGATTACTGAAACCATATTGAGTATCTTTTCTGACCACAATAACATGAAATGAGAAATCAGTAATAGAAAAATCATGAAAAACTCATAAATACATGAAAATTAAACAACATGCTCCTAAACATCCAATGGGTTTTTAAAAAAATAAAAAGGAAATTAAAACATATACTGAGTCAAACAAAAATTGGAATGCAACATACCAAAATCTATGGTGTACAGCAAACAGTTTTTTTTTTTTTTTTTTTTGGAGCTGGAGTCTTGCTCTGTTACCCAGGCTGGAGTGCAATGGTGTGATCTTGGCTCACTGTCACCTCTGTCTCCCAGGTTCAAGCGATTCTCCTGCCTCAGCCTCCTGAGTAGCTGGGATTACAGGAACCCGTCACCATGTCCAGTTAATTTTTTGTAGTTTTAGTGGAGACAGGGTTTCACCATGTTGGTCAGGATGGTCTCGAACACTTGACCTCAAGTGATCCGCCCACTTCGGCCTCCCAACGTGCTGGGATTGCAGGCATGAGCCACTGTGCCCAGCCAAAACAGTTCTTAGAGAAGTTTATAGCAATAAATATTCATACCAGAAAAGAATAAAGATTTTAAATAAAAACCTGAACGCTATACCTCAAGGAACTAAGAAAAAAAAAGTAAAGTCAGAATTAGCAGAAGAAAGGAACTAAAGATCAGAGGAAAAATAAACAAAATAGAGACTAGAAAAACAACAGAAAAAAACAACAAAACTAAAATTTGATTTTTTGAAAAGATAAATCAACAAAACTTTAGCTAGAGTAACAAAGAAAAAAGGAGAGAAGACTCAAAATTAGAAATGTAAGAGGAGACATTACAACTGATGCCACAGAAATACAAAGGGTGATGAGACCACTATGAACAACTACAGATGCTCCTTGACTTATAAAAGAGTAATGTCTCAATAAATTCATTGTAAGTTAAAATTATCGTAAGTTGAAAATGCATTTAACACACCTAACCCTTGAAATATCCTAGCTTAGCCCAGCCTCCTGTAAACATGCTCAGAACACTTACATTAGCTTACAATTGGGCAAAATTATCTGGTAACACAGTACACTATAAAGTATCTGTGGTTTACCCTCAGAATCGTGTGGCTGACTGGGAACTTCAGCTTTCTGACACTGTCCAGCATTGTAAGAGAGTATCACACCAGTTGTTACTAGTCCAGGAAAAGATTAAAATTTGAAGTACAATTTCTACTGAATGAGTATCACTTTTGCACCATTGTAAAGTTGAAAAATTGTAAATCAAATCGTAGTTAGTCAGGGACCACCCGTAAACACCAACAAATTGGATAACCTAAAATAAATAAATTAATTAATTGCTAGAAACATGCAACATTTCAACACTAAATCAGAAGAAATAGAACGTCTGAACAGATCAAAAATGAGTAAGAAGGTTTACTAATAAATAATCTCTCATGAATTCTACCAAGCATTTAAAGAAGAACAAATACCAATCTCCTTCCTAACCTCTTCCAAAAGATTGAAAAGTGGGGACTACTTTCATACTCATTTTATAAAGCTAGAATTACCCTGACAAGGAAACTATAACAAAAAAAGAAAATGACAGGCCAATATTCCTGATGTACATAAATGCAGAAGTCCTCAACAAAATACTAGCAAACAAAATTCAACTGCACAATAAAAAGATCATTCACTGTGACCAAGCAGGATTCATCCTCAGGATGCAAGGATGGTTCAACACACGTAAATCAGTCATTGTTACCTACCACATAAACAAAATGAAGGACGAAAATCACATAACCATTTCAATGGATGCAGAAAAAACATTGGACAAAATTAGACATTTTTTTATAGTGAAAACTCTCAACAAACTAGGTATAAAAGGAACCTACTTCAAAACAACAAAGGCCATATATGACAAGTCCACAGCTAACATATGGGGTATATGTGCAGAATGTGCAGCTTTGTTACATAGGTAAATGTGTGCTATGGTGCTTTGCTGCACAGATTATCCCATCACCCAAGTATTAAGCCCAGCACTAGCTACTTTTCCTGATCCTCTCCCCACTCCCACTCTCCAACCTCTCCATGTGTCTATGTGTTCCCATGCTAACATGATTCTCAATGGTGAAAATTTGAAAGTTTTTCCTCTAAGATCAGGATTCAGACAAAGACGCCCAGCCTGGCTACTTCTACTCAGCATAGCAGTAGAAGTTCTAGTCAAACCAATTAGACAAGAGAAAGATACAAGGAATCTACACAGGAAAGGAAAAAGTGAAATTGTCTCTGTTTGCTGATGACATGGTCTTATATACAGAAAACCCTAACGACTTCACCAAAAAATATATTACACCTGGTAAACAAACTCAGTAAAGTTGCACATTACAAAATCAATAAACAAAAATCAGTAGTGTTTCTGGACACTAACAATAAACTATCTGAAAAAGAAATTAAGAAAACAACCAAATTTACAATAGCATTAACAAATACTTAGAGAAAATTTAGAAAAAGGAGGTAAAAGATCTATAAATTGAAAACTATAAAACATTGATAAAATAAATTGAAGGCATAGATAAATGGGAAGGCAACCCATGTTTATGGATGGAAGAGTTAATATTGTGAAAATGTCCATACTTCCCCAAGCAATCTAAAGATTCAATGCAATTCCTATCAAAATTCTAATGTCATTTTATACAGAAATAGAAAAATCCTAAAATGTGTATGAAACCAGAAAAGACCTGAAATAGCCAAAACAATCTTGAGCAAAAGGACAAAGCTGGAGGCATCACATTATCTGATTTTATTTTGATATAATATTTTGATCTATTGAACTATTGTAATCAAAACAGCATGATACCAAAATAAAAAGAGACATATTGACCAACAGAGCAATATAGACAGCCCAAAAATAAACCCCAAAATTTACAGTCAGTTTATTTTTGACAAAGTTGGCAAGAACACAGAATGCGGAAAGAATAGGAACTTCAATAAATTTGTACTGGAATAATGATATCTACATGCTGAAGAATCAATTTGGATGTTTATTTCACACCATATACAAAAGTCATCTCAAAATGGATAGAAGACTTAAAAGACTAAACCTGTAAAGCTACCAGAAGAAAACAGAGGAAAATCTCCATGATATTGGTCTATGAAATAATTTTTTTGGTAAGAACTTCAAAAACACAGGCAACAAAAGCAAAATTAGGCAAATGGGATTGCATCAAACTAAAAAGCTTCTCCACTGCAAAAGAAAAAAGTAACAGGGTGCCGAGAGTCCATGGAGAAAATATTTGCAAACTGTACATCTGATAAGGAGCTAAAATCCAAAATTTATAAGAAACTCAAAGAACTCAATGACAAGAAAACAAATAACATGATTTAAAAATGGGCAAAGGAGCTGAACAGACGTTCTCAAAATGGCAAATATTTTCTCCCATGTATTTTCTCTTTTATTTCTTTTTGGCTTCCTGATAGTGATTGTCTTTTGTGTCTTCTTTTTTTAATCATGGGAAAATTGATACATTTATCATTATAAACTTTATGCACAATTTTAACACATCTTTGTTGACTAATACATGGAGTAAAAAAATCAATATACAGAAAAAATTTTTTAAAACTGGAAACAGCCCAAATATCCATTTTACAGTAAAATAGAGGAAAAATATGATATCTTTATAAACTGGAATGTTATTTGACAGCTATGAAAATAAATGACCTATACCTCTACCAACATATACATGTATATATATGTCTCACAAATGTAATAATGAGCTCTCTATTGTGTTCCTTTGATCAATTTGGCCTTTCTTTTATGATTACCATACTTGATTACTGTAAGTTTATTGTAAGTCTTGAAGTTGGCCAGTGTCAGTCCTCTGTCTTTGTTCTTCTTCAGTATTGTGTTGTCTATTCTACATCTCTTGACTGTCCATATAAACTTTAGAATTAGTTTGTCAATATCCATAAAATAACTTCTGGAATTTTTATTGGGATCACATTGAATCTACAGATTAAGTCTGGAAGTACTTCTTAACAACGTTGAGTCTTTTTTTTCCATGAATCTAAAATATCTCTCTATTCATTTAGTATTTCTTTGATTTATGTCAGGGTTTTGTAGTTTTACTTCTATAGATATTTTATGTTTTTTGTTAGATTTATGCTTAAATATTCATATTTTTGATAATTTAAATGTTATTGTGTTTTTAATTTCAAATTACAATTGTTCCTTGCTGGCATATAGAGAAACAGTGGAGTGTTGTATATTACTGTTATTTTCTGCAAATTTGCTATAATCACTTAGTAGTTCCAGGAGTTTTTTCATTGATTCTTTTGGATTTTCTATTTCATTATGGACAAAAATATCATCTGCAGACAAAGACAATTTTATTTATTCCTTTTCATTTTGTACACATTTTATTTTCTTCTATTTTATTAACTAAGGCTTCCAGTATGATGATGAAAATGACTGTTGAGAGCAATCCTTGCCTTGTTCCTTTTTTAGTGGAAAAACATCTAGTTTTTCACTTTTAAGAATGATGTTAGCTGTAGATTTTTTGTAGATTTTTTTGTTAAGTTGAGGAAGTTACCCCTTTATTCTACTTTGCTATTTTTATCACAAATGAGTATCGGTTTACTATGTATTTTTACACTGTAAATTATCAAGGAATGCTTTTAGTACTCTTTACAATGATAAGACCATCAGATGTTTACTATTAAAATTGATGTAAATGCAATTTCTTTTCTTGATGAGAGATAAGTAGTTTTGCTCACAACCATTTGAGAAAAGAAAAGATTCTCTTTTGGGATCACATTCTTTGTTTTAAAAATCAGAGTGGGGAAACCTGGTTATGAATACAAAAGGAAAACCTTTAGATGTTTCATTTGTATTACATGTTTGTGAAGATAATAATGGCTATGAGAATCCCCCACTGTCCACCACTCATCACAACTATTAATCATTTGCTCTGAGTGCTTTTCCATTTGGCAAATAATAGCTTAGTAGATCTCAGCGGAAATGGATAGCACATCCTCTACTTAATCACATGAAACATTAAATAAAAAGAGTTTCAGCTATAGGCAAGTTGTTCACTGACATCTAGAATTATTTCTAAGATGCTTGAGCTTTTTACTTCATAGTCAGAGTTGGCTCTGATTATTAAGATATAAATTCAAGAATTTTTAACCTTTCTTTTAAAATATTTTCTACAGTCTATTAAAAACAATAAATTTTAAAGAGCCCATACTGGGAAAAAGGAATTGAAATAAAATATTTCCAAACTTTCGCTTATCTTCAGCTAATTATTATTTTCTTCCCGATTTAGATCATCTTTACCCTTGGTCTCATTCCTGACACTTGGGCTTCTCCAACATCTTCCTCACTTCATACTCCCACTGTTGCCAGTTCTAACTGATCCCTATTTCAGTTGCTTGGTATAGGGCTTGGCCTTGCTCAGCTGCCTTTAGGGCTTTGCTTGGCTATCTTTTTCATAAACAGCTAAGAAACTATGCTTTCCTATACCTCTAGTACCATGCAGCCTAGAGGTTGCTCTAGAAGGACTCCTTGCTCTTATGTGTCTTTTTCGGGATATGTATCCTCCCTCCTTTCTAAACTTTCTAATTTTGAATCTCATGTTGGCATGCCATACTCCTCTGTATCTCTTATTGTATTATCTACCATTCTCTAGTCATTTCTTCATTCCTTGATAGTTGTGACTACTGGCTCACTATCACTTCAATACTATTCCTGACTTAGCTCTTTGTCACCTCAACGTTCATTTGTTTCCTTGAATCCACTTCTCCAGTGATCAAATCCTCAATTCTTTGTCAAGTACTTAGATACTTTGTCATAAAACCTTGTCCTTGACATTTATAGTAACTAAATTAGATCTGCAATCACTTCAGTTAAGATGACAGCTTTTATGGCTTGGATCTGAGGCCACCTGTGTTAGCATGACTGAACTGTTTTTTTCAGAAAAATTTTTCCAAGGAAAGATAAGAAAAAACTATAAGCCAATAAATGCATTTATTATTTGCTTCAGAAAATTCCTGCAAATCAGTTTACTGAGGGCCTTTTCCTAAGTCAGTTCCCCTGGGCAAAAAAGCTCTCTAACACAATTACACATTAAATCTTGCTATGTAACAAATTTTACCCAGTCCCTAGTTCCCAGACCTAAACAAAACAAAACAAAAACTTTAAAATTTGTTGCCAGAGTCCTGCCACTATAGATATCCTCTCCTGATTTTCTCCTTTTGAAACATGGCTAAGAGTCATGATGGTGTTCATCCTTACTGCAGTGAATTCTAATAAGCCTGGTTTTGCCTTATTAATAGATTGCTGGTGATATTTGCAGGAGTTTAACATAGTTCATCTGTAATATCAATTTCAAGCAGTGTGACCCTATTCGAGCTCTCTTCTTCCACCCAATTTCACATTAATTCTATAATTACATGGAAAACTTAAATCTACTTATGATGATCAGATTTCATTATCATTCACTACCTCTTGTCTTTATTTCTCTTCATACTCAGCTTTAGTTCCATGTTAATTATAATCTCTTCCTTGTATATGCCCTTAACATCCTAGCCTCTGTCTTAAGTCATAACACTTGGAAAAACAACACCTGCCAAATCTAACTGTTCCGTCATCAGTGCCTACGATCTTGCACCTGAACATGGCTGGAGAGGAACATTTATGTGGAGCAGTCTCATTTTAAATTTCTCATTCAAATCTTTAAGTGACCCCTTACTGCTCTCTAGCACACACTCGCCATTGCCTCAATTCATTCACTGTCCTACAGTCCTATTTCCCACCTTCTTATCTTCAGGCCTGGAGCATCCCTTCTCAACTGATGACTTTTATTTCACTGAGGAATTTCAAGTAACCAGAAGGGAAATCCCTTAAGTTTTCATACCATATTTTCTCACCTATGAGCATTTTTATCAAAATCTTTCCTTTCTTCCTATTATTAAAGTTGAATTGCATCATCCCACCATCACTTCTATTCATTAATTCACGTCAGTATACAAACATGCTATTATGTCTCCCATTAGAAACCAAGCAAAGAAAAAAACCTCCCAACTCCTCCAGCTACCACTTCATTTCTCTGCTCCTTTTTTTGAGGTTAGCTCATTAAGAACATTGTGCTTTTCAAGTTCCACACTCTTTAAAACTTCTCCATATTGCTAAATCCAATCATTGATTTTTAGCTTTCATCTTATCTATCAGCAGCATTTGACCAATTATCTACTCCCTCCTCCTTCAGGGCAATTTTGAGTTTTTCCTTCAAGGCAACACATCATTCTGGTTTCTTTCTTTTCTTACTGGTTGTTTTTTTGTCTTCTTTTCCAACATTTTTTTTCATATTCCTGAATATCTGAATCTTTGATGATCTTGTCCAGGCTCATGGATTAAAATATTATCTAAAAATTTGTAAGCACCAAATTTATATCTTTAACTAGCACCTTCCTCTGGGCTCCAGATTCGTACATCCAATTGCAGACTAAGCATCCTCATTTGGATGTGCAACAGACATCTTAAATTTAGCATGTCTATATTAGTTCATTCTTGCACTGCTATAAAGAAATACCTAAGACTGGGTAATTTATAAAGAAAAGAGGTTTAATTGGCTCACGATTATGCAGACTGTGCAGGAAGCATGGCAGCATCTGCTCAACTTCTGGGGGGGCTTCAAGAAACCTACAGACATGAAGGAAGGCCAACAGGGAAGCAGGCACATCTTACATGGCTGGAGCAGGCAGAAGAGAGAGAGCAGGGTGGTACCACACACCTTTAAACAAGTAGGTTTCATGAGCACTCACTCACTCACTATCACAAGAACTGCACCGAGGGGGAAATTTTCCCCATGATCGAATCATCTCCCACCAGGCTCCACCTCCCACACTGGGGATTACAATTTGACATGAGTTTGAGATTTGGGCAATGACACAGATCCAAACCTTATCAAAGTCCAAGGCTAAACTCCTCATCTTCCCCAACCAAACATGTTTCTCTCACAAACTTTGCAATTACAGTTAACTGCAACACTAATTTCTTAAGGCCAAAAACCTTGGGGTCATACCTAACTTTCCTCATTTTTCTACTTTACAATGAATTAGTTAGCAAAATACTTTTGATTTTATATTCAAAACATATCACAGTCTTGCCAGTTCATTGCAACCTTCCTGGTCCAAATCAAAGGGTCTTGCATCAAGGTTATTATATGTTGCCCAGACGGGACCGGAACTCTTGGGCTCAAGCGATCCTCCTGCCTCAGCCACTCAGTCCTGCCTCAGCCTTCCCAGTAGCCAGGACTATCGGCATTTGCCACTGCTTGGCTCTCATCAAGCTTATTGAAATAGCCTCCTCACTGGCTTTTCTGCTACTACCATTATCCAATATTCATCTCAACACAGAAGCCAGAGTAATACTAATAAATCAAGGTCAGATTATTTCTCTTCTCTGCTCAAAACTCTCCAGGTTTGTCATCTTACTCAGAGTAAAAGCAAACTCCTTATGATGTTCTATGAATTCTATGTGATCTTTCTCCCTTAATGTTCTGACTCCATCTTTCACTACTTCCACCACTGCTCATTTTGCTCCAGCTGTTCTGGATTTTTTGTTGTTCCTTATATAGATGCCTGGTAGATACCTACCTCAGGAAATGTGCCCATGTTATTCCCACTTCCAGGAATGTTATTTCTGCAGATATTCAAGTCTCACTTACTTACAAATCTTTTTTTTTTTTTTTTTTAACATAGTCTTAAGGAAGCTTTCCCTGACCATCCTTTTAAAAAAATGCAATGCCTGCCAGGTGTGGTGACTCACTCCTTTAATCCCAGCACTTTGGGAGGCCGAGGCAGGAGGATCACGAGGTCAGGAGATCAAGACCATCCTGGCTAACACAGAGAAACCCCGTCTCTACTAAAAATACAAAACAAAACAAAACAAGCACCCCTATCTTTTTTTCCAATTATATATATATTTTTACAGTCATCCCTTGGTAGCTGTGGAGGATTGGTTCCAGGACCCCATGTATAACAAAATCCATGCATACTCAAGTCCTGCAGTGGGCCCTGTGGAACCTGCAGACAGGAACAGTTGGCTCTCCCTATATGTGATTTTCGCGTCCCCCAATATTGTATTTTCCATCCACGTTTGGTTGCGGATGTGGAAACTTGATCTGGAGGGTCAGTTATATTTACTGAAAAAAAGTCCACCCTTAAGTGGACCCACACAGCCAATTCCATGTTGTTCAAGGATCAACTATACTTAGTTTATTGTCTGTTTTCACACTGTAATGTAATCTTCACAAGATTAAGATACTTTCTTTCTGATTTGCTGTTCACTGCTCTATTTCCAGAATCTAGAACACTGCCTAACATTTAGTAGGTGTTCAGTTAATATTTGCTGAATAAATAAATACATAGAAATTAATGCTTTAAAACTTTATAGTTACTGGGCTGGTAGACATATGTTTTTAAAAACTGCATTATCTTATATATTTTAAATCTGTTCATTGCTTTTGGCTTCCTTTTCCAACATATACCAACTAGCTGAATATCACTTTTATTATCCACTATGCTTTCAGTAGGGTAACTTTGTATTTCCTGTGAAAGTTGGATTATGATACCTTCTTATGCAATGAGACATCGCAAATCAGGTCATGGACTAGCACTTTTCTTTTCTCAACTCTTAGATTGATCATGTGAGCCAACTTCAGAAAAAGCAAGAATAAAATGATTTCCATGCCAAAGCCAGATAGATCATAAGATCACTTTTATTAAAATACTGTGAAATTTTGCACACAGTGAGGGGATAAAAGTCTTATATTTTACAAGAAACATTAAAGTAAATGCATTTGGGAAGACTTATTTCAGGCATTTCCAATGGACACTTTTATGAGATATATACTGTTGATCAAAGTTTCTAAAGTATCACAGTGAGCATTTTCATTTCTGATCCCATTTCTTCTTTCAAAAGTAGTAAATAGCTATGACAATTCTTATTTCATCATGCCTGTCATATGTAACAAGGAATAATCCATCTTGTTTTCATTATTAAATACTGGTCCTGAATATTGAAAGGCTAGATATAACAACTCTGTCAAAGTCTTGCTGCTGCTGGGCAGTAATTTGTCTGTGAGTAATGGCTGGATCTAAAAGGAATGTGTAATGTTTAAACTCCTGCTTCAACCAGAACCTGCTGTGTTTTTTTTTTCTTTTCTCATAACTCTAGTCTTTCCCCAAATGTGATTTGTATTCCTCTGGTACCAAGTAAAATGATTTAGGGTAGTACATGGACGGACACATTAAACATTAACTACCATGTTTATTGTAATGAATATAAGAAAATGATAAGTAAATAGTAGTACAAGTTGTATTCAGCAAATATTGAGAAAGTGATAACTAAAATGAGTGAAATTTGGAAAACATTCTTGTTTTTGGATTAGATCACCAACTGATACCTGAATATTATTTGGTTACAGAATGATGTTAGTTTATTTAAAGAAAATAGGACACTAGCTCATGTCCACTCTCTAAGAGGAAACAGTATAGTACCTGGCTCCTAATGAACGGAGTGGAAATAATAAACAAGCTAAGCATTAGAGAGTGCTGCACCCTAAGACATACCATGTTGGCTCAGTTTTACCATTCTAGTCTGTTACTTGGAACTGGCTGGTAACATTCAGGAATACTGGAGTAGTTAGCATTCTTCTCTTTTTAAAAGTTATATATGTACTCTGAACATCCCTCACTTTATATAGACTGGATAGAAAACAAGACTAAAAAGAAAAATTTTGTTATCCTGAATCCAACATCCCTATTTATGAAGTCTAATCACAAAAATATATTTATAATGTCCAAGACAAAAATGTCATTTTCCTGCTTGTCAGCTTATTATTAAATGGTATTTAATACTTTTTTCCTTGATCTTCGTTGTGTAGTGGCTGTATTCTAAGTAGAACTGAATTCTCTTGCTTCTTTTGATATTTTCTAATCATACTCTCTGAATTCTGAGATTAGTACACATTCATTTTCTTTATCTTAACATTTAAAATTGCACCATTTTTTCTATTTTGTGCTTAGAACGTTTAACATGATGAAACAGGAAGAAAACAAGTGATAGTTACCAATTGTTTCAGTGTCTCCATCATTTACTGGCTTCCTGATTTTGAGCAAATTATAATATTTCTCAGAAAATTAGTTTTCTCATTTTTAAGAAAAATACTTTATCATGTGTTTGCAAAGAGAATTAAATTAAATAATATAAAAATATTTTATTAATTGTAAAATCCAATCAAATACTAATAACAAATGATTAGCATGAATTCATTTTGCTAAATAAGGAATGAATTCATTTTGTTAAATTAAAAAATCATCTTCAATGTATTTAAACTTTAGTTTGGACAAAATTTTATGCTTTCATCAATTTTATGAGTGTTTACCTGAACATAATTTTTGGGAAAAGTATATATATTTTAAAATAAACTAGTCAAATATGTGTACTAATTATAAAGACTTATTTGCCATTTATTCCTGGTTGGAAAAGTTCTAAATTGTTCCAAAGAACAAGCTTCCTTGTTTTTACTTGTGTTGATTTAATAGTTTTGAGAATAGATTAGATAAGCTAATCATAAGGGCATAAAATAAAATTTTATAATTTTGATATGTTTAATTGCCTGCATAAGATTTAGTTATTTTTGTTTGCATGTAAATACATGGGGGTTTGGGGAAAATGCAGTGTAGGGAACACATCTGACATGTAGCTCTATTATTGGAGTCCCTAAATACGGTCCTGTGAGTATTACTAGCTTATGTACTAGTTAGAATTTTGAAATGTACACACCTAACTAACAAGAATAAGGTGTGATTATCACTCTGATATGGTTTGGCTGTGTCCCCACCAAATCTCATTTTGAACTGTAGCTCCCATAATTCCCATGTGTTATGGGAAGGACCCAGTGGGAGATAATTGAATCATGGAGGAGGTTTCCCCATACTGTTCTCCTGGCAGTGAATAAGTTTCACTAGATCTGATGTTTTTATAAGGGGTTTCCCCTTTTGCCTGGCTCTCATTCTCTCTTGTTTTCCACCATGATTGTGAGGCCTCCCCAGCCACATGGGACTGTGAGTCCATTAAACCTCTTTTTCTTCATAAATTACCCAGTCTCATGTATGCCTTCATCAGCAGTGTAAGAACGAACTAACACACAGTTCAATGTTGTCTTCCATTTCACTTCGTCTATATAGTGGGCATAATAATAGTATCTGTCTCAGGGTGTTGTGTTCATAGTTAAAATTATGCCATTCTGCAAAAAAACTACAAAACAACTAGAAGAAAGTATGGATGAATATCTTTATGGTCTTAGAGTTGGTAGAGGTTTAATGAAAACAAAATGAAGAACCACACCAATCATAAAAGAAAAATAAGTCCAGATTAGATTAGATTAAATTAGATAATGAAATATAATACTAGGTTAAAAGTCAAGCAATCCATTACAAAAAGTTTACTGGCATATGTAGCAGACAAAGTAATGTCATCAAAAATATATTAAAAAAATTCCACAAATACATTTTTAAAAAGACATTTTTAAATATAAAAGTGAATGATATAAACAGAAAATTAATGGAAAAAGAAACTCATAAGGCCAATAAATATGTAAGGGAATGCCCAAACTTAGAAAAATAAAAATACAATGAAATAAAATGCTCCAATCACTAGATTGACATTAATTGGGTTAATTAATTAATTAATATTAATGCTAATTAGCATTATGTTAAATATTTAATGTTAATATTAAAAAGTCAGGTATCATTACAGTTTGGAAAGAATGTGAGTAAATATATATTTTCTAGAAATAGTTTTGAGATAACAATTAGTTCAACTATTTTAGAGACAACTTTGGCAGTAAAATATTAAAATAGTTTATACTTTATGACCTAATTAGTTTCTTCTATATATGTGTTAGACAATTTTTTTTTTTGAGATGGAATCTCACTCTGTCACCCAGATTGGAGTGCAATGACGTGATCTCGGCTCACTGCAACCTCCGCCTCCCGGGTTCAAGCAATCCTCCTGCCTCAGCCTCTGGAGTTGCTGGGATTACAGGCACGTGCCACCACGCCCGGCTAATTTTTGCATTTTTAGTAGAGACAGAGTTTCATCTTGTTGGCCAGGCTGGTCTCGAGCTTCTGACCTCAGTTGATCCAACCACCTCGGCCTCCCAAAGTGCTGGGATTACAGGCATGAACCACCATGAAAATTTCACAATATTAATTGAAGAATGAGTCATAAAGTCAAATAATTTCAAATAATCTTCATATATATTGGAAAAGAAATGGATGTACAAGCTGTTACATAATTGTAAATGGAAAACATAAATAATATTCTATTTCTCACATGTATTTCTCACAAAAACATAATGCTGGATTGATAAAAAGTGTTTTATAGAGTGTATAATCTTGTGTGTGCTTTAAAAAACATGCACACAAAAAACGCTATATTTAAAGGACAAGTATGAAATGTGTGTTGGAAGGACACATCAAATACAAGATAGTATGTCCATGGGTTGGGAAAGGGACTAGGGCGACGAACAGAGATAAATAAGACAAAAATTAATAATGCCATAGTTGGATAATTACGTACCACTAGTGTGGGACTGTGAAATCATATCTATCCAACTGTTAAGATTCTATGTGCAGAAAAGAAGAAAGAAAAAACTAATTCAATGAAACTATATATTCAAAACAGTGTTTAGAATATAAAGGACAGTATTTTATTTTATTTCATACCACTTTCTATAAAATTTGGTTGAATTCAATTCTAACCTAATGTTCTTCAGTTTCATAAGTTAATATTTTCCCTGTTCTATATGGAATGTACGTGTTACACTGATGCTGTAAACCAGTGTAAGTGGGAAATATGAAATGGGAAAGTCTTCACACTTTCTAAGGATCAGAGTATTTACCTGTGTGAAGACTTTCCCATTCCATTGAAGATCATTTTAATTTGGTAATCACAGCTCTCCAGCTTTCGGTTTCTATGACCGTAAGCTTCCTTAGTCAAGATCCTCCACCCAGGGTAAGTGAGTGAGATGTGTAAGGGATGGTTATTTGTAAGCATATTGGGCCAGTGTTGGGGAAAAAATACTTCCTTACATCCCTTCTGTGTTTTCATCATTCAGGTTTAATAAAGAATCTCTTTCCTGATTTTTCTTCTATGTTTAATAAAGAATCTCTTGATCTGTTACAGAAACAGCACAGAGACAATTCCTACAGAGTATGAGCATACTCTCAGATACCTAAAAACCTTTTAAGAGACACAGAGAAGAAAATATTAATGCTTTACAGTAAAGAACTTACTATACATTTCATACATTTACACTCATACAAAATTGGCTGTGTCCCAATAACACTATATATAGAATTCTAGTATTTTACCCTTTAGACAATTTAGGCAAATGTTTATATTTAACACACGATGAAACCTAAGTCAACTTAATAAAGATTACATAGCATCTCTCTCAGATTTCTGATTCAAGGTCCAGTAATTTTTCTATTTTTAGAACAACATTCCTGACATTTTTGCCAGGAATAGAGTTTGGCTGGGGGATTAAAAAAGCTGAACAGAATATACTACTTTATTGGACAGAACATAATTCTTAACCTAGAAGTCATCATCTTTAGCCCACAATATATATAAATATCTACATAGGGAAGTTATTGTTGCTCAGAGAAGTATCTTCTTTTATCACAGACTTTACTGCTATGCAGACCAGCTGTCCTAGAAACCATTACCCTTTGGTGATAAAAGAGAAACATAAAAATATTCACGTCTCCACTAATTTAAAAAATTTACTGAATTCCTATATTCAGGCATTGTGCTTGACATTTGGGGGATTGTTAATAAATGAAGCACATTAATTTCTACGTTTAAAAACTGCTTATAACTCTGAGAGACTGACATAAAAATATTTTTAATGTAGAAACAAGAAAATTTCATAAATTTTAATTCACTGAAATAAAAAACCGACCCTGCTAATATTTACACAAATAACATGCATGTCAGCCAAAATTTCTAGGGAAATGTTATGGCCAGGAGTGTCGTGACATTCAGGTGAGTGGTGCTGAATTTTAATGTAATTCTTCTCTCACAATTTTGCTTCCCATTAATCCTAAGAAAAATCTTAGTGTTTCAACACAAAACTAGCTTGGATTTAACGGATTTTTGTATTTGACATACCTGTCTTCATGTTTAGATAAGATTCAGAATATTCTACATTGATATTTCCACACTGAAATATGTAGAGATATATACCCCTATCAAAATTAGATCTAATGAAGCAAGATAAATAAATACATAATAAATAAATAAATAATGACAAGGTCTTCCATTTTTAGTAACATGATAGATTATATTACACAGTTGTTCCCTCTTATCCACAGCTTCTCTTTCTGTGGCTTCAGTTACCCATGGTCAGCCACAGTCTGAAAATATTAAATGAAAAATTCAGAAATGAATAATTCGTAATTTTAAATTGCATGTTCTAAGTAGCAGGATAAAATCTCCTGTCATCCTGCTCTATCTCACCTGGGCTGTGAAATCATCCCTTTGTCCTGCATATCCATATATTATCCACACATTTGTCATTGAGTAGTCATCTTGGTGGTTATCTGATTGAAAAACATAGTATATACAGATGGTCCCTAACATGATGGTTTGATTTAATAATTTTTTGACTTTTTGATTGGTTTATCAGGATGTAGCCTGATGCATTTTGATCGATTATATTTTCAATTTATGATGGCTTCATCAGGACATAATCACATCATAAATTGAGGAGTATCTGTATAGGGCGTGGTACTATCCACGGTTTCAGGCATTCACAGGGGGTCATGGAACATATCCCCGTGGATTAGGCGGGCACTACTCTATGAAAATATTTCCAGTAGAAAACACTTAAAATGCTGTATAAATTGTAAAACATTGTTGTAAATGAATAGGAGCTTGAAAGAAAGAAATTCTTAGGATCCAAAAACAAAGGGAAAGCTGAAGACTAGGCTAGTGATCTCACTGCTCTGGAGGCATTCACTCATCTTGAGTTAAAAGTGGCTTGTGTTTTGAGTCCATGTGGAGCCAGGAAATAAAGCATTAGGTTTAGGATAGATTGGTGTTTGGACTGAAAACCCTGGATAAAATTGAGGCCCACAAAGGGCCACACAATGAAAAGTTCTGTTAAGAAAAAGTGACCACCAAAAATGGGAGCCTAAGAGAAAACTGATTTGCCTCAACCTGAACCATGGAATGGGGATAAATGTCTTTGAGAGTTTGTGGACACCTTCCTGTTCTCACATTTGATCTTTGACAAACCTGACAAAAACAAGAAATGGGGAAAGGATTCCCTATTTCATATATGGTGCTGGGAAAACTGGCTAGCTGTATGTAGAAAGCTGAAACTGGATCCCTTCCTTACACCTTATACAAAAATTAATTCAAGGTGGATTAAAGACTTAAATGTTAGACCTAAAACCATAAAAACCCTAGAAGAAAACCTAGGCATTACCATTCAGGCCATAGGCATGGGCAAGGACTTCATGTCTAAAACACCAAAAGCAATGGCAACAAAAGCCAAAATTGACAAATGGGATCTAATTAAACTAAAGAGCTTCTGCACAGCAAAAGAAACTACCATCAGAGTGAACAGGCAACCTACAGAATGGGAGAAAATGTTTGCAATCTACTCATCTGACAAAGGGCTAATATCCAGAATCTACAATGAACTCCAACAAATTTACAAGAAAAAAACAAACAACTCCATCAACAAGCAGGCGAAGGATATGAACAGACACTTCTCAAAAGAAGACATTTATGCAGCCAACAGACACATGAAAAAATGCTCATCATCACTGGCCATCAGAGAAATGCAAATCAAAACCACAATGAGATACCATCTCACACCAGTTAGAATGGCGATCATTAAAAAGTCAGCAAACAACAGGTGCTGGAGAGGATGTGGAGAAATAGGAACACTTTTACACTGTTGGTGGGACTGTAAAGTAGTTCAACCCTTGTGGAAGTCAGTGTGGCGATTCCTCAGGGATCTAGAACTAGAAATACCATTTGACCCAGCCATCCCATTACTGGGTATATACCCAAAGGAGTATGAATCATGCTGCTATAAAGACACATGCACATGTATGCTTATTGAGGCACTATTCACAATAGCAAAGACTTGGAACCAAGCCAAACGTCCAACAATGATAGACTGGATTAAGAAAATGTGGCACATATACACCATGGAACACTATGCAGCCACAAAAATGATGAGTTCATGTCCTTTGTAGGGACATGGATGAAGCTGGAGACCATCATTCTCAGCAAACCATCGCAATGACAAAAAATGAAACACCGCATTTTCTTACTTATAGGTGGGAATTGAACAATGAGAACACATGGACACAGGAAGGGGAACATCACACACCGGGCCTGTTGTGTGGTGGGGGGAGGGGGGAGGGATAGCATTAGGAGATATACCTAATGTTAAATGACGAGTTAATGGGTGCAGCACACCAACATGGCACATGTATACATATGTAACTAACCTGCACATTGTGCACATGTACTCTAAAACTTAAAGTATAATAATTAAAAAAAAAGATAAAAATTTACATTATTTACATTGGCTGAGGTACCACAAGCTGAGAAATTAATATTAAGTGGTCACATGTAACACATTTGGGCGCATCTATAGGAAAACAAGCTAAGAACACAAAACAGAAAATCACAAAACATCTCAGGATATAAGCCACCATAAGCAAGTGTTAGCAAAAACAATAAAGAGCAGGATAAGAACCCTAAGATTTCAAGCAAATAGAGTTTCAGTCTAGAGACCTACTGACCAGTAATAATATGATGTAAAACACATATTTAACTTTACATCTAGTTAGTAGCTGTATTAAGAAAGTAAAATAAAAAAGATTAATTTTAGTAATACAATTTATCTCAAATATGAAGAAGTTATTTTAACATATAATCCATAAAAATGTTAAGTGGATATCTTATTCTTCTTTCTCATAGTAAATCTTTGACATTTTCAGTACATTTCAATTCAGACTAGTCGCATTTTAAGGGCTGACGAGCTTGAATGTGACCAGTGGCTACCATACTAAACAGAGCAGATATACACTACAAGTGTTGTTAAAATTATTAAATATGCAAAACATGAAATAAAATATGAAAAAGAAGACAAAAAACAAATAGAAACATAGAACTTTAAGGCATTACAAATAGAGCCAGGCACAATGACACAAACCTGTAATCCCAGCTACTCCAGAAGTGGAGGCAGGAGGATAGTTTGAGCCTAGGTGCTCAAGACCATCCTGAGGCACATAGTGAAATATTTTTCCAAAACAAACAAAAAATATACTACAAATATATTAATAAAACTTAAAACCCAGTAACTTTGAAAAACAACAGATTAGACACAGCAAAAGAGGGAAGGGTGAATTAAAAGACTGCGTAGAAGGAGGAGAAAAAGAAAAATCTGAAAAAATTGCAAGATAAGGAAGATAGAATTAGAAGATCCAAGAGACAGTTAATCGGAATCTTAGATTTGGAGAATATTAAGTAAAAGAAAGGGAATACATGGAAAGATCTTGTCTGAGTATTTGCCAGGATTAATGAAAGATGAGAATCCTCAGATTCAGGAATACAATGAGTCTCAAATTGAATAAACAAAATTCTATGCCTATACATATCTAGTGAATCTACAGTACAAGAAAGAGAAAACCAGTAAACTAAGAGATAAAGATAAATTACAGTTTTCTTTGTTATTTACAATAGTTATATTCTGTAAAGTTACCGTGAACACTGAATTAACAAGTAGGAAACCATTGTTCCTAGGGGAAATACAATGTTAGGTTCTTGTAAGTTTTGGGTCACAATATTTTCACCAATTGATCAATATATAATCTTATTTTCTGTGTGTTTCTGTTTAAAGCCACATTGTTTAATGTAAATATTTCTTACAAATGACTAACTGCATGATATTACAATGATTTCAAGTCAGAAGCATTGGAGGCCATTTGTGTTATATAGCCTCATTTGTTAACATTCTTATGAAAGATTAAAGTCTCATCAGCATCAAAAACCTGTTTTCCTTATAACCCCTTTTCTGTATTTAAAAAATTATTTCACACGCTTCTGAGCTGCAGAACATGCCTCACCAGCAATTTTAACATGTTTTACTCCTATTGCCTTTTTTTTTTTTTTTGAGATGGAGTCTCGCTCTCCACCTCCCGTTCACGCCATTCTCCTGCCTCAGCCTCCCGAGTAGCTGGGACTACGGGCGCCCGCCACCACGCCCGGCTAATTTTTTTGTATATTTAGTAGAGACGGGGTTTCAACGTGTTAGCCAGGATGGTCTCCATCTCCTGACCTTGTGATCCGCCCGCCTTGGCCTCCCAAAGTGCTGGGATTACAGGCGTGAGCCACCACGCCTGCCCTCCTATTGCCTTTTGAAACGTGAGCTAGAAAGGACTAGCTGAGAAGGGTTTTACATTCTCCTGGCCTTTAACAAGACTGGAAACTTCTTTTGCTTTCAGTCTCACAACAATGCTATTCACTATTTTTTTTTAATGTGGGGGATTTAGTCTTACTAGATATTAAAACTTATTTCAAAGTTACTGTAATTATGTAATGTGGTATTATACCAATTATTCAGTGGAGTAGAAAAAGCTCACAATATTTACAGATAATCAGTATATTTAAGTTGTATGGGAAAGAATATTTTATTTAATAAACTAATGCTGGCACAATTGACTAACAGGCATCTGGAAAAAAAAGAGTTGAATATTTACATAACATGCAAAAACAAATTACAGATGGATTTAATATATAAATGTACAAAAATAATGTTTCAGAATCTTATTAAAGGTAAAACATTATATTTGTAATTTAGAAGTGGGTGAGAATATAGTTATTAAACTCATAAATTGAACTTCCTAGTTCCATATTTAGAGACTAAAGAATTTTCAAAAGATCAATTCTGGTCTAATGGGGGTTTCTGGTTCAAAGTATTACATTTTATCTCCAACCTCTATCAGCTTGCATATACCTAACTGTATTGTAGTTAGACTGTATGTAACCCGTCTCAACTAGATATCTAAGCATCTCCTGAATAATGTGTGGCTGGTCCAGGGCCCTTATTGTTTAAAATAAAATTATCCTTTTGGGCAGCCTTTTGGGGTAAAGGGTGGTTAAAGATCTACTCATACTTTTACAGTATTAAAATGTCTTTGTATTGTTCTTGGTGTTACTGGAAAAAGAACAAAGATGGTAGATCTAAAGCTTTAATACATGACTCTGCCTACTTGCCTCAGGAAACAAGTGTTCAATCTTGGGCAGTAAGTACATGCACCATCTACCTCCACACCTACTGACAGGAGGATATCTGTGCTGATGCTGTCAGGCTTGGAATTAATAAAGAACCCAAAGACTAATGAAGAAGGAAACATAAAGTAGCCAATGCAGACCAGTGGATAACTTTTAAAAATTTTTGCTTTTAAAATGTTTTGATATAAACAGTTGACTATCAAAAGAGTTTAAATATCTGGAAGAATTGTATATGCAAAAAACATGTTTTTATTTTTGGAGAAAGATGCAACATGATCAAGTTTTCTAGTTTTTATGCACCAAAGTTCATATTAAGATGTAATTAATTTCCTAAGAACAGGTAGAAATACATTTGTTTTATTAGGAGCTCACTTTTAAACAGAGAATAATGCTGTTTTCTCATTAAAATACAGTATAGATATAGACATTCAGCCAAAAAAGTTTTGAAAAATTACTCTCTGTAAATTACTGAGTGTGATTACTTGAGCCAACAGGAACATAAAGAATGAGTGATGAGAACATCTGATCATTTAGCAGTACTTAATGAAACAGATGCTGGATGCTGCAAAGCTCATCTACAGGAGAGCTTTCGTCTTGGCAGAGGAGTCAAAGGAACTTAGTTTTTTTTTCTCCCCCCCTGCCTCATGACATTTAATTTTCAAGGTATAAGTCCTGGAGTATCATAATTCCAGATACAAATAGGTCTCGTCAAACAATTCTGTAAGGCTTGCTTACCATACGTGCCCATTGAGCACCAGATCCTAATTGGATAGGATTGATCCAGCGTGATTAATTTTAAATAACAAATTCTAATAAGATATTTTATGAAAGCAATAAAATGATTTGATGACAATGATTGAAAAGACAATGTGAAATTAGAACTATCTGTTTCTGCTATATATGTAAATTAAAGTGTAATGAAATACTCCAGTCTAAGGGATTTAAATTTGATACCTTAATCAAGAGGCCATTTAGGGATTAGAATTCTACCTCAGTTTAGGATTTCTAGAAAATAAAACCCACTCCTGGATCCTGAGTTATTGATTCCTCCTTTCACATGTGTAGATTATCTATTATAGGTGCCTAAAAAGTGAGTCAGGAATTAATTTGATTTGTTTTCTAGGATAAAAACAGTTTTTATTTCTATGTTACTGAGGTAATTTAATTATAAATTATCAAACAATACAGAAAATTACATCCATGCTCCGAATTTTATGGTGACCAGCCTTGCAAACATTTCATTATGCATATGTCTTAGTCTGTTTGTATTGCTATAAATAAATACCTTTTATAAAGAAAAGACGTTTTTAAAACTCATTGTTCTGCAGGCTGTAAAAGAAGCATAGCACTAGCATCTTCTTCAAGGTACTCAGGCTGCGTACACTTATAGTGGAACCCAAACAGGGAGCATGAGTGTGCAGATCATACGGCAAGAGAAAAGAGGCAAGAGACAGGAGGAGACGTAAGGCTCTTTTCAACAATAAATTCCTGGGGGAACTAACAGGGCGAGAACTCACTCATTGCCACCAGGACAGTACCAAGCCATTCATGAAGGATCTGTTCCTGTAACCCAAACATCTCTCACTAGGCCCCACCTCCAATACTGGGGATGAAATTTCAACATGAGATTTGGAAGGAACAAATATCCAAACTATATTAGCATATAGGTATATATAGACAAACATATAATTTTACATGAATGAGAACATTATTTTTGTTTCAACTTTTGTGGGCAACAAAAGTCCCTATACATATACCCTTATCTTCTATTGAGATTTCAGGGCCAAGGGATCTCTACAATCTTAATTTTAATAGATGTTACCGGTTTATATCTCAAAAGTTTGTAACAATTTATCTTTGTATTCACAATATTTGAGATTACATTTTCCTCATATTTTGGGGTATCGCTATTTTTAAAGATGAGAAATAATAGCTCAATAGTTTTATTTTTCACTCTGTATTTACCTAAATATTAGTCTGGTTGTCTTTTAAAGACATTTTCATTGGATATTTGAATTTGCTTGTTTTTAAATTGACTATTCATAACTTTTGTCATTTTACAATTTTTTGTTCCATTTATAAACTTCACATCTGTCTACCTATTTTAGACATGAATCTTCTATGAGTCATGTACTATGCAAATATTTTACCAATCTATCTTTTAAAATTTATATGTGTATCTTCTGCAATTCAAAAATTTTAAAATTTTTTACAGAATCAATGTTTTCTGCCTCAGTTAGAATATTCTCAAAAATTCTAAATTGTAGACATAATCTTTTACAACTTTAAAAATTGTGCAACTGTGGACGGGTGCCGTGGCTCATGCCTGTAAAACTGGCACTTTGGGAGGCTGAGGTGGGTGGATCACCAGGTCAGGAGATGGAGACCATCCTGCCCAACATGGTGAAATCCCGTCTCTACTAAAACACAAAAAATTAGCTGGGCGTGGTGGCTGGCGCCTGTAGTCCCAGATACTCAGGAGGCTGAGGCAGGGGAATCGCTTGAACCCGGGAGGCAGAGGTTGCAATATGCCGAGATTGCGCCAGTGGACTCCAGCCTGGCGACGGAGCAAGACTTTGTCTCAAAAATAAATTAATTAATTAATTAAAAATAAAAGAAAAATGTGCCACTTTTAAACTAGAGTTAAACTATGTGAGCCTTAATCTCTGTATCTGTTAAGTGGAGATGGCATTAATATATAATATTACCTACTTTGGGGGGTTGTCGTTGGATTAAATCAAATAAAATATATGACGAAGTGCTTATCACTAAAGTTCAGCCGCTATAATTATAACAACAAATCACTTAGTATATTACCCTGATGTAAGTTCAGTTCTCTTCAGTATTTTACCCAGTTTTAATAGTACTTTTGTATTTTGCTTTTTCAGTAAATTTTTAAAGGCAAACACAAAGAACTATGATTATTAATGTGGGATATGACTTTCATGTGACAAAGCAGAGAAATAAAATGCAAACCTCAAAAATGAAAACACAAGTCACCAGTCTATTCAGTTTATGTTATGAATATAACAGGATGTTTTGCACAAATTTCAGGTAAGTTAATAGCTTTTTCCCCTACAAAATACATCTCTGTCATAACCACAATGAGCAGATACAGTACATCTTCTACCCTGCAAACATACTACTGAATTTGAAAATTCAGATAATATCATTATCCAATGTTTTTTATTCTATACAAGAATGTCAATGTTGTAATCTCAGGTTTTATTTCAATGTGCTATCTTAATTTTCAAATAATACACAGTATTTGGTTTTTCCAGAGATGAGAGGTTGAAGATTAAAAGGGTACCTGTAAAAAAAAAAAAAAAAAAAAAAAAAAAAAAGATATGGCATCTGTATTGTTATGAAGGCGTTTGCCCTCAAAATTGCTGTATCTACAGCAATTATGTCGATGTACTGTCCTGCTATTTCCAACATATTATTTTCTTAATTGCCTTGGGATACCTAAAAAATAAAAGCCAATTTTAGCAAAGTAGATAAGGTCACACAGTTATATTTTAAATATCTAAAAGCTAGTTTAAAGTGAACTGTTAGGATATTTACAAGACAAGATTGCTTATTTGAAAAATAGGTGATTTTTTGGGGGGGGGGGGAGTTGAAATAAATACAGTTTAGATCCAAGTTTATAATGTTCTATCCTTGTTATTTATTGCAGCTTTTCATATTTACAGGTAGAGTAGTTGAATTACTGTATACAGAATATACAGTCATGCACTGCATAATGACATCTTGGTCAATAACAGACTGAATTTATGATGCTGGTCTCATAAGATCATAATGGAGCTGAAAAATTACTATCGCCTAGTGACATTGTGGCTGTTGTAACATTGTAGAGCAATTTTTTAAATATAAATTTAGACCAGTAGTGTTTATAGTCTACAGTACTGTACTGTAAGGTCTTAAGTACTTCACATTCCGTCACTACTCACTCACTGACTCACCCAGGGCAATTCCCAGTCCTGCAAGCGCCATTCATGGTAAGTGCCCTATACAGATGTACCATTTTTAATCTTTTATGTCATACTTTTACTGTACCTTTTCTATGTTTAGATACATAAATACTTGTTGTTAGATTACAACTGCCTACAGCATTTAGTACAGTAGCATACTGAACAGGTTTGCAGCCTAAGAACAATAGGCTATACCCTGTGGTCTAGGTGTATAGTAGCCTATACCATCTAGATTTGTGGAAG
This sequence comes from Pongo abelii, assembly GCF_028885655.2. Lineage (NCBI taxonomy): Eukaryota > Metazoa > Chordata > Mammalia > Primates > Hominidae > Pongo > Pongo abelii. The sequence continues at coordinate 96,543,197 of NC_071991.2, forward strand.
TAAACTCTATGATATTTGTAGAACCACAAAATTGCCTAACAATGCATTTTTCCGAATGTATCCTTGTCATTAAGTGACATGTAACTGCAATATTCGGCTTCCATACTTCTCACTGTTCTGTTTTCTAGGAGAAAATGCATACGTACCACAGCCAAAAAAGTTAAAGTATGACCTGGTATTAAAAAACATATGGTATTAGGGTTCTCTAAAGGGATGGAACTAATAGGATAGGTGAATATCTGAAGGGGAGTTTACTAGGAGAACTGACTCACAGGATCACAAAGTGAAGTCCCACAATAGGTCGTGTGCAAGCTGAGGAGCCATGAAGCCAGTCTGAGTCCCAAAACCACAAAAGCCGATAGTGCAGCCTTCAGTCTGTGGCCCAAGGCCTGACAGTCCCTGGCAAATCACTGGTGTAAGTTCAAGAGTCCAAAAGCTGAAGAACCTGGAGTCTGATGTTCAAGGGCAGGAAGCATCTAGCATGGGAGAAAAATGGAGGCCAGAAGACTCAGGCCGGTGTAGTCTTTCCACATTCTTCTGCCTGCTTTTATCCTAGCCACACTGGCAACTGATTAGATGGTGCTCACCTGGATTGAGGGTGGGCCAGCCTCTTCCAGTCCACTGATGCAAATGTTAATCTTATTGGCAACACTCTCAGAGACACACCCAGGAACAATACTTTGCATTCTTCAATCCAATCAAGTTTATACTCAACATTAACCATCACACATACTAAAAATAGTATAGTATCCTAGAAAAGCTATAAAATGATCAAAATAATTTAGTGTAAGATTTGAAATGGAAACCATGTATTTCTTAAACATAAAATGAGGAAAAGAGTTTGTGTCATTCAGCAGGTTTCATCACACTGGCTTCAGTGATTCAAAGTTAACTCCATTTAATATATCATTGTTAAATGGTCTTCTCACAGTGAAAAGTAGTTCAGATTGAAATCACATGTCCCATAATTATGGTTCAGATCATTATTTGGTGCCGAAATATTAATTTACCTGTTCTATTCACAACTAGCACAGTAATCAAGTATCTATCTTCTTAATTTCCAATGCATTTAGAAACTTCAGATATAGAAATAATTAAAATATTGAGATACTAGATTTGTTAGAATTATAGTTTTTAAAGTGATTTTAAAGCTTATTTGAGTTAAAATGTCACAAAAATGCACTATTTTCTCTTTGTAATTAATCCTATTTAAAAAATTGATTTCAATGAATTGGCTCCAGATTTAAATTCTGAGCTAAGTAATAGACTTTTCATTTCAGGTCGCCTTCTTGAACTGCCATGAGCAATCCTTTATGTGTAAAGAGTTCAAATATATTTCTTCTGAAACAGCAGTTATAGTACATTGTGGTAATTATTTATTTAACTGCCCACGTCCTTCGGGGCAGTACACTTTCTTCTAGAGCAGGTACTATGTCTTTTATTCTCTCTTTGTATCTCCAGTGGCGACTATAATGTCAGGTGTATACTAGTTGCTCATTTTTCTCAAACCATTTTTATTGTATGAATGGCTGAATGGATTCACTCACTTGCACTTACTCTTTTATAATTGCCTGTTCATGCCCTTTGACTGTTAGGCTTTAAACATTTTGCTATAGGTTAAGCTTATCTTTTGCTAAGTGATGATTTTCTTTCAATATTAAAAAATTAACAAAATTTTAGGGGTATAATATGCTCTATTTTTAAATTTTTCTTTTTTATTCTTGGGAAGTATGAGAACATCCAGTTATATAACTATATTTTTGTAACTTTTAATTCTTTTTTCCTCAGAAAATAATTCCAAATTTTGATAAGCATTTGGAATAAAATTCTGTTGCTTTTTCCTTCAGTTTCTCTATATCTTTCCCAAAACTAGTCTCTTTTAACTAGAAAAGTAAAATTTGTGGATCAATTTGGACAAAACTTTGAAAAGAAATTTCACCAATTTCGGGAATACTGGAAGAGCTCTTTTACTGTTCTGAAGAGATTCTGAAGAGCAAGACATTTTCTGAATACAAATATGCTGTTGATTCTCATTTATTTTAATAGTTAATGTAACATACGTTTACTCCGTCATTGTTATGTCTATTCATTTGGCACCATTACTTTCTATTCTGATATAATGAGACCTTTCTTGTGCTTTAATTGTTATTTTTTATATTTTTAGAAATGACTTTACTGACATCGAATATATTTGAACCTAATTATATACATTCAGAACTTCATACAAATTTGGACTGGAGTTGTATACAAATTTATTAAAATAGTAAAATTAATTAAAAATGAACTTAATAATATAAAATATAGTAAAAATAATTTGAGATAAATTAGATTATTCTTATTTTATTAGGTGGTATTAAGTAAACTCATTAATGAAGGTAGATAAATTTGACTTATCGGTAAACTTCTCATGAATTTGTGACAGAGAATAGCCGATAAGGTAAAGAAATAAATTTTATTTTTCTCCTCTGTAGAAAGCTAAACTACACTCCCAAATCTTTCAAATTAGGAAACATGTCACCAAGATCTGGCAAATGCTAGTGGGCATGAAATCATGTATGAGTTCTAGACCTGGCAACAAAAATGTCTCATAAAGAGTCTTTGTTCTCCTTTCATGACAAACATCAACTTTCATGTTGATGATGGTGGTGACATTACATGGAAGAATCCTATGTGCCTGAATAACTTCATGGAATGAGCTCTCCCCTGACCTAGCCAACCGTAACAGTGGATAATAAACTTTAATTGTGTTAAACTGAAATATGGGTATTGTTGCAGCAGATATGCTATCCTGATTTATGTCAGAACTAGGAACAGCAGAGGCAGTATAATAAGTAAGAGTTTGAATTCCAACATCAGAGTATATGGAGTCTGTTTCTTACTACTTATGACTTTGTGCAAATCACTTTATATTTTCAATTTCCTGAGGATAGTGGGGAGTATATTAATAATGCCCAACTGAATGCAGTTGTTGAATCAAGTAGATTCTCAAAAATATAAGCTATTAATATTATTTCACACTTGTTACTAAATTTCTAAGATATTTAGTCAGTTGTTTCCAGAAATTTTTTTTGGATGAATATAGAGCATAAAATCCTAAATCTCCTAAGGAAATACTATTAGTTTACATAGTATATGCTGAAATACATAAACATATATAAAGGATAATGGAAGTCACTATCTTCTAGTTGAAGAATCATATAGTTCCTAAATCAGGTTTTATGGAAATAAACACTTAAAAATTAATAAAATGAAATTAATTTTTCCAAGATGATATCATAGTAACATGTGTCTCTAGTCAAAGCTAATTAGATGTTTTGGTTGCCATAGGAATGAATTTTATTAGCATTTTTTTGCAGAGTAAAAAATAACACTTACTAAAGTTTTCAGATTTTTTTTGTACAAAGTGTTCAGATATCATTCTTCATTATGATTATATATCATAGGGATGTACTTTAAAATATTTTGTCAGCCTAAAGAGTTGTGGTAAATGAAAAACTTAAAGATGATATTTCATAGTAAACTAAGAGTTTTAGGGTCTATGTAAAAATCAATATGGTACAAGATTGCTTACAGATATGGTATATGGTACACAAGCCTATTTAAATGCTTTAATGATAATGTTATTCTAAAAAAAGAAAGGCTTTTTAAAAGTTGCAATCCTCATAATTTTCAAACAGGCACAGAGGAATTATGCTAAGTAATTGGTTTCTATGTGTGCCAGCACACGAGTAGAAGTCATTTTTTATTATGTTGGGGAAAGCATCATACTGTTGTGACTTTTAAAACTTTAAGGGTTTATAATTTGTTGAGTTTTTATCAGTAAACTCCTAGCATTTTAAGCCTTTAATCATCTTAGTGTGTAACTGGTATGGTTGCTAAGGAGTTATCAATAATATTTTTCAGATGTGCTGTTTCCAATTAAAACTCCAGTAGTTCCAAAGATACTGCTGACAAGATTGGCCAATGTCGGTAACTGTAGAAGTTGGTGATGGGTGCATCATTCCATTCTCTGAGTTTGAAAATCTCATTAACAGAAAGTTCAAAAATAATGAATCTGCATATGAATTTTTGCTTTTGTTTGTTTTTTGAATGTGTAAAATGATGGGAAAAAATAACGAAGAAGAATGCAGATAATGAACACACTCTTGAACTCTAACGTTCTCCGATCCTCTGAATCACTTAGGGATGTTGCATTATTTTAGGGTATGGCTTATGTGTTTATACCTTTTTTGAGACTTTTTTGAAACAGGTTTTGGAATTTTAAAAATGAGAATGAGTAACAGCTGGTTAAGATTTATTCCATTACCAGTCATATTTAGGTAAAATAGTAGGAAGCTCATTTTCCCTTCGTTAGTCAGCAAGTAGAAAGTATCTCCCCAAAGTATAATTTATTTCATAGGAAATTTATCTAAATTTCTAGAAATTGTCATAATTATCAACACATTATTATCATGTATCTATAATGGAAGTGGTGGAACTATTTTTTCTCTTAAAACATATGGTAAATAAATATTTAGTTATGAAGAAAGCAAGAAAATCATTGTTGATGTTAGCAACCTTTCTGAATTTTCAAATATTTCTGGAATAGAGAACTTCTGCTTACAATGTCTGATGGTGATATTTCCCAAAATTTGTGCTAAGGATAACTAGTTCTGAAGCATACACGAGAAAAGGTGTTTTTTTCTGATCAATAAGTTTGAAAACGACAGTATAAAAGAGACTCTACAGGACGTTTAAAATACATTTTAGAATATTAAGAGTGCCAAGAAGCTCTCCAATAGAGAATTTTCCAAAATTTCTTGAATTTATTTATCCACAGGACCCTTTTATGTTCCAATAATAGATATTAACACCCAATAAAACTAGTTTCTATAGAATAAATTTTGGGAAACTCTGATATGTAAGGAGAGGTTTATCCACTTTTTAATTGAGTTTTGTTATTGAAGACTTGTCACCTGTTCCAAAGTCAGATATTAGGTACATAATAATAGTCACACTGTTTCGATTCAGCATGTTCCTCTATCAGGAATTTCTGAGGATTCATGCAAAAGTTGGGACATGTCTCAAAACTTTTTTTTTTTTTTTTTGACGGAGTCTTGTTCTGTCACCCAGGCTGGAGTGCAGTGGCTCAATCTCGGCTTACTGCAAGCTCCACCTCCCAGGTCCATGCCATTCTCTTGCCTCAGCCTCCCGAGTAGCTGGGACTACAGGCACCCGCCACTACGCCTGGCTAATTTTTTGTGTTTTTAGTAGAGACAGGGTTTCACCGTGTTAGCCAGGATGGTCTCAGTCTCCTGACCTCGTGATCCACATGCCTTGGCCTCCCAAAGTGCTGTGATTACAGGTGTGAGCCACCGCACCTGGCCTCTGAAGACTTTTTTTTGATAATAATCTATTATATGTATTTTATCTATGAATTTATGATGTTTCTATTATATATAGTAAATATAAGCATGAAATAGTTTCTTTCCCCAAATTTTAGCATCAAAGAGAAAGGATTTATCCTGGTTATTTCTTCATGGTTATTCTAAATAACTTTAGCTCTCAGTCACTGCCTTTGCATGTATGAAAACATTTAGCTTTCTAGTCTATTAATAAAACTATGTCCTTCTGTTAATCTTTTTTCTCCACCGTCCTTCATTTCTGTTTTTTTTCTTTCTTCTTTTCTTTCTTTCTTTCTTTTTTTTTTTTTTTAACTATTCCATTTTCTCTTCTGCAAGGAGTGATGGTCAGAACTCCACATAGATTTTTCATGTGCAGATGCATATGTTTGTACGGGGGTGGCAAAATATTTTTAAAAATTGTTTTCCAAAGTCCAAACTATTTCCTAGCAGCAATGCTTTATTGAAAATTATACATCATATTCTCAGTCAATGTCTGATTCATTTCCTGGGCGGTAACAGACAACTCATATTCTATTACATTGGAATCAAGGTTTAGACTTTTTTTCTGAATGAATCATACGGCATTATTTACATTGAGTTTCATTATCTTTTCAAATTGTTAAATCTATTCGTGATTTTTTTTTACAAGAGAAATAAAGATCTTGTGATTAAGGGTCCTCTACAGCACTCCCTTATAATACATGTGTAATCATTTAGCCTTATCCTATTTTAATAAATTCGTATGTAGAGTGTCCCTGCATCTGCAAGACATGAATTAAAGGGGAGAAATGTGGAGGCTCAAGTCTTTATGCCTAAGGGCTGGATGACAGGTCGTTGAAATGACCCCTTTAATCACTAAAGGAAGGTGCCAGATGTTTTATTATTCCAGCAGCCACTGCTAATGACAAGAGAAGGTTTTGGTGTTTGTCAGCTGAAGCTTTCTAACTGCTGGTCTGATGAGTTAGAGCAAACCAGCATCTGTTCAGAGAATGTGCAGAGAATCATAGACCTACAGAATGTGTTTACGTTTGAAGTCTTGAGTGATTACGTGCTGAGTTCACTCCCTTTACATTTTAGTAGCATGAGTTTCTTGGGAAAGAATGAGGAAAGTATGGAGATTTTCAGAAAGAATCAATTAAGGTAATCAGAAGGGATTTTGTCAATGCTTCTGCAAATTACTTTTTTCACAATGCATCTCTACTCACTCAGAAAGACTTAAGTGGATGGACGTTACTGTTACTTGTCTCCTAAATATGTCATTGCTGGATGTAAAAAAACGCACTCACATTTTTTATTTTACTAAAAAAATTTCAGGGAAATATTAAGATTTAAAAGCTACATAAGCTCAAAATAATGACTGCAGTCTCTGATTCTTCACACCTATTTCATCCAGTTTGATGTACTCTTCACAAGATGTGAGAGTGATTTTGCTACCTTGGGGAAATATTTCTGACAGCAAATATGATATTACATTAGTTGCCTTTGGGCCCTAGATATCCCTTCCTCAGTATGTACATTAAGGACCAGGCAGTAACAGAAAGACATGTTATAGAAGGAATACAAGGAAATATTTGCAAGATTGAAAACACACCAAAAATAAATGGAAACATTTGCTAAATTACAACTTCAAAACATGAAAACTGAAGCAGAAGGCATAAAGCACTCTGGCATGGTTCTTTATATAAGGATGTTGCTCCCTTGTACAGGGAACATATACATCGGAAATCTTTGAGGCACTTACTAAAAATACAGTATTCTAGGATTCCTATAAAATTTATAGAATCATAAAGTGGAACCAAGAATTACATGTTTTACCAAATGTGGTTTTAATACATACAAAGTCATAAACCACTGATACAGGGTAATAAGAAAGGGCATTTTGAGGGTAAAAATTAAAAAGACATAGTTGATTTTCAAAACTTATATTACAGTCTGTGTGAACTTTTTGTTGTCTCTCCGCATATGAGGGTTTGACAAGTAATAATGTTTTATCATGGTTTCTTTGAAATAAATCCTGGATGCATCTAATATTTTGGACCAAGTATGGGGTGAGTGGGAAGGCTATACTTGATTCACATTGGATCCAATGAGAGTACAGTGGGCTTTCTTCCAAGCCCTAAATTCTTAGATTTAAGAATAATACTTGATCATGAAAAATTATCAGAAATATCTTTAACAAAGCAGATCTTATCTGCCACACTTTATTTTATACATGTGTCTGTTGATAAATATTTTCATTAGGCTCACCTTAATTCAACAATTCCTATTCTACAAAACAGAATATTTCCAACATTCTAAATAGTAATTTTCCACAAACTTTACAAAATGAAAAGGGAAAATAACTAGTAGTTTATATTCCAAATACATTCCAACATTTTTTAGGATTTACAATGTATTACCTTCAAACCTGTACTTCCTATATTATTTGTATTAGTTTTATTATTAATGTTGGTTAATGGCATCATTGGTCATTCAGGAGTTTGTATTAGAAAACTCAGAGTTATCTTAAATTTCATTTCCTCTCTCTTCACTCCCTCATAGTCAAGTAGTTGCCAAATTCACCTCATTCCACATATTTCATATCTCTTTGACCCTTTCACCTCCTCTAAGTTCCACTGCCAGTACTTTGGTAGATAAAGGCCTCGAAGCCTTTGGCTAGATAACTGGACTCTTTTAATTGGCATCTCAGTATTTATTCTGGACACCTTTTAGCACATTCTTTAAATTGATGTCCAAGATATCTTTTTAAAACAAAGAACTGGAGAAGTTGCTTTTCTGATCAAAAAAACATTTACTGATTCTTATTTTCATTCAAGATAATGCCCAAACTTCTTAGTATGGCATAAGTCTTTTCACAACTACCCTCGGCATATAATTCCAGTATTTTACAATTCTATCCCACAAAAGGTACACACATCCCTCCTGGATTCTTAATGTATCTGTTTCTTTCTCTATCAAAAGGCCTTCTTATTTCCCCAGTTTACACTTATACTTCCCTTTTTTTCTTTCTCATAACATCTTCTTTATTTAGTTTTTAGTTTTTTTCACTATACCCTTCAGTCTCATCAAGTGGGCTCCGCCTTCTATGAATACTGTTTTCCAAAACTGGTCTACTATATTTGTAATCTTTTTATAGCCAATGCCTGAATTTTTTGTAAATTATACAACATGGACATTTGCTTGGTATTTCTAAATTTTCCGAAATGTTTTCTCTGATATAATAGTCTTTGGATGCTCTTAAGAATATTTTCATACCCCAATACATTTGGAAATCCTGCATACCATGTTCTCTTTTGGGAGGTTTACATAATATATATAGAAGCTCATTGAAGGTTCGGTAAAGTCATACTTTTAGAAAATTATTTAACCCTGAGATTAACCTGAAGTTTCTTTAATTACATGACTAATGTTCCATCGTAAAAAATATATTAGTAAGATAAGTACTGGAGCTAAAAGTGATATTCTAAGGAAAGAGACAGCAAACTGTGACACACGAGGCAAATGGCACATCCCCCTCCCTGATTTTGTAAATAAAGCTGTGTTGGAGCACAGCCATACCCATTTGTTTATATATCATCTAAGGCTGTTTCCTGCTACAAAGCAGGGTTAAGTAGTTGCAACAGAGATCATATGGTTTGCAATGCTTAAAATATTTACTTTTTTCTCCTTTACAGAAAAAAAGAAGCTATAAAAATACCCCTATATTAAAGGAGGGAGAGAACACATATAATGAAGTAGCATAGGGGACAATGAAATGTAACAGAAGTGAAAAACAAGGGTTCCAAAAAGCTTTCATTTTAACAAACAAGACCACCAAAACTTTTCTGCCTATTCCTCAGCCACAAGATTAGCTAACTAGATTGTCTGCTGTTCCTTTTTTTTTTTTTTTGCAATGTTTAATATTCAGAAGCCAATCTATCTTTATTTAGATGAATTAATTGGGTGTAACCAAATCTACAAAACACACCTAAAGGAATCTAACTGTTCCCATCTCACAGATAAGAAAATAACTTTTATCATCACTTTATTGGTGTTTTCATTTATTTTTCATAACAATTCTATAAATCATATATTTCAGAGTAGGATAGGTTATGTATTCCACAATATAGAGGGAAAAGTAAGTTTGAAAAACTAGCCTTTCCAAATAAAAATATCACTGTCTCTCAGGTTTAATTTCTTCTAGTCAGACTTATCTTTTATATCACATATTTGCCAAGAAAATTTCAGTTTATTTTCATGAAATATTCCTTTACAGAGAAAATTGTGATTAGTGTTTTATCCTGAATTCTACCATGGGGATCAATTTAAAATTATCAAACTAACAATACAAATCAAAGCAATTCCTGTGTAAAACCTGAGGATGAGAAATATGATAAAGTACCAAGAAACTTGTTTTAGGAAAAGCATCAGCAAATATTTTTGTTTTTTCCTTTTTTAGCCCTATTAATATCTTGATTTTAGCCTTAGTAGATACATTTTTAGATTTCTGATCTCCAGAACTATAAAATATTAAAATTGTTTAAACCACTAAGTTGGTGATAATTTGTTACAGCATCAATAGGAAATGAATACACCTTATTTTCTCTGGAGCCTGACATAAGTTGATTTGCATTGCCTAAGTCATCTCATCCTGTTCTGACTTTCCCCTCACTTCCATACCCCAGCTAAACCTGACTTCATTCAGTTCCTCAAACATATCAAGCTTGTTCTGAAACTGCCTTCGGAAAAAGTATAACTGGGAAAATTATTACAGTGAAAGAGTTCTGACCTAAACAACTCCATCTTGCTTCTAACCTCCAAGCTGTCCTTGTTCATTCCTGGGTGTAGGTGGAATTCACTTTGAGAGGAACTTAGCTGATAGTTTAACTTTGAAACTAAGACACTAAGAGCTCTTTCCTAAAACAAACCCTCTTCCTGCCAGGACTTTGCAGGACTAACAAATTAGCCACAGGATTAGAAATCATGGTTTGGGAGCCATGCAGCTGGAGGCTGCAAGATTCTGAACCTCCCCAAATTGCTCCTGGGGATAACACCACTATTGTAAAACTTAAGATCAGTGCTTGAGATATTTTGCAGACCCTGTACTTGATGAATTAGCTAGCACTGCTCAGACGAATAAACTGGCTTAGCTGGTCGTGTGGCTCCCACCTAGGAACCGACTCAGCACAAGAGGACAGCTTTGACTCCTTATGATTTCATCTCCCACCAGACCAATTGGCACTCCCCACTTTCAAACCCCCTACCCACCAAATTACCAGGGAGACTGATTTGAGTAATAATAAAACTCTAGTCTCCCGTACAGCCGGCTCTGTGTGAATTAAACTCTGTATTGCAATTCCTCTGTCTTAATAAATCGGCTCTGATTAGGCAGCAAAGAGAGCCCACTGGGCAGTTACAGCTCTGGTTTTGATCCTTTGCGGTAGCTCTTTTCTCATCCAAATAGTTCACAACAACCTTCAGATCTTTATTCAAAGGTAAACCCTATCTGAGGAATTCTTGACCTACCTGTTTAAAATTGCATCTCTTCTTTCCCACCTCCCATTTCTTATCATTTTTACCATGCCTGTTATTCATGTCTGTACTTATAACAATGTAACTTATATTTTTACATATTAAAAAATTTTTTTTGAACATCTCTTAGAAGCTCTATTATGGGATTTTTTTTTCTGTTGTACTCACTGTAATATTTTCAGCCCCTACAACAGTGCCTGGCATATAATGTGTTAAATGGCTTGAACAATTATGTTTACTCCGTAAACTTCAGAGAAAATGAGAGGAAAGAATAATTGTCTCAAAATATGTAGAAAGACTATTAAATAGGCTGGGTGCAGTGGCTCACACCTGTAATCCCAGCACTTTAGAAGGCTGAGGTGGGCAGATCACCTGAGGTCAGGAGTTCAAGACCATCCTGGCCAACATGGTGAAACCTCGTCTCTACTAAAAATACAAAAAATTAGCTGGGCATGGTGGCAGGCACCTGTAATCCCAGCTACTTGGGAGGCTGAGGCAGGAGAATTGTTGAACCCAGGAGGCGGAGGTTGCAATGAGCCGAGATCACGTCATCGCACTCCAGACTGAGGGACAAGAGCGAGGCTTCGTCTCAAAAAAAAAAAAAAAAAAGAAAGAAAGACTTTTAAAGAATTGGATGTATTTAAAGTTGGAAAGGAATACACTGTAAATTAGGGAAATCTATTATTGCAGATTTTCAAGCAAAGAGGAGATGTCAGGTTTTCTGCAGAAGGAGTACTTATAGTATTTGGGAGAAACTGATCTTTTTCCTAAACTGTGCTACTATAATTTTCTCCAGTGAAAAGAATTTTATTTCTTGATGTTTTCTATTCAACATCTGTATTAATAGGAATAGTTGGAAAGAAATTGAGGTCATTGGGAACTATAAGATAAACATTTAGATGACAAATAATTGAGTTTTTTTTCTAAAGTAAAAGTGCTTTTATAAAAAGGTAAATAGAATCCTTCGTGGACAATTTATGGATGAAAAATGTGAAATTGGCGTTTTCTAAGCCATATATTGATTTGATGTTTATAAACACTTTTTCTTGCCCATACAGTCTGATCACTGCTCAATCTTTATGAAACTACAGAAGACTTAACTACCAATTAAATTGAAGTGAAACATTATGTTTGGTATATTAGCATTACAAGATGAGCTTCTTTGTAAAGTTTGAACAAAAATGTCATAGATAGACATTTTCTTGGTGCTTTTTCAGAATAATCTCATCGAAACAAACATTTTATGTCACAGGAGTTTATCAAATTTTATTATTTGTGTTAAGTATAATGAAAATTATATTATGAAAAGGATTTTGACACAATCTAAACATTACAATAGTTGCATGGAATCCATAAAAAGTACTTGACTTTTATGTAATACTTGCTATATGCCAGGCTCTGTGTTTTAAATAATTAACTAATTTATCAGATAAATTTGATGAGTCATTATCTTTAATTTTATAAACTCAATAATTAAAAATATTAATTCTCTTAAAATATATATTTTATATTTTTTTAAAAATTACAGCATAAAAAGTTTAAAAACTGTTTAAAAATTAGTCCTTTAAGCCAAACACTAAGAGAAAATCTTTGCAAAATGCCTATCTGATGAAGAACTGTCATCCAAAGTATACAAAGAACACTTAAAACTCAATAATAAGAAAATAAACCACCCAATAAAAATATAACCAAAAGATCAAAACATATCTCATCAAATAGGATATACAGATGGCATATAAACATATGGAAACCCATGGAAATGCAAACATATGGAAACCCATGGAAATGCAAATTAAAGCAATGAGGTACTGCTATACACCAACTAGAATGGCCCAAATCCAGAACACTGACAATGCCAAATGCTGACAAGGATGTGGAACAACAGGAACTGTCATTCTTTGCTTGTGGGAATGAAAAATGCTACTGCCATGTTGGAAGACAGTTTGGCAGTTTCTTACAAAACTAAACATACACTTAACATATGATCCAGCAATCACATTCTGTGGTATTTACCTAAAGGAATTGAAAACATGCCCACACCAAGGCCTGAGCACAGATGTTTATAGCAGCTTTATTCATAACTGCCAAAACTTGAAAGCAAGCAAAATGTTCCTCAGTAGGTGAATAAATAAATAAACTATGGTGTATCCAGACAATGGAATATTATTTGGCAATAAAAGGAAATAAGCTATCAAGAGACAGAAAGATATGGAGGAACCTTAAATGCACATTGATACATGAGAAAGGTCAATCTGAAAAAGGTATTCACTGTATGATTCCAACTATATGAGATTTTAGAAAAGGCGAAATTATGAAGATAGTAAAAAGATCAGTAGTTGCTTAAGGCTTGGAGGAGAGGATGCAGGGATGAATAAGTGGAACATAGAATTTTTAGAGTAGTGTAACTATTCTGTATGGTATTGCAATGGAGAATATTTCTCACTATGTATTTCTTAAACCTATAGAATTTACAGCACAAAAAAGTGAACCATTATATAAACTATGGACTTCAGTTTTTACAAATGGATAAATATTGGATCCTCAATTGTTGATAAATACATCACACTAATGCAAGAGGTTAATGATGGAGAAAACTGTGTATGTACTTGTGTTTTAAGGGGTTGTGGTATATGGAAACTGCAGTTTCTGCTAAATTTTTCTGTAAACCTAAAACTGCTCTAAAAATAAAGTCTATTCATTTAAAAAATTAGTCTCAAGTTTAGTTAAAGCAGAACTATAATACCTTAATGCTTTTATAACTTAACATTTTCTCTTAGTTAATGAAATGAAACTGGTGATTTCTTCTGAAGTATGTGACCCTGTTTCATTGCTGCCCACTGCAAATTCTTAGCTGCTTGAGAGAAACCTATTACTGTCCATTCTAACTTTTGGAATATCCTAGGCTTGCTTTATTTAAATGCCCCCGAGGCCAACATGACAGAAGAGTGACAGAGACTGAAGTACCAGGACTTTTTAGTTTCTAAAACCAATTCAAAGATGTATATTCAGCATTCCCCTTCAGATCTTTTGCTAGAAGATTCTCTGGAGCTAATTCTTGCAAGAGGAAGAAGTATTAGGCAGGAATGGTTCTTATTTGAATTATCAAGATAGCTTCCCTTTTTAGGGGTTGTGGAAGGAAACCTGTGAGCATATGAATGTTCGATATTTGCTTTCGAGGCAGGTACTCAGCTTTATGCTGACCCTCATGACATCCTCTGTAAAGTCCAGCAGAATGATTGATGTTACTGGAGATAAGCTAAGAAAACAAAGAAAGTGTGGTGAAAAAAAACTGAGACCAGATTAATTTCTGAATTATTTAATTCTGAAGATGAGCCTTTTGCTATTCATGGTAAAATTATTACAGTGAATTGCAATTAATGTAAATGTTTAAAGAACTACTAGATCAGACCTTCTAAAACTAATTGATAACATAATTCACAAACATTTACTTGAATATCTTCGTTCAAAGTATACATTAAAAGAATTTTAGACTGAGGTTTTACAACTTAGTTATATACTAATGTATTCCTAAGGCCATAGACTCTTAGATTTAACTACAAAGTAGAATTTAGGTTATAATATGCATTTAAATTTCAAATTAAATTTAATACGCTGGAAGCAGGTCTCAGATATGTACAGTGGCAATACATCTTCTACACAGATAATTCCAAGTGAATGATTAGAATTTTCAAGAAAAGATGTTTAATACTAAAATTTGGAATAACAATGATAAAACATTGGATATCTACTTCCTAATATTTCGAGTATCTTATAAGCATTGCATTATGTTAAAGACATATATACCTAAAAGAAGTATTTAATTACTTTCTTTCCTACTACCCTTAAAAAGTGTTCCTCCATCACTGCTCGTGACATATACACTGGGAAGATGAAGCAGAACAATTAAAACCTAAGGTTTAAGAAAATAACTTCCAATGTGTATTAAGGTAGAATAACTTTTCTATAGCAAACAAACAAATACACATACAAACAGTAAAACTAAAAATCTCAGTGACTGAAATCACATAAGACATTTATTTTTGTTCAGATCAAGGGTCAAATGTTGGTGGGTCAAGAAGCTCTGCTCACCTATTTATCGAAGAACCCAAGGTTCTTTTACCCTAGGACCTTTCAATACTCCATTGGATCCTCCACACCTTGACAGAATTCAAGAGAAAAGAAACTGCAAACATGGAGGGTCCCATAGAAGTATTTTTAGATACCTATGCTGATCACCAATTTTGCTCAGATTTTACTGACCAGAACTTCATCCCATGGCTTTACCTGGCTTCAAGAACACTGAGAAATGCAGTCTAACTGTGTACTCATGGCTTTGATAAAAAAACATTGTCTCTGTTGCTATTATAGCAGTAAAATTAATTATTTTACCGGACTCTAGTTTCTCTTTAAACTTAATTTTAGTGTTCTTGAGAACATGTAATACACAACAATTGGAAGATGTCTGCTCTGAATTTTCAATTAGATTTTACTTAATTTCAATTGAATTCACTTTAAACCAACTCAAATTGTATTAAAATTGCATTAAGCACTTATAGTGTGCTAGAAATGTTACTAGACACTGGAGATTCCTGCCCTCAAGGAACTCAGGCTATGAGAAGAGACTCCATTATGAAGGTAGTAAGGAATATAATAAAAATATGAACTATGAAATATGAATATGTGAGAAGCACAGGAGAGCACATGGCTAAATCTGCCAGGGAGAGTTGTAGATGCCTTCACTCTACATGAGCATGGCATTATCCAGTGGAGAAAGGGAAAGTTTATTCTAAACAGAGAAAGTAGCGAAAGTAAAGGTATGGAAAAATGAGTGATGCAAAAAAAAAAAGGGAAAGGAGTGAAACATTGGTAAGGAAACACATATAAGGGAGATAAGGCAAGTGAAGTAGGTTGGGGATCCATATAAAATTTGCAGGTGAGCACCAAATATTTAATTGAGTACATACTAGGAACATGAATTCTGCTTCATGCTTTCAGGACTTAAAAATGATGGCTATTATGGTTGTTATCATAATCTGCACTTGTAGGAAATTTGTGATCTCTGGTGGTAAGAAAAGGTGCAAATCAGGAAGTGTTAAAAAATATTTTAACTGCTCAATGGTTAAGAGAAACATCATGTAATATTCCTATTCATTGATAAACAGGATAGTATAGAGCAGTATTTCCCATGCTGTGAGACCTATACCACTAGGAGCATTTACTTGATTTTAGGTGAAATGCAAAGTAATTTTCCTTTCATTAGCTATATTTTAATTTTAATGTGTTTTCAGAAATGTAACTATTAAAGTGAATGAATTTGGAGAAAAATATTAAGTAAATAGTAACAGAGAAGAAATATGGGTATGGCAAAATCTTAAGGGTGGTCCAATACAATTGTTGATGTACAATAGACAATAACTATTAATATTTAGACACCATAGAGCTTACCTCAGGTTGAGATCTATGTCCTTCCTATCTCCTACTACCCCTTCTAAAAAATGACATGTTGATAGGAGAGCAAGGTGACAGGAGAGTGTGTCAATGAGAGAAAGAGAAGCAAATATATAATTGGCACCAAACAGTATGCAGCAGAGGTCCCAGGCAACACTACGCTCAGGCTCATGAATAAGGTCTTATATCAGAAAGTCAAAGAAATATCATATTCTCTATTTTCTTAATAATTAATCAAAATCAATTTGTCATTTGATTTCTTCTCGACCTGTGGCAACTATTTTGCTATTTACATGAAGGAAATAAATGAGTCCTGGATTTAACTTTAAATTTAGTGCTACACTATTTCTGAAAATGCGTGTCCTATTCCAAATTTAGCATTAAATTCATTTTATTCATCTACTAAGACAATAACTAAAACATGATTCTAATTACAATGCAAGAATACTAGACAAATACAGAGAGTAAAACCACAGAAAGAAATGAAAAAGAGGAGATAATAATTATAAAAAACAACTCTAATTTTGAACCAAATACAATAAGAACAGAAATTCATGTTCTTTGTATCAATTTCCAAGACATTGGATTGTGTACATTTCTGAGATGAAGATTATTAAAGAACATATTTCCTCTTTGGAGATTTGTCATTGAGTTTTCAAGGCGAAGATTCACTGTTAGGGCTGGGTATGGTGGCTCACGCCTGTAATCCCAGCTACTCAAGAGGCTGAGGTGGGAGGATCACTTGAACCCAGGAGATGGAGGTTCCAGTGAGCCAAGATCGTGCCACCACACTCCTGGGTAACAGAGCCAGACCCTGTCTTAAAAAAAAAGAAAAAAAACAAAAAGATTTGATATTGGAGAAAACAATTGATAAAATATTATCTCATATATTTAACTAGCACCAGTTTTCTAATGAAGGAGAAACATGTTATTTGACTGTCATACTCCAGAGACTTGCAGAAACATCTACAAAATAGGGCTAAGAAAAAAAAAACAACTAAGGGAAGACTAAATTCTTAATGATACTTTAGATTACTCAAGATTGTTGTATTAGTCTGTTCTCATGCTGCTATAAAGAAATACCTGAGACTGGGTAATTTATAAAGAAAAGAGATTTAATTGACTCACTGTTCTGCATGGCTGAAGAGGCCTCAGAAAACTTACAATCATGGCGGAAGCAGAAGCAGGCACCTGCTTCACAAGGTGGCAGGAGAGAGAGTGAGTCCAAGCAGGAGAACTGCCAGACACTAATCAGATCTCATGAGAACTCACTCACTATCACGAGAACGCAGGGTGGAAACCATCCTGATGATTCAATTGCCTCAACAAGGCCTCTCCCTTGACACATGGGGATTATGGGGTTTATGGGGATTACAATTCAAGATGAGATCTGGGTGGGTACACAAAGCCTAACCATATCAATTGTAAAATTAATGAATTATAAAAAGGCTGTCAATTCAGGGAGGAAAACAAGAGTCATTTTGAAATTTTGCAGGTAAAATTACGTTATTCATGGAGCTTGACTTAAAAAAAATCTTAAGTTCTGTTGTCTTTGTCAAACCCATAGTCAAATTACTTTTCTGATAAATAATAATAGCAATAATAATAATAAATACTATTTACTCTTCTATTTTATGTGTTCTTAACATATTTAAATTTTCTAGTTGCACAAAACAACTAAAAGGACCTACTAGTAGACGAATGTGTGATGATGTAATTCTCTTTCTATTGCTTTTAGCTCACCCACTGGTTGAGGGAGTTTCTGGAATGCTATGTGCTAAGCCTTTATAAAGGCCAAAGGAAAATTCTTATGCAGATTCTCTATGTGCCTCACATGAGAATAGGACTGTATTAGTTATGCATTGCTGTGAAGCAAATTACTCTGAACTTTAGCAGTTTAAAGAAACAGATTATCTCTCATTGTTTCTTAAAGCCAGGAATCTGGCTGCTGCTCAGCTGTGGTCTGGCTCAGAGTCTCATGTGCTATAGTAAGGTACTGGCTGGGGCTGCAGTCATTTGAAGGATTGACTGGCAGGAAGATACACTTCCAAAATGGCACACTCCAATGGCTCTTGACAGAATGCTTTGGCTCTTGTCTTGTGGGCCTCTCTCCTGCACTGCCTGAGCATCCTGTGATGTAGAAGCAGGCTTTCCTTGAAATGAGTGAGTGAGAGCAAGGAAGAAGCCTCTGAAATAGCATATTGGCAATTCTGATGTATTCTAGTGGTGACATCGACCAACCCTCATGCAGTAGGTGAGGGCACTACACAAGGGTATGCACTCCAGGAAGCAGAGATTATTGCAGGTTAGCTTGGAGGCCAGCTACCACAAGGCTAAATTGATTGTGTTTGAAATAATTTTTGAAATAATTGTCCAGTCTTTGGAAATAAGATTTAGTTAATTCAGCACTTATGAATAATAGCCAAAAGCACGTGGCATTGAGTGTACACAACTACCTTTTTGTTCACACTTTGTAGCAATACAGTAAAACTTGAAAATGTAAAGGCAAATATAGTTTGTAATTTTAATCTTCTTAGATTCATTTACACAATGGAGGTATTTTTTAGAGAAGATACTTTTTCATTAGGAATGTAATCAAGAACATCAACTCACTTCACACACCAAGGAGTTTACAGATGAAAGTGCATTAAGATCATTGTTAACCCGCCTGTGTAGAAGTTTAGAAGTGACAGGTTTCAATTAAAACCTCTTCCTTTTAGATTTTAAACTTTCTAATTTCACCTGATAAATGTACTCAATCACAGAAAGAAGAAAAGATAATTAACTTCTTCTAGGATCACTCAGCAGCAGTTTTACATACTCAAATAAATAGACATTTCCAAAATAAAAGAGAAAATATTAACAATCACCACATTTTGGTAGTGAGCAATCATCACAAAAATCATATTGTGATATTACAGGGTCACAGAAGGAAGCACAGAGTGTAACATTCATTTTACTGTTTTGGGTATGGTATATTCTGGTATTTCAGGGCCCAGTTTCATTAAAACTCTTCCTTTAGGTTGTTATTGATTTCAAAGTCTTACTTAATGGAGGACTTATGACATTTTACACATGTAGTCTATTTCATATTCAGTAATTTATGGTTCAAATTACTGGCCCTCATAACCAAATTGCTTGACTGAACCCTGCCTTGGCTCAACATCAAAGTACCGTTGAAATAAGAGCCTTGGATGAATTTGAAAGCAGCTGTAGGCTATGGATACTTTAGCATTATATTCCCTGTTCTTATACTCATCATGGTTTGGTAAAACTTATATAATGTTTATCGTGAAAAAGGAAAAGATGAATGTTCTGTACCTTTATGAGCCATGGAAGCTTAAACATTCAAGCTAACTTGGTTTCTTCCCCAATGAAGTTTTTGAGAAGAAAATTTATGTTTAAAATTTTATTAATCTTAAAAATAAGAATAATTGATATTCAAAATTTAGAATATAAGTTTCTTTTTTTCTGCCTTTTTTGTAAGAGAGTAGATGCAGTTACTGTATTATCACCTACTATTTCCTACCTCAGCACACCTGAGGGTCATGGGCCAAGAAAGATATTAGTGTCATTAAATATTGCACTTTAAATTGGAAACATAAAAAGATACTAAGGATCGTTATGTTGCTCATGATCCATGATAGCTTTTTAGGAATTCTTGCGTAGAATGGAAAAAGCAAACCTCCTAGACTTACATTATGTCTTATAACACATGTGACTCTTTGAGACGTAGGATTGGTTCTTTCAGGAGTATTTAGAATTGAAATAACTTTCTAGATTGGGAGCTTGACCTATTTTTCTTTTGTGATTCTTGATTATACAATAGCATTCTCATTGTTCACTCACCAAAGCTGCAAATGCTATTTCTGGAAGAGATGTTGGTCTAAGAAGAAAATTGAGATAAACAAAGGAGTGTACAACTATACTAGTGTCTATTTTACCTAATTCTAGTCCTCAATGTGGAATATTCCAGTGAGAATACTTTTTCTTTCTTTCTTGGAATACATTTTGTGGGATATAAAGCACAAAACAGCTAAAGCAAGCAGAAAAATCAAGTAGTTTGGTGTTGATTCTGAGCCTGAAGATTTGAGTTGAAGTCCGGGACTCTGCCCTGATCAGCTTTTAGATTAGCTTAAGCCCCCATCCTCTTTAAGCATATGTTGCTAGGCATTAGCAGAATTAGGCTGAAGCCAGACAGCTTAGGTTCAAACCCCAGCCTTAGTCTTTTCTTGCTTAATGACCTCATATGTGAAAAGAGGTTAGCTAGTAGTAGCTGACTTCCAGGGTGTTGGGAAGATTGCATTAATATGTAAGTGCAAAGTGCCAGGGGCTAAACTCTGCAATTATTAATTATTATCATTATTTCCTAGTCTGTAACTTTAGTAACTAATTGTTATATAACTCAAATAATAGAATACATAAAAAGTATTGTTACCATAAAGCACTATTAAAATATGAGACATTATTATAATATTTAATAGGTGGTATAAACAATGGGATCCATAGATAGGCTGAGGAGTAGCATAAAGTAGAGATTAGAAAGTGAAATGGGCAAACGACAAAAAAACAACGGCAAAAAAATGTGGAACTTATGAAAGAATTTGAGCTACCAAGAAAGGAGAATTCAGGAACTATGTAATTGTAAGATGTCTATAGTAAAATGGTTACTTTTATCTTGGATAATCAATAATGTTTAACTTTTCTTCATGGAAAAAAATGTAATTGACTCACCTGTTGCACATGTGGTCTAGGTTTCCTCACAGGACAATCCATGGTACCATTTCTCCGCTTCAGAATGCTCTAAGTACATATCTACATGGTTGTTGAGAGAGAACACAAAACCTGAAATTTGCAAAAAGAACCATTTCTATTGCCTAGATGGTAAATTTGCTCTTTAAAAAAAGCTTTATTTAATGTTGATGGTATTTAATCAAGATTCTATGCAGATGGGATTGCCAGATAAAATATAGGACACTCAGTTAAATTCAAATTTCAGATAAACAACAAGTATATATATATTTTTTTCTGAGACTGGATCTTGCTCAGTCATCTAGGCTGATGTGCATGACCATAGGTCACACAGCCTCAAACTCCCAGCCTCAATGGATCGTCCAACCTCAGCCATCAAAGTAGCTGCAAATACATTTTTAGCATAAGTATACACTGTGGAATAGTTGTTATTTAAAATTCAAATTCAAGTAGACATTCTATATTGTTATTTTCTAGTATGGCAACCTTATTCCAAGCCAGCTTTTTTGGGACAGCAACTTGCACATGTCTGTCTACCGAATGTTGTATAACAATGATACTTGTCAAGCATCTACTATGTGCAGTGATTCAATCACTGGTCTCAAGTAATGAAGGTCAAGGACATCAAGGTATTGGAGACTCAAAGTAGTGAAAGAGCTATAGTCCTCTTCCCTTATGTGATTCAAAATAAAAATATCTCCAAGCTGTAAAATGGATGTAAGAAAATTCAGTTAGGTTCTGACTTTTTACATTCTGACTCCTGCTTTTTTTGAAAAACATCAAATGTCAACTTTTTGCAAAAAAGATTTTTTTTCTCTCTTCTGAGTATGTTTTCCCTGCCCTGGGTTTGCAGGCATTCCAAACTTGAGTCTGATCTGATTATTAAGTAATTCATGATTGTACACAGTACAGAGTAAGAGCTCAATGATTATCTTTTGAATAAATAAATGAATGGATGAACGAAGATGGGATATAGTAAAGGGAAGATAAAAAGACATATAACTGTGGAACAGGCAGAATACAGATTCTAAATTACAGACACAAACAAAATCCTTGGAGGTCCATGGGAACCATCCAAGGCCATCATAGTGTATGAATGGAATAAAGGGAAATAGGAAGATTTTTGACAGAAACTTATGGGACAGGAAAGTATTACATGACTATGAGTGAAGTATTTTACTAGGATATTATATTATTAAAATAAGGCTTCTGCTTTCATGTTTGGGTTCCAAAATCTAGCACAGTGCCTGGTTCATTTTTAGTAATAAAAATCTATTTAGAAAGAATATAAGAAGAAAAACATAAAGAAATGAAAAAAGAATATTAATTAGTAATTGCTGGGAATAGGTGTAGAAATAGGAATTTGCATAACATATTAAAGTAAGATATGTTATGCAAATTCATAATAGGATATATTAAAATGAGTCAAATACAAAAATAGAAATTAAACTGCATCCAGAATATGCAGCACTTTGAAAGCAACGATAGACAAGAAGATACTTTAAAACTTTTTGTATGGCATTGTAATACAAAATTTGCATAATTAAGTGTACTACTCTACAGAGATTGTATTAATATCAAGAGAGTCTTTTTGGTCATCCATTATAAAACAGTAGTTATTGAGACATTTCTAATACATGCATATTTACTCATCAAGCATATACATATACTACTGTAATAACATTTATTTTATAATTGACAAATAAATTTGTATATATTCATACAATGTGATGTTTTGAAATACGTATACATGTGGAATGGCTAAAGCAAGCTAATTAACATATGAATTAACATACATACTTAACATTTTTTTGTGATGAGAACACTTAAAATCTACTCTCTTAGCAAGTTTTAAGAATAAAAAAAATTGATATTAACTACGGTCACTATGTTGTACAATAGATCTCTGGAACATATTTCTCTTATCTAACTGAAATTTTGTATCCTTTAACCAACATCTCCAGAACCCCCATAACTACTGTAATAACATTTGGTACATTTTAAAACACATGCAAAAGTAACAATTAGGTGTTTTATTTCATCTATTTTAATTTCTACTTTTGTGTGTAGAAGTTTTAATATTTGTCTCTCATGCTCTACTGGCTTATCGTGAGCAGTCCTCAGAATATGTGAATTTCGCTTTGGAAATCTCCATACAGGAGCTAGGAAAATCAATGGCATGATTTGGGAAATAACTAGGAAAGAGGTATGAGAACCAGATTTCTATCTGTGATTGAGAAACTGTAAGGGGTAAAATACGGGCAAGAATCATTTCAGAAATAAGACTTTGTAAGTAATTAGATGTAGTGGGTAAGAAAAAGGAAAAAGTTGAGAATGAATGACTTCAGGGTTTATGACAAAAAGAACAATCCAATTGCTAATGAAAATATGAAGATCAAGATTATTTAATGACATTCATTAAATAATCATGTTCTAGGGACTGTGTCAAATCCTTCAGAATTTACTCCTTACAACACAAGATGGGCATAATTACTAGTTCCACCCATCTTGAAGATGAGAAAACTGAACCCTAGAGAAACTGAGTTAATTTTCTCATGGTCCCAACTGTGGTAAATGTTGGAGCCAGGACTTGAGCCTGGGATCAGTCTGATTCCAGAGTCTGTGCTCTTAAGCACCAGATTCTTCAAATTAACAGGAAAGAGTGAGGGAAAGAAAGGGTGGATAGAGTGAAGGGATGGTAAGTCTGGTTTAGAAATGATGTGTGCTGAAAAATAACTTTAGACTTAGACAAATTTGAATTTAACACCTCTTATCAACAAAAAATAGCATCTGAAAAGACTCCTCGTTTGAAAAATGGGGATATTAACAAATATCATGCCACGTTATGAAAAAGATCAAAAGATACAGTGCTAATATAGTGCCTGTGACTAGTTATAGGCCGATTGTTAACCCCTGAGTTACCATAAACTATTTTTACTATTAGAACAGCTTGCATAGTTAAAAAAACAAAAAAAAAAACCACCCAGAAATCAACTATAAATTGTTCATAGGCCGACACAGAAGATAACTAGTGACCACTATCTGAAGCTTCTAGTACTCAGTCTAAGGCAAATTTGAATAATGATAATTATGTAGAGCCAAGGAGAATTTCATATTTTTATTATTGTCTAAAAATTAAACACTCGAGAGCTTAAATTTATTAACTCCTAAAGGGTGGTCTCTGAAGTTCAAGTAAGATGTCCATCTATTAATCTATCATTCTATCTATCTGGATGTCTATGAGGTTCTGATTCTAGTCGTGACTTAGAGAAAGCATTTCAAAAAAACCCTCACCCACACTAAGCAGTCCCAGTTACATTTAGAAGGTAGAAAGCAGTCTTAAGATTTGTAATTATTATGGTGTGACAGTGCACCTTTCCTTTATCTTATTTATTTAATTGGCTTAACTCGGTTCCACATGCCAGGCAGCTTCACATTAAACCCCCATGTTAGACAGTAGGACATCCAATAATTGGCTATTACAATTGTTCCCTCTTCCAAGCGTCCCCACCTAGTATATGGAATAAATGGTTGGCTCATGAAAGTAAGCTAGGTCGCTAAGCCACAGTCACTACACATCCAGGTATATACCCAATCAACACATGGCTTTTCTAGTATAATTGCAGTGTACTATCTTTCACTCTTTTTTTCTAAACTGGTTCTCTAAATACATTCCAGGCCAAGATTAATGCATTTAAGCTGCTAGAACTTTGTCCATACCATTTCCCTATTAAAAATTAACCTTCCTTACGATCTTTGCAGCAAGTGACTTGTCTTCTGAACAATGGAAAAATCTTCTGTATTTAAAAATCCAAATATTTGATATTTAGTGTAAACTATCTTCAATTATGAAATGTAGGCTAGGGGTGCTGGCTCACACCTGTAATCCCAGCCCTTTGGGAGGCTGAGGCCGGTGGTGGATCACTTGAGGTGAGGAGTTCGAGACCAGCCTAGCCAACATAGTGAAACCCCATCTCTACTAAAAATACAAAAATTAATTGGGCATGTTGGCCGCACCTTTAGACCCACCTACTCTGGAGGCTGAGGCAGGAGGATTGCTTAAACCTGAGAGGTGGAGGTTGCAGTGAGCCGAGATCATGCCACTGCACTCCAGCCTGGACCTATAGCGAGACTCTGTCTCAAAAAAAAATACGAATTGCATTGTTTTTGTTTTTGTATATGAATATGCCATATCTTTCCAATTAGATTTTATTCTTTTTAGGGCAGAGAATTTTTATACTTTTTTTACAACCATGGAATAACCAAGTGCTCTATTTTATTGTTTTTCAAATTTTTGTGGATACACAGTAGTTGTATATATTTATGGGGTACATGAGATACTTTGATATAGGCATAATACTCACACCATGAAAAATGGGGTATCAATCCCCTCAAGCATTTATCTTTTATCTTACAATCACAATTAGACTCTTTTAGTTGTTTTTAATTGTACAAATAAATAATTTTGACTATAGTCACCCTGTTGGTTTTATATTTATTTATTTATTTATTTAGAGGCAGAGTCTCGCTCTGTCGCCCAGGCTGAAGTGTGATTGCATAATCAGCTCACTGCAACCTCCACCTCCTAGGTTCAAGTGATTCTCATGCCTCTGCCTCCCAAGTATCTTGGATTACAAGCATTTGCCACCATGCCCAGCTAATTTTTGTATTTTTGGTAGAGATACAGTTTTGCCATGTTGACCAGGCTGGTCTCAAACTCCTGGCCTGAAGTGATCCACCCACCTTGACCTCCTAAAGTGCTGGGATTACAGGTGTGAGCCAGAGTTCCCGACCTGCAATCAAAGCATCTATAACTCTTCTGAACAGTTTCTTCGTAGGTGTTTTGGTTGGGGTTCTTCAGTTGAAACAGAAACTGACCCAACTGAAGAAAAAGCTGATGGAAAGACAGGAAGAGTGCAGTCTGACTTACAGATAGGCCCTTCCAGGAAGATTAATCTTAATATTCAGTTTTATCATTTTCTATTCTTGTGCCACTCACTCAAGATTTAAATTTTTATGACCGAGATTGTGATGGATCTATTTTGGGCCATTTGGGTATTCCCTTGATTTCCAGTTCCACAGAGATGACGTTCCCCCAATGAAATCCTTAAAAACAGGGAGTTACCCAGAAAAGTGGGGGTAGATGCTGGAGAGGTATGAAGAGCAGGTGAGTCCTATCCCTTATTTCACAAACAGGGATGCTATACTTCTCTACCTGAAGATGATAATTCTGAGTTAAAGAAAAATGCCAATAGCTTACACACACAGCTAGACATGCAAATTTCCTTTGGAAACCAGACAACCAAATGGGATCTGAAGTTCCTAGAAGATTAATCACATTGAATATTAATATGCTGATTTCTTAATAAGAATTAGATCTGTACTTATTTAGAATGAGTAGACCTGTTAAATAATCTTAGACAAGCTATTTAACATTTTTGAATGCAGCTTTGTACATTTTTGAGGTAGGGATGGTACTAATGTACTTAAATAAATTGTTATAAAAATTAAATAAATGAATACCCAATGCATAATATAATATGCTAGGCTATAACGATTTTTCAACTATTGTTAGCGACAGCCATTATGATTTTCAAGGTTGCAGATTCAGTTGATCAGTTCATCCAGTGTTTCTTATTTATATCCAAACACCTTTATAATTGGCTTATTTGCATTCAAATTAAAGACACGCCTAACCAGTGATCCCATTTAAATACTGCTCCTCTTGAACATTAAATTACTTTTCTTAAAATCAAAACTTAAGGAATTATAAGTTTAATAAATATTTTTTCTACTGCTCAAGGCTTTTTTCATTTTAATGCAGAGAACTACAGAATAATATTAATTTCAGATAGTTTATTTAAGTGATATTAGAGAAACTAACAATCAGTTAGGGGTCTGAGAGCAGAGAAGACAGTTATGGTCAGATCTAGTTAGAGCTTTGTGAAGACCCATCAATGCAAAAATTAAAAATGTTCTCAACATAAAACTGAAAGATCAGATAAGTCGAAATATTTGGAAGGTTATATTTGTAAATATTTGAGGGAGTGAGGGGAGTGGAAAAGAGTATACTTACTTTCATAACATATAGATAAGATGGTAGAGATCTGAAGTCATAAAGCCTTAACATTCACGATAGGGAACTATGCTTCAGTTTGATTTAAGCAAATGCTGAACAAAAAGGTTTAAATTGACCATTGAAGACAATTTAAAGGTTTAAATTGTCTCATATTCTTTCAGGTTATCTTAGAATGACCAGAAATTTGATTTATTTACTTTATTCCCAAATAATCAAATTGGAAAGTTTGCTAAGTTTTATAACTTTGGGATCCTTATAGCTTTCTTTTGGATTGTGGAAATAGGAAATAAAATAGAAAAATAGAAAAGAAATAAGAATGTATTTTTTTTCTCTGTTTATATACAATCTACACTGTTTAGGATTTCAGTATGTGTCATTGTGTAACGACAAACCTCTTTGAATATAACATGATAGGAAGTTTTGGAGAGATATTGGAGAAACTTATATATACTGGTGCTGAAGCAATCTTTACAAAAGTTTTTTCTTTTTGACTAGGACATTATTGCCTAAATCCCAGGGCATGGTGGATGCCAGGTGGTCTCCAAAATGTTTTGAATCTAAATGCGTTGTCATTTCCTAAGATAAATGAAAAATCTAATTAAATTATTCTAAAATTCAAAATTATTCTAAAAATGATTCTAAAGTACACAAAAAATTATTCTAAAATTATTCTAAAAAAATTATTCTAAAATACATAAAAGTATCGTGGTGAGTCTATTTAAAATGCACACTCCTGTGGTCCATCTTCAGAGATTCTTATTCAGTAAACATGCAGAGAGTCTCAGGAATCTGCAACTTTGTAAAGAAACTCAGATGATTTTGATACAGGTTGTTTACAGATTACACTTGGAGAACCAGGGTTTATGGCTTCTCTCTGATATCAGTACCACCTATTTATTATTAATTATTACAAGTTTCCTACTAATAGCTGCTCCTCCAATCAACTTCAACTCCCTGGTGGGGAGAGCAGCAATAAAGAAGTCCCAAAGGCTTTGTATGTATTATTGAATTGATTTTTGTATTTATATTTGAACGCAAATGTTGATACTTAAGCTGTATCCCCCCAAACCCTAGTTCCATTGCCTGTTAGTAGGTGTTCTACTAGAACAGAATTCCGTAGTCAAACAGATGACTGTGTAATAATACTTTGTCTTCTCTTAGAGTTACAGACACATACCTCCACACAACATTATTTAGCTTTGTTTTAACCAGGCTTTCCATGATTCTAACTCTGGAATATTCCTAGCAGAAGACAGCTTTATATCTTGCAGAAATACTGTTCCTCATTACAGAGAGTCTAAGCTCCATCTTGCTTTCTTGCGGAACCTGATGTCTTTTTGACAATTCACACTACTGCTGTGGTCTAAAAGCCCTTTCTGTGGCTCATTTGAAGCATACATGGAGTAAGATTAGTCAGAGACAGCAGTGTGAACAGAACAGAGAACAAGGTTTCATCCAAAAGTAAATCTGATTTCACGGACTGAAGGATTCTTTATGTCTAAGGATGTATCTACAGGTAGTATAAGATGCTCCTCCGAACACCTCTTTTTAAAGGATTTGGAAATGGAATCAGGTAGATTTTGTGAGTAGAAAATAATTCAACACTTACTGGATGAAAGCAAAGACATGGAAAATCACATATAGTGACTACTGGCTTGGATCACACTGTGATCAAACAAATTTGATAAATATATTTGAAGAGGGATTTATTTTTCATCATAGGGACCTGGAAAAAAATGAACAGAACAATAATTGTCAATAAGCACAGCATCAGGTAGGAGACAGACTATTTTGACCAAAAATCAGGGATAATATTGTTTAGGAAGGCTGTGTCTTTCTGGGAGAAGAATGGCCTCAGCTCAGAAGCTGCCCAGGATGATCCAAATTTTTGGTATTGATTCCTTGAATAATATTGTATTTTAGTTTTGCCTTAGAAAAAGCATGTCTTCATCATGGCAATGAGTGCCCTCTGGTCAGAATAAAGTCATAATTCTTATTGTAAATGAATAAATTGGTATTCTGTTTTACATTCTAGTCTCACATTAATTTAATTTAGAGTAAGTTAGTATCCCTGAGTCTGATCACATCTGAGGAACTACACAATTGATTTTCTGGGCAAAGAATTTTCCAAAAAAATACAGACTGCAACAAAATCACCATTATGATACTACCCTGTGAGGCTTTGGTAGAACATTACATAACACATTCTAGGTAAATCCTTATTTTTGTATTTGTTTCTCCTGAAAATGCAGCGTATTGAATATAAAGATTTGTATGAAAATGTGAGCCTTGTTTCTAATGAAGATATTTTTGTTGTTTTGAGAAGAAAGAAGTAAATTTACTCCTCATCACTTGCTGTTGGTGTTGTTTAGCAGGCTCTATAGAAGAAATTATTCACTTGAGAATTGATGTCTTCCTTTATTGCTTTTTCTCATAACCCTGCAAAATAGAGGAATAAAAGAAAATTACACTGGGCAAATATCTTATATGCTATTCTTAAATCTTGCAAATGTAATTCCCAGTTTCTTTCATTTCAAATCATGAGGTTAAACTCAGCTCAGTCATGCAGTTCCAGCTGAAATTTGTTGGGACTTAACCTGCATAGCTAAATGTTCAATTTAAAAGTTCTTGAACCTAATTTTCACCCAGTGAAAAAATATGTAGTTATTACAGGCAATTGTAATGTGAATTAAATTGTACATAATTTGTAATACTTTCAACTGTGAGTTCTTTGTGGGGACTTCCTAAGTGAAATAATAAGCTTTTTTCTGATATTTACCTCTAACCCAACATTTGAGATTTTATAAAACTTTGAACATTTTTATACATGTTACAAAAACATTAACTCTTCATATTTTATAGGTTAGAAAAATCTCCTCACATGTAATTACAGAATCTCAAACTGTTTTTTTTAAAATTTTTATTTTAGATTCAGTAGTACATGTGCAGGTTTGTTATAAGAATATATTGCATGATGCTAAGTTTGGGTTTCTACTGATTGTGTCACCTAAATAGTGAACACAGTACCCAATAGGAAGTTTTTCAGCCCTTGTCCCCTTCCCACCCTCCCTCCTTTTGGAGTCCCTAGTGTTTGTTGTTCCTGTCCTTATGTTCATGTGCACCCAAGATTTAGCTCCCACTTATAAGTGAGAACATGTGATATTTGCTTTTCTGTTTGTGTTAATTTGCTTAGGATAATGGCCTCCAACTGCATGCATGTTGTTGCAAAAGATACGATTTTTTCATATTTTTAGCTGTATAGCATTCCCATGGTGTATACGTACCACATTTTCTTTATCTAATCCGCTGTTGATGGGCACCTAGGTTGATTCCATGTCTTTGCTATTGTGAATAGTGCTGTGATGAACATATATGTGCATGTGTCTTTATGGCAGAATGATTTATATTCCTCTGGGTATATGCCCAGTAATGGTATTGCTGGGTTGAATGGTAGTTCTACTTTTAGTTCTTTGAGACATCTCCAAACTGCTTTCCACAGCGACTGAACTAATTTGCATTCCCACCAACAGTGTATAAGTGTTCCTTTTTGTCTGCAGCCTCACCAACATCTTTTATTTTTTGATTTTTAAAAAAATAACAACTATCTTGACTGGTGTGACATGGTATCTCATTGTGGTTTTGATTTGCATTTCTCTGATGATTAGTGATATTTAACATTTCATATGTTTGTTGGCTGCTTGTATGTCTTCTTTTGAGAAGTGTCTGTTCATGTCCATTGCCCACTTTTTAATGGGGTTGTGTTTTCTCTTGTTAATTTTTTTACATTCCTTGTAAATTCTGGATATTAGTCTTTTGTTGGATGCTTACTTTGCAAATATTCTCTCCCATTCTGTAGTTTGTCTGTTTACTCTAGTGATAAGTTTCTTTTGCTGTGCAGAAACTCGTTAGTTTAGTTTCATTAGGTTCCACTTGTCAATTTTTTTTTTTGTTGCAATTGCTTTTGAGAACTTAGTCATAAATTCTTTGTCAAGCTGATGTCCAGAAGCGTATTTCCTAGATTGTCTTTCAGGATGTTTATAGTTTGAGGTCTTACATTTAAGTCTTTAATTTATTTGAGTTAAATTTAGCATATGGTAATAGGTAAGGGTCCAGTTCATTCTTCTGCATATGGTTAGCCAATTTTCCCAGCACCATTTATTGAATAAGGTGTCCTTTCCCTATAGCTTATTTTTGTGGACTTTGTCAAAGGTCAGTTTGTTGTAGGTATGCAGCTTTATTTCTGGTTTCCCTATTCTGTACCATTGGTGTATTGGTCTAATTTTATACCAGTACCATGTTATTTTGGTTACTGTATCCTTGTAGTGTAGTTTGAAGTGCAATGATGTAATGATGTGATACCTGTAGTTTTGTTTTTTTTTTCTTTCGAAATAGAGTCTTGCTCTGTTGCCAGGCTGGAGTGCAGCGGGCAGTGGCGTGATCTTGGCTCATTGCAACCTCTGCCTCCTGGGTTCAGAAGACTCTCCTGCCTCAGCCTCCTGAGTACTGGGACTACAGCTGCATGCCACCATGCCCAGCTAATTTTTGTATTTTTAGTAGAGACGAGGCTTCACCATGTTGGCTAGGATGGTCTCGATCAGCTTTGTTCTTTTTGCCTAGGATTACTTTGGCTATTTGGGCTCCGTTTTGATTCCATATGAATTTTAAAATTGTTTTTTTCTAATTCTGTGAAAAGTGATGTTGATAATTTGATGGGAATAGCATTAAATCTGTAAATTGCTTTGGGCAGTGTGAACATTTTAATAATATTGATTCTTCCAATCCATGAGCATGGAGTGTTTTTCCATTTGTTTGTGTCATCTCTGATTTCTTTCAGCAGTGTTCAAAACTGTTTTTATCCTCTCACACATTTCAGTTGGAAGACTACTCCAAAATTCTTTATTCTTAGTCTGTCTTTTCTCAGTATCTTTTCTTTTGCTTTCTTGATATTATTATGTTAAAAACAGAAATGCCCACCAACTTAATTTCTTCAGCATATATCTGAAAATTGGACAATGGAGACTTTACTCTTCTTCATTTTCTTAGCTGAATTTCTGATATTACTACGGCAATACCAGAAGCCCTGGGATATGTCTATACATCAATTTAAATTAACCATTATCCTGCAAGTTGCTCCAACACTATACTGTAATTAGAAAAGCTTTGCAGTTATACCAGTAAGTAGATATCCTCTTGAGTTCCCCCTGCTGTACTCTGGAAGGATAACTTATTTTTTATTTCATGTCAAAATGCAAATTTATAGCTTTCTTACGATATATTATAAGCAATTAAATTTACATAAAATGAAAAATAATGTTTAATTGAGTAGACACATTTATATATATTCCTTAAAATATTAAAATAAAAATGTATAATCAGGTGAAGTGTTTCTCAGAATTATTTATTTGGCTATAACAAAATAAAATACCTGGGATACTTTGCCAATTGATAATTTTCAAACACGATAGTTTTTTTTTTTTTTTTTTTTTGAGATGGAGTCTCTTTCTGTCACCCAGGCTGGAGTGCAATGGTGTGATCTCGGCTTACTGAAACCTCTGCCCCCCAGATTCAAGAGATTTTCCTGCTTCTGCCACCTGAGTAGCTGGGATTACAAGCATGTGCCACCATGCCCAGCTAATTTTTGTATTTTTAGTAGAGACAGGATTTCACCATGATGGCCAAGCTGGTCTCGAACTCCTGACCTCAAGTGATCCACTTGCCTCTGCCTCCCAAAGTGCTGGGATTACAGACGTGAGCCACTGTGTCCAGCCAAAAATGATGGTTTTTAAAGAACTTATTTTCTATTATTTCATTATCATTGCTCAAAATCAGTACACGTCTAAGAGATAAGGGGATACTAAATAAAATAATGGTTAGGCTACACAAGTAATCCGTAATTCACTTTGATATGAAGTCAAGGGTACTATCTCTTCTGTCAGTTTTCATATTTTGAAGTGTGTTTATTGAGTACTTACATTAGGCCAAGGGCTAGGTCTGGGGTTATGGACTAGGGATATATTAGTGGACCATGATCTAATGGTTTTTAAAAACTACTGGAGAAGACAGATAATTGCACAATTATTTATACCATTATTTAATTACAAGGCCCTGGGAAGAAGGATCTGCATCTTTTTAAAATTGACAAAGAAGAGCATGATTAGATTATGGTATATGATGAGGAAATGACCTTCTGTGAGATTTAAGGCTCAGGGAGAGGCAGTCAATTAAAACATTTATACCATGTTAGTAATTCTAGAGTAGACCTCCCAAATAATGCGACATCATTATAAAAATTTAAGTGTGAGAAAAATGCAACCTGATCAGATTTACATATTTTCCCCCACATTTTGTTATGAAAATATTTTCAAACCACTATTTGAAATTATTGTAAAGTAAACTTCCACATACCCACCAACTTGATGCTATAGTTGTACATATTTTGCTATATTTGTTTTAGCCCATTCATTTTCTTTTCAACTTTTATTTTAGGTTCAGGGGTACATGTGCAGGTTTGTCACACAGGTAAACTCATGTCACGGGGGTTTGTTGTACAGATTATTTCATCACCCAAGTACTAAGCCTAATACCCAGTAGTTATTTTGTCACTCAGGTAATAAGCATAGTAACTAACAGGCAGTTTTTCTATCCTCACCCTCCTCCTAACCTCTACCTGAAAATAGGCCCCAGTGTCTTCTTTTCCCCTGTTTGTGTCCATGAGTCCTCATCATTTAGCTCCCACTTATAAGTGAAAACATGTGGTATTTGGTTTTCTGTTCTTGTGTTAGTTTGCCAAAGATAATGACCTCCAGCTCCATCCATGCTCTTGCAAAGGACATGACCTCATTCTTTTTTTATGGCTGCATTGTATTTCTTGCTGCATATGTACCACATTTTCTTTATCCAATCTGTCATTGATGTAGCCCATTCATTTATCCATTCAATTAGCCATCTATTAATCTATCTTATTTTAAGAGGGTTTTCAGATGAGATGTAACTTATATACAATAAAATTTGCCCTTTCTAGTATATAGTTCTATGCTCTGACAAAGCAGAGTTATGGCAATATCACCACAAACAGGATACATAAGAGTTTAATCATATATGTCTAATGCATTTCAGAGTTTTCTTTAGATATCAGTGCATTTAATATCTAAGCATTTCAACATGCATATAATTCATTAGAGCTCAATATTTGTTTATGATTACTTATATTTTTTGAAGCGAATTGTACATAGAATGAAATACATCATTCATAATCTTTCTATGAGCACTGATAAATGCATAAACCTGACTTGTGCAATGCTGAACCTCTACAAAGACGTAGAACATTTTCATCATCCCCCCTAAAATTTCCTTCTGCTCCTTTGCAGTCAATTTCTGGTCCCTCTTTCCCCTTCACATTACATTAACAACCAGGGTTCTGATTTTTCTTATATTACCATAGGTTCGTTTTGCCTATTCTAGAATTTCAGATAAATCAAGTCAAAGAGCATATGTTCTTTTGTGTAAGTCTTCTTTAGGTTAACATTATATTTCTGAGATACGAACATGTTGGGTATATCATTAGTTCTGTTTAAATTGCTGAGTACTATTTTGTTGTATAAATGGATCATAGTTTGTCTATCCTTTCGTCTGTTGATTGAAACCTGGGCTGTTTTCAGTTCTGGCGATTATGAATAAAGCTATCACTAACATTCTTATACAAAGCTTTTAGCGAAAAAGAAGCACACGTTTTTATTTTTCTCAGATAAATATCTAGAATTGGAATTTCTCTGTCATGGAGATATTTGCTTAGCTTAACTTTTTTAAAAGCCAGAATGTTTTACAAACTGGTTCATCAGCATAACAGTTTAAAAAACCATGCTCCCCATAGGATGAATAATGGCTTGGGACTAAGGGAAAGTATATCAGGGAAGACAAATTGTAATGTTTAGACTTAATAGGGGCTAGTGGATATAGAGGAGAGTTGATATAATTAAGATATATTTACAGGATAGAATAAATGGGATTAGGTAGGAGATAGGATTGGAGGGGAGGGATATGGATTAGTCAGATTTCAGCATGAACAAATGCAAGATGGTAGTATGACTTACAGAGATGGAGAGCCCTGATGGAAATGGAGAGCCGCCAGGTCTAGAGGAAAATGCCTGAGCTCCATTTGGAACATATGCCAGTTGGATGTTCTCTCTTTTGGAATAATAATTAGCTGATTTGTGGCAATTTGTATATTGTTAGAACCAGAAAGAAAAATAAATGCAATCTATTTTGCTATGCACCAAATAGACCTGTGTTTCCTAAATTTAAGCTGCTTTACCATTCCCTTGAAGTAAAATACTTTTACTTATAATTTCCTCTAAAAAAGAACATACATTTTATTTCTTCATGTTTAAAATTATTATAAATGTTAAAATATAACCTATTAAATTACATTCATTTCTATACCTTAGAATTTATGACCCTTGTTTGAAAAAAAATCATAGCACTTTTATTGGACAAGGAGATGATTTATTACATAAGATTTAATTAGGATAAATGAGGGATATATGGTACAATATTTTCACAGATGGTTGAAATCACATTGGGAAAAGCTTGGATTCAAGTTCATCTATTTAAGTTGCTTAAGATAATTTAGATAGAATTTGAAGGAATTAAGTTTACCAGCAGTTTAAAGCATTACATTTATATTAAAGCACAAACAAGAATCATAATCCTTGTTAAAGTTACCACAGAATTAAAACCCCTTAACCAATAAAGTCAAATGAAGTTTTTAAAAAGACTTGTATAAGTCTTTTTAATTTGTGTTTTGCTAAAAAATAATGCCTGCCTAATGTTAATGAGGATCCTAATCAAACTGATTTGGGACATAATTTTAGCCAGAACAATTTTCCTATTTAGCTATCCTTGAAACAAGACAATGACATTTTAAATAATTACAGAAGTGCTGTGAGAGATAACAAAAATGAAAATAGACACTATGTATAAAAAAGGGACCTCTGCAAGCCATTTAATGTTTAAATATGCTTTTTATTACTTGATTTTTTATAAATATTGAGGAAAACTATTTAAAATTTGTATTGGCAGTCTCAAATCTCATGTTATATCACCTATCATAGTTATGTAAAATAATAAGGGTTGTCATTAAAATGTAATTAAATATTCACATTTCCTGCCAAGCTGTCAACAAGCCTCATTTTGCTTAATTATCTATAGATTTTCTGGACCACCTGCTTTCAGGAGGGCTTTTCATTTCTAGGAGGTCAATGGAAGGAAAAGAAAATGGAGATTTTTGCCAATCACCTTGTTTAGAATGCATTTGTTCCTGATTGAAGAATGGCTCTAGCCTCCCTTAGTGCTTGGTATTTCACTCTTATCCAGAGGTCACAGGCTTTTAACAAGCAGTTGTAAAGTCTGACCGGAAGCTAAAAACAAAAAGCAGATCTATTTAAACAAATACAGTTTAAATATTGCATTTATATAATAAAATACAGTTTAAATATTGCATTTATATAATAAAATATACTGGTAAATAATAGTACATTTGTTTTTTGGTCTATTCAAGTCTTCTGAATGTCCTTAACAAAGTTAAATAAAGGTTTTATTCATTCACGACTCATTGTTTCCTGCTTGCTAATGCTCGTCTGGAATATATGAATTGTAATTTGAAAGATTATATTAATTTTCTAATGAGCTACATGAATATATGTAAAATAATGTTTAAAAATAAAAAAATTAAACAGATTATTGTTTACAAGAATGACATTGAGAGAGGATCCCTAAACTTTGTTTGGCAAACATAAAAAAGTAATCTGTAGTGACTAGTAGGTTTGTTCGCTTTTGTTTCATTTTTTTCCTTTAATACATTTAGAGATTTATTGGCAGTTAGAGAGTGAATTTTACAAACATGTTAAATGACACATCATAGTTTCCTTTACATTTTTTAAACTAGTCTGTCTCTTATAAAATGTAATGTAGGACAGTGGTTAAGACTCAGCCTCTAGAGGCAACCTGCCTAGGTTTGAATCCCAGCATTATCATGTGCTGAAAATGACTTTAGGCAAGTTACTTAATCTCTCTGTGATTTAATTTCCTCATCAATAAAATAAAAGAGAAAAACAGTATTGACTTCCTAAAATTGTTACAAAGATGAAGGGCATGTAAAGTGGTTGTTTCACATAAGAGATAAAGTCTTGGGCTAGGGTAGTAAAATTGGGCATGAAAGTAATCAGACAGAAGAGTATATTTTCCAAGTGAAATTGACAGGCTTTGGTGAGCAATTAATGTCTGGTGACTTTCAGCTGCCAGCTGATGTTAAGGTGATTGCAAAAGGATGAGGGATGTTTTTGGAAGCACGATATCTTCAGTGGTAAACACAGGCCCCAGCAGCAGGTCACACTGATTGTATTCATCATGGGCTTGGGAGGTAAGTGGGAAGGGATCACCTCCAAAGCCTTCTTACCTTGAAATACTTTTTCATGGGTAGCATATCAATGAGTATGGCACATTCAGGCAGGCAAAATGGAGCTCAACTTGTGGATCAAATGAGAGCTGAAGACAAAAATTTTTAAATGGAATTAGAAGTGTGTCATCCCAGTTATGGGAATCTATCCAGAAGAAAGCATCACTGACTTCCCATTCACAACTCAATCCATTTATAACCAGCTTCTGCCATCATTTGTCCACAATAACTGCTGTTGCCAAGATCATCCGTGATTTTCCTTGTACCAAATTCAATGGAATCTTATCAATGGCTTTTGACAGGAAAATTTCCATCCAAAGACCTAATTCTCTA
Source organism: Pongo abelii (assembly GCF_028885655.2). Lineage (NCBI taxonomy): Eukaryota > Metazoa > Chordata > Mammalia > Primates > Hominidae > Pongo > Pongo abelii. Next base: position 96,581,157 of record NC_071991.2, read on the forward strand.
ATTCTCTAATTCTCTAATTTAAGTTCTATCTACATTGGTGATCACATTCATTTTCATGGCTTCATTTATTAATTTTTAACTGGCAGTTAAAAATTGTATATATTTATGGTATACAGCATAATGTTTTGATCCATAGCTTCAAATACCATTTCATATTTGTAATTCCGTACTCTCATTTGGACTTAATATCCATATGTCCTCTGATTAATCAAGCAATTCTACTTTGGTGTTTTAAATATAACATATCCAGAATCAAACCTTTTATTTCTATATACAGACATTTTCCTCCCAAGTCTATTAATTTCCAAGAATGACAAGACTGTTTTTGTAATTTGCTAAACTAGAAACTTGAGATTTACCCTCAATTATTCCACACCATACTCACGCTTGTCCTCCAATTTAATCCACAATTCTTATTAATTTATACCTTCAAAATATATTTCAAATCTGTAGATACCTGTCCATCTCTATTCCTGCATTCTATTGTAAACCATCATTTCTGACCCATTTTCACTTTTGCCACTTCCTAAACAATTCAATCAATTTCCGTATAAGGACTTTGGGAGGCTGAGGCAGGCAGTTAACGAGGTCAGGAGATTGGGACCATCCTGGCTAACATGGTGAAATCCTGTCTCTACTAAAAAATACAAAAAATTAGCCAGGCATGGTGGCGGGTGCCTGTAGCCCCAGCTACTCAGGAGGCTAAGGCAGGAGAATGGCGTGAACCCGGGAGGTGGAGCTTGCAGTGAGCCGAGATCACACCACTGCCCTCCAGCCTGGGTGACAGAGCGAGACTCCGTCTCAAAAAAAAAAAATTTCCATATAAGGGATCACATTGATACTTTTAAAACATAAATTTGATCGTTTTATTTTTTGCGTTAAATTTTTCAATGGTTCTCCATTGTATTTAGAATAAACTATACAGTCATGGAGGCCTACCAAATACACCCTGTCCCTCACGTCCAACAGAATAAAAGTTTATTTCTTCAATCTCATTCCCATTTTCCCCACTTCCCCAATAATGATGTGTCAGCCACTCTCTTCATTTAGTTCCTAAAAGCACCCCTAGACTTTTGCACATGTTCTTAGGCAGGTCACTTTTCCCCACTCATCTCTTAAAGTATCATTAGAATTCATGTATCAGTATAAGTGGCTGTCTTTATTAGTTATAACTAAACTAGTTCTCCCCATATTTTCTATCATAGAAAACTTTTCATTTTTTAAATATCATCATGCATCATGATTTATAATTATCTTTTCTGTATGTTGTGTTTGTTTGTTGTCTGTCTTCTTCACAAGACTGAATTGCCATGAGGTTTGGGATAGCATCTGCCTCATTCAGTAGTGTCTTTCCCCATACCTACCATGATGTTCAATGCATTGGAGATGCTCAAAAACAGGTATTGGCTGAACGAATGCTTTTGTGAGAAATACACAACTGGGGGGTGGTTCCAAGATGGCTGAATAGGAACAGCTCCAGTCTACAGCTCCCAGCATGAGCGATACAGAAGACAGTTGATTTCTGCATTTCCAACTGAGGTACTGGATTCATCTCACTGGGGCTTGTCGGACAGTCAGTGCAGGACAGTGGGTGCAGCTCACCAAGCGTGAGTTGAAGCAGGGCGAGGCATTGCCTCACCTGGGAAGTGCAAGGGGTCAGGGAATTCCCTTTCCTAGCAAAGGGAAGGGGTGACAGATGGCAACAGGAAAATTGGGTCACTCCCACCCTAATACTGTGCTTTTCCAACGGTCTTAGCAAATGGCACACCAGGAGATTATATCCTGCACCTGGCTCAGATGGTTGCACGCCCATGGAGCCTCGCTCATTGCTAGCACAGCAGTCTGAGATCGAACTGCAAGGTGGCAGTGAGGCTGGGGGAGGGGTGCCCACCATTGCTGAGGCTTGAGTAGGTAAACAAAGTGGACGGGAAGCTCGAACTGGGTGGAGCCCACTGCAGCTCAAGCAGGCCTGCCTGCCTCTGTAGACTCCACCTCTGGGGGCAGGGCATAGCCTAACAAAAGGCAGCAGAAACCTCTGCAGACTTAAATGTCCCTGTCTGACAGCTTTGAAGAGAGTAGTGGTTTACCCAGCATGCAGCTTGAGATCTGAGAAAGGACAGACTGCCTCCTCAAGTGGGTCCCTGACCCCTGAGTAGCCTAACTGGGAGGCACCCCCCAGTAGGGGCAGACTGACACCTCATATGGCCAGGTAACCCTATGAGACGAAGCTTCCAGAGGAACGATCAGGCAGAAACATTTGCTGTTCACCAATATTCGCTGTTCTGCAGCCTCTGCTGGTTATACCCAGGCAAACAGGGTCTGGAGTGGACCTCCAGCAAACTCCAACAGACCTGTAGCTGAGGGTCCTGACTGTTAGAAGGAAAACTAACAAACAGAAAGGACATCCACACCAAAACCCCATTTGTATGTCACCATCATCAAAGACCAAAGGTAGATAAAACCACTAAGCTGGGGAAAAAACAGAGCAGAAAAGCTGAAAATTCTAAAAGTCAGAGTGCCTCTCCCCCTCCGAAGGAACACAGATCCTCACCAGCAATGGCACAAAGCTGGACGGAGAATGACTTTGATGAGTTGAGAGAAGAAGGCTTCAGATGATCAAACTTCTCCGAGCTAAAGGAAGAAGTTCGAACCCATCACAAAGAAGCTAAAAACCTTGAAAAAAGATTAGATGAATGGCTAACTAGAATAACCAGTGTAGAGAAGTCCTTAAAGGACCTGAAGGAGCTGAAAACCATGGCACAAGAACTACATGATGCATGCGTGATGCATGCACAAGCTTCAGTAGCCGATTTGATCAACTGGAAGAAAGGGTATCAGTGATTGAAGATCAAATGAATGAAATGAAGTGAGAAGAAAAGTTTAGAGAAAAAAAGTAAAAAGAAATGAACAAAGCCTTCAAGAAATATGGGACTATGGGAAAACACCAAATGTATGTCTGATTGGTGTACCTGAAGGTGACAGGGAGAATGGAACCATGTTGGAAAACACTCTGCAGGATATTATCCAGGAGAACTTCCCCAACCTAGCAAGGCAGGCCAACATTCAAATTCAGGAAATACAGAGAACGCCACAAACATATTCCTTGAGAAGAGCAACTCCAAGACACATAATTATCAGATTCACCAAAGTTGAAATGAAGGAAAAAATGTTAAGGGCAGCCAGAGACAAAGGTTGGATTACCCACAAAAGGAAGCCCATCAGACTAACAGCTGATCTCTCAGCAGAAACTCTACAAGCCAGAAGACAGTGGGGGCCAATATTCAACATTCTTAAAGAAAGGAATTTTCAACCCAGAATTTCATATCCAGCCAAATTAAGCTTCACAAATGAAGGAGAAATAAAATCCTTTACAGACAAGCAAATGCTGAGAGATTTTGTCACCACCAGGTCTGCCATACAAGAGCTCCTGAAGAAAGCACTAAACAAGGAAAGGAACAACTGGTACCAGCCACTGCAAAAACATGCCAAATTGTAAAGACCATCAATGCTAGGAAGAAATTGCATCAACTAACGAGCAAAATAACCAGCTAGTATCATAATGACAGGATCAAATTCACACATAACAATATTAACCTTAAATGTAAATGGGCTAAATGCTCCAATTGAAAGACACAGACTGACAAATTGGATAAAGAGTCAAGACCCATCAGTGTGCTGTATTCAGGAGACCCATCTTACATGCAGAGACACATATAGGCTGAAAATAAAGGGATGGAGGAAGATCTACCAAGCAAATGGAAAACAAAAAAAAGCAGGGGTTGCAATCCTAGTCTCTTTAAAACAGGCTTTAAACCAACAAAGACCAAAAGAGACAAAGAAGGCCATTACATCATGGTAAAGGGATCATTTCAACAAGAAGAGTTAACTATCCTAAATATATATGCACCCAATAGAGGAGCACCCGGATTCATAAAGCAAGCCCTTAGAGAGCTACAGAGACTTTGACTCCCACACAATAATAATGGGAGACTTTAACACTCCACTGTCAACATCAGACAGATCAACGAGACAGAAAGTTAACAAGGATATCCAGGACTTGAACTCAGCTCTGCACCAAGCAGACCTAACAGACATCTTCAGAACTCTCCACCCCAAATCAGCAGCATATACATTCTTCTCATCACCACATCACACTTATTTCAAAATTGACCACATAGTTGGAAGTAAAGCATCCTCAGCAAATGTAAAAGAACAGAAATTATAACAAACTGTCCCTCAGACCACAGGCAATCAAACTAGAACTCAGGATTAAGAAACTCTTTCAAAACTGCTCAACTACATGGAAACTGAACAACCTGCTCCTGAATGACTACTGGGTACATAACGAAATGAAGGCAGAAATAAAGATGCTCTTTGAAACCAATGAGAACAAAGACACAACATACCAGAATCTCTGGGACACATTTAAAGCAGTGCGTAGAGGGAAATTTATAGCACTAAATGCCCACAAGAGAAAGCAGGAAAGATCTAAAATGGAACACCCTAACATCACAATTAAAAGAACTAGAGAAGCAAGAGCAAACATATTCAAAAGCTAGCAGAAGGCAAGAAATAACTAAGATCAGAGCAGAACTGAAAGAGATAGAGACACAAAAAATCCTTCAAAAAATAAATGAATCCAGGACCTGGTTGTTTGAAAAGATCAACAAAATTGATAGACCACTAGCAAGACTAATAAAGAAGAAAAGAGAGAAGAATCAAATAGATGCAATGAAAAATGATGAAGGGGATATCACCACTGATCCCACAGAAACATAAACTACCATCAGAGAATACTATGAACACCTCTACACAAATAAACTAGAAAATCTAGAAGAAATGGATAAATTCCTGGACACATACACCCTCCCAAGACTAAACCAGGAAGAAGTTGAATCTCTGAATAGACCAATAACAGGCTCTGAAATTGAGGCAATAATTAATAGCTTACCAATCAAAAAAAGTGCAGGACCAGACGGATTCACAGCCGAATTTTACCGGAGGTACAAAGAGGAGCTGGTACCATTCCTTCTGAAACTATTCTGATCAATAGAAAAAGAGGGAATCCTCCCTAACTCATTTTATGAGGCCAGCATCATCCTGATACCAAAGCCTGGCAGAGACACAACAAAAAAAGAGAATTTTAGACCAATATCCCTGATGAACATCGATGCAAAAATCCTCAATAAAATACTGGCAAACCAAATCCAGCAGCACATCAAAAAGCTTATCCACCATGGTCAAGTGGGCTTCATCCCTAGGATGCAAGGCTGCTTCATCATATGCAAATCAATAAATGCAATCCAGCATATAAACAGAATCAACAACAAAAAACCACATGATTATCTCAATAGATGCAGAAAAGGCCTTTGACAAAATTCAACAGCACTTCATGTTAAAAACTCTCAATAAATTAGGTATCGATGGGACATATCTCAAAATAATAAGAGCTATTTATGACAAACCCACAGCCAATATCATACTGAATGGGCAAAAACTGGAAGCATTCCCTTTGAAAACTGGCACAAGACAGGGATGCCCTCTCTCACCACTCTTATTCAACATAGTGTTGGAAGTTCTGGCCAGGGCAATCAGGCAGGAGAAAGAAATAAAGTGTATTCAATTAGGAAAAGAGGAAGTCAAATTGTCCCTGTTTGCAGATGACATGATTGTATATTTAGAAAACCCCATTGTCTCAGCCCCAAATCTCCTTAAGCTGACAAGCAACTTCAGCAAAGTCTCAGGATACAAAATCAATGTGCAAAAATCACAAGCATCTTATACACCAATAATAGACAAACAGAGAGCCAAATCATGAGTGAACTCCCATTCACCATTGCTTCAAAGAGAATAAAATACCTAGGAATCCAACTTACAAGGCATGTGAAGGACCTCTTCAAGGAGAGCTACAAATCACTGCTCAATGAAATAAAAGAGGATACAAACAAATGGAAGAACATTCCATGCTCATGGATAGGAAGAATCAATATCATGAAAATGGTCACACTGCCCAAGGTAATTTACAGATTCAATGCCATCCTCATCAAGCTACCAATGACTTTCTTCAAAGAATTGGAAAAAACTACTTTAAAGTTCACATGGAACCAAGAAAGAGCCCGCATTGCCAAGTCAATCCTAACCCAAAAGAACAAAGCTTGGAGGCATCACGCTACCTGACTTCAAAGTATACTACAAGGCTACAGTAACCAAAACAGCATGGTACTGGTACCAAAACAGAGATATAGACCAATGGAACAGAACAGAGCCCTCAGAAATAATACCACACATCTACAACCATCTGATCTTTGACAAACCTGACAAAAACAAGAAATGGGAAAAGGATTCCCTATTTAACAAATGGTGCTGGGAAAACTGGCTAGCCATATGTAGAAAGCTGAAACTGGATCCCTTCCTTACACCTTATACAAAAATTAATTCAAGATGATTAAAGACTTAAATGTTAGACCTAAAACAATAGAAACCCTAGAAGAAAACCTAGGCAATACCATTCAGGACATAGGCATGGGCAAGGACTTCATGTCTAAAACACCAAAAGCAATGGCAACAAAAGCCAAAATTGGCCAATGGGATATAATTAAACTAAAGAGCTTCTGCACAGCAAAAGAAACTACATTACAGTGAACAGGCAACCTACAGAATGGGAGAAAATTTTTGCAATCTACTCATCTGACAAAGGGCTAATATCCAGAATTTACAATGAACTCAAACAAATTTACAAGAAAAAAATAAACAACCCCATCAGAAAGTGGGTGAAGCATATGAAGAGACACTTCTTAAAAGGAGACATTTATGCAGCCAACAGACACATGAAAAAATGCTCATCATCACTGGCCATCAGAGAAATGCAAATCAAAACTTCAATGAGATACCATCTCACACCAGTTAGAATGGCGTTCATTAAAAAGTCAGGAAACAACAGGTGCTGGAGAGGTTGTGGAGAAATAGGAACACTTTTACACTGTTGGTGGGACTGTAAACTAGTTCAACCATTGTGGAAGACAGTGTGGCGATTCCTCAAGGATCTAGAACTAGAAATACCATTTGATCCAGCCATCCCATTACTCGGTATATACCCAAAGGATTATAAATCATGCTGCTATAAAGACACATGCACACGTATGTTTATTGAGGCATATTCACAATAGCAAAGACTTGGAACCCAGCCAAATGTCCAACAATGATAGACTGGATTAAGAAAATGTGGCACATATACACCATGGAATACTAAGCAGCCACAAAAAAGGATGAGTTCATGTCTTTTGTAGGGACATGGATGAAGCTGGAAACCATCATTCTCAGCAGACTATCACAAGGATAGAAAACCAAACACTGCATGTTCTCACTCATAGGTGGGAATTGAACAATGAGAACACATGGACACAGGAAGGGGAACATCACACATTGGGGCCTGTCATGGGGTGGGGGGAGGGGGGAGGGATAGCATTAGGAGATATACCTAATGTAAATGATGAGTTAATGGGTGCAGCACACCAACATGGCACATGTATACATATGTAACTAACCTGCACGTTGTGCACATGTACCCTAGAACTTAAAGTATAATTAAAAAAAAGAGAAATACACATCTAGCTCTGTGTGGGTGAATCCTGCATATATATGTGTGATCTAAATGGACTCACATTAAAAGGATACAAACCTGAATTCAGAATGTTCTTGCTAGTTCTTTGATTGTTTTAAAGAGAAGTTACTATAAGTCAAGAGATGCCTTTTTCTAAAGTGACTTCTGTCCTTAGTGCTCTTTGAAAATTGTGTCTAAGTTTCACTGAGTATATATTTACAAAATTACCCTGACTAAATGTAAGTGGGAAAGGAATAGACGTAATCTGGCTGCTGCTTTCCACTAAGAGTCTTAACTATATATTTGAGATCACTTGGGATGCACATTCACAGCCATAGTTATTCAGTGTTGTTCTGTGGCACTGGTTGAGAATATAAACAATAAAGAGACCCAAACTGTAGTCTCTCCAGAAGGAAACCGGCAACTTCAAGTCTCCTCAGTAAGCACAACACTTGAAAATTGTTCCCCTACAGAAAGCAGATGCTCAGAAACACAAATTGGTTATCAGAACAGATTTATTGTAAAACACATGTACAGTGCATTTATATACGCTTAGATGTATGAGTAATCATAAACCCACTAATAGCTTAGTTATGTCTGAAAATCTATTTTATCAAGTTCTCAACATTTTGATATTCAATGATTGAGATCTTAGCTTTTTTTTGTTTGTGGGCATGTGTTTCTTTTATATTGCATGTGGCTGAAATGGAATTGATTTTATAAGTGCTCACAGAAATGAACAGATTCTGAACAACAATAGGTAACTCATTTGGTTAAAAACATTAAATACATTATTTTGACTTAAAATTTTCTTCTTATTTTTTATTGTATGGCCTGGTGAACAGAGATGAACTGAATGTAAAATCGTTGTCTGCCGCTAGCTTTATGTTTGTTTCTCAACATAAATGGTGCTCCCAAATTTGTTTTTCTATTATTCACTTGGCCTGAAACTTATCCTAAAAACTTAGAATAAATAAATGTCTTGTTTTGCTTAAAGCTTTCCCTAAACTTCAGGTCTGAGTTAGGCACTTATTTCTCAGTGTTCCCTAATGTTTTTGCTATACAGTATATAATATCTTGTTATGTTTAATCCTTCATTTATTTCAGAAAACTCAATATTGTAGACATGAATATTTTTGCATGTAATTAGTATCACTACAAATGAACTAAACTCATCAGTTAATAATAACAAATTGTACACAAGATTTTTGAGAAAAACAATCATATGATATATGCAAGAGGGTGATTAAAATAAAAGAAAGCAGAAATGCTGAAGCTAAAATGATGTTTAAAAAAACCCTCCAATTTTATTATAAACTAATTTTTGAGGCTTAAGTTATGAGAGATAACATAAGGAAGAATAACTCTGTATTACCAGAAAAATTGTCAGGAAGAATTCCTTTTAATTGTGGTTTCTGCCCTACAAAGCAGATGCCAAATAAAGTTTTTATATATAATGATGGATGAATAATATTTCCATAAAATGTTTTATTTTTAAAAACTCACTTATATTCTTTATTTTTTCACCAGTGTGCAATAACATATACACTTTTAATTGAACTGTATTTATATATTGGGTGAGAAAATGAAACTAAGAAACTCTCTAAGCATGTGAATAAATAATTTACATAAAAAATTACTGAAGTCTCAAAGTTTATAAAAGCAAGAACAAAGAAATATAAAACAATAAATACACACATAAATACATATATACACATAAATACACATATATTTATGTGTGTATATAAAATCTATCAGATTGGTAATTTTTTAAATTTAAAAAATGCTAGAAAATATGTAGTAGATACTATTATCAAACTCTGTTGGTAGACATAGATTTTTTTCCATCATTTTTAAAATAAATTTTGTAATAAAAATTGAGCAGAGATACGTGCAAAAATTAATGTTCAATGGTATTAATAGTATTTATTATAGTAAATACTACTTAGTGGGGGAAAATTTTAAATATACAACAACAGGACATATGATACTCTACAATTAATTTTAAAATGAAGCATATATGATTATTTGTGTGTGTGTGTGCATGTATATCTAATGTGTCTATTGGTACAATTTCTAAAAAAGAATTATATTAAGAAAAAAACCTTCTCATTTAAAATGTCAGAATAATTTTTTCATTTATTACTGGGCCACCATAACAATTTTAAAATGAAAGTAAAGAAAGTACAAAGTGTAAATTTAAAAGACAAAATGTGAGAAGGAATGACAATAGATGAAAAATATTGGAACATAGAGGGGTATGAACCTATAGGGTTCAATTGGATAAAATTGAACTTTTGTCAATATGACAGATGAGTTGCTCAGAGGCACCCCTTTGTAATGGAAACAATTAGATCCTTGATATGATATAGCCTTTTTTGATAGATTGCTGAATTTCTCCAAAGAGAACCATCCTCCTCTTCTGGGAAAGCATACAAACAGACAAACATAGCCAACAAATCAATGATCTGGGGCTGAGGTTGGGAGCAGTAAGTAGATTGTAAAAGCAAATATTTCATGAAAGCTGATAGCAGCAGTGAGAGATAAATGATGGGCTTAGAGCAATGGTGAAATGGTTGAGCTAGACATTTTCCTCCCATAGTGAGGTGGGACCTTTGGGTAGTTGTAGGGTCATCCCAGGCTGGTGGCATTCCCTGGTTCTTGACAGAAGAAAACCTTGCCAACTTAAGATCAAGAGAAGCAACCAATAAACTGATAATCAAAAAGCACCAATGACATGAAGAGCCAGATGACCACAAGTGAGAGTCAGAAGACAATAAATAACAGATTTAGACACTCACATACTACTAAGTATATTGGAATTCAGAGCTGTAGAATGTAGAACACATAAGTAAGAAATGTTTAAAGAAATCAAAGACAGAATCTCAAAGGTGAGGAGAAAGGCAGGTATGATCAGATAGTTAAAAAGCTGAAAACTAATGGAGTCTCTAGGAATGTAAAATGCAACTGGTGATATTGTAATCTTAAAGAATGGGTTAAAAAGGCTGGGTGCGGTGGCTCACGCCTGTAATCCCAGCACTTTGGGAGGCCGAGGCTGGCGGATCATGAGGTCAGGAGATCGAGACCATCCTCGCTAACACGGTGAAACCCCGTCTCTACTAAAAATACAAAAAATTAGCCGGGCGTGGTGGTGGGTGCCTGTAATCCTGAGTAGGAAGCTGAGGCAGGAGAATGGCGTGAACCCAGGAGGCGGAGCTTGCAGGGAGCTGAGATAGCGCCACTGCAGTCTGGCCTGGGCAAAAGAGCGAGACTCCCATCTCAAAAAAAAAAAAAAAAAAAAAGAATGGGTTAAAAAGCATATTTAATTCTGCCAAAGAAAGAATTCAAGACCTGAAGATATATTTGAATATATAAACCAAAATTTACAAACTGGAGAAACAAGGATATGGAGAAAATTAAAGAGAAATTAAGAGACATAAATAATTGAATGAGAAGGTCTAATAGGCATCTATCAAATAAGAATAGACAGAATGTTTACAGTTCTGACAAGGATGGACTGAAACTACTACAACTTTTTTTTTTCTAGTGATTATCATGAAAAATTCTGGATAAAATACAAAATGTAACTACCTAGAAATTTTGAAAAGTAAACAAAATTTGGCAGATTGTTGAAGAGAATCCAAACTTGGAGGAGCCACTTTTGTGGGAGTGAGTTCCTCGTTTGTTTTTCTCTTCTGTAATAGCTTTCCATGAGGGTGGAACTAGGTACAGAGCTAAAAACAACACATATTCATTGTCTCACAATTTTGTATAGGTAAGAAATCTAGGAATGGTACGGCTGGAGTCTCTTCTCTGGGTTTCGCTGGGCTAAAATCAAGGTGTCTTTTCTTTTTTTTTTTATTGTTTTTTTTTAATTTTTATTATTATTATTATTATTATTATACTTTAGGCTCTATGGTACATGTGCGCAACGTGCAGGTAAGTTACATATGTATACATGTGACATGCTGGTGCACTGCACCCACCAACTCGTCATCTAGCAGTAGGTATATCTCCCAGTGCTATCTCTCCCCCCTCCCCCCACCCCACAATAGTCCCCGAAGTGTGATGTTCCCCTTCCTGTGTCCATGTGTTCTCATTGTTCAATTCCCACCTATGAGTGAGAATATGCGGTGTTTGGTTTTTTGTTCTTGCGATAGTTTACTGAGAATGATGATTTCCAATTTCATCCACGTCCCTACAAAGGACGTGAACTCATCATTTTTTATGGCTGCATAGTATTCCATGGTGTATATGTGCCACATTTTCTTAATCCAGTCTATCATTGTTGGACATTTCGGTTGGTTCCAAGTCTTTGCTATTGTGAATAATGCTGCAATAAACATACGTGTACATGTGTCTTTATAGCAGCATGATTTATAGTCCTTTGGGTATATACCCAGTAATGGGCTGGCTGGGTCAAATGGAATTTCTAGTTCTAGATCCCTGAGGAATCGCCACACTGACTTCCACAAGGGTTGAACTAGTTTACAGTCCCACCAACAGTGTAAAAGTGTTCCTATTTCTCCACATCCTCTCCAGCACCTGTTGTTTCCTGACTTTTTAATGATCGCCATTCTAACTAGTGTGAGATGCTATCTCATTGTGGTTTTGATTTGCATTTCTCTGATGGCCAGTGATGATGAGCATTTTTTCATGTGTTTTTTGGCTGCATAAATGTCTTCTTTTGAGAAGTGTCTGTTCATGTCCTTCGCCCACTTTTTGATGGGGTTGTTTGTTTTTTTCTTGTAAATTTGTTGGAGTTCATTGTAGATTCTGGATATTAGCCCTTTGTCAGATGAGTAGGTTGCGAAAATTTTCTCCCATTTTGTAGGTTGCCTGTTCACTCTGATGGTAGTTTCCTTTGCTGTGCAGAAGCTCTTTAGTTTAATTAGATCCCATTTGTCAATTTTGGCTTTTGTTGCCATTGCTTTTGGTGTTTTAGACATGAAGTCCTTGCCCATGCCTATGTCCTGAATGGTATTGCCTAGGTTTTCTTCTAGGGTTTTTATGGTTTTAGGTCTAACATTTAAGTCTTTAATCCATCTTGAATTGATTTTTGTATAAGGTGTAAGGAAGGGATCCAGTTTCTGCTTTCTACATATGGCTAGCCAGTTTTCCCAGCACCATTTGTTAAATAGGGAATCCTTTCCCCATTTCTTGTTTTTGTCAGGTTTGTCAAAGATCAGATAGTTGTAGATATGTGGCATTATTTCTGACGGCTCTGTTCTGTTCCATTGATCTATATCTCTGTTTTGGTACCAGTACCATGCTGTTTTGGTTACTGTAGCCTTGTAGTATAGTTTGAAGTCAGGTAGCGTGATGCCTCCAGCTTTGTTCTTTTGGCTTAGGATTCACTTGGCGATGCGGGCTCTTTTTTGGTTCCATATGAACTTTAAAGTAGTTTTTTCCAATTCTTTGAAGAAAGTCATTGGTAACTTGATGGGGATGGCATTGAATCTGTAAATTACCTTGGGAAGGATGGCCATTTTCATGATATTGATTCTTCCTACCCATGAGCATGGAATGTTCTTCCATTTGTTTGTATCCTCTTTTATTTCCTTGAGCAGTGGTTTGTAGTTCTCCTTGAAGAGGTCCTTCACATGCCTTGTAAGTTGGATTCCTAGGTATTTTATTCTCTTTGAAGCAATTGTGAATGGGAGTTCACTCATGATTTGGCTCTCTGTTTGTCTGTTATTGATGTATAAGAATGCTTGTGATTTTTGTACATTGATTTTGTATCCTGAGACTTTGCTGAAGTTGCTTATCAGCTTAAGGAGATTTTGGGCTGAGACAATGGGGTTTTCTAGATATACTATCATGTCATCTGCAAACAGGGACAATTTGACTTCCTCTTTTCCTAATTGAATACCCTTGATTTCCTTCTCTTGCCTAATTGCCCTGGCCAGAACTTCCAACACTATGTTGAATAGAAGTGGTGAGAGACGGCATCCCTGTCTTGTGCCAGTTTTCAAAGGGAATGCTTCCAGTTTTTGCCCATTCAGTATGATATTGGCTGTGGGTTTGTCATAGATAGCTCTTATTATTTTGAGATATGACCCATCAATACCTAATTTATTGAGAGTTTTTAGCATGAAGGGTTGTTGAATTTTGTCAAAGGCCTTTTCTGCATCTATTGAGATAATCATGTGGTTTTTGGCTTTGGTTCTGTTTATATGCTGGATTACATTTATTGATTAGCGTATATTGAACCAGCCTTGCATCCCAGGGATGAAGCCCACTTGATCATGTGGATAAGCTTTTTGATGTGCTGCTGGATTCTGTTTGCCAGTATTTTATTGAGGATTTTTGCATCAATGTTCATCAAGGATATTGGTCTAAAATTCTCTTTTTTTGTTGTGTCTCTGCCAGCCTTTGGTATCAGGATGATGCTGGCCTCATAAAATGAGTTAGGGAGGATTCCCTCTTTTTCTATTGACTGGAATAGTTTCAGAAGGAATGGTACCAGCTCCTCCTTGTACCTCTGGTAGAATTCAGCTGTGAACCCATCTGGTCCTGGACTTTGTTTGGTTGGTAAGCTATTGATTATTGCCACAATTTCAGCTCCTGTTATTGGTCTATTCAGAGATTCAACTTCTTCCTGGTTTAGTCTTGGGAGGGTGTATGTGATGAGGAATTTATCCATTTCTTCTAGATTTTCTAGTTTATTTGCGTAGAGGTGTTTGTAATATTCTCTGATGGTAGTTTGTATTTCTGTGGGATCGGTGGTGATATCCCCTTTATCATTTTTTATTGCATCTATTTGATTCTTCTCTCTTTTTTTCTTTATTAATCTTGCTAGCAGTCTATCAATTTTGTTGATCTTTTCAAAAAACCAGCTCCTGGATTCATTTATTTTTTGAAGGGTTTTTTGTGTCTCTATTTCCTTCAGTTCTGCTCTGATTTTAGTTATTTCTTGACTTCTGCTAGCTTTTGAATGTGTTTGCTCTTGCTTTTCTAGTTCTTTTAATTGTGATGTTAGGGTGTCAATTTTGGATCTTTCCTGCTTTCTCTTGTGGGCATTTAGTGCTATAAATTTCCCTCTACACACTGCTTTGAATGCATCCCAGAGATTCTGGTATGTTGTGTCTTGGTTCTCGTTGGTTTCAAAGAACATCTTTATTTCTGCCTTCATTTCGTTATGTACCCAGTAGTCATTCAGGAGCAGGTTGTTCAGTTTCCACGTAGTTGAGCGGTTTTGAGTGAGATTCTTAATCCTGAGTTCTAGTTTGATTGCACTGTGATGTGAGAGATAGTTTGTTATAATTTCTGTTCTTTTACATTTATTAAGGAGAGCTTTACTTCCAAGTATATGGTCAATTTTGGAATAGGTGTGGTGTGGTGCTGAAAAAAATGTATATTCTGTTGATTTGGGGTGGAGAGTTCTATAGATGTCTATTAGGTCTGCTTGGTGCAGAGCTGAGTTCAATTCCTGGGTATCCTTGTTGATTTTCTGTTTCATTGATCTGTCTAATGTTGACAGTGGGGTGTTAAAGTCTCCCATTATTAATGTGTGGGAGTCTAAGTCTCTTTGTAGGTCACTCAGGACTTGCTTTATGAATCTGGGTGCTCCTGTATTGGGTGCATATATATTTAGGATAGTTAGCTCTTCTTGTTGAATTAATCCCTTTACCATTATGTAATGGCCTTCTTTGTCTCTTTTGATCTTTGTTGGTTTAAAGTCTGTTTTATCAGACACTAGGATTGCAACCCCTGCCTTTTTTTGTTTTCCATTTGCTTGGTAGATCTTCCTCCATCCTTTTATTTTGAGCCTATGTGTGTCTCTGCACGTGAGATGGGTTTCCTGAATACAGCACACTGATGGGTCTTGAGTCTTTATCCAATTTGACAGTCTGTGTCTTTTAATTGGAGCATTTAGTCCATTTACATTTAAAGTTAATATTGTTATGTGTGAATCTGATCCTGTCATTATGATGTTAGCTAGTTATTTTGCTCATTAGTTGATGCAGTCTCTTCCTAGTCTCGATGGTCTTTACATTTCGGTATGATTTTGCAGTGGCTGGTACCGGTTGTGCCTTTCCATGTTTAGCGCTTCCTTCAGGAGCTCTTTTAGGGCAGGCCTGGTGGTGACAAAATCTCTCAGCATTTGCTTGTCTGTAAAGTATTTTATTTCTCCTTCACTTATGAAGCTTAGTTTGGCAGGATATGAAATTCTGGGTTGAAAATTCTTTTCTTTAAGAATGTTGAATATTGGCCCCCACTCTCTTCTGGCTTGTAGGGTTTCTGCCGAGAGATCAGCTGTTAGTCTGATGGGCTTCCCTTTGATGGTAATCCGTCCTTTCTCTCTGGCTGCCCTTAACATTTTTTCCTTCATTTCAACTTTGGTGAATCTGACAATTATGTGTCTTGGAGTTGCTCTTCTTGAGGAGTATCTTTGTGGCGTTCTCTGTATTTCCTGAATCTGAATGTTGGCCTGCCTTGCTAGATTGGGGAAGTTCTCCTGGATAATATCCTGCAGAGTATTTTCCAACTTGTTTCCCTTCTCCCCATCACTTTCAGGTACACCAATCAGATGTAGATTTGGTCTTTTCACATAGTCCCACATTTCTTGGAGGCTTTGCTCGTTTCTTTTTATTCTTTTTTCTCTAAACTTCCCTTCTCGCTTCATTTCATTCATTTCATCTTCCAGGGCTGATACCCTTTCTTCCATTTGATCACATCGGCTCCTGAGGCTTCTGCATTCTTCACGTAGTTCTCGAGCCCTGGTTTTCAGCTCCATCAGCTCCTTTAAGCACTTCTCTGTATTGGTTATTCTAGTTATACATTCTTCTAAATTTTTTTCAAAGTTTTCAACTTCTTTGCCTTTGGTTTGAATATCCTCCCGTAGCTCGGAGTAATTTGATCGTCTGAAGCCTTCTTCTCTCAGCTCGTCAAAGTCATTCTCCGTCCAGCTTTGTTCCGTTGCTGGTGAGGAACTGCGTTCCTTTGGAGGAGGAGAGGTACTCTGGTTTTTAGAGTTTCCAGTTTTTCTGCTCTGTTTTTTCCCCATCTTTGTGGTTTTATCTACTTTTGGTCTTTGATGATGGTGATGTACAGATGGGTTTTTGGTGTGGATGTCCTTTCTGTTAGTTTTCCTTCTAACAGACAGAACCCTCAGCTGCAGGTCTGTTGGAGTACCTGGCCGGCCGTGTGAGGTGTCAGTCTGCCCCTGCTGGGGGGTGCCTCCCAGTTAGGCTGCTCGGGGGTCAGGGGTCAGGGACCCACTTGAGGAGGCAGTCAGCCCGTTCTCAGATCTCCAGCTGCGTGCTGGGAGAACCACTGCTCTCCTCACAGCTGTCAGACAGGGACATTTAAGTCTGCAGAGGTTACTGCTGTCTTTTTGTTTGTCTGTGCCCTGCCCCCAGAGGTGAGCCTACAGAGGCAGGCAGGCCTCCTTGAGCTGTGATGGGCTCCACCCAGTTCAAGCTTCCCGGCTGCTTTGTTTACCTAAGCGAGCCTGGGCAATGGCGGGCGCCCCTCCCCCAGCCTCGCTGCCGACTTGCTGTTTGATCTCAGACTGCTGTGCTAGCAATCAGCGAGACTCCGTGGGCGTAGGACCCTCTGAGCCAGGTGCGGGCTATACTCTCCTGGGGCACCGTTTCCTAAGCCCGTCGGAAAAGCACAGTATTCGGGTGGGAGTGGCCCGATTTTCCAGGTGCCGTCTGTCACCCCTGGAAGGGGAACTCCCTGACCCCTTGTGCTTCCCGAGTGAGGCAATGCCTCGCCCCTGCTTCGGCTGGTGCACGGTGCACTCACCCACTGACCTGCGCCCACTGTCTGGCACTCCCTAGTGAGATGAACACGGTACCTCAGATGGAAATGCAGAAATCACCCGTCTTCTGCGTGGCTCGCGCTGGGAGCTGTAGACCGGAGCTGTTCCTATTCGGCCATCTTGGCTCCTCCCCCCCTAGATTTTTAAAGTAATACTTAATTTGTAATTTTATGAGAAAAGACTGTGAGTATGTGCATATATTCAGTCACATTGCTTTTAAAGATATGAATAGAAGCAGATTATGTGTCATAAACCTAATACAACCTTTATAAACTTGAAAAGATTATAATCACTGTTTTTGTAGTGTTTTGTGGTATTTTATAACAGTTGTTTTTCTCAGAAATGAAATAAAATTATATATTATTTTTAAAAAGACCTACTAAATTCTATTGATACATAAATGAACACTCAAGTCTAGTGTTAGATTGATGGTAATACTTGCTGAGGTTGAATTTTATGGAAATAGAATTTATTTTTTAAGATAGAAACTCTTTCGTGCTTCAGAGTTTTATTTTCAAAGGGAAATCCAACCTAGACTCTGACTGAACATTTGCATAGCATTATTTCATGGGTAATCGTAAAATATGCTTGCTTTCTAATTTTTTATCATCTCTCTAAATGATCACCTTGGAACCTCATGTTTTCTTTCATAACAGTGAGTTTGCAGAACCCTAAGCGTTCCTAGACACTGAGACATAGTACAACCTCTTCCTCCCAAACACAGATTCATCCCCTTAATGGTCTACTCTGATACCTACTGCTTTCTCTCCTTCCAAATGCCTCTCCAGAGCTCCTCTGAATAAAGTTGGCTGACATTATTCATACTTTCTTCTCTCTTGCATCAAACTGCTGCTGTGTTAGCTATTTGTTCTGATCTGCTTTTCTATAATGTCTCGGAGATAGGTTTCCTTGAATTCATTGACTTAACACATTATATTTCTCACCATAAGTTTTTCTACATTCTAATAGAATAAGTTATTCTATTATCTTACCCTGACACGTTTTGTCTTTCAACGCAATAGATTTCCAGTTATATTAATAACCGATATACATACATGTAATTCCTTCCCTCCACACCATTTTATTTATAATGCTTGGTAAAGTTCTGTTCATCCAAAAAACCCAGCTAAAATATTCTTTTGTACTTAGCAACCAAAGATATTAGTAGTTATTTTTTCATGTCTTATAAACATTTATTAATCTTACCTCATTTATTATAAATATATGGCATTTTTCACATTTCAATTTTATTTTAGTTACAAAAATAACGGCCAGGTGCGGTGGCTTATGCCTGTAATCCCAGCACTTTGGGAGGCAGAGGCAGGTGGATCAAGAGGCCAGGATTCGAGACCAGCCTGTCCAACATGATGACACCCCATGTCTACTAAAAATACAAAAATTAACCGGGCATGGTGGCAGGGGCCTGTAATCCTAGCTACTCAGCAGGCTGAGGGGGGAGAATCGCTTTGATTCTGTCTTAATAATAATAATAATAATAATAATAATAATAATAATAACAATAACATAGATCTACTTTTCAAAAAATCAAACACCAAATCAAAAATATCATTTGGAGTTTTTGTTTGTTTGTTTGTTTGTTTTTGAGATGGAGTCTTGCTCTGCTGCCCGGGCTGGAGTGCAGTGGCACAATCTCAGCTCACTGCAGCCTTGCCTCCTGGGTTCAAGCGATTCTCTTGCCTCAGCCTCCCGAGTAGCTGGAATTACAGGCACCTGCCACCATGCCCGGCTAATTTTTGCATTTTTAGTAGAGATGGGGTTTCACCATGTTGGCCAGGCTTGTCTTGAACTCCTGACCTCAGGTGATCCTCCTGCCTCAGGCTCCCAAAGTGCTGGGATTACAGGCGTGAGCCACTGCACTTGGTCTGGCGTTGTTTCCTTACTGATGCTATGCTTTGTAGGACAAGTTCCATATATAGAGACTATCTCATTGGAAAACCACTTTTTTGAAAACAAAGGCCAAAAAGCACATTAGTGAGTCTTTGCATTGAGGCACTTAAGACATTTTATCCAATATTTTGTGATATATAGATGTAGACTAATAATTTCGTATCCAATACTTATAGTGTGTAAATTCTTAATACTTTGCCTAACTGATAATAGATGTTCAATAAATGTTCAATACTACTCTTAAATCAGAGTTTTGTTTTTTAGTTTATTCATTTGATTTTTTAAAGCTTAAACAATACCACAAAACCTTGTTATAATTCAATTGCCTAGTTTCCAGGTGGGTCAATTATTTAGATAGCAGCAATCAGCATTATGACCTTAAAAGATACATGCCATCTAGAAAACTGAAGACATTACTATCATCTGGAGGTAAATGTCATTGAATGACCTCAGATCTTTAGAAGAACTCAGTTTGGTTTTGTAGATAATATTTTAGTAGTCAATATTTGGGCATTGTTTTATGCCTCATAATGACTGAAAAACATAGATATTTAATTTCATCAAGAAATAAATTTGGAGAAAAAACAAGGTCTTGTAGGAAATTTGTTTTGTCGTTTTAAAGCTGCCAAGAGGAATGCAAAATGATTTGTCTCCTCTAAACAATGTCAATTACTGCTTTGCAAACAGAAATGGCAAAATTCTCAGGAAACAATTGAGACCAGATAATTGCTGGACAATTGCCATCCTTACTTTATAATCTTTATTCTTTCAGCCATTGTGACTGAATGCTTAGTCCTCAAATACTTTCTGATCATTCATCCCTGTGAAAACACGATAGGTTACTGAGTTTCAAAGCTTTCATTTCTGTGACTTTGTTAGGAGTTAGTCTTGCGTGATTATCACAGAATGCATGAGAATATATTACCAGAAAGGCTCTCTAGAATTGTTGAGATCATTATTAAATATCAGACAGATATGAACTTAAGTGGGCCAGTGGTGGGATGGGTGAAAATAGTTTATGATGTGGGAGATCAGAAGTTGGAATTTATTATTGCAGACTTTACTGAAAAATGTTGGTTCCCAAGGCACCACCCATTTGTCTTCTTAAAGAGTTTTTGTCCCTCATTCTTCATCCGTGTGGCTGTTTTCTATCAGGTGAAATTGTCCCTGGGCTCCCCGAGTGGGCTTGATTAGTTTAAGGGTAAGTATATCCTCACACCTGTGACCAGTGACTGGCCAAGGAAACAAGGCTAAATAAAACAGTACCTGGCATTCCCTGATGACATGTGACCCAGTCTGGGTCAAAAGGATATAAGAAAAATGCTTGAGAGAGACTTCTGAGAAAGGATTTTAGTTCTTTTAAGAGAGAATACCAGAAGAGGTAATATCATCCTTCCTTGCACTGTGCATATGCTCTACATACTTAGGGTTGGGAACTCGACAATGTGAGAATGAGCCTGGCCACACAGAATCTGACGCAGCCATGGCTAAGGTCTGTACATACGTGTATGTGAGTGAAGAGAGTTCCACATTGATCATGACGTTTTGAATCAGGTATTCCTGTTGCTTTAGAGGAATAGAAATTTCCTTTGAGTGTAAGGCTGTTTCATTTTATTTACTACTTATATTGGGTTCCTCTTATATTAAAACAATTCAGAGTGATGTGGAAATTGTTGTTTCTAGTTAAAATTCTGAAATAATTCTCACTTTAGTCTAGCTAATACCTTTACATTTTTCTCATACAATCTCTCTTTTCAAGATCTTTTGACACAATACTATATTTTTGGGTACTGATGTCACTGGGCAAATAGAAATTTGATTTGTTTAGCTATGTGGTGGTAGTATTTATACTGAAACATATGAGTGTTTCTTTTTTTAACTTATGACTAATGATATTCATTTATGTAGGAATCATGACCTAAGGAACAATATGAACACATTATCTTGAACTAACTGGGGGTTTTCCTCTTTAATATCATATACTCATTACTCGCACCTAAAAGCTTCAGAAAACATGGGTTCGATACCTGTTCAGCACATGTTTGTTTCCCACAGGCCTCAGCAGTAGTAGTAGAAATAATTTTTAGAAAGAATTTTTATTTCAATAAACATTTTAGTGAGTGTCTAGTATGGGCTAGATATTATCTTAAAATTGGAGGCAGATGAACAAGGAAGAAATGTTTCTCCATGCTAGCCATGAAGGATAATATGTTCTAATATGTGTATGTTTGGAAATAAACAATGAATCAAGAACTAACTCTAACGAATTTCGATTTTGATAAGTGCTATGAGAAAAATAAATAAGGTAATGGGATAGACCTATTCCTCTGGGATATGTCTGTGGAAAGGGAAAGATGGAGATGCATTAGTGGGAAAGGCTTCTTCGAGAAGAGAGCAGCAGTGTGAGTATCCATGGAAGAAGGGGTTTCAGTAGAGACAAAGAAGTAAGATGAACCACGATGGTTAAGAGCTTGGCATAGTCAATGAACAATATACTTTTTAAAAAACATTGTATGAGGTGAACTGTAAGCATTAAAGAAGAGCCATATATTTTAACTGCAATGATAAGCCATTGAAGGTATTAGGTGGAAGAGCAATATATTTTATATTAAAGAATATTTTGGCTGCTGCTTTATGGAGAATGATTTGGAGAAGAAAAGACTCAGGAGAGCCACTTAAAAGGCTAAAGTTATGGGATCATTGGGGTGTCACTTTTCCAACTGGAAACCGCTGTGGTCAGTGGCACCATTGCCTGAGGTTTGCTTGAGCCCACTGAACTCATTTCACCCACTTGGCCTGGCAGGCTGTGCTTGACTCGTGCTATTGGCCTGGATCCCACATCTGCCAAGGGTGAGCCAGGCATGGAGTGGTGGAGGTGTGTGAGCGAGCAAGCATGCGGTCTGGCTACTGTGCACAGTTAGACATGCTGGCTGTGGCAGGGCGGGCATCTCCAGGCACCGGCATGGGTGCCGGCTTCCTGTGAGGCTGCGGCTGGACCAGGTGTACCACAAGTAGCTTCTACAGCTGGCACCGGGAAACATGGTGGTGCCTGGAAGTTTGGAGATGCCAGGAATCACAGAGCTGTAAAGAGGGTGTTACAGCCCTGTCTTGGGGAGTTCCTAGGTCTGGGCCTTAGCTCTTCTCGCTTCCCTCCTTCTTGTCACCTGCTATGTGGCTGCAACTCTTCTCTCCTCTCTTCTCTCCTTCTTGTCACCCACAATGTGGCGAGCAAGCAGTGTGTTTCAGCTCTGTTTGTGTTATAGCTCTTTTGGTCCTGCCATTTGGTGGGTCCTGAGTTCTTGTCCCAAGTCCAGGAAGACTAAGGTTTGTGGACAAGTGGAGGGTGAGCAAGGTGAAGAGGTGTTTTATTCAGCGACAGAACAGCTCAGAAGAGACCCACAGTGGGTAGCTCCTCTCTGCAGGCAGATAGTCTTGTTGTCTGCTCCATTCTCAGCAGAGAGGAGAACCAGAGTGGGTAGAGCCTCCCCATAGGCAGGTCTCCTGTCATCTGCTCAGC
Source organism: Pongo abelii (assembly GCF_028885655.2). Classification (NCBI taxonomy): domain Eukaryota; kingdom Metazoa; phylum Chordata; class Mammalia; order Primates; family Hominidae; genus Pongo; species Pongo abelii. The sequence continues at coordinate 96,603,954 of NC_071991.2, forward strand.
TCTCAGCAGAGAGGAGACCCACAGTGGGTAGTTACTCTCCATGGGCAGGTCCTCCCATCCTCTGCCTGAGTCTGGCTGAGTCCACACTTTCTGTGGGCTTCAGAGCGGAGGAAATGCATGCTGATTGGTCCATGGGTGGCCTTGGGAAGGCTAGAAAAAGCATCATAAGTCCACAGAACTGGCAGCCCGTCCTCTAGGCTTCATTCAGGCCATCCCTGGCCTGAGGTGGGGTTTCACCAGGGACCTGCCCCTTTCTGCTCAGGAGCCTACCTGCCTTTTGCCACCATTAACCTTCCATCCATGGTGCCCAAAGTGCCCAGGCTGTTCATGCCGAGATGTGCCTGCAGGCCCACACCAAACTGCCTTTAGCATTCCCCAGGCTCCCTCCCCTGCTTGTTGGCGCCCAAAGTCTGTAGGGGGCTGAGGTGGCAGGGGGCTGGTGTGTCAGCACTGCCCCAAGTGAGCACACACCTGGCCAGGTTGTTACAGTGTGGGGGCTCAGCCACAACTTTGCTCTGAAATCAGAGCGGGCGCCTGGAGCAGGGAGAGGCCAGGCAGTGGGAGCAGGTACTTCCAAGCTTGTGGGGGCAAGTAGGCTTCCTGGGCCTCAGAAAGTGCAGAGATTCCTGGATCTGTAGCCATGGCTGGGCAGCTGCAGCTGCACCCAAGTAGGCGGAAATCCTGCCTCTCCAACTTGGAAGCGGATAGGGCTTCCACCTGTTCCTAGCTCCCACCGACTCCATGGATTGGGCAGCCCTGGCTGTGCCTCCTCCACTTCAGCTGGTGTCATGGCAGTGGCGACTCCAGGTGGGCCACCACTGCTATCATTACCACTAAAATCCAGACAGGAGATGACAATTTAGATTTAGATACTGGTATTAGAGAAGGAATGAAGTGATGCATTTGAGATATAGTTTGAAATTGAAAACAGGGTTTGCTGATTGAGTAGATTAGAGTATAAGAGAACGGAAGGAATGAAGTTTGGGTGTAAGAGGGGTAGGTAACAATTACATTTGCTGTACTTAAGATGTCTAATTTCAGAAAAAGAAACAACAACCACTAGTGCTATTTTTATTGAGTTTGTGTTAAATGTTCATATTGAATACGAGAAAATTGATATCTTCATGATGTTGGATTTCCTTCTCCAAGATTGTGGTATGTCTTTCAACTTGTTCAAGTTTACTTTTGTGTTTTTCAGAAATGGTTCAAGTTATTTTGTATATTTCATCATAAGTACTTAAAAACCTGTTGTAAATAGGTTCTTCTTACCTATGCATTGTCTAGCTGGTCATCATTCACAGATAAGTAGGTAATTATTTTGGGATGTCAAAATAAAGATCTTCTTTATTTCCCTTCTTTTGTCTTTATGATTTCCTTTCTTCTCTTTCTTTTGGTTTGCCTTTTCTGGCCCCTGACCTTTTGAGTGGGATGTTTAATTTACTGTTTTCATTCTTTCATTTTTAAATAAAATGAATATTTTTAGCTGTGAATTTTCTTTCAAGTACTGTTTTAACTATATCCCATAAGATCTTGTTTTATAGAGGGTCATTGAATCTCTATGTAAAAGGTTGTATTTTCAAAAATTACCTGGGTGTGGTGGCACGCACCTGTAATCGCAGCTACTTGAGAGGCAGAGGCAGGAGAATCGCTTGAACCCAGGAGGTAGAGGTTGCAGTGAGCCGAGATCGCGTCATTGCACTCCAGCCTGAGTGACAAGAATGAAACTCCATCTCAAAAAAAAAAAAAAAAAAAGCTAGAAGAGATAATTCTAAATGTTTGCAACACAGAGAAATGATAAATGTTTGAGGTGATGGATATGCTAATTACCCTGATTTGATCAGTACTCATTGTATATATGTATGGAAATATTACTCTGTATCCCATAAATATGTACAATTATTATATGTCAACTAAAAATAAAATGAAAAAAAAGAAAAAAAAAGGTTGTATTTTGGTCATTGAACATTGTTTCCTTTTCAATTTTGTGTAATCTGTTGAGATATTCTTTATGGTCTATAATTTTTATTTTTCAAAATATTTGCATGTGCAATTGGTTAGAAGCTATATTTTAAATATTGGGGTGAATATCTCAATAAATTATGTAGATATAAATAGATTCTATCTAGATTCTCACATAATCCTTTTACTCTTGACTGAAGACGGTTTTATTGTATTAAATTCTCTTACCTTAGTGTGTTTCTAATGAATCATCTGTAGATTCTCTTTTATAAAAATGGTTTGTATAGTATATAACATTTAGGGATTCATATCTGTTTTATCTTTGCTGTGAAGGTATAACATTATAGCATAATAACTCTTATTCTCATTTAATACTTTTTAGCCTTAATTATGTTTGATATGAAGTTGTTACCTCTGCTTTCCTTTTTTGTTTTGCTTGTTATTTTTACATCCATTCTTAGATTTGTAGCCTCTCAAACTTTTTTAAGTGATTCTCTTGTCTACAATACAAAGTTGCATTTTGCTGTCATTCTACCTGAAATTTTTTACTTTTAATGAGCTAACCCTACAAACACATAATAATCAATTATTCACTAAGTAATTACTTTTTTGTTTTCTTTGTTTTTTATTTTTTTAAGTAATAGAAAAGTTTATATTTTGGTTATAATGTTTACTGTTGTGTGAGTATCTCATTCCCCATTTTCCTTAGGAGTATCTATGGATTTCTACAAGAAACAAATAAAATATTCACTTAGTTCCTCTTCCTTCTTCTTCACCATTTAATTTTAATCAATCTTATTATCTTTCTTACTGCTATATTATTACTCTTAAATGTACACAAGTTTCTTGCATTCAAATGTTATCATTTGATTCCTAACCACAACTTATTGGGGAATCTTCTATAATATTTTATTTCCCCATTTCTCTCTCTCTCTTCTGTTCCTAGTTTTGTGTTTCTATTTTGTAAAGCATATATTTGTTATTTAATCTCAGTGACCCCCTTCCTCTCTCACTCTCTTTCTCCATCCCTCTTCCTCTATCTCTTCTTCTTTCTTTATATATAGAGTTTTACTTATTGAATGCTTAATACCAAAATTTTATACAGAATCTCTTCAATCAGCTCCTGGTTGTCTAAGCATATTTTCTAGGAGATTGCTTAGGAAAGATTCATAAACTAAACTCTTGCATGTTTAAAACTGTTTTCTTAAAATCTTCATAATTGAAAGAAAGCTTGGCTGGATAAAACATTATTGCCTCACATTTTCTTCCTATGTGTGTCTGGTAAATACTGTACCATTATCTTCTTGCATTACCATTCCTCTCAAGAAGTCTGATGTCAATATAATTTTCTTTACTTTGTCAGTGCATTATTGTTTTTGATTGGAGGCCTATAGTTTTTACCTGTTATCTTCAAAATCTTATAATGTTAGGAGCATGGTGTTACTGTTTAATATCCTAGGCCACTTTTCTCAGGCACACTGTGCATCTTTTTTATATGCAGATCCAGGTATTTTTAAAAATGAGAACTTTTTGTATTCTGATTAAAAAAAATTAGATCTGTTTCTTTGCTTGATTGTTATGCTTTATTCTTTATTGCTTCTTTTGGTACTCTTCCCATGGAAATTGTATTTTCTTTGCTGGTTATGTACATTCCAACTTCGTCTTTCTACCTTCTATTTATTCCTCTCTAAGTGTATCATTTGTCCATTTGGTCTCATTTCTATCCTCTTGATGTCATTTACTGCACTTTAAGTAGTTTCTATTATCTTTTGGGTATCTTATGTTTAATCTTAATTTACAAGTTAATTTTGACTATTTTTCTTTCCCAAGCTTTGCTCTTTCCCATTTAACATCTATTACCTGTCTCTCATTACCTGTCTCTTCTTGAAGTTTGTAATTTCCGTTTTTAAATGTTCTTTCACATCTACAATGTCTTATTTTGTTATATTTTAAATTCTGGCAAGAATCTTACTTCTCAGCAGGTTTTGTCTGTGTCACTTAATGTGCTTTCATTTGTGAACCTGTTTTGATCCTCATCTTCAGTTTTTCATGAATTCCTTGATTTTATTTTTCTTATCCATATTTCATTCTCCTAGAATAATGACTAGGAAAATATTTCTTTTATGTGGCTGGTGGGTAGCAGGTGGCTTTTCTGAGTTCTCATATCAAAGATTCTGCTTCTGTAGCAATAGGAAATGGTGGTTTTTAAATGTATGAAATCATTATTTAGTGGAGGTACAGTTTGATTTTATTTTCATATTATATTCTGTTCCAGTAGGCTGTTTGTCATCAACTGCTTCTTTTCCTCTATTTAAAACCAGCTGCTGACTCCAAATGCAACTGCTGCTACAGAAGTCACACACTATCAGATAATTGAAAGTCCTCATGGGACCCCACAGGACATAGTTTTGTAAAGCTTTATAAAGGTAAAAGACATGTTACAGCCACAGAGAGAAAGTGCAGACATTCGTACAGGAACATGACTTATCAGTGCAGCCCTGTAGGGTCCTATCTCAGTCACATAGGATGTGGTTCACCTTTGGTTTATAAGCCACCAAGGTAAATACAAGATATTTTGGTTTTGTACTTGCTTCGACAGCACATACTAGAACTGGAATGATACAGAGAAGATTAGCATGGCTTCTGCACAAGAATGACATGAAAATTTATGAAGCATTCCAAATTTTTCAGGTTTCAAAATATCACAGTACCCCCCAAATATGTGCAACTATTATGCATCATTTTTTTCAAAAAAGATACCTGATTTCATCTGTGAGTTCATTAGCTTCACTCATGCCAAGGTACAAATTTGCTAAGTAGTCTTTTACACCACACCAATCACTTAGATAAAACCTAGGCTTTATGACTTATTAAACCATGTATAACTGTGAATCTATACATTTTCACTAAGCAGTATAGATAACAAGTTAGTACAGCATGTCTCCAGGGGAATTTCAGACTTCATGCTACACATTATACATAGACAGCTAGTTTATTTCATTTCCTTCCTGTTCAAAGGTCAGTATTTGACTTCCAGGCTTCCTCAGAGACAAGCTTAAAACTACCCAAACCAGCAGCAAGTCATCCCAATTCGTAACTCTCTTCAAAGATACTTTACCAAGACTGCCTTTTCAAGCCCCTTCTTTATCTTCCTGTTGACTGTGCTATGTAGTCTTCTAAGCCCAACAAGGCTGTCCATAGTTTCTACTCAGGGTGTGGTTCTCTATTTCTGGAGGTAAACTCTTGATAATGTTTCCTGGATTTCACCACTGCTTCCCACTACTCACACATTGTACAGCTCCCTCCAGACTCACATGCAAGTGTGGGCTCTGGTAGTCTTAGTTGTTTATTTCTTCTTTTACCCATAAATTGGAATTTATATATTCTGTTCTCTATGTGGCAAATGTAAGTTATTGATGTTTTAAGTTAACTGTTCTTTAAATCTTTATGGTATTTTGGACAAGGTATGGAAAGATTGTGATCCATAGAAACTTCATTATCCTAAGGTAACTTGGAACTACCAACCTTGGCCTTCAACTATCAGGGCTAATTTGACTTCAATGGCAAGAGAAATATTCTTTTCTGCTTTATTTTTCCTTTTAGGAGTATTATATATTGTTTTTTTCTTCTGCTTTCCTCAGGTCTTTTCAAGCTGGTTCAGAAAAATTCAAAATGTAAACTGCTTCCCTAATTGTTTCCTTTTGATCACTGTTCAAGTGGTGCCAATGCTCAGCTGCATCATTTGGTTCTCATTCTTTTTTTTTCAGGTACTTTCAGTATCTGAAATTAATTTTCCTAAAATGTTCTTCTAGATTGTACATTGGGTTTTTCCCTGGAATGACATAAGAATTCAATAAATTCTGTTCCAACCAAAAGTATCCATTAATTAAACAAATGATGACACTCTCACCTTCCTAAGTGGTATTCCATGCAGATGTTACCTCCCGTCAGACAACATCTAATCCAAACCTGTTCTCAGTGCAGTAGTGACCTCCATGACTTCTGTAATGACTATTCATATCCTTCTTCTGGGAACTTAACATTGTGAATTCTCCAGACCTCTCCCCTTAGAATACTTGCCATATTTGTCTATCTTCATGCAGCAGCTCTGTCAATTTAAAACTCAGTGAAAATATTCCATGTCTATTGATGAAGACTTTATTTCTAAAATATGTCCAGATTTTATGAAACTATCCAGTTATTGATCCTAATTTTCCAAGGGAGTTATCCCAGTGGCTTTTCTCTGGTTCACTGGCTTTCTGTTTTCAAACTGCCTGTCAAGTCATCCAAGTGTGGACACTAAGGTCTTCCTATTTTTATCTTCTTGAAATGGTGGTCTGTTAACCCATCATAATAACATATCTTTTCCCTGACTCCAACCTTAATAATACATAGGGCTGTACATATCTCCATTTCTCTTTTATATACATCTAGGCTGTCCCACCAGATAGCAGTATTTATCCTAAGTAAATCCTCATCCTTAGGAATGTCTTTCATTATAATCTTTTTTGTTTCTTTTACTACTTTGGTATTAATTATAATAAAAATAATCTGCTTTTAAGATGCTGACCTTGTTCTTCCTTAAGAAATTATAAGTCTTAGAAAAAAATGTAGGTATAAGCTTTTAAAATTTTCTTCTTAGCATTATAATAATTCCATAGTTTTTTTTCCTGTACCTCAACTCAAGAGGATGACTTATCCAATATATAATGAGGACCAAAAGGCCTCTTTAGGTGTTCACTGATTAAAATTTTATCTGTCATGTGGTTGAACCTATAGTGTCCATGAAATTCACAATGATCAAAATCTATGTGAAGTCAGTTTGAGATAATGAGGAATGTGGAGGAATAACTATAGGAATTGTAGGACAAACTTCATAATTTAAGAAGTAAAGCAAGTCACATTCACCTCTTGGCCTTGGATACAGTTTAAATCAAGATAAAGAGAAATAAGTTTGGTGTCACATGCTCGTATGGAGCTCTTAAAAATGAAAGACAGTGTAGAAATTCCATTACTCCGTTAATTCCCCAGCCTGTGTCCTGGCCAGGAAATACAGTAATGAGGGCAGTGTTCCTTTGACTCACCAAATGAAGGAACCTTGTAATGAAATGCTATCTATTTGGTTGACTTATTTCTGGCTTTGCCATGAGTCTTAACTTTTTACTGTGGGGATCTATAATACCTTGAGAAATGAAATTATTTCTTCTAAAGTACCTTAGAGAGTACCTCCGAACCTTAGGATCTATGAAAGACTGGAAGTTTCAGAAAGTGTAAGTCGGCTTTGATTGTTAAAATCAATCTTTGTTTGTTTGAACTTCAAACACGGTTTCAGTACCTTACCTGAGGATGCCACCAAAGCCTTGCTTAATTCTTGAAACATGGCAGACTCTGCCTGCTAAGATTTGTCTTTGAGGCTACTATTCTTTTGACATTCACTTCTGGTGAAACCATCTGACGTGGCTGCACAGAAGGCTTGGTGTCCCCAGATGTAATTTTGATCCCTAATTCTTGGGTTCACATTCAAGGCTTCCTAAATCACAAGAATGTAAGGGATTTTTGTCACTGCCATTTCTCAAGCACCTGGAACAGTGGTTGGCATATGTTAGATGCTCAGTGAATAACTAAATTGGGAAGTCAATGGTCATTCATTGTCTCTCTGAAATGAAAATCAACGTATCCCCTAATGAACTGTTAATTTTCATTGAATAAAAATACCTTTGTATTGTGATTGAAATTAGCTTGATGATGCCTGGGCTATATATGAAGAATGACCTTTAAAAATAACCTGATGACTCTCAGCCTATCATCATCTCACTAAACAGGTTAGTTTCTCTTCTCATAAGAAAACTTAGTGAGTGGGGTAAAGTATACAAGTAGGGGATAATTCTATTCCTTTATAGGTAATGGAGTATATGTCCTCAGCCCTCTATGGAAGATAAAGAATCAAAGAATAAATATGTCCCCTGCAATCAGGACCATAACTAAGTTTTCACAAAGGCCTATCACATGCAGTTGTTTGGGGTTTGAAGCATCATTGAGAATTAAGGCAGTAAAATAATGAATACTGTGATATTTGACCTCTGCATTTCAGCCGAAGAAAAGTAATACACATTTGATTGAACAGAATTTTTGATAACAGCATTAGAGCACTATTTTCTATTTTTATACAGGATCACTTAAGACGGGTTATAAACAGCTTTGCAAAAAGCCCCAGATTAGGGTAACAATGGTATATTTTACTATAGTTAATGCTAGAGCTTCAAAGGTTATTAGCTGGAAATTTTAACTTTGGCAAAAAACCCCTTAACAACAACAACAACAACAACAACAAAAAAAAAAACCAGTACAAAACAAACATGATTTTTCTCATGCTTTTTTCACAATCGAGGCTACATTGCGAAATGGAATGTAGTGTGTTGGTGTAACTTAAATCTGTATATAATTTCAAACAATTTTTTTCTTTATGTAGGGAATATTAACTGGCAAAAAAGAAGACATGCAGGTGAAGGAAAACATCATTTTGACCAACAAATGACCATATATTAAGTCCACTCTTAATTTTTGGTTACGGAAAGTAAATAAAGCATACACAAAGTAATTTGCTCAATCTTAGACATCCTGTTAGTGTCAACACAATAGCCTAGAGCACTCTTTTTTTCTGCCTTATGTCTCAGCCCACTCATGGCTCTTCCTTCCTTCCTTCTGTTTCAGTCATGATCCACCATTTCATCGATTTTCTTTCCTTTTTCTTTTCTTTCTTTTTTTTTTTTTAATAGCGTCTGGGGTGCAGGGTGCAATCACTGCTCATTGCAGCCTCGAACTCCGAGGCTCAAGTAATCCACCCACCTCAGCCTTTGGAGTAGCTAGTACTACAGGCATGCACCACCACACTTGGTTAATTTTTTTGTATTTTTTGTAGAGAAGGGGGTTCGCCATGTTGCCCAGGCTGGTCTTGAACTCCTGAGCTCAATTGATCCACCCACCTGGACCTTCTGGAGTTCTGGCATTACTGGCATGAGCCACAGTGCCTCACCATTTCATCCATTTTCTTTACAGTTCCTTTAACTCACTTATCATTATTTTCCTATTCCAACTTCCAAGCAAATTCAATACCCTGAATATATTCATGGCATTTTTCTTGGATCTAGTGCTGAGTTCCAAGCTGAGTGATACATTTAGATCATGCAGAAGTTGTCTCCCCTCACTCCTGACACATTTAACCACAAATGGTCACTGAGACCTGTCCATTAAAACTTTCAGATCCCAGTCAATGGTTTTCACTTCTTTCTATTCCCACCACCACCTCAACATACAGGCCCTAATTAAATTTCAAACTTATAGCAAATTTCAAACATATACAAAATTATAGAGAATGGTGTAGTGAAGCCCCTAGTCACCAATCTGTCAGCTTCAACAGTTATCATTAATGACTACTGTTTATCTCTATCTTCCATTACGTTAAAGTCAGTCCCAGACATTATATAATTTCACCCATAAATATTTCAGAAAATATTTATAAATATTTTTAACTCAAAAAATTATTCATAATACCATTGTTATACTTTAAAAATTACCAACAGTCCCTTAATATCATCAACTATTTAATCAGCGATATAGTTTCCCAATTGTCTAACATATTTGTGTTTGTTTGTTTTGGTTTACAGTTTGGTTGTTTGAAATGGGATCCAAATAGGGGCCATAATTGTAATTGGGTGGTATGTTGCTAAAGTGTATTTTAATTCACAGGCTTTTTCCTTTGAATTTTCCTTTCTTACATCTATAGTTCAGTACTGGTTTATATTTTGGGGCAGGGGATGGGACCATAAAGTGATATTCAGTTCCAAGTGTATACTGTAATGAAACCACTGAGAACATTTATGCATTTTCTAGTTTTAGTTTGCCTTCTTTTTCTCTTTCCTTCCTTCGTTCCTTTTTTTTTTTTTTTTTTTTTTTTTGAGACGGTGTCTCGCTCTGTCATCCAGGCTGGAGTGCAGTGGCGCGATCTTGGCTCACTCAAAGCTCCGCCTCCCGGGTTCATGCCATTCTCCTGCCTCAGCCTCCGGAGTAGCTGGGACTACAGGCGCCCGCCACCACGCCCGGAGTAATTTTTTGTATTTTTAGTAGAGACAGGGTTTCACCGTCTTAGCTAAGATGGTCTCGATCTCCTGACCTCGTGATCCTTCCGTCTCGGCCTCCCAAAGTGCTGGGATTACAGGCGTGAGCCACCGCGCCCGGCCCTTTTGTTCCTTTCTTAAGCTTTTTAGCTTAGCCATAAAACCTGAATACTGAAAAAACCTTCATTACCATTTTTGCCAAGAGGTTGAGTATTTTAATCTAGTTACAATCCTAAAATGTGGCTTCCATAAATTCTTTTACAGGGTTTTTCAAATACTAAGTTCAAAGAGCAGAAGTTATTACATCCGTGCACTAGTAACAACACTTTTCAAATTTCGTGAATCTTAAAATAATCAGGTGAAAATATTACATCAAAGTAAAACAACCATATTATATGGAAGGTTATGAGGAGTGAATGTCCAAGAAACCTTAAAAGTGTGGCAAGTCAGTTACATATTTGAAATTAGACAAAACAAGAATTTAAGGACATCAAAAGAAACGCCAAAATCTGTGATGTGTGAGTACATCAAAGGTAAAGGCTAAGTGAGTGCCCTTATTGATAAATGTTCTTAGGGTCTAAAAGGAAATAAAATCTTTGCTTAAAAAATTAACATCCCACTTTCAAATTGTTAGCATTCAGCAAATATTAACTAGCATTGATACAAACATATGTTTAGTATGTAATTATCCCAAATATATGATAATAATGGAGTCTTCTAGAAATTTTGGAAAAATTTTTGGCTGAAATGCATAAACAAATTGAAAAATGCAAAATTGAGCTAATTAAAAAATTAAAATGATAGCAAAATTACATTTTAAAAAGGATTAAATTAATAAATACTGGTTTAATCTTAGAGAGAAGAGGGCTTAATCAAGAACCTGTAGTCTGGATCACCTATGCCTCTACCATGTAGCTTTCCTCCCCTCTACCAGGAGAGCCACAGTACATTCACTGAGAGCCACTAGTGCTCAGATATTGGTTTCTAAATGGCATTACCCTTAAAAAAAGATCAAGATCCTTAGTGAAACGTCTGATTGTAGATCTGAGGCATGAAAACAGGAAAGTGAGTTGGAAGATCTTGTTCTAGAAAATAAGAAATTATTCAAACACTGATGGGACTATGCTAAAAAACACAATTTAGTGACAAATAAAATAGTATCTGGATAAATGCAGACATGTCCCATGTTTCTGGACTAAGGACTCAAACTAATCTATAAATTTTATGTAATTCTTATCAATATACCAAGATAATATTTAAATATAATTTGAATAGATGACTTATAGTTTACATGATATAAAAAATGAACACTTTGAAAGACAGAACTATAATATCTTGACCTGACAGGGACCAAAATATATAATAAGACAACAGTATTTTGAATAATTTAGAGCTCATAGAGAAATTAACAAGCAAATGAAACAAAATATCTAGAAACAAATGCTACAAATGGGAGTATTTAAATTATTAAGCAATCAATTATATATGAGGAAAATATTATGTCACATTCCTACTTCATTCCATATAATAAATTCCAGATAGATTATATATCTACAGGCCTTTCAAGAAAATGTAGAAGAATGTTTTCCAAATATGTTACCAAGAGAGCTTTGACAGATATAACTATATAACTATTAAATATTTTCATAAGAATAAAACAAAAATATTTTTGATAGAAGAAGAGGATTGAGATAAAATATTTGTAGCATATATGTAATACATATAACATATATAACAAATAGCAAATTAATTTTCATAATATATCATGAGCGCCTATAACAGGTAAAAAACAACAGTTGAAAATGGCAAATGAAATCAACAGACAACTATTAGCCAATAATGCAAACTGTTCAATACTAATAATCAGTCATACAAGATTGAATTCTAATGGCTAATGACATTAGATGATTAACCTGGCTAATAAGATTCCTGGTAAGCAATTCAATGACATTTTAAGAAAATTATTTGTGTACGTTTTGATTGACAAATAGAACTATATATTTTTCAGATATAACATGTTTTGAAATTCCTATACATTGTGGAATGGCTAAATTGAGCTAATAAACTTATGCATTAATTAAAATACTTATTTTTTATGGGGAGAACAATTAAAATCTACTCTAAGCAATTTTCAAAAATACAGTACATTGTTATTAACTGTAGTCACCATGTTCTACAATATATTTCTTGAACTTATTCCTCCTGTCTAATGAAAATTTTGTATCCCCTGGCCATCTGCCCAACTCCCTGTTCCCACCACTCCTCCCATCCTTAAGTGCCACAATTCTATTTTCCACCTCTAGGAGTTCAACATTTTTAGATTACACTTATAAGTGAGCTCATATCGTATTTGTTTTTCCATGTCTAGCTTATTTCATTTAATACAATATCCCCTAAGTTTGTCCATGTTGTCACAAATGACAGAATTTCCATCTTTTTAAAGGCTGAATAGTGTTCCACTGTGTACATGTATCACATTTTTTTGTCCATTCACTTTTTGATGGACACTTCCTTATGTTGACTTTTGTGAATAATGCTGCAATGAACGTGGCAGTGCAGATACCTCTTTGGCATACCAATTTCATTTCTGTTGGATATAGACCCAGTAGTGGGATTGCTGGATCATATAGTGGTTCCATTTTTAATATTTTGAGGAACGACCATACTGTTTTTCATAATGGTTGTACAGGCATACCTCAGAGATATTGTGGGCTTGTTCCAAACAATCCCAATAAAGGAAATATTGCAATAAAGTGAGTTAGGCAAATATTTTTTCCCAGTGCACATAAAAACTATGTTTACAATATACTGTATTATGTAAAGAGTGCAATAGCATTATTTCTAAAGACACAATGTACATACCTTAATATAAAAATACATTATTGCTAAAAAAGCTAACAATCATCTGTATCTTCAGCAAGTTATAATCTTTTTTGCTGGTGGAGGATCTTGCCTTGATGTTGATGGCTACTAACTAACAAGGGTGGTGGGTGCTGAAAGTTGGGGTGGCTGTCATAATGTCTTAAGAAAGTTTGCTGCATTGATTGACTCTTCCTTTCACTTAAGATTTCTCTGTAGCATGAGATGCTATTTGATAGCATTTTTATCCACAGTAGAACTTCTTTTACAGTTGGAGTCAATTCTCTCAAACTCTGCTGCTGCTCTATCAACTATGTTTATGTAATATTCTAAATCATTGGTTGTCATGTCAATAACAATTACTGTGTCCTCACCAGGGGTAGATTCCACCTCTAGGAACCAATTTCTTTGCTCAACAATAAGAAACAATTCCTCATTTGTTAAAGTTTTTCATGAGATTGCACCAATTAAGTCATAACTTCAGGCTCCACTCATAATTCTAGTTCTCTTGCTATTTCTCCCACGTCTGCTGTGACTTCCATCACTGAAGTCTTGAGCTCCTCCAAGTCATCCATGAGGGTTGCAATTAACTTCTTCCAAAGTCCATTTTTTTTCATAAAGATCACTCACTGATCACAGATCACCATAACAGATATCATCATAATAAAAAGTTTGAAATATTGTGAGAATTACCAAAATCTGACACAGAGACATCAAGTGAGCAGATACTGTTGGAAAAAATGGCAGCAATAGACCTGCTTGATGCAGGGTTGCCACAACCTTCAATTTGTAAAAAAATTGCAATATCTGTGGAGCACAGAAAAGTAAAGTGCAATAAAATGAGGTATGCCTGTATGAATTTATATTGCCAATGGCAGTGTGCAAGGGTTCCCTTTTCTCCACATCCTCTCCAACACTTGTTATCTTTCATATTTTTTATAGTAGTCATTCTAATAAGTATGAGGTGACATCTCATTGTGTTTTTGTTGTTGTTGTTGTTGTTGTTTTTTGAGACAGAGTCTTGCTCTGTTACCCAGGCTGGAGTGCAGTGGCACGATCTCAGCTCACCGCAAGCTCCGCCTCCCGGATCCACACCATTCTCCTGCCTCAGCCTCCAGAGTAGCTGGGACTACAGGCACCTGCCACCACGCCTGGCTAATTTTTTGTATTTTTAGTAGAGACGGGGTTTCACCATCTTAGCCAGGGTGGTCTTGATCTCCTGACCTAATGATCTGCCTGCTTCGGCCTCCCAAAGTGCTGGGATTATAGGCATGAGCCACCACTCCTGGCCTTCGTTGTGGTTTTGATCTGATGTTCCCTGATGCTTAGTGATGTTGAACATTTTTTCATATACCTTTGGTCCTTTATATGTCTTCTTTGCCAAATTTTAGAGTGTTTTTTGTTCTCTTGGCTATTGAGTTGTTTAAATTTCTTATATGTTTTGGATATTAACTTCTTACTAGATATATGGTGTGCAAAATTTTTTCACATTATGTAGTCTGTTCCCTTTGTTGATTGTTATTTTGCTATGCAGAGGCTTTTTTAGCTTGATGTAATCCTATTTGTCTATTTTTTGCTTTTGTTGCCTGTGCTTTTGTGGTCATATCAAAAAAATCATTGCTCTGACCAATGTCATGGAGATTTTCCATTTTTTTTTTACTGTTTCCAGTATTCTGTTTAAATCTTCAATCCATTGTGAATTGAGTTTAGTATATGGTGTGAGATAAGGGTCTAATTTCTGCATGTGGATATCCAGTTTTCCCACACTATTTATTGAAGAGACTCTTTTTTCCTCATTATGTGTTCTTGGCACCTTTGTCAAAAATAAATTAGCTGTAAATGTATGAATTTATTTCTGAGTTCTCTATTCTGTTTTATTGGTCTATATGTTTTGTTTTGTTTTTAAACACCAATATCATACTGTTTTGACTGTTGTAGTTTTAGAGTATATTTTGAAGTCAGGTAGTGTGATGCCTCTCCAGGTTTGTTCTTTTTGCTCAAGATTGTTTTGTCTACTCAGGGTCTTTTGTTTTTCCATAGAAATTTTAGGATTGTTTTTCTAATTCTGTGAAGAATAGTTCAGTGATTATATTATAGAATCTATTTAATAAATGTTTTGCTACTGGTGAATATTACAAATTTGGAAAATGACATGTTTTTAATAAAGGAATTACAGTTAATGAGTTAGAAATAACATCAATGAGATACAGTAATATGTAAACAAGAGACAGTCAATGGGTACACCCAATGTAGATTTTTTAATATAATGACTATAAGATTCATGGTTAACCCAAAACACTTAAAGGTAAAATGAGGTGCTATTAATCATTACGTTAGACCAGTAGGCTATAATTCAAATTGTCTCAACCAAACTGGGACGAATGCTTTAGAGTACGGTATCAAGAAAAAAAATCATAAAGTTTGGCAATAGACTGACCTAGTGTTAAATTGCTAGATTCATTTCTTTTTGTACAATATTCATTCTGAGATCGCTAATTGCTAAACATCTTACTTAGAATATAACATAAATTAAGTAATATTTTAAGAATGACTATGTGTGTGTTAAATAAATGTTTTAATAACTCTTAGATTTAATTTTTGCATTTATAAAACTGGGCTAGTAAAACCTGTAGGCCGAGGCTACTTTTTAATAAATGAAATTGGATGATGCATGAAGAGGATATACTGACCAGCAACGTAGTTGAGGCTGAACTCACAGTGAATACTAAAACAGGGTATTCTCTTTTATCATCAAGAGAAAGTTCCCTCTATCATTTCATTCCCATTAATATATAAGTTTGAGCCAGCAGATCCTATCTTGAAGATAATTCTTCCCTTGATCCCATATGTTCCATTTCTCTGCTCTCCTTTGTAGAAAAATATCTACAATGAGTTGACTCCTCAGCCTGTGTCCAATTCTTTAATTCCCTTTGCCAGTCAGCCACCTGTCTGCAGCCCACACTCCACTTCTCAGGACTCATATCTATGAATTCTCAGTAGAATCAAGGGATATTGATTTTTTTTTTTGTATAAGTCTTTTCTCTGCTTGACTTCAGTGACAATGAATGCTCTTATTTTTTCTTTTATCTCTGGTTCCACATCTCACTTTCCCTTATGGGCTTCTCTGCCTCACTTCTAGATATTGGAGTGTTCTAAGTATCTGTTCTGGATGCTCTTCTCTTTCTTCCCTTAACATGATATAATTCCAATAGTTGTGGGCTTTTAAATATGTATGTGCTGATAAGTTACCAAATTATGTCAGTAGCCTTGAACTCTCCCTTGAGACACAGTACTCATATATTCAACTAATACTTGACATCTCTATGTATGCAATAGATAACTCAAGTATAGAATATTCAAAATAGGACATTTTTCTACATCTTTAATATTTTTTTCTCTTAGGGTTTGCCATTATAAAAACACTACTGTTACACTTGTGTAAAGAGTATCACAATTCAATGAAAAACTTAGGCTGAATGCTTGGGAGTTTTTCTTTATTCCTCACATCAAATCCATCATCAAATTCTAGAGAAACAGCCTCCAAACTACAACCAAATCTTTTTAGTTTTCTCCATATCCATGCCACCAACTGGGTATAAACTACTCTTATTTCTCATCTAAGGTAATACAATATTTTTGTAACTGGTGTACTTTCTTTCACTTTATTCTTCCCATGCCTAGCCTCAACTCATTTGACACAGAGAAGCCAGATTGTTCTTCATAAATAAATATGTTCATATCAGTCCTCAGCTTAAAGTATCCCAAGTGCTCTCCATTGCACGTATTCTTAAAATCCAATCCTTACTCTCTGGTAAATGTGTACATAATTTTGCTTCAGTCTACATTTCTAATCTCTTCTTGTAGTGCAGTCCTCTTGATAAACATATTCCATTCCTCCTCTCTGCTTCTGTTATTCAAATATGCCAGAATTGTTCCTGGCTTATGGATTTTCCACATTTAACCAGCTGTCAGAAATACTCTTCTACTAGAGTATATGGCCTTCTCCAAATTGTCATTCAGGTCTCAGCCGAAATGTTGGCTCTGACTGTCAATCATTGTCCAATGCCTGTTCCTGACTTCCTGCTTTTTGTTCTCTTAGTCTAGTTGACTTAGAATCAGTGACGTAAATGTAAATATTTAACAACTGGTTCTTCAAATAAATAAATACAAGAAAAAAAAAGAGAAAAAAGCCATGGTGTAAATATTCTCATGATGGTTAATTGTGCTTATCAACATGACTTTTTAGAATGCAGATTGGGAAGAGATGGTCACAAACAGCTTTCACAGAGTGGTGCAAGCTAACTCCAGCATGGCACTGGACTATCTGTTAAGAATTTTGCTCATTTACCATCTTGCTTTTTGTTTCATCCAAGACTAATTGTCAGTTAAAACATAAGGTTTAGGAATCTTTTACCAGATCTATGGTGAGATGAACATGGAAAGGAGGGAATCAGAGGATATTCTGATTTTGCAAAACCGTAATACGGGTTTATAATTCTATAAATTTGTTTTCTAATTTAAAAATTCTATTCACCTATTATGAACTTTGTTTATAAATAGAAACAGCTTTAATGACAACAACAATGATAACAGTCAGTCTACAAGAAAGCACATTTACCTTTTTTCCCCTTTCTGGAGAAATAAATCTCAAATACCTAGGGCAGACCAGAACTATTTCATCATTTCCCTCATATCAGGAAATGAAATTGTTCCTGTGCATGGCTCTTTCTTAAGAAGCATCCTGAAAACACCCTAGGCATCTTGTGTTTGATTACAAAAAAATCAACACAAAATTCTCATAGGGACAAGTCATTACATCTCTTTGCCAAGTATTTAACTGTCTTTCTTATTTTCTACATGGCAGTAAAATGAGTTTGTTTTTCAGATAGGGAGAAAATGATTCTCTACTTTAACACTTGTCTTTAAACAAAAGCATGCCTTATTAAGATGATGTTGGCCATTTATTAGCTAAGCTATAGCAATTTCAACTTGGAAAAATATGCTCAAATTGAATAAGAGAAAATTTTAGTTAACCACCAGGAAAAACTTAAAAATCAAGGTAATAAAACACTGAAATTAGATGACTTAAATGCTCTATAGTTCATTCATATAAGAACTATTCCGATAGTACCATCTGTGTGTATAGTGCTGGGGTACATGGTAATCTGTTATGTTGCTTTACAGTTATGCATTGCTCAACAATAGGGATACATTCTGAAGAATGTGTCACTAGGTGATTTTGTCATTGTGAGCACATTATAGTGTGTAGTTACAGAAACATAGATGATATAGCCTACCACATACCTGGGCTATATGGTATAGGCCTATGCTCCTCGGGCTACAAATCTGTACAGCATGTTACTGTGCTAAATACTGTCGGCAATTGTAACACAATGGTAAATATTTGTGTATCTAAACATGTCTAAACATAAAAAAGGTAAAGTAAAAAATGCAGTATTATAATCTTTTGTGACCACTGTTGTATATGCGGTCTATCATTGACCGAAAAGTCGTAATACAGAGCATGACTGTGTTTACATCCTTGTATAATTTACCTGCGTTTACCTCTTCTTAAATCTGAACCTGTTAACTAAGCAATATAATGTGGTAGAAGTTACACTCTGCTAGTTCTGGGGGTTCTGGGTTTTGGCTTAGGCCGAAGGATGGCAACATCTGTTTTCACACTTTGAGGGTAGTGTGCCATCATGCAAGTTCAACTACTCTGAGAATAGGATGCTGTAAGAACCCCAGCCTAGCCACATGGAGAGGTCTCGTGAAAGAGAACTGAGGGCTTATTCAGCACCTCTAGCTGGGCTTTCACCCAACAGTTAGTATCAACTTGGCTACCATGCACGTGAGGCCATCTAAGAGCTGAGACTGGCTTTGGTCAAATCAGGCCAGCTTATGCCAGCTGATAAAGGAGAAATGAACTGTCCCCAATAAGCCCTGCTCAAGTTGCAGAATTGTGAGCAAATAAGTAAAATGATTGTTGTTTTAAGCTGCTAAATTTTGAGGTATTTTGTTACACAGCAATAGAGGGCTAGAGAAGTTTAAGAGCTGACCCTCGACCTCCAGAATCCTCCTACCTAAAGATCATGAAGGAGAGAATAGACACATAACCAGTATAGATTGTGTACACATTCATGGCTTGAGAGCAGCCAGGCTGAGCTCCATGATTGCTAACCTTTTACCTCCAGGGGTTTGTAGTTGCTAGAACATGGAATACAGAGGAGAAAGCATCCCACTTTAGAGTGAAAATGAAACAATTACTGTACTTTTGTCATATATTAAACTCCATACCCATTTTGCTAAAAAATGGAAGGAAATTTGGTTCATGGCCTTCAATTTATATTTCCTTTTGAAATGGAAAATAGTGGTAATACTTAACTGTTGTCCCCAGAGGAGCCATAATCACCAACCTTTTAAGTGTGGTTTACAGTATGATTGGTATGCAATTTCAGGTATTTCATTAAAGAAGTATTACTAGAGATAGCATGGTTGATTTCTTTTGCTTGGTTTTACTATAGAACATTAGAGATTTACTCTGGCTTAAAATCCAGTAATGATAATGAATTCATTGTTTACTGTATTTGCAACTGTCATGACATAAGATAATGGGCTTCGTCTCGAACAGGCTCATAATTTGTGTCATACTCTCTGATAGCACATTTAGATTTAACATCCAACTATATTTTCCATCACTTCCACAGAGGAGTTTGCTTCAGGAAAAACACATGCATTCAATTTAGATTTTAGTGATCTGTGGCCCTGGAAATTTAAATCAAATCAATTTACAGACAACACCAAAAAGTTCCCTGTGAAGTAGATGCTGTTAACTTTTATATATTACAAGATACATTTATACAAAGGACCTTTGGGCACAATTGTTATCTTTTTTATTTTGGTGTGTTGACCCGAGGTTTTATTGGAGTACATGTCCATGGAAGATTTTTACCTAGCCTCACCAAATATGTGTTTGGCATATGGGGCACTGAGTCTGTTTTTTATTTTAAATAATTTCTTGAAAAGCTCTGACTTCCCAAACCTGTTTATTTAGAGAGAAGTGAAGTTGCTGTTGTCACTTGCCCTGAGATATGGAAAATCTACCAAGCAGCTTACGTATGGGCTGCTTAAATTTTCTCAACTTATATTTCCTTTCTGTTTAAAAAATATGTAAGATAAACATTTTGTTACTAAACTATGACCTGAAATGATATAGTTTTTGGTCTTTGTTCTCTCTTAAGGAAATGACACCCATAGGTTATATTCAAATTTAAACAATATTTTCCATCAATGTCTTATCCCAACATTTGTATTAAAGGTCACAAAACAGAATGTTAAATCTATAAAGAAGCACTAATGTTGAAATGGATCTTTGAAGTCAGTTTTAAAATAAAATAAATACTAAAGACGGCATGTCCCAATGGCAAGAATATCTGAACTGTTATACAGCATAATTTGGTAGTTTGATAAACTAAAATCTTTCTGTGTTTGCTGTTGGGATACATTGTTCTATATCTCTAAAAAAAAGTCACATATCTCAAGTAGATCTGGAAAGAAAGATCAAGTAGAAATCTTTGATGAGTACCTTAGTTTTGAGGGTTGAAATATAATTCACGTAATAGACAACTCACACATAGGTTCTTAGCCTCACCAATAGTAAGTTGGGCAAAAGTTCCAGGCAGAAGCTTCAAGAGAGAGAATATACATCATCAAGATTCAAAGAATGTATTTAGAACCTGCCATTCAATTAAACTTTATGAAATTAAGGTTCAGAGTTCATACTGATATTAAACATTCATTATTATAGTCATTAGGAATTATGAATTAATGGTGGGAAATATAAGTGTAGATGTAAAGGATGGAGATTTTCTAAGAGATATTTTATAATTGTTTTTCCTTTTAAATACTGCTTTGGAATCTGAGTGCTTTTTCTAGAGAAGGAAAAAGTAGCGTACCACTGGGTTCACACTCGTTGAATGAGGTCATGATAGAAAATATTTCCTAATGCCAAAAATATTAATTCCTTAATCTGTATTTCTCAATAACTTATGATACTTTTTATCTCCTATATTCGTGTTATGTAAAATTTTAAATAGAGTGGAAATGTGTTTATTTTTGAATCAGAGATGAGTTATCTTCCTAGCTAATGAATTGGAAATAACTATATGTGTAAACATATTAATTTTTATAACAATTTCCAACTTTCCAAAATAATCTTAATTTTATATTACAAGTGATATTTAAAAATTGATTAATGATTTTTCCTGAACTTCTCAAATACAGAATTTACACAGTCATATAAAGAATAAGCACTTCCATTTTCTGCAGCTTCGGAGAGTTAAATGACCTCCTGACTAAAAAAAAAAAATATTTCAAGTCTCTTTAAAAATGTGATGTTGAGCTACTAAGATAGTAGAGCTCTAATTTATCTGTCGAGTGTTTGGTAGGGTTCTGATCTTGGATTTTACTTTCTAAGATACAGGGAGACGAAAAGAAAATGCAGAAATCACCCTTTCCACAGTGAAGAACCTAACAGCAGACAGCTCCACTCCTATAAACTGGGACACTAAAGGGTTATGGCTTTATGCAAAAAAAATCGAAATAATCCTGCTTCTTTAAGAACCTAAGAGCTGAATGCAGATTTAAAACAAAACAATACTTCCTTGGTAATTCATAACCACAAGGCAGTCCTCTAGTGGAATAACTTTTTCTGAGTTCTCTTAAAAAACAAACAAAAAAGGTAAAATTTTAACTAAAAGTACTTCCTTCCACTTCATAGTGCCCTACAGAATCTAAAAATAAGCAAGTTCAGACTCTTTGAGAGAAGCCTGTCTGCAAGTAAGGTTTCAAAGTTTTTCACAGAAAAAAATTCCAAGGAATGAAACTTATGAACTTTCAGAAAAAAACAAGACATTAATTTTTAGAGCCAATGGGGATAACAAAAAATAGCTGAGACAAAATATAAAAAATTTATCTAATTGAATATCAAACAAAATATATATTTGAAAAGAAAAGGAAGAAACACAAAACAGTATTCTCAGATGATATAATTTCTCATATACTAAACACAGAAGAAACTAGAGAGATTAATAAATAGAACTAATGATTTTATCATTATTGTTAAATATAAAATCATTATTAAAAAAGAAATTGCAGTTTGAAAATTAAGTATAGTTTTAAAAGAAATATTTGTAAAAATATCAAAATACAATACAACTAGAAATAAATCTAACCAAAAGTCTTTAAGACGTTTATGAAAAAAAAAATTTCAGTTGAAATACACTGAAAAGACAAAAATAATTAGAGAAATATACCATGTTCACTCTTTGGAATATGCAATATTTTAAGAATGCCAGTTGTCTCTAAATTGATCTATAGATTTAATATCATTAACATTTACAAGATTTTATAAGTTTTAGATTTTTAAAAAACTAAATTGTCAAATTCTAAAATTTATGTAAAATGACAGAGGGCCAAGAATAGCTAAGATATTTCTGAGAAAGAACAAGTTGGGGAACAGCATAAAGTGTCATATTAACAAGCCATGTTAATGTGACAGAAGTGGGTTTGAAGGCAGTGGGGGGAAATGGATATTTAATAAATAGTGATAATTGATTTTCCATGAAATTTGGTCCGTACTTCAAATCACATGCAAATTAATCAATTCTAGGTGAATTATTATTTAAATGTAAATGTCAAAAATATAAAACTTGAGGACAATAGAGAATAACAGTTTTATGAACATGGGATAGTAAAAGATTGCCTATAAAATGTTATAATAATCAGAAATAAGTTTGGGAGGCTGAGAAGGGCGGATCACGAGGTGAGGAGATCGAGACCATCCTGACTAACACGATGAAACCCCGTCTCTACTAAAAATACAAAAAATTAGCCGAGCATGGTGGCGGGTGCCTGTATTCCCAGCTACCTGGGAGGCTGAGGCAGGAGAATCGCTTGAACCCATGAGGCAGAGGTTGCAGTGAGCTGAGATCGTGCCACTGCACTTCAGCCTGGGCTACAGAGAGAGACTCCATCTCAAAAAACAAAAAACAAAAGAAAGTAATAAGAAGTACCTTGATAAATATAACCACATTAAGAACTTTTATTTATCAAACAATACAGAGAATATGGAAATAAATATGGCAAGAAATACTGATGAAGATTATTATCAATACATATAAAGAACCCCTACAAATCAATAAGAAAAACCAAGTGATATTTTAGTGGATAGTATTTACTGGCTTATTCACTTTCCACTCCACTCTCTTTTAGTGTTCTTTCTTACGCTTAGAGACTATCAAACTAAAAACTGTATTTGCCAGATTCCTGTGCAGCAAAGTTTTCTGTATGCCAAATGAGTCCTACCAATGAGAGGAATTCACACGGAATTTGGATAGCAACAGCCTTCTTAGTATACTTTTTGGCTGTTTTCTGCTGCCAAGACAAACGGATAAAAGTGCACTTATTTTCTACTTTGGCTAGCCCTGGTACTACCTTATTATACATTCATTTTTCACTGTCAGATAGACTTTTTGGTACCTCGGAAGGAGTTACTTATCAAGAGTTGGACCCATTTCATGATCTAATCTAGTTTAGGTCTTAGCTCGTAAAGTCCTCCTCTTCCCCCTCCTCCTCCTTGTCCTCCTCTTCCCCCTCCTCCTCCTTGTCCTCCTCCTCTTCCTTCCTCCCCCTTCCTCCTCCCTCTCCTCCTCCTCTGCTTCATCCTCCTCCACCTCTCTCTCTCCCTCTCTCTGTCTCTTTGTCTTTGTCTCTCTTTTTCTCTTCCTCTCCCTTTCCCTCTCCTTCACTATCCTCCACTCCCAGATTCACTGAGTTGTACATTACATACAATAAAATCCACCCATTTTAACTATGCAATGTAATGAGTTTTGGTAATTCTGTGCGGTTTTGTATACACGACCACAGTATATTACAAAACATTTACATTATCTCAAAAGGTCTCCTATGCCCCTTTGCAGTCAATCTCTTCTGCAGTTACCAGACCCAAGCGGCACTGATTTGTCCTCTGTCATCATAGCTTTGCTTTTCTAGATTTCATATAAGTAGAACCATACAGGATAGTCTTTTGTGTATGACCTGATTTTGAAATTTACCCATTTTGTATCAATACCTTATTTCTTGTTTTACAGAACGGCATTCCTCTGTTAAAATATACCACAACTTGCTTAACCATTTAACTCTTGATAGACATTTGAGTTTTTATGATAGTTTTGTGCTATCACAAATAAAGCTTCTATAACCATTTGTGTACAAATCTTTGTTTACACATATACTTTTATTTCTCTTGGGTAAATACCTAAGGGTGGAATGTCTGGATCACATGAAAGGTATATGTTTAAATGTTTAAGAAACTGACAAACTGTTTTCCATTGTGGCTGTAAGATTTTTTCTTCCCATCACTAACATGTGAGTGTTCAGTTACTCCACATCATTGCCCACACTTGGCATTGCTAATATTTTTTATTTCAACTACTCTCTTACAATCTTTACGGTAATCACTAACAAAGAATGCAAAAACTATAGCTGAAGTCAATAGGGCTGTCAAAGGAAACAAAAGCCAAGACAGGTAGAATAAGATCAAGACAGTTATTGTACATCAGGTTGACTATAATCAATAAACATACAGGTATTCCATACTTGAAATTTGCTAAGACAGTAGATTTTAAGTGTTCTGACCATAAAACAATGATAACTAGGTGAGGTAATACCTGTGTTAAGTCACTTCATCTAGCCATTCCATAATATATACATACATTAAAATATCATGCTGCATAATATAAATCTATGCAATTTTTATATATCCATTAAAAATAAATAAATATAAAATAATTTTAGAAGCCAGTGAAGCTTTTAAAGCAAATTTTGATACAGAAATAGGAAGCCATATGCAAAAAAGAAGAACAAACAAAAACCCCAAATCAACAATTTGACTCACATTTTATATAATTTACAAAATTAACTTAAATCTTAGATGAAAGTGTAAAACAATATTATTAAATTTCTAGATGCAAACGTGTTTGTTACTTTGACTAAGCAAAGATAGTTTTAATATAATGTGAAAAGCATAATTAGTACAAAAAGTGGAAACTAGAGCTATTCCTATTATGAATATTTGCTAAAATTTGTCACATTTTTACTTTCCTAGCTCCTCCCATGTTCGCGTAATGTTTAATTTCTGTAATGGGTCTCTTCTTTGTTTAATACTCGTGGTAGCTCTGCTTCCATGCCTGATCACTTACTGATTCACCTTTCTGATCAGTTTCTCTTCCGGGATGCACAAGTACACAAGAATAAGGCTTTATTTAACATAGTTCATGATTCCTTAGTACTATTTAGGGCAGACGAGTTTTATTAATAGTAAAATAAAAAGTAACTAACACTTGCTACCTACTGTTTATAGTCTTGTTGGCACCACTATATACAGTCATACATCACTTAATGACAGGGATGTATTCTGAGAAATGCATAACTAGGCGTTTTCGTGGTGTGTACATCATAGAGTGCACTTACACACTCTATACTATACCTAGCCCACTATACATCTAGGCTATATGGTACAGCCTATTGCCCCTAGGCTACAAACCTGTATAGCATGTTACTGTACTGAATATTGTAGGCAACTGTAACACAATGGTAAGCATTTGTATTGTAAACATATAAAAGGTACAGTAAAATTAAGTTATTATAATTTTATTAGACCACTGTCATATATGTGGCCACTGTTAACTGAAACATCATTATGCAGAGCTTGACTGCATATCCATTCATCTCTTGAACTATATATGTATTTCAATTTTATGCATGAGAAAATGGAGGCTCAACGAGATTTAAAAATTTGCTCAGGAGACTGCACCTGGGGAGCAGTTAAATTTGGATTGATACCCAGTGTGCTCAGACTACAATGACTAAGCTCTTAATTCTTATGATGTACTCCCATTACCTATTGGGTTATAGTTCCAAATACACCTTCAACTAAAGAATTTCTTAAATGTCATTCAACTTCAAGGACTTTATCTTCCACACTTGAAAGAACTTTGTCTTCCACACTTGAAATAGTTAAAAATCTAAACAAATTAAATAAATCAATGCATTTTAGTCATGGGCATCATAAGGCAACACAGAACAGTGATACCTGGGAGAGAGTAAACAAATAAGATAAGACCCGACATTGACCCAATTACTTCTTAGAGAGAGTTTCTAGGCTTGGGGCATGGAAGGGGGACCCAGGCAAGGACTCCAATCTTCCTGATTTGAGGAGTTGGAACTGGGAGTCCAAGAGACCAAAAAGCTGGATTTCTATGAAGATAGTACCAGAAAAAATAGACCTGCGGTGAGAGAACAAGAATTCTGGAGATCTGTAGAGGGTCCCTCTCATGTCTTTAGTTGATCACTGTTAAGGGCATTTGTGTAAGGAAGTCCCCTCCAAAATAATCTAAAGCAGCAGAGGAAACAGTTTCTAGAGGTCACATAAGGTTTGGAATAATTTGTATTCCCCAAAACCAGGGTGGGAAATGCCCCAATTTCCAGGACATTGGGTAGAGAATTGCCTCAGTACTGGGGTAAAATCAGCCCATGACTGAACACTACTCTGGCTCCACCTAAAAAAGGTTAAAAGGAAGACTATAAAAAAACTCAACTGCTTCCAAATAACTTAACTGTTCACAAATAAAACTCAACTATATTTATAGGAACACAAAATTGTTCACAAACCTGTACAGCACACTGTAGGCAATTGTAACCCAATGGTATTTGTGTCTCTAAACATATAAAAGGTACAATACAAATACAGTATTATAATTTTGTTGGGCAATTGTAACCCAATGGTATTTGTGTCTCTAAACATATAAAAATTACAGTAAAATATAGTATTATAATTTTGGGGGACCACTGTCATATATGTGGTCCACAGTTGACTGAAACATCATTATAAAACTAAACAACAAGTTATAAAATTAAACAACATAAAATTTGTAATGTCAGGCCACCAAAATATAGGCAGTCAGGTAATATAAATATAATAAGAAAAAAAACATTCAGTGGAAAGAGACCCCCCAAAAAAATGACATGTATGGTTGACTTTGTAATCAAAGATTCCAAGGCAATTATTATATCTATATTATAAGATAGAAGAAAGTTCGAACATGTTAGAGAGATGGATTATATATAAAAGACTCAAATCAAACTTCTTGTAATGAAAGCTATAATTTCTGAGATAAAAATAAATACACTAGGTAGATTTGACAGCAGGTTAGTCACTACAGAAGAAAAGATTCATGGATTTAAAGGTATAGCAATAGAAAATACTCTAAATGAAACAAATTTTAAAAACTGAACAGAGCTTCTATAAGCCATGGGGCAACTTTAAGTGGCTTTGTATAGGTTCATGAAGGAAGATAGAGAGACAGAAAAATATTTCAAGAAATAAGGGATGAATATTTTCCAAATTTGAAGAATGTTATTAACCCATAGTTTTAGTAGCTTAATGAACTCAAAGCACAAGAAACAAAAAACATTACTACCATTGCTCTTCAGAATCAAATTGCCAAAAACATGTTGTAAAGAGACATCTTAATCACTCAGAGGGGGAAAAAATCACATGATAGATGGAGGAACAATATCAGAATAATAAAAACTATAAAAAAGACAGCAAAATCTTAAAAAATAAAGGTGGAAAGATTCCTTTAGAAATAGAGAAACTGAAAGAGTTTCTCACCAGCAGACCTTTGCTATGGGAAACATTAAAGGAAGTCCTTTAGGTAAAAGCAAAGTGATACCTGCATCTATATGATAGAATAAAGAGGACATTAAATGGTAAATAAGTAGATAAGCATAAAATACTTCTTCCCTTATTTAAAAAATTCCTTTAAAAGATCACTGTTTAAAACAAATACAATAATAATATAATGTACATTTATAAAATTACTAAAAGGAAAATATCTGACAACAGCATAAAGGCCAGGTTAGTAAAAATGAAAGTATAACTTAGATGTGTATATGTTATATAGAAAGCACAACGAAGTTATCACTAATAACTCAACAAAGGAGATAAAATTATAAAAATTACTTAGATAAACTGAATTATTAAGAATACTCAATCCAGAAGAATGCATAAAAAAGAAGAAAAAGAAAACAAAGAGACAAATGAGACAAAAACCAAATAGCAAATTGTAGGTTTAAATCCAATTATATCAACAATCACTCTACATACAAATAGTCTAAACTGTTTTCTAAATGTAACCTGGATAAAAATTCCTATCACTCTACTAAATGCTTATTCTAAATAATGTTACAGAAGCACACCTATGAGTATTTAAGGATATATTTATAAAAATTTTTCACTAATTATGAATATTTAGAAGCCATCTTGTACACTAATTAATGTGAGAATGGTTGCATAAATATCACTGTCTACATTTTCTTTGCTGTTTGTTTTCTATAAGAATTAACTTAAATGAATAAGTGTAGCAAGATCTCAGTTCTGAAGTTTCTGCAAAATACCAGTAAAATAAATATATATCTGTACCTAGTCAATATTAGCTCTCTTTTGTCATATTACAATTTTGACATACTATCATTATATACAGTTATGAAGTACAATTTGACAATTCAATACACATCTATGTTGTCTAACGATTAAATCAGGGTAGTTAGCATATCAATTGCCTCATACATTTATCATTTCTTTGTGGTAAGAACATTCAAATGCCTCTCCTCTAGCTATTCTGCAATATATAATACCTTACTGTTAACTGTAGTATTTTCTGCCAGCAACAGAACTTGGAAATCAAAATAAATACAATTTAACAGAGGAACAAAAATATGAAATACCTAGGATAAATTTGGCAAAAGGTGCATAAAACCTATACACTGGAAACTGTAAACCATTACTGAGAAAAATTAAAGAAAATTTAAATTAAAGGAAGACAAAGCATGTTCTTGGATTGCAATGCTCAATATTTTAGAGATACATATCCTCAGCAAATTAGTCTATAAATTAAGTGTAACCCTACTAGAAATACAGCAGGCCTTTTTTTTGTGTGTTAGCATAGAGTAGAATTTGAAAAGGTGATTAAAAATTTATTTCAGAATGTAAATGCTCTAGAAGAGCTGAAACAACTTTGCAAAAGCAAAACGAAAATTGTCAGAATACTATTACCTTATTTCAATACTTATTTTAAAGCTACATAGGCAGTGTGGTATTGTAGTTAGGCAAATGGTTCAATGGAACAGAAAAAAGAGTCCAGAAGCAGACACATGCACATGATCATTGCTGACAAAGATGCAAGGGCAATTTGGTGGGGGAAGAACTATCTTTTCAAGAAATTATGCTGGAAAAATTGGATATCTATATGCAAAAAAGGAACTTCTATCCATTCCTTGTACCACATATAAAAATTAACTCCAAGTAGATCATAGACTTAAATATAAAGCATTAAACTATAAAACATATAGAAGAAAACATAGAAGGAAATGTTTATGTCCTTTGTTAGGCAAAAGATTTCTTAAATGCGATATTAAAAGCATACCCACTTATAAACAGATACATTTTACTTCATCAAAATTAAAACATTCTTTTTCAAACACTATTCTGAAAGTATGTGAAGACAAACCATAGACTGGAAGAAAATAACTGTAAATTACATTCCTTATTATGGTTTTGTATGTATCTAGCATATACAAAATATCTCAAAATTTAATAATAAGAAAATAACTCAAAAATGGGCAAAAAATTTAAACAGTCAGATGGAGATTAAATCCATAATGAAATGCCATTACATAACTATTAGGACAGTTGAAATGTAAAAGACCAACTAAACCAATATCGACGAGATTGTGATGCAACCTCATAGAATGTTGGTGGGAATGTAAAATGACGCAATCACTTTGTAAAACTTTATGGCAGTTTCTTAAACATATAATCATATATCTCAATATGACCCAGCCACTCAACATCTAGTTATTTACCAAAGAGAAGTGAATGTACAGTTTTTTACAAATACTTGTATGTGAATGTTCACAAAAACTTTATTTTTGTAACGCCCCAGAACTGGGAATAGCCCAATTCATCAAGTGATGTTAGCCTGTTGAGTGATGAATGGATTAATAAGTGGAGGTATATCCACAAAGTTGCTTAATAGTAATAAAATGAAATGAAACAATTGTCAAGAACTGTGAGGGATCTGAGATTTTACCCGATTTGCAAGTTAACAAGTTAGTCTGTCACAATTTCATAGACTCTGGCAGAAGACACAAGTCTCCTGGGTCAGAGACAGAACTTTCTTACACACGATAGTAGTAGCCAGAATAATATGGGTTCCCTGAGCCCCAGTTCCAACAGGGCAATATGAAAAGAATGCCAGAAAGGGATCCCAACTTTAAACACTCATTTTTTTTTATACTAGGCAACAAGGCTGCTTAACCTTTGCCCTGAAGGAAGACAATATATTTATCATACTGAACAGTAAATAAACATACTCTGCTCTGGAGAGAGACACTATATCTTCAAAGTGTCTTCCCTATACAAACATCCTTGCAAAGACAATCCAGAACAAAGGCAGTTAGTGATTCTGCTCCTAAGACATGCAAAAAATAAGACATACAAATCCACTAGGAGACTGTCTCCAGCTAGTAACAATACGATGAATCTCAGAATAAATATGCTGAGTGAAAGAAGTCAGAATAAAGATATATACTATATCTTTACATTTATATAAAATTACGTAAAAGACAAACTAATGTACAGAACCAGAAAGCTGGTCAATAATTTCCAGGGAATGGAGAGGGAGGGGAAGAAGGGACAAAGGAGAGGATACAAAGAGGCACAAGGAAGTTTTTGGGGGTGAAGAATATGATAATTATCTTTATTTGCTGATGCTTTCATGAGTCTATACATATGTCAAAACATAAAATTGTACTCTATAAAATGAGAGGCTTATTGTAAATAAATTATGCTTCAATAAAACCGTAAAATAATAGAAGAAGGCATTCAACTTCTCTAACTCTTTACATATTTGTAAATTTAAAGAGTTCTGGGATTGCATACAACTCTAAAATTTTTTGAGTATACAGTCAAATTGTATATTGGACTGACACAGGAATCTGCTCATTGTTTGCACATTCAGTAAATTGTCTCTCACCTCATTTTATTAATACATGGATTAAAAATATTTTTATTTATTATTATTTATTATTATTATTTTTTGAGACAGAGTCTAGCTCTGTTGTCAGGCTGGAATACAGTGGTGGCGATCTCGGCTCACTGCAACCTCTGTCTGCCGGGTTCAAGCGATTCTCCTGCCTCAGCCTCCTGAGTAGCTGGGATTACAGGCAGCACCACCACACCCGGCTAATTTTTGTATTTTTAGTAGAGACAAGGTTTCACCATGTTGGCCAGGATGGTCTCGATCTCCGGACCTTGTGATCTGCTCACGTCGACCTCCCAAAGTGCTGGGATTACAGGCGTGAGCCACTGTGCCCAGCCAATATTTTAATTTTTAATTAGCAAAGACACTGAGAGTTTAGTGAAGTTAGAGTTGATAATCCATGACAAAATATCTGAATTTTAATCTGCATTTTCCTAAAACACATCACTTACCTTTCTTTGTCCCTGTTAGTCTGAAGTCTGTAAACTATCTTTCGGAAATTGTAAGAAAAAAAAAAAGAGCAAGAGAAGCTGATCTTTAAGGTGATAATAGAAGCATAATTGAGGAAGCATAATTGCATTAAGGTAGGTTTAAATAATTTTAGAATTTGACAGTATTATAGAGATTAAAACCAAAGTCCTCATTTTACAGTTTAGGAAAGTGAGACCTAGAGAACTTATTATTGCTGAAGCAAAGTAACTCTGGTAGTGACAAATTTCAGAAGTCCTGATTCCTAAGTCAGTATTCTTTCTATTATGCAAAGTTTTTACTCGTAGTGATAATATTTATTTCCTCAGTTTTAGGAAGCCATTCTTCTGTGTTTTTCATTACACTGAGAACAAAGTAATTACATAGTTTGAAAAAAAAATCCCTGATGTATTACTTCAGCAAATCAACTCAGGCAAGTGTAAAATACAACTTATTTTTCTATCC
Source organism: Pongo abelii (assembly GCF_028885655.2). NCBI lineage: Eukaryota > Metazoa > Chordata > Mammalia > Primates > Hominidae > Pongo > Pongo abelii. The sequence continues at coordinate 96,635,986 of NC_071991.2, forward strand.
AAACAGCAATTAGGGTCAATGTTTTCTCATAGTAGCTTGTTTACCTTCGGGACACTAATTGTGAGCAAAGTAAGTGCAATTAAAGTGGACCTAAAAAGGAACTTAGTTATTAAGTAGTTAACCTGTCTTCCAATTATTTTCTTGAATGTTTTATTAACAATTTTTCAAGAGGTATCATCGATTTTTTGACCAGCCATGCAATTTCGCTTCTAGAATACAGTGTCTAATAATATATGTACACACACACACGAGTTGAAACACATTTGTGTTTTGATGGCTCTACAAATTACCTTACATTTTAAGCAGAAAATCACTTATTGGAAGCCTTTAGTTTGGCATGCTTTTTCTTAAACAAACAAGCACTACAGTGTTAAGTGGACCCTAACAGATGGAGCAGATGGAGCTGCCACAGAAGCAATAAGGGAAAGCAGGAGGGGAAAGCCAAAGAAGTCCTGGAGGCAAGAAACGCTGATGACTGTTTGTTGTTTGGGGCTCTTTATTGTATTTTTGTCAACTTTAATTTACATGTCTTTTAACTCCGCTCAGGATTTTGACAACAAAGTATCAACATAATTTAAGAACTCACCTTCATCTTGTCAGGAAGGGCTAGTTCTTTTGCAGTCTAATGATAAAGGAGTCCTACACAGGAGTGTTTCGCTTATAACAGGTTTTAAGACCAGGTTTTAGGGATCCACACAAAATAGTAGGTTCTTTATTATTTGGAGTATTCTGAAGCACACCATCTGCTTCTCTCTTTATGGCCATAGGTATTTCTTGTTTGGAACCCATTATTTTATACACTGTCTCATCTTCCTAGCCATTTATTTGTCCTGAAACTCAAGACAGCAGTCTTCATGTTGGAATAAAAGTCTAGACACACTAATATTTGCTATCATTTAATCTCTTTGGAGAATACCAGGGATAAACAAATGATTCTTAGGTATAAATGAAATTCACAGGGACAGGATTGTTCTGATGTAAAATATGTGCAAATTATTTTCTATTGAATTATTGGAGAACTTAACAAATTACAAAAATTCTTAATCAGAGCATGTAGCATTTTTGGCTTATTTGGGTTTTTATTGTTTCCTTTATTTTTTGGGTGATGAAACAAAAAAATAAAAAATGTATTTTAGAAACATTGTCTAGCTTTTCCTTCTATGTCCAAAAATCATTATCATGATTCATTTTTTAAAAATGATCAAATTGGCACGACCAAGATATACCAGAAATCAGAAACTCTGTTTCCTTACATTGTTGGAATTGATGTTGTTAGGCTGAGCTACACATTTTTATCTGTGCTCAATAGATTATACTCTTTCTCCATTTTTGCTATGTAGAAATATATTTTGGTTTGATGATACGCTACAATCTTTGACAGTTGAAAAATATAAGATGAGGATAGCGATGTAACCTTTGATAATGGTAACTAACAACAAGAATGGGAAAATTCTAACATTGCAAGGAGGGAATCATTGACTTGTACAATTATGAAAGGCCTCCTTTCTCTATATAGTGTAATTCAAGATTTGTCTAAAGACTGACTGTGGTAATCAAAAAGTCTATACTACTACTACTACTAAAAATCTCAATATCATCAAGATTTATTGTTCTGAATTAATTTCATGGAATTTGTCAATTTAGTAGTGGTTAATTTGTCAGATTATCCATTTAATGATTTATTTATTGTCACATTGCTAAGAATGGAAGGAAGCGAAGGAATGAACAGACCAGGTGAAATTTGAAGCCAGCATCTGTACAGAACTGGCTGGGCATCACAATAGTTGTATCTACATTAAAAATGATGATTTGGGAAGAAGCACAAATAGGGCAAAAGAACACATAAAGAGAGGTGTAGGGATACAAAGAACCAAGTTTGTTAGAGTAGGCAATCTTATGGTGTGAAAATAGCAAAGAATTTAGAATCAGGAGACTTAATTTGAATCCAGCTCTGACACTTATGACATTGAGGAGCTTTGCACTTACGTAAATTAATATAGAGGTATTAGCTATTATCATTAATTTTACTTAGAGTCATTGCCTTTTAGTTAATGTAACATATGTATTCTAGATTAAAATAATTGGTTAATGCTGACATGAATTTAATTTGTAAGTCAAAACCTGGTTTCTATTTCTAATCTACTGAAATGATGAAACTTGGTGAGTGGATCAATATTTGAATTTAAGCCAGCAAAGATTGCACAGTAACTATAGAGTGTCTTGATCATTTTAAGTCATTTAGCAAAATACAACTTATTCAATATCAACATGGACTTGGCATCATTAGAGGGGAGGAACAATTCTATTTTTATATCTTATTCCAATTGGAAAATAATCATTTCAAATAAAGATGCTTCTTTACATGTAGATAAGACATTTCTTTAAAGCGTTGTCCATTAAACATGTCATCTGTAGACACATTTCTACTAGTATAAGCTCTTTAAGTAAAAGATTATCAGATCTTTTGATTTTATTCAGTTCATTAATCCTGGCTAATTTGCCATCTTAACCTTTTACTTTCTGGAACAAAAAGATATGTTTTCCTATATCAATTTACAGGACAGAAGAGAAGCTTAGTTGGCAATGCAGATTCTTCCAAGATTTTCCTGATACACATACGTTAGACATTCTAAAATTACATTCTTCCAGGCCAAGTCACATAATTATGTTACTAAATATGAAAATGAGATTACACTAAGTGCTATAATGATATTTCAGGGAGAACAAAAATCACATTGTGTCTAGTTTATTATATGCATTAATTCAAGGTTATTTTTTAGACATGGGTTGGTCACTCCCCTTTACCATATGTTCCTGATTTAGTTGTAACACCACACTGACTATGCCAATAGACTCTTTAACAATGCTTTACAAGATTCTAAATAACAAGGCTGCATATACTACAAATTAGTGAAAGTTACAAATTTTATCACCAAAAGTTATTTCACTCATTAAATAAATATTGAGTGCCTACTTTGTGTCAGCATGTTCTAAGGGCTGGGAGCTGGGTAGTAGAGTTATGAAGAATTAAGCACTCACCCTACTCTTAAAGATTTTTGTTTGTTTGTTTTTAGAGGCAAGCGGATAGGAAATACATCTTTACAATAAAGTTGGATAACAGCAGTGGGAGCGATTTGTACAAGAGTACTGTGGAGCACAATAATGGAGTGGCAGATGCTGCCTCATTAGAGAAGCAGAGTTGAGAAGTCATGCTTAAAACTTGTCTTAACAGTTTCAGATGACTCTTAAACAACTCAAGTTCGAACTGCATGCATCCGCTGATAGTGTTTTTTTCAATAAATATGTTGGAAAAATTCTTAGAGATTGGTGACAATTTGAAAAGCCTCGAAGGTGAACTCTGCAGTCTAGAAACATCAAAAAAATTAAGGAAAATGCTAGATACGTCGTAAATGCCTAAGATATGTGTAAATATTAGGCTGGTGCAATTACTTTTGCACCTATCTAAGACTAGTCTATTTTATCACTTACTGCCATAAAGTATATACAAATCTATCATAAAAAGTTAAATTTTATCAAAACTTAGGTATGCACACTTAGAGACCCTACATGATGACATTCACAGTGGAGAAATATCCAGACAAATGTAAAGATGTGATATTCAACCATAGTGGATAACATTAACTGTCTTACATACTGTACTACTGTCATAATTTTGTCGCCACCACCTGTGATTTTAAGTGTTGTGAGTATCTGCTGAAATGCCGTGTGACGCTAATCATCTCTGTGTGAGCAGCTCCTCACTCCAGTAAATTGCACAATGCAGTTAAATTGATCGTTCATGGATCTCGTATATTTTTCATCACATTTAGCGTGTTACCGTAAACTCTGAATAACATCATGAGACCCATACGAAGTGCCACTAGTGATGCTGGACATGCTCCCAGAAAGGAGAGGAAAGTCATGACGTTACAAGAAAAGTTGAATTACTTTATATGCACTGTAGATTGAGGTCTGCAGCTGCGGTTGCCTGCCATTTCAGACAGATGATTCATCTAACAAACATAAACTTGTGGTATCAAATACAGTACAGTACTGTAAATGTATTTTTTCTTTCTTATGCTTTTCTTAAAGACATTTTCTTTTCTCTAGCTTATTTTATTGTAAGGATATGGTATATAATACCTGTAACATATTTAAGACCAGCCTGGCCAACATGGTGAAACCCCATCTCTACTAAAAGCAAAAGTTAGTGGGGCATGGTGGCCTGTACCTGTAATCCCAGCCACTGGGGAGGCTGAGGCAGGAAAATTGCTTGAACCCGGCAGACTGAGGTTACAGTGAGCCAAGATTGCGCCACTGCACTCTTCTGGGCAACAGAGCTGGACTCCAACTCAAAAAAAAAGTTATACATGAATTTTCAACTGCCTATGGGGCCGGCACCCCACCCCCCACATTGTTCAAGGGTCAATTGTAGTTTAAAAAATATTACACTTGTCTTTATAGCAGCATGATTTATAATCTTTGGGTATATACCCAGTAATGGGATGGCTGGGACAAATGGTATTTCCAGTTCTAGATCCTTGAGGAATCGCCACACTGTTGAACTAGTGTGGTTGAACTAGTTTACAGTCCCACCAACAGTGTAAAGTGTTCCTATTTCTCCACATCCTCTCCAGCACCTGTTGTTTCCTGACGTTTTAATGAACGCCATTTTAACTGGTGTGAGATGGTATTTCATTGTGGTTTTGATTTGCATTTCTCTGATGGCCAGTGATGATGAGCATTTTTTCATGTGTCTGTTGGCTGCATAAATGTCTTCTTTTGAGAAGTGTCTGTTCATATCCTTCACTCACTTTTTGATGGGGTTGTTTGTTTTTTTCTTGTAAATTTGCTTGAGTTCTTTGTAGATTCTGGATATTAGCCCTTTGTCAGATGAGTAGATTGCAAAAATTTTCTCCCATTCTGTAGGTTGCCTGTTCACTCTTATGGTAGTTTTTTTGCTGTGCAGAAGCTCTTTAGTTTAATTAGATCCCATTTGTCAATTCTGGCTTTTGTTGCCATTGCTTTTGGTGTTTTAGACATGAAGTCCTTGCCCATGCCTATGTCCTGAATGGCATTGCCTAGGTTTTCTTCTAGGGTTTCTATTGTTTTAGGTCTAACATTTAAGTCGTTAATCATCTTGGATTAATTTTTGTATAAGGTGATTGCGGCACTATTCACAATAGCAAAGACTTGGAACCAACCCAAATGTCCAACAATGATAGACTGGATTAAGAAAATGTGGCACAGATACACCATGGAATACTATGCAGCCATAAAAAAGGATGAGTTCCTGTCCTTTGTAGGGACATGGATGAAGCTGGAAACCATCATTCTGAGCAAACTATCACAAGGACAGAAAACCAAACACTGCATGTTCTCACTCATGGGTGGGAATTGAACAATGAGAACACTTGGACACAGGAAGGGGAACATCACACACTGGGGCCTGTCGTGGGGTGGGGGGAGTGGGGAAGGATAGCATTAGGAGATATACCTAATGTAAATGCCGAGTTAACGGGTGCAGCACACCAACATGGCACATGTATACATATGTAACAAACCTGCACGTTGTGTACATGTACCCTAGAACTTAGAGTATAATAAAAAAATTTAAACTTTACAGATGAAGAAACTGAGACAGAGCAATTAAGAAACTTTCTTATGTGTATACAGGTATTAAAGGGCGCAGTTCATGTGCAAATCCATTCTGTAAACCCATTTGCAAGTATGTTTTCCTGCTGAATACTTAGCTGTGCCTTTGAGACACCACAAAGCTTAATAGTTACCATTTTGAACTGAATCAAAGGAGTGGAGAAGTAGTGGAAAGCATGTTTATAGATTCCTGATGGTTTTGTAATTAGCACACTGGTTCCTCTTTATTACATGAAAAAAATGTAGCAAATGTGCTGAGGTGACAAAATAGAATTGTGACAAAGAGGGGCTGGGCTTTTTGTAGGTTTATTTGCTTTTATGTATGCTGCTGCCGGTGTTGTTTTTTTTTAAATGTTTCTGTTGATCAAAGAAAAATGGATTTGTCATCCACAGAGAGATTAAAACTCTAATATAAAATTTAAATGCTAAAACAGACTTTGGTTCCAGCTTACTACTACTCTGTTGAAGTAAACAAAAATTATTCTGAAGTGTTCTAAAAGAATTGTGATACCAATATATTCTCCCTGCACGTACAACAGGCAGGTTAGACTTACAAAAATAAAGAAGTGTGGATAATACATTTTATACTAATTTATATGATTTATTAAATGTCATGGGCATTAACATTATTAAGGGAAATAAAAAGTACTGAAATGCAACTCTTTTATTAAAGAAAAGAAATAACTCTTCAAAGTCCAATTTAGAATCCCTATTTATTAAATCAATAAAACAAATGGATAATAAGCAGTGGTGTATATTCATTAATTCTACAGAACAAAATACACATTGTGGTTTATATTAAAATCTGTGGATAAAACTTTTTCTTGTCCTCAGCATAATAAGTTTATTTAAATTATAGATTACTCTTTAATTGTATTTAATATTTTATAATGTTATGATAGTTCATATATAGTTGAGAGATTTGATACTTTGATACAAGTACATTGAAAACCCACAATGAAACACTAGTTATCATTAACTAGGCACATAGCACCAAACATAAGAAATATAGGCATGTAGGGATGCATTAGTTCTTCTGCAAAGTAGGGCATCCTGGTTTTTTTTCATGCTATTTTGTTTTGGGATGGTATAAAGTAGCCCTCTCTTAAAGATAGGGCTTGAAATCAATAGCCCTCTGTTAAAGATAGGGCTTGAAATCTCCACCCTCTTTTGTACACAAACCACTGTAGGTTCCAGGATAACATGAAGTATCATCAGTGGGTAAGAAAATAATGTGGGTATTTTATTTTTAAGCTATTATTGCACAACTTAAAACCTACTCCTAAATTTAGACCTATTGGATTAAATTGAGGTCTAATTTTAGGAGTAGTTTTAAACTGTAGGATAATAACTTTAAAAAAAAACCACACACCTGCATTGGTACAGGCTGATGATACTTTCATGTTGCTCAGTCATAAAACTATCGGTAGAAATAGGATTGGATTTGACGTTTTGAGCTTTTTGTCCCAAGATGATTTTCTTGAATTAACTTTTTATTTTCTTTTATTTATTTTCAGAATATAAACATGTGACATAAAAACAAATCATCCAAATAACGTGATACATCAATGAGGTCCTAGTGAATTCAAAACTCCTTTGTACATTTCTCATATTTCTATCACACCTGCTTACTATCTAAATAGCATGAGGGGCAGAGGATGTGAAACTCTGGACAATACAAAATACACAGGATTATTTTTATCTTTACTGAATTTTGACATTAAATAAGATTTGAGAATAATTTTAAAACGTATAATTAAATGCTAAACTGTCTATACTACACTTAAACGGTTAGTACTGAGAGCTCTGAGAATATGATACTGATCAGAGTTTGTATTTTCAGAGAAAATTCCTTCAAGTACAGAGCCTCTAAAAGTGTATTTGCTGGACCAGCACCATCAATATTACCTGCCACCTGTTAGAAATGCAGGCTCGCAGGTCCCACCTGAGACCTGCTAAATCAGAAACTTTGGGAGATTCTGATGTACACTCAAGTCTGAAACCACTGGTCATGGGATGAGGTTTGACTAACAATTTTGAGAAGATCATGGAGTAAGGAGCCTCTGGCAGACACCTAAGGCAAAAATTCACCTCTTTAGAGAATACAAAGTAGATTTCCTTTACTCACTACTAGAACTTAGGATGATAACTGGAGACACATGTATTTAGAACTTTCAACAACATGCCCTCTAGTAAATACCATTATAAAACAAATTATTTACTTTGGGAAAGAATAAAAGTATATTTTAAAAAATTTTAATTTCCAATTTAAAAAAATGTCAATTTAAAAATGTTTCTGCTTCTTAAAGTTTTGCCTTGAAAGAATTATTTTAAATTTTAAATATTTTGTTTTAAGTAGAGAGTGTATAAATGTGTAGGTCTCAATAAAAACTCAACTATTCTCTCTTCCTTATATTCTAAAATATATACTTGAGAGACTGGTTCACAAAAATTTTAAAAAATATACAAAATAATACATTTTTAGAGATACCTGGAGAATCCAAAGATTTAGTATATTTTTCTGCACATTTTGCATAAAACAACAGAATTAAGCAGTAACTACTTGTTAACTGCTGATACTTCTGAAATGCTAAAAGAACGTCACTTATCTTTGACATATATGCCATAGTACTTTTATTAATATAAAATAAAGACTAATATACCTTAGGAAGATTTTCAAATAAGTATTTCAAATTAAGCAGAAAATTTAATATACTGTAACACTATGTTAGCTAGGAGGATAGGATTTTATTAAGTAAAAAACAGTATGCATTATAAATTTTAATTCTTTCTAACCGTTTTTCTACTTACGTTCACATGAATAGCCATGCCACAGTACTTTTAACAGTTGGAGTGCATAAAACACAATTAGCTCTTAGCAGAGTGAGATGAACTGTATGTTTGAGTTAATTAGTTCTCTTTGTCCCTGAAATTTTTCTAACTCCTTTGTCATAGTTTTGTCACATTTTACTGCTTCTCCCATTCATTCACTGCCCTTCACACAGCTGAGAAAACATATTTTAATGAAATCCAGCTTAAATATATTAAAAATGTTCTCACTGCAAAATAAATAAATAAACAAATAAATGAATAAATAAACTTAGCTATTTACAAAACTGTTATCATGTAATTTATTGGTTAAATGTAAACACTCAAGAATATTAACAATGATGCAATTTCATTGCTAGCAATACATTTTACAAATTAGTTTGTACATATATGAATTAAAAAGTTTTAAAAGGTGAAAAATGAAAATATTTATTAAACCAAACCATTTTCTTCTGATGAACAATTTTAAGTAATTAAATTAGGATCTTTTTAATTAAATTCACTGCATATTTTAAAATCACAGAGACAGATTTATAAATCTAGGTTCAGAGTCCTGTTACGTGAGGAAATCTAAGCAGGATCCCAAAGTTCCAGAATTGTCCTGTTTCCTCCACTCTTTTGTTTGAGACTTTGGGAAAGTTATTCAATATCTAAATTGCAATTTTTTCCTCTGTAAACTGATAGAACAGTTTGAACGGCTATAGTTAATAAATTAGATTATTGTATGGCTATGGTTAATAAATGAGATTATGCCTTTAACACATCTAATAGAATGTCTGCCAGTGTGTTTTCTACAAACGTTAGCTACTGCTTTAATTATCTTAGAATAAAGTTTAATTTGTGGCCAGGCGCGGTGGCTCACGCCTGTAATCCCAGCACGTTGGGAGGCGGAGGCAGGCGGATCACGAGGTCAGGAGATTGAGACCATCCTGGCTAACATGGTGAAACCCCGTCTCTACTAAAAATAGATAAAATAAGCCAAGTGTGGTGGCACGCGCCTGTAGTCTCAGCTACTTGGCAGGCTGAGGCAGGAGAATTGCTTGAACCCAGGAGGCAGAGGTTGCAGTGAGCCAAGATCATGCCACTGCACTCCAGCCCGGGCAACAGAGGGAGACTCCATCTCAAAAAAAAAAAAAACAAAACAAAAAAAACAAAAAAAACAAATTAATTTGTTACAACTTTAACAAAAGTTTCTCATGATAGGGAGCATTTTGTTGCCACAACTGAGGGTGGGGTTTATTGTTATCCAGTACATAGAGGCCAGCCATGCTGCTAAATTTTCTATAATGCAAAGGGGAGCCCCAGAGCAAAGAATTATTTGGTTCCAAACGTCAATAGGACTGAAATTGAGTAACCCTGTAGCATAACATGAGTTGGTACTGCGTTCTACATGGTGTATTTTGAAAGCTCTTTTTGAGTTAAGTAATAAAACGTAATTCAATAACTGGTCATTGAATTCCAATAAATAAAATTTTGTTGAACAACTTATTATACATGTATCAGTTATTTGTGATACTGTGTCTAAGTAAAGTGTTGAAGAAAAACCAGTATACCTAATGCCTTAAAGTGGCTCAACCACCATCATTTAACATTTAAACTTTGATTTCCACTGTTAAGGGCACACTTGTGTTTCCATTTGTGTATTTCTGAAAGCGAATTCTCATTTGCCCTTCTGGAAGGTCAGAATTTCATAGCCGAAAGGTGTGTTCGTTATAAAAATAATTCCATTGAATATGTGCATTTTTCTAACGTGAATTTAATAATACAATAAAAGGGGAAAGGTCACTTAAAGAATCCTTGATACATTTCTTCTTCTCACAGGACATGTCTGATCTGTTAGCAAATGCTGTGGGCTCTATCTCCAGAATTTACTACTTACAACATTCACCATTCATCTTAGTTCAAGCTGACTTCATTTCTTCCCTCCTAATTAATTACCCAGCACCTACTTTGTTCCCTGGAAAATTTCCCATAGGGAGATTTTTAAAAATATACATATACTTGTTTACATTTTACATAAGGGAAATTAAGTTCCTCCTTTGCTAAAATTCTTGAATTGTATCTTATCTCACCCAAAGCAAAGCAGAGAAATACATAGTGTCTGCAAAAACATGTCTTTCTCTGTCTTGCTTCTCTGACCTTATCCCTGACCACCTCTTCCCTCCTTCTTTCTGCTCCAGCTGTAATTCCTCCTACCAGTTGCTGTTCTTTGTATATTCCATCCAAAGTACGGGGCAGGAACTTTGCACTTGATATTTGCCCATCACACTCTTCCCCCTCACATCCACGTGGCTTCCTCTCTCCCTCCATTGCATATATGCCACCTTCTCAGCGAGACCTTTCCAAACCACCTATGAAAATCGCAATTCCAAATGCATCCTCTATCCTGCTTCTCCCCTCCAGCAATCCCAATTCTGATTCGCTGCCTTAGTTTTTCCATAGCAATTATCACCATCTAACATACTTTATATTTCACTCGTTAATTTGTTTACTGTCTCCTTACATTAGAAGGTAAACTGCTTCAGGGAAGGAATTCTTGTTTGTTTGTTTTCTTTCCCCTGTCTTTACAGCTTTTTCTCTAGTGTCTGGAACAATGCTAGACACATAGCAGGAGCAAGTTGGTGATTAAAGAAGAAGTTGATTAATGGGTACAAATATACACTTTTGTAGAAGAAATAAGACCTACTGTTAGAGAGAGCAGTAGGATAACTATAGTGTACAGTCATCCATTATACATCTCAAAATAGCTAGAAAAGAAGAATTTGAATGGTTCTAGCATAAAGAAAAGACAAATATTTAAGGTGATGGATATCTCAATTATACTGATTTGATCTCTACAAATTATATAAATGTATTGAATTATCACATGTATGCTGAAATTTTGTACATTTATTATGCATCAATAAAAACAAAACCAAAAATGTTAATAAATCACTATAGAGCAATATAATGGCTGATGTCTATAAGGTAGTAATTTTGCTGTAAAAAGAGCTACATTATTGAATCTTGTTGAATTCTTTTTTTTTTCCTTCCCCTATAGCAGCATTCAACAGAACCACCTATGGCTCAATGGCTTTCTTTTTTCTTTTTTTCTTTTTTTTTTTTTTTTTTGAGACAGAGTCTCACTTTGTCACCCAGGCTGGAGTGCAGTTGGCTCACTGCAACCTCTGCCTCCTGGGTTCAAGCAATTCTCCTGTCTCAGTCTCCCAAGTAGCTGGGACTACGGGCGTGTGCCACCATGCCCAGCTAATTTCTATATTTTTAGTAGAGATGGAGTTTCTAAGTTGGCCAGACTGTTCTAGAACTCCTGGCCTCAAGTGATCTGCCTACCTTGACCTTCCAAAGAGCTGGGATTACAGGTGTGAGGAACAGTGCCCAAACTGTCACCCCATTGGACAATACAGCTCTAGAAAAAGAGAGAAACCTTAGTATTCAATAGGCCTAAGCTTATGTCCACAAGTAGAGGAATATTGCTACATTCTGATGAACTTTAATATGTTTTTGCATAAGTAGAGTAAACTGAGTTTTTATTATTGAGATATATATAGTAGTTTTTATTACCTAGGAAGGTATATGACAGAATTTACATATTTTAACAGATTTTGGAATTGAGGAATGAGATATTACCTGAAGTTATTTGCTTTAGTTCTATTTCTGAAGAATGAATCCCTTTATTATATTTTATTGACATCATTGAATTATACTTGAAAAATACCACTGAGAGATTGATTTATAAAACCATCTGTCTGTGCCAATTGTGGAGACTTCTATCGGTAAGCAAATCCTTTCCTATATGGGGCCCAAATCTAATTTAACATATCTTTACCAGATAGGCCCTAGTAGTTTCCTCTGAAGCCACAGAGGGAAGTCTGAATATTTCTCCATATGAAAATTGCTAGAGTATTTTAGTATTGAAAATAAAGTCCTAAGTCTTTTCTTTTTCTGTTTAAATGAATTTCATTTTTTAAAACAATTCCTTTTTATATTATCTTGTTCCCAAACTTCCCTTTTCTCATATATATCCCCTGGATATGCTTGAGTTTAAAAAGTCAATGTGATATTGTTAGCTTTGAAGATGTGGGACCTTTCAAGGACTAGAGAGCGGCTTCTGTAATCTGAGCATGACCCCTAGCCAACAGCTAGCAAGGAAATGGGATCTCAGCCCCGCAACTGCATGGAACTATGTTCTGTCAACAACCCGAGTGAGTAAACAAGCATATTCTTCCCCCGAGCCTTCAGTGTGAGCCCAGCTCAACAGATACTTTCATTTTCAGCCTTGTGAGATCCTTAGCAGAGAACCTGGCCCAAACCTCCCAGACATCTAACCCAAGAAGCTGTGAGATAACGTTGTAAGCTGCTAATACATTTGTGATAATTTGTTCCACAGAAACAGAAAATTAGCATAAAACAAACGGTTTAAAACTGATTAAATAAGAGAAACGAAGTCTAAATTTTGTCAAGATAATGGCAAATTATTTGATCATTCCTCAAATCACTGTAGCTTCCAGGTTCATTTGAATTAATGTCACTGAAGTCATTAATGATCTTGTCATTTTAATGAACCCTCAGTAGACTTTAACTTCCATAATCTTCCATGGCATTTGACATTTTAAAATATATTTTTATTTTAATTAAATATTTGTCAAGAATATTATAGGATAAATGAATATTTTTATATGCATATGAAAAAATTAGTATGCCAAGTTATTGCCATAGATAACACTTTTTTGTACTTTTTTACAGTATTTTTCTCCAATGAAATTTTGCCCTATTGAAATTGTGTAGGTAAAGAAAAAGTAAGCATTGGTTTTAGCATTTCTTTTTCCTTTTTTTTTCAAGTTATTTCCCTGTTAATTCTTTTTTTAACTTTTATTTTAAGTTCAAAGGTACATGTGTAGGTTTGTTGCTTGTGTCACGGGGGTTTGCTGTACAGATTATTTTATCACTCAGGTATTAAGCCTAGTACCCATTAGTTATTTTTCCTCATCCTCTTCTTCCTCCCACCCTCCATCCTCTGATAGGCCTCAGTGTGTGTTGTTGCCCTCTGTGTTTCCGTGTGTTCTCATCATTTAGCTTCCACATATAACATACGTTAGAACATACAGTATTTGGTTTTCTGTTCCTGCATTAATTTGCTAGGGGTAATGTCCTCCAGCTCCATCCATGTCCTTTTAAAGAACATGATCTCAGTCTCTTTTTATGGCTGCACAGTATCCATAATAGCAAAGACACAGAATCAACCTAAATGCCCATCAATTATAGACTGGATAAAGAAAATGTGGTATGTATACACCATGGACTACTAGACATTAGCACTTCTGATAGCCACATTTCATTGCAGACTTTTTGAACTTAACTCTGGTTTCCATATGTGCAATTCTTTATATTATTTATTATTTAAGATTCCATTTATCGCTAGGAAATTACACTATATTTAACCTAATTTTTTAAACCTTCTCAGCATTTCTTAATCTTAACTTTCATAGCAAAGATAGCAATGTATTTGCTATCTTTTCTACGTTATAATCTAGAAATGTGGTTATGCCAGGGATGCCTTTCTCAAGTCAAGAACAATATTGGTGAAAGTCGGTGCTGTTAAAATATCACTACAACTCTTCTGAGATCAAACAACAGACAACTTGGTGGAGTGGAATGGGCAACATTCTATAAGTCGGGGGAGCTGTGAGGATTGCCCCTCTGTATGACCAGGCTGGGCTCTATCTGTAACTTCAACATCAGTATCAGCAACTTACTCATTTCTCCCTCAGTTGCCTGATATCTGAAGGTAGGGAGTGATCAGATAACCTTCCTCTCATGTCTAAAATCTAATAATGTATTTAATATTTTGAATCTCCAAATAATATAAAGTTTCAGGAATAACTATCTACTGATCCAACTTTTGCACTTTTCTCCATTTAAGATAATTTTATCAACAAACCTGTGCCATAAAAATGACAGGGATTTCTCACAATTCCTATATGAAATACTGGTATTTGGTAATTATAGTTTTATCATTATTATGTCAATATCAGCAGTTTTAAAGTTACTTTAAATATAGTAGAATATTATTCATTACTACAGGCTCATTTTGTCCTCTAATGACATTTCAAATGAGCATGTTCACAAAGAAGTGTCTTACTTGAATTAGATTGTTATCGATTGCAAGAGGAAGCCTCTTGTTTACTACCGAAGCAGTTGGCTTTCTAGGAGCTGATGAAAGTAGAATGATTGCAGATTGCATGGAACTGACAAGTCCCCTGACCAAAAGGTTCCTCTAATGAGAATATTGTTAAAATTGTTTTAAAATGAAGAGTAGGCATTTTCTAAGCATATTTTCTCTATAAGTGAATCTGTAGTAGTTATTCTTGTTTTGTTTTAGTTTTTCATTCAATACTTCCAGTTATTTTCTTCAAAATAGTCCAAGATAAAGAAAACAAGAAAGTTAAAAATAGTAATGCATACTATCATTGTACAAATCAAAAATATAAATTATTATATTATGGAAACCATCTACTTAAAATTGTAATAATTTTTGACAATGTACATTGTATATGTTAGTAAGTAGGGTAGAAGATTAAATGAATGAATTTTTAAAAATTTAACTCACTTTCATTGAGCATCTATTACTTTCTAGAGATTGTTGATAATGGATTAAATGTTAAAGAAACACAGTTCCTAACCTCGAAAAGCTTACAGTGTAGCAGGTGAAATAATGTACACATGCACATAACATTAATACTAAGTAGACTCTAATACATTATAATAGTAATGCTCGCTGAGGTCTATGGACCATGAAAACTATTCAATGATCCTGAGGGAGAATGAAAAATATTTCGTAGAGAAAAATTATTTTTGAGCTAGACATTAATGGATTAAAAAAATCAGAAGCTGTAGTAGATTTAAAAAAGTTTCATAGTGGATAAAAAGGAGTTTCTAAGTATATGGAACAATACAGGCAAAGACAGTGGGTTACAAGGAAGAATATATTTACGGCTAGAAGATAGTACTTGAAGAATAAAGTAATGGTGATTGTGTGTCCGGAATGGTTCCTTCCAGAGGGTTATTGGTCTCGCTGACTTCAAGAATGAAGCTGCAGACCCTTGCAGTGAGTGTTACAGTTCTTAAAGATGATGTGTCCGGACTTTGTTCCTTCAGATGTTCAGATGTGTCTGGAGTTTCTTCCTTCCAGTGGGTTCATGGTCTCGCTGACTTCATGAGTGAAGCCGCAGACCTTCACAGTGAGTGTTACAGCTCTTAAAGGTAGTGTGGAGCCAAAGAGTGAGCAGAAGCAAGATTTATTGTGAAGAGCGAAAGAACAAAACTCCCACAGCGTGGAAGGTGACCCCAGCAGGTTGCCGCTGCTGGCTTGGGTGGCCAGCTTTTATTCCCTTGTTTGGCCCCTCCCACATCCTGCTGATTGGTCCATTTTACAGAGTGCTGATTGGTGTGTTTACAATCCTTTAGCTAGACACAGAGTGCTGATTGGTGTGTTTTTACAGAGTGCTGATTGGTGCATTTACAATCTTCTAGCTAGACACAGAGTACTGATTGGTGTGTTTTTGCAGAGTGCTGATTGGTGCATTTATAATCCTCTAGCTAGACACAGAGCGCTGGTTGGTGCATTTTTACAGAGTGCTGACTGGGGCATTTACAATCCTTTAGCTAGACAGAAAAGTTCTCCAAGTCCCCACTCAACCCAGGAAGTCCAGCTGGCTTTACCTCTCACCTGGAGGGAAAATCACAAAAGATAATTGTAAACGTTCATGGAGGGCTATAGTGTCCACATAAGGAGTTTTTAGGGTTAGCTTAGAAATTTGATTTTCTTTAGTAAGGCAGTGAGAGATAAAATTTAAACAATATCTTACTGAAAGGCATACTTCTCTTTCTTAAACATTGTTTTGAAAAAAATATCATCGGCCAGGCACAGTGGCTCATGCCTGTAATCCCAGCACTTTGGGAGGGCGAGGCAGGCGGATCACAAGGTCAGGAGATCGACACCATCCTGGCTAACACGGTGAAACCCCATCTCTGCTAAAAATACAAAAAATTAGCCAGGTGTGGTGGCAGGCACCTGTAGTCCCAGCTACTCAGGAGGCTGAGGCAGGAAAATGACCTGAACCTGGGAGGCAGAGCTTACAGTCCAAGAGCCGAGATCATGCCACTGCACTCCATTCTGGGTGACAGAGCAAGACTCTATCACACACACAAAAAAAAATCATCCATGTATACGTGTAGGGAAAATAATGTAATGAGAGCTCCCATGTAGTCATTACCAGCTTCAACATGGCTAATCCCGTTTCATTTATACCCTCATTCACTTTCCTTGCCCTCCCATTACAGATTGTCAGATATTAAGAAATTAGATATTGCATCATTTCATCTGTAACTATTTTAGTATGTATTTTTAAATGGTAAGGACTCTTAAAGCTGGGTAACTTTATTGCCTTTATCACACTTCGATAAACAATGATTCTGTTACTAACGAAGCTGGTCCCCCAAAAGGTGGGATCTTTCTCTGTTTGGTGTCTTGAAGTCAATACTCAACCAAATGTGAGCCACAAGAAATGCAGGTTTTATTCAATGTCCACGGAATTGAGAAGTGGAAGCGTGGCGCACAAATCAACTTCTCATATCAAGAGAGCAGGCAAGCCACAGATATAGGGCATATTTAATGAAGGGGTTAGGCATTAAAGACAACGAGACAAACATTCATATCTTTTCTGGGAATGTGTGGAGAACTTCTTAGATCTGTAGAGCCCCCTCCTTTTTGTCCTTTTATGCTTTCTTGTGGTCTTTGTCATGGTAATTGTTAATTGTCATGGTGCTGGTGGAAGTGTCATTTAGCATGGAAATTAGGTTATAATGAAGTTAGAGGTTCTTCAGAGGTCGTGAGCTGCCATCTTGGGTCTCACCAGTCTCAGCAGGTCTGGTTAGGTGGAGAACTGCTCGTTGCAGGCATTGTGTTTTTAAAGGTTAAGCGAGGGTGGGGTAGAAATTCAACTATGTCATGTAGGCATTACTGGGCTTTATACTGGGTAACAATTCCTTAATATTAAATAGCCAGTTGTTTTTCACATTTCAGGGATTGTTTCATAGTTTTTATTTTCTTACAGTTTGTTTGAATTAGAATCTATACATTGTGGTTAGTTGAAAGCTGTGCTACCTTCCATCTCTCTTTTTTTTTGTCTTTGCAATTTGTTTGTTGAGAAAATCTGGTTTATTTGTCTTACAGATTTATTTTCAGTCTAAATTTTGCTGACTCAATATTTACTATCATTTAACATTTTCTTCTATTTCCTGTGAGTTGATACATCTGGATTATAGAGGTTTGATTAGCTGAGATCGCGCCACTGCACTCCAGCCTGGGCAACAAAGTGTGAAATTCTGTCTCAAAAAAAAATATGCAAATAAATGTATCAATTTTTTATTTATGCATTATTTTTTCTTATGCCTATGTTACAGTGTCCTACCTATTTGTAATTTAAGAAACCAACCTTATGTTTTGCCATATTATTATTTCATTATTCCAACATCATTTATTAAGAGGCCCATGTTTTCTTAGACTTAAGATGCTATCTTTATAACATACTTTTTCCGTTTTCTACTTTTCTGTATCCAGAATAAAATCTAATTTTAATTTTATTGCTTTGCATTACATTTATACATTACTTTAGGAAGAAAATTCTAAGATGTTCTCCTATCCAAAAATGTCTTTTCATTTGTTCAATTACACTTTGATGTCTTTCAGTAGTCTTTGTAAATTTTTTTCTTATAAGTTTTGGACATTTTATTAAGCTTATGCTTAGATCTTCTTATTATTGTTATTTTTGTTATCTTATTTTCTATCATAAATTGATTCTATTCTTTCATTACAATTTTTCTTGTTTTTATGTATACAAAAGCCACTAATTTTTTGTATGTTGGTTTATAACCTGCTGTTTTACTTTTGTTTGTGATAGTTTTCCATAAATTTTTTGTTTTCTTGTTATATATTTCTAATCATCTTCTAAAAAGCAGAAATAGCTTTACTTCTTTACTTTCAATTCTAACATAAAATTCATGCACTTTTCCAACCACAAAAAATGTATTAAATTACAGATGATGATGGTGAGATCCAGAAAAGTCAATGTTATTATATTAGTTATTTAAAGGTAGAACCATGAGTGGAAGTCAGTTCTCCTAAATGTCCAGCACTGTGTTAATTATTCAAATGTCGTCTCCAAGTAAATATTTGACTAGTAAAGTTATGGACATCAAGAAACATTTTTATTTATGCACTTATAATATGTATAGTGTGTAAGAAATTTTTATATCTTGAGTTGCAGTTGGCTATGGGGTGTGTCAATTTTACTAAGCTAAAACTATATTTCCCAGAATTTCCTTTGCTGTGCAGTCCGGGGTTTGTGATGACCACAAGAGGAATTTGTGTGAGATTTGGGAGGCAGATGTGAGGCAAGAACCGCTATGTTTTGTGGGTCAGTGTAGGGTGCCAGGCACAGTGCAGTAGCATAGAATATAGTGAGTGTTGCTGATAAAATGGTGCAACTTTTTGACATGCGTAGCACCATCAGTTTCCACCAGATCTGCTTTCAAGTTTTCTGAGGCCCGATGCTTGCACAACTCGATGGCAAAGAACTTTCTTTTCTGGCAGAATATTCAAGCCATTGGGGTTGGAAACATGGGGGACAGACATGGATTCCATTTGTCATCATGTGTTTCTGTTTGTTCTCATTGTTCCAATGTGTATCTGTTCTACTCTTCATATCTATCATCCTTTCTTGACAGACCCATAGAGACTTCAGAGCAATACCAGACACAAAGGCAACAGACTTGTATAGACTTCACCAGCTGGCACAATTCAATAAAGCCTTACTTCTGTAATAAAGCTCTTCTTCCATATCACTCATAGTGGTTCTGCCTCTCTGATTAGATACAGGAATATCAGACTCTACTAGATGAATATACTAACATGTAAATAGGTTAGTTAACTTGCAAAAGGTCTGTTTTAGTCCATTTTGTGTTGCTATAAAAGAATATCTGAGACTTGGTAATTTATTATTTTTAAAAAAGAAGAGGTTTATTTAGCTCATGGCTCAGTTCTGCGGACTCTGCAAACATGGCACCAGCATTGGCTCAGCTTCTAGTGAGGCCTATATGACAGATGTACCTGATAGCAATAACTAAAGCATACCCTGAGAATGACCCTGTGGTCTAAGAAGAATATGTGTTCAGAGTTCCAAGCTAAGGAATCCAAGAGTGGCCAACTCAGAGATTTGCTCCTTACCTATGAAGGATATCCAAACCTGTGGCCCATCCCTTGGAAGGCAGGCTGTACAGGGGATCAAGGTCCTTTGTTTTGGGTTAAATGAAGGTTGCTAACAGAAGGTTGCTACGTAGAGGTTGCTAAGTGAAAATGCTATATAACCTACATGCTTTTTGTAAATGGGAGCAGTTTCCTGGCCAGCTTGCCACTCCTGGACTGCCCTGTATGTAAGTCCCCAATAAACCCAGTATCTCATTTGCTGGCTCCAGGTCTCTTCTTTGGCCTCTCAGACATGGTGCCATGATTACTGGAGTCAATAGGGTTCCAGCCTCAGATAGCTTTTATTCATGGCAGAAGGCAAAGGGGGAGCAGGCGTGTCACATAGTGAGAGAGGGAGCAAGAGACAACCAGATCTTACATGAATTAATAGAGTGAGAACTCACTCATCAATGGGGAGGGCACCAAGACATTCATAAGAGATCCACTCCCAAGCCAAACACCTCCCACCAGGCTCCACCTCCAACATTGGGAATCATATTTCAACATGAGATTTGAAGGGGGACAAACATCCAAACTATATCAAGGCCAGACAGTTATGCAATGTTCTCACAAACAAGTCAAATGTGATATGGGAAAAAGGAGACTCATTATTGAAATAAATAAAGCAAATAAAACTAATATAAAGCAAACAAATCTCATATTTAAATGACCAAGATGATAGTTTGACTCAACTTAGAGTTTAAAAGATCATTTCCATTAGCTATTTCTAAATATTAAAAATATACCTAATTTGTCCCAATATCTTCAGAACCCTCTTTCATGTACTTAGGATTTGAAGACTTCAGAGTAATCAAAGGTAACCTTGCTAAGGTAGCATTGGTTGAATAGATGTATGACTTCTATACAAAATCACATCATTTTATAGAGGGGGAAATATAATATTTTTGTTTATGTTGTTTGTTTTTGTCAATTTGTTATTTTTTAAAATGCTGTCTTTACTCAGTTTTGAGACCCAGGCTAGAGGCTGGTCAGTTCCCTTTTTTTTAATTGTACTTTAAGATCTGGGGTACATGTGCAGAACGTGCAGGTTTGTTACATAGGTATACACATGCCATGGTGGTTTGCTGCACCCATCAACCCGTCATCTACATTAGGTATTTCTCCTAATGCTCTCTCTCCCCTAGCCCCCCACCCCCGGACAGGCACTAGTGTGTGATGTTCCCCTCCCTGTGTCCATGTGTTCTCATTGTTCAGCTCCCACTTATGAGCAAGAGCATGTGGTGTTTGGTTTTCTGTTCCTCTGTTAGTTTGCTGAGAATGATGGTTTCTAGTTTCATCCATGTCCCTGCAAAGGATATGAGTGCATCTTTTCTCATGGCTGCATAGTATTCCATGGTATATATGTGCCACATTTTCTTTATCTAGTCTATCATTGATGGGCATTTCGGTTGGTTCCAAGTCTTTGCTATTGTGAATAGTGCTGCAATAAACATACGTGTGCATGAGTCTTTATAGTAGAATGAGTTATAATCCTTTGGGTATATACCCAGTAAGAGGATTGCTGGGTCAAATGGTATTTCTGGTTCTAGATCCTTGAGGAATTGCCACACTGTCTTCCACAATGGTTGAACTAATTTACACTCGCACCAACAATGTAAAAGCGTACCTATTTCCCTAGGAGCTGTTTTCTTTTGGAAAAGATTAACAAAATAGATAGACTGCTAGCCAGACTAGTAAGGAAGAAAAGAGAGAAGAATCAAATAGGCACAATAAAAAATGATAAAGAGGCTATCACCACTGATCCCACAGAACTACAAACTACCATCAGAGAATACTATAAACACCTCTATGCAAACAAACTAGAAAATCTAGAAGAAATGGATAAATTCCTGGACACATACACCCTCCCAAGACTAAACCAGGAAGATGTCAAATCCCTGAATAGATCAATAACAAGTTCTGAAATTGAGGCAGTTCCCTTTCTTGAGTGGCTGATTAAGTCCATAGACCAGCTATTTCCCTTATAAGGCTCTCACCCTCGGGAATCACCATGCACCAGCCCTAATTCCTCCAGGGCCAGGTACCAGACAACAAGAGAAAGCCCCTATGCCCTGAAGCCAGATAAATCATTTAAATTAGCCAATTCTGTAAGAGCTAGCAAACCCTAAACCTACAAACTTGCCACACCTTTACTGCTCCCTGTATCTCTGGCTCGCTGTTACCCTGTCCCCAGATGCGACCCGCTGTGTGACCCTGTCTGGCAGCCTCTCCTTTGAAGCTTTAAATAACAGAGTGCTGCCCTTTATCTATCTGAGTGTCAATATGTTATGTCTTGACATCAAAAGAATGTTTAAATCTTATAAAACAAGAAAACAACCACATTTTCTGGAATCTAGGTGAATTGCATTTAGTATGTTATCATCATGCTTATTTTTTATAATGACTTGTGAAGTTATTTCTGTCCTCTGTTCCTATAGAGGGCATATATAATATGCTTATGGTCACACCATTAGTAAGTGGTCAGATTTAATCCCAATTTTATCTAACTATAAAGCCTGTGCTCGTTAATTCAAGTTTAGACTTACATAAATTATATATTTTCTTCAACACTATATTGACACACACAAAACTAATTGAATGAGTGATTAAAATATGTAAATTCATGAAAACATTTTAAAAATTTATGTATGACTACTGCTTTATGAATCTGGGTGCTCCTGTATTGGGTGCATATATATTTAGGATAGTTAGCTCTTCTTGTTGACTTGATCCCTTTACCATTATGTAATGGCCTTCTTTGTCTCTTTTGATCTTTGTTGGTTTAAAGTCTGTTTTATCAGAGACTAGGATTGCAACCCCTGCCTTTTTTTGTTTTCCATTTGCTTGGTAGGTCTTCCTCCATCCTTTTATTTTGAGCCTATGTGTGTCTCTGCACGTGAGATGGGTTATTAAACACCTCATTATTCATGAAGACGTCACACACACTCAGAAGTAAACTAAAACATAACCTTTAGTCAAATATTTCTCATAGAGATTGGGGTCAAAATATCATACATTAATATAACTTGTTCTTGGTAAGTAGGCGTCTAAAATATTAAAGGTGTAAGTCTTAATTATAAGAAATATTATTCTTACTTAAAAAGACTATATAATTTAAATGACATGTCTATAACTGTCCATTTTAGCAGCTGTATTGGGGCTCAAATTAGAATAAAAAACTGTTTATGATTATACTCCTGGTAATCCTAAAGATTCCTGAACAATGTCCTGTATGTTAAAATACCTTTTGTATCTATATATTACCTAGCAAAGGATTATGAGGAAGGGGAGAAAACAGCAAATATGTACAAACTTGTCTTTGTAGACTTTACAATCTGGTGAAATGGTGATTAATCAAATGAATATTGAATTATAAAATGACAAATTCATGAAAAACTAGGCAAAATGCCTCGAAAACTTATGACAGGAGGATGTGATATTGATTTGAGGATCAGGGCAGATTTTGCTGAAGGAAGTGACATTTGGTAAAGGAGGCAAAGTATTGGAAGTACAGCCATGTGTTGTACATGATGTTTTGGTCAATGGCAGACTGAACATATGAGAATGATCCATAGATTAGAAAACCATCTTTTTACTGCACCTTCTCTATGTTTAAATATTTTTAGATACACAACTGCTTATCATTGTGTCACAATTACCTACAGCACTCAGTACAGTAAAATGCCTGTAACATGTTTGCAGCCTAGGAGCAATAACCATATCTTATGGGCTAAGTGTATAGGCTTTCCTATCTAGGTTTGAGTAAGTACACTCTATGATGTTCATGCATCAATGAAATTGCCTAACAACACGTTTCTAAGAGTGTATCTCCATCATTAAATGACTTTTGATTGCAGTTAATTAGATGAAGGTGGGATTAGAAAGTAAGTAGGGTGAATTGGGGGAATGTTTTAGGCTGAGGGAAGATGATGTGGAAGGCTGTGTTTGGGGAGGGAGCATGGCACAATGCAGGGTGACATGTCACGTGAAGTGAACAGAATTGTAGGGTGAAAATAAACCTCTAATGAATGGAGAGGGAAGGAGGCAACTATAAATTGGGAGAGCACTTAGAAGACCACTGCATTTGCTCCATCCAGAGAAGGCAGTCGCTTGAACAAGGATTGTTATGGTGAACCTGGAAAGTACTAACTGGGTTCAAGAAACATTAAAGATAACATTGATTCAAAAGACTAAAAATAGAACTACCATATGATGCAGCAATCTTACCACTGGCTGTTTATTCAGTAAAAGGAAATCAACATATTGAAGAGATATCTGCACTCTCATCTTTGTTGCAGCACTATTCACAATAGCCAAGGCATGGAATCAAGGATATGTCCATCAGTGATGAATGGATAAAGAAAATGTGGTTTGTGGTTTGTATACACAATAGAATAGTATTCAGCTATAAAAAGAATGAAATCCTGTCATTTGCGCAACATAGATGGAACTGGAAGACATTATGTTAAGTGAAGTAAGCCAGGCACAGAAAAAAAGAAGTCAGATTCTCATTCATATGTGGGAGCTAAAACTATTGATCTTATGGAGGTAGTAAATAGAGTGGTGGTTATCAGAGGCTGGGAAGGGTAGGGGGAGGAGGGATAAAGAGGGATTCGTTAACCGGAACAAAAATCCAGTTAGATACAAAGACTAAGATCTACTATTCAGTAGCACAATAGAGCAACTGTGGTTAAAAATAATTTATTGTATATTTCAAAATAACTGGAACGGTAGATTTGAAATAGTCTCAATCAAAGAAATAATAGATGTTAGATGTGATTGATATCTCCATTACTCAGATTTGATCATTACACACTATATGCTTGTATCAAAATATTACATGTACCCCATAAATATGTACAACTATTATGTATCCATAAAAATGAAAAAAAATTTAAAAATTGACAGGACAAGAGAAATGGAGGATGAAGAGAGGATTGCTTATTGGTGTCAGGACTTCATAACAAGAGGGATAGTGGGGCCAGGCAGTGAATACTTAAGTATGTTTTTCCTTAATAGTCAAATAAAATGTTTTTTGTTATGTTGTGTCTCTGTTACCTAAAACTTTATTTTAAAGTCATAAGTGAATGTTGGATTTTATAATCTTTTAGGCATCTACTGATATCCTCATTTTTTAACTTCTTATTTTGCTGAGGAAATCAACATTACCTTATATGTTAACTATTCTTACCGTGTTAGCAATTATAGTTAGTGCCCAAAATTAAAGGGAAAAGATATCCGGAAACTGCAACAAGCAATGGTTACTCAAATGGTTCATTTTTTTTCAGTTGATAAGTCTTACATAATTTATTTCTGGTTTTGATTTGGGTGTTCAAAAGTAATGCCAGGGACCTAGGCTCTTTATATTTTTCAGTTGCACCATTCTTAGCATGCTCTAGTTAATTCTCAAAATTGTTCACTCATATTTACAATATGGTAGCCACATCATAAGCTCTTTTGTTTATCCAGCAAGAATGGGATGAGGAAATGAAGGATGTTTAGCCAAGAGCTAAGAGCTGAGTCCTCTCAGAAACCCTCACAGTATAGTACCCTTTAGCAGAACTACGTCGCACACACATCCCAACAGGAAAGAAAGCTGGAAGTATTGTTTTTGGAACAAATATTCACTTAACAAGAGAGAAAGAGATGTTGCTATTGGCTATATCTAATAAACTTAAGTTTTTAAGATTAAAGCCATCTACTGTAATTTTTCAACTACTTTCATGGTATTTGACCAATACGGATTTTTCAGATCTTTAGTAAAATCCTCTAATTTATTTTTCAATCTATTTCATTTTGATTCCACAATTTATTTGCTTCTCTATGTTTATGTTTGTTCTTATTTGTCTCTAGGACTGATTTGTTAACTTTTCTAATTTCTGATTGCGTTACTTTTTATTTTTCTTGATTTGATTTATTGGAATATTGTCTAAGTCTTATTAGTCTGCTAGGGTTGCCATAACAAAGTACTGTAAGCTGACTGTCTTAAATAACAAAAATTTATTGTGTCATAGTTCTGGAGTCTGAAAGTTCAAGATTAAGGTCTTGATAGGGTTGGTGTTTTCTGAGGTCTGTGAGGAAATATTTGTTCCATCCCTCTTTCCTAACTTCTAGTGCTTTGCTGGCAATCTTTGTCATTCCTTGGCATGTAGAAGTATTGCCCAATATCTTCTTCGTCTTCATCTTCACATAATGTTCCCTGTGCATGTTTGTCTGCAAACTCCCCCTTTTGATAAAGACTCCAATCGTATTTGATTAGGGCTCACCCTAATTTAATTGTAACTTGATTACCTCTGTAAAGACCCTGTCTTCAAATGAGGTCACATTCTGAGGTAATAAGAGTTAGTTAGGACTTTAATCCATAAATTTCGGGAGGACACAGTTCAACCCATGACAATATCATCTTAGAAAATCTCCTATACATTTTATTTTCAGTGCTATAGTAACTTTTAAAAAAGATTAATTGCCCTAAATGTATCTCTCTCCTATAAGAGGGAGACTATGAATCAAAAAGCTTATTTATAGTGAATGTGGTAGAGAGAATTGGGAAATGTCAACTAACTGATCACTCCAGATAGATAATTCCTTAAGCCCTCCATGGCAATTATGTCTGACTGCCAAAACTTCTCCAATAATAAGCATCTCTCTGAAACTTCTGGAACCCAGGAATAGCTTGTTGTCTCACTTTATTATTAGAAATAATAAATTTCTATCCCCACCACTGTGTAAGCCAAAGAAGTTCTCTATTATCTCCTAAACTGTCTTATTCTGGGTTTCTCTCAATGCAGTCTTACAATAAAAGCATGTGTACAGATAATTCAATAGAAAAGTGATCAAAAGGTACAAGAATGAAGAACATTAGCCTGAAAGAATAAGAGAAAGCAACTAAGCAGTAAGTCTATCAGGTATTCAGGCTGCTATGAGAAAAACCCACCATAGCCTGGGTGGTTTAAGCAAAAAGCATTTATTTCTTATAGTTGTGGAGAGCGGGAAGTCCAAAATCAAGACACTGGCAGATTCAGTGTCTGGCAAGACCTAGCTTCTATTCTTTTTGCTGTGTCTTCGCATGGAGAAAGATGTTAAGAGAGTTCTCTGGGGCCTCTTTTATAGGTGCATTAATCCTGTTCAAGAGGGCTCTACCCTCATAACCTACTCACCATCGAGAGGTCCTACTTCCAAATACCTTCACATTGGGATTAGATCTCTATATAAGAGTTTTGGAGGGGAACAAATATTCAGTCTATCACAGTTAGCAAATTGGACATCACTAGGGGAAACTTGTGTTGATGCCACAGGATTTTCTAAAGGGTGCTATGAAATGTGTTTCAAAGTTATCCATCCAGTAGCTCTCACTGCCCACTGATCAAATATAGTCTCATGGGTATTAACTTCACAGCACTTAAGGTTGCATATGCATGAATGGCAAATGGGTTTTCATGGGCATTTTCTATGTCAAGGAGTCAGAGAAACTATTGTTCAGGAAGAAAGATATGTTTTACAGGCCAAAAATGAGGCACTCTCAGGTTGCACCTGGTGAAGTTAGTCAAAGTCTGAATGGAAATTCAATTTATGTCTCAAGAGCAATAGGTGAGTCTAGGAGCATTTGTAGTGGCTTGCAAGCAGTGTCTGACCATCTGTCCTTCTAATATCACTCTGGGTCAGCAAAATTCTTAGCATTCTCAACTTCTTCTTAGAACGTTTTCTACAACTTCCTGAAAACCGGTGCTCCCTGGGGATATCACTTCGCTTACAGATTATTTGAAGACTGACTGTTTCTCCATAGTCAGTTTCCTCTTCATTTCATAGGGCTGATCCTAAACTATTACTCCCCCTTCATTTTGGAAAAGTAATTATAAATGAGACTTTGCTGTCAGACTTTAACAGTCTCCTAGACCTTAACAATCTCCTATTCAATTATGACTCCCTGTCCCAACCACCTAGTCACTCTTCCTTGCTCACAAAAGACTCTAACATCCAGTTCACAGATATCCTATCTATCTCAATTTCTGTGACAGTTTTCAACAAATTCACACGTAACCTAGATGGCCCATTTAAGACTACAGGTTTCATTTTCATCTTTTAATGATCAATTAGGTATTCTTTTAGTATGCCTCTGCACAGATTTTGAGCATCAAAGTCAAGTTCTTGACTTAACCAAAAATAGGTCTGTCATACAAACAATGCCATAGTTAACTACACACTTTTATTTTCTGAGTTTGCTTTTTGTTTAAGTCCCTCATGGAAACAGCTTCAATCTTTTTATGATTTTCAATCATTTGACTTCACCATTTCTTGTTGAACAATTTCTTACAGTTTATGTATGCAACCAGCTGTATCTTTTTACCTCTTCACAATTTTATGTTATAGTTTATATTTACAGCCACCGACTTGTAACTCCTCTGATCTATTTTGTACCTCTCCTTTTTGTTGCATTACTTAGCAATTCCAGCAATCTTCCTTCAAGCTTTCTGTAACCATGTGGTTAAACACTCCTGGAGAAAATTATACGGTGGGGTTATTTCATGTTCACGATTATGACTATCAAATGAGGATTCTACTAACATTCAGTAT
Organism: Pongo abelii; assembly: GCF_028885655.2. Lineage (NCBI taxonomy): Eukaryota > Metazoa > Chordata > Mammalia > Primates > Hominidae > Pongo > Pongo abelii. The sequence continues at coordinate 96,664,343 of NC_071991.2, forward strand.
TGTTAGTATGTTTCTCTAGTAAACCTACTTTCCATAACCTGCAACATCGATTTCTCATCTTTTACTGTGCTCTTCCACTTCTCTAAAAGCCACATCTTCATTTGATAATATTTCTTCGTGCTGTTTTGAAAAAGTAGAAATTCTCAGATTAGACATTCTCCTCTTCCCATAGGCAAGTTGTTAGTACATTATCTGCTCTATTCTTCTTTTCTCATGTTGGCAGAAGATGTGATAACGTACATATTATTTTCTTTAATAAGAAACCATAAATAATCAAGTGCATCTATACTTTTATCTTAATACTTGTACCAGTTTACAATTACATTTATTTCTTGATTTATTTTGTATTGATCTTTCCAGGTATAGATAGGAAACTCTCTAAGGGCAAAAATCTGTTTGCAGATTTTATTCCGTATTCACACCTGTATAGCATAGTGCCTTTTATATTATAGTAACTCTACTAAACAGTTGTTTAGTTAATGAGTATGTGAAATAATGGAAGGAAAGATAGATGTATAAATGCATGAATAGTAATGAATGTGAATGAGCATGAAATCAAATACCCACATAGAAAAATACTCAAAAAACAATATGCTTTATTCAAAATAAAAATGAGGGCCAGGCGCATTGGCTCACGCCTGTAATCCCAGCACTTTCAGAGGCCGAGGCGGGCGGATCACAAGGTCAGGAGATCAAGACCACCCTGGTGAAACCCCGTCTCCGCTAAAAATACAAAAAAAAAAAATTAGCCGGGCATGGTGGTGGGCGCCTGTAGTCCCAGCTACTGGGGAGGCTGAAGCAGGAGAATGGCGTGAACCTGGGAGGCGGAGCTTGCAGTGAGCTGCGATTGTGCCACTGCACTCCAGCCCAGGCAACAGAGCGAGACTTCATCTCAAAAAAAAAAAAAAAAAAAAAAATTAGGACAACTTGTTCCTCATTGTTGTGATTTTTATTAATGTCTTGAATTAATTCATATGCACAATCCATTTGTCCTCAAAAAAGTATATCAGCAACTATTGTTCTTTCTATAGCCATCTTAAACTTTGAAAAATTGAATTTCACAATGGGAAATAGGTAATTAAAAGTAGAAATTGCATTAATTCAAGACATCAAATGTTTTGTTTCAAAAAATTAAAATACAAAGAAGGAACAGCAGTGTTTGCTGGTATATTTTTATTTAAGTGAAATATTTGAAGCTACATCTAAAAGTTTTAGATGTTTTCTTTATTGAAAGGTCATAGAAATGTTCTGATCAAATTGCTTTTCCATAGATTTACTTACACTGCTGTCTATTGCTTTTTAAAGTGCACATGCACTTTTGTAATTTTGCAATAGAATTAGAAATGATAGTTTTAGAAATTTATTGTTAGAGAAAGATAATCAGTAATGGCTCAGATAATCAGTAATGGCTCTCCAGTAGTATAATTTATACAGACAGATGTATTTTAAATTACTATTATATATCCATGAAATGAACGCCTCTGGTTATAAAAAGATGGAAAATTATACATTCCAATGATTTATGTATTTGTATTTGTATATAAATATGATGATATATGTATTTATGTATACATATTTTAATGATTTATGTATTTGGTATTTTTCATCATTGTAATGATAAGTACCTTTAAACAAATATATTAATTTATCTTTATCTGATGAGATTATCATTATACAACAGGCCATCACAATTGCTGGAACATGTATACTTAATGAGTTAAAGAGACATGATTTTAAGAGAAAGAAAAAGTGGAATTACTTGCTTTGTGATCAATACTATGCCACAAATATAGTTTTTATGCTAATACTTGGGTAGATTAAGTACTCACAAAATATTCCATGATTAACAAAAACATCTTCAAAGGAAATACTGAAACAATATTTTCAAGTGAGTGATTCCAGTCACATCATACCCATTGCTTCAATAATGTTTATGTGTTGTGTAACAGCAAGTGACTTCAATGATTGTGGCTAGACAAAGGGATTGAGAGCCAGTGCTCTGTGCTCTGACGACATTTCATCTTTGACTGCTTAATATACATGTACCTACTTATGCTTATATACTCCAAAATAAGCCTGTAACCCTTGGTGTTATATGGATTGATCTGATTAATATGTTGAAAAACTACTGAACCTTTTAATCTTATTATAAATACAATGTTCAGATATTGTTTAATTTTAGAAATCCAGATTTTAAATTTTTTTTAATAATCAACAGAAATTTTTTGGCTCATGGTTCTGGAGGCTGAGAAGTCCAAGACTGAGGGATTAACATCTGCTGAGGACTTTCTTGCTGTGTCAGCCACAGGTCTAGGACTCTGTACAGGGACTGTGTAGACAAGGTATGAGGCCAGTTTTCCCAAGGGGCTTTTATTGGCTTTGTAAGTCAAGTTTGATTCCTTAAAGGAAAGTACATCATTCTAGTCAAAACCTTGGTAAAATAACCAGTATCTTCAATTGTGTCCCTTTTGCTGACATGTCACTGAAGTGGTGTTGTTGCCTGTGGTAAATACCCGGGGTTCATCATCTCACGTCAAGAAAGTTTAGGACATGGACACACATGAGAAGTTTAGGAGCAAAGGTATAATAGGCAAGAGAAAGAGGAAAAAAAGAGAAAGGAAAACAGCTCTCTCTCTCTAGTGAGAGACAGGGGACTTCCAGGAGGAAAAGACCCTAACTTTTTTTTAAAAAGTACTGATTGTTTGCATTTATATATGCCTGAATAAAATCATTCTGAGACTTCTTGTTTTCCTTTATTCACCTGATTTTATTTTTCCATTACCAGCTACGTCTCTACAAAGAAGTATGTAACTCAAAACCAAACATGGTATATATATTCAATAATTCATGCTACCTGTAGTTAAGATTAAAATAGTGAATAAAGTTGTTCTTTGAGATGTACATCATTGTTTTTATTACCCATTTTTCCTTTCTTATTTTAGCTGCTAAAATTATTGCAGCTATTGTAAACAGTAAAGACCTGTCAAAACTCTTGAGGGTTGTATGTTAAACAATTCCAGAACAGTATAATTAAGTAATATAATTACAATTAGATGAACACTTATTTCTTAAACATGAAACAAGAGAGTTTTTTTGTATTTCAAACTTCAGAAAAATGAAAACTACAACCCTGCTGAATTCTACTGATGCTTTACCCACATCCTTAGCTATTGCATGGACTGAAAAATAGACACTGTTTAACAATAAGAAAAAGATAGATCAAGATGTAGAGTATGGAGGCCAGAGGAAAATTCGCTTCCTCTGATATGCAAGATTGACAGCAGAAGTGGTAAAGCACGTGGCATCTGCATATTATTGTAAGGACCCCTCCTTCTGTGTCTTGACTGTGGATAGTTAACAGCTTTGGGGTTATTCAAAGGAAGGAACAGGGGCAGACATACGCATGAAATTAATTTAAACAGCTACTGCATTATTTCATTCTATTGTCTAGTTTATAGCTAGAATCTCTTTGACTAGATATAGACATTGTGTTGTTATTTTTAACACTTGATTATCTAGTTCTAGATGTCAAAAACTGCGACACGTTGGTTAAGTGGTTATTTGACTTCAACAATTATTTTGCTACTAGAATCAGTACCGCTGTATGTGACAGTTTACTTTTATGTGTTTTAAAATAATCTTAAAGCATATGCATTAAGATACTTATGCATTATAGTTTTTAGAGCTTGTTTTATACACTATGAAATATATCAGAAATCTTTTCTGAAAAACAATGGTTCGTTCTATGTAGATATTTAACAAAATTAGTTTACTGATGATTTTTATGGACCCAAATTTTTATATTGTAAGGAAAGCATTTTCCCATAGGGAATCAAAGAATAGTACAATTGATAAGAGACGTTAGGGATACATGACCTAACTTCAAGACTCCCATGGCAGGACACCAGCAGTAGTGTGAAAGTGTTCCCTTTCCACCACATCCACGTCGACATTTATTTTATTTTTGTTTTCAATTATGGCCATTCTCACAGAAGTAAGGTAATATCTCATTGTGGTTTTAATTTTCATTTCCCTGATAATAAAGTTCTAAGTGGCAGTGAGCAATTAGTACTTTAGATGTATAGCCTAGAGTTGGAGTTGCCCATCCCTTTCTGAGGTGCCCCAGCTCAATTTATTCTTCAGCATGAGAATCCTTGACGACTATTGCATTAAAGCTGTCCTATCTCTATCTCAAAGCTGAACCTGAGGACTTTTTTTCTCTGTCCTTCATCATGTTATATGGTCTCCACATTCCTTTCTCATTCAGGTTTAAAATCAAGTCTAATATGCCAGATGCATGCCTACTTTGAATCAATGCTCTGGGATTATAATGATTTTGTGATCATGAAGTCTGCCATGTCTTGCACATGGAAAGTGTTGATACAATTACCGATCAATTTGATGAAAATATAATTTTGAAAATAAATCTATGTCTCATATTCTCCAAAACAAATTTAACTTTCTAGTTGAGCTGAACAAAAAATATTGAAAAAAATGAGGTGAAAACACACATATGTCCTCTAAAATTATTTAAAGTAAAGGAAATAAGAGCAGGATAGATTTATGACCTTAGAGTAGTGGAGAATTGCTGAAAGCAGTTTTTACTATTATTATTATTTCAATAGCTTTTTGGAGGAACAGGTGGTTTTTTGTTACATGGATAAGTTCTTTAATGGTGATTTTTGAAATTTTAGTGCACCTGTCACCTGAGCAATGTACACTGTATGCAATATGTAGTTTTTTATTCTCCATCCCACTGCGATATGTTCCCTAGAGTCCTCAAATTCCATTATATCATTCTTATACTTTTGCATCCTCACAGCTTAGCTTCCACTTACAAGTGAGAACATACGATATTTGGTTTTCCATTCACTTAGGATAATGGTAACCAATTCCATCCAAGTTGCTGCAAATGCCATTCTTTCATTACATTTTATGGCTGAAGAAAATGTGGTACCATTTTATCCACTTGTTGGTTGATGGGCATTTAGGTTGGTTTCATATTTTTGTGATTGCAAACTGTGCTACTATAAACATATGTGTACATGTGTCTTTTTCATATAATGATTTCTTGCCCTTTGCATAGATACCCAGTAGTGAGATTGCTGGGTCAAATGGTTGTTCTACTTTTAGTTCTTTAAGAAATCTCCATACTGTTTTTCATAGTGGTTGCATTAGTTTATGTTCTCACCAGCACTGTAAAAGTATACTCTTTTTACACATCCATGTAACATTTATTAATTTTTTATTTTTTAATTATGACCATTCTTGCAGGAGTAAGGTGGTATGTCATTGTGGTTTTAATTTGCATTTTCCTGATATTAATACTTAGTGATGTTGAGCATTTTTTCATATGTTTGTTGGCTATCCATATATCTTCTTTTGAGAATGGATTATTCATATCCCTTGCCCACATTTTGATGGGATTATTTGTTTATTTCTTGCTCATTTGTTCGAGTTCCTTGTAGATTCTGCATATTAGTCCTTTGTTAGATGCATAGTTTGTGAATATTTTCTCCTACTCTGTGGGTTGTCTGTTTACTCTGCTAATTATTTCTTTTGCTGTGCAGAAACTTTTTAGTTTAATAAGGTCCCATTTATTTATGTATTTATTTATGTATTTATGTATTTATGTATTTATTTATTTATTTATTTATTTATTTATTTATTTTTGTTTTTGTTGAATATGCTTTTGGGTTCCTGATTATGAAGTCTTTGCCTAAGCCAAGGTCTAGAAGAGTTTTTCTGATGTTATGTTTTAGAATTTTTATGGTTTCAGGCCTTAGATTTAAGTCTTTAATTCATCTTGAGTTGGTTTTTGTATAAGGTGAGAAATGAGAATCCAGTTTCGTTCTTCTACACGTGGCTTGCCAATTATCCTAGCATGATTTGTTCAATAGAGTGTCATTTCCCCACTTTATGTTTTGTATGCTTTTGTTGAAGATGAGATGGCTCTAAGTATTTGGCTTTGTTTCTGGATTCTTTATTCTGGTCCATTGATCTACATACTGTTTTGGTAACTACGTCCTTGTAGTATACTTTGAAGTCAGGGGATGTGATGCCTCCAGATTTGTTCTTTTTGCTTAGTATTGTTTTGGCTATGCAGGCTCTTTTTTGGTTCCATATGAATTTTAAAATAGTTTTTTCTAGTTCTGTGAAGAATGATGATGATATTTTGATGGAAATTGCATTGACTGTGTAGATTGCTTTGGGCAGTATGGTCATTTTCACAATATTAATTCTACTCATCCTCATCCACGAGTATGGGATGTGTTTCCATTTATTTGTGTCGTCTATTATTTCTTTCAATAATGCTCTATAGTTTTTCTTGTAGAGATCTTTCACCTCCTTGGTTGAATATATTCTGAAGTATTTTACTTCTTTTGCAGCTGTTGTAAAAGGGAGTGAGTTCTTGATTTGATTCTCAGCTTGATGTATTGTTGCTGTATAGCAGTACTATTGATTTGTGTACATTGATTTTGTATCCTAACTTTACTGAATTCACTTATTGGATCTAGGAGTCTTTTGGATGAATCTTTAGGGTTTTCTATGTGTATGATCCTATCGTCAATGAACAGTGACAGTTTGACTTCCTCTTTTCCAATTTGGATGCATTTTTTTTTTCTTTCTCTTGTCTGGTTGCTCTGGTTAGGACTTGCAGTACTGAGTCGAATATAAGTGGTGAAAGTGAGCATTCTTTTCTTATTCTAGTTCTTAGGGGAAATGCTTTCAACTTTTTGCCACTCAGTTTGATATTGACTGTGGGTTGGTCACAGATGGCTTTTATTACTTCGAGATATGCCAATTTTATTGAGCGTTTTTATCTTAAAGTGATGCTGTATAGGGTTTTTATCTTAAAGTGATGCTGTATTTTGTCAAATCCTTTTTCTGCATCTATTGAGATGATCATATAATTTTGTTTTTAATTCTTTTTCTGTTGTATCACATTTATTGACTTGTATATGTTAATTCATGTCTGATATAAAACACACATGATCATGATCATCTTTTGGTTTGTTCTTGTTTTTCTAGTTCCTAGAGGTGTGACATTAGGTTTTCTAATTGTGCTCTTTCAGACTTTTTGATGTAGTCATTTAATGCTATGTACTTTCCTCTTAGCACCAATTTTGCTGTATTCCAGAGGTTTTGATAACTTATGTCATTATTATTGTTCATTTAAAAAATTAACTTTCATCTTGATTTCATTGTTATAGAACTCTCTTTTGTCAAGGATCATTCAAGAACAGGTTATTTACTTTTCATGTATTTGTATAGTTTTCAGTGTTCCTTTTAGAGTTAATTTCCAGTTGTATTCCACTGTGGTCTGAGACGATACCTGATCTGATTTTGATTTTCTTAAATTTATTGAGTCTTGTTTTGTGGCCTATCATACGGTCTATCTTGGAGAATCTTCCATGTGCTGTTGAGAAGAATGTGTATTCTCCAGTTGTTGGGTAGAATGTTCTGTAAATATCTGTTAAGTCCATTTGTTCTAGGGTATAGTTTAAGTCCATTGTTTCCTTGTGGACTTTCTGTCTTGAGGACATGTCTAGTGCTGTCAGTAGAGTACTGAAGTCCCCCACTATTATTGTGTACCTGTCTATCACATTTCTTAGGTCTAGTAGTGATTGTTTTATAAACTTGGGATCCCCAGTGTTTAGTGCATATATATTTAGGATTGTGATATCTCCCTGTTGGACTAATACTTTTATCATTATATAATGTCCTTTTTTGTCTTTTTTTTAACTGTTGTGGCTTTAAAGTCTGTTTTGTTTGACAGAATAGTAGTTAATTCTGCTTGCATTTGGTTTCTATTTGCATGGAATATCCTTTTCCACCCCTTTACTTTAAGTTTATATGAGTCCTTATTGTTAGGTGAGTCTTTTGAAGATGGCACATACTTAGTTTGTGGGTTTTTATCCACAAACCACTTGGTTTGTGGGTTTTTCTGCCACTCTATCTTTTAAGTGGAACATTTAGGCCATTTACATTCATTGTTAGTATTGAGATGTGAGGTACTGTTCTATTCATGATGCTAGTTGTTGCCTAAATATCTTTTTTTAAATTGTGTGTGTGCTTTTTTAAAAATAGACCCTGTGAGATTTATGCTTTAAGGAGGTTCTATGTTGGCGTATTTTGAGGCTTTGTTTCAAGATTTAGAAGTCCTTTTAGCATTTCTTGTAGTGCTGATTTGGTAGTGGCAAATTCTCTCAGCATTTGTTTGTCTGAAAAATACTTTATCTCTCCTTCATTTATGAAGCTTAGTTTTGCTGGATACAAAATTCTTGACTGACAATTATTTTGTCTAAGGAGGCTAAAGGTAGAACCCCAATCTCTTCTGACTTGTAAGGTTTCTGCTGAGAAATCAGCTGTTAAACTGATAGGTTTCTCTTTATAGTTTACCTGATGCTTTTTTCTCACAGCTCTAAGATACTTTCCTTTGTCTTGACTTTAGATAACCAAATGACTATGTGCCTAGGTGATCATTTTTTTTGTGACACATTTTCTAGGAGTTCTTTGAGCTTCTTATATTTTGATGTCTACATCTCTAGCAAGGCCAGGAACGTTTTCCTCAATGTTTCTCTCAAATAAGTTTTTCAAGCTTTTAGATTTCTCTTCCTCAGGAATGCCAATTATTGTTAGGTTTGGCTGTTTAACATGATCCTAAACTTATTGGAGACTTTGTTCATTTTTATTTTTAGTTCTTTTTTGTCTACATCTGATTGGGTTAATTTGAAAGCCTTGCCTTCAAGCTCTGAATTTCTTTCTTATACTTGTTCTAGTCTATTGTTGAAACTTTCCACTCCATTTTGTATTTCCTTAAGTATGTCTTTCATTTTCACAAGTTGTGATTGTTTTTTCATTATGATATCTATTACTCTGGAAAATTTTCATCCATATCATGTATTTTTTTTTCAATTTATTTAAGTTGGTTTTCACCTTTCTCTGGTATCTCCTTGAGTAGCTTAATAATCAACCTTCTGAATTTTTTATCTGGCAATTCAGAGATTTCTTCTTGGTTTGGATCCATTGCTAGAGAGCTAGTGTGAACTTGTTGGGGTGTTATAGAACCCTGTTATGTCATATTACTGTAATTACTTTTCTGGTTCTTTCTCATTTGGATAAACTATTTCTTCAAATTTTTCTTGAATTTATTTATGATTGGACTGTGTTTTTTTAGATTTAAATTTCTCTTTTTTCCTCTTAAGGATTCAATGTTAATGTTTATTTTAGCCTAATTTGATTCTTGATGCTTATAGGAGTGACGACTCTGTATGAGTTCCTTAGTTACAGAGAGTCTTTGTGCACTGGCTTTTCCTGATGCTGGTTGTAGTAGTTGTGTTCTTTGTGTGTGGGCAAGTTCATTGTCTCCTATGGAATTGGAATTGCAGAGATCTCTTGAAGCTTATTTCATTCTGTTGTGGTGTACATTTTATTTATTTATTTATTCCCAGTATTGTATTAACTGAATTGATGAATCAGGCTTTAAGCCAATAGGGGAGGTATCCCTGGGTAGGCACCGGTTGTGGCTAAAGCAGGTAGGTAGATGTAATACCCAATGGTGGGCCGAGGTCCCAGCCTTGATGAGGGTGGCTGGGGAAGCTCTCAATTAGACATGCTGAGGTTTTATCAGGGTGAAGAGTGGGAGCTACCTCAGCTCCCCTGCCAAGCCAACAGGAAAGTTGTTCACCTCACAGATTCACTCTTGTCACAGTGTTTCAGCTATTCAGATCAGACAAGCATCTCTTTCACCTATAGGAATGTTGATGTTCCAGCTAGGGAGGAATTATGACTCTCCCTCTTGTGCAGGCCTGAATCTGGAAGGTGCTCCTCCAGTGGTGCTGCACTCATCCTGGATTGTTCCAGAAAGGCTGTCTATAGTTGTCTCCATGCTGCGTTCCTTCAGGGGAAGCCTCAACTTTGTCTGCAGTGGAGTGCAGGAACCCTTTCTCCAAGGCCCTTCATGATCACAGAGGCTGCTTTCCTGTTGGGGTAGAGGTGCAGACTTTCCCTACTGCTCCCAATACTGCAATTGTGTCTCTGCTGTGAGAAACCTCCCACCAGTAGAAAGATATGGAACTCAAGGCCTACTGTTCAGATTCCGTTGTCCCGTGGTGTTATCTCTTGATGAGGTGCTCCCCTGCTTTACCCTAGGAATGGGGCTTAATAAGAGCCAGACGGCAGTGATTGTTATTGCTCTTCTGGGTCTAGCCACCCAGCAGGGCTACCAGACTCCAGGTTGGGGCTGGGGAATGTCTGCAAGGGGGTGACCCATCTTCAGGTCTCCCAGCCATGGATACCAGCACCTGCTCTGGTGGAGATGTCAGGAGAGTGATGTAGACTCTGAGATTTCTTGGTTTTAGATAGGTTTGGTGTGCTGGCTTTCTTGAATGGTGGTTATGTTAGCAGTGAAGTTGTCATGCAGACAGACTCAGGGCCTCCTGTTAGCCAGGGTGCTCTCTCTTTTCAAAAAATTCATCTTGTTAAAAGTTTTTCTATTTGTTTCTTTAAAAAACAGTTTTAGTTTCATTAATCATCTCTTTCCTTTCTTTGTTTCATGTGTTAATAGCTTCTGCTCTTATTATTTATTTTCTTCTAGTTTTTTCATATTTATTTTATGAGATTTTCCCTAATTTCTTGTGGTAAAATATTAGTAGTTAATTATCATTCTTTCTGATTTTAAAAACAGGGATTGTATTGCTCAGTATTCCTAAATACTTTGTTTCCATTGTAATTAATTTTTAACCATTGATTTCTTTAGGATGATTTCATAATAGTCACTTATTCTTTCATTTATTCGATAGTTTTCTTTGTTTGCATATTGAAATCCCTTCTCCACTCTGTTTCCTCTACTATTTTAATTTTATTTCCTGGAGTACACAAATCATTCATTAAAAACAAAAATGTAAAAACTAATATAATGTCTGCTCACTGAATAATTAATCTAAATCAATCTAATACTTAAATTAATCTAAATGATAGAAGCTTACGAAATTCTTATTCCTGAAGTACTCATAACATTCACTTCACTTATTGAGTAATGTGGTAAAAATAGTTTTTATTGTCTTTTGTTTCCTTATTCAAGTTTTTAACATATTATAGACAATTTGATAAAAGAAATACAAAAGAGATGCTATCATCTATCCATTAACATTTTAATTATTCCCATTTCTTTGTAATCATCATTAAATGAGCTTATGTAGAAGATAAAAAAAAATGGAAAGCTAGCAAAAGGCAAAAAACCAAGCTATTTCAATGTTATTTTGCCCCTAATAATTCTGGTCAGAGATAAGGGTTGTGTGCTCTTCTGATAAACATTAAAGTAAAGCAATTTTCTCTGACACTTCACATAAGAGAGCTGTTCAGTGAGAGTGACATGCTTCCTATTTCAGGATATTTTATTTTAGTGATGGTGGTATTTATTTGAAGCAGGGAATGAATGCAAATACATTTCTTTCAATATTCTGAACTAGTAATCTTTCCAATAGCAGTCACATTGGGAAAAATACCGCATGTTTATGTTGCAGGAATATGAGTTAATTTTACCTCTTAATTTATGATCAACATTTTAATTTTAAAAAGCATATGAAGTTTATATTTTGAGGTATTTGGAATACTTATGAGATCACAAGAATTATTTACTTTCAATTTTTTGATTTAATGAAATTTGAAAGAATTTTGAGCCTCAAATTTCAAGTTAACATTGAAAGTTAAAAGTATATAATTCTGACTATTGTTACCAATATTAACAAAAACGTAAAATTTTAGTGGCTTACAGGGAATACTGCAATTTGAAACATAATGCTTTCTTTGTTACATGATGCTTTGCACTATAAATTCATAGAAAATTATATTAATTTGTAAGAATACATCTGAGTGTAATGCTTTTTAAAAACAGGATATGGCATGATGCATTATCTATTTCCTATTTCTTTTCTTTCTTTTTTTTTTTTTTTTGGAGATGAAGTCTCCCCTCTGTTGCCCAGGCTGGAGTAGAGTACAGTGGCGTGATCTTGGCACACTGCAGCCTCCGCCTCCCGAATTCAAGGGATTCTCCTGCCTCAGCCTCCTGAGTAGCTGGGATTACAGGCACGCACCACCATGTCTGGCTAATTTTGCATTTTTAGTAGAGATGGTGTTTCACCATATTGGCCAGGCTGGTCTTGAACTCCTGACCTCAGGAGATCCGCCCACCTCAGCCTCCCAAAGTTCTGGGCTTACAGGCATGAGCCATCACGCCCAGCCATCTTCCTATTCTATAAAATCTGTCTCAAAAATTAAACTATTAAGTACATCTAATTTAAAATATTTATTCTTTCTTACATACAACTCCTTTTGTGTTATGCAGTACTTTCCCATTAAGAATTTAGAGTAACTGACAGCTATTTTTGAAGTTTTAAAGTAGCATTGACCAACATAGAATATTCATTTTAAATGAAGTATACTCACCTTGAATCTGCAAACTACTACTAAATTGTTAATTTTCAGGAAATTTATTTGTAGGCAGAGCATTTGTACTTGAAATCTCCATTTAAAAAAATCACTTATTATGAATAAACTATGATAGCATTTTTTCAGTCCGAGGTAGTAAATTTACCACTTTAAAAGTAGCTTTTTAATATAATCATGAAGATCTAAGCACTTAAAGAAGAGAAAGCTTTCCGTATCCAGGATAAGAGAGAAGACTAAAATTTGTTAACTCTGTCCCGATAACTTATGACTAGCCTTTCTAGTTATCTGAATGAGGCCTAGACAATTCTTTTTCTTAGTTTTTAACTTTAATACTATAACTGCATTTGAATGTGTGCCTATGACAAAGCTAGCCGAGTATCTATTATGAAAATGAGAACTTAATAAATTTATAATAAACAATAAATTATTCTTAGTTGAACAGAAAATATTATGTATTATATGAGTCCAAGGAATTATTTTTATTTATATTTTAAGTTATTTTACAAAAAAATCTCTTTGAACATTATTTTGACTACAGTCTTAAACATTTATTTTCTACTTTAAATAAAGTTTTAACATGATTTCACCAATGTTACATTGCAAGCTCAAGAGGGCAGAGTTGTTTGCATTATTCACTGATATATTCCAAGTTCCAGCATAGTGTTTGGCACATTGTGGGAACTCAGTAAGTATTTGTTTAATTTATGAATGTATAAAATACATTTTAGATAAATGTTATATCATTAAAAGGAAAAGAAAAATGCAGTGCACCTTCTGCAAAAATTTTGAAGCCCAGAGTCCTTTGTTAGCTTTTTTTCAGAAATTAGTTGTTTTTTGTTTGTTTGTTTCAACATTTTAGCAAATTTAGGTATAACTGGAGGCACTATGGATTTTCAATGTTTGCTTAATAGAGTCATTGGGTGAACATATAATCTAAGACATCACCTTGATAACAGGTATTTGTTATTTTTCCATTACTTAGAAACATGGCACTTTCACAGGCATTTTTGACATGTCACATAGATCATACTAACCTAACAAAACATTTTAAAGTGTCTGAAAACTTGTACAGTATCTTGTGTCTTGATCTGTTTTGTACTGATCAAAATACCTGAGACTGAGAAAATTATAATAAACAGAAATTTATTGTCTCACAGTTCTGGAGGCTGGAAAGTCCATGATCAAGGAACAGGCATTTGGTAAGGCCCTTCTTGCTCTGTTATCACATGGCAGGAGGTGGAAGGGTAAAGAGACAAAAGGGGCTGAACTCACCCTTTTAAAATGGCATTAACCCACCCATGAGGGCTTTGCTATGGTGATTTGCCTAATTACCTCAAAGGTCCCACCTTTTAATATTGTTACATGACAATTAAATTTTAACATGAGTTTTGAAGAAAAAAAAATGTCCAATCTTAGCTTTTCACCCTTAGCCCCCCAGAACTCATGTTCCTCTCTCATACAAAATACATTCATTCCATCCCAGTGGCCCCAAATGCTGAGGTTCTGTAGACACTCTACATCCTTTTCTGGAAACTTTTCTGTCCTCAAGGCTGTAGCATTCTGGGCCTATGGTGGGAGTGGCAGCCTGAAAGATTTCTGAAATGCCTTCAGGGTTATCCTCTCATTGCTTTAATGAATTATACCTGGTTTCCTTCTATTCATACTAATCTTTTTATCACATGTTCACTTGCCCACATCCTTGGTTTTCTCTCCTAAACATACTTCTTTATTCTTTACATGGCCAGGCTGATAATTTTCCTAGTTTTTACAATCTTCTTCCTTTTTAATTATAAATTCTGTCTTCTTGCATTTTACTATATGCAGTTGAGAAGTCATGTAGTACTCTGAGGGTTTTGCTGCTTAGATATGTATTCCACCTGATATCCTAGTTCATGCTCTTAAATCCTGCCTCCAAAAAGTTCTAGGGCATGTACAAAATTCAACCAAGTTCCTTGCCTCTTTACAATAAAGAAGGACTTTCTTTCCATTTCCAATACCTTGTTCCTCATTTCCATGTGAAATCTTGTCAGAATTGCCTTTACCATCTATTTTTCTACTGGTATCCTGGTCATGACCACTTAAGTAGTCTCTAAGAACTTTCAGACTTGCCCTATAGCTCTCTTCTTCCGTGTCCTCACCAGAATCACACTAACACTCCATTTATGGCAATCTAGGCATTTTCTAGCTTGCTCCTCCAAATTCTTAGAGCTTCTACCCATTACCAGTTTCAAAGCTGCTTCCACATTTTTAGATATTTGTTTATAGCAACATCACACTCTTGGTAACAATTTTCTGTTACAGTACATTTTGTGTGACTATAACAGAATACCTAATAATTAGTAACTTATGATAAACATAAATAATTTTTCTCAAAGTTGTGGGGCCTGGAAAATCCATGGCACTGGCATCTGGAGAGGGCCTTCTTGCAGGATTATCACATGGCAGAAAATGGAAGGACAAAGAAGCAAGAGGGAGGCAAATTCATCTTTTTATAACAGAATAACCCTACCCATGGTTAATAAACTCCCATGGTTTAATCACCTCTCAAAGGTCCCATCTCTTCATACTGTTGTTACAGGTAGTTAGATAGGCATGACTGGGGAAGGAAAGGGCTCTTCCCCCACCTGCAAGGAAGGTCAGGTGCTGTTTCAATGATTATTACACTGCCTCCCTAAAAATAATAATTTGGCAGCCACAAGGAGAGACAATCTCCTGATGACCCAAAGTGTTCATTGTGGGTCATCAGACAATCTCCTGATGACCCACAATTAAAGTGTTAATTGAATGCAGATGCTAGGAAGAAGAAACTTCCTGGGCACGTGCACTAAGAGACAAAATGGTGAATTATGATGTTCCAGGTACACTGCACTATAAAAAGGGAAGAAAGCCTCAGATGGGCATGCATACAACTGTACAACTTCCTAATCCCACTAGGTGCGCTAAATTTCAAAAGGTAAGAAGAGCCCTGCTCATGCAGGAAGCCCACCCTAAGGTAACAACCATGGGAAAGAGGTAAGCCTATAAAGCCCTAAGATCAAGGTTAAACACCCCTTTTTGACATTTAGGTGCCCTCTTGGATCTCTTCCAAGTGAACTTTCCTTTCTTTCCTGTTCTAAAGTCTTTTTAAATAAACTTCCACTCCTGCTCTGAAAATTGCCTTTGTCTCTTCTTTTGCTTAAAACATCTTGGACATTTATATTTGTAAAAATTTTAAAATGTGGCCAGCAATTATATTTAATTTGTATGTTTCTGTTTAATATGAAAATCTGTGAATGTTAGTAGCCAACACATAGATTTGTTGTTCAGCATTTATAAAGTTCATCAGAAGCACTTACATTTTGTGTGTTGATTGGGACAACACCACATTAGCCCTGATTTACAAATGTAATTTAACAAAGATAACACCTGCAGTAAGGCAACAAGATTATACAAGGTCACTTTGTTTCTTAATATCTGTGGCAAGTTGTTTTCTAAATTTTCTTACTAGTATTTTTATGTTTCCCGTCAATGCTTAATCAGCTGGATATCAGTTAACATCTTCATAATGCTTAGAAGGTCACATATATTTTAAAACTTTTTTCTAACTTTTGAGATATATACTTAGTATATATACTCATACATTCTGCAAGTTTTGTAGTACAACAATTTTGACTGCTGGTGCTCAGAGATTTGCTGATATCAACAACTTTACAGTTTAATTTATGTTATAATTAATGTTTATCTAATGGTATAATATGTGTGGGATACATTGAGTTTTTCTGAAGTAGGATTTAAAAAAAATTGTGGGTACACAGTAGGTGTGTATATTTATGAGGTGTATGAGATGTCTTGACAGAAGCATGCAACGTAAAATAAGCACATCATAAAAAAGGGTTATCCATACCCTCAAGCATTTATTCACTGAGTTGCAAACAATCCAATTACACTCTTTGTGTTATTTTAAAATGTACAGTTATTATTGACTACAGTCACCCTGTTGTGCTATCGAATACTAGGTCTTATTCTTTCTTTCCATTTTTTTGTACCCATTAACCATCCCTATATTCCCCTCAGGACCCCACTCCCCTTTCCAGCCTCTGATAAACATCTTTCTACTCTCTCTGTCCATTAGTTCAATTGTTTTGATTTTTAGGTTCCACAAATAAGTGAGAACATGTGGTGTTTGTCTTTCTGTGACTGGCTTATTTCATTTAACATAATGATCTCCAGTTTCATACATGTTGCAAATGACTGGATCTCATTCTTTTTTATGGCTGAATAGTACCCCATTGTGTATGTGTAACACATTTTCTTTATACAGTCATCTGTTCATGGACACTTAGGTTGCTTCCAAATCTTAGCTAATGTAAATAAACAGTGCTACAATAAACATAGGACCACAGATATCTCTTTGATGTACCGATTTCCTTTCTTTTAGGTGTATACCCAGCAGTGGGATTCCTGGATAATATGTTAGCTCAATATTTAGTTTTTTGAGGAACCTCCAAATTGTTTGCCATAGTGATTGTATCAGTTTACATTTCCACCAACAGAGTACAAGGGTTCTCTTTTCTCCAAATCCTCACAAGCATTTGTTATTGCCTGACTTTTGGATATAAGCCATTTTAACTGGGGTGAGATGCTATCTCATTGCAGTTTTGACTTGCATTTCTCTGATGATCAATGCTGTTTGCACTGTTTCATATACCTATTTTTCATTTATATGTCTTCTTTTGAGAAATGTCTATGCAATTATTTTGCCCATCTTTTGATCAGAGTATTAGATTTTTTTCTTATTCAGTTGTTTGAACTCCTCGTGTATTCTGGTTATCAATCCCTTGTCATATGGGTAGTTTGCAGATATTTTCTCTCATTCTGTGGGTTGTCTTTTCATTTTGTTGATTGCATACTTTTTGCTGTGCAAAAGCTTTTTTACTTGATGTGATCACATTTGTCCATTTTTGGTATGTTTGCCTGTGCTTGTGGGATACTGCTCAAGAAATTTTTGCTTAGATCAATGTCCTGAAGATTTTCCCCAATGTTTTCTTGTAGTAGTTTTATGGTTTGAAGTTTTATATTCAAGTCTTCAATCCATTTTTATTTTATTTTTGTATATGGCAAGAGATAGGGGTCTAGTTTCAGTCTTCTGCATATGGGTATCCAGTTTTCCCTGCACCATTTATTGAAGAGACTGTCTTTTCCCCATTGTATATTATTGGCACTTTTGTCAAGAATGAGCTCACTGTAGGTGTGTGGACCTTTTTCTGGGTTCTCTATTCTGTTCCAAAGAATGAGTTCACTGTAGTTGTGTGGACCTATTTCTGGGTTCTCTATTCTGTTCCATTGGTCTATGTCTGTTTTTATGCCAGTGCCATGCTGGTTTGATTACTATAGCTCTGTAGTATAATTTGAAGTCAGGTAACGTGATTCCTCCAGTTTTGTTCTTTTGGATTAGAATAGCTTTGACTACTCTGGTTCCATGTAAATTTTAGGATTGTTCTTTCTATTTCTGTGAAGAATGTCATTGGTATTTTGATATGGATTTCATTGAATCTGTACATTGCTTTAAGTAGAATGGAAATTTTAACAATATTGATTCTTCCAATCCATGAACATGGAATATGTTTCTATTTTTTGGTGTCCTCTTCAATATTTTTTAATTACTGTTTAATAGGTTTCATTATAGAGATCTTTCACTTCTTTATTACGTTAATTCTTTGGTATTTAATTTTATGCCTGGCTATTGTAAATGGGATTACATATAAAACTTCTTTTTCATGTTCTTCACTGTTGGCATATAGAAATGGTAATGAATTTGTATGTTGATTTTGTATCCTGCAACTTTACTGAATTTGTTTATCAGTTTGAATAATTTTCCTGTGGAGTCTTTAGTTTTTTTCCAAATACAAGATTATATTATGAGCAAACAAGAATATTTTGACTTCTTGCTTTCCAATTTGGAAGCCTTTTATATCTTTTTCTTGTCTGATTGCTCTAGCTAGGACCTCCACCACTATGTTCAATGATAGCAGTGACAGTGTACAACTTTGTCGTGTTCCAAATCTTAGAGGAAAGTTTTCAATTTTTTCTCATTCTGTATAATACTAGTTGTGGGGCTGTCATACATGGCTTTATTATGTTTAGGTATGTTCCTTCTATTCCCAGTTTTTCTGAAGTTTTTTTTTTATGATGAACAGATGCTGAATTTTGTTAAATGATTTTCAGCATCAATTAAAATGATCATGTTGTTTTTATCCTTCATTCTGTTGATATGATGTATCACTTTGATTTGATTTGCATATGTTGAACAATCGTTGCATCTAAGGATAAATCTCACTTGGTCATGTCAAATAATTGTTGTTGAATTTGGTTTGCTAGTATTTTATTAAGGATTTTTGAATCAATATGCATCAGAAAAATTGGCCTGTAGTTTTCTTTTTTTTTTTTATGTATTTTTGACTGATTTTGGTATCAGAGTGATACTGGTCTTATTGAATGAGTTGGGAAGTATTCCTTCTTTCTCTATTTTTCAGAATATTTTGAGTTGGATTGGTATTAGTTCTTTAAATGTTTGGTAGAACTCAGCAGTGATGCCTTCAGGTCCCAGGCACTTCTGTACTTGGAGACTTTTTATTACGGCTTTGATCTCGTTACTTTTTATTGGTCTGTTCAGCTTTTGGATTTCTTGTTCATTCATTGTAGGTTGTATGTGTCTAGGAATTCTTTTATTACTTCTACATTTTCCAATTTATTGGCATATAGTTGCTCACAGTAGACACTAATAATCCTTTGAATTTCTGCAGTATCAGTTATAAAGTCTCCTTTTTTATTTCTTATTTTATTTATTTGGGTTTTCTCTTTTTCTTGATTAGACTGGCAAAAGTTTTGCCAATTTTTTTAACTTTTCAAAAAAACAACTTTTTGTTTCATTGATCTTTTTAAATTTTTTTCATTTCAATTTCATTTTTTTCTCCTCTGATCTTATTATTTCTTTTCTTTTACTAATTTTGAGCTTGGTTTGCTCTTGCTTTTCTAGTTCCTTAAGGTGCATTGTTTTAGTGTTTAAATGAAGTTTTTCCTGTTTTTTTTTTTTAAATGCAGTCACTTATAGGCTATACATTTTTCTCTGAATACTGCTTTTGCTGTATCCATAGGTTTTGATATGTTGTGTTTCCATTATCATTTGTTTCAAGACAATTTTCAGCTTTCTTCTTAATTTCTTCACTGTCCCATTGGTCATTCGAGAGCATATTATTTAATTTCCATATATTTGTATAGCTTCTAAAATTCCTCTTGTTATTAACTTCTAGTTTTATTCCATTGTGGTTGGAGAAGATGCTTGATATAATTTCCATGTTCTTGAATGTTTAAAGACTTGTTTTGTGATCTAACATATGGCCTATCCTTGAGAATGATTCATATGCTGAGGAAAGAATGTGCATTCTGCAGCTCTTGGATGACACATTCTGTAAATATCTATTAGATTAATTTTTTTCTAAGTGAAGATTAAGTCTCATGTTCTTTATTTTCTGTCTAGAAGATCTGCTCAGTGCTGAAAGCATGCTGTTGAAGTCTCCAACTATTACTGTATTAGGGCCCATCTCTTTAGCTCTAATAATATTTCCTTTATATATCTGGATACTCCAGTGTTGCATGCATATTTAAAATTGTTATATCCTCTTGTTGGACTGACCCCTTTATCATTGTATAATGACCTTCTTTGTCTCTTCCTATAGTTTTTTTTCTTGAAATCTATTTTGTCTGATATAAGCACAGTGATTCCTGCTCTTTTTTTGGTTAACATTGGCATAAAATATCTTTATTTATAGTCTGTATCTGTATCCATCTCTTTCTTTTCAGGCTGAAAGACATGGATACAGATAATTACCCTGAGACTGGGTAATTATAAAGGAAAGAGGTTTAATTGACTCACAGTTCTGCAGACTTAAGAGGAAGCATGACTAGGAGGCTTCAGGAAACTTACAATCATGGCAGACACTGAAGGGGAAGCAGGCACCATCTTCACAATGTGGTGGGAGGGAGTGTGAGCATGTGAAGGAGGAAAAACCATCATTTACAAAACTAGCATATCTTGTGAGAATTCACTTACTAGCACAAGAACAGCATGAGGAAACCACCCCCATAATCCAATCACTTCCCTCCCTCAACACATGGGGATAACAATTCGAGATGCGATTTGGGTAGGGACACAGAGCCAAACCACATCATAGTCTATGTGTGTCTTTGTAGGTAAACTGTGTTTTTTGTAGGCAACAGATCAATGGGTCTTGTTTTTTCACCCATTCAACTAGTCTATGTCTTTTGATTGGAGAATTTATTCCATTTACATTAAATGCTATTATTTATAAGTAAGAATTTACTCCTGCCATATTGTTATTTGTTTTCCAGTTGTTTTATGGCCTTCCCTTCCTTTGTTCTTTCCTTCCTGTCTTCTTCTAGTGAAGATGATTTTCTCTGATGATATAATTTAGATTTTCGCTTTATTTTCTGTGTATCCATGTATGTTTTCTGGTTTGAAATTAACTCGAGGCTTGCAAATACTATCTTATAACCCATTATTTTAACCTAATAACAACACTATTTGCATAAGTAAACAAACAAACAAAAAGCAAACTAATAAAACCTCACCTTAGCTTTGTCCCCCACTTTTTAATATTTTTTTGTTTCTATTTATGTCTTATTGTATTATGTCTTGAAGATGTTGTATTTTTTTTATTGGATCATCATTTAGTCTTTAGCCTTGTTTAGTTCATTTGGTGAAGTCATGATTTTCTGGATGGTTTTGATGCTAGTAGATGTTCTTCAGTGTCTGCACATTAAAGAGTTAGTTATTTATTAGCAGCCATCCTTATTGGGAAGGCTTTCCAGATACTTGAAATAACTTGGGTGTTGTGATTGAACATGTTTCTGCTTTAGTGGGAACCCCAAGCTCAGTAATACTGTGGTCTTGCAAACTAGTAGAGGTCCCAGCTTGACGGTCTTGAACAAGATCTGGGAGAATTTTCTGCATTACCAGGCAGAGACTCTTGTTCTCTTCCCTTAATTGTCTCAAACATATAGAGTTTCTCTCTTCATTCTGAGCCACATAAACCTGGGGGTGGAGTGACACAAGTACAACTTGTGGCCAGTGGCCACCACAACTATTACTTTACTGGGTCAGACCCAAAGCCAACATAGTACTACATCTTTCCCAAGGCCTTCTATAGCCATGCCCTGGCTACTGCTTATGTTCACTTTACAATCAGCAGGTGGTAAAGCCAGCCAGGCCTGTGTTCTTCCCTTCAGGGTGGCAAGGTCCCCTAGGCCCAGGGTGGGTACAGAAATGGACTGACAATTGAACACAATTGCTGTGTTCTCCCCCCCGCCCAGCACCCAGGGATGCTCTCAGCACCACGCTATTATTGCCAGGGGTGGGGAAGGGGTGGCATCAGTGTTTCAGGACTGTTCTCTTTTAATATCACTTAAGTGCCTCTTTCAGTGATATGATGTTAAAACCAGGTACTCTGAGTACTCACCTGATTTTTGATTGCAATGAAGTTGTTTTTTTCTGTGCCATTTGAGAATCAGGGACTAGAGTAAAAAACCTTAGAAGTCTACCTGGTATTCTATTGTATTATGGTTGAGTTGGCACTCAACCTGCAAGGTGCAGTCCTTCACACACTTCCCTTCCCTTTCCAAAGGCAGAGGAGCCTCACCTCATAGTCACTATCACCCCTGGCCACAAGGGGTACTGCCAGTCTACCACCAATGTTCCTGTAAGGCCCAAAGTCTCTCAAGTCAGCTTGTGGTGAATGTTGCATAGCCTGGAACTCACCCTTCAGGTAGTTAGCTTCCCTCTGGCCCAGGGAAGGTCCAGTATTTTGTCCAAGAGTCAAGTCCTAAAATTGGTGTATTAATCCTTTCTCACATTGCTAATAAAAACATACCTGAGACTGGGTAATTTATAAGGAAAGAGGTTTAATTGACTCAGTTCCACATGATTGGGGAGGCCTCACAATCATGGCAGAAAGCAAAGGAGGAGCAAAGTCCCATCTTACATGGCATCAGGCAAGCGAGTATGTGCAGAAGAGAACTCCCTTTTATAAAACCATCAAATCTTTTGAGACTTATTCACTATCAGGAGAACAGCATGGGAAAGACCCACTGTCATGATTCAATTACTTCCCACCAGGTTCTTCCCATGACATATGGGACTTATGGTAGCTACAATTTGAGATTTGGTTGGGTACACAGTCAAACTATATTATTCCGCCCCAGCCCTTCCTAAATCTCATGTCCTCACATTTCAATACTAATTATGCCTTCCCAAAAGTCCCCCAAAGTCTTAATTCATTTAAGCTTTAACTCAGAAGTCCACAGTCCAAAGTCTCATCTAAGACAAGGCAAGTCCCTTCTGCCTAGGAGCCTGTAAAATCAAAAGCAAGTTAGTGTTAGTTACTTCCTAGATACAATGGGGGTACAGGAATTGGGCAAATACAATCATTCTAAATGGGAGAAGTTATCCAAAACAAAAGGACTACAGGCACCATGCAAGTCTGAAATTCAGTAGGGAGTCATTAAACCTTAAAGTTCCAAAATGATCTCCTTTGACAACACATCTTACATCAAGGTCATGGTGATGCAAGAGGTGGGCTCCCACAGCCTTGGGCAGCTCTGCTTCTGTGACTTTGCATGGTACAGCCCCACTCCTGGCTGCTTTCATGGGCTGTCATTGAGTGTCTGCAGCTTTTCTAGGTGCAGGGTGCAAGCTGTTGGTGGATCTACCATTCTGGGGTCTGGAGCACAGTAGCCCTCTTTTCGCAGCTTCACTAGACCGTGCCCTAGTGGAGACTCTGTGTGGAGGCTCCCACCCCACATTTCCCTTCTGCACTGCCCTAGTAGAGGTTCTCCATGAGGGCCCTGCCCCTGAAGCACGCTTCTGCCTGGGCATCCAGGCATTCCATACATCCTCTGAAATCTAGGCAGAGGTTTCCAAACCTCAATTCTTGACTTCTGTGCACCTGCAGACTCAACCCCATGTGGAAGATGTCAAGGTGTGGGGCTTGCATCCTCTGGGGCCATGGCCTGAGCTGTATCTTGGCCCCTTTCAGCCATGGCCAGAGCAGCTGGGACACAGGGCACCAAGTTCCCAGGCTGTATACATGGGGCTGGGCGGGTGGGGCTGGGCCCATCCCATTACATCATTTTATACTCCTAGGCCCCAGGGCCTGTGATGGGAAGGGCTGTCACAAAGGTCTCTGACAAGCCCTAGAGATATTTTCCAAATTTTCTTGGTGATTAACACTGGCCTTCTCATTACTTATGCAAATTTCTGAAGTGGGCTTGAATGTCTCCCCAGAAAATGTTTTTCTTCTTTATTATTGCATTGTCAGGCCACAAATTTTCCAAACTTTTATCCTCTGCTTCCTCTTGAACACTTTGCCTCTTAGAAATTTCTTCCACCAGATACCCTAAATCATCTCTCTCAAGTTCAAAGTTCCATAGATCTCTAGGGCAGGGACAAAACCCTGCCAGTCTCTTTGTATAGCAAGAGTGACCTTTACTCCAGTTATCAACAAGTTTCTCATGTCCATTTGAGATCACCTCTAACCTGTACTTTATTGTCCATTGCACCATCAGCATTTCGGTCAAAGCCATTCAACAAGTCTCTAGGAAGTTCCAAAATTTCCCTCATCATCCTGTCTTCTTCTGAGCCCTCCAAACCCTTCCAACCTCTGCCTGTTACCCAGCTCTAAAGTTGCTTCCACATTTTCAGGTATCTTTACAGCAGTACCCCACTCTACTGCTACCAGTTTACTGTATTAGTCTGTTCTCACGCTGCTAATAAACACATACCAGAGACTGAGACTGGGTAGTTTATAAAGGAAAGAGGTTTAATTGACTCACAGTTCAGCATGGCTGGAGGTCTTACAATCATGGCAGAAGGCAAAAGAGGAGCAAACTTACATCTTACATGGCAACAGGCAACAGAGTGTGTGCAAGGAAACTCCCCTTTATAAAACCATCAGATCTTATGAGACTTATTTATAATTATGAGAACAGCATGGGAAAGACCCACACTGTGATTCAACTACCTCCCACTGGGTCACTCCCACAACATGTGGGAATTATGAGAGCTACAATTCAAGATTTGGGTGGGGACACAGCCAAGCCATATCAATTGGGGACCGTAAGAGCCTGCTTGGTGCTCCACCCACCTGTGGTGATGTTGGTACCTAAGGTTCAAGACAAAGTCTCCTTTCCTTTTCCCTCTGCTTTTCTCAAGAAGAAGGAATTTTGCCTTGTAATCATCACAGCTGGTCACATGCTGAGCCTCACCTGAAGTTAGCAAATCTCAGATGCTCACCCTAACCCCACAGTGTAGTACCTGGATATAGCTGCTCATTATTCAGGGCCCAAGGGCTCTTCAATTAGCAGGCGATGAATGCTGCCAGGGCTTGGTACTTTCCTTTAGGATAGTGGGTTCCCTTCTGGCCCTGGGTGTGGAAAATAACCGTTTAGAGCTATGTTTGTTCAATGTGATAGACACTATTCCCATGTGGCCATTTAATTTAAATTAAAGTTAAATAAAATTTAAACCTAGTTATCTTATTTCAAGAGCTCGATAGCTACATGGGTCTAGTGTCTGCCATGTGGGACAGCATGGATATAAACATATCTATCTTTGCAGAATGTTCTAACGGACAGTGGTGGTTTCAAGTATGGCAAAACTAGCATATATTTGTAACTTGCAAAGCCATGATATACTCTTAAAATTTTGTAATAGTTTATAACGAGTTTTGTAGTGATTAAATTAGTTGTTTGATATCATGAAGGAAGTAATAGCTACTTTCATTTTAGTCTCTTTCAGAAATTGCAACAGGATTTTCTTGAGTGGAGGCTGTGAAGAACTTCAACATTAGGAAAACATCAGGATTGGGGGGCAGTAGTGGGAGGAAAGAATATCAAAAACTTATAATATCAGAAACAAATTAGAAGCCACATAAAGATCTCTCACATGACATTGTTTCTTAAATTAGTTGGATTTCCTTTTGCTTATTTCTTCATTCATTTCTTCATTAACTCCGCAACTATTTATTGAGCCTCTATTAAGTATCAGACATTATTGTAAATCTTGAGGAAACTAGACATAAATGTTGTGGTCTGAATGTTTGTGTTCCCTCAAATTCCTGTTTAAATTCTAACACCCAAGGTGATGGTATTAGAGGGGGGCCCTTGGGAAGCAATTAGGTCAGGGAAGTAGAGCTCCTATGATTGGGATGAGTTAGTGCCCTTATAAAAGAGTTTCAAGAGCTGCTTTGCCCCTTCTGCCATGTGAGGACACAGTGAGAAAAGGACTGTATATGAACCAGGAAGTGGGCTCTCACCAGACACTGAATCTGTTGACACCTTGATCTGAGACTTACCTGACTCCAGAATTTTGAGAAATGAATTTCTGTTGTTATAAACCACCAGTTTATGTCATTTTGTTATAGCATTCTGAACAATAAACATAGAAAAACAATATGTATGGCATGTCAGATGGTAATGAATGCTAAAGCATGCCACAAACAAAAAGCAAAATGAAACAAATAGAAAAAAATACAAAAACACACTAAGGAAGAAGAATATACTTAGAATTGGGAGGAATTCCTATATTATTGATCAGATTGATCAAAAAAGTCTGTTTCAGTAAGGTGATATTGAAACAGGAGAGTTCCCTGGTGCCCCCACGCAGGGCATGCAACAGGAGTGTGGCTCTCTCTTCCTCCACCACCACTCAAATCCCTAATGGGAAGGAGAGCATGTAGATGGGCCCGCCCATGAGCCAGGGCGAGCCCTTCTGGGCTCTGGTTCTATGGCAGCATCTTGGGGTGGATGCCTGCGACTCCTGAAGCCCCAGTGTTACAGTGCTCTTTTAGCTCTGCTGTCCGCAGATGGCTTAAGTGTTAACCAGCTCAGTGTCCTCTTGGTCCCTGGGTCGTTGTCCAGTGTCCAGAAAGAATCAGACCACACATGGACTTGAAGTGTGAATGCAGGGATTTTATTGAGTGGTGGAGGTGGCTCTCAGTGGGATGGATGGGGAGCTGGAAGAAGGATGGAGTGGGAAGATGATCTTCCCCTGGAGTTTAGCCATCCAGTAGCTGATCTCCTCTCTGATCGTCCCTAGGCGAACTACTCTCAGCATTCAGATGCTCCTTCTCTTTTCTCCTTCCCTGCCACCTGCTTCTTGCTGCAAAAACTCAGGGTGTGATGGAGAGAGAGAAAGTGAGCCTCCCCCCTTTCTCTTCCATCTTCTTATCCCCAAGTTCCAGTGACCTTAGATAGATGACACCCATGAGTGCCATTGTGGCTTGCACCTGTGAAGCAGGGGGGACCTAGATAATAGGAATTATTCACCCTCACCTGTGACCATGCCTCCCTTACTGTTGGCAACCTTTAGGTTCCCTGGGCCTCATTTACGTCATGGAGCATGGCCTCCTTCCATGAAGTGAGGATTTAGTTTGCAGGAATTGGTCCTGCCCATTTACATTGTGCCTGTTGCTTGGCTTTGGATCCCTTAAATCTGATTTTCCTTTCTAAGGCTTCAGCCTGAAGTCTGGAATCGACTTTGGGACAAAAAGGTATTTCAGGGGCTGCATGTATCTGCTCAGATTAAGTCTCAAATAGGTGCAGCTGGTGGGAGGAACCAGCGAGCCAGCCACATGGGGTCCCAGCAGCAGCCATGGTTATCTCCTACCCCTCATGGCCATTTGATGTGGCTTGTGCATGCTGCAGACACACCCAGCTATCTGAGCCCTGAGGGGAGTGGGTAAGGAGGGGAGGCATGGCATGCTGGATCCTGCAGCTGTTGGGGTGGGGGTGGGGGTGGGGGTGGCACCTGTAAGAACAAATGAAAACCACATTGTTCTGAATTGCACCTCTGATGGCCGAGCCGAATGATCATTCTTTTTAATATCATTGCCGTGGTCTGTAGCAAAACCCTTAACATTATAAAGGAAGAGATGAGAGTTATTTCAAAACACGAAAGAAGAAAAGACACCACAGCCACCATAGCGAAGTCTGGAGGTCTTGGCCTTCAGAGTTCAGTCTCGGAGCCTTTTAGCAACAAAAGATACCTTCAGTTGCCCCCTCTGTGAAGAGAAACAGAGAAGGAAGGGGAGAGGTGGTAGGTTCTTGGAAAAGAGGCAGATCTGACAGTTTCACATCTGTACTCACCCTTCTTTGTATCTCAGATGGGACTCCAGATGAAACAGGAGAGTTCCCTGGCTTCCCCTTGCAGGAAGTGTGACAGGGGTGTGGCTCTGTTTGGCCACCACCACTCAAACCCCTTATGGGAGGGGGAGCATGCAGATGGGCAGGTGCAGGAGCCAGTGCCAGTGCTTTTGGGCTCCAACCCCATGACAGCGTCTAAGGGTGGCTGCCTGCAACTCCTGAAGTCCCAGTGTTAAAGTATTCTTTTAGCTCTGCTGTCTGCAGATGGCCTAAGTGTTAACCAGCTCAGTGCCCTCTTGGTCCCTGCGTCCTTGTCTGGTGTCCAGGAAGAACCAGGTCACACACGGACATGTAGAGTGAATGTGGGGGTTTTATTGAGTGGTGAAGTTGGCTCTCAGTGGGATGGATGCAGAGCTGGAAGAGGTGTGGAGTAGGAAGGTGATCTTCCCCTGGAGTCAGGCCACCCAGCAACCCATCTCCTCTCCGATCATCCCAGCCTAACTCCTCTCTCCATTTGGATGCTCCTTCTCTTCTCTCCTTCTCAGCCACCCAATTCTGCTGTTTATCTGCTCGTCTCCTTCTGGAGCCTGGGGTTCGGGATTTAAATGGTTACAGGATAGAGGGGACTGGTGGGCCAAAAGGCAGCAATTTGGGTACAAAAACAAAAATGCCTGTTCTCACACAGGGTCATGGGTTTCCAGGCTTTAGGGTGTGGCCTTTGCTGGGGAACTGCCCTCTTCTACACAGTATTTCCCTATCTGCTGTCCACATCAATATTTAAGTAGGGACACGAAGAAGAACTTATGTTCTTGGCATTGTATTGAACTCAAGACTGTTTTGTTTCAGGCATTATACTAGGCTTTGGAACTACAAAGAAGAAAAGAGCTTTTGTCTTATTCTCAGCAAGGACTGAGTAAGAAGATAAGAGGAAGAATAACCTATTACATACAATGTGCTAAGTGTTCTATTACAAGTATATGCATACGGTAATGTTTCCTCATTTACTAGTTAGTATTTTTCCCCCAAAAGAATGAGCCGAGATCATGCCACTGCACTCCAGCCTGGGCGACAGAGCAAGACTCCGTCTCAAAAAAAAAAAAAAGAATATTAAGCTTTATGAACAGTATTGAGAATAATAACTCATTTTTTATTCAAAATTAATTTTTTAACAGAAAAGAATTAATCTTAAGTGAAGAATTATAAAAAAATTAGCCAAAATTTGGAGCTTGCACTGAGCCGAGATTGCGCCACTGCACTCCAGCCTGGGCGACAGAGCGAGACTCCATCTCAAAAAAACAAAAAAAAGTCAAATTTAGTCCTATTCTGCACAGTATGAAAAGCTTTTAATGACTTTTCATTTTTTAACATTATATGATCTTTCCTTTCAGAGGGATGAGGTTACAGTTGATGAAGGTCATGAACATCAAATTTAAAATGAACATCAAATTTAAAATGAACAAATAAAATTTGTTTGTCGTCTTTTTTTGTCATGGATATCTTAAGAAATAAATGTGATAAACATGGAGACTTTTTATAGTAAATCTTATCTTACTAACAATGCATTATTTTTATAACTGTTTTAGAAAAAATTAATTACCATTTTTCTGATATTTTTTCTTTTTTTCAGGATTAAATTTTATTTCACATTGATAAAAACCATGAAAAATATTTACATTTTCCCATGTTACTGCACAACATTTCAACGGAATATTTCTTGCCATAAATAATATCTTGCTGATTTGTAGAACTGAAAGAACAGTTTATGTTCTTCAAGGTAAGGAAAAATGACATAGTAAATGATTGTTTAAAATTTCTAAATCCAGACATAAACATATGGTTTCATCATTAACATCCTATATAGTCCATTACTAAATTATTTCCATTATCACTTAGCACCCATTTATAAAGATGCATTCTTAATATTGTTCTGGTCAGCTGGAATACACAGATATAAGGCATCTAAAATCTATTTATGCTTTATAGAGAAACCAGACATTAAAACGTCGTGTACTACTTATTTGAAATTACTCTACCTTATCCAGATTATTTAGTTATTAGGTCTTCAAATTATTTAGTTATTAGGATCTTCAACCCAGTAACAGGAATAATTCTGTGGTTTTATTTTTCTGTAAACAACTGAAAGAACAGTTAGATCATGTTCTAGTATGGTCTGAAACATCTTTACGACTGATCATACAAACTAATTTCTAAGGTGATTTCATCTCCTCATAGCATACATAGAGTTTACTTTGTACACATGTCTGAAACCAACTACTGTAGAAGATGAGGAATCTATTGTAATTTTTTTGCTTTATTTTCATCAGCCAGTGGACTTATTTGAAATTTTCATTCCCGTCAAATTATTTTTTGTATTAGTTCTTCATGCAAACATAAAAATAGCAATGATTTTAAATTGTCAATATTTCCAGATTACTGGGAAAAATTATTTGAAAACCAACTTATGGGTAAGAAAGGCTAGTCAGAACCCTATACATAAAGTGTAGTTACCATACAGATTAATATGTAGCAATAATGTATGCTTGATATTTTTGCTATTTTTTCTAATCATTTTTTGATAACTCCAAAAATAAAGTATAATATCAGGAAATTCACTTTTTTGAGTTTTAGTTTTCTAAACTGAAAATTAACAATCTTGAAATTAAAACAGATGCAATTTTTCATGTACTTCATGATGGATGCATGGAAAGATTTACACGGAGAGAAATAAACACATCTATTAGTTATCTCCAATTAACCATGAAAGAAATAAAAGGCAGATAAGTGATTGATTACTAAAGAGCTCCAAGTAATTGGGTAATAAGGCAAAAATAATGTTATATGTTCCTATAGTATAATCTAAGAACATGATTTTGTTTGTATAAATTAATTACAAAGTAGGTGCAATTAACTGACTTACAGGTAAGGACAAAAATATAAGGAGTTTTGCAGATAGCATCCATTTGAAAATAAAACACTTCAATCATATTATATGACACCATAAGAGAATGTCTCATTCGACAGTATATAGATTCCATTCCTTGTTCTAAATGAGACTTATAAACAAAATGTATTTATTTAAAACTTATGTTTTAAGGAAAGCTTTCAATGCAAATTAATTTAGCCAACATTTCAGTTATCTGTAACATTATACAATTTTACTATTATTTCTATAATCCATTAGTTTAAAATGAATTCAATTTATGCTACAGTTGAGTGATTATATAATTTCTGAGGTAATTTTAACTATCATTATGACAGTTTTCTAGATTTGAAATAAAAAGATCTTACACACAAGTTGAAATAAAAATATAGTTATAAAAACTCAACTTATTGGAAAAGCCAGAATCCGCAGTGGGGACAAAATATATTTCTGTTCTAAATATTGTTACCTTCAGATCTCCTGATTCCTAAGTCCCATTTCGATGTTGGAGCAAGAAAGGGGACTTGAGGTGTCATCTATCTTATATCAATCATTTTGAACCTTGCCTTCCACAGGGCCTTTGCACAGTGTTGTCTCAGCCTCTTGTACTTTTTCCCTGAATATTTGTGTTTTGCTCACTCACTTGATTTGAGTCCTTGTTAAAATGCTTTTAAGAGCAGACTTTCTTGGCCACTTCTTCATCCTGCTCTATTTTTCTTTTTTAAAAATTTAGAAAATATGTAGCATAAATGTAGTATATACATATAATACATATGGTATAGACATGTGTGTATACATATTATATACTACGCATCTAGTGTGTATATATATATATATTTATATATATATTTATTTATTTATTGAGACAAGATCTCACTCTGTCACCCAGGCTGGAGTGCAATGGCATGATCACAGCTCAATGCATCCCCTCGTCCTCCCCAGGTTCAGGTGATCCTTCTGCTTCTGCCTCCTGAGTAGCTGGGACTACAGGCATGCCGCACCACTCCCAGTTAATTTTGTATTTTTTTGTAGAGATAGGGTTTCTTCATGTTGCCCACACTGGTTTCAAACTCCTGGGCTCAAGTGATCCACCCACTTCGGCCCTCCAAAGTGCTGGGATTACATGTGTGAGCCACTGTGCGTGGCCACTGCTCTGTTTTCCTTTAGAATTACACTTATCAACAACATAATGTTCCACATTTATTTTTGTAATATTCTGTCTCCCTATAACTTCGCCTCCATTAGCATGTGATAGCCACCTGAGTGGGGCATTTATTTTGTTTAAAGTACGTACCCAGTACATGGAAAAGGGTCAGGCAATATAGAAGATGCCTGTGAAATACCTAGGAATGCAGACACAGTCAGATGTTTTTCTATAGACACAACTGATTGAATTTCACTTCAAAACAAATAATAATCACAACCAAAAGCAACTGCCTAGTAAACCAAGTCTCTGTAGTTTCAGTAATCGAATATTGAATTTAGTTGCATTTTGCTTATGGTAATCAATTGATTCGGGATTGTCCACAATCTTAGATAATCATCATGTTATCTGATATCTAGATTATCAAAAAATGTCTTTTGTTTTCCCTTTAAATTTTTTTAAATCTATGTGTCCAGATTTGTCCAGGCCTTTGAAGATAAACTTCAATATATTGGTAATTTCTAAATTTGCTTATAAGTTAGGATTTTTGTTTGCTAGAGAAATAATTCTTCCTTGAAAGTTAGGATTTGAGTTTAAAGAGTTGCTTCCTAGTGAGTTCTGCAAATATTCACCTACCAGAAAAAGAGTATGCTTTACACAATATCTTTTGTAATGATGTACACTACATTTACTTTTTCGATAGGAAAGTGCTGTCTTTAGAGTCCATGATGATGTCATATTCAAAATGTTGACACTCTCATAGCTGAGTGAGAAAGAAGATATTTAATTAGAATAACCTGGTCTAAAATCTCAGCTCTTCTATGTTGTAACTTCTGAGTCTCAGTGTCCACATTTATATGAAGTGAGTGAAGGAATACTAAGCACATTCCAGCCTGTCATGAGACAAGGAAAAAAGTCTATGAAAGTTTCTGAAAACATATTCTGCTGCAAAGAACAGTGATACTTTTAAATTGCTTCTTTTTCTTATCTCCTCCCTTTCTTTAAAAGTGCAACAGGAAAAGAATTTTCTTGTTGTGGTCTTACTGTCTCCTAATTCAAAATCATTCTGGATTTCAAATGAATTAATGACAGGCAATAATTTTATAGTTGATTGCCTTTTAGATCTCTTAGCCTTAGAATAAAACTATTATATCAAATAAATTTACTTATCAAAAACATTTCTTTCCTAACATGAAAAAATATACTAGAAACTGTCACTATAAAACTACATACAAGGTATAGTACTAGTCCTTCAGAAATGACCTCAGACCACAGAATATGGAAGAGGAGACAGGAGAGGCCGAGGAGAAAAAATTGACACCAATATCAGATGAATTTTCTATAGATTAATAAAGTAGAGAATACGTAAATGACTTGACTTTTACAAAGTGTCATCTTGATTGTCTTTTAAAAAGACATTTTAAACTAACTGTGACTAGCGAGACACATAGCTAATTTTGGGGAAATATACAAACTTCTCCAACATAAGGTTATCATTTTGCTATTTGTCAGTGCTAAATAGTCATAAATGTGGAACTTATCTTCCCCTATCAAAATTCTAAGGATAAGTTTTATCAGTTTTCAATTTAAAGATATGGTCATCGAGTTTTTTTTTTCTTAAAGGCTCTATTACTTGCCTACAAATTGTTATGAGAGAGAAAGTCAATTAAATATGTGAGCTCAAACATGTTATGTTTAAAGACTAGCCCATTTTTTTCCCCCAAAAACTGAATTAAGTTGAACATTATGGAGAATATGTTAATATTTATAATATCACATTGTAAAAGTAAGGGTACTTTTACAGGTAAGTAATTTCCCTAAGGTGGAAGAAATTCATTTTTAATGTCAATTTTAAGATAAATGACATATTTCCTTACTTTAGTTTTAGAACTTCTAACATAGCCAAGGAGAGGTATACTACAGTTGTTAAGAGCATTGATGTTGATGTTGTACTATTTCAAAACACTTGTGTTTAGCAGGTTACCTGCCTCTGAAGGTACAAGGAATCCTTTAAACTAAGAAAGGTCACATGGAGAATAGGCTCCCTCTAATGAGTGCCTCAAACAACAAACCTGTTTATTTAAAGAGACCATGGAAAATTACATACTCGAATCTGGGTTTTTTTCCTCTTGGAAATCTCCACTTTATGGATAAAATACTGCTTATGGGTTTGTGCAGCCAGACACCTAGTGCATAAAAGAAGTGAACTAGTGTCAGATCTTTTTAGATTGATTGTTTTTTTTAATAACGACAATTTCTAGGGCCCCAATCACCAGGAAGACGAGGATTCAGTATCTCTGAGACAGATTGAGAGAGGCCAAATTCAGAGCCCCCATGAGCTGATTTGCTGAAGGAGAATTTAAGATTTTGAGGCAGTGTTTCTTATACCTGACTACAGAGATAATTAAACAAAAGGCCAGTTTTATCTCCAGACAATTGCAGAGGCTTTGATAGTGTTGGTTATTGGCTAGTTTCTCAGTCTCTATTATGAGAAGCACCCTGAGCCTTTAATTTAGAATGTCTTTATTTTACATATCTTACCTACATTAGACCTCTGGTCATCTTCACATTTATCATTATTAAATGATTTTGGGTCTCTTTTGTCTTTTCTCTAGGTATTACCTTACAACTGGACACTATTTACTGGTATTACCTAGGGTGTAAGAGGGTATTTGGATAATTCTTTCCGTAAAATTTCAGGCCATGAATCTAAAATGATTCATTAGCTAACATTTTACTAACATCATTCTAAACATTTTTACTTATAAAACGTCTATATAATTCCAAGACATTAAAAGTCAATATAGTATTTATAAAGCAGTTATATGCAGTCATGCAGGTGACTCTGTCTTATATCTAATATCCTTGATCTTATAAAGAAACCAAAATGTGATCAAATATTGGATCCACCACTTACTGTTCTTCTTTGGATGAGTTTCTTAAATCTTTATATCTCAATTTTCTCTCTATAGAACATTATGGAGAATATGTTAGTATTTATCATACCACATTGTAAAAGTAAGGGAATTTTACATGTACCCTTACTTCTAATGCCAACATAAGAGATTTTTGTGTTAGGGCTAAATCAAAAACAATATAGAATACTTATCACAGATTCTGGTATTTGATATGTAGTCTATAAACTACTGTTAACAAAGAAAACAAATCCTCAAACTTTCCTTATGTGTATATATAAATATTCATAGGTGTGTATAGATGTATGTATAAATACATGTGTGCCTAAAACTTCAAAAATGCACTTGGTTTGTCTTACCTACTGAGTTACTTTTATTGGATGTCTTTGTGTGGGTGTTTCTGTGGGTGAATTCTCTTATAGACTTGTTAAGTAGACACATAGAAGAAACCAAACACATCACAGTGACTAAGTGACTTTCCTTTTTGAGGACTGGCTCTAAAAAAATCACGTGTACAGGAGATCCACAAATTATACGCAATATATACACGTGTGTGTCATGCACATTTATGATTTCTAGAAATGATGTAGAAGTTCTACAATAATAAAGCACAGCAAAAATTCTTGTAGGAATTTAGAAATGAGATTTCACTTCAAATTAAGTGTATCCAACTTATACAGTGTAAAGTTAATTTTAGGTTGGTTTTTTGTGTAATATTCTTTCAGAAGTACCATCTCATAACAAATTTGAGAGAACTTGGATGAAAATAATTATACAAAAATTCCCTATGAAATATTCATTTTAATATGCATTCTGTGTGGATTCAATTTTTAAGATAGTTTCTTTAAATATATTCAGCTTTCATATTGCTTTGCTTTATACTGTCAAAACAATAGCAACATTTGCTTTACTGTCAAAGAGATCAATTTCAACAATTCCGTATAAAACACAAATTATACCATTTGCTGACATTAAAAAAAGGATTCATTGAATTTTCCACTTTTTAAGCCAGTTATATAATTGACAATTGTACATAATTTAAGTTTTTTAAGCACACACACACAATAAAGAAAAAAATGCATTTGTAGGTAAAATGAAATAAACATCAAGAAGAAAAATTACTTGCTGAGAAGTTGAGGTACATATGGGATGTTGCTATAAAACTGTTTTTTTCTTCATTTATGTATCAGATAAATGTTGGATTTGATTCTGTAAGTCATCAATACATGAACAATACAACTGTGTATTAAACTGGTGAGTATGATATGATCATCTGTTCTGATCCTGGAATTATAATATCATTGGCATTAGTTGGAGTTAGGCAACATAGGAAAATTACAAGAGATGTTAATATCCTGATGTTGACACATTGCTGCTAAGTTGCCTCTTGAAACAACAAGAAGGAAAATTCACTAAGCATACAAAGAAAATTCACTAAGGTAAAGTTACGTCAAGACTTGGTCACACAGTAAGTACCTGGTGGAGCTGGGATTCCTATCTGTGGCTGTATTTGTTAAAAGTTCTTCCAGGACAGGAGAAGGCCTGTCAGTGTGCACATTTAACCTGAAAACATTAATAAAATTAAATTTCCCATATGAGTGGTTATTTTTATTGGATGTTTAATAAGTAAGCTCTATAGATAAATTTCATAATCAAACATTTGACAATTTCAGATCTACAGAAAGGAATATAAATATAGTTATTGATCAAATAGCATGCAATCTGAAAATAAAACTGATGGTAAAACCTTTCAGCAACAAGTGTTTTGGAAACATTTTGACCCTTCCACATATTACCTTGATCCAAATATCTGTGGGGCAGCTGGTAAGGAGGCTGAGTTCATAAGATACTAGGTATTGACTTAGACATACTTCCAAGCAGTGACTTTGGTTTCTTCATTGCCATTTAAAAGAAGTTCAAAACCACGAGATATCATCTTCCACTTGTTAGAATGTCTATTACCAAAAAGGCAAAGATAACAAGAGTTGGGGAGCATGTAGAGAAAAAGGAACACTTGCACCCTATTGGTGGGTGTATAAATTAGTTCAGCTATTATGGAAAAGAGTATGAGGGCCTCTCAAAACAGAACTACCATATGATCTAGCAATCTCACTACTGGGAATATATCAAAGGAAATAAAATCAGTATGTCAAGGAGATATCTGCACTCCAATGTTTATTGAAGCATTATTTACAATAGACAAGATATGGAATTCATCTGTGTCCATCAACAGATAAATGGAAAAAGCTAATGGGGTATATATACACAATAGAATACTATTTGACCTTAAAAAAGAAAAAACTCTTAATGTAGGAATATCCTAACAAGAATTTTCATCAATTGTACACGTGCTTATGGACAAATTTTAAAAATTGAGTTTCTAGCTGTTCATAGTGACTGTATAAATACACAATCAATTTTATATATTAACATATCCAGCAAACTTGCTGAATGAACTTACTTACATGTTCTAGGAGATTTTTGTTAAGTTTTTTGGGATTTTTCTACTTACACAATTATGTCATCTGCAAATGAGATAATTTTATTTCTTTCTAATCTAAATCAGAATGTCTTTTTCTTTATCCTTATTGCACAATGGATAAGTCTTCTGGAATGATGTTGAGTAAGAGTTGTAAGACAATAGCCAAGCCTTTTTTTACATCACAATGTTGCGGGAAAGCATGTGGTATCTTACAATTAAGTATGATGTTATCTTTATATTTGACACCCTTTTTCAGTCAAAGGAGTGTTCTTCTATCCTTAGTTTTCTAATAGTTTTTTAAAATAAAAATCATAAATAAATGTTGATTTATCAATATTTTTGCTTTTGTTAAGATGTTAATGTGGTTTTTCTTTTTTAGTCTGATAATATTGTAAATTATATTGATTTACTATCAAATGTTAAACCACCCTTGCATTCCTGAGATAACCTTCACTTAGTCTTTATATGTTGTTGAATTTAGCTTGCTAATATTTAGCTGAGAATTTTTTTGCATATGATCATGAGAGATATGGTTCTATAGTTTTTGTTCCTTTTAATGTCGTTTGTTATTCACAGTATTACCTGATTATTCCTTTTATATCTGTAAGTTCCATGGTGATATCCTTCTTTTATTCCCAGTATTAGTAACCTATATGTTCTCTTTTTTATTCTAGATCAAAATGCCTAAAGTTCCTATCAATTTTATTGTATTTGTTAAAGAATCAACTTTCATGTCATTAATTTTCTCTATTGTTTTCTGTTTTCAATTTCATTTCTTTCTGTTCTTCTTTTAAACTTTTTCATACTGACTGAGGTATAATTGACAAATAAAAATTGTGTATACTCAAGGTGTACAATGTGATGTTTTCATATATGTATGCATTGTGAAATGATTGTCACTATCAACCTAATTAACACCTCCATCACCTTACATAGTTACCTTTTTAAACACTATTTTAATTGACAAATCATAATTGTATTGCATTATGTATTACATGTATAGAGTAGAAGCTGCTGCTCTAAAAAACTCACAATGAAATAAGAGTTGAATCTAGAGCAAGCAGAAGAAAGCAATTATAAAAAGAACACAGTGCAATGTGATGTTTTGATACTTTGTTCTTTTTATAATTTCTTTCTTCTGCTTGCTTTAGATTTAATTCTTATTTTATTGGTACTTCTTTAAAGGAGCAGCTTAGATAACTGATTTAATACTTTTTTTCTTTACTAATATAAACGTTTCATGTTTTTTAACGTTCTCTAAGCACTTCTGTAGCTATATCCCGCTAAAGTATTATGTGGTATTTATTTTCATTTGGTTAAAGTATTATTTAATTTACCTTGAGTCATCTTCATTGACCAATGGGCTATTGAAAGTGAGTTGTTGATTTTCCAAATATTTGGGGAGAATATTACAGATATCTTTCCATTGCAGATTTCTAATTTAATTTTTTTATGTTATAGATCATGAACATACTTTATATTATTTCTGTTCTCTTAAATTTGTTAAGGTTTATATTATGGTCCAGAATATGGACTGTCATGGTGAATGTTCCATATACACTTTGAAAAAAATGTGTATTCAGTTGTTGTTGGGTAGGATGTTATAAAAATGTCAATTAGGTCAAGTTGGTTGATAGTGTTTTCAGGTATTCTATATTTTCAATAGTTGTTATGTCAATTACTGCTTAAGGAATGTTGAAGGCTTCAACTGTATTTGGGGATTTAACTATTTCTGTTCTAAGAGTTTTCCCTTCATGTATGTTGAAGCTCGACTGTTAGATGCACACATGTTTGAGACTTATCTCTTCTTGGAAAATTGAGCAATTTTATCTTTAAGTAATGTTCCACTTTATTATAATATTCTTTGGTTTAGGTATATCTTGTCTAATAACAGTATTTTGGTTAGTTTGTGCTGCACGGTATAACTTTTGTGCATGGCATATATTTTTATGTCTTTTTATTATTAACCTGTGTCTTTATGTTTAAAATGAATTTCTTGCAGACAGCATATGACTGGGTTGTACCATTATTATTCAGTCTTACAGTATCTGTCTCTCAACTGGTATATTTGGATTGTTCACATTCAGTATGATTTGATTTAAATTTTATTTAATATGGTTGGATTAAAATCTTTTTAGCTGTTTTCTATTTTTTCCACCTATTGTTTTATACTTTTTTTCTGACTTCTCATGTTGAGCACTTTTATGATTTCATTTTATTTATATTGATTTATTATCTTTTTTAAAAATCAGAATCGGCATTGAAATAATATCAACACTTTACATGTATTGCAAGGAACTCTCAGCAGTCTCCTCCCAATTCCTCTTTTCCATTTTTTGTCCTATTGTTACAAACATTTATTTCACATATGCACAATACTTTGATAGTTTTATATTTTTAGTTATTTAAAGCCATTAAAATAATAAATCAATTTTATTATATTTTCATTTATTTCACTTCTGGGGCTCTTCAATTTTTTTTTTACATAGATTGAAGTTTCTCTCTGATATAAAATTATTTTGCCTAAAGAACTTTGTTTATATTTTGTGTAGACTAGTTCTGCAGCCAATAAATGCCCTTAGATTTTGTTTATCTAAGATAGTCTTTATACTTTTTTCTTTTTTGAAGTATATTTCCCCTGGGCATAGAAGTATAGGTTGATATTTTTTTCTTTTAGTACTTCAAAAATGTCTCTCTTTTGTATTCTAGCTTCTTGTGTTCTGAGACAAGTCTGGTATAATTATTATCTTTGTTCTTCCATGTGACTACATTTGAAAAAACATCTCTGGCTGCCTTTAATATTTTCTCTTTGTCTTTTGATTTCAGCAGTATGAATATGACATACGTTGGTTTTGTTTGTATTTTTTCCCTGCTTGGTGTTCTCTGAATTCTTGGATCTGAGATTTGTTCTTTGTCAGTAAATTTGGAAAATTCTCAGAGGTTGCTTTTCAAATCTTTCTTTTTCTTTTTGTTGTCTCTTTTTCTCCTTTTGGAAAATCAATTATACATATATTAGTCTACTTGGTATTGTTCCTCAGCTCTTAAATTCTTGGTTCTGCTTTTTCCTCTAAAAGATTATTTTTCTAATTGCGTTTAAATTTGGGTAATTTCTATTGACCTATTTCAAGTTTCCTGATTATTTTCTTGGCTTTGCTATCCCTACTGATGACATTCTCCACTTGACATTGAACACATTCTTCATCTCTGTAAGATCTTTTCAATTTCTAGCAATTTCACTCTTTTCTATAATTTCCATCACTTCACAGAAATAATTATGTGATCTTGCATATTGTCTAACTTTTTCATTGGATTTTTAAATATATTAATTATGTCATTTTCAATTTCCTGCCAAATGGTTTGTCATCTGAGTCTGGGTCTGATAATCTCTTTTTCTTTTGAGAGAGTTTTTACATTTTTTTCCTATTTTGTATTCCTCATATATTTTTATCAACTAGTCATTTTTTTTTTTTTTTTTTGGTAAAGTAGTACAGACTAAGATAAACAGCTTCATCCAGGAAATTTGCAAACCTTTTCTTCTGCTAGGCTTTTAGTGTAGGGATTTGAGTTAATCTTGTTAGAAATTGGGCTGCCTTTAAAATTCCTTATTGCTATGGTTACCTTCATTGCATTATAATTCCTCAAGTTTCTTTAGCAATACCTGTGATTTAACATGGAGGATAGCTTGCCAGTGTGTGCGTGTGTGTGTGTGTGTTGTCATTATTTGTTTTTATCTTTATCTCATCTTTAGTTTTGCCCCGGCTGTATCTTTTTGTATACTCTTCACTCTTCCCTTCACCAGCATGCTGTTACTTGTTATTAAATGCTTATTAGACTGTCACTGGGTACCGAGTGCAGTGGGGAGGTGCCATGGTCCTGGTTAATCCTCAGTTTTAGGCAGGAACCCTATTTCTAGGACACAGGGGTGTGGCCTCTTTGATGCTCCTCTTCCTACTCTGGCTGGAGCTCTGGCCCTGACATGTATCACTACCGTTTTCCCAGAGCAATGTTTTTATTCTATTTTCTTTCTCCTTTTGCATTGGGCTTAAACCCAGCCCAATTTCTAATAAGGTTAATTCAAATCCCCACACTAAAAACCTAGCAGAAGAAAAGGTTTGCAAATTTCCTGGATAAAAATGTTTACCTTGGTCTGTATCCCTGTAGTCTTTAGTGCCACAAAGGTTAAATTGTTGGTTACCTTGCAGTTAAGGCTTTTGTTCCATCAAGAAGCCAGTTTTGTTGGGTTAGCTATCAAACTAATAATTTTGCCTCTTGTTGGAAAACTTTGTGTAGAATTGATATTACTTTTTTTTGTTTGTTTTTTTTTGAGACAGAGTCTCGCTCTGTTGCCCAGGCTGGAGTGCAGTGGCAGGATCTGGGCTCACTGCAAGCTCCACCTCCCGGGTTCACCCATTCTCCTGCCTCAGACTCCCGACTAGCTGGGACTACAGGCGCCCGCCACCATGCCAGGCTAATTTTTCGTGTTTTTAGTAGAGACAGGTTTTCACCATGTTAGCCAGGATGGTCTTGATATCCTGACCTTGTGGTCTGCCTGCCTGGGCCTCCCAAAGTGCTGGGATTACAGGTGCGAGCCACCGTGCCCGGCCGATATTACTTCCTTTCTTAAATATTTAGGAAAATTCAGTAATGAAGCCATCTGACCCTGAAATTGTCTTTGTGGGAGGTTTCCAAGTACAATTGTAGTTTCCTTAATAGTTATATGAACTACTAAGGTTATCTATTTCTTCTTGATTGAGCTTTGATAATTTGTAGTTTTCAGGGAATCCATCTATTTCATCTAACTTATCAAAGGTATTATGATAAAATTTTCATAATCTCTTGCTTTTTCAATTATGTGTAGAAAGTTTATATCAATTGTCATATTCCCCTTTGAT
The DNA here is from genome assembly GCF_028885655.2 of Pongo abelii. Taxonomy (NCBI): domain Eukaryota; kingdom Metazoa; phylum Chordata; class Mammalia; order Primates; family Hominidae; genus Pongo; species Pongo abelii. Next base: position 96,706,344 of record NC_071991.2, read on the forward strand.
ATCTTTATGGCTCACAAATGATTTAGAAATGTTTTATTTAGTTAAATATTTGGGATTTTCCAGATATTTCTCTAGTTACTAAAACACCAGGGGTCTGGCCTCGGTCGTGCTGTTCACCATACAGAAAGCCAATGACTGAGAGGACGAGTATTGCCAAGGAAGAAGACTTTCTTTGGGTGCTATGGCCAAGGAGATGGGAACTCAGTCTCAAATCCGTTTATCTGGCTAAAACTAGGGGTTTACACAGCAGGGAGGAAGTGTGATAATATGTAAGAAAACAAGAACTAGGGAGGAGCAATGAAGCAATCGTGATGAATGAAGGGTGGCATCTGCTGTGGTGATCTGGTGAGTTTCAGTTCTTTGATACTTTTTTGAGAGGCCTGTATGTCCTGTCCTGAGGAAGGAACTCTGATAAAACAAATATAAGTTTCAAGCTCTAAGACTAGAAGAGTCAATTTCTGTGTTTATCAAAAAGAATAGTCTATGGGACTACTGGGTTGGTTTCACTCTTAAATATTTTTTGATCTTTAACAGCATAGCAGTTCTCACACACATATAGAGACACTTTTTGTTCAAGCCATAGTTTATTTAAGGAATTGGGCTAACCATCCTGTAGCATATTCCCACAATCTATATTTGGCAGATTGCATTTTATTGCTGTTATTCAATATGTTTCCCTTGTCTTTATATTTCTTGTAATTGAGTCTAAAACTTGCATAGTTGCATTCAAATTTTAGCAAGAATAATTTGTAGGTGGCATGGTAGATTTCTTTAATATTGAATCAAGAGCCCATATAGTCTGGTTTTCTAAGAGAGATCAGTGTTTTCAGTTGTTGTCAGTCCATCTACCCATTATAAGGCTTATTAGGAACATTTCATGTATTTTTAAAACATCTAGTATGAACTGTTCTCCAGATCCATTGTTAAATTAGGGCTTATAAAATATTGATTTTACATGCTGCTATAAAGACATATGCACACGTATGTTTATTGTGGCATTATTCACAATAGCAAAGACTTGGAACCAAGCCAAATGACCAACAATGATAGATTGAATTAAGAAAATGTGGCACATATACACCATGGAATACTATGCAACCATAAAAAAGGATGAGTTCATGTCTTTGTCATGCATGAAGCTGGAAACCATCATTCTCAGCAAACTATTGCAAGGACAGAAAACCAAGCACCGCATGTTCTCACTCATAGGTGGAAATTGAACAATGAGAACACATGGATACAGGAAGGGGAACATCACACACTGGGGCCTGTTGTGGGGTGGGGGGAGGGGGGAGGGATAGCATTAGGAGATATACCTAATGTTAAATGACGAGTTGATGGGTGCAGCACACCAACATGGCACATGTATACATATGTAACTAATCTGCACGTTGTGCACATGTACCCTAAAACTTAAAGTATAATAAAAAATAAATAAATAAAAAATAAAAAAATAAAATAATGATTTTATAGTTCTATGATTATTTTTGCTTCATGAGTTGAACTACTTCTATAGAAGAAATTAACCTTATCAAGTACTTGGCTACCTTGAAACAGCTTTATAAGGTATTATAATTTCTTTTTTCCTTTTATTTGCCAATTTGCAGAATGAGTTATCACACCAGCACTCTACAATGGTAGGGTAATCATATAACTTAACCTCCAAACTGTGACACTTATGAGTAAAATGAAGTTATATTAATAATTATCCTAAGAAAACAATTGTAACCTGGGATTATTCCAGAAAAAGTTATCTAAAGGTGATCTATGTGTATTTTTAGAAGTTGATTATGAACTTGTGGTTTTTTTTGTATTTTATGTTTCATTTCATTGCAATCATAATTCTCATTAATATCCTAATTGTTTTATAATTGGCTGTTGAGAGCTGCTTCACGTTAGTTTCCATGTCCTTTTCAGATAATCTCAGTAGTCTTTGATACCTCATGCTCATTTTATATATTTCTTTCCTCCAGATCTGGAAACAGTTATTTCTCAAAGGAACCTGTTTATTTTAGTAAGGAATGGTATGCAGATACCAAAATATTGGTTTTAGAGCTGATTACTTCTGTGTTACATTGCTTTTAGGCCTTTTCAATGAAGAGAACTAAGAAATGTGATTTTTTTAAAGAAAAATTAATCATGAGTATCTACTGATATTTCTAAATTAAAATAAAGATTACTGGGATTTAATCTTTTATATTTTATGTTTATGTTTATTTTCTTTTACTCTTCAAATATTGATTACATGACTTTTAATGTTACCAGTATTTTCTACTTTAATATATATATTCACTCAAAATCAATATTTTTACTAACAATGACTAGTTCAATTTCAAATTTCTGTGATGCTAGTTTTATCGTTTAGGCATAAACCACTAACAAGTCCAGTTAAAATCCTGTATTTTAAAATCATGTTAAAAATTTTTGTTTAAGTGTTGTGCCACCAAATTGATGAATGATTTTGTTTTTAAAAATTTGTTTTTATAGTTTATGTAAAAAAATCAAAACTATAAAACAAGGTAAAAAGATCTGTAGCTTCTTTGTTACTTAACTCTTCCTACTTTTGTCATTCTCCAAAAGATAGCATTAATGAAACCACATTAAAGTCTCTATATTGAAACTAGTTTGACTATATTTACTGATATATCATCATATTATATTTACTGACATATCGACATACTAAGGTAAGTCTTAATCAAGCCTCTATTATGAAATGGCTGTTTTGGTATCTCTGATTTTATTCTAATCATAAGGAGCTTTTTTCCCCACTGTCTCTGTTACATATTTATGTATCTTATGCTAGTTCACATAAACTGGTCATTTGCAGTGTCTATTTTGGTATACTAATTGTACTGAAATCTCAATAGTTGTTCAGAGATCAGCACTTACATTTAGATTGTTTCATCACATTTCTTGTTGCAACGACTGAATTAAGCAAGTGCATTTTTATTTATTTTGTTATGTCCTATTCTGACTCTATTACTATTGTGCAGATTTGTAGAAAGCAGCAACTACTAGATATATGACTCTCCTGTGAGATTGGGTGAATACTAGGGATGCTGGGAATGCCATTTTTAGAGATGTTTCATGAGAAGGGTCATATACTCTTAAAATAATGTCTCCCAAGAAACCCTTATCCTGAAAGGTTCTGCTGCATACTTCAAAACACCCATCCTTGTCTTCTATGTTTATGGCTACAAATGCCTTCAATGAAACTCCAGAAGTATAAGAAAGTATCTGTCCCTATGGCATAGCTTAACTTAGCTGTTGAAACTTCATTTTGTAATGTAGTTATTCTAGTTAATTTTGGGTAATAACTGGGAAAATAATGTGTCTTTAAAAGTGTTAATACAATACTCATTCATATAGAAACATATAATATCCTTGAAAAGATAGCAAATTTAAGTTCAACACTGTGGTGAAGAAAACTATTAAGTTTTATTTAAACCATAACACATTAACACTCAGACTTATTTGACCACAGAATTGTTGCTTCCTACATAATATATTAAAATGCAGAAGAATTAGTGTTCTATAGAACACACCTGAGTTTTGTAAAGGCTGCGTTAAATAAAGTTTAACAAATGCATTTACTGTACAATATTTGAGAGTTTTTTATTTGCTACTGTGAATGATGAATCCTCAAGGTGGAGGATAGTATATGGAATATTTCTCAAATTTATTTATGTCAGAACTACTTTACTGCATGACACGAACTGTGAATTATTGTTTAGGACATATAAACATCCTTATTTTTTACAATATATTTCTCCCTTTCTTACTCAGAGAAGCTCATATAATCTCTATGTCATAAAATGCTAAGAAATGTGATTTCATTACTACTCTTATTACTATTAGTATGTCTACCTTTAATTGATGCATTATATAATAAAGAATCCTGAATATGTCATAAATCTAAAGCTCAATGAATTTCAACAAACTGAGCCCAATTGTGTAACCAACATCTAGCTCAAGAAACAGAATATTTTACCTACCTGTAAAGAAAAGGGAAACAAAAATTTCCCCAGACCTTCCAGGACCACCTTATTTTCTTTAAAAGAAAAGGAAGCAGTAAGGTCAGAAGAACAGTCTATAAAAATACTGTCCAAGTACACTAGATGAACTTACTATAGGTTGCAGACGTTGTAGTAGAGGTTTTGCACACCAGTTATACTGACACAGAAACTGCAGATCTATCCCCTTCCTCACAGCTTTAGAGCTTAGCAATTGACCAATAAAAATGTAGAGGGAATTATTTAAGGCAAATCTATTTAACTTGTCTTTCAGCAAACATTGCATTGACTAAATCCTCTGTTCTTTGATCTTTTGAACATTGGTGGTAGAGTTAAAAATTTAATAAAAAAGCCAATGAGTTTGTCCATAGAAGTTAACTGATAAGAGAAAGAGGAATTCTGATTGACAGTTACAGACAATATTCATGGACAGTGGTGGAAGCGGCAGGCTGGGACAGTTTTCTTTCTGGAATAAAATCTACATCACTGGAAGATGCTGCTACTTAGTTTCTTTTTTTTTTTTTTTTTTAAAGTTAACTTAGCTTAATTTTTAAAAATTGACAGGCCAGGCACTGTGGCTCACGCCTGTAATCCCAGCACTTTGGGAGGCCGAGGCGGGCAGATCACCTGAGGTTAGGAGTTCGAGACCAGCCTGACCAACATGGAGAACCCCCCCCCCCCCTTCACTAAAAATACAAAATTAGCCAGGCATGGTGGCACATGCCTGTAATCCCAGGTACTCGGGAGGCTGAGGCAGGAGAATTGCTTGAACCTGGGAGGCGGAGGTTGCAGTAAGCTGAGATTGCACCATTGCATTCCAGCCTGGGCAACAAGAGCAAAACTCCGTCTCAAAAAAAAAAAAAAAAGTTGACAGATAAAATTGTTTATATTTATTGTGTACAACATGATGTTTTGTTTTATATGTACGTCTGTGTGTGTATATATACACACATGCATACATATATACATATATTGTGGAATGGCTAAATCAAGCTAATTAACATATATATTATCTTACTTAGTTGTTATTTTTGTGGTGAAAACTTGAGATCTACTCTCAGCATTTTTCAAAAATATAATATATTGCTATTAACCATAGTCACCAAGTTGTACAATAGATCTCTTGAACATATTCCTCTTATCTAATTGATATTTTCTATCCTTTGACCAATGTCTCCCTAGCCACCTCCTGCCCCGACCATCACCCCAACCCCTGGTAACCACCATACTACTCTTTACTTATATGAGATAAACTTTTTAAAATTCCACATGTGAGTGCAATGATGAGGTATTTGTCTTTCTGTGCCTGCTTATTTTACTTAACATAATATCTGTTGCAAATAACAGGATTTTCTTCTTTTTTATGGCTAAGGAAAAACCAGATTTATATACCAGATTTTCTTTATCCATTTATATTGATATACACTTAGGTTAATTCATTTTCTTGTCTATTGGGAATAATGCTTTAATAAACATGGGAGTGCAGATATCCCTTTAACATACTGATTTAATTTCGTTTGGATACATACCCAGTAGTGGGATTGCTGGATCATATGATGGTTCTATTTTTAATTATTTTTAGGATCTCCATACTGTTTTCAATAGTGGCTATACTAATTTGTATTTGCACCAACAGTGTGTAAGTGTTCCCTTTTCTGCACAACCTGGCCAACGCTTATCTTTTGACTTTCTGATTATAGTCTTACTGCTCCTTAGTTTCTTGTGTCATTTGTAATTGTCTTTTATGGCTGTCTGCTTGGTCATTTAATATTTATTTGGGAAAAGATACTATCTTAACTCACAGCTTCTAATAGACATAAATATGATGCTTATGGCCAAGCGCGGTGGCTCATGCCTGTAATCCCAGCACTTTGGGAGGCCGAGGTGGGTGGATCACCCGAGATCGGGCATTCAAGACCAGCCTGACCAACAGGGAGAAACCCTGTCTCTACTAAAAATACAAAAAATTAGCCGAGTGTGGTGGCACATGCCTGTAGTCCCAGCTACTCGGGAGGCTGAGGCAGGAGAATAGCGTGAACCTGGGAGGTGGAGGTTACTGTGAGCAGAGATCACGCCATTGCACCCCAGCCTGGGCCACAGAGTGAGACTCCATCTCAAAAACATAAATAAATAAAATAAAGATGCTTATTATGTTTCTACTGCTATACTTATGTTTCAAACTATTAATGTATCATCCCTAATTTTCACCTTAACATTGTGAAGTAGCTACTATTAATCATATTTTACTAATAAGTAAAATCAACAGAGAGACTAAGTACTTGCCCTAGGTCATACCAATGTTAAGCTGAGAAAACAAGTTTTAACCTTAGACATCCAGCTCAAAAGCAAAGTGCTTTGCACTTCAGCATACATCCTATCATTTCCTTTAGGTTCTCTGTTCCTGAAAATAACCCTGGGAGATAGATAATGCGTTCTTTTCTCGGAGTTGTAATCACTGAGGCCTGGGGTATGAACCCAGATCAGAAAACTGTGGGTGCATTATTCTTTCCTCTAACCCAATAGAGTATATATATATATATATGTTTTTCTTTTTAAACTCAACTTTATAACACTTCTTTCTACTGAGAAGTTCAAAGACTTACTATATCAGAGAAAAGGAAACACACTACTGATTTTTAATAAGAAATAAAAATTTGCAGTTTGAAACAGGGAAAGAACACTAACATGTTTCTGATTTTTAAGGTGCAATCCAAAAAATGGCTTCACATTCAAGGATACAGAATTAGGCTGGATTTCCATCACTCATCTTTGTTTATGTGACTAAGAACATTGGTATTTCTATGCTGCAGTTGGATAATGTTTCTTTTTTATATATGAATATTTATTTAGGTTAATATCAAATATAAATACGTTAAAATAAACTGATAAAAATCATTAAATAACTTGCAACAGTGGGCCTTAGGTATCCAAAGATAGATATATTTACAAACAATTGAAACATCTTTTAGTGCAATGAGAGGGAGACATTATAAATTATACCACTTTGTGATGGATATGTTCCTTTGCTTGGCTACAGCAATCATTTCACAATGTATATGTAAATCAAAACATTACATTGTATAACTTAAATATACACCATAAAAATAAAATATATCACTTCTGGCTTGTTTTACATTTAATTTTCTCAGACTTCTCTGGAGAATTGGTCCTGTATTTACTTAATTGACTTTACACTTAATAAAATACAACAGCAAAGAAAAACCGTCAAAATGTTACTGATTTTAGTCATGAGAAAGTAATGCATAATTGAAGTATATATACAAATAACAATTATCTTCTTTCTATGAGGTTACTATTACAGTGTGTATTGGTGGACAACTGTTTTTCTAAAAATAAAACATAGCTTAATTAAAAATTCTACAGACAGAATCGTTAGTCAGTGGTGTTAAATGTTTCACAGTTTTATCAACTTTACTGAGGTATATTTACATTCAAGTAATTGTATCCAGCTAATGTCTGTGATTTGATTCATTGCGATAGATGGGTACAGTGCCAAACCACTGCTCAAATCAACACACAACATTTTTCTCACCTCTCACGGTTTCTTTAAGCCTCTATGGAGCACATTCCTACCTCTGCATCCTGCCCCAGGTAATCATTGATATATTTTTGTTCACTATAGATTAGTTAGCATTTTCTAGATTTTAACATAATTGGAATCAACCAAAAAATATAAACCTTTTTGCAAAAGGCTCCTCTTAGCACAATGGCTTAAAGAGTCACATATGTTATTGTGTGGATTCATTTTCATTGTTGAGCAGTGTTCAGTTGTAAAGATACCCATATTTTGTTTACCCATGCATTTGTTGATGAATATTTGGGTTATTTGAATTTTGGAGCTACTTTGAAAAAAAGCTTCTACGAATACATGCGTATAAATCCTCTGTGTGGATATATATTATCAATTATCTCAGGTAAATACCTGTGGTGGAATAACTAGGCTACTTGGTGGATATATATTGAATTTTTAAAGAAATATCTGTAGAGTTTTCCAAAGTAATTGTACCATTTCCTGTTCCCACAGGCAGTGCATGAGAGTTTCAGTTGCTCCACATCTGGACACTTAAAATTTTCAGCAGTTACTCTTAGCTCTTCTGATGGGTACACAACAGTAACTTTTATTTGTTTTAATAGTATTTTCTCAGATAAATAACAATGTTGACATCTTTTCATGTGCTTATCTGCCACAAAAATCTTTTTTGTGAGGTATGTGTTGAAATATTTTGCTCAGTTTTTTACTGGATTTAATTTGAAGGGCAAGACCGCCCTGCATCCTTCAGGACCAACAGTTCCCCTAAGGCTAAAATACCCCATGGGAGCAAGTCAACCCTAGGGAAATGGCCGACCCTGGCTGTGCTCCACTACAGACACTGCCACACCAAACCCTCTGGTTCCAGGTTGTTCCTTGCCACCTTTACTCACCCATTCCCCCAAAGGCTCTGGGGGCCAGGAACGAGTCCAGGTGCACAGTAGCACTGTGTGAGGTTCCCAGGTATCTCCTGATGTTTCAGTTGTTTTTATATATTGGCTTTCTAACTATAACTGTTTGCATTTTAATGGTTTCTTTAAAGTTATGTCATGTATCCTTAACTTTTCACATTACTTAAGGTTAACATTGTATACATAAATGAAAAGACCTTACAACCATCTGAGTCCATTTACCTCTCGAGACCTGTTATGCTAGAATTTTCATGTGTATTATATCAATATACATTATACACTCCAAAAGAAAGCATCATAGTCTTTGATTGAAATAGCCATGTATATTTTAATGAAATGAAGAATAAAAAATAGACTATCTGTCTCCAACTACGTATCATTTTGTATTCCCTTCTTGAATGTCTGTTTCCCTCTACTACCACTCACTTTCACCCGGAAGAATTTCCATTAGCATTTCTTGCAATACATGTCTTTTCAAGACAAATTCTCTTAGTTTTCTGTTATCTGAAAACATCTCCACTTTGCTTTTTTATTGAAGAATATTGTCACTGTACATGGAACTCTGGGTTGTTAGTTTTATTTCCATCATTACTTTAATGATGTTATTCCACTTCTTCTGATTCATAGTTTCTGATGGAAGACTACAATCATTTGGAACATTGTTTGACTGTATATAATGTGCCATTATTCTCTTGTTTCTTTCAATATTTTCTTCTTTTCTTTGGGTTTCTGTAATTTTTCTATGATGTGCCCAAGTAAGGTGTACTCATTGTATATGTCGTTTTGGTTTTACTGAATATATTGCATTTTGAATCAATGTATTTCGCAAAATTTGAAAAGCATTTGAACACTAATTCTTCAAATATTTTTACTGCCGCATTCTCTCCTCTGCTTCTGGGACACTAATTACACGTATGTTTGACCATTTGATATAATCTAACACTCTCTGAAGTTCTGTTTGCTTTTTCTTTAGTTGGTTTTTCCTCTGCCTCTTAGCTTGGATAATTTCTATTATATGATTTTCAAGTTCATTTATTTTTTGTCAGCTCCTTTCTACTATTAATCTGATCAGTTTACATTTTATTTCAAATATTTTGTTTTTAATTTCTTTAATTTCTATTTTCTATTTAAGATTTTTAATTAGTATATCTAGCATTTTCTATTTTTCTGCTGAGATTTTCAATTTTTGTCTTTTCATTCCAAGTGTATTTTCCTTTACCTCATTATAAAAGCATTTTATAGTCTTGTCTGACATGATAAAAAACTCTCAAAGGAATGTGCCTCAGCATAATAAAGACTATATGTGTCAAGACCACAGCTAACCTATTAAATAGTAAACAACTAAAACATATCCTCTAAGACTAGGAATAAGACAAAGGTGCCCACCGTCACTGCTTTTATTCCTTACAGTGCTGGAAGTCCTAGTAAGAGCAATTAGACTAGAAAAAGAAATTAAAGCCATTCTAACCAGAAAGGAAAAAGTTAAATTGTCTTCTTTGCAGGGGACATGATCTTATATGTAAAAAATCCTATAGACTCCACCAAAACCTCTTAGAGCTAATAGACAGATTCAGCAAAGTTGCAGCATTAAAATCATACAAAAATCAGTTGTGTTTCTATGCATTAATGATGAACTATCTGAAAAAGAAATTTAGGAAACAATTTCATTTAAAATGGCATAAAAAGATGATACTGAGGAATAAATGTAACTAAAGAGGTGAAAGATGAGAAAAAGTTGAAAACACAAATAAACAGAAAAATATCTCATGTTCACATATTAGAAGAATTAATAATGTTTAAAATTCCTATACTACTCAAAGTGACCTACAGATTCAATGTAATACAAATAAAAACTTCAATAAAGTTTTTCACACACACACACACAAATACAATCCTAAAATTAATATGGGACCACAAAAGACCCCAAATAGCCAAAGCAATCTTGAGAAGAATCTAGCTGGAAGCATCACACTTGATGATTTCAAACAATATGATAAAGTTATAGTAATCAAAATAGGATAAAACTGGTATAAACACAGATACATAGACCAACGAAATAGAATAGAAAACCCAGAAATAAACTCACACATCAACCAATCTTTGAAAAGGCTGCCAAACATACAAAATGGGGAAATTATAGTCTCTTGAATAAATAGTGTTGAGATAACTGGATATCCACATGTTAAAGACTGAAATGGAACCCTTATCTTACACCATACATCAAAATTAATTCACAATGGATTAAAGACTTTAATGTAAGATGGAAAACTTAAAACTCCGAGAAGAAAACATGGGAAAACTCCTTGACATTGGTCTCGGCACTGACTTTTTAAATATGACACCAAAAGCACAGGCAGCAAAAGCAAAAGTAAACAAATGGGATTACCTAAAACTAAAAATATTCTACACAGCAAAGGAAACAATGAACAAAATGAAATGACAGCATATGGAATGGGACACAAAAATTACAAACCAAATATCTGACAGGGGATTAATATCTAAAATATATAAATAACTCTTTCAAGTCAATAGCAAAAAACTAAATAATCAAATTAAAGAATGGCAGGAGATCTAAATAGACATTTTTCAGAAGAGGGTATACAGAAGGCCAACAGGTATACTAAAGCTGCTCAATATCACTAATCATCAAGGAAACATATATCAAAACCACAATGAAATATCAGTCTACATCTGTTAGAATGGCTATTATCAAAAAGAAAAGAAAATACAAGTATTGGCAAGGTTGTGGAGAAAAGGAAACCCTTGTACACTTTTGGTGAAATATAAATTGGTATGACTATTATGGAAACAAAGCTCAGAAAATTAAAAATAGAGCTGCCGTATGATCCAGCAACCCCACTACTGAGTAGTTATCCAAAGGATATAGAATCAACATGTCTAAAAGATATAGATATGTTTAGACTCCCATGTCCATATGGAATTATTCACAATAGCCAAGATAGGAAATCAACCTAAGTGTTCCTTGTTGGGAGAATGAATAAAAAATTATGGTGTGTGTGTGTGTGTGTGTGTGTGTGTGTAATGAAATGCAACACATCCATAAAAAAGAAGAAAATCTTGATGTTTGCAACACATGGATAAACTTGGGAGGCATTATGCTAAGTGAAACAAGCCAGATACAGAAAAACAAATACTCTATGACTTCACTTCTATGTGGAATCTAAAAATGTCAAACTCACAGAATCAAGGAGGAGAATAGTGGTTACCAGGGGCTGGAAGGTGGGGGAAATTGGAATATGTTGGTCAAGGGGTACAAGCTTTCAGTTATAAGATGAGTAAATTCTGGTGATCTAATGTAGAGCATTATGACATTAATTAATACTGTACTGTATATTTGAAATTTTCTAAGAGTAGATCTTGCATGTTCTCACCACACACACACACACACACACACATACAATGGTAACTATACAAGGTGATGAATGAATTAACTTGATTGTGGTAATCAGTTTTACAAAGTACACATATTAAAATTTTTCACATTTTATACCTTAAGTATTTACAGTATTTATTGGTCAATTATACCTCAATAAATCTGGAAACAAGAAGTTTGTGTTTGACAACCTAACATCTGGATCATCTTGAGTCTAGCCTCTGCTTATTTTATTTGCCTTTAAGAAAGTCATATTTTCTTGGTTCTGTTTATGTGAGTAATTTTCCAATGTATCCGGAACATTGTTACAGTTATATTGTTGAGGCTGTACATTCTGTTATATTCCTATAAAGGATGTTTAAATTTTTTTAGAAAACCAAAAACTACCTTGCTTATCCTCAAACCTCAACATTTTTCTTGTGTGTTTAAGGCAGCAACTCAACTCTCAGTTTTTTCCATGTAGCTTTAGCTGCCAGCTGCTTTGAGTTTTCCCCATGCTTGCATAATTCAGTGGTTAGCCACGGATTTGGACAGAGTTCATATACATAACTTGATGATTTCTTCCATGCTTTCTTTTCCCAGAATTCCCTCTTCATTTTTAGAGCATGATTGCCCCAGGCTCTGTGTTCTGATTCTCTAGGTTAGAAAGAATGTGGGTTTCTACCAGAGTTTAAACTTCCCTGGGCCACAGTGGGACTGTGGTCGGTCTTCAAACTAAATTCATAAAAATGAGAAACACTCCTTGCTATAACCATCTCCAGAGTTTTAACCAACGCCCCCAACCCCACAAAAAATATTAAAGTTTTTTTAAACTTTCAAGTTTTTAAAAATTGTATCCAGATTTTATGGTTGTTTTGAGATGATTCAATTGTTAGGAGATTACTTTGCCATACTTGAAGAGAAACTCCTTAGGGTAGAACAATGTAATCCTTTTCTCAGAAGACAGAAATATCTCTCCTGGATAGATTCCAAAACATATGTTACTGTGTAAAAAGATTCTTTGAGAAATTAGACCCATATCAAACACAAGATTTCCAAAATTCGGCATCCAGAAATACAAAAAATTACGTCAATGAATGAAAAGAGCAGAGGTAGGTACAATCTCAAAAAATCCCAAGGAGGCATTGATGTTTTTTCCTATCGAATATACGGTTTTGAACTGGATTTTGTTTTGGTTTTGCCTGTCTTCCTTCCAGATGGCACAATATAAATTGTCTTAGAGATAAGCAAAGAGAGACAGACTGAACACATGGCTCTCAAGAATGAAATTTCTCATCACTGATAACATGTACAAACAGAAATTCTCATCAGTTAACATTGATGTTCATAAATTATCTTTTAAACATTAATTTGTTATTGATAATACTTGCACATCTAGCCCTAAAAATTAAGAACTGAATCAATAAGATATCTTCTTTCAATTACAAAATATTTTCTGTGCTTGTGAATAACTTATTTTATTCTTGCAAAAGAAAAAACTTCATAGGATATATGTTCAGAACTTTAACCCAGTCTTTATTTTTAGAATCAAGAATGGGTAAGTTACAGGGTAAACTGTATAATGCTTTCTATTGACTAATTGATTTATCTTTTATTCTATTATTTTTAAAACTAAGAGTAAAATCAACATCTTTATTAGCTTATATTTTTAACAATGAAGGTCTACTTGTTGGATAACACTGGCATCTGAGTGTTTCAGGCAATTAATTTTGAATTAGGACTGGTGAGAATGCTAATACTATGAAGCCACATAGAATGGCTGATGACCAAGATATCCACAGTTAAGCAGCATGCATACTATACATTTGGTTTCCATGTGAAATATTGTAACTTTGAAAAGTTATCTTGTATTTCTGTTCTTTCATTTACTTAATTTACTAAAAATGATAGATCTATTAATTAATATCAAGGTTAACTTTTTTGAAATTTAGTGCTTGAATGAAATTCTAACCACATAGTTGTGAGTCTTTTAGCTAATAAATACAAATTTCTAGTCGGTCTTCTATTTAATAGCAGAGAAGCAGTTCAAATACTTCTGGTAATAAAATATACTTCAAAGACTGGCTTTCAAAATTATGGATATTATCTACAATATTTTACCTACTCTGGAAAATTAAAGTGGTATTGATTTTTTTTTATGTATAGTAAATGTATTGCTTAATCTTTGTTGATGAATGCTGAGCATCATGAGTATGATATACCAAAGCATAAAGTTACATTTTCCTATTCATGTTTGTATTGTGTAGTAATGGAAGAAATATTGTTGCATACTGGACTCATAGTTCATTTCATTTCTGACAATAGCTTGAAAAGATGATGTTTTTTGGGAGATTACAATGAAGATATTTATACTGAAATCTTTTGAGCTAATTATTGCTTCAAACATTACCAATTATTATTCTGTTTTTTCTCTTTATGTTAAGGTTCTAGATGTAATGTAATACTTTAGAAGAAAAATATTTAAAATGATTTGTAACAAATAATTTTTCCATGACATTACAGCCAAAATAATTTGTTTAAAATCTCTCCAATACCTGTAAATGTTTTTTACTTCTACAGAGGATTTTGATTTTCATCAACAGTCATGAGAGCATTAACAGCCAGACAAAGAGAAGGGGGCTTAGATATTGTGGGATAAACAGAACATTTATGTTAATTAAATGCCTAACATTTCAAGCTTATTAATCCAGAAATTTCAGGCAACGCTTCCACAGATTTATGTATCTCTTTATTAATTAAAATGTTTTCCTTGGCCAAGCACGATGGCTCACGCCTGTAATTCCAAAACTTTGGAAGGCCAAGGCAGGCGGATCACCTGAGGTCAGGAGTTCAAGACCAGCCTGGCCAACATGGTGAAATCCCATTTTAAAAATACAAAAATTAGCCAGGCGAGGTGGTGGGTGCCTGTAATCCCAGCTATTCAGGAGGCTGAGGGAAGAGAATCGCTTGAACCTGGGAAGTGGAGGTTGCAGTGAGTCGAGATCACACCATTGCACTCCAGCCTAGGTGACAGAGAGAGACTCTTATACAAAAAAAAAAAAAAAAAAAAGGTTTTCCTTATAAATTTTTTTATTTATTGTTTATATTTATAAACCTTCAGTTTAAAAAGCTTATATTCTTATATATGTATCACTTGCATTGTAGCCTGTTGTGTGTGTTTTGCTAAACATATACATTTTTCTTCCAACTTCTAGTTTAAAAAATAGTGTATTTTTTTTCTTTTATGCTAGAACATCATTCACTTGAATGGAGTTTTGCAGTCTAATATGCTTTTGAGGTTGCAGTGCTCAGTACTCCCTGCGCAAATCAGAAATGCGAGGACCATGCTAGAGACAAGCACCTGGCCAAAGGCCAGGACACTGCCTTTGTCAGCCAGCTCTGCAGAAGGCAGGGCAAGTACTCCTCTCTGAGGCTGGGAAAATGCTTGGAAACTGCCAGAATCAGCTGAATTGTAAAATATTTCAGATGTGTTCGAAGAAAACAATAAATCATCAACATAAACAAGACATCATTAGGGTGCTTGATGGGCATTTCTTGAATGAGAAGTTTCTGAGCCATGATTACTGTGTGTTTACCTTTACCCACAGGACATAAATGAATTCTGTAATTTGGTAAAAAAGAATATTGCTTTACTCTCCAGCTGGTTTCCTGGGGAAAAAATAATAATATTTCAAAGGGGAAATACTTTGTTAAGCATATTCCTTTACCAGCAACCTAGCATATTATTCAACACTTAAACTCACACATTGCATTTTATTCTGATATCTTGAGGCTAGTATTTCTGAAAAGGTATTAATAAAAACAGGCTTTCCCTTACATCCTTCTCAATAATAATCTGTCAGTTGGAGCACTTTCCCCACAAGGTTAGTATACTGTAACAAAAGAAATGTTTGGAGGCACATTAAATTTAAACAGGCTAATTCAGTTTTCCTAATATATTCTGCTTTTGTTTCCTAGCAAATTAATGACGATCATGGTGTCTATTAGAAATAGTAAGTAAATATTTTAAAAATATTTTTAGAATAAGATGACTAACCATATCACCAAAGAAAGAGACAGTTAAAAAGAAACATCGAACAAATTGTGCATTGACACAAAATAGACCATATTAGCATCCCAGAGACAAGAAACAACTATGAGGAATTAAATTGAAAATCCATGTGAAGGGAAGGTATGCATCTGGTTCTTCATGTCTTGCAACTTTTAAAATAGCATTTGAAAGCTAACCAGAAAAAAGACTTCAAAGACATTATTTCCAAAATTATGCAGAGTTCACAATGAGTGGATCTTAGAGCTTCTGTCTGTGTACCAATTTTTCATGTTTCATACTCATATGGAAAAATACATCAGAAATTAAGGAGTAATAACACAAATATATATTTGGTAGGACAATTATCATAATCTCAGTGTTCTGTTTTTTTTAACATTCCACACTTCATAATGAGGAGAATTTGGGTGTTCTTTCTTTCCATTTTTGAGATTTACATATGAATTCTGTACAATAATTTGAAAAAAATGAAAGAAACTTTTGTGAAAAGTATTAAAACTGGAAAAATATATGAAAAGAGTGCAGAGTTTTCCTTTACTCCTTTTTAAAAACAGTTATTTAAATAAGATTGAAAACAATACAAAATAATATGTATTGAAATACATTTGAAAAATTTTGAACTTGCATGGGTTATTTACATTTATTTGTCTCATTTCTCTTGAAGAATAATATAAACTTGAAAAAAGTAAAACAAATTTCTCACTTTACTCATCTTTGGATTTTTAAATGCTTATCACATGATGGAGAAATCTTATTTAAAAAATAATGTTACTGGTATGAATTTCCATATGTTTTAAGAACTCTAATCAAAATAATATCTTATAGATTCATATAATACAGATGACATCATAAAAAAGATTATCTTTGCACCTTTGCGACCACTTCATACCTAGCCCAATGTAAGAAACATAATCTAGTAATTATTTCTTTTTTTTTTACATTATCATCATACATATTCTCCATTTCTTGATTTATAGACTGTGTTACCTATTAACTGTCCACTGCGGAAGCTGAAAATTTTGATTACACAGGGAATTCTCCACTTCTCATCATTGTCTTCATCAAATATTTTTGATCATTATTTAAATTATTGCTTAGCTGTATATCTTTGTTTAATGTACTTATATATTTATTTTTTCAATTATAATCACCAAATTCCCTTCTATATCATATCTTACTCCTAATCTTTTTATTTTTTCTTTTCCTTATTATAATTTTTCTATCCTCAGCACATCATTTTGACATGCTCAAAATTAATAAAATTAACAATTGCTCTGTGATCATAAGTAAGTCTGCTTTGCAAGATGAGCTAAAAGTGGAAAACTATCATGAACCTTATTTTTATTGTTATTATTTTGCAGAGACATTAACTGCAAGTCCAAGTTGTATTTCACAATAATATTTTCTTTTTTAGTGTTTCAATATCATGACCTCTGAATCACTCAAAGTATAACACAGCCCACATTAATACATAATTAAATATTATTTTTCATCTGTCTATCAGTTGGTTTAAAATTGTGCCCACATTTTAGTTTGCTTCATATTTGGAAAATAAAATTTTTGTGTAGTTTTTAATTTTCCTGGAGTTTCTTGTTTCTCCCTCTCCCACTTTTTAAAATGACACAATAATGTACTTTTAATGTAGCAGTTATGTGATGAATCTTTTCTAAGTCTGTGAATTCAAAAAAAGTCATTATTCTACCTTCACACTTGATTTAAGATTTGTCTAGAGACAGCATCCATCCAAAGTCATTTTCCCTAATAAATGACTTTGGAACCATTGTTTGGAAACCATTGTTTGATACTTTTCTGGCATCCAAAGCTATTAATGAAAAATCTGATGTTAGTATGAATCTTACACAGTTGTAATTATCTGTTTTTGTCTGAAGAAGCTTGTGTTTATTTTGTGATTTTTAAAATTTATTGGTTAAAATCAACCAGAATTTATTGGACTTTCTAAGTAACAGAAATTAAATCAGTATAAATCATTGTTTAGGCTCACTTTGGTTTTCTTTGATTCTTCATGTTTTCTTGATAATCATTTTATCTTGCACCCCATACTTTCCTTCTGTGGTCATTTTCTTTCCCCTTGAAGTTCATATTTTGAAGTTACTTCAATGAGAGTCTAATGATGCTGAACTATCACACATTTTATTGCTGTAAAACGTTTTACTTCATTTTCCTTTTTATAAAGATAGTTTTGCTGGGATACATTTATTTCCTATATTTGGGGGTTTATTTTTTTATCATTTCTGAAAAATCTTTGGTTATTATCTCATTTTCTTCTCTTTACATTTTAAGATCAGGGATACATGTGCAGGTTTGTTACATAGGTAAACTTATGTCATGAGGGTTTGTTGTACAGATTATTTCATCACCCAGGTATTAAGTCTAGTACCCATTAGTTATTTTCCCTGATCCTCTCCCTCCTCCCTCCCTACACCTTCTGATAGACCCTAGTGTACATTGATCCCCTCTGTGGATCTATGTGTTCTCAACATTTAGCTCCCACTTATAAGTGAGAACATGAAGTATTTGGTTTTCTGTTCCTGTGTTAATTTGCTAAAGAAAATGGCTTTCAGCTTCATCCATGTCCCTGCAAAGGACATAATCTTGTTCATTTTTATGGCTGTGTAGTATTTCAAGGTGTATATGTACCACATTTTTCTAACCAGTCTATAATTGATGGACATTTAGGTTGATTCCATGTCTTTGCTATTGTAAACAGTGTTGCAATGAACATAACTCATGCATGTGTCTTCATAATAGAATAATTTATACTCCTTCGGGCATATCCCCAGTTAACAGATTGCTGGGTCAAATAGTATTTCTGTCTTTAGGTCTTTGAGCAATTACCACACTGTCTTCTACAATGGTTGGACTAATTTACACTGGCAGCAACAGTGTATAAGCATTGCTTTTATCCACAACCTCGCCACCATCTGTTATGTTTTGACTTTTTAGTAATAGCCATTCTGACAGATGTGAGAAGGTATCTCATTGTGGTTTTGATTAGCATTTCTATAATGATCAGTGATGCTGAGCTTTTTCTACATACTCGTTAGCTGCATGTAGGTCTTCTTTTTTTGAAAAGTATCTGTTTATGTCCTTTGCCCACTTTTTTATGGGGTCGTATTTTTTCTTGTAAATTTGTTTAGGTTCCTTATAGGTGGTGGATATTAGACCTTTGTCAGATGCATAGTTTGCAAAAATTTTCTCTCACTCTGTAGGCTGTCTGCTTACCCTGCTGATAGTTTCTCTTGCCATGCAGAAGCCCTTTAATTTGATCCCATTTGTCAATTTTTGCTTTTGTTGCAATTGTTTTTGGTGTCTTCATCATGAAATCTTTGCCCATGCCTATGTCCTGAATGGTATTGCCCAGGTTTTCTTCCAGTGTTTTTACAGTCTTGGAATCTACATTTAAGTCTTTAATCCATCTGGAGTTAATTTTTGTATGTGGTGAAAGGAAGTGGTCCAGTTTCAATCTTCTGCATATGGCTAGCCAGTTATCCCAGCACTGTGTATTGAATAGGGAGTTCTTTCCTCATTCCATGTTTTTGTCAGGTTTGTTGAAGATCAGATAGTTATAGATGTGCAGTATTATTTCTGAGTTCTCTATTCTGTTTAATTGGTCTATGTGTCTGTTTTTGTACCAGTACCATGCTGTTTTGGTTACTGTAGCCCTGTAGTATAGCTTGAAGTTGGGTAGCGTGATTCCTCCAGTTTTGTTCTTTTTGCTTAGGATTGCCTTGGCTATTTGGGCTTTTTTTTTATTATTCCATATGAATTTTAAAATAGTTTTTGTCTAGTTCTGTGAAGAATGCCATTTGTAGTTTAATAGTCATAGCATTGAATCTAAAAATTACTTTGGGCAGTATGGCCATTTTAATGAATTGATTCTTCCTATTCATGAGCGTGAGATGTTTTGCCATTTGTTTGTGTCATCTCTGGCTTCGTTGAGCAGTGTTTTGTAGTTCTCCTTGTAGAGATCTTTCACTTCTGTATTCAGCTGTATTCCTAGACATTTTATTCATTTTTTGGCGGTTGGGAATGGTAGTTTGTTTCTAATTTGTCTTTGGTGAGAAAATAACAGATGCTGGCAAGGTTGTGGATAAAATGTTTATACACTATTGGTGGGAGTGTAAATTAGTCCAACCATTGTGGAGGACAGTGTGGCAATTCCTCAAAGATCTGAAGACAGAAATACCATTTGAACCAGCAATCCCATTACTGGGTATATACCCAAAATAGTAGTAATTATTCTGTTATAAAGACACATGCCTGAGTACATTCATTGCAAAACTATTTACAATAACGAATACATGGAATCAACCTAAATGTCTATCAATGATAGACTGGATAAAAAAATGTGGTGTATATACACCATGAAATACTATGCAGCCATAAAAATGAACAAGATCATGTCCTTTGCAGGGACATGGATAGAACCGAAGGCCATTATTCTTAGCAAACTAACACAGAAACAGAAAACCAAATACTGCATGTTCTCATGCATAAGTGGGAGATAAATGATGAGAGAACACATGAACATACAGAGGGAAACAGCACACATTGTGTTCTATTGAGGGTGGAGAGTGAGAGGAGGGAAAGGATCAGGAAAAATAACAAATGGGTACTAGGGTTATTGCCTGAGTGATGAAATGATCTGTATGACAAATGCCCATGACACAAGATTACCTATATAACAAACCTGAACATGTACCCCTGAACTTTAAATGTTAAAAAGATTTTAGTTAAAAGCCTATTTATTATTTTCTCTCCACAGTTTCTTCTCATTGGTTTCTTAATGTTGTTGGACATAATTTAATACTAGATCTTGACATTGTATTCTAGTTCATACCAGATACATCATTCTAAGTTTCTGGTTCAGCAATGTTAATTTTCACACTTTGAAAAATTTCTGAATGCTTTAAAGACAGTATTTGATTCAACAGCTAATTGGGTCAGTGCATGACTTTTTCTCACATAAATTTGAATGTACTTTGTATCTTATTAAAATAAGTTATTCACGTGGTTTATAATTCATAAGGCTATTCAGTTTACTTGTGGAAAAATACGCTAAATACTCTTAAAAATTATGGTAGTTGGGTTATATACATAAGAGCATTTTATTATCATTGTTGGCCTGTGATCCTAAGAAATATATGAGGCAAAATATTTTCAGAATACAAAGAATGTGCTAATCAGTGTTCTTATATCAATATGCAAATACATTTATTAAAGATTGCTACGATGACTTACAGTGGGTTGAATAGTGTTCCTTCAGAGGATATGTTTGCTCAAAACCTCAAAAAGGAACCTTATTTGGAGTAGGTTTCTTTGCAGATGTAATTAAGGTATGAATATTGAGATTAGCTAATCCTGGATTAGTATGGGTCCTAAATCCAATGACAGGTGTCCTTACAAAAGAAAAAAAAAAGGCACAAACAAAAGCAGAAGGGAAGGTCATAGGAAGATGGAGGTAGGGAACTGGAGTGATTCATTTACAAGCCAAAGATTGCCAAGGATTGCCTGTGGGCTAGTTGAGAAGCATGGAATGGATTCTCCCCTAGAATCTTTGGAAGAAAGCAACCCAGCCAACACCTTGATTCTGGACTTCAACCTTTAAAGTTATGAGAGAATAAAATTGTGTTGTTTTAGGCTATCACATTTGTGATAATTCATTGCAGCATCCCTAGAAACTAGAATAAGGCTTTTGATTATTTACTATAGTATATTGATATTAGGCATTTAAAAGTGTTTCAAATATATTTTAAAATTTTCAAACGGTGATAACTGCTTCTTCTAGAGTGAATTTTGGCAAAATAATATAGTTTTGTAACCACTTCTACAATCAAACCACCAAAGAGTTCCAGTCACATCCCCTCCACACACACTTGAATCCCTCATGCCAGATATTTGAAGGCAAATTCTCCCCCTCACCTATAACACTCGACAATCAAGGATATAATCTATAATCTTGTCTTTTCCAGAATGTTATATAAATTAGACATGCAATATATAGCTTTATGAGTTTGGCTTTGTTCATTAAGCATAATGCATTTGAGATTTATTCATGTTGCCGAGTGTATCAAGAGTTTCTTCTTTTTATTACTAAGTAATAAAAGAAGAGTAAGAACAAAAGAACTGTGGTTTTTACATGACCCAGTTGAGAAACATGGTTGTTTGCAGAATTTTATGAAGAAAACTTCTATAAATATCCAGACTTCTGTATGAACATAAATTTTATTATGCTTGTGTGAAAATCTAGGTAATATGGTATGTGTGTGTTTAACTTATTAGAAACTAATAAATGGTTTTCCATAGTGGCTGTATCATTTTGCATGTTCATGAGTAATGTAGGAAAGTTCCAGTTACTTCACATCCCCATCAGAACTTGATTGTCACAAGAGTTGTATAAATTCATGCTTGCACACACCTATTCATAACAGCAGCAGCATCATCAGTTTAGGGGACCACTCTACTACCATGCAACCTCATCTTAACTAATCACATCTGCAATGACTTTATTTCCAAATAACGTAACAATCTGAAGTAGTGAGATTATGACTTAAACATTTCTCTTTTAGAGGGACACAATTCAACCCACAGGAAATACAAATCCACGCAATTTTCTTTCAAAACCCGTCCAAGGTATAACAATCCTAATTGCTATATTCTGTTGTCTCTGTCTTATTGAAGTATACCCACAATCATTCCTCTTTTCTAATGCCCAATCCACAGTTACTGGGTCAACCTTGTGCTTGGTTCTTTGGTTCTCTAACATTATATAGAAGACAATGGGGAAAGCAATGTGGTCCAAACACACAACTCTCTGATGGTCTTGTATAATGAAAGGATTAAATTGGCCAACATGGTGGCTCACACCTGCAATCCCAGTACTTTGGGAGGTTGAAGGTGGATGGCTTGAGCTCAGAAGTTCAAGACCAGCTTGCACAACATGGCAAAACCCCATCTCTACAAAAAATACAAAAATTAGCCAGGCATGGTGGTGCACACCTGTAGCTCCAGCTACTTGGGATGCTGAGGTGTGAGGATGCCTTGAGCCAGGGAGGTTGATGCTGCAGTGAGCCGAGATCTTGTAGCCTGGGTAATAGAATGAAACTCTAACTAAAAAAAGAGAAAAATAAAGAAGGAAAGAAAGGATTAAATTAGTAGAAGTTATACTCTTAAAGCTCATATAATGGGAGGCAAGACTCTTTCTGGATTCCCATTGCTATATCCAGGACATGTCTATCCCTCTTTTGCAAAAACCTCTACTCCTCCATGTTTGGAACACTCTACCCCTTCTAATTTTTGTCGTTTACTATTGCACAATTTATATACTTTTCACCTTCATTTACTGAATATACTGATATCAAGTTCAAAGTTTTCCTGTTTGTTTCAACTCCTATTCTCAATCTAGTTGATTTCAAAATCCACATAGAAAACTAGCTTTGACTTCACCATCAACAGTGATCTTCAATTCTAGTCCTTTTTCCTGATCCACTTTATAGTAAGGCCCTAAGAAGTTACCCTGAAATCCTGTATCACTCAAACTCTCTGACCACCATCTCCTGTTTCTTGCTTTCTTATTTAATTACTTATGCAATGAGTGGCTGTGAATCACATCAGGACCTCTAGTTTCCTGACCTCTCTTCTTTCTCTTCCTCCCTTTCCCCTGTCCTTAGTTTATTCCCTGTTCACTTAGATTCCATGCACAATCATTTCAGTCATTCTCTTGGCAATCTCTTAAACCCCCTTATTATGATATGTTTTAAATGCACATGTTCTGGAAAAATCTGAATAAAATCATTCATCTGCCTTCTGCATAGTCTCCCACATATCAGTGTATGTGGCAGGAGAAGAGTCTCATGGGACAGACGAACTGTACAGTCATTATTAACCCAAACTACTCCCTCAATACCATGTTTCTCTATGACATTTTAAAATCTTCTTCATATTAATTTACTTTTCTTTATCTAAATAACTTTTTCTTTTTCTAAAGGATTCTCCACATTAACTCATTCTCTAAAAATAATAAATATTTTGAAATGATATTAATTACATTGTAGAATTTAAAAATACCTTACAGTGTTGAACTTTCAGGCCAATTTTTGTTTAAAAGTTTGTAATAGAGGAAAGTACACTCTTGGAGCAAAAAATTTTGAAGGTATTGGCCAAGATATTACACTCACATTTTGGTTCACCAGCTGTACTGGAGGGGGTCAAAACTCAGGTTCTGCCCAATATGCAGTCTTAGACAGAACCTCCCTACATTAGTGGGAAGTAAGGGTTATAGCCTTAGTAAAAGATCAAACCAGATCTAAACATGCCTATTGTCCAAACCCTAGGAGACCACAGGAAAGTCTGCCTGGGACTGAGTAGTGCAGAAAAAGTGAAATAAAAGAGAAAAGAATTATGTTTCTGAGACATTATGACCATAGAACAATGGTGTAATGACCTTTCACTCCAGCTATGTTATTTGGTCCATTCAAAGAACTTCAATCAATGTGACTTCTCAATTCTGGCTCCTTCCATGTTAAAGTTACTGCCCAAGTAAGGTAGGCATGGGATTCCAGTAACTAAATTAGGATGTTGTACTGGCCATCCCTGGGAAACTTGAATCTACATTTCCCTGATCGCTGCAGGCCAGATGGAGTAGCTAATGTTTCTTTGTTAGAGGCAGGCAGTCAAAAAGTTATATTTAATTTTGCTGGGAAATACATGGAATTAAAAAAAAAACAGTTAAATGTGGTTATATATTTAAAAAGACATCACATAGTCTGGCAGAAGAAATTTAAGTACTGTAACATCACAACCAGCATGCCAGAAATCCACAAAAGATCTACGTCATGTGAGCTTGACCGTAGTTCTCTGAGGCGGACAGAAATCAAGGTGATGTGCGACTCTTATGTTTAAGTTTTTCCCCTTCTAATCTTGTACACACACACATATATATATACACACACACACAGTCTAAATCTGTAGGAAATGAGTCATATATATCTGAAACTATCTCACCAGAAAAGCTGATAGGTTCAAGGTCAAGGTCTTCCCTTCTTTCAGGGCTATGTTTAGTCATGTCCAGGAAAGAACAAAGAGTTCATAGTTTTATTTTGTTTTGTTTTCAGAAATTTGTTAGAAAAAGAGAGTAGAAAGGCTAAATGTTATACTGCATGACAGTAGTACACAGAAGAAAGACTAAACCAAGGAGTTGATGATGATGTTTACACTTTTTAAAATTCCTAGCAATTCCGTCTGTAACTAACTTTAAGTGAAATATAATTACATGTAAGGGAACAGTCATAAGGGTTTAAATCGATCTTTTGAAACAAACTGATCACCCAAATCAGACTGTACTCTCTTCTCAATAGAGATTGATTACATTCTAGATTTGGGATTATGACACAACCAGAATAACTATAAAAGCTATGTGTGATTGTGTTACAATGATCAGGTAGAATTCTTTGACCTTGAAGATGTCATTCAAGGTCTTTGGAACCCAGTTTGCCCAAGTATAAAATGATTATTTTGTCAAAATGATTTATAAAATCCTTTCAAGCTCCAATATTTTAGGTTTTTTTAAAACTCTGATTCAAAATATATTTTATTATTAAAATCAAAAAGGAAAGAGCAAGTTGCAACATTATTGTGAAAATATATTTAGAAATAATTTTTATGCTTTTCATGATCTACACCATAAACTTTAAACTCACTTAAGTCCCACATGCTGTAGTTCCAACTCATTTTTGCCTCCTCCAAGCCTCAGATGGTTATATATTAGAGAATGGTCGCTCTCCATTCTGCAGATGTGGCGGTATCCTGCACTGTTTCTTTCTTCAAATTTCTTATTTTCTCTCTCTGTCTTTTGAATGACTTTTATCCCATACTCACGTGAATGTTGAAAATCTTTTCTTTAAAGTTTAGGCCAAATGTCAACTTCTTCATGAAACCTGCCCTGGAGACTCAGGCAGAAATGGTGTTTCTTTAATCAGTGCTGAGTGACTACTACTAATCTTCATTTAAAATGTAATCATCATGTTGTCCTGCAGTATTTGTATGTTAGCCTCTCAACGAAAAAGAAAATTCTCTTCAGAACAATATCATGCATTGGGCATGTGATATTCACCCTAACGTCAGTCTTCTCACCCCCTAATGCCTAGAAACTAGAGGACATTCTCCTAGAATTTGACTGGTAGTGATCTTCAGGGAGAAAAAGAAAGCTGAGAAAGCTCGATATAGTTTTATCTAATGTACACTTATGACGTAAATTCCAGGACCAGTTACATGATGATAGATTTAACTCAATCTTTTACTGGATTGCATGATCAGCTCTCAACTGCTTCCAGGTGGTGCCTCACTGGACGACTCATAACTAGCCATTTTTCCAACCCAGAGTTATGTCTATATTCCTTTGGGTGTCTTCAGAAAGTCACATTTTCAGGTAAATTAATATGACATGCACTTAACTAACCTAAAATATCTTGGGAAAGAAGAGCAAAGAGCATGCATAAAATAGAATTTGTAGTAAAGGAAATTCTGGCTTCATTAAAGACAAAACGGAATTCTAAGACATGAACACTCCAAAGCAACGGCTTTTTAAACTATAAGGGATACATAGTGATACTTTATTTTGTATACTTGCTATCGTCATCCCCTTATAATACAAAATTAAGACAACACAGGAGCGCATCGAACATAGAAAGTATCAAAAGAGATGTTAGGATTTGTAGTTATTTTCAAAATAATTAAAAAGTTATACATTGCTTTATAATATTTGGATAGATAATTATTTGAAACATAAAAAAATTACAATGCAGAATCCTTTTGTGGGAAAAAATATATCAATTTTTGTTGTTTCCTCTTGATGTTAAAAACGAAGATGAATTTTATTTTTTATTCATAGGAGGTTTTCGTTTCAAGTACTAATTCTGTAATTTGCTTGTGACTAATATGAATTATTGAATCATTATGATCAATGATATATGTTAACTAACAATATGGAGCATTAGTTATAAAGCTAATTTCTACAAAACAGCTGCTTATGTAGATATATTTCTCTGTAGAGTTATTAAATATAGCATTTTTAAATATTGCAATATATCCAAACATCAATTTTATTACACAGCATTATTTTAAATGTAGGCAATAGAAGTTAATGCTACATAAAATCATATAACTACTGTCGTGCGCATTTAAATGTTTAGGCGTTTACATCAAGTGAAATATTTTCTTATATTTATACCAAGTATATATTTCATTTATACCAAGTGAAATATCTCCTAGCAGAAGAGGCTGAAAGAAAAGGCAGGAAATTCTGGTTTAAAATGTGTGTAACCATCATCTGTAAAATTGTGTACAATTTTCTTGTATGCGTAAATGCTATAAAGTAAAATAAATCTCATATTTAATTTTAAGGACATCTATAAAGACTTATTTTTAGAAATCACTTGGCCCTAGTGGTGTGCAAGGTCTCTTCTCGATGCCAGAACACAAGCTAATAAAAGACTTGATATCTAATTAGAAATGGGCTAGCAATTTAAGAAAACCAAAAATAACACAAAATAGTTTTTTAGACACTCTTAATAAAATTATTTTTGCTGCTATTATTATAATAGGTACTAAAAAAGATGTTTTAAGAAGTTGGATCTTGAATTAGTCTTTCAGAATGGATTAGGTTTGTGTAAACAAACAAGTAAGTAGAGGGCATTTTTAGCAAGTAAACCATGTTAGCCAGACACAGGAACTAAAATGTGCATAGTGATTCAGGGGATATGGGGGAAAAAAAGCATAGTATAGGTGATTAGTGGTAAATAAATTTTGAGGGGAGAGTGTAATACTTTCAAATTTAATCAATGTTATCATCTAATAATATTGAAGTAAGTGTGTTTTTGAAGCCCTTATGAATAGAGAAGTAACATGGTCATGCTGAGTAGAGCTTCTCAAACTTTTATGTGCACACTCATCATCTGGGGATCCTGCTAAATTGCACATGCTGATTCAATTCTCCAGCAAAGCCTGAGATTACACCTTACGGAAATGAATTCCCAGATAATACTATTACTGCTAATTCCCAGACTATACTTTAAATAACAATGCCCAATAGACAGACTCAGCTGCAAAATCTGGAAATAAAGAAGCTAATTTGAAGACTAATGCAGGAATCCTGAGGCAAAGCAAGAAAGGTTATTGTCAGTGAAAAGAGAGACAAAGAATATTTGTCAGAAATGTTACAGAGTAATTAATAAGTATGTTTTCTGGATTTGAGAAAAAAGATGGATCTATTTGTTTTTCTGTTTGTAAAGTTGATAGCACAATGTTAGTTTGGAAATCAATATAAATTCTGAGGTGTGACATGTCTTGGAGGGAACAATTGGTATTCTTCTAGACATTACACTTACATTTATGGTCAGGCATCTGGGTGTAAATGTCCACAGGCCTTGCAAAATGAGGATATGAAGCTCGGGGGAAATCTGAGCGATTAAGCCATGGAAACCGTTAAAATCATCTAGGAAAAGTAGGTAACAAAGAAATAGAAGAGAAACTAAAGATAATGCCTATTTTTAAGAGGTAGAGAAAGCAAAAGGAACAATGAAAGAGATAGGTGGAAGGTGCAAACAGTAGTATGGACTAAGAATCAACAAATAAAGCAGATAAACTCGGAGAAGGAGAAGCAGTCTGAAATGTAAATAAAAAGTCATGGAGGTTAGGAATGTTGAACTTAAGAACCAGCATGGCACATGTATACATATGTAACTTACCTGCACATTGGGCACATGTACCATAAAACCTAAAGTATAATAATAATAATAATAATAAAAGAAAAAAAAAAAGAACCAGAATGTCATCAGTGAACTGAGATCCTCAGGGCAAATATCTTTTAGTAAGGATGAGTTTTATTAAGGATGAAACTGTGGGCAACCATGAAAGGGCAAAGTTTAATTGAATTTGACTGAGCTACGTTACATAAACATTTTCATTTGCCTACATTTTGTTACTGAGCACAATAGTCCTCTATTTAGTCTTTCTTGCATGACCTACCTGGAGTACTCTCTCCACCTCCTTATATGTAATAATTAAAATCTGCGATATTATCTGTCCCATAACTTGGAACTTGTACAATTCTAGCTCATGATTAGCACATAAAGCTGGTCAAGGGTGAAGTGCTCAACACTATTTCTTTCCTTCTTCTCTTGAGTCTCAGACTTTGGGAATTCCCTCAGAGTTTTACAGCCTTCACTCACATATAAATTTGAAGTAGTGCCAGGAATAGCTTACATATGTTTTCTCTCATTCCGTGGTGATGAAGAACTCAGCTTTTCTTTAACAATATTACTTCATAAACGTAGGTACTATAAATCCATTCTCAACTTCAGTTTTTAAAACAATCTTTAGAATCTTTGTGCTTCTTCTCTAACATCCTATTTTACTTTTTTCTTTCTTTTTTTTTGGACAGAGTCTCACTGTCACGCAGGCTGGGTGTAATGGCACAATCTCAGCTCACTGCAACCTCTGCCTCCCGAGTTCAAGTGATTCTCCTTCCTCAGGCTCCTTAGTAGCTGTGATTACAGGCATATGCCACAACACCTGGCTAATTTTTGTATTTTTAGTAGAGACAGGGTTTCGCCATGTTGGTCAGGATGGTCTCGAACTCCTGACTCCAGGTGATAAACTTGCCTCGGCCTCCCAAAGTGCTGGGATTACAGTCGCGAGCCTCTGCATCTGGCCAACATCTTATTTTTCAACTATTCTTCATCATCGTATTGATTTGAATAAGTTGTGTGTTTTATTATTCTGAACACTTATATTTTAATTTTGAAGACTAATGTAGGATTAAACCTAACACAGAACAGTGTCCAGGAAGTACAATAAGGCCTTATCTGGATAGATGTAAGGGAATTAAATCACAAGTGTATACATTTTTCCTATCTCTATTGTTTTTTATGGATTATCTGTGTAACCTAAAACTTATACTTTAAGATTTAAACTTTTTTGTTGTTGTTTTATTTTTCCAATGATAAAATTCACCCAGTAATGTTTAAATACTCATGGACCAGAAACATTTATGACCAAAGACATGCACATTTCTTTCGGGAAATATTCACAGACTTGTGTAACATTCATCAGTATAATATTGCCTTAAAAATTACCAATTCTGCATTACCTAATTAGATATTGATGAAGTGATTAGAGATTTTTGGTGATGTTCCAATTGCCTTTCCTTCTGAGTCATATTGGTGGTGACTAGTGGGTTTAAACCAGGTTAGTGTCTTCTGAACTGAGATATGAGAATAAAGCAGAGCTGGCTCATGTTAATGGTGCACAAAATCAAATACTATCCTATAGGCAATATTCAGAAGTAAAGAGTCAAAAAGTAAAGAGCTTGTACAAATAGATTGTCAAGAAAACTACTTTCAACCAAAGCAGTAACAAGTATGGCAGCTAAGCATTCACTTATCATCTCCAAACAGTAACTTCACTGGCCCCATTTTCATTTTTAACAACTCAATGCAAGAAAGAAATATAAAAAATTCCTATTCACAAAGCAATTCAATAATTAGAAATATAGTATAGTACAACTGCCTGATCTATGAATATGCTCTATGAATCAAGGGGATTGTGACTATCTAAATAAAGAAGTGTTATTGATAAGAAGTATATTATCTAATGCATCTTAATCCCTAATAGGGGAGTTTAAATTGGTTTGATTTCCCCCTTTTTACAGTTTTTTAAAAATACATGCTTTATTTTTTAAAGACCATTTTTAGGTTCATAACAAAACTTAGCATAAAGTAGAGTTCTCTCATACTTACTGCCCCCACATACTCACACCTTCCCCTCTATCAACATCCCACATCACAGTGGTACATTTACTACACTGGATGAAGCCACACTGATGCAACATTATCACCCAAGGTCCAGAGTGTACATTAAGATTCATTATTGGTGCTGTACATTACATGTGTTTGGACAAATGTATAATGACACTTATTCACCACTATAGTATCATACACAACATTCTTCATACCCTAAAACTCCTCTATGGTCTCCTATTCATCCCTCTCCCTGACAACCCCTGAAAAACACAGATCTTTTTGCTGTCTCCATAGTTTTGCGTTTTCTAGAATGTCATATAGTTTGAATCATACAGTATGTGGCCTTTTCAGATTGTGACTGGTGTTATATTATATGAAACCCATCTATATGCTATCTTCTATGTCTTCCACTATGACGTTAAATCTTTTTAGAATTTGCACACCGTAATCAGCACTGGGATTTTTAATACTTGTAGTAAATTATGACATTATACGAGTCACTTGCTCTTCTTTCATGATTGCAGTGCCTTTTCAGACATGTTTTATTATTCTAAAATTCTGTAATGAACTATCAAATAAAATCCATAGATATCAACAACCAGAGTATCAAGTATTTTTAACAGAAGTTAAGGCAAATGTAGCAGTAACTAAAAATTATTTCTCTGCAGTCTGAGATAAATTATTTAAATTACATTTTAATCATTCACAGAAAAGTTGGCATACTAGCTGGGTATCAACTAGGTAAAACGGAACCATGGAAAATGAATGCAGTATTATCAACAATTCATGGCAAATGACATCTCATTTCATGCTCCCAAGTTAGTCAACAGCTTATTCATCATTCACTGATGTTCAAGACAGAATATCCTCATTTTAAACTCAGAAACACTTCAAGATGTTGTTAGGTTTTAATACTTCCCTACGAGACAGATAACTGTTTATCTCTGAATGTTTCAGTATGCTTAGAGGAATTAACTCTGTCTGCAAAGTTAAAACAAGAGAGAGAGAATCAAACATAAATGAATGCAAATTCCAGAAGAGATAGGAGAGCAAAAGGGGGCATAATGTGTATAATGGTGAAAAAATGGAAGAAAAAGAAAGGAAAGTGTCAAAGGGGGTTTACTAAAGAAGGAAGTTACAGGATATTTTGAAAGATTAATTTCCATCACACTAATTGATTCATTATTCCTTTATTCATTCCTTCAATGTATACCGATGCCTATCATGTGCCAGTCATTCCTCCAGGCACTAGAAGTAAAGAAGGAAACAAACACAAAACCCTTGCTCTTATCAAGCTTAAATTCTAATGGAGGGAGGCACAATAACAAAATGGAATAGGCTGGTTTTTGAGAAGAAAGAAATAGCAGGGTTAGAAGACAGAATGAGAGGTGCTACTCTTCTAGAAATCTTGGCCCAGAGGGCCTTCCCCGATGATGGTATTTGAACATACTCTTAGATTCAGACACTGAGGGTAAGAACTTTCCAGGGAAAGGGAATAGTGGGGCAAGAAGGGGAGTGCCTAAAATATCCCACAGTTTCAGTGGTGCTGGAGAGAAAGGAAGGGTTAGAGAGTAGAAGGGAATGAGCCAAGATTCAGATCATACTGGTCCCATGATCCAACTGCTTCTCATTCTGAGTGAGATGAGAAGCCATTGGAGGGCATTGATCAGAAAAGCAATTTGATCTGACTTGCTAATAAAAACAATCATGCTTGTTATGTATAGCATACATATATATGTATGTTAATATATGTAAAATATAAAACATATATTTTATATATGTATATAGCAGCAGAGAATATGTGTAAAAGCAGAGACACAAATGTGGGACTTTTATAATACAGGGAAAAGACTATGGTATCATTCTTATGGAAGAACATTTAATATGTCTAACATATGGAAAAAAAGAAGTTAGAAATAAAGGCTGAATGGCTTAGAGAATGAAAACTGGCTGCATTATAGTACACAAAGTAGACTAAATCCAAAGTGGGAAATTTATACAGAGAAGCTGAACATAGGGTTTCTAACTTGTTGGGCAAGAAAAAAAATTGAGATTTTATTTTTTAATATAAGAACTCTGATATGAACATTTGAAAATGATTCAATGTTAATGTTGAAAGATATGTAGTCATAACTGCCCACCAAGTACAGAAAAATGCAAATTTCAGGTGTATAAAATGTTCCTTTAGAATGAATGTGGAAGAGAAAGTTATTAGGAGATACAGAACAGCATTAATCACTTCTTGTCTTCTTCTGAAGCCTCCAAACTGTTTCAACCTCTGCCTATTACCCAGTCCCAAAGCTGCTTCCATATTTTCAGGTATATTTATATCAATGCTCCACTTCTCTGGTACCAATTGGTTTACAGTTCCACAGGCTGTACAGGAAGCATGGCTGGGGAGGCCTCAGGAAACTTACAATTATGTTGGAAGGTCAAGGAGAAGCCAGGACATCCTACATGACTGGAGCAGGAGGGGGAGAGAGAGAGAGAGAGAGAGAGAGAGAGAGAGAGAAAGAGGATGGGCAAGTAAAGGGGGAGGTGGTACACACTTTTAAACAACCAGATTTCATGAGGACTCACTCACTACTACAAGAACAGCAAGTTCACTTGCATGATCCAATCACCTTCTAAAAGAACCCTCCTCCAACCAACATTGAGGATTACAATCCGACATGAAATTTGGTTGGGGACACAAAGCCAAACCATATCACCTGCCCAATAATACCTCTGTATATTGTATAAAATTCTAAATATATCAAAGATAGCAAACGTATTTTTAGATTCCTTTTATGCCATCTAGACCAATTATAGTGTTCAATATGAATATAAACTCAATGACTCCTTGTATTAGTTTTATGCGGTTGCTACAACAAATTGTCATTAATTTGGTAGCATAAAGTAACAATAATTTATTCTGGAGGCCAGGCGTCCAAAATCAGTGTCACTGGACCAAAATGAAGGTATTGGCAGATTCCAGCTCCCTCTGGAGGTTCTAGGGAAGAATGTATTTCTCATCTTTTCCACATCTTTTGAACGTGGCTGCATCACCCTAATTGCTGCTTCCATGGAGGCATTGTTTTCTCCTCTTATGTCTGTATAGTGAAATCTCCCCCTGCCTCTCTCTTATAAATATGCATTTGAGGATCACATTTAGGGCCCCTCCTGATAATCCAGGATAATCTCCTCATTTCAAGACCCTTAATTTAAATAATCACATCTGTAAAGTCTTTTTTTTTCTTTTTTCTTTTTTTTGCCATGTAAGTTAACATATTTACAGGTTCATGGATTAGTACATGGGCATCCTTTAGAGGGTGGTGCGCATAAAATGTTTTCAAAGTTACAAGATAATTACAACTGCACACTAGAAAATAGAGAAATAATCACTCAATTTTATAGCTCTAAGTAGGAAGCAATTTTTTTCTTCTCATTAATACGTGTCTAGAAGTATTTTTAAGGCCATACACATATTTTGATAAAAGAGAATACCACACAATCTGAAATAGAAAGCAGAAGTACTTTCTTAATAGCTACTGAGATTTGCGGTATGCTTTTATAGAAACTTGAAACTAAAATTTACTGGAATGTACAAAATATTTATTTTTATAGACCTCCATATAATTTGAAATGCTGGTTAAAAGAATCAAAATTGTTCATTTTTTTCCTTTTTATAGGTCAAAAAATAAGCAACACATTTTTGTAGCATGTATTTTGGTAGAACACCGCTGTGACAGATAGAAAAAAAGAAAAGAAAACAGAATAATTTATAGATTTTTAGTGGTTTACAACCTTTAGATTAGGGAATCTAACAAACACTGGTCTCTTCAATACCTGTATTTAGGATTTAGTTACCTTTTACATCTACTTAGTGTAGAAACTAAGGAATAAATAACGGCAAAAACATCTTTATAGACTAAGGAACTTTTTTCTTCCTTCCCTTTCTAGAAACACAGGTCATACACACATATGTGTTCCTAAATCTGATTGTTAAAACCACAAATTAGAATTAATGGTTTAGTTTACCCTAATAACTGTTATTTTTAAATTCCCTATGTAGTTTTTCACACATCAATTTCAGACAACTCTCTTAAGCTATTTCTGGCTTCTTTAAATTTCCTAATTCACAAGAAATAAACTTTTGTATTTGTTATTTCCTCTGCTTGAGAGGTCAGAATTTAATCTCTTTTACTATGAACAAAAATTAACTAAATGATGTGTGTCCAGATCTTTGTAATTTAAGTGATAGCTACTGGAATCAGCTAATGTACCACCTTCCTTTGGCAGTACTTTCCATATGGTCAACTTGGTGTAAGGAGGACTCTAGAACAGGTGCAGTGAACAATGATTCAGGGACCAAATCTGGTCCCAGCTGTCTTTGTAGATTTTGATGTAACCCAGATATACTCAAACATTTACATATAGTCCATAATTCCCTCACCTCTACAGCGACAGATTTAAGAAGATGCAACAGAGGCTATATGGCCCACAGAGTTTAAAATATTTACTTTCTCACTCTCCTTGGCCATATTTGCTGATATTTGCTTTAAAATAAGGAAAATAAAACATAGTCTGTTTATTAAATATACATCAGACAAAGAAATCTGGAACCAGCTGAAACCTAGAATCAGATTTAAAAAGACATTACTAAAAGGCTAAGGAATAATTTAAAAAGACGGAAATAAAAATCAAATCAGATTTTAAAAGATATTACTAAAAGCCTATTGAGTTTAAAATAACAAGAGTAAATAAAAATAATACAAAGTCCTGAATTCAGAGTCCCAAATTTAACTGCACAGATTAAACAAGATTTTGCTTGGCCCTCAACTTCATATGGTTAACCACAGATATAACATGAGACAGTATGATGTGGCTAGCAAAACATATAGGACAATTCTCTGAATTAATGGAAGTATGTTTCTAGAGTAACACTACTATTAATAATAACTAACAATTATTAAGTATGTACTATGTGGATACACTTTTTGAAGACTAATTGTACATATGTATGCATATGTATGTGAATTAAATTAATCCCATGACAATTCATTTAGATAGATATAATATCCTATTTTATATATGAGAAAATTGAGGTGCACAGAGTTTCTTGCCCAAGATCACACAGCTAATAAGGTCTGGAGGCAGAATTCATACTTGGTTGTCTGTCACCAAAGCCCCTACTCTTAAGGCCCCTAGCCCAGAGAACAAATTACTTAGAAAGGTATAACAACTATATCCAAATGTTTGAAAGGGTTTCATGTGTAAGAAAACATAAATTTATTTGGAGTTATTTTAGAAGTCAGCATTAAAACAGTAACATCAACAATAGAGTTGACGTTTCTTCAAAATATAAAGAACAGTTTTGTTTATAATTGGAATTATTATTATAACCGTAATAGGTTGCATCTCTTTTCTGAACTCATAACAAGTGAATTTCTTCAGGGGTTGTGGGTGATTTTTTTTTAGAAATGGTCTGGTGGAGATTTTTGTATGAAGTGAAAGAAAGTGATAGAGAAGAAGGAAACCAGAGAATCGTGGATATGCTGTGGCATCTTATTCTATCACTATTGCCATATAGGAAGATGACTTGCCTGAAGCAGGATAGAGTCCAGGATTAGCTTAAGAGTAGATTGTAAGAACACTTCACATTCACATGGAGTTTTAACTAGCACCCTAGAGCACAGTTAATGAGTTACATTTTTGATCCCTCTGAAATTTTTTCAATTAGGCTTAAACATGAAAGCTATGGAAAGTTAAAACATTTTATTCTATAAAGTTCAAAGTGGCAAAGATGCATTGGAAATGCAAAGTTCCCCATGATGTTTTATCAATGTTACTCAACTTTCTATTGGGGATTAAAGAATAATTCTTATTCTGTGACTAATCTTGAGCCTCATTCTTCACAGATCTAGGCTTCTCCAGGTGTTACTCTGAAATACTTTCTGTGCTTCAGCACAGAAATAGATATTTTAAAATGACTTTCCAACGTTTGGCCATTCAATACACTAAGTAGAATCCAAAACCACGACATGAAATGAGGAAATTTCAAGGGAGATGATCATTATAAATTTAACTAAATAAAAGTACAATATTTTGTCTTAAAATTAACTTTGGATCCCCACAGCAGCACAGTAGTCACAGAGATGTGTGTTTAAAATATAGCAACAAGAATGTGTATTAAATAATGTTTATACCTAGACACACAAGCAATAGTTTATTATTAAAATCTTTATACAATCTCAGTTACTATTCACTTTTAAAAGAACACATTGCTGGTTTTAATCGCCTACTTTGATTTAAAAAATATTGTGTACTTAGTGACAATACCTCTCTAATTAATTTTAATTATTGCATAAAGATCTATTTTAAGAGTCTTTGGTCTCTTGGAAAATTAGTCTACATTTCTGGTACCTTAATGACAATATATAGTACCAAATTCCTATTGTTGAAAAAAGCACATTCCCAACAAGGCAAATTCCTTTACCAGTAATCTTTAAATTCCATGAGTGCAGAGATATGCTTTTACAGAGAAACTTTTGATAATAAATAAGGAAGGTAGATTAAAATGCAAAATTCCAGCCCAGCTAGAAACAAAACAAGTGAATACTTGAATGAAAACATTATGAGAAAGAGGACTTCATTCATCTTATTCTCTGTTGTATTATTGGTGCCTCGGAGAGGACAAGACACATAATAGGCACCCAGGGACTGCTAAAGTGAACGAATAAATGAGTGAACAAAGGTGATGGAATATTGGGGGAAACCGCCAATATTTCAACGTAGGTTCTTTCTATTTTCCCTAAGTGTCGGCCAGCTGAGAAATAAAGAGTACAAAGAGAGGAATTTTACAGCTGGGTCTCCGGGGATGACATCACATATCGGCAGGACCGTGATACCCACCTGAGCCACAAAACCAGCAGGTTTTTATTAAGGACTTCAAAAGGGGAGGGGGTGTATGAACAGGGAGTAGGTCACAAAGATCACATGCTTCAAAGGGCAAAAGGGAGAACAAAGATCACATGCTTCTGAGGACACAGGGCAAGGACAAGAGCAAAGATCACAAGGCAAAGAGCAAAATTAGAATTACTGATGAGGGTCTATGTTCAGCTGTTCACGTATTGTCTTGATAAACATATTAAACAACAGAAAACAGGGTTCGAGAGCAGAGAACTGGTTCAAATTTACCAGGGTGGGATTTCTTCCCCACCCTAATAAGCCTGAGGGTACTGCAGGAGACCAGGGCGTATTTCAGTCGTTATCTCAACCGCATAAGACAGACACTCCCAGAGTGGCTGTTTATAGATCTCCCCCCAGGAATGCATTCCTTTCCCAGGGTCTTAATTATTAATATTCCTTGCTAGGAAAAGAATTCAGTGATATCTTCCCTACTTGCACATCCATTTATAGGCTCTCTGCAAGAAGAAAAATATGGCTCTATTCTGCCCGACCTCGCAGGCAGTCAGACCTTATGGTTGTCTTCCCTTGTTCCCTGAAAATCATTTTGTTCTTTTTCAAGGTGCATTGATTTCATATTGTTCAAACACACAAGTTTTACAATCAATGTGTACAATAGTGGTCCTGAGGTGACGTACATTCTCAGCTTAGGAAGATAACAAGATTAAGAGATTAAAGTGAAGATAGGCAGAAGAAATTATAAGAGTATTATCTGGGAACTGATAAATGTCCATGAAATCTTCACAATTTATGTTCAGAGACTGCAGTAAAGACAGGTGTAAGAAATTAGAAGTATTAATTTTGGGAACTGATAAATGTCCATGAAATCTTCACAATTTATGTTCCTCTGCAGTGGCTCCAGCCAGTCCCTCCATTCAGGGTCCCTGACATCCCACAACAATGGAAAATAATTACTATGGTGTGAATGAGTCTCCCAAAACGTATGTGTTGGAAACTTAATCCCCAGTGTAGCAGTGTTGGGAGTTGGAGTCTAAGGAGAGGTGATTAGAAAAGGAGGGCTCTGCCCTTATTGGATTAATGTCATAATTTCAGGAGTTGGTTTGTTAATTGTGGGAGTGGGCTCTTTATAAAAGAGCAAGTTTGGCTTTCTCATACTCTCTCCCTTGCTTGCTCTTCTCCCTTCTGCCATGGATGACAGCAAGAAGGCTCTCACAAGATGCTAACACCTTGATCATGGATATTCCAGCCTTCAGAACCATGAGCAATAAATTTCTGTTCTTTATAAATTACCCAGTCTGTGATATTCTGTTATAGCAGCATAAAATGGACTGATACAGAAAGCTGGTACCAGCAATATGGGGTGTTGCTGTAACAAATATCTAAAAAGGTGGAAGTAGCTTTGGAACTGAGTAATGGCAAATGCTGAAAGAGTTAGGAGAAGCAGACTAGAAAAACATCTATTGATGGAAATTCTGGAGAGGGCTCAGATGAGAACTGCAGAGAAAGTGCACACTTTCTTCGAAATAAGGTAAGTAGTCAGGAACAAAATGTTAGTAAAAATATGGCAAGTAAAGGCCATTCTCATGAGGTCCCAGATAAAAATGAGAAATATTTTATTGGAAACAGGAGTTAAAGGCCATCCATGTCATAAAGTTGTAAAGAACTTGGCAGAATTATATTTATGTCTTAGGGCTTTATGGAAGACACATTTTAAGAGCAATGAACTAGGATATCTGGCAGAATAAATTTCTTTTATTTTCTTTTTCTTTCTTTTTTTTTTTTTTTTTTTGAGACAGAGTATAGCTCTGTCACCAGGCTGGAGTGCAGTGGCATGATCTCGGCTGACTACGACCTCTGACTCCTGGTTCACGCGATTCTCCTGCCTCAGCCTCCCAAGTAGCTGGGATTACAGGCATGCACCACCATGCCCAGCTAATTTTTGTGTATATATATATATATATATATATATATATATATATATTTTTTTTTTTTTTTTAAGTAGAGACGGGATTTACCATGTTGGCCAGGATGGTCTCAATCTCCTGACCTCATGATCTGCCCTCCTCAGCCTCCCAAAGTGCTGGGATTATGGGCATAAGCCACCCCATGCACAGACAGAATAAATTTCTAAGCAAAATATTGAAGAAGCTGAGGAGTTTCTTGTTTTTTTGTTTTGTTTTGTTTTGTTTTGTTTTTTGAGATGGAGTCTCACTCTGTTGCCAGGCTGGAGTGCAATGGCGTGATCTCGGCTCACTGCAACCTCCACCTGCCAGGTTCAAGCAATTCTCCTGCCTCAGCTTCCCGAGTAGCCGGGACTACAGGTGTGCACCACCACACCAGGCTAACTTTTGAAGCTGGGGGATTTCTTTTAACTGCATACAGTAAAGTAAGAGAGCAGAACATGATTTAAAGATGGAATTTATAATTAAAAGCAAAGCAGAATGTAAAGATTTGAAGAATTCACAGCCTGGCCATGTAAAGAATGAAAAAGTGTGCAAGGATGTGGCCAAGCAACTGTTTGATAAGATTAGCATGGATAGAAGGAAGCCAGGTGAAATTCTTCAGGACAGTGGAAGAATGACCCCAAAGGCATTGCAGAAATCTTCAAGGCTACTCCTCCAATCTAGGACTTTGAGGACAAGGTTTCTAGAGAGGCATCCACTAGACCTCAGCATTCAGTGCTCTGTGATGTCTCAAGTTTCTTCTCCCTGCATTTTAGCACAGGACTCCTTGGCCTCTTAATTTCTAGCTATGTGGGCCTGGGTATGCTTCCAGCCACCATTACAGCTACTACTCTGGAAAGTATAGGCTATAAACCTTGATATAAATCAGTATTGTAGTGCTGAATGTGCAGACGTGCAGAGTGCGTGAGCTGTGGAGGTGTAGCTGTCTCCAGCAAGATTTTAAAGGAAGCTGTAGATACCTACTGCAGGAGTGGAGAAGAGTCCCCAGTAGGACAATACCTAATGAGACCTTGATGGTGGAGCACCCCTGAGACCCGAGTACTGTAGAGTCATTAACATGTAGCCTCAGCCCAGAAGTGCTGCAGGCACAAGACTCCAAGCTGTGGGAGTTGCTGTGTGAGCTGACTTCAGCAAAACCATGGGAGTGGAGCTGCCTGAGGCTTTGGGGTTCCAAACCCTATCCCATTATATTCTGAAGGTGACACATGGAGTCAAATATTATTCTGGAGCATTAAGATTTAATATTGTTGATCACATTGTCTTTTGGACTAACCTGGAAGTTGTTAACTCCTTTCTTCTTCCCTATCCCTCCCTTTTGGAATGGTACTATTTATCCTATGCATGTTTCACCACTGAATTTTGGAAGTAGGTAGCTTATTTAATTTCACAGCCTCACAACAGGAGGGAAATTTACCTCATGATAAATCCTTCCTGAGTCTCATCCATATCTGATGATAAGACTCTGGACTTTTGAATCGGTTCTGGAATTTGTTAAGGTCCTGAAACAAGTTAAGATTTTGAGGCTATTAGAATGGAATGAATATATTTTGCATATAAAAAAGACTTGAATTGGGTAACTGTGGATGGAATGCTATGATTTAAATGTGCCCCTCCAAAGAAAGCATGTGTTGGAAAATTAATCCCCAGTTCAATAGTGTGGGGAGATGGGGCCTAAGGAGAGATTACCAGACCATGAGGGCTCTGCTCTAATAAATAGATTAATGCTAATATTGCAGGAGTGTATTTGTTATCATGGAAGTGGGTTTCTTTTAAACAGACAAATCCAGGTCTCTTCTCATATCTCTCACCATTCTTTCTGTAGCTCTTGCATGCCCTTCCACCTTCTGTCATGGGATAACACAGCAAGAAGGCCCTGAGAACATGCTGGCACATTGACCATAGACTTGCCAACCTCTAGAACTGTACGCTAATAAATTCTACTTTTTAAAGAATTACCCAGTCTGTGGTACTTTGTTATCTCTTTGATTTCTGT
Source organism: Pongo abelii (assembly GCF_028885655.2). NCBI lineage: Eukaryota > Metazoa > Chordata > Mammalia > Primates > Hominidae > Pongo > Pongo abelii. Next base: position 96,747,945 of record NC_071991.2, read on the forward strand.
TCTATCTTTCATTTTCTCCATAGAACTGCTTGCTCAGAGAAATGAAGAATTCAGGAATAATAACACTGTGCATGTTGCATGTGCCACTTTACAGGACACATAATTAAAATCATAGTACAATAGGATTTTATAGGGGATTTTCTGCACTGAAACAATAAAAATTTTTATTGAAATTGAAATGGTATTAATTTATTGGCACTGTTTCAGGTCTTATACAAGGATTTGATATTAGGAGCACATTTGTGAAAAACTAATCTGTGTCAGATTTAGGGAATAATTTTAGAGACTTTTCTATGGTGGAATTCCGTAATTCACTTGTAGCAAAACAAAGCAAAGACAAAAGAAAAATGACTTTCTCCTTTTCCTTGAATAACTTAAGTTTTGCTTTGAATTACATTCCTTTTGAAGCTAACAGTATCAACTTATAATTTATTATAGGAAAGGTGAATTTAGGGTACGCCTAAATAGTACTGTTAAATTTCGGAGTTTCTGCACTTTCAGAAAGTATCCTTGACTGAAAAGTGAAATTCTTTGAAATAACACTGTATGAAATGACAGAAACCAAAGCATCAACTCCAAGGTAAACGTGGTGTCATGTGCTCAAAACTGAGTAAAGTATTTTAATAAAATTTCCACTAATTTTAGCTGAGTTTTGTTTAGTGGCTGTAGGGAGAAGAGATTCAGTCCAAAGGTTAGAAATAACTCCAATTCAGATGTGAAATTATATTGCGTTTTTAGGAATCAAAATGGAGCTGAAGTAAATAGTCAATGACTGGATATTAACATTGGATTGCCCAGTAACAAAAATGGGACAAGAAGCCAAAGGGTTTGGTCTATAGTTGGCACTAGCTTAACAATAGGCAAACAAATGAGAATAATTAGAAATAAAACAATTGCTTATACCTTAAATAAGCTGAAGAAATACATGCACATAAGACTTTGTATTTCCAGACTGTCCATCTGATATGGTTAGGCTTTGTGTCCTCACCCAAATATCATCTTGAATTGTAATCACCATAATCCCCACATGTTTAGGGAGATACCTGGTAAGAGATGATTGGATCAAGGAGGTGGTTTCCCCCATGCTGCTGTCATGATAGTGAGTGAGTTCTCATAAGATCTGACAGTTTTATAAGGTATTCTTATGTCTTCTCTCTCCTGCTGCCATGTGAGATCCAAGCTTGCTTCCCCTTTGGCTTCTACCATGATTGTATGTTTCCTGAGGCCTCCCCAGCCACACAGAATTGTTAGTCAATTAAACCTCTTTCCTTTATAAGTTACCCAGTCTTGGGTTGTATAGCAGTGTGAAAACGGACTAATACACCATCTGATTCCAATTTGCATGAGTACACCCTAGTGGAGACAATGTGAGGGATGTTGCTCTGTTCATTTATCAACTCACTTAACACATGTTTTTATCTTGAAATGAATTAAATTTTAAGAAGTTTTTAAAATAGGAAAGTTTCTCTTCCTCTTAACCCAGCTTTCCACAACGAAAATATCTTTTTTCATAATCCATAATCTATTGCCATAAATAGAAAATTGACATTAATTAATTACTTCAAATACAGACATTATTTGGATTTTACATGCACTCTTTCTTGTGGTGTACATTTCTATAACATATTATTACATGTATTGATTAAACATCACTACAATCAGGACATGGGACTATTCCAACGCTACAAAGAAACTATGTTGTGTTGCCTCTTAATAATGTGTTTCTCCAATCCTAAGCCCTGGGAACCACTTATTTGTTTTCTATCTGTAGTTTTGTCATTTTAAGAAGATGATATTAATGTAATCTTATAGTATGTAACCATTTTTAAGTTTTTTTTTCTTTTTGGGCCTGTTTTTTTTGTTTGTTTGCTTGTTTCAATCAACTGTATGTTTTTTGAGATCAGGTCAAGTTGCTACATGGATCAAAAGTTGATTTCCTTTTGTGGCTGAACAGTATTCTGCTCTATAGACATATCATAGTTTACTCACCCAGTTGAAAGACATTGTGGTTATTTTTGGACTTTAGTTATTACAAATAAAGCAGCTATGCCCATTCATTTATAATAGAGTTTTTCATTTTTAACTATGAGAAACTTTCAAACTGCTTTCCAGAGTGACGACACCATTTTACACTTGTACCAGCAATGCATGAAGAGTTCCTGTTGCTCTACATCCTCATGCATCAACACGTACTTACAAGCAGGAGACTACGCCAGTATCCAACATTTTAGACAAAGTAGACATGGTGTTGCTGTTTAGATTTTATGACTGAGTAAGGAAGACAAACTTTATCAAATAGTTTACAAACATGCAGTTATAAATTTACAAATTCTAACAAGTGCTGCAAAGGAAAAGTACAGGATTCTCTATGATCATAACATTGGTTGACCCAATCTAGTCTGCAGTGTCAAGAATACTTACCTGGGGAAGTGTTAAGCCAAATTAAGGTATGAACACCTCAAAATGCACACAATGCAGGTATAAAAAAATCTTTCGTGAGGAAACATGCAAATGGAAGCTAATCAATATATTTTCTCCCTTAATTCTCGTCAACCTTAAGGTGAGATTGGTTTGTGCTCCAGGAGAAGAAACCACTCCCTTTCCACATTATATATGTATGAGTAATTTGGGAAGATTCGGAGAGTACAAAACTGATTGTATTTTGTTAGGGAAGTTTCTGATTGGAGATATGGCCTTGCTGCAAAAAGGAGCATCCTGAGCTTGACATATAATTATATTTCAATGTATATTTTAAGGAATTTTTGGTCCCCAAACAAAACACATATGCTTGCTACATTTATAAAATCAGTTTAATTAAATTGAACTGCTTGTTAAATGAGAAATGTGGAAATGTCCCCTTTTTTCAAGGTTACAATAATTCCAACATGTAATATGATCTGCAACAAATTATTTGGATGTAAGAAATAAACATGAAATCCCAAGCCCCCAACTGACTGAATAGACCCCATCTTGGCCAAGGGGTTCCCAGAGTAACCTTGAAAACAGTTATTGGCAATGATGGGATGAGAGGTTAGATCTACCTCATAATATTTCCTTTCTCACTAACTGCCATTGGGTTTTCTTCCCTAAGGGCTAAACAGAAACCAGTCCTTTTAAAAGACTGTCACTGATATTAACCAACCACAGAAGCCAACCTTCCTTTTTTGCCTTAAAAGACCACTGAACAGAGAGTGGATCTGGCCAGCCTAGTAATATACAGTAAGAGTTTTCATGTCCTCTGCCTCACCTTTTAATGTCGGAGGCCAAAAACTCTACCCTCAGATCATGCTAACTCTGCCCTTTTTTGAACATGGAATCCATGAAGGGGCATGGAGCTCAATTGAGTATGCACACGTTTCTCCTTTTATGAATATTCATGACTGTTCCTACAGCTTATTAAATATGTATATTCAGCCACCCTGCTCAGCATAAATTTCTGTTCTCTTTACCCCTTCAGTCTTCTGGCCAGAAGCGACATTTCCCAGCCTGTTACAATGGCCATTATTCAGGCTGTAATGCTTTATGAGAAATAAAGCTCTCCTTTCCAAGTTTATGAACCTTGTCATTCATTAGTTGACAGTTAGATACTTATGAAAAATGCTGGGTAAATAATGATTGCAAAGCACTGATTAAATAGAATTCTATCATTTTACAGATGATAAAACTATGGATTAGGGAACCGGTGTCTTCATCACAGTCGTAAAACTAGACATGACAGATATTCGTATTGGAACCCCAGGTATTTTGTCGTTATTTTCGTATTTTCTCACTATATTACAGGGCCACTAATACATATTTTTATTATTTTTAAGTGATATACATAAAAATATTCCCAGGCTTTAAGAAAATCTGGCATTACACAAACATGCCATTTTACACTGCCAAACAAGGGATAGAATAGTTTAAAATAAAAATTAACACCTATTACAAAGAAAGCAATTAAGAAAATAATATGACAATTTGAATGTCTCCCTTGAAATAAAACAGTATTAAAATATTGAGTGTAAATAGCAATTAAAAAAAATAAAAAGTAGGCTCAACAGAAGCTTTTCTTTTCCAGGTTGTGAGAAAATAGAAATAGGAATTAAATGTGTTCAGTTAGTTGGCACTTTATGAACACTCTCTCAAGGAGACTGGAGTCTCTGAATTCACATCTCTCTTTTACAGGTTTCAATGAGTTATTTTACCTTTTCAGTAGTATTTGATTTTAATATTTTAACAATTATTGGTAAATGTAAGAATTGTATCTGACTGAAATCAGTCCATGTTCTCAACAATTAATTCAAGTATAAATGAGACAGCAATATTTCTTAGACAAAAGTAATTGGTTATTATCATTGAATCATTGTTAGAATATGCTCATTATATTTTTGGAATCTGACAAAATGGAAACATCATCAAATTGTTTATGTTTTGTTTTTGTTTTCCTAAATCCAGACAAATTGATACAAAATATCTTACAGAGAATTAACTATAAAAATCAGAAATATAAATTTAATATTTGAAATTATGCAAGTAGTAGCAGGAAACATAGGTGAAATCCTTTATAACCTGGATTGTAGAGGAATGCTTTCTAGGTAGAGCACAAAATCTGATGAAATTTAAAAAATGATTGATGAAATGTTGTACATAGAAATAATTTTTAGAGTTTTGTATGTAAACAAAACCTAATAAAAACGACAACAAAAACACCATAAACAAAGTCAAAAAATTGATGTCAAAGTTGAAGAAAATAGTGACAAAATATATTCCTTGTTCAGAGTCATATCCTAAATACAAATAGAACTTTTTCAAATTTTAGAATTTCCTAAAATTTTTTGAAAAGTGGGCAAAAATAAGCAAACAAGTCACAAAAATAAAGATAGCCATAAATGCATGAAGATATATTTAACTTCATGTATAAAAAGAATTACGTAAATTAAAACTGTGTTTACATACCATTTCTCACATACAAATGGCAAAAACTTAGAAACCTGACAATATACTTTACTCATGAGGCTGTGGAGAAACTGTAATTTGTGGGGAGGGGACACAAAATAGCACAACCTCTTTGGAAGGGAATTTGGCAATATTTAGCAGAAATGCCTATGCATTTGTCCGTTGACACAGTCATCTTACATCTGTGAATTTACCATGAAAGTATTTTAATACTACAAAAAATACACATACACGATTGTTCATTGTAGCATTATTTGTAATTGCAAAATGTTGGGAACTATGTAAATAACCAACATAGCAAATTGGTGGAATTAACTATTGTATATACACACAATGAAACACTATGCAGCTGTTTAAAATAATACAAGAATATATAAATTGATATAGAGAAATTTCTAGAATATATCACTAAGTTTAAAAAAAAGCAAATAGCCAAAGAGTGTATATAATACGCTATTTCCATATAAGTCACAAGGGAAAATAAGAAAACATTTAAATATTTGCTAATTTTACAGTAAGGAATACAGCAAGAATATAAAAAGAATAATGATATTAGTTGACCTACAAGTGTGAGTTGAGAAAGGGGTAAAAAACATAATAGAGAAAGTAACATTTCACTGAGTATAACATTTACTACAGTTTTAAATCATATTAATACTGTACATATTCAAAAATAAACAATGCAAAAACAAAAAAAGAACCAATTATATATCTAATTTCAAAATAATCCTCCACTAAAATAAAATAAAATAAAATAAAATAAAAAACACTAATCCAGTCGATGTTGAAATGCAGTTGTTTGACTACATATCCTTAGGACAAAACAAAAAAAGAACTGCAAACATATCTGAAACTTATCTTAATAGATTTGTTTTTATTTTTTAAAGATTTAACAATTATGACTATTATGTGTATAGTAATTATAGTGCAAATGATTAAATATAATGATATTATTGGGATTCAGTTTTCTCACTGTGGAAATGGAAGCATACAAATATGAATTGGGAAAGGCAAAAATGAATTTTTTTGAGTATCTATTCATCTATCTCTGCCTCCTCACTTCCCCGCCCAACTCCAGCCAGCTGTGTCCTTGAAAGGGCCTCGAAGCAATCAATACTCCATTAGCAATAAGCACATTTAGCATGCAGAAATCTGGATCTTTCTTTATAAATACCATTTCTCACTACAAGACATTAGAGATTCTTGGAGAAATAGCTAATTCTAGTGCTAGAGTAAAAATGGTTAGGATGAACCTGAATCATTTTTGGTGCGGGCAAATTGGGAAGTGAACAAAAAGAAATGTTAGTATGCCAAAATATTAGCATACTAAAAATACTCAGGGATGAGATTGAAGGGGGCTCTCTTTGGCCAAATCTGGAACAACTTGAATATCTAATTAAATACGAACAGTCGTGGATTATGATCCATGGACTGAAGTAAAAATCCATGATTTCATACTAATGACACAAATATGTAAATGTGAAGAAAATAATAAAAAATCTTTTTTTTAACAATATAATTCTCACCTATGAACATAAAAGGGATGATAGGGTAAAAAATTATCATTTTGTACCATTATAGTAAAAATTTTGCAGGCAAGAAACAACAGCTGTTAACTTTAGAGGTAAAAATTTTGATGAGGAAGAGAATAATTACATTGCCTCAAAATATCTCTCTCTAAACTAAATATTTAAAGAAAAATAATAACTATATAGTCAATAAACCAGACAACATCTCAACCAAGTAATCAAAATTGCCATGGTCGCTAACAGGGAGCAAACATCCTGTGTGTCTGAATAAGACATCCTAAGCAGGACACAGCATTACTTACATAGATTTCCACCCCACAAAAAAAGCCTAACCTGAATCTAAACATAAGAAAACACCATCAAAACCTATTTAAAGGAAATTCAACTAAGATAACAAACCTATGTTCTTAAAAACTAAAAAAAAAGTCAACGTACTGTAAGTTAAAGAAAGGCTAAAACATGTTCTAGATTTAATCTTTAAAGATTAAAAGACAATTTAAGAGATACATCAAGTAAATGCATACATAATCCTAGATATGTTCAAGGAATGAGAAAAATGGCTAGAAAGGCTGTTATTAGGAAAGTTGAAGAAATTGGAATGAGAAACATAAATAAAATATTATACTAATGTTAGATTACATGAATTTGATTATTTTACGATAGTTATATAAGAGTATCTTAGTCTTAGAGAACTAACACTGACTTTCAAGTGGGAAATGGGGCACAATGTATGCAATTTCATTTCAAATTGTTCAGAAAAAGCATGAGATGTAGAGAAATAATGACAAGTAGAACAGAATGTTAAAAATTGGTGAATCCAGGTAAAGGATATTTGGGAATTATTTAATTTTTTTCTAGGTTTAATTTTTTGGGGGAATAAAATGTATAAGAAATAGACATTTTCCAACATTTGAGGAGTTTTATAAATATCCTTCTGAAACTTATTTATTTTATTTATTGTTTACTTTTGTAGAGACAGGGTCTCACAAAAGAGAGATCAGGCTGATCTCAAACTCCTGGGCTCAAGTGATCCTCCCACCCTAGCCTCTCAAAGTGCTGGGATTACAAGTGTGAGCCACCAAGCCCGGCCTGCGAAACCGATTTTTATTTAAGTTCCATTGTGTTTAGATAATGTACTTTGACTATTTTTAGTTTTAAAAATTTATTTAGACTTGCTTCAATGTCAATTACACAGTTTACTTTGGCAAAAGATCCAAGGGTATATGAAAATAATGTGTATTTTGTTACTTAATTCTGAATTGAGTCTCTCTCTCTCTGTGTGTGTGTGTAATTTCACGTTTCTGTTAAAATCCAACATTCTTTTCTTTACTTTCTTGAATATATTAATCACACAGTTATATTTAAGCCCTTGTATGACAATTCTAATACCAGCTCTAGGTCTTCTATTACCTGCCTTTTGTTTGTTTGTTTTCATTTTTGGTCATTTTGTCCTATGTTTTGATATACTTGGTAATTTTTCACCGAATTCTCAACACTTTGGATGAAAATTTATAATAACTCTGGAATATGTTATTTTTCTCCAAGGAGGGTTAGATTTTCTTTGACAGCAAATACTGTATTAGTACTTCCCTTGAGTTTGTTATGTGCTGATTTCAAGCTCTGTAGAACTATTCTATATCACTTTCACTGTTACTTTCAGATGGTAGTCCTTACTCTTAAGCATGTTCCTTATACCTAGGAGGTGGCCTTAGTCCTAGGTTGTGGTTTTTCTGGGGCCTTAACAAAAGACTTGGAGTATTTGAGAAAATATTTGCATCATTCCAGATCTTCAACATCTGCCTCCCTGGTATTATATAACTGATAAAATTTCTGTTTAGTTGTTTCATTTCAGCTAATATTCATTTCTAGTCTTTTTCTTTTCTTCCTTCCTTCCTTCCCTACTTCCTACCTTTTTTCCTTCCTTCCTTTTCTTCCTCCCCTCCTTCCTTCCTCTCTCCCTCCCTCCTTCCCTTCCTCCTTCCATCCCTCCCTCCTTCCCTCCTTCCCTTCCTTCCTTCCTTCCTTCCTCTTCCTTTGCTCCTTTCATCATTCTTTTTTCAGTTTCATTTTTCATGTGCAAGGATGGGTAATTAAACAATAACTAGAAGGGGATTTGCCTATAGATTTTTTTTACTCATTATAGTAGTTTCCTCATTTCAAAGATTTTTGCTTCTTGAGTCTTATCCAATTTGGCAGCTTTAAATTCCAGTCACTGACTTTCAGCCAAGTGAGACGCTGGGTTCTGCTTGGGTTCTGCTCTATGATGCAGTGAATTGAAAAATGTCTTCAAGGAAAAAGATGGATGAATGTGGAAATCATCTTATGCTCTTCCATTCTCTCAAGGATTACAGATCCTCAAATCCTGCCTCAGTTGGTTTATCTCTAATGCTTTCAAATAGTTGTTTTATAGATTTTGTCATTCATAATTTTTTTTGTACGAGGATTTTCTCAAAACAAATTACTTTGTTGTAGTCAGAAAAAAAGTTTTGGAAGTTATTATTTGAGCTCATATTTATTATCTCTATTTTAGAGACTCTTCCATAATACAAAACTAATACTGGAAGAAGTATAAGTTAAATTCAGATCTTTTAATGACAAGTCCATTGATCTTTCAGTAATACATTAAGAAGTATATATATTTATTATAAAAATACTTTCAATATGTGGAATCTTCTGTGTACAATTTGTATTAAAATCTATGTTATTTGTGATAGGCTTCCTAATATTCGTATATGCTACATATATGTATGTTAATATGTGTATATATATATTTTTAATTTAAAGCAAAGTAGATATTAGCATATGTAAAACATATTTTCAAGCCTCTTATCCTAAGGTGCTACTATTTTTGTAGGTATGTGTTTAATAGATGTGATTAATACTCTCAGCAGAAGATCTAGGGCAGAAGCGATCTTAAATAGTTAATAACAAAATTGCTAAGATAAGTCATTAACTTTAATGAAGATCATTTTTCCTTCCTTTTTATATTTTATCCACTCATGTAATAAATAATAGTCATAATAAAACTATAAAAGTGATAATGATGATTTTGCTGGTTGTATAATTTTATACTTCCAAAAGGGCTAAAGCATATCCCATCCATAATCAGTTGTTTAAATTATATGCCTTGAAATGACACTCAATGTTTTAAAAAAGAAAATGTATTTTGGGAGAATTTCATCCTAAAAATAAATCTGCCTCAATTAGAAAGCTTGAGTCCTCATTCTCCTGCTCATTTAGCTTAATGAATGTCATTAGCATGGGCTGTTAATCATAATGGATAAGATATGAGTTGCTTTCTTTCTCCCTTATGTTTTCCACCCTAGGAAAAACAATTCTCCGTGCAGGTGGGGTTTTTACAAGCTTAGTCTTTCTTCATCATAAGATAAGGATGCTGAGACAAAAAATGCATTTTGAGGCAATTTTGATAAAACATGGCTAGACTGATGTTCTTGCTTTTCAATGCAATAGCTGTAGAAATTCACGTATATTGAAGAATGTAATGTTAATGCTTTAGGGAGAAGTTTGAAAGACAAAATGATATTTATATAACATATTAAATAATATTTATAATATATAAAATATATGAATTATTATATACCTGCCAAACATATTTATGCATATATACACATATATATGTGTGTGTGTGAGGGTCAGTGTGTGTTTTTAATGCATTTATATATAGATACCAAGATTATTATAAACTCAAAGCTTAATCCTTCTTAATCTTTAGAAGGATAAACTTACTTTAGGGAATAAAATAATTTATTTGTGTGAAAGCTCTCCGATTCATCAATAGGGAATATTAAGGAAAATTCATTAATCCATAGCAGTATGTCAATAGGAAAGGGATGCAGAATACCTTCTGGATGATCAAATTAAAAATATATGCACTTTTAGATGGTTTTCTTGTAATATCAGTCTGCTTTTATCATCTAGACCAGAGGAACTAACTTACTGGCAGAAAATTTCAGTTCTGAAAGTTGGTACTGTAGTAACACAGGAATGGTACATTTTTGTCTCAGAAAAAGACAATCAAAGCAAAGTGCATGTTTCATGTAAACTGTCACTCAGCATTTTGATATTCTGTTTTTCTGGTACAGAGAACTATTTTAAAAGATGATTCAGAAACCTCATAGAGAAAGAACTGGGGAAATTGTCAACCTGTTGGCAATGTTAAGAAACCACAAATGGCTGATAAATAATCTCTGTCTATCATGCAGAGCCAAGAAAAAAACAGAAAAACAAATGAAGAAAATCACAAAAACAACAGCAAGAACCCAAAAAGAATGTGAGTCTTAACATTAAAGAATGAAGTCTTATTGTGGAAGAAAAAAGTGAATGAACAGAAAGGATAGCGTGTAAGAAGATGAAATAACAAACATAGCAGAATATAGTACAAAACATAGAGGGTACAAAGGTGAGGTGAAATAAGGTGTATGATAGAAAGAGATAAACATGCAAGAGTAAAATGTAGCATAGATGCAAAATAATTAAAACAAGGGATATTATACCAACTTCTACTTAGGCCCAAAGCTTTGTGAGACTGGCAATAGCAGGACGCTGAGATATTTGCTATCTTCTGAATCTCAGCTGCAACCAGCCCAGCTATTTTTCTCAAGTTATGAAACGAATATTCCAGCTGGAGAGATCATTAAAGGCTTGCTGTCATTTTGAATTTACTTGATCCTTCAGTGAACATATCAATTAAGACACTCTGCCTGAATAAAAAAGAGACCTTTTCCTTGGGAACTGTCATTATAGCCATGTCTGTGGACCCTAGAGCCAACTCTGTAGTGTCATCGATAATAGCATGAAACTCTAGAGACATAGTGTTTGGGTTCATATACTACCTTTGCCATTTATTTCCTATGTGACCTCTGACAAGCAGTGATACCTCTTATCATCTCAGAGTTCTCATTTGTGAAAAGGAAGCAATTAGACTATCTCATGAAGTTATGACAGGGATTAAATGTATTGAGTTATGTAAAGTATTGGAATAATGTATGTCACATACTAAGCACTATCTGCTTGTTAAAGGAATAACAACAACTGTATATGCCTATTAGAGGTAGTCTCTTATTCATTCAATGAATACTTATTGAGCACCTGCTATTTGCCAAGCATTATTCCAGGAACTTTGGATTCTGTTGTTAATAAAATGGACACAAATCCTTATCTTTTTGGAAATGACATTCCACAGGTATATTTTAATAGAAATATTCTAGGTATAAAGATGATAATAATATCTCATTAAGCTCTGTTCCAATTTCTTTAGATATGTTATTGTTATGGACTGAATCTATGTGTTCTCCAAAAATTCATACATCGAATATGGCCACCTCTAACCTCCACAGTGGCCATATTTGGAGTAAGGAAATAATTAAGGTAAAATAAGTGAAGTGGGGACCTGATCTGATAGAATTCATTTACTTACAACACAATACACAAGAGCTTTCTCTATCTCTCTCTCTTTCTGTCTCTCTCATCTCACTCTGTGTGCATGCAAGGCCATGTGAGGATGCAGTGAGAAGGCACCATCTGCAAGCCAGGAAGAGGGTTCTCACCAGAAACTGAACCCTGCCTGAACTGTGATCTTCAACATTCCAGCCTCCAGAACCAAGAGAAAATAAATCTCCGTTGTTTAAGACAGCCAGTCTGTGGTGTTTTGTTATGACAGTATGAGCAGACTAAGACAATTATCAATCGTGACAAGTAGCTTCTATTCCATATCCCATTCCATAGATAAAGAAAGTGAGTTGCAGAAATATTAGCTGAGATATCAAATACCTGTATGTTTCTAAGTACTTGTCTTTCTTCCCATTTTTAATCTGTTTTTTATTTAGTATTTATTTATTCATCTATTCATTCATTTATTCAACAAACAGCTATTAATATTTTCTGGCAGACCATGAGTTCAAAGCCAGAAATTCTGGCTTCAGAATTCCTCCTCTTAATCAATTCATTTTGCTGCCTCAATTAACAATTTGCCAAAGCTGGAAAAAAGTTCAGCCGTGTTGAGCTTATTACAGACTTTTAATTCCCATTTGTTTTCCAATTCAAGGATAATATCTAGTGTTGGATTACGAAATACTTGAATAAATTAGTATCGTCTGAGTAGTATTCCTTATTCTCTAATACAGTGCACCAAAACAGTCATAATGGCATGAAACTCTACCTTCTAAATATCTCTTGAACACATAATTCCCACCCAATTTCCATTCCTGTGGCCTTGGTTCGTGTTCTCATTACTGTCAAGTCCAGAGATGTATGTTTCGGTCACATCAATTTCTTAGCCAGCCTTTCTTTCTTTATGCTTGTTTCATAATGTAACTCAAAAGCATGTGTCTGAATGTTTATCTCATACCTATAACCTTTAACTGTTCAGAAGATATTGAATCCCTGACTCATTATAATGGCACGCAAACCCTTTCGTTATTTTCCTCTCACTTAGTTCTCTAACACAGTGCCTGGCTTGGAATGATACCAGTTCTTCAAAATATTACTTAGATGTTAGTTCAGAAAACATTTCCTGCTCAATCCCTCTGAATGTATTACATTTCCCACACCTTGTATATTTTCTCATCCTGTCATTATTACTCAGTATTAAAAATTTACTTGTTTATCTGTCACTTCTAATAGATTGAACTTCCATTGGACAGGTTTTGTGCCTCATTCATTTTTATATGCCTAGGTTTAGCTCAATATTTGGCACAGACTAGTTCAATAAATGATTGTTCAATTAAATAGTATCAGGACAACCCCTGAGGAAAAAGACACCCAATAATATAATTGCTCCATTAGCTATATACTAATTTTTACTCATCTGATCACTATTTACAATAAGGAATAAGTTGGTGTCAAAGACAAAAACATTGCTATTTCTCTCAAAGGATTTAATTGTTTTGTTTTTTTCAGACTGACATAAAAATGGGTATTTAGTAGATCTTCCTATCTAGCGGTTTTCAGATAAACAATTTGGAAGAATAACCAGCAATCAAAGTCTCATCATCTCTGCCTGTCTCATATTCATTTGAAAAGTTTAAAAGCCAGTGCCAATGTATGGAATAAATAGTTATTAGGCAGGCACATAAATACAAATATTGTCATCTCTAGGACTTCATATCAGTGAAGAACACAACTGTAAAAATCACTCTTAGATTGTAAATAGCAGGGATTTAATACAAGGAACTGGTTTTGGAGGTAAGGAATGAAAAAGCTGAAATATGAAACAGGAAATCTGTAAGGTTACCCAGAGATTAAGAAGCAATACTACTACAACCCTTAGGACTGAGTGCCAAAGGGAAGAAGTAGTGTCACCAGAATTCAGAGATCATAATAATCTAGGGGAAGCTGGAATCAGGGTGGGCTTTTCTAGAGGGAGATAGAGGCTGGGAAGAAGCACAGCTTTTGCCAAAGACACCATTTTAGACAGAAAATAGAGAGAGGAATATATCCTTGACTGACCCTTTCTCTCACTCTCTCACCTCCTGACAATGTCTGTCATTGACTGAACCCAGGTAGAGACCCACTAGCATGGATCCCAGAGAATGCAGAGTTCAGTGACTGTCTTTCCTGTGATACACAACAGAGCACAGAAATTTTGACATTTCTACAAGGAGAACTACAAAACGCTGCTGAAAGGAATCAGAGATGACAAAAATAAATGGAAAAACATTCTATGCTCATAGTTTAGAAGAATCAATATCATTAAAATGACCATACTGCCCAAGGCAATTTACAGATTCAATGCTATTCTTTTCAAACTACCGAGGTCATTCTTCACAGAATTAGAAAAAAACTATACCAGAATTCATATGAAACCAAAAAAGAGCCCAAATAGCTAAAGCAATGCTAAGTAAAAAGAACAAAGCAAGAGGCATCACACTACCCAACTTTAAACTCCATTTTAAAGCTATAATAACCAAAACAGCATGGCACTGGTACGAAAAAGAGAAATATAGACCAATGGAACAGATTAGAGAACCCAGAAATAAAACCACACACTTAACAACTATCTGATCTTTGACAAGGCTGACAAAAACAAGCAATGGGGAATGACTCTCTATTGAGTAAATGGTGCTGGGATTGCTTCCTAGACATATGCAGGAGAATAAAACTGGACCCTTACCTTTTACCACATAAAAAATTAACCAAGATGGATTATAGATTTATACGTAAGACCTTACACTGGAAAAATTCTAGAAGAAAACCTAGGAAATACTCTTCTCTACATCAGCCTTGGAAAAGAATTTTTGAAAAATCCCCAAAGCAGCTGCAAAATAACCAAAAATTGACAAGTGAAACCTAATTAAAGAGTTTCTGCATAGTGAAATAAACCATTAACAGAGTAAACAGACAACCTACAAAATGGGAGAAAATATTTGCAATCTGTGCATCCAACAATGGTCTAATATCCAGCATCTATAAAGTATTTAAACAAATCAACAAGCAAAAAACAAAAAACTCTATTTAAAAATAGATAAAGGATATGAACAGACACTTCTCAGAAGAAGACATACAAGCAGCCAGCCAATCAATATTATATATAAAAAATGCTCATCGTCATTAATCTTCAGAGAAATGCAAATTAAAACTACAATGAGATACCATCTCACACCAGTGAGATGGTGGTGGGAATGTAAATTAGTTCAGTCACTGTGGAAAGCATTTTGGAGATTTCTCAAAGAACTTAAAAGACGGCTACCATTTGACTCAGCAATTCCATTACTGGAATACACAAAGCAAAATAGATGATTGTAACAAAAAGACACATTCATTTGTGTGTTCATCACTGCACTATTCACAATAGCAAAGACATTTAATTAATGGAGGTGCCTATCAGTGGTGGACTGGATAAAGAAAATGTGGTATATATACATCATGAAATACTACACAGCCATAAAAAATAACAAAATCATATATTTTGCAGCAACATGGATGCAGCTGGAGGCCATTATCTTAAATGCATTAATGCAGGAACAGAAAACCAAACACCGTGTGTTCTCATTTATAAGTGGGAGCTAAACATTGAGCACACACGAACATAAACATGGAAACAATAGATACTGTGGACTATGGTGGAGAGCATGGGTTGAAAAACTACCTACTGGGGACTATACTTACTACCTGAGTGCAATATACCCATGTAACAAACCTGCACATGTACTCCCTGTATCTAAAATAAAAGTTGGAAGAAAAAACCTTTTTTTGAGAAATAGATCTGATGGCAAAACTTTTTAATATAATTGTCTAAGGTATATGATACCATCTGTATCTTAAACTTTAAAACTAAGACAATAGGTTATTTGGGGGACGGTGAGTGTTGGTTTTTACAACACCATCATCACTAATCAGAGAAATGCAAATCAAAACACCTTATACCAGTCAGAGTGGCTATTATTAAAAAGTCAAAAGACAGCAGATGTCGGAGAGTCTGCTGAGAA
Organism: Pongo abelii; assembly: GCF_028885655.2. NCBI lineage: Eukaryota > Metazoa > Chordata > Mammalia > Primates > Hominidae > Pongo > Pongo abelii. The sequence continues at coordinate 96,763,858 of NC_071991.2, forward strand.
AAGGGAACGCTTATACACTGTTGGTGGGAGTAAATTAGCTCAGCCACTGTGGAAAACAGCTTGGAGATTTCTCAAAAAACTTAAAACTGAGCTACCATTTGACCCAACATATAAACAGAATATAAAGCCTGAAAATTCTGTTTGAATTAAGGCTTATCAAAATCCCTTATAATAGAGTCACCTACAGTTCTGACCATACAGATGAAGATATTTTTTTTTCAGTACACTATGATCATCTAAGAGAGTATTAGCTTGTATTCATTTATCTGGCCAATTAATTCACGCTTTAGGAACTGATTCTACATAGCAGAGTTTACTTCATTAGGATAAGGTTTGGCAACCACATGTCTAAGTGCTGGGGAAAAGGGTGAAGAAGGAAGGATTATAACAACAATAACAAGAAGAAACGATTAGGATGACATTTTGGTCAGAAACCTGGCAGGCAGCAATACCAGGATAGGAAGACTAGGACAAAAAGGGAAATGAGGACTATTGAAAGCCACCTTATCTACTTCAAAGTGTGGATCAGAGCTGTTCCTGATGTTTCCCAGACACGGTTTCTGTCTGGGCTTAGTAGCTGATTTCTCTTTAGGAAGAAAAATATAGCAACAAGAGGTCAAGTGAAAACTAGGGCTTATACTGAACCTATGTTTGCTTAACAAAATGCAGATTCTGTTTATTTTGGCTAGGGGCAAGGAGTATGATAGAGACTACACAAGATCAAGAGTTTTCTCCAAGCAAACGCTGGACCCTGCTGTAATCTCTGCTCTTTATTTCTTTGTACGTATAGTGTCAAGTCAACGTCGATATATTTTTCCTCATTTGAATCAAACAGGCTTCTGTTTCTACTCTGTTTCTATTCTATTTCTCATATTATCTTGCATGTGTTACTCTTTTTCTAAAATAAAAAATAAATTCAACATTGGTTGTCAAATGTCTTCATTAATCATGAATGCCCCAATGCAGTGTAATATAGAAAGCATGGTTTTCTTTTTTTAAGAATGAAATGCAATCTTTAGGGGTGACATTTAAAATATGTTTCTTAGCAAAAGTCTTATGATCTTTCTCTGACATATTCTCATCTGGATAAATTTAATTTTAAATTAGGAATGGTGAAAATTGAAAATCTTTTTATTTAATATGTAATATCTTAATCATGAAGATAAAGTTTAATAGGACTGCATGTTTATGTTTGTATTAATGGTAGGACATGGAGATGTATTAATGAAACCAATAAAACTCTAGTACACATAATATAAATGTCATCTTGCTTTGGTGGGTGAGCAGCATTGTGAACAGGATTTCTTGTCAAGTTGGTGCTGTTATTGAGGATATGAGAAGCAAAGTTCTTGAGTAGGTAATATTCATGCAGACTTTTCTGTTTCTAAATGTCTTCTAAATACTCTTTCAATTATAAACATCTTGGAATTAATAAAATGCAAATACCATATGGGAATATGGAGTTTGGAGTTTAAAAATCATATAATGATTCTTTTACTATAAGTTGGTTGGGTTGAAAGATTTTAACTTTATTTGGAAGCCCCAAACAATATGAAATTTAGTATAGAAGGCTCCCCTAAATGAAACTCAGAAAATTAGTAACAATCAGCACACAGGAAGAGGCACTCTAAGAAGGAACCCAGGAGGGGCCCCTGGAGATTTATTCTAGCACGTGTCCTCAGTATGACTTTTTCTTCTAACTCTCCTTTACTACTACATGTTTGTCTTACAATGGACTCCCATTTTTATCCGTATCTCATAGGGCTATCTATTAAAGTTACTGCTTTCTAATCTTATTCATATTTAAGATTTCTTAAAAAATTTGGCCCAGTCGCCTCATGTCCTCCTCTCACATTGTTTCAACTTCAGCAATTTCAAACTGTTCCATGCTCTTCTATATTTCTAGACTAAAATAAATCCATATAATTTATCCTTTCTATCCAGGCCATTTGGGCCATGACCCAAGCTTTGGCTTGCTTGCTCTTAGATTAGATAGCCATCTATGGTCCAATCAGTTGTGATCAGAAACCAATGTTCCAAAGCGAGATGGAAATCACTCTTACAAGCAAGGTTTTATAGCAGTTTTGGGCTGGGCACAATGGCTCACACCTGTAATTGCAGCACTTTGGGAGGCTGAGGTGGGAGGATGGCTTGAGCCCAGGAATTTGAGACCAGCCTGAGTACTGTGGCGAAACCCTGTCTCTACAAAAAACTGGATTAAGAAAATGTGGCACATATACACCATGGAATACTATGCAGCCATAAAAATGGATGAGTTCATATCATTTGCAGGGACATGGATGAAGCTGGAAACCATCGTTCTCAGCAAACTATCGGAAGGACAAAAAAACCAAACACTGCATGTTCTCACTCATAGATGAGAATTGAACGATGAGAAAACTTTGACACAGGAAGGGGAACATCACACACTGGGGCCTGTCGTGGAGTAGGGGGAGGGAGGAGGGAAAGCATTAGGAGATATACCTAATGTAAATGACGAGTTAATGGGTGCAGCACACCAACATGGCACATGTATACATACGTAACAAACCTGAACGTTGTGCACATGTACCCTATAACTTAAAGTATAATAATAAAAAAAGTAGGAAAAAACCCCAAAAAACCCATAAACACATAACATGTGAACATAAATATTTGTAATTTAAAAACAATCTATATTTTCCAAAATGAAAATACTTAATGAGAAAAAATAGAAAAAACATTTAAAAATAATTAGCCAGATGTAGTGGCACATGCCTGTAGTCTCAACTACTCAGGAGGCTGAGGTGAGACAATCACTTGAGCCTGGGAGGTCAGGTTCGCAGTCAGCCACGACTGCACCACTACACTCTAGCCTGGGCTACACAGTGAAACCCCATCTCCATAAATACATACATAAATAAGTAAATCAGTTTTGGTGGTGGTTGTTTGGAGGGGTGAGGTGGTGGTGGTGGTAGTTAAAGTAACAGTGTGATTTCTTAACACAGACAAAATTTTCTATCAGACCCAGCTCATTTCAGATTCAGTCATGGAAGAAAGAGAAATGGCTTTTGTTTGCTAAAACTTTAATGCCATATATTTTTTGGTCAAGAACAACCTCCAAAATGAGAAAAGTGAGGGCCAGAGAGGATTAGCAACACATGCCCTATTATACCACTAATTACGGACATTGCTGGGACTAATTTTAACCCAGGAGTTCTGTTTCGTGTAGCACAGGAAGCTGTTTCCAACTCCTTATTCATGTAAGACTGCACAAGAACAGAAAGGAAATTTTTTTTTGCCTGTGAATGAGCAATACTTGCACAATGCCTATTTAGCATACTTCTGCAGACTGTGGTTGACCATAGCTTTGGGGAAGACATTAATTGACATGCTCAAAGCCACTGAACAACTTGTACCCATCCTGGCTTTCAAGGTACTGACACCCACATAGCAGGTTTCTTGCTCAGGGCTTTGTTTTCTTTCTGTATGTAGACTATGAAAACAGAAATAGGAAATTTGGTTAGAGCCAAAAAATATTTGCCACTTTCTCTACCTAAGCCATGTTGCATAACTCGGATGCTGTTTATGAGTTACAATCATAGCAAAGACGCCACTGCTTAGAAATGATTCAGAATCATCAGAGGATGAAAAATACTATAGAGAGATGATGAGAAAAGAACACTTTTCTGCAAACAAAGTCTTTGGATTTTAGAAAATAATTAAATTTGGTGCTAAAGGAGAACAACTTGATCAGAGTTGTTGATGGTGATCTGGCCAAAATGAGGAACAATGAAAAGGCCAGAGAAAGTGTCTGCTGTCTTTCCCACTCCTTCATACACCACTCAAGAGACTATTAAAATATATAAATTTGAAACATTTGCCATGTGTGGATTCAGGGGACTGCTGAAAGGTGAGATCTAGTAAGAAAAGGAGAACAGGACTTTTAAATGATCAATTAAATACAGAAAGAAGAGAGATGAAAGGAAAGTATCTAATGCAAGAGGTAAGAGAGAGGCAAAGAGGATGGGAAGAAGGCAGGCAAAATTTTGTCTCAGAAAGCTTCAAAAATAGTGAACAAAGATGATGCTGGCCAACTGCAACATGGATATCATGTGCTGCAGTAGCTTTCAACCCATTTTTGGTATACAGGGTACATTTCTGAGACAATTATAGTTGAAGAAAATTAACACAAAAGTTACACATTTCTTGGTACCTAACAGTATAGCTCCTTTTTAAATTTATATTGTTATATTTAGAAGTAGTTACATTCCTGATTCTCTTTGAAAAAGAGGGAAAGAAAATACAAGAGGGGAGAATGTTATTGATCATCTATTTCAAAAGAAAACAGTAACTGCCTGGCTCAGCTAAAGTCTGTACCGATTATTCTTTACAATGTCATGTTTAAACATCATGGGGTAGACATTTCCCACGGAGAAAAAGGAAGAAAAATCATGTTATGATCCCGAGTACCAGCTCTGTAAGACAATGCCCAGTTTCTCTTGAAAATGATACAAGCTAAACACTACAAAGTTTGTAGAGTTATGCTTCTTGTGTTAGAATTGGGATGAAGCCTCTGCAGTTACAGAATACACATTATAACTAATTGATTTAAGAATTCAGAATGTAAATCTTTAGAAATCTCCCACCCACAGACTGAAAATTGAACCCCCTACTAGAGAGTATTACATCTCTGAGCTAAGTTTAGAACATGACCCAAATATCCAAGACAGCTATTAAAAAAAAAAAAGTAAAAGGATCTCCTGACTCTGACTCCTGGCTGGTTTTGTTTTACAGCATTATTTTCTGCAACGCCTTTTCTATACTTCATGGAAAGGAGCCAAAGCCTGAACTGTAAAAATCCATTGTTCATCATTGAAAATGGATGCACTATTCCATCAGGACTGATAGTACGACAGTCCAAAAGGACTTAGATCGTTCAACCAAATGTTGATGAAAAATAACTTACTATTGTTTAGAGTAATATTTTCAAACCCATTTAACTTTGCCGTTTTGCTTCTGTAAGTTACTAATAAGAGAAAAATTAATTTTCTTTGTCATTTATTTTAATAGAAAAGTAAAGAAAATTTAAACAATTGATTAATTTAATAACAATTTAAATCCTTATTTATACAAATTTGGATTAATTTAATAATAATTATGAAATAATATATTGTACATTAGTTTAATTCTTGACAATATTTAAACATACTTCATACTTATTTTATAAATGAATGTATTAATGCCATAGGAATTCGAAATGTTATTCCCCCCCTTCTTTTCCTATCATTCCACCTTCTCTTTCTTTTGCTTTTCCTCCCCTTCCTTTGACTTTACTTCAGATTCTGAAGCTTTGCAAATATAAATTTCTCCATTGCAAACATGCATTATTGACTCATTATTATCCTATCTGATAGTAGATCTTAGAAAAAATGTTATTATGAAATTTTTTAAATTGTTTTTATTTTAAGACAGGTTCTTGCTCTGTCACTCAGGCTGGAGTGCAGTGGCATGATCACAGCTCACTGCATCCTGGAACTCCTGGACTCCAGCAATTCTCCCACCTCAGCTTCTCAAGTAGCTGGGACTACAGGCATGAGGCACCACTAGGGCACCTGGCTAATTTATTTTATTTTTTGTAAAGATGGGATCTCACTATGTCGCCCAGACTGATCTCAAACTTCTGGCCTCAAGCAATCCTCCCACTTCTGCCTCCCAAAGCCCTGGGATTACAGGCGTAAGCCACCATGCCCAGCAATATCGTTAATTGATAAATTTCCTTGTTTTTTTGTAGTGTTATGATATATACTGCTTTTCATCCATGGTTCCTGGCTTATAACTCCCATAGGCATTGTTACAGCTTTTTGTTACAGTGTTGGTTGTGTTAGGCCTCAGGGCAGGCCTCTGACCTTCTCCTTCCTTCCTTTCACTGTAATGTTTCTCCACCTTTCTTACTGTGGGCCTTAGGACACTCCCATGAGAGAGTACCACCCTATACACTGGGGGAAGGAATGTGGATGTCATGAAGCTTCCATAAAAACCCAAGAGGACAGGGTTCAGTGAACTTCAGGAGCTGATCACATGGAGGTTCCTAGAGGGTGGCACAGCCAGGGAGGGCATGAAGGCTCCGTGCCCCTTTCCCAATACCTTGCCCTATGCATCTCTTCATCTGTATCAATTGCAGTAACCTTTATAATAAACTGGTAAATGTGTTTCCCTGAGTTCTTTGAGCCTCTCCAGCAAATTAATCAAACCCAACTTTGATTTGGTTCATGGGAACCCCAACTTGAAGCTGACTGATCAGAACTTCTGTAGGCCCAGACTTGAGACTGGGTGTGTGTGAGGGAGCAGTCTTGGAGACTGAGCCCTCAGCCTGTGGGATCTGAGACTATCTCTGGGTAGACAATGTTGGAACTGAGCTGGACAACAACCAGCTGGTGTCTGCTGCTTGGTATGTGGGGAAAAAAACCCTCACACATTTGGTCACAGAAGTTTTCTGTGTTGATGATTGCTGTGGTGTGAGGGTAGAGGAAAAACATGGTGAAAGCAAGTTTTTCCTACACAATTTTATTGATTTTGTTTGTTTTGTTTTGTTTTGTTTTGAGAAAGAGTCTTGCCCTGTCACCCAGGCTGGATTGCAGTGGCATGATCTCGGCTCACTGCAATCTCTGCCCACTGGGTTCAAGCGATTCTCCTGCCTCAGCCTCCCAAGCAGCTGTGATTACAGACATGCACCACCATGCCTGGCTAATTTTTGTATTTTTAGTAGAGATGGGGTTTTGCCATGTTGGCCAGGCTGGTCTTGTACGCCTGACCTCAGGGGATCCACCAGCCTTGGCCTCCCAAAGTGTTGGGATTACAGACATAAGCCACCATGCCCTACCTGATTTTATTGATTTCGATGCAGACTACAATTCAAAATCCAACTTTTGGAAGCATTTCTGAATGAGGACATAAAATGTTGCTCAAGAGTGAACAGCCCATGTATAGATTATTTAAAAACCCATCAAGGGTTAATATTGCAAATGTAGAGCATCTCAGTCATGTATAATTACTTATCAGTGTTTTAAAAATAAAACTGCATGGCTCTCAAATTTTTGAAAGCCTAGATGAAAATGACTTAAAATTCTGTTTTCATTGTCTCTGGCTGAGGGAATGAACAAAATGCTTTTGTGATTAAAAGGGTTAAGAATTCTGTATAAGTCTTGTATAGACTTCAAGTTTTTTTTTCCTGTAAATTATCACAGTCTTTTTCAAATGGAACATTGTGTTTGCCCTTTTAAATTTATGATGGATGTTATACAATTAACATTATCAGACAACTGAAATGTGAAAGCAGTGGACCTACAAAATGTAACTGCTATAAAATAATCCTGGCATTTGTCAACCACAAAAGTGGAAGGTATTTTATCTCAGCATCTAAACTTTTTTTTTTTACCTTAACACATAAATTTATTTTTACTATTAAACAGATTTCTTGTTTCTTACTCAAGGTCCGTATAATTACATTATTCTGGATATATTTTTGTCTTCCTTTATGAGAATAAGTTAGAATAACCTGACAGAAACAAATTCAGCAAATATTAGTTATTTACTCCACTTTATATTATTCATCTTAATTTGTGATTGTTATTTCCTCCAAAAGTCAATGTTTTATTGAACTACCAATAACCATAGTATTGGGATCAACACTACATGTTAGCATTAGAGTTATTTACATTAACTCTGTATGTTTGTGGAGAATCTCATAAATATATTTTATTAAATGCTCTTCTGTATTTGTAAGTGCATATTTGCTTTTGTTTGTTTGTTTAGTACCTTTATATTTTAAAGCATACTGGAATTTTGCATTTCACCTTTATTTTTCCAAAATGTTAAAATTTAACCTATTTCCCTTAAAAGTCTAAAAGTTATTTGTGTTGTCAATTAGAATTTGAAATAAGGAATTGAATAATCTTAAATAACAACAATAAAAATTATGTTCAAAGTTTTAGCAGTTTATGGATATTTATGTTTCTGGACAAAAATTTTTTAGAGAGATTCTCTCTAATTTCATCCGTATTTTGATCACGTAGAGTCTCTGATCACACTTGATGATATACTTTCTAATTTATATTCAGTAAAATTATGAGATACTTACATAAGTGAATAGAAAAGGTATATGAAGCATGCTTTGGAAGCCACTCATGGTGAGTCAACCTGGAAGAATCTCTAAGCTTGGAGTTAGGCTTTCAGAGTTCCAACTCCAGCTCTTTCTTACCTATTATCTAGCTAATAAATTTGATCCATTTATGGGGCTAATTTGAATATACATTCCTATCTATATATTTTATACAATTTATGTGATTATAATTTTAAATTATGTCTACATGAAAACTTTGCTAATTTAAAAGAGCTATGCCAATATGTAGTCATATTATTATTATTATCATCTATATTATCAAATAGTGTTAAAAAAAAGCAAGATAAGCTAGAAATAAGAAGAGCATAATATGTCCAATAAAGTAAACTTCCATGGGGCACACTAAGGAGAAAAACCATGAGTCATCTTTTTATAAGGGCTAAGAGGTATTCTTGACATTATCGGGATACAAATCAAAACATGATGAAGAATTTGGGCCATTTTAAAATTAAGTATAGTCTTATATTAAGAATATCTTTTTCTCTTGTTAAATAAATAATAGTTCTGGTAAGCTGATCTTTTAAAAATATTAGATTTAGCTTTGTAGATGGGAAAGTCTTTCAATGACAGAAGTAAAGGCATATTTCTAAAAGTTTAAGTGATTCCAGCAAATTAACAACATGGATTTCACCTTTCCACATCTGTCAGTTTCAACTGTGATTTTACTGTGCTGTTATTTACCTTATGGTAAAGTTTAGCCATCCTTTCAAACTTTTGTGGAAAAGTACCAAATATTAGTTGCAATCTCTCCCATTAATTTAATAGGTTTGAAAACAGAATTAACAAGATTTTCTTTTTTGTATAGACAGATATGCAGATTTTAGGCAAAGGTAAAAAAAAAAGTGTTTATTACCATTTTCAAGCTCATAAACGGTTTCCAGACCATAAGGCTTTCGATGTGCTGTTTTAGAAGGCTCTAATCAAACCATGTTACATTATACCTTTTAAATTTTAACAAAGACAGCACCCATATGTAAAACGAATAAACATACAAAAAAACCCCACAAAAGTATTAGTAGACAAAACAGAAGTTTAAAATGTATCCAATTGACAGCACTAGGGTAATAGCACTGGCAGGCTATTTTAAGTCAATTTTTCTGTACTATTGAGTAAAGCTAGTATTTCATGGTTGGAATATCTATGATAAGCTGTGGGACCTACGGGTAGGTAATAATACTGATTAATTCACCTGTTTTCATTCTCTGCATGTTGCTAGAAACTGCTTTCTTGTTCTCCTTTCCAGTAAACACTTAATATTAAGACTTACAGTGCTTCATTGTAGAAATAAGGGAAAACTGGCCTTGGGCCACATTTGTAAATCTGCATTCAAGTACGCCATCAATCAAATCTTACCCAAATGCCAATGTGCAGCTGGGTATTACAGATGTTCAGTAGAGTCACTCATTTCCTTTCCACAAAACAGATCTAGGGAACAAATTTAAAACAAAACAAAAGAAAAAGAAACAGAAGAAATTAATTTTATATTAGGACTCCTTTTTCTATCAACCAAAACTTCTTGTTGTTGACTGATATATGAGTTTGTGTTATTTACAAATTGACTGTTATTTGTACACATTTAAGCATATTCACAGTTCTCTTTCTCTACATGTTTCCATTTCATTACTTTTTCATTTATTCTAAATATTCATGTGACTAACATAGGATAGTTGTTACCTTGAAACACTCTATAGTACCTTTTACATTGCATTTTACTTTGGTGAATGTTTTTTGCTTGAATGGGTTAGAATATTTGGAACACTGGTTTTAATGTATTGGTTTGACATGAAGTGACACTAAAATGATATCTCTGAGGCCTTATGTTCATTCAACCAAGTTAAATAAGATTCTTGTTCTTAAAATGAAGAAAATGTAGATATCTGTAATATTCTTGGAAGCTTATTGAAAATTTGACTATTTTCAATAACACCTGCATTCTACAAACTTTATTCTATACTTTCCTAATAGTTAACATATACAAGTATTTTATAACATTACATTTCAGTTCATGAAAGAATAGTAAATATTTTTATTTGAAAAATACTTTTTAGCCAAGTATTACATTTTCTACAATAGGTGAGCTACATTATAGATTACATTTGCCAATAACTCTATCATAAATGTATTGTAGGAAATAGCAGAATTGGCTGAGAATATGCATATTTGTAATCTTGCATGAATTTTGGAAAGGAACACATGATAAAAATTTATAAATAGTTGAATTATAGTATTAAATTATGTGCAGCCGCACTTGTTTTAAAAGAAATTATCAATTTCCATACTAAAAGAAGTGAAGAAAAAAAAGACTGTGGTACTCAAAGAAAATAATGATGAAATATTTCAAAAACTTATTATTCTAACCTTCTGCCATTTTTGGTCAACTCTCTATCTCTCAAGAGATATAATTCATAACACGGTCTAAGGATACATCACTTCTTATAAATAACCTAATTGTACCTAGACATTTTAGAAGCTGGCAACATGAATTGAGAAAAAAAAGCAAACATCATTCTTAGTAATGTTTTTAAAGTTAATACTCTTCACTAGGAATATTTTTCAAATGTAGAGAGTAGAGAATACAAATATAATAAATGCATCCCTATCTGATGAAAAGCAGTGACTATTCAGACAATGTCTTCTACTCAATTGGGTCTACCCAAGTTTCTCATATATGCATTTATTTTCACATTTTGTTTTAAATGAAGCAACACTGCTGGCAAGCCCTGAGTTTAATTTCCTAATTAGTACAAAAGCTGGTAGGTGAATGGCAGATTCACCAGCCAGTTTTCCCTTATTTCTACGATGAAACATTGTAGGTCTTAATAATCATGTAGTTCAGCTCTTTTCATTATAGATTTTGATTTTAGAATATTCTAACAAATGTTTTAATTTTAAAAGGTACTTTAAGTTGGGAGCATTTAAATTACATCAAAGAGTTAAAATGTAAGTTCAGACCCCCAAGAGAGTTTATAGTTTTACTTGTGTATTAATACCTGAAGGATTTTATATTTCATCATATCAGATGATTTTTGAAGTCTTCATTGTAAATGGCAAAAAACACAATTACCTTTGCACCAACCTAATATTAAGGCTGTATTAGCAATTCATCATAACAACAATGTAGAGAAGTCAATTGTATGGGACAACTTCAGAAACTGAAACTGTCTTCAGATGAAAGACTTTTCTTTTATGTTAGTAACTAAATGTACTTGAAAAGGATTTAAGTTAAACTGATGACCCCTCAAATGTTGTTCTTAGGCTATGATTTGTATAAATATTTAACTTCTTATCATGAAATATTTTTACCAAGAATTCAGTTTTTAATCCAAACTTTCTTTAATCTAAACTTTTTGTATCATTCTTTATTGCGGTTGTTAAATGGCTCTGTGCAAATAGAATAACATCACCTACATAAAGCATATTTGTGTCTTTAAAAAATGAGCTTCAAGTCATTTTAAACCAAGGAAAGTTGTAGGTGAAAAATCTAAAATCAAAAATGATTAGTGAGAAAGTTGACTTCATCTTATAGAAAACAAGTGTATTTAGAAAGTTACATATTTTCTTTCTTATACATCCTATTTTCATAATAAAATGTAAATGTGTGTTTCTCAGTACAAATGTGTAAAATTATACTTAAGTGTATGTTATGATTTTCAAATAAAATAGTATATATTTCTAATAATATCCAAGCAAAATTAACAGCACTCAATAGCTATAAAAGATATCTGGGTTTATTTGAACATTTGCTTCAAAAGTTGTCAAAGGGAAAATAAATACTGTTTATATGACAGAAAACAAGTATCAAAAATCCTGTCTACAACAGGCTACAATTCAATTTTCTTTTATATTCTGATTATTCCCTAGCACGTTTTTAAAAACTACCGATAATCTTTTTTGAATAAAAGTAAAAAGGAGATTTAGACACACAAGCTGAAATTGAGGAAAGAGATTCAAAATGTATTCATAGCAAACAAACTGGAACAAGGAAGAAAATACATATAAAATTGTACACATTTTTTTCCTGGTGCTCTGTCAAACATTTTTTAGTTTTTGACCTCTTTTAATCTTCACAGCAGTCTTACACAATAAGCATCATTATCCCTTTTTTATTGGTGAATTCAGACTTGGCCAGAGTGCTAGTAACAGAAAACACACACACACACACACTCAATTTAAAGCATAATTTAATCATAAACTCAGTTGCCTTCAAAGATGTGGCTTTTTAATTTTTCTTTTAACCTCAAAATGTTCTGAAATAGCAAATTTTAGCATATCAAGTTTGATCAGCCAACAGTATTTATTAATGCCTCTAGTTTCCTACTGGGTGACTTCAGTCACTTCCTATCACAGCTCCAACCTGCTATATGTGCAATTCCTGATCTGGCTGTGCACAGATACTAATGGCCTAAAGTAGCAAAGAGATCTGTCTGGGAAAGTGCTCACTCAACTAAGATTACTGGCATACTGCACCAGTTCTAACATGCCAATCAGAAGCCAATGATTGCTATTAAAATTTTGGCCGTTTGACATCCTTCTAGGTCTCTCTGATCAAATTAACAGTGAACCAAGGGGAAAAGGTGTGATGGTCTCCCTTTTTTGCTCATGAATTATAGGTGCTCTCAACCTTCAGATTTATATTAACTGCGAAGGTCCTGTTGAAGAACAAAACTCTACTATAAAATTTAAGAAACTACTGGGCCATGAAACAATACACTATTTAACTTACTTCATTTGCCCAACTCTTTATCACTCTTACGAAGTATCCATAAGATTCCTTAAGTTTTGTTTGTGGGCCTACGTCACAATCAGCTGCAGGTACAAATTAAAATGCGGATTCCTAGGGCCTCTACAAACGTAATGTATTACAATCTCTAAGTGTGGTTCCTAGAAATCTGCTTTTTTAAACATGCTTCCTGAATTAGTTTTAAATACACTGGCATTTAAAACTTGCAAACAAAGCAACCACACTGGTCAGTAAACCCCAGGACCTAAAATTAAGACAAAAGACATTTATGCAGAACAAAGATGATTGGTATCAGTAATTATTTTGTACCTTTAATTAGCTAAGAAACCCTGGGTGAAGGGTTTTCAAGGAATACAATAAGCAGAAAGGACTCAAGGTAATCATTTTCAGGAAGATAGCATACCCAGCAAGAATTTAGTAGATAATTTAATCTCCTTTTTGTTGTGAGCTTTCATATTTTTCTTATTTGTAAAAATAGTACATATATATTCTTATATATATACAAATTTATTGAAATATCTTATAAATATCATAAACATGAGACAATAAAACAAGTGTCTAACTGGCTTTTTTTGCAACATTCATTTTATACAATCAGAGTAAAAATGTTAAATGGCTATGAGTGTTTACCAAAATATTATAATTTAATCAAAACTCTTTTATTGGCTATATTAGGAAAACTCAAATAGGAGCTCAACTTTGACTCAGGTTAAAACTAGTTTGTTCTAAATAAATGTATTGATGCACACTACGTTTATTTAAAGTTTAATTTGTACTCTAGAACAAAATTATAAAATTGTTCATTTAATTGCCAGCATTTGCTTGGGGTCTTTAACAGAGACATTTGAGGCGATTCCTCAACAAGAATGGTATCAATTTTAACCACCATTGTGTAGCAGGACAATTTGCTCCAGAGAAAAACCCATTGTGCTTTTTGTTCTCCAATTTGCTATCTATAAAAATGCCTATCAACCGGTCATCTAGGTTTTAAGCCCTGCATGCATTAGGTATTTCTCCTAATGCTATCCCTCCCCATGTCCCCCACCCCACGACAGGCCTCAGTGTGTGATATTCCGCTCCCTGTGTCCATGTGTTCTTATTGTTCAACTCCCACTTATGAGTATGAACATGCAGTATTTGGTTTTCTGTTCCTGTGTTAGTTTGCTGAGAATGATGGCTTCCAGCTTCATCCATGTCCCTGCAAAGGACATGAACTTATTCTTTTATATGGCTGCATAGTATTCCATGGTGTAGATGAAGTTACAACAGAAGGATGAATCCCTTTATCTAAGGAAAAATGTGGTGGTGATAGTTCTCAATTGGTCACCCTTATTTGTCCTGACCTCAGAGAAATTTTGTTTAGTTTTTGTCTCAAAAAACACAGGCATCTTTCTTTCCTCTCTGGTTTGATGACCTAACAAGATAGAGCTGAAGGCACAAAGCACTCGTTAGATAAAAGGTGTCACTCTTACTGTTTACTTTTTTTATTAATACGTTCCTAACAGTTGCATCTCAGTATGTCTGCAGTACATATAAGAATTTGAGATGCAGAGAGAAAAGTTATCCTGACTGGAAAGATAATTTAAAAAAAAATGCCTACTTCAGTATTATGTTTCTGTTTTACATTTACTGTAGTTAATGAGCCCACTACATTCTCTGTGTAGTATTATTTAAAAGTGTGGATTGAGAAAATAAAACTACAGTATTTAAAATCAACTAGAAAGTGTCTTATGCCTCTGGCTTATTGTTATACCATCTTTACTGTCACAGAAATATCTAAATAAGTTTTCTCTATTTCACAAGAACTGATTCTATTTAACTTTTATTTCATTAAAAAACTATTGACTATGCTGCTTGTTTTGTATTTTCCCATTTTCACTACATATTAGTAAACAATGAAGGTGTCTTCTTTTAAATGGTCTATTTAGTAATTATAAATCCGATAGGATACGTTATTTCTGATATAGTCTAATTGAGTGCATTCCTAGAGAAGCTACCATTTAACTAGACTTTTCACTGTCAGCATTCCGTGTACACATCTTACAGGGCTTCATTTACTGATGCCTAAATCTTTAACATGAGAGATAATTATAAAGACAAATAGTAATTCAGAACCCTTCACAATGTAAAAATCATTTAAGTCCTTTCATTTACAATGTATTATTTAATTAATCAAGAATGGGTTGCCCATTTAATTTATGAAGAAAAAATATGAATGCCTTTGAAATCTTTGCTACAAACCTAGGTGGACTCAAAAACAAAATCTGTGCTACAAGTATATTTCACAGCTTTCTATTAGTTAGACGACTTTCATTCCTGTAAAAGTTTCAATTTTCTTCACAGTTTAAAGAAAAATATTGGATTTGCCTCTACATAAGACTATATCTGGTCATAAAGTCCACCTAGATTAGCCGAACCAGTAAAATTAATCAAGGATTAAAATTAACACCTCCATATAGGCACAATCTAAGTTGGTTGATTACTACTGACATATAAATCTGCATTTGTTCTTGTGACTGGAGTCTTGAGAAAATTTGAGAGCTCTTGGGAGGTTGAAGAAAACTAGTTAAGATTGGTGAAGCTGTGGAGAACAAGAAAAAAACAAAAACAAGAGTTCAAATAGCCAAACACTTTATCGGCAACCATTTGCTTGATCTACAGTGGTGAGTGATTTGAAGTGAAGCCTGGTGATGAAGTGTTTGGGACTAAATATCTCATCCACCAGATGTCAGCATGACAAACCAAATTGATGGAAGCAGAAAGGGTCTGAGAAGAATTCAAAATGGTACTACGATTCCCAGCAAATTGGACTGAAGTCCTCGGCTTGGCCTGGAACTAATGCTAAATGAGACCTGACTGAAAAGACTATTTGAGCACAGTGGCTACAAATATTGACTGGTAAAATAAGGTCTGAAGGCCAGTTTCCTCATTGTGTGCCTGAAAGACTACAATTACGTAGAAGCATTAGGAACAAAGAAACATCATGTTTGAAAATAGCAAAATTTTAACAGACCTGAATAAGAAGTGAAGAAGAAACTTCCAGGGGAGACTCCAGTGGCTCAGGATCAGCTCTTCATAAAACACCACAGTAGTGGGGATTGAAAACTGTTTGTGCTTTTCCAAGATTTTGCAGCATTTAAAGGGTAAAGCTTTCCTGGAATAGACGTTCACTGTCTTAAAATTCAAAGCTTGTATAGGGTTCTTTGCTTTGCCGTCTCTTTCAAATCATACAGAATCACCCAATCCTAGTTATATTATAATGCGTTGGCCAGAAAATTGCTATTCTCCACTAATTTTGTTCAAGTGTCCAGTTGTTCATCTAGCACTTCTTAAATATTTGATAAGTTCTTTCCAGGAAACTGGCATATTTTTTTCTGTCTGTATCTGTATCTCCCTCTGTCATTGCACGTAGCTCTAAATATACATGGCCAAATATGTGTATGTTTGCATATATGAATCCCACTACCCAAAGACCAACAGAAGCATACCAATTATAGTCAAACACATTTATGTATATTAATTTGCTACAGTAAGGAAAATCATGCACCATGGAAGTTGTGGAGAGGGAATTAAGTAAGAGGGACTTATGATAGGATTATTATAAATTCAATCTTATTCTGGATAATTTGAGGGAAAGTTTAAGGAACTATTGGTTTGTTTGGAATTAGGTACTGTCAGGTAGTAGAACCAATTTGTATTTGAGTATCCTATTAATTTGTCTAGGAGGTGGGAGACACTAAGCTGGGCTGGAATTGTCACTGGAGAAGAAGCAGTAGTCATTCATATTTGCCAGGAGAGAAGGATATTTGTCATTGTGATGTTTTTTTGTGGTGTGTTGTCTTGTTCCAGTTTGGTGACAGAGTGATCTCATCTGATGCTAACATTCTCTGAAATTGTTAATGCCCAGCAGGGCACACCACAGCATAGCACAGTCGTGAGCAGCCAAGCTGGCTACAAGCTATCAGCAGCTATACAATTTTTTCTCAGCAGCTATATTTTTTACCAGAAGCACTAGCTAATTAAACTTTAAATTCATAGTAGCTTAATTAAAACCTACTTAATGTAGAATGGATAAATCTGAGATGAGTCTTCTAAGCAAGTAAGAAGAGACTTTATAATCATCTAACAGATTGGTACCTCTATGCTTAGTCAAATGGATAGATATGAACGTACAGTAAGGGATGCTGCAATAATGTTTTGCCACACATTTTGTGAAACACTGAAGTATAATTTTTTAAAGACACAATTTTAAAAGAAAAGAAAAGCAAATTAAAAATACACTATTAGGCTTTGAGGAATTTAGGATCTATTAAAAATTGTAAGTAGCCACTAATTTAAGGTGCAAGATTTTTGAGTAGATCAAAATAATGTGTGAAGAGTGCTTTAAACATTTGATGTGCAAACAGAATGCATTTTTTTCTTTATTAATATTAAATGCAGTCTATTCTTCTTTAGACTAAGGTTGGGGGAAGACTGATATTATGTAAAGTTGAACTTTTTTTAAGTTTAGAATTCGGTTCTATTTCAATGATTTGGATGAAACTTTAAAAATTTTGTAATTTAAAAGCAAGTCAGTATGGTAAATTAAAACTATCAGCAACAGGAAAATGTAGATTCCCCACCAAAACTTATACATTTATATTCTGGGTGAGTTTTATCCATTTCTCCTTACAGAGTTTCATGAAAGCTTTATGTTATAACCATGAAATGGACTCATTAAACCCTAGGATTAGAGTGTATCACATGTCATGCAGATAGCTGCCAAGAAGTACCCAGAGAAAAAAATAATTTGTAGGGCACCTTGTGGTAGTATAACTTCAAATATTTCCTCATACTGCCTCCAAAGGTAAAAGTGAAGAGAAATTACTGGAAATTATTGGCAAAAAAAAAGTAACACGTTATACCTATATGATATGCTTGAAAGTTCTGTCTAAAAAGGACATCCATAAAAGTTAGTTTTACAATTTCTTGGGTAATGTCTTAGAACCTCTATTGCAATATGGGTTTTATATGCGTGGTAGTTATTTACATTATACTTAAATTATGAGATATATACATTGCTGAAACTGGTTTTGAACAACAATATCTGGCAGAAAAGAGGCAACCTTGTATGATTTTTTTTTTGGTCATGGTTGCTTCCTTGCCATCCTAATTTTGATGACTTTTTGTAAAATTAATTATCCGTATATACTCACATATATGTACATCTTGTCAATATGGCATGAAACTACGATGCCATCTATTTTAATCTTCTGGCTATGCTAGTAAAACATATATTATGGTCTTATAAGTTCAATGCCCCGGGAACCTATAACCTTCTAATTTGATCTGCTTCCACTGAAGGTTCGTTCAGTCTCCTTTCAAACTCTTAGATTAATGACATTTCTAAACAGAGGGAGTTTAAGGAACCCTAGGTAAAAAGTCAGCAACTTTGCTTCAAACAGAATTTGCAGTGCACCCATCTGATATTCATTTAATCAGAACTTCAACCATCAATTTATGTTTTTTGCTGTGCGATTTCAGCTAGCTGACGGTACCTGGTTCTTCTCCACCATCAAAATTCTCTTGAAGACATCAAGATTGGAAAGAAAAAAAAATTATCTTTATTTGCAAATGACATGACCTTATGAAAAATTCTAAGGATCCACTAAAATACTATTAGAACTAATGCATATTTAGCAAAGTTGTGGGGTACAAGATCAATATACAAAAATTAATTATATTTTTATATACAAGTGATCCAAAGTGAAATTAAGAAAACAATTCCATTTAAAAGAGCATGGGCAAGAATAAAATGCTTCTGAATATACTAAATGGCTATCCCTGACCCCACCTGGTGGTCTTTCTCTACCCACCCTGGTAGCCAAAGTAAAAGGTCATAATCTCTTGGGAGTTCTATGGCCCTGCCCACCACCTGAGAAAACTGAATACATAGCCAGGTGTCCCTAGGGCAAGTTTGCAACCTCCTTATAAGACTGCAGCTGATGCACTCTTGAAATCTCCACTTCCTGGCTGGAGGCCAACCAACACAAAACCAGTGCACTAAACAAAAACACAACCAAGGACCCTCACAGAGTCCAATTCACTCCCCTACTACCTCCACCGGAGCAAATGCTAGTATCCATGGCTGCAAGAACTGAAGACAGATAACATCACAGGACTCTGTGCAGATACTCCCCAGCACCAGCCCGGAGCCCAGTAGCTAGATCCAGAAGAGCAAAAACGATTACTAGAGTTTGGCTCTCAGGAAGCCCCATTCCTAAGGGAAGGGGAAGAACACCACATCAAGTGAGCACCCCATGGGACAAAAGAATCTGATTGTGGTGGATAAGCTTTTTGAAATGCTGCTGGATTCAGTTTGCCAGTATTTTATTGAGGTTTTTTCTATCGATGTTCATCAGGGATATTGGTCTGAAGTTTTCTTTTTTGTTGTGTCTCTGCTAGGTTTTGGTATCAGGATGATGCTGGTCTCATAAGATGAGTTAGGGAGGAGACAGTTCTTTCCAATTGTTTGGAATAGTTTCAAAAGGAACGGTACCAGCTCCTTTTTTTGTCTCTGGTAGAATTTAACTGTGAATCCATCTGGTTCTGGGATTTTTTCATAGATAGTCTATTAATTGCTGCCTCAATTTCAGAACTAGTTATTGGTCCATTCAGGGATTTGACTTCTTCCTGGTTTAGTCTTGGGATGGTGTATATGTCCAGGAATTAATACATTTCTTCTAGATTTTCTAGTTTATTTGTATAGAGGTGTTCATAGTATTCTCTCACGGTAGTTTGTATTTCTGTGGAGTCAGTAGTGATATCCCCTTTATCCCTTTTTATTGTGTCTATTTGATGCTTCTCTCTTCTTTATTATTCTAGCTAGCGGTTTATCTATTCTGTTGATTTAAAAAAAAAATAACAGCTCCTGGATTCATTGATTTTCTTGAAGGGTTTTTCTTGTCTCTGTCTCCTTCAGTTCTTCTCTGATCTTAGTTATTTCTTGTCTTTTGCTAGCTTTTTGATTTGTTTGCTTTTGCTTCTCTAGCTCTTTTAATTGTGATGTTAGGGCATTGATTTGATATCTTTCTAGCTTTCTGACGCAGGCATTTAGTGCTATAAATTTCCCTCTAAACACTGTTTTAACTGTGTCCCAGAGATTCTGGTATGTTGTGTCTTTGTTCTCATTGATTTCAAAGCTTTATTTCTGCCTTAATTTCATTATTTACCCAGGAGTCACTCAGGAACAGGTTGTTCAATTTCCATGTAGTTTTGTGGTTTTGAGTGAGTTTCTTAAACCCGAGTTATAATTTGATTGCACTGTGGTCTGAGAGACTTATGATTTCAGTTCTTTTGCATTTGCTGAGGAGTGTTTTACTTCCAATTATGTGGTAGATTTTAGAATAAGTGCCATGTGGAACTGAGAAGAATATATATTCTGTTGATTTGGGGTGGAGAGTTCTGTCGATATCTATTAAGTCCACTTGATCCAGAGATGAGCTTAAGTCCTGAATAGCCTTGTTAATTTTCTCTCTCATTGATCTGTCTAATATTGACAGGGTGGTGTTAAAGTCTCCCACTGTTATTGGGTGGGAGTCTAAGTCTCTTTGTAGGTCTCCAAGAAGTTGCTTTATAAATCTGCCTGCTCCTGTATTTGGTAATATATATTTAGAATAGTTGGCTCTTCTGGTTGAATTGATCTCTGTACCTTTATGTAATGCCTTTCTTTGTCTTTTTTCATCTTTGCTGGTTTAAAGTCTGTTTTTTCAGAGGCTAGGATTGCAACCTCTGCATTTTTTTCTTTTGCTTTCCAGTTGCTTAGTAAATTTTCCTCCATCCTTTTATTTTGAGCTTATATGTGTCTTTGCACATGAGATAGGTCTCCTAATACAGCACACCAATGGGTTTGACCCTTTATCACATTTGCCAGTCTGTGTCTTTTAATGGGGGCATATAGCCCATTTACAATTAAGGGTCATATTGTTATGTGTGAATCTGATCCTGTCATCATAATGCAACCTAGTTATTTTGCACACTAGTTGATGCAGTTTCTTCATAGTGTCATTGTTCTTTATATTTTTGTGTGTTTTTGCAGGGCCTGGTACTGGTTTTTCCTTCTCATATTTAGTGCTTCCTTCAAAGCTCTTTCAAGGCAGGCCTGGTGGTGATGAAATCCCTCACTATTTGCTTGTCTGGAAAGGATTTTATTTCTCCTTCATTTATGAAGCTTAGTTTGGCCGGATATGAAATTCTGTGTTGAAGATTCTTTTTTTGAGAACGTCGAATATTGACCTCCACTCTTTCCTGGCTTATAGGGTTTCTGCTGAGAGGTCCACTGTTAGTCTGATAGGCTTTCCTGTATAGGTGACCTGGCCTTTCTTTCTGGCTGCCCTTAGCATTTTTTCTTTCATTTCGACCTTTGAGAATCTGATGATTACATGTCTTGGGGTTAATCCTCATGTGGAATATCTTAGTGGTGTTCTTTGTAGTTCCTGAATTTGAATGTTGGCCTGTCTTGCTAGGTTGGGGAAGTACTCCTGCATAATATCCTGAAGTGTGTTTTCCAACTTGGTTCCATTCTCCCCATCTGGTTCAAAATACACAAATCAATAAACATAGTCCATCACATAAACATAACCAATGACAATAACCACATGATCATCTCAATAGATGCAGAAAAGGCATTCAATAAAATTGAACATCCCTTTATGTTAAGAATTCTCAGTAAACTAGGTATTGATGGAACATATCTCAATAAGAGCTATTTATTACAAACCCACGGCCAATATCATACTGAATGGACAAAAGCTGGAAGCATTCCCTTTGAAAACTGGTGCAAGACAAGGATGCTCTCTCTCACACTCCTATTCAGCATAGCATTGGAAGCTCTGGCCAGGGCAATTAGGCCAAGAAAAAAAAAAGGGTATTCAAATAGGAAGAGAAGAAGTCAGATTGTCTCTACTGGCAGATGACATGCTTCTGTATTTAGAAAACCCCATTATCTCAGCCCCAAAACTCCTTAACCTGATAAGCAACTTCAGCGAAGTCTCAGGATACAAAGTCAATCTGCACAAATCACAAGCATTTCTATGCACCAACAATAGACAAGGAGAGGGCCAAATCATGAGTGAACTCCAATTCACAATTGCTACAAAAAGAATAAAATACCTAGGAATACAGCTAACAAGGGGTGTGAAGGGCCTCTTCAAGAAAAACTACAAGCCACTGCTCAAGGAAGTAACAGAGGACACAAAGAAATGGAACAACACTCCTTCCTCATGGATAAGAAGAAACAACATCATGAAAATGGCCATACTCCCCAAAGTAATCTATAGATTGAATTCTATTTCCATCAAACTACTATTGACATTCTTCACAGAATTAGAAAACTACTTTAAATTTCATATGAAACAAAAAATGAGCCCATATAGCCAAGACTATCCTAAGCAAAAGAACAAGTCTGGAGGCATCACACTACTTGACTTCAAACTGTACTACAAGGGTACAGTAACCAAAATAGCATAGTACTGGTACCAAAACTGACATATAGACCAACGGAATGGAACAGAGACCTTAGAAATAACACCACACATCTACAACCATCTGATCTTTGACAAACCAGACAAAAACAAGCAAGGAGGAAAGAATTTCCTATTTAATAAAAGGTGCTGGGAAAACTGGCCAGCCATATGGAGAAAACTGAAACTGGACTCCTTACACCTTATACAAAATTAACTAAAATAAATTATAAAAAGATGAACTAAAGACTTAAATGTGAAACCCAAAACCATAAAAACCCTTAAAGAAAACCTAGGCAATATCATTTAGGACATAGACACGGGCAAAGACTTTATGACAAAAATGCCAAAAGCAATTACAACAAGAGCCAAAACTGACAAATGGGATCTAATAAAACTAAAGAGCTTCTGCACATCAACAGAAACTATCATCAGAGTGAACAGGCAACCTACAGAATGGGAGAAAATTTTTGCAGTCTAACCACCTGACAAAGGTCTAATATTCAGAATTTACAAGGAGCTTAATCAAATGTACAAGAAAAAAACAAACAATTCCAATCAAAACGTGGGCAAAGGACAAGAACAGACACTTCTTAAAAGAAGACATTTATGCAGCCAACAAACATGAAAAAAAGCCTAACATCACTAATCATTACAGAAATGCAAATCAAAACCACAATGAGGTACCATCTCATGCCAGTCAGAATGGTGATTATTAAAAAGTCAAGAAATAATTGTTGCTAGCAAGGCTGTGGAGAAATAGAAACACTTTTACACTGTTGGTGGGAATGTAAATTAGTTCAACCATTGTGGAAGATAGCGTGGCAATTCCTCGAGGATCTACAATAAGAAATACCATTTGATCCAGAAATCCCATTACCAAATACCATTTGACTGAAAAATCTCAAAGGAATATAAATCATTTTACTATAAAAATGCATGCACATGTATGTTTATTGTAGCACTATTTACAATAGTAAAGACATGGAACCAACCCAAATGGCCATCAGTGATAGACTGGATAAAGAAAATGTGGTACATATACACCATGGAAACTGTGCAGCCATGAAAAGGAATGAGATTATGTCATTTGCAGGGACATGGATGAAGCTGGAAATCATCATCCTCAGCAAACTAACACAGGAACAGAAAAAAAAAACAAAACACATATTCTCACTCAAAAGTGGGAGTTGAACAATGAGAACACATGGACACAAGGAGGGGAACAATACGCACCAGAGCCAGTCAAGGGGTAGGGGAAAAGGGGAGGGAGAGCATTAGGACAAAAAGCTAATACATGTGAGGCTTAAAACCTAGATAGTGGGTTGATAGGTGCACCAAACCACCACGGCACACATATATCTATTTAACAAACCTACATGTTCTGCACTTGTATCCCAGAACTTAAAGTAAACAACAACAACAACAAACCAAGAATCTGATCAACAGCCCTTGAATTCCAGATCTTCCCTCTGACATAGTCTACTCAAATGAGAAGCAACCAGAAAAACAATTCTGGTAATATGACAAAACAAGGTTCTTTAACACCGCCAAAAGATCATACCAGCTCAACAGCAATGAATCCAAACCAAGATGAAATCTCTGAATTGCCAGAAAACAGAATTCAGAATGTTGATTATTAAGCTAATCAAGGAGGCACCAGAGAAACACAAAGTCAAAAACATAATACAGGATATGGAAAGCAAATTCTTCAGTGAAATAGGTAGCATAAATATAAAATGATCACAACTCCTGGAAATCAAGGACACACTTAGAGAAATGCAAAATGAACTGGAAAGTTTCAGCAATAGAATTGAACAAGCAGAAGAACAAAAATCAGAGCTTAAAAACAAGGCTTTTGAATTAACTCAATCCATCAAAGACAAAGAAAAAAGAATTTTAAAAAATGAATAAAGCCTCCAAGAAATTTAGGACTATGTTAAACATCCAAACCTAAGAATAATTGGTGTTCCCACGGAAAAAGAAAAATCTAAGTTTGGAAAACGTATTTGAGGGAATAATCGAGGAAAACTTCCCCAACCTTGCCAGAAATCTGGACATCCAAATACAAGAAGCTCAAAGAACACCTGGGAAATTAATCACAAAAAGGTCATCGCCTAGGCACATAGTCATCAGGTTATCAAAATTAAGACAAACGAAAGAATCTTAAGAGCTCTGAGGCAAAAGCATCAGGTAACCTACAAAGAAAAGCCTATCAGATTTATAGCAGATTTGTCAGCAGAAACCCTACAAGCTAGAAGGGATTGGGGTTCTACTTTTAGCCTCCTTAAACAAAGCAATTATCAGCCAAGAATTCTGTAACCAGTGAAACTAAGTTTTATAAATGAATGAAAGATACAGTCTTTTTCTAGACAAACAAATGCTGAGAGACTTTGCCACTACCAAGCCAGCAGTACAAAAACTTCTAAAAGTAGCTCTAAATCTTGAAACAAATTATCAAAATACACAAAATAGAAACTCCTTAAAGCATAAATCTCACAGGACTTACATAACAACAACACAATAGAAAATAGGTATTCAGGCAACAAATAGCATGATGAATAAAATAGTACCTCATATCTCAATACTAACATAGAATGTAAATGGCCTAAAAGCTCCACTTAAAAGATACGGAATGACAGAATGGATCAGAATACACCAATAAAGTTTCTGTTGTCTTCAAGAGACTCACCTAACAATAAGGACTCACATAAACTTACTTAAGGTGAAGGGGTGGAAAAAGATATTTCATGCAAATGGACACCAAAAACAAGCAGGAGTAGCTGTTGTCATATCAGACAAAACAAACTTTAAAGCAACAGCAGTTAAAAAGGACAAAAAGGAACATTATATAATTATAGAAGGACTAGTCCAACAGGAATATATCACAATTCTAAATATACATGCTCCTAACATTGGAGTTCCCAAATTAATAAAACAATTACTACTAGACCTAAGAAATGATATAGATGACAACACAATAATAGTGGGGGACTTCAGTACTCCACTGACACCACTAGACAGGTCATCAAGACAGAAAGTCAACCAATAAATAATTGACTTACACTATACACTACAACAAATGGGTTTAGCAGATATTTGTGGAACATTCTGCTCAACAACTGCAGAATATACATTCTATTCATCAGCACATGGACCATTTTCCAAGCTAGGCCATATGATAAGTCTCAGTAAATTTAAGAAAATTGAAATTATATCAACTACCTCTCAGACCACAGTGGAACAAAATTGGAAATTAACTCAAAAAGGAACCCACAAAACCATGTAAATACATGGAAGTTAAATAACCTGCTCCTGAATAATCAATGGGTCAACAATGAAATCAAGATGAAATTGAAAAATTATTTGCACTTAATGATAATAGTGAAGCAACCTATCAAAACCTCTAGGATACAGTAAAAACGGTGCTAAGAGGAAAGTTTACAGCATTAAATGCCTACATCAAAAAGTCTAAAAGAACACAAATAGACAATCTAAGGTCACACCTTATGGAACTGGAGAAACAAGAACAATCTAAACCCAACCCAGCAGAAGAAAAGAAATAAAAAGATCAGAGCAGAACTAAACGAAATTGTAACAAAAAATATGAAAGATAAATGAAACAAAAAACTGGTTCTTTGAAAAGATACATAAAATTGATAGACCATTAATGAGATTAACCAAGAAAAGAAGAGAGAATATCCAAGTAAGCTCACTTAGAAATGAAATGTAAGATATTACAACCGATACCACAGAAATACAAAAAATTTTCCAAGGCTACTATGACCACCTTTATGCACATAAACTGGAAAACCTAGATGAGATGGATAAATTCCCAGAAATATACAACCCTCCTAGATTAAGCCAGGAAGATGTTGAATCTCTGAACAGACCATTAAAAAGCAGCAAGATTAAAATGATAATAAAAAAAATTAACAACAACAACAAAAAGTAGCCCAGGACCAGACAGATTCACAGCTGAATTCTATCAGACATTCAAAGAAGAATTGGTACCAATCCTGTTGATACTATTCCAAAAGATAGAGAAAGAGGGAATTATCCCTAAAAATCATTCTATGAAGCTAGTATCACCTTAATACTAAAGCCAGGAAAGAACATAACAAAAAAAGAAAACTACAGACCCAATATCCCTGATACACATAGATGCAAAACTTCTCAACAAAATACAGAAAATTTTCTGTATTTCTGTGGTATCGGTTGTAATATCTTCCATTTCATTTCTAAGTGAGCTTATTTGGATATTTTCTCTTCTTTTCTTGGTTACTCTCATTAACTGAATCCACCACATATCCAAAAGATAATCCACCATCATCAAGTGGGTTTTATACCAAGTATGCAGGGACGGTTTAACATATATAAGTCAATAAATGTGATACACCACATAAACAGAATTAAAAACAAAAATCACATGATAATTTCAATGGATGCAGAAAAGGCATTTGTCAAAATTCAGCATCCCTTTATGATTAAAACCCTTAGCAAAATCGGCATAGAAGGAATATATCTTAAGGTAAGAAAGCTCATCGATGACAAACACACAGCCAACTTTATACTGAATGGGGAAAAGCTGAAAACGTTCCTCTTGAGTACTGGAACAAGACAAGGATGCCTACTTTCACCACTTCTATTCAACATAATCCTGGCAGTTCTAGCCAGAGCAATTAGACAAGAGAAAGAAATAAAGGACGTCAAAATCAGTAAAGAGGAAGTCAACCTGTTGCTGTTTGCTGATGATATGTTTGTATACCTAGAAAACCCTAAAGGCTCATCTAAAAATCTCCCAGAACAGGTAAATTAATTCAGGAAAGTCTCAGAATACAAAATTAATGGACACAAATCAGTAGCTGTGCTATACACCAACAGCGACCAAGCTGAGAATCAAATCAAGAACTCAACCTCTTTCACAGGAGTTGCAAAAAAAATGAAATACTTAGGCATATACCTAACCAAGGATGTGAAAGGACTCTGCAAGGAAAACTACAAGACACTGCTGAAGGAAGTCATAGACAATGCAAACAAATGGAAACACATCCCATGCTCATTGATGGGTAGAATCAATATTGTGAAAATGACCATTCTGCCAAAAACAGTCTACAAATTCCATGCAATTCCCATCAAAATACCACGATTATTCTTCACAGAACTAGTAAAAAGAATCCTAAAATTCATATGGAACCAAAAAAGAGCCCATATAGCCAAAGCAAGACTAAGCAAATAAAAACACATCTGGAGGCATGGCATTTCCCAACTTCAAACTATACTATAAGGCCATAGTCACCAAAACAGTATGGTACTGGTGTAAAACCAGGCACATACACCAATGGAACAGAATAGAGAACCCAGAAATAAAGCCAAATGCTTACAGCCAACTAATTTTTGACAAAGCAAACAAAAATGTAAAGTGGGGAAATTATACCCTATTCAACAAATGTTTCTGGGATAATTGCCAAGCTACATATAGAACAACAAAACTTGATCCTCATCTCTCACCCTATACAAAAATCAACTCAAGATAAGTAAAAGACTTAAATCTAAGACCTGAAACCATAAAGATTCTAGAAAATAACATTGGAAAAAAAACCTTTCCAGACATTGGCTTAGACAAAGACTTCATGACCAAGAACACAAAAGCAAATGCAACAAAAACAAAGATAAATAGATAGGACTTAATTAAACCTAAAAGCTTCTGCACAGCCAAAGAAATAATCAGCAGAGTTAACAGACAACCCACAGAGTGGAATACAATCTTCACAATCTATACATCCAACAAAGGACTAATATCCATAATCTGCAAAGAACTGAAATCAGCAAGAAAAAAACAACCCCATCAAAAAAGTGGGCTAAGGAAAGAAATAAACAATTCTCAAAAGACGATATTCAAAGGGTCAACAAGTGTATGGAAAAATGCTTACCATCACTAATGACTAGGGAAATGCAAATCAAAATCACAATGTGACACTACCTCACTCTTGCAAGACTGGACATGATCAAAAAATAAAAAAATAATAGATGCTGGTGGGGATGCGGTGAAAAGGGAACACTTTCACACTGTTGGTGGGAATGTAAACTCATACAACCACTACGGAAAACAGTGTGGAAAACTAAAAGTAGATCTACAGTTTGATCCAGCAATCCCTCTACTGGGTATCTACCCAGGGGAAAAGAAGTTATTTTGCAAAATAGATACTTGCACATATATGTTTATAGTAGCACAATTTGCAATTGCAAGAATATGGAACCAGCCCAGATGACCATCAATCAATGATTGGATAAAGAAAATGTTATATATCTATATACACACCTGGATAAAGAAAATGTTATATATCTATATACACACCGTGGAATACTACTCAACCATAAACAGGAATGATATAATGGCATTCGCAGCAACCTGGATGGAATTGGAGACTATTACTCTAAGTGAAGTAACTCATGAATGGAAAATCAAACATCGTATGTCCTCACTTATATGTGGGAGCTAAGCTGTGAGGACACAAAAGCGTAAGAATGATACATTGGACTTTGGGAACTAGGGAAAAAGCATGGCGGATGGCAAGGGATTAAAAAAAACTACACATTGGGTACAGTGTATACTGCTTAGGTGACGGGCAGACCAAAATCACAGAAATCACCACTAAAAAATTTATTTGTGTAACCAAACTCGACCTGTTCCCCTAAAACCTATTGAAATAAAAAAATTTAAATAAATAAATTATAGGATAATTTAAGAAAAAGAAGAAAAAAATACTCTAAAAACTACAAGACATTACTTAAATAATTAAAGTAATGACCTTAAGAAAAAGACATTCCATGTTCATGCATTGAAAGACTGTTATTAAGATAGTAGTATTCCTCCAAATTGTAATCCCTATCAAAATTCCAGCGTGCCTTTTTGCAGAACTTGACAAGTTAGTATTAAAATTTATACGTGTAGGGAAAAGAGAGATCAGACTGTTACTGTGTCTATGTAGAAAAGGAAGACATAAGAAACTCCATTTTGATCTGTACCCTGAACAATTGTTTTGCCTTGAGATGCTGTTAATCTGTAACTTTAGCCCCAACCTTGAGCTCACAGAAACATGTGTTGTATGGAATCAAGGTTTAAGGGATCTAGGGCTGTGCAGGATGTGCCTTGCTAACAATATGTTTACAGGCAGTATGCTGGGTAAAAGTCACCGCCATTCTCCATTCTCGAGTAACCAGGGGCACAATGCACTGAAGAAAGCCGCAGGGACCTCTGCCCAGGAAAGCCGGGTATTGTCCATGGTTTCTCCCCACTAAGATAGCCTGAGATGTGGACTCGTGGGACGGGAAAGACCTGACCATCCCCCAGCCTGACACCCATGAAGGGTCTGTGCTGAGGAGGATTAGTAAAAGAAGAAGGCCTCTTGCAGTTGAGATAAGAGGAAGGCTTCTGTCTCCTGCCTGCCCCTGGGAATGAAATGCCTCAGTATAAAACCCGATTGTACATTTGTCCTATTCTGAGATAGGAGAAAAACTGCCCTGTGGCAGGAGGCAAGACATCCTGGTGGCAATGCTGCTCTGTTACTCTTTACTCCACTGAGACGTTTGGGTGGAGAAAAGCGTGAATCTGGCCTACATGCACATCCAGGCATAGTACCTTCCCTTGAACTTATTTGTGACACAGATTCCTTTGCTCATATGTTTTCTTGCTGACCTTCTCCCCACTGTCACCCTGTTCTCCCGCTGCATTCCGCTTGCTGACATAGTGAAAATAGTAATCAATAAATACTGGGAGAACTCAGAGACTGGTGCCAGTGTGGGTCCTTCGCACGCTGAGCGCCGGTCCCCCGGGCCCACTTTTCTTTCTCAATACTTTGTCTCTGTGTCTTATTTCTCTTCTTAGTTTCTCATCCTGCCTGATGAGAAATAACCACCGGTGTGGAGGTGCTGTCCCCCTTCAATATGGAAATTCATTTGGCTTCAGAAATCTGAAAACAAAACTTACTAAAAAGCTACAGTAATCAAGCCAGTGTGATATTGTCATAAGAACAGACATACAGATAATGAAATAGAATTGACAGTCCAGAAATAAACTCTTGCACTTCAGGTAAATTGATTTTTGAGGAAGGTATCATGATAATTCAATCAAGGAAGAACAGTCTTTTCATAAAACGTTCTGGTTCAACTGAAAAAAGTCACATGCAACAGAAAAAAGTTAGACCCTATCCTCATACCATATACAAAAATTAACTCAAAATGGATCATAGACCTAAATGAAAGAACTTAAAATAAAACTCTTAGATGAAAATATCAGAATAAATCCTTGCAGCATGGAATCAGTCATAGATTTCTTAGTTAAGATCCACAAAGCACAAGTGACAACTGACAAAAATCCGTAAGTTATAAATTAGACTTCATAATTAAAAATATGTGTGCTTCAAAGGACGCCATCAAAAAAGTGAAAAGACAACATATGGAATAGAAAAAATATTTGCAAATCATACATTTGATAAGGGACTTGAATCTAAAATCTATGTATACAACTTTTATAACCCAGTGATAAAAATAGATAGAACTTAATTTTTAAATGTGCAAAGAATATTCATAAAAATTTCTCCAAAGAAGATACATAAATGGCCACTAAAAACATAAAAAGATGGGCAATGTCATTAGCCATTAGGTAAGTGCAAATCCAAACCACAATGAAATACTACTGCTTCACACCTTCTAAGATAGCTGTACAGTAGCCTTTCCTTATCTGTGGTTTCACTTTCCACACTTTCAGTTTCCTGCAGTCAACCACAGTCCAAAAGTATTACATATAATAAGATATTTTAAGAGAGACCAGACGCACATAACTTTTGTTACAGTATTTTGTTATAATTATTCTATTTTACTGTTTGTTAATCTCTTACTGTTCCTAATTTATAAACTATTCTTGATGATGTATGTATGTATATACATTTATGCACGTATGTAAACAGGGAAAAATAGTATTTATAGTGTCCATACTCTCTGTGCTTTCAGAATCCACTGGAGGTTTTAGAATATATCCCCTGCAGATAAGAGAGGACTACTGTAATAATAATTTTTTAAAAACCAGAAAACAGTAAGTATAGGTGACTAGGCAGAGAAACTGAAACCTCACATATTCATGGTGAGAATGTAAAATATTGCAGCCTTTTTGAAAGTTTGCCAGTTCATCAATAACTTAAAAGCATAGAGTTAACATGTGATTGAAAAATTCCAGGTATACATTAAAGAGAAATAAAAATATACGTTCACACCAAACCTTGTACACAAACGTTTATAACAGAATTATTTATCGTAGTCAAAAAGTGGAAACAATCCAAATGTCCATCAGCTGATAAATGTATGTGAAAATATCCTATTGATGAGGAGAGACAGAGAGAGAGAGCTTTTTCTTACAAGTCCAGTATTTGTAATTCTTTAGATATAAATTTATTTCCGTTGTTTCTGTGAATTATCATCTAGGATGGCATAATTCTTTATTTTTGATGATGTTTGATTAAGAGCCTATTGTTGATTTTAATCTTTGGGAATTCCATGAGGGAAGCTGAGCCTGGTATTCACTATTTGAACTGGAAACTTTGAGAGTGGCTGAAATATTGCCAGGTTGTTGTTCCCATATATCCTCTCTGGAGAAAAGCATCTCTGATATACATGTACATATTTATCTCTCTCTATCATCCATCAGCTCTATCCATCCATCCATCCATCCATCCATCCATCCATCCCTCCATAGAAATAAAATAGCTATATATGTAATGTATAAACAAATAGACAGGAGTTGGCAAACTATAGCCCATATTCCAGCCACATGTTTTCGTAAATAAAATTTTATTGAAACACAGCCACTCCATTTGTTTCTGCATTAGTATGGCTGCTTTTATACTATAATAGCAGAGTTGAATGGTTACAACTGAGACTGTATGGTCCATGGCCCAAAAATATTTAACATCTGGATACTTAAGAAAAAGTTTGCCAAGCCCTGAAATAAGAGGATGGAAACAAAACACTAAGCTGTCAATAAGAGGCTATCAGGGATGTTCAGCAAAATACGAAAAAAAAGTGAAATTGTGTCTGGAATTGGTTCCTTCCAGTGAGTTCTTGGTCTCACTGACTTAAGAATGAAGCCATGGACCCTTGCGGTGAGTGTTACAGTTCTTAAAGATGGTGTGTCTGGAGTTTGTTCCTTCACATGTTCAGATGTGTCCGGAGTTTCTTCCTTCTGGTGGGTTAGCGGTCTTGCTGACTTCAGGAGTGAAGCTGCAGATCGTCACAGTGAGTGTTATAGCTCTTAAAGGTGGCGCGTACGGAGTTGTTTATTCCTCCCAGTGGGTTCCTAGTTTCGCTGACTTCAGGGGTGAAGCTGCAGACCTTCACGGTAAGTGTTACAGCTCATAAAGGTAGTGCAGATCCAAAGAGTCAGCAGCAGCAAGATTTATCCGGAAGAGCGAAAGAACAAAGCTTCCACAGTGGGGAAAGGAACCCAAGCGGGTTGCCGCTGCTGGCTTGGGTGGCCAGCTTTCACCCATGTCCTGCTCATTGGTCCATTTTGCAGAGCACTGATTGGTCCATTTTACAGAGTACTGATTGGTCCGTTTTTACAGAGTGCTGATTGGTGTGTTTACAAACCGTTAGCTAGACACAGAGCACTGATTGGTGAGTTTTTACAATCCTTTAGCTGACACAAAAGTTCTCCAAGTCCCCACCTGATTAGCTAGATACAGAGCACTGATTGGTGCATTTACAAACCTTTAGCTAGACACACAGTGCTGATTGTTGTGTTTACAATCCTTTAGATAGACAGAAAACTTCTCCAAGTCCCCACCCGACCCAGAAGCCCAGCAGGCTTCACCTCTCAAAATTACTAAGAAAATAATAATTTTAATTTAAAATATTTCATGGGTGGATTAAAAAAAACCCCAAAACATTCAAAATCCTGAAGGCTGAGGTGGGCGGATCAATTGAGGTCAGGAGTATGAGACCAGCCTGGCCAACATGATGAAACCCCGTCTCTACTAAAACTACAAAAATTAGCCTGGCATGGAGGCAGGTGCCTGTAGTTCCAGCTACTCTGGAGGCTAAGGTACAAGAATCTCTTGAACCCAGCAGGCAGAGGCTGCACTGAGCCAAGATTGCACCATGGCACTCCAGCCTGGGTGACAGAGCAAGGCTCTGTCTCAAACAAACAAACAAACAAAAAACACTCTGAACAGATATTAGAAAATTGGAAGAAATATGCAGTATAGATATGCCAGAAGACAAATATAAATGAGAAGTTTAAAAATATTGAAGATAAAATAATGTGAGTGGAGTTTAGCGGAAAAAACAGTGGAAATGGAGAGGAGGAAATATTTAAAGATAAATGACTGACAGCATTTCAGAAATAATGCCAAACCTAAATCCACAGATATAAGAAACCAATAAGCACAATATATATTACATACTCAGTCACATGATATGGCAGTTGCAGTGCACCAAAATTTAAAAAAAAATTAAGGAAAAGAAAAAAAACTGGAGATTAAAGACCAATCATTGCAAAGTGACAAATTACACCAAGGGAAGACTTCTCACAGCAATAAATGAAACCAAAAGACTAAAATAATATCTCTACAGTATTATAAGAAAACAATTAGAAATCAAAACTTTTTTACCTAGCAAAAATATGTCTTTTAAGAGAGAATAAACTTTAAGACAAAAATAATCCTTAGGATTAGATAATTTCCCTGCAAAATGCTCATGAGGAAAACAGGCATACATTAATAAACTAGCCTCAAAATATATTAATAGAAATATTGATAAAACAATAGGGAGAAACTTTACACATCTATTCCTATAGCAGAAGATTTCAATTCATGTTTTTAACTATTGATAGATAAAAGTTAAAAAATTGGTAAAGATAGAAAATATATGAACAACACAGTTAACAAGCATGGCCTAGAGGGTGAGATCTGGAATTCTGTACCCAAACAAGAGAATACAATTTGTTCTCTACCAAATATAGAACAGTTTTTAAATAAGCACATTATAGGCAGTGAATCAATTATCAATAAATGCCAATGAATTTCTATTATATAGAAAACATAACGCACAAGATTTGAAAAGAAAAAAAACACACCAAGGTAAATTTTTTTCTGAGGTGCTGGGAGAACATCACAAATAATATGCATAATATAATGAAAAGATGAAGATTTCTGCCCCACAATTAAACAATACAAGTTGCTTTCAGGAAAACACACATTTACAAAAACGATCACAATTTAAGCTCATAAATCAATTATCAAATTCAAACAATTATTGTTATAAGGCTGCATAAAGACATAAGGTTTTAAAATGATAGAGCACTTAAATTAGTGCAGCCACTATGGAAACTGCATAAAGATTTCTCAAATAATTAAAAATAGAACTGCCATATGATCCAGCAATCCCACTACTGGTTAGATATTTAAAGGAAATTATATCAGTGTATCAAAGAAATATCTGCACTCTCGTGTTCATTTCAACACTGTTTACAATATACAAGATACGAAAGAAAATCAAGTATCCAACAACACATAAATGGATAAAGAAAATGTGGAATATATACAAACAACAGAATACTATTCAGCTATAACAAGAAAGAAATCCTGCCATTTGTGACAACATGAATGGACCTGGAGGACATTATGTAAAGTGAAATAAGCCAGGCACAAAAAGAGTGGCACCATATAATTTCACTTACATGTGGAAATGAAAAGAATTGGACTCATAGATGTAGAGAGAAGAAGGGTGGTTACTAGGGGCTTGTGATGGTGGGGGAGGCAGGGAGATGTTAGTCAAAGGATACGAAATATGACTTAGGGGGAATTAATTCAAGAGAACGACTTTTCAATATGGTGAATCAAGTTAATAAAAATGTAATATATTCTTTAAAATTCCTAAGAGTAGATTTTAAGTGTTCTCACCAAAAATAAAAGGTAAGTAAATGAGGTAATTCATATGTTAATTAGCTCAACTTAGCCATTCCATAATATATACATATTTCAAAGCAATGTATTGTACACAATAAATATATACAATTTTTATTTTTCAATCAAAATATACGAAATAAGTTATTTTTTCTCACATGGTATGATTCATTGTATATATAGGAAATTCAGTTAAATTTATGCATAAATTATTAGAAATAACAGAATTTAGCAGGGTTACAGGCAATAAGATCAAATTAAAATACCTTTCTACATATGAACATCAGTTTCATAGCTATGTAAACTTTGTCAAGTTAGTATCTCTGGAATTATAAATTCCTTATCTATAAAATAGGAAAAATAATAGTAACTACTTCATATGGCTGTAGAATATCAAATAAACTAACATGTATAAACTCTTAGAATAGTGCCTGATACATTGTAATTTCTAAATAAGAACTAAATAATAGATACATTGGTATTTATAATATTTTAGGTAAAAAGAAATATGTAAGCTATTGGAGACAGCCTTTTATGATCTTCCACTATAATTAGGAACTGAAAAATTTCTACAACATTTATAAGGCTTTTGAATTACAAATTAGTTCCAGTAAATGCCACTCTCAAGAAAAACGTCCTCAGCTGGTATTTTTTGAAAAATACCCATAGTAGTAATCAGATAAAAACCGTTGTAATGGTCTGCTAAAATTCTGAAACAAAATAATATAGTGCTGGAAATAACTTTTTCATCAAAGTATTAAGTTCTTATGAATGCTTCCTGCAATATTTTCTGTTTGGAAAAATTAAAGAATTTTGCTGAGGATTTTAGCAATTATAGAAAGTGGAACAATTTTGCACTTATTCTAAAACCCATAACTGTACTTTGACGACTAACCATATTTTATAACATGAATCTCCTTTTATTTGCAAGTTTCCGTAAGAGGAAATTAGTATTTTCTCACAAGTACAAAATAAATCAGAATAAACATTTATATAATATTTATTTGTAGACGTGACAAATGTTAGTTTAATCCATATGTTTCCCTTTGGCCCTTTTAATATCAAATCTGTTTTGTATAAATAAAAAAGTTACAATATCTTTTGTCCACATTCTCATTGTGCATCAAGAGGATAGTAAACTGGATGAAATCAAGCTATTAGGAACAACGTGAAATATACATATATTTACATAGCTTTCAAATGGAAGAGACGATCATAAAATGAATAATAACAATATCTTCAATGTATGTGCAGTGAAAAGAGCATCGGATACTTAGTGAAGTATAATAAATAAAGTAGGAGACAAACTAAAGAAATTTTTAAGAAATAGGAGGAAAGGGATAAATAGAAAAAATATTGAACAATTAAAGGATGAATGACAAGATCAAGTGAACCAATTAACTTAACAATTGTAGAAGAAGCAAACAGAGAAAATGGAGATGAAGCAATAATGAAAGAAATAAAGGGATATTTAGGAACCCCATAGATATAAAGATTGACATAAGCAAAAATATTAAATTAGAATAACATTAAGACAGCCTAGTGTCTAAGTCTGATATTTTCTTAACATTAAGAACAAAAAACAGAACTTCAAATGATATCTGAGATCAATATTTGCCTGCAAAGTAATTAAGCTAAGGATAATCTATGACTTTTTTTAGGATAGATTCTAGAAAACCATGATCAATCTACACAGTGGTTTCTTGAAAAGTGACTTGGGTCCACCTGAGTATCACTGCTTTGCCAAATGGAAAGAAACATAATGTTAGCTACATAAGAGCTTAGAAATGAATACTAAAGTCGGTGTATATAAAAACTTGAAAGATAGAGGTGAAAAGAGAAACACATAATAAAAATGCTTTTAAAAATAATGAATATAAATGAACAATTTAATCACTTAATGAATGTAGAATAGAAACAAAATAAATCCCAAGAAAGCAGACACTCTCCCACCAAAAAGATAAAGCAGAAATTAAAACAGTCCAGGCCTCGTGGCTCACACCTGTAATCCCAGCACTTTGGGAGGCCGAGGTGGGTGAATCACTTGAGCCCTGGAGTTTGAGATCAGCCTGGGCAATATGGGGAAACTCCATATAAACAGAAAAAATAAAAAATTATTAGGTTAGCGTGGTGGCATGTACCTGTAGTCCTTGTTACTTGTGAGGCTGAGGCAGGAGGACTGCTTGAGCCCATGAGGTCAAGGCTGCAGTGAACCATGATCTTGTCACTATACGCTAGCCTGGGCGAAAGAGCAAGACTCTGTCTTAAAGAAAAATAATAATAAATAATAATAAAAAATATAGTAATACAAAACTAAAAACAATTCATATTATCAATAAATACTTGCCTAAAATATAGATGAATCTTTAGACAGGAAAAAAGTTTCATAGGTAAAAAAAGAGCAAAAGTAATTTACTCAGCATTTAGTATAAGGAAATATAAAATCAACAATCAAATAATCATACAGAAAGAGAACAAATGTAGTAACAATACAGGCAAATGGAGAAATTTACAGATGCTAACCTACAAAGATAGTTTAAAAAGTGAAAAACTGTTCAATCTCCTTAGTGAAATATGAGACACCCTGCTAAGTGGTGTCAAATTAACAAAAATAAGAAAATGCCAATACACAAAAGTAGAAATAGTGTATACTAAACAGCAGAGAAACAATTTTAACAAAACCCAAAGGATATTATTCAAAATCATACAAATTTGTAAAAAACATCAAACATATGAAATAATTTTTGGGAAATGAAATAATTCAAAGTGACTCAAGGTAAAATAGAAAAATTTTTTTACAGTAAGTAAAAAATGAAATGCTTTGAAAGTACTACCTTGAAAAAAAGTCATTTTATAGAATTTTAAAGATACCATGGGAACAATTACATCTCAAATAAAATAAAAATTTCTACTATTAAGAAAAAGAGGAAAATTGTGCTAATTTGTTCCACACGGCTATGAGATCTCTAATGCCGTTTTGATTATGATGGATTTTCTAGTATCAAATGTGCCAGCTGACATAAACAAATAAAAATGGCAAAATATATTAAACCACACTTTAGACATTGGAGAAGGGCAATCCAGGACTCTAGTCCTTGAGAGAAAAAACCTAATGAAATTATTCTTCCCTTTGCCTTAGTTTTCTGAAAAACTTTTTGGACAGTAGAATGGGCTGGGGTTTGGGAGAAACCCAAGTAGAGCATACGTCTCTTGCTGGGTTGAGGCATAAAAGATTAGAGTGCAGGGAGACTGCAGCAGATGAAATTTTTGGTGCATAATATCAGGAAAGAAGGAGCCACATGAAAAAAGAGCTCCAGAAACCTGCATGGGATTCCCCTTGATAAAAAATAAAGGACACATGTATAATGATTCTCTGCTATGCTGAGTAAAGAACTACCAGGAGGCTATATACTGAACAAGTTTCTGATCATGCACAGGGCTAAGAGAACTTGAGATTCTGAACAGCCAGAATAAAGAGGCCACATTGGACATCATAGAAATTCAGTAAAGACCACAGAAGGTCTGCCTTTCTAGTCAGGCTAAACCAGTCCTAAATTAAAAGCAACCCTAAACTCACCCTAAAATCATGGAGAAATGAGGCTCCTGCCAACAGCTATGTGAGTGAGCCACTTCAGGAGTGGATTCTCCATCTCCAGACAAACCTTTAGGTGATTGTAGTGATGGCCAATATTTGATGGCAACTCCATTAGAGACCCTGAGACAGAATTTCTGAAAGATGAAAATAGAAAGAGATACAAAATGTTTATTGTTGTTATAGCCAGTAAACGTTGGGGTAACTTGTTACACAGCAATTGATAAATAAAACAATTATTTATCCAGCTACCTTTACTGCTGTGTCCAAACTGTAACACCAGAGGCCAGTGGTCATCTCCCAAACTGTATCATCTCCTAGGTGAACCAACCTGGGGACCTGGGGGTCCACTGATTTCACTGTACCCCTTCCATAGATTGAAGAATCTTTTTGTCCTATCAAGAAAATACAGCAGCATAGGTATAGATTTGCCTTTCCTACAAAAAAGACTTATATAAGAACCACTGTTAATTAGTCACTTGACAAAATGCTTATCCTGGATATTTTACACAGTATTGTATTTCACCTGGAGATGCAGTTCATGGCAATGAAAGTGTGGTAGTAATCTCACATATGCAGAAACTTGTCTTTCATCATTACTCATCATGTAGAAGCAGCCATCTTGATAGAGCAATGAAATAGTCTACTCATGTATGATCTCAGCTGGGAGACAATACACCATGAGGCTGGGTATAAATTCGCCAGATCTGGTACACCTTTTGAAGCTGCAACCAATATATATTGCCACTCTCTCCATGAGTAGGGTACAGAAGTCAAGATGGTGATGTGAGTACTGTTATTATTGAACTTAATATACAATTGAAAAAAACTTCTTCATCTTCCCACAGTTGGTAGACTTGGACCAGTCTTAGTGGAAGAGTAATATTCCAAATAAACAAAATCAGGTTTCTAATGGATAGAAAGATGAGTCTGCCCCCTGATCAATTTGGTTTCAGAATGTGAAATAACAGTTTGAGAAGGAGAGTTGTTAAGGTAACGTGGAAGAAACAATGTTAACTTAAAATATAAAACATTTCATCCTTATTTTATGAATATTTTATTGGACCTCGTCAACAGGAAAGCATGTGGAGACTGTAGCAGCTATGTTTAATGTTTTCAAAGCAGTTTTCTTTTTTTCCTTCCCACCTTACAAAAAGTACCAGTGAAACTTAAAGTTTCAAGTGGGAATATGACCCAAGTTATTCCAGGACTCCACAATTACAGTGAGGCTGATGAGACGATGATTTTTTGTGCATCTGCTATGATAGGGAAGTGTTCTCAAGCACGCAAAGGATATGAGTAGATGGTAAGGGGCAAAATGGGTGAGCTGTACTCTCTGCTCTGTACTCTTCTCCATTCTGCTTTCTACACCAAGAGGCTGAAAAATAAGAAATCTGCTTTCCAATAGTTTCAGCCAATCCACACAGAAAATCCAAGGTAGAGAGGAGAAAGAGATGACAACACATATTTACCTGATTTCTGCTGCTCAAGGTCACACTGAGTTGGCCATGTCCCTTAGTCAAATGCCACTACCTCTTTCAAAATGGCCAGCTTTGCACAACTCTCCCTCTGTAAGTTCTTCAGACACCTTCCTTTCTTATTCTTTCTGGCCTAGGGAAGAGTTGTGTGTCGGGAATTGGTGGGTTCTTGGTCTCACTGACTTCAAGAATGAAACCACGGACCCTCGCGGTGAGTGTTACAGCTCTTAAGGTGGTGCGTCTGGAGTTTGTTCCTTCTGATGTTCGGCTGTGTTCGGAGTTTCTTCCTTCTGGTGGGTTTGTGGTCTCGCTGGCTCAGGAGTGAAGCTGCAGACCTTCGCGGTGAGTGTTATAAGGTGGCGCGTCTGGAGTTGTTCATTCCTCCCGGTGGGCTGGTAGTCTCGCTGGCTTCAGGAGTGAAGCTGCAGACCTTCGCAGTGAGTGTTACAGCTCATAAAAGCAGTGTGGACCCAAAGAGTGAGAAGTAGCAAGATTTTGCAAAGAGCGAAAGAACAAAGCTCCCACAGCGTGCAAGGGGACCCAAGCAGGTTGCCACTGCTGGTTCCGGCAGCCTGCTTTTATTCTCTTATCTGGCCCCACCCACGTCCTGCTGATTGGTAGAGCCAAGTGGTCTGTTTTGACAGGCCACTGATTGGTGCGTTTACAATCCCTGAGCTAGACACAAAGGTTCTCCACCTCCCCGCCAGGTTAGTTAGATACAGTGTGGACACAAAGGTTCTCCAAGGCCCCACCAGAGTAGCTAGATACAGAGTGTGGATTGGTGCATTCACAAACCCTGAGCTAGACACAGGGTGCTGATTGGTGTGTTTGCAAACCTTGAGCTAGATACAGAGTGCCGATTGGTGTATTTACAATCCCTGAGCTAGACATAAAGGTTCTCCAAGGCCCCACCAGACTCAGGAGCCCAACTGGCTTCACCCAGTGGATCCCGCACTGGGGCTGCAGGTGGAGCTGCCTGCCAGTCCCTTGCCGGGCGCTTGCACTCCTCAGCCCTTGGGTGATCGGTGGGTCTGGGCGCCGTGGAGCAGGGGGCCGCGCTCATCGGGGAGGCTCGGGCTGCACAGGAGCCCATGGAGGGGGTGCGAGGCTCAGGCATGGCGGGCTGCAGGTCCCAAGCCCTGCCCTGCGGGAAGGCAGCTAAGGCCCCGTGAGAAATCGAGCACAGTGCCGGTGGGCTGGCACTGCTGGGGGACCCAGTACACCCTCCGCAGCCACTGGCCCGGGTGCTAAGCCCCTCATTGTCTGGGGCCGCCAGGACCAGCCGACTGCTCCGAGTGCGGGGCCCGCCAAGCCCACGCCCACCCGGAACTCCAGCTGGCCCGCAAGCGCCGCGCACAGCTCGGTTCCCGTTCGCGCCTCTCCCTCCACACCTCCCTGCAAGCTGAGGGAGCCGGCTCTGGCCTTGGCCAGCCCACAAAGGGGCTCCCACAGTGCAGCGGTGGGCTGAAGGGCTCCTCAAGTGCCGCCAAAATGGGAGCCCAGGCAGAGGAGGCACCGAGAGCGAGCGAGGGCTGTGAGGACTTGACAGCACGCTGTCACCTCTCAATTGTAAGAACTGTTATGCTGCAGGTAAGTGCTGATTCCCTTACTCTTTTACTTTTGTAGTTAGTTCTTTTAAATAAGCCTTCTTTGAGTTCTGTTTGAATGTACCATCTTATTGGGATCCAGACTGATATACTAGGTTAACTGTTAATAGCCAGAAATATTTAAGTTAAAGATAACTCTATCAAGAATCAAGAAAAAATAAGTTGATCAAAGTCAGGTACCATTACTTGGAACTCTTGGTTACACAGGATTAAGTATCCAGCAGACATTCAGATGGTAGTGTTGATTAATTAAATGATATTTTTTAAAAGATAAGATTATTCTTAATTCTGAGATGTGATTTTCAATTTTATAAATAACACCTCTAAGAAACACTAAAATATTCTTTGCATAGAAACATAAAAACTACCAGGTGGTAGATGAAGAAGCAGTACAACAATTTATCTCTGAAATTGGCATCAAGGACCTTTACAATTACATTGTTCTGTTTTTATATAATACATATTAGGAAGATTTTCTCACCTAGGAATTTACATGATAATACATGTGAATTCTTTTTAAATCTGTTTACATTATTAACTTATATACCCATTGTCAGTAATATCACCATTTTCCATTTAAAATTTATGTTTTGTTCTACATCTACCTCTTCTGGGCTTTCAGGGATAGTCTCTCATTCTGCCTCTGGTTCTCTTGAAATTCACATTTTTCCACTCACCAGGGCCATTTGCCTGTAAACCATTAGGCTCCAATCTTATTTCTCTATATGAGCAATTTATTTTTGTCCTTTCTTCATTAAAATTTTGATTTCTTCATGGCAGACAATATTCATGAGGAAATGTCAACTTAGCTACCACATTCAGTCACCTTTAATTTTAAGCTGAGGAATTATTCTGGATAATGAATTACACCTTTTAAATTGAGGTAGTTGACCACAGTGAGATATCTGGATATGTTAATTCAACATGTATAAAGCACCTACAGTAATTAATAATATTTTTTCTAATTTGTTATAATTAATATAAAAATTATGCTGAGAATAAGCTTATGAATAAGACATAGTTTCTGTCTTGAAGGTGCTCACAGGCAAGTTGAGTTATGATGAGAGGTAAAAATCCCAGAGGTGTCTGACACAGGATTCATTACATTTAGAAATCTCCCCAGTAAGTCCTCTGCATTTTGTTATATGGTTCTCTCCTCAGTTAAAAATAATTTCACACTGTCCATCAGAAATTAAAGTTTGTATTTTATTGA
Source organism: Pongo abelii (assembly GCF_028885655.2). Classification (NCBI taxonomy): domain Eukaryota; kingdom Metazoa; phylum Chordata; class Mammalia; order Primates; family Hominidae; genus Pongo; species Pongo abelii. The sequence goes on from NC_071991.2 coordinate 96,807,109, forward strand.
AAATGGTTTAGATCATATTTTATTTTATTTTTTACTTTTGGATATTTGTGGTATGACTTTGTTCATCTCTTATTATATTGAAACAAACAGGTCAACACTAAACAAACCAACATAAATGACTAATAAATCAATTTTTTGTTTTTACCAACATTAGTATTATAGCTGAAAAGTGTTTGAATCCCTTGGAGTTTGGATGAATTATTTATTATAATTCAGTAAAGGTCTATATTAATTTATCATAACTACTGCCTAAAAACAATGCACTGATCATGCATTCAGATCCTATGTAAAAATAGAGAAAAAAATATAAAAAGACAAAGAGGGGAGAGAAAATTAAAAGAAGAAAACTTAAAAAGTAAATTAATAGAGCTAAACTATCTTTTGTCTTAAATTCTTAACCTTATTTTTTTAAACATAGTGTAGAATTTATTAGAATTACTTTTGGTGGGTGATGCATATTTGTTTTGTTTAAGATTGGATTTCTTAATTTGAGTCGTGTAGGTAAGGAGAAGAGATATTAAAATAATATGTTTGAAGGTAAGATAAATCTATCAGGTCTAAAAGGCTGTCTGTAAGTTTGATGATTTTTGATAATTCAGATAAATTTTAGCAAAATCTCGCTTACTTGAAGTTAGTGTATGGAAATTCAAATATTCATAATCCAGTCAACAAGTCTGAAGAAAACACCCTGCTCCACCAAAAAAAAAGAGAGGACACTCTAAGAAGCAAAGACTTATAATGACACAAAGTACTGAAAGTCTATGCTTAACAGACGATAAGAGTCAGTTGTTTGAAAATGTCCTTGTATGGATTTATCTATGCCTAACAGTGCTGAATGAATAAAATATCACCATATTTATACAGCGAATAAATTGGAATTTTTAAGATTCTTTAGGTTGCATGTGAGATAAATGTCTATATTAAAATAAACTTGATGATATGCAAAAATGCTATTTTAATTAAATAATGCATAAATCGTAGGAGAATTAAATATGCACTTCAGATAATTTCAGATGCTTTCATTATATTACTATTCTTGACTTTACGAAGGAATTATAGTATAGAGAGCAACATATTCATAAATTACATCAGAAGTGAGTAAAACAATTCAAGAAGTAATTGGCCTTACTAGTGTACCCACAGGGACACATTCCTCTAGAATAGTTAGACATAGTGGGAGATAGGAGCAAGGATAATTCGATCATGACAGTTGTTCAATACATGGAAATGCAAATTCAGCAAATTGTGGAAGAATGAAAGAATAAGTTAGAAGAGAAAAACAGAGATTCTACAGTTTTACCTTATAATATACGCTGAATATAGAAATGAATTTGAATCACATGCTTGAAATCTTTCTAGGCACCAGTGCCCTTGTGCCTACAGTTCTACAAGATGCTCCTCAAAGACTTGCAGTTTGATTTTTTATGTATTTTTGAAATGCAGGAGAAAAAAGATCTTGTACCCATCACAAATTCATGCTCAAGACTCCTCTATCAAAAAACAGATTAACAAGTGAAAAGAATACAGATGTATTTAACACAAGTTTTAAGTGACATGAAAGCCTTCACAAATCAAGATGGTAAGGAAGAGGGAAACCTGAATATTTTTATGGACTGTAATACAGACGTGTGATTGGAAAAGAAGAGGGTATGGTAATAAACTCAGGTGAATTTGGCTAGCCTGTTTCTTCATACATTCCTTATGTGTGGGTAGAGGGTGGACACCTCTGGAATAAAGGCTCTATGACCTACTTCAGATTCAGATAATTCTCTTATCGCCTGCTTTATGGGAGAGTAGCGAGAAGAAAGTGAGAATAAACTTCTGCTGCTGCTTCCTCGAATGCCAAAATGCCATACTTTAGAGTAATATGTCCTGAACTCCATCAGAGAACGGAAAGAAATATACAAACTAAAATATCTTTTCAGGCCACACAGATATTATAATTCTTTTAGTGTTAAACTGAAATTTAAATTATTTCTTATTTCATCTTTATTCCATAAATTTTTCAAAATCCTATAAAAATATCTCACTGGTATGTTTTCTGTCTTCCTTTTTAGTAAGTATGAAATTGATGTATATATTTCTGAATATATAAATTCCTGTAATTTTCTTCACATTGTTCAAAAGTACATCAGAAAAAAGCCATGGGTCATTTAATCTATGGAACATATTAAGAGTAATTAAAGACTGAAGATTTTGCGAACCAAAACTTTTAAGATAATTTTTTTCAAAATACTTATTTTTCCTTCAAATTTCTTTTGTCTTAACTTTTATTCTAGGTTCACGGGTACATATGCAGGTTTTTTGTGTAGGTAAATTGTACATCACGAGGGGTTGGTGTACAGATTATTTCACCACTCAGGTAATAAGCATAATACCTGATTGGTAGTTTTGTGATCCTCTCCCCTCTGCCACTCTCCACCCTCAAGCAGGCCTGTTATCTGTTGTTCCCTTCTTTGTATTCATTTGTACTCAATGTTTTGCTTCCACTTATAAGTGAGAACATGTGGTATTTGGTTTTCTGTTCTTGCGTTAATTTGCTTAGTATAATGGCCTCTGGCTCCATCCATCTTGCTGCAAAGACATGATCTCATTCTTTTAATAGCTGCATAGTATTCCATGATGTTTATGTACCATAGTTTCTTTAACCAGTCTACTATTGATGGTCATTTAGATTGACTCCATGTCTTTGATATGGTGAATAGTGATTAACATATACGTGCATGTGTCTTTATGGTAGAATGATTTATATTCCTTTGAGTTTACCCAACAATGAGATTGCTGGGTTGAATGGTAATTCCGTTTTAAGTTCTTTGACAAATCACCACACTGCTTTCTACAATGGCTGAACTAATTTACATTCCCACTAGCAGTGTCTAAGTGTTCCCTTTTCTTAGCAACCTCACCAACATCTTTTTTTTTTTAAACTTTTTAATAATAGCCATTCTAACTGGTAGTATGGTATGTGCAGGTAGAGAGTGTATATCTCTGGAATAAAGATTCTTATTGGTATCTCACTCATATTTTATGGTATTTGTTTGATGGCATCTATCTCATTGTGGTTTTGATTTGCATATCTCTAATGATTAGTAATACTGAACATTTTTTTCATATTTTTTTGGCTGCATGTATGTTTTCTTTTGAGAAGTTTCTCTTCATGTCCTTTGCCTGCTTTGTAATGGGATTGTTTGTTTTTTGCTTGTCAATTTGTTTATGTTTCTTTTAAAATCTGGATGTTAGACCTTTGTCAAATGCATAGTTTACAAATATTTTCTCCCATTCTGTAGGTTGCCTGTTTACTTTGTTGATTGCTTTATTATTTAAATTGTCAGATAAAATTGCATGTATTTATTATGAACAACAGGATGTTTTGAAGAGTATATACATTATGAAATGGTTAAATCTACCGAATTATATATGCATTACCTCATTTTTGTGGTAAGAACACTTGCTCACTATGTTAGCATCTTTTAACAATAAAAAATATCATCACTACTACAGTAACCATGCTGTACAATAGATCTCTTTATTCCTTCCATCTCACTGTAATTTGTATCCTTTGACCAACGTCCTCCCAAGTCCCTACTTGCAAAATGCCCCAGCCTCTACCAACAACCATTTCACTCTTTATTTCTACGGGATCAACTTTTTTACATTCTGCTCTGACCCTATATTATTTTTTTCCTTCTATTAATTTTTGACTTAGTTTGTTCTTGTTTTTTTTTTCTTTTAGTTCCTTCAGGTGAAATGTTAAATTGCTTCTTTGAGAGCTTTTTTCTTTTTTGATATAGATATTTATTGCTATAAGCTTTCCTCTTGGAGCTGATTTTGCTGTATTACATAGGTTTTGGTATGTTGTGTTTCTAGGTTCATTTGCCTCCATTTATTTTTAAATTTCCCCTTTAATTTATTCTTTGACTCATTTGGGTTTTAAGAGCAATTCGCTAATTTCCATGTGTTTCATGTGTTTGTAAATTTTCCAGAATTCCTTCTGTATAGATTTCTGCTTTCAAATTCTTGTGAGAAATGATACTATATATATATATATACTATTTATATATATATAAATACATATATATATTCTTGTGGTGAGAAATGATACTATATATATACTATTTATATATATAAATACATATATATGTATTTACATATATTTCTATATATATGTATTTACCACTGTTATATCCTCTTGCTGTATTAACTCCTTTATTACATAATAAACTTATTTGTTTCTTTTTATAGTTTTGACATAAAGTTTTGTTTATCTGATATAAAAATTGGTCTTCTGTTCCCTTTTGGTTTCTACTTACATGGAGTATTTTTTTTCAGCACCTTCACTTTCAATCTATGTATGTCATTACAGATAAAGTGAGTCTCTTGTAGGCAACATATAGATGGTTCTTGTCTTCTATTCAGCCACACTATATTTTTGGTTTGAAGAATTTAATCCCTTGATATTCAATGTTATTATTGATAGGTAGGGACTTACTACTGACATTTTGTTAATTGCTTGCTTGTTGCTTAGTTGTGCCTTTGTTCCTTTCCTCTTCCTTTATGGTAAAGTGATTTTTCATTAGCATTTCTTATAAGACAGGTGAGATGATGAACTCCCTCAGATTTTGTTTGTCTGGGAAAGTCTTTGTCTCTGCTTCATTTCTGAAGGAAAGCTTTCCTGGATGCCACAGTCTTGATTGGCACCTTATTTTTCAGTACGTTGTATATATCATTCCATTATCTCCTGGCTTGTAGGATTGCTATAAAGAAGTCGGCTTGTAGTTGTATTAAAACTGCCTTATATGCTATTTGCTTCTTCTCTCTTTCTGGTTTCATGATTCTTTGTTTTGATTTTTGACAGTTTTATTATAATATGTCTTGGGGTAGTCTTATTTAGATTGAATTTAGATCGAATTTGAAGTTTGAAGACTTCAAACTTTCCTGTGCCTGGATATTTATATCTTTCTTCAGTTTTGAAAAGTTTCCTATTATTTCTTTAAATAAGGTTTCTACACCTTTATCTTTCTTCTCTCTCTTGAATTTCAATAACTCAGAAAAATTGCTCTTTTCATTCTGTCACAGAAATCCTGCAAGTCTGCTTTATTCTTTCTCATTACTTTTTTCTTTTAAAAGATATCTAACTGTATATTTTCAAATAAACTGTCTTTGAGTTTTCAGATTCCTTCTTCCATTTGATCAAGTGCTGTTGATGTTCTGTACTGCATTTTTTCATTTTGTTCATTGTATTTTTCAGCTCTAAGATTTTTGCTTTTAAAAAATTATTTCAATCTTCCCTTATACTTCTCATTATAGTCACTTATTGTTTTCCTTATTTGTTTGAATTGTTTCTCTGTATTTTATGGAAATTTCCTTAGCTTCTATAAAACAGTTATTTTTGTCAGGCTTTCATGCATCCCCATCTCTATAGGCTTAGCCACTGGCACTTTATTTTGTCTCTGGTGCTGTCATCTTTCCCTGTTTGATCTTGATCCTTGTGGCCATGCATAGACATCTGTGCATTTGAAAAATTAGGTACTTCTTGTTTTTGTAGACTGGCTTTGTCTGGCAGCACCCTTTAACAGCAAGCTTGTCCAGAGATTCTTGGCAGGCCACCTGGTATGGTCCCTATGCCAAGGACAGCTTAGCCTTTGCAGCATTGAGGGAACCCTAAACCTGGGACCACTATGTCTGCTGGGGGTAGGACTGGAAACCTTGTGGCCACTGAGGCTGGCACAGTGCTTGAGCAAGCCCGAAGACTCCTGGCTTCTGAGGACTACCGTCCATTGAGATTTGTCCAGAGCTGAACACTGCTGTAGTTAGTAGGTAGTGATGTCAGCTGCAGATAGTGTCTGCCTTTCAGGAGCTATGGGTAGCCCCTGGCACTGGGGCGAGTCTGGAGGTCATTCCACAGGTACTTGCCTAGAATCAAGGGTCATGGGAGTCTGCCTGATGATGGGTTTTTCTGTGGCAGGCCTGGTTTTAGGGTCCAAGAAAAAGTCCTCTGCTTACTTGCTTCTCCTTCCCCCAAGCAGACAGCCTATCTCTCAGTGTGATGCTACCTGTGGTTGGGAGAAGGATGATGTGTGTAATGTAAAACTGTTTTCCTATCCTCTTCCATGCATCTTTTTTTATTATTATGCATATCTAGGTACTGTAGTCTTGCACCTGTTTCACTTGACCTTTTTGAAGATTTTTGTGAGTGTATGGTTGTTCAAATTGATGTTTCTGTGATGGGATGATCACTAAAGATTTCTTTTTTGCCATCTTGCAACATTACCCTCTTCCCAAAATACTCTTTACTGCACAGAAAATCCTGGCCTTCAAGGACAATAAACTTGAGTCAGTAAGATGCTTCCTATGTTCTAAGGAAACTACCTTTAACACAACTACTCTTTGGAATTGTTATCATGTAGATCTGGAGAAATATAGAGATCTTTTAAGTGAAACTTGTTGGCATTTGATTTTTATAATTTTATTTTTCAAGGCAGTAATATTTAGACACTAAGTAGGACAATAATAATTTCAGAGACTTATCTGAATAATAAAGAGCATCTAGCCTATTCCAGATTACTTATCAGACTTCGTCCTTCTAATTATGACAATGTTAATAAACACATATATTCTCTCATTTACCTCAAAGTTTCTTTGTGTGTGTGTGTGTACATATATGACACATATCTATGTTATGATAAAACAAGGATGAATAAAAGGAAATTTAGATTTTTTGTTTTGAGAAGGTCATGCTCCATTGCCCAGGCTGAAGTGCAGTAGCATGGCCATAGCTCACAGAAACCTCAAATTTCTTGGCTCAAGTGATCCTTCCGTCTCAGCTTCTCGAGTAGCTAGCCTTTAAAAAAAAATTGTACAGATGCTGTCTCACTATGTTGCTTAGGCTAATCTCAAACTCCTGGCCTCAAGCAGTACTCCTGCCTTGGCCTCCTGAAGTGCTGGGATTACAGATATGAGTCACCATGACCAGCCTGGATTAAAATTTTTACTGAATACCTTTTCCATGAATCTACCTGTTAAAATGATTACATATCAAAATATGAAACTTATTTATACATTATTTATTCCAGTTTCCCTAGTGTGTATGAAAATGACTTTTTGTCTAAATTAATTTAAATTTTTATGGATATATTTTTGCAATATATTCCCTACAAACATCTCATTTATGATATTTACATGTTTCTTTATTGGGAACATAAGAATCACAAGTACATAATTTTTACCACTGGTATCATTACTTATAAAAAACACACCCACACACAAAAAAACAAAAACCCAGAAGGCAAGCATCAAAGAAAAGAAATCAATATTTTAAATATTTAAATATTTTAATATTTAAATCAATATTTAAATATTTTAATATTTAAATCAATATTTAAATATTTTAATATTTAAATCAATATTTAAATATTTTAATATTTAAATCAATATTTAAATATTTTAATATTTAAATCAATATTTAAATATTTTAATATTTAAATCAATATTTAAATATTTTAATATTTAAATCAATATTTAAATATTTTAATATTTAAATCAATATTTAAATATTTTAATATTTAAATCAATATTTAAATATTTTAATATTTAAATCAATATTTTAAATATTTTAAATATTAAATCGATATTTTAAATATTTAAAAAGAAAAGAAATCAATATTTTCTAAGCACCAAGGACTGTACCTGATTATTATTATCTCACTTAAATATAATACAGTGTTATGAAATGAGTTCTTTTTTTTTATACTTTAAGTTTTAGGGTACTTCTGCACAACGTGCAGGTTTGTTACATATGTATACATGTGCCATGTTAGTGTGCTGCACCCATTAACTCATCATTTACATTAGGTATATCTTCTAATGCTATCCCTCCCCACTCCTCCCACCCCACAACAGGCCCCGGTGTGTGATGTTCCCCTTCCTGTGTCCATGTGTTCTCATTGTTCAATTCCCACCTATGAGTGAGAACATGCAGTGTTTGTTTTTTTGTCCTTGCGATAGTTTACTGAGAATGATGATTTCCAATTTCATCCATGTCCCTACAAAGGACATGAACTCATCATTTTTAAAGGGTGCATAGTATTCCATGGTGTATATGTGCCACATTTTCTTAATCCAGTCTATCATTGTTGGACATTTGGCTTGGTTCCAAGTCTTTGCTATTGTGAATAGTGCGGCAATAAACATATGTGTGCATGTGTCTTTATAGCAGCATAATTTATAATCCTTTGGGTATATACCCAGTAATGGGATGGCTGGGTCAACTGGTATTTCCAGTTCTAGATCCCTGAGGAATCGCCAGACTGAGTTCCACAATGGTTGAACTAGTTTACAGTCCCACCAATAGTGTAAAAGTGTTCCTATTTCTCCACATCCTCTCCAGCACCTGTTGTTTCCTGACTTTTTAATGATTGCCATTCTAACTGGTGTGAGATGGTATCTCATTGGGGTTTTGATTTGCATTTCTTTGATGGCCAGTGATGATGAGCACTTTTTCATGTGTCTTTTGGCTGCATAAATGTCTTCTTTTGAGAAGTGTCTGTTCATGTCCTTCGCCCACTTGTTGATGGGGTTGTTTGTTTTTTTCTTGTAAATTTGTTTGAGTTCTTTGTAGATTCTGGATATTAGCCCTTTGTCAGATGAGTAGATTGCAACAATTTTCTCCCATTCTGTAGGTTGCCTGTTCACTATGATGGTAGTTTCTTTTGCTGTGCAGAAGCTCTTCACTTTAATTACATCCCATTTGTCAATTTTGGCTTTTGTTGCCATTGCTTTTAGTGTTTTAGACATGAAGTCCTTGCCCATGCCTATGTCCTGAATGGTATTGCCTAGGTTTTCTTCTAGGGATTTTATGGTTTTAGGTCTAACATTTAAGTCTTTAATCCATCTTGAATTAATTTTTGTATAAGGTGTAAGGAAGGGATCCAGTTTCAGCTTTCTACATATGGCCAGCCAGTTTTCCCAGCACCATTTATTAAATAGGGAATCCTTTCCCCATTTCTTGTTTTTGTCAGGTTTGTCAAAGATCAGATAGTTGTGGATGTGTGGTATTATTTCTGAGGGCTCTGTTCTGTTCCATTGGTCTATATGTCTGTTTTGGTACCAGTACCATGCTGTTTTGGTTACTGTAGCCTTGTAGTATAGTTTGAAGTCAGGTAGCGTGATGCCTCTAGCTTCGTTCTTTTGACTTAGGATTGACTTGGCAATGCGGGCTCTTTTTTGGTTCCATATGAACTTTAAAGTAGTTTTTTCCAATTCTGTGAAGAAAGTCGTTGGTAGCTTGATGGGGATGGCATTGAATCTATAAATTACCTTGGGCAGTGTGGCCATTTTCATAATATTGGTTCTTCCTACCCATGAGCATGGAATGTTCTTCCATTTGTTTGTATCCTCTTTTATTTTGTTGAGCAGTGGTTTGTAGTTCTCCTTGAACAGGTCCTTCACATCCCTTCTAAGTTGGATTCCTAGGTATTTTATTCTCTTTGAAGCAATTGTGAATGGGAGTTCACTCATGATTTGGCTCTCTGTTTGTCTGTTATTGGTGTATAAGAATGCTTGTGATTTTTGCACATTGATTTTGTATCCTGAGACTGCTGAAGTTGCTTATCAGCTTAAGGAGATTTTGGGCTGAGACAATGGGATTTTCTAGATATACCATCATGTCATCTGCAAACAGAGACAATTTGACTGCCTCTTTTCCTAATTGAATACCCTTTATTTCCTTCTCCTGCCTGATTGCTCTGGCCAGAACTTCCAACACTATGTTGAATAGAAGTGGTGAGAGAGGGCATCCCTGTGTTGTGCCAGTTTTCAAAGGGAATCCTTCCAGTTTTTGCCCATTCAGTATGATATTGACCCTGAACGCGCCTGATCTCGTCTGAAATGAGTTCTTATTGTCTTTCACAGATTCAGAATTCTAGGCTTAGAGGAAATATGCAATATTCTTCAATGTTAAACTACTAGTAACTAAATATAATTGTTATTAAAATCCAAGTCTGCTTGTACCCAAAGATCTCATTTGTTAGCTAATATATCATCTTATACATTCACCCAGTACATTTTAAAGCCCTTACTATGTCCTAAGTACAATACTAGACAATTTTTATAATTGGAAACTTATCTTTTTGACAAGGCCTCATTCTTATTACACTTAATTTTTAAGAAAAAGACTCTGATTATCATTAGGAGTTTGCTGAGTTAAGAAAAAAAAACTTCAAAACAGAAAAAAGCTTGTTATAATGTATATTGATAAGATATGAAGTTTTGTCTTATTCACCTATGTGAAAAATAAAACAGATTAATAATAATGTTAGAATTAAGAGAGTACTCATAGCTGTACTACAGTCAGTTGGGTTATGTGAAATATTCTGTGTTCAGAGGACAATTTGTGAAGTATGCTTCTTCAAGGGATGTAATACCTGGAGAGAACAATATTTACCTGAGCTGTTAAAGGATTCTGCTTTAAAATAGTGACTTAGTTTAGCTCTGGATGTGAAACTTGTAATAAGTTCTAAATATAGACATACAGAGTTTATAGATATAAAAAAACTATATAACTAATTAGTTTTGCTGAAACATTTGAGCTGAAAAATTTGCTCTGACCAGTCACTGGGAACAATTGAGATATCCATAGATGTCAAGGCAAACCAGTTATTTCATTGCAGGTTCTGGGAGAAAAAAGTCCTTTTTAAAATTTTCATAAATCCTTACATTGTCTCAGAGGTTCTGTACTTATTATTAGACCTTGATTTCACCAAGATTATGTTCACCTACAAAATATTTAAAAATTTAAATTATCAGCTGCTGAAAGATAACACAGAATGGTCATATGTGATTTGCAAATAGGCGTTAGGAAGAATACCATTGAGTTCTCACTGAATAAAGTGTTGTGATTGCTCTTTTGTCTTCCCACTGGAGAAAACTGTTATCACTGTGCCTTTGGTTTACTATCTAAGTAGTAGAAATAAAAATCCTCAAAGGAACCATTTATTATTAAGTAAGTGAAATAAATTAGTCACAGTTCAGCACTTGGAAATGGTAGTTACTTAGGAAACGTCTGTCTCTAACAAAAATTTAGTTTGTGAAGAAAATAAAGAAACCCTTACCAAGCATATTTATTTTCATATTAAAATTTCAGCTAATGCCGGGGAGGTCATCTTTCTCTTAAGATTGATATTTATTTTCCTCACAGAGTAATATCTTTTATAACTTTATATGCAAAAGAACAATATTTGTGACAGAGCACAATGACTTCTAGCTTACATTGCATTTGGGTTGAATTTATGGCCTTTTCTTGTCTTTCAGAGTCAACCATACTGTTTAAACAGAGAAAGACATTACTGCATCTGAATTAATTTTCTTCTTTTTCACAATATTAAAATATATATACTAATTATCACATTCATAAATTTAAAACTTTCCAAGTATTTACTTTAACCAGTTAAACTCATAAACTGCTACAAGCACTAAGTACCATAATATTCAATAAAATGTAATTTTATATTTTCCTTTTTTAATGTGATATATTTATATTTTAAAAGAAATATTTGCAGTTCCATTTTTGGTAATGAATGCATATTCTCCCACAGACAACAATGATACATTTTATTCAAAATATTTATAAACAACTATTTGAAGCACTGGTGAGTGACTAAAAACAGGCAGAAACTGCAGCATAAAATAGATAAAAACTCCATTTAGTGACATTTGTGGTTATGTAAATTTTTTTCCTGAAGACACTTACCAGTTCACAAGATGAAGATAGCTGAAAGTCAAACAGAAATCCGTAATTTTGCTGATTTGGGGCATTAGAGGATAAAGTTATAGGATGCCAAACAGCTGAAAAGTGAATGAAGAAATTTTGGAAAGGAGAAAGAGATAGAGAAAGGAGCCCTAATGTTTGTCTTTAAACTCCACCTAAAGTCTGGAGTTTGAGACAAGCATGCTTATTACTACTGTTTTTATTCAAATTTGTGGCAGAGATACTAACTACTGCAATAAGGTAATAAAAAGGAACAAAATGCATACTATTTTACAGACACTAAAAAGATGATAAAGATGATAATGAAATCTTTTTAAAATGTTGTACCAATAAATTTGATGACTTATATTATACAAAAAAAGTCCCTGAAAGAGTCCAACTAGTAAAGCTCACTCAAGAAGAAATAGATACTCTGAATGGTACTGTGTCTATTAATGAACATAAATTTGTAATTAAAAGCCGTTGTGGCTTCACTAGTTAATTCGACCAAACATTTATAGAAGAAATAGTATCAATTTCACACAAAATCATATAGATAAAAGAAGAGGAAGGAATATTTTCCAGCTATTTTTAGGAAGCCAAAAGCAGAGAAAATCATTACAAGAAAATAAACTATGGACTAATATTACTCATAAAGTTATATGTGGAAATCAGTAAATCATATCCTAAAATAGGTAAAAATCCATGACTCCCTAATAACACAAATAAATCAATGTATAATTAAAATATGAGGACAAAAGAAAAGCTCTTCTTTAGAATAGAATGTCAATCAGTATACATATAGACACAATGAAGGTGTAAGAAAATCACAAGACTCTAAAGTCAGTAGGTAAAGATTTTTAGTGAATAGGGTATTTTCATTGTCTTAAGGTATTCTCCACAAATTGGTTATCAATTGATAAGGAAAGAGTCACATCATAATGGAGAAACCTGGGGGACCCATTTTACCAAGTGATCAAAGTTGAAATCATTAATATTGGGTCTGTACTGAAAGGAATTAACATAATGGCCTGAGACTGCTGTCCTTACAAAGGCTTCTTGCAAGGTTAGTCATCAGCATCTGGGAACTTGGCTCTCCAAATGTTCCCTGGGCAACAGTTAAATGATAATAACGGTGAGGTTCACTGTGCATAGACTGCACTTGCAAACAATATGGTTATGTTAAATGCCTGCTTTTCTCTTCAGAGTCTAGAATTTGTGTACATGTAAGGTAGAGGGTGCCTACAAATAAATAAATAAAATCTTAAATAAAAAATAAGATTTTTTCTTTTTTAGAATATTAAAATATATCTACTAATTATCACATTCACAAATTAAACGTTTATGAATAAAAAATAAAAATCTTAGCTACTTAAATTAAAAAACAAAAATCTTAGCTGCTTAGTCTCTAATGAGGTCCCCTAGGCAGAAATATGGCACGTATGTTGCTGCAGATGGGGTTCAGGACATGCTACACCAAAATATGGCAGCTTGGCCTTTAAGAAAACAGCAGAAGCAGGACGTCCACTTACCTTCTCCTTTCCCCTCTTCTTTGAAGTAGGCCATAAAACCTAGGTCATTCTTTAACCTTCCACCCTCCCTTCTCTTCTGAAGACCTTCACATGACAGGTATCCTCCCCTGCCCAGATGGAAGGAATGTTACACAGGGATGCCAAGAAGCATTTGAACAAGCCGGCCTTGCTAAGTTCCTCCCAGTTTATTACCAGAGATCATACCCTTTTGTCCTCCAATAATACTTCTCTACGACTGTCCATAAAAATACACAGATTCTTCTGTTTCTTGGGGGTCTTCATTTCTGGAGACTGCAATATCATGTAAAACTTATATTAAATAAATTTGTGTGCTTTTCTTTTGTTAATTCATCTTCTGTTATGGGGCCTCAGTTATGCCCTTGCAAAAGGTGAGGAAAAAATATTATGTAATTTTTTTCTCCCCTACACTACATTTTTGTTGCTGAGGAAAAGTGCACTCCGGGTGACCCCATGTGGGAGGCAGAGAGCATAAGGAAGACAGGCTTCATGTGAATTCCTCCCCATTCTGACTTTTTCCCTTCTGATTCGACCATTTGTTTGTACTACATTGCTGTAATAAATTTTAGCTGTAAGTAGTACTGTATGCTTTGTCTCTTGAATTTTTTAAGGGAATATCTGAGGTTCTCTTGGGTGCTTCTGTCACAGGGGCAAACTGACCTGCTATGCATCCTAACATGAAGCAATGAGAAGAATAAAACACCATTTTTAATATTTCTGTCAAAACTGTATAAGCTAAATGTAATCATGAGAAGACATCAGACAGATTAAAATTGAGGGACGTTTTACAAAATAACTTGTCAAAAATGTCAATGGGAAGAAAGACAAAGAAGCGCTAGGGACTTTTTTAGAATAAAAGAGACTGAAAGAGACATAAAAACTCCATACGATGACCCTGGAGTGAATCCTGAACCTCACAAAATTAAAATAGCTTTAAAAGACTGTTGAATAATTTAAAATTTTTTATTTGGGACAATGAAATAAATAACAGTGTAACATTGTGGTTAAATTGTTCACACTTTAATAATTTTACCATGGTATATAAGAAAATATTACTTTTTAAAGAAAAAATATGAAGTTATTTAGGAAATAGAGGCAAGATGACTCCAACTTACTCCCTAATGATCCAGAAAAATAATAATAGCAGTATGTGTGTGTGTGTGTTTGTGCATGTGTGTGTGCATGTGTGTGTATGTCTGGAGAGAGGGGAAAAGAGCAAGAAGAGCATGAGAACAAGAGCCAGAAAGAAAAAACAAATGAGGCTAAATATAAATAAGTGACAAATCTGGGTAAATAATACAGGAGAGTTCTTTGTATTATTCTTGCAAATTTTCTTCTAGTTTGAATTTATTTCAAAATTAAGAGATAAAAATTAAAAAAATTAAAAATGAAACAACGTACGCATTAAATTTAACAATTCGATGTTGTATAAAGAGAAAAGTCAAAAGCCTCCCGCCAATCCCACTTGTGAAGAATAACCATGATAATAGACTCATGGGTGTCATTGTGCAACTTTCTCTTCACTTATACAAAATCCCCAAAGAATGGTACATTATATAATGTATTAAAATATTATATTATATATATATATTGCATTTAAGTATATATATATAAAGCTTTAAGCCTTGTGTGTGTGTTTACTAAATGGAATCATAATATAAATACTACCCAATGACTTATTTTTTTCACTGAATAATATGTCAAGAACAACCCTATAGGTCAGTATATAAAATTCTAATTAACCGTTTTTTTAAAAAATGCACACACAAATATATAATTTTGTATGAGAGAGTATTTTGTTGTTGTTGTTTTTAGAGCAATCTTTTTCTGTTGATTTTTTTTTCTTTTGCCTCTCGCTTACCTTTTCTTCTGCCACTTACTTATTTCTCCACACATCCTCTCTAACCAAGTAACCCATGTTAAAAATCTGGAGTATTTTGTTCTATTCCTTACTTCCTGTATGTTTAAATTATTTTTATAGCTTTTAAAATTACTGCTATAAATGAACCATTTTCACAATTCTATTTCTATGTTTATTCTTAGATTTATAAGATTAAAAGTGTAACTATTTTTGTCTCTGATTTTGCTAAGTCTGAAAAACAACAACTTTCACATTGCAAAATGAATTGTGAGACTAACATCATCTATTTGCATAAGGAGGTGAAAATCCATTTTTCAATATTTTTAACAGCTACTTACAGCCCATAAAGTCATTGGGTTGTGGGAGGTTAAAGTGGTTCCTTAGGGAAAATCAGTGCTGTCTCCAAGGGAGAGGGTGTATGGCTGCCACAGTCACCTCCTGTCATGGAAAGGGGCTTCAGTGGGATCATTAGGGTAGCTTCCTTTGTCTTCTATTTATGTCTGAGAAATATAAAGGAGGTGAGGGGCACTGGCTTCAAATACGCTCTTAACATAGAGAAAAGCAGAAGTGGTGCTTTGGATGGTTTTTGTATCGGAAGTTTGAGTGCAAAGGATTCGTTAAGTATTTTCTATGGATTAGAGCTGAACCAGATGCAAGAAGGTCAGAAAGCATTAGAGCTTAAACAGCTTCCAAACCTGGGGATGGCTTTGCCACCTGACAATAGCACTAGTCAAGTAAAATCTTTACTGTTTCCTACTCTCCCTCCAACTCCTCTCGTCCAGTAAAAAAAGAAACTTAATTCTGTTGTCCTTTATTTGGGCAATGGAAAAAGTAAATGATGGGGGAAGGAGAAGCAGCCATGCACTCACACTTCTTTCAATACCACTTGACCATCTTGCAGTGGTCCAGAAATGGGAAAGAAGAGAGATGAGGGGGCCGTCTCAAAAAAAAAAAAAAAAAAGAAAGAAGATAGATGAGGACGAAAAAGTTGATTACATTTAAACTTACTACTTCATTGAACTGGACTTAAGGATACTGAATATTAATTACCTACAATGACCCGAAAAGTCATGAGAATGTCTATAAATTTCATCTAGGAGAATGAGAAGACTCAGCATCATAGAATAAACATAAACAGCTTTGAGAAACTATTTGTATTATTCTAAGGTAGACATATTTATTTTTTTCAATGTTTTATTGACCAGTTTTCTGATACAAAATAACAGACTTTTGTTGTAGTCTACTAACTTTGTAATCCAGTGCTGAATTTTATTTATCCAATTTACTAATATTTATTCAATCTTTATAATTATTTAAAATTTTTATATTAAGAAATATAATTTGTCTTATGCTTTTCTATTCATGTCTTCTTTTTAGATTTTGTTATTATTGTTATAAAGGCTTTAAAATATGCATCAGAGATAGTGTCATTTCTTTTGGAGTGAAGTAGTTTATTATTGGAAATCTTTTATAATACATTTATCCAATTTTTCCCTGTGATTGTCATTCCAAATCTTATATAGTTTTATTCTTTTTAATTTATGTAATCAAAACGTCAAGAATATTGTTGGCATTATTAGTCAAAGAAACCATGTTCAAATCCACTTATGCTTTTACAATTTTCCATTTTCTATTTTATTAATCACATATAATCTTTATTAAATTCTTCTCTTTTCTTGTTTTTGCATTTTTGAAAGTACTATGAATTTTTTTTAATGAAGGCTATACATTTCCCACAGAGCATAAATAAATAAATAAATAAATAAATAAATAAATAAATGGATTACTCTTTGTAGTGTCGGTGGACGTCTTTGTAGTGTCCGTGGACGTCATTCAATCAGTTGAAGGCATTAAGAGCAAAAACTGAGGTTTCTAAAAAAGAAAAACAATAGTTTCAAGTGGTGGTGCACATCCATAATCCCAGCACTTTGGGAGGCTGAGGCTGGAGTATGGCTTGAGCCCAGCAGCTTCAGACCAGCCTGGGCAACAAAGTGAGACCCCATCTCTACAAAAAATAAAAAAAAGTCAGCCAGGAATAGTGGTGTGTGCCTGTGGTCCCAGCTACACCAGACCCTGAAGTAGGAGGGTCAAGAGCCATGTTCCTGCCACTGCACTCCTGCCTGGGTGATATATCGACACACTGTCAAAAAAAAAAAAAGAAAGAAACAGACTAATACAGGAAATTGGTACCAGGAGTTTGGGGCACTGCTCTAAAGATATTTGACAATGTGGAAGGAACTTTGGAACTGGGTAATGGGCTGAGGTTAGAACAGTTTGGAGGGCTCAGAAGAAGATGTGGGAAAATTTAGAACTTCCTAGAGACTTGTTAAATGGTTTTGAGCAAAATGCTGATAGTGAAATGGACAATGAAGTACAGGCTAGGGTGATCTCACATGGAGATGAGAAACTCATTGGGAACTGGAGCAAAGGTCATTCTTGCTATGCTTTAGCAAAGAGACTGGTGGCATTTTGCCCCTGCCCTAGAGATCTATGGAACCTTGAACTTGAGAGAGATGATTTAGGGTATGTGGCAGAAGAAATTTCTTATCAGCCAAGCATTCAAGAGGTGACAGAGCAAAAAAGTGGAGAAAATTTGCAGCCTGACCATATGGCAGAAAAGGAAAACCCATTTTCTGAGGAGAAGTCAAGCCAGCTGCAGAAATTTCCATAAGTAATGAGAAGCTGAATGTTAATCACCAAAACAATGGGAAAATGTCTCCAGGGAATGTCAGAGATCTTGATGGCAGTCCTTCCCATCAGAGGCCCAGAGGCCTAGGAGGGAAAAATGGTTTCATGGGCCAGGCCCAAGGCCCTGCTGCTCTGTGTAGCCTTGGGACTTGGTGCCCTGTGTCTCAGCTGCTCCAGTTCCAGCCATGGCTAAAAAGGGGTAAGGTACAGCCTGGGCTGTTTCTCCAAAGGGTGAATGCCCCAAGCCTTGGTGGCTTCCAGGAGGTGTTGTGCCTGCAGGTGCACAGAAGGCAAGAGTTGAACTTTGGGAGCCTCTGCCTAGGTTTCAGGGATGTGGGGAAACACCTGGGAGTCCCGGCAGAAGTCTGCTGCAGGAGTAGAGCCCTAATGGAGAACCTCTGCTAGGGTAGTGTGGAAGGAAAATGTGGGCTTAGAGCCCCCACACGGAGTCCCCTCTGGGGCACTGCTTAGTGGAGCTGTGAAAAGATAGCCACGTCCTTCAGGCCCCAGAATGTTAGATCCACTGACAGCTTGCACCATGCACTGGAAAAGCTGCCAACACTCAATGCCAGCCCGTGAAAGCAGCCACAGAGGCTCTACCCTGCGGAGCCACAGAAGTGGAGCTGCCCAAGGCTGTGGGAGCCCACCCCTTCCATCAGTGTGCCTTGGATGTGAGAAATGGAGTTAAAGGAGATCATTCTGGAGCTTTAAGATTTAATGTATGCTCTGCTGGGTTTTGGACTTGCATAGGGCCTGTGGCCTCTTTTGTTTTGGCCAGTTTCTCCCATTTGGGATGGGAATATTTACCCAATGCCTATACCTCCACTGTATCATGGAAGTAACTAACTTGTTTTTGATTTTACAGGCTTCTAGGCAGAAGGGACTTGCCTGGTCTCAGAGGAGACTTTGGACTGTGAACTTTTGAGATAATGCAGAAATAAGACTTTGGGAGACTGTTGGGAAGGCATGATTGGTTTTGAAATGTAGAAAAGACATGAGATTTGGGAGGGACCCCAGGCAGAATATTATGGTTTAACCCTGTGTTCACACAGAAATCTCATCTCGGATTGTAATCCCCATGTGTCAAGGGAGGGACCTGGCGGGTGGTGATTAGATCATGAGGGCAGTTTCCCCCATGCTATTCTCATAATAGTGAGTGAGTTCTCACGAGTTCTGATGCTTTAAAAGTGTGTGGCAGTTTCCCTTGTCCTCTCTCTCACCTGCCACTATGTAAGATGTGCCTTGCTTCCCCTTCTGTCACGATTGTAAGTTTCCTGAGGCCTCCCTAGCCATGTGAAACTGTGAGTTAATTAAACCTTTTTTGTTTATAAATTACCCAGTCTCAGGTATTCTTTATAGCAGTGTGAAAACAGACTAATACAATACTTTGATAAAGTGATGTGCTCCTGCTTTAGTTTTATTTAGATTTGAATCTTAAATTTCTTCATTTTTAATGTTAACCATGTTTTGTTTTTGTTGTTATTTGTCTGGTATAGCATTAGGCATACCAATTCTTTTTTTTTTGAGACAGGGTCTTGCTCTGTCACCCAGGCTGGAGTGCAGTGGCACAAACATGGCTTCCTGTAGCATTAACTTCTCATCTCAGCCTAAGTAGCTGGGATTATAGGCATTCACCACCACGCCTGGCTAATTTTTGTATTTTTTTTTTTGTAGAAAAGGGGTCTTGCTATGTTGCCACGGCTGGTCTTGAACTCCTGGGCTCAAGCAATCTGTCTCAGCCTCCCTAAGTGCTGGGATTACAAGCGTGAGTCACCATGTCAGGCCCCAATTTTTTAATTCTTAAACTCTTTTTCTGACTTAGCTGTATTACTTATTGAAAGACTATGGCTGATTTACATTCTTAACCTAATCTGATAATGTCTTGTTATGTAAGACTTCACATCATTCTCATTCAGGGATTTGACTAACATACATGATTTACATTTTTTGATTTATATTCTATTTATTATATAATTCTTATTGTGTTTTATATTGCTTATACTTATGTTTATATTATTGATCTTCATATTTCCTTTTCATTTTGTATTTGATTGAATTTTCTCTAATTACCTTTAGAGTTTTTTTTTTTCTCACACCAAATAGATCTATTATACCACTGTTGCCACTGACATCCCAATGATATGAGAGCTTTAGAACATTTACTCTTTCCTGCTTTTATTCTCAAAAAAAATTTGACAATGATTTTACTCACCTATTTGCACCATTACCTCCCACACCTCTCCACAGGGCTGGCAAATGCTAACTGTGGGCTGCCTAAGGCTGATCCTAGGCAGATGTGATGTGCTGGTCTGGGGGATGTAGCATTCACTGTTCTCTCTGTTCCCAGACTTCATTTGTTGGGCCCAGTGCATATTCCTGCTCCTGCTCTTCTTCTAGGGGTAGTTTTTTTTTCCCTCCTGTTTCATTCCTCCAGCAGCAATTAGTTTATACCTGTTCCCCTAAGTTGGCAGTGTTATGCCCTCCACCTCAAAGATTAAGGCATTTACTTCATATGGTAGACAGGGGAGAAGAGTCCAGATAAAGTTTTTGACATTCTCACACCACTGATGTTCCCCTTTTCAAGTATGTACCACCAAAAACATTTTCTTAGGAATCTTCCCATTCTTTTCTGTGAGTTCCTGTAAGAGTTTACAAACAGAGAGCCTGCCATTGTGTGGGGATTTCCCCAGTTTTAGGGGTCCTCACAGACTCTACACTCTCCATCCCACACTCAGCCTCTAACAATTCATCACGCACTCTAGCAGTGCTCTTTGTACCTGAGTCCATCAGTGTTTCCCTCAAGTAGAAGAGTGAACACTTGTCCTTTCTTCCTTCAGACTCCTGTCTCTCCTTATATTGTGGGCCAGTTGGTGGCTCTGCAAACTTAGGTCTAGTTGGGTTTGAAAAAAAATTACGAATCTGAAGTTTATCTCATTCCTTTTTGCTGTAATGGTTAAAGGGACACCCCTTACAGGCTGTCTGCATTCTGGAGCCAGAAAGTATTCTTAACTCTTTGAAGTTTCTTGGAAAATTCTTAAAAAAGACACGTTTTCTCTTTAAAATTAGTGTACTTAGAGTGGTGTGCTGGAACTAGCTAGTACCAGCTCGATAGAGTTGCTTGTATATTTTCAGGAATTTTATGAGCTAGTTGCATCATCCATGGTGAGAATATCCAACCACAAAATAAGCAAATGCTGCAAATAAGGGTGTTTCTTTTTTTTTTCCTTCTTTAGAGTCAGTTTTTAAACACTAACCAGCATACCCTACATGATAATCATAGGAATATGGGTAAGAATCTTAGATGAAAGCTAGGAAATTATAGGTAAAAACATGAAAAGAGTTAGGAATTAATATTTTTTGTGTGTACAAACGGCTATCAACACTGAATATAAAACCAGGAAAATATCCAGAAAGTGAATATACATGGAGTAAAAAACAGACAATGCTGATCTTGCAAAATTTTTATTCTTTGGGAAAATTAGGCACAAGGATAAATGAATGAATGAATGAATGAATGAATATCAACAGTGGGATGGGGCAGGGTGCAGTAAAAAAGCCAGCAATAGTAGATATAGGACATTTTCTATTCCAGTAATTTATTCAATAAAATGATTCTAAAATTTATCTAGGGTAGTTCAAAGCATCATTTTCACTTTATGGCATGAGGTTAAGCATAAGATTGAGAATATTTTGTTTTAGATTATGTATCAAGTCTAAATTTTTAAAAATCTACTTGCAAATATTATGAACAAACTCTCTGGCTATCTTTCATACTTCACTGAGAAATTGGAGGTGAATTTCAAACTCTTTCCACCTTTAATCATACATATGGACGACCTTGTTTTTAACAATAATATTTTCAACATTATTATCAATCAAGACTTTTTATTTTCAAAGACTCTTGCTCTAATCTTGTAAAGTTATAAGAATTTAATCAACACAGTCAGTACTTCTAGATTTATTTTCCCATAATTGAAATCAGATATAAAGGGCTCTTGAATTTGTTCACTGAAATACTTTTTTTTCTCAAAGTGAAAATTGTGCTTTTTATGATAAAGTTAATATGGAAAAGCACATTTATGTGATCATAAATTGAATTTGAAAGAATGTGTAAAATTAAACTCTCACCTTTCTTCTGTACCAATGAAGATTTAATACAGCTCCACTGAATAAAAACCAAGATTTCCAATTTACATAATTGCCGATTTTGATGTTATCCAATGATTATAAATACCTCTTGGGTAAATTGTGTAGCTCTCCTTTTTTTCTGCACTTCTCAATGAATGGTCTGTCTAGAAAATAGCCAATAATTTGCTG
Source organism: Pongo abelii (assembly GCF_028885655.2). Lineage (NCBI taxonomy): Eukaryota > Metazoa > Chordata > Mammalia > Primates > Hominidae > Pongo > Pongo abelii. Next base: position 96,829,268 of record NC_071991.2, read on the forward strand.
TCAATAACATTTTGAAAATGGAATATTTTCAAATATCACATAATTGAAATTCAAAGCATTTTCATTTAATTATATTGTTATTCATATTGGTATTAATGGCTATAAATTAGCAATGCTATGAATACTAGAAAAATAATTAGATATAATGGTTGTTTACAAAGAAAGGTACAACTTCTTTGCTTCTTCATGTCAAAATGTCATTACAGCATGGAGTATAAGGTCTCCTTTAGAACATATTCAACTAGAGACCAAAAGTTTAAGAAGGTATTTATGGAAAAACAGTTTTCCAGTGGATATGTAATCATGTAATCAGGTGATCCTTTTACCACTGCTACGTAAGGCATAGGATACAATTGTAATACATATGTGTATTTATTTTACAATTGTATTATATATGTGTATCTATATTACAGTCATATCGTTGTGTGTGTGTATGTATCTATACACATATTTTTACATATAATTTTCTTACCAATAACATAGTCATACATATGCTCCTATCAGATATTGTTTTTTCAGCAGCCTTGGCAAGCAATAGTTCATTTTATTTAAAACTATCTGTGTTTTGTTATTGCTGTTCCTCTGCTGAAGCTGTCTTTATTGAGCTAATATCTACATTTATCTCTTTCTATATGTTTCTCAATACATTTATACGATTATTTTGTTTTCCTGATGTATTTGCTATAAAACGTTTAGTGGCAGTTGTAATAATAGTAACAATATTTCCTTGAGTTGTCTTCATTTTGTCCAAACTCCAAAAGTTCTCTTTAAAAATGGCAGTTTATTACCTTCCAACTACAAGTTCAGACACATTTCTATTATAAGTTTTAATATTCAGGTCTTATTTTAATAGAACTCTCAATGTATGTGAAGGATAGTTTCCAAAGACTATATAAGGAGGATTATCACTGTGTTTGTCACCTTTACATTATCCTCATTAATTTTCCCCAAGAATTACTTTTTTTCCATTGTTATACAATATTTATCTTACTTATATCCTTTCACAAAAGTAATTAGGCTCAGTAACAGTGATCTGTATATAAAGTATATTCAGTCCAACAAAATATGGAGGAAATAATTTATTAAAGTGTTTGTATTTGGCTTGAGCTGTTGAAACCTGTGATTGTACCTCATTCCCTCTATGAAGTAACTTTGAAAACCAAAAACTTAAAGAAACTAGATCCACTCCTCTTCATTTTCCCATATTTATTTTTTCTTTTAATAGAATTGCCTTCTTTGTGTTGCTCTTCTTATTTTCCAGTAATTCTCTTAAAGTCTGAGACAGAGTCTTGTTTGAAGGTTTTTTTTCAAGTGTTTAAAACTTTGATAGAAAAGGTTTGTTGTGGACATTCATTAACATTAATGTGTCTCCCCTCCTGGCAACATGCCAAAAATATCTGCCTCCCACAATCAAATACATAATTTCTAATTTTTTATTCATCATTAAAAAATATTCATTGGGAAGTATACTCAAGTAACCATTAACAAGGTAAATGAGAAGTGGTTGCTGGTCTCTAAGAGCTCTCCCTCAGGAGAGTGGGGACCACCAATGGATATGCTAAGAAGTAATAAGAAAGAGGCATGAAACTAGAGTGAACAGTGGCTGCTTTGAGCTTCCGAACTGTGCAATTTTATTTCAAAAAAGTTCATGGCATCATTAAAAGCAATATTTATATAAATAATCTTTGGTTCACACACTATTTAACATGATATTATTAAGGTTTGGGGAAAGGAAAAAATGCAGAAGTTTCCTGATAATAAAGGATAACGTAACTTTCACTGGAGAAAATGCATAACACATTTCAGGACCAGAAGCAGATTTTACTTTTCTTTTACTGGAGGTCAATTTTGTCATATTGAATGTATATTTGGGTTTTAAAGCACTTTATGTTCCCAGAATTCACTCATCATAGGCCTTATTCCTCTCAAACTGTCATTTTCAAGACTGTTGTATCCTATGAGTTAATGTTTTTTAGGAGATCAAGGTTCGGTTCTTTGTTATTCTTGTAAATAAGTAACAGGGAAGAATGACATATAGTAACCTGATTTGAATCTAATTTTTAAAAAATCGAACCAGGACATACAAAATCACCAAGTTCTCAGAATTAAAACGAAAGATTGCTTTTCCAGATATTTTCTCTATACTAAAAGAGACAGCTACTTAAGCATATTGTCAGTCTGAATGACTTCACTAGCAGCTGTCACACAATTTTAGCCAATTTCCTACAGTCACATAGAGAACAATGTCATCACAATAACAAGGAATGTCATTAACTGTTACTAGAATGTACATATGTTACTTGTAAAATTTTCATTAAAATATGTGTTGTTCACTCAAGACTGCATTACTTAAAATAGCTTGATAGTTTGGGGCATTGGTAAGAAGGCTCTGTTCAGACAAAGCCATCAAAAGCAGTATGTATCTCTTCCTCAGATAAGACACTGTGTCTCATGTTTAACAGTAAACTATGTTTTGAAGTGATGACAGGCAGTGTCAACACTGGTGATATTTATGCTGGATTGCCAATGCCAAAGCTTTGGTATTACTTGGGTATTAGAATTTTTGAGAGAATAGACACTAATGTAGATTGACTTAAGCAAAACAAGTAAACAACAAATAAAACTATTTCATATGAAACATTGGGCCATCTTGTCTCACAGAATCCAATCCAAGAGAAAATTTCCTTGCAAGTTTTCTACAAAGAAAAGCTCTTAGTCTCAATGACAGGGTTTAACTACCCCACCTTAAAAGCTCAGCTATTGCTAAGGCTAACCTTCTAATGCTACTCACCATTTCCATATCTCAGACCAACATTCCAACACTAGGAAAAATAGCTAGGATCATAGTGTGTAAACATAGCCACAGGGGGGTCCATCTGTGAGGGTGAAGTTAAGATCCTAGCAAAGAAATGTCAGATATTACACTACAGTATGTTACACCTCTAGAAATTTCTGAAAAAAAATCAAGCAAAGGAAAAAAATCTAAAACTAAGTAGTGCAATAAATAATTAGGCCCACACCAAAAATAAATTGTTTTAGAAGAAACGTTCATTTATTGGGTGAACTATAACACTGTGCAATGTTGATTAGATTTAACACACATGGAAATTAACATTGGATCTTCCTTATTGGGAAAAATCACACTCAATGCAATTACCTCCTTGACTAAGGCTCTCCAAGAAGAGAGCAAAACTGGGGTGAGAGAAAAGCAAAACTCAGTCCGATAGCTGGGACAATGGGAAACATGAAGTTTACTCAATATACTTTGAGTAGGTCTACTCTTTCAAGTAGAGGCTAATTCACATTAATACCATACCCAACCACATAAAAACCACTTGGCTTTTTTGTTTTTTCCCCAGAGAAAAATCTACTACTTTGCAGCAGTAGATTATTTCTAAATGAATTCATCAAAAGCATTGCCAATATACTCTGTTCTTTAATTTGTCAGTTGGGCATTCATAAATTTGTCAATTTTGTCAGAATTAATAAGCTTGTTAATTTCAAATATTTTGCAACAACACCCCTGAAGGTCGTATTTTGTTTTGAACTTTACATTTAACATATGTTATTTCTGACTTTAGATTTCTATAAATAATAAGACACTAAATAATAAGCTTCCTCTTTGGCTGTTATTTATACACATCGAAACACTCAATCTTGAAGTCAGAAAAAGCTGTGAGAAAGAGTTTATTTGGGACATAAATTCTCCCTGTAGTTTAATTAAAGATTGGTAATTAGGGTTATTATGTGTTGTGGCTTATCTTGAATTCTGATCACTATGTTTTGTTCCCAGTTGTCCCGTTTGATCTTTTCTTTCATGCTCCAAATAGTTTTACCAATTTATGTCTGAAAAAAAAAATCCTTTGTGACTCAATTTAAAAAATATGTGCCACACCAGTTCAGGGAGAATAATAATGAAGATATAATTGAAATGTTATGATGAAGTTATTTCTTTTGAAGTGTGTTCTGCCCAAATTTATTTTCCTTATCTATTTTTCTTTTAAGATATAATTAGTATAAACTCATTATAAAATAATTCCCAATTATCATCTGTAGGTCATGTGTATCTGTTTATATATGTATGCATATATAACAATTTCTTCTTTATGATATTTTTAAAACATAGTTATACTTTTAGTAATTTCTAAATGGAAAGCATACCACTTTCTTCTTTTTTAACAGGGTAAATAAAATAGCAGAATTTCCTCAAGACTTATCAAGTGTTAGATAGCTTTTTTTTTCAGTTTGTCAAAGCTTACTACTTTGATTTATTCAAGAGAATCTAGAAACTTAGTTGATATAATAAACTATGAATCTTGAATTTAAATGGTTAAGAAATTTGCCAGATTCACAAATCGTGCTTTAGGGTCTCGGGGAGAATAAAAAGATTACGTGCTGGAGAATGTTGGCCAAACCAAATTCAAACATTCTGTGTGACACAATGGGGAAATCTTCCATGCTATCTCAATTTCAACCTCATGGAAAATTCATGACTGCCATGAAAAGACCAAGATTGTGAGCTTTATTTAACCCAGCTCTGACACCAGCAAATTCAGGAGGGAAACAAAATCTAGGTATTTTAGTTTTTAATTTTACTTTGAAAACAAAAAGCTCCATCAAATCCAAGCTTCAGTTTTAAAGCCCATGTTCTTTTGTGCTACAACTTAAAAAGACAAACATATTTTGTTATGTTTGTATCTGTACAATTGTTAAAATAATGGACTACTGGTTCCAGTCAATTTGCTGTTTCATTGTACCACAGATGGTAATGCTTAAAAAATAAAATAAAATCATAGGTTTATGAAATGTAGGATTTTTTTATAAACTGAGGTTGTAATATATTCCTGATAATTAAAACTGCATTATATCAATTTTTATTTCTTGTTCTATTAATTTAATTAAAATTTTCTTCTAATGACTATAACTCTTTGACAAACTGAATTCTATAGTGATTTACCACTTAAAATATGTAGATATGGGCATATTAGTAAGAATATATATGCTTTTCTAGTTATTAAAATTCTATTTAAGATAGTCATAAATACGTCTTTTGAGGAATCCCATACCTATCATGTTCATGCTCTGCAGGCAGTTGAAGAAATGGCTTTCTGTTGTTTTTTAACTTATTATTTTTTTTACTGTGAGTCTACTAGCTATTAACACATTATAAAAAAAGTTGTTCTCTTTGTCAGTCATGATAGGCTGGGTAAATATTATGGTAATAAACAGCCCCCAAATCTCAATACTTAATGCACTGAAGATTTATTTGTCTTTCACACAATTTCTGCTGGGCTTAGGTAATTCTCCAGGACAACTGACCTACATGATGGAAGTCAGTATCCCAGGTTACACCTCCATATCATCAGAGCTTCGATAACCACAGCAGCAAGATAAGGCATGAAAAGTCACACACATTGACTTTAACACTTCAATCAGGAAGTGATTCATGGTACCTCTGCTCACATTTTATTGCCAAAGGAAGACCTATGGGATTGCTTAAAGTTCAAGGAGTGAAAAAAGAGCAATCCTCCTATATGCCTGAAAGGAGAAGAGAATCGGAAATATTTTTGGGCAATAGTAATATCCACTATACCCTCTGAAGTTTTTTTATTTACTTGTTTGGTTTTATTACTTGATTTGTTTTCACGATTGCCGTGTACTTCAGCAGGGGTTGGCAAACCTTTCCTGTACAGAGTAGCATAGTAAAGATTTTCATCTTTGTGGGCTATATCCTCACAAATACTCAGCTTTTTTGTTATAGCATAAAATCAGCAATGGATAATAGGTAAACAAGTGAGCATGGCTGTGTTCCAGAAAAACCTTTTTTATGGCCTGCAGGCCATAGTTTACTGGACTCTGACTTGGAATAACACCCATCCCTTCTGATACTGATAGCAAGAAATCCCTTAGGTCCTTCTCTTTTTCATCATTTCTTGGCCTCCTACCAAGGCTTCCTCATCTAGCCATGCAGGTTATTGTACACTGTGTAAACTGAATGGGAATTTTTCACATTGACTACAATAGGAATGGTGCCTCCTGGATTTCTTCCCTATGGGAGCCCAATCTACTAAACCTTGCATACAAGTTACAAAAATCTCTTATATTTCTGTGTAGATACCAGTGTGTTCTCTTTGCTATTACAACATAAGTTCAATATAGTACTCAAGGGAATGGGCAACATGTTGGGGAACTGTACATGCCATAAACATTATCAATATTTTTATTTGATAATGGCTCATTTTGATATATGATTTGTAAATAAAAATTAGCAAATGCAGAAAAATAATGAAATAAAGAAACAAACTATAAAAGTAGTGTTTTTTAATTTAATATTTTCCATTATAAACTTATGGCATTATAATTTTTAATGAATCTCTAGTTTTTTATTAAGTGAATTAGCTGTAGTTTTTTGATCGACTCCCACTTTTGAAGTTTAGCAAGTTTTAAATTTTGCTAGTAAAAATAATACTAAATGAAATGGTTATACGTAAGTGTTTGAGCATTTTCTCAGGATAAATTTGTTAAGATAAATTATTTTCTTAGGACAAATTTCTATGGTATATTTTCTAGGTCACCCTTACATATTCTCATTTTAAAAAAATAAGAATGTGCCTATTTCATGTTTTCCTCACCAAGATTGGGTATTATCTTCATACAGTAAATTCATGTAAAAATACACATTCTTGATTATTTGACTATTATTTCCTGATTAACGAATGACTCATTTATCTGGCCATTTCAGGAAGCAAATTTACACACAGACACACACACATAACTTTTCCAGGTATTAGTACATACCTATTAGAGAGCATATATTTGCTGTACATTTATCTGCCTTATTACAAAGGGCATAATGTAAACTTTTCTCAAAGGTTCTAAGTTATCATTAAGATAACACAGAATGAAATTTTCAAAGATCATTATCAATATTAATGAATGTTCACTCTGTGATATATTTGTAGTATTTGACTTTGCTCACCTTGAATATTTATTATTCTTATGATAAAAATAGAGATAAATAAATACATACAAATGAGTTGGGACTATGCACTAATAAACTGTTTTCTTAATGTCCCTCGGGAAAATCAATCTTATTAATGTGTAGCTATATCCTTGCATTATTTATGAGCTTATGTTTTGTAGTTGAATAGTCCGTGTTTGTTCTTATTCTTTCTTGTTGAGTAGTAGGGACAGGGGAAATAAGCAACTCTTCCAGTTAGTCACAGAAAGGGTACGTACGTAGCAATCCTGGAGAAAGACGGTTTTAGAGGAAGTCTATATGAGGGCTGTTTAATCTAAGAAAAAAGTGAGGGCAAGCATTTTATTCCACAGGGATAGGTGGGTTTAGGAGCCCCTATTTCCTGCTATACTTTTGTTTTTCACATTTTTCAAGTTTTCTTAAGCTATCCTGTGTACTCGCAAATGTCCCCTCCAATAATGTTTTACTTGTCTACTTGATTCTGTGAGAACACTTTTACATGTCACTTTTTTCAAAGAAAATATGAAAGGTAGCTGTTGACTATAAAATTATGATAATTATTGTTAATTAGTAAGTTTTCCTTTGCCTTTTTAAAACGTCATCTACAATCTCTACCGCTATTTTATTTACTAGACACGTGTTGAAAAAGTAATAATAGAAATACGTTGGAGCAAGACAGAAGAAATAGGAGTAATGGTCAAGGAAAGAAATTTGAATTTTAGAGTAATAACAGTGTAAAAGGCTACATTTAAGAAGACAAGTATACTCTATTTTTGTTAATATACACCAGTGAATGAAAAATTTTAACATTAAAAATCTGAAATATATATATTAGCACTGCTTCTGAATGATGTCTTGCAAATAATGAAGGCACTATGTCAGTGATGGTAGTACTCCTGACTTTGTATAACCTCAAACTCTAAGAAGTTATTAGGAGATAACATCATTAGCCAAAAAGATTATCGTTCTCGTCTAATAGGGAAATGAATCAGATAGTTTACAATTGTCCCTTGGTATCTGGGGTCGGTGAGACTGGTTCCACTGGTTTGCACTAGAAAGCGAAAGTTAATGCACAGTACCTATCTATAAGAAAATCAAAAGCAGGCTTGGAAGTAAAGGCAAGCAAAAGTAATTGTAATAGATGGTAATATTAGTATGATAGTATGATTAGTATAATAAGAGAATAATATTAGTATGAACAAATACTAATGGACATTAGTATAATATAATAATATAAAGCCGGGCGTGGTGGCTCACGCCTGTAATCCCAGCACTTTGGGAGGCTGAGGTGGGTTCATCACAAGGTCAGGAGACCGAGACCATCCTGGGCAACATGGTGAAACTCCGTCTCTACTGAAAATACAAAAATTTCCTGGGTGTGGTAGTGCATGCCTGTAATCCCAGCTACTCGGGAGGCTGAGGCAGGAGACTTGAACCAGGGAGTTGGAGGTTGCAGTGAGCCGAGATCGCGCCACTGCACGCCAGCCTGGCAGCAGAGCGAGACTCTTGTCTCAAAAAAAAATACATATATATATGTATTTTTATATATATAATATATGTATTCATATATGTATTTTTATATATATATAAAATACATATATAAAATAATGGTAGTATAATATAATAATATTAGAACTTTGGGAGTACATATGGGTGATTACTTTTATTCTGGATATCAGACTAGGTTTCATAGAAGAATTAACACATGATTTAGACCTTAAAGAATGAGTTGTGTTTTTCCAGCCTTGTCTTTTCGGAGGTTTCCAAGAGCCAAATTTATCACAATGTCAAATGGGCTGCATCAAGAAGCAGTAAATTTTCTATTACTGAAGATGATAGCACACAAGCTGGACAAAGCTTACACAGAATGTTGCGGTGGGCCCTTAAGCATCTATGTTGGGGTGTTTGTCAGATAACTTTACTTCTCTAAGTTCCTTCTTCCTTGAGATGATAATCTTCTAAACTGTCTGAGTTGGGGGAGTTGTTGGGGTGAGGAGAGAGTGGGAGGGAGAGAAAGAGAGAGAGACAGAGAGAAAGAGAGAGACAGAGACAGAGAGAGACAGACAGAGAAAGAGATAGACAGAGAGACGTAAATGCATTCCAGGCAAATGGCAAGCATGTATAAAGTTCTACAAGTGACTTATATATTTGGAAAATTTGGAATAGGCTTATGTGACCAGGATGGATAATGGTAGGAGTACATTGGTGAAGAGGGAAGTAAAAGTGGAAAGAGATAAGAGATGGAAAGTAGAAGCTGAGTTCAGAGTAACAAGATACTCAAACATAATGTTAATAAATTTTAAATTTATTCTGTTAGCTACTGAAATACAACAAAGATTTTGGAGTAAGAAAGGTAAACAAGTTTGGAAAAAATCGAGTGAAGATATCATCATTTGAAAAATTGAAAAAGATCATAGGCTGGACGCGGTGGCTCATGTCTGTAATCCCAGCACTTTAGGAGGCCGAGGCCAGGGGGATCACGAGATCTGGAGATGGAGACCATCCTGACTAACACGGTGAAACCCCGTCTCTACTAAACATACAAAAAATTAGCCGGGCGTGGTGGCAGGTGCCTGTAGTCCCAGCTATTGGGGAGCTTGCAGTGAGCCGAGATCGCACCACTGCACTCCAGCCTGGGCGACAGAGCGAGACTCCGTCTCAAAAAAAAAAAAAAAAAAAAAAAATACATATATATATATATATAATATAAGATGTTTAGTGGGCCTCTGATATTTTTGCCCACAAAGCATTTCTCCTTCTCTTGCTAAAACTACTCTCTTTTTCTTTTAGAATTACCTCTTCTGTCATAAGCAGTCTTAGTAAAACTGTCAATTAAGAATTTGTAAAACTATCAATTAAGAAGGAAAAATAATCTAAGCCAGAAAGTGAAATTCCCCTTCAATTTGGATCTTGTGCAAAGCACCACAGTTGGAGCTAATGATTCTCCCACAATGACTGTGCCTTAAAAAGATTGTTTACTAGTTCACAAAATCTAAATCTGAAGGGCTGCTTTGTTCTTGTTTTTCCTGGTGGTTAGTCAGAGTTCATTTCTGTTGTTTACAAACAGAGAATATTAATTCACAGCCACAACAGCGCTGTGTGAAAATAAGTATATGCTTCTCACATTACCAGGTCACATAGTAAGTGACATCATTGGTATTATTTTAAAAATAATGCTGGTTATCAGCAAAGTGGTGGATCAGCAAGTTCTGAACACTCCTTTCCTCTGCAGACACAGTGATACAGTGATTGAACAACACACAGACCAATTCCCTTGGTGAGTAACTGGATTCTAACATATATGATGGGTGAAGAATTGGGTTGTTGTTATTTAGATACTATGCAAAAGCTGACTTTTACTTGTCACAAATGACAAGCAAACATAGAAAAACAAATAATCAAGTTTGGGAAAGGCTAATAGAATACAATTCTGGATGCTTTGTTCTACCTATGTCTGGCTCTTGTAGCCTCATTCCTCTTAGAAAAATAGAAACTGGAAAATGGCAATATGACCGTTCTACTGGAAATCTTATCAGAATTTTCTCTCCAAACTAAGAAAGACTATGTTTTTATAGGTAATAATTAGTTCACTTAATCTCATTCTCTATCGCCCCTTATGCTGCCCTGGGGCATGGTAGGCAGACAGCAACACTTTATTGTTTCTTCTTTGCTCTTAACAGCCTTGAATCAAACCCTAAGCATCCCTTGGCCATAACTGTCATATTCACACCACAATAGGGGCTTCCAAGTCCATAGAGTATTATGGAGGCCACAGATGAGTGCACACTCTCTGGGATCACTTCCAGAGTCAGAGAGGTGATGATTTCATTTGTGGTGACATCTGGAAGCCTTTATAATTTCTGTGCATGGAATTCTTCAGAATTTCTCTAGGAAATACCATCTAAATTGTTAATTTTCAACATTTCATTATTAGTTGTTGTAAAGAAATCTACATATCTGGAGCAAATAGAATATTGTAATTATATTGAGGATAGAGCCAGACTCTACTTATTTCATGTATTCATTCACTTATTTAACATATATTTATGGAGTTCCATATTAGTCAGGGTTCTCCAGAGCAACAGCACTAACAGAACATATATGAAAATTAATGATAATTGGCTTGCATGATTATGAAGGCTGAGAAGTCCCCTATTATGTTATTTGGATAGCACTTTCTTACTGGAGACCCAAGGCAAATTAGTGGTACAATTCAGTCCAAGGCCAAAGACCTGAGGGGGGCAGTCACTGGTGTAAATCTTAGTCTGAAGACCCAAGAAAAAAGAGCTCCAGTGTCTAAAGGCAGGAGAAGATGGATGTCCCAGCTCAAGAAGAGAAAGAGAGAATGTGCCCTTCATCTGCCTTTTTGTTCTACTGAGTCCAGCTACAGATTGGATAATGCCCACCCATGCTGGTGAGGGCAGATCTTCTCTACTCAGTTTACTGACTCAAATGTTAATTATTTGAGAAGTGTCTGTTCATGTCCTTTGCCAATTTTTAAATGGTGTTATTTGTTTTTTGCTTATTGATTTGTTTAAGTTCTTTATAGATTCTGGACATCAGACCTTTGTTGAATGCATAGTTTGCAAATATTTTCTGCAGGTTGTCTGTTTACTCTGTTGACAGCTTCTTTTGTTTTGCAGGAGCTCTTTCATTTAATTGGATTCCTACTTGTCTGTTTTGCTTTTATTGCAATTGCTTTAGGGGACTTAGCCAAAAATTATTTGCCGCAACTGATGTCAAAAAGGGTATTTCCTAGGTTTTCTTCTAGGATTTTTATAGTTTGAGGTGTTACACTTAAATCATTAATCCACATTGAGTTAATTTTTGTACGTGGTGTAAGAAAGGGGCCCAGTTCATTCTTCTGCATGTGGTTAGCCAGTTATCTCAGCACCATTTATTACATAGAAAGTCCTTTCCCCATTGCTTGGTATTGTTGGCTTTGTTGATGGTCAGATGGCTATAGGTATGATGGTCAGATGGCTTTATTTCTGGGTCCCCTATTCTGTTCCCTTGGTCAAAGTGTCTGTTTTTGTACCAGTGCCATGCTGATTTGGTTACTGTATCCTTAAAGTTACTTAAGTAAAGTTACTTAAAGTAGGTAATGTGATGCTTTGTTCTTTTTACTGAGGATTGCTTTAGCTATTTGGGCCCTTTTTTGGTTCCATGTTAATTTTAGAATAGTTTTTCTAATTCTGTCAAAAATGATGTTGGTAGTTTGATAGGAATAGCACTGAATCTGTAAGTTGCTTTGGGCAGTGTGGCCATTTTAACAATATTAGTTTTTCCAATCCATGAACATGGAATTTCTTGTATTTACTTGTGTCATCTCTGATTTATTTCAGCAGTCTTTTGTAGTTCTCTTCATAGAGCTATTTCCTCTCCTTGGTTAGCTGTATTCCTAGGTATTTCAGTTTTTTATGTGGCTACTGTAAATGGAGTTGTGTCCTTGATTTGGCTCTAAGCCAAATCAAAGTTACTTGCTTACAGAAGTGCGACTGACTTTTGTACATTGATTTTGTATTGTGAAACTTCACTGAAGTCATTTATTAGTTATAGGAGTCTTTTGGCAAAATCTTAGGGTTTTCCAGTTATATAATCATATTGTCAGTGAAGATAGTTTGATAACTTCTGTTCCTATTTGGTTGTCTTTTTTTTTTTCTCTTGCCTGATTGCTCTGGCTATGACTTCCAATACTATGTTGAATAGGAGTGATGAGAATGGGCATCCTTGTCTTATTACAGTTCTCAAGGGGAATTGTTCCAGCTTTTGTCTATTCAGTATGATGTTGGCTGTGGATTTGTCATAGACGGCTCTTATTATTTTGAGGTATGTTCCTCCAATGCCTCTAATCTGTTAAGGGTTTTTATCATGAAGACATGTTGGATTTTATCAGAAGCTTTTCTCATGTCTATTGAGATAATCATATGTGTTTTGTTTTTAATTCTGTTTATGTGGTGCATCACATTTACCGATTTATATATGTTGAGAGAAGATGATATGGTTTGGCTCTGTGTTACCACCCAAATATCACCTTAAATTGTAGCAATCCCCATGTGATGTGGGAGGGATGCAGTGGAAGGTAATTGAATCATGGGGGCAGATTTTCTTCCATGCTGTTCTCATGTTAGTGAATAAGTCTCACAAGAGCTGATGGTTTTATACAGGAGAGTTCCAGTGTGCATGCTCTCTTGCCTGCCGCCAGGTAAGACATGGCTTTGCTCCTCCTTCACCTTCCTCCATAATTGTGAGGCCTCCTCAGCATTGTGGAACTGTGCACCAATTAAACCTCTTTTTTTTTTTTTTTTTTTTTAATAAATTAACCAGTCTCGGGTATGTCTTCATTAGCAGTGTGAGAATGGACTAATACTAGTGGCCAGCAAAGCAATGAAAAAATGCTCATCATCATTAATCATCAGAAAAATAAAAATCAAAACCACAATGACATGCCATCTCACACTAGTCAGAATGGCTATTACAAACTCCAATAATAGCAGATGCTGGTGAAGCTGCAGAGAAAAGGCAACATTTATACACGGTTGGAATGTAAATGAGTTCAACAACTGTGGAAAGCAGTTTGGAAATTTCTCAAAGAACTTAAAAGGAAACAGAGCTACCATTGAATCCAGCAATTCCATTACTAGGTTATACCCAAAATAAAATAAATAGTTCCACCATAAAGACACATGCACTCACAATGTTCATTGCAGCACTATTCACAATAGCAAAGACATGATATAACCTAGGTGCCCATCAACATTAGATTGGATTGGATAAAGGATACAACATGGAATATTATGTGGTCATAAAAAAGAATGACACAACATCTTTTGCAGCAATATGGATGCAGCTAGAGGCCACAATCCTAAGTGAATTAATACAGAAACAGAAAAGGAAATACTATATATTCTCACTTATAAGTGGGAGCTAAACATTAGGTACTCATGGGCATAAATATGAGAACAATAGACACTCTGGACTACTAGAGGGGGGAGGGAAGGAGGGAGTGTTGGTTGAAATGCTACCTATTGGATACTATGCTCACTACCGGGGTGGCAGGATCTGTACCCCAAACCTCGGCATCATGCAATATACCCGTGTAACTAACCTGCACATGTACCCTCTGTATTTAAAATAAAAGTGAAAATGTTTTTTAAAGTGCTAATTGTTTCTGGAAACACCTTCACAGACACATTCAGAAATAATGTTTTGCCAGCTATCTGGACATTTCTTAGACTGGTCAAATTATGCATAAAATTATCCATCATAGATAACTTACTAAGAGCCAATCACTTTGCTAGGCACTGACTATTGAGTAGCATAAAAGATAAACAATCTGACCTTGTGGAGCTTGAATTATAGTAAGGGAGACTTTGCACCAAATTAAGCATATATATTAATGGTAGTCTTGCCCATGTCCTCAATATATTAAATTCTATGCTCTAATGTCACCTACTCTGAAAAGACATTCCCAGGGCAGCATGTCTAGATTCTTGAGTAAGAATGATACTACAATTTGCTTTTCTATTAAGTCATATAATAGCATTAATATATTTGTAGTATATGTATACATAAATCATATATCACATATAATAAACATACATAAAATATTAAACATGTAACATTTAAACTGTAATATAATCTATAACAAAGCAGGGGAACATTTATTTGTTATTTAACACATAAATTTTATTTGAAAAACGGAGCACTCATAGCAGAATACAGAACAGGAAGATGAAGATCAGTGTAATGGAGAAACTTTTTTCATTTCTAATGACACAGAATAATATGAAAAGCACTTTAAAATGTTAAGTGTTTTATTTACTTCTTTTTGTTGTTGAATGTGAAATGACTATGAAAATGTATAAAAAAATGGTTTTTCTCTGAAAAGTACACAGTTAAAAATATGCCCATCTCAAAATGAAAAATAGCATTTCTTGTTAGTTATTATATATTGGTAACTAGATAAATATGCATGAAAATGTGAGTGTGATACTAATACATCATGCAAGAAAGCCAAGCAATAAACCCTCACTTTCTCAAGAAAAATTACCCATTATCTTTACACTCCAAAAACAACTTTTGTATTTTTATAAAGTAGTAGTAGATGTATTTTCAGTTCTTCAGGCTCTGTTCAAGATACTGAGTTTTAAGCTAATTTATTTTTACAAAAGTGCGAAGAAGGTTAATTTGCATTTTTCTATTACTGCCTATTGTTTTTGTTTATTTTCCTCCTCCATACCTGCCTTTCATTAGTTAGATTTTTGTCATTATTTCTGTTATGATAACTTGAAAGTTGGGATTGTGAGGCAATTTTTTATTTGAGAGATTATATCTAAATTCTTAAGACCTATTCCCCTATTTGATCTCCGTTATAAATTTCTAAACCTTATCAATGCCTAGATTTTTGCTAAAAACAAGACCATTACTTTAGGCTTTTTACCTTCTGTTGTCCTTGACATTCTACCTTATAAACTTTCTTATATGTTAAGAAAAATTTTTGGCTCACAAAACTGGAAGACCAGATATAAGTCAGGCTTCAAGAATGGCTTGATCTAGTCACCCCATCTCTGTTTTTCAGTAATTCTGTCCAATATAATTTATTCAAATTCACTCTGTGCTTCTTCATTTGCCAGCCTCAATTTTTGTTTTTTTCCATGATGGAAAAGTGGCTATAGTATAATGTCAGACATCTGACCCCTACATCAGGAAGAAGGAAACCTATCTCTTTTGGTGGATCTCTTTTAAGAGAGAAGAAACTTCATTTCCAAAATCCTCCAGCAAGTCATTCTCCATGTCTCTTAGCCTCATCTTAGTTCATATATTCAATTTATATCCTTCATTTTGCCTAAGGGCAATGCTGTATGATGATTGACTGAGGCCTGTATCATTGAACCAGTCATTATTACTCTTCAACAATAAAATTTAACACTTCAAAGTGGAATTTAGGTCAGTTGCCCTTAACGCAAATGAGATATTTGGAGAATTTTGAATTGCTCATTTTAAAAATCAAGTCATTGATTAAGAGGAAACAGGTAAGGCTCAGTGGCTCACAACTGTAATCTCAACACTTTGGGAGGCAGAGGTGAGTGGATTGCTTGAGTTCAGGCTCAGGAGTTGGAGATCAACCTGGGCAATGTGGCAAAACCCCATCTTTCCAAAAAAAGAAAGAAAGAAAGAATTAGCCGAGTATGGTGGCGCATGCTTGGGAGGAGCAGTTAAGCACAGAAGGTGGAGGTTGCATTAAGCTATGACTGCACCACACTCTAGTCTGGGCAAAAGAGTGAGACTTTGTCTAAAAAAAAAAAAAAAAAAAGAAAAAGAAAAAGAAATTAAAAGTAAATAAATAAAATAAAAGAGGGAACAGATGAATAGTTATCAACAATAACCTCTCTATTCATTATCACCATATTTATTTAAAATATATGCCAAGTCTTAGTTTTGAAGAACAAGAAAAATTAAAAATAAAAGGAGATATAAATACTGGAAATCAGCGACTGGAAGGGTTACAAATTTTTCATTTTATAATATTATCTTACAAGAAATAAATTAGAGCTCACCGAAAGTATAGACTATTGCATAAGATAACTGGGTACAAGATCAACACTTGAAAATATTCCACATCAGTGTAACTGATGAGAATTTGTAATAATTTATTACATATTCATACTCATAATAGTCACAAATCTCTGTTAAATGTTAAAATAAACCTAATACATAATATGCAGTATCTGTATGTTTAAAGTTATAAAACCTTACTAAAAGACTTAAAATGGGTAAAGGACTGAATAGCATGATTAAATATTTAAATTTTTACAAAATAAAATGTAGAAAGAACAAAAAATGAGCCACAACATTCCTCACCAATATTTCCTTAGCACAGTCAAGGGAAAAAAATTCCATATTCTAACTGCTTTTACTTTAACATGCCTTAAATAGAATCAGGAGCCACAACTTTGTAAGTACACATTCATAGTGAGTTCAGTTTGTCGATTTTTAGTAATACAACTTGTTGAAAGGACAAAGCTTACAATACCTAAAGAATGGAAGAAGAGTTTACATTTTATTCTGTGGCTTCTGGAAATGATCTAATTCAGTGTTTCTCATCTCCGTCTGCATGGTAGAATCACCTGGGATCTTTAAAAATTATTGATGTCTAACTCTGTGCTGACCAAATACATCATATTTCTGGGAGTGATACCAGGCCTCTGGAATTTTTGAAAGTTTCCCAGGTGATTCTAAAGTAAATCCTGTGTGACAATCTCTGACTAAATTCCCTAACACAGGCTCTATGACAAAGGTGAGGAACTGCAGAAAAGAAAGAACACAATAGCATTTTTCTGGAAATTTAGAAATGCTGTTATAAATTGTTGGGCTACAAAGAGATTGATGAGCAAAACATCTTAACCATTCCAAGACAATATGCTTTAAAAGACTAAAATGATTAGAGAACAGGACAGAATGTTTTGGAATCAAAACATCTTTCATTCTTATAAAAGTATAAAATTACCCAGAAAATTACTTGGTGTATTGCCATGAGAGATTCTGTAGATGTGTCCATTTCCTAATGCTGAAGCAGACATCCAGCCCCAAAGTAGACTCAGTCGTGGTGAAGAGGGTGCAGACCAGAGTGGATGATGAGGAGGTGGTAAAGGTCAGGTGCAGATCTGGGGACCAGAACGCTTAGCTGAAACAGAAAAAATTCAAAAGCAGGCTGAAAATTACGTAGAACCAAACCTGAGATTTCATGATACATTGTGTTTTTCTTTATTCCAGTCCTGACCTTAACAGTGGCTTGGAGACAACAAATGCTGTGTTTCAGGGCATTACTGTTCAGTGCTATTTCCTTGAGATGATTTCTGCTTCACCTATATCAAATATCAATTGTGAAGCATCTGAAAACAAGTTGTTTAGCAAGCAACAAGTTACAAGGTCTTATTCAGGCATATTATTAGTGTTATCAGAAGGTTATTTTCATAATTCATAGGGCTTCGTTAAAATATGTTGAAATAACGTTTAAAATAGAGTTATTTTAGGCTAGATCTTTCCAAGTTACATTTTGTGGGAAAATATTCCCCACTGGATGATTCTGAACAAGCTTTGCCTCTAGAAAGGGTGATTTTAAAATAATTTTGGCAGTAATTTGATGTATTAAGTTTCTTTTTCTGTGATTGTTGTTTTAGCAATAAATATATTTTTTTTAATTTAAGGTGATCATTTGTAAGAACATGGATAAACCTGAAAGAAGTTATGCTAAAAGTCAGCCAGTCAAAGAAGGACAGATATTTCATGGCTGCTTTTACATGAGGCATCTAGCCAAATATACAGAAGTTAGACAACAGAATGATGGACACTAGGAGATGAGGTTAGGCGAAAATATGGCGAGTTGTTCAATTTGTGTAATGACACACTACACAAGATAAAATTCCAGAGATCTACTGTATCACATAGTGCCTATAGTTAACAATACGGTATTGTATAAATTGAACTAGTACTGTTTTTTTATTAAAAGGGTAGATCTCATGCTAAATGTTCTTGCCACAAAACAAAACAACAACAACCAAAAAACACAAAAAAGGAATAAAAGGAAACCTTTGGAGGTAATAGGTATGTTTATTACCTCAATTATTGTGATTGGAACATGACTGTATATATATGTGTCCAAACTCACCAAATTGTATACATTAGTTACATGCAATTTTTCGTATACCAGTTATACCTCAATAAAGCTGGAAAGAGCCAGCCACAGTGGCTCACACTTGTAATCCCAGTACTTCAGGAGGCTGAGGCTGCTTGATCCAAGGAGTTTGAGAACAACCTGGGCAACACAGCAAGACTCTGTCTCTGCAAAACATTTTAAAATTAGCCAGGCATGATGGCACACTCCTGTAGTCCTAGCTACTTGGGAGGCTGAGGCAGGAGGATCTCTTGAGTCCAGGAGTTTAGGGTTATGGTGAGCTATGATTACACCACCAGACTTTACCCTGCAAGACAGAGCAATTCTTTCTCAAAAATAAAAAGCTGGGACCAGACACGGTGGCTCACCCCTGTAATCCCAGCACTTTGGGAGGCTGAGGTGGGCGGATCAAGAGGTCAGGAGATGGAGATCATCCTGGCTAACACAGTGAAACCCCGTCTCTACTAAAAATACAAAAAATTAGCCGGGCGTGGTGGTGGGTGCCTGTAGTCCCAGCTACTCGGGAGGCTGAGGCAGGAGAATGGCATGAACCCAGGAGACGGAGCTTGCAGTGAGCCGCGATCGTGCCACTGCACTCCAGCCTGGGCGACAGAGCGAGACTCCATCTCAAAAAAAAAAAAAAATAAATAATAATAGTAATAATAAATAAATAAATAAATAGCTGGAAAAAAATAAATATTTTTGATTCAGTGTCTTTAACTGTTAATACTAAGAATATATGTTCGTGGGATGATATAAAAGAAATAAAAGATCTACAAAAAGAAGTGACAATCATTATTTTAAGTTAAAAATGCTACATAGCTTTTTAAGTTTGGCAAATAAATATTTTCTTATAAAATTCTAAGTTTAATAATCTCCACATTATTCACACATTATATATTAAAACTCTTTCTAGCATGGCAGACTACCATTTTATTTACTTCTTAATAATATAGGCAAAAATATTAGAGCTTAAGGGTTGATCATCTATAAAACATTAAATCAAATTTATAACAAGAGAAGTTTCCTACTGTTGTTTTTGCACCTTTTTATTTACCCTGTGACATTCAATTATTCTACCAGATACGTTTATGCTTCTTAGTCTTATTAAAGTCTTCATAAACATAATCAGTGTCTCCAGTGTTGAAATATAAGATGTTATATAGAAAATGTTAAAAATATTTACATCCTTATAAATAATAATTTATTTTTAGCTGATACACCAATTGAAATTCCACTGAACTGTGTTTACTGGATCATAGTTCTACTGAATACTCTTAATGCCCTTTGGATAGGCCTAGCAAACCCTGGCAAACCAGGAATATTAATGCCAGGAAGACCAGTCCAAGCCAAAGTTTTACAATCACACTGATCCCAACACAACTTACATAGGTATCAGAAAAATTAGTCTGGGCCACTTTTCTGTCTCCTGGAAACAATACTGACAAAACTAGAAAATTCCAACATCACAGAGAAAAGTACTAGGACAAGAGTGGGCTACAAGATCTTACGCCCACAGGCTGTCTAATACTTTGGGGCATACAAAGTTTTCCCCTTCTGCCTTCCTTCTTGGCATATGACCTAAACCATTTTACACTTGTCTCAGATCTTCCTACAATGTGTTGTTTTTCTTTGAACATAGTTTCCTCCATCATAATATTATTAGCAGGAGAAGATACTTCTTTATGAGGGTGGTGGGAGTGTTGTCTGCTGTAATCTAAACCATACATGGTCAAACTCTCACGTCACTTTTGGTTCATCTCTATTTTGCAGTAAACAAAATATAAGTATTTTTAAAATTTCCTCTTACTATGTCTTTTACTTTCTAAAGTATTATCGATTGAGTTGTGTCCCCAAAGAAGATATGTTGAAATCCTGATCCACGGTGCCTCAGATGTGATTTTATTTGGAAACATAGGTGGAAAATCTTCTACTGAGAGACCCTCCTAATAAGCCCAAGTGAATTTGTGTCATTACTTCCTAATGCGTCTTATTTTTATATTGCTGTTATTCTAATCATCATGTCAAGAAACATCTAAGAATAGAAATTGAATGCAATTTGCCTAAAAGCTCAGTTATCCAGACTCCCGCTTGGTAACCAAATATAAGTTTAAAAAGTTCTGACAACAAAAATACTGGACTCAAAATATATTACCTTAAATCCATGCACACAGCTCAATGGAAATCTTTTGGGCTCTCATTCAAAGCCTATGCCCTCTTAATTTATAGACAGGTTTACAAGCAAAATTCACTATTTTCAGATCAAATACACAGAAATGTAAGAAATTCCTCAAATTTAGTATATTTTATTTTTGAAGCAAAGTAAACACATTAAAGAAAATGCTAAATATATTTTGAAAAGTACCAACAGATTAAATTGCCATGCATTAAAAACTTATATTAGCATTTTAAAATTCTCTCTGAGTTTTTACCTGTGTATACACCTTTCATAGTAAATGCTGTACATTTATAAAAATGTATTCTTTCTACGTTATCACTTTAAATAAAAGATTTTTTCAATGCCATTACTTATTGGCCATTACAACCATTTTAATGTCTGCATGATATTCTACTTTTTAATTTCATTCCATTAAAACTATAAATTAAAATGAGTAGATAGCAACAAACCATGGCAGATGGAACTGTAGCTTATAGGGATGAGCTGAATGATTATTTAAAGTTGATATGTATATCAGTTTGTTCTCACACGGCTATAAAGAACTGACTGGGACTAGGTAATTTATTTTAAAAAGAGGTTTAATTGATTCACAGTTCTTCATGGCTTGAGAGGCCTCAGGAAACTTACAATCATGGCAGAAGGGGAAGCAGGCTTGGCCTTCCAGGTGGAAGGCGAGAGAGATAGTGTGAAGGAGGAACTGTCAAACACTTATAAAGCCATCAGATTTTGTGAGAACTCACACACTACCACAAGAACAGCATGGGGGAAACTGTCCCCATGATCCAATCTCCTCCCACCAAGTCCCTCCCTCAAAACATGAGTATTATGGGGTTTACAATTCGAGATGAGATTTGGGTAGGGACACAGAGGAAAACCATATCAATATGTAAACTCTAACATAATCATACGATGTTCCTCGATAGCTATTGGATGATTTATTGTAATACTGTATGCCTAGATTATTCAAAAAGTTTTAATTTTTATGTATCTGCTGGTTACTAAGTCTGAAAAGCATGCAATATGCAAGACATGTTAGTCATGTTTGTAGAATATTTAGGACTACTTTAGCTTAATAGAAGATATTTCAGATATAGAGAAATAACTGATTAACCACACTTGCTTTATTGGTACAGGCTAAGTGTATAAAACACTTTGCTGCCCAAGTTTCCAGCTCTGGTTGCAGCTAAAACAATAATCAACCAGTCCTTATACTGGGAAAGAAACCACGCACTGTTCTGGTGGGAAAATCCCTGCTGGTAAGGAAAGATTAATATAACCCAAGCTACAACATTGCATGGGATCCAACAAGTTGTGAAAATTGCCCCATTCTGCAATGAAACTAGATTTTGAAACTCCTTTGGAAAGACTCTTCCTTACAAAACAAAAATAACCAAAATCAATTGAGGGATGTATTATCCTAATTATTAAAATATGTATAGGTGACTTTTTAAGAGAAAAGAAACATACATTTTCTTCTCATAACAACAATTACAGATGATTAGATCTACTTAAATTTAAACCTCCCAACTTGCTAACTTCTGGATTTGTTTTAATGGTAAGGGAAGGGGAAATATGATTTGTTTTTAAAGAAGCATGAACTGAATCAGACAACTGATACACCTCACTCAATTTAGTAATTATGACATTGCTATGGAGTATTAATTACAGATGAGGAAACAGTTCATGAGAAAGATTCATGGCTATTATAAATGGGATATTCAAGATTAAAATTCTGATACTCCTTTCTTCCTGTATTCTGTTAACTTGATAGGTCTTTCCCAAGTTGAAAGAACCACAAAGGATCCTTCAAAACTATTAAGACACCTTCTTTCTTTCTGATTTAAACTCTAGCTGGAACTATTTCAGCTGCTCCTGTATGTCTCTCAATTGCATCAAAATTTAGTTCTCAGTATCTGCAATCTATGGTCTAGCAGCAAAAGAAAAGAAGGTAAAAAAAGGGATGAAAAAATAGAATATTACAATTGAAAAAAGATAAAAAGATGTAGAAGAAGAGAAAGTAGATGAAAAAATAGAAACACAGCCCCAATTCCCCATGTTTTAGCTACTGTACTTGAGAAATGTAGTGATAGTGTGTTTCAAGAGCCCCCAGCTAAACTGGAGTTCCAGCACCGGAGTGGCTAGCAAGAAGAGAGGAACATAGGTGGATACAGTGTGCCTTCCCCAGGATACTTCTGTTACCTGCTGGGCAGACTGATACCTAATTGTCTGACCCATGACAAGGTGGCTTTCAACAGGAAAATAGTTTATATTGGAAGACAACTATATTGTCTTGTGGCTCTTGTCTAACCTATGCCCACTTTATGCCATAACCATTGCCTTGTCCCTGAACCTTGTGTTCTCTCTGGCATTCTGGGGAAAACTTGGCCTCAGATTCTTCAGAGGGAAGACACAAACTGGTTATATAGCACCACAATAGGAAATAGGTTCAAAGATTTTTACTTACAAATTCTGGGCAGGGTGCAATGAGCTGGGAGGGCAGCCCACTGTCCCTGAGTCACATGAGGCAAGAATGAAGAGTCAGGCAGAAAGAGAGAGAGAGTACAAGTGTGGCAACTAGTAGTATATGTAAGAGAATAGGCTGTGAGTCACTTTAAGCTCCCAGGCAAATGCCTCAGTGGTTCATGTATTAGTCAGGGTTCTCACACTGCTAATAAGGACATACCTGAGACTGGGTAATTTACAAAGGAAAGAGGTTTAATTGACTCACAGTTCCACATGGCTGGGGAGGCCTCACAATCATGGTGGAAGGTGAATGAGGAGCAAAGTCATATGTTATATGGTGGCAGGCAAGAGAGTTTGTGCAGGGGAATATCCATTTATAAAACCATTAGCTCTCATGAGACTTATTCACTGTCGTGAGAACAGTACGGAGGAAACCACCTCCATGTTTCAGTTATCTCCACCTGCCCTTAACACACGGAATTATTACAGTTCAAGGTGAGATTTGAGTGGGGACACAGCCAAACCATATCAGATCATTTAAAGGAAATGGAGGGACAAGCTGGGAGCCCAGTCTGGTAAATAAGAGAGAAGCCTCTAAGTTGTTATCTCACTACCAACTTCGGCCTTTTGGGTGTGGTGTTCTACTTCTAACGTCTACGCAGCAACTTTGCTGTGATGTTCCCATGATAGCATGTGTGTGTACTCTTACATTTCAACTCTGTTATTTTTTTAAGTGTCCTGGGTTAAGTTTTGAGTTTGCTGAGAGCTCTGAATGCTGACAAAATAAATGGAAAAAGTAATTCTAGAATTTAGAGTAAGACCGATATATCACACATTGCATATTTCATCAACTGTCATCTCAGTTTCAATTTTTCTTTAGGATAAATCTGCCAGGAAGTCAGCCGGTCTTCATATCTTGACTTCGTTTCTCTGCAGTATTTGGTACCATAAAATAATTTTTAAACAGAAGCAGAAGGAAATGCAACTGCATACTGTATCTTGTGTGATGTCCCTGGGGTTTGCATTTATTACCTCTGCAATCGCATTCCTTATCAGTACTTGCAAAGTCCACCTATGACTGACAGTCCACTTAGCCAGCAAATGTGACATATTTTGTGTTTTGCACTTTAAAAATTATTGAAAACACATTAGCAATTCTTTGAAAATATGGCAGTGTAACCTGAAAAAAAAATGACAGTACTGTCATTCAGTATACTCCAGTTGCAGTCCACTGTCTGAATCCAGATTCAGGATTCAAGGTCTACCTGTGCTACTTTCTGGCTGGGTAGCATGGGGAAATTCACTTAAGCTGTCTGTGTTTAATTTTCTATTTGTAGAATAGAGAAAACAGTACCTATCTCCTACTGCTATGGTGATTAAAGGAGATAATTCTTGGAAAAGAGTATAATATCATGCTGTCCTCTGCAGATTATACTCAACAAAAATAGTAAACATCACTGCTATGATTATTATTATTATTACTGTTATCACCAATGTAAAATATCTGAAGAAATAATCTCACACACCCACTGGTGTCTAGAAATATCCCTTCCCTACACTGTGGACTATGCAATGTTTATTACTCCAATTTGTTAATAGCCAATTTGCTTCAAAACTGTACATGCATACAGGTCAGGTGAGAAGAAAAGAAAATTATATATAATTTGTGAATCAATTAAATACGATGCATTTTGTATGTGGTTTCTAGGCATTTGAAAGGAGATTGTATATTTATCCTGGCAAATATGGCCTAAATGAGCTTTGAGGGGTAGGATGTCTCGATAATCCTATACCACAGAGGCTGAGTATAACCAGCACTCTAAGGATGACTAAGTAGGAGTCCTGTGTGTTTCTCTCACAGAACATTTGTGGTCTCTACGTCTCCTGAAACATCCTGTAAATACATAGAACTACTGCATTTCTGTATTTATTGCAAATCAGTGTTGACGCAACAAAAAAGTGAATATACACAGTTATCTTAAAGAATGAGGACTTTTACTCTAGAATAATATACAATTTACTAATTCAAGATGTCTCTTGAATAGTTAAATATAAAGCCCAAATAATGAAGATGTCATGAAGGCAAGCCTTCTAGTTCATTTATCTGTCTCCTATGTAGAAAATGGATACACTAGTAATTGCAAAAGTGATACCTGCATGACTATTTTACCACTAAAAATTTGTGCTGTTACCCTATGTGTAATGTCAACCAACAAAATTTAGTTAAATATATTTTATAAAAATGTATTTTAAGTTTCCTCCCTGTGGCTTGCTAAATGACAGTCATGTTACAACTCTGTAATAACATAGTTTGTCATAGATATGCTGAGATTCACAAAAGCAGAAGATGCTAACAGGCACTATTGTAAGAACTGAATTGTGATGCCTTCTACAATTACCAGAAATGACTAGGGAAAACGTCATGAGATCATTTGAGAAAGTTTTCAAAAATGAATTAAAATTTAGTGTGGGTATTATCACTGACTAAGCATTCCTGAAAAATCAGTTGAGGTTTCTCTGAGTAAAGTAAAGGTACACTGCGCATGATAGTACAGCAAAGAGAACAATAAAACTCTTCAACCAGTGATAGCCATATATTACATTTGTTGAAGGGAAAGCAAACAAACAAACAAAACCTGGCATTTGTATCAATTAAGTCTGGGTACCATAAAGTAAGAAAAATAACTGTAATGAAAAGAGAAGTATGTCTTTCATCCTAAACTTCTACTTAATCTTCCATTTTGTCAGATTTAAGCTTCTACTTTTTCATCTGCCTTAGGTCTTTTGAGTTGCAAACATGTTCTCTTACTTTTAAGATATAATTATCTTTTCCATTAAAAAACCTTCCTGAATGATCTATTTTATTCCACTGGAACAAAGTTGAAATTCAAGTCAAACACCACTATTTTTTTTCCAGCAAGGCTTTCATAATGGAATATTTCAGTTTGCTTCATTTACTATTTTAAAAAAATTCCATATATTACTCTGTAACGCTCTAGTTTATGTAGTAAAAATTGTTGAACAACTCTTTTATAAAAGTATTTCCATTTTTAAACTTTAATTTATGCCTTGAATATCCCTATATTTTAACATCTCAGGGTTAATCCTTGCTCTTATACTTGAAAAAGTTTGAATATTGCAGCTGTTATTATTAACAACATCTATCAAAAAAAAGGAAAACAACAATTTCTATTATTTCTGAATGTCCTCTAGGAATAATAGGAATCACTGTATCAGGATTTTGCCTCTGCATCTGTGATTAATTTGTTTCATTTGTTGTAATTTTTTGTTATTAAAATCATATCTTTTTATCAATTTCTATTTGTGACCTCTAACTTTGCTCTTGCATCAGTGACAGGCTGTAGCAAAATCTTAATTCACCATGCCACAACTATGCTCCATTGGTCACAAAAGGAATTCATTATCGGACCAGAGATAGTACAAAGTTAGTGCAAAATCACCATCCAGATTACTAAAACAACTTTGAAAGTCAGGTGTATAACTATATTCATGATGGACAACACATTAATAGCATCATTATGTGTAATTTAGATTCATAGCTTTTACAACATTAAAAAAGTACAAAATACTAGTAGGCATCATCGGCTTTTATCTTTCAGCTTCTAAATATGCATTATAATAAGAGTAATAAAATCTATTACTGCTCAGAAGCTGAATCCTGTGATGTATAAAATAAATTAACATTATGCCATACACAAGCCTTCCCACTGATCCTTTATGGTAACCTTCAGTTTTCCAGTAGGTTACCACTTGCAGTAATTTGTCTCTAACCAGTGGTCACACATGCTCAGGGGATGTTGCCCAGTTGCTGAGGGAAAAATAATTTGATGAAATAGGAATGAAAATGTAATAGACATTTCATTCCACGGCAAATGTTTTTCAGACTGTAGACAGTCTTCCTGGAATAAGAAACAGATTTTGGATTCTGGAGATGAAGCAAAGAGTAAAGAAGGAAGAACTCCATTGTGCACCCAAAGCAATGCAGTGGTCATTGAAATCCCTTAGCTCAAAGGCTAACCCAAACCTAGAATTTTATCAACTTAATTTGAGTTAGGAACTTGGAATAAATATCCATCTGGTTTGCAAGACCTTCACTAGATGTTGGCTCCCTGACTTTGGACTTCCTAGCCTCTAGCACTGTAAAAAATATATATTTTTTTCTTTCTCAATTACCCAGTCTGTGATATTCTGTTATAGTAACACAAAATGGACTAAGACAAGCCCTTAATTATACATCAGGGAATTTTGTTCAATATGAAGCTTTTATAAGGCCTTAATCTAATTTGAAAGAAAAGAACAAACCTTGGATATTTTCCATAAACTAAAGATGTTCCCTCTGTAGCTCTTTCTCTATTTATTTATTTTTGAGACAGAGTCTCGCGCCCAGGCTAGAGTAAAGTGGCGTAATCTCAGCTCACTACAGCCTCTGAATCTCAGGTTCAAGTGATTCTCCCTCAGTCTCCCGAGTAGCTGGGATTACAGACATGCACCACTATGCCTGGCTAATTTTTGTATTTTTAGTAGAGATGCAGTTTCACCATGTTGGTCAGGCTGGTCTCAAACTCCTGATCTCAGGTTATCCATCTGCCTCAGCCTCCCAAAGGCTGGTCTCAAACTCCTGATCTCAGGTTATCCATCTGCCTCAGCCTCCCAAAGTGCTGGGATTACAGGCATAAGCCACCGTGCCTGGCCCCTGTCTCTTTAATACATACCATATTTTGTATTATTGTCATTGCATTTCATATGTAGTTCACAGTCCACAGTCACACACACACACGTGCACACACACACACACACACACAGAGGCACAAAAGTCATCCTACGGGCCGGGCATGGTGGCTCATGCCTGTAATCCTAGCACTTTGGGAGGCTAAGGCGGGCAGATCACCTGAGGTCGGGAGTTCAAGACCAGTCCGACCAACATGGAGAAACCCCATCTCTACTGAAAATACAAAATTAGCCGGGAGTGGTGGTGCATGCCTGTAATCCCAGCTACTCAGGAGGCTGAGGCAGGAGAATCGCTTGAACCCGGGAGGCGGAGGTTTCAGTGTGCTGAGATCTCGCTACTGCACTCTAGTCTGGGCAACAAGAGTGAAGCTCTATCCTTCCCTACCCCCCCAAAAAAAAGTCATGGCAGGTTGTATAATGGCCCCCCAAGAATATCAAGCTCCTAATCCCTGGACATGTGAATGTTACCTTCCATGGGGCGGGGAACAAAACCTTTCCAGATTTGATTAAAATAAGGTATTGAGACAGTGAGATTATCCCAGATAATATAGGAGGGTTCTAAATGCAATCAGAAGAGTCTTTAGAAGAGGGAAGCAAAGCCAGATTAGACTACAGAATGGAGAACAGACCACGTGGTAACAGAAGCGGAGAGAGTTGAAGATGCCACGCTCCTGGCTCTGAAGATGGAGAAAGGGACCGTGAACCAAGGAATGAAAGGAGTACAGGTCTAGATACTGAAAATGTCGGGGAAACGTGTTCCCAGTGAAGAATACCATTGGGAATAATACAAAATATGTTATACACAATAATATGGTATATATTTGAAATACAATAATACAAAATATGATATATATTTTAAATGGCTCCCAGTTTCAAATATCATTACATTTAGGGAATAGAATAATTTCTTGGCAAAAGCTGAACCTATATTACTTAAAGTTGTCTCAGCAACTGCCCTGCTTCTAATAAGTTCTGTTCTACCATTACTGATGAAGAAGCAGCAGAAATATTCTGTCACAGGCTCTTATATCTCTAACTTCTCCCTAAATCTTTCCAGAGATTATGGGATCAGAAATGGGCAAATGAAACAAATGCAGCCAGTTTCTAGGTGGCCAGGGACCCAAGGCCTGGAAAAACTGTGAAGATATAACAATATATCTACCTCAGGAACATGTGCTGAGTTTGCCAGAAAATAAGGAGCAAGAGATGTCACAGCACATTTATAAGGTCTGGGAATTATGAGGCAGTAGGAGAAGCCAATTGAGAAGATACACACAAACCAGAATACAATTGAAGTGAAACCATGTTGTCCAGAAAAAAAGACAAAGAGAATATGTCACTCCCATGGTGTCTGTGGTTGAAGGACATTTTCTGTCCTTAACAAGTCTATGAGGATCTCTGCACCTGGTAACAAAAATGGCCCTGGCTACAGTAACGTAAATACTTCCAAAAATATTGTTTGAATTTTTGAATGTACTTATTTTAATCAGATGCTCTACATTGTACTTTCTCTTTCTTTCTTTCTTTCTTTTTTGAGACCGAGTCTAGTTGCCCAGGCTGGAGTGCAGTGGCATGATCTTGGCTCACTGCAACCTCCAGCTCCTGGGTTCAAGTGATTCTCCTGCCTCAGCCTCCCCAGTAGCTGGGACTATAGGCATGTGCCACCACACCTGGCTAATTTTTTGTATTTTTAGTAGAGATGGGGTTTCACTGTGTTAGCCAGGATGGTCTCCATCTCCTGACCTCAATCTCCTGATCTGCCTGCCTCAGCCTCCCAAAGTGCTGGGATTACAGGCGTGAGCCACTGCGCCTGGTCTCTCTTTCTTTTTTTAAAGGGCATTATTAGAATTTGAGTATATTTTGTATGACTTTGAAGTAATGGTTAAATCTCACGCTTCCTGAATCATATAGAGTCTGCATGTATCATGTGAAGCCTGGGCTCTGAAATCAGACACATCCAGTTTGCTCTCAACTTTTTCACGTAGCATCTATGGAACCTTGGCATGTAACTAAACCAACTTACTCAGATCTAAGGTTACTCCATAGAGTAATTGTGTTGGTTCATATAAAGCATCTGAGCCAGTGCCTGACAAATAGTAACTGTTAAATAACCACTGGTCATTCTCTCTCTTGCCATTATGCTAGAAGAGAGTTTACTTGGCCAGTAGAGTTTGGGAATGTAGCAGAAAATAATGGAGGAGGGAGGGATAAAATTAGAATGGTAAGTTTATAGAATTTTATTTTTCTACTGATTATCACTAAAAATTATACTTCTTTAAAAACTAAGTTGTACAATACTAAGTATGGGGGCAAACGCTTGGCCCATTCATTCTCCCTGCTTCTGCTCCATTTTGCATTTCAGGGAGGCTCACCCCTACAGACTCTTAAGCTACTGTGTCTGCTGGCTTTGGCAGGGATCAGCAAGCAGAAAGGTCTCAAAGAAGACTGGAGCCTGGAATAAGAGAGAAACTAGAGTATTTCTTCCTCCTCTCTCTCCCTGCCTCTAGTGACATCACTGATGTGCACCTGCATCTCTTCTATGGTTCCAGCTGCCACCAAACTGTTCCACTACAGATCAAGCTTCCCCCAGGTGACTATAATCTTGGACACCAATAACACTACTCCGTCCCTTGTCCTTTTATCCCTCTTGGTCTTCCTAAGCTCTAGGTGGACTTAGTTTTTCATTTTGCTTCTCAGCTCTTTCTCTACCTCTTGTTTCTATTTACTTCATTGGATGCTGACAGCTATAGTGTGGGGTAAATAAAAGCTGCTTCTCACCTTCTCTGAGCATCTGCATTAGTTCACATTGTGACTACTTATTTACTATCTTTCTTCCCTATTCCACTGCTACTTTTTGAGAATGATATCCATGTTATTTTGATCACTGATATATCCTAAGTGCTTAGCACACACAAAAATGTGCTGAAAACATTGCTTGAACTTATGGTTGTTATCAAGGTTTTCCAATGCTAGCTACTATTATACTAGACTAAGTTGATTAAAGGTATTCCAGAGACCTGGAAGATACTTAAAAATTACAGCAACTGTCACTGTATTAGCATGCATTGCCACTAATAACATCACTTTGCTAAAATGGAGAACATGATAGTCAATAGCATAAAAAGTAGTTATCACATTTATCTTATTAATACCTTAAAATGAATTTTAAAATTAAAATGAGTTATTTAAGAATAAAAAGTCAAATCACAGACTACGAGGAAAATATTTGCAAACCACATATCTTTTTATGAAGTCGTGTATCCAAAATACACAAAAGATCTTGAAACTCAACCATAAGAAAACAACAACCTAACTGAAAAGTATACAAAAGATCTGAATGGATACCTCACCAAAGAAGATATACAATAAAAAATAAGCATATGAAAATATGCTCAACATCATTTGTAATTAGGGAAATACAAATCAAAATGGCAATGTGATACCACTTCACACCTATTAGAGTGACATACATCCACAGAAACCTGACAATATCAATTGCTAGCAAGGATGCATAGCATCAGGAACATTCATTTTTGCTGATGAGAATGCAAAATGGTACAGACACTTTGGAAGAGATTATGGCACTTTCTTGCAAAGCTAAACAGAGTATTAATATGCAATTCAGCAATTGCACTCCTAGGTATTTACCCAACTTATTTGAAAACATATCCATGCAAAAATCTGCATATGGGTTTTTATAGAAGCTTTATTCATAATCATGAAAAAATGGAGCAGCCAAGATATCCTTTAAATAGTAGAATATATAAACAAAATGTTTTACATTTGTACATTGGGATACTGTTCAATGATAAAAGGAATGATACCAGTGTTTACCAGGGATGTGTGTGTGTATGTGTATGTGTTTATACTTGTTTGTGGTTTTCTGTTTGAATTAGTGAAATATGGGAGAATTGTTAAAGTGGCAAAACTTCTGCATAGTATTGTAATCACAGAAATGCTATGGTATCTATGATACTGAAAGGTAATGCTAAGTGACATTTTGCATTGTCAAAACCCAAAACACCTCCCATAACAAAGAGTGAACTTCAATTCATGCAATGTTTTAAACAAGCATTTAGGATATGGGGATAACCTAAAATGGAATGTAGACAATTACAAGAGAATTTAAATATATTACAAACGTATGAAACAATGTCACTGAAGGGGATGGGGTAAAAAGGTGCTGACCTAAGTAATTTTGAAAATGAGTGAAGTCTCTAAGAAAGAAGGTGAAAGTAGCAGTATACACACACTGTACACTAGTTGATAAAGTTGTGTCCCGTGGGGTTCACTTAATAATTCTAATTCTAATTCTAATAATTCTAACTAATAATTCTATACTATACATATATACTGTAATAAAACAAATAATGGGTGATTAATGATGAAATCTAGGTTTCTATCACTGGTGTCATGGGAGTTTACAGATAAGAAAGGAGAAGAAGCTAGAATGATCCATGTGGCATGGATTAGCAATGAAGGGATCAATAGAAACTCAGGTTTACATTCATATAGATACAGGTGACTAAACAGATAAATATTTATAGATAGGTAACACAGGTAAGCATATATACAGGTATTTCCTTGTTCTACCAGTGGAGCAATGAGAAGCAAAGACTTCAGTTGCACTAAGCACACCGAACACATTATCCAATGAAAAGAACCAGGGCTCCTTGAGAAAAAGGCTGGTTCTAGGACTAGGGCAGGTAATATACTTGAGGAGCCTACAGCATTGTGTAGTGTCATAAAATAAGAAAGTAGTCGCCCTTCCTGCCACACACCCCCCCCACACACACACACACACACACACACAAGCACACACACACACAATGATGGGGTATGTCAAAGAAACAAAAGAGCCAATGGAAAAAAGCTTCCAATGGCTAAAATTGAAAAATTCTGAGCAAGAAGATAAAGAAAGTAGTGATGAATTATAATCAAAATGTAAAATAAATATCCATGAGTCCATACTGACATAAATAAATGAATAAATAAATGAATGAAGCAGAACAGAAAAGTCTTCAATGCAGAAAAATATCAAATAAATTGAGTAGATTTTCTGTCCTTACTACCCTTTCCTTAATTTGGGCTGCACAGAGTGACTTCTTTCTAAAGAATACAGTATGCAAGGTGGGTCGGGAGGAAGAGGAACTTCGCTGCGAAAAAAAAAATCTGACAGAAAATACTTCAGTGAGGAGATCAGGTAAAAAATAAGTCAGGTTGATAATATGGAGTATTGGCATGATGTAATAAGAATGGCTTTAGCTTTAGCTTTAGCTCTGTGGTCTTCTGCCCCAAAACTCACTCCTCTAGCCTATGCCTGAGTAAAACATCTGACAAATCTCAAATGAAAGACATTTTACAAAATACCCATTCTACCAAATACCAGTTCTCCTCAAAGTTCTCAAAACTTCAACAGGGAAAGTCTGAGAAAAAGTTACACCAAGAAGAGGCTAAGGAAACATGACTAATAAATAGAATACTAATTCTGAATGAGATGCTAGAATAAAAAACAAAGGAGATTAGGTAAAAACTAAGGCAATCTGAATAAAATATTAATTACAGTAGATAATGTGTCAATATTGGTTCATTATTTTTGGCAAATGTACATTTTAATGTAATCTGTTAATAACAGGGGAAACTGGGTGTTAAATTGTATTCTTCCATTTTCATGCTGCTGATAAAGACATACCCGAGACTGGCAATTTACAAAAGAAAGAGATTTATTGGACTTACAGTTCCACCTGTCTGGGGAGGCCTCACAATCATGGCAGAAGGCAAAGAGGAGCAAGTCACATCCTCCGTGGATGGCGGCAGGCAAAGAGCCAGCTTGTGCGGGGTAACACCTCTTTTTAAAACCATCAGATCTCCTGAGATTTACTCACTAGCACAAGAACAGCGTAGGAAAGACTCGCCCTCATAATCCAATTCCCTTCCACCGGGTTCCTCCCGTAACACATGGGAATTGTGGGAGTTACAATTCAAGATAAGATCTGGGAGGGGACACAGCCAAAGTATATCACAAATAAATGGAATTCTCTGTACTGTCTTTGAAATTTTAATTTTAATTTACTCAAAGAGTAAATCCAAAACTACTCTCAAATAAAACTTTTATTGCACAACGGAATATGATTCAGCTGTTAAAAAAAAATTGAAGTCCTGCCACTGGCAGCAACATGGATGAAACTGGAGGTCACCAAGTTAAGCGAAATAAGCCAGGCATGGGTAGGCAAATATCACATGTTCTCACTCATTTGTGAACTAAGAAAGTGGATCTAATGGAGCTAGAGTGTATAGTGGTGGATACATAGTTTGGGAAGAGTAGAAGGGAAGGAGAATAAAGAGAAGTTGTTTAAGGCATACAAATATACAGTTAGATAGAAAAAATAAATTCTAGCATTCAAGAGTACAGTAGGGAAATGGTTAGTAATAATTTATTGTATATTTCAAAATGGCTAGAAGAAAACAATTGCAATGTTCCCAACACAAAGAAAAGATAAACGGTTGAGGTGATGGATATCCCAATTACACTGATTTTATCATTACACACATTCAATCATCAAAATATCACCTGTACCCCAAAATATAACTCTTAAATACCAATAAAAATTATTATATATAAGAAATCAATTACATCAAAATGAATCTGTAAATTCAAAGCAATTGAGATCAAATTAATCAAAGGAGATTTTTACATAGACAAGCTAATTCTTAAAATTATATGAAAGAGCAACCATTCAAAAAATAGCAAAGAATTATCAAAGAACAAGTTCAGAAGACTGCAATTAATGATGCAGCAATTTTTGTAATTATTTTTCATAATATAATTATATTTTAGGGATAATGTAATTGGGGAAAATGACCTATCTAATAAATGGTCCTAAGATAAACTTTCA
Source organism: Pongo abelii (assembly GCF_028885655.2). Classification (NCBI taxonomy): domain Eukaryota; kingdom Metazoa; phylum Chordata; class Mammalia; order Primates; family Hominidae; genus Pongo; species Pongo abelii. The sequence goes on from NC_071991.2 coordinate 96,864,211, forward strand.
TTCAAAGATAAAAAATAAACTGGATTTCCATTTTATACTAATGATAAATGTTATTGGCATTAAAATACTAAATGTGAAAAATTAAAATACTTTGGAACAAAACAGAAAAGAATAACTTCATGACTGCAAGATAATCAATAATTTTGTAACAATGTGTTTTAAAAATCAAAATCAAAATGGTGGCACTCTATTCAAATACATTGAAAAATAAATCTCTGTGTATCACAAAATGATTTAAAAGGCAAACCACAGACTACATAAAAAAAATGTTTGAACAAAGTGGCCATCAAAGGGACACAGATCTGAGATGATAAAGATCTCTCACAATACAAAAATAAGACAGACTGCAAATAGTTAAGAAAATAAGAGATAGTGGCAAAGACTATAAATAGGCAGTTCACTGATAAGGGAAATAAAATGACTAATAAGAAAAACAGATAATCTACTTCATTGCCAGTGAGGGCAATGCAAGTTAAAACTGTGAGAAGCAATCAGTGTCTCAGAAGCATTGGTGAAGCTATACGCAAACAAGATTTCGCCCTCACTGCTTTTGAGATTTAGTTGGCACCAACATTCTAGACAGGAAAGTGGAAATATCCATTTAAGATGCCTGTACCCTACTATCAAGGAATTCAATTCCTAGTTACATATTTTAAAGCAGTACTTAAAAAGATTGACCACCATTCCCAGTTAAAAAAAAAAAAATTGTAGTACAATCTCATACAAATACACTTTTTTTTAAGGAAAAAGAAAAAGGTCCGTGAAACAATACCCTTACTATGTGTGATACATTCAGATCTTTTCTTTTCTTTTCTCTCTTATTCCATTCCATTCTGTTTCAATTTTTAAATATGAAGGAGACATGTGCAAGCATGTTTATTGTGTATTTTTTGTAACAATGAGAAAATATAAAATAGCTATCAAGCAAAGAATGAATGTATAGTGAATAAATGAAATAGAGAAAATTACACCAACCTAAATAAATCTTAAAAATACATTGAGACAAAAATTAGTCCCAGAATCATACTTTCATATAAAATTTACAAACATACAAAATGAAATTATTTTGAGGTGTAAACATATTTAATAAAAAGATATGATATGCACTAGAATGATAACCATGAAATTCGGGATTTACACCTCTAGGGAGTAAAGGAGAGAGTACGGAACTGAGAAATCCTATAAAGGAGGTTTTAGTTATATTTATAAGGTTGTATTGCTTAAACTAGAGGGTAAGCACTTGGGAATCCATGTAGTATTCCATTTTTAGTGTGCTTAAAATATTTCATTATAATAAAAAGGAACCCAATATACAGAAATAATTACAAGAAGCAAGCTTTATAGCTATTGTGATACTTATCTTTGCATAATAACTTCATTCAAGCTAAAATAATTAACTCAAACTTGGTGTCCTCTTGGAGTTAAGATCTGGCATATTTCCAAAAAGCTCACTGAGTGAATTCATCATATTTGCATCTGGTTTTGAATCTTTATTAAACCACCTTGATCTGTTCAGTTTTCCTTGTCACTGAAAGCCCAGAAGTGAATTGGTAGTTTTTTTCATATGTAAGAAAAGTTTGCTGGTCAGGCACGGTGGCTTACGCCTGTAATCCCAGCATTTTGTGAGGCAGAGGTGGGTGGATCACCTGAGGTCCGGAGTTTGAGACCAGCCTGCCCAACATGGCAAAGCCCTGTCTCTGCCAAAAATACAAAAATTAACTGGGCATGGGGGCGTGTGCCTGAAATCCCAGCTACTTGGGAGGCTGAGGCAGGAGAATCGCTTGAACCCGGGAGACGGATGTTGCAGTGAGCCCAGATCACGACACTGCACTCCAGCTGGGCGACAGAGTAAGACTCTGTCTCAAAAAAAAAAAAAAAAAAAAAATGCTAACCACAGTATCTTACCAAAATTCTCATGGAAACCTATGGCTTTTTAAAGAGTAAACCCTCAGTTTCATGTGGATTTTACTCAAGCTGAATCTGTTTAAATATTAAATTTTCCTCAGGCAAAAATATGCTTTCTTTTTCAGGTTTTTGAACTAAAAATGAAGTATCTTTAACAACGAATTTTCTGGGCTAAAGAGTATGAGCTCAGTTGTTCAATTTAGAAGAATAGTACATCTAGACAGCATTTTAATGGCTCAGAGGTGCATAATTTAATGTGTGAATCTTTGCTTCATTTTTATAAGCTCACAGGCAAATCTGATTTATTTAAATTAATGCTTAGTTTTTAAGATATACTCCATTTATTTGAAATTATAAATTGAGTTGATGACAAACATTATCAATGACCTTACGGTATATGTGTGTCTTGGTTAACTGATGTCCACTTGGAAAAGACAGATGACAGGACAGTAGAGGCTATTGGATATCATGAAGACCTGATACCTTTGGCCTTTGTAGAGTGAAGCACATTTGCCATCGATTTAAATGCCAGCTGTTCATTTCAGGCAGAGCCAGACAAAATAAGAAAGAAAGTACAAGGAAAGGATCTGTACCTTCAAAAAATATGAACACAGGTGCAATAACTTAAAATGTTAGTCAGTGGAATTTTCATCTTAAATACGTGTAAGTGAGGAGGAAAAAAGGAGAAAACATACAAGTTGTATTTTTCTCTAATTTGAATCATAGATATTGCCACTTCATATAATTTTTAAATTTCTAAAATATTATATTTTGGTGTATAACTATGGAAATATGGAAAAATAACAAAATAACCTCCCATCAATCACCATCAAATATAAGAAATAGAACATTACCCATATTGTTGTAATTGTCTGTATATTCCTGTCCCCCCAAATTTCATCCATTGTCTTTTCTCAAACCTGTAATTGATATAATTTTAGTTTGCTGCTTTTTTACTTAAAATAGTATCATGAATTTTTTAGCTTTCTACTTTCTATAATTCTGCCCTCCTTTTTCCACTTATTCTTGATTGTAAATTGTTTCTTTGTTACGTTATTACATATTTTCAAACCACATGTTTTAAAGTTACAAATTCTATTTTTCTATCCTGTTGTTTACACTTCGTAATTTCCTAGGGAATTTTACAAAGTGTAAAGTTAATATTTTATATCTTCTTCCAAAGAAGAGTGTTATAGCCTTATAAGATTTTAAGTCATCACCACTGCCTTAAAATATGAATACTGTTTTTCAGGGTTGGCCTTTCTAACTCCAGAAAGTGGATTTTTAAAGTTGTTTTTGATAGACCATTCTTATTTATATTTAATTTAAATGCTTACATATTTCTTTGTTTACCATTGCTTTTTGTGTCTCTTGATTCCTGAAGTACATTTCTTAAAATCTTCTTAATGAAGATTTATTAGTGGTAATTTCTCTCAGATTTTCACATTTATAGAAGCCCTTATTTCACCGTCCTTAAAATATTGTATGCAATCATGAGACCATAATTTTAAGTTTACAGAATTTTTTCCCAAAATAGTTTAAAGATATTATTCTGAGGTGTTCTGGTTTCCATTTTTCTCATAAAAAGCTGGAGAGGATGTGGAGAAATAGGAACGCTTTTACACTGTTGGTGGGAGTGTAAATTAGTTCAACCATTATGGAAGACAGTGTGGTTTTTCCTCAAGGATCTAGAACTAGAAATGCGATTTGACTCAGCAATCCCATTACTGGGTATGTACCCAAAGGATTATAACTCATTCTACTATAAAGACACATGCACATGTATGTTTATTGTGGCACTGTTAACAATAGCATAGACTTGGAACCAACCCAAATGCCCATCAGTGATAGACTGGATCAAGAAAATGTGGCACATATACACCATGGAATACTATGCAGCCATAAAAAGAATGAGTTCATGTCCTTTACAGGGACATGCATGAAGCTGGAAACCATCATTCTCAGCAAAGTGAACAATAACAGAAAACCAAACACCACGTGTTCTCACTGATAAGTGGGAGTTGAACAATGAGAATACATGGACACAGGGAAGGGAGCATCACACACTGGGGCCTGTTGGGGGATGGGGGGGCTAGGGGAGGGATAGCATTAGGAAAAATACCTAATGTAGATGATGGGTTGATGGGTGCAGCAAACCACCATGTCACATGTATACCTATGTAACAAACTTGCACATTCTGCACATGTACCCCAGAACTTAAAGTATAATTTTAAAAAAAGAAAAAAAAAACAAGTCTATTGTCAGGCTTACAGTCATTCCTTTGCAAGTTATTTGCTTTTTACTCTATCTGCGTATAAGTACTTCTCTTTGCCATTGATAATCTGGTTTCACAATGACATATCTAGGTACGGATTTCCTGGTATTTATTATGCTTAGGCTATGCTATGCTTTCAAAGTCTATAGATCGGAATACCCATCCCCTCCTCATGAATATTCTCTACTGCCTTACCTGATATACTTCATAAAATATACTTTATATTTGACTTATGCACATGTCTCCCTTGATTAGAATGTAAGCTTTATGTAGGTGGCAATTTTGTTTGTTTTATTCACTGTTGTATTTCTAGTGTCTAGATAGTGCCTGGACTTTATGTAAGATTTAAAAGTTATATGTGTGTGTATTATATATAAACTAAGAGACATAGACTAATCTATATTCTAGAATTAGAAGAAAAATGATTCTAAATCAAATCTCGGAGGAAAAAAAGAAATTAAATACTAAAGAAAAGGATACGTATGTTGGAAAATCTAAAAGAATAGTGGCTGTTTACTGCAAAAAAAAATGATTTGTATATTTAAAAGAGAAAATTAGTAAATGTAACAACAATGGCATGCGAGTTGGAAGAAGAGAAGATAGACTTGAATGATGTAAGGTCTGGACAGATGTCAAAATCACAGTTTAGCATTATATTTGATGAATTAAGGAGACATGCAGTAATACTACAGTAAATAATGAATAGGAAAAGAATGCATAACTTTCAAATTAATTGAGACCATGACAACAATTTTTAAAACACTTAAAAATAAGGCAAGAAAATAGAAAGTAAAGAATCATAGGCAGATGAGTCAAATAGCCCTTTGTAATGTAGTAGTTATAAATTAAATATATGTTACTTATTTATTAAATGTAAGTGGGCTAAATATTACAATAATATGAAAAAAGGATTTTAGGTTATGAATAATAATGAGTGAAATTGTAAATGTTAGAAAACACATCTAACACATTAGTAAATAAACATAGGACATATAAATCTAACTTTTAAAAAGCTGGCCTGTGATATGGTAGCTGTAGGGAAGAAACAATTATAAGAGATAATGATATAAGGTATACATATAGAGGAAATATGAGAATTCCAAAAATTAACAAAAGTATAAGACAAACCAGGCAAGTCTATAAAGATACTGAACGATTTTAGTATTGCTCTTAATTACTGATAGAGCATGAAGACAAAACTCAATAAAAATAGACAATGACAGAAAAGAGTCTAGACTCAGTTATATTATGAACTCTTGAGTTTCAACAAGATAGCACTGCAGAGCAAATTTGTAGAAGGAATCTTTTTAATAGCCGGTGCTAGGGCTGACTGAATATACATATGGGAAAAAAATACTTGAATACTATCTTTTACCATATATGTAAAACTAACATTTGGATTATTTCAATCTAATTATGATAGACAAAACAAAAGTTACTAGAAGATAATACAGGAGACTTTATTTATGGGCTGAAGTTAAGGTCAGTCTTCTTAAATAGAATGCAAGATATATGAATAAAGGGGAAATTTATAAATTAGATTACAATAAAATTAACAATTTCTGTTTATTAAGACACCATCAAGAGACCAAACAGAAAAATCTTGGACTAGAACAGTAAGTTTGTAACACATATAAATGACAAAAGGAATTATATTCAGAATTCATTTTTAATTCTATAAAGGAATGAGAAAAAGACAAACAGTAGAAAAATGAATAAGAGGCGTTAACAAGCAATTTAAAAAAGGACGCCCAAACAGCCAATTAAACATAAGAAAATATGCTGAGACTATTAGTGATAAGGGAAATTCACAAGCTAAAACTAAAATAAAACAACACACTTACCAAAGTGGCTAAAATTAAAAGTACTAACTAAGAATTGGAGTGCAGGAGGAACAATGGAAATTTCATAAACTGCAAATGGGGAGGCAAATTTGCACAATTTGGAAACTCAATAGCAGAATCTAATATAACATCATATATACATGTCCAATATCTGTATGTGGCTAATAGCTACTGAATTGGATAATGGAAAACATTTATATCATCTCAGAACGTTCTGTTGGATGGTGCTGATCTACTATTAATATGTTCAAGTCAGACAGTACCTTTGGCTAATTTGGTCCCCCAAAATCTTTCTTTCACTAAGATTTGGATATTTTCTTGAAATGATTTAGATGTTGTATTTTTTAGGGTGTGGTGTGGCTGTTACAAAAAATGAAAAAATAGCAGTGGCTCAGGCAAAAGGCAAATATATAACCCTTTCCAAGTGGAAGTAATCTGTTTCATGACATTAAATAATACAGGCCCTGCCAGTTTATGGCTTTGCCAGCTTCCTCATGCAGGTCTTATCTCAGGTCTGAGATGGCTGTTCTAACTCCCACCATTACATCCATATTCCAACAAAATTACAATAGGGAAAGAACAGGAAGAACCTGCCCCTTTTCTCGTAAACCACATAACTCTGACATAGAGTATATTGCTTCCTTCCAGTCCAAGAAAGTAATCTTCAACTTGATGTCCATGTGCCTACCTAAAATTCCTATTCCTGTAGAATATAGAAAGATTTGATTTTGTTAACCCATCTAGCAATCCTTCCTATATATAGCTCCCTTTTATACTCTTTTAAACATGTAATTTAGTTTTCCTGCTTCCCTCTATAGCTACTCAGATAAAGACATGTAAAATTTTGATTGTAAACATTCAGAACATCAAACAAGATATTTATATTATCATCTGATTTCTATAGTAGAATTCTTATTGTCAATTTTGAGCTCCCTACCACTGTAAGTAGTGAGTAACCCCAAACAGGAAATAGAAATTCACTCCCATTCAGAAAAACGTTTTGCAGAAACAAAATGTCAATACAAATCTGACAAGATTATCAAGCTGACAAGATTATCAGCTGACAAGATTATCAAGTTTTGATGAGCAGTAAAATCTACTGTATGCCATTTATTCACCTGTGTGTGAAAGCTGAATATTTGTAATGGAAATCTGTTCTTACTTAAATTGTAAAATGGAGTGCAATAATTACAGTTAGTTTTTGCACAATGCAGCACATAGTGAGCATTAATTAATCATTGTTTTGCATAGTATTTAATAAAAGACTCATTTAATGGAGATGGGTATTGTGTATGTAAACCATTCTCTTCACTGAATATAAATGCAAGTTAAATCAAATGTATATGGGTAAAATTTATCAGATTAATAATTTCATATAAATTCTTAATAATTGAGAAATCTTTATTATTTCAGGTTTTTTTCTTTTGAGATAGGCTGCATGAAAAGAAAATCAGATGCTCAGATTATATTTTATTTTCTGAAAGTGAACTAATAAAAGGATCTTTATGATAAATACTATGACTTCACAACTCTTCAGCCAGAGAACATAAGCCTTCATTTGATGACCCTGTGCTCGTGATTTACAAAGTGGCCGGCAACATAACACACTTGTGACAACAAGGTCAGGTTTGACATTGCTATCTATTCAGGTGGTAGACACTATATTAATAGAGATTGATGGAATACTGAGTCATTTACTAAAAATTTGCCTTCCACTTTGTCTGTTCATCATTTATATGATGGAGTACCAGGACTCTATAATAATGGGACTTTTGTCAAAGGAAGTAAAGATTATTAAGAAAAAAAAGCTCTCAATAGATGCCTCTAGGCCAACTACAGATAAACATGTCATAATCCCCTTGACATTTCATGTGCAAATTTTTTTTATCAAATACTTCCACATGTCTACCATTTCTTTCTTCACATCTTTATCTTTATACCCTCAAATTATCTCCTTCTGTATAAATCTCTCTCCTCACCTGAAGCTTCTATGTCAAAAATGCCAGACCATAAAGCCAACCTACTGGCTCCCAGAGACTCACAAATAAAATTGAAAAGACTGATGCTTAACTAGGGGATAGGATTATGTATTTAAGAAATACTGGAAACTGGGGGAGGGGGCAGGAAATCAGAAGATTAGGAACATACTGTGATTGACTTACCTCCAAATTAAAGCTGCAGACAACTATAATGACAGTATCTGAGAAAAGGAAAAACTACCTGTGTCTTGTTGTATCAAAATCGTACTTAATCCTCTTTAAATGTTTACTTAGTTGAAATATTACGAAGCCCCAATCCTTAAAAATCAGTGGAAAGCATACCCATTTGTCTACTTCCATTTTATGTAGTTACCCAGCTATTAGCAAAACTATACCAGAACAATGTAGCATACATAACTATATCTTTCTACAGTGTCCCATAGTGCTCTGACCACTAACTAATAAAATGACATATAGGTAGAGAGAATGTTCCTTAGATGTGTGTTCTTTCTGAATTTTTAGTTTCTTGAAGAATGGAAATATTATGTATCACTTGCTCAGTAGTAAACAACTGTGTTCTATTATATTTATTAGGTTTTCACAACAAGAGAGAATCTCACAGAGGAATATTTGTTTGTTATGTTTTGAACCTCTGGTCTATACATCAGGAATCAGTTATCTCTGGAAGTTTAACCAATTTTTATAGAGGCATTCAGATCACACTATCACCATAGGACAATCACACATTACTATATTTTTATTATAATTGTTGGTTATTTTTTTAAAATTTGAATAATTTTATTTGTGTACTTTCTATGTTCAGATTTCAAGATAAATTACCATAAATGTGATTGTTTTCACCTTTTCTTTCTAAGCCTACCCCAATACAGGATATAATCATATTACATCTGTATTACTGCAATACATTCCTAAATGTTGTAGGAGGCACCAGCAATCTAACATTGGTGCAATTGATACTACAGCCTTGAGACACTCTTTTAAGCAAATTACTAGAAACAAACAACTTAAAATGAAAATCTAATCTTTATCAGCTCTACATTGCTACCAAATTCTCAGTTCAATAGTTGAAGCCCTATACCATCATATATCACAACCTGCATGTCCACACTAGTGATCACAATCTGAAATCTAAACCTATGATGCTTCAGTCCAAGCATCATCTCCAAAACAAAAGAGAATAAGTAAGAAGGTGAGTTACATTTATTATTTTAAAATATGTATTAGTCCATTTTCACACTGCTGATAAAAACATACCCAAGACTAGGCAATTTACAAGAGAAAGAACTTTAATGAACTTAGAGTTCTACATGGCTAGGGAGACCTCACAATCAAGGTGGAAGGTGAAAGGCACTTCTTACATGGTGGTGGTAAGAAAAAGAATGAGAGCCAATGAAAGGGGTTTCCCCTGATAAAACCATCAGATCTTGTGAAACTTATTCACTACCACAAGAATAGTATGTGAGAAACTGCCCCCCATGATTCAATTATCTCTCACTGTGTCCCTCACATAACACATGGGAATTATGGGAGTATAATTCAAGATGAGATTTGAGTGGGGACACAGAGTGAAACCATATCAGCGGTCACTGGCTCCTCACAAAATCTCATGTCCTCACATTTCAAACAAATCATGCCATCCCAACAGTCCCCCCAAAGTCAACTCATTTCAGCATTACTTCTAAAGCCCACAGTCCAAAGTCTCATCTGAGAAAGGCCAAGTCCCTTCTGCCTCTGAGCCTGTAAAATCAAAAGCAAGTTAGTCACTTCCTAGATATTATGGGGTACAGGCATTGGATAAATACAGCCTTTCCAAATGGGATAAATTGGCCAAAACAAAGGGGCTACAGGCCCCATGCAAGTTCAAAATCTAGTGTGGCAGTCACATCTTAAGGCTCCAAAATGATCTCCTTTGACTCTGTGTCTCACATCCAGGTCATGCTGATGCAAGAGGTTGGTTCCCATGGTTTTGGACAGCTCTGACTCTGTGGCTTTGCAGGGTATAACCTCCTTCCTGGCTGATTTCATGGGCTGACATTGAGTGTCTGTGGCTTTTCCAAGGAAATAGTGCAAGCTGTCAATGGATCTACCATTCTGGGGTATGGAGGATGGTGGCCCTCTTCTCAAATCTCCACTAGGTGGTGCCCCAGTAGGGACTCTGTGTGGGGGGCTCTGACTCCATATTTTCCTTCTGCATTGCCCTAGCAGAGGTTCTCCATGAGGGCTCCGTCCCTGTAGCAAACTTCTGCCTGGGCATCCAGGCGTTTCCATACATGTTCTGAAATGTAGGCAGAGGTTCCCAAACCTCAGTTCTTGACTTCTTTGCACTCACAGGGTCAACACCTCATGGAAGCTGCAAAGGCTTGGGGCTTGCACCTTATGAAGCCATGACCGGAGTTCTATGTTGGCTCCTTTCAGCCATGCCTCGAGCAGCTGGGACGCAGGACACCAAGTCCCTAGGCTGCACACAACTTGGGGACCCTGGTCCTGGCCCATGAAACCACTTTTTCCTCCTAGGCCTCTCAGCCTGTGATGGGAGGGGCTGCCGTGAAGACCTCTGACATGCCCTGAAGACATTTTCCCCCATTATCTTGGGGATTAACATTCAGCTCCTCGTTACTTATGCAAATTTCTGCAGGCAGCTTGACTTTCTCCTCAGAAAATGGGATTTTCTTTTCTATTGCACTGTCAGGCTGCAAATTTTCCAAACTTGTATGCTCACTTTCCCTTATAAAACTGAATGTCTTTAACAGTACCTAAGTCACTTATTCAATGCTTTGCTGCTTAGAAATTTCTTCTGCCAGATCCCCTAAATCATCTCTCTCAAGTTGAAAGTTCCATAAATCTCTAAGGCAGGGGCAAAATGCCACCAGTCTCTTTGCTAAAACATAACAAGAGTCACCTTTGCTTCAGTTCCCAACAGGTTCCTCATTTCCATCTGAAACCACCTCAGCCTGAACTTTATTGTCCATATCATGATCAGCATTTTGGGCAAAGCCGTTCAACAAGTCTCTAGGAAGTTCCAAAGTGTCCCACATTTTCCTGTCTTCTTCTGAGCCCTCCAAACTGTTCCAATCCCTGCCTGTTACCAAGTTTTAAAGTTGCTTCCACATTTTTGGGTATCTTTTCAGTAGCACCCCACTCTACTGATATCAGTTTACTGCATTAATCCATTTCATACTGCCGATAAAGACATCCCCAAGACTGGCATTTTATAAAAGGAAGAGGTATAAAAGGAAGAGACTTACAGTCTCACGTGGCTAGGGAGGCCTCACAATCATGGCAGAAGGTGAAAGGCACTTCTTACACGGCAGCAGCAAGAGACAGAATGAGAGCCAAGTGAAAGGGGCTTCACCTTATAAAACAATCAGATCTTGTGAGACTTATTCACTACCATGAGAACAGTATGTGAGAAACCACCCCCATGATTCAATTATCTCCCACTGGGTCCCTCACACAACAAATGGGAATTAAGGGAGCACAATTCAAGATGAGTTTTGGGTGGGGACACAGAGCCAAACCTTATCAAAATGGTGTATAACAGTGAAAATATGCTCAAGGCACTATCCTTGAACCAGAGCCATGAAAGAACAAAGTAGATTTGGGAAACAGTAAATAGTTTTGTGCGGCTTCAATATAAACAAGATGGCCAGGAAAAATGCAGACTGTTGAGAAATGTCTATGTCATATTAAAGAACCAAGATTTCATGCAACATACACAAATTCATTGAAGAATTTTGAGCAGAACAGTAACTTGATTAGATTTGTACTTAAGAAAACTGTCCTTGACAGCCTGTGGATGATTTGTTGTCAAGGAGAGAGATTAGGGAGTTTAGTTTGGAAGTCCAAATGAAAAATGATATGGCCCCAAATAAGAAAATGATACTGGAAGGGAATGATTTGAGGACAGGAATTATTTCTTATCCCTTTCTTTTGGCCACAACACTTAGCAGAGTGCTTATCACCTATCTGTCCTTAATTTCAAAATGACTCTAGGTAAGAAAAAGTAACTAGTGTCAAAATGTGACAAAAATATAAGTAACTGTCACATTTTATAGTTTATTCATTTAACACAATGTTATTAAATGTCTCTGATATGGTTTGGATGTGTGTTCCCTCTCTGTCTCATGTTGAAATGTGATCCCTAATGTTGGAGGTAGGCCATAGAGGGAGGCATTCCATCATGGAGGTGGATCCCTCATGAATGGTTTAGCACCATCCCTTTGGTGATGAGTGATTTCTTGCCCAGTTCATGAGAGATTTGGTTGGTTAAAACAGACTGGGACTTCTTCCTTCTCTTTCTTGCTCCTCCTCTCTCCATGTGATATGTGGGCTGCCCCCTTTACCTCCCACCATGATTGTAAGCTTCCTGAGACCCTCACCAGAAACTGAGCAGATGGTGGTGCCATGCTTGCTGTACAACCTGCAGAACCATGAGCCAAGCAAGGCTCTTACCTGAGGCATTTTTTATAGCAATGCAAAATGGACCAACACAGTCTCTGTTACAACCAATCTGTTAGCAGACTTATTATGAACCACCTCCCCACTACGGAATGCTCTTCATTCTGGTTCCATCATGTTTATGGTAAAAACACTCAAAGACGAAAATTCAGCCCTCTTTCACTTATCTGATTTACTCCTTATTTCAGCCAAAAGAAAACAAGCCACACATCCCCATTAAAACTTTTCCCTATCCAGTAAATACAAAGCTACTCAATTTCCCTGGCTAATAACACATACGTTATCATGAATGTTTTTCTCTTTAATTCACTTTGCTTTCTCAGCCATAGTGTCAGTTTATTGAGAGTAAGGATTTAATTTCTCAACACTTCTATAATTGTACAAGATGCAGCATGATAGACACTTTAAAATAATGTTGGTTTATTAGTTCCTAAATTTAGGCATATTTAAGTCACTGATATTATTTTACATTAAAATACAATTACAGTTGAGGAGGGATGATTTTCATATCACTGTGATGTACAGGTGCTCTAGACAGCTTTGAAAGTTTGAAACTTTGTAGGTTTTTCTGAATATTTCAGATGTCATATTTTATTATTGTTACATGCAAAAGAAAGGAACTGTGGCTGTGACTGGCATAAAAAAAATTCAGAAGCATGGAAAAGTCAAGTCTAAACAGGCTTTTCTTCACAAAATCCTAGATGTAAGTGTGTCACCAAGATAAAAGCTGTGGAAGCATTGTATGAAAACCTTGTATTGATCCAGTTTTACTGATAGAATTAATTGCGATGGATTTCGTTCTCTTATTTATGTAATACAATTTATAACTACATTTTAGTAATATTAATCTGAACGTTTTACTGTTTAGGTTCAAAGTGATTTGTTAAATGTGCTTATGACTTTAATAGTGAGAAATAACCATATAAATTCACTAACCCATGTTTGGACTCAAGGCTGCTTGTGCATGGGCCACACTCAGGCCTTGCAATCATTAATTACGGCAAGGGTCAGTGTGAAAACGGGGAAAAAAATTACAGGTGCACAAATTGCATACTGCTGAAGGTCTATTTGCCTGGCTCGTCAGTCTTAGCTACCACCTCATCATGGGAAGAAAGGGGGTCATAACAAAGCATATTCAAGAAGCATTTATTTAGTGCCAGTTATATGTCGGGCAACTAAACCCTGAAGCTATAAATCTGAGCTGTCCCTGGAACCTGACAATCTGCAAGGATCAATGGTGTCCTCTGAAATTCAAAGACCAGACCAGATCACTTATTTCAGCTCAACTACTATGTATCCAGTCCTCAAAATATATGTCTAGTTATCCAACTAAATAATTTAATTGGCTCTTGTCTAACTCTGAGTTGACCAATTTTGTCCCTCAGACTTTGCATAACATTTACCTCTCTGGGAAAGCTGGAAACAAAGCAAATGCAAACAGCTTTTACCTCTTTTCTAGGTAGTTCCCTTCTCAAATAGAAAAGATAAAAGGAAAAGCCTGGCTAGGTGTGATGGCTCACATCTGTAATCCCAGCAGTTTGGAAAACTGAGATGAAAGGATTGCTTAAGCCAGGAGTTCAAGGTACAGTGGGCCGTCATCACCCACTGCACTCCAGCCAGGCAATGGAGCCAGATCATCTCTAAAGGTTAAAAAAAAGTCTAATTAATTGTATCTACTAAATGTCTTGAATGTCTTCGCTGCATTCCACAGTCCTTGTTATCACCTGCTCTTGCCTAGAGGATGGCAAGTGCTAATTATAACTTCTGGATGTTCTCCTTCATATCCACTCTTGCCCCGTCAATCCATTCTTCCAGAGCAGCAAGGGCAATCCTTTGAAATCCGAATCAGTACTTGTCTACCCTACTTAAAATTTTCAATTACTTCTCATAACATGTAGAATAAATAACACAACACATGGCATTAACATGAACTCTAAAATTCCATGTGATTTTAGCTCTGTATCATGCTACTTTACTTGAAACCTGTGCTTTCTGCAAGATAGGCTATTTAAGTTTCTCTACTTTACCTTGATACTTTGCACTTACTGGAATCTTCTCACTGTCTGTAAAATTTCTCTTCCCTAGTTTGCCTGGTTAATTCTTTAAAGCTACACTGGCTGATATGGAAGCCACTAGCCATATGGCTATTGGGCACTTGAAATGTGGCTGGTTAGAATTGAGATGTGTTATATAGATACACTGAACTATACACTGGATTTCAAATACTTAGTAATAAAAATGTAAAATAGTAGGTCTTCTGTTAAGTACTCTTACCACCAAAAGAAAAGCCAAAACAGAGCGATAACAGCAAAAAACCCAAAGGGGATGGGAGAAACCTTTTGGAGGTAATGGATACATTTACAGCATTGACTGTGGTGGTGGTTCATATATGCATAGTTATCTCCAAACACATCACGTTGTGCACATTAAACATGTACAGCTTTTTGTATGCCAATCACACCACAATAAAGTGGTTATAATACACACAGGCACACATACACAAAGAATATAAAATAGTTCATCACTAATTTTTATATGATTGTGTGACAGGAGAATAGGAAATTAAGGGAACCAAGGTTTAAAACATAAGCAAAAAAAAAAAAAAAAAAAAAAAAGCAAGGAGGTGCATCCAATTCTAGGCAAGATTAAGCAGCATACAGGCCACATCCTCACTCTTGTGATAACAAGTATCAACTTAAGCCTCTGCTTGGCTGCAGGCCAAGTCTCCACTTCAGCCACTGATTAGTTGTGGGCCAGTCCTTCACAGGGTGTAACCAACTGGAGTCTAAAGGGTCTCTATTGATGGCAGATAAGGTTTCTTTTTCTTCCAAAAGGGAATTTTTGGCTGAGGGGATCCCTCTTGGCAGTAGGTCCAACTTGTGAGCTTATTCACAATAGTAGTGGCACTGGTGTCTGATGAGTGGCACTCATTGAGTTGTCACCGAGCTGAAGCCTAAAGCATGAACACACATGGAGAGGTGATAGCTCTGGAATCTCTGACAGTAATGGCACTGGTGTTTGGAGTACTAGCACGCTTCTGCTGCATTGGTAACAGCATGCAAGGGATGGATGCTTGTGAAGTATTCAGGGAGCCTATTATAGGAACATAGTTGTGTGCAAAGTTACAGTGGCCTTGGGCGTGGCCTCTGAGCCTGGCCTCAGCCCAAGCTCTCTATGGCAGCTGAGCTGGTGTCCAGAATGCAGGCATGCTCAGAGAGATTTTGGCTCTGGGGCTTGGAGTGCAAACTAGTTTGCTATGACAGTGCTCCAGCTTCTGAGATGTAAGCAGTTACAGTGCAACCACAAAGCCCAGGGCTGGAGTATGGGCACTTTGGATATAGTGGATATAGC
Source organism: Pongo abelii (assembly GCF_028885655.2). Lineage (NCBI taxonomy): Eukaryota > Metazoa > Chordata > Mammalia > Primates > Hominidae > Pongo > Pongo abelii. The sequence continues at coordinate 96,880,045 of NC_071991.2, forward strand.
CATAGCTTTGGAGGTGGGGCATACAGAAGATTTGGAGAGGTGGCATTTCTTTTCCCAAAGCAGCTCAACAATGGCTGCTTTTTATCGGGTTAGTGTTGTGTACCCAAGTCTTCCTCTCTAGAGTTTCCTGGTGGAAATGGATGTTTGTTACCTCAGTTACAAAAGGAACCAGTGTTCTCAACAGAGCTGGCCACTGGAAACCGTGGTGGTTCCTGCCACATGGCTGATACCTTCAGCCTCTGCCTTTCTTCTTTGTTTTTAGACATTTACTGGCATTTCAGGGATGTCGATCTCACCAGTATTTCTTTCTGTGTGTATATTCTCCATTTGTTGTTGTTTGGTTTGGTTTTAATTTTTTTTTTTGCTTTTTTTGAGGGGGTTGGGGTGATGGATGCTGCTACTTCTTACTCTGCCACCTTGTCTCTTGTTGATGTTATTTCAAAGTCATGTAAATATGTTTTTCTCACAGTAATGCAGACAGATAGGAACAGAAAGATGGGTACTGTAATCTTAATTTGTGTCAGTGAGAAAATTGAGGGTCTGAAAGTTTATAAGGCAAGCCTGAATTTGAACTCTGAGTCTCTCATATTTAAAATCACAAAAACACACCTATTCTGATGCTGAATTTTTATGACACAGTTGAGTACATTAGAATGAAAATATTGACATAAGAAGTAAATAAGTTTCTCACCAACTTTCTCTTTCCATATATTCTTTTGTTAACAATTACAGTTGTAGTTTATAATACTGAGCAAAGGAAGAGCTGGCATCTGTGTCTTACCATGGATCAATATAATGACTCCATTAGCACAAAACACCTAGCTATCATTACCTCAATTTGTGTATGCAATACATTGTAAAGTTGTCGTAGAACATTCTTTATTCTATGCTTTAATGTCATGATATTTAGGAATGACCATTATCTGGGAGCAATGTTGCTGTATAAGGCCCATTAAACTATGAGCCACACTTAAAAGAATTTCAATTAAAAAGATTTTTAGACGCTGGGGCTCTTTCAAAATCCTTTCTGTTCCTTTGCAAAATATGTGGTTTCTTTTTGGCTAAAGATTGTAACATCTTTTTCATTTGCTAGGATATTCTACCCTCAAAGTAAAAGTCTTATTAACATAATCAAAAACTGAAATGCATTTCTCAAAATTAATATAAATTAACTGCTGAGCAATTTAGTCCATTACTTTTGACAGACATGTCACTAAATTGTGAAAATGAAATGCTACTAAGTGGCAGAGATCATGACACTGAAGATGAAATGTAGACTCTAGGGCCCAAAGCAGCTATAAGAGAAGCAAGTCATGCAAGGTCTTCAAATAGAAAAAAACTTGGGGGAAAATTTGTAGCAAAAACTTATTTTGTAAGATGACAACTTGTTCTATATTTACCGTTGCTATATTTTATAATAACGTAGAGAGAATTCTCACCCACCCGCAGCATGGATGACAGCCCAGTGTCTTCATGCAGAATCCTCTCACCTTGCTCTCAGAAACTCTAGTTCCCTGAAGGTCTTCTGTTCTTTTAGCTGGCAGCTACTAGGCATATCACAGAAGCAACACATTTCACACCAGCACATAGGCATTGAGCTAAGCTTCCTATGTAGCCAATTCAACGCAAGCATTACTAAGCAATTCTAACAGAATGATGGTTGACATTTCAGCCTCTCTGTAACAGCCAAGAAACACAGAAATCAGGCAGTGACCACAAATAATAGTTTCTGGAACAATTAACATTATGAGGATATATGAGTGTCCCAGCCCGATAACAGAATTTTTCAAACATGAGAAAATTTATCTTTTGTGAAAGCAAACAAACCAAGCGTGAAGTCTATAAACGTGAATGTAAATGCAAAGATGGATAAAAAGTATTCATGTTAACTCAATGACTTATCTGGAAGAGAACATTTATCCTGTGGTGTGGAGGGTAGCATTAAGGAATCAGCCCAGCTGCTTTCTTCACCTTACAATAAGCACATATCACATTATCAGCTGTATCATTCCACCTCCATATCTTTGCACATACTATTCCCCTGTCCCCAGAAGTTTCCTTCATACATGCAGCCTCTGTGAACCTCCACTGTCTCCTTCTTTTGGAATTACTCTTGACACCATAGAATTAATGATTTACTCCAATTGTCTTATTCTCTGGTAGTCTATACTACATAATTTAATCATTCTGATAACTGAATAATCTGTGGACATCTGGAACATTCTGAAGAAGTCCAAAGGAATGTGAGAGGAAGAGAATAAAATGACTTTGCACACACACACACACACACACACACACACAAACTTTTCCATCTGAAATTTGGGAGTGATGGGAAACATATCACTTCCACTGATACCCACACCAAGATTATCAGGCAAAATATAAGGGATGCTACAATTATTTGAAAAACTAAATCATTCATTTCCTGCTTAACTGAATTATTGATCTTTCTCACCTCTCACCTCATCTAGATGTGTGGGTTGCTCTGCCTCATGGCGATTGAGATGGAAAACAAAGCCCCTTCATGTCACCAATATCTACATCTGTAACTAAATAAACTAGACAGATATTTCTTTGAATATTGGAATTTTTAAAAGTAGAACATACATTTTAACTGTTTTGAAAACAGATGCTTCTGTAAAGTAAAATGAGAAAAACTTTTATCCCTTATCTCCAAAGTCATGCCCCAACAGGGAACAACATTCCCCCTATATGTTTTTAGGGGGACGGAGTGTATGTGTATGTAATATTGAAGGGACTTGCTATTCTAGGAAAAATCAGGGAATAACTATCTTTATCTCTCACCTTTTCTCATCCAACCTGCTCTTCTTTCCCAACTGTTAAGGAAAATATCTTAAACTCACAGTTTTATGGTCATTTTCAAGTATTAAAGGACTATTTATTTTTTAGGTCTAGAAAATTCCAGGTTGATCTAAATCAAATATTCTGTATCTTAATTCAAAAGTTCTCTGCTGTTCCTCAGCTCAAGACTGACACAGACTGGAGAATCTGAAGTGGGAAAATGGGTGTGGTCTGTTTTCTTCCCTTTGGGCCCTTTTCTTCGTTATTTTCTTCATTGTTATGGTCATTTTACTTTTCCTCCCTGTCTTTTACCCTGCTTTTGTTTCTATTTCTTCCAGGATCAGATGACACAGGGAGGAAGGATGGAAGAACATATACATGACTTATTCAACACTGATTGTCACCTGAGGTCAGTAGCTGTATTCCTGTTGTTGCTATGATAAATTACTACACATTTTTTATTTTTTATTTTTGCTTAAAATAGAATAAATTACTTATCTTAGAGTTCTGGAAGTCAGACATTCAGAATTAATTTCATGGGACTGAAATTGGGATGTTAATAGGGCTACACTTGTTCTGGAGTCTCTCGTGGAAAATCCGTTTTCTTTTCCAGCCCCTAGAGGTGGTGTGCACCCCTGGTCTTGTGGCCCTTTCCTCCACCTTCAAAGCACATCACTCCAACCTTTGCTTCCATTGTCATATTTACTTCTCTCATCCTGATACTCCCACCTGTGTGTTATAAAGACCCTTGTGATTATTCCAGGACAATCTAACCATTCAAGATTCTTAACTTAATCATATCTTTAATTTCCCTTTTGTCATTTAAGGTCTGGGGATTATGACATAGACATTTTTCAGGGAGGAGGTCATTATTCTGCTTATCACAGCAGCATCCCTCGAAAATTTTTATTGGTTCTTCAGTCAAGCACAGTAGTAATTGGTACTTCTGCAAGACCAAAGGACACTGTTCACATTCTCAAATTCTCTGGACCATCATACTCCTGTGGCAGCAGAAGATTCCAAGTCACGTCACCCCTACCTGGCTTAATTTATATGTAGGGAAAGCACTTGGCAATTTCCTAGAGAAGAAGTGGGAGGGTGTCCAACACTCTTTTGGCCCAGTTTTGGTCCAAAAAGTGAATGCCTACTTATTAACCTTGCCCTCCTAAATGCTTCCTTGATTTTTTTCAACTCTGCACAGCTTGCAACTGAGTATGAGCCAAGTTCTGTTACGTTACCACTGAATCAGTGCTGTGGTCTATCACCTTGCTCTAGAATGTTTGGGGCCTCAGCAGTCATGGTCTTAGCATGGGACCTTTGGCAAAATCCCAAGATAAGGGGAAGATATAAATTAAATTTCCTGCTACATATAAATGTAAATTTAATTTTAAACATCTGAATAAGATATTAAATTTTACTTATAAGATTTGGGGCAAAAGTCTCTCCTCTCCCAAAGACAGTCTATCATTATTTGAAAGTATATCCTAACTCTTTGTACCTAAAGAAATGTGCCATTTTGTTTTGTGTGGTTTTTACTTTTTACTAATTACTTTACTAATTTTACTCATTACTATTTATTTTATTTTTTATTTAATTTATTAATTACTTTTTACTAATTCACTTTTTACTAATTTATTAATTACCTTATTTAAAGTATCATATCACATTGTGTGATCTACCGCATTCTTTTAAACTATAATGCATTATTTCACTGACTATGCCACAATCTGTTTAGCCATTTTACCAAAGCCAATTCACTGAAAGGCATTTTGCCAAATAATCAATTTGTCAAATAAACATTTTGCAATATTTGCTTTTTACATTTTAACTGTTTCTGTTGTAACTATGATTTTATTTCCTTCTTTTTAAAGGCTAAATAGTATTTCATTGTGTATAGATAGCACATTTTCTTTCTCCATTCATCTGTTGACAGATACAGGCTGATTCCATAACTCAGGTAATTTGAACAATGCTCTAATGAACATGGCAGTGCAGATATCGCTTTACATAATGATTTTATGTCTTTTGAATGTACACCCACCTGTGGAATTGCTGGATCATACAATAATTCTTTATGCAGTTATAATTTGCCAATTTCCAATGAAATAAAATTTAATAATTTAAAAATTATAGTACTTACACAAATTTGAGGTTGTAAGATAGTTTTGTCAGCTTTTGCAGATTTCGGCAAAATTTAAGTTGAGTCATTTAGAAATAAAAAAAATTTCACTTTTCAGAAGGTGGTGATCATGTTCTAAATATATGCCCTTCCGGCTTCCCTTCTTTGTGCCCCTCGCTCACCTACAACCCTGGTATCACCATCCTGGGCTGATTCTTTCCTTCATTTTTGTCCTAGCAGCAAGTTTTCTCTGTGTTCTGATTCTTTCCACTGAAGTTTCAAGTTGCTAAAGCAGAAATGGACATTCCTTATAATTCTGTCAAGAAAATAAAAATAAAAAATGTGTCAACTATCCAAAACAAAATGTTTGTTTAAACTTTTCATGCAATTCAAATTATTGTAAACTTTAAAAATATATTTTTTTAATTTAAATTTGCCAAATTGATTTTTCTATGAATTGACTTGCAATTTGGCTATTCGGTGAATTAGCTTGTCATAATTGGCTTGAGTGAATTACCTTCAGCAATTGCCCACTTTCCCTGTTAATAGAAGCCTAGTGTCTGTTATTTATTTTCCAATGGGCTTTTGGAAACAAAATGAATAATATTCTGCCTCATTTTCCTCCAAAATGGCTTTTGCATGCCAATAGGAGTATATATAAGGTATCAATTTCACCAAACCTTTACATATGCTAGTTATTATAAAAATTAGTGTTTTATTATTGTTGTTTTTGTTTCCCTGTATTAGGAAGATTAATAATACCTGCATTTCTAGTTTGTAACTCATGTGTTGGGTGTGGAGCTTTTGGCAATATTTTTTTTTTGTGGGATTTGGGGGCTTAGTGTTAATTATTTTAAGGGTTTTTGTGTTTTTAAATTTGCTGATAATGTTATTTACCATATAGAAGCTTACTTTTGTCAATTAAAATATTTTACTTCAGAGATCTTGCTTCATTTTTGGAGCATAAGATGGCCTTGCCTGCCTTAAAATCATAAACATTTTTTATTGTATTCTGCCAATATCTTTCCTTAATGTTCAGTAAACGTGGAAGTTATAGTTTTGAAAGATATGAGATAGAGACTTCATTCAAATTTGATTTTTTAAATTATCTAAATTTATAAGATATTTTGGCATTTGATAGAGTAAGTTCCCATATTTCTTCATTTCCAAAGCTGGTCTTGCTAAGCTGACATACTGATTATAGAATCAACTTGGTAAGTCCCATAAAAGATCTTCAGAACAACTTTGATTAAAGTTGTAGTACATATATACATTGATTTGAAAACTAAATGTGTACCATGTTTATTATTTATGAATATGGGCTAGATCTATTTTTTCTTTATTGTGTTTTTTAAAGTTTTCTCAACATATGTCTTGTCCATTTCTGTTTTAGTACATGCATAGATACTTTATTGATCTTTGTTGCTGTTTTAAAGGGAGTTTTGTTTTTTGCATTTTTTATAATTAATTATTGATTTTTATAGGAGAATTTGGGGTTTTTATATATTTAATCTTATATCCTTCTATTTTGTGGTACTTTCTTAAATGGCCCCGAATTTATTGGAAATACTTGTAATGCTTCACAATTTATTTTGCTTGCTGAAGGTTTTAGATAGAATCACTAAATCAGGTATTATTTCTTTCTATTCCTTGTATGTCAAATATTTATATCAGGAACAAGATGTAAATTTTAAAAACACCTTTCTGGTATCTATTGAAATGACAGTGGTGCTTTTCTCTTGAATGTGCTAGTGTGTCCAGTATGAAATGAATACTCTATCCAAGCTTTGAGTAATGTGTCCAATACTGCCTGATAGAAGGAGAAGGGTCATTGCAACCCAAATCATATAAAATTGATCTTATTTTCACAAAGCTCCCAATGTTCTAAGGTATATTAATAATGTTTTGGTTGCAAATGGTAGAAACCCAATTTCTACTCAAGAGAAAGAAAAATTTGGTAATAAAATGGGATTCTGCATAGGTTTCGAGAGGAGGATGCAACCTTAGAATGAAACTAAGGCCTACATTGATATTAGAAAACTCAGTTTTCCATTTTCCTCACTTCTTCTCCTCTTTGTGAGTACCTGTTGTATTATTAATCTTCTATTACAAACTAACTTCTGTTTCTCAGATCTTGTAGCAGAAAATGGCTACCACATACAGCTCCCCAGTATATATGTGATAGTCCAAGCACCCACATAATTTCCAAGGGCTAAAATTTCCAGAGAAGAGAACTTGTGACTCTATTTGAGTAAGATGCTTGCCATTTGACCCGTCGTCTATGGCCAGAAAAAAGGGCACAAATTAGTACTACCACAGCTACTGCGGCAAACATGCAGGTGGAAATAAAAAGGGGAACTTACCAGACAATCCTTCTGGACCCACAATTCAAAACCTGTCCATTACACAGGAAAGACAGACACCTTTTATTGTGTGCTACGTTCTGTGATAAGGAAAATGTGGAGTTATTAGAAATATCCAGTGCAGAGAGAAGAAGAGGCCTTATTTTTGTTTAGGGAAAAGTGCACACCTCCCAGTTGAAGTAATATTTCCCCTAAGCCTTTGAGAGTAAGTAGCCATGCAGATGTCCTAGCTGGTGATTGGCCTGGATTTTCACAGTAGAACCTCTGATTTCATTCAAGTGAAATTTGTTTTTCAAGTGAAATTAGAAAACTTTGTTCTGATAAAGCTCTAGAATTAATTCTTCTCTAATGCAGTAATTCTCAAACAAACTTTAATGTGTATATACTATTTTGGGGTAGTCTCGCTACAATGCAGATTCTGTTTTCAGAGGTCTACAGTGGGAATTTTGCATGTCTGCAAGCTACTAAGTGCTGCTGTTAGTGCAGATGCACAGACTACACTTTGTGTTACAAGTTCTCGTGTATTTTAAGGAAAGATTTAAATTTTGGAGATTAACATGAGGCTTCATGCCTTAAATCACAAAGAATATTCACCATGTAATGAGTATTGGATGAATGAATCAAGTGATAACAGAATGAAGCATAATCAGAATTTGGCTTTTTTAAAGTAAAATGTCAAGTATCTTAAAGAGAGAAAATTAAATAATTGCAGTTGATGTTATGGCATATAAACTAGCTTTTCTTTAACATCTGGGGGACCCACTGTAAATAAAGTAATTTTTTTATACCGTGTTATTTTTATGTCTGATTTATGGCCATTTGGTGCTTTGCAATTGTCTTCAGTGTCCTTTAGTCATCTTCTGAGGCAAAATATATAATCCTCTGGAGTTCATACAAACACCTACTGCAATTCCCCTGTAATTTCTTAGCTGAATTACTGAGCATGGGAAGCTAATTTAAACACACATACACACACACACACACACACACACACACACACACACACACACTTGCATTCAAAGGTCAATGTTAAACAAATTAAGTAACAAAATCATAGTATCTTCCCGTTACATACTGTGAAGTTCTCTGTGTAAAATAAGACTTGTAACAGAGTAATATTTTTAAAGTGTTTTAAACCAGTAAATCAAAACCAATTTATAGTTTAAGCCCGATGCAGTAAGTTTATTTTTTAGAAAATAGACTCCAAGCTAAAGATTTGCATGCAAGCTTTTTACTGGAAAATACTCCTGGTGGGGCAGGAGAAGGACACCCACAAAGAAGCAACAGAAGGAGATTTGGGCAAAGAGAGAAGATGAACTGTGCTACAGTTACAAAAGCGACTTTAGCAGAGCCTCGGTGGTAGCTCTGAACCTGGCCGGTCAGAGATGTTCTGGATGGAAAAAAAATAGTAAACTATTATTTCCTGCTCCTTGTCTGAGAGCAATTGTCTGGGAAGGATATAGCTGTGACATCAACTGCCAGTACTCCCAGAGATTGGGGTAGTGAGTGTCTCCATCCTGAATTAAGATCTGAGCCAGACACCACAGCATCCATCGCAGAATGCCTCTTGCACCTTACATGTTCATCATCTCTCTTCTGCCCAGTCAAGATTCTCTTCTCCCATCCAAGTACTAACTAGGCCCACCCCTGCTTAGCTTCTGAGATCAAATGAGATTTGGTGTGTTCAGGGTGCTGTAGGAGATTCTCTTCTCTATTAGCACCTCTGCTGGCCTAGGTTACTTACATGATGGGTAATCCACGCCCTTATTCCTGAGGGCTCTGAGTCCTGGTACTTTGCCTTTCTCAGGCTGTGACTGCTGCATTGGTTAATTAATATCTAAATTGGCTAGGACAATACCAAGTGATGCCACAGTAGCTTGACTGCATACTATGAACATTTCATCCTATCCCCGTTTTATCACAGCAGCCTTGCTTCCTCCTGATGGTTAGTGTTATTTGCTTTGGCCAGAATAATTAGTCCACTCCCTGCTAGCTTCTTGTTGACTAAATGTCAACTATAGCTTAAAGTTTAGTGAGATTCTTGCTGTGTCCCCTGGTAGAAATATTCTTTCCTTGGTATTCTGTATGCATATAAACATTAGAGCTCAGAATTTTGGTGATGGAAAGCACATTTGTGCCCACATGGGTCATTGCAAGTAAAGCTAAGAGGGAATATTCCAACTTCTACACTTTGTTTCCTAATATATAAAATAGGATGAGTGTAGCCAAGAGTCAGATGCCCAGGGTTGCTTGTCTGTTGCTGTAACGTGTCTTCTCTGCGTGATATGATATTAGATAGGATTCTATACTAATGACTCAAGTACTCTATAACCTCTGTGTGATATATTAGATAGGATTCTATACTAATGACTCAAATACTCTATTAGCCTTGGAATAGTGGTTTGACTTGAATCAAAACACATTACCATTATGAACTTGTCTTCCCTGTAGACAGGAAAGATACGTTCATAACACTAATATGTTTTCATTCAAGTCAAACTGAACTGCTGCCTCTTCCAGAGTGGAAGTGGTTTAATGAGACCAATTTGCCACAAAATAGCTCGAGTCTTCTTGGGAAACAATGCTGAATTATGGCCTCAGCTTTGATCTCTGTTGCTGGCATGTTGGAAATTTGGTAGCAAAAGTAGTTAAATTAGGATTGGTGAGTGAAAACCCATTATGTTGGGCCATTTCCTGCTACTATGACTATTCTGGTCACAAGTCCATCATGCCAGCAATTGAATGGCTGATATCAGAGGCAGGCTAAGTACTAATAGCCAAATCACTTTCTATGTGATTGTTGAGTTCTTCTTACATAGACAATGCAATGTCGGAGGCCCTAGTATATAATACACAGAGCTTCACATTCCAGTCTTATCAGTTCATTCACAGCTTATTACCCAGAGCTTCTTGTCTCTAATCTTTCAAACTCTTTCCAGGCCCATGAACAATCAACCAAGCCCTTACACATTTCCCATGAAATGTTTTAAATTCTAAACTCAGGCCACTTTTCTAATAAAGTGGATGACCACATACAACTTGTAACCTCTATTCATTGGGATAATTTTCCCTCCTCACTGTCTTTCAGCACTAACCCTGCAATAGTAGTAGCAGTCCACTTAGGGCTTCAGTTTGTATACCAAACTGACCTGTTCATAAACCTTGTACAGCATTTCTCCTTTTCTGCCAGCAGGTCTAGAGGGAAACACAAAACCACAGGTATGAGCTGAGGAAGATGCACTAGTGTAACAACAGTAGATGACATGACAGTCTGTTTTCTTGTGCCCAAGTATTCAAGTAAAATATGTCTTCAACTCAGTGCAGATACATTAAAACAGCCCGAGTTCTATACTAATGAATATTTCAACCTACAAGTTACATAGCATCAATATCCAAAAATAACTTAATTTATAATTAATGACTTAAATGCATCACTCTCTTTTAATGAATAGGAATATATTATTGCACGTTAGCTCCAATTTACAGGGAAAATGCATTCAGTGAAGAAGATTTCTCTCAATTCCTTTTAAAATAATAAAGAGAATTTATAAATAATTATGAGTTAAATGTAGCAGCAGCAAGTTTTGGAAACATAACTTTTACTAATGCGAATTTTCCTGATGTTCTTTTCATTGGAATTTAATTTTAGGACAAATTAAAGCTTTCAAATAGCACCATCTGGTCATCTATTAGACGGTGACATACAATACAGCAGTTGCAAAATGAAAAGGAAGTGAAGCAATGTTAACAAGTAAAGGCAAAGTTGTTTTAATTTCCCAAGATTTCTGAACTGATAGAAGACTGATTTAGTGACTGTACAAGTAGGAGCATCATATTCTATACCAGAGCCATAATAAACCCTAAATTCATGTTTCAGCGGCAGAAGTGAAAGGTGTACTATACAGTAATTCTAAGTGCCTAAGAATACAGCAGAGTCCGACAGTGTACCAGGAGTTGTTTTACACTATGAACACTGTGTTTTTAATGTCTAGGTAAGCCATAACCAAACTGATAAGCCATTCGTTAAATTATTTACAGTCTACATGTCCGGGTGGGGAATGGGTAGAGGTGATGGCAACCAGTAATTTTGGTAACTTTTACCTAAAATCTTTTTGTTTACATATCTATGAGTTGACAGTGGAAGCACAAGAGACAATATAACTTGGCTGAAAAAAAATGCCATATAAGGTATAACAATACTTTGTGGAACAAGTCTGCTCACTGAAGCATAAGTGGGTTAGTAATTGCTCCTAGCTATATAATGAAAATTTTTGCAATGAATTAACTAAAACCTTTCCAAATAGTATCTTTTAAAAATGTTCTTACAGAAAACCTCAAAATACACAAATGTAGCAACAGAAGTAGAGTGAAGTTCTATTTCTCCACTCTCCAGTGTCAGCAGTTATCAACTTTTGAGCCATCTGGTTTTATCTGTACACAACTCACTTCTCACACCCCTGATTATTTTAAAGCAAATTGAAAGTATTACATCTTTCCATGAATAAATATTTCAGTGTAAATCTCTAAAACATAATGCCTCTTTTTCTACACATAGCACCACCAACATAACACCTAAAAATTAACAGTAAGTCCACATTATCATCAAATATCCAAGGTTTATATTTCCTAACTTTTATAACTTTTGTTTGTCTGCCATTTGCAATCCTAGAAAGATCTGTGGATTACACTTAGTTAATATATCTCATAGGTTTCTTTTACTAGAGTTTCACCTTCCATTATATTATTTTTCTGGCAATCTTTTATGGAAGAAATACTGCAGTTAGCCCCAGATTTTGCTCATTACATTACTGTGGTGCTACTTAATGCATTCTTCTGCCTCCCATATTTTCTGTAGTTACTATGAAGGCAGGATAAGATTTAGTTTTTTGTGTGTTTGGTTTTGCAAGGCTGTTTCATAGTTGGTCATGGTAATTCCCATTAGAAGGGATATATTGCCTGCTTTACTCTGTTTTTGTGCTATTATCAGTCATTGATGATAATTTCCTGGGTCCACTAATTAATTAGAGATTGCAAAATGATGATATAATTCTAATATTTCTTCTTAATTTTTATTTGGATAATTCTATAAGAAGAAACTTTCTTTTATCAACTCTGGTTAGCTGGAGAGCAAATAGCACAGAAAACACAGCAAATGGTGTTTTCTCTCTGTTTATTGGTTTTAAAATAATGAGTCAATTTCTTCTCATCATCCAAAGATGAGGATTTTTTACAATAAGGGTTTTATTATGCATGCATGGATTTAAACATGTGTGATGTTTTTTAATCCATTGCAGTATTCTTTATGTTGAAAATCAATGACTCCATTTTTGACCATTGGGAACAAATTTGGCTTCTGTGCCCTTTTGGCATGACACCAGTAGCCTTTGATAGATACATTTCTTGGTAGCCTAACAGTATACTCCAGGCTCATGTAGTATCTTTCCTGCTTTGACTATTTTTAAAATAATTTTAAAAATTATTTTAAGTTTCTTTGTGTGAAAATGTATTTAGAGACCATGGCCTGAGTGACGGAAGTGCTCATTGCTATGGGGTTCATTATTATTCCCTGGCCTCTGAAGTGAAGACAGCTAGAGTAGGTAGATCACGTTATTTATAAAGTACATGAGTTTATACTGACACTTGTAATTCAAATTCAAGTTAACAGAGTTTTATTTAACTTCATTGATCTTACATCTGTATCTCTTTTTCTCTAGGCCAAATAGTCTACAGTTTTGTGACACCAAAATTTACTAACTTGCTTTATCTTCTAAACTGCATACAAAAGAGTCAGAATAACACTCGCCCTATCACCGTTAATATGCTTATGAAGAATTCAATTCTTAATTTTTTTCCTTTGTATATTTCCCACAAGAGATGTGTAGTCCAGAACTACATTTTAATATCCTTAAATTAGTTCCATTCTGCATAGAAATGAAACTAACTCTATACATTTTTAGGCTAATCTGTTCCATTATACTTTAAATTTTTGGGAGACATTTTTAACAATGTTGTTTTATACTTTTATAATTTTCATAGTTCCAAATTAAGATCTACCAGAGTATATCCAAAGAAGTCTGGATCCATTCAAATGGTGTTCCCTCCAGCTTATTTATACCTTTAAACTATTAGTAACTTTTTGATAAAAAAAGTTTATCTTCTTGAATTTTAAAATATAATTATGTGTTTTATATAAAGTGCTATTTATATATCCTATACTAATTTTTACACACATACAATGCCTTTAAGTACTATCCTAACTCCTTCACTCTCGCTTTTCCTTTGATTTTATTTATTGATACTTTGTGCCATAAGAAATATTTAAATTAGATGCTAACTTTTTTATCTCCTTTGACACCCTCTTATCATTATCTGATTTAAAGTAATATCTTATTTCTCCAAAATAATATCTGAAAGTCAGTTATTGAGCATCTTATTTTTCACATAATTTCCTCATTCTCCCTCAATGCTTAATAATTGTACAATGTGCATGGTGAGAATGTATAGCCATCCTATACAACACTGATTTTCTTATAATCCATTATTTTATTTTGATATACAGGTAAATATATTCCATATCAACACTGGTTCATTTGTTGATGGCTCTCCAATCATTTAGGTTGCCTAAACTCATTATTAGATGACTCATGAATAGGAACAATGTTGTAGAAAATACCTATAGAAGATGGCACGTTCTAAAAGGTTGCTTGTGGCCTCCATATTTGAAGTATTTGGGGTTGAATATATAATCCCCAATTCACGTTTTTCTTTTCTTGAGTATCTTAAATAATGTCCTATTTTTGTCTAACGTAACATGTTGCTTTGAAAAGGTCTGATGACAATTTGTACTTTTCTTTTTGCAATTTGTCTTTTGTCTTGATGTCCAAAATATTTTCTTTCTTTTTTTAAGTCCAATACATTTAAGAAAATATATCTCGATGTAGAAGACCTGCAAACTCTGAGCAGATCTGCAGAAAGAGAGGACTGAGAATACACAGAGGGAGGATGAAGATGCTGGGCTGAAGGGGTAGGAATCTGGGAACCCTAAATGGGGCTGCCAAGCACCAAGGCTTGTTTGCAGCCCCCAGTGGCTCCTGGTGAAGGGGTGAGCTGAATAGGTGAGGAGTGGCCCACTCTCATCAGAGACCTCTGGAATCCTGGCTGAAGGGGACCCCCATGATCCCACTGACATCTGAGCTGGCAGGGAAACCTGCTTGGAGAAGTGGCAGGGACAGGACTCCAGCCTGTGAGGAGCCTAGAAGATTTGGTGTGGGAATAGCAGCAGTGGAGCACAGGCAGGGATGCCCATCCCAAGGTGTGTCACACTCCTCTAGGTGTCTTTGGCCTTTGTTGACTGTCTTACCAGGTCAGAGCAGGTCTGTCTTGCTCATGGGACAGGGTCAATCTGATCTCAGCACCCCCATATCTGCTGGCCTCTTCTGAGTCCCCTCCCTGACCATACCTGTTTGCAGTGCAGCCTTGGATCCTCAGCCAGGGTGCTTTCCAGCATCTGCCACTATAGCTTCTTAGCTGGTAGACTCCACTTATCAGATAACTTCAGCAGATGGGCCCCCACTGATATGCACTGCCCAGCAGCCTCCCCCCAACACTTGGCCAGCACACACTCACCTGTGGTTCATGTGTGGACAGACGTCCTGTTTCACTGTCACCAGTACATGTGTGTACCTCACCACCACAGCCCTGCCTTCACCAATGTACCCACTTGCATAGACCCTCTGGCCACCAGCTGCCATTGCCAGTGCATGTAAGTGCAGACCCTGCTGCCACCACCCAACAAAGTGCTTTTGCCGGTACCTCCCCCGCCCTTGGTGTGTTGTTTCCAGAAGACTGGGAGCACCTTGACTCCTCCAGTGCAGCAGGTGGCTAACCTCAAAGGACCAGAGAACAAAGTCGTGGGCCTGATCCCAACCTCCCGGGTTAGAACATATAGCCCAGAAGTGCTGACCTGAGCCCCGGGTTAGAACATATAGCCCAGAAGTGCTGACCTGAGCCCGGGACCCCTGAAATTGTCCAGAAACGAAGCCAGTTGACTGACTTAAACCACAAACCCTGAAGGACATCATGAATATAAAAGCAAAAAGCCGCATCAAAAGGACATTAACTTCAAATATTAAAGGAAAATCAGCCTACACACATAATAAAGAACCAGTGCAAGAACTCTGGCAACTCAAAAGCCAGGATGTCTTCTTATCTCCAGAAAGCTACACTAGCTCCCCAGGAATGGTTCTTAGCCAGGTGAAATAGCTGAAATTACATACTTAAAATTCAGAATCTGAATGGCAACGAAGATCATCAAAATTCAGGAGAAAGTTGAAACCACTCAAAGGAATCTAGAGAATCCAGTAAAATGATACAAGAGATGAAACTCAAAATAGCTATTTTAAGAAAGAAGCAAAGTAATCTAATAGAGATTGAAAGCTCCCTATAAGAATTACAAATGGAAGCATTTACAGCGGAATTGACCAATCTGAGGAAAGAATCTCAAAGCTCAAAGACCAGTTTTTCAAATCAACTCAATCAGACAAAAATAAATAAAAAAGAATTGAACAAAACTTCTGAAAATTATGGGATTTTATTAAGAGAGCAAACCTATGCCTTATTGGTGTCCCTGAAAGAGGGGGAAAGAGAGCAAGCAACTTGGAAAACTTTTTGAAGATATTGACCAATAAAATTTCCCTAATCTCACTAGAGAGAAGGTTGCTTCTTTTTTTTTTTTTTTCTATTTCCTCTGGGTGTTGAAGGTTGTTTCAACATTCAAATTTAGGAAATTCAGAGAACTCCACAAGATACTATACAAGATGACTATGTCCAAGACACATAATCATCAGACTCTTTATGGTCAATGCAAAAGTAAAAAACATTAATGGCAGCTAGAGAGAAAGGGTAGGTCACCTACAAAGGAACCCCATCAGGCTAACAGTGGACCTTTCAGCAGAAACTGTACCAGCCAGAAGAGATTGAAGGCCTATATTTAGCATTATTAAAGAAAATAAACTCTAAACAAGAATTTCATATCCATTTAAACTAAGCTTCATAAGCGAAGGAAAAATAAAATCTTTTTCAGACAAGCAAATGTTAAGGGGATTCATTACTATCATACCTGCCTTATAAGAGGTCCTTAAGCAAGTTCAAAACATGGAAATGAAAGATTGTTACCAGCCACCACAAAAGCACACTTAAGTACATAGACCATTCACACTACAAAGCAACTACATAATCAACTCTACATAACAACACAATGACAGGATCAAATATGCGCATATCCATATTAACCTTGAACATAAATAGGCTAAACACCTCATTTACAAGACATAGAATGGCAAGTTGGATGAAGAAGCAAGAACCAAGTTTATACTATCTTCAAGAGACTCATCTCACATGCAATGACACCGATAGGATCAAAGTAAAGAGATGGAGAAAAATCTACCAAGCAAATGTAAAACAAACAAACAAAAAGCAGGAGTTACTATTTTAATTTCAAACAAAACAAACTTTAAACCAACAATGATCATGAAGGACAAAAAAGGGCACTACATGGTAATAAAATGTTCAATTCAACAGGAAGACTTAACTATCTTAATTGTATATGACCTTAACACTAGAGCACCCAGATTCATAAAACAAGTTCTTAGAGACCTGTGAAGGGACTTAGATAAGCACAGAACAGTAATAGGAAACTTCAACACCTCACTGACAGTATTAGACAGATCACCGAGACAGAAAACTAACAAAGATGTTCAGGATCTAATTCGACATTTGATTAAATTGACCTAGCAGACATCTAAAGAACACTCCAATGAACAGTAAAAGAACCTACGATCTTCTCAACAGCATGTGGCACAACATTAAAATTGATCACACACTTGGCCATAAAGCAATTCTCAAAAAATTAAAAAAATCCAAAATCATACCAACCACACTCACAGACCACAGCACAATAAAAATAGTAGTCAATACTAAGAAGATCTCTCAAAAACATACAATTACCTGAAAATTAACCTGCTCCTGAATGACTTTTAGGTAAATAGTAAAATTAAGGTAGAAACTAAGAAATTCTTTGTAATTTATTAGAACAAAGATACAACATACCAGAGTCTTTGGGGCACAGCTAAAGCAGTAAGAGGAAAGTTTATAGTGTTAAATGCTCACATCAGAAAATTAGAAAGATCTCAAATTAACAACCTAAAAATCACACCCAGAGGAAATAGAAAAAAAAAAACCAACCCTAGAGCTAGCAGAAGAAAATAACCAAAATCAGCTGAATTTAATCAAATGGAGACATAAAAAGCCATCCAAACGATCAACAAAACCAAAAGTTTGTCTTTTGAAAGAATAAATAAGATTAATAGACTGCTAGCTAAAGTAACAAAGAAAAAAAAGAGAGGAGATCCAAATAAATGCAATCAGAAATGACAAAAAGAACATTACTACCAACCCCTCAGAAACACAGAAAATCCCTCAGAGACTATTATGTACACCTCTATGTACCCAAAGTAGAAAACCTACAAGAAATTGATAAGTTTCTAGAAACATACAACCTCCTAAGAGTTAACCAGGAAGAAAATGAAACCCTAAAGAGACTAATAACGAGTATGGAAATCAAATCAATAATAAAAATCCCACCAACCAGAAAAAACCCTGGGACCAGACAGATTAACAGCCAAATTCTACCAGACGTATAAAGAAGAGCTGGTTCCAATTTTACTGAAAATATTTCAAAAAATTGAGGACAGACTCCTCTTTAACTCACTACATGAGGCCAAGATCATTCTGATACCAAAACCTGAAGGACACAACAAAGAAACAAAGCTTCAGGTCAATATCCCTGATGATCACAGATGCAAACATTCTCAACAAAATACTAGCGAGTGAAACCCAGTAGCACATCAGAAAGCTAATCCGCCATGTTGAAGTAGGCTTTATTCCTGGGATGAAAGGTTGGTTCAATATACTCAAATATATAATTGTTATTCATTACATAAAGAGAACTAAAAACAAAAAACACATGATGATCTCAATAGACACAGAAAAAGCTTTTAATAAAATTCAGCATCCCTTCATGTTAAAAATCCTCAACAAACTAGGCATCAAAGGAACATACCTGAAAATAATAAGAGCCATCTATGACAAACTCATAGCCAACATCATTCCCCCTTGAGAACCCAAATAAGACAGGATGCCCACTATTGCAACACCTATTCAACACAGTATAATATAATAGCTCTAACAAGAGCAATCAGGTAAGAGAAAGAAATAAAAAGCATCCAAAAAGGAAGAGAGGAAGTAAAACTCTCTCTCTTCATAGACCATAGGATTTTATATCTAGAAAATCCCATAATCTCTCTCTCTCTGAAAGAGTCCTATATCTGATAAACAACTTAAAGCTTCAAAATAGAAAATAAATGGAAAAAAATCAGTAGCATTTCTAAACACCAATAATGTCCAAGCTGATAGCCAAATCAAGGAGCAGTCCCATTCACAGTAGCCACCTAAAAAGGAAAATACCTAGAAATAAAGCTAATTAAGGAGCTGAAAGATCTGTATAAGGAGAACTACAAAATGCTGCTGCTAATAATAATAATAATAATAATAATAATAATAAAGAAATCAGAGACAACACCAACATATGGAAAAACATTCCATGCTCATGGATAGGAAGAATCAAAATTGTTAAAATGGCCATAGTACCCAAAGCAATTTACAGATTCAATGCTACTTCTATCAAACTACCAAAATCATTTTCACATAATTATAAAAAAACTATTCTAAAATTCACATGGAACTAAAAAAAGAGACTGAATAGCCAACACAATCCTAAGCAAGAAGAACAAAGCCAGAGGCATCACAATACCTGACTTCAAACTCTACAGACTACAGTAACCAAAACAGTATGGTATTGATACAAAAACAAACACATACACCAATTGAACAATTTAGAGAACCCAGAAATAAAGCTGCACACCTACAATCATTTGATCTTTGACACAGCTGACAAAAATAAGCAATGGGGAAAGGACTCGCTGTTCAATAAATGGTGCTGGGATAACTGGCTAGTGGTATGCAGAAAAATGAAACTGTACCCCTACCTTTCACCATATACAAAAATAGACTCCAGATGGATTAAAGACTTGAACATAAAAACTAAAACTATAAAACCCTAGAAGAAAATCTAGGAAATACCATCTGGACAGAGGCCCTGGAAAAAATTCCATGATAAGGACTCCAAAGGGAATTGCAACAAAACCAAAAACAGACAAGAAAGGCTCAATGAAACTAAAGAGCTTCTGCACAGCAAAATAAACTAACATCAGAGTAAACAAACAACCTGAAAAATGAGAGAAAAATATTTGCAAACCGCATTCAACAAAGGTCTAACATCCAGAATCTATAAGAAATTTAAACAAATCAACAAGCAAAAAACAAAACAAAACAACAACAACAAAAAGCATTAAAAAATGGGCGGCCAGGCACAGTGGCTCACATCTGTAGTCCCAGCACTTTGAGAGGCCGAGGCGGGTGGATCACCTGAAGTCAGGAGTTCGAGACCAGCCTGGCCAACAGGGTGAAACCCTGTCTCTACTAAAAATACAAAAATTTGCCGGACGTGGTGGCACGCACCTGTAGTCTCAGCTACTCTGGAGGCTGAGGCAAGAGAATCGCTTGAACCCGGAAGGCAGAGGTTGCAGTGAGCCGAGATTGTACCACTGCAGTCCAGCCTGGGTGAAAGAGCGAGACTCCGTATCAAAAAAAAAAAAAAAAAAAAAAGGGCAAAGGACATGAACAAACCCTTCTCAAAAGAAAACAAACACGTAGCCAAGAAGCATATGAAGAATTGTTCAACATCACTAATCATTAGAGAGATGCAAACCAAAACCACAATGAATTACTATTCCTTACCTGTCAGGATGGCTATTATTAAAAAGTCAAAAAATAACACAACTTTGTCACTTCTCTTTTTTATTTTCTGTTTTATTTATTTATTTATTTATTTTTTGAGACGGAGTCTCGCTCTTGTCACCCAGGCTGGAGTGCAGTGAGGCGATCAAGGCTCACGGCAACCTCCACCTCCCAGGTTCAAGCGATTCTCCTGCTTCAGCCTCCCGAGTAGCTGGGAATACAGGTGCCCACCACCATGCCCAGCTAATTTTTGTATTTGTAGTAGACACGGGGTTTCACCATGTTGGCCAGGTTGGTCTCCAACACCTGACCTTAGGTGACCCACCCGCCTCGGCCTCCGAAAGTGCTGGGATTACAGGCATGAGCCACTGCACCCCGCCTATTTTCTGTTTTTCTGATAATTAAATTTTTAACTTTAAAATTTCTAATCCTTAATGTTTTTTCATAACTCTTACTCTTTTCTTAATTTCTTCATTTCATTCTGAAACATTGGTTTACAGTTTTTCTGCAAGATGTCATTCAATCTCACTTTCCCTTTTGTTTTAAAATAGTTTGTGTGGAATTTAACCAAGGTAATTTTCTGCCATTATTTTTTAAGTAAAATTAGTTTTCTTACACTTTTAAGAGGGAGACTCACTGTCAAATAATTTTCTAGTTTTGTAGCTCTGTAACTCTATTAACCTTACTGAAGTAATAAAAAATGTCTGTGTACTTTGTGAGTTCTTTCTCACTTTCCCTCTCCCAACTTTATCTTGATATTCTCTTTCTTTGCTTCTATTATCTCTGTTCTATTGAATTTTTATTCTCCCAACATTTTCTCTACACATGTGCTTTTTGCTAGAAAAGAGCTTTTGTGTGTTCAAGAGTTCTCAGGGTGCAAACTACTTCCAGGTGTTTTAGACTTTCTCATGATTCCATGAAGTCATCTGAAAATTGAAGTCTGTATGCCCCTACCAGTTATACTGTTCATCTCACAATGGCCTGACACCCATTTCACTATGTTCCTGATGACCACTTTGGGGTTTTCCTTTTCTCAGAGCCTCCACTTCCTCCATACAGATTTCAAATGAATCTAGTAGATGTTGGTATTTTTTGCTTAGATTTTGGTAGCACTTCTTTTTGTTGTAGTCATTTTTTCTGAGGTTTGGTCTTTACCATCCTAATTGCTCAGTGTGTTTTATGTGGAAATTTAGGGAGATGAAAACACTACTCCTGGCACCAACATCTCCCCAAAATGCAGCAGAAATATAGTAATTATTATTAACTTTTCAAAATCATATAGTAAATTTCCAGGATATATAGATAGAGCAAGAATTGGCAAAGGAAATAATAAAATTGACATTAGCAGTGATAGATTACATGTTGTATAATGACAGCTTTGGCCCCAGGAAATGATGACTCTATAACAGTGCAGTATTTTATATGCACACACACATATACAATGTTGCTAGATAAATGAGCAATAGCAGAAAAACAATGTTTTAAAAAACAAGATGAATTAAATTAAGGAAATAAATAGGCCAATACTAGGCTATAATATCTAAATAGAAAAAAATAAATGGCTACTGCAAATGAAAGAATAAACATTAGCTAGTCTTGTAATACGTACAGTATCTCAGAAAAAAAATATGTCTAGGAATTATTAGGACTCTAAGAGCTCTAATCTAAAGCTCCACCTTATGTCTAAGCAATTTTCTTAACTCTCCCAGTGTGTGCATTATGTTCATTCCTCAGTTTAGCCTTATTGTGCATTGAAATCATGTAAAATTAAAATCTTTCATTAATGATATAGAATATCTAAAAGTGTCTTTACCTAACCACACTGCAAAGAAATATTAGCTAAATATTGTAGTTAACTTCAGAATTTCATACAATGCAACAGAGTATATTTCTGTGACTTTCAAAATTAGTACCTCACTGTCACTTCTTAATTTCCTTTTCTTTCTTTTACTTTCAGTTGCTAAATACTGGAGACATAATGTAAGTTAAAATGAGTTGATACAGTGATTGACAAATGGTAGAAGCAGGGCCAGGAAAAAGCATACTGTATGTATGAAGGAACAATTGCAAAAAGGCAGTTTTTTCTGACCCTCAAAATCCTTTACTGTTCAAAACTGCTTTGCAAAATAGTTATATAAATTTTATGTTCCTAATATATTCCTTTTCTGAAAACCAAAAGCACTTTTCCAAAGTTAATATGCACTTTAGATTCAGTAGTCCCATTTGGAATAATGGAAAATAAAACTTAGTGTTAGAAATGACCTTAGAAATCGAGTTGTTTTTCAAATGTTACTAGCAACGTAAGCCTTTCTTAACAAATGAAAATGTTCTGAGAGCACCAGTAAATCAGATGAGAGCAGAACTGCATTAAATAAATTTAACAAGAATGGTTGGAAATCCCTATTCTGACGTCACTCTGCACCTTTGGAAGGTATTTGAATAATTCTGGAGAGCATATTAGGGCTTCTTCACAGTTTAGATACCGCACATTTAATTCAACTACTTCATGGCGTAGATGAGAAAGTTGAAGTTAAATGATTTTCCTAAGTAGAACAGTTAATTAGTAGCAGAACTGGTGTTTTAAGTAACTTGAGTCCAATTATGTGCCATTTGCATTATTCATGGTACCCTGAACTTTCCTAGAAAACCTATTAAACAATTTTACTTTTATTTTTCCATTTTGATTATATAACTATGCCTTGGTTTGATTGATGGTTCCGTGTTAATTAAAGAGTTATATAAGTTGAATTATGTAAACAAACTAGTGGAGCTCACAGTTTCCAAAATATCTTAATCTTTGTGAATCAAACAACTTTATTGACCATATAAAAATCACACAATAATTTCCCTATGTTATAAACTCCGACTTGTTTTATATAAGCAAATACCAATTATGTAAATTTGCAAGCGTACCTGTAGATAAACAGAAAGTACATATTAAGGAAGTGGGGGAAAAATAAGGAAAAAGAAACCACGTGAAACAGATTTTGTCAGTAACAACCAAAAGCCTACTGAGACAGTACAATTGTTTAAAATGATGAGTGTCATCTCTTCCTAGTTTCTGTTTTGCACGTGAACTGGTTATTACTTCCTGTGGCTAAATGTCATATATTCTTATGGTAAACATTGGGCCTATAGTAATCTCTAATTATAATCCATATTTAATGTGAAACCAAGAAAAATATATTAACTTACAATATACTTCATGAAAATATAGACTTCTCAGGAAACAAAACATGAAGCACAAATGCTCTAATATTTTTTCTCTGTTTAGGCAAATTTTTATTTTCAAACAAATGACAGTGAGTTGCTCCTCAAACGGAATGGTGCAAAAGTTAAACAGAGATAGCTTTGAAACCTAAGTAGCTGATCATTTCAAAATAAAACATTAGAAAATTGTCATAATTATAATAATGGTAAAGGTAACTAATATCTATTTAACACTTTCTATGGGAAGACACTGTGCTAGTAATTTATATGCATTTGTCTTATTTCATTAGTATAAATATTTTAGGAAGTAGATACTGTCAACATTTTATAGATGACAAACTAAGGCTCATAGTCAATGAATGTACTACAGTCTTTATAAACATGATTATCAGCATAGAGAGAGATCTGGGTCAAACTGGGTCACAGTTCACATCTGAACTGTGAAACAAAAGACAAGCTATTACATGTATTTGTTATTAGAATTCCTACTCCAATAATTGGGGTAATTATCTTACAAGATTATTATTAAGAGATTATGTATGGATGAACCTGGCCAACAGAGGCATTAAACATGTTGGAAACAATATGGGACTGCTTTACTATTTTTGTAACTACTGTTTACTACCATAAATATTGTTATACTATTTTATACTCTTCATATTTCTATCATCAAAAATACTTTAATTTTTTAAGATTTTAATTTTCTTTCTTAACATATGACTAAAAGGGCAAAAAGTGCAGTAATCATAATTGTAAGTATTCACTATAAGCTATTTGTTCAGAAATGACATTTCAAAAATGATCTTATTTCCAAACTGAGTCCAGTCTCTTGAGGAATAAGTAGAGTATGTAAGAAGTTCTACTTTACTGATATTCACAGCCCTAGGCCATTTACATACCTAAAAATGTAGGAGACATTTAAACAAATTACTATTTATTTTCCTAAAACTGACATTTCCTGAAACTAGCTAGTAATCAGTGGCTAATTTAAAAGATAATCACTCTCTACAGTTGACTCGTTTTTAATAGTTTTGGTGGAACCTTCAGAAAAAGGTCACTTACTATGATCCCAAGGAAAAGGTTCTAGGAGCCTAACAATTTCTCCATCGTGTGAGATTATTCTCCCCGTTAACCTTTTAAATGCAATTAAATGAGTTTATTAACAAGAAAAAAATCTGTTAAAACTCAAGAGGATTTTTATGACATATGACTTGTCATTTTAAAACATATTAATCTCACTCACCCTACATTACAACCAACCCAAAATCATCTTAGGCAGTTTATTGTATGTGCCATTAGCAAACAAAATAGAGCTTTATTACCACCACATAATTTAAATGATTTTTTAAAATGTCAGTAAACTCTTATCTAATCAGTTTGTCTTCTCTAACCCCATTTATTATTAGCACTTGGAATAATATAACACTTGGAATATTGGCCTCTCAATATTTCACTCAAGATCAATCATTATTTAATATTTCCCTGCAGTAGTATAAATCTGATAAACACTTCTTACAAATCACATAGAAATTTATATAAAGTAAATTTTTAATGAGTGAATTAAATCAGTAAAGTTGTCTCGGTAATGCTATGTTCAAGTGGTAAGTGTTTTGAACATGGAATAACATAGAAATGCTATTTTTAAAAGGAAAACTTCAGTGTCCATTCATTCTGACAAATACTTATTAAATGCCCAATTGTATTCACCCTTAATTATTCAGCTTCACTTTCTATTGAGTAGTCTGTTTCTAGTTTTCTAAGTCACAATTTATAGTTGTCAGAATAATTTCCCCCATTTCTAAACTCCTTGCTACTGTCATATTAATGAACCAATTATTTTTCACCCCCAAAACATTTTCCATATTTAAACTGCATGCCATATCTCTGGTCTGGGAGGGCAGCCCCACCTCATCACTAACTGATGGAATCTTAGATATTCCTCAAACACACTTTAAATAGAGTCCAAAAGTAGTATCTCCCTACATTAAATTGCTAGAATTAAAATAAGGAATACTGAAACACATAAACAAATAAATGTCATTCCCTTTGTTGTCAGGACCTCCCTCACAAGAGTTACAAATTGTATGGAAGAAAAAGGAATACCAGTCGGTGCCTTCCCTGGGGAAATGACTTACATTTTCCCGGCAACTTCAGAGGTGATCACACATTTTAAAGACTTAGGCATATATTGAATAAATACTGATTCAGTGCCTACAATATGCTAACGCACTTCTGGAGAGTAAATGGTAAGATAGGCAAACTTACACTCTAATGGGGAAGAGAGATCATACCAAAAAAAACAAATAAATGACCATGACAATTTTAGATGACACTAAACCGTACGGAAATAAAAATATGTATGATAAAGTGCTGAAATATCATGGTTACCAGAGTTGGAGCAGTCAGGGACGTCAGCTCAAAGAAGTTGACATTTGAATAAATAAATGTAAAACTAAATAAGAAAAAAAAAAAACTGAATGACAGGAACAAACTGTATAGCCAAGTCTGAACTGTTCTGAAAATCTCCACCTTCTTAAAATGGGTGTGCTTTCCAGCTAGCAGGGCTCTGAACTAGATAAGGATTGAAGGTCAGAACCAAGGCCTCAAGGACTTACACATTTCAGGAAGTTCAACCCTGAAAATGGTGACTATGGGATAGATTATTAATTTTTTTTAATTCCTTAAATCATAACACAAATATTTAGTAGTGCCTATTATGTGCAAAACACTGTTCTACGACTGGCTTAAGATATCACAAACTAAATTGTTCATAGGCTGATATATTCAGCAGAGATTTATTGAACTTCATGTACTTAGCTAGCATTAACAGGATTTTTAAATTAACCTACTCTTCCTGATGATGTAAAAAGCTGTTTTTGACATCCTATCCTTGACATTTTAAAGCAAAAGGTTACATTTCAGAATGATAACGCTCTTGCCTTTTTTTCTCCCAAATTTGTCACCACTCATTTCCCTTAGTGTATATGATGTTGGTGTTATTAACCATTTTGACAATGCTCACAGCTATGACTTGTTCTCAAATGTTTGCCTGAGTCCAGAGAACAGGTTTCAACTACCGGCTACTTAAACAAAATCCTTTTTGAAGGACCATTATGATAATTTTTTAAGTGGAGAGTTTTCCAGCACGCTAAATACTTTCAAAATGAAAACACAATATTTATAAAACAGATCAAAAGTGCTTCAGAAAAATTATTATAGGGTAGTGAGTCAATAAATAATGAAAGCCTATTTCAGAAATACAGCACCTTTCAGCCAAAGTGCTTTATGTATGGAGATAGCTTCAATCATTCTCTCCAAAGTAGAATACACTTTATATCACGGCCATTTATGATGGAAAAAATAAAATGACTGTACCTCACTTAAAACACAAAGAGTGTGTTAGATGACAAATTGTGATCAGTAAAATGCATCTAGTTTAGGATGGCAATACTCAAGCCAAAAGTTTCATAAAAATTAATTTCATCCTCAAATCAATTATGAGAATGCAAGTCCAAATTGTACAGTCAGTGTAACTGAAAGTCATGAGGACAGACAAAAAGCTGGCACAAGTTAAAGGCCAATATTCAGCACATTGACTTAGACATATTCTTGTCATAAGTCTCTGTGCATCCAAAGCAGGAAAAAGCAAAGAAAAAGAAAGCCAACAATAATACAAAGTATGGTGGTGCCTATGCCTCATGTCTTACATTACTCCTAAGCCCCAAATAAACAGATGAATACACACTGAACTATTGCCAAAACATGAGTTTGGCTACATGTGAGTTAGACTTCAGCAAGTAAAGGATAATTATTTTAAAAAAGGAAGATCTGTTTGAAAGTAACTTTACTTTTTACATGGTTTCTTTTTATGTATGCTCAGGAGATATGGTTGTCTTGTATGTTTGTTTGAAATTCATGAATAGTTGTATTCTATATAAACAAGAGGTAAATTTCAAAACTAGATATGATGTTATAGAAATCAATCCCATTTTCTTACCTGGTGCTTTAGCAACATGAGAAAACCAATTCAGCATCATACTGTTAAGTGTCTCTATGTATTCATGTTGTGTATTTCATAGATTATATTTTAACCATTGTAAATTAACCCCTTTATAATGCAAATATCAATAGTTTACTACTGAGTCCAGATGCTTGTGGAACTATGATTTAAATATTCCATCAATCATTCTAATTATTGATCTATTCTTTCACATGTGGATGGAGGATAAATTTAACCTTTCTTTAAAAATAATTTTCTTATATGGAACTGAAAATCTCCATAACTTCAGGACAGCTCAGATTACTATTTGAGATATTTCTATGAATTCTATCAATTAATTTTATATTTTCTTGGCTTTCTTACTATGCCCCGTTTTTTGTCTTCCTTTAAACTCTCTGACTTTCATTGCGTCATTGGGGCATTTTTTTCCTGAAATACTCTTTTTTCTTGTACCAAATATTTATACTTTCTCTTTTCATTTCATAACTGTCTATATACTTCTAAAATCCACTTGCATTCTATATTGCCATCCCTAAAATTTTTCTTCACCTCCAGTTGCACATTTTCTTATTTCATATTTTCAGCTGTTTGCTGATAATTAACTTCTGCTTATTCTACAAGTTCCTGAAACATAGCATTTTAACATTTTAAATGAAATCTGCATCTCTTTCTAGTAATGTGGTTGGTTAGATGTTTGGACTAAGAAAGAGTAAAATCAACCAAACAAAAACTTCTAATAAGCACTGTTAAGCCATCAAAAACATAATATACCTTCAGGCAGAGACCAGGTGAAGGCAGGCATGAGAAAGAAGCAGAGTACTGGGGCAGCCTGTTATCCCGGGTGCATTTGTCAAAGGCAAAAGGTTTGGTACACAAACCTGCTGCGGGAAGGTAAAAATGGTCTAAACCCAGTGTATGGCCAAAGTGGAGAGCCTTGCAATACAGGAGCCATCCAATAAACCCAGGGCCCTGCCTGCAGTATCCAGACTGTAACGTGTGAGCACACAGTCCTCCACAGATGGCTAGCCCTTTCTAATATCAACTGCAATGTCGGGGGATTACAAAACCACCCTTAGTCTTGATAATTTGCTAGAATTCATAGAACACACTAGAAGCTATTATACTCACAGTTAGAGTTTATTACAGAGAAAAGATACAGATTAAAATTAGGCAAAGGAAGAATTTCATAGGGTAAAATCCAGGAGGGTTCCAAACATGGAGTTTTTCCTTTCCTGTCTCTGTGGAGTAAGAACACAAAACAATGCATTGCAGCTTCCATATTCAAACCTTTTACTGGGGCCCCACTGCATAGGTATGATGGACTGATTAATTGCCCATGTGGTTGATCTTAGCTTTCAGGTCAACTGATACCACATGACCGGGATACCACATGATAACACATGGCCCAGCTTTAAGTCACATTATTGGTCTTTCTGTCATAGCCAGCCCACATCCTAGGCCTATGGGGTATAGTTCACCCCATCCTTAACATCTGGTGTGACCCGCCCCCACCTTAAAAAGTCTAATGCAAAATCAGACCTCTCTTTGTTGAAGGCCAATTTCTTTACTCAGAAGACTTTATAACTAGTATAAGAGTGAATTATATATAAACTCATGTTCCCCAAACTGGAGAATGAAATTATGCCAGCCATTTTATATATTGGTGCTCAACAGAAAAGAGAAAATAATAATCATTAAAAATTTGGAATCACAGCTGACCTCCACACAATATTGCAACCTAATTACCAAGAAATGAGAAGTTCAAGAAAATCTCAATCCAAAAATATGCGGAAGCAAATGTAGATTCTCTTTAGTGTGTCACGTTCTGTCTCAGGCCTCAAACAGTTTCATTAGATATAATTCCAAGGAAAATGAATATTGCATAGTAAAAATGAACATACAATGTATCAAGACACCATAAACAAGAATATGTAGAAATAATAAGGGCAAATCAGACTCACAAAATCTTCAAATAATGAAATTATTATGGATAGACAATAAAGTAAATATGTGTAGGGCAAAAGTAAAGCTTAAATATGTTCATGTAATAAAAAACTAAAAGTTCAATTATATGTTAATAAAATGAAAAACAAATGTATCTCTATGAATAATACATATGAATTGAAAAAATCAATAAAGAATATTGTATAATTTCATTTATATGGTTGACAGTGGGTGGGGTTGGGTAATAGTATCTACAAAAAGTCATGAGAGGTTTTTTTTCATGATAGAGCTGTTTAAATTTTGATTAATGTGGTGGTTGTGTTTATATGCATTTTTTAAAATCTCATGAAACTACACAGAAAGGGTAAATTTTACTGTATGTTAATTACACCTTAATATTTTAAAAATATTGAATGGTTTAAACAGCAAATTAGAAAGATGAGATTTAGCAACTGGATAATGATGAGAAGAAATATGTTCCACAAAAAAAGAGATAATTGTATATACAATAAATTAAGATATATGGAAGATAACAGGGTAAATTGAAATTGATGAGATGGAAAATACACAATAAAACAAAACTTCAAGAAATTCACTACACGGCCAAACATATATATCTAATCAGAGAGTCAGAAACAAAGGAGAGAAATAGTAAGCTAGAGGCGGAATTAGGGTCAAGGGCCAAATTTTTCAGCCTATAAAGCTCCCAATCCAGACTAAAAAGTCTTTTTATTAGTCAAGATTCTTCAGGCTAATCGAACCAATGTTCTAGAGAAAAGAAAAGAAGAAACAAAGGAAGAATGGAAGGAAGGAAGGAAGGAAAGAGAAGGAAGGAAAGACAGAGAAAAGATGTTTATTGTGGAAATTGGCTTATGTGATTATTGAGGCTGAAGTCCCACAATATGCCATCTGCAAGCCTGAGAACCAGAAAAGCTGGTGGTGTAATTCAGTGCATGTCCAATGCAGCGGGGGATTGTGGGGTAGGGAGCAGGATACTGCCATAAGTCCCAGAGTCTGAAATCCCAAAAATCAGGAGCTCTGATGTCTAAGGACAGGAGAAGATGGACGTTCAGCTCAAGAAGAAAGCAGTAATTTGCCCTTCCTCTGTCTTTCTGTTCTATTCAGAGTCTCAATGGATTGGTTGATGCCTGCCTCTTAGGTAAGGGCTGATCTTCTTTACTCACTTTACTGACTCATGTCCTGATTTCTTCCAGAAAGACCCAGAAATAATGTTTAGCAACTATCTGGGCATCCCTTAACCCAGCCAAGTTGACATATAAATATAACAAGGATAGTCCTGAATGTTTCAATAAACATACACAGAAATCACATTGTGATATATCAAAATCAAATAAAAAAATATAAAAGACAAACAGAGTTTTAAAAATATTCCAAGGCTGGGCGCAGCAGCTCATACCTGTAATCCCAGCACTTTGGGAAGCCAAGGCAGGAGGATCACTGGAGGTCAGGAATTCAAGACCAGCCTGGCCAACACAGCAGAACTCCATCTCTACTAAAAATACAAAAATTAGCCAGGCATGGTGGCACATGCCCGTAATCACAGCTACTCAGGAGGCTGAGGCAAGAGAATCACTTAAACCTAGGCGGAGGTTGCAGTGAGTCAGGATTGTGCCACTGCACTCCAGCCTGAACGACAGAGTGAGACTCCATCCAAAAAAAAAAAAAAAAAAAAAAATCCTAACTAAAAGACAGACTACTTTAAAAGAGTAAATGTGTATGCAGTAGACAACAGCAATACAAAAGCAAAAGATAGTGGAATGATGTATTTCAAAATTCTAAAAAAAAAAACCTGTCAATTTAGAATACTATATCCAATGAAATATATCTTCAGAGCAAAACAAATAAAGCAAAAATTCAAAAGACTTACTACTGCAGACTTTTATTAAGGACAAATATAAAAGGACGTTTTTCAAATAGAAGAGAAATGACTAAAAGAAAGGTCTGAGATGAAGGAAAGAAAAGAAAAATAAAGTGAAAAGCCAGTGGTTAAATTGAAAAAACACATAGTTTGAAAACATTTTAAAAACCAAAAATAGCAATTCCATGTGAATATTTAATAAAGAAGAATTAATATATATATATAATAAGATGGAAGTGGGTGAATGCAATTAAGGTATTGTTAGTGTATTGCTCAAGAGGAGGGTATAGACATTGATTAACTCTAGACCTTGGCAATAATTGAATTTGTTATTATCCAAGGAACTGCTGAAAAATTATAATACTATATGAATCTTCCAAACTTGTCAAAGGAAAACATTGAATGGTGGGGGAAAAATAAAAAGATATAAAATAGGAAAGAGAGAAGCCAACAGATATAAAGAAAAAGAGAAAATAAACGCAGGATAATGAAAAAGCACAAAATAAAAAATTTCAGATAAAAATTCATATATAAGTCATTACAAGAAATGCAAATGGACTAAACACTTCAGTTAATTCAAACTTGTTAGACTAGATTAAAAATAGTTTTAAAACTTCCATGCTAATTGCAAGGGACATAGTTAAAACATAAAACTAAATAAATATTGAAAGTAAATAATGAAAAAGAGTATATCAGACATATTTTTACCAAACAAAAGCTAGTATAACTTCTGATATAAATTTTTATGTCAATTTTGATATCAAAGAGAATTATCCTTAAGGAAAAAAGCATCACTTCAAATAAACAGGGTAACTTAATAATAATATAAAGAAATAAAAATACATCACAATTTTTAATTTGCATATAAATGTGTATACTTCTAGGAAGAGGGCCTTATGTATAATGAGCAAAAGCTGACAAACCTACAAGAACAATTTGAAAATCCTCAATTATAATGTGGACTTTAATATACCTCTCAATAGTTAATAAAACCAAAAACCAAAATAAGTCTGTAAATATAAGAAAATTATCAAAACCACAATTGACATTCTTGGTCCCATAAATACATACAACTTATTGCATTGATGAGATGCAGAGCACATTCTTCTCAAACACAGGTGAGGTGCATATAAAAACTGACCATATGCTGGACCATATAACAAGTCTCAACAAATTTAAAAAGCTGAATTCATATGGGATATGTTCTCTGGCTAGAAGTGCAGGTAAATTATGAATCAAAAATATAAACATAGCAATAGAGAATTCGTACATCTGTGGAAATTAAGAAATAGGTTTCTAAGTAATCCAAAGACTACAGATAACATGTATAGTTTTGAATCTTAAATTAGAAAAAAAAACTGAAAGAAGTTAGGGGGAAAAACAAAAAACAATACCAGAAAAATTCAAAAAAAGTAGAATGAATATTAAAAAAAAAGTAACAACTAATAAAATAGAAAGCAAAACTTCATAGAGAGAATCAAAAAACAAAAAGTTGGTTGGTTCTTTAAACACACTAATACAACTGACAAATTTCTAGTGAAATCAAACAAGAAATAACAAACGCAAAAATAATATTGGTAATGCAAAGAAAGCTAGAACTGCAGTCAAATATTGTTAAGGATAATTACAGACTAATACAAATTATTATATGCCCATAAATTTGAACATTTTGGGGGAAATGGGCAAATTCCTAAGAAAATAAAACTTATCAAACCAAATTTAAGAAATAGAAAACTTCAGCCAGTTTCAGTGAATTACACGTATAATCCCAGCAGTTTGGGAGGCTGAAACAGGAGGATTTTGTGAAGCTAGGAATTCAAGATCAGCCTGGGCAACATAGCAAGACATCTGTTTCTAGAAACAAAACTAAAAAAAAAAATTGTAAAAAGGCTGAGCCCAGGAGTTTGGGACCAGGCTAGGCAACACAGTAAGACCTTATCTGAATAGTCCTATAATCACTAAAGTAACAAAATTAGTGGTCAAAAATTTTCGTACAGTGAAAACTCAGGCTCAAATGGGATTCATCTGGTTGTTCTACCAAACAATCAAAGCAAAGATAATTTAAACTATTATAAAAAGGAGAAAAGAAAGAATATTCAGTAATGTTGTTTATGATACTATCATACTGTTCGTACTCAAATTCAATGAGAACAAAATGAAAGAATGGAACTTACAGACTAATACAGGTGCAAAACCCTTAAACAAATAACACTTAATCTTAATCTAGCAATTAGGAATACTAAAACAAAACAAACAAACAAAAAACAAACAAAAAAAATTTCTAAAAATAGCCAAGGTGCACATACCTCTGTAAGATAGAGTAACTTTTATAAACGACTCAGTGATTTCTTGCAAATTTGAAAAGTTGCCCATCACTAGCCAAGCCATATGCTGATGGACTTTTTATCTGCTTTCTTAGCCATTCATACAAAATAAAATATGAGATTGAAGCCACTCTGTATGAAATAGATAATACATCATAACTCTTCAGGCCTATCCTAGGGATGCAAAAACGTCAACAAAGTAATAAACCACAAAATTATTAAAGGAGAAAATATAAAATCATTTCAACAGATGCATACCAGATTTATCAAAGTGGAAAGCTAAACAATGTCTAAGAATACTTTGAATAAGTATGGTATGATTCCACGTAAGTCGGGATCTACTTGTATAAAACAGTTATTTTCTTCTAGGCAATTACTTTTTTTTTTTTTAAGGGTTAAGTCTTTCCGATAGCTTACCAATTTCTATATTAGGAAAGTCAAAATAGTCAGTATTTTCAAAGGACTGTCACATCTAGAATTCCTTCATAATATCTTCCTTTATGACATTCCAGGATAAAATATTAGATAGGTATAGATAAGAGAGAAAGAGATGGGTCATATCAAGGTCTATATATTTATACCATTGAATTTATAGTGATATATAGATATTTTGGTAGTATTTTCCATTCACTTTTACTAAAGATTCTTTTCGAATTTCATCACATGTACTTGCAGTTATAAATGCATTTCATTTTCTAAAAAGTTTTCGCTTACTTTGAAGTTATCAAGTGAAAATAACTAGTAATTTATTGGACATCAGAAGTTACAAATCTATATAAAATGCATTGCTTTATTTTATTCCCAAAATGCTTTGAAAAAGAGGCCTTACCTTTATTCCTATTTTTCAGTCTTGTAGGAAGGTGTGATCAAATATGAAATACTGCAGATAAACCAAGTAAGATGAGGACTGAGAACAGAATTAACAGTCAATTAAGCAACCTGAAAATCACTGTTGAACTTAACTAGAGAGTTCCTGTAGAGTTGTGGAATTTCAAAAGAAGAGGTAGAGAAGGATTGAAGACAGACAGAACAGAAATCTCTTTTGAGGAGTTTTGCTTCAGAAGGGAGCAAAGAAATGATGTGATAATTGATAGAGGAAGTGGGAACAAGAGCACTGTTTTCCTTTTTAATTTAAGATTAGAGAAATAATGACATATTTACATGACAACTGGAATCAATGCAGTAGGATCAAAACATTAATACAATAGGACAGATGAAAGCACGAAGGGCCCGCTTGAAGATCATGACCTGGAATGAAAGTGAGGCTAGTCAACCTGTTGTGTGTTTCTCTCACTCAGGAAATGTGTACATCACATTCAGTTTTAACTGGGATATGGCTTTGTCAAGTCCTTAGTACAAATGCTAAATCCTAAATATCCCTTGCCCTGTCCTTGCAAATGAGTACATTATTTATAACAATAGCAACAATAAATCAATGAAAATAACAATAAGATACAATATTAAAAATGATAATAATAACAATAAAATAACAACCACTTCATCACCTTTATAAAGTGCCACATGTGTTCCAGATACTGTTATATTTTCAATATCCTTGCAAATATTCCATAGAATGGATATTATCAACACCAGTTTTCAGAAGAGGAAACAGAAGCTCAGAGCTAGTAAACAGTAATTCCAAGTCTTTAAAACTGCACCGCCAGGTAATGTAAACTGCCTACCATGGTATCTGGAACATAAGAAATTCTCAAAAAAAAGACAGCTCTTCCTATGTTTGTCCACTACACCATTTTCCTAGACAGTATCAGAAAAAGAGTAAAGAACTCTGGACAATAAATATTATTAAAAGCCTAGATACTTTTGGGTTTGTGCACTATTGTTGCCGGGTGTTTACAAACTGTTGGTAGATAACATCATGTTTTGTGGCCAGAGCACTCTGGTCCTCTTTGTTTATAGCCCAGACACAAATGGAAGAAGCCCCATCTCTATGTATGACTGTTTCTCTAGTTTCTCTGACCTTCAGTATTTCTCTTTATCCATCACACCAAGACTTTTAAGCCATTTCAATCAAGTGATATAACACAAAAAATCTGCAAATGTCCCTCTTCCAACTCCTCCTTTAAAGGGGCTACCAGGTACAAATCTGAAACGTAGATAAATCTACATCTACTACTTGAGGAGTTACTGCTTCCATTTTTCAACCTCAGCAAAACAATCTCTTTGTAATAAGGGATTAACGAAACATATCTTTGAAGCCCAATTACTCTTCCTAAAGAGAGAGGACAAGTACATCTCCCAGTAAATGAGGACTGTTTCGAAAGTCAAATAATCCCCTGAAACAATAACATTTACTCTTGAGAAAATTTCTTCCAGAATCAAGAGTGACAGAAATTTATAAATCTTAGGGGAAGAAAAGAAATATTTTAGATGGGATTCTGAAACCCTCAGGAAATTTCCTACATAAAAAAAGGACAGGATGTTCATAAATTTAGAAAGAATTTTATAAGCATGTGCTGTGCTTAATACATTTTAAGGGCAAAAATATTCAACAAGGGATGCAGAATATGGGGAAAAGATAAAGCTTAGAATTACTTTGAACTGTTCTGTAATTAAGCTGTAAATGACCAAAAATATTTAATACTAGTGTAACAGTTTTCAAATATTTAAAATTCAGGCATTGAGTTCACTCATTTAATGTGTTTCTCCACCTAATTCCTCTTTACCATAATCAAGAGAATAAAAATTCTGTTTTGGGATCTTGTTTAAAAAACATAGATTCCAGAAAACTATAACATTTTGTAATAACTAATTTATTTCTTCATTGATAGATTTCTAAAAGTGCTTATTTTCCCATTTATCCTAATAAATTAAAGTATAATACTATAAGTTTTATGAAATACATGGCTCCTCTTATGTAATTGTTTTACAACTCTAAAAATTACATGAGAAATCTACTGATAGAAAGTAACAGCCTTCATGCAACACACATACACAACTACGGGGAGATAAAAAGACTATTAAATTAAAGTTAAACAGGTGAAAAATGAAAGACTTTCTTATAACTTAGCTCTCTGCTATGGTCTGAATGTGTCCCCCCAAAATTCATCTCTTGAAATCTGCACCATGAAGACAATGGTATTGGGAGGTAGGGCCTTTGTGAGGTGATTAGGTCATGAGGGCAGAGTCCTCATAAATGGGATTAGTGTCCTTAATAAAACAGGCCCCAGAGCACTGCCTTGACCCTTCCACCATGTGAGGATACGTTGAGAACATGTCTTTGAGGAAGTGGGACCTCATCAGACACTGAATCTGCCAATGCGTTGATCTTAGACTTTTCAGCTACTATAAACTGTGAGAAATACGTGTCCGTTGTTTATCAGCTATCTGTTTCATGGCACTTCGTTTTAGCAGCTTAAACAGAGTAAGGTAGTTTAAAAAATAAAAAATTCTTGTTGATATCAAGAGCAGAAGAGTGAAGTTTTAACTGGTCTCACCTCATAATAATTGACAGGGAAGAGGTGAATTATATTTTCAGTTGATATGATTAATACCTGGAAAATTCAAAAAAGTAAATGAAAAAACTAACACAATAAATGAATTTAGTAGTTAGTTATAGAATACATGGAAATCAGTAACCTTCTTATATTAAAATACATTGTATGTATATGTAGTTTTAAATTTAAAGCCATATAAATATTTTATATAATTATAAACAAATTTAATTTTATACAAGTAATTCCTACTAATCTACAATAAAATAAAACAAAATAAACTTAAATGTATCCATAAAATAAACTTAAATGGTATAGAGTGGCATGCCCTCTATACCAAGTAACATAAGATTACATTAATTGGAGTCTATATCCCTAGTAAAGTATACCCTAAAGATAAAAACAATTTTTAAAAAATTTTAATCTATTTTCAGGAAACATATCAGTAGTAACCATGTTCTGATATTGCAATTTTGAGATAATTGTATCTGTTCTGTGATATAAAGGAAATGGGCAGTTATACTGATATCTTCAGAAATGAGATTTTGGCATGGGAGTAAAGAGATACAGACATAAGGTAAATGGAGCAAAATGAAAATATCACAGTCCTAAAGTATGTCTGTGTCTGTACATGTGTGTTTGTGTTTATGTATGTATTATGTATGTATGTATATACAAATAAAATAGTCTATTTATATATTCTACTTGGATCCTAAAAAAACTTAAAAGCAACCAATCCAGGAGCAATTCAATCCCTAGCACCCAGGCACTCAGATTTAGTATCTAAATACATTTTTCCAGCATGGTTTCTGTTTTGTTTGTGAAATAGTTGATTCCTGAGACTAAAACAACTTGTCTTATCAGAAAACAAAGACAATGAAAGATTAGCAGGGCTTGGTCTAAATTTTCAGGGAAAGATAACTTCAATAGGCTATGAACAATCTTCACATCAATATTTACGGTAAACCACTAAAGATTTAAATGGTCAGCATGTTTAAAATCATGAGTTCATAAGGCCATTAAAATAATCTCATTAGTCATCCTAGAGTATAAAAAAGAATCATTATTTTGAAAACTGGCAAATAAAATGATTGATCATTAATTTTCTATACAAAGTATATTCTTGGTTAATAATAGATTAGAAATAGTTAATGAGGGAAGTTTCTTTTTTATAGGACTACTCCAGCTAACATATATTGAAGAAATGGAAAAAATTAGAATGTCATCATTTTGCTAACAGGTAACAAATCAATAGATCTAATCACTGATTACCAATGGCCATTAATATTACCAAGACACAACTGGTCATTATGTGCCTCCTGATGAAAGTACACAGCATCACCTATGAAGTATTTTTGTCCCTCAAATCAAACCTGAATCTGATAAGCCTCTAGATAAAGCTATAAGTTACAGAAAATGCAAGGGACATATTGTATTTTAATTAAAGCAGCATATTAAATTACATTCACTTATGTATTCAGTAAAATTCATGCTTGTCAACACTGCAGAAAAAATGACCCTGTTTCTTCAATAAAATATTGAAAGAAAAAAGAGATGGAGAAGTAAAATATATATTTTTAAAACTATCATTCAATTGCAATATATGGATGTTATTTGGGCCCTGATTAAAACAACGAAATTAAAGGGCCAGGTATGATGGCTCACGCCCATAATTCTGCACTTTGAGTGGCCAATGTGGGAAGACCCCTTAAGGAGTTCGAGACCAACCATGGCAACATAGCAGGACCCCAACTCTACAATTTTGTTTCTTTAATTAGTTGGGGAAGGTAGCACACTCCTGTCAATGTAGCTACTTGGGAGGCTGAGCCAGGAAGATCAGTTAAGTTCTGGAGTTTGAGGCTGCTGTGAGCTATGATTGTAGCACTACACTCCAGGCTGAGTAACAGAGTGAGACCTGGTCATTGGCAAAATATAATTATTACCAATTATCAGATTAATTACCAATTAAAGATATTTGATCATCTTAGAGAATTATCTTGTAACTATAAAAAGTTACAATGATGATTAGTTTTCTTAAAAGTGTCCTTATCATTTACAGATATATCCTGAACTATTTCCAGATAAATATCTAATGTCTGAAAATTGAGTTCCTTTTCATGAGTAGATGAACATATGTGTGGTATGTACACTTTATACATGACATTGTCGACAATTTTATTTTAAAAATCAATATGATTAGCTAAAAACATCTGACTATACTATACCCTTCCTGACTATATTTTCCTATTATTGGATATGTTATATTGGAAGCTCTATATAGACATATATAATTTTATATATATAGAATTACATATATAGAGAGATTTGGATATAGATATATATAATATATAGAAAGATATATTATAATATATAGAAAGATATATTATAATATATAGAAAGATATAATATATAGAAAGATATAATATATAGAAAGATATATTATAATATATAGAAAGATATATTATATATAATATATAGAAATATTATATGTAATATATAGAAAGATATATTATATATAATATATAGAAAGATATATAATATATAGAAAGATATATAATATAATATATAGAAAGATATTATATATAATATATAGAAAGATATATTATATAATATATAGAAATATATATAATATATAGATATATTATATAATATATAGAAAGATATATATAATATGTAGAAAGATATATTATATAATATATAGAAAGATATATAATATATAGAAAGATATATTATATACTATATAGAAAGATATATTATATACTATATAGAAAGATATATTATATACTATATAGAAAGATATATAATATATAGAAAGATATATTATATAATATATAGAAAGATATATTATATAATATATAGAAAGATATATTATATAATATATAGAAAGATATATTATATATAATTTACATATAAACATGAATAGAGAGATTTAGATATAGATATATTTTATATCTTGAGAGAGATATATATAATACATGTCTATATTATATATAATGTATCTATATATCCATATAATATATAATATACATAACATATAATATGTGATATATAATTATAATACATATTTTATATAATATATTATTAAACTATATATCATATAATCCATAAATTTTATATATTGTATTATATATTATATATTATGTATCATATATAATCCATACATTTTATTTACAACATAAAATATAAAATAAAATTATATATATTTATTATGACATATATGTATATAATATATTGTATATATGTATATAATATATTTAATAATATATTATATAATTAAATAATATATATTTATTTATATAATATATAATATAATATATTTATTATGACATAAATAATTATATATATATAATTATATATTTACTACCTAAAATATATATAATTAATTAGATATATTTTATGTTGTAAATAAAAATTGACAGGTGCTCTGAATCATATTTACTTTTATATGACTCATAATTTATAAAATATACATTTTATGTAATTATATATGATAAAAATAATCATATATATAATGAGTCATATATAAGTAAATATGACTCAGAGTACCTGTCAATTTTATTTACAATATAAAACTATGCCCACTTATGCTAATTACTCACTGATTACACAGCACAAGAAGACTGAAGAAAGAGCAGTGTGGGGTGAGAAGGGGACAGAATGTCAGAAAACTGAGATCAGAATTCTGAGTGAATTGAGCCTAACTTGCTGGATAAATTTTGACAAAGTTCTGAGAACACCCAAGGCTGAGTATCACCTTAGGTACAGCAAAGTTTGGTATGACTTTAAAAATCATATATATATATATATATAATATTATATATATAGTCATTATATAACATCTAATATAACATCTCCAATAATTAGAAAATAGAGTCAAAAATAATATATTTTTATATGGGAAGCACTACATATATATATATACATATATATGAAACATATATAGCTATAGTGTTTCATACATATATAGTGCTTTCTATATATATCGTTTCATATATATATGAAACGATATATTTCCCAATTAAAAATCAATGTATTGTCCAAAAATAATAATTGTACAAAAATAAAATGTTACAAGCTTATTATTAAAGCTTATTATTTATAATAGCAAGAAAGCATGTATGAAAAATATCATTATATACCTCACATTTACACATTGACATTTATAGTAAATATGTATCATATTTAATATAATCTCATAATATTAATATGTAAGCATCAATATGTCAAGATTAACAATATCATTTATTAAATAATCATAATTACTAAATAATTATTGACTATAGGATGTGTGATTCTTATGAAGGATGGCCAGAGAGTAATTCAGAGAAAATAAAAAGTCATTCAGAAGAGGAGAGAGAATAAATTCTTCTGTGATATCAGGAAAAATTATCAAAATAATATGTTTATATATAATGGGGTACTAAAAGAGAAATAGCTACCAACATGTGATTTTGCTACATAAAACCTTTATAAATGTGACCAATTAATAAGGGTAGCTCAGCATTGTGGAAAGTCTCTACATCTGGGTTTGCCATTTAATTTAACTACGTCACCTAAACTGTGAGCCTCGGTTTTGTAATAGTCAAATGAAAGTAATAATACTGATGATAAGATGAAACAATGTATATGGGACTCAATAACTAGTATTTAGTGTCTTTGTGAACCATCTAGAATTTGTTTATTTCTGACCTGCAAATAGAATCCATATTTTTTCTTGGGGCCAGTGTCAGCATATTGTCACACAAAAATAAATAAAACAACAACCGCTATGCAAACCTCACAAAAGTACTGATGAGAGGGATCTTTTCTGAAGGATTCCTGTCAATACTAAAGAGAGGTTTAAAAGAACATAGCATGCAGTCTACTGAAACACATTTTAAATGCTTCTATCCTAAGTTCTATTACTCATGCCAGCAGTTCAACTCTCCCCCTCTATAAATCTAGTGGTCCTGTGCCCTTTCCCGCAAGGGTTGCCTGCAGCACTTCCTATTTGGAGATGCTTGGATTCTCTCTGTTCTCCCATTTGTTCATATTTCCCAAAGGCCATTTTCCACCTTACCAAGGGTACCAGTAGCCAATATACATAAAGTTTTTAGAAGGCAAAGAACAAAAGAAAACTTGCCAGACACAAGCACTTTATTTCCTTCCCATTATGACTAGTTACCAACTTGTATTACAACTCTGACGCAATAAAGTAAATATGACTCAGAGTACCTGTCAATTTTTATTTACAACATGAAACTATGCTCACTCATGTTAATTTATAGTTCATTGATTACACAGTGCAAGAAGACTGAAGCAAGAGCAGTGTGGGGTGAGAAGGGAAGAGAGTGTCAGTAAACTGAGACCATAATTCTGAGTGAATTGAGCCTAATTTGCTGGATAAATGTCAACAAATTTCTGAGAAACTCCCAAGGCTGTGTATTACCTTAGGTACAGCAAAGTTTGGTTTGGTTTAAAAAAATCTTTTCAG
The DNA here is from genome assembly GCF_028885655.2 of Pongo abelii. Lineage (NCBI taxonomy): Eukaryota > Metazoa > Chordata > Mammalia > Primates > Hominidae > Pongo > Pongo abelii. Next base: position 96,922,526 of record NC_071991.2, read on the forward strand.
CCATACCTCCCTACCTGTGTGTCTTATTCAAACTTAAGACAGCCTTGGCTATGCTCTGGAACTTCTTCATGACTTAATTATCAGCAACTGTCATTCTGTGCCTTCCATTGTTAAGTCTTTCCTTCTTATTCAGAATAGTGACCCAGAAGAAAGTAGCATAAAAACTCTTTCCTCTACTAAGTGCATCAGACTTGTCCAACTCTATATTGATTTCCACATTTTTCCTTATTTGGTTATAATTCTAATATTGACACCGTTGGTTTCTCTGTATTCTGTTGGTTCTACCTCTCCACTGATGACACTCGTTCAGCTCATCCACAGGCCCAGTAGACAAACAGCACGAACTACACTCCTCAGAAGAAAAGGGGCCAGGCATGGTGGTTGCATGTCTGTAATGCCAGCACTGCCGGAGGCTGAGGTGGGATGATCACTTGAAATCAAGGGTTTCAGAACAGCCTGAAAGGCTGAAGAAAAAGCTATAGAAAAGCAGAAGAAAAATATATATATATTATATATATATATTTTATATATGTAAAATGTTGTGTATGTGTATATATATAACATGTTGTATAGAGTATGTGTATGTACATAGTGTGTGTATGTGTGTGCGTGTGTGTGTATATGTATATATTATATATGTACATATATAATACATACATATATATATATATATATATAATTAGCTGAATATGGTAGCATGTATCTGTAGTCCCAGCTACTCAGGAGGTTGAGGCAGGAGTATCTCTTGAGCCCGGGAGTTTGAGGCGCCAATGAACCATGATCCTGCCACTTCATTCCAGCCTGGGTGACAAAGCGAGATCTTGTCTCAAAAAAAAAAAAAAGAGAGCGAGAGAAAGAGAAAAGGGAAAGGATTAGAGATTGCGCTAGCCATGAGTTCCCTCACTGAGGAATTCCCATTTGTGGCTGTGCACCAAAATCACCAAGAAAACTTGAAAAGTTTTCGTTCTGTAACTCCAAAGTTACTGCCTTGAAAAACTATTACAAAAAAGGAACATTTGGTTTTACAGGGTTGAGATCTACTGCTTTAAGTAAAAGAATGGTTGGGTGACTAACAAGTTTTAGAATACTTCAGGATAGGGAAATTCTATTAAGAGAACCAAAAATGAACTCATCAAAATTAATAGAATAGAAATTGATACGGTTTTCTAACACTCCCAAAGAAGTGTGTTCAATGCAATACTAATTAATCAAGTGTTTAATACACTGCTCTTTTCTTATTTATATCACTGAAATTGTCTTGTGACAGTTGTTACTTATTTTCTTATGTCTTATTTTGTAGTTCCTGGAGAAGGGATGAGAATAAAGTTATCTCTTGGGTAACTTTTAAAAAAAATTTTCTTACTTGAACTTGTTCTAATAGATCTAATTTTCTAATTGATTGCTTCCCCATAAACCCGGAAAGTACAAAATTCAAGCCAGTAGAAGCCAGAATGTTTGAAATTCAGATTAGTACTTTATTTCATTTCTTTTTTTCTGTAGAAAGTGTCCTTCCATCTCCGCTAGTATCATAATTCAAGTAAACTTTGATATACATTTCAACATTCGTTATTTATTCCTGTCTATAAAAATGTTTCAGCAATATGCTATGCTCTGTAGCCAATGTTAAAAACAGTTATGCCAACTGGCTTAATTTATTAAATACTACTCAAAAAAGGAAAAACTTAATAAATTCCATGTACCCTACATGTAATTGAAAGTTTTGTGAAGTGTTGAGAGTGTCATTCACTTTCATGGCTTGATGGTAGTCAAATGCTTTGTATAAGATAACAACATTGAAAAAAAATGTTTCACTGCTTCACTGCTTAACCCAAGTTGATATACATATAATTAATTTCCTCTAAGAGAAACAGTTGTTTTTGTTGTTGTTTTTACAACAACTCACAAATAGATTTAATACCTATGGCTTTTGGACCAATTGAACACCAGGCCTATTTTAATTTTATTGTCTATCTTGTCTTTTCTTCAGCAGCTCTTCTCAATACCCGAGGTTTGAGTGAGTAACTTGAAGCTGATGACTCCAAATATATACTATATGCTCACATTTCTGTCTTAAACTTCAAACTAGTGTGTTTATTAGGTGTATATTTCTGTTCTCACACTGCTATAAAGAACTACCTGAGACTGGGTATTTTATGGAGAAAAGCCTTAATTGACTCACAGTTCCACAGATTATACAGGAAGCATAGCTGGGAGGCCTCAGGAAACTCACAATCATGGGAAAAGGCAAGGGGGAAGTAAGCACGTGTTACCATGGCAAAGCAAGAAAAAAAAGGGCAAAGAGGGAAGTGCTACACACTTTTAAACAATCAGATCTCGTGAGAACTCATTCACTCTCACCAGAGCAGCAAGAGGGAATTCTGCCCCCAAGATCCAATCACATCCCACCAGGTCCTTCCCCCAACATTGGGAATTACAATTCAACATGAGATTTGGGTGGGGACAAAGAGCTAAACCATATCACTAGGTAATCTACTTGTATATTAAAAATTCAAAATAAAAAATTAAATAAAAATTAGCCTACATTATTCCCTCAACCTTAGCTCCCATCTCCATTTCATAGCAAAGCCGTCACTTCTTCCTAAAGTAAAAACCAAAAAAGAAAAGGAACTTCCATCCCACTCTCTTTATCTTTGCAGTTAATCTTTTACCAAGTACCTCAAATCTTCCTTGAACTACTGAAAATAATTTTTTACTAGGCCCTGTGTTACTTGTTTCATTTATCTTTTTCTAACATCCATATCTGATTATATCACTGTCACTGATATTTCTTCAGTGACCCCCACTGTTAAACAAAGGATAAAACTAGTAATCCAAACAATTTAGCTTTATTGTGAGTGCGGCTCCTTAGATTTTTGCCTACTGATACAATATCACCATGTATCAAGCTCCCCACATTGGAAATTCCAGCAATGCTAACTTACTCAATGTTACCTCAAAACTCTGGGCTCTCTCCTACCTTCATGCCTTATATCTTAGTTTCCTTGACGCTTTATTAAAATCACTCTTCATTCTTCATGAAAAGCAGCACAAACTGACACTGTCTAGGTGATTCAAGCAGAAAAAGAATGTTTTGAAAACATATCTAAGGCCACAGAATATCACTGAGAAGCCCTAATAAACAAATTCTCCTCCCTCCCCAAAAATAGTAGAAACAAAAGGAGGTAAGGTCAGAGATTGCAACCCAGCTGTCACCTTCACTGGACCAAGGATGGCACCCACTGGTACTGCTATTCCTAGAGACTGGATGTTGGAGGCACTGCTACTGCTACTGCCACTGCCAGGCCCAGGTGGGAGGGTCTAATAGCCACCCCTAGGGGGTCTGGCTCATGCTCTATTTCCCAGAGAGATTAGGAAAGTGAGTCTCCCTAGCATTATTTACTCCTATGTCCAACAGTAGACAATTACCAAAATATACAAAACGTATTCTGATGCTAAATAGCAAAACAAACAAAAAAGCACATTGTGTTTATTTTCTGCTGCTGTAACAAAGCACCACAGACTTTGTGGCTTAAAACAACACAAATGTGGAAATCCCAGCACTTTGGGAGGCCGAGGTGGGTGGATCACGAGGTCAGGAGTTCGAGACCAGCCTGGCCAAGATGGTGAAACCCCATCTCTACAAAAAATACAAAAAAAAAAAAAAAAAAAAATTACCCAGGCGTGGTGGTGGGTGCCTGTAATCCCAGCTACTCGGGAGGCTAAGGCAGGAGAATCGTGAACCCGGGAAGCAGAGGTTGCAGTGAGCTGAGATCTCGCTATTGCACTCTAGCCTGGGCAACAAGGGTGAAGCTCTGTTCCCGCCTCAACGCCCCCCCCCCCCATAAAAAAAGTGCCACTGCACTCTAGTCTGACAACAGGGTAAGAGTCCGTCTCAAAAACAAACAAATAAACAAAACCAACACAAACGTATTACCCTATAATTCCTGGAAATCAGAAGTTCAAAATGAGTCTTACTGGGCAAAATCAAAATATCTTACTTTGGGGCCTTCTGTGTTCCTTCTGGAGACTCTAGGAAAGAGTATGTTTCCGTGCCTTCCCCAGCTTCTAGAAATTTCCTGTATTCCTTGGCTGCTGGCCCCGCATGAATCAGACCTCTGATTTTGTCATGATATCTCCTTCTCTGACCCTGGCTCCCTCTTCCACTTCTAAGGACAAACAATCTAGGGCAGTCTTTTCAAGACTTTTAACCTGATCACATCTTCAGAGTTCTTTTTATTATGTAGGGTAACATATTCACAGGTGTTAGATATTAGGATGTGGACTTTTTGGGGTGGTCGTTAATCTGTCTACAACAAGCAGAAACTAAAAGAAACAGCATTCCTCTTCCATGAAGCCTTTCTGAATTCCCACAGATAAATGAGGGCATCTTCCTTGTAGGCTCATAGAGCTATTTTGTTACATTTCTATTGTTGGTGCAGGTACTGATTTCCCAGTTTAGTCTACTAGACACAGAGTAAAGATATGTGTGCCATCTTTATCTCTATTTTTCAGTGATGATTACATATTTGATATCTAGTAGATATTAAGAAATATTGGCTGATTGAAAAAGTACTAACCACAATTAAGATTAAAATTATAGTATTCTTAAATTGAGACCTTTTTATTGTATCGTGATTGAAATGTGTTTATCTATATTTGGTTTCTAGAGATTGTTGACTCATGGCAAAAAGAGAAAAGTGAATTAATCAGCTCCAAAGTCTTGAAATTCCATTTCAAGGTAAAGAATATTGATATTAGTATTAGTATATTTATTAACAAATATCTGAATATTTGACATATAGTTTTCTGTGACAAAATGACAATTTTTCAATGAAATATTTACTGGGTTGGTAGCATGTTTCACAGACTGAAGAATGATTGAGGGGAATGGCAAACACTTGATCAGTGTTATGAAAAGCTCTAGGAGCCTGGATAATTTACCACTAACTGAAAATGATTTTCTGTGTATGTAACTCATCAGCAGCATCATTTGGAAATAGTAGGCAATAACAGCTATAAAGCTAGGTGCCCACTGTCATATGTGAAGATAGGATTAGATTTTCTCGCTTAGGTTTGCTCACCATTTCGTTGCTTTGACAGCCATAAAGTGAAGTACCACCATTCTCATTAGATGTATTTAGGAAAAAAACAACAGAGTCACAACATGAAACAAATGGAGACTTTTGTAAAAAACTCAGCTCCTCATCAGTTAGTGCAAACAATCCATAAACTACAATCTATGGACCTACAATGGCATGGTAGGTCAGCAAATAAGCATTGTACCTGTACAAATGTAAATTTACAACAAAGTTGTAGCCACCCAACAGGTCCACCTTGCCTGCTGCCCAGATGGAGCCAATTTATCAAGACAGCAGAATTTCTATGGATAAAGAGTAATGCATGCAGAACCAACTGTTCAGGAAACCAGAGTTTTATTACCGGTCAAATTGTGTCCAGAGTTGGTTTCTTTCGATGGGTTCTTGGTCTCACTGACTTCAAGAATGAAGCCGCAGACTTTCACGGTGACTGTCACAGCTCTAAAAGATGGTGTGTCCGGAGTTTTTTCCTTCAGATGTTCAGATGTGTCCAGAGTTTCTTCCTTCTGGTGGGTTTGTGGTCTCGCTGACTTCAGGAGTGAAGCCGCAGACCTTCACAGTGAGTGTTACAGCTCTTAAAGGTAGTGTGGACCCAAAGCGTGAGCACCAGCAAGATTTGCAAAGAGCAAAAGAACAAAGCTTCCACACCCTGGACGGGGACTCCAGCAGGTTGCCTCTGCTGGCTCAGGTGGCCAGCTTTTATTCCCTTATTTTGCCCCGCCCACATCCTGCTGATTGGTCCATTTTACAGACTGCTGATTGGACCATTTTACAAAGTGCTGATTGGTGTATTTTTACAGAGTGCTGATTGGTGTGTTTACAATCCTTTAGCTAGATACAGAGCGCTGATTGGTGCATTTACAATCCTTTAACTAGACACAAAAGTTCTCCAAGTCTCCACCCGACCCAGAAGCTCAGCTGGCTTCACCTCTCAAAATCAGTCTCCTGGATCATTCAAGCATCAGAGTTTTTAAAGATAATTTGGTGGGTAAGGGCTTATGATATGGGGAGTGCTGATTGATCAGGTTGGTGATGGAATCATGGAGTTAGAAGTGAGTATTTCTTGCTGTCATCTGTTCCTGAATGGGATGACAGAACTGGTTGAGCCAGATTACCAGACTGGGTGGTGTCAGCTGATCCATGGAGTGCAGGGTGTGCAAAATATCTCAAGCACTGATTTTAGGTTTTACAATAGTGATGTTATCACCAGAAGCAAATTGGGGAGGTTCAGACCCTTGGAGCCAGAGGTTGCATGACCTCTAAACTGTAATTTCTAATCTTGTAGCTAATTTTAGTTCTGCAAAGGTGGACTGGTCCCCAGGCAAGAAGGGGAGCTTTTCAGGAAAGGGCTAACATCAATTTTGTTTCAGAGTCAAACCGTGAACTGAATTCCTTCCCAAAGTTAGTTCAGCCCAAGCCGAAGAATGAATAAGAACAGCTTCAAGGTTAGAAGCAAGATGGAGTTGGGGTTGGTTGGGTCTGATTTCTTTCACTTTCATAATTTCCTCAGTTATAATTTTTGCAAAGGTGGTTTCAAAGTCAGTAGACAGATGTTAGTGATGGTAACTAACGAGAAAATGCAATACAATTTTTTTCAATAACTAATTTTTGAAAGATGAAAACATGCAAAAATCATTTTGTGTATAGATCAAAGTTTATTTATTCCCTAAATTCAATGTGTCAATAAATTAAGAAGAAATTTAAGGTATGAAAATTAGAAATGTGATTCTTCTAGGAACAGAATGCTTCTTGAAATTTCTGAGTTTGGGAGTTAAATTCTTTGGAAATTCTATTGCTTGCTTAGGAGGAGATTAAATTCTCTAGATTACTTTTATATCCTACATAAAACTAACTGAGATGTTTTTACATTCTCTTATTACTTTTCATTTCATTTCATTTTAGATGTATGTGTTTTTTAATCTCAACTTTCCTGAGACAAGATACATATGTTCTCACAAGAGTGAAATGAAAGACAAGAATGAAGAAAATTTTGCAGAATTGGTGATGCAGTCATCTTTTGACGGGCATTAGACAGCACAACAGAGTCATTGTTATATTTTAAGTTGTGCGTTTTCTGTAACATGAGTCACCTAAGAGTTGCTTTTCTATAATTCTTGTTCCTTTTTCTAATGATAGCTCATATAAATCACAAAGGGCACCTTATTAGCATGCTTCAGCAAGGACATTTGACAGAGAAAGGAGCAGCCCTCAGAGCACACCACTGTACTCACATTAAGTTAACCTTCGAGAAGGGTGGAATTTTTTCAGATGAATTTTCCCCAGGTAATGGTCCTAAAAGGGAAAAACCACAAAATTTTAGCGAAATCCAGGAAAGTGGGCTTTTTAAAATACAGTGGAAAAAATTTTACATCAACATGGATCTCTAAAGATCCTGGTGTTATAAATGTAAGTCCATTGTGTGTGTACTTCTTTGGCAAAAATAAAATTCCCTTCAGTTTGGGGTAAATATGTAACTAGTATTTGCGATACATACTGCTTCAGCCTTCACAAAATGCTTCCACAGACATTATTTTAATTAAAAAAATTAATTAAAAGTCAAATTGTCTCTATTTTAAATGAAGATTGTACAATCTTCATTTAAAATAGAGACAATTTAACTTTTTGGCATAAAGAATCTGATGCTCAAAAGTCTTATGTTATTTGGCCAAAAGAGGAGACTTCCCCCTCCATTTCCCTTGTTCTTCCCATTAAACCCAGCAAGTCTTACTTATACTGAGCACGTGGGCAAGGTGCTCTACAAATGAAAGGCTTGAGATTCATTTTATTAATAAATTTGTGCTAAGTAAAAAAAAATTAATGTGAATGTTACCAAATTGTGGTGTTAGAAACATTTAAATTACTAGGGTTAGATACTCTTAACTGCAATAGAAAGAAGAGTTTTTATTTTAAAAATTTCCAATTGCAAATGTAAACAATTTGGCAAAATTGAAGGCAAAATATAGGTTTAAGTTCCTAACCTAATCAAAAAATTAAAAAAAAAAAAAAAACAGGTTGATACTATGGTTTAACCACAAAGAAGCCATACGGCACCATATTTTACCTCTTTCTACCTCTAATATATCAGTGGAAAGTGTAAAATATTCATTTGCCCTGGCTGCCTGAAAAGTAGAAGTAACTGGAGAATAAGTTTTGCCCAATATATGTGAGTAAAAGTCACTGGATAGTGGTTCCAGAAAAGATTTTTGGAAAAACAGATGAAGTCAGCTGCTTACCTTTATTTGCCCCTCTTCCATGTGGAATGTACACGCAGTGTCTGAGAGTATAGGATCATTTTGTGACTAGAATGACAAAACTCACATATACAGAATAGGCAATCAGGAAAACGAAAAAATCTGTCTTTGAACAGTCACTCCAGGCTCCATATTCAATGGAATATATAAATCTTAACGTCTTCAAAGCTGCCTTTATATAGGATTCTTGTTATTTGAAACCAAAACAAAATTTTAACAAATGCAAAAATGTGAAATTTGAAATTAGTATGAATAATTTTTTAAAGAAGAAATAAAGAAAATTACAACTTTAGTAAGTGTAAAAGACGTAGTAACCTGAGAGGCAAAGTCGTGCCAATTGCTGCATAGAGGAGGATATTGATTCTTCTTATATGAAGACAAGGCATTCGGTCTAACTATGGTCTGTTATAGACCACATGCTGAATCAGATTGTAACTTTTATGGAAATAAGAAAAATTCAGAATGATAGCCTATGTCAATTTCAGCAAATTCCTCCAAAAAATGGTAGGCCTTCCAGATTTGTTCTATCAAATTTGCAAATGGTAATAGAGATGTTCCTTGTAGCTGCAATCGATGTTGACTGATTGCTGTAATTTGGAGCCCTGTTAAAAAGGCAAACTTAGATTCAGGACAGGGGAATCAAGAAAACAGGAGTCTGTGTATTTGAACAGATTAGAACCTGCAGATAGTGTCAGTCTTACAGGGAGCAAGATAGCCTCGGGCATTTCTTTAGCTTGCTATGGTAATAAATTTGCAAATGGTAATAGAGATGTTCCTTGTAGCTGCAATCGATGTTGACTGATTGCTGTAATTTGGAGCCCTGTTAAAAAGGCAAACTTAGATTCAGGACAGAGGAATCAAGAAAACAGGAGTCTGTGTATTTGAACAGATTAGAACCTGCAGATAGTGTCAGTCTTACAGGGAGCAAGATAGCCTCGGGCATTTCTTTAGCTTGCTAAAGTGCTCTGCCATTCAAAGGTGTGGAAGTCGGTGGCAAAAATGGAATTAAAAATTTTACCTCAGTAAAACTGCATCAAAGAAGTTGCATCAAACTAAAAGATGGGTGGAACAGAAAGGCAAATACCCAAGAGCCATGGGGTAATACCAAGCTCACATTCACTGCATTAAGGAACAGATGATAAGAACAGCAGCCAGCCAGAAAATAGAATTGTTGCACATGGACTGTCTGACTCTCACACAATCATTACCCTATTGAGTGAATCCAGACTTCCTAAAAGCATGATAAGCATAGTCCACAGTACAAAAAGCCAGGTCCTATCTCATCAGAACAAATCTGGTCAGGTGACTGTTTAACAGTCCAGCTGTCCAGACTCTTTTACTAAATTAAACCTAGTTGGATTAGTCTAGAGACAGAGGCTGCGCCTCTGTCAAAGTCATTGACACAAGGCCTCTGCGTGCTCTGGGATCTTAGACTGAACTCAGCATTGTCATTATCACACATTCTCAAGACTGTAGGACAATAACCACATAAGACCTGAGCAACAGGGGCCATTAACCTGGCAACAAGGACCATTGACCTGAGTCCCATGTTGTAAAGGGGGTTCTCTCTCTCTTTCTTCCTCCTCTCCCTCTCTTTGTCTCTCAGTCTCTTTCCTTTCCTTTTCTCCTAACACACACACACACACACACACACACACACACACTTAAAATTAAAAAACACACATGGACTGGTCTGACACTTAGAATCCAATATGCAGTACACAACCAGCACACAATGACTGCGTCATTATAGTCACAACTAGACCCAATGGCAGAACACAACCAGTAACTACGTATCTACTCTTGTGATGAATGATAGTAGAAAGAAAAGGAAACATTTCTCCACATTTCCTGCACTATGTCCTAGGAACAAAAGCTAATTGTGTCCAAATATCATGGAAGTTTGTGGTTTAGATTGTTGCTGACATTGGAGAGGGAAACTGTTTCAGAGTTCCAGAAGGATTTCATTGGTGGGATGCTTAGGTAAGAGAAAAGACAGGTGAATCAACATGTAATCCTTCCTCTCAAATAGCATGAACAAAATAGATTTTGGTATAATTGGATATCATTTCACAGTAGCTCCAAACACCTATTTTATTTTTCTCTTTGTGTCCAAAGCATAGTTCTGGAAGTACTCAAGAATTATCATATTTGCAAAATTATCAATAGGAAAGGAGAAATACTGTATAATATTAAACAATTTATATATTGCCAAATGTGTATATTTGTAAATTTAGATTAACATGAGTGAAACATAATAATTGTTCACATTACTAAGCATAGCTAAATATTACTGTAAGAGAGGGCAAACATATTTTATAAGTGATAAAATCAGCTTTTCGGGAGTAATGTGATAATTATAATTTATCACATGTGTGGTCATTTTACAGTATTTGAGGATGATAAGTAAAATTCATGTTAATTTCTGGATATAAATATTGCTGTAAGGAATTTATTAGTAATTTCAACTTAGTGATAATTTGAGCAGAACAAGCTATCTTTAACTTAATATGAATAAAACACTACCAGAGAACCATAATGACTAAAGAAAATTGTTTAATTTGGCATTACTATTATAAGAACACAATTTGTGCAAAAGACATTATATTAATAACACCACAATTTTGTTTAAAGTAAAAAAAACAGGTTTTATGAGCTAAATACTAAGTAATTTATAAATTACAAGTGTTTGTTACTCAAACATCATCATTGACCAGTTGAACAATACTTATATTCAATTTTTTTTATATTTCGCCTCAATCATATGGAGAGATACACATATATATATATATATATATATATATACATACACAAACACACACACATTCTATTTTTGTTTCTATTTAAAAGGTCCGTTTGCCCTGTTTACCTCCCCTTGCCTGTGAGCAGGGCTGACCTCTTGTGAGGTAGTTCTAGTATCTCTAACCCTAAAAAAAAATTAAAAAGTAAAAATAAATAAATAAAATAAAATAAAAGGTCTTTTTGCCAACATAGGAGATAGAATATATATAGCTTTGAAATATATAAGCATTTAATATGTTGACCATCATTTGTGTTCTTGCTTTAGGTCTCAAAGAAATTAGAAATATATTTGCCACTAGAGATTTAAATTTGAAAAAGTGGGTAGCAAGTCTTCTGAGGAAAATGAAATAAACCAACTCAGGTTGCACAATCCATGAGCATTACATGCTTGAGTCTGTAACTGGCAGTCATAATTTTGGTTTATAAAAGAAGTAGCAATATGTGTTTTGTGATGATCCTGAGATTCCCAGAAGAATAAGAAGAAATATTCTCTGCCCTTAGACAGTAGCAACAGAGTCCCTTTTATGGAATATTGAAAGTCATATACACACATATGCACACATGCATACATGCATTCATGAGTACATGTGTGTATATGTACACAGTACACACACACGAACAGACACAATTGAGAAAACCTTGCTCCTGGGAAAATATAACTGTCCTAATAGTCAGAGAATACTTGCATAGAACAGCTAAACTTTTAAGGCCCCGGATAACTTACAAAAGGTATAATGGATGCAGGAGAAAAAGGTGACCATTAAGTCCTCTTTTTCCCTTCCCTTAAATTGAGCTTTTTTTCCCCATGATGCATTTAAGATATTCATGCAAAAGCAGACCCTCCTCTTCCCCTCCTAGACATATCTGGAAATAATGAAACTTTAGAATTTGATATTGTGATATGCTTTCAGGAATAAATGTTCAAAGCAGTATAGTATTTGAATTGGACACTTTCGTTTAAATCTAGGCCTGAATATTTACTATGCTACTTAGTGTATTGGTTATCTGTTGCTGCATAAGAAATTGCTCCAAAATATATTGGCTTAAAATAACAATGATATTTTGTTATCTCTTCCAGTTTCTGTAAATCAGGAATTTGGGAGGGGTCAGTTGGATAGTAATTGCTTGAAGTTTCTCCTACGATTGCAATCAGATGTTTCCTGGAGCTGCAGTCATCTGAAAGCTTGACTGGAGTTTGCATTTACAAGAATGTGCACTCAAAAGGCTGGCAATTTAATGTTAATTAATGATCAGGGTTTCCACTGCTCTGCCCATTGAACTCTTCATGGGGCTTCTTGATTGCGTAAATAGCATGATAGCTGAATTCCCAGAGCCAGTGATCTGAGAGTCCAAGGTACAAACTGCAATGCTTTATGATCTAATCACCTCTGCCGTATTCTATTGGTCACACAAGGCCAAAAGGCCTTGGTGCAGTGTGGGAAGGCACTATAAAAGGGTAGGAATATGAGGAGGCAAAGATTATTGGGAGCCGTAATGAAGACTGGCTACTACACTTGGAAAATATAGCCAACCATATTAATCTTCAAATTCTGTTAAAATTAAGCTATCATTTCCTATCTCATGGTGATGTCATATTAGAGAAGAGAAGTTTTTTTAATGGCCTGGCACATAGCAATGGTTCAACACATTTTATCTCTTTCCTACTTCATTTTCCTCTATACTGTTGTGCATTTCAGCAATCTGCATACCTATTTTACTTGCCACATTAAAATCTCAGAAACAAAAGGTACATATGAATCCAGATTAGATTTGAGGTTCTAATTTCTGAGACCAGCAATTCAGAGAAATCATATAAAATTACACAGCTGGCATATTTTCATCTGATAAATCGGAGTAAATAAAATAACGCCTATAGACTTGCTTTCTCAATTAAGAAGTTGTATTCTAGTAATAAAAAATAAATTAATAAGCTCCTTGTGTCTTCTCTTTTGCTAGTACTCTCCCTATGGCCATCTGTTTTTATTGACACTTTGTAATTGTACATATTTATAGGCTACAATTTGATATTTTCATACATATACATGTCATATAATGATCAAATCAGGGTATACAGCATATGCATCACCTCACACATGTATCATTTCTTTGTGGTGAGAACATTCAAAAGCCTCTTCTAGGTATTTTGTAATATACAATATGTTAACCATTATTACCCTACTCTGGAATAGAATACCAGAACTTATTACTCCCATCTAATGGAAACTTTGTAACCATTGACCAACCTCTCCCCATCTGCTGCTTTCCCCTCCTTACCCTAGTCTCTGATAATCGCTGTTCTACTCTCTGCTTCTATGATATCAACTGTTGTTTGTTTGTTTGTTTGTTTGTTTTTAAGATTCCACATGAGATCATGCAATATTTGTGTTTCTGTGTCTGGCTTATTTCACTTCACGTGATGTCCTCCAGGTCCATCCGTGATGTTGAAAATAACAGGATTTCCTTCTTTTTTGTGGCTGAATAGTATTCAGCTGTGTATATGTACAACATTGTCTTTATCCATTCATCCACTGTTAGATACTTGGGTTGATTCCATATCTTGTTTATTGTAAATAATGCTGCAATAAACATGGAAGTGAAGCTATCTCTTCAACATACTGATTTCATTGTCTTTGAATATATACCCAAAGGTGGGATTTCTGAGTCATATGGTGGTTCTATTTTTAATTTTTTGAGGAACCTTTATACTGTTTTCCATAGTGGCTGTACTGATTGACAATCACAGTAACAGTGTGTAAGTGTTCCATTTTCTCCACCCTTGTTTTCTTTCACTTTTTTGATAAAGCCATTGTAATTGGAGAAAGATGTGGTTGTGATTTGCATTTCCCTCTTGATTAATGATGCTGAGAATTTTTTCATGTCCTTTTTAAGAAATGTCTATTAATGTCTTTTGCATATTTTAAAATCTGGTCATTTGTTTTTTCCTGTGACATTTCTTGTATATTCTGTATATTAAACCCCTTGTCAAATACATGGTTTACAAATATTTTTCCCATTCTGTAGATTGTCTCTGTAGTCTATTGATTGTGTTCCTTTGCTGTGCAGAAGCTTTTCAGTTTGATGTAATCCCATTTGTCTATTTTTGTTACCTATGTTTCTGAGGTTTTATTTTAAAAAATTCTTGCCCAGCCCAATGTCATAAAGCATTTCCTGTATGTTTCCTTCTAGTAGTTTCATTGTTAAGCGTTTTACATTTAAGTCTTTAAACCCATTCTGAGGTGGTTTTTGTGTTTGCTGAAAAGTGTAGGTTCAGTCTCTTTCTTCTGCATGTGGATATCCACTTTTTCCAGCATCACTTATTGAAGATTTTCGTTTTCTCAATGTGTGTTTTTGGCATCTTTGTTGAAAGTCAGTTCACTGTAGGTGCATGAATTTATTTCTGGCTTTCTATTCTGTTCCATTGGTCTATGTGTCTGTATTTTATGCCAGTACAGTGCTGATTTGTTTACTATAACTTTGTAGTATAGTTTTGAAATCAGGTAGTGTGATGCTTCCATCTTTGTTCTTTTCACTGAAGATTATTTTGGCTATTTGCTTTTTTTGTGATTCCATTTGAAGTTAGGGTTGTTTTTCTATTTCTGTGAAAAATATCATTGGTATTTTTGTAGGTGTTACATTAAATTTGTATATTGCTTTAAGTACTATGGTCATTTTAACAATATTAACTCTTCCAATCAATGAACATGAGATATCTCTCTATTTATTTGTGTCTTCAATTTTTTATCAATGTTTTATAGTTTTCAGTGTAGAGACATTTTATATCCTTAAGTTTATTCCTAGATGTCTTTTTTTCGTAGATGTTGTAAATGAGGTTGTTTTCTTTAATTCTTTTTCAGATTGTTCTTTTTGACAGATTGTTATTAGCATATAGAAACAATACTGATTTGTGTATGTCGATCTTGTATTCTACAACTTTACTGAATTCATTTATTAGTTCTAAGAGTGTTTTGGTGGAGTCTTTAGGATTTTCTATATAGAAGATCATGTCATCTTCAAACAAGGACAATTTGACTTCCTCCTTTCCAACTTTTATTGCCTTTTATTTCCTTCTCTTGCTTAATCGCTCTGGCTAAGACTACCAGTAAAATATTGAATATGAGTGTTGAAAATAGGCAAGCTTGCCGGGAGTGGTGGCTCACACCTGTAATCCCAGCACTTTGGGAGGCCAAGGTGGGTGGATCACCTGAGGCTGGGAGTTCGAGACCAGCCTGACCAACATGGAGAAACCCTATCTCTACTAAAAATACAAAATTAGCCAGACGTGGGGGCGCATGCCTGTAATCCCAGCTACTTGGGAGCTTGAGGCAGGGGAATCGCTTGAACCCGGGAGACTGAGGTTGCTGTAAGCTGAGATCATGCTATTGCACATTGCACTCCAGCCTGGGCAACAAAACTGAAACTCCATCTCAAAAAAAAAAAAAAAAAGTAGGCATCCTTGTCTTGTTCCTAATCTTGTTCCTAATCTTAGAGGAAAAGCATTCAGCTTTTCCCTGTTTAGTGTGGTGTTAGCTGTGAGTTAGTCATACATGGCCTTTATTGTGTTGATTTTCTATTTTTTCCAAAATTTAATCTTGGCCCGTTATACGTGTCCAGGAAGTTAACTATTTCTCTGATCTCAAACTTGTTGGCATATAGTTGTTCAAATAGTCTCCTATGATCCTTTGTATTCACACGATATCAGTTGTAATGTCTCCTTTTTCATCTCTGATTTTAATTATTTGGATCTTTTCTCTCTCTTTTTTTTTTTTTTGTCTAGCTAAATGTTTGTCGATTTTGTTTATCTTTAAAGAAAACTCTTCATTTTGTTGATCTTTTGGGTATTTTAAGTCTCTATTTCATTTATTTCTGCTCTGAGCTTTATTTCCTATCTTCTAATAAACCAGAAGGGTTTTCGTTTTTCTAGTTTACACATTCTTATTCTGGTTTCCCTAGTTCTTTGAGGTGCATAGTCAGGTTGTTTATTAGAAATCTTTCATCTTTTCTTTTTAGATGTAGGCATTTATTGCTATGAACTCCTCTGTTAGAACTATTTTTGTTGTGTCCCACAGGGTTTGGTATGATATGCTTCTATTCTCATTTGTCTCAAGAAATTTTTAAATTTTCCTTTAAATTTCGTCATTGATTCTTTGGTTATTTAAAAGTATGTTGTTTAATTTGCATGTATATGTAAGGTTTCCAAAGTTTTTCTTCTATTGTCTTCTTTGTTTGCACACTTTGATGAAGCAAGCCTCCATGTAGGAGATGACAATAGAGCTCCAAAATGTGAGGGTGGCCTCCAGGCAGAGGACAACAGGTAATATAGAAGTCCTCATTCCGTAAGCTCCTGTGCAAAGCTTAACAATACTACCAACAACCGCTGACTGAGCTTGAGGAGGGAATACTTCCAAATTAATTTAACGAGGCTCGTATTACCTTGATACTGAAACTAGACAGGAATAGAACGAAAAAAGAAAGCTTCTACCAATATTCTTTACAAATAGACACCAAACAATCTTAACATAATATTAACAAATAAAATTCAGCAACATATTTAAAACAAATTATACACCATAATCAAGTTAGTTTTATTCCATGGATGCAAGTCTTGTTCAATATTAAAAAGTCAATCAGCTAAATAAAAAAATCACATGATCATTAATTGTTGTAGAAAAAGTATTTGACAAAATTAAATACCCATATATGATTTAAAAAAAAGTCTCAGAAAAAATAGGATCAGAATGGTACTTCCTCAACTTGATAAAGAACATCTACAAACACCATACAGCTAACATTATACTTGATGGAAAATGGAATGATTGGGCTCTAAGATTGAGAAGAAAGCAATAATCTTCATCCTTATCATTTTAATTTAATGTAATAGTAGATGTTCTAGTCAGTGCAAAAGGGCAAAAAAAAAAAAGAAATAGCAATCATAAAAATATAATTCTTCATATTTGCAGATGACACAATAGTCTACATATATATTGCCTCTATCATGACTGTATCAGGCTCAACATCCTAAGTGTCATATTGTTTATAGTTTTGCAGATTTATCACTGGGGAACCACGTAAATGGTACCTGGGATATCTCTGTACTGTTTCTTATACATGCATATGAATCTACAATTTTCTAAAACTAAAAAGTTAAATTTAAAAAAGGATTATGTCTAAAAACATTTTTAACTTGAGATATTCTTGCATTGTGCTTGAATATTTATAAAAATTGCATAATAAAAAATCCTAAATGTTCATCAATATGGGGATAGCTAAATAAATGATATGACATCCATTTGTAATGCTATGCAGCTGTAAACAGAAATTAGAAACTCTTCCTTTACTAGGGAGAGTTCTCAAAAAGAGCTTTATAATATACTAGCATTTGTGTGTTTTAAGGAGATATATATCTGTATTGACTGAAATATCTAGAAACGTAGATAATATCTAACTGGGAGTTGCTGTTTTTGAAAGGAGATGGAAATTGGGCAGATGGGGAATAGAAGATGGATGAAGATATTTTACTACATATTTTTGAAATTTTATCTATAACATTATATTACTTAATAACAAAACAAAGTAAGTTATTAAAAATATTCTGCCCATACTAAAATTCTAAGGATTAAAAACAGTGTGATACTAGCACAAAGATAAAAAGATGGAACAATAAATCAATGGAATAGAATATTCTTATAACTATAATGAAAGTGGTCTTCTGACCAATAGAGAAAGAATTATTCATTTGTGGTGAGAAAATAATTGACAGGATATTTGACAGATGGTAGAATTGAGAATTTCCATATACCATGTATGAAGTTGAACTCTGGAGGAAATAAACAATTACATGCAAGCCGGGCGCGGTGGCTCACGCCTGTAATCCCAGCACTCTGGGAGGCTGAGGCGGGCGGATCACCTGAGGTCGGGAGTTCGAGACCAGCCTGACCAATATGGTGAAACCCCATCTCTACTAAAAATACAAAAATTAGCCTTGTGTGGTGGCCGGCACCTGTAGTCCCAGCTACACAGGAGGCTGAGGCAGGAGAATTGCTTGAACCTGGGAGGCAGAGGTTGCAGTGAGCCGAGATCACACCACTGCACTCCAGCCTGGGAGACAGAGGGAGACTCCATCTCAAAAAAAAAAAAAAAAAAAAAAAAAGAAAACAGAATTACATGCAGAAGTTAAAGCCATGGAAAATCTCAACGTATACACAAATGTGTGTTTCCCTCATTTCAAGATAATGGGACTTCATAGATTTGAGAAAAAAGGAAAAATTCATAGAGAAATAAAAGAATGGTTTACATTAAAATAGATCACAGACAATAGAGTCCCAAGTTTCTATTAGATTAAAAATATTAGTTAGTCATTCTTAAGACAATATTTGATTTTACACATAAATGTGCACATCATTATTTGTGTCCATATAAATAGTAAACAGTGATTTGAGCCAAAATAAGAATTGGATTAATTTAATAGTAGTTTTTTCCCTATGTTTGAATGCAACGAAACCCATTGCAAATCAGTAGAAATCAAACTAATAATATAAGTTTATGGGTATGCAAAAATATGACATAATTTATATGAAAGAAACATGATAGAAACAGCGTTTGGAATTGTGAAATTCTATGTAATTTTTTTTTCTTTTTACTTCCTATATTTTCCAAATGCTCTGCTGTGAACATGTGTTGGTAATGTAATTTGGAGATACGTGGTTTTTATGTAGTTTTTATACCACAAAGAAACTCTTGAAAATTTTCTATAGTGGATATTTGATTTTGCTCCAACATCTAAACAGCTTGGAAGCTGTTTTGTGATTTTCTTTCTAGTGAAAAAAATCTAAACAAGCTAAAAATCAATGACTTTTGTTAGATCCACCAGAGAATTGAGGTCATAGGGCAAATCATCACTCTGAAATATGTAAGGCAAGAGGCAAACACAGAGAATAACAGCTAAGATCAGGTTACCAGGAACAGAAGTCATTAGAGCTGGTAACTGATAACAAACAACACTTAAATAGTAATTTTGACAAATATTTTTAAAATTCTATTGGGACATTTATTTATTTTATTTATTATTTGATTTCCATAGGTTATTGGGGAACAGGTGGTGTTTGGTTACATGAGTAAGTTCTTTAGTGGTGATTTGTGAGATTTTGATGCACCCACCAATCATGAGGAATCTTTACAAGCAGGGCATGGACAAGCTTGACAATTAAAAATGCCTGGAAAACCTGTATTAGATGGGCTCCTAGGTCCCCACTTTTGTGGTTACAAAGAAAGGCAGGAGTGAGGGCCTTCCTGGAGCCCCCACCAGACTGTCGCTATAAAGATCTAACAAAAATTCCCTCATATTTTAGACATGCTCAGGGGAAACGAACCATTTTAGAAAATATGTCCAGATCATTATCCCTAACAAAGGTCTCCCCTCGAAGGGAAGTTACTTTGCCAGAGCATTATCTGATGTTGGGAAAGGGCAAGGAGACCACTTCAGCAACTTCTACCCTTTCTATCTCACTACCACGACCAAAGAAAAGGCTAAGAAATACTTCTGAAGGTCACAGCCTAGAGACTCAAGTCAAGTAAAAACTGAGGATTTAATGACAAGATTATATTATTCTTCCTCTCCTCCCAATTTTACCATCATATCATCATGTTTCCAGTAATAACCATGGACTGCAACAGAGAGCTGCAATACACAAGATCAGATTAGAAGAAATTCTTTGGGAAACCAAAATATGGGAGAAAAAAAGAGGAAACGAGAGGAAACTGGTCTCTGGCATCTACAGCTACAGCAAACTTTAAAACAGAGTCTATTAGGATGTATATTTATCCTAATGCATCCTATTACTTGACACTCATGTCAGCTTTCAACAAAAAGTTAAAAGGACATGTTAAGAGAGAAGGAAGAAAAACACAAACAGAAGAGATAAAATAAGCATCAGAACCACATTTAGATTTGAGACAGATTTTGGAATTATATGTGGATTAGGAATAACAATTATTAATACATGAAGGTCTCTAGTGGAAAATGTAAACAACATACAAGGACAGATTGATATAAATAAAAAATAGAGATTCTAAGAAATAATCAAAAGATAATGCTACAAATAAAAATGCAGTGCAAGAGAAATGAAGAATGTTTGATGGGCTCAGTGGTAGACTGGGTACAGCCAGGAAAAAGTCATTGAGCTTGAAGGCATGACAATAGAAACTTTCCAAATTGTAATGCAAAGAGAAAAAAGAATGACAAATAACGGAACATTTCAGAAAAGCCATTTGTAAAAATCTAAGACTCACTCATGATAAAAACTCTCAGCAAACTAGGAATGGAGGGACACTTCCTCAACTTGATGAAGAATATCTACAAAAAGCCTAGAGTTGGTATCATACTTAATGGTGAGAAACTAGAAATTTTTCTGCTAAAATCAAGAACAAAGCACTGATATTCCCATTTAACACTCTTTTCAACAACATCCAGGCTAATGCAATCAGATTTTTAAAAGGAAGTAAAATATATATATATTGGGATGGAAGAAATAAAACTATCTTTGTTGACAGGGTACATGATTATTTACATAGGAAACCCCCCAAAATTGACCAAAAGATTTCTGAAATTAACAATAGCCTATAGCAAGTTTGCAGAATCAAGGCTGATATACAAAAGTTAATTACTTTTCTATATACCAACAATGAACATTTGGAATTTGAAATTAAAATACCATTTACATTAGCAACACAAAAATAAGAAATAAAGAAAGTATGTGTGTATAAATGTAACAAAATATGTACAGGATCAGTATGAGAAAAACTACAAAACTCTGATGAAATATGTCAAATAATGTTTAAACAATGAAGAGATATTTCATATCAATGGATAGGAAGACACAATATTGTTAAGATATCAATTCTTCCAAATTGATCTATACATCAAAGTAATCGCAATCAAAATTCTAGCAATTTATTTTGCAGATATATACAAAATGATTGTAAAGTTTACATTGATGGGCAAGAAGAGAGCAAAATTTACATAGAAGAGTTAACAGAATATTGAAAAAGAAGGCCATGGTCATAGGACTGATACCACCTGGCTGCAAGACTTACTATAAAGCTACAGTAATCATGACAGTGTGGTATTCATGAAAGAATAGACAGAAACCAATGAAACAAAATATAAAACCTCAAAATATACTGTCCCTCCCCCTGACACACATACAGGTCAAGTAATCTTTGGACAAATGAACAATGCCATTTCAATGGAGAAAGGATAATATTTTCAACAATTGATACTGGATCATTGGACATTAAAATGCAAAACAAACAAACAAAAAACCCAAAACAAAAAACTAAACATAGACCTAAACCTTTGACAAAAATTAGCTAAAAGTGAATCATAGACGTAAATGCAAATTGAAAACCTATAAAACTTCTAGAAGACAATATAGCAGAAAATCTTTGTGACTCTGGATTTTTCTGTGTATATATAGATGTAAAGCCGAAAGAATGATTCATGAAATTTAAAAAATTATGTCAGACTTTATTAAAATTAAAAACTTCTTATCTGCTGAAGAGAATGAAATGCAAGCCAAAGACTAGGATAAAGTATTTGCAAAACACATTACTGATAAAATATTTTCATTCAAAATACGCAAAGAACTCTTAAAACTCAACACAGGAATAGTAAAACAACTCCATTAAAAAATGGCCAAAGATCTAAGAAGACACTTCATCAAAGAAGATAAATAGATGGAAAATAAGTATATAAAAAGACACACAACACCATATATCACTAGGGAAATTTAATTTAAAATAATAATCAGGTATCACTATACATCTATTAGAATGGCTAAAATCCAAAACATGGACAAGTACCAAACGCTGGGAAGGATGTGGGGCAATTCTCATTTACTGCTGGTGGAAATGGAAAATGGTAACAGCTACTGTGGAAGACAGGTTGGCAGTTGCTTACAAAACTGAAAATAGTTTTACCAAATAATCTAGCCATCTCACTCTTGGATATTTGCCAAATTTAGCTGAAAACCTGTCCACTTAAGAATCTGCACATAAATATTTATAGTAGCTTTATTCATAATCACTAAAACCTAGAAGCAACTAAGATTTCCTTTAGTAGGAGAAAAGATAAACTGTTGTACATCTATATAATGGGATATCATTAGGCTTTAAAAAGAAGTGAGCTGTCAAGTAATGAAAAAACATGGAAGAAACTTGAATTTCCTGTATATTGTGAATTGAAAGACGTTAGTGTGACTTCAAATATGTAACATTTTGGGAAAAGCAAAACTATAGAGACTGTATAAGATTAGTGGTTTCCAAAGTTTCAGAAGCAGAGGAGGAGGGTACAAAGGCCTAGTTGAAGTGTAGGGGATATTCTGTTTGATACTTTATGGTGGAAATATGGCATTAAGTGTCTGTCAGAACCCATAGAAGTGCACAACACAGAGAGTAAAACAAACTATCGACTTCAATTAACAACAACTTGTCAATATTGGTTAATTTATTGTAAGAAATGTACTAACCAATGATAGATGTTAATAACAGGAAAACTGTGGGGGAAGGAGACATGGTCACTGACAGTCTGCTCAATTTTTCTGTAAATCTAAAGGTTTTTAAAAATAGTCTATTCATTTTTAAAAAATGATTACAAGGTAAGTTCAATTCTTTCATTGCAAATTTTGTTTGTTAGGATGAAGCCCTATTCATGGAATCTTCCTCCCAACTCTGGGCACCCTGCTGTCATTAGTCATTATTTAGAGTATAGATGGTGTATCACAATTAAATTTGTTTCCTAGTTTTGTGCCTTGCTCACTTTATTCTGACTTCATACATGTCATTTTATTTTTCTGCCATTTCTATAGCCCTAATATAGTTTAACCTTTCAAAATACAATATAGAATACATCCTTCTGATACGTTGTCAAAAATGATATGGAAAATGACCAACAACGTATTCATCAAAGATCTAATCTGTTGCTATTACAATCAATTTTATCTTGTAAAGCCAGAAAATGTTAATGAATTACATCACTTAACAAAATGTAAAGGTGCATCGGAATTTTCAGTAATCCAGTACATGTTTAAAAAATCTGAAACGAATAATTCCAAAATCATTTCAAGGCTTTATATTGCTATTCCTTTGTTTGCTCTAAAAATGTGGTGATCTTCATGTAAAAGGAGTCTATCATCGACTTAACACTTAGTAATAGCTTTCTCACTTCTTCCTTGATGCATTACTTTTCTTATTATAGTACTTTTTAAACTGAAGCCTGTCTTTTTTTCCTAGTATCTGAGATTCAAGAAGTCCACATATCTCTAAAAATTTTTACCAATCGTATTTGTTTACAATATTTTGGGGGAAATGAATTTGATCATATTCTTAAATGTTTTGTGACCCACGAAATCACTATCTTAGAACATGGCAGAAACCCTTATAGAAGGCATAGTTTTATCTCAATTGCTACACTAGATCCAAATCTTTCTATCTGAAGATAAAGGCATTATTTCTGTGTATACTTGCTTTACTCCATGTGTGTCAGTGTCAGACGTATTTGCAATTTGTAAAAATAATGCATTGACAAAAGACAAACCAGGGTTTGGAAAAAATAGAACTGCCTTCAATTCATAGTCAATGGTGCCTGAGAAATTTCCAGCTGCTTTGCTTTTCTAAAGTAACACTTTTTTTTCAATACAAAATATTCTAATTTTTATTTCATATTTTTCAAAATAGTATTTTATCTCCCATTTTGTTTGTTTTTAAGATAACCGACTCTCAAATTAGTGATGCTTCATCTTGGTGGAATCACATCCTAGCAAGTCATGGATTTCCCCTTTCCAGTTACCAACCAATAGGATGAAGTAGGCTTTTCCATCAAAAGCTTAATTCTTATTCATAAGTTGAGTTTTTAGTCTAAATTTCTGTTTGCTTTTGTAGCCCACTGACTCTAGCCCAGATGGGCTATTTTTATAATATTTTTTTCATTTCATATAAAACCTAGAGATAGCATTAAGTAGTCAAATATGCACTTCCTTATAGCTCTCTCAAAGCAAAAGGCATTTCCAGGTTCAGGTCTAATCACTACAAAAGGCAAATGAAAACAGAGTAGAAGAGAAAGAATCCAAAATGACCAAGGAACAATGTTAAAAAATCATGTAACAAAAAGATTCGTTCAAAATGCAAGATAGGTCAAAGATTTTAGTATAATAGTTTGTTAATATTCTGTCAAATTACATATTACAAGCAACTTTTTTGTTTTGTTTTGTTTTTGAGACAGAGTCTTGCTCTGTTGCCCAGGCTGGAGTGCAGTGGCATGATCTTGGCTCACTGCAGCCTCCAACTCCCAGGTTCAAGTGATTCTCCTGCCTCAGCCTCCCGAGTAGCTGGGACTACAGCTGCCCGCCACCACACCTGGCTAATTTTTGTATTTTTTAAAATCTAGTATTTTAAAATCTAGTATTTTGTTTGGTAGTGAAACTATCAAAGAATGATATCAGTTACCTGAAAAAAAACTAATAAAATATTCGTACATTTTCCAACTACACATCTGTAAGAGTATCTTACAATACTTCAACCAATACAACATATGGTAATAGAATGAATACAGAAGTAGACGAGAAATATCAGCTGTATTAGCAGGTATAAAATCTAGTTTTCTAGACAGACATTAAACGGATTTTCAAAAATGTAAATACTGCCATTATTTGTTCTAATTATTTTCATTTGGAAAAATAATTTTCTCAAATATGTTTTTATGTTAAAATATAACGGGTTAACTGCTATTTTAAAATGGATTAATAAAATATTTCACAATTTTAATTTCTAATTTGCTATACTTTAATAAATATAACTTTTCAGAGTACTGAATAATTTTTAAGAATGTAAACAGTCCTGAGGCCTTCAAGTAGCTTAAGAAGCACTGGCCTACACTAAGTGTCCCAGAATTTGTGAAACAATGAGCTTTTTCAGACAATAGACAACTCTCCATCAATTTACCGTAAGGAAAACTTGCCAGGAGATATGTCCCATGCCAAAGACAATATTACATTTCCTACTTAAGTGACAGAGCTATAATAAAATATATCTATTTACATAACAGCAAAGACACCCATGCCTGCTATTTAAAATACTATTTAGTCATTCTAAAATATGAAAAGACTACCAAATGTCACAAACATTTGAGGAAAACTAGTAGCATGAAGAAAAGTGACAACTGGATATAAAACCAGAGAAAATAAAACACACATAATTCAAAAATCAGAAAAAATATATATATACACATATATATTAAAACTTTTTTTAAAGATTAAAAAATATATGGTTTCTATAAACAACAATGGGATGATAAATGAAAAGAAAAAGAGAGGACAAGCAAGAATTTTTACAAAAACTTATATATGTCATATGTATCACATATATGGATTCTCTATAATCACCAACATTTTAAAAAGGAATAGGATTCAATAATTTCCACAGAGTATGTATTAGCCCATTCTCACACTGCTAATAAAGACATACCCAAGACTGGGTAATTTATAAAGGAAAGAGGTTTAATTGACTCACAGTTCAGCATGGCTGGGGAAGCCTCAGGAAACTTACAATCATTGTGGAAAGGGAAGCAAACACATCCTGCTTGACACAGTGGCAGCAAGGAGAAGTGCCAAGCAAAAGGGGGAAAAGCCCCTGAAAAAACCATCAGATCTTGTAAAAACTCACTCACTATCATGAGAACATCATGGAAGTAACTGCCCCCATGATTCAATTAGCTCCCACCCGGCCCCTCCCATGACACGTGGGGTTTATGGGAACTACAATTCAAGATAAGATTTGGGTGAGGACACAGCCAAACCACATCAGAGTATGACCTAATAAAAACAAAAAAAAAAGCAAAAATGAAAGCATAAAGGATGACAGCCAAATGTTAAACCCAAGAAATTAAAGAGTTCCAAATAGGAGAAGAGAACTATGAGAAACAAGATTATATCAAAGAAATAATAAATTTCCCAAAATGGAAGAGAAACATTAGGCTTCCAATCAAGATGGTCTTGAGTTTACAAATGTATGTATTCATCCCAAATGATACTAACACTACATTTGTTTTTTGGAAAATTAAAGAGGTGTAGCTATGTTGAAAACCCAGAAGAAAAATAAATCATTGTAGATCAGAAATTATAAACCAGACACTAAAGCCTCAGATCTGTTTAGCATTAAATTCAGTAACAGGCAGAAGATGCTGGATGTTTGGCCCTTCCAGAGTAACTGGGCCCCAAGAGCTCTCCAGAGATGATTTGGAGAGGAAAGAACCAGGTTCATAATATGAAATCTGTGGGTGAAATGGACTTTCTCCATCCATAAAAGACTCTGAGCATAACTATAATTATTCTCTGTAGCTATGACCTATGAACTCAATCTGGCAGAAGGCATGGAGACAGATGATCAATCAGCATGTTTGCCAACTGAACTGCTGGATCCAGGAATGGATAGGAGATATCCCTAGTGTATCCATGGGACAGGAGCCAAGAATCTTATAAATTCCTGGCTGAGCTGGAGATTGGGCAGGTGGAAGAAAATACAATGAGAGGACAAGAGAGAGAAAACAGAAACACAACAAAATAGAATTAAGCCTCAAGACGAGTCACCGAGTGAATATTATAAAGCACCTGCAAAACAAAATAAAACAACACTAAACACTGGAGGCAATAAAATTAATAATCTCACCAATGTGAAAATAATAGCTTTGAAACAATAGCTTTAAGGTAAATATTTTTAAAGTCATTAAAGAGTTAAAATGACATCTATAAAAGAAATGAGTCATTTTCAGAAAACTGAGGAAGAAATCAGTCAAAGCCAGATATATATGGAAAATAACCAACTAGAAACGTAAAATATAAACATTTTTGTAAGCAAATTTAAATAATCAAATAGAAAGTACCCTCTAGCCTTGTCTAACAGAACTTTCTGCAATGATGGAACGATTCTGTATCTGCACTGTCTAATATGGTAGTCATCAGCCACTTCTGGCTAGTGTGCAATTGAAATGTAGCCATTGGGACTGAGCAACTGACGTTTTAATTTCACTTCATTATAATTAATTTAAATCTGTTTAAGAACACATGCTTCGTATCTACTTTACTAGACAGCAGAGTGACATAGAACATAGTCAAAGAAGGAAATTGTCGTATGAGAAATAGCACATAAGAATTTGTCCAGAAAGTGATAAAAAGAGATGGATACAAAAACATAAAAGTATAAATATGGGAGAATAATAATAGATTGAGACTTGAACATATGTCTAAATAAATTCCCAGAAACAGAATATAGGGAGAATCCAGGAGAACAAATATGTGAAGAAATAATGGTTGAAAATTGCACAGAAAGTAAAAGAGGGTATTTCAGATTGAAAACATGCCCTCTAATTAAGAAAATAAAGACACATCTAAATTTACCCCAGTGAAACTGCAGAATAACAAAGGTGAAAAGAAAAAACCCTAAAAATTACGAAAGAAAAGGTACTCACAATTCAATGACAGCTGGAGTAACAGAAAACTTTTCATCAGAAACAATGTTGGCCAGAAGAAAGCAGTTATGTTCGGAATGAAGAAAAATAACCCATCTTCAGTCAAACTCTTGTTTAAGTGTGAGGGTGAAATAATGATTTTTTTCAGAAAAAAATACAAATAAGAGTATTTATGTCCTGTATGCCATTCATAAAAGAGGTCTTGAAGGATCCATTTCAACATGAAGAAATGGTTACTCCAAAGAAGAATACAAGAGACAGAAGGAACTAAGAAATATGTAAGAAACATTGGTAAATCTAACTATTGCATCTGTTATGTTGTAAGTAACAGACTTCTGAGTCAAACTATTTCAGAAATAATAAGAGAATTCTCTGCGTCAAGTAACTGGAAAGTTCTGATAAATAGAATCTTCTAAGCAGGTTGATCCAGTGGCTTTACAACAGATCCAAGCAAATATCTATTTCCCCTTTATTTCTTATTTTTACTATCCACAAAGTCGGCTTCATTCTAAAGATGGGTTCTTTGTAAGGGTGACACCTTTTATAGTCACAGGATGGATGCCAGAAGTGTTACATGGATTCACTCTCACACATCGCAGAAGAGTGATAAAATTCAGTTTTATTATGATTGAATAACCTTAGTATCAGTCACTGTGAGTAGTGTCATGTGCTGATTGTAGTACATTTGGGATAACTGGACATCTAACTGTGTCTTGAGGGGCTAAATTACCCTTTTCTTATAAAGACCCAGACCTAACTGTTTAGGCTTTCAAATACACTCTTAAGTGTATTGGTATGGATATTAGAGAGGAAATAAATATACTCATTTTATTTTTGTGATTGTAACAATATACCATTCAATTTCTATTCCTGAAAACAGTTGGAATTAAAATTGTAGATTATAAAAAGAAAAATAGCTGGGGTATTTCAGTAGGTTTTTTTTCTTAAACACAGTTTCTTATTTTGGTTTGGTGTGTTTTCTGTGAGGATATAAATGCTGAATCAATTTAGAATTATCCCAGACTTATAAAGTTTGATCTCTGTGTTAAAAATGCAAGAATACACATTGAAGACTAAAAATAAAGTTTGTGATTTATAATAAAGAGACAAGTAGATAACAAAGAATGTTTGAAATCTACCCAAATGTGAAAAATAAAATAATGGAATAAAAAAAGACATGATAAATGGAAACCTCAAAAATATCTGACTGAAATATGCCCAACTATATTAGTAACCAAAGTAAATATAAACATATTTAATTCACCTATGAAAAGACAAAGAACACGTAATTTTTAAAATTCTAGTTATAGACTCTACATGAAAAATGCATTAGACAAAAAACAACTACACAGAATGGTTAGAAAAACTATATCTCACAAGTATTACCCAACAGAAAACGGATGTTACAATATTAATATCAGAAAAAAAGAATTTAAGGCAAAATATTAATAAGAGGAAAGGCACACAATCAGATAGTAAAAATCAACAATGAGGAGATATCTCAGCCACAAACACCTATGATCTTTATAAGATTGTTTAAAATTATGCAAGGCACAATTGACAGAATTAGTAGGAGAGTTTGTGCAATCCACATTCATGCTTAGGAATTTTTAACCTAGTTATCTCAGAAAATTTTGGACCAGAAAAACCCCAAAATTTAGTTAAGTCACAGAATATATAAACAATATAGTTAATAAATGTGATTTAATAGCTTTATATGTAACCCTGTGCCACATGGAAAGCCACATTCTCTAGGCAAAATATACTTTACCTTAGAAGGCCACTGGGATCAAGCGTCAGTAAGCTGGAACTCAGGAAAAGAGAAGAGGTTAGGAAAATATTGTTAGGAGAACGTGGATTCTAGCAGCCTGGTTTCAGGACTAGACTATGGACAGATGGCTAGGAATGGACTCCTTATGGAGCAGATGGTTGAATAGGAATACAGGGTCTGATCACCAATTTAAATTTTTTCATGTTTTGTTCTATAACTCTCTGTTCCCTTCAAACTTCAGTAAAGTTCTTTTATATTTAACAAATATTTTTAGTAATAGTGCTTTGCAACATAAAAGGGGGATGAGTATGTTCACCTTAGGAGTAATGTGAATAAAACCAAGCAGATTCTAGCAATAGGTAGAAGGAAAGAACAAATGAGCCAGGGTGAGCCCAGATAGAGAAACCATGATGACTACCAGGACCCCGTGTTCTCAGGAATATGGGGGAGGGATGACAAAGACTTCTAGCAGCTGTGGGGATTAGTGTTCAGATTGTTCTCTTAGAATAATAAATCAAAGAGTAACTCCTTGGTAGGGACATTCAGGTTATACATCCATAAAGTATCTCATTTACTTGAAGAACATGGCTTAGTAAACTCAAGGGAAGCCTGTTTGTTGTAGAAACAGATTTTCAGTCTGACATGCCTGAAATAAATTTGCCACAAGCTGTGTCTTCATTACACATAAAAGTGTACTTCTACGTCTTTAGAGAACTAAGCCAAGGACACTATGTTTCCTATTTAAGAAAGAAATGTAGATTTCTCATTAAAAGGCAAAGCCATCATTTCAAAAAGATGAATTAGAAAGTACTTTAAAAAGAATTCCAGGTGGTTAAGGCACTTAAAACAAGTCTAAGAAAATGTCTTGGCTCTAGGCCCAAATAATTTTAATTCAATTTTGAAAAGCATACACTTTTGCTTCTTAATTCTTGATTCTTAAGATTTTATTCTTACATGTACACAAAGATAAGTAACACTGGCTCAGTAAACCTTTATAACTTATTATTGAGAATTCTCAATTTTCATCAATTCAAGGTGAACTTGGAAGGGCAATATATTGTACATTAAAGAAGAGAAACTTATCAATTAATTTGGAATTCATTCTTCAAGTCTTTGAAGTTGATTGGCAATGCAGAACTCTATCAACCTAATTCATACCTGCCTTAAAACTTGATTTGTGCATCTTTAGCAATGAACCTCATCTATACAACACTTGTTCTGGAGTTGTAGAATTGATAGAATGTGAATCTACTCCCCGGATCTCAGTAGCAGGTTTGTTGCTGCTGCTCCCTTTCCCGATCTGAAAGCACTAAGCAAGACCCCTAAGCAGTTCCAAATTTTCAGTGGGTTGTGACACCTGAGAAATAACTAATTGATCCTTCTGTCCAAGATGACAGTCCTTGAGAAACCTTTGATATTTGAACAAGTTCCAGCCAGTTTAACACAATGTGTTTGCATTTTTTTTACACCTTCATAAATGAGCTCACTGACTTCATTCTGCAGCAAGCCAATCACTGGGACAACCCTCTCATAAGCTACTGATGAGAGAACATGGGAAAATCAGTGTACTTAATCATCATTACAGAAAAATTATTTAGACAATATTTTCTACTAAGTACATTATCTTTGGTCCAAGTCAAAGTATCATAACATCTGAAATGGTTATATATTTTAAATAACTCAAACAAGATCTTAGTCTGCATAGCAAAAATATCAATTTTTCTGGTATGTTGGCCTTAAATGAGTCATAGCTGACAAATAATATGATGCTACAGCCCACTGCCTTTCATTAACTATAATCAAACAGGACTGATCTCTGTGCAAACAGCATCTAAACCAGGCCATGAAGACCAGAAAACCAATCAATACCTACAAGTGAATCAAGGAATGAATGACACTACAATAGCCTTTCAAGAAATTAGAAAAGATGTGTAGTAAATTCAAAGTGCTGTCACATTATTCATTTATTCATTCATTGAAATTGACCCTATTGTGCCTGATATAAGAGAGGAGAATCCAAGTTCATGCTCTAAAGATTATTTTGGAATCACCTTGGATAAGTTATTTAACCTCATGATCCTTTCTCTTCCACAAAATGAGGCTAATGATAATATATGTCTCACTACCTAACCATTTTTTTACAAGAACCAAAATAAATAAATAAATAGAGTATAAGAACCCTTTATTAATTACATTGTATTATGCAGACTTAATTTGAAGGTAATTTCTACAAGATTATTTCTAACCAAGTAGGATACTTGAATATTTGTCATAGCTCTCCCAATAGCTATGTGTAACTCTCTAATTAACTAATTATAGTTGTTACTTTATAGGAAATATGTCCCATTGATTCACTTCCCCAACAGCTAATATTTTCTGTTTAGAGTCATATACCTCAAGAGTGAGACAGAAAAACAAACAAACAAACAAACAAACCCACGTATTTGATACACTAAATACCATTTGGACTCTGGAAGTATGGCTGATCCTTAAACAATGCAGAATTTAGGAGTACTGACCCTCATGCTGCAGTCAAAAATTCACATATAATTTTTGACTCCACAAAAGCTTAACTACTACTAACCTGCTAGAAGCTTTACGGTAAGATGAACAGTTGATTAACACATATTCTTTATACGTATTACATACTATATTCTTGCAATAAGGTAAGCTAGAGAAAATAAAATCTTGTTAAGGAAATTATAAAGAAGAGAAAATATGTTTACTATTCATTACATGGAAGTGGATCATCAGAAAGGTCTTCATTCTCATTGTCTTTATGTTGAGTAGGCTGAAAAGGAGGAGGCAGAGGAGGAGTTGGCTTTTACCATCTCAGGGGTGGCAGAGGTGGGAGAAAATCTGGATATAGGTGGACCCCCACAATTGAAATCCATATTGTTCAAGGGTCAACTGTATAGGTTTTCATTATCAGGATCCTAGAAAACACTCATGTTTTACCATGAAAAGAAATGTGGGGATATAAAAGAAATTAAGGCTGCCTAAACTCATTGAGGTACTAAACAGAGTTAAAGAACTTGGAGAATACAGAGCTAGGTTTTGAAGTTTCTTTATTCCCTGAAATTTGATATATTAGGTTGTATATAAATGCATAAATTGTCTTCTTGTCAGAAGATCCTCTGTTGTTTATCAAATGCTCTAAGTGTTTTCCAACTCCCGAAAGATTAAGAATCACTTCTATATGATAACTGGATAGTAGATACAGAAAATTAATCATAAAAAAAGATTATCATTTCAGTTACCTAACTGTTAAATACGGTCATGGGCCTCGTATTTATAGAAAATCTTTGTATAAAATGGAGCAATATTCTATTATTTATTTATTTCACTCTTTTTACTTTATCTCCTGGTAGAGAATATTGAGGCAATATAGTCTTTGACAATACACAGTGTTCAATTGAATTAATATAAAACTACGGAAGAATTTTAGCCAAGATTTCTTATAGTGTCTATAACTAAATATTACATTTTAATGACTAGCCCAGTAGCCCTTCTCACAATGATATAAGATTTAAATATTGCCTAAAAAGTACTTAGAGTACTGAAGGAATAATAAAAAATACAATAAATTACTATATTAATATTTTGTGCTGTGTACCTTTTTGGTTTTCTGTGTTCTCTTTTATAGCTTCCGCTAGGGGAGTTTAGAGAAACCAATAAAATTTGCTCACACAAGAAAAAGCTTTTTCATTTTAGAAATTGCCACATTATGGAATTCAGAGAAGTTACCTCATAAATCCAATTGATTTTCAAATTTTCTTTCTTAAGTCATTGCATTCTTAGGTCATATCTTCTCAAGTTTGCCTTTATAGTTTTATGACAGAAAGTCATAAGAAACTATAAAACTTTTTTTAGTTGGTTTCTGTATTTGCTTCTCACTATTGTTGGAAAAGCACCCAGTGAAAACCTTACACTATGCTCTTGCTTTGTAAGGCAGGGAACTAAATAAAGTGAAGATTTTTATGATATTTTTCTTTATAATTGACTTCCTAAAAACTGTAAAAATTGGTTAAAAAGCCATGTAATTTTACAACAAAAAAATTGTAAAAGTAAAGTGTTCCTCCTTCACATCACCATGAATGACAGAGAGAATTGGGATGGGGAAGTCGGCAGTAGAAGCATCTTTTTTCAAGAAGCTTATTAAACAAAATACCCTATAATAACTGAAAAAGTTCAAAGAGTCACTGTGCAAACACATCAAAAATAAGATCGAAGACGATGTAGAAGACCATGTGATCAACTTATGCTATGTTTTGTACTTTCTTATACTTAGGTTAATTTAGAAAATATTTAAGATAATTTAGAATTAACATATATTCTATTTAAAATTAGTTAAAATTAAATAACTTTCTTGTGCAGAAATCATTTGGTTTCAAGGAAAGGAAATCCTTTAAAATTCATGTCAATTATTACAGGCTCCAGGAGTAATCTTGGCATGTCTATTTGTGAACTACATGCAGGTATTACATGGATGAGAAATTCATCAGATGCATTTGTTCTTTCTTCTTTATTCTTGTCTTTCTTTTCTCTTAATAGTCCACTGAATTTTTGCTCCCGGTACTTTAAGTTCTAGGGTACATGTGCACAACATGCGGGTTTGTTACATAGGTATACATGTGTCATGTTGGTTTGCTGTACCCATCAACTCATCATTTACATTAGGTATTTCTCCTAATGCTATCCCTCCCCCAGGCCCCCACCCCACAACAGGCCCTGTGTCCAAGTGTTCTCATTGTTCAACTCCTACCTATGAGTGAGAACATGCGGTGTTTGGTTTTTTGTCCTTGTGATAGTTTGCTCAGAATGATGGTTTCCAGCTACATCCATGTCCCTGCAAAGGACATGAACTCATCCTTTTCTACGGCTGCATAGTATTCCATGGTGTATATGTGCCACATTTTCTTAATCCAGTCTATCACTGATGGACATTTGGGTTGGTTCCAAGTCTTTGCTATTGGGAATAGGGCCGCAATAAACATATGTGTGTCTGTGTCTTTATAGTAGCATGATTTATAATCCTTTGGGTATACACCCAGTAATGGGATTACTGGGGCAAATGGTATTTCTAATTCTAGAACCTTGAGAAATGGCCACACTGTCTTTCACAATGGTTGAACTAATTTACACTCCCACCAACAGTGTAAAAGTGTTCCTATTTCTCCACATCCTCTCCAACATCTGTTGTTTCCTGACTTTTTAATGATCACTATTCTAACTAGTGTGAGATGGTATCTCATCGTGGTTTTGATTTGCATTTCTCTGATGACCAGTAATGATGAGCATTTTTTCATGTGTCTGTTTGCTGCATAAATGTCTTCTTTTGAGAAGTGTCTGTTCATATTCTTTGCCCACTTTTTAATGGGGTTATTTGGGTTTTTCTTGTAAATTTGTTTAAGTTCTTTGTAGATTCTGGATATTAGCCCTTTGTCAGATGGGTAGATTGCAAAAATTTTCTCCCATTCTGTAGGTTGCCTGTTCACTCTAATGGTAGTTTCTTTTGCCATGCAGAAGCTCTTTAGCCACTTTTATTAGTGTGAGCTGAGTAAATGTTTTCAGCCCAATAATGTCAAGGTTGGCCATATGTGAACTCCTGAAATAAAAAAAGTCAAACCAAAAATACCATATCTGGAAAAAGTGTTGTTCAAAGCAGAAGAAGAAATAATTTCCCAGATAAACAAATGCTAAAGTAGTTCATCACCTTTAGATATGCCTTATAAGAATTGTTAAGAGATTCCTTCAAGTTAAAATGTAAGGACACTAGACAGCAATAAAAAAGTAAACAAAATAGAAAGTTTTCTTATAGAGGTAAATATATACACGGTACAGAATCCTGTAATACTGCAAGAGTGGCAGGTAAATCAGCTTTAATTCAGGTGTAGAATTTAAAAATGAAGGCATGAAAAATATAATTATAAAATTATGCTAATGAATACAAAATATAAAAAGATATAACTGTGACTTTGATAACATAAAGTGTGGGAGGGAGACATAAAGGAGTAGAGTTTTGGTATGCAGTTAAAGTTAAGTTGTTATCAGTTTAAAATAGATTGTTATAACTGTAAGGTGTTTTATGTAGTCCCCATAGTACTACAAATAAAATACCCATAAAAGATGCACAACAACAACAAAAAAAGCCTGACAAAATAATCAAAGCCTGTCTCTACAGAAAAATCAATAAGACACAAAAAACGGCAGTAAGAGTAAAAGAAATTTAGAAAATAACTATAAGACACACAGAAAACAACTTAAAGGTGGCAATAATAAGTTCATCCCTCTCAGTAATTATTTTAAATGTAAATACTACGCTCAAAAGATTAAGAATGATTGAAGGGTTAAAAGCAATATCCAGCTATGTGCTGTCTACCAGAGATCACTTTAATTTTTTTTTTTCTTTTAGAGACAGGGTCTCCCTGTGTTGCCCAGGCTGGTCTCCAACCACTGGGCTCAAGCAATGCTCCTGCCTTGGCCTCCCAAATTGAGAATAATTTTAGATACAAGAACATATGTAGGCAGTCTGGGTGCAGTGGCTCATGCCTGTAATTCCAGCACTTTGGGAGGCTGAGGCAGGTGAATCACTTGAGGTCAGGAGTTTGAGACCAGCCTGGCCAACATGGTGAAATCCTGTCTCTACTAAAAATACAAAAATTAATTGGGTGTGGTGGCACGTACCTGTGATCCTAGCTACTCAGGAGGCTGAGGCAGGAGAATTGCTGGAACCCGGGAGGTGGAGGTTGCAGTGAGCTGAGATCATGCCATTGCACTCCAGCCTGGGTGACAACAGCAAGACTCTGTCTTAAAAATAAGAAAGAAAAGAAAGAAAAAAAAGTAGGCAGAAAGTAAAAGTATGGTAAAAAGTTTTCCATGCAAATGGTAACTATCTGTTCAGCATGGTACTGGAAATCCTAGCCTGAGTAATCAGGGAAGAAAAAGAAATAAAAGTCATCCAAGTAGAGAAGGAAGAAGTAAAATTATCTGTGTTCATGGATGACATGTCTAGTATATAGAAAACCATAAGAATTCCACAAAAATACTGTTAGAACTAAAAAACTACTTCAACAAATTTGCAGGATACAGTATTAACACACCCAAATCAGTAATGTTTTACATTAACAGTGAAAAATCTTAAAAGGAAATAAAACAAAATACTATCACTGACAGTAGCCTCAAAAAATAAAATACTTAGGTATAAACTTAATTAAGGAGGCAGAAGATTTGTGCACTGAAAACTACAAAACATAGCTGAAATAAAGACACAAATAAACAGACAGATATTTGTGTTCATTGATTAGAAAACTTAATATTCTCAAAATGCCCATAATTATAACTCCAGTGCAATCCCTATCAAAATCCTAATGGCATTTTTTTGCAGAAATAGAAAAAATACTAATTTCATGTGCAACAGTAAGGAAAACATTATGGGAGTGGCAAAAGACAGATATGCAGACAAATGGAATAGGATAGAGAGCCCAGAAATAAACCCTCACTTAACATGGTCAAATAATCTTTCACAAAGTTGCCAAGGCTACACAATGGGAGAAAGGACAAACTCTTCAACAAATGGTGTCGGGGAAACTGGGTATCCACATGCAAAGGATAAAGATATCCAACTTTACTAATGTTCAACAAACATAGGAAAAGATGCACAATGTCATTAATCATGGGAGCAACACAAATCAAAACCACAATGAGATGGGATCTCACACTCTTTAGGATGGCCACTGTCTGAAAAACAACAAGCATTGGTGAGGATGCGGAGAAATTGGAACATTTGTGCACTGTTGATAAGAATGTAAATTTGTGAAGTGGCTATAGAAAATAGTATGGAGTTTCCTCAAAAAATTTAAAATATAACTACCATATGATTTAGCAATCCTACTTCTGAGTATTTAATCAAAAAATTGAAACAGGATCTCAAAGAGATATTGAACATCCATATTTATTGCAGCTTTATACACAATAGTCAATATGTGGAAGCGACGTAAATATTTTGGTTAAAGAAAATGTGATATAGACATAAAATGGAATATTATCTGGCATAAAAAAGAAAGAAATCCTGTCATAAGCTACAATATGGCTGAACATTAGGAATGTTATGCTGAGAGAAATAAGCCAGTTATAAAAAGACAAATATTGCATGATTCTACTTATATGAAGAATGTAAAGTAGCCAAATTCTTAGAAAGAGAAACAGAATGAATGTAAAGTTTCAGTTTTGCAAGTTGAAAAAGTTCTACAGATCTGTTGTGCAACAATGTGCATAAAGCTAGCATTATTGCACGGTACACTTAAAAATTATTAATGTGGAAAATGATATGTTCTTTGACTAAGATATTTTTTAAAAACTAGAGTAATAGTATATGCATCATCACAGGTTTGAAACAAAACAATTTATGGTTTGAAAGAAGATAAGATGCCTGAGTCTTGCTCAGTATCCTGTACAGGCTCCGAAGCCAACACACATTAGTTCCCCAGGGACACCTGCTCAGAGCCTGAACTTTAGAAAGCCTAAGGTGTCATAAACAGACCCACTCAAAAAAATTATTATGGAACACACGAGTGCTCTCTCACTCCAATTGTGGTACTCAGCATAGACAGAGGACAATCCTGTAATCTTATAAACTCACTCTCATGATGAATACTATTCAAGTACGTCCAAGATAAATGTTTCTCCACATATTTTGTCCCCAAGTCCTCAAAACAAAAAGTGTCCCAATCAAAATGTCATGGAGGTTTGTGAGAGTGGAAATGAAAAAGACAAAATAAATATCTTGAAAATCCTTTCTCTCAGAAGGCATAAATGCAATAGATTTTCAAATAGCAAAATATGGTTTCCAAGTGGATTTAGCTGACCATTGTCTTGCTTTTCTTTCTGTTCAATTTTAGTATGCAAACATGACAGCTGGGTAGCAGCCAGTGGCACACTACAACTGATGTACATGGAGGATGAGAAATACTTTACAATATTAATACAATTCATATTATTCCTAAATATGCATATATGTACATCTTAGATAACTACAAGAAGCATGATACTTATTTTTCACAATTACAGCCAGATGAATATTGAATGCTAGAATTGTGAATAATTTTATTTTTTAAACATATTTTTAAAATCTAAGTAAAATTTAAAACTAAATGTTTCAGCATTATTTAATTATTGATCTTATTATATTAAGTATTTGCCTATTGGTTTTAATAAATCCTGTTGAAGAGCTCAGAACTGTAACTTTTGAAAATATAATGAAAATATTTGTGTTGAATTTTATATTATTTTACTACTTAATAAAATATTTTCAAATTTTGTATGCTTGGAATATAATTAAAATTTAAGCACAAATATGTGACGAGCAAATTAATAAATAAGGTAGTGTTGGCAATATGAATTTCCAACAAAGTAGACCTCAAGAAAACAGGGGCATTTTATGCTGATAAAAAATTTACTGTTACAAATGTATGAACTGTGGATCTTCATATACACAATAACGGTATCAAATGCAGAAATAAAATATTTATAAATACAAACAAAAATGGATAGAAATTCTATTGTTACAACATATTGTAACAAACTTTTTGGGTCAAATAGAGATAAAGAAAGCAAGAAGCAAGTAAATATATAATAGTTTTAGCAGTATGAAGTAGCTTACTTAAGACATAAGGTTAAAATTTTCATCTTTATAATGACCATTTCTCATTTTCAACCATCTAAAAAAAAATCTACGAATAATTCAGTCACAAACTTGAAATGATTCTTACAATATTAAACATAATGCAATGAATCTAGAAACAAGTTTTTGAAGTTCTAACACAGCAAAAGTCTAAAAATTCCCACTCATTAAAAATAAAAAAAATTCTTTAAGACTATGTAACTATTCACTTAGCAGTAAAATTTAAATTATAATTTCAAATATTTATACTGCATATATCAGCAGACAAAATATTTGTAAATATGAATAATATTCATATTATGCAACATATTAATCATTCCAAGTTAATGTCCTTAAATTAATTAATAGGAGCTGAAAAAGGCATTAAAATTATAATCTTCAGTACTGCTTTCACGATTTATAGAGGGATGGAAGGTGATATATCTTAAACCAGCAGCCAGAATTCACTAAAGATGGATTATTATTTTTCTTACTATTGAAAATGCTCCCTCTCATCTTTATTATTTAGCATTATATTTGAAGGATCTAGTTTAAGCATTATGGCATATAAAAACGAGGTGAGAAAACTAAGATCATTGGTTTGATGAATAGGGATGACTACCAGTTCCTGAAATACTGGACAAGGAATCAAAGCAAGGACTAGGGGACCAGAATTCATTGATGCTATAAAAATTATTTCCATGCTTCAGTCTTTTTTTAAAAAAAAAATGAAAATACCCAGAAGTCATCATTATTACTTAACATCATTCTGAAAGTTCTGGATGATGTAATACTTTATAAAATAGAAATAATGGGGGAGAATAATAATATCACTGTTGGCAAATTATGTAATTATATACTTAGAAATCTTAGGAGAAATCAGATTTATTAAGAGTTAAGCAAAATAGCTGAGTTTTTAAAAATACAAAAAAAGGATTTTCTTTATACCAGTTATTAATACTTGATAAGTAAAATAATCATTTCAAAAAGAAAATAAATCAAAGTAATAAACAAAGCATTAGAAATAATTCTAATAAGAAATGACTGCATCTAATTTTTAAAATTTATCCTTTGGAAACTTTGAATATGTAAAATGTCTTGTCTTCTCAAAGTACACCATATGTCTAACCAAAATCTCAAACAAAATATGTGTGTGTGTATGTGAAGATAATGTATAAATTCTAAATATTCCCAGGAACAAAAAATGGCCTAGAATAGCTAAGAAATTATCTAATATTTGAATATTAAGGCAAAATATTATTTACCACATATCATATAGTATTACAAATTACAATAAAAATAATTCATAGTATTATCACAAATGACACATTATAATTCAATGTGGAATAGACAAAAATAACAAAGGTTGTTAAGAAAAAGTGACCATTTAGAAACATACAATTAGAGTATCTACTCACTTCAATCACTCAACTAAATTTCAAAATTAACTGTTGAAAATTAAAAGGTAAAGGTGATGATGTTGGGCTCTATTTAATTGCTCCCTAGATAGGAAATACTAAATGTTTTTAGTACTCATGAAAAGAAATGCTGGCAAATTTGATTATATAATATTTAAAAGATTCTTGCTATTCAAGTACCAAAATGAAGTTAAATTTGGAAGCTTGCAATAAAGATGAAAGAAATAATATTATATACCTTGTTATATAAAAATTCTTACAAATTATTATAAAAATAGTTTTCAATATGAGAAGATGAGCAGGCCATTCAAAATGGAACATACAAAGGGTAATGTACATTTGGTTAAAAAAAGAAAAAAGAGAGAAACATTTTCACCAATAAACAGGAATGCAAATTTAAAGCAATGAGATACATTTTTTTTCACTTAGGACATTTTTAGATAATATCAGAACTAATACTCAGTGCTAATGAAGATAGAATAAAATAAGCTGAGGAGACAGGCCCAAACTCCCTTAAAAGCAATTTGTCAAAATACATTGAGCTTGAAAATGCTTCTCCCTTTTATTTAGAAATTCCTTTTCAAAATGTCTGTCCTCAGTAAATAATTAATGTTGTCACAGACTTTTTATGAAACTAAATTTTGGAAACAAACTAAACGTCCAAAAATGTGAAATTATTTTACAAATTATAATGTATCAAGAGAATGAGATATTATCTAATATTTAATGCCATGCTCAATAAATGTTTCTTATAGTTCTGGAGTCAGAAGTCTAACATCAAGGCATTGGCAAGGCTGTGTTCCTTCTGCAGACATCAGAAGAATTTGTTTTTTTTTTCCATTTCTGAAGAGCAGCTGCATTGGTTGGCTCTTGGCCCCTTCCTTGAATTGTGTCATCCTCTCGTTTCCACTGTCATATTTTCTACTTCTCACTTTGATCCTCCTACCTCCCTCTAATAAGGACTCTCTGAGTACATTGGGTCCACCTGGATAACACAGGATAACAGGATGCCAACACAAGATTCTTAATCGCGTTTGCAAAGTTGGTTTTTACCATGTAA
Organism: Pongo abelii; assembly: GCF_028885655.2. Classification (NCBI taxonomy): domain Eukaryota; kingdom Metazoa; phylum Chordata; class Mammalia; order Primates; family Hominidae; genus Pongo; species Pongo abelii. Next base: position 96,964,098 of record NC_071991.2, read on the forward strand.
GGTAACATTCAAGGATTTGAGGATTAGGATGTGGACATCTTTGGGGAGCCATTATTCAGCCAATCATTGTGAAACAAAGTATAAAATGAAGATGGCATATGCTATGGTCTGAATGTATCCACCCCAAATTTTTATGTGGAAACCTAATCACCAATGTGGTGGTATTAGGAGGTAAGACCCTTGGGACACGATTAGGTCATGAGAGCTGAGCCCTAGTGAATGGGATTAGTTTTCTTGATAAAAAGAAGCCCCAGAGATCAGCCCTGCCCCTTTGGCCATTTGAGGTTACAATGAGAAGATATCCATGAGGATACCAGCCATTTCCAGACACTATATCTGCCTGCACCTTGATTTCGTGCTTCCTAACTCCAGAAATGTGAGAAGTAAATTTCTGTTGTTTACAAGCCACACAGTTTATGGTATTTTCTTACAGCAGCCAGAATGGAATAGAACAACATATAATCCTACTTCTCTAAATAATGGAATTATATTGTGATATTCATTTATTTCCAATGTTTTTCAAAGAGAATGTAATACTATTGTAATCAACATTGTTCAATGTCAGGCAGAGTCTTTTTAAATTCTAATCTGCTTGTAATGTCTTAACAGCAGTTGTAAAAGCACATGCAAAAAGGACTTCTTTTTCCAATATTACTCCATACTACATTTAAAACTTTACTTTTCAGATATAACTAAGTAACTAAGTCTGAATACACAAACTTTAAACAATGAAGACCCCCCCCCACACACACACACTTCTTGGAATACTATATATAATTTGATCTTACCACATATAACAAGTCTACTGTATATGATTTTCTTGCTCTAAATGAATATCTTTAACACTTGTATAAAAAATAAATAAGTATCTTTTGTTTACACACACAAAAATAAAAATATACAAAGTACATATTCTATTTTATCTTAATCCTTGAAGTATTATCAGTTGTTCTGCTTTTTTTTATAAATGCAAACTTATAGAGCTATAAGCTTATAGAAATTTTCAGATTCTATTCATAATTTTCCCATGCAATTTAATACTAGCATTAATTTAAAACTAGGGTTGGGTATTTTTACCACCAATTTATGTATTTTTTTGTAAAAATAATTATAAATAAACATAATAGAAAAGTTCTCATAATAAAATTTGGGATTTTCTTTCTTTTAGCAATAATGTTGAAATGATTATCACTAGCCCCCTTTTCCCGTTGGTTTCTTTTGCAGAATTTTTTCAGTCAGTCACAGATTTTAATTTTGGTGTTAACCTTAAATACCCCTGTTCTTTATTCTGTATTGTCAATTGAATGCCATTCCTCGGAAGCCTGTATGAAATGTCTTTATGATTTTATGCTAAAGTTATTTAAATGATTTTACTCTGAAACTAGCATTCAATAGCAATGCTGGAAATGCCAATTATTTATTAAACACAAAGATGAAAATCTAGTAACATTTTAAAGCTTTTAATAATTTCTCAGAGTATTCTATCTGAATTTGCTCACATGAATTGTAATAATCTCTTTATTGTTGGCTGAAGCAGTGGTGTGCCTCTGCTCTCTGCCTCTGGATATTTCTATCTCATTTGATAACTGCCAGGCCATCCTGCTGTGGAATTTATGAATCTCTTGAGTGAACGTAATGGAAAATATAATGGCACTCATTTGTGTATTACTTTAATTATGTAACTCATGGAGTCTTCTTGTTCACAGTTTAACCTTTACTTTTACCACTAGTAAATCTTCCACTTCTGCATTTTATTTGGCCCTGTTTTCATTTAGTTTTCTCACTACCTATTTGAGAACCAAACAATCAGAAATTACATGCTGATTTTTATTCTAATTCAAGTTAAGCTGGTGATGTTAGCTATCATAACTGTGTGGTTTGGCCTTGCTTTGAGAACATTTAAATGATTTTCCTCAATAGCATTTGCTACTTTTGTCTGATAACATGGGGCTTTGACACAGGAGTCCTTGGGTAGCTCCAAAAGGTCAATTGAAAATAGTATTTCAATCAATTTCTACAATAAAGAATTCACCACTGGATGCTTATGGTGAGCAACTTGAATTCCTTTCACCTTATGAGTCTATTGAAAGTGTATTTTATTCCATATGCACTATTTCTAAGCTATTGTTCTTGGTAACTTTCCATCCTTTGCCATCTTTGATCTGTAAAGAAACAGATCGGACATTTTAAAATCTTTTGACCCAAGTCAGCAAGTTTGACAATTAAATCACTCATTAACTTGAATTTATATTCCAAGCAAATCCTTTAGACGTATTTAAAGTACTTAATTTGAGGTAAAAGATATTTGCATGTTTTGTAAAAGGACTGGTTTTCCTACAAGTACTAAATTTCATATCAAATTTTAGTGAGCTTCTGAACGTGATTTCCCAAGATTTCCAATGGATGTGTCAACCACCTCTGGTCCCTTGACTTGTCTTTCTATTAGCTCTGATGGCTTTGACTACTCCTCCAGTCATGCTTTCAAGCCCATGGAATTGCCTCTACTCTTAGCCATGATACTCTGTGAGCTTCTAGACCATAATAATTTTATGTGAAAGCCTTGTCAACACTCAGTCACTATCAAATCCTTCACTCAATCTCTGCTCTTGAGAAAAACCTCCTTCATCCTTAAAAGTATAGAGAGTTCCATAACATATTTGCAGATTATAAATAAATGCAAATTCATAAATACATTTTACCTTTTTTTAACAATGTAAACAAGTTTAATTCTTCTGGATTTCGTATAAAATTTCTACTTATAATTAAAAATCAGCTTCACAAATTGTATTGGTTTCTTAACTTTAAAAATATTCTACTAAGTAATATAGATAGTAAATTATTTGGGAGGCCGAGGTGGGTGGATCACGAGGTCAGGAGATCGAGACCATCCTGGCTAACACGGTGAAACCCCGTCTCTAATAAAAATACAAAAAATTAGCCGGGTGTGGTGGTGGATGCCTGTAGTCCCAGCTACTTGGGAGGCTGAGGCAGAAGAACGGTGTGAACCCGGGAGGCGGAGCTTGTAGTGAGCCGAGATCTTGCCATTGCACTCCAGCCTGAGTGACAGAGCAAGACTCAGTCTCAAAAGAAATATATATAGACAGTAAATTAAATCTGTTTTCAATTTTAAAACACTCATCTGTCAAATATTCAAACTTTAAAATGTTATAAATGTATTGACTATAAAATGTAAAACAAAATAATTTTATTTACATTTTAAATTTAAATTCAGTGATAAAGAATAATATATAAATATATATTACTGTTTATTCAGTAGATATAAGCATGGACATAGACATTTACCTGTGTAATTGCCTTTCTCAGTCCACAGCAATTGCATCTAACCTTTCTGAATACATGAATGCACTCATGAATAGACTAACTTATCAAGCAATTGTTTATTTATTCATAAAAAATACAAATCCTAGATTGGCTGATATTTCAAGGTAAAGCATTTATTATTTTCATGGTTCTTATCTGCAGCAACAAATAGATGACTACTTAGTAGCCTTGTTAGTCTTTTAATTGTATTTTTAAAAATCACATAAAATAATATTAGGTAGAAAAATATTGCCCTTTACTTTGAAATTTAATAACTCATTCTAAACTTTTTTAAAACTATCTTTCTTTTTACATTTTTTTTTTTTACCAAATACGACATTGAAAAAATAATAAATAATATTGGACAGAAATTTTTTTGTATATTTGTGCCATTGACTTATATTAAATATTAGTCCACTAAAATGTGATTTATGTTAAAGGTATGTTTTTTCTTCTAATGGAGGATAATAATAAAACTTTGAAAATATTTTGCATCATTATTTAATAGTGTATTAGTTCATTTTTATGCAGCTGATAAAGACATATCTGAAACTGAGAACAAAAGAGGTTTAATTGGACTTACAGTTCTACATGACTGGAGAGGTGTCAGATCGTGGTGGGAGGCGAAAGGTACTTCTTACATGGCAGCGGGAAGAGAAAAATGAGGAAGATGCAGAAGCGGAAACCCCTGATAAACCCATCAGATCTCATGAGACCCCATTTTTTGAGGAGACGTTCAAGTTGGCTACAGAAATTAGCATAAAAAGAAAGGATCCTAATGTTAATTCCCAAGGCCATGGGGAAAGTGTGTCCAGGCCATGTCAGAGACCTTCACTGCAGCCCATCCCATCACAGTCCCATGAGAATAGCATGGGAGTCCCATGAGAACATTCATCAGAATAGCACGGGAAAGACTGGCCCCCTATGATTCAATTACCTACCCCTGGGTCCCTCCCACAACATGTGGGAATACTGGGAGATACAATTCAATCTGAGATTCCTGTGGGGGCACAGCCAAACCATATCATTCTACCCCTGGCCCCTCCAAATCTCATGTCCTCACACTTCAAAACCAACCATGCCATCTCAACAGTTCCCCAAAGTATAACTAATTTCAGCATTAGACCCAAAAGTCCACAGTCCAAAGTCTCATTTGAAACAAGACAAATCCCTTCTGCCTATGAGCCTGTAAAATCAAAACCAAGTTAGTTACTTCCTAGATACAATGGGGGTACAGATATTGGGTAAATACGGCCATTCCAAATGGGAGAAATTGGCCAAAACAAAGGGGTAACAGGGCCCATGAAAATCTGAAATCCAGCGGTGCAGTAAATTTTAAAGATCCAAAATGATCTCCTTTGACTCCAGGTCTCACATCCAGGTCACACTGATGTAAAAGGTGAATTCCCATGGTCTTGCACAGCTCTGCCCCTATGGCTTTGTAGGGTACAGCCTCCCTCCTGGCTGCTTTCATGGGCTAGCATTGAGTGTCTGTGGCTTTTCCAGGCACACAGTGCAAGCTGTCAGTGGATCTACCATTCTGGGGTCTGGAGGATGGTGGCCCTCTTCTCACAGCTCTTCTCACATGCAATTATGCTCAATTTGCATAATTACATTTGCATCATTAAAACTAATTACTAGGCAGTGCCCCAGTAGGGACTCTGTGTGGGGGCTCTGACCCCACATTTCTTTTCTGCAAAGCCGTAGCGAAGGTTCTCCATGAGGGCCCTACCCCTGCAGCAAACTTCTGCCTGGGCATCTAGGCATTTCCATACATATTCTGAAATCTATGCGGAGGTTCACAAACTTCAACTCATGATGTCTGTGCACGTAGAGATTCAATACCATGTGAAAGCTGCCAAGGCTTGAGGCTTCCACTTTCTAATGCCACAGCCCGAGCTCTATGTTGGCCCCTTCCAGCCATGGCTGCAGTGGCTGGGACACAGGGCACCAAGTCCCTAGGCTGCACAAAGCACAGGGACACTGGGCCTGGCCCACGAAACCACTTTTTCCTGCTGGGCCTCTGGGACTGTGATGGGATGCACTGCAGTGAAGATCTCTGACATGGCCTGGACACACTTTCCCCATGGCCTTGGGAATTAACATTAGGATCCTTTCTTTTTATGCTAATTTCTGTAGCCAGCTTGAATGTCTCCTCAAGAAATGGGATTTTCTTTTCTACTGCATTGTCAGGCTGCAAATTTACTGAAATTTTATGCTCTGTTTCCCTTTTAAGATGGAATGTTTTTAACAGCACCTACGTCACCTTTTTAATGCTTTGCTAATTAGAAATTTCTTCTGCCAGATACCCTTAATCATTTCGCTCTAGTTCAAAGTTCCACAAATCTCTAGGGTGGGGCAAAATGCCTCCAATCTCTTTGCTAAAACATAAGAAGAGCCTCCTTTGCTCCAGTTCCCAGCAAGTTCCTCATCTACATCTGAGACCACCTCAGCCTGGGGCTTATTGTTCATATAATTATCAGAATTTTTGTCAAAGCCATTCAACAAGTCTCTAGGAGGTTCCAAACTTTCCCATATTTTTCTGTCTTCGTCTGAGCTCTTTGCACAGCAAAGGAAATAATCAGCAAAGTGAAGAGACAACCCACAGAATTGGTTAAAATATTTGCAAACTATCCATCTGATCAGAAATTATGAACTAGAATATATTAGAAGCTCGAACAACTCAAAAAAATTAACAATCCAATTAAAAAATGAGCTAAGGACATCAGACATTTCTCAAGATAATACATACAAAGGGCCAACAGGTATATAAAATAATTCTCAACATTACTAATTATCAGAAAAATGCAAATCAAAACCACAATGAGATACCACCTCTACCTGGTTAGAAATGCTGCTGTGGATGTGGAGAAAGGGAATCCTCATACGCTGTTGGTGGGAATGTAAATTAATACAGCCACTATAGAAAACAATATGACAATCCTCAAAAAATTAAAAATAGAGCTACCATATTATCCAGCAATTTCATTACTGGGTATATATCCAAAAGAAAAGAAGTCAATGTATCAAAGACATATCTGCACGTCCATGTTTGTGGTAGCACTATTTACAATAGCCAAAATATAGAAATAACCTAAGTGTTTTTCAATGGATAAATGGATAAAGAAAATGTGGCATATAGAGACAATGCAATGTTTTTCAGCCGTAAAACAGAATGAAATCCTGTCATTTGTAGCAACATGAATGGAGCTGGAGGTCATTACGTTAAGTGAAATAAGCCAAGCACAGAAGGACAAATATTGGATGTTTTCTTCACATCTGGGAGTTAATATTTCAGTGAATGGCATGAAGATCAAGACTAGATTGGTGGTTATTAGAGGCCAGGAAGGGTAGGAGTAGGGGGCAATAGAGGGGTTGATTAACGGGTATAAATATACATTTACATAGAATAAATAAGACCTAGTGTTCAATAGATCAGTAGGGATATAATAGTTAACATTAATTATACATTTCATAATAACTTCAAGAGAATAATTCAAATGTTCCTAGCATAAAGAAAAGATACATATTTAAGGTGACAGATATCTCAATTACTCTGATTCAATCTCTACATATTATATTGATTATCAAATTATCACTTGTACCCTTAAAATATATACATCTATTATGAATCAATAAAAAAGGAATTTCACCTTACATTGGCATAGTGAAGAATAATTTCTACAATAAATAATGGGTGCCCTGTTTTAAAGGAAATCAGTTTGTCTTTTGATTCTATGATATTCTCTTGTACTTCTAGGACCCTTAATATCTCTAAATTGTTCCCTCATTTGCTTTTGTATAAAGTCCCCAAAAGATGTTCTCATTTATATCCAAGTCAACCTCTTCTTCCCTAAAACTGATAACTCCCAGATCTGCCACTTCTAATCCCATGCATTTTTAAACATCTTCCTTCAGATTTCCGAGTATAAAGTGTTCCAATACACTAGTATTTGCCAGTAAATACTGGCAAACCTGTATTTGGGTTGGTTGGTTCTTTGGTTGATGTCTTTTGTATTCTGCCACTAGTAGAATCTTTTTCTTTCTGTGCACTGTTTTTTTTTTCTTTTTCTTTTTTGACATAGTACAGCCAGACTGTACTCTGGAATGGGCCCTGTTTATTTCCCTGTGTATATGTAAAAATAAGTTTATTGTATTCTCTGTCTCCTAATTATATTACTATGTTGTAGTCATGAGTTATGGATGGTTGGTTTGCTCCTCTTACTGACCTGAATGGTTTTTGGAAGATGAGTGGAGAGATTTGGATACAGGTAGCTGTTATTATCCTATAGAAAGATCACAAATCTGAATTACTGAAATGTGAGCAATGCACTTCTAGAATCCTCAAACTCTGACAGTTAAGCCTACTCATATTCACCTGTGTGGTCTTGAAGAAAGAAAGAAGATACAATTGTAAACATTTTAGAATGTTAATAATTCTTAGTAAGAATTGAACTAAGAAGAGAAATATGGAACTCTTCAAATAATTTGTTATTTACACTCTAGTAATAAAGGAGTTTTCAACACTCAACAACCAGTATTAGGTTCTGATACTTCTCCACTCAGCCATGTCAGTGTTGATTCTTGGTTACCCAGTCACAGCAATTGCCTGCTTGGGCCTGTTTGGAGGCCATTCTGCTGTGGAATTATTGGCCCTACACTACCACTTCCACCTATTTATGTCACCTCAGCAAAAACTTCAATCTGCTGACAGGTCAAAGTAGATGACCAGAGGATACAGGTTGTAAAAATTCAGTAGGAACTATTCAGAGATGACAAGGAAGCAAAGGACTCTTCTTTCAAGAGGAGGTTTATTGTTTCTGAAGATTCAGTACCAAAAATAGTGTGGCGTTTTGGGTCTGACATGAGCTATAGTTAGGGGGAAAAAAAACTCTTTAGAGAAAATTCTACCCTTCGTTCCAAGTCAGAGAATGACAGGACTTAGTCCCATGAGAACATTTTACACCCACCTATTAAAAAAAAAAAGTAAAAGAACAGTGAGAAATCTAACTGCATAGCACAGAAGCACGGAGAAACTGTCCTCAGTATGCAGACACAATAAAGGTCCCTGTATGTACTGGCTTTGACTGGGAATGAACAGGAGATTGAGGTCTGAGTGAATATATGGAGGTGCAGTGAAGCTTGTCTTTCATGCTACTCAGGCCAGTCTCTCTGGGCTTCCCTTCCAGGAGTCTAGCTTCCCACCTAGGCTGGAGACACTTGCGTGAGGAGTAGTCATCACAGCTATTGGAGTGGAAGGTGGTGGTTACAGAAGGGGATAGATTCCTTAAGTAAAACTCTTCATGTTGTCAGGGCTATCTGAAGCAAAGGATAGAACAGGGCAGGTCAGGATAATTTGCTTTGCAAAGCAAAATAAGTCAAAGAAAGACTTGTGCTATTAATCTGTCTCTACATCAGGACTAAATTTCAGACTGAAATCCTTAATCTGCGAAAACGTTCTATAGTAGCATCTTTAGCATTTATAGATTTTCTTATATTTATATTTAACCCTTAATGAATATGGTTCTATGCACATAATAGAATTTGCTTAGTATTTCTTTGAATATATAAATGTTCATATATGTATCATGAGTCCTCTTGTCCTGAAACACAATAACCTACTCTTAAATGTGATTCTTATGTTTGATTATGCCATCCAATACCTAGTTCAGATCTAGGAGCACACTAAAGATCAACTAATAACATCTGATTTTAATTGACAAATAATCTTTTCCCACAAGCGATATCAATAATGTTGGAAGTTGTTTCCACCACTGAAACATTGAACTTAACACAAAACACACATTTTTTAAAAAATGGAAAATTAAGCATATTAAGAGCATGCTTCAAAATCATTAATTTTAAATTACTTGCTTGTATAAAATTCTAGTAATTCCTTGAAAACAACTGAAATAATTTTAATTTCCATAGGACAAGATGTTCCTATATTTATAATTAGGTTTTCTACTTCACAAAAGTCAGAAGACATTTGGGGTCTGAATTTACTAAATGAATTCTATTATATTGGGATATTTAACATTTCACACTAAAGTCAATGTAAAAAGAGAACAGAACAAGAAATAAAGTATTAATTTTCATTTTGATTCAAAATGTGTCTAAAATTTAGTATCCAGAAATGCTAGAGCTATCCATGACCTCAATTTCAATAGACAGCATGCAGAGGGAGAATTCAATTGTACCATACAGATTTCATTAAATCAAGGGAACAATGGAACAAAAATGTTCAGAAAAATGCCAAACTACTTATTGACCAGCAGGATAGAAACTACTAGAGCAAACAGAATTTTGGACCTGACTTATGGCAGTCTGTCTACAAAAAGCAAGTTGAGGAATTTAAGAGAATGAAAAGAGATGTCATTATATCATGTTACTACTATATCAGGTTCATTTAAAAACAATGTTTTTGGATTTAAAAAATGCTTAAAATTTTAATTAAGTCAAATTTGACAGGTCGATTTCTATTTCCACTAGTTCTATATTAAAACATTTATCATTCAGATCAAAATGTATAATTTTCACATGTATAAGTAAGCATATTAATTTTTCCATAAGTAGTGCGGTATTTATTATAGTTCCAAGCAAAAAATAAAAAAGCACACAGTTCAGTTTTAAAAATAATTATGCTTATAGTGTCTTAAAGGAAGCAAAAGATTAGCACATGACCTTTGTCACTGAAGGGTAATTTTCAGCCTTTGAAAAGCCTCTTGATAATCAAGATAACTTTGAAACTTTTTAATAATATGTCACAAGTAAACCATTGTAGCTGAAGTTATACAGAGCACGTTGCATGGTTGATATGTGGGACATGAATACTTCTATTACTAAAATCCTATGCATCAAATTGGAAGAAAGCCAGAAACAGCAAAGTCATACCTTTTTCTCTCACTTCCACATCCATTTGGTGACGTCTTTTTGTTGTTGTTGTTGTTGTTCTGGAAAAACTCATGGTTCTGATTTTACTCACCTATGTTCCTCTTTTCCTTCTTCTCCCCTCTGTCTTCCCCTCTTTCATCCTCTACTTCCTTCTCTCCGCATTTCACACTACCCTGCTTTGCACTCCCCTGTGCCTCTGTCTTCTCTCCCTTCCTACTCCTGTCCACGCCTTATAGTTGGGACTTTTTCAAGAGACTTCTACTGAAAAGGCTTTTTTCATTCAGACCCCCACAGTCAGAATAATTATTTGCCTCAAAGAACGGTTTTGATAATGCCATCTGAAAACATCTTCAATGGAGACTGCAGTTAAAATATAAAACATAAAACAACTAAAGTTCACAGTTTTTTTGGGAGGCCGAGGCGGGCGGATCACGAGGTCAGGAGATCGAGACCATCCTGGCTAACACGGTGAAACCCCGTCTCTACCAAAAATACAACAAATTAGCCGGGCACAGTGGTGGGCGACTGTAGTCCCAGCTACTCCGGAGGCTGAGGCAGGAGAATGGCGTGAACCTGGGAGGCGGAGCTTGCAGTGAGCCGAGATCGCGCCACTGCACTCCAGCCTGGGCAACATAGCGAGACTCTGTCTCAAAAAGAAGAAAAAAAAGTTCACAGTTTTGAAAGACCATAATGCTGTGGCCCAGCCTACCTTACAAGTCTGACTTCCAGCCAGGGGTCTCTCACTCTCTAGCCACCATGGACTGCCTACTCTTGTTTTCTGAATATGCCCCACAATCCTTTGGTGCTGCGTCTTTGCCTGTGTGGTTTTCTCTGCCTGTACCAAGTCGCCCAAGTAGAACCCAATGATGTAAGTTTTAGCTATGTTCACTGCCACTGTCAGGAAATAAGTAGAGCAATCAGATATGAAATTACTCATCTCTGTTCAGTTAGCAAAAGGATTGAAATGGGAAACGAACCAGGTCTGCCAAAAAAAAAAAAAAAAAAAGAATGCATTAATTCGTCCAATGTGCCAACCATGTGCCAGTAATTGTGCACTGGGAATATAAATGAGATGGACTTGATTCTTCCTTTAACAGAAGTTCTGTTTTTAAAGAAATACGATAGATTTAAACAAAGATCTTCATGGACTTTCTTAGGGACGTCGTAAAGTACAAGTAACTAACCTCTGCTATTTTGTTCAGGAAACGATCTCTTTTAAAAAGTGACTCTGACTGAAACCCAAAGGGATGAGTCTTGTCATCTGAAGAGGAGGAGGGTGCACTGTCCTACACACATATGAAAGCCTGAGGATGACAGAAAGAAGGATCTAGTCCCAAAACTGAGTTCATCATGGCTGGAGCCTCGTGTGAGAGGGCAGATCTATTGAGAAATGAGCTAGGGCCTGAAGATAAGTTAGGGGTTGGGATTGTATCCCCGAATCAGTGAGAAGGTATAATAATAAAGGATTTAGGCATGAGAGTGAGATGATCATATTTATGTTCAAGAGATATTCCCCTGGCTGCCCTGAGGAAACCTATCTATTCACCAAAAGATCTACCAAGGCTTCTATAATAATAATAAAAAAAGACATTATTTGAGCTTCACACTTGTATACACATTCTTTGCAATGTGCCTAGAATCTAAAATTACAAGAATTTTTAACATACATTTTTCCAAAGATATGACTTAGAAGCAAAGGGATATATTTGGGATTAACATACACAGGAAATAAAAATAATTTGGTTTATTTAACCAATACTACAACTGAATAAATTATGTTAATTGATAATTATATATAAGATTAATAAGAATTGTCCATAATTATTAATTATGGACAATTCCGAAGGCTTCTCAATATTAAACACATATAAGGAATATACTTATAAGTTATATATGATTTATGAGATAAAATGTTCCCTGCAAATGTCACTTTTGGTGCATATTTTTATACAGTGTCTTTAATCAAAGAGAATATTAGAATAAATCATTATCTAATTTACTTACATGGTATCATTCAGCTCAGTTCTCAAGATAATCATTAACAGAAATCAGTTCTCTCTTATACACAGGCATCTCACTTCCTAAAATTTAATGTGTAATTGATATGGCAAATTGTTGGCATTTTCTAATAAGAAAGTTAAGCTGTACCTTCCCAGAAATGGTTTCAGTTCTGCCACAAGACTCAGTTTTAGTTAAGAATAAATGAGGCTAGTCATTGGAAGCCTGATATGTATTCCTTGTCTCCTTCACTGCAGAAGATGAGTACTCAGAAAACACCCTTTGTCTGTTCAAAGGCAGATCCAGGTTTCATGGAACCTCTTTAAGAAAAACAAGACAGAAATGATCAACACAGTCTTTGATATTAAAGTAAATATTTATTTATACTAAGAAGGCAGAGCACAAACAAAATATAAGTAAAATGTGACCAATATCACAAACATTACAAGATCTAGGATAAAAAAGACATATTAATTAATTAACTCCCTGACACGTCTCTATATTATTTGCCTGCAAACATTTTTTTCAGCTTTTCATGAGACATTGATTCTATGATACAATTTTCTATCAAGATAATAGAAAGTTTATCTCTTCTATTGTCCAATGTGGTTAAAGTAATTATTGATGGGATTTGTAAGGTATGTATCATAATTTATAGACAGATGTTTGTTTTACTGTTTATAGCACTCTACAAACACAGGAACACTGGTAAATTATATTTTGTGCAATTCTCATCATAAAATTAAAAATGCATGGTACTTTTCTAATTTTACTCTCTCCATTTTTCTTTATATATTCTTTATATATTCCCCATATATTATTTAAAACAATCATTTTGAGAAGCCACCAAAGAGAACTATTTCTCCACTTGAAATTTTGACATATATGAATGTTAAAATAACTTTCCACAAAGTAGCTTCTGGATGTGTACATTTTAAACTCTGTTACTTTCACTCCTACTACTCCCATTATTTCCAGTGCTTGACACTGTATTGTATGCCTATACAATGACTGGATCTCTGGGCTTGGATTTTTGTGTCACTAAGCCAGAGTGATTCAGCAAATTGGTGGCAGAAATCTTCCTGTCATTACACATGAATGATCAAAAATAATTTAACTTTTAAAGAAGTAATTGCAAATGCCATAGCACGCTAAATTCAAGTCTTCCAAATCACATTCACTTTAGCCAGATCCAAAAAAAATGCTCATTATTAGCCAATATGAGATACATGTAATAGAATTCACAGAGGAAAGTGATTGCATTTTTTAAACATTAGTTTATCAAAGTTTACAAAAACGTATAACCATGTGAATACATTGTAAGTGATCCTCTCAGGCCTTGGTTGCACCCCTCTACAATATATGAAAACTTTACGAGAATGTCCCTCTCCACTCTGATTCCAGAATAATTACTCTTTCTTCCTTGATACTTCAGGAAGTGGCAAGCTGTCCCCTTCCCAACATACACATACACACACACAGACACACACACACATGCTCACACACACACTCCCACCATTACTAGCTCTGGAGTATTATACTATCTCTTATGGTTGTTTTAAAAAAAATCCCAATAGGATTACCCTTAAACTGAGATAGCCTCAATGTTTTAGGTTCTCCATAAATGGACCAGAACCAAGAAAAGTAAAATGAAACTAGAGACTTTACCAATCAGAAACTGTCAGCTAGCCTCTACCCCTTTCCACTATAGTGTAGACTCAAGTCTTTCCACTTTATCCCAATCCAATACATTTTTTTTAGTTCCTTCCACTTGAAAGCTTACTGCCCCCACTGCTGAAGTGGAACTCTTTGAACCTCTTCTGGTTCTGATGGCTCCCAGATTTGCAAATCTTCATTCGCACAAATAAACCGTTAAATTTATTTTGTCTTATGTTTTTCCTTAGATGTGGTTTTACCACATATGCCCATTTTTCTTAAATTGTTGCTTTATTTAAAAAAATATTTAAATGAAAAACAGAAAATAAATATGAAATACAAATTTGAAAAATTTTTCTCATTTAACCATTTGGATGTATCATATTTTGCTGCAAGGAATTTGATATAGCCTTTTATTACTTCTTAGCTTAAATGTACATTTCTTACCAAGTTCTTTCCCAACCACTCTATTGACACCATTTTTTTTCTTTCATAGGCTTCATTTAATTTTTGTCACAGCAATTATTCAAATTAGAATTATTTATTTATTTATTTACCAATAGTCCCTGGTTCCAAATGGTTTCCTTTATATAAATAGCCACTAAATAAGTCATTATAGTAAAACTGCTACTGGTGCCCCTGGGTTATTTAAATCTCCCAGGATAGAAATCAAGAAAGGTTGCCAGACATAGCAGCAAAGAGAAAGAAAAAGCTTTAGCTTGTGCGCAAGGAAGTCAGCATCACAAAAGGAATAGGAGGGGTTGTATAGGAGGGGTTTCGCTAGCACTGGCACAGTGGCTTTACATGCTTTTTCATACATTACATGTAACATTAGCATTTTAAATTTCTACCCCTGGGTGTGCTTTTTCATATTAAAATGAGTAAGGAGTCATTATTAGTTGAAATTTAAGTCTAACTGCATGTGTAGGTCCCTGGGGAAGTCCCTAGACCCCTAAAGCAGGGACTTGCAGTTAATAGCTTCTTGGGTCTTTTGTTGCTAATTGGCTAGAAGTTAGGTAAGCTACAGCTTAAGTAAGGGCCTTTTGTTCTTTTTCTATAAACTACATCAAAATATAAACCAGCCAGCCTGTCTATCTTAAAACCACCCAGTAAAGATACACTCACCCAGCCCTTATTACCAAAAGAGATGAAGTTAAGTTCTGACCTTTGGAGGGGTGGGTAGAAATGGAAGCAAGGGTAAGATGTAAGACTGGCCATGGGAAATCAACAGGCAGCCTTATCTCACAAAAGATGTCTCTCGATCTTCTCACGATGTTTCCCAGCCTGTTCTCCTCAGACTAGCGAAAATAATGGGCACTATGTCACTGCAAGATTATGAAAATCATTATTACTGTTCCAGATGTTCTACTCCAGTGACAATTAATTCAATAGATATTTAAGGTAGGATACATACCTATTCTTCATTTGTGAGACTGGATTTTTTTTATCTCAATTACTACATTACAGCAGGGTTTTATTATATTGCATGAATGAGTGACTGAAGTCAAGTCTATGTCTTTTTCTATTATTTGAAAGATAACAAGTATTTATATTTAAAATAATACAGGAGAATATGAAATAATTTAATTTTTACAAAGTGAATTCAAACTATCACAGTGTTTTAAGGTAAATAAAAACATTTTACTTTGTAAATAGAAAATCAACTATCAAATGTTGTAAATTATCTATTTTCTTTTTAGGTGAAATACTGTTTAACATATTGGGAATTACATATTCTGGGAAATCCAATGACTTTTTCTATTTTTGCATATGTATTTTTATTAATTTTAAAAAGCAAGTTTACATCCATTAACTTATTTGAGCATAAAGATCTCAGGAGGTAAGTCTATTAATATGGTAAGTTACTCAATCAACATTCCTTCTGGCTCTATTTTCCCTTATTTCCTGTATTTTAAGGCTACTTATATTAAGAAGGTAGTACCTTTTTAGATTTCCTTACGTCAAATTTATTTAATCCTCACTTTAGGGTAATAGTTTTACGGTACTTACAGCCAAAAACAATCAACAAATAATATAGTGACACAAGAATATTATTTGATGAGTAAACTGACATTCAGCAGTACTTGAACAAGTTTACTCACAGAATAAGGGGTATAGCCTGCACTCAAATCAGGATGTTAGAAAGAAAAGTATTTCCACTCACTAAGAGTTTTAATATAGGGGAGAAATAAAACTTTCATTAAAACTAATATATTGAAATATGTGATAATTTATTAGGCTGGGGGATTTAATAGTAAAAATAGCTAGTACTTTGAATAGTAACTATGTGCCATTCACTTTTCTAGCCATCTTACATATAATAACTCATTTTATTCTCTATGTAAGTCTATTTTATGAGTGCTATATTATACACAGCTTACAGGGGAGAATATTGAGTGTATGAGTGGTCAAGTGGTTTTAAGTAACTTGTTATAGATGATATAGTCAATAAGTGACAGAGCTGCCATTTGGACTCAGGCAGTCTGACTCCAGCAATTGTACTCTCAGCCATTGCCTCACACTATTTCTCATGCTGCAGTTATTTCAGCCTTATAATCAATCCATGAAGTAGATCTTTTCATTCCAATTTTTAAGATAAGGTATATGAAACTTAAAGAGTTATGAAAAAAATTTTGAAATGCAATAAATGGAAAAATATGAACACATAGCACTTAATATGTGTTAGGCACTATTCTAGGTAGTTTACATATATTAACTTAATAACAAAATAACAATCTGATGAGGCTGGAATTATTTATTATGTCCATTTTATAGAAAATAAAACTGAATCACAGGAAATTTGAAAAACTTGCCCAAAGTGACACAGTCAGTAAGTGGTACATATAGGATTCTAACCCAGGCAATCTGGCTCCAATGTTTGGCTCTTAAGTGCTTTAATAACAAAGTACATGACCTTCTACTCTAATGCATAAATAGTAAAGGCTATTAAAATTAATGGAAGAGATAGAGAATATTTACTGAATTGTCAAAGAAAGCTTCATGAAAGGGGAAATTTAATCTGAAAAATCCTTGAAAGGATAAGAAAGTAATTAGCATAAAAAATGAAATTGAGATTCAAAAATTATCTAAAAGAAGAATATCTGGGACTATAGTGTCAAGTAGAAGAGCAATGGCATTCAAGGAGATCAGTTATATTTTAAAAACCAATAGATTAACTCTAACTTTTCAATTTGATAATTAAAAAGTATTCAAAGTCAACTTGTCCTACCTTCACCTATACTTGTTCAATTCTTGATTATTATCACTTTATTGAATTTAACTATTTGCCAGTTTATGTTCTGACTAGCAGTTCTTAGGCCCCATGAAAATAAAATTTTAAAGCTATGGTTTCTGCCTTCAAAGAAATTGTCATCTTCTACATTTTTATAGCATATAACTGTCACAGGCTGTCATGTTCATCATCTCTTTTTCAATTTTTGGATCTGACTGATTTCAAAACATTACCAAATAATTCAACAGATCAGTTCCGTTATCATTTATAGCACAACTCCTATCTGCGAGGATTGCAGAAGCTTGATGGGGGAAAGACACAAAACAAGTAATTACATTACAATGTGGTAATGAAGCAGTAGGGTCCACACCTTCTGGCATCAACAAAGAGGGTCATGATGGAGGAGATGAAGTGTCAACTGGGCATTTAGGAGATAGCCTCAAAAACTAATATTTAATTCAAGACATATTAGTGGGATGTTACTATATATTGGAAACTATGCTAAGAGGTGATGACACAGCACTGAAAAATTCAGACCTACTCACTCTCCTTCAAATTTTGAAAGGCCAACAGGATTAATGCAATTCTGTTAGAAAGTTGCTGGAGAATAAAGAAATAGAGGACTCAAGGATGAAAGGAATGAAAGAACAGGGGAGAGGTCATGGCTAGGAATTCAGGAACTCACAGAATGTGTTCAAGCCCCAAAACTAACTGAAAAAGAGGGAGAAACTACAAGAAGAAAGAGCCAAATGAGAAGAGAAGACAGGGATCAATCACAACACTTGAATGCAATAAGTTTTATAGTTTGAGAAAGGTCAGATATCCTGATAAATCTGGAAAGAACAACAATCAGTGAATATCAGAGGTGACTAAAAAGCACACTGAATTGATGATTGAGGGTGACAGTTTAGGTCTTCTAGCTATGCCTTACCAAGTTAAAGTAGATGTTTTTCTTGGTACCCATGGAGTGAAAGTTAGATTGCATAGGAATGATGGTGTATTTCACTTTACAAAATTGTCTGTGAATTGAAACTATGCAAATTGAATCTCATTTGAATTACTCTTAAGGAATTTGCAATAGAAACTATGCTTCTGTGAATCCATTGAAAAGCAAGGAAGCATTTCTAATCAGAATGACTTCTTTATACTTTTTAGTAAACGTGAAAGTCATGTGGGAGTCTTTTTCTGATGCTTTAGTAAGCATTTTTTGTTTTATAAATTACAATGTTAAACCCTGTGTGGGAATCTATGACGTTAAGATGTACTTTGAAATTTCTTGTCAAGATGGCTTTGTAGGTTTAGGTTTTAAGGAGCCCCACCTTTACTTCAAGTACATAGCAGTGACAGACAAAAATACAAAATAGATAAGCCAAAAATAAATAATAAGACTAAAAAAAAGGGAAAGACCTCCACAAATAAACACAAAACCACAATGTCACCTTATATTATGAGCCTACTAAACTATTAGTTAGAAGCAAGTAGAGATGACTGGAAAGTCTCTTCTCTCTATAACAGATAGGCAACAGAATAAATTAACCAGGCTCAATGCATGAGAGCAGGATCTGGGCTGGAGGGCCCTCCCACTCATTCTCCTGAATAAATGGTGAAAGATGTTGCTGTCATATCTACCTAGAGTTCTGGTTTATATAAAGCTACATACCTAAGAAAGAAAAAAATATGTAAACTTTCTCAACCAGCAACCTAGCCAACCCACCCAATGGTTCAGTACCTGGATGTCATGTCAGGAGAGAGTTGTCCTGACAGTGTGGGTATGTAAGCCCCTACAGAGCAACCCTACAGCTGATATACTGGACAAAGTACAAAAACAATTGCCAGAGGATACTAAGTTTTAAATAAAATCAGGCAGAGTATGGAGGAGTCAAAACTTTGAGCTTCAACCAAAAGGGTTTTCATTTTGTTTTGACCTTTCCTGCTACAGGGAACTTCAAGAACTGCTTCTTGGGAGGCAGCATGACTTGCTTGCTTTGGGACAAGCAACCTTGTGCCAGACGGGGCAGGAGAAAAATTGATCTACAAAGGTCGAAATGGAGGAAATAACAGATCTGGGAAGCTGAGGTTGGGCATCTGTGTTCCAATGACAAAGTATAAACTATCCCGGCCAGGCATGGTGGCTCAAACCTGTAAACCCAGCACTTTGGGAGGCTGAGGCAGGTGAATCACTTGAGTTCAGGAGTTCAAGACCAGCCTGGTCAACGTGCTGAGACCCTGTCTCTATTAAAAATACAAAAATTAGCCAGGTATGGTGGTGCATGCCTGTGGTTCCAGCTACTCAGGAGGTTGAGGCACAAGAATCTCTTGAGCCCAGGAGGCAGAGGTTACAGTGAGCTGAGATCACGCCCCTGCACTCCAGTCTGGGACACAGAGTGAGCCTCTGTCTCAAAAAAAAAAAACAAAAACAACAAAAACAAACAAAAAAACCTTATAAATTATTCTAAGTGATTCTAGTTGATTTTAAAACAAAAAGTGAGATCTGTGGGTCAGTGCTACAATTATAAAATGTGTGTTGAAAATATGACAATGTAAAGAAAAGGCTGTAAGACAATAAGAAAAATTCCAGATAAGACAAAAACAATATTACATGGAGAATATAAGATCCAAATTAATTAATTAAAAAGAAGAACAAAATACAACATATTGGAAATATATTTTTGAAAGATGTATCAACTGAAATAAAATCCAAATGGAAGGCAATTGAGTTGCCGCAATAAAACAATAGTAAATAAACATTCTGAAGTAAGATAAAGAAAAATATAAATAAAACAAAAAAATTAGATAATACATAGAATATATGGAACCTAGAAACCAGGATCCAACCTGTGAAAAATAGCTATTCTCAAATTCAGGTCAGAGTACTTAACAATTGTTGTCTAAAGTCCCACTCAGTTCAAGTATGAGAGTACAAACATCCTACAGAAAACCTGAAGTGTCCATCTCAGATCAAGGAATCTTGTTCTTACCCTTGTATACCACACCAGGATATTACACGGTCCTGTTGAAAGAGCAAAGCAAATTCAGACCACAAAATTGAGCCATTTCACTTTTGTATCATTCCCTGGATTTTGGTTCAATTTATTGTGAATAATCTCTTAAAATCTTATAAAATGGTAATTTCTTTTTTAGGATCTACCTAGTTTTTTGTTTGTTTGAATTAAAGTCTCCTAAAATGTTGGCTTGTGCATTGTATGCTGCACAGAATCTTTGGATCCTAGACACTGCACTCTAGCTTTGGCCCTGTGCCGCCTTCTCATTCTCTGGGGGCAGGAGAAGCCTACAGTCTGCGGATGGTTTTATTTGTGCCAGGCCTGAGGCAATACCTGAAACAGTGATTCCCGATCCCCACCATAGCTTTCCACAGCTCACTTCTCCCCAAGAGTCGTGTGCTCATCTGCCCCACATATTGCATGCCCCTGTCAGAGATGTTTTAGGACATGCATGGGATGTTCAGAATGTCTTTGAACACAAAAGTTGCCTCCTTTGCCCTCTGGCTCCTACTCTCCCCACCTCCTAGGGAGAGAGTGTTCTTCAACTCCCATGACTAGGTCTACAGCAGCTAGCAACAAGGAAAGAGCCCCTACCTCTGTGCATCCTCCACTAATGAGAACCTAGTGGCTTTGTTTCATGCTCTGCCTAGAAGCTCTATACTCAAGGGCACAACATAAAATAAATACATAAGGCCATGAATGGTAATGTGCTAAAACAATGCCAAAGAGCCGCAGTCCCTCCTGCCCACCTAAAGAATAGAAACAAGAAAGCCACACACATACACACACACACAAACACACACACACAAATGGTACAACAATTAAAGGCACAATGTTTAATCTATGGTAAACTGGACAAATTTTTTAAATGAATTAATTTTCAACAGACTTATCCAATATAAAAAAATAACAGTTGCATATTTAAAAACCATGAAGAAGGCAGGGCGCGGTGGCTCACGCCTGTAATCCCAGCACTTTGGGAGGCTGAGGTAGGCAGATCACCTAAGATCAGGAGTTCAAGACCAGCCTGGCCAACATGGTGAAACCTCATCTCTTCTAGAAATGCCAAAAAAATTAGCTGGGTGTGGTGGCATACACATGTAATCCCAGCTACTCAGGAGACTGAGGCAGGAAAACCTGAGAGCCAAAGTTTGCAGTTAGTGGAGATTGCTCCACTGCACTCCAGCCTGGGCAACAGAGCGACAGGGCGATACTCCGTCTCAAAATAAATAAATAAATAAATAAATTAATTAATTAAAAGCATGAAGAAAACTAAAAAGCACTCTCTTTTTAAGTGCACAGATAAATATTACAGCTTCGTTATATAATAACCTGCACACATACACGCATCCAAGCACACAAGTAAATCTAAATAGAGGAAATAATAGAGGTCCTATTTATTTTCTACACGTAGTTGAGATGTATAGTTAATAACAAAAGGTATTTCAACCAACTACAATGTTTTTAAAAACACTGTCAAAATATCCATGTTGTCAAAAAGAAAATTTAGGAAAATAATACAATGGCATGGAAAATGGCCAAAAATATACTCAGAGATAAAAATCAATCATTAGTTTTTACATATGAAAGAATCTATAATGCCAATAAAATTTATTAAAAATAAAATTGTCAAGAAAATTTAGACAGGTGAGAAGGCCAAAACAATAGCAATGTAAATAGAATTTAATAAAATTAAAAATGCTAACTAGTAGGTAAAGTTTGTAAAAAGAAATCCGAGGGCTAATATTTTGACCACAAATTAACATTGACTAAATTAACAAAAATTCAACCATAGTAATAAGGGAGAAAATATGGAGACACAGAAACACTTATAGCTTTATCCAGGTAACAGATAATTTTTGGATATATTTTAACTAGCAACATTTATGGGGTACAAGTCTGAAAAGATTACAGAAAACCGTATTAAAAAATGAATGCTACATGAAACCATTGCTTCCTAAATGTGTTATCAGCACAGTGAAGCTTATGCCTAAATTCTTTCAAAATTTTAAGGAGCTGATAATTAATTTTATAAAATTTGTTTCAAAATATCCAAATATATAGTATAATATCAAATTTGATTCCTTTATTAAACAAACATTTGCTGCCTATGAGTCAGAGATCATTTTAGGCCTGCATATACATCTGCGAATAAAATTGACAAAATGCCTGCTACCAGGACCGCCTCTCATACATACAAATTCTCCCTTTCTATGGTCCTCAGATAAAAAGAGGGATTCCATCCTCTGGACTGACTCATGCCCACTCCAGGGCACTTGTTTTGCCATCAGACAATGGGCTGCATTTAAGTCCCCATTTACTTAGAGAAAGGCACACGGGCACAACCTCAGCTTCCATTCTGTGGAGGAAGATGATGATAAATACATACATCAACAAAATAGTTTCTGATTGAGATTCTTGATGGAAAAGTTTATTTTACTAAAAGCAAAATTTTAACTGGTATACAGACAAGGTATTTTAAGGAATCCAAAATAAAACAGGAAACATCAGCTATAAGACTATTACAATAAATATGGCTGTCATAAACTTGGAAGGGATAGTAAAGCTGAAAAGAGATGAGAAAGCCAGGATGTGGTTTTGGAGTTATCAGCTGACAATGTTGAACTTTAACTGAGACCTGTGCTCCCCAAAACAGAAATGGATAAGAAATCCCCCCACTCTTTTATGTTCCAGTAAATGACTTATCTCAAAGAATATTATTCCTCATATACTTTAGAAAAAAGACTCCCTGGCCGGGCGCGGTGGCTCACGCCTGTAATCCCAGCACTTTGGGAGGCCAAGGAGGGCGGATCACCTGAGGTCAGGAGTTTGAGAAAAGCCTGGCCAATGTGGTGAAACCCCATCTCTAGTAAAAATACAAAAAAAAAAAAAGTGGCGGAACGTGGTGGCGGGTGCCTGTAGTCCCAGCTACTTGGGAGGCTGAGGCAAGAGAATCGCTTGAACTCAGGCAGTGGAGGTTGGCAGTGAGCCGAGATAGCGTCACTGCACTCCAGCCTGGGTAAAACAAAAAAAAAAAACAAAACAAAACAAAAACCTCCCTATCCTCTCATTCTCATAACTCCCCAAAGATGCACAAATCACTCCTTTGTGACAAGACTAAGCACAGATATCTTCCCTCTTCTGCCTGAACCTACTGAAAAAGCCAAACACAGATCCTTTCTCTTTCACCTCTAGCCATCTCTCTATTCCGTATCTTCCCAGTGATTAGCTAAGATTAGAATGTAACTATCTAGACACAGAGATTCACACGTCCTATTCAGCTAACCGACTGAGACTTTCCCTTATTGCAAACCAATCTCAACTGAAACTTGTCTGCTCCTTCCAATGAAAGTCTAAGACAAAACTACCCAGTTGAGACAGTCTGGATCTTTGCATCTACTGCAATAGCCTAAATAAAATCAGACTCCTTACCTATGTAGTTTTTGTCTTTGACACAGAAAATAGGTAAAATATTAGTCAATGGGACTGAATAAGGCCAACTAAAGAGAGACTTAAGAAGAAAAAGCTATCCAGGATGAGCTCACAGAATTTGAATATTTAGACATCAAACATGCACACACACAGAGACACGCACACGATTGAGAAAGAATGACTAGGAAAACATCTAGAAACCCAGGAATGTATGAAAGTAAAAGAGAAAGAAGATGCAAGAAGGCAGGAGTTGTCAACTGTACTGAATCCTTTGGAACTACCAAGTGAAATGAGGATAAAGGTAGCCATTGGATTTGGATTGATGGAGATCATTAGCAATACGGTAGTCCTCTCTTATCAGCAGTTTCACTTACCACGGTTTCAGTTACCCAAGGTCAACAGAGTCCAGAAATATTAAATGGAAAATTCCAGAAATAAACCATTTATAAGTTTTAAATTGCATGGCAGCTTTCTGAGTAGCATGATGAAATCCCTTGCTGTATCACTCCCTTATGCCCAGGACATGAATCATACTTTCGCCCATGGTATTCACCTTGCACACACTACTAGGCCAGAAGTCTTTTAGTAGCTATCTCGGTCATAGATTGACTATTGTGGTATCACCATGTTGTGTTCAGGTAACCCTTATCTTCCTTAATAATGGCCCGAAAGTACAAAAGTAGTGATATTGGCATATTGTTTTAATTGTTCTATTTTATTTATTGTTGTTAATCTCTTATTGTGCCTTATTTACAAACTCAATTTTATCATAGGCATGTACAGGAAAAAACACAACACTGTATACAGAGGGCTTGGTACTATCTGTAGTTTCAGGCATCCATTGGGGTTATTGGAACATATTCTCTACAGAGAAGGAAAGACTTCTATATTTACAAGAACAGTTGCTTTTAAGAAGTGGCGATAGCAGTGAGTTGAAGAGTAAAAGGGATGTGAGGAGTTCCGAGACAAGTATTGCAGATAATTATTTTAGGAAGATTGAATAACATTCGTATGGGACAGAATTTAGAGAGGAATCTGAGGTGAAAAATGTGGTTTTTTTTCTGAGATAAGAGATTCTACAAAAGATTTGTAATACAGGAGAAAGGGGTGCCTACAAAAATAAAGACTTTGGGAAACCATTATAATAAAAATAGTTAATATACATTGCATTCTTAATATGACCCAGGCACTATACTTTGTCTTTTTTATCTATTATTCTTAGTTTTTCTCATTTATTAACACTCCTCTATTAGAGAAAAATAGGACAGAGAGTTTAAGTAAGTTGATCATAATTTAAATTTCAGCACACTGCCTCCAGAATCCGTAAGTATAATTATGCTAAAATGCCTGTCTGTATATCTTAAAGCTACCAACAATACATGAATTAAGATGGAAGTACTTGATACATTTCTAAGAAAATTAAGAAATAAGCAACTTCGATTTATGTCAACAATTTACTTAACACATCTTCTAAAAGTTTAAGCCATTGCAATAAGATTTGAGCCAGAAATAATAAAAATGAACGTTAGAGAGCATCCAAATTTTATTATCACGGACAAAATAATTACATTGCTAGAAAATTCAAAATAATTTATTGAAAATCATTAGAAATTAACAGTACTTTATAAATTATGGATACAAAAATTAATAATAATCTTCTAATAATTAATATTGGTAAAGAATCTGTTGGAAAACATAATCTACTGTTCATGATGACAAACAAAACAAAAAATTATTGGAAGATATTAATGAAGGATATATTGCACTATAAAACACCTACAAAAATATTCTACTTTGAAACTGGAGGATCTATATTAAGTGCTGACATACAATGACAATACTATTGAAATAGCTGTTCTTTTCAAATCAAAGTGCAATTTCAGCATAATTTTTATTTTTAATTTAAAAAATTATTCTCGCCAATATAATTTTAAGCAAAAGTATGCATTTAATTTTACAAAGTTTTAACATAAAAATGAAAAAATAAACATGGAAGACAGGCTTAGAAAATTTTGAAAAGGAAATAGTGAGATCGATGGGGGACTATATCTCTTAGATAGAAAATAAATTATGGAATTAAAGTAACTAAATATAATAGGTAGGCAGATTAATAAAGTATATTTCAGTTGGCAGGACATATGGCCATCTATAACTTCCACAGGATAAGAAACTATAACCCTTTCATATTTCTAAAAGTAGAGGGCAAATGAATTTAGGTGAAAATAGTAGTGTCAGCTGCGTGTATATATATATATATATAAAAATATATATGTATTTATTTATTATGCCATATTAGTAAACAACTAAATATACATCAGAGCAATGAGATGTGTATGTTTATATTTCAAGTGTTAAAACGGTAAAAATAAATTAACCAATGTTGCAGAGAGATAAGTAAAATTAACTTTGACAAACACTGTTAATGTGTGTAAAAACTGATAAAACATTTTAGGAAATTTAGACAAACTTCAAAGAAATTTTAAAAGTCCAATAATTTTGGATCCTATAATCCTCCTTCTGGGAATTTATTCTAAAAACATTAATAGAAAAAATAATCATAACACTATTTTTTGAAAGGGTACTCTGGGAACAACCTAAATATCCAAAATCAAGGAAATGGTTAAACACATTAATGTGTAATCATAGTGTAGACTATTATGCCTGAAATATGTGGCCCATAACTTTAATTGAAAGGTAAGTCATAAAATACTATATATGATATTTCATTTACCTTAAGATATGTCTTTCTTAGGGAAAACAAATGGAAGATAATATTTATGAATATTAATGGTGTTTCTCTTTGAGTAGTGAAACTATAATTTATGTTCTCATACATGTCAGTATTAATTTTATATTTCATGTAGTACATGGATTGCCTTTATAATTATCATAAAACTAGTTTTAGAAAATAATTTATACAAGTTAAAGGTAAATCAAAGCTAAACCAATCAAAATTGGTTTATATTTCATTTAAACCAATACCATCCATTAACCCATGATAGTATGGAAGTTCTCTATTTCTTGGACCTCAGAATACTACATTGCAATTCTAAGATATTTCCAGTTATAAAATATAAACTATGCCCTTACTATATTTTCAGATTTTAAAATGTCATTTTTGCTACAAATTGTAAATTAAATGATGAATAAATAAATACAAATGTGCCTATATGAACATGTGTTAGACTGGACCTAGCCAGGTCAAATACATTTGAAAATTAAATGTATATATTAAAATAAAGTTGTAGTGCTCAAATTTCAAAGAGATTTAATTTTAAACATAACTATATATCCACTTAAATCTTAGAATGGCAGTTAATATAGTATATTTTCACATAAATGATGATAAAACCAAAATTTAAAAACTCAATTATATAAGATAAAATATTTTTAAATGGAAATTTAATATAATTGATTACTGATGTAGTATATTTTTAATTTTTAACTTTTATAACATTTATTTGAATTGGAAAAGGAAAGTGTCAGTACCACTCTACAATGTTAAGCATATTGAAATAACAGATTAGCATAGCATAAAAATTAGGTTACTAGTGAATTCTTATATGATTTATGTATAGCTTATAAAATATTACAAGTATAAAATATTATATACATTTGTTTTAAAAATAAATTAGTGAATAATGGTTACATAAACTTTAATAGTCAAACTTTTAAATCTTAATTTGTACATAAAAATAATATTAAATATCACATCTGAGATAATTTGTAATTTGCTATCTTTAAACAGGAGAAAGAGATGAGAATTATGGAGGAAACTAAAAGTTATTAAAACTAAACATGTGTCATTCTCTGTACTAGTTACTTAGCTTTTTATAATTGCAAAGAAAATCTTTCCACTGATGGAACATTTCCCATGTGCCAGGTACTATTCTAAATCCTTTTACATGCATTGTCCCATAGATTGTTCAGAGTGATTATTTCCAACTCAGGAGCATGGAGGCTTATAAGAGGATTAAATGTTACGACATTGACCACATTACACTAAAAGTATAGCTGATCAAAGTTAGGAGGTGGGACGCTGGGAGAGTAGAGATGCTGATGGTGCAAGGGCTAATATTTCCATTTTATAAATGAGGAGTCCAAAGATAAAGCCTATGGTTAATGGAATAAAAACTAGAGTTTTCAGTATTCCACTTGAAATTAAAAAGGAGAATTATATTTAAGTGAGAATAGTTGCTGGGAAAAGAAGGGAAAGAAGATGATAAATAATCTAAATATGTATTCTATCAGAAACTAAATAATGTCTAAGAGACAAAAAAAACCCACCATATTGATAATAAGGATATAACTGTAATTGTCAAAAGATGTAAAAACAGACAAAAGTTATTGCTTCTGTGAAGTCAACATGGTAGAGAACAGAAGAGGAAGCAGATATTATTTGAATTTGGTATTAAATTTTAAGCATTAAAAATTAATAATTAATTAATTTTTTTAAAAAAGCATTTTTTAAATTAAAATTTTGCCAAGCCCACCAGCTAAATAGTGTCTCCCTGCACGCTTCTCTGTACCGTAGTACTTATCTTACAGTATTTGGCTTACATAGTTCTCCCACCATACAGGCAATCTTTGAGGGTAGGGACTATCCTACTCATTCTGAAAGTATTAGAATTTAACACAAAGAAAACAAGATATAATTTCGAAAAAAATAAGTTATTGAATTAATTACTAATTAATACAAATATAGAACCATCAGGAGTTAAACAAATGAAATAATTTTAATCTAAGAATATATCAAAATTCAATAATTTCCAAATTTCAAATCTTTTTGTTCTAATGCAGTGTCAAGAAAACCAGATCACGTTATGCTGTTCGCTATTGTCTAATTTATTACTCAGAAGAAGCTGCCAAAGTGCTTGCATATTTAAATACTTATAAAATTTTACTAACTTCTCAATCTCAGAAAACAAAACAAGAGACTAATTTAGTTGATTAGCATATAAACAACTATTACTATTTTGGCTGTTTGTTAACTATGATGATGCAGTAATACATTTCACTCCTAAATGCAGACAATATATAAAAGGGAGAAAGGACTAATGCAAGTAATTACCAAATCACGTAATTAGCTGTAGCCTAATTTTCTGCCAATAATAATTGAATAGTATGAATGCACGTGAGTAAAGCCACTCCAGGATTTATCTGAACTGAATTTATTTGTGTCTGAACCCCCAGGGAGTTAACACGTAAGTCATAAGAATAAAATCCTGAGAACTGATAAACACATAAATACCTTTTAATAGTATTTTAATAGTGAATTTTATAACTGCTTTATGAATTGAGCAATAATTTCATTTCAGCCATTTATATTGAGAGTAAAATGATGTGTGCTGTTATTGGCAAAGTGAAGAGCTGAAAAGACTTTTTATTTTTTGGCTTAAGCAACAGAAAGTTTCTCACAGATCTGAAGGCTTGAAGTTTAAGATCAGGCTGCCAGCATGGTTGGGCTCTGGTAAAGGCTCTCTTCCTAGCTTGCAAATGGCTGCCTTCTAACAGGATGGAGGAAGAGGAACCCCTCTGGCGTCTCTTCTTATATGAACACCAGTCCCGTCATGCAGACTCCACCCTCATGATCTCATCTAAATGTAATTACCACCAAAGGCCTATCTCCAAATATTAACACATTGGGTTGTAGTGCATCAACAGATGATTTGGAGGGTGATGCAATTCACTCAGTAGCAATGAGTATCTTGCATGCTTGTGACAACATAATTTAAAGCAATGATTCATACAAAAGTTGGGCAAAAGTAGTTTACATAATTAATATGTTCACATGATCTAATGCCTGAAACTCATTTTAAAATTAATTATTTATCTTTTAAAATTGTCATGTAGGGCCGGGCACAGTGGCTCATGGCTGTAATCCCAGCAATTTGGGAGACCAAGGTGGGTGGATCACTTGAGGTCAGGAGTTCGAGACCAGCCTGGCCAATATGGTGAAACCCTGTCTCCACTAAAAACACAAAAATTAGCCACATATGGTGGTGGGTGCCTGTAATCCCAGCTGCTCGGGAGGCTGAGGCAGGAGAATCACTTGAGCCACGTAGGCGAAGCTGCAGTAAGCCGAGATCGCATGACTGCATTCCAGCCTCGATGACAGCCTGGACTCCGTCTCAAAGCAATAAAAATAAATAAAAAAAATAAAAAGTTGACATGTAATAATTGTACACATTTATAGGGGTATATACAGAGTGATATTTTGATACATGTATACAATGTGTAATGATCAGTTAAGGGTAATTAGCATATCCATCCCCTCAAACATTTATCATTTCTTTATGTAGGAAACATCCAAAATTAAAAAGATGTTTTGGAATAACAATACTTGTATCCCAGACAAGATCATGAAACTCTTGCTGAATCCAGACTTCAGTGGGATAAGTATTCATGGCTAAAATACACATAGTATAGATTTAGAGATTTAGAACCTGAGGTATTTTTACAAATAGTTTTCTTGACAGATAAATCTAAAAATAAATCCTGCATTCATTTAAAGTGCAAAATTTGGTAAGTTGTAACATAGAGCATCATTTTTTTTTCTAGTTTTAGGCTCCTTGGGGCAAGAGGGTATTCCTCATGTTTCTATTAGTCTATCTTGGCTGGAAGTAGAAGTTGTATGAATTTGTTTTTGCAATGACTTTCAAGAGATATTGTTTCCATTTGTTTTTCCCCTTCAATCATGATTTACAAAAGAAAATAATTGAGTATATATCTTCTCATAATAGATTGTTCTTTGGCAACTGACTTTCTACCAGTTAGTATCAGCTAAGTGTTTTCAAGCTCATAGACAAAAAATAAATACCATAGTTAAGGAAAGATAATAATTACTAAAAAATAAATGGTTGTATGTATGTTACATGACTATCAATTATTTCTTTTTATGTTAACTTCAGACTCCCTTATGTGAACTCATTCTCAGTTCTCCCAGATGATAAATAACTGAGGCAATACAGGGTTCAACATTAAGAAAAAAAAATTATAGTTCTCTTTTCCTCCTACATATTAAGAATTCAAATTGAGCATATGTAATTATTGAAATGCCCTCTCACATATATTTTCTTGACATGTTAATGAAGTCGTGCACCATCACTGAAGTCATATTAGATAGAGGGCCAAAAAATGTGTTTACCATAAACTGTCTTTTATCTAAGTATTGCATCGCAGTGAAAAATATAATAGCAGACAGTAAAAGTAGCTGAGATAGATGATATATTCTGGTTTGCTATATGTATTAAACAAAACTGTCAAATTGCCCAATAACTTATCTTATTATATTCTTTCCAATGCTATAGTCTTAATTTCCTCAAAACCTAAAAAAAAAAAAAAATGATTCTTTTTGTGGAAGATATCCCTTTATTTCCAATAATACTTATAAGATATTTTACCTGCATTCTACCTCCAGAATATGTTTTCTAGTTTTGATTTTGGACTTATTGTTACGTTGGTTATGTAACATAATGAAATATATGGTATAATAAATGCCCTTGAATTTCTTTCTGATATTTTGTAGATTGTAAACAACTCTGATAAAAAGAGAAAGCATAAATAAAATATAGCTAATATGAAACCAGAAGGCAGTGGGCCAGGCAGCTAAGATGAACATGACCGTGAGCCCATCTCTCCTCTAAAAATATTGCACTTGTATATACACCAGTGTAGTTTCTTGTATACAAAATTGCATAAAATTTATAAGTATTTTGATACATTTGGTTCCCTTAAAAGGGTGTTAGAAAAAGGTACACTTAGCTGGGCGCCGTGGATCTTGCCTGTAATCCTAGCACTTTGGGAGGCTGAGGTGGGTGGATCACCTGAGGTCAGGAGTTTGAGACCAGCCTGACCAACATGGAGAAACCCATCTCTACTGAAAATACAAAATTAGCTGGCGTGGTGGTGCACACCTGTAATCCCAGCTACTTGGGAGGCAGAGGCAGGAGAATCGCTTGACTTGGGAGGCAGAGGTTGCAGTGAGTCGAGATCATGCCATTGCACTCTACCCTGGGTGATAAGAGTGAAACTCTTTCTCAAAAACAAAAACAAAAACAAAAACAAAAAAGGTATTCTTACTCTAGGGCTCTTTAGTGAACAAGTATACAGTTTTCAATCATCATAGAATCTCAGACTAACCCAACAAAACCAAAATTCTGAAGGAAATGAATATATACCGTGAAATTGTGAAGACTGATAAAAATTCATCTGTAAGAATTATGGGGCTGAATAAGTAGAAATTAGTAAACCTATAGAAGTTCATCATTTGATGCTGTGTTTGCTTCTTGGAAAAGCAAACAATTACAATGAATAATTAAAATATTTATAAATTCTCAAAAATAATTCTCACTCAATATGTTTTATTATAAATTTCTGCCAGATGCACAGTATAACTCTATCAGTAACTTTCTAGAAAATATAGATAAACCTAGAGATTTTGTTTCAATGGAATATGCAGTATAACATATTACGTGACTCAAGGCTGAACATCATCCTGTCAGAAATTATTTATTCCAAAAATAGGATTAAGGATAGAATACAGACATGAGGAGAGAAAACAGACACACACATAAACATATGTGTGTTTATGCATGTGTATACACATATAAATATATGATATATATCAAATATCAATATATAAAGCAAGAAAACTAAATTAGAGGCAGAACATGTAGAGTCTCCACTAGCTGTGCCAAAATAGTTTCAGAGGGCAACTCAATACTGGTCACCCAGCAGAGGTTTCAATGATGCCAAATCATGACTGCTTCCTCTATTTTCTAAGCATATAAATATTGTCAGTATTATCGCAACCACTTAGCACTTAATTCAGTGCTTTGTGTCAGGAACAAAAAGGTTGTATCTGGTACAATGCGACATGGTATACCCGTGGCAGGTGGGCTGCTCTTTCCCGAAGTATTCAATCAGCAAATATCAAATCCCAGAAGATTATAAGAAGCAAATAATAATAGGGGCATAATTTTTCGGCAGTTGAACAAATGAGGAGACAATTAAAATTGCAGCAGCCTTCTTTGTAGAATTTAACAAGGTAATTTTAAAATTTATGTGAAAACACAAAAAACCTAATATAGTTAGAGCAATTTTTTCAAAAAAAGAACAAAGTAGAGAAGATCTTACTATACATGATTTCAAGACATATTCTAAAAGTACAGTAATCAAGACTATGGACCTTGAGAAAAGTAACATATAGATCAATGGAACATGCCTTCTAGGCAATCCAAGAAATGTGGTATCAACTGGTTACCCATATGGAAAAATAAATGAGTGGCAACTCTTATCATACATTGCACATAAAAATATACCCAAAGTGAATCATAGACCTAAATATAAAATCAAAAGCTATAATATTCCTGGAGAAAAAAATAAGAGAAAATCTTTGCAACCTCCTGGTGATCAAGTTTTCTTACATAGGAAACAACAGCAATGAACCATAAATTTAAAAAAAATACAAATTGGACTTATTTAAAATTTAAAACATATTATTCTAAAGGTATAGTGGAGGAATGAAATGGCAAGCTATAACCTAAGAGAAAATATTCAAAACACATAAATTAGAAAAAGATATAAAGAACATTTACAACTCTCAAGGTCCCAGGATTAGTATAGTTCCCGCCACAATGGCAGCCTTTGCTATGGAACCACACGTGCCCACGCTGGGATCTGAACCAGTGACAGTGAGTTCATCCATCCACATCTCCAAAGCCAGGAGATAATGTCCAGTTCTTACCTGTCTTTTTAATGATGGACTTTCCAGTGACTCTATAAGTTCAATTAATTAGTGGTCCTAGTAGGAGTAATGGAAATGAGATCACATTTACTAGCAGGTGGCTCATCACGGCCGTAGTCAGTTACACCAGCTCATAAAGATAAAAGTGGAGCTCCACCAGTTAGAAGTATATATAAAATGACATTTTTCGACCAGTGCTTGGATCAACACTTTTAGTTTCAAGAAGACAGTCAAATATTTTATTAATGTAGAGTCCTCTTGTTGGAGTTAAGACAACTACTCCTGCAACTGGGCAAAGTATGTTTAGTCTAGCACATATCAGTCAGCCATGAAAGACAGCATTAACTCCCACTCACTTGGATCCTTTTATACTCAAGAAGATCCTCTGACTTCAGAAGATCACCTCAATGACACTTGAGTGATTGTGTTTGGGTTTCCTCAAGCAACTGCTTTTTACATATTATAATTTGCATACTATGGGAATATCTTAAAATACATTATGTTTAACACACAGGAAATTGCATATTTGTTATTAATCTAAACTGTAGGCCTAGAAAGCCTTAAGCAAAGACAGGAGAATTTTTAGAGAATTCATCATGATTGGTGTACAACCATGTTTTGATGAAAGTGTTACAGAAAACAGTGACAGATGTGCTTTATCATCTCCATCTTCAGCCTTTACATCACCAATCAAAACCTTAGGTAAACCAATACAACCTGGAAATACTTCTAGAATTTCTACCCTGAGACCTCTTGCTACAGCATACAGAGCTTCTATCATTTCTAACAGAGAAACACCTAAGAACAATGAAAGTCTTGTATCCAAAGCAATATGTGTTGGCTGCTAGCATAAGAAATAAGAACTCAGTGACCAAAGAGAAGGTTTCTACACTAAAACAGAGTTAGCAGAGTACTGCTCATTTCCATCACTCAGTTATATAACCACTACTGCAGTATTGAATAACTATCGCATACTTCTTTTAGAAAGAAGGCTTTTTCTTTAAGGACGTAGCCTGTTGTCACTCACACTTTAAAGGATGCTTGGAATACATTTTAAAGAAAACTAAAAATCCCTGTAAATAGGTTTTGTGCTGTCTGTGATCATGCATGCTTATTTAAGCACAAAAAACACAGCATGATTACTATAATTAAATAATTGAATTTGTGGTAAGGCTTCGTAGTCTTCATGAGAAGGTAGGTGAATTTCATAAATTACAGCTGCTTCTACACAAAGATTATTATTAGCAATTTGAATTATGGAATTATGGTCTTTTAATTTAGATAGTATTTCACATTTTAATTATCTTTGTTTATATATGTCCTTTCATGGATTGGCATCTTGGTGTATTATAAAACCAATACATTATTTTAAAAAACCTACTACTAAAGTTTCTTGATAAAAACAAACTGTCACATTGTCAATGGTAAAATGCTTACAACTCAATAATAGACCAATAAACAATTCAGTATTTTTTTAAATGAGCAAAAGAGTTTAATAGTTATCTTGAAAGAGAAAGTACACAGATGACCTATAGAAACGGTATAAAACATCACTAGTGTTTGGGAATGCAAATTCATCACAACCCATGCAGAAGAATGGGCAAAATAACAATTAAAAAAATTAGAACGGAAGCAGAAAAGATATGGGGCAACTGGGACTCTCCTACGTAGCCAGTGGGAATGTAAAATGGTATAATCACTTTGGAAAAGAGTTGGAAAGTTTATTGTAAACTTAAATATATACTTATCAGACACTTGAGATATTCCTTTCCTAGGTATTTACCGGGGAGAAACCAAAATGCGTGACTGCACAAAGACCAGGTCACAAATATTCATAACGACTTGATTTGAAATAGACAAAAACTCTAAAAAACTCAAATGTCCAACACATGATGAGTTAACATATTGTGATATATCCATTTAATAACACACTACTTAGCATTGGAAAGAAACTATTAATTCATGCTATAACATGGTTGGATTTCAAAATCATTACGCTAAGTGGACAAAGCCAGGTCAAAAATCAAAAGCATAAAGGGGGAAAACAAACACATCTTATAAATTCACTCATATAAGATTCTAGGGAATCAATGTCTTAGTCCATTTAGACTGCTATAACAAAATACCATAAACTAGGTGGCTTATAAACAATAGAAATTTATTTCTCACAGTTCTAGAGGCTGGATGTCCAAGATCAAGGTTCCAGCAGATTCAATGTCTGGTGAGTTCTGTTTCCTGATTTATATATAGCACCTGCTTGCTGTGTTCTCACATGGTAGAATGAGCCAATTAGCTCCCTTCACACTTACTACATTCATGAGGTCTCTGCCTCCATGACCCAATCACCTCCCAAAAGGACCCACCTCCTAATACCATCACTTAGGGTTTAAGATTTTAACATGTGAATTTTGGGGGGACACAACCATTCAGACCATGGCAATGAACTAGTTTATAGTGACAAAAAGCAGAACAAATATATGGGCACATGAGGGATAGATTAGAAATGGGTCCAAAGAAGCTTTCAGAGAAATTGAAATATTTGTTATCCTGACGGTGGTTATCATGTCCCAGGTGTGCATGCATAGGCCAAAAGTTATCACATTGTATACTTTTAATATGTGAAGTTTAGTGGACTTCAGTTATACTTCCATGAAGTCGAAAAAGGCAAAAAAAAAAAAAACTTTTCAGTTAAAATTATATACACTTTAGGGTAGGTATTTATAATTGAAAAAGACACGTCTATTGTAAGTTGCCAAAAGCTTATTTACTTGATGTCATTTTACGTATAACTGATATCTGATAGCCACTAAAAAAGTTTGCCCCTTGTTGAATAATTGTATGCTTATTCAGATTTTTTAAGGGATTAGGGAAATACCTTTTACCATTTTTAGAAAATTTTAACTAATTTATCTAAGTTTAAACCTATTTAAATGACAGATTTTCTCATAAGAAATTATTAGATTTGTAGTGATAAAGGAATGACACAAATTTGTCTATTCCTGTGGATTTTATCTATTTTTGAAACAATTTTTCAAAATTATCGTTGAATATATTA
Organism: Pongo abelii; assembly: GCF_028885655.2. Classification (NCBI taxonomy): domain Eukaryota; kingdom Metazoa; phylum Chordata; class Mammalia; order Primates; family Hominidae; genus Pongo; species Pongo abelii. Next base: position 97,000,436 of record NC_071991.2, read on the forward strand.
AAAATCACTGAATTATATACTTTAAGTGAAAAGCAAAACTTATTTGTCAATACATGTTTACCTAAATGAGAAAATTGGGAAAGTATTATGGAAAGGGAGACTGGGTAAAATTTTAAGCACCTTGAATATCAATCACACTTTGGTTTAACGTGCAATTCATGTTTTATTGTGGAAAGTTTTGAACAGGGCAGTAGCTTATCAAGCTATGCCTTGAGAAGTTTGTTCTAGGCAGTGGCATATGAAGTGGTTTGATCTTAGGAGAGAAGAAAATCCTGTTACAATTTAATTGAAATAAATTGAATGGAAAATTACAGAGGCTTAAACTAATTAAAAGTAGCAGTACTAATAACTTATTTTTAAAGTGAGTGGGTGGATAATAACAGAGTTTAAGACTTTGCCACTTGTTGGTTGTAGGGAGTAATGAGAAGTGAGAAATCAAAAAGAACTCTAACATTTGTTTCAGTGTCAGGATGAATAGAATTTCCATTAAAGAAGTCAAGAGAGAGTGCAGTAATTCAGTAATCCAATAATGGTTGAAGGAGTTGTCTTGAGCACTCTTTTTTGTTTGATTTGGAGGCACATGTGCAGTTTCGTTACATGGGTATATTGCGTGATGCTGAGGCTTGGGGTATGGATGGTCTCATCACCCAGGGAGTGAGCATAGTACCCAGTAGGTAGTTCTTCAGCCCTTTCTCCACCCCTCTTTCCCTGCTCTAGTAGTACCAGTGTCTATTGTTTCCATCTTTATGTCCATGTGTATTCAATGTTTAGCTCTCATTTATAAGTGAGAACATAAGGTATTCAGGCTTCTGTTCCTGCAATAATTTGCTTAGGATAATAATAGCCTTTAGCTGCATCCATATTGCTGCAAAGCACATGGTTTTGTAGTTTTTCATGGCTGCATAGTATTCCATGGTATACATGTACCACATTTTTTAAAGCCAGAGTGTGCTCCTAGCCCCAATCTTGAGGATTCTAATGTTCAAGTTTAGGCAGGTCATTTAGTTACATAGTACAACTGACCATAGGGAAAACAAATCCAAATCTTCCTGTAGAGACCCTAGGTAACAGTTTTCATTTTATAGCTGTGTTTGAACTCCCTTGTCTATAGTTAGAGAGTAGAACATTGTTTTTGTTTTATATAAAAGATCAGGTACTTGTTCCCCCAGACTCCTTGACCTTAGACCTCAGAGACTTGTCTTAAACTTGGACAATCAGATGTTCCCTCTCAGGGCATGAGTCTGAGGTGGCTGACACAGAGAAGAGAGAAGAGAAAAGGCCTCATGTCACCACCAACACTCAATATCTTTGCCCACTGGTGGCAGAGGCAGCATGTATTCAGGTGTAACAGGACCGTTGGCAGCATGGAAATCTGACTGGTCTTGTGGCCAGAGCTAGATATGCCTTATTATGAATGACCTTCCTTGGTCCCTGATTGACTTCAATAAAAACAGCTTCATTGAGATATAATTCACACAACACAAAATTCACCCATTTAAAATTTACAATTTAATAGCTTTTAGTATATTAACAGAGTTTGCAACCATCACTATGATCTAATTTTAGAACACTTTCATCATCCAGAAGAAATCCTGTGCCCATTAACAGTCAACCTTCACCTCCCTCCAAACAAATATTAATAATAGTCTCCCTTCCATCTCTATGGATATTTCCACTTTGGACATTCATTAAAAGAAATCTTACAATGTGCAATATTTTGTGAGTGGCTTATTTCACTTAGCATAATGTTTTCAAAGTTCCAGGTTGTTGTATGTATCAGTACTTCACACCTTTTAATTGTCAAATGATTATATGGATATATTACATTTTATTTTTCCATTCATCAGTTAGCAGACATGCATGTTGTTTTCACCTTTTGGCTATTATGAATAATGCTGTTATGAACATCTGTGTGTACGTTTTGATGTGGACACACATATTTTCATTTCTCTTGGCTATGTAGAAATGGAATTGCTGGGCCATACGACAACACCATGTTTAACTTTTTCTTCCCTTCTGTTTTAACAGATGATTTTTACTGATAACTCTATTAAAGTATAATTGACAAATAAAAATCATATATATTTGTGGATTTACAATGTGCTGTTTCAGTATACACACACACGCACACTGTGAAACGATTAAATCAAGATAACTAACATACTCATCACCTCACATACTTATTATTTTTGTGTGAAGACAGTTAAGATCTAATCTTTTAGCAATTTTCAAGTAGACCATATATTAACTGTAGTCACTATGATGTACAATAGATCTCCAAAGTTTGTTTATCCTGTCTAAATAAAACTTTGTCCCTTTAACCAGCATTTCCCTCCACCTTTCTCCCACCCCCAGGCCTGGGAAGCCACCATTCTAATCTCTGCTTCTATGAATTCAACTTTTTTAGATTCCAGATAATAAGTGAAATTATGCAGTATTTGTCTTTCTTTGCCTAGCTTATTTCACTTAGCATAATGACCTCCAGGCTAATCTGTGTCATTGCAAATGACAAAAGTAACTTCTTTTTAAATATTGAAATGTATTCTATTGTATCTTTACTCCACATTTTATTTATCCATTCACTCACCAATAGACAGTTAGAGCGATAACATCTTGAGGAACTGTCAAACTGTTTTGCAAAGTATCTTCACCATTTTACATTCTCGCCAGCAATCTATGATCATTCCAATTTCTCCGTATCCTTGCCAATATTTCTTATTATGTGTCTTTTTATTGTAGCCATCCTAGTGGGTATAAAAAGTTTCTTTGTGGTTTGGCCTTAACTTTGTAAAAATTGGGTTGTCTTTTTATTGCTCAATTATAAGTTCTTTCTTGCTTAATTTTTGAACCGTTTGCATAGTCTTCCCATCTGTTCTTTGTATGATCTGATACTCTTTCATTAAATTGCTTTTCTACTTAACTGGAGCACAGTTCGTACCTGCTCCTTGCAAACAAGAACCAGAGACTAACTCTAGAGATGTAGAGGTAGAATTTATCCAAACAAAAGTGTATGAGAAAAATCAGGGGGATTACGCCAAATATAAAGGAATAACAAGTGAGTAGGAAGTGAGGGAATAAAGAGTAACTAGAATATTTTTTAAAACTCATTTTGATGGTGATAGAAAATAGAGAAATAGAATAATAGCTTGAAGCATTACTAAGTTTGTTTACTCAGGGGAAAATCTAAAGCAAAGATATTGGACAAGAATGTACAGGAGTAGATAATTAGGGCAGGAGATGCCTTAAGGAAGCAGGTGATAAATTACCTTTGAAAGGAGTATATTGGTCTCTTTTCCCACTGCTATAAAGACATACTTGAGACTGGGTAATTCATAAAGGAAAGAGGTTTAATTGACTCACAGTTCTCTATAGCTGTAGAGGCCTCAGGAAACTTACAATCATGGTGGAAAGCAAACGGGAAGCAAGGCACTTCTTACATGGTGGCAGGAGTGAGAGCTAGAGAGAGCAGGGGAAGTGCCACACTTTTAAATCATCAGATCTCATGACAACTCACTCACTCTCATGAGAGCAGCATGGGGAAAATGCTCCCATGATCCAATCACCTCCCCCCAGGTCCCTCCCTCTACATGTGGGGATTACAATTCAAGATGAGATTTGGATGGGGACACAGAGCCAAACTATATCAAGGAGGAATACTCTTTTTTAGAGATAAATAATAATAATAATAATAATAATAATAATAATAATAATAATAAACGACATAGAGACAGAAAGTAAAGAGATTCCTAGGTGCAGACAGGACACTCAGAGGGCCTTCAGCAAGCAGCTGTGACATTCTCCAGAGATAGCAGTAATGCTATGCTAAGACCAAGGATCAGAGTTCAGATGAGCATGTGAAGGAAAGTAGGAGAACAGCAGAATTAGGGACAAGGTAGTAAGTCAAAAGGAGTTAAGTGAAAAGGATTTTCTGGCAATATTATATTCTAGCAGTAGTGAATTCAAGAATATTTCCTATTCTTCCACCTCATTTTCTGAATTCCTTTTCTTTCTTTCTTGCGCCTCACCTAATAAAAATGCACCATAAGGGACTAAAAGCTTCAACAAACACTCAAACACATGGAATGTTAAATATATATGAATCATTCTCTGGTTTATTCTTTTGAAGTTGTTCCTCTGTGTGCTTTCCCTTTTCTTCTTACTTCAGGGTATCCATTGCAAAATGTAAATACTATGATACAAAGTGAAGTATGTTCCTTTTTTGTGTTGAAATGTAGTTTTCTAAAAATGTTCGTTCAGTCTTAAGTTTTAGAGATACATTTTTTAATCTGTCAAGTATCTCTAACTTAAACAACAAACCTAAAGTGATTTCCATGAGCAATTTACAGAGATCTTCCCTATGCTTCCTTCAAAATAGATATCTCACTTAACCCCTTAATTATTGATACATTGTTGTAGCCTTATACTATTTCTTCATATTACAATGTTAGCAGAACAAAAATCTCTCATAGTTCAAGTTAATCATGTTTTCTTTTGCATAGTCTATTTGCCTACTATTTTAAAAAAAAAATTGCCATTGTAAATTCACATAGAAAAGGCCTAAAATGAAATTCTTGGTTAGAAATGGGAACTCTAAAATCCTGCTTGTAACTCACCATAGAGATTCTTATACTACTGAAAAAGAGAATAAAAGACAACCCATTTTATCATCCTCTGATACAGTAAAAGATAGGATTTCTCTGCCTGCCTTTTCAGTAGACCCTCTTTGTTCTTTTCATATTTGCTTATGCATTTGCCTTAGTATACAAAATTAAAACCATACCTACAAATAAAAATGTCATGGACAGACAAAGTCCACGTGAGCTTTAAAAGATACAAATCAAAATACTTTTGAAAGTGGAAAAGTGCTCCATTTCACATTTCTGTGAAATTTGTGAGTTTACATCCTCCTGAACCCTTCAGCTGAAGTTAGCACTCCAGGGGATTTCAAATAGGTTCAAAGTTATATGGTAAAGAGAAAAAGAAAAAAGGAAAAGAAAAAGAAATGGGTGAATTTCCTTCAGTTCATTTCATTGTTTAGCATTTCAAAGGTTCCTTCTACTCTCTTGATTAAAGCTCTGGTTTCATCAGGTTTGTAGATTTGTCTGAAGCCAGGAATGCGTCCAAATTCACAGCAAGCATTTATGTACCCCAAATTAAATCAAGAAGCTTAATTAAGAAGTCTCCTTTCAATTGAGGAACAACCTAAAGTCTATTCAAATGTAGATATAATCTAGATATAACCAATCACATTTTAGTTGGTATGTGGAGATAAGGAGCCACCTGAGGGCTGAGAATTTGTGGACCTGGCAGTTTTCATTCCAGCTGTTCAATTAGCTAGTTATTTGACTTTCAGTAATCATTTTACCTCTGTGGATCTTAATGTCATCTGCTGTACAATAAGATACAGAGTGGAATTGGATGTTTTTCCTATTTCTAAAATTCTATTCATCTACTCTGAAAATATGTTTTAATATATGCTTCTTTGGGATACTTATGTGAAATATAGCATTTACTGTGTTTAATGTTTGCACCTAGCAAACACTAAACCCACAGAATGATAGGGTTTACTGCTTATTATGTGCATATGATGATTGTAGGAATATGCATATGTACACATATAAAGAACATTTCCTATTTGTAGAATTACACAGATTAATTACATCATAATCTAGCCATTTTATCAGAATATATTAATGTTTCATAATTGATATCCTGATAGTTAACAAAAGTTAAAGTTGCCAATGTTTTTATATGAAAAAATTAAATTTTTCACATTGTAAGTTTATGATACATCAGTTATACTTAAAAGTATTCCCTTTTGCTTGCTACTATGTCATTTTTCCAATAAGCACTGCAAAATTCCTTAGTGTTTTTTTAATACTCCATTCGCTCACTGCAACATATTCAGTTAATATCTCTCTGGCCTTTAATATTGTGACTTGGGAATTATTTCTATTTTTCATTAGTTTTCTTTTTGTTCATTGGAACAATAATTTTAGATATATAAAAAGAAGTTAATATTGGTAAGTGATATATACTATGAAGGTCCAAGCTGGAGATTAGAAACAAATTTAAAACAGTATGTAATAGGTCAGTTGCTCTTATCAAACTTCCTCTTTTTTAATACCAAGTGAATAGTTTTTCTAATATTATTTTCTGTAATTTACATATGACCAAGACTGATCTTCAGAAAAAGTCAAATGATGTTAGCTTGTGAAGTATGTTAAGAAACTCTAAAGGCACCTAGCCAAATCTCTGTCCACCATATTAAAAGACTTTCATTGATGTCTTAAATTCTACTAGTAATTATTCAATGTAGTGCCGAATTTGAAATGTATTTTCTATTCAAAAGTGTGTATCACAAGAAAAAAAATATATGACTTATCATGTATGCGAACCTAATGTAAATGACATTGCTCCACTCTTTCTTAAGTGTCAACTAGTCAAAAACTGTTAAATTTTGGAATCTCAAAGAAGTAATTTTTAAATGCTCCTTCATGGGGCCTTAGAAGTTCCAGAAGGTGTCTCAAGAACTTCAACTAGAATATCTCCACTTATATTTTCCTCCAAGACTTGGTTTATAGACATTTGTAAGCCACTGGACTAAAAGACAGATAACATTTCAAAATTTGGGTAATGCTAATGGAGGATGAAACAACCATGGGAATGGTCATACACACGGAGGAACAGGGGGGAAGACTTGGTTTATAGACATTTGTAAGCCACTGGACTAAAAGACAGATAACATTTCAAAATTTGGGTAATGCTAATGGAGGATGAAACAACCACGGGAATGGTCATACAAATGGAGGAACAGGGGAGGAAAGAGCTCAGTAAACAAACAAAAAAAAATATGATGATATTGACAAATGGGACAAAGATCAATACAGCAAGGAGTGGGAGAAAGGGCATTGAATCTTGGCAATAGATGCCTACTTTGCAAATTTGCTTAAGTTTCCGCAAGACAAAATATCAAACAATACCTCACTGTAACTCTCCAGGTTATAGTTGTGCTCACTAAAGTCTAGGAATGACTGCTCTAGTTCATGTTACAAAATCATATAACATGAAATTTATGAAAAAAACACTTGACAATCACAAACTATTTAAAATTGGTATAGAGATGAACAATAATCTGGCATGCTTTTCAAATAGAATAAAGCCTAACCTAGCTCCCATGTATGATAAGGGTTCCTTATGTAAAGTAACTATGAAAGTGACTAAATCAGTCCGTCTCACCACAGTAATTTTTACTGTGCTTTGCTCATCTAGTGCGAAAGTAAAAATAGTAAGTATATTAAAATTTATTTATTCTCTCAGTTTCTTGGCTGATTCATTCATGATAACTTACTGAACATTTAATATTGGTTACAAATAGGGCATATTTTAATCCAAAGGAAGAAAGCTAAGTAAAGAATAAATTTTGGGGACCCCCCAAGAAGTTTTCACAGCAATGAACATAAATAGGCAAATAAGTATTCTCAATGTGGTATCTGATTTATGTTATCATTATATCCTCTAAATCTCTGAGTCAAAAGATAACAACCCTTAATTAATAAATTAATGATACATGGCAAGTACTAAAAGACATAACTTACTGTAACGAATTCTAGTTTTATAACAATTTTAAGTATATGATTACAGGTGTGTTTTTCTATCATACCAGGCAAACTTACTTGAATCACTGAGAAGAAAAAATGAATTGTGTATTTTACAAAACAGAGAGGCATTGCAAAATCTAGGATTTTGCTTAGTCTTTCAGTTTTTTCAGTTACACATTTAAGTCATTAAGAAATGCATATCTGGCTGAGTGCGGTGGCTCGCGCCTGTAATCCCAGCACTTTGGGAGGCCGAGGTGGGCGGATCACGAAGTCAGGAAATCGAAACCATACTGGCCAACATGGTGAAACCCCATCTGTAATAAAAATACAAAAATTAGCTGGGCATGGTGGTGTGTGCCTGTAATCCCAGCTACTCGGGAGGCTGAGGTAGGAGAATAGCTTGAACCCGGGAGGCGGAGATTGCAGTGAGCCGAGATCACACCATTGCACTCCATCCTGGCGACAGAGCAAGACTCCATCTCAAAAAAAGAAAAAAGAAATGCATATCCAATATTTAATACTGTGCATAATAGGAAGGCAGCACGTAGCCCTAGTTCTGTGGTTCTCAATTGGGATGATTCTGCCCACATGGGATATTTTGCCCACACATTTTTGGTTGTCACAACTGAAAGGAATGTTACAGGCATCTGGGAGGTAGAAACCAGAGATGATGTTAAACCTACAGTGCACAGAATATCCTCCAACTGCAAAAAATATCTGACACCAAAGATCAGTAGTTCTGCCACTGAGCAACCCTGTTCTAGTTAAACTTATTTAATATTGAAGTACATTATTTATCAATGATATAATTAAATTTGCCTAGAAATACACTTGAAATTAAAAACTCACTACATAGTTAAATACAAAGAAACCATTTCTCTGTGATAAGAAATTTTCTATTTACAGTCCGGGCGCAGTGGCTCATGCCTGTAATCCCAGCACTTTGGGAGGCCAAGGCGGGCAGATCACAAGGTCAGCAGTTTGGGACCAGCCTGGCCAACATAGTGAAATCCCGTCTCTACTAAAAATACAAAAATTAGCCAGGCGTGGTGGCGGCCATCTGTAATCCCAGCAACTTGGAAGGCTGTGGCGGGAGAATCATTTGAACCCGGGAGGCGGAGTTTGCAGTGAGCCAAGACCATGACATTGTACTCCAGCCTGGGTGACAGAGCAAGACTCCATCTCAAAAAAAAAAAAAAGAAAGAAATTTTCTATTTACATTTACAAAATGTTAAGCAAAGAATATTCCTCATGGTGTGTTTCCTATAACTAGTTGACTAAGGAAGAAAACATTCAGACTTGGTTAACAGATAGTTCTGCACAATATGCAGACATGGCCTTAAAGTGGACAGTTGTAGCACTAAATTCCTTTTATGTGAGATGCATAAAAGACCATTGTGAAGGGAAATTCATGTAGAGGTCTGAACTTTGATCATTTCATCTGGTTATTCATTTTGCTTGGAAGGAAAAATAGTCAGCCCTAAGAGTCTCCAATGATTCACAAGCTGTGACCACTAGTTTGGCTGTATGTTAAGGGACTTAGAAGGAATATGATTGGAAAATTGGTGACAAGGTGGTCTGGGGAAGATGAATGTTGGTAGAGGATGGCCACAGGAGTGGAGGATTTTAATAATCATGTGGATAGGATGACCAGTTTTTTGGATACCAGTTACCTTCTTTCTAAGCCACTCCTTTCATTTTCCAATGAGTCCATGAACAAACTGGCCTTTTGGCTGCAGTGGAGGTTATCCAAGTGTTAAGCAACATGGACTTTTACGTACCAAGTCCAGCCTGCCACTAGCTTGTCAATAGCCACTACTGAATGCCCAGTCTGTCAGTATCAGAGACAAATACTGAGTGCCATCCTCTTTTAAAGACACTCCTTTCCTTTCCCAGTGAACTCATGAACAAATTGGGCCAATACTGAGTGCCCTAATATGGGCTGATCAGCCAACTACCAGGTGGTAGGTTGATTATATTGGGCAGCTTCCATCATGGGAGGGGTAGTGCTTTGTTCCTACCAGAAGAGGCACTACAAATATGGTTTTATTTCCCTGCATGCAATGCTTCTGCCAAAACTACCATCTGTGGACTTACAGACTACCTTATCCATCATCACTGTATTCTATACAACATTGCTTCTGATCAAGGAACTCACTTCATAGCAAAAAAGGACCATGCTCATGGAATTCACCAGTCTTTCCAAGTTACCCAATATCCTGGAGCAGCTGGCTTTATAGAATGATACATTGGTCTTTTGAAGAGTCAATTTCAGTGCTAGTTAAGTGGCAATGCCTTGTGGGGCTGGATATTGTATGTGCTCTAAATCAGCATTCAGTATGGTGCTATCCTTACCAAAACAAAGGTTCACGGATGTAGGAATCAAGGGGTGAAAATGGCAGTGGCACCACTCATTACCCCTGGTAATTAATTAGCAAAATTGTGCTTCCTGTTCCCATGACCTTAGGCTTTGCTGATCTAGGGTGTTGCTTTCAAAGGAGAAATGCTTCTACCAGGAGACACAACAATGATTCCATTGAATTGGAAGTCATGACTGCCACCCAGCCACTTTGGGCTCCTCATGACTTTGAATCAACAGGAAAAGAAGTGAGTTATTGTACTAGCTTGCATGATTGATCTTAATTATGGAGGGGAAAATTGGGCTGCTACGACTCAACGGAAACTAGAAAAAATATCTTCAGAATACAAGGAGTTCCTTAGGGAATCTCTCATACTACCATGTTCTATGATTAAAGTTACTGGAAAACTACAAGAACCAAATTCAGGCAGGGGGTAAGGTTAGGAGGTTCACTGCAAATAGGGACAAGAGCACCTTCTTTGGGTGATGGAAATATCACAATTGTGGTGGTGACTACACAATTATATAACAATTATCAAAACCCATCAAACTGTCCACTTAAAATTGTTGAATTTTATTTTATGTAAATATTACCTCAATACAGTTGAATTAAAAAAAAATTTTCCTATGACAGAAAAGATTCCTAATGTTGAAAAACAAAGACCAGACAGAGAGAACATAGTTATAGTATATATCCCCAGAGAGGTATTTGTGTTTCAGCTTCAAAAACAAAAACAAAACTCATGAAAATACATTTATTTATTCATCCTTTTATTCAACAAATAGCTTTTTAGCATAAGTCATGCATCATGCAAAGCTTCAGATGCTGGAGCTATGTCAGTGGAAAACAAAAATACAAAGCAAAAACATGAAACAAAACATCAATAACAAAAAGACTGTCCTTAAGGAGCTTACAATTAGTTAAGGGAGACAGATAATTAAATGAAAAAGTAAAATAAATTCTATGACCTTGATTGTGATAATTCTCAGAGCTATGTTTAGCTTATCCATAGTACTATATAGGATTTTATAGGATATATTTTGGTATTACCTTCATTTGTTGCTCAAGTGTTCTATCTCTACTGAGTTTTTTCCCCCTCTTTCTTGCCTACTTCTAACTCATATGAATTCCAAGTTGCCTCTAAGCTGTAAGATAGACATAAATAAATCAATTAACCAATGTAACACTGATAAAATTAGACTTTTTCTGGTTTAATTCTAATAAAGTCCTAAGTGCTGAGAATATAATAAGTAGCAAGTACCCCCATGCTTTGAAATGAGATATAATATAGTATACCATTATGCAAACACTACCAAAGTGCTGTCTCGAAAATCAGTTTTGTGATCATTAACCTGTCTCAATAGTATCAAATGCTTGAGGTCAAAAACTGGACTAACAACCACTTAAAAATCTGCCCCATAAAGGTAGGCTTCCTATCACAGACCAGGTGAAGTCAGGAGGAAGGCGTTTTAGGCACCAAGGGAGGGAGTTATTTTGAGAAATAATCTGGATTGCTTAAGCACTTTTCTCTCCTTGATCACAGAGCAGGAACTCTTCCCCAAAACTTCACGCTGAGTGAGAGGGGCTTTAGGACGTGATTCTGACTGCTTGATATGTGTCCCGAGAAGTTTGATGGGGCAAAAAGGCTGGTTTTGACTTAATATTGAAGGGGAGTGAGAGTGAAAGGCTCTGACTGGATTATCTGCCAGGCAGGAGGGTTCACAGAGGTGACCACTGTTATACCAAACTGCTCCTCGCCTACCCTCCTGCCTCCACAAGCTCCCCAGAGGTGTGTGTTTCCTCTGGATTGGATGTGGACCCTGTGGGAGGGAGCCAGCATAGGAGCCACTTTAAAAGGCCCCACAGAATGTTGGATACATAATAAAACTGGCCAGCTGGAAGAGACATAAGGGGTAGAGACAGCTTTACTTGCTAGCAGTTATATTCTGATGCTAGTGTACTCTGGCAGGTGTCCAAATGCTGAATGCTTTTATCATGTTGTGCTTTCATAGGTTTCTCAGAGACCCTCCCACTGAGAACTACTAACTGTGACTACCTAAATGAGGGCAAAGCCATCCCACCCTCCAGCTGCTTACCTGCCCCCCTCAGCTCTGCACCCCACAGCACTCTGCAGGCATCCTTCCATTCAGCTCTCAAGGTTGCCACATGAAGCCCAGTTGGATGGGGTCCATTTTTAAATGACAACAGACCACCTCTTCAAAATCAATCCTTTTACATACTTTCATAATACAAAACCAGTTTTTGAACCACCCCCTCGGAAATCCCTACATAATTATTCTAACCACTCACGTAAGAATATAGAAGAAACCACCTATTGTTTTGTTCTTGGCCTTGGACCTCAGCTGAAGCTGAAGCAGAAAGAATTCCATTTTTAAATTGTGTTAATAAATAAGCAAATTGGAATATTTAAAGTATCCGTGCAGAAATAAGAACAGAAAGACATTAAGAAAGAAAAAAATCAACAAAGCTTAGGTATAGAGAAAAAGGAGACATGAAAATCCAGTATGACTAATGATTAGAGTTTGAGATGCTAAAGGAAATGACGGTAAGATTTCTGGATAAATATAATAGTCTTTTATTCACCTTCTCTCCACACATCCCACGAAAATGCAACAGAGCATTAAAAAGTTAATAACTTATAAAGACAAAGGGAATAGGACAGAGTAGTAAATGTTATGGTCACTCTGCAAAAGTGGGAGGGAGCCCCACTCCAGGTTTGGTTTGGATATTGAGACTAATCACACCACATGCTGACACCAAGAGGGTATGAAAAGTTTATGACTTACATAACTGAGGTCTCTAGGGAAAGCAGGACAGGCCTCTCAAGCAGGTCTGAAGTGGTTTGAGAGAACAAAGAAGGAAGTCAGGCCTGAGTTTTTGTTGTGGTTAAGGTGAGGTAATAGGTTGAGGATTCCCTCACATATGGGCAGGGACTCTGTGGTTTATACCTCCTGATAGCACCTGAGAAGGGAGCACCCAGGCCTATTTAGCAGCCTGCCTGTGTATAGACAGCAGGGAAAGAAGAGGGGATGAGGCTCAAAAGCTACCAGCAGACATAGAACAATGGAGTCAGATTTCTCATTACAGAAGACATATTTCAACAACTTTTTCACAGAAAATAGTTGGAAGACTGGTAAATACCTTAGCTGGAGGGAAAATAGAGCTATTTTCAAGCAGAGTGGAAATTCTGATTAAAAGTGAGGGAGTTTGAAATACAGAAATCCTGAGAGGCACATAGCAGAAACTATTCAGGCAGGAGTGAGGTTTACACTTTTCAACAGCAATTTATTGGAGCCCAGGACCAGTGAGCTAAAGCTTTTGAGAGGTGGAAGGAAAATGATTTCCAAATTACTAATCAACTGTGAGAGCAGGAAAAAGTAGTTTCCGACATTCAAGGTAAAACAATTTATCTACCATGATGACTTTTCTTAGGAACCTACCGGAAGGTGTGCATCAGTTAAACAAAGAGAGGTCAAAGGGAAAAATACGTTTTCAAGTCCTGAAGAGCAACAAATTCCAATTGGAACTAGAATAAGGAAGTGCTCTGAGAAGTAAAAGAAAGACGAAGAAGGAGGAAAAGTGACAGGGAGGAAGAGGAAAAAGAAAGGAAGAAAGAAGGAAGAAGAGGAGGGAGGGATGGAGGGAGTAAGAGGGAGGGAAAACCAAAGGCTGAAGTGCTTGAGTATTTTCCAGTCATGTTGGGATATATGAGGGGAAAGAGTGATACTACTACATGGAAAAGCTAAGAGAAGAAAAATCTTAAGAAATTATCATCAGGAAAAAAAGTTCCATGAGAAAGGAAATACAATTATTTTACATCATGTAACGGTGAATAATACTTATAGTCTCATAGCAATATAAACACTGACTTTTCATTTAACCAAACATTATAATGTAATTATAACATAAAGATGGAAGGAGCAGAAATAAGAGTGTGGTAAAAGAATGCCAGATCCTCAGCTACCATATCAGAGAGCCAGTGCACATTAAAAAAAAAAAAAAAAAAAGCATCATTAAAATAGCCTAATACAATACCATTCAGGACATAGGCATCGGCACAAAGACTTCATGACTAAAACACCAAAAGCAATGGCAACAAAAACCAAAATTGACAAATAGGATCTAATTAAACTAAAGAGCTTCTGCACAGCAAAATAAACTACCATGAGAGTGAACAGGCAACCTACAGAATGGGAGAAATTTTTTGCAATCTAGCCATCTGACAAAGGGCTAATATCCAGAATCTACAAATAACTTAAACAAATTTGCAGGAAAAAAATTTAAAAAAATAAAACAACCTCATCAAAAAGTGGGAGAAGGATATGAACAGACACTTCTCAAAAGAAGACATTTATGTGGCCAACAAACATATGAAAAGAAGCTCATCACTGGTCATTAGAGAAATGCAACTCAAAACCACAATGAGATACCATCTCACGCCAGTTAGAATGGTGATCATTAAAAAGTCAGGAAACAACAGATGCTGGCAATGATGTGGAAAAATAGGAACGCTTTTACATTGTTGGTGGGAGTGTAAATTAGTTCAACCATTATGGAAGGCAGTGTAGCAATTCCTCAAAGATCTAGAACCAGAAATACCATTTGAGCCAGCAATCCCATTACTGGGTATATACCTAAAGGATTATAAATCATTCTACTACAAAGACACATGCACACGTATGTTTATTGCAGCACTGTTCACAATAGCAAAGACTTGGAACCAATCCAAATGCCCATCAATGACAGACAGATAAAGAAAATGTGGCACATATACACCATGGAATACGCAGCCATAGAAAAAGGATGAGTTCATGTCCTTTACAGCGACATGGATGAAGCTGGAAAACATCATTCTCAGCAAACTAACACAAGAACAGAAAACCAAACACTGGATGTTCTCACTCATAAGTGGGAATTGAACAAAAAGAACACATGGACACAGAAAGGGGAACATCACAAACTGGAGCCTAGGGGGTGGGGGGCTCAGAGAGGGATAGCATTAGGAGAAATACCCAATGTAGATGACGGGTTGATGGGTGCAGCAAACCACCATGGCATGCGTACCTATGTAACAAACCTGCATGTTCTGTGCATGTATCCCAGAATGTAAAGTATTTTATATATACATATATATATATACACACATATATATACACACATATATATACACGTATATATATATACATATATAATGCCTAACACAGTCATGCTTTGCATAACAATATTTCAGTCAATGATGGACCACATATATCATGGTGGTCTCATAAGATTATAATGGAGCTGAAAAATTCAAATTGCCTGGTGTCATAGCCTTTGTAAGTTTGTAGCACAACGCATTACTCATGTACTGCACTGCCAATCCTATAAAAGTATACCACACACAATTACAGTACAGTACATATTACTTGATAATGATAATTAACAACTATGTTACTAGTTTATGCATTTACTATATTTTTTATCATTATTTTAGAGTGTATTCTTTACACTTGCAAAAAATAAAGTTAACTGTAAACCAGCCACAGGCTGATTCTTCAGGAGGTATTCTAGAGGAAGGTATTGTTATCATAGGAGATGACAGATCTATGCATGTTATTGCCCCTGAAGATCTTCCAGTGGGACAAGATATGGGGTGGAAGACAGTGATATTGATCATCCTGACCCTGTGTAGGCCTAGGCTGATGAGTGTGTATCTTGCTTTTTAACAAAAATGTCTAAACTTAAAAAATATAAAATACTTATAGAATAAGAATATAAAGAAAAAAATTATAGCTGTACAATGTGTATGTGTTTTAAGCTAAGTGTTACTACAATAAGAGTTAATTTTTTTAAATATTAAAAAGTTTATGAAGTAAAAAACTTACAATAAGCTAAGGTTAATTTATTATTAAATAAATAAATTTCTAAAAAATGAATTTAGCGTAGCTCAAGTGTACAGTGTTTATAAAATCTACAGTAGTGCAGATCAGTAGTCCTAGGCTTTCACATGCTCTCAGCACTCACTCAGTGATTCTCCCAGTGCAACTTCCTGTCCTGCAGGCTCCACTCACAGTAAGTGCCCTACACAGGTGTACCATTTTTTTATCTTTTATATCATATTTTTGCTGTGCCTTTTCTATGTTTAGCAATGTTTAAATACACAAATACATACCATTGTATTACAATTGTCTACAGAATTCAGTATGGTAGCATGCTGTACAGGTCTGTAGCCTAGGAGCAATAGACTATACCATATAACATATAGAATAGGTGTGTAGTAGCCTATACCATCTAGGTTTGCGTAAGTGCTGTCTATAGTGTTTGGACAAGGAGAGGGTTGCTTAATGACTCATTTCTTTTTTTTTTTTTTTGAGACGGAGTCTCGCTCTGTCGTCCAGGCTGGAGTGCAGTGATGCGAACTCGGCTCACTGCAAGCTCCGCCTCCTGGGTTCATGCCATTCTACTGCCTCAGCCTCCCGAGTAGCTGGGACTACAGGCGCCCGCCATCACGCCTGGCTAATTTTTTTTGTATTTTTTAGTAGAGACGGGGTTTCACCATGTTAGCCAGGATGTTCTCGATCTCCTGACCTCATGATCTGCCCGCCTCGGCCTCCCAAAGTGCTGGGATTACAGGCGTGAGCCACCGAGCCCGGCCAATGACTCATTTCTTCGGAACATATCCCCAGTGCATGACTATATTTAGAAATATGAATGCAAGATAGCAGAGTAGGAGATACCAGTCTTTATCCCTTTATCCTTCCCCCACACATATACATATACATAGACACATGCATATGTATGTATACACATACACATAGACAGTTATTCACAAACCAGAATAGCGTGGAGTGGGCTCAAGGGCTGATTAAAGAATCTAAAACAATACAGTGAAAAATTTTTTTTTTAAAAAAGAGAATTTCCACATGGAAAGGATTGCTGGTAAGATTGACATACCTGAGACACCAGGAGCAATGGAGAAAGGCTAGGCTATCAGTATCAGCCGCATGGCAGCAGCCACCATGTTCCCAGCAGCCTGCTCAGTAGAGGACACTGGCATCTCTTGCCACTGAGGTAACCAACAGCCATTCCCACCAGGGAACCTGAGAGGGAAACTTGGCTGCACAGCCCTCATGCTCCAGGACCAGCTGCTGTTGAGCTGCTTTGAGAAAGGAGCTACCACCTCTCTCAACCTCTTACATGTCAGGAGTCCCAGCTACTCTAAGTAACCACAGTACAGTCCCAGGCTGTGTGGCAGCACTGGGCCTGCTGCCGTCTTAGACATCAGAACCGTTGCACTTGGGGCCCCAGAGCCAAGTACTCACTGTGCGGCCCATGCCCTGGGTACCACCTCAGCCCTGTAGAGAGCCAGGCCTTCCTAAGGATCTGTGCCTTCTATCATATGACTAACACTGCAGCAGGTGCCAGGACCTTAGGTACTAGGGCCATCACAGGCCTGGACCCAAGAGCTCACCATTAGCGCTGTGTTTTGGACCTCAGCTCTGTGCACCTCATCAAATGCCGGTGAAACATCATTATTTCCTCGTATGCAAACATTAGAAGAAAGATGACCCAGAATTTTTGAGTGTGGGAAGAGAAACTGCTGGGGGGTATAATTTAGCAAAATATTTCTAAAGATTGTAAGCCATAAATGTACCTTTAAAATCCAACTCGCAGCATTTGTCCCATGGAAATAATTAGAAATATACACAAAAAAGTTATTCTTCATGTGTTTTCAGAGGGTGGACATTTCCCATTTTCTTCTTTCTGTGATCAGAAAGGATAGGCATTCTCTACATTTTTGTTTGCTCCTGGGATTTTTGTCTCGCTCTAATGTTAAACACTGAATAGCCTATAGAATTTTAAAAGACCCAGCATATGTTCATCATTATGAAATTCTTGTGAGATCATTTATTGTGAAACAATTTTCCTAGGTATTGTGGTTGCAGAAGGAATGTGAATTTCTCTTCATTTTGAAATTCTCTTAAGGACTTAGATGGATAGGGTTATTGCATCTGTACTGAGTTCATTGCTCTAGATTTTTTTTAAAATCAGGATTGTATGAGCTTATGGCTTGTTATTAAGATTTAACCTAATGGTCAATTCTTGTGGAAGGAATTGGCATTTTTGTTTTCAATCATAGGGATAATTTATACTGTCATATTAATCCCTTATCCTAGCCAGTGAAAAATAGATATACTCATTAAACAATAGAACTTTCACTACTTAAATTTAACTATGGCTACTTTCACAGGAAAAAAAAAACCAAGCATCCACTCCTCTCATATTGCAGGTATGACAAGAATAACACCTATTTGCTTTTCGCGCATCTGCTTCTTCAGAACAGAGGCAGTGTCTATTTGGTTTTATATCCAATGTACACTGTACATAGTCATAGCATGGTTTCTAGTGCCTATTATGCTAATAAAATATATGGAATAAACGTTTGTTGTTCATAGTGTCACACACAAGTGATAGAGAAATATGGAAATTATGAGTAAACAAAGATAAATGGTTGCTACGTTTTATATCATCCTCAACATAACTGTTAATGTCATAAATACGTTTTCCTAACCTCCTCCCTCTCTTACCTCCTACAGAAGATACAGTGCTAGCAATTCTATCTAATAATAGCAATAATTAATTCACACTTTAGTGCACAATTATAAGTGCCAGACATTGTGTAAAGCATTACAAATGCATAATCTCATTTCATGGTTACCATATTCCTATGAAGAAAATGTTATTAATATCTACATTATACACACAAGGAAAATGGGATTGAAAAGAGAGACACCCAATGACCAACAGGTATTAGATGGCCAAACTGGAAAACAATCTAGCATATTTAATTACAAAAGCTGCATGCTCAAGTTCTACCCCAAATCACTTCTTGTATTGTATATTTTATAATTCCATCTTTTTCTCTATTTTCATTGCCATGAGATTCAATTCCTGATCATTGGTCCGCTAGATCACTGCCATCAATTGTTAAAGGACATTTCCTAAAATGTCAAATGATCATAATACTCCTATTAATAATATATATCAATGGGTGGTAAAAAATCAGATAAAATCCATATTTCCACCATGGTAAATGAGATACTTTATTATTTCCATCTCACATACATCTTCAGTCTCTGCCTTGTACTTAACTTACCTACATGCTACAGTTCTATCTTTCCCTAAAATATCTACAGTATGCTATACTCCATTTAAGCTGTGTAAGTTATGCATTAGTATGACCACTTCACAGATAAGGATATTGAAGTACCAGCAGGTTAGATACATTGCCCAAGCCACCTTACATTTTACTGGTTGAACCATAATTTTATTTAATTAATTAATTAATTTATTTACTTATTTATTTATATTTGAGACAGAGTCTTGCTCTGTAGCCCAGGCTGGAGTGCAATCTCTGCCTCCCGAGATCACGCCATTCTCCTGCCTCAGCCTTCTGAGTAGCTGGGACTACAGGTGCCCGCCACCACGCCCGGCTAATTTATTTATTTATTTATTTTTTATTTTTTTATTTTATTTTATTTTTTTGTATTTTTAGTAGAGACGAGTTTCACCATGTTAGCCAGGATGGTCTCGATCTCCTGACCTTGTGATCCGCCTGCCTTGGCCTCCCAAAGTGCTGGGATTACAGACATGAGCCACCGCGCCCGGCCAGAACCATAATTTTAATCAATGAAAACTTTGATTCCCAATCCTATGTTTCAAACCAGTTTACCACAAGGCAAACATTAAATAACTAAAGCTAAGGTTTTTTTCTTCTTCAGCCCTATCTAGTTTTAATCCCCTCATCCAGAAGGCCAGGCTCAATGTCCAAATATTTATCAACAAGGAAGACAAAGTAACCTATCTAATCACCACATCTTACCTTGAAGTTTCCCATACCATCAAAATTTTTATTGCCAAGTTTATTGAATGCCCTTATCTTTGTATTTATAATAAATGAAAAGAATGTCACTTTAAAGCAAAGACAACATACTTCAACTTTAATTGATTTTCTGTTAACCAAGAATTAATTTACAAAACAAATTGAATTAGAGGATATTTTAACAAAATATAGGGACAAGATACAGACACAAAGAAGACACATTAGTTAGTGGACCTACAATCAAGAATATCATCTATTTGGAAGAAATAAAAACAATTTCTTGATATTGCCACAATCAAGAACATAATCTATTTGGAAGAAATGAAAGCAATTTGTTGATATTGTTTACTTTTTCCATCTAATCTGAACTGAAGCTGAAAACGCACCAGATTTTTTTTGCAACAACAGCATATGCCAATGTCTATTATCCAGCTTCCTTGGGCACTAACTTTAAAAAATCCGTTTTATCTTTAGTGAAAAACTTGACATGTTATTTAAAACAATCTCACAAAAAAATTAATTCAGCCCAACAAAATATATATTTTTCTCATTACTATTGCAGTGTTATCTTTTCTGTATATTGTGTTTAAAGTCTAATTCTGAAGTTTGTGTGAATGCTCAGCCAAGAGATGCTGTGTAAATAAAAGTCTTCAAGATTATGGTTATTTTGGGTGATGGCTTAAAATAGTTTATGCATTCTCATTGGGTGTAATAGCATAATAAGATAAAATATCCAAAAATTATATTAAAAATAGATATAATCCAAGTTACTATTTCCAACAGAAATTCACTAACTTTATGTGCTTCTTCTTCCAGCAACTAAATGAAGGAAGCACACACAACTACATAATAGAAATGATGTAATGATTAATGGGTAGAAAGGAATAGGAGAATGTGACTCATCAATGAAGATACATTTTAAGGAAAGAGCAAAGGGTGGATTGAATTAAGGAGCTGTAACTTAATAGCTGTCATTTCTGAAGCTTACAGAATCTTTACCGTAAAAAAAATAAGAAATTGTAAAAAAGGTTGTTGATGAAGTCAGCAGATCCAAGCTTACATTTTTTGAATGGAAAAAGGGAAAGAGAGTGAAAGGATGTGACAGAGAATATGTGCAATGACAGACTAGTATATTATATATATATATATATATATATATATATATACACACACACACACATATATATATTTTATGATAAAGTTCTTATTCAAAATAATTTTGGAACAGGTCTCTTCTGGTTGTATTTTCCCAAAGACCAAATTTGAAATTCATCTGTGACCTGTGGAGTATGGTGGTACCTCAACTCTATTTGCTTAAACTCTATTCACAATATAATTATCAAGAAGGGATGTAAAAAAAGGAGCGGCTCACAGATGTAAAAGGAGAATATGGGTCTCATAGTTAGAATATAAAAACTACTTAAATTCTGTTTTCAATGATAAGATGTTCCCCATTTATAATTTATCAAAGTCCTACCCTCTGTCACCATATTAGACATTTCATGATTTAAGTAAAAGTTTCTTATGTTCTTCCCCTACAGAACCTGACGTTATTATTTAGCATTTTGCTGTGTAGATTACAAGCCTGAGCATGGTCATTTAGCAACTAAAACAATACCAGCAGTTTACTATGTAAGTCTGTTATAAATAATTTTTGTTGACTACTGAAAAATTAATGCTAGTCTTTTCCTTTTCTTTTATAACATAGTTTTCCTCTAAAGAAAGACTTTACTGTGAACCAAGGCATTTCAAAAAGGAAAATCTCATAATGGCTTAAATATAGATACAATGCAGGTTGAGAGTGGAA
The DNA here is from genome assembly GCF_028885655.2 of Pongo abelii. Lineage (NCBI taxonomy): Eukaryota > Metazoa > Chordata > Mammalia > Primates > Hominidae > Pongo > Pongo abelii. The sequence goes on from NC_071991.2 coordinate 97,022,087, forward strand.
GAATACAATATTTGTTTTAAATACAGATATAATGCAGGTTAGGAGTGAAATAATACAATATGTGTGATGTGTGGGATGAATAATATTATGTTGAATAATATTCTCATATTTGATGAAAAGCCTTGGTGAGCTCTTAGTAAATTTTTGTTCTGTGAGAGACATTACATGAATAATGATTATGTAAGGAATCTTTAACAACAAACTTAAAGAGATGAGTCAATGACGTATGGATTGCAGACCCTCCATTCAAGATGACCCTCCTACTGCCTTGCCTAACTCCCTCTCTTAGACTTATTTATCTCTATAGTACGCATCACCTTCTAATATACCACAACATTTACTTATTTGCATTTCTTATTCTGTTGACTCCCTCACCAATTATAGAATGTATCAGAGGGATATATTTGTAGAATGAATGAATGTTTTCATAGAGTGGATAAACAAAGATATAATTGAACAAGCCGATTTCCCTCTTTTTTAAATTTTGTGGCTATATTATGGACTGAGTCTTTGTAACCCCCCAAAATTAATATGCCCTAATTCCCAATGGATGGTATTTGGAGACGGCTTTTGGGAGGAAATTCTGGTTAGATTAGGTCATGAGGGTGGGGCTCTTGTGATTGGATTATTGAATTTATAAGAGGAGAAAGAACTCCCTCTTCCCTCTCCTTCTTCCCCTTCTCCTCTGCTCTTCTCCCCCTCCCCCTCCTCCTTTCTACTCTTTTCCCTCTTCCTCTCTCTCTCCCTCCCTCCATGAACAGGCACAGAGGAAAGGCCTTATGAGGATACAAGGTAGCTGTCTGCAAGCCAGGGAAGAGCCCGCGCCTATTTTGTTATGGCCGTCCAAATAGACCAATACAGGCCACAAGGCCCCAAATAGTTGAGAGTCAATATGTGCTTGATGTGTCAATATGCATAATGTGTGGGATGAATAATATTCATTATGTTGAATAATATTCTCATATTTGATGAAAAGCCTTGGTGAGCTCTTAGTAAATTTTTTTTCTTCCAGAGACATTATACGAATAATGATTGTGTAAGGAATCTTTAACAACAAACTTAGAGTACCTATTTTCTCCAGTTTATTTTTGGAAAGAAAATGCATTAAATCAAAGTTAAAGGAAATAATTTACATTCATGTCTTAAAAATTATTGCATTTTCTTATATTTAGATGAAAATGCAAACTCTAATGCCTGTTTATACCTTTATCATGCCATTTTTGAAAGGTTTTTATTCAAGAACATGGTGACTTTTTTGCAACATTCATATATAACTAGAAGAAAATTACTTAAATTGACTAATTCCAAAAAACAAAATGCATAAATAAGAAAGGAGAACTATAACAAATTGCTTAATATATATTCCAAAAATGTATCATGTATAAATAAATTTAACATATAAATAGCTTGAGATTTTTATCTAAATATGAAAACGGAAACACAGGAAGCTGCCTTTTAGGTACATACGACATACTGGATATAAGCATAGAAGTAACAAAATTTCTTCAGGGGAGAGGAAAGAGCACCAAATGAAAACTTTTAAAAAATATAAACTGCAAAATTCATTTTCTAGAAATGACATATGAATTCAAGTTATTTGCTTTCAAAGAAACAGATAATTAACCTTTGTTAATGGTCAAATATCATTCTTAAACATAAAACCTTGCTCTTAGGTGGCAAACTTGAATGCTTTATAGACCAGTAGGGTCAAATGGCTGTTCTTCCTTTTTATTTATGTTTTGGTTTTATAAAGAATTTTGGGGATAGAATTCATCATCATAATATTTTTCAAAAGGAATCTCAGGTAGAAATTGAAATTAAACATAGAGCATAGTTAACTTCCATCTAGTTACCCGTGTACTGTAATATATGTGTTACGGTGGCTATTGGTGCTTCTCAGACTTCTCGAGGTTATTCTTTGTTCCTCACTTTCTGGGACATGACAGAATTTCATGTACCCTCCCTTGTGAAGTTAAATATAGCCTTGTGAGTTACTGTAGCCAATGATTTATGTGTGGAATTGTTTTGTGTCACTACCAAGGATGAAGATTTCAGGTGCCAGCATGTGATCCACTATGTTCACTTCCCACTTCCTTAGCAATTAGTAATATTTCAGATAGTTGATTCTCCATCATCCTTCATTCCTGAGTAAGTGTACCAGAGCAGAGCCTCCAGCTGACTCTCAATAGATATGAAGAACAGGAGAGAAATAAACCATTGTTATATAAAGCCACTAGTGTTTGGGAATTGTTTGTTGCCGCAGCACATTCTAACCTATCCTAAGTAATGCAGAAATTGTTACTCTAAAATGCGCACTGCTAGTCATAAAAGTAAAGTATGCAATCTTAGCTTAAAGTTTAGCTTTCTGGCAGGAAGGAAACTGTCATGCTATAAAGGAGGATGTGGTGCTCATCAAATCCTTTCAATTGAACTCAGAGAAAGAAAACATTGAAAAGCGTCAAGTTTTCCTTACATCAAGAAAGTTAAGGGATCAATCAGATAAACGTGCTCAAAATAGGGGATTTGGCTGTTGACTTGCAAAAGTTATAGAAGGCTCAATGGAAAGTTTTCAGAGGATGGAGAGTATTGAATATAAAGTTAGAAAAAAAAAGTATAGCACTAAGTGGGAATCAAAGCCTGGGAATGAAGGATAATAGTAGTTCTGGCTGTTTGTGGTATGTAAAATAAGGAGGAACAGAGGGTATCTGAAATAATACAGATGGTCTAAGGAAGACAGTTATCTCATTAGAGATAGTGAGTAAATTATCCTATTACAGATGATTACAATGGTCTAAGGAAGATAGTTTTGGAAAGGCTGTGAGTATTGAGGTAAAGGGATTTGGGTGTTTCCAGGGCTATGTAGAATTCTGAGACACATATGACTTTTCAGATGGAGAAATCATGGCTGCAGAAGAGGAATCTTGCTCCTGCCATCAGGCATTCTCTAGACATCCAAAAACGGAAGTCTGAAAAGAGGTGATTCTACCCTAAGCATATCAGTTCACTCTGCACTTCTGCTGAAAAAGCCCTGTATGCTCCTTGAGGGAAAGTCCTTTCCAAGCACATGGGCATGACCTTGACCACTGCTAAGGGTATAGTAGAGGTCTCCCCTTGTGACCCTTCCTTCTATCTTATGTTACTAATATTCATGTACAAGTTTTATCTCTCTTAATGGACAATAGGATTCTTGAATGAATATCTGGAGTCTGACTTATTTTTAAACTTATCATTATAGTGTCTGAAATGTGGTACAGAAAATATTCATTCTTTAATTCAACCAGTAAAATGCCTGTTTTTTTTTCCAGGTACTGTGATAAACACTGGGAAAACAACAATGGACAAGCAACACTACGTGACCATGATAATCATTAAGTTGAAATCTAGTAAAGAAAAAAGATGCATAAAATGGCATTTCTAGTATCGTATAGTGAAAAAGTGGATGAATAGAACACAATCAGAACACATTTGGTGTATGGAGTCAAACCCAAACTGGGAGGTCAGGAAAGGTTTCTGAGAGATGTTAAGTCATTAATAAAATGAGAAGTTATTCTGACTCTGTGTGTGTGTGTGTGGGTGTGTGGTGTGTGGTGTGTGGTGTGTGTGTGTGTGTGGTAGTGGTAGTAGTAGTAGCAATAGTAATGATGGTGGGGTAAGATTGGGCAAAAAATATTCTATTGTGGAATGATGGAGTGGTGGTGCCAAATGCAAAAGGCCACAGATGGAAAACGGCATGAATTATGCAAGAAGCATACGAGAAATGAGGCTGGGAAGTTTAAAAAGGCACCTCTTTTAAGGGTCTTTTGATATTATTTTAACAAACTTGGAAGTTTCCTAAGGAATTTGTTGCAGAATTTTGAGTTGGAAGTGACAAAATGACATTTATACTTAAAGAAAATCACTTTTGCATCGGGTGTTGGACAGAAATAGGGAAAGGCCAAGAGCACCGGGATCAGTATGGAGAGTAATGTTTACATAAATTTCATCCAGAAAAGATTCCAAATTCCAATGATACGAATGTATTGAGAATATTCCAACTTATATTTGTCAACTGAAAGGCACGTGGACTTAGGTGAGTTGCCTTAGACTTTATTATGTTTTTTTCTCCTAGGGCTATTTTGTCTGTTTGGGGTTTGTTGAAATTAAATTACATAGCGTACAAAATAATCTAATTAATAATGGAACAAAAATATATAACATTGAGACTAGATACAGGGAGGATTTCCATTGAGCTTGGAATAAGTGCTAAGATAAATTTGCTTACATGACGGAATTTTAAACATCCTCCCTCACTCGACACCAACATTCCAATTCTAAACCTCATCTACAGTCTGCATATCACTCCCTTGGTCTCTTGGTTTATTCTCCTGGGTTGTTTCTGGGAGTGCATCTCTCTCCCACAAAATTCTGATGTATTTTGAGATCAGTCTAATTTTTATGTCCCATATTTCAGATAATTGAACATACTAGGTTCTAAATATTGCAGAAATATATAGAAAACAACAAAGCAGAACATTTTTAACCTCTAAAGATTTTCTTGATGATTCAAGTCCTAGGGGTGTTTTGGTTCATTTAGGCTGTCATAACAAAATACCTTACAGTAGGTAATTTATCAGTAACAGAAAGTTATTGCTTACAGTTCTGCAGGCTGGGAAATCCAACAAGGTACCAGCAGATTTGGTGTCTGGTGAGAGGTTTTTCTGCTTCATAGATGATGTCTTCTTCCTGTGTTTTCACCTTGTGGAAGGGATGAATAAGCTCTCTTGGGCCTCTTTTGTAAGGGTACTAATTCCATTTAAGAGGGATTTTTCAACATATGAATATTGGAGGGATACAAACATTCAGATCATAGAATGAAGAGTACTTCTGAGTAATGATAGTAAGCAATCATTACATAAAGGAAAACCTATGATTTGTTAAATGACGAATTGTTCTAATTTAAAAAACAATAGATGATTGTAAATTGATTTCTGAGAGCAAACTATTTTTGGCACAACCATATGAGGTAAAGAAAGAATAATTGGATCATTGGTTTGTCTTAAATAACTGCATGTGGAGATCTGTCTGAAAATATTGCTCAGTTAAATGCCCTGTCACTCATGCTAATTTCAAGTGGTATTTCTGAATTTTAAATAATACAATATAAAAAGGCCCTGAAAAGCTAAAATTGTTGTATTCAAAATGACTTGTAATTTAAATGAATGCCTATTTTGTATTTGAATACGTATTGTTTCTATAAACAAAATATGGAATTTTTTATTGAGTGGCAGTGAATGAGACCTAAAGTCACAATCTTCTGCTTGTGCAAACATTATTTTGAGGTAAGCCCATCTCAATGGAATGTAACATAGAGCTATAAGAACAAAATACTATCACTGAATCATAGCACCACTGAAATACATTACACCATATTAAATCACCCTCTGGTTTTGTGAAATATAAGCAAAAAGTAATGAATTGAGATAAAGCCAAATAAAAAGAAAAAATATCTATGAAAATCCAAAAGCAGAAGAACAAAGTAACTGCTTAGAATGCATCAGAGGTAAAATAACTACTGTAAAAAGATCCTGTAATCAGCATAACTATTTTTCCATATGATCAGAACATTCACCCTGGTTCCTATTTTAAGAAGACTCTACTTATCATATCCATCTCTAAATGCACCATATCCCCTCTTGAAAAGCCTTTCTGAAATTGATTATTGCTCTAAGATGAAATACTGAATTCTGGAACTTTCACACAGGAAATTTTTCCCCAGTGTTACCATACCCACCTACTTTCTGCCCGCATCCACACAGTTGCACAGGAATGGTGATAAACAGAGCCTCACAACTGATCTCACTTCAAATTTATGATCATTAAACCAAGAGATGCCTCACTGCTGCCCATGAAAACACTACAGTGCATGAACCACATGGGCTTTCACGGTCCTAGATGGCTATTTTAGACTTTCACCTCTGTCCTTGAACAATTTCCATCCTCTTTATTCTCAGCTCATGACCATAATTTCTATTTCTGATAGAAAAAAGAAGCAGTCGGAAGATAATTCCCTCAAGTAATTACCTTCGTATCTACCCACCGAGTATCAGTGCCCCCATACTCTACCTTTCTCCTGTTACTATTAATGAACTCTCCTGGCTCCTATTTATGGTCAATCCCTTCATTTTTGCCCAGTTGTCCATCCCTTCTTATCTGCTTGAGGATATCTCTTGAGCAATTCCCTCCTGACTCTCCAGTAACATCAGTGTTTCCCTTTCTATTGGATTTTTCCATAAGCACCAAGTATGTACTTATTTCTCCTGTCTTAGAAAAGTGCCCTCTTTTTTACTCACATCCCCCGTAGCTATCTCTGTACTTTTCTGCTCCCTTTCCAGCAAAATTTCTCAGAAGAATTAACTGTGCTTGCTGCAACAATATTTTTTCCTCCAATTTTCTCTTGAACTCACTCCAATGAGGCTTTTGCATATCGCACTTAACATGTCCAAAATTGAGTTCCCAATACTGCTGAGACTTCCACCCTCCCTGCAATATGTGTTGTTCTTAAAATCTTTTCCAACTCATCCCTCCAGTTGCTCAGCCCCAAACCTTTGAAATAATTTTTCTTCTTTTTTTTTCCACTTCACAGTCAAAATATATTTTAAAATAGACCCATTCTTCCATCGGCACTCCTGCCAGTTTGGTCCAAGCAACCATGGTATCTCACCTGAAACTTGCAATGCCCTTCTTACTGGTCCTTTTGCTCCTGTCTTTGCTTCATGTCAATCTGTTTTTCACACAGTAGACAGAGCATGCCATTTCTCTGCTGAAAATCATTGCAGTAGTTTCACAAGTCACTCAGAGAAGACAGAAAATTTCTTACTATCCTACTATGACCTACAAGACCCTACATGAATGAACCTCTGTGCCCCATTAATGTCTCTAACCTTTTCTTTAACTCTCCAACTACTCCCTCTCTGCTCCAATCTTAATGTGCTTCTCACCATCTTCCAAGAACAGCAGACAAGCTATTATCTCAGAGTCCTCTTACTTATGAAGGCCGCTGCCCAAAAATGCTTCATACAGCGTGCTCCCTCATATCATTAGTCTGTAATCCTACCCAGCAAGGCCTTCCCTGACTACCTCATCTAAAATTTAAACTGCCGCCCTACATCTCATCCTCTTCCCTGTTTCAATTTTCTCCTAGGTAGGTATCGCTATCTATTATACTATATCAACTGTCATCATATATATATATATAGATACAGATATAGATATAATCTTTTTTTTGGACTTAGGTGTGCTTGTAAACTGGCTTTCTAGAGGAAAAGACAAAGTTGATTTACAGCATTTGCTGAATTCCATGTTGTAGATACTCAAGCTATGACCAGTTTCAGGCTACCAACATGATGTCACTGAATGCAGAGCTGAAAAGACACACTCACAATCAACTCTTGGGAGCGAGTGGGAGCTAACTTCAGTACACCACTGCTTATGTCTCTTAGTAGAATATAAGTAGCATAAGGGAAAATGTTTTAGTCCATTTTTTTTTCACAATTCTATTGCCAGTGTCTACACTAGTGTTTGCACATAATAGAAACTTGATAATATTTGTCGAATTAATGAATGAAGAAGCCAGGCGAATTCAGATAAGTGTGTTCTCTTCTGATTGGTAGGAAATGAAATTCAACACTGCAAATGGTGCATGACCTACATCATCAAAATCAGTGGATTTTCGACATATGAAACGTAACAGGGAGGAGACTTCAGAAAGAGAGATTCCAAGTGATGGATACAGTTAAGAACATGGTAAATATCACATACAACAATTAAGTCAAGATGGAGTAAAGACTTAAATGTGAAACCCAAAACTATAAAAACCTTGAAAGAAAATCTAGGCAATACCATTCAGGACTTAGGCACAGGCAAATATTTCATGAGGAAAATGCCAAAAGCAATTGCAACAAAAGCAAAAATTGACAAATGGGACACAATTACATTAAAGAGATTCTGCACAGCAAAGGAAACCATGAATAGAGTGAATATACAAACTACAGAATGGGAAAACATTTTTGCAAACTAGGCATCCAATAAAGGTCTAATATCCAGCATCTGTAGGGAACTTAAACAAATTTACAAGAAAAAAACAAACAACCCCATTAAAAAATGGACAAAGGAACTGAGCAGGCACTTTTCAAAAGAAAACATACACGCAGCCAACAATCATATGAAAAAAAGCTCAATATCACTAATCATTAGAGAAATTCAAATCAAAACCACAATCAGATACCATCTAACATCAGTCAGAATGGCCATTATTAAAAGTCAACAAGTAACAGATTCTAGCAGGGATGCAGAGAGAAAGGAAAGCTCATACACTGTTGGTTGGAGGATAAATTATCTCAGCCAATGTAGAAATCAGTGTGATGATTTCTCAAAGACCTGAAAAAAGAAACACCATTCAACCCAGCAATCCCCTTACTGGGTATATACCCAAAGGAATATAAATCATTCTAGTATAAAGATAGATGCACACATATGTTCATTGCAGCACTATTCACAATATCAAGGACATGGAATCAACCTAAATGCCCATCAATGATAGACTGGATAAAGAAACTGTGGTACATATACAACATGGAATACTATGCAGCCTTGAAAAGAAATAAGATCATGCCTTTGCAGAGCCATGGATGGAGCTGGAAGCCATTATCTTCAGCAAACTGACACGGGAACAGAAAACCAAATACCACATGTTCTCACTTATAAGTGGGAGCTGAATGATGAGAACACATGAACACATGGTGGAGAACAACACACACTGGGGCCTATTGGAGGGTGGGGTGGGAAGAGAGAGAGCATCAAGAAGAATAGCTAATGCATGCTGGATTTAATACCTAGGTGAGGGTATGATCTGTGCACAAACCACCATGGCACACATTTACCTGTGCAACAAACCTGCACATCCTGCACATGTACCCCTGAACCTAAAACTTGAAGAAAAAAATAAAAACAAAAAGTCCAACAAAAAAAAAGAGCGTGGTGAATAAATGGCAAAAAAGTACTTTGATATAACTGGACCAAAGAGTATATACATAATATAATATAATCTCAGTCAGCACATTCTAAATTATCACTATGAAAATATTTACTGCAATAACTTACAAATCTTACTCAGAATTTTCAAATTGAACAGAAAACTTGCTATAATAAATTTGCATATACAATAGAGCAGTTGTGATTAAATTATCTCCTAGCTAGGATTACTTTTCACATTGTGCATTATCATATAATCTTCCTCAAATTGTTGAGTAAAAATGACTTCCAAGAAAGTAAAACAAACTCTGCAAAGAAAGTATATAAGTGTATAAGACCTAAAAAAGCCTGTACATTTAGAGGAAATTTTCGAAGTGATAAAAAATATTGAAAGTAATCAATATATAAAGCACATAAGCTTGGCATACACATCTGCTGTCTGTGTTATTTTGCTATGTGTGAGAAAATTTTAAAAATTGGGATAGAGTTGTTGTTTCCATAAATATTCACCATGTTTCTCAAGCACAACATGATATATTTAAGAAACTAGAGAAATATCTTGTGCAGTGGATTGATAATCATAAATAGCATAGGATGCCATGAAGTGCTGCATTGCTACAGAGAAGGTCTTGGATCTGCAGAAGGGGAGAGTGAGTGGATCTGATAAAGGCACTGAGTTTCAAATCAAGTTAAGCGTGGTTTGAGTCATGAAAATCTGTAAGTTATGAACAACTTGGATAAAAAGACTTCAAGTCATAATGGAGCTACAGTAGTTTATCCAGTGAATTGCAGACACCCAAAGGCAAAGGTGATTATATTACACAGCATATTTTCAATCTTCCTGAAACTTGGCTCCATTTTTTTTATTTTTATTTTTTATTTTTATTTTTTTGGTAAATGAATGACTTCTCATGTATTTATCTCAGAAGATGGGAACTAATGTACCAAGAATTGTTACCAGGTAGGATGGAATTAACCTGAGCTGTATTAGAAAAATATCAAGCCAGCCTTAAGCTTAGGAAATTCATTCTCCTCTTCCCCAAGCCACATGAATTATATACAATTGCAGAGAAATGGAAAGAATAATAGACAATCTCTAGGTCCTTTACAGAAAAGGGATTAAGACTACATTACAGAGTACCTATAATGCAAAGAAGGTTGTAGTTCATTCTTTAGATATGGAAGAGGTTTAAAAATGTCCGTCTAAGGAAGTGATGTTGTAAGTTCTATGCTTCTGGAATATTTTATCTGGCAGCAGTATTTAGCAGAGATGGGAAAACAGAGAGATTGAAAATGGAGGAAACAGGAAGGAGTAGCTTTGGTATAAGAGAGAAGCAATGAAAAACCAGTGAACTAGTAGTGGGAATATAGAAGAAGTTGTATTTGAAAGCTGTTATTTGTTTGGCAATCTATACAATTTGGGAACTGATAGAATTTAGGAGACAGAGATCATACAGAACTTCAAAGCCTGAGAGACTAAGTTGGCAACCCAGGAGGAGAGACAGGTTTAATAATTCAATAAATATTCATTGAACCTTTAATTTATAGCAGGCATTGAGCTAAACATCATGGATTAAAAGATAAATAAGGCATAGTCTCTTATCTTAGGTAGCTTGAAGTTTGCTGGGGGAATAAATGAAGTAAGATGAAATGAAAAGTGAGATTTTAGAATTAATTTGAGTTGCCAAGAGAGCCCCTAGGAATAAATGTTAGACAGGCATTAGAAATGTGAAACTGAAAATATCTTTAGGTTTATTATCTCATTTACTTAAATATATTTTTTCAAGTGTGTTAATCATTTAATGAGGAGGCACTAGCCCTTTTCAAAGAAGGAAGAATGTACTCAGAGTCCGATTTATTTGAATTTTTGTTTTGCTTTACATTTTAATACCTGGCAGCCACTTAGGGAGAAGGCTATAGCTAATCAATAGTACTTAAGCTACTCAAGAGGATGGATAACAGAGAGAGCTTAACATATTTGTAGAAAGAAAATCTCTACAAGGATTTAAGAAACAAAAAATTTGATTTTATTCCATTTGAATAAACTTATTGGTATGATAAACTGGATATTTTAAATTTTAGTTTAACAAAAAGTTTTCCTCCATATTTGCAGCTATCCAATGGAATCACCACCAGTATAAAGCGTAAGGGGTGAAACCTTGTGATCTTTTGGTTATTTAAAATGTCTTGTTAGAAATGAAAATGAAAGAATTTCAACATAATTCATTACAATAAAACTATTCTGGATCCCTACTTGGTCATAAATTTAATCATGGAAGATCTAACATTGATTTTTCAAAAAAGTGATAGACAAAGGAAGACAACTATATGTAAGACCAGAAAAAATAAATAAATCTGCTTGCAGTTTTAACCACAGTAGCCAAAGTCCTATAAAATTGACAATCTCTATCTCTGCCTATTTATCTGACTAACTTGATCCGACTTTATAGGGAAAACAAAATGGAAAACTGTGCTCATTTTCAAGAAGACCTACCTGATATATATGTCAGAATTTTCATAAGCCTAGAGCAAATGGCCAAGGTCAATTTGTAACTATAGTCTCAGTATCACATTTTTGCAACGGTAAATATTTTTCTGACTTCAATCTGCTATTGTATCTTTAAGTTGACATACATATATTATGAAAGCATTGGATATAGCTTCAAATATCTAAACTAATGTTGGACTTACATACATAGTCATTATTACAAGTATTTCTCTGTAACATTAAATAAGATTGTTTCTTGAAACATTAAAAAGCCTTGAATATGGGGGAAAATTAAAATAGTTGAATGGTCTTTCACTAGAGTGAGGACAACGTAATCTCTTCAAAAATTTATTAAAAAGTTTTTCTTATTGAATATTATAGCAAAGCCCCAAATAAATTCAGACATAGAAAATTATTTCCAACATTAAAAACACTAAAATACAAAGGCAAAAGTTATTATCCGCAGGATGAATTATATAAAATCCTTCCCAACATACATGACATTTTATGCAAAGATTCATGAAAGGAATCAAGAACCATGAAACATACCAGCCTCACAAATCCATTGCGATGATGACATTGGGCCTGGCTTCAAAACCAAAACAGTAAAGGGAAAAAAGGGTCTAAGGTGTAACTGTGCATTTCCTCTTTCTCACCTAATTCTCCCCTTGTGTCACTCAGAATTTGTTATACAGAGCAATACTGGAAACCTCTAAACTAAAGGAATAGTTGACAAACCTTTCTGAAAGAGACAACTATTAATAGATGTATAAGTTATTTCCTTGCTATATGATCATTTTATTTATTAATGAAAACTCATGAAATGGGATCAGGGCCATGGCTTCTGATATTAACTTTGTTAGGTGCACTCCTCAGCATACCATTGCCAGTGAAGTGATGCTCATCTTGTCCCCCACACACTAATCCCTTAGAATGAGAGAATTCCTTCTCTGGGATCTGTTGACTTGGCAAATGCCATTAAAGGGGGGAGATTTTATTGAAAGTTTTGTTTAGAAAACAAACACGTACAAAGCATTCCACATATTTGCAACTCACAGTATTTTAGCTGCCACATCTTAAAAAAAATAATAAAAAAATAAAAAAATAAACTTTAGTGAAATGTAACTCCTGGTTTACTCAATCACGTTTCGAAGGTTTAAGTATGTATTATCTAAATGATATTAGATAGATAGATAGATATCTGAGAGAAGTGAGTGAAAAGTTAGATTCCAGTAAAACATAGAGTTTGGTAAAGGGCTTTAGGCAAACCTTAACAGCCCACTGATTCCTATCATTATAAACAAGTAATGGAATTTTCACATTATAATGATTACAGCCTAGCTAGACCTGAATCAACCTCTTCTTACTTTTAATTAAAATACCCATAAAAATTCATAAAAAGAGAGACGCTGAGAGCCACAATAATTGGACAGAAAATATCAAAAGATCATATCCTAAATATCTAGGTACATCACTAATTGTGTCACATTTTTAAAATACATGTCTGAATTGCACATGTTCTGCACTTTCACCTAGATTAATTTTAGCTTTAAGAAATGTAGAGTAAAACTTTGACTTACATGACTGGCTGATCCTGGCTTCAGAGGGCTCAGGGAATGTGAAGAATGTAATCTCAAATAGCCAACCTCCAAACCACAGCATATGGACAGACAGGAATGTACTCATCATTTTCGCTACTCCCTATCTATTCATGCTGACCACCAAAAATATTTAAGTGCTTTTAAAAAATATTCTTACTGACTGTGCAAATGCCAGCAACAATAGAGACAGAGAGTGGTGAGAGGTGGTATGCTTCAAAATGAGATGGATTGTAGCACTAGGAAAGGCATTGAAGTAAGAGAACAAACAGGAAGCATCTTGGGAGAACCTAAGTTGATATGGTACTCTGGCAAGAGACTACAATGAGACAGAACCAAATAATTCATATATGATAAATATAGCATTTCCAATTGAGGGAGAAACGTGTGAATAGTCAGTACAACTTACTAAAACCTTCAGTTAACAGGTTGACAGGCAAGGAAGAAAGGGAGGAAGGGAGGGCAGGCAATTGGACATCTTTTACATATTAAGCTAAATTAAAGTCTAGATAATTTAAAATTTATATATAAAACAAAGGAAATCCAAAAATACAGAACATGTAGGTAAATATTAACATATAGCATTGCTTGTACTTTTATGCCAGACACTGTGTCAAATCATTTAAATATACTCTTCATTCCTCACAAGTATTGAAAAGCACATTAATGTCATAATAAATCATCACCTAGTGAGAGATTACATAAGGAACAGAAGAACGGTTTATAATTAAGAAATGTTTTAATGTTATGCGTCCTCTTAGTAGATCTCAGGAAAAATTATATATTAGTTTCCATTGATGTTGAAAATTTGGAATTTGGCAAAATTGAACATATTCAGTAAAATAAGAATAATAAAGTGTATCTATTTTAATACCAAACCCAGCATCATACTTACTGGAAAAACACTAGAAGAAACTGTTCTAAATTCAGTAACAAAATAAGGGTTACCATTATTACCACTAGTATTTATCATTGATTAAGCATGAAAACAACCAGAAATTACAATGATTTCCTGATTTGCTATTTCTTACAGGGGAGTGGGGTGGGGGTTGGAGGGCAGTGCATCAGGACAGGAGGGGATAGGAATGTGAGATCGATTTTATTTGTTGTTTATAAATAGGGTTATACTAGGGTTATATGGAGTAGGGTAGGACATCATGCTCCATTACATATTTTGCCTTTGCCAATAAATCATGATTGGAAGTGATGTGCTTGATTCCTAGGCAGAAGATTTAACCACCAAAACATGATTAGTTTATAGATTATATTTCAAATCAGTAGAAAAAGCATTCCTTTAAATAAGTGATGGTGTAAGAACAAGATAACTGTGTAAGAAAAGGTAACATCAGATTCACTCCTCGCACCAACCACCAGGCTAAATTACCAACAGATCAGAGAGAGGAATGTAAAAATTAAACTAATCTAAAATTGGCAAGAGCTGAGCTGGAGAGAACTGAGCTGCCAGGTGTCGAGTGGTAAATTAGGACAACAAACCAAATTCACACACCAAGATATTTTAAGCAAGAAGCTAAACAGGAAAAAAGCACCAAAAGCACTAGCTCCCCAGTGTTTTATTTTTCCCTGGCAGTGGCCCAGGGCAAAGGTCGGATGTATCAGTGCAGATGGGGGGAAACTTCACACTGGCCAGGGAGCCCAAAACAAAAGTCTCCTGTCTTTGTACACCCCTGCGAGCCAGGAGAGGGAGAGGAGAAAGGTCTAGAGGTGGAAAAGTACTGAATGGTGAGTCAGAGTGGAAAGAAGTGTCTTCAAGCCCTCCTGATAAGCGGTGTTGGTGACAAAGGCTTCTGAGAAAGCATTTAGCCAAGCCCATTCCCCCCACCCACTCCCATAACAAGGAGGCCTCCAAATGGAGGCATTTGGGTTAGAAATACAGAAATCTTAAGAACCTTGGGGTGGAAAGGAGTGCCAAGTTCTTAACTGCAACTCCTTCCAGACTGCACACCGAGTCTCAGACTGGGAGGCAGCTTTGCCCCATGAGGCCTGTCAGGTAAAGGCTATGTAATTGTCTATGTTTGCACCTAAAATATCACACATAAGGTTTTTGTTTTGTTTTGTTTTGTTTTGTTTTGAGATGGAATCTTGCTCTGCTCACCCAGGCTGGAGTGCACTGGAGTAATCTCAGCTCACTGCAGCCTCCCCCTCCTGGGTTCAAGCAATTCTCCTGCCTCAGCCTCCTGAGTAGCTGGGATTACCAGTGTGAGCCACCGCACCTGACCCACACACAGGTTTTGCTATGGAGCCAGACTACTCACAAACAATCATGTGTGAATTATCCTATAAGCTAGAAGTGAGGAATTATTTTCTAATCATAACCCCAAATCATAACCCCAAGAAGCAATATGAGAAAAGACAGACACATTTGGTTACACAAAAATAAGATAAAACTTTATATAGAAAAATATACCATGAGCCAAGTTAAAGGACAATGAAAAACTGAAAAAAAAAAAAGATTTATAATGGTACAAAGTGTTACTATCTCAATGTATAAAGAACTTCCAAATGATAAAAATAAACATTAAAAGAGCCACAATGTGATAGAAAAATGAGCTAGAAAAATGAAGAGACAGTTAAAAATGCCAATGACTCCTACCCATATGAAAATATGCTTAGTATCATTCATAATAAGAGAAATGCAAATTAATGCTACATTGATATGTTTCTCACATACCAGATTGGAAAACCAGAAGCTTAACGATACAGTGTGATGATGAGACTATGAATAAACAGGTACTGTCATTACTCACTGTTCAAACTGTAAAATAGTAAAATGCCTTGAACCAGATATTAGAAATATTCAGCAAAATTGAGTATATATTTACCCTTTGAGCTAGCAATTCCACTTCTATGAACAGAGGTGTAAACTGCATGGGCCTACTTACACTCAATTTTTTTCAATAAAAGTTACACCAGTATTCCTGCCTCTTCTGCTTTCCCTTCCACCTCCTCTACCTCTTCTGCCTCTGCCACTCCTGAGACAGCAAGACCAACCCCTCCTCCTCCTCCTCCCCCTTCTCCTCCTCCCCAGTCTACTCAATGTGAAGATGACGAAGATGAAGACCTTTATGATGGTCTACTTTTATTTAATGAATTGTAAATATATTTTCTCTTCTTTATTATTTTAATAATATTTTCTTTAGCTTACTTTAAGAATATAGTGTATAATAAAAATAATATACAAATATGTGTGAAATGACTGTTTATGTTATTTGTAAAATTTCTAGAGTAGGCTATTAGTAGTCATGTTCTGGGGGAGTCAAAAGTTATAGGTGAAGTTTCAACTGCATAGGGTATCAATGCCCCTAACCCCTGTGTGATTCAAGGGTCAAATACAGGTATATGTAGTTGATGTCTATCTATCTATCTATCTATCTATCTATCTATCTATCTATCTATCTATATACACACACATCCACAAACACACCGTGATAGTTGGTGCCCCTAACATAGGAGTTAGGGGCATCGACACCCCATGCAAATATACATACATATATGACCTTTGACCCTTGAGATATATACACTTTATTTAGTCTTACTCATATATATGAGTAGAACTGTATAAATTTAGGTATATGCACATTATAGGGTACTATGCAACTTTAAAATGAAATTGGAAATATCTGTATATAATACTATGAAATAATATCCTAGATACCTTGTTAAATGAAATGCTAAGAGCAAGTCTGACAGATAATCCTCAAGTGTCTGTTCCATCAGGTGGCTGAAGAGAACTATGTCACCCATGGTTATATCTCCTTCCCAGGGGAAGGTGGCATAGAAAGGTCTGTCTCCCTTCCCTCAAACAGAGTATCTCTGGAGGGTCAATCCGTCTTCACAACTCCCCAGAAGATTAACTGAGGCTTCTGTTGAGACTGGATCAAGTTCTTGTTCTCCTTCTGCAAAATCTCCTTCTGCTTCTTTCCTTTCCACTCCAGAGGTGTTGATCCCCCAAAACCTAAATAAACCACCTGCATACTAATCTCCATCACAGATTCTGATGCCCTAAGAATCTAACCTGGCACAGGTAGTACCAGGAGTAACTCAAGAAAGCCAAACTTGGATGGGAATTTGAAGCTGCTTTGCTCCCCACCACATGGCAATCGGTAAGTGGAGATAATCCCTTTCACAACTGGGCAGCACAGTTGTTGAAACAATCGTGGTGTACTGGGGTGGCATACCAAAGGATGTGAATGCCTTAGCTGTCACAGTGTAAAGCTGCTGGAGAAATATGGAGAGAAACTGCAATTATAAGAATAGTGGAATTGAATGGTTTTTACTAAGCTCACTCTGAATAAGATAATATATAGGCAAGTGTGATTAATTAGCAATTAAAAAACTGACTGTGAAAGCCTGAGTGCCTCCTGGTGGTATACAAGAAGGCTCTTATCTTCCAGAAGTGAACAGAGGACAAAGCCAAGACTTAATTACCAGATTAGCCTAGCTGCAAAGGTTGAACTCCCAACTATGGCAAATATATGCTATTTCAAGGTTCAGACCATTTTGGGGAAACAACGGGACCTTGACGCATCATGGGTGTATCTAGGCTGATACTCCTGAAAATTCTCATAATGACAAGTATAAATGGTCACAAGTCTCTCAGTCTTTTCCTAAAAGGACCTGCAGTCATTTACTTTGGTAACTGCATGTTAGGAAAAGGAAAATACTCAAACATTTTAGAAAGTACTGGAACAATAGTCAAGACATATTAAAAGATGATATGAGCAGATATTTCACAGAGTGGGATAAACAGATGGCAAACAAGCACAGGAAAAGATGCACAGTATCATTAGTCATTATGGAAATACAAATTAAAATCAAAATTAAATATCACTATACATCAATCAGAATGGCTAAAATAAAAAAAATAGTGACAACATCATATGCTGACAACTATGTAGAGAGACTGGGATATAAAGTTTTACAGCCAGTCTGGAAAACAGTATGGCAGTTTCTTAAAGAACTGAACATTCAACTACCATATGATTTATCAATTGAATTCTTGGGCATTTATCACAGAGAAATTAAAACTCATGTTGACACAAAAACCTTTATATGAATGCTCATTGCACCTTTATTTGTAATAGGAAAAATCTGGAAACCACCCAGATACCCTTCAACATAATTAAGCACGCTGTGGTATAATCAGATCATAGAATACTACTCAGCAAAAAAAAGAAACAGACTATCAATACATGCAACAACCTGGATAAATCTCCAGAGAATTATAAGGAGTGAAAAAAGCCAATTTCAAACATATAATATCTGTTTCCATTTATACATTATTATTGAAATGTCAAAATTACAGAAAAGGAAAACAAGAGTTAAAGAGGAGATGGAGGTGGAAGTAAAGTGGATGTGAGTTTAAAAGGGCAACATGAGGGATCCTTGTGGTGATGGAAATGTTCTTGATCTTGAGTGAATCTATGTCAATATCCTGTTTTTTCTATTTTACCATAATTTTGCAATAGCTCACCAATGAGGGAAACTGTACAAAAGGTATACAGGATCTATGTATATTATTTATTACAATTTCATGTTAATTTACAATTACCTCAAAATAGAAAGTTATTTTAAAAAAGGTTTCAGGCTGTGATGTAAGCCTCTCTGCAGATGTCATGATATTAGAGGTTATCACTGGTGGGAAAATACATGATGTGGAGTTCATGACTGTTCCCAATCAGAGAACTACAACTCAGATCATGAGGGTCCTGTAGCAAGGTCATGGGATATGAAGCATTGAATTATAGGCCTTTTGGGAACACCCCCTGGTGTACAACTAGGACCTGGCAGAGATAGCATGCCTAATCGTGGAAGACTATGTGACTGTGAAGCCAACTTTGATATATTTATACAGTGCAACAATACTCAGCAATAAAAACAGAATGAACTACCTACACAAAAGAATATGAATGAATCTCAAAACTTTATGCTGAATGAAAGAAGACTGACACAAAATAATACATACTGCAAAATTCCACTTAAGTGAATTTCTAGTACTGAAAAAATAATTTTTAGTGTTATAAATTAGATTAACAGTTGTTTGGGATTGAAGTAAAAACAGACTAATTCTAAGGAGGCAGAGGGAGTCTATGGGGTGGTAGGAATGTGCCGTATCTTGCCTTGGGTAGTAGTTACATGGATTTTTACATTTGTCCAGGCTCATTAAACTGGACAGGTAACGTGTGAGCATTCTTTTGCGTGCAATAAAATTGTTTAATTAAAGGACTCAAAACCAATTTGAATGAGCCCCCACTGGCAAAAGATAGGAGAATTGGGGCATTGTCTTAGTTTTTGTGTTGCTACAAAGGAAAACCTGAACATGGGTAATTCATAAGGAAAAAATATTTGGCTCATGATTCTACAGGCTGTACAAGAAACATGGTGACAGTGTCTGATTATGATGAGAAATTCAGGCTGCTTCCACTCACAGCAGAAAGGGAAGGGAGCTGGTGTGTGCAGAGATCACATGGTGAGAGAGCAAGCAAGAGAAAGGAGAGAGATGTCAGGCTCTTTTTAATTACCAGCTCTCATGGGAACCTACAAATGAAGAATGCACTCATTATCATGAGGATGACACTAAGCCGTTCATGAGGGATCCCTCATTTGAGCCAAACACTTCCCCTTAGGCCCCACATCCAACACTAGGAATCAAATTTTAACATGAGGTTTGGAGGGAGGCTGAGGCTGGAGAATCACTTGAACCTGGGAGGGGGAGGTTGCAGTAAGCCGAGATCACACCATTGCACTCCAGCCTGGGTAACAAGAGTGAAACTCCATCTCAAAAAAAAAATTTTTTAATATATATATGTATGTATATATGTAAATATGTATTCATATGTATATTTATATATACATGTATATATGTGTATATATACACATATACATATGTGTACATATACATATGTATATATGTATATGTGTATATGTATGTATATTTAAAGTATAGCAGTCCCCCAAGCTCTGGAGTTTAACCCGTCTGCACCTCTGGCTCATTTGCCCTATAGCTTCAGGGAAGGTACTCACAGCAAGTGAAAATTTAGGCAGTGTGCTTGCCATAAGATTCTGTCAGGTCCAATGAGTTTGATTTCTCATGGAACTGTCCATTGCATCAGTGGTTAAAATTAGAGCTTGGTTAAGTTATTATGATGCCCCAGAATCAGAAGCATCTTCTACATTATCAATGAATGTTAATGTCAGTATTCCACATATAAAGTATACTTCATAAAAATGTGATTATATCTATAAATCTTGAATGAATCTCTGCATATAATCATCATTTTCAGGAAAGAAGAAAGGAAGGAAGAGAAGAAAGAAGGAAGGAAAGAAAGAAGGAAGGAAGAAAAATTAGAAGGGAGGGAGGAGGAAAAAAGCATTTATCAGGTATTTGAAGAAATTTGAATGTTGACTCAATATTTGATGATTTTTAGAAATTATAATAAAGCTGGAGGCCTCATACTACCAGCCCTCAAAATATACTACACAGTTGTAGTAAGCGAAACAGCATAGTATTGGCATAGAAACAGACACATAGACCAATGTAACCGAATGGAGGACACAAATATAAACCCATGCACTTAGAGCCAACTCATTTTGACAAAGGGGCCAATAACACTCATTGGGAAGAGGACAGTCTCTCTAAAAAATGGTGTTGTGAAAACTGGGTATCCATATGCAGAAAAATGACACTAGACCTCCACCTCTCACCCTATACAAAAAATCAACTCAAAATTAATCAAACGTAAGACCCGAAACAATAAAACTACTAGAAGAAAATGTATGGAAAATGCTTTAGCACATTGACATGGGAAATGATTTTATGAATGACTTCTAAAGCACATGTAACAAAAGCGAAAAATAAAAACCCAACAACAACAAATGGGGTTATATTAAACTAAAAAGTTTCTGCACAGGAAACAATCAAGAGTGAAAAGACAGCCTACAGAATAAGAGAACATATGTGCAAATTACTCATCTGACTTGGGTCTAATATCCAGCATATATAAGGAACTCAAACATCTTATAAGCAAAAAAAAAAAAAAAAAAAAAAAATCAAATTAAAATATGGGCAATTATTTGAACAGAAATTTCTCAAAAAAAAAAAGACATAAAAATGGCCAACAAATATATGAAAAAATGCCCCAAATCACTAGTCAGTAGATAAATGCAAATCAAAACTATGATGAGATATCATTGTATCTCATGGCTATTCTCAAAAAGAAAAAATAAATGCTGGTGAGAATACGGAGAAAAGAGAACTCTTATCCACTGTTGGTGGGAATGTAAACTAGTACAGCCACCATGGAGAACATCAATACGGAATTTCCCCAATAGACTACAAATAGAACTACCATATCATCCAGTAGTCCCACTACTGGGAATTTATCCAAGGGAAAGGAAATCAGTATTTCAGGGAGACATCTGTACCTCTGCGTTTATTGCAGCACTATTCACAATAGCCAAGATATGGAATCAACCTAGACGTCCAACAACAGATGAACAGATAAAGAAAATGTGGTGTGTATATACACAATGCAATACTATTCATCCATAAAAGAGAATGAAATCCTGTCATTCACGCCAACATAGATGGAACTGGAAGACATTATGTTAAGTTAAATAAGCCAGGGACAAAAAGTTAAACACTGGATGTTCTCATTCATATATGGAAGCTAAAAAAAGTTGTTCTCATAGAAACAAAAAGTAGAACAGTGGATACTAGAGGCTGAGAAGTGTAGGAGGGAAGGAGGGATAGCAAGCAATTTGTTAAAGAATACAAAATTATAGCTAGATAGAAAGATACGTTCTAATGCTCTGTACCACTGTAGAATGACTATAGTTAACAATAATATATAGTGTCAAGTAGCTAGAAGGAAGATAGTGAATGTTCCCAACACAAAAAATGATAAATGTTTCAGATGATGAATATGTTAATTACCTGATCTGATTGACATACATTATATGTGTTGAGACATCACCATGGATATGTACAATTATTTGTCAATTTGAAGAGAATAAAAAATATTTATATATATGCACATATGTATGTGTATACACCCACACACACACACACACACATACCCAGACACAAGAAGCTATTGTCACCTTTTTTTTTTTTTTTTTTTTTTTTTTTGAGACAGAGTCTTGCTCTGTTGCCCAGGCTGGAGTGCAGTGGCGTGATCTCGGCTCACTGCAACCTCTGCCTCCTGGGTTCACTCCATTCTCCTGCCTCAGCCTCCCGAGTAGCGGGGACTACAGGCGCCCGCCACTGAGCCCGGCTAATTTTTTGTATTTTTAGTAGAGATGGGGTTTCACCGTGTTAGCCCGGGTCGTCTTGATCTCCTGACCTCGTGATCCGCCCGCCTCTGTCTCCGAAAGTGCTGGGATTAACAGGCGTGAGTCCCCGCGTCCGGCCGCTATTGTTACTTTTTAGGTGCTGATTGATATGGGTTGAATTGTGTCACCTCAAAATTATTTTGTTAAAGTCTAAACTCCCAGAACCTCAGAATGAGATCTTATTTAGAAATAGGATCATTGTAAACGTAATTGGTTAAGATGAGTTCATACAGAGTAGGGTGGGCCCCTAATGGTAGTGGCCTTATATATGAAACACCACGTGAAGACAGGGAAGCAGACAGGGAAAATGATGTTAAGAGAATAGGGAGAAGGTGGCTCATCTCTAAGCTGAGGAGAGAAATTTGAAGAAATTCTTCCCTCACAGCACTCAGAAGAAGCAATCCTGCCAAAATACTGATTTTAGACTTCTAGCCTCCAGTACTGGGAGTCAAAACATTTCTGTTGTTTAAGCTACTCAGCTTGTGATGCTTTATTATAGTATTTCTATAAAACCAATACACTGATGAAGTGCACAATTTTCTGGAGAAAAATTAAATGGCCAAAACTTATCTGAGAAAGAATAATAGACCTAGTTAATGAAAAAATGCTTATCACTAATCACCAGGAAAATGCAAATTAAAACCACAATGAGATATCACCTCTCACCTGTTAAAGTGGGTATTATCAAAAAGATAAAAGATAAATTCTGGTGAGGATGTAGAGAAAAGGGAACTCTCACACACTGTTGGTAGGAATGCAAATTAGTACAGCCATTATGGAAAATAGTATGGATGTTCCTCAGAAAATTAAAAATAGAATTATTCTATGATCTAGCAATTTAACTATGGTGTATATCAAAGGATATGAAATCAGTATGTCAAAGAGATATCTGCACTCACATGTTCATTGCAGCATTGTTCACAAAAGCCACGATATGGAGTCAGTCTGTATCTATCAACAGATGAATGAGTCAAAAATCGTGGTGTACATATACACAATGGAATGTTACTCAGCCACAAACAGAATGAAATCCTGTTACTTGTGATAACATTGATGAAACTGAAAGACATTATGGTAAGTGAAATAAGCCAGGCACAGAAAGATAAATATTGCTTACATACATGTGGAATGTACAAAAAGTTGAACTCATGGAAACGGAGCAAAATTGTGGTATTCAAAGGCTGGAGGGTGGAGAGGTTTGGGAAATGTTGGTCAAAGGACACAAAGTTTTACTTAGGAGAAACAAGTTCAAGAGATGTATTGTACTTCATAATGACTGTAGTTAATAGCAATATATGGCATGCTAGAACATTGTTAAGAGAGTAAAATTTTTGTTTTCACCACAGAAAAATGGTAAGCATGTGAGGTAATCCACATGTTAAATGGTTTGGTTTAGTCATTCCACAATGTATATATATCTCAAAACATCATGTTCTACACCATAAGTCAAGGGTTTCCAATCTTTTGGCTTCCCTGCACCACACTGGAAGAAGAATTGTCTTGGGCCACACATAAAATATACTAACACTAACCTCTAATGATAGCTGATGAGCTTTAAAAAAGTTACCAAAAAATGTCAGGTTTTAAGAAATTTAGGAATTTGTTTTGGGCCACATTCAAAGCTGTCCTGGGCTGCATGTAGCTCATGGGCCATGAATTGGACAAGTTTGCTCTAAATATATACAATTTTTGTTGATTAAAAAACAGAAGAAGAATAGAGCTAGATAGACAAATGATAATGAGCCAAATTGGAAAAAAACAAGTTTTCTTCCTAGAAAGCTGTAATTTGTAGAACAGTTTTCCTGGAATGTCCATTTAATCTTCCATGGAACCATGATTTTTATTCTATAAAAATTCTTTCAAAGTGTATAAACATGTGATCTTACCAATTAATTAACTCATGAGTGTAGATGATATTAAGGTTCTATAGATCAAAGGACAATTCCTTCTCTAGCCTGTATTTAGGGGAATAATAAGAACAGATGTTGATAAAATACTTATGTTCTGAATTCTTTACATATATTCATTCATATAATCCTCAAAACATTCTCCGACATATATACTATTATTATCCCCATTTTACTGATGACAAAACTGAGATACAAAGAAATAAGTAATATGCCCAACTTCATGTATCTAAGAACTGACCGAGGGTGAGATGAGAATGTGGCCATGTAGCCCTAAAGGCTACATCCCTAAACACTTTGTATACTGAGTCCCTATCCAGAACCTATTCCAACTGTAACATACATATATAGTACAAAAGGGAATGCTTAATTGCACAAATATCTGTGTATGCAAATGGTATGCCACTTACCAAAGGGTTTTTTTTTAACGGTTTTTAGTGATATAGGGAAATGATCATGAACAGAAAAAACAACATGAGAAGATATCATAAGATTAGCTTTTTTTTTTTTTTTTTTGCATTTGGATTCAGTAAAACAGTAAAAGATTAAAGGATTAATTTGATTAAACTTCTCAAATGGACTGAAGAACATATATTCATGTAAGAAACTAACGTTAAAAAGTAAGCAACTTTCATAAGTAAGCTGTGTGAAAATTTTATAAATAAAAGCTTTCCTCATAATCATTCTGCTTTTCCTTAATATAAAAAAGAAGCATGAATAAATATTGTTGTAATTCCTTTACTTAGTAATAATCCCTGAAGTGACAGTAATTTCTATTGTAATATAGCATGGTATCTCTTACCTCTCTTATCCCCATTCTCACTCTCTCCCACAAAGGCTTGCAGTAGTCTGTGGACACAAACTATTCTTAGTGCTTATTATTGAAAATATTGTCGTATGTCCTAAACCAACATTAAAGTAATAAATTCGACACAAAACCATATGAAGCAAATGCTAAGATTAGCAAAGTAATGTAGTTAGTGCATTCCTGTTGGAACTCTATGACAAAACAGAATGTTATCAGTTAAAAATGACACCGCATCCACAAATGCTAGATATCTTCACACTTATGTGTTG
Organism: Pongo abelii; assembly: GCF_028885655.2. NCBI lineage: Eukaryota > Metazoa > Chordata > Mammalia > Primates > Hominidae > Pongo > Pongo abelii. The sequence goes on from NC_071991.2 coordinate 97,047,517, forward strand.
TGAAAAAAATCTTCTCTTTCCTATAAAGGCTTACAGATAATTCATGCTTTTTAAAGCACTAAATTTAAAAGGGAATAAAAGGCAGATTATGCGTGCACTACTATGGAATCCCAAGATGTTAACGAAGCACTCAAAAAGGGAAACTGTGCAAAAAATTTAAAAATATTATTTTTTGGCTTTATCTTCCTTTGAGTACCCCATTCAGTGTTTCCTCCATTTCTCCTTCCCCTTCTGTCTTAGTTCAGGCTGCTATAACACAATACCATAGGCTGAATGGCTTAAACAACATTTATTTCTCACAATTCTCCAGGTAAAAAGTCCAAGATCAAAGTGCCAGCAGATTTACTGTTTGAGGAGGGCTCTCTTCCTGATCTGCAGAAGGCCATCTTCTCCTTGTATTCTAATATAGCAGAGATAGAGGGAGAGAGACAGAGAGACAGAGAGAGAGACAGAGAGAGAGAGGAGAGAGAGAGAAGGGGGGATGGAGAGAGAGTGAAGGTGGGGGATGAAGGAAGCACTCTCATGTATCTTCTTATAAGGGCACAAATCACATCATGACTGCTCCACCCTCATGATCTAAGGCCCTATCTCCAAAAATCATTGGAACCTAAAAATTTTGTAAGGACACAAACATGTAGTCTATGCCTTATCTTTGGTACAAAAATGCCTTCTTGTTACCTATTGGCTGCCCAGAGCCAACTCCTTTTTTATAAGTAGAAAATGTAGTATTTGACTTCTTTTAGAACTGTTTTGTACCCATATCTGAACATTGTGTCATGTATCCCGTCTTCTAGATACAGCTTTTACAAGGAACATAAAGGGTCTAAAGTAACTCCAGTAGGGTATAGGCTACAAAAGGAGGCATTTCCCTCCTTCTCCCACCTCCAGTCCTGTTTATGATCCAGACTGCTCCTATCTATAAAGCTGCTAACACTTGAGCCTTGAAATAAAAAGCTAAACACCAGCTGCCAGTCTTTTGGTTGTACAAAAAGAAGTCCTGGACAATATGAACGCTTTTTCTGGATTGGCTGCATCTATGCTTTGTCCCTGAAGTCAGGAAGTACCTTACCGGTAAGGGACTGCATTTTGAAGTTCTTTTGATATTAATCAATGCCCCTGGCCACCCAGAACCCCATGAATTCAACACTGAAAACATTAAAGTGATCTACTTGCACCCAAACACAATGTCTCTAATGCTGCCTTTAGATTAGGGAGCATAGGGGCCTTTAAGGCTCATTACACACAGTACCGCATGGAAAATACTGTCAAGAAACTCTGATGGAGAGAGTATTATGAAGGTCTGGAAGGACTATACCATTGAAGAGGCATTTGTTGTTACAGGAAAATCCATGAAAGCCATTAAGGCCAAAGCAATACATTCTTGCTAGAGAAAACTGTTCAGTTGTTGTGCCTGACTTCACAGGATTTACAAGAGAGCCAATCAAGAAAATCACAAAAGAGATTGTGGATATGTCCATCACCCAAAATAAAAGGTGAGGGGAGAAGGTTTTCAAGATATGGATTTCAGGAAATTTTAAGAGCTGATAGACACTGTGTTAGTCTGTTCTTGCATTGTTATAAAGAACTACCTGTGACTGTGTAGTTTAAAAAGTAAAGAGTTTTAATTGACTTACAGTTTTGCAGGCTGTACAGGAAGCATGGCTTGGAGGCCTAGGAAACTTATAATCATGGCAGAAAGTAAAGGGGAAGTAGGTACCTCTAACATGACCAGAGAAGGAGGAAGAGAGCAGGGAGAGATGCCACACTTTTAAACAACCAGATCTTATGAGAACTCATTCACTATCACCAGAGCAGCAAGCGAGAAGTCCACCTCCATGATCCATTCACCTTTCACCAGGCCCCTTCTCCAACATTAAGGATTACAATTCAACATGAGATTTGGGTAGGGTCACAAATCCAAACCATATCAGACACCATGCCAGAGGAATTAACAGAAGACTCCATGATGGAGAGAGTGCTTCCAAACCAGTGCCAAATGATGAGGAAGAAGACATAGAAGAAGCAGTATTAGAAAACAAGTTAACATTAGAAAATCGTCAGAAGGATTCTGATGATTCAAGACTGCTTTTTAACTGCTTTTATAACATGGACTCTCCTATAATGTGGGCACTGACACAAAAGAAAAAGGTGGAAAAAGGATTGGTACCATATAGAAACAATTTTAGAAAAATGACAAGGAAAAAAAGTCAGAAATTACCATGTATTTTAGTAAAGTTACACTGAGTGTGCCTGCTCCACCTGCTTCTCCTTCCCCTTCCTCCACCTTTTCCACCTCTGCCACCCCTGAGACAGCGAGAGCAGCTCCCCTTCATCCTCTTCCTCCTCAGCCTGCTCAGTGTGAAGACAAGGAAGATGGAGACCTTCCTCCTGACCCACTTCCAGCTCATGAATATTATATACATTTTCTCTTTCTTATGGCTTTCTTAATAGCATTTTCTTTTTTCTCTCTTATTTTATTATAAGAATACAGCAAGTAATACATATAACATGCAAAATCTGTGTTGATTGTTTAATGTTATCACTAAGGCTTCTGGTCAACTAGCCTATTAGTAGGTAAATTTTGGGGGAGTCAATAGTTATATGCAGGTTTTTTACTGTTCAAAAGTCAGTACTCCTAATCCCCATGTCAATGAAGGGTCATATATTACATATAGGTCTATATAATATATAGCATACCTGTAATATATAATATACTGAGTTGTTAAAAGGAAAGAAGAGAGAATGGATTTAGAGTAGACATCAAGTGATCTGCCATAATATGTGCAACATGTTGATGCAAAGGACAATGAACATCCTGTGGACGTGGTGAACCCAACAGTGATATGCTCTTTGTTACGTCTTTTGGGTTTTTGTTTCGCTTTGTTTTTGGTGATTCCACCCATAGCCAACTTTGGCCTCTGACAAGGTCATAGGCACATTACCCTTCAGTATATGATTATCTCTTTATTGAAGGCATACATCATCCTTAATTTATTTTTCAAGTATCAGGGAATTTCTGTCTATCAAATGACCATGACTCAAAATATAAGACTATATTATATTTTAGCTAAAACCGTGCAACCAGTGTATAACAGAGAGGTCATGGATGATCACTAATTAGCAGAGACAAGACCTACAATCTCATTTGCCATAAAGTATATCCCCACAATTGTGATATATTAATCTTACTTAAGATTGCTTGAATTATCTGACCCTCATCCCTATTAATACATCTTCTTTGAAGAACTGTTTTTGATTCTGTACCTCTTGTTATAAATTTCTCTTGTCCCTTATTTTTAATTTCTGCTACTGAATTTGTTCTCATCATTGTTCTTCCTACCATTAAAAATGATGGCATCTTTTTAGAAACGCTCATTCCAAAAAGAAAAAAGAAAACTTAGGCTTTAAACAAATTCTTATTCATACTTAACAGATCAATATTTAGTTTGTTCAGTGGGTAAGAATTTTTGAATGTACATATAAGCTACAATTAGCAACTTCTCTATAACTTACTAGTTTCACAAATCAAACTAGGGTTTGAGTTTTATGTACCATTATAGACCTGGGACAGGAGAACAGAGAAATGAAGAAGCCTATGGTCTCAGGTGGTAAATACATGAAATTAAATTAACAAGTAAATTGAAATTCCTTTGACAACAAGAGTTGGTGACTGTTTTCTAAAGCTAGGAAAGCATGCTTCCATAAAAAGCACATTTTACAATAAATGGAACTATCTGGACAGACTGCACAGTGTGAATGACTCTATAAGGGATTGGTCTATTCGGTTATTTAGAATGGTTACTATCTTTGGAACTGAAGATCCTGTTGACTAGGATTTCAGACAGTTCTTCAGTTTCCTGGTTCTCTAAACACCCACTTAGATTCCTTGGCATGCAGAGTATTTCTTCCTTTACTCATAGACACTATTGCTTCTTGATGCATCCCTTTCCAGTCTCTTCTCTTCATTTGAGAGAACAGAGATTAAACAGATGATTTCAAGATAGAGAAATAATGTTTCTAAATCCAATATTTGCCTGTGAGGAGACCTCCTGTGAAGCCATAAACTCTTTGGAAACTGTGGATAAGGTCATATCTAGTTTCTGATAATCTTCTTCCTACATTGTGGTTCCCTTTAATAAACTATCAGGAATTCAGTAAAATTGGGTACTTACATGCAGCCCTTCAGTGATTTTGTGTGGAATTAAGGGACAGGGTTAATATTTATATAAAAGTATCATGTAATTATAAAATCATATTTACTTATAAATTTAATGAAAACACTAACCACTAAATGGCAGCTGAATACCTTTTCTCTCAGTTGCATATAAACATCACCCAAATTTCATTACCTTTAGGTAATTAGTGGGAAAATTTAGTTAAGAAAGTGAAAATAGTTAAAATAGCTTGTCTTAACTTGTAGAATAGATTGATAGTAATAAAATTGAACCCAGTTTCCTGACTAATGGTGGATGAAGGGTATCAAATTATTCTCTGTGATAAAAGAGGACACTAAAGTAGTCTGTGTGGTTTCTACTATTGATCTCTAAGGTTTACACAATATCGAGCGGATGTCTCTAATTATTTACCAACCACTCATCTCTTAACCCCTGCCACTGTCCTCCCACAATACTCCACTAAAACTCTAACACTGCTTTATCAGAAGTTACCCACGGTCTTTCTGAAGACCTATCTCTCTTCAATTCCCAGAAAGAGAAGATTGTATATTACATTGCTGCATTTTTGAAGCACTTGTCTTTGTTTGGCATTGGAATATTTTGAAAATGCTGTTAATTTGTTGATCCTTTTTCTTCTCTGTCTGCTTCACAAGGGTCTTCTTATTCAATGCCACAAAAGGTGGGTGTTCTTCAAGGATCTGTCCTTGATTTCCTTCTTTTGCTCTTTGGACTTAAATTCTCTCTTCTCTGTTCATCATCTTCTCCAGAGACTAAGATCATTATGTAAATGAGTCCCAAAACTGTCTCTTTGACTTCTGTATTCTAATTTCATTGTGACATTACAGACGCCAGCTAACTATTACTATGGATGTTGGGTTGTATTCATCAGAAAAGTAGGCAGTGAAAAGACATAAAGGTGGGTTTCTATATATATAGGGAGGTACAAAATTTAGAAAGACATGATGCAGGGCAGGAACTGATAAGTTCCACGAAAGGAGTTCGATACGCACAAGAATATTTTTCGGTTAGATTCTTTGGTAAAACTTGATTGCATGGATCCAAATAAATAGATTTCTCTATTAAAAAAAAGAGTATGTCTTAGTCACTGAGATACTAGGAGATTTCATATATATATATATGAAATATATAATACTATAATATATAAGGACTATAAGAAAAACTACATACAGTTTTGTTATCCTTGTGGAGTTAAAATGTGTATTAAAGGTTAGAGAGTGAGATCATATGGGGAAGAGTTTGGGTGGTAATAAAAATGAATACATACAACCTGAAAGCTTAACACATCTTGGACACTACCTGTGCCTGGCATTTATCCCACTGCTATGGTGGCAAATATAGAGTACCCATATTATATCTATTGTGTGTCTGTTGCCATTACAACACAAAAGGAAAACTCACAAAAGGAGCTAAAACGAGAGTCAATAGCAAAGTGTCTAAATTCATTTACAATACTTCAACACCTTTCTGTGCACATCATATCCACGTTCTCCTACTAATGGTACCATGATTATTACACAGTAGGTTCAAATGGCATTACCTTTGACTTTTTTCTTGATTCCTAATATCCAGATTAAATAAGTCAGTTTTTTCCTGATTCTTCTTCTAACATAACTATTTTTTACTGATATAGCTTTACATTCTCATCACTACTACTTGAGTTTAAACACTTTTTACCTCATAACTTGGTTATTATAAGGAGTCTCTTAATTGGCTTACTTCATCCTATGCCCTGGTCTCAGGTGATTTTTTTAAAGCACTTCTTTGATTACTTTAGTCTCTGGGACGATTGTTCAAATCTACTCTGATTCAGCAGGAAGCATAAAAGGTCCCAGCATCACACTACAGTTTGAGCTGTGGGCCCCTGATGCCTCACTGTTCGCTCCTTGGCACTATTCATGTAGTCACTGAACTAAAATGGTGCCTCATATTGGACTAAATTTCAGTACAGTGACCACTGCCCTAAGAAACAAGCAATAGACATGACAAATGGATGGAGGGCTACAAATACAAAACAGAATCCCCTATTCATGAAAGAGGTTAGGTAAATATAATTCTTAGGGCAAATTCTTCCAGAGAAACTTTGAGTAATAAAACCTTTTATTTAATTTTTCTGAAATGATGTAATACCATACCCTCAGGGAACATAAAGGGAATTATAAGACCTATGAAGTTCTGTCTCCTACTGTCACTCGCTACCTGGGAAACTAACTTTATTTTACTCTTTACATTTTGGGGCTTGTGTATAGTTGATGATTTCTTTCTTATATTTCTTCTTATGGATAGTTTTAGCCCTGACCACAGCTTCACAAGCCCCTTAACCATATTGTGTCCCCTCCCTGTGCTATTCCCCACAGCAACTAGTCCAGAACTTTTCACACTCCACAAATCCCTCAAGCCTTCTCTCCCAGATATTCTCCCTCACCTGTTTTCAGATGCAGAGGATGGTTTCCCTTATCTTACAAGACAAATATGAAGATTGTAATTCAATCTCATTATTGAGGGATTCAAATTTATGGGGCAAAGAATCACAAAAACCTTCAATTGAAATGAAGTGGTTAGGCTGAAGAAACATCAGAGAGCTGTAAACAATTGCATTTTTAACAACAGTGGAATAAACTAGTGTCCCTAGCTCTAGTCCATAGTGTTTATAGGAGTTTCATACAAATAAATCATAGCATTAAGCTTCATATTACTGAGCTTTTAACATAGATTTTACTCATTTCTAAAAGATTTCACACCAAATAAATTGTAAATTATTTTCTCATTCATATAGTTTTGCATCCTAGTTGTGAAAGGGAGTCATCATAGAAGATTTTTTTTTAAAATTTTTATTCTGGTACAATATTTTTCTCCTTATTTTTTCTCCTGTTCACCGTAAAAGCCAATAAAAGCAAACGATCATTTTGCAATCACATTTCCTAGCAGAGGCTTAATGCAACTAAACTAAAACGATGGCAGGAATATTCAGAATCTGACATATGGAATACTGAGGTTCTTATCTCAAAAGCTGATCACTCCAGTGTTTCTTTTTAGAAAAACAATCTCAACCTTTATTTTAGATTCAGGGGTTACATGTACACATTTCTTGATTATATTGTGTGATGCTGAAGCTTGTTCAGGGTAACGATCCTGTTACCCAAGTAGTGAGCCTGACCCAAAAGGTAGTTTTTATCTCAACCATAGTCACACAATCTTTCAACCTGTGAAAGCTTATTTAAAAAGAAAAAAAAAATAGTCATACAATCTGATCATCTTGCATAAGCCAAACACCTAAGCATCATCCTTGATATTTTCCTGTACCTCAACCTGCATGTGTAACCCATTTCCAACTCCTGCTTCTTTCATCATTTGACTATTTCTCAAAGTAGTCCACTTCTTTCCCCTCCATTGCCAACACCCTTGTGCCAACCATCAACCAGACTATAGCCAGTATAAAGTAGGTAGCAATATAAACTAAGGAAGCAGCCAATCCAGGCACAATCTTCAGCTTTGCCCCATTTTGTATGTAGTCCATTGGGATATCTTTTGAATCTCAAGTTTCTCAACTATATAATGAAGACAATTTGAGTAATATCAGTATTAGCTCCATAGGCTTTCGATGCATTAAATGAGATCATCCATAAATTGCTTAGCACAGTATTTAGCACATTCTAAAACTCCTAAATATTGGTGCCTGCTTTCTTTAGATTAGCATAGCATATTCATTATATTAATCAATACATTCTTTGAAACTGCTTTTTAATATGGCAGCCACTAGCCATGTGTGGCTATTGAGAACTGGAAAGGTGAATAGTATGACTTGAGATAGTCTTGTAAGTGTAGAATACACACTAGATTTGAAAAAATTTGTATTAAAAAAGAATGTGAAATATCTCAATAGTAATTTTATATTGATTACAGGTTAAAAGACTAATATTTTGATAGACTGGATTGAAATATATTATTAGAATTAATTTTGTTTCTTTTTACTTTGTAATACGTCTTCTAGAAAAATTTAAGTTACATATGTGGCTCACATTTATGGTTAACATTATTTCCACTGAGCAACACTGATCTAGACTTTACTGTGTCTATTTTCTCATATTTATATCATTTATATAGAATGGCCAGCTACATTTTTAAATGGTTCCAAGTGATCTGAGTTTTTGTTTAAAACCCACATTTAAAATATGTGAAATTGAGGTCAAGAGATTGGGAGCATCCTGGCGAACATGGTGAAACCCTGTCTCTATTAAAAATACAAAAATTAGCTGGGTATAGTGACGCCCCCCTGTAGTCCCAGCTACTTGGGGGGCTGAGGCAGAGAATAGCTTGAACCCAGGAGGTGGAGGTTGCAGTGAGCCGAAATCATGCCACTGCACTGCAGCCTGGCGACAGAGCAAGACAGAGCAAGACAGAGCAAGACTCTGTCTCAAACAAAACAAAACAAAACAAAACAAACCGCGAAATTTGTTAGAGAAGGAGGTTAAAAAATCCTGACCAGGGGTAGGAGCATGGAATTTTAATGTTTTACAATATTGATCTTTTAAGACTATAAATCAGCTTTTTTAAACCAAGTTTTGTTTTTGTTTTTGTTTTCCTAAAGGAAGATGTATCTATACCTCATTAGTTTCCATTCAATACTCTCCTCAATTAGTCTTAATAAATCAACTCCTGATTTTAAGGTAAGAGTCTGTCTTGAAACTTTGAATATTAGAAATGTGGGAATTGAACAATGAGAACACGTGGACACAGGAAGGGGAACATCACACACCTGGGACTGTTGTGGGTTGGGGGGAGGGGGGAGGGATAGCATTAGGAGATATATACCTAATGCTAAATGATGAGTTAATACCCTAAAACTTAAAGCATAACAATAATAAAATTTAAAAAAAGAAATGTATATTTATGCCTGAAGTATTGGATGTTATCTAGAAGGACTTTGGGGGAAAAATCTGGATTGAGTTAATTGAAAATTTTCACAGAGCAGAAAGTGTAGGTGATTATTGCTTATTCAATGTTAATGTTTTTAATGTAAAATAGATTTTTTCCAATTGTTTGTTCTTATATACAATGCTGCAATGAATGTTCTTATAAATGTATCATTTTTACTTAAAAAGAGGAACATGAAACAAATTTGACAAATTTTCACTTTTAGAATGGTGATTACATGAGTGTTTATTATTTCTCTGCTCTTAAAGTGATTAATTTTTCATATTAATTCTAGTAATTTGTTTATAAATTCTTTTGAGCATTACATTAGGATATTCATATCATGAAATTTTGCCTCTTGTTCCTATTATCTTTACTTATTTTTCTTGTTTCAATGTCTCGGCCAGGACCTCAGATCTGTGTTGAACTATAGTAGTGATTGCAGGCATCTTTGTCTTGACGTCCACCAGAAAAGGAATGAATCTGAAAGGCCATTATTAAATATGACACTTATTATATAGTAGATAGCTCCCTTTTTATTAAAGAAGTACCTATCTTTTTCCTCATTTGCTAAAAATTTTTGTCTTAACTGTGTGAAAAACTGTATTGAACATTTTTTCAGCATTAGCTGAAAGATCCTGTATTTTTTTCTTTTTGATAATTTAATGCAATCGTTATTAATTATTATTGACTATTACAATCTTCCTGGTTCCCATTTGCTTTCTACATGTGTAACATTCATTTTCAATCATAAATCTCATTTTGGCCTTCACTTTTTTCTGATATTAAAATTTCCATTTGATATGTTCCAGATATACTTTGCCATGCCCCCATGATCAAGTTTTCTGTGTCTTATGTTTTGTGTGTGTATCTTTTAAACAGAGTGCAGTGGCATGATCTTGACTCACTGAAACCTCTGCTTCCCAGGCTCAGACGATTATCTCACCTCAGCCTCCCGAGTTGCTGGGATTACAGGTGTGCCCCACCACTGCTAGCTAATTTTTTGTTTGTTTGTCTGTTTTTTTAGAGATTAGGTTTTGCCACATTGTCCAGGCTGGTCTCCAACTGCTGGGCTCACGCAATCCACTTGCCTCAGCCTCCCAAAATGCTGGGATTACAGGAGTGAGTCACCGCAACCGGCCACTAGTTCTTCTTTTAAATACAATCTGAGAGTTCTTATCTTTTGATTAGTAAGTTTTATCTACTTTAGTCACTTTACAATAAATTATTTTTTATTACAATTGCATTAAAAGTTGTTTGTCCTTCTAGTTTGTGTTTTTTTCCTACTCTAATTTTTAAAATTTTATGTTTCCTGTCTCCCTGATTTTAATGAAATGATTCTTATGAATTGAACTATATGCATTCTACCTTTATTATTTTGGTAGTAATTATTAATTTATTAAGATTATTTTAAGAAATATTATTTGATCATTGACTATATCCCAGGAAATGCTTTAAGCATTGGAAAATAAAACATTAATATTTTGTTTGTTTCCATATCACATCTGCAACCTTATAGATAGCTGTGTTTTCCCCCTGAACAGAACCAGGTGTTAACACAATTCCCTCCCCACCTTTCTCTCTTCTCCCAAAAACTTTCACAACATTAGTATCAGTTGAAGTATTAGTATTGGATTTTTATCCTTACACAAATGTTTAAATTATTGTTTATTTGGATAAATTCTATTCTGCTTTTTACATGTTCTTCCCTTCCATAACAATTTCTTGCTTACAAAATCAATTGCTTCCTTTCAAAAGCTAAACCTCTCAGAATTCTTTCAGAGATTCTTCATGTTGCTAGACTCTCTGAAAACTAACCTTATATTCGCTTGAACATTGAAATGATAGCTTAACTGAATGCAATATCAGGTTTAAATTCTTTTCCTTGAAAACTTTCTTGCATTCAGTGTTGTTGTTAAGTCTAATAGGTACTGAATTTTAGTTTCCTGTGGATAATCTAATTATTTGAAAATCTTGAGAGTTTCTTTGTCTTTAATAATCTTAAATGTCACTTTAATAAGCCTAAACGAGGATTTTTTCATACTTATCTCTCCTATTCAGTTCTTCATGTGCCCTTTTAATATTAAGTCTTACATCTTTCATTAATTTTAACAACTTATCAGTAATTTTTTTCTTCAAATATTTTCTCTACATGTATACCTTGCCTTTCATCCTAGATGGGCACTGCAACTTCTATTATTATTCTCCATATCTTCTGACTTCTTTTTTAATTCTTTCTATCTCTTTATTTCCTGCTAATGCTTTTTGAAAGACTTTTTCAACCTTATCTTCCAGCTCAATAAATCATTCTTTAAGTATATTCAACAAGTTCTCTTCAATGCAATAAGTAACTAAAAAAAAAAAAAACGAAACGGAAAACAGATCCACTTTATGATAACAACAAAAACTACCAATTGCCTAGGAATTAATCTAGCAAAGGTTGCCCAAGAGGTTTATATAACTTTTTTCTCTCCAATTCTTGGCCAACTTCTAAGCTAAGCTTCTATGGATGAGTATCCATAGAATGAGGCTCTGGGAGGGATAGCAAAGACCAACTTCTAGGAGGCTAAGAGATGAACACAGATTTCAGAGGTAGAGTAGCAGTTTGGAGAGATTGGAGTGTAGGCCCAGGCAGAGTAGAGAGACTTCAGTGAAGAAACCATATATTTAATTAAAATCCAAGACAGTCCACATCTAAGATTAAGAACATATTCTAGGAATAGCGGCTATATCCTAGAAGTAGAAATACAATTGAAATAGATCTGTCCTAACAAAATCTAACAGCAAGTTTTAAAGAATCAAGGGCTTCACAGGTAATTTAACTGCCTGCCAGGACAAAACTCATGTTTTGACAAAGTTAATAGAACCTCCATATAAATTATATACAATGTCCAGATATGCAAAGAAATAAGAAAATGTAAGAGGAAGAGTGTTTAAAAATAGTCGAGAGAAGTAGAACTCAAGATTACCCAGATATTGGAGTTACCAGGTAAGACCTTTGGGATAACAGTGTGTAACATGGGGGAAAAATTGACAAAAATATTAAAAAGAGTATTTTATACATTTTTATACATATGTATAGATTATTAGAACATTTAAGATAAATCAAATGGACTCAGCAGAAGACATGATTAAAGATCAAAAGAAAGGACACACATTAAACACAAAATACTGGATGCACGTAAATGGGAAGAAGATGGAAACTGAATAGGCATACAAAAGAAAAGTAATTTTAAAGAAATGAACATGAGGACAATAAAAGACCTTGTATATGACATGGAATTTAGCAAGGCAAGCATCAAGAAATGTATTTGATTTCATTTTGTGTATTTGAAATCCTTATAAGGAAGGAGGTGTGGGGAGAAATTTGTATTGACTTTCTTCATTGAAGGCTAAGAGTTTTGACTTTAAAAAGTCAATTTATTAAACTGTTTTAAGTATATTAAGATTTTCTATTTCTCCTTGAATTGGTTTTACTAGTATATAATTTTGTAGGATTTTGCCCATTTTATCTGCTTTCAAATTATTAGCAAAAGATTATGTGTGACATTTTATTTGTGTAAATCTTTAATTACAGACATATCATCTTTTGTGTTCTAATGTTTATTTGTACCTTTATGACTTTATAAAAATTATTGAAGTTTGTCTACTTATGTTTCTTAAAAAATTTTGTGATGGTTATTTTATTAACTATATCTATTGTTTTTTTGTTTTGTTTGTATTCATGCTCACTTTTTTACTTTCTTCTATTTTCTTGAGGCTTTTTCTATTTTATCCTAGATTTGAGTTCATTAATTTAAAGTCTGTCTTATAATTTAATAAATGCAATTAAGATGATGTGTCTCTAATTAATCCCTTTAAGTGCATCCCACAATATTTGGTATGTGGTACCTTCAGTTATTCCTTTCTAAATATTTCATAATTTCCATTGCCAAATTTTACCACTTAAATTATTTTTACATTTATTACTCTCTATATACGTTGTTATATTAACAATTCATTTCCAGTTTTATTTTACTGTGATTCAGGAAAATGGTCTTTATTATAGCATCTCTTCATTTTTTCCCCAAGAAAGGACGTAAAAGCCCAATCAGTCAGAGTCAGCCTCATAATGGTTGCCAGATTCAAGCACTAAACGGCTTTAAGGGAAGATGGTTAAGTGAAACAAACAAAGGTGCCCACTTCTGTGACCAGCGCCCAAAACAAAACTGATATTCAACACCTTTCTCCTTCATCACCCATTTTACATTTGTTCTACCCTTGGCCATCTTGTTGGCTGGTCTGAGTGGCCTGCTTGGCAGGAAGTCTCAGAACTTTACAGGTTATGAGTCAGAACTTTACCATTTAGTGTCCATTTCCTTGTGTGGCAGTCATAATACAGATGGACCCCCAGTGATGCACATCTCCCAGTATTGAAGCCCTGGTGTAGTGCCCTCATGCATTAAATAATATCTGTCCCTGTGTGACTGACAGAATATGGCAGATGTGATCATGTATGACTTCTGAGGCTGGGTTATAAAAGGCGCTGTAACTTACACCTTGGTCTCTTGGAAGGTACACTCTTGGTTCTCTGGGCTACTGCATAAGACATCCATCTACCTTGAGGATAATATGCTAGAGCGACCCTATTCAGAGGCCCTGAATCATATGAGTGCCTGAGACCACATAAAAAGAAAGAGATGCATGGACAGTTCCCAAATGCTCCAGCCCCCATGCCTTCAAGTCATTCCAGTTGAGACCCCAGACAACTCATATAGCAAAGATAAGATGTTCCTGCTGAGCTCTGCACAAATTATACTTATAAACAAAACAATTTATTGTTTTAATCTTAATCCACTAAATTTTACAGAGAAATATATAAACAAATACATTTTCTAACCATTGTTGCTGTAGTTATCCATTTACGGTTACCATGGGCATAAAAGTTCATAAATTCAGTGGGTTCTAGACAACACCCTCTGGGTCCTCATTATGTAACAGCTGTAGACTATCCTAGTAATTAGGATTGATTGCTCACACTGGCATTGTAACTTATTTCTTTGCTTGCTGGTCCACCAGCATGAGGATTGGCATCAGTCTTATTTGCTTTTGCATTAACATATCATATCAGTCTGCCTTTGCACTAGCCTAAGTTCTTTTCTTCTAGGTTGGTTGACTATAGAGAGTACCACTTGAAGCCAAAGGTGTAAGCTGAGATAGGAATGTCTGTACAGAAGAGGTAAGTGATGTGGATGTCTAGGCCACACAACTGTGTGATTTACCAGTGTATTCTGGATATGCTCAGGCTGAAACTCAAATATCATTTCTGCATATGCCCAATATAAAAAATGATGGATCTGATTATACTCAGTTCAGAAAATTAAACCCCAGTGGCATAGTCACTTAGCATCCCGTAGTCAGGCCATCAGTTTCTAGTAGGATCCAGTATAATGACAGGAATGTTTATTCAAATTGAGAATAGTTCTTTTACAGAGAAAGAATTATCTTTCTCTAAAACCTAGAAACTTCTCAAACTCATAGCAACCTGTCTCCATATATATCTCTACCTCAAGCCAATCTGCTCTGTTATAAGGCCTAAGTGGCTAGACGCCTCAGGCTGGATCTTCTGCAGAACTCTCTCTTCCATTAGGCGTCTCTCAAAACTAACAGCTTTCAAGTCACCAAATAACAGATGAGTCAGAGTAGTGACTTCATGTTCAGTACACCTCCAAAATCAAAAGAGGACTATTAAACACTGTGTATCTTTCAGTTAAGTGTCAGCTGTAAAGTGCAAAAATTTATCCTTAGTCTTACAAGGGATGTTGTGCCATGTTACTGACCACTGGACCTCCAAAACCGTGGCCATTCCTTGACTCTTCATAAGGCTTATCTCTAATCCTCTGACACCTCTGACAACTACTATACTTCTCCTGTCCTGCTCACCAAGTCTGATTATCATGATGTTATCAGTTTACTGATCCAGTGTTATATTCTAGAGATTGGCAAGATAATCAAGATATCTGTATTCTCTATTGTGAAAGAGAGCAGGACAGTTTGCATATCTCTGGACTTGAGAGTAAATGGGTGCCGCTGTTTTTACCATGTGAATAAACACAGAACTTGATTCTCTTTATTAAAGAGAATTGGAGAAAAAATATATGTGCAAGATCGGTAGTCTTATAATAAGTGCCAAAGCCTGTGTTAATCTACTGTCACTTAACTTAGTGGTAGCTCCAATAGCAGCTTCTGTGGCAGATGGTATAATATAGCAGCTGTGAAGCTGTGATCGGAACTGCCAATTGGATAAATTTATAGTAATGTACTGTCATCTACCACGATCCATTTCATTTTTGTAGGGTACATACAGGTGAATTAAATAGAAATATGATGTGGGCTGTCACCTCTACATCCTCTACATCTTTGATAGTGATACTAATCTCAGCATTTCTTACCATGATATAATGTTACCTCTGATTTATAATTTTCCTCAGGATGGGAGTGTGGTTTCTGGGGCTGCTACTTGGCTCTTGGTGCCCTAATAGCTTTTATTCCACAGACCATAATGTATGGGTTCTGCCAGCTGCTAAGTATTTATTTCTCTTTGCATACTGCACATGAGGACCAGGGAAATAGCCACAGGTTAGGTCCAAATATACTTGGATGCACTGTGAAATGGACTTGGGTCAAACTCTATCTGGCCTCTGTAAGCTCCCATTTAACCAGAGTACTGCAATTGTGCTTCAGATCCCATGACATCAGTGTCAGCTCAGAACTTACATCTAAATGTCCTAGAAATGTCTGTGTTGTCCCATTCCCCAGCGCTGTTACGCTGGAAATGGTTTCAGATCCCCTTGGAGAATAATCAAGGGAATATTTACTGTATATACTTCAGGTGGCATTGCAGGTTCTTTTTTTTCTCAAGGGGACCATACTCTTCAATCAATTACTTCTACATTTGAGAACCAAATTACATTTGGAAATTGGGTATGGAACCAGAGTTTTCCAACTGAGCAGCTGATGTCAGCCTTCTGCCCATCATCTCTTCCTTCTCTCTTTCTCATGTCTATCTATCTCATTTCTAAGAACACCATGACCTATTAACTATTACCACAGGTGCGAAGGCCAAGACAAATTGATGGCAAGTCTAGTAATTTCATCTGCCTTGCCTCTGATGCTTGAGTGTTGTATCAGCTGGGCCCAGTTCAACAGCAACAACTCCTACCATCAACCACAGCTAGCAGAGCACAGCTGCCAGGAAGATGTCGGTACCCTCTCAAAACTTCGTTGCTTATGGAGTGTCGCCTGGGCCACACAAGAATCTTAATCAGGGTGTGCTACTCAGGTCGTACATAGTAAATCCATTCTAACATTCCCATATCTTCAATTTTTCTCACTCCTTCCTCAATACCATGTTAGGATGTTCCAGATTTTTCATTGTATTTGCTATATTGAAGCCTCAAAGAGGTATCCCAGAAGAATATTTTGGGGTAGACATCAGTGTCATTTCTAGATCATCAAATTCGAAGGCTTTTGTGATTGCCTCTATTCGATAAATTCTCCCATACCCAGCCTAATATTGCACCTCTTTGGGGATAAATCTGAAGCTTTATTCTGACATTTGCTTCTCAGTTTGCTGACAGTATTTATTAGTCAGGTATGTCAATTCCTTTGACATAAACTATTTTCTCCTGAAGATGGATTATACTTCTCTGCTCTGCCTGTGCTGAGGCCTAACCCTAGCTACTGACTAGACGCAATAAAGGGAGGTGGGTAGACCATGAGAGAAAGCATTATCCGGAGAGGCACTCACCTCAGATTATGTCATTGTAAAATCTGGAGGCTTGGAGAAGAGGGCTTCTTCTGCCATCCTGGAAGTTCAATAGAACTTGTGAGTTTAATATTTTCAGGCTTGTTTACCCAAATTACCCTGTTTCAGGTCTCAACATTCCATTCTTTCCTATGAAGCCACTGACTTTAGCATAGGGGCCTCTTGAGTCTTTGCGTTCAGGACACATCAAGGCTCTGCCACTCTTTCAGTAAATCCTGAGCCTGATTTTCAGCACATTCTTATGCCACAGGAGAGGAGAGTCTCCCTAAAAACTTCCCTGGAAGTTCTTCAGATTTCACATTGTTCTGTGTTATGGCATTTGGCTGACCTGAGCTGAGCATTTTATTTTTTCAACATCTATAATGCTTAAAGAGAAGCCATTCTACAAAATCCTTATAATGATTGCTGACCTCATACTTTTAAAACATCACAACTTGCATATATTCTAATGCTTCCCCTTTCACCTGCATTTCATTCCAATTCAACAAAGGTTAAAACTTCCATAATCATGGTACCACTGCTAACCAGGAATTTTCAGTATCCTATTTACCACTAGCACTGAAATCCTCATTGCTAGAAGGCCAGTGAGTAGTCCAGTTCTAAAATCCCATCTTTATGGTCTGCTTTCTAAGAATATTCCTATTACCGACTGTCTTGCCCTGAGCTCTGGAAAACAAAGCCTAAGACAAAGACGTCACTATCATTACCTCGTTAGAAAATGCATTTCCAGGGTATAGGAGTGAGGGGAAAAGGGAGGGAGTAAGGGAGAAAAGCCAATACAAGGATAGGTTTCCATGCTGCCACTGCTTTGTAATATGATTGTTAGCTCATCCATGTTGCATTATTTTTCCAGAATCTACATAAATGAGTGAATATTAGGGTCTTTTATCCAGAAAACAGAAGGTAAAGAATTCATCCAATCTCTCTCGTCTCCCATTAATTTAAGTTAGACTTCATGGGAAATTGATTCCCTTGCACCCAGGGGTTGCACATAAATGAGGGGGCCAGGAAGATACTAGTACACCTCATACCTCAGCATCAACATGAAAATCTGGGACAGGTGGCAAGATACTACCCCTCCTTTTATGCCTAATAAGAGGCCACTGACCATGGAATGCTTCTGACCAGTCTATGGACAATGTACATTAAGAGTTTGTGTGTCCTCTGCTTCATATTTGATGTCAGAGGGCTGAAACTTCCACCCTCAAATCGCTGCTATTTTCTGAACATGGACAACAATGAAGCTCAGTTGCACCTCTGTATGTTTCTCCTTTCATAAATATTCATTACTCCTCCTCTAGCTTATTGAATATATGTACTTGGCCACCTTGCTCAGCATACATTCCTATTCCCTTTGCCTCTCTCTAGCAGTATCTGTTTCTGGTTCTGTCTGGAGGCTGTGTTTCCTAGCCTGTCAGAATGGCCATCCTGCAGGCTACAACCCTTTATAAGAAGTAAAGCCTTTTCTTTTTTTGAATTTATAATTTCTTTAAGTTAGCAGTCTGAAACAAGTGGGCAAATGTCCACAGACAGATGAAGCCAAAAGATATAATGTGACACTTACATATTCAAATTTTTTTAATTCTGATTGTTTCAGAAAAGAGCACATAATTGCATTTTTTGTAATTAGCTCTGATGACATTTGTCTATTGATATTTAAACTGTTAGCTGTAATAACTGAATTTACATTAACTTCTCATTGAGTTGTATACTTTGTGCTATTTTTCTCTAATCTTTGTGCCCAGTAATTTGCAATCTGTATTATGCTTTGTTTGCTACTGTAATAAGTAGTAGTTTTAAAAGAATGGAGCATGTTAAAATTTTGCTGTGGGCTTCTTTATATATACAATAAAATTCTAGATTATGTATTTTTTTCAGCTTCATATGTAACACAGAAGTGTAATTTTAACCTCTATCTATGTAAAACAAGAAATTTAATGTGCTTTTAGTGACCCATCTCTACACCTACAGATCTTTCTTAATTTATTATGGAGTATAGATTGTAGGTTAGAGGTATAGCTTATTAAGCTTTAATTATTTTCTAAAATTATATTCTTTTTGAAGTGACATTTATTACACTATATTAAATTATATTAACATTTGTACAGAAATTAATTGAATTCAATCATATCAATGCTCACCATAAGAACATTTATACCAAATTTTCTGGTTCTTTTCAATTTTAATTAACTTTTAGCCCCCTGGATTATTTGCTTGAGTAAACTTTTCAGGGGTCTATGGCAGTACCATAATTTATGAACCCTTGCATATCAGAAAATTAAAAAAAAAATCAGTTGCCACTTGCTACTTGGCCTTGTCACCCTGCAGAAGAAGAAAAAGGAAAATAAAAATCTCATTAAACACCTTCCATTATCTTTTTGTATTTGGCGTTGCAAAGGTTAAATTTTAAAGCCAGACTGGAACGTACGTTAGCTTTCTTGTATTTTTTTTTTCTGGTTTCTAGGTAACCTATATATTTGGGAACCCAGGTTTTAATAATTTCTTTATTCTTAACATTTCTAAAAGTTTATCAGGATATGTGTTACTAAATATTTTTAATTAGATTGCCTGCTTCAGTTCTGCATGTTTTAAAATAATTTATTCTGCTTCTTATAGCAAAACCACTTCAAGAAGTGTTTTAGGATAATTCTCCCCTTCTCTTAAGATGAAGAATTTCATCCATAAGTCACAGTTGGTTTGCATCTGCTTTCTTTATTCAAGATAGGTGTTGTTTATTCACTTGTATATTGTTCCGTGTGTTCATCCTTGAATAAAGATTACTCACTCCTACTTAATAGGCCTGGTAATATTCACAAAGAAAGTGAAATATTTAGGAATACAGTTAACAAAGGAGCTGAAAGATCTATCCAAGAACTACAAGACACTGCTTAAATAAATCAGAGATGATACAAATAAATGGAAAAACTGCATGCTCATGTGTTGAAAGAATCAATATTTTTAAAATGCCACACTGCCCAGAGCAATTTACAGATTCAATGCTATTTCCATCAAACTACCAGCATCATTCTTTACAGAATTAGAAAAAAGTATTTTAAAATTCTTTTTAAAAAGAGCCCAAATAGCCAAAGCAATGCTAAGCAAAAAGAACAAAGCCAGAGGCATCACATTACCCATCTTCAAACTATACTGTAAAGCCACAGTAACTATAAAAGGTTGGTACTGGTATAAAGCCATACACCTACAACCATCTGAGCTTTGACAAGGCCAGCAAAAACAGGCAATGGAAAAAGGAATCTTTATTTAATAAATGGTGCTGGGATAACTGGTTAGCCATATGCAGAAGATTGAAGCTGGACCCCTACCTTTCACCATAACAAAAATTAACTCAAAATAGATTAAATATTTCTCAAACTATAAAAATTGAGGAAGACAACCTAGGAAATATTCTTAACATAGGCCATGGTGAAAAATTTTTGGCTAAGTCTCCAAAAGCAATTGCAACAAAAACAAAAATAGACAAGTAGGAACTAATTAAACTAAAGAGCTTCTGCATAGGAAAAGAAACTATCAACAAAGTAAACGGACAACCTACAGAAGTGGGGAAGATACTTGCAAACTATGGATCTGACAAAGGCCTAATACCCAGAATCTGTAGGGAACTTCAACAAATCAACAAGCAAAAGCCAAATAACCGCCATTAAAAAAAATGGGCAAAGGACATGAACAGACACTACTCAAAAGAATACATACAAGTGGCCAACAAATACATACAAGTGATGAAAAAAGGCTCACCATCATTAATCATCAGAGAAATGGAAATCATAACCACAGTGAGATACCATCTCACACAAGTCAGAATGGCTATTATTAAAAAGTCAAAAAACAACAGATGCTGGCAAGGCTGGGTCGAAAAGAGAATGCTTATACACAATTGGAGGAATATAAATTAGTCCAGCTGCTGTGGAAAACACTCTGGAGATTTCTCAAAGAACTTAAAACAGAGCTACCATTTGATCCAGCAATCCCATCACTGGGTATACACCCAAAAGAAAATTAATCATTCTACCAGAAAAACACAGGCACTCGTATGTTCATTGTTACACTATTCACAATAGCAAAGACAGGGAATCAACCCAGGTGCCCATCAATCGTAGATTGGATAAAGGAAATGCAGTACACATACACAATGGAACACTATGCATCCATCAAAAATGAATGAAATCATATTTTTGCAGCAACGTGGATGGAGCTGGAGGTCATAATCCTAAATAAATTAATGCAGAAATAGAAAAACAAATACTTCATGTTTCTACTTGTAAGTGGGAGCTAAAAACATGGACATAAGTATGGGAACAACCAGACACTGTGGACTACTGGAGGGTAGAGAGAATGGTGAGTGGGTTAAAAAACTACCTGTTGGGTACTATGCTTACTACCTGGATGACGGGATCTATACTCCAAACCTCAGCATCACATAATATTCCCATGTAACAAATCTACATGTGTAACCCCTGTAACTAAAAGTTGAAATGAAAAAAAAGGGACATAGGCTTCTGTAGGTATCTCTCACTACCTACTTAAGTGTTGACAGAAGCCCCCTTGTATTCTTAAAGCAGAAGGCAGATTAATGTATGTAACTTTCTGAACAATTTCTAGCTTTAAGTATGCTTGACTATAGTGAAAAGGAATCCTAATCTGTTGCCTTCTTCTGTCTTCTAGGATGATACTTTATTTCTGGATCATTCAGATTGTCTTGTCTTTAAATTTTTCCCCCCGAAACAGTATTTGAGAATCTTATATACCTCCCAAGCATTGCTTATAAGTACTGTCCTTGCCTACAGTTGATGTCACATTGCAAGTTTCCATGTAACATTATTCCCAATCCTTCTTTATTCATATTGTTTTACAAGGAATCACATTTTCTGTGTGTTTGATGGATATCAGTACACAGAGGGTAGTAAAATCTAAGGAAGCAATGTCCCTAGCTACCACTAAAATTAAACTATGTTTCAGGAAATGGATGGCTGTTTGAATTTGTGATTGGCAAAATCCCTAAGTCTCTATAATAGGGATGGGTAGTGGGTCAAAAATGCAGCCTTGTTCAGCCTTCTTCCTCCCAAGTGCTGCTCACATTTGAGGGGCAATACATGCAAAGGCCTCCAATTATTTGTCGGTCCAGCCAGTTCCCATGGAAACAGCTTCCAGACTTTGAGAAGTTGTTTTCCTTCAAGTATTGTTTTGACTTAGTAACTTTTCATCTTCCTTCATTTCAATGAGAGGATGTGATGGGGTGGCTTACGTAATGTTTAAAGTGACCATTTTTGTTATCAAGGCAGGCAGCATCTGCATTGACTTTGTACAAAAATGTCACTTTAGGACTTAAATTACTAATATGTGAAATGGTTATATTACTCTCCCTCCCAAATTAAAGATCACTGGCTATTAATTGTTCTCTATATTCAGAGTGGCTGACAGCTAGAGCAGAAGTCCAAGAGTGAGAAAGAAGCTCATTGTTTGGCTCCACAAAGAAATATCTCTTCAACAGGGTATCTTACCATCAGATAAAATAGATGAATCAGAATTCACACACACACACACACACACACACATACACACTCCAACCACCAGTGATGACAAGTTTAAAATAAATACATCCTTAAATCATGTTTAATGGGATATATTAGTACCTATTCCCTAAGGAAGTAGACTTAGAATGGGGAGATTTAAAGGAGGAGTTAGAGATAAGTAGCATTGAGTGCCCAGAAAGTCATGGTCCCCTTCAGGCTCCTTGAGTACATGTGTGTGCATACATAGGCACACATGACATACATCATCACACTCACACTGAGAAAATAACAGGATTCATCTCCTTTATTCATAAAATTTGAAAGTTAAAATGTATTTAACAGTTTGATAACTAAAAGATCATAAAAGATCAGCCTCAAAATAACAATGAAATAACTGATTTTTTTTCTGAGATTTGATTGTGTTAAGTGTCTGTGGGTCCCTCAGATTAATCCTTTAAGATGGATACTTTTACCAATTTAATGGATATTGTATGAATTTTGATGCATTTAAGCATATGACATAGAAGTCTGTTTCTGCAGATTAACCTTATAATAGCAATGCTTTCATAGCAGGAAGTGTGAAGGTAGGGAGTCTAGGCCCCTTCTATCTTTTTGCTCCATCATCTTTATAGGAAAGCTTTTATCTTCTTGCTTGTCAAATAGCAGCAAGATGGCTTCTCTTTCATCAGCTGTGCTGTAGGCTGGAGAAAGAGAAAGAGACAAAGGGTTGTCTATATTAGAAAAGCAAAAACATTCTGAGAAACCCCTAATGGGTCCATACCTAGTCTCATTGCCTACACTTACATTACATGGCCATGCCTGGTGCCAGGGAGTCCGAGAAGGTGAATATTTTATCTGGCATAAAATTTGAGCAGAAAGGAGCTCTGTCACTAAGGAGGAAGTAGAGAATAGCTTTAGGGTAGGAAATTATTACTGGCTAAAGATTCATTGGTCTCAGAATGCTGTGTAATCACAACCAGTATTTCTAGGCAATTTTCAGGATAAAGTTGACTGTGGATACCTATTCAATTTTGCGGTTTTGGAGGGTTTTCTTTTTTTATGGATAGCCATTGTAACAAACATTTTTATATACTGTATTCTTCGCATCATATGAGTGAGAAGGAGGTCATTCTAGGCCATTAATAACTTTTGTGTACTAGAATATTCTTTTTTACATGCTTCATTTAAATGGTGGCTTTAGAGTCCATGTTATGACCAATACTAATCTCTTTGGGGCGACACTTAAATTCTAAGTTGCAGCACCTATACCCAAAATCTAAGAATTTCTTAATTATCTCTATCAGTTTCAAATGACTCGTTTTTTTAACGCCCACATACTGATAATAGAACACTAAATCTTTAAACTAACTGAGGAACATTCATACAAGAAGCTGTTGTTTTTTGTATAGCTCTACTAGCCTTAACATCTAAAATTCAGTATTTGATAGAAGACTTTTAAGATCTTAAAATTGTTACCTCTTAAATATTTTACTTATAAAAATATTTATTAATTATATTCTATATTCCACTAAAATGCAAATCTTAGGTTCTCTACATTTCTCAGAATCAGTCTTTCATATTGATAATTAAGATGGAGAGATTTTTCAAGGACACTTAGGTTATTGAAAATAGGAAGAAAAGGAGCAGGAAAAGAGAAGAGAAAGTGAAAATAGGGTATCTGTTCTAATGTTCTTTTTAAGTGATACTCAGATGTGAACACAGTACAATTTCCTGAATGCAAATATAATAATAATTCATTTGTAATGTAACTTGGTATTACAGATTTACATCCAATTTCAAATGCTGTGTGAATTCAATTAGAATTAATTTTATCTCATCTTATACATATTATTGAGTACATTTTTCAAATATAATTTTGATCCTGTTGATTTGAGATGATTTGTGTTTTATAAACATTTGCATGCAAGTATGATATATGACAGGGTATCAAATATGTCACGTGATACATGAGGTTTAGATAAAATAAGATATTCTCTAATTATAAAACAAAACATGTAGAATATTGCATATAAAGTCCTTACCTTATTTGCTTACAGCTAAAGCATTGAGGAAAAAAGCATTCACAGAAATTCAATCAAGAAAATAACGAAATAGACATTTAAAACAAAGAAACCCTGCAAAAGAAAATGTGCTCCATATGATACACACGTGTACAGATAAATGTATATTTTAGTTATGTGATATATAGGGATATAAATACATGATGGTATTCTAAAGAACAGAATTAGCAACATTAAATCACTAAGTAACTGTTTTCTCTCAAAATGTCCCTTAAAATCTGCTCTGTAGGGTGATACTCCTTCCCCTAGATAAAATCTTGGTCAGTTCTCCATAGTTATATTAAGTAATAAAATCTTCCTAGTACTTTAGTCATTTAAACTATTCCAGTTTTGAAACTGATAGGTACAGCCAGAGCAGAATAAAAACTCCAACTTTCACTCAAAATTAAGGCTTCTGCAGTTGCCTAATCTGCCATGCTACAGCAGCCTGGCCTACAGCATGAAAGTAGGGCCTAGACAGATACTTTCCTATTTTCCCAATTTATCATTCTTCCCCTCCTCAATTGTTAACTTACACAGTTTATGATGACACCAGGATTCAAGACGGCGAAGGGAAGACACGTAGGGGCACAAGAAAGCGCGTTTGTCCTGGTGCTTTGTGAGCTGCCGTTGTTGCTGCCTGGGTCTGGCAGGGGTCAACGCTGATACTCGATCTTCTTTCCTTTGCAGAGTGTTTCAGTTCCTTCAGGGTTCTTCAGACCATCCATTCCTCTCCCCATTTTGCTAAGGATCCCTTCCTTGCCTGCACTTCACTGAACATAATATGGGTCTCAGCAGTCTATCTCTCCATAGACTCTATCTGTCGGGATTCTACCCTCTTTTAGGGGCCCTTTGAGAAAAAGTCAATTTAAGTTGACTCCACGCCAGCTTTCAATCACATTTGTGTGCTCCACACCTTCTCTATGTATCTTTGGTTCATGTTCAATTTTAATTTACTCCTCAAAATGAAGCCGTCTATGCTGTTGTCACAAGTGCTATTCTTCAGATGTAGACAGATGTGTTTTAATTAATAAAATCAAAATTAAAAGTATCACTATTAATAGTTTTTTAATCTTGTAATCATGGAAACAAAACATTAAAAACTATCATGTGTGGTGGACTCACTTATTGATGTTAAAGACATTGGGGATCATCAAAATAGGTGAATAACTTCCTTTAACAGATGAAAAGCAAAGAATCAATTTAGTAAAAGTTGTTACTGGCCACAGGCAGACCAAAGCCTTTTATGATGCACTCAGAAGAGGTTGGGATCTGGAGTCAAACCTAACAAGGTTTCAACCTTATCTCTACTATGTATTAGTTATAAGAAGTTGGTCAAGTTGAACAAATTATGTAATCTCAGCTTCTTCTATGAAATGGGGATAATAATATCTATGACAATTTTGTTTTGATGATCAAATAAAATGTAACATATATGGCATCTGTTGCACAGAAACTTCTAAATAATTGTTATTTGCATTGTCCAATACTGGTCAAATTATTTTTATAATAACTGTGGCCTCTTCCAATATTATTTTTACTTCTGAAATTAAAAATAACATATATATGAACATATACACATACATGCATAAATATATTTTTTCAAGTTATTAAATTACTACTATGCAATAGTTACCAAGTGTATATGTGATGCATTATTAAAATGAGAATCTTTGTTTTGTTACGCTATCAAAAACAGACTTTAAACTATGCCTTTTTTTTTTTTTAGATAAAGCAAATAAACCAGTAAAAACAGGCTAGTACTTCTATTGAATTTATATATTTGGGGTTAGCAAACTAAGTAGAGAAGCTCTGGCTTTTCATGAAATAGGGCGAGGTGGACCATTACAGAAAAGTCTGCCACATCCAATGCCTTGCTGGGAGGAAACTCTAAGAATTCAGACACGTAGTCACAAAGATTTTTATGTTGCAAATCCTGTTTATTTAAATATTTACAACTCCTCATTATCTTTGAACAAGTTATCCATGCTTGTAGCCAAGCAATAGTTAAGCTATTGCTAAACAGAGTCCCCAGAATTGCATCTGTAGCTACTGTATTCATCCAAAGGGAGGATACTAGTATTGTTCCCACATATATAGTATCACTATTTCCTTCATTGTTTATAACCCCCATTTTATATATATATTTTATATGCATATACATATGCATTATATATGCATATATATTTTTTATATATGCATTTATTTCAAAATTCTCTCTGTAATGAATGCTTTGATTTTTCCATGTGGGATGAGCGTTTGTCATCTGATTGTTCTACTCTAACACAAATCCAAAACAGCACAGCAAAGATCTATAAAATAGCTAGATCACAGCTCTAGATAATCTCTCTCTTTAATATCTAGAATTCTAAGATATGTTATCTTTAACTATTAATGGGATCTATTTAAGATTGCTCTTTTCAAGATCAGTATTATTACTATCTATGTCCACTGTATATAGACAATGGATATTTTTCCTTCGAAAACATGAAAAGGGAATTGTGGCTTATTGAAAGTATTAGTATGAACTCATGAATTTAATATGTTTAAATGTACTTAATATATTACATATACATACATTCAAATATTTCTTTTTACATTTCTTAGCTCTGTCTACTGAAAGAGACTAGAAACAATGGCCAACTAATAGCAATATACAAGTCAAATACCCAGATCTTGGTTTCTAAATATAATTTGTCACTAGAAAGAACCAAGGCTCCTTGAAGGAAAGGCAGATTTCAGAGCTGGGGAAGACAAATAACAAAATAATATGGAACATCTGGTACATTAGAAAACATGGAAGTACTTAAAGAATGAGAGGGACGGCTGGGTGTGGCAGCTCACGCCTGTAATCCCAGCACTTTGGGAGGCCCAGGTGACGGATCATTTGAGGTCAGGAGATCAAGACCAGCCTGACCAACATGGTGAAACCCTGTCTCTACTAAAAATACAAAAAAAATTAGCCAGACATGGTTGCACATGCCTGTAGTCCCAGTTCCTTGGGAGGCTGAGGGAGAATTGCTTGAACCTGGGAGACAAAGGTTGCAGTGAGCTAAGATTGTGCCATTGCACTCCAGCCTGGGAGACAGAGCAAGACTCAGTCTCTAAATAAATAAATAAATAAATAAATAAATAAATAAATAAAACGAATCAAAGGGACATGTTGAAAGAGCAAGGTAACCAGCTTTAAGGAACCCTGCTGGCCAAATTTTGGAAAATTTGAGCATCAGAATAAAGAATGTTAGCAGTAAAGTCTAATCTATTAAATTAATTAAGAATCTAGGACTCTGTACTGATATAAACTTTAAAAATAAAGAGATAATGGGACTGATATTAAAGGCTCACATATCATGCCCGGTAATACCAATGACTTTAAGGAAGACCTGCATAGTAGAAGCCTCTCCAAAGAAATTATATAAACTTGAATGACTGGCAAAAGCAAGAAGAAAAATAGTGAAGACTGAAAGACAAAACTCTCTTTAATTCTTTTCTTCTCCTGTTCCCTTGTTTCTCTTGGCTCAATTTACTATGACAGTAACTATGGTATTTCACTTATACAATGTTGTAGAATTAGAAACTGCCAGAAAAATGTTTCTAAGGGAACTTCCTGAATGTTTTCACTTTACATGTATTATCGCAGTGGGTTTGTCACTGAAAACAGACCAATGAAAAAATCTCCTTGAAAGCAAATCATTGTCCCTTCTTGCCAACTCTTGCTACATCTCTGACCATTTTTCCTCTCAGTTCCTCATCCAGCTAATCTATTTCTCCCAGGGACTTAAGAATTGGAGAAGCTCTCAGGTTCCATGTTAAGAACTCAAGTTCTGGTAAATGTCATGCAATGAATGTCTCAAACATAATTCTACTTCTATAACTTAAAAAGAAATAATGAATTCAACAAATTAGTAACTGGCTTTCAATGCCAACATATTTAAAAATAGGCTGAAAATATACCATAAGGTATGCTATATGAAAAGCTGAGTTTAAAATTGTATGTCAAAAATTACTTGATCTTTACACAATATTTCCATGAGTTCGGTTTGCATTAAATATGAATGATCATATTTAATATTTTATTGTTTTACATTAAATAATGGTAATATTCTAATGGCTATTGGATTTTAACTAGAACAAATATATCATGGAAACTTCTGAAAATAAATTCTATCTTGTGTTAAATCATAATAACAAAAAGATATTATAATCCCTTATTTAAAAATGATTTGTGAGTAACTACTACTAATACTACATACTACATAGTAATAGCACTCTGTAGTACTTCTAATATGTTGGAACATATGTGCCCAGAGATGAATTAATAATGTCTCTCTCCTAAAGAACCTCACCAGTGATAAAAGCAGACATGTAAATCAGTAATTGCAAAGCAATGTGTCAAATGCACAAGACAATGGCAGCTTAAAAACTGAACAATTCAATGAGTGGTAGGCAGGAGACAGTGAGAAGCGGCCTCCTAAAGGAGAGGATGCTTGAAGGGGAGTTTCAAAGATGAGTTCGTTATCAGGAAAGAAAGAATGCATGAGAAGAATATTAAACAATGAAAACAGCATACGCAAAGTCACAAATGCATGGATTAGCACAATATATGGTGGGAATGGGTTAGGGAAGTTTTAAATTTTAAGTAGGAACCAAACTGTGGAAGCCCTTATGAACTAACATAAGAAGTAGTATAATTGAAGGCATAAAAGAATCAAAGTGAAAATTACCTACTCTCTGGCAAGCCAACTTCCCACTTCAGGACATAGAGTAGGTAATTTTCACTTTCATTCTTGTATGCATGAAAAGAATTTTCATTTCTCCTGGGCCTGAAAAGTCTTTCCCCCAGATTTTTGTACAACTAGATACCGTTCATTATTCAAGTCCTGGCCTAAAACACTTCCTAAGAGAAGCTCTCCCTTACCATCCAGCTAAAGTAGTGCCACACTATCATATCCACCTGTTAACTTTCCATTTCCTTTGTTTGTAAAGCTTTCAATATAGAAACATACAATAAATACCAATTTTACAACTTCATGTAGCATACACAAACATCTCCTTGATTCTTGCAAATTAGACTGAGAAAATCGTGGAAATTGCTAAGCAACGTTTGGTGTAGTGCAGACTCTAGGGATTTGCTGGCTGGCAACATTCCCTTCATCCTGTAATGAACATATTTTGTTCAGTAGTAGCCATATGAGTATGACTAAAGCAAAGAGACCCATTCAGAGATATTTGCATTTTCTTAACACAGAAAGAAAACTTTGGTGCAAAATTATCAGATAGTATGATAAAACATAGTGAAACATTTTGGGAAGGGTGGAAAAGATGTTTCTAGCCCACTAAATCATACCTCATATGCAAATCTTTCTGCTTTTCAAGAGAGACCTACATTTGTCTCCAGAGAAGAGGACTGGGAAATAAATTTCCATTAGTCCTAGGAAATGTAAACTTATTTTATTTAGCTTTTCCTAATGAAGTGTAAGCTTCATGGAATTTTCATATATAAACCATTATCCTTTAAAATATGTGGGGGCTTATAAATGTAATATATCTGTTGTTCTTTTGGTCTGTAAAATATTTCAATAAATTATTGAACTCTTGAAGCCACGAAATCAAACAAACTAAATATATGATGTC
The DNA here is from genome assembly GCF_028885655.2 of Pongo abelii. Taxonomy (NCBI): domain Eukaryota; kingdom Metazoa; phylum Chordata; class Mammalia; order Primates; family Hominidae; genus Pongo; species Pongo abelii. The sequence continues at coordinate 97,077,653 of NC_071991.2, forward strand.
TTTTACTTCTTCAATTTTCATTTTAAAATCCCCAAACACCTATTGATAACAAATGAAGGAAACATTTCCTTATTTCCTTATCATCCCTACCAAAATATTGCTGACAATAGAAAAAAATTAATTATGGCCTATAGTAGGAAGCATAGTCATTAACAGTATGTCTCGGAAATTTTAAAATTTTATTAAAATGCCTAATCTCTACACTATAAAATATATGCAAACAATAAACTAGATTAGTATATGCAAACAATTTAAGATTGAGACTAGATAGGATTAATTTATAGAACATATATGGCTATTAATTGATCAATATCTTAATGAAAATTAACTGTGCACAAAAATATTCATAATTGTCCTTAAAGAACATGAACTAGGCCGGGCATGGTGGTTCATGTCTGTAATCCCAGCACTTTGGGAGGCCGAGGCAGGTGGATTATCTGAGGTCAGGAGTTCAAGACCAGCCTGACCAACATGGTGAAACCCCATCTCTACTAAAAACAACAACAACAAAAATGGAAAAAAATTAGCTGAGCATGGTGGTGGGCACCTGTAATCCCAGCTACTCAGGAGGCTGAGGCAGGAGAATCATTTGAACCTAGGAGGCAGAAGTTGCAGTGAGCTGGGATTGTGCCGCTGCACTCCAGCCTGGGTGCGACAGAGTGAGACTCCATCTCAAAGAAAAAAAAAAAAAAAGAATATGAGCTAAATTTTATCACATATTTATGTAAAATTTTGAATTGTATCATATGTATTTATTCACAGCATACTTTTATTTACCAAAGTACATCGTACATTATACAAATTTTGATTACATTATACATTTATAATATTGAAATTGTGCGAGTAGTCTTCAATATCTGACAACTTTGGGGTCAGTGAATTATTTAAGAAAAAACTCGGAAGAGTTTTGAAAAAGGAGCAGGTATGATTCTACAAATTCAATAAGAGGCACCAGTGGGAGAAGTCAATTGGATGAGCGCATGAAATATTAGGAGTGCTCGTGAGGGGGAAGTAACATGTCTATTGTGTGCAGTGCTGGGCAGGCTGCATATGGAGAATGTGTTAAAAGAGCATTTGCAAACTTAAGCATTACTTGAAGATATTAAACAGAATGATGGAAGCCTGGTCTTTGATTATTTATTGCTGACATATGCATTGCAGTGATGGCATTAATGCCTAATGATTAAGCTAACATGAATTGACAACGAACAAGTCATGCTTTATAAATAAAAAATGCATGTTGTTTGATTTGACTCATTCTTTGTGAACCTATGCTAGCTTCATATTCTTTCTCTCGATGTCCTATTTTTTTTGGTTTACAGTTTGTGAGGTTCACCTTTTTCCTCTTTAGAAAATGGTGATAGCTTTGCTTTTCAACTGACTCCCCTAATGTCCACTTTTCTTCAGAGATTACAGACAATGGTTTTCCAAACCTCCTTATTCTTTTATTGCCTTAGGATCTAATTGCAAGCAGTTGAAAGATTAAAATCGTCTAAAGCAATTAAATTATTTCTAATTATCCCATGACCTGTTGTAAACTACAATTTTCTCTTAAAGAAACTTACCCTCCATTTTTCTTTTAAAATTACTCCCCGTGACAGAGAAAGTAGGAGACAACTGTCTCAAAAATCTGCTTGCTCCTCTTGATCTATTAAAATACCATTAAAAATTTGGGGTTTACTTTGCTGGTGTCAGTTGATTTTGTGCTTACTATAATGGATCCATTATAATAGATCCAGATATTCACTGATATCTACATGTACTTTTTTTTCCTACTACTGTAGTTTCTCTTATTCATTCAACCTCAGTGAGGAATACAAACATGAGTCATGCTCTCAAAGAAGCCTAGAAGTGAGGCTGAGATATGTCAACAGTGTTGTAATGCAAGCCAGGAAGAAACGTGAAAAAAGGTTCCGGTAGCATGTACTAAGAGTTCAGTAGATAAGGTTACTTTAGGTGATTATGTATAAATTTAAAAAAAGCTTTCTATAAGGGCTTTATTTAAGCTGGACTTCCAAAGAATCCCCTATCCAAGAAATGGTTGGGCCTTAATAGGTCTATAAATTACATGAAATTATATGTAATATTTGGAAAATATGTGTACGCAATATACAATGTATATATTGTGGTAGAGAGAAAAGGGCAGAATAAGACCACTAGTATTCATCATATTCTGAAAGACATCCACAGAGAGTAGTGTTTGGAGAGTTTTGCAACACTATTAAAATAGTATGATTAGAATTACATTCTCATTGCTTCCAAATGTTCACCAGCATTTTTGCTTCTCAACAATCTAAGCAAGCACGATGAACTTTTCATTGAATTTCTTGAAACATGCTTTTCCAGAGACTAGAAAACACATCTGATTTTTCCTTACTATTTTGCAATATAATATGTTCATTTCCTTCCCCAAATCTTTTCTTGCCCTACAAGTTCACTGATAAAAATTAAGCCCATAATATTATTCCTTTGTTTCCTTTCACTTTCTGGGAATTGAAACTTTTGTCATTTTAAATCAACAATAAAATTACTTTAAAAATAAGAGGCAGAATTAGAATATGGGCACTAGATATCATATTAAAATAACAGAATACTCAACTTTTTTTTAATTGTATGGGGATTGATGGGAAACTGAATTCATATACTGAAAAGAGCTACAGAGAATAAAAAGAACAAATTAATATGTGCATTTAGAAAGCAGAAGGAATAGTAATATAAAAAAGGAGTTAAAAACATAAAAGTGAGATAAGTAGTGTTTCACAGAGTTTTCTATAAGGGTAAGTGCATGAAAAATGGCAAGATAGTTTTAAAAGATTTACAATTCACAAAGTAGAAAGTGACAGAAATTGAACTATTCACTTAAATTTAAAAAGAGGGGGGGGGATAGATTCAGCTACTTGATGGCATGAAATCAAAGTACTTGAATTTTTGAAGTGTATTTAAAAATCTACTAAGGAATGCCTACAATTACAAAAGGTATGAGATTGTCTTTTTGAGTTTAGTAGAATATAAACTGCTGATAAAAGACTGACAGGCACCAAATAAGTACAGTGCAAAACAACAACAACAACAAAAAAGAAAGATAAATTCAGGTAATGATATTCAAGCAGTATGACTGCATAAGATTGCATAAGAAAGAATACATTTCCAAATCCAACACAATATCTTCCTGTTGTATTATATGCATATATTGAATACAATAACAAAAGTATCAAGGGTTCTTATTAAAGCACCCATTATCATTTATGTAAAATATTGCAAGACTTTAAAGTCACAGAACAAAACATATTTTTTCACATTATCTTTTTTGAGATGATCAAATTTCTTCACACTTTGTGAACTGCATAGTTAAGATGGAGCAATGATTTGAACTATTTGCAAATGCAGTTCCTTCTCCACTGTTTATATACTGTTTGGGCCATGAATCTATGCAAAGAGGTGTTTTACAAGAACGAAAGTCACATCATTCAGGACTTTCTAGCATAAAACGATCTAATATGCTTAGATTTAAGTGGTCAGATTTTGCCTCTTCCTCCCTTTCCTCTCCATGTTCCCAGATCATTTCCAGAGAGATAAGTAACTAATTGACAGTGTTGTTTGAGAGTAAATTCCTGAGTTATATAGAAGTTGGACCAATTATTCCCTCATAAAACTAAAACAAATTCTACAATAGTTACATGAAATGCAGAAGCACAATCAATGAACATTAATTCTTGACTGAAATGAAACAGCCCTGGTGCTTTCATGCAAACTTAACTGCTATAAACCTAAAAGATGCCATCACCAAAAGATGTGAAGTCTTGAGGTAAAGATTAGCACTATAAATGTCATTTGATAAGATATCAGATGAAATATGCATTTCTGTACATGTGTTTTGAAGAGTCTAAGCCCCTAAAACTTCTCCCCACTAACCCCAAGATGCCTGAATTTCTCAACATTAAGTTTTCACATTGTAATACAGTTTTCTTTCCTGGTCTTTCCTCTTCTCTCTGCCTAGTAAAGGGTGTTATAAAATCGCAGTTCAATGTTTTTTTCTCTTCTTGTATTTTCCACTCTGCTGGTTATGGCCAATGAGTCAAGGTTCAAAGTGTCCCCATATATATCTCTGCAGCTCAAACTCTCCAGAACTTGGGCTTGTATTTCCAGTTACTGGACTTAAGCTGGGCACACCCACAGTGTCCCTGGACTGGGCCAGGAATGCTGGAAACCACTGCATAAACATGAAAAATCATTCCGTAATTTAGGCAAAGTTTGGAGAGAGAGTCACATTTTATAATAGTACAATTATGAACCTACAAAGGAGTAGAATCCCAGACTGGGCCAGAAATGCTGGAAACCACTGGATAAACATGAAAAATCATTCCATAATTTAGGCAAAGTTTGGAGAGAGAGTCACATTTTATAATAGTACAAATATGAACCTACAAAAGAGTAGAATCTAAAATCCACATGAATCTTTAGATGAAAACTAGAGACGAAATAAAATTGCTCTTGGTGGGGTTAGGTGAGTATGTCATTGTTAGAGACAGTGATAGAGAAGTCTAAGAAACTCCGTACTGTGCTAAATAAATCCACCTTTTAAGTGTGGATTCATATTTTTGTGGGCTTTTGTTTTTTATTTTACATTCAAGGGGTATAACTGCAGATTGGGTTTTTTATTTTTGGCTTTTGTTTTTTATTATTGGCTTTTGTTTTTTATTTTACATTCAAGGGGTATAACTGCAGATTGGGTTAACATTTTTGTGTGAATATTGAAACAGTTGTGAAAGGAAGTTTATTAATAGGAATGGCCACAGACAAACTATGAAATAGATTGAGTTTGTGTCTCACCATGTCATCACCATCTCTCAACTCTGCACAGACCCAGTGCTGTCCCCGGCTCTTGAAGACACTGGTTTCTTAACCTCAGCTTCATGGATAAATACATTTTGTCTTTTCTTCATTGATATGTGCTCTCCTGCATTCTGTTATTGTAAGACATTACTATGAGTGTAAAGAGATAATCGTTTAATACTGTCAGTAAGAATTCATATATATATTCTTTTTTTTTTTTTGAGATGGAGTCTCCCTCTGTCACCAGGCTGGAGTGCAGTGGTGTGATCTCGGCTCACTGCAACCTCTGCCTCCCGGGTTCAAGCAATTCTCCTGCCTTAGCCAAGAATTCATATTAAAGCAGTGGTCATTTAATGAAATTTTGGACACCCTCACTTTAGGCACATCTGCTATCAGGCAAAATTCTACCCAGCTTTTACACTGTGTCAGACAATGTGCCAGACACTAAGAATGCAAATAAAACATAGAACCTGGAAAGTTGTGTTTCTTCAAAGGATACATGGAGACACAAATAAAAGCTGTGTTGGTAACAGAAATAAGAGTCATAAAATGCTTCCAAGAAAGAAAGTGGGCCCAGAGGTATTTCTTTGAGAGTGAGCGGGTGTAGACCAGGCAGGGAAAGAGTTGTATTTCAGGCAAACACAAACCATGAAATGGCCTAGTGAGTGAAGGAAAGTAAGCCGTTCAACTCTGGAAGAAGTAAAGGGTTGAAAGGAGAAGTGAAGACACAGGCCTGACCCTTAGGTAGGACCCCTGGCTCAGCTGTTCCAGTCCCCAGACATGGTGGGAGATTGGCTCAAGTCACTGTACCTTACTGCCCTTATCTGAACATCATTACATTTCAATGTTGAAATTGCTGTTTTTAATTATATTCCAAGGGACCTAGAATAGATGACATAAAGGGGCCTCCTTTCACTTGTGTTAATCTTGGAGAACCCACATTAGCTTTGTTGCCCTGGGTTCCAATCTCAGAAGTACATGGAGAAATATGGCTGAACAGTTAAAAAGGATGGAAAGGAGGATCCAAGCAAGATAAGGAGTTTGGACTTTGCTGTGTATTTCATGGGCGGCACTGAGGGGTTTTAAACACAGAAAAAAAGGAGAGGTTTCAGAAAGGTCTCTCTGGCATCACAGTAGAGATTTTTGAGGTAAAAGACAGGGAGAAAGAAAAACAAACACAATAATCGTGGAGTAGTGATACTGACAGACTGAACTAAGAAACAGTGTGGATAAGAAACTTTATGCTCTACAGTACTGTAGTCAGCAGAATAATGGTCCCTCTAAAAAAGGTACCACAACTCTATCTCTTATTAGTAGTGTGATTTGGGGCAATTTAAAAGCCCTGATCCTCAGTTTCCTCATCTGTGAAAGAAAAAAAAAAGAATAGCAATGTCTTAAGTCAGGATCCCCAGGATCAAACCCTGAGATGAAGATTGTCTGCAAGTGATTTATTATAGAAATGCTACCAGGAAAAACTCCTCAGGCACCACAGTAAGCAAGATAGTGAAGAAGGTGGTTTTAGGCAAAATCTTATCATCAATATAATTCTACAGGGGAGCCTCAGGGTGTAAATTACACCTCAGGTTTTCTTGCTACTAGAGGCAAGACGGCTGGTCTTTTGTACTCTATAGGAAAGTCCTTGGCAAAGGGTATCCTGGGAAAGAAGTAAACTTGCAGGTGGTTCTGTCTGGCTCTCTATGCCAGTAGACAAAGTGAGTCTAGTAGTGTTTGGGCATTCCTCCAAAGAGAGTCTTGGGGCAGGCTGTGAGAAGCAAAAGAACACAGAAGCTAGAGGAAGGATACTCGGATTCAACCAAAGGGATCCTAGGAGATCTGGGTGGAGACCATGTCTGTCACAAGCATCTATCTCATAGATAGATTCAGTTCTAAGAACTGAATGCATTCATATCTTTCTTTCTTTGGCTTTTAGGATTCCTAAACTATTTTTCTTCTGGAATAGCATGCAATATTTAGCATTCTGCTCTACACTCAGAGTGCTCAGTGATAAAATAATTTTTTCTTGACATAGCATCAAATCCAAAAAGGGTAAAGGCAGTGGAGAAATAAAGCGAATATGAGGAATACCATAATACAAAGAAAAAAATAGTCTGATCCCAATTTCTGACTCCAAGGATAGTGCTTTCCTCAGGGTTCCACTTTTATCAGTTAAGATCCAGTCAAAGGGTGTTGACTATTAGGACAGGAAAAAAGCCCACTAAAGAATACAGTAATCATGGTTATTGGGAACAGCCACTATCTCTCAGGCTCTAGGGGAGTACCCAAGGAGGGAATAACTGAGAACTTCCCCCTACCCACCCTCCACCCTACTAAGCCTGAGAGTAGGCGCTCATTGGAAATAATATGGCTGTGGTCCACTTAATGATCCAGAAATTTAAGGTGTCACACACTGGGCTGCTGAGGAAACCATCAGCTGTGTTTTCAGTAAAACTTGCTAGGAAGCCATTCCACTGACATGCCAGTGGTACTCCATAGAAAGACACATACTAGGGAACTGGCCAAATTTACTGAAGATTATGTAACATGGCCTTCTTGCACACCACTGGTCAGAAAGTCACTCACTGGCCACCATACCATAGGAGCAAGCAGGAAAGCACTGGAACCAAGAAAAGGAGCCCCTTTCTTTCTGCAGTGTTCCCCTAGCACCTTCTATTGACAAAGCTAAACATTGTGCCAACTGACCATAAAGACGTTTACAGATTTCAGCTCTAATGTCACAATTTAGGGCAAAGAAGGGTAGCTGTGAAGTTGAAGAGCACTAAGTTAACTGGCACTGACCTCAGTGACACTCCTGGGATTTGGGGGATGGGAGGAGCATGCTGTTATGCCCAAATCCTGCTCCATTTGTTTACTTTTTTCCTAATTGTCTCTGAAAGAAAGAGCAGGCCCAATCTTTTGGGACACTATGTACTGAGAGCTGGTATGACACATGGTAAGTGCACAGAGAGTTCAATTCAGAAACTGAGACAAAGTCTAGAGCTGAACCACTTGGGTCTGAATGTTAGCTTCACCATTAACTAGATTTGTAGCCTTGCAAAAGTTCATCCTTGTATACCTCAGTTTCCTTACCTGTAAAAGGAGATAACAGTACCTATTTTATCAAAATGTCAGAAGAAATGAAGTATTATGTGTAAAGCCTATAGAACAACATCTTGCATGTAGTTAGAACCTAATAAATATTAGTATATTCCATGAATGGTAGCTTGTCATTCGGTTTTACAATAGGTTCTCATGATGAGTTTCCATTTAGAACTATGCCTCATAATGCTAACACTCAACTTCTCTGGGTGAGATTAGGCTTTGCTATCAAGTCTTGCCTACTCCTGGCCATTGCCTGCAGCTCTGGCTTCAGATCCTGGCACTGCCCCTGGCTCACTGAATAAGCTTCAACTAGTGCAGACAACTTACAGAGGATCTGTTTTCTCAAGTGAAAAAAAGACACAAGGTTAAACAAATCATCTTTCTTTAAGATCTCTTCCAGTTCTGACTACATTTGATCCCCCTCATCCCCAAGTAGTAAGTTATACCTAAGAGGGAAAGAGGAGGGAATTATCATTTTGAACTCCTACTCACCTGTGCCAGGAGAGCACTGCTGTGACTGATTTCCCTGATTTCATCCTCACCACAGTCCTAACAGATATTGTTAAAGTCCATTTAACAAGTAAGAAAGCTGAGGCTCAGGAAGGTCAAGCAGTTTACTCAAGATCATATTCTCAGTAAGCCGCAGAGTCTGGATTGAAACCTGGTCTTTCTGTTTGGGTCGACTCAACATTTTTAACCGTATTGTTTGCCTCCTACATCACCTTCATCTCAGACATTAAGAATCCTACCTATTCAATGCTTTTCATCCTCTGCTTTAAAGAGATAAGTGGGTGTACAACTTTTTTTTTTGTCTGAAACATATCATTTAAAAGTTAAGCAAATGAAATTCATTTACCAGTTACAGGAATTTTTTTCTTAAATCACGGTTAATATCTCACAGGAAATTAGCTCTCCAGTGGAAATCAGCAGCCTCCCTGCATCCTTTTGCCCCTGTCCTCCCCTCTCTTGGATGCAAACCCGGCGAAAAGAAGGGAACACTGCTTGGGGTCAGCGAGCTGAGTTCCAGCTCCAACTGTACCATTTTCACCCTCGGGAGTCTTCTCCCCTTTCTCTGTGAGCAAAGAAGTGTTCGGCCAGATCGTCTTAAGGATTCTTCCCCAGGTACAAGCCGGACTCTGGCGGCTTTCCTGGGCAAGGGAGTGTCTCCGCCTTCTCTCTGCCGCAGGTCCCTGGTTAAATTGTCAATTTCTCTGCGGAGGCTGCTCACTGCATCCGCTCCCTGCACCCCTAGCCCTGTAGACCCCTTCTCTTTCCCCTACTTGGGAAAAGTGAAGCCCCTTATCCTTGGATAGCCTTTCACCAGACAACCGCAGCCCTCCGCTAAATTTCCCTACTGGTGGGACGCGCGGGCGGGGGCCTGCCCCGCGGAATGCGAGGCTGCTTCCCTTCTGCGCAATCAGGGTACGCAGCCTCCAGTTCTCTAACTTTCTTCTTCTCTAAGAGGGAATTTCGAGAACTTTGAGACAAATAAGTGACTGTATAGATGAAGACATGAAACCTCTCTACACAGTGAACTCCCCCAAGCCACAAGGCTCCCAGGGCTCCCAGGCCTTCTCCCGCAATGCCCCGCCAGGTCCCCCGCCCCAACTCCTTCTCACGGCAGGATCCCGCGCCAGGAGGCTCGCAGAGCCCGAGATGTGGCACCAGGCACCAGGCGCGCCACAAGTCCAGGTCCCGCTATTTCTGCTCTATCAGAGCCCATGTCGGAGGAAGTCAGCGCGTCCTCCTCGCACAGCAGCCTGGCGCGCGGCTCGGCCGCACAGAGGCTGAAGAAAGGTCCGCACTGGTCTCGAGGCCCTTCCTGCCGGCCTCCCCACGCCGGGCCTCGGCTCCCCTCCTTCCCGGCTCCCGCCTCCTCCCGTAGGCTGCCAGGCGGACCCAGCCTGCCTCTCTCTCTGCCTTCACTACCGGGTCAAGCTGCGGAGGGAGGGAGGCAGCGGCGAAGCCCTCCGTGGCTCCCCACCCGGCGCGCGCGCCCCTCCTCCCCTGCCTCCTCCCCTCTGCCAGTACAGTACAACTAGTACACACACACACACACACGCACACGCACCCTGCCACTGCAGCTGCCATGGATATCAGCTAACAACACACACCCAGGCGCGCGCACGCGTTCCCACTCGCACCACGCAGGAGTGGCCCCCGGCATCCCTACCCTCCTTCCCCACCCCCACCGCACCCGCTCACCAGCTCGGCTACTGCTCGCTCCGGCTGCCGCCGCCGCCGCCGCCGACGCCACCACCACTGCTTCCTCTGCTGCGGGGCCACAGCCTTGAGTGTCATTCAAGGGACAGCACAACCTCACCCAAGCTCTCCTACCTCTGCCCAGCCGTCCCTCTCATCCTCCCCCTTCCTCGTCCACACTCCATCCAAAGAAGAGGGAAAGCACCGAATAGAGGGGGGCGAAGGCAAAGTCTGCTGTTCTTCCCCCTGGGCCCCCTTGCTCCTCCATCCTCATTCTCTCACCACCAGCCCCCCTAACCCCAAGGAGCCCAGGAACTGAGGCGACTCACCCCACTGCCATGTCCAAAAGCTTGAAAAAGAAAAGCCACTGGACTAGCAAAGTCCATGAGAGTGTCATTGGCAGGAACCCGGAGGGCCAGCTGGGCTTTGAACTGAAGGGGGGCGCCGAGAATGGACAGTTCCCCTACCTGGGGGAGGTGAAGCCCGGCAAGGTGGCCTATGAGAGCGGCAGCAAGTTGGTGTCGGAGGAGCTGCTGCTGGAGGTGAACGAGACCCCCGTGGCGGGGCTCACCATCAGGGACGTGCTGGCCGTGATCAAACACTGCAAGGACCCCCTCCGGCTCAAGTGCGTCAAGCAAGGTGAGCGCAGCGGCTTGCTCAGTGTTTTGCCGGGCGGTGGGACCGCTCGGGGCGCTGGGCAATGAAAGGGTGGGCGCGCATGTTGAAGGGGGTGTGTTGCGCGATGATGGGGTGGGGGCCAGAGGGCACCCGCAGTGCAAGTGAGTTTCGCCGGGGATTCGACTTGGGGTCTAAAGGGAGGGGAGGGGCAGGTTGCGGTGTGGCGTGCAACTTTGTTTGCTCAGTTAGACCCTCCCCTTTGGAAGGTGCTCGGCCTGGTCTGACCTCCTCAGAGCTCCTGGGGCAAATTGAATGTGCGTCAGTGGCATCACCCGAAGCGGATGAAGAGCTTTTGGGGAAGGAAGGAAGGAAGGAAGGAAAGAAAGAAAGAATGGGAGGAAGGAAGGGAAAGACGGAAGGAGCAACTTTAGGGTGCAGCGGCATCACCAGCGGGTCTGGGAAGAGAAGGTGGTGGGGTGAGCGGAGAACTGCGTCCAGCGTTTCTGGGGCTGGGCTGGGGGCGCCTGGGTCCCCAGCTATCCCTTAGGGATCCGTGAGCCACTGCTGGCGAAGAAAAGAAAGGACAAATTGCTTTGGGCGCTTTGACGGGTCTTCTGTAACTTTTCCCCTTCTTCACTCCGTGTCCCCCTCCCCCGCCCACGGTCGTGTCATGTGGGCATCGCGCATCACGTGCGCACTGACTAACCCCTGCGCTCACCCCTAGCCAGCCCGGGGGAGGAGGCTCCGGAAGAAGGCGCGGTGCTAGGAGCGCAGTCTAGTGCTGGGCGGGGGTCGGAGGAGATGAATGGTTGTCGGCACGGACTTTACTCAGGGGTTGCCCTCATTGAATGGAAGTCCTCTGTAGTTGGGCTCTCATCTGGCTCCGATTTGGGGGGCGTGTTTTGGGGGAGGAGCTGGATGAAACCCTGGCCGGTTCCAGCCCAGGCTCCCTCAGCTCCAACCTGACTTAAATGAACCTCAATTGGAGGCTGTGATGTAGATTTGGGGAGATTGGAATCATCCAGAACTCCCTGTCTTTGCTTGAAAGAATATTATGGTGCAGAAGGAGACAACAGTGAGATAAAAGTTTGAATAGAGGACAACTTTAAGTAGAATAAAGTAGTAGCTTTTTTTCTTCTCTTTTTTCTTTTTTAGCTCACTGCACAATTCGTGTGCAGTGTGTATGGATATTTGCGTCACAGGCATATTAGCATAAGGGTTTGTTGTTGTCGTCGGTGTTACACTGTTTTTCCTGACTCAAAGGTGGTATTGAGCATGTCATTACCGCATTTTGCCACTTAATCATGATCAACTACTAAGATATGCTTTTACGGAGATGTACCGCACTGTTAAATTATTCTCTAAAAAACTTGTTTTAAAATAAACAAGAGAAAAAGAAGTATTGGGCAAAGTTTCTTAAATGTAAATTGCCATACAAGAAAATGTTTTCCTTGGGGATTCTTGAGTATTAAGAGGTAATAAATTGAGATAGGTTATTATAAGTCAACATAGCTCCATACTATTTAACACTGAAGGGATATGAGTTTGGTAGGAAGGAAAATAGAGTAACTTGATAGTTTTGAAGATAAGATACCTAAGGTTCAAATACAGAGATTCATGTTAACATGTTCGATGTCAAAATACCACCTTATAGGAATAGACATAAATGTAAAGATCTTTGGGTACGAAAAGTCTACTACACAACTAATGACCATGGTTTTGTTGGCCAAACGCTTGATATTTGTCATGGAAAGTGGCTGCAGAAGTTAAGCGTTGTTAAATTGGACTTAATGGAGTTCCACAAAGGGATGCCCTATTATAGTTTGCAATGATCACCACATCTTAAATGTTGTGTTCAATTCTGAGCACTCCTTGTTGAGGCGGACGTTGGCAAACTGTCACACTAGCAAAGAGTAAGTTCAAGAGAGAAATAAAGGAAGATTATTGCATATTATAGATATATTCTATGAAGCGCCGTGGAAAGACTTAACTTGGAGAAGTGAGAGAATGAAAGCTATCCTTAAATAGCGAAAAGCTATCAGGTAAGAAAAGGAATTCTGACTATCCTGTGATAGCCCACAGGATAAAATGGTGATAAATCTATGAGAAATTTGAAAGGATGAAGCAGCTTTACTTTCATTAAATCATAAGCTTTCTAACAGAGTTTTCCAAAAATTCGTGAGCACCCTGTTGGCTGAAGTTCCCATCATTGTGGGTGTCCATGAAGAGGCTGAAATGACCATATGCCATGGATTCCTACATAAGATGAGGACCTGGATTAGAATATTATTTGAATCTTGCCATAATTTGATCTAATGTGGTTGGAGATCACTCTTGTATTGAATTTTATGTGGAAGATTATTGCTTTTAGAACTCAGAATATATGCTTCTAAAGTGATATATTGAGGGGAAAATCTCTTTTCATTCTATATTAACCCTCAGTTTCGTGCTTCACTGGTTCATTGATGATAAATTTGTATAATGATAGCCACAGAGCCCCACAGTTGATTCATCTCCTGAATCACTGTTGACCAAAAACAAAACAAAACAAAATGTTTCTTTTACCTTTTGTGGAATAAGTAAATCTCTTGTATATTCTTTTATATATGATTCATGTTGCTATTCTAATAATTCTTTTCCTCGTCAAATCATAGATTAATTTTATTTATGATTATAAAAAATGAAATGTTTCAGAACCTTTACTATAGTGCCTGTGTGTCTTAGGTTTCAATACAGATGTCATTTACTGAAAAATCATTTAGAAACTCTTGGCCCAGTAGTTATATTTCTAGAGATGCAAAAGCTAGCATAGCTGAAAAACTTAAACATGGTTTGGTTAGCAGTTGCATTTTTAAAACATTAATGAGACTGATTTTTGAATATTCATTCAGACATTGGGTATTATATAGAAACTACAAGAATTATCATAGTTTAAGGAAGATTTTATCAAGAAAAGGTAAGATTTGAATAATAAGAATATTGTTAATAAGTGCACCAGGTAAAATTGCATTATTTACTTAATTTTTATTTACTTGTTTGCCTAATTTTACATTACAGTTATCATAATTTTAATCTGTCATAATTTTAAAGGGAGGTGAGCTGTTGGGATTTTAAGACATTATATATATATATCTCTCATAGTGTTTCTACACTGTTTAAATACCTGCAAAACAATTTTTAAAGCTGTTTAATGAAATTCAATGAATTATCTTTTTAACTTAAGCTTTCTGCTTTTAATCCACACAATAATAAACCACATATTAAAATATGGCTTATTGTCACACCCCATTATTTTTTATAAACTATGGCATTTTATTTATAATAATAAACTTTCCTCACCAAAGTATGTAATTCTAAATTAGTAATTCTATGATCTCATTAATGCATCAGACCCAGTTGAAGAAAGGTTTTTGAGTGATGTTGAGATCTATATGGAAGTGCCAAAGGTCTTCTTTCCTTTTTCTTTTCCCTTTTTTAAGGTTTGCCACTAAAGTTCACAGCAGCCAGTTACACAGGCCCTGTGTCCTACATTCCTTGCACTATGGCTGCTAATGCATCTAATACTGCATAGAGACCTACATAACCTGGACTTATTTTCCCATTTAGGATCTCACAATGGGAAATAAAAGGCAAAAAAAAAAAAAAAAATTCTAATTCTTCCCATGTGGAAGATGGGCCAAATAAATCCTTTGAAATTCAGTTTTAGAGAAGATCTACATTGCTCTCCCTCCTACTGCTCCTTTCAAAGATACCTTCAAAGGAAAGTAGATCCACATTTATTAAGAGTCATACTTTCTTCTTGACTGACTTCAGGCTAGAATAATAGATCTCTATACTCCTTTGTATTTGAAAAGGTAAAAACAAATTATGTCAAATTTTCTGAAAATAAAGATTGACTTTTTTTCCATAGAAATGTGAGGTATATGAATAGTGTTGTTTAATAAACAAAACATTGTTTAAACATTTTGATCAGTTTATTATTTTAGAAATAAAGTACCATTAATGCTTCAAACAAGGTTAATGAGACCGTTCTCTTGGGGCATAATTTATAAGTGATACCACTGTAGTTTTTTGGTAAATGTAGATAATTTAAATGGTATGACCTCGAATGTTAAATATGATTATTTGCTTTTTATCTGTAGTATCTCTGTTCTTAGCATTTACACTGTTTAATCTTTTGGCATGTTTATTATGCTTACTTTCCTTTTCATTGCTTGTAACTCACAAATTCACTTTCATAATGAGAAAAACGTATTCACATTTGACATCTCTGATTGATTATAGTTTAATTAATGACTTTCAAATACATACAGACCCTGGAAGAATCATTTTCCTCAGAAGGTGGGGTAGAGCAATGGTTAAAGGTACAGTCTCCTAAGTAGACCACCTAGTTTTGATTCCTGAGGATGTCAGTTAGTGCTAGCTCTATGTACAAGATAACTAACCTGGGGTAGTAATGCCACCTTAAGAATATTAGATAAGTTATGTATTTAAAGCATGTAGTGTCTGGCAGGTGATAAGCATTATGTAGATTTTAGTAAATGCTATTGCAAACATATTGGTCATTTTGAGCTAGTGACATTATGAGGTGTTTTTAATTTTCAAGATATTTTACTCAATTCACATTAACTGAAAATATGAAATGATTGACATTAATGTAGAGTAATTTGCAAGTTGCATTTTAAGGTTTTTTTGCAGAATGAAATAAATATTTTATTTGAAAAGAATTTATTTGAATAATATCAATAAAAACAATGGAACATATTTTCACCTTTTAAAAATAACTCCCACTGATCCTGCCTTTATGTGTAAACATCTGCTATTTTATATTTATTTTATACTTTATACATAGTTTATTTTTACATAGTAATTTATTTTCTTCATAATGCATATCTTTACTCCCAAAGAATTGGTGAATATATTGAATTATTTACTCTAAACTTGACAACATAGAAATCCTATTGGAATTTATTAAGTTAGGAGATATACCTAATGTTAAAATGACGAGTTAATGGGTGTAGCACACCAACATAGCACATGTATACATATGTAACTAACCTGCACGTTGTGCACGTGTACCCTAAAATTTAAAGTACAATTAAAAAAAGAAGAAAATTCAACATAGACAAAATCTCTCTTACTTTGCACTATAAAGGTTTATTTTTTTCGTCTGTAACCTATCTGTGTTTGGGTATATCCACTGATATATCCAAAGTATAACAAGTACTTAGGCTTAAACTGCCATGGTTTGACAGTAATTTTTTTTTTTTAAAGTAGGCCAAAATAAATAAAAATGGCATAAAACCTCATAAGGATTCATGCAACGATTACATGGAGAAATTATTTTCCCAGGTAGAGCAAGCCATCTAATTATTTCAAATATTGAAACAAATCTAGCCATTCATATAAATCATCCACTCATTAGCCTAATGGATCTTTGAAAGTATATCAATGGGGGTTGGGCGCGGTGGCTCACGCCTGTAATCCCAGCCCTTTGGGAGACCAAAGCGGGTGGATCACGAGGTCAGGAGATCAAGAGCATCCTGGCTAACACGGTGAAACCCCGTCTCTACTAAAAATACAAAAACATTAATCGGGCTTGGATGGCGGGCACCTGTAGTCCCAGCTACTCGGGAGGCTGAGGCAGGAGAATGGCGTGAACCCGGGAGGCGGAGCTTGCAGTGAGCCGAGATCGCCCCACTGCACTCCAGCCTGGGTGACAGAGCGAGACTCCGTCTCAAAAAAAATAAAAAAATAAAAAAATAAATGAAAAAATAAAAGTACATCAATGGGATGCAATTGAATTAATATTCAATAACTTATCAAAGACGGAAACTTTTATTGTTTCTTCCAGACCACTCAAAGCAGTCAACAATATATATTAAACTTAACACAATTGTGAATGGGAGTTCACTCATGATTTGGCTCTCTGTTTGTCAGTTATTGATGTATAAGAATGCTGGTGATTTTTGCACATTGATTTTGTATGCTGAGACTTTGCTAAAGTTGCTTATCAGCTTAAGGAGATTTTGGTCTGCGATGGAGTTTTCTGATATACAATCATGTCATCTGCAAACAGGGACAATTTGACTTCCTCTTTTCCTAATTGAATACCCTTTATTTGCTTCTCTTGCCTGATTGCCGTGGCCAGAACTTCCAACACTATGTTGAATAGGAGTGGTGAGAGAGGGCATCCCTGTCTTGTGCCAGTTTTCAAAGGGAATGCTTCCAGTTTTTGCCCATTCAGTATGATATTGACTGTGGGTTTGTCATAGATGGCGCTTATGATTTTGAGATACGTCCCATCAATACCTAATTTATTGAGAGTTTTTAGCATGAAGGGTTGTTGAATTTTGTCAAAGGCCTTTTCTGCATCTATTGAGATAATCATATGGTTTTTGTTGTTGGTTCTGTTTATATGCTGGATTACGTTTATTGATTTGTGTATGTCTAATGAAAAAATTTGTAGAAGAAATTTTATCAACCTCATAACTGCCTTATAGTGAAACACATGCATATGACATCAGGAATTTTTCTGTAAATACCTTGGATTTTATTAAGTGACTCTGTGAAATGAAGCAGAAAGAAACAAAACTATTTAATTAAAAACCAAAATGTATATTTAAAAATCTATTTTTATATTACATTGTGTTTGAAGATGTTTGTGAAAAAGTAAATTTCCCAATTCCAACATAAATTGAATTATTTATATTGCCATGGATCAAGAGTAGCACAAAAACTGTTTATACTTTACATTGTCACTTAATAGATCACAGAGAATGTCTGAGTAAAAATAATACAAAAACAATTGCATACATTTTTAACATTTTGCATTTTACAACTGCGTATTGTTGCTTATATGAATATTTTGTGTTGCTATGTAGAGGATAATAAGTGCTATAGAAACCCACAGATTAATCTAGTGACATACCCTAAACTTGTCAAATCTGATTAGCTGGATTTTGTAAACACCAGTAAGTTTCAGAGATATGAAATGTCCAATGTTGCTTTTTGTGAAGTTTTTTTTTTTTTTTTTTTTTTAAGGAGTCTCACTTTGCTCTTCTTCAGTCTACCCCAGTGAACAACAAATTTGTTCTGCATCTTTAGATATATGGAATACACACACACACACACACACACACACACACACACACACACACACTTCAAACACTAAGGTTCAAGCTGGAGTATAGTGGCATCATCTCTGCTCACTGAGACCTCCGACTCCTGGGTTCAAGTGATTCTCCTGCCTCCGCATCCCAAGTAGCTGGGTCTACAGGCACCCACCATCACACCCAGCTAATTTTTGTATTTTTACTAGAGATGGGGTTTTACCGTGTTGGCCAGGCTGGTCTTGAACTCTTAACCTCAAGTGGTCTGCCCACCTCTGCCTCCCAAAGTGCTGGGATTACAGGCGTGAGTCACCATGCCCAGCCTTGTGAAGCATTCTGATCTGCAATACCTAATTTCCTTTTTTTTTCCACAGTCTATGATGTAAGGATGTTAAACTCTTTGCTAGACAAAGTTTCTTCAAAGCATAGCAAGTATTTAGGCTTGGAGAATCATCAAAATGTTCCAAAAGTCTTGGCTTATTTCTAAAAACACCCTGAACATAGATAACGGTAATCTTACCATTCTAGCAAGTCATATACTTAGGGAGTAGACATTTTGTTTGTGTGAAGAGTGAAGGCTGAATAAGCAGAAGAAAATTGATTCCCTCTTCTGGAAGAGGAAAAGCTTTATCAAAGATGCTATTACCTACTAGCAGTTAAAATACTCAAGTCCTCTTTCTTAGTGTTTCTTCTGAAACAGTATCTATAGTTGGATCTCCTTTTTCTCTTTAGTTGGAAGTTCCTATGCTTTGCTCTTCTTCAGTCTAGTGTGGGAGTCACCCTAGTGAACAACAGATTTGTTCTGCATCTTTGGATACATGGAACACACACACACACACACACACACACACACACACACTTCAAACACTAAGGTTCAAAATAGTCTCAGAAAGGCACTTACACATGTGAGGATACAGCCTTAGTTTAGGGAAAACGGTTACATTAAACTATTCCATGTGTAACAAATCAAGCTGAAAAGCTTGCATAGTGACCCATCAATTTTCAATTATGCGTGATGTTTTTAACCCTTATTAACTCTGATTATGAGAGTCCATGAAGACATAATGAAATAAAGCAACTAAATGATTTCTATGTGTTGTATATATTAGTTGTTGAGAAGTGATAAAAAGAAGTCAGATTTAAAAGTTTGGATTTTGGTCATTTTTATTTGTATCACAAAGAGGCTGGTGGACCACATAATGTACAAGCTAATGTGCTGGTGTTGCAATGTATGGGATAATATCCTAATACTAATGTTACAATGGACAGGATTATAACCTTATATTAATGTTACAAAAGAAGAGGCAGGGACAAGGTACATACTTATTCGTGAACTGGATAGTGCATTTGCAGAATGGTTTACATTTTTGTTGGTTTAAATGTCTCAGAGTAAAATGAGAGACCTGCTTTCAATAATATGAATATACGGTATATTGCAATTATAAAAAATAATTATTAAAAATAAGTTAAATGATGCCTAATTTATAAGTGTTTAGCTAAAGTACAAGTACTGGCATTGCTTTGGTGAGAAATCAAAAATGTAAAGAAAAACTAAAACTGAGTTTAAATGGAAAGGATCCCACAAGTTTTTGCCATAAAGTGAAGAATATAATATTTTGAATTACATTAATGTTTTAAATTTAAAATCATTTTCCTTATGTCAGATTCATTATGGAGTACATACTATATATGAATGTGCAAAATACTGTCTGTGTATCTGGCTTGAAAAAAGGAATGTGTAAAATACATATATACTATAAATGAAATATAAAACTGTATAAATTTAATATATTTGCTAGCCCAAACAGTATGCTAAATTGAATCAATAAAATGCCTTTTTATATTCTTATCCCAAATCTCCCTTTTAAAATTAACTGGAAAGTCTTCATTTTCTAATATAAAATCCATGATGCCTTTTATCATTGGGGAAATTGACGCTTTTAACATTGACTAAGGAGATGCTTTGCTTCAGTTGAATATCTTTTCGGATAGAACTTAGAAAATCACAAAGTTAGTTACTAAAGAAATTGTTGGTTGTCTACCTGGAATATATTTTTTTCTCCTCCTCCCCAACTTTCTTAGTATCAAAATGCCAGTTTTGTTCAACTATCCACATGTTGGTAACACTGGTAAGTGTTTCGTATCAGGATGGCCTCAAACCACGGGAAGGAACTAGACTAAATCAAGCAAGGTAATTCCATCTCTTCACCAGTTATTAGTTTAGGAAATGGCTTATAACCCACTTCTAAGTAAGGAAAAGTAAATTCCCTTGGGGAGTTTCTGAGAAATTTCTTAGTTCTTCAGATAAGATTCAACAAAAGATTATTTACTTTTCTGCCTATGAAAGTTGCTCCACATGGAGGTGATGCCTGAAGCCACAGTAGTCATGTTGTGATCGTGAAGAGAGCTAGCCGAAAGGTGGAGGACGGCAGAACAGAATGAAGAAAAGCTACTGGCTCCTTAAAGAACTGCTGAAATAATGAAGCTAGGACTAGCACTATCTCTGGACTCCTTGTTATTGATATAATAATATAGTACACAAGATATTTAAGCCATTTACATTTGTTTTTTTGTTACTTGCAGCCCAAATAATTCTTACTTATATAAACCTATTTATATAACTATACATTATAGGAATGGAAAAATATGTTTTATTCCTATTTTATTGTTTTGGAGATATTGGTAAAGATTTTCTTTACCAATATAAAGAGTATCTTTACCAAGATAAGGAGTAATCTTGGAGAATACATCATCATGTATTTTCCAGCTACATAAGCTCAGTCAAATTCTAGGCATGTCTCCGTTACCTCACTGAATTTTGCTCTGGTAGGGCTCAAGAAATTTTTTACCATTCTGAAGTAATATGTAGGAACACAAATTCATTTTAAAATTATCCAAAGTAGAACATAAGAAAGCAAACCAGCCACAAAAATATACCAACAATGCATGCAAAAACCAACTTGAAGTATTTTTTTAAATTACGTAGTGTTTACAAATGCCTTTGCTATTGACCCAGGAGTGCATGTAATTATAAACTGACTCATCAAAGTGTTCTAACTCCATTTTTCCAAGGCTAGAATCCATTAACTTATTATGAGACTCTCCAATAAGAGCATGTAAAGAAAAAAAGAACAAAGAAATGCTGCAATATCTAAGTTTGAGGAAAAGCCAGGGGATCCCAGGAAGGAAATTAAGACTGAACTAAGAGCACTCAATATCGAGTGAGTGGTCAGTACTGCCAAGCAAAGCAGAAATGGTTAGAAAGATGAGCTCTGAAATGTTTCCATTGCATTTGGCAAAAATAAAGATGATCTTTATTGGTGCTGTTTCAGGGGAGTGGATGGCCACATGTCACAGGGTTGAAGAATGAATAGGAAGTGAAAAACTGGAAATCGTGTATGCATACCACTCCTCAAGAAACTTGCTTAGTAGTAAGGGGTAATGGATAATTGTTCTGTAAGAAGAAACATGGTTAGGAGGGATAGGAGTTTGTGTGTGTGTGTGTGTTATGATGGAAGAGACTTGAACTTTAATTTCTGTATTTGTGTCATAAATTTACTTTCTTCCATCAGGATAAAAATATTCTAGCAAATTAAGATCCTTTGATTAATTGAATAAATAATTATTCTTTAATTTTTGTTTTATGTCATGCTAAAGCTGGGTCCTGGCATTAAAATCATAATAAGGATCAGATTCTACCCTCTAAGAATGCAGAGTAGAAGGAGAGGCAAAAATATAAAAGCAAACCTTAAAACACTGTGCTCAGTGTGATGGTACAGGAGTAAACATTACTACCTTTACAGCACATAGGAGGGACAGGAAGAAGCAGAGGGGTATAATATAGAGAGTGTGGATCTTGGAGTCTGAAGACTTAATTGGATTTGAGCTCCAAGTCTATGGCTATCGCTTCCTTATGATGGGACTAACATTTTCTGAGCCTCAGTCTCCTCATGTTAGAGGGTGGTTATTAGAATCCAAGAAGATAGGACAGGTGGAAATGTTTTGTGAAACGCTTAGTGCAGTTCCATTGGAAACATTATTTAGAGATGGAAGATAGCAAGTGGAGCTGGGGAGTGCTGCATAGAATAAGAGATCTTTGAAATTGTCTCTAAAGCTTGAGTAGGAATTCAAGAAGGGAGGTGTGGAAAGCAGAGAGAAGAGCGTGACCCAAGGTGGGATAGGGAAAAGATGATCTGGCTGTGTAGGAAAATAAATATAGACCAAATATGAGGCCAAAGAAAGGGGTAACTGAGCACTTCTGGAGGCAACCCAGGATTTTTCCAGAAAGGAAACTTGGAGCCACATCAAGGAAGGCCTTACTTAGAAACCTAAAAATTATGGACATTGTACTGTAGGTGGATAAAGCCTGTGGACATTGTACTGTAGGTGGATAAAGCCAGTGAAGGTGTTTAGGCGAAGGAGAAACATAAAGTGGTTTTCTGTTTTTTGTTTTATTTCATGGGAGGGATTGGGGGAAGGAAGAAAATTTGGTTTCAGTCACTTATGGAAGAGAGAAGAAACTGAGAGCAAGGCTTAAGTTTTGGCATGAGTACTGGGAACGGAGGGAGGAGGTGAGCTTGAAACATATTTTAAGAATGGTGTGAGTAAGAACTTATATCCAATGGAATGGGACGTAGTGGTGAAGGGGAGGCACTAGGCAAAAATGACTTTCAGGTTTCTGACTTAGGGCTAGGTGTGTGAAGATGCCATTAACTGCAAAGATTAAAATTTAATGTACAGGGGAAATGGCTTTAGCTGTTCTAGAAAAAGAAAATTGCTATTTTTGAGAACTGTAGAAGTAGTAGCATGCTATTTCCACAATATTTCAGAATATTGTGGTTCTTAGTGCATAAGTAATATATGCACATAACTATTCATAAGATAGTTATAACTGATATTTTACTTAAAACAACTTAGATTAGGCATTGGAATTAAAGATGGTGAGTTAACAAAATTAAGTTAGAAATGGCCTATTTTATATTTTTAGGAGATTTTCTTGTTTCATCTTGCTCCAGTTGGTATTAAAGAACACAGTGTGTGGAGAATAATGAGCGCCGGCTCGTATAATGTGTTTGAGGTACCTGGCAGATGGCATGTTTCTGATTGACAAACATTGTTGGTCACATATATCTAGAGCTCACAGGATTGTTGGACCTTCAGTGTAGAGAGTTCACATGTATTGTTTTTACAGTAATAGCTGTTGCCTGGCAAAGAGCTGTAGTCCCGTTAGAAGAGCATTGAAAATGAGAAGAGACCAAGAGTGGAAATTTGAGGAATGCCTGTATTTAACATGCCTGCACATATATTCTTTTTTACTTATTATTTCTAATAGGGGAAGAGGAGGACATATATCTATAATAATATACAAACCAATCTTCTTAAATTGAGTTTTTCTTAATGGGTAGCATATGGAATTGATTCATCATATATACAGAATATTAATTGATCACTTATAAACACTAAAGATAACATTTTTACTTTATTAGCAAGTCAGATACAAACAATAATAGTAAGAATTCCATCTTTGACAATGCTGCTTTTATCAGTTATATGGTTTCAGTCTTAATTCAAAGGCAACAGAACCTAAACAATACCCCAGTTTTTGATTCTGTAAAGTGCTAATTTAAGACCAACCTTCTTGCCCATTGCTGTGATGTTCTAGGCTATACTTGGAGCAAATTTTGAAACAATCTTTTCTCTAGGTTGTACTAGGAATTACTCTTTGAGTACTATGTTTGCAATGAGTTACTTTCCTTTGACATATAAAACTATTCAGTTATTTTATATGGCAATAGTGAGAATATATATCTTTTTGAAAACTTAGTTTACTAATATATATATGTGTGTGTATGCCTGTGTGTGTATATATATATCAAAAACCATCCTGTACACCTTAAAGATATACAGTTTCAATTTTTTAAAAAAGAAAAATATCTTCTTTTAAAATTTTTCAAATTTTATTTTAGATTCTGCTACAGGTTTGTTACAAGGATATATTGTGTGATGCTGAGGTTTGAGGTACTATTGAACTCATCACTCAGGTAGTTACACAGTACCCAACAGGTAGTTTTTCAACCCTTGTCCCCTCTCCCACTCCCACCTCTGGTAGTCCCCAGTGTCTATTGTTCCCATGTTTATGTCCATGTGTACCAATGTTTAGCTTCCACTTGTAAGTGATAATATGTGGTATTTGGTTTTCTGTTTCTGCTTTAATTTTCTTAGGATAATGGCCTCCATGCATCCATGTTGCTGCAGAGAACATTATTTTGTTTTTTTTCATGGCTGCATAGTAATCCATGGTGTATATGTACCATGTTTTCTTTATTCAGTTCACCATTGATGGAATATAGGTTGATTCCATGGCTTTGCTATTGTGTTTAGTGCTGCAGTGAACATATGTATTCAGGTATCTTTTTGATAGAACAATTTATTTTTGTTAGGTATATACCCAGTAATGGGATTACTGGGTTGAATGGAAATTCTATTTTTAGTACTTTGAGAATTCTCCAAACTGCTTTCCACAGGGATTGAACTAATTTAGAATCCCACCAACAGTATATGAATATTCTCTTTTCTCCACAACCTCGCCAGCATCTGTTATTTTTTGACTTTTTAACAGTAACCATTCTTATTGGTGTGAAATGATATATCATTGTGGTTTTATTTGCATTTCTCTGAAGATTAGTCATGCTCAGTAATTTTAATATGCTTTTTGACCACTTGTTTATTTTTGAGAAGTGCCTGTTCATGTCCTTTGCCCAGTTTTTAATGGGGTTATTTGTTTATTGCTTGTTGAGTTGTTCAAGTTCCTTATAGGTTCTGGATATTAGTCCTTTGTCAGATACATAGTTTGCAAATATTTTCTCCTATTCTTTGGGTTGTCTGTTTACTCTGTTGATAGTCCCTTTTGCTATGCAAAAGCTCTTTAGTTGACTTAGGTCCCACTTGTCAATTTTTGTTTTTGTTGTGATTGCCTTTGAGGACTTCCTAGTCATAAGTTATTTGTCAAGGCTCATGTCCAGAAGCATATTTATTAGCTTTTCTTCAAGGACTTTTTTTTTTTTTTTTTTTTTTTTTTTGAGGTGGAGTCTTGCTCTGTCACCCAGGATGGAGTGTAGTGGCGCAATCTCAGCTCACTGCAACCTCCGTGTTTCAGGCCTTACATCTAAATCTTTGATGCATCTTGACTGAATATTTGTATATGATAATATATAGGGATCCATTTTCATTCTGTCATGTATGGATAGCCAATATCTCAGCACCATTTATTGAATAGGGAGTCCTTTCCCCAGTGCTTATTTTTGTCAACCTTGTTAAAGATCAGTTGGTATAGGTGTGAAGCTTTATTTCCGGGCTCTTTACTATTTTCCATTGGTCTATGTGTCTGTTTTTAGACACATAGCAAATCCATGCTGTTTGGATTACTGTAGCATTATAGTGTAGTTTGAAATCAGGTAATGGTGATGCCTCTGGCTTTGTTCTTTTGGCTTAGGATTGCTCTTGACTATTCAGGCTCTTTTGGTCTCAGATGAATTTTACAATAAATTTTTTTTCTAATTCTGAGAAAAATGATGTTGGTAGTTTAATAGGAATAGCATTGAATCTGTAGATTGCTCTCGTTGGCATGGAAATTTTAATTATATTAATTCTGCTAATTCATGAGCATGGAATAAAAAACTTTTTTATAGGTACCTTCTCAGTTCAAAGTCCCAGAAATAAAATGTAGAGTATTTTAAACTGTATGTCCTACTAATTATGCTATAAATTAAAAGAATGACATTTATAACACAGTGTCTGAAATTTCAGTTATTTTATCCAGAATTGTTATATAAGAATTAGATCCAGATTCTCCTAATTTTTCATATCCCAATAAATTATGCACTTATTTTGTATATAACAATGATTTGCCAATGAAGTTTTCAAACATGTCATTTAAACTAGACCTGGAACTCATCAAGGACAGGCAGTATTTAATTCATATTTGTTTCCCTAATACCTGGCATGATGCCTTAAAATATGTAGAATGTTTTTGAAAACATTCATTGAATGAATAAATGTCAAAAGTTCTCTTTCTCTGTAACAGTTGACTTATCTGAGACACATTAAGGTTCTACAAAGAAACAAAACCACCAGGAAACTAAGATTAACTGATAGTTATAAGGAATTTGCTCATACAGTTCTGAAAGCTCTTATATCCTAAGATCTGCAGGATAAGTCAGCAATGTGGAGACCGAGGAACACTGATGTTATGTTCCAGTCCAAAGGCCAGGAAGCTTGAGAGCCGGGAAGAGCTGATGCTTCAATTCAAGTCTGAATGCAGAAAAAACAATGTTCCAGTTTGAAGGCAAGCAAGCAGGAGGAAGTCTCCCTTTTTTGAAGTAGGTCATCATTTTAATTCTATTTAGGCTTTCTACTAATTGAATGAGGCCCACCACATTAAGGAGAGCAACTTGCTTTATTCAGTATATCAATTTAACTGTTACTTTTTTGCAGAAACACCCAGAATAATGCTTGACCAAATAGCTGGGGACCCCATGGCCCAGTCAAGTTAATACATAAGATTAACCGTCACACACTTTAAGAACCTCTGTCCATAACTAATAAACATTGTAAGTACAGTCATTTTTACCTACAGCTTCATCTTTGAAAAAATACTTTAAAACAATTGATATAATTTCTTTCTGAATATACTTAGAGTTCACTATATTATGCTGTGGTAGATTTTTGGCAATGTGATCACTATTTACCTCATCCATTATGAGATTCATTTTGCATAAAGTATTTTTTCCCCAAAATCGGGCATAATGATGCTCTACTTTGTTCTGAAATGTATTTTTGCTCATAACTCATCTAAATTATGATATTTCCCAGTTTTTTTAATATCATTTTTGTCCTTACACTGAAACTGTTGTGAGGAAGTATCTGTTTCTGTTTAATTTTAAAGTTACACGTTAAATACTTTAGCAGTGTGTAATCTACACTTTCTGTGATTCAAAAGAGTATGGGCTGTGTGGAAAGCTAGGATGCTGAGTCAATTACTCGTCGACGTCTCATCTAAGAGAGTTTGGCTACTAATGATGGAGGCAGGATGACATTACCATAGATCTTCACTATCAAAAGACCCCTTAGAAATTTACTTAGAATAAGAGATTTTCTTTATTGGGAGACTTCAATTGGTTTTTTTTTTTTTTTTTGGTCCAAAAGAGAGGTTTTCATCTAGTATAAGATTTGTTTCAGGCTTTTAGAAAAATAACTGTTCTATTTGAGAACTAAGGAAAATAAAGAAATGATAGCTTAAGTAGTTCATTGTAAATTAGTGATAAAATGGAATTCATGTGCTATCCTTCTTAAAAAATACCTTTAGATTGTCTGAGTAGTCAGAAATAAGTTTATTCCATCAAGGAAAATCACAATATACATTTTTGTATTAAGAATATGTTTTTTCCCTTTTTGTTACACTTGATATTTTGATGTGTTTGGTTGATAAACAAACCAGTTGATTTTCTTATTTTTTTATTCAAGTGTGAATCTCTGAATTTTTTAATGCTGAACTTCAGAGTCCATGTCTAACTTAGCCCTGCTAAGTTATTGCTGAATTTACTTAGGGGCAACAATTTTAAAATATCTAATAATAGTAATACCAGCTAGACTGTATTGATCATTTACTATGTTCTAGTCACATGTACTGTCTCATGTAACCAGTTTATTAAGCAGGTTGGCTCAAAGGATGCAAACAAGAAACAATTTTTTTTTTTTTTTGAGACGGAGTCTCACTCTGTCGCCCAGGCTGTAGTGCAGTGGCCCTGTCTCGCCTCACTGCAAGCTCCGCCTCTCAGGTTCACGCCATTCTCCTTCCTCAGCTTCCCGAGTAGCTGGGACTACAGGCGCCTGCCACCACGCCAGGCTAATTTTTTGTATTTTTTAGTAGAGACGGGGTTTCACCGTGTTAGCCAGGATGGTCTCGATCTCCTGACCTCGTGATCCGTCCACCTCGGCCTCCCAAAGTGCTGGGATTACAGGCCTGAGCCACC
The DNA here is from genome assembly GCF_028885655.2 of Pongo abelii. Taxonomy (NCBI): domain Eukaryota; kingdom Metazoa; phylum Chordata; class Mammalia; order Primates; family Hominidae; genus Pongo; species Pongo abelii. The sequence continues at coordinate 97,105,548 of NC_071991.2, forward strand.
GCACCCGGCCGAAATAATTATTTTTCTCTCACCTACTCCTGCCTTAAAGTGTACCCTGTCAGACCCCATTTGCCCTACCTCTAGACAGCATCGCTAGCCCACCTCGTAACTATTTGTTTCTTTCATGTATCAGAATAGTCTCAATTTTAGGTATGAAACAAAAATGTAGTCTGTTCCGAAGACAAACTTTAACCTTGCATCCAATTTAAAGGTTCTCTCATCTTTTGAACTCTGGAAACCAGTGAAAAGGGAGGTTAGTGTGGTCTGTTTCTTTGCCATTTGCTCTAGCTCCTCCCAACCTCACCTTCTTCCGTCTCCTCTTGAGGTCAGGGCAAGGAATGAGGAGGAACAAGAATAAAGAAGCAAAAGCTTCTTCCTCCATTTCTCTTTAATCTTCCCATGTGTGTCCTTTGTTATGTCAGGAATCCACATGCTGCTTTTCTGTTATGAATGATATTTGTATGTTCTTCAAAGACACTCCACCTTTATCGTCACCATCGCACAACCCACTCTGCCTATTGCAGCATTTTCTGACAGGGGAATAGACTAAACCTGACCACTTATAATTCACCTCCTTCCCACTGCATTATACCTCCACGGTCTTTCTGAGGCTGTCCCCTTAACCCAGCAGGCAGCCCTCTTGGGCAGCATCCCTTCAAGAGAATTTGTACTTGTTCCTGAAAAGCAAGGAAAACCTCAGGCATCCCTGACCTACCATGTAGTGGAAATGCAGCCATCTCACTTCTTTCCCAAATATTATGAGCAGCTCCACTCAGGTTCCCACCTTTAGAATTCTTCTGCCAAGAAGTAGGCATAAATCCCCATTCTTCTGAACATTCCTCAGGCTCATGGAAAAGGCTGTCTTATTCTACAAGAACTCTCTCACACTTTGCTTGTGGGTATCAGCATGGGGCACCCATACTTTTTCAATAATTCAACAGCTAGTGTGGGAGTGATCCTTTTTAAATGACCACTTCTGTGCATGCAACACATCCCTCTCCTCTAAGAGGAAAAGTGAGATGAGACTCCATTGCCTAGTAAAATTATTTTTAAAGCATCTTTTTCATAGAATCCCTTTTCAAATATTTAGTCTTTCTATCTAGGCTGATGAGAGTGATGGTCTTTGAACTGGTTTGACCAGGGATATGATTAGTAACTTGCTTATTTTCCATTGTCCTCAGCTTTGAAGCCTTAGCTACATTTCAGGAAAACAGGAAAAGTACCATTTCACATGGAATTATGCTCATTTAAGGCTCACATTAACTCTATGAGTAAAGCATTTTTTAAATCATATCAGTTAAACATGAGGAAGCTTATGGAGAAAGAGGTTCATTACTTTCCCAAGGTCACACAGATTGCTTGAGGTCACTCAGTACTAAGTGGCTGCCTGACTTAAAAGTCTACACTCTTAACCACTTTGCTATATTGCTAAAACAGAATAGTGCAGAGTCTAGAGGATTAATGAACCAATTCCCTAGACAGGTACCACAAACTGCAACACAGACAGCTATAGTACCCAAATATGTCACATTCCTAGTTCAGTTTCCCTTTCCAAAGCTTCAAATTTTCTGATAGAAATGAAATTCATTTCTTCTCCTTCTTCCCATCTTAATAGGATTCAAATGTTTCAAGACTAATTGCTCATTTTCATGCTGAAATCATAAGCATTTAGAAGAGTTATAACATTTTTATTCTGAATTTCGGTATTGTGTCATGTACACCATTGACAACCATAAAAATACTAGGTTAGGACTACGTTAAAATACAAGGAATATAAAATACTATAAATAGCGAAGATTAAAAAAATTCCCCTAACAATGTTTCTGTGCTTTTTGAATTTTTAGAGCAAGTATTATTTTGAGAACTTAAAAGTTTATTATATTATCACTTTATATGAACATTTTTCTCAGAAATTAAATTTTTTATCTTCTTTCTTTCCCCTGGGAAATTGTTAGTCTTACTGCTATGGTTGATATAAATCTGCTATTTGTTTACACTCAATGGCATCCAGGTAGATTATAAATATTGCATTTCTAAAATATCTACTTGTAAAATGTAAACTTAGGGATTTGGCTCCAAAGAGCTGTCTTATCTCAGGTGTTTCATTCTAGTATGCTCATGTGGAGCTTGTATTTAGTATTACTTGAGTTGCAGACTTATTTCATCTTGCCTAGCAGCATCAGCTATTTCTTTCTGCTGTTTCCAATTATTATGATTATTTCCAGCCTGAGTGAAGTTTGGCAAAAGCAAATATAGAAAGGGAAAGAAAAGAATAGGTTATTCCCTCAAGCTAACATTCAAGCTTATCAGTCTTTATTTAACTGCAGAAGGCATCTTTTAATACTTGAAGTTAGCAATTTAATATTGATTTTGGTCTTCTTTGGCATTGCAGACAAAAACCCAAGTGTATTCAACACACAGTTTAACACTACTGCATAGTTTGGAAGTAAGATGTTTTTCATTGGCTCTGATAGATTAGGCCATTGTCCTCATCTATTAGAGAAGCTATAGAGATATATTTGGTGAGTTCTGTGATATTCTATGCACATGTAATATATGAAAAAGTAGAGGTTATAAGCACATATATGTTACAATACCAGCAGTGTTTGTAGTTAGATGGCTGGTTACATATCTGGGGTGGTTTTGGAGATGATTAGGTAATTTTTGTGTAATCCGTGCTTGGTGCTCCCAGACAATTGTGAATGTGGAGGTTGTGGAACCGGCAATTGAGAAGGAGTCGAGAAACACATACACTTTGCTTTGTTTCTCCATGTTTCTTTAGTAACTTTATGGCAGAAGACAGTTTTTTCTCTATTACTAAGTACACAAAGAACTTGATAAGAACTTCTAAGGAATTAACTCATTCGAATAAATTTTCTCTGAAGTTTTTATGTAAATTTGAGGATTCAGAAGGAGTGGAAATCAGGGAATAAAGGCATTAAATTAGATGCTGACTTTGTGAAGCAGCCTCTTTTGTCTTTTTTTTCCCATGTAGCTATAATTGTGAAGGGTAACTAAAAATCCTACAAAGCCTTATTTTATCACAATAAAGTAAAGAAATAACTAAATATAGGAGATTGAGTTATTGATGTAGATTTTTAAAATTTTATAGAATATTTAAAAAATAAAATCTGGTTATTTCCTATTTAGCAAATACTAATTTATGTCAACTGCATATGTATTCTTTGCAATAAATACATCATGCATTCCTCTTTAGAATATTATGTTCTTCCATTTTGAATCCATTAGCTTAAATACAAGGCATATTTTTCCAATCTTCTGAATAGTAGTCATGTGATGGGAACACTTTTCATTGATTAGCACCATCTTATTTTTTTAAAGCTTTTAAGTGACTGGGATTTTTATTTTAAGTTGTAATTCCTATTATAAAAAGTTAACTTGACTATAACTTGTAAAGTCAACTCCTCAATCCTCTTAATCATTTAGTAGACTTCTGACTTTATATTCAATGAGATAATCTTATTATTTTTATCAGAAGAGTCAATTTTAATATGTCTGAAAAATAGAAGATTCTCGAATAAACTTATGCAAAAGACGTTTTCCAATTATTTTTGCCTTTTTTGCTTCCTTCTAAAACAAAATAACCAGAAAACTCTATTGAAAGTAGGAAAGATCAATTTTTAAAATAACTTTTTTATGCATTTTATTAAGAAATATATAGGAATTGGCTAGATGCGGTAGCTCATGCCTATAATCCGAGCACTTGGTGAGGCCAAAGCAGGCAGATCACTTGAGGCCAGGAGTTCGAGACCAGCCTGGCCAACATGGTGAAACCCCGTCTCTACTAAAAATACAAAAAAATTAGCTGGGCTTGGCGGCACACACCTGAAATCCCAGCTACTTGGGAGGCTGAGGCACAAGAATTGCTTGAACCTGAGAGGCAGAGGTTGCAGTGACCTGAGAACATGCCACTGCACTCCAGCCTGGGTGACAGAGTGAGACTCTGTCTCAAAAAAAAAAAGTAGAAATTAAAAATTGCTTTTTCATTTATTGACTTGTCAATAAGGCTTATAGTTTAATATTTTTCTTCAAGATTTTTTATATGTTAAAACAATTTGATTTTATTCAAACAAATGGAAAAGATCAAAAGCTGTTCTGTTGAATATTTTATTTTTAATAAAAGTTGGAGAAGTACTTTTGTTAATGGAAAAATGCATCCTTAATTTATGAAGCATTATAGATGTGGGCTTGGTTTCAGGGATATATATATATACTTCTAGAGTATGTAAAAGTTATATACAGGCTGTTTCTGTTATATATCAACATATAGTCTACTTATATCATTGTTTTTATACTTGATAATCAAGGTATATTTAAAAGAGTTTTATATAAAACAAATCCAAAGTGCTATCTAAAAAAATTACCTATTGGAAAACGGACAGGTAGATGTTTTTGTGTTCTTAGAAATAAAAGCCTTCCAAAGGAATAGTTTCAGCAAATTAGAACATGAGCAATTATACCTTTTCAGTAGGCTGTAACTCAGGTGATTTGTCATCCAATATAATCTGATAAGGAAAGGCAATATAGATGTATTTATAGTTGCCTGCTATCATTTTTATTAGCATCCAATTGCTGAAGACTCTCCTGATTGTTACTATAACATCAGAAAACATATAATGATGATGATTATAATAGTTTTTGAAATTTAAAAATTTTTACATTTTGTCACAAATGTAGACATTCCTTATTTTTGTTCTGTATTAACCTTGCCAACTATAAAGACAGACCAGCCTGTTAATGAATAATCATAGTCCAAAGCATTTGAACCTACAAAATAAATATCAGCATGGCAAGATAGTCATTCTCAACAGTGGTCATGGAGGTACAAGTTATTGTTATGGGACTGTAGCACAGTTAAAGTTCCTTTAAGCTGGAATGGCTTGTAGAACTACTGCTTCATTTTAACCTCAACTCTGTCTCTAAAGATATGCAAATGATCCTATTTTTCTCTGGAGACAATATTTATTATTTATAAAGCAATACTTCTCTGCTTGTTGTAAACAGATTTACACAGTCTTACATGTTCAGACCCAACTTCTAATCTGACAACAGCCAAGTTTTCATCCAGTCCTCTCTTGCACTAGTCGTGGTTTCCAACTGCTCTCTGGACATTTCCACATGTATACCCTACTTCTTCCTTTAAAAACCTAAAAGTCAACATGTCATTTTAGTAAGCTCTGCCTTTTGATTTCCCAGTTTCTTCTAGGGACCCCATAGTTTTCTAATTCAATACGCTAAAAATTTGGAAATTCTTGCTGCCTCTTCTCTTTTCTTCTGACTCCTTAATCTGTTTAATTCTGTTAGGTCTTGGTAATAATTCTTGTTTTTCCCTTTCATCTGTTAGCACTGTATATGTGTCCCTTCATTTGTCCTATCCATATTAATACCATAGCTTCTAACAGTTTTACTGCTGAGTCTTTCCCTTGCCCAATCCATCCAGCAAGTGACTACCAAATTCACCTGCCTAAAATGGCACTCAGCATGATACATCTGTTTCTACTCTTTTTTTCCGTACTACACTACCTCTAAATATTTAGCCTGACATTAAGAATTTGCCATAATAAAACCCCAACACAACTTTCTACGTGTATTTGATGCCATTTTCCTACATATGCATTGGATCTTGGCCATGCTGGACAACGTGGATTTTATCTCTATCCTTCTCTCCCTTCCTCAATGAAGAATATTGTCTGAGTTTTGCCTGCTGAAAATTCTGCTGGACTCTAATGCCATCTCCTTCTCATATCATTCCTTGATTGCTCTATTAGAAGTGATATCTAATTCTTTTATTTGTCTCTGTTTTAGATCACTCATTGCATGACACCTTGAAAAATCATTTCGACAGATGGCATCTTTTTTAAAAAAATTAATTTAATTTATTTTTTTATTTTACTCTAATTTCTGAGATACGTGTGCAGTATGTGTGGGTTTGTTACATATGTATACATGTGCCATGGTGATTTGCTGCACCTATCAACCCATCATCTAGGTTTTAAGTCCTGCATCTTATCTACTGTTCCATAGAATCTTCAAGTTTAGATATTCAAGCTTCTATATCTTCTTAGTCCCTTTCCTTACTAACTTTACAGAGTAAGTATCCATAAATATTTATTGAATGAAGAATATACTTGTTTCAAGGTGTGAATGAAAGTTTGTGTCCAAAAACTGCCAGTTAAAGTCTAGATTATGTGGAATACATTTATATTCAACTTCAAATCATAACAATATTTTACAGTTTAGTGCTTTGTAATAAAGCCCTGCAATCAGAAGATAGTAAAGTTGGTGGAAGTAAAGATTTTTTTTTTCTGTTTTTAGGATTAAAACTAACTGCAGAACCATCCAGGCATGCAGGTTGAAGTGACCTAATTTTCAAAAGTACAATTATGTCATTTGAATAGGGGCGAAGGTAGGAAGGCCGTTCAAATCAAGGTACAGAATAGATTTACTACATTTGCAGCTCAAGATATCACCATGTAAACTCCTAATATTTGCATCTGTAGTGCAAAAGTAATTTCTTTGCAAAGAGCAAATTTTAAGGGGAACTGGCTTCAAAACTAAAGTGTAAAAAGTTCATCTCTGACATTGTGCATCCCTGGTTAATTTGACATATTTGTAGAGATAGGATATAAATGCCCAGTGTTCTTTGATGATTCTAGTTACATATGCAGTAACTTACCCAAATCAGTACACCTCAACATATAAATAACCAATATCTTCAATTTAACTCCTCAGGAGAGAAGATAGTCGGAAGCTGTGAGAAAATGAGAAATTTCTTAATTTCATAATTTCTATTAGAGATACAGAAAATCATTTTTACCTTTAGATTGGCATAGTGTAATATATTACAATGACAATTTTTTATATGTCTGTATGCAAATCTGAGAAGTTCTTTGATGAAAATGCTGAGAAAGAAAACAAGTAGGAGAAGGAGAAAGGAAGAAGAAGGAGAGAAGGAAGATAGGGAGGAGAGTGTGATTTAGTCCAGAGCATGTTTCTGATCTAACAATCTATGCATTCATCTTTGGAAAGTGTTCAATCAACCAAATTGTCTGAATGCTCAATTAATCTAATAATTCCCAGCTTGACATTCTGAGATTGTGGTTAGGTTTAGAGTATAACTAACAGGAGTATTACAGACAGCTCCACACTAAAATCTAAAACATTGGTTCTTATGAGTCCATGAATACATTCTCAGTTTGGGATCAAGACAAATGTATAATGTTTTGAAGACCATCCAATTAGATTCTGTTAAACACAATAGACTGAACAATCATTTGTGTATTTCTTTTTTGAAAAGATTCTTTTTTAAAAATTATACAGTGCCTCTTATTCAAGTTCAAACACTGAGTTTTCTTGGTGCAGCTTTTTGTTGTCGCTGAACAATCTGCACAATGCTTCATAGTGCAGAGAGGCAAATAGTCATTGAAGCCTTTATCCAAGGGCTTCTTTGTCTTTCTCGCCCTCTTTTCCTCCCTCCCCCAACCCTCTGTCTCTCTATTTTGTCTGTATGTGTCACTCGTAAACATGTTGCTAAGCAGATATCACAAGACTATAACAAATATTATCAGGTTAATTTTCAGTCACATAACTGAGAACTCAGTTACAGAACTGAGACTCAGACAATGGTAGTTATGTAATCAAAACATATATATATATATCAAAACATATATATATATCAAAACATATATATAATCTCAAAACATATATATATATATATATATATATATATATATAAAACCTTTATTTTTTGCCAAACGATTCTGACTAAACTAATATATAATTTGTTAGCGTTAGGATGTTAGTATTCTAATTGCCTGGAAGTACTAGAGGACCCCCAAATATATTGACTTATAAAAGAAGCTGGTTTCTCTTGCACACAGGTGGTCCAAGACTGGTGTGGTAGTTCAACAGTTATGTAGAAATCAGAATACTACTAATTTTTGGTTCTTCCATCCTCATGGATGATCTTAATCCTAATGGCTGAGACATTATATGCACATTTGAAATAGCAGGAGGGATGAGAGAAAGAAGGGGAAAATCAGACAATCTTTTTTTTTTTTTCTGAGACCGAGTCTCGCTCTGTCGCCCAGGCTGGAGTGCATTGGTGAGATCTCGGCTCACTGCAACCTCCGACGCCTGGGTTCAAGCAATTCTCATGACTTAGCCTCCCAAGTAGCTGGGATTACAGACACCTGCCACCACTCCTAGCTAATATTTTTTCTATTTTTAGTAGAGATGGGGTTTCACCATCTTGGCCAGGCTGGTCTTAAACTCCAGACTGTCTTTTAGTGAAAGCTCCCAGAAAAAGACCACAAGACTTATGTTTACATCCTATTGACCAGAACTTAGTCAAATACTGTACCTAGTTAAATATGGCTTTATTTTTGGAGGCTTAAAAAAATTAAAAACTCTAGAAGGCATGAATGTGAATGGAAATAAATACACAGGTATAATATAATTAATTTCATTACATGATATTCAGACTGTGGCATGAGGAATAAAATGATTTGCCTGATCCAATTCAAACATTGAAACATTATTTTAAAGTTGCCTTCCAAGTGAATATAGACTGTGACTTTATATAGTCTTTAATATATTATTTCTTTTTTTGAAACTTATTTTTAAATGGACAAAAAATTTATGTAATTATGAACAATATGATGTTTTGAAGTATACGTACATTGTGGAATGGATAATCCAGCCAATTAACAAATGCATTACCTCACATAGATATCACTTTTTTGTGGTGAAAACACTTAACATGCACTGTCTTTGCATTTTTTGATAATATAATACATTGTCAATACTTATAGTCACCATGCTGTAATATAGATCTCTTGAAGTTTTTCTATCTAACTTTAAATATGTATCCTTAGACCATCTCCCCAACCTCCCCTTCCCACTAACCACCGGCCTCTCACAACCACCATTCTACTCTGTGCTTCTATGAAAATAACTTTTTTAGATTTTACATATGAGTAAGATCATGCAGTATTGATCTGTGCCTGGCTTATTTCACTTATCATACTATTAGGCATCCAAAAAAAAAAAAGAAAAGAAAAATCTGCCATTTGCAACAACATGGGTAAATCTGAAGGCATTATGTTTAGTGAAATATTATTTCTGGTTTAGCATATGAAAGTCTAAGTTTCTACTGCACATGGCCACTAGCTATGTGGCCTCAGATTATTTGTGTGAAATATCAGATCACTGGATGATGTGACTTCTAACGTTCTGTGATTAATTGGTTATCTCTGATGTGCTAAGCCTTGAGGAAAGGCAGTGTTTCATATTGGTGTTCCCAATGCCTGGAACAATGGTTTATAGAAATATATATATAGTTAAATAAACATACATGGTGAAAGTTACATGAACCAAATAAACACTTCACCTTCCTCCTAACTCTTCTTAGATGTTGCTAATTTCTCTGTACTTTTATATAATAATATGCATTAGTTGTAACACTTTCAGGCTCAAGTTACTGAAAGCCAAATCAAGTAGGCATAAACCATAAGGATATTTATGATTTGACATAACAGGAAATCTAAAGATAGGGCAGACTCCAAGATTGGTTGATTGAATGACTAAAAATATGTCTTCATTCCATTTCTCTGCTCTGCCGTCTTCAAACATCAGATATCTTCAAAATAGATATTGAAAGAAATGGCATAACCTGCATAATATATATACTTTATATCTAAATCATTTTAAATATTTTAAAATAATTTTTTAATTATTTATTGAAAGACTCATCTCCTCACAAAAACTATTCTTAGATTATGTCCATACTTAATTTATATCCCCAATCTAGGAAGTAGTAGTAGAGGGCTGGATATGGAGTAGATATTTAGTATTACATCTTCGAATTATTCCTAATTAGGTGAAATGTATAATATGTATTTATCATAGTTAATATTAAATGAAAAGAGAACTTTGAAATCAGATGATTTTGGATCTAGGGCAAATTGCTGACTCTTTCTCAGTATCTGTGTCTTTACCTCTAAAACAGAGATGTTAATGCCTAATTCCTAGTGGTGTTGAAGATTAAAATGATCATCTGTTTACAAATGATAAATATAGTTTTTTATTGATCATGTATACAATGATTTCAAGATAATTCTAAAGAGGCTGACTAAAAAGTACAAATACATATATTTATTTTTGCCTTTTTATGTTGGTTCTAGGAGAGTGCTATAATGTTGGAAGACATTATGGTTATTACATGGCATACGAATTATGGCAATAATTTAATTGGGCAACCATGTAATGCAATCTTGTGAATTTATCTACCTGTATTTCTTTTTCTTTTTTAATTCTTATCTTTCATGAGTTTGTTTTTCACCATTTATAGTTGCTCAAATTTAGAAAGCTTCAATGATGTATAAGACATTGGCTCTGGTATGAGAGAAAATCATTTTGAGTGCCAAGAACCCCCTTCCTTTTGTTTCGGCATTATACAGGTTTCTCTATCTACCTTGGCATTCTATGTTTATTGCCATTGGCTAGTTCCAAGTTTGGTTTCTGACTGAACCTTCCCAGAGTCGGGCTGTGTTTTTGCACACTGGGAACCTGGCTTTATTCCCTTGAACAAAATTGTTAGTAGAAAAACCTTCCTAAATAAAATCAAGCAAGTGAAAAACAAACCACAAAAAAAATACCAAACAAAAAATGCAAGTTTATTGATTTCTACCTTACTGTTTGAAACTGCATGAAGCCATAAATCTGACTGAATTTAATTTTATGTCAACGTGGAATGCTTAGGACAGCTTTAGTCTATCACTTTTTTAATTGCAAGGGGAAAATGTATATTTCTGTCATTTTACATTTTTTTCTGATATATTGTTTGATATTATAATTAAATATCATGAAGTACCTGGATTTTGGGGGAAAATAAAATATAAAATATTCTATAGCTAAATATATGTGACATATATATGATTACTTCAAATAATATCTCATAATTTGCATTTGGATTAGGACGCCCAAATAAAACAAACAAACAGAAATCCTGCCCTGCTAAGTACAGAAAAAATGATTTAGGCAAAGACAGGAGAGAGCTAATTTGCTTGACAGAGTGGAGCTAGAAGTATAGAATACAGGTTTAAATAACTCCACTCTATTTCCTAAAAGGTCATGTAGAATTTATGAGCATACCATAGGCGACTAATACTACGGTTGTGTTACCATTTCAGAATTGCCCGAAGTTATTTTCTTTAGTATGATTGGTCCTGCCAGGCTGCCTACTTTATTTCAATATCATTCTTCAGATGCTGCATTTGAGCACAGCTGGCTTGCATATTGCAGTGAAACAAATGGACCAGGCCTTAGAACAATGAAACATCCCCCTTTGTTTGAATCTCAGTGAAAGCTGCATGAGTTCAGATAGAAAGAAATACAAGAATATGAGGACCCTCGTATAGAGACTAGAAATGATAAATCAGCATATTGAAAATTTATAAATGACATATGCATACTGATTAGATGTGAAAACAGTTGTTAGTTTTATCTTCGGGCACTCAAGTGTATAGCCATTAAAACTATGTAAATGTTGCAGTCTGTGTTGTGAATGTCTCCAAGGATATTCTTTTCAAAGTAATGGCTGTAACTTTCTTTTATATCATATTCTTCAGATGATGGCCCACCAGGTTAGTGAAGTTAACTGTATTGCAAGGAGATAGAGCCACTTATAAAAGTAGACAATGTGATAGGCAGAAAAGGAGCAGTATGACACTGCTGATAATAAAAGAAATGCTCCTGTCAGATGCATTAAGCACTACCTTTCGTAAGTTTAATTTCTTCATTATTTTGTTAATAAAAATATTTTAAGAACAATGCAAGATAGAACTGTCATGCTAGTACTACTTTAGAAGCAAAATAGAACTGTCTTGCTCATACAACTTTATCTGATTCAGCATTTTTGAGGTCTCAAATTTGGTATTTAACCTAATAATTAATTTTATCTATCAAAAAAGGGTCTGATAGTTAGTACTTAGGTTTGGAGTCAGACAGAATGGACTAAAGGTTGGGCATTCTGTCACACCCTAATGTCTTATTTGTGGAAGGCTAATGATAATAATAAATAGTAAAATGATAATAAAATGTGAGTAATATTAATAATAGCAGTAACACTAAAAACTCCTTGTAAAGACCAACTAACACACTGGATTCAATTAATAAATATTTATTGGGTACTTAACTGTAAGCCAAGCAACATGGTAAGAATATATAGGTAACAAAACAGATAGTCATTTGCCTGCAAATCAGCTGTGATTACAGTAATAATGTCAAACAGATTTATTGTAATAGCATTGTGACATTTACTTCTTTTGTATTTCTCAAAGTGCTAACACAGTCCACGGCCCCCCAAGGAATATTTTTGTTGTTCTATCTGGTATTGTTACATTTTGTTCTTTGTTTTAATTTTATTGGATTTTGTGCATATTATATTTGGCTTTATTAAATACTTCACACAGCCACTCTTGAGATTATGAATGATAAACAAAGCATCCCTTCATTTATTTAGAATCTTTCTCATAACTTGAAGTCATGGCATTGAGTTTTCACAGATGCACATTAATGTTAGTGTGAATTTAATGCTGTAAAAAGAAATAATGCAACAGAAATGTCCAAGTTCATATGATGTCAGAGTAAAGGCTGGCATCCTCTGGATTTTTATGGTTTGAATAAAAATGCCTGAACTTTGGAGTTCTTAACTAAATATTAGTGGACCATGAATTTCACCATGATGATGTAATCTTGGTGGCGTAGATGCAAAATAAAGTGTCAGCTCCGTTGAAGACTTTATTTTAGCCTGACTCATCAGTGGCTTCTTGAGCTGCAAATGCTGATGCTGTAATATGTGCCTAGAGAAACCACATGTTTAATTGCCTGGTCTGAAATGCTCAGTGCTTTATTTGTTTTTTTCACTTTCACATTGATCACAGAAGAGATGAATAATGTTGACATTGAGAAAAGTGAGGTTGAAACAAAATACACTTAAGAATTAGTATGGTTAGGAAGGCAAGCAGAACTCCTGTGGCGTTGTATAATAAGCTGAATATATGTGGTGAATTGGGGGCATCACTTTGAGTAGTTTCTAGGTTTTGTAACAGGCTGATTTTAATGTCATGTGTTACATTTGTTCAGCAATATCCATCTAGTTTTATAGAATTTTAAACTTAATTTTCTGGAAAAGGGTAGAGACAGTTGCATGTTTGTGTGTGAACATATGCAACCTATTCCCCCTTTGTATTATTTCATAATGCAGTTGTTGAAAGGTCAATTGATGCATATTTTACTCTGCTTTTCAGGACAGTAGAATCAGAGCAGAGCATGGTTTCTACTCAGAGAAAGATCCAGGCTATCTAAAATTAGGTTAGATGGTCCTCAGCAAAGAAATCAAAGCTGTCTTATATTTAGTTCTAGTGAGACATCCCACTGTGCATTGATGTAACCAATAATATGCCCTTGTGGGCCAATATGGGCTGCTGATTAACGTCTTGCAGTAAATCTGTAGGTACATGTAAGTGGACATTTTATTCAAGGGGGAAAATAATGTATTTCCCATGCTACCAAAGAGTACTAGGAATTATTTAGAGTCTTTTGCTTAAATTTATGTTTTATGTCATCAATTTTCCAGCATAATAATAAAATAGTCTTTTAAAGTTTTGCGTTTGCTACTTCAATGTAAGATAAATACTTATAACATTAGATAAATTTTTGTATAACCAGGAATACCATGCTTAATGGGAATAGGGAAATATGTTGGCTTTTAATACATAGTTTGTATAATCTTACTGTCTTGTCAGTGGTTTCCTCTTTATATATTGGATAAATCATAGATGCATAAACAAAGCTGATTTGTGGACATGCCAGAAAGATGTCTGTCGTCATTTGAGCAAAAACAGCTATGGGATAATTTGGAAGATTCAAAGCTAAAGCTACCACATTCTCACATTTTGTCCCTACTTAAGCACTTCTAGGGAAATAAAGGAAAAGCATATGTTCTCTCTCCATTCCCTTTCCTCTCTTCCTCACATTTTCCTTTTTCTTACTGTCTTTCATTTTGTAATTGACTTTTTCCCTTCTGTTCTTAAAGTAGTATTGGTACATGCTAACTGTTGTCCTGCATTCTATGATGGCAGCAACCACAGCTTTCATATCGGTTGTTGGTTAAGCGTGATAGTGATCATGTCAAGAACTGGGTGTTCTAGGCATCTCAGTATTCATTTTCCTCCATGAAGGATAATCTTTACTGAAAAATACAAAGGAGAAAACAAGAGTTGTTCAGTAAAGGAAATTGAATGATTGTTACTCATTTTAATATTTTAAAAATTATCTTAAGTCATTGACAACTCAAGGAGAATGAAGAGTCAATATTAAGTAAAATAAATTAGAAATAAAGTAATAGGTTTACCTAAAAGTGAGTTTCTGAGGGCAGCTAGATTATTTATCTCTCTAGGAATGGCATTGGGGTAGCATTGTTAATTAACTTTTCTTTAATTTTAGATAAAAGTTAAAACAAAATAAAATGTATGAGCTTGTAAATTCTTTTTATGACTGTGACGTGTGTGTGTGTGTGTATTGGAACTTGCTTTTCTTTTTTCATTTTTGGGGCTAATAAACCTAGAGGTGAGTGTCTAATTATATAATTTATCTTTAAATGTTTATCAATTGCAGGTTCAGGGGATTTTATTTAGAAACATAGAAGCATAAAGTTAAATGGGGTTCAGTGGGTCATCGTTCTAGTCAGCCTTCTTTCCTGTAGAAAGACCAATCCCAGAGCATGACAAAAGGTAAATGGTAACTGAAGTCCTGTGTTCTAAGATGGCAGCAACCACAGCTTTCATGTTAAACAATTTCATATGTTGGTCTTTCATCATAATGATCTGAAATCTATCTTCCTATCTAAATTGATTGTGGCTCTGTTGATAACTTGGATTTATCCAGTTTCCTAATCTTGAGAGTAGGAAGGAATAGTTTTAGAGCAAGTATATGGAAACATCCAGAGTTATCCCCGTTGAACAGCCCAGTGAGCTACCAACATTATTAGTTTGTCTCCAGTTTTAGAGAATAATGATGTAAAACCATGACTGTTCCTCTAAAGAAAGCTTGTAGCATTGAGGACATGTATTCATCATCTGTAATTTCCCTTAATATCTTATTATCTAACCTACATAAAGTTGCTAAGGCTTTATAAACTTTATTCCATTTTCAGATACTTGTTTCACTGATTTAAGGTGCACCATTATTTTTTTTCTATCACTAAGAAAGAAAAACAATGGCACCAATTAAATATGACACAATTAATTTCTTATCACTTAGAATTTGCATTTGGTACTTACTGAAAATAGATTTTGTATAAATTTGGGTGAATTTTATAATATTTAATGCCTGTACACATGAAAAAAATATATGTGAAGTAAATTGGTTGGAATATCCTCAAATTCCTTTACATTGAGATTATGACTTTTCTAAGTAACTTTGCTACCTAGAACTTTTGATATCTGTTATTTGGGGGGGGGGGGTTGGGTAGTTTTTGTTTTCTGTTTGTTTGAACTTCATTGTTTTTAGAACTTTCTTCCAAATTACTAACCTCCAGTCTGTAAGTTAATTTTTTGTGTGTGCGCATATGTGGACATATTCAACTATGTTACAAATGCAGCCTGGACAATATTATTTAAGCAGCACCTACTCCAGGATCACAGGAATTAAAATGTGAAAGCTCTGCATGTTATAATTGCCAACAAATATGGTACTGTATCTTTTGGGAATAATCTGAATTAGTTCAGTCTAAGATAACATAGATAACGCCTACATAGATGTGTCTGAAAAATGATCGGTTCCTGTTTCCAGACTTCCATGTGAAGGCAGTTTCCCAAGGAACTTTGGTCTTCACAGCTTCCTCTGACTGACAAATTCTGATGCCCTCATCAGAGATATGATATTCAAGATATGAATGCAAAGATATAGTACCCAAAACCTTGGTAAATTGAGCCTTAACCATTATATTAGAAGATACTTAGGAACATTCAGCTCTCTATTATGTTATCAATGGAGGAGAACTCTGGTTTTCTCAATATAGAGAATAGATTTTGAATCAATTCTATCAGTATTAGACTTCAAGCCATGCTCTAAAACATAAAGGGATTGTAATGCAACCAATTAGATATAATGTATTGTGTTTATATGGAAGTGATCTTCAAGGGAAGCTGCCTTATTTATGCAAGTCAGACATTGTAGAGGAGGTATAGTTAGATAAATAAAACATATAGGCCTGTGAATTTTCTTTATTCATTTTTAACTTTTTTATTATGGAACATTAATCACATGCACAAGTAGAAAGAACAGGCCGGGCACGGTGGCTCATGCCTGTAATTCCAGCACTTTGGGAGGCTGAGGTGGGCAGATCACAAGATCAGGAGTTTGAGACCAGCCCGGCCAATATGGCAAAACCCCATCTCTACTAAAAATACAAAAATTTTTCAGGCGTGGTGGCGGGTGCCTGTAGTCCCAGCTGCTTGGGAGGCTGAGGCAGGAGAATCACTTGAACGTAGGAGGTGGAGGTTGCAGTGAGCTGAGATTGCGCCACTGCACTCCAGCCTGGACAACAGAGCAAGACTCCATCTCAAAAAAAAAAAAAAGAAAAGAAAAGAAAAGAGAAAAGAAAGAATAGAACAACGGACCTCTGTGTACCCTGTGTCCTACTTTCAACAATTATCTGTATTTTTCCAATTTATTTTATCTGTCTTCACCACATTTTTCACTGATCTCTAGAGTACTTTAAAACAAATCTCAGACGTCATATCATTTTCCCTTATATATTTCAGTACACAGCACTCACATAGAAGTGCATTTTTAACATAAGCTTGTCATTATCACCTAAAAATTACTAGTAATTTCTTAATTTCACATCCTTGGTCCATATTCAGATTTCCTTGATTGTCTTAAAGATGTTTTGTAAATGTTTTTTCCTTTCTTTCCCCCTTCCCTCTCTCTCTCTCCTCCTTTTCTCTCCTTTCTTTCCTACATTCTCTCCCTCCTTCCTCATGAATCAAGATGAAAACAAGTCAGAAATTACATTTATATATGTTCCTAATATCTCTTTTACCCTCCCTCACTTTTAGAACAGATTAATATTTCTAGTTTTATTTACCTGGGAATGCAGTAGACAGTAGGCTTTGAGTCAGAAAATTTGGCTTGTAATATTGGTGGCGTAACCAGTTATTGAACAAGTTAGGCTCAGTAGGATATAAGCACTTAGCAACTTGATTCTTTCTCATTGTTACCCCTTGAAGCAAGCTCTATGGACTCATTCTTCCATAAAGTTTAGTTTTCCTCCTAGTTTTCTACTCAATATTAGGTATTTAGCAAATAGACTCTTTTTTCTTGCTGTCGAATAGTCTAATCTAGTCTAATATACAATTTATTTTCTTACAAAGTTTTAAGGTTTTTCCCTTCCACTACCTCCTGCTATTCCTAGACCTAGGCCAGTTCTGTCCTGTACTGTGGAAGAGACCAGCAAGTTTATTCTTTTTTTCTCAACCTTCTCTCTCTTACAAACTAGCTATTTCTTCTGGATCTTCCAGGGTCAGACCCAATGGTGAGGGAGGAAGCAAGAAATAATATAGATAGAACCACTTTATAAATAGAATGCTTTTGTGTATCTGGTACTGTTTAATCTGGTGTCCATCTTCTCTGTTTCAGATGCCAAAGTCCTTGCTATTTCTCTCCTGATGCCCCTTTGAGGGATTTTCTGTGATTTTTCACCATTGGAAACTTCCAACTATAGGTCTTTGTCTGGGAACTTACCGTTTCCTCTCAGCCCTTGTCTTCCCAGAAATACTTCCTGTTGGGACTTTCTTATCTTTCTAAGGCAGCTATCTTGGAAGAAGTGCCTTTGAACTCTCAAGAACAATTCTTTTCAGAAATCCACCAGGCCAATGAGAAAACACATACCTGCTTGATGGGTCCATCAGTGGAAGTGCAAGCCATTCCCAATATAGACCAGTCTCAAGACTGTGCTACTTCCAGCCAGTCTCATAGAGAGGGCTTCATAGGAGTACAGCCTCCCTCAACTCTAACAGACATACAATTAGCCTGAATTCAGGAAGAAAACTTTGACTAGGGTGAGGAAAGAAGAATGACACAGCACTTCAGAAACTAACTAGAAACTCACTACCATTTTTTTCACAACATCTCATGAATTCATAGCTTTTTCTTATGTAGGCTAGAGGTGCGTAATGAGCAAAAATGGATTCATATTCTTTTATCCTATTCTTAGCAGATGTGTTTACTATTGTTCTCCACATCTGGGGCTTATAAAAAGGAAAAGACACAGCTCATGTCCTTGAAATCTTGCCCACATCATATAAACTTACTGGATCTATTTCCTCAACTGTAAAATCCAGGCTTTGGAGAGAAGTTAATGTAGTATAGTCCCTCCCTTCAAGGAACTGGCATTTTACTAAAGGAGATGCATCTCAAAATAATTACCCTACTAAAAATTAGGTTGGAAACGTTACAGAAGTAAGCAGGATGGGCTATCTCATGGAAAGACATAAAGAGGAGAAACAGGTTTCCCCAACAAAGGGAAGGACACTCTTCAGTTTTGTATTCCCCACAACTCTTGTCAAGGTAGTAAATGTTCAACAGATACATTTATATATAAATAAATGCCCAAAGAGGTAAATATTAAGGAACTATTTCACTTGTGGGACTGAGGAGGTAGAGTTTTTTGTACTTACTTAATGGTAAGGCACCAAATATGAACCTGAGATTATCATATTCTGCCATCTGGAATATTTTTAAACAAATAGATCCATTTGCAAAATGGCTGGAAGGTTTCAGAAATGCCACCTCTGATCATGTATGAGTGTAAAATTGACACCAACATGGGTCACATGTATGAACTCTAACTTTGATCAAATTGTGTACAGTCTGAACTAAATAAATGGAATTCACCAGTTACTGTCTTTGTAACCCACCTTAGTAGAGATGAACCCTCTGCCAAGCAGTAAAAACAAAATAGGTACTTGAGAAAAAAGAGAGACCAAAGAAGAAAGGACAACTTGAGAGAGGAAGGTCAAGTGCAACCAAAGCCAGCCTGTACCTCTGCCATAAGAACATGATCCATCAATGAAATATGTGTGTTTATTGAATGCCTACAATTTATTCATTATTTGCAAGGCATCATACAGAAGATATAATGACCTTTAAGACAAGGTGATTGTTTATTTGAAATTTGTACCATAAATTATTTAAGGCAGTGTATCATGTAGTCTCCTACCAATGCCTTTGCCAACTGTTGGAGCAGTGATGGCCATTCTCTCCTCTGATGTCCTGGAATATTTTACATGTTCTATCATAATGCATTCTCACACAGGATTTCTCTCCCTGGGTTTCCTTGATTATAAGCCATATATTTTGTAGCCTTTGTATCACCAATGGCAAAAACATCAGAGATCAACAAATGGAATGAACAGATGAATAATGGAAAAACGAGTGGTATAGATGCAGACCCAGAGTACTTCAAATATTGAACAGAATAGATGTTGAAGGGGAAGTGTTTCAACATGGAGAAAATTGGCAAAGAGATGTTAGCTGAGGAACAGTAGGGCAGGTAGGAAGAAATTTACATAAAAAGGAATAAGAAAGAAAGCAGAAGCAGGGAAATCTTATAGAACAGCACCACTTTGAGAGAGGATGAAAGAAGAAAGAACAGACACAAAGGACTTGGTCCTGAGCCAGTCCACATTAGGGGCTCAGGCAGTGCAGTTGGCTCTTTTCTCATTATGTGCACTTCTGAGGTATAATTAAAGGAGTGGTGGGTCCCCAGCAGTCAGTTCAGCTGTTAAAAGGGGTGTTTGTGCAACTAGCAGAACTCAGCACTGTATGGTTCTGTTTTCTGTGATAGTCTTGCTGGGGTGAAAAGGGGCTCAGATGAATCAATAAAGTCTTCTGATTCACAGTGCTTCTTGGCTTGGCTATCAAAATTCCTGCTACCTTTGTATGTGTGGGCAGGACTTTCCATTGCACTTGCTAGTGAGCATATAGAAAAATCCCCCTCTTTATCTAAAGGATAGAATAGGAAGTAGGAATTACTGAGGAACTGGATTTATTTGTGTGGGGATGTACATTATTGGCCTCATAAGATCAAAGCTGCAATATAACATCTAAGCTGTCTGTAAAATATTTTTAAATATAAACTCAACCGTCCTTATCCATATTCATCCTTTTCATGAGCATGAAAGATCGGATTGTTCAATAGTGAAATTGCTTTGTCTTCCAAGTTGTTCATGAGCATTGACAATAGGCAGCACTATGCTTATTTTCCAAGTGGTAGCTTCAGAGAGAAAACACCAAAAATCTTACACTGTATTTTGACATTCTTTTATTAGAGATTTATTAATTCATTAGAAGATTTGAGGATATTTTCCCCCTCAAAAGGCATTTGATAAGATGTGAACATGTCTAAAGTAGCAGTGACATAAGCTTTTAATTTTGGCTGTTCCCTTAGGGCCACACACCTGAAGGGTAAACTGAATACGTATCTTAGAGCTCAGAAAATCACAGCATTTCAGATTCTGAAGCACTGATCCCATTGTTTTCAACAGACAGATGAGGAGGCTGAGTCCTGGACTGGTAAAGTGTTGTACACAAATGTGAAATTATTGTGTTACAAATCCAAAACAAACCAGTACCATATCTCTTGACTCTCACCACTAGTCTTTCCTCTATGCCACACCTTGTTCGGGATCGGCCCTCTGTCAAGAGTGCAAAGAGAGGACCAAGAAAGAGAGCTTCAAGGAGGAAGAACAACCTGAGAAAGGTGAAGGACAACAAAAATGAGCTCTTGTCTCTGCTGTGATGCTTGGGGACAGGCTTGAGTGGGAGCTTAGCCACCCCACAACGAGACCTAGCATCACAGCAAAATATAGCCCTACATTTCTGCAGCATCAGGACAGTAATGCAGATTTTACACTTAATGATAGCTCTTTCAATTCTGTTGTAGAAAACAAGTGATCTCTAGCTCTCGAGCTGTATTTCTAATTTTAAATTCTTATACATTTACATTGCAGTGAAATTGCTCCATACGACCCTTGGAAATACTACTGTACAACATCAACTTAAGGTGCTTTTTTAACTCAGTTGAGTGAAAAATGGTGATCACAAGTCTGTATTTTCTTATAACAATATTTCAGTGAGGTAAGAAAAAATACAGGACTAATTTATGAAATGAGTGAGCTTTTTTCTAAGTAGTGTTTGCCAGGTGTGTAGATTGGTAGTTTCGGAAACAAAACAACTCCTTTCCAGAATGAAAAAGTGATGAAATCTTTTATTTTAAAAGTAAATGTTTATGCTTACTTTTAATTTTAAATGACACTGATTAACTGAGAATATTCATAAACATATATAGTATTCAATTTTTCCTTTCATATCAATAGACATTTATACACCATTTATATATTTTCAGTTGAAGAGCTAGAAATGGTTATGGGAATAAAAGACTTCAATCACGATTCTATTGTTCCCTTTAAAGAAAGGAGTGTTCTTTTCCTACCTACTATTCATGGAACAAGAGGTTGTGTTAGCTTTGTAATGTTGCTGTAACAAATTACCACAGACTTCGAGGTGTAAAACAAGGCAAACTTATTATCTTATAGTTCAGGAAATCACAAGTCTGAAATCTCTCTTATTGGGCTAAAATCAAGGTGTTGACAGGGCCACGTTCCTTTGTGAAAGCTCCAGAAGAGAATCAGTTTCCTTGCCTTTCCAGCTTCTAGAGGACACCTGTTTGCCTTGGCTCATGCCCCATTCCACCATCGTCCAAACCAGCAACATCAGGACAAGTTTTTGTTGTTGTTGTTGTTGTTTTCACATTGCCATGTCTCAGACTCTCTCTTCAGTCTCTCTTCCATTTTCAAGGACTCTTGTGATTAAATTGGGCTCACCTGTGTAGCTAGGGTAATCTCCCTATTTCAAGGTCAGCTGATTAGCAACATTAATTCTCCTTTGTAACCTAATTACATTCACAAATTTTGGAGTTAGGACCTAGACGTCTTTGGGAGCCATTATTCTGCCCACCACAAAGCTCAAGAAGGTTAAGTTGAAAAGCCGTTACTGCCACTTGATGGCAAGTGGTTGAGAGTATCATTGCATCCCTGCTGAAAACTTCATGCTGGAGTGTATGTGATTAGTGGGCTGAATGCAATATTTCTCTAAGTCGTAGAATGAGACTCAGTACTTTCCCCTCACCTTGCTACAGGTTAGGATGCCTAACAGCTAAGTCTGTGCTGAATGTTATTAATGAGTGAACTACTAATTATTTGAGCTGATTCCATCAGAATATACCTGAATGTATATATGTAGTAGGCAGCTAATATATTCAGATAAAAATCATTTTGAACAAAACTGAAAATATAGCCAAATTCAAAATCTAGTTTATGTAAATACCATATCCATTTTTTTCCTTTCAATACCTTCATATCTGCATTCAAAAATTTTACTTTTGGCACTCACTCTAGTAGTTAAGCTGGAAAGTAATTTTATTACAGAATAAAATATACTGACGCAACTGCTATGAAATTGACAAATTTGACAAATAAACCTATTTGGGTGGGCATATGAGGTAATACTAAATATCTTTTTTTGCTTTTATAGAAAGCTAGTCAATTAATTGTTTCCTTTACACAGGTTTTCATGACAAATCATTGAGATTAGTCATGCCAACTGTTGAGCAGGTGGCTCTCCTCCTTGGCATCCCTGTTGCTTATATACTTCCACCCATGTCATTCTTTACTCAAGAGAGAGAATTCTTTGGCAGTGAAACACCATGTGGCTTCTCAATATTTGTGTGGATTAAGCATCCACAATGTACACATAATGTGAAAGACACTGTTGGATGGATATAAATGCCTATTTTACCTTTTATCTTTTCAATTTCTTCCCACTCCTAAATTATCCCTCACCTGCCAAACATAGCCCCGGATTCAAAAATAATTAGGATTCAGATTCCGAAGATCACAGCTCCTATAATTTAGCATTACCAGATTTTCAGCTTTCACTAAGTATAAATACATTCTAATTTAAATGAACACTAAATTTCATCAAAATTGGTGGAAAACACTCTGAAAAAACTATGGAAAACACTTAGAATGTCGCCTGTACAGAGTAAGCATTACATAGAGCTAGTAGCAGTAGTAGTAGTAGAAAACTGATACTTTAATATTATTTTGATAATATAATAACTCCTGAATTCCTATATGCGTTTTTGTTTATTTGTACTTCCTGTGAAAAATTGTGATTTCTATTCTTCCCATCAAATATTACAAAATGAAAGTATGTATTTTATATTTGGCCATGTCTGACATATGTCAAACAGCTAAAATTGATTCAACTTTTAGCAGCATTTTATTGGAAATGTTATCCTTTGTTTTCATAAGAAAAAAATACTAAATTTAATTAATGATTAAATTGACCTAGGACATCATATAGGCAAGTGATAATGCTTGTAAACTTTCTACTTTCCTTGCTATCTCAGTTGTAAAAACTAAAATAACCTTGTATCTGACGACTCCATCCTATATTAGACGTAATGGGAGAGATCTATTTTGACATATAACCCTTTTTGCCACTTGCCTTAGGATATTACTCATTTTGAAAGTGTTTTGCCTAACTCTTTGTTAAAATTATACTGAAATAATCTACTTTATTCATGTCCCAAGCTCATGTATATATAGCAATCTTTGGTTTAATAACCATTCAGTTCTCAATAAATAGAAAATTTGTCGCAGCAATCACTTTAATGTAATGAGAAGAAAAGAAAGGAAATGAAAAAAACAGAAAGAAAAATGTTAAGTCAAAAAAGGTATTTTAAGCCAGGTACAGTGGCTTGTGCTTGTCTGTAATCGCAGCTACTGGAGAGGCTGAGGCAGGAGAGTGGTTTGAGGCCAGGAGTTCAAGACCAGCCTGGGCAACATTGTGAGACACCATCTTAAAAAAATAAGAGAGAGAGAGAGACAGACAAAACGTTTTTTAAAAGATATTTAGATTACTGACATTCTCTGAAAATTTTTTTTAATTCTTTGGCACCTCTATTAAGTTCCTAGTTGTGCTGCTTTGCCGGAATAATTGTTTTAATTTTTTCTCTTAGTATATCTGATGAATTTATTTTTTCCCCTCAGGGAGCTGTGAAAAAATGTTGTATAAGCTCCACTAAAACTTGTGTCTGAATACTTGTCAGCCTATATTTCTGTAGAGGGTTCTTTTGGATTTATGTCTGAAATAAATCAAGTTCCATCTATGTGGCAACACCTGTTTAGAATGATATACAATTTCTGTGCATGTTAAACCTTGATTACTGTACTTTATTAATTGTTCCATTTTTATCTGGATAATGTTCAAGGCATTGATTTGAATTTATCTTAGAATTCACATCTTTAGAATTCACTGATGTATCTTTACTTTTTAAGTGAGGCAGTATCATCTTAAACCCTTATATGAATAACCTATGGCTTTTAAATGTGGAATTTGAGGGAAATACTGATCCCCCCATCTCTTTTTTTAACCCAGGCTAAATCACACCATCCAAAATCTGCCACAAATTTCCATTTAACTTGTTCCTGGTTTCTACTTGCCTCTCTGAGTTAAATGTTATTTAACTAAATTTTCTAACTAGTTTCATACTTTTGATCCACATATTGCTCTTTCATTTATTAATTCTTTTCAATACACACATTTCCATTTAGACATTTATTTAATCCCTCACTTATGGAAACAATAGGCCGTAGTTTTTTCCTGCTTCTCTTTTTTTTCTTTTGTCCCTATAGTATCTCCTTACCCATGTAATTACCATTTGTGCTGGGTAACCTTCCAAAGACCCCACTCTAGATATTTTTTGCTAACTTTGATTTCAATGATTTCTGTTCAGTATAGTTTCCTATATTTTAGTGATGTTATATTAATACATTACTTCTTAAAATATATTTTATAAGGCAGATTGCAAATGAAATTAATTATAAAATATTTCTCATTAGAGTGTTCCTGGTAATAATTTCATCATCCTTAGGAAACATATTATGAAAAAAATAGGGAGAAAGCAGATGAATAGTTTTTGTTGTCTTAATTCTAACAGTATACAAAACATTTAGTAGTAATAAAATTTAGCTGTAGTAAAATCAGGCTTTCCAAGTTAGACTATTTCTATTTACAGCATTTAAAACGGGGCATAATATTAGCTGTCTCAGAGAAGCTGTACCAAAGTAAATAAGTTACTTGGGAGAACTTAAAAAGTTTAATTGCACGCATATCATTTGAGGGCTGAGTGTTACAAAAGTACATTTTAATCTACTATCTATGGTTAGGGTGGCACATATGAATTTAAAGGCTTAATAATATAAAATATGTCAATATAGAAACAGACTTGTATGTACAATTCTTATGCCATGTATAAATGAAAACCCAAAATTGTAGATATTGTGTCTAATTTTTTTTTTCAAAACTAACTCAGAATATAAGAATATAATTCTTATAAGAAATGTGTTTGGATTTCAGGTCTATGGTCACATTTGTAGGTCTGGACAGAATTTGCTTTTCTTAACAAAACTAAGTTTTGATTGGGAAAGGCCTTACAACTGACCAAAATTCTCACAAAATACAAACTCATAGCAATGTTCGTCATACCAACCTCTTATACAGATAAGAAAGCTGAGCCCAGAAATGTGAAGTGGCTTGCCTACATTCACAACACTGCACCAGTTAGAACAGACAAGTTCAGGTGATCCTGCTAACTTATATGTTTCAGAGGGAACTCTTGTTTTTACATCAGAAACTCTTTAGGATGTCAAAAATCTGGATGTTGGATAGGGAAAAGTTCATAGTGAGCCATAGGGACTGATTAAGGCTAGGAGCTGAGATAATATATCTTTCAGGGTTTGTAAGAATCACTTGGCTGATCTGGAAAAATAGCCATGTGAAGGTTTTCTTTAATGTGGCAGTTCAGATGCCAGTTTCACTCCAAGATTTATCTTTACTAGCCAGTCATCAGTTCTGAATAGGCATGGGTATGAATATCAGGTCAAGGTTTTACAAATGTGAAATTCATCTTTGTGATTCTGAAGTAAGTTCTTTTTGCACTGTTATTACATTTTACAAAATGCATAGAAAAAATTTTATCCCTGTTCTTATTAGTAAAATATATGTGTTTTTCTTTAGTAATCCATCTTTCTAAGCCAAGAAGCAAAATTATTTCAAGATCATTGGTCCTACTGTGCCATAGGGTAGGGGTACCTGGACAATTAGGAGGCCATAGGTATTTTAGAAAGCTGGTATTAACATGTGATTTATATTTTACTTTTTTTTAATCCCATAAATCCTCACCCCAGTCCTGCCTTTAATAGGCACTCCTAGAAAATTGTATATTAACTGATTTAAATTTTAACTTCCTTTTCAGCTTTCTTTGGGGCATCTTTATTAAAAAGTCTAAATAAGGTTCATTTCTGTTTTCTTCACAGCCTTTTACACAGAGCTTTACAAATAGTTGGCACTCAATAAATATTTGTTGAACAAGGGAAGATAAAGATGAATATAGGAGATCCTTATATAACTCAAAAGTAGAAAATTCAGCCCCTGGAAGATGAAAAAATGATTATATTGCCTTTTTACAGGAACTCATTATCTATGAATCACAGAACCTCTTTATTGACATAAACTCAAAATTTCCTGGTTCAGCCTCCCAAACTATGAAGAGATTCTTTTCTAAATGTGTCTGACAATTTACAGTGCAACCAAATCTCCATTCTTTCACTGATAGGCAGTGACTGCATAGAAAATGGTAGTCTCAGTTTCAATAACTCGAGTTGTTGAAATATAGTTAAGAAGGAATTACATTCTTGTACCTTGCCCCTCTCAGGCTCTAGTTACATTTACGATTGAAATAATACAAAATTAACACTTCTCCCACATTATAAGCCTTCAAATATTTTACATTATTTGAAATGTTTTCCAGGTCTCTTATCCTGCGATATCCTCTTGTACTCTAACATGCTACTATTTGCAGTCTCCTATTTGTACTTTGCCTTTATTTAAATCTATTAAATAGGGATTTCGATTGCCAAAAAAAACCTATCAACCCAGAAAACTTCCTTAAAAATATACTCATTGATAGAATTTACACAGGAAACTTTGAGGTTATTAACTTTGTAAAACTCTTAATTATTTATTCGAGTATTCTACAGAGTGAAATGCATAGGACTGAAGAAAGAAATCTTTTATCCTCAACATGGTTTGGTGGCTTAAATTATTCTTATCTTGTCATAAACTGCAAAGGGTTCCATTTTTTTTGCATTGTGATTACAAGGTCATTTTTGCTCCAGGGTGGAGCCCCCTAGAGGGGAATGTGATGTGTCTCTTATCAGAACAAAGGATATTTTGGGCTCTCAAATATATTAGCTCAGTCAATCATCAAGAAAAGGATATTTTCTCTGACCCAGTTTACTTAAGTGATTTATGTGGAACTTAAAAGTTTAGAGTCTAAAATTACTCCTGACATTGAATTTGTTTTTTAATTTGCTTCAGGTCCCATGGAACTCATTTATGTTCAGAACTTGCATTGCTAAAGGCCTAGGTACAATGATAATCTCTCTACAAATATAACAAGAAACATACTAGCGCTCTTGGGGCATGGAGGAAAATGTGCAATGGACCGTAGAGTAAACAGTGGAGTTAGGGTACTGTTTGAACTTTTGTTTCCAAAGGTGAAGCTCATAGTAGTAAGTATTAATAAGGATCACTGTCTTTTTCCGAAATATACCCTGTGGAATTTGGCCAACGCTGTCTGAATACTCAGCTATTCTTTTCATATTCACTCAAACCTGAGAGAAAAAGTTAAATTTTGACATGCAGAGAAGGAAGAACAAGGTTCCCTGATTTACTTTATGAATGACAACATGTTGAACAGCTAAATTCATTGGCCTCCTTCAAGCTAACCCCTAACATTTGCTTGGCCCATGTCAAGAACAAATGGATACTATAAGGATATTGTAAGTTTAAATATTTAAAGTTACAAATCAAACTAACAAGCTGCAAAATTATATCTGATATGTCTCTTGTCTTAGCAAATACAACTTTCCAAATACTAGGAAGGCTAGGTTCAAATTTAGAATTTTCTGACACCTTGTAGTTAGTTTCATGCTGGAATATGACCCTCCTGCCCCATGTTTGGTCCATGGCCAGCTCCTTTTCCCTTCCTATCCTGGCTTCATCTAGCACCAGGAGGAGACTCATGCACTCATGTGGGTACCTGAGCCTGCATGACCAGTCTCCAGCCATACTAAAGATCTCTGAAAAATATCTCCTTTGGTCTCCCTTGGGCCTAGAAAGATACATATGGATAAGAACGTTCCCCTTAGGAAGGTGGACCTAAGGAAAATGCTTGGAAGTAATGCCCAGGTTAATTAGACAGGGAATTTGGGAGTTCCAGCTACCTGGAGAATAGTCTATAGAGAGGGATATGAGCTTTGGGTGGGTATCCCGGGCCCCATGGATTCTTAACTCCTTGGAAGCTCGTGACAAGAGAAAGAACAGCATTGGGCCTAGATCAGGGGCCTGGGTCTAAGGCTCGTCTGGCTTTTTTGAAAAACATGTTTCCCAGAATGAGAGATTGCTCTTGGGAAATATACAAATTTGTGTGACGAAGACAGTAATGGCATTGTAGTTTCTGAAAAGAAAAATGTATTCATATAACTCAAGAAGAAATGTTCGAGGCTAAACACGGTGGGTCACACCTACAATCCCAGAACTTTGGGAGGCCGAGGCAGGAGGACCATTTGAAGCCAGGAGTTCAAGGCTGCAGTGAGCTATGATTGTGCCACTGCACTCTAGCCTGGGTGACAGAGTGAGAACTTGTCTCTAAACAGAAAGAAGTAGCAGAAGGAGAAGGAGAGGAATATATGAGACATAAATTAATGCAAAAGCCTATGAACAGGGAAGACTATTTGGTTTTATTTACTATTTGCCTTGATCAAAGTTCTCTGTTTATCAATACAAATATTAATAAGACTATATAAGAGGCTACCTATGATGGGTAGAAAAATTAAAAATGAAACTCATGGTTGCTGTGTCCTTGCCAGGTGTCATTTTTCCAGCTGTTGTAGTCATAGGGCTAGACTGTCAGACAGTTCGAGAAGCAGGTGGCTATAATTAGTTCTTTATGTAAACATTAACATTGTCATCCCTATAGACAGGAGAGTTAAGTAGAGCCTTTTCCCATTCTCTTCTTGGCCCTTGAAAATACCTCTGGCTTCTTGTCACTAAATTCCAGCAGGTGCCAAAATGCTGCAGGCTTCCATGTTTAATATTGCAGTTTTCACATGTAGAAATTCATATCATACACTACTCTATGTCATTGCAGCTGCTTTTGTTTTATACAATATAGTCATCTGTCAGATTTAATGTTGACTTATCAGATTTACTTTGTACTTACTTTATATTTTGAAAATATCTTTTCTCTAAAGTCTTAATAGTCATTTTTAAGTTGACTAGATTAAATGTAAGATGATTTCTGTGTGGCTTCGGAAGTAGAACACACAGTTTAGATTTTGAAATTTTCATTTTTGGCAGGCATAGTGCAGGATGTGGCCTAGTTTCAAAATGTTTATTTGAAACAAAAATTTAACTGGAATTCAATACTGTGCTTTCTGGAAAGAGTTCATAAAATTTTGACTGTGGGTTTTTTTTTTTGCACCTAAAATACATATTTCTACACTTTATCCAGAAGTGCTTTTTAAATAATTTTAAAGGGATTACTATCAAGTTTTCTTTTTTTAAAAAAAAAAAAAGCAAGAAAGGTTTTCCAAGATGTCTACATTTCAACTGTATTTTACATGTTATATATGAAAATTGTCATGTATTCAAAAAATGACAGCTGATATATTGAGTCACTAAATATGAAGAAAACATGCACTAAATCTCCCTTTTTACATACTACTAATAAATTTGACATAGAGAGAAAGCAGTAAACATACAAGTAATGAATACATGAAAACAAAAAACTTTTGGGCTATTCTTTGGAATTTAGTCTTTGCTGCATTAACACTATTTAAGGTTTCCTCTAATTTTTATTATACATTGGATAGAACTAGCAACATGAACAATGACAATATTTTCAGGTGCATAATATGTACAGATGAGTGAGTGTGTGTCTGTGTGTTAGGTACTGTTCTAAGCACTTTATATGGTTAATCACACTTAATCTTCATACCCAATAAAATAGGTGGCATTTTTATCTCCATGTTATGGTTGTGTAAACTGAGGTACAGGATACCTAAGTGATTTATCTGAGGTCACACACTAGCCTGGGGTAGAACCAAAGTTTGAACAAGCCATTCTTGTTGTATTCACTCTATAATATTGCTCTTGGAAAGTTATGAAATTTATGGAGTACTGTAAGTCAACAGACACTGAAAACATTTTCTTAGAGATGGGGTCTTGCTATGTTGCCCAGGCCGGTCTTGAACTCCAGGACTCAAGCAATCCGCCTGCCTCAGCCTCCCAAAGTGCTAGGTTTACAGGTGTGAGCCACTGTGCCCAGCCTGAAAACATTTTTAAGTGAAACAAATAGTGGAAATAATACTAGTAGTTCATTTTCCTGTTAAAATACTAGGTTTATTAAAAAAACACCAGATTTAGAGGCTACAAGATTCTGGTCCTAATTTTGCCAATGGCTGTGTGATATTGAATAAATTATCTTACCCTCTCTGAGCTTCTATTTTCTCATTTTTAAACTATGGAATGTAATATTGTTTAAATAAGTGATAGGAGGATTAAATCAAATATCATGTAAGCTATTTTTACAGTAATTTGTGTAACAGACAAACATGGAGTGAAAGTTTTGGTCCCTCCCGCTGTCTCTGAACCTCAGTTTTCAATGAAAAATGGAAGACCAAACTAGATGAGATAATAGTTTTCTAATATCTCTATAATTTCATGGTTACTATAAAAATTGCAACTTTAAAAAATTTATCAGTTCATTGCAACTAATAGTCATTTCATTAAAACATAATCTTAGATTTTTAAGATTATATTTTTATAGTTATTTTCCTAGAACTATAGAGTCTTTGAAAAAGAACTAAAAAGGATATCTGCTTAATACAAAGTTCTAGGACAGCTAAAAGTATATCAGAGTTTTGTAGAATCATGTGTTTGAAAATTTTGACACAGCCATGTCTAATGTTCACAATATTTGCAACCATGAATATTATTTTATCCTTAATTTAAATCTTCCTTACAAATTTAAGTTTATCCTTTATTTGGTGGGGGATATTTAGTGTGGTTGAGGCATACTTTAATTAAATTTAGTTAAGTCACTTATCAAATTTTTATCTTTGTATTTAGAAAAGCTATTTTTTATTCCTTTTCTCATATCTTTATTAAAGACTTTGTGTTTATCACATGTGGAGTCCCAAACTGATCAGTAATAAGTTTATTATAACATAATATAAACATGTAGTAATAAGTTTATATTACTTTTTCTATATAGGTGTCATTTTAAAAAATCTTAGCATGTTTACAATAGAATACCAATATGGGAATCATCCATGTTTATAATAGAGTACCAATATAGTAATCATTCATTTTTTTTAATTACTCTTATTTTGGATATGTCATTATTTGTGCTGTGTATCTAAGTTTGGACTTTTATCCCTAAAGCTACCCTGGCATCCAACCAACTTCAAAAGATTGAGGGCATGTGCCTTTTTTCCAACTTAATTAAAAGTCAACAAATAACAAACAGGCAATATGGCACAGTAACGTGTTAGAAAATGACAGCTGGAAACAAGCCCACATTCTTTGCCACTCCTCAAGTTTGGACATCCTATCTCCTTCCTGAAAAGTGATATTGCCAGAATGAGAGAAACAGCATATCCTTCCAACTATTTATTCAATAAATTTTGCTGTGAGGCTACACAGTTGATAGCAAGTGCTATTAAAAACAATAGACTTGAGAACTGATTTGTGTAAGTATTAACCATGGCCTATGCTGAGATGGAAAAGACTGCATGTGGCATGTGTATCTATACACAAATCAACATTATTTGCTGGGGTGTTGTCAGTTTTAAACATTTGTATTTGTTATGGCATTGTAAGTTTTAAATATTTGTATTTGTTATGGCATAATACTCTGTGAAGAATGGATGTAAAAATCTTTGAAAATTTCTACTTAAATATAATAAAAATATGCTCTGATGATCCTGGGATTATGTGACTTTAAACAAAATACACAAAAATATGTTAAATATACCCATAACTAATCCTGTGTATCTCCATGATTAAAATCAAGATCTGTCATGTTGAGAGGTGGCACTTCACATTACATTGAATGTGACCAGTGTAATTGAGGCAGGCTCTTCTAAAGAACTGCTCAACATTGGGATAGCTGTGCTTGTAGAACATATAGTATGTAGAACATACTATATAACTAATGTATGTAGAACATACTATATAACTAATGTATGTAGAACATACTATATAACTACAGTATGTAGGACATACCACATAACTATAGTATGTAGAACATACCATATAATTATAGTATGTACACTATAGTTCGTGTGTCATTTTAGTAAAATTCTTTTTAACTGTAAGGTAAGTTTACTTGAATCCAATGGAACAAATTTATTTAAAAGTACTAGGAGTTGCAATGTATATCATGACAAGGAAATATACTATTTCTGAAAATCAGTTAAGGAATGCAGTATTAATCATTGCAGTTTGCATTTAGGGAATTCTGTAGTGAAGCCACAGGGCAAGGATTTTATTATGCTGCTGTTCTATACATCTATTCCTTGGAGTATTTGTTAACTGTGAGCTGTAAATTGCTTGCCTTTGCAGATAGCTTTTGTAACTCTAAAGATAAAATGCAAAGTCAGCACTATGACCTTGTTGTTTTTTTGGATTAAAAAATAGAATGATTACTCTTCAAAGTATAAGTGATTTTCCTCTTTCAAAGTATTTATTTTTACATATAAACATTTATTTTAATGTGTATGTATACCTTATAAAGTTTTTTATATACAAACAACAGAATGTTGAAATGTGATTGCACTAATTCAGTAATACTACACATATTGGTAACATAGTTGTTCTGTAGTTCTGCAATATGTATCATTTGGTGAGAGCCCTTCTTTCTGTTCCCCATAGGCATGTCTGTTTATTGAAGAGAAGGATAGCTGGAAAAAAGGAAAAGTCAAGAAAAATGGGCGTTTACTAAGATAAAGCAGAGTGGTTCATGAATACAAGTTCACAATTTCTATTTTCTCTGACAGCCTTTGCTGCACTCACATATATTTTCCTATATTTTTCATTTGATCAAATATATGGGACTAAAATATTCTTCTAAAGACTTTGAATATGTAAATAGATTGAACACTAATACAATATTAGTATGATTAACACAAATGAACAATCTTCAGCCAGATGTATGATAGTTGGAGAACAGTTTGATGTATTAATCTTTACCTAGGATCTTCTTAAGGCAAGTGCTTAATATCTGCTGCAGCTTCTATTCTAAGACTGGATTAGATGCATGAGTTTTGAAAATACAACTTACTAGCACATAGAGGAACCACAGTTTCAGCAGTCAAGAATTAGGGTCCTTTAAATAATTCGGAGTTCTTAAACTAGAGTATAATCTACAAATTCCCAAAAGATACATTGGGAAAACCTCTGCTGATAGGCTTTCTTCTAGAAGCATTGCATTTCTATCTACAGCTTTTTGGTTGTGTGTCTAGGCTGTGCATTTCCTATAATATAATGTTTGTACCTAATCTTTTCCTAGCCACAAGATGCTCTCCACAACCCTGGCAGTTAAGCAACTGAACCCAACCCCTGGGAAATAAGCCCCAGTCCTGGTAATTCCTACAGGAATTGAAATAATACTAGTGAACTATGGCGGGCACAGTGGCTCACGCCTGTAATCTCAGCACTTTGGGAGGCTGAGGTGGGCAGATTTCTTGAGGTCAGGAGTTTGAGACCAGCCTGGCCAACATGATGAAACCACATCTCTACTGAAAATAAAAAACTAGCCAGGTATGGTGGCATGCGCCTGTAATTCCAGA
Source organism: Pongo abelii (assembly GCF_028885655.2). Taxonomy (NCBI): domain Eukaryota; kingdom Metazoa; phylum Chordata; class Mammalia; order Primates; family Hominidae; genus Pongo; species Pongo abelii. The sequence goes on from NC_071991.2 coordinate 97,139,684, forward strand.
TACTCAGGAGGCTGAGACAGGAGAATCGCCTGAACTGGGGAGGCAGAGTTTGCAGTGAGCCAAGATCGTGCCTCTGCACTCCAGTCTGGGCCACAGTGCGAGGCTCCATCTCACAAAAAAAAAAAAAAAAAAAAAAGAAAAGAAAAAAGAAATAATACTAGTGAATTGAAGATGTCAGATTTTGTTATTCTGAATAAGGTGGTAGGAAAACAGCAGTTTCTTGAGCTCTGTTAAGTGAAGGAAATATTTTGAACATGGAATAGCTTGGCTGATTTAGGGTTCTTAGATAAAGAAATTTGATCTGAGCCCTGAGGCAGTAACAAGTAAGCTATATTCGTAAAGTGTTTTATCTCCTTACATCTGTATTTTGCTATAATCAATTCTTTTTTACTTGTAGCTTCCATAATACTATCTGCACTGAATCAAAGAATAATTAGTTTAAGAAAAAAAATTAGATAATCTCAGTATTTTAGATTGACAGTTTAAATGAACTAATAGAAAGCCTACATTTAAATTTCACAATCATTTGAAGGGAGATAATGAACATGAATTTTCCATGGGTGGGATTTTGCTGGTGCTAGAAAGGATTTTACTGGTATGAAAGTAATTGGTTTAGGTTTAGGGAAAACAACTTCCTGTCCAAATGAATTCATCACTGATGAAAAACAGTATTACGGAATACTTCTCCAAAGCTTACACTGTTCAATTATCCTTGGCTGCTTTTTATCCAGGAAATCACAGGCTACAGTGACATTGACAGATTTGGGGATTTGTCTCAGGACATGCCTCTCACAAACATGAGCCCACTGAATATGAGAAGATGACAGCCTTCTTTTCAGCCAGTAAAATCCAAAAGGAAAATCTGGGCCTTAAAACAAAGACTGAAGAAACAAGACAAGGGAAATGAGACACAGGCCGAATGGATAGTGCTCTATACTAAGCTTCTAAGAAAAAAGATTTTGGTGTAAAAATAGATGACTCCTGATGACCTAATTTCACTGCATTGAGACCACATGTTGCTGCCATGTTCGATTAGTTGTGCTGGTCACTGTGTCTCTACCACAAAGGAGAAGAGCTTGGAAAATACATATGACAAGGGACTTGCATGCATGAAGAGTTACATGACCAGTTCTTATACTAAAATAGATGTGTTTTAAAAGCTAAAGGAAAACAAAAGAAAATTAAAAGGCACATGGACAAAATATATGAGAATAAATAATTGTGTTATCTTACATTAGAGAAGAACATTCTAAACATAAAAACAAGGAAATATATTAGGGAGGAAAGTTCAAATAAATATGATTATCCAAAAATTTGAAACTATATGATAAAATAAGTGACATCTTGAAATAAGATAATTGAAATATATATGATATCTTAAAAGCTAATTCATTTAATATACAGTCAGTACTTTTAAATTGCACAAAAGAAATACATCCCAATAAAGAAAAGGTCGGGGGCGGGGGGCAGAATGAGCAAATGGTATGAAGAAGCAATTTATGAAAGCAAAATAATTGTTTTTAAGGTTAATAAACAGAGAATTGCTAACAAAAACAAGTATATGAGATAATCATTACCTATCAAACTAACAAATATCAAGAAATGTTAATACTAAAAGCGAGTTAGAGTATGGGGAGACCAGTACACTTATGCAGTGCTTGAGGGAATATAAGATAATTTTTAGAAATTAGCTTAGAGATAGTCACATTTTGTAACCCATTAACTCCAAATCTAGAATGCTTACCTGTGGAAATAATCAGAAATATAGATAAATATTTACTTTAAACTATTACAGTAAAATCTGATAATGTAAATTTCAACAGGAGAGGATCTAAATGGGGGAAATTCAAACAGGGAATTTTAGGCACCTATTAAAATAATAATTGTGTAGATTATTTAATGACATGAAAAAGTATTGCTATTATAATTAAATGTGAAAAGATAATCAAATCTATGTTGATAAGTCTGATGCCAATTTTATTTTTAACATAAATATACACATGCACATATACATATATCAACAATGTATTTATATATACTAAAATAAAACATATATAAAATATAAATAATGAATAACTCCTTAAAAGTGAACCGTTGAATCCTATGGATCAGTTTATTCTATGATTTTCGTATTTTAAAAAGCATATATATGTAAAACCTTTCTAATCACAAAATAAAGGAAACCATTATTGGAAAAGTAAGAAAAAATGCATTTTTAGTAGGGATTTAAAGAAAGAATTTTAATTTACATCCTAATTTTTATCTCTCTAACATTTTTACACTTAAAAACTTTTATTTTTAAGATGCATTTCAAGCTACTACCATCAAGATGTTCCACTTAATGTATGTGAAATGTGACTCTGTCTTCCAGATCAATGCTATCAGTTTTAAGACGTATAATGTATATGAATCACGTAAATGTTTACATTAAATAATAAGTCTTTTAAAAGTAATATATATTAGGCTCTAAAGTAGCTACTTCTTTTATTCCACAGTCTGCCCATGAATTTTGAACTCTGAGTGTCAGAGAGTTTAGTTTTCTAACTATCCAGTGGTAATTATGGTAGCACACACTCTGCAAACCAGCAGGATATAAATCGACATAATTAAGATTAATTCTCAACTCAAATTAGAGCTGTATATGGCCACTGGAAACTTCCTGAAATGGTTCAGAGCCTCTTGTTTCTCAGTAGGAATCTTTCTCAATAACCACATTATGTTAAAAATGTTGTTTAAAGAAGTGAACTCAAGAAAAAGTAAACTGGAGAGAAAGTGCCTCCTTACATTTTATTCCTTAAGTGCATCTCTTGGCTCTCCCTCACCAGGCAGGTATTCCTGGCCAGTGGGCAGTTCTTCCCAGCTGATTCTGGGACTGATCCCCTTCTGTTCTATGGCTCTTCTACCCTTGGGGCTTCATTGTCTTCTGTATCCACCAGGTGAAAGGAAAAAGAGAACATAGAATGGGCAGGCATGCCCTCAGAGCATAGCCTAGAAATGACACACATTTGCTGCTGAGAACAAGTCCTATGGCTGGACCTAACTGCAAAGGATGCTGGCAAATGCAATCTAGTTATGAGCCCAAGAAAGAAAAAAAATAGATCTTTGGCGAATGCTAGCAGTCTGTTACACCAGTCGCTGGGCTAAATGATGGGATAACATAGCTAAATGATTCAAGATTCTATAGGCTCAAGAAATCCCCAGCCTAATAGGACAGAGAAAGTGACACACATATAATTTTAATTTAAAAAATGAATAGATACCTCAATGTACATGTTCTTCTACTTTAAGAGCAATATCTATATATTCATGTTTTAGCCTTTTAGACAGTCTCCTTTGTTAATTCACTCATTCATCCAGCATTCTCCTTACATTGAATGGTCTGCATAGCTATTCTAGAGTATCTGATGAAAGGAGTGAGAAAAACAAACATATGCATGAAACAAACAGGGTCTAGCTGCAGGTGTCATAAAATCACATACATGATTTTACATTGAGGTTTGTGTCTATATGTTCTGCAGAAGTTGGAAATAATGTAATGCTTATGATGTATCAGAATGATCTTAATAAAAATGGTTCAATGTAAATTGATAGAATTGTAGAACATAGACTTTTAGAGATGAAAATGGGAGCTGACATTCTAAACATGTAGAATAATATGAGTCATTATACAGTCCCACCACAGACCTTTCTGGGGCTCTCTGGAAGATGTGGAGAAGTCAAACCACTAGACACGGTTATAAGAATTTGCTTCTGTTCCTCTTATATCACATTACGGGATGATGACACTTTCCCATGTTCAGGAACCTGCCTGTTTTCAGATACCAATTATAAGCTTTCTGAAAACCAGCATTCTGCAGTTTCATAATCATTAACACATTTTCTGTTATAATTTTACACTTTCCTTTGATTATATCGTTTCTCACAACTACAATTTTGTGTTCATTGTATAATTACATGGTTTCTGTTTGACAGCAATGTTATATTCCTTTATCAAAGGTAAGAGCTTTAAATATCTCACTTTTACATTTATTTGTAAGAAAATATGATCTTTTCTAATTGGTCTTTCCTCTCTTTAAACTTTGGGCTTATTTTTATAGCCCATTAAAAGAAGCTGGGCCAATTGATTTCAATGACATTTTTTCAACGAAATATTCTCGCACACATAATGTGTATGCCTCTGAGAGTACTACAGCTATGACTGAATTTTTTCTCAGAATTTCATATTTTTGTATCTATTCAGAAAATTGAAGTGCAAAATCTAAAGGCGTAAATTGTTCAGAGCACATTTATTCTTCAAAAGACTGATATTTATAGTCTGAAAGAATTTTTATGTTTTAATTTTTATCTGGAGACCTAGAAATTCCATTTGCTTTCATTCTAGAAAAATAAAATCAATGGCAAGTGAGAAAGACTTGCTTTGAAAGTATATAGTAAAACATTAAAAACATTAAAACAAATAGTGTCATTAAAAACAAATAGTGTCATTTTAAGCAGTTCTATTTCAACAGGAACAACATGATTACTGTTTGTAGAATGAAGAAAAGAAGCATGGCACAGCCTTAGGAAGAAGGCCATGCCTGGGGTTGGCTGCATATATGAGACATTCTAGTCAGCTGTTTGAAGCACCTACTTTATAATTTCATTGTACAATGAGAACTGTTTGCTCTCTCTACTGTAATTGTGTATCTTGGGGCAGGATTTTATTCATGGTATGCCACATTTGTGTAAAATTGTCAGAAATGACAGGTTACCAGTTTTACAGTATGCAAGGACATCCCGCCTGGATTTGACAACCAATGGGAGTAAACAGGAATCGGCACAATCAGTGGCAGTAATTGGGACAAAAGGCTGCCTAACCCTTCACTCTTATTTTCACATACATATGTCTTCACAGGGGCAACAAATAGCCCAAGCTCTTTTTCCAGTTGAGACTGGCATAAATTCATGGGCTCTAAGCATAGGGGCTCACGTTGTTAGGTCACATGTTCAGGAGAGTTCACTTCAGTTGCCCAAGACATGTCAGAATCAAGGTCTAGAGTCTTAGGTCTAATACCAGGGTTGGAGTCTACATAGAACCAGGTGAGGTGCCAGGCTACTTCCATCTGGGGTCCTGAATTGGGAGACAAGCTTGTGGCTCCAAGTCTTAGAGAAACTCTTGTACACCAGTGACTTGGCAGCAGTTCTAACGGTACATGATGAGTTGATGTTGATGAGTTGATGATCATTAACTCTTCAAGCTGGACACACAAACAGTTCCATCTTAAGGCTAGGCTCCCTAGTAGCTCTATAGACACCCCAACCTGTCTCTGTTTTTCTTGGGCTTTAAGCAGAGCAGAGCCTAAAAGTTGTATTTTTGACATCTGGGTCATTTTAGGGAAGCGGGAACTGACTGTGTTTTTTGCAGTTAAAATAGTAAAACGTGGCCAGGTAAAATACTTTCACATATACAGCTTATTGGAGGAGGAGAATTAGGAATGTTCACATAACAATGTGCCATTAAATTGCTCTTAGAAAGTAAATTATTGATATGAAACAAGTAATACCTGTGGGGTTTCCAATAAAAGGAAACAAAATTTCACATGTGGCAAGAAATTTGCTTCCAAATGTTAATATACTGAAATCAGTGTTAATGAAGTTTAATATAAGCAACTAAGAATGAGAATTACTTTTTCTGGCTTTGTTCAGCTATATGTTAATTTTTTTATAAAATTCAATTTGTATTATTGGCTTACCATCCCAGAATAATCATATCAAAGGATAAATAAACTGTTATAGAATTCTAATTTTTCTGAAAATTAGGAATTGATTTTGTTTTACTCAGATGAATCATTGCATGAAAAGTAGAGAAATAAAAAATCTAATTTTAAAACATCTTTATAAGAAGCTTGTTTTTCCCCTTAAATTTTGGGTGCTATATTTAGTAATTACCATTTTACTTATGCGGTCTCTCTGATGTAAAGTTCTTAAACTGTTGTTACTGGAGTCTATTATTATAGGATTCTACCATTTAAGTCTTTACAATAAATCAGAAAACGGGAAAATACACCTTTGCAGCCATTTAATGAAACAGATTTCAACTACCAACACACAGTAATTTAAATATTATGATCAAGTTTCTTAACCAAATATATACTGCAAATAGATACTAGTGGAGAATAAAGGCTGAAGTATTGTTTTTTGATGAGTACCAATCATTTTTCTACTTTAGTTCATGTTCTATCTCTGTGTTGGAATTTCTGAGAGTGGAGGGAAGACAATTAACAAATCCTAGTAAAATACGTGAGTGTTAAAATCATTTTTGTTCTTCCACCACCTATAGTACCTATTGGTGAATGGTCGCTTAGTTTGTCCTGGGAGAACTCTCAGGGTAGCTCTCATTCCTGCCTTGGCAAAGTATTTACTATAAGTGAAAAAGGGGATGCCTTCTAAATTTGGAAAATCGGAATTAGGCCCTCATAAGGTTGGTTTTAAAATACCACTTAAAATTGAGTAAAGGTCAAGAAAAAAACAAGTAACTCCATCAAAAAGTGGGCAAAGGTTATGAACAGACACTTCTCAAAAGAAGACATTTATGCTGCCAACAAACATGAAAAAAAGCTACACTGATCATGAGAGAAATGTAAATCAAAACCACAATAAGATACCATCTCACTCCACTAAGAATGGCGATTATTAAAAAGTCAGGAAACAAAAGATGCTGGCGAGGCTGTGGAGAAATAGGAATGCTTTTACACTGTTGGTGAGATTGTTAATTAGTTCAATCACTGTGGAGGACAGCATGGTGATTCTTCAAGGATCTAGAACCAGAAATACCATTTGACCTAGTAATGCCATTACTGGGTATATACCCAAAGGAATATAAATCATTCTACTATAGAGATACATGCACACATATGTTTAGTGCAGCACTGTCTACAATAGCAAAGACATGGAAGCAACCCAAATGCCCATCAATCATAGACTGGATAAAGAAAATGTGGCACATATACACCATGGATTACTATGCAGCCATAAAAAAGAGTGAGATCATGTCCTTTGCAGAGACATCGATGAAGCTGGAAGCCATCATTCTCAGCAAACTAACACAGGAACAGAGAGCCAAACACCAGATGTTCTTACTCATAAGTGGTAGCTGAACAATGAAAACACATGGAAACAGGGAAGGGAGCATCACACACTGGGGCCTGTTGGAGGGTGGTGAGTCAAGGGGAGGGAGAGCATTAGGACAAATATCTAATGCATGCAGGGCTTAAAACCTAGATGACGTTGGGAGGCCGAGGCAGGCAGATCACGAGGTCAGGAGATCAAGACCATCCTGGCTAACACGGTGAAACCCCGTCTCTACTAAAAATACAAAAAAATTAACCAGGTTTGGTGGCGTGCGCCTGTAGTCCCAGCTGCTGGGGAGGCTGAGGCAGGAGAATGGCGTGAACCGGGAGGTGGAGCTTGCAGTGATCCAAGATCGCGCCACTCCAGCCTGGGTGACAGAGCAAGACTCCGTCTCAACAAACAAACAAAAACAAACAAACAAAAAACACCTACATGACGGGTTGAAAGGTGCAGCAAACCACTATACCTATGTAACAAACCTGTGCACTCTGCACATGTAGCCTGGAACTTACAGTAAAATATATATATATATATATATATATATATATATATATATGTGTGTGTGTGTTAAAGGTAATTGCTTTTAGAGTACATTTTTTCCTACTTTTAACCATTTCTTTAACAAATTTTTACAACAATCCTAAGTTGTCCATAATAAGAATGGAGTCTAAAGCCAGAATGAAGTCATTTTCTGTATATTTTTTTACCTTTTAGTTTGTTTTGAATCTTTGTTATTATGAGTTCATTTTCCTATATTAATCTACATTTGCAAAATTTGTGGATTATTTTATTAAACCAGCTTTCCCTGTTTCCTCTAAGTACAAAAAAGAGCTTGTTTCTACTCATTTTCCAAAGTATCTGAGACATTTAGGCTTTAATTTGTTATCTTAATTCATGTTTTCATTCATTCACTCAGGAAGTCAACTTCTGAAATTTCTCAAAGTTCTTTATGTAAAAACTGTCAGGGATAAACAGAGCCCTGGGATAGAGTATTAATATATCATAATTTCTGTAGCTACATTTCGTGTATTGAGTTCCATGCTTTCCTCACTCTCAGAGTAAGATATTTGACAGATTTAGGATACTGTGAATTGGGCTGTTTGTTCTGGGCCATGAGCCTCTACACAGATGAGGGCTGGAGACTCAAAAGAGGGAGGCTGTCACACAATGTACTGTAGGCTCTTTCTGCTAATTCAAAGAGGAAAGGTTGGAAGTACCTATCTCTCCTGAAATGCATCCCTTAGTCTGAATGTTGCTCTTCCCAAGCATTTGCTCTCTACCAAAACTTCCTTGCCCTGCAATATGACTTGAGTTCATAAAATCCATGCTTCGAAGAATAGGAAGAAGGGATTGCACGGAACTCTGCCCTGGGATCAAAATCTTTACAGGTAGTGCTTTGATTTGACTATTCGCACATACTTTAATTGCAGAAAGACAATTTCTTCCCCTCATCTCGAAACTCAACACTGTACCTTTTCCTGACAATCTCTTCTATGCCCCCTCCTCCAGCATCTCATACTGAAAATAAAACCTTCTTGATATAATTTGTGAATGTCATTTATAACTGACTTCTAAATAAAATAGGATTGCTGCTCTATTTCTATGGCTATATAATTTGCTTTAATGTTTTATTTAATATTTACTCTTTTTTTGAAATGTTCAGGTTATTTTGTCTATAAAATTCTAAAACTTTCCAAATGGAGAAGATTATACTTGGGTAAAGCCATACAGAGTTGTCTTGTCTTCAAGAAAAATAATACTGTACCTGAAGATTTTATTCTGCTCAGCTCCTTCCATCCAGAGTGGAATTGTGTCCTGAGTTTCTGGTTCTTCTAGTCATTCAGACATTTTTAGGAGCCATGCAAACCCAGACTTATAAAGGGAAATTTCATCAGGCCAAGGTGACTGGTGGCTGTATGGGAATCTCCTAATTTATTTCTACCTGCTGTCTTCTCTGAACACACATCTGAATTCTAAACTGTGTAATCTTATGTTCAGTGTTTTTCTGGACTATTGGGCATGGAATATATACTGATTGCATTAAAATATAAATTTCATAAAAACCCTACAGTTTCTGTTGCTTAAAAGGCACCCATATATATTTGTGGCATTAATGAACTCCTCATAGCGTTTGAATCTCAGTTTTGTGTAGGAGTCTCCCCTGGGTCCCTGCTTGGTCTTCAACTTGTCTAAGCTATTGGAACCATGGGGATAGCTCTAGACTCAGGAAACCCAAACTGGTCCCAGCCAGCCCTAGTCTTCTAGTGAGTAAAAGGGGATTCAGACAGTAAACCATTTCTCCCCTTCCCCTACCCCATTATATACACTAGGATTCCTTTTATTCTTATAGAATCTATTGCAACTTTTAAGTCAAATATAATGACTTATTTCCAGGTTGTCTAGAAATAAGTATCTTGATATCTGGGAAAAGCTTTTATAATTTTTCTCAAAATGGTTAGAAAAGAAAAATTTTCTGATACATGTAACCTTAAAATAGAATAATGCTATTTACATAGGCATTATTTAAAGATATCCCTTATGATGTGGCATTTGCTACTAAACAGTTAATAGAGTCAAAGACAGAAAAGGCAAGCACCATAAATGCCAGTATGATGCAAAGTAATTACAGCACATTCATAAGTTAGTCTCTCTTTCAAGTATATTTTATTTTTAGTTAACATCTCAGAAATTTAATTTTATTTCCTAGGAATTTTGCAATTTAGCTATTCCATAAGAAATTTTGTGATACTTACCATCGTACATAATTTCTTTTATGGCATACTGACCATAGCGTTTATGAAATAACACAAATTTTAAATTGTCCTTGCTATCAGTCAAGGTTAAAATTAAAAATATAGATTATCTTTATTAATTAAGGATATGTGGATAGAAGATATGCATTTTATTTGTTAACATATTAGGTATCTTACTTAGTCAATACAATTGTGCCACAACATCTCAAGAAATCTTAAGATCAACTCTTTATTTAAAAAAAAGAAGTGTTTTAGGTATTTTATAAAAACTCTTTCTCCAGTATGCACAGTAAAACTCTGAAGTTTCTGAATTTCTAATAAGCGTCCCAAAATATACTAAATTATGGAAAGGTTATATACTTATTTTAATAATGCTACCATTGCTGTGATTCTCTTTTGAAATTATTATTATTGTTTACTCATACCTAGCTTTGGGTCAAGACTGTGTTTTTTTTTTTTTTTAATGACTAGATATATGTGGTTCATAAAGTTGAGTCTGATTTGATTTCAAGACATATATTGAAAATTACCTTTTTGGTTAAGTCTCTGATTTAGCTTGATTATTATTTTTCTTTTTCACCTTTCTCATTAAGAGTGGAATGTACAATATGAACTAGATGACCTCCCATTCTGTGAAATCATTTGCCTTTCTGTAAGATTCATTATTGAGTCAAAGGGTGAGGCAAACTCTCTAAATATTCTTCTTATTATAAAATAAAAATAAAAATAATTTTAATTACATTTACATACTTTACCATAATTTTAATATTCTTTTCCTTAAAATAAGTTGCCTATTCTATGTCCATGTAAGCCTCAACTGACTCTCTAATGAACTAAGAATAACTTACGTGATAAAAGTCTCATCATGTTTTATAGATGTCATTGTTAAATAAAATAACCCGGTTAACAGTTTTCTAAGTATTGGTATATGTTGAACTCTCTCTGATTACCTGTATTGATAGGTACTTGTATATACAGAGGTGTCACTGTAGTGTGAACTAAAAGTAAATAAGCTTAGGATACATTTCAATGAATGCAATAGATAAATTAGGTATTTATCAACAATAAGGGTCAGAGATTTAAAAGGCATGTCTAAATATTTTAGCAAACTGAATGTTATGTTAAGAAAAATGAATGGTCTTAATAGAAGAGAATTACACCAGAGCCAAAGGAAAAACTATAATTATGGTCTGAATTTAAAAATGAAACTAGGCTAGATGCTAATCTCAGGTGAATTTCAAATTGCAGGTTTTCTATGTATATAATCATTAAGCAAGCAGGAATATTATTATTTTAATTTGGGGAAATATTATCATTAGTTACTATCTACAAAATGATTTTTATGATTTTGAGATTAAATAATGTAAATTATTCATTTAAAAGTGTTCAAAGATTTTAAATCAGGTCGTTTAAATCAATAAAAATTTAAATATTTGACTGTTGATTATTGCTATAGTTTGTTTTTTGAAAAATGTATTAAAATTTCCGTCATGTTCCAAATTTAAAAAAAGAAGAAATGAAGAAGGAAGGAGAGGAAGACATCTAGACCTACTATGAAATTAGAATATATTGTTCTAGAACACATCACCATTGTTTTAAATGCTTATATTGGTGAGTACTAAAGGGAAAAGTCTAAGTTGATAATTAAATTATTGAAAGCCAGCAGTTAAATTTAGCACATCATATGATTATGACAAAAGAGAATATAAAAAATAACAAAACTGGAATACCAGAGAGTAGGGACCAAAATTGCAGAAGTATAAACAGGAGTCAATAATTTCAGAAAAAAACCCTCATTTTTTAACATAAAAGCAATAGTTTGCACATTTAAGCCATTGATGATAAACAATGTTACTTTCGTGGTAGTGTTGATTTTTTAGAATTAGAAAGTAGTGTAACAAGTTGGAATACAGGGATATGATAGAAGAGGTTAAAAGTTGAACGTCTAAGTGGTAATCGAAAGCCTTAGGAAGAACCAGAGGTGGAGGAAGTGACTATGGTCTACACAGAAAAGCAAGAGAAAAGTAGAAAAGTAAACAATTCCAAAGCAAGCAAATGGAAATCCTACTGATGTAAAGATAGGAGAGAATTCCTTGCCAATTCTAAGACTTGTATCATACCCAGAGGCTCCAAACAGCTGAGAACTGAATTCAGAAGCAAATGTCCTATAAATTAATGTTAACACACACACACACACACACACAAAAGCATAAAAATTTGTGAGCCATCTCTGTTGAAGTAAATAAATTTTGAAGAGGCATATGAACTTTTCACTATTTATATATAACGTGTGTGTGTGTATACATATATATCCACATAAATACACACATCCTGAGATGCCAAAGATCGAGGGGCCCACAAATTCAGTGTCTGGTGAGGGCTTGCTCTCTGCTTCAGAATGGCTCCTTGTTGCTGTGTCCTCAACATGGTTGAAGTGCCAAAACAGCCCCCTTCAACCTCTCATATAAGGTCACTGATCCCATCATGAGGGCAGAGCCTTTATTACTTAGTCATCTTCCCAAAGGCGCCACCTTTTAATACCACCACAATGGGGATAGTTTTCAATTTGAATTTGAAGGCGCACATTCGGATCATAGCAGCCAAGTAGTAAAGGAGTGGAATTGTCCTCCGTGTTATTCCATAAACCTAAGCGTGAGAGGAGATTAATGAGAAAATCTCAAGGATGAATGTGTTACCTTGACAACTTAGAGTAACTATAGCTTGGCTATTCCGTCTTATTGGCTGATTGAGTATCAGCCCCAACTGTTAAGTTAAGAAGAGTAACTAAGTATCAATATTCTTTTTTTAGTTATCATAATGATTCTTGTTGCATTAGCTCTGCTGTCAATCACAGCCAAAATGTCTCTGTTTTTAATCCCAATGTACACGATTTGATACTCTGAAATTTCATATTCAGCTGTTAAAACGGATATTTTTTACATATGTATATGTAACTAACCTGCACATTGCGCACATGTACCATAAAACCTAAAGTATTATAATAATAATAATAATAATAATAACAGATATTTTATTTCAGAATTTTGAATCTGAATGGAATATTCTTTTAACCACCAGAAGTGACTAGGCATAAATTCTGACAGTTTCCCAACACTAATTTGTTAAATGCATACCTGTGTTAATACCTTTCAGATATTGTTGTCAGTTTTGACGCACCTGCAGATAACCACTTTGTTAATAAGTTTTATATTAAAAATGTGACCATTAGTATAAATTATTAATGGTGTTCAGATCCCAGAGTTGTTGAGGAAACATTATGTTAAGGGTTTTTTTGTTCTATATTAAAATTTTTTATTATTTCTTATAGCTTTAAAACACAGTTAAAGTAATTCTAATGTTATCAGAATCCCTCTTTTCCAGAGAAGGATATCTTTTAAAAGATGATAAAGTGTCTTTCAAAAAAATAAATTTTATTATGTATATTTAAGGTTTACAATATAATATTATGCGATGCATAGAGATAGTAAAATGGTTACTATCATGAGGCAGATTAACATCTACTATCTCACAGTTACTTTCTCCGTAACAAGAGCAGCTACAATCTACTTATTTAAGATCCCTAATACAATAGGATTGTATTAACTTTAGTCCTCATGTCGTATGTTAGATCTCTAGACTTGTCATCCTACATATCCCCTCTTTTGTATCCTTTGACCTACATCTCCCCATTTCCGTCCCCCTTGCCACCTGTGATAACCACTCTTTCATTCTCTTTTTCTGTGTGCAGACACAGAAATAAATATATGGCATGATTTCACTTATATGTGGAATTTTTTTATAAAAGTACTTTTATAAGGTCAAAAATGGGTAAGGAAAATAGATTTTTCTGCTACAATGTGTGATGAGAGAGTACTATTACAATTCTTAGAACTAAAAGTATTGTTAAATGCAATACAGTGGACTTCCTACCATCACTATTTTTATAATAAAAGTGTGGAGAAAAAATATTTTAAAATTCAAACACTAGCTCGAATTTAAAGTCATGTTATCTTAAAACAATTTTATGATATTCAACCATTATTCCATTCGTGGTCCTGAAGGTGCATAATACAAATTTACTAATGTCGTTAAATAGTACTCCGGGTTCAGAAACCATCCCCTTATATTTTTTATTACAGTCTTACATTTATGCAAGCTTGAACATGATAGCTTCCATAATCACCTTACCGCCTTCTAGTCCATTACAACATTCCATTTATTACACTTTATGTACATGCTCTGTTTTGTGCTACTATGAAAATTTCAGCATGCTCAGATCTTTTAAAAGATCCTTTAAACCTTCTGTCTATAAGACTATAAAGAAAATAAAGGTGCTGTTGGTTTGGTTGAAACCCCCATTTTCTTTAAGCTTCCATGGAATTTTTTTCATGCTAATTACTATATTAATACAACTATACCTCTAAGAAGGTACATAGTCACAGAGTCTAACAGAAACTATCTGTGAAATAGTATACTGCTAAGATATTTGTGGAAAAATGAGATTTCCATCTATATAAAAATATTCAGTTTGTTCCTCCAACTTTAAAGTTTCCATAGTCATACAGATGAAAACATTTCATTCCACATATTACAAAAACACGAAGTGTCCTAAAAGTTTCATTTATGGTCCGTTGAATCTTTGAAAACATTTTGGATGCAATTTTTAAACTACTTTATGGAGATATGATTGTCATGAAAAAAAATTTACCTATTTAATGTATATAAGTTGGTAAGTTTGCAAATATTTACCTGTGAAACCATCACCACAAGTGAAGTTCAATAGCTATTGAGAAAACCATCGTATGTTATTTATTCTTAATACCCTGGAAATTTTACTGAATTCTCATATTTAAGCTATTTTATAACAAATTGCTTACATTTTCAAAGAAAATTAATGGAAAAAGTTATATAACAAATGATCTAACAGTTATCGTTATTTGACTTAATATATTGTTTTTATACTTTTATAAAAGTATATCCCTTTTATCCTGGGAGTTCATTTAAAAAAAAATAGTTCATAGAACAGACTTTCTTCTAGTGCTTTCAAGAAGCATTCAAGTTTTCATATTTTCCAAGAAGCAAATTGGTCACTTCAATCCATCTTTGTAACCATAAGATTTATATGATCATATTTATCAACACTCTCTAACATCATTTCTTTCTTTTATATTTTATAGAAATTATTTTCTTAGCCTATATTCACCTTTGGTTTTCTCTTGCCATGAGTTTTGATGTTTTGTTTTGATAATTTTATTTTAATGTATCTGTAATTAATCTAATTACAATGTATCTGTAATTAATCTAATATTAAACTGTCTTTGGATTCTTGATCATGGTATATTGTTTAATATTAACAACATAAATATGATTCTAATATTAATAAATACAATTTTGAATTTGTGGTATGTGAACATTACATTTTAAATATTTTTTAAACTTTTTATCATTTTCAGAGATAACTAAGAAATTGATCAAATCACAAAAATTCACTAAAATAATTTATAGACCAGGTATCGCAAAAGAATATTTTTGTCCTTATCCATATGACTAGGTATTTTAAAATCCCATTTTATACATATATTAACTGCATTTTAATACTACTGAACCCTTCTTAAACTTTCCTTGTGAATGTTTTTACTAGCCATGTCTATGGTATTTCTAAAAATTCTAGATTCAAATAAATGAGGAAACAATCTATCATTATTGATTTTGCAATGTAAATTCAAAGAGAGTGAAGTAAAGCATCATGAACATTCCTTCTTAAGAAACACTAGGCCAAACAACTTCCCAGGCCCGTTATAGGCCAGAATGATAAAAATAATTGATTTACAGAACAATACTCTGAGGCAAAGAGGAAAAGCCACCAATGGTCCTAGACCCACCATGTTGTGTCTTCACTTTTGTTTTTAATATGCTCATTAGAATTTAAATGTAGAAAAACAAATGTTTTCAGTATCTTCTTTCGGTCCTGTCATCTTTAAGAAACAAGTTTCTGATCTTTTTTTAGGTCTTTTGCAAACAATTGAGAAATTATTTTATATTGCTATTGTTGCTAAAGATGGTTGCAAACTACAAAGATTTGTTTTTCCGATCTTTCATAATGTATGACACTTTTTAAAAGATAATGTTTAAGAAGTGGAGATATCTCTCAAAGATTTATAGTCTGAGAAGACCTAAGGTTCAAGGGGTCAGCAATTTGACCACAGTTATACACTCATGCATTGCACAATAACTGTTGTCCTAAAATGAAAAAAACCTATTCCAATATAGAGTTTTTATATTGTCGCTGTATATTTATTTAATATAATATGTAATATTTATTTAGCAGTGACTATGTGCCAGGTACCTATTTATCAGTATACGTATCATTTAAACCTTACAAAAACACATTTGTGGAGCACTATTACTTTCCCCTTATGCAAATGGGAAGCTGAGGCACAGATATGTTACATAGTTACTCCAGATTACCCAGCTGGTAAGAGATTAGAGCTGTGATTTAGGTCCCAAGCATTGACTCCAGATACTGTAGGCTTAACCCCAAGTTGGGTACTGTATGTCTAGTAACATGTAACCTAGATGCTATGATGCAATGAGATTTATATCCTGAGATTCTAATAATGATCATTAAATTGTAGAAATTTATTATATTTCCAGGGGAATATAAGAAGAAAAATATGCTGTTAATAAACCTGCTTTGATGCATTCTTCTCAATAGTGAACTTGAACTATAATAGAATTCCCACTGGATTATAATTCAAAGAAATCTCTTTTTTTTCCAAGTAAAACATTCATCATAAAATGAATGTGAGAGACAGTGAGATCCCTGTCTAGATAAATAACTTATGGTTGAGCATAAAAATGTAAGATTTAGATTCAAGACTTAAGGAGAGACTGGGAATTATTTCTTCCTCCGCTTGCCAAAAGCTGTTAGACTGTCACAGAGGGTGGAATAAAAGAAATACTGCTTCTCCCTATTCCCCAGCAGTATCAGGACCAGCACCAATGTTGTCATGATGGAACACTTAAGCTGTACTTTTAGAAAATAACTAATAAGTGAGGAGCTCAGACAAATATTATGAAAATTTCTATTTCAGTTTAATAGTAATATTTGTAAATGTGCTTTGTTACAACTAAGGTTACTAATAACATTTTGCAAGGGAAATATTTGAAACTAAAAAAGGAAGGCTATATCTGTGTAGTTATGTTTCTATTGAGCACATAGCACTGTACTTGGTCAAAGTCTTCCCCTTATTATCTTGTTTAGTCTTCACCTCTAGCTTCATTTTACAAAGTTTATGGAGCTTCAGTGAAAAGAATCTGAGCTCAAACTCAGTTCTGCCTAATCTCAAATCTGGTTGATTACAGATATATCCACCAGCATTGTTAATCATTTGCTGATTTTTATGGGCCATTATTTAGATTGCATTAATAGATGCTACATAGAGGAAATCACAGTTCTAATATATATTCTTGAAGATTGGTACATTTTAGTCCTTGCAGGAAAATATTTAAGGATGAAAGAACTAGAAATGTCTCTATATATCAAATTGAGAGTATACATAATCTAAACATAAGCAAACCTTTTATTATATAGCAAAACCTATAGCATATGAACTGAGTTCTCCAGAAAGTGGTAGACAGGATTTGGGATTCATAATAAAAGGGAATATTATAGATTTCCCTTTAGAAAATCAAGAAAAAAGATGTTGACATAGAGAAGAAAGATTATAAAGGAGAAAGAATGTCTGCTTTACATCCAGGCAGTAAGCAAAAAAAAAAAAAAAAAAAAAAGGAGATGCAGAGATGCAGATTAACTGCCAGAAGATTACAGTTTAACATCAATTTAGCTGAGTAGCACCGATATGGCAATATGGCATTGAGTCCTTAGACTTGAGACACTGAGCCAAACTGATGATTTGAGATTCATGGAAAGAAGTTTGTGCAGGGTTATAACTGGAAGGCATCACTAATTCAGATTTATTCAGTGGCACAGTCTAAACTCTCAGTTTTTTTAGAAAGAGAGTAGCCCATTGTTACCAAGTATATACAAAAACTACATACCAAGTGTGTACAAAAATTAATTACTTTAAAACAATGTTTACTGCCATTGTTTTAAATGAGTATTCTGCTAATGGCATACAAATAATTCCTTTGAAGTACTTTAAAGAAGTGTATTTTCTTACATAAGCCAAACGGCAGCCACCTCTCTTAATCTGAGTTTCTGAGTTCTGCTTCCTGTGTATACCTTTACTGATGCAACGTCTCATTTAGTGACAAATAAGACAATTCAGATAAAATTGTAATGGATTTTTAAAAGATTAAACAAAGAATTTAGAGTCACATTATTTGCAAATCCAAAATAGTAATGATAGAAGATCAGAACTAGGCTTCAAATTCAGCTGTTATGCCAAATCACTAGGATGATTAACAATAACTCTTTCCTGCCTTCAGCTGTCCAGTGGGGCAACAAACGTGGAGGTGCTACATGTTGAATTCAAGAACTAATGGGCAAGAGCAAGTGTGGCCATTCTGTAATGTGCATCGTCCTTTTGCTGACCAGAAAGGATGTTCTATTCAGCTAGCAAGGACTGTAAAGGACAAAATATGCAGCATTGTTGTTATAGAGCAGAAGGGAAGCACAAGGGAAAATGAAAGAGGAGGAAAACGGTGATCAAAAGAAGGCAAAGTTGTGAAGGACTTAAGAAGACATGAAGATTCTGGATATTAGCCCTTTGTCAGATGAGTAGATTGCAAAAATTTTCTCCCATTTTGTAGGTTGCCTGTTCACTCTGATGGTAGTTTCTATTGCTGTGCAGAAGCTCTTTAGTTTAATTAGATCCCATTTGTCAATTTTGGCTTTTGTTGCCATTGCTTTTGGTGTTTTACACATGAAGTCCTTGCCCATGCCTATGTCCTGAATGGTATTGCCTAGGTTTTCTTCTAGGATTTTTATGGTTTTAGGTCTAACATTTAAGTCTTTAATCCATCTTGAATTAATTTTTGTATAAGGTGTAAGGAAAGGATCCAGTTTCAGCATTCTACATATGGCTAGCCAGTTTTCTTAGCACCATTTATTAAATAGGGAATCCTTTCCACTCAAACAAATTTACAAGAAAAAAACAAACAACCCCATCAACAAGTGGGCAAAGACAAAAAAAAAAGAAAGTTGGGGGGAAAAATAATGAGAAAACTTGTAAGAGTATGGTTATAAAAGGTAAACAGAAATCTTTAAA
This sequence comes from Pongo abelii, assembly GCF_028885655.2. Taxonomy (NCBI): domain Eukaryota; kingdom Metazoa; phylum Chordata; class Mammalia; order Primates; family Hominidae; genus Pongo; species Pongo abelii. The sequence continues at coordinate 97,158,780 of NC_071991.2, forward strand.
AAAAAAGAAGACATTTATGCAGCCAACAGACACATGAAAAAATGCTCATCATCACTGGCCATCAGAGAAATGCAAATCAAAACCACAATGAGATACCATCTCACACCAGTTAGAATGGCAATCATTAAAAAGTCAGGAAACAACAGGTGCTGGACAGGATGTGGAGAAATAGGAACACTTTTACACTGTTGGTGGGACTGTAAACTAGTTCAACCATTGTGGAAGACAGTGTGGCGATTCCTCAGGGATCTAGAACTAGAAATACCATTTGACCCAGGCATCCTATTACTGGGTATATACCCAAAGGATTATAAATCATGCTGCTATAAAGACACATGCACACGTATGTTTATTGCGGCATTATTCACAATAGCAAAGACTTGGAACCAACCCAAATGTCCATCAATGATAGACTGGATTAAGAAAATGTGGCACATATACATCATGGAATACTATGCAGCCATAACAAATGATGAATTCATGTCCTTTGTAGGGACATGGATGAAGCTGGAAACCATCATTCTCAGCAAACTATCACAAGGACAAAAAACCAAACACCGCATGTTCTTACTCATAGGTGGGAATTGAAAAATGAGAACACCTGGACACAGGAAGAGGAATATCACACACCTGGGCCTGTTGTGGGGTTGGCGGAGGAGGGAGGGATAGCATTATGAGATATACCTAATGTAAATGACGAGTTAATGGGTGCAGCACACCAACATGGCACATGTATACATATGAAACAAACCTGCACGTTGTGCACACACGTACCCTAGAACTTAAAGTGTAATATATATATATACACATATATACATATATATACACATATATACATATATACACATATATACATATATACGCATATATATACACATATATATACACATATATACACATATATACACATATATATACATATATACACATATATACATATATATACATATATATACACATTTATATATATATAAAAGAAGACATGAAGACTTAACAAGAAATTTTTGAGAAGGAGAAAGAATGAAACCCCACTGGGATCATGCAGCAATGTGAGGTGTTCATGCAGGCAGTCAGCCCTAGATGCCTCAGTCGTACTGTTCTTTTCCATATTCTTCCATATTTTGCAGATAATGAAGATACTTAATAAATGTATATTGAAATAATTTGTTAACTGCATTAACAATATACTTTGTGATTGCCCAAAGAGCTTTATCCTCCTCTAATTTGAAGGAATTATGAATTTAATGGTTAGAGAATATGTAGAAAAATTTAGGTTAATTTGTTATATCCTTGATAGTTTTCCTGTGAAATCTTATGGATATAAATAAAATGATTCTTCCATTAAAAAAAACCCTGCCAGACAATGAAATCATGTATCCCTTAAATTTCTTCCTGTAGTCATACAGGAGCTCTTCATATTCTAAAGTACAGCTGCTTATTAGTTGTATGACTTTGGTCAAGCCATCTGTCCTCCCACTATCTCAGTGTCCTCATCTGAAATGCAGTTTACCTGTACCTCACAGAAGTTTTACAAGTATTAAATGAGTTAATATTGGAAAACAGTTAGACAAGTGACTGGAACATTGTTAGTGTTATATAAATCCTTGATATTATTGAAACTTGTGTTAATTTCAAAATGACCTTTTCCTGTTGTCTCCCAGTTTCAGATAATTATATCAAAGTGTTGTTACTACATTAGCTTTTATAATAGCCTGAGCAGCATCCACCAAATCAGATGTGTTTTCCATATTTACATCACAGCTGGCTAAGAGAAATCACGGGATAGTTTGACCCCCAAAATTTTAGAACTTAGAAGTAACAGCATCTGTCTTCTCCATCTGTTTAACCAAGATTTCTTAATTATCTGTGAAAACATGTCTAGTCTTAATCACTCACTGTTCAGCTTAATGAACTGTATTTTTTGACACACATTAGAACTTTGTGCATTCATTAATATTATCTCCTGGTGCTGTTTTCTGTGAGGAAGAGGAAAGCTAAAAGTGACCTGTATTCGACCTACATATACTATTATTTTGATGAGGATGATTAAAGCTATTCCCCCTGTAGTTTTTTGTTGGTGTGTCCGTTATCTCCTTCTTTTGTTGTAGGCACTCAATTTTCCACAATCAAGTCACTGTCACTAATTGTTCCCTCCAGTGATGCCTGTCCACTGCTGCTGTTCTGAAGCAATTGATGTTGCTGTTACATTGGTTCAAATTTTACTTTAGTTTGCCCTTGAAGCTTTTTGGCTATCCATCTTGTGCTTGATTGCGTTGCTCACTTCATCATGTAACAGCTGTTTTGGCATTCTTTTCTTATCTTTCATTTGTTTTACTCCCTGAAATGTAAGAACTTGGCTTCATTGCCAATATTTTAATAGTATTCAGAAGTATCATTATTGATTTTGATATTGATGCTGTTTGATAATGGATGGCAATGAATCGTGTCCTCTGGCGGAAGATGCTTTTAAAAATGAGTCTAACTCTCTGGCCATTAGAGCTCCTTGGGAGGCCATCATTTCACAAGACTACCGTGTAGTTTGAGCTGGAGGCTTGTTGTGCTACAATTTTTCAAGTTTCCTATTGCGCTGAATCATGCACATTTTTCTTCAGTTTGGTACTGTGTCATGCCTGTGATAATTTAATAGTTGAGTGGACTTCATTTGTAATTTTGCTTTAGAGGATGAAATGACTCCCATTTCAAAGACCAGCCCTAATATATCTGACTTTTTAAAGTTGTAGTTGTTAGTTATTAAGAAGTGTATTTTTATGAGTCTAAAATGTAAAACACATAAAATATTTTTAAAAATCTTAACTTTATATTTGGAAAAGCTCCCTAAACCTCTATAGTGTTGCATTTTACTTTTTATAATTTTTCTCTTATATGTGATTCTTCTGTCCTAGTAGACTCTACCAAACAGAAGAATATTTTCTTATTGATATTTGCATTTCCCAAAGCACATACACAGGAAGCTGCATATGGATGGTGAATAACTTTTGATGTTTCTCTTGTGTTGAATATACACGCCATACACACACACACACACACACACACACACACTAACCCTCTCTTATCTGTGGTTTCACTTTCTGTGGTTTCAGTTATCCACAGTCAACTACATAAATATTAAATGGAAAATTCCAGAAATAAATTCATTTATTTGAAACAAATAACTTTTAAATTTCGGGCTGTACTGAGTAGCATGATGAAATTTCACATGACCCTGCTCTGTTCCGCCTATGTTGTGGATCATCTCTTTGTCCCAGGTATCTACATTGTAGACGCTACCCGCCCATTAGTCATTGACATCACCTTCTCCTGAAATCCAACCATCGACATCTTCATGGCTTGATGATCTAGGATTACCCGAAGCAGATAATCCTTTCTGACATGTTGTCAAGGGATCAATAGAAGCCTAATGCTATGTTGTAATGCCTCTGTCATTCATCTCACTTCATCTTATCATGTAGGCATTTTATTATCTCAAATCATCACAAAAAAGAAGGTTGGGTACAGTAGAATGAGATATTTTGAAAGAGAAACCATATTCATATAACTTTTCTTACAGTATATTGTTATAATTATTCTATCTTATTGTTAGTTGTTGATCTCCTACTTTGCCTAATTTACAGACTACACTTTATCATAAGTATGTATGTATAGGAAAAAACATGGTATATATAGGATTCTGCTTCAGGTGGTCACTGGGGAGCTTCGAACATATGTCCCAATGATAAGGGGAACTACTATATAAACATATACAATTAAGATTAATTCATGGGTAGGTTGCTCATCTAAAATATGTGAGAATTATCACAAAAGTATATTTTGGACCAAAAATGAAAAAAGGTTTTTCCTAGGTAAACTAATCATGTTAACCTATATAAAAGAATCATTTAAGAAAAAAAATTAAACCAACAATACGATTGTTATGCATTAATTTTCTCTGGTCATTTAAAGCATGTATCTGATAGGACCAATAATTGCTTAGGAGCAGTCTTCAATTAATTTGAAAAAAAAAGATATTTAATATTTTAAATACTGATAATTCAAGCCTATCTCCTTATATGTTCTATAATTTGAAACTCAAACCTCTCTATTATTCAGACTGACCTCTTCCCATATGATATGAATCCCTATATTATTCGTCTTTTAATCACTTTCTGCATTCCTCAACGTTTCTTGTAGTCAGTGCAGTGTTAATTGAAGTTAATCTGAATTATCAAGCCAGGCACTAGGACAATTTGATCTGTCTAGCCTGCTTCACAAGATTTTCCTGAAGACCAAATGGGCTAATGTGTGTAAACTTAAACTGTTACAGCTAAAATGTTATATATATTTGGGCCTTGTTATTAAAGCATATGAAGGATAAACTAAGTCATTAGACTATTTCGATGAAAAAATTCTTTGTGTCTTATTTCTATTGGTCTTACTTTAGGTTTTCTAACTATATGCACAGTAGGAAGAGTGTTTTTTCGAAGAGAGCTCTCAGTTCTGAAGTCAGGAGCATTATCAGTTACAAACACATTTGAAATGCCTTGCTCAATGAACTCCTTATTGGTAGAACCAGGTTTACATGCTGAATGCAAAATCTAGAGACCTTATGCCAAAATCTTTCTGATGGGACTGTAGGCTCTACAGTTCCTTTTTTCATACAGAATGAAATTATACTCAATCCGTATGTATTTGGCTTTCGTGAAATATTATTTTTATTTGCCAACAACACAAAGAATGAGAGTTCTCAACTATTCAAAAGTTAGTTGTTTCCTTTTTAATAATCTTATAAGAAGTGAGAACGTTATGAATAGGTAGAAATTTAAAGAGAGGTGAGTTTGGGATGTTTGGGCCCTGGGCAAGGAGGAAGAAAGCAGAAGGGAACCAGCTTTTATTGAGTGCCCAGTCAGCAGACATGGCCATCTGATGAGTGTTTTGCAAATAGTAGGTGGATAACTGGTGACCCTGGACAACCAAAGTCAGTAGTGATGCCTATGAGTACCAGAAAGGCAGATGAGAATGCAAAGAGGGAGCTTCAAAAGATTAAGGGAAAACTTTCCTAATGCCACAATTTTATGTAGGCTAAATATACTTCTGAGTTGTCACAGCATAGACTCTTTTTGCCCATAAAGAAATGTATCTTTCTAATTTTTTAATTTGTAAATATACAGGTAATACATTATTGTAGTAAAAGTGTGCATTTCTTCTTTAAACACCATATCTGAATTCAGCCCATTTCCCATAAATTGCCATTATATTACTTGTATATTATATAAAAGATTATTTTCTATGACTTTCTGTATTTATTTTCTAGGGCTGCCATAAAGTACCATTAACTAAATGGCTGAAGCATAAATTCATTGTCTCACAGCTCTGGAGACTAGAAGTCCAAAAGCAAGGTATTGGCAGGGCCATGCTCCCACTAAAAACAGAGTGAGGGCTCTTTTCCAGGCCTCCATATCAGCTTCTGGTAGTCTCAGGTGTTCCTTGACTTGTACATGGCCTTCTTCTCCGTGTGTATTTTCACATTGTCTTTCGTGTGTGTGTGTGTGTGTGTGTGTGTGTGTGTGTCCAAATTTCCCCTTTGATAAGGCTACCAGTCATAACAGATTAGGGTTCACCCTAATGACCTCATTTTAACTTCATTACCTTGTAAAGACCCTATTTCCAAAAAAAGCCACATCCTGAGGTCCTGGGGTTATTGATTTTGAGAGAAGTAATTCAACCCATAGTACTCACTTACATATTTCCTAATGTATTTATGTAACTAAATAGCATTGTTTGGTATGTAGGTGTGTTTGTGTACCATATCATATTCTGTGCTTCCATAACTGGTTTTTTCACCTAGTCATATGTCCTGAAGAGCTTTCCAGTTAGTAGATACAGCTTAAACTTATTCTTTTACACTGGTGCATAATATTATACAAATATGGCATAAAATTACCATTAAGAAATTGTCCTGTTGATGAAATTTTAAAATTTTTGCTGTTATTTCCTTTTACAATTAACAGCACAACAAACTTCTTCAAGGAGTAGAATTTTTAGGTCATAGTCAATTCACATTTTATATTTGAATGCCCATTATCATCTGACCGCCAATCTTACAGGCCAATGTTATTTCCACCAGCATTTCCTCATATCTTTAGTAATACTTGAAATTGTCAAATTAAAATTTTAAAAGTTGTCACTTTTTTCTGTAAATAATGTCATGATTTTTAAATTTTATGTTTACCTACTGGGTTTTCATTTATTCAACCAGAAATTAAAATTAGGATATTTTTATTTGGGAATAAAATTCATTTAAATGTGGAATAATAATCATGCTGGCTAATATATATTTAGTGTTTATTTTGTGCTAGATAATACATTAATTGAATATTCCTCATACTTTAACACAAATTTAATAGATAATTCTTCTTATACATAATTATTTTTAGCAGAAGACATGTTATTAAATTATAGGATATTTAACAATTTTCAGAAGGGAATTGTATTGGTAGAACAGAGAAAATCAGGTTATTGTGTTTCTTCTTTCACCTTATCCATTTGATTTCTTCTTCCTAGATATTTTGCCAATAATGGGCAACTCCAATATTTTAATTAATCTTTATTCAATGATTAAATATGTACATGTAAAAATAAACATAACTTTAATGTAGCATTTGAGTTATTACCCTGGTAATAATATTAGTACCACTTATTAAAAAAAGAAAAACAAATGTAATATCTGCAGATCATTCCCTTTATGGTTCCAGATAGGATTTTTTAAGATTACCAAATGATAATATTTCAGCTGCAAATTCAGCAGTTAACCAAAAATTACTCTCTCCTGTTGATCTGAAATCATTTAATTTTAAATGAAGTATTCTTTATTATTCACTTACAGCAACTGTAGATAGCTCTTCAATCTCTTCAAACTCTTCAAACAGAAGAGTTTGATATTTTAAGCATTTGATTTTTTAAAGCATTTCTGAACTCCTCCAAAGCAGAGTGGCTTCTGAATTCCACATAGAATGACTTCAAAGGTATTTGGAGACTTCAGTGAATCTGCTCATAGGGAGAGTGGCAAAAGGCTATTCTATTTTCTTTGAGTCTTGACTAAACAGTACTTCCTCCAACAGAAGTCTATATTTAGTTTTAGTCAAAATAAAAAGAAGTTACTGGTACGGGAAGTAAAGTGAAGAATTGCTGAGGAGAGGATGGTCAGTGACCCAGGAACGACTGAAAATTGGGTGTTAAAATGTATTTTCTGATATATTCCAAAATCACCTTCCATAATTATTCATTAATTTATTCAGCAAGGACTTTTTGAGTGCCTACTACATACCAGCTTTTGTTCTAGGCAATGAGGTACAGCAATCAACTAATAAATAAAAATCCCTGTTATCATGAAGCTTACATTCTAAAATTTCTTCCCTAAGTCTGTTCTACTCTAAGTCTAGTCTATTCTACTATATATTCAATAACTGTAATTTACAACTTTCTAGAGGATTGTGTTTTATTTCTCTTTCATCCCATTACCAGACTTTGTTATTCTTTACATCTCTTCTTGCCAAATCCTCCTATTAGCTACCTGAATAATCATATATCTCTTGGGATAGTTTCATTCCTTGAATTGTGACTGTCATAACCTTCCCTCTAGAATGATACTCTAGTGAAGACAAAACACTAACCCTCTCCATATTTCACAGGGCTTTGGCCCTGCCCTCGAAATCTCTCATGCATTGATCTGCTAATCTGTCCACCAAGAAAGCACTATAGATTAAGTACAAGAAAGTGGAAGAAGGCAATGCAGATTTTGATTCTTTAGTTAGACCTCAGTTTTTTACCCATAAAATAGAATGATACACTAGTAGCTACCTCATAGGGTTGCTCTGTAATGGGATATTAAGTAATATAATGCCTGTAAAGCATGCAACTTAATGTTCAGTATAATGGTCCTCAAAGAATGCTTCAGGGCTACCTGCGTCAGAATACTCTGGGTGCTTGTAACAAAGTAGATTCTTGGCTGCCACATGTTAAATTAAAATCACTAGGAATATGAGCTAAAATTGCATTTTTAGTAGATTATCTAGGTGACTATTATGAAAGCTAAAGTTTGAGAACTGTCTATAAGCACTCAAAAATTCTAAAAACTAATACAGTCATGCCTTGCTTAATGACAGGCTATGTTCTGAGAAATGTATCTTTAAGCAATTTTGCCATTGTACGAACATCATAGAATGTACTTACACAAACCTAGATAGTGTCGTCTACTACATGCCTAGGCTATTATATATGATGTAGCCTATTGTTTCTACACTACAAACTTGTACAGCATATTACTATATAGGCAATTGTAACACAATGGTAAATACGTGTATGTATAAACATATCTAAACATAGAAAAGTTACGGTAAAAATACAATAATTTAGTCTTATGAGACCACTATCATATATGTAGTTAACAGGAATGTCATGTGGCTCATGATTGTGTTATTATAAGTTATTTTTCCTTTTAGTAATGCAATTCTTTAAGAATGAAGTATGTTGATGTAAGTTAGAGTATTATTCTGACAATTCATTTATTGTTGAACATATTTTTAAACATTTACTAATTTAAATGTACTTTTCTATTTATTGCAGATTCTAAGATGTTAAGATAGTTTTTTATACTTTAATTTTGGAGACTGAACATGAAAATTAATTTAAAATTCCTAAGTAAAAAAATGTAGAGGAATAAATAAAATGTTATGGGATTTTAGAAGAAGAAAATATTACTCTCTCTGGAGTGATCGGGGAAGACTTCATTAAAAAATTGGAATATCATTAGACATTGGTAGAAATGTGATAAAAGCATCATGTTCCTTTTTTTTGATTTCTTACTCCAGTATTTATTGATTAGACTAGACAAGGATATCTATATTATCTGGAAGCCATGAGATCCCTGAAAAACTGGATTCAAGAGTGAGGAAAAAGTGCCCATGAACCAAGTAATTTCATTTTATTTTGGCCTTTATAACCGTTCTTCAGAAGTGAAAGAGGAATGTTTTAGGGGAGTACTGTGTTTCTGTTATGAACTTTACCACTGATATATTATGCCTTCTAATTTGAGGCAATAGTGTGAAGATTGGGGTAATTTTGTTAAGGCTCAAGCAAAGCAGAGCCAGGGTTTTTTTATCCATCTCTCTTTTCTATAATGGTTGCATTAGTTCATTAAAAAGGAAACGGTTGTATTAGTTCATAAAAAAAAAAAAAAGAACTAATGGAATCCCCAAAGTGAGCAATTTAGTTTTTTCTGAAACATGAAACCTGGCTGGCCCATTGTTTCCAGTATTTCCAAAATGATTCTTTATTTTTTGTGTAAATTGATCCTTTACTTTTCTTACTTATGATGGAAACATTGTAGCCCTATTGATATAAGTGTGATGATTCAAAATGAGTAAGACATGCATTTTTTTTTTGTTACTTACATTGTGCTAAGAGGAATTAGATGCTTTCCAAAGTAGTATGTTAGGTTTTTCTATTTCTGTGAGTCTACACAAAGAATGTATAGGCAATTCATTTATCCTTAGTAAACTGTGATAAGATTATCTAATACAGTAAGGTATTCAATTCTTTCACAAGTAAGGGCATGAAAGTATGAGAAAATGCTAGTGGTAAAAATACTTAATAACCATCTATATTTTGTATATATTTTCAATGTCTATTTGGACATATATACAATAAAGTGTTTAGGGATTTTTAGCAAAATAAATAAAAGCTAAAACAAAGTATAAATATCTAACTTAGAACTAGATGAAAATTATTTAGCTCTCACATCTATCCTTGTCCAATTGTATTATAATTACCACTAAAAAGAGTGATTTATATCCATACATGCCTTATTTAAGAAACAAAAGCAAAAATGTAGCTACAGAGAAACAGACATAATATATAATATAAAAATACCTTCAGGTATGACATACTAAATTTACTGTAGAATTTGCCTCTTGGAATGGGAGAGGGGAGTATGAATAGAAATGGAGTAAAACATCAAATTTATCTATGATGTTTTCTCATCTTTACTTATAAAACACACATATAATTAACTATTAATTCTTGTAGTGGATGATGTATTAATACTCTTCTCAATTTTACAAACACCTGAAAAGCAATAAACACACATATGTATCGATGTGCATGTATATTACTTATTCTACATGCACCGCTAAAAACAACCCACACAACAATCTCATCCTTTATCGCATCTGATAGATTTCCAATTTTAAGTTGTGCTGGAGTTCTACAAGCCTGGGAAAGTAGATTTGGGATAAGGATATAATAAATGTAAGTTTCAATGCCTGCTACTGTCTTCATTTCTTCTGGTAGCATCATGGGAGCGTCTTGCATTCTCTACAACAGGTTTTTATACTAACTTCAGCTGGGCTTTCCTAACTGGACATCAAATATGTAGATGCAGCAAAAATGGAAAAAGCCTTTGCATCTGTCTGCATTGAGTGAATCATGTATGTTCCTTGGTTAGAGGACTAAGTTGAGTGGTTTCATCTAGGGTAATGCTATGGAAAACTGAGAAAGACTTACCTGCAGAACAACCTGTAGAAATGGAGTAAAGATAGAAGAATTAGGTACCTGCAATAGAATTGCCAAACACTTATAAAAACAATGCTCTTGTCTTTACTCACTGGGACCTCATAAGAAGTCATTTTCTAAGTTTTAGGTATTTATCTAAAGCCTGCTCTCAAGCCCTTTATTTGAAGTGTAGGAGCTACACTTTACAGTAGAGATGCTCAGAAATGGTTTCCATTTGTTCTTTAAAAAGACCCAGAATTATACCTGGCTAAAGTTTGGCATTTTTAAGTGTTTCAGTTCACACATGAATGCTTTCCTCTTATATTTTATTAAAAATGATCTTAAAAATATTTAGCCTTCAGAAGTAGACCACCACACAGGTCACAGAAATGGTGATGATGGGGTAGCACTTTCTATTTTGCGGCTTAGGTGACTAATGGATTTTACAATAGACATTTTAAAAGTCAAGTAGTACTCTTTAAATTCAGTGAAAAGTGGAAAAGATTTTTTTCCCTAGTCTTCTGAAAGAAGTTAATTCAAAAATTGTTTGGCTCTAAAGAATAACACTAACCCACTCATGTTGCAAAGGACTTGATTGATCTGAAGGGAAGTCAAAACTATGCTGCAAATGCGTATCATCTGAGTCTTTCCTGGGTGGGGGTTTTCTGAGGGATAATTGATTTAGACCCTAGCCAGTTTCTGTCTAGGGAAAGTACAAAGCTTTCACTAGGATTTCTGCTAATTCCTGGGGTTCTCATTCCCTGTCTAGCTCTAGTATGCTGTCTCTGTTATTCCTTATGTTTTCCTAGATACACAACTTAGCCATTCAATAGTTGATTATGTTGAAAAGGACTCTCAGGCTTCATTTGGAAAACTTTTGGTCTAAATAGTATATAGTGTTCAGTCATCTTACAAGGGCCCTGTCTCATCCACAGAATCTTCTGCCCTCCTGATTTGCAAAGTTTCAGAAGTACTCTCAAACCTGGTGGCCAGTACATAGGAAATTATCCTGTGAAAGACAAGCTTGGGTCAAGGCGTGGTGATGATTCCACACCCTTGTGGCTTTGGGGCTCTATTCAGCCCTTGTTATCAGAAGTAGATATGAATTCTGAAGAGGACTGACCAGTCAATTTTTTATATGTATATATATATGTCACATATATAAGCATATATATATGTGTCACATATATAAGCATATATATATGCTTAATGGGGAAGAGTATTCCAAATCCATCCAACTTTGTCTTGGCTTAAAATATTTACAAAAAGAAATTTGAAATGCTTATTCATCAATAAATTGGTATAAAAAAACCTACCGGAAAACTAGGTGAATCAAATGGATAAGAATCTTGTATTGAGCATATATTTATGTCAGGTACTGTGCTAAACACATACAGATTTTCTCATATATTATTTTCCATGACTCTATAAAGTCATTACTATTGCAAACATTATTTTACAGAGAAGGAAACTAAGGTTTAGATAAATTGACTTAACCAACAGCACAGAACATCACTGGTGAACAATTTCAGCTTTGAAGCCAGGTCTTTCTGGTTCCAAGAATGCTTTGTGCTTTAACTCTCTGCTGCATTGCCCGATCAACTCTGTTCCTTCCACCATCCAAAATCACTCCATTTTGTTTAAAACTGTCTCACTATTAAAATATAAAATAAAAAATAAGCAACATCAATGATGCATTAAGATTCTCTCCCTGAATAGGACTTTCCACTGATTAAAAAGTCCTCTAGAAGAACTGGCCAATGTCAAATGTCATGTACCCCATTAGTTTAATCCATGCATTTCCACATACTCATAGTCATTTCTTCTAGATATTAGCAGCAGCACTATTCTTGCAGTTTCTAATATTAAATTCTTGCAAAGGGTGCGTAAGTGGAAGGAAGAAGGATTTGGTCTGTAGCTTAATTCTTTCCCATTACGCTCTTTTTTGACTTGCCAGGATCAGTTAATTTGTAATGGTTCACCCTCAGCCTTCTTAGCAGTCTATGTTCAAAGTCAAGAAGTTCACCTGTATCTAGAAGGAGAGAATATTTCCGTTAAACCTGCGTCAGTAATTTCTGTAAGTTGCTAAGAAGCATATAAAATGCAGTTTTGTGAACTGCCGTGTTTAATAAAGATAATTTTGTGTGTGAAATAAATTCTTATGTATTAGGAATTAATTATCTGGTTGTATGTGTTTTACCCAACATCATAATATATCCTATGAAAAAATTATGTTTCAACAGTTATAGGACAGAAAAGGACACTAACGGTGAATCTGGAATTTAATAGGATTTTTAAATTGAAACATTTTTGAGATAATTATAAATTAATATGCAGTTATAAGAAATAATACAGAGACCTCTTGTTCAATTTGCCAGTTTCCTTCAATGATAACATTTTGAAAAAATGATAGGATAAGATCAAAACCAGATACTGACATTGATGCAATCCACCAATATTATTCAAATTTTTCCAGTTTTATTTGGAATCATTTATGTGAGGTTCTTTGTGTGTATTAAGTACTATAAACTTTATTACCTCAGTAGGTTTTTATATTCATCACAGTCAAGATACTAAACAGTTACAACCCCACAAGGATCTCTTCTGTTTCCCTATTGTGACCACACCCACCTCCTCCTGCCCTCTTTCCCTTTGTCTTTAACCTCAGGCAATCAAACCATTAACCCATCCACCATTTTGAAAATGTTGTTATTTCAAAAATGTTGTATAAATGGAATCATACAGTGTATAACATTTTGGGATTGAATATATATATATATTATATATATATATATATATATTTTTTTTTTTTTTGATACAGGACCTTACTCCCATTGCCCAGGCTGGAGTGCAATGGCTCACTGCTGCCTCAACTTCCTGGGCTCAAGTGATCCTCCCACCTCAGCCTCCTGAGTAGCTGGGACCACAGGCTCTCACCACCACCATGCCCAGCTAATTGTATTTGTAGTAGAAACAGGGTTTCACCATGTTGCCCAGGCTGTTCTCCAACCCCTGGGCTTAAGTGATCCTCCTGTGTCGGCTTCCCAACGTGCTGAGATTAAGGCCTGAGCTATCGCACGACTTTTTTTTTTTTTACTCAACCTAATTTACTGGCAATTCATCCAGTTGACACATATATCAATATTTTGTTACTTTTTTTTTTTTTTGAGACAGAGTCTCACTCTGTTACCCATCACCCAGGCTGGAGTGCAGCGGCCAGATCTTGGCTCACTACAACCTCTGCCACCCGGGTTCAAGCCATTCTCCTGCCTCAGCCTCCTGAGTAGCTGGGATTACAGGCACCTGCCACCATGCCTGGCTAATTTTTTTGTATTTTTAGTAGAGACGGGGTTTCATCATATTGGCCAGGCTGGTTTTGAACTCCTGACCTCAAGTGATCTGCCTGCCTCGGCCCCCCAAAGTGCTAGAATTACAGGCGTGAGCCACCGCCCCCGGCCTATTTTGTTACTTAAAAAAAATAGCTTGTTACTCTTTGTTGCTGAATAGTATCCCATTGTATATGTCAGTTTGTTTAACCATCCACCTGTTGAAGGACATATGAGCTGATTTCAGTTTGGGGATATTACAAATAAAGCTGCTATGAATATTCATTCACAGTTTTTTGTGTGAACATAAATTATTATTATTCTGGAATAAATGTCCAAGAGTGCAAGTGCAAGATTGTATGGCAATTTCATGTTTAGTTTTATAACACACTGCCAAACTAGCTGTACCATTTTGTATCCCTTCAACAATGTTCAATTGATCCTGTTCTCCACATTCTCTCCACGCTTTGGTATTGTCACCATTTTTAAATTTAGCTATTCTGAAAGGTATATAGTGATAGCTCATTGTGAATTGAATTTGCATATCTCTGATAGCTAATAATGTTGGACATTTTTTATGTGCTTATTTGCCATCTGTATTTCCTTTTTGGTGAAATGAATGTTCATGTCTTTTGCACAGTTTCTAATTAGATTGTTTCCCAATGTTATATTTTGAGAGGTTTTTTTTTTCCTACTCCTTTGTTAGATATGTGGTTTGCAAATATTTTCTCCAAATTTCTAGCTTGCCTTTTCATTCTTTTCACATGGGTTTTACCATAGCAAAAGTTTTTATTTTTAATTTTGATGAGGTCTAATTAATTTTTTTATGAATTTTGCAACTGTTGTCAATTCTAAGAATTCTTTGCCCAAGGATTTTCTCCTAAAAGTGTTTTTGTTTTATATTTTACATATATATTTATGATCTATTCTGGGTTAATTTTTATAAAAAGTATGAAGTTCACATCAATTTTTTTGCCAGATCCTTCAGCACTATTTACTTAAGGGTCATTCTTCCTCCACTGAATTGCTTTTGCACTATTGTAAAATCAGTTGACTATGTTTGTGTGGGATCTAATTTAGGATTCTTTATTCTGTTCTATTGATCTACATGTCTATCTCTTCACCCAAGACCCTCAGTCTAAGTTACTCTAGCTATATAGCAAGCTTTAATATTAACTGAAGTGATTCCTCTCATGTTGTTTTTAAAATTATTTATTTATTTTGTATGTAAAAATTAAGTCATTATATATGTATCATGTACAACATTGTGTTTTACAATATGCTCACATTGGTGCAATGACTCATTTGAGCTAATATATGTATTACCTCACATACTTATTTTTTCTGGTGAGACATTAAAATCTACTCTTTTACCAATTTTAAAAATGTAATACATATATAGATATTAACCATAGTCTTCATATCTCTTTGATGTACTGATTTCATTTCCTTTGGTTACATAACCTATAGTGGGTTTACTGGATCATATGGTTGTTCTACTTTTGGTTTTTTGAGAAAAGCAACCTCTGTACTGTTTTTTATAATGCCTGTCTAATTTACATTCCTACAAATGGTATGCAAATGTTTCCTTTTCTTCATGTCCTCACCAACACTTATCTTTTTTCTTTTTAATAACAGGCATTCCATTGGTGTGAGGCGATATCTCATTATGGTTCTAATTTGCATTTGTCTGAGGATTAGAGATGTTAAACATTTTTTTATATACCTGTTTGCAATTTGTATGTCTTCTTTTGAATGTCTATTTAGGTGATATGCCTAGTTTTTTTATTTTTAATTTTTATGGATATGTAATATTTGTACATATTTGTGGGATACATATGATATTTTGAATTGTTTGAGTTCCTTATATATTTTGGATATTTACCCCTTATCAGATGTATGGTTTGCAAATATTTTCTCCCAATCCATAGGTTGTCTCTTCCCTCTGTTGATTCTTTCCTGAGCTATGCAGAAGCTTTTTAGTTTGATGCAATTCTGTTTTTTTTTTTTTTAATTTTCAGTTTTGTGCCAGTACTTTTGGAGTCATGTTCAGAATATCATTACTAGTCCTATGTCAAGGAAAACTTCCCGTTTCCTTCTCGCAGTTTTATAGTTTCAGGTCTTAAATTTAAGTCTTTAATGCATTTTGAGTTGATTTTTAACCAGGTCCCACTTTATTAATTTTGAAAATCATTTTAGCTATTTTGGGGCTATGCCTTTCCATATAAACTTTAGAATAGATTTTTTTTATATCTACAAAAGCCTTGGTGGAATTTTGATAGTAATTTTGGGAGAATGTATATTCTTACTATGTTGAGTCTTCCCATACATGAACACAGTGTGTCTCTCTCTTTAAATCAAAGAATGATTTAAGTACAGAGACATACTCTGTTCATGTATTGGAAGATCAGCATTTTGATCAGCATGTATTTATTTGATCAGCATTACGAAGCTTTCAGCATACATTTTTAAACTGTATACCTAAGAATTTCATTTTATTTGAAGTGATTGGAAATTGTACTGTTTTAAATTTTAGTTTCAGTGTTTATTGTTATTATGTAGAAATGTGATTGATTTTTACATTTTGACCTTGTACCCTTGAACCTTGCTGAACTCAAGTACCAGTTCTTGGAGTTTTTGTGTATATTAGTTGGGATTTTCTATGTAGATAATATGTCACCTCTATCTAGAGACAGTTTATTTCTTCCTATCTAATCTCTATGCCTTTTGTTCCTTTTGCTTGCCTTATTACTACAGCTGGAATTGCCAGTACTATAATGAATAAGAGTAATGAGAACTGATGCCTTTGACTTGTGCCCATTCTCAGGGAGAAAACATTCAGTCTTTCATCACTAAGTATGTATGCTAGTTTTAGGTTTACATATCTGTGTTTAAGCAAGTCAAGATATTTCCCCTTTATTCCTAATTCCCCTCTATTCCTAATTGGTTGAGAGTTTTTATCCAATGACTGTTGGATTTCATCCAAGGCTTTATCTGCATCCATTGATATGATCATGTTTTCTTTTTTAGCTTGTTGATATGATAGATTACCTTAATTGATTCCTGAATGTTAACTAGCCTTACATACCTGAGATGAATTCCATTTGGTAATGGTATACACATATTTTTATAAATTTTTGAATTTGGTTTGTTAATATTTTTTTCTTGGTCTGGTATTACTTACCATATAAAATGAATTCTGAAGTACTCCCTACTCTTCTGTTTTCTCAAAGGGATTCGTTAAAATTGGTGTTAATTCTTTAAATGTTTAGTAAAATTCTCAAGTGAAACAGTATGAGCCTGAAGATTTCTTTTTAGATAGTTCTAAAATTATAAATTCATTTTTTGATAAGGGTTTTCAGATTGTCTATTTCATTTTGGTTGAGTTTGGTAGTTTGCAGTTTTCGAAGAATTGGGTCATTTCTTCTAAGTTGCTGAATTTATTAACATAACGTTGCTCATAGCACTTCCTTACTATCTGGTTAATGCATACAGCATCTATAGTGATATTGCCTATTATTTTTGTCAGTGTTGTGAAAAGTTTGTCAATTTTATTGTTTTTTTAAAAAAATAGCTATGTGTTTTATTGATTTTTTCCTATTGTTTTCCTATTTTAACTTAATTGATTTCTGCTCTTATCTTTACTATTTCCTTCTTTCTAGTTGCTTTGGACTTATTTTGCCAGATTTTTTCCTAGAAATTTTGCTATTGACTTGAGACTTTTCCTCGTTTCCATAAACTGTAACTATTCGATGCTATAAACTTCTCTCATCACTGCCTTAGCTACTTCCCATATATTTTTATATGTTATGTTTTTGTTTTCATTTATATTACTTCCTTTGAATCTTCCTCTTTGATCCATGGATTATTTAGAGGTGTATTGTTTATTTCCACGTATTTAGAGATTTTCCTTTGTTCTTCTGTTTTTGAATTCTAGTTTGATTATATATGTTAAAAGAATATATCCTATATGATTTTAACTTTTTAAAAAAATCATTGACATTTGTTGTATAACCCATAGCATGATCTCTCTTGAGAGTGTTTTATGGGAATGTGAAGAAAAGCAGATTCTGCTGTTGTTGGATAGAGTATTCTCTCTCTCCACGACCAGCCACTTGTGTCTTCCTCCATGGATATGTTCCTCATGACATCCAGCTGCCTGTGTCTCTGCCTTGCTAGGGTCTTGGGTTCTTATAGGCCCAGGATGGAGGTGTGGCAGGCCAGGGTAGCCTTGGAAAATACAATATTTGGGCATGAAGGCAGAAGTGCCTGTCCTCACCTATGTCAGTAGGGTGCCCTCCTCTACCCAGCACTTCCCTTCCCTCCTTCCATATCATTTAAAGGGACCACAGTCTTCCCTTCCCTCCTTCCATATCATTTAAAGGGACCACAGTCTTCCCTTCCCAGCACTCCTGTATCAGTATTGAAGTTCCCACCTATAGCTATGAACTTACCTATTTTTCTTTTCAGCTGTATCAGTTTCTATTACATGTGTTAAAGGTCTGTTGTGTGATGCATACATATTTAAAATCATTAAGTCTTCCTAGTAGAAAAGTACTTTAATTATTATGCAGTGGCCCTCTTTGAATCTAGTAATTATCTTTTCTCTGAAGTCCACTTCACTGGATATTAATTAGCCATTCCTGATTTTCAAAATTAAAGTTTGCATGATTTATCTTTTTCCATCTTTTTACTTTCATCTATCTATGTTGTTCCATTTGAAATTAGTTTCTTATAAGCAGAATATAGTTGATTTTTGTTTGTTTACCCACACTACCAATCCTCATTTTTTATTTTGTATTTATATTTAACGTAACTAATAATATGTTAGCATTTAAATCTACCACCTTATTTCTTCTTTTCTATTTGTTTTTGTTTGCTTCTTCTTTCCTGGTACTAATTCCTCTGTTTCTTTTCTCTTGCCTTCCTTTGGCTACGTGAACAATTTTAAGGATATAATCTCAATTTATTTATAGTGTTTTTGAGTTGATCTCTTTGCATCGTTTTTGGGTGGCTGCTCTGGGTGTTGCAATATACATATGTGACTTATAAGAGTCTACGGGTATTTTACTATTTCCAGTGAAGTGTGGAAACTTCACTTCCACTTAGGTTCCTCTTCCTACCCCACTTTTAAATATTGTCTTCAGAGTCATATAGTGTTATAATTTTTGTTTCAGTGATCAAGTATAATTTATAAATTCATGAGAAAAATTGATATAGTGTATGTACCTATATTACAGCTTCTTTTGTTGTTCCTTCTTCCTTTTTGATGTTCTAGTTTTCTTTCATTTATTATTTCCTTTCTATTTGAAGAAACTACTTTAGCCAATCTTTAACCGCTTTTTTTGTTTGTCCCAAGAATAGTTGTCAGCAGAACTTGCAGCTGCAGTGTTTACCCCAAGATAACCTTGCCATGAAATACCTTACTTTTATTATTATTTTTGTGTTGCTCTAGTATGTTGACTTTGGAAACAAAAGACATCATTCTATTTATAACATTCTGTTTTTAGTAGTGGTATTTACACTTACAAAATATAGTAATTCTTGATTGCTGAAAATGTCAAATCCTAGAAAATGTAGAATACCTTGTGTGATGTTAACATTGTTTTTGAGCAGTTGTTGGCTGAAGATTTATCTGATGAATTTAATTTTTGAAATGGATAATTCTGATGACTCAGGCAATTCTGATGTTAGTTCTGTTTGGAAATAACTCCAAGAACAGTTTTTTATATTTTATTTACACTTTGAAAATCAGTCAGATTTGCTTCAGCCTCAAAGAGCATGTTTATGTAAAATTAAATGAGAGCTGGCAGTGAGCTGCACTTTTCTTTTTTTCTAAATGGGAAAAGGGTTAAGGGTAGGTCAGCTAGCAACAAATTATTTTAGTTTTCCTTCATCTAAGATTGTTTTTATTTGCCCTTCTTTCCTGAGACATAGTTTAATTGGATATAAAATTTGTGGTTGGTAGTTTTTTTGTTTTCCCTGTGTGTGTGTGTGTGTGTGTGTGTGTGTGTGTGTGTGCGCGTGTATGTGTTTCCCACTTGAGCATTTCCTTTTGGTCTCTGCTGTCATTTGAATTGGCTTCTCTTTCCCCTAATGTGTTATTTTTCTCGGGCTGATTTAGGGTTTTTCTTTGTCTTTAATTTTCAAATGTTTAGCAATGGTTTCTTGGAATGGATTCTTTAAATTTATCCTATTTGGGATTTACCCAGTTTCTTGTATCTGAAGGTTTTTGTCTTTTATCAAGTGTGGAGAATTTTCAGGCATTATTTTTTAAAATACTTATTCAGCCTCACTTCCTCTTCTGTCCTTCTGAGACTCTGATGATATGAAAGTTGGATCATTTATTGTTTCACAAGTTTCTAAGGATCTATTTTTCTCACAGTTTATTTTCTCTCTACTGTTCAGTTTTGGATGAATTCTCTTATTCTGTCTTCATATTTCCTAATTCTATTCTCTCTTATCTCCATTCTATTATTAAGTATATCCAGGGAGTTTTTATATTTCTCTTATTGTATTTTTTAGTTTAATATTTTCCACTATTTTTATGTACAACTTTCTTGCAGATTTTTTAATGTTTTCATTTGTTTCAAGAGATTTGTAGTTAATTCTTGAAGCATTTTTATATTGTTGCTTTAAAATCCTCATTAGATAATTTGAAGAACTAATTAACATCAGTATTGACACCAGTTGATTGTCTTTTCATTCAAGGTGTGAAATTTTATTTTCTTGATGCATGTGATTTCTGACTGTATTCTTGACATTTTGTCTATAAGGTTAGCAAACCCTGGATCCTTTAATTTTAGCTGAAAGTCAGCCTGCTTAGGTCTTGCACATGTGTCTTGACATACTTTTGTGGACTGTGCTTCAAATTTCAGAGTCTTTGTGGTATTATTATGGTCTACTTGGTTGGTTAGTGCCACTGAAGTTTCTCCTCCTTCTTGCTATTGGTTCCTGAGGGAGTAAAAGGTGTTTCCACAAGCTAGGCTTCCAAGTATCGCTAGGAGGATGCAGGTGTGGTGGGATCCTTCTGCCAGTGCTTCCTCCTAACTCTCAACTACTACCCTGATATCTCTGGGTGGGTAAGGAGATCCTCAGACCATAGGGAAAGCTAAGTTTTCTAGACTGAGTCATTTTCAGTGATTGCATCTCTATTTCCTCTTCAGGCTATCTGTCTCTAATAAGACTTTTCATTCCATTTTCAGAACCTTTTGTCTATAGACTACCATATATATTGCATCTAGTTACCTTGAGAGGTATAGCACTCTTGCTCCCTTGTGCAAGAGTGCTATAGGCCTTTAAGTTACTTAGCACAAATTAGGATGCTTTGGAGAAACCAAAGAACATTCTGAAATTATCATAAAACTGATGTTGAAAGATGAGTTGACTTGGGTAAAAATAGAATTCGGAAAAATTCCATTTATTTGTATTTACACAACATTAAAATATTCCTTATTTAATCAAATGCACATTGCACTTGTTTTTTTCTCACCTGTGTATGTGTGTGTGCAGGGGTGGGGGGAAGTGTTAGTGTTAGGTGGGGAAAAAAAGAGGAAAGTCACTATAACTAAACAGCAGAGGATATTTTCATAGAGAAAGGTTTTTTTTTTTTAATGTAGGGACCTAGTAGCTCATTAATAATGCATTTCTTTTAAATATTAATATGTTGATTTCAAACACTTAAATAGGGTCTCAAGGCTCACCTATTGTCCTGCAAATCAAGGTCCTGAACAAAACGGAATGCACTCAATTTGAAATAGATAAATAAGTAATTAAATAAGAGATCCAGCTTAATAATTTTATTTGCATTTTTATGATTTGCAAGTATTTTTGTGCACATGCTCATACTTAGTTATGTAACATAAACATAGGAGACAAGGATTTTTTATATTTAAAAAATAAAATTCAAAGAGGTTAGATGGCATATGCAATATTTCTAAGCCAGTAAATGGCAATGGTAGGTATATACACTTAGGTCCTATTTTAGGCTTGTGGGAAGTGATGGGGTTCCATTTCTTAAAGATTGTTTTAAGTCAAAATAGATGGCTTATGCCTCTTTTGGACAGAGATAGAAGGGCATGATGTGATTAATGCCATAGATCTTTTCCAGCTTCTCTTAGTTTCTGCATTTAACTTCCTTAGCAATTCATTAAAAGACTGAGGGCTTGCTTGACTTTATTTTTTATATCTAAAGTTAAAAATAAAGCAGGGTAGCCTTAAGAGAGGACATTAAAGTGATGGTACTTACTTTTGTTTGCTTATTTCATTTTCTGATGGAACAAATAGTTTCCTTGGTAGGCAAACAACTTTCTGAGGGTCAGCATAATTGCAGTCAGCATTTATGCCCTTTCTGAGTTGGCAGCTTACTCTGCTGTGAGCCCTGCATAAGATGCCTGGTTCAGTGAGCAAAACTCACATGGTGTCACTTTGAAGATAAAGTCATGTCTCCCAGGATGCATTGTCAACAAGCCTGATGAGATACAGTGTTGGCAATTTGACTCTTTCTTTAGCTGTTCTTTGACTTTCCAGTCCTTTGGGTTATTCTTTACTAATCTGAAGAAATCACAGCTTCTGGCTATTCTGTACTGTTTGAACAGTTAAACAAGCCTGACAGATTTCCAATACTGAAGGAATCTACAAAATGAGCAAAATGACCTTGGGCATCATTTATAATACCCATTGTAATCATCTCTAGATTTAAACATGAGGGTTATAGACAGAGTTGCAGATTTAAACATGGAAATTTCTTCTCCTTTTCTTCTTTTGAGAGGACTAACAGGCAAAATTGAAATTCGCTAGACCTTCTTCTTCTTGATTTTGGACCTAGGGAATGAGTATTACTCATTGATGTAAAGAGTAATCTCTTTAATAGAGTAAGACCCCATGACAAAACCCCACAGTGATGTGTCTAGTATTTAGTCATATATTCAGTCATGCTGTGGGTTATAACATGGTTTCCTTAAACACAGTGACCCAATCTATTTCTTTTATTCTAGAAATAAAGATCTACTTTGACTGTGTTTCTTTTCTATGAATGCCAGTATTATAGTCAGTTTCTTTCATCAGAAACTGTTTCAGACAGTATCACTTACTCTTGACTGGTGTTTGTATTTATTTTCTTTTTTGAAGGTCAATAAAATATCAAGGCTTTGGAAACTGAGAACATTCTAAGATCAAGATCAACATGTCTTTTCTAAAAATTAATGCTGTAAATAGGAAACATTTGGAAACTTTTTTTGCTTTTCATTTCTAAATACTTTTCTGTTTTTCTTCCTTAATGTTTAAATTTTAGAGAGTAAACACTGCAGAAGTCGTGACTTACTGAATATAGATGCATGTCCACTATTCTTATTAATACTGATTGCTGATGTAGATTATTGTGGGGGCTGAGAGATTTGTAACATAGCATGTTATTTATTAGCAATTCCAGAATAAGACCTCAACAGAAAATCATTCTAACTAATGATTGTTTGAAGTTCTGGCTCTGTAATACATGTGATATTTTAAATTCCTAAATACTCTAAACAATTATGCTTTATGAATTAACATATTTTCATATAACCTGTTTCACATATTATTATTGTACACTTCCTATGAATACTATTGTCAAAGTACAGTAGACAAAACAAAATTATATCCTTTAAGCAAGATGGGTGCTGTAAATGTATGTATGGGCATTTTTATTTCTGGTTATTTCCTAGATATTGTTTGTAATATCTGCTACAAAGAATTTAATTTTAAAATGACATGTTAATATGCTTCTATATGGCATGATTATATATAAAGACATCATTTTACCTACAAAAGGCAGAAAATATTAACCTCTCAAATATGTTAATTGTCTCTTTCAAAATAGGAAGATTTTGATATCTTAAAATATTTGTATATCTGACAATTGTCTTTTGTCAGTATAACTAATTAGTTCACAAAGAATAAGGGGGTTTTGATAAGCACAGTGGTTGTTGTATTTAAAGCAATAGACAGAGATTGATAAAAGTAGGTAGAACTCTATCTATCTTCTATCTGTCTATCTATCTGATTTAGGAAAACAAAACAAAACAAAACAAGACAAAAAGTCATGGCAGTGACAAACATATTGTGTGAAAGGCCCTGCAACTATCTGGGTTGCCTTTTAAGTAATGTCTCTCCATTGAGTTGACTGTGGGTTCTGACTGTGTCCTGATCAGTTGCAATGAACTTAACTTCTTTAAATGTAGTTATAATTTAAAATGTATACCTCCAACACCACTAGAAAGTGAAGGAAACCATAAAACTAGTAGCTACAAGGCCACAGAGATCAGCAGAGAAAGTTCTAACACCTTAGTGATTTTTCCTTAATTTTCCTACTCTCTCCCCTCCTGTTTTGTTTTTGTTTGTTTCTTTGTTTATTTGTTTGTTTCAGTATTCAATGTATTTTATTCACATGCTCCCATGTTTTTCCTCTCTCCCATCATAGCCTTGCTCCCCAGGGGAAGAATATGTCTTCTTTTATGCTGCCTAGGGAACCAGAGGACAGATCTTGGGCAGGAGGGTGAGACGGGGAAGAATCTGAATGGGTTAGTGGCAGGAATGAAGTTCTGGTTAAAGAGGAAGTGAATATCACCCAGAGTGAGAGGTAGGGAAGGCACTTTTCTCCCATGTAGCCCTGAAGGCCAGGCTTCTTTGGATAAAAGGGCAAGACTCTGGCATGTGGGCCAATGCCCTGTGGTATTCCTTAGGTAGGGAAGGAGAGAAAGGGAAGTACCATGAAAGATAGTGATCCCAACAGAGGTAGGAGAAGGGGGCTTACCCCTATTGGGTCCAGGGGAAAAAGCCAGCCAGAAACCCAACTACTCACTAAGAAGCAGCTTAGGAGTTGGGGAATCGTGGAGCTCCTCTGTGCCCTTCTCCCCATGAGTAAGCTATCAAATGTCTTTAAGGCACCCTGATTTTCTGTAGATCCTACAAAAACAAACCCTCTAATATTACCATTGAGAGGCACACCGAGGTGAGCATTTAAAAGGCTTTTTGGGTAAATGCCCTTCTTGATTTAGAGGGAATTTGAAAGGAATTTGGAGGGAGTTTATTTGGGGACCAGGGCACCTCTCTTATTGGACAGAGGCAGGTACTCACACTTCCCTTCCCCACAAGATTCCTCTCTATCTGTCCTGAAACATATCCCTACAGGGCTGTCTGGGTTGAAGCACAGATCCTATCCCCAAGTCCAAGAAGTGGGTAAGTTTGTGTGTGGGTTCTATGGGCCCAAGCCCTGCCCACCTAGTATTCTCAGGCTCTAACTAGGGGTGGAGGCAAAATTGGAAGTTTAGGCTTAGATCTGCATAGAACCAGAGGGTGTTGTGAGCGGAACAGTGGAACCACAATCAGAACCCAGGTCCAGATCAGTGTGGGGGACTGTGGCCTCAGGGACTGGTTCCAGTTGGTGCTCTCAAAGACTCTGGAGATAACTTGGAGCCAGACCGTCAGCAGGGCTCTGGGTATTGGCAGGGAGCTGACACCTATAGCTACTTTCACAAAGCCCCACCCCAGAGGCGGTCTGATGCTACTTGGCCTCTTGTTGATAGATCCAAAGGAGTTGGAGACCTCTTTGCTGGTAGCTCAAGATCACGTTATCATGGCCTCCATTTTCCTTAGCCATAAGCTTCCACTGGGCCAGGGCCCTAGAAGCCCCCAAGGCTGGCCAGGAGTCCAATAAAATCTAGCTATACCAGCAGTAAGGAGGCAAGGCTGGAAGTGCCCGCCAGCATTGACCCAGACAACTGCCCAGTGCCAGACCCTCCAGGAAGAAGTCAGCACAAGCCACCAGCACCATAGCACCCAGCAGGGCTGTGCCCAGAACTATGAATAGACATGGCCACTGAAGCATAAGCAGGGCTCCCAGCAGTTCCAGCCCCATCACTACCCCCTGCCAGCACCCAGTGAAAGTGGTTGGTAGATAGACTCAGTGCCCACCAGAGTCCCAGCATCCAGGTTCAGACCTAGAAGGAGACCAATCAGGAAGAGCCCAACACTGCAAATCAGCATGGTGACCAGGCTGCAGAAGAGTCCAATGACCAGTGTGATGCCCGTGCTCACCTCCAATCTCAGCTGTATCTCCAGCACCTGCTCCTTGTGAAAGAGCAGGAAGATCACCAGAGCTCCAGACAGCAGGCCTGAGAGAAACATCACTGCCTTGAAGCAGTGGTGGCCATTGCTGCAGGAGATGATTCCAAAGCAGCAGCAGCAAAGGGCATACACCAGGGCGGGTGCCAGTTCAGGATTGTCCTGGGGTTCCAAAATGTATCTTGGGTCTGGAAGCTCTGGGAGTTGTTGATTAAGGGATCTGGGAGAAGATGCCACAGCCAGAGACAGCAAGGCTTCCTCCATGGCTGAAGAGAAAGTGGTCACAGACAATGTCAGCTCCTCTCATTCATCGTGAATGGATTGAGTGTGTTGGGAAACTACCCTGCCAGGGCTGAGAAGAGGAGGGGGTGGAAGTGCTCCCTAGACTCCAAGCCGCATCCCCACCTGGAGGTCCTAGGCAGCTGAGGGGGGCAGTTGGTAGAAGACATTTCCAGGACCACTATGTTTGTTGCCCCATAAACTCTTGCAAGTCATAGCCCAAACCCTGTGAGATAAATCGGCCTCCTGTTATTTTTGCAGCTCCTTTCCGGAGGAACACATTTCAAGTCTCCAAGTATTTGTTTCCTCAACTTTAAAATAGAGATAAGAGAACCTACCTCACGGGGTAGATGAGAGGATGAAATAAGTTAAAGTATGTAAAGGCTCTTGGCATACTAAATACTAATCCTGGCATACTGGAAGGGCTTAGCAAAATTACTTAGTTGGCATTATTATACAATTTGCAAGACTCTACTCCCAATTTTAGACTCTCAAAACTCTAAAACTCAGCTAGCATGAGGCACTCTTGGTATAGCTTATACTTTGTAAACTGGCTTATCTAAGCTGAATTTTCCTTGAATCTAAACATGTTAGTTGTACCCTTAACCTCATCTGTTGGGATGAGGTTGTCTTGGATCTGAGACCAATGGTTACTATACCTTCTTTGTGAATAATGTTTTATTAAATTCTACCTGACATTATATGTTGCCCAGGTTAGTCCTCCAGTAATAACAGCACTATGGGAACAGAGATCCCAGTGTGAGTGGGGCTTACAGCCAGATTGCAAACTGCACCTTCCCCCTCATGCTTCTGCTTTAGCAGAGTCTGGGCTTCTTCTTGTTTAACAAATTTCAGAACTGCCTGGAATCCTGAGCTACATGACCTCTAAGAGACCTTCCTATCAATCTCTGACCAGTCTGAAACATTTTCAAGAAACCCAGGACTTTTAGAAAGCTGTCTTTTTGGACTCTACCAATAGAGAGAATGTTTTCAAAGTGGTCTCTGCTTGGTTGGCCACCATTCCCAAAATTTCCTTTCGGTTAATATTTTCCCAAATGAGACAAAGCTGTTTGTGCATTCTCCGAGTCATCCATGTCTAACTTCGCATAATTGATGTTCTGAGCTTTGTGAGGAGTTTATAAAAATCCGAAGGTTTATTTTTAGTAGTCCTATAATCATGAAGTGTTGCTTAATGTGGTTTTTCTTTTTATGCTCAAAAGATAACGATGCTTCATTTATTCTTTACCAATAGGTGGATTCTTCCCATTATTAATTTCTATATGGTGTTATTTGTACCCTCTAGTGCTGCAGGAAAAGTATACAACATTCCTAAAAAGGGACCGCATTTCAATAAAAACAAAGTGTAGCTAATTATCATGATTTTGATTTAAATAAATGAATTAATGATTTTGATCTACCTGTAGGTCTGTGCCCTATGACCTACAAGTTTGAATCACTGAAACAGTGAAATAGTGGACATTTTTAATCACTCAGCACAATGCCTGGCACTTTAAAATATTGAAGCAATGGAAGAAAGATTTAAGGTACATGTCAATTGATAAATGCTTTGGCTTATGTGAATTCTGCACAGCACAGACTGATCCATGTTTTTTAGAAAGTGTTCATCTTTCACATTGAAGTGCTTTTAAAGTTTGGAAATATTCCATGAATTATAATAATTTTGTACATTTTTACAATACCAGAGTTAAATTTGATGTTTTAATCATTTTAATTTAAAAAATCTACTTCAACCTAGATTGATACATCTGACATACTATAATAATACATCTGTAGTAGTTATGGAATTATACTTAGAATAGCCTGCTCTCTTTATTTATACTTTTCTCCTGCATGCATAAAATATGAAGCAAATTATTCAGTTTTTCTTCTAATATTATTTTCATTCAAGAAGTCTCAACATGCTCGTTAATAGCAAGGCTGAAATCACTGTGTTGGTACAGTTCTGTAGTGTCTTGTTTTATTTAACTATAAGTCACTAAAGTTTGTGAACAGAGAATTTTAACTTCAAGTGCATTTTACCAGATGCATAACAAGACAAAACAGAATGTCCTATGGTATTTTGATTCACTATAAATCCTACTTAATTTAGTGTAAATTCTTTAACCCAACAATATTTTCAAATGTCAGACATGTATGAAAATGTAAAATCATTCTTTAATGTTAAGCATACATTCCAACAGTTCGGTCTACTTTAAAAAAATTGAAGTATATTATTTCTTTGCTTTATACAACTTTTCCTGGTTTTAGAATCAAACTAACGGTTTCATTTTCAAATCTGAAGATACTCTTTAAGTATGTAGGACTGTTCTATAATAACATTTACTTAATAGAGCTGTTTTTATTAAATGAAATAAATTAATATTCTATAACTTTTCTCAATGCACTGTTTAAACTTGGTTTGTTCATTTGTTTCATACAATCAATTAAACAAAGGGACATAGATTTCCCTCATTTCCAGATGCTTTTGAGGTACTTTTCTTAAACACCAAAATATTTAACAATAATTTTCTCAGTAACAGACCAAAGTATTTAGAACTTAGTAGAAAAACAAAGAGATGTGATTCTTATCTAAATTCAAAATTTTAATAAGAAGAATGACTGTTTAATCCATATCCTTGAATCTTCCTCAAACTTAATTCTACTGTCAACTTATTTTCCATTCAGCCCATCTTCTTAAATATTTGTTTAAGCCTTCATCACACAAAAATTCAAAGGAAGATGTATGCAAGTGTTCATTCCCTTATTTTTTTAACATCTATAATTAAAACACAACTATAAGGTAGGAGAGGGACTGATGTTGATTAACTGTAATTATAAGAAAATTAGGCAAGGTCCTTATTATCACTTTTCTCACAGCAATTTTTTTCTTTATAATATGAAACATGTTAAATTATATGTTCCCAAAATGTCCTTGAAAGACTAAAATAAATTCTGTGCTTGTTTAAAGATTCATTTTAAAAAGGCAGAGGGCATGAAGTTGCAGACCAAAAACTGAGATTCTAAAAACTGTTGTATCATTACCAGACAATCTTGACTATTTGCATGTCCCTGAGGTTAAAGATTGAAATGAACAAATTTCCAGAAAATCTGGCCTCTGAGGCTTTGGAGCACTGGGTACAACCTAGAGGAACATGCAGGCTTTTCTCTTTTTAATTTTATTTCATGACTCCTCACAGTTCAGCAGTGGTCTGATTTTAAGTGTCATCTGAGTTACTAGGAATGTGAATCCTAAAAAATGCCTACTATGTGGTCTTAATTTCAAGTTCCGGCCTCAGCATCAGCCTCTGTACTTAAACATTAGGAAAGAAAACAAAATTGGCTGAATGCCTGCTAGACTGTGCATCTTTAGTTTTAACTCAAACAACAGCCCTGTGAGGGTGGTGAGTATTCTTATTTCACACATGAGGAAAGAGAATCTTAGTGTAAGCACCTCGCCCAAGGTCACAGAGAGGGTAAGTGATAGAATTAGGATTATAAAGTCAAAATAATTGGCTCTAAAGTTAATTCTAAATTTCCCTGAGCACCAATGGGGAAAAATAAAACTTTCTATTAATACCATAAGCAGAAACACGTAATATTCTTATGAAAAGGGTCAGTAGGATGTGGCAGTTAGGAGCACAGATTATAAGCATGGAAGCAGATTATTCCATGCTTCTGGGTTTGCCTTCTAGCACTGCCACTTTTAAGCCATGGGACCTTGACCAAATCACTCAACCTCTCTAGACTCAATTTTCTTTTAGGCAAAATAATAATAACAGCACCACAAAGAGTGTTGTGGGGAATAAATAATCAGAACTTGGCACATATTAAGTGCTAGCTATTATTATTGTTATTATTAACTAAAAGAATCTTTGAAGGTCATCTTATTTAATCCCTTCTTTTTCTAAGTAAGAGGCTGAGATCCTAAGAAGTAGAATACTTGTCCAGGGTTACAAAGGAAGATAGAAACAGCAACCAGATTTCCTAATATCCAATCTAGTGTTATACTTGTAAGCAAAAACAACATTTGCAAGATAATGAATGCTAATGCTGTATTTAGAATTTATTTGTATCATTTTACAAATCCCTAAGCCTTTTCTACAATCTGCCTGTTCCTACTGAGAAATAATATCACCTAATTATAAATTTTTATGGATATTGATAAAAGGAATGAATCAACAAATTATGAACACACTGTTATATTTTATAAATCCATAAAACCTTAAAGATAGCCTCTTTTATGTACAAATAATATACTACATAGAAAGTGAATGAAAAATAATGATACAAATAGTTTTACTTACATAATAGAGATGTCTCTTTTTTGAGCTAAATACTTTAAGACTTCCTGAATATTTGTCAAAAGTAATGATGTGGAGCAGAGTTGCTGTTCCCTCCTGTTGTCTTAAATGGGTTGGCTTCTTCTGCATTGCATATTTTTTTTCTAAAAGAGAAGAGAGCACAGTGATTAATGCACATATATTTTATGTTGTTAAAGCTTCAAAAATGATAAAACCCCATTTTCACAACAGATTAGAAATATTTTGCTTCTGGAAAAAAAGTGATGAACTACATAAATAGAAAACTCAAAAGTGGCTGTATATGATGAATGCTTCACTTTACCTGAGAAGCTGTTTTTCTCTGATGGCCAGAAAAAAAAAAAAGCAGAAAACTCGTCTTTTTGATTTGTAGAAACTTAGATAAAAATAGTTTCTAGGCTTCCTTTCAAATTAATATTCAACACACAAGTTACTGAGCACTTACCTGCAAGGCAACTAGTTACTGGGGACACTGAAATTGATAAGGCAGATTTGACCATCAAGGTCATTATAATGACTAGTTATATTTTTTGTCCTAACATGTTGCTGACTTACAAATCCAAACTATGATTATGTACTAGCATCAAAAAATTTAATAAATAGAATGGAGACAATGTCAGAGCTTATATACACATTAAATGGTCTCCCCTTACTACCATACTCTGATTACATTAAATAGTATCAGAGGCATGGTTGATTTTCAGTCAAAAATACCACTGTCATTTTCTTTATTTGTGTAATTAAACTAGAAGATCTGCAGCACATTAAAACAGAGCTGAAATAAGACTGCTTAAATGACAGCATTTTGCTTTGGGGCAAATAAAACATTTCTGGAAAATTCATTATCTCTTAAGTAGGCATTGTTTACATATTGTAAAAATGCTTATTTATTTCATTAATAAGATTGGATCTTATATGTTTATTTATTTTCATCAAATGCAATATCTTAATATACTTGACTTACATTTTTAGAGTAAAGGATTTACCAACTAGTTTGCTTTATAATAAGATTTTATGGTGCAAGTTTCCCCTGATAATTTCTAAGGATAATTTGTTGTCATCAGAAGATAATGTATATGTGATACTAACTGGTATTGAATCTCTAAATAATAGAGCACTAGTAATTTTACTTAAGATTTTTCTGTGATATAATCCTGCGATAGTTTAAGGTTTATGGCCATACACACAAAGCTATACATGAAATATTTCCAAATAATAACTGTACTTAAGTTTTATCCATGCTTTTATTATTCATGTTTCTTGGACTTTTCAGCTGAAGTCTACCAAAGAAACAAACAGAGTGTATCTGTAAGGAATCTTCTCAGTATGATATATGTTAAAATTAAGGGGAGAACAGCTCTTCCACATGGGAAGTCTGGTACATTGGAAGTGCAGGAATGGAGCTCAAGGAAGAGGTATAAGATGAAAGTGACAAGAGAAGAAGACCAGAGCTCGGTGAGATAATTCGTGTGTAACATAAGCCTAGTTAAAAATCTAAGCAAAACTGATCACTCAATGTCAATGAAGCTGTGCAGACAGAAAAAATGGCTTAAGATAGGGATGATCCACAGTGTGGCAGAGGCAAAGAAGAAAAGATAACACAGAAAGAATCATGGGATTATGGAAGAACAGAGGCTTGAGTAATTAAGGCAGGATTGAGGGGAAATGAAGTCATTTAGTATTGATCATGTATTCACATAATTTAATAAAATTATAAAGAATTAAACATAGATTTGACATATCTTTTTGGTCATGATTTTAGTGTGCTATTTTTCTGCAAGACGTCGACATGACAGAAAGACATTCGGTTATTCATTATTTCAACCAACGAATATTTACGGAACAGGCTCCTTGTAAAATAAAACATTGTTCAAGCCATGTTAGGGCAAAATTAAAAAGGTAAAGATGAACACTCTCAAATTAACATAAAAAAGGTGAGGATTGTTGGAGTCAAGAATTGATGGGATCATGGCCACAAATAAAGAAATGACAACATTTCCAGGGAATCTGAAAAACAGTGACTCAGGATGTTCAAGACAGCTGGAGTCTCTATGCTCACATAAGATCTACTATAATAGTGTATTAGAGCTATTATCACAGATGTGAATTCAATGAGCAATAATCAGTTGTATAGGACACATCCCTACAAACCATTGTGTAATTGTGTGAACCAACAGCTCTAAGAATGCAAAAGGAGAGATCATTTCTGCCTAAGAAAACCAGATAAGGTGTGAGGAAATGTTGAACATGGGATCCTGGCCATAGGAATGGAAAGTATTCCAGCAGTAATAAACTGGAGGAAGAGCAATAACCCAGGAGTATAGAGGGTTCAGCAAACCATAAGATAAATATAGTACCAGAAGCACAGACTTTTTTGAGAGAATTAGTGGATCAGAGAACTGAAGAAAGACTCAGTACAGAGGGCAGTACAGTTGCAGAGAGCCTTAGTGCCTAGAAAAGGATTGATGCTGTAACAGTCTGATGAGCAAGATAAATCAGAATCAAAAGCTGTTTAGGGAAACGTATCCCACCACATGTTGAAAACAAGAAGGGAAAAACTCATGGTAAAGTAATTTCATCATAAATTTTATACTCTGAAAACAAAACCTCAAAACTGGATTGAGTGGTGAAATGTTCATAGGAAATTATATGAGTATTTGCAAGGATAGTTGGGAAGAAATGAAGCTACTTGTGTTAATAAGTGATTTCTTAATTAAGTAGGAAGTGAGCTGAAGGAAGGACTCATAAGAAAATGAAAACAATAATGATGGCTTCTTTTTACTAATTAGGCCAGAATGGCAACCTTACAAAAAAATCTAAGTGTTGGGTATTACTTTTCCCTCAAAAATTATGGATTCTTTTGTTCATCTCATCTAACTTAAAGGTCTATTCTTCCTTTAATCTGACTAGTAAAATGTAATTTTAAGAAGAGAAAAATGTAATAATGGTTTACCTATGAGCATTCTTAACAATGGAAGTTATTGCCAGATCATTTGGTAATATTTTTACATTTAATACGCCTCTTCACATTTGGCAGTTTTCTGTGCAACAGTGGAAATAATGGATAAGGGGAGATTTTCTTGGCTAGGAAATAGTGAGTGTAAAATGAATGAAAATCTTGAACTCAGGCATACACTTAAGATGCTAGTTATGACTACATATTTCAAAAAGCTGTTACTATCACACAGAATCCTTAGAACCAAGAAGTGATTTAGCCTCAAAGTTTATTTTTAACAAAGTTTATTTTAAATTGCCAATTTTTCTTCTTCATAATTCTTAGATTTTTTTAGAACACATCCAAGAAACAAGTATTATGAGAATTTCTCAATTCTGAAACTTAGCAGATTTAGTTAATAGCATTTTTTGCACTGAAGAGAACATCAAAATCCAACCTTAAGACTTGGTGTCTTCCTGGATTCTTAGATTCTGGTGTTCATACATGCATTAGTATGCTCGGACTGTTGTAGCAAAGTACCACAATTGAGTGACTTAAACAACAGAAATTTATTTTCTCACCGTTCTAGAGAATAGAATTTCAAGATCAAACTGTCAGCAGGGTTGGTTCCTTCTGAGTCCTGTGAGAAAGAATCTATGCCATGCCTCTTCTGCTGGTTTGCTGTCAATCTGTGGTGCTCCTTGGCTTTATGGGAGCATCGACTTGATCTCTTTCATCATCTTCACATGGTGTTCTCCTGATGTATGTGTCTGTGCCCACATTTCTCCTTTTCATAAGGACATGATGAGTTATATTGGATTGGGGCATACCCTACTCAGTATGATTTCATCTAAACTAATTACACTGCAGTGATCCTGTTTCCCAACAGGGTGACATTCTGAGGTACTAGGAGTTGGGACTTCAACATAAGCATTTAGGAGGACACAATTCAACCCATAACAATATGTATTAAATAGATGGATATGGACATTCTTGGAGTCAACCTGCAGATTATCTACTCATTTGAGATCATTTGTCTGTCATAGTTACACACAGAAATTAAAGACAGGGCAGTTTTCATCAGAAGAGGGATTGTTTTCCAGAAGTACCCAAGCACTACTACTGGGGATCACCTCTTAACTGACTCCCCTAATATCAACTCTTACCCTAACCCCAATTCTCTAGCGTATGCTTTACCTGAGTCACCCAGGTAAATGCCACATTTATATTACCCTGTTCCCTAATAACTTTCAGTGGCTTCTTGTTACCTGCAAGGTAAAACGCAAGTTCCTAAGTGTGCCATTTAGTCTTCCATCCACCAAAGTATCCCTGCCATTTAATACTGTCAACTGTCACATGTACAAATCCGAAGTTCCAGCTAAATTTAGGTACTCACTGTCTTCTGAACACACCAGAAACTTTATTTTTGCACCTTTGTTTATATCTATTTTTATTGGCATAAGAAATCCTATTTCTTTTATGTGGCCTATGAATCTGACTGAAATGCCACCTCCTCTATGACACCATCACTATTCACAAGTTATTCCTGCCTCTCATCCCTATAGCAATCATTCCTATAGCAATTGCTCATTTCTGTAGCAATCTTATAAGTTATTTTGTACTCATTTCTCTTTGCATTGCTAGATTTCTAAAACATGTTTATGTCTTACCTCCCTAGCTAGCCTGTAAACATCTTGGGAGTAAGTAATTCTGTTATTCATAGTGTAATACTGGTCCTCAGATGTTATTGATGTAATTAGTATTGATTCATTGTACTGTTTTTTTTAACCAGTGAAGTGTTTTGTAGCCGTGTTTTTATTTCTTTTAAATCATTGAGCATCCATAGTTAGTTGTTACATCTCTAGTTCACAGAGTTTGACATTATCTCACATATAGTCGGGGGTCAAGGGATTTGGATTCATCTCATTGAACTAGTTTATCCAGTCCTCACTTACTTACCTTATCTATAAAATTAGGAAGTAACACTAATTTAGTTCTAAGGTTACTCTCAGATCTAAAATTCCGCAATTTAAAAGTCTATACATTGTATTTTTTAAAATGCAATCTCTATGTAAAGTTAATCAGGCATGACAAGCTTGTATACAGATACATGGATGGATGTAATTGATTAAGTGTTGTTGCTTTTTTGTTAGTGCTGTTTGTTTTAAAGTGATCTATTGAAAATGAAAACTAAAAGGTAATTTGAAGGCAATTCCTGTAATGTTACATAAGAAACTACTCCTAGCAGCGATTAGCTACAGGGAGCAGAATCAGGGAAATTAGGGGTAGTAGAATTTTCAATTTAATATTTTTTTAACAGAATATATATTACTTTCAAAATTAAAAAATAATAATTAGCCAATTTGGGGCCAATGCCTTTTTTTTTAAAGAAAATACATCAGGCTGGTGAAAATCAATAATAAAAATAAATATAAATGTCTTCTTCCTCCTTCATATTCCTCCACTTAGATGCAAAGTGTCAAATCTAAAAGTGTCTGTGAAATACATAGATAGCTTTATTCATGTCCTTTCATATTAGGATATGCAAAGTGGTTCCTCATGGTGCTCACTTCAGTAGCATATATACTAAAATTATAATAATACCCAGAAGATTAGTATGGCCCTTGTGCAAGGATGACACACAAATTTGTAAAGCATTCCATATTACCATATTTTACCCCCCAAAATTACAAAGTGACACAAGGAAACATTTGGAGGTGCTGAATATGTTTATTACTTGGACTGTGGTGATGTTATGATGAGTATTTGCATATATTCAAATTCATAAAACTGTGAACAATAAATATATGCAACTTTTTGTATTTCAATTATGCCTCAGCAAAGCTGTAAATGTAAAAATGTACTTCCTCGGGCCGGGCATGATGGCTCACACCTGTAATCCCAGCACTTTGGGAGTCTGAGACGGGTGGATCACCTGAGGTCAGGAGTTCGAGACCAGCCTGGCTAACATGGTGAAACCCCCTTTCTACTAAAAACAATGCAAAAAAATAGCCAGGCATGGTAGCACGTGCCTGTAATCCCAGCTACTTGGGAGGCTGAGGCAGGAGAATCACTTGAACCCAGGAGGCAGAGGTTGTAGTGAGCCGAGATTGCGCCATTGCACTCCACCTTGGGCAACAAAAGCGAAACTCTGTCTCAAAAATAAATAAATAAATAAATAAATAAGATAAAGTGCTTCCTCATGATAATTAGTGAAGAGACTAGTGTTTTGAACATGAAGAAAAAGTAAAATAAACACGTAACCTAAGAGAAGCAAAATAATACGTGGTACTTACTATCTGAATTGACTAAATTACAAGTACATAAGCACTGTATGTGATTCTAAATTTTCTGGAATATCAGATTAAGAAGAGTTTCTTGGCTATATCCTTTTAATTGCATAATAAAAAAGCATCTAAATAATTTTACAGAGAAAAACTATCTTGACATTGACTTAAAGATAAAACCCCCACTTTGTTAGTTCTTCTGTAAGGGATATTGGGACACAGAACAGACCATGTCTTCAACTACAGTTTTGAAAAAGATGCACTTTGTTTAATGGACATTTCTTTTATTGAGGCCCTAACAGTATTGAGAGCATAATATTCTATTTTAACACAGGGTACTGAGTTATTCTTGCAGAGAACGAATAACAAGGCCTAGGCCCCTCATTTTCTGATGATCCAATTTTGTCAAGGTTTAACGGGAATGAAACCTTGGCTTCGTTTCATTTCATTTCATTTCATTCCTGTTAACGGGAATGAAATTTCTGGCTCATTACTGTTTCCATCAAATTGCCTTACAACACTCTTAAATGTATCATTTTAAAGTGAGTTTAGTATGTGAGACCAAGAGAGGGAGGAACCTAGTAGGTAGGTATGCCCTCTTGTGGAGTTCTTATTCAGAATCAGCCTCTGTTACAGTACAAGTAAACCAGAAAGGTGATGGACAAGTTCAAGAAAAGTTAGTTCACTAACTAGACAGTGAAAACAAGTGGATCTGGAGCTAAGGAACAGAACTCTAGTCCCAGGGTCAAGATAGCATTAAGGTCGGTATAAGAAGTTACCCAGTTCTCCTTTCTGCAGCAAAATAATGTAGGGTACCCAGGAGCTTACCAAAATACTGGGGAAGAAGTTAAGACAGACATTGGAAGTGCACATCAGTTCAACCTGTTGGAAATTCAACTGAAGATTTCAACCTGTTAGAACTTCAACTTGTGGGATTTTCAAGTGGTTGAAAGACCAAGACTAGGTTTAATCACAATTTGTTATAGGATCCCCATCCTGGTCTTCATGAACTAGGCTCTATTGGCCACTGCAGATAACTGCGCACTGCTTCCTCAAACAGGAGTGTTGATATTTATGAACTATCACCTTTCTAAGGTAAAGGCATTTCACATGACAGGAAAATATGACCTCTTTTTATTTTTGTTGGTAAAGCCCTCTTTGCACCAGATTCTGAGTGCAGAGATTAACCAAATTGTTCTTCACTTGTATTTTTCTATCATCTCGTCCAACAAATACTCAATCCAAGAACTATCACCTCTTGCTTAAGGGTGATTTTGTTTTAAATAAACACAGCTCATTATTTCTACCAATGTCAATGTGGAGAATGAAGGAAACTGACATTTATTAAACTTCACTTATGAATCAGTTATGCTGCCAACCAGTAATTTTACTAATTTGTTCATGATCTTATGCTTAGAACTTGGATCAAATCCAGGTCCATTTAATGCCAAAACATTTATTTCCACTGAGTATTACTGCCCAATACAAAAATTAAAGTAATTTTCTCTGACCCTACATGTATTTCAGGCATTTCTTGACCCAATACTTACAACATAAGTGCTGTGTGCTCAAATTTACCTTCTATGTAACTCCAGATTTAAGGATCTTTCCACTAGAGTCCTGTGTATTCAGATGCAGAAAAACAGTCAAGTTCACTGGCTATAGTTCATAAATAATTTTTACAATAGGTGTTTGCTTCATACAGTAAGTTCTAACTTTCAAGGATGACCCTGTGCCAGAGTTCCCGTATTCAACAAAATGGCTAAGAGCTTCTCCAGGATCCAGGACTGATGCTGGCTCCTTTCCTGAAACCTCAGGTAAATGGCCGTCCTAGGGATGCAAGTTTGTATCAGAGTTTAAGATAAAAGACTAGATTTATTGAGTTATGAAGTCCAAAGGCACTTCTGGACATTCATATACACACGTTCACACATACACACACCATTCTGCCTTCCCCAGCCATATGCACACTTACCCAGGAAATTTGTGCACAAAAGCTTGTCTAGGAAAAAATAACTCTTTCAATAGACAAATAACTTTTAAAAACTGGCAGACAATTAATACCAAAATCCTATTAGAAAAAAATGTGAAAGAAAGCAACAAATTTGTCAATAGATGAGCATTTATAAGAAAAATGTTGCTACAGGCCAGATATAAAAGCTGTCAGCTAAAGTTTTACTATGCATTGAAAATTGTAATAAAGCTTTTACTACTATGAAGGAAGACCATGAATCATAAGTGCAAGAACTCAAGACAGTGGGAGGAAATAGAATTTCAATTGGCAGAATTCAGTGAAGTGGAAGAAACAAACTAAAACCACAAACAAAACAAACTAAAATCACAGAAATATAAAAGAATTACACAGAGGACACATGAGAATAGACACTGAAGAAAACACAGCAAAGAGATAGAAGAAATAAATGAGGCAAGGCAAGAAATCAAACTTAAAATGGATTATATAAAGAATTAGGGAAGAATGATAGGTACATAAACCAGACAATACAGAAGCTATATATTCATAATTAGAGTCCATGAAAAACAAAACCAAAACTAATAGAACAGAACAAGTATTTGAAAATATAATTTGAGGGGAAAAAATGTTAAAAACAGAAAAGAATAACCATATCTATTGAAAGCATATATTATGTAGCAGTAAAAACTGAGTCAATGCTGAGACATATCTTTCTGCTACATACTCAGGATGTATGTACCTACGACATATTCTAGTAAATTGATACGAAACGCATCTTTTAAATGGCCAGCCAAAAAGATCATATTATTTACAGGAGGAAAAAAACTCAGGCTGGCCTTTGATTTCTGCTTGTTTGTATTCAGCACTAGACGTTAGTGGAACAACACCTCTGAAATACTCAAGGAAACAAAGTTTAAGCCGGGGATTTCATGTCCAGCCAAGATATTCGTTAAGTATAAAGCCACAAACAATATAGAATGTGCCACAACTCAAGAAATACTGCTCACGTACCAGAGACTGAACTTCAGCCAATCAAGGATGACAGGGAAAACTTTAGCAAATGGCTGGTGATAAGCACTTAATATACTTAGTAGAACTAAGACTAAAGGAAATGTGTGGATTAGATGAAAAAGTCCAAAATAAATTGTATATGCCCTGGCAATTCAAAATATACAAATAACAAAACATTGGGAGAGTAACACAGGAAGAATTTTAGTGATTTCTCAAAAAACAAACAAACATATAACTACCATATGTAGAAACCTATAGGTACAATATTGACTGATTGCATCATCTGTAACAGTGTGGAGTCAAAGTATATTACCTAAAACTGATAAATTAAGTAATAGAATTATAACATAGTGTGGTTGTATCACTTAACAGTACAAAACAGTAAATAAACATTATTTTTTAAAATCATACACAATTACTAAATAGCTAAAAACAGAAATGTTTGACAATTTGGCATGGCAATAATGAA
Organism: Pongo abelii; assembly: GCF_028885655.2. Lineage (NCBI taxonomy): Eukaryota > Metazoa > Chordata > Mammalia > Primates > Hominidae > Pongo > Pongo abelii. The sequence continues at coordinate 97,199,022 of NC_071991.2, forward strand.
TTTTAAAATTGTACATCTAAAACTTGCATAGCCCTTTAAATAGAATGATGAGGTGAATATATACTTTTCTCCCAAGAAGATACTCTTAAAATAACTTATGGCAAAACATAACCATGAAATAAATATCGTGCTCCTCCTTGTACTTATTTTCTAGAAAATTTATTATATTGAATGAAAGTATGGCCAAGTTGAAGATTATAAGCCTAAAGAAAATAATAGTACAATAATATCTACTGACTTTTGGTAGATAATACCACTTGAGTGGCTGCAGAATCAGTTTCTTTTCCTTGGCTCTGAATGCTGAATCAAGAATCAAGGAAGCATTGTCCCTTAGCAGGAAGTGGGAGTACCCCCGTAGGTTGACAGTGAAGTCTTCTCTCTCAAGGTGTGGCTGCGAGGCTCTCCCATCACTGACATTGTTATTTAGGGGAACTTCTGGCTCTTTCATCTCAAGGGAGCAAAAATATGTTACAACATTTAACATGGGATACAATATATTTAGGGGTCCTAGACACCTTTGAGAATCTGACGAAAGCAGTAGGATCTTTCTCCAGAAAAAAACATACATGTCACATATTGCCTAGAATCCTATGGAACTCACAGAATCCCCAGAAGCTCATCCAAAGAGACTCTCAAAATGTACGGACTCCAGGTTAAAGACCCTGGTTTTAAAAGTTCTTTGGACTTTGGTCAGAATTTTCAGTGTTGAGCTTGCTGGTCAGAAATACAGGTGTTACTGCATGCTCTTATGGAAGGAAGGCTGCCAAAATAACATTTCCAATCCACCTAAGGTTTCCTTCTTATTTATTCTGGTATGAGTGACAGTCCTCAAAGTCTGATCACCAGACCACCTAACTTAGAATTACCTGGATTCCTGTTAAAAATGGAGGTGGATTTGTTTATTTCTAAACCACACACTAATCCAGAAAAGGCAGATACCTCTGCAACAGTAAAGCTTCCCCTGCTTCTCCAAACTCTATGTAGAACAGCAACAAATAAACAACCCCACCCTTAGTCTCACTGCCTTCTAAAATGAAACATTCCAGAGCTGCTGCAATAGGTTGCCAAGGGGAATAATTAATCATTATAAATCCAAAAGTGCAAAAGTATTTTTGTTTTGTTTTGCTTTTTTTCTATTTTAAAGTGACTAACATTTTGAGAGCATTTACCACATGCCAAACCTACAGGTAGACACTATCACAAAGGATGTTTTATGTTCATTGCTGCTCAATCATCACTTGTCCTAAAAATAGGAAGATATTCCCGGGTCACTAGCTTTACTCATTTGCATGCAGCTCAGCGTTGGTGGCAATGCTGAAGCAAGCATACAAGGATGTCTGACTAGTAGGCACACACCACATCACAATTAAGGTTCAATTACCCATGTGGCAGCTAGGCAGGATGGAGCCCTGTGTTCTGTCTTTTAGTCAGAGATTAGAACATGTCTTAAGAATGAGCATTGCCCTACATGGTTATCTCTATGGGCATTGTAGTTCAATTTGGAAAACACAAAGCACTTTTTTTTTCCAGCAGATTTTCACTATTGTGTTTTTTTAAGAGGTGATCAAATAGGTACCCAAGATAAAGGAATGTCAGGATTTATGGATTAAAATCATCACTTTTCATTGTACCAAAAAAGACTGATGGAATTTTGATCGCAAACTTGAACCAACTGCTCAGATTACTTCATTCAAATCTGAGTGCATCTCTTTCTGCACTGCTGACTTATGCTGTAGATCTTTCTCTTTACAATTTTCTTTATCTTCATATAAAGTGAAACTCTGGACATGTATAGGAATGTGCACACAATATTTAATTTGTTAGTCTGTGCCTGGCGGGGCCAATGCAGCAGAGTCTCACATGCTCCAAGTTGTTATTGCGCTTCTATAGAATTCACAATGAATTTCACAGTGGAATGTACAATATAAAATGTTCCCGATTTCACACACCTTTTAAAGTAAAAAGATCGCTTGGAAACTTTGTAAATTCAAATAAAGTGAACTAGATAGACTTTTTGGTGTTTCTCTACTAAGGGTCTTAAATACTGAGGAAAATAGACTTTTCTTCTGTTTTCAATTTCAGATGTCACCATTTTAAAATAAATGTTATTATGTATATCTCGGGTTATAACATGATGTTATGGGATACATATAGATAGTAATATGATTACTGTAGTCAAGCAAATTAATATATCTATCATCTCACAGAGTTAGTTTTTTTTTTTTTTCTGTGACAGAAGCAACTAAAATGTAATTAACAGAAGTCCCTGGTACAATACAATTTTATTAACTCTAGTCCTCATGTTGTGTGTTAGATCTCTAGATTTGTTCATTCTACATATCTGCTACTTTGTATCATTTGACCTACATCTTCCGTCTTCTCCTTATCCCCTAACAACTGTTATTCTCGATCTCTGTATTTTTATTCAGCCTTTAAAAAGGAGATCCTGCCATTTGCCAAAACATGGATGGACCTGGAGGACATCATACTAAGTAAAATGAGCCAGACATGGAAAGAAAAGTAGTATATAATCTCACTTATAGGTGGAAGCTTAAAAAAAGTCAAATAATTATATTTAATTATTAAAAGCCACTGTTAGCATTAAAATCCAAATATACCATTAACTCAGTCGTCTTCACACACACTATTTGAATTTCTTCTATCCTGATTTTATCAATGCATACATTGTAAATGAAATACTGTACTGTGTAAGCGCCTTCTTTTTTCTTATACATAATTTGTTTTTATTTTCATATTGGTCATTATTTAAATTGTATAAATTATAAGAGTATTTAATTCCATATTGTTAGATAGATCGTCCTAGTTTTATTTTTATAAGTAACTCTACCATAAACAGTTTATAGTACTATACAACGTACTGATGTTTAAGAGCTTGGGCTTTGAAGTTGGGCAGAATAAGCCTCAAATCCTGTCAGAACCTCTTAATAGTAGTGTGACTTTAGACATGCTATTTAACCTGCCTGAACCTCAGTTCACCTGTGTCCTAAATGGATACAGAATGATAGCTTCCTGATAAATCTATCCTGAGAATTAAATAAGATAACCTATGTAAACCAATATATTGTAAATGCTCAATAGATGTTAGCTATTGCTATAACAATTTTTGTCCTTCCGAATTATCAATTTGGGTTGATTTCCCAAGAATGAGAATATTGGTTAAATGATTTGGAGACTCATTAATTTAGTCATAATATAATTGAATGTCTACTCTATGTTAGGTGCTGAAAGAAAGTGGTGAACAGTCAGGTGAGGCCCCCAAATAAGAGGTGTTTGCAGTTTGGAAGAGAAGATAGACATTACATTAAGTCATTATATTTAAATATAGTGTTGCAGAAGAGAAAGTAAAAGTGTTAAAAAATGTAGACCAAGGAGATATATATTGCCTAATTAACTTCCAAACTATTGAACATTTAAAATAATATGTGAGAGTAATGCACTAGTTACCGAAATTCTCAATAGCTTTTAGCTCAAATTTTTCATTTCTACCTTAATATCTGCAAAATAATTTTGTCAGAAAGATTTACCCATCTTTTGTCCACTAAGGATGTTGCTGTGTACTTCAGAAAATAAAATTATCTTACTACATATTACGGATTCTCCTTTATTTCCTATATATTTACCATTTTTCTATATATTTTCCTATATATTTACCATTTTTCTGATATTAAGTGTTGTGGTTATTGCACTAAAGTTTTGCAGTTTTACATTACTACATATATCTTGCCTTTCCTGTATAATTTCTTCCATTGACCCAATATTTGTACTGTACATTTTCCAAGGATCTTTCTATTCTTGACCTGGAGAGTTCTCTCGCTGTATCTAAAAATGCCACTCATATCACAGCAGGCATTTTTTCCCTTTTCTATACATAAACCATGGTCACTGACGTTCACTCAAGCACTGTGCAAAGAAGTAAAATGCAGCTTGAAGACGCAACCTAAACACTCTGCTCTGCTAAAAATAAACTATGTTAAAGTCATTATAGACCTTTTTATTTTTGTTAAGAAAAGGTGATTTATGTTGTCAATTTTGTAAAATCTTCAGAGTATCTTCATGCTTTAGAGGGGGATCTCCCCCCACTGTAAAAGTGACTCTTACAATTTACATTTATATTTATGTTGTTCTTTTACAAAGATGATTCACCAAGTCATAGCTCAGCCGTGTAAACCAAGAACCAAAGCACTTATGCTTGAGAAATTTCAACATGAATGTTACCATGGAGACTTTTTCTTAGTATTTAAAAACCACTCCTTTTGGACCACATTTGAATGTTCTTCAAGTAGCCCATGAAAATTGTTTATAATTATACATGTCATACATATATAATTGAATTATGCTTTCAAGAATAATCTGATGAAGATGGATAGAGTACTAGAATTTAATTAGTCCTGAGGACAGACTATGTCATCATTACACTTTATCAATTACAGATCTTTGATGGAAGCATCACATAGTTTTCATTTTTATATTTCCTGTATTTAAATTCTCAACTAAGCTCTCCAAAATTGCAAGAGCAATATGGCTAGAGGTAAAGATGGTAATACAACAACATTACTCTTTCCAAAAGTATACCGTAATTCTTTAAAATAGGGACTGTACTCCCTGGGCATACATAGATATGGTTTAAGTAGAGGATCACCTGATAGTCTGACTCAGGGCAATATTCAAATTGTTTAACAGCCAAGGCCTCCAGTGGTACCAGATATTGCTTTGTTGTAACTGGATTATGCAGAGATCAAAGGCAGGGGCTTTTAATGAAATTATAAAAGACTTATAAAAAAGAGAAGATTATGAAAAAGTCCTAAATTAAATACAATTAAAATTCAAAATGATATTTCTCAACCTGAGAACTAAAATAACCATTTTTTATTAGATTCTTAACCATGCTTACTGACATCATCAATATGTAAATATTATACCAGACACTTGGAAATCCATTATATTATGTAATATTCACACCTCAGTGAGGCTGGTAGTATTAATTCTGTATTATGGATAAGGAAATGGAACACTAACGTTACATAAGAACTGGCAGAAATAGAATGTGAATCTGGTCTCCTAACTTCAAGTCGTTTCCTCAGTCCAATGTCACAGCTGCCTCTCAAAGGTGTTTACTAGATGTATGTAGAGATGACATGGATGGGTGTTGCTGGGTGAGTAATTAGATAGCAAACCTATTTCATGGTTCTTTCACAGTGTAGTATCATCCTTAACTCTAAAATACTAAATATTTTTGGAAAGTAAAAATGTTCTTTCATCAAGGGAAAGTTTCCAGAGGATATTAGAAAAGTATTTTTAAAAGTTGATTACTTATAAAATTCCTAGAAGAATACAGTGACCTGCTAGTATTAAAAAATACTTTTCTTCCGCTTGAGTTGTTTGTGCTATTATTTTCAATTAATTTTTATTTATGTATTTTAACTCCATTGTCTTTTTTATTTTTGTATCAAGTGAAAATGTTTTGAAAATGACTCGGGTTAACAAATTAATTAAACATTCAATAAAATCACCTTTATGCCCACATCAGTAATTTAAATGAATCATGTTTTGAAAGTTTTTTAAAAAGAAAAGGTAGTAGGTTTCAGAGCTTGAATTGAATACCCAACAAAATTCTAAACCCTTATTTAGCAATTGCTTAATAAGAAATTGTAAAATAATCGAGAATAAATCCAAATACTGTAAAATGGATTGGTAGGCGTGTAGATAAGAGGAATTCTATAGATATGCTGTTTATGAACTGAAGGTCATTTGATGTCATTATTGAAAAAATGAGGCCGGGTGCGGTGTCTCACGCCTGTAATCCCAGCATTTTGGGAGGTTGAGGCGGGTGGATCAAGAGGTCAGGAGTTCGAGACCAACCTGGCCAACATGGTGAAACCCCGTCTCTACTAAAAATACAAAAATTTGCTGGGCATGGCGGCACGTGCCTGTAATCCCAGCAACTCATAAGGCTGAGGGAGGAGAAATGCTTGAACCGGGACCCGGGAAGGGGAGGTTGCAGTGAGCTGAGGTTGTGCCACTGCATTCCAGCCTGGGCTACAGAAAAAGAAGAAAGAAAAAATGAATACTGAAAAGAGATCTGATGAAACCACTGTATCTAAAGTAAATTTATTAGTAGATTGGTACAAGTTGAGAGGAAGTGGGCAGTAGTGGGACTGGATGAGAGCTATACTGACAAATCACGTTATCTTTTCGCCAGCCTGCCCAAGTCTACATTGTTATATTTTTTCAAATAAAATATTTAGATGAGGATATAATCAACAATGTTTTCATATTTATGCACATCAAACACTGGGAAAGACAATTAATCCCTATGTTTACTTCCTACAGTTAGAACTCTAAAGGGATGATGAATGAGCTTAACCAAAAATAATAGATTGGGTATGCTGAATGTAAAATACGAACTTAGGTTCACAAAGATAATTGATTAAATATAGGAGAAGGGATATAGGAATTACCAAGAGTGTATGTATAAATAAAATGCTTAGAATTATAGTTTATCGCAAGCACCGTACAAATTAGTATTGGGACTTACGTACCTGCATAAATAGTGATTTACTGCTCTACCCAATATGACTTGTTTGAAAGAAAGGAACTAATATTTCCTATGTACTCCCTACCTATTAAATCCTACCCAGGATCTCGTAATTGTTCTTGACTCTACATTTAATAGGATCAGGAGAAATCTGGAGTCTATTCAGAAAAGGGCAATAAGGATGGTAAATGGTCTGGAAATCAAGTGCCACAAAACTATTGAAGAATTAGGGAGTAGTTTGAAGAAGAAAGCAGAACACAGCATCTGCCTACTAAGTTCTAAAGAGCTACCAGGGATCAAGGAAATAGTTTGGATTATTGCAGTTGCTTACACAATTTGATAATTCAAAACACTAGGGAGGGAAAGTGGTAGAGTGATCAATTGCATCTGAATTTCAGGAAGACCACATTAACAGGAATTGAATCTTTACTTCCTTAAGTGACAAGCTTTTCATCCCCTGAACTGTCTTGTATGAGAACCTGCTTTTGCACTAATCATCCCTTGTGGATCTGATCACTCAAGTGAACATTTCTGAGAAATTCAGTGGGAATGGTAATAGTACCTACCTCATGAAGTGAATATTAGGATTAAAGAAGATACTATGTGTTAAAAGTTTAATGCAGCCCCTGTCACATATAAAGTGCTCAAAAATGCTACCTTTTTTATTACTAGATGACCAATTTCCAAAGAGAAAAGGAATTTTTATCATAAAGAAATGGAACTAGACAACTCTAAGTTGCCTTTTTAGGCGAAAAATGATACTTTTTAAAAAAATTACTAGTTGACCTTTTATATTACTACATGACCAATTTCCAAGGAGAATACTGAAGAAAACGTGCTTCTTGTCATATAGAAATGGAACTAGCCAACTCTAAATTGCCTTCCAAATGGCAAAATCAAAAGATCCATGAATCATTGTGAGGCCAATCATTACATTTCTACAGTTTTCTTAAGTATACTTGCATTATGGTTATGACTACTTTGAGGCAAACATTTTGGTCTTTCTGGTCTGTAAATAGACCCTTAATATGCAATCTATATGTAATAGTCAATGTGTGGGAATTAATCTATATAAAATAAGTTAATACCTATAGTTCCTATGTAACTATATATTCCCAAATGTCTACATTGGTATTTTTGTTAAATGTGATATGTACAAATGCTTTTATTGACATTTCAATTCAAATTTCCAACTATTACTAGTATCTGAGGTTGACAGTTTTCCTGAAATAATACATGGAATACATAAAAATGCATAATATATATAATTATTTTTACAACTGGTGAAACTTTGCATATTATGGACTCATTAACAATACATTGAGGCATATAAATAACTTTAGCTGGACCACAAAGCCTTTAAATTTAGTAATTCTGTGTTTTCTCTGCAAAAGCCTGAAAATGGGAAAGGATAAGAACTTCTAATAAATAGAATTATCTTTTATTTTGAAATTCAAGTACACACTCACATCCTCTAGACCTACTGCCAAACCATTCCTAGTTTGTGTAAGTGGCAGCTCTTAATAGACAGCAAAACAAATACTCTGTAGTACTAATAATTGAAAAATAATTAAAGAATGAATTAATGTCCCAGTTGTATTCACCTCAGAGTAAATTGTCGTGAAGGAATGTCTAAATAACAACATTAAATAAAATCAGGTAGAAGTAGGCTTAAGGAATTTATTTGAAATATAAATTGTTATTCATTTAAATTCAGATTATGTTTTAATAATAGCAACTTGTATTGCATATTTATACTCTGCCAGATACTCCTAAAATTATTATGTTTTATATTTAATGTTATTATATATTATGTATAATTTAATCCTCACAACAATCTTTGGCCATAAAATTTCCACTTAGTGTATGAGAAAACTGAGGCTTCAACCAGTAACTCACCTAAAACAATACGAGTGCTAAATAAAGAGTGTAATATGAAACCTTGACTCAAGACCCATATATGTAACTACTACTGACCACCGTTTACAAAAACTTAAATAAATCAGCATCGACTAAGAAAGCAATCCTCAGTATAAAGTGACTCTCTCTTTTAAGGAGGAATAAGATGCAGATTATTTGGGCCGGGCACAGTGGCTCATGCCTGTAATCCCAGCATTTTGGGAGGCCGAGGCAGACAGATCATGAGGTCAGGAGATCAAGACCATCCTGGCTAACACGGTGAAATCGCGTCTCTACTAAAAATACAAAAAAATTAGCCTGGCGTGGTGGCGGGTGCCTGTAGTTCCAGCTATTTGGGAGCCTAAGGCAGAAGAATGGCATGAACCTGGAAGGCGGAGCTTGCAGTGAGCCGAGATCACACCACTGCACTGCAGCCTGGGGAAAAGAGCGAGACTCCTTCTAAAAAAAAAAAAAAGATGCAGGTTATTTGTTACCGATGTGCTATAGTGAGGCAAGAAATATTTGATCATTCTTCATGGCACATTTAGTTTGTTTCCTTTCTTCCTATTTGGATAATGGTCTAGGTTTTAATATAAAACTATACTTGGAGTATCTGCTAAAGCCCATCTATTAGGGTGGTGCTTCATTAGCTTTGGATATTTTTTAAATCAATCCTAAATTTAGCAGCTGTAGGTCTTTGCATAAGTTTAGTCTTTTATAAAGAGAAGCAACTTTCTCTAGAATAACCAGGTTGGAGTTCAGAACTATTAAGTGAAAGATGACCTTCTATCTTGGTTTTCAGTTTGCTAGATTGCTGTTTACTATGGTGTAAAACAGCTTTCAATACTTAAAAACTATTAATATTTGATATAGTGCTCCTCCATTTATCAATCTCCACAAAAATGTGATATGAACAAAAATAATGCTTTGTTTTTATGTAGCACATGTCTCCATGGAGCCCAGAGGATTTGGTTGATGGGATCTAAAAATGGCTTTGTCAGGGAGCACAGAAAACTAATCTCATAATTATATTGCCAGTATTAAAACTGACACTGATTCTATATGTGGCTACTAATGTGAACATTATGCAGTCAAAGTAATACGGATGGCTTCTTCCAGCCATCTTTATAATCAATAGTAACCATACTAAGAAGTCGTACTATTTTGTATTATTTTACTTTGCCTTGGCAATGTTTAAATATTATATACTTTATTTTATTTAATCATTCTATTGTAAAAAGTCAAGTGCTAAATAATTATAATTCTAAAATTTTCTAAGGCAATAAAACAAATTATTACATGTTACAATGTTTATCTTTAAAAACAGTCATTTTTAATGTGAAAAAGCAGGCACTATAATGTTACTGTGTTGTGAATTGAGGTGCTTTTAATGCATGGTTGCCTTTTCTGGATGGAAAATATTGATCTGTATAGTGATGAAATGGTGATTCTCAAACAATAAGTTTCTTATCTCATCTCCACTTTTCTTCTGTGTCCTAGATAATGGGCTAAACCCGTGTGTGACTATGTAGTATGTTGGAAGGAGAATAGCCCTGGATTATATCAGTGGCTCTGAAATCTTATCACCAGAATCATCTTTAGGATTTTTAAACATACAGATTGCTGGGTTTCACCCTTAGAGTTTCTAATTCAGTAGATTCGCAGTAGGGCCCCCACATTTGTATTTCTGCAAATTCCTGCTTGATGCTAAAGATGCTAAACCATCATCAGTTTGAGAACCAGTGATACAATCAATTAAACTTCTGCTTTTCCATTTACAGAGAAAAAGATAATTATAACTACATAGAAATTACATGCCAACCAGTGTTTTGGATGATTCAAGCACAAGAAAAATAGAAGAAAACTAAGCTATTTCTATTCAAAAAGAAAAATGTTAACTCTGGCTAAATATTAATACTAATTCTAACATCACTCTCTGCCTAGGCTCTCTGTTTGCATTACATTTTAATATTCCTTCAATACATATTTATTGAGCACTTATTATGCAGTAGGGGCTTGCATGCAACAGAGAAAAAGAAATGACTCCAGTCTCTGTGGAGCTGAATTTGCATTTGATGTTATTTTGCTTTAATGTACATAATATGTCTTCAATTTTATTGCATATTTCTTTTGATCCCTATGCTTACTTCACCAAAATTCTTCTTTCCCTCTTCCTAATCTTAGCACATAATTGGTAGTTATAAATATTTTTCCATTTGTCTTCCTTCTGTGTCCGAGTCTGAAGAGGGTGACAAAGATGGTTCTGACCATTGATAGCACTAAGGTTGGGCCACTGACATCCATGGGTCTTTGGACAGGAAGATATTCTTGATATTACAGGAAAGATAAGTAAGACATAGGTATTTAGCGAAATTAAATCATGGAAACTAAAACTATATGAACCTATGAAAAACAGTATTCAAGTTTATTGTTTTAATTTGCATCTATTTGGTTATTAGTAATGTAGAAGCTATAACTTACCCATCATGTTGGCAAAATTTCCTTGTGGTCAATTTATAGAAATTGAAATAAAGATGTGCAAGATAGTTACACATTGATACTTTTGATAGTATTGGTTTAAATAACAAACTACTGAAATGTAGTTGAAACATCTCAGAGGACGGCCAGTTAAATAAGTTATGATATATATTGAAATTTTCATACTATTTAATTATTGAAATCATAATTTATAAGGTAACTTAAAGATATAAGTAAATATTTGATACAAGTTAAAAAATACCAAAACCAAAACTTTTTTTCAACTTTCTAAATCTAAGCATACAGAAGAAAATGCTTGGAAAAAAATATACCAAATATTAACAGTAGATTTTTCTGCATTGTAAATTATTTCTTTCTCTTTGCATTTGACTGTGTTTTACAAATTCCATCTAAAGAGTGTGTTGTGTTTATTATTTTTTATTTATTTATTTATTTATTATTATTATACTTTAGGTTTTAGGGTACATGTGTGCAATTTGCAGGTTAGTTACATATGTATACATGTGCCATGCTGGTGTGCTGCACCCACTAACTCGTCATCTAGCATTAGGTATATCTCCCAGTGCTATCCCTCCCCCCTCCCCCCACCCCACAACAGTCCCCAGAGTGTGATGTTCCCCTTCCTGTGTCCATGTGTTCTCATTGTTCAATTCCCACCTATGAGTGAGAATATGCGGTGTTTGGTTTTTTGTCCTTGTGATAGTTCGCTGAGAATGATGGTTTCTAGCTTCATCCATGTCCCTACAAAGGACATGAATTCATCATTTTTTATGACTGCATAGTATTCCATGGTGTATATGTGCCACATTTTCTTAATCCAGTCTATCATTGTTGGACATTTGGGTTGGTTCCAAGTCTTTGCTATTGTGAATAATGCCGCAATAAACATATGTGTGCATGTGTCTTTATAGCAGCATGATTTATAGTCCTTTGGGTATATACCCAGTAATGGGATGGCTGGGTCAAATGGTATTTCTAGTTCTAGATCCCTGAGGAATCGCCACACTGACTTCCACAATCGTTGAACTAGTTTACAGTCCCACCAACAGTGTAAAAGTGTTCCTATTTCTCCACATCCTCTCCAGCACCTGTTGTTTCCTGACTTTTTAATGATTGCCATTCTAACTGTTGTGAGATGGTGTCTCATTGTGGTTTTGATTTGCATTTCTCTGATGGCCAGTGATGGTGAGCATTTTTTCATGTGTTTTTTGGCTGCATAAATGTCTTCTTTTGAGAAGTGTCTGTTCATGTCCTTTGCCCACTTTTTGATGAGGTCGTTTGTTTTTTTCTTGTCAATTTGTTTGAGTTCATTGTAGATTCTGGATATTAGCCCTTTGTCAGATGAGTAGGTTGCGAAAACTTTCTCCCATTTTGTAGATTGCCTGTTCACTCTGATGATAGTTTCCTTTGCTGTGCAGAAGCTCTTTAGTTTAATTAGATCCCATTTGTCAATTTTGGCTTTTGTTGCCATTGCTTTTGGTGTTTTAGACATGAAGTCCTTGCCCATGCCTATGTCCTGAATGGTAATGCCTAGGTTTTCTTCTAGGGTTTTTATGGTTTTAGGTCTAACGTTTAAGTCTTTAATCCATCTTGACTTAATTTTTGTATAAGGTGTAAGGAAGGGATCCAGTTTCAGCTTTCTCCATATGGCTAGCCAGTTTTCCCAGCACCATTTATTAAATAGGGAATCCTTCCCCGTTGCTTGTTTTTCTCAGGTTTGTCAAAGATCAGATAGTTGTAGATATGCGGCGTTATGTCTGAGGGCTCTGTTCTGTTCCATTGATCTATATCTCTGTTTTGGTACCAGTACCATGCTGTTTTGGTTACTGTAGCCTTGTAGTATAGTTTGAAGTCAGGTAGTGTGATGCCTCCAGCTTTGTTCTTTTGGCTTAGGATTGACTTGGCGATGCGGGCTCTTTTTTGGTTCCATATGAACTTTAAAGTAGTTTTTTCCAATTCTGTGAAGAAAGTCATTGGTAGCTTGATGGGGATGGCATTGAATCTGTAAATTACCTTGGGCAGTATGGCCATTTTCACGATATTGATTCTTCCTACCCATGAGCATGGAATGTTCTTCCATTTGTTTGTGTCCTCTTTTATTTCCTTGAGCAGTGGTTTGTAGTTCTCCTTGAAGAGGTCCTTCACATGCCTTGTAAGTTGGATTCCTAGGTATTTTATTCTCTTTGAAGCAATTGTGAATGGGAGTTCACTCATGATTTGGCTCTCTGTTTGTCTGTTGTTGGTGTGTAAGAATTGTTGTGATTTTTGTACATTGATTTTGTATCCTGAGACTTTGCTGAAGTTGCTTATCAGCTTAAGGAGATTTTGGGCTGAGACAATGGGGTTTTCTAGATATACAATCATGTGGTCTGCAAACAGGGACAATTTGACTTCCTCTTTTCCTAATTGAATACCCATTATTTCCTTCTCTTGCCTAACTGCCCTGGCCAGAACTTCCAACATTATGTTGAATAGAAGTGGTGAGAGAGGGCATCCCTGTTTTGTGCCAGTTTTCAAAGAGAATGCTTCCAGTTTTTGCCCATTCAGTATGATATTGGCTGTGGGTTTGTCATAGATAGCTCTTACTATTTTGAGATACGTCCCATCAATACCTAATTTATTGAGAGTTTTTAGCATGAAGGTTGTTGAATTTTGTCAAAGGCCTTTTCTGCATCTATTGAGATAATCATGTGGTTTTTGTCTTTGGTTCTGTTTATATGCTGGATTACACTTATTGATTTGCGTATATTGAACCAGCCTTGCATCCCAGGGATGAAGCCCACTTGATCATGGTGGATAAGCTTTTCGATGTGCTGCTGGATTCGGTTTGCCAGTATTTTATGGAGGATTTTTGCATCAATGTTCATCAAGGATATTGGTCTAAAATTCTCTTTTTTGGTTGTGTCTCTGCCCGGCTTTGGTATCAGGATGATGCTGGCCTCATAAAATGAGTTAGGGAGGATTCCCTCTTTTTCTATTGATCGGAATAGTTTCAGAAGGAATGGTACCAGTTCCTCCTTGTACCTCTGGTAGAATTCGGCTGTGAATCCATCTGGTCCTGGACTCTTTTTGGTTGGTAAGCTATTGATTATTGCCACAATTTCAGCTCCTGTTATTGGTCTATTCAGAGATTCAACTTCTTCCTGGTTTAGTCTTGGGAGAGTGTATGTGTCGAGGAATTTATCCATTTCTTCTACATTTTCTAGTTTATTTGCATAGAGGTGTTTGTAGTATTCTCTGATGGTAGTTTGTATTTCTGTGGGATCGGTGGTGATATCCCCTTTATCATTTTTTATTGCATCTATTTGATTCTTCTCTCTTTTTTTCTTTATTAGTCTTGCTAGTGGTCTATCAATTTCGTTGATCCTTTCAAAAAACCAGCTCCTGGATTCATTAATTTTTTGAAGGGTTTTTTATGTCTCTATTTCCTTCAGCTCTGCTCTGATTTTAGTTATTTCTTGCCTTCTGCTAGCTTTTGAATGTGTTTGCTCTTGCTTTTCTAGTTCTTTTAATTGTGATGTTAGGGTGTCAATTTTGGATCTTTCCGGCTTTCTCTTGTGGGCATTTAGTGCTATAAATTTCCCTCTACACACTGCTTTGAATGCATCCCAGAGATTCTGGTATGTTGTGTCTTGGTCCTCGTTGATTTCAAAGAACATCTTTATTTCTGCCTTCATTTCATTATGTACCCAGTAGTCATTCAGGAGCAGGTTGTTCAGTTTCCATGTAGTTGAGCGGTTTTCAGTGAGTTTCTTAATCTGGAGTTCTAGCTTGATTGCACTGTGATCTGAGAGATAGTTTGTTATAATTTCTGTTCTTTTACATTTGCTGAGGAGAGCTTTACTTCCAAGTATGTGGTCAATTTTGGAATAGGTGTGGTGTGGTGCTGAAAAAATGTATATTCTCTTGATTTGTGGTGGAGAGTTCTGTAGATGTCTATTAGGTCCGCTTGGTGCAGAGCTGAGTTCAATTCCTGGGTATCCTTGTTGACTTTCTGTCTGTTGATCTGTCTAATGTTGACAGTGGGGTGTTAAAGTCTCCCATTATTAATGTGTGGGAGTCTAAGTCTCTTTGTAGGTCACTCAGGACTTGCTTTATGCATCTGGGTGCTCCTGTATTGGGTGCATATATATTTAGGATAGTTAGCTCTTCTTGTTGAATTGATCCCTTTACCATTATGTAATGGCCTTCTTTGTCTCTTTTGATGTTTGTTGGTTTAAAGTCTGTTTTATCAGAGACTAGGATTGCAACCCCTGCCTTTTTTTGCTTTCCATTTGCTTGGTAGATCTTCCTCCATCCTTTTATTTTGAGCCTATGTGTGTCTCTGCACATGAGATGGGTTTCCTGAATACAGCACACTGATGTGTCTTGACTCTTTATCCAATTTGCCAGTCTGTGTCTTTTAATTGGAGCATTTAGTCCATTTACATTTAAAGTTAATATTGTTATGTGTGAATTTGATCCTGTCATTATGATGTTAGCTGTTTATTTTGCTCGTTAGTTGATGCAGTGTCTTCCTAGTCTCTGTTGTGTTTATTATATGACAAAAAGGTGAGTGTGAATGTGAGTGAGTGTGTGTGTGTGAAAGGGAGGGAGAGACATTACCCATATAGTATCCCTTTAGGCAGCATATGAGGACGCTTCTGAAAAAAACTCTTTAACTGCAACTGACAGTTGTGGTTTGCCTTTGTATCATTACGTAACCATAATCCTGTCATGATTTTATTTTGCGATACATGTAACTGTTAGTGTTCCTAGACAGGTTAGACCTTGTTCTTATGTGTCAGGATTGCCCTTTACCAGGTAAAGAGAAGAGAAAGAATAGCCATCTGAGTGGAACCTGTGTGTCCTGAGCAATCTCACTATCTCGCCTTGGGGGCACTTCATCTTCTCTGTCTATAAGCATTCTTACAAACACCATCTTTGAGAAAATATTTCTAAGAGAAGAGTTTATGTGCTAACCATATTCATACCTGTGACCAAATCCTCAGAAGAATAGTATCAAACACATTTATGGCATTTACCCTATGACCAGGAGCTGTCTAAATGTTAATCGTCACTACTGTCTTTTGATGTGCATACTCTTACAGACCAAAAATTGAGGCCTGCAGCTGGTCAGCAGTTTACCCCAGGTCACACAGATGAGAAGAGGTGAAAGCAGGATTCAAACCCACCAAGCATGGCTCCAGAGTCTGCACTGTTTCTTAACATCATGTCAAATGATTTTCCTTTTGTAGTTCTATTTTACCTGCCTCAGACTTCTGAAAATGTGAAAAGACCCTGAACTCATAATTGTGGTTTTAGAGTGAAAACACCTTCTTTCGTCTCCTGTCAGAAGTTTGGTATCTGAATGTAAATCCAGTGAGCTCTGTGAATTGTTAAGATCCTAGTACTTATCGTCATCATGCCGAAATGAGGACTTGGTGCATGAGGGAGTCGCCATTCTGATCTTGAACATCTGTCCCAGCGGCTAAATTCTCAGCTGCTCCATTTCATTATTGGTTGTGCTAAGATGTCAGGAGAAATTTTGCTTTTAAAAGTGGCCCTGTACTTTTCAGTAACTAAAGGAAAACAGGATACATAGTATCTGAAAAAAAAAAAAAAATGTATCACTGACACTGAACTCAATTTGCTCTGAATGACTAATATTTTTACTAAGAGGTTTCCAAGGCATATTATCACTACAACATAATTTATGCTTTTGGGAGTATACCTTTCATAGGTCTTCTTAAAAATACTTTTCTTCCCTTATGAGATAGCACATAGCAATTAATGATGTTTTAAACATCAAAACATAGGCTCCTTTACTTATTTTTTCTTACACAGTTTCAACCGTAGGGAGGGAAATCCTAGAATAAAAGCTAATAATATCATAGTGTAACTTGAGCTAAGTTAACAATCCTAATGCTGTAGTCTAGTTTTTTTCTTAAGCCAGCTTTATAATTATGGTTATGAACAATGATTATAATTATTTGAAAACCTATAGAACTGACCATGCAAGCATCATATTTTAAAAATCTAGAAGCCGTGCTTTAATAATTAAGATCCATAGTTCTTCATTCTTTCTGGTCTATATACTTTGTTCACCATCTTTGAAGGAAAGGCACCACTTGGTTTCACAGTGTAGTAAATGTTTTGTATGTATTAAAACATTCAATATTTAAGAAACTAACTTCCAAGTGTGTGTATGTGTGTGTGAATGTTTTTGTGCATTTGGTCATTTCTTATTTGGTGCTTATTTGGGGGTGATTCACAATTGGAGAAAGTTTGGGGAGATGGTCAAATGTTCACATGAGTTGAAGTGCAGAACCCCCCTATTCCCAGCACTCAATGTGGTTAATTATCATGTTGTTGAGTTTTCACAATAATGATAATAGTGGTATTGAGTGTAGTATCAGACAGCTAGCTTTTATCTCAAACGGAGACTTTAATGGCCTTTAAAAATAATGCCTTCCTATGGATGTTGCCTTCCTTGTGAATGCATATTTGGAGGATTCCCATTTTATACACATGCAAACCAAATAAACTACCTGTTCCAAAATGGACTTTTATGAGGATTTCATTACACCCTCCGAGTGGAATTAATAACTCTTTCATGTTTTTTCTCACAATGTTTGGTGCATCTGCTGCTGTAGCACTTTTCATGTTGTAATAAATGCAGCTCTATGTATCTGCTTTCTCCCCTTAGAATATGGACAACTTGAAAGCAAAAGTTAACTCTTCTTTATACCTATCTCTCATGCTTTGCACCGTAACTGACACATCTATTGGTTTTATCCTAAAAGTCTGTTGTTATGATTAGAGAAATACTCATTCTAGAGTTTTTCTAGAAATACTCTAGAAGAAATAGAGTAAATAGAGCTGGTTTCCTAGGACTGGCATCTATAAAAACTTTCTTCTCCACACTTTCTATAGAAATTTCAGAAAGTCTCAAGAAGGACATTCCAGGCAAGAGCATGAGCGAAGGGAGGGTTACGATAACACACAGTTTATGTTTAGGGACTGGTGAGATGGTGGGAGTGGAGGGTTAGGAGCTGGGCGACAGTGGCATGCTAAAGTCTGTGTTGTAGAAAGGATGGTCAAGGATGTTGGATGGACAGCATCCTGCTAGAAGTTACTGGAGGCAGAGAGAATGCTTAGCATCTGAAGTTGCTGAAGATTCCCAGGATGTATTTATGTTTTGTAATTAGGAAGGGAAAATAAGAGTAATAACACATTTAGTTATTTGTCTCTCATCTTACAGACCAAGCTACACCTTAGATACAAGGAAATATTTAAGAGGTTATGATGGAAATTGTGTGTGAATGTGGGAAGAGCTGAAAAATGCAAATTTTCCTATTTTATATAAGTTATCCTGCGTGGAATTTCTTTTGTTTGTTTCTTTGTATACTGCAAAGGTATTTTGTTGTACTCTGAAGGACGAGTAGACTTGTAACCTGAAGATACTAAGGTTTTCCATGACTTTTTTAAAAATGAGGTTCCCTGCTTTGGAAACTTGACATTCTGAAAACTATATATATATATATATATACATATATATATATGTAGTTATAGATAGATATGTTGTGTACATGTATACATACACACACATACATACATAAATTGAAACGTTTAATGTAAGACCTAAGTTTTATTGAATATTTAATACATGCTAGGCACAGACCTTACATAGCGCTAGCTTCAGCAGCACATACACTAAAATTGGAACAAAACAGAGATTAGCATGACCCTTGTAATTAAATAAAAATAGAAGAGAAAATAATAAAAATTTGAAAAAGATCTTTACACACATTGTTTCATTTAGCACTATAAAATAGGTACTATTATCTCCTTTTTAAATATGAAACAATAATAATAATAATAATAGTGCTTTGCTGTAAGAGGATTTGCCCTAAATCACATACCTGAGGAAGTAGTGGAGCCAGAATCTAATCTTAAGGTATCAGAGTCCAGATACTTTCTCTCTAGCTACCCAGGAGCATCCTCAGGAGGCTAGATGCCCCATTCTTGTGTTTAAAACTGATCCACATGGTGGTGTTAAGCAGAGGCCTCTTCACTAAGGGAAAGCTTAGGTCTACCCCAGGTATTCTCTTGCTGTCCAGGGATTATCACATGTGCTCCATTAGAAAACAAGGCTCCCATATACACCTTTGAGCTGTGTGGTCATTCATCATTTCTCACCTGAAACTGTACCAATTGGCTTTTGAGTTTCCTTGCCTCCATCTTACCCACTTCTAACCCCTTTTTCCTACCCTAGCTTATGTGAGTTTTCTAAAATGCAAAGCTTGTATCAGTTTCCCATTTATATCCTTCAGGGGCTCTCCATTTCTTTCTGAATGTTTTAATTTCTATTGTGTGGCTCATAAACTCCTCTCTGGACTCTACTCACCACTCTTGTCTCCTTTCTTTCCACTCTCACAATCCACAGCTGGTCTCTCCAGATCCACGATGATTCCAGCTGGTCTTCACACCCATTGCCAGCCCTAAGTACAACACTCTCCCCTCGCCTCTCACATCAAACTCCTCCACACTTCTAGGTGCTTTCTGTAGGACATTGCTCCTGAAGTCTCAAATTTGGGTTAATTATTTCCCCTAGATATTCTAGTATCATTTTCTACCACCTTGTCATAGAATATCATGCAATCTGAATGTCTGATTACTTATTTTTATCTTCCATTTGACTGTAAGTTCATTGAGGAGAGGGGAGGATGTGGTCCTGTTCTTCATACTTGTGCCCTCAATACTTGGTATACAGTAGGAGCTCAAAATTGTTGTTGTATAAGTGAATGAAGGAGGACATCATTTAAAAGCTAACTGGGGCCAGGCACAGTGGCTCAATCCCAGCACTTTGAGAGGCCAAGGTGAGAGGATTGCTTGAGCCCAAGAGTTTGAGACTAGCCTGGACAACATAGTGAGACCCTGTCACTACAAAAATTAAAAATAAGCTGAGGAGTAATGGTGCATGCCTGCAGTCCCAGCTACTTGGGAAGCTGAGGTGGGAGAATCACTTGAGCCTAGGAGGTTGAGGCTCCAGCCTGAACTGCACTCCAGCCTGGGCAAAAACCAATTGGTAACACTTAAAGCACAATTTTAAGTGTTTAACAAATATAAGTCATTTCATCCACATAGGACTTTTTTTTTTTTTTTTTGAGACAGTCTCACTTTCTCACCCAGAATGACAGTGGCATGATCTCAGCTCACCGCAACCTCTACCTCTCGGGTTCAAGCGATTCTCATGCCTCAGTCTGCTGAGTAGCTGGGACTACAGGCATGCACAACCATGGCCTGGCTAAATTTTGTATTTTTAGTAGAGACGGGTTTCACCATGTTGACCAGGCTGGTCTCAAACTCCTGACCTCAGGTGATCTGCCCACCTTGGCCTCCCAAAGTGCTAAGATTACAAGCTAGAGCCATTGTGCCTGGCCCTAACTTATTTTTCATTATTGTGGCAATCTGATGGGACAATTGCTTGACAGGGAGTTTAAATAGCTTGCCCAAGATCACACAGTGGCAACAGTTGCATTTGGACCTAGACAGTCTGGCTTCAGAGTCTGGACTCCTAACTTCTGCTACACTGGCTTCCTGAAGATTTAAAGTCAATAGATCAATGTTTATAGGTGACTGGTGGCACTTCAGGACATTGACAAGAGGGAAAACATGGAAGCTGGTTTTTGCTCTTGTGTCTACAACTAACAATTATGTGATTCTTGTAATCTCTCTGTACCTTACTTTAATTATTTGCAAAATTGGAAAACTATAGACTGAGTGATCTCAAACGTCCTTGTTCTCTAAATGAGGGTGATTTGAACCAGCTACTTGTTTATGCTGCTATGAAGAAGGTAAATGCTTCTATGCTTTTTAATTTTTTTTCTTAAAAATAAAAAAATTAAAAAATTAAAAATTTTAATTTTTTTCAATAGAAAAAAATTACTAAATGACTATGAGCTAAAATAGGTACTCTAGGTCCCCTCTGCAGACTTCTTCAGGCTTTTATTGCCACTGTTTTGAAAATTCATAATCTCATCCCTTTGCTCTCTGATCAAGGAGTTGCATTTGAGTAAGGCTGTGAGACTCAATAACCACATTAGAGCCACCTAAGAGATGAAAGTGAGTCTCCGCTGATAATTGGGCACACTGTTTCCAACAATAGTAACTTAAATGAGAAATGTAAGTCATTGCCTAGTCCAGTGGCTAGCACATAGTAGGCATTCAGGAAATATTAGCTCTCTAGTTCATTCTTACAGATTTTATTTTTCTTGTGAGTTTTCAGTTATATCACTTTGTTCCAGTCTCCAACAACACTTATTGAAAAAGGACAACTAATAAGCATTGTAGCTAATTTGGTACATGTTCCTATTATATAATCACCATGGTACCCAGGCTCTTAACTGAAAGCAAACAAATTTATAGAAAGAAAAAGTTTTGTTCTCTCACATAAGGTGTTCTGTTATGGAAGCACTGCCTTTTTGTCCTATTTTATCTTTTGTCAGTAGACACTACTTTCCAATGTGTTCTATGAGAATGTTAACATGCGGTTGGATCTACTTGAGGGAATCAGCAAGTTTTATTAAATATTAGACGACCTCATCTTTTACTTTTAAGGAACATGGATATATGGCTGTGTCTAAAGATTGAATATTAAATTATGTCAAAGCATTAAAAAAAGTTAAAAATTTACATGTCACATTTCTTTTTGTAATTTTGTTTGAAAGACCAGTGCCCTAGTGGTCAAGCATTGAAAGTACGTTCTTGCTATGAAATGAAAAATTAGTAAAATGTAAATGTATCTGTTAAATTGTAAATCCATTTTCACTTATTAACACTGTTAAGTATTAGGTGAATATAAAACATCTCACTTACTACAAATAAATGAACAGCTTTAGTAATGCAAATGTAAAAAGGACCCTAGTACTGCATATTGTTATCCAAATTATGTTCATCTAATGACAGAAATTCAATAATGACTCCCAGTAAATATACTCACAGCAATTGGTAATCTGCCCACAGTATACAATTCTGAACAGGTTATGTGTGTGGTATTTTAGTCCTTCTCCCAGCATGTTTCAAAGCAGTTTTTGTTATAAGAACTTTGAAAGCCACAGGAAAGAATTTTTAGTGGGTTTTCTTCAATTTTGAAATGCCTTGGGTCTGTAGTAACTTCTTACTTGAATCCAGCAGTAACTTTGGCTTTGATGTGCATAGTTCCCTATTTTGTGATGTGTAAGAAGTCGTCAACATATGGATACATAATATTTGGCCTGCAACATTTGAAATTTAAAAAAATAAATAATAAATAAAGCAATAGATCCAAGTCAGCTTCCAAAATATCTGTGCAAAAAATGCTACTGTTTTAAAACAGGCATTAGCTCCATCTATTGTTCTATGACCTAATTTGTTTTAACTTCACTTGAAAGAATAATCATTGATTATTGAAGTCTCTCAAGATTACTTAAAACATATATATGGATGTAGATATAAACAAATATGATAAATTGGTCACACAAGAAATCTAAAATACAAATTTCAACACCTTATAAAACAACTTTTAAACATTCATATGTTACACCTATGAAGGGCAAATTGGAGAAATATTCATACCACAGAAAATTGTCTTAAAAACTATGGTTGTAGAAAATTAGATTAATAATTCTACATGGATTTTTAATATATTGCTTTCTTTGTGACTTTGATTTTAGAATTGCTCTCAAATATTGCTAGATCCCATATATTTTATTAAAAATATAGCAATTATGTATATTCTTTGTGTGTGTGTGTGTTATTTGTATATAAGGGATTTTTTGTATATATGGGAAATCATAGTACTATAAAGTAACATTCTTTTACTCTCTAAAGCAATAAGAGATACAGATTTATTAAATAATTACTGGGATTGTGATCTGATAATCATTTAGAATATGTAACAGTCGGCACTAGGAATGTCCAAGACATACCACTGAATTTCCTCAGTAGCACAAAGAAGGAAAAACACCAATCAATTCTGTTGCTTAACCTATGCATTTGAAAATGCAGTCAAGTAGTCAGTCATGCCCTTTGCAAAGTACACAAGCAAATATAATACTAACAAATAACACTTGAGACTAAATTTTAGGTGATGAAAACATTATGATTATGAATCTTCCTAGGAAACACGGGTCAATCATGTCTATCTGCTTGAAATCTGGCACCTCTAGGTTTCAGGAAGCCATTTATGGTGTGTGTACCAGTTCGGCTTAGATGGGACTTCATTTAACAGGAAGAGCAAAATAAAATTAGTTTTAAGGTGGTAGAAGTTTATTTGTCCCTAACAGAAAAGGAATTCATAAGTAGGCTGTACAGGCCTCCTATGACCACTTAACTATGTTATCATGGCTCATATTTTCTGCTTTGTCATTCTTAGCTTGGGCTTTCCAAATTCAAGAGTCGAGATGATGACTAGAGTTCCACCTATTATGTCAACATTCAAGGCTGTGCTCGCTACTCCCTTTTAAGAATTTCCCATAGACACATACATACTTCTGCTTAAATGTGATTGGCCAGACTTAGTGACATGACCATAGCCAACTGTGAAGGTGAGGCTGGGAGCTTCTTAGCAGAACACATTGTCCAGGATTCTGTTACTAAAAAAGAAGTAAAACTGGATATTGAAAGACAATTAGCATGAAAAGCAAGCATCTGAAATACAGTCATGCCATAGAAATTACAGGGTGTTTATTGCATTACACTGCACTATATTCACTCAAGCATTTGTATGTGTTAGTGTCCTCTTTCTAGGTGACTTTATGAGTCTGGATGTGTATGAAGGAAAAATGGTGGCAAGCATCCCAAACTTACCTGTCTGTAAACTGAGGGTAGATAGTCAAATGCAGGAAAGTCGGGAAAGAAAGTTGAATAAATATTCTAAAACTAGCCTCAAAAATCAGAGATTGACTGCAGACACTGAGATACCAATAGATTCCCATCTCGCTTTAAGAACCCTTTCATATAGTAAATCTGAGATACAGTGGCAAAAAAGAGGTTGCGAATAGCAGCTCCCAAGGAAAAAAGTCTATTTAATGCATATTTATAATGCAAATACTTAATGGGATATGGGGAAATGATGATGACCCAACTCTCTTACTGTAATTCATATACAGAGAGAGTGTACCCCATGAGCGGCAGTAGTGTGCTTGAATTGACGGTAAGTAGAATTAAAAATGGAAGGAAAACTAACTGGAAAAAGAGAAAAACTACAGCAAATTTGTTTAATTATTTTTTCAACGTCGTGTGAGAAATGGTCTTTGTTTCCTGTGCAAAAGCAAATATTGTACTAAAGGATTCTGAAAACTAATACATAGTACAAGAGAGTCCATAAATACTCTGTTGTATTTGTTTTCTTCACTCTGCAGTTTTTAACACATGCCTAATATATTATGTCAGAGTAAAAATTTGATAAGTACAGTTATTCAGAATTTATTGTCACATTCCTTGGATGGTAGTATTGCTGATAGTAGTCAAACTTAGAGAAAATATAGAATTCCAAAGGGTGGCCATTATTTCACTTTGAGGCAGATGTAATTCCACAAAAGGAATTTTATTCCATTTATCTATCAGTCAACTTACATTGTATTTTTTATGGCTTTCCTTTTCTTAATTTTTTCGATTTAATTAATGAGACAAATAAATTATAACCCACTTGGCCAAAACCGTTTTTTAAGAAAATAAATGTTTCCTCAACCTACTGATGATTAATATGAAGTGGTGTGTGTTGTGGTGTTGAAATTTTATAAATGATATTTTAACTATGTGTCCAAATGAACTTTTGGCACCTGAATATATAGAGGTGATTTTATGTCAAAGGTCTGGAGGGCGTTTGATTTTGCTTTCCTCAGTGTATAGATGATAGGTGAAGTTTAGCAATCCCAGAAAAGAGAGCAAAAAGAAAGCGGCTGTGGGCTACCTTTTCT
The DNA here is from genome assembly GCF_028885655.2 of Pongo abelii. Classification (NCBI taxonomy): domain Eukaryota; kingdom Metazoa; phylum Chordata; class Mammalia; order Primates; family Hominidae; genus Pongo; species Pongo abelii. Next base: position 97,223,919 of record NC_071991.2, read on the forward strand.
GTGTAAGAGGGGAGGAGTCTAAGTAGAATCATGGAGATGGAGTGAATTCACAGAAATCCAGAGGGAAGAGTTTTGAGGCAGAGGGAGTGATCAATACTGGTCAAAGAGCAGCAAAGAGGTTAAGTAAAGCAAAAGCTGGAGAATTAGGAAGCCAGGAGAAAATGTGTCATCTTAACTGAACTGACATGCTGCTGGCTGAAACCAGGCACATTCCAGTAAGTAAACAAATGCAAAGGAGGATGAGTCATTGAGTTCACAGTACTCCGCAAGAAGCCTTCATGGCAAGCGAAGGAAATGAGGCAGTATTGGGTCTATTAAGGCCTATATACACCTGTGCTGTCCAGTATGAGAGCCAGTGGCCATATAGCTATTGAGCACTTCAAATGTAGCTTGCGTGAATTGGGCTATGAGTGTAACATTTATACTGGATTTCAAAGATTCAGTATGAAAAAATAGAATGTAAAAAATCTCACTGAAATTTTTATATCGATTGCATGTTGAAATGATTATTTTGATAGCCCTGATGAAATATAAGGTATTATTAATATTAACTTCACCTGTATGTTTTTATTTTGGAACGCGGTTACTAAGATTTTTACGAAATGCACCTTTAGCTTGCATTTGTGGCTCAGTGTATTCTATTGGACAGTCAGTGCATCATATACTCTGACTTCAGTTTGGCATCTCAATTTTTGACAATAACATATGAGGGGAAATCAGAAGCCTTTCTAAAAGCTACAATTTGGCTGGGCGTGCAGGCTCATGCCTGTAATCCCAGCACTTTGGGAGGCCGAGGCAGGCAGATTACCTGAGGTAAGGCATTCAAGACCAGCCTGACCAATAAGGTGAAAACCCGTCTCTACTAAAAATACAAAAAATTAGCCGGGAGTAGTGAAACACGCCTGTAATCCTAGCTATTCAGGAGGCTGAGACAGGAGAATAGCTTGAACCTGGGAGGCAGAAGTTGCAGTGAGCCGAGATCATGCCATTGCACTCCAGCCTGGGCAACAAGAGCAAAACTCTGCCTCAAAAAAAAAAAGAAAAAAAAATCCCTACTTTTTTTTTCTACATTAACTTAGAAATGTAATTTATTATAGTAGAAAGAACATGGGCTCCTGGATCCAGCTCTGCTACTAAATAGCTACCTGGCCCTGGGCAAGTTATTTAACTTCCGTGAGCCTTGATTTCCTCATCCATAAAACGAGAAACATAAGACTCACCACACAGGATAACTGTGAGGATTAAATGTGAATATAAAGGACTTTGCAGAGTGCCCACCACATAATTTGCACTTAATAAATGTTAGTTACCTTCTTTCCTTGCTGTGTAACCCATAATTCTGTTAAAAGAGACAGAATTGGTCTGATACAACATTAGCCTCAAAATTAGAAGAGGATGGAGGGACAGAATAAGAAAATGAATCAAGGTTATTGACCTTTCGAATAAGAAAATCAAAATCTTCTCAAGACTGAAAAAATACTGACAAACTTAGCTTCTTTGGAAGGACAAAGCAAAAAAGTTTCTTCAAATACAGAAATACATATCTATGTGCATATGAATATATACATATGCATACATATACATGTTCACATATATGTGTGTGTATATATATAAAATAGCATATATTTTTCAGTGGGCCACATGAAACCATGGATACGAAACTATTTTATAAACTAGGATGCACTATTTAAATATTAATACTGGTGTTGTTATTCCTATTCTATAAAAAAATCATTTATTTGAAAGTGACGGAGAAAAACAAAGAGTAACTTGGAGTGGGGGGTGGTGGTGGTAGAAATTAGAGTTTGAAATGATGATGAAATAAGAGAAAGACATTGAAAAGATGGGAAGAATTTGCCAAAAGTCAAAGTAGGAGACGTACATCTAACTACCATACATTGCCCACAATTCTCTTCCTTCTCAGCCGTGACCTGTCCCCCGATCCTTTTCTAATTTTGAGGCTTATGTTATATTTACATTTAATCCTCACAATTACCCTGTGTGCTGAGTGTTATGTTTCTCATTTTATGGATGAGGAAATCAAGGCTCACAAGAGTTAAATAACTTGCCCAGGGCCATGTAGCTATTTAATAGCTTCTCAGCCTTGACCTGCCTCCTACATTGGAATGGTCCAACTTAGCTCCCTTCCCACTCCTCCTTCATTTTAGAAACTCTAATACATATCTCTTGCCCATAGCAAAAATCACAGTTCCCTGTCAAATTTCAACTTTGTCTCCTCATCTCGGGTCTCCACCCAGCCTTGACTCCATTCCTGCCTCCTCTTTTCATCTCTCTGCTTTTGCCCAGAGGTACTGGACTTTATGCTCTACCACCATTAGCAATATCTCCTTTCCCTCCCCCAGCCTCAACACATTCATCTGGGCATCCTACTTATACTTGAGTGCTGCCTCAAATTAAGAAATAGATACAAGATTCATGATACAGCTGTGGTACATTGTCATATCATTTGAACTTGTAAACGTGCATCCAAATTTTACCCACCAAATTATCTAACGTTGAATATCTACTGGTGGAAATTTGGTGGGTCACATTATTACTTTAAAAAAATGAATTAGGCTGGGCACAGTGGCTCACACCTGTAATCCTAACACTTTGGGAGGCTGGGGCGGGTGGATCACCTGAGGTCCAGAGTTCAAGACCAGCCTGGACAACGTGGCAAAACCCTGTCTCTACTAAAAATACAAAAAAAAAAAAAAAAAAAGAAAAGAAAATTAACTGGGCATGGTTGCACATGCCTGTAATCCCAGCTACTCTGGAGGCTGAGGCAGGAGAATTGCTTGAACCCAAGAGGTGTAGGTTGCAGTGAGCCGAGATGATGCCACTGCACTCCAGCTTGGAAAACAGTGAGACTCCATCTTAAAAAAAAAAAAAAAAAGAGTTAAATCTAGTTTATACTACTGTTATGAATAAAATTGCATTTTTAAAATGATAGAGTTGCAAATGTGAAGAATTTTGTATCACTTAGTAAACTTTGCGTTGCATGTGATAGAAAATCCAGCTCAAACCAGCCTAAACAATAAAAGTGATGTATTATGTCACATAAGAGAGCAGTCCAGGGATTGGCTAGGCTTTGTTTGAAGTTCCAGTGATATAATTAGAGCCCAGTTTCTTCATGTACATTTCATTTCCTTATCTGAGTTTCATTTTAGGGCACTTCTCTCTGCCTGGCTCCAAAATTCTACCAAGAGGTCCCATAGCTAAAACTTTTCTGATTTGAGTGCATGAGAGAACAGCAAAATTTTCTTTTTCTATGTCCCAGTAAAAGTCGCAGTTTATCTTATGTAGTTTGATTGGTCACATGTACATCTCTAAACCTCTCACTATACTCAGGAAAATGAGCCATGTTGGTTGACTTAGAACTATCTCATCAGAAGACCAAGGACTAGGAGTGTGAGAAAAATTGATCCTCAGGAGGAAGACTGCAATGCATTTAGCAGGAAAGAGTAATGTTTCTTTAAAAAAAAAATGAAACAATGAAAATCCACTAAAATCTGTCTCAAGGATAGTATTCCATGACTCTACAGGGCTTAATGCATGTGACATATATAGAGTTCTCATAAGCAGTTTGAATTATATGGGTCAGAGAAATTTCCAGGTCATAGGACTTCTCTTTAAAGTAAAATAAATAGGCCAGGCATATGGTGGCTTATGCCCATAATCTCAGCGCTTTGGGAGGCCGAGGCAGGTGGATCACTTGAGGTCAGGGGTTTGAGACCAGCATGGCCAACATGGTGAAACCCCATCTCTACAAAAATACCAAAATAAGGCCAAGTGTGGTGGCTCATGCCCATAATCCCAGCATTTTGGGAGGCCAAGGCGGGCAGATCACTTGAAGTCAGGAGTTTGAGACCAGCCTGGCCAACATGATGAAACCCCATCTCTACTAAAAATATAAAAATTAGCTGGGCATGGTGGTGGACACCTGTAATCCCAGCTACTCGGGAGGCTGAGGCAGGAGAATCACTTGAATCTAGGAGGCAGAGGTTGCAATGAGCCAAGATTGCATCACTGCACTCCAGCCTGGGCAACTAGAGCAAGACTCCATCTAAAAATAAAATAAATACAAAAATTAGCAGGATGTGGTGGTGTGTTCCTGTAGTCTCAGCTACTCAGGAGGCTGAGGCAGCAGAATCACTTGAACCCAGGAGGTGGAGGTTGCAGTTAACTGAGATAGGGCCACTGCATTCCAGCCTGGATGACAGAGTGAGACTCTATCCTAAAAAAAAAAAAAAAAAAAAAGTAAATTAAATAATGTAAATAATGTATCCAAATTGGCTAGCACAATGAGTAGAACAAAGTATGAACATTTATCTTATTAGTAGGTTGATTTGAAGAATTTCAAAAATAAAAGTAAGGCTAACAGTTATCTTAACATGGGCCTTTATAAACAAACAAATAGAATTGTCTCTCCTTATTATCTTTATCCTGGTTTTTGTAATCTTTTGTATCTTGTTTGAGTTTAAGTTGGCCTAAATGATACCCTTTAAGGCAACAATGCCAAAATTGAATCGATTGTATCATGTATAGTTGGAGATTAATCATTCAATTTAATTCAGTTATTCTTTCTCTCAGAGAGAGAGAGAGGGAGAGGGGAGGAAGAAGGGAGGGAGGGAGAAGAAAGAGATTGAGACAGTAAGAAAGAGGAAGAGTTCTATTTATCAAGCACTCTGCTAGATCCTGGACATACAGCTGTGAACAAGGAGAGAGCCTGCAGATATGGGCCCATCCCTAATTTTATTAAAACCAATTTTAGAAATCTAATTATAACTGGAGTTGATGTTTCAGAAAGAAAGTTTGCCTAGTTTTTGTGTATTTTTTGCATTGCCACATCAAGCTTACAAAGGCTTACAAGAAATAATAATTTTAGTAGTAGTATTCCTGTGTCCTGATAAGCCCCAAATATATTCTGTGAGCCATATAGTTTTACTTAAAACAATCTTTAGGGAGAGGGAAAAGGAGGAAGTCTATAATTGATTGAATTTTCTCTTACACATTTAAAATATATTATTTAGAAAATATTCCATGTAATAAAAAATATTGACTTCACCAAAACTCTCCCTACGTATTTAGAAATGTTCCTTTACAAAGGACTAGATAGTGTTGCATACAAGCTAAAGGGAAGAAGGCGGCGGGTGGAGTGGGAGGAGGGTGCCTGTACGGTGTAACTGCATCTTTATTGTTACTGCACCATCAGCTGCCATTTCACCTTCTGATAAGAATTAGCTAAGATTTTTATCCAGATTCAGGAGATCTCAATACTTAGGTTTTGATAGTGCTCTTCATGCCATTCATCCATCTTTCAATAACTATTTTTTGTGTGCACACTTTGTGCCAAGCACTTCTCTGGAGCACAGTGGTTAATAAGTGAGACAAAAATTTAGGAACTTTGTATTTTGAGTGAGAGAGAGGAATTATAGATAATAAACAAGATGAATAAGTAAATTATATGTTATTAGTTATGAATTCAAAGCCAAAAAATGAGAAACAGAAGCCAGACTGTGTTGGTGAGTCTACCTTGCAGTATTACATGGTATAGACAAGCAAGACTGATTAAAGGGGTGACATTTGAGTAAAGATGGAAAATTAGTAAGTGGGCAAGTAATAGAGGTCTCCAGGGGAAGCATTTCACATAGAACAGCACTAGCAAAGATCATGATTGGAGAGTTCTGGAATAGCATGGAGGCCAGTGTAGTTGGTGCCTACTGAGATGAAGAATTGGAAGGAAACAGATCAAGAAGTAATAGTGGGTGGGGAGATCATCTAGGACTTGACATGACCTGTCTTGTCTTAACTTGTGTCCTGACATGACATGACTAGAATTGTCTCAGCTTGGATTGATTGACATGTTTCGACTTGACTTATCATAGCTTGAATTGAATTTACTTGACATAAGTTTCCATTGAAGGGCATTATAAAGGTTTGGCTTTTACTCTGAGTGAGATGGGGATCTTAGGGTTTTGAACAGATGAGTGACATGACCTTAATGTGTATTAAATAGAATCACTCCAGTTGCCTCGGGATAAAAATATGAGAGGTTTAGACTGGGATGTCAGCAATAGAGGCAGTAAGAGGTGATATTCTGGATATACAAATTTTAAAAATAGGGACAAAGGCTTTGCTAATGGACCAGATATGAAATATGACAAAAAGAGCGAAGGCAAGAATGACTTCAAGATTTTTTGTCTAAGTAGCTTGTGGTATAGAGTTGCCTTTTACTGAGATGGGAAAGGCTCTGTAAGTGTACATTAGTAGAGAAGAGTGCAAGTGGTTACAAGATTGTTTTTGATAATGTTAAATTTGAGGTGTGTATTGAACATTCAATAACTGTGGGAATATGAACCTGACATTAATGGGAAATGGTCTGGCTGGAGTACATTTGGGAATCATCTGCTTGTAGATGGTATGTAAAGTTATGAGAACTGATGAACCATCAAATAAAGCAGTGAAGGGAAATAGGGGCAGGTGGTGGGAGGAGAAGGAAAGGGATGGGAAGGTAAGAAGCAAAGAAGCCTACGAAGGAATGCTATTCTGATGTCCTGGAAGTCAAGTGAGGGGGATATTGAATCTGGAGCAGGCTTGTCCAACCCATGGCCACAGGCCATGCAGCCCAGGACCACTTTGAATGCAGCACAAATTCATACATTTTCTTAAAATGCTATGAGAATTTTTTGGTGATTTATTTTCAGCTCATCAGCTATTATTAGTGTTAGTGTATTTTATGTGTGACCCAAGACAGTTCTTCTTCCAAGGTGGCCCAGGGAAGCCAAAAGATTGGACATCGCTGATTTAGAGGCATGACCTCATTCAAATACCAGTATTAGACTATGTGAGATGGGAACTCAGAATTGATCATTGGTTTTAGCAACATAGGGGTAATTGGTGATCTTTTATGAGCAGTTTTGATGGAAAAGGGAAAATTCTGACTGGAGACAGGTCAGGAAAATATGGAAGTAGGAAAATTGAAAATAGTGGTCAGAGACAATTTGTTGGGGGTGGTTTTATTGTAAAGAGATAAATAAAACTAGGACAAGTAACTGAAGAGGAGAGTGAAATGAAGAGGGGTGTGTGTGTGTGTGTGCATGTGTGTGTGTTTTAAAGTGAGAGAAATATGGGAATACTTCTTAATGTGTTAATGATCAGAGAACAAAGAGGTAAATGTAGTACTGTAGTAGAAAGGCAAGAATTTCTGGAATCTTCAATAGATGAGAGAATGAGTTCTGCTGGTCAGTTGAAGTGATTGGTCTTAACTAGGGTCACAATTTGCTCATAGTGATACATTTTACTTGATATGGGGTCACAGGTACAAATGAATAAATGTTCTGTGGAACATTTGGGAATTCTTTTCTGGTTGCTTCCCTTATTCCAGAGAAATAGGAAACAAGATCACCGGCTTTATTTGCTAATGACTTCCTTCCCATCTGTTCTCTGCTTCACTAACTCCCTCTTTAATACTTACCCAATAATTTAGTTTATTACCCTTCTTAGGCTGAAAGCTTGGTCCCCAAATTAAATACATCAGAATTTCCTAGAGTATTTGTTAAAATGCAGATCTCTGGATCCTAGGCATATCGAATTATTTCCAGGTAGGAGAGTTCAGGAATTTCAATGTTTAGCAAGCTTTCCTGGTGATTCTCATGCACACTAAATTTTGAACACCACTTCCCTTTCCCTCTTTTGGTTGCTTCAATAATAAATGCCTTATGTTCTTTCATCCCTCCATGGATTGCTGTATCTTTAGAATAATTTCATCTGTACGTAGCAGATAATTTTGTACACAAAAATGCATTCAAATATTTAACACTGATGGAGACATTTTTCTCTCTCTCTCTCTTTTTTTTTTCTTTTTTTTTTTTTTTTTGAGATGGAGTCTCCTCTGTCTCCCAGGCTGGAGTGGCATGATCTCGGCTTGTTGCAACCTCCACCTCTCGGGTTCAAGCAATTCTTCTGCCTCAGCCTCCAAGTAGCTGGGATTACAGGAGTGCACTATCACACTCAGCTAATTTTTTTTTCCTTTCTTTCTTTTTTTTTTTTTTTTTTTTTAGGAAAAACAAGTTTTCCCTATATTGTCCAGGCTGGTCTTGAACTCCTGATCTCAGATGATCCACTTGCCTCGGCCTCACAAAGTGCTGGGATTACAGGTGTGAGCCACTGTGCCTGACCTGATGGAGATACTTTTCTAATCATAGTCTTCCCTGATTGCATTTGAGAGGGACTAAAGTAACATTATCTTCACAGTGATGAACACAAGTATACATAAGCGATTTTTTTCTAGATATTAGATAAACATCATAAACAATGAAAGATCTGATAAGTTGAATTTTATGTCATAATTTAATCATGCCATCACAGCAGTATGCAAGCTAAATACTTATAGACCGATTATATACCGTGTCTAGTGAAACTAATGTTTTACTAGAGTGTTCAGCGTTCTTCTGAACACTGTTCTCCTTCAGTGTTCTCACTGAAGTTTTCCAATAAAAGAAGTGTATGTCTCATCCTAGTATGTATGCTGAGTCTTTAAGAAATACTCAATAGCAGAAAATTGAATGGAATAACTCTACATATTTTAATGTAAAAGCACACCTCTAAATCATATATATATACATATAATATATATAATGTCACCATAGGAAATTTAAGGAAAGTGTAGCCAAAACAGAAACAAAAACAAAATCTCTAAACTAGTTTCCTCGTCCAACACAAATCTTGAAAGATTTATCTATATGTATTGCCTTTTATTCTTCTTCCATCCTACATGTTATAATCTCTGGGATAATCAGAGTTTATATCACACATATTGAGACTGTTAGGTAAAAGAGAAATGCATTAGAATTGAATTAAGCTAGACAGCATAAAAAGTCTACAAAATGAAAGTGATTATTGCAAGAAAATTGTACTGCAAATATTATATATATTTGAGGATATAACCTTCAGTATATTTAAAGGTAGAAGAATGTAGAAGAGAGGACAAAGAGGATAGGTGGGAATGAAATAATTTTAACTGAGGCTTTATTTTTCTTTGTCAGTGAAAAATTTTGTTTTTTAATCAGGGTAAAGTTTAAAAAAAAGTTCAACTTTGAATTAATTTTGAGGTTATTAGTATTCTAGGAAATTCTCATAAATACTCTAAAGCATTTTATTCTCATTGCTGTTTCTACTATTTTCTGATTTAATTTAACCCTTATTTTCTTAAGAAAGGAAATGATTATTACTTTACAGCTGGCTTACCTAGCCTCTGAGAGTAATTCTTCCCATACTTAATAAATGCCCAACAGAAATGAGATCAGGTAGAAATAATTCAAATTGTCCTTATTTACTTAATAATTTCTTTAAGGAATGTTCTTCTTGGTATTATGATTCCAGAAATGTTTCCAAATTACTTTAAGCAATTAGAGGTTTAGTGTTCAGCTGTCTCAATAGATATGTCCTTGTTCTTTTATTTGTTTGTGGACATGAATACCTTTCTGCCAGTTGAAGAGGGAGTTGAAATTACAGCACCAGCAGGCAATTTCTTGGACAAATTAGTATTTGGGCCATTGATGTGGAGGAAGGGAAGAATGTTTATTGCACTATTGAACTCGCTCATGCTTCCATAGCCAAAGATTGCACCAGAGGGCACTGTCCTGGGAAACATTCCAAGAGAAGCTATACACCTTCTGTTTTGAGTGACCTGTCTCTGTACTGAGAATGCATATTGGTGTTCAGAGAGAAAGAGCAGAATCTATTTCATAAGAGCAGCGGGAAAATTGAGCTACATGTGTTGGCAACATCAATATTTCCATGACAATGTCTGTATGAAATATAACAGTTTGTCTATTTTCTATTAAAATCATTTCAATATGATTTTATAATGTAAACACTATTTTTCATACACACAGCATTCAATAAATATAGTAATATAATTTTATTTCACATGCCATCCTGAAGTGGATCCATTTTCTTTTATCTGACTCATAAACAGTTTCCAATCCCAGCTCCCCAAAGATAATGGACATAACTTGAAAATCTATTTAGCCATATTTTTCTGTAGGAATGTGAGACCAAACTCAGAGATTTCTATGGTGGTTAAAGAGGGAAAGACTGAACTAGCCTTACAGCCATATTTCCTTTCATATTTCAGAGTAAGGCAGTTTCTAATCTTCAATTTAAAATAAGAATATTCAAAAGTTGTTTCAATAAAGTGTTTACCCAGGTATTGACTGTACTGATAGTTTGACACTTTAAAGAATCACAATATGAAGAGACTTTGGCTTTCAAATCTCCTGTAATGTAATGTTCCACTCCAGGCCACATTCTTTTAACCAAAAAGCTATATCCAGGTTAAGAATCTAGGATTCCAACATTTATCTTAAACCCTCATCCAAAGTTCCTGATTATATCATATCCTCGTTATTTATTTTTGCTGACAATAAAGGTAAAGAAATCCAATTACATCTACTTTTTTCTTAGATAAAAGTGACAATAGAGGGAAACCATTTTCCCATAGATGATGCAGGTAGGGATGAAGGAAAAGCAGACCTGCCAGACAGCAATTTTCTCACAGCCTGACACATTTTACCTTCTATGGAAAGCCTCTGGTGAAGCCTCCCACTTAATCCATATCCTAATTCTTTACCTAGACTCCTAAGTATCACTAACTCTGGAAATAACTTCTAGATCTGGTTAGCAATTAAGAAGTTCAATTATTCTGTGACTCTTCTTAGAATATATCTTAAAACTGTGTCCATCTGGGCCCACTAGGTGTAACTATGATTTTACACTGCTGTTTTGAGAACAACGGCTGATAAAGCATTCATTCAAAATCACCTGGAGTAAGGCCCTGCGTGGTACCACACCTGTCACTAACTCCTCAGTAACTGTCCATTTTGTTCAAAGGCAGATTGTAAGTTCCCTAGCACTCCTGCTGCTCAGTGTAAGTCATTATATTTTTGTGAGATACCCTCAGAAGGAGTTTTCAGGATAAATTCATCCTGGCAGCCTCAAAATTTAAGCATAGAGCAGTAAAAATATAAAAAAAAAAAGAAAGAAAGAAAAAGAAATTAGCCAGGTGTGGTGGCGGTCGCCTGTAACCCCAGCTACTCAGGAGGCTGAGGCAGGGGAATTGCTTGAACCAGGGAGGTGGAGGTTGCAGTAAGCCAAAATCACACCACTGCACTCCAGCCTGGGTGACAGAACTAGACTCCATCTCAGAAAAAAAAAAAAAATTCTTCAGAAATCAAAGGAAAGCATTCAAAGATTTACACGTAGATTCAATTCTGACAACAGCTTCAAATACTTCATAGAATCTCAGAGTAGGTATACACAGTAAATGCTTACAATGCCCATGAAGTGTCATGGTTTGTTGTTTACATTTAGACTGACTGTTGAAAGTTTGAAATCCAGACCACTTCATAAGATTTATGCAAAAATGAAAGAAAAAAATCTTCATCATGACAAGGTAAAGTTCAACAGAGACAAATTCAAGTTGACATATTGAAGGTCAAATGCTCATCTATGCAAATATTACAGAAAGAATTTGAAAGTAAAAATGTAGATCTATGGTTTCATATCAAATCAAAAAAGCAGCCAGGTACAGTGGTTCATACTGGTAATCCCAATATTTTGGAAGGACGAGGTGGGAGAATCACTTAAGCCCAAGAGTTTGAGATTAACCTGGACAACATAAGAAGACCCCTAACTCTACAAATATATATATACACATATATATAAAATATATATACATATAAATAAAATATATATGCATATAAATAAAATATATATAATATGTATATGTATATTTTAAAACCAGATTATATATATATTTTAAAACCAGATGTGGTAGCACCTGCCTGTAGTCCCTGCTACTTCAGAGTCTGAAGTGGAAGGATCACTTGAGCCCAGAAGGTCAAGACTGCAGTGAGCTGTGACTGTGCCACTGCACTCTAGCCTGGGCAACAGAGGAAGACACCCCCACCCTGCCTCGTCTCCAAAAAAAAAAAAGATACTACAGGAATATGTAGTTCAATTTCTAAAGCCTTGCCTATGCCTCACCAAAGGAGTTTTAGATCTTATTTATTTACTTGTTACTTACTTACACCCGGGTTGGAGTGCTATGATCATAGCTCACTGCAACTTCAAACTCCTGGGCTCATGGGATCCTCCTGTGTTAGCCTCCAAAGTACCTGGGACTATAGGCATGTGCCACCATGCCTGGAGAATTTGTTTGTATTTTATTCTTATTTTTTGTAGAGACACAGTCTCACTGTTTTGTCTAGGCAGGTCTGGAATTCCTGGTCAAGCAATCCTCTGCCTTGTCCTTCCAAAGTGCTGGGAGTACAGGTGTGAGCCACTGTGACCAGCCTAGATCCCTTTTTAAATAATTATCTTATTTTAGAGTAAACACTAAGATATGGAAAATGCTTAAAAATCAAAATGAGATAAGGAAGAGTCACATGGTCAAATTAGTTCTAACATAATGTAGTAATTAACATCAAAGAGATAAGAATAGATAAACATTGTGAAAGAATGAGGTATTAATATGTCAATGTTCTCCCTTTGGGATCTTCATTAGTCAAATACCACTTCAAGTGTTATACCATTATTATTTACCTCATTTAATGTGGTTAGAAACTCAACAGACTCCAGAGAAGAATCAATTTTTAAATCAAAGCTTCCAATGAAGAAAACAAACAAGATCTGTTGAAGTGACTGAGCTCATACTCTGAAAACTATATACATATATGTGTATGCTCTACTATTAATATAAAAACTTAAATATAATTTTTTGAAAAATCTGCTCTACTAGGCTGCCACTAGTCCCCCAAATTCTTTAAGAACTGACAGCTCTTAACCAAAGGGCCAAGAAAATGATAATGTAAGATAATGTTGTCTCTATCATTTAACACTCCATCTCTGCATTTTTTCTGTTGACATTTCCTCATCTGTATTTTCCCATGCTGATTTCCATCATCACTCCATAGTGATGGGAGAATTGTTTGTAAGTACTCTGTGGAGTTACAGATCACTTCCTGCTTAGAGTCTGATCTTGCACTTCCGTTACCCAGACACATAAGCACCGTGACTTTTCCTGGTTGACACCATTAAACATTCCCTAACCACACGGCTCAGGTGTACAGAAGGAGTGTGACTATTTAATGTATTCCTTTTCAATATCATTTGGACTCTAGGATTTGGAAATTAAGGGCTCACATTGGCTTTGCCCCACTAAGAGATGGCCATAGCACTTGAGAAGCTGAGAGGGAATTAGACCTGGTGCTTCGCCATAACACCTTCCTCGTTTGACATTCAGTGCTCAGCAGCAATGTCTGAGCAGCGTAAATCTAGGGATTTCTTTTTAGCCTTAGAAAACCAGAAAGGAAGAGCTGGGCTCAGACTAAATCATGGAAGTTTTCAGCTTATCTACACAATCACACTCCAGGGTTTATCACACTAGAACTAAGTATAAAGAGTAAAATGCTATGTATATCGGAGCTTTTCCAAGAATATAGCCAAATTATCTTTTCTGGGAGTTTCAGGACAGCAGATTTCAACCTTCCGTCTCCCATCACCAGAGTATCTAAGGAAGAAAAAACTGTAATATAAGTACAAATGTTCATAAACCCCATGATTATTAATATAATACAAATACTGTATCCTGCCTCTCCCAGCTCCCACTTTGTGTATGATTTGGTGATTTGGTTATTGAATACCTTGAATAATTTAACATAACTCCCCATAGGTAACTGCTTTAACCTCTAGAAATCTCCAGACACACACACACACACACACACACACACACAGACACACACACACACATTCCAGTTTCAAATTGGCACTTTAGAAACTCACCTGCCAGTTAATTATTGCTAAAGGCCTTATTACACTATAATTTTATCACAGTTATCCTTCAATGATAACTGGTGGTGTCAATAAAAGGGCATGGCTGGAGATTCTGTCCCTCTCTCAGCTTCCTCATCGGCCAAGAAGGCCAATCTTCTGGACCAATTTTGTTGACTATCATATATACAGGATATATGAGATACACAAAAATACATATATGTACATACATATGTGTGTGTGTTTGTTCTCTAAGACTGAAGGAGATATGAGCTAGCAACACATTAACCACGTGTTTCAGAGTTATTTTAGATGAAATGCAAGACAAGCTAACCTTAATGTCATTCCTAATTATATTAACCTGTAAACCATATAAGGTCTTGTCTCTGGGCTATCAATTCATGATGTGACAATATTAACCAGTGATAGTTACTCAGAGTAAATATTTTACAGAAAGATTAAGTGATATGGTAAACATTGTCAGAGTTCAGAAGTGGATTTTCACTCATTAAATCATCTGATGACAAAATCAACAAACCAATTCAAACAAACCAACTTTAAATTCTGAGCATCACTGCTAATTTGAGCTTTAAGATATATCTTCCTATTTACTAAAATTCACTATCAGAAGTATGTGTTCTAGGTTTATGCATTAAAATAAGCTTAGATTGATGAAAACACTTTGGCACAGATGATTGTTTTCAATGAAGCCTATAATAAACTAAATGATATGTAAATGGCATCATTATTTTAATCTGTTAGATAAATATCCCAAGGTACTAAAGTGTTTAAAAATAATAGTTTAACATTATTGAATGTATGCTTTCTACAGGAAGGGTATTTTTTAAAGTTTTTTTTAATTTCAATGGCTTTTGGGGTACAAATGGTTTTTGGTTAAATGGATGGATTGTATAGTGAAGTCTGAGATTTTAGTGCATGGATCACCTGAATAGTGTACATTGTTTCCCAAATGTAGCTTTTTGTCCCTCATACCCCTTCCACCCTCTGAGTCTCCAAAGCAGGAAAGGTATTTAAAGGAAATTGTATATGGTGCTTAATTATAAATGGCAATCATAAATTATTTATCTGTGGGACTCTATCAAACTTTGCTAAGTTTGGGATTTAATGGACTCTGAAGAAATATTAGAAATACTTTTATACAGTTTATTAATGTTTAAACAGTATGACTCATGTGTAATTAAAATGCTATTGGTTAGTGACTACCAGTACATCCTCTAATATCTTTATCAAGTGTGTGCTATAGCAAAGATAAAGCTATTTTGTCAGGGAAATTAAAATAACATGCTTCAGTTGCAATGTGGTGTTTGATGTTGGGGCACCCAAAAGTAGCGTAGCCGTGTTTTTATCATAAGCTCATGCTGCTTCCATTGTCAAGCACTATTCTGAAAGTCT
Organism: Pongo abelii; assembly: GCF_028885655.2. Classification (NCBI taxonomy): domain Eukaryota; kingdom Metazoa; phylum Chordata; class Mammalia; order Primates; family Hominidae; genus Pongo; species Pongo abelii. Next base: position 97,239,168 of record NC_071991.2, read on the forward strand.
GTAATCCTCTAATCAGGCCTGCTACTGACGACCAAAATTCTCTTTCCAAAACCTCTGATTTTGTTGACCCTAAGATTACTAATCCATAATGGCTTCCCAATGCTTACTACATGAATTTTACATCTTTTTGCATCTCCTGTGAAAAGCTCAACTGAGAAAAGCAGTATTTAGAAAAGATCGTTGAAGGCACATGGTATCCATCAACTTTAAATATATACATACACCCTGCCCCTGGCTCCAGTCATAGAAGGCTGCCTGAACCCATCAGTTTATCCCCTACTGGAATCTTCAGGGTGTTTCACTGTTAAGCCCTTAGCTTGTACAGAAGGGAATAATGGAAAAAAGATATCATGCCTGCTGCTATGTTAGCTGTGAAATGCTGCTGGAGATATTATTCATAATTTCCCCTATATAAAATGTAATATGAACATTGTCTTTTTTATTTAACACAGAGAATATTTTATTGGCCCTAAGAAGATGATATTCTAAAAAACTGAACGTCTTCCAACTTTCTTACCTGTTTTTCTTTGTATCCTAGCTCCAGAAGGATTAAAATTAATCTCAGTTATTGCTGGTTCTTATGGTTACTATATTTTACTGACTGTATTAGGCCATTCTTGCACTGCTATAAACAAATACCTGAGCCTGGGTAATTTATTTTTTAAAAAGAGTTTTAATTGGCTCATGGTTCTGCAGGTTATACAGAAAGCATAGCAGCATCTCCTTCTAGAGAGGCCTCAGAAAGTTGCCAATCATTGCAGAAGGCAAAAAGAGGAGCAGGCACATCCCATGGTGAAAGCAGGAGCAAAGGAGAGAAAGCTGGGGAGAGGTGCCACACACTTTTAAATGACCAGATCTTGCAAGAATTCACTCACTATCATGAAGACAGCACCAGGCCATGAAGGGTTCACTCCCATTATCCAAACACCTCCCACCAGGCCCTATTCCAGCATTGGGGATTACAATTCAACATGAGATTTGAACAGGGACAAATATCCAAACTATATTATGCTACCCTTGGCCCTTTCAAAATCTTATGTCCTTTTCACTTGCAAAATACAATCATTCCCTCCCAATAGCTCCTCAAAGTCTTAGCTTGTTCTAGCATTAACCAAAAAGTTCAAAGTCCAAAGTCTCATCTGAGGCAAAGCAAGTCTTTCTACCTATGAGCCTGTAAAATCAAAAACAAGTTATTTACTCCCAAGATACAATGGGAGTACAGGCATTGGGTAAACATTTTTGTTCCAAAAGGGAGAAATTGGCCAAAAGAAAAAGGCTGCAGGCCTCACACAAAACTCATAGAGCAGTAATTAAATCTTCAAGCTCCAAAATAGTTTCATTTGACTCCATGTCCCACATCCAGGGCACATTGGTGCAAAGAGTGAGCTTCCAAGGCCTTGGCGTCTCTGCTTTTGTGACTTTACAGAGTGCAGTCCCTATGGCTGCTCCCTTAGGCTGGATTTGAGTTTGTGGCTTTTCCAGGTGCAGAGTACAGGCTGCTAGTGGATCTACCATTCTCAGATCTGGAGGATCTGCCTAGCTCCACTAGGCAGTGCCTCAATAGGAACTCTGTGTGGGGGCTCCAAATCCACATTTATCCTCTGCCTTGCCATAGCAGAGGTTCTCTGTGGGGGCTCCACCCCTGCAGATGGCTTCTGTCGGGCACCCAGGCTTTTCCATACATCCTCTGAAATCTAGATGGAGGCTCCCAAGCCTCAAGTCTTGCACTCTGTGCACTCGCAGGCTTAACACCATATGGAAGCCACCAAGGCTTATGGCTTGCACCCTCTGGAGCTGCAGCCTGAGCTGTACCTGGACCCCCTTGAGCTAAGGCTGGAGCCAGAGCAGCCAGAATGTGAGAGCAGTATCTCCAGGCTGCATAGAGCAGCATGGCCCTGGCCCATGAAACATTCTTTCCCCTAGGCCTCAGGCCTGTAATGTGATGGGCTGCCACAAAGGTCTCTGAAATGCCTTCAGGGCCTTTTTCCTATTGTCTTGGCTATCAACACTTAGCTCATTTTTAGTTATGCACATCTCTCTAGCAAGTGATTGCTCCACAGTCTGCTTGAATTCTTCTCCTGAAAAGGCTTTTACTTTTCCTGATACAAGACCAGGCTGCAAATTTCCCCAATTTTTATGCTCTGCTATCCTTTTAAATATAAATTTCAAATTTAAGTCATTTCTTTGCTCCCACATCTGAGCATAGGCTTTTAGGAGCAGCCAGGTCACAACTTGAAAGCTTTGCTGCTTAAAAATTTCTTCCACCAGATACCCTAAATCATCACTTTGAAGTTCAATACTTTCATATATCACTAAGGCATGAACAAAATGCAGCCAAGCTCTTTGCTAAGGCATCACATGTGTGACCTGTGCTCCAGTTTCCAATAAGTTTTCTCATTTCAATCTGAGACCCCAGCAGTCTAGACTTCACTGTCCATATCACTATCAGCATTTTGGTCACAACCATCTTACCAGTTTCCAAGAAGTATCAAACTTTCTTTCATCATCTTGTCTTCTTCTGAGCCCTCCAAACTCTTCTAACCTCTGCCCATTATGCAGTTCCAAAGTCACGTCCACATTTTCAGGTAACTTTATAGCAATGCCTCACTTCTCAGTACTGATTTTGTGTATCAGGTTGTTCTTAACGCTGCTCTAAAAAAAATACCTGACACTGGGTAATTTATTTAAAAAGAGGTTTAATTGGCTTATGGTTCTGCAGGCTATATAGGAAGCATAGTGACAGGTGCCTCTAGGGGGATCTCAGGAAGCTTCCAGTCATTGTGGAAGGCAAGGGGGAGCAGGTACTTCACATAGTGAAAGCAGAAACAAGAGAGAAAGAGTGAGGGGAGTAGATGTCACATGCTTTTAAATGACCAGATTTTGTGAGAGGTCACTCCCTATAGCAAGTATAGCACCAAGCCATGAGGATCTGCTCCCATGATCCAAATACCTCCCACTAGGCCCCTCCTCTAGCATTGGGAATTACAATTCACTATGAGATTTGGGTGGGAACAAATATCCAAATGATATCACTGATCAATTATCGTTTTTTTGTGTTTTTTTGCCAACCTTTTTAAACCTATTTTGCCAACCACTTTGAAATATGTAATTTTACATAAACCGTTTCAAGAAAGGAATGCCTTGGACAATAAAGATATATATATATATATTTTTTTGAGACGGAATCTTGCTCTGTCTCCAGGCTGGAGTGCAGTGGCGCAATCTTGGCTCACTGCAACCTCTACCTCCCAGGTTCAAGCGATTCTCCTGCCTCAGCCTCCTGAAAGATATCTTTTTACATGGCTTATGCCTCTTCAAAATCTATTCCCAACTTACATTTCCAGGCCGTCTCCTGACCATTAACAACTCAGAACTCAAGATTTTCACAACACTCTATGTTACCCCCTGCCTATCCATTTCCAATTACAATATCTTCTTTTACCTAAATGCCATTTATTCTCATTCCCATTTCTCTGCCTGGAAAATTTCTACTTACTCTTAAAAACCCACATCAAATATTCTTATATAAGGTCTTCCACCATCATCCTAAAGAATTACTTCCACTCCCCACCATGCTCACAATTCTGAGCATGCATCTATTACAAAACCCATCACATTGCCTTATTACTTATAGCAGAGAAATTACTTTTCTCTGCTTCAGTTTTTTAAAATTAAAACGTTATGTGGCATGAGCATCAAAACTGCCTAGTTTGCTAGGGCTGCCATGACAAAATACCACGGGGTGGCTTATACAACAGAAATTTATTTTCTCACAATTTTGGAGATTAGAAGTCTGAGATTAAGGTATTAATAGGGTTGGTTTTTTTCTGAGGCTTCTCTTCTTGGTGTGTAGATATCTGTCTTTTCCCTCTGTCTTCACACAGTTTTCCCTCTGCTGCATGTATGTGTTTCCAAATTTTCTCTTTTCTTATATGTACACTAGTCGTGTAGAATTAGCTCATTCTAAATTCACTACCTCACTCTAACTTGATTACCTTTTTAAAGATCCTGTTCCAAATACGGTCATATTATAAGATACTGGGGGTTAGGACTTCAACATATGAATTTTGAGGGGACATAATTTAGCACCAAGTAGAGACCATGCTTAAATTATCTAGCCTTAACTCTTAACTCAGTTTCTACCATATAATAGAAACAATAAATATTTGTTAATGAACGCTATATTAATGAAAAACACTATCTATGATATGGTATTTAAAAATGTTTTTCTTATAATAAATTATAAGAACTCTGGCAGGTTTTTTTTTTTGTGTTACAAAACAGCCATAACATTGTTTTTCACTAGCTTGTTCCTCAAAGAACTTATCTCCCCAAGTTAGGAACTCTCACAGCAATTTTGTTATGCTGCCACCAAGTGACACTTGATGGAACTGTTTCCACTTGTTCTGCAGAATCTAAGCTTCTGCTGAAATTAAAGATGATGACTCTCTCTTAAAAACTCTCAAAGAGCCAATGATGACATTTTTGCATTTTAAAAATAAATTGCCCTCATTAAAACAAAAATGTAATCAAATCTTGAAGAAAAATTGGCAGGCAATTATATGCAGCAAATATTTTTAAACTAATAAGACAGTGTTCATGGTTCTCTGATAAAATGCTGATGTGCTAGATATAAAAAACAAACCATAACTTATATTCAACTTTAATTTTGACCACAAACATATCATAAGTCCACTCAGGAGGATACACAGGTTTTAGTCCTTACTGATCTTACAAAGAGACAAAAAGGTATCAGCAGTTTTTCTAACGGAGAGAAATGGTTGTTTTCCCTTAAATTTTGACTTGGAATGTAGCAGGGAATATCCGTTGCAAATATTAACTTGCTCATTCCCACCTGAGGAAAGTTAAGTGAAAGTTGTGCTGAGATAGTACTTCAAAACTGTCCTTTCTACTCATTTGCCCAGCCATTCATTTTGCCTCAGGCAATAAATATTGCTGCTCAAAGAGATCTTCCCTGACCACTTATCTAAAAAATACCCCCACTAAACCCAGTTATTCTCTATCAATAATATCACAAAACTTATTTCTCTGGATTTATATTTTTCGGTTGATTTTTACTTATTTACAATATGGGCTTCTCTTATTAGAAGATAAGCTCTGTAGACCTCTTGATTCGTGATTCTGTTCCCATCAACTAGAAGAGTACTGGGTTGACTGCAGGTTATTACTAAATATTAACAAAATGAATGAATAGTATCTAACTAATTAGAATAAATTAAAATTTAACTAAGGCTCTTAGTCAACTGCCTTCTCGATGATAGTTCTCACATGGGAAGAGCCTGTAAATGACTGTGTGAATTCTTCCAGCTCTTTACTAGGAAGGAAATGCAAGGAGAAGGCACTGAGCTCAATGCTTAATCTGTTTTATTTCATGCAAAACATGCAATCCCCATCTATCTTGCTCATCTTCCTCCTGGCATCTCTAGTATTTTAATATCATATTTTATCAATTTGAAAAATTACATCCTTTACATTTTTACATTTCTGAAATTGGGATGCATATTTCAATTAATGGGAAATTGCGAACACTGTGGGCCAGGTGGTTGTTGTGATGTATGAATTTGTCATTGCCTGCACATGTGCAAACTTGATTGCTATTCCTGCTGGCATGACTGAATGACTCCATTCTCTTGAGGTTTCAACTTAATGAAATACTTAAGGGTTATTTTTTGTTTTACTTTATTTATAACTGACACATAATAATTGTACATATTTATGGGGTATGGTATGATATTTCAATACATGTATTACACTGTATAATGTCAAATCAGAGTAATTAGCACATCCATCACTTTAAATACATATTATTTCTTTGTAGTGATACCATTCAAAATCCTCTCTTCTAGCTATGTTGAAATATACCATAAATTATTGTGAGTTATAGTCATTTTATTGTGAAGTAGAACACCAGAAATGTCTTCTTTCCATCCAACTGTAACTTTATACCCATTGCCCAACCTTTCTCATTCTCCCCTCTCCTCTATACTAACCAGCCTCTGACAACCACCATTCTACTCTCTACTATGAATCAACTTTTCAGGATTCCACATATCCTTTTCAGGATCCCACCACCTGGCCCACAGTGTTTGCAATTTCCCATTATGAGCTCATGTGGTATTTGTTTTTTTGTGCCTGGCTTATTTTACTTAACATAGTGTCCTCCAGGTTCATCCATGTTGCCACAAATGACAGGATTTTGTTCTGTTTTATGGCTGAGTAGTGTTATATTGTGTATATATACCACATTTTCTCTATCCATGCATGTGTAGTTGGACACTTCAGCTGATTATGTACCTTGGCTATTATGAATAGTGCCACAATAAATATGGGAGTGCAGAGATCTTTTCAACACAACTGGTTTCATTTCTTTCAGGTATATACCCAGTAGTGGGATTGACAGATCATATGGTAGTTCCATCTTCAAATTATATGAAAAGGGGATATGATTTCTGATATTGTAGTCTGAAAACTTTCTATTACAACTTTAGATAAGATTAAAGGACCAGCAATAGGATCACAGAATGGGTGGAAATGACTTGGAAGAAAATCTACAGAGACAAGAGTGGAGCACTCTTTTTAGAGATGCCACAATATCAATGCTCTTGTGGCACAAAGAATAATATTGTACTGAAACATGGCTTTCAACAACTCTGAGTTAATGCACAATTAGGAAAGTAAAATCCTGAATGTGAAGATTTTTAGGAATAGTTTCACTTTTCTTGTTTTCTATTTTCATTTTCACTAGAACAGTATATGACAAATCTATGTCTAAATAAGCCTAAAATAATATTTTTAATAAATATATAAGTAAAATTCAAAGTAATAAGACATTTGTCACAATTTAATTGGAAGTGTGTTTTCTTCTTGATCACGTTTAAAATTATGATATATCTAATAATTGAAGGCATCTTAGTATCAATGAAATGTGGTATTGTCTACCAAGTACTAAGCACAATGCTAGTCACTGCGGATACACGTGTGAAAAAAAAAATTCGTGCTTTCGTAAAGCTAGCCTGGCTTCACTAGCTGCAGTGCTCTACCACCTCCCCTAGACCAGAGGTAAATGAAGTAGTGATATAAGCCATTGTTTGAAAGTGTCTGGACAGGCTTACTAAATAATCCTGGGAAGAATAGGAAGTATATTAACCATTTTCCATTAAGTCTACCTTGCCTGAAGGAGTTTTTAAAGAGGTAATTGAAAAGCAATTATATATTTAGCAAATATAATCTGCTATGGATATTGTTAGTGGTTGTACCAAGAAAATCTCCAAGTTGTATTATTTATTATTTCTTCCATTGGATATATACTGCAGGTGATAGCACTGATTATTTTATACTGAAATCACTTTTTGTCTTGATTTTGTACTTAAGTACCATAATGTATTTTGCAATCTTTGTCTATTCCTTCACTATCTGAACTCTGACCTTAAAATATATAACACTGCTTTGGGCATGAGGACATATGAAATTAGCTCTAAAGTTTGTAACTAATGGATTTCCAATCAAGCTTGTCATTTACCTTTTTTGTTTTATAATGTTTTAAATTTTAAAATTTTCTGAAAAAGTTGGAATTGCTGTTAGATTCTATGGCAAAATAAAACTCCATCAAGAAAAGATATATTTATTCTCCAGAGAAGTTCATTAATTTTAACCACTAAAAGAACTACCACAATATGGCCGGGCGCGGTGGCTCAAGCCTGTAATCCCAGCACTTTGGGAGGCCGAGGCGGGCGGATCACGAGGTCAGGAGATCGAGACCATCCTGGCTAACACGGTGAAACCCCGTCCCTACTAAAAAAAAAAATACAAAAATTTAGCCGGGCGTGGTGGCGGGCGCCTGTAGTCTCAGCTACTCGGAGGGCTGAGGCAGGAGAATGGCGTGAACCTGGGAGGCGGAGCCACTGCACTCCAGCCGGGGTGACAGAGTGAGACTCCGTCTCAAAAACAAAACAAAACAAAACAAAAAAACTACCACAACATAATCTTATTGTACATAATGAAACATAGCACAATTAAATTAAATGCTGACTTGATCAGGTCGGTTTATCACCTAGTATGTTCAAAAAGAAAAAGAATAAACTCCTCAGCAAGATATCCTAGACTGTCTACCAAGTGACTTCACTGAGACAGCCAAGTAAAAAGGACTCCCCAGAGATCTCTGACAGACAGGCCTGTGCACTGAGAGGATGGGGCGGTCCCATGGAAAGTTTGTGCTGTTTGCAGTGGGGAGGAGCCTGGCTTCCCCTGTTCCATACTGGTAATCTGAGATTCAATCGGTGAGATGGGGGCCTGTTAATGGGAACCTCTCTAGCTTTGCTGAGTTTTTTTTTTTCCTTTTCTGCCCAATAAATTCTATTTTTCGCACCCTTCTATGTGTCCGCAAGCCTAATCTTTTCTGGTCATGTGACAAGAAAATGGTTTTTAGCTGAATTGAGGAGAAAGGAGAAAGTCCTACATCACCGTACATATTCTTCATTATTTTCTTTTTCTTTCTTTCTTTTTTTTTTTTTTTTTTTGAGACGGAGTCTCACTCTCTCTGTTGCCGGGGCTGGAATGCAATGGTGCAATCTTGGCTCACTGCATCCTCTGCCTCCTGTGTTCAAGCAACTCTTTTGCCTCAGCCTCCTGAGTACCTGGGATTACAGGCTCATGCCACCACACCTGGCTAATTTTTATATTTTAAGTAGAGAAGGGGTTTCACCATGTTGGCCAGGCTAGTCTCAAACTGCCGGCTTCAAGTGATTCACCCTCCTTGGCCTCCCAAAGTTCTGGGATTACAGGCAAGAGCCACCACGCCCAGCCTCTTTACAACTTTTGTATATGAAGCACTGTTTGAAGGCATTGGTTGTTGTATGCACAGCAACCAGCACTGTGCCTACAGCATAAAAGGCTCTTGAGCAAATGTTTATTTAATCACTAGGAGGCCAGAGAGGGCTCCTGGTGTAGGCTTTGGAGCCAGACTGCATGGATTTAAATATTAGCTCTGTCCCTTGACCAGTGATTTTGGCTAAGCTACTTGCCCTCCTAAACCATAACTTTTTCATCTGTCAAGTGGAGGTGAATGATTGTACATCCCTTATAATGTCATTGTAAATTAAACTAGAAAGTGCTTAGCTGCAAAGCCTAACACATATGTGCAGGACAAATATTATCTACCATTGTTATACTTATCACTATTATTCTTACTTGAACTATGTAGAAAATAATTACTAAGCTAGACAATAAAGAAATAAATAATAAATGGGAAATTTTTATATACTTACAAGTACTCTTGAAAATTAAATAGGGTAATATGAAAGAGAGCAGCTAGGAAATGAAAGAAGGGAATAAAGATTTTTCATTTTTTGTAACACTAGATGGTATACTTAAGTAAGATCATAACTAAGATGTAAATGATAAAAAGGAGTCAGTCTTACAAAGATTTCAGGTAAGAGGATTTCAGACAAGGGAACATAGAAAACAAAGGGTCTGATATAGGAACAAACATGCTCTGTTCAGGACCAGAACAAAAAACAACTGAAACAGTAAAGAAGTGAAAGAGCTATAAGGTCAAAGAGGGATAGTACATACTGACCCACAGAAAGCACTGTAGGACAGAGTGAGTGAGGAGTTTGAAATTTATCCAGAGTGCAGTGGGAAATGAATCTAATTGTTTAAAGCAGTAATGTAGGTTGGAGGTAATGGCAAGCAACACCCAGCAGTGGCAGAAGAAAACAGAGGAAGCTAAAGACTTAATTAAGATGTTAACCTGCACATTGCGCACATGTACCATAAAACCTAAAGTATAATAATAATAAAAAAAAAAGATGGGAATATTCCCTAAATTGATTCTCAGACTCAGGGCAATAACTATCAAAATGACAGCTGAGGAGCTGCCTTTTTTTTTTTTTTTTTTGCAGAAGTTGACAAAGTGGTCCAAAATTGGTGTGAAGAAAGATAAAGGACCCTGAATAGACAAAACAATCCTGAAAAAGAACAAAGATAGAGGGTACCTCCCAATTTTAAAACTGTTTTTTTTTTTTTTTTTTTTGGTGGCAGGGTCTCACTCTGTCACCCAGGCTGGAGTGCAGTGGCATGCTCTCAGCTCATGGCAACCTCTGTTTCTCAGGTTCAAGTGATTCTGTTTGCCTTAGCCTCCTGAGTAGCTGGGATTACAGGCACACACCACCACACCTGGCTAATTTTTTTTTTTAATTTTTTTGGTAGAGACGGGGTTTTACCATGTAGGCCAGGCTGGTCTCGAACCCCTGACCTCAAGTGATCTCCCTGCCTCGGCCTCCCAAAGTGCTAGGATTACAGGCATGAGCCACTGTGCCAACCCCAATTTTAAAACTTGCTACAAAGATACAGTAATCAAAACAATGTTGTACTGGCATAAATAAATAAATAAATAAATAAATAAAATTGTATACAGACCAATGAAATGTTAAGAGTCAAGAAATAAACACCTACACTTATGGCAAATTCATTTTTGACAAAATTGCCAAGACAATTTGTAGATTTTTCAAAAAATGGTACTGAAATAACTGAATTTCCACATGTAAAAAAATGAAGCTGCTGGACCTCTGCATCACATCACATATAAAAATTAACTATAACTGGATCATGGAGCATAGGTAAGAGCTAAAACTATAAAAGTTTTGGAAGAAAACATAGGAATAAGTCTTTGGATTAGGCAAACAATTTCTTAATCATGACAGCAAAATCATGAAAAAAAATCAGATAAATTGGCCTTCATCAAATTAAAAAAAATTGCTTTATAGGACACCATCAAGAAAATAAATGACAATTCACAGAATGGGTGAAAATATTTGCAAGCTGTATATTTGATAAGGGACTAATATATAGTCTATATAACAAACTCTTACAATTCAACAATAAAAAGACAAATGACTCACTTTTTAAAATGGGTAAATGGGCCTGAATAGTCATTTCTCCAAGGACAGCATACAGATCCAATAAGCATGTGAAAAGGTGCTCAATATCATTAGTCATTATAGAAGTACAAATTTAAAACACAATGTGATATCACTTCATGCTCATTTGGATGTCTGTAACTCTTTAAAAATGGAAAATGAGTATTGATGAGTATATGGAGAAAATGGAGCCCTGATACACTGCTGGTGGGATTGTAAAATGGTAGAGCTGTTTTGGAAAACAGTTTAGCGTTTTCTCAAAATATTAAACAGAAAGTTGCCATAAGACCCAGTAATTCCACTCTTAGGTATATAACAAAAGAAACTAAAAGCATATGTCCACACAGAAACTTGTATAAAAATGTTTACGAAAGCATGATTCATAATAACCAAAAGTTGGAAACAACCCAAATGTCCGTCAATGGATGAAGGGAATAAATTGTGTGGTTTATACATACAATGGAATATTATTCATCCATATAAAGGAATGAAGTACTGATATATGGTACAACATACATGAACTTGAAAACGTTATGCTAAATGAAAAAAAGAAACAAAAGACCACATATTGTTGATTCAATTTACATGAAATGTCCAGAATAGGAAAATCCACAGAGACGAAAAGTACATTAGTATTTGCCAAGGACTGGAAAAGTGGAGTGTGGGGAATGATTACTAATGGGTACAGATCTTCCTTCTAAGGTGGTGAAAATATTTTATAATGATTCATAGTGATAGTTCCACAATTCTGTGACTAACTAAAAGCCACTGAATTGTAAGCTTCATTTTTTATGTTTTATCTATTTTTAAATCCCCGTGATTAGTAATGCAAATGAATTATACACTTTAAAACAACTATTTTATGGTATGTGCTTATATCTCAATAAAACTATTATTTTAAAAAATGGAAAGGGAGCATATTAGAAAGATATTTTCCAGAAGATTCCTCTGGATTTGGTAGTTATTCATGATGACTTACTAGTTGTTTGGATGTAGGAGTTCAAAATCCATCTATATGCTTGCAGCATCTAGAACCATATCGTGGAAAAGTAATGAACATTAAATGTGTGAAGAAATCATACATGAATAGATATTAGAAAAAATGAAGGCCACCTTTAGCTATGTAGATCATAACATCATTCATTAAGCCAGAAAAAAAAATGAGGGAAAGCAAATTTGGGGTGAACATGGAGGAATGTTTAATTTTTGGCATCAGTGGACATATAGATGGATGCGTCTGTCATAAGCATTGAGAAAACTGTAATTTGTAGCAAAAAAGAACAGAGGTGAATAATATCAGACTCATCCTTATAATCTGACCATTCAAAAATAAAAATAAATTTAAAATTAAAAAGATTATGTACATAGTACATATATATACATATATATATATCCACAATTGTATTAATCATATTAAGATAGCAAAAGTGATTGAAGCTTAGTTTAAAGGAAAGTGGTGAGTTTAGCTTTTGATATGTTACTTTTGAGGTGGTACAAGAATAGGAGTTCTGTGAGGACAGGAAATTTGTGTGTTTTGCTTATCATTGTAACCAATAATAACAATAACAATAATATCCTTAGAAGTCACTAAACACATTTGTTGAATTAGTAAAACCATTTTCAAGTATGCAATATGTAGTTAATATGTGATTTTTAAAACAGTAGAGTTGAGTTGGAGGCTGGGCATATAGATTTTGCATTACCAACATAAAAGATAATAACAAAAATCCTAGAGAAGTATAGATCACTTTAAAAAATGGGAAGAGCTGGAATCCCACCCAATATTTAAGAAACGGTTAAATAAAGAGAAATTATAACCCAAATTTGGTTTTCAAAATTACTTTTTATTTTTTAAATTTTTTTTACAATTCTAAGACAGATATTAATTATATGATGCAAAGGAAGAAATTAAAAAGTGAACTAAAACTTGGAAATGTTTTGAGGTTCCTAAAATGACACTGCAGAAATGGCAATCAGATGTCCTGCTCTAACTGCTATAGGATAATTAAATCAACTTTCTAATGAGATTATCTCGAGAAGTGGATGAGCTCCCTGCCCTAGTCCAGTGGTAACTGAATCCAAGAGATTCATCTATATTCTTATTTGCCTTTTACCACTAAAGATAATGTCTTTGATCTGGGTCTAATAAAACTAGGTGATCTATATTCAGGGATAACTGTTATTTGTTATATTACTAGTCATCAATAATAGCCCATCAGAGAGGATTGTATGAGTGCCTGATCTGTTACTTAATTGATTGTACGATCTCAGTAATATGAAATACATATTAAATCTCATGACCTTGTCCTCAAAGGTGTTAGAAAATATTAAGCACCCATTCCATTGAGACATGATTTCCGACACAGCAAATGTCATACTTCTGTAAGCTATTAGAGATGTTAACAACTGCTGCCCCTCCCAGTTAATTTTTAGTGGTGATATTAATTCATGTTTGGTAGTTATGAGAGCGTGAGATCAAGAACAAAGCAGAACTTAATGAGAAGCCGATACTGTATCTGGGCAAAGTCATTTTTGGGAATACGAAGGAGGTTCCCAAATGCTGAAAGGTCCGCTTCAAATGGATGTGCAGGTGGATGTTCAACTCTCAGCTCAGCAGAGAACACAAGGCTGCATAAGCACGTGGGTTTGGACAGTTTAGAAACAGTGCACTAGGCTCTCAAAGTGACACATGGGTGTTCCATTTGCCAAGGGTCAGTAAATTTGATTCCAGTTTCAGTTGGCTCCAAAAGCCATGGCTTTGCTGTTTGATAAATTGGTCTGTGCCAGAGAAAAGCCCAAGTCTAGCAGTTCCTATGGAACCATAACTGCACCAACTTAAAAAAAAAAAAAAAGTCTAGTATTTAAACATCATTCATTGTATGTCTATTTTATGCCTGGCTGAAACACAAAGGCATCATCCTTCCCTTTGTGAGCCACAGCTGTAGTGTAGCTGTCATTTTAAAGTAGATAATGTTGCTGTCCAGTCTCTCTTTACCTTATCTTTTCTATCTTTGGTCATATTTCTCCAAGCAGGCCAAATTCTTCAACTTTCCCAAGATCTCCAGGAGATCTGAATTATGTCCTGGTTCCCACATTAAATCTTACTGATAGTTACCAGTTGGTAAAATGATATTTTATTATACAATTCTGATTCCAGGAATGTGTTCTAAGGGAACATTGAAAGGTATGTGCAGAAATCCATATGCAAAATGGTTATTTACTGTACCAAAAAATGCAAACAGCTTAAAATTAAATGCATTTCTTCAAACAAACCCAAGTTGTATGAAATACAGTGTAATAGTAGGGAAATGTTTAAAAAATTGTAGTAGAATATTTTTTGGATTATAAATGTTCATAATATATAGTTAATAATTATAATATACAGTGACCTAGACCTTCTTATATACCAGGCACTATTATGTTTTATAGAGACTATCTCATTTAATCCTCCAACAACCCTGCAAGGTAGACATATTATAATTCCCATTTTCTAGATGAAGAAGCTGAAGCGTAGCAAGACTACATGTGTTAGTGAAGATCACTCAGCTGCTTTGGGACAGAGCCAGGGTTTGAACACAGGCAGTCTGGCTCTAATGTCTGTACTCTTAGTGGTGAACATAGCAAGTTAGAAAACAGTTATTGCAGTTTTATACTAAGTTTGCATATATAAACACACACACATATATAAGCATTGATAAATATAGGTGAGATAGACCCTAAAATGTTCATAGTTCTTATCTCTGAGTAGTGAAATTAAAGATGATTTTTGTTTTTATTTTTGTGGTTTTTTGAAATTTTCAAAATGTTCTACAATTTATATAATTTCTAGAATCAGAAAAAAGATTAAAATTGCACTGTACAATTTTCTATTTGTGTTTAAATATTAGAAAATATTAGTGTGATAAAGACTAATAGATAATCATATACATAATTGTCTGCTAATCTATTAGTTATTTGCATAGTAATCATCTGGTGTATTTTTAACTTTACATTATCCTAGATAAAAATAACTGAAGCTGAAGCCACTGCTTACTGATTGCCTATTTATGCTAGGTACCTTAATGCCAGCAAAGGTCCTGCAAAGCAGGTATTATCATCTCCAATTTACTACTGAGTGCTTGAGGCTCAGACAGGTTATGTATCATGGCCAAGTACACACAGCTACTCAAAAAAAAGTTGATATTCAAAGTCAAATCTATCCAGCCACAAAAACCCTTACTCTAATGCTTCAGCACTTCCAGAATTGATTCTTTAGGTTAATAGTCCTGTAATTTTCTTAATCTCCCGCTCCCAATTCTGCACAATATACATGGCTGTTGGGAGGGAGGCGTCTAAGGTGAAATATATTTGGACAACACTGTTTTCAATTGCCCGTCTTAGAGAATCTTAGTGAATATTAATATAATAATGTTAATATAGGGATATAGAAGCCCTGCAGAGGGAAATTTATATTTATTATCATGAAGCTGCATTGCTGTTCTAAACCAGAGCTTTCCAAACTTTAGAGTGATTACAAATTACATGAGGATTTTGTTAAATATGAATTATTATTCAGTAGGTCTGGGGCGAGGTCTGAGATTGCATATTTTAAATAAACTCCCAGGTGATGCTGATGCTGCTGGTTCAAGGACCACCCTCTGAGGAGCAAGGTACTGAAGGACACAGAGAGAAAACTGCTGCACCATTTATTTCTGCCAACCATGATTAAGGAATTGGCAGTTTCAGGGAGTCCATTGTCAATCTCAAGATAGGAATAAATATTAGTCCAATACCTGTTATTTGGATGATGGATACCCTAAAGCCCTGACTTGACCACCACGCAATCTATGCATATAACAAAATAGCACTTGCACTCCATAAATTCATAAAATTTTTTTTTAAAGATAGGAATCAGTGACCTGCAGGGCTTGCTTTGAAGGATTGGGCTGAGAAGCTAATGGAGGGGTGGGAACAATTGAGATGGGGATTTCTAGACTGATCTGCATCCAAACTGAAAAACAGTTGATTTCCTAGGGACAGAGTCTGTAACCCAAAAGTTGTTTTTTAGCCCTCAACAAAGGCTCAGTTTAATTCTTAGAGAGACTTTGAGGCTGCTTCTTTAGTCTGGCATGTCAAAAGACCATATTTTGGGGTATCTGTTTCTGAGCTCCAACATCTTACTATTACATGAATATCACTAGATAATGAAAAGTTATGCTATTAATTTGCATCATTGATTGATTTTTCCCCCATATTCACCCTTTCTTTCTTGGAATAGCAAGAATTGTTTGGTGGAAAGAGCAAGTGCCATGGAGTGTGACTTACCTGAGTTAAACCGCTGGCCTTGCTGCTTACCAGATGAATGAGCCTGGGCACTTTGTCAAGTCTCTCTGAACCTAGCTAGGTCTCCTCTTGTGTTAAATGGGGATACTATCCAACTCATTGATGTTTGGTTGTGAGGATCAGATGAGCTTATAACATAAAACCCAAGGCATACACTAACTACTTTATATTTATTACTTATATTTATTACTTCCATTTCTTCTTCCATTTAATGCCCTAACACAAGCCACATCTGAAGAAACCTCAAACACTTCCTCTATTTGGCTTCTCCTGGGATCTTAGATTAAGTGTCATTTCCTTCTAGAAGCCTTTCCTTACTGTTCTTCCCCTCATTCCAGGAAAGGTAGTTGTTTCCAACACATACTTCCAGATCAGCCTTATAGTTTCTGCTTAATTGACCATCTTCCCCAATAGACCCCATGAAGTCAGAAGATTTATTGTCCTACTCATTTCTGACTGTCTACTGCCTGACATATGGGAAGTGGTCAGTAAATATTTCTGGATTTATTGAACATATACATTAAGTAATTAACTTAGCCCCATTTTGTGGCTCTCTGAATAACTCCTGTGGTTACAAAACCCCAGGTTGAATACTTTAAAGAACTACCTCAAAAGACAACCTCTTTTTGGGAGACAGTAGTTTTCAGGGTATCGTTGTTCGTTCTTCTCTAACATTGTTTCTGCAATACTGGTTTGTGAGTGTATCCTTTGTGATCAGTAAAATGTAATGCTATCCACATTAAGCCATGGACTCAAGATTTTAGTGTTCCATTTATCTAAAGATTTAAAAAAGAAAAAAGAGTTAGGGAGGTGCTGCATTTGACAGAAAGCACTTTCTCCTGTACTCCAGTGGGGCACTGTTAGAAACTTGTTGCCTAAAGCAATACACTGGCAGATTCTGACAAGGTGTTTGAAGGCTGTTTTAAATCAGAGACAAACATCAGACAGTGAGGTGAGTATCTTTTTCTCAGGCACACTGGAGTCTTGATAAAAAGTCTTTAAAAATTGAATGTATATCATAATAGCAGACATGCACAATCAGTATGAGCTGTCTCTTGAACAAAAGTCATATTTGAAAACTTGACAGAAAAAGCTTTAAAAAAGAATCTTTGGTTGTCATATTTAAAATCAGACAGTGTTAGTTTATGCTATTATAAAAAATAAAAGTGCTATCATCTTAGTAATGGATACTTAAACTGGGACTTTAATTTGTTTAATGCAATTAACAGTAGGTCACCTTGTAAAAATTGTAACTGAAAGTAATTCTGCATATAAATATTTTAGATGGAGTGTAATTTTCTCACATGGATAGAATTCATCTTATTAAGAGTCATTCTATTATGGGCATAGTAGAGGTTCTTGCCAGATATAACTTCTTTTCCATCTTTTCTCTCTCATTCCAATTCACAGTTAGATCTTATATTATTTATAATTTTTAAATACATGTGATATGAATATAAACTTATAAAAATTCAGCCCATACAGATGTATATAAAAATCCTCTAAGAGGATTAAGGACCCAAGTGCAGATATTAAGGTAATTTTCTCTGCTGTGCACAAATACCACCCTTTATCTTCCAGAACACTTACTGTACTTTTAATTTTAAAACATAGACCATGCTAAGGGGGCAAACGTATGTTTGTATGTATGCAAATGATTCTGGTAACATTCCAATTGAACATTAACTGAAACTATTGATCTTCTTAAACCAGAACTAACATTAACTGAAACTATTGATCTTCTTAAATCAGAGCTAAGTTCTCAAAGATAACCTATTGAAATCGAATAATTTTAACTATTTGGATAGGAATAATATTTTCATTATGATTTAATTCTCTCCTTGTATCTATCACCATTTTTCAATAGAGAAAGAGAATTCTAAGAAAATAAGTCATAAGTAGGAGGATGAAAAATTGGAAGAGGCCAGCATATGCAGCAACTATTAAAAGTATGTGATATGTGGTCTAGTGGGGTACCCAGGACCATGCCAGACCAATTGAAGTCCCATATTAGGAGCTACGTAAGAGGGTAGAGGATATGCCATGTGGCTTTTGACACATGGATGTCCATTTGTAAGTGTTCAGTAAGGGCCTATGGATTTATTATGGGAATGAGTTGGGCTCTGAAGATTCCAGCTATCATGGAGGAGACTGATAAAGACTATCCTGGCCCACTTCAACCTAACTTTTGCCCTATGGCTGACCGTATCATAAAATGTAAAAGCTCAGAGACAAATTACAGCATGTGTTGCTTAAGGACAGGATTCGTTCTGAAAAAGTGCATCATTAGGTGATTTCATTATTGTATGAACATCATCAAGTGCACTTACACAAACCCAGATCATACAACCTACTATACACTTAGGCTATGTGACATAACCTATTGCGCCTAGGCTACAAACCTATATAGCATGTTACTGTACTGAATACAATGGGCCATTATAACACAGTAATAAGTATTTATGTATCTAATATAGATAAAGATATAAAGATACCATAAAAATATGGTATTATAACCTTATGGGACCACCTTCTTATATGTGTGATCCATTGTTGACTGAAAATTGATTATGCAGTACATGAATGTATATCAGGTAGCATGCTTTTGCGTGCAAGTAGCCAAAAAAACAACTAAAATAATCTAAACAGCAAGGATATTTATTAATAGATAATAAGAAGCGCAAGATTAGAAAGTTCCATTAAGAAGTCAAAACCTTTCTTTATGTATATGTTTAAGAGCAAAGAAATTTTCCCAGAGCCTCTTAGCAGACTTCCTCTCTAGTCTTATTGGCCATAATTGCATCACATATTCCACCTGAACTAATTATTAGTAGAAGGAATTAGACTACCATGATTGGATTTGGTCAGTCATTACTGGTGCTGGTGCCTATCCTCTCTGAAGATTAAGGTCCCTCAGAGGATGGTAAACAAAATCTAGATTCCATTAGTAATAAAGATAAAGGAGTGGAAGTGAGTAATGGTTGTTAGGTAGTTACAAAGCAATGAATGCTATGCAAACTTAAATAAATCATAGTCACCACTTGGACAAGCAAAGGATGCTTTCTGCTTTATTATTGTTTGAGAAATTGAAATCTGAGGGCTTATCATTTTTTAAAAAATGTCAATGTTTCACGCATTTATATGTCCTCTGTGACATTTACACCTTGAAATGACTTTTAAAATCTGTGTATTAGAAAGAGTTTAAAGTTAAGCCCTATCCTCTTGGATTCTTATAATTTCTGAACTCTGAGGGAACATAATCCTACAGATTTCTTGGCTTCAAGATTCAAAAGCAAAAGCACATATGATTATATTTAAGAGCCTGCATTTCACTAGGATTACAAAAATCAGTAGCATATTTAAGCTTCATGTTACAGAAAATAGAACATGTTCAGCCATTTGATCACATCTGGCATTCTTTCAAGCATATGCCTCTTAGAGTGCAGTAACCTAGAATTGCCTTTTGTCCTTCCCAGCTTTAGATCCTACATTTGTAAAGTGTTATATATCAAAAAATTAACATCTAGTCAGAAGTTTGTAGTTGAATCCTCATTCTACTGCTCAACTAGCTATTAAACCTCTACAATGTACTTAGATTTTTGGAAACTCAACTGCCTCAATTTGCCTGAAATACCCTTGGTTTTAAAAATACATTAAAATAAAACTTTCATCTATATAAGATCATCTTTCTGAATGCCAGGTCTTTAAGCCACCTTGCCCAACGTTTCTTTCATGCCTGAGAGACTCTTCTAATGAGCACAGTAGGGGTTCTCCTCCTTATGATTTTTTTCTATTCCATTGTCTTCTTTTGTTCTTTTCTCTGCTTTTTGTTATGTCTTGGCTTAAAAGATGTAGTAGATACATTAATTTGAAAATTATTTTCCAAATCACCTGCAGATATGTTCTTAAACTTCATTAACTCTCTAACTTGTTTTTTCCTGCAAACAACAACAACAACAACAACAAAAGTATAAAATCAGCTTCCTTTCTTCTCCATCCTCAGCAGTAGTTATTTGCTCCAAGGATGCAGATGAGAAGCTATTTCCAAAGCCATCACAGCCCACAAGAAAAAACCCTCTGTAATTCTCATCTGGAGGCTATAAATGCAAGCAAGCCTGCTGCAGCTCTCTCCGGTTGCTGACAGTCTCATTTTGAATGTTCTGCCACCAGAGGGAACTGGAGTTGTAAGATTTTACAATGCCTCACAAGTGCTGTATATACCTAATAAAATATGGGTTGCTTAATGAAACTAATGCTGTCAAACTTTGAAATTTTCACATAAAATTCTCTGAGGGATTAATTGTATTAAATATCTCTAGAGCTGTATTAGTCATTTTATTGGAAAGAGATCTTTTCATTGATCCCTTTTCTTCACATAGACTTCTAAATTTCTATAAAATTCTGTAATATTCATCCATGAAAAGATTTATAGTGGAAATAATTGGTAGGAATCATGAAAAGGTAAAAATATCACAGGAATGATAAAAATTATATATATAGTATAATTTTCAATTAAAAGTGAGAAGCTGATTAATTTTTAAATATTCTTTCAAGATTTAGACATTTCTCTAACTCTGTTTCATATTATAGAGTGAAGAAGTTATGTAGTATGTAAAACTTGCCAAGAATGTGACTAGCTGAAATGATACTGCCAGGGATCTATTGAAGATAACTATATTTGGAACACATCAAGCATTCTGATTTAGTATAGCAGTAAAGATAAATCTACTTTTTCCATAACTTCATTTTACCCAGATGTCCTTTGAAAGATGTCTGCAGTAAAATGTCCACCTCTTAATATGCAGTGATGACTCAGCAATTTTTCTCATGCTCTATTTTTTTTGTAGTATTGCAGACTTTTGCCCTCTCTTTTTTTTCTTCTAAACTTAGTGTTTTATTTTGTTTTGGCTTTGTTTTTAATATGTAATATCAGCATCAAGCAGACTGTATGAAAAACATAAAGATCGCTTTTCAGATATAAAAGCATCATAAAGTTGTACATCAAAGCCAGCTTTTTTCTTATTTTACAAATATCTCTCAGTGTGTGTCCCAGAATTGTCTCAGGATTACTGGCAGCAGCATCATCAGGAGCTACTGGTTAGTATTGAGATTTCTAGCTTCAACCCTAGATCTATTGACTCTGCATTATGAATATCCAGCCTTCACATGGTTCTCATGCACACCAAAGTTTAAGAATTACTTTTCTGAAAAATGTATATAGTCCCTGATAATTTAACTTCTTGAACATTATCTATGCCTAACTCTTGGTTATCAGCATTTTCATGGTCAGTACATGTTATCTTCTTTCAGCTCATGCATTTCATATTCTCTGGTCATGTTTATATGGATGACTCCCAAGTGTACATCTCTAGACAGACATGTCACTTATTGAAACAGTTAGGTTATGCTCCCTTGGAAAATTCATTCTGCAGGCAAACCTTATATCATTCTTTTTTTTTTTTTTTCCAGAGACAGAGTCTTGCTCTGTCACCCAGGCTGGAGTATGGTGGCATGATCATAGCTCACTGCAGCCTTGAACTCCTGAGATCAAGCTATCCTCCTACCTCAACCTGCCAAGTAGCTAGGACTACAGATTCGCACCACCATGCCTGGCTATGTTTGTAAAATTTTTGTAGAGGTGTGATCTTGCCGTGTTGCTTAGGCTGGTCTCAGCTGGCTTCAAGTGATCCTCCTCATCTGCCTTCCAAAATGCTGGGGTTACAGGCATAAGTCATGGCTCCCAGATCCAAACCTTGTCTTATTCTTTATTGTGTCTTCTTGAGTCATCTTTTGCCACCAGTGTTTGTGTTAAATAAATTTTAAAAAATGTATGGCTGCATCCATTTCCCAACAAGTAATCTTATTCCCTTACTCCCTGACTTCCAATACATGCCACATGGAAAATCTTCCTAAAACTTCCTGTCATCTGTTATTTCCCTTTACAAGGACATTTTGATGCCTCTTACATCCTAGATTCCATTGGACTTGGATAGGTATCTTTATATCTCCTATATACAATCTCAACCCTACGACCTGGTTGTCAAGTTATTCTTCCAACCTACACACTTCCTTTTTCCCACCGTTATCTTTGCTTTGCCCTCTCATTGTCCTTTACAAGTGTCTGATCAAATCTCTACAAAGAATAGATAAATCCCCAGTGCTCTCAGAAAGTGTACTCCACGTCATCTCTGTTAGGTCATGTTAAATGTTCACATGTGACTGTGTATCTTCCTAACTCTGCTTTTAACACAGAGACCAAGGCTTATTATATTTTTGAACATCCTACATCATGTAGCTATGTACTAAATCTACAGAAATTGCTCAACATTGGTTGATTATTTTAGATGATGCTAAAAAAATAAAAAATAAATAAATAAAAAAGACCTCCTCCTAGTTTCCTTTATATTTCAGACTACAGATAGGAATATATGCATTCAATGTCATCACTTTAATTATAATATTGGTTGTATTTATTTGATACTGTTGATATCTTTAGTAAAGCTTAAATCACTGCCTTCTAATATTTTCTCATTAAAAATTAGTTTTGTGACAAATTAAGCTGCAAACATTGTAAATTTTGTGTTATGGTAAATGTCATGTAATTTGAACTGAAGAAGTTAAATCAAATGTGCTTTTTTGGCTTGAAAAGACTTTTGATTTACTTAGTGAGAAAAACAGATGGCCTATTAGAGGACAACAATGTTCAAAATAATCCACTTCTTTGAGATCGGGTCTTGCTCTGTTGCGCAGGCTGGAGTGCCATAGCTCAGTCAGGGCTCACTGCAGCTTTGACGCCCCGGGGTTCAAGTGATTCTCCCACCTGGGCCTTTCAAAGTGCTGGGATTACAGGCGTGAGCCACCACCCAGCCATAACCCACTTTTGACAAATTGATTATATCCTTTCAGAGGAAGGGTGGCTTGGCTTGCAGTGACACACAGCAGTCCCCACATTTCTTCTAGGGCTCTGTCCAGGCTGCAAATGTATTTCTCTTGCTTAGTAATGACAATAGGGAGTATAATTGTCATTTTGGGTGATGGATAAGAATCAGGAAGGCATAGGGGCTTGATTCCTTCACAAAGGAGTGGGTTGGCAGAGGAAGAGAATTAACCAGACCAAAACAGCTCTATATGAGGAAGATACTCAAGATTCAAGGTGACTGGGTTCCAGGAATATAGAAATAAGTGAGGGACGTTTTTGGTAAGGAGAGAAGCCTGTAAAAACTCAGGAGAAGCCAAAGAACCAGGCTTCAAAAAGAACAGGGATAGTAGTAGCACACACCTTCCAGAGGAGATGGCACTTTAGAAGGCCTTATTCCTTTAGAGTGAGCAGCAAGCAGCCTGAAGGAGTACTAAGGAATTCAGCTGGGGGGGCCTTTGCTAGTGCCCTGCCATTAACTTGTCTCAGCTGTTCTCTGAGTGTCTGCTCAATTATTTGCTCATTATAGACTATGTCATCTCTTCCTACTCTGTTTATCTTTTTCCTGCCTCACAGTATGTCTGGAAACTAGGTTTTTGCTACCTTTATTTTACAGACAAGGAAAAAAATGTTCAAAGAAATTAGATATTATTCCCCCAAGGCCACCTAAGTAGCAGGTGGTAGGACTGAGATTCAAACAAATTCCATCTGATTCCTAAAGCAGTGCTCTTTCCTTCATAGCCCACTGTCTATAAGCAGAGGTGGTGTTCAAAATATTAAACATTAAGTACCACATTTAACCTTGTTTGTTGTTGAGGTTCATTAGTAATATACTGAACTACACAAGATTAATAGTGTGGTCAGTACTATGAAAGAGAAACTGCATCAGCCCAGTCAAACAGTCAAAGAGGATTTTAGCCAAGACTTGAAAGGAGAGACAATATCATAATATTATGTTATTTAAACCAATTCTGATTGGTTGGTTGGGAGATTTGGCAGACTGAACCAACTCTGCCAAAACAAAAGCAGAAAGGATTTTTAAACAATGGGGTGAGTGTGTTATGCTGTTCTTACATTTCTATAAAGAAATACCTGAAACTGGGTAATTTATAAAGAAAAGAGGCATAATTGGCTCGCAGCTCTGCAGGCTATACAGGAAGCATGGCACCAGCATCTGTTTGGTTTCTGAGGAAGCCTCAGGGAGCTTTTACTGATGGCAGAAGGTGAAGCAGGAGCAGGCCCATCACATGGCAAGAACAGAAGCAAGAAGCGGGGGAGGTGCCACACACTTTTAAACAACCAGATCTCACATGAACCCAGAGCAAAACCTCACTCATCACCAAGGAGATGGTGCAAAGCCATTCATGAGGGATCTGCCCCCTTGATGCAACCACCTCCCACTAGGCCCACCTCCAACACTGGAGGTCATATTTCAGCATGAGATTTGGAGGGGATATACAAATCATGTCGGTGAGCTAATGGAAAAGTTCTAGAGGATGTTAGGTGGAGGTTGGTCAATATGATTGGGCTGCCTGTTTTTGCTAATTGTCACTTATGAAACTCAGGCTCCTACCCTTTTACAGATACTGGGAGATAGGGACACTATCTTGTTTAATGATTACGTTTCAAAGAGATGACTCCAGGTTTTTCAGAAAGTAATTTCTGGATTGTAGAAGATTTACAACTCAAGGAGACAGAGAAAGGAGTTACAATTATGAATTTTCTAAAGAAAATGCTCTAAGAAAAGGGAAGTCAAGGGCCTGTAGTGAGGAAGAAACCTGTCTGAAGTCTAGTCCAGCTGAGGGGCCTGTTAATGTATTCTTGGTCAATACTCATTGTTAAATATTTTAAATACCAGACTGTGAGCCACTTAAGGGTGGTATTTTCAATTAAATTCTTCCTTGTATCATTATAGCATGTAGCTCTGTATATACATTTTAGATGGTCAGCATATATGTTGAATAAATGAATACAGGCATACCATGGACATATTGCAGAGTTGGGTCCAGACCACCACAATAAAGTGAATAGCACATTAGAGTCACAGTTTTTTTTGTTTCCTGGTGTATATAAAAGTTATGTTTACATTGTACTATACTCTACTAAGTGTGCGATGGCATTATGTGTTAAAAAACACAATGTTTGTATTTTAACTAAAAAATTTTATTGCTAAAATAGGCTAACAATCATATGAGCCTTCAGCAAGTCATAATCAATGTGCTGATGAAGGGTCTTGCCTCCCTATTGATGGCTGCTGACTCATCAGTGTGGTAGTTGCGGAAGGGTGGGATGGCTGTGGCAATTTCTTAAATAAGACAAGCAATCACATTTTGCTGCATCAGTTGACTCTTTCTTTCCTGACAGATTTCTCTGTAGCAAGTCATGCTGTTTCATAGCATTTTACCTACAGTAGAACTTCTTTTGAAACTGGAGTCAGTCCTCTCAAACCTGGGCACTGCTTTATCAACTAAGTTTATATATTTTATTAATATTATTATTATTATTATTATTTGAGACAGGGTTTCACTCTATCACCCAGGCTGGAGTGCAGTGTGCAATCCCAGCTCACTGCAACCTCCACCTCTTGGCTCAAGCAATCCTCTTACCTCAGCTTCCCAAGCACCTGGGACCACAGGTGTGTGCCACCACACTGGACCAATTTTTGAATTTTTTTGTAGAGATGAGGTTTCGCCATGTTGTCCAGGTTGGTCTTGAACTTCTGGGCTCAAGCGATCTGCCTGCCTTGGCCTCCCAAAGTGTTGGGATTCCAGGCATGAGCCACTGCATATTATGTAATATTTAAATCACTTGTTGTCATTTCAACAATATTCACAGTAACTTCACAGGGGTAGATTCCATTTCAAGAAACCACTTTCTTTGCTCATTCATAAGAAGTAATTCCTCATGTGTTCATCTGTTCAAGTTTTTCATGAAATTACAGCAAATTGTTCACACAATGTATGCATCTTAATTTAAAATATTTATTGCTAAGAAATTCTAACAATCATCTGAGCCTTCAGTAAGTTATAATTAATTTGCTGGTGGAGGGTCTTGCATCAAAATTGATGGCTGCCAACTGATCAGCGTGGTGGTTGCTAAAGGGTGGTGTGACTTCAGGATCCACTTCTAATTCTAGTTTTCTTGCTATTTCTACCACATAAGCAGTGACTTCTTATACTGAATTCTTGAACTCCTCAAAGTCATCCCTGAGGATTAGAATTAACTTCTCCCAAGCGCACGTTAATGCTGATATTTTGACCTCCTCCCATGAGTCACAAATGTTCTTAATGGTGAATCCTTTCCAGAAAGTTTTCAATTTTACTTTGCCCAGATCCACTAGAAGAGTCACAATCTATGACAGCAACAGCCTTACGTAATGTATTCCTCAAATAATAATACTTTAAAGTTGGAATTACTCCTTATTCCATTGACTGCAGAATGGGTGTTAGCAGGCATGAAAACAACATTAATCTCCTTATATATCTCCATCAGAGCTTTTGGGTGACCAGGTGCATTGTCAAGGAGCAGTAATATTTTGAAAGGAATCTTTTTTTCTGAGCAGTAGGTCTCAAACATTGGGCTTAAAATATTTAGCAAACCATGCTTTAAACAGGCATGCTGTCATCCAGGCCTTGTTTTCCACTAATAGAAAACAGGCAGAGTCGATTTAGCATCATTCTTAAGAGCCCTTTTTTAGACTTTTAGAATAGTAAGTGAACACTGGCTTCAACTTGAAGACACCAGCTGTGTTAGCCCCTAGCAAGACAGTCAGCCTGTCCTGTGAAGCTTTGAAGGCAGACATTGACTTCTTCCTAGCTGTGAAAGTCCTAGATGACATCTTCTTCCAATAGGCTATTTTTGTCTACATTGAAAGTCTGTTGTTTAATGTAGACACATTCATGAATGATCTTAGCTGGATCTTCTAGGTAACTTGCTGCAGCTTTACATAAGCACCTTGTACTTTTAAGTTATTGAAATGGCTTACTTCCTTAAACTTCATGAACCAACCTCTGTTAGCTTCTAACTTTTCTTCTTAAGCTTTCTCATCTTTCTCAGCCTTCAAAGAATTGAAGCAAGTTAGGGCCTTGCTCTGGACTAGGCTTTGGCTTAGGAGAATGTTGTGGCTGGTTTGATTGATCCAGACAACTCATACTTTCTCCATATTATCAAAAAGGCTGTTTTAACTTCTTATCATTCGTATGTTCACTGGAGTAGCACTTTAAATTTTCTTCAAGAACTTTTCCTTGGAATTCATGATTTAGCTAACTGTTTGCTACAAGAGGGCTAGCTTTTGATCTATCTCATCACTAGATATACCATCTTTACTACTTAATTATTTCTGCTTTTTGACTTAAAGTGAGAGACTTGTGACTCTTCTTTTCACTTCAACACTTAGAGGATATTGTAGGTTATTTGTTGTCCTAGTTTCAGTGTCATCATGTCTCAGGGAATAGGGAGGCCTGAAGAGAAAGAGAGAGAGGAAAAAATGGCTCTTCAGTGGAGCAGTTAGAACACTTACAGCATTTATCGATTAGGTTCATTGTATCATATGGGCATGGTTCATGGTGCCCCAAAATGATTATAATAATAACATCAAAGATCACTGATCACAGATCACAATAACAGACAATAATAATGAGAAAGTTTGAAATATTGTGAGAATTACTAAAATGTGACACAGAGACACAAAGTGATCATGTTGGAAAAATGGCACTGATAGACTTGCCTGGCATCGTGTGGACACAACCTTCAATTTGTAAAATACACAAATATCTGCAAAGTGCAATAAAGTGAAACACGATAACACAAAATATGCCTGTAAATAAAGAAAGAATGCATTTTAGTTTTAGCATAATTCTGTTGGATGCCAACAATAATTGAAAAATATATATATAATATAATATATATATGGATCCCTGTTTGTAATGATGCCATTTTGCATTTAGATGCCCTGTGAACCATGGCCACATTTCCTAATCTGGTTTCTCATGGAAAACCATGTGCTTAAATTGCTTCCCTGTGGGGAAGTGGATGTTGTTCCATGACCTAATAAATCATGATCTGATAAATTTGAAAAATTCCAGGATAGCCCTCTCTAGTCTCTAACCAGCAGCATTAGCATCACCCAGGAAACTTTAGAAAATTCCTTGCCAAACCCATTCAGAATCAGAAACTCTGAAGGTAGTACAGATTCAAAGGTAATCTGTGTTTTACCAAGCCTTCCAGGTAGGGTTGCCAGATAAAATAGTGGATGCTCAGTTAAATTTGAATGTCAGATAAACAATAAATGTTTTTCAGTATAACTGTGTTCAAAATATTTCATGGGACATACTTATATTTAAAAAGTGATTCATTGCTTGACTGACACTCAAATTTGAGTGAGTGCCCTGTGTTTTTGTTGGCTAACTCTGGTAACCTACCTCCAGGTGGTGAGTCTCATGTGCATCAAGGCTGAGAACCATGGCACCCCAGGATTAAGGCTTCTGTTGAACTGCATTTACTCCTATGTTCAATTGGTCGAATCAGGGAATTTTGTTGTTGTTGTTGTTGTTGTTGTGTTTTGTTTTAATAAGCAGTTTTTTATTAGTACCATAATTATCTCAAGAGCAGATAGTAATGAACAAACATCAGAACACATTTCCTAAGAGGAACAGGTTTCAAAATGCCTAATAGAGCTTTGCATAAGGGGAACAGTGAAGGCATGTCTGATTGTGGAACATTGGAGAGAACAGAAATTTGGGGGCAAGGAGATAAAGTGAGGCATACTGTAACAAAAGTTCTGTTTTTCTTCCATAAAGCAGAAACAACAACAACAACAAACAAACACCCCACCATCTGTAGTGTATTTATTCTGAAGAAAAAAACAGCAACAAAATTCTGGAAACAATTCTGACACAAAATGGCCAGGTTCAGGTTGATCAATGAAAACCCACTTAAATTTCACTCTACTTTGCAACCATTCAATTTTTAAGCTTTCTTGAAATAAGTTGCAGAAAACCCCCAAGAGCAAGAGAAACTTTATACACTTCTATTTTACTTATTTCCTCTTAAATCTTCTTATAAAGAACAAACATGTCTCTGGGCTGAGAAAATTGTTTCCTGGAATATGGGGAGCCTCATACTAAGATAATAAGCATAGCTCCACGATCTGAATTAGAGATTCAGTACTAATTTTCTGTGGCTAATTGGCTAAGTGTCTTTGAAAGAGGTATTGCAGGGTTCAAAACTATTTTTTTTTGGCATACCATCTTAAGGGTGATTTAAGAACAAAACAACAAAACAAAGAAAAAAGGCGTCCCTATGTAAGACTCTGTTATCTTGGTATGACTAATTTTTCCTACAGAATGAGAGATACGTTTAACTAAATTCAGCTGAAAGAATATTTGCTGAATTGGCTTGCCTGAGCTAAGTATCATGGTAAAACCTGTTGCCTAGTATTTAACCACAAAAACCTCCAGAAATTTGGAAAAAGAACTTTAATAGAGAGACCAAAATTACTGTAGGAATAGAGCTAGGCTAGAGTTAGTGCTACTGAGCATCTTTCTTGCTGTTTAGTGAAGGAAAATTATATGGATAGATACCTTCTGGTATATATTATCATTGCTCTTGAATTCAATTGGTGGCATTTGGCAGAAAATGTAAAGTGGAGGAGCAGGAGATTGTGAATTAACTCAATTAACTAGATCATTTGTCTGAACTAAAACTCTATGTTTTCTTTAAGTCATAGCGTACTATGGTATTAGATTAATACTATCTTTATTTAAACTTATAGAAAGCCTAAAAAAATTCATAACCATAAAGTATATTTTAATTTAACATTGAAATTATTTCTCAGAAATCATAACCTTAAATTGATACTGTTGTTAAAGAGGGCTCAGTGCATTGCATTGTTTCCGCTTTGAAAACAATATTATCATTAGTAATATCATAGTTGCTGATATTAAATGGATACAAGTTCAGTGGACTAATTAAAGATTAAAGCAGAAAATCTTTACTGTGGCATTAAATCAATCCATAGTTTCAGAATTCATTACGCTAAGCGTTCTAGTAATTAAAGAGCACTTAAATGAAAAACATGCCGATAAATTAAAACTGAATTTCGCAAGCTGAAGCTTGTAATGGCATCCTAATAGAGATATACATAAAATATATTCCACTAAAGACTGTGCCATTTAGTTGCCGTATAGTTTAACACAGAAATTACTGGTGCCACCTATTGGTCAAAGGGTAGAATTCCAACAGGTGCTTAATAAAAGTAATAATCAGATTTCATTACAAAATAATGGGTTTCATAAAGTGAATGTATCAGTGTTATTTCTTGGTGTTGAAATTATACTTAAGTTTTAATACATACATTTTAAGTGATATATAAAATGACTATGTATTTGCTAACTTTAAAAACCAGGAATAATAATTCATAAAAATGATTTTTGTACATATAGTTTTAAAGCACAACTCAGTGTTTTTGTTTAAATTACTATGCAGTAAACCTAGACATTAAACCAGCGTGGTTCTCATTAAAATGCCCAAAAATGCATTCCAGTGCCATGACCCCACCTCAAACTAATTAAATCAGAATCCTTTGAGGATTGTGGTGGGGAGAGTTTGTGAAGGGGCAGCCATCAGTGTTTTTTTGGAAGTACTTGAGAAAATTTTAACAAAGAGTCAAGGTTGTTAATCACTTTTTTTGAAACCAGCAACTTAATATAAAAATCTGGTTTCTCATCAATAAAAACGATGGAGGGATGTGGTGGCAACCATTAAAATCTCTTTTACCTCTATTATCCAACAGTCTTCACAAAAAAAAAAAAAAATCACTCACACCATAGCAAGCATCCTGCAGAAGTTTTTTTTTTCCTTATTATCCCTAGCATAGGAAAATAAATCACCCACATTTTTTAAAATTATCTGTCAAGAAAAAATATAAAATTGTTTTTATAAGGTTATGTAAACAAACCTGGCTTCTTCAAAGCTAACTATGTTGTTGAAAGGCTTTATAAAGCCAGAACAAAAGGCAAGCTGATTCCAATTATTTAGTATGTGTCAGAGGTGCCAGATTTACAGCCTCAGAGGCTTAAGTCCATTACCCACCAAATGATGTACTAATGGAGTTCTATGGTGCCTCATTCACCAAGTGCTAGACGTAAAATGCTGATATAAAACATGGTCTCTAAACTCCAGAAGCTGACAGTCCATGAGGGGAGATAAACTTGACATATATGTGATGGCACAGAATGCTATATGATTGTGTTTTCAGTATGTAGAATTGTCAATATGTGCTGCCTCGGAGTTCAGAGAAGATGGAAATCCATGAAGGCTAGCTTCATCAAGGGAACCCTAGGAAGAAAATTAATACCTATTAGCACCGAGCTGTTAGGTGAGACGGTATAGCATTTTAAGGGAGAAAGTCCAGAGACTGGAATCAAAGAGAGCCATAAGTTGGGTGTTGGGATCTGTGAAGACAGAGAGGAAGCAGTGAAGGAAATAGGGGAGTTGTTAGAAAACGATGAAAAAAATACCAAGATAGTGTAATATTATTGAAACAAACCAAGGAAAAGCAGTTTCAAAACAGTGGTAAACTGACAATGTCAAATGTAGCTGAAACAAAAGGGAAAGTGGTATGAAGAACCAAGAGAATGAGGGAAAGAAAAACCACATGGTAGAATATTATAGAATAATACAGGATAATGCTATAAGGGGTTATGATGCTATTTATTCTTATCCTAGTTAAAAAAAAAAACTAAGACTCAGACATACATGATTCTCCCCAGACCACATAGCTAGCTAATTAATGGCAGAGATCCTGGCATGTGTCACTGATGAGTATCAAAAAAAGATGTATACATATGTCACCTGTATAATACTTGAAGTCATTCTTCTGAAAATTTCCCCTACAAGGATCTGTCTCATTCATCTTTGTATCCCCTATCATGCCTAAAAAGGAAGTGGGTAGTCAATAAGTACTGAAATGTTAAATGATTGAGAAAAGTTATAATCATAATTGATGATCACAGATTGCTTCAATCTTAGTCAATAGTACCATCCCCTGGAATGACTTCTCTCAGTTAGGAAACTGATCATCTAACCAAGTTGAATATGTAATCACCCAACAGTTTTCTCCTGTCCACTACACGGATAAAACCAATTCACTGAGACCATGGCATTGCAGTAAAGGAGTTTGACTCAAGGCTGGCCATGCCACAGAAAAGACAGAGTTATTACTCAAATCAATCTCCCTAAAGGCTCAGAGGTTAAGGTTTTTATGGACAATTTGGTGGGCAGGGGGCTGGAGAATGGGTGCTGCTGACTTGTTGAAGATGAAATCATAAAGATGTGGAAATTGGTTTTCATATGCTGAGTCCTTCTCCAGGTGGGGCCGCAGGACAGGTTGAGTCATGCGTCATGGGCCTAGGTGGGGTCAGTTGGTTGCCAAAAGGTCTGAAAAAAGATCTCTAAAAAAGTCTTAAGTTTTACAGAAGTGATGTTTTTTTATAGGAGCAACTGGGGAACTCACAGAACTTGTGACTTCTGGCCACATGACTCCAGAGCAGTCAGGGATTATAGAAACTATAGAAATTTATCAGAGTTCAGGCCCCTCTTGAACTTATTCTTATTCTTGTGGCCCTTCATCAGTCTTACAAAGGCTGTATTCAGCAAGGAGGGGCTTATTTTTTAAGGAAGGGCTATTACCATCCTTGCTTTTAAGTTAAACTATAAACTAAATTTCTGCTAAATTTAGCTTGGCCTATACCCAGGAATAACCAAAAACAGCTTGGAGATCAGAAGCAAGATGGGGTCAACTATGTCACATTTCTCTTGCTGTTATAATTTCGCAAAGGCAGTTTCATAAACATTACAATCAATATACATAGCACCAAAGGCATTTTTATGTATAGGTGTTAAATATTATCAGTTTTGTACTCCACCCACATTGATTTTTATTTTGAAAAGGTGATAAACCTGAAGTATATTTTTCATTTATTATTTATTTTTATTTTTTTCCAAACATTGAGCACTTACTGAGTAAACAAAGAGCCTTGCACCTGAGAAATTCTTAGCCTGGCAGAAGAGACAGGCATTTCAGTCTTCTACCCTGAAATTCTGAGCAACCCATATTTCATCAAAATGATAGAAATAAGCAGCTATATGAGATTCCAATTTTGTTATCCACCCATAATAACTCTGACTTATTGCTCTTTTATTTTAAAAAGTTAGTTCCACTAGGGATTGAGTTGCTCCATTAAATGCCTTTAAAATGTGGTTTGCTAAGTGATCATTTCTATCTTGGTAGGACTTCAATTAAGCTATTCTCAAAAAGCAGGGAGAACTGCTAACAATGCCTCACTTCAGTATATTTACCTTCTGCTTTCTTGTATTGTAAATTCAGATCCCAGCTGGGGATTTGACTTCCAATAAAATCGTATTGAAATTTACTTTTCCTTCCCTCTTTCATCAACTCCACCATTTCCCATGATTGTGGGAATGACGTGGGGAAGAGCATTTTGAAAACAATGTGAAACGTGTTTAAGTGCTTTTTAAACAAGGCATTATTTGATGTGCGGTTGAAACTCTCTGGGAGCTAATAGGGCTAATAACAACCTTCTCCTGTCATCATCTATCCTGTGCCCCATGTCACAGAGGCCAGCACAGCGACCCCCTGTGAAATTAGCTGTTATGTTATTTCTTTCTGGTGTTGTTGACAGTTTAAATCTTCTGCCAGATCTAAACTCAGGCACTTGCCATACAGAAATTCAGAGACCCAAAAAGGCTACAAATACTGAGCTGATCCACTGAGATTAAAGGGAAACATAGAGATAATCGAAAAGAAGCTAAAATATCTCTAGTGTACTTCAGTCTGTGGTTTCTATTTAAAACTTTAAAAATCCCAAATTAAAAATCATTTAATGTCACATTCTCTGTGATGCTGGGACAATTGTTATGAGTAATATGGTTTTGAAGGCTAGCTTACTTTGAACCATGTTAAAGGTTAGCGTTTCCAACGCTAGGAAAGCTACATATTTATAAATAGCAGCTAAGAAAAAGCATGAAGATTCTTAATACATCGTCAATGCCTTTGGCCCTTTACAATAAAAATATATTAAACTATATAAGTTCTGTTTATTAGATTATATTTGTGATGATGGTCACTGTATAAATCTGAGTTGTTAGTATTATTTTGCTTTGTTTTATTTTCATACAAGGCGTTTCCAGTGTTGAGGCTCAGATAACAGTACCCCAAAGTATGGCATTTTGGCATGCTGAGTGTTTTGAACTAAAGAAAATTAAAAGGCCTTAGAAGCAGCTGCAGAATGGAGAACTTTAACCTTCTCCTGCTTCTACCTCCAAGCACAGGATAGAACTCCTCTGTCTCTGAAGTTCTCTTATCTGAAGCTTCTCCAGAAGGAGCACAGTGGCCTTCAATCTACTCCCTGAAATATCATTGACCAGGGGAGATTAAACTCATACTGTAGGAAGGAAAACTGAAGAATGTCATCACACCTAGGCTTTTTCAGAAGCTATTGTCTGTCCTCCAGTCCCATTCAATTTCCAAAGAGAATCATTTACAAATTATTTTCTGCCTATTAAATTATCCTAAAAATCATTTACTACTCCTCAACATTGCCTTTATTTTCGCATCTCCATTTCTCCTATGAAGAGGGTGTTATTTAAGCTTTGGCCATCTGGCCCCTCTTTGAGTCTCATATTTTGTATGATTCCCATGCTTACGCACATTAATAACTTTCTATGTCTTTTCTCCTTCTGTCTATTGTCAGTTTATTTCCACAGACTCGAGCCTTCATGAGGGGAGGGAAAATTCTCTTTGCCCCTACACCTGATATAGCCAATTTTGATTTCTGTATAGATGAAAGAGTATGGCAGCAACTCAAGTAACTAAACTGCATTGTAAACTATTGGCAACATAGACAAGCACTAATATAAACTTTCATGGCTAACCAGATAAGGCAACCCCGAACCAGCACGCTGGCACTGTCCTACCTCTCTTTCTAGTCAGCCCACTTAGGTTTTGCTGTTGGTTACGGTGTTAAGTCCTGCACAAAGAAACCCCATCAGTGGGCAAGAGGCTGGGTCAGAGAGGCCCCTTTTCCTAAGACACACATGCTGAGAGAGCCAGTCTCTAAGTTGCCTGAAGGCTTTGTTACCAAACCAAACTGGGGTCCCCTTACCCACTGCAGTAAAGTCGGACACTGATGCAGAGATTTGCAGCAGGAGAAGGGGCATTTATGCATGGTGCCAAGCAGGGAGAATAGAGGTGGCTAACACTTAAGACCTGGGCTCCCCATTGGCTTACGAGCAAGGGTTCTTCAAGTCAGGGGTACATTTTGAGAAAGGGGAAGTTGCAAGCAAAATAATAAACCGATACATGGAGGTGTTAAGTTGGTCTGGTCCATACCTGTGACTCTCTTCAGGATCCTCAGGAAGAAATTCGGAACAAAAAAAGATGATCAAAGTTCAGTCCTTAGTTCCCCCTTATCTGAAGTCTGTATCATTCCCCGTTATCTGAAGTCTATGTGATAGACCTCATTTTCCATCTGGTAGGAGTTACTGAAAAATAACTCAAGAACATATGTTAAGATATTATCCTTTAGTTTCTTTAGGGAACCAAAGCATTGTGTGACTCTGGCTTGCTTGAGGGGGTGTCTGTCAGGTCCCTAAGAAGGCTTCCTGCTTTGTCTCAACTTTCCATATGCTCTAGTAGCCCTGACCATAGTCACGTTGACCAAGTGTTTAAAAAGTTTCCCCAGTATGGGGTAGTTTAATTTTACAAGGAGTTCTTAAAGACTGTTAAGAAAAATGTTTCCGTGTCATGTAGGTGGCTTCTCTAATGATGGACGGCAATGGGTTAAGCCAGAGAAAAGACTTTTCTTACCAGTCATTTCACATTACATCACCTGGGCAGTTGCCTATTTTAGCTTTTCAAACCAGACCTTCCCCTACTCCCCTTAGTGGGGAAATTAGCTGTGGAGAACAGAGAATGCTCTCATTTAACTGCTCAGTAATCAGATAATCTTCTGTGGGTAATCAGAGTTGGTTATAAGTAATTTGGAAACAAATGACACTGTGATGGTTTGGAAAAATAAGGGTATCTTTAGCTCATGATAAATTTAGCTCCCACAGTGTGTGAGATGAGCAAAAGTCACACCCGTTAGTATATGAAGACTTTTCTGAACAAAGCGATCAGACAGGAGGGGTGGGGGTGGGATGGGCAGGGAGGGATATGATGTTTAAGTCACTAAGCTCATGCTCCACTGTGCACCATATGGGGTCAGGATCCTGGCTCCTGCAATACCAGTGACCAACAACGTTTATTCATGCCACTCCATCCTCCAGCTCTGGAGATACATCTCCTTGTAACTGCATGAAGTAGTGAGAGAGGGGGTTAGAGATTTTGGTCTTAATAGATAAATAAATTTGCAAAAAAAATCATTATTTTTAACTTTCCACTTTGTTAAATTCTCTCTGTAGTTATTATTGATAAGTAAAATTGCCACAGAATATTTTCAGCTTACAAAAGAGCACAAAATAGAAAACAAACACTGTTTAAAGTCAAACTAGAATAAAATTAGTTAGGAAAAGCAGAAACATAGCTGTGAACAGATCTCAGGTTAGCACTTTAGGAAGCTTAGATGAATTAAATTCTCAGCATACGATAATGTCCTTCTTAGTGCCTGCCTTCCCCCATCACCCAGTGCTGAATAACTCACCTCCCAGGCAGCACCCCACCATGAGAACTTCTTTAATTAAAAAAAAAAAAATCTAACTCAAAACTTACTTGTAGCGTGCAATATAGCATTGTCTTTAAAACGTAACATTCAAGACTATAGTTTTGTATTGTTATAGTATATATGATCATACACATATGCATATTTATATAAGCACATACACTATCAAATGTAAAAAAGAAAATGTTTATGTGTATATAAATATGAACATTCACACAAACCAACACCAAAAAAAAGGAAAAGTACTATAAGAAAATTTAATACACCACATATTAATAATGATTTGCTTTGGGTAATGGTGAGTAGGTTTCCTATGATTTTTGAATATTTTTGTATATTCTATAGTAGGTATTTATTGGGAAGAGGTAGTACAGTATAGCAGTACAGAGCAGTGGTCCTCAAACTTTCATGTGTATTACCATCACCTAGACAGCTTGTTAAAACTGATTGTTGGACTCAGGGCCCACCCCAAGTCTCTGGTTCAGCAAGTCTGGAGTCTGAATGAGAATGTGCATTTTTAACAAGTTCTCAGGTGATGATGGTGCTGCTGATCTTGAGCCAAACTGATCTTGAGCCAAACTTTGAGAACCACTGGTTCAGAGCATGAGTTTTCTGTTTAGCTGTGGAAATTCAGGTAAATGATTGCTATGGTCTGGATTATTACTAATTGTCTGCTCTAAACCTCATATTGACATTTGATCCCCAATGTTGGAGGTGGAGCCTACTGGGAGGTGGTGGGGTCATGGGGGTAAATTCCTCATGGACTAATGTCCTCCCTAGAGGGCCAGCGACTTCTCACTCTATTAGTTCTTTTGAGAACTGGTTGTTAAAAAGAGGCTGGCGCACGCTCTCTCTCTCTCTCTCTCTCGCTCGCTTCCTCTCTTGCCATGTGACCTCTGTACGCTCTGGCTCCCCTTCATCTTCCACCATGAAGCTGCCTGAAGCCCTCACTAGATCCTCAACCAGGTTCTAATGTCTGAACCTTTCCTGACATTAGAATCATGAGTCAAAAACACTTTTTGTCTTTATAAATCACCGACTCTCAGGAATTCCTTTATAGCAACAGAAAACAGATTAAAATAGTAACTAATCTCTTTTAGCTCTTAAATAATTTTTCATATAAATAAAATAGTAAAATACTTATCCCAGAGAGATATTGGGAGATTAATACAGGGCTTGTAAAATTTACCTGTATAGTAAGCTTATGCTTATTAGGCAATATAATTAGTTATATGCCTGCTTAATAATCAGATAATAACAAATATTAGTTTCTAAAAAAGAAGTGAGCAGTAAAATAAAATTTACCTGACTTTGTCCTAGTGTCTGGAATCCTCACACAGGAACTTATTTCCTACCAAAGGACCCCAACATTTTGAGTTAATTGTTGACTGAATTAAACTGACAATCTCAGATAGCATATAATAGTTCATCTATAACCAAAAGCATTTTGTTTCTCAAAAAAAATCTGTGCTAGGAGATTCATAGAATATAGATCTGCACTGTCTGAAACAACAGCCACAAACCACATGTGGTTAATGAGCATTTGAGATGTGGGTAGTGTGCATTGAGATGTTCTGTAGGTATAAAATGCACACTGGATTTTCCAGACTAAGTATGAAAAAAGAATACAAAAGATGTTCTCAATATTTTCTACTTTTCTTTCTACTTTAAAAAAATGTGGTGGCTTCTT
This sequence comes from Pongo abelii, assembly GCF_028885655.2. Classification (NCBI taxonomy): domain Eukaryota; kingdom Metazoa; phylum Chordata; class Mammalia; order Primates; family Hominidae; genus Pongo; species Pongo abelii. The sequence continues at coordinate 97,277,775 of NC_071991.2, forward strand.
GAAAATTTTAAATCACAAATATGACTCTCATTACGTTTCTGCCATAGACCTTAAAGTAAAATTTTGTTTAAGATTGGAGATCAGGGTCTCCATACTAAAAACACTCTCACATGTGGTTTTGGTTAATGTTGCTTTTTCAGTATTTTTTTCTAAACTAAATGATTAAATCTCTAAACACAAAATATCAATGTAATTTCCTACATCTCATATGGCTACTATACAATTAATTTTTATTTGCTATTCAGATGTAATTAGTCTTTAGTATAGCCTCAGGGTGTCAATGAAAAAGAAAGCAGCATATATTTTTCTTGGGCAGTCCATTCAAGAGTTCAATACATTTGTCATTTTATACCTCAGAGACCTTAAATCACTATTCCAAGGGTCAAGTATGTATACTCCACCCAAAAGTCTCATGATTGCAGAACAAATATATTGAAGTAATGACACATATAGAATTTTCCTTAAGGAGAATTTGCGTTTGGTGGTGGGGGAGTTATTGTATTTGAACTTTAACAAGACTTTGTAAAAACTTGTTAACTTGAAGGCTCTGTATTTCAACAATGTATACAGAGATTCTTTTAGTTATTAGCTCTGGTCCTGGTGTCAGCTGGGAAACCAGGATGTGAATCCAGACTCCATCACTGCTATTTCTATTTACCTCTAGGCAACTAAGAGTAACTGTTGGCTTTCATACCTGTGAAATGGGATTAATTATAGTGCTTACCTCAGAGGGCTCTTGTGAGGGTTGAAGATTACATGATAAAATAAACGTGAAGCATTTAGTGCAGTGCCTTACCATAGAAGGTCCTCTGTAACCTTGTTAATAATTAGGTGTTACAGAGGCAGATTCATAGGGGATTGACATATACAAGCTATATGGTTGTTTTCTTGTGGTTATTATTGTTGTTTTTATGTCAATGAGTATATTTTACATAAAATGTAAGTGCCACCTAAATCACATGGCTGTCTACTTCTAAACAAGCTTGGAAATGACCAAGATATGAAGATATATAAGCCAAGCACAACAGCATTTGGGAACTCCATTAAAATGCTACATCAATGGCAGACAAGAATCACAGAAATTTATGACTTGGTAACCATAGGGAAAAATAGGCTAATACTTAATTTTTGAAAAGGCACCTCTCAAACCTTATAAAACATACTAGCATGTTAGTGTGATGATATTTTAGCTTATAAAAGTATTTGAAAGTTCACTGTAGGTTATTAATATGCTAACTTCATGCAACAGTGTATGTATTTTCTAGCACGGCACTGTGTGCTTTGCCCAAAACTTTGTTGTGTGGGTCACATAACTCATAGCGAGGTCAGTCATATCCTTTACGTATCCTACCCAGGTCTAGCAACTCACTTTGTAATGTGGTGATACTTTCCATCTACTCTTTTGCTTCAGCCAAAAAAGTGACAGAAAGAATCCCCTTGTAATACTTTGTTACTTTTTTTCTCATTGTAATTTTAAAATGTTGATAAGTAAATGATAAAACTATTAGTCCTTATTAACTCAAAAATACTTCTTTGGCTTTCCACGTGTACTCAATGGAGATGAGTGTGCAGGCAAGTAGAAGTAGCAAAATGCTTTCTAGCCTTTTTAGTTGTGTATATTTTAAGCACAAATTCAAAGAAGAAGTGAATTAGGATTATGGTTTGTCCTGAACTTTGAGTCTAGTGTCTCACATGTCTCTCTGGCTCACAGAAAATAGATTGAATGCTAGGTCCTCTAAAATGTCACCTAAATAACCTTAAATAAAACAAAACTGAGTTTACTGCTTCCTATGGTATAGGAAATTTACTACCTCAACAGAGTCTTAACATCTAAGAGAAGGAAGGGCAAAGTAGAAATATTTAGAGATAAAGAAAGGTTTGGGAATCTGGTTTACAGACAGATATTTTAAAGCAGGGATTTTTTAAGGATGGGGTAACACTAGTGATATAATAATTGAAGATTGATAAATACTACTAGGAGAGAATTTCTTAGGGGCGTTTATGGAATACACAGTCACTTGATACTATATTTGCAAGTTAAGTAGTCAGTGGTTGATTGAAGTGGAACTTCACGAAGTTTCTGAATTGAACAACAAAGTTATTTGCAACTTTTATCTTTTGGGGTAAGAGTTTCCCAGAAGAGTAAAGTCGTGTTGATTAAGATAGTGGAATAGAAAAGTCATAATTTAGACAATAAATGGTGCAGGTATTGATGATTTGGGTTCTTAAGTGATGATAAGTGATGTTAATGTAGTAAGATATAGAGATCTTTAAATTGTATTGTGTGTAAACATTTTAGCTTTAACTTGGAAAATGCTCATTGTTTCATTGACCCAATATCTAGAAAATGTGAGGCTAAGGGTAGGAATAAAGCAATGGAGGGGAATAGAGGAATATGAATGTAGTTTGCATGCTTGTGTGTGGGGAGATGGGTAGAAACATTACATAAAGTGGTCAGAGGGATGTGACTGAGAAGATGGCATTTGAGCAACTTGAAGGAAAGGGCAAAAAGCCCTCACATGAGGCCTGTCCTTTGAGGAAGAGGATTTGACATCCCATCCACTAACCTCAGGCTTGAACTGTGTAATTTGCTTTGACCAGTTAAATGTAAGCAGAGATTTTGGTATCCTTTGTAATTGCAGCAAAACTGATTCAAGCAATTTGTGAGGCAAGGTCTTTCCAGCTGAAACAGGTGAATGCCAAGGTTATAGGCCAGGGGAAACCTGGTGTGTTGGAGGAATGTCAAGGGACAATAAATTTGAACCACAATGAACGAAGAAGTGAATGTAAGAAGTGAGAGAGTCTAATAGCTATTGAGAATCAAGTCTTCCCCTTCAATCCAGGTTCTTGGGCTCCCTTTGGTTGTTGATTAACCTCTATGATTTTGACAGTTCTATACTGAAACATGACCATATTTTGAGTTATAGCACATAAACACCCATTTGAATGCTCATGGCTGTTCTCTTGAGTTGCTTAATTCTCTCATTGTTGTTTCACTTCTGCCTGTTTATTGTTTGTTTTCCAGTGTAGAGTATAAGCAATTTGAGGAGAAGCGTTGTATCTTATCCATGTTTGGACCTCTAGTAAGGCCTAGTATAGTGAACACCCCCATTCAGTTAGTACCAGCTGAGTATTTCTTATCGGAAATGCTTGGGACCAGAGTGTTTCAAATGTTAGATTTTTTCATATTTTGGAATATTTAGAAATACATAATGAGATATCTTGGGGATGAGACCCAAGTCTAAACATGAGATTCACTTATGTTTCATATACATCTTATATGCATAGCCTGAAGGTAATTGTATACAATAGTTTAAATACTTTTGTGCATGAAATAAAGTTTTGACAGTGTTTTGACTGCAACCCATCACATGAGGTCAGGTATGGAGTTTTCCACTTGTGGCATCATGTCAATGTTCAAAAATTTTTGGATTTTTGAGTATTTTGGAATTTAGATTTTCAGATTAGGAATGCTCAACCTGTATTTGTTGAATTAATGTGTGATATTGGACACAAACATTAAATTCTTTGATAATAGGCAGATTCCTATCTTCTTATATCTCTACCCTACTTATTATTGAAGATAAAGTTCTTAGGTCGTAAATGTAGTGTATGTATGTATTTGTTTATTTATTTATTTACTTAGAGATGGGGGTCTCACTGTGTCACCCAGGCTGGAGTGCAGTGGTGCGATCTCAGCTCACTGCAGCCTCAATCTCACGGGCTCAAGTCATCCTCCCATGTTAGCTTCCCAAGTAGCTGGGACCACAGGAGCGTGCCACCACGCATGACTAATTTTCTTGTATTTTTGATAGAGACAGGGTTTTGCCATATTGCCCAGGCTGGTATCAAACTCCTGAGTTCAAGCGATCCACCTGCCTTAGCCTCCTAAATTATGGGATTATAGGCATGAGCCACCATGCCCAGCCTTGTACTGCACTTGTAAATAATTGAAAATGTATTTCATGTTTAAATACCTTTGTATTGTCAGTACAATATCTTGTTAATAATCAAACACATTGAAATCAAACACACTGGATTCTCACCAATTTTAATTTGACCAACATAGTCAAGAAAACAATTTTCCTATAAAGTGCCCTGCAGCTCTGAAATTCTTTAAACTATAAAAAATAAATATATTTTAAGGATTATCTTACCACCATTTTGTGTTAAACAGGGTAAATACTATCTGGTATAGCACACATCAAACAAAGAATAAATATTGAAGTACTTTTTCAGTTTTCAGCAGTGTTGAACATTCAAAATTGATAAAACAAAAATAAAGTAACAATTTGGTAATGAAAAATATTACTGGAACAAAAAACTCTTAGCATCTTCCCCAAATTTATAACTTATAACTTATACCCATAGATTGTTATCTTGATTATTTGGTACTAAATATCACCTATCTAAGGAGGACACTACCGCTTACGGATTGTGTAAATAAAACATGAAGTGGGGGTCTAAAGTTTTGTTTTAAATGCATCGACAAGTTATTTCTTCGCACTTTGGCTCAAAAAACCTTCATTATTAATTATAATAGATATGCCTCCTCAACGCAGCATATCCAGATGATGTGTAAGAAATTATTTTACGGAATAAAGCCAATCTTGATATAACAAACAGAGAGGGTTCTATGTGATTTGTGGCTGATTGCCTCTAAGATCTATAAGGTGCCATTCAGCTTAAAATTTTTGAAGAGTGACAAAAAATATGTTAAGAACTGTATTCCTACCACATTGCAGAAACTTCTTTAGGAATTTACTATCCTACTATTTTTACTCTAAGGGACAGAAGCTTAATCATGATTAAGATAAAATATTGTTATTTGTTGTTATTTATAACATTCATTGAGTGCATCCTTTCATCTCTAGGCACTGAAAGAGATTCAAAGTTTGGTATGTGGTCCCTATCTGGTGATCTTTCCAAAGACGTAAAGCATGCAGTTGTAACCACATACAGAAATACAAAGTGAGTGACAGAAGCAATAGGCACTAGATTTACTTTGTAGCAGCCATCACAGCTGTTTAGCTTGAAAGAATGAGAATGAGTGTGTAAATCTTGCGTAATAGTTAAGAGCATGAGCTCTGGAGATAGTAGATTGCTCCATTTTGAAAGTTTGTTCATTGACTGTGTGATGAATTACTCAAGATCTTTGCACTTGCACTCACTTCCTCATCTGTCAAAGAGGTTAAAGAGTAATTCCTTTATTTTGCCTAGCATGCAGGCATGTGCCTATAGTCCCAGCCTCTTGGGAGGCCAAGGCAGGAGGATCCCTTGAGCTGAGGAGTTCGAGGCCATAGTATGCCATGATAGTACTGTGAATAGCCACTGTGCTCCACCCTGGGCAACAAAACATAACCCCATCTCTAAAAATAAATAATAAGTAGTTACTTTTTAGAGCCACAGTGAGGATGAAATGAGTTGATGCAGGCAAAGCTCTTAAAAAACTACCTAAGCCAAAGTAATCTTTCAATAACTTAGCTGAAAGTGAAGAGCAGAGCCTTCCCTGGGAAAGATGGAGAGATGAGCAAGGTGTGATTAATGGCATTGTGGAGAATGGCCTGGTTGAAGGAAGAAGGTTTATTTGGTTTGAGATATTGGGAGTAATATAATGAAGTGTCTGTATAAAGTTTTTTCCCCTGTTGATTAGTTAGATGTGCACTGACTATCCCAGAGGATTTATTTAAAAGCAATTTATTTTCTTCTGGACTAGAAATGACTTTCTGGACAAAGAGATTTTATAATACTTTGCAAGCGTCTCTATTAAATTTATCACACAAGGTGATAATTAATCAAGCACTGCCTCTCCTGTTAGAGGAGGAGCTCTTTGAGGACAGAGTGAATGCTTTATTAATTTGTGTCTCTTCATTTGACCCCTGACATACAACCCCTGATGTACTACTGTGTCTGGCTTTAAAATCAATATGGACAAAACCAATCATGGAACATGTTTGATGTTCAAAGACATTTAAAATGTGGTTTATAATTGTTGTGAAGTTTAAGAAAAAAATGCATGAGGTCAAGCAAAATGTATGATTAAGGAGCTGATTAATCTTATATTCTCTTGCCAGAGAGAATACTATAAATCTTTGATATTCCAAGTTTCAGAAACGCATCCACCACAGAATTTCTGTTGGGAAAAATGTTGTTGCACATAACAAATAATAAATACATCAATAACTGTGTGTCTCTTATTTATTCTTTTTTCTCGTGAATAGCATAGTGGCATAGGCACCATCCAGCAAATTATATGCAATTTATCATTATTTTATGTACTGATCTCTTGGTGAACTGGAAGTCTGATTTGTTTTAGAGCAATCCCCAGTACTTTAACTTTGCCATATCCTTTCAAAAGATGCTCACTGTTTTAGTGACTATGGATGTTACTCTCTAAAATCTAATCACTAAAAGTGGTGAACTCATATTCATTGTAAAGACATCTGTGATGACTGGCACATTTTCTCTAATGCAGAACACTAAGGTTGACAAAGAGCCATTCAAGCTAATAAATTAAGCCAGTGAGTTTAGGGTATTTGGATCTAAATAGACACAAGTGAATGCTTTTTACATTTTCTCTAAATCCTAAGTAAAATTTAAAATGAACTCTACAGTTTGGATTTGATAAATCAAAATATAATTTTTTTTTGCTTTTGTCACTCTTGAATTGTTTATTAAAGTAATATCACTCAGATATCTGTGAGGTAATTTGGTTTGTTATAATAAAAATGCTTCAGTAAATTTTATTTTTATTCCTTTTCTTATTATTAAAAGCAAATTATGAAGTATATGTTTATGAATAATTTATGTATTGAACTGCAGCTCTTTTTATAAATGCAAGGGACTATTATTATTATTATAACTGATAGATAAAACTGTATTTATCATGTATGATGCTTTGAAATATATATAGTAGAATGGCTAAATGTAGCTGATTGACATACATATTACATCATAAAGTATGGTTTTTGTGGTCAGATTTATAATCTACTCTTTTAGCATGTTTCAGCAATACATTGTCAATAACTATAGTCACCATGTTGTACAATAAGTCTCTTGAACTTACTCCTTTCTAACTGAAATTTGTATCCTTGGACTAATATTATTGTTCTTTTTAATTCAGGTATAAGAAAATTGTACATATGAGTGTATTTAGTATATGGATTTTACTTTAACAGATCTTAGAAGAGAAAGATTTATTTTATTATATAAATTTTAAAGGTATTTTTGCGGGGCGTGGTGGCTCATGCCTGTAATCCCAACACTTTGGGAAGCCAAGGTGGCAGGATCGCTTGAACCCAGAAGTTCAAGACTAGCCTTAGGCAGCATGGTGAAACCCTGTCTCTACAAAAAAATACAAAAATTACTGGACGTGGTGGTGCACACCTGTAATCCCAGCTACTGGGGAGATCGAGGTGCAAGGATCACCTGAGCCCAGGGAGGTCCAGGTTGCCATGAGATGTGATTGTGCCACTGCACTCCAGCCTGGGTGACAGTACAAGACTGTCAAAAAAAAAGAAAAAAGAGAGAGAGACAGAAAAGACTTAATAAATTGAGCATTTATTTAAAATTTCAGCTCCTAATGAATATGAGAAACTCCTGAGCAATGAACAAATGTTTGTCACTGAAGAGGACATTATTATTCAATGCCTTTGTTCATGATATGGAACAGCCATGCTGCATATAGTCTGGTATTCAAGATGGAAACTCATTTCTAAAAGTAACAATTCATAGTAACAATTTCCCATACCAACCCATCTTGAAAGGAAAATAAAAATCCCTTACTTGTTTGTGTCAAAAGTAGTTATCTGTAGTGCTGAGAGGCATCTGCATCTAATTCTCTGAGAGTAGTATAAATGGGAGCATTAGTTTTCTACTATCTTTGGGTGAAAGTTATTAATTCAAGTCATTCTTTCTAGTACCTAATCTATATGAACCTTTTCAACATTTTGCTATTGTGCAATGTGCTTTCTAGATAAGAAATGATGCTGCATTTTGGCTTAAACTTTCATTCCACACTGCTTATATTAAAGTGTTTCAGATCTTTTAGCTTTGGGGAAACTATGTGCTTTCTTTCATTAATATCATGTGACCAACCCCATTCAACTGGAAAACATCAAAATCCTTAATTTTGCCACAATGGTTTGGGTAAATTTAATATAACAAGTATTTTTTTTCAGTTACAGTTGTCTAGGTGATAGCATAATTGTCTAAAATTATAACCTTTATTATTGGCATGAGAGTAAGATGGATTCCTAGTTCTGTAGACCGTCTAGCTTCTTTATATGAAACCACCCCAGGCAGTGACTTACCAGACTCTAATATTCTTCAATTTCCACACCTGCTGTTGTTTCTCTGGCAGACCTCCAGAGACACTGACCTGATATCATGATTTAATCTGATACTATTTTCTAAAATTTTCTTAAATTTATCTTCTTTTTCTCATTGTGTGAATTGCGAAGTTTCTTTCTCTAAATCATTGTGTGATTCCATCACATATTTTCATATTCTTTTTACATAACTGTTTCACATTTTTAAGTCTAATAGAAGTTAGATGTGTATTGTGTTCATACCCTCAGTGATGCTTGCATTACCTTACAATACCTTACACTTCATGCGAAACCACAGATCTCATGAACATGCCGACAACCGCCTCTAGCTGACAACTCCCATGGTAATCATCAGTCAAAACTGTACCTTTCAATTGGGCATCGGTTTGAAAATGTTTTTAACATTAGAACAATCCCACTTAGGATTCTAATGAGTAAAATAAATAGACCATGACAAAGGCTGTTGGAAGACAGATTTGGTTTGTCTCCCACTCTTTTTCATGGGATATGGGTGTTTGTAAGTAAGTATAATAATGAAAGTATCACAAGTTTATAGAAAAATGAAGGTTCAAAGGCATAAAAAATTAGAATAGAAAAATACATGTCATACAGAAACATGGACTAGAAATAATTTGAGAAGTATTAAAGTCTATGGGAATGTATTTCTTAATAGTTATTAGCATGGCTCAGAAGAATGAGTACTAGAATACTAGCGAGAGAATCTTTGTTCTAGTGCCTCTCTCCCCTGAACTTCTGTGGAATTTCAAATGAGTCTTGGAACATTCCTGGCCTTCAGTTTTCTTACCTCCAAACTGAAGGAGCTGAATTAGGTGCCCTTAATTGTCTCTTCAAGCATTGACTTTCTATTGTATTTATTGAATACTCTAGATTGAGCGAGTTCAGTTCTACTACATATTAAACACATTTCAACACAGCTGTAATAATTAAAGTGGTATAGTATTGGTACAAAAGTAGAAGATTAATGGAAAAGTGTAGAGGCCCAGAAATATGTTTTAGGAAAATTTAATACCTGATTAAGATGGCATTTTTGTTCACTGGGATAGGCTGGACAAAATATTGTCTTAGGCTTGCCTAACCATTTATAGAAGCATACAACTGTATTCTTAGTTACTCTTTACATCAAATTGGATTCTAGAAGCACCAAAATTTTAAACATAAAGAGAAGAGAAGATAGAGAAAATAATGGCAAGAAAACTTTTTAAAAACATATTCAGTAAGATGGCCTTTGTAAGTATCTCAATAAATTTGGAGGCTATAAAGGAAAACATGGATATATATTATACATGCAAATTGAATACTTCTATGGAGTTGAAAATGCCATAAACAAGTCAAAAGACAAACAACAAAATGGGGAAGATACTTGTAAAGCGTGTGATAGAGAATTAATTTATTTTATACAGTGAGTTCTTACAAGTTAATAGAAAAAGTTGAACAACCCAAGAGAAAAATGGTCAAAGAATATGAACAGACAGTTCACAGAAAGAGCAAAATAAAAATGAACACTTGACAAATTGCTCAGCCTCACTCACATAACATAACACCAAGATATCACTTCCATATATGATTGAAAAAAAATGAAATGTTTAATAGAACCCAGAGGATAAAAGTATGTTTATACACTGTTAACAGTAGCCTTTTTTGTTTTGTTTTGTTTTGAAGGGCAATTTAGCATAGCTCTCAAAATCTGAAATAATAAATATCTTTAGATCCAGTGTTTCATTTCAAGGTACTTATCCTATAGTCAACTTGGCAGACTATATGTGTAGATTACTGTATTTTGTTCTCAAATTTATATTGTTTATTAACTTTTAAAATTTGTAGAATACACTTTGAATACAACATGAATAATTATTTATAGTATTTGTTTCTGGGAGAAGAAAGGGAGTTAGAGAGGATTTTTAAATTTTTACTTCTTATCATTTTATACTTCTGTCAAACTTGACATTTTTACTATAATTGGGTAAATGTTAACAGTTTTAAACTGTGTTATTACTTTTTTTTTAAGACAAAGTCTCTTTCTGTCATATAGGCTGGAGTGCAGTGGCATGCTCTCGGCTCACTGAAACCTCGGCTTCCTGGGTTCAAGTAATTCTTGTGCCTCAGCCTCCTGAGTAGCTGGGAGCACAGGCGTGTGCTACCATGCCAGGCTAATTTTTGTATTTTTAGTAAAGACAGGAATTCATCATATTGGCCAGGCTGCTCTCAAACTCCTGAGCTCAGGTGATCTGCCTGCCTAGGCCACCCAAAGTGCTGGGATTACAAGCATGAGCCACCGTGCCTGGCCAATGGTGTCAGATTTTAACAGTAAATGACAGTGTGCTAAAGTAATTTTTAAAGAGGTTGTGGAAAGAATGATGATAAGGTTAAAATATACTTAAGAAAAACTCAAGCTCATCTTCTGTCCTAACTTGAAAATAGTAGTCAGGGAAACATATAATATAGGAATATATATGATATTTTAAAAAATAATAAAGCTCATATAATAAAAATGACACTTTCTGGAGTTTGTACAAATTGTATGCTTCACTTATTCTTCCAACACCCTAAAGATTATTTTGTATAAGAGAAATGAGATTTATATTCTATATTCTATCATAAAGAACTCAGTGCCTTTTATTTTATGAATTTATTCACATGCAAAGTGCTTTTAGATATGTCGGTCATTTTAACAGTGGCATGACAAACATTATCATTTATGCAAACCCTGGGCTATTCAGAAAGTAGATTTCCTATTAATATGCTTTGCCAGTAGAAACTGCCCCAGTACTTGTAACTATATTTTTTATTTGGTTTGTAGTTGGTGATTGAAAACCTTCTGATTTATAGTCCTCTTAAAAATAAGAATTTGTCTCTTACTATTGTCATAAAATAATATTTTTTTAATTTTTAATATTTGTGGGTACATAGTAGGTATATTTATTTATAAAGCACATGAGATATATTGATACGGGCATAGAACATGTAATAGTTACGTGAGGGTAAATGGGGTATCCAACACCTCAAACATTTATTCATTCATTGTGTTACAAACAACTCAATTATATTCTTTTATTTATTTCTAAATGTACAATAAATGATTGTCAACTGTTGTCACCCTGTTGTGCTAACAAATACTAAATCTTATTCATTCTATCTAATGATATTTTTGTACCCATTAACCATTCCCCTTCCTACCACTCCTCTCACCCCCAACTATTCTTCCCAGCCTCTGGTAACCATCATTCCACTCTCTATCTCCGTGAGTTCAATTGTTTTAATTTTTCGCTCCCACAAATCAGTCAGAATATGCAACATTTGTTTGTTTTCTTTGTTTGTTTGTTTGTTTCTGGCTTATTTTACTTAATGTAATGACCTTCAGATCTATCCACGTTGTTGCAAATGACAGCATCTCATTACTTTTTATGGCTGAATAGTATTTCATCATATATATATATACACCACATTTTCTTTCTTCTGTTTTTTTTTTTTTTTTTTTTTTTTTGAGACAGGGTCTCATTCTGACCCACAGGCTGGAGTGCAGCAGCACCATCTAGGCTCACTGCAACCCCCACCTCCCAGGCTCAAGCAATCCTCCCACCTCAGCATCATGAGTAGCTGGAACCATAGGTGTGGGCTACCACGCCAGGGTAATTTTTCTATTTTTAGTAAAGATGAGGTTTTGCCAAGTTGCCCAGGCTGGTCTCGACCTCCTGGGCTCTGGTGATCCTCCTGCCTTGACCTCCCAAAGTGCTGGGATTACAGGCGTAAGCCACCATGCCCACTTTTTTTTTTTTTTAATTCATTCATCCATCTACTGATGGACACTTAGATCGCTTACAAATCTTGGCTATTGTTAATAGTGCTGCAGTAAACATGGGAATGCAGATGTCTTTTCGATACACTGATTTCCTTTCCTTTGGGTGTACACCTAGCAGTGGTATTACTGGAACATATGGTAGTTCTATTTTTAGTTTTTTGATGAACCTCCAAACTATTCTCTATAGTGATTGTATTAATTTACATTCCCACCAACAGTGTACAAAGATTCCCTTTTCTTCACATCCTCACCAGCATTTGTTATTGCTTGTCTTTTTTATAAAACCCTTTTTAACTAAGATAATATCTCACGGTAGTTTTGATTTGCATTTCTCTTATGATCAATGATGTGGAGCACCTTTTCTTATGGCTGTTTGCCATTTGTGTGTCCCTTTTTTTTTGAGAAATCTCTATTCAGATCTTTTGCCCATTTTTTATTAGATTATGAGTTATTTTCTATAGAGTTGTTTGAACTCCTTATATATTCTGGTTATTAATCTCTTGTCAGATGGATAGTTTGCAAATATTCTCTCTCATTCTGTGGGTTGTTGCTTCACTTTGTTGATTGTTTCCTTGACTCTGCAGGACCTTCTTTACTTGATGGGATCCCATTTGTCCATTTTTGCTTTGGATGTCTGTGCCTGTTGGATACTACTAAATAAGTTGTTGCCAAGTCCAGTGGCTTGCAGAGTTTCCCCAATGTTTCCTCTAGTAGTTTCATAGTTTGAGGTCTCAGATTTAAGTCTTTAATTCATTTTGATTTGCTTTTGTATATGGCAAGAGGTAGGGGTCTAGTTTCATTCTTCTGCATATGGATATCCAGCTTTCCCAGCAGCATTTATTGAAGAGACTGTCACTTTCCCAATGTATTTTCTTGGCAATTTTGTTGAAAAGGAGTTCACCGTAGATGTATGGATTTGTTTCTGGGTTCTCTATTGTGTTGGCCTATGTGTCTGTTTCTATGTTAGTACCATACTGTCTTGGTTGCTATATAGCTCTATATGATTTGAAGTCAGGTAATGCTATTCCTCCAGTTTTGTTCTTTTTGCTAAGGATAGCTTTGACTATTCTAGGTCTTTTATGGTTCCATGTAACTGATAGGATTTTTTTTTTCCTATTTCTATAAGGAATGTCATTGGAATTTTGATAGAGATTGCATTAAATCTGTAGATTGTCTTGAACATTTTAACAATATTGATTCTTCCAATCCGTGAACATGAAATGTCTTTCCATTTCTTTGTGTCCAATTAAATTTATTTCATAAATGTTTTATAGTTTTTCCTGGACAGATTGTTTACTTCTTTGGTTAAATTAATTTCCAGATATTTTATTCCATTTTTAGCTATTGTAAATAGGATTAATTTCTTGATTTCTTTCTCAGATTGTTCACTTTTGTTATGTACAAATGGTACTGACTTTTGTGTATTGCTTTTGTATCCTGCAACTTTACTGAATTTGTTTTTTAGTTCTGTTTCTTTTTTTTTTTTTTTGGTAGAGTCATTAGCTTTTTCCAAATCTAAGATCATATCACCTGCAAACAAAGGTCTAGCTATAACTTCCAATACCATGTTGAATAAAAGTGATGAACGTGGGCATCTTTGTTATGTTCTGGATGTTAGAGAAGAGAAAAGGCTTTCGGGTTTTCCCCATTCAGTGGCTTATGCCTGTAATCCCAGCACTTTGGGATCACTGAGGTCAGGAGTTCCAGACCAGCCTGGCCAACATGGTGAAATCCCATCTCTACTAAAAATACAAAAATTAGCTGGGTGTGGTGGCGGGCGCCTGTAATCCCAGCTACTTGGGTGGCTGAGGCAGGAGAATTGCTTGAACCTGGGAAGCAGAGGTTGCAGTGAGCTGAGATCGTGCCATTGCACTCCAGCCTGCGCAACAAGAATGAATCTCCGTCTCAAAAAAAAATAATAATAAAATAAAATAAAATGGTTTTAATATGTTGTGTTTCCATTATCATTTGTTTCAAGAAAGTTTTCAATTTTCTTCTTAATTTCTTTATTGATCCATTGGTTATTCAGGAGCATATTGTTTAATTTCCATGTGTTTGTATAGTTTCCAAAATTCCTCTTGTTATTGATTTTTGGTTTTATTCTATTCTGGTCAGAGGAGATACTGGATATTATTTTAGTTATTTTGAGTTTTTTAAGTCTTGTTTTGTGGTCTAACTTATGATTTGTCTTTGAGAATGATCCACGTGCTAAGGAGAAGACTGTATTCTGCAGCCATTGGGTGATATGTTCTCTAAATAGCTATATAAGTCTATTTGGTCTATAGTGCAGATTAAGTCTGATATTGCTTTGTTAGATTTTTGTCTAGATGATCTGTCCAATGCTGAAAATGTGGTTGTGAAATCTCCAGCTATTATTGTATTGGGGTCTATCTCTGTCTCTAGCTCTAACAATATTTGCTTTATAATCTGGGTGATTCCGTGTTAAATCAATATATATTTATTATTGTTATTACCTCCTACTGAATTGACCCTTTTATCATTATACAGTGACCTTCATTGTCTCTTTTTATAGTTTTTGTCTTGAAATCGATTTTGTCTGACATAAATATAGGTACTTCTGCCCTTTTTTGTTTCTATTTGTATGGGATATCTTTTTCCATCTCCTTATTTTCAGTCTATTTTTGTCTTTGTGGGTCAAGTGCAATTCTTGTAGACAGTAAATCATTGCATCTTATTTTCTTCATCCATTCAGCTACTCTGTGTCTTTAGATTAGAGAGTTCATTTACATTCAATGTTATTATTAATAAGTATGAACGTAACTCCTGCCATTTTGTTGTGTCCTGGTTGTTTTGTGTTCTTTCCTTCATTCATTCCTTTCTTCCTGACTTCCTTTAAATGGAGGTGATTTTCTCTGGTGGTATGTTTTAATTTCTTGATTTTTATTTTTTGTGTATCTGTTGTATGTTTTTTGATTTGAGGGTACCATGAAGATTGCAAATAATATCTTATAAGTCATTATTTTAAACTGATGACAGCCTAACACATATTCCATAAACAAACAAGCAAAGAGAAAACTAATAAAAACTGTACACTGTAACTTTCTCCCACCCCCATTTTTGAACTTTTTGTAGAATTTATTTGTATCTTATTGTACTGTGTCTTTAAAAGTTGTTATAGTTATTATTAGTAGTAGTAGTGTATTTCAGACAGTGTCTTATGCTGTCACTCAGGCTGGAATTCAGTGACACAATCACAGCTCACTATAGCCTCAATCTCTTAGGCTCAAGACATTCTTGTGCCCTTGTCTCCCAAGCAGCTGGGACCACAGGTACATGCCACCATGCATGGCTAATTTTTTCTTGTTTTAGAGATGAGGTCGCACCATGTTGCCCAGACTGTTCTCAAACTCCTAGGCTCAAGCAGTCCTCCTAACTCAGCCTCCCAAAGTGTTGGGATCACAGGGGTGAGCTATCACATCCAGCCAGTTATTATTTTTATCAGTTTATTTTTTATTATTTCTCCTTAAGATATGAATAGTATTCACATCACAATTACAGTGTTATAATATTGTTTTTTGGTGTGTATTTACTATTACCAGTTAATTTTGTACCTTTAGATGATTTCTTATTGCTCATTAATGTCCTTTTCTTTCAGATTGAAGAACTCCTTTTAGATTTCTTGTAGGACAGATCTGGTATTGATGAAATGTTACAGGTTTTTTTTTTTTTTTTTCTGGGAAACTATTTCTCCTCCATGTTTGAGGATATTTTATTCTAGAATAAAAGTTTCTTCCTTCAGTACTTTTAATATGTCATGCCACTCTCTTCTGGCCTATAAGGTTTCCACTAATAATTCTTCTGCTAGACATATTGGAACTCCATTGGATGTTATTGTTTCTTTTCTCTTGCTGCCTTTAGGATTCTTTCTTTATCCTTGAGCTTTGGGAGTTTGATTATTGAATGTTTTGAGGTAGTCTTATTTGGGTTAAATCTGCTTAGTGTTCTATAACTTTCTTGTACTTAAATATTGGTATCTTTCTCTGGTTTGGGAAGTTCTGTATTATTATTCCGTTGAACAAACTCTCTACCCCTAACTCTCCCTCTACCTCCCCTTTAAGGCTAATGACTCTTTGCCCTTTTGAGGCTTTATTTCTAGATTTATAGTCATACTTCATTCTTTTTCATTCTTTTTTCCTTTATCTCCTCTGACTGTGTGTTTTCAAATAGCCTGTCTTCAAGCTCACTAATTCATTCTTTTGATTGATCAAGTCTGTTAAGAGACTTTGATGCATTGTTCAGTATGTCTATTGCATTTTCAACTCCAGAATTTCTGCTTGATTCTTTTGAATTATTTCAATCTATTTCTTCCATCTTTTTGATAAGATTCTTAATTCCTTCTCTGTGTTACCTTGAATTTTCTGGAGTTTCCTCAAAACAGGTATTTTGAAAGCTCTGTCTGAGAGACCACATATCTCAACTTCTCCATGATCGGTCACTGGTGCCTTATTTAGTTTGTTTGGTGAGGCCATGTTTCTTGGGTGGTCTTGATGCTTGTGGATATTAGTTGTTGTCTGGGCATTGAAGAGTTGGGCATTTATTGTAGCTGCCACCATCTGGGCTTGTTTGAACCCATTCTTCTTGGGAGAATTTTCCATGTATTTGAAGGGCTATGTGTGTTATGATCTAAGTTTTTGGTCACTGCAGCTATATCTGCATTAGGGAACACCCTAAGCCCAGTAATGCTGTAGTTCTTACATACCATCTTGGTCTATAAGATACTGCCTTGGTGGTCTTGGATAAGATCCAGAACAATTCTCTGGATTACCATGCGGAGGCTCTTGTTCTCTTCTCTCACTTTCTGTTGAACAAATGGAGTCTCTTTCTGTGCTGGGCTACCTGGTGCTGGGGGAAGGGTGACTCAAGCACTCCTCTGGCCACCACCGCTGGGACCATGCTGGCCACACCTGAAGCCAGCACAACACTGGGTGTTGCCCAAGACCTAGAGTAATTGCTGACTGGCTGTGTTTGCTCAAGGGCATAGGGCTGTACAATCAGCAGATAGTGAAGCCTGACAGGCTCATGTCCTTCCCTTCAGGGTGGCAAGTTCTCCCTGATCCCAGGTGGGTCCAGAGATGCCATCTAGGAGTTAAGGCCTAGAGTCAGAAACCTCAGGAATCTACTTGGTTCTATATTCTACTGCAGCTGAGCTAGCACCCAAGATAAAGTCCTTCCCATTATTACCATCCCTTTCCACACGCAGAGGGGTCTCCCCTCATGGACACCACCACCCCGAACTTGTGGAGAGTACTGCCTGGCTACTGCCAATGTTCATTCAAGGACCAAAGGCCCTTCTGTCAGCTTCTGGTGAATGATGCCAGGCCTAGAACACCCCCTTCAGGGTAGCAGGCTTCCATCTGGCCAATGGCAGGTTCAGAAATGCCATCCAAGAGCCAAGGCCTGGAATTGGAGACCCTATGAGTCCACTTGGTACACCATCCCTCTGTGGTCATGTTAGTACCTATGCTACCAGATGAAGTCCCCTTTACTCTTCCTTCTTCTTTTCTCAAACAAAAGGAGTCCCTCCCCATAGCCACCATAGCTGGGAAAATGTCAGGTCATACCTGAAGTCTACACATCTCTGAGTCTCACCAAAGGCCCATTGTGAGTACTGCCTGGGTATTACTACTGATTATTCAGGGACCAAGTGCTCTTTAGTCAGCAGGTGATGACTCCCTCTAGGACTGAGTCTTTACCTTTAAGGAAGTGAGTTCCCTTCTGGCCCAGGGTGTATCTAGAAATGTCATTTGAGAGTTAGGTTTTGGAAGAGGAACTTCAGGACTCTACCTGTTGCTCTATCCTACTGTGGCAGAGCTGGTATTCAAGTTGCAAGACAAAGTCCTCTTTACTCTCCCCACTCCTCAAGGGAAAGGAAGGAGTCTGTCCCAGAGCTGTAAGTTGTGGTGCCTGGGGTTGGGGGAGGGGTGGCACAAGCACTCCCTTTGGTCACCCCAGCTGGTGTTTTGCTAGGTCATGTGTCCCCCAAGTCCACTGGCTCCAAGCCCAACACATCACCAGTACTTGTCTAAGAATTGCAGTCTTGTGGCCTTGACTGCCTTTCAAGTTTATTTAGGACTCCAGAGTCATAAGCCTGAGGTAGTGAGGCTTGCCAGAACCCTAGTTTCAGCTTCTGGGATAGGCAATTCCCCTCTGGCTATGGCTGGTCTAAATGCTCCCTCTATGGGCATCCACTGAGTTCTGCTCGGTGTTTTTACCACTGTAACAAATCAGCACTAATTTCCAATGGAGAGTCCCACAATCACTACACTCTCCCTCCCCCAATTGCACAGACTGTCTCAGCACCAGGTGGCCAGTGCTGGAGGATGGGAGAGGGGTAGTGTCAGCAATTCAAGACTTTCTTACCCTCTTCTGTGCCTCTTGCAGTGATATGAAGTTAAAAACCAGGTACTGTGATTGCTCACCTGGTTTTTGGTTCTTATGAAGGCACTTTTCTGTGTGGATAGTTGTTCAATTTGGTGTTCCTGTGAGGAGGATGGTCAGTGGAGGCTCCTGTTTAGCCATCTTACTCTGTCTCAGTATGTTTTAATAATGAGATTTGTTTCAATAGAGAAAAACATTTTCTAGGTTTACAAAGACCTCATGGAGATCCAATGGTATGATTGGTTAGTGTGCAGTACTTATACAAAGACCTCATGGGCAGAAGAAACATCAAATAGATGTAATTGTTAGTTATTTTTTTCTTTTGTTTCTTCCACCAAAGGCTGAGGGCTACAGAGGATGTGGTATGCATGATACAGCCTGAAGAACTATGACAGGGATAAAGGAAATAATGTTTCTTTCAAGTAAGTTTTAGAAACCATGGAGTTAGGAAATAAGTTATGAAAATTGAAATCCTCACTACTAGCTGTTTCTTTTCTATTATCTAACAGAATTTATGTTAGTCTTTTTGATGAGTATTCATTATTTTTAACATGCATATTTAGGGAATGGCAATAATTTTAGAAGATACTGTTTTAAGTTATGGACATTAAAGCCATAGGTAAAAGAATATGAAGGTAAAATATTTCAAAATCAGCAGCAGTAAGTCAGAAATCATTTACCAATCCCCTACCCTCTACCACCAAAATGTCCCCAAAGTGAGAAATCCATTCTGTCAGATTTAAAATTCTTTTTTCCAGCATTTTAAAAGTTTGAACTCATTTCCCTGGAGATCATATTTTTAACTCACTAACTCCTAAGTTAATTCTCCATGATATCACCAACTCACATCCCATTTTTCTCAGGTTTGGCTATTCGCACTTGGCCCTTATTATAATATCCCCACACTCTATCATATCATCTGCTTCCAGCATCAAGTGCTTTTGAAAGCATACATGAGGCAGCTAGTTTAGACTAGGAATTGAAATTTAAAAACAAGTAAAATTAGACAAGAAATCCACCCTTCACAATGTCCTTTTAAGAACCTAAGTACCATTAAAGTAAAATTACTCTCTTGGTTCTTATGTGTAGATCATACGTCTTTTGGTGTAGATTATACCTCTATTGGTAATGTGTGTCTGTGTACATGTGTGAGCTGATGCTGTATGGGGCTTTTCAGAACACTGTAATATTTTATCATTTTTTTATTTGTCTTTTCTTTTTTGTTGTTGTTTTTTGAAACAGCGTTTCGCTCTGTTGCCCAGGATTACAGGCGTGCACTACCATGCCCAGCTAATTTTTGTATTTTTAGTAGAGATGGGGTTTCACCATGTTGGCTAGGCTGGTCTTGAACTCCTCACCTCAAGTGATCGCCCACCTCAGCCTCCCAAAGTGCTGGGATTACAGATGTGATCCACTGTGCCTAGCCACTTGTTTTTTAATATAAAAATTAATCAAGGTGCAGATTTCTATTAGCATTATGATTTTAGGGAACATGGTGCAGAATGGCAAATGTCTGAATATCTTGTGCTTAGCAAAAAATAATCTTAAAATGAAAAAGTTTTCTGAAATGAATGTTATTGAAAAATGCAAATAATTAGAATTAAATACCAGCTGCAGTTCTACATCCTCTTATTGGCCAATGTAAAGAGAAATCAGGCATGTTAACTCCAAAAAGAGGACAATTCAGCAACATGGAAACCATGACTAATATGTGGAGAATACAAAGAAAGACTAAAGCTTTAGATCAGGCTAATTTCTTTTTATTCCCATCAAATCCAAGTGCCATAAAAATGTACCTAGATAACTAAAAGTGTTTATCCACAAATAAAGCATACTAAGAGTAGAAACTCTAAAGTAGTATTTAAAGTTATATTAGTTAAAATAATTATAGTAATTAACCTAGTCATTGAGAATGAGGTGATAATTAATATTCTCACTAATATATCATGTAGGGAAAAGTATAACCAAGAGAAGAATATGTTGATCACCTTAACTTATGCTTTGAAACAACCTATGAGAAATGGTCAATGAAATTACAGATTTATTTATTTTAATTTTTCTTAATTGACAAATAAAAATTGTATATGTTCATGAGATACAGCATGATGTTATGATATATATATACGTTGTGGGCTGGCTAAATCAAGCTAATTAGCATATGAATCACCTCACATACTTATATTTTGCACTTAAAATATACTCTATTCTCAATTTTCAATTATACAATATATGTTATTAACTATAATCACCATAATGTACAATAGATCTCTTGAACTTATTCCTCTGAACTAACTGAAATTTAGCAAAGAAAGAGCTTAATTAATGCAGTGCTAGCCAAGTGGTAGATGGAGTTTATTACTCAAATCAGCCTCCCTGAGAACTCACAGGCTAGGGTTGGCAGGCAGTGGGGCTAGGGAATGTGTGCTGCTGATTGGTTGGGGAATGAAATCATAGGGATGTGGAAAACTATCCTTGTGCATGAGCTGAGTCTGCCTCTAGATGGGACCACAGGATGGGTTGAATCATGAGGCACAAATCCAGGTGGAGTCAGTCAGTGACTAGAATGCAAAGGTTTGAAACACATCTCAAAAGACCAATCTTAGATTCTACAATATGATGTTATCAATAGGATCAGTTGGGAGAGTCACAAATCTTGTGACTTCTGGTACAGTAAACAGTTATAGAAAGGCATGCTATGCCTACATCTTAGTAGAATTCAGGCCCCTCCCATAGCCTAATCTTGTCATTTTTCATTAGTCTTACAAAGGCAGTTTCAGTCCCAAAACAAAGACGGGGTCAGTTTTAGGAAGAGACTATTATCATCCTTGCTTTAAAGTTAAACTACAAACTAAATTCCTCCTGTGGTTAACTTGGCCCTTCTCCAGAATAAGGGAGGACAGACAGCCTGTGAAGCTAAAAGTAAGACAGTGTCAGCCCTGCTAAACTTATCTCACTGTTATAATCTTTATAAAGGTGGTTTCAATTCCAGGATCATATTTAATATGACTTTTAGTTAGCAAACAATTTCAAACTAGAAAAGAATGATTCTATTTGGCAGTTTATTCTGTTGTGTTTTGGCTTACTTTTGAACAGCAATGATCTTAAATGCTATTAGAACAATAAATTTCCTCTCCTGTTCACTCCACCATCACACTCACGTAACACTGAATTTGGGATGGTAGAGAGAGGACAAGCAACTAAGACATCAGTGACCAAACATAATTATTCCAAACAAAAACAAATGAAAGCAATTTTAAGTTATGAAGACTGATACTGACATGGTTCTTTATATTTTTTCCAAAATAAAAAATATATAATTGTGTATTATATGTTGGCTTACTTTCTGAAGACTTCATATTTGTTTACTTTTTGAAGGGAGGCATAAAAAATAAGCAAATGGGATAAGATGTGCCCAGCCATTACCTCCTCACTAGACTAATCTAGAGCTGTGAGTACCTGCCTAAGAAAAGATATAGATAATTCAACGAGAGTTTTGAAGACAACAGACATGGATAAAGATTGGAAAAAAGAGAGTTGTGAGGGAAACATTGAAGAAAAGGCAATTGTAAAAGGGAAAGCATGGGACAATTTAATAATGTCCTTCAAGTATATGTGAAGCTGCTCAATAGAGCTGCTGACCAGCTGTTCCTAATCTTCCTTGAAATCATAAGTTGGAAGGAGACAAAAATTGTAATTTAAGATTCATATCAAGGAAGAGATAAGGACAGCAGAGAAGGAACAAATTAGATTTCTAGATCACCAAGAGATCACTATGTAAAATAATGATAAATTGCATATTTTTTGCTGGATGTTGCCTATGCCAGTGTGCTTTCCACAGCAAGAATACATGTCATTGTCTCCTATTCCCCCTTTCCTTAGAGGATAAATTGTCACTAACATGAAGTGACATAGGCTCCCAATGTTTTCATTCATTCATCCCTTTTCTTTTTTTTCTCATTCTCCTAAACCACCACTTTCTCCTATGCTCCTTTCATTCCAAACAAACCAAACTATCACTCTGTTGTCTTCTGGTCCTTCACAGATCCTGTTTCCTCTGCCTAGAAGACAGTCCTTTGTTCCACCCACCCTGACTCCTGCTCATCCTTTAAGACCTGACTGTCACTAGGCCCCTTCCTCTGTGAGGTTTTCATTTTCCTCCTGTTAGTACAGAGGAATGCAATGCCTTCAGGTCTCAGACCAGGATGAACACCATTGCAGCAGAACACATGGTGTTTATTTCTCCTTGCAGCAAGGGATGGCACTGGCTATGGAAGCTGTGGGACATATCAGTAAGAGGATGTTGAAAGGATTTAGGCTTTCATTGGGTAATCTGAGGGAAGACATTTAGAAAGCAGGGGTTTTCTCTAGATTAGATGTTGTCAGAAGGCAGGAGCAATTCTAAGATTGAGCTTCTCAGTAAGTTTTATCCACAAGGAGGGCCACCTGGAAAAAGGATAAAGCTGCAATTGACAGGAAGTAGCAATCCCTCATTTTAGTTGAGAAATAAGGAAGCTTGTCATTTTGTCGGTAATGTGGCAAACATGTTTTTGTCTGTACTTACACAGAATTATAAAATGACCTTGTTTCGTTTTATCATGATTTTATACTGAACTTGTCTGTGATTGGTATTCTGTGAGATTGTTTATGTCCAGTAGGAGAGTAACAGGGTTCACCTCTGAGTGCCAGGTCCGTTTCTAGATGTCAGGGGGTGGAATTTTTTCTTTCTCAGAGGCTACACATTCTGTTCTTCCAAAACTATATTCAATGCGTCTATTAAATCATTTGTTACATCATATTTTAACCAAACAAACTCATGGTGTATTATAGTCGGTAAAGTTTTGATAAATGAATGAAAAGATGAGTCGTTGAAACCATTGATCAGTGACATATGATACGGCACCTCCCTTCCATGGGAAA
The DNA here is from genome assembly GCF_028885655.2 of Pongo abelii. Lineage (NCBI taxonomy): Eukaryota > Metazoa > Chordata > Mammalia > Primates > Hominidae > Pongo > Pongo abelii. The sequence continues at coordinate 97,301,238 of NC_071991.2, forward strand.
CTATTAATCATAACACTTTGAGGAATTAAAAAATATGCCTTTATAATAGTGAACCATGAGGTCGAGTCTTAGAAACATAAAATTTGAAAGATAAGTGAGTCAGTATTTCTCAATTACATAGTTACAAGTTTGTCAAATGCATTAGCCACTTTTCTGCTTATGCTCTATGGGAAAAAAAGAGTAACTACTAGTAGACCCACCACCCATTAATACAATTAATTAATACATTAATACAATTTTATGTTAATGTAATATAATTTTGTCAATGTGAAATTCATAACCAATATTTTAAAAAACACATGATGTGCAAGTGCATAGCTGTCAGGTGTATGTGAGATGTGTATCGCCCACTTAGAACATTATTTCCTAATGAATGTTACTGTAATTTTATTATTATATGTGTTCTAAAATGATCACTCCTTTTCTTCTCTTGGAATTCATGCCAGATCCTCAAGTTCTGTCATCAGTTCCACAATTTTCATTTATCAGACCCAGTTTAAAAAATGTACGGAGAGAGATGAACCTCTATCCCTGCAAAATGTTTTTTTCTCTTTAAGTAATAATATTAGTAATACCTTAAAAGAGAATATGGTTTCCAGTTTCATCCATGTCCCTACAAAGGACATGATCTCATCATTTTTTATGGCTGCATCATATTCCATGGTGTATATGTGCCACATTTTCTTAATCCAGTCTATCGTTGTTGGACATTTGGGTTGGTTCCAAATCTTTGCTATTGTGAATAGTGCCACAACAAACATACGTGTGCATGTGTGGTTAGGAGATATACCTAATGTTAAATGACAAGTTAATGGGTGCAGCACACCAACATGGCACATGTATACATATGTAACAAACCTGCACATTGTGCACATGTACCCTAAAACTTAAAGTATAATAATAAAAAAATTTAAAAAAAGAGAGAATATGGAAGTTACTATTATGAGTCCTTATCACATAAATAAAGTATGAATTTCAAAGATAGGGTTTATGCTCATGTAAGATTTCAAAGTTCTTATCCAAAGCAAATTAGTACCTCAAATAATATTTATGAGAAACTTTGTAAATAGTGACTAGCTACTCTTCATGATGAGAGATACTTCACATGTACTGACTGCAGTTCCTTAAAACTACCAGTAAACTGTTTTGACTAGAAACCACCTCAGTACAAAATGGGACACAGATGAATCAAAAGTTTTGATGAAATATTTTATCCAAACGATATGCTTTATCTTCTCTCCAATTTCTTGATATATACGTCCTGCCATAATACTAGTTTATAGACATGGCTTTGATTGAAGAAAACACAAAGGGTCAAATGGAAGGGTCCCAGGAAGGGAAGAAGCTATTGCAAGATCAAAAAGGAACAGAAACACATGAGAAGTGTGAATTCTAATAGAAAGAAAAAGGTAGAGAGGTGTAAGAGGAAGATATATTTGATGAAGGAAATAGAGTATAACAGAAAATTATTCTGGAAACAAATGGAGGTAAGAATAATGAAATAGCACAAAGATAAGGATAAAGCCTAAGAGGTGAGAAATCAATTTTAAAGGAAATGAAAGGAAAAAAGTAGGAATTAAAAATTTAAAAATAAGAAAAGCAAATTTGAATGTGTTAAGCCAATATATTTCCCAGTAGAATCGAATGGAATGCTTAGATTTGTAACTCTTATAATAAAATACTGAAAATCTTAATTTCAAGAACACCTATTAGTTTAACTATACCTGGAAATTCATACATATTCATCTATTAGTCAAATTATGCTGATATTAGATTTCAGGATCATCTCAGAGCTTCAAGTTTAGCCACCGTCTTCCTTTTCCATAATATTCTCCAGAAGTCTATCCTAAGGAAGTAATTAGAGATTCAATCAAAGGCATATTTACAAAGACATTTCACTTAAAATCATTGTGAAAAATTAGAAAATGCCAAAAGCCTAACAGCAGAGGAATATTTAAATACATTGTGGCATATGCAAAGATGGATTATTGTTCAGGCAATCAAAATCATGTTTGTAAAATGTATTTAGGGCTATGGTAAAATGCTCGTGTTAAGTGAGGAAAGTAGGGTATATTAATATAATAGGTAGAGAACTCCTGAGTGTTGGCGTGAGTATGGAGAGAGACTGGGAGACAGGGAGAGACCTAGAGAGAAAGAGATTAATATTAAAGTACTCATGGTATCTCTCTGCATAGAGGATTATAGAATATTTCTACATTTTTCTTAATATATGTTTGCATGTGTATGCATTCATGGTCTAACTTGAGTGTATAAAACTTTTTCAGTGGCGCGATCTTGGCTCACTGCAAGCTCCGCCTCCCGGGTTCACACCATTCTCCTGCCTCAGCCTCCAGAGTAGCTGGGACTACAAGCACCCGCCACCACGCCGGCTAATTTTTTGTATTTTTAGTAGAGACAGGGTTTCACCGTGTTAGCCAGGATGGTCTTGATCGCCTGACCTCGTGATCCACCGCCTCGGCCTCCCAAAGTGCTGGGATTACAGGCGTGAGCCACCGCGCCCGGCAAGTGTATAAAACTTTTCTAGTCAGAAAATATTTTGTGAGTTTGTAAAGACCCATTTTAATGTATTATCATTATTATTATTAGCAGCAAGTCGTAATTCTGATCTACTTTCTCATGCTATTTAAAGGTACAAACTGAGCTGTCTATTCAAGTTTTTTTTCCTTTTTAGTGATGGAGTCTCATTCAGTCATACAGGCTGGAGTGCAGTGGCGCACTCGTTGCTCATTGCAGCCTCAAGCTCCCGAGCTCAAGCAATCCTCCCACCTCAGTCTCCTGAGTAGCTGGGACTACAGTTGCACTCCACTGTCCCCAGCTAATTATATTTTTATTTTTTTGTAGAGATGGAGTCTTGTTTACTTGCCCAGGCTTGTCTATTTAAGTTTTAAGTGCACTTCACACATATGGTTAATAAAACTGTCATTGTTTACTTAGTATGTTAGCATAAGTTTTAAGTGTTTGTTTTTCTTTTTTTTGTTATTAAAAATCAATGATTGTAAAATGTTCTGTGACAAATCAGATAAAAGACAAGAGATCATAGAATTTTATTGCTGGAACAGAATTTAGAGTCCATCTAGTTAGATAGTTTCATTTTACAGACTTGGGACATGAGGTCTAAAAATATTAAATGTCTCACCCGAGGTTATGTGGCTCTTTGGCGGAATGGAGATTGCTGGTCAGCTTTGCTGACTCCAGACATGCTGCTTTGTGCTGCTTATGTCCAAACCATATTTGATTGTATTTGAATCTTTTTCATAAAACCAGCCTTATATACAATTATTGAGCAATGATTGTTTTCAGTTCCAATCCCTCATGCTAACCCTTGACTTTCTTACTGTGATTCCCCTTTAGACTTCAACAGAACCCCAGGCTAACTGGTCTGTCCTTACTCCCTTGACACTTTAGTGAATTGATTGTGGATAGGAAATTAACTAATTATTGATCATGTATTAACCCATTAACATATTAATTCTCTCAGATAACCTATTGCTTTAATACAGTGAGATTATCACTTAAGATTATGGCTAATGGCAGATGTTTCAGATAAGACAAAAGGAAAAGAAAATTAATATGTTTTTAGAAAAGTATGCTTTTTCCTAATTTATTCATTCCCAATGACTTCCTTCTTCCAAAGCTAGACTTTTTCTGATACAAGCACTATATAATATAGCATATGCCCAAATGCCAGCAAACCTAGAGCCTTCTGCATAGCAGTGAAGATGTGGCTGGACTTCTCCATTTCCCAAATTAAGTAGAAATGCGTATTTGTCATCCTTTTAACAACTGTTTATTGAGCACCAACTGTGTGTCTGGTACTGCCAAGAACCTGAAAATACAGCAGTGAACAAAGTAAACAAAGTCCTAGCTAAAAGTGTTTTCAAAGGTAAGGCAATGACTTAAAATATTTTTCAAATAAATTTTGCAAATGAAAAGAATATATGTGAGAAGTCATATCATCAGTTGCAGACAGGCATATTTAGAATTCCGTTATCTCTCTCTGCAACTGGAGCCCAGAATCTGATTCTTGGTCAGTTATGTTAAACACAGATTCATATGCATTACCCACTTGAAAACAGAAATTTACACCTGTAGAAATAACTCTCAAGCTATACTTTTCCTTGATGCATACTATTATAGGCTCCGGGATGGTAACTGATATCAAAAACAGTATGTTTTTAATGTATCAGTCAGTAGCTAAAGCCAATCTGAAAATGTGTTGGACTCAAGTTTTTTCCCCTTCTATGCCTATCTCTTGTAGGTTGGAGGAAAGATGTATTCCTTATTTTCACTGCTAATTGTTTTGTCCTGTTCTTCACTTCTGTTCTTTGGAGCATGTATGGGGTTTTATTGATGGCCCAGGGGAGGTAGAAAAAAACAAAAATGTTCTGAACTTCAAAGATATGTGAGATACCACGTCAGAAGCAAGCAGCAGAGAGATTCCTGAAGAAAACTGTGGATAAGCCATATGAACGATAAATAACTTTTCTGTCTTATGTTTTTTTTTTTTTTTTTCCTGTGCTTAGTACCAGTCTAGGAATTAAGTCTTATTTTTGGCTCAAAAAAAAAAAAATCATTGTCGTATACGTCCTGCAGAGCTTTACTTCAGACCTGGAACAAAGTTCGCGAGAAGTAAATACAACTCTTCCTACTTCTTTTTAATCCACATGGGCTGATAAAATTCACATTCATTGCCAAGGCTTTTAAATAGAGACAAATTTACTGGTGTTGGGTAGAGAAAGCAGGAAACAGCAGCACCAAACCATTGGCCGTTCTCTTCCAATGCTCACTACCTATTAGCATCCTCTAAAGATCTGGGACTTTTACTATTATTTAGATCTACAATGACCTGAAAAGGTAGGAAAGACTCCTCTCAGGCTTTGATGTGGGTCACCAACTAACTCTCTTGTCCTTTAAGAAGTCATGTCAGTTCACAAGATATGGCCCAAACAATCACAACCATAAATAACCATAACAATCTGACTTATGCTTCTATGTAAGACTTCTTTTGGTTCGTTTTCTTAGTTTTCATTGTTGGAAGAGAGTGCTTGTGTCATGTTAGCCAGCATCACATAAAACTGGGCTAGGAGAACATTTTGTATTAGCTCTGTCTGTCTTAATTTATCCAATAAAATACCCTTTTACACGTTCTACAATTAGTAGTTATTGAGAACTGTAGGGTAGCTTTTGTATTTTTAAAGGGATACTCTCAGCACATAAACACTTGGCATAGATTCTCTTTTCCTTATTTCAAGACAAGACAATCCCAACATCATTTTTTTTTTTTTGCCTGTTTTTTTGAGACAGGGTCTTGCTCTGTCACCCAGCCTGGTGTGCAGTGGTGTTATCATAGTTCACTGCAACCTTGAACTCCCGGGGTCCAGCAATCCCCAACCTCAGCCTCCTGAGTAGCTAGCACTGCAGGTACATGCCACCATGCCTAATTTTTAATTTTTTTCTAGAGACGAGGTCTCATTGTGTTTTCTAGGCTAGTCTTGAACTCCTGGCCTCAAGTGATCTCCCACCTACCCCTCTCAAGTAGCTGCAATTACAGATGTGAGACAGGCGTCTAGCCCTCAGCAGTTTTTGTTTTGTTTTGTTTTGTTAAATATCTCTAAAAGAGGCCACAGTGATTTAGCTTTACCCTGGCCACATTAACACAGATTACTGTTCACTTCAGCAGTGCCAACACTTTTAAATATGATATCATTTCATAGAGAATTAAGCAGCATTTTGTCACAAGACCTAGAATGTTAAAAGAACAGGAAAGATAGGAAGTGTGAGGAGCAACCAAGAAGAAATTATTTTTCAGCCTGTAGAGTCTTGAGTTTAGAGACAAGCAAAAAAAAGAAACAAGTTAACAATTCAGTTTTTTTCTATAAAAGATAAAAACAGATCAAGATTTATTTTCTAATTTGCTTGTGATTTGGAAGCTAGAAGTTGAGAGCTGTAGTTCAGATTCAGGATACACCTATATGTTTATTCTCACTAAAAATAAAATTAGCTATGTGTATCAGAGAAAGAAGTGACATTATATTTATATGCTTCATCAGTGGAACAAAAGTATTATGTGGTGAAAAAAGGAGTGAAGATAAGGATAAGGATAAGGTTAAGGAGAGAAGAAAATAAAAGAATATATTATAACAATTTTGAATACTGTTAACTATATAGCAAATTTCTTGCCTAGCTTTGCTTAGTGTGTGATGTGATGTATTGCCATTGAGTGTTTGGCAGAAAGAATTAAATGTTTGCATTTTTATTGTACCATTAAATGTCCCTGCCATGAGATATATTGAGAGTGAGACAACACTCCGCATGGAGAGAAGTCACATTACAGTGGGTGTATTATCCTTCATTCTCAAATGAGTCATGCAAAACTGACCATTTTGCATGCATTCATTTTTTAAGTTTATGACCAATTCAACTTTTTTGAGGTTTTGTTCACAACAGCTGAGTGATAATAGACAGTAATTTATGGCTGCATGAAAGAACACTCATACTATTTATTGCCAATGGTTTTGTTAGCAGCCAGCTTGCATTTGAACCCTGAAATTGGATGTTTAACTACTGATTAAATATTGACCATTTAAGTGCAAAAATAAATGCTTCTTGAAATGTTTACTTCAGTAGAATTTTTTTTTTTCTCACAGCTACTTTAGAGACTGAAAAACAGTTTCAATATTAGTTAAAAGATTTAAAAACAAAATAAACATCACAAAAGAATCAGGCAATAGTCACCTGCAAATTACATATTGTAATCATTTTATATTTTTAATGAGATTTCAAAGCAAAGCTGTGATGCATAGTATGGCATGGGCACTTTCTTCAAGTAATCTTTTAAAGATAGGTGCTACTATATCTATTTTAAAACTAAAATGGAATTTCACTATAATACTATGAGCTAGGAGTAGATTGGGCATGAAAGTAAATCTGCCTGTGACTCCATTTATTGATCCTTGGTAACTAAAATAGGAAGGAAGGGAGGAAGAGAAGAATGGAAGGACAGAAGTAAAGGAGGAAAGGAAAGAGAAGGGAAGAGAAAGGAGGAAAACCCAGTGTGCAGATAGCTCAACCTGTTTCCTATCAATATATTTTTATTTTATTTGAGTTAATTTTTATTCCAAAGCTTCAGATCTATTAGATATTTTCATGTTAAAAGCCAGTTTTTATGCTATTTTTTATGGGTCTCATAATTTATCAGTGATCAGTATAAAAAGGGAAGATTTTATATTCTGGAAATGAAATTCTATAGCTGTCACAACCATATATGATGGGGATTGGGGTGCCTAAACCTTCCCTTGCAATGCTTTGGTAACTCTCATCCCCAGACACCACTCTAAAATGGAAGGACTGATAATGTTGATTGGAGATTGTAGCTATCTTGATGGAATAATCATTGCAGAATCTCTTCCTTCTAGTCTGTTCAGTAAATCCTACTTTTTTAGACACAAATGTATTATTTCATTATTTACCAGAGAGTAAATGTAAATGTAAGATTTAGATATTAAATTAATAACTGTAGTCGATCATGAACTTTCACTTTTATCTTTTTTTTTTCTTTTATTATTATTATTATTATTATTATTATTATACTTTAGGTTTTATGGTACATGTGCCCAATGTGCAGGTAAGTTACATATGTATACATGTGCCATGCTGGTGCGCTGCACCCACCAACTCGTCATCTAGCATTAGGTATATCTCCCAATGCTATCCCTCCCCCCCTCCCCCCAACCCACAACAGTCCCCGAAGTGTGATGTTCCCCTTCCTGTGTCCATGTGTTCTCATTGTTCAATTCCCACCTATGAGTGAGAATATGCGGTGTTTGGTTTTTTGTTCTTGCGATAGTTTACTGAGAATGATGATTTCCAATTTCATCCATGTCCCTACAAAGGACATGAACTCATCATTTTTTATGGCTGCATAGTATTCCATGGTGTATATGTGCCACATTTTCTTAATCCAGTCTATCATTGTTGGACATTTGGGTTGGTTCCAAGTCTTTGCTATTGTGAATAATGCCGCAATAAACATACGTGTGCATGTGTCTTTATAGCAGCATGATTTATAGTCCTTTGGGTATCACTTTTATCTTAATTTTTTCTTTTGATTGAAAAACATCATTTCAGTGGCCTAATGCCTGAAAAACAGAAGAGGCTATGAATCAGAATAACCTCCCTGCTAGAATAAAAGTGGTATACAACTCTTACACCTCAGGTGACATTCTATACAAAGGGCAGCCAAGCACCTCACATTCTGTTGGGATATAATTATCTCATAATAACTATTTTCCCAACAGCTCTGCATCATAATCAGGCCATAAAATGTGTTTTCCTGTCTCTGGAAAGAAGATAGGGTCAGCAGTTTGGAATATTACAAAACAGGCTCAGTTGAGCAGTTTAATTTGCATGGATTATCCTCATCCTCTAAATGTCTCATTGACCAATGAGAATTCTCAGTTGCCTTAATCCAGAGAGTTTTATAATTTTATATGCACACATTTGCATAAGTTGAGATTTTAAAAAGTTGCTCAAAATATTAAAAAGGCAAAAGAAGGATTACAACATTAACTGCTGTGATATATTTTACAAACTTTAGGATGTTTTATGTTACTATATTTAGCATATCTCTCAACAAACATTTTGCCAGCAAAACATATGTCAAATATAGAACCATGCAATAATTTTACTTGTAAATCTTTTAAAAGATTGTATTATAGTTAGACTGTGTGACAGTAACTTCGTTGCACTATTTCTAATATGAAAACAGACTTCATACAATAGTCAAATGGACTTGAGTTTAAATCAAGTATATTCTACAATTTCCACCTCTATTTTAGAAGATAGCAAAGCTCCAAACATAACTTTAAGGTGTACAACAAGCATTTGTGGGGTTCTTACATTGAGTCTTTTCAGATGTAAAAATAAATAAAACTTTGTATTTTCTCTTAAGGAGTTTGTGGTGCAGTGTCAGGCACTGGTTCTATATTTTGTGTATCATAAGAGACAAATGTATGCACAGGTGGTGGAAAAGCTCAGAGGAGAAGCCCACAGCCTAGCATGGAATTGAGGCATAACTGCTTGGAGGAGATTGATACTTAAGGTTGAGGTCTTCAAGGTAAGCAGGAGTTGCCCCGAAATGAAGGACATTGTTTAAAAAGTGCATGAATATATGGACAAAAATGAAATAAGATATGTGACTTTTAAATGTAAAGTTTATTAAGATATAATTTACATGCAGTAAAATCCATTTCTTTTGTGGTGTTCAGTTCTTTGAATTTAGACAAATGCATATAGTCATGTAACTATCACCACAATCAAAATAAAGAACATTTCCATCACCCCCTAAAGTTGCCTTATGTCCGTTTGTAGTCAATGCCCTACCCCTACCTCAGTTCCTGGTGACCACTGACAGATTTTCTGTTCCCACAATTTTGCCTTTTCCAAGTTATCACATAAATGGGATGTACAATATGTAGTCTTTTGAGTCTGTCTTCATTCACTTAGCGTAATGCATATGAGAGTCACCCATGTTGTTGCATGTATCAGTAGTTTGTTCCTTTTTACTGCTGAGTGGTATTCCACTGATGGATGTAACCCTGAGTGTTAATTTATTCCCCAATTGATGAACATTTGGGTTGTTTCCAGTTTCTTAGATTATTAATAAAGTGGCTATAAGCATTTATGTACAGGCTTTTGTATGGACAGATATTGTTTTTATTTCTCTTGGGTAAATATCTAGGATTAGGATTCTGTGATATTTTGACGCAGTTGGCAGAAGTGTGAAATAGTGTAAAGTACTCACTGTTTAGCATTACTATAGCACAAGGTAAAAGAAAGGAGAAAGCAAAAAGACTGGCCAAGACCAGATTGCTCAATACTTATTTCATGCTAAGAAACCCAGATTGTATTCTCCAGGCAATAGGAAGGGTTTTAAGCAGTGATGGCATATAAGCATACTTTCATTTCATCTGAGGTATCAGAGTGGAACCTAAATGGGTTGGAGGAGCCCTTGGGGTAGATATGAGGGAGGAGTCAACAAGAACAGTTTAGGATTCTATTATTAATCCAGGATCCTATGATAGTACCTATTCCCAGTAGTTTCCTGTTTGAAAACAAGAAAGTGGAGCATAATCAAGACTTCCAATGTTATTAGCCAAGAATACTGTGCAATTGGAGAAAAATGCTTACAGTTAACACTTCAGAGGAATTAAATAGCCCACTCCCAATGATCATGGTTTAGGCTAAATAAATTTCACTGGGAAGAAGAGACTTAACTATGTGGAACTAAGCTGATGCTTTCTTAAGATGACCAAGCACTGGCACTGATGCCCAATAATAACTCACTTAATTATACCAACAGCCCTGTGAAGGAGGTGCCACTGTCATCTGTATTTGCTGTAATGAGGAGAGTAGAGGTTTTAGGGTCAGCAGACTGTGTACCAGAGCTACTTCTTTTTGTTATGATAATCTGTTTTTTTACTATGATAATCTATGATAAATTGCTTAAACTCTGTGAACTCAAATTTATTTTTATTTTTAGTAGAGACGGGGTCTCACTATGTTGCTCAGGCTAGTTGCAAACTCCTGGGCTCAGGCGATTGTCTCACTTTGGCCTCCCAAATTGTTGGGATTATAGGCGTGAACCACTGCACCTGACCTCAGATTTCTTGTCTGAAAAATGGAGATGGTAGTATCTTCCTCATAGGAATTTTAGGAAGATTAAATGAAACAACAAACAAAATGTCTCTAGAGTATTTCTGGTGGTCAGTGACTGTTTCCTCACTGCAGCTAGTTTCCCCACACTTTTCTCTAGACATGCATAATGAAGTGTTAACTGCTAAATTAAAAATTAGGCTTGACGAATGCAATTTCAAAGAAAAAATCAAGCATTCAAATAAATTCTAAAGATTGGTAATGAACTTCTACCAATAGTTTTAAAAATCCATTTAAAAACAACATAAACGAACCGTCATCTCAAGTTGCCTTCGTCTGTTTTTAATGAAAATAAATGATACGGCCGGGCGCAGTGGCTCACGCCTGTAATCCCAGCACTTTGGGAGGCCGAGGCGGGTGGATCACGAGGTCAGGAGATGGAGACCATCCTGGCTAACACGGTAAAACCCCGTCTCTACTAAAAATACAAACAAAATTAGCCAGGCTCGGTAGCGGGTGCCTGTAGTCCCAGCTACTCCGGAGGCTGAGGCAGGAGAATGGCGTGAACCCAGGAGGCGGAGCTCGCAGTGAGCTGAGATCGCACCACTGCACTCCAGCCTGGGCGACAGAGTGAGACTCCCTCTCAAAAACAAACAAACAAACAAGCAAACAAAAAACAAAAAAGAAATGATATAATGTATATGAAACAACACACAAACATGCATTCCCTCTTCTTTGTCATGAAAATTATAGTAAGATAGTTTTCATCAAAATTAATGATGAAACTGGAATGTTTATCCTGGCAAATAAAATCTTTAGTAAGGGTACATTTGGAATATTTAAAGGGCTGCCACCTGTTAGGAGGAGTAATCTTATTTTATGTTTTTACCAAGACCAGAATGGGCCATTAAATAGATGTTAAGGGAGATAGTTTTGGAAAAAAGATAAAATGGACTTAATCGTTAGAGTGGTCTAGTGGAGGAGACTGGTTTTTATTATGCAGAATCTCTATAACAGTCAGTCGTGATTTAAAACAAATTATTTCATTTCAATTAGAGGTTAAACTAGATGTTCTAATACCATCTCCTGTAATACAGTCTGTTTTCCTTGGTCCTAGGTCCATTCAACTAGATGATTCAATGATTCTCTATTTTCATTTCTTCAAAGTGTATAAATAATATAATATAGCTTCATTTGAAAACAATTCTGAACTTCCAAATATATTATTGCTTTCATATTTCTTGTTACACTCTGTATTTCAAGTAATATTGACACTTTGGCTACCAAAATATCTTTTAGATAACTAAAGAGTTGATTGAACTTCCATTTTTTTTTAAGACATAGTTTACATGCTATTATGAACCTTTCTGCTTAATATGAGGTTATAGAAAGACTGGTTTCCTCTGGATATTAATTAATTTATTTTGTGTATGCATGTCCCCAAGTAAATTATTTTTTAAACATAACTGCATATTTTCCCATGTAACACTTGGTAGCTTTTAATCATTCACAAGATGGTATTATACCCTTCAATGAGTGGGTGAGCTGTTTAAGATATAACAGTTGTCCTTATTCTCATTTATAAACTGTAGCATAAAAATTATCTTTAATTTTGAACACTGGGGAAAATGTGCTTGCTGTGGAACTATTAATGTTTTTCTTTTAAAGTAACCCTATCAATCCATCTTTCCTGTGTCCACTGCTAATACCCCAATCCAGACCTTTGCCATTTCATGCCTACGATCTTACCCTTCTCTTGCCTACTCGAATCCATTCTAAAACTACAAAATTAAGTTTTCATAACATACCTATTTATAAGACATTGTGCATTAAACTTTTCAATGACACATTGAAACTTCTGGAGAAGAACAATAAAAGTGAAAGCAAAATAATCTGGCGCTTTGAATTTAAGCCTTCCCCAGTATGATTTTACCTGCCTAACAATTGACTTTTGGTACCACCTTCAGCTCCTTCCATGTGATCAGCTTTGCTCAAAAAACAGTAAAAATGATAGTAAGTCATTTAGTTCCCACCTCAAGTTGCCTTTGATATAAAATGACAGCAGTGGCTACACAAAATATACAGCTGTGCATTATCTACCATAAACCACACCCTGTCTCTGGTTTCCTGCTGTGCCCCTGTCTCATAGGTTTCTGAGAGGATTAAGTGAAATAACATAGCACAGGGCTGGGCAGATGACAGGTTCTTCCTAAATGGCAGCTCTCCCTGGATGTGGTTGTAGAACACGGAATAACAATCCACATTTCTTATAACAGGTAATGCATGGAAATAATTTTCTAATTTAAAAATAAGAATAGTTCAATGTGCTGCTTTATAAGAAGTCACAGAAAACTGTGCTTCATTAAAGGCAGTCATTTCATAATTTAGACATATTTTGTGACTCTTCATATTTTTAATGCTTAGAAAGGTAAGTAGAATGAGGGGGAAAATTCCACATGAACCTTCTAGGCTAAGAGAAAACCCTTCTACCACCACATGCACGTGGTATTACTCTTCCTCTCAGGTTTTTCATACTACACACCACTCCTCAGACCTCCCCGTTTACTGGTGGTGAATTTTAAGCTCCAGGATGACCTTAAGTTTTTATTCCCTTACACCCAGTCAAAATTCAGATCTCTTCAGGTGAGTATTTTTTCTCAGGTGACCCTTAGAAGGAAAGCAGTGTCTGTAATGAAATAATTTGCACCACGGTGGGCATGAATGCCTATGATTTCCTCACTGTGACTGGGTTTTTCAGTATTTTAATGAGAATGTGCTTGTTAAGACACACGTTTCAACTTGATAACATTTCAAAGAGTGTAATAGAGTGAGGTGACTGTTGCAGGCAGCACGGTAGAAGTGGTTTGGGGGCCACCAGGACTTATTTAGGCCCCGAGCATTAGCCCTAGGATCTGCTCTTCTGTTATTCCTCCAGTTCATATCTTTGCTGCTTCTCTGACTTGCCAACCAAGAGGTTCTCTAAAGGGTCCATCTTTCATGGGAGTGCATGGAGGATGCTGGCTTTCTGTTCGTGTGTGTGTGAGAGTGAGGAGGACAGGAGAGGTCAGTGTATGTACGTATTGGGGTCATTAAAGACTTATGTAATAATAAATATAGAGCTGATCTCAAATAATATAAGTTTTCAATGAAATATTATCGTTTTTTTCTGACCTGTTACCAGCCTTTCTTCTTCATGTATAATGTCGTCTTACATGTTTTGACTAAGGCTGTCCGTGACGTAGTTAAGACATCGTGTGTCAGATGAGACATGGTCTGATCGGCTGAGGCAGTGATTGCTGAAAAACATGCACCCACCTCCCTGCTTCCCCTGCCCACCACATAACCACCCTGTAAGGAATGGGATAGAAAAGGACACAATGTAGTTTCCAAAAGAGTGCTGTAAATATGTTGGTTTAGCTTTGGCTTCAGGGGAGTGCCACTGAATTCTCCTTTCTGCCATTAGCACTGGGAAGCCCAAGGAGAGGAGAATTCAGAAGCAGATTAAGGGAGACATTTTGGTAATACAAACACTATTAATTGCTCCCTTTTTTCAACCCCATATGAGTATTGTGAGGATAAGAACAAAAAAAAATTGTATGTATTATTTATTAGCCCCAGCTCACAATTAATCTCATTAGTTTTCTATAGGAAAGCAGAGAAATTAAAAATATACATTTAGTGGCCAAATATTTTTAGAGTTAAAATCCCTACAATTAAAAATTCAAAGATTTCCAGTGTCCAGATAGTCTATGCAGATGGCAGTATTGAGACTCTCAAATACTGAGCACAGAGGAAAATGTAAAAATATCTTGAATTAAGATTTGCAAATGTGAAGGCACTGAAATATAAGACATTCTAAAAATGAGCACAAAACAGCTTCAATATATGTCTCATTCATTTGTCATTCTTTGTCCCTGAAGCATCTTAAAAGGTAAATATGTCTTTATTTTTTGTAACCAAATTCAAAATTTTCAGTGAAGAAAGAATACTGACAAAATACAAAAGCAATCAATCAAGGACAAACTGGCCACTTTGTAACAATTCTGGGTATTAATTGAAAGTGATTTCATTATCTCTGTGAAAAGTCTAAATTTTTTGAAGTAGAGGAAAGCTAAATGCCAAATACATATGACGTTTTCAGAAGCAAATGGGATCATTTAAATGAGCTCTTGGCAGAGCCAGTAGCTGTTCTATAAAATGATTAGATGGTTTTATATTCCTTTTACCATTTGTTTCCTGTAAGGAAAAAAAATCTACCTTTATTTAGGGTTTTTTGTGGTCTTCTTGATCACATGAAAAACTTCAATCTGTGAGTAAACAACATTGGCCATGTATGCTTTTTAACTAGAACCATTGCTTTTGGCAGCAATAATAATGACAAATATTAAAGCTTATAGTGTACCAGTCAGTGTTCTAAATATTGTAGAAATAACTCATCTAATACACCATTTGTTAGCATAGTGCTAGAATTAGTATTTCAAAAGAAAATGCTATTGGTAATGTTCTTAGTTGCATGCAAATACAAGGCAATTGGCAAAATCCCTAGGGTTCTTTACTTACAATTCTCTGTAGACAGAGACCACATTCTTCTTTGTCAGGGACATCTTAACAATATTGGGGAAAATTTCTAAAAGGAATGTTACTTATGTAACTTTTACACATTACATGTTTTAAATGCAATAGCATAGGCGAAGGCCTCACATGCTGTACATACATAGGAGCTTAGACTTTGATTTTGTGTACTGCCAATCTTATCAGTTTATAAACACTAACACTTTATATAAATATATTACATTGGGTCCTCTTTATATTGACAAGTAGCATTCAAGAAAGGGTTTTCAGTGAGCTGAATATTTTGAATCCAAATTTTTACAGAGTAGCATCTTGCAATGCAGAGTAATAAAATAGAGATGCTTTTTCTACTGGTACATGTTAATTACAATTGGAGAGTAAGAAAAGAATAAACATGAAGCCTTCACTGTGTGCAAATGGTACAGTAATAACAATTTTACATGTATCACTTTGGTTAATTCTTACAGCAATCCTTCAGAGATGATATTTGTGTTATTCTTGTTTTATAGAGAAAGAATCAGAGCCTTAGACTATAAAACTGGTAAAGTTTACATAGCTAAAGAGTGGCAGAGTTCGTCTCCCCACCTGACGGCATCTGTCTCTAAAACCTACAGATTTATTCTCAATGTTATGTAATACGTGCCGGTGCCAAATGTTTGTCAAATCCCTACGTGCTCTGCTTGGTGCTAGGAAAAAGTCACTAGTTGGAGATAGCACACTGGGGATTTTTACAGTGGCATGTGAAACATTATATATAAGGTCATGGAATACAAAGTATTCATGCAGTCCCAGAGGAATGACAGGCTCAACGTACATATTTACAGCTTAATGGATAACTTCAGAAAATTCTGTAGTATAGCCACTCTCCTGCTCTTTGCATATCAGGGAACTTCATTTTTCTTAAATTGGTTGCAGGTTGTAGTTTTAGTCTCTGTCAGCAGTTATGAACCTTTTCAGTGCTGAGACCAAAACAATACTTTTTTTTCAAATCAAAAGCCTAATATTCGTGGATGTTGTTCACAGTAAAGCCTCTGAAAGCCATCATTTGCTGTCATTTTCACAGAAGAAAATTTATCATATTAGCAAAGTAAATAACTACATTAATAAATAATAATAACCACCATTTATTGACTGCTTATTATGTACCAAGCACTATTCTACCTTGTTTATACCCAAAATGTAATTTAATTCCTAGTATACCCTCCGAGGTAGGAATCATTATCCCCATTTTAGAGAGGAAATTATGACATAATTTGCTCAAGGTATTATAGCTGGTTAAAATGGAACCATGTTCAAACAAAGGTCTAGTTCTTAGTCACCAAAGCACAGAAACTATTCTAATGAGTTTAGAGTCCAGAACTACTTTGCCTGGTTTACATTCCAACTCTCCTGCTCATTTCCTTTTTAAATATAAATAAGACACTTAACTTCTTGACACCTGTTTCTTCATCAGTAAAATGATAATTATAAATACCTTCTATATAGCATTGCTTACAAGGATTAAAAGAGCAGTTACATATAAAGATCTTAGAACAATACCTACCGTAGAGAAAATACTCACAAAATGATAGTTGTTGTTGTCCTTATTATAGCTTTCTAGAAGAACAAAATATGGAAATAAATATATGATAGGGACTAAAGTATAAAATGTATAGTATATTTTCCTTTGTCACCATCAGCATATTTAATAAACAGACTACATTCACTGAGGTTGCTATTATATACAAATTACACTCAGAGAATATTTGATCTTTCTATCCTTTATCAGGATTCATCTTGCTTGAAATCAGAGTAATTCTGAGTTTACTCATTTCCTCAGATGTAAAAATCCTTGATGGAAAAAAGTCAAACTCCGCATTCAAAGTGAAAAGGGTAAACTTTATTTCTAATATGTTTTCTAATGTCAAGTTATAATTTCTATATTTTGAAAAGAACAACTTATCATAAGCTGTCTAACATAAACTAGCCTCACAGGCTTTTATTTGTCGATTAACAATGATGTTTCTAACAAATGAATATTGGCTAATATATTGTTACATAAGAATTAGAAGTTAATGACTAAATGTAAATATTACACTCTCTTATATTCCTGCCATTGTTTATCTATTGGTGAAGAGAACTACCAGCATGTAAACAAATTAATTGTCTCTTACTCCATTCTATTCTATTCTTGCATTTGAATACAACAACCATCTTCCAAAGGAGAAAGAGCATGATCCCAAGGGATTAGGAAAAAAGTTATTAATGTGTGTATATGCATATGTGAAATGGGAGAGTTCCCTGACGCCCCTTGCAGGACATGCAACAGGGGTGTGGCTCATCTGTTTGGCTGCTGCCACTGCTCAAACACTTTATGGGAGGGGGAGCAAAAGGCACAGGATCTGGGCAAGCTCTTTTGGGCTCTGGACCCACGGTAGTGTCTAGGGGTAGGTGCCTGCAACTCTCGAAGCTCAAGTGGGCATGTATTACAGTGCACTCTTTTAGCTTTGCCATCCATGGACAGCTTAAGTGTTAAGCAGCTCAGTGGGCCCTCTGCCTTTTCACAAGGGCAGAGGGCCAGTGTGACAGCTTTCCATATCCAAAGCTCTTGTCTGGCATCCAGGAAAAATCAGGTCACACACAGACTTGAAGGATGGTGAATGCAGGGGTTTTATTGAGTGGTGGAGGTGGCTCTCAGTGGGATGGATGAGGAGCTACAAAGGGGATGGAGTGGAAAGAAAATTTTCCCCTAGAGTTTGGCCATCCAGTAGATAATCTCCTTTCCAACCATCCCCAGCCAAACTCCTCTCAACATTCAGACATTCCTTCTCTTCTCTCCTTCTCTGCTGCTCTTCTGCTCTTCTGTTCATCTGCCCATCTGCTTATGGAGCCTCGGGTTTGAGGTTTATGTGGGTACAGGATAGAGGGATGTGGTGGGCCAAAAGGCAACATTTGGGCTGGGCGTGAAAACAGGAATGTCTGTTCCCATTTAGGGCTGCGGGTTTCCAGGCTTGGGGTTCCTGGGGAACTACCCTCTTCTACCCAGTATTTCCCTGTATTCCCACGGAATACACAAAGTATTCCATGTCATGGAATATATATATATATATATATATATATATGTAAAAGTGTGTAAACTAAAAAGTAACTGAGACAAGTCTCCATCAATTTAGAAGTTTATTTTGCCAAAGTTAAGGTCCTGCCTGTGACACAGCCACAGGAGGCCCTGAGAACATTTTCCCGAGGTGGTTGAGTTACAGCTTGAGGGACAGAATTTATAAGAAGTCATCAAACAATACATGTAAGCTGTACATTGGTTCAGTCCAGAAAGAGGGGACAACTCAAAGTGGGAGGGGTCAGGGAGCTGGAAGTATTGCCAGGTCATAGGTGTATTCAAAGATTTTCTGACTGGGAATTGGTCAAAAGGGTTCAGTTATTATCTAAAGACCTGGAATCAATAGAAAGTAATGTCTGGGTTAAGATATGGGGTTGTGGAGACCAAGGCTCTTCTAATGCACATCAAGCCTCCCCGAAGAAGGTTTCAGAGAGAATAGATGGTAAATGTTTCTTATCAGACTTAAAAAGGTGCCAGGCTCTTCATTTCTCCTGGATCAGGAAAAAAACTGGAAAGTGAAGGGAATTCTCTATGAAATGTAGATTTCCCTCTTGAAAGACAGGTTTGCAGGGCCATTTTAAATACTTCAAAGAAATATATTTCAGGGTAAAATACTTCGATTTCTTTCAAGGCCTGCTTTTATCTGTCATTTTATGATGTATCTTATTGCTGCAAAAAGTCTGTTTGTCAGTCTTTAAACTCTTCGTTTTAATGTTAACGCTGGTCAGCTGTTCCTGAATTCCAAAGGGAGGTGGGTATAATGAGGCATATCTGATGTTCTCTTTCCATCATGACCTGAACTAGTTTTTCTGATTTACTTTGGAATGCCCTTGGCTGAGAGGGGGTCTATTCAATTGATTGGGAGGCTTATAATTTTATTTTTG
Organism: Pongo abelii; assembly: GCF_028885655.2. Taxonomy (NCBI): domain Eukaryota; kingdom Metazoa; phylum Chordata; class Mammalia; order Primates; family Hominidae; genus Pongo; species Pongo abelii. The sequence continues at coordinate 97,320,462 of NC_071991.2, forward strand.
GTTTAGAAATGTTTGTGTACAAACATACTTGTAAACCAAAAATAAAGTCTGTATAAATATAAATATATGTTTATATGTTATATATCCATAGAAATTTATATAAATATATATTTATATTTTATATAAATATATATTATATTTTATATAAATATATATTTTATATAAATATATATTATATTTTATATAAATATATATTTTATAATTATAAATATATAATTATAAATATATAAAATTTGTATAGATTTATATAAATTTCTCTTTTGTTTGCACTCTTTCTCTCTGTCTCTATCCGATATCCTTGTAAAACCAGCTTAAATTCCCATGTTTCCTCTTATCATTTTGGTGTACTGTATGACTTTTATCTTTTATCTCCCATATATATACATATATATATGTATATCTGTTTGTGTGTGTGTGTGTATATATATATATATGTATACATATATATACAGAGAGAGAGAGAGAGAGAGAGAGAGAGAGAGAGTTGCATAATGCAGAAATGACATGTCCTGGACATAGATGCTGTAGCAACCAAGTAAACCTATTTAAAATGGCAGTGAAACTGCCCATCAAAAGGCTTGTTCATGTCATGTAACAAAAGGAGGAAGTATCAAACCAGAAAGAAAATTATTGGAAGAACAATAAAATGCAGTTTGGGGTAACCTACTACCATGAAATATTTTATGAATATCTGCCCAGAGACTGTATTTAAAGTATATTAAATTTCTTTATAAAACATTTACATTATACTTTGGTTCTTAAGAGTTTGAACTGCAAGACTAGCTTTAATTGTACTGTTTTGCATGCAAAAATCTGATGTCCTTGTAAAATTCAGTTTAAATTCCCATGTTTCCTCTTATCATTTTGGTGTACTATATATATGACTTTTATCTCCCTGATTAATTTTCCATGATAGTCCTTGTCTGAGCAAGAAAAATGTTCTAGAAGAAGCGAAATAAACTGTGGAGAAATACTACTTGATAGTCTTTAAAGAATAAACTCCAGAAAGGGATTAACACACAAGAAACTAAATAATTTTCCATAAACATTTGATTGTTGATGAAAAGAAAAAAGGGCTGGGTAGCAGCTGTTGTGTGTGATAGCAATGTTAGAAGCTGTGTCTGTAGTAATTGCGAGAGTCCCATTAGAGATGTTCTATTTCAGAAAATCAATATACACATTTTTTACACACATATTTATTTTTTTAAACCTGAGAAAAATATGCTAAGAGACTTCTAGACTGAGATGTTAGAAAAAAGTTGTACAATTGACTTGCTTTCTTCAAAACTTTACAAAATTAACCACCAAAAAGTCTTAAAACAGGCAAAATATATCCTCAGCAATAAAGCAAAGGAAGTAGCAAAACCAGGAGCCAGGCATGGAGGTGCACATTTATCATCCCAGGGGGCTGAGGCTGGAGAATTGCTTGAGCCCAGGAGTTTGAGACTAGCCTAGGCAACATAGTGATTCTACATCTCAAAAAAGAAAATATATATACAGAAAAATCTCAAGTCATAATTTTTGAATAGTGGCAAAAAATCCCAGAAATGACCATGTGGTATTTATTGCTCCCCTCGATCCACCTGCTCTCACTGCCACTATTCTCACTCACATCAAAGCAATCCAGGTAACACAATCCTCACAATAATGTGGGCATAACCACTTCCCATTAGTGATTTTAAGTAAATTTATGTGATAAGCAAGTATCCCATCCGCTGAAAATCACATGGAAGAACAGAAAACCCCTCAAGAGAGGAAGAAAACAATGGCTCAAAACCTCTCCTACCATTTCAGCAATTTACCAAAGCCAGGAAGAACTACCAGGCTGAGTGTTTTGTTTTGTTTTGTTCTCCAGCTTAATGGTAAACTGGAAAGGAAAGGTAAAATGTACATAATCACTGAGAGCAAATTATTTCCTGCAATTAGTTGAGATTTATTAGAATAAAAGAGAAAGCAGAAAATAAATTAGACAAGCTCCTCTAACAGAACAGGTGGCCCTGTAAGAAGAGACACAAAGAATCCCAGTTATAGTTTTACTGCTCCATCGGACTAAAGACTCCATGGCCAACCTAGAAGTTATTGCCTTCTTTTTTTCTATCAGATTAACAACAAATTGAAAGTTTTGTACTACCCTGAACTGGCAAGGGTTTGAGGAAACAGTAACTCTCAAAGCCTATTTATTGGGAGGTGAATTGATGCCAAATTTTTGGAAAATTATTTTGCAGTATCTTTTAAACTTTAAAATGTACGTAGTCCATGACCCAGAAATCCCACTTTTAAGAATGTTACCTGAAATCATGCTGGCAAAAAATGGATGAACCAAAATATCTGTTGAGGATTATATGCAACAGCAAAATACTGCAGACACCTCCAAGGATCAATGAGGAAATGACTCAATTAAATGCATCCCATGGAATACTCTATAGCAACTACAAATAATGCAACATCTTTGTATTCTGATGTAAAGAGCGCTCCAAGCTATATTATTAAGTGAAAAAGTATTGCAGAAAGTATGTGTATTGTAATAAGTAAAATAAATATGGATACATATGTGGTTTTTCTGTAATGATAATCAAGAAAATACAATGACTATTTGGAAGAAGTCCAAAGGGTTTGGGACAAGGGTAGAGGAATAACTGTTGCTTTCAATTTCATATATGTTTGTTCTGTTTGAAAATTTTGCAGTGCACAAGTATTATTACACAAGCTGTGTTTGTTTCAAGTACTCAGCAAACATGACCAAGTAGCTGGCTCAAACTCAACGTGCTCAAAAGGGCATATCACTCTATTACACCATATTACTTCTAAGCCGTTTTACCCTCTGTTACCTAAATTGATAATATCCCTCGCCACTCTCCTATTAACCCAGTCTTAAAACCTGAGTCATTTTACAAAATTAATTATCTTTTGTTGTTGTTGTTGTTTTAAAGCATTCTAACTGCGGTAATCTTGGGAAAAAATAAAACATAAGGAAGGTAAGAAAACAAAAATTGCCTATAATCTTTCTATTCAGTAAAGTTAATGTTAAGAGTTTGTATAAGGCTGGGCATGGTGGCTAACTCCTGTAATCTCAGCACTTTGGGAGGCCAAGGTGAGAGGATTGCTTGAGCCCAGGAGTTTCAGACCAGTCTGGGCAGCATAGTGAGACCCTGCCTCAAAAAAAAAAAAAAAAAAAAAAAAAAAAAAAAAAAAAAAAGAAAAGAAAAGAAAAGAATTAGCCAGACATAGTGGTGCACTGTAGTCTCAGCTACGCAGGAGGCTGACATGAGAGGAGCTCACTTGAACCGGGAGATCAGGGCTGCAGTGAGCTATGGTCACACCACTGTACTACAGCCTGGATGACAGAGCAAGACCCTGTCTCAAAAAAAAAAAAAAAAAAAGAAAGGTTTGTGTATGTTTTAACAAAATATTGATAGATGGTAGATAAATTAGAGAGAGATATAGATACACATGCAGATATACATATAGATATATTCACACATACCTGTTAATTAACCTACTTATTTTCTATATTCATACATGCCTGTTTATTAACCTACTTATTTTCTCCCACTTAACATATCATGAATAAGCCAATGAATATTCTTCCACATCATATCCTGCCAGTGACTTAGCCAATCCTTCTCTGTAAAACATTTGGGTTGTTTTCCAGGTTTTTTCAACAGCATGCATAATGCATACATACCTAATGAAAATTTTTATGGTTACTTAGGTTAGTGAATGGCTTCCCATCCCAAACAAACTCATGGCATGTGAGAATGATGTATTCAACAGTGAAAGAAGTGAAAGGTGGATGATACCAATTAGACATGAACTGTTGCAGGAAGAATAATATATGTGTTATTTAAAACTGAGAGAGAATATTTAATGCTATTTTAAAATATAATTTATTGAAAATGTGAAGTGCGTCCCAAAGACAGCCATGTGAAGGAGTAGAAAAAATAGAATAAGGTAGAGCTGGAAGTAGAATGAAATGTGGCCCTTTCAGATTGCATGTGCACAGGAGTTAATGTTGCATGTGATGGAAGTTTTTAGTGCTGGGACATTTCCCATGCAAAAATATCTATTCCAACTGATGCCTGGTACTCATTCAACAGTTGGCCCTTCCATTAAGTTAAGATGTTATTCAACTAACACTTAGGTGGGCATGTTAGACTATTATTAGTCACTTGGGCCTTAACATAAAATCACACATATTTTTTAAAGAGGAGACTGGGAAACACACATGAGCAATTACCTGGGAAGAGTAAGCCTAAAATATGAATCCTGATCAATCAAGACCAGTCTGAAAGCCCCAGATATCTCAGAAAGTGTGCATGTTATGATATGTACAGATATCAACATTTATAGAAGCTTTATCATGTATTGATAATTAAATAGCATATCATGTCTAGTGTTTAGTAATGAGTGCCTAGCATGTCTAGCCTAAAAAATCTGGTATCAGTTGATTCTGTCACACTCATCCATTTTTTCTTTGTAGACATTTGTATAAAAGAAGCAGCTGCACATTCTATGCCAACAGGAAAATTCAACAGTCAATGTATTTAACAAAGCATGAAATCAAAAGAGAAACAGATATATAAATTAGATTTGAATGCAAAATATGAAAGCTAGCTGATATTTATATAGTTCAGATTTCCATTTGTCTTTATCTTTCATTTTGTTTATCAATAGTGCCCACAAAACTTACAAGACAATGTAAACTGTATGCTTATTTAATAAATAAAAATAAAATAGAGTTCAGTTAAGAAACCCAGACACTTATTCTATATGTGGTACCAGGATACGCTGTGAAAGATAAAAGAATGAATCTGACATAGTTCATGAAGTCAAAAGGCTAACAGTCTTATTGAGGAGATAAATATTAAATAAATTATTATTTTTTAGAGTGACACACAAAATAATATGTACAATGTACTTCTTAGAAATATGAATTATGCGAAGTTGTGTTCACAATATACAGAAAAGAGAGTGATTAATTGTCCTGGAGGAGAGTGTGAGGGTCACTGGGGAATAAAGCACATGGGACTTGATAAACCTTGATGTTGGCTGTCCTAGTTGTGCCCTTGGGGCAGAGGAAATAACAAAAGTAGAACTCTGTGGGATATGATGGTGCTTTTAGAGAATCACAAGCATTTTGGCATTGCTAAAGATAGAGGGTGACAGGAGAAAATAAGTGACATTCTTAATATCTAGATAAAAATAAGTTTATATTTTTATATTTTCCTCATTTTTGTAAGTTTTTACAAATGCTTTAAGATGTTTCACAATATATATTCTGTTGCAGTAATGTTGTAATCAAAACACTTTATGTGTAATCACTTTCATTGTATTTAGTATATTTATGTTTTTGTGACAGATAAAATTGTTTATATTTACTGTGTACAATATAATGTTTTGAAGTATATATACATTATGGGATGACTAAATCTGGCTAATTAACATATTAATTATCTCACATAGTTATTATTTTTACAGTGAGAACACTTTATATCCACTTTCTTAGCATATTTTAAGAATACAACATATTATTGGATACATTCACCGTGTTGTACAATAGGTCTCTTAAACTTATTTCTTCTAACTGAAATTTTGTGTCCATTGACCATCTCCACAACAGCCCCCTGCCCCCACCACCACCCCAGATTCTGGTAACTACCATTCTGCTCTCTACTTCTAGGAGATTAACTTTTTAAGATTCTGCATATGAGTAAGATCATGTAATATTTGTCTTTCTATGCTGGGATTATTAGGCTTAATACAAGGTCCTCCAGGTTTATCTATGTTGTCACAAATGACAGGATTTCATTGATTTTTATGGCCAAATTATACTCCATTATGTATATATGCCATATTTTCTTCAGAAACTCATCCATTGATGAACACTTAGGTTGATTCCATGTGTTGTCTATTGTAAATAATGTTATAATAAACATGGAAGTGCAGCGATCTCTTCAACATACGGATTGCATTTCCTTTTGATATGTACCCAGTGGTTGGATTGCTGGATCATATGGTAATTCTATTTCTAATTTTTTGAAGAAATTCCATACTGTTTTCCATGATGGCTATAATAATTTACATTCCCACCAGCAGTGTACGAGGGTTCTCTTTTCTCCACATTTTCACTGACACTTCTCTTTTTATGTGTTTTATCCTAACAGGTGTGAGGTGACATCTCATGGTGGTTTTAATTTGCATTTATGTCATGATGGGTAATGTTGAGCATTTTTTCACATACCTGTTGGCCATTTGTATGTTTTCTCCTGAGGAGACGTCCATTCAGGTTCTTGGTGTTCTGTAATTGGTTTTTTGTTTGTTTCTTTTCTTGCTGTTGAGTTGTTTGAGTATTTTATATATTGTGGTTATTAAACCCTTATCAGATGTATATTTTGAAAACATTTTTCCCTTTCTGTAGGTTCTCTTTTCACTCTTTTAACTGTTTCCTTCGTTGTGCAGAAGCTTTTTAGTTTGATGTAATTCTGTTTGTCTGTTTTTGCTTTGTTGCCTGTGTTTTGGGGATCCTATTTAAAAAGTTATTGCCCAGTCCAATGTCATGCAGTTTTCCTCTATGTTTTCATTAGTAGTTTCATAATTTTGGGTCTTACATGTAAATCTTTAATCCATTTTTAGTTGATTTTTGTATATGGTGTGAGATAAAGGTCTAATTTCATTCTTCTGCAGGTGGCTATCCAGTTTTCCCAGCATCATTTCTTGGAAAGACTGGCATTTCTCCTTTGTGTGTTCTTGGCTGCTTTGTCAAAATTAAGTTGGCCGTAAAAGTGTGAATTTATTTCTGAGCTCTCTATTCTCTTTCATTGGTCTACGTGTTTGTTTTTATGCCAGTACCATGATGTTTTGGTTGCTAAGGCTTTGTAGTTTTTGAAGTCAAGAAGTGTGGTGCCTGCAGCTTTGTTCTTTCTGCTCAGAGTTGCTTTGGCTATTTGGAGTCTTTTGTTTTTCCATATGAATTTTAGGATTTTCTTTGTTTCTCTAAAGAATATCATTGGTATTTAGATTACAGATCATTTTGAAAAATATCAGCATTTTAACAATATTGATTCTTCCAATCCATAGAACATGGAATATCATTTTGTTTATTTGTGTCTTCAATTTCTTTCAGCAATATTTTATAGTTTTTGATGTAGAGATCTTTCATCTCCTTGGTTAAATTTGTTACTAATATTTTATATTTCGTAGCAATTATAAGTGGAATTGTTTTATTTCTTTTGCAGACAGTTCACTCTTAGTGTGTAGAAATTCTACTGATTTTTAAATATTAATATTGTGTTCTGCAACATTACTGACTTTATTCATTAGTTCTAACTCTTTTTGGTGGCATCTGTAGGGTTTTCTATATATATGGCCATGTCATCTGCAAACAGGGACAACTTAACTTATTCCTTTCCAATTTGGATCACTTTTATGTAATTCTCTTGCCTAATTGCTCTGCCTAGAACATGCAGTACTGTATTGGATAAAAGTGGTGAGAGTAGGCATCCTTGTCTTGTTCCATATCCTAGAGGAAAAGCTTTCAACATTTCCCTGTTGAGTAATTTGTCAGCTGTGAGTTTGTCATATATGGCCCTTATTGTGTTGCAGCCTATAGGAGGGGTCTTCTGTACCTAATTTGTTGAGAATTTTCATTGTCAAAGGTTGTTAAATTTTGTCAAATTTTAAAGCATCTATTTAAATAATTATATCACTTTTGTCTTTCATTCTGTTTATGTGTTGTTTCACCTTTGTTGATATACGTAATTTAGCCATCCTTACATTTCCCTGAGATGAATTCCCTTTGATTGTGGTGTCATGGATCTTTTTAGTGTGCTGTTGAATTTGATTTGTTAGTGGTTGGTTGAGGATTTTTCCATCTATGTTCATCAGGGATATTGGCCTGTAATTTCTTTTGTAATGTCATTGTCTGGTTTTGGTGTCAGGGTGGTACTGGCCACATAAAATAAGTTTGGAATTAGTCCTTCCTTTTCAGTTTTTCGGAAGAGTTTGAGAATAATTGGGATTAATTATTTAAATGTTTATTAGAATTCAATGGTGAAGGTTGTAGGTCCTGGGCTTTTCTTTGATAACTGATTTTTTATTAGTCATTTAATATCCTTACTCATTATTGATCTGTTAAGAATTTCTATTTATTAATGATTTAGTCTTGGTAGGTAGCATGTGTCAAGGAATTCGTCCACTTCTTCTAGATTATCCAATTTGTTGTCATATAATTTTTCATAATAGTATCTCATAAGCCTTTGTATTTCTGTGGTATTAGCTGTAATGTCTCTTTTTTATTTCTGATTTTATTTATTTGAGTTTTCTTTTTTTCTCTTAGGTTAACTAATGACTTTTCAATTTTGTTAATTTTTTCAAAAAGCAACTCAGTTTTATTAATTTTTCTATTGTATTCCTAGTCTCTATTTTATTTATTTCTGCCCTGATTTTTATTATTTCATTTTTTTTACTAACTTTGGCTTGGTGTGTTTTTATTTCTCTAGTTTCTTATGATGCAACATTAGGTTATTTCTTTGAGATCTTTCTTATTGTTTTGAGGTAGGCATTTATTGCTATAAACTTCCCTCTCATATCTGCTTTTGCTGTATCTCATAGGTTTTGGTATGTTGTGTTTCCATTTTCATTTATCTCTTTTTTATTTCCCTTTTAATTTTGTCACTGACTCATTGACCCATGGATCCTTTGTTCCTTTCTTTCTCTCTTGCTGTCTTCATTATTGGTTAAGTGATTTTTTTAATTGATATGTTTTGATTTCTTGCTTTTACTTTTCTCTGTATTTACTGTAGGTTTTGGTGTTGTGGTTATTATGAAGCTTACAAAATCATCTTATAGTTATAACAGGTTATTTTAAGATGATTACAACTTAACTTTAATTACACACACACACACACACACACACACACCCCTACATTTTTACTCCACTCTTGCCACCAAATTTTGAATTTTTAAAGTCACAGTTTATATCTTTTTATCTTGTCTATCCTTTAATGAATTATTGTAGCCTTTTTAAAATAGTTTTCTTTTTCAGTCTTAGAAATTTATACACCACAATTACGGTCTTAGAGTATTCTAAATTTGACTTGTGCTTACTTTTACCAGTGAGTTTTATGCTTTCATATATTTTCATATTACATATTAGTGTCTGTTTCTTTCAACTTAAAGAAGCCACATTAGCATGTCTTATAAGACAGGTCTGTGAGTAAGAAACTCCTGCAGCTTTTATTTTTCTGAGAATAGTCTTTGTCTCCTTCATTTCTGTTGGACTGTTTTGCTTGACACAGTATTTTTACTTGACAGATTTTTCAGCAATTTGATATTCAGTAATTTGAGTATTTCACCTCACTTTCTCCTGGTCTGTGAGGTTTCTACTGAGATGTCTGGTGCTCTCTCTATTGGGACTATCTTATATCTATTTGCTTGTTTTCTTTTGCTGCTTTCAAGAACTTTTCTTTGTATTTGATATTTGACAATTGGGTTATAATATGTCGGGGTATTCTTATGTGGATTTGGCATTATGTGAGAATTTTGACCTTCCTATGCACAGATATTTGTGTCTTTCTCCATGTTTGGGAAGTTTATTCTATTTTTTTAATAAACTTTCTAACCCTTGATCTTTCTCTTTGCTTTCTGAAATTCCTGTGACTCAAAAATGTGCTCTTTTGATGATGTTTCATAAATCCCATAAGCTTTTTTCATTCCTTTACATTCTGTTTTCTTTTATTCTCCTCTACTGTATATTTTCAAATAACCTGTCTTCGAGTTCACAGATTCTTTCTTCTGCTTCGTCAATTCTGCTATTGATGATTTCGGTTGCAGTTTTCATTTCTTTCATTGTATTTTTAAGCTATGGGATTTCTATTTATTTTATTTTTTAATTGTTTCAATTTTTCTATTAAATTGTTCATCTGGTCACTTAGTGTTTTCCTTATTTTACTGAAGTATTTTTCTGTATTTTCTTGAAGTTCACTGAGCTTTCTTAAACATTTGTTTTGAATTCTTTGTCAAGCAGGTTATATATCTTCAATTATCTAAATCGGAAGTCACTGGGACTTTATTTTGTTCATTTGATGATGTTATGTTTTCCCGATTGTTTTTGATCCTTGTGGTCATGTGTTGATGTCTACAAACTTGAAAAAGTGGTACTTATTTTAACAACTATGTCTGGGAAAGCCCTGTGCAAATGCTGTGCTGGGGTGCACCAGAAGCCTGGTGCAGCTGCAACTGGTGAACTGCTACCAGAAGCCTAGCACTCATTATGGCAAATGCACAACTAGGGCAGGCCAGAAGCCCAGGCCCACTGAGGCTGGCCTGCTGTTGAGAGCTGTCCAGAGCCCAGGGCCACTAACATCCACTGACTCATGGTGCAGGTCATAGTTTGAGTTTACACACAAGCCTGAAGCCTAGAACAGTGTGATCCTTCCTGACACCAGGGTAGATCCAGAGGCTTCTATGCAAGAATCAGCCTTGAATATGAGGCCATGGATACCTAGTGCTGGGTTTTACTTTGGTGGGCCCAATGTTAGCATCCAAGGTAAAGTTCTGCACTCACATCTCTTTTCCCACCATGTGAACTTTATGTCTCTCTATGCTGTGGCACCTTGGGTTGGGAAAGGAGTGATACATGTAATGTAATACTGACATCCTTACCCTCTTCCATGTGCCTTTTCTTATTATTGTACTACAACCAAGTACTGTGATCTGGTTTCCTTAGCTCTTGTGAAGGTGTTTCTGTTCATGGATTGTTGTTCAAATTAATGTTTCTGCATGGGGATGATCACTGGAGAGTCCTACCCTGCGGCCTCGCACTGCCCTTCCTTGGAACATTAAGAAACAAAGTTAATTTAAGATGCTGGTTGTAGCACTTGGAGATATTTTATGTGCATGTGAATTTTACATTGGTGCATTGGTGGCAACTTAAATATTTTTAAAATGCCTACTGATTGGTGGATTGGTTTTGTTTCTGTTCCCCTTGCTTTATGTTAGCACTGAGCAAGTCAATATATATAAACATACAACATAATATTCTACAATTTTTTTTCAGGAGTGAATGCCTAATTGTTCAGAATTATTTTTGTGTAGTGGTTACTGAGGCATCAATGGTGCTATAACATAGTAAAAACAAATTGCAAGGAGTTTTTTTCTTTGTCATTGTCTACCTCTCTAATGAAGTTGCTACAGAACTGAGTTATTTGTCGGCGTTTTTGAACACTGGAGAGGAAGGAGGATTAAAAGGTAAGGTTGAAGGGGTAGACAGGACCAGATGAAATAGGGCTTTATGGAAAATAATTTGACATTGTTTCTAAGTACAGTGGGAAGCCTTTGGAGACTTTGAGTCAAAGAGTAAAATGACCTACTTTGTGTTTATAAAAGATCACTCTATTTGTTATGTGGAAGATTATTAAATAAATGCAAGTAAGAAGCAGAACTAGCAGTGAGTAGTCTATATCCAAAACCCAAGGGAGAAATGATGGTAGTGTGTACTAGTGTAGTATCACTGGAGAGGATGAGAAATTGAGAAGTTAGATTTGTTAACTTTCATGTGTGGAGATGAAGAAAAGTGAGTAAATAAGGATCTATTATAAGTTCTGGAAAATTATATGTGCTCTGTACTAAAATGGAAAGATGTTGGGCAAAAAGTTTGTGGGCCGGGATTTTGTGGATAATCAGGATTTATGTTTTGGACATGTTAAGCCTTACATGTCTATTAGAAAGGCAAGTGAAGATGTCAAGTAGACGGTTGGATTTTTGAGTCAGGGGAACTCAGGGGAGCACTCAGAGCTGGAAATGCACACTGACAATTATCAGCTTGTAGATTCTAAAGATATGAATCTGGAAGAAATCACAAGAAGAAATATAAATAGTATAGGTTTTTAGAAGACTTGGTTACAACAGAAATGAGAATAAGAGTAATGTATACCATATTGTGAGCCCAATTCTGTGGAAGAAAGTGATTATTACAGTTTCCTAAGCTTATGCAGTCATTACTTGTATTTTCCCAAATAAATGTTTCCTTGTTCATCTGTATCTTGCCCATGAGTTTTTAAAAATATATTGTATTAAATAATGTATGAAACAGCACAATATAGTATGTGTCTTTAATAGTACGGTAGTTAGCGGATCCTAAGTCATATGAAGTTCATAACTCACAGTAACTAATAAACACATCCCAAACCTTTTCAGTTATATACCTTATGCTAAAACTATAAAAATAATAAGAAGAACTAAAAATAACAGTCCTACTAGAAGTTACACAACCAGGTTTACACAAATACTTAGTGAGAAGCCAAACATTAAATTCAGGCTTCCTCATTCCCAATTACGTGACTTTGACCATACCTTAAAGGCCATATTGGGTGTGACTCTTCCTTAGCAACCATCTCCAGTCTTGGTAGATAATCAAAATCCTTTTTACAAAAACAAAGGAAACAAACTGGTTTTTAACCACCCTGCCCACTGAAAGGTAATACTGGTATCATTATATATAATGACCAATATTTACAGCGTTACACTTAGCATTATCTACTAATTGTTTATCTCCTTGATTTCTCTTTGTCTAGAACATGAGTGAGAAAAAAGTTTTGCTGAGGTCTAAAATATATTTTCTATACAATACCAGTAGTGTTATCATATCACCAAAAGCAAATTCAACTAATGTCTTTAATCATGAAATTGATGAAAATATTTGAAATAAAAAGAGGACTAAACCATTTTTGTACCTAATTTTGAGAATTAATAAAAAGTATGCTATGAGTCTTAGATAATAAAAGCATTAACTAAGACAAAAATTGAATTCTATATAAATAAAAATTTACAACAAATCCAAACATAATTTTAACTATTAGATGTTAGGTAAACATGGACAACACTTTTAAAGTGTTCTATTTTTATTATGCAAGTAGTAAAACATCAGTTTCCAAGAGGACTTCACAGAATACTAATATTTTAAAAAGGGAGTTTTTCTGAGCACAATGATTCAGGAAACAGTGGGTTAACAAACCCAAAGTTCTTAGAACTTGTAATGTGCAGCTGTGCACTGTTGATCCTCAGGGTTAAATATGTTAGCTAGCACTCCCCAAAATTTCAGGTCAACAGATCCCAAGATTTTTCCATTAAAAAAAAAAACAAAAAGCAAAACAAAACAAAACAAAACAAAAACACTATTCATGGAATATATTTGGAAAATGCTTCTCCAAAGAAAGATTGATATTGAAGGACATCAGAGGCACACATCCTGACCACAGTTAGAGAAACTTTATTGTCTGTGACCTTGAAAGTGATCACTTCTGTTTTTCTTATATTCACATAAAACCCTCACAAACTTTCAAGGTTAAGCAAGGTGAATGCTGTGTTAATGGAAGAAATCAAAACTGGCCCTAGGCAAAACTGTGAAGTAAGCAAAGTCTATTTTTCGTCCACTACCTTCAATATCATCACATTTTCTTTCCATTACTGACAACTTAGGTTGTCATCCCTCCTCACCATCTCAGAACCTTTTGCTAAAACCATTTCCAGAAGGTGTTTAAACATGCCAATTATACCTGTCTCCCACCCCTCTCCTGACAAAGAGCCAATTTCTGCTTAGGATATGCCATCTCTTGGAGTATGTTGATTGCACTATCTTGTAGACTGAAAGCTCTGCCTAGGGCCTTAACAAATGTGTGCACTTGTGATATTTTAGGCCCTACAGAAAATAGGTAAGGAGTGTTACTCTTGAGCAAAGGAACCCTATGGCAGCCTTTCAATTTACGTCTAATTGGTCACCTTCTATTTTGCCTACTATTGATGCTAATGCTGGAAAAATACATAAATTTCTCAGGAAAAGTAGTGGTAAATGAAGCTATAGAAGTAATTCTGCCTGTTGGAGTGGGAAGGGCTGGGAGTCAGAGGCTTGGGTTTTAGTCTTGTCACTGTTACCAACTGGCTTTTTAACTCCTGATGTCATAATATCACCATATTCTCAATGGAACAATGGGGATAACACTTTCACAAGACTGTGAAGATTGTGAAATGAGATATATCAATAGATAGAAACCTTTTTTTTTTTTGAGATGGGGTCTCACTCTGTCACCCAGGCTGCAGTTCAGTGGCACGATCTTGGCTCACTGCAACCTCTGCCTCCTGGGTTTAAGCCATCCTCCACCTCAGCCTCCTGAGTAGCTGGGACAACAGGTGTGGGCCACCACATCTGGCTAATTTTTTTTTTTTAATTTTGTAGAGATGGGGTTTCACCATGTTGCCCAGGCTGGTCTCAAATTCCTGAGCTCAAGTGATCCTCCTGCCTCAGCCTCCCTAAGTGCTGGGGTTACAGATGTGAGCCACCGTGTCAGGCCGAAAGTGTTTGAAACAGTTGTAAGACAACATGGTATTTTTCAAGCAACTTTATGTTGAGTATAAGAAAGTTAGCCTTGGCCTAAAACTTTTCAAAATGACTCAGTATATGTTCCACAAATGAATCACAGAATACGAGAACTGAAATCAGCCTTAAAGTTCACTAAGTGTCATAGAAGACATTCATGCCTCCCCAATTTAAACAGGATTAACTCAAAGTAGGGCTGGAACTATAAACCACTTGTCTGAATCTGGACCAGGAATTTTCCTGATATGCCAGGACATTGGTGGATTATGCTTAGTAGTCCAGTAATTGACAGCCACAAATGAAAGATGCTGCAGTTGGGGCTGGATCAGGAATCTCAGTGTCCATGTCTCTCAATTAAGGAACAAGAGTTGTTAATTCTATAGTCTAAGAATTAGTGATATATTTCTTATTTCCATTGTTGTGGAGAAAAACTAGGCTGTGTAACATACAAAGCTTCCTGAAATATACACAGTCACCCCAGAGAAAAATAAACTTCCTCCATCCCAAAAAATGCAGAAATGAGTCCAAAATCTTTGCATATCTTTCTTGGTTTCCTCACCTCTCCCCCGGCTGCACTGCCAAGGACATCTACTTCTGCCTTGCTGTCTATTCACCTAGAGGCTTTTAGAACGCTTTCTAGACATTATTATATTCAGAGATTTCACCCATAAAGTACATTAAAATACACATATATCCTATGTTAAATAAAATTTCGATGTAAAATAATTCATAAAAGATTTGCTTTTACTTACTTTATTTAATACAGGAATGATTTTTGCACATAGGTTAAGCAACATGCTTTTAGAAAATCTCTAGCTTTGAATCCCAGACTAACCATTTGCCTTTGTATGACTAAGAAAAGTTGTATAATCTCTCTGTGCCTCATATGCCTCAGCTGCAAATTAGGGATGCTAAAAGAACTACTTCAGAGAGTCATGAAGAATTACTGAGCTTGTAAAAAGCCTTCACAATTCTTAAATGTTTAGCAGTTGTGTAATCTTAGTAGGAAGTGTACAGATATTCATTGGACTATTCTTTCAATTTTTTTGTTTGACATTTTTCAAAATAAATTAGAAAGCCACCTTCTGCCCTCCAAATGCAGCCGCTATCATTAATATTATTACTCTTGTTGGAATAATTATGCATACTTGGACATTGTTGGAAAGTGAAAAGAATCTAAGCTTTACAAAATGTTTTTCGTGTAATAAAAGTAGTATTTCAATGTAATAATCTATTAAATAATTCATTAAATGAGATAGTTTGTGGGTTTTGTAATGTTTAATTTGTCATTTACTTCAATTTCAATTTTTTTTATTTTAGAGATAATAAACTTTTTCTCCCCTGTCAGTTCCTTAATATTTCCCAGAAAGTAGGTCTTTGGAAAGCTGGTGGGCTCTGTACCTATCCTGAGGGATGAAATGGCCCTGCATCTCTTTTACCTCTTACTATTTATTTATTTTTTGAGACAGGTTCTCATTCTGTCACCCAGGGTGGAGTGCAGTGGCGCAATCTCTGTTCACTACAACATCTGCCTCTTGGATTCAAACGATCCTCCTGCCTCAGCCTCCCGAATAGCTGGTATTACAGGCGCCCACTACCACACCCAGCTAATTTTTTTATTTTCAGTAGAGACAGAGTTTCACCATGTTGGCCAGGCTGGTCTCAAACTCCTGACAGGTGATCCTCCCTCTTTGGCCTCCTAAAGTGCTGGGATTACAGGCATGAGCCACTGCACCCGGCCTACCTCTTACTTTTTATTCAATAGATAATAAGCAAAGAAAGCGAGTATGACTAAAATTTTTCAATTATCTTCCCTATTTATTAGGATCAGTATTGTAATTAAGATGCTTGTATCCTGCCACTGCATTGCCAAGATGACAAGCAAATGAGAAGTGCAGTGGAAAAACAGTGCTATTGAAGGGCATTTTTTTTCAGTCATATCATGTTTGTGTGCAAATCTCTGAGAGGCAAAATTGAGAGCCTATCAAAAAGGACAGGAGAGGCAACCTGTGCAAATTGCAACACTGTACTAATGTGCTTTTCATGGCCGTTGCTGTGGTTTTTGTTGCTGTTGTTGTTTGTTTGTTTGTTTTTGAACACGGTCTCACTCTGTTCACCCAGGCAGGAGTGCAGTGGCATCATCATGGCACATTGCAGCCTCGACTTTCTGAGCTAAAGGGATCTTCCAACCTCAGCCTCCTGAGTAGCTGGAACCAGAAGCATGCACCACTGTGCCCAGCTGATTTTTAAAACTTATTTTTACGTAGAATCGGGGTCTCACTATATTGTCCAGGCTGCTCTCAAGCTCCTGGCCTCAAGATCCTCTCTCCTTGGTCTCCCAAAGCTCTGGGATTACAGGAGTGAGACACCACCCCCAGCCCTCTTGCTATGGTTTTAATGTTTGGGTCCCTCCAAAATTCATGTTGAAATGTAATCCACAATGGAATAATATTAAGAGATGGGGTCTTTGTGAAGTGATATGATATTAGTGCCCTTATAAAAGAGCATGAGAGAGCAGGTTCATCCCTTTTTACTTCTTCTGCCATGTGAGGATGCAGAAACAAAGTGCCTTCTCTGAAGCAGAGCATCCTTACCAGACATGGAGTTGGCTACAGCCTTCATCTTGGACTTCGCAGCCTCCAGTATTGTAAGAAATAAATTTCTGTTGCTTATAAATTACCCAATTTAAGGCATTTTGTTACAGCAGCAACAAACAGACTGATAGCTCTCTTTCTGAAATTCCAGTTCAGGCTGCAGAATTTACCTTAAGTGAGGTCATGACAGCCAGATGTAGGCCAACATATCTACTTAGAAAGAGACCAAGTTAGTTAACTTAACTCAGAGAACTTGCATTGCTGAGCAGAACTAGACTTGGAGCAAGCATTGGTTGTGATTTTCCTCTGAGCAAAGTGTGAGGTTCTATACTAGGTGGTGATTGAGTGATTAAACATCTTCTGTCTTTTTATGAGAAATTACTTTGGCCCACTTTCTTAAGCTTATGGTCTTTACAGTCTCATTTCACGGGTTTTTTATTTTAGGCATAGTCAGACCTGACATTAATACCAAACTCACTTAATTGGTAAGTCAGTCAAAAATCACGTTTCTAGCAAGCAGCAAAATGAAGTGTAAGGAGGCAACAGGATGGCTGGCCTAGCAGATGACAAGTACCCGCTAGATCTGGAAGAACAAGGACAGGCTCCAGGAAAAAGAAGGACATGAATCCATCGGATATGATAGGGCTTTTGATGTAAAAAACAAACTTCTGGGCCAGGTGCAGCGGCTCACACCTGTAATCCCAGCACTTTGGGAGACTGAGGCAGGCAGATTGCTTGAGTCCAGGAGTTCAAGACTAGCTAGGGCAACATGGCAAAACCCAATCTCTATATATATATTTAAAAAAATCAAAAATTAACTACGCATGGTGGTGTGAGCCTGTAGTCCCAGCTACTCGGGAGGCTGGGGTGGGAGGATTGTTTGAGCCTCGGAGATCAAGCCTGCAGTGAGCTGTGATCATTCCACTGCACTCCAGCCTGGCTGACAGAATGAGACCCTATCTCAAAATACAAACAAACAAACAAGCAAACAAATTTATGATAGGAATATGCCATATCTGATGCAACTTTGGGGAAAGAATGAAGGAGTAGGAAACTCTACAAATGAAAGAAAAGGCAAAAGCTTTACCAGAAAGGAAATGCAGTGATAACACACTACAGTGAACAATAGTCATCATAATATAAACATTGATTATTAACTAAAATGATTTTTCTGTCGTACTAAGAAGATGGGGGAAGTAGGAATCATCAGTAAGCAAATAAGATAATATTAAGTAGTTAAATTTGCGTAAGAGAAAGTCATTAGATAGTGCTTAAAAATAACAACAAATAGCAAGATTAGATTAGAATGTTTTTGAAATATAGCAGGTAAATACTAAAGTTAAAAACATTTTAAATCATTGAAATCAGAGAGAGGCAAGATACCATTTGATTGCTTTTTAAAAAGTGGGTACATGTTACTTAACTAAATATGTTTTAAAGTAAAAAAAAGAATATTTGTATAACTTTTTCAGTTTCATTTTCTGATGTCTTGCATTTAAACTCTAGGAATAAATTTTATTTATTTATTTTTAAATTGACATGAAATTATGGATTTACTATGTACAACATGTTGTTTTAAAGAAAATATACATTGTGGAATGACTAACTCTAGCTAATTAACATATGCATTACCTCACATAGCTATCATTTTTGTGATGAGAACACTTTATATCCACTCTTTTTCATTTTTCAGGAGTATAATAAATTCTTAACTACAGTCACCATGTTGTACAATAGATATTCTCGACTTATTCCTCTGACCAATATCTCCTCAACCCCCAATGCCCAACCACTTCAGCCCTTGGTAACCATGATTCTACTCTCTACTTCTACAAGATCAACTTTTTAAGATTCCACAGATGAGTGAGATCATGCAGTGTTTGTCTTTCTGTGCCTGGCTTATTTCACTTGACATAATGTCCTCCAGGTTCATCCATGTTGTTGCATATTAAATCTCAAAAAAAAAAATCATTGGTAATAGATTGATGCTGGATAAGGAGGACAGATATTACTTTAATATGACTTTTGTAGAGAGCTTGCCTAGGAGAAGTGCACAGAATTAAACACTGAGAATGCCCAGTGCCGTGGTCTTAAGGATTAGGGTGTGACTCTCCATTGCTGGGCAGAAAGGCAGTGGAGCAGGCAGCAGGAGATGGGAGAGGAAGAAGAGAGGCTGGTTTCATTGAAGTTTGAGTTGGTAATTGAATCACTTTTCCATTTTCAAAGTAGACATAACTACAAATGGCTTTTAATTCCAATATACAAATGCATTTTCCTTTTTAGCACACTTTCACCATGAGTGTTTTATTGATAAGGTTTTATATGCTTTCTTTTCTCTATTTTTTCTGGATTTCTCAAAATATGGTCTAATACCTTGTGACAAGGGAGCAGTATGCAATGTGTAAAAACCACAGTTAATTGTCACTAAAAGCTCAGTTGATGAGATGAACATCACAGATGTCAGGAAAGGTGAACATCTGATTTTCATTTGTAAGAGGTGCTTTCATTAATACCACATTAGTCAGTGATGTCTGTTTAAATGTGTTGGTGGTTAGTTGATGCAGAACATCTGGCCACATTGTTTTTGATTGCTAGGTGACCAAATCATCTCTTTCTGTCAGTCAAGAAGAATGACAGTTGTTAATTTTATCTTTTTACAAAAAAGTGGTAATTGAGTCATAAAATAATAAAATTAAAAAGGATCGAAAAAGTCATTAGGTTCAATGGCCTTCTAATATTTGACTCAATATTACTTATTGCCCAAGAGCTTCTCCTAAATGAACTTTAGGCATGTCTTTCTTAAAATGTTATAATAACTTCATTTTGTTAATAGCATGAATTGATAATTTAGTATGATATTTCTCATTGATGTCCCAGTAAAAGTAACTTGATTCTCTCTATTAATTTTCATAACCTTTACTATAGCAAACAGCTATCTAGAATGTGCAGGATTTTTTTTCTTTTCTGAAGTAGTCCTCAAACTGAAGACCTAAGAGAAACAAAATTCTCATCTGTTCCCTAATTCTCAGGGAAGATTTCATTGAGACATCAAAAAAGCTAGTTGTCAATTTTCTCTGTAAAATGTTTACTTTTTTATTATGAAATAAAATATTAAATATATGTGACACACAATGATAAATTGTACAAAAACCTTTTAACTAGATTGAAGGTAGTAAAGAAATTTAACACCTGTAGTAGAAGAGAAAATTTTGATTCCAGAATTAATTAATACAACCTACATATATAATTCAGTCTATTTTTATTGGAATTAGCTCTTTATGTTTTAAAACACCCTGTGTATACATGAAAATGCATGGCCATCTCTGTTCTAAAACAGTTGTTACATTTATGATTGCTTGTGAGAATAATCACTAAATAAAAAAACTAATTCCTACAACTTAGAAAGTAACAAAATTAATATTTTCTAGTAGAACACTAGGCTTTTTAAAACAAAACAAAAGGAAACAACAACAAAAAAGTGTGTCGTCTCACTTTAATAGGCCTTTAATAGGATGGAAGGATAATAATACCTTTATAGCTTTTCTTGTAAATCTTCAATAAATCAGTAAAACCAGAATCCTCTAAAAAATAATTTCTCCACATTTTGATATTCAACATTTTTGAGACCTATCTTGTCGGTAAGAAAAGAATAAATGACCCGTAGGAAATTCTTTCAACTTTTCAACCAGCTGAATGCTATACTGGTTAAGAAATGACCTTTTCCAGGATAAAGGTGCTAAGTAGAAATACTAGTTGCTGGAATTGAAAAAAAAAACGAACAAAACAAGAAAAGATTTTCTATGTGATCAATTAAGGAGTAAAAGGAGACTCATTTTTGATGGCTTGTCAAAGCCCTCTTCTTCCCATATCCTCTCTGCCTGGCGTACCCAGAAACAGAGAGCCAGTTTGCAACGCCGAAGTATGACTCTGTCTGTTGTAATAAAAACTCTAAAAAATGTAGCCATTTTCCCAGTGCAAAAGGAAAATGTAGGGCCCTTGTACAAAAAGCAGAGCAGTGGGGGGAAGTGCTATTGAAGGTAATGAATCAGAATTTTTTTTTTTTTTTGCTTTCTTCCACAGTCCCTCTCTTGACTTTTCATGGTATTTTTATGTGGTATTTAATGTTGTCCTAAATAAAGTTTTTAAGTTATTAGTATGCATTTTACCATTCGTTTTTACATTGTGCAATGCCAGTTTTAAATGCAAATACAGGAGTATTTAACTTGTATGTAGAATGGCTAAAATTACACAATTCATAGTATGTAGTTTGTACCTGCATATGTATTTTGTTCTTACTAGAACAGTGGAAATACTATACAATGTTAACTCAACTGTTTGTGTTTCATATTTTAATATTAATACCTGACATTCTGTAATAATCATTAGCTTCATCTTACTGATGAGTAAGGAAGAATTGAAAGGAAAAGAAACTATGGGTTGCCCTATCTTTCCCTTTCGTTTTATATCAATATTGTCTGCATAAGCTCTTGGCTACTATATGAAAGTAACATAAATAAGGAAGGCAATGATAAAGTTCCTTGGTCATTCTTGTTTCTTAGAAAGCCATTGCCTTCTTTCTGCCTTCAAAGCAAGTTCTGGTCCTTATGGAAACTGTGTCCTATCTGGATTCTACAACCCCGGGCCAGACACAGTGAGTCACACCTATAATACCAGCACTTTGGGGGGCCAAGATGGGAGGATCACTTGAGGAGAAGGAGTTTGAGATTCTACATCCCAAACATATTTCAATTCTAGTGATGGCTCTCTGCCCACTCTGCCCTCATTCTATCCCAGGCAATCAGTATTACTTGCCCAGACTACTATAAGAGCTTCCTAATTGGTCTTGATATTTCTTCTGTTTTGCTCTGTCCCCCAACACATTGTTCTCAAAGAGACAGAGTGAGATTGTAAAAATATAGGTCAATCAGACCATGCCTCCGATTTAAACTATCAAAAAGCTACCCATTTCAGTTTGAATAAAATCCAAACTCTTCACTGAGGCTTGTTAAGTCAATTTGTCCTCTTTGTATCTCTCTTATTTTATAATAAGTCACTCTTCCCCATCCTTCCTCACCCCCAAAAAAACCTTCAGCCACATCACCCTTCTTGTATTTTCCTAGATTCTATCTAGCAATTCTTTGCCTTAGGGTCTTCACACTTATTTGTCACACTGATTGGATGATCATTTCAGAAAAGCCTTTTCTAACCAATTTATGTAAGTGAGAGTCTCTCACATCCCCAAGACTTTGTAGATCCTAGTTCCTTCTTGTAGTTTTTTTTATATACACCCTTGATATATTATAAATTATGTAAAGGCAAAGCCTGTGTCTTTTTTGAATAACCATTCTAAATGGTTATGGCATCATATTTATTTATTAAAGTATTTCTTAAATGCCTAAGATGTTTTAAATTCTAGAGATACTTTTTTAAGTTACAGAGATACAGCAGTGAATAAAACAGATAAAAATTCTAGACTGCAATGAAACTAATATTCTAGCTGTAGGATACTGAAAATAGATAAAAAATAAATAAACTTGCTGAAAGGTAAAGTACATCAAATGGTGATAAGTTCTATGGTAAAAAATAAGACCCAGAAAGGCAAGAGGAAATACTGGATATGTGTAGGGGTTACAACTTTAAGTAGGAGTGTGATAGTGCAGGTCTTATTCTATCATGTTATTAGAAGAAAGTTGCACAGATATATTTCTATATACATGCAAAAAGATATCAATAAATTCAACTAGTCATAGGACCGAAAATACATTTAAAATACTTTTAAGATTCTATTTGATACAAATAGTCAGAATTATGCATTCCCAAAGAGTTCCAGTCAAGCCAGAAAGAAGTTAGGGATGCCAACCAAATCCATTTAACACTGGTCTGTAAGTGCTTTAAAAAAAAGGTAATTTAATAAGGAAATAAGATAAATAAGCAAAATTTTAAAAGGGCATAGATACTAGAAAAGGGGAGTAGAGATTATTTTAAAACAATGTAATTATATTCATGGAAGACCATTATAATCAAGTAAACATATATGAGAACTAATAGGTAATCACCTAAAACATAAGAATTTAAAAAGTAGAAACTTTTTTGTAAGGAAAATCATATTCGCAGTAGCAAGAATAACACAACATATTTGAGATTTTATTTTAAAAGAAATGTTCAGGCCAGGCATTTTGGCTCATGCCCATAGTTCCAACTACTTGGGAGGCTGAGGCAGGAGGATCACTTGAGCCTAGAAGTTAGAGGCTTCATAAGCTATGATTGTGCTGTTGCACTTCAGCCTAGGTGTCAGAGTGAGACCCTATCTCTAAAAAAAAGAAAAAAGAAAAAAAATAAAAAGAAAAAAAGAAGAAATGTTCAGGAAATGAAATTGCTAAAAGATACTTTTCAAAGCTTGCATGATTTGAGAGACATAATCGCTATGTGAAGGAAGATCTAATCATTGAAAATATATAAACTCTCAAATTATTCTCTAAATTTAACACAACCTAAATCAAAAGTAAAATGGGATATACATGGGAAAGAAAATAAATATGAGATTTGTGTGGAAAACTAGAAGTATCAAACTAATTAGGAAAATATTTTTAAAATACAAAAAAAAGATGAATTTGCCCTACTCAGAATTAAAATATATTAAAATTCTACAAAACTCAAAACAGAGTAGTACAATGCAGAAATCAACAAAAAATGCAGTCGAACAGAATTAAGAGTTTAGACATTGCCCACACATATGTGGAAACATAGTGTATGATTACGTTGGTATTTTCAATCAATAGAGAAAATTTATACCTTATTTTTAATGGCATTGATTTGCCTAATAACTATTAAAGAGTAAAACATCTCCTGTATACATCAAAATGATTTCATATCAAGCAAGAACTTGTTTTTAAAAATGGGAGAAAAAAATTAGACTGGTGTATACTAAAATATAGCATGTTAATATGTATAGAATCACAGAGCATGGTACCAAAGGCAGAAACCGTAGAAGGATTGATACAATTTGTCTTCAAATCAATTAGAAACTTTGAGATGGTAAAACATGCAAATACCCAAACCAAAAAGCCTTGTTTATTATAAGAGTGTTTGCAATATGTATGAGAAAGTATTAATACTGCTAACTTTTTAATGGGCAATTAAGAGAATGAAAAAACTAGGAGAAAATATTCACAAAACCCATATTTGGTGAAGAATTGGTATCCAAAATATACAACAAATTATTAAAACCTCACAATAATAAAACAAATAAACCAGTTTAAAAATGGGTAAGATGGGAACAGACACTTCAACAAAGAAGATGTACAGATGGCAAATAAGCATATGAAACGATGCTCAACATCATATGTCATTAGGAAATTACAAGTTGATATGATGATGAGATAGCACCACATGCCTTTTAGAATGCCTAAAACTTAAAACACAACACCAATTGCTGGTGAGGATGTGGAGCAACAGAAATTCTCATCCACTGTGGTGGGAATAAAAAATGGTAAAACCAGTTGGAAAGATAATTTGGAAGTTTCTAACAAAGCTTAACATTGTCTTAACAGACAGTCCAACAACCACGCTCCTTGGTATTAATCAGAATGAGTTGAAAATTTATGTCCACAAAAAACTGTGCGCAAATGTTTATATAAGCTTTATTCATAATGACAAAAAAATTTAAAGCCACCAAAATGTCCTTCAATAGGTTGAATATATGAACAAACTGTGGTATATTCATGCAATGGAGTATTATTCAGCTTGAAAAAGAAATAAATAATTAAGCCATGAAAAGACAGGGAAGGACCTTAAGTGCATACTACTAAGTAAAAGAAGAAAATCTGAAAAGATTGCATACTGTATGATTCCAACTATAGGACATTCTGGAAAAGAGAAAACTCTAGAGACAGTAAAAAGATCCATGGTTGTCAGGGGTGGGAGGGAAGAAGGGATGAATAGGCAGAGCACAGAGGATTTTTAGGACAGTGAAACTACTCTGTGTGAAACTGTAATGGTGGACAATTATCATACATTTGTCAAAATCCATAGAGCTATACAATATATACCTTGAACCCTAATGTAAACTGTGGACTTTAGTAAATGATAAGGTATCAATATTGGTTCATCAATTATAACAAATATAACATATTGCAAGTTGTTAATAGGGAAGCTGGGAGAAGGAGGGGAACAGAAGGGGTAAATGGAAACTCTATTTTCTGCTTAAGTTTTTGAAAACATAAACTACTCTAAAAAATAAAGTCTTTCAATTTTTTAAAAATAGGATAATATCACTTCCAGAAAATTTACTTTTAATAGGTAAAGTGAGTCAAAAGATGTAGACACACATTTATTCCCATCCATAATCAAAGAAATAAACATTCAAGTTAAAGAAGGGTGCCATTTTTTTTTTTTGCCTATAAAAATGGCAAACATTAACAGGAATGAAGCTCCTAGGATTGTCTTGGTTTGGAGACAATAAACCCTCTGGTACATAGCCTGTAGAACTCCCTATGAGAACAGGGCTTCTGTGTGGTAATTTGTCAAAATGTATCAAATTACTAAAAAGAAATATCTAGCCTTTGACCTAATGATCACAAATCTGTGCACTTATATCAAGGAAATAGATAAATTAGTAAAGATATATGTACAGTGTTACCACAGTTTGTTTAAAAAAAAACAAAATTTAAAAGTCAAAAAAAGGGAATTGATTAAATGTATTTTGTGCACACACATAAAATATTTATAATTGTGGACATTTATACTAATACATGGAAAGGCATTGGTTATATTGTATTTAGGAAGAAAAGTAAGTTAGAGAGCCCTGATACTGTTTTAAATAATATACACGCATATGGAAATGTCTGGAAGACTGAATGCTAATAATGGCTGTGGCAGGACAGCAGAATATCTGCAACTTATTATTTTTCCCTTTTATTCATATTTCATTTACATTTTTCATTTAATGTTAATTCATTGCTTACATAAATTTTAAAATATATAAACCCTTTATAAAAAGAAAGGTGATAATTCCAACTACATACAATATTAGCACTTTTTAGCTCTGAAAGTGACCTCAGTGATTGTTTATTGTATGTATCCCCATTATTTAACAAATCAAGAATTGGATGCTTATGCGTATGTTCATTGCAGCACTGTTCACAACAGCAAAGACATGGAATCAACCAAATGCCCATCAATGATAGACTGGATAAGGAAAATGTGGTACATATACACCATGGAATACTATGCAATCAGAAAAAGGAATGAGATCATACCCTTTGCAGGGACATGGATGGAGCTGGAAACCATTATCCTCAGCAAACTAACTCAGGAACAGAAAACCAAACACCACATGTTCTCACTTATAAGTGGGAGCTGAACAATGAGAATACATGGACACAGGGAAAAGAGCAACAACACTAGGGTCTGTTGGAGGAGGCAGGGTGGAAAGGGTAGGGAGAGCACCAGGAAAATGAGCTAATGCATGCTGGGCTTAATACCTAGGTGATGGGTTGATAGGTGCAGCAAACCACCATGGCACATGTTTACCTATGTAACAAACCTGCACATCCTTCGTATGTACCCCAGAACTAAAAATAAAATAAAATAAAATTAGATGCTTAATATGGTAAAGAGAATTTTCCCAAACTGAATTACATGGAAAGCTGAGACAACAACTAATGTCTTGTGCACTCAATCCACAATTCTCTTTCACTGAACAGAGACAAACTCCAAATAAACCTTTTAGTGGAAATGCCTAAAATATTATTGTATTTCTGCTTCTGCATGTGTATATTCATGAGACATAAACATACAATTTTTTGGCATAACTTTATGTTTTCTAAAAATTTGGGTCTCCTGTATCTCAATTCTTAATTTTCTTCCATTGGAGAGGCAATCCCAAACAATCCTTCTTAGGAATAAGTAAAATGACAAAATATGTGTGTTTATCTGTGAAACACAACCATGCAAATCTACTTGCACAATTGTTTTTGTTTTTATAAATTTGGTGTGACATGATTTCAACCATAAATCCTGTAAAATTTTTAGTAAAATTGAGATGTTTTCTATTTTCTTTCAAGTAAAAACAATTAGATCTACTATCACATACTTTGACCTCTGGAATGATCAATACTTAAAAGACTATCTACATCCAGTAAATTGTTGCTGAGAAAATAGTTATTGTTGAAAATTAGAGACATTTCTCTCAATTCTATGTACATATGATGAAGTTCCTTGGTGATTCATTGCTTAGTGAAATAGGTAGATGGACTGAGGGTAAGGACTAAGCTAAGAATTATATTAAAATTGGTAATATTTTTCCTTGTACAGATTGGTCAGATTTCTTAATCATTCTACCCGAGATAGTTTTATCATAGAAGTAGAAATCACCATCAACTGACTACTTTTTGAAGAAACATAAAATGCTCTATAACTTTTGCCTTATTGAATAGAATTATATGGTTAAATTTGACTATGAGAATTAAAATAATACTTCTGCTTGTATTAAAATTTCAAACTAAATTATATACACTTTAAAGTCATAATGTTTTATTCATTATATTGAAAATCAAAAAAGGCAGATTTTCAAATCATCTCTGTTAAAATATTTTCTCTGTGGATGCTACTAATTTCCCACAAGTAGTCACTTAGAATTTCCCCCAAATTCTTAAGTTTCCCCCAAATACTTGTTTCATTTGAACTGTAATAGCTTCCAAATATTAGCATTTGTATCAGAAGAAATTACTGCTTCCTTAAAGCAAATATAGTCTGAGTTCTTTTTAATAATAGCAATAGTGCCCTCAAGAGCATCATATTTCAAAATATTTAAGTGTTTAATGTGATATAAACTGAATATCTAGATGATATATTAAGTCATGTTTCAATTGACATTTTAGGGATTCTGGTATCCTATGTTTATATATATATACTTTTGTGTGTGTGTGTATATATATATATATATATATATATATATACACTTTTGTATGAATACATATATATATACTTTTGTATAAATATATATACTCTTGTATAAAATGTAAACATCCTTTGTTTATATTATATATATGCACTTATACAAAAGTATATACATTTAGGTCTCCTGTATCTCAATTCTTATTTTTCTTACATTGGCATGGCAATCTCAAACAATCCTTCTTAGGAATAAACAAAATGACAAAGTATGTGTGTATATCTGTGAAACAAAACCATGCAAATCTACTTGCGCAATTGTTTTTGTTTTTATAAATTTGATGTGACATAATTTCAACCATAAATCCTGTAAGATTGTTAGTAAAATTGAGATGTTTTCTATTTTCTTTCAAGTAAAAACAATTCAGATCTACTAACAGCTACTTTGATCTCTAGAATGGTTAATACTTAAAAGACTAAGTGATTAAGTGCATGGTAGCTCATTAAACTATATATATATATATATATATAGTCGAAATATATATATATATAGTTTATAAATATATATATATATATATATACCCAGATAAATAGGGCTGGCCTCTAGAGTATTTGGGAAACAAATGGTAAAAATGGTGTAATCCTATGTATTTATATTTGTCTTTGTATGTCTATACATGTGTATATGTGTGTCTGCACATTTTTTAGCACTGGCTCTATAAGACATAAAATTCACTATCAAAAAAATGTTAAATTACATCAATTTAGATCTGACAGTTTTATAAAAAGCATACTTTAAGTTCATATAAGTGTGTTGTTTTAAGGTACAGGCTGATGTCTGTACAAGTTGCTGATGTATCAGCAACAAGTTGTTGCTATGAACTTAGGCCTGATCATTTTAGTTCTGTCACAGATGAGCTTCAACTGTGTTTCGTAGTCCCTACTGGCTTAGGAAGACATCCATCAGCAGAATTTTCTTTCTCATTTAAGAAGAATCCATAATGTTAGCCTCAATTATCTTTGAAATGCCTGTCCTTGAGCATGTTTCAACATGATGTTGTTCTTTGCATATATTTGCCTGTTATATTCATCATGTATAACATTCATCATTTTTAAAGGCAGACTCATTTTCTGGGAAATGGCTGAATGGAGGCTGATGCATTCATTGATTAATTCATTTATTTAGCAAACACCATTGAATACCTGCTATGTCATAGACATGCCATTGACTAAAAAAAAAAAATGACCAAACTGGTAACCACCTGCCACAGGCTCCAGATCAAAAGAAAGTTGGAGCTTGTGGCAGTATATACGGAACAATATTGGCAACTGTTGTTGATGATTGTTAAGTTTGAGTGATAAGACCATGGCAGCTCATTAAACTAGTCTCTCTTTTTGAAAAATAAGTTTGAAATTTTTCATAATAGAGATGGGGTTTTTCTTTGTTATTGTTGTTTTGGGTCCTTTATCAGGGTTTATTCTATTTGTTTGGAGATAGGCATTTCATTTCCCCAGAAAGATACCAATGGACTTTGGATTATTTTTCCTTCAGATCCTTTTCTTTCTGAAATTGTCAGACTCATTATTCACAATTTAATCATTTCTCTCAGCATCAATTTCTAAAATTCTCTTCTCTGAAAAGGAAAAGTACAATAGTATCCACTCAGATTACTTATCTCCAGATTTGGGGTTCAAAGTAGGCTTAGGAACCCAGCTGTGTTGAGCTCTTCTATGGAATCACCTCATTCTTTCCTTATCCTCCAGGCTATTAAATTTTGTCATTTGGTCATGGTCCCTTCCTTCATTGATTGGTGCCATTGATTGTGTTGCCATATTTTCCTCTTTTTTGTTTTTTTATAGTGTGAGGAAAGGAGGTTATGAATTGCACCTTTATTTATTATGTCACATCAAGCTTTATTTTTTATTTTTTAAAGACTCAAAAGAAAAGAAAAAAGTTATCCAAAAATTAAACAGCAATGAGAATATATTAAAACTTTGATAGAATCAGAATTGCAGTTAATGCTCATTTCAATTGTATTTAAGTTTGCAAATATTAGTAACCTACTGTTTTTATAACTGGTTTACAAGGAACTTTTCTAATAGCTTAGAAAGAGTCAGCTTTCCTTTTGCTTTTCTCCTATGCAAAGTTGTATCCCATGTTAGAAATATCTACATTTATGCCTTGTTTTCTCCTATTACTCTTTAATAATATTCTACTGCTATAGAGTGAGCATAGTAAAAAAATGAATCCAATATTTTAGTTTTTTATTTTTATTTTAATATTTTTATATTTTTATTTTTATGTTATTTTATTTTTATTTTTATTTATTTTTATTTTTAATTTCAATAGGTTTTTGGGAAACAGGTGGTGTTTGGTTACATGAATAAGTTCTTTAGTGGTGATTTCTGAGATATTGGTGCACCTATCACCTGCGCAGTGACTACACATTTGGTATAGTATAATTTTTATTTTTAATTGACAAATAATAATTATATATATTTTGGGGGTACAATGTGATGTTTTAATATATGTGTATATTATAGAATAATTATATCAAGCTAATTAATGTACCATTACTTCACATTTTTATCATTTTTTGTAGTGAAACCCTTAAGAATCTATTCTTTTAGCAATTTTGAAATACACAATACATTAATATTGACGATGGTTACCTTGCTGTGCAATAGATCTTGAAATTTTTTTCCTCCTTTCTAACTGGAACTCTGTATTGTTCGATCAACTTCTCTGCTTTCCCCCCACCCTCATCTGCCGCCATACTCTGGTACCCATCATTCTACTCTCTACTTCTATAAAGTCAACTTTCAAAAAATTCTGTATACAAATAAGATCATGCAGTATTTGTCTTTCTGTGCCTGACTTTATTTTACTTAATGTAATATACTCCAATTTCATTCATGTTGTCACAAATGACAGAATTACCTGTTTTTAAAGGCTGAATAATATTTCCTTGTGTACATACACCACATTTTCTTTATCTATGTATCCACTGATGGACACTTAAGTTGATTCCATATCTTGGAATTGACTGTGACTAGTGCTGCCAGAAACATGAGAGTGCAGATATCTCTTTGACATAGTCATTTCAATACTTTTGCATAATTTAAAAAAATAATGGGAAGGTTCTTCAAATGAATATTGGGAATTCTTTAGAAAATAAAAGGTCGAGCTGCAGATTGGGAAAAAATATTTGTGAAATATATATCTAATAAAGGATTGATACCTAGAATATTGAAAAATTTCTCTAAAGTCAGTAATAAGAAAACAGTTTTTTAAATTCCCATTTTTTAAAAAGGTGGGCAATATATTTAAAGAGCTATTTTGACAAAATGGTATAAGGGAAATTTTTGGGATGATGATACTGTTTTATATCTTTTTAAAATTTTTTAAATGCATTTTTATATATTTACATATGTTTATGGGGTACATGATAAATTTTGTTGCATACATAAAATGTATAATTATCAAGTCAGAGTAATTTGTAATACTCCATCACCTAAATATTTATAATTTCTATATGTTGGATACATTTCAAGACCTCTCTTCTAGCTGTTTTGAAATATACAATATATGGTTGTAACTACAGTCACCCTACTCTGCTATCAAACATCAGAACTTATTTCTTCTATCTAACTGCATGTTTGTACCCATTAACCAACCTGTTTATCCCCTTCTGCCTCCCATACACCTTTCTCAGCTTCTGGTATCTATTATTTTACTCTACCTCCATGTGATCAACTTTTTTAGTTCTCACATATGGGAATGAGAAAATGCAATATTTATCTTTCTATGCATGGCTTATTTCTCGTAACCTCCAGTTTTC
Organism: Pongo abelii; assembly: GCF_028885655.2. Taxonomy (NCBI): domain Eukaryota; kingdom Metazoa; phylum Chordata; class Mammalia; order Primates; family Hominidae; genus Pongo; species Pongo abelii. The sequence continues at coordinate 97,352,162 of NC_071991.2, forward strand.
ATCCATGTTGCTGCAAATGACATGATTTCATTCATTTTATGGCCAAATATTATACCATTGCATATATACCGCATTTTCTTTATCCATTTATCTTTATCCATTCAAGTGTTGATGGACATTTAAATTGACCTTGATTTTATATGTTTACTATTGTGAGTAGTGTTGCAATAAACATGGGAGTTTGGGTATCTATTTGCTATATTAGTTTCCTTTTCTTTGGAAGTACTCTTAGTGGGATTGCTAGATTGTATGGTAGTTCTATTTTTAGTTTTTTGAGAAATCTTCGTACTATTTTTCATAATGGCTATATTAGTTTATATTTCCACTAATAGTGTATAAGAGTCCAATTTTCTGTCATGCTCACTGATGTGGTTAGCCTGTGTTCCCACCCAAATTTCATCTTGAATTCCCACATGTTGTGGGAGGTACCCCGTGGGAGGTGGTTGAATCATGGGGACAGGTCTTTCCTGCACTGTTCTCATGATGGTGAATAAGTCTTGCAAGATCTGATGGTTTTAAAAAGGGGAGTTTATCTGTACAGGCTCTCTTTTTCCCTGCTGCCATCCATGTAAGATGTGACTTGCTTCTCCTTGCCTTCTTCCATGATTGTGAGGCCTCCCCAGTTATGTGGAACTGTAAGTCCAATAAACCTCTTTCCTTTGTAAATTGCCCAGTCTCAGGAATGTCTTTATCAGCAGCATGAAAATGGACTAATACAGTAAATTGGTAACAGTAGAGTGGGGTGCTGCCGAAAAGACACCTGAAAACATGGAAGCAACTTTGAAACTGGGTAACAGGCAGAGATTGGGACAGTTTAGAGGGCTCAGAAGAAGACAGGAAAATGTGGGACAGTTTAGAGCTCCCTCGAGACTTGTTGAATGGCTTTGACCAAAATGCTGATAATAATATGGACAATGAAATCCAGGCTGAGGTGGTCTCAGACGGAGATGAGGAACTTGTTGAAAACTGGAGCAAAGGTGACTCTTGTTATGCTTTAGCAAAGAGACTGGTGGCATTTTGCCCCATCCTAGAGATTTGTGGAACATTGAACTTGAGAGAGATGATTTAGGATATCTGGCAGAAGACATTTCTAAGCAGCAAAGCATTCAAGAGTTGACTTGGGTGCTGTTAAAGGCATTCAGTTTTAAAAGAGAAACAGGACATAAAGTTTGGAAAATTTGCAGCCTGACAATGCGACAGAAAAGAAAATCCCATTTTCTGAAGAGAAATTCAAGCTGGCTACAGAAATTTGCATAAGTAATGAGAAGCAGAATGTTAATCACTAAGACAATGGGGAAAATGTCTCCAGGCCATGTCAGAGACCTTTGCAGCAGCCCCTCCCATCACAGGCCCAGAGGTTTAGGGGGGAAAAATAGTTTTGTGGGCCAGGCCCAGGGTTTCTCTGCTGTGTACAGTCTAGGGACTTGATGCCCTGTGTCCCAGCTGCTCTAGCTGTGACTAAGAGGGGACAAGGTAGAGCTTGGGCTGCAGTTTTGGATGATACAAGCCCCAAGTCTTGGCAGCTTCCACATGGTGTTGAGCCTGTGAGTGCACAGAAGTCAAGAATTGAGGTTTGGGAACCTTCACCTAGATTTCAGAGGATCTATGGAAATGCTTGGATGCCTAGGCAGAAGTTTGCTGCAGTGGCAGGGCCCTCATGGAGACCCTCTTCTAGGGCAGTGAAGAAGGGAAATGTGGGGTCAGAGCCCCCACACAGAGTCTCTACTAGGGCACTGCCTAGTGGAGTTGTGAGAAGAGGGCCACTATTCTCCAGATTCCAGAATGGTAGATCTGACAGCTTACACCGTGTGCCTGGAAAAGCTGCAGATACTCAATGCCAGACCATGAAAGCAGCTTGGAGGGAGACTGTACCCTGCAAAGCCATAGAGGTGGAGCTGTCCAAGACCATGAGAACTCACCTCTTACATCAGCGTGACCTGGATGTGAGACATGAAGTCAAAGGAGATCATTTTAGAGCTCAAAGATTTGACTGCCCTGCTAGATTTTGGACTTGCGTGGGGCCTGTACCCCTTTTGTTTTGATCAATTTCTCCAAATTGGCATATTTACCCAATGCCTGTACCCTCTTTGTATCTAGGAATTAACTAACTCACTTCTGATTTTACAGGCTCATAGGTGAACAGGACTTGCCTTTTCTCAGATGAGACTTTGGACTATGGACTTTTGAGTTTATGCTGAAATGAGTTACGACTTTGGGGGACTGTTGGGAAGGCGTGATTGCTTTTGAAATGTGAGGACATGAGATTTGGGAGGCGCCGGGGCAGAATTATGTGGTTTGGCTCTGTCCCTGCCCAAATCTCTTGAATTCCCACATGTTGTGGGATGGAACCAGTGGGAAGTGTTTGAATCATGGGGGCAGGTCTTTTCTGTGGTGTTCTCATGATGGTGAATAAGTCTCATGGGAGCTGATGCTTTTAGGAAAGGGAGTTTCTTTGCGCAGGCTCTCTTTTTGCCTGCTGCCATCCACATAAGATGTGACTTGTTCCTCCTTGCCTTCAGCCATGATTGTGAGGCCTCCCTAACCATGTAGAACTTTAAGTCCAATAAATCTCTTTCTTTTGTAAATTGCCTAGTCTTGGGTATGTCTTACAGCAGCATGAAAACAGACTAATACTCTCAACAACATCTGTTATTTTTTGTCTTTTTAATAATAGCTATTCTAACTGGGGCAAGATAATATCTCAGTTTTGATTTGCATTTCCCTGATGATTAATGATGTTGAGTGTTCTTCATATACCTGTTGCTCATTTATATGTCTCTTTTGAAAGGTATCAATTCATGTTCTTTGCTCACTTTTTAATGGGACTATTTGTCTTTCATCTGTTGAGTTTCCTCTATATTCAGGATTTTACTCCCCTATTAGATGAATAGTTTGGAAATATTTTCTTCCATTCAACAGGCTGCTTCTTCACTCTGTTCATTGTTACTTTTTGCTGTGTGGAAGCTTTTTAGTTTGACAGAGTCCCATTTGTCTATTTTTCTTTTTGTTTCCTGTGCTTTTGTGTCTTAACCATAAAATAGTTGCCTAGAGCAATGTCCTGATGCATTTCACTGATTTTTTTCCAGTTGTTTTATAGTTTTGTATCTTACATTCAAGTTTTTAATCCGCCTTGAGTTGATTGTTGTATATGGTCACAGACAAGAATCTAGTTTCATTCTTCTGCATATGGCTGTCTAGTCATTATAGCACTGTTTATTGAACAAGGTATCCTTTCCCTCATGTATGTTCTTGACAGCTTTATCCAAGATCAGTTGGCTATCAATATGTAGATTTATTCCTGGGTTCTCTATTCTGTTCCATTGGTCTATGTATCTATTTTTATAGAAATACCATGCTGTTTTATTACAGTAACCTTATAATATATTTTGAATTCAAGTTATATTATACCTCCAACTTTATTCTTTTTGTTCAAGAATGCTTTGGTAATTTGGATTCTTTCTTGATTCCACATGAATTATATGATTGTTTTTCTATTTCTGTGAAAAATGGCACTTATTTTGATAGACATTGCATTGAATCTGTTGATTGCTTTGGGTAGTAATCATTCTACATCTTGAAATTGTGGTGGTCATTACATGACTGTATGTTCAACAGAGTATATAGAATTGTTTATATGAAAATAGTGAATTTTACTGAACACAAATTTTCACAATTTTTAACAACTGAAGGAAAAAATAGGTGTTTTCAGAAAAAAGATTTGAAAGATTAAAATATCACAATATTTAAATATTAACGAAATTATTAACAGTGTAATATATATATGTGGTGCTCTTTTTACTGAAATGTTACTATGCATCACATGACTATACCATGATGGTGAGGATTGTTGTTTATGTTTGCTGAGGTAACGCTAGTGACAAAAATAGTACCTAGCACATAATAGGCTTTAAAATTATTTGTTTAATTAATAATTTACTAAATCATCAATTTTTGCAAAACGTATTGCTCTCATGCTATGTAGACATGCTGGATTAGTAGTATAATAAAAAAGAGAATGATTTATCTTGTTTTGAACAGAACTTATGGCAAACTTTTGCTATATTCTTTTGAAAATTATTTGCAGAAATAGCCAATGATGTTAATGCTTTTAGATATAAAGTTTAACAAAAAAAATTAATTTGATGCCCTTTACATAATACTGAAACTCCTTTATAAAGATGATAGTTTTTTTTTTTTTTTTTTTGAAATGGAGTCTCACTCTGTTGCCCGGTCTGGAGTGCAGTGGTGTGATCTTGGCTCACTGCAACCTCCACCTCCCAGGTTCAAGCGATTCTCCTGTCTCAGCTTCCTGAGTAGCTGGGACTACAGGTTCATGCCACCATGCCTGGCTAATTTTTGTATTTTCAGTAGAGGCGGGGTTTCACCATATTGGTCAGGCTTCTCGAACTCCTGACCTCAGTTGATCCACACATCTCGGCCTCCCAAAGTGCTGGGATTACAGGTGTGAATAAATATGATTCTTAATATGTTTACATTTATATAAACCTATTTTCCACTCTTTCACAGGGACATATCTATCTGAATATCTATCGTACCTATGTGGCTTTTTATTCTGTTATACCTAACTTTTTCACAGACTGTAATTCCATACCGTCAGTGCTAGAACGTATCTGCTGTTTTCACTAATAATGATTTTCTTATTATTGCATGTAATTAAGTGTAATTTCATCCCATAAAGATGAACCAAGCAAGTTTTATTGTAGCCAGTACAAAATAAGAGAAGTACAGTGACAAGAAAGAGAGAGAATTGGTAGAAATTTATTTAGTAGAAATAATGAAGGGCCACAGTGTAGGACTTTCAGGATCTTATTTTCATAAAGATATAACCACTACTTTGAAGAAATGATAGAAGCCTGGCTAATATTTAGAGAAATTACATTCAGTAGTTGATTATATCTTTTGAAGTAGTCTTAACACAGTGCTTAAGAGACAAGAAGCTATAGATAAGCTTGAAGTACAGATAACCTGCATAGGAGTAAAACCACATACACACTGTGAAACAGCAAGCTTTACAAAACATGGCTGACCTTTCTTATGCCTTAAGATAGCAATCTGTGGTAATAGAGAAATGATGATGGAACATCGAGTAATACTATTTTCAACAAAATTGTAGGCTCTACAAAATCAGAGACCTTATAATATTTGGGAAGATTAAATGGTTAGCATATGTAAAGTATATGCTACAATATCTTTCCAAAGTTAAGCACTTAGCAGTTTGCTGCTATTATTATCATCATTTTGATATCCCCTACACAGCATGTAGACTTTTGCTGAGTGCATAGAAAATGCTCAGCAAAATAATTTTAAGTTGAATTGCAACAATTGAAATAGTGATTATTTTCTTGCAAAAGAATAGCCCCTCCCAAGAAACTAGAAACAACAATAATTATCATGCCAAAGGCAAGGAAAACTATCATGTGAAAATAGAACTTGTAGCTTATGTTTAGAAGACATTATCTACCATAATTCATATGACTTTTAAAATGTGGACAATATACATAAAATGATAAAAAAAGTCAAAAGAAAGTTGAAAAATTACTAATTCTTTTTTCATGCATTCATGTATTTTCACTTTGTCTTACCATAGTGTTTTTAAACATGAAGTTTTAATTTTAAATAGTGATTTTTTTTAAAGGCAAATACAGAAATTCAGTGATATAGTACAAAAGAAATTATAGGAAAAAAAGGTCCTTAATTTCCCTTTAATTGAAACACCTTCTGTTTAGTCTATTTTTCTATTAAGATTACAGAACCAAATTACCATAACTGAGAAAGTGAATGTTGACTTTGCCGTTTTCATCTCTAGGTATCTACAGAGGGCAGCAAAGAGCTTCAGTTCAAAGACTAGCAGGTTGGGTTAGTAAGTTTCAATGGCTGCTTTCTGATTCCGCATCATTTGAAGCACTGCAAAGTGTCAAAATCAAGGTTCAGTTTGCTAAACTTATGCGATTGTTTGTTGCCATATGTGGAACAGAGTGAGGGGGACACATGGATCAGAATCAACTATTTAGCTGCAATCAAGAAAAGATTTCAAATTAGTACATTGAGTGTGTCATTTTACTAAAACTATCCCAAAGCTTGATACAACAGTGATTTTTTTTAAAAATTATTTTACTAAGATATTACAAAATAAGTTGTCAAGTTCCCCCAAACTCAGATCACGGTGTTTTATAAAATTATAAACTGGTAACTATTAATGAGTAGTGGGCTAAGGCAAATTCTATAATGATCTGAGGTGAGCTTGGTTTTAGGTGCTTTCTTATTAATGTATCTATATATCTCTAATTCTACAATTTCATTCATCAATTTTTATGATAATAAAATCCAAAATATATCCAAGAGGCCACTAGTACACCTGTATTCACTGAAGTAATTCATTGTTCCAGATAGGGTTCTGATTCTGAGATGGAGTTGACCTTGTATGAGTTTCTTAAGATATGCCATTGTGAAAAAGAAGAGAAGAAAGACTGTGCAGAGGGAAAGGTGAAACTGCAGTACAGGCCTAATTCAACAGGATGCTTGGGACATAGAATGGTCCTTGAGTCCTCCTAAATCAGGCTGAGAGGGTGAGGTTTTTATACTCCCACCTTGTCAGTAAGTGGATGTGGGCCATACCAGGAAGGGGACTGACTGTAAGCAAGGCAGCTGGGGCAATCCTGATGAGGCAGCAAGTCCTTCCTTAAAGGTATATTCGAGTGGGCATCACGATGTCCAACACATTCATATGCAATATGAAGTAATCGAAGTGCCTTATGCTAACACAGAAGGGGTAACATTTTCATTTACTTAGCAAGCTTTGTTATCTTTTACAATATTAATTCATTAACTTATGTTTAACAGGAAACTATTATATTAGCAGGTCTGTGTTAGCTCCTTCAAGTTCTTGTCTTTAACAGGTGAGAGACATAATAAATGAAAATACTGAAGTTAATGCCCCATGCAAGGTTTGTATTAAGAAAAATAAATCACTGAAACACAAAACAAAATGACTAGGGAAATGCTTAATTGTACAGTCATGTGCTGCATGATGACGTTTCAGTCAACAATGGACCGCATGTAGGACAGTGGTCTCATAAGATTATGATAGTGTATCTTTTCTATGTTTAGATATGTTCGAATACACAAATGCTTATTGTGTTACAATAGCCTACTATTCAGTACAGTAACATGCTGTACAAATTTGTAGCCTAGGAACAATAGGCTATCCTATATAACCTAGGTATGTAGTAGGCTACACCATCTATGTTTATGTAAGTACACTCTATGTAAGTATACTACAGTGAAATTGCCTGAGGATGCATTTCTCAGAACTATCCTTGTCATTAATGACACATGACTGCACTTAGAAGAGCAGTTTACAACACCTTCAGGCATTCATTTTTCAAAGAACCAATTTAGATAAGGACAACTGATGTTTTACTTTGAAACCATTCTAATCTCATTTAGGGAAATCCTTAGAAAACCAGTACTAAAGCAAGATGGGAAGGGGGCAACGGAGAGGTTGTTTTGTTTAAAAATAAACTGAATTGCCTTTTAGTATTGTAAAAGAAATATGTACTCATTAGAGATATATGGACAAATAGAGAAATATAAAGAAGAAAACTGAAAATTACCTATAATCTCCGCATCTATCAACGCAGAGAAAATCACTCAGTGTTTTAATTTTTCTTCTAATCATTTTTCTTTTGGACATATATAAAATTTCGATTCAGATTTTCTCATTTATAGATTGTTTTTTCTATTTCATTGAAAAATATTCAAATGAAAGCATGTATCTTCTGCAGCTTGTTCTGCCTGATGTACACAGCATTTAATGAGCACCATTACAAGTAATGGTATCAATAGCTGAACTGTGGTGCATATTTCAGATGACTTCTTTAGACGAAACTAATCAAAATGGAATTACTTGGCCAAAGAGCACTAACTTTTAGGTTCTTGATATATTGCCACATTGGAGTCCAAAATAGTGTGCATCAACTTACATTGCCACAGACAGTATTTATATCTTTTCCAATAGTTCTTGCAAGATTTGATAAGGAAGATAATATTTCACTATTGTCTAATTATTTACTTTTTTGTTGTCTAATTAATTACTTTTTTGAAAGTAAACATTTTGTATTCAATTATATATTTTTCTACAAAATATCTATTTAGAGAATGAGTGTTTTTTAATAATTTATTTCTTTTTTAAAAAAAATTTAAATTTTTTTTTTTAATATAGAGATGGGAGTCTTGTTATGGTGACCAGGCTCATTTAAGATCCTCCCACCTTGGCCTCCCAAAGTGCTGGGATTATAGGTATGAGCCACTGCACCCAGCTTAAAAAAAATTGATTGCCAAGTTCTCTTTACACATTAATGGTATACGTTTCTTTAATACATTAAAGGTATTTTATTGTAATTTTTTCCCCCAGTTTGTCATGTTCTCGTCACTTTTGATTACTTTCTGAACCACACATTTGTATATGTGTGAATTCAGACATGGAAATATTTTTCTTTGTGGTTTCTTCCCTAACTTTTATGCTTCTAAAGTTTTTTCCTAGAGATCTTATATACATATATCCATTTAAATTTATTATAGTAATCTTAAAAAATACTCATGTATATTTCGTTTCATTATTTAGCAGAAAACAAGGATATAAATAGATGATTCTTTTTCAATTAATTAATTAATTACCCCAAATTATTTATTGGAGAATTATTCAAACTTTTTGGAGCACAACCCACAGTAAAAGAAAAAATAAATTTTACATCACAATCTAGAACACGCTGACACACATGAACACTTATATACATACCTATAACTGAAATGAAAGTGTCTAAAATAATTTTTATCCTCAGTATTATGTGATGAATTCTAATATTTTCTATTATATTCTGTTCCTTTCCTTTCCATCCCATTCTGTTTCAAATAAAAAAAAAAAAACTGCCTGTGGTTCACAAAATTGATTTAACAATTTATTAATGGTTCTTTCTGGAAAATATGACACACTGAATTCTTCTCTGGTGATCTGTACCTTATCTTATTTTGAGTTCTAATATTCTAGTATATGTTAAGGAACTGTAAATTCTGTTCCATTAGTATTGATTTTTAAGTACTATTATAGCGTTTTAATGACTTCAGCTTTATAATATGCTAGAATGTTCTATAGAACAGGTCCCTTCCTCATCACTCTAAATTTTAAGATTTATCAGAGCTAGTCTTCCATATTTATTTTTGTTGGTTAGTGTAATCATTTCGTCACATTTTATTTTATAAAGAAAACTGAGCACTAGACACAGTGGCTCACACCTGAAATTCCAGTACTTTGGGAGGCCAAGGCTGGAGGATCACTTAAGGACAGGAGTTCAAGACCAGTCTGGGCAACAAAGTGAGACCCCATCTCTGCAAAAATTAAAAATAAAAAAGTTATCTGGGTGTGGGGTCGTGTGCCTGCAGTCTCAGCTACTTGGGAGGATGAAGTGGAAGGATCACTTGAGCCCAGGAGTTTGAGTTGGCAGTGAGTTATGATCGTGCCATTGCACTCCAGCCTGGGTGATAGAGGAAGACCTTATCATCAGAAGAAAAAAAATGCAATTATAATAGTAAATTAATTTGAGAAATAAAGTCATTTTTTCTATGCAAGAACATGACATTGCTTTTTTTATTTCTTTGAGTATTAGCGTTGTTTCTTAAGAAAGACCTCATATTTATTAGTAAGTTCATTTCTGATTAGATTATACCTTTTTGTTGCTATTATGAATAGAATGTTTTCTATTATTTTCTAAAATTATTTTATATAAGAAAATTCATGACTGAAGCTTATAATAAAGTTCTAATAATTTATTAATTGATTTTCTTTATTTTAAAGTTATAGAATCATATCTACAAATAATAGTAATCATAATAGCTAATTTCTATTTAATACTTACTGTAAACGTATGCATATAAAAGCGCTTTGCAGTATTATCTTCTTTGAACTAACAGTGAAATATAGATACCATTAATATCACATTTTACATATAAGTAAACTGAGGCACTTAATTCCCAATTTTACTTTCTGCTTTTCTGATGGTTGTACATATTATATTTCTTGCCTTTTTCCATTGGCTAGAGCTTCTGGAAATAGGTGAACTACCAGAGATTATAGATAACATCCTATTTCTGTTCTTAAGTTTAATCTGCACATCTCTAATGCTTTATTGGTAAATACATGTTTGTTGATTACAGGTATATATTCTTTAATATGTTACATAAATACCTTTTTATTTTATTTAAATTTACTGAATTTTTGAAATCCAAAATAAGTATAAAATCATAGAGAATATTTTACTCAACTATTCTGATACTTATATGGCATTTCTAATTTGAACTATTAACATGATATATCAATAGATCTTTAATACTAAGTTTTAAATCTGCATTGTGTTTCTCTAAGTTTCTGAAAATTATGACATCACATTCTTATAATGGCAAGATTTCTCCCAATAACCTAATCTTTTCTCTGAATTTGTCCAAAAAAAGAGATTTTCATGTCAATTACTGTGTTTCTCCTTGATTGAGGGTTCAAAGGTATGGCTTTAACTAACAAGTAAGATTTCTTAACATCTATAATGTTCAGATATCAATAAATACCAAGAGATCAAACTGAAAGAAATAAATTCTCATCTTATAGTTTTAAGATTCACACTGTTCATCTCTGTCTTATATTTTTTATTGTGTTTTCCATAACCCACTGTTTCTCTTTTACATGTTCACAAGTTCTAAATTCAAACATTTTCCTTTCCTGCCCTCTTCCCTTCGTTCTTACACACTGCAAAAGAGAAATAGAGGAGATCGAACTTACGCAAGAACCACAGTTTTGAATAGCTGCTGGGTGGTTTAGAAGGAGAAACTACTTAGTTGTAACTTCCCAGGGAGCATGTGATTAGGCAAGGCCTAAAGCTCTAAGGGCATACACCAAAGTATAAGGAGACCACAGGGCACAGTGACCCAGATTTTTACATGTGAACCATCTCAAATGACCTAAGCCTAATACTTTTGGGATGCGTATGTTGGGATCAAGAAATAGGTGTCAACATGTGTTTGGGAATCTATGAAATTAGGTAGTAGTTTGGAGACTCTTTAAAAGAAAAAAAATATATATATTTAAATATATATATATATATATATATTTAAATATATATAATATATATTTATATATATAATATATTTAAATATATATAATATATATTTATATATATTATATATTTAAATATATATAAAAATATATATTGAAATATATATATAAAATATATATATTGAAATATATATATTTGGCTATTGTCTTGCTTAGTTTTAACAGATGTCAATAAAGACTAAGGTGAATTACTTACTATCTATTTTTACTGAATGAAAATATCACAAAAGTGAGTTACCTGTAGACATATGACCATAGAGTGTATATTTCTTACATTTATTTGTATATTATATTAAATTTAAGGGACTTCAAAGTGGCTTATTTCACTAATTTTTGAGAGGATATAATTTCCAAAATAGGCAATTATCTTTTCTTAGGGATCAAATTATGTCATCCTCCCAAATTCCTATGTTGAAGACCTAAGCCCTAGACTTTAGAATAATATGAGCTTGTTGGAAATTGGGTCATTGGAAACATAATTATTTAAGATGAGTTATAGTAGAGTAGACCCCTAATTCCAATATGACTGATGTTCTTATAAAAAGGGAAGATTTGGACACAAAGGCACACTCAGAGGGAGAATACCCTGTGAAGACTGAAGTTATGTTGCTGTAAGCCAAAGAAACGCCAGAAGCTAAGAGAAGGTCCTGGAACAAATACTTCCCTACTGCCTTCAGAAGAAGATAATCCTGCTGATACCTTGATTTCAGACTTCTGACTTCTAGAACCATGGGAAAATAAATTTCTGCAGTTCCAAGCCACCCAGTTTATGGTACTTCGTTATGGCAGCCCTAGCAAACTAATATAGCTTACAATTGTATCCACTAAGTTGACTGACTTTACTCTTTAAAAACAAACAAACATAAACATTATGATAGTTTATGATATATGTTGTGAATGAGTGCCCAATAAAAAGAATCTTAGGTAACTGTTTTGTAAAATCAACACAATATAAATGTTAAGCTATTAAGAATACTGGCCAATGGAATGAATGCACTCTATTATTCTCATTTTAAGTAAAACTCATTTTCTTTCCATTAGTTTTATTTTAATTAAGAATCAAATTGTTCATAACACTCACGACAAACCCCTTATCCCAGTTGACCTGCTGACAGATCTGTATATTCTAAGTGGTACAATTTTAAAAATCTCAATGGCATCTTTTTACATTCATGATTATTCTTCTTAGACAAGGGTTGTTGAATTAAGTCAGCTATGAAATAGCTATAATTGTATGCATTTCTAACGATATTAAACCACTCATTTATCCAGAAGCTTAGAAAACAGTATGTTGTAGATAATCTGATATTTTGGATTTAAAGCATTAGAATACATTTAACAATAGTCTCTATAAAATATCAATCTACTTTTGATTCAATACTTTATAGTATTTTGGCTGGGCGCAGTGGCACACACCTGCAATCCCAGCACTTTGGGAGGTGGAGGCAGGAGGATCACTTGAGGCTAGAAGTTTGAGACCAACCTGGGCAAAATGGTGAGACCCTGTCCCTACAAAAATTTTTTAAAACATTAGCCAGGAATGGTGGCACATGCCTGTAGTCCCAGCTACACAGAAGGCTGAAGCAGGAAGATTGCTTGGGAGTTTAAGGTGCCCGGGAAAATTGCCCAGGAGGTTAAGGTTACAGTGAGCTATGATCGTGCCACTGCACTCCAGACTAGGGAACAGAGCAAGACCTTGTCTCAAAAAAAAATAATAATAATAATAATAATATCTCAAAGTAACCGTTGAAAAATTAATTATTCCTGAATAATTTTGAAGGTGGGTTGGATGACCTTTTATGGTCATCTGGATTTTGTGTAAAATATAGTCCTGTTTCAGTTATTGGTCTTCCAAATTAAGGGAAATTGAATTTTGAATAAACATCAATTGAAATGATCATTTATAATTCAGTGAAAACAGTAGAGACAATTGATGAGTATTTATGGAGTGGCATCTGGGCACTGAAAGTGGGAATTTAAAAGTTAAAAAGGCAAAAAAAAGGGAGAGAAGCTAATCACCCCTCCTGCAAATTTTTATTAAATTGAACAGCTACAGGACTCTGGTATGTTTAGTTGTTGATGTAGCTGTTAGCTGGCCATGAGTTTTAATCTTTTTAGAAAATTTAATTGTAAGTTCAGTAAACTGCTATATGATTCTTTGATAAACTACCCATGTACCGTTTTTAACACATGGAAATAATGAAATATGAAAATAAGGAAACATAAAGTATCTCCTTTAGAGATACCTCAGCAAGGCATTCACACATATTGAAAGCCAGCTGAGCCTGCCCTGGTGGCTGAGCGTGTGACCATGCACAGGACAGGGTTTTGCGCTGCCAGTGAGACTATGTCTTCTCCGTCTTCTGTGTTGATAGAAATGTTAAATGCTGCTTTAAAGTCTTCATGGTAGTAAAAGCAATCCTCGAAAATCTGTATAGTTAACTATTTAGAACTATGACATTCCAAAGAACTAACCATATGGTTGGTAATTTTGGAGATCAGTTGCCCTGAATGCTGAAATAAACCTTAAAAGGGCAATGGAGAAACGATTTTTTTTCTAATTCTATTAAAATGCACATTCCAAATTTCCCTTTCTCAAGATATTTAATGAATACCAACCATAACTGTGAAAATGGTCCAGCTCACAGGAAGAACCCTGAGGAATACCAACATTTATGGAGGAGCAAAAGCAAAAGAGCTTACAAAGGGACCAGAATATAAGGGGAAATATAAACATAGACGAAGATCTTGTGATATTGCTGATGCCAAGGGTAGAAAGCTTTTCAAGAAGGAAGGGACCATTCTTCAACCCCAGTGAAATGCTGATTCAGGCAAGGGCTCAACAATGGCTGCTAATACCACTAGGCAAAAGATTATTTGCACATGTTAAAATATCACTCCACAAGTTGCAAAGGGAAAAAAATATATATATATGTGTATATATATATATATATCTTTAGAAAGAAAAATCTGGCAGACATTACTGTCACCAAATGACCAAACTTAACATCACTAATAGAGGGTCCATCTGATTTAGGGGCCTACTGCCAGGGTGTAATATGAAACATTCAGTATCACCTATGAAGAAAATTTCTCCAAAGAATGTTTAAACTGTATCTCCTGTTTATAGCAAATGCAGGGATTAGAAGAATAATGTGTGAAAACAGGATGAAATGAAATGTGGGCCATTCCAAAGGCAACTGACTTACACTGTTTAACATGTCAAAGTCATCATGGAAGACAGTGAGAAATTCAAGATTAAAAGAGTTTAAAGAACATAACAACCAAATGCACTGTCTGATACCTGAGTATGAGCTTATACAAGAAGTAAAACAGCTAAGACCTTTCAGGGACAATTAGGAAATATGCATATGTACTGTATAATGCTTTGTGTTATAGGAAAATGTCATTATGCTTAGAAAGTACAAGCTGAAGTACTAACATTTGAAGGTGTGTGCATGACATGATATTCACAATTTACCTACACAATCATTTAGCAAAATATACCCTAGACACAGCAAATGGCAAGGTGGCAAAGATTACTGAAGAATCTAGGTTGTGTGCCGAGACCAGCTCGGTCGGGAGACCCTAACCCAGCGGCGCTAGAGGAATTAAAGACACACACACAGAAATATAGAGGTATAAAGTGGGAAATCAGGGGTCTCATAGCCTTCAGAGCTGAGAGCCCCGAACAGAGATTTACCCACATATTTATTAACAAGCCAGTCATTAGCATTGTTTCTATAGATATTCGATTAACTAAAAGTATCCCTTATGGGAAACGAAGGGATGGGCCGAAATAAGAGTATGGGTCTGGCTAGTTATCTGCAGCAGGAACATGCCCTTAAGGCACAGATCATTCATGCTATTATTTGTGGTTTCAGAACGCCTTTAAGTGGTTTTCCACCCTGGGCAGGCCGGGTGTTCCTTGCCCTCATTCCAGTAAACCCACAACTTTCCAGCATGGGCATTATGGCCATCATGAACATGTCACAGCGCTGCAGAGATTTTGTTTATGGCCAGTTTTGGGGCCAGGATATGGCCAGATTTTGGGGGGCCTGTTTCCAACAGTGGTGGACATAAATGTAATCATTGTATGATTTAAACTTTATGTTTTAAATTCTTCTTAAAAAAAAACAGTGTCACTGGGGATAAAGAGTGTTAAATGCTGCTGAAAGATTCAGCAACATAGGGACAGATTTAGCAGGAGGTTGTTTCCTTTGTGAGGGTACTTATTTCACCACGTAACAATGAATTGAAAAGTAAACCAGAGGTGAAACCAAAAAAGAAATAGTATGTTTAGACAACACTTGGAAGAAATTAACAGTT
Organism: Pongo abelii; assembly: GCF_028885655.2. Lineage (NCBI taxonomy): Eukaryota > Metazoa > Chordata > Mammalia > Primates > Hominidae > Pongo > Pongo abelii. The sequence continues at coordinate 97,367,670 of NC_071991.2, forward strand.
ATGAAGTAGAAAGAAGTCAGTCTAAAAATGGAAGGAAATGTGTATTTAAAGGAAGTATTTTACTTTTTTATTTTGATGTTTTGCCTGGAGTTTTTTTTTTTTTTGCCATTTTTGGGGGGGTGTTAGTTTACTGTCATTTTAAGAAGGAAAGAGGTGACTGTTTCAGCTGTGATGGGGAAGTATCAGTAGAGAGGCAGAAGAATCAGAGGAGTGGAGGGGCTATTTCAAGGATTTTGGAATTAGATGGATGTGAATAAGGAATCAAAACAAAAGGAGGCAAAAAAGGGTTTTCTCTGAATCTCATGAAACTAGTTTGAACCCCTTCCCCAACCCCCACCAAAATTATATAAACGAAGACCCTATAAAGCCTGTATCTGCATGTATGGTAAGGTATTAAATTGGAACAAAAATGTGCAAACCTCTTGAACATATAAAATAAAGCTTCTCAAACTTCAACAAGCCTGGAAATAGCCTCAAAGAGCTTATTAAAACACAAACTCCTGAGGAGTAGTATACCTTCCCTTTAATTATGAGGACTCTGAGATTCAAAAAAATTACATGACTTCCTACGATCACACAGCTGTTGGTGGCCTAGCTGGTACTAGTTCTCATGTACTGATTTCACTGATCTTTCTTTTCTGCACCGTGCATGCTCTATATTACTAGCCTCTATTATTTATATTATCAGAAAACCTCTACCTATCCTTATTAGAGCTATGAAAAAAAGATTAGTCTTACTGACTCCCTCAAGTAAAATGCAAATTTTGAGAAATTTAAACTGAATTATCTAACCATATTTTCATTTACTGAAGGTAAGGATTTTTCCCCCCACCTTGTTTGTTTTGTTTTTAACAGAGACATTGCGGAATTTTAGATAACACAAACCTTCTTTTGAGTGAATTGGATTTTATTGCTGCCCAACAAATTACCACATTAAGACAATATAAATTTACTATTTCACAGTTTCCATGGGTTGAGAGTCTAGACACTGGTTAGCTGAGTTCTCTGCCCAGGGTCTCATCAGGCTGAAATCAAGGTGTTGGAGAAGGTTTCTATCTCATTTGAGGCGTTGGGATCTTCCTCCACATTCACCAACTGTTGACAGAATTTTCTTCCTGTCATTGTAGAACTCAGGGTCCCTGCCTTCTTATGGGCTGTCCTGTTCCCTGACAGTTTTCTTTGAAGCTGTCTTCAGTGGGCCAAGTCGGTCTCATACAATGTAATCTAATCATGGAGTGACTCTCCCTTTGGTATATGATATAAGCTAATCTAGGACTGATAAGTGACTATCTCATTATATCCACAGTCCCACCCACATTCAAGGGATGGGAATGTTGGGGCCACCTTAGAATTCTGCCTACCACATGCGAAGATATCTGAAAAGTTACCTCTAGGTTATATACTTGGTAAGACTTCAATATTTTCTAATAATTATATTTCAAAAAATTTTTTGAGATTCAAACCAACAAAGATTTTTCCCTAGATGGTTGTTTTAAGTCTGTTCTAATAATCAAGCAAAAACATAGAACAAGCATTCCATTTTGGTCAAACAATGAGTTTGTTACCTGCCTTTGATGTGACTGTAGTTACCTCCTCTGCTAATATTGCTCCTCATTTATAGAGAATCTGTAATAGCTTATTTTGGGAGATTATTATATTTGTGATATGTATATTTCTGTAAATATTCAACTCTGCCTTGTAAAAAAGTAAGCTACGATCCTGTCTGAAAGTTGAATGAGACATGAGTTTATAATTTAGTATTGTGTTAAGAAGAAAACTGTGATATAATAATAAAATTTAAAACACTACAGGAAATATGTGTCTGTGGCAATTGTAGGTGCTAATTATGTTGTCAGCTGGAAGAGTGAAAATCTGGCCTCCTAAATTTGGGTCATGGCAGGTTGGCCATGGATCTGATTTTTCTTTTTTATCTATTGTTATTAAAATGTATGTGTTTGTAGTCCTAAATATCTTTGCTTCTTTAGACTTTTTTGTATTATTTTGAATATGGAAATGCAGATTGAATCACACTCACTCTTTTGGATCCCAGAACTGCATGGCTTAGCAGATTCGCTAGAGGGTTTTTTAAAAGCTGAGTAGTGTGAACTGGATGCTTAAAGAGTGTCTAGGGCTTTGATTGCAGTGGGTAAGCTTTCAAAAGTCAGAGGATCTCTATTAGTACAGCACATATAAAAAGCTGTGGTTTTGCCTTTTGGCACTTAAAAGATGTTAATCTATTTCAATACTCACCAGAAAATATGTCCATCAGTTAAATGCACTGAGAATTAAAAAAAAAAAAAAACACTTAAGACAACCACTTATCCTAATGCTTTGTAAAATCTACCAGATGCTGTTCAGTGTGTAAATATTTATTGTGACTATGATTTAAAAATAAGACTCTGAGTTCCTAAACATTCTGATTTTTAGAAACAAGAGAGGTTTTTCATGTAGGAAATTTGGTAGATACTGTTATCAAAATAGGAAAATTTAATACAAAACTTACATGGGTGTTTGGCTTACTAATGTAGAGGAACACAGTCAAACGCTGTAAAATCTTTGAAGAGATTTATTCTGAGCCAAATGTGAGTGACCATGGGCCGTGACATAGCCCTTAGGAGGTCCTGAGAACATGTGCCCAAGATGGTCGGGGTGCAGGGTGGTTTTACACATTTTAGGGAGGCATGAGACATCAAACAAATACATTTGAGAAATACATTGGTTTGGTCCAGAAAGGCAGGGCAATTCAATGGGTCGGGGTAGGGGAGCTTTCAAGCTATAGGTAAATGTAAACATTTTCTGGTTGACAATTGGTTGACTTTGTCTAAAGACCTGGGATCAAAAGAAAGGAAATGTTCAGGGTAAAAGACTGTGGAGACCAAGGTTCTATTGAAGTCTTCTAGTGGCTGCCCTTAGAGACAATAGATGACAAAGGTTTCCTCTCCAGCCCTTTTTAAAGGTGCTAGACTCTCGGTTAATCTCTTCAGGATTGGGAGGGCCTGGAAAAAAAAGATCTAGTTCTTTAACAGAATAGTGATTCTTTACAGATAAAAATTTTCCCCCACAAAAGACAGCTTTGCAGGGCCATCTCAAAATATGGCAAAGAAACATGTTTTGGGGTAAAATATTTTGATTTTCTTCTGTTACATAATGTTATGCCAGAGTCAGAGTGGAAAGTAAGTCACAATACATAGGGTTAAATAAAACCTGCCTGATGAGAATTCATGGTTTGTAAGGCATGACTCCCTAGACCCCTTAGATAGGAATTTGGGCAAGGTAAAAAAAAGTCAGAGCTTAGTCCTCAGTCTCCCTTCTAGGCCAAAAACATTCCATAGAATGCATGGGCAGGCCAATAAACAGCAGCAGGTCTCAGGGTACTAGGAAGGCTCATTTCTAGAGTTGTCTGATTTGATGGTAATCGTTTTAAACAGTAGCAATTTGGATAATGGCAGGAGGACATGCTCTGACCTGATGTAATAGCCAATTGTGTAAGGGGTGAGATTGAGTCAGGCCTAGGGTTTAGTCTAAAAAAAAGAAAAAAGAAATCCTGGATCAGATGTATTTTGTGAGCTATCATGATCTGAGTCTTCAGTCGTGCCTTTTTCCTTTTGCTGAGTCTGGCATAACACTTACAAGAGATATATAATGCTAATATAGTAAGAAATATCAAAAAGATAGTCAAGATTAGGCATCCAAGAAGGTTATAAGTGAAATCAGAGGGCAGTAAACAACCCAAGCAGCCAAAAAATAATCCCTGCATGCATCATCATATTCTTTGATCAGACTCACAATGTGTTTACCCTCCTTATCAGGGTTATTTAAACCTTATCATAAATCTTATTTGAGGATTGTAGGACCAGCATTAAATCAGAATTCAACAAATTTAATCTCTCTTCAGGCTAATTTATCTCCATAGGTATAACATCCTGAGGAGGTTATAAATCAAATCCAAGAAACACCTGATCCTCAGTATCTAAATTGTCATAAAGGGCCTGGTTTGGTGGCTGAAACCTGTAATCCTAGCACTTTGGGAGGCTGAGGCAGGCAGATCACTTGAGGTCAGGAGTTGGCAATCAGCGTGGCCAACATGGTGAAACCCCATCTCTACTAAATACAAAAATTAGCCAGGAATGGTGGCAGGTGCCTGTAATCCCAGCTACTTGAGAGGCTGAGGCAGGAGAATCACTTGAACCTGGGAGGCAGAAGTTATCATGATCTGAGATTGAGCCACTACACTCCAGCCTGGGCAATGGAGTAAGACCCTGTCTCAAAAAATATATACATAAATAAATTGTCATAGGACTTGTTATCAGTAGACAAATCTGTTTTTCTCACTGTTTTTGTATTGTGTGCTATACTGATGTTTTGAGGAGAGAAAAGGAGGTTTTGTCACAGGAGAAGTCATATAACTCTACAGTGTTTTTGTTTGTTTGTTTTTTTCTTGTCCCTTGGCAGGACTCCCTATGGCAGAGGGACTTATAGTCAGTTAATTGTTCTAGGCCAGATAGGAATGGATGTGGACAGGTATTCATTACCTTTTAAAATTATTATTTTAAGTAAAAAGCCAATGAACAAAACCAAAAGTCAAAGTTATAAGACTGACTTATTTTTAACTTCTATGTGTTGAGCTACTGTAAGTTTGGTTTTTGTTACAGGCTTACAGCAATTAGCTATAGAAAACATAAGCATTGTTCTGCAAAAGAATTTTAAAATATGTATCTAGATAAAAATATATTTCTCTTCACAACTCATAGTTGGGATTATTATACCCAGGAGGCTTTGTTACAAGTTATTTTTATCCTGTTAGTAAATATTTTCCTTTAATTCTGTAGTAAGCAGAAAATTCTTTATGGTTGGAGTAGATGCAAAGGTGACACATAATAGTTTAGAAGGCAACTAAACTTGTCTTACCAGCTGTTTAGGCATCTTTGTATCCCTTCTTGATTTGCAGGGTTTGACCTTGACCTAATTTTACCCCTAAAAATCAGCCCTTAAAATTTCACACACTCACCTCTGCCTCGATAGTCCCTGGGCCTAGAGGGAGGGTGCTTGTATAGTTTTAGCATCAGAGCATTTGATCTAGGCCCAGTGGGATGCCAAATAAGGCAGATTCCTATCTCTGGTCTTCAGAACACCATGATTTTGGTTTCCTTGGAAGTATAGTTTGACAATTTTAAGAGTAATTTGTGTGTCAGAATAGAAAAAGGAACCTATTCCATTAGGCCACCAAGTAAAAATATGATGAAAAATTATAATCTGGTACTCTCTAGAGAATTATTGTAGCCAAGAATAATTATTCAATCTGTGCTCGAAAAAACAACTTAGGGCTAAAATCTAATACTATGTGTTATGCTTTTCCTTTGAAACAATTTCTCGAGCTGCTTTTTTAATTCTATTAAAGATGAATTATAGCAAGACCAATTAGTGTGCAAGGTAAGTTTTAGGCTTATTATGCTTGCCTGATTATTTGCATAAAATGCAGCAAGAATTAATTGACCATATAAACTCCTTTTAAATTGGCTTTGCTGGAACTTTATTTAAAAATAGTCTATTCTAGTCTAAGGCTTGATAAAATAACCAGTGTCTCTAATTGTTTTGTTTTAAAACTTTTATTGAACTTATGCAAACAACTATATTGTCGTAAAATTGCGATCTGAATTTTGGAGAACTTAGAAAGGTAAGTTTGCTTATAAAAACATACTTCACCCAGATAACTTAAAAGAAAAAGATTTTCTTGACCCTTCTTTAACCAGAGCAGCAGCTTTTAAACAAGATGTTTGTTTACCTTGAAAATACCATTTACAAACCAAACAGCTCATGAGAGCTGTCTATCAGACACTGTAGAATTTGGCAGCTCCTCATAATTAGTTCTAGGAAAGAGGCTTTCTGCTTATCAGTTAGCAAGATTTTACGTAATTTTTTTTTTTTGGTCACGGAACTCTTCTGGAAAATATTATTTCCATTAGCATAGGGGTAGCTTCGGGTAACATTCCATCACAAGGCAGTAAATGCCCCACCAAGTGGAAATTCTCTAGTTCAGTCATTGTTATTGAAAAGTACAATTTATTTTTGGCATCAGCCCCAATAAATGCTCAGCACAAAGGGCTATGCACTGGAGGATTTGTCCCGACTAGCACTCCAGCTTTTACCCTATATTTTGTGGGCTCAGGCAATTTTACTAGTTCCCATTTAGTGTGTTCAATTAACATTTCCTGAAAGAGCAGATTTACTTGCCTTCAGTTTTATAGTACTGGAAAGGAGTAACATCCCCAGATGCATTACCCATTTTCATAAGACATTTAGGTAAAGGGGTTACAACTACTTTATATAAAGCTTGTTTAAATATCTTAATTTTTATAATTATAATTATATAATTTTATAATTAACCTGTATGTTTTTATGTTCTGATTCCAGGAACCCTTTTTAACCTTCAGACCATTTTACCTTTTCTGGTGAAAAGGAGTTTGGGATTCCCGGTAGGGTGTTGCATCTGTAAGACCTATGAGAGACAGCAAATTTGATAAGGCTTCCTAAATAGTCCTATAATTCTGTGGAAGGGGCACCCATGTAAAAGGGGCCCCCTTAGCCCCAAACTTACCATGACCTGAGTAATAGGCATATTTGATGGGAGTATATATCAGTTATCATAAAGCCTGTCCAATATGGCTTGCATATGAAGCATATTAACTGCTTCATCTGGTGTGCTTCACTCAGTATTTTATAGGGAGAGTTGGGAAGTCCCTTTCTCAGGACAGACCTTACAGTGGCATGTATCCACTTTACTAGGATGATCATTCTCTTAGGACTAATTTCCTGTACATTTGGATTACATCTAATTATTAGTGATTGTTCAGGAGTGAGCTGTGGGTCTTGCATAAACTCTTAAATTGTCTAGCATTTAAAATTAATAATTTTGTTCTTAAAGTGGTTATTTTTACAATTCACTGTAGTAAAGATTTTTTAAGAAGCTGATGATAACAATCTACAAAACGGAACAATTCCATTGCATTATACCATTTGGATTTTGATAGCTGCTTGGTTTTACACTTCTCTCATATCAACTACTTTCTTGGTAACCATGGGGCTTAGAATTAACTTTTGTTACCCAGGCTTAATTGTTTCTTTTATTTTGTTTTATCTGTATGATTTTTTTCTTTATTTTAAAGCAACACTTAAATAGTTTTTTAACTAGAGGAAAAAACCTAGATTCATTTTTTTAAAGAAAAATCAACGTCCTTGAGTTTTATAAACTTTACCAAAAACATATTTTATGTTTCTACTATTTTAAATTTTTAGTAACACAAATTTCCAGTGGTGGGGGATGGGGAACCAGAGGGTTTAACATGACTATAAGATTTTAAATTACTGGAGGGTTTTGAGATTAAATTTACCAAATTAATTTTACCAAAGTTTACCAAGGTCATGTGAATTAAAAGGCATCTGAGCTAGCTTCTACCAATCTGATAAGTACCTTCTTAAGTAAGTTACTTGATTAGAGATCTTTAATTTGGTAGTGAAATATCACTTTCACATGACACATATAAAGATAGAAATCTAACAGGCATGCAGAATAAAAAGACATGTCCAAAAGATACTTTATTTGCCTGTTTTCAAAAGAAAATTCTGTTACTTTGGATAATTAGTAGGAGCCAACAAAAAGTGAAGGAGAGAGAGCTATGCTCCAAGGCCTTTTCAAAAGAGAAAGAACGGAACTTCTGAGATATCAATCTGAAGAATGTTAAAGAGACAGATTATAGAATTTAAAAATTTAAAAACTTCTCGCATTACAAATAAGTCGATATTTGTAATAAAATCTTGTTTAAACCAATTATTTAGTTTTGTATTAGTGTGTATTTTTAATATAAAAGACCCATCTGTATAAAGGCTATTATAATTTCTTCTCTTTTTTTTTTTTTTGAAACTGAGTCTCACTCTGTCACCCAGGCTGAAGCACAGTGATGTGATCTCAGCTCACCCGCAACCTCCGTCTCCTGGGTTCAAGAGATTCTTCTGCCTCAGCCTCCCGAGTAGCTGGGACTACAGGCATACACCACCATGCCAGGCTAATTTTTTTTTGTATTTTTAGTAGAGACAAGGTTTCACCATGTTGGCCAGGCTGGTCTCAAACTCCTGACCTCAGGTGATCCCCCCATAGCCATATGAATTATATAACCCCTTAAAAAATTCCTTATTATGACTTACATAGACTATTCACAACATGCTTAGACTTTCTGTTTTGCCCTAAATATCCCTCTCTCTTTAAGAAACTAGTCATTTTATTTTAGGACAGAAATTTACTACATGAGATTCTTTCTTATATAAAATTACTTTCCTTTTTATCTTCTTCACCAACATACTTCTTTATAGATTTAACTTTCTTTACATCTTTTATTTCCTGGTTCCTTTTAACTTGTTTATACCTTGTATAACCTGTATATCTGTTAACCTGTATAACCTTGTATAACCTGTATAAACAAGGTAAAAGGTATAAATCCTTAAATAAGCTTTGAATTAGACAAAGATATTTAATAAGAACATTAAAAAATGTTTTCCTATAACTTTTAAATTGGAAATTACCTAGATACTTAATATCAATTAATAAAATTAGATCCTAAATTATGCCATTTGTTTCAAGCATTTGTTTCAAGTTATTTATTCCATTTACCTGATTGCTTTAATAGTTTACCTAGATTATTTACAAAAACAATGATAGCAAATATTTAAATTTATTTTTCTATTAACCATTTTTATAGCTGTGAATTTCAAGTATTTACTTAAGTAATAAAACTTATGGTTAAATTTAGGGTATTTATATCAATAGCTCAGGATTTGACTATTTTCATTAAGCCAACAATATTTCATAAGCATACAAAAGCTAAGATTATTCTGTTTTCAGATGGGCTTTATAGTTTTATAACCCTTATGGTCAATCTTATAGTATTCTGCAGGAATACATAAAACCACTTGACCAATAAATGCAAAAAAATGCTAAAAATTCTTAAGACATTTTTAATATTATTTTACCAATAACTTTAAAGCCAGTTATTTATTAAAGATTTTACTTAAGTCATGTGAACTTGAAAAAGCATTAGACTAGTCTTTTTTTAAAGTATCTGATTTAAGCACTTTCATTTTTTAAGCCAATTAATTAGAGCTCTTTTATGTATTTTTAGTAGTGAAACGTTGTGTACACAACACATAAATACATAGATGTATTAGGCATGCTAATAGAAATATATGTTATGATTTTTAAAACTTCTTTTCTTTCTTAGACTTCTAAATTCTTAATAACCTGTTTCATCATCCTAGGCAGTTGTCAGCTAAATAGCCCTAAATTTGTATTTAAAGCAAACCACCTCAGGTGAAAATCAAATGGCAAAATTTATATCATATGGTATGGAGAGAAAAAGTCTGGTGTGCCAAAGGGAAATTAAAACCAATTTAACTGCCAATTAAACATAAAAGTATAGAATTTATAAAGGTCTTTTAAATACACACACACACACACACACACACACACACACACTCACACAAAGATTCTGTAGCATTTTCTTCAGAACTTTAGCCATGACATAAATAGAAATTCACTAGCTTGCAAAAAAAAAAAAACTTGATAGATACACACAGTGGTTTTTATCTCAGTAGAAAAGCAACAGTAGATTTGAAGCAGGCAGAAAATAGAGAAAAAGAGAACTTAGGATCCCTATAGTTGGCAAGTCAACCTTAGGGCTCTTTACCTTAATGTAAATGTGCACAAAGACCATATTACTTCCATTTTACATAAACTCTGGCAAGGAGAGGTGCCATAAAACATACAGAATGCTTGAAAGGGGGTCATTCTCCTTGTTCTCGCCTTATTCGTAAATTATTTGTTTCCTACTTTTTTTTTTTTTTTTCTTAAAAGAAGGATCTGAGATGTGGCATAGGAATTTTGTCTGGTGGATCAATGTGTGCTGCTTACAGGCAAGACTCCATAGTGTGTCACCATTGAGTCATTTCCACCCTCTTACATGTCTCAGTTTCTCTCTCCAGTGGTCTGTTACCTCTGAGAGGGCTCAAAACACTGGGTGATCAGCCCTTATATGCATTTCCTAGACAAGACTTCTTTTTAAATTAATTTTTGTTGGGAATTTCCCTGTAGGGCTGCTGCATGTTGTGAGGTGTCAATCTCCCAGACACTCCCATGAGGTCCCCAGTCACCTAAGGGTGCCTTTTGGCTGGAAGGAGCAAAATGTCCTTTCTCTTCAGAGCTGGGGAAGCTTAGTCTCTTATTTACATATGAAAACAACAGTTCAGTTTCTCATGCAAATACGCACAGACAAGACAATTGAGATTAATTTTTGGAGAAAAAGCAACAGAGAAGACCCTTTAGAATGCGTCTTTAAACTAGAATTAGGATCCTTTAGCAACAACTTCCTAGGAGAAAAACCAGCTCAGAATAAATCAAGGACTGTTAACCAAAGGGAGTTCCAGGGCTCAGGAGGACTTAGCAGTTCTACCAGAAGAGAAGCATAAAGTTGGGTAGGCTTCAATGGGCCCATGCTGGTACCTTAGCTCTGAGTTTGGGCAACTTCTTTGGGGTTCTGAGACTTCTCTGGAGCCCTGTGTTGGATGCCAAATTATTGTCAATGAAAATAATCAAACTCTGTAAAATATTTGAAGAGATTTATTCTGAGCCAAATATGAGTGACCATTACCAGGGACACAGCCATCAAGAGGTCCTGAAAACATGTGCCTAAGGTGGTCAGGGTACAGCTTGGTTTTATACATTTTAGGGAGGCATGAGACATCAATCAAATACATTTGAGAAATACATATTTGGTCCAGAAAGGTGGGGCAATTTGAAGCAGGAGCTTCCAGGTTATAGGCAAATTTAAACATTTAAAGACCTGGGATCAAAAGAAAGGAAATGTTCAGGTTAAGATAAAAGATTGTGGAGACCAAGGTTCTATTGAAGTCTTCTAGTGGCTGCCCTTAGAGACAATAGATGACAAAGGTTTCCTATTCAGACCTTTTAAAAGGTGCTAGATTTTCAGGTAATCTCTTCAGGATTGGGAGGGCCTGGAAGAAAAAGATCTAGTTCTTTAACAGCATAGTGATTCTTTATAGATGCAAATTTTTCCCCACAAAAGACAGCTTTGCAGGGCTATCATCTCAAAATATGGCAAAGAAACATGTTTTGGGGTAAAATATTTTGATTTTCTTCTTTGTTACATAATGTTATGCCAGAATCAGATTGGTAAGCAAGTCATGATACATAGAGTTAAATAAAACCCATCTAATAAGAAGTTATATTTTGTAGGGCATGAATCCCCAGACCCCTTAGATAGGAATTTGGGGAAGATAAAAAAAATCAGAGCTTAGTCCCCATTAACATCATAGTCTGATTTTGAAAGAGTTCAGGCATGAGAAGAAGCAACATTCCATTCCTCATTTTAAATGAATTATACCAAATGTTAGCATTCAGGGTGACTCCAATCTGCATACTCTAGCCAAAACGTTCTTTTCAAAAAGTCAGTTTGATGCTTCTTCACTTATACTTCTATCAGTGATTTTTTTTTAATGTTTTATAGTAGGATGAAGACCCAGTCTTCAACAAGGCCCACTGGGCCTTCTGACTTGACCCCATGCCTGCCTCAGTCTAGAGATGATCTCACACCATCATCTCTCTTACTGCTGACTGTGGTCACTTTGGCACTGGACTTCTTTTAGTTCCTTGAAAGAGGTGTATTCCCTGCAAGATGACCTTTGCACATGCTATACCCTCTGTCTAAAACACACTTCCAACTCTCTGGTCCCCCTTTGCCTTTTTCTTAGATCTCACCTTTGTCATTTCCTGAGGAAAATACCTTCTCTGGATGCTTTCTCCTCACCTTCCCACCAGCCTACTTAAATTTTTTTGTTACCTGGGCTTATGGAACCATGGTGTTCCTATCTTTCCAAATACTTCTCTCAATGTGTAATTATATATTTATCAGTGAGACTGTTTAATTAATACCTATCATGGGCCCCCTCCCCACTAGAGCAAACTCTAGGCAGTTAGGAACCTTGTCTTATGTGCCTAGCATTTTATCTTGAGAGTCTAGCACAGTGCTGATTGTAAAATATGCTGGGCAAATACTTGGATGAGTACATGAATGAGTGAATAAATGAATATATAGGTGAAACATCGTATGAAATTGATTATTCATGACTCTAAAACATTGATCATCTCAATTAAAAGCTACACCTATAAATAAGCAAAGCATAGAACAAAGCCACTGCTCATTAACAGTAAGTCCTCCTCATAGACCCCTGCCTTCAAACCACCTGGCATTATCACTATTACTTTGATGTCATGGGATGTGCCTTGTGAAAATTTTAATAAACCCAAAATAATGAAGACAGACCATGACCTGAACATATTATGGACTGTCAACACTGTTACTATCCTTCCCACATGTGGAACAAACATAAGGAAAAGGAGAATATAGTGTGAAGGGAATTGTGCAAGCCATGCACAAAATAGATTCAAATGGGCAAAATAGGTGTTTTTGTTGTTGTTGCTGTTTTGTTTTGTTTTCTTTTTTTTGCAAGAGTTTAGTTTTCAGAAGTCATTTAAAGGATTAAAAGAGCAGCAGACCATTCCAGGCAGACAGGTACTATGTTAGAAAAAAGCACAAATGAAAGAGGAAATCGAAAGACAAAAGTAATGCCAGCCAGGCTAAATATTCAACAAGATTTGAGGTAGCCAGAGAATAGTTTGTAGTCTGTCTCCAGGTTCCTTCCTGCTTGAGGTAATGTTGCTGCCAATTTAAAACTCTTCTATGTAAATGATGGTCTGGCATTTAAATCTCTCCTCCTCTAAAAGCACAAGAAAATGAAATTAAAGGCAGCCATTGAAATACTTCTTTTCTTGAAACCAGCACTGGTGATAATATGGATTGGCTTGGCATTTGTTAGTAATTCTAGGAGGTGATGACCTTCCAATTTATTTGTGCTTTTACTGCATTAGCAGAGAGACATTCTTTGTAGACAGTCAAAACAAGATCAAATGTAATCAAATTTGTAATAAAATAATATTTTTCAACAGTCAAGAAAAGGGAGCTTGACATGTAAATGTCATCCAGCAAAGTTGGTATTTTAGGTTTTCTTTGCTCTTTTGTCAAATGCTGAAGTCAAGACTTCTTAAATCACTGATATTCAATGACTACTTTATTGAATACTTTTGAAATTGCATTTGAAAGGTACAAATAGAAATTTTATCTGATTGGGATAAGCTGAAACTAACTTTCACCTGTTGAAAGATAGCCAAAGAAACATTATCTATAACCCCTCACAGTTGTAAATGGTCCTTTATAAGTCTATTTCTTTCTTAAGTCAGAAAAATGAAAAGTTAAGGGTTCCAAAAAAGGAATATACAGCTAGAAATTAAAATTCAAAATGGAAAATATATTTAAAAGCAATTGATAGAAGCCATTGGCCCAAGTGATGGCGTATAAAATTACTCTTTTATATTTATTCCTTTAATTTAACTTTCCTGTTTCTTAATTATTCCATTTTGGTATGGAAAATGCCAGGACTTTAATTTTATACACTAGATCACAGTGAAAGGTGGCCTTGGAAGTAATGAGGCTTTATCCATTCATGTGATGCTTTGCATAAACCCATCTGAATCTGTCCTTGCTTTGCTCTTCAGCCTGTCCTCCATTGACATCAAATGAAAATCTGGTCCCGTAACTCTTGTGATAAAAACTCAGCCATGGCTTCCACTATGCTTTGGGTCAGCCCATCCCTGACCTCACTCCTAGCCATACTTTTGCCCACTTCAATGTCTCCCTAGTCTTCCAGCCATAACTCACCTTCAGAGGAATGCATTTTTACTTCATTTTCACTTAGTTACTCTTATGCTTAGGTCTCATTTCAGAGCTGATTGCACAGAGGCCTTTCCTGCTCTCTCTGTGACTAGACCCTGCCCAGTCTGCTATGTGATTTCATGACTCCAGCAGGTTTGCCTTCAAAGCACTTCTCACAATTTGTAGTTATCTACTTGTAAAACTATTTTATTATTGCCTGCACCCTGCTAGATTAACTGTGCGCTCCATGGGGGCAGGCTATAGGTCTGCTGCTGGCCAGTGGTGCTCAGAGCCTGGTGGGCATTCAATGAACAGTTGCCGAGCATATAACTAAATGAAGTTCTTGAAGACATGAAATAAACGGCTTGTAGAGCTGACTAAATTTAGAAGAACTAAGAATTTTAATCATATCAAAATTGAAAGCATTCTCAACTATCCTGGGTATTTATTTGTTTCTGAGTTTATTGATGTCCCTTTCACTAGAATCTAGGCTCTACCAGGAAAGGGTTCTTATCACTTTATTTACCATTGTATACTTGTTCTATGAATAAGTGATACTATATTTGTCTGGATTTATCCAAAGCTTATTCTAAATGCTTATGATACCAAAATTAATAAAATAGAAATTATTATATAAAGAAGTTCAAAATATAATTGGAGATTTTAAAAATTACAAATCATTTTTTTGTCTCAGAGGATAATTTGAGGTTGAAATTGATACCTTAAGTCTGTACTTAGTTTATCCTACAATTGGAGATAGAGATGAAAGTTCTCTACAATAAGCTCTACTGCTACCTCATGCATAGAGAACATGTATGATGTGAGTATTCAAAGTTAAGGATGGACTCCACCTCTAAATCCCAAACCTGTCTGCTCCACCTAAACACCTAGAGAACTTTGTAAACTTAACAGGTTCCAGAATCTTATAGAAATTCATTTGGAGTAGAACCTGAAAATATGTGTATTTTAAAAGCACTTCCCGCCTCCCTGGAGCTCTGATACCCATCCATGTTTGGAAACCAGCAGACAATGTTGCCTGGCTCAGTAAAAAAAAACTTCTGTGTTTTGTGCTAGTGATGAATTGTAGCCAAATAGCACTTACTTGCATAATTTAAATCTCAAAAGCAAGAGTACTTTTTCTTAACCAAGCTAGATCTTAAAATTGAAGCTTGTACTTTTTAAAGTTATTTATTCAGACATAGATTTAGTTTTCACTTATCAATCCTTCCTACCAAAAAGCACAAGGTGCTTTGCAAATATTAACCACAGGAGAAACATGAGTCTTGACAAAAACACTGTCAAGTAGATGAAAT
Organism: Pongo abelii; assembly: GCF_028885655.2. Classification (NCBI taxonomy): domain Eukaryota; kingdom Metazoa; phylum Chordata; class Mammalia; order Primates; family Hominidae; genus Pongo; species Pongo abelii. The sequence goes on from NC_071991.2 coordinate 97,382,815, forward strand.
GTTTTTAGTAAATGAAAAAATATAATTCTGCTTTTCAAATTCAGTTTCGAATGATATTTCTTTCTCTAGTGATGTATGAATCTGTTGCTTTGTTGGTTAGGAGTATTTTACTTACACTTAGATACTCTTCTACACACTGGCAGTTGAACATCCTCTTTTCCCTATAATTCCTTTCCTCTTTACCGTTAAATGATAAACCACACATTATTTCCATTATTTATGTAGAAGAAAGGGAGTTGAAGTGCTATTTTATGATTCCTCCCAAGGTATCTTAATTTATCCCTTTTTGATTGTCTCCCATCATCATGAAGTGGCGTCCTTGAATTTCAAAATGAGGACAGGTTTTGATTCATGTTCTATCACAATCTACTGTCACACCATAATTTTCTGGACTTTAGACACCCGAAGTCCTGGTAAGGCATCTAAAAGGGGAGTTTGTGTCTTTCTACCTTAGAGGTTTTTTCCACCTGAAGTAGTTTTCATTTTTATAAATCCATAGGGAAGCCACATGTAGACTTGTCTCTCCACAAGTACCTTGTTCTCATCTTATTTTTCTTACTACTTTTCTATCAAATTTACCTGCCCTATGTTATGTTCTGCTGAAGTCCAGAATTCAGCTTATTTTTCCCTTCAGAATAATTTCAGAAAATGACTGTATGTAAAAATTAGTGGTTAAAAATTGTTCAATGTCCAGGGGGTATTTCTAATGTATACTCAGTCACACTACACTTGATATCAGGACCTAATTTTAATGATAGTAGTTCAGGCATCCAGTTCTCCCTGTGTGCCCTCAGGGATTCTGAGAATATTTAATGTAAACTGGAGAAAAGGAGAAAATGAAGAATAAGGAGCTTTCATAACAAAATTTAGTTGGAAATAAATCATTAACATTCTAATATTGTAGTGCCTAACTTAGCTAGATAGGGCTCCATCGTTAGACATGCCAAATGTTAGATTGTTCATCTTTTGATATAACTAAGTACAGATTTTTTTGTAAAGCACATTTTGTATGCTACAAAAACAATTCAGTAGGTTTCAATTTCAGTAACTTCAAGGTAACAAGATAGAAGTTACATGAAATTCCAAAAATTTATGTAATAAAAAAGCATTTCTTGAATGACATATTTCTTGAATGATCTATTCCTGAAAATACGTAAGAAAGTACATAGCCATCTTTGTCTGAAACAAAATGATAATAACTGGTAATTTCAATAACAGAAGCAGCACTGAGGAAACTAACATGTTTTTTTAAAAAGTCTGCCTGGTCATCTCAGAAAAACAAAAACAAAAACAAAAACAAAACAAAACAAAAAAACAACGCTGTGAGCCCAGTTTAAGTGAATAAGATAAATAAGTGTGAAACATTTTTAAAATGCCTTTAACTAGAGAACTTATTTTAAGATATTTTATTAGTCAACTTTTAAAAGAAGAACCCACTACTTTATAGAAAACCTGAATTTTTCCATATAACTATCCAGTAGGGTTTAGTTACTATAGGTTCTGTAGCCTTCTCATTGAAAAAACTGTATAGTCCCACAAATTTATTTCAAGCTTGACATCCTGAAATATTTGAATTGATGAAAAAGAAGAAAAAATTGAATTATGGCCCCCTGATATGAGATATCATGTAAACATTCTGGGAAGTTATATTATTAAACATTTATTCCACAATCAACATTCTGCAAACATATCAAAATGAATAAAAATAGTACTTTTAGAACACGTTATTTATGTGATTAAATATATTGATAAAGTTCTCTTTTATACAGAGACAAATGAGTCATTCGACAAGTATAAATTTCTGCCAAGTGTTTCTTAACTTCAGATTTATTTTAGGGAGAAATGTCTAGAAAAATATTTTAACTTTATCATCAGAAGAGAATCTGCAATACATCTATGGAGGGAAGATATTTATTGGTGTTACCACCATCTTCATTAAGAAACCAAAAAGAAATGTACAAAATGTTAACATTGGCTATTTTGGGATGTTGGAGTTATGAAAGATCTAAAGTTTAATGTGTGCCTTAAGGGTTTTTTTTTTACCATAAATTTACCATTTTATTTAGGAAAAAAAAATGTACACAGATGTTTAGATTCAGAAAGGAAATCTCTTGGCTCTAGGGCTGCTCCATGGATCTGCCTTCCTACCTGTCCCCACCGTGATTGTGGTCTGGCTCATCTCCCTGCATTCCTTCCTCCTGCCAGCTGACTTTCATGCCATCTTTCTGCCACACAGACATGTGGCTAGTTAACTTCAGCTCATCCTTCCCCCTGCCCCTTACACTTAATCTCCTGATCTCACATAGGTTAACAAATCTTCCCCTGTATATCAACACTTGCAGCTCTCCTATTGCTTAATATTGATAGGAAAAGAATGTTTCTGGAATTTCCTACTAAAGTCTTTCCTAATTTCAGGCATTTAAATACCATTTTTGAAAAATTTGAGACTCTGCTAAATAATACTTTTTTTGTTAAGTTACTGACTTTTCAAATATCTTGAATATATTTATTTTTAAAAGAAACCTTATGTCCTTACTGTAAATTGAAACAAGGCAATGACCCTAAATTCCTGCCAGATATTCCTACCTAAGACTCTGAGCCTGAGGTCCCCTGGATCTTGGCTGGAAATGTGTTTGCCAGTAGTAGAAAGATAGCACTAAACTGAAGGTTGCTTCTTAATATAATCAAAAGAATTGGAAAGGACTAACTCATTATATGATTCAATTTCCTTCAATGCTGAGTCTTTGAAGGAAGTGAAAATCATGGCTCCCTCCTCGAGTGAAACCATCTCATGTTTGGGTTAATGCTGCTCCATTGCATATCTGCGTAGAGCAGAGTAGTGAGCGACCCAAGAAACATGGCTTATCCCCTTTGAAAGAAAATGAGCTCATCAGTGACCAGAACTCCACCAAAGAAGGTGTCTGCAAAGGTTACACATCCAAAATCATGTTATGAGAGGAGCCATTTAGCCTGTAGAGTTAGCAGTGGTGTGTGGTAATCAGCATTGAGGGTGTGAAAACCTGTCATGTGAAATCGTAATGTGGACTTATTTGATTGAGTGATAGAAACCAGATGTAAGATCAGTGTCAGGAAGACGCCCAGAAGTATATTGTGGTTCTCTCTCTCTCTCTATATATATAAGCATATTGTGGTTCTCTCTCTATATATATATTATATATATAATTTTAGGAAGTATATATATAATATATTATATTGTATATAAAATATATATATCCATATATAATATACTATACTATAATATATAATAATATAATATAATATATTATCTATACTATATATAATATATAATATATTATCTATTATATTAAATATACTATATTAATATACTATATTATATATACTATATATAATATATTATATATACACATATATGTATACTATATATTATATAGTATATTATATATGATATATATTATATATTATATGATATTATATATTATATCATATTATATATATTATATGATATTATATATTATATCATATTATATATATTATATGATATTATATATTATATCATATTATATATATAATATGATATTATATATTATATCATATTATATATATTATATGATATTATATACTATATATTATATTATATATATACTTCCTAAAATCTAGTGCTATAGCACTAATTTAAAATCTAATAGCACTAATTTAATAGCACTAATATAAAATCTAGTGCTATTAAAAATAACGAAGCACTAATGTCCCAGAAAATAGACAGTGGAGGGTGAGCAATGCAAACATGGTATTTCCTTCCTTCCACACTCTCCTGAATTCAGATGGAGCAAATAATTACATATATAACATATATATTACATATATAACATATATATTACATATATAACATATATATTACATATATAACGTATATCTATTACATATATAACGTATATCTATTACATATATATATATATATATATATATATATATATATATATATATGGATAACCCCCAAATAGTATACAATTTGGGCCAGAGAGCACCAGGGCTTTGTAACTAATTCAAGAAACTCTGGGTCCAAATCTGCTGCCCACATTTTCTTCACACACCCTCTTTTTTCCTGGTATCATAGAGAGCCTGAGAGAGACCTCAAGCACAAACACATCCGTGGCCAGAGTGAGTTACCTCTGAATGAAGATGAAAAATGGGACAAAGGATTACACAGAGCAATAAAGAACCAGTTAGAAACTTCCAAGTCTAGCAAACTTGGAATAAACCCAAACAAGAAGATATATGAGGTTTACAATAAAGAACATAGTAAAATGGAAGAAGCAGAACCACACAGAATGGTTAAATGCTGAGAGACCACCATAATTTCACCCTTTAGGGGAAATAGGTAGGCAGTTCACCCAGTGAAGGCCAGTGACTGACACCTAGATGGGCCTGGGGAGTGAGATAGAATTCCTACCCAACATCAGTCAAGAAACAGATTCAACGACAGGAATTGGCATTCCTGTAGGTCTTTCTAGTCAGTGAGAAGCAAAGCATCCTAACAAGTTTCACCAAAGGGTGAACAGCCCACATTCTCTCTGTCACCTCCCACCTCGCTCCAATCCAGCCCAGCAATAAATGGGTTGATAGCTTTTGCCCATGGAGCAGTCATGAAGAGCTGTTCTGAAAATTTCCTTCTGTTAAAAATATGTGGGAGCTGGGCTTCGCTGGGCCACTGACAAGGTCTTCTTCCATAAGAAAAGTGCTGTTTATCAAAGCCAACCCTCCCCTGTGCTCTGGAAAGCCTCCATTCCATCTCTCAGCTAGAAATCCTTCATCTATGTACAGTAGCAAGCAAGCCAATGTTTCATAATTTATGTCAATGGATACGATGCCTTAAAGCCAGGTTCTGACCCCTCAGAACATACAAGCTGCAGCTAGAGCTGGACATACATGGCCGGAGGACAAGGAGGTGATCTGCACTCAGGGCCTGGCACCTGACCCACCCAGAGCTGCTGCCACCTTCATGCTTTGCATTCTCCCTGCTCCATTCTCCTGTCCCTCCTGCTCCATTCCCTGGGGCAAGAGAACATGCACCTCCACAGAGTCTGTTTCTGGAGAGGGGCAGAGGGAGAAGATGTGAAGTGAGGGAAAGTGAAGGAGAGAGAATGCAAGATGAGATCAGGTTTGCAGTCACAGTGTTAAACTGTTTATCTGGGCCCTGGGGTGGACATCAAAGTGTTCACTGACATCTTTTGTTAAGGGATGGACTTTGAGGCACCGACCCTCCTGTGTCGTCTGTGCAGGTGCTCTTTGGAGTTGAAGAGAAGCAGCATTGGTTCCCAAGCTAAGCAGCCCAAGCCACCTTCTCAACCTGCAGAGCTGTGCTTACTGCTTTTAAAGGCTACAAGAGGCTCCACTACAGCCCAACGGCGGGCGTGACTTGTGGGAAAAGAAAGTAAAGCAAGCTTGGGCTTTATTTGGGGATAAATGTCATTTACTCCATGATGATTACTTCATATATTATCTTCCTGTTCCTGACTCTTGGTTTACTAAATCCTGGAAAAGCTCTTTTTTAAAAAGTAACATTTATTGAATATTTTTTCTATGGGCTACACATTGTCTGGAATGATTCTTTGCATGCGTTAACTTACTGAATCCTCATCAATATCCTATGCAGTTGACACTGCGATTCTAGTTTTACAGATGAGAAAAGTGAAGCATAGATAGTTCAAATGAGCACCCCATGATGGGTAGTAACTGTTACACCTGAATATGAACTCAGGTGGTCTAATCGCAGATCCTGCATTCTTAACACTTTGATATCTCTCAAGTAATCTAGAAGAGACTCTTGCTTCGGGTAAGAGGTTGAGCCAGCTAAATAAAGCACAGTCTATTAGGACAGAAAGACTAAATATCTTACTCCATCAGGGCAGAGTTACACTGGAATAGCAAAATTCCTCTATTAGATGATGGAAAAGACATTGTCCATTGTGTTAGCCTGTTCTCACACTGCTAATAAAGGCACACCTAAGACTGGGTAATTTAAAAAGGAAATAGGTTTAATGCACTCACAGTTCCACATGGATGGGGAGGCCTCACAATCATGATGGAAGGTGAATGAGGAGCAAAGTCACATCTTACATGATAGCAAGCAAGAGAGCTTGTGCAGGGGAGCTCCCATTTATAAAACCATTAGATCTTGTGAGACTTATTCATTACCACAAGAATAGTATGGGGGAAACCACCCACATGATTCAGTTATCTTCACCGGGCTCCACCCTTGACAAGTAGGGATTATTACAATTCAAGATGAGATTTGGGTGGGGACACAACCAAATCACACCATCCATTAACTCATACCAGTCAAAGATTGGACCCTACAGAAGGCAAAGGACACAGGATAGGTAGTAGGAAACCAAAAATGTCCAGATCATTAAAGGCAACTTCCAAAAAGAAAGCTGAATTTCAACACCTGAACTCGTGAGAACAGCAAGAGACAAACAAGATCATGAGTGGTAGGAAGCACAAAAAGGTGTGGTTGCCTGAAAAAATCCAAACTTAATCTTCTTCTGTGTTTGCCAAAGGTTAATTTTGCTCTTCCTCTTCCACATCACAACTGAGTCCAATTTTGCATACCTTGGTTTAAAGCTTACGCAATAAACACTTTTCTCAAATGGTAAGCCAGCACACACATTTTGGATTGTAGAGTATGAACAGAGGTTTAGTGCAGCTTTGAGTTACTTTAAGGAAAAAAAAAAAAAAAAAAAAAAAAAAATTTCTGTTACATCACTCTCTTCAGTTCCTACTAATAAAATTGGGAATAACAAAAATGAGGGCATGGTAACTGGGTTTATTAGTCCTTGAAAATGCATCCTTCTTCCATGCCCCAAATCCAGATAGCTGAATCAGGAAGAAATGCCTTCTGTGAAGCACGGCTCTGCATGAGCATGATTTTGGATGTATGATACTCTATTAGTGTCCAGTGACCAAATTCTTTAATCATGAATTGAATTTTTCTACTTCAACTAGCATCAGCCTTGGTTAGAGAAAACAAATGTGCTAGACACAATGTACTTCTGATTACCTAAAAATAAATTCAGAAATTAAAATCCCTGGAGATTTCAGTTCTGGAGTGGCAGGGATTCAGAAGCCAGATGCTCTGTAGGCTTTTAAAAACAGACAATGTGAACACCAGCATTAGTTCTCTGAGGACTGGTAGTGCAACTAGTATGTATTTTATTGTTTTTTTTTTTTCTTTCTAACTTGTATTTTCACAGCAGGAATAGATTAGGTCTTCCTGTTTGTTCTCCCTATTCATTTGCTCTTTTTTTGCAGATGCTTGCTCAAAAACACATTTTGTTTAGTTGTAGGTGGTTTCTTGTTTCCCAGCTCAAGGCTGACATTATAATATTCCCCTATTGAGACCAAATCAACAGACTATTATTTTAGGGACTCCAGTGCTCTATCAAAATCATGCATCTTCTAGTTTTACCTAGGACCTTAGAGAAATGAATAGGCTATGAAATATGTGGAAGATTTTTGTTTTTTTAAATACGTCTCTTTGGAAGGAAGGTGAAATGGAAGACAGGAACATGTTTTAAATGTATATTTCTAACAGAAAAATAAAGTAGGAAAAAAATTGCTTCTTAAATCAAGCAATGTTCAGAGGCAGCATATCTATTTTCTAGGAAGTAGTAGACCCTTCCTTATACCCAAATTATGTTAAATAACAACTTCCCAATCCTAAAGCCCAGGTCAGCTCCTTCATTTTTGTGAAGAAGAACCTTGTCAACCCCTAGAAAAACATTTCCAAACCCAGCAATAAAGTCAGAAATTTCATTTCCATAGAAACCAAAAATGAAACAATCTCTTTAATGTGAGTGCAGAGCCACAGCTGGAGCAGCAGCACATTTCCTGACTAAGATAAATTGTCACCCCTAATATTCACAGAAACAAATAGGAAAGATAAATAGAGGGGTTGGGGAAGGCATGTTAAAAATGGAAGATTCTATAGAAATTTTAAAAGGCAAACTGTGAAGTTTTAACTTTTCTCTTTGGAGCACTGATATTTGACCTTTGGAAGCTTTGCTTGTATCTTTAATCATCAGTTTCTTCATGTGGGAAATGAGAGTAATAATGCCTGTCACCTGCTTCTTAGGTAGTTAGCACAGTGAACTCTTACTATGTAAAAGGCATAAAGTGCTTGTATTAGTCCATTCTTGCACTGCTATAAAGAAATGGCTGAAACTGGGTAATTTATAAAGAAAAGCAGTTTAATCGGCTCACAGTTCTGCCAGCTTTACAGATAGCATGGCTGGGGAGGCCTCAGGAAACTTCCAATCATGGTGGAAGGGAAGGAAGGCATGTCTTATCTTACCTGACTGGAGCAGGAATAAGAGAGAAGGGGGAGGTGCTACACGCTTGTAAACAATCAGATCTTGTGAGAACTGGCTCACCATTACGAGAACAGCAAAGGGGAAATCTGTCCCCATGATCCCATCAGGCCCCTCTTCCAACCACTGGGGATTACAATTCCACATGAGATTTGGAGACACAAATCCAAACCATATCAGTGCTTTATATGAACTTACTCAGTTCTCCCTGTTATACATATTATGTAGGTAACATTAATAACTAACAATTACATGATGCCTCTTATGTGCCTAGCACTGCTCTGGGTACTTTGCCTACATTTATGAACACACTTTATTTGCAAAAACAATGAGGTAAGTACGATGATTGTCCCACTTTACAGGTGAGGAAATGACAAAAAGCAAGTAGGGTACTGTATGTTTGGTAATGCTGTGAAGTGTTCTATATAAGTACATAATTTTGTTATTTTTAGGGATTATCTATCTTCTGTATCTGTAATTATATAATTCCTTTCTTCCTACTCCAGTTTGGAAGATAAATCTTAACTAAAATGGTATTTATTACATGACTTAATGGTTTCATATAAAATATATACTTTATTTTACATTTTAATGTTATATGCTTTGCATGATAGTAATATTGAAATTTTAAGGGATATTTAAATATCGTATAATTGTAAAGTAATGTTTTAACTATTGTTCAAAAGCTTTTAAGATTACTAGAATTAATTGTAATCTGTGCTGAAAAGTAGAAGCTCACATTTGTTCTATATCTAACAAAACTCTTAAAAGCAATTATACACCGGTTCCTGCTTTAGGCCATTTATCCTGAAGTGTTGCAGGATTTGAAGTTCGATCTTAATCATCTACATCAGCATTGGGATATTGTGGTCAGAGTTTTACACTGTATTTATTATTATTTGAGTTATGTTACCAAAGCAAATGGACCATGGTCATCTAAAATTGGACAGAACAGGTGCTCATTTAGAACTGTGAAAATGTGTAATTTAATCAACACAATTCTTTAGGATGTGTTTTTAGCTTAACAGATGTTACAACAAACCTGTGTTTGCATAGTTTCATCTCTTCACATCACTTAATACTGAAACAGAGTATTGTCAAGTTATCCTTAGCTATTTTCCTAGAGCCTGATATGAAGCACACATAATTATTCACCTTTTTTCCACATCCGTCTGCTGTTTGCATCTAAGTTACTACTATGCCTAAGTCAAAACCAAAATTATTAGCAGCACTATGTAAAACTGTGTTGAATGTTTTTATCTAGAGAGTGAAAACTATGTATACTGATTAAACACAACTTACCACGAACATTTTTCTGGATTATAATAAATGAAGAGAGATTAAAGGCCATCTATTTTACTGATCTTTTATTTTCACTCTTTGTTCAGTTATCAGAACAAAACTGCAAAAGGCTTTTATAAAAGAAGTAAGACATGGCATTGCCTGAGATGTCATGTGAAGCATGGCATATGGAAATGCAGCTGATAGTAGTGTCAGAAAGATGACATGTGTCACTTGTCAAAGAGCAAAAAGGGTGGGCTCCCTGGCTGACATGCTGCCTATTTATCGCATGAAAACTTTCCAGCTTCTCTGCTGGTGGAACAGGGACCATGACTGGGGATAATCAAAACACAAGAAGGGTGGGAACAATTTAACAGATGCTGGATGGCAGGTAAAACTGAGGAGCTAGATCCAACATGCTTAATGGTAGAGTGTCAGGCAAGTAAAATAATAGACTCTTCAGGTCTCTGGACTTGCTCTCATTTTATGTTCTGGTAAATGCCTATATATCTTTTAAGATTAAACTACATGTTGACATCATCATTATAATATGTAATTGTCATTATTATTCACACATCCACATGCACACACATACACACTCACAACAAAACATTCTCCATGTTCCAGTTTTTCAATACACCCAACTTCAGTTCCTCTTTCTAGAATGGTATACCCGAAACGAAGGCATGCAGCCGTAAGGTTGTAGGTTCAGTTTAGAAGCATTTTTTCCTGTTAAAGAAAAACCGTGGAGTTAAACTCTCTCAATCATTTTAACAACATAAATTTATATTTAATTGAACCAAACCCCGGTGTTGGTGGAGTAAAGAAATCTTTTGAGAATGCACACTTTAATTAGAGGGGAGATTGTAACAGTCACTGGTGTATAAACATGAACCAGTCAAGATATCCAAATAACAGAATAGATAAAATAAGTGGGAAATTAGAAAAGGAAAATGTTGTGAATTTACCACATGAAATTTCATTTCTAGTTAAGCCTCAGTGGCTTATATTGCCTGTAATTAAAGCCACCATGTGTAAGACCTGGAAACATGTATAACCTCACTCAGTGATTCATGATTATGGGAAAGTGTTTATTTTGTATCTATTTGTTTTGTACCTATTGTACCCAACCAACATGTGTGTATGGTAAATAACCTGGAAGGACAGTTCACTGGATTCTTCCATCAAGGTAATATAGGCAAAATGAAAAAGACTAATATTAGTTTACACAAAAGTATTATGCATTAAAACCCAGAAATTTTATTGATATTCAAGACACAGGTATCCTATGAAGCTGGAACTAGTTAGATATTGAAGCTTGAGCCTCAGCTAAGGAGATGTTAAGAATTTATGTAAATTCAAAAGAGCATGGCAACTCTTCCAGATCTGCGAAAAAAAACCACGAACAAAGCCAACGAGAAGTCAACTTTGTGATGGTGAATAATGGGGTATCAAGAAGCTAGAAAGTCTGGAATTGATGTTTTGGGTATTAGTGAACACAACTTTATTTGGCCATTTGTGCTGATTATTGAAGCAATATATAGTACATTAATAATTATTGACTTTTGAGCAAAGAAATAAAAAAAACAAAGGCCCAAAGGAAAGTTAGAATAACAATGGTGTGCATCATTATTTTTAGAAGTAATGAGAGAGAGGTGAGAGAAATAGAAGCGGCAAAGAATAAATTTGGCTCTGAAGTAGATGTTACATTAATACATGTATGAGGTGGTGAGGATTTAGACAAGTTGAAATGGCAGCATGATACAGACATTTGAAAGGGAAAACTGGGAGGACTCAGTAACTTTCTGTATAGTGAAATATATGAAAAATCCAAGAGCCATGTATTTTCCTTTCTCTGTATTTTTAGTATCCAGCACATCATCTGGAACAAAGAAATCATTTGGTAAATGTTGCACCTGATGAAGATAATACAAGACAGGAAAAGGAAGGAGTTGAAAAAAGAATCCAGGTTTTTGAAAAACTATCAAGAGTGGCAGATACTGGGGTCATGAGGAGAAAATAGCTTGCCTAGAAGAAAGGTGTTTTAATTTGATAAATGTAGGATTTGTGGTGATGGTGAAATATCCAAGTACTTATAAACAACTGAAAGGATTAGACAGTTTGACAATTGATTTATACAAATTGCTTTTTATTTGAAAACCTAGAAGTATTCAGAAACTGATTAAGGCACTACACACTTGGATTAGTATTGATGCTATAACCAAATCAAAGGACTTAATATTCTTAACAATGTTGCTATTGCCGAAAATAATAAAGGAAACAATTTACATTTAAAATATGTTAAAATAATCTTGTAATTTTTTACATTGTGATTACATACTATGTCATTTCTTTGAACATGAGGCACTAGGATAGTGGGAGAACAACAATATACCAAGTAGATCAAAGCCATATTAAGAGTAATTTGAAAATATACCCTAGAATTTGGAAATAATATTTTATAATATTGATTATGGTTCATAATCTGATGTTTAGATCGAAGACTCTGGGAGAAACCTACAATCATTGTGCTATTTTGACTTTTTGATGCTCAAATCATTAATCATGAGGTCAGAATTACTGTTTTTCATTGTCCCTTCCATATTTTAAGGTTTCAAATGACTTCTTGTATCTAGTTATTATTTTTTAAAGCACCACAGACAGTCTTATTTACATAAACACGATACAATAATAATTAGTATGGTCTCAGAGGAGAGAAACAACATTTCTGAGGCCTATTAATAATGGGGCAGAGAGAAATTCATATTCTTTTGAGGAGCTTGTGAATTTTAAAAAATTATGTTTCCCAGACTACATAATTGATAAATAGACATGCAGAGATTAAATTACTTGCAAAAATATAGTGAATCAATGAAAAAACAAGAAATAAACACCCAATTTTTAGAATCCTACATTCAGCATAAAATCTGGACCATACCATTTCTCCACAGTGACAAATAAAAATTGCTTTAAGCTAGCAAATGTGATTGGCTTTCATGATCAGAAGTCAAAACCTGGGGAAATCAAATGAACTGTTTAAAGACCTGGCCAAAATCTGAATGGTCTCGAAGGCTAAAGGGGATGCCAGATGTATTCCAGGAAAGCTAAAGCCAATCAGTTGTGTTTACCTTTATAAAGCTGCTGGCTCCCAAGCGGCAGGGTATCAGAGCGGCATTTAAGGAAGCCGTGCCCTGCTACAGGTTCGTACATATTACTGAAATTCTAGGCTTACTCCTATCTTCGCATGGTTTCCATTTACTTTCTGAAAGGATTGTAAATAAGAAACATGCTCACTATGACTGCAGGCATCTTGTAATCATTGAGATTAACCATTAGGCTCCACATTATGGTTTTTTTGGTTCATTTGTTTAAACTGTTATTGCTGTGGAAACAGCCATTGAATCCGGGTAATAATGTGACTGTTGCTTAGTGATCTAGAATTATAATAAAGAAGTAGACATGTATCTTCATCCACTCAATTCGTGTATAGAACTCCCAGTTACCAAATTTACCCCTTGCTTCCTGACAGCCTTTCTTAGCTATGGGTAATACTCCTGAGACAAAATACAGCCTTCCATTTGTCTCATAATACCTGGCACATAGCTGGAATTCAGTAAGTGGCAGTAATGAGGGAAGCCGTGTATCAGAGTGGGATCCTTCAGACATTGGCTTGAGTCGTAGCTCCCTTGTGTGTCTGCACATGTTCTGTATCCAAGTGTAACCTCCCTGAGTCCCAATGTTATAATCTGTAAAACAGACAAAATAATATCACCTTTGTAGAATTGTTGGGAGGATTGTAGAAGAAAAGACCTTAGCATGGTAGGTAGTACTTAATGAGTGGTAAATGAGTGTCAGGTAATGGAAATCCTAACTATTAGATTGACCCTTTTAGGTAAATAGAAATAATAGGAACTTGGGTTACAAACATGTATTTGTTTCCTAGGACTGCCATAACAAAAGAGCACAGACTGGGTGGTTGCAACAATTGAAATTTATATTCTTGTGGTTCTGGAGGCTGGAAGTCCAAGATCAAGCTGTCAAGAGGTTTGGTTTCTTCTAAGGCCTCTCCCCTTAGCTTGAAAATGATTGTCTTCTTTCTGTGTTCCCAGATGGCCTTTTCTCTGTACACACACATGCCAGGTGTCTTTGACTATTTTTTTTTTTTTGAGACAAGAGTCTGTCTCTGTCACCCAGGCTGGAGTGCAGTGGCGCGATCTTGGCTCACTGCAAGCTCCGCCTACAGGGTTCACGCCATTCTACAGGGGCCCACCATCACGCTTGGCTAATTTTTTTGTATTTTTAGTAGAGACGGGGTTTCACCATGTTAGCCAGGATGGTTTCTATCTCCTGACCTCGTGATCTGCCCGCCTTGGCCTCCCACAGTGCTGGGATTAGGTGGTGTGAGTCACTGCGCCTGGCCATCTTTGACTCTTTTTATAACTACACCAGTCATACTGGATTATGGCCCCACCCTTAGGACATCATTTAACCTTCATTACTTATTTAAAGGCCCTGTCTCCAAAAACAGTCACATTGGGGGTTATGGCTTCAACCTATGAATTTTAGGGGAATTCACTTCAGTCTCAAATAGAATGCCGTTGTTCAAACATAGTTTTACATTTGAATGTGGAATGGAGGGCCTTGAGAGAAGCCTATACTACTTTCCTAATCACTCTTGTATTCATACATGATAAATTTTATGAAACAAATGGTCTCAATTTTACTTGGACTTAGGGACTGGAACATTGGGTAGTTAAATTCCATTGCACAGAAAGGGAATACAGTTTTAAAGAAGAGCATCTCAAATGTTGAGCATAATAGTCAAAAAGGCAGTTTTAGGTTCTACCCAGAGAATATGAGTTCTTGAGCCTGGTCTGTATTTGTTTCCTATGGCTACTATGAAAAAAAAATTACCACAAACAGAATGGCTTAAAATGATGCAAATTTATGATCTTACAGTTCTGGAGATCAGAAGTCTGAAATGAGTCATATGGGCTAAAATCAAGAGTCAGCAGAGCTGCATTCTTTCTGGAGACTCTAGGGGAGAATCCATTTCTTGCCTTTTCTAGCTTCCAGAGGCCACCTACATTCCTTGGCCTGCAGTCCCTTCCACCATCTTCAAAGCTCATCATTTCAACCTGGTACCTGTCTCTTGTAAGGATGCTTGTGATTACATTACGCTTACTAGAATAATCCATGATTATCATCCCATTTAGAGAGTCTCAATTTAACAATAACTGCAATGTCCTGTGTGCCACGTATGGTAACATATTCACAGGTTCCTGAGATTAAGACATAGACATATGTTGTGGGGTGGGGGGCACTATTCTGTCTACCACAGGGTGTAAGAATCTGTATTTGGGCTGGGCATGGTAGCTTATGCCTGTAATCCCAGCACTTTGGAAGGCCGAGGTGAGTGGATCACCATGTTGGCAGGCTGGTCAGGAGTTCGAGACCAGCCTGACCAACATAGTGAAACCCTGTCTCTACTGAAAATACAAAAATTAGCTGGGCGTGGTGTCACCTACCTGTAATCCCAGCTGCACGGGAGGCTGAGGCAGGAGAATCACTTGAACCTGGGAGATGGAGGTTGCAGTGAGCTGAGATCATGCTACTGCACTACACTACACTACAACCTAGGTGACAGAATGAAACTTTGTCTCAAAAAAAAAAAAAAAAAAAAAACAAACCACCCAGAAGTGGAAGAAGCAGCTTGTATGTCCCCTCAACATCTCATGGTAGTCCAGGGTGTGGAATAGAGCTAGCAGGATTAAGAGCTCCAATGGCATCCCTCAGAATGGCCATTAGAGAGTTACATGCCTGATGAAAACAATAAATCCTATGAAAATTGTTAGTGTTTGTATGTTAGCACTGACTATGAAGGGCACACAGTGATTAACTTTGGGTAAACTGAGCCCCCTCTTTTCTCTCCTCTCAGAGAAGGGTCTTATGGGCTTGGAGATTTCTTCTAGCAGGGAAGTCCTTTCCCACCACATGAGCCAGAGAAAACAGCCACCCCAGCCTCAGTCAAGCCTCAGTTTAGCCTCAGCTTGAACCCGAGAGGCAGAGGTTGCAGTGAGCCAAGATTGCACCAGCCTGGGCAACAAGAGCAAAACTCAAACTCTGTCTCAAAAAAAAAAAAAAAAAAAGAATCCGTATTTGATGTAAATACAGTAACAGATTTTCCTACTGGTGGACCCCTGGGACCAGTGTGAGGCATCAGGGAACTATCAGGCCGGGCAAGTGTTTCATCTCCAACCTTCTCATTCTCGTCCTCTTCCCTATTCAAGTTATTACTCCTGCCTTGTGCACATATATGTGTAAGGCAACATTTCATGCCCTGTGAATGACACTAACACTAAACTTTTTAAAAAACTCAATTACTTCCATCATAAACCTTAGTGGGAAAAAAGTAAAATGAGTAGCCTTATATAACAAAATGTAACCAGAGCACTTAAAATTGTTCACTCAAATAATTTTCAAAAATCCAAAGGAGAAGAGTTCAGTCTATTTGAGGGTATCCTAGAAGAGGTAATATTTGCCATCAGTAGGTCTGAATAGGTGTCAGGATTTATTTAGAAGAATTTCTTCCCTGGGCTAAAAGAACACATTGACTAGTGTCTGAAAAGAGGCAAATATGAGGTTATTTCAGCAGCTGATGAGAGGCGGAATTAGGCTGAACATATGGGAGACAAGGTGCTAGTCCTTGAATGTTCACTGCAGATTTGCATGTCTTTCTTAATGCCTTCACTCTCTTCATAACCAAGGCAAAATTATGGCAAATGAGGCTATTGGAAGTAAGCTCCCAGTGTATCAAAGACAGAATCTAGATTAGAACTTAGCTTTCTTGGCCCCAGGTAAGTAGACATCTGACTGAAAACCTACCTTGTACATAGTGTTGGATGGAAATAGGAAAGACAAATGTAATACATTTGGAATTATGTTACTATTTTCATCTCCTCTGGTAAATATAAATGTTAAAAGTAAGACTGTATACAGTGCCTTTTGTGTCTTTCTTTCTCTCTTTCTTTCTCTCCTTCTTTCTTTCTTTCTTTCGAGAGGATTTTACTCCGTCACTCAAGATGGAGTTCAGTGGCATTGTTACAGCTCCCTGCAGCCTCCAACTCCTGGGCTCAAATGATTCTCCTGCCTCAGCCTCCCAAGGAGTTGGGACTACAGGAGTATGCCACCACACCCAGCTAATTTTTTAAACTTTTTGTAGAGACAGAGTATTGCTATGTTGCCCAGGCTCATCTCGGACTCCTGACCTCAAGCTATCTCTCATCCCTACTTAGCCTCCCGAAGTGCTGAGATTATATCTGTCGGCCACAGTGCCCTGCCCAAGGCCTTTTTGTAAAGAGTGTTTTTCAGATAGAGGAAGAAACAGGAAAGGAAGATGTCAAGGGGCTAGCAACAGGCAGAGGAAGCAGAGGAGGACTCTGGGGCCGAATTCACCATTTAGCCTAAAAGCTATTCTTCCTCTATCCCATAAATTGCTCTATTTTTTGACATGTATGTGCTATAAATATTTCACCGGAGTGTTATACAAGAGTTTGTGTTGTTTCTGTATATCCAGAGGGTTATATGTCTCTGAGAGTTTCTTCCTTTGATAAGATGGCTACAAGAAGTAAACAAAAATCTATGTAATTTCCTTTTGTAACACACCTTCTACAATATTATAAATAATCTGATCATTGATATTTACTTCAAAATAATATTGGAATATCTCTTCAATAAGTTGATCCATTTCCCTGATACTGTTTTTTTCCTACAGTTTTTACTATCTCACTCAACTTTACCTAAAACTGTGCTGAACACCATTCTTAGTCCTGTTCCCTTCAGCCACTTTACATATAAATCATATCCATAGTCACACCACTTGATATTATAGTGATGGTGCACTTTTAGACACTGTGCAGACAGACTCATTCTCCAAATATAGGATGTCTCTAAATTATATTAAAGGAAAATAATTCCACTCTTTGTCATCTATTCTTACCCAGCCAACTCCATAGCACTATCCATCTCAAAAATATTTGTGTTGTGTGTTTTATTTTCCCATTAGCAAGTCCTGGCTAATCTAACCCTCTATTAATACACAAACAGGAAATCATATCTATTGTCTGAAAACCAGCACAATGTCAAAGCCTTCTATTGAAAATGCCAATTATTTTATGCTGTTAGCAGCATTTTGTTTACAAACATTCCTTCATACTTGGCATCTAATTATACTCAACTTCAGGTATTCTAATACTCTCTACTTGTTTGCTTTTCTTAAATCTTAATATTGATGATTGCAAAGCAATTTGACAATATTAGAACATAGAATTCATTGGTTATTTTCAATTTAGTTGCCATAATTGGATCTGAAAATAATTGGAAGGGAAAGAAAGTTTATTTTTCTCTACTTAAGTATGTGTGATATAGAGAAGGTAAGAGATTGTTTGAAAGTTTTATATGGAATTGCCAGTTGAGATGATGGGCTATGAGGCTTTCAGCTGAGATACATTATACCAACCTCCTGAAACTCATCTAAGTGGGAGGGGTCAGCAAGCAACAACCACAACCATCTTTAAGCTTCTACATGGAATTAGAGAGTTGAAGATTTAGGAGTAAAAAAGTTCTACTGAAAAGTGAAAATTCGATTTATCATTACTAAAGAGGGTTTGATGAGAAATCTGTGGACAAAACAGACACCTGTGAGAGTTTTTAACAAATTTTTCTCTTTTGATTATTATATCAACTAATAACTGAGTATTCTGCTGTATCTTCAGTTCACTTTCTGTAATTAGATTCAAGATAAAGTAGGTACCTAGAGGACCCCTAAAAAGTCAGTATTGCAGTTTTAATTTGGTTTGCAATTCAAAAACATCTTAATAGACTAAGATTTTAACTTTAATCATTTGAGATTTTGGTTTAACATTATTAATATCCTACAATACAGAAGAGCTTTGTATTGGTTTGTCTTAGGCTAATAAGAAAATCAATGAAGATATGTGTATGTATTATACAATTGACGCAACAGAAGAGATGAAGTTGTGAGGCTCTATAAAGACAAAGGTTTCCAACATATTTTGAAAAGTGGTAGACACTTTAGTTATTACACGGGTCCCAGTGGTACCCCTGGAGTACTAGGCATGGGGCATACAAAGGAACCTTCCTCTAAGCAGTTAGTTTGATGCTCACTTTGAGCAGGTATCTTGCCTGCATTCCATCTGAAGATGCACCATTTTGGGTTTTAGCACTAAGTATAGTAGTAATTCTATAAATGAAAAATTTTCTGTTACGTGCTTTTTATCTTTATTTTTGGTATTATATTATGGGGTGTAATGGATTTTGGTAAAGTATTGGTTAAAATAAGTTAAAAGTTAGAAAAACAATACTGCTAATGACAATGATTTGCAGAACATATTGATATAGAATATATAAATACATGTTTCTAGGCTGTAGTTACCAAAACAGCATGGTACTGGTATAAAAATAGGGATATGGGGCAATGGAACAGAAGAGAGAACCCAGAAATAAAGCCAAATACATATAGTCAACTGATCTTTGGCAAGCAAACAAAAGCATAAATTAGGGAAAGGACACACTATCTAATAAGTGATGCTGGGAAAATTGGAGAGCCACATGCTGAAGAATATAATTGGATTCCTGTCTCTTACCTTATAAAAAAAGTCAACTCATGATGGATCAAGGACTGAAATATAAAACCTGAAACTATAAAAATTCTAGAAGATAATGTTGGAAAAACTCTTCTAGACATCGGCATAGGCAAAGAATTCATGACTAAGACCCCAAAAGCAAACACAACAAAAACAAAAATAAATAAATGGGACTGAATTAAACTAAAAAACTTTTGTGCAGAAAAAGAAATAATAATCAGAGTAAACAGACAACTCACAGAAAGGGAGAAAATATTTGCAAACTACACATCCAACAAGGACTAGTAAACAGAATCTACAAGGAACTCCAGTGAATCATCAAGAAAAAACAAGTATCACATCAAAAAGTGGACAAAGGACATGAATGAACATTTCCCAAAAGAAGATACACAAATGGCCAACAAACATAGGAAAAAATGCTCAGCATCACTAATCATCAGGGAAATGCAGTTTAAAACCAGAATGAGATACCACCATATTCCTGAAAGAATGGCCATTATTAAAAAGTTAAAAAACAATACATGTTGGTGTGAATGTGAAGAAAAGGGAATGCTTATACACTGTTGGTGGGAATGTTAATTAGTAAAACCTCTCTGAAAAACAATGTAGTGATTCCTCACAGAGCTAAAAGTAGATCTACTATTCAATCCAGCAATCCCACTACTGGGTATCTACCCAAAGGAAAAGAAGTTATTATACAAAAAAGACACTTACACCCATATGTTTATAGCAGCAAAATTCATAATTGCAAAGATGTGGAACCAACCTTAGTGCCCATTGACTAATGAGTGGATAAGGAAAATGTAGTATATGTACACCATGGAGTACTACTCAGCTATTAAAATGAATGAAATAATGTCTATTGCAGCATTTTGGATGGATCTGGAGACTATTATTCTAAGTGAAGTAGTACAGGAAAACCAAAAACTATATGTTCTCACTTATAAGTGGGAGCTAAGCTGTGAGTAAGCAAAGGCACACAGAGTGATATAATGGACTTTACGGACTCAGAAGGGGGAGAGTGGGAGGAGGGCTAGGGATAAAAAATTACACATTAGGTACAATGTATACTACTTGGGTGAAGGGTACACTAAAATCTCAGAATTCATCACTATATAATTCACCCATGTATGATAAAATCACTTATACCCCAAAAACTATTGAAATAAAAAATTTTTCAAAAGCCAGTGTGAGTGATCTACTTTCAGCAAGATATTACCATTTATCACATTAAATTAATATTCT
The DNA here is from genome assembly GCF_028885655.2 of Pongo abelii. Lineage (NCBI taxonomy): Eukaryota > Metazoa > Chordata > Mammalia > Primates > Hominidae > Pongo > Pongo abelii. The sequence continues at coordinate 97,403,357 of NC_071991.2, forward strand.
TAATTTGAATTGTATTGGGTTTTAAAGTATTATTTGTATTTGTTTTGTAACTTTGTTGTGGTTTGCAGTCATAAAATGTTTTATAAAAGCTAGAGGAAAAATGAATTAATATCTGGTTTTATGTTTACACATATTTAAGTAATATTATACTAAATATAATTTAAGAGAGCACTAGAGACCTGTAAGCATTTTTTTATTTGAAAGGGTACAGCTATCATTCAAATTTGTGAAACACCGAAATAGACATCATAATAGAAATAAATGATTTTAACTAGATTTTCATCAAAGTTATATATCCAATTTAAATTCAAGAAAGTTTAAAAATTCAAAAATTCAAAAACGAAAGACATGCTACAATACTATTGTAACTGAAGCAGTTTTTTATTAGTCCTGGTTGCATAACTTCCATGAAAGGAAAGCAATAAGATACAATGAAAACAACATCAAATTTAGAGTTAGCAAACCCAAGTTCAAATTCAGGCTCTAACATTTCTCAGCTTGACAGAGCTTCAGTTTCGTCATCTGTAAAATGCAGGTATCAACATTTAACTTTATTAGAAATAATTGTAAGGACGATCCCACAAAATAATGAATGTCAAAGTACTTAATAAGGAATCCAGCGCTCTTCAGATACATATTAGTATTTATCACGTCCTCTGGGTTTCTCTATCAAAAGTGGAAAAGGTTTGTGTGCCGTTATTCACAGCTTCCTACCTACTCCTTCTTGGAGCAGTAGTAAGTGTTTACAGTATAGATGAAACCTGTGTTAATTTAATCTTGATGTTATCATTCAGTCTCTTAACACTCACTAGCCATGTTGGCCACTCAGCCCAGAACCAATGAATTGGGAGAAAGAACAATATGAACAGCACTGATTTTAAAAACCAGGAGATGTTGGACCCTGCTTTTGGGAGACCCTCCAACCTTACTTTCCCCTGAATTACCTCCTCTGTGAAGATTTTGTGTTCCTTTTGCTATACTGACTGAATTCTTCCTTTCACAGCACCTTTCCTAGAGAGCTAAGTGATCACTTAACACCTTGCATTGTAACTAGCTTAGTACCTGCTCCATGATCCTCATCCCTGTTCCTTCTATAAATTTATCTGGAATGAATGAATGAATGAATGAATGAGTGAATGAATAAATGAAAGAATGAATGAATGGGTGACTTTCTTCAAGACTAGTGTTCCATAATCCAACAGATACCCAAGCTACGTTTTGGCTTGGTTAATTAACTTCTGTGAGGTTCTGTTTCCTTTACCTTTTATTGTTTTGAAAATATCATCGAAAGCACTTAGTACAGTCTCTAGCACATGGCACATGAAGGTCATGAGTGAAAATTAGTTAATAATAATAATAGTTAACAATATTTGAAATTTTTATATTCATTAACTCATTTAATCCTCGTCACAATTCAATGATGTAGGGCACTGTTATTGATCTCATCTTACAAATGAGGAGACTGATGTATTGCAAGATGAAGTAGACACTTGACTCTCAATGTTGGAAAATTATCAGGATGCAAATATGTGATGCATGTGATGTGAATGCGTGGGTGCTTCTTAGCCGCGGCATCCTTATGCAGTGCACAAATGACATAATCAGTTGCGGCAGCATTGCACCTGCAAAAGAAAAGCTGAATAATCCTCATTCTTCAGGTTTCTTAGAAAATATCCTTATTAGGGTTAATTACCAGGAAAAGGCAAAAACAAAAAGAAATAAAAAATCCAAGTATTTTCTTTTCTTTTCTTCCTTATTTTAGAGACAGGGTCTCACTCTGTCACTCAGGCTAGACTATACAATGGTGCTGTCATAGCTCGCTGAAGCCTGGGCTCAAGTTACACTCCTGCCTTAGCTTCCACAGTAGCTAGGATCACAGGTGCCCACCACCATGGCCAGCTAATTTTTTTTTTTTTTTTTTTTGTAGAGAAGGCCTAACAAAGTGAGGGGGTCTCACTTTTTTACTCAGGCTGGCCTTGAACTCCTGGCTTCAACTGATCCTTGCATCTTGGCCTCCCAAAGTGCTGAGATTACAAGTGTGAGCCACCATGCCTAGCCCATTTCCTTAACCTAACAGAACTCCAAAAATAAATAACTGTGAGACTAATTCTAAAATGAGTACAAATGTGTAAATTGCATGATTATGGCAGACATTTGTCAGCTAATTTGGCAAACTAGCCCAGTGATGTTTTACAAGAAATGTGCAGCATTTCATTGCAGACACCCAGCAAGATTTTCATTTCACACCTTTATCTTCTTGCTCTGAAACCTCTTTCATTATTATGACTAAGTTCACATTAACATTGCCTTCTGAATTTTTCATTTAATACTATAATATCTTTGGTCTTTTACTAGTCTGTCATTTTGCGTCTTTAAAGTTCTGTGACCTACTCTGTTAAAGCAGTGAGACTTATTTTCTGCAAGCATCATATTTAAAGCATCCCTATTGAAATGGCTATCATTATAATTGCCTTCTGTCACCACTAAGCAACCTTAAACTCATTCTTTCTGAGGGTCAGTTGTAATAAATATAATTGCAATTCATGACAGGTTACTCTGTTGTGTGAAAAGAGATGGAGAATAAATGGAGATGGATTTAATAATCCTGAAAGTTGCATTACATTTCTAACCAAAGTGGTAAAAAACATTATTTGTTAATCACATTTGGAGTACTAGATTTGATATTATGAATGAATTTAAAGACAGTTCCCAATTTATGATGATTCAACTTAAGATTTTTGGACGGCATGATGGTGCAAACGTGATACACACTCAGTAGAAACTGTTTTTCACTTTCAGTTCATTAGTCAATAAATTACATAAGGTATTCAACATTTTATTACAAAATAGGCTTCGTGTTATATGATTTTACCCGGCTGTAGGCTAATGTAAGTGTTCTGAGCACATTTGAAGTGACCTAGGCTCATGGTGGCTCACGCCTGTAATCCCAGCACTTTGGGAGGCTGAGGCAGGTGGATCACTTGAGGTCAGGAGTTCGAGACCAGCCTGGCCAACATGGTGAAACCCCATTTCTACTAAATATACAAAAATTAGCTGAGCGTGGTGGTGCCTGCCTGTAATCCCAGCTACTTGGGAGGCTGAGGTGGAAGAAGCACTGGAACTTGAGAGGTGGAGGTTGCAGTGAGCCGAGATCATGCCACTGCACTCCAGCCTGGGAGACAGAGTGAGAATCCATCTCAAAAAATAAAGTAGCCTAGGCTAAGCTATGGTGTTTAGTATGTTAGATGTATTAACGCATTTTCAACTAAGGAAATTTTCAACTTATGATGATAGGTTTATGGGGATGTAACCCCATCATAAGTTAGGAGCATCTGGACTAACAGAGTATTAATTTTAAATATAATTACAAATCAAATTGAATAAATTTACCTTTACCATGTATGACTGTTTTCTCAAAAGCCTGTTTAATGAATGTGTCCTTGCATTTTCAAAGATGGAGTAGAATAGTATAATGTTGAAAACAAGGCACTGTTTCAGCTTGTTCCTGATCAGGGAGTTCCCCTGTAGCATATTTGTAATTCCATTCATATTAGATAAGGATGACGGTACAAGTTAGTTAATATAAAAGAAAAGCAAGATCACAGTGACACTGTGTTTTACAACCGATAGTTTTTATTTCAAAATAAAATGTTTTCAAAAGTTTAACATTCAAATGAGTTGAAGCAGTATATCTTGTGGCAAAAACACACTGCTTGGTTTGTAATGTTATTATCTGAACTATAAATAGTATAGCATTCTTAGGGGTACTTTTTGAGATGTCTGGTAAGGAAGATTACACCCCAAGAAAGTTACCAGTAAAAACTAAACCAACACTAAATATGCTGAAAGCCATATAATATGTGAATCCTAGAGTTTCTGGTGAAAAAAAAGGAGAGAGGTTGGTTAAGTTTGGGGGACGTTGTAAATGGCCACAACTGGTGTTTAGCCAAAAAAGGGAGACGAGAAAGAATAAGAAAATTTTTTCAAAAAGGAAGTGATTTAGTTAGAACTCCTTCAGGCACCTATGAATGAAACCCAACTCACAGTAGACTATTAAAAATTTCAAAAGGAATTTGTAAGTCTCTGGCTTCAGGCATACCTAGATCCAGGACTGATACTGTGTCATGGCTCTGTCACTCTATCTCTCCTCTTTCAGCTTGACTTTTCTCTACTTCTCTTACTTTGTTGGCTTTATTCTCCCATCACATTGCCTCCATTAGCATAAATGAGTAAGAGAACTTTAGCTGTTGTTCACACCAAGTAGCCTTGGGAAAGACTGATAACCCCGACTATCTTATATGCACACTCATTTGAGGCTTGGATGGGACACACACCTTGATTCACAGTCCCACCATAACCATATAAATGGGAAAGAATTCCCAAAGGAATACAACCAGGAGTCTGGGAAGCATTCTAGGAGGAAACGAAATAGTGTCTACCTACTACAAGGGTGGAGAGCTTTGTGATCAGTGAAGCTTTAGTCTCCATAATTTCATCTTCCTCTTTTTTTAAAAAAGCACATTTATCCAGCATTATAATCAGACTATCATGTTTAGCAATCAACTGCATGGGTGCAAAAAGAAAAAAAAAACTACATTAAAACCCTTTGTTGGAATGCTTTACACTTTTCACAGAACAGAACCTAAAATAACCTGTTATACAATTAGCCACAAATACAGCCCTTAAGTTTTTTTGCCTATGCCTATGAGTGTTTTCTAAAACATGTCTTCTTTGTAGCAGCTAGACACTGCCACCACTATGCTTGGTTGACCCCATAAATCCTTTGTAACCTGTAACTTCCCTGTCACTTCTCTAGCTCTCCTCTTCTGCTAAGCTTTGTTTCCTGGCAGGAATTAAAACCTTCTGTCACTGCCATAGCTACTGCTGCCATTGGAACCACCCCAGCCATCTTGGTTTTGTGGCTTGGCAAAGTATTGGCCTTGGCCATCATAGGGGCCAGAGCTTCTGCCTCCAAAGTTTCCTCCCTTCACGGCTCCAAAATTTAAAGATTGATTGTTGTAACTTCCAAAATCATTGTAGTTTCCACTGTCTCCAAAATTGCTTTCACTACCACCACCAGAGTCACTTCCACCTCCTCCACTGATACAGCTGTTATAGCTGCCACTCCCACCATAGCCACTGCCCTGGTTTCTATAACCTTGTCCACCACTCCCACCATAGCCACTGCCCTGGTTTCTATAACCCTGTCCACCACTTCCATAGCGTCTGCTTCCTCCAGAGTAACTAGGACTGCCTCCACCATAACTACCATCATTATCAAACCCATTATAGCTATCCCCATCAAAGACACCATGACCCCTGAGGTTTCCTCCATGACCAAAGTTGTCATTCCCACTGAAACCACTTCGACAACCACCACCAAAGTTTCCAGAACCATGCCATCCTCTGGCTAGATGAAGCACTAGCCATCTCTTGTTTTGGCAGGGCTTTCTCTACTTCACAGTTGTAGCCATTCACAATATGGTATATTTCTGAATGACAGTCTTATCCACAGAATCACCATAGTCAGTGTTTACAAAACCAAAGCCCCTTTTCTTACCACTGCCTCTGTCAGTGATGATTTTAATCAGTTTAATTTTCCCACACTGTTCCAAATAGTCTCTTAGGTAATGTTCTTCTGTGTGTTCTTTAATGGCACCCACAAATATATTTTTCGCAGTTGGGTGGGTACCTGGTTTTGAGAATCTTCCCTTGAGTTGGCCCTCTTTGCTTCCACAACTCTTCCCTCCACCTTGTGTGGTCTTTAATTCAGGGTAGCATCCACCTCCTCTACAGTGGCATTTGTGACAAACCCAAAGCCGCTGGAGGGTTTGGTGTTTGGATCTCTTATTACCACACAACCCATGAGCATTTCCCATTGCTCAAAATGGATCCTCAGATTCTCATGGGTTGTTTCAAAGCTCAACCCCCCAACCCGATGAAGAACTTCTACAGGTTTTCAGGCTCTTTAGGAGACTGACTTACACTTGATGGTAGTAGGAAGAGAGACTTTAATAATGCAGAAAGCAGTAAGCTAAGGAACATTATCTCTGTAACTTATGACAATAGGCATTGGCAGATATTTTCATAGGTACAATACCTGGGATGGTAGCCACTCAGTCAGTGTTAGATTCTGCTTTCTTTTGCTCAGTGAAACAGGTTCTGTGGGAGGTACAGATCAAAGTACTATATAACTCCATGATTGACAGCGCAAACTTGGGAGTCAGTAGACCTAAGTTCAAGTCCTGTTTTCCTCTTCTGGCTCTGTGACTTTGGACAAAATAACTACCTTTTCAAATCCTTAGTTTTCTTCTGTATAAAATGAGGATAACTTTTATAATATATTTGAGTACATGAGAAATGAAATTTTAATGTTGTATGTTAAAGCATATCCCAGGCACATAATAGCTGTTCAATAATTGATAGGCATTTTAATGATTAACTTGTTTTCCTCCTTCAAACCAATGTTCTTAAAAACACTAAACAAATGGTATTTTAGGTTATCTTGGCCTTTCTATATTTTGGCTAAAATAATATAGTCTCACTCACTTTCTGGTGTTTAGAATTTCTTTAGAGATAAATCTTTTCATTCCAATTTTAGAAATGAAGGTGTTAAATCAAATATTTCATTGTAACAAATGCCCTCATGCTAATGTACTGTTAATAAAATAATCTACTAAATTGAGCAGCGTATCTACTGCTTCTCCATTTTCAAGATTTAGGGGGAAGAACAACAGGACAGTGAAAAGGTGAGGGGGTCACAGGTGAAAAAGAAAGTGGAAAAAAAAAGTGGAGTGAGTTGTGAGTGGACAACAAATAAGACAATAAAAGAACAAGTAAAATAGTGACTGCTCAATACATAGTTACCACATTACGGATGATGAAATAAGCACTTGATGTGCATTCTCTCTCTTTTTTTTTTTTTTTTTTTTTTTTTTTGAGTTGGAGTCTCACTCTGTCGCCCAGGCTAGAATGCAGTGGTGCGATCTCAGCTCACTGCAACCTCTGCCTCCCGGGTTCAAGCGATTCTCCTGCCTCAGTCTCCTGAGTTGCTGGGATTACAGGCACACCCCACCAGGCCTGGCTAATTTTTGTATTTTTAGTAGAGATGGAGTTTCACCATGTTGGTCAGGCTGCTCTCAAACTCCTGATCTCAGGTAATCCCAAAGTGCTGGGATTACAGGCATGAGGCATCACACCTGGCTGCATTATCTCTTTTAATATTCACAGCAAGCCAATAGGGTAGGTATTATCATCCTCATTACAAAAGAGGAAACTGAGGCATAGAGAAGTAAAAATGGTTTGACCAAGTTCATGCAGCTGGTAAATGACAGAGCCAAGATTTAAACCGATATCTATCTGATTCATCCTTTAAATTTTACCTCATATTAGACCTGTTTCCCTTCAAAAAAGATAGAGAAAAAGAGAAGCTGTTTATTAAGGTAAAGTTTCAAAACCCATATTTGTACTTATCATAGTCTACAAAGGATGTTCTGTTTTCATTCATACATTGAACGTTGTTATTAAAGGATTTCATTTCTTGAATATTTATTAGTTGTGGCACTATTTTATATTATTTCAGAAGACAATAGTTTGCAGTAGCATTCCACAAATTCTTTAAGAGCAAATAGGTAAGTTTTGTTTGGTTGGTGGTTGTTTCCTTCATTCTCTGTTTCTCTTAATGAACCTTTCAGCTCAGGAAGAAAGTCAAATGGCTCTATTCTCTCTCCTATCTCTTTTTTAACATACTAATCTCTATTTTATGAAGATATTGGATCACCTGAGGTCAGGAGTTCAAGACCAGCCTGGCCAACATGGGGAAACCCTGTCTCTACTAAAATTACAAAAATTAGCCGGGCATGGTGGCAGGCACCTATAATCCCAGCTACTTGAGAGGGTGAGGCAGGAGAATTACTTGAACCTGGGAGGCAGAGGTTGCAGTGGCTGAGGTGGGAGAATCGCTTGAACTCAGGAGGCGGAGGTTGCAGTGAGTCAAGATCACACCATTGTTCTCCAGCCTGGGCAACAAGAGCAAAACTCCATCTCAAAAAAAAAAAAGTAATATATTAAAATCTTTAATAATTTTGTTTCTCACTAGAAAATATGAAACAAAGTTGTATCAACTCCAGATACAATTAAATCATTTATATAGTTGGTTTATTTGCATGCAGAAGATAATGTGATAAACTCTATGTATCAACTGAAAAGCGTAATGGGTAATGACTCATTTCCTTTTTAATAAGTTTCTGGATCTGTGGATCATTATAACCCTATACATCTATGTACCTTAATTTTCAAGAGTTGACAATGTTTCCCAAGACAATTTTGTCCTGCATAGTCATAGTTATGTGAACCTAGTTGGTTGGTTTAAAACTTGGTCATTGTCTTAATGAATGACTGATAGTTGGAGAGACATGTGTAGAGGTATGGCTGAGATTTTTTGCCTTGGCTCTGGGTCGTTCCATATTTTCCTTGCAAACTTAAAGGAAGACATATCTTCTGTGTTTATCTGATATAGTGATAGTAAAGCAGAGGGGTATAAATAATGCCTCAGAGAATTTAGTATAGATTCAAAATGACCGTGATAGGCTGGAGCAATGAGACCCATTCCAGCAAGATGAAAAGCAATAATGATTAATCGAACATCTACATTTATATGCAGAAATCAATTATATACAGTGATCTCTTTTTAAGTACCACGGGAATACAGAGTGATATAGCTACTGAATACCAACTTTTGAAAGTATGAAAGAGAAAGTAGGATGACTTTATATTATTCGAATGTGAAATACTCATGAAAGATATTAGAAAACAATTGAAGTTTCTGGAATAAGTAAGTTATAGGGGCAATATGTCATTTTCTTTCAGTAGGATTAATTAGCATAAGGAGAAACCAGAATCAAAGGGTCACTAATGAGGGCTTAGAGGTCATGGTGACTAGAATGAAAAAGAAAGAAAAAACTTTCATTAGTATTTTTAATATGAAGAAAATTTATGAGTATTGAAAGTGAGAACTGTCAAAGATTATTGCAAGATCTTTAACCTAAAAACATGGCATTGACAGAGAAGAATGTTAGATAAAGGAGGTGTTTCTAAGGCAAGATGAGTTGATGTGAATGCATTTGCGATACATTGGCTGGGGGTCATCCCACTGGAATTTACCATGGGATGATATATAAGGCAGAAAGTTGAATGTGGAGATTATTGGCTCTGAAATGCTACCTAGTGCCTAAGGAGATGATGGAAATGTCTCCAAAGAATTAAGTAAAAATATTTTTTTTACGAGAAAAGAAACAAAAGAAAGGTTCCAAACATTTAATTCACCGCCTGCTGGAAAGCAGAAAGGATGTAGAACCAAGTAAAGCATACAAGAGCCTAAAGGGAGAAGTCTATTAGAAGGATGGGCTCTCAAAAGTTCACTGAAAGGATTGCTTTTGAAGTCATAATTAATGTAAGCTTTTCTCCATGTTAGGGATCTGTATTTCATTCTAATTTCATTGATAACTTGTATAAGTCATGTTCTGGAGGTAAATTAGCTTATTAGCTAGTATTTAATACACTGTTTTATTGGTTCTTTTATTCCCTTATTAGCCTGTATTTTTTGCTTTACTAATTGACATTAAAAGCAAAAGTTATAGAAGAAATGTGGGGGAAGTATCCTAGTATTTACTCTGATTAGTCGGTTTCTGATTTTCTTGGCAGAAATGCTGTCAGCTACAACTAACATATTTCAGTATCCTGCCATTCTTCTGGCAACCCTAAACATATATTCAGAAGCAATTCATCTGGAGAATGTTGGTAGCCTTTACTTTGTAGTGTAAAATCCAGAGAAGTATATATAAATGAGAGAGAAGTAGTTTCGGTTTTTATACTTTGGTGAGACAAGTGAGGCATCAGTGGAGTCCCCCACAATTACATAATATAAACATTACAATACCGTATATAGAACCCTAGTATTTAAATAAAATTTGTAACAACCAGTAAATGAGTCATTCAAGTAACAAAACACTAAGTTCCTACTTATAGTGGTCCTTTCTCTCATCTTCTACTTGTTAGACTCTTCAAACATCTGCTAAATTCACCAAGCTTCTGTAAATAGATTAGGACCTAGCTTATGAGAGATCTATTTCCAGAATTATAGTGGCTTATTTAAAATATTTCCCAATCAGACCACATATTTGTAGTACAAGGACTAGTTTATGTGTGTGTATATATAAAGGGATTTTTAGTTGATTTAGGAATGTTTACATTGTATGAATCAATATTAATAATATTAAAAGGGACAAAGCATCATTAATGCCCTCTTATAGTAACTTCAGTACTTCCATCTTGCATATCATTCCCATTGAAAATGTATTTGCAAATTCCCAATGAACCCTCTTCAATATGTGTAATGTAGGCAATGAATATCATTACTGGAAGTTGCCAGTTTTAAATATTCCATATGTAACATAGCTTTAAATAGGTGTGTTGCATACATGACTTTTATACCAAAAGATCATAATAAAAATTGTAAGTGAAGATAAAAAGGCAATCAGACTACTTTGTGAGGAATACAAGTTAAATATCTTCTCCAGATGTTCCTAAAGTGTTGCTCAATCCATTTCATTTTCTCTTCTATGCACCTGTTAGCACAGATAATGTAAGATCTACTCAAAATTAGTTGAGTCACTATATTTAGTAACAAACAAACTTGTCAGTTAATGCCTAATTTGAACTCATTTGAATTTAAACATATAAATCAGAAAAAAATGACTCAGGGCAACACTTACCTTATCCTTAATGCTCTTAATCAGAGAGTTTCTTTTAGTTTCTATGTTTAGCAGCTGCAGATTTTATTTTTTGAAACCCTAGCCTTGTAAAGGAAGCATTTTTTTTTTGTTTCCTCACACCATAATACATTATAAATAACATACTGTAGATAGCTGAGCCAAGTTCTCTTCATTTTTGCCCTTCCCTTCGATGTTAGATTAACCCTGTAGAAAGCAGTACAACATTAAGGAATGAGAGGGAGGGATGAATATTGGGACTGAAGCTCCTGCTCCTCTCCTCCTTTTCTTTCTAAAGCATCTCCTCCTTTATATGGAGATAACATCTAAGTTTCCAACTAATATTTCATTTACTGAAAACGTTCTGTCACTTAACAAAAAGAAAGCTTGAAAACTTCAGTTTTTATGAATTTCATGTGTTTTACTTTTCATCCATTTGATGTGATTTTCAGTTTTTTAGCTTGGATTGATTCATCTGAACAAACTCACAATCTTGGCCAGATTGTTCAGGCAAATGGTATTCATTCCCCTTTCTCAAGAGCATGGCTGATGGCACACAACCATGTATTTGTTATTTCTGCTCTGCATGTATATTGTTTAAAAACACTTGATTCGTACTGTTGCTTTGAAATGCTGTTGCTTTGAAACATGTCCTGGAAAATAATTATAAACTCACATTCCCTACAAATAATAAATTCAGGTTATGAACTACAACTTATTTGTTAAAAGGAAGAGGTCACTACTGGTTAACTATGCAAATTATTATGTGAAACAGACAGAGAAATTACTTCGCTGATTTCTCCCTGAGTAAATTTATGCCAATTAAATTTATGCACAGTGAATCTATATATTTATGTATTTTATAGGGAAAATAAAGCAAGTAAAAACATTTAGAACTGAAACTCTGTGACCACTTGAAATTATACTCACTGCCAGGAGAATACATCATTTCAACTTCTATCTAAAGACTTCTACTTAATTGAATCTACTGCTTCTAATTTGTGAGACAATTCAACATGCGAAACAATCTTTGAAGAAGAATAAATAATCTTCCTTTGATATCCACCAGTCCTCAAGTTCCTTTCTTAATTGATATACATAAAAAAGCAATGATATCCTGAAGCCAATTCAGAAGCTGCTTGGGGGAGTAGTCATGGGCCAGTGGAATCAGGGAGAAGGTCATGAGAGGTATGGGCAGTGCAAAGTGAAATGTAGCACTTCTAGGAAAAGAACCAAGAAAATGCCTTGGATTTCTGAGACAGAACTTACAAAATGAATTTTCATTTTAAACAGCACAATTTGGAATGTTATATAAACAGCTGAAAGCTATCGCCAGAGTTTTCTGCTTTGAAGTACTCAGAGATCTATAAATTATTTATTCCCCCCAAATATGCTGATTAAGTTGAAAGGTATAGTAGCCATGTATTGGAAGTTTAAGTAAAGCTAAGGTTAAAATAATGTCTAGCTTTCTACTAGATGCAATAATGTTCAGCTCTATGTTGATTGCAAACTAGCTTCCTGCAAGTAGGAACGAATGTGGCTATGACATTCAGCAAAAATATATACTTGACAGAAATGACTAAGCTAGTATTTCCTTCCTCCTCCTGTACTACATTATTTCTAGAGTCGAGTGCTCCATTTACAAGGAAGACGACTAGGTGACCATAAAGTGTACACCCAAATAGTGGCATGTTTGCAAGTGCAAAGGAGTTCTATTAATAATGACACCAGAACAAGAGGCATAAATCAGGACTGTCCTGGGTAGCCCAAGGAAGTGAGAACACAGAGGGACCATTTTTCTCAGCCAAGGTTACACAGATAACTGAGTTTGGTAGTCATGGCTATGTCCTACTTTATTTCATTGTATGGACTTGCATCGCATTTAATAAAGCTAAGTTCCTGTTTCCTTATTTGGCATCAGTATTTTCAAATTTAGAGACAACAGGTTTCTGTAAAGTTACAACAGAGAACACCTATCACCTGCATAAGGCAGTGAATAGTTGAATATGGCCATGAGACATTACTGACTCTAAGTAAGAGTTATGGCTCATGTTTAGAAATTTATCACATGTATTTCAGGGTTTTACAGTCATGTGTATACACCCCGCTAACTACTCTCTGTACACTATAGTATTGTTAAATGTGCCAGGAAAGGAATTTAGAGAAGCTTTTTAGCTATATATTCATAAGAACAGAATCATTTGTTTTTTCTTTTCAAAGTACCTGTGTAAGTTAGCACTAGCCATATGAAAGAGGAAATTAATAAGAAGAGGAAAAGTATTGTGTATTAAAAATTTCTGCATACAAATAAAAGCTGAACTTTGTTTTCTGGGAAGGATGCTGTTTCTAGCAATTATAATGAATAATAACATCTAAAAATATACAGTTTCCAGAAGACTTTGTTCCATTTGTGAAATAAATAACAAAAATAAAATAAGAAGTTGAAAAACTATTTATGATTTCAAACTGTTTAGGATTACCTTTGCAGTGGTCCCTAATTAAAAATCATATTATGATTTTGATCACATGCCTACAGTGTCAGATTTTTTTTTCCTACAAATTAACACCTCATGTAATTTATTTAAAAGTGAATTCTATACATGTGCTCTTGAGAGGTAAATATTCTGTTGAAAGGTTTTGGTCTAACTCTAATCTTTGGCTTCATATTAAAATATTGCAGCAAAAATAGTTCAGTTTACTGATTTTCTTAATGGGTTTCTACTCTGCAGAATTTAACAACTATCTATTAGTTGAAGGAAAATTTAAATTTCCATTAAACACTCTAAGATAGAATCAATTAAGGCTTTCTATATATTTAAATTATTTGATTTAAACACCTTTTTTTATTTTTCAAGTCATATGTGCACTTGCTCTTTCATTCAACAAATGTGCTTTGAGTTAGTTTCTTACTGCAAGACAGTCATTACTCTGGTGCCTGGGTGTATTAGCCCATTTTTCTGTTGTTATAACTCCCTGAGGCTGGGTAATTTATAAAGAGAAAAGCTCTAATTGGCTCACAGTTCTGCAGGCTGCAGAGGCAGCATAGTGCTAGTGTCTTTCTGGTGAGGGCCTCAGGAAGCTCACAATCATGGTGGAGGCTGAAGAGGGAGCCGGTGTATCATATGGTGATGGGGGAGCAAGAGAGAGAGAAGGGGGCAGAAACAGGTTCTTAAACAACCAGATGTTGGGTGGAGGAACTGAGCAAGAACTCATTTATCGTCAAGGTGATGTTGCTAAACCATTCATGAGGGATCTGCCCCCATGATCCAATACCCTCCCACCAGCCTCACCTCCAATATTGGGAGTCACATTTCAACATGAGATTTGGAGGGACACGTATCCAAACCACATCCCTGGAATACCAAGGTGAAGGTGTGCACAGTCTAATGGAGCTGTAGGTAATTATGGCAAGGTGATAAGTCCTAGCAGAGCTGTGTGAACAACAGGCTGTTGTACCCTAGAGAAAGGAGCAATAGGCTTCCCAGGAAGGATCCTGAAACTTTAACAGAAAAGTTTCCTGACACTTCAGTTGTGAGTAATAGCCTATCAAATAGGAAATGGGGACAGTACATTCCCTGACTTGCTGATGCACAGGCTTCACCATAACAAGTGTAAGCAACATGTGCTAGAGGGTCCAGTAATGTGATGGACCTTGGATATTCTGCTAAGGGGATGAGATGTCATGGGAGGCTTAGCCACTTTTAACTAAGGGAATCTTGTAAGAAAGAAAAGAGAAGCTGAATATCTATTTCCAAATAGGTGAAGAGAATCAAATGATTACTAAAACACTGACGGAAAAGATGAGTGTCCCTTCAATCTTTAGCTCCCCCAGTCTGTTCTCTTCCTCTACCTTGTCTGTAGCAGCTGGTTTTTGTCTTGGATTCTTTTAGCCTCAACCCCTTGTCTGCCTCGCTGCTGAGTGGTTCTGTAGAAAATGTCCCTTGCTGATGGGATGCAGATAATTTGGGATAGGAGAGTCTGAAAGACAATCTGGAAAATGGTGTTTTATGTTAAGACCTGCAAGTAGATCCTTGTTCATTTTCCAGTAATGTTGTTTCTTCCAAAAAAAAAAAAAAAAAAACAACTTTAAAACATTTAGAATAATGCAGAGACATTTTAAATTAATTTTAATAACCAAAATGGCTATACTGCTTAGAATCCTCATAAAATGTATTCCATGTTTTATAAAATTCACTCTAAATGAGTTTAGTAAAATTTGGATTAAAAAAAATCTATTAGGAGTCTATTTTTATTTCACCAGCTAAAGAGCTCAGAACAGACCATACATGAGATGGTTATTCATCATGCTTAATTTTAAGGAAATTACCTGACAATTCCCAGCCAGTTTATTAAGTCTGGCTAAGTTTGCCAGCTGAATACCCTTAGGAAATGCTGCCACCAGATAGGAGCAGATTTTTCTGAGCATAATGAAACTAATGACAAGATACTATTATTTTATAAGTAAAATTATAACTATATCTTCTAACAATTAATTTAAGACAGTTAATTGATAGGCTTGTGACTAAAGAACAGAGCACCTTCTATTTCAGACAATAATTAAGGCATATATAAAAATAATACTAAATATTGAATTTCTGTTTTAAATTTTTCCTTTGGTAACGTGAATATGACTTTAGAGTTTATCTTGTCTGTCACCAGTTTGAATTCCACTTGTGAATATTCCTTTCCCTTTCTCTGGCCCCAAAGCATCTATCTGTGAAATGTATTTCTAAGGTTTTCTTTTAAGGTAGATGGGTTTTCAGGCCCAGGAATTCTATTGCAAAGGTCATGAACATTTCAGGAGCAGATGCAAACCTGTCCTTCCTCCCCCAATCCTCTTGCACATTCAGCATTGCTAAGGCAGATTCAAAGTAGAGCTGCCCTCCTCCTGGCTTTTGGGAGAGCCGGACGATGGTTTACATAGTTAAGTGCTTTGATGAAAGTCATATACACCAAGTTAATAAAAACGGGAAGCAATTAAGATGCCTTCAGGGAAGAAAAGACCCATATATCAACAAAACAACAATTTAGACCAAGTAGCTACTGTCAACAAACCTGAAAGCAATATTTAGAATAATGAGAAGAGATTACTGGAATGGGAGGTAGCAGATCTGGGCTTCAGACTCCACTTTGCCACTAACAAGCAGTGTGGTGGTGAGAATAATTACTTAGCTCAAAGTGAGAGTATTTTCTGTGGTCACTTGCAATGAATGATAAAAATCCAAATGGTATGTATCATGAGTACCTGGATTCCTTTCTTGGTAATGGGGAGCTCTGTGTGTCCTGTAATAACTTAAAGTGACAGTCAAGCATGCTTACAGAATGTTGGTAGATTTGATTGATACTGTGATATTCACTTGATCACGGTAGAAGCTATGGCAGCTAACTGTTCTTTCCCTCTCAAATGGGGGTATTTTCTGAGCAGACAAAATGATTAAATTGAAGCTTGCCACAATTCACAAATCCCTTCCAATTTCAGCCTCTGAAAACCTCCTCTGTTAAAACCAGGGGGCACTGTAACTTTGCCTTATAGTTCAGAGATATTGATCATGAGACATCTACCACCTTGACTCTTGGTAAGCCTGTAACATTCAGCTGGTATTTTGGAGTCTGGTCCAATATCCATTAAAGAGATCAACCTGCAAGACAATATCCTTCATATAGTAAGGAGGAAAGTGTTCTAATCTAAGACAATAAGGAAGGACGAGGAAGGAATCCCTAGGTGGCTCTATTAAATACAGGGTGAAATGCAGGATATTAGAGTCTTCAGTAACACTTAACCTGGAGAAGTCTGAGCAGGTTTGATTTCAGACCCCATTTTTACTGAAGCAGGAAATCTAGAATGGCAATCCCAGTTTGGATGACTCTACATGCTTGCTAATAAAATAAATACGACTACATGTGAACAAACTGTATGTAAAAGCAAGGAATGTACATAATACCTGAACATTACACATTAGAAAATGAAATTGCTCAAATGATTCAGAAAAAGACATACTGTTCCATGGTCAGGGCCTCTGAAAGGTAATATAATTCATGATAGAAATAGTCAAGTCTGACATAAAGGTAAGTTCCCTGATGAATGAAGGTTGAAAGGAGTGTGTGTGTGTGTGTGTGTGTGTGTGTGTAAGTGTGTGTAATAGGAGGAGATTATTATTAGCACTGCCCTGGGTAGTAGAATACACGCAATCTTCACTTGGCACAAATTTCAGTTACCATGGTTTAGTTAAATAGAACTAGTTGCTCAAGAACACAGTTCATTTTATCATGCTCTATGAGATGTGACTAATTGCACAAAGTAAAAACTTTGCTAGTAGCTCTTGAGTTCACAGATCACTAAATAAGTAACAAATGAACATCTTGATGAGTGACCAATCATATCACATCTTTCAAAGTCTGTCAGTGACTGATCACTCTACATCTGTTATTCAGTTCAAGCACAGATAGCAAAACTTAGAGTTGTGTTGCCTTCTGGTCTCTCCGTGATAAACCCGTGTGACAATTTATGAAAATGTGTAATCAGATGGTATAACCAACAAAAATGAAAGTGCACCACATAAATGATGAATAATAGTGCTAGAAGTGAAATTTAAATCAAACATAAATGGAGTTATGAAAGAAATAGCTCACCATGGGAAGGTTGGCACCGCCACTGTTGGAGACTCTAGCACGCAGCCATGGAAATTTAATGAAGGTGAACTTACTGACAATTAAGGGAAGTGACAAAAAGGATGAGGAAGTGATACTGACAAATACCTGATTTTAAAGGAACTCTCAGATATTTCACAACATTGAAAGCACAAAAGATAAAATGTTGGAAGCAGATCCAAACTTAGTCTGTATGACAATCTGCCAAAGCATAGACGATAACTCTGCATTGTAAATTATACAATAAGAAGGCAAGATCTGTTAAAGTTAAGGTTTTTACTAAAAATTATTTTTTAAATTCTGAATGTTCCCAATGTTTAAAGTTCATGTACTAAATAAATATTAGTTTCACTATCTTACATTTTCTTATACATTCCTATTTATATCTGACAATATGAAGTTTTTAATGTGTTGACAAAAAAATGTAAAGGTCATGGAACAATTGCATTTTTCCCACTGATTAAGATTACTTTGCACAGTTTCATCATGCAGTCATTTTTGTAATCCTGCACTATCATGCAAATAACTCGTATAATTTGTAAGGGCCTTAATTGTGGGCTGACAAGTACAAAAAAATGACATTTAAGATAGAAACATAAAGGTATGCATTTAGAGTCATATATTGAGCACAAACTTAATATGGGCAAATTGTGTGACATAGATGGTAAGAAGAGTGGTGTGATTTGGATTATAGCAATAGTCTTGGAGTAGTTTTTTCATTGACATCTGCACTTAGCAGACAATCCGAGCAGTGGAATGTTCCATAGTGGGTCTCACATTTAAATAAGACTGCAGAGAAGGAAAATAATTTCATATTCATTATAGTTGAAGAGACTAGAGAAATTGAGGTGTATCTAATTAAAACTATTGATATAAAGAAACAGGGAGCCAATTTAGCCTGTGTAACTCCTGAGGGCAAACCAGGAGACTAACAGGTGGATGTTCCAGAGACAGACTTTCACTTGGTTGAATATATATATTTGCAAATAGACTTGCCCCAGAATGAAACCAGAGCAATGGAATCATACTGCCGTGCTGATGAGATTTTTTTTCCAGATAACTATTCGCTGACAGGGATGTCTTTCAGAGATGTAGGCGGGAAGGTGATCCCTGAGGCCGCTTTCAATTAAAAAAAAAGTATAATTATAGAATGATAGTTACTACAATCTGTAATCATAGATTATAAGTTACTATACCTCTCTGTGTTGTGTATTAAGAGGTTCTTGGAATTCTGACACAGCATGGAGTACTACTGGCCAAAGACAGGGAGATTTTAGGTCAGAAACACTGGAGTTAAAATCTCTATTTGGGCTGGGCGCAGTGGCTCACACCTGTAATCCCAGCACTTTGGGAGGCCGAGGGGGGCGGATCACGAGGTCAGGAGATCGAGACCATCCTGGCTAACACGGTGAAACCCCGTCTCTACTAAAAAATACAAAAAATTAGCCGGGCATGGTGGCGGGCGCCTGTAGTCCCAGCTACTTGGGAGGCTGAGGCAGGAGAATGGCATGAACCTGGGAGGCGGAGCTTGCAGTGAGCCGAGATCATGCCACTGCACTCCAGCCTGGGTGACAGAGTGAGACTCCATCTCAAAAACAAACAAACAAACAAAAGTTTCTATTTGGGCAACTGTGTACCCTTGGGAAAGTTACTATCTCCGAGCTTCCCTTTTATCTTCTGTAAAATGCTTGCTTATATTTTTTCTGAGTATTACAAATAACGTACCTACCTGATGTTTGTTAATCCTAATTATTGTTGCCTCAAAAAAATAAAGAATTCAGATAGATTTTGTAGAAAGAAGAATTTTCTAAAATACCAAAAATGATAATTTATTCTTTGCTTTTCTATATTGCCAAGGTATTTGTGTCTTCAGGTATGAGATATGCATAACAGACATTTGTAATATCTCTATGAAAGTGAAAGGTGCAAAATCATCAGGCTTGTCAAGAGAACACAATTTGGATAAGCAAAAGTAATTTTGAAATGAGTAAAACGTTTCAAATCAAATTAAAATAATAAGAGATAGATATTTTGAACCAAAACTACAACAACAAGAAGTCCGAGTTAATAATAAGACCATATTTTAAAATTGTCTTAGTAATCAAATTATTTTTTGGCTCAATTCCTTGTGATTTTTGTTTGTCTGTTTAATACATCAGAGAATACATGGTATTGACAATTAGGTCATGTATTAGACCATTCTTGCACTGCTATAAAGAAATACCTGAGAAATACTGGAGGCTGCCGGCATCTGCTTGGCTTCTGGGGAGGCATCAGGGAGATTTTACTGATGGCAGGAGGCAAAGCGGGAGCCAGCACATCACATAGTAAAAGCAGGAACAAGAGGGTGTGGGGTGTACCACACATTTTTAAACCACCAGATCTTGTGAGAACTCATTCATTATCATGAGGACAGTGCCAAGCAATGAGGGATCTGCCCCTATGACCCAAATACCTCCCACCAGTCCTCACCTCCAACACTGGGGAACTACATCTCAACATGAGATTTGGGGGTGATATCCAAACTATATTATTCCATCCCTGGCTCCCCAAATCCCAAGTCCTTCTCACACTGCAAAATATAATCATCTCAATAATCCCCTAAAGCCTTAACTCATTCCAACATTAACTCAAAAGTCCCAAGTCTGAATTCCAAAATCTCAACTGAAATGAATTCCTTTCACCTATGAGCTGTAAAATCAAAACAAGTTATTTCCTTCCAAGATGCAATGTGGGTACAGGCATTGGGTAAACATTCCCATTCCAAAAGAGAGAAATCAGCCAAAAGAATGGGGCTATAGGCCCCATGCAAGTTTGAAACCCATCAAGGCAGTCACTAAATCTTAAGGCTCCAAAATAATCTCCTTTGACTCCATGTCCCATATTTAGGGCACACTGCAGCAAGGGGTAGGCTCCCAAGGCCTTGGGCAACTCTGCCTCTGTGGCTTTGCAGGGTTCAGCCCCACTACCCTCTTCTCACAACTCTGTTGGTTAGTACAGCAGTAGGGACTCTGTGTGGGGCCTCCAACCTCATCTTTTACTTTCACACTGCCTTAGTAGAATATCTCTGTGAGGGCTCTGCTTCTGCAGCAAGCTTCTGCCTGGGCACCCAGGCTTTTCCATGCATCCTCTGACATCTAGGTGGAGACTGCCAAGACTTCTTCACTCTTGCTCTCCTATAGACTTAAAACCATGTGGAAACCATGAAGGTTTATGGCTCGTACCCTCTGAAGCAACAGCCCAAGCTGTATCTGGAATCATTTGAGCCAAGACTGGGGCCAGATCTGCCAGGATGTAAGGAGCAAACTCCTGGGGTGGCACAGGGCAGTTGGGACTTGGGACTGGCCCCTGAAATCATTCCATCTTCCTGGACCTTTGTGATCATACTGGGAGTAGGCACACAGAGTGCAAGAGTGAAGAAGGCTTGGTGGCCTCCACCTAGATTTCAGAGGATGTATGGAAAAGCCTGGGTGCCCAGGCAGAAGCCTGCCTAGAAGATCTCTGAAATGCCTTTGAGGCACTTTTTCCATATTCTTGGCTATTGGCACTCGGCTCCTTCTTGATTATGCAAATCTCTCTAACAAGTGATTGCTCCACAGCCTGCTTGTATTCCTATTTCAAAAAAGCTTTTTCTTCCTCTGTCACATGGCTAGGCTGTAAATTTTACAAACTTTTTGCTCTGCTTCCTGTTTAAATATAAATTCTAACTTTAAGTTATATATTTGCTCCTGTATCGAAGTTGGGCTTTTAGAAGCAGTCAGGCTACAGCTTGAATGCTTTGCTCCTTAGACATTTCTTCTGCCAGATACCTTAAATTATTACTCTCAAGTTTAAACTTCCACATATCCATAGGACATGAACACAATGCAACCAAGCCCTTTGCTAAGGCATAACATGAGTGGCCTTTCCTCTAGTTCCCAATAAGTTCCTCATTTCCATCTGAGACCTTGGCAGCCTGGATTTTATTGTCCAAATAACTATCAGAATTCAGTCACAAGCATTTAATTAGTCTCTAAAAAGTTTCAAGGCTTCCCTCATCTTCCTGTCTTTCGAGCCCTCCAAACCCTTCCAACCTCTGCCTGCCACTCAGTTCCAAAGCTGCTTCCAGATTTTCAAGTATCTTTATAGCAATACCCTACTCCTGGTACCAATTTTCTGTATTAGGTCATTCTTGCATTGCTATAACAAAATAACTGAGACTGGATAGTCTATAAAGAGAGGAGGAGGCTTAATTGGCTCATGGTTCTGCAGGCTGTACAGGAAGCATGGTACTAGCATCTGCTCAGCTTCTAGGGAGGCCTCAGGGAGTTTTTATTCATGGCAGCAGGCAAAGAGGGAGCCAGCATGTCACATGACTAAAGCAGGAGCCAAAGAGAGAATCGGGGGCATAGAAGTGCCACACACTTTTAAACAACCAGATCCTGTGAGTAACTCATTCACTATTGCAAGGACAGCACCAAGCCACAAGGGATCCACCCCTATGATCCAAACACCTCCCACCAAGCCCCACCTCCAACACTGGGGATCACCTCTCAACATGAGATTTAGAGTGGACACCCAAAACTGTATCAAGTCACTTTTCCAGTGAAATTATAAATAAAATCTTCCACTGACATTTATATGGTAAAATCTAGACAAAATGAATAGAGCAGGGATATACAAAGTTAACATGAGACAAAGTAGCCTTTGGGCAAAACTTGATGGGTAGTATTAACATACATACTGATAGTATGTATTAATCACAATCAGGATTGAGAAAAATATCAAACTGGCAAACCCATTAACTTTCCAACTAGGTATTTTCATCAGATATTTCCACATCTCTGTTGTAGAGATGAATAAGTCAGTTTATCAAAACCAGAATACACATTTCAGTAATATACTAAAATCCTCTTGTTTTGAGTCTGAGCTCACCAAACAGTTGTTCTGTGTAGCTTTTCAAAGGGTCAAGACCATTTTCTGTTTGACATTGATACCATTCCAAAATAAACATTAATATCTGGTCTTCTACCTCAGCCTTTGTGAGCTTGATAGGACTAGCCCATTCTTTTAAGAAATGAGACACTCAGCCTACTGACAAAATTCAGTTTTCGTTTGCAAAGGTGAGGGCCAGCACCTGGTCTGTGGAAGAATCACCAAGATCACCTCCAGCCCATGTTGCATCTCAGGAGTCATTCAAATCCTTCCCTAAACACTCTCTGATGTTGAGAATTGCTCTATTTCTTTGAAACTTCATAGTCATATCGGGTATTTTATCTTTTCCATAAAATTCTATCATTAAATCAAGTACTTTGTAATAGTTCTCAGGAGAAATAGAAAACAATTTTTGTCTTCCAGAAGTTTAAACCATAGAATTAGAATCTGTGGGTATATACTACAAATGTAAATAATCACACTGAATTTTTAGAATAGGATATAATAGCTAATGCAAATTAGTACTCTACAGTTTAATTATGTAAGTGTTAAGAGGGTGCCCAGTTAAAGAGCAATCAAAGACTAGATGGCCAATGACATTAGACTTTCCAGATAGACAGGATGATGGTTTGGGTCTGACTTGTTAATATGAAATGCATTTGAGGAGGAAGATGAAGAAAAGAGATTACCAAATGGAGTATGCATAAGAATTTCCATATAAACTCTCAGGTATCACCCTTAACAATTATGATTAATGAGGTGTATTAGTCTTCTGTTGCCACTGTAGCAAATTACCACAGATTTAGCAGTTTTCAACAACACAAATTTATTTATTTATTTTTTATTTTATTTTATTTTATTATTATTATACTTTAAGTTTTAGGGTACATGTGCACAATGTGCAGGTTAGTTACATATGTATACATGTGCCATGCTGGTGTGCTGCACCCATTAACTCGTCATTTAGCATTAGGTATATCTCCTAAAGCTATCAACACAAATTTATTATCTCATAATTTTTGTGGATCACAGATCTATCTCCTCAACTGATTCTTTTGCTTAGAATGTCACAAGACAGAGATTAAGATGCCTACCACCTGGGATCCTCTCTGGGGCTTCTAGAGGAGAATCCACTTTCAGGTTCATTCAGGTCATTTGCAGAATTCACTTCCATGTGTCTATAGGACCAAGTCTATGTTTCCTTGCTGGCTGTTGGCTGGAGGTCATTCTTAGAGGCTAGAAGCATCTTTCATTTCTGGGTTCATGGCCTCCTTCTTCTTCAAAGCCAACAATGGAGATTTGAGTTCATTTCATGCTTCCTATCTCTTTGACTTCTACCTCAACTATCCTGCTCTTACCTGGAGAAAGCTCTCCACTTATTCATGTGATTAGACTGGGCCCACCTGGATAGTTGAGGCTAATCTCTTTATTTTGGGATCTGTAACCCTAGTTACATCTGCAAAATACCTTTTGTCAAATAATGGAACCTATTCATGGGTTCCAGGGAATCAGGGCATTAATCTCTTTGAAGAGCCATTATTTGGTCTACCAGAGTAAATTACTCTGATTTCTCTGCTTTGGACCACATTTTGAGAAATGCTGGTACAGAGGCATAAAACTTGGAAACTAAGATTTCAGACATGATAGAAGATATATTGATTCGCTCTTCTTAGGTGGAAGTCTAGAAAAGTATGAAGCTAGAAAGAAAGAGATCAGAGATTACATGAAACCAAAAAGTGTAGACACTGCATAAGCAAAAACAGTGATATTTCTTTCTTAAACACTTAGAGAACACTTGAGTTTATTTGGGATGTATATATTTTCACCTGGTTGAGAAAACATACTTGACATAGCTCAGTGTGTAGAAATTATATTCCTGTGCTCACATCTATATTTGACTAAGTTTAGAATTGTTTCAGGGACTGCTGGGATTGTTACTGTTTGTAAGACTCTTAGTAGGAATTGTTTCCATTCAACAATGTGATTTGATTGAGTTGAACTTTTGAGTGATTTCGTTGTGATAATATTTTATCATATTTTTCTTCCTGATTCAATCACAAACTTTAACATTTTATTTTAAAATTTATATAAAATTTACCCTTTTTGGTATACAGTTTCATAAGTTTGAAAAATGCATAAAATACTGTAACCACAACGACAATCCTATTACCTTTCCATCACAAACATACATGCACAAAAATTCCTTCATGCTTCATCTTTGCAATCAATTTTTATTCCCAGCCCTAATCCTGGCAAACACTGATTTGTTCCTTATCCCTATTGTCCTTCTCTTTCCAGAATGTCACAATAAATGTAATCAGACAGTGTATAGCCTTTTGAGTCTGGCTTCTTTCACTTAGCATAATACATTTGAGATTCATCCAATTTGCTGCATGTATCAATAGTTAGTTCCTGTATATAATTCCTAAATTTTTGACTGAGATTCATTCTATATTAGACTCCAATTGTTTTTCCTAATAAGTTACCCACAGTGGTTTCCTTTCAACAGGCACATTCCAGCATAGTTTTTGTTATAGTGCTAAAAGTCTGAATTTTGGTTTGGTTTTGTTTTTCCTTCTTGTAAATTTTGTGTATGAGTCATATACAAAACTTATTTTGAGAAAAACATGAATTTATTAATGTGTTTAAGCCACCTGTGACTCTGAAAGTCTGCTTAATGCAAGTTTTTAATGTTGACAAAAAACCCAGGTGAACATTGCAGTATTTTGAAGATAAGAACTAGACTTAGAGATATGGTTAAATCTCAATAGTCAACTACAATGGAGAAAACCACTGTCCTAGATAGTCTAAAAAAAAATGGTTAGTTGGGTTTGTTGCATTATATATGAATTTTGCTCATGTGATAGTTAACATTTTGGTTATGCTAACATTAAGATTATTTTTAATTCCTAACTGTATAACAGCTGGTGGTAGGACAGAGGCAGCTGAGAAGCAAGTAGGATGGCAGGGAAAATAACAGTTTAAATTTTATGCTTCTATAGATACTCAGCAGAGTGGATAAGCCACATTCAGATAATTGAGATTTGACCAGATGTGAATTTGTTCTCATTAGAATTTATGATTCCAAGTCCTATATGGTGCAAGTAAATCGCTACTGAGCAGGAAACTGGATGCTTAACCTTTTCTGTCTGTTTAATATAAGCATCTCAGTCATAGCTCCATACTTAAAAAATAGACAGTTCCATAAGTCAGTTGTGCAGCTAAAAGAATCATTAATCTTTAAATATAGGATTTTTCATTCTGCACTCTGCTGGGGATTATATAGTGCTTTTCATGTACTATACCTCAGAGTGTTTTACTAAGCAGGGAAGTATTTTGGAGATGTGCGATGAATATGAAACTAGCATAACTGCAGCAAAGGCTGATACACTCAGAACGATTTGTTAAATCTAAAACCTGTCACTCACGCTTGATGCTTGACATGCAGAAATCAGTGGAGAGCAAAACATGTTGTTTATTTTTCAACAACAATGAATAGAATTTTCCAAAGAGGAATATTTGCATAAAGAAGTTCACCAATGAATGAAAATCCTTCAAGGATTTAAAGGACAGGAGGTAGGATATAGTGGTACAGGATAAAACTTTGTATGTTTAGCTGTGCTTACCAAACAGGTGTGGGAGCTTCTGGTAGACACCCAGCAGTGTCACTGATGGGTTTAGGAATAGTACTTTTTTTTTGAGATTGCAATGAACCTCACCAAAGAAACAGGAGAAGGTCCTTTCCTCATTCTCTCATAACCTCATGACTGCTTGGTTATTCCCTAGGCTTTTTTTCTTTTCTTTTTGTATTTTAAACATTGTTATTTATTTATTTATTTATTTTTGAGATGGAGTCTCGCTCTGTTGCCAGGCTAAAGTGCAGTGGCACGTTCTCTGCTCACTGCAACCTCCACTTCCCAGGTTCAAGCGATTCTCCTGCCTCAGCCTCCTGAGTAGCTGGTACTACAGGCGCGTGCCACATGCCCAGCTAATTTTTGTGTTTTTAGTAGAGATGGGGTTTTACCATGTTTGCCAGGATGGTCTCAATCTCTTGACCTCATGATCTGCCTGCGTTTGCCTCCCAAAGTGCTGGGATTACAGGTGAGAGCCACCGTGCCCGGCCTAAAAATTGTTTTTTATTTAAACAATAAGCAATCATTTTCCATGTCATGTTTGAAGCACTAGGGAATTAAATGAGATATGGTCCCCATCCCTCCAAAGCTCACAGTCTAGCCACAGACCCCAGAATATTAGCACATAATTCTAGAACAGTGGCTGATGCTCTGAAGGAAGAAGTATTTAATTTGGCTTAGGTATGACAGGGGGCTCCACACCTGAGGTGTGATTACTTACATTTTATTGTTTAGAATGGTTTTGCTTTATGAAAAAAATCCCTTTATTCATTTATAACACACATACACAATATGATCTAAAATCTTAAGTGCACAGCTTGATGAACTATAACAAAGTGAATACAACCATGTAGCAACCACTTAATCAAGAAATAAAATGCTGGCGCAGTGGCTCAGGCCTGTAATCCCAGCACCTTAGAAGGCCAAGGTGGGTGGATCATGAGGTCAGGAGATCAAGACCATCCAGGCTAACATGGTGAAACCCCGTCTCTACTAAAAATACAAAAAAAATTAGCCAGGTGTGGTGGCGGGCGCCTGTAGTCCCAGCTACTCAGGAGGCTGAGGCAGGAGAATGGCGTGAACCCGGGAGGCAGAGCTTGCAGTGAGCCAAGATTGCGCCACTGCACTCCAGCCTGGGTGACAGACTGAGACTCCGTCTAAAAATAAAAATAAAAATATAAATAAATAAATAAATAAATAAATAAATAAATAAATAAAATGCTGCCAGCCTTCTAGAAAGTCCTGGTGTGCCTCTTTGCAGTCACTGTCCTCTCTGTTTTTATAAATATAACCATATTCCTAATTTCTAACACTAAGAACTAAGTTTGCCCGTTCTTAAAATCTATATGTAGGCTTCATCCCCTTATGACCCCTTTTTCAATAACAATTTTTATTATTATGCTGGATTAAGATTTATCTATTCATATTTCTGTTTGCTCCTATTAGTCTGTGGCTTCTCTACAATCAACCCTATGCTTTACTCATCTGTACACCCCAGAGCTCAGTGGAAAACCCAGTGTATGGATTACCCTGGATGAAGTGTGCTACAAGAATGAACGAACAGTATAAAAAACAGGGAGCAGGCTAGGACAGGAACTCAGGTGAAAGAGACGCTCCTAGTTGGATAAGAGTCTCACAAAAGTGCTTCTTCATTTTTAAATGCCAGACTAATATTTTAAATTGGCTTAATTGTCTTGGATTATGGATATTTTCTAAGTTCTAAAAAGTAAATCCTTTTTTTGTGTGTCAGGATTCAACAAAAGAAACAGAACCAGTAGGAGGTATGTAGTTTAAGAGCTTGATTGTAAGGAATCAATTTAAGAGATTGTGGGGCCTGGCAAGGCAAGCCTGACATCTATGTGGCAGTACAAGAAGGGCAGACTGGGCCTCTCAGGCATGGACTGAAACTGCTGCCCACAGGGAAGCCTCAACCCTGCTTAAAAGGCCCTTCAACTGATTGAATCAGACCACCCAGATTATATGGGATCACCTCCCTTACTTAAAAATCAACTGATTATAGACTTTAATTACATCTGCAAAATACCTTCACAGCAACACTTAGATTAGTATTTGACTGAATAATGGGACCGTAGCCTAGCCAAGCCGACACATCAAAAGATCATTGCAATATCCTTTTCTCTCTTTCTTTCTAAAGTAATTAAATCAACTAAAATGTCTTTAAATTCACTGAATATTCATGTTCCACCCTACTTACAAATGATCGGGTTTTTAAAATGTCACTAGAATATAGTTCCTTTGGGTGGGTGAGGAAGATACTTTTTGGATAGAAAGGCAAAATTTATAGAAATAAGCTCTTTCTTAATGAACTAATAAATTTAACATGATTTTAATCAAAACATCTACTAGGTAATTGTTACAATTCTCTAAATGATGCTAAAGTTCAGCAGGAGGAATAAAGACAGGCAAAGTGTTAATGGATTTTGGTAAGAAAGAGATGGAAGGAAAGAAAGTGTAACTGAGCTTAGTGAAATAAAAGATCTAGAATTTGCTTACTGTTTGATTTAGGCAGCAGCTAAAGATCCATTCTTTTAAGGAAGCAATCAAATATATATGCGGAGATTCAGCTTAGGTATATTAATCGTGATCTTATTTTTAAGAGCAAAAAAAGTTGGCAACATCTGAAAGTAAAGAAAAAAATTAAATGATTAAATGAATTTTGGTGCATACATGAAAACCACCATGGCACATATACCTATGTAACAAACCTGTATGTTCTGCACATGTATCCCAGAACTTAAAGTGAAATAAAAAATAAATAAAATAAAATAAAACAAAACAAAATAAAATGAAGTCATTAAAATTTATATAATTTCTACAATCATGTTGTAGAAAATATTTATGTCATATACCTGTGTTTAAGATAGATTTTTATATGAACAAATGTAAGGTATAAAGCAAAAACACATGCCATAGTCTACTGTGATAAGAAATATATATCATATATTTCCTAAAATATATGGTGTATATGTTTCTGAAAATGTATGATATAAATTATGAAATATATGATATATATGTTATAAACAGAATTTTGATAATAAAAGTGAATTTTAAATAGCTATTAAGTGTTTGGCTGGTAATAAAACTAAACATTGAGCAGATTCAGCCTGTGTTTAACTTTAGTCCATTTTCCTTTTTCTTTTTTTTTTTTTTTTTTTTGTGACCGAGTCTTGCTCTGTAGCACCTGCTGGAGTGCAGTGGCGCCATCTCGGCTCACTACAAGCTCCACCTCCCGGGTTCCCGCCATTCTCCTGCCTCAGCCTCCCGAGTAGCTGGAACTACAGGCCCGCCACCACGTCCAGCTAATTTTTTGTATTTTTAATGGAGACGGGGTTTCACCGTGTTAGCCAGGATGGTCTCAATCTCCTGACCTCGTGATCCGCCCACCTCGGCCTCCCAAAGTGCTGGGATTACAGGCCTGAGCCACTGCGCCCCGCCCCATTTTCCTTTTTCTGAAACCACCAGCATTAACTTTAATAGAGCCCTTCTTACTTTTCTAATGTGATATCACATAGTCAGGATAAACAAAGCAACCAGCTGCACAGCCCACCTAGCTCTGGTCTTCAAGCTTAATATAATGATGTTCAGTAAGTAACTGATTATGTTAAATATAAATCACATAGGATAAGTACCTTTGCATTGACAAATCACTGGTAAGGCATATACTTGAGTTTTAACCATAGTTATCTCTAGGTGGTAGTTATTTCATTTTATTTTACTTATATTCATTTTCTAAATTTGAAAAATAAGTATAATATGTTTTCATAAAGAAAAATATTAATTAAAATAATGTAAAATTAATGAAAGAGCTTTTGCTTTGTCAGATATTAACTATATTCTAAAGCCCCAATAATTAAAACTGTGGTTGCAGGGTTAGACATAAAAATCAATGTAACATAATTAATATATGATAAAATGGCATTTTTATCTCAGTAGGAAAAAGATGAGGCATTGGAAAAATGTTACTGAAACAACTGTATAATCTTTTTTTTTTTTAATGAAATAAAGGTAGATTTTTACCTCCTCTTACCATAGCCAGAATAAAATTTAATGGATTCAAATATTTTGGAAATAACTAAGACACCAAAAGTTAGAAAAAATACCTATGACTATAATGTCAATGGAAATAGCATTCTTAAATTAACATGAACAGATCAAAAGAAAAATAGCTATATATTTAACTACAAAGAAAAGTAAACTTACAAATAATATAATATACATAATTTAAAAAAAAATTTTAACTTAAACCATAATCAGGAAAAAATATTCTAGCATATTATTGATACATAAATCACTGTTAGGAATCAATTTTAATGTTTTAAAAAGTAGAAAATGAATAAAGAGATATACACATTACAAAATACAAATGACAAAGAAAAATATATTTGTATGTTATATAATGTACATTAACCTGATTGAAAAATATGAATGGAAACAATATTTTTCACTATTATATTGGCTAAAATATATATATATGTCTATTTTTTCCTACCTCTTTGTCTGTCTATCATACATATATCAGTGTTTGGAAAGTGGAATGAAACCGACATTCTCTCAGACTACTGGCCTGATGTTAGTGGGCATATGTATGTAGGCAGTTCAGTTATGCTAATCAGATGCTTAGGATTTTGCATTATCTTTGACCACACCATTCTACTTCTATGGCTAATACTAAAATAATAATAAAGAAGCACAGATGAACCTAAAAAAAGTAGCAACTTTACTTTCTAACAAAAGGGTTTAAGTAAGTTGTGATACAAGCATAAAATGGAATAATATGCCGTCATTCAAAGTGATGTTTTAGGAGAAGGATCAATTACAAAAGTGAGAGAAAAACAGCACATACACTATAAGATTCTTCTAAAAAATGTTCACACACATATATGCAAAGAGAAAAGTGTAGAAGGACATATACACAATTATTTATAATGGCTAATTCATGATCTTTCTTTGTTTGGCTAAACAATAGTTTCTAAGTTTTCCAAAATGAACATATATTACCATTTGATAAAGAATTTTAAAAGTTATGCTATGGAATACTATGCAGCCAAAAAAGGACAAGATCACATCCTTTGCATCAACATGGTTGGAGCTGGAGGCCATTATCCTAAACGAACTAACACAGGAACAGGAAAGCAAATACTGCATGTTCTCACTTATAAGTGGGAGCTAAACATTAAGTAAACATGGACAAAAAGAGGAGAAAAATAGACACTGGGACCTACTTAAGGGTGAAGGGAGGGAGGAGGGTGAGAAGAAAAAACTACCCATTGGGTACTATGTTTATTACCTGAGTGGTGAAATAATCTGTACATCCATCCCTTCTGACAAGCAATTTCCCTATATAACAGACCTTCATGTGTACCCCTGAAGCTAAAATGAAAGTTAAAAATAAAAATTTAAAATAATGTAATAACAATAAAATTTGAAAAGTTAAGGAAAATATTAAATTTCAGTGGAATTTGATGTTATTACTTCTAGAGTAATGAGTAAAATCTTACAGGTGAATTTAAGATCTCTAATAATTTCCCTTTGGTGTTTTTTCTTTCATTTCTTTTTTTTTATCCTAGAACTTTGTATGATACTCAATATTTGTATTATTTTGGAAAATAGATAAGTCATTGTACTTTGCTCTCATCCTGAAATTGAACTTAATATACTCTCTGGAACTCAGATTTTTGAAACTATTTTCCATAAAATAGCACTAATTTTAATTTTTAAATAACTGAAATTGCTAAAGGGAAAGCTTGCATTTAAATTTATTTAATGTTCAAATTATTATTTCAGTCTAACCGTTCCCTAAAGTCTCCTTTCATAGACACGTCTGGCATGCTGACATTACCCTCTGGAGGCTCAAGAGTAAAGGTCTTTTTAAAAATATGTTCTCTTACATTTTATACTGAAGTGAAAATATAAACAAATGGTTATTAGAAGCCAGCAACTTTGCACATTCCTTGCTTTGTTCACAACATTGTGCATAACTGTGGAAGAACAATAACCCTCCTTTCTCTCTCCTCTCCTGGGAACACCCTAAGGTTATGGGTCCATTTATTTCATGTCTCAAACACAGACAGGGCTCTGGCTGCCAGACAGATGTTTGAGAAATCTTAATTATGGTGTATGTCAAATATATTGCTTAAATGTTTTTTGACTGGCCCAAGCATTCTTGACAGCATTTGGAACAATATACAAAAATTAATTGCAAAGATTTAGACAGGAACAAAAATTAGTATTGCAGTCCTAAGTAAAGGTCTATTTAAGTAGCCTAACCAGCTCCTCAGCACTCCGAAGTTTTCTTCTCATGTTATCCAAACTCACACACTCCACTAGCAAAACTGAGCTCTTATGAATGCTTTTTACCTCAGCCCTAATAATGGCAAAATAATAAGAGCTAACATTAATGTAGCATACTATGGGTAGTGTCAAAGTGTTAAGTGCTGTATGCATTGTACCAATTAGGACTATGAGATCGACTATAAATGACAGGAAATGTAAAATAACAGTATTGTAAATACAATTATCTCCCATGTGAGGGGAGCAGTTCAGGGCTGATAGGGCTACCACTAAGATACCAGGAAAACCGGCTCCTTTCCCCGTTCACCTTCAGCAAAGTCCTCCCAACTTGTGGTCCAAGGAAGCTGCTTAAGCTCCAACTATTACACACACATTCCAGACTGCAGGAAGGAGGAAGGAAAGAAGAATAAAAATTGCGCATCAGCTATTTTTTTTTTTTTGAAACAGGGTCTCACTCTGTCACCCAGGCTGGAATGCAGAGGTGCCATCTTGGCTCACTGCAGCCTCCGCCTCCCAGATTCAAGTGATTCTCATGCCTCAGCCTCCCAAGTAGCTGGGACTACAGGCGTGTGCAACCATGTCCGGCTAAGTTTTGTATTTTTGGTAGAGATGGGGTTTCACAATGTTGGTCAGGCTGGTCTCGAACTCCTGACCTCAAGTGATCCGCCCACCTCTGCCTCCCAAAGTGCTGGAATTACATGCATAAGCCACCACGCCTGGCCCACATCAGCTGTTTTTAAGGAATTTTTCTGGAAGTGGTCATGTAACATTTCTGCTTATGTAGATAAAATGCCCCAAACGTGGAAAACATAATACATCATAGTGTGGATTTTAGGCATCCCTGCAACTAGTTAGAAATTGAGAGTTTTTACTAAGTGATTACTGGTGCAGGTTTTTCCCATATGCAGTACTTCTCCTGGCCTTCACCACAGCCCTTTCAGTAGATACACCTTATTTCTCTTAGCCTCTGTTATCTGCTTTGATTTAGTACCCCTGAGGTTCTATCTCTGTCTTGTGGGTGAGAGTCTTCCTGGGGTCCCCACTCTCTGCCTTTTTCTTGACTGCCTGTCCTAACTCTGTGGATTTATGTGATCCTCCATCAGGAATCTTTCTCATTCTGATCCACATCTCAACATAACAGATCCCTCATTATAGCACCAGGTCTGTTGGTTTCAGTAACAGCAAAAAGCAGCACAGTAAATTTGGGCGTTACTTTAAATTGTACAAATTTCAATGACATTTTCTGTTTTATGATAAGGAAACAACTGAGAAATAAATGTGCCAGTTTCTCTTTGTACTGAATTGTGACTTTGGTCATATTACTTGATGTGTCTATGCCTCAGTTTCCTCGTCTGTATAATAGGGATAACTGTAATACCTATATCATAAGGTGACTTTGAGGATTCACTGAGTCAATTCATGGAAAACAGTAACTGGCATATTGAAAGCCTTCAGTGAAGATTAGCTAATAATAATAAGTATAATTTTAAATATACTAATAATAACACATTTTTATGTTTTAGATTACTTTGTCATTTTATGGCCTTTATTTAGTGACTATCAGACAAAAAGAAATCTTACTACCTTGGGAGGATCATTGGAGAGATAACCAATAATATTTACAGAAAATTCACAGCAATATTTTACCCTTAATTAATAAGTCTCTTTTAGAGAATTATGTTCTTCCTAGTTTCGGATCATCTGGAGTTTCTGGCTGTCAGGGAATTCTAAAGCAATTTTGGTTGCTAAAGTAGTAAACTTGGGACTCTGGAGGAAGGGGTAGCAGAAGTGATGCATAGATACAGTTGAGTTGATGTTTATTTAGGGTTTTTTAGAGGTAAAATGATTTTGATGAATCATATTAATAGTAACTCATCTTGTTTTTAAGGAAGGCTTGAATCACATGAATATTAGATACTATCAGGATCTCGAAGGTTTTAAATTCTTGAAAACATTATAACATTGGCAGGTCTAAATGTTTGTTCTGTGTATTCATCAGAACTTCAGAGGAAGCAGATGATGCACCCAAAGGAGTAATTTAGAGTTTAAAAAAAAGGAAATGCTCTTTGTAAAGATGTAGGCAGGATTAGGCCATGATGTGTGCATATGACAATGAACTCAGGCTGGTGATGCACCCAGGGACTAGCAATAGAAGGAAGCTGTACACAAGGCACTTGAAGGGGCATGGCAGGGAGCAGAGCTAGGAATGGTCATCGTAGTGTGACTTCTTGGCTGGATTTGTGGCTATAGGTAGAAGAACACACCTACTGCCAAAACTTCCTTCTTACTGGGAGGGCACTGGGGAATGACTACCCTGACCTTTTTCTTCCCTCATTCTCATTGCCTACTTCCCATTGGTCTAATTTAATTGAAGCTACAGGACATGAGAATCCCAGCAATGCTTCCCAGCAATGCCTCTCAGCAACACCATATTCAGAGGTCAGGCTCCTAGAGCCCAGTTCAGGGCCAGGAAAAGGATAATGGTTATGGGGAAGCCTCAGTGCATAAATAGCACACTTCCATCCTCCGGCTCAGCCCTGCCCCCTGCTCTGGACCTTTTCAACATCCTGAAAAGGTACAGGCATGCCTTATTTTATTGTAGTTAACTCTGTTGCACTTCCCAGATATTGTCATTTTTACAGATTGAAGGTTTGCGGCAACCCTGCCTTGAACAAAATTATTAGTGCCATTTTTCCAACAACATGTCCTCACTCACTTTGCGTCTCTATGTCACATTTTGGTAATTATCACAATATTTCAAACTTTTTTATTATTTTCATATCGATTATGATGATCTGTTATCAGTAACCTTTTGTGTTACTATTGTAATTGTTTTGGAGTGCCACAAACCATAGTCATATAAAGATGGTAAATTTAATCAATAAATGTTGTGTGTTCTGACTGTTCCACAGACTGGCTGTTCTCCATCTTTATCTCACTCTTCTTGGGCCCTCCTAGTCCCTGAGACACAATAATATTGAAATTAGTCCAATAAGTAAGCCTACAATAGCCCGTAATTTTCAAGTGAAAGGAAAAGTCACATGTCTCTTACTTTAAATCAAATACTAGAAATGATTAGGCTTAGTGAGGAAGGCTTGTCAAAAGCCAAGGTAGGCCAAAAGCCAGTCCGCTTGCATCAAACAGCCAAGTTGTGGATGCAAAGGAAAAGTTATTGAAACTAATTAAAAGTGCGACTCCACTGAACATAGGAATGATAAAGCAACACAACCTTATTGCTGATATAGAGAAATTTGGAATGATCTGGACAGATTGTCAGACAAGCCACCACACTGCCTTGTGTCAAAGGTTAATCCAGAGCAAGCCCTAACTCTCTTCAATTCTATGAAGGCTGAGAGAGGTAAGGAAGCTGCAGATGAAAAGTTGGAAGTTTGCAGAGGTTATCCAGAAGATCTAGCTGAGATCATTGATGAGGGTAGCTACCCAAACGACAGATTTTTAATGTAGGCAAAATGGCTTTCTATTTGAACAGGATGCCATCTAGGACTTTCCTATCTAAAGGGAATTCAATGCCTGGCTTCAAAGATTCGAAGTCCAGACTGACACTCTTGTTAGGGACTAATGCAGCTGATGACTTAAAATTGAAGCTAGTGCTCATCTGCCATTCCGAAAATTCTAGGGCCCTTAAGAATCATGCTAAATCTATTCTACCCATGTTCCATAAATTGAAAAACAAAGCCTAGATGACAACACACCTGTTTACAACATGGGTACTGAATATTTGAAGTCCACTGTTGAGACCCACTGTTCAGAAAAAGATTCCTTTCAAAATATTATTGCTCATTGACAATACACCTTGTCACCCAAAACCTCTTGTAGAGATGTACAAGGAGATTAATGGGTTTTCATGCCTGCTAACATAACATCTATTCTGCAGCCCATGGATCAAGGAGTAATATTAACTTTCACATCTTGTTATTTAAGAAATACATCTCATAAGTCTATAGCTTCCATAGACACTGTTTCCATTAATGGACCTGGGCAAAGTAAATTGAAAACCTTCTGGAGAGGTTTCACCATTCTAAATGTTATTAACAACATTCATAATTCATGGGAGGAGCTCCAAATATTGACATTAACAGTTCAGAAGAAGTTGATTCCAACCCTCATGGATGACTTTGAATGGTTTAAGACTTCAGTGAAAGAAATAACTGCAAATGGGGTAGAAATAGCAAAATAACTAGAATTAGAAGTGGAGACTGAAGATGTGACTGCTTGCTGCAATCTCATGATAAAACTTTAACGAAAGAGGATTTGCTTCTTATTGAAAAGCAAAGAAAGTGGCTTCTTGAGATGGATTCTACTGCTGAAGATGCTGTGAACACTTTTGAAATGACAGCAAAGGATTTAGAATATTTCAAAAACTTAGTTGATAAAGCAGTAGCAGGGTTTGAAAGGATTTACTTCAATTTTGGAAGAAGTTCTGTGGGAACTATCAAACTTCATCACATGCTACAGAGAAATCTTGTGAAAGAAAGAGTCCATTAATATGCTAAATATGTTTCTTATTTTAAGAAATTGCTGGGCCAGGTGAGGTGGCTCACACCTGTAATTCCAGCACTTTGGGAGGCTGAGGCAGGCGGGTCACCTGAGGCCAGGAGTTTGAGACCATCCTGGCCAACTTGGTGAAACCTCGTCTCTACTAAAAATACAAAAATTAGCTGGGTGTGTTGGCAGGCACCTGTAGTCCCAGCTATTCAGGAAGCTGAGGTAGGAGAATCACTTGAACCCAGGAGGCAGAGGTTGCAGTGAGCTGAGACCGTGCCATTGCACTCCAGCCTGGGCAACAAGAACAAAACTCCATCTAAAAAAAAAAAAAAAAAGAAAGAAAGAAAGAAAGAAAGAAAGAAAGAAAAAGAAAAAGAAAGAGAAAGAAAAAGAAATTGCCACATTGCCACAGCACCCCAACCTTGAGCAACCACCACCCTTATCAGCCATGGAAGTTGAGGCAAGACTCTCTAACCAGCAAGAAGATTGTGGCTTGCTGAAGGCTCCGATAATTGCATTTTTTTAGCAATAAGGTATTTCTAATTAAAGTAAGTACATTTTAAAGACATGATGCTATTGCACACTTAATAAACTACAATGTGATGTAGACATAACTTTTATATACACTGGGAAACAAAAAAGTTATGTGACTTACTTTATTGCAATATTTGCTTTATTGTGGTGGTCTGGATCTGAACCCACAATATCTCTGAGGTATGCTTGTATATATGCTAAAGAATTTCACTCTTTATTTTGGGTTCTGCATCAGATAGGTCTTCTTTTTGAATGCTTCTGATATTGTGCCTCTTGGTATTACTGCTAGTTACTCTGAGCCTAGGACTCAGTTTCTCAGAACTGAGCTTTTCCCAGCATGAGTCATTCTTTTTTTTTTTTTCAATAGTGCCCTGATTATCAGCTCTGTATATTTTATGTCAATTCCAGAATAAGCCATTGAAGGAACAGGGCCTTAGTTGCCTCATTTATAAAATCTTAGGGTTAGAGCACCTCACACATTTAACTAAAAAAAAATTTATAATACATGATCTAAAGACATAATAATCTTTTGCCAACTATGAGTTTTCTATATTCATAAGTTTATTTCTATGTAACTTGAAGTCAACTGTGAAAATTTTGTTTTTAATGTAAGTAAATTGTGGGTCACACTTGATACAGAAAACTAGAAAAAAAGAGACTGGAAAAGGTCAGAAAAGGAGGTAAGAGGAGTGGCTGAAAACATTAGGGGTTGATGTAATGATGCCTAGCCTGAAAAGAGATAAAAATAAGGCCAGGTTTACATAGGCCTTAGGAATCAGACATGACCTTCTGATTTAAAATCAGAAATGCACTGAGAATTTGTATACAAAGCCAAAAAGAAAATAATTCTTGGTTTGTGTACTATCTGTAGCAACCTAAAATTTGTTTATAAACATCTGGTTAAAATTAGAGATTGGGGAGATTCTGAAAGATTTCCTAGAAATAAATTGTATGTGGAAGTTAATAGCCCTGAGTTCATAACTACCCATTTAAGATGTGTAAATGGCATTGGCATGTCTTTTGTTGTTGTTGATATTGCTATTGATTTACTTGGGGCCAGGTTGAAAACTTAGTCATTTCTAAAGGTTTGTTTGGTCTTTCAAACCTATTTTTCCCATTGGAACTTAAGGTTTTTAATATCAAAATCATAGGATTATTCAAGAACTTTATCCTTGGAACTGATGACAGATACATTATAGTTATGTCAGATGTTCTGAAAATGAGTATGTTTTAGGAACTTCACATGGCATACCAATTAGTAAATCAATCCAACAAAGCCCTGTTGTAGCCAAACCTCAATTATTTAACTAAACTAAAAATTTTAACTTGCATTATTAGATTAAATGCTTAGCTGAATTTCATAATAGCTTAGAATCTGACTTTTTCTTTCCTCTTTTATTACGAGAGAAATGCAATGTATATTAACAAAAAATGTGGAACTTCTGAAAAATCTAGTAAAATTTCATTCCTCCTAGTGAATCATGAATGAGCTTCTTTTTCCTTCTGGTTAGCGTAGTGTATAGCATGTATCAAAGGCTACTAAGGAAATAAAATTTAATACCATAGTTTACAACAGAATCAGCAAACTATGGTCCATGAGTCAAATATGGCCTTCTGCTTGTTTTTCTGTGGCCCATGCACTGACTGTGGTTTTCACATTTTTAGATTGTTGAAAAATTTCAAAAGAAGAATACTGTATTGTGACATAAAAAATTACATAACATTCGAATTTGGTGTTCATAAATAAAGTTTTATTGGAACATAGCCATGTCCATTCATCTGTGTATCATCCATGGCTGCTACAGTTGCAGAGTTTAGTGGCTACCACAGAGACCATATGGCTCTCAAAACCTGAAGGACTTACTGTTTAGCCCTTGGCGGAAAACATTTTCCTACCTCTAGTTTACAGGATTCTAAGAGACTTTTTTTAAAGAAAGACATATAAAATAGTATTTGAAACATAATATCCCATTATCTATTTAACCTATTAAATCTAATATCTTTTAAAGGCTAATTCCTGTTATCACAACTGCTTATAGTAAGAAATCAATTCTATGTTATGCATTAGTAACAATATAATAATTCCCGATTGTTCAGTTTGTTTAGCCTCAGAGATAATATGCATCAATGGTTAAAATCTTGCCAATACAAAAATTTTGTTTTAGATGAATTGTGTTTGTATCAAAAACATTTCTCTAAAATAGTTAAGATGCTTGGTGTGACGTTTCATAGACTATTGAAATGTGAGGTTTCTTTTAGGGGAAGACTGCTTTCTTCTTTCTGTTGGTGGGGTGGGAGGGCAACAAGCTTCAAGAGGAATTTACTTTCATCCATAAGGAGCTTGAGAGACAACATAATCAACACTGAAAAATCTTGAAAACTCTGAGAACCAAGGATAAGAGTTAGCAAATGTGGTCCACTGTGAATAAATGCTGAATAAGAGAACCTAGGAGAAGAAGATAAGAGGTAATAATATCTTTTAAACTTCGCAGCGCTAAAGTATAATGAAAAAGGAAGATCTAAGAGTTTTATAAAAGTAAAAAAAAAGCTCTTAAATCTTAGTATCATAGTGGAACTGCAGTAAGAAGACAAACTAGGTGCTGAGCTGTACACTATTGTGGGAACAGTGTGTGATAAATCACGGACGTGGTCATAGTGTGAGGGATGAAATTCACCCAATATTTAATACACTGTCAGAATTCACCTTCAATAAAATTTTGATGTGGTCCACAGATACCATGGATATAACTCACTATGTAGGTTTAGATTCTTTCTCAAATAGAGAAGAAAGTTTTTATTTCTGTGACAGAAGGCTTAAAAACACAAGTATGGCATTGTCATCTATCAGCTGTAATTTTCTGTCTAACCACAAATGATTTTAAATTTAGGTTGCGTGTACTTAATTCATTCCTTTGTGTATACATGTCACATGAGCTATGAATTCAGATTTCCTTGTCTCATGTCTATGAAAGCTTTAAGAAAATGTTCTAAGCAAA
The DNA here is from genome assembly GCF_028885655.2 of Pongo abelii. Classification (NCBI taxonomy): domain Eukaryota; kingdom Metazoa; phylum Chordata; class Mammalia; order Primates; family Hominidae; genus Pongo; species Pongo abelii. The sequence goes on from NC_071991.2 coordinate 97,443,668, forward strand.
TCAGCTAATATTCTGTGGGATGTTTCATCAATCAAGAAATTATTACATTATAAACTAACTATATGACATTCCTCAGGATCCATCTTTTCTTAAATGGTTGAAGAATAGTGTCACTACTCATTATTTCCAGTTACAAATTATGGTATATTATATTATAGAGAGACATTTTTGTAAAAATCAAGTAGAATACAGATGAAATAAAAGAAAATAAATCCAGGTAAAATAATTCTTGAGGAGAAAGAAAATAGTTATCTATTATTAATAATAGAATATTATTAATGGCTGTAGGTATTACCTATGCAATTAAATAATTAATTATTCCTTTTGCATAACAGACAAAATACTGAATAGAATGAACATGAAAAATATCAGCTATAAATTTGAGTTGTTTTAAGTAATATGAAATAAATACAATTTTCTTAAAGGGGAAAATGCAATTGATTCTCAGGCATAAAAATCTTCTATTTTTTAATTTTTTTATGTAGATGTAATTTTCTTTTTTTTATTATACTTTAAGTTCTGGGATACATGTGCAGAATGTGCACATGTATAGGTATACCTTACATAGGTATACACGTGCCATGGTGGTTTCCTGCACACATCAACCCGTCATCTACATTAGGTATTTCTCCTAATGCTATCCCTCCCCTAGCCCCCCACCTTCTGACAGGCCTCAGTGTGTGATGTTCCCTTCCCTGTGACCATGTATTCTCATTGTTCAGCTCCCACTTATGTGTGAGAACATGCAGTGGTTGTTTTTCTGTTCCTGTGTTAGTTTGCTGAGAATGAGGGTTTCCAGCTTCATCCATGTTCCTGCAAAAGACATGAACTCGTCCTTTTATTTGGCTGCATAGTATTCCATGGTGTATATGTGCCACATTTTCTTTATCCAGTCTTTTTTTGATGGGCATTTGGGTTGGCTCGAAGTCTTTGCTGTTGTGAACTGTGCTGCAATAAAGATATGTATGCATGTGTCTTTATAGTAGCACGATTTATAATCTTTTGGGTGTATACCCAGTAATGGGATTGCTGGGTGAAATGTTATTTCTGGTTCTAGATCCTTGAGGAATCACCACACTGTCTTCCACAATGGTTGAACTAATTTACACTCCCACTACCAGTGTAAAAACATTCATATTTCTCTCCATCCTCTCCAGCATCTGTGGTTTCCTGACTTTCTAATGATCACCATTTTAACTGGTGTGAGATGGTACCTCATTGTGGTTTTGATTTGCATTTCTCTAATGACCAGTGATGATGAGCTTTTTTTTCATATGTTTGTTGGCTGCATAAATGTCTTCTTCTGAGACGTGTCTGTTCATATCCTTCGCCCATTTTTTGATGGGGTTGTTTGTCTTTTTCTTGTAAACTTGTTTAAGTTATTTGTAGATTCTGGATATATTAGATTTTGTCAGATGGATAGATTGCAAAAATTTTTTCTCCCATTCTGTAGGTTGCCTGCTCACTCTGATGAGAGTTTCTTTTTCTGTAGAGAAACTCTTTAGTTTAATTAGATCCCATTTGTCAATTTTGGCTTTTGTTGCCATTGCTTTTGATGCTTCAGTCATGAAGTCTTTTCCCATGCCTATGTCCTGAATGGTATTGCCTGAGTTTTCCCTGGAATGCAAAGCTGGTTCAACATACACAAATCAATAAATGTAATCCATCACATAAACAGAACCAATGACAAAAACCACATGATTATCCCAATACATGCAGAAAAGGCCTTCGACAAAATTTAACACCCCTTCATGCTGAAAACTCTCAATAAACTAGGTATTGATGGAACATATCTCAAAATAATAAGAGCTATTTATGACAAACCCACAGCCAATATCATACTGAATAGGCAAAAGCTGGAAGTATTCTCTTTGAAAACCAGCACAAGACAAGGATGCCCCCCCTCACCCCTCCTATTCTACATATTATTGGAAGTTCTGGCCAGGGCAATCAGGCAAGAGGAAGAAATAAAGTATTCAAATAGGAAGAGAGGAAGTCAAATTGTCTCTGTTTGCAGATGACATGATTGTATATTTAGAAAATCCCATAATCTCAACCCCAAATCTCCCTAAACTGATAAGCAACTTCAGCAAAGTCTCAGGATACAAAATCAATGTGCAAAAATCACAAGCATTCCTATACACCATTAACAGACAAACAGAGAGCCAAATCATCAGTGAACTCCCATTCACAATTGCTACAAAGAGAATAAAATACCTAGGAATACAACTTACAAGGGATATGAAGGACCTCTTCAAGGGGTTGTAGTTCATCAAGGAGAACTACTAACCATTGCTCAAGGAAATAAGAGGGGATACAAACAAATGGAAAAACATTCCATGCTCATGGATAGGAAGAATCAATATCATGAAAATGGCCATACTGCCCAAAGTAATCTATAGATTCAATGCTATCCCTATCAAGCTACTAATGACTTTCTTCACAGAACTGGAGAAAACTACTTTACATTTGGTATGGAACCAATAAGCCTGCATAGCAAAAATAATCCTAATCCAAAAGAACAAAGCTGGAGGCATCACGCTACCTGACTTCAAACTATACTACAAGTGTACAGTAACCAAAACAGCATGGTACTGGTACCAAAACAGAGATATAGACCAATGGAACAGAACAGAGGCCTCAGAAATAACACCACACATCTACAACCATCTGATATTTGACAAACCTGACAAAAACAAGCAATGGGGAAAGGATTCCCTATTTAATAAATGGTGTTGGGAAAATTGGCTAGCCTTTTGCAGAAAACTGAAACTGGACCCCTTCCTTACACCTTATACAAAAATTAACTCAAGATGAATTAAACACTTAAACATAGGACCTAACACCATAAAATTCCTAGAATCTTCCACTTTTAATCACTTGAGTAACATGTAACACATGAGTATCTATTAACTGCCTTACACTGACTCATTATAAAAGCCTCAACTAAGCATTTATTAAATGCTCCATAAACTTATGTTTATAATTTTATATTCATTACAAAATACTTATGTAAACATTGCAAAGCCTTCAATGTATAACACTGAATCTATGTTAATGGTGAATGGTGACTACAGGAATGACTTTAAGAAATCTTAAAAACATCGTATTCCTTCATGGATGAACAATCAGAACTTGTCCAATATTTATCTATGCAGACAGAAGGAAAGCAACCTTCCATTTTAACAGTAAGGATGTCTCAGAGTTTGACTCTAAATGAATATATTTAATTTGAATGCAGCCTTTCACTCCTGAATATTCTGTCAAAGTTCTTAGATTTTTATTGAACTGCTGTCTATTGAGGAAACTATCCTGAAATTGCAAATTCCTTGGAATCAAGTAATTATTTTTCTTTTCTTTTTATTTATGAAGGGAAATGGTAGAGTATATCTGATTAATTTTCTTTATTAACAAAGAACTCTAAGGGAAATGGTAGAGTATGTCTGATTAATTTTCTTTAATAACAAATAACTCTTTTATTTCTAGTCCTCAGATACTTGACAAGTGCCTTAATAAATATTAATATTTATATAATTGAGGAGTTCAACTAAGGGAAATGTGGACTGAAATGTCTGCACCTCTTAGAAATTCTCACACCCTTCTCCTTACCTAGCAGCAGCTAAATAAACTCACTAATATAATCTTTTACATACTTAAAAATGCATACTCTTATTGTTTAATAAAAAGTTTTATAATTAACTGCATTTTAAAGAAATATTTTTATTCTCAGTGTTTTAAATTGGGAAGATTTTTTCATTTTGTTCACCAAAATGACAATAAATTTAGAAAACAACAACAATAAGAAAGCAAGATCACATTTTCAGAATGGCAGAGTAAGAACCACCAAAAATTCACTCCTCCATTAAGCTATGAGAACACTGGCAAAAAAATAAATAAATAAAAATGTCAAAATCAACTTTTTCAGAACTAGTCAAACTTACAGCAATTTGAGGAGTATTTATCCAGGAAACATGGCTGAATTCCAGAGAGAACAGTGAGTTTTGTGCCATTTTAACATTCCCTAATTCTTCCTATATCTGTTTTCTGAGATCTGCATGATATGCTTGAATATTATCAGCTTCACAACTATAGTAACTGTGAAAATGAGCATCTTAGCATTCATGATAGAGGGACAGAATTGGTTTGGAGTTTTCCCAAAACCTTGTCCTCAGAGAACTGTCATAATTTGACCTATCAGGAAGCTTCCTAAAAAACTCTATTGTCAGGACTTTTAAAATTTGACCTGACTTAGAGTTCAGTCTGTCCCATCCTTAGGGAAATTTGCTGAAAACAATCACTAGCAATTGTTTAGTATCACAGCTGTCAGAGGCAGCATCACCAAATAGAGATAATGAGAGACAGTCTAAAAACAATTTAAAAGGAAAAACTGTGGAATGTGATATTTGTAGGAGGTTTTCGAATACTCCAATATATAAATGGGAGTCTTGGAAGCCACATGCATATGAAGGATTTTGTATGTGCCCAGAAAAGATGTGAGAAAACCCTAATTTCTCATCTCTTGCTACACCTTAGGCTCTGTATAAGTAGCACATGAAGGCTAAGGCAGTTGTAAACTGCCTGCCATATCATTTAATGTGTGCGCAGTTTATACAGAAAGGCCCTCGTGGAGGCTGGGAAACTTAGTGATTCAAAGAATGTAAGGAAATCTGTGTCCACGCATTAGCCGACAATTAGGCTGACTGATCAGAGTCGTTAGCAGCCATACACAACAAAGCATAAAGACTTTAAATAATTAGTCCAGGAAAGATACTAAACAAACTAGTCCAGGAAAGATACTCAATGAACTAACAACACCACCAAACAAGAACAAACTCTGCAGAGGAGGAAGAATGACTTCTAGAGTTGGTGCATTATATTATTTTGAATATCCAATTTTCAACAATAAATTATTATTTATGCAAAGAAATAGGAAAGCATGGCCCAAACAGAGTAAAATTCAGTCAACAGAAACTGTTCCTGATGAAGCACAGATATTGGACTTACTAGACAACAGCTTTAAACCAGCTGTTATCAATGTGTCCAAAGAACCAAAGGAAATCATATCTAAAGAATTAAAGAAAGTATAAAAATAATGTCTTGACAAACAGAAGATAACAATAAAAATATATGAATTTTAGAAAAAAGAGTCAAAAATATATTCTCAAGATCAAAAATACAATAACCATAATAAAAAGTTTAGAGAGGGGCTCAGTAGCAGATTTGAACTAGCAGAAGAAAGAGCTAGTTAACTTCAAGACAGACACATTGAGAATTTTCAGTCTGAACAACAGAAAGAGAAAATAATGAAAAACTGTACAGAGACTTAGAAAACTGTGGAAAATCATCAAGCATAGCAACGTACTCACAATGAAAATTCAAAAAGAGAGAAAGGAGAAAAGAACTGACAGAATATTTGAAGAAATAATGAACTAAAAATTCCCAAACTGTTTAAAGCCAAAGATAAATAACTTGAAAGTAGCAAGAGTGAAGAAACTCATCACATACAAACAACGTGAGTTCTTAGTGACATCAACAGATGAATCTTATCGAAAAATCGTGAAGCCCAAGAGGTAATGAGAAGGAATGTTTAGTGTTCTGAAAGAAAAATTCTATCAATAATTCAAAATTTAAATTAAAAAATTCAACACTATCTTTTCAAAATAGAGGATAAATTAAGATATTTCAGATAAACAAAAAAAAGAATAAGAATTCAACAATATTAGTTGGAGACTCAAATATTCATTTTCAAAAATGGACATAACTTAGTAGAAGATCAGCAAGGATACAGAATGACTCACTATCATTATAAATCAAATAAACCTAACAGACATCTATAAACATGTCAGAAAATAGCACTAGAATCCACATCCTTTGCAGGGCACATGGAACATTCTTTGTGAAGTTAGGACATGAAACAAATATCAGTAAACATTGAAAAACTGAAGTCATTTAACATATTTTCTTAAATACAATGGAATAAAATTATAAATGATTAATAGAGGAAAATTTGGAAAATCTACAACTATGCGATGGAAATTAAACAACACAAACCTAAACAATTAGTGAGTGAAAAAAGAAATCAGAAAGGAAGTTATAAAATCCTTCAAAAACAGTTAAATTGGAAACAAAACATACTGAAATGCATGAGATTCAGCTAAAGTGGTGAATAGAGAGAAATCTATAGCTATAAACGTATTTGAAAATAAAATAGAACTCAAATCAATAACCTAATCTTCTACCTTATAAAACTAGAAAAATAAACAAATTGAACTCAAAGCAATCATAAGAAAGGAACTAATGAACATTAGAGTGCAAATAAGTAAAATGGATAATAGAAAAACAATAGAGATCAAGTACACCAAAAAATTGATTCTTTGAAAAGATTAACCAAATTCACTAACTTTTAAGTAAACTGACTAAGAAAGAAGACTCAAATTAATAAAATCAACAGTTAAAAAGGGAGTGTCATTACCAAACTCAAAGATATAAAAAGATTATAAGGGAATGAACAATAGTGTGTTAATTATATAATCAAATAAAATGGACACATTTCTAGAAAGACATATCTTCCCAGAATCACTCAAGAAAACATAGAAAAATGAATACTTTTAATGACTAAATAGACTGAATTATTAAAAATCACAAAACTCCCCAAAAAGAGAATTGCAGGCCCAGATGGTTCCACAGATAAATTCCACCAAGCTTTTAAAGAAGAATTAACACCAGTCATTCACAAATTCTTCTTAAAAATAGAAGAGGAGGCAAAACTGTCTGAGTTATTTTCTGAGGCTATTACTCTGGTATAATAACCCAACAAATACATAAAAAATAAAGAAAATTACAGATAAATATCCCTTATGAATATGAACAAAACATCTCAGAAAATACTAGCAAATTTAATCCCACAACATATAAAAAGCATGATGACCAAGTGGAATTTATCCCAAGAATACAAGGTTGGTTTGACACAGGAAAATTAATCAAATCCATGGAATGCCCTACATTAATAAAAAACAAAACACAAGATAATATTTTCAATAGATGTAGAAAAAGCATTGCACAAAATCTAACACCATCTAATGTCCCAAGTGTAAACAAAGTAGAAATAGAAGAAAATACCCTCAACTTAATAAAGCCCATCTATGAAAAAAACAAAAATAACATCATACTTATTGGTGAAAAACTTGTGCTTTCCCCTTAAATCAGTAACAAGACAAATACGTATGCTCATACCACTTCTATTTTACATTATACTGGAGAGCCCAGCAAGAGCATTTAAGCTAAATAAAAAATAAATGGCATCTAGGTTGGAAAGAAAGAAGTAAATCTCTCTCTATTAACAGATTACATGAACTTTTATCTTGAAAATCCTGAGGAATACACACACACACACACGATTAGAGATAACAAGTGAATTCAGCAAGCAGAAGATCAATATACAAAAAATCATTTGTATTTTTATATATAATCAATGAACAATTGAAAAAGCAAATTAAAACAATTTTATTTATAATAGCATCAGGTAAAAATACTTGAGTAAATTTAACCAAAATGTACAAAACAAAACATTGCTGATAAAAAGTAAAAGAAGACCTAAATAACTAGAAAGACAGCCTGTGAGCATGGATTAGAAGACTTAATATTGTTAAGAGGGCAATACCCCCCAATCCCCAAGGGATCTACAGATTCAATAAAATTAGTATCAAAATCTCAACAGTCTTTTATTCTTTTATGCAGAATTGTAAAAACTGATCCTAAGATACACGTGGAATCTCAGGGGACCCTGAATAACCAAAACCAACTTGAAAAGTAAAAATAAAGTAGCAGAGCTTATAAATTCCAATTTCAGAACTTATTTAAACACTGTGGCAATGGCATAAGGACAGACATATAGAAGAGTTAAACAGAATTTGGGGTCCAGAAATAAATGCATACACATGTGGTCAATTGATTTTTGACAAGAATGCCAAGATAATTCAATGGGGAAATGAATAATCTTCTCAACAAATGGTTCTGGGACAACTGTGTATCCACATGCCAGAGAATGAAGTTAGATCCCTTCCTCCAGCCATGTACAAATATAAACTAAAAATGTATCATAAATCTTACATGGAAGAGCTAAAACTCTAAAACACTTAAATGGAAACATAGGTGTAAATTTTTATGACCTTGGATTAGGCAATGATTTCTTAGATATCACACCAAAAGCACAAGTGACCAAAGAAAAGATAGATATACATGATTTCATCAAAATTAGAACTATTGTGCCTTAAAGAACATTATCAAGAAGGTAAAGAGGGAACTCATGTAATGGAAGAAAATATTTGCAAATCATATATCTGGTAATGGAGTGGTATTCAGAATATATAAAGACTTCATACAACTCAACAATAAAAAGACATGTAACTCAATTAACAAATGAGCAAACATTTGGATAGTCATTTTACCAAGGAAAGTTACCCTAAGACTCAGTAATTCCACTGCTAGAGAGAAATGAAAATGTATGTCAACAGAAAACTTGCACATGAATGTTCATAGCAATGTTATTCATAATAGCCAAAAAGTAGGACCAACAGCTAAAATAGTATTACTTTTGAGGCATCAAAATTAATTGTTTCAGTGTTTTAAAAGTGGCTTTTATGAAGTGTCTGTGTCTGAAAGCTCCATTTTTTTCCTTTCATAAACCAATGTCATCCCATATGGAAAAAGTTCTGATATGAATTACATAAGAATATTATCCCCTCTTGATACTGGGGACAGGAGAGGAAGAAACAGCACCCTAAACGACTATTTTGAGAATATTTGTTAATTGCACTCTTAGCTTGTTTATTTTCTTAACAGTTCATATCCAAGATAATTTTTAGTTAACATAGACTAGCAAGAATTTTATTTTTATTACTGAGCCCCACATTTACAACTGGTGTTTCCCTCCCCAAGCTTATTTGTTCATTTATTCAACAAGTACTAACTGAGAAATTTCCATGTGCAATGCATATGCTAGGGATGATGTATAGGTAACCAAAGCCAACACTGTCATTGCTTTATGGAGCATACACTTTGGCAAGGAAGATAGACAATAATTGAGTATTTAAATACATGAAGGCATAAATAAACACTGCAAAGTGAGCAAATAAAATCACTCCTAGGAGAATTTGTGACAAGGGAACCTGATTGAATTCTTGCGTGCCATAGGTTCTTAGGAAATGACCTTTGAACTGAGATGGAGATAAATAGACATTAGTTAATTTAAGCGGAGACAGGGTAGGAGTAAGAGTGTCCCAGGCTGGTGGCCCCATCCAATGATTAGAAGGAGATTGATATGTAAGAGCACTGTGAGAAGGCCCTTGTGTACACTGTCAAATTGGGCATGTAAGCCAGGGGTGGGGTGGGTGAGAGAGTAGGCAGGGTCATATCTGTGCAGCCAAGTTTAGGACATTGATTTCTATCCTAAGAACAATGGGAAACCATATAGGAACTGTGTGTTTTGGGGAGGATGGGTTGGGGACAGGATCAGATGCAGTTTGGAAAAGTTTCTTTGGCTGCTGTGGACAATGGATTTTAGTGGAGTAATAGTGAATGTGGGAATAATCATTAGGAAACTACTCTAAAGACCAAAAAGGAGATGACACAGCATGGACCGGTGTGGTAACTGATAGAGAGCAGTTGACAGATTTGAGAGATTTAGGAGAAAATCAAAAGGACTTTTGACGGGTTAGATACTAAGAGTGAAAGAAATGACTCTAGAGTGCATTGTACCTGTCTTATGTAATAGCGACGTTTTGCACTATATGCATCAACTCCTTACTCTCCACACCCATTAGAATATAAGAGCTTTGAAGATAGGAGCACTCCTATCTTTTCTGTATATTGAGGCATATTGCACAGAGAAGATATTCTATACATACTTAATGATATATTAGTTTGAATTAAAAGCCAAAAGAAAGCCTTTAAAAACTGGTTAAAACATTTTTCTTCACAACCAATAATTTGGTGCTTCTAGCAGATATTATTATGTCTGAGTAGGACTAAGAAATTATTTATCTTACCTGGTCGTTAAGCAGCTACTGAGGCCAGCATTTGGATGCAGAGAATATACATAATTTATTGACCCTTATTCAAAAACACAGTGAGCTGCTCAGTATACTTTAACTACATTTAGTTTTATTGCTCCCTAGAGAAACGTTTTGTCATTGATTGTACATTTCATTTTGGACTGTCGAAAAATGAATTTCATTAATTCCGAGTCTTTTATGATATCAATATAAATTTGGAATGTATAAAAACATTAATTCAGCATATGCATCTAAACAGATGCCTCATATAATAGAAATGAACATTAAGGAAGGGTCACTGTGAAAATTTGAAGGAGTCAAATAGGTTAAGTAATTATGAGAGAAATGAAATAGTGTCTGAGATCTTAGTCTACAGCTAACATTAAATTGCAAAAAGATGAACTCTGTTGATAAATCATTAGTGCTGGCAATCTCTTACTCTTTTCTCCTTCCAAAACATAATTATGTTAGTACCTCACTATTTTTAAAGGAGAAGGCTAAAGCCTTAGGTACCAATAATATACCAATAATACATCGTGAAATTATTTTACCCAGAGGATTGCACCATTTTTTTAACGAGCATACATTTCTGTCTTCTGTACAACACAGATAATGGCTTTAGAAATAAAGTAATGTAAATTTATAGTCAAAAAGTATCAGTAGCTATAGTTATGTTACTAGAGGAATTCTTAGGGCTATTTAGAAATTTTTGAGTCTATGAGAATTCTATTGATAATCAGGTTTTCTAGTTTCATGTCTAGACATGTGAGTACCTCAACCATTTGTATCTTGCCAGGGTAAGTTTCCTTTTTGAAAAAAATGGAAATAGCCATAGCTACTTAAGGCACTAACTAATAAATCTATTAGAGCCTGAAAGCACTATCTTCTTTTGTCTTCTCTTCAAATACAAAATCAAATTTTTTGTTTTTAAGGCCTTGTTTAAATGTTCCTCTTCCCTTGGAGAATATATGTGTAGCAATTAGACCAGAAACCTTTAATATTGACATAGAACACCTTATCTACCACTTGTGAAGCTGTTTCCTCTTAAATTGTATATGAATATGTCACAGAAAAATATTAAAGTATCATTAGAATTAAAACAATGAATATCTGAATTGTTACAATATTCCCCTTCTTCCCCCAGATTCTAGATGCTTACCATGGCAGCACTTGGATGCACCTTACTTATGCATAATCAGATAATATTTTAAGCAGAGGAGATATTTGAGATGTTAGAGGTACTAAGTGATTTTATATTATAAACAGCTGAGAAATGAGGAGGGGTGAGAGAGGAAGAAAAGCTGAATTTTGGACAATGGGGAATTGAGATTGGGAAAATGAATTAGGGAACAGCTGCTATGTAAAGAAAATTAGGGTGGGGAGAAAAGAATTCTCAAGATACTAGCTGTGCATTAAAAATGCATTTATCTATGAAAGATTGAGTAAAGAATTGAAGTATTTTAATTATTTTTTTCCTGCATTAACTGTGATTCCATGAATTTAACACCTCACTGAACTTGGACCCTTGGATTTATTCAGACTACACAAATATACACACATTTACATGCACGCAAACTCACACATACACATGGGCTAACATACCCATTGAGTTGATAACAAATACAATAAGTTTTTAAAAATGTGTTTATTGGTGTATTTCCTTCGTATATAGTAGTTAAATTATAAAATTTGGCTCTCATCGGCTTCCAATTACCAAGATACTGTTGTTTGAGCAGAGACCTACCTAGATAGCCTCTTTTATTGCATTGCATATGAGTTAAAATAAATGTCAGGTAACTAAGGAAAATGCCATGTTGTTTTTATACAACAACCTAGAGAAAGCATTGTGAGCCAAGAGTAGACTTTGTGATTTTCAGTCTCTTTCTAGACATTCCAACTTTAGAATGGATTTTAGCAGTGCCTTTTGTGTAAATATACCTTTGGTAGATAGGAAATCCTTTCATTCCTGAGCCTGGAGTGTAGGGTCAGTTAACTGAGGAGTAGCTGTAATGAAAGCTAGCTGGGATTTATTTGATTCTTTCCATTTTTTCTTCCTAACTCACTATGAGAGCCTAGGCAGTATCCATTCACCTAAAAAAAAAAACACCTATGGAATTGGTTTGTATTCAGTTGTACTAAGAACTCTGTGGAGAACACTTAAATAGTGTGAGACATGCATTGAGTTCTATTGTAACTCTTCCCCTTTATTCCATGGCCTCTTCACATGAAGGGCTGATTGCTTTCTAAACTGTGTATTTAGACTAGTAAAGTTGAATAGATTTGTATTCTCCCATCCTCCATCTTACAATGGAACTTATGGATAAGATCGTTATCAGAATACATCTTCATACATTGCTGCTGGAGTATAAGTAGGTGCAGTCTTCCTTGTGGGGCAAATTCTGTGTAACTCAAAGCTTCAAAATTGGTATTACATTTTGTCCCAACAATTTCACTTTTAGAAATTTATTCTAAGGGAAAAAAATAAAAACTATATGCAATGACGCTTACATAAGATGCTAATAGAGAATTATTTACAATAGTAAGAAATGTAAATATCTAGCACTGATTAGACTATAGTGTACTATACAGTACATCCATGTAAATATATGCTAGGTAACCATTAAAATTTATTTTCTGCAACATATATTATTTATTAATCACGGAAAATAATAATGAAAACAAGGCTACAAAATATATTATGGATACTTCCATTATCTAATTTTGCTTCTCTGTATTTTTCCATTTTTATTATAAATAATAGAAGCCAACTCTAGTTAAGCAAACGGGAATTTCTTTTTTTTTTTTTTTTTTTTTTTGAGACGGAGTGTCGCTCTGTTGCCCAGGCTGGAGTGCAGTGGCACGATCTCGGCTCAGTGCAAGCTCCACCTCCCAGGTTCACACCATTCTCCTGCTTCAGCCTCCTGAGTAGCTGGGACTACAGGCGCCCACCACCACGCCCGGCTAATTTTTTTTTGTATTTTATTAGAGACGGGGTTTCACCATGTTAGCCAGGATGGTATCGATCTCCTGACCTCGTGATCTGTCTGCCTCGGCCTCCCAAAGTGCTGAGATTACAGGCGTGAGCCACTGCGCCGGCCCACAAAAGGGAATTTCTTAAAAGAATAATGAAAGCTAGCTTGGGATTTGTTCAGAACCAAGAATCAGATGGGGGCTAGGAAATAGGAACCACAGTACAAGAATTAGGACAGAATTACCTTCAGTAAATGTTTTAATTCGGACAGAATCACCTCTTCTGCCCCTGCTGCTGTAACAAATGAGCTTTATATTTCTTCTCGCCGTTGCATCACTCAAGATTCAAAATCCCCAAATAAATGATATCATTAGCCCGGCTTATACCATATCCCAGTCCCTGGCATTTTAGGAATAGTAAAGAATCTGAGGATTTTCCATTTTCTGCTTTTCATTTTGGGATGTAGTAACCAGGAATTGCCCTTCTAACAGATATCAGGCAATAGGAATAAATTAATTTCCCCAGAGAAATTTAGAATGGAAGAAGTAGATGCCTGGTATTGCTCCAAATGGCAAATGTCCACCACAATATTTTACCTTTAAAAATAAAAGTTACATTAAAAAGAAGAAAGAGTAACTTATTGGACATCTACAGTATGTCTACATTGTTAGTTCTTGAGGGGTCAAAAAGAATTACATTTTCTTATCTTCCAAAAAGAAACATCAATTGAAAAGTCTACTATAACAGGAGATAGAAATTATTTCCTCTCATACAGGAAAATGGGATATACATTATAACATCATTTATCAATATCTGTCTGTTTATCTCATGAGATACAATATTTTCTCGCTTTCAATTCATCTTTGAACTTTGAATATAAATCCTCTGTGTGTCATTGTTGATAATGACATCTCAAAAAAACCCTGCTAAGCTCTATCATTGTCATTCTTGATTTGGAAGAAAAATCATATTTATGAAAGCCATATAAGACAATTGATAGAAATGTAGTTTTGCTAACATCATTTGAAAATAGCCTTAAAATTTTTTGACCATCTGCTGTGTTACAGAGACCATGAGGTGTCCTCCAAGTAGATCCTCTCAGTGCAACCTTGAGAACCCTAGTCCATCTGCTCTAAATTAAAACTAAACTAGTTAGTACCTAGGTACTTGGTTCAAAGCCAATATATCTCTAGGATGCAATGGAAAGTTTGAAGTGATTTGAGATGGCTTTTATGTCAGTGAGTTTGATGCACCATAAAGTTGAGAATATAATTGCAGGTGGAGTAGAAGCAAAAGTTTGAGTATGAAAGGTTGTTCCATATTTTTGGTTGTCTTTTGTCCACCCTTAAGTATAACGAGATTATAAAAACCATGGAGCTAAATAAAATCTTTAGCCAATTCGTATGTATTTTCTGTAAGCATTGATGTAAGTGGCTCTGGATACAGATTTTTTTTAAGTGTCATATTATTTGAGTCTCTAAAACTGCCCAGATATTTGTATTTTCCAAAATGGAATTGATATTTTAACAATTCATGTGGTTTTGTTTATAACTTATCCCTGCCTGTTTTAGAAATATTTGTGTTTTCCCCGAAATTCCTTTTTATTAGAATGTTTAGGGGCAAGATTTTTAATGATATTGTTATTGAAAGAGAGTCTGGCTCCACCAAGGCTGGAGTGCGGTGGCGTGATCTCAGCTCACTGCAACCTCCACTTCCTGGGTTCAAGTCATACTCCCCACCTCAGCATCCTGAGTAGCTGGGACTACAGGCACACACCACCATGCATGGCTAATTTTTATATATTTTTTGTAGAGATGGGGTCTTGCCATGTTGCCCATGCTGGTCTTGAACTCCTGGGCTCAAGCGATCTGCCCACATCAGCCTCCCAAAGTGTTGGGATTACAGATGTGAGCCACCACTCCCAGCCTAATTATATAATTATATTCACTACTATTATTTTGTTTTTCTAAATCAGAGGAATCTGATACAATCCTGACTGACAGGTGTCTATGGCAAATATTGTTGCCTACCCGCAAGCTGACTCCAACTCATGTAGTAACATGAGATTCTTTGTTCTCATGGAAGGTAAGACTTCCTTCATCCTGGGAGATGAATCATGATTGCTCTAAAGCAGTCATGGAAATTTCATTCCCCTCTGTTAGTAATACATCCAGGAGTGAACATGTGATCCAGCTCTGGTCAATAAGACATAATGGGAAATCATCTGAGTGGCTTCTGAAAAAGACTTATTTACTGAATAAAAAGAGAGAGGATCGAGAAGAGACGGTTGTATTTCCCCTGCTACATAATTCTTTCTATGACTGTGGTTGTGGGAGGATTTGATAATTGGAGCTGAAGCAGCCGTCTTACATCTATAAGGTAAAAACCTATAGAAAAATATTAGAATGAAAGAACAAGACAGAAAGATTTAGTTTCTGATGAAATGTTTGAACCACTATACCAAACTCTGGAAGTACCAACCTTCAGAATTCTTGTTATATAATTCAATATCTTCATTAATTAAGCCACAGTTAGTTGGATGTCTCTATATTATAGCTGAATTCACCCTAATAGAGATAGATCCTAAATATTAACTGAATTATACTGCAAATAGTCCTCAGATTTCCTGTTTGGCTTTCCCATCATGCATGTTTGACTTTCCAACAACACGTGTTGATCAGAAAATATGTAATGTATGTAAGAGCAAATACCCTCACATTGATTTTCACATACTTAATTCAATTTCTCATGCTTCAGTTGACAAATATTTCTAGCTATTGTATCATAGTACTTCCTTTCAGCCAACCATTTGAGCTGAGTAAACGTCTTTACACATCAATTTTTGCTTAAATACTTGAGTATTTTATTACATTTCTCCTCATCTTACAAATGAATAGAAAGCAGAGAAGAGAAAGCATTAAGAATAACTTTTGAATGAAATGTCAATTGCAAAAGGCCAACATAATTGAGATAAAAATGAAATAATTCGATGTGTAAAAAAGCATGTATCCTTTACCTTAATCTGATGCCTATTGGACTAAAGTTAATTCACTGTGGTTCAAGTATGAAGAAGAATAAAATAGAATATTATGTTTATTATAAAATATTTGCCGCATGTATTTAAAGATGGTGTTTAAAGTCAAGGGCTACATAGGCACATTTGATCATATTTAGATGCCTAAGATGGTAACTCTCTTTTTGGTTATTATTTCAACAAAAAGCTGTTGAACGTTCAATGTATGATAAGGTGGTAGATATCTAGTGACAAACAAGATAAAATATAGTCCCTTTTTTTCTGAAACTTGTAACCTAGTGGGGCATATAAATTTACATTTTGAAATTCTCTGTCTGGGTATTATGAAGAATTGTGCATTATTGTCATTATTGTAGGAGCAGACTTGCCTAGTCTTTGAAAATCTATGAGGGTGTCTCTGAAAGAAGTGGCATTTAAACTGACATCAAAAGGATTAATAAGAATAAGATTGGAAGAAAGAAGTTAGGAAGAAGAAGTCTGTGCTGGAAAGAACATATGTGAAAGCTCTGAGACAGCTGAGAGAACTCTATGAAATCTAATATGGTCAAGAAATTAGAAAAGGAAAGAGAAAAGAGAGGATGGCATAAGATGGGGTTGGAGGGACAGGGAGGTGCTCAGATCATGCAGGTCTTTATCTGCCTAGACACAAAGGAGAACACGGGAAAGATTTTAAGAAGGGAAGTATCATAATTCTGTTTTTAAAAGACTCCCTGCAGTATTGTGCAAAATGAACTTGAGAGGAGCAAGAATAGAAGATACAAGATTTCTGCGGTAGTCCTTGTAAAAGATAAAAGTGTGAGGAGAATGGAGTTGGCAGAAGTGGACAGGTTCAAGAGATGTTTAGGAAGTAGAATTAAGAGACTTAGTCTTCAAGGGAATGAACATATATAACTCGTTATCCAAACTGAAATGATTTTGAGAATAAAAATTAACAATCAACTCTCAGTTAAATAAAGACTGTCCTGTGAAAAAACAGAACGTATGGTCACTATGGGCCTAAAAGTTAGCGGAGAACAAGGAAGAACCAAATTCAACACCCAATTCCCTATTCAACATGTAAATTTCTGGCAGTAATTACATTTTCCCCTGGCCAATCTCAGGAGTCACTTAAATTCTTATGTTAATTTATGAATTTATTGGTATACTCCAATAGCTAGTTTTCCTGATATTAGGCATCTCCTGCATAGACTTGGCCCCAAGGGTTTAATTCTTCAAAACAAATGCATGGTGCTTATAAGATTTTAGATGACATAAGCAAGCTCTTTTTTTATAGAGCATCTCTCTTAGCCCTTTTTCTTGTTGTTGTTGTTGTTTGTTTTTGTTTTTATCTTTTTGACTCTCCTACAGAAAAGAAATCTGTGTCAAATGCATTCTTTTTCCTAGGTGCTACTGTGACTTAGGGATCAAATTTAAAGATCATTCAACTGGAACAGGGACAACTATTGAACCTAGCCTTTAGTCAGCCTCCTCTCTAGAGATTTACAAGGGCAGCTGCTAAGAGTTGCACTTAATTATACAGTTTTGCAAAGCATTTCTGCCTTTATATACTGTTCAGGATTAAATGTGTTCTACGTGTCATGCAAAAACTTCGCTGCTATGCTGAATATTTGATCTTACTTCTGCCTGGTCTATACATAATCATACTCTGCTAATTGCACTAAAAAATACTGTTCTTCTTCTTCGCTCCTCCCTTTCCAGGTAAATAATTTGATTTTTAATAACAAGTTTTATTTTTGTGCTCAGATTTTTTGAATAGTGTCTTCTAGCAATATTTTCTGATTGTTGATATCATCAGTTCCTTTGATTTACGTTTCTCATACATCAACCACATAGTAGTCTTCCCACCAGAAATTAGAAAGGAAAATTCATTTTAAAAAGACAATATTACAAAATAATTAGAACCAATTAACTGAAAATAAATTGAAGGGTAGTTCTGCTTTAGGAAGAACGTGGCAATAACAGCCTTCAATTTACCAAAGAAGGTACTAAATCTGATATACAATACAAGATCTCCAATTAAATAGCAGGTGATTTAGTATCTTGATTACTTTGAAAGAGTCATGTTTTCCCAGGTTTATATAGAAAAATTGCCTTTTTGGACTTGTTGGCAAGATGGCCAAATAGGAACAGCTCCAGTCTGCAGGTCCCAGCAAGGTTGGCACAGAAGGTGGGTGATTTCTGCATTTCCAACTGAGGTACCAGCTTCATTTCATTGAGACTGGTTGGACAGTGGATGCAGCCCATGGAGGGCAAGCTGAAGCAGGGTGGGGCATCGCATCACTGTGGAAGCACAAGGGGTAGGGGGATTTCCCTTTCCTGGCCAAGGGAAGCCATGAGAGACTGTACCAGGAGGAATTGTGCACTCTAGCCCAGATACTGCACTTTTCCCACAATCTTCACAACCGGCAGACCAAGAGATTCCCTCCAGTACCTGGCTCAGTGGGTCCCACCCCCACGGAGCCCAGTAAGCTAAGATCCACAGGCTTGAAATTCTCACTACTAGCACAGCAGTCTGAGGTTGAACTGGGAGGCTCCAACATGGGGAGGAGGGGCGTCTGACATTGCTGGGGCTTGAGTAGGTGGTTTTCCCCTCACAGTGTAAACAAAGCCACCAGGAAGTTTGAACTGGGTGGAGCCCACCACAGCTCCATAAGGCCGCTGCAGCCAGATTGCCTCTCTAGATTTCCTCCTCTCTGGGCAGGGCATCTCTGGGGAAAAAAAAAAAAAAAAAAATTGCAGGAGCCCAGTCAGGGACTTATAGATAAAATCCCCATCTCCCTGGAACAAAGCACCTGGGGGAAGGGGTGGCTGTGGGCACAGCTTCAGCAGACTTAAACCTCCCTGCCTGACAGCTCTGAAGAGAGTAGCAGATCTCCCAGCACAGCGTTCGAGCTCTGATAAGGGACAGGCTACTTCCTCAAGTGGGTCCCTGAACCCCGTGTATCCTGACTGGGAGACACCTCCCAGCAGGGGCCAACAGACATCTCATACAGGAGAGCTATGGCTGGCATCTGGCGGGTGCCCCTCTGGGACGAAGCTTCCAGAGTAAGGAACAGCCAGCAATCTTTGCTGTTCTGCAGCCTCCACTGGTGATACCCAGGCAAACAGGGTCTGGAGCGGAGCTCCAGCAAATTCCAGCAGACCTGCAGAAGAGCAGCCTGATGTTAGAAGGAAAACTAGCAAACAGAAAGGAATAGTAGCAACATCAACAAAAAGGACATCTACTCAGAGACCCCATCCAAAGGTCACCAACATCAAAGACCAAAGGTAGATAAATCCACGAAGATGGGGAGAAACCAGTGCAATAAGGCTGAAAACTCCAAAAACCAGAATGCCTCTTCTCCTTCGAAGGATCACAACTCCTCACCAGCAAAGGAACAAAACTGGATGGAGAATGAGTTTGATGAATTGACAGAAGTAGGCTTCAGAAGGTAATAACAAATTCTGCTGAGCTAGAGGAGCATGTTCTAACCCAATGTAAGGAAGCTAAGAACCTTGAAAAAAGGTTAGATGATTGCTAACTAGAATAACCCGTTTAGAGAAGAACATAAATGACCTGATGGGCTGGGTGCAGTGGCTCACACCTGTAATCCCAGCACTTTGGGAGGCTGAGATGGGCAGATCACGAGGTCAGGAGCTCGAGACCATCCTGGCTAACACAGTGAAACCCCGTGTCTACTAAAACTACAAAAAATTAGCTGGGTGTGGTGGCGGGCGCCTGTAGTCCCAGCTACTCAGGAGGCCGATGCAAGAGAATGGTGTAAACCCAGGAGGTGGAGCTTGCAGTGAGCCGAGATCGCGTCACTGCACTCCAGCCTGGGTGACAGAGCAAGATTCTGTCTCAAATAAATAAATAAATAATAAAAATAAAAATAATAAAAAAATAAAAAAATGACCTGATGGAGCTGAAAACACAGCACAAGAACTTTGTGAAGCATATACAAGTATCAATAGCCGAATCGATGAAGCAGAAGAAAGGATATCAGAGACTGAAGAGCAACTTAATGAAATAAAGTGAGAAGACAAGATTAGAGAAAAAAGAATGAAAAGAAATGAACAAAGACTCCGAGAAACATGGGACCATGTGAAAAGGCAAAATGTAGGTTTGATTGGTGTACCTGAAAGTGATGGGGAGAATGGAACCAAGTTAGAAAACAGTCTTCAGGATATTACTCAGGAGAACTTCCACAGCCTAGCAAGGCAGGCCAACATTCAAATTCAGGAAATACAGAGAACACAACAAAGATACTCCTTGAGAAGAGCAACTCCAAGACACATAATCATTAGATTCACAAAGGTTGAAATGAAGGAAAAAAAGTTAAGGGCAGGCAGAGAGAAAGGTTGGGTTACCCACAAATGGAAGCACATCAGACTAACAGCATATGTCTTGTCAGAAACCCTACAAGCCAGAAGAGAGTTTGGGCCAATATTTAACATTCTTAAAGAAAAGAATTTTCAACCCAGAATTACATATCCATCCAAACCAAGCTTCATAAGTGAAGGAGAAATAGAATCCTTTACAGACAAGCAAATGCTGAGAGATTTTGTCACCACCAGGCCTGCCTTTCAAGAGCTCCTGAAGGAAGCAGTAAACATTGAAAGGAACAAGCAGTAGCAGCCACTGCAAAAACATACCAAATTGTAAAGACCATCAATGCTATGAAGAAACTGCATCAATTAACAGGCAAAATAACAAGCTAGCATCATAATGACAGGATCAAATTCACACATAATCAATATCACACTTAATATTCACACAATATCAAACATAAATGTAAATGGGGTAATTGCCCCAATTAAAATACACAGACTGGCAAATTGGATAAAGAGTCAAGACCCATCAGTGTGTTGTATTCAGGAGACCCACTTCACATGCAAAGACACAAATAAGCTCAAAATAAAGGGATGGAGGAATATTTACCAAGCAAATGGAAAGCAAAAAAATGCAGGGGTTGCAATCCTAGTCTCTGATAAAACAGACTTTAAACCAACAAAAATCAAAGAGACAAAGAAGGGAATTATATAATGGCAAAGGGATCAATGCAACAAGAAGAGCTAACTATCCTAAATATATATGCACCCAATACAGGAGCACCCAGATTCATAAAGCAAGTTCTTAGAGACCTACAAAGAGGCTTAGACTCCCACACAATACTAGTAGGAGAATTTAACACCCTACTGTCAACACTAGACAGGTCAACGAGACAGAAAATTAACAAAGATATTCAGGACTTGAACTCAGCTCTGGACCAAGCAGACCTAATAGACATCTACAGAACTCTCTACCCCAAATCAACAGAATACGCATTCTTCTCAGCACTACACCACCCTTATTCTAACATTGACCATGTAATTGGAAGTAAAAAATAAAAAAAAACCTCAGCCAATGCAAAAGAATGGAAATCATAACAAACAGTCTCTCAGACCACAGTGTAATCAAATTAGAACTCAGGATTAAGAAACCTACTCAAGACTGCGCATCTACATGGAAACTGAACAACCTGCTTCTGAATGACTACTGGGTAAATAACGAAATGAAGGCAGAAATAAAGATGTTATTTGAAACCAATGAGAACAAAGACACAATGTACCAGAATCTCTGGGACAAATTTAAAGCAGTGTGTGGAGGGAAATTTATAGCACTAAATGCCCACAAGAGAAAGCAGGAAAGATCTAAAATCGACATGCTACCATCACAACTAAAAGAACTGGAGAAATAAGAGCAAACAAATTCAAAAGCTAGCAGAAGACAAGAAATAACTAAGATCAGAGCAGAATGGAAGGAGATACACACAAAAAAAACCTTCAAAAAATCAATAAATCCAGGTGGTGGTTTTTTGAAAAGAACAACAAAATAGATAGACCACTAGCCAGACTAATAAAGAAGAAAAGAGAGAAGAATCTAATAAACACAATAAACAATGATAAAGGGGATATCACCACCGATCCCACAAAAATACAAACTACCATCAAACACCTCTATGCAAATAAACTAGAAAATCTAGAAGAAATGGATAAATTCCTGGACACATACAACTTCCCAAGTCTAAACCAGGAAGAAGTCGAATCCCTGAATAGACCAATAACAAGTTCTGAAATTAAGGCAGTAATTAATAGCCTACCAACCAAAAGAAGTCCAGGACCAGATGGCTTCACAGCCGAATTCTACCAGAGGTACAAGGAGGAGTTAGTACCATTCCTTCTGAAAGTATTCCAAGCAACAGAAAAAGAGGGAATCCTCCCAACTCATTTTATGAGGCCAGCATCATCCTGATACCAAAACCTGGCAGAGACACAACAAGAAAGGAAAATTTCAGGCCAATATCCCTGATGAACATCGATGTGAAAATCTTCAATCAAATACTGGCAAACTGAATCCAGAAACACATCAAAAAGCTTATCCACCAAGATCAAGTTGGCTTCATCCCTGGGATGCAAGCCTGACTCAAAATACGCAAATCAATAAACGTAATCCATCTCATAAACAGAACCAATGACAAAAACCACATGATTATCTCAATTGATGCAGAAAAGGCATTCGACAATATTCAACAGCATTTCATGCTAAAAAAATCTCAATAAATTAGGTATTGATGGAATGTATCTCAAAATACTAAGAGCTATTTATGTCAAACCCACAACCAATATCATACTGAATGGGCGAAAGCTGGAAGCATTCCCTTTGAAAACTGGTACAAGACAAGGATGCCTTCTCTCACCACTCCTGTTCAACATAGCATTGGAAGTTCTGGCCAGGGCAATCAGGCAAGAGAAAGAAATAAATGGTATTCAATTAGGAAAAGAGGAAGTCAAATTGTCTCTGTTTGCAGTTGACATGATTGCATATTTAGAAAACCCCATCATCTCAGCCCCAAATCTCCCTAAGCTGATAAGCAACTTCAGCAAAGTCTCGGGATACAAAATCAATGTGCAAAAATCACAAGCATTCCTATACACCATTAACAGACAAACAGAGAGCCAAATCATGAGTGAACTCCCATTCACAATTGCTACAAAAAGAATAAAATACCTACGAATACAACTTACAAGGGATATGAAGGACCTCTTCAAAGAGAACTACAAACCACTGCTCAAGGAAATAAGAGAGGACACAAACAAATGGAAAAACATTCCATGCTCATGGATAGGAAGAATCAATATCATGAAAATGGCCATACTCCCCAAAGTAATTTATAGTTTCAATGCTCTCCCCAACAAGCTACCATTGACTTTCTTCACAGAATTGGATAAAACTACTTCATATTTAATATGGAAGCAAAAAAGAGCCCTCATAGCCAAGACAATCCTAATCCAAAAGAACAAAGCTGGAGGCATCACACTACCTGACTTCAAACTATACTACAAGTGTACAGTAACCAAAACAGCATGGTACTGGTACCAAAACAGATATATAGACCAATGGAACAGAACAGGGGCCTCAGAAATAACACCACATGTCTACAACCATCTGTTTTTTGACAAATCTGATGAAAACAAGCAATGGAGAAAGGATTCCCTATTTAATAAATGGTGTTGGGAAAACTGGCTAGCCATAAGCATAAAGCTGAAAATGGATCCCTTCCTTACACGTTGTACAAAAATGAACTCAAGATAGATTAAAGACTTAAACATAGGACCTGAAACCATAAAAACCCTAGAAGAAAATCTAGGCAATACCATTCAGGACATACACACGGGCAAAGACTTAATGACTAATACACCAAAAGCAATGGCAACAAAACCCAAAAGAGACAAATGGGATCTAATTAAACTAGAGAGCTTCTGCACAGCAAAAGAAACTACCATCAGAGTGAACAGGAGCTTCTGCACAGCAAAAGAAACTACCATCAGAGTGAACAGGAGCTTCTGCACAGCAAAGGAAACTATCATCATTGTGAACAGACAACCTAAAGAATGGGAGAAAATGTTTGCAATCTATCCATCTGAAAAAGGGCTAATATCCAGAATCTACAAAGAACTTAAACAAATTTACAAGAAAAAAAAAATAACCTGATCAAAAAGTGGGTGAAGGATATGAACAGACACTTCTCAAAAGAACACATTTATGCAGTCAACAATCATATGAAAAAATGCTCATCATCACTGGTCATTAAAGAAATGCAAAAAAAAAAAAACACACACTGAGATATCATCTCACACTAGTTAGAATGGCAACCATTAAAAAGTCAGGAAACAACAGATGCTGGAGAGGATGTGGAGAAATGGGAATGCATTTACATTGTTGGTGGGAGTGTAGATTAGTTCAACCATTGTGGAAGACAGTATGGTGATTCCTCACGGATCTAGAACTAGAAACACCATTTGTTCCAGCAATCCCATTACTGGGTATATACCCAAAGGATTATAAATCATTCTACTATAAAGACACATACACACGTATGTTTACTGCGGGACTGTTCTCAATAGCAAAGACTTGGAACCAATTCAAATGCCCATCAATAATAGACTGGATAAAGAAAATGTGGCACATATACACCATGGAATACTATACAGCCATAAAAAAGGATGAGTTCTTGTCCTTTGCAGGGACATGGATGAAGCTGGAAACCATCATTCTCAGCAAACTAACACCAGAAGAGAAAACCAAACACTGCATGTTTTCACTCATAAGTGGGAGTTGAACAATGAGAACACATGGGCACATGGATGAGAACATCACACACTGGGGCTTTCATGGGGTGTGGGGCTAGGGGAGGGATAGCATCAGGAGAAATATGTAACGTAGATGACAGGTTGATGGGCGCAGCAAACCACTATGGCACATGTATACCTATATAGCAAACCTGCACATTCTGCACATGTACCTGAGAACTTAAAGTATAATAAAAAAGAAAAATTGCCTTTTTGGTATTATATATGAGAATAGTTTCAATTAACCCATATTATAATAAAAATTATATTAAAACACAATAAACTGCAAGTTCTTGATGTCTGTTTGGAACCAACAAGGAAAAATATGCATTCATTCAATATGTGTAATTTGAGTACCTTCCATGTGTCAGCTACCATGTTAAGCATTAGGCAAACAAATATGATTAAGATATTCTTCCTGCCCTCTAGCAGTTTTCAGTCTAGCTTGTTTATAAGCAAATAGGTACAATTAAGTTTTGCATATATTCTATTACAGTCTCCAAAGTGTACACCAACTAGTGGCTACTTTAACCTGTAGAGATCATAAAACAACTGTATAATGGAATGGATGCCTAAGCATAGTTTATGGCAATCAGTTTTCTTTATGAAATGGATAGATTAGAGTTAATGTATTAATATTGGTTATTGGCTGAGCCAATGTAACAAAAAGACCCACAAGTACAGTGACTTAAAAAAGCTGACTCCTACAATACAGTACAGAAATAGGAAGGTAATCTAGTGTGAATAAGCAGCTCTGCAGCATAGTTTGTTTGGAGACCAGGTTTCATCTATTTTGTAGTTCCACCAATAATTAGGGTATTACACTAGATCACATGGACTGTAGGTACACATTCCTGACCAAAGTGGGGCAAAGAGGAAGCAGTGAACAAGTACATTATTTCAAGAATATTACATACAAATTTAACACATCACTGTTCATATCCAATTATCTACAACCTAGTGAAACAGCCGAATCTAGCCACCAACAAAGTCAGAAGTGCAGTTTCAAGCTAAATGACCCTGCTAAAATTCATGTGTCAGAGGAGGCAATTCTATTACTTCATAAGGAGAAGGAATAATGGATTGTTGAGGAAAATTAGTCTCTGACACAACTTGGAAGAATGCCTAGGCGGAGCAATGTAGTTATGCATAGACGTGTAGGGTTGTATGTGCATAATACATGGAAGTTTTTAAAATATTGAACATATGTAGATTGATTCTTTATGATTGGGACTTAAAATCATTATATAGACATTTAAGCAAAACACCTAATCTTCTTCCTCTTCTAGAAAGATAAATGTGTTCAACATTCTGGGATCTGGTTTAGGCACTTGGCTAAAACCAGCTCTGTGGTCTTAGGCAAGTCATTGAACTTTGAGCTTTAGATTTCTCCTCTCTATACTGGGAAGAGGGAATAACCACATGCCATCCTTGTTTTTTCTTTCTGTATAAATGTTTTATGACTCAATTTGTAATACACTTTCTGCTTAATTATATTAAAGTGAGCAACACATTAAAGATCTAGTGTTTTACCACTAAATCTTCAGCAGAATTTTTTTCTATAGTGAGATGGAATAGCTAGAAATATTCTCTGTAGTACAAAGAAAGCATTCCATGTGAATATGTATTTTTTGTTGTATCATCTGTGACACTCATGCTTTGCAGCTGGCTCAAAAAACATAATTTCTCATCAAAAGTATCAACACTGGCATTTTTGAAGCTATATATGTGAGATATCTTCAATATCCTTACTTGAGCACACGTTCACGAAGTTTGATGTGATCTCTATGCCAGAACTCAATTCAAAAATTAAACTAGATTTAAAATGTAGAAACTTCCTTTAGACAAGGGCTATATGATAAGTAAATTGTGGCTTAATAAGAGTTTTAGTACTTACTATTTATCATTTCAACTTTGTTCTTTGAAGTAGATCTAGTCTGTTTGCAAATGTGGTTGCTTATTGGCAGAGGCTTGGTTTGTGTTAACTTTTTAATTTGAGAAGCAGATGGATTGGTGTAGAAATATGTTTAGCTTATGAAAATAGGTATGGTAATATCCTACAGGAAATTCAACTGTTTGATTTCAGCGATAAAGTATGAAAAATACAGAGTAGCTTAAATATATTGGCTCATTTCTCTCTTAAAAAATAAGTAAATTAATAAAACCATGCCTTTGCCTCCTTCCTAGTTGCCTCTCCAAGCTTTCTAATATTCAGTATATACTGATAAAGTAACTCAATTAGCTGGCCACTAGGGGTGTTAGGATTTTGCCCATAGGAGAAAAAAATCTTTGGGTCAATTTCAAACTTCACGATGGATACCAGCTTGATTTATACTTTGTAAAGTAATCCTTTTGACATAAAAAATACATATTTTGTTTAACTAGAAGAAGCTATGCAGGTTTGATAAGACTGCATATTTTATTTTTTAAAAAAAGGTTTTCTGTAGCTGCAGTACAATTTTGATTTAGCTGATGATAATATGAGGCAACTGGAATCCGAAGGAATCATAAACCCAGTCACATATTTGTTGGAAACACAATGTTGGAAGAGCAGATTGCAATGAGTAAGTAGGTAAGCCGCACTGCTGCATCAGCCCAGTCCTAAAGAAGAATGAATAAAATGAAGCCAGGACAAAATGAGTCTTCTCAGTACACCCTATTGCCATTTTTGCAAATTACTTTTGAATTTTAGATTTAGGGTTTGTAGAATCATCCAGCATGGACCTTTCACTTGGAGTTTATCAAGCAGCATAAGGAAAGCATACGTCAGCAGTAGGCCTTCTAAAACAAGCCAAAAAAATAGTTGAATCCTAATTGACTTTCACTGGGTTGTTGTTTCTTTCTTTTAGGAGTTTGTGAACAGAGTTGAACTACATACTTCCCATTACTAAGATAGGAATTAGCATCATCAAATTTCAGAATAGCTGTCTCCTCAATGCGCTTATCATTCATCCAACCCTTGTCAGAACACGGATGGGAGTAAGAACAGGAAACAATGATGACAGGGAGGAGGTGGAAGGAGCTTTCCCGCTGGCATGGAGGTGCATGGATGCACCTGGATTGTTTTGTTTTCAAATCATAGACTCAGGAAAATGTATATTTTTTCTATTTTTAAAAATGAATAGACTATGTTTAAAGAAGTTTTAGGTTTACAAATAACTGAGCAGAAAATACAAAAAGTTTTAATCTTTTGCATTTTTCAAAACAAGGATTAATTTCACCATTTCCATTCAATGAGAATAAAGTATCTTTTGCATAGGTTTTTAAGAAGAACAGAAAACAAGGATGACAGGGAGGAGCCAGAAGGAGCTTCAAAAAAACTACCACAAAAGTACCACATCTTTTTCAAGTCATCTCTCTACAGTTTCACTGTAATATTCATATGTTTTCTTCTTATGATGTTCCAATGGCAGAAATGGCAATGTGTAGATAGAGGGGATAGGGTGGTACAATTGTGATCAACTGTAGACATAAAGTATGGGCTGAACAGTTGTAAGCAATTGTGGACTTGGGGTATGAGCTGTGGAACTGGAATCAATAATGGACGTAGGTATGGGCTGTGAAATTATAACTAATCATGGGCCAGTAGTATGGAGTGGTACAGTTAAAATGAATCATGAGCCCATAGTTTGGCCTACATATGTATTTTTATTAATTGTGGGCCAATAGTGTGGCAATTGTAATCAAATAAAAACGAAGGAAGAAAGGACTTATCATTTTATCAGACACCTGCCTTGTGCCTGGAAATGTATTGTGGATTTCACCTGTTTTTTATTTAATTCTCACAGAAATGATGTAAAGTAGGTATTATGATTTCTATGATGAGAAAATAGAAGATTAAATAAATATTCTTAAACTCCACATGTATAAGGTGGAGCAGGTATTTGAACTGCAAAGCCTTTACTCTTTCTATACCACCACCCCTTCTATCTGTGACTTCACTTGTCGGAATGGCAACTATGTGACATCCCAGACTAATAGCAGACCTTAATTGGTCCCAGAACATTTTGGTATCCCAGACTTGGCCATGAATTTCTTCTCTTTACTACAGTAGCAGTCATTTTCGATCTACTGTTATTGGCATATAAAGTAGAACTTATTTGCCACCCCTAATATTAGTCCTAGTTATAAATTCCATTTCTTTAATAATTTCCTATCTTCATCATATCTTCTTTTTTTCTTCTTTTTCAGTATTGCCTCAAAAAAAACTTCAGAGCTAGCCTGAGTGGGTCCTTATTTAAGACTACAACCTCCTGATATTTGTTGGCCTGTGCATGCTATCCTAAACACTAGAAGACTTGTAACGAAAATATACCTCTAAATATCTCCGGCAACACTTCTCCCTAACTTGTGTGATGAATAAAATTAATTCCTCTTCTCAGCCTTAATGAGCTTGAATACAGGAAAGGAGTGTCATATAATGAAACACCCTAGAAAAAAAAAAAAAAGGCTTTTTTTTTCTAACAGTCCTTTAAGCAGCCTTCAAAGCACACCTCATAGGTAAGCATTAACAATAACATACAGCATTTTGATCTTGCTCTCAGTTCTGTATCATGCTCAGGAACATCTTCCTGAGAATTTATAATGGCACAGGACCTCTTATTTTATCAATTCTAAAATGTAAGGTTAGTACTTGCACAATCTTCCATCCACCCTAAATGAAAATACAAGCTAAGAAACATTAGTTATGCAAATATCACTTAAAGCCTCCTAATTAGTCAACAGTATATTTGCTATAGGACTGTGCTTCAAGATAATCCCTGCATAGGCTCAACAATGTAACCTCCCTTAAAACTCATCTCAGATAGAAATTCTGGAGCCACCGCTGGCTTTGGAATCCACAGAGTATGTTATTTTCTTTCTTTTAACTATAATTGTTATTTAATTCAATTTCTTGTTGTAAGGAAGAGACTTCATTATTTCACGTAGTGGGATTTGTTGTACTCATATGAAGCCCAAAATAGCTAAATCATTCAGCTTCAATCAGGTGGGAAACACAGCAAGGCCATAACCATGAAAGTGAAAGACTCGTGGGGTAAGTCAGGCCACAGGACCTTAATTCTTGTGCTTTATCATTACCCAGAGTCAGATGTCCTATTGGTCTCTTTTCTCTATACAGATTAGCTATGTCACTCTCCAACACATATTGTTTACTCCTGACTTACGCTTCCTCTTAATTTCTGCTTCCTCATAACCTGGGCCTACATGTGGCCTATTACAGAATCTTCAAAATCATCTGCATTCTATTTTTTGACTCCTACTGCCGTCAACCCCTCATGTATCTTTATGTTCCTGATACTATCTGATTGACCTAACTAGTCAAATACTAAGAGGTAAGTATCCATTTTCAAATACTTAGAGGTAACTACCATTTACATTTACATAATTACACCAAGTTTTTTTAAAAAAACATATGTACATGTAAAAGATAATTGCATAAAATTGGGGCCATATTGTGTGTACTTTTCCATTCTCATTGCACATGTAGCCATGTATCATTGACATTTTCCAATGACTTTAATATTACTAAAATTATGACTTTTAATGGCTCTACCTTGAAAACCTTAAACTTCAACTTTGTATTGGAGATTTTCTGAATCTTCCTTTCTTATAGTTAGTAAGAGATATTTTGGTTTCATAGGGGTCATCATTAATTTTGCAGTAAGATAGAGAAAGGCCGTTGATTTCTTCTCCTTAGCTGATCATGTTCGCTGATACTGCCATCTTCTGCTGAAGGCAAAGCTTCCTCAGCCACTGGTTGGAACACCAGCAACACCTCATACATTACTCATTAGACATACAACATAGGATTGACCTATGCCACACATGAAATATTGATGGTTTCTAATAAATTCACTAGTGAGTGCAGGTAGACATATTAATTTTTAATTTACAATCAGAGTGCAGAAGGAGCAACATGCTGCTTTGGCAGAACTGATCAACTAGGTTCTTTATACTAGGATCAGTGACTTTTCTTTCAAGATCATGAAATTTTGAAGAATATATTTCCCTTTACATTTTATTTATGAAGTTTTATTGAAAGGTAAAGGCATCTCATAAGTTTAAATATATGCTACCTTGATTATTGTATATTACAAACATGGATATAAAGATCTAATAACCAAAGTGCTTGGATAATATAGAAATTTGATTAACTTAATGCTATGGTCAACTTAAATTTAAACAAAATAACTAAATTTGATTCAGGTAGCATTTTTTAAGCACTGAATATCTCCTAGACACTCTGACTCCTCATAGCAATTAAACTGAATGTTACTATTGTCCACATTATACAGACATTAAAATTGAGAAGGCATTTGCACAACCACACAACTATAGATTATAGAATTTTGATTTTAACCTATGCTTTCTCATTCTGAGTCCATTCATTTAAGCAAAAATATTTACTGAGCATTTTGGATATTCCAGAGGTTGTGGATGACACTAGGAATACAATTTTGGACAGACAAGGTCCATTACCCATGGGATTGTAGCCCAG
Source organism: Pongo abelii (assembly GCF_028885655.2). NCBI lineage: Eukaryota > Metazoa > Chordata > Mammalia > Primates > Hominidae > Pongo > Pongo abelii. The sequence continues at coordinate 97,474,876 of NC_071991.2, forward strand.
TGGGGGAAACATATAAAAAAATCATTAAAAATACAAATATAAATTGTGCTACAAAAGAAAACCACAGGATATTATGAGATTGTATAACTGCGAGAATCCTTTTCTATATTATTTGTAGTATAAAATAACATAATTAAAAATATCAGATTGGTGCAAAAGTAAATGCAGCTTTTGCCATAAAAGATAATCACCAACCTAATACCCATTATTTTACTCTTTATTGCTTAAAAATATCTTTATGTTATCAACTCGTATTTATTATTTACTATACTGAGTATGCCATGTTAAGCTTTATACAACTTATTTGAATCAAACCTCTCAACAACCCTGAAAAGTAAATGCTATTATTTATCCCTTATCTACTCTTAAGGACACTAAAGATTGGAGAGGTGAAGTAATTTACCCAGGGTTGCCATGCGTCAGCTGGTATTTTAACTCTGCCTGATCTGTCTGATTTCAAGACCCTAATGGTCCACTGCAATTCTATTCAGGTGTAAGTGTTTTGTGTTCATTTTTCCAGCAGTGTATATTTATAACTTTTATATCTTTCCTTTTATTTATTTCTGTTATTCTCCTACCTCCTATGCATTTACTCTCTGTTCCTTGCAGAAAATGTTTGCTGACCTCTGCTCTCATGTCACCCCTTGTAATAACAAAACTATAATACATTTTTGTTTGGTAAAATATGTAATATGGGAAAAATTAAAATGACAAAACTATGTGTGGGCGTGAGGGTAAAAGTATTACCCACTGATCTGCCTGCATTGCTCTACCTTTGATGCTTTCTTAACTGTGGAGTAGGTACATGTCCAGCTCTTACTATCTATGATCTTCCATAAAATGTTTTTCTACTTTCTCAGGACCTACACTTCTCTACATGTATTTTCTAGAATCTTATGTTCCTCATTTCTTTAGAGTTTTCTATTAAGTGTATCAGTTATCTTGGTATAAGATTCATGGTTAAAGTAACTCTACTGAGAGCAACATTATTAAGGTAGTGAAATTCTTTTTCCTAAATAGCATAGAAAAAATTGAACTAATGGGAGTCAATGTCTAATCTCCAAAATAAATTTCTGACTTGAATTTGTATCCCGTCCCATTTTCCCTGATCTTTTGCCTTGTTGTTCTTTCAGTTCCTTCTTCATTCTTCTTCCCCCCTCTCCACCACTTCCTCTGTTTCTATCATTTGTTTTTCTCAAAAATATGAATTATATACATGATAAGCTAACATTTTCAAAAATGAGCTTTTTCTTCCTGTTTATATGTGATGAAGTCTATGTGATTAAAAAAAAAAAAACTAATAGAGCCCCTTTCTGGGCAGGATCAATTTGTATAGTTACTTACAGTCACCTGCCCATTTTGGGATTCGCAAAAAATGCAATGGAAGTGGAGATCTTATCTCCCATCTTTCTTCCTTTCTCATAACCCAGCCATCCCTATGGAAGTGTCTCCTTTTCATACTTTAACATGCTCTTCAGATTTCAGTGCATCATTAACATGAATTACACATGAGACCAGGTAGAAAGATGTGAATCAGTTCTCAGAACATAAAGAGCTGAGGAGGTACTAAGCATTAATACAAACTTATGGTGCACTTGCCATTGAAATACATCAAGACCGATAAGATAATGAATAAAAGTTAAAAGAGGTGATATCATAAAGAAGGGCTGAGAGAAGTGTGCAGGTGCACTTCTAGGCTGAGACAACCTGAAGGATAGCAACAGACTGCTTAATATTTCGAATTACTTTTCTCTTGTGATAATATTATAAGCTTACATATTAGAAACAAAAATACACATATCCAGAATAAAGGCAGTTTCTAAAATTTATTTGCTCAATTTGTACATTAATCTATATTTTTTAACCTTTAAAACAGCAATACAAAATCAAATTGGGAAGCATTTTTCAATAGATTTCAGAGCACTTTGGAGACCTTTGGTCAGTGTTTTAAAAACAACCATCTTCCCACAAAATGTCTAACTCATGTGGTCCTTCCACATCTCTATTTCCTAATCCATAAAAGGTAAAGGTTGGGCCATGTCATCTCTAAAGGACCTTTAAGCCTTAAAATTCTAAGTTTCTATCTATATAAAATCCAAATAGTCTTTATACTTACACTGAATGTAATGTCAAGTGGCAGATATTTACAAGATGTTCTATGAGCTTGAAAAAGAATGTTTTCAGAATAGCACGAGGTAAGATTTTAAAACAACAAACAACAAGAAAAACAACAACAATACTGACCCCACCACAGGAGGACTTCTTCAGATTTCTGAAATAGTATGATCTCTTTTAGGTATTGTTCACATTTTCACTTCTTAAGAAGGAAAATATCTAGAAAAAACAATGGTCAGGAAATATGAGGCAGAATTAAACCTGGGAAATAATTTCTGCATGAAATATAGTCCTAGGGGAAGCATGGATTTGAAAGTAATTGCATGCAGTATTTTAGTGAATGTGTATTTTTGTCTGTGAAGTATTTTAATAAACACTAATGAATACTGTGACATATTATTCTTTATAATAATTACATATACCATGATTCCTTTGAAATATTTGGTTATTAGCTTAGCTGCCATAGCCAATATAATTAAGCTGAAAATGTTAAACAATGGCGTTCACTTTTCTCATCTACCCAATTAGAAGGAGAGATGTTAAACACCGGAAGAAATGCCTCTGAGGAACTTTTTATCTCTGTGATACTCTGTGCAAGTATTGAACTGAATACATGAATGAATTCTAACAGGCAGAAATTATTTTAATACAACATACTCAGAGATTACTTTTGACCTTGAAGGGATACTTTTTAAGAAGTCTTTTTTTCATTATGACCATTTTGTGTTGTCTAAATTAAGACTAAGGTCCTTTCAGAGATTTGGAGTTCATTGTGACCTATGAACTTATTCACTACAAAATAACTATACATGATTTTTTTCTTTAGAAAAAAATCTTCCAGGCTGGAGTGCAGTGATGTGATCATAGCTTGAAGCAGCCTTGAACTCCTGCAGCCTTCTGAGTAGCTGGGACTACGGGCATGCGCAACCATGCACAACTAATTTTTTTGTTTGTTTTTTGAGATGGAATCTCACCAGACTGGTCTTGAACTCCTGGCGTCAAGCCATCCTCCTGCCTCAGCCCCCAAAAGTGCTGGAGTTTACAGGCCATAAAATTTGTAAGAAACCAGTGTGCAAGCATTCTCTCATTTAATCAAAAGACTTTGGATAGGTTGTATTCTTTAAGACTTATTTATGAGGTTAACTTTCTGGGGCCTTTCTCTCTGCTAATGTTTTACCTGTTTCTTTTGTCTAAAAATCAGCCTCAGACACCATTGCTCTCACTTGTTAGTCTTTCTAGAGCAGATTCAGTGTTGCTGATTAACTGGAAGGATCATTACTGTGTCACTCTCATTAGGTGGCAGTAACTTCAGAACACCTGGACCAAGGAGGTTGTGTGCAGAGATAAACAAGGAGTTTTATAAACATAGGGAAACAGAAGAATATATAGTTGACATAAAATCCTAGGAAAACAAAAACTCAGAAAAATAAAAACAAGCTCTAAGTTCATAGTTGCATGCCGTGTTCTAGAAAATTATTTGAAAGTTTCTTTTAAATTAAATTTGAATATACATATTTCTACATAGCCATCTGGCTAGAATATTACATATGTAATTAATCTGACTGGAATATTGTATACAATAAATAAACAAGTGCTCTGGAGTTATTTGCAGAAAAAAAAAGTGTGTTCTATAGACCAGTTGGCTGCTCTTGTCACTTTCCTGCATATATTGTTAATATCTATGTCATTAGGCACACATAATATAGCTTTGAACATGCACATACTTAATATAAAATATCTGATACTTGGGCTTCATTGGTTAGAACTGCAGAATTTTAAATTCTTAGGGAATCTTATGTATTCATGAAACAACTATCGATTGAGTACATATTATGCGCCAGACACAGCTACTGCCTCTTGTGCTGTATCAGTAAACAGTTAAAAAAAGAAAGAAAGCCATGCCCTTACAAAGTTTATGTTTTAATGAGCTTAACCTAAAACAGTTTCCCAACTTATGACTATATTAGCAAAGATAATTAGCATTCTATATTCAGAGGACATCAGAAACAAGGAGTTAGAGATAGAAGATACATCTGAACAATGTGTAGTCCAGTTCAGCTGGAGCATAAAGATAGGACAGGCAAGGAGGCTGGGGAAGGTGGCTCATGCCTGTAATCCCAGCATTTTGGGAGGCCAAGGTGGGCAGATCACCTCGAGGTCAGGAGTTCGAGATCAGCCTGGCCAACATGGTGAAACCCCGTCTTTACTAAAAATACAAAAAAATTAGCTGGTCATGGTGGTGTGTGCCTGTAATCCCAGCTACTTGGGAGGCTGAGGCAAGAGAATCACTTGAACCTGGGAGGCGGAGGTTATGGTGAACTGAGATTGCACCACTGCACTCCACCCTGGGTGACACAGCAGGACTCCGTCTGTCCCAAAGGGACAAATTGGGACCCAAAGACAAAGTGGCTCAGAGAAGGGATGACAGGTAGAGTCAGAACCAACTCTAACAAAAACCATAGGGAGTAAAGTTTGGTTTTTCAGAGATTAGAAGCAGAAACATGGGAGGAACAGAATGGAGATGGAGGAATTAGTTAGGAAACTATTGAAATGGCCCAAACGAGAGGTATCAAGGCCTAGTTTATGGTATGAAGAGAGTAGCTGGAGAGAAAGACCAGAATGGGAGAGACAGGTCACTGTGGAATCAACAAGAATCAGTGACAGATTGAATCAAGCAATCCAAAAGGAAACAAGCTTGTTCTGAACACAGGTAACAGAATTATGATGTCATTTACAGTGATGAATAAGTCAGAAAGAGAGAATAGGGTTGTTTTTCTGGGACCTGGATTTTCTAAATAAAAAATATCAATTTTATGAATCTTATGGGGCTATAAATTTATATTTTGAAAAGACTTTTATAATTTTGTAATTATTGTATTTGAATTATGATTTCCTACTTTTTCTTATTTTACTATTTTTTACTCAGTTTAACTTACTGAATGTACTTACATGAAACTTTATATTTATTTTTATTGATTGATTGAGACAGGGTCTCGCTCTGTCGCCCAGGCTGGAGTGGAGTGGTACAATCTTGGCTGATTGCAACCTCTGCCTCCCGGCTTCAAGCGATTCTCCCTCCTCAGCCTCCTGAGTAGCTGGGACTACAGGCACCAGCCACCATGCCTGGCTAATTTTTGTATTTTTACTAGAGGCAGGTTTCACCATGTTGGCCAGGCTGATCTCGAACTCCCGACCTCAAAAGATCCACCCACCTCAGCCTCCTAAAGTGCTGGGATTACAGGTGTGAGTCACCACTCCCAGCCAAATTTCATATTTATAACACAAAAAATTCAAACAAGTTCAGAAGGATTTAGTCATGCTTCTTTGTTCTTTTAAATTTGAAAGTGCTTTCATGTCATTATTTTCCAACATTTTACATTAATTAGCTCTTAGCAGATGACCATAAATATCATTTTGTCTTATTCTGTTATAGTAGTTGCTAATACAGGATATTTTTTCAATTATTATGGAAGTCTGTGGAATCAGCTTCTTTTGTCATATATCAAATTTTTATAGAATGATTACATTAAATGTGTGGGAGCTTATAATATTAAGCCTGATTATAAATACTTAGAATACATTCCATATTAGTGTATTTTATTAATAAACTCAAAGTTATTTTAAAAATGGGATACATATTACAAACTTTTTTTTTCACTTTAAATGAATTGAATTATTGGAGTTACTACTAGTGACATGGACAGTGGAAATGTAGGACTGGACATCAGAGTGTTCATAGATGAAGAATTTGGTTGAGTATTTGGTGGGCATAAAATTTATACATTTTCATGTATTTGTTTTTGGAAAACTGATATTTTCTATGTGGTCTCCCTTGTTTACATAAGTCTTTACATTATTTGAGAGTCACAATACATCAAATAGTATCACAGTGTATAAGAATAGCAGCCAGGCGCGGTAGCTCACACCTGTAATCCCAGCACTTCGGGAGGCCAAGACGGGAGGATCATGAGGTCAGGAGATTGAGACCATTCTAGCTAATATGGTGAAACCCCATCTCTACTAAAAATACAAAAAAATTAGCCGGGCGTGGTGGTGGGCGTCTGTAGTCCTAGCTACTCGGGAGGCAGAGGCAGGAGAATGGCGTGAACCCGGGAGGTGGAGGTTGCAGTGAGCCGAGATCGCGCCACTGCACTTCAGCCTGGGCGACAGACAGAGTGAGATAGAGTAGCTTGTGTTGCCTCTTATGGAAAGAGGATTTGAGGCCTTGTCTTGTGTAACAAGCACACTGTTTCGTTTCAACTATGTTAAAGATTAATGATAATAAAAGCATGTAAAGATGCTATCATACACACTTTTTATAAGATTAAGAATATGCCAGTGTCACTTGGTACCCTTAGACCAGGTATTAATCATGTGCTATATTTTCATTATGTGCCTTTAAGTTATAAGAAGAAATTAGCAGTTGATTTTCAGTCTTATAATGTGTAAATATGTTAATTGATAAAAGATAGACCAATTTTTGGTTTATTTAAATTATTTTATTATTTATTTAAATTACCCTAGGTTTTTTTTCTTTTTATTATTATTATTATTATTATTATACTTTAGGCTCTATGGTACATGTGCGCAACGTGCAGGTAAGTTACATATGTATACATGTGCCATGCTGGTGCGCTGCACCCACCAACTCGTCATCTAGCATTAGGTATATCTCCCAATGCTATCCCTCCCCCCTACCCCCACCCCACAACAGTCCCCGAAGTGTGATGTTCCCCTTCCTGTGTCCACGTGTTCTCATTGTTCAATTCCCACCTATGAGTGAGAATATGCAGTGTTTGGTTTTTTGTTCTTGCGATAGTTTACTGAGAATGATGATTTCCAATTTCATCCATGTCCCTACAAAGGACATGAACTCATCATTTTTTATGGCTGCATAGTATTCCATGGTGTATATGTGCCACATTTTCTTAATCCAGTCTATCATTGTTGGACATTTGGGTTGGTTCCAAGTCTTTGCTATTGTGAATAATGCTGCAATAAACATACGTGTGCATGTGTCTTTATAGCAGCATGATTTATAGTCCTTTGGGTATATACCCAGTAATGGGATGGCTGGGTCAAATGGAATTTCTAGTTCTAGATCCCTGAGGAATCGCCACACTGACTTCCACAATGGTTGAACTAGTTTACTGTCCCACCAACAGTGTAAAAGTGTTCCTATTTCTCCACATCCTCTCCAGCACCTGTTATTTCCTGACTTTTTAATGATTGCCCTTCTAACTGTTGTGAGATGGTATCTCATTGGGGTTTTGATTTGCATTTCTCTGATGGCCAGTGATGGTGAGCATTTTTTCATGTGTTTTTTGGCTGCATAAATGTCTTCTTTTGAGAAGTGTCTGTTCATGTCCTTCGCCCACTTTTTGATGGGGTTGTTTGTTTTTTTCTTGTAAATTTGTTGGAGTTCATTGTAGATTCTGGATATTAGCCCTTTGTCAGATGAGTAGGTTGCGAAAATTTTCTCCCATTTTGTAGGTTGTCTGTTCACTCTGATGGTAGTTTCCCTTGCTGTGCAGAAGCTCTTTAGTTGAATTAGATCCCATTTGTCAATTTTGGCTTTTGTTGCCATTGCTTTTGGTGTTTTAGACATGAAGTCCTTGCCCATGCCTATGTCCTGAATGGTAATGCCTAGGTTTTCTTCTAGGGTTTTTATGGTTTTAGGTCTAACATTTAAGTCTTTAATCCATCTTGAATTAATTTTTGTATAAGGTGTAAGGAAGGGATCCAGTTTCAGCTTTCTCCATATGGCTAGCCAGTTTTCCCAGCACCATTTATTAAATAGGGAATCCTTTCCCCATTGCTTGTTTTTCTCAGGTTTGTCAAAGATCAGATAGTTGTAGATATGTGGCATTATTTCTGAGGGCTCTGTTCTGTTCCATTGATCTATATCTCTGTTTTGGTACCAGTACCATGCTGTTTTGGTTACTGTAGCCTTGTAGTATAGTTTGAAGTCAGGTAGTGTGATGCCTCCAGCTTTGTTCTTTTGGCTTAGGATTGACTTGGCGATGCGGGCTCTTTTTTGGTTCCATATGAACTTTAAAGTAGTTTTTTCCAATTCTGTGAAGAAAGTCATTGGTAACTTGATGGGGATGGCATTGAATCTGTAAATTACCTTGGGAAGGATGGCCATTTTCATGATATTGATTCTTCCTACCCATGAGCATGGAATGTTCTTCCATTTGTTTGTATCCTCTTTTATTTCCTTGAGCAGTGGTTTGTAGTTCTCCTTGAAGAGGTCCTTCACATCCCTTGTAAGTTGGATTCCTAGGTATTTTATTCTTTTTGAAGCAATTGTGAATGGGAGTTCACTGATGATTTGGCTCTCTGTTTGTCTGTTATTGATGTATAAGAATGCTTGTGATTTTTGTACATTGATTTTGTATCCTGAGACTTTGCTGAAGTTGCTTATCAGCTTAAGGAGATTTTGGGCTGAGACAATGGGGTTTTCTAGATATACTATCATGTCATCTGCAAACAGGGACAATTTGACTTCCTCTTTTCCTAATTGAATACCCTTGATTTCCTTCTCTTGCCTAATTGCCCTGGCCAGAACTTCCAACACTATGTTGAATAGAAGTGGTGAGAGAGGGCATCCCTGTCTTGTGCCAGTTTTCAAAGGGAATGCTTCCAGTTTTTGCCCATTCAGTATGATATTGGCTGTGGGTTTGTCATAAATAGCTCTTACTATTTTGAGATATGTCCCATCAATACCTAATTTATTGAGAGTTTTTAGCATGAAGGTTGTTGAATTTTGTCAAAGGCCTTTTCTGCATCTATTGAGATAATCATGTGGTTTTTGTCTTTCGTTCTGTTTATATGCTGGATTACATTTATTGGTTTGCATATATTGAACCAGCCTTGCATCCCAGGGATGAAGCCCACTTGATCATGGTGGATAAGCTTTTTGATGTGCTGCTGGATTCTGTTTGCCAGTATTTTATTGAGGATTTTTGCATCAATGTTCATCAAGGATATTGGTCTAAAATTCTCTTTTTTTGTTGTGTCTCTGCCAGCCTTTGGTATCAGGATGATGCTGGCCTCATAAAATGAGTTAGGGAGGATTCCTTCTTTTTCTATTGATTGGAATAGTTTCAGAAGGAATGGTACCAGTTCCTCCTTCTACCTCTGGTAGAATTCGGCTGTGAACCCATCTGGTCCTGGACTTTTTTTGGTTGGTAAGCTATTGATTATTGCCACAATTTCAGCTCCTGTTATTGGTCTATTCAGAGATTCAACTTCTTCCTGGTTTAGTCTTGGGAGGGTGTATGTGTTGAGGAATTTATCCATTTCTTCTAGATTTTCTAGTTTATTTGCATAGAGGTGTTTGTAATATTCTCTGATGGTAGTTTGTATTTCTGTGGGATCGGTGGTGATATCCCCTTTATCATTTTTTATTGCATCTATTTGATTCTTCTCTCTTTTTTTCTTTATTAATCTTGCTAGCGGTCTATCAATTTTGTTGATCTTTTCAAAAAACCAGCTCCTGGATTCATTTATTTTTTGAAGGGTTTTTTTTGACTCTATTTCCTTCAGTTCTGCTCTGATTTTAGTTATTTCTTGCCTTCTGCTAGCTTTTGAATGTGTTTGCTCTTGCTTTTCTAGTTCTTTTAATTGTGATGTTAGGGTGTCAATTTTGGATCTTTCCTGCTTTCTCTTGTGGGCATTTAGTGCTATAAATTTCCCTCTACACACTACTTTGAATGCATCCCAGAGATTCTGGTATGTTGTGTCTTGGTTCTCGTCGGTTTCAAAGAACATCTTTATTTCTGCCTTCATTTCGTTATGTACCCAGTAGTCATTCAGGAGCAGGTTGTTCAGTTTCCATGTAGTTGAGCGGTTTTGAGTGAGATTCTTAATCCTGAGTTCTAGCTTGATTGCACTGTGATCTGAGAGATAGTTTGTTATAATTTCTGTTCTTTTACATTTATTGAGGAGAGCTTTACTTCCAAGTATGTGGTCAATTTTGGAATAGGTGTGGTGTGGTGCTGAAAAAAATATATATTCTGTTGATTTGGGGTGGAGAGCTCTGTAGATGTCTACTAGGTCCACTTGGTGCAGAGCTGAGTTCAATTCCTGGGTATCCTTGTTGACTTTCTGTCTCGTTGATCTGTCTAATGTTGACAGTGGGGTGTTAAAGTCTCCCATTATTAATGTGTGGGAGTCTAAGTCTCTTTGTAGGTCACTCAGGACTTGCTTTATGAATCTGGGTGCTCCTGTATTGGGTGCATATATATTTAGGATAGTTAGCTCTTCTTGTTGAATTAATCCCTTTACCATTATGTAATGGCCTTCTTTGTCTCTTTTGATCTTTGTTGGTTTAAAGTCTGTTTTATCAGAGACTAGGATTGCAACCCCTGCCTTTTTTTGTTTTCCATTTGCTTGGTAGATCTTCCTCCATCCTTTTATTTTGAGCCTATGTGTGTCTCTGCACGTGAGATGGGTTTCCTGAATACAGCACACTGATGGGTCTTGAGTCTTTATCCAATTTGCCAGTCTGTGTCTTTTCATTGGAGCATTTAGTCCATTTACATTTAAGGTTAATATTGTTATGTGTGAATTTGATCCTGTCATTATGATGTTAGCTGGTTATTTTGCTCGTTAGTTGATGCAGTCTCTTCCTAGTCTCTATGGTCTTTACATTTCGGTATGATTTTGCAGTGGCTGGTACCGTTTGTGCCTTTCCATGTTTAGCGCTTCCTTCAGGAGCTCTTTTAGGGCAGGCCTGGTGGTGACAAAATCTCTCAGCATTTGCTTGTCTGTAAAGTATTTTATTTCTCCTTCACTTGTGAAGCTTAGTTTGGCAGGATATGAAATTCTGGGTTGAAAATTCTTTTCTTTAAGAATGTTGAATATTGGCCCCCACTCTCTTCTGGCTTGTAGGGTTTCTGCCGAGAGATCCGCTGTTAGTCTGATGGGCTTCCCTTTGATGGTAACCCGACCTTTCTCTCTGGCTGCCCTTAACATTTTTTCCTTCATTTCAACTTTGGTGAATCTGACAATTATGTATCTTGGAGTTGCTCTTCTCGAGGAGTATCTTTGTGGCGTTCTCTGTATTTCCTGAATCTGAATGTTGGCCTGCCTTGCTAGATTGGGGAAGTTCTCCTGGATAATATCCTGCAGAGTGTTTTCCAACTTGTTTCCATTCTCCCTGTCACTTTCAGGTCCACCAATCAGACATAGATTTGGTTTTTTCACATAGTCCCACATTTCTTGGAGGCTTTGCTCGTTTCTTTTTATTCTTTTTTCTCTAAACTTCCCTTCTCGCTTCATTTCATTCATTTCATCTTCCAGAGCTGATACCCTTTCTTCCATTTGATCGCATCGGCTCCTGAGGCTTCTGCATTCTTCACGTAGTTCTCGAGCCTTGGTTTTCAGCTCCATCAGCTCCTTTAAGCACTTCTCTGTATTGGTTATTCTAGTTATACATTCTTCTAAATTTTTTTCAAAGTTTTCAACTTCTTTGCCTTTGGTTTGAATATCCTCCCATAGCTCGGAGTAATTTGATCGTCTGAAGCCTTCTTCTCTCAGCTCGTCAAAGTCATTCTCCGTCCAGCTTTGTTCCGTTGCTGGTGAGGAACTGCGTTCCTTTGGAGGAGGAGAGGTACTCTGCTTTTTAGAGTTTCCAGTTTTTCTGCTCTGTTTTTTCCCCATCTTTGTGGTTTTATCTACTTTTGGTCTTTGATGATGGTGATGTACAGATGGGTTTTTGGTGTGGATGTCCTTTCTGTTAGTTTTCCTTCTAACAGACAGGACCCTCAGCTGCAGGTCTGTTGGAGTACCTGGCCGGCTGTGTGAGGTGTCAGTCTGCCCCTGCTGGGGGCTGCCTCCCAGTTAGGCTGCTCGGGGGTCAGGGGTCAGGGACCCACTTGAGGAGGCAGTCAGCCCGTTCTCAGATCTCCAGTTGCGTGCTGGGAGAATCACTGCTCTCCTCACAGCTGTCAGACAGGGACATTTAAGTCTGCAGAGGTTACTGCTGTCTTTTTGTTTGCCTGTGCCCTGCCCCCAGAGGTGGAGCCTACAGAGGCAGGCAGGCCTCCTTGAGCTGTGGTGGGCTCCACCCAGTTCAAGCTTCCAGGCTGCTTTGTTTACCTAAGCGAGCCTGGGCAATGGCGGGCGCCCCTCCCCCAGCCTCGCTGCCGACTTGCTGTTTGATCTCAGACTGCTGTGCTAGCAATCAGCGAGACTCCGTGGGCGTAGGACCCTCTGAGCCAGGTGCGGGCTATACTCTCCTGTGGCACCGTTTCCTAAGCCCGTCGGAAAAGCACAGTATTTGGGTGGGAGTGGCCCGATTTTCCAGGTGCCGTCTGTCACCCCTGGAAAGGGAACTCCCTGACCCCTTGCACTTCCCGAGTGAGGCAATGCCTCGCCCCTGCTTCGGCTGGCGCACGGTGCACTCACCCACTGACCTGCGCCCACTGTCTGGCACTCCCTAGTGAGATGAACACGGTACCTCAGATGGAAATGCAGAAATCACCCGTCTTCTGCGTGGCTCGCGCTGGGAGCTGTAGACCGGAGCTGTTCCTATTCGGCCATCTTGGCTCCTCCTACCTTAGGTTTTTAATATTAATTCATTTTCATATTAAACACACAAAATCATAGTTTTGTCAGGATCCAAAGCAAGCGAAGTGGTCAAGTTGGCTTAGGCAATGAAATGCAGTGTGGAAAGGCCAGTGGCATGGGAGCATCCGAGTCAATGCCAACACCACAGAGCCATTTCTTGGGTAGAGTGGGAAAGCCTTCTGCAGGGACAGCCTCATGGGTGTGCGACCCATGCAGGTGCACATGGTGCCATGCTCAAAATGGCCCTGTGCTTGGTTTAATGCTGTGCTTTCACTGTCTTGCAATTCTTAACAATTTTTGAACAGGGAGCTCTGCATTTTTATTTTGCACAGGTCCCACAAGTTATGTAATCAGTGCCGATTATTGGGATCCCACTTGATCCCCCTGATAGTAGCCATGCTCCTGTCGAATATCCTTTGTGTCTGCTTCCCTCGTTGCTTGTTTTTCCTCCCCCTGCTGAGTCATCTCTGCTCTTCTCTCTACATTATGGTTCACACTTAGCATGGTTTCTGCTGCTGTTTCTCTGTGTATCTTCTGTACTTTCCCACAATTTTTAATCTTTTTCTGGCTTGTCACATTCCCACTCCCTGAGAGAGGGTGTGCTATTGGGAGTGTTAGGAACTATACCCAAAAAGGACAGTTTTATCTACTTGGAATTATAAGAACAAATCTTACAGCTTATGAGTTTTCCAAAGGCCTACAAAAAAATCTCTGAGACATAAAACTAAATACATATATATATATAGAGAGAGAGAGAGCGCGAGGCTCCAAATAGGAAGAGAAAACTACAATGTCAAAATTAACAAATATTTAAATAATATGTTTAAAACTTACTAATGGTTAAATTTAGTGTTCATAAAAAGTTCCTGACATTTGAAGATAATTTTGCATGATTCTTAGGTTTGCATAGTCATGACATTAAAAGCTCCACAGTGTGCCCATTAAATTTTTTCTTGTATAAATTAATTCTAAAACATATTTGTTGTTTCAAAATAACAAAGTAAATGTACTTATTAAATAATTACTTGGTGCTCAGCTGATTTTTAGGTTTTTCCCTGATTTTTATAGATTAAATATAATTTATAAAAGACATGTGCAATAAGAGATTTTAGATATCCTGAACTTTGCTCCTGCTGCAAAACAATGAAAAATGGCAGATACATTGTTTTTCAAATAGTTTCACATGTTGCACTGAGCTATGAGCTAGCAAAATAAGAATTATAATAAAGAAATAGAATACCAAGACGCTGTCAATATCTTTTAGCCAAAGACCACCAGGAGCACATCAGTAGTTAAACAAGTTGGGATTTATTGCTCATTGCATTGAGAAAAGACTCTCATTGCATGGGGAACAATGAGATGTCTTGGTAACACGGTATTAGTGACAATCTATTACAGGGTTTGGGCTTTGGTTGGGTGATTTGGAGAAGAATCTAAGGAAATAGGATTTTCCCCTAGATTGGATAGAGTAAAAAAGCAAAGGCAATTCTATGACCAGATATCTCAATATGTTTTATCTAGAGTGAGGGTAGACTTAGAATGAGGATTAGACTACTTGGTAAAAAAGTATCAGTTACTCATTTTAGCCAAGAGGGGATGTTTTGTATTTTGTGAATGGCACAGTGACTTTGTTTTTGTCAACGTTTAGAAAAAATTATTAAGTAGCTGTGTTTTGTTTCCCTTTATCATGGTCTCAGAGTACTCTTTTCCAAGTTTTTTTATTCTGTCGGATTATATTCAATAGAATAACAAGGCTTAGATGTGAGTGCCAGGGCAGCTTCCAGACATCAGAGGCTGGCTCTTTTGTTTCTTTCTCAATGCGAAAACTGAAATAAAAGCAGGAGTTCAGAGTCAGGCACACAAGAAAGCTGGCTTTCAGCCAGGAGACTTCACTGAATGTTGGTGAGTCAAACTTCTGATTGTCATGTGGGTTAAAAATGGCAGGAGAAAAATTTTTTCAAGAATTTATGCCTGAGGCTGGGTGCAATGGCTCATGCTTTTGTTCCCAAAACTTTGGGAGGCTGAGGCAGGAAGATCCCTTGAGGCCAGGAGTTTGAGACCAGTCTTGGCAACATATCAAGACCCAGTCTCTACAAAAAAAAAAAATTAGCCAGGCATGGTGGCACTCACCTGTACTCCTAGCGACTTTGGATGATGTGGCAGGAGGATTGCTTAAGCCCAGCAGTTTGAGACTGAGACGAGTTATAATTGCACCACTGCAATACAGCCCTGGTGACATACTAAGACCCTGTCACCAACAAAACAGAAAAAAGAAGAATTTATGACTGATAAGACCCATAGTGTGACATTAAAGAGGCCACATATTTCATGTCTCCCTCCCACAGTCCCTTCCAGAAGGAGATGACCAGTAAACCTGTTTGTCTTTACATTGATGTTGAATGAACAAGAGAGAAGAGTCTAATGATCATTTGTAAATTCAAGCCAGCCCCCACGTGTGCATGGAGCCCAAATTCACATGTGTTCGTCAGAAAACAACAGACTTCCAGCTGAAACTTTAGTTTGAGGTGCTTCTAGGTTGGTAGTGCTTTCAGGGCCCCTGAAAGAAGCAAATTTAAATTACCTTTGAAGGAACTTCAAAGGTAATTTAACCAAAACTTCATGGTAATTCAACCAAAAACTTGGTAATTCAACCAAAACTTCATGGTCAAAAACAAAATGTGGAGGGAAATGAGGCTCCCTGAGTAACAGCTGGTGAACACAGCAGACTACAGAATCAGAGTCTCAGAAATTCTATATATGAGTGTTATCAAACATATAAAACGAAATATGTGTATTTAGTATGTATAAAAATATGAGAGGCAGTAAAATATGAGTAAGGAATAAAAAACCATAAAAATAACAAGGCCAATTTTAGAAAATCTTTTAGTAATTAAAAATTACAGAATCAGAGTCTCAGAAATTCTACATATGAGTGTTATCAGACATATAAAACAAAATATGTGTATTTAGTATGTATATTAGAGGTAGTAAAATATGAGTAAGGAATAAAAAACCATCAAAATAACAAGGCTGATTTTAGAAAATCTTAGCAATTAAAAATTACAAAGATGAAAATTAATTAACTATATAAAGAAAAAATCTAAATTAATTATTAAACAGATACAGATGTATGTTGGCAAACATCAAAGCTGGATTAATCAAGGAATTTGGGATACAAGTCCGTAATAAACAGGCAGAGTACTTTGCATAGGGATCCATCTTTTCTAGCCTGTATATAACTTCTCAGCCTCATTTTTATTCTCTACGTATAAAGAATTCTTAGAGTTCCCTGAATATTTCCTCACCAGCTTTCATCTACATACTTATATTATCACATTTGTCACATTATGATGTAAATTTGATTACATGTCTTTCTCCTTGCTGAACTGTGAGCTCTTTGATGGCAGGCGAAAAAAAAAGTCGTATTAATTAATTTTTTATTTCCTTGTAGTATTTGACACAATACACAATTTGAACTAAGTATTTAATGTTCATCGAAATAACCTAAATTCTCAAATTTTCCATTTATCCACACTTATAATCATGTCATTTTTTCTTTTATGGATGAGTAACACTAAAGATTATGAAAGTAATAACTTCCCTAGAGGTGGAGCATGTCACTCCTATGGACCTTAAAAGCATGATCATCTTGAAGTTAGCAACATTTGCTTGTCTAAAAACCATAGGAACAGAACAGTTTATTCTTTGTTAAACTATTTTTGTTTGGCAAAATGTTATTATTTTATTTTGGTAATCTACATTTCACTGCAACCTCTGCCTCCCAGGTTCAAGTGATTCTCCTGCCTCAGCCCTCCAAGTAGCTGGGATTACAGGCATGCACCACCAGGCATGTGTCACCACACCTGGCTAATTTTTGTATTTTTAGTAGAGATAGGGTTTCACACTGTTGGCCAGGCTGGTCTCGAACTCCCAACCTCAAGTGATCGGCCCACCTTGGCTTCCCAAAGTGCTGGGATTACAGGCATGAGCCATTGTGCCAGGCCCCCTGAGATAATTCTTAAGCTTAATGGCTTCTGTGACCATAAAATAAGCAGAACCTATACTAATATTATGGTACAAAATTAGAACATAGAGCTTTTCTAGAATACTAATTTATCTGAAATATTTATACATTTACTCAATATTTATGTCTAAATATTTAGTGTGATAAGTGCACAGCTGAAACACACTAAAAAATGTTTTAGCAGTAAGACTTGTAGTAAAAAGGGAGAAGTTATTTATTTTTTTCTGACTTAAAACATGCAGAAATAAAAAGTCAAATACCATTCACACAACAACATTCAACTGGAGAACATCGTGGCATTTTTTTCCTCAAGTAAACTGTGTGTGTGTAATATTATTTCAGCATTATTTCTTTTTTTTTTTTTTTTTTTTCTTTTTCTTTTATTATTATTATTATTATTATTATACTTTAGGTTTTATGGTACATGTGCGCAAGGTGCAGGTAAGTTACATATGTATACATGTGCCATGCTGGTGCGCTGCACCCACCAACTCGTCATCTAGCATTAGGTATATCTCCCAATGCTATCCCTCCCCCCTCCCCCCACCCCACAACAGTCCCCAAAGTGTGATGTTCCCCTTCCTGTGTCCATGTGTTCTCATTGTTCAATTCCCACCTATGAGTGAGAATATGCGGTGTTTGGTTTTTTGTTCTTGCGATAGTTTACTGAGAATGATGATTTCCAATTTCATCCATGTCCCTACAAAGGACGTGAACTCATCATTTTTTATGGCTGCATAGTATTCCATGGTGTATATGTGCCACATTTTCTTAATCCAGTCTATCATTGTTGGACATTTGGGTTGGTTCCAAGTCTTTGCTATTGTGAATAATGCGGCAATAAACATACGTGTGCATGTGTCTTTATAGCAGCATGATTTATAGTCCTTTGGGTATATACCCAGTAATGGGATGGCTGGGTCGAATGGAATTTCTAGTTCTAGATCCCTGAGGAATCGCCACACTGACTTCCACAAGGGTTGAACTAGTTTACAGTCCCACCAACAGTGTAAAAGTGTTCCTATTTCTCCACATCCTCTCCAGCACCTGTTGTTTCCTGACTTTTTAATGATTGCCATTCTAACTGGTGTGAGATGGTATCTCATTGTGGTTTTGATTTGCATTTCTCTGATGGCCAGTGATGGTGAGCATTTTTTCATGTGTTTTTTGGCTGCATAAATGTCTTCTTTTGAGAAGTGTCTGTTCATGTCCTTCGCCCACTTTTTGATGGGGTTGTTTGTTTTTTTCTTGTAAATTTGTTGGAGTTCATTGTAGATTCTGGATATTAGCCCTTTGTCAGATGAGTAGGTTGCGAAAATTTTCTCCCATTTTGTAGGTTGCCTGTTCACTCTGATGGTAGTTTCTTTTGCTGTGCAGAAGCTCTTGAGTTTAATTAGATCCCATTTGTCAATTTTGGCTTTTGTTGCCATTGCTTTTGGTGTTTTAGACATGAAGTCCTTGCCCATGCCTATGTCCTGAATGGTAATACCTAGGTTTTCTTCTAGGGTTTTTATGGTTTTAGGTCTAACATTTAAGTCTTTAATCCATCTTGAATTGATTTTTGTATAAGGTGTAAGGAAGGGATCCAGTTTCAGCTTTCTCCATATGGCTAGCCAGTTTTCCCAGCACCATTTATTAAATAGGGAATCCTTTCCCCATTTCTTGTTTTTGTCAGGTTTGTCAAAGATCAGATAGTTGTAGATATGTGGCATTATTTCTGAGGGCTCTGTTCTGTTCCATTGATCTATATCTCTGTTTTGGTACCAGTACCATGCTGTTTTGGTTACTGTAGCCTTGTAGTATAGTTTGAAGTCAGGTAGTGTGATGCCTCCAGCTTTGTTCTTTTGGCTTAGGATTGACTTGGCGATGCGGGCTCTTTTTTGGTTCCATATGAACTTTACAGTAGTTTTTTCCAATTCTGTGAAGAAAGTCATTGGTAGCTTGATGGGGATGGCATTGAATCTGTAAATTACCTTGGGAAGGATGGCCATTTTCATGATATTGATTCTTCCTACCCATGAGCATGGAATGTTCTTCCATTTGTTTGTATCCTCTTTTATTTCCTTGAGCAGTGGTTTGTAGTTCTCCTTGAAGAGGTCTTTCACATCCCTTGTAAGTTGGATTCCTAGGTATTTTATTCTCTTTGAAGCAATTGTGAATGGGAGTTCACTCATGATTTGGCTCTCTGTTTGTCTGTTATTGATGTATAAGAATGCTTGTGATTTTTGCACATTGATTTTGTATCCTGAGACTTTGCTGAAGTTGCTTATCAGCTTAAGGAGATTTTGGGCTGAGACAATGGGGTTTTCTAGATATACTATCATGTCATCTGCAAACAGGGACAATTTGACTTCCTCTTTTCCTATTTGAATACCCTTTATTTCCTTCTCCTGCCTAATTGCCCTGGCCAGAACTTCCAACACTATGTTGAATAGGAGTGGTGAGAGAGGGCATCCCTGTCTTGTGCCAGTTTTCAAAGGGAATGCTTCCAGTTTTTGCCCATTCAGTATGATATTGGCTGTGGGTTTGTCATAAATAGCTCTTATTATTTTTAGATATGTCCCATCAATTCCTAATTTATTGAGAGTTTTTAGCATGAAGGGTTGTTGGATTTTGTCAAAGGCCTTTTCTGCATCTATTGAGATAATCATGTGGTTTTTGTCTTTCGTTCTGTTTATATGCTGGATTACATTTATTGATTTGCGTATATTGAACCAGCCTTGCATCCCAGGGATGAAGCCCACTTGATCATGGTGGATAAGCTTTTTGATGTGCTGCTGGATTCTGTTTGCCAGTATTTTATTGAGGATTTTTGCATCAATGTTCATCAAGGATATTGGTCTAAAATTCTCTTTTTTTGTTGTGTCTCTGCCAGGCTTTGGTATCAGGATGATGCTGGCCTCATAAAATGAGTTAGGGAGGATTCCCTCTTTTTCTATTGATTGGAATAGTTTCAGAAGGAATGGTACCAGCTCCTCCTTGTACCTCTGGTAGAATTCGGCTGTG
This sequence comes from Pongo abelii, assembly GCF_028885655.2. NCBI lineage: Eukaryota > Metazoa > Chordata > Mammalia > Primates > Hominidae > Pongo > Pongo abelii. The sequence goes on from NC_071991.2 coordinate 97,494,599, forward strand.
AATCCATCTGGACCTGGACTTTTTTTGGTTGGTAAGCTATTGATTATTGCCACAATTTCAGCTCCTGTTATTGGTCTATTCAGAGATTCAACTTCTTCCTGGTTTAGTCTTGGGAGGGTGTATGTGTTGAGGAATTTATCCATTTCTTCTAGATTTTCTAGTTTATTTGCATAGAGGTGTTTGTAATATTCTCTGATGGTAGTTTGTATTTCTGTGGGATCGGTGGTGATATCCCCTTTATCATTTTTTATTGCATCTATTTGATTCTTCTCTCTTTTTTTCTTTATTAATCTTGCTAGCGGTCTATCAATTTTGTTGATCCTTTCAAAAAACCAGCTCCTGGATTCATTTATTTTTTGAAGGGTTTTTTGTGTCTCTATTTCCTTCAGTTCTGCTCTGACTTTAGTTATTTCTTGCCTTCTGCTAGCTTTTGAATGTGTTTGCTCTTGCTTTTCTAGTTCTTTTAATTGTGATGTTAGGGTGTCAATTTTGGATCTTTCCTGCTTTCTCTTGTGGGCATTTAGTGCTATAAATTTCCCTCTACACACTGCTTTGAATGCATCCCAGAGATTCTGGTATGTTGTGTCTTGGTTCTCGTTGGTTTCAAAGAACATCTTTATTTCTGCCTTCATTTCGTTATGTACCCAGTAGTCATTCAGGAGCAGGTTGTTCAGTTTCCACGTAGTTGAGCGGTTTTGAGTGAGATTCTTAATCCTGAGTTCTAGCTTGATTGCACTGTGATCTGAGAGACAGTTTGTTACAATTTCTGTTCTTTTACATTTATTGAGGAGAGCTTTACTTCCAAGTATATGGTCGATTTTGGAATAGGTGTGGTGTGGTGCTGAAAAAAATGTATATTCTGTTGATTTGGGGTGGAGAGTTCTGTAGATGTCTATTAGGTCCACTTGGTGCAGAGCTGAGTTCAATTCCTGGGTATCCTTGTTGACTTTCTGTCTCGTTGATCTGTCTAATGTTGAGAGTGGGGTGTTAAAGTCTCCCATTATTAATGTGTGGGAGTCTAAGTCTCTTTGTAGGTCACTCAGGACTTGCTTTATGAATCTGGGTGCTCCTGTATTGGGTGCATATATATTTAGGATAGTTAGCTCTTCTTGTTGAATTAATCCCTTTACCATTATGTAATGGCCTTCTTTGTCTCTTTTGATCTTTGTTGGTTTAAAGTCTGTTTTACCAGAGACTAGGATTGCAACCCCTGCCTTTTTTTGTTTTCCATTTGCTTGGTAGATCTTCCTCCATCCTTTGATTTTGAGCCTATATGTGTCTCTGCATGTGAGATGGGTTTCCTGAATACAGCACACTGATGGGTCTTGAGTCTTTATCCAGTTTGCCAGTCTGTGTCTTTTAATTGGAGCATTTAGTCCATTTACATTTAAAGTTAATATTGTTATGTGTGAATTTGATCCTGTCATTATGCTGTTAGCTGGATATTTTGCTCGTTAGTTGATGCAGTCTCTTCCTAGTCTCGATGGTCTTTACAATTCGGTATGATTTTGCAGTGGTTGGTACCGGTTGTGCCTTTCCATGTTTAGCGCTTCCTTCAGGAGCTCTTTTAGGGCAGGCCTGGTGGTGACAAAATCTCTCAGCATTTGCTTGTCTGTAAAGTATTTTATTTCTCCTTCATTTATGAAGCTTAGTTTGGCAGGATATGAAATTCTGGGTTGAAAATTCTTTTCTTTAAGAATGTTGAATATTGGCCCCCACTCTCTTCTGGCTTGTAGGGTTTCTGCCGAGAGATCCGCTGTTAGTCTGATGGGCTTCCCTTTGATGGTAACCCGACCTTTCTCTCTGGCTGCCCTTAACATTTTTTCCTTCATTTCAACTTTGGTGAATCTGACAATTATGTGTCTTGGAGTTGCTCTTCTTGAGGAGTATCTTTGTGGCGTTCTCTGTATTTCCTGAATCTGAATGTTGGCCTGCCTTGCTAGATTGGGGAAGTTCTCCTGGATAATATCCTGCAGAGTGTTTTCCAACTTGTTTCCATTCTCCCCGTCACTTTCAGGTACACCAATCAGACGTAGATTTGGTCTTTTCACATAGTCCCACATTTCTTGGAGGCTTTGCTCGTTTCTTTTTATTCTTTTTTCTCTAAACTTCCCTTCTCGCTTCATTTCATTCATTTCATCTTCCAGGGCTGATACCCTTTCTTCCATTTGATCGCATCGGCTCCTGAGGCTTCTGCATTCTTCACGTAGTTCTCGAGCCTTGGTTTTCAGCTCCATCAGCTCCTTTAAGCACTTCTCTGTATTGGTTATTCTAGTTATACATTCTTCTAAATTTTTTTCAAAGTTTTCAACTTCTTTGCCTTTGGTTTGAATATCCTCCCGTAGCTCGGAGTAATTTGATCGTCTGAAGCCTTCTTCTCTCAGCTCGTCAAAGTCATTCTCCGTCCAGCTTTGTTCCGTTGCTGGTGAGGAACTGCGTTCCTTTGGAGGAGGAGAGGTACTCTGGTTTTTAGAGTTTCCAGTTTTTCTGCTCTGTTTTTTCCCCATCTTTGTGGTTTTATCTACTTTTGGTCTTTGATGATGGTGATGTACAGATGGGTTTTTGGTGTGGATGTCCTTTCTGTTAGTTTTCCTTCTAACAGACAGAACCCTCAGCTGCAGGTCTGTTGGAGTACCTGGCCGGCCGTGTGAGGTGTCAGTCTGCCCCTGCTGGGGGGTGCCTCCCAGTTAGGCTGCTCGGGGGTCAGGGGTCAGGGACCCACTTGAGGAGGCAGTCAGCCCGTTCTCAGATCTCCAGCTGCGTGCTGGGAGAACCACTGCTCTCCTCACAGCTGTCAGACAGGGACATTTAAGTCTGCAGAGGTTACTGCTGTCTTTTTGTTTGTCTGTGTCCTGCCCCCAGAGGTGGAGCCTACAGAGGCAGGCAGGCCTCCTTGAGCTGTGGTGGGCTCCACCCAGTTCAAGCTTCCAGGCTGCTTTGTTTACCTAAGCGAGCCTGGGCAATGGCGGGCGCCCCTCCCCCAGCCTCGCTGCCGACTTGCTGTTTGATCTCAGACTGCTGTGCTAGCAATCAGCGAGACTCCGTGGGCGTAGGACCCTCTGAGCCAGGTGCGGGCTATACTCTCCTGGGGCACCGTTTCCTAAGCCCGTCGGAAAAGCACAGTATTCGGGTGGGAGTGGCCCGATTTTCCAGGTGCCGTCTGTCACCCCTAGAAGGGGAACTCCCTGACCCCTTGCGCTTCCTGAGTGAGGCAATGCCTCGCCCCTGCTTCGGCTGGCGCAAGGTGCGCTCACCCACTGACCTGCGCCCACTGTCTGGCACTCCCTAGTGAGATGAACACGGTACCTCAGATGGAAATGCAGAAATCACCCGTCTTCTGCGTGGCTCGCGCTGGGAGCTGTAGACCGGAGCTGTTCCTATTCCTCAGCATTATTTCTTTATGAATTGTTTCCATGCCTAGGTAGTAAAAAGAAATTTAATGTGTTTTCTAAGATTTTACCTATTTTATGCATTCTTTCCTCTGATCTTTTACAATTCTGACCAGTTGCTAGTAGAATTATTACCCTAAGCTTGGGATAGTGGTTTTTATAAATTAACCCACAAGTGATTTATGAAATCACAATGGAAGTGCTAAGAATACAGACTTTATTAAGCTGCATTACAGTGCCACACGTATTCTACCCTTTAAAATAAAGGACATACCAAGCAAAGCCCCATGCTTTGACAGTGTTTCACCTTCATGCTTGGATAGCTGTACTAATAGGCCATCGTAGTGGGAAACTTACATTTTCATAGCTCAGATGACTATGGAAAGAAGTTGAACATTTCTTGACTTCTAAAAATCTATTTCCACGGTCTACAGCACACACAATCACCATCCCTACTCACTATAAGAGGATATTCTAGTGAAGAATAAACAATGTCCCCTAAAATTTGGAAAGGGTATTAAGATATTGTTTAATGAATGAACTTCATTGGAGACCCTTATAATCAGGGATTATGAGGAATTTGAATAATTAATCATAATACTAGGTGATAATATAAAATGTAAAATTCTAGTCCTGTTCAAATGGCATATATCAAACTTTATATACATATATATTTATTTCATTGAAGAACTGTGTATTTTTTCGATAAGGTTATCAACTCAATAGAGGTTTTTCCCTAATTTCATTATTTCATGAAACATACATAGAAAAGAATGTTGTATGTTACAGAGACATACACACATATTTGTATATAGGCATTTTCTTGTTTTGTTAAAGACCACCATGGCTTATAGCATTTATATTTCAATAACAGTAGGTCAATAAAGAACTGTGCCACATTATTATTTTGTATTTGTCTATACTGTTATAAACATTGATTTCCTGTTGTGTAGATATTTCATTTATCATTTTATATCTCTTGTTTGATTTTTCTAATTTAATAAAGAGTAATTTAGCACATTATCCACATCATGCCTTAACTTACATTATTTTATGGTAAAATGAGTGCACATCTTTCATGTTTTAATGGTTTGATTGATGTAACTTAAAATATGTTAAATAGTTATATGGCAAATAATAACACATCTTGCTGGCTAATATAGTAACTTTGTCATAACAAAGCCTGATATCCTGTTATAAAGTCATTAATAAAATAGCCTCATCATAATTTTATTCCTATTCCCAAAAGGGAGAATATAAGAATATTCTAATTTTTGTCTGTTTTTTAAAAAATATATTTGTTCAAAATGAACACTTGAAACTGTAAAATTTTGGTTTTATTTAACAAGAAAATGAAATTACCTTTTCTTTCCAGAATCTAGATACAAGACCTCAGCTGCATTTCATGAAACACATAATTGGATATTATGAAACATGCTGAATCTTATAAATGACATTTTAGTGAGGCACTACACATTTCTTCTTCAGAGTATTTAACTTTTAGAAAATATTTGGTACTAAGTTTAGATGATGATTAGAATTTTACAGTGCCTTTAGGTGTCTCTCATAATTCCTTAAAGTAAATCCTGATTTACAAGACTTCAGTGCCAGCATGATGCAGTAGAAAAAGCAAGTTGGGCAGAGGAGGATTCTGTCCTCAACTTTACATCTTACTAATTTATCACCTTGAACAAGTTTTGTAAACTCTCTAAGGTTTAGCTTCCTTGGCTACAACATGGGAACGATAAAACTTATCCTTAGAATATTTTCAGACTTTCTTAGGTTCAAAGCATTAATTTTAGAGATATCATGTGTGCTAGGGCTGTCACAACAAAGTACCAAACTGGGTGGCTTGAACAGCAGAAATCTATTTTCTCACAATTCTGGAGTCCAGATGTCTGAGATCAAGATGGCTGTAGGGTTGGTTTTTTCTAAGGCCTCTTTCCTTGGCTTGTTGTAGATAGCTGTCTTTTTCTGGTGTCTTCTTGTGGTTTTCCCTCTATGTGTGTGTCTTCCTATAAGGACATCAGTGAGATTGGATTACCTCACCTCATGACCTCATTTAACAGTAATGACCTCTTTAAAGGCTGTATTTCCAAACACAGTCACATTAAGAGAAACTAGGGATTAGGACCTCATCATAAAAATTTGAAGGGGACAAAATTCAGCCCATAACCCTACTCCATAACAAATCAAACATATTAAGCTATCTTTGAAATTGTTTTAATATAATTATATACACACAAGAAGTTTCAAAGATAGTACTGAGAGACCTTGTGTATATGTGTATCCCTCACTCAAATTTTTCCGCAATAGTTACAACTTACGCTATTATAGTACAATGTCAAAACCAGCAATTTGACACTGGTATAAGATCATTATTGTTTTATGTTATTTTATCGTATGTATAGATTCGTGTAAACACCATAATCAAGTCCAGAGCTATAGCATCATCCTGAAGATCCCCCTTGTGCTACCCTTTCATTGCCACATCCATCCCTTTCTTCTCTGCCACTCTTTTTCTTGAGGGGACGGAGTCTTGCTCTGTCACCCAGGCTGGAGTGCAGTGGTGTGATCTTGACTCACTGCAAGCTCTGCCTCCCAGGTTCTCACCATTCTCCTGCCTCAGCCTTCGGAGTAGCTGGAACTACAGGTGCCCACCACCACGCCCGGCTAATTTTTTGTATTTTTAGTAGAGACGGGGTTTCACTGTGTTAGCCACGATGGTCTCGATCTCCTGACCTCGTGATCCACCCACCTCCGCCTCCCAAAGTGACACCTGGCAACCACTAACCTGTCTGCCATCTCTACAACTTGGATAGATCTTAACAGCATACACTTAGTTAAAAAAGTCAATCTCAAAGATTATATACCGTGTACCTTCATTTATATAACATTCATGAAGTAACAAATTATAAGGAAATGTTTAAAATTAACTATATTGAGCTATAATTTACAAATAATAAAATGCACTCATTTTAAGCATACACTTCAGTGGATTTGGACATGTGTATATACACATGTAACCACAAACCTAGTTAAGATGTAAAATATTTCCATCACCTCCAAAAGTTCCCTTCTGCTACAGGAAAACCTCATCCTCACCCCTAGGAAGCCACTGATCTGCTTTCTATCAATATAGATTACATTTACTTTTATATAAATGATATCATACAGTGATACTTCTTGGGTATAGCTTCATTTTCTTAGTACAATGTTTCTGAAATTCATCCATGTGTTCCTGAGAAGTACTTCATTTATTTACCCACTATTCTATGGATACATATTTAGGTTTTCCCAATTTTGTGATATTATGAATTAGGTTGCTAAGAACATTCAAGTAAGAGTCTTTTGATGCATATTTGTTCTCTTGATTTTCCTCAGGTAAATAACAAGGATTAGAATTGTAGGGTAGTAGGGTCATGTGGTAAATGCATGTATAAATTTATAAGAAACTGTCAAACTTTTCCAAGTGGTTATGCCATTTTATACTGGCTGCTGTGACTGTGATTGCATTCTTGATTTTGCTCTTAGCTTAAACAATATTGGTGTATACAAATGCTACTGATTTTTTTACATTGATTTTGTATCCTGAAATTTGGCTGAAGTTGTTTATCAGATCTAGGAGCTTTTGGGCAGACATTATGGGGTTTTCTAGTCATAATCATATAATCTGCCAAAATAGATAGTTTGACTTCCTTTCTTCCTATTTGAGTGCCTTTTATTTCTTTCTCTTGCCCAATTGATCTGGCTTGGAATTCCAGTACTTTTAAGAGTGGTGAGAGTGGGCATCCTTGTCTTCTGGTTCTCAAGGTAAATGCTTTCAACTTTTGCCCATTCAATATGATGTTGGCTGTGGTTTTTTACGGATGGGTCTCATTATTTTGATATATGTTCCTGCAATGCCTCATTCATTGAGGGTTTTTAACCTGAAAGGATGTTCAATTTTATCAAAAGCCATTCCTGGATCTATTGAGATGATTATGTGTTTTTTGTTTTTAGTTCTGTTTATGCGATGAATCACATTTATTGATTTGTACATGTTAAACCAACCTTGCATCTCAGGAATGAAGCCCACTTGATCATGGTAAATTATCTTTTTTATGTGCTGCTGTATTTGGGATGCTAATATTTTGGTGAGGATTTTTTATCTATGTTCATTAGGGATATTGACCTGAAGTTTTCTTTTTTGTTGTTGTTGTATCTCTACAGGTTTTTATATTAGAATGAGGCCTACCTCATGGAATGAGTTAGGGAGCAGTCCCACCTCCTCAATTTTTTGGAATAGTTTCAGTAGGATTGATACCATCTCTTCTCTGTATGTCTGGTAGAATTTGGCTGTGAATCCATCTAGTCCAGGGCTTTTTCTGGTTGGGAAGCTTTTTATTATTAATTCAATTTCACAACTCATTATTCTTCTGTTCATAGTTTCTATTTCTTACTGTTTCAATCTTGGGAGTGTTTATGTTTCCAGGAATTTATCCATTTCTTCTGTATTTTCTAGATGTGTGCATAGAGGTGTTCGTAATAGTATTTGAGGGGTTATTTTGTCTTTCTCTGGGGCCAGTGGTAATGTCTTCTTTATCATTTCTGATTGTGTTTATTTGGATCTTCTCTCCTTTTTTATTTATTAGTCTAGCTAGCAGTTTATCGATCTTATTCTTTCAAAGACCAACTTTTGGTTTTGTTGATCTTTTGTATGATTTTTTGTGTCTCAATTTCTTTTTCTTTCTTTTTTTTTTTTTTTTTTTTTTTTTTGAGATGGAGTCTCACTCTGTTGCCCAGGCTGGAGTGCAGTGGTGTGATCTTGGCTCACTGCAACCTCCACTTCCCGGATTCAAGCAATTCTCCTTTCTCAGCCTACTGAGTAGCTGGGATTACAGGCGCCCACTACCACACTCAGCTAGTTTTTGTATTTTTAGTAGAGACGGGATTTCACCATGTTGGGCAGGCTGTTCTCAAAACCCTGACTTCGTGATCCACCCGCCTCAGCCTCCCAAAGTGCTGGGATTACAGGAGTGAGCCACCGCACCCGACCTTGTGTCTCAATTTCATTCAGTTCAGCTCTGACTTTGATTATTTCTTTTTTTCTGCTTGCTTTGGGGTTGACTTGCTCTTGTTGTGCTAGTTCCTCTAGATATGATGTTAGGCTATTAATTTAAGATCTTTCTAACTTTTTGATGTGGGTATTCAGTGCTATAAACTTTCTTCTTAATACTGTTTTAGCTGTGTCCCAGAGATTCTTGTATGTTGTGTCTTTGTTTTTATTAGTTTTAAAGAATTTATTGATTTCTGACTTAATGTCACCATTTACCCAAAAATCATTCAGGAGCAGGTTGTTTAATTTCCATGATTGTATAGTTTTGAGGGGTCTTCTTAGTATTGATTTTTATTTTTATTGTCCTGTGGTCCAAGAGCATGGTTGATATGGTTTTGTTTTTTTCTTTGTTGGGAATTGTTTTATGGCCAATTATGTGGCTGATTTTAGAGTATATGCCATATGCAGATGAGAAGAATGTATATTCTGTTGTTGTTGGGTGGAGCGTTCTGTGGATGTCTGTTAGGCCTGTTTGGCCAAATATCAAATTCAGATCCCAAATGTCTTTGTTATTTTTCTGCCTCGATGATCTGTCTAATGCTGTCAGTGGGGTGTTGAAGTCTCCCACTATTGTTGTGTAGTTATCAAAGTCTTTGTAAGTCTCTAATAGCTATTTTATGAATCTGGGTGCTCCAGTGTTGCATGCATATGTATTTAGTATATAAATAGTAACCTTGAATGTAAACAGGCTAAATGCCCTACTTGAAAGGCACAGAGTGGCAAGCTGGATAAAGAAGCAAGACCCAACTATATGCTGTCTTCAAGATATGCATCTCACATGTAATGACACTCATAGGCTCAAAGTAAAGGGATAGAGAAAAATCAACAAAGCACACAGAAAATGAAAAAGAGCAGGAATTGCTAGTGTAACTTCAGACAAAACAGACTTTAAACCAACAACAATCAAAAAAGACACAGAAATGCATCACATAATGATAAGGGTATAATTTAACAAGAATGTTGAGCATATTTTCACGTCATTAATGGCCATTCATTTATCTCCTTTGATGAAGAAACTGCAAATTCTTTTGTTCATTTTAAAAATCTTGTTCTTCAGCTGATAATTAAGTTGTAAATATTCATTATAGTTGTGAATGCAAGTCCTTTGTCAGATATGTATATTGTGAATATTTTCTCCCAGTCTATGCCCTATTTTTTTCATTTTCTTAATTTATCTCTCGAAGAGCAAAAGATTTTAATATTGGTGAAGTTTAGTTTATAATTCTTTTAATTCTTAGCTGTTCCTTGTCAAAGAAATCTTGGCTTGCCTACATTTGTGAAGATCTTCTTCCATGTGTTTTTCTAGAAGTTTTATGATGTTAACTTCCATATTTAGATTGAAAATTCAGTTCAAGTTATTTGTCCATGGTATAATATTGAGTTGAGGCTTTAGTTTTGTTATATATACACATATTTAATTATGCCAGCCACATTTCTTGAAAAGATTATCCTTTCCCTATTAAGTCATCTTAGAAACATGTCAAAAACATTTGAAATTATGTGTCAGCCTCTTTCTAGACTCTTATGTTCATTTATCTATTTGTTTTTGTTATGAAATATCTATATCTAGGCATGCCCTCATATTTAAAAGTAGCATTTCTCAGCTCATGAGAAAGCCTCAAATTTAGATATTACTTTTATACTAATGTGATAACAATAATTGTGCATTTCCTAAAACAACATGAACTTTACTATTACTCAAGCATAAGTACATTTTTACTATCATCATATTATGTTTATTAAAGAATTTTATCTGATTATTTTTATAACTATGAGCAAATATTAGTAATGACATTAAAGATAATTAGAACTTGAGATGCAATAAAGGCTCAACAGTTGCCTTGTTTTTCCAGTCCTTTGACTCATTTCTATCAAAGGTCCTCATAGTATTTATATACATATTTCAGAAAAGATTCCAAAATTCAGCATTATTTAATGCAAAACTTCTTCGAATGTATAAATGTTAGAAAAAATTCATAGTGCATATAAGGAGTCTGCTGTTGAATTCCAGACTAGAAAAAGATTGTTTATCTCTAAGGAGTAGTGGATCATGGGGCAGGTACAGTGGCTCACATTTGTAATCCCAGTACTTTAGAAGGCTGTGGTAGGAGGAGCACTTGAGGCCAGGAGTTCCAGTCCAACTTGGCCAACACCGTGAGACTCTGTCTCTACAAAAAAAGAAAAAAATTATCCAGGTGTGGTGGTGCATGCCTGTAGTTGTAGCTACTGGGAAGTTCGAGGAAAGGGGATCACTTGAGCCCAGAAATTTGAGGCTGAGGTAAGCTATGATTGCTCCACTCTACTTCACTGAGGTGACAGAGCACAAGACCTTGTCTCTTGAAAAATAATAAAAGAAGAGAAAAGAAATAGGGAGTCAAGGAAATTAAATCCCTAGCTACATTTCTAGGTAAAACAATAAGTTTTTTATATTGAATCATAATAATTATACATATTTATGAGATACATGTGATATTTTGATACATGTGTAGAATGTGTAATGATCAAATTAGAGTATTGGGATATATATCACATCAAAAATTTATCATTATTTGTGTTGAGAACGTCTCTTCTAGCTATTTTTAAATATATAACCTATTATTGATAACTGTAGTTACCATATTGTGCTATCAAATACTGTATTAGTTCATTCTCACACTGCTATGAAGAAATATCTGAGACTGGGTAATTTATAAAGGAAAGAGGTTTAATTGACTCACAGTTCTGCATTGCTGGGGAGGCCTCAGGAAACTTACAATCATGGCAGAAGGCAAAGGAGAAGCAGGCATCTTCTTCACAGGGCGACAGTGGAGTGAGTGCAAGCGGGGGAAATGCTGGACACTTGTGAGAACCATCAGCTCTTGTGAGAACTCACTCGCTATCATGAGAACAGCATGAGGAAAACCACCCCCATGGTCCAATTACCTCCACCTGGGTCCTACCCTTGACATGTGGGGATTATGGGGATTACAATTCAAGGTGAGATTTGTGTGGGTACACAGAGCCAAACTATATCAAACACCAACTGTTTCCTTCTATCTAACTGTATTTTTGTATCCATTAACTGACTCTTCATCCTTTCCCTCCTGCTTGCCCTTCCCAGCCTCTGATAACCACCCTGCATGAGAACAACTTTTTTTTTAGCTTCCACATATGTATTAGTCCATTTTCCTATTGCTATAAAGAACTGTCCAAGACTGGGTAATTTATAAAATTATGAAAGAAAGAGGTTTAATTGACTCGCAGTTCAGAATGGCTGGGGAGGCCTCAGGAAACACAATCATGGCAGAAGGCAAAGGGGAAGCATGGCACCTTCTTCACAAGGTGGCAGGAATGAGAAGTGCCGAGTGAAGGAGGAAGGGCCCCTTATGAAACCATCAGATACTGTGAGAACTCACTATCATCAGAACAGCATGCAGGAAACCACCCCCATGACTCGATTACCTCCACTTGGTCTCTCCCTTGACCCATAGGGATTGTGAGGGTGACAATTCAAGATGGAAACAAAGCCTAATCATATTAACATATAAATGAAACCTGCTATTTGTGTTTCCATGCCTGTCTTATTTCACTTAACATAATGTCCTCCAGGCTCATCCATATCTGCAAATGACAGGATTTTATTCTTTTTATGGCTGAATAATATTTCATTGTGTGTATATATATATATATGTATACATATATATATATACACACACACATATATGTATACATATATATATATGACTGGGCCTCACTTTTCCAGCCAGTCTAGATTGCAGTGGCTTGATCATAGCTCACTGCAGCCTTGAACTCCTGGCTCAAGTGATTCTCCCACCTCAGTGTCCCAAGTAGAATTCCAGTTTGTATATATACCACATTTTTATTATTCATTCATTATTCATTCATCTTTTGATGGACACTTAGGTTGATTCCATATCTTGGCTATTGTGAATAGTGCTACAATAAACATGGGAATTCAGATGTTTCTTAGATATATTGATTTCCTTTCTTTTGGATATATGCCCAGGATGAGATTGCTAGATCATATGGTAGTTCTATTTTTTAGTTTTTTGAAGAATCTTTATATTTTCTTCCATAATGGCTGCACTAATTTACATTCCCACCAACAGTGTAAGGAGTTTTCTCCTTTTCCACATCCTTGCCAGCATCTGTTATTTTTAGTCTTTTTGATAACAGCCATTTTAATGGGGGTAAAATGATATCTCACTGTGGTTTCAATTTGCATTTCTCTTATGATTTGTGATGTTAGGCAGTTTTTCACATGCCTGTTGGCCATTTGTGCGTATTCTTTTGATAAATGTTTGTTCATGTTCTTAGACCCCCTCCCTTTTTTTTTTGAGAATAGAGTCTCACTCTGTTGCCTAGACTGGAGTGCAGGGCATGATCTCAGCTTACTACAACATCTACCTCCTGGGTTCAAGGGATTCTCCTGCCTCAGCCTTATGAGTAGCTGGGATTACAAGTGCCTGCCACCATGCCTGGCTAATTTTTGTATTTTTAGTAGAGACAGGATTTTTACCATGATGGCCAGGCTAGTCTCAAACTCCTAACCTCAAGTGATCTGACTACCTTGGCCTCCCAAAGTGCTCGGATTACAGATGTGAGCCACTGCACCCAACCTCTTTGCCCACTTTTTACTGGGATTATTATTATTTTTAGTGTTGAGTTGCTTGAGTTCTTTATATATTTTGATTATTAATCCCTTGTTAAATGAACAGTTTGCACATATTTTCTCCTATTCTGTAGGTTGTCTCTTCACTCTGTTGATTGTTTCCCTTGCGGTATAGAAGCTTTTTAGCTTGATGTAATTCCATTTGTCTGTTTTTGTGTTTGTTGCCTGTGAATAAAGCAATAACTCTTCCAGAAGAAATAATCTATGTAACTTTTTATTAAAAAAAAAAAGAAAAGAATTATGACACATTATATTAGCCTATTCTCATGCTGCTGTGAAGAAACATCCAAGACTGGGTAATTTATTTTATTTTTTTAAAAAAAGAGGTTTAATTGACTCACAATTCTGCATAGCTGGGGACACCTCAGGAAACTTACAATCGTGATGGAAGTGGGAGCAAGCATGTCCTTCACATGGCGGCAGGAGAGAGAAGTGCAGAGCGAAGGTGGGGAAAGCCCCTTATAAAACCATCAGATCTCATAAAAACTCACTCACTATCACGAGAACAGCATGGGAGGGGGGGGCAGGGGGAACCAGCCCCATGATCTAATTACCTCCCACAAGGTTCCTCCACCAACACATGGGGATTACAATTCAGATTACAATTCAAGATGAGTGGGTGGGGGCACAACCAAACTATACAGATATTGAAAAGCAATTTATGTAATTGCAAAAACTATCCATTTATAATAAAGTAAATTGTTCATATCTTTGTAAATGAAAATCATTAGTGGATTCTGCCTCTGTGGTTTTTATAAAATTATGTTTTTCTATATGTACCATGGAGTACCATGACATGGTTAAAAACAACAGACTAGACACACACACAGCAACATGAATAGAATTTAAAAACAATGCAGGCAAGTCTGCATTACAGCAGCATATTTTAGAAAAGCAAAAAGCCTTGAAACAACCCAAGTGTGCATCAAAAAGGAATTCATTAAAGAAATTATATTCCATACATAGTGACATACTATATAGCTGTAAAAAGGAATGAAAAATATCTCTATATATGATTCTTGATGAACAAAATTCAAAGTAGAGAAAATGGTGCATGATTCCTACCTTTTGTCTAAAAACAAGTAAGGGAATACAAAAATATTTTACTTTTAAAAATGAAAGTATAACCTGAATGCAATAGAGTTATCAAAGTCTACTGGCTCATAACAGAAAGATTCAAAAGTGAACTGAAAGAGGCTTCTATTGGCCATAAAAAAGGGTACAACATTATCATCAAGAAAATTAATAATAACAATGGATTAAAACACAAAATTTTTTGTAATCCATGAGCTCATCATAATAAAAAAATACATGAATGAAAAAGAAAGAAAAAACTCTCAGCTTGTCTGGAGGAAACTGGTGAACCACCTCTGTAATCTGTAATCTGCTAAATAAATGGAGACAACATTTTACCTGACTTTCTTGTAAAAACCCTAACCACATAGTTGATGAGACTGAGTTCCTCTTTATAAAAATATGCCAGCTAATGAAGATGAAATAATAAAGTTAGAATATCACTGTCACCTGAAAACCTTTAATAAAATAATCAATCTAGACAGTGGTCATCAGTGGCTACTACTAATGTCACAAAAAGAGAAACTTCTAGACATTACATGACTCTTGATGGACATACAAAAGGTTTTTGGCAAGTAGACAGAAATTAAAAATTAAACCTGAACCAAATCAAGCCTTTAGATTTATCCACAAGACTGCAGAAGTTTCAAGGGACAGAGGAACATGTTAAATGGCATCATAAGATATAATCCTTAAAATTCAGAAGGTGAGAAACTCTACAAGAAAAATTTTCCAGTTTAAGAATAATGACAAATATTGGAAGACAAAAAAGAAGTAAGGAAGAGCATATCTGTAGATTACTAGTAGCCTTACATGACATATTAATCATATGCAATGTATGGAACTTGCATGGTCATTCAAACAAATCATCTGTTTAAAAATTCTGCCATAATTTGGAAAATTTGAGCTCTGACTTAGATATTTGTTGATTAGGGCTTTATCACATTTTCTCAGTGTAATGTTGGTATTGCGATTTTTTTTAATAAAACAATTACTCTCAGTGGAACTAAGAAGCAACCCTGATCTATTAAGCATAAAATTCTTCCCAAATTTAGGTGACTGTAGTCCTAAGCAATGGTGGCACATGAAGCCCAGAACATACAGAGAACCTCTGTTACTATTTCAGTGTGTTAGCCCTGGTCAAGTTCCAGGACTCGGGTTGTGCTTGTAATAGGAAGAATAACTAGATCCTTTCCTTAGAGCAACAATTTCTAGTACGTAGTCATGAAACGCAGGGGTTTTATGACCAGAAGTATAATTAAGGTCATAAGGGCCCCTGAAATAAAGAGAACTTCTAAATTTGGTTTTACACAGTGACTGTCAAATTTATTTGACCATGGAACATTTTTTTCCCACATAATAGCTGTTAACATCTTGTGGAACATACTTTGGGAAAGCTGTTTTAGTTATTATATTGCTGCTTACATAAATGAAGGGAGTGAGGAAACTGCTTTGCTTATTTCTGTCATTCTGTCAAAAAATCATGGTTGGCTGGATTTTCAGCTCTGGCCAAATGTCAAAAAAAGGTTTAAGTGTCAATGTAAAGTTTTATCTTGGATTTTGGAATGCTTAGTATTTACTTGACAGTGAAACCCTACATGAACGAAAGGCAGGCATCTTGTTTAAGAAGTGAGCAAGACATAAAAGATTTAACATAATTTTTACATATGGTTTACTGAAACTGCTCAATTTGTTAAAATCGACTCTTAATAGATTTGAGTTTTTGAGGGGGATTCACCAATGTTAAAATTTACCACTGGCAGTTATTTTATTCATTCATTGATTTGTACTTTATTATTTCACTTTGAGTTTAGATTATTTATCCATCCATTACCCTCATATGCGCTTCATTTCTTGGGATCAAGTTGTTTTGCTTCTTTTGTGCATTGAGGATTCTTGGAGGGAAAAATAATCCCTAAAAATACAGACATGTGTTTCAAATCTCCCAGAGTTTGTAGTGGTGTAAGAATGGAAGATTGAGATTTTTAGTCTAGCTATAACTGCCTAAATCTTGCTTAACAGCTTTAAACAAAGAGGAGACAAAGCTAAAATTATCCTCTTTATCCACAGCCAACTTGAATTCCTTGACTAGTATCCTGACATCCCTAGTTCTATGGAATATATTAATTTAGTGGTGGGTCAAGGGCCAGGATCATTAATCCTCAGTCATGTAGGAAACATGCCCATTTCCTGACACACAGGATGTGGGGATGAATTGGGTGAAAGTACCAATGAATCTAACATCTATCCATAAGTAGTGTGATAATCCTCAAGTCAATTATCCTATTTTTACATTGGCTTCCTCAAATAAGAGATGAAGATACTTGCTGGCTTTGCTTACCTTTTAATGTTTTTTAGATGAAATGAGATGCTATCCGTGAAAGTTATTTGGAAACTGTGAGGGATTATACATGTGGGCTTTAGTTTAATTTAGCTCATCCTAACTTACTGGTCTGTCACATTTTACAAAGTGGCATTTGATGGTGAAGAAATCTTAAATCATTTATTTGCTGATTCCTCACATTTCTGATGGGCAGTTCTTCCTGTGAGTGCTTTGCGCATATCTGTATGTTATCAATGTCATGTTCTCTCACCTTAATATTTCTATTCAAACAATGTTTAAATTATTCAGTATACTGACAACATGGAATATCATTTATGAAGGTTTTAAATTCAACTTTTAAAGCCAAAATTAATGAAAAGTATACTTTCTCAACTTACAGGATTATTGGGTTTCTATAATCTTCTTCATTTATGATTTCATTTTTAGAAAAGTAACAAAATGCTCTCCATGAGTCTAGATTGAATCAGAAATTCTATATTATTTGTAGGGAAAAGTCTTCTTAATATAAGAAATTAATAGGTTTACTAATAAAGAATAAATTAAAAACTTGATTTTGTGAGCAGATATGTATCCCATTTTACATATTTTAAAATCTTATAATCATCCTTGAGTCAAATTACTGTGCACCTCATGATGTTGATTGAAACAATTCTCTTTTGGAATTTACATAATTATGCCTTTACCTATTTTTAGAAAGACTACATAAAAGGTGACTTATGAGGGTTTTTTAAAGAGGTATTTGAATTTGCTAACAGGGTGGTGTTGTCATGTTGCAGATGTTTATGTGACATAAGGCAACTATTTTACTAATAATGTGAGACAGATAAATCCAGTTCCGCAATCACATGGTATGAATCACTTTTGAGTCTTAATAGATTTACACTGATTTTCATTTCAAATATTTCATAAAGCAAAGCTAAAATGATGCTGGTAGAGCAACAATAGAACAATATTTCAATCACCTTAACTTCCAGAGCAGCAACACACAGGCCCACCACCCCCCCTGCCCCCGCCGCCACCACACACACACACACTTTTTTTTTTTTGTGGGAATACACTGATTCAAAAATAGTCATGTGTTTGGAAAGTAGATGTTCCAAAACAAATACTTTATAGCAAGGATTTCATGCTTTTCAATTTATTGTGTGTCAAAAAACATCTGTAGAGGTGATTATTTCTCTCGTAATAAACCTAGTAGGAGCAATTGCAGAACTTTAAGTATCTAAGTGGTAATCATTCAGGTTTACATTTAGGATATCAGTCAAATTGCCAGTCTGTTCTAGACAGCAACTCAAAGCCCTAATTCCTTATTAAGAAACTCATCTTTCTTGAAGTTAATACAAAATTAGAGAGCAGTTAAATCTGGGAAAGCTGCCAGTTGTTATTGCCATATTATTGTCCTTTGTATTTGAAAGTACTGCTGAAGCAGATTTCTACCCTGACGAAGGACAAGGGTGAGTGGTTTCGTCTTATGTGCTTATGGTCAGTATTGGATTTTTCACATTTGCCTGCTGCCATTTTGGTCACACTCTGGCTAATTGACAAGTGAGTCAGCTGGGAGTGAAGATTTAGTTATAATCCCCTGGAGAAAGTTCTTTGAGTATCCTTTATAACTTCATATATAATTCTGCTCCTTCACAAAGATTGTGTACTCACCTTCTTAGTAATGAGTCTATACCTCTGAGCCTTTGAAAAACACAACAGGAAATACAAATTACATGGGTTTCAAAATAGGAGCAGTGGCAAAAGGGCTGATTGAACTTGGGAAAGAAATGGCAAAACTAAGCCTATTTGGCATTTTAGCAACTGGAAAGTTATTTTGGTAAATATTGGAGTTTGTACACTCACCCACAACCTGGATACCAGTAGGGTATTACAATGAAATGTAATTTAACTTTAAAGATCATTACATTACATTTGACAGGTCAAATTTTGTCAAACACAACAATATTTTTATTAAGTCGAAAAAACAAGGAAAAGAAAAGCAAAAGGAAAGGAAATGGTAAAAAAACAAATATTCATGCAAGATTGTCAGCCTTCAGTCCTGTGACAGCTCCATTCATTAAAAGATTACTCTTTTGGAGAACTCAGTGGCATTATGATAGCAAACCCAACAATTTCTATTTAGGGTAGATGGAAGAATATAAAGCTAGCAAGGAACTAGGATAATGTGTCTCAATATATCATCTTTTTCTTAATCTTTTGAAGACTAAATTTTTAAAAAATATACTAAAAATTAATAGTGAATTACTAGAACATTTTTTTAAATACAAAATACAAGTTCCTAGTAGTTTTCATTGGTGTGTTTGTTTTGTTAGTATATTTAGAACTCAAAGATATAAAATTACTCTGATAAGTTGCTACAGATGTTTTTTACCCTCAATTTATTTACATTGTCAACCACTTCACCCACTACCCACTGGACTGAACTTTATGTACCACTGACAGAGAAGACCAAAAGCCCCACCCTTATTATATTAAGCCATTGGGCCAAATTATTATGCTTTGTTTATGTAATAACAATGAATCCACTACAATTTTTCTAACCAACTATATATCACCTTAATTTTAGCAATAGAAATTAATTTCCAAGATTCCTAATGCAAATTAATAACAATCCAATGTAGATATGCAAACATTTGAAGTCCCTAAGTAATCTCCTTTGGGGTGTTGAGTCTTGGTTAAGGTATTCCACTGCTAACTAATTGTCCATAAGGTATAGATTAAAGTTTACTTACACATCTTACACAGACATAGACATAGAAAACACATATAAAATGTTTATTCTGAAATATTTTAATGAAAATTATAATACATATTATCAAAGAAAACAAACAAAAAGTCAAAACCAAAATGGTTATTTGAGTTGTGTTTAAAGAAAGACTTCCTTCACACAGGTGACCAAATGGTATAAAACCTTTAAGAAACATATAGCTATATATCTTGCTTGGATCAAGTTAAGCTTTATTTTGAAGCACATTTCCCTGTAGTCCATCACCTTCTGAAATTTCCAGTATAGATAATACATGGAGGAGTTCTACATCCAGGATTTTTGTTTCACTAGTACAGAAACAAAGGAGACCTGGGAAGAAGCAAAAGAAGAGTTCCATAGATAGAACAGATCCAAGAGCATTCCTCAACTAGGTCTTCTAAACCTGGACCATGGTTCAAAAATCTCCTGGCTTTTAGTATTTTTGATGAAACCATTTTTGGACAACTCATGTACTTATCAATGAATTTATGTCTTCTATTACAACCATTCCTCATCACGGGAAAATAATTTGTCACAGTAAATGAATAGCTCCACGAAGCTGTAGCCTGTCCTTCTCAAAAGATCTTTAAAAGACCTCTGGAAATGTTACAGTGATTTCAGATTTTGGAAAAGTTTAAAAGTTACTTATTTGTCTGGATACATCTAATAAGAACTGACTGATGAAATTCCTACATTCTTGTCCATATGTTTACTACTTTGAGTGTTAAATATTTTGTTTAGAAACTCTTTCCTTTTACTAATGTCCTTTGCTGCAGGCTAAATTTTAATAATAGATTCCCTGAAAGCTACAGATAGAGTGCTTCAGATTTTTACATATTTTTAAAAATTAACATTTCATAATAAGTTGATGGTTAAAAAATAAATCTAAACCTAGACTTGATGTTCCACTCTCATAATTGGTAATGTGCCCTGCAGTCTTTTTTTTTTTTTTTCTGAGTCAGAGTCTTGCTCTGTCACCCAGGCTGGAGTGCAATGGTGCAATCTTGGCTCACTGCAACCTCCACCTCCTGGGTTCAAGTGAGTCTCCTGCCTCAGCCTCCCAAGTAGCTGAGATTACAGGCACCTGCCACCACACCCATCTAATTTTTTGTACTTTTAGTAGAAACGGGGTTTCACCATGTTGGTAAGGCTGGTCTCAAACTCCTGACCTCAAATGATCCACCCGCCTTGGCCTTCCAAAATTCTGAGAGTACAGGCATGAACCACCGTGCCTGGCCCCTGCAGTCTTATATTGATCTAAGCCAAAAGAATGACAGAGAATATTTGTTTAGCAAATACTACTTTGAAGTATAAAATCTACATATTAAGATTAATAGCATTTGCCATCCATTTTTCCTCATGATGATTCACTAGGTCAAAAACTTTCATTTTTACTTAATATAATGAAATACGGCTCAACTGAGGGCTAAAATTAAATATTAAAGTTGGTGCCATCATGTTATGGTACAATCTTGTAATATAATATGTTTGCATAATAGTTTATGTTCTCTATAGTTTCATACCTGGTGTGAATATACTGAAAATAGTGAGGATTTTTTTATATTCTTATTTTCTATGTGATGATTGTATAAGATGATTATTTGGATGATAAATCTAAATCAATTATTACATAACATTTAAAGCAGGAAATAAAACTCAGTAAAGTCATAAATCATCATATACTTAAACTTTTTTTTACAAAACAAATGTGCTTTGATTATGGACAATTTTTGATTATTAATAAGAGAAACTAAATATACATTTTACATCAGGAAGCCACATTCAGTAAACACTTTTTGTTTATAAAGACACCTTTAATCAATACATAAAATTATCTCAAAATATCAACAATTAGTCATTGTAGCTGAACTATAAAGAGTTGGCATAATTTAGAATACTTGCTAATTGCCCTTCATAGTTGTCCAGATTGAGCTCTCAATATAAGTGTCATATAGCTTATTAAGCATTTAATATAGAAAAATTCAATATTTTGAGACATAATGTGATATTATTACTGTATGCTGTTACTGGTCTGTATATAAGAGGTTTATAGTCTCTCCAAAAATGCTTTGTATTTCATCCATTTCATTTGTCATTGAGCAATACCTATGGAATAACCAATTACTAAGTGTCAGGCTTGTCTCTCTTACAAAATTTTCATTGTAGGGGATGATGACAATAAACAAGTAAATATATAATTTTAGGTAGTGGTAAATGCCATGTAAATGAGTACAAGAACGGTGAATGATGAGAATGGAGTTGTGGGAGATAGGGTGAGGAGTAATATTTGAGCAGAGATACAAATCACATAAAACCGGCAAAGAGAAGGTAATTGTGAACATGATAACAAGAGTAAGTGATGGATTTGTAGCAGCTTCTTGGTAGATTTGTATCATGCTCATGAAGAACATGATTGCTATATCTAACTCTTGGCATGCTGATAAGGTGCTAGTTGTTCAGATGTATAAAAATATAGAAGAATGGTAGTGATTTGTTGAGATTCTGTTCCTGAGAGCCACTTGTGAAAGTAATCAGTGATAAGTTCCATATCATTCCAAGCTTTTGCAATTTAATTATGGACTTGTGCCAACAATATTTGCATACAAATTGTCCTTCAGTGTTGTGTATAAATAATCCAAGTCATTTGAATTGAAAAGCATGATACCAAAATGAAGTTTTGGGAACTCTATTCCCAAGAAGAATTCTGGGATTTCTGTTTTGATTTTCACAGTATCTCCTGATTTTAAGTGGAAGATAAAATCAATAATTTGAGAAGGATATGCCATGATAATGCCACTCCCATTAATATAGTAGATTCTCTCTTCTGTTACCTTCTTTTGTGTTCATCCACCCACTGTCTACTTAAACACCTGCTACGTTCATGCATTTAGCATGTTTGCATCTGTTTCTTATTTTTAGTCCCAAATTCACAATGTGTTAAAACAAAGGAACAAACAAAAACAAAAACAGAGAAATATGTCCCTGTGGTCTGTCAGGTTGCCAGACCCTTAAAAACAAAGTGAAACAAAATGCCTCCTTGTCCTAAAATCTAATCTGTGTCAATGTTACCATCATTTTCTCAATCGCTCTGCTAGAAATCTTGGCAAAATTGTTTGTTTGTTTTATTTTATGGAATGTTTCATGGATTTGTGTGTCATCCTTGTGCAGGGGCCATGCTCATCTTCGCTGTATCATTCCAGTTTTCTATGTGTGCTGCCTATGTGAACACAGAAATCTTGGCAATACTGTTGATTCTTCCCTTACCAAACCCAAATCCATTTCAGTCACCAACTCCTGGATACCATGTTTCACTTCCTCAAACATTAAACTCAGCCTTTTGCATATAAGGTTAGAACCTACACTTGAAATAGGAGTTCAAGGTCTATCTTTGGGCCCAGTACCCATGGAGGATGTGACATACTCCTCAGTGGGGGTGGCTTATCCTCAGAGGCGTTGAATGAGGAGTCTAATGTGCCACATGCAAAATAAACTAGGTAATATTAATATTTTGGGGATATGCCCTTTTCTGTGCCCATCCTTCTTCCCTGTCTTGTTGAGAATTTCTAGCATGGTGAAGAAATTGCTTGGCACAAAATCAAGAGACCAAAGTAAACATTACATCTCTGTTGTGTGAGTTTAGAAGAGTTAATTCATCTCTAAACTCGTTTGATTATTGGTAAATTAGAACACCACCCTATCACCCTATTTACCATTTGCAGTTCTCTGGTTGAATAAACACAGTAATAAATATTTTAAAACTTTGAAATAGGTAATATTTTACACACAGAGAAGGCAACAGTATTAGTTAATTAATACTGAGTGAACAAAACCTTAAATAATTTAGTTTTACTACTCTGAGCTTCACATTCTACATTTTACACTAAATAACGTAAGTTAAAAATGAGTTCTAAAATGATATCTTCTCTCACTTGCAAAACAGAATTGCCTGGTTTGAAGGTAGAATTAAAAAAATATAAACATTTCAGGTCACCAAACATAATGATAGCTATGAAACTGATAAAGATTACATGTTGGGTTTCGGAGGTCTTTATATTAAAAAGGTGTTTTCTATCTTAAATACCCCATCTTTAGTTAATCACATCTCTAAAATCAGCTTTCTTCTTTAATGAATGACTTCAAATATTTGTATAATTATTAATAAAATTGATAGCTGCTTTGTAGATTTTATTAATACAGGATAGTTTATTTTAAAAATATTAAAAACTTCAACCATTTCTCCAGATTTTTAGGAGTCAGCAATTAGATATTATCCTTAAAAGTATTACTCACTAAAAGCTAGCAATCATGGTACTATTTTCTGAAATGATTATGCAGGATAGTTGTTTTCCATTGCCATAGTATGATTTTAAGTAGTATAGAATAAAAACAAGTGTCTGGGGCAGTCTATACTAATGCTACCTCAGAAAATTCTAAGGATACTTGGCCACATACTTCCATAAACATGAAATAGACTATTTAAAATATAATATTTGTGTTTTTTATACTTACTTTCAAAAAACAAAACATTTTGGTTAATGTATAAAGTTGATTATTTATCAAAAGACAGTAAAAATTTCATTCAAATGAGATTTTTACATGAGTAGGTAATTTATAAAAAAGCCCCTTTCATTACCAAGACAATAGCTTATCAGTCCAAAATAAAAAATATATAGTAATGTCTGAGCCCTCTTTTATGACATGGAGCATTCCTGGACTTTTATAACTAGCACAGAGCACATATTGTTGCACTCATGTGTTTGAAATGTTTGTCATGATTGAGAGAATCATTTAAGTCATCAATTAGGCAGGGATGTAATTGGGTTTTAAAGATAAAAATTATATTAGGCAAAAAATTAATTTTGTTACAAATGTGGAAAAGCAGTATTTGTGCTAGCCCCTGATTCTCATAATAAGATAGTAATGTTCTGTATAAAGGTAAGTCATTGGACAGTATAAAACTATTTTCTGCTCCTTGAGCCTACCTATAGGAAGTAGTTAACCATCGGCTTCCTTTAGACCTCTGCACTATAAATACAACTGCCTCTCTAGCACCATCCCAAAATGTGAAATTATGCATCATATGTGTATCTGTGTAGATACATATGCGTGTGTGTGTGTATGTGTGTATGTGTGTGTGTGTGTGTATATATATATATATATATTTTTTTTTTTTTTTTTTTTTTGAGATGGAGTCTCGCTTTGTCACCAGGCTGGAGTGCAGTGGAGCAATTTTGGCTCACTACAACCTCCGCCTCCCGGGTTCAAGCGATTCTCCTGCCTCAGCCTGCTGAGTAGCTGGGACTACAGGCGCACGCCACCATGCCCAGATAATTTTTGTATTTTTAGTAGAGACGGAGTTTTACCACGTTGGCCAGGATGGTCTTGATCTCTTGACCTCATGATCCACTCACCTTGGCCTCCCAAAGATATATTTTTTACTGTAATGTTTTTCTTATTGTCCTCTCTGCCTTGCTGCCAAAGCAATAAAAATTCATTTACAATGAAGTTTGTAGCCTCCATTACTTTTCTTGATTTTGAAAATTATTCTTGGGTAGTCACATGATTTTTTAAAAATTATTCTATATTGACAATTTATAATTCTATACATTTATAGATTACAAAGTGATGCTATGATTTATTAATATAAGATGGAATAATTAAATCAAGCTAATTATCATATCCATCATCTCAAATACTTATTTTTTGGTTGAGAACATTTGAAATTTACTCTCTCAGCAATTTGGAAATGTACAATACACTGTTGTTAACTACATTCACCATATTGTGCAGTAAATCTAAAAATAAAATTTCTATTTCACTGAGATTTTGTACCCTTTGACCATCATCTTTTCATTCCCAACCACCATTCTATTCTTGGCTTCTATGAGTTCAGTTGTTTTAGATTTCACATACAAGCGAAAACATGTGGCACTTGTCTTTCTGTGCCTAGCTTATTCTACTTAGCGTAATATTCTCCAGTCCCATCCATGTTGCTGCAAATGACACAAGTTCCTTCTTTCTAAAGGCTGGGTGGTATTGTATTTAATATATATATATAAAATATATATATAATATTTTCTTTACTCATTCACCTGTTGATGAACACTTAGGTTGATTCCATGAATTGGCTATTGTGAATG
The DNA here is from genome assembly GCF_028885655.2 of Pongo abelii. Taxonomy (NCBI): domain Eukaryota; kingdom Metazoa; phylum Chordata; class Mammalia; order Primates; family Hominidae; genus Pongo; species Pongo abelii. Next base: position 97,520,068 of record NC_071991.2, read on the forward strand.
CTGCTTCGATGAACAGGGGAGTATAGATGGCTCTTTGACAATCTCATTTCAAATCTTTGAGTAATACCCAGACGTGAGATTGCTAGATCATATGGCAATTCTATTTTTTTTAGAAACTCCATACAGTTTTTCATAACAGCTGTACTAATTTACATTTCTGCCAACAATGTACAAAGATTCCCTTTTCACCACATCCCCACCAACACTTATCTTTCATCTTTTTTGATAATAGCCATCCTGACAGATGTGAAGTGATACTTCTTTGTGGTTTTAATTTGCATTTCTCTAATGATTAGTGAATTAAGCATTTTTTAAATATGTCTTTTGGTCATTTGTATGTCTTCTTTTGAGAAATGTCTATTCAGCTCTCCTGCCCATTTTTTTTTCTTTTTTCTTTTTTTTCAGAGACAGTCTTTCTCTGTCTCCCAGGCGGGATTGCAGATCTTGGCTCACTGCAACCTCCACCTCCCAGGGCTCAAGCGATTTTCATGCCTCAGCCCCCGAATAGCTGGGACTACAGGCATGCACCAACACACCAGACTAATTTTTTGTATTTTTAGTAGAAACGGGGTTTCATCATGTTGGCCAGGCTGCTCTCGAACTCCTGAGCTCAGGCAATCTGCTCGTCTCAGCCTCCCAAAGTGCTGGATTACAGACATGAGCCACCACACCTGGCTTCTTGCCCATTTTTTAAGTTGGGTTGTTTGTTATCTTGCTGTTGAGTTGTTTGAGTTCCTCATAAATTTTGCGTATTAACCCCTTATCAGATATATGGCTTGCAAATATTTCCCCCCAATCCATGTGTTGTGTGTTCACACTCTTGCTTCCACCTGACATTTTTTATAAAAGTTATTGTTCTTAAGTACAAATAGTAATATTTCAGTAAAAGTGAAAGTTACATCAAAGACATATTTTCAGTAGGCTTTCCTTGCAAGTAATTGAAGGGATGAGCCAAAGTTGCTTAAGTAAGACTGCATCCTTCAAATATTCTTTAGTAGGTTTAAAAATTATGGACAACTTTAATCAGGGAATGGGGGCAATAGAGAATATATTTGATTAATTGTCTATTCTTTATTTTTTCCCATATCTGGCTTAGTCTTCCTTGTATTTCTAGAGGCAATGTAGCCTCAGATGTCTAAAAGTGAATTTTTAGGAAATTTTAACTGATAGACTTCAGGTATGGACAATTGAATGCACTAATCTAGAGCAGTATGCCTGGTAAGTATATAAGTGGTCCCTAAAACACTAGTTGGAAGATGCTATTTTATAATTCAGTAAGAGTCAATTATAATATAATTCACTGTCATAGTCCTTGATTACTACTTCCTGCTTGATACTACTTCCTCATATATTCTTTTATAGCCACTTGGCAACAGGAATAAATAGCTTTCTTTTCCAGTTTACAATACTTGTAGGTCTTTCTGCCATTTTGTTTTCCACTGAAATCTCTAACGTTGGTATAGGATCAGTCTCTCCAACTCAGTTTCTACTTTTCATTTTTCTGTGTCAGATCAGGACCTTGTCTTTCAGTGGTGAGAGTGATAACAACCTAGCACAAGAATGATAAAGAAATCTTCCCATGTCCTTCCTCTACCAACGTTCTAATTCTTTTTACGGACACATACCCAAAAGATATTTTACTCCTTATTGCGCATCCCCAGCTGCTTCACTAACAGATATGTACCCATGCATGCATGCACACAAACACACATTCTGTTCCTTTTTAAAAAACTTATTTTAGGCTCAGGGGTACATGTGGAAGCTTGCTATATAGGTAAATTGCATGTCACAGGAGTTTGGTTTACAAATTACTTCATCACCCAGATAATAAGCATAGCACCCAATAAGTAGTTTTTTGATCTTCATCCTTTTCCCAACCTCTACCCTCAAGTAGGCCCCAGTGTGTGTTGTTCCCTTCTTTGTGTCCACATACTCAATGTTTAGCCTCCACTTATACATGAGAAAATGCAGTATTTGGTTTTCTGTTCCTGTGTTAGTTTGTTTAGGATAATGGCCTCCCACTCTATCCATATTACTGCAAAAGATATGATCTCATTTTTTTATGGCTGCATGGTATTCCATGGTATATAGGTATCACATTTTCTTTATTCAGTCTACCATTGATGGGCATTTATGTTGATTCCATGTCTTTGCTATTGTGAATAGTGCTGTGATGAACATATGCATATGTGTCTCTTTATGGTAGAACGGTTTATATTTCTTTGGGTATATACCGAATAATGGGATTGCTGGGTCAAATAGTAGATCTATTTTAAGTTCCTTGAAAAATCACCAAACAGCCCTTCACAATAGCTGAACTAGTTTATATTCCCAACGGCAATGCATAAGTCTTCCCTTTTCTCCACAACCTCGCCAGCATGTGTTTTTTTTTTTTTTTTTTAACTTTTTAATAACAGCCATTCTGACTAGTGAGAGATGGTATCTCATTGTGGTTTGATTTGCATTTCTGTAATCATTAGTGATATTTAGCTTTTTTTCATGTGCTTGTTGTCCACGTGTATGTCTTCTTTTGACAACTGTTCATGTCCTTTGCCCGCTCATTAGTGGGGTTGTTGTTTTTATGCTTGTAAATTTGTTTGAGCTACTTACAGACTCTGGATATGAGACTTTTGTTGGTTGTATGGTTTACAAATATTTTCTCCCATTCTTTAGGTTGTGTCTTTACTTTGTTGATAGTTTTTTATTTTGTTTTGTTTTATTTTGCTGTGCAGAAGCTCTTTGGTTTAATTAAGTCATATTTGTCAATTTTTGTTTTTGTTGCAATTGCTATTGGTGGCTTTGTCTTAAAGTCTTTGGTGGGTTCTATGTCCAGAATAGTATTTCCTAGGTTATCGTTCAGGGTTTTTATAGTTTTTGATTTTAGACTTATGTGTTTAATCCATCTTGAGTTAATTTTTGTACATGGTGTAAGGAAGGGGTCTGGTATCAATCTTCTTCATACGGCACGCCGGTTAACCCAGCACCACTTATTGAATAGGGATACTTTCCCCATTGCTTGTTTTTGTGGATTTTCTCAAAGATCAGATGATTGTAGGTGTGGGGAATTATTCGTAGTCTCTCTATTCTGTTCCATTGGTCTCTATGTCTGTTTTTGTATCAGTACCATGCTGTTTTGGTGAATGTAGCCTTGTAGTATAGTTTGAAATTGGGAAATGTGATGCCTCCAGCTTTGTTCTTTTGCTTACAGTTGCCTTGGCTATTGGAGATCCTTTTTGGTTCCATATGAATTTAAAAATTTTTTTTCTAATTCTGTGAAGAATGTCTTTGGTAATTTGACAGCAATAGTATTAAATCTGTAAATTGCTTTGGGCAGTATGGCCATTTTTACAATATTGATTCGTACTGTCCACGAGCATGGAATATTTTTCCATTTGTTTGTGTCATCTCTGATTTATTTGAGCAGTGTTTTCTAATTCTCATTGTAGAAATATTTCACCACTTTGGTTAACTCTATTCCTAGGTATTTTATTCTTTTTGTTGCTATTGTGAATGGAATTGCAGTCTCAATTTGGCTCTCAGCTTGGATGTTGTTGGTGTATAGGAATGCTACTGATTTTTGTACATTGATTGTATATCCTGAAGCTTTGCTGAAATTGTGTATATGATCAAAGAGCGTTTGAGCACGCACTATGAGGTTTTTGAGGTATGGAATCACATCATCAACAAACAGGGATAGTTTGGTTTCCTCTCTTTCTATTTGAATGTCTTTTATTTCTTTCTCTTGCCAGATTTCTCTGGCTAGGACTTTCGGCACTATGTTGAATAGGAGTGGTGAGAGAGGACATCCTTGTCTTCTTCCAGTTTTCAAGGAGAATTCTTCCAGCTTTTGCCCATTCATTATGATGTTGGCTGTGCGTTTTTCATAGATAGCTTTTATTATTTTGAAATATGTTCCTTCAATGCCTAGTTTGTAGAGGGTTATTAAATGAATGGATGTTGAATATTATTTAATGCCTTTTTTGTATCTATTGATATAATCATGTTGTTTTCTGTCTTCAGTTCTGTTTATGTGATGAATCACACTTATTGATTTGTATATTTTGAACAAAACTTGCATCCTAGGGATAAAGCCTACTTGGTCATGGTGGATTCACTTTTTGATGTACTGCTGGATTTGGTTTGCTAGTATTTTGTTGAGGAATTTTGCATCTATATTCATAAATGATATTAGTCTGAAGTTTTATATTTTTGTTGTGTCTCTGCTAAGTTTTTGTGCAGGACAATGCTGCCCTCATGGAATGAGTTAGGGAGGAATCTTTCCTCTTCAATTTTTTAGAATAGTACCAGCTCTTCCTTATATATCTGGTAGAATTTGGCAGTGAACCTGTCTGTTCCTGAGCTTGTTCTGGTTCGTAGGCTTTCTACAACTGATTCAATTTCAGAATTTGTTATTGGTCTGTTCAGGTATTCAATCTCTTCCTGGTTCAGTCTTGGCATGGTGTATGTTTTCAGAATAATTTTCTAGGTTTCTAGCTTGTTTGCATAGAGGTATTTCTCTAAGGGGTTTGTATTTCTGTGTGGCCAGTGGTAATATCCCCTTTGTCATTTCTGAATGTGTTTTTTTTTTTTTGATCTTGTCTCTTTTTAAACTTACTAGTCTAGCTAGCAGTCTATTTGTCTTATTAATTCTTTCAAAGAAGGTTTATGTTTTGTAGGGTTTTTGTGTCTCAGTTGCCTTCATTTCAGTTCTGATTTTGGTTATTTCTTGTCTCCTGCTAGCTTTGGATTTCATTTCCTCTTATTTCTCTAGTTCCTCTAGATATGACGTTGGGTGGTTAATTTCAAACCTTTCTAACTATTTTATGTGGGTGTTTAGCACTATAAACTCCCCTCTTATCACTTCTTTGGGTGTATCTCAGAGATTCTGGTATGTGGTATTTTTTTCTCATTAGTTTCAAATAATTTCTTGATTTCTGATTTAATTTTATTATTTACCCAGAAGTCATTCAGGAGCAAGTTGTTTAATGTCCATTTAATTGTATTATTTTGAGTGATTTTCTTAACATTAATTTCTATTTTTACTGCATTTTGGTCTGTATTAGTCCATTTTCATGCTGCTACAAAGAAATAAAAGAGACTGGTTAATTTCTAAAGAAAAGAGGTTTAATTGACTCAAAGTTCCACATGGCTGGAGAGGCCTCAGGAAACTTATAATCATGGTGGAGGGCACCTTTTCACAGGGCAGCAGGATAGAGAATGACTGCTGAGCAAATGGCGGAAACCCTTATAAAGCCATCATATCTTGAGAGAACTGGCTCACTATCACAAAAACAGCATAGAGGAAACTGCCCCCATGATTCAATTATCTCCACCTTGTCCCACCCTTGACATATGGGGATTGTTACAATTCAAGATGAGATTTGGGTGGAGACACAGAGGCAGCCATATCATTCCACCCCTGGCCCCTCCCAAATCTCATGTCCTCACATTTCAAAACACAATTATGCCCTTCCAACAGTCCGCCAAAATCTTAACTCATTCCAGCATTAGCCCAAAAGCTCAAGTCCAAAGTTTCATTTGAAGCAAGACAAGTCCCTTCCACCTATGAGCCTGTAAAATCAAAAGCAAGTTAGTTACTTCCTAGATACAATGGGGATATAGGCATTGGGTAAATACACCCATTCCAAATAGGAGAAACTGGCCTAAACAAGGGCTACTGGCCCCATGCAAATTTGAAATCCAACAGGGCAGTCATTAAACCTTAAAGTTCTAAAATAATCTCCTTCGACTCCATGTCTCACATTCAGGTCACACTGATGCAAGAAGTGGGCTCACATGGCCTTTGGCAGCTCCACCCCTGTGACTTTTCAGGGTACAAGCCACCTCCCAGCTGCTTTCACAGGCTGGTGTTGAGTGGCTTTTACAGGCGCATAGTGCAATCTGTGTGGATCAAACATTATAGGGTCTGGAGGATGGTGGCCCTCTTCTCATAGCTCCCTTAGGCAGTGCCCCAGTGGAGACTCTGTGTGGGGGCTCCAACTCCACATTTCCCTTCTGCACTGCCCTAGCAGAGGTTCCTCATGAAGGCTCCACCCATGCAGCAGACTTCTGCCTAGACATCCAGGTGTTTCCATATATCCTCTGAAATCTAGGTAGAGGTTCCCCAACCTCATTTCTTGACTGCTGTGCACCTGCAGGCCCAACACCACCTGTAAGCTGACAAGGCTTGGGGCATGCACACTGTGAAGCAATGGCTCAAGCTGTACCTTTGCTTCTTTCAGCCACAGCTGGAGCTGAAGCAGCTGGCATGTAGGTTACCATGTCCCAAGACTGCACAAAGCAGCAAGGGCTTGGGACCAGCCAATGAAACCATTTTTCCTCCTAGGCCTCTGAGCCTGTGTCTCACAGCCTAGGAGCTGCTGTGAAGACCTCTGACATGCCCTGGAGACATTTTTCCCCATTGTCTTGGTGATTAACATTTGGCTCCTCATTTCTTTCTTTTTTTTTTTTTTTTTTTTTTAAGACAGAGTCTTGCTCTGTCACCCAGGTTGCAGTGCAGTGACTCAATCTCGGCTCACTGCAAGCTCTGCCTCCTGGGTTCATGCCATTCTCCTGCCTCAGTCTCCCGAGTAGCTGGGACTACAGGAGCCTGCCACCATGTCCAGCTAATTTTTTGTATTTTTAGTAGAGACGGGGTTTCACCATATTAGCCAGGATGGTCTCGATCTCCTGACCTCATGATCCACCTGCCTCCGCCTCACAAAGTGCTGGGATTACAGGCATGAGCCACCGCGCCCAGCCGATTCCTTATTTCTTATGCAATTTCTGCAGCAGGCTTGAATTTCTCCTCAGAAAATGGGTGTTTCTATTGTATCACTTTGTGGGGCTGCAAATTTTCTGAAATTTTATGCTCTGCTTCCATTTTAAACATAACTTCCATTTCCAAAACATATTTTTGTGAATACATAAAACTGAATGCTTTTAAGAGCACCAAAGTCACATGCTGAATGCTTTGCTGCTTAGAAATTTCTTTCACCAGATACCCTAAATCATCTCTCTCAAGTTCAAAGTTCCACATGTCTCTAAGGCAGGAACAAAATGCCTCTAATCTCTTTGCTGGAGCATAGCAACAGTCACCTTTATTCCTGTTCCCAACAAGTTCCTCATCTCCAACTGAGACTACCTCAGCCCGGACTTCATTGTCCATATCACTATCAGTATTTTGGTCAAAGCCATTCAACAAGTCTTTAGGAAGTTACAAACTTTTGCACATCTTTATGTCTTCTTCTGAGCTCTCCAAACTGTTCTAACCTTTGCCTTTTACCCATTTCCAAATTTGCTTCCACATTTTTCGGTATCTTTACAGCAGCACCCCACTCCTGGTACCAATTTTACTGTATTAGTCTCTTCTCATGCTGCTATGAAGAAATACCCAAGACTAGGTCAGGCTCAGTGGCTCATACCTGTAATCCCAGAACTTTGGGAGGACAAGGCAGGTGGATCACCTGAGGTCAGGAGTTTGAGACAAGCCTGGCCAACATGCTGAAACCCCATTTCTACTCAAAATACAAAAATTAGCCAGGCATAGTAGTTCACACCTGTAGTCCCAGCTACTTGGGAGGCTGAGGCAGGAGAATTGTTTGAACCCAGGAGGCAGAAGTGGAAGTGAGCTGAGATCACCACTGCACTCCAGGCTGGGCGACAGAGCAAGACTCCATCTCAAAAAAAAAAAGAAAGAAAAAAAGAAAAACAGAAAAATGAAATACCCAAGATTGGGTCATTTATAAAGAAAAGAGGTTTGGTCAACTCACAGTTCCACATGGCTGGGGAGACCTCAGGAAACTTACAGTCATGGTGGAAGGCACCTCTTCACAGGGCAGCAGGATAGAGAATGAGTGCTGAACAAAAGGGGAAATGTCTTATGAAACCATTAGATCTCATGAGAGTTCACTCAGTATCACAAGAACAGCATGGGGGAAACTGCCCCCACGATTAAAGTATCTCCACCCAGTCCTGCCCTTGACACGTGGGGATTGTTACAATTCAAGGTGAGATTTCAGTGGGGACACAGAACCAAATCGTATCATGGTCCAAAAGTGTGGTTGGTATAATTTTGGGTTTTTTGCATTTGCTGAGTGTTATTTTATGCCCAACTGTTTGGTCATCTTTAAAGTATGTGTCATGTGCACATGAGAAATATGTATATTCTGTTGTTTTGTGGTGGAGAATTTTGTAGATGTCTATTAGGTCCATTTCTTCAAGCTTTTGGTTAAGGTCCTGAAATATCTTTGTTAGCTTTCTGCCTCAATGATCTGTCTAATACTCTCAGTGGAGTGTTAAAGTCTTCCATTATTATTTTGTGGTTGTCTATGTCTCTTTGTAGGTCTCTAAAAACTTGCTTTATATATCTGGCTGCTTCTGTGCTATGTGTGTATGTATTTAGGATAGTTAGGTCTTCTTTTGAATTGAGCCCTCTACCTTTATGTAATGCCCTTCTTTGTCTTTTTTATGTTTATTAAAGTCTGTTTTGTCTGAAATTAGAATAACAACCTCTGCTTTTTTCTGTTTGCTGTTTGCTTGGTAGATTTTTCTCCATCCCTTTTCTTTGAGCCTATGGCTGCCACTTCATGTGAGATGGATCTTTTGATGACAGCATATTTTTGGGTTTTGCTTCTTTATTCAACTTGCTACTCTGTGCCTTTTAATTGGGGCATTTACTCTATTTACATTCAAGGTTAGTATTGATATGTGTGGATTTGATCCTGTCATCAGGTTGTTAGCTCGTAATTACGCAGACTCGTTTGTGTGGTTGCTTTATAGTGTCACTAGTCTATGTACTTAAATGTGCTTTTGTAGTGGTTGGTAACAGTTTGTCCTTTTCATAACTACTACTTCCTTCAGGATCTCTTGAAAGGCAGGTCTGGTAGTAATGAATTCCCTTAGCATTTGCTTTTCTGAAAAGGATTTTATTTCTCCTTCACTTAGAAAGCTTAGTTAGACAATATATGAAATTCTTGGCTGAAAATTCTTTTCTTTAAGAATGCTGAATGCCCCCAGTCTCTTCTGCTTGTAGGGTTTCTGATGACAGGACTACTGTTAGTCTGATGGGGTTTCCTTTGTAGGTTAACTGACCTTTCTTTCTAGCTGTCTTTGACATTTCTTCATTATGACCTTTGAGAATCTTGTGTAGTATTTTGGAGGGGTTCTTTAAATTTTCTGAATTTGAATGTTGACCTCTCTAGCAAAGTTGGGGAAATTTTCACGGATGATATTCTGAAATATGTTTTCCAAGTTGCTTGGTTTCTATCCCCGTCTCTCAGGCATGCCGATGAGTCGTAGAATGGGTCTCTTTCCAGAATCCCATCTTTCTCAGAGGTTTTATTTATTTTCCTTGTGTTTTTTTATTTTTATTTTTCTTTGACTGAGTTATTTTGGAGAGCCAGTCTTCAAGCTGTGACTTTTTTTCCTCAGCTCGATCAATCCTGTTGTTAATACTTGTGATTGCATTATGAAATTCTTCTACCATGTTTTTAAGCTCTATCAGGTCAGTTTGTTCATATAATGTCCATTTTATCTATCAGTTCCTGTATTGTTTTCTTGTAAACCTTAGATTCCTTGAATTGGGTTTTGACTTTCCCCTGTATGTCAGTAATCTTCATTCCTATCTATATTCTGAACTTTATTTCTATCATTTCAGCCATCTCAGCCTGGTTAGGAACTGTTGCTGGGGAACTAGTGTTGTCATTTGGAGGTAAGAAGCCACTTTGGCTTTTTGAGCTGCCAGAGCTTTTGTGCTGGTTCTTTCTCATCTTTGTGGGCTAATGTTTCTTCAGTTTTTGAAGTTGATGACCTTTGGGTTTCTTTTTCTTCTATCCTATTTGATGTCCTTGGGGGGTTGATTATGGCATAAGGTGGGTTCAGTTGACTGGTTTCATTTTTGAAGGATTTTAGGGGGCCAGGGCTCAGCTCATAACTCCTGAACTGTTCTAACTCTAGGGGGCCAGTGTGGGCCATGGCTTTATTCTGTGGCCCTTGGAGGTTAGGAACCTAACTCACTGGAGGGGCCTGAATTGTTTCCAGACAGCTGGCTAGAACTCTCTGATGGGTGGTGCCAGCCTCAGCTCTTCATAGGGCAGTGGCAGCAGGATTGGTCCTCATTTGTTATGTGCCAGCAGCAGTGGCAGTGCTGCAAGTTGCATGCTCATCAGCTATGGCTGAGTATTGATGGGTACAGATGTGCTGGCCTTTGTTGGGGCACTTGCAACAGCAGTGTTGGCAGGGCATCACTGTGTGGAGATGCACGGGGCCTCACCAGTGTCCATGTATGCATTTGCATGGGCAAAAATGTTAGCATAGGGATGTGGCACTGGCAGGCATGGGACTGTGTGTCCTGTGTTCATGCATTAACATAGATGGCAGCTGCTGCTGGGGTTGGGGGCAGATCAATTGGTCTACTTTTGTAGTTTTGCACCAGTGGCAATATTGGCATAGGGGTGGGGTGCAGGTGGATGGGGGGCTGACAGTCTCCAGTTTCCATGCTAGCCAATGCTCCAACAGCAATGGCGGCACTGTTGGGGGAGTGTTGGACACTGGCAGCTGTGTCACAGCATGGTGCACACGCATCTGGCAGGGAAGGGAAGGCAAGGTCTACCCAAGCTTACTTGCCTCAGCAAACAATGTAGGGGGGTGGTTGTAGACAAGTGCATGCCAGCAAAGCAACTCAGGGGAGACTGTGGTAGGAGAAGGGCATAGGTGGACAGGTGCATGTCTGCAGGGACACTCTATTGGGGCACCCTACTGGAGCTGTTTACTGGTCAAGTACAGTCTGTTAGTGCAGGAGCTATGATGCATGCCACCAGGAGGCTACCACAACCTAGGCTTCTGAGGCTTCACTGCAATCAGGCCTAGCTGGGGTCACAGGAGAGGCCAGCAGACCAAAGGTGCTCTGGTCAGACTGGCCCAGCCTCAGGAGCAAGACCACCCTGCAATGTTCAGGTCCAACAGTTTTCTTAGGCCTTAAGTTTCCTAAGGGTGCAAGGCCGCCCTGGGGGATGGGTGTCCCTAGTAGTGCTCCACTCCAGATGCTGCCACACCAAACTCTCTGGGTTCCACAATGGCTAGAGTTCTGCCCGTACTACTTCTCTAAGCAGCACTCTCTGCCAGCTCAGTTGTCCATGGGGTTCATGTAGTCTCCTGCTGGCAGGATTCCAGGGGCCCCTGGCGAGAAATGGGTTGCTCCTTGCCTGCTCAACCCACCCCTTCTCCAGGAGTCACTGAGGGCTAGAAATAACTCCCTTTGCAGAGTTCCCTGCTTCCTGCCCCTTTGACCCAGTATCTGTGTCTTCCTTCTCTACATCTTCAATGGATCTTCCCTCTGAAGATCTGCTAGGAGTATGCCAGTCTTCTCAATGTCCCCATTTCTCATGGGGATGCTGTATATGTATAACAACAGTGTGTTTCCAACATACCATAAATTGTGTACTTCAGGTGCCTAATGAATGAAAAGACTTATAGGTGGGCCGAGGACATAATTATAATATACAACATTTTTCTACAGTAAAAACCATTCCGCATTCCAAAATAAACCTTTGGGACACATTCCGCATTTAAAATCAGTCTTGTAGCAGTTCAAATCATGATCCTATAATTGTTATAACTTCATTAGTACTGATCCATCACAACACAGACTATGGAGGCTATGTTAGTCTGTTGTTTGGAATGATATTTGCAAGGGAATTTCTTTGTGTTGTCATCGTAAAATGCAATAAAAAACAAAGCTAGATTTTCTTTTTTGTTGATTTGGGCAAGGTGTTCTGTGTCGTGATACTTTTAAGGATAAAGCCATTTGGAGTGAACCATGTATTGTACCAGATCATTGGAGAGTTTTTAAGTTTCAGCAGGTTAGAAAAAAAAATATTAGAGGACTGACCTGGCTTTTAAGAATTTTTTTTTAATTTTTCATTTTTATAGAGATGGGGTCTCACTGTGTTGCCCAGGCTGATCTGGAACTCCTATCCTCAAGTGATCCTCCTGCCTCAGCTTCCCAAAGTTCTGGGATTACAAGCATGAGCCACAATATGGTTGGCCTGACCTGGCTTTATAGTTCTTAAAACACAAAATAATGTCAAATGTTTTTCAGTTGACTTGGGGATAGAGCTTGCTAATATAAAATAAAATAAGCTTAAATATTCATTGTTTAAATACCATTTACATGTTCACTTTTAGTTTTATGAATGAAGATGTTTCAAGTATACCAAAGTATGAGCATTTTCTTTTTTTTTTTTATTATTATACTTTAAGTTTTAGTGTACATGTGCACAATGTGCAGGTTAGTTACATATGTATACATGTGCCATGCTGGTGTGCTGCACCCATTAACTTGCCATTTAGCATTAGGTATATCTCCTAATGCTATCCCTCCCCCCTCCCCCCACCCCACAACTGTCCCCAGAGTGTGATGTTCCCCTTCCTGTGTCCATGTGTTCTCGTTGTTCAATTCCCATCTATGAGTAAGAACATGTGGTGTTTGGTTTTTTGTCCTTCCGATAGTTTACTGAGAATGATGATTTCCAATTTCATCCATGTCCCTACAAAGGACATGAACTCATCATTTTTTATGGCTGCATAGTATTCCATGGTGTATATGTGCCACATTTTCTTAATCCAGTCTATCATTGTTGGACATTTGGGTTGGTTCAAAGTCTTTGCTATTGTGAATAGTGCCGCAATAAACATACATGTGCATGTGTCCTTATAGCAGCATGATTTATAGTCCTTTGGGTATATACCCAGTAATGGGATGGCTGGGTCAAATGGTATTTCTAGTTCTAGATCCCTGAGGAATCGCCACACTGACTTCCACAAGGGTTGAACTAGTTTACAGTCCCACCAACAGTGTAAAAGTGTTCCTATTTCTCCACATCCTCTCCAGCACCTGTTGTTTCCTGCCTTTTTAATGGTTGCCATTCTAACTGGTGTGAGATGGTATCTCATTGGGGTTTTGATTTGCATTTCTCTGATGGCCAGTGATGATAAGCATTTTTTCATGTGTCTTTTGGCTGCATAAATGTCTTCTTTTGAGAAGTGTCTGTTCATATCCTTCGCCCACTTTTTGATGGGGTTGTTTGTTTTTTTCTTGTAAGTTTGTTGGAGTTCATTGTAGATTCTGGATATTAGCCCTTTGTCAGGTAAGTAGGTTGAGAAAATTTTCTCCCATTTTGTAGGTTGCCTGTTCACTCTGATGGTAGTTTCTTTTGCTGTGCAGAAGCTCTTTAGTTTAATTAGATCCCATTTGTCAATTTTGGCTTTTGTTGCCATTGCTTTTGGTGTTTTAGACATGAAGTCCTTGCCCATGCCTATGTCCTGAATGGTAATGCCTAGGTTTCCTTCTAGGGTTTTTATGGTTTTAGGTCTAACGTTTAAGTCTTTAATCCATCTTGAATTGATTTTTGTATAAGGTGTAAGGAAGGGATCCAGTTTCAGCTTTCTCCATATGGCTAGCCAGTTTTCCCAGCACCATTTATTAAATAGGGAATCCTTTCCCCATTTCTTGTTTTTCTCAGGTTTGTCAAAGATCAGATAGTTGTACATATGCGGCATTATTTCTGAGGGCTCTGTTCTGTTCCATTGATCTATATCTCTGTCTTGATACCAGTACAATGCTGTTTTGGTTACTGTAGCCTTGTAGTATAGTTTGAAGTCAGGTAGTGTGATGCCTCCAGCTTTGTTCTTTTGGCTTAGGATTGACTTGGCGATGTGGGCTCTTTTTTGGTTCCATATGAACTTTAAAGTAGATTTTTCCAACTCTGTGAAGAAAGTCATTGGTAGCTTGTTAGGGATGGCATTGAATCTACAAATTACCTTGGGCAGTATGGCCATTTTCACGATATTGATTCTTCCTACCCAAGAGCATGGAATGTTCTTCCATTTGTTTGTATCCTCTTCTATTTCCTTGAGCAGTGGTTTATAGCTCTCCTTGAAGAGGTCCTTCACGTCCCTTGTAAGTTGGATTCCTAAGTATTTTATTCTCTTTGAAGCAATGGTGAATGGGAGTTCACTCATGATTTGGCTTTCTGTTTGTCAGTTATTGGTATATAAGAATGCTTGTGATTTTTGTACATTGATTTTATATCCTGAGACTTTGCTGAAGTTGCTTATCAGCTTAAGAAGATTTTGGGCTGAGACAATGGGGTTTTCTAGATATACAATCATGTCGTCTGCAAACAGGGATAATTTGATTTCCTCTTTTCCTAATTGAATACCCATTATTTCCTTCTCCTGCCTAATTGCCCTGGCCAGAACTTCCAACACTATGTTGAATAGGAGTGGTGAGAGAGGGCATCCCTGTCTTGTGCCAGTTTTCAAAGGGAATGCTTCCAGTTTTTGCCCATTCAATATGATATTGGCTGTGAGTTTATCATAGATAGCTCTTATTATTTTGAGATACGTCCCATCAATACCTAATTTATTGAGAGTTTTTAGCATGAAGGGTTGTTGAATTTTGTCAAAGGCCTTTTCTGCATCTATTGAGATAATCATGTGGTTTTTGTCTTTGGCTCTGTTTATATGCTGGATTACATTTATTGATTTGTGTATATTGAACCAGCCTTGCATCCCAGGGATGAAGCCCACTTGATCATGGTGGATAAGCTTTTTGATGTGCTGCTGGATTCTGTTTGCCAGTATTTTATTGAGGATTTTTGCATCAATGTTCATCAAGGATATTGGTCTAAAATTCTCTTTTTTGGTTGTGTCTCTGCCCGGCTTTGGTATCAGGATGATGCTGGCCTCATAAAATGAGTTAGGGAGGATTCCCTCTTTTTCCATTGATTGGAATAGTTTCAGAAGGAATGGTACCAGTTCCTCCTTGTACCTCTGGTAGAATTCAGCTGTGAATCCATCTGGTCCTGGACTCTTTTTGGTTGGTAAGCTATTGATTATTGCCACAATTTCAGCTCCTGTTATTGGTCTATTCAGAGATTCAACTTCTTCCTGGTTTAGTCTTGGGAGAGTGTATGTGTCGAGGAATTTATCCGTTTCTTCTACATTTTCTAGTTTATTTGCGTAGAGGTGTTTGTAGTATTCTCTGATGGTAGTTTGTATTTCTGTGGGATCGGTGATGATATCCCCTTTATCATTTTTTATTGTGTCTATTTGATTCTTCTCTCTTTTTTTCTTTATTAGTCTTGCTAGCGGTCTATCAATTTTGTTGATCCTTTCAAAAAACCAGCTCCTGGATTCATTCATTTTTTGAAAGGTTTTCTTCATCTCTATTTCCTTCAGTTCTGCTCTGATTTTAGTTATTTCTTGCCTTCTGCTAGCTTTTGAATGTGTTTGCTCTTGCTTTTCTAGTTCTTTTAATTGTGATGTTAGGGTGTCAATTTTGGATCTTTCCTGTTTCTCTTGTGGGCATTTAGTGCTATAAATTTCCCTCTACACACTGCTTTGAATGTGTCCCAGAGATTCTGGTACGTTGTGTCTTTGTTCTCGTTGGTTTCAAAGTACATCTTTCTTTCTGCCTTCATTTTGTTATGTACCCAGTAGTCATTCAGGAGCAGGTTGTTCAGTTTCCATGTAGTTGAGTGGTTTTGAGTGAGTTTCTTAATCCTGAGTTCTAGTTTGATTGCAGTGTGGTCTGAGAGACAGTTTGTTATAATTTCTGTTCTTTTACATTTGCTGAGGAGTACTTTACTTCCAAGTATGTGGTCAATTTTGGAATAGGTGTGGTGTGGTGCTGAAAAAAATGTATATTCTGTTGATTTGGGGTGGAGAGTTCTGTAGATGTGTATTAGGTCTGCTTGGTGCAGAGCTGAGTTCAAGTCCTGGATATCCTTGTCAACTTTCTGTCTCGTTGCTCTGTCTAATGTTGACAGCGGGGTGTTAAAGTCTCCCATTATTATTGTGTGGGAGTCTAAGTCTCTTTGTAGGTCACTCAGGACTTGCTTTATGAATCTGGGTGCTCCTGTATTGGGTGCATATATATTTAGGATAGTTAGCTCTTCTTGTTGAATTGATCCCTTTACCATTGTGTAATGGCCTTCTTTGTCTCTTTTGATCTTTGTTGGTTTAAAGTCTGTTTTATCAGAGACTAGGATTGCAACCCCTGCCTTTGTTTGTTTTCCATTTGCTTGATAGATCTTCCTCCATCCTTTTATTTTGAGCCTATGTGTGTCTCTGCACATGAGATGGGTTTCCTGAATACAGCATACTGATGTGTCTTGACTCTTTATCCAATTTGCCAGTCTGTGTCTTTTAATTGGAGCATTTAGTCCATTTACATTTAAAGTTAATATTGTTATGTGTGAATTTGATCCTGTCATTATGATGTTAGCTGGTTATTTTGCTTGTTAGTCGATGCAGTCTCTTCCTCGTCTCGATGGTCTTTACATTTTAGCATGATTTTGCAGTGGCTGGTACCGGTTGTGCCTTTCCATGTTTAGTGCTTCCTTCAGGAGCTCTTTTAGGGCAGGCCTGGTGGTGACAAAATCTCTCAGCATTTGCTTGTCTGTAAAGTATTTTATTTCTCCTTCACTTTTGAAGCTTAGTTTGGCTGGATATGAAATTCTGGGTTGAAAATTCTTTTCTTTAAGAATGTTGAATATTGTCCCCCACTCTCTTCTGGCTTGTAGAGTTTCTGCTGAGAGATCAGCTGATAGTCTGATGGGCTTCCCTTTGTGGGTAACCCGACCTTTCTCTCTGGCTGCCCTTAATATTTTTTCCTTCATTTCAACTTTGGTGAATCTGACAATTATGTGTCTTGGAGTTGCTCTTCTCGAGGAGTATCTTTGTGGTGTTCTCTGTATTTCCTGAATCTGAATGTTGGCCTGCCTTATTAGATTGGGGAAGTTCTCCTGGATAATATCCTGCAGAGTGTTTTCCAACTTGGTTCCATTCTCTCTGTCATTTTCAGGTGCACCAATCAGATGCAGATTTGGTCTTTTCACATATTCCCATATTTCTTGGAGGCTTTGTTCATTTCTTTTTATTCTTTTTTCTCTAAACTTCCCTTCTCGCTTCATTTCATTCATTTCATCTTCCATCACTGATACCCTTTCTTCCAGTTGGTCGCATCGGCTCCTGAGGCTTCTGCATTCTTCACGCAGTTCTCGAACCTTGGCTTTCAGCTCCATCAGCTCCTTTAAGCACTTCTCTGTATTGGTTATTCTAGTTATACATTCGTCTAAAGTTTTTTCAAAGTTTTCAACTTCTTTGCCTTTGGTTTGAATTTCCTCCTGTAGCTCGGAGTGCTTTGATCATCTGAAGCCTTCTTCTCTCAACCCGTCAAAGTCATCCTCCATCCAGCTTTGTTCCGTTGCTGGTGAGGAACTGTGTTCCTTTGGAGGTGGAGAGGCGCTCTGCTTTTTAGAGTTTCCAGTTTTTCTACTCTGTTTTTTCCCCATCTTTGTGGTTTTAACTACTTTTGGTCTTTGATGATGGTGATGTACAGATGGGTTTTTGGTGTGGATGTCCTTTCTGTTTGCTAGTTTTCCTTCTAACAGACAGAACCTCAGCTGCAGGTCTGTTGGAGTTTGCTATAGGTCCACTCCAGACCCTGTTTGCCTGGGTATCAGCAGCGGCGTCTGCAGAACCACGGGTTTTCGTGATCTGCGAATGCTGCTGTCTGATCGTTCCTCTGGAAGTTTTGTCTCAGAGGAGTACCCGGCCGTGTGAGGTGTCAGTCTGCCACTACTGGGGGGTCCCTCCCAGTTAGGCTGCTCGGGGGTCAGGGGTCAGGGACCCACTTGAGGAGGCAATCTGCCCATTCTCAGATCTCCAGCTGTGTGCTGGGAAAACCACTGCTCTCCTCAAAGCTGTCAGACAGGGACATTTAAGTCTGCAGAGATTACTGCTGTCTTTTTGTTTGTCTGTGCCCTGCCCCCAGAGGTGGAGCCTACAGAGGCAGGCAGGCCTCCTTGAGCTGTGGTGTGCTCCACCCAGTTTGAGCTTCCCGGCTGCTTTGTTTACCTAAGCGAGCCTGGGCAATGGCAGGCGCCCCTCCCCAGCCTCAGTGCTGCCTTGCAGTTTGATCTCAGACTGCTGTGCTAGCAATCAGCGAGACTCCGTGGGCGTAGGACCCTCCAAGCCAGGTGCAGGATATAATCTCCTGGTGCACCGTTTCCTAAGCCCATCGGAAAAGCACAGAATTGGGGTGGGAGTGGCCCGATTTTCCAGGTGCCATCTGTCACCCCTTTCCTTGACCAGGAAGGGGAATTCCCTGACCCCTTGTGCTTCCTGAGTGAGGCAATGCCTCGCCCTGCTTCGACTGGCGCACGGTGCGCTGCACCCACTGTCCGGCACCCACTGTCTGGCACTCCCTAGTGAGATGAACCCGGTACCTCAGATGGAAATGCAGAAATCACCCGTCTTCTGCATCACTCACGCTGGGAGCTGTAGACTGGAGCTGTTCCTATTTGGCCATCTTGGCTCCTCCCCCCTGGTTTTTTGTTCTTGTGATAGTTTACTGAGAATGATGATTTCCAATTTCACCCATGTCCCTACAAAGGACTTGAATTCATCATTTTTTATGGCTGCATAGTATTCCATGGTGTATATGTGCCACATTTTCTTAATCCAGTCTATCATTGTTGGACATTTGGGTTGGTTCCAAGTCTTTGCCAAATCAACAGAATATACATTTTTTTCAGCACCACACCACACCTATTCCAAAATTGACCACGTAGTTGGAAGTAAAGCTCTCCCTAGCAAATGTAAAAGAACAGAAATTATTACAAACTATCTCTCAGACCACAGTGCAATCAAACTAGAACTCAGGATTAAGAAACTCACTCAAAACCGCTCAACTACATGGAAACTGAACAGCCTGCTCCTGAATGACTACTGGGTACATAACAAAATGAAGGCAGAAATAAAGATGTTCTTTGAAACCAACGAGAACAAAGACACAACATACCAGAATCTCTGGGACACATTCAAAGCAGTGTGTAGAGGGAAATTTATAGCACTAAATGCCCACAAGAGAAAGCAGGAAAGATCCAAAATTGACACCCTAACATCACAATTAAAAGAACTAGAAAAGCAAGAGCAAACACATTCAAAAGCTAGCAGAAGGCAAGAAAGAACTAAAATCAGAGCAGAACTGAAGGAAATAGAGACACAAAAAACCCTTCAAAAGTATGAGCATTTTCTTTTGCTTTTTTATTAATGTGGATGCATTCTTAAATTGGACTTACCAAGAACAAAAACAATTGTGATATTTTTATCATTACATTTTAAAATTTTTATACTGAAACTTTGGAGTAAAGTTAGAGAGGCAATAAACCAAGACTCTAAGAAGAAAAAATTTTGCCTGCTAAATTATCTAGATATTTTGGACAACAGTGGCTTTTCTTCAGTTTAATAATCTTAGTAAATGTTTTATGTAGCAGCCTTATACCTATGAGGTTTATTAACCTTCAATAATTTTAAACTCATTCATGACTATCCTAATAGATTGCTTTTCCCTTTTAAATTTAGAGTGGTATATCTCTGTTTTTTTAAAAAAATGGATTGAATTTAGGTTAGATTATTATGTCCCTTTTTCCCATATATATTTTTCCTTTCATTAGGCTGAATTTGGTGTGACTTCCTGCTTTGTATGAAGAACATCTAATTTGTAAGAGTTAGGTAATCAAAGAAACTGATAGGATATACCCTATTATTAGACTGTATTAGCCATCTTGGTACATTATTAAAAATTTTGATACACGAGATTGTTTTCAACTTTGGGCTCATCGTTCATATTTTCAGATAATAAAATTTCAGGTACCTACTATGATGCCTGGCATATACTGAGAACTCATTTTCTCTTCTCAATGGGAGGAAATATCATAACTATAGGAACAACTCTAACATTTAGTTTGAGACAAAGGCTAACAATGAAAAATGAAACTCAATAATAATATCCCATCTGTACAGTAGTAGGGGAAAGGAAATAATAAAAAAGCTATTTTCAATAGAGCTAGAGAATATTATAAACCATTTACATTTATCTCTGTCATTCTCTCTGAAATAGCAATTATTCTCTCTAGTTTTAAATCTTCTAATGATCTGCAAATGTTTAATATATTTTGTCTTTCTTATTATTCCATTTCTTATACAAAATATGCAATACTACAAAGATTTTGAAGAAACAGCACAGATATTAAAGCGTGATTAAAAAGATTGTCTATACTCTCTAAGATTATGAATAAAATATGGAAGGGATAGAAGTTGTCATATAAGTAAAAATTTTCAGCTATGGAAAAACTAACAAACCAGGGCATCTTCAATGAGTTTTATGGCTTTTGTATGTGTGTTCCTATTTAAAATAGGCAAATTGGGAATTATTAGGGGAAGGAGAATTTTACTGCCTCATAATTTATAGACTGTCTGGTCTAGATCAAATGCATGCAGTGATTTTGTGTAGTACTCTGGCCACCTGGAAATGAGATGGGTCTCTAGATCATCAGAAATCAAAGACACAATTTCTACCTAAAAAGGGAATGGAGGCTGTTCTGGCAGGCTAGATTAGATATGTCTGTCACCTGTTTTGTGTCTGTGGCTCTTAGCTGAATCAATCAACTTTCTTGTGATTTATTTCTTCATTTTTGAGGTGAGCCAAGCAGAAACTATTTTTGAAAAAGGAACTTAACAATACAGCCCTATAATACTTTCCTGTCTATTCCTCAACTTATCCACTATCCAATAAATTAACATAAGGTACATTTGCAGTTACTCATTAAAATATCTTAAACATATGGGTAGATTTCCTTCTCTTCTAATTCCTCACAGACTGCTTTGCTTAGCTACTTTCCTACTTATTTGATGAAGATAAGGTCTGAAGTCAGTTGTCTACTGATGATGTAAGATTCCTGAATAATTGCACAACTAGAAAACAATATCAAAAAGAGTTTATTCATAGTTTTATTTCTTATGGAATATAGCTAATTTTTAAACTATAAGTAAATAGTAAAATAATTTGGTTGTCTTGTTACCAAAAGAAGTCCCAAATTATAAGATGCACTTAGTAAATATTTTATAGGAAAGCATAAAATTTAGACCTAGAGGAGATGTTATTTGGTCCTACACCCATTGTTATGGACTGAATGTTTGTCCAAAACTCATATATTGAAATCTTAACCCCCACTGTTGCAGGAAGTCAGGGACCCCAAATGGAGGGACTGGCTGAATCCATGGCAGAAGAACGTGGATTGTGAAGATTTCATGGACATTTATTAGTTCCCCAAATTAATACTTTTATAATTTCTTATGCCTGTCTTTACTGCAATGTCTAAACATAAATTGTGACAATTTCATGGACACTTATCACTTCCCCAGTCAATACCCTTGTGTTTTCCTATGCCTGTCTTTACTTTAATCTCTTAATCCTGTCAGATGAGGAGGATGTATTTCGCCTCAGGACCCTGTGATAATTGCATTAACTGCACAAATTGTAGAGCATGTGTGTTTGAACAATATGAAATCTGGGCACCTTGAAAAAAGAGCAGGATAACAACAATGTTTAGGAAACAAGAGAGATAACCTTAAACTCTGACCGCTGGTGAGCCAGGCAGAACAGAGCCATATTTCTCTTCTTTCAAAAGCAAATGGAAGAAATATCACTGAATTCTTTTTCTCAGCAAGGAACATCCCTGGGAAAGAGAATATGTGCCTGGGGGTATAGGTCTATAGACGGCCTCCCGGGTGTGGCTATCTTTTATGGTCTGTAGACTGTAGGGGTAAAATAGACCCCAGTCTCCCATAGTGCTCCCAGGCTTGTTAGGGAGAGGAAATGCCCACCTAATAAATTTTGGTCAGAACGGTTGCTCTCAAAACCCTGTCTCCTGATGAGATGTTATCAATGACAATGGTGCCCAAAACTTCATTAGCAATTTTAATTTCACGCCTGTCCTGTGGTCCTGTGATCTCCCCCTGCCTCCATTTGCCTTGTGATATTCTATTACCTTGTAAAGTACTTGATGTCTGTGACCCACACCTATTCGCACACTCCCTCCCCTTTTGAAAATCCCTAAGAAAAACTTTCTGGTTTTTGAGGCTTGTGGGGCATCACGGAACCTACCAACATGTGATGTCTCCCCCGGATGCCCAGCTTTAAAATTTCTCTCTTTTGTACTCTGTCCCTTTATTTCTCAAGCCAGCCGACACGTAGGGAAAATAGAAAAGAACCTGCGTGACTATCAGGGCAGGTTCCCCAATACCCATGGTGATTACATTAGGAGGTGAGACTATTTGGGAGGTAATTAAATTATGAGGGTGAGACCCTCATGAATGGGATTGGTACTCTTGTAAAAAGAAACATTATTTTCCTCTTGGCCATGTGTGGATATAATGAGAAGATGGCCATTTGCAAGCCAGGAAGAGTGCCCTTACCAGGCACCAGATCTGTTGGTTTAATCTTGGACTTTCTGACTCCAAAAATGTGAGAAATAAAGATTAGTTGTTGAAGCCACCTAATCTATGGTATTCTGTTAAACAACTTTAAGTAACTAAGCCACTCTCCTTTTATAGATGAGAAAAAATGAGAACCAGAAATGATTTGTGCAAGACCACTTAATGAATAAGTGTCGGGGTGGTAACTAAAACTTGGTTTTCTGATTGAAAACCTAGTGTTCTTTCTACTACAGCATTTGTGATTTATTTATTTAGCATACATTTCATGGCCTTGTATGTTAAAAAGACATTGCTTTAGATGTGGAAGAAGATATAAGAGGGTAAAAGATATAAAATGAATAGGAAACACTCTCTCCTGGGGAGCTTATAACATAATAGAAAATATAAAACAGGTCCACAAATTACAGTTTGGCCTGTTATAATGTGCAAAGTACTAAAGAGAAATGAGCAAGATGTGGAAGTTCAGAGCAGAGAGAAGACTTCTGGCTCAAAGATCATAGGAAGGGCAACTACAGAATAATTTTAAGCTGAAGGTCAGATAGAAATTCCATGGATAGTAGCAAAGGGAAGGCATTCTTATCCATAAAGTTTAATTAGTTGCAAACAACAAAGGGAAAGTTGGAGAAGCTGCCCAGAAAAATACAAGAACAGGATAATTCTGCATGTCCAAGAGAGAGAAATTATGGGTAATTTCTTCAGAGTATCACTTTCAAGATGAAGATAGTTGCATTCACGTTCTTTGGGCACTCTGCTTCTATAGCCATTTCCTGGAAGAAACATTTTGATTGACTAAGTAAGGGCAGAGTAGCTCAGCCCAAAGACCCACTACATGTACTGAATGATATAGCTACTCAATAAAAAAAAAAGAAAAAGAAAGAAGAGAGAAAAAAAGAAAGAAAGAAAGAAAGATCTTCTACCAAAAGAACTTGGTACAAGATAAAGAGCAAAGTTAAATGCAAAAAGTAAAGCACAAACTAAAATTAAATATTCACCACAGTATTTTGTTGAGTGTGATTGAAAAACAAACAAAGATAAATAAAATGATTAGAACATTAGAGTAGCTTGCTTTGACTGAAGCACAGGATGAATAGATGACATCAAAATGAGCCAAACCCTGGTGGTCATCCCCACCTTTCCCCTCTCTACTTAACCCCTACTATCCCAATTAGTGAACTGCTTTCTCCAGTTTACACTAATAAAAGTTTATAAGGTACACTTTCATTCCAGAAGCAGTTGACTCAAGGGGAGGGGAAGGTTGAGCTGATGGTCATGTCTGAGTGAGGGATGACACTACCTTACTAGATGGGACTACTAGCAACCAGACCCTTGGCACAAACATTATAGACCCTAGCATGTTTCTCCCTCAAATTTTGAAAGAGTGGCATTTGCTACAATGCTGGAGCTAACAAATTGCCTTAAGGAATATACCAAGGAGATTATGTCCCTCCAATCCAAGCAGCATCTTCTTCCTTTGTTTCCTTAGTCTATGTATTCAAGTAATAGAAATGACAAAGCAGTCAATTTCTACTGAGGGCATTCCTGAAAATGATGGAAACCTTAGAAATGCAGACCAGTTTTGAATGTTGGGACTTGGTGTTTTCTCCTCAAATAGACCATAGGTGTTGCTCCCCAGTGCTTCCCTCACTCCCCACCCCACCACTGTTCTAAACCCAGTACCACACTCTTTATGTGAGCTTCACTTACCTCGTTTGCAATAGGAAGAGTTTGAACTGAGCTCTATTCCAAACGTTCTTCTTAAGTTATATTCTGATGTTAAGTTCAAAAGCTTGACTGGGGTCATGTTGAGAAAAAACTTGACTGCTTTGTACTAAGAAGTTTGGTCTTCAGACTATAGAGGATGAAAATTAGGTACATGTTTTTCGGAATTGTAAGTTTCAAATCCTTTCCAGCTCTCTCATTTACTAAAAGTGTCACTTCAGAAGGCATTTAATACTTGTCTACAGTCATATTTTTAAAAATACAGGAAATAAAAATTTTTTCACGTAACTAAATAAAATAAGTCAATAGTTATTCAAATATAATAGCAAGTAAGAGCCACTGATTTTTTTGAAGGAAAAAGTACAAAGGCTAAAGCATGCAGCGAGACATTAATGTTGCCAGTGCTCTTCTCAACAAAATGATTGATGTGTGCATCCTATGAACTACCAAATCTAGGAATCATTAACACATGATACAGCAGAAACTCCACAAACAATAAAAGTAAAATAAAACATTTATAACTATGGAAAATAAGATAGCAAATTATTTATTTTAACAATAGATAACATTTATTGTACAATTTTTAGAACTCCGTATTTTTTAGCTTGCTTTAAAAGGCTAACTTTTAAACCTCAAATCAGATCATTTTGAGACTCAAACTCTACTTTTTGAGGACATCATTGCCCAATGTCTGTTGTTTAATTCCTCTCTAATTGAAATTTCTAATTGAGGATAAATATGCCTTTATACCTATGTATGTGTATGTGTATACATTATATATACATATATGTATCACACATACATATAACACATGTATATACACACATACTGTACATATACATATATGTGTTATACACACATACTGTGCATATACACACATGTATTATACACATTTATATATGTGTATATATGTGTATATATACATACACAAATTATATGTGTATATATACATATGCATATAACAGATATGTGTGTATATATATGTGTGTTTTAGGATCATGTACAGTTGTTCAACTATATTAGTTTTAAAAGAATGCTCAACCAAAATAGTTTTTTTAATGAGTGTTTACTTTTTCTCATATAACAAGAAATCTTAAGATATGTAGTTACCGACATTGTTTTTAGCTGTTTAGTAAAGCCATTAGGAATGCAGGCTGTTTCTAACCTCTACTCCAGTGTCCTGAGCATGGTGAATTTTTCCTTGTGCTTGTCACTGCACTTCATGGTCAGAATATGGCTGCTACATCTCAGATATTATGTCCATTTCCTTCTGGGCTAAGTGTCAATGGCCAGAACATAGCTGCTAAAAGCTGCAAGGGCAGTTAGGAAAGTGGAGAATGATTGAATGACTTTCCAGACCACTGTGATCCATGTCCTGAGGCTCAGCAGGTTTCTGCCCAAAACTAAATCAGAGCTCTTTTAAAAGGAAAGAATAATGGAAGGAATATTGGGTAGGCAACTAGCAGAATTTGCTGTAAGAATACTGGATTAATAAAATTGCCTGACTTGAAAGATGATAAACTGTAGAGGATAACAAAGCATTTGGGAAATAGGAGGAAAGAGAAATCCTTCCAAAACAAAGGGGATTGTATGTGAAATTTTGTTATAATTTATGACAACTCATTTAATTAGTGAAGGAAATTTTATATTGATTCTTAAAAGTTTCGACAGGTCCTTCTATGAAAAAAAGGATACAGTCATTGAAATGAATAAATAGACTTTTTTGTTGTTTTCTGAGGTAGATAACTTTCAAGAAATGTAATTCAGTATATCTGTAGTAAAGAAAAAAAAGGTTTAAACTGATAATATATTTTTAGGGATAAGAATCATCCTGAATTACAAAATGTGAATTTATCCACATTAAATTAGGTGAGTGATTCTGGCTTACCTTAATAAGGAGACTACATCTGTTGTTCTATAGTTGGCATTTTCTTAGGATGCCAGAAAGGATCTCATCACTTGGTATGTCCCACATATTAGATTGAAAGAAAAGGAGAAGGAAGAGGGGGTGCAGTTGCCAAAGGACCTGTAGCCTTAGAATCCGGCAGAAATGACAGCTGAGAGCAGTCACAGGCATGATGCTTACTCAGTAGGTGTGATGAATTAGCAAGGGTAAGCAAGTATTGCTGACTGGAAAAAAAGAAGAAGAAAAAGAGAATTTCGGGATTTCTAAACTATTAGCTACTTCAGTGTGGTGCCAGCAAGTCCAAGACATATGGAAACACAGGGCATATGGAGATGTAAATAATAGGTAATTGTTGCAATTGTGTAATGGCAGTTTCAAATGACTTTTATTTCTGACTGCTCTGCTTCTTTGGCTGAGAAAATGGATTTGAATTTGGAAAATTATATGTTCAGCCATTCCGGATGTAATATTTATGTACACCCAACAAAAAATATTTTCCTTTTATGTCATTTGATTTCCACTATCATATTATATTGGGTGGAAAAATAGATTAAGAGACCATTTGCTCAAATATGAAAGAAACATCATCTGGAGGGTAAGAATTTTGACAGTTAATTCAGTTGAAAATGATATGTTGCAGTTAAAAATGGCATCTCATTGAGACTATACCTGCAGATTAGGAGGCAACTGAAATGATGGATTTTGAAAACTTTAGAAATGTTACAATATGTAAGTCTATTAGCTACAGTTTATGTCAAAGCTGTTTGTTTTGCACATGTGCACACCTACATAATGCTAGCTTGTGTGATCATGTTAGTGCAAATTGATTTATGAATTCTAATTCTGAGATTCAGAAAGATTTGAAGGAATATAATTTTATGATTATTGCAGATTTCCAGTTTCTTCTATCTTTAATTGTTTGTCTTGGCTCAATTGCCCTGGTGTATTTGACTGAAACAATAAGAGTTTCAAGAATTCTTACTTATATTTTTACTGGTATTTTGATTTATAATTAATTCTTTCCAGTATGGAAATAGGAAAGGTTTTAAGATAAATCTTTATAAGTTAACAAGTTATCTTTAAATATCAAATAAGTATTTGATAGATCTACATTATTGGTTTTTCAGCTATATCCCAGTTTATTTTTTATTAGATTATAAGGTCAAAGAGGCGCACAATTGTTTGTATTGAAAAAAGGAAAAAAAAAACCTACATTCTTTCAAACCTTGTCTCTTGTTAAACACATTTGTACATATACTACAAAATAAAGAAATTACTTTTATTTATTGCATAAAAGGAGTAAAATCATTAATATTTGTGTAGGTTTTTCTTCTTTAACTTTTTATACCATCCTACTTAACTAAATCTAGAGCAACTTTCAATAACTTAAAAATCTTTTCAGACTTCTAAGACATTATGCTAAGTAAAATAAGCCAGTCACAAAAGGGCAAATATTATATATTCTACTTATATGAGGTACCTAGAGTAGTCAAATTTATAGACAGAAAAGTGGTTTCCAGGATTTGGGGTAGGATGGAATGGGAAGGAATGAATAAATGAGTAAATAGTCTTTTTAGCCATGCAATGATATGTACTATAATATTTCAGTATGATTCAAGAGTAACATATCTTTTACCATGATATAGGCTTCATTCTAAATGAAAGATAAATTTAGGAATACATGCAAAGCATTGAACATAGACTTGGCAGGCAATTATTGTCTCAGTAAGTGTTATCTCTATTATCATTGTGGCAGTAAATGTTTGAGAAGATCAAAAGAACACTTTGAAATAATGCATCTTTTTAATAGGTTCCTGAGTATATTGATGACAGAATCAAATTACATGCTTAAAATATTTTCCAACATCCCTTACCAAGAAACTTTTTTATTTTAGGAGGAATTGTTGATAAAGACCTTCGTCACTACCTCAACTTACGATTTCAAAAGGGTTCTGTGGACCATGAGCTTCAGCAAATCATTCGTGATAACCTCTACCTCCGCACGGTGCCATGTGAGTACAATGGGCAGTATTAATATTTTTATGTTAAGAGATAAATGTTTAGCTATATATTCATTGATTAAAAGAAAGTGAAATTGCACTTATTTTTTATAGTGGGCTTTTGGAACAGAAAACTTATTTCAGATGTGGCAATTTTAAGTGCAAATGCTTATAACTTCAGTAGTATGGTTTATGACGAAGTTGTAGCCAGAAGAGACTTGTGATTTTCAAGCTATAAAATCTAACTTACAATTCTGAAGTTAGTATTGAGAGATATTGATTCTAGTCCAGACTGTTGGTGATTCCGAATGAATTATGATGGAGATAGAACTCCACATTGGGAGACAGGAGAATGCAAATTTAATTTATTAGTTGAAACAGCTATTCTATGAGTAGAATCTTCACAGTAATTCCCAACCTTATCTCTTGTTTGCAACAGGAGAGTCTCACAAGTAAAAAGAAAAGTGCGCATTGGAAAGTAAAGCTAAGTGTTCTGCAAGTCTTAGAAAGCAATGATGCTTAGAAAGCATGTTGGGGTAAATTTCTTATATGTAACCTATAGATATCCATAAACAATCGTTTCTGGTTATCCTTCCAAAGAGAGGAATTGGTAAAATGATACGATTTTTAGTGCCTGTTACAGCTCACCTGAAAATCCTCTATTAACTTTAAGACAAATCAAGGATTTTTAAACTCAGGTTCTGGATCTTAGATTGATATCAAAAATCCATTTTCTTCAAGGCAGATTCCATGCACTTCAGACACTTTCCACTCTCTAGAAATTCTGGGCTGTGGATGTTGTGTGAGTTTCCTTTTTTTAGTTCCGTTCTAAATAAATTCAAAGCTATGGGTCCTGAAAGGATAACATTAAACAAAGAAAAAGTTGGCTGGTATAAGTGAAACAAATAAGCAAAACAAAAAAAAATTATTATCTAGGGTTGAACCACCAGAGCTATGTAACTATAATTGTCTGGAATAGATACTGGATAATTATACTGAAATAATGAAAACACAGAGATGTCAAGATGGAAAGTTTATCACCCAGCCCTATTGACCTACCCACCTTTTAGGAGAGGTGGACTTTTGCCATTGTTAGCACTAAATATTCATCAAAACGACAATGCCAGGACACCATTATCAAATCTTCCTAAATGAGAATACTTGATGATTGGCATTTTGTCAGTCAAAATGATGCTTCTGTCAGTGTGTGTTAGTTAAGTGAATAGGCTTTTGGACCCTTGCTTTAACTCTGGAAGTTGAGAAAAGTGCATTCTTAAACTTGTAAGTTTGACATTAAAGTGATGGACAGAGGAAGATTGATTAAAGTAAGTGACTGAACTATTTATAAGGTAACGGGTGGATGCATTTTCAAAGCTGTGATGTTGTCAGTGCAGCAGTGTGAATTTATCTTTTGTGACATGAAAGAAAGGAGATCTGAAATACTGAATAAAGAATCCAGGCTGTTTATTATGTTTAAAAGCTGAGAAAAATAGATAAGAAGCTGACGTTCAGGAATAGATGTAGTCCTTGCTAAGGCGATGACATAAATAAGAAAGTCTTAATTAAATATGAAGATAATAGGAGTAAATTTTGCATTAGTTAATTAACTTCTTAAATAAAGCATCTCCTTTTAGAGTACCAAAGAAGACTATGAAGAAAAAGTAAATATAAGGGTAAAATAGCTAGACTTATATGAGTAAACATAAAGAGCTTCAAGATGTAATTTCAGTACAAAGTCATAAATTTAATTGGAAATCCTTGGATAGCTCCTATAAAGGAGATGATTAGAAACTCAATTTGAATATCATGATGAAACAATTATTCTTTGAATTTTCAGCCATCTCTCCTAGTAGCCAATTCCAATAACATTATTGACTAATGATGTTTTTAACTTGGCAAAAAAGTGAACAAAAATACAGAGATTCCAACATATTATAAAAATTGCTTTATACTTATTAATTGACCTGGATGATCCACCATCTTGACTCAGTATATCTTTTTTTTTTTTTTTTTTTTTTTTGAGATGGAGTTTTGCTCTTGTTACCCAGGCTGGAGTGCAATGGTGCGATCTCGGCTCACTGCAACCTCTGCCTCCCAGGTTCGAGCAATTCTCCTGCCTCAGCCTCCTGAGTAGCTGGGATTACAGGCATGTGCCACCATGCCCAGCTAATTTTGTATTTTTAGTAGAGACGGGGTTTATCCATGTTGGTCAGGCTGGTCTCAAGCTCCCGACCTCAGGTGATCCACCTGCCTTGGCCTCCAGAAGTGCTGGGATTACAGGCGTGAGCCACCACGCCCGGCCCAACTCAGTATACCTTTAAAAAATTTTTTTCTTCCTGTATCTTTTCTGAATTTCTAATTGATACATAATAATTTACATATTTATGGGGTACATATTTATTTTGTTACATGCATAGAATGTGTAATGATCAAGTCAAAGTATTTGAGGTATCCATCACTTTGAATATTTATCATTTCTATGTGTTGGGAACAATTCTATTTATTTCACTTAGCTTCTTTGAAATATACAATACATTGTTGTCAACTATAGTCAGTCTACTCTTCTGTCAAACAATAGAACTTCTATCTTTTATCTAACTGTATATTTGTACCCATTAATCTGCCTCTCTTCATTCCCCATTCCTCACTCTCTCAACCCTCTGTTATCTATCATTCTTCTCTCTCCATGGAATCAACTTTTTTAGCTCCAACATGTGAGTAATAACATGTTATTTTTGTCTTTCTGGTCCTGGCTTGTTTCATTTAACATAGTGATCTCCACTTCTGTCCATGTTGCTGCAAATGACAGGATTTTATTTTTTTTGTGGTTGAAGAGTATTCCATCGTCTATATATACCACATTTTGTGTATCCATTTGTCCCTTGATGGACACTTCAGTTGAGTCCTTGTCTTTGCTGTTGTAAATAGTGCTGCAATCAACATGTAAGTACAGGAATCTCTTTGATATGCTGATCTCCTATATTTATTCCTTTGGAACAATACCCGGTAGTGGGATTACTGAACCATATGGTAATTCAATTTCAGTTTTTTGAGAAATCTTCTTATGTTTTCCCTAGTGGCTGCGCTAATTGACATTCCTACCAACAGTGTGTAAGAGTGCCCTTTTCCCTGCATCCTCACCAGGATTTGTTACTTTTGCTCTTTTTAATAATAGACATTCTAACTGGAGTAAGATGATATCTCATTGTGGTTTTGATTTGCACTTCTTTGGGGATTAGGGATGTTGAACATTTTTTCATATACCTTTTGGCCATTTGCATGTCTTCTTTTGAGAAATGTCTGTTCATGTCATTTGCCCACTTTTTAATGGGATTGTTTGATTTCTTAATTGGGTTGTTTGTTCACTCAGTATATCCTTTAATGAAGTTTTCAAATACGTTCAGAAAGGGTGCAGTAGAAGTGTGTCCATGGTGTGAAAAATCCTGCCATTGTTAGAAACTTAAATAAGTATCCAGCATATCTGTTGGTATTGAGTATGGAATCACATTTGTTACACATTTGGGTCAAAAAAATTCTCATTGGTTTTCATGAACCCAGCAGCGTAGAAGGAAAACAGACTACTGAAGACTATATCATTGCTCTTATGTATGCATGCATTAATGATACATTCACTTCTTGTTTAATCTAGCATTGGCATCAGGAATAGGTCCTTGATAACTCCATTGAAACAAAATTGTAGTGACTTATAACTGTATGAGGGTAAATAAATTTTTTTCACAAAACAAGACCTAACTGAGTAATTCTGCTTACAACCACTACATTACTCTACCACCAACTACATCTGGAAGGAAAGGAGGCACATCTTGGAGGTGGAATTTATCGGTGCCTAGTAAGAGAGAGTTCTAGAGCTAGGGCTCCAAAGACCTCCTCCCGACCACCTGCCACACACACACATATACATATACTCAGTCAATCTAGTTGTGGACAAGTTGGTTCTTGCACTCCCTTGGTAGGAAGCCTGTTTCCAGCTGCTGGCTGATTTCTGAGCTAAGTAGGGGAGGAAGGTGGTTAGTTTAGGTCTCCACTGACCCTTAACTACAAATAATACAAAAAGCCCATCAATCTGTCCCATGCCCCATAAACAAGGCCTGACTGTATTTAGCCTTGTATTTTGTCTCCCTAGAACCTTATCTCAGAGCCCGCCTAATTCTAAAAAAAAAAAAAAAAAAAAAAAAAAAAACAAAACAAAAAACAAAAAAACAAAAAAACAAGCAAACACACACACACACACTCACTTTTCAATAAAAGCCACATCCCTTAGAACAGAAGCAGATGGTCACAGAAAGAGAATTGTTGGGCATATATTGAGTTCTGTAACGAAACTACTATATATTGAGTTCTGTAACAAAACTTACATCTTAAGAAGACAATTGTGCAGTTTCTCAACGGAAATGTTTGGAGATTTTTTTTTTCTCATTGAAGCCTGTAAATGTTGAGTTTATTTTACAGTTTTGGGGGAATTTTCAAGTTCTAATTTTATCTCCCAGATATACTTTTCATAATTATTTCACTATCCCACTATCCTACTATTCTTTGGTAGCTGACTGATAATAAACTTATTTTGTAGCTACTAAAAAAGAATTGTTGGGCACATAGTGAGTGAGAGCATGAGTATGCATGCACGTGTATGCTCATGTATGTGCATATACACAGGCTGAGATTGATTCTTCATTATTTCCACAGTAAGTTCCTAAGGAAAAGAGCCCTAGGAACTTGAGCCCAGAAGTTTGAGACCAGCCTGGGAAACCCCATCTCTACAAGACCCCTTAACAAAACCCTATCTCTACAAAAAAAAAAATTAAAAATTTACCGGGCATGGAGGCATGCACCTGTAGTAGTCCCAGCTACTTGTGAGGATCACTTGAGCTCGGAAAGTCGAGGCTGCAGTGAGCCATAATTGCACCACTGCATGTCAGCCTGGGTGACAGAGTGAGAGTCTGTCTCAGAAAAAAAAAAAAAAGATGATGAAGAAGAAAGAAGCCTGTGAATGAATCTTTCTACTATTAGATTTCAGGCTATATAAGATTTTTAGATTTGTATGTAATTGAACTTCAGGAGAAGGGAGAAAATGACAATGAGACAAAACTGTTGTCGTCTAGAATGTGATAAAGACTAGCCATGAAAAACATATATAGATAAAAGAAAGAGTTTAGAACATCCATCATATGGGATTTCAATTACCCTGGTAGTATACAAAAGGCAATTCCAGAAGCAATAAGTTAGCAGCATTTATTTAGAGATGATTAGACAGGATTGTTTCATCACAGCATGTTAAATGTGCAAAGTTGAGGCAGCATGCATTGTCTCTTGGGTAATATGGATTCAAAAGTATATGAGAGAAATTAATGGAATTAATACGGAAGAATATTGGATTAATTTGCAAATGTTTAAAGAGCAAAAATGGAGTTTATTTTGGTTTTAATATGCTGCTGAGCATAATGATTGCATATATCTGACTCTTGAGTCTAATCAACCACAGTTAAACTGACATGCTTCTTAAATATGAGGAAAAAATAATCACGGCTGTTTATTGGTAAAGTTTTAGTCCTTTCTAGCTTAGATATTTATTAGAGACACAAATTAATTTTTGAAGCAAGTGTAAGAACAAAAATAAATTTTAGATACTATTTCCCATTATACCAAAGAATGTGGAGAAGGACTTCGATGACCAATTTTAAAAGTTTCAAAATGAAAAGGAAGGTGGTTAAAATTAAACTTCTCTCCCAAGACTGTTTTTTGTCATTTGGTGAGACAGTTTTATTGGGAAACATTTAAAATTTATTTGAAGCCAGAACAAATACCAGTGTATACCAAGTAAAAGACAAAAAATCAACAAAACTAAACTCTAATTCTATTTTATAAAAAGTGAATAAAGTGGCCGGGCATGGTGGCTCACGCCTGTAATCCCAGTACTTTGGGAGGCCGAGGCAGGAGGATCACGAGGTCAAGAGATCGAGACCATCCTGGCCAACATGGTGAAACCCCATTTCTACTAAAAATACAAAAATGAGATGAGCATGGTGGTGTGCACCTGCAGTCCCAGCTACTTGGGAGGCTGAGGCAGGAGAATTGCTTGAACCCTGCAGGTGGAGGTTGCAGTAAGCTGAGATCGTGCTACTATACTCCAGCCTGGAAACAGAGCAAGCTTCCATCTCAAAAAAAAAGTGAATAAGGTGAACATAGATTTGGGATATGAAAGAAATTAGTTTTGTGGAAGACCTGATTGAATTACACTGAGTTACGTTGAGTTACACTGATTGTAACTCACAATAGTGTTTCTACATATTTAAGCCCTTTAAGTCAGTAAAACTAAGACACACTAAAAAGAAGCATTATCAAGGGTAAAACTGTAAAGTTTCTAATATATCTTTAACATTTTTGATATTTATGCCAAATTTGTTTCACAGAAAAGCAGGCTCTTTAAAAATTATGAGAAACTGTCTGCTGTTAAGAATAGCAGTTACTAACACACCAAAAGGTATAGCTATGCAAGGAGTCAGCATCCCCTTTTGATAATTATATAATATCTAGAAGACTATGATCACAGAGGACTATTAGATTGAGGCTCGTTGGCCCCATATCTAATAAAATGTCTGAAATTAGAGCAGAGCTTTCTAGTATACTTTGTGGGAAAAATAATTTTATTTCTCAAGCAAAAATTAGTACTATAAAGCTTGTAAAAATATGTGTTAACATCTAACAAGGCAATGTGTTTTTGTGGGTATGAATGAATCTAATTACTTGTGACTTTATTTATGAAGGTACATTTATTTATAAACATGTTATAAGAAGGGAGAGTGACATCAACCTGTGGATTAGATCACCAAAAAAGCAACCATCTTATTCCAATGGAAAGAAATTCCCTGAGTTAAAAATGATCAAAAATGATATGTATTCAGAGTATCTTTAAGTAATACAGCTTTGTGTTCTGGGATGTTAAGTTGAACTGTAGCTCCACATGCAGACACAGGAGTAGAAGCAATATATCCAACTGAATTTTCAAGCAAACTACAACTTTAAACCCACATATTGCAACAGCTGTATATTGTACATCTGTTTCTACATTAATCTTATTGCTTCAAATAAGAATCATCAATTTGGCAACTCTTTTTTGAAATTACTTTTAGAGTGTAAAGCATATTCTTTTGTGATTATTTCAGAATGAAGCTGCCAGATTTTTGTTCTTTGAAAATTTGAAAATGAATTTGATATTTATAGACTAATTATATTTGGTGCTGCTAAGAATAAGGGTTATTAGAGAATAAATATGGTTATTAGCAGTGTTAACCAAAAAGAAAGGAAGTCTATAAACAAATGTAACTTAATTTCTTGGGAGATGTATAAACTGGCCTGGGAGGCTAGACCAAGGGAAACTTCAAAAGCTTCTAAACAGTAGCATATACTTGAAAGTATTCTACTTGTTTACTCATCTCGATGTATGCCCTTGGCATAGTTATTAAATGTGTTATTACTTTACAGAAAGCTATATTAGGTTTACCTTCTTTCCTTTCTTACTGAAAATATTAAGATCTAGTTTCATGTCATATATGTGAAAGTATTATAGATTTATTTCTTCTTTCAATAGAACAAAATGAATGTATCTTTCCTGGTCACAGAGTAACATTCATTGGTTTGGTTGACAGAGTACTCTCCAGGAGATAAATGGCTTCAAAATATTGCTTAAGATGGAAAATCAAGGAACATTAAAAGTGATTGTATTGATTTATCCATTTGACACCACAGGACACTAGTTTGAGAATAAAGGAACATATTTGGCACCAAAAAAAAAGGAATAAAAGGAATAAACACCAACAGTATACGATCTTACTGATCTTCCCAACCACATAAAATTCCCTTTGCCCTGACTTGATTGGCTTTTCTGCTGCTGTGACTCAATCTTTCCTTTATTTTTTCCCTCTTAGTTTGTATTTCTCTTTCCTTTTTTTCATAGAAGGGAGGCTTTCCATAGGAAATTGGTTTGTGGGCTATTGATCATAAACGCAGGTGAAATATATACCCTTGGACTTCAGTGGTCCTAGAAGCTGCCCAAGGAATAAATGGGGAGAGATTTCTGAGGCTATATTGTGTCTCTGGAAAAGCCAGTCATCAGTTTTGATGGAAAATAGCCCACCTTCCAGGGAACTCAGAATCTGCTCCCTGCAGGCTTCAAAATCATAGCCTTGCTGCATGTAAAAAGGTCAACACATCTTATTGTACACCACTGCACATTTTGAATAGAAAAAAATAGGATTCCATCAGATTCGGACCTACCCAAGTTTCCAGAGTCTTAGCTATTAGATGATTACATTGCTGAAGGAAGGAATAGGCAGATGGCAATGGATAACAGTGTTCTCATGGGACTTTAAGACTGTAGTTTATATTAGGGTGATCAATTTCTGATTTAAATGCACCTAGCCAAAAGAACAACGACAAAGGAATACTAATTAAAGTTACTGCTCTTCTAATGTCCAGATCACTTGTCCAAGTTATTTACACATTGCAGTATAGCATTGCTAGAGTACAGTAAGAAGCAACTACCCTTGGCTTTATCTGTTTGTAACATGGAACTATGAAAAGAGCACTCATCCAAGAACTGGAAGCCATTGGTTCTGGACCAGGTTCTGCCACTAACTCATTATAGGGCCTTGGCAAAGGTATTAAACTTTAGGACTCAGGGGAGGGAGGGGGGAGTAAAATGAACTCTAATGGCTCTTTCTGCTCTAAAATCCTGTGGTTTTCTGATTCTGCTGTCTTACTTTTCTGTATTTTATCATTATTCAACTCATCAAAGTGGCTTAAATTATTCTGAGTATGGAATGTCCTTGATATTGAGCAGGTGTAAACAGCTTATGGAAACTGAAGATATATCAAATACAGCAGACACTTTAGGGAAAAAAAAAACATAAAGAGCTAGGTTTAAATTAAGTGCAGTTCTGGATAAAACCAGCCATGCGTGTACTTTCCAATTTTTCTATGAATGTCAAGTTAAGGATGCCATCATAACTCTGATGTCCCTTGAAATCTGCCTTCACTATTCATGAAACTCTGAAATATGGTCCAGCATTAGTAAATGGATAGGAAAATAAACATAATGAGAAATACAAAGCTTTTAAAATTGCTCTCCTCCTTTAGAAGATGGAATGAGTTGAGATGTGACATAAAGACTTCTGAAGCATGAGGTGTATTGTTATAAAAATGTTATTGTAATCTTTATGAAAAGATATTTAACATTGAATACAGTGTCTTCTAATGTTGAATTTTAATAAGTGTCACTTATGCAAGTGAATGACTCTGGTTGGAGGCCCAAATAGATATAGCTAAAGGGAGGCTAAATCAATGCTTAGTGTAATCAAGGACTTTAGAGCACAGATGAAAAATTTAGGAGAGTCAACGGATTTTTCACACAGAGTAATTAAAAGGTAAGACTGATATGTGATTAACAGTCAATTCAGTTTTAAAAAATACACATGGATCCTGCCTTTTTTTTTTTTTTTTTTTTTGAGACGGAGTCTCGCTCTGTC
The DNA here is from genome assembly GCF_028885655.2 of Pongo abelii. Lineage (NCBI taxonomy): Eukaryota > Metazoa > Chordata > Mammalia > Primates > Hominidae > Pongo > Pongo abelii. Next base: position 97,557,585 of record NC_071991.2, read on the forward strand.
GCCCAGGCTGGAGTGCAATGGCACGATCTCGGCTCACCGCAATCTCCACCTCACGGGTTTAAGTGATTCTTCTGCCTCAGCCTCCCAAGTAGTTAGGATTACAAGCGACCACCACCATGCCCAGCTAATTTTTGTATTTTTAGTAGACGGGGTTTCTCCATGTTGGTCAGGCTGGTCTTGAACTCCTGACCTCAAGTGATCCGCCTGCCTAGGCCTCCCAAAGTGCTGGGATTATAGGCATGAGCCACCATGCCTGGTTGGATCCCGCTTTTATTACACAAATCAGAAGTTTCGAATTGGATCAATTCTCAGTTAGTTTCCCAGTTTCTCTTCTAAGCGGTTATCTTTTCTACTTAAAGGCAGGAAAGTTGCTTTTTATGTATGCAAAATCAGCAAATATCTGCACAATATCTCCATTCTAATAAAGACAATAGTTTCACTTGCTGCTCAACACGACCCACTTGTATGCATCAATAATAACTTTTTAACTTGTCCTCCAAAGACAAGACTGATGTGGGGAGCTAATGTCAACCTATGTATATTTGTCCTTTCCCTTTTTGAGTAGGAATTCTGATTCATCTTGTCATTTTTTAAACTCATCTTTATTTGTTGCAACCTTTTTAAGCAGAATATGACTTGGGCACCACATTTCACTTTACAGGCCTTGCTCTGAGTTACTTTTTGAACAGCTTTACACCACACCTAGCTAGACTTTTAATTTTGCTTCTCTAAACAATAATTTTCTTTGGAAAACAAACTCTGTGGAGAGTTCCTCCCATTGCTTCAGTTTAACATACTCATTTCCAGAGGACTAGTACCTGCAGAATTGGCAACTACAGGCAATGGAAAGTTTTAAAAGTCGAACCTAGAAGATGTAGAACATACTTTCCTTTTTGTAGTTTTATTTTTCTTTATTAACTTTTATTTTAAGTTCAGGGATACAAGTGCAGTTTTGTTACATAAGTAAACTTGTATCATGGGGGTTTGTCATACAGTTTATTTCATTCACCCAGGTATTAAGACCAGTATCCATTAGTTATTTTTCCTGATCCTCTCCCTCCTCCCACCCTCTACCCTTAGAAAGTCCCCAGTGTGAGGTTTTCTCTTCTATGTGTCCCTAAGTTCTCACCATTTAGTTCCCACTTACAAGTGAGAACATGTGGTATTTGGTTTTCTGTTTCTCTGTGAGCTTGCTATTTTCTTCTAAACATCAAGGTATATCTCAGAACACTTTGGTGACAAAAGATTTGGGAATCTGGCTTGATAGCTCAACAGTTTAGACCACAAAGTTAACATTAGGTGACATACATCTTACAATACACATTACCTCAACTCTTCTTATCTTTTTAATTTGTTGACACTGATGAAAAAAACTACAGATCAGTAAGAGATATGCATATTTATAGGAAACCTAAGACTTTATATCCTGAATTCAATTCATCTTATTGTTCCCAGAGGGAGAATGGTTGGTGGGTCTCCAGCCAGGGCCATTCCTAAGTATGAAACTCCCTGAACATCAACTAAAACAAGTATATAAATAGCAGCCACCATTTTCTGAGCTTTTGCTATGTGCAAGAAATATTCTTCAGATACTATCTCATTGAATTCTCATAGTGTTCCCATAAGGTGAGTGTTATTTCCCATCTTTGAAGACATATGGGAAATTGAGGCTCTGAGGTCTTTTAACCAGACTGATACCAGGCTGTAAGTCAGCAGAGAAAGAGGGAGTCTATCCCAGGTGGATCAGTCTTCCAGTTCGCACTACATGAAAGCAGCTCTGTAACAGAAGCTCTGGAAAGTCAGAACCATAAGCATGCTTCTGAAGAGTTTCAGAGATGCTCCTGTGGTAAAAAAAAAAAGGCAATGAAGTCTACCAGCAACAGACATTGAATCAAAATTAAATAGATTAGACTATTACAGTCTATTTCCAATAATAGAAGATATATATTTTTTGTGAAGAAGGTATGAACGTATCTTCAATTGACCCACAATTGAAAAAACATATGGATAATTATCAGGGAAGTTTTTGAGTGAAGGTCGATTGACCGACTAGCTTCAAGTCAGTTATTTTCATCTTAACGTGAGCCTCTTGATTGGTCATTAATCAATCAGGTTCCAAATTATCTTTTCTTTAGCACATAATTGCTAGAAATATTGTAATATAAAATATCTAATGGGAGAAAAAGAAATTTTTAATTGATAATTATATTATTTCAGTAATTAAAGCTATTACCTTGATATAGGAAGAAAGATTAAATATACAAAGGAATCTACATTATCTAAACCAAGCTTACCCAACCCACGGCCCATAGGCCATTTGCAATCCAACACAGCCTTGATGCAGCCCAACACAAACTTGTAAACTCTCTTAAGACATTACGAGATTTTTTTGTGATTTTTTTTTCTCATCAGCTTTTGTTAGTGTTAGTATATTTTAAGTGTGGCCCAAGACAATTCTTCCAATGTAGCCCAGGGAAGCCAAAAGATTGGACATCCCTGCAAACCTTTTATTTTATTTTTTTAACTTTTTGAATTCTTCTTGCACAAACATTTTTATGTCAGCTCTACTAGACTTTCTACCTGTATTTCATAATCTGAATTCTAATCTAAATCTAAAATTCTAACCATATAAAATTTTATAAATAGGTGTTTATAAGAGTCCCCAGTTCTTCATCCTTGCAACTGGATGAGTTGCAAAATAAAAACATTTATTTTGCAACTCAGGGTGGGGGTGACGGGGATAGAATGGAAAGAAGAAAGTGAACCAGCATTTAACAAATATCTACGTGCAAGTATTATCATGTCATTGCATTTTTCAGTCCTCTGAGAAATGTGTTGTGGTTCCCATTTTTCAGACCAGGAAACTTAGGCCTTTAGGAAACTTAGGCTTGGAGAGGTTATACAAACCCTTCCCCAAACCCACATAGCTAGTAAATGGATGAGGAGAATTCAAACCTAGGACTATCTGATGCCTATATCCATTTGTGTGATGTATTATGTTACCTCCTTAGTCACTATAGGTCTGGTTTCTCTGACAGTTCTTTGAGCAAATCTTAGGAGGCTCCAGAATATAGAAGACTACATGAATGTGTATCTATATTTACTGTCTAATGTTTCCACAAAAGCAGGGAAAAAATCATGAAAATGGTAGTGGGTTAAATAAGACCTCCAAATTCCACACTTATTTCCATAACTGCTCTTCAGAAGCACCACTGAGGTCATTCTCCCAAAGGTTCCAAAAAGACCAAGGTTAGTAGCTGATATTTAACAATAGCATGTCTCCTCTCATTCCCATCTGGAGGTAATCAAAACAGAGACAGCAGTGCTGTTCACTTCAGAATTCCTGTCATTATAATAGAACAAATAGCCCTTCTTTTGATGAAGAAAAGCACCACTCTCCCATCTCAGTATAGCTGGCTCTGTACTGACTCAGCTGTCACTTGAGACTCAGTGTAATGACAGCTTCTCAGATCTCCAAGACTCCTACTGGTTCTCTTTGGGCACAATAATATGGTGACACAAGTTGACAAAATTTACAAGCTGGATCCCTTCACTAGGCACATACAGAATTGAGATATACACACGTGACCTTCCAGCTTCCTTCCTGGTTCCTGGGAAAATGCCCCAATTCTGGCTCAGGGGATTCAGGTTAACATGCAGAGTGATATCTGGGGTGACTGAGCAATTAAACCATTAGGGAGCCATTCATTGAGCGTGCAGCCAAGCTTAACTTCTGCCAAGCTCTTATTGTTTTATTGCTTTCAATGTCAAAGATTATTTTGTCTTTCTATTTCACGAAGCAAAACAGTGTAAGTAATGTGTTATTCAGGGTTCAGCCCAGGAAATAAAACCATGCAAGGTGTTTTAAGAAAGACAAGGTTTAGGGGAATAGTTGTTTAGAAAGTTGCTGCAAGAACAACAGAAGAAGGTTGCAGACTAGATCCCCAGGAATAATAAACAATACAGAACTGCCCTACCAGCATAACTGCTGCCTCTGAGGATGGCAACTAAGATCTAGATGTCACAAAGACAGAGTTGAGAAATTGCTACTGTGGCTGGAATTGCCACAACTTCCTGTGACACCTAAAAAGCCAGGAAATGAACACTAGAGCCCTCCTGCAAAAACATTGTGTCTGTAAGTCCTTTGGTTTTGAAAGGAAATTTACCTTTAAACATGTTTCTTTTTATGGATAACCCAATAGACATATAGTACCAGCACCTTAAAATTATGTATTAAAAGACTGCTCCAAGTTTTAAATGCCTTGTTTTGATTTATGTTGTCAAAGACTAACTACATAATTGTTGTCAGATTTTAGTTAAAAGATTTACAGTGTATTTATCAATTAATGTTTTTGCTTTTCTACTTATACTCTGGCTCCTAATGATAAGTACATATTATGCTAACTGGTTATAAGCTACTAAGAAATGTATTTTTTCTTTAGAAAACTAGGATAGTTATGCATTATCAGTGTATTCTGTAATTGTTCTCTTCTGCTTATAGTATGAGACACTTTAAGTACGTGTAAGAGTCTTTGTTCATTTTTTATTCACAACTTTATTATTTAAAAGTATGAATGTGACACTAACAAAATTTAGTTCATAATTATATTTCTCACATGAAAAAGCAATTGACAAAAATTGCTTTCAGAACATAATTTAAATTTGGAACAAGAAAAGGAATCTTAATTAAAAATGAGAGGTTGAATATATTATGTGAAGCACTACAGAAAATTAATTATAGTTTGAAAAAAGTAAAATGCTTTCATCACTAAGGCACATCTGTGACCAGAGGTCAACATTGGGTAGCTTTTTGTAGGTTCCAGCATTATTTCTTTGCCTCAAAACTCATTAAGGAATCATGATATGAGTCTTTAGGTAGAATAAAATACATTAAAAATGTACATACAAATAAAATATGACTACAAGCAAGTTGGAAAACTTGTATTTAGGCCTATATGTTGACCTAACATTAGCTTGGAAAAAAGACACCTGGTTTTCTGATACAAAAATAAAAAATTTATTTTAGGTATCCAAATAGGCCAGATTTACAGCTATCTTTATAAAAACTTATCTTCCAAATTCATTGGTTATAAGAAACGTGGTTGTTAATGAAAAAATAAGTGGTCAGTTAGCAATGCACTTAATAACCCATTAAATTTAAAGAGATTAAAAATTTATAAACTTTAATATATTGTAACTTATTTTAATTCAGTTTAATGAACATGAGAGCTATTATGTACATATGAGTGGCTGGGTGCTGGAAATACAGAGTGATTAAGACATACATCCTATTCTCTAGGGATGTATCTTTATTGCAAGTTCAAATCCAAGTAAGGTATATATTATTATTCTCATTTTACAGATGGTAAACAGAATACATCCAACTAACTAATGTAAACTAACTACTCTGTATCACAGTTAAGGTCTATAGCCAGCCTCAAGACTTTGAGAAATGCTTAATTGTTACAAAACCTGAATTATTTCATCTTTGTTTAACAATAATGACCAGATTAGTGGCTTTGATGAAGATATAGACTAATAAGGACTCAATACTTAAAGATTTAATTGAAAAATACAAATATAGTTCTTGGAACTTTGCTCACCCCTGCTCTTGTATATTCATGCTCCAGATTTCTTACGATTAAGAGAAGAGTAGGAGGAAAGAAAGGAGGAAAAATATTGTGGCAATCCCTGAAATATCAAAGGTTTTCTTGGGTTGCCCTGTAGTGGAAAACTTAGTCACAATTTGCTAGTTAGCAGTACACATTTTTAACCCTATAAAAGGTTTGAAGTCTCCAGCATCTTTGAGCAAAACTTTTAGACTGAGAAAAATGGATCCATAGCTTTCTCAGTGGAAATCCATTAGTAAATAAAGCCTAAGATAATTAGGGACAGTTGGATTGGTACATCCTTACTTGCGTTCCCAAAAATCCTAGCTACATCAAGCACATGGCCTATTAGTTCATGAGTGTTCTCATTATTTAAAAAAAAAAGAAGGACAATGAAGCTTTGCAAGTTAAGTACGTATCCCAGGATTATATAACTTATTGGCAGAGCCAGAGTTGAAATGCAGTTTTTGTCTTGATTATAAGACATATATATCTGAATATAAGATAGATATGTATGTTATAATGTATATTTAAGCATATATTTTAGTATATATATTTATATATGTCTCTGTGTAGATATAGATATAGACAACTATATATTTATGTCTATATAAAATATGATGTGTATATGTAGGGGTGTGTGTGTGTGTGTATGTGTGTGTCTATTAGTCCATTCTCACACTGCTATAAAAATACCGAAACTGAAAAATTTATAAAAGAAAGGTTTAATTGACTCACAGTTACACATGCCCGGGGAGGCCACAGGAAACTTACAATCATGGTGGAAGGCAAAGGAGAAGCAGGCATCTTCTTTACAAGGTGGCAGGAGAGAGAGAGAGCAAGCAAAAAGGAAGTACCACACTTTTAAACCATCAGATCTTATGAGAGCTCCTTCACTATCACAAGAACAGCACAGGGGAAACTGCCCCCATGCCCGCATGATCTAATCACCCCCAACCAAATCCCTCCCTCGACACATGGGGATTACAATTCCAGTTGAGATTTGGGTGGGGACACAAAGCCAAACCATCTCTCTCTCTCTCTCTGTGTGTGTGTGTGTGTGTGTGTGTGTGTGTGTGCATATAAAGTCTCTTATTTCAGTAAAATAATAGGACATACATAACACCTGTGCAGGTGGATATTTACAGATGGAAAACTTACATTTAGTTCGAGGTTACATATAGGTGGTAAATGATAGAACATAGATTTTTAATGCAGCTTGGGTCTATCTTCAAATATATGCTTTTATTTATATCTGTTTATCTCATTTCAATGTATCTTTCTATTATTATTTTATCTATCACAAAATAAATGTTTAAAGCCCCAAATTATTTTTTTCAAAATAGTGAGCACTGTAAAAGACAGATTATTAGAAGCTGGAGTAAGTGGCAGAAAAACCTCCAGGGAAAAGGCAAGCCTTTTAAGTTGCTTTAGAAACCAGGTGGGGTTGAATAGATGGCAGCAGCTAGAAAGACATTCTGATTGAAAAGACCTTTTGAGCAAATCCTCAGTGCTTGTAATGAGCATAAGAGGAACAGAGGTGGAATTTCTGTGTTTCAGGGAATTGGGTGGTAAGACAGGATAAGTAGAGGATGTGAAGATTACAGTGGGTCTTAAACTTGATTAGAAAGATTTGAACTATATTCTTCTTACTATTTTTATTTTCAGTAAAGCCAAACTAGACCAAGAATGGTCATGTAACATAACACACTAAACTACTGGATTTAAATCACAACTGTACTATTTTCTAATGAGGTGGCCTTAGTAAACTAGTATCCTCTCTGTGACTCAGTTTCATCATTTGTAAAATGGGAATAAAATAGCATCTATCTCACAGAAACACTGGGAGTATTAAATGAATTAAGATACTCAGAGCAATGCCTTGCAGAAGGTAAATGTTCAATAAATTTGGTTGTTACAACAAGTCCTTATGTAGGATGGTAAGGAAACAAACATATATTTTAGAAAGACTAAGTTCACTTGGTGAACTAAGCTAGAAGCTACCTTCTGGAATTCTACCCAATTTGGTCATCCTTAAGAGTTGAATGAACATTTTTTCAGTAGATGGACGGAATAAATATTTATATAAAATAGATAATAGAGTGCAGAGTAGAGCAAGCAAGGCAACAGCAGCTGAGTTGCTCTGTGGCAGTTATTTGGATCAGCGCAACCTGAGCTAAGGGTAGTGGGTAGGCTGAAAATGGTGGTATGCAACAAGGCCTCATGTTGAGACTCAGCCAATTACTCCTCCACTTCTTCGCCCTGTGTATATATTTAAAGACAGAAAGAAAGAATTTGGCATGTAGGCAAAACAGCTTGGAATTATATAGGTATCAACTCTTGGACACAGGTGGAGGAGCACTGGCTGCTAAGAATACAAGAAAAAGTAGAAAAAGATGCATTCAGAATCAACTGTGTGTTGAGAGTCATATTCTCAATCTGGAATCCTGAGAACAATCTCAAATTCACAGCCTGTAACACCTTTGAAAATCAAGCCTCTAGAGTTTTCTTTTCCTCCTTGCCCCATTGTGCTATCATGTCTTCCATCAACCCTGTAAAATAAAATGTTTCAAAAACTTCGTTCAGCAGCAGCCAAGTAAATCAGAGCTCTTCCCTTGAGAATCTTGCACTTTTCCTACTGGTGTATAAGACATCACAGATAATTACAATCCAAAATATTTCTGTAATAAAAATATGATGGGTGGTTAATCCTTGACTAGCATAATGAAATTTATCTCACAGCCAATTCTTTGGGGTAATGGTAGTTTTTATTTACAGGAGAGATGAGAGTAGCAGCAGGACAGCTACTATTAAACAATGTAATTAGCATTGATGTAATTAATCTAGACGTTTAGTCAATGAAATAAAATGTCTTTGGCTCATTTTTCCACTAGTACAGTTTCCATTCAAATGTCCATGCATACTTATTCTGGACATAGTTGCAAACAAAAATACACGAAGCACCTCTGCATATACATTACTACAGAGTTATGCAACTATTTATTTTCTGTTATTTATTTCACATCTTGAAAGTGGGTTGTTGATTCACCTTGATTCAGATCAATTACTCTATGTCATCATCTGTCTATCTTGGCCTTTTATCTTATTTTTCCTCCTAGCGCTAACGTATCCTTCCCTATAACTTGGTTTTAATGAAATACCTTGCTGTAGACTCAAAAATAGTCATCCTCAAAAGAATAAAATTTCTGCATCTTGCACTGAGGGGTGATTACACGGTGGTCAGTTCATTATAATTATGGGGCTATAGAGGTTCATGGTGAATAGAGTGCTTTCAGCACCACCATGTAAAATATCACCAAGTTGTAAAATTTTGCTTAAGTTTATTGATTCTCTTTCAATAGCTAGCTTACAGAAGATCAATTATATGCTAGAGAAATGCAAAATAACACAGGACTTTAATTAATGGGTTTAATTGCAAGATTAAGAGAGAGTGAGCATGTTTTCAGACATTTTCTGCTTTTGTTTAAAATGAACCTTCCATGTTGAAATAGCTGCTTTTTCCTAGATTTTGGTGGATTTAGGGACTATTTTTTTTGTTTTGTGCTAATGGTGAAAATTTAGCTCACCTGAAATAAAAACAATCCAGATTTAATCAAACCAACTTATGGTTTTGGTTGGGTTTAATTTCTTGAAAATAATCAAATCTCAATTATGATAGACCTCAATGTAGACCTCAACATATATCATGTATTTCTTTCTAATTTGCGGCTTTGTTTGTAGTTGGGCTGGGGCCATGTGACTAGTTCTGGACATGGATGTAAACAAGGCCATTAGGGAGTTGGTGAACTTCTTCCATCTCTCGTCCCCTTCTATAGGAAACTTAACAGTCACATGTCCAGTACCCACCAAAATACGGAGGCTGTCCTGGCCCACGTTGAATTTACAAGCCATATTATAGCTTTGCAATGTTAGCATTATATTAATATTTGGACGCTCATTTGTTACATCACTGTGTAGAACAGCATTATTTTAACTAATACGAACCAAAGCGTCCTTCATATAAAAGCAAATCCTGAGACAAAATGTGTTAACCTCTTGCTCAGTTCTTGAAAATAAGTAAGATATATAATTATAAATCTTTTTTCCTTTACTCTGTGTGTGTGCCTGTGTGTGTGTGTGTGTGTGTGTGTGTATAAAAACATAAAATATTTAATACAGAGAATATGTTAACTGTGTTGTTCATCAGTGCAAACAAAACACATCAACTTGACATGCTGGTTATTTCTTTTATTAAAAATAATAAATGAAACTGTTTTTAATAAAATTCATATTGCTATTCATTTTTCTATAGTAGAGAAGATTTTCAAACATGATTAATGGGAAAACAGAAAACGAAATAAATATTCCATAGTTTTCTGTGAATTTTTTATTGTCTCTTTTGCACCTTGAACTTGATCGCTTTCATCACTTAGATAAATCTGTGACTTGAAATGTTGGTTCATTATGGATGAAACAAAAGTACCACAGTGTTTTTTATCCTGTATTGATGATAAACCTTCAAAGTAAAATAATTATTTTTCAATTAGGCTCCATACAGGGACTAGAAAGCATTAGTTATCAACACGTACAGAACATAATCAGCATTAAGTTGTCATATTTTGGCTGCATTAATGTTGTTAAATTAACATAACAGTCATTATAAGCAGATGCTCTTTCCTGAAAGATTTTTGCAATTAACATTGTATTCATTTGCACACTTATATCTGCACTTTTTTCCAACTCATTAATATGAGTCTCACTTTCCATTGCCTAAAGTCATTAGGCAGTGTAAAGTTATAAAATAAAATTTCACCTCCTTGCCTTGTTTAGAAGAAATACCACATTATTCATCCACCACATCAATTGTATTGACCTTCCATATGAAAATTAATGCCCTCCAAGTTTCCACTCTGAGAATTTTCTTTGGGTTTCATAGCAAGTTCTCTCAATTTGGGGGCTGCTGCTTATTCTTGCTCTGAACATGTTTGTTTGTAATCCCCATCCTGGAAAGGCTGACTCTGCTGTCCATCGTCTCTCTTTCCCTGGCTCCTAGCTACTCACAGGTGAGTATGTTCTTGATTGTCTTTGTACCATGGAAGCAGAAAATGGTGTAAGAGAGGATTAACTGATGGGGAGCAAGAGAGAAAATGGAGGGGAATAAAAGCAGTAAAATCATCTTCCTATTGTGATAACTAGTTTTACTGTAGAAGACACAAAGGGTAGATATATGTATATATCTGAGGTCAAATGCTAATTCTGGAACTTTGGCTAAATCACTTCAACTCTAGCATTCTCTATATGGCCTGGCATGGTAGCTCATGCCTGTAATTCCAGCACTTTGTGAGCCCAAGGCAGGAGGATCACTTGAGGCCAGGAGGTTGAGGCTGCAGTGAGCTATGATCACACCACTGCACTTCTACTTTGCTCATCTCTACAACAAGGCCATTGTACAATTATAGTTTTCTGAAGCTCTAAGCTACTAGATTGGGAAAAAAAACTGGTTTGAATGGACAAGAGATAGAGCAAATAGGATAATAGGTTTTATTGAGAAGGAACAGACTAATCACCCATGGATGGTATTTCAAACAGATGAAATCTGAGTTTAGAAGGTTTTGTGTTGTTTTTGTTTGTTTGATCATTTGTGTATTATTTAAGGAAAAATTGATTTTTAAGTACATTATATATAGGTAGAATTAAAGGAATACAAAAACAATTTAGCCTTTCTACATCATTTTTCCTATATTCAGAATAAGGATCATAATTTTATTTACATTCTTCATGGAAATGTTAAGATTAATTAGTATTCATGCAAAAGTAATTTGAAAATGAAAAATTTCAGCTAAGTGCTAAGTAGTGTTACTTCAGCTTTGGTTTCTGAAAGTGCCAAACTCTTCATTAGTCTTTGTAAATGCCCTGTGATGTGCATTACAGAATTTATAAACACAGCGCAGTAACTGATAGTATGTGACAAAATACAGTGTGGAGAATGTGTTACTGTCATCCTTAAAGATTGATTGGGTTGCGTGGAAAAGCATTACCTGGAATCTTCCATAGGAATATTTTCACTGAATTAACAAAGATGACCTTCCTATCTATAATGATTAAGTGTTCTACAAATCAGAATTAAATTAAAGGCAAATACATATCCAGAAAGCTGTCATATCCTCTCCTAATTATTCTGCCATGACTTAAAAGATGAATATTTTATTTGGGTCACAAGGATAAAGTATGGAATTATGTAAGGTCTCCTCTAATGCTGCAGACAAAGCCACTCCAGTGTACGGTAGATGGCGCTTTAAAAGTTTAGACTTAGTTTAAACAAAATTAAGTGACTTACTAGTGAACCATGGTAAAGAAACTATTAAATAATGCTTACCAAGTGAAAAAGGACAATTTTACTGCCTGAGTTATGGTGATAACCTTCCCCAAATGGTGAAAGCCCACATCTCCCACAGTTGGCTGGTACTTTATTACTTGATTTAACTCTCTTTTGTTGTTCATAGGACATGAATAAAGCAACTCAAACACTGGAACTGGGTATTATAAATATTTTCTTTTAAGATGATATGTAGATTAAAAATAGTTTTCTCAAAGAGAGAATTCTATTGAACTGTATAATTGATTCTACTAAATTCAAAGCATTTGATACTTCTAGTTGATGAACAAATTAATAAATGGACAGAAATATACTGAAGTAAAAATAAAACCATGAGTATAGTGTGATTTCAAAAGTAATTTTGAATAATGATTGAGGTGATTGCTACCTTAAAACTCATTTACGGAAGTATTGACTTTTATGTCTCTGAAGAATATATGTCTGGGCATGGTGGCTCATGCCTGTAATCCCAGCACTTTGAGAGGCCAATGCAGGAGGATCACTTGAGGCCAGGTGGTTGAGGCTACAGTGAGCTATGATCACAAGACTGCATTCCTGTCTGGATAACAGAACAAGACCCAAACTCATTTAAATAAAAAAAAAAAAAGGAAAGAAGAAAGAAAGAGTTTAGGAAAAATCCATTTGGAGGTTCATTGATTTATTCACTTAGAAATTGTGTATTGAGTGGTCACTATGTGCCAAACATTATTCTAGGTACTGGAGGTAAAGCAATTAACCAAGCATATGAAATCTCTATCCTCGTGAAAGTTATGTTTTGGTGGGACAAGATAGACAATAAACAGAAAAATAGATAATTTGGCAATGAAAATCAGTGCTACAAAGAAAAATAAAGCAAATTGAGGGGTGATAGTGCCGAGTGTGTGTGGGAGGGGTAGTGTGGGTGTGGATGAGGGGAGTGTGTGCATGTCTGTCCAATTTTAAATAGGACTGTCAGGGAAGGTATCACATACGAGCAGATCCTGGAAGAAAGGAAGACAACAAAAGCTGTGATTATATCTGAAGGAAGGACCTTCTAAACAGAGTGGACAAAAGCCCTCCAGCAGGACCATACTTGGCATAGTGGATGTAAACAATAGACAGGAGGCCAGATTTGCTGGAATAAAATTAACGGGAAGGAAGAAGAGTGGTAGAAGATGATGTTAAAGGAAGGGTGAAGGAGGGAGGCAATGTAGGGACACATAGGCTGTGGTAATAAAGCCTTTGACTTTATGTTGAGTGAGATGAATGGTTTTGAAAACAGGAGGAATGTTATCTGACATATGTTTTAATGGGATAACTCTGGCTGTGTATAGAGAATGCTGAACGGGAGTAGGAATGGAAGCAGGGAGACCAGTTCGATTAGGAAGCTGTTGTAAGCAGAGAGGATGGTGGCTTACACCGATGGGCAACAGTGGAGGTGGTCAGATTTTGGATAAATTGTGAAAGACATCCTGATGGGCTGGATGTTGAGTGGAAGAAAAAGTGACGAGTTAACATGACATCAGTTGGTCTGAGTGTCTGGACTAATGCAGTCCATTTCTAATGAGATACAGAGACTACAAGAGAAACAGGTTTGAGGAGGGAAATATTAAATTTGAGATGCGTCTTGGACATTTAAATGGAGATAACACATAGGCATTAGGCTATAAATCTGGAGTTCAGTTTAGAGTACAGGCTAGAGATAGGAATCTTGGGGACATCACCATTGAGTAATATGTAAAACCAGGGAAATAGATAAGATTACCTGGAGTTCAGATGAGAAAGAAAATTGATCTTAGGAATGAGCCCTAGGTACTTCAATTTTGGATGAGGAGTTGCAAAGGGAACCAGCAAGGAAAACAGAGAAGAAAATAATTAAATAAAATGTTTCAAAATGAAGAAATAATAATCAGTGACAAATATTGCTGATTGGTCAAAAAATGATGGAAACTGAGAATCAACTATTAGAGGGCAAGTATTAAAGCTATGCTATATACTGAAGGCTTTTTTATATAGAATGCAAGACTATTTAGGATGGTCTTGTTAGTGGCTGATAGAGATTATTGGCATAAGCGTTTTAGTCACTCTGTACTCCCAACCTATCCTTTGACACTGTCCTAAGATTGTAGAGAGGAAAAGTACTATTGTAAAATCCCCAAAGAGAACATTCTACTCTAATCCAAGAAAATCTCCTTTATCTGAAAGGATTTACATGGAGGAAGTAAAGAGCCCCACTCTTAAAAAAAATATGACACGAGTCTTATTTAGAACAGTAGTTTTATAATACTTAGAAAATTATAGTCTATATAAAAGTACATGTATTTACCTCTTGTCCAGAACTTCCATCTTTCATTCCTGACACTTTTCCTTTTGTACTGAACTTATTCCCTAAATCTAAAGCACTGTTCATTAAAATACAATGCAAGCCACATATGTACTTTTCATTGGTTTTACTAACCACATTTTAAAAGCTAGAAAGAAACCAATGACATTAATTTTTGAAACATATTTTACTTAATATATCCCAAAGATTATCATTTTAACATGTAATCAAATTTCTAAAAATTATTGTCATATTTTACATTATTTTTGTAGTAAGTCTTTGAAATCCAATATTTATTTTAGACTGACAGCGTAGCTCAAGTCAGACTAACCACACTTCAAGTGCTCATTAGCCACATATTTTTGGACAGGGAAACCCTGTCCTATAATCATATTAAAACAATTTTTTTTCACAGAACAAATTAACTACTAGCACCTGCCTCTCCTTTCCATTTTCATCCTCTTGGGCTTTTTAGTTACTCTTAGACAAAGTAGAAGAAAAAGCAAGTCAGAGGACCAAAATAAGTTGGTGTAGTAGTCCCTTCCCTTCTAAATAGGCATTTTCCATTAGGTGTTCCTTCCTGGCTTTCATAAATGTATATAATAAAAAAGTGTATTATGGTTAGAGGGGATTTTGTGTTTCTTGGATGATCTAGGCCAGAACGACTTCTGGAGGCTAAGTCAGGAGGGCAAACAGAGTTTCTTAAATGTCAAAAGGAGGGTTTAAATATTTATTTCTCTTATCAAGGTTCACTGCGACCTGTCAGTTGTTAAAAAAAAAAAATTAACTGCTAAATGAAAAACTAAAAAAAAATTGGTTTTGAATATTGATGATAATAATCGCTAACATCAAATGAGTGCTTACAAAAAGCCAAGTATAATTAGCCAAAAACTTTACAGACACATCCCATTTAATTACCACTATAAACCTAAAGTATGGGTCCAAACTTTATGATGAATAAACTGAAGCTTAGATAGATGAAGAATTTATGATTTTGGTTTCATGGTGGCCAAAGCCAAAGTAGAAATCCTTTTAATGACAATTTTTTAATTGCTAGTTAAAATATAATTTTAAACAGTAATATTTAGAACGCAAAAGAATGTTTTAAAACCTCTAGCTTCCAGAAATAAGTAGGAACTTGATGACAACATGAAAAGCACCTAAGCTTATATAGCATCTTGGGAGGATACAGGATCTGAATTAAAGCCCCCGTCGCCAGAAGATGAGATTCTAATTCTTCCTGGGGAAAGAATACCAGGTTTTGGACCCGCCTGTGGCGGGAAGGTAAAGTAAGACACTAAATGAAGTTGGGATGCTAAAAATATTACCTACACTTGTGAAAGAGATTTAGACTACACTGCCTGCTGAGTCAGGGAATTGTCAAGGAATATCGTCTTGGTCTGAGGCTCTAGGCAGGAAAAATTTCTTCCATGAGAAATATATGCTTCAGTTTGTGCTACGTGAAATTCCAAAGTATGAATTTACACTGTCTACGTAATGCAGAAATCCCAAGCTCAGATTGGTTCTAGACAGAGTTATCTGTAGAAACAAATGTACAATTTGTAATTCACTTCTATGATCCAGGGTGCCATGGGCTCCCACATGGGAAAAAGAAAAAATTTCTTTAGAGCTAAAAATTATAAACTATACAAGGGTACGATCTACCTCTGAAAAAGTCAGATGCAACAAATGGCAAGATTAATATATCTAAGAATTTAAGATTAAGAGAATAATCTGAAAGATATAAAATGATTATGCTTAAATTAATTAAGGAAAGAAAATGTGAAATGAAAATTATAATGAAAAAATAGAACATTGTGACATTCAAAGACATAGATTGAAATCAGAAAATTATAATCATTAAAATGAAAATTTCAGTGAATGGCTTTAAATATCCATCAGAAGAGAGAGATAATAACATGGAGGTTTTGTCTGCTGAAATCATTCAGAATGTGGCATAGACAGATAAAGAGATGAAAACTATGAAAGGGAAGTTACGACAAGGAGAGGAGAGGAATTGAAATTCAATTATAATCTACTAGGAATTCTAGAAGGAGACACTAGGTAAATATTGGCAGGCAGACAGCATTTAATGAGACAGTGTCTAGTAATAATAACAATAAATATAATTCTTATATTTATTTAAGCCCAACAAGGCCTGCGTGAGATAAATACATATACATTTGTACTAGTATACATAATAGAAGAAATTCAGAAGAGCCAAGCAAAAAATTCTTAAAGGCAACAAGAGTTTAAAAATCCCTTCCCAAAAGAACAATAATTAGACTAAGCAAACCTTTCAGCAACAACAAAGACAAGAAATAATGAAATAAAATCTAAAAAGCCCTGAAAGAAAATAATTTCCTGCTGAGAATTCTATACACAATTAACCTGTGGTTCATGAATTAGGCCAAAATACTCTTTAGACTAAAAGACTAACTGAATTTACATTTAACAGATACACCTTCTCTGAAATAACTAGTAAAAAATATACTCCAATATTAAAAAAAAAAAAACTGAACCAAGAAGGAAATTGAACCCAGAACCAAGATGTGGTTTGCAAGATATGTGGGGATACAAGAAATGATAATGAACTAAGAAATTGTTAAATCTAAAATAGGAACTGACTGTAAAACAACAGTAACAACAATAATAATGGCTAACTTTGAGATGTTTAAATATAAGATGGAATTAAACACTAGGTATTTACAGCATCTAAAATGGAGAGATGTCATTAGCATTGAAATATACCTTTGTTCTGAGTTCAACTCCCTTCTCACTTCATTTGACTCTACATAACAGGCAGCTCTCCTGACACTGACAAGCCTTGATACGATACTGGTGATACTGATGGACAAGTATGTGCTCTGTACCACAAAAAGTCACTTAGTTTTAGTTTGAAACAATCATTTAGATCACAGAACAATTCACTTGGATGTATAAATTCGTGTTGCAGTTTGCCTTGTTCACTCTACTTTGTTTGTGTAATAATAATTATAGCTGATTTTTAAAATTTATTCTGTGCAAAATAATGTACAAACACTTTACCTGACTCAACTCATTTAATCCTGTGAGGAAGATATAATCATTATCTCATTTTACAGATGAAAAAAAAAAAACAAAGAACAGAGAGATTTCCTAACTTGCCTGGGATGATACAGATCATAACTAGAAGAGTCAGAATTTACACCTAGGTAATCTAGCTCCAACGTTTGTCCTTTTGATCACTAAGCTAAATTTCCTCTCATGGGTATGAATTGCTTGGGTACAAATCCAGATACCTTCATTTATGAGCTGAGTGACCCAAGGCAATTTAGAGAATCTGGATACAAAATACTGAGAAAAGTGTTATTGAAGTGTTACGATTTTTCAAATAACGTTTTAAAAATTTGAAATTGTCTTAGATTTACAGAAAGATTGCAAAGATATTACAGAGTTTTCATGGGATACCATGCCTCATGTATTCAATTTTTAACATTTTCCATTAGTGTGTTCTATGTGAATTACCACCTATTCACCCCTTTGGTAAAGGAGGGATTCCTGCTCTAGGATTATGGGATGGCCAAACAGACAAGACCCAACACTGGTCAGATGAGCCCAAAGGACACTGCACACCATGCAAGACCACCCGGGAATTGAACTTGAGAACAGAGTGAACAACCAGGGGCTGTGGAAGAAAGGCTTTGTAGGATAGAGAGGGTGGGATGCCCTCTACTTCCCGTGGGAGTAGTTTGTTTGAATAACTTTGTGAGCTGGTGGGGAACTGAAACCCCCTGCTCAGGGAGAAGCAAGAAATTCACCTGGTCTGTTTGATTAGGAGAGTTATTTGGCTGGAGACCTTGTCCCTGGGAGCACAGAGGAGAAGGTGACCAGTTTAGCTCTGACCATTTGGCTTTTGTGTCACTTTGATATAATCCCAGCTTTGGCTGGGGGGGACTTTTTTGACCACTTTCTTAAATTCTGGAAAATCAAGATGCTCCAGGCTCATCTTATATAATTCCTGCCCCAATCGGCCATTTCTCCAAAGGCCCCTGGTTCCTTTTATTGGAGGATGGTGTTAGAAGTCAAAACCTGGGCACTTGGTATGCTCGTTACTACTGGGGTGTCATTTTCTCTAAGCCTGTTACGTAACAGAGCAAAAACCAATCTGTATGTTCTAATCCATATGCATACACACATCTAAAAATACTTCTATGTGTAACCATCTTTGTTTATATTAAAGGAAACGTGAGTTTATACTGATGTCTCCAACTCTAATCCATTACCACATGGATTATTAATGCTTTCTCTTGCTTATCTCTGCTGTTACTTTTAATCCCAACAGTGAAAACCTGGCTCTCACCATCCACCATTCATTTATTCAGTTGTTCAGTTCCTGTATATGTGTATAGTGGTTTCATAGTTGTTAACCTGTATTCCAATGAATAACAATATTATTAACTAGAGTATAGAGCTGACACAGAGTTCTCTTGCATTTAATCTTTCAGACTGCCCTCATTTCCCAAGTTACCTAGCTCAGTACTCCTCCACCCCACGCCATCTCTTCAGTGAAGGTGTTGCATACATTTGTAATAACAGTTAAATACTTTTGTCACATTCTGCATATAGTCCTATGATCCTCTGACCTACTTAATTATTTGTTTAATTGGCATGGATTAAGATTCATTTCTCTGCTGTAAATTCTTTGGGTTTTGACAAATGCGTCATATCCTGTACCACCATTACAATGTCATACAAAATAGTTTTGCTGCCCTAAAATTCCTCCTGCGTTTCACCTATTTGATCATTTCCCTCCCTCTTCCTGAACCCCTCATCTGTTTTGTCTTTTCCAGAATGTTATTGAAACAGAATCACGTAGAGTACATAGCTTTCTGACCAACTTTCACTTAGAAAAATGGGTTGACAATTCATGCATGTCTTTCATGTGTCTTCATAACTCATTTTCCATTACCACCAAATAATATTCTATTATATGTATGCACTATAGTTTGTTTATCTATTCAGCTATTGAAGGGCATCTTGGGTGCTTCAGGTTTTGGCAATTGTGATAGGGCTGCCATAAACATTCGTATGCAAATTTTTGTGTTAAAATAAGTTTTCGAGTCAGTTGGGTAAATGCCTAGAACTCCAATTGCCAAATTATATAGTAAGACCATTTAGTGTTAAAGAACCTGCCAAACTGTCTTCCAAAGTGGCCGTATTATTTTTTATTACTCCAGCAATGAATGAGTGTTACTGCTGTTCCACACTTTGCTAACAATTGTTACTGTCAGTTTTTTGAATTTTAGCCATTCTAATAGTTGTATAGCGGTACCTCATTGTTGTTTTAATTTGCATTTCGCTAATGACAAATGATGTTGAACATCTTTACTGTTTGTAAGTTTTTTGGTGACGTATCTGTTTAGATGTTTTGCCTGTTTTTTATTGGTTTGCATGCTCTCTTATTGTTGTGTTTTAAGAGATAAACTCTGTTATTTTGGTTACACATCCTTTATCAAATATATGTTTTGCAAACATTTTATCCTAGTCTCATGTAGCTTGCATTTTTATATCCTCAACAGTGTCTTTCATAGATAAGGAGTTTTAAATTGTAATAAAGTCTAATATTTTCATGGATTGTACTTTTGGAATTGTATCTAAAAATTCATCACCAGACAAGAGTTCACATAGATTTCCTCCTGTTTTTCAATAAATTTTATAGTTTTTTATTTCATTACATTTTAGATTAACTTTTTGTGTAAATTGTAAGGTCTTCGCTCTTTCTTTTTTTCTTTCTTTCTTTCTTTGTAAATTGTAAAGTCTTTGCTTATGTTTCTTTCTCTCTCTCTCTCTCTCTCTCTCATTCTGCATGTGGCTGTCTGATTGTTCCTGTGCCATTTGTTGGAAAGATGATTCCTTCATTGAATTGCCTTTTTGCCTTGTCACAATCAGTTGACCTCATTTATGTGGGTTTTTCTATTCTGTTACATTGACCTATATGTGGTGTGTTCTCTTTTGCCAATATTACACTGTCCTGACTACTACAGCTTTGTAGTAAGTCTTGAGATTGACTACCATGAGTCCTTTCAACTTTGTCGTTTTTCATTATTTTCTTGGCTATTATACATCTTTTGCCTTTCCAAATAAATTTTAGAAACATTTTCTTAATATCTACAAAATAGCTTGCTGGGATTTGAATTAGAATTGCTTTGAATTTATAGACCAAGTTGGGAAAGAATGGCAACTTAATATTGAGTCCTTTAATCTATGAACACAGAATATGTTACCATTTACTTAGATCGTTGATTTCCTTCATCATTGCTTTGTAATTTTCTGCATACAAACTCTGTACATATTTTGTTATATTTATATGTAAGTATTTCACTTTGTGCTATTGTAGATGGTATTTTTTTAATTTCAAATTCCAATTTTTTATTGTTAGTATAAAGCAGAGCAATTGAGTTTTGCATGTTGACCATTAATCCTGCAACCTTGCTATACTTGGTTATTTATTTTGTCTTTTTTTGTAGATTATTTGGTGTTTCTACATTTTAAAAAAAGTCATATGTTAATTATTACAGTTTTATTTCTTCCTTTCCAGTCTATATGGCTTTTAATTCTTTTTCTCATCTTGTCACTAGATAGAACTTCCAGTATGATGTTAAATAGAGTGGTGAAAAAGGACATATTTTCCTGGTTGATAATCTTAGAGGAAAGGCATCCAATCTCTCATCAAAACATGAGATGTTACGTGATTTATTTATTTATTTATGTATTTATTTTTGTGGATGTTCTGTACCAAGCTAAAGAAATTCTCCATTCCTGGTTTGGTGAGAGTTTTTGTCATGAATAGATGTTGTATTTTGACAAATGCTTTTCCATGATAACTGATGATATCATAGATTTTCTTCTCCATGGCCTGCTGATATGTTAGATTACATTAATTGATTGTCTAATGTTGAACCAGCTTTAAATACCTGAAACAAATCTTACCAGGCTGTAATTTGTAACTTATTTTATACATTTTTGATGTGGCTTGATAATATTTTGTTGATGATATTTTCATCTATGTTAATGAGATATTGATCTGCAGTTTTCTTTTCCTGTAATGCCTTCATCTGATTTTGGTATTAGAGTGATACCTCTCATAGAAACAGTAGGAAAGTGCTAACCTGGACTAATCTGGTTTTTTCATTTTTGAAAAGTTATTACTGATTGACTTTCTTAATAAGTGTGGATCTATTCAAGTTGGCTATTTCTCTTTATGTGAGTTTTGATAGTTTATGTCATTCAAGGAATTGATTCATTTCATGTAAGTTTTCAAATATGTGAGGATAGAGTTGCTTGTATTATTCATTTATTATCTTTTCAATCTTCATGCAATCAGTAGTAAGGAAACTTCTTTGATTTCTGAATTGACCATTTGTATCATCTCCCTTTTTGTCTTGATTAATTTGGTAAGAGACTTGTTCATTTTGTTTATCTTTCCAAAGAATGAGCTTTTGTTCCCATTGATTTTCTCTATTATTTTCCTATTTTCAGTGTCATTTTTTTTCTTTTATTTATTTATTATTATGATACTTTAGGTATATCTCCCAATGCTATCCCTCCCCCCTCCCCCCACCCCACAACAGTCCCCAAAGTGTGATGTTCCCCTTCCTGTGTCCATGTGTTCTCATTGTTCAATTCCCACCTATGAGTGAGAATATGCGGTGTTTGGTTTTTTGTTCTTGCGATAGTTTACTGAGAATGATGATTTCCAATTTCCTCCATGTCACTACAAAGGACATGAACTCATCATTTTTTATGGCTGCATAGTATTCCATGGTGTATATGTGCCACATTTTCTTAATCCAGTCTATCATTGTTGGACATTTGGGTTGGTTCCAAGTCTTTGCTATTGTGAATAATGCCACAATAAACATACGTGTGCATGTGTCTTTATAGCAGCATGATTTACAGTCCTTTGGGTATATACCCAGTAATGGGATGGCTGGGGCAAATGTTAAACTCAAGAGCTTCTGCACAGCAAAAGAAACTACCATCAGAGTGAACAGGCAACCTACAGAATGGGAGAAAATTTTTGCAACCTACTCATCTGACAAAGGGCTAATATCCAGAATCTACAATGAACTCAAACAAATTTACAAGAAAAAAAAAACAACCCCATCAAAAAGTGGGCGAAGGACATGAACAGACACTTCTCAAAAGAAGACATTTATGTAGCCAAAAAACACATGAAGAAATGCTCACCATCACTGGCCATCAGAGAAATGCAAATCAAAACCACAATGAGATATCATCTCACACCAGTTAGAATGGCAATTATTAAAAAATCAGGAAACAACAGGTGCTGGAGAGGATGTGGAGAAATAGGAACACTTTTACACTGTTGGTGGGACTGTAAACTAGTTCAACCATTGTGGAAGTCAGTGTGGCAATTCCTCAGGGATCTAGAATCAGTGTCATTTATATCTGCTTTAATTTTCATTATTTACTTTTTTCCCCTTGGGATAGGCTTAATTTTTCTCTATTCCTAAGGAGAAAAATTTAGCTTATTAATTTTAGATCTTTTCTCTTTTCAAATATATGCATTTATTACTATAAATTTCCTTCTAAGTACTACTTTCACTGCATATCATATAATTTGATAAATTATATTTTCTTCCCATTTAGTTCAAAGTATTTTAAAATTTCTCCCGTGACTTCTTCTTTGGACACATATATTATGTAGCAGTGTGTTGTTCAGTACCCAAATACTAGGGGATTTTTCAAACATCTTATATTGTTGATTTTTAGATTAATTTCTTTGTGATCTGAGAACATACTGTATATGAGTTCTATTATTTTATTAAAGTGCATTTTATAGCCCACAATGTGGTCTATCTTGATGACTGTTCCAGGTGAGTTTGAGAAGAACCTGTCGCTTGCTGTTGTTAGATGGACTATTTGTATAAATGTCAATTAGTTTAAATTGATTCGTGGTGCTATCGAAGTCAACTATATCCTTACTAATTTCCTGCTTGCTTGGTTTTTCAATCACTGGCAGAGGGATTTTGGAGTCTCCAACTCTCATAGTGGACTCCCTGTTTCTCCTTTCATTTATATTAATTTTTGTCTCATATATTTTGATGGTCTTTGGTTAGGTACATACACATTTAGGACTGTTATGTTTTCTTTAAAAATTGACCCCATTATCATTATCTAATGCTGTATTTGTGGTAATCTTCCTTGTTTTGAAGTCACCTTTGTTTAAAAGCAATATAGGTATTCAAACTTTCAATAATTGTTAAGTAGTTAGATTGTAGGTGTTTTGGTGAGGTGGATGATGTTCTTATTTGATTTATATTTTTAAGCCATACAGTGTCTAGGATACTGTTGGGCATGGGAATGCTTGCTAATAAAAGCTTTTTGACTGATTAATAAGGATTAGATGTCTGTGAGCACATTGTACACTATAAATAGGAAGATAAATGAGATTACAATAAAAGTTTCTAAATTCCCAGAAGACATACTCTGTATTTTCCAATGTGCTAAAAATGAAGAGTTAATATTTAAGTTAGCAAATTTAGAAATAACTACATTAAAGGAAAAAATGGGACCTTTCTATGTGACATATGATTTATAACTGTTTCACAATTATTAAAATAAATGGAACTGAAAATTATGAAACTTTTTACTTTACTAAGTGGGATTGAATTGAATATGTTTCAGTACTGCATGCTCATGAATTATATGGTACTTCTTTTCATTGGCTAACAAGTATAGATCTTTAGTGTCTAAAGTTCAAGAAGTCAGACATTAGAGCTAAAAATTACTCACACTAGAGAAAAAATTATTCTAACTGGCCTTTCTCAGTTTAGTTTTAAATTATCCTGAAAGAGGCTTGATATTTAAAGCCTCCTAGTTCAAAGCAGGATGAAAGATTCAATAGGGTTTTTCCCCCCCTAGAAAATACATCAAGGTACATTCTCACTTGTCCTTTTATTGAAACTGTAATTAATTAAAGGGAGTTTTTCAAAAAACACATGTAGAATTCATTTTAAATTTAGAAAGAGGTAGCTGCTAATCTAATAGTATGGAGCAGGTCAAAGAGTTTTATTTTTTGAGAAAGGCAGTTTGTATCCCAAATTGAAAGGGAAGATGCTGTTCAGGGCTTGATGCTCACAGCATTCCCTAACTACTTTGGTAGTGTGATTCCCACAAGCCAAATGCAGCAACATACTCCAAATGCGCAGCTTAGATATTCAAAAGTAGAGACAGGAGAAGAGCTGATCCCAAGAAATGAGGAGGGGCCAAAGGTGACTATTGTAATGGGGTAAAATTGAGAAATGCCTTGCAGTCTGTGATTTCAAGCTACAAGCATACAGCAGGGAAACCAGAAAGATACATATTCCATTATTCAGGAGTTGAGTGTCCCTTCTTTTTATGCCATTATTTCTGGTGCTTTTCTCTGCAGGCCTCATTTGCAGGGAAAAAGGAAAGAAAGACAACTAGAAAAGAAAGGGAGGAAATAAGGCTTCTCCAATTAAGAAAATTTACTTCTATCATAGGTTTTACATTCAAGGGAACAATTCATAACAACAACAAAAAAATCTCTTGCAGCAAATTCTCTAGAGTCCATCACAGTGAATCTGTAATTACAACTTAAGACTGTTTGCACAGAGTCAGGTTCCTTGCACAGAGGACTGGAAATTCTATCCATCAATCTATCTTCCCATCAATCTAATGACACTGTGAAGAAGTCCCTCTGTGATATTTGTCATTTGGTTTAAGCAAAAATAGACATACAAGATATAAATACAGAAGGAGCAACACCCAATCAAGGCAAAAGAAGTAAGTTTCAGCTAAACAATAGTTATACCTCGAAGGACATACAGAATTGTGTTAAGTAAAAATCATGGAAAATCTAATTGTGTGCTTTGAAAATGGAGTGGAAAATGTGCTTCTGTACAGATTATATTTTAATATTGTTACAGAATTAAAACACCCCAGAGCATAACTGTATCCTGGGGAGGCCTTATGACAATCAGAAGAGCTGGCAGACCCTTGTTTAATTAGAATTATAAAGAGCAACAGTGACCATTCAGTATTTCAGTTTTTATACCTGTAACTACTTTGAGGGAAATGATATATAGCCCAGATTTGTTTAAAAAGAAAACTCTGTGTGTGTGTGTGTGTGTGTGTGTGTGTGTGTGTGTGTAAAAGCAACAAGAGCACAGAATCACAGCCTATCTCCTCTTTACTTCAGTTAATTTTAGCCGTAAATACCTCCCAAAATAAGCGTATGCCCCTACTCTGGCAAACATTAAAAAGATATTTTTATGAATTTAATTTTTTAGGAAAAATGACCAAATACTGTATATCTCTCCTGATTGCTATGGTTATACAATACCACTATTTGCTAAAAGCATTAGAACTTAACTACTTGGTTTTTTATAACAAAATTTGTAGATAAAGTCAATTACAATTATCTGTGCCTGGATTATATATATTATATAATGCCTATTTAATCTATTTACCCATCATTCTATTGAGAGAATAATTACTATGAAATCTGCCTCAATTCTGCACTATTTTAAAGCCTCAGAAAATCAGAGCATTCTTGCAAATGACAGGTAGAATAAGTCAGTAGGTGGTAATTTATGTTGTTGATAACAAAATCTAATGTTTTAGTTTCACAATTAGAACATACCAGAAAGTGCCATCAATTTTTTCTAAAAATAGAAGGATATTTAAGAAACAACCAAACTAAACTTATAAAAAATATAATATGCTCACTATGCATATTTAAGAGAATATTGAACAAGAATTAATTTTTTTGATAGTAGAGAAGGAAATCTTTCCTGAAAAGAGGGTTTTGTATTTGTTTTCCTTTTTAAGAATATTTAGAGAAGTATATTTTAGCAGGTTATAGGAATTCATGCATTTTTTTTATCAGTGATCAGGTATGTTTTACTAATTAAGTCTGATGGCTCTTTTTACATTCCTGCTTACAGACTGAAAATTATATGCTATTTAGAAGTATAGATTTTTAAGTATCATGTTAATGCTAAAATATTCAAGTAAATATAAGCAGATCATGCTGCAGGCACAGTTATGAAACATTTGAGGCCCTTTTCATCTCTTATTTTTTGTGATGTATGAAAGGCAAACATTTGTAGAACTCAAAAAAGTAGTACTTAATATTTATATGGCTCTTAAAATGTACTAGGAATACATTTCTACTTTCTAAGCTCTACATATATAAAGCATAGCCATACTAAAGTAGAAATTTTCTATTTATAATCAGAACTGGAAACTTGATTACCATGAATTTTCTCATCTAGCCTGATGAAACCCCCATTATACAGGTGAGAAACTGAGACAGATTAAATCACGTCCCCAAAGTCACACAGTTTGTAAATAGGAAAGTCAGTATTTGACCCCCCAAAATTTGGCTCCCAAATTCACATTCTAATCATTGAGATGTACTACATCCAATGTATGACCTGAAAGTAGGGTTGCCAAACTTAACACATAAAACATGATTTATAGTTACGGTTGACAGATAAAATACAAGACCTAATATTGCATAGGAGATACTTATACTAAAATATTATTGATTGTTTATGTGAAATGCAAATTTAACTGGGTGTCCTATATTTCATTTAGCACTTTTACCCTAAATGAAAATTGTTACACTGTGTAATGCTTGTAAGGAAGTATTGCTGTACCTACCATGGAATATATGTATTTTAGTACTTGAATTACTTTCCTTTATTTGCATGGCATTTATTAGATGCTAATAGTCATTGATTAGATAAATGTAATATTTTTATTCCCAATTGCTTATAGATTTATCTCCATATCTCTTTGAAAAGAGAAAATGGGAAGTAATGAGTTAATAGCATATGCAGGTATAAGCAGATTTCTCCCTCCTCCCATATCCTGAGGCATTTTGACCTTGACCACACTTTCTTGTAAACACACTTACTGATTTCAGGAGCTACAAGATAAAAGAGGGTGGTCTGGGGGCTCTACTGTATGAAATATTTATAGCCAGTATATGGTAAGTTTGTCTGGATTGCTTATTGTAAGTAAACTATCATTTTTTAATTTATTAGACACAAACCCACCAGGGAATGGAAGTTATTAAATAGTCATTCTCATTAAGTCATTTGGAAAGTGAGACCCCAAAACTAAAGGGCTTCCCTGCACTGATGGAAGTCAAGCAGTTAGCATTCCTCTCTCCAAGCCCAAAATGCATCACAGTGTTAGAAAGGGATTTAGGAAGCTGTGCTTGACTGATTTCTGGGCTCCCAGGCACTGATGTAGCATTAGCACAGGATACAAGAAAGCTGTGACTCCTTTGTTATATCCTTTGCTAACCATTAGTAAACCTTAGTTTCTTGTGAGCCTGACTGACAATTCAACTTTGTGATAGTGCAGACCCACAGTCACAATATTTTCTGAGTTAGCCAGGATGAATTAGCTCTTGTTACCTCTCTCTCCAGATTGCCAAATTTATGAACTATTTCTTTAATCTTCTTTATCCTTTGCCAATGTAAGGAGAATTTATAGCAAGCAACTCAGGAAAAAAAAAATGTAGTTTCCATAATTGCTAATTTCTGTTTGCTCTATTCTGATGAACTATCATATAGGAATTTAACTCATAGGCTTTTCAGTGAAATGAGAATCAGCATAGGGGATCTCAAGTTATTTTAATTCAAAATATGAAGAATGACTTTATGATTCTGCATGCCATGATCATTATGAACAAGAGATATTTATCAAGCAAAATAAGACATAGGCAAATTGCTGGAATCTCAACAAATATCTCTTAAAGGGGCTGGGAAAAATTATCCTTCAGGGGGTTGTAGTAAGGATAAAATAAAATGAGTCACTTGCTTAGCAAAGTATCTGTCACTTATAAATATTCATTAGTGATTTATAACCCTCATATATGTGTAGGTCACAGTTTTCTTACAAGGATTTAATAATCTAGTTGATTATGAAGCTATTTAAAAATTGTATAATACCAGGTAACATAAGATAATCAACAAATGAGGAATTTGGAAGACCATGATGAATTAACTCATCAGGGATATTAGATGGAATGTGGACTAGCCTTGGGGAATGGTGGCAGCATGCATGGGCCTGGGCTGTGGTGCTACCAATTCCAGGCTATGCAATCTTGGGCAGCTTATAATATCTCCATGCCTCAGTCTCCTCATTTTTAAAGTGAGGATATTGGTATTCATACACAAAAAAAGTTTGCTTTGAGGATTCATACGTGCAAAATATTTAGCATATAGTAAACACTGATTAATATTGGCTAACATTCTCACCGTTACTATGATTTGTAATATGTAGTGATGTTTTTATTTACTGTTATTTTAGAAAAAGTAGGTAGTAATTTCGAGTCAACTGCTTTTTCTAAATCATTTAACGTGTTAAATGAGAACCCTACTGCACAAGTATAGGGTTAAGTATCACTTTTAAGGTTCACTTCAAAGTAAGTGAATTAAGGCTATCAAGGAAGAATTTTTTTGGCTATGAACTGCATAGAGAAAAAGAAGAACTGGAGAAATTACTGAACTAGAGAAGTCATCGAACTAGAGGTGTGAACTAAATATTGTAGACGTGACTCGGCTTCATTGTCTGGGGAAATATCCGTGGTTCGTTGTCTCTCGCCAAGATCATTAATGACACGAACACACACTTGGAGTGGGTTAAGGAACGGAAAATTTAATAGATAAAAAAGAGGAGAGAGAGAGCTTCCTCATGTTGAGAAAGTAGGTTACCCAAGGCGGGGTTTCCACGTTTGGGCGGAACACTATCGATTTAGTACAGAGGCTTGAAGAGGCGGTGATTGATTTACATAAGGCCCAGGGGATTGGTTTGACCAGGTGCGTCATTTACATAGCTGGAGGAGAGACTGGCCCTCCCACCCTAATCTTTTATTGTGCAAATACAGCTACTACCAGGTGGTCGCCAGTACACCTGCACAGATGGCTTTACATATCCTGCGCCGTGACCCCGACACACGTGGCAACAAGGAAAAGGGAGCAGGAATCGCCATATTGAATGTATCTGGCTTCCGGGTGCAGCTGCTGGCATTTACATATGCAACTCTCCAGCTTACATAGCTACACTTGCAGCTAGACTTTTCAGGCTGCTTTCTATTAGAAAAGAAATGGTTTGGAGGCTGCTTTTTATTGAAGGAAAATTCCACCAAGGATTCTTTTACCCTTTCTAACTGCAAAATAATTTCTTAATAACTCCTGTATTAGCAGCTAAATTTGCAAAGAAAATAAATGCCATGTCCTTGTGAATCTTTTTTCTCCCCTTAACTCTCAGAAATCACCACCTGTCTCAATAAACTACATCATAATAATTAAAAGAAGAAATAAATTGGCTTTATAGTGCTTAATTTTATGTTTGGGGATCTTACAGTTGATAAATAAAATGACTTCTTTTGGAATTTAACATATTTGCTTAATGTGATATAGTACAACTTCTAGAAAGCTGTATGTAATATAACAATAGCTGAAAAGTGCTATACTATACTATGAAGATCAAACAAATGTGAAGAAATCTTATCAATGCTAATAAGAAACTATCTGAAAAGGAGATTAAGAAACAATCCCATTATAGTAACATCAAAAATAATGAAATACTTAGAAATAAACTTAACCAAGGAGATAAAAGACCTGTACATTAAGACAAAAAAAAAAAAAAACTGATGAAAAAAATTGAAGAAGACATAAATAAATGGAAAGACATCTTATGTTCATGGATTGGAAGACCTAATACTGATCAAATGTTCATACTACCCAAAGTGATCTACAGATTTAATGCAATTTCTATCAAAATCTCAGTGGCATTTTTCACAAAAATAGAAAAATCCATCCTAAAATTCATAGGAAACCATAAAGGACCCCACAGAGCCAAAGCATCAAGAAAAAAAGAACAAATTTGTAGGCATCACATTTCCTGATTTCAAAATACATTACAAAGCTATAGTAATTAAAACCAAATGGAGGCAGGGTGTGGTGGCTCATGCCTGTAATCCCGGCACTTTGGGAAGTTGAGGTGGGAAGATCACTTGAGCTCAGGAGGAGTTCAAGACCAGCCTGGCCAACGTGGTGAAACCCCTTCTGTACTAAAAATACAAAAATTAGCTCGACATGGTGGTGCATGCCTGTAATTCCAGCTACTTGGGAGGCTGAGGCAGGAGAATCACTTGAACCCAGGAGGCAGAAGTTACAGTGAGCCATGATTGCACCACTGCATTGCAGCCTGGGTGACAGAGCAAGACTCCATCTCAAAACAAACAAAAAACAAATGTCAATGACATAAGGATAGTCATAAAAACCAGTGCAACATAAAGAGCCCAGAAATAAGCCATGCATATATAATAAACTGATTTTTATCAAGACGGCCAAGAATACACAAAGGGGGAGGACAGTCTCTTTAACAAATCGTTTTGGAAAACTGGATATCCACATGCAAAAGAATGAAATTGGACTTCTACACTATATATAAAAAAAATCAACTCATAATACATTAAAGACTTAAACATAAGACCTGAAACTATAAAACTCAGAAGAAAACATAAGGAAAAAACTTTCTAGCACTGGTCTTGGCAATGATTTCTTGAATATGACACCAAAAGTACAGGCAACAAAAACAAAAATAGACAAGTGGACTACAATGAACTAAAAATCACAGCAAAGGGAACAATTGACACAATAAAAAGGCCTCCTAGGGAATGAGAGAAAATGCATGCAAGCCATATATCCTATAAGGAGTCAATATTGAAAGTATGTAAAGAACTCCTACAACTCAATACCACGAAAACAAATAACCCAGTAAAAAGGGGCAAAGGACTTGAACAGGCATTTCTCAAAAAAAGACATACAAGCTGGATGCTATGACTCACACCCGTAATTCTAGCACTTTGAGATGCAGAGACAGGAGAATCACTTGAGTCCAGGAGTTTGAGACCAGCCTGGGCAACATGGAATATTTTGTCTCTAAGGAAAATTAAAAAAAAAAAATAGACCAGCAAGATGCTGTACAACAGTAGTCCTGGCTACTTGGGAGGCTGAGGTGGGAGGATAGCTTAATCGCAGGAGTTCAAGCCTGCAATGATTGTACCACTGCACTCCAGCCTGGGTGGCAGAGTGAAACCATGTCTCAAAAAAAAAAATAAAAATAAAAATAAATAAAAAGCGACATACTAATGGCCAACAGGGATCTGAAAAGATGTTCAACATCACTAATCATCAGTTAAGATGGCTATTATCTTAAAAAAAAAAAAAAAAAAAAAAAAAAGACGTGTAGGCAAAGATCTGGAGAAATTTGAAAACTCATATGCTATCAGTGGGAATGTTTAACAGTGCAGCCCCTGTGGAAAACATTATGGAGGTTCTTTGAAAGATTAAAAGAGAACAACCATATGTGCCAACAATCCCACTTCTGGGTGTTATCCAAAAGAATTGAAATCAAAATCTCAAAGAGATATTCACACGCCCATGGTCATTGAGGGATTATTCACAATAGCCAAGTTGTGGAAACAACCTAAATGTCCATCAACAGATGAGTAGATAAAGAAAATATAGCATATACATACGATGGAATTTATTAAGCCTTAAAATGAAGGAAATTCTGCCATATATGATAACATGGATGAACTTTTAAGATATTACGCTAAGTGAAATAAGCCAGTCACAAAACAAATGCTGCATGATTTCATTTACATGAGATATCTTAAATAGGCAAATTTGCAGAAGCACAGTAGAATGATGATTGCCAGGAGTAGAGGGAGAGGGAAATGGAGGGTTGCTGTTCAACAGGTATAAAGTTTCAATTAGGCAAGATGAATAAGTTGCCTATCTCCTATACAACATTGTAAATATAGTTAACAATTCTGCCTTGCACACTTAAAAAGTTATTAAGAGGATAGATCTCATGGTAAACATTCTTACCACAATTTTAAAGAATTAAGTTTTATATTTGCTTTGTAAAACAGTTATTTCTATCTCTCCTAAGCACATTGTAGAGAGATTCAGGTCAACCTAGGTCAGTGGGTTGCACAAATGCTGAAAGGCAGTCAGGGAATGCCACCAACATCTGGGGAAACTATACTCTATTATTCTCTGTAGATGGAACTTGGGCCTTATATCCTGAATACTTTATAGGCCTCAGTTTCTTCATCAGTAAAACGAAGGTGAGCGATGAGATTGCCGCCAAAAGCTATTTTTTGATTCCACAGAGTCCCAGGTGAACTAAAATGTCATGACCTGGAAGAAATGATCTCCAGGTAAGTATACCCAAGAGAACATTCAGACAAGAGTTATTTTAAAAGCTCAAGTTCTGCTTTATAGGGCGATAATCAGGTTGAATCGTTGCAACAAACTAATATCCTATATGTGTAGCAGTACTTGATACCTAGGATTTGATTTCTGTACGTCATAGTTTAAAATATATCTTCAACTAATCTAAAAGGGATGGTTTCTGATATTCTGGTAAGCTTAAAGAAAACAAAATTCTGTGTTTGTAGATAAAATAATCTGATTTCCTAGGAGAACAGCTAAGTAAAAATGAAAAAAATATCTCTAGGCTAACGAAATGTACAGAGAGACTGAGATATTTATAATGATTATACCCTCACTTAAAATAGCCCATCTTCTCTCCTACATTCTATCATTCTTCCTCCTGTTCCACCTAAGACTAGCAAAGAGAACATAATTAACTGCCTCCAAGAAATGTGCTCCAACAATTTTCCTAAAGTCACAAGATCTTTCTGAAATTAAAAAAAAAAAATCTACCTTTTGACATAACTTTTCAACAAGTTAATCATTTGTCTTTGTGACATGCATATCCCTATGTCATTTAATTGTATTAAATTAATTTTATTCTTTATCATACATTGATAATATATGTTGTTATTAATAATACCATTAATTAGATTTATATTAATTAATTAGATTTAGATTTAGATTAACAGAAAGTTTTTATACAAATGTTTTAAATTATATGAATACAAAGTAATATTTTATATTAGTTAATATATTAATTTCAGTGACACCTAAACAATTGCTATAGAAAAGAAGATCCCTAACTGATTTCTCTTTTTTATCCACTAATCTGGTTTTTAAGTTATTCTAATTATAAAGGACAGCTCAATCTCTATGATTCTTTTTCTTGATTAAAAGAAATAAGCCTTTACTCCAGAATCAAAGAAAAGGCTGAAGACTTGAGAGACTGTATGATATTCTGGTGCAAAAGCAGAATGTTTTAAAAAGAAAAAGTCAATGATAAGGATACTTTGCTATAGAATGGAAAGTAAAGTCATCATAAGTTCTAGGGAAAGTCATTTCATTTCTGTTCCTAACCTGGTAACTACTCCTTGTATATTCCTATTGTAATTTTTACCCTAACCCCTTTATGTCAAAAGCAATCAAGAAGATACTAAAAATTAGTACATACATCTTTGTATGTTGTTGCACCTGTGAATAATATTTGTATCATTACATTATCCATAGGAAGCAGGTGGGAAGTATATATCTTCCTGTTGAACCCAGTGCTTCCATCTCTCAAAAATTCTCTCAAAGTAAATAATGCTGTCTGTAAAAAAGGCTATTCACATAAATTTGTATAAAGATTTTTATTGCATCACAAAAGAGGAAGGAACTTAATTGGTTCACCAAAACATTAAACCTTGAGTTAGTGGTTTGATAAAATAAAACACAGCCATTAAAATTATGTTATGAGATGATGTAGTAATACAAAAAGTGAAAATGATATAAGCTAAGTTTCTGAAAGTATGCTATAAAAGTATATGTGCTGAATGATTAACATTACATTTAAAATGTTTATGGAAAAACACAAGGAAATCTGCAAAATTCAAACCATAATGTTAACAGGATTTATATTTAAATCATTTTATTTGTGAAAATAAGAATAAATAATATTACAGCACAGAAAAAAAATTAAAAGAAAAAAAGAACCTAGATGCCCCTTTTATAAATGTATTAGAAGGAAAGTAGGAGGGCTAAACTAAATAACCCCTCCCTCAAATAAAACGTATCTAACACCAGTGGAATTATCAAACAAGCAAAATTAGGATTTTGGAGGCTGGGCCTCCTCCCTCATTCCCCTCCCAAACAGACTCATAATCTCTGAGCTAATGAGACACATCATGTCCTCTGTGGAACACAGTGCAGCAAACCAAAATAAAAAAACCCGGAGTCCGAAAATCAGCACGTTTTATTAATGTAATAAAAACTCTGACGCCCTGATAATTTAAATATTAAGAACCCAGCCAGCACCAGAAATTAGGTCTCCTAGTTTTAATCTATTGTTCTTTATCTGTACACCTATTTCATTGTAAACCAGGGCACACTTATTTTTTTAAGGAAAAAAAAAGGAGAATATATATATGGAGTGTCTTGCATTAAGCCAAGCTCTCAGGAGTTGTTTGAGCAATTTCTGCTCAAGTATGGAGTTTCAGTGTTGTTACTCCACATGCCAGCTTCCCTTTCTGATCTCCAGGCCAGTGTCACTTCCAGCTCTCCCAGTTTACATGTTGTTAGAACTTGGAACACCCAATGGTCAAATATATTTTGAAAATATAAAAAAGGACCAATATGAAAGAAAGAAACGGGGCTATGTTTTTTCTTTCAGATCTCACACATTTTCTACAAAGATGTTTTGAGGATGTTTATTTTAGCACATTTTGACAGTGGGCTAAGTACCCTAAGACAATACTACTCCAATTGAAATATCAGAGAAGTTCATAATAAAAGCTTGCCAGAGAAAGTGCTTTCCCTATATTAAGTTGTTGGAGGGAAATTAGATCAAGGTCTGTAAACTTTTCTTAATGGATATGATAGTAAATATTTTAGGCTTTTGGGCCAGACATTCTCTGTCACAACTACTTATTTCTGCCAGTATAGTGAGAAAGCACCCATAGGCAATGTAAACTAGTAAGTGTGGCCAAGTTCCAGTAAAACTATTTTTTTTAAAGCAGGTGAATAATCCATAACTCATAGTTTACAGACACCTGAGTTAGAGGATAGTAAGAAAACTTCCAAAGTTTAAGGGAGCAAGTGAAGATACATTCTATGCCAAAAAATACTTAAAGCTTATAAATAATAAAACAATTAAAGTTTTCTAGGGAACTAAAGACTTAAAACATTTCATTGTCCTCCATATAAATCCTGTACAGGTAATTTTTTTCTTTCCAGTTAAATTCGTTATTAGTGTTTGAAGGTTACGAAAAGACATTTCACTTAAAAGAGAATTTAATTTGATAATTAGAACAAAGATCACATACCAATGATTCTTCACTTATATTTTTTCTCTGTAAGGCTATAATTTTTAAGCTATGTATCTTTGCCACTAAGTTAAATGAATTGAATAATGACTATTGCCTCCCTAATCAGGTTTTATTAATCAATACCAATATATTATCCAGAAATTATTAGATCAAAGAAACTATTACATTCGTAGAATCTTTTTTTTTATTACAATTTTCCAATTTCAATTGAGTTTTTTATTTTGGAACCTAAATTACAATTTCTGGAGCATTATAGCACAGCGTGTACCTGTCTGGGAAAAAAAAAAAATAAGCATTGCAGAACTGGCCTGATTTAAATTATTCTTGAGTGAGCAGGTGGTAGAGATAATTGGTCTCTCTATGATGATCTGTTCCTTTCAACTATATTTAAGTAAAACAAAACAAAAGTCATACTAAATAGTTTAAGAAAAAAAGCTCAGCCTTTTTCCATTTGAGACAAAGTTTTAACTAAGCATGGCAATATGACTTGGATCTGGACCTCTGAAAATCAAGTTTGTTTCTAGCATGTCACATTTTAAATTTGATTGCTTTATGATAATCTGTCATTTATTTAAAAATCATGTTGTTAGTAAAAAGTTTTGATTCCTTCAAAGGTTTGTTTCCAGATAGAAAACTAGGAGTGAAATGAGGAAGATCATTATGTTTAATGAATGTACGGTCATGTACCACATAATGAGAGTTCAATAAACCAACAGCATTTATGATGGTCTCATAATATAATAATATCATATTTTTACTGTACCTTTTCTATGTTTAGATACACAAATACTTAACATTGTGTTATAGTTGCCTAGAGTATTCACTACAGTAACATACTGTATAAGTTTGTGGCCTGGGAGCAATAGGCTATACCATATAGCCTATGGGTATAGTAGGCTATACCATCTAGGTTTGTGTAAGTACATCCTATGATGTTCGCACAATGACAGTATCAACTACAGACACATTTTTCAGGTATATCCCCTTTGTTAAGCTACACATGACTGTATTTAGACAATAAAATTAGGCCTATGAATTAGGAGAAAGCTTAGCTCTAAACACCAAACTAGCAGATATAGTTTGTTTTAGAGGACTCAAGAGTCACCTTTTTTGGTATCTGCAAAATAAAAAAAATTTAGTTGGCATTACGGTACAAGTCAGTTATAATGAGGATTATTAAAACAGCAAGCTGTCCATGTGCATGTCCACATAAACCACTTAGTTACACAATTAAAATTGTTCTTTCTGTCACTGGAGAATCTAGATATCACTGGTTATCTGTCAACTGTGATTACAGCGATTAGTTCAGGGTACCTAATCCAGTAAGAGCCAAAGGAGATGTTTTTCTGGGATAGAAAAGAAGTTGTTTCTCTCTTCTACCAGAAGAGAGAATTTCCTTCTCTGGATGGTGTGGTGTGAGACTGTGAGGCTCAGATCAGTAACAGAGGAGACTTGAGGGGGCTGCACAGGGCAGGGATGGGGAAGCCCTATTTGGCACCTGAAGATTACATTTGTATCATGTAACAGAAAGAAGGAGAGAGATCAGGTCATTGGTGACTTCATTTGAGCTACTCAATAAAGTTTGCCTGAAGCTAAAAGTCCTACCTTTCATTTGCAATAAAGATCCCTAAGTACACAAAAATAAATACATTAAATTACTCTCTTTTGAATTGTAATTAAACTAATTCCAAGAGCTAAGGCCTGAAATAAATGCCAGGAATCCCTCCAAGGAGCTGCAACATTTAGAAAGATGGCAAGGGAAATCAGAACTGGTACTTTATCCCCAGATTCCCTGTCCTGGAGTTTCTGTTACTTAGGAGAGCTTTGAAAAGGATATAGGTCTTATGGAATCATTCCAGGTCTTCATTCCTTAAAGCCAAATTAAGGTTTCAGTTTAAAATATGAGCTAATGAGGATTAAATATCCTGAAAGTACTTAGATTCCTTAACCAATCAGAGTGAAGTGGAAAGACCATGGTTTGGAGTTAGTTCCATGTTCTGAGTTAAAATTCTAGCTAACTCACTAACTACGCAATGTTGTGCAACTGTCTTTACCTCTCTTATTATCAGTGTAAAAGACTGATAATATACTTACCCTGAAGGAATTTCAATATGATTAAATAATGGCAAGTTTAGGATAAGTACTTAGTACAGGGTTTTAGCACAAAATATCTGAAAACTCAACCTCCATCATTAATAGTACCATCATTTTATTTGTTTTACATTTCTTTGAATATGATTTCTGCAAATATTATGTCTCAAGGCCACTAAAGAAAGACCCTAGCAGTACTCACTCCTTAGGGAGTAAAAAATATTCGTGATTATTATAATCTAGGAACAGATTTGGGGAGAGACAAATACAGTTCTACTGGCTCCCTTCAACTCCTAACCTGAGTCTACGCTGACGTAACATGGTATCATTATATGAATGCACACATTACCCGTTCTATGTTATACCATATATATTTAATAAACATAGATAGTAAACAAATAATATGTGACTTGTTTGCAAATAAATTCCAATGCAAGTTAGTAAATGTTTGTGTGCTGCCATCCCTGCCCCCCCCACACATCCCTTTCCTGCAGTTATATCAGGTTTTCTAACCCATCATTTCTCTGTCTCCTCTGAGGGAGTACCGCCTTCTGAATTACTCATAACATGGTGCATTAGGATTCTAGTTCCAATAGATCAGAGTTGGAAGTGGTATTGATATCTACTTAAAATCCTTGCTCTAGGTATTTTCCTGTATTTATCAGTAAATATTTATTTTATATGATGCCATAATATTTTCTACATAGGCAGGCCATGTTACATATTGAAATTAGCCATACTGGGTTATAATAATTAATTACATGTATGTTTATTTAAAGCAGGTATCGAAATTGCATAGTGATTCATTCCATAACTCCAGAAACCTTGGAATGGCTCACATTCATGTTTGCCGGTGCCCATTATACATGATCAACTCATAAGTCAATTTCATACAGCATACTAAAACAATTTAGAAATAGCCATAACAATTTATGGGGTCAGTAATCCTGGCTCGAAAAGTCAAAGTGAGCTCACAGGTTCAGAAGTCATCAACCACACGGTGACACAATATCAAAAGCTGCTAACATTGTAATGAAACATACATCAATGATTCCCTAAGTAAACATTTATACATCAGACAGTTACCATCATGAAAGAGATGTTATAATGTATTGTTTCAATGATGTAGCCTGTGTATTAACTAATCCCTAAACACTCATTGACAGGTAGTGTCTCATTCTCTTTGCCTCAGATGATAATGGCCCATTGAAGCTATTATTGTTTCAGTAGGAGAAAAAATTGCAGTGATGCATTTTACATTTCTGTGGAGATTTTTTTTGAATTTATTATACTTTTTACTTTTCCTTTGTCTTCTAAAGAAAAACAATGGTATAGGTTTGGCAGCACACTGCAATCCTTAACTCCTGAAGAACAATGCCATTTTAGAGTAATCCAAAGCCCCTATTCTATAACCAAAAGTAATGTTCAGCTGGAATTGACTAACTTTGCATGAACCAAGTGGTGAAGTTGAGTTGCCTAAGATGTCCCTTTTCTTTCAATATATTTTCAGCAACCATAATTATGAATGCGTAAATGATGTAAAAGCAATTCCATCAATTCAAAGATTATTAAAAAATAAAAAAGAGGATTCCAGTTGTGCATGGACATATGAAAAGATCTTACAAAATTGCCCGTGGCTGAGTTGCAGAGCCAGGGTTGGTTTGTAGACCAGTATGAAGCTCAGAGGCACCCCACTGTGTATGAGAGGCATTCAGCATGCAACAAAGAATTTTCTTGTGCAAAAGAGAAGTAAACATCATCACTAAATATCAGACAGCACATATCTTTGTAAATATTATCTTCAGTGCTCTTTTAAGCTTTTGTTTATAAAAATAGTGAACTCTATATCAAGCACAAACTTAGGCACAGTAAATTATATGACATGCTTTGCGGTGGATTCCCAGGTAATCCAATTGCTTGGAAGCCATTTCTGGTACACTAGGGCCTCCAGGTGGAATGGCTTCACCCCATTCATTGACCAACGAATGGAGAAGCACTTCACCATTTTTCCACTCTGACACACATGAACCGCATGTTCCCATGGGCAGATGCAATGTTAAATGCAATCCCTGGCTAGCTAACTATAATTATTTTTTATAGATTTAATTTTCTGCTTAAGAAAATTATCAAAATACCATGGGAATCTGGTATAATGTCTAAAAATAATTTTCACAATTTTCATTGAGTTATGATTGGCAAGAAATTACTCATAACAAACTCTACAAATGACACCATGATGTTGAGGGTCCCTGTGCTGGAGAAGCATAATAAGAACTGTCACATACATCTGGGGAGTCTTAGAAACAGGCTGCAGCATCAATGTGACACAAAGTTCACTGCTAAACTGAAGGCCTGTGTCATCTCACCCAATTTAGAAGACCTATCCCAGGATGTAAGCACTCCACCATGACTGAGGGCACAGCTGCCTGCTACTATAATTTTTTTCTGGCATAGACAAAGGAGCAGAGTGGCTGATAACAAGACCCTCAAATAGCTGCTGCAGGAAGGACTTCAGGTGGGAAGGACAAAGGAAATGCACAGGAGAGCACGGCTTCAAAGAAGATAACACACTGTGAACTGCTGGGGAAACAGCAGTGGCTCCTATCCCCCTGCCAGGTAAGCATAGCAACCGATTTAATTGGGTGGCTTAGCCAGAGAAAACATACTCAAAAGAACAGGGGTCTTACAGGTATTGCCTTAATCAATGACACACAAGTAAAAGCTACAGCTAATGTACTAATTTTTGCATGTAGTGTGGGTAAGATTTTTTGGTAAAAGTGGAACCTCTGAGTCACACAGAGAAATGAAGAGGGAGCAGCAGCAGCAGGCGGGAATTTAAAAACAAAGAGCAAGGTATATACATGTTGAGAGGTAGCAACAGGGTTTCTAGGAATGCCAACTCTGGAGCCAGGCTGAGTGGGTTTGAATTCTGACCATACCATTTACTGGCTGTGTGATCTTGAGTAAGTTACCTAACCTCTCTATAAAAGGTTCTCTCTTCTGTAAAAAGGAAATTATAACTGATTTTATCTTATAGCTTCCTTATAAGGATTAATTGAGTTTATGAAAAGCATTTCAAACAGGTTTTGGTCTATTATTGTTTTAGAAAGCTAAGCTCTTATTATAACTGTCATTTTATGTATGTACTTACATATACATATAGTAAATTTATGTATGTACTTACATTTACATATAGTAAATTTATCAGGCTGAATTGAATTATTAGTTTTACATTAGAAATATATCAGTAATTGAGGCAAATTAAACTATAGTTTTAGAAGCTCAGTTCAAACCAAAAACATTTTAGAAAACATGTATGCAATGAAATATGCTCCTTTACTTATAAGGAGCGTTTAGGAGGGGTTCCTAAATCTTTTTTTTTTCTTTTCTTTTCTTTTTTTTTGAGATGAAATCTCACTCTGTCACTCATGCTGGAGTGCAATGTTGCAATCTTGGCTGACTGCAACCTCTGCCACCCGGGTTCAAGCAATTCTTCCGTCTCAGCGTCCCGAAGTAGCTGGGACTACAAGTGCCCACCACCACGCCCTACTAATTTGTGTATTTTTGGTAGAGACAGGGTTTCACCCTGTTGGTCAGGCTGATCTCGAACTCCTAACCTCAGGTGATCCACCCACCTCGGCCTCCCAAAGTGCTGGGATTACAGGCGCAAGCCATCGCGCCCAACCCCCAAATCTTTAATAATAGCCATCAAAATGTTTCATTTGGCCCATTGATAAAGAAGCAGAAAATCCTGAGCTAGCAAAAACACATCTCATTTATTCATTTTAGCCCTGTGCCTTTGACATTTGATAGTATGTTGCTGTTTGTTTCATTCTTAAAGGAGTGTCCTCAAATCACTTGTTAGTTCCTGCCTTGGTTTAATAAACAGTAGTCAATGGACTGAGGTATTACATAAAAAACCGGCACTATCTTCAGAACTTAGAGAATAGTAGTATATGCCCTGCTCTTTGTTTTACAAATATGACCCTGCTACAGTTGTTCCCTCTTCATCTCCGTGTGTGACACAGAAGTTACACTGTTACCAAAATGTCTTAGCCACACTACAAGGGAAAAACAGAAACTTAGAAAATAGAATGTAGGAAATAGTCAGAAATCAGCACTTTTTTTCTTAACTTAGAAAACAGAAGTAAAGATAATATGAAAAGGATTTTTGTGATTATTTTCCCACAGTAGCATTGTTCTCCAGACTGGAAGTTGACTTTCTAACTGTTTCTCCTTAAAAGGTGGACCTTTTAGTGTGGGTGCTATGAGATATGCATGCAGAGACTATAATGCCCTTTAGAGAATCAGGCAGCGTGGATGGGAAACATTTCAGAGACAGAATTGCTAGGAGAGGGGTATTTTTAAAAATAAAATCTACATTTATTAACATAATGCAAATATGGTGAGACAAACTTACATAAATACATCATTTTAATAAATTACACTGTGGAAAAAATTAATAGACCTCCTGGTTTCAGACATTGCAGAGTGCAACCTTCTCCAGGACCTCTTCCTCAACCTCCAGGGCAGGTTAGTGCCCCTCTTGCACTGGCCTTTGCTTCACAGACTTTTAAATACCTCATCACCTGTCCCTCTTTACCACTAGTAATGTATGTTTCTTACTGTAGGAACTGTGTCTTTTTAACTTTTTAAAAATTCATACAACTTAGCAGAGTGTACCACAAATAGCAAGGAGTTTATAATTACTGAAAACAAAAAATGGAGGCATCTCTGGGTTGTTTCTAGATATTATAAAGTGAACAAATACTGTGTTTTTAATGTAAAAGAATTGCGCAAAGACAATTTAACAAAAATCTGTGAGACTTCAAAAAATTATTACTGAGGAAAGAAGAAAGAACGAAAGAAAGAAAGAAGAAAGAGAGAGAAAGGGAGGGAGGAAGGAAGGAAAGGAGGAAGGGAGAGAGAGAGAGAAAGGAAGGAGGGAAGGAAGGAAAGAAGGAAGGAAGGAAGAAAGGGAGGGAAGCAATTTTGGTTGAGTATGAAAGTATGTACTACCCACATAAGTGGAACACTTTGAACAATGAAATATAGATGTTTTTCACCAAAGAAGGGAGTCTTATTTTTTTCCGACTTCAGACAATTCACCTTCATCCATTAATTTTTCTTTTTTGTAATATGTAGCTTTATGCTAATTTTTAATATGCAAATAACTTACAAATATATGCTTAGCATTTGAGTACAGGCTGTGCTTTATTACATAAAGCACATGCATGTATGCTTTATTACATGCATGTATGCAATGTACTTACATTTTATTTATATATATACATGTGTCCATCATATATGTAAATATATACATATATCTCCTATCATATATGTATAAATGCACAGACATATATTCTACTATAGTTTTTTTAACTACAAAATAAAATTTGGAATGAAGCAGGAATTATCTTGGACTATTTATAATTTATTAAGATACTAAATACTGTCATTATGAAATGGTCTTATTAAGTGATCCTTGTCTAAAGAGTTGCGTAATAGTGAGACAATAAGGGGCTTAGTGTATTTTTTTTCCTTTTGAACATAAGCTATTGTACATTTGTGCCAACAGGACTTCTTTATAGAGTCTCATTTTCCTATTACAATATTATTTTTGTTATTAAGTGAAACACCTCATATCACCACCACTGCTGAGCCAGATATAATAGACTGTACTGTGTAAGGTTCGTAAAAGGCACATCTATAATAACCAGATCTCTTTTTTTGTATTGATTCAAATTATATTTAATGCTGAATTATAAGCAAAACCTATGAGAATAAAATCATTTTATGCTTTGAAACTTACTCCTTTTTTTAAAAAAGAATGATCACAACTACCATACTCCCTCATCTATTAACGTGCAGTAGAACAGCTCAATAGCACTTTTCAAGGAACTAAATTTTTTAAATGTTATGCAGTATGCAGGGAAAAATTATTCTCTAGACCTTTGGCCAGAACTTTAAAAGTGAGCATTAAGTGTAGGCACAGTCTAAATTAGGGGAAGGAGGCATCACAAAGCAATCCCAGGGCATATTGTCGATCCACACTATTGTCAGACCAGGAACAACTGGCTGGACATATGTTATCAGAAGACTAATGTATTTTCTATAGCATAAGCAGTTAGGCTCAGTTAGTGTATGACTTACCTTGTTTCATTTCACT
Source organism: Pongo abelii (assembly GCF_028885655.2). NCBI lineage: Eukaryota > Metazoa > Chordata > Mammalia > Primates > Hominidae > Pongo > Pongo abelii. The sequence continues at coordinate 97,601,442 of NC_071991.2, forward strand.
ATACCCTGACCTCCTTACCTGTGGCTATTTTTCCAGTGATTCTTTGGAGTTCCGAGTAGCTTCACAGACAGGAATACTATCTAAAATTCTTATCTTCTGAGGAAAAAAAAAGAACATTTGTAATGTGGGAGGTCATAATTTTGAAAAAGAAGCATATTACAGAAACATGCCAAATGGATAAAAACTTACTGCTGAAAAGGGGTTCTCCATAAGAAGCAGACATTTGGCAGTGCTCTCCGGGGCTTACAGTGTCTGTAAGCTTGAGGAAAGACTGAATATGAAATGAGGAGGCATCGTATCCTGGTTTCTCTCTCTGTAATAGGATACATTTTAAGATGACAAAGGCGAACCTTAAGCTGAAATGTAAATTCAACATAAAAACTCTGATGTCAAGTGAAAAATGCATAGTATGTCTAATGATTTATTAACTACAGGAAGGGATGGTTCCATATGAAAATTTTAGATCTGGCATAGCCCCTCAAGACTATGAGTCATCCTCAAACATTTAAGTCATCATTCCTCTTTTTCACTTAAATACTTTCATGATTGTGTTTAAGGAGGAGGATGAAAAATGTAGCAAGTTAGAAACAGCCCAATTTCATTTGGTTCTTGGAACATCATTTTTGCGTAGTGAGCACTGATTGCAGAATCAGCTTTAAAGAAAATTAAAATGATCGGCTATCTCAACTCTAGGAAACTGTCTGTAGAGCTGTTATTTTTAAAGCAGAATCGATATCTTACACCATTCGTGATACTAAGCAAAGACAGAGGAGAAAATCTTTGTTGTTACAAAGATTGATTTTTTTTCTTTTTATGTACTTTCATATTGATGTAAGAATTCACAATTCAAACTACTGGGTTGTAATTTAAATATGAGTTAATAAAGAATTTGGAAGGAAAATGTCATAATATTATTATGTTATTTCCCCATTTATTGTTTTATTTTTATATACTCTCAAGCCATTTAACTCTATTTCATACACAGAGACACACGCAAAACCACACACAGAAACTTTATTTCCATCATTATTGCAGAAACTATTCATTCTGGAGCAACACTTGATTTACACCTTGAAATAGGGAGGAAGTCAAACAAGGAAATCGTCTTTGTGGGTAAGTTTTTACTGCCCTCTTGGGTTGCTGATGCACGTTCACCACATGTGCATTCAGATGGATACCAGATGCCAAACGAGTATATCAGAAAGAAAATTGTTTTTTGAGACAGCTCAGGTTTTGGGGAAGATGGTGATGTTTTAGGTTAGACGAGAGGTTCAGGAAACATGTTAGGAGTGTGGATGTATTATATGAAGAATGTTTCAGATAATAACTGTCAGGCTACTCCAGAGGTTCTTCAACCTGCAGAAATTACAAAGGCAGAAGTGAACATCCAGGCTCACAAATGGCTTCTTCTCCTTAGAGTACTTGCTGATTAACCATTTTTAACAAATATTTCACTTTAGTAGGTCCAAACAATAAGCATTCCAAAAACATTTGTTGCCAAATATTTTAATGGGTTATTCCAGAACATGGTTAAGGGACCTTGCTACTCACACCCAGGTACAATGTTTCAATCCTTGGATGACCTCTTCCTATTAGACATTTGATAATAAAATAGAATTTTGAAATATCAGGATGTTTTGCAAACCATGTAAGAAAACTTTACATTAAAATAGTTTTAGCTTCCAAACCCATCTAAAAGTCTGCATATGGGAACCATATGAATTTTCTAGGTAGCCGAAGGATTTGCCAAAAGCAATTTCATGAGTCTTTTCTTCATATTTACATATAAGCCATAACTAAATAACAACAAATGAATATCACCAGGTGTAAAATATTTGTTTCAACTGCTTAAGCAATTATTTATTAAAAGAAAATAGGAACATTTGTTTTATGGAACGCTGAATGGGGCAGTTATTTTCAGCATAACTCAGAGTAGGCTTGTACGAATGAGTAAATGAATGAATGAATGAACGAATTTAAAAATACATGGATGAAAACAGTTTTTCTTGATGAGAGGACAATATAGACCCATCTAAAGAGACAGGAAAGAAAAACAGTGCTCACCAAGAAAAACTATTCAGTTTTAGATAAATGTAAGTGTTTCTCCTAGTGTAATATGATGACCACCTGTATCAGAGTCAGTTGGAAAATATACACAAATGGCAGAGTCAATGACCCCACCCTCAGACTTTTGTTCCAGAATCTCTGGAATTGTAAGACCAGAAGTCTTAACTTTTAACCAGCTCCCCAGGTATTTTTTATACCTTTTAGCTTTTCAGAACCAAAGGGTCACACAATATTTTCAAGAGAGAGATAAATTTGGAAGGGTAGTTTGGAGCCAGATTTTAGAAATGTAAATGCCAGGCAAAGAGGTTTAGGTTTTATTCAGTGAGGAAGGAAGAGCCATTGAAAAACTTTAGCATGAAGAGCACACAATTCAAAAGATACTTTGAGAAGTTTAAATTGCAGGCATGTGAAATGTTAGGATATTAGAAGAGAAGAAATAGTCTGGTAGAATACAAGGCTGTAAGGTCCCTAATCAGTGTAGAGGATGTGATAACAGAAAAGAAGTAATAGAATACAATGCATTTCAGAGAATTCACAAGTAATTTTCTGAATATAAGAAATCACAAAGAGGAAGAGGTCAGAAGAAATTTTAAGCCTACCTGATTAATGTCATGAATTAAAAGAAAATTTTTGGTTGGATGAAGAGATAAAGGGGAAAGTTAAGTTTGGTGATATACATTTGAGTTTAAAGTAAGTTCTTAAAAAATGGGCAATTGATGTGTTTTCACTGGGTCCCCACCCAAATCTCATCTTGACTTGCAGTTCCCATAATCCCCAGGTGTCATGGGAGGGACCTGTTGGAAAGTGATTGGATCTCGTGATAGTGAGTGAGTTTTCACAAGATCTGATGGTTCTATAGGCGTCTGGCATTTCTCCTGCTGGCACTTCTCCTTTCTGCCATCTCGTGAAGAAGGATGTATTTGCTTCCCCTTCCACCATGACTGTAAGTCTCCTGAGACCTCCCCAGCCATACAGAACGTGAGTCAATTAAAACTCTTTTCTTTATAAATTACCCAGTCTCAGGTATTTCTTCATAGCAGCATTTGAACAGACTAATACAGCAACTGAGTTAAAAGCTAACAGCCAGGTGTGGCAGCTCACGCCTATAATCCCAGCACTTCGGAAGGCTAAGGCGGCAGATCACTTAAGGTTGGGAGTTCAAGACCAGCCTGGCCAACATGGTGAAACCCCATCCCTACTAAAAATACAAAAATTAGCAAGGCATGGTGGTACACACCTGTAATCCCAGCCACTTCGGAGGCTGAGGCAGGAGAATTGCTTGAACCCGGGAGGTGGGAGGTGCAGTTAGCTGAGATCGCACCACTGCAGTCCCGCCTGGGTGACAGAGGAAGACTCCATTTCAAAAAAAAAAAAAAAAAAAAGCTAACATCAAGGTGGGAGAGACGGAGAGACAAAGACTCAGTGGCAAGCATCTTATTCTAAGAATAGAGGACAGTGTTAACTTTATACTGTCACTCACATTATATACACTTGTATTTATTCATAGATTTTTCCCTGTTCTAAAATTTTAATAAAAACTTTTCCCTGTACCCCCAAAATTCCTTGCCTTTTACACAGCTACTTTTCCCATTTTTGAATTTAGCAAATTTTGTTTTGAATTTACATAAACAAATCACTATATCTACAAATGAACAAGTCCTTATGTTTTCTCATAAAGACTACTGTGTTTTAGTATTATCATTATAGTATATTGAAATTCCAGCTGAAGAAACTAACTTTTGCTGAAGGTGGAATTGGATATTGAAAAATACAGGCATTTACAAGAGAAAGAAAAGGGAGGAGATTATTCCATGGTGAGAAACCAGCATATGGAAATGTATGAACACATGCTTTCAGAATAAAACAGTACTAAAAATGTGTAAGGTTCATGGCAATCTGACTTTGCTGAGAGTTTTCAAAGAACATCAGTGTCTTAATGTTTTTTAAAGTCTTAATAAATATGGATACTAACTGCATTTTTTAAAGCAATAATCCAAATATATGTTACAGCAATGTAAGCTAGTTCAGTTAGATGAAATATCCAAGAACTACACTCGGAAAACTTTTGCAATCATAGGAATCATTTAGATAGGGATGTGTGTTAGCATGGGTCTTCCAAGCAACACACATCAAAATGAAGTTAAACTTACAACAAATGTATTAGGTGAATCACCAATAAGATAAGATGAGCAGCCAGCTGGGGAAGACCAGGAGAATCATCAGCCTGAAATGCATGTCTAACCCCAAATGAAGAAGGGAGGAAAAGAGAGGGGAGGCAGGGGAGGAGATGGGAGAGGAGGGGAAAGAAGGAGTAGAAGAGTCTTAGACTACAGATGAGTTCTAAGGAAAGTTTGGCAGGACTGTTGAGGAGTCTCCAAGCCAGAGTTGCCTGTCAATGGAGGCCAGTATCTCTCAGAAACAAGCCTGGTTTCATATTCCAAGATGTGCTCACGCATTGGCTAGGAGAAGCCCAAGGGGAGCATGGCCTTATGCAAATGCCAACATGGATTTCCGAGTGCAACAGCTAGATCCTGGTTCAATTATGCTCCCTATAGGTGGAGATGTGAGAGATGCACCTTCGTGGCTGTCACCAGATAGAAACTCAGTGTTTATTTCTGGATGGTTGTATTTCAACCAATCTTTACAACAATGAAATGAAATTAGATTAGCTATAACACTTGGTAGCTGTTTTTCAATAATTTGGGTATGTCATTATACAACATAAAAACTTTGAAAATAAACTTTTTGTCTACAGAAACTAGGTAAATATAGAATGACAAATTCTATACTCCTCTTCACTTTGAGCTTCAATGTAGAAATGTGTTTTGGCCTCTGATTTCAAGCATGTTTTCTTTATACGCAACCCTTCTTATCAATGGCCATTGTGCTAGATATCACTCTGGTTTTGTTATTCTTACTTTCACTTGTCTTTAATCTAATAGTTATTGTGGGTAAAGCAGAGCAGGCCAAGACTTGTTACCAGACGAAGAGTTCCATTGATCAGGTATTAATTGTATCATTGCCAGTGTTTTGGTTTGTAATTTCAAATACAAAATAAAACAGCAAGCAATAATAAGCATAATAACACTCTATTATGCTCTAGGCATCGGGCATTATGCCATCATAAAACTTTTCTAAATAATTGTAAAGCAAATTATTTAAAACACTGTTTGTTGCAAACACAAATCCTTCTATTTTTCCACATTTCATAATAATTCTGCGATTGTGTATAAACAGAATGTTGCTTTCACAACATAACTAAGGCTTTGTTTTTCCGTGATTTCACAATGTTCGTATGAGTGTTCCCTATGGCCACTATAATTTTAAAATATTGAAGTCTTTTAATAAGTTTTCTGAACTTTCTTTGTGACTGATTGCTATAATTAAAACTTTTGACTGAAACTTTTTCTCTTTAGAATTCAGTATACAATTTAGGAGCATGTATCTGTTTTTCCATTCAGATTATTATAGGATAAAAATGAGAAGCTGGGGTACTTATGGAAAGCACACATCAAAATATATATAATAAACTATCAAAGTGATATGTTCATATTGAGCAAATTAACATTTTTTTAAATTTTAAAACTCTCCATGTTTCATGCTTATAAGTTATTTTGGAAAGTAAGGAAAATTTTTGAGTTCTACATTTACTATTTATAGAATGTTTAACAAGTTTTCTATTATTGATTCTAATGTAAAAATAATAACTCATTAGTTTAAGAATACTTTTGCCTAATGTCATTCTATAAAATGAGTCTCCACTACGAAATGCATCACTTAACATTCTATCAATAACTACTTTTAACTGTCTACAAGATGTTGCTACTTAAAGTCAAACCCATTATTTCCTACCAGCCAGCAGTGACAGTTCCAGTGAACCAAAGCAATCTCAGGGAAGAGCATACTACCTTTCATATCAGAGTATAAAAATTCACATGAAAATGAATAATCTGAAAAGCTATCTGAAAAGCTGGGACTCAAGTCAATCCTCTCTAATCATATGCTGCAAAGTACAATTGTGTTTGTTTTCTTTGAGGAAAAGAAAAACAAAGTAGAAATAAAAGTTGCATTAAAATAATTGTATATACTTCTGTTTTTAAGAAATACTATTCAATGTATAAATGTAAAATGAAGTGACTCAGGTTTTCAAAATATGTAAATAACATATATTTAATTTTCAAGGCAGTATGGCAGAGGACAGTGAGCCCAAATATCAAGAACATTTGGTTTAGTACCTAAATGGTCTGGCCCTACATAAATCATTTTAGTCTCACTTTTCCCATCAGTGAAATATGAGCTAGAATAATACTATCTTCAAAGTCCCATTTTAACTTAACTTCTGGTTATTCTGTATTTCCATCAAATGCACATTGTCACTCACAGTTTTAGGGTTCCTATTCAGAAAAGATCTAAGGAAAGTTTACTTGAATATCATCATTGGTGACAAATTTATATAACTCTTAGATAAATGCAATTTTAGGAAATGGCCAAAAGTCATTTAGAGCCAATACTGGTCAGCGAGTTGACCTAACAAACAAACAAATGTTACTATTATTTTGATTTTTAAAATAATGTGTGTTAATCAAAAGGTTTATTTTATCCCAAGCTAGCAACTGACCCTGAAATCAATTCTGTAATTCATGTGTATTTGTTTCATCTCCAAAAGTAATAGCTTAGAAGAGCCAAGTGCTATTTAATAATATAAACTCTACTTTGTTAAAAATGAATCCCATGAATTCATATCATAACTAATATCTATTTCTAAATTCAGCCTATAGAAGTACACTATGATTACAGAGCTGAGAATGGCCATGTTATACTGAATATGTAAATACTTAAACATATTTTCATCTGGGCTAACATTTCATCAGAAATTATATCATCCACTGTAAATTTCAAGTAGCTTATTAATATGAGCACAGTTCTTTTCCTTTGTTTCAATCTCAAGAGTCAATCAAACTGCAAGAAGTAATGTTTTTAAGGGTATGGTTTGTCTTATCAATCACAGCAATCAATAAGTATCTACTCGGTACACGGAGGAAAATGTGTCACGTATTCGGATGAGGTGAGGGGAGGAAGGAGTTTGATGGATGGAGGAGTTACCAAACCGAGTTTTTACCCATGGTACCTGTTCTTAGAGTGAATGCTCCATCCTTATTAAGTTTTTTTGTTTTGGTTTGGTTTTTTTGTTTTGTTTTGTTTTTACTAAACCAAGAAGAGAGTTAGTTATTGTCCATGGTCTGAATGTAAATTTTGGAAGCATTTGAAAGTCATTTATAAGTAATAAACATAATTCAGGCCAGATTTTTTCTTTTATCAAAACCATAGTCCACACAAGATTATTTTAGCTACTGAATAGGTAATTTCCATGGTTAATTATAAAATTCATTTGTCTCTTAGAATATGATAGCCAGGAAAATCTGGACAATGTGTTTTCACCTAGATGGATTTTTAGAATTCTACTTCAATCAATAAAGATAAGAATCAAGAACAAATTCCTTTGGGTGATGGAATTTTCTTCAATACATAAAAATATATTTTTTAACTGAAGACCCAATATAAAAAGATGAATTACAAGTCAAATATTTTGTTTTGTGTCAAAGGCATTCTAACACTATAAAATTGACATGTGGAATTTTGAAACAAGCCTCTTATTGGTTCCATTTTTCAGAAAATAAACATTACCCAGAAGCAGTACTTGAAATTTCAGTTTATACCCACCTCTAAGGTGCATGAAAAGCAATTATCTGCCAGAAAAACAAGTTTAGGCTGCAATGACTACAATTTCAATACACTTAGAAACATTCAATTTTTCTCTTGTCAAAGCCAGAGGCTTTCTATATAAGGTGCCATCCAATCATAATATTATAATTCAGATACTTATTTTTAATGGTGAACTATGTTTTAGACCTTGCAATTATTCATTTCTTCTTTGCAATATACCAATAGGAGATCAACTGTTTACCATATGATAGGTTTAAGTCACAAATCTAATTTTCTTTTATATGTGATAAGCAAATTCTTACATTGGTTGATGTAATGATAATCATATTAACTATCTAGGAAGAAAGAAGGATATTTAGTTGCTTCACATGATTACTTAAAGCCTGAAGACTGAAGTCTGCATTCTGAAAACCAAAGGCTGACTTAAAATTCTGTAGTATTTTAAATATGCTAACTAGCAATTATATTAAACAGCTTTCTTTCAAATAATCTCACAACAATTGAAAATATTTCTACAGCAATGGTCCTCAAATGATATGATTATACCATTTTTTCATGTTTCTTTGATTATGCTAGTTACAAATATTTTAACATCATCATCTTTAAGACATCAGACACTAAGATGTTGAGTAACAATAAACTCATGCTCAAAAGGATTGTTCTGATAACATAAATGCTGGGAATGCACAAAATGTCATGGAAATACAGAAGCAGGACTACCGCTGGGCTATTCTGGGACAGATGAGGAAGATCCTGAAGATTAAGTCAAATTTAACCTGGGATTTTGAGGATGTAGAATTTATTAAGTGAGCCAAAGAGTAGGTATTCTGTGTGATGCACACAGTATGTGCAAAGATGTAGAGGTTTGTGAGAAACAGAGACTCTTCTGAAGATCAGAAGTGGCAAAGCAACAGAGAAAGTTAAGGATGGGAAATTTCATAGAATGAGGCAAAAAAAGAATTGCTAGAGTTAGATCACAAAGGGCCTTGTTTGCTTTATTAGTGACTACAGGTAGATTTTAAAAATAAATGTCAAGGAATCTATTGTACAGCAAGGTGACTGTGGTTGATGTTATATTGTATTCTTGAATGTAAAGAGTGGATGTTATTTGTTCTTACCACAAGAATTACACCTATGTTAGGTAATGCATTTATTAATTAGCTACATTTAAGTATTCCACAATGTATATGTGCTTCAAAATATTATTTTGTACATTATAAGAAAAAACATACAATGTTATCTATTTAAAAATAAAGAGGGCCAGGTGTGGTAGCTCACACCTGTAATCCAGCACTTTGTGAGGCTGAGGTGGGTAGATTTCTTGAGCCCAGGAGTTTGAGACCAGCCTGGTCAACATGGTGAAACCCCATCTCTACTAAAAATACAAAAATTAGCTGGGCATGGGGGTGCAAGCCTAAGCTCCCAGCTACTTGGGAGGCTGAAGCAGAATTGCTTGAACCGGGGAGGGGGAGGTTGCAATAAGCCAAGATCACACCACTGCACTCCACACTCCAGTCTGGGGAACAGAGCAATACTCCATCTCAAAAAATTAATTAATTAATTAATTTAATAAAGAGGCTGGGCACAGTGGCTCATGCCTGTAAATCCAGCACTTTGGGAAGCCAAGACGGACAGATCGCCTGAGCCCAGGAGTACCAGACCAGCTGGGGCAACATGGTGAAACCCCATCTCTACAAAAAAATGCAGAAATTAGTTGGGCATAGTGGCGTGCACCTGTAGTTCCATCTACTCCAGAGGCTGAGGTGGGGGGATCGCTTGAGCTTGGGAGATGGAGGTTGCAGTGAGCAGTGATTGTGCCACTTCACTCCAGCCTGGACAACAGAGCCAGACCCTGTCTCATAAATAAATAAGTAAATAAATAAATAGTAGTATATTTCTCTTACTGACATACATACCCCTGGGTGCCAGTGGGCGGGTGGTACAAAGATATGTACCCAAGTGTAATAAATTGACAAGATACACATGGTGGTGCCTTTTCCTGGAGTGTCACTTTTATTTGATGATTTGAAAGAAAAGAAAAACTTGAAATTGAAACAGGCTTGGGTATTTTATGGAGAGGAATGCAGACCCTATATACCTTTTTAAGTACAATTAGACTTGAATGAAATGCCGTAGTTGTGACTGGCTACTCAGAGGAGACCCAGTGAAGCCTCTCTTCTGTGAGCTTATGTCTATCCTAACACACCATTAGGAAAACTTGGGGGAAAAGATGAAGAAATGCTACTCAATGAGGGGCAGCCACTGAAAGACCTGAAGCACAGGAGTGAAATCATGGAACTTACGTCACATTCTGGTCACATTGTGGGGGATGAAGTGAGGGGGAGAGAGAACAGAGGCAGGGGGATCATTATAAAAGTATGAGTGCAATAGTATGAGTGTAGGTGAGAAAATGAATTAAGGCAGAGCAGAGATGAAAGTAGAACCTACCATATTGTCTAAGTTCTGTGGCTCTGGTTTATAGGCTAATGCTGTTTATTCTCCATCTGGAAATTTACTCAGCACCTGTGTACTTAGTGTGTGTCACACCTACTATGAGCCAAGTTCTGAAAATATAATAGTAAAAAAGATGTGAAACTTTCTCTTGGGAACTTCAGAATCATTTTCACAAGTCTGCAGTGAAAATAGAGTAAAATTACATGTATTAGTTTAAAATACTGGGGAAAAACATTTATAGTGCCTGGCACATAATAACAAGTTAATATTTGTTGAATGAATGAAGTCAGTCTTGATAATATTATTTTCCAGACATGATATTTTAAAATGGGAGAATGGAATAGAAATATCTCCCATATAGTTTGGAATATTAAAGAAAAGGAAGTTATCTCCACCAAGGCAACAAAATGCTACTTGCAATAAATCATTCCTTTATAGTATGCAAAGGAAAATTGGATACTTTTTTTATCCACTAAGCATTGTCAGTAGTTGTTCCAAGAAATGTTCTCTGTTCCTAATCTTCCTAAAATGAATTTTTAAAACAAAACATTAAAAGCGTACTTTGCAAATCAGTTACCAGAAAGTACAATAATGGGCAACAGCCAGCACACAAAGCTGTATAATGAGGCCATTTCACTGGTCCTCCCACTTTATCAAGCCGCTTAAGAACACAGAAAATTAATCAAAATTAGTACCACATCCTTAGGCCATGTTCTCTTAAGTAAGTGTTCTATATCTTTAAATTCTTCATGATCTGCTTTGACAGTTGTGAAAGTATAACTCATATGAAAATCCCGAGTAAAGCTTTTTGCCAAAGCCTCCTGTTATATGTTCTATTTTTTTCTACTTGCCATTTTTTTTAAAAATCGGGTCAATAACTCAGGTATAAATTTAATGTTCTTCAAATATCCCATAGTGTTCAAATACTACCTTTTTAAAAGTACTTTGCTGTTTGCAAGATGTTTTTTCATAACGCTCTCATTCAATCCTCAAAACTGCCCCTTGAAGTAAGCAGGGCAGACCTTTCCCTTATTTTACAAATTAGTATACTAAGACCCAGGGTGGTAAAATAGCATGCCCATGCTTATTCAACTATTTCTTGGCAAATTAGGACTAGTTAACTATACTTTAGCTAAGTATGATAATATTGAGGAAATGGCACAATAGCTGATAACAAGATATATATTCATGTAGTCATTCATCCATGGATCCAATAATTTTTTTTTTCACTTACTATGCCGTAGATTCTGCACTATCCGCTACAATACAATGAAAGTCAACTTAGACATGGTCCCTTCTTTCATGAGCTTATGGTCTATGTAACATTTACATTGCCAGAGATAAATTAGATCAAATACATTTTAACAACCAAATGCATATTTTAGTACTTTCCTGTTTACATATATTCTAAGTATTTAGTTATATTTTGTGCCACTTTACAAAAAGGAAGAATAAAACCTGAGTTTCCAGTTTTTGCTAGAAGATTTCCTCTTGTTGAAATCCATGGAATCATGACGAACTACCCAGAAATCTTACAACACACCTTCCTGATTTTATTAATGATCAATATTCCTGAAATGACAGAAGTTTTGGAAATGCTAAGTTTGAAGGGAGCAGCTGTAGTTTTTGGCAAAGAGACTATAAATATATTCCATTTATATCTAAGTTTCCACATATATCATGGTAAAAGAATGCAAGAACTGTTAAACAAAAATAAACTTATTTGAGTCTAACCATGATGGTAGGTACATCTACTTATTTTTCAAGATTTTTTCCTGAAAGTTTACAATCAACAGGGAATAATGGGGATAAACTTTCTATTTTAGTTTAAAAAACTAAAGTGACAGGAAGTAGGGAGAGTCAAACTTCATAACCAATAAAAAGAATAATATCAAATATGAGCCAGGCAAAATTTGGTATATCATCTTGCCACCTGGCCCACAGAATCTGGAGGCTTCTATTGTTGGGATCAAGCTACATAGGAGGACGTTGTAGCTAATATACTGGACTTTGAAAACTGAAACAAATATAACATTTTTTCTTTCCACCAACATATGTTATATTGATCTGCACCAACATAACTTCAAATTCTATTTTAGTTTCACAATTTTCACATTACTCGAAATATGAAATTGGAAGCTTAATAGGCAAGTCTGGTTTGGGGGATGGAGTAGAGAAGTCAAAGAGATTATGTGATGGAGATGAGTTTTATGCCAAGATAAGGCTTGATATAGGTGTTGAAAGGTGACAATTTGACCATTGAAGAAAAGGAGGGGTGGGGGGAAAAGCAGGTGTTTTTTGATAAGCATGTTTCTTAACAATGGAAAAACATGAGTAAAGGGAAGTGTGTGTGTGTCTGTGTGTGTGTGATGAAATAGGCTCAGGAAACTGTTTTAAAACAAGGAAGGCTGGAGGAGAGGTTTTTCCCTGGGATATAGTAGTCTAAAAGATTAGAAATTATCAGCCAGGCACAGTGGCTCATGACTGTAATCCCAGCACTTTGGGAGGCCAAGGCGGGTGGATGGCTTGAGGCCAGGAGTTCAAGACCAGCCTGGCCAACATGGCGAAACCCCATATATACTAAAAATACAAAAATTAGTCAGGCCGGTGATCCCAGCTACTCAAGAGGCTGAGGCATGAGAATCACTTGAACCTGAGAAGGGGAGGTTGCAGTGAGCCGAGATTGCACCATTGCACTCTGGCCTGGGTGACAAACCCAGACTCTGTCTCAAAAATAAATAAATGCAAAAAGAAATAGAAATTATCTTGTATGTGTTGAGTGGGTGTCTCGTTGCAAAAGATCTTGTTAGGTTTTGAGAAGGCAGGAGGAGCCAACAGAAAGTTTTAGGCAGTGCTTTGACACAACAGATGAACCTGTCAATGGTAAATTTCATGGACTGATGGAAGACCTGGAGATCTGGGAAGCTACCTACCAAAATGATGCTGGGGAGCAGTGAGGAGAGTTCCAACTATGCTATATAGACATTATCTCAGGAGGGAAGAATTATCTTATGTCTTAACTAACTGGCTGTATAGCCAGGTATAAAGCCTGAGCATCTGATACCCATCTACACTGGTATCAATTTCATTGTACTATGAAAGCGGCTTCCCCATTCCATTATATCTAAAGGCTTTCATCTTTCTCAAGTTCTATGTACGAATGAAGACACATTTTCAAAACCAAAGAGAATAGCTTTATAATCCACTTCCAGAAGAGGCCTAAAAGTCACAGCTGACTTCTGGTTAAGGCACATGGCTGATTTCCAGTTAACTTGCTTCTCTTGTTAGACATTTTCTGGGGACCTTCTGACTTGTGGCTCTTCCCCTTCATGTGGCTTAATTCTTGTGCCACAGCTTGCCTAATCCCAGCTGTGTTGGTAATCACAGTCTTGCTTTAATTTAGCCATTTAGGTTCATGACTTATCTAAATGAGCTGTTCTGAGTTACTTCGAAGCCTTGGCTTTACAAATATGCTGTTGCTGTTGCTTCTTTTCTCCTTCAATTCATCATTAATTCAGAAGCCCTGCAGTTGGGGGCTTGATTCCTTTTTGATTAACCATATCAGAAAAGGAGCTGCTAGGTTTACTCAGCTTGTAATATGACATCAACTCTCCACTCCAATATGACAGTAAATATGCCCTAAAACGACATAGAGAAAATAAATCACTCAATCTCTAAAGTGTGACATCTACTAAAACTCTTCTTTACTCTCTCAAAAAAATTTTGGCCTCACAAGCAGCCATAGATAAATAATTATATATGACTGTGTATTTTTTAATCCATGAAGAGCCTATCATTATTATTTCAATTCTAATGTCAACCATAACAAGGCCTTTAAAGTAATACCTGTCATTCTAATTTCTACACAAATTGCAATAAATTCTGAACTCTTGAAGTCAGCAAAAGGTAAATGTAGTTTAAAGGGCTTGTTATCTGCAAAGTGATATGTATTATTATTATAATACAATGTTTTATGTTTGGAAATGTGTATCTATGCACAGAAATATGTACAAATGTACAAATGTGCTTTGGCATGGCACACATGGGGATTAGAGGCAATTTTTATATTGGTTTTGTTTTTTCCTTTCCTCAAAGAAGACATAGAGTCTCTCCTCTTCTAAGCTCAAGTGGCTGCCTATGTTTATTTTCTATGACTCTCCCTCTTGGTCTTCCAGGCAACAGGGTGTTTAGATTAACTGTGCATTCTCATCTCTGTGAGCTACCTGCCAGCATGATGTGTCTGCTGCTGTCACTTCCCATCCACCAGTGGCTGTATCACTTTGCTTTATGTTGTCGCCACAGTGAATCCCGAGGAGCTTTTTTGAGCTGATGTTAGATGCAAGAAATATGATACTGTTTATTATTGTGACTACAAACTCAGTGCAGTGTCTCAGATATCCCATTGAGAGATCCCCATCCCACAAAGTTTCAGAGGTAATAGATTCTTTCCCAGAGAGTGACAAATATCTATTTTATTCCAAAACATATTTTGATTATTAATGTTGAACAGACTACCTGATTGCTCATGAAATTAAGAACAAATGCCTGAGGCTCAGAGTTACATCTTTTCACAATATGGGACCAATGAGCCTTTACAACTTTACCATTTGCTCTTTCTTCTATGTAGCCTTTTCTACTTACAAATGGAGCTGCCTACCATAGTCAACCCAATTTCCATGCCAATCCTTACGTTAGAATATCCATTCAGCCCCATCTCTTTATGGCAAATCCTATCCACATTTCAAAGCCAATCTCAAATGCCACCTCTTCCAAAGAAGACTTTCCTGATGTCTATGTCTAAAATCACCATTATGGCCAGGCTCAGTGGCTCACACCTGTAATCCCAGCACTTTGGGAGGCCAAGGTAGGCAGATCACTTGAGGTCAGGAGTTCAAGACCAGCCTGGCCAACGTGGTGAAACCCCATCTCTACTAAAAATACAAACATTAGCCAGGCGTGGTGGCAGGTGCCTGTGGTTCCAGCTACTTGGGAGGCCAAGGCAGGAGAATTGCTTGAACCCAGGAAATGGAGGCTGCAGTGAGCTGAGATCATGCCACTGCACTCCAACCTGGGAGTCAGAGTGAGACTTCGTCTCAAAATAAAATAAAATAAAATAAAATAAAATAACGATTATATGTGGGGATCTTAATGAATGTTTTGCATACATGAATGGATTAACTCTAACCGATAGGTTCCCTTATTTTAATCTCCAAAAAATTTTTAAAACTTCTGTTTATATTCTTGTTATTCTATTGTGTTTATCCTCACCCCTTCTACACACTGAATTGTAAACTCAATAAAGGCAAAGACAATGTCCTATTCATCTTTATATCTCTCATATAATAGGTTATTTACAAATTTCTGGTTGAATTAGCCTAAATTAAATGTCTTAATTGCTAATAAAGCTTGTACATGGCATAAAGAGATTACAAGCTGTCAGTGAGATTTTAAGTGGTATCTAAGTAGCCCAGTCTTGGATTTAGTAAATTTCAGTCGGTTAGTTTTAGTTAGTACTAATAGCTTGGTCTAGACTTCATCATATTTTCCTTCCCCACTCAGCCTTTAGTTTCAATCGTCTAGCATTTCTCATTTTGTGTGCTTATAACCTTTCTGGTGATAACAGAAAATTTAAGAGGAAAAACTCTGAGAAATATAAACAAAAATATATATCATCTCTATATGCATCATAGATTGGACATATTACATAACTAATTCTGAATCCTAATTTTTTTTACTATATGCAATATGGTGACTATTTTCACATTATCATTTTCAAGAACAGAATTTTGAATGGTTATATAATATCTTCTCCCATGAATGAAAACTTCCTGAAACATTGATTCTTCTCTTTCAATATCTCTTTGTATGTTAATGACATTAATTGTTTGTCAGATTTGCCAAAAGAGTTTTTCCTTTGTACAAGTCTTTTTTGCTTTTTCAATATATATAAATTTTATTTTTTTCTCTAATTAAATGGTAATTTTTCCCCGACTTTTGTTGTTTTGTGTAGAAATATTATCACCATCTCTAGACATTTAACAGTCACTTATATTTTGCCATGCAATATTTAAACTGTCTAGAATTTATATTGATGATGAATTATTGATCTTTTTATCATCCACATCATTCTATCAATTTTCTTGAAAACTCTGCAACATAATTAATATTGAGCAGTTTCTATGTGTCAGGCTCTTTTGTAGTCTGCATTCTCAAATACAATTTCTATTTGAGAATTCTCAATTCCCACCAAAATCTTGGGAGATTAATCCTGTTACTAGCTCCCATTTTACTGATAGAAAGCCAGAGGCACAGAGGAGTTAAGTATCTTGCCTGTGATTACCCAAGCACCAGAGCTGGGACTAATTCCCAGGTAGTTTGGATCCAGAGACCATGTTTATAACTAGTATACTGCACAGTAACTACTAAATAATCTGTTTCTTTTCCAATGGCTTGTGATAATTCCCCATTATATAAGTATCGTTGCATTGATCTCTACTTTGTGATGGTGATGTTAACTTTAATCATTTGGTTAATGTTATGTTTTCCATGTTTTCCACAGAAAAGTTTCTATTTTCCTCTTCGTAATTAATAAGTATTATGGAGAAACACCTGGAGACTGTGAAAATACCTTATGTAAACATTATTCCACTAATTTTAGCATCTATAAATAATTTTTGTTTGCAACTATTATTCCTTTAGTAATTTGCCTAATGGTGATTTTCTGTTTCTATCATTTGTCTTTCATTTAGTAATTGGAATTCTATTAAAAGGAATAAATGTCTTGATTTCCCCAATTATGTTTTTATTCAATTGTTTATTTGTGTCAGTATGGACTAACAGATTTCTTTTATTCAATGGTTTATAACTCATTACTATCATTCTGTATTTTATTGCTTAAATTGTCCCAGATTTGGACATTGGGAATTTCTTCAGACTACTGGCTTCTGTATCCCTTGAACATGATCACATTCCTTTTAGGGGAGTACTTTTATATTTTCTGGCACTGAAAGCCATTCTAGGTTCATCTTGTATTTTTTCTTCCCCGGGACTGCTATTAGCCATTTTTCTAAGGAACCCTGGTTCCTTTTCTTAGAGAGTGGCATTTAGAATTCAAGACCTGGGTGCTAGATGTATTCATTGTTACTGGGGCATCTTTGCTTCTGGGCCCTTTCAGTATATAGAGCTAGAAAACAGATGTATGTATACTCAAGCAGGCACATATGTTTATATTCATTTCTGTAGCTATCCATTTATAAGCATATTAAAAACCATCAGTTCCTTTTGATATTTCTGATTCCAATCCAACACCATAGTTATTCTTGCCTTCCTGCTTGCCTTATTTTTAACTATTTTCCCTGACAGTAGAGGAACCTATCTTTACTTATACACACTATATTTACTTGTCAATCCTAATATACACATAATATAGTTTCAGAATTGCTAAGCTATCATTATGAGGTAGTTTTTGAAATTTAATTTGTATGTTTACATGAGTATGCATTAATAGGAATGGGCTATAGTGTTATTTTTAGTGTTATTCTTTTCAGGTTTTGTTGGCATCAAAATATATAGCATCAGCATTTCAAATATATTAGTTGAAAATGTTTTTAATGTCAAAAAGTACATATATATTATTTTAACTTATTTTTCATTTTACAATGTATTTATTTGTAGGTTTATCTTTTATAGATTATGAACATATTATTTTAGATTTTCCTTCAATTATATTTGTTTTTGAAGTCAGAGTATATGTGGGAAAGTCTGTTTTCCATTCTTACTTTATTATGATTTTATGATAATTAAATGAGTTAATACATACAAAATGCTTAGCATGGTGCCAAGTAATGAGCATTTGATGAATAATTATTGATTATTTTCTATTTTCAAATTTATATTTGTCATTATTATTATAAATTCATTTTTCCTACTTACTTTAGATTTGTTTTGTTGTCATTTTCATCACATGTATTGTTGGATGCTTGATTCATTTGGTTTCTATTTATTGTCTTTAATAATTAATATTCATGTAACTTACATATTTGATATTTAATAGGCATAGACTTTGATTCAACTGAGGAAACTTGTAATGGAAGACATGAAATGTATTGATTTGGGGAATCAGTATATAAAAAAATTACATCTAGAAAAGGCAGCTAATAGAAAAGTTCAGCACAGCTGGGTTTTTCTTTTAACTTGGATGTGATTGTTGCAATAATGAGCAATTCTGGAACATTATAACATTATAACCGTGACATGTAGGGCCAGACTTGAACACATTCAAGAGAAACTCAAAGCTAATGGTCTCCTTCCTACCAACCAATATAACTTTGCAGTTCACAGAGAGTCAATGATCTTTGACTCTTATGATTATGCTGTTGCTTAAAAATTTACATCCATGTGGCTTGGTAAAGGGCAGAAAGAGATAACTATTCCATGAATAATCTAGTTGCTGTTTCTCTTCCTATTCTAATTTCAATGTCAACTTTCCATCCAAAAATATAATAAGATGGGAATCTTTAGGAGTTGTTATAGGTAGACATTCCATGCCTGATTTATTATTTGCAGTTAGATCTCTCAGATGAACATAAGGAACAATAAATTCCCCAAGTCTGTGGAAACACCACATATTTCCATTTGTCTTTTTACTTCTACTTCTGCTTAATCAGAGGTCTATAGAGATGGGAAACTAGTGTCTTTTCCTCCGCTCTGGCTTTTAGTCATGTAAGCTCAAAGTTAAACCTTTTGATCTGCCATCACTGAATCTAATATCAGACACTTCTGAAGGAAGAAAAGAATCATAAATTTTGTAAACATATTCAACTGAGACTTGTCAGCTTGTACATTAGAAAAACTTCACTGAATAAAAAAAGACTATTTATTATAATATAGATTCTTAACAGTGATGATGATAACAAGTTAAAATATTTCTTATCCAGATACATTTATGGTGTGATTTGTCATTTAAATATTTTTGGTATTTATTCTGGAGAAAATTCAACCCAAGTGATACCTTTCAAATGATCTTTACAGAGCATTTTTAGCAACAGGTAATTATTTACTCATTATGGTGATCTTTGTAAGTGTATCTTTTTAAACTGAAGCAAATACCTAGGGAGCTTTAGTCAAGCTGAATAAGGATTCTTGTCAATTAAAACTATGTACTTTGGTAGGAAATAGATCAGCTAAAATTCAGCTAATTTATATAGTGGTTAGTCAAGCCTCCATTAATATACCTGCATAAAAATTATGTTTAGTGGATGACTTAGGGATGTCTAGACAAATACTGAAATAGATCATGTTAGGTACAGATTTGAGCATCCCTTATCTGAAATGCCTGGAAACAGAAATGTTTCTGATTTCAAATTTTTTCAGATTGTGGAATAGTTGCATACACATAGTGAGATATCTTGGGGAAAGGACTCAAATCTAAACACAAAATTCATTTATATTTTATATATACCTTATATACATCCTGAAGGTAATTTTATACAATATTTTAAATAATTTTCTGCATGAAACAACATCAGAAAGCAAAGATGTCCCCATGTCAGCCACCTATGTGGACAATCTGTGGTTGTTTGGTATCACCATCATTCCTGACACTGAATTTATATGCCACTGATAAGCAATCATTTTCTTACATTTATTCACACACAAGTACTTACAGTAAAAAATATGACACCATTAATACAGTGGAAAAAAATGTGTTCTGGCCGGGCACGGTAGCTCAGGCCTGCAATCTTAGCACTTTGTGGGGCTGAGGCAGGCTGATCAACTGAGGTCAGCAGTTTGAGCCCAGCCTGGCTAACGTAGTAAAACGCCATCTCTACTGAAAATACCAAAATATTAGCTGGGTGTGGTGACAGGCATCTCTAATCCCAACTACTTGGGAGGCTGAGGCAGGAGAATCGCTTGAACCTGGGAGACAAAGGTTGCAGTGAGCTGAGATCGCACCATTGCACTTTAGCCTGGGTGACAAGAGCAAGACTCCGTCTTAATAAATAAATAAATAAAATGTGTTCTAGGTAACTAAGCAGCACGGTATCATTATTAGAATACCTGCATCAGCTGTTAAACAACAGCAACAACAGACAATGGCAGACTTGAAGTTTCCACCTATGATGCTGTGTTTTTATTAAAAGGTTATTGTACACTGTATTTTTATGTTTTTAGGTGTGAAGAAACACCGGAAGCAGTTGAGGGACCAGGAATTGGTCCTCTAGGGATGCGGAGGGAATCTACTAGATGGCTTTTTAAAATGTTTTCTCCAGAGTTATCTGCCTCATTAACAATATTTTTTGTCTTACGAGTCTCTCTTCAATCTTATAAACTGACATGATTTATTGTTCTCTTATGAATTCACATTCCTCATTTTCTCCAATAAACCATCACACATTTTAACCATGTCATCTCTAGGCACTTTTTTTGCAGTGTTAATAATGTCATCTTCATCATTACTATTATCATGATCACCTTGATTTAGAACCATCTCAGCTATTTACCTATTGGTCAATGAATGAGCAGCTGGAACCTCATTATAGAAAAATTTCTCTGAAATCTATTTTTTCCAGCTTATGATGAATTCTAAAGGTATACTTTTTTGCATATTGTTCATCATCATCACTGAACAAAGTTGCAGGCCAGAGTTTGTGCCAAGCATACGCAACTGTGTCTTCAGTCACTGTATTCTAAGCATTAGCAACAGTTTATATGATACCTTTCATACTAAACTGTCTGGGGAAATCTTCCATGCCTCTGTTCACTGCTTCTAGCATGCTGTTCAAGAACCTGTTTTTGTATTTACTCATCATTGATGTAAGGATACCCTGGTCACATGGCTAAATTAATAAAGTCAAATTTGTGGGAAAGTACATAGCATAAACATTATTTTTAATGAAATTTCAGTTGGAGAGTGAGGAGAACATTTGTCAAGGAATAACAAAATCTTCCAGTCATCATCCAGTCCTGCTTTCCTGCATTTTCTACCACAAGCTGCTGGAACAAAAGGATTGGGAACCCAAACAAAAAAGATGTCCCGGGAGGGATAGCATTGGGAGATATACCTAATGCCAGATGACGAGTTAGTGGGTGCAGCACACCAGCATGGCACATGTATACATATGTAACTTACCTGCACATTGCGCACATGTACCATAAAACCTAAAGTATAATAATAATAATAATAATAATAATAATAAAATAAATTTTTAAAAAAAGATATCCCTTTTTGACCCATGCCTTTTTGTCAGCATAATAATGGACTAGTAAAAATTTTACTCCTTGAAAATAGCAAGGATGCAAGATTTGCCTATCACAACAAATTTACACTTATGCATGGCTGCCGCATTAGCATATCCCAGCACAGTTATTCGGTCCTTAGCATCCTTAATTCCTGTAAGGACGGTCTCATCATTTGGAGTCAGTGTCTTTCCTGGGCAGTAACATGAAGACAGTGATGTTTCATCAGCATTATAGTCTAGTTCTGGCATCAAATTTTCATCAGCAATAACCTTGGCAAACTTGTCAATGAATTTCTCCACTACTTCATGATCAGCAGATGCTTTATGACCATAAAGCTTTACAAATTTAATACTATGTCTTTTCTTAAATTTCTGCAGCCATCCTATTGAATATTCATAGTTTCCTTCAATTTTCAGTTCAATGTGAACTATCTTTACTTATTTCATTATCTGCATGCCATTAAGTGGCATGTGTTCACTGTGACACTAAGATCCACCGTTTCAATACATGATTGAGATCTTAATTTTAGCTTTATGCAATGTGTTTTTTTCATTAACTTCTGTTCTTTACCTTCAGTGTGGAACTTCAATGATTTATCCTTCTCTTTCGTTAGGTTACATATGGTGGTCACTCCAACACCGTACTCTACTGTTAAGACATTTCACACTTGCACTGCTTCCCAGTTTCTCCAACAACTTGAATTCCTGTGCTATAGAAAAATATAAATGCTTCCTCTTTTTCTTATTACTATGACCCACAGGGGTATCTGCAGGTGTTTTTGACATTATCAACAATATCTTTACACCACAAAGAATAGAACAACAAAAGAATAAGTAAGGCACATAGATCTTGGCCACATGTGAGACATTGTGGGAAACTTGACATTGGTGCATCAGGCCTGCACAATGTCATTTTATTATGCTTTGTGAGGGTGCTTCCATGGGGGAATTTGGGCATACATGAAAAAGATGCAATACAGCTAAAGGAGGCCAGGAGGGGAGGGTCTTTGTTCTCATGGGGACACTGAATAAATCATGTGGGTTTTTTTTTTGTTTTTTTTATTTGCCTACGTTTTGACTATGACCCATCACAGGACGTCAGCTGTGGAATTTTCCACTTATGACATCATGTCAGTGCTCAAAATGTTTCAGACTTTGTAGCATTTCAGGTTGCAAATGTTTGTATTAGGAATGCTCAACCTGTACTTAAAAGTAGAAAACATTTAACTTTCCAATTTTAAAAACTTAACTCAGAATTGAGAGTGAAAGGAAAGATCAATAGCTTTGTTGCTATGATGTAATAATTTACAAGCAAGTTACCCTGTGGTGTAGGTATAATTCTTCTCCTGGCTTTTAATCTTTCTGCCACATCTAAAATCCAAGCTACTAACATAGTTGGGAATCCAAATTATTGGGTCCTTCCTTATCAATAGGATAGGCTATTCTGAGGTTGACAACTCTAAAATTTCAGTGGCATAAACGGCAGCATTTTATTTCTTATTTATTCCACATGTTCATCATGTTTCTGTAGAAGGCTCTGTTTCAACGCAGACCTCACTCTGGCATCTGAATTCAGAGAAGTCCCACTGTCCAGAACATTGCCTGTCATAGTAGAAAAGGAAGCAGGCAGGGCCAATTGCTCACTGGCTGTCTAATGCTTTTGCCAAGAAGTACACCTAACTTCAAGAGAGCAAGGAACCGTGAGCTCAGTTATTCCAGGAGGAAGAGGGGAACTAAAATTTATGTACAGTGGTAATGTCTACTACATATCTTAAACACAGCCTACCATCCCTTTTTTTAAAAAAATCAAATCCAATCATTGAATCAGTGAAAATCCACAATCAGTCCAGGTCTCTGCTTTTGCAACTACCTATAAGAATGACTGCCACTCTTCACTCGTGGCCATCCTAGTCTGACTGACAGTTACACATCCTTGACGTGGGTTGAAGCTTTATTTCTGTGTTTGGTTTTATCTCATGAGTTTCCCTTCCTCCCAACTAATCTGTCACTGCTTCCTCATTAATCCTTCGTGATCACTTTTTTTCTTCTACTGCTATCTGCAAAGATAACAATATTTTCCATCCTCTTAAATAGCAAAATAGAAATTCGTTTTTCAGTGGCATTTTGTACAATGATATGTTTCAGTGCCCATCCAAAATTTCTATATTTCCATACTAACTGCTCAGTTAAAACCTTCAACCCAACTATTCATACCTTGGGTACTTAAGTGAGGAGAATAGGAAACAGAAATTGGAATGGCTTTCCTGTTAGGATCTCCCGTTCTCAAAGAAACTTGATTAACAGAATTTCAATGCACCTTGAGAGATCATGAGAGAAAATTATATATTAGTATGGAATCCATGAAAGACATTTGATTTAGTAACAGATAGTATACCAAATTATAAATAATGAGTTAGAAGTAATGAATGGATTCTTTTATGTTTCTGATAAAATCTTTAAGGTACTATTCAGTGAGTACATGCTTATAATTATTTCCAGAAGGTCTGTAAATGCCATTTCTAGCCTTTGTCGGGTATTTGAAAAGAGAGGCAAGATTAACCCATTGAATCTGATTGACCTTGTGTTTCTGAGAGATCTTCATGAAGAAAAGACAGAACTGCACCGGCTGTTTGCTTTTTAAATTTCTCATTAACATTATTTCTGTAGATGCTAATGAGCTGTGATCCATGGGCTAATTTACTGGTTGTGAGTTCATCAAAGAAACACTGAAGACAATTAGAGTTCCTACAATAATTTTCAAGCATGCTTGATGCATTTAGGGAATTGTTTGATATCTTAACCCTTTTCAGTGGTGCTAAGTTTCTAGAAAATCAAAATACTTACTGAGCTGTATTAGCCAAATTGAGTAATTTGCTTCTGCTTTCTTGCATTGTTGGAGACTGATGCTTGGTTTGTGATAATGAAAATTTCAGGGATTACCATAAACTTGTAAACATTTTCTTCTTCAACACATAGCTTAACTTATTAGTAAGATTTGCTTATATTGAACTAAGAATTAGAGTGAACATTATCCAGTGCCAGGTATTCTACTGGTGACGTCTTAAAATCCCACCCCCAAATTAAAAGGAAGTCAAATTGTCTTGAGAAGCAAGCCCTAAGAACTGGATAAACACATTCACTTAATACATGAAGCTTATTTTTAGCTGGGTTTGTAGGCATATGTTTAGAAGGTCTATTTTGGTTATTAGCCTTTCTGGTAAGCTCAATAATAGCCCCTCCAAGATGTCTATGCCCTAATTTTCAGAAGCTATGAATACATTATCTTATGTGGCAAATAGAGAATTGAAGATGTGATTAAATTAAGGATCTTCAGATAGGGGGATTATCAGAGGTTATCTGGGTGAGACTGATGTAATGACAACGGTCCTTATAAGAGGGACCCCAAAGGAATCATAAAAGAAGCCTGTGTGATGATGGAAGCAGATATTGTAGTGATGTGTTTTGAAGACGGAAAAATGGGCCACAAATCAGCAAATACAGGCAGTCACTAGAAGCTGGAAAAGGCAAAGGCAAGAGAGTCTCCCCTCCAGCCTCCAGAATAACCACTCCTACTGATGTTTGACTTTAACCAGGTGAACTTGATTTTTACTTCTGATCTCCAGAAATGTAAGAGAATAAATCAGTGTCGTTTTATGCTATCACTTTTTTAGTAATTTGTTACAGCAGCAATGGTAAATTACTGCAGCCTCTTTATAGTAAATTGAGATAAGAATCTCCTGCAAGAAGAATAAATTTATGATGTTAAAGTAATTCGCTTATCACCAGAATACCTTAAATTCAAGGTTTAAAAGAATTTTCTGCTCTGTAGACATTTTAAAATGTTCACCTTTCTTATTTTCTCTGTACTACTTTTAATTGCATCTAAAATGTTATTCTTTTTATAAGATAAACTGCTCAGTGTCAATTATCTACCGTCATTATATTTAACACACATTTTATGTTTTAGCATTAGCTATTCTATTCCATTAAATTCTGTATTTATAATATTATTCTTTAATATTCCATTGGAATTTTTTAACCTCTGAGAGAGCTTATAGCATTGCTCTTTTTCAGATAACAAAACTATTAGCATTTAATAATTTATAGGGCATTTGGATGGTATCTGTTTATTTCATTGTAGATCAAAGGGACCATCTGGTAACCATGACCTCAACACAGGAGGAAAATATTGCAGTGAATTTCTGATTGTGCTTAGGAATCATATTGTTAATTTCACTTTCAAATTTTCTTTCTCTTTGTTTAATTTTCCTATCAATATAAATAATGACCATTGCTGTTCTCTCCGGTGCATTTCTTGTTAGAGCAGAAATTTTCTGAAAAACAAATTTTCAATGGTAAGATATAATATGTAATCTTCAAAGCAGAAGCATCATACCCATTTTAAGTTTAATCATTCAGCAAGTATTTGTTGAGGGCCTACCTAAGCACCTTGCTTCTATTTAATTGGCTTGCTAATGTTTCAAGTGCCTGAGAAGTACAAGCATCTTTAGACATGGCTATTGGCTGAGACGGCAGTCCCTGGTGACTTTTTTCTAGTTGCCTAAAAAGGGTATATAAATATTAATTAACCAATGTTCTATTTAAAAGGAATGAGCCTTCAAGTTGACATGATATCTCCAGTTCTTCAGGTTTTTTTTTAATTAATTAGTGTCTGAATAAAACTAGAAGGAACCTCATGACTGCACTTGTCAAACAATCCCATAATTAATATTCTAAAAGGGACTCTCTTTGTCATAACCTTAGTTGGTGGGTTTTTCCTGCTGGCTGGTGATGGGCCCCATCTGCCTTTGATAAGTACATTTAAGTAATTTTTCTTTAGAGTTTCAGACAGCAGATACAATTTCAGGCACTTTTATGAACTAATTCCTGTGGAAGGAACTATTTGTTATGTTTACTTTTTGAAATGTGAAAATCCTATGCTATATATTATTAGTAGGTGGAAATAAATATGAATGCCAGAAAAATCCACAGGGGAAGGAAAAGCAGAAGCATAATTCAGAATGAATTTTAATAAAGAAATATTTGACTTCAGAACTTTTGAAATATGTTCCCAAATGGAATCAGCAAAAATTTACAATTTCAGTATTTTTCTAAAATTTTAGCATATGGCACCTTAGGGATACCATAAGCCACCAGTGTGCTATCGTTCATAGTCATGAACAAACAGGAATATGATTCTGCAAACTTCCTTATCACTTAAACACATTGGAAAATTTAATTTTTGAAAATCATGTTTTGACCTTTCTGGACAAAATTCAGAAATGGAGGAAGAAGAAAGGGCAGATAAACAAATTTAATATTAACTAAATTAATATTGATAAAATTTATCTTTCTCAAGTTACTCAAAAGATTTTTTGTAGTTGTGTACGAGATATCCAGTGAGGGGAAAAAGGCTAAAAAAAGGAAAGAGGTTTTTTTAATCGTAGATTTACTTAGTGTGAAGGTAGATTAAGAAATCATTTAATCCAGTTCTACCTGTGTTTCTGTCACCATTAGGAGTCCTTACCCTTATCTCTACCCTTTCCTTGATACTGGGTTGATATTAGAGCTAAAAATCTCACAGGGTAGAAAATGAGGTTCACTGAATTTGGATTTTTGCCTTGATTTCACCACTAACTTCCTAAATGAACTTGGTGAACTTGAACCAGCTATTCGTAATTTAGCTGTGCTTAATATCTATAGTCAACATTGATTTATTTTCCATGGAACTGGAAACAAATTAGAGGTTATCTAGGTTAGTATTTTGATTTTACTAGATCAGTTCCAGAAGAAAGCTCAAAAAATATTGGGTAATGGTGAGGAAACTGAGATCTAGAGAATTTAAGTGGCCCAACTAAGGCTACATAGCTATTTTCTGGGAGACAGACACCAGACTCTAGGTTTCCTGATGCCCAACTTCAGTCTCTTTTCATCATTTTAGTGTGTTTCTCATGATGAAAAGTATTGTTGTACATATACATAAATATATTACATGCTACGTCCCATTTTGAAATGTCCATGGCCATACAACCTTTTTCCTATAAACCACTGTTTAGGGGATGAGATTTAGTATTACAGTTATTGTCTTCGTTAGTGGTACAATAACAGTGAAGTTGGGAAGACAGGCCGAGGTTAGCTTGTAGGTTTTTCTCACTCTTTCCTCTCAGTGACAAGTTTACCAGGAATTACAGTCAGAATGGTACTCATGTTCCACTTTTGAAAAAGGAAAAAAAAAAAAAAAACCTTTTCCCCACCAAACACAAAGATTTCTCCTACATAGTTTAAATTACAAAAAGAGATTGGCCCATGGTCTCTATTTAAAATGTAAGTACTGCAGAGAAAAAATAAATCATTAACTCGTTTCTTGGTTTATTTTCTTCTTTATGTCCATCCTCATTCCATAAAAATTTGAGGCCATAAAAGAGGCTTTACGTTTTTTGGCCAATTTATGCGAAGTGTTTTTCAAACTTTATTTAACAAGGTTCTTGGGCAGGAGGAATCTTGGGAAGGGCAGTGGGAATCTTGAAGGGGATGGGAAGAGGAAAGAAAGACAGGAACTGTATGGACGGCAAAGGGCAACTGGGAGACTGGAGGCAACTATAGGCAATTCTGTCTGTCCATGATTGTGCTTAGAGATGGTTCTGCATTCATTGTTTGCACTGAATCAAATCTGCAGTAGGTTTATAAAGAGTTCTTTGAACTCAGGAGGAAGATCTGTAGGATGCATACCCAGAAAGTATTTATCTGCTACCTGCTTTTACTAGGCATTATATTGAGTTCTGGAAATGGGGAGAGAAAATCCACAAATAATAAGCAGACTCTGCTTTTTAATTTCTTCAAGGATCTTCAAGGCTAACTTAAAAGAGAAGTCATAAAGAAAAATAAACTGTAATTAAAAAGTTGAAAAAGAATTAATGGAGTGAGAGAAGCTCATTGGAACTCTTAACAGATGAGGGAGAGAAACATTGGGGTAGGGGTGAACAGAACAGTTACAAAAGTGGTAGAAATTGGGCTGGATTTGAAATAGTGGTGAAGATTTACATGTACAAAAGGAAAAGTATGAGAACAGTATTTTAGTCAAAAACAGTGACTAGGCAGGGTCATAAAAAAGCAATGGGCATGTAATGTGAACAGCAATCATTCTCAAATGTTTGGTATTAGCACACCTTTCCACTCTTAGCAGTTATGGAGGGCTTTAACAAGCTTTGGATTTTATGGGTTATACTAATGAATATTTGCCACATTAGAAATTAAAACTAATGCATTATTAAAATATTTACTTATTTATTTAGAGAATAATAACCCATTATATTTTAACATAAATAATATATTTTTTGAAAAATAACTACATTTTCCAAGGTAAAATAAATATTTTGTTCAATTCTGTTTAATATCTAAATTAATAGAAGCAAGATCAATGGATTCTTATATTTGCTTCTGCATTTAATCTGTGGAGATGCCACTCATCACACACTTCTGGAAAATTCCATTTTTATAAAAGCTAAAATGTAATTAATATCTTAGCATGAATATGGTTTTGACCATACAGGAGTCCCCTGGGCCACACTTTGAGACCTACTGGATTCGAGATTAGTATATAAGAAGGGGAATAGTAAGATGAATGATGGAAAGTTCAGAATGACTAATATCTACAATATTTAATAGAGAAGCATACAAATTCCACATGCTGGTAGAAATAGAAGCAATTTCCCAAACTTTAAAAGTATGTCAAATATCTATAACCTGGCTTTTCAGACCATGCTGATAAATATCTGGCAGGCAAAAATCATTTATCTTTATATCAAATAGCTTCATCTTTTATAAAATAGCTTAAAGTCATATCAGAGGGATTGAAAAATTCGTGTGATGAATCCTGAACTGCCATTGCAAACTCAAGGTCGCTTTCCCACTGGAGTTCTGGCCAATATATTTTGGTATGCATAAAAGGAAGCACAGCTAAATTACTTAAAATAAAAATGTGTTCAATCCAGACCTGAAATTTGAGACTTGACCCCTGGCCACTAAGCTAAGACTCTAATTTTCTTTTAGGGTTAATTTCAGTGGGCAAATCACATGTCAAAATAAAGCACCTTTCCCTGTCTAACTTTTGAAGGATTCCTCCAACCTGGACAGCACAATTACTAAGGCATGACCTCGAAGTAAAAGTAGGGGACTTTGAATTTAAAATCCAGTGCTTTGTTCCAAATAATAATAATAATAATAATAATGTAGAAGGGATTTCAGCAAGTATTCCAGTAGGGGGAACTGTTATTCAACAAATAAGAAGATGACTGGGCTTTTCCTGGGCAATAGACACTGATCCTAGAGAGTCAAGTGTACTCCATGGCATTACTTTGCTAAGAGGCAACTGATAAAGCATCTCTGTTGCTGTTTCTTTGTGATAATCTCAGTCTGACATAGGAAATTATATTTCTTCATGGCCAAAGGAAGAATTTGTTTTTCCCATGTAGTTAAAGGTGCTGGCTCTGGAGGCAATGGTATTAGAATATTAAAATCTGGGCCATATGCGGTGGCTCACACCTGTAATCCCAGCACTTTGGTGAGGCCAAGGCAGGCGGATCACCTGAGGTCATGAGTTCAAGACCAGCCTGGCCAACATGGCGAAACCCATCTCTAATAAAAATACAAAACAAATAGCTGGGCATGGTTGTGTGCGCCTGTAGTCCCAGTTACTCGGGAGGCTGAGGCATGAGAATCGCTTGAACCTAGGTGGTGGAGGTTGCAGTGAGCCAAGATCACGCCACTGCACTATAGTCTGGGCAACAGAGTGAGACTCTATCTCAATTAAAAAAAAAACTGATGAAAAGTGATAAATCTCATATAATAATTGGCAGTTTGACTAGCTGTGATTACCTGTGCTGTTTTCAATTTACTGGAAATGTGGAAGCATTTTATTGATTGAAGCATTGTAAGGCAGAGTTTCGGAAACTATTCACAAAGGCCACTTATATCTACAGAAGAGCCATATGGAAAGTACAGACTCTGTGGTTCCACTCAACATACTGAATTAGAATCTATTAGGGGGCGGGAGGGATGAACTTAGGAATCTACATTTCAAATAAATTATCCCAAATGGTTTTTATGCATGATAAAGTCAGAAGCCATTTTTTACTCATATCTTTAGGAGCATGGAATAGAAAGGTCATAGCACCTAACCATAAACACAGACTACATAAAAGTGATTAACAGAAGGCTATAACCAGAAATTTACCTCCTTTAGCCTCTTTCCAGTGATCCTCCACTTCCCCAGAGAGAGAGTGGAGGAAGAGGGACTAAAGAGACAGAGAGAGATGTGGAACTCCAAGAATCAAGAACGCAAGATTTCATGCTATAATCAACTTCATAACCTAAACATCTTCAGAAATGTCAAGCATAGACAATCAGCCTGTTCCTGAGTCTGTATCATGCTGTATTCCTGATAGAAATCAGGAAAGTTAGGAACAAAGGAAGCCTCTTGCTGTTCAGGTACACTTCACAAGGAGGAGTTGTGTGACAGTAGAAACCCTCAAGGAATTAAGTCTTGTATAAAAGCAATGGTTAACCAAGTGGCATTTCAGTTTTGTTTCTTAATTGTGTACTTTAATGTTTAGTAGTATTTTGTGGTAGATCAGGTGTGGTTCATCCTACCTACTCTGTTCAGCATTTTATTTTAGGCTGAGTATGAAGAGGCAAGTAAATAGAGACTAATATTTTTCTTTCAAAATATCTAAGGTGAGATTTGCTTAGAAGAGGAAAAAAGGTGAAAGATAGGAAAAAATTAGCTTGGAGGATATAAAATAAGACCATAATGAATGAAGTAAGACATAATGAATGTAGAAACCAGACACAGTAGGTAACAGAACGTATAGACTATTTCCTCATACTAAAATTTCAGTTAATTCACTGTTTTTATTAGAAAACAATAGATACAGTTTTAACTCCTCTGTATAAGAGAAGAAAAGATAATTACCCATTTAATGCAGTAAAGACAAGTATTCAACTGTATGGATCATTAGGAAAGCTTTTGTGAAATTAACTTGAAACTAAAAACAATAAATGTTGTAATAATGCAAAGATTTATTGAGTACTCACCATGTTCAAGAAATTATTCTAAGACATTGATATGTGTTAATTGATTTAATCCTAACAATCACTCCCTGTTATTATTTTTGTCATTTTACAGCTGGTATACAGAGGGGCTAAATAATTTGCCCAAAGGGACATGGTCTATATGTGAATTCACATCCAATCATTTTGAACCCAGAGTCTACACTACACTCTACAGTCTCCATGACATGAAAATAATGATGTAGAAATTCATGGAGTCATTGGGACTCATCTTTATGATTCTTCATAGAGGCTTAGTAAAGTTTTAGGCTGAATTCTGAATTTGACAGGAAGTTCGGAGCCATGGACTTGCCCAATGTTGGAAGCAGTGGAACTTCTTGTAAGAATACCAAAAATAGTAGAGATGGCTCTAAATACGATCCCTCTTTAGTAGAAAATGAAATCTCATCAATTTAAACCTCACTGCATATGTAATCATGGGGCTAACATTTCCTTTTGCACTACCCATGAAAGAATGAAATTGAATGAATGGCATTAATAAAATTTGAAGGAGAAATATTTAACCTACTCATAAAGATGCATATTATGTTTTAGAATTTTAAAAGCATACATTTGCATACAATTAATAGGTCTGTTATAAGTGAGTCATATCTATCTTTAGTGTAAGCTCAGCAAAACCTCTGCCTAGTAATTTTGATAACATTTCCATAGTTTAAAATATCATGTTATAAAACTACATGTATATTAAAATGTTCTACAAGTCAATTTTTTCACTAATTTATATGGACCCACTCCAATTAATATGAATTCATTACTGAATTAATAGCTTCAAAGCTATTTACCACTTTCTTAACAACTTTGTTGAAATGCTATTATGCTATTAATTATTTGATGCTTTTTTCTCCTATCGTAAATAGTTAAACACATCATGCAATATTGATAGCAAAGCATTGTATGCACATAACATCATGTGGTAATTTGATCTCTATAAAATTATACATAATTTCTTTTAAACATCAGCTACTGATAGGCAAGTCTCTATTGATCTGATTTATTGTTCTATATTAATGAATTCATATACTTGCTTACTCTTCTACATGCTTAAAGACTTGCTACTGCTTTATAGAATGAGTACCTCACTGTTAGATTTTGTCTGACAAAGCATGAGTGAGAAGAATTGTTCCCATCTTTAACATGACTACGTTACAAAGACACAGTGAAAATGGAGAAATAATGGCTTGGGTAGGTTTATGTGTGACTCTTCCACTATGCAATGTTGACAAGTGGTTTCCAAAGTAAAATTATTTAACATGTCCAATTTAGACAATATATCCAACCAAAGTTTCTTAAAAGAGGGAAAACTATTGCATCAGACTCTAATATACATTTTTATGGAACTGTTTTAGATGTGTAATCCCAGAATTCACTATTTTTCTTGCTGAATTGAAATAGTTCTATTTTAAGGGCAGATAAGCACTTTGGGCATCTCTTTATTTTTGATCCTTCTTTTCAGTATTTGTTGTAAAATGAGTTTCATCGCATATATATATGATGTTTAAACTTATGTGCAATTATTTGGGCCTTAATGAATGAGGTTATATGACTTTGAAGTCAAAAATAATCTCAGTATATTAATAATTAATCTCTTTTACACTGTCAACAAATCTTCAAATGGAAAAACTTAACTTTGTCTCTAGTAGTTATATAACCTTTTCAAAAATATAATACAAAGTTGATATCTATTGTGTGGTGATGTTTGAGATAAATATTGGTCCTTGGTTCTCTATTTTATCTAAGGCCAAAATGATAAATCTGTAAGCTAGAGCTGGATTTATATTCCATCATTGAATGTTTATTGAGCACCTACTATGGGCACAATATCGTATTGGGGATGTTAAATATAAACTTCATTGTTTCAAATGCCTGTCTCAGATTTATTTGTGTTGTGGATGTCAAATATGATGAGATCATTTAAAGATCACTTTGTTCAGGCCAAGACTAAAAGCTTAGATTCATCCATGAATTGGGAATGCAATTGCAGGAGTTATCATCATAGATATGGTATTGAAATAGGAGAGCTCTTGATAAGAAAATATACTAAACAAGTAAGGAATATGGCTGTGGCATAGTAAGAAATAGATATCTAGTCTTTGTACCTGGTTCCTGTCACAGAGCTCCTAAAACCCTTGGAATTTCTTGAGTAATAGAAGTGTCTTTTGCTATTCATAACAAGCCCCTTCTAATCATATCCGAGTTTGTACTCATGACAGGGGTGGTCACCAAGATGCCAAGTAATCAGAGGGTTAGAACTTTCCGTTCAACCACCCACCTCCGAGGAAGTTGGAGTCCTGGAGATTGAGCTCTATAAAAACACTTGAAAAATGTTGAACAATGAGATTTGGAGAGTTTCTGAGATGGCAAACACATAGAGGTACTAAGATGGTGGCATGCCCTAAGAGGACATGGAAGTTTCATGCACCGTTCTCCCCCTTACCCCACACCTTGCCTTATGAATCACTTCTATTTAGCTGTGGCTGAGTTGTGTCCTTTGTAATAAACCCGTTAACATAAGTAAAGTGCTTTTCTGAGTTCTGTGAACCCTTTAGAAAATGATCAAATCTGAGGAGGGGGTTGTGAGCACCCCCAATTTATGGCTGTTGTCTGTCAGATATGTAAGTGGCCCAGGACTTGCAATTGGCCTCTGTATGGGGGGCAGTCTTGTGGGGCTGAGCCTTTTATCCTTACGTAGATAGCATCAGGATTGAATTCAATTGTTGGACACTCAGTTGGTCTCAAGAGAATTAGTTGTTGGTGTTAGAAAACATCAAAATGGCCAAGGATAAAACCCTGAAGAACGGATGCATCCTAGACATCACAAGGACCATTTCTTCTCCACCCCATCTATCCCACCCCATCTCTTCTTCTTCACAGTCCTATCCAGTTGGCTTGATTCCCACTCCTACTTGCTCTCCAGGGGAGACCACATTCAACCCTTACCTGTGTCACTTCCTCCAGGGTGGAAATTAATGTCTCTCTTTTCTCCAGACTTATACCTCCTACAACCAGGCCCACATGTTCAGTTGTCTGCAGGACTGAATTCAGTACTTTCCTCTCCAGATTTACTCCTCTTACTCTACTTCGTTTTTTGGTTTCATTTAGCCAATGTCTTTAAAAAATATCTTAGACTCCTTCTTCTTCCTCTCTTTTCCATATCTAACCAGCCACCAAGTAGTATTAGTTCACTGACATTTGACATTGGACATTGTGCCAATGCCTTGAATAGCGGTGTGTAACTGATCACTAATTTCTTTAGACTAAGTAATTGAATTGGAAATTTATTACATCTGTCTTCCTACCTTTGGGTATCTCTCTTTACCTCCTTCTCACCAAATCGTGAGCCAGGATGTCCTGAAACACTATGTATAATTAAACTCTTTTGATCCAATATCAGAAATTCATCCATACCATTCCCAACATTGCTGCCAAATTAGCTTTTTGAAATGGAAACCCAACTATTCACCTTCAGAATGTCACAGAACAAAGTCTAGGTTCTTGGGTGTGGCGTATAAGCCCTCAGGCATAAAAGAGCCTGCATTATTTCCTTCCAGCCTGCAATTCTAACTTCACTTCTTTTTTTTACAGGTACACTGACAGGCTGTCAAACAATGACATACAGTTCTCCAAAAGTGACTATTTTGTTGGCTTATTTCTTTCCATTTGACTTTACTCCATCCTTTCTGCTCTACCTGCTGTGGTTTCTTCATTTCACTTATTCATCATCCTAAAAGGTTTAATTTTGTGCATCCTCTCCTCTGCGAAACTTTCATTCAGACACTCAAATAGGGTGGATTTACTTTGTATTCTTTATTGTGACAGTTATTGCATTATCTTATAAATGATTTATTTTTATATCCCATGCAGTAAGAAATACATTGGTCTTCTGTAAATTTCAAACATTTTGTTATTTGAATCACTTATAATAGTGCCTAGAACATAGTCTGGTCTTAATTAATATTGTTGAATGAATAAATAAATGAATGCTATTCAAAGCAATCGGGATAGAGTTCTAATTTACATTTATTTGTTATTTTTAAATGATAATCACTACTACATTAAGTACGTATTTTGTGTGAAGCATTATACATATATTATTTTATTTATTTTAAAAAAACCCAAGATATTGTTGTTCCTATTTTACAGATGAGGAACTAAGCCTGAAATAAATTAAACAACATTTCCATGTCTTTTAGATTGTAAGTTGTAGGTTTTGAACAACATCTGCTATACTCTTTAGTTGCAGTTCTAAACCATATGCTCACATGTCAACTATGCATCAAGGATTATGCATAATCCATCTCTCTTATATAAAAACGTAAGTTACAATAATGATGATTCTTAATTAGTATATTCAGATATATTGTCAGGCTCCTTCCCCAGATATCCACAGAATTTTCTCCCCTACTTCCTTCACATTTGTGCTCATGCCACCTTCTCAGAGAGACCCTCCTCCTCTGATGACCTTATGTAAAAGCAGTCCCCCACTCCTTGCCATGTTATTATCTATATCCACACAATAAATATTTAATGAATGAGTGAAAAGCTGGTCACCATACTATCTATGGTGAACAAGTGTACTCTTCTTCTTAAAAAAAGAAAAAAGATGAAACCAAGAAGAGATAAAACAAGTGTACTCTTCTTTAAGAAAAAAACAAAAAAAAAACCCAATTTACAAAAGCCCAGCTATATGATACTTTAGAGAGTAAATTATTATACAACTTTTTATTTTGAAATAATTATAAATTCATAGGAATTTGAAAAAAATTTATACCTAGAGGTCATTCAGTAGAGTAAAATTTTATTTTGTAAAGGGACTTAGAGTAGGTTTTTCCTATGTATATAAAGACTCTCTAGGGTGCTTAAAATATAATTTTATTTATATGCATCTTTTCAAGAGAATGTTAAAATAGAACTCTAGCAGCAATTGCATTCTCTGGAACTCAATGCCTAATTCAGTAAATGTACCAACTGAATAGGCTCTCCTAGTATTCATTCAAACTGTTATAAAATTGCCAGTATATTTGCAAAAATAAATTTCAGATATTGTATTTGCAGCTGGTGGCTGGCAGTGTTCATAATCCCGCTTTCTTTAATGACTGTGATTAAATCACCAGAAGAGATTCACACCGTGGGCCCTCTGCTTTCTCCATCATGAGTAGTATTCTCTGAAATTATTACAGCGGGAGCAAATAGTAACCTCCTGATACAAAGCTCTATACAGGTGGAGATAATGCAGAAAGATTTCTCCAGGGCATTTTCTCTACCTACTCCTCCAGCTATGGCTTAAAACAAAGTATGTTTTGAAAATAGCAAAATTCATTTTTTCTATATTTGAAAAGTAATATTTTATAAATGATTTCTGTATTTTCTACTCACTATTCTGATAGTTTCCAAGGAAATAAAATTACCTCATTAACATGATCTTCTGCTTTAACTTGTAGGAAACTGATCCGTCTCTTTGACATTGTCAAGTTAATGAAAAATATGACCCCTGCTACCTTTTGTCCTTTAAATGTCAATTGTTAAAAAAATATTTTTTGCCATACTGAGACACATTTTTTAATATTTGTCCAGTTGTTTTCACTCCTCTGTCTTCTCTGTTTTCACTCCTCTATTTTCTCTAATAATATATTTCTGTACATATGAGAAAATTCATGAATCAGGAGTTCCTTCCTAATGAAGAATAGTATTTATTAAGGAAATCAATTCCAATGCCTTTAATTTCAGGTGTCAATTTGATTGATCGTGTGTTCCTTCTGTGAAATGCAATATATGTGAAATGAAAAACCATTGTTAGTTACTCCAGGGCACAAAAGACAGATCAAATTATTCCACACAAACATTATACTTTATGATATTTGACAAATATATATTTGAAATGAAAAAGTATTTTGTTGACTTTACTAATAATTTAAAAGTACACCGTTCTTCCAAAGTAAGTCTAATTAATTGAATTTTTAGTCTTATTAATAATTCACTAAATTACATTTGTGCTTTGTAGTTGAACACCTAGAAATGCACACAGGAAGAGCTATTTTTAAAAATGAGAATGGTCGCAATGTTGTTTGTTCATATGTTATTAAATGTTTATTGAATCCTTTATCTGTGTTAGGAGCTGAGACTCTAATAGTGATACATCCTCTGTCCTTAAAAAGTTTACAGTCCATTTGAAGGGGCAAGTAGACCATCAATGAACCATAACTGCTGAGGCTTTGTGAGTAATTTGAACTTTTATTAGCATTAGCTTAATCTGCAAACAAAATGCTTAAATTTTCTGGGCTTTCTGTAAAGAAATATACTTGTAATAAGTGATATTTCCCAAGCTTTCCCAGGCATTCATGTCACCTTAAATACACATGTAGCAGGCTTCTCCCTCAGAGATTCTTATTGGGAGGGTAGAAGCATGGAATCTTTATCAGTGTTCCAGGTGATGCTGATCTGGAAAGTTTAAGAAATGGACTTTGCATAATGCATATTGAGCTTTTTAATTGTCATTTCCTTTTTTAAAAAAAATGTCCTTTGTCTACTCATAAAATACTTAGATCCACCTAGTACAAACAGAAGCACAACTAAAATCATTACTGCTAATTAAGTGCTAACTTGTTATGCACCATGGAACTTAACAATAAGTCAAATCAGTTGACACTGACATTAAATACAAACGTGGAAAGAATAAACAGAGTCTTTAGACAGACAAAACAGAATGACAGGAAAGGAACTGATGCTCTAGGAGTTACTCTTCACTGTTGCATTAGGCTATTCTTGCATTGCCATGAAGAAATACCAGAGACTGGGTAATTTATAAAGAAAAGAGCTTAATTGGCTCACAGTTCTGAAGGCTGTATGGGAAGCATAGTGGTATCTGTTCAGCTTCTGGGGAGGCCTCAGGCAACTTACAATCATGGCAGAAGGCAAAGGGGGAGATAGCACTGTGCATGGCTGGAGCAGGAGCAGGAGAGGCAAAAGCGCAACACACTTTAAAACAGCCAGATTTTAGGAGAATGCACTTACTATCATGAGAACAGCACCTAGGGGATTGTGCTAAAACATTCATGAGACATCTGCTCCCATGCTCCAATCACCTCCCATCAGGCCCAATCTCCAACATTGGGGATTATAATTCAACATGAGATTTGGACAGGGACACAGAGCCAAACCACATCAATTGTCTTCTAGCTAATATTCAAAATGCTTAGTCCAACACAGCAGGCTTTTCACATGATGTAATCCAGTCCTGAACACTGTGCACTCCAGTCAAGTCAGTACATTGTTTCTTGCCTCCGTGCTTCAAAACGGCTGTTCCCTCCGCTTCAAATGCTTTCTCTTGATCTCCACCCCCAAACTGTATTTCTCTTCTTTGGGATTCAGTTTAACTATCTCTCTTTCTGGGAATCTTTGCCAGACCCTGCCCAACTGTATTAGTCAGGGTTCTCTAGAGGAACAGAATTAGTGGGATATACATATATATATATATATATATATGATAGATATATGAAGGGGAGTTTATATATATGAATATATATAGGGAGATATATATAAAAGGGGAGTTTATTAAGTATTAACTCACACGAACACAAGGTCCCACAATAGGCCATCTGCAGGCTGAGGAGCAAGGAAAGTCCGGTTTCAAAACTGAAGAACTTGGAGTCCAATGTTCAAGGGCAGGAAGCATCCAGCATGGGAGAAAGATGTAGGCTGGAAGGCTAAGCCAATCTCTCTTTTCACATTTTTCTGCCTGCTTGTGTATACTGGCAGCTGATTAGATTGTCCCCACCCAGATTAAGGGTGGGTCTGCCTTTCGCACCCCACTGACTCAAATGTTAATCTCTTTTGGCAACACCCTCACAGACACACCCAGTATCAATACTTTGTATCCTTCAATCCAGTCAAGTTGACACTCAGTATTAACCATCACACCAACTCAGCTGAGTTCATTGCTTTCTCCTTGAAGTCACACTATACTTTGTACATACCTGTTTTGTCATTTTTCACAGAATATAGTAATCCTACATTTTCATATTTGTTTTGTCTTGTGAACTGTATAGGGTCAAGGGCAGCTCCTAGCAATTTTTTATTCCCTGGAACATAGTAGCTG
Organism: Pongo abelii; assembly: GCF_028885655.2. Lineage (NCBI taxonomy): Eukaryota > Metazoa > Chordata > Mammalia > Primates > Hominidae > Pongo > Pongo abelii. Next base: position 97,641,147 of record NC_071991.2, read on the forward strand.
TTCAATTTAATGTTTATTGAAATGCACAGAAGTGCTAAACTTGCAGTTTAAGAATATCATTGGAAGTTTTTAAGAAACAATATGATAATCCATTATAAAAGATAATCTTTATTCATTTTTAAATTAAAAATATAATTTTTGGTTTGCTGCATTAGTTTGCTAAGGATAATATCCTCCAGCTCCATCCGTGTTCCTGTAAAAGACATGATCTTGCTCTTTTTTATGGCTGCATAGTATTCCCTGGTGTTTATGTACTACATTTTCTTTATCTACTGTGTCATTGATGAGCATTTAGGTGTGGAGGGTTGGAGGAGAGAGACGAACAGAAAAGATAAGTATTGGGTACTGGGCTTAATACCTGGATGATGAAATAATCTGTGCAATAAACTCCCATGAAATGAGTTTACCTACGGAACAAACTTTCACATGTACTCCCTAACCTAAAATAAAAGTTAAGCAAAAACAATTAGAACAAAATATAGATATATATGTACATAATTTTTTATAATTTAAAATTTAGATACTGCCTTATTCCCTTAGAGCTACTGTAACAAAATAGCAGAGGCTGGGTAACTTAATTCTGGAGGCTGGGAAGTTCAAGATCAAGATGCTGACAGGTTTAGTGTCTGGTGAGGGACCATTTCCAGACTCAGAGGGCATCTTCTTATTGCCTCCTCACATGGTGGAATGCGCGAACAAGTTCCCGGAAGCCTTTTTTATAAAGGCACTACTCCCATTCCTGAGGCTTTGCCCTTATTATGTAATCACACCCCAAAGGCCTCACTTCTTCATACCTCCTCCCTGGGGTTAGAATTTCAACATATAAATTTGGGGAGAATACAAATATTCAGATACAGTCGGTTATTCAATCAATTTGTGACTTTTTAACTTTTATAATCCACTATCTGTGAAAAAAAAAGTCACCCTCAATGTTAAAGAATTTTCTAGAAATGTAGGGCTTATTCCACTGTATCTCACCTCTTAGGGATATTCTGAGCTTGCAGTAATCATGGTAAAGAAAGTCTGATTTAGGTGGCATAACTAATTTTAAAAGTAAATAAAAACAGACAAGGGAAGCAAAAGCAGAGAAAAGTAAAGTCAGTTATTACAAACTTGGGAGGGGAGTTACTTTTGAAAGAGGAGTTACAAGGCAACTTACTAAAACATAGGCCATAGAATTCCTCAGTTCTTTGAGATTATTGGTCAAGAGTGCAAATGTGTGTATGTAACAAAGGAAATGAATTTAGAACAGAATCTGAAATATAAAACAAGCTACATGAAAATACTATTTCCTTTCCTAATAAGACATTTAAGTCAAGATTTTACTTTGCTCAAGAATAGAAACTTTTCCTGAGGAACTAGAGACATTTTATCAAATTACGTTTAGCTGTTTCTAGAAATATGTAAAATCCAAAGATTAGAAAATATATAAAGGGTAAGTATAACATTTACCAAACTAACCAGTACTGTTTTCCCACGTTAGGAAGTTGGAATATTAGACTAGTGATATACTTGAAACCTTGCAATAGTTAACTTGGGCAAGAGAAAAGCACCACAATTTTTACTAACTTAAAATTTGTTCTCTGCAAGATCAATGGAAAAAAATCTTTCATAAGTGGTTGTAAAAGATTTGAGATTATGTCCATTATTTCACAGAACCAAGTTACATATAAATTTTACTCATTTTCTGGAATGAAATGGTATTTATTGCCTTTCTGTTATTATCCAAGGCCTTTTACATTTATATTACTACCTAACGTTTTTAAATGGCATAATGGATACCAAGTGAAGAATTGGGGAAAAATTTTCACTTTATTAATTCCAAAGTTTGACTTGGTTATAATTTACATTTTTTTCCTTTTTTTTTAAAAAAAAAAAAAAGAATTACTTTAAGTTCCAGGATTCACGTGCAAAATGTGCAGGTTTGCTACATAGTTATATGTGTGCCATGGTGGATTCCTGCACCTATAGACCCATCATCTAGGTTCCGTCCCCTTGCCACCTACCCCACAACAGGACCCAGAATGTGTTACTCCCTTCCCTATGTCCATGTGTTCTCATTGTTCAACTCCCACTTGTGAATGAGAACATGCAGTGTTTGGTTTTCTGTTCCTGTGTTAGTTTGCTGAAAATGATGGGTTCCAGCTTCATCCATGTCCCTGCAAAGGCCATGATCTCATTCCTTTTCATGGCTGCATAGTATTCCATGGTCTCTAGGTACCACATTTTCTTTATCCAGTCTATCACTGATGGGCATTTGGGTTGGTTCCATGTCTTTGCTATTGTAAACAGTGATGCAATAAACATACGTGTGCATGTGTCTTTATAGTAGAATAATTTATATTCCTTTGGGTATATATCCAGTAATGGAATTGCTCAGTCAAATGGTGTTTCTGGTTCTAGATCCTTGAGAAATCACCACACTGTCTTCCACAATGGTTGAACTAATTTACATTCCCACCAGTAGTGTAAAAGTGTTCCTATTTCTCCACAGCCTCACCAGTATCTATTGTTTCTTGACTTTTTTTTTTTTTTGAGATGGAGTCTCACTCTGTTGCCCAGGCTGGAGTGCAGTGGCATGATGTCGGCTCACTGCAAGCTCTGCCTCCTGGGTTCACGCCATTCTCCTGCCTCAGCCTCCTGAGTAGCTGGAACTACAGGCACCTGCTACCACGCCCAGCTAATTTTTTTTGTATTTTTTTAGTAGAGATGGTGTTTCACCATGTTAACCAGGATGATCTCGATCTCCTGACCTCATGATCCACCCAGCTCAGCCTCCCAAAGTGCTGGGATTATAGGCATGAGCCACCACGCCTAGCCATTTCTTGACTTTTTAATGATTGCCATTCTGACTGACATGAGATGGTACCTCATTGTGGTGGTTTTGATTTGCTTTTCTCTAATGATCAGTGATGCTGAGCTTCTTTTTATATGTTTGTTGGCCACATAAATGTCTTCTTTTGAGAAGTGTCTGTTCATATCCTTTGCCCACTTTTTGATGGGGTTGTTTGTTTTTTTCTTGTACATTTGTTTAAGTTCCTTGTAGATTCTGGATATTAGACCTTTGTCAGATGGGTAGATTGCAAAAATGTTCTCCCATTCTGTAGGTTGCCCGTTCACTCTGATGATAGTTTCTTTTGCTGTTCAGAAACTTTTTAGTTTAATTTGATCCCATTTGTCAATTATGGCTTTTGTTGCAATTGCTTTCAGCATTTTCATCATGAAGTTTTTGCCCATGCCTACGTCCTGAATGGTATTGCCTAGGTTTTCTTCTATTTTTTTCTTTCTATTTTCTATCTATCTGCACAACATTCTATAGTAGTGATCTACATATATGTTCTAGCAAAATATTGAATACATAATATGTTTTCAATAGGTACATGTTAATTGGTTCCAGAAATTTTCAGTTAGTTGCTCTAAAGTTCACATGACATTCATTGATGAAATTGCTTCTTGGAATCTAAAGGCTATTCTTAGTGCTCTCAGCATCAGTTTATTTTCTTTCTCAGTTGATTTGGTTTCAAAAACACCAACATGAGTCGTATTACACAAATGAGCTTATTTAATCTACCTCTAAATATTATTTGTAATTAATTTCTCACCCTTCATCCATTCTTCTTATCTTAGAATATCAGCCCAGTCATTTTAGGTCACAATCAGAATACTGAAGCCTGACTTGTTGATGTAATTTGAGAAAACTAAATAAATCTTTCTGTCTGGCCAACTCCCCAGAGTTCACCACCCAGCTGTATTTAAGAATTGCTGTCAACTGTAGCAACAAAAGAGACAATTCCATGAAATGCCAAAATTTAAACACTGGTATACTTCCTATTTCAGAGACTTTGGTGTCATAGTTCTGTAAAACAAATATAATGACAACATTCTTCTACCAAATAGATTCTGAAGTTAGTTTCCCTCCTTGTTACTTGATGGTATAATAATTTTGGGAACTATGGCATAGCCCACAGGTACTTATAGCATTCTACTCCAACTTCACTTTCTGTCACTCTACAATATACCTGATGTTCCAACCAAATGAAGTCTCTCAAATATACCACATTTCCCCCTAACTTACTGTCTTTGCAAATGCTGTTACTTTTAGGTAGGACATCATCTCCTCCTCTTTCTTTAGAACATTTGTTTTGTCTTTTCATATGTAACTCCAATATTCCCTTCTTCATAAAGTCTCTTTACATCCCTCAGATAAAGCTAGTTTATTTTATTCAGTGTTTTAAATAGTTAAATATATTTTAGTTTAATTGTTTACTTGTTTGTATCCTGTTTTATCTTAATTAACTTTTGAAAGACCCCCACACCTCCTTTCTGAAACATTTTGGCTTATTAGACACGGTTTATCTCTCTGCTTGCAAAATGAATTTTGGAAACTTACTGGAAAAAATAGAGGCCTAATTTTTTAGTGGAAATAGGTAATTCCAAATCCTGTGAAAGTCAGGTAAATGAATATACTTAGATTTTCGGAGCTTTCAGGAAGCCAAAGGAAAAAGGGAATTCTATTTGATAGCAGAACTGAGCTTTATTTGCTTCATTGTAAAATCCTAATCTTGTATTTAGTATACAAAAGTCAACAAGGTTTGACTAGAAAAATCAGACTAAATTTTAGCAACTATGTTGCCCTTTCACTTAGCGAGCTTGGAAAAATCATTATAATAAACCCCAGTCCTACAAGATTCACTACCCAGATTTTAATCCAAGCTAGGAAAAGATATGAAACCCAATAATATGGTCTGAGGGAAAATTAAACGTATGTACCCCAGGGTGATAATCTTTATCAAGCATTGAGAAAACATGATATTCCCTATTAAATTCTCATCCTACCTTAAGCCCAACAGAAGAATGATTTAACATCTGCTATTAAGGAATCAGACCAAAGTTAATAAAGGGACCCCTTGCACCTGAGCTAGCTCTTCTTTTGGAACAAAGGGTCCCAGGCCATTTAAAGAGGGCTTTTGGGCTTCTGTCCTCTCTTTGGAACATTCTCTACCCAGGGTTTTTCCCTGTCTTCAGTAGTTTGCAGTAGCCTCCTCCCACCCACTATTTCACCCACCTCTACTCTCAAACATTTTAATCCCTTAACTTCAGCAATAATGATTTCTCAAATGCATACACTTATTGTCTAGTTTTTGTCTGAGATCAAAGGTCGGCTGGACTTGCTGAGACTCACTCATAGTAACAAGAGTCAGCCCTGCTTAAGCTTGTCCTCCCCCTTCCACATGTCCTAAGGCAAAGCAATTACTGCCATTACTTTTAAATATATATATATGTGCATATGTATAGATATGCATATGTATAGATATGCATTCATATATATGTGCATACACACATATATACATATGTGTGTATGTGTGTGTGTATGAAGCTCCCGTTTAGAAATTGACTCTAGAGATGTTTATAATATCTATAAGCTTCATTATAGCATATCATCCTTGACCAAAAATAGCACTACCTGCTTGGCTACAACTCAGCCTCCTTTATAACTTATAAAAGAGAATTATCAAATTTGGAGAATGTGTGAATGAAAATGTTTGCATCACTAGGAACATTATAAGGAAAAGACAGTGAAATCACTGAATTTCAAGGCTGGATAAAATATTATAAACCATGCTGGTAGAGATTCTTCTCCACTCTCAGGGATGGTAACTATTGAAGCACAGATGTGGCTAAAATTACTCTATGGTGATAAAAACCAAGTCAACATCAGTATCCAGGTAATTAAGGATGATAATGGTGATGATGATGATAGACAAGAGACCTCAAGTGCCTATTGCAAACCCCAAAGACAGTGAAAGTTTCAGCTATCTTCAAAAGGTAACTAGACAAAAGCAATGAAACGGAAGAGAAAATGAAGAGGGAGTATTAGCCATTTCAGGTACCAAAGGAGAACTTTTCTAGCTGTGACAGAATCAGCTACCCACCACAAAGGACATGGTGGTGTAGGTGTTCCCACAATTATAGTGGAGATACTTCGGAGCCCACAGACAGTTTACTAATAACAATCAACATGCCTACATTTTTATTATGTAACTGCATTTCTATATTAGTAGTAGCTGACTACATTCAGAAATATCTTTTCCTACCTATGTATGTCATTCTTTTTCATGTCCTTACTTCCATCTTTCTGTCTTCCTTCTGCTTTCGTTCTTTCCTTCTTTCTTTTCCTCTATAAATACTGAAGACTGGCCTGCTATGGTCCAGGAACGCTTTTAGGTGCTGAAAGTTTGAATGTGGGTAAGACAAACTTTTCCTTACAGTATCTTTTATTTTTTCATTCTGATAAACTCATAGACAAATTTTTCAAGTCCTAGAGAATCACTGTTAGGGGTTAGATCATGTTTTTGGTATGTGACCCCTTACCTCCACACCAAACTAAATGCATTCAATTTCCCCTTTAGAAGTAAAAGCAACAATCCAAATCACCTGTACCTTAAATTAGAGGAGATTTATTACTCATAATTCAAAGGACACTTGTTACAACCAGAAGACCATCTATCAGCAAAGACAGCATTCCAGCTGTCTCTGCTCTCTACAATCAGCCTGACATCTAAATTATAATAAAATCCTGGAAAAGGCATTCTAGGCAGAAGAAACAACATGTGTGAAGGCATGGAGCTGAGCAACAATAAATTATTGAGCACTTACTAAATGCCAGGCAATGCACTAAATACTGAACATGCATTATCCAGTTAATCATCCTAACCTTATAAGACAGAGGTATAGAAGGCTAAGTGACCTATCCAAGGTCATACAACTAGGTAACTGATATAAGCAGACTTTGAAGTAAGCAATTGATTACTAATTTAAGTTGCTCCTAACCTTGGGGTCAAGGTGAGAGGAGTGAGACACAGAGAGAATTCTAGATGGCTTTCAAATGTTTTGGCTTGCATGGCACGGTGCCATTAATGAAAATTGCAACGTATTGTAGAAAAGAGTTTGGAGAGAGGATACATGCATTTGAGAAATGCCGAAGAAGTAGTTACCAGGGAATATTCAACTGGAAACATTCTGTAAATAACGATAAAGGTTTGAACCTCAGGGACAGTAAGCCTAGGGATAAGATTATGGAAGTCAGCAAGAGCATATGTAAAATGATGGGGAGCGGGAGGTTATAAGGTAGAGCATACAGAAAAGAAAGATAATACCTACCTATGGGAATGAATCCTTGAGGAACAATACTCTTTGACAGGTAGATGAAGGAAGAAAATCATAGAAAGAAAATAAACAGTTTGAAGAAATAGGAAAAAAGCACAGAGGCTTTGTGCCATCGAACTGAAGACCTGTTTGTCTTACGGTTCATTCTTTCTCCTAAAACTTTTGTAAACAGTGATCATTGAGAATTGCTTTATTGCCCGGGGCCAGGGGAGGGGTGGCTCACACCTATAATCCCAGCACTTTGGGAGGCCTAAGCAGGTGGATTGCTTGAGGCCAGGAGTTCAAGACCAACTTAGCCAACATGGTGAAACCCGGTCTCGACTAAAAATACAAAAATTAGTTTGGCGTGGTGACACATGCCTGTAGTCCCAGGTACTCAGGAGGCTGAGGTAGGAGAATCGCTTGAACCCAGGAGGCAGAGGCTGCAGTGAGCCGAGATGGTGCCACTGCACTCCAGCCTGAGTGACAGAGCAAGACTCTTGTCTCAAAAAAAAAAAACAAGAATTGTGTTATTATTTGGTATACTATGCATGCAGTGTTAACCACAAATTATAGAGAACTGTATTAGCTTTCAAATGTATGATCGTCTAACAGTATTAGAGGACACAGAGTTTATATTTGATTTTATCCTCCCCAAGGTAAAAAGGAAAATGTTTTCTTCCATTCTTCAGGACCACTTGTATTATTGATTTTTTCATAGAATTTTTAAAGTCTTAGCCTAATGTTATATTCCATATTTTTGGAAATTTCCTTCTATTATCTTTCTTCTTCATCTGAAATTTTATTCTGATTTCATACACAGCTTCTAGCATCCTTTGCTCCTCTGGCAAAATCATATTTCCCCATGAATGCATTTCATCTTTCTTCTACACTTAGAATCAGATTATGTCATTTTCCGAGGACATAATCTTGGTTATGTCATTGTCCGAGAACTTGGGAAGGTGTAGTGGAGCTGCAGCCACTGGCTGAGCACTGATGAATCTGCCTGTACTTCTTTGAATCAGCTGTCCCACCTATTACAAGCTCCAAATGAAGTAAGTTCTAGAGATGTAGTTAAAAATAAGACAAGAATGGCATTTGTCAATGACAGGGGATTTATTTCTGCGCAGCTCTGAAGGGTTTTGAAATTTAAAAAATGTATAGACAATGATTTGGTGCCGCTGATTCACTGTGCAACAGGGAATAAAGAAGAGGATAGTTATACATCTTTAAATACTTAGTAATTAGCCATAAATATCTCAAGTTGTTCAGTCAGTTCCACAATTTATTCAAAGCTAATAACTGCTTATTTTTCTATGCACACACGCACACACACTTTTGCCTTTGGTGACAAAGAGAGGTGGTAAAAACAATTCTGTATGTCAAAATGTATGTCAGGGACATTTTAGATATATGGCACCAAATTCTTAAAAATAAGGTAAAGAATAAAAGCTATGGCTTTAACTTCACTTTCTCACTCCATTGTCTTATTTGCTTAATCTGTATTACCACTGTGTTCCAGTGATTGTGGGAAATGTACCTGCAAAGTCACACAGCTTAAGATTCAGGACCTCCCACTTGCATGAATCCCGAGAAAGTGGCCCTAGCAATGTGTTCACATGTTCATATGTTTTAGAAAATTTTGCAAAAGCTATTTTAAGGACAATGAGTTCAGACTGCCTTCTCTTTCCTCTCTCACTTCCTCTCTGTCACTCTTCGCTCAGTTCAGCTAGTAATAGAATGACCCTGATAATTTGGGGGAACCTAAGAAGAGGCTAAGCTGGGAAAGCTGTGTGCTAGAACTGCTCTTTTCCAGGATCCAGTCTCTAAAATGTTTGAATGTGTCATGTATTGTTTACAATATCTTCCCTACTTTTCCCCTGGGTTTTAGCTTTTCATACTTCCTAGGGTTTGTTTCCGCTGGTTGCCTGGGAGAACTACCAAGAGGGGTCCAACTGAGCTTTTGTGTTTAGTGTCATTAACTAAAGGATATTAAGTGTCATTAATTACAGGATGTATCCCTGCCAGGTAAAAGGAAAGTTTGCATGTTTCACACAAGCAACCCACTGCAAAGTTCTATTGATTTTCTGTATGTGAAATTTGCCTTAGTTTTTGGTTCAGTTTCTCATGTGTATATGAATTGTAGAACTCCAGCTTCTAAAAGAGTTCTAAATTCATGTGAATGGCCGCCATTGTTCTTAATCACCATGAATTTGACTCTATGAATATGATCTGAGGTAGGTTAAATATTTGATTTGAGACAAATTAAGTGTTCCCAATGTTGCTCCAGGTTATTTGCTTATATTGGTACTATGGTTTGGTTTGAAAGCAAATAATTTTATTACAAAATGATTTTATTTTAAAATCTGAGTGATAGAGTGTCATGAGGTAAGCACAGGGAGTCCATTGGAAAAAAGTTAGTTTACCAGCCAGCAATATAAGAGTATTCATATTCTCTTTTTAAAGTTGTATGATTAGGCCCAGTCCGAGTGAGTATAATTTATTCTGAGTGTGAAAAACTCTCTAAGAAAACTAAACATCATTTTGGAGCAAGTAGTATAGCTTTTTGCATTCATATCTAGGGGAAAATGAGAATTTACAGAAGAATACAAATAACAACTATGAAGTTATCTGAAACGAAATGAAAAAGTAAATATTATTTTAATAATTCCCATGATTTCTCTTTGGTTTTACACTTCCTATAAAGTTTCCAAAATACGTATACATATATGTGGAAATTTGGTTAGATCATTTCATTGAATTTTAGTTTTCCTTATTGCTGGGATATAAAATAAATTATTTCATTGGATCAGCTTTATTTCCATCTGTTCCTTATGTGCTGAGAAAATAGAAAATTAGCAAAATATAACAGAGGAATACATATCCTCTGGCAATAACATATTTTTCTGTCAAAGAATTGCCTGTTTCCTGAAAGAATAAAATTTGACTAAATGTCAGAAGAATTCTTTTTCCTTAAAACAATTTACTTTTTGTTTGACAAGAACCGATCGCTTAATTTCCTGTACTGTGAATAGGAGCCCTTTTACTTCAAAAAAAAGTGCATTTCGTTTGAGCCTGGCTGTGTCTACATGACACCAACAAAACTGATGAATTCATACAATGATTCTCACCATCTCTGGTGTCACTGAACACCAAAATAACCAAAGTGCTTGCTTGAATATTTCTGACAGGTTTTTTGTTGTTGTTCTACCACTTCCGGGGAAGAAACATTAGCTTCATTATTGCTTCCTAACAATGATGATATAATGATAATAACATTGGATAGCATCTATTTCCAAACTTCTTAGCAGCTATCATCAGTACCGTGGAGGGAAATTTTATTTTTTAAATCATTCTATCACACACTTGTATTCATTACATTTCATATATTGAGCTCTCTGTAATATTGTCTGCTTTATAAACAATACACTTATTAAAAAGAAAATTGTAAAATAACTGTATTTAGTGTATTGGTCTGAATTTTTCAAATCACATATAAATATAGGATAATTTTTTCTGTTAAATCACTAACAACAGAATTTAAGTTGATTTAATCCCTGCTCCTTAAACTTATAGATATTACAACGGGGTCTTTTTCACATTTCACGAAAACACAAATGCTGGAAGGACAAGGGTTTGAGGTGTGTTTCCTATAATGCTGCTGAATCTTAACTGATCTATCCATGCTCCTAATTCATCTTGTGACAGATGCCAGAATTAGCAAGATGGCTGCTTGGCTGTAGGTTTGCCATCTGTTGTGAAGCTAATTGGTCTTGCAGTTTTAATCAATGAACTGAAAGAATTCTAGAATTTTCTGGGACTCACAGGACTTGCAGGCAACTCATCTTGACTACCTATTTATTTATCTATACAACAAGTATTTATTGAGTTCCCTATATTCATATAAATAGGAATATAGGGAACTCATTCATATTTATATTCATATTTATATGAATATAGGGAACTCTTTCATATTTATATTTATATGCTCTATATTCATATATTCATATTTATATGCTGGGTATACAGCTGCAAACAAAAGAACTAAGGTTTCTCCTTTCATACAGCTCAAGTTCCATTGAGAAAAGATACATTAAAAAATAAATATATGGTATAATTAATAGGATTAATCAGTGCAGTAAAGGAACATAAAGTTGCATAAATGAATGAAGAGTGACAACAGTTGGCATAGGGGTGATAACAGTAGGGGTTATAATCTTAGAGTGATCATAAACATCTCTGAGATGATATCTGAGCAAGTATCCAAAGGAAGGGGGAGAGAACCATGGCATTTGGAGTGGAAAAATATTGTAGGCAGAGGGCCTAGCAAGTGTGAAGGACCTAAAGAGAGAGCTTGCTTGATGTGTTCAAGGAACAGCAAAGGGGTCAGAGAAGCTGAAGTGGAGTGAGTGATAGAAGCATATGAATTAAGTCAGAGAGGAAGCTGGGGACCAGCTCTAAAAGGCCTTGTAGGGAGACTTTGAATAAAGGTGATAGGAAAACATCAAAGGAGAGTTTCGAGAGTAAGAATAAGAAGATAATTGTGTGTTTTAAAAATATCCTTGACAAATGCAAGAATATGTACTGAAGGTCAGATATATGAGGCAGCAGGAAGGCCAAACAGGAAGCACTAGTAAGGGTCCATCTTGATATGGGGGTGGTTTGGACTTGAGCGGCAGCAATGGAACTTGGTGGAAAGGAGGATTCACTCAAGGCTTTAAGTAAATTGTGCACACAAAGTAACACAAAAGCAAAGAGGCTCCTTTCAAATAAGCTTAGAAAGGGTTTGGGTCCCTTTCACTTTAGTAAATGGATCTCAGAATGCATCCACTTTTAGGAGGCCTTCTTGAGTGTGATAAGAGTTTTAAATGGTGGCTCCACCCTCATTGAAGGGTTGAGTGACGAGAGTAAAGAAATCTCTAATTTCTGAGCTCTTTTGGCAAGCGAACAAATTAATAAACATGTTTTTCCTGTATGTATACCTTTGCCCATTGGTAATTCTTTAGACAGTTATGGTGTGATGGCTTACTGATAGTAATGGCTAACAGTAGTTCTCAACACAGACTACATGATAGAATCATCTTGGAGACTGTATAAAATACACTCAGCCCCACTCTGGATTAATTAAGTTTGGATCTCTATGATTGAGACCCCGAGTGTCAGTAGTTTTTCACACCTCCCAGGGGATTCCAATGTTCACTGAGGTTTGACAACCTCTGCAGTACACACATTATATCATTTAAACCCCCAACAGTTTTATGAGGAAAGTACTCTTATGTTGACTACTTAGCAGATTGGGAAACTAAAGCTTATGAAGGCTATACATACTTAGCTGGCAGATAGCCAAGGTAGGATTTTAACAGAGGCAAACTGACTCGGATTCATTGCTTGTAGTGCCTATTTATTTTCCTTCCATCACATCAAGGTTGGGATCCTTTCTGTATCTGGGGACCAAGTGCTTGGTCATTATTCCAAAAGCAGGAGAAAGAAGAAATAACATTAACGATTTAAGTATGTATAACTAACTCCAGACATTTTTACTTGTTCTTCCTCAACTCTCCTTTATAACGCCTATTCAGGTCCAATTTGGTGACACTTTTTCCTTTCAATACTTCCTGTTGTTCATTTAGTCTCAATTTCATTCTTATGAAAATATTAAAAAGTGTCATATGAATGTCATGGAGAAGTGTCTTGTTTTCTGTTTTAAATGTGAAATCTTCTTGTTGGTTAAGTATCACTCTTAGCTATAAAGGATAGAATTTGCCTGGAGAAGCCAGCTCTCCAGAAGAAAAAAGCCCTAATTAACAGTGTTTCCTAATTCCCATGGCGCAAATACTTCTACATAGCCAAATTCAACCAACATCGTTGAATGAGGAGTTGAAAAAATACGTGCAATAACATATTATTTTGTAGTATTTCCACCATACAAATCAAATAGGTAAAATATGCTGAAGAGTAAAAATAGTAGGGAAATGTTGTTAAATAAATAGAAAATTATGAGTTTGAATATTTACTTATTTCAGAAAACTTTTAAGTTCAGGGGTACATGTGCAGGTTTGGTATATAAGTAAACTTACATCACAGGAGTGTGCTGACAAATTATTTCATCACCAGGATATTAAGCCTAGTATCCATTATTTATTTATCCTGATCCTCTCCCTCCTCCCACCCTGATCCTCTGATAGCCCCTAGTGTCTGTTGTTCCCATCTATGTGTCCGTGTGTTCCCCTCTATGTGTCCGTGTGTTCTCATCATTTATCTCCCACTTGTAAGTGAGAATATGCAGTATTTGGTTTTCTGTTTCTGTGTTAGTTTGCTAAGGAGAATGGCCTCCAGCTCCATCCATGTTCCTGCAAAGGACATGATCTCATCATTTTTTATGGCTGCATAGTATTCCATGGTGTATATGTACCACATTTTCTTTATCCAGTTTAACATTAATGGGCATTTAGGTTGATTCCATGTCTTTGCTAATGTGAATGGTGATGCAGTGAACATATGCATGCATGTGCCTTTATGATAGAACAATTTACATTCCTTTGATTTGGCCTTTCTGTTTCAGGTCTTTGAGGATTTGCCACATTCTTTTCCACAATGGTTGAACTAATTTATACTCCCCCAAACAGTGTATATAAAAGTTCCTTTTTTCCTGCAACCTCACCAGCATCTGTTATTTTTTGACTTTTTAATAATAGGCATTCGACTGGTGTGAGATGGTACCTAATTGTGGTTTTGATTTGCATTTCTGTAATGATCAGTGATATTCAGCTTTTTTTCATATGCTTGTTGGTCACATGTATGTCTTCTTTTGAAAAGTGTCTGTCCTTTGCTCACTCTTTAATAGGGTTCTTTGTTATTTTTCTTGTAAATTTAAGTTCCTTATAGATGCTCAATATTAGACCTTTGTTCACATGCATAGTTTGCAAATATTTTCTCCCACCCTGTAGGTTGTCTGTTTACTCTGTTGATACTTTCTTTTGCTCTTCAGAAGCCTTAAGTTTAATTAGATCCCATTTGTCAATTTTTGTTTTAGTTGTGATCGCTCGTGGCTTAAGTGACAAAGAAATCAGAGATGACACAAGCAAATGGAAAAACATTCCATACTCATGAATAGGAAGAATCAATATTGTTAAAATAGACATACCGCACAAAACAATTCATAGATTCAGTGCTACTCCTATTAAACTACCAGTGGCATTCTTCATAGAACTAGAAAAAAACATTTTAAAATTTATATGGAACCAAAAAATAGCCCAAATAGCCAAGGCAATCCTAAGCAAAATGAGCAAAGCTGGAGGAATTATGATACTTTGATTTTAATATAGTGTATTTAATTATAAGTTCATATGATTTGATTTTTAGTAGTGGTTTAACACTGTCAAAATTCTTAAATTTAATTGGCTCTTGAAAGCCATTTTGAGCTGACTCTAGCACACCACTGCCTCTGACACTATTGGACTCTGGAGGCTCCAGAAAAAGGGTAAGAAATCTTCTAGGAACAGTGGCTACCACCACAGGTATGAGTGCCATAGTGTAGAAAGAATCAAGCCTGAGATTCTGCAGACTTTCTGAGAAATTAATGAGTTTTTGATCCTTCAACTTGGGAAACAAAGTACATGCTTCCCTTGGTATGGGTTAAAAATGATGATTGTTTTTTTCCTTCAGAAGTGTTCCTTATACATAAAATTAGATAAATATGATAAATATGTTTAAGGTGAACTTTTCTAAAACATGAGACTTCCATTAAATGCATTGGGCTGTATTATGAGTATTTTGGCTCACTTATATCATGATTTAAGTAGGATTTGGCCAACTAATCTGGAAACTCAACTGCCATTTATAAAATATGTTCCTTGAACAAGTATTCTGGGTTTCTTCTTAGAAATGAACATTTTAAACAAAACTACATAGTAAGCTGATGATTTTTGTTAGTTATTATTGATTACATTGTCTATTTGTTATCATAGTTGGTGGCAATGACACCAAAGAGGCAATGAATATCATTGAAAATACAGCTTTTCATACTAAAGTGAAGGTTGTTATGGTCTAATTGGTAAAAGCCAATTAGAGCACTTTATATTTTTATAGAGCGGGTGAAACCCCTTCTCTACTAAAACTGCAAAACAGTAGCCGGGTGTGGTGGCATGCACCTGTAGTCCCAGCTACACAGGAGGCAGAGGCACGAGAATTGCTTGAACCCAGGAGACAGAGGTTGCAGTGAGCTGAGATCGCGCCACTGCACTCCAGCCTGGGTGACAGAGTGAGACTCTGTCTCAAATGTATACATATAATTTTTAATATGTATATATATATTTTATATATATGTATTTCCCATTTAGAGGATAGGTTTCCTGAATCATTTCCATAGATTCAAAACAGAAGACATTTTTATTTAGTGTGTTATATGCTTATTTATATTATTTTACAATGAAGAGCTTTACCTGTTTAAGCGACCAGATTAATTTATTTATGCAGCCTCATTGTATGGCTTTTGTGGATATTTTGTATTGTTCTGACAAGGTTTGAGGACAAGGAAGATGCTAAAAACTCTAGGTAGAACAACTAAATATGAGCCTAAAGATAGTTTCAAGTACACCAGATGCTAGAAATATATTTATATAGAAAGTAAAATAGATTCTGAAATATAATAAAGGTAAATGTGCTCAAAGAAATGCAGGAAATAAACCGTGTCTTTCTTAAGACTGCTTGCTGAATGAAAATTATATCCCAGATTAACTTGATTTGTCATATAGGTTGACAAGTAATTTTATTCTAAACTTCATTCATTTTGAGAAGTTAGTTCTTATTGAAGTCTAACAATCTGATTTGAAAAAGAATCATTCTTTTTTAAGTTTAAAACATATGAAAAATTGATTGAAAAATTTTCCAAATGCCAAATATCATTACTTATATAATTTGATATTTATTCATAATCCACTTACTTATAATCCATTATGTGTATATATTTTAGAAGGGCTATAAAGTTACATTGTTTAAGTTAAATCATTGTTTAATTTGAACACCCTTTTTCCTCAAAACTATAAACCTTTTAACTCAGTAATACAGAGATTTCCACAGTGATGTTTCTGCTAATGAAACCAAGTGAATCGAGTTGACCATGCTCTCTCAACCTTTTGAATATGCAGATATTTACAGCAAATAATGCTCTGTGTTTAATAGCGAGCCCTTGGAGCCTTTGCCTTCATCTTTCATCTAAATTGCCTGAACACATTCCCTAGAACTGATAAACTGTCAAATGCATCATGAGATGTGGGCCTTGGGTTTAATTTATAGCACTGCTGTCTTCTACACTGAGTAAAGCCACTTTTCTTTTTTAAAGCTCTACATAAATATTTTGTAAAGCAACTCTGGTTAACATGTGTCCTAGTTTGAGTTCTTCATTATTACAGTCTTGAAAAACTGTTTGGTGAAAAGAAAAAAATATATATATATTAGATGCTGTTTTAGTCCATTTTCTGTCGCTATAATGGAATACCTGAGACTGGGTAATTTATAAAGAAAAAAATTCGTTTCTAACAGTTGTGGAGGCTGGGGAATCTAAGGACAAGATATCACGTGTGGTGAGAGCCTTTTTGCGGGCAGATACTATCTGCAGAGTCCTGAGGTGGCCAAGGGCATCACATGGCAAGAGAGCACCAAGAGAGAGCCAACCTGGCTTTTATAACAGTCCAACTCTCATAATAACTAACCTGTTCCTGTGATAATCCATCAATCCATTAACCTATTAACCCATTAATTCGTTAACCCATTAATCCATGAAGCCATGAGTGGACTAGTCCATTCACGAGGCCTCATAACTCTTATCACCTCTTAAAGACCGCGCCTTTTAATACGGTTATCTTGGGATTAAATTTCAGTGTGAGTTACAGAAGGCACAAACATTCAAACTATAGCAGATATTTTCTGTTTACTTAAGATCTCTGCTTCAAAGTTTTAGATATTTTGTTGCTTAGGTTAACAATTATTAAATCATGTTGGAAGTAGTGAAGATATCTTGATTTAAACAGCAATGCAGAGAAAAAGTCTAATGTACGAGGATTAGCCAGAATATTGTCTTTCTGTTACTCTTATTTTGGACACTTGAATTCAGAATATTTTTTAAAATATATTATTGGATTTGTTTATCCTTTACACTTTTCTTATTTGTTCATATGCCTATCATCTTTCAAAAATCTGTTTTTAACCTTAAATTAAAACTGGTTTTTTGGGGATTTTGTAAAAATTTGCATTTGTATGATGACTTATGAGTGAAATGAGTTTCTTATAAATTGTGTTACCATTAATCATTCTTATAAACTTTGACATCAGTTTTACAGATAAAAGCATTATGGCACAGGTACATGAAGACTAATTATTTTTCCTTTAGAAAATGTCATTTTTTAATCCTGGACTCCAATTTTCTTATGTTTTAAGAATAAAAGGTTTTTGTTTGTTTGTTTGTTTGTTTGTTTTGAGACAGAGTCTGGCTTTGTCGCCCATGTGCGATCTCCACTCACTGCAAGCTCTGCCACCTGGGTTCACGCCATTCTCCTGCCTCAGCCTCCCGAGTAGCTGGGACTACAGGCACACGTGCCACCTCGCCCAGCTAAATTTTGTATTTTTAGTGGAGACGGGGTTTCACCATGTTAGACAGGATCATCTCGATCTCCTGAACTCTTGATCCACCTGCCTCGGCCTCCCAAAGTCCTGGGATTACAGGCGTGAGCCACAGCCCCCGGCCAAGAATAAAAGTTTTTAAAAATCATCTGGTTACTTTTTTTTCTGCAACTTGTTGAAAATGTCGTTGAAAACTGAAGGTAGTGAATTTCGATGATAATTTCATGTCCCAGTTCTTGCATTTATTGGCCATATAACTTTGTAAAATCACTTAACCTTTGAGCTTTCATTATCTATAAAGTGAGTAAAAATCAGAGACTATTACCTAAGAAAAGTGATTTGGAAATTCTTTTTTTTTCATTATTATACTCTTAAGTTTTAGGGTACACGTGCACAATGTGCAGATTTGTTACGTATGTATACATGAGCCATGTTGGTGTGCTGCACCCATTAACTCGTCATTTAACATTAGGTATATCTCCTAATGCTATCCCTCCCCTGCCCCCAACCCACAACAGGCCCTGGTGTGTGATGTTCCCCTTCCTGTGTCCATGTGTTCTCATTGTTCAATTCCCATCTATGAGTGAGAACATGCGGTGTTTGGTTTTTTGTCCTTGTGATAGTTTGCTGAGAATGATGGTTTCTAGCTTCATCCATGTCCCTACAAAGGACATGAACTCATCATTTTTTATGGCTGCATAATATTCCATGGTGTATATGTGCCACATTTTCTTAATCCAGTCTATCATTGTTGGACATTTGGGTTGGTTCCAAGTCTTTGCTATTGTGAATAGTGCCACAATAAACATACGTGTGCATGTGTCTTTATAGCAGCATGTTTTATAATCCTTTGGGTATATACCCAGTAATGGGATGGCTGGGTCAAATGGTATTTCTAGTTCTAGATCCCTGAGGAATTGCCACACAGACTTCCACAATGGTTGAACTAGTTTACAGTCCCACCAACAGAGTAAAAGTGTTCCTATTTCTCCACATCCTCTCCAGCACCTGTTATTTCTTGACTTTTTAATCATCGCCATTCTAACTGGTGTGAGATGGTATCTCATTGTAATTTTGATTTGCATTTCTCTGATGGCCAGTGATGATGAGCATTTTTTCATGTGTGTTTTGGCTGCATAAATGTCTTCTTTTGAGAAATGTCTGTTCATATCCTTCGCCCACTTTTTGATGGGGTTGTTTGTTATTTTCCTGTAAATCTCTTTGAGTTCATTGTGGATTCTGGATATTAGCCCTTTGTCAGATAAGTAGATTGCAAAAATTTTCTCCCATTCTGTAGGTTGCCTGTTCACTCTGATGGTAGTTTCTTTTGCTGTGCAGAAGCTCTTTAGTTTAATTACATCCCATTTGTCAATTTTGGCTTTTGTTGCCATTGCTTTTGGTGCTTTAGACATGAAGTCCTTGCCCATGCCTACGTCCTGAATGGTATTGCCTAGGTTTTCTTCTAGGGTTTTTATGGTTTTAGGTGTAACATTTAAGTCTTTAATCCATCTTGAATTACTTTTTGTATAAGGTGTAAGGAAGGGATCCAGTTTCAGCTTTCTCCATATGGCTAGCCAGTTTTCCCAGCACCATTTATTAAATAGGGAATCCTTTCCCCATTTCTTGTTTTTGTCAGGTTTGTCAAAGATCAGATGGTTGTAGATATGTGGCACTATTTCTGAGGGCTCTATTCTGTACCGTTGGTCTATGTCTCTGTTTTGGTACCAGTACCATGCTGTTTTGGTTACTGTAGCCTTGTAGTATAGTTTGAAGTCAGGTAGCTTGATGCCTCCAGCTTTGTTCTTTTGGCTTAGGATTGACTTGGCAATGCGGGCTCTTTTTCGGTTCCATATGAACTTTAAAGTAGTTTTTTCCAATTCTTTGAAGAAAGTCATTGGTAGCTTGATGGGGATGGCATTGAATCTATAAATTACCTTGGGCAGTATGGCCATTTTCGAGATATTGATTCTTCCTACCCATGAGCATGGAATGTTCTTCCATTTGTTTGTATCCTCTTTTATTTCACTGAGCAGTGGTTTGTAGTTCTCCTTGAAGAGGTCCTTCAAGTCCCTTGTAAGTTGGATTCCTAGGTTTTTTATTCTCTTTGAAGCAATTGTGAATGGGAGTTCACACATGATTTGGCTCTGTTTGTCTGCTGTTGGTGTATAAGAATGCTTGTGATTTTTGTACATTGATTTTGTATCCTGAGACTTCGCTGAAGTTGCCTATCAGCTTAAGAAGATTTTGGGCTGAGACAATGGGATTTTCTAGATATACAATCATGTCATCTGCAAACAGGGACAATTTGACTTCCTCTTTTCCTAATTGAATACCCTTTATTTCTTTCTCCTGCTGGATTGCTCTGGCCAGAACTTCCAACGCTATGTTGAATAGGAGTGGTGAGAGAGGGCATCTCTGTCTTGTGCCAGTTTTCAAAAAGAATGCTTCCAGTTTTGGCCCATTCAGTGTGATATTGGCTGTGAATTTGTCATAGATGGCTCTTATTATTTTGAGATACGTCCCATCAATACCTAATTTATTGGGAGATTTTAGCATGAAGGGTTGTTGAATTTTGTCAAAGGCCTTTTCTGCATCTCTTGAGATAATCATATAGTTTTTGTCACTGGCTCTGTTTATATGCTGGATTATGTTTATTGATTTGCGTATGGTGAACCAGCCTTGCATCCCAGGGATGAAGCCCACTTGATCATGGTGGATAAGCTTTTTGATGTGCTGCTGGATTCAGTTGCCAGTATGTTATTGAGGATTTTCGCATCGATGTTCATCAGGGATATTGGTCTAAAATTCTCTTTTTTTGTTGTGTCTCTGACAGGCTTTGGTATCAGGATGATGCTGGCCTCATGAAATGAGTTAGGGAGGATTCCCTCTTTTTCTATTGACTAGAATAGTTTCAGAAGGAATGGTACCAGCTCCTCCTTGTACCTCTGGTAGAATTAGGCTTTGAATCCATCAGGTCCTGGACTTTTTTTGGTTGGTAAGCTATTAATTATTGCCTCAATTTCAGAGCCTGTTATTGGTCTATTCAGGGATTCAACTTCTTCCTGGTTTAGTATTGGGAGGGTGTATGTGTCAAGGAATTTATCCATTTCTTCTAGATTTTCTAGTTTATTTGCATAGAGGTGTTTATAGTATTCTCTGATGGTAGTTTGTATTTCTGTGAGATCAGTAGTGATATCCCCTTTATCATTTTTTATTGCATCTATTTGATTCTTCTCTCTTTTCTTCTTTATTATTCTTGCTAGTGGTCTATCAATTTTGTTGATCTTTTCAAAAAGCCAGCTCCTGGATTCATTGATTTTTTGAAGGGTTTTTTGTGTCTCTATTTCCTTCAGTTCTGCTCTGATCTTAGTTATTTCTTGCCTTCTACTAGCTTTTGAATGTGTTTGCTCTTGCTTTTCTAGTTCTTTTAATTGTGATGCTAGGGTGTCCATTTTAGATCTTTCCTGCTTTCTCTTGTGGGCATTTAGTACTATAAATTTCCCTCTACACACTGCTTTAAATGTGTCCCAGAGATTCTGGTATGTTGTGTCTTTGTTCTCATCGGTTTCAAAGAACATCTTTATTTCTGCATTCATTTCGTTAGGTACCCAATAGTCATTCAGGAGCAGGTTGTTCCGTTTCCATGTAGTTGAGCGGTTTTGAGTGAGTTTCTTAATCCTGAGTTCTAGTTTGATTGCACTGTGTTCTGAGAGACAGTTTGTTATAATTTCTGTTCTTTTACATTTGCTGAGGAGAGCATTACTTCCAATTATGTGTTCAATTTTGGAATAGGTGTGGTGTGGTGCTGAAAAGAATGTATATTCTGTTGATTTGGGGTGGAGAGTTCTGTAGATGTCTATTAGGTCCACTTGGTGCAGAGCTGAGTTCAATTCCTGGGTATCCTTGTTAACTTTCTGTCTCGTTGATCTGTCTAATGTTGACAGTGGGGTGTTAAAGTCTCCCATTATTATGGTGTGGAAGTCTAAGTCTCTTTGTAGGTCACTCAGGACTTGCTTTATGAATCTGGGTGCTCCTGTATTGGGTGCATATATATTTAGGATAGTTAGCTCTTCTTGTTGAATTGATCCCTTTACCATTACGTAATGGCCTTCTTTGTCTCTTTTGATCTTTGTTGGTTTAAAGTCTGTTTTATCAGAGACTAGGATTGCAACCCCTGCCTTTTTTTGTTTTCCATTTGCTTGGTAGATCTTCCTCCATCCTTTTATTTTGAGCCTATGTGTGTCTCTGCACATGAGATGGGTTTCCTGAATACAGCACACTGATGGGTCTTGACTCTATCCAATTTGCCAGTCTGTGTCTTTTAATTGGAGCATTTAGTCTATTTACATTTAAAGTTAATATTGTTATGTGTGAATTTTATCCTGTCATTATGATGTTAGCTGGTTATTTTGCTCGTTAGTTGATGCAGTTTCTTCCTAGTCTTGATGGTCTTTACATTTTGACATGATTTTGCAGCGGCTGGTACCGGTTGTGCCTTTCCATGTTTAGTGCTTCCTTCAGGAGCTCTTTTAGGGCAGACCTCGTGGTGACAAAATCTCTCAGCATTTGCTTGTCTGTTAAATATTTTATTTCTCCTTCACTTATGAAGCTTAGTTTGGATGGATATGAAATTCTGGGTTGAAAATTCTTTTCTTTAAGAATGTTGAATATTGGTCCCCACTCTCTTCTGGCTTGTAGAGTTTCTGCCAAGAGATCCGCTGTTAGTCTGATGGGCTTCCATTTGTGTGTAACCCGACCTTTCTCTCTGGCTGCCCTTAACATTATTTCCTTCATTTCAACTTTGGTGAATCTGACAATTATGTGTCTTGGAGTTGCTCTTCTCAAGGAGTATCTTTGTGGCATTCTCTGTATTTCCTGAATTTGAATGTTGGCCTGCCTAGCTAGATTGGGGAAGTTCTCCTGGATAATATCCTGCAGATTATTTTCCAACTTGTTTCCATTCTCCTCATCACTTTCAGTTACACCAATCAGACGTAGATTTGGTCTTTTCACATAGCCCCATATTTCTTGGAGGCTTTGTTTCTTTCTTTTTATTCTTTTTTCTCTAAACTTCTCGCTTCATTTTATTCATTTGATCTTCCATCACTGATACCCTTTCTTCCAGTTGATCGAATCAGCTACTGAGGCTTGTGCATTCGTCACGTAGTTCTCGTGCTGTGGTTTTCAGCTCCATCAGGTCCTTTAAGGACTTCTCCACATTGGTTATTCTAGTTAGACATTCATCTAATTTTTTTTCAAGGTTTTTAACTTCTTTGCCATGGGTTTGAACTTCCTCCTTTAGCTTGGAGTAGTTTGATCATCTGAATCCTTCTTCTCTCAACTTGTCAAAGTCATTCTCCATCCAGCTTTGTTCCACTGCTAGTGAGTAGCTGAGTTCCTTTGGAGGAGGAGAGGCGCTCTGATTTTTAGAGTTTCCAGTTTTTCTACTCTGTTTTTCCCCATCTTTGTGGTTTTATCTACCTTTGTTCTTTGATGATGGTGACATACAGATGGAGTTTTGGTGTGGATGTCCTATCTGTTTGTTAGTTTTCCTTCTAACAGTCAGGACCCTTAGCTGCATGTCTGTTGGAGTTTGCTGGAGGTCCACTCCAGACCCTGTTTGCCTGGGTATCAGCAGTGGAGGCTGCAGAACAGTGGATATTGGTGAACAGCAGATGTTGCTGCCTGATCGTTCCTCTGGAAGTTTTGTCTCAGAGGAGTACCCGGCCATGTGAGTTGTCAGTCTTCCCCTACTCGGGGGTGCCTCCCAGTTAGGCTACTTGGGGGTCAGGGACCCACTTGAGAAGGCAGTCTGTCCGTTCTCGGATCTCCAGCTGGGTGCTGGGAGAATCACTACTCTCTTCAAAGCTGTCACACAGGAACATTGAAGTCTGCAGAGGTTTCTGCTGCCTTTTGTTTCGCTCTGCCCTGCCCCCAAGAGGTGGAGTCTACAGAGGCAGGCAGGCCTCCTTGAGCTACGGTGCGCTCCACCCAATTCGAGCTTCCTGGACGCTTTCTTTACCTACTCAAGCCTCAGCACTAGTGGGCGCCCCTCCCCTAGCCTTGCTGCCACCTTGCAGTTTGATTTCAGATTGCTGTGCTAGCAATGAGCAAGGCTCCGTGGGCAGAGAAACCTCTGAGCCAGGCAGAGGATATAATCTCCTGGTGTGCCATTTGCTAAGACTGTTGGAAAAGTGCAGTATTAGGGTGGGAGTGACCCAATTTTCCAGGTGCCATCTCTCACCCCTTTCTTTGACTAGGAAAGGGAATTCCCTGACCCCTTGCACTTGCCAGGTGAGGCAATGGCTTGCCTTGCTTCAGCTCATGCTTGGTGCACTGCACCCAGTGTCCTGCACCCACTCTCCATCACTCCCCAGTGAGATGAACCCGGTACCTCAGTTGGAAATGCAGAAATCACCCATCTTCTGCGTTGCTCATGCTGGGAGCTGTAGACTGGTACTGTTCCTATTCAGCCATCTTCGCTTGACCCTGATTTGGAAATTCTAAAGTGCTCTGTAAGTCTACATTTTCTTCTGTAAATCCAGTTGATAAAACAATGATTATATTGCAGAGAGGAAAGAAGAAATGGGAGTTGGGTGGATATGTGCCTAAACAAAGACCCACACAGTATCAGTTGGTTAGTCTTATGGACAAAGGCCGCCTACTATGATATAGCCATTCATAAAGCATGTTTTCTTTTTCAAAATGAGTTAAAGATGTGAAAAAGCAAATATTTGTCTATACCAGTGAACCTCAAACTTTAGCATTGTCAGATTCATCAGGAGGACTTGTTAAAACACTGATTACTGAGGCTTGCTCCCAGAATTTCTGATTCAAATCAGAATGGGCTGATAAATTACATTTCTAGAAAGTTCTCTGGTAAACTTGAAACTACCACATTTTGAAGATAACTGACCTAAACTATGAATAAAAAAGAATGTTTAAAGAATGTTAATAATAATGACTAGCTGGCATTTACTTTGCTAAGCAGAGACTTTATTTGGAGTTAGATGATAGGATGGTGATTACTGATTTGTCATTAAGATACAAAAGTCACCATGTGTATTAGTCCATTCTCATGCTACTATGAAGAAATACCTGAGACTGGGAAATTTACAAAGGAAAGAGGTTTCATTGACTCAAAGTTCCATGGGGCTGGGTAGGCCTCACGAAACTTACAATCATGGCTGAAGGGGAAACAAACGTGTTCTTCCTCACATGGGGACAAGAAGGAGAAGTGCCCAGCAAAGGAAGAAAAGCGCCTTATAAAACCATCAGATCTCATGAGAACTCACCATCATGAGAATAGCATGGTGGAGACTCCCCCCATGATTCAGTTACCTCCTGCAAGGTCCCTCCCTCATCTTATTCAAGATGAGATTTGGACTGGGGATACAGCCAAACCATATCACCATGTAATTTACCTTAGAAACATATAATTGAGAGCTCAAAGGAAATTTAGAGTTAATTCTTATCATTTTCCAGATGAGAAAATGGAAGTCAGGAAGAAATAAGTGACAAAGAATTACTAAAAACATTACATAAAAAATTTATAAAAGTCACATAGAAAGTACTTAATAAAAATGGGGCTAGGATTATCCACCCAGTGCTGATTCTACTCCAAATGTTGCCTCTAGACAATTTCTTTCTCTTATTTAAATAGGTAAAGAAAAAAGGAAACATAGACCAGAGAAGTTTCCCTTTGCCTAGATATTTGTGGAGACATGGGCTCAGCACATTGTGGGGATTTCTCAAAGTAAGTCATGACTCAGTCAGTCAATCAGTCAATCACATTGGCTCTAAGAAATTAGATGCTTATTACATCCATGGATTTTTCTTGCCAATTATGCAGTTAATAAAGACTCATTAAAGTTGTCAAGAATCAACTAATTTATCATTAATGCAGCCCAGGTTAAAGGAGACAATGAATACAAAGTCTATTTATGTTTAGATTGTTCTGGATTTCCATTTAACAGTATTTAAAATATTTGTCCCCTAAACTGGAACCTCACCTGCCTAATTGCTTCCCTTCAGTTGTTTCTCGTTAATGGGTAAGTCAGCTTGATCACACTCTAAGGTGGAATGAAATACATCTTCAGGGGATGTGGAAGGGTCTGATGCAGAATTGCTTTGGGCAGTTTGCTGATGCAAATACATGGACTGCTGCTCCTTTATATTCACATCTCAGGAGAAGCTGCCTTGTGAGATTTTAGGCAATTGTATTTTTGCTGTCTTACAGCAGTAGATTGGTTTGTTACCCTTAAAGAGAATCAATAAACTGGAGTCAAATCATTTGGTAGAGGATCAGCAGTCACAGTCTGTCCTTGAGCCATGATGTCAAAGAGCTGAAATGTGTTTTGGTAAAGGTTTTATGTGCTGGACTTAGAACTAGCTTCTCTTCCTAGAGTAAGTAGTGACTTATACTCAGCAGATGGTAAAGAATGCTGATTTAAATTAGTTTTACTCCACATCTATGAGAGAAAAAGTAGCTCGTTTTCAAAATATGTTATAGTAAACTAAAATTTCAAAGTATGTATACATTTTAAACATGGAAATGTGTAAATATATTTTATATAAAATACACACACACACACATATTCCTTTCAATAAAGGATGCTCAGTTGCCCTCTGAGCAGACTTTAAGATACAGGAGCTGGTTCTAACATTGGCCTGTGCTCTTTGTAAAGTTCCTTGGATTGTTCCACTTAAAGTTCATGTACAATATCTGGTTTGAGGCATTGTCATTCATAGCCTTATCATAGTATAAAGCCTCAGGATAGTGTAAGACACATTGAAAGGATCATCATGGAGCATCATTAACTCTGTACACTTATCAACAAAGTTAACCCACTTTAGAGAGTAGTGTTTCAATAGTATTAGCATACATATTGATTTTTTATTAATAATTTCTACTTTTATTTTACATTCAGGGGCTACATGTGCAGGTTTGTTACATGGGTATATCTCCTGATGCTGAGGTTTGGGGTAGGAATGGTTCTAACCCCCAGGTAGTGAGCATAATACCCAATAAGTATTTTTTCAGTGCCTGCTCCCCTCTCCTATGCTGTCTCTAGTAGTCCCCAGTGTGTGTTGTTCCTGTCTTTATATCCATATGTACCTAATGTTTAGCTCCCACTCATAAGAGAGAATATGGTATTTGATTTTCTGTTTCTGCATTAAGTCACTTAGGATGATGGCCTCCAGTTGCATCCATGTTGCTGCAAATGGACGTAATTTTGAGCTATTGTTTTGGCTGCATATTGTTGCCACATTTTCTTTATCTAGTTCACCATTAATGGGCACCTAGGTTGATTCCATGTATTTGCTGTTATGAATAGTACTATGATAAACATGCATGTATAGGTGTCATTTTAGTAGAAAGACTTATTTTCGTTTGGGTATATATCCAGTAATGGGATTGCTGGGTTGAAAAGTAGATCTTTTTTTAGTTCTTTGAGAGATCTCCAAACTGCTTTCTATAGTGGCTGAACTAATTTACATTTCCACCAAAAGTGTATAACCATTCCCTTTTCTCCATGGCCTTGCCAGCATCTGTTATGTTTTGTCTTTTTGATAATATCTATTCTGACTGGTGTAAGATGGTATCTCATTGTGGTTTTGATTTGTATTTCTTTGATGATTAGTGATGTTGGGCATTTTTTCATGTTTGTTAGCTGCCTGTCTGTCTTCTTTTAAGAACAATCTGTTCAAAACCTGTTGCCTCTTATTTATTTGTTTATTTATTTTTGGAGACAGGGTCTTGCTCTGTCACCCAGGCTGCAATGCAGTGGCATGTTCACTGCAGCCTCGACCTCCCAGACTCAAGCAATCCTCCCACCTCAGCCTCTCAAATATCCAGGACTACTGGAATGTGCCACCACACTTGGTTAATTTTTTTATTTTTTATTTTTGTAGAGATGGGGTCTCCTTATGTCACTCAAGCTGGTCTTGAAGTCCTGGGCTTAAGTGATCTTCTTGCCTTTGCCTCCCAAAATGATGGGATTACAGATCTGAGCCACAGCGCCTAGCCTTGTTACCCACTTTTAATAGGGTTATTGGTTTTTTGCTTGTTTTGTTCTTTAAGTTTTTTATAGATTCTGGATATTAGACCTTTGTTGGATGCATAGTTTGCAAATATTTTCTCCCATTCTCTGAGTTGTCTGTTTATTCTGTTGAAAGTTTCTTTTGCTGCTCCAAATCACAATAGTTTAATTTGGTTGCACTTGTCAATTTTTGTTTGTGTTGCAATTGCTTTCAAGGACTTAGTCATAAATTCTTTGCCAAGGCTTATATCCAAAATGATATTTCCTCGGTTTCTGTCCAGGATTTGTATAGTTTTAAGCCTTACATTTAAATCTTTAATCCGTCTTCAATTAATTTTCCTATATGGTGAAATGTAAACGTCCAGTTTTATTCTTCTGCCTATGTCTAGCCAGTTATCCCAGCACCAATTATTAAATGGGGAGTCCTTTCCCCGTTGCTTATTTTTTTATACTTTAGCAAAGATCAGATTGCTGTAGGTGTGTGGCTGTATTTGGTTTCACAGGCCCATGTGTCTGATTTTTATCAATACCATGCTGTTTTGGTTACCATAGCCTTGTAGTATAGTTTGAAGTTGGATAATGTGATGCCTCCAGCTTTGTTCTTTTTTCTTAGGACTGATTTGACTATTTGGGCTCTTTTTTGGTTCCATATGAATTTTAGAATGGTTTTTGTGTAGTTTTGTAAAAAATGGCATTGGTAGTTTGAAAGGAATAGCACTGAATCTGTACATTGATTTGAGCATTTTAATGATATCAGTTATTTCAATCCATGAGCATTGTGTGTTTTTCCATTTATTTGTGTGATCTCTGATTTCTTTCATCAGTGTTTTGTAGTTCTCTTTGAAGAAATCTTTCACCTCCTTGGTTATATGTATTCCTTGGTGTTTTTTGTTTGTTTGTTTTTGTTTTGTGTGTGTGTGTGTGTGTGTGTGTATTACAAATGGGATTGCATCTTGATTTGGCTCTCAGCTTGGGTGTTATTGGTGCTTAGAAAAGCTACTGACTTTTATATGTTGATTTTGTTCCCTAGGAGTTTACTAAAGTCATTTATCAACTCTATAATTCTTTTGATACATTAGGATTTTCTAGATATGGAGTTGTACCATCAGCAAAGAAAGATAATTTGACTTCATCTTTTCCTATTTGATGCCTTTTATTTCTTTGTCTTGCCTGATTGTTCTGGCTGGACTTCCAATACTATATTGAATAGAAGTAGTGAGAGTGGGCATCCTTATCTTCTTTCTATTCTTAAGGGAGTGCTTCCAGCTTTTTCCTGTTCAGTATGATGTTGGCTGTGTGTTTGTCATAGATGGCTCTTATTATTTTGAGGTATGTTCTTTCTGTGCCTAGTTTATTGAGGTTGGCTATCATGAAAAGATGTTGAGTTTTATTGAAAGCTTTCTTTATGTTTATTGAGGTGAACATATGGGTGTTGTTTTTAATTCTGTTTATTTGATGAATCACATTTATTGATTTGTGTACATGGAACCAACCTTGCATCCCAGGAATAAAGCCTACTTGATCATGGTGAATTAACTTTTGATGTGCACATTGATTTTGTTAGTGTTTTGTTGAGTGTTTTTGCATCAATATTCTTCAGGGATATTGTCCTATAGTTTTCTTTTTTCATTGTGTCTTTGCCAGCTTTTGGTATCAGGGTGACACTGGCTTCATAGAATGAGTTAGGGGGAAGTCCCTTTTTGATTTTTTGGAATAGTTTTAGTAGAATTGGTACCAGCTTTTCTCTGTATGTCTGGTAGAACTCAGCTGTGAATCAATCTGATCAGGGGCTTTTTTGGGTTGGCAGGTTTTTATGACTATTTCAATGACAGAATTCAATGTTGGTCTGTTCACGGTTTCAATTTCCTCCTGATTCAATTTTGGGAAGTTGTATGTTACCAGGAATTTATTCATTTCCTCTAGAGTTTCCAGTTTGTGGACATAGAGGTGTTCATAACAGTCCTTGAGATTTTTTTTTTTTATTTCGGTGGGAGCAGTTGTAATGTCACCTTCATCATTTCTGACTGTTTATTTTTTTCTTTTTCTTTTTCTTTGTTGTTGTTGTTGTTGTTGTTGTTGTTGTTGTTAATCTAACTATCAGTCTTGTTTATCTTTTCAAAGAATCAACTTTTGGTTTCCCTGATCATTTGGTATGGATTTTTGGGTCTCTGTTTCATTCAGTTTTGCTCTGATTTTAGTTTTTTTTTTTTTTCTTTTCCTCTGCTAGCTTTGGGATTAGTTTGTTCTTGTTTTTCTAGTTCCTTTAAGTGTGATGTTAGATCATTAATTTGAAATCTTTCTGACTTCCTGACATAGGCTTTAGGGCTATAAACTTTCTTAACACTCCTCTTGCTGCATCTCACACATTTTGATATATTGTGTCCCTCTTTTCATTTATTTCAAGTAATTTTTGGATTTCTGCTTTAACTTTGTTGTTTATTCAGAAGTCATTTGGGAGAAAGTTGTTTAATTTCCACGTAATTGTGTGGTTTTGAGAGATCTTCTTCTTATTGATTTCCATTTTTATTCCACTGTGGTTTGAGAGTATGGTTGAAATGATTTCGATTTTTTTAAATTATACTTTAAGTTCTAGGGTACATGTTCACAACATGCAGGTTTGTTACATGTGTATACACATGCCATGTTGGTATGCTGCACCCATTAACTCGTCATTTACATTAGGTATATCTCCTAATGCTATCCCTCCCCCCTCCCCCTACCCCATGACAGGCCCCGGTGTGTGATGTTCCCCTTCCTGTGTCCAAGTGTTCTCATTGTTCAATTCCCACCTATGAGTCGATTTTTTAAAATTTATTGAGACTTGCTTTATGGTCAAACATATGGTCCATCTTAGAGTATGTTCCATGTGCAGGTGAGAAGAATGTATATTCTGTGGTTGATAGGTGGTGTGGTCTATAGATGTCTATTAGGTCCAATTCATCAAATGTCAAATTTAAGTCCAGAATTTCTTTGTCAATTTTCTGCCTTGATGATCTGTCTAGTGCTATCAATGGGGTATTGAAATCCCCCACTATTATTGTGTGGTTGTCTAAATCTTTTTGTAGGTCTAGAAGTACTTGTTTTATAAATCTGAGTCCTCCAATGTTGGGTGCATATATATTTAGGATAGTTAAGTTTTCTTGTTGAATTGAACTCTTGATCTTTATATAAGGGCCTTCTTTGTCCTTTTGTACTGTCATTGGTTTCAAGTCATTTTTTACAATTAAGAATAGTGACCTCTGCTCTTTTTATGTTTTCTGTTTGTGTAATGGATCTTTGTCCAACTCTTTACTTTGAACCTATGGGTGTCATTATGTGTGAAATGGGTCTCTTGAAGATAGCAGGAAAATGGGTCTTAATTTTTTATCCAGCTTGCCAATCTGTACCTTTTAAGTGGAGGATTTAGAGCATTTACATATAAGGTTAATAATGATATGTGAGGTGTTGATTCTATCATGGAGTTGTTAGCTGGCTGCGTTAATTTACATTGTGTAGTTGCTTTATAGAGACTATAGAGTATGTACTTAAGTGTGTTTCTGTGGTAGCAGATATCGTTCTTTTGTTTCCATGTTTAGAATTCCTTTGAAGATCTCATGTAAATCTGGTCTAGTGGTAACAAATTCCTGTAGCAATTGCTTGTCTGGAAATGATTTTATTTCTCCTTCACTTACAAAGCTTAGTTTGGGGGGACATGAAAATCTTGTTTGGAATTTCTTTTCTTTAATACTGCTGAAAATAGGCCCCCAATCTCTTCTGGCTCATCAGGTTTCTGCTGAGAAGTCTGTTGTTAATCTGATGGTGTACCCTTTGTTCAAGATCTGACCTTTTCCTCTAGCTGCCTTTTAAGATTTTTTTTTTCAGTGCTGATCTTGGCCAGTCTGGTGACTGTATGCCTTGTTGATATTTATTTTGTATAGTATATCACAAGTGTTCTCTGTATTTCTTGTACCTGGATGTCTACCTCTCTAGGAAGACTAGGAACATTTTATTGGATTAGTTCCTCAAATATGTTTTTTGGATTGTTTACTTTTTCTCCTTTTTCAGGAATGCCAATAATTTATAGGTTTGGTTGCTTTACCTAATCCCACATTTCTTGAAGACTTTGTTCATTTTATTAAATTCTTTTGACTTTATTTTTGTCTAACTGTGTTAGTGTGAAAGATCAGTCCCTAATCTCTGAAAATCTTTCTTCTCCTTGGTAGTCTATTCATAAAGTTTTCAAATGTATTTTAAAATTCCTTAAGTGAAGTTTTGCGATTCCAGAAGCTCTGATTGATTACTTTTAAATATGTTAAGAAATTTTCTGGATTGATTAAAAGTTTCCTTTTGTTAATTTTCAAACTTTTTCTGAATCTCATTAAGCTTCTTTGCAATACATGCTTTGAATTCTTTATTTTTTATTTCTGAGTTTCCATTCCAGTTTGGGATTATTGTTTTAGAGCTAATGTGATCCTTTGATCATGTCACAACATTCAGATTTTTTATGGTGCCAGAATTCTTGTGCTGGCTCCTTCTCACATGCTGATTATGGCACTACTAATTTTGTAGTTATTTTCACGTGGATAGGATTTTTTTACTTTCTTTCTTTCCCATTATTATTATTATTATCATTATTTTCCTCTTGCCCTCCTCCCTAATTGAGTGCCTGTAGAGAATGTTGGGTAGGGTATTTTGATTTTGCTTCTGTAGCCTATGCACTTCCATTGACCTGTTTTATGTTGGGTTCTGCAGTTCAACCTACAGGCCAGTAGATCGCACTGATGGGTAAGAGCCAGAGGCAGCCAATATAGATGGGTATATAATTTATTCTTGTTGATTGAGAGAAGTCTCTATTGCCCCAGGCAATGGGCCGATCCATGTAGTGCACAGAGGTCTTAGCTCTGACCTCCTTGCTCAGCCCATTGTGGGGGACCAGTATGGATGGGGCCAGAGTAGGCAGGCTCATCTTTAGGTCACTCAGTGGCAAGTACAAGCATTTATGCCAATGGGGGCTCCAGTGGGTGGCTACTAAGCATCCAGAGTTGGGCCTATGTATGGAGATGGGGAAGTTCTTCTGCCCCAAGTTCTCTGTGGGGGTGGGGGATGCCTAATCTCCCAATTCAGGAGAGTGGATGCTTCAAATGCCTGAAGATCTGCCTGGGCGTGAAGCATAGTGGCCCTACTGAACTACAGTCTCTACAAAGGAAAGAGGTGAATCAGGCTCCTGATCCAGATGAACAGGTGATTTAAATGTCTGAAGATCAGCCTGGCCATGGGATGGAGAGGGCCCTGCTATACCATGATCTATGCAAAGGAGCTGTAGGTGATTCCAGCTTTTGGTCCAGGTGAGCAGGTGCTTCAGATGTATGAAGATCTGCCTGGGCATGGAGTGAAGGCCCCACTGCACCACAATTTTGTTCTAAATGAATTTTCTCCACCCAAAATTCTAAGCCTCTGTTAATGTATAACCAAAAACACACTCTAGACTTATAATCATGGCATTATTTTAGATATGCATAATAGCACTTTGATTGGAATAGAATATTTTTTATTGGTAATAAAAGACATATGGATGACAAGGCATGAAATATTTGCATGTGATTTTCAGGCAGGACTTCTATATCTACCATTGAAACTCTGTATTGGCTGTCTTAAGCAAATCACTACTTTTATTTTCAATAAATGTGAATTTTTACATTCCACATACAGGAAACTAATTAAGAATTGAGAAACACATTAGGAATATAATGTCATCTATAGTATTTCAGACTTCAAATGGCTTACAATTTAGTTGGGTGAACCCAGGACATAATTCACAAGGTCCAGTGTAAAATGAAAATTTTAAAATTTTCATTCTAAAATTATTAGGAAATTCAGTAGAGCAATAGAAGAGTATGAAACCAAGCACAGGTTTTTTCTAAGTATGAGAGGGCCTTGTGTGACTGCACAAGTCACATTCATTCATTGAGTCAGCCATATCTGAAATAAAAATAAACATATATTGATTACTTATCTGTAACAAATGTAATGTGGTAAGCTCTTTACTTCAAACTATATCACTTAATTTTCACAATGACTTTGTGGGTGCTTGTTACCCACAGTTATTGAAAAGGAAAGCCAGGTTCACAGAGGTTAAAGAATGCGTCACTGACTTCAGATCAGTCTCTAATCAAGCCCTCATTTAGAGGATATAAGACATATGTATAAAAATGTAAATCAATTTATAAGGTGCTAAATGTTCAGTGTCTGAGTAGTGTATTCACTAAATGTTTTAATCAATAAGTATTTTTAGGCAAGTCAGCTCAAAAAAGCTATGATGTAGGATAATCTCTGAAAAATGCAATTATCCTGATGTTAAATTAAATCAATCATTTAATCAGCCAATAGTATGGAGGGGAGAGATGGGTCATATTTTTTATTTGACAGTTTATGGGGAAGATCTAATTATTACATTTTAAAGTTTTTAATTTTTTTATTATTGCCATTTCTGACAGCTCAGCCAACCATCCTCCTCCTAAGCTTCCCTAGTACAAGATGGTGTGGGATTGAAGCAAAACTGATTAATAGCAGTGCCTTTGACTACAGCCTTCAACCCTTGCCTCTCAAGAAGTCTTGCAAGTGCTATTAGATTTTTCTCTTTCTCCATAGTTGAGGCCCATTGTGCCAGGATGGAGAGAAAAACAAGTAATATTTTTAATAACTTAATGAAAAAACTACCTCAAAAAATTGTGTTTCTTTGCTGATTTATGTTGTTAGCACACAGTGGTTTATACATGTAAGATTATTTATTTCCAAAATAGCTTACTTGAATACACGAGTCATATCAATTGTAGACTTCCAATTAGTAAGCATTCGGTTACCAGACTAGTCAAGCATCTAGCAGATAAGTACAGTATCTTATTAGAATACATAACACAACAAAACTCTCACCACTTTATATTAGCTTGGAGCAATGAAGAAACCAGATTCCTCTGAATTTAGAGAATTTGAAAATAAATCAGTACATGAAAAGTGTGTATTCTAAGGTCACGTTTATACCACTCCCTAAACAAAGATTTGATAAAGTTAACAGGTAAGCTTGGATCATCTTGTAGTGCCAGAAAGTAAGGAGGAGCTCAAAACAGTCAAAGATGGAGATATGACATAGGAACCAACTGAGGGGGGTCCAGATGACCAAAGCTGGAGCAATCTGAGCACCAAAGTAAAATAAACAATTGGAATATAACCCACAGTATAAAATAAATTTCTGTAAGTCCACACTGTTATACATAAATGATTGAATAGATAAATAAATGAGGAAGAATAGACACACATATGTACAAAAGAATTCCAAATAATATTTGTAAATATTTCATCTTCAATGATGGGGAGCATAATTCCATAGGCCTTAGGCATGGACCGTTCATTGCATCTTTCTTCTAAAAATCATGGAAGTGAATGTCCTATAACAAACAGCATTGAATGTGTTATTTTAAACTATTCTGGCATCCACTATTCCTGAAGATAAATCAACAAACATATCATTGTTCCCATGTACATAATGTGTCATTTTTCTTTTGCTGTTTTCAACATTCATATCCCTTCCATTCCTCCTTGCCTCCCTCCTTCCTTTTGGTGGTTACAATATAACTTGGTCACGATTCTCTTTATTTTCTCCTGCTTTGGGTTAATTGAAATTCTGGAATCTCTAAGTTAATGTGTGTGTGATTTTTTAAAATCAAGTGGGGGCTAGGCTTAGACCATTATTTCTCAAATGATTATTTTGTCTTTCTTCTATCTTTCCCTTTTTCTTCTTAGACTTCAATTACATGTACATTGGACCAAATGATGTTGTCCCAATTTTTTTTTTTTTTTTTTTTTTGAGACGGAGTCTTGCTCTGTCACCCAGGCTGGAGTGCAGTGGCATGATCTCAGCTCACTACAACATCTGCCTCCTGGATTCAAGCAGTTCTCTGCCTCAGCCTTCTGAGTAGCTGGGATTACAGGTGCCCACCACCACACCTGGCTAATTTTTTGTATTTTTAGTAGAGACAGGGTTTCACCATGTTGGCCAGGCTGGTCTTGAACTCCTGGCCTTGTGATCCACCTGCCTTGGCCTCCCAAGGTGCTGGAATTACAGGCGTGAGCCACTGCCCCCGGCGTATCCCAAATTTTTGAGGTTTCATTTATTTTGTAATATCATGTTTCTCTCTGTTCTTAAGATTGGACAGCTGTTATTAACGCATCATCAAGCTCACTGATTTTTTTTTCCCCACATCTAATCTGTAGAATTATTCTAATGATTTTTGTTGTAATTTTCAGTTCTTTTTATAGTTTTATTTCTGTGTTATTTCCTGTTTACTCATTGAGACCATATTTTTAAACATTTTTAACATATTTAGACCAGCTGCTTTGAAGTTTTTTTTGCTATGCTCAACATCTAGGCCCACTTGGAGGCAGTTTCCATTTGCTTCATTATTTTTTTAATATGGGTCACTACTCATTCTTTGCATATTTAGTAATTTTGGGTTGAAATTGGTCATTTATATAATATAGTGGCAATATGTGCTTTTTTGTCATTTGTAGAATCATGGGGTTATTTTATTTGTTTCTTTGTTTGTTCTGATAAGTAATTAATTTGCTTAAAGCCAAACTATTTATTTGTCTACACATGGTATGCAGTAGCTGATATTCTGCTTAGCTTTTTAAATGTCAAGCTGCCAATTTTATAGTCTGACTCCCTGAGGGTCTTCTGAGCCTGTGTAGTTTATTTTCAGCCAAAGATATGGATGGGGTTTATATGCAAATTTGGAGACATTCTTTCTGTGGTTCTCTTGCTTCTATTGATTCATAAATTTTAGTTGCTTTTCCACCCCTGAGCTTTGTCCTCCTCGTAAGACTTCAGCTCTCTTGCCTCCCGAGCTGAGTGCATATTCTGGAATGCACCCAATCAATAAAGGAGTTAACTTTCAAATCTCACCTGGTGAAATTCTGACTTTTGAGGATAGATTTCTTTATTATCCTGCCTATTTTTTCTATGCCCAGGCTGTCCCCTTACATCTGTCACTTGTTGGACAGCCAGGGATATGGACAGAGTTCATACTCAGATTTTGTGTTTCTTCTTTTCTGCAGCTTTTTTGCTTCTTGAATTTTGTCCCTAATTTCTACCTGTTCTGTCATACTTACACTCTTTACTCAGCCACTATCCATTATAGTTATAGTCTTTCAAGGATAAATCTCTGATTTCTGCTTGCATTTAGTCACTTTACATTTCCTTTCAATAGTTTCATTTTAATTGACACATAATAATTATACATGTTTATGGGGTAGAGTGTGAGGTTTTGATACTTGTTACAATGTGTAATAATCAAATTAGGGCAATTAGCACATCCATTACTTCAACCATTTATAATTTCTTTGTGTTGAGATCTTCTAGCTGTTTTAAACTATACAATATATTATTGTTAACTGTAGTCTCCCTACTGTGTGATGGAACACTAGAACTTATTCCTCTTATCTAACTATCATTTGATACCCATTGACTAATAGATTGATTTCCCTTTCCTCCTACGCTTTCTAGCCTCTAGTAACTGATATTCTATTCTCTACATCTATGAGATCAACTTTTTTGGATTTCACATATGAGTAAGATCATGCGGAATTTTTCATTCTGTTCCTGGCTTTCACTTAACATACAGGAAATCAGTTTTTGAAAATCATATTTTATTCAGTTTTTATAATGATTATCCTTGGGAGGGTTCACAGGACATTTCATTCTGCCATTACCAAAAGCCAGAACCCTATCTCTAATATTTGAAATGATGTCTTATCAGATGCTAAATATTTGTATGTACTTGTGTATACTGCTGGGATTTCTAGACTATACTAGTCTAATTAAATTATTGTTGTCATAATATCTATATATGCAAATGTCTCTATTTTTTCAATTTTGAAATTGAAATTTATAACTATTTTATCTAGCTTTGCTGTGTGCCTTAATTTACTCAAGTTGTTTCTCTCCATAAAATTTTGTAATTGTTTTCATAGTGTTACACATTTTTGATTAGCATATGTCTGTATATTTGATAATGGTTATTGTTGCTATGAATCAGGTGTTTTTCATTATATTTCATACATGGTTATTCTCATAACATAAGAAAGATACTGATTTTTTGTAGTTTTTATCAACGGCCACCTCGTGGAACTCTATTATTTTAATTGATTTTCAATTTATTCTTGGGTTTTTCTAGTAGGCAGTGATTATCTGGAAATAATTAATGATTTTTTTTCTTTTTTACATCATTGTGACCATATCATTACCTCTCCCCTGTGAGCAAGCTCTCCTTTGCTCTATGCTGCACTTGAAGTAGTACTCAACACTTTTTTGCACGCCCACCCAAAAGAAATTCTACTCAACTTTGTTGGTGCATAGCAGTGGTCCCGAAACTTTTTGGTACCAGGGACAGGTTTCATGAAAGAAAACTTTTCCACAGACAGGGCAAGGGGGTGGGGTGGTTTCAGGATGATTCAAGCACGTTACATTTATTGTACACTTTATTTCTATTATTATTATATCATAATATATAATGAAATAATTATACAACCAACCATAATGTAGAATCAGTGAGAGTCCTGAGCTTGTTTTCCTGCAACTAGATGGTCCCACCTGGGGGTGATGGGAGACAGTGACAGATCATCAGGCATTCAATTCTCATAAGAAGCACACATCCTAGACCCCTTACATGTGGGGTTCACAGCAGGGTTCACGCTACTATGAGAATCTAATGCTGATGATGATCTGACAGGAGGTGGAGGTCAGGGAGTAATGCCAGCGATGGGAAGTGGCTGTAAATACAGACGAAGCTCGCCCGCAGCTCACCTCCTGCTGTGCAGCCAGATTCCTAACAGGCCACTAACCAGTACCAATCCATGGCCCAGGGGTTGGGGACCCCTGTTGTATAGTATTTCATAGGGGAGCCTTAGTAGGAGGTTTGCATTGCAGACTGCCTTTTACACATAAAAAATACTTATTTAGCAGCTTTTCTTAAAATCGTCATCTAAGTTACTAAATGAAGATTTACAGTCTTAGTCTCTCATTCCTGTGTTCACAATCTTTTCTCTTCCTCATTAGCATTTACTCCCTAAATTGCCTCTGATATATGCAAATTTCTCTATTTTTTCAATTTTGAAATTGAAATTTATAACTATTTTATCTAGCTTTACTGTGTGCCTTAATTTACTCAAGTTGTTTCTCTCCATAAAATTTTGTAATTGTTTTCATAGTGTTACACGTTTTTGATTAGCATATGTCTGTATATTTGATAATGGTTATTGTTGCTATGAATCAGGTGTTTTTCATTATATTTCATATATGGTTATTCTCATAACATAAGAAAGATACTTCTCTTATGTTAAGAATCTTCTTCTCTCTGTCTAAAGTACCATTTCACCCATGGGCCATAAATATTTCCCTCAAAGGTAGAAAGTAGGTGGATGTCTTGCAGCAGAACAAACAACTAAAAGCATAAACAAAATAAAAACTGTTGATCAGTTACTTCTGAGAATGAATCTAAAAAAAAAAGAAAACAAAAACTCAGTAAGGACAGTTGCCCTTGTCTTATTCCTAATATAAATGGGAATATCACTAATATTTTACTATTCAGTATTATTTTGACTTATGGTTTGAGATTGAAATTCTTTATCATAAAAAGGAAGAATGTTTTAATTACTAACTTAAGATTCAAAGAATGTATGTTGAATTGAGTAAATGCAATTCTAGTATCTTTCACAATTTATTATTTAACTTATTGATGAGATGTATTCTATGAATATATTTCCTAATATTAAGCAATCTTGTGTTCTTAAAATATACCCTACTTTTTGATCATGTATTATTCTTTTGATAAATTGCTGTATTTTTATTTACTAATATTTTATCTAGGTTTTTTTTGCATTTATAAGTGAGGTTTGAACCTTAAATTTGTCAGTAATATTCTTTTTTTTTTCAATCTTCAGGTTTTGTGTCTGTTTTTTACCAACTAGCACAGGAATCTCTAGAGAAAAAAATTGCCCTTTGAATTTTATTTGTTTGTTTGTTTGTTTGTTTTGGAGGAAAGGAGGTAAAAGTATTCCATAAGTATACTTTGAGAAAAGCTAACTGAAAGAAAAAAAAATGTTTGTTCAAAAGAACAAAGAGATTCTTGTATGTATGTGCATATGTGTTTGTGGTTGATGTTAAGCAAGGTCAAAAATGAATTTTAATATGTATATTATATTTTATAACCATATATGTTGATTATATTTGCCATCATTTTTTAAATCTCAATCTTGCCTAATTATTCAGTGTTTTTTAAACCGAACTCAGTTTTTTTTAAATGGAAAGGTATATAATTATGAAACTCTTAAAGAGTTCATTTAAAATTGTCTTCCTGCTAAATTTACATACAATTTTTTGTTTCATCAACTATAGTCAATTATTTTATTCTTTCTTACACAGGTTAGGTATATTGATATCCCTATCCTTTCCTCTAGCTTTTCTCACCATTGTCTTTTTTCTTTTTGATTTTCAATATTTAACATTCTTAGTCTGATCTACAACAAGAACTAAGTCTTTCTCTTTTTTGTTCATAGAATCATTTTAAATCTTTAAAACCAATAATCGGCATTTAAATTACTGTCACTATGTAAATATTTTTATTTCAATAGTTCTAGGGTAACAGGTGGTTTTTTGTTACATAGGTAAGTTGTTTGGCGGTGATTTCTGAGATTATGGTGCACCCATCACCTGAGCAGTGAACACTGTACTCAGTGTGTAGTCTTATATCCCTCACCCCCGTCTCTACCTTTCCCCTGAGTCCCCAAAGTCCATTAAATTATTATTATTATTATTATCATTATTATTATTATTATTTTGAGATGGAGTCTTGCTCTGTCCCCCAGGCTGAATGCAGTAGCGCGACCTCGGCTCACAGCAAGCTCCGCCTGCCGGTTTCACGCCATTCTCCTGCCGCAGCCTCCCGAGTAGCTGGGACTACAGGCGCCTGCCACCACGCCAGGCTAATTTTTCTGTATTTTTAGTAGAGACGGGGTTTCACCATGTTAACCAGGATGATCTCGATCTCCTGACCTAGTGGTCCGCCCACCTCAGCCTCCCAAAGTGCTGGGATTACAGGCGTGAGCCACCGCTCCCGGCCCATTAGATTGTTCTTATGCATTTGGGTCCTCATATCTTAGCTCTCACTTATAAGTGAGAACATATAATATTTGGTTTTCCGTTCCTGAGTTACTTCTCTTAGAGTAATGGTCTCCAGCTCCATCCAGGTTGCAGAGAATGCCATTATTTTGTTCCTTTCTATGGCTGTGTAGTATTCCATGGTGTATATATACCATATTTTCTTTATCCATTTGTTGGTCGATGGGCATTTAGGCTGGTTCCATATTTTTGCAATTGTGAATTGTGCTGCTATAAACATGAATGTGCAAGTGTCTTTTTCATATAATGATTTATTTTCCTCTGGGTAGATACCCAGTAAAGTGATTGCTGGATCAAATGGTAGTTCTGCTTTTACCTCTTTACGGAATCTCCATACTGTTTTCCATAGTGGTTGTACTAGTTTACATTCCCACCAGCAATGTAAAAGTGTTCCATTTTCACGACATCCACGCCAATATTTATTATTTTTTGATGTTTTAATCATGGCCATTCTTGCAGGAGTAAAGTGGTATCTCATTGTGGTTTTAATTTGCATTTCCCTGATAATTAGTGATGTTGAGCATTTTTTCGTATATTTATTGGTCATTTGTACATCTTCTTTTGAGAATTGTCTATTCACGTCATTTGCCCACTACTATTTTTTTTTCTGAGACAAGGTCTCACTTTGTCACCCAGGCAAGAGTCTGAAGTGCAGTGACATGGTCTCAACTCACTGCAGCCTCAATATCCCTGGCTCAGGTGATTCTCCCACCCCAGCCTCCCAAGTAGCTGGGACAGGTCCGTGCCACCATGCCCAGCTAATTTTTGTATTTTTTGTAGAGACGGAGTTTTGCCATGTTGCCCAGGCTCAGCCATTTGCCCACTTTTTGATGAGGTTATTTCTTTTTTCTTGGTGATTTGTTGGAGTTCCTTATAGCTAAAAAGACCCCACACAGCCAAAGAAAGACTAAGCAAAAAGAACAAATCTGGAGGCGTCACATTACCTGACTTCAAACTATACTACAAGGATATAGTTACCAAAGCAGAATGGTACTGGTAGAAAAACAGGCACAAAGACCAATGAAACAGAATAGAGAACCCAGAAATAAAGCCAAATACTTACAGCCAACTGATCTTCAACAAAGCAAATAAAAACATAAAGCTGGGAAAGGACACTGATGGTTAGCCTTTGTGTCCCCACCTAAATCTCATCTTGAATTGTAATTCTCAGGTGTTGAGGGAGGAACCTAGTGGGGGGTGATCAGATTATGGGAGCAGATTTCTGCCTTGCTGTTATCGTGATAGTAAGTGGGTTCTCACGAGATCTGATGGCTTCATAAGGCAGTTTTCCTTGCTCTTCCTAGCACTCTCTCTCCTGCTGCCTTGTGAAGACATAATTGCTTCCCCTTCTGCCATGATTGTAAATTTCCTGAGGCCTCCCAATCCGTGCAGAACTGTGAGTCAATTAAACCTCTTTCCTTTATATATAACCCAGTCTCAGGTATTTCTTTACAGCAGTGTGAAAATATACTAATACAGACACCCTATTCAATAAATGGTGTTGGGATAATTGGCAAGCAACATGCAGAAGAATGAAACTAGATTCTCATCTCTCACTCTGTACAAATATCAACTTGAAATGGATCAAAGATTTACATATAAAACCTGAACCCATAAAAATTCTAGAAGATAACATTAATAAAACTCTTCTAGATAGTGGCATAGGCAAAGAGTTCATGACCAAAAACCTAAAATCAAATGCAACAATAACAAAAATAAATAGATAGGACCAATTAAACTAAAAAGCTTCTGCACAGCAAAATAAACAGAAGGGGAGAAAATATTCTCAAACTATGCACCTGACAAAGGACTAATATCCAAAATCTACAAATGGTAACTTCTTAAGACATTTGAAAAAATGATAACAATCTTAATCCTTTAAAAATGTATGTATTACTCCCTTTTCTTCTAGAGTTTAATGTTCAGGAAAATGTGAAATCAACCTGAACTTTGTTCTAGTTAGACAATATATTTTATTTTATTTTGTTTTATTGTCTGAATGTAAGTTTTTGTGTCCTAAAAACTCCAATTATTTTCCAAGAAATGTTTGCTAATCTCATCATAAATTTTATACAATATCTTTTAAAAGGTTTTATATTAGATACTCTCATCCTTTTTTACAATAGGTAAATTTTAATCTATTATAGTTTAAGAATTTTTCTTTTGCCTTTAGGGGACATGGTAACATAATGGTTACACATAGAGCATGAGCTCTGGTGCCAGACTGCTTAAGTTGAAGACCTTGCTCTTCCACTTTCTTTGTGAACCTAGGGATATTACTTGCCCTCTCTGTCCCTCAGTTTCTCCTTTATAAAGTATGTATAGTAGTGTAACAACAAATAGAATTGTTTTGAGCTTCAGTGTTTATTATGTAGCAGGCATTCAGTGTTGGTTATTTTCATTGTTTCTAAGTTTGTTTTTGACTATTGTTAAGGTTTACTCATTCTTAATTAATTATGCCATTTTCCATATTTTTAACATATTATGCATTTTTTATATTTGTAGTTTACTTTCCATTGTCATCGTCTATGTCACCAATTAAAATTGTGCATTATGTTATCTTTTTGCAGTATTTCCAATGAAGATTAATACCCTGCTATTGAATTTTAGTTGCTCTCCATTTTTTAAAAATCATATCAACACATTCTTTTTTTTTCTCAGCTAACTTTTTTTCACTCTTGGTTGGCCCCCTCTTATTATCACTCCTGCTGTGTTTTCCTTTTTCCCCATGAAAGCCATGTTTAAATGTATTTCAAGCCCAAAACATATGCTTTCAAAAATCTATTTCTGTAGGCTATAGTAGACCCTTTCCAAATTTGCTGCCTCCTCCTCATCCCAAGGGCTACGTTCTCTTACTCTTATGTTACAGGGTATTGTTGTTTCCCCAGCTCTCCCACCATGACAATCACCACCTTCTTTTCAAATTTTCTGAAGTGAAAAAAGAGTTTTTGGATCGTGTAGGTGGATTTTCTCGGTCCCCCTTTCTGTCCATCTGAGTATGTGGAGTCTTCCTCAACTATCTTTAGCAGGACAGCTGGTTCCTGTAAATTTATACTATATTTTCCATTATTCAGCTGAGAGGCAATTGGGAAATGTGTTATTTGACCTCAGTTCCTCAAATGTCCGGCATTTTAAAGCAGCAGCACAGGGTGATCCCAGCAGCCCCGATAAGCAGGAAACTAGCAGGACCGTAGGGGATTGACTATGGAAGAATCCTGGGACTCACAAACTAGTATGAAGGCTAGAACAAGCAGAAAAGTAGAGATAGAAAATTGACTAATGGTCTTCTTAATTTCACATGAGAGAAGAAATAGAAAACATATTTCCCTCCCCCACCCATAAATATCTATGCCCATATTTCCTGATTTGTCCAGGACAAGCTAGATTTTGTCTATTCAGTTAGCATACTCATTCACTCTCACAAGTGTCTCTGTTTAGATGAGAAGTTACATGGCCCTCCCCATATCTGGACTTCCTTCCCATTCCATCAAGCGGCTGAATATCTGAAG
The DNA here is from genome assembly GCF_028885655.2 of Pongo abelii. Lineage (NCBI taxonomy): Eukaryota > Metazoa > Chordata > Mammalia > Primates > Hominidae > Pongo > Pongo abelii. Next base: position 97,685,672 of record NC_071991.2, read on the forward strand.
AGATAACACAATGGTATATCAATCAACTCTCCAACTAAAGACAGATGACGATGCTTCTAAGCAGTCAGGTTAGCACAAGCAGGAAAAGTGGATTGTGTGGAACAAATTTCTCTGTTTTTCAGGAGTCTGTAATAATAAGTTATGTGCTAAGTAATTCTGGACTTCAATTAAATTATCAGTTCATTTTTTTTCTTGGTCAGAATTAATTTATGAGCAGCAGCACTCCTGATTATATTTTCTCTCTTCTAAGAAACAAATTGTCAAAAAGTTAAATTCAGATTATATCAGATTGTATGTTTTCTGGAAAATGTCTAAATAGCTTGTTCCCTGTCTCACCTCACTCTTCACCAGTGTATACTGCTCCTCTATGGTCCTTGTGAAGTTATAATTATCTACCCTTCCTCCCTGACTATAATAATTTGTGTTTAAGGGACATGTAAATCTCTCTAGACTTTAGTCTATCTTCTGTAATATGAAGAATTTGAAAAGAATTGGCTAAATTTACTTCTAAAAATCTGTAAACATAAGATTCTGTTTTCCCATTCTTCATAACAAAATGCTATTTTCTTTCCCATCAATTAGAGCACTTTTCTTTGAACAAGATTCACCTTCCCATTGCTATATCCCAGTCAATTACATCCCTCTAAGTCTCAGTGAAACTTTGTGTTTAATTTCTCTTATTGTGTTAAAATTTCAAGGCCATTTATTATTCATTCTCTGTGCATTACTTTATAAACATTAGAAACCACAGACAACATCCCATCCACCTTCTTGTTGATTCCTTCCAGAATATCCAAATATCAGCAACCACCCCCTTTTGTTTCTGTCCATCAACATTTCACAATTCCAACTCTATATTTCCCTCAGTCCCTCGAATTTCCTTTAAGAGCTCCTTGACTAATGGTCTTCCTCACAAAGCACTCTTCTTAATTCTTCACTGCCACTTGCCAGGAATCCTTAATTTTGTGTCATGAACCTAATGTAGGAAATGTTGTCCTTTTCTTCTACTCTGTGGAACCAATTTTTCAAACCCAATATCATCTTTCCTTTTTCAAAATTATAAAGTTTAACTAAAAGACAAGATTAAAATATCTCCGCTCTTCAGACCTCAAGTTTCCTACAAAGGATTTTGAAGTCACTGGAGACAGATTCTAGATTTATACTGAAGCAGATTATGTAATAGAAACATCTGACTCTCCTGACAGCACTAGGCCCTGATTAACAGTACTCTATAAAGCACAATTTCTACGGTTTAGGGGCAATTCAAAAAATTTAGGAACTAGTTGCATGTTCCTGGGGCATTAAAGAAGTCGATCCACTCCTTGAAGACATAGGGGAAGTAACTTTGCTCACATGTGTTTCTTCAACTTTCTGCATCTCACTGCCCTTTCTCTTCTTTTGTCATTTTCAATGAAATTTAAACTTCCATTAAAAATTTGAAAAGTACTAAGGGAAAAAATGAACCCTAAATGTCTACCTTCAAAGGAGAAAAGGCAATAAAAGTTAAGGAAATAAGATGTGTTTAGTATCCTACTTTATGACAACCAAAGATTATATGAGAGCAAAATGAAAATGAAATAAGGTATTTTTATGAAAATTGGTTAAAATTTTACATGTGAATTCCAACCTGTTATTAAAATTTTCTGAGCCAGACAGAAAATGGAATGCAGACAAGGAACAGTACTCAATGGCAGTGACATTTCCTGACAGAGCAATTCTTTGCATATCAGCAGGACTAATTATATTCAATCTGACAGCAGCAGTTTAACCCATTCACCAGAGGAAAGTGCTTCTTATAAGACTAGTGATTTAAGCATTTATTTGGATGCCAATTTTAGCTTGGCAATGTATATTTAAAATGTACAATTAATTTTCAATGACTAATATATGAATTATAAACATGATTTCTCATCAATGCTCTAGAATGGTATACGTGTAAGTGAAAGTATGAGGTGTCTGCATTTGAGAATCACACATAAAGCCACATTAAACAATTTAGATATTCCCTCAGGCACCTTAAATTTTTTGTTATAAGGGTAAGCCCATTCCCTGCCAGGCAATATTTTGCTAATGTCAGCCAGCACATATAGTATTTAAAAGATAGTAATTTTTAGTTAGCAATATCAAATTTACAGAACACAAAACCAAGTAGAGATTATTCAGACAAAAATATATTGTGTAACTGAAATTAGGAAGATTGAATGTTTAGCGTGATTAAATCAAAAGCTTAACTCTTACCTTGTACAGCTCTTTCCCATCAAATGAACACTGTACTTCCCTCCATGCCTGGTCCCCATAGGCATACTGACACCTTTCAGGGATTCAAGTTGTGCTTCAATGATTGTAAAGAGAATTCTGAAAATTCTGCTGTCTTAGAAATGGACAAATTTAATTAGGAGTATAAAGGGTACATTTTCCTTTTAAGATAAAAGTGGATAAACAGGAGACACTTGACATTGAGCATTTCCTTAAGGACTTAGTGGAATGCTTTACACAAAAGGACTCTCTGGCCTTTATCAGCTCAAAGAATGACTGATCTTATAACTAGTGATCCTATATTTATCTGTGAGCAAAGTTCAGAGCTTAATCAGGCAATTCTCAAAGAGTGGTGCTATAGTTTGGTTGTTTATACCCCCAGTTGTCATGTTGAAATTTGGTCCCCACTGCACAAGGTGGGGCCTAATGGCAGGCGTTTGGATCATGGGAGAAAATCCCTCATGAATAGCTGGGTGCTGTCCTCGCAGTAATGAGTGAGTGCTCGCTTGATTAGTTCCCTTGAGAGCTGGTTGTTGAAAAGAGCCTGGCACCCCTCCCCCTTTCTCTCTCACTCCCTCCCTCACCGTGTGATCTCTGCACACACTGGCTCCCCTTTGCCTCCTGCCATGAGTGGACGCAGCCTGAGGCTTTCATCAGATGCGCAATTTTTCACCCAGAAAAATCATGAGCTAAATAAACTTCTCTACAAGTCACCCAGCCTCAGGTATTCCTTTATAGCAACACTAAACAGACAAGTGGTTTGCAGAATCTGGGGAATAGAAGCCAGGAGGCCTTCCCTCCATTGCCTCTCACAGTTCTCTTTCTTATGTGTTCCATGTCTTTTTTATCCAAAGTTAAATAGGAAGCATTGCTATCATGTTTTAAGTCATTTGTAATTAATGAACTTATTTATAGCCACCTGTACACAAGTTTATTTGGATCCACATAAAGACCTTTTCCTTAAAACTTGGATTAGGCTGAGATTTTCATTACTCCAGACTGCAAACACTTTACAGTTTGTTACTTCTAGCATTGTTAGAATTGGCAGAAAAAAGTTGATAATGTTTTAAAATGTCTTGTCTAACTTTGCCTTTCTGTCTTTGCTTTAACATATTAAGATAACTTCTTTATTCTGGGCATCTTCTAGTAAAGTGTTGCCACCTTTTATGGAGCCTTTGTGAGAGAAAAAGGGGCCAAGTCTGTGGTATCATAGCAAAATCGCCCTGTTAGTCCCAGATGGTAGTGGACCGTAATAAAATAAACATCTTTTCCTAAATTAAGTGATTATGTAAACACTGAGCATTATTAACTTTTCAACGTTTATTATATTAGGGTTAGTTAGAAACATCAAATTAACTCTATGCTTGAGAGAGCATGAGTGGTTAGGAAAAAGTTCATGAATGAAATTAGAAAATAGATATATTTTGGTCTGTAGCTATGGAAATGACGCAGTTGAGGTTCCTCCTTTATAAATATTGGTCATCCAATGTAAGGATCAACTAAGAAAACCTTTCCTGGACAAACTCCATAATTTACTAGTCACAAGAAATGTGAAGGACTATCAGGGAATGCATAACCAAAAATATCTTGGACAAGCACCCAGAAATCTTTGCCAAATATTTAAAAGGCAAATTTTCCCATATACATTTTCATTTTTATTTGCAGATGTCTTTAGTCAGGACCAGGAGACCTAAAGTCCATGTTGTAGAATGTGGAAGATCGTCTTTGTGTTTAAACTCTGTTGGTTTCATCAGCATTTACAAATAAGTTATATTCTAAGCACTCTGTTGTAAAAGAGAGGGAAGCAAGGACATACTAAAGAAAACCTTTCTCTCAAGGAACTTACAATTAAGTTCAGGATCAGTAGCAACAAATATGAATAAAAATTAAATTAACTGCAAATACATAGATTGTTTTAGCATAAACAATAATATATGTGGCACAGGATAAATCAGAGTAGAATCATGGAGGTTTATTAGTAATATTTCTGTCCTTTCTTCTGAATTTTTGTTATTTGTACATTTGGTTTAATCGGTATCCCACATTAATAAATAGGTCAGTAAGAACAGCTCCACACTCCTGTTGATAGTTAAATAATATTCATGTATTCTAAGAATAAACAGATGAAGTTTTAAATAAAATAGAAAGTTGATTCTCCAAAAGTAGGTGAACAGGGAATTGAAAAGCAATGCTATTTAATCATTAAGAACAAGTTTATAGTGGTAGCCACAATAATTCCAATCATTTATGTGACATTTTATAGTATCCAAATATTACTTTCTCATATATTCTCCTAATTTTATCCTTAAAACAATCATGTGAAAATGCCATGACCATTATCATTATTTTTCTTTTGCACAAAATAATAAATGTAGCCAGAGAGCTTGAGATGACATCGCTAGTGAATGGTAGGTGGAGGATTGGAAGCCAGATACCTAGATATTAATTGGTGTGTATCAACTCTTCTGGAAAATAGTATGAAGTGGTAGTAGTTTATCTGTGTGTCTAATTGTAGGGGGGGAGTCATATATAATATTTGAAAGTGACATAAATAATGAAGAAGAGTGAGCGAGAAGAGGTCCTTAAATCCATAAGAATGTTCAAGGGGAGAAAGCCCAGAATAAGCATTATGTAAAATTCTAAAGGAGAGGTTCCAAGATGGCCAAATAGGAACAGCTCCAGTCTGAAACTCCCAGCATGAGCAATGCAGAAGACGGGTGATTTCTGCATCTCCAACTGAGGTACTGGCTTCATCTCACTGGGGCTTGTCAGGCAGGGGGTGCAGCCCACAGAGCAGGGCAGGGCATCTCCTCACCCAGGAAGTGCAAGGGGTCAGGGAATTCCCTTTCCTAGCAAAGGGAAGCCTTCACAGATGGTACCTGGAAAATCAGGACACTCCCACCCTAATACTGCACTTTTCCAACGGCCTTAGCAAACGGCACACCAGGAGATTATATCCCATGCCTGGCTTGGAGGGTCCCATGCCCATGGAGCCTCACTCACTGCCAGCACAGCAGTCTGAGATCCAACTGCAAGGTGGCAGTGAGGCTTGGGGAGGGGCGCCCACCATTGCTGAGGCTTGAGTAGGTAAACAAAGTGGCCTGGAAGCTTGAACTGGGTGGAGCCCAACACAACCCAAGGAGGCCTGCTTGCCTCTGTAGACTCCACCTCTGGGGGCAGGGCATAGCTGAACAAAAGGCAGCAGAAACTTCTGCAGACTTAACGTCCCTCTCTGACAGCTTTGAAGAGAGTACTGGTTCTCCCAGCACAGAGTGTGAGATCTGAGAATGGACAGACTGCCTCCTCAAGTGGGTGCCTGACCCCTGAGTAGCCTAACTGGGAGACACCTCCCAGTAGGGGCCGACTGACACCTCATACAGCCGGGATCCCCTCTGAGACGAAGCTTCCAGTGGAAGGATCAGGCAGCAACATCTGCCATTCTGCAACATTTGCTGTTCTGCAGCCTCCGCTGGTGATACCCAGGCAAACAGGGTCTGGAGTGAACCTCCAGCAAACTCCCACAGACCTGTAGCTAAGGGTCCTGACTGTTAGAAGGAAAACTAACAAACAGAAAGGACATCCACACAAAAACCCCATCTGTATGTCACCATCATCAAAGACCAAAGGTAGATAAAATCACAAAGATGGGGATAAACCAGAGCAGAAAAGCTAAAAATTCTAAAACTCAAAGTGCCTCTTCTCCAAAGGAATGCAGCTCCTCACCAGCAATGGAACAAAGCTGGACAGAGAATGACTTTGATGAGTTGAGAGAAGAAGTCTTCAGATGATCAGTAATAACAAACTTCTCCGAGCTAAAGGAGGATGTTTGAACCCATTGCAAAGAAGCTAAAAACCATGAAAAAAGATTAGACGAATGGCTAACTAGAATAAACAGTGTAGAGAACTACTTAAATGACCTGATGGAGCTGAAAACCATGGCACGAGAACTACGTGACACATGGACAAGCTTCAGTAGCTGATTTGATCAAGTGGAAGAAAGGGTATCAGTGATTGAAGATCAAATGAATGAAACAACATGAGAAGCGAAGTTTAGAGAAAAAGGAGTAAAAAGAAATGAACAAAGACTCCAAGAAATATGGCACTAGGTGAAAAGACCAAATCTGAGTCTGATTGGTGAACCTGAAAGTGATGGGGTGAATGGAACCAACTTGGAAAACACTCTTCAGGATACTATCCAGGAGAGCTTCCCCAACCTAGCGAGGCGGGCCAACATTCAAATTCAGGAAATACAGAGAACGCCATGAAGATACTCCTTGAGAAGATCAACTCCAAGACACATAATTGTCAGATTCACCAAAGTTGAAATGAAGGAAATAATGTTAAGGGCAGCCAGAGAGAAAGGTCGGGTTACCCACAAAGGGAAGCCCATCAGACAAACAGGGGATCTCTCTGCAGAAACTCTACAAGCCAGAAGAGAGTGGGGACCAATATTCAACATTCTTTTTATTTATCTATTTATTTATTTATTTATTATTATACTTTAGGTTTTAGGGTACATGTGTGCAATGTGCGGGTTAGTTACATATGTATACATGTGCCATGCTGGTGCACTGCACCCACTAACTTGTCATCTAGCATTAGGTATATCTCCCAGTGCTATCCCTCCCCCCTCTCCCCACCCCACAACAGTCCCCAGAGTGTGATGTTCCCCTTCCTGTGTCCATGTGTTCTCATTGTTCAATTCCCACCTATGAGTAAGAATATGCGGTGTTTGGTTTTTTGTTCTTGCGATAGTTTACTGAGAATGATGATTTCCAATTTCATCCATGTCCCTACAAAGGACATGAACTCATCATTTTTTATGGCTGCATAGTATTCCATGGTGTATATGTGCCACATTTTCTTAATCCAGTCTATCATTGTTGGACATTTGGGTTGGTTCCAAGTCTTTGCTATTGTGAATAATGCCACAGTAAACATACGTGTGCATGTGTCTTTATAGCAGCATGATTTATAGTCCTTTGGGTATATACCCAGTAATGGGATGGCTGGGTCAAATGGTATTTCTAGTTCTAGATCCCTGAGGAATCACCACACTGACTTCCACAATGGTTGAACTAGTTTACAGTCCCACCAACAGTGTAAGAGTGTTCCTATTTCTCCACATCCTCTCCAGCACCTGTTGTTTCCTGACTCTTTAATGATCGCCATTCTAACTGGTGTGAGATGGTATCTCATTGTGGTTTTGATTTGCATTTCTCTGATGGCCAGTGACGGTGAGCATTTTTTCATGTGTTTTTTGGCTACATAAATGTCTTCTTTTGAGAAGTGTCTGTTCATGTCCTTCACTCACTTTTTGATGGGGTTGTGTGTTTTTTTCTTGTAAATTTGTTTGAGTTCATTGTAGATTCTGGATATTAGCCCTTTGTCAGATGAGTAGGTTGCGAAAATTTTCTCCCATTTTGTAGGTTGCCTGTTCACTCTGATGGTAGTTTCTTTTGCTGTGCAGAAGCGCTTTAGTTTAATTAGATCCCATTTGTCAATTTCGACTTTTGTTGCCCTTGTTTTTGGTGTTTTAGACATGAAGTCCTTGCCCATGCCTATGTCCTCAATGGTATTGCCTAGGTTTTCTTCTAGGGTTTTTATGGTTTTAGGTCTAACGTTTAAGTCTTTATTCCATCTTGAATTGATTTTTGTATAAGGTATAAGGAAGTGATCCAGTTTCAGCTTTCTATATATGGCTAGCCAGTTTTCCTAGCACCATTTATTAAATAGGGAATCCTTTCCTCATTGCTTGTTTTTCTCAGGTTTGTCAAAGATCAGATAGTTGTAAATATGTGGCGTCATTTCTGAGGGCTCTGTTCTGTTCCATTGATCTATATCTCTGTTTTGGTACCAGTACCATGCTGTTTTGGTACTGGTAGTACAGTTTGAAGTCAGGTAGTGTGATGCCTCCAGCTTTGTTCTTTTGGCTTAGGATTGTCTTGGCAATGAGGGCTCTTTTTTGGTTCCATATGAACTTTAAAGTAGTTTTTTCCAGTTTTGTGAAGAAAGTCATTGGTAGCTTGATGGGGATGGCATTGAATCTGTAAATTACCTTGGGCAGTATGGCCGTTTTCAGGATATTGATTCTTCCTACCCATGAGCATTGAATGTTCTTCCATTTGTTTGTATCCTCTTTTATTTCCTTGAGCAGTGGTTTGTAGTTCTCCTTGAAGAGGTCTTTCATGTCCCTTGTAAGTTGGATTCCTAGGTATTTTATTCTCTTTGAAGCAATTGTGAATGGGAGTTCACTCATGATTTGGCTGTTTGTCTGTTATTGGTGTATAGGAATGCTTGTGATTTTTGCACATTGACTTTGTATCCTGAGACTTTGCTGAAGTTGCTTATCAGCTTAAGGAGATTTTGGGCTGAGACAATGGGGTTTTCTAGATATACAATCATGTCGTCTGCAAACAGGGACAATTTGACTTCCTCTTTTCCTAATTGAATACCCATTATTTCCTTCTCCTGCCTAATTGCCCTGGCCAGAACTTCCAACACTATGTTGAATAGGAGTGGTGAGAGAGGGCATCCGTGTCTTGTGCCAGTTTTCAAAGAGAATGCTTCCAGTTTTTGCCCATTCAGTATGATATTGGCTGTGGGTTTGTCACAGATAGTTCTTATTATTTTGAGATACGTCCCATCAATACATAATTTATTGAGAGTTTTTAGCATGAAAGGTCGTTGAATTTTGTCAAAGGCCTTTTCTGCACCTATTGAGATAATCAGGTGGTTTTTGTCTTTGGCTCTGTTTACATGCTGGATTACATTTATTGATTTGCGTATATTGAACCAGCCTTGCATCCCAGGGATGAAGCCCACTTGATCATGGTGGATAAGCTTTTTGATGTGCTGCTGGATTTGGTTTGCCAGTATTTTATTGAGGATTTTTGCATCAATGTTCATCAAGGATATTGGTCTAAAATTCTCTTTTTTGGTTGTGTCTCTGCCCGGCTTTGGTATCAGGATGATGCTGGCCTCATAAAATGAGTTAGGGAGGATTTCCTCTTTTTCTATTGATTGGAATAGTTTCAGAAGGAATGGTACCAGTTCCTCCTTCTACCTCTGGTAGAATTCGGCTGTGAATCCATCTGGTCCTGGACTCTTTTTGGTTGGTAAGCTATTGATTATTGCCACGATTTCAGCTCCTGTTATTGGTCTATTCAGAGATTCAACTTCTTCCTGGTTTAGACTTGGGAGAGTGTATGTGTAGAGGAATTTATCCATTTCTTCTAGATTTTCTAGTTGATTTGCGTAAAGGTGTTTATAGTATTCTCTGATGGTAGTTTGTATTTCTGTGGGATCAGTGGTGATAACCCCTTTATCATTTTTTATTGCATCTATTTGATTCTTCTCTCTTTTTTTCTTTATTAATCTTGCTAGTGGTCTATCAATTTTGTTGATGCTTTCAAAAAGCCAGCTCCTGGATTCATTAATTTTTTGAAGAGTTTTTTGTGTCTCTATTTCCTTCAGTTCTGCTCTGATTTTAGTTATTTCTTGCCTTCTGCTAGCTTTTGAATGTGTTTGCACTTGCTTTTCTAGTTCTTTTAGTTGTGATGTTAGGGTGTCAATTTTGGATCTTTCCTGCTTTCTCTTGTGGGCATTTAGTGCTATAAATTTCCCTCTACACACTGCTTTGAATGCATCCCAGAGATTCTGGTATGTTGTATCTTTGTTCTCGTTGGTTTCAAAGAACATCTTTATTTCTGCCTTCATTTTGTTATGTACCCAGTAGTCATTCAGGAGCTGGTTCTTCAGTTCCCATTAGTTGAGTGGTTTTGAGTGAGATTCTTAATCCTGAGTTCTAGTTTGATTGCACTGTGATCTGAGAGACAGTTTGTTATAATTTCTGTTCTTTTACATTTGCTGAGGAGAGCTTTACTTCCAAGTATGTGGTCAATTTTGGAATAGGTGTGGTGTGGTGCTGAAAAAAATGTATATTCTGTTGATTTGGGGTGGAGAGTTCTGTAGATGTCTATTAGATCTGCTTGGTGCAAAGCTGAGTTCAATTCCTGGGTATCCTTGTTGACTTTCCATCTCGTTGATCTGTCTAATGTTGACAGTGGGGTGTTAAAGTCTCCCATTATTAATGTGTGGGAGTCTAAGTCTCTTTGTAGGTCGCTCAGGACTTGCTTTACGAATCTGGCTGCTCCTGTATTGGGTGCATATATATTTAGGATAGTTAGCTCTTCTTGTTGAATTGATCCCTTTACCATTATGTAATGGCCTTCTTTGTCTCTTTTGATCTTTGTTGGTTTAAAGTCTGTTTTATCAGAGACTAGGATTGCAACCCCTGCCTTTTTTTGTTTTCCATTTGCTTGGTAGATCTTCCTCCATCCCTTTATTTTGAGCCTATGTGTGTCTCTGCACGTGAGATGGGTTTCCTGAATACAGCACACTGATGTGTCTTGACTCTTTATCCAATTTGCCAGTCTGTGTCTTTTAATTGGAGCATTTAGTCCATTTACATTTAAAGTTAATATTGTTATGTGTGAATTTGATCCTGTCATTATGATGTTAGCTGGTTATTTTGCTCGTTAGTTTATGCAGTCTCTTACTAGTCTCGATGGTCTTTACATTTTGGCATGATTTTGTAGCGGCTGGTACCGGTTGTTCCTTTCCATGTTTAGCGCTTCCTTCAGAAGCTCTTTTAGGTCAGGCCTGGTGGTGACAAAATCTCCGAGCATTTGCTTGTCTGTAAAGTATTTTATTTCTCCTTCACTTATGAAGCTTAATTTGGCTGGATATGAAATTCTGGGTTGAAAATTCTTTTCTTTAAGAATGTTGAATGTTGTCCCCCACTCTCTTCTGGCTTGTAGAGTTTCTGCCAAGAGATCCACTGTTAGTCTGATGGGCTTCCCGTTGTGGGTAACCTGACCTTTCTCTCTGGCTGCCCTTAACATTTTTTCCTTCATTTCAACTTTGGTGAATCTGACAATTATGTGTCTTGGAGTTGCTCTTCTCGAGGAGTATCTTTGTGGCATTCTCTGTATTTCCTGAATTTGAATGTTGGCCTGCCTTGCTAGATTGGGGAAGTTCTCCTGGATAATATCCTGCAGAGTGTTTTCCAACTTGGTTCCATTCTCCCCGTCACTTTCAGGTACACCAATCAGACGTAGATTTGGTCTTTTCACATAATCCCATATTTCTTGGAGGCTTTGCTCATTTCTTTTTATTCTTTTTTCTCTAAACTTCCCTTCTCGCTTCATTTCATTCATTTCATCTTCCATCGCTGATACCCCTTCTTCCAGTTGGTTGCATCAGCTCCTGAGGCTTCTGAATTCTTCACGTAGTTCTCAAGCCTTGGTTTTCAGCTCCATCAGCTCCTTTAAGCACTTCTCTGTATTGATTATTCTAGTTATACATTCTTCTAAATTTTTTTCAAAGTTTTCAACTTCTTTGCCTTTGGTTTGAATATCCTCCTGGAGCTCGGAGTAATTTGATCGTCTGAAGCCTTCTTCTCTCAACTCGTCAAAGTCATTCTCCGTCCAGCTTTGTTCTGTTGCTGGGGAGGAACTGCGTTCCTTTGGAGGAGGAGAGGCACTCTGCTTTTTAGAGTTTCCAGTTTTTCTGCTCTGTTTTTCCCCCATCTTTGTGGTTTTATCTACTTTTGGTCTTTGATGATGGTGATGTACAGATGGGTTTTTGGTGTGGATGTCCTTTCTGTTTGTTAGTTTTCCATCTAACAGAAAGGACCCTCAGCTGCAGGTCTGTTGGAGTACCCGGCCGTGTGAAGTGTCAGTCTGCCCCTGCTGGGGGGTGCCTCCCAGTTAGGCTGCTCGGGGGTCAGGGGTCAGGGACCCACTTGAGGCAGTCGGCCTGTTCTCAGATCTCCAGCTGTGTGCTGGGAGAGCCACTGCTCTCTTCAAAGCTGTCAGACAGGGACATTTAAGTCTGCAGAGGTTACTGCTGTCTTTTTGTTTGTCTGTGCCCTGCCCCCAGAGGTGGAGCCTACAGAGGCAGGCAGGCCTCCTTGAGCTGTGGTGGGCTCCACCCAGTTCGAGCTTCCCGGGTGCTTGGTTTACCTAAGGAAGCCTGGGCAATGGCGGGCACCCCTCCCCCAGCCTCACTGCCGCCTTGCAGTTTGATCTCAGACTGCTGTGTTAGCAATCAGCGAGACTCCATGGGCGAGCCAGGTGCGGCATATAATCTCCTCGTGCGCCATTTTTTAAGCCCATCGGAAAAGCGCAGTTTTAGGGTGGGAGTGACCCGATTTTCCAGGTGCCGTCTGTCACCACTTTCTTTGGCTAGGAAAGGGAACTCCCTGACCCCTTGCGCTTCCCGAGTGAGGCAATGCCTCGCCCTTCTTCGGCTCACGCAAGGTGCGCGCACCCACTGACCTGCGCCCACTGTCTGGCACTCCCTAGTGAGATGAACCCAGTACCTCAGATGGAAATGCAGAAATCACCCGTCTTCTGCGTCGCTCAAGCTGGGAGCTGTAGACCAGAACTCTTCCTATTCGGCCATCTTGGCTCTCAACATTCTTAAAGAAAAGAATTTTCAACCCAGAATTTCATATCCAACCAAACTAAGCTTCATAAGTGAAGGAGAAATAAAATCCTTTATAGACGAACAAATGTGGAGATTTTCTCACCACCAGGCCTGCCTTACAAGAACTCCTGAAGGAAGCACTAAACATGGAAAGGAACAACTGGTACAAGCCACTGCAAAAACATGCCAAATTGTAAAGACCATAAATGCTAGGAAGAAACTGCATCAACTAAAAAGCAAACTAACCAGCTAACATCATAATGACAGGATCAAATTCACACATAACAACATTAACCTTAAATGTAAATGGGCTAAATACTCCAATTAAAAGATGTAGACTGGCAAACTGGATAAAGAGTCAAGACGCATCAATGTGCTGTATTCAGGAGACCCATCTCACGTGCAGAGACACACATAGGCTCAAAATAAAGGGATGGAGGAATATCTACCAAGCAAATGGAAAATTAAAAAAAGCAGGGGTTGCAATCCTAGTCTGTGATAAAACAGACTTTAAACCAACAAAGATCAAAAGAGACAAAGAAGACCATTACATAATGGTAAAGGGATCAATTCAACAAGCAGAGCTAACTATCCTAAATATATATGCACCCAATAGAGGAGCACCCGGATTCATAAAGCAAGTCCTTAGAGACCTACAAAGAGACTTAGACTCCCACACAATAATTATGGGCGACTTTAACACCCCACTGTCAACATTAGACAGATCAATGAGACAGAAAGATAACAAGGATATCCAGGAATTAAGTTCAGCTCTGCACCAAGCAGACCTAATACACATCTACAGAACTCTCCACCCCAAATCAACAGATAATACACTCTTCTCAGCACCACATCACACTTATTCTAAAATTGACCACATAGTTGGAAGCAAAGCACTCCTCAGCAAATGTAAAAGAACAGAAATTATAACAAACTATCTCTCAGACCACAGTGCTATCAAACTAGAACTCAGAATTAAGAAACTCACTCAAAACCGCTCAACTAATGGAAACTGAACAACCGGCTCCTGAATGACTACTGGGTACATAACAAAACGAAGGCAGAAATAAAGATGTTCTTTGAAACCAATGAGAACAAAGACACAACATACCAGAATCTCTGGGACACATTGAAAGCAGTGTGTAGAGGGAAATTTATAGCACTAAATGCCCACAAGAGAAAGCGGGAAAGATCTAAAATTGGCAACCTAATATCACAATTAAAAGAACTAGAGAAGCAAGAGCAAATACATTCAAAAGCTAACAGAAAGCAAGAAATAATTAAGATCAGAGCAGAACTGAAGGAGATAGGGACACAAAAAACCCTTCAAAAAATCAATGAATCCAGGAGCTGGTTTTTTGAAAAGATCAACAAAATTGATAGACTGCTAGCAAGATTAATAAAGAAAAAAAGAGAGAAGAATCAAATAGATTCAATAAAAAATAATAAAAGGGATATCACCACTGATCCCACAGAAATACAAACTACCATTAGAGAATACTATAAGCACCGCTATGCAAATAAATTAGAAAATCTAGAAGAAATGGATAAATTCCTTGACACATACACCCTCCCAAGACTAAACCTGGAAGAAGTTGAATCCCTGAATAGACCAATAACAGGTTCTGAAATTGAGGCAATAATTAATAGCCTACCAACCAAAAAAATCCAGGACCAGATGGATTCACAGTTGAATTCTACCAGAGGTACAAAGAGGAGCTGGTACCATTCCTTCTGAAACTATTCTAATCAATAGGAAAAGAGGGAATCCTCCCTAACTCATTTTATGAGGCCAGCATCATCCTGATACCAAAGCCTGGCAGAGACACAACCAAAAAAGAGAATTTTAGACCAATATACCTGATGAACATCAATGCAAATATCATCAGTAAAATACTGGCAAACCAAATCCAGCAGCACATCAAAAAGCTTATCCACCATGATCAAGTGGGCTTCATCCCTGGGATGCAAGGCTGGTTCAGCATACACAAATCAATAAATGTAATCCAGCATATAAACAGAATCAAAGACAAAAACCACATGATTATCTCAATAGATGCAGAAAAGGCCTTCGACAAAATTCAACAGCGCTTCATGCTAAAAATTCTCAATAAATTAGGTATTGATGGGATGTATCTCAAAATAATAAGAGCTATTATGACAAACTGACAGCTAATATCATACTGAATAGGCAAAAACTGAAGCATTCCCTTTGAAAACTGGCACAAGACAGGGATGCCTTCTCTCACCACTCCTATTCAACATAGTGTTGGAAGTTCTGGCCAGGGCAATCAGGCAGGAGAAGGAAATAATGGGTATTCAATTAGGAAAAGAGGAAGTCAAATTGTCCCTGTTTGCAGGCGGCATGGTTGTATATCTAGAAAACCACATTGGCTTAGCCCACAATCACCTTAAGCTGATAAGAAACTTCAGCAAATTCTCAGGATACAAAATCAATGTGCAAAAATCACAAGCATTCCTATACACCAATAACAGACAAACAGAGAGCCAAATCATGAGTGAACTCCCATTCACAATTGCTTCAAAGAGAATAAAATACCTAGGAATCCAACTTACAAGGGATGTGAAGGACCTCCTCAAGGAGAACTACAAACCACTGCTCAACAAAATAAAACAGGACAAAAACAAATGGAAGAACATTCCATGCTCATGGATAGGAAGAATCAATATTGTGAAAATGGCCATACTGCCCATGGTACTTTATAGATTCAATGCCATCCCCATCAAGCTACCAATGACTTTCTTCACAGAATTGGAAAAAACTACTTTAAAGTTCATATGGAACCAAAAGAGAGCCCGCATCGCCAAGACAATCCTAAACCAAAAGAACAAAGCTGGAGGCATCACACTACCTGACTTCAAACTATACTACAAGGCTACAGTAACCAAAACAGATGGTACTGGTACCAAAACAGAGATATAGACCAATGGAACAGAATAGAGCCCCTGGAAATAATACCACACATCTACAACCATCTGATCTTTGACAAACCTGACAAAAACAAGCAATGGGGAAAGGATTCCCTATTTAATAAATGGTGCTAGGAAAACTGGCTAGCCATATGTAGAAAGCTGAAACTGGATCCCTTCCTTACACCTTACACAAAAATTAATTTAAGGTGGATTAAATACTTAAATGTTAGACCTAAAGCTATAAAAAACCCTAGAAGAAAACGTAGGCATTACCATTCAGGCCATAGGCATGGGCAAGGACTTCATGACTAAAACACCAAAAGCAATGGCAACAAAAGTCAAAATTGACAAATGGGATCCAATTAAACTAAAGAGCTTCTGCACAGCAAAAGAAACTACCAGCAGAGTGAACAGGCAACCTACAGAATGGGAGAAAATTTTTGCAACCTACCCATCTGACAAAGGACTAATACCCAGAATCTATAAAGAATTTAAGCAAATTTACAAGAAAAAATCAAACAACCCCATCAAAAAGTGGGCGAAGGATATGAACAGACACTTCTCAAAAGAAGACATTCATGCAGCCAAAAAACACATGAAAAAATGCTCATCATCACTGGCCATCAGAGAAATGCAAATCAAAACCACAATGAGATACCATCTCACACCAGTTAGAATGGCGATCATTAAAGAGTCAGGAAACAATAGGTGCTGGAGAGGATGTGGAGAAATAGGAACACTTTTACTCTGTTGGTGGGACTGTAAACTAGTTCAACCATTGTGGAAGACAGTGTGGTGATTCCTCAAAGATCTGGAACTAGAAATACCATTTGTCCCAGCCATCCCATTACTGGGCATATACCCAAAGGATTATAAAACATGCTGCTATAAAGACACATGCACACGTATGTTTATTGCGGCAGTATTCACAATAGCAAAGACTTGGAACCAACCCAAATGTCCAACAATGATAGACTAGATTAAGAAAATGCAGCACATATACACCATGGAATACTATGCAGCCATAAAAAAGTCATGAGTTCATGTCCTTTGTGGGGACATGGATGAAGCTGGAAACCATCATTCTGAGCAAACTATTGCAAGGACAGAAAACCAAACACTGCATGTTCTCACTCATAGGTGGGATTTGAACAATGAGAACACTTGGACACAGAAAGGGGAACATCACACACTGGGGCCTGTTATGGGGTGCGGGGAGGGAGGAGGGATAGCACTGGGAGATATACCTAATGTAAATGATGAGTTAAAGGGGGCAGCACACCAATATGGCACATGTATACCTATGTAACAAACCTTCACGTAGTGCACAGGTACCCTAGAACTTAAAGTGTAAAAAAAAAATTCTAAAGGAAACATCAATTTCCAGATATATTTAGAGGGAAATTATCAAGAACAGTAAAAGAATCAAAGGTTGGCATTGGTAGACAACAATGAGGAAGATGCACCATTCAACTGCAACGGCAGTTCCATTTTTAGGCCTGGACAAGAGAGGCCTCTCCACACTGGAGCTCATGCCCTCTCTTCTGTTCATGCTCCAGAATTCATGACCAAATGGTTCCAAGCACATCTGAGGACATATTCAGTCTCTTCCCTGGGTTCAATTTCCCTGGGGTGGCTTCTTGCATGTGGTAGAAGGTGTTTATACATATGTGCATGGGTTGTGGAAACTGTCTAAAACAGACAGATCTGGGGTGGGAAGAGTTCGTAGAACTCTGAAGGGCCTGGAAATTTTAAATTTGAACTCGGCTTTTCATGATGTTTTAAAGATGTACTTGTGGCAAATCATGTGACATGTGGACCTCCAATTGTAATCTTGGGTCAGGGTCCAAAAATGTTAGGGAGCACACCCGTTCAAAGATAATAATCTGTAAAATAAAAATGATAAAATACGTGTGGGTGAATCTTGAGTGTTCAAGGTAAGTTCGCATCTCCAAGTCCAAATACATCTTGTATTCTAACTTGGAAATGGAATTGTGATGGCTTAAACCAATGTTTAGTTTTCAGAAATCATGTAAGCAAAGAGATGTCAGGAGAGTGGAGCTGGGCAAATAGGTTTGTGATTTGAAATAAGACAATAAAGTGAATGTCAAAAACTCTAGACAGTTTCTGATTTTTGGAGATATTCTCGATTGAATTTTATAGCACTTAGAGAATAAAGCAGTAACCAATAATGGTTAGCTAGTGTTTTCAGGACAAAAATTATGAGAAATGAAGTTAATTTTCCTTTATTTCACAGCTTGCTAGAATGGTTAATTTAACCTTAAGTTAGCAAGGTAGTTAGCACAGTTTCTCATGACACTCTATCACGAATGAAGGAAAAAAGATTACACAGGATGATAGTAAAGATAAGAGGATTTGTATCTGTTTGCACGACCCAATTAGTAAATTCACTCATAGTGGGCCATTGAACTCTGAAATTTAATTTGATCTATACTTTTATTGATAGTATACAAGGAAACATAAATTGTGCATACCAAGTTTATGGTTGATCCAAACCTAAGACTAGCCAATCAGTTATAAGATTGAAACCTGATAAAAAGCCAAGAATGATGAATTAAAGTTACAAATATGAAGTTGAACCCCGAAACGAGGCAACTGAATGGGTCTGGTGGATATAGTCCCAGTTTAAAATTTGTGCTGTATGTAATTCCATTTTTGTCTTTGGATTTTTGTAAAGAAGGAGAAAGGAGGCTTGCGCTCTTTTCCTGAGGTGGTGATGATAACAGTGCAGGACAGAAAAGCATTTCTTCCCCAACTGACCTACAGGACTAGTTCTGAGTCCTCCAGACTGGAGGGAGAACAGCAGTGAGAAAACCTTTTAGTTCAATGAATATACCTGTGTTTCCTTTTTGGTTATAAAGTAAGCTAATTAGAACTAATATTCCCAACAATAAGTCAAAGTGCAAAGAAAAAAATGAAAAAAAATCCTGAAGCCCCTTTACATACAGGTACCCATTGATCAAGTTTGATATCTGGCACTCTGGACCTCACCCTATGTATATTACAAGAATGTGAACATATTGTGCCATCTGTTTAGGAAACCTAGGCCATTTGGGGAATGCCCTTGTGAAACTTAGGGCAGGGCAGTTCTACTTTGGGTCCTGGAATCCAAAGTTTATAAAGTGGAGTGGAAAAGGTGGACTCTATTTCTGCATAAAACAGTATACGTTTCAACTGAGTCTGCAAAGCAGTCACAGCGAAAAACAGCATTTACCTGGAGGGCAGTAGCATCAGATGCTTCCTCCAAATGGCTCGCAAGAAGCCAATTACATCAGGTCAAGTGGGAGACACTACTTTGAATGTGACTCCATATAGGGGTTAAAGTTTTGCATGTCTCTATTGGGGGAAGAGTGTTTGAATATTTAATACTAATGTTAATGTTACTTATACCCAAAGGCTACTGGAACCTGGCATATTTTGATTTTACTAGTAAGGGCTTGCTTTGGCCTTAAACTCTGACAGGGGATGTTTTGCCCTGGTGAGCTAGGATAGACCATGTGTGAATTGCAGAAACTCCTTTTTTTAGACTACGGGCTGGCATTCTGATGGGAAAGGTCAGTTCTGAAGGAGGCATCAAGAGAGGAGGATAGGAAGATGTACTCTGAGGAGCGAGAGGACACCTGGGGGCTTCTCTTACCACACCAGTCATGCAAGAGACAAGTTCCTAGAGAGAAAATCAACCCAGCAAGAGGAAATCCAAGGTGAACATGCCTCACAGAACACTAGGGTTTAAACTTTCCTTTGGAGTGCTGAGTCACCAGCCCCTAATACTATGGTTCACCAGGGTCCCTGGCTTTAACCCACCTTGGAGTGCCATTGAGAGACTGAGGGCGTAGAAATAGAAGAGCAAACTTTAGGCTTTCCTCCCGGTTACATGTTGTCATTGACAGTAAAGATCACGGGTGTCATCTTCACACTATTCCTTCATTCTCTCTCTCTTTTTTTTTTTGAGACGAAATCTGGCTCTGTCACCAGGCTGGAGTGCAGTGGCACAATCTTGGCTCACTGCAACCTCTGTCTCCCACGTTCAAGCAATTCTCCTGCCTCAGCCTCCCGAGTAGCTGAGACTACAGGCACATGCCACCACGCCCAGCTAATTTTTGTATTTTTAGTAGAGACAGGACTTCACCATGTTGGCCAGGATGGTCTCGATCTCTTGAACTCGTGATCCACCTGCCTCAGCCTCCCAAAGTGCTGGGATTACAGGCGCGAGCCACCGCACTGGGCCCATTCTCTGTCTTTTAAAATAACATTATAACCCAAGCACTAAGTAAACGCCAAGTACTAATTTATCTTCTCGAATCACCACAACTCCTTAGACATTATTATTACCATTTTACTGATGTGGAAATGAGACTTGGAGAGATTTAAGTCACTTTCCCAGTCACATATGGTAAGCAGCAGACTGGAATGGGAGCTGGGCACTCAGGCAGCCAGCTCTGCAGCACGTGCTCCTCACGCCCCTCTTTCTTCCCCACCTCCAACTCTTTATTTAAGCTCCACTTAAATACACTGAGTTGCAATAGCAGAGGATTTGCACTTGTACCTAAAACTGACTCTTCAGAGACTCTTCGTTTGATAAGATGTCTTTGTATTTCTATTTAAACTCTCAAAAATTTCAAATTTGAAAGAAAGATGTGGACAGAAAGTGATTGCTATCAGGAAATAATTCTGAGAATATTATAATCACATTGATTTACTATATATAAATGTTCTACGGTATTATCTTTTCAATTTTGAAGCTAAAATAAAATTTATGCTATATATACAATGTGTGTATGTATAAATCTGTGAGGTTAAAACCTAATTCTATATAGTGCGTGTGTGTGTGTTGTGTGTGTATATATATCTTATCTTAGAATAACATTTTTACCAGAGGTTTGGATTTTGACTGAATGTATTCAACTAAAATAACAAATTCAACCTATTTGGCATGGATCAAATCTTTAAAATTACTGATGTTTAAAAATAATTTAAATAATTTAATTATTTCATTAGATTCAATATTCAGACTAATTTATTCACTTAAACCCATGCTCATTTTCCAAAGTTTAAAAATGTTCAGTAGGAAATTCAGGTATAGCTGGCCTCTTTTATTTGCTTTAAAATAATAGTTGATCATGCAAATGGATGAATATTTTTCACAATTATGGAAACAAATACAAACAAAATTAAATCTTAGAGGAGACATTTTCTCACCATTTTCCCCTACTTTTGTTGTTTAGTGAGATTTGAAAGTCTCATAAATCTGGCTCTTTTGAGGAGTGAGTAGAAATTTTCATTTATCCAAACTATGGTGTTATTTCTCATGTAAAATGTCCTAACAGATGGGAGAATGACCCATTCTCCCTATGTGTTCTGGATATTGATTATTTTCTTTTTCAAAAAATGGAAAGTTAATGCTTCTGCTGAGTCCACAAAACAGATTCTGCTGAGAAGTGAAACTAATTTCAGTAGCTTAGAATTGGAAACAAAATTCTGGCCAATGTATTTGTTAGGCCTTTACAAGTAAGATCAAAGTTTAGTTCAAATTGAATCAGATGTGTGAATCCTTTCAGATTACATGAGCATTTTATTGATTTACCCATGAGAAGTGATGAATAGTCATTTTCTATTCTCAATTTTTTTAAAATGATGTCTTTATTTTGAATATAAGCAGCATGGTTTTAAAAGAAAATGCTACTTTGTCATATTTTTCTGTATTAAAAATACTGATGGTAAAATATGCCCATTTGTCCTTTATTTATGCCAAAGAATAATATACTGTATGAAATTTGAAGCATGAAATGATGGCTCTTGATGATTAACTTTTGCTTTGCTTGCATTTTTTAGTAGTAGAGAGAATAGGAGGGATGATAATATTTGAGGATAAACACAACTTTCATAAGTAATTTAACTCGCTTCATTCAAGAATTTTTTTTTTTTTTTTTTTTTTTTTTTTGGCTAGAGGTGACTAAAGTCATTTGGTTTACTCCTGAGTGAATGACTCATGCATTTGTTGTAGAACCCCAAAAGCTGGGTTTCAGTACCTAGTGCACTGACACATCAGTGCTTAGAAGCAGAAAAAGGTTTATTTGATTTGGATGAAGTGTGAGGACAGTAGAGGCAAACTCACAAGTCCTGCCTGTCTTTGGATATAACTGGGGGCTGTTATGAGTAAGGTAGATATGCGGGAGGTGAGATTCCCAGATGATCAAATCTGCTTGCGTCCTTGGGTCCATCAAACTTCTGATGTCATCAAAGATTTCTGACTGACCTAAGGATCATTGTTCTTTGAAAGAAAAACAAGTTGATTAATCTGTGAGCAGCTCACAGGGGTCAAGATATGAAGTTATCGATTATTCTTGACTACCCTCTACTGAAATGACTATGTGCAAGTACTCTTACATGGAGCCAGAAAAGGACAAAAAAAAAAGGAAAATAAGTAAAACAAACATCTTATGATTTTTATAATATAGGCTCAGTGACACATTGATAACAAACAGAAGCTGCAAAAGAATCTATGCATTATTTCACTTTTTATTCCGAAATAATCCTGTGATAGAAATATTTCAATTGCCTGTATAATAGAGGAGGAAACCTACGTACAGAGAATTTAAATAATTTGCTCAAGGACAAACAGTTGTTCAACCCCAGGACAATTTGACTCCTACACCTGTGCTCTTTCCAAACTTTCATGCAGTCTTTTCTTACTGTGCAGACGGTTCTCGATCCTTTTTGAATAATCAAGAAGAAGAATGAGACTTAGAGAAATAGTTTCACTTCTGATTTAAGAAGTGCATCCCAGGTGCAAGTGTCAATCTCAACAAGGATTGATCATTAGAGTTGGTCTCTCCTCCCAAACAAACTCCCCTTTTATTAGTAATACTTGTTTATAATGTTAGATGTGTTTCTGGCCTTATTCATAATTAACCTAGTTTTCTGTCTGTGTATTAAAGATGAGGTTAGGTTAGACTGTAAGAAAATTAAGTACTATGGACTAACATAACTGGGTAAATGACTCTCTTTTCTTCCCCAAGGAACAAATTCACTTCCATTCCTCCCAGGATATAACTATGGGGATGTTTTCACTGCTTGGTAACTTAGGAGAGTGCATTATTACACTTGGTAGAATTACTATAAAAAATGTTTTCACTTCATAGTTAGTACTCCTATTCTGCAGAGGTTTTTGCTGTTGTTTTGTCACCTAGGCTGGAGTGCAGTGGCACAATCTCGGCTCACTGCAACCTCTACCTCCCAGGTTTAAGCAATTCTCCTGCCTCAGCCTCCTGAGTAGCAGGAATTACAGGCACATGCCACAATACCCAGCTATTTTGTGTGTGTGTGTGTGTGTGTGTGTGTATTTTAGTAGAGACAGGATTTCACCATGTTGGCCAGGCTAGTCTTGAACTCCTGACCTCAAGTGATCCACCCCACCTTGGCCTCCCAAAATGCTGGGATTACAGGCATGAGCCACTGTGCCCAGCCCCAGTTTTCGTCATTGTTGTTGCTATTGTCTGTTTTGTTTTACCAACACTAATTTTTTAATTCAGTGTTTCTCAATGTATAGTCTACAGACCACCTGAATCAGAATCATACTTACTTAATTAATACAACATCTCCATTATCATATGTAAAAGAATTGAAATAATTTACATAGGATAATTATTATAATTTAATATTTATTTCACTAAAATATGCTAATTTCCCTTTGGGAATATTTCTTCCCATTAAACTTGCACATAATTTTTAAATAAAAATCATACCATTCTCCAAAATATTTTTCTGTTCTTTTTCCTTTTCTTCCCCACTCTTTCTCCTGTTTTCCTTCTCTCCCTCCCTTCCCTTTTTCCTTTTTTACCTTCTTTCTCATTTTTTTCCCTACAGCTCCTGTTAACTCAGCCCATGACTTCATGTTAATGCATTAGATGGAATGAGCATGAGCAAACTGATCAGAGTGTAAGGTTTTTAGTGATTTGTTTTTTTTTTAATTTAGTTGGGATTTTTCCTTAATTCATTTAAGCACTGGTTTTATCCTAGTTCATTCATCCAACAAGCAGTGATGTCCGTTTGTTTTTATGGCTGTGATATACAGTTGACCTTTGAACAACATGGGCTCAAACTCTACAGGTCTACCTATACACAGATTTCTTTTAACCCAACACCTGGATTGAAGTATTCATGGGATGCAAAAGCTGCATACATAAAGAGCCAACTTCTCATATACAGGGGTTCCACAGGACCAACTGTGGGACTTGAGTATGACTGGATTTAGGTATGCTCAGAAGGTCCTGGAACCAATCCCTCCTGTATACCAAGAGATGACTGTAATGTGTTGAGTTCTATAACAGAGCTACAGACAACAGTATAAGAATCCAGAAGGTTCCAAAATGGCCGAATAGGAACAGCCCCAGTCTACAGCTCCCAGCGTGAGTGACACAGAGACAGGTGATTTCTGCATTTCCAACTGAGGTACCAGGTTCATCTCACTGGGGAGTGTTGGACAGTGGGTGCAGGACAGTGGGTACAGCCCACAAAGTGTGAGCCAAAGCAGGGCGAGGCATCACCTCACCCGGGAAGTGCAAGGGGTCGGGGGATTCCCTTTCCTAGCCAAGGGACGCCATGACAGATGGCACCTGGATAATCGGGCCACTCCCACCCTAATACTATGCTTTTCCAGCAGTCTTAGCAAATGGCACACCAGGAGATTATATCCCACGCCTGGCTTGGAGGGTCCCACACCCGCAAAGCCTCCCTCATTGCTAGCACACCAGCCTGAGATCGAACTGCAAGGTGGCAGCGAGGCTACGGGAGGGGTGCCCGCCATTGCTGAGGCTTGAGTAGGTAAACAAAGCGGCCTGGAAGCTCCAACTGGGTGGAGCCCACTGCAGCTCAAGGAGGCCTGCCTGCCTCTGTAGACTCCACCTCTGGGGACAGGGCATAGCTGAACAAAAGGCAGAAGAAACTTCTGCAGACTTAATGTCCCGGCCTGACAGCTTTGAAGAGAGTAGTGGTTCTCCCAGCACAGAGTTTGAGATCTGAGAATGGACAGACGGCCTCCTCAAGTGGGTCCCTGACCTCTGAGTAGCCTCACTGGGAGGCACCTCCCAGTAGGGTCCCACTGACACCTCATAAGGCTGGGTGCACCTCTGAGAAAAAGTTTCCAGAGGAACAATCAGAGAGCAACATTTGCCATTCTGCAATATTTGCTGTTCTGCAGCCTCCGCTGGTGATACCCAGGCAAACAGGGTCTGGAGTGAACCTCCAGCAAACTCCCACAGACCTGTAGCTGAGGGTCCTGACTGTTAGAAGGAAAACTAACAAACAGAAAGGACATCCACACCAAAACCCTATATGTATGTCACCATCATCAAAGACCAAAGGTAGATAAAACCACAAAGATGGGGATAAACCAGACCAGAAAAGCTGAAAATTCTAAAAATCAAAGTGCCTCTTCTCCCACAAAGGAATGCAGCTCCTCCCCAGCAATGGAACAAAGCTGGACAGAGAATGACTTTGACGAGTTGAGAGAAGAAGGCTTCAGACGATCGGTAATAACAAACTTCTCCAAGCTAAAGGAGGATGTTCGAACCCATAGCAAAGAAGCTAAAAACCTTGAAAAAAGATTAGACGAATGGCTAACCAGAATAAACAGCATAGAGAAGACCTTAAATGACCTGATGGAGCTGAAAACCATGGCACGAGAACTACATGACACATGCACAAGCTTCAGTAGCCAATTTGATCAAGTGGAAAAAAGGGTGTCAGTGATCGAAGATCAAATGAATGAAATTAAGCAAGAAGAGAAGTTTAGAGAAAAAAGAGTAAAAAGAAATGAACAAAACCTCCAAGAAATATGGGACTATGTGTAAAGACTAAATCTACATCTGACTGGTGTACCTGAAAGTGATGGGGTGAATGGAACTGAGTTGGAAAGCACTCTTCAGGATATTATCCAGGAGAACTTCCCCAACCTAGGAAGAACGGCTAACATTCAAATTCAGGAAATACAGAGAACGCCACAAGGAAACTCCTCGAGAAGATCAACTCCAAGGCACATAATTGTCAGTTTCACCAAAGTTGAATGAAGGAAAAAATGTTAAGGGGAGCCAGAGAGAAATGTCAGGTTACCCACAACGGGAAGCCCATCAGACTAACAGCAGATCTCTCAGCAGAAACTCTAGAAGCCAGAAGAGAGTGGGGGCCAATATGCAACATTCTTAAAGAAAAGAATTTTCAACCCAGAATTTCATATCCAGCCAAACTAAGCTTCATATATGAAGGAGAAATAAAATCCTTTACAGACAAACAAATGCTGAGGAATTTTGTCACCACCAGGCCTGCCTTACAAGAGCTCCTGAAGGAAGCACTAAACATGGAAAGGAACAACTGGTACCAGCCACTGCAAAAACATGCCAAATTGTAAAGACCATCAATGCTAGGAAGAAACTGCATCAACTAATGAGCGAAATAACCAGCTAACATCATAATGACAAATTCACACATGACAATATTAACCTTAAATGTAAATGGGCTAAATGCTCCAACTAAAAGACACAGACTGGCAAAGTGGATAAAGAGTCAAGACACATCAGTGTGCTGTATTCAGGAAACCCATCTCACGTGCAGAGACACACATAGGCTCAAAATAAAGGGATGGAGGAAGATCTACCAAGCAAATGGAAAACAAAAAAAAAGCAGGGGTTGCAATCCTAGTCTCTGATAAAACAGACTTTAAACCCACAAAGATCAAAAGAGACAAACAAGGCCATTACATAATGGTAAAGGGATCAATTCAACAAGAAGAGCTTACTATCCTAAATATATATGCACCCAATACAGGAGCACCCAGATTCATAAAGCAAGTCATTAGAGACCTACAAAGAGACTTAGACTCCTACACAATAATAATGGGAGACTTTAACACCCCACTGTCAACATTAGACAGATCAACGAGACAGAAAGATAATAAGAATATCCAGGAATTGAACTCAGCTCTGCATCAAGCAGGCATAATAGACATCCACAGAACTCTCCACCCCAAATCAACAGAATATACATTCTTCTCAGTATCACATCACACTTATTCCAAAATTGACCACATAGTTGGAAGTAAAGCAGTCCTCAGCAAATGTAAAAGAATGGAAATTATAACAAACTGTCTCTCAGACCACAGTGCAATCCAACTAGAACTCAGGATTAAGAAACTCACTCAAAACCGCTCAACTACATGGAAATTGAAGAACCAGCTTCTGAATGACGACTGGGTACATAATGAAATGAAGGCAGAAATAAAGATGTTCTTTGAAACCAATAAGAACAAAGAAACAACATACCAGAATCTCTGGGACACATTTAAAGCAGTGTGTAGAGGGAAATTTATAGCACTAAATGCCCACAAGAGAAAGCAAGAAAGATCTTAAATTGACACCCTAATATCACAACTAAAAGAACGAGAGAAGCAAGAGCAAACCATTCAAAAGCTAGCAGAAGGCAAGAAATAACTAAGTTCACAGCAGAACTGAAGGAAATAGAGACACAAAAAAACCCTTCAAAAGATGAATGAATCCAGGAGCTGGTTTTTTGAAAAGATCAACAAAATTGATAGACCGCTAGCAAGACTAAGAAAGAAGAAAATGGAGAAGAATCAAATAGATGCAATAAAAAATGATAAAGGGGATATCAACACTGATCCCACAGAAATACAAACTACCATCAGAGAATACTATAAACACCTCTATGCAAATAAACTAGAAAATCTAGAAGAAATGGATAAATTCCTCAACACATACACCCTCCCAAGACTAAACCAGGAAGAAGTTGAATCCCTGAATAGACCAATAACAGGCTCTGAAATTGAGGCAATAATTAATAGCCTACCAACCAAAAAAATCCAGAACCAGATGGATTCAGAGTTGAATTCTACCAGAGGTACAAGGAGGAGCTGGTACCATTCCTTCTGAAACTATTCTAATCAATAGGAAAAGAGGGAATCCTCCCTAACTCATTTTACGAGGCCAACATCATCCTGATACCAAAGCCTGGCAGAGACACAACAAAAAAAGAGAATTTTAGACCAACATCCCTGATGAACATTGATGCAAATATCCTCGGTAAAATACTGGCAAACCAAATCCAGCAGCACATCACAAAGCCTATCCACCATGATCAAGTGGGCTTCATCCCTGGGATGCAAGGCTGGTTCAACATATGCAAATCAATAAATGTAATGCATCATATAAACAGAACCAAAGACAAAAACCACATGATTATCTCAATAGATGCAGAAAAGGCCTTAGACAAAATTCAACAGTGCTTCGTGCTAAAAACTCTCAATAAATTAGGTATTGATGGGACGTATCTCAAAATGATAACAGCTATTTATGACAAACCCACAGCCAATATCATACTGAATGGGCAAAAACTGGAAGCATTCCCTTTGAAAACTGGCACAAGACAGGGATGCCTTCTCTCACCACTCCTATTCAACATAGTGTTGGAAGTTCTGGCCAGGGCAATCAGATAGGAGAAAGAAATAAACAGCATTCAATTAGGAAAAGAGAGAGTCAAATTGTCCCTGTTTGCAGATGACATGATTGTATATTTAGAAAACCCCATTGTCTCAGTCCAAAATCTCCTTAAGCTGATAAGCAACTTCAGCAAATTCTCAGGATACAAAATCAATGTGCAAAAATCACAAGCATTCCTGTACACCAATAACAGACAAACAGAGAGCCGCATCATGAGTGAACTCCCATTCACAATTGTTTCAAAGAGAATAAAATACCTAGGAATCCAACTTACAAGGGATGTGAAGGACCTCTTCAAGGAGAACTACAAACCACTGCTCAACAAAATAAAACAGGACAAAAACAAATGGAGGAACATTCCATGCTCATGGATAGGAAGAATCAATATTGTGAAAATGGCCATACTGCCCATGGTACTTTATAGATTCAATGCCATCCCCATCAAGTTACCAATGACTTTCTTCACAGAATTGGAAAGAATTACAT
This sequence comes from Pongo abelii, assembly GCF_028885655.2. Lineage (NCBI taxonomy): Eukaryota > Metazoa > Chordata > Mammalia > Primates > Hominidae > Pongo > Pongo abelii. Next base: position 97,714,372 of record NC_071991.2, read on the forward strand.
TAAAGTTCATATGGAACCAAAAAAGAGCCCTCATTGCCAAGACAATCCTAAGCCAAAAGAACAAAGCTGGAGGCATCACACTACCTGATTTCAAACTATACTACAAGGCTCCAGTAACCAAAACAGATGGTACTGGTACCAAAACAGAGATATAGACCAATGGAACAGAATAGAGCCCTCGGAAATAATACCACACATCTACAACCATCAGATCTTTGACCAACCTGACAAAAACAAGCAATGGGGAAAGGATTCCCTATTTAATAAATGGTGCTGGGGAAACTGGCCAGCTATATGTAGAAAGCTGAAACTGGATCCCTTCCTTACACCTTATACAAAAATTAATTCAAGATGGATTAAATACTTAAATGTTAGACCTAAAGCTATAAAAAACCCTAGAAGAAAACATAGGCATTACCATTCAGGCCATAGGCATGAGCAAGGACTTCATGACTAAAACACCAAAAGCAATGGCAACAAAAGTCAAAATTGACAAATGGGATCCAATTAAACTAAAGAGCTTCTGCACAGCAAAAGAAACTACCAGCAGAGTGAACAGGCAACCTACAGAATGGGAGAAAATTTTTGCAACCTACCCATCTGACAAAGGACTAATACCCAGAATCTATAAAGAATTTAAGCAAATTTACAAGAAAAAATCAAACAACCCCATCAAAAAGTGGGCGAAGGATATGAACAGACACTTCTCAAAAGAAGACATTTATGCAGCCAACAGACACATGAAAAAATGCTCATCATCACTGGCCATCAGAGAAATGCAAATCAAAACCACAATGAGATACCATCTCACACCAGTCAGAATGGCGATCATTAAAGAGTCAGGAAACAACAGGTGCTGGAGAGGATGTGGAGAAATAGGAACACTTTTACTCTGTTGGTGGGACTGTAAACTAGTTCAACCATTATGGAAGACAGTGTGGCAATTCCTCAAGGATCTGGAACTAGAAATACCATTTGACTCAGCTGTCCCATTACTGGGCATATACCCAAAGGATTATAAATCCTGCTGCTATAATGACACATGCACACATATGTTTGTTGCCGCACTATTCACAATAGCAAAGACTTGGAACCAACCCAGATGTCCATCAATGATAGACTGGTTTAAGAAAATGTGGCGCATATACACCATGGAATACTATGCAGCCATAAAAACGGATGAGTTCATGTCCTTTGTAGGGACATGGATGAAGCTGGAAACCATCATTCTGAGCAAACTGTCACAAGGACAGAAGACCAAACTCCACATGTTCTCACTCATAGGTGGGAGTTGAACAATGAGAACACTTGGACACAGGAAGGGGAACATCACACACTGGGGCCTGTCGTGGGGTGGGGGGAGGGAGGAGGGATAGCATTAGGAGATATACCTAATGTAAATGATGAGTTAATGTGTACAGCACACCAACATGGCACATGTCTACATATGTTACAAACCTGCAAGTTGTGCACATGTACCCTTGAACTTAAAATATAATTAAAAAAAAAAATTTAGCTGGGCTTGGTGTTGCGTTCCTGTAATCCCAGCTACTTGGGGCTAAGGTGGTAGGATGGCTTGAGCCCTGGAGGCCGCAGTGAGCTGTTATTCCGCCTCTGCACTCCAGCCAGTGTGACAGAACCAGATCTTGTTGCAAAAGAATTTTTTTAAGTAAAAGTTATTTTTTAAAAAGTAATTCAGCCTGGCAACATGGCGAAACTGCATCTCTACAAAAAAATAGAAAAATTAGCTGGGCATCGTGGTAAGTGCCTGTAATCCCAGTTACTCAGGAGGATGAGGTAGGAGAACTGCTTGAATTGGGAGACAGAGGTTGGAGTGAGCCGAGATGGCAGTATTGTACTCCAGCCTGGGTGACAGAGTGAGACTCTGTCTCAAGAATAAAAAAAAAAAGAGTAATGCATCACTAGTAGAATGTTGACCAAAGCTTGTTGCTTAAACATGTTTTACTGAATGGAAATAAATACCAATCTGTAACAAGAAGTACAGAGAAAATAATGCATTGGAAAAACTAAAACCACAAATATGCCAAGCATTACTTGGGAAAATGGAAATTTCAGATGTTGGGCTAATAAAATATCTTGTAATAAAAAAAAAAAAATCCAGAAGAAGTAACCAACCTAGCCTGCGAAGATTAACAAAGACTTTACTAAGGAACTGAATATGAATCAGTCATAATTATAATGGCTGTTGTTACATTCAACACTCAACATTTTCTACTTTTAGGAAATATAAAGCAGTTACATTACTATAGATCCAAAGAACATTTTTATACACTTATTTATGATTTTTCATAACTCTATACAGTTCATTTACACAAAATTCTAAATTTTTCCTTACTCGTTATAAAACAAGTATAAGTTTTATAACAAATTATAAAACAAAGTTCCTATCTTGTCACACCTGTCATTTATCTCATAAGATACATTGTTAATATCTTAATATTTACATACAGACTGTATAAACTGACCTGCTGCTTTTTAAGAAATGTTTTAAAATTACATTAAATATATAATCTAAAGTTTGACTACAAAATTAACAAAAATATTTGTTGTATTTCTTCTTCTAGAGTATACATAGTTTCCATGAAGCAAATTTAGGAAGGCTTTTTAAATAGAAGGAAATTAGATTTTTATCAATAAATTTATTTTTTTCTTTCACTAAATGTATCTAACAGTTGATCCCCATGAAGGATTGTAGATGAATTTCCAATAAGTCATCTCAGCTGCTGAAAATATTTCTATCTTGTTTGGATAGAAACTCTTAAATCACAGAGAGAGAGAGAGAGAGAGAGAGACAGATCATCGTAACAGCAGTAGATTTTCTGTCCCCTTATCAGGACACTTATCTTGCCATGACATTGCAGGGTGCCTATCCTCAACCCTAGACTCTAATATTGCAAGTGTCAAAGTAGGACTAACTCTTCCACCAGGGCTGCTGTCCACCACCAAGAGTGGGGTGAATGTGGAAATTAGTGATGATCCACAGGTCCTGCACAGACTAATGTAAACTTTTTACTTTCGTTTAGAAGTCATTTTAGATGGCAAGATTCAGAGCAGCAGTCAAGAACAGAGCAGGAGCAGGATATTACATCAAGAATGGGCCAGACATGGTGGCTCACGCCCATAACCACAGCACTTTGGGAGGTCGAGGCAGGAAAATTGCTTGAGCCCGGGAGTTTGAGACCAGTCTGGGCAACATGGTGAGACCCTGTCTCTACAAAGAATTAAAAAATTAGCCAGGCTTGGTGGCATGTGGCTGCAGTCACAGCTACTCGGGAGGCTGATGTGAGAGGATGGCTTGAGCCCAGGAGATAGAGGCTGCAGTGAGCTATGATAACACTACTGCACTCCAGCCTGGACTCTGTCTCAAAAAAAATAAAAAAAAAAAAGAACGAATGGACAAGAGTAATATAAGCATTATTCTTAGACACAGTGGGGTAATGGGAGGCTGATATTAGGTTTTTCCTCCTATATAGTTCCAGATCTCTTTATTGGACTGTTAAATGAAAAGTTATGTTGCTCCTCACAACCACAAAATGCTGGGATTACAGGCATGAGCCACCGTGCCTGGCCCATTCTTGATCTAATATCTTGCTCCTGCTACATTCTTGACCCTGATCTCCATCTCGCCTTCTAAAATGACTCATTTTTTCTTGGGTTGCTTTGTTTCTCATGAAAAGCTGCCCAAATTCCAAGACACTAATGTGTGGCTGACATTTACTGAAGGTTCAGAAAACTGAATAGCAAATTCAAACAGCAACTTTGAATTGAAGATTATACATCACTACTCTAAAAATCCATCATTCTTGCTTTTATAGGAATCTTATCTTGTCTGGACCTCTCCATTTTCTCGAGACTGACTGTAATCCAAATCAAAACTCCAGTCTTTTTATGTTGCCACCCTCCACTGCTAAATTGCTTAAATTTCTTAAGCAGAGCCATTGAGCTCTCTACTGTTTTCATTCCCCAAATTAGGGCTAAGCATCCTTTAGGGTCTGCAGTCTCTAATAGTACAAATTGGAAAAATTTATCATGCATATATGTAAATGTCCTATTTTAAAATAGAGGTAGCTTTTTAGATTTGTGTTAAGTGTTAAAATCTTAAGTAATGTTAAGACAAATGATTCTGCATATGGAAAAAAATTTAATCTCTCCCTTCTGTACACCATCAGCAACCATCAATTCCAGGTGAATCAAATTCTTAAGAGGAAAATATAAACTTTTAAAATTTTTAGAATGCATGGAACGTTATCTTTATGACCTCCCGGTATGGAAATGTTTCATAAACAAGACACAAAAAAGTATCACCATAAAGGAAAATATTAACAAAACAAAATATATAAAACTTAAGATTTCCTGTTCATGAAAAAAATCATGAGAAAACTGGAGAAATATCTGTCACACATATAATTGACTGCAGTTTGATATTCATAATAATACAAAGACCTCCTGCGAAAGAATAAGACAAAAGCAAACGCTATTGGAATATAGGCAGACAAAATGAATAGATTTCACTGAAGAAAAACAACGGGGCAATAAAAATATGAAAAAATGCTCAAATGCATTAGTAATTAAGGAAATACAAATTAAGAACCCCAAATAATATAAACAGTTTACCTTAATTATATCGACAAGACTTTAAAAATATGGCAGTATAATGTCAGTCAAGATGTGGAACAATTAGCATTCATATACTACTAGTGAGAGTGTAAACTGGTACAAACAATTTGGGTAAGATTTTCTTATTTTTAGATAAAATACACAGATAGCAGGTATGTGTTTTGTGCTCCATCAACTCTACTAGTTAGGCATGTGAAAATTTGTATATCTATACCATCAAGCATGGGCAAGGATGTTTATAGCTGCACTGTTTGCAAAAGCAAAGAACTGGAAACAAACAAGAGAATGTTTAATTGATTCTATAACCATATGGAAGTGCAAATGAATGAACTCTAACTACAGACGTCAACATGGATGAATCTCAGACGTAATATTGAATGACAAATACAAATATCAGACTTCCTACAGTGTGATATGATTTTTATTAAGCTCAAAAATGAGCAGAATAAACAATATTTGTTTAGCTATACCTAGGTAGAAAAAACAATGTGAAAAAGCAAGGGGATATAGAAACAAACCTTGGGGATGACCACAGAGGAGTGAGATCTGGGAGGAATATACAGGGAGTTGCCATTGTAATGGGAATGTTATCTTTTTAAATTGAGTGGTAACTTCACCCTGCTTGTTTTATTGTTATGTTTCATAAGAATACTTATGTCATATGTCACTGTCTGAGACAGTTACTCTCTGTCTGAATTTCCAAAGAACGTTGTGCCCCTCACAGCACTCGAGGAGGGGCATGTGCTATAAATTAATATTACCCTACTCTTAAAGCCCTTGGCATTTAGCATAGACCTTGTTCTTTGTGGTTAAGATATGCTTGTTAAATGGACTAACAATGAGAAAATTGAAGGTGGCAAGAAAATCCCTTTGGGAATTCATTTCTAAATAAAGAAAATGTAATCACGGTATTTATTATTATTATTTCTAGTTTTGCTCAATTATTTTCTTACCTTCTCTAAGAAAAAATAATATATTTTAAAGCTATTTGCAATGAATACCTAGCCATAACTATAAGGAGGTGATAAACATTAAAATAAATCTCTAAGTTTAATGTTAAGCAATATAATTGCTGTGTACTGAGACAATCAAAAAAAGACATCCAGTCATGTGATATTCATTTTATGTTTAAAATATAGTGAAAATGGCTTTTTTTCCTTAAAAAAATCACTGAGGAAAAATTAAAGTTCAAGCTATTCAGTATCTTTGTTCATAGACTTGCTGCTGTTGTTTTGAAATCTTCATTGTTTGCTAATGAGCAATTAAAAATGTCATATCCAGTCAGTGCTTTGGCTGATACTTTGGGGGCATAGCAAGACTTTATAGCACAGACTGCTTTAAACAAATTAGGCAGAGACAGGGACTCCCTCAAAGGAAAGTCCTGCTTTCCCCAGTGCACAGTTCCTGAGGGAAAGGGTGAGGGATGGGTCTGATGATACTACAGGAGTATCCAGGAAAAACTCAAAATTTCGAGGAAGTAAGGATAAGAACATGTAGGCCACCACGAAAGATGAATTTCTACTGGGAATGTGTATCACTAAAAGGATACGATATAGCCACTTCCTTAGCACAACAGAGCTAGCTAGCTGTCAGCTGCTAAATTTAGCAAAACTTGGAGCAAACCAGTTTAATACTGTGTATTCACTTTTAATTCTAATAATGCTATCGTTTCCTAATGACTTTTTAGTGAAGTATACCCCTATTATATATAATCAGGATGTTATACTCTTCTTCTGAAATAGAGACATTGCACTATAGCAGCAGTTTAAAAACATGGACTTTAGACTGAAGCTTTCACCTGACTTTTTGCTCCATCCATTGCTGGATGACAGATCTTGGGCAAGATACTTAACCTCTGTAAGCCTCTATTTTATCATTTGTAAAACGGCACCTAAAAACTCAAGTAATGCTAGTTCTGTTATTCAGCTTAATTTGCAGTGACATTACCATTCAATTTGAAATTTTCATGGATCTATTAACAAATATTAATGTAGGACAAGCATCTATACAATTTATTGTATAGTTGGGAAAACAAGGAAAGTAATTAAATTCAGCAACTATTTATTACCTACTCCAGGTCAGGCAATAAACATAAATATTAATTTGGTAATCTGCAAAGTTTCTTATAGTTTAAGAGTAAGTCAAGATGAAGTATTTAGTGCTGAATTTTTATATAGAAATTATTGTATTTCCATGAGAAAAAAATTTACTTAGGTAGAATTTTATTCCTTGCTATGGAAAAATAACAAAATAAAGAATAAAAGTACCATGTCTATATACCACTCCCCAAAATTCATTTCTGACACATTATTAAGTATTATATCAATCTTAAGTGTCAGAAACATCATCTTTAGAGAGGTTTCCTTTCATTTTCACAATTGATAAGACTAGTGTTTGAGAATGTTTTGAGGAAATCTCTTCACCTTTTCCTTATCTCTTGCACAGCAGCATTTAAACTCTCTAGTATGACACACCTGGTTTCTCAAAGGTGTAGCCCTGCTACCTTTCACTCTAACCATTTTTTTTTTCCTATTTCCTATACTTTAAATTCCAAATCCAAAAGGAACGTGTGTTGCTTCTGCAGCCTTCATGTGTTGCCTTCTGCATGGCATTCACTCTGCTGGAATTACTTAGCGGATTTGCTTAGTACACTGGTGAATTATTAGATTGTATGTATCCAACTCTCTGCTGGAATGTGGTAGGATTTTTGTTTGGGTGGTTGGTTGGCTTTGCTTTGTTTGTTTTGTTTTTGCTATTCCATATCCAAGATATTGCTCACTCTCCTTTCTCTACTATTTCTGCATCCTGAGTACTTGTATTGTTGTACTCAGGTACTGTGATTGTTTTGATATTTCTTCAGCTAGCCAGTAAGCCTCTAAAAAGTCAAGTCCGTGTTTTATCCATATTTGCATATTCAGATCTTATCTCAGTCTCTTATGTGTAGGAAGTTTACAATAAATATTAATAACACTAAATTAGAATAGAGTTTCTAAATCCTTAAAGTGAAATAAATTTGGAATTTGCATAAAAGCAATCTTTTATAACCATTTGTTTGATGATTAATTGGTTAGTTCATTCATTGATTCAATAAATATTTAATGAGCTTCTACTATTAGCCAAGCATTGCGCCATTTGTAAGACAAGTGAGTCTTTGTTCTCATGGAGTCTATATTTAAATGTGGGCAAACAAATACATAAGTGATTTGGTGATAAGGTGATAAGAGATAAGAGAATAAACAGGGCTGGTCATGGATGATGACATTACATAGGTGGTGAGAAAGACTTCTGGGATGATATATTTTGGCAGAGACCTTAGTGTCAAAAAGTAGTGACAAAGAAAAATAGCCTTGAAACTAGAGGAAACAGCAGGCAGAGAAGTCTTAAAGAGGGACTAAGCTTGGGGTTGACAGAATGGAGAGAAATACATGTTGAATTTTAGGGTGCAAGGAGACAGGATTGTAGGAGAGGAGATCAGTAGAAGTAGGTCATGAAGAGCCTTTTTTATCATGTTAGAGATTTGATTTTATTCTAAGTGCAGGGTTGAGTCCCTTTCAGGTTTTCAGAGAACAACATGATCTAATTTAAGTCTTTAAAATGTATATTTGTTTGTTATGTGGAGAAAGGCTCAAAGGATAGCAAGGATAGAAAGACAGCAAAATAAATCAAGACATAAAGCTGGTTTAGGATAGGAACATCTGAGATGGAAAACATTGTAGATAGATTTGTGATGTCCCTGGGCAGATGATGTATTGGATGTGGAGAGTGAAAGAATGAGAAGAATCAAGGATGCTTCGGGACTTGAGCAACTCGGTGGACGGCAGTGGCTCAGGAGAGCTCTAGAGGAAGATGGAGTGTGCTCGAGGAAGATGAGCCCCAAAGGGCAAATCAAACTTTCTGTCATTGAGCTGGAGAACTCAGAGTGCCTTTCAGACAGCCAAGTAGAGATGCCAAATAGAGAGAGTTCAGGGGGAGAGATCAGGACTCTAGGTACTTATCTGGGAGTTACAGATTCCATTTAAAGCTGTGACATTGGATGAAATCACCTACATGACATCAGTTTTAGTGCTTGATAATTTGAGATTCTGGAGTCTGTGTTCATTTTGCTGGTAAGTTAGCAAGTTATTCACTAATTCAGTTAATACTTATTAAATACTTACCATATGCCAGATACTGATGACATAACAGTGAACAAAGCATAAAATTCCCTGCCTTCAAGGAGCTTAGATTCTCTGGAGGGAGGCAGTCAATAAACAAACAAACAAACAAACAAATAAATAAAATTATACCTGTATGCACTGAAGAAAAGTGAGAAGAAGGGTTAGAGAATGACACAGGGTGCCATTTTAGATAGAGTGATCAGGAAAGGCCTTTGTAAGTGGGTGACATTTGTGATGTAGATAGATAAGATCACAGATATGTTTAATGTCTTAGATTTATCTCCAGTACAAGATCTTTTAACTCTACTATGCAAAATAAAACTTCATGGTTGTACCTCACATCATTTGTAAACAGTTCACATTACATGGATTTATCATTGGCTCAGTTCACGTACTTTGCCTTATTGTGGGTTCAATTTGGGAACACTTTGACAAGATCTAAAAACACTAACATTATTTTGACACATGTATGAATTAAGGTCTGCCCTACAAAATAACCCTTTATTATCTAATAGTCTCTTCCTCTTCTAAACTTTTATTTTACTAGTACCCCTTGCAAGCCACTAGCCATTTTAGTTTATGGAGTAATCATTTATGTGCATTTGTAAGCTGTCTTCTTAAACTTTAATGTCTACAAAAGTAGAATCCATGTATGAGGCATATTTGTATTCCTAAAATATGTAAAATAGCATCTAGCATACGGAAGCTACTCAATAAATGAATGAAATATATTAATTATGAGATGTCTTGTAAATTACTTTTGATTTTATTATTTGATTCTTCTTTTCAACGCAGATAATTATAAGGAGAGTTACCATTGTATAAATATCTTTTTAAAACAACTTTTGAACTACCTATTATCTATAAGAATATCAGTTATAAATAGCAGAAGTGGTATTTTAACAAAGTATTCTAAAGTGGGAATCATTAAGAAGGGAGAAAGTTGGGGTTGGGACCTATATTAAGGACCACCTGGGGTGCTTTTCCAGGCTAGCTAAGCTCCTCTTCTCTGTAAACCCTTCCCCTACCAGGAAAATAAAAGGAAAAGCTTTTAATATATGCACCTGGAAAGAGTTTTACTTCATCCCATGGAGTTTCAGTACTTTCTTGAGCCACTATTACTGATATAAATATTCCCTACCACTCAAGTGTTTTGACTCTGGAGAAAAATGCTGAGAGACCGTCATGTAAATTATGTCTAAATAACTAATTCGTTTTTGCAGAGTTATCATCAGTTCCCCATGGCAGTTTAATAAACAGTAGTGCTAGGATAAATAAGCTGAATGAATTTTAGGAAATTATCACTTCAAAGAAGAATGTCTAGGAACCCGGTCATTGGTGAAGTGCTTTTTACCTTGTTCTCTTGGTAACATCAATGTTATCTTCACAAGATAAACTATTCCTAGAGCAATAAACATTATCTATTTCAATTAAAAGCTGATAAATTGGGAGTCAAGAGTGCAAGCAACTCTGAGCATGAAGACAGCCACACTGTTTGCATTCTATATTTCTCATGAAGACTTGCTATATACCCACCCATCTGACATGATTAGAACACATGAATAGTGTATTAAAATTGCAGTGTATTAAGCCTAAGAAATGAGATGCAAGTATAACTAAATTTTGTCCACTTTGAAAAAGGCATATTTGTTTCCAGCTTATCTCCAATTCTTTTCTTCCAGATTGTACGGTTAATGGAGAACTTGTTTTTTCTTCATTTTTTTTTCTTTTCGCCATCTGACCGACATTACTTCCCCATGTTCACTGGGGCATAGCATGACAAATGTAAACACATCATGGTACCTTGTCAAAATGGCATATTACATTAAAGATTATCATTTCTCTCTACTTCTAAAACCTAAAATGTACTGAATAGTAAATAAGATTTATTGTAAACAATTCGGTAATATTTCATATCACTCATACTACCAAGGGTTTTACCTGAAAATTTCCGGAAGTATCTTTGCCACATTTTGTTGCCTTTCCATACCTTTCCACATCTCCTTTTTCACATTGCCCTACTGTACACCTGCAAATGATATCACTCTCCCCTCTGACCCAATCTATTCTTCAATGTCAGCTTAAATGCTCTAGATCATTAGTCCTTTCCCGTGTAGGTATAGCACCCATTGCAACGTGAGGAATTAGTCAAGGACAAGGTCAGCAATGGGGTTTGGAAAGATATTCACACTCTGTGTTTAACAACAGGTTGATCAAAGATTTTTCTGTCCAATCCCTTTGACATTTCACATTAATATGATATTTTTCTTCAGCTATCCACAGTGGTGTCCCATACCGGTTAGTTGACAGCAATAGGCCTTATGTTTTATTTTGCATCCTTTGAAAGTTATACTTTTACCTTTTTTCTCACAGCATTTAAATCCTTGGGAGAATTTTTCAACACTACATTACAATGATTTAGAAACTGAAATAACTTTGTATCATCCAAGGCCTTAAACTGAGAGGGGAGTATTAATTGCTTTGTTATGTGTTTAGAGCTGACCTTCTCTCCCCCATAATTTATTAAAATGATAGAACTACTATTCACTTTTTCACTAAAATGGAGATAAATCCTGGCAAGGGAGAGCAGTTTATATCCTGACCCAGAGTAACCAGAATAATATTAGCAGATGATAAAGTAATAGATTTGTAAAATGGAAACATTGCACTATTGCTTTCTTACTGTATTTGAAAGACAGTGGTCATGTGATTACCCCAGAGACAGTGTTTATAGAAATATATTCTTTCAGAAAATGGAAGGTGATGCTTCTGATATAACTTTATGCTAGACTTTAATTTGTGGTTAAAACCTCAAGTTTCCAGGGGGAACAGTTACTTCTAACAAGTAGAGATATTTATAAATAGGCACTTTGAATAATCTACCAAGCTCCTTTGGTTAAAGCATTGGAAATGAAGACTCAGAGAGGTTTTAAAATATTTTCTTCTGAACTGAGAGATAGATTTTAGTTTCTTTATCAACTGGAGTTTTCTCCTTTCTTGGAGATGACATCAATGTTTCCCTACTTCTTTCAGCATAGCCACCTCAGGTATTTATTGGAAAATAAATAATAGGTGGATTGTTCTTTTTTTGTTTATTTTTATTGAGACAATTCATATGCCATGAAATCTGCTTCTTTAAAAGTGTGCAATTCAGTGGGTTTTACTATATTTACAGTGTTGTATAACTACCATCAGTTTCTGACTCCAGAATATTTTCATCACCCCCTGTTCCCCACAAAGAAACCCCACTCCTATTAGCAGTCACTCTCCACCCAACCCTCCACCCTCTCCTGGAAACCACTCATCTATTTTATGTCTCTATGGATTTGCCTATTCCAGACATTTCATACAAATGAAATCATGCAATATTGTTTCACTTAACATAATATTTTTAAGGTTCATCCATGTTGTAGCATGGATCAGTACTCTGTCCTTTTTTATTCTCTTTTATAGTTAAATAATACTCCATTGTATGGATATTCCCCATTTGTGTATCCATTCATTAGCTGATAGTCATTTGAGTTGTTTCTACCTTTGGACTATTATGAATAATGATGCTATGAACATTCACATACAAGCAATAGTGTGGATATGTGTTTTTATTTTTCTTGGGTATACACCTAGGAGTGGATAGATGGATGACTCTCGTACACTAATTTTAAGTGAAAAGCAGATCAAATTACCTTTCAGTATTTATACAATTATTGGAAGACTGTAACTAACTCATCATTTCATTAGGGAAGCCATTGCTCTTTTGGTCACTTTTTAAGAATTTGTGACTAGGAAACAGAAAAACTTTTTTCCAATCTCTTTTGCCTGTAAACGCAGAAAAAAAAAATTCTGAAATTAGAGACAGTGTGAGAATGTGTGTCTGTGTGTAGGTTTCCTTTTAGATTTTTCTGCCACAGAAATAATAAATATATTTACATATATAAATTATATATATATTTTTTTATATAGCTGTGGTCAATATTAGACCAAAAAGAAAATAATCAAAAATGAATTGTAAGGAAAGCTGCCTCAAAATCTGCATTTTTACATAGAAATAAGAAAGCCAACCCTCAAAAACTGAACATTAGATCATTATGTATTAAACTGTTTGCATAATGCTCTCAGATTTTTGTCATTTAAAAAATGAGAAAAAGTACTCTCTGAGAAGGGTAGATTAATAAATCATCTCTCCTAATTATAGTATATAAAAAGACAATAAATTAATGTTTTCAATGAATATTTAATGACACAGGCAAATGCACAAAATATGACATTAAGTCTAATAGTAGACTACAACCTATAAACACAAAATTGCATATAGCATTTTCCCAATTTTATAAATAACATATGCAGACAAGCCAAATATTTCAAAATGCTAAAATGTAGTTATTTCTGGAAGCATTTTTATGCTTTATTTAGTTTTCTAAATTTTATACCATCATAAATTATAAATATAATTAAGGAAAAACAATAATTTAAAAATTGTCCTTATCATGCTATTATCAAGACAGACAACTAGTGAATTCAACAAAACCTGAGTCATTTTCAAAAAAAGAATCAACCAACTTCAGTGTTCAGATGCGTAAAGATAACAGATCTTATTAAGGATTGTACTGGATACTAATGGCGTAAAATAGGGACATCCAATTGTTTAAGAAAGAATGAAATGCTATATTTCAAAACTGAAGCCTCAAGTTGCTGAAACACATCCACAAGTAGTTGTCAACCAGACATTTGGTTGTCACAACTTGAGGGTCTGGGAGTTGCAAACAGTATCTGGTGGATAGAGGCCAGGGATGTAGCTCAATATCCTTTAACACACAAGACTCCTACAGCAAGGAGTTAGAAAGCCCAAAATGTACCAAAATTGAGAAATCCTGATACAAATTACCTATTTTAAACCATCAATCATTTCATTAACTTAGATGACTTAAATAGGCAACAGTCATTAAATATTTAAAGCTTTTTTTGGACTTGCAATTTAGAAATGTCCTATTCTGAAGTTGATACTCATGTATAAGATAAACCTATATTGTAAATTTTACAGCAGAGTTAAAAAAAAGTTATACTTAGATTACAGCTGGTACTAATTAAACTTATTGTACTACTTACAATTAAAAATGAAATTTAGATTTTGATACTCAATATTGTTTAATGAAAATTTATTCTGAAATAAATCATTTTTGGAAAATAACATTTTTGAACTTCAGTTTCTCATTGACACCATAAGCATATAGGATTTTTTCCTTCATTAAAGTGATCACATAAATCTAATTTATTATACATCTACTAGAGATTTTATATGTAAATTATACTGACAGACTATTCTGATGTATTTACTAAAAAACATGGCTATATCTTCAAGGCTCTTTGCTTTGTTAAAAATGATATAAACAAACTGATTACTAGCAAAATATTAATATGTAAAAGTTAATTTTTAGAAATTATACAGGTATTATTAAAGTACAACTAAAAATACATTGCCATATAGAATTCAGATGACTGAAGAAAAAAATACAAGGGTGAGACTCTTTCCTGAACAACTACTAGAACATTGAAACTTATTGGATACAATTTAGAAAAGTATTTGTGTTTGACAGCCTGTCTCTTCAAGGAGTGGACTTGGCTTAATTCTTCAGCCTTGCCCCAGGCTGTAGTTTGCTTCACTTTCTGGACTTCCCCACATCTCTCCTTACAGGAGGTTCTTTGAATGAAATACTTTCTCTTTCATAGTAAGTGAAATTTTGTGGTTATTTATTACTTGTTTGTCTTAATTTGTTTATTATCTTTCTCTGACACGGGATGCAGGCACTTTGTTCTGCTTACCTGCTACCCAGAAGAACATGGCATTATTATTACTGGTTGAATGCCTGAATGATTTTGGAAAAGGGAGTCAAACAACATTTTTAAGCACCTATGATATGCCATATGCTTATCTATGTACTGTTAGTTTAGACTCTTACTCCATGAGACTTACAGTGTAATGGGGGCAATGTCCAGGGAACTCTGCCATAGGTGAGGTGCAGGGCTCGAAGGAAATACAGTAGAAGCTCCTTGCATGGTCATAGAAAAATTCCTGGGAAAATCATGTTTAAGCTTTGACCTAAAGGATGGAAAAATGATTTCCAGATGAAGAAAGGGCAAAGCATCTTCCAGGCAACAGGAATTCTCCCGGATAACCATTTAAACCTGGTGGATGGAACTTCTATTCACCTTTGTGAATATGCAGAAAATATGAGAGCATATTCTGTGTATGTCATAATGTTTAGTTTTGTGTAATTTAGCATTAGGCATCAGTTAGACATTCAGTTGGAAGTTGGGTGGATCTGCAGCTTAGGAGAGAAGTTTGTATTGGATGCGTGGATTTGAGGAGTTGTCAAAGTACAAGAGGGGATGTGTAAGGCATGTGTAAGGATGAGAGGGATGCATAAGGCATGTGTAAGGATGAGATCTCCCAGAAACAGTGTGCAGACTGAGGGAAAATAGAGGCAAGATGTAAATAAACGCCAGCAAAGAGTGAGGAAAAGAGAAACCAAGAAAGTAGTGTTGCTAAAGCTGAGATTGCGAGGAGGTTCCAAGGCAAGTGATTGGTGAGCCGTGCCACCCCAACTTAGGGCCAGGGGTCACATGTTTGGGAGACATCACATGTGATGCGGTTAATTTAACACTTACAAAGTCAATGTGATCATTATGAAGGCAACTTCATTTTAGTGGTGGAGGCAGAATTTCAGCTATAGTACTTCAGTGTATGACTAAGCAATGTGGAACTAGAGACAGTGAGTGGAGGTAACTTTTCAAAGGTTACTGATGAGACAGACTTGGGGGAAAAGTCAGCAGTTACATGGTATCATAGAGAACTATTTTCAAAATGGAGGACAAAGTATGCTTTCTGGCACAGAGCCAGAGCCAGTGAAGATGGAGAAGTTGAAAATCTAGGAGAAATAGAGGGCATAACGAATGGAACAAAGTCTCAAAGGATATGGGTTAAGTGCTTTATAGCTTTCATAATGTATCTACGTCAGTTAATTTCTTAAATGTTTATGATAACATTTTCACATGGGTCTTATTATTTCTACCATACAAATGAAAAAAAATGAGATTCAGAAAGTTTTAATAATTTGCCCAAGGGTGCACAGCTAATAAATGTTAAAGCTGAGATTTAAACTCTTGTCTGTTTCCACCTCGCATGTTCTTTCCCATTAAGTGATGCTGACGAGCCTCAGCTCTTTGATGTTGGTGACATTCACCTACAAATTACGGAGTCCCCAAGACAAAATGGAGAAACTGTCCTGGTTTATTTGTTAGAAAGTCACATTCACAGGCGCACCACAGACTTTATGAAGTTACACTCTGAGACTGGGCTCTAGGAATCTATGTTTTAACAAGCATTCCAGGAGACTCTGATATGCACTAAAACATAAGCAACTCTACATGGCTTGATCATACTCAACGTATTGTCTGAGTATTCCTTTGAAAGCAATTTAAAAATACTAATTATATAGATTTAACTAACTAAAGTTCCAAAACAGCACAAATATGTAGGACCATTTAGTACTATCAGAATGCTGTATGTTGAAAGGTATCTTAGAGTAATTTATGTTTGATAATTCCCACTTGGTAAACATTGGGGAGCCAAATGTTGAATTGATAATGTATACTTATATGCTATAAGCACCTAAATTTAAAAAAAAATTGAGTGAACTAAACAAAATTACTACTTGAAATTACTAATTACACTTTTGAAAATGTATCACTTTATTTTGGAAATGAAAGACAGTAGCTGACATATAAAATTATGGCAGCAATAAAAGAAAAGTGTTCCTGTGCATAGAGTTAATGACATCTTTGATAATTACGGCATAAACTAACCTATGGCATAAACTAGAGCACTGCAGAGTTTCTAAGAAAAGACCATTTAGGGTATTTTTGATTCTTCCATTTTCATTATGTGTGAACAGTTAATTGGTTCATAGATTTTAGTTGACTATAAATTGTAGTATAGCATGATATGGTTTGGCTCTGTGTCCCTACCCAAATCTCATCTTGAATTGTAATTCCCATGGGAGGCAGTTTCCCCTAGGCTGTTCTCCTGATAGTGTGTGAGTTCTCACGAGATCTGCTGGTTTTGGAAGTATTTGGAAGTTCCTCCTTCGTTCTTCTCTCTCCAGCCATCTTGTGAAGAGGGTGCCTGCTTCCCCTTTTGTCATGATTTAAGCTTCTTGAGGCCTCCCCAGCCATGAAGAACTGAGTCAATTAAACCTTTCTTTTATAAATTGGCTAGTGCCAAGAAAGTTCTTTATAGCAGTGTGAAAAGGGATTAATATGTAGCATTTAGTCCTTAATTATTTGACCATTTTGATAAATATACACATTATTAAACATGGTTATTATTTTTAGCATTGCAAAGATTTTAAAGAAAACACAATTTGACTTAAATTGAATGCACTAAAATAGCTGGGCCCACCCAGCATGTTTTCAGTAAGTCCATGTTAGAAATGTACCTCCAGCTATTCTACATTTTTATGTTAATCATTTGCATTTAAATTTGAAAGTTTAGAGAAATCATGGGTATCAGAAAATCATATCCTATGCCTCATATGCCTATAAATTTGTCTCTACCTTTACTTTCTTTCTTTTTATGCTTCTCTTTTCATCACTCCTTCCCATTATTTCCTCCCATTCCACCCTTACTAAACCCCTTTCTTCTTCCCTATTCTATCTTATTCCCTTTCATCCCTTGCTTTCATTCACAACTTTGTACAAAAAGAAAGCTGGATGACTTTCAAACACATGCACATAAGTTGAGAGGTGCTAACAATATAGTTGGAATCATTAAATACTAGAGTATCTCATGGTGTTTACATTAAGTGTTTTAATACTTGGAATCTGTTTCTCCTATATAAATCACTCTTATTTAGTTATTGTTTTATTTGCTTAACAGGGAAACAATTACATTTTACTTTGATAGTCTGTGTATTATGTAACTATTTAATTGATTCTATTAGTTTTGTGTCTCTGTATGTCTTTCTGTTATTATTTTAATTGTAGCCTTTCTGGATTAATATCCAAGAAAGAAAAATATTCAATATTCAATGTAT
The DNA here is from genome assembly GCF_028885655.2 of Pongo abelii. Classification (NCBI taxonomy): domain Eukaryota; kingdom Metazoa; phylum Chordata; class Mammalia; order Primates; family Hominidae; genus Pongo; species Pongo abelii. The sequence goes on from NC_071991.2 coordinate 97,732,256, forward strand.
ATTTGAGGTGTTCATGAACAGTATCAAAAATATATTTGTACATATAATTATAGACAGTGAAACGTTTGGCTATAAGAATTTCCTATTATTCTAACAGTACACATCACTAATATAGTTTCCATAATTTAGAAATCTGACACACACACACACACACACACACACTCACACACATAATGCTTTTATTTAATTAATTTGTAGGTATAATATTTTGGAGAGAAAAAAATGGAAGAGGATAAATGAATTGGTAAATTTGACAAGCCAGTTGGTGCAACAGTGATATGTATGATCAATTGCTCTACTTCACCAGCATTCTTCCTCCAAGTTAACCTGAACCTAATTAGATGATTCTGTGATGAAGGCCAGTGGCAACCTGCAAATACATGCCATGTTCAAGTTTTCAAGATTTATATCTGTCTTTTAGGATTCACACTCATGAAAAAAACATCTACAAAGACAGCGACTAAGCGGATATTTAAGATAAAGGTTGACGTGTTAGTCTAATTGACTAGACCCAGCATAGACCATTATTTGGAACAAGTTCCTATAAGAATGTTACTCATTTATATCTCAAAGGTCAAGCTTTCTGAGCAGTTTTCAGAAAAAAGTGGAAGCATGCATTGAAGATGCATGAGGAGAGTCAATCTACAATGTCAAAGAGACCTAAGTGATTGTGCAGGTTTCAAATAACCTACAGTACCCAGTTAAAAGCCTAGGACTCTGAAACAGTTGTTTTTCAATGGCTGTTCTTGAGATGTTGAATTCTCATCTAGGTGATGTTTCCAAAAGCCACTTTGCTAGTAAAAAACCTCAAATGGAACATACTGCAAGTTTCAAATAACATAGTTTGGTAATGCTTCTAGTAGGAATAAAAAGAGGTAGTAACACAAAATTAAGCATTCCTAAAATCATAAAATTCAGTTCCATTAAAACTGTAGTTGGAATTTCCTTTGTAACTTAAATCCATTGATAAGATTTAAGTGTGCATTTTACATTTAAAATACTACCCAACCAGCCACCAAAGCTTTTAAGAAATATTTAATTTTTACAATAAAATCTTTCAGTGTTGCTTTTTGTTAGAATATTACATATGCTATATACTGGTCAGTTCCTTTTTAAAAGAAATTAATTACCTGATGAATACCATGGAGAACTTGTCTCCAATTAAGCTTGCTATTGTAGTCACCAAAATGACCAACTATTATGGTTCTATCTTCCATAATAAAAATGGAAAATTTCTTTATGTCTGTAAAGCTATACATCTAATTAACATAAGAAAATTTATAAAGAGCATGTCAACACGTGAAACATAATTTAATCAAACCAAGCATAAATATTGAGTGTATATGTCATGGCAAGAAGCTAGAGTAGGATAGGCTTAAAGACGACTTCTTTGAAAAAACTATTTTTGAACTAGAAACATTGTACAAAAACGTGAAGTACAGAATTAGTAAGATGTGTTTCATTGGCACTCGGGCGGCTGAGGGTACAGCAGAGAGATTTTTCCAGAGAATTTTGAGTTAACAAGGCTAAGGCCCGCATCTCGACTCTGCTGTTTAGGCTGATCACATAATTAATGTGGCCTTCAACTATAAAAAACAGAAGTAACAATAATGTCCACCTTAGGTAGTCATTTTGAAAAACGAAATGAATTTGTTTATGTGAAGGTCTATGATAAATTATAATTCACCACAGCAAGAATTCTAGTTATTATTACATGCATGAGTAAATAACTACCTAGACACCTATGTAAACACAAAGTAAGAACAGCTAAGTATAATTTCTAAGAAAAAATCACTTGTACTTACAGTGCGTGTGATAAGCTAGAAAAGCTGAGTTTATGTGCATCAGGATACAGGGTTCAGCACCTTAAATATCTGAAGGTAAATGATTTAGGGGACTGGTAATGTGGACACTGTCAGGTCTGTACCTGTGCTTTGGCACTAGGAGTCTAGAAAATGCCAAAATCCTCACTTTGATACATTTATTAGTAGAAATCTCTTCATTTATTTATTTAAATTGAAATAAGTAAGTTGTAAAACAAATGGTGATTTCTCCAAAAGAAGATAAGCTATCACTAATAAATGGAAAGATGTATATTAAAATAGCTTTATGATTATGTAGATTATTTATTCTTTTAATTTTTATAGGTCTGAACTTCGCTACTCAGCACTCTCTATCAATAAGCATTGACAGTAACTCAAGGTAAAAATTAAAAATAAAAACTCACATTTTAAGAAACCAATATTAAGCTAGCTATGCTATAGAGGTGAAAAATAATATTGATATTAATATTTGAAAAGATCTGATACTGTGCCATAATGCATATGCAGTCTGTTGTACGAGGAAAACATTGGACTAAGAGTTTAAAAACCCAGTTCAAGTCCAACCTTTTGAACTACCTTGTCTGCTGACTTTAGATATATTTATTGACTTCCATGTGCTTCAGTTTTGTAAGAAAGGTGGAGGTGAGAAAATGGAATTCACTTGCATCATGTTAGAAATTTATCCTGCTTCTGAGTGTTGTATCATTGTGATGTTATAGGAGTTAGTTACCAACACATCTATTAAAAATATGCTGACGTCTGCTGATATGGTGGCTGCACAAAGAAAGAAAATTCTACATGAATATCCATTACTGTTTCTTTTGCCATGTTGTGATCATGTATTAGAAAACAACAAAGCCAAGGTAATGAGAAAATAAAGATCTGTGGGTGCTGTCAGATTGCAGCAGGAAGTCTATTATACAGCAGAATAGAGGATAAGCAAGCTGACCCATGGCCAACATAACTCTCTCTAAGAAAGAGAGAAAACATAACCGTGCTTTCCTCTGTATGGCTCAGACCAACGTTTGTCTTCTGGTCATAGGAAATTATTTCCATAAATAAAATGGAACCATAAATGTATTAAGAAGATGGCTTCACTTTTTCCTCCTGCCACATTTATCCCTCCATCCTTTCTGGCTTATGCTAACATCTCCTTCCTGGGAGTGAGGAATGATACGACAAACCCTGTCCATTTTCTCCTTCCTGGGAGTGAGGAATGATAAGGCAAACCCTCAGTTTTGTTTGTGATCACATTGTTACACATTTATGGTTTTGGAGCACCCTAGCAACCTCATCTGCTTCTCACAGGTAGGAGATTCACTTCCTCAGGGAAGCATTCCCAGCTTCTCTGACTATGGGAGAATAATATTTTCCTTTTGATTCAAGATCTTGGATATATAGAATCGAATTTATTTCTGTCTTCTGTTCTTGCAGGCTGCTTAAACCAAATCATATTCACATATTACATGCTACATCTGTTGCTGATTAACTGCTCTTATAGAATTATGTAATTACTTTTTATTCATAAATTTCAAAGAATGGAAGAAACCACAAGACACCACTTAACACCCACTAGGATGGCTATAATAAAAAAGACAGACAATAATAAATGTTCATGAGGATCTGGAGAAATTGGAAACTTTGTACATTGCTGGTGGGAAGGTAAATGGCACAGCCATTTTGGAAAACAATCTGGCAGTCCTTCAAAAAGTTAAACATAGAGTTACTATATGACCTAGCAATTTCACTTCTGGTATATACCTGTATTAGACTGCTCCTGCATTGCTATAAAGAAATACCTGTGATTGGGTGATTTCTAATAAAAGAGGTTTAATTGGCTCACAGTCTGCAGGCTGTACGAGCATGGTGCTGGCATCTGCTCAGCTTCTGAGGAGGCCTCAGGGAGCTTTCAGGCATGCCAGAAGGTGAAGGGGAGCAGGCATCTCACACGATGAAAGCAGGAGCAAGGGGAGAGGAGGTGCTACACACTTTTACACAATCAGATCTCGTGAGTACTCATTCACTGTTGCAAGGACAGCACCAAGCCATAAGGGATCCATCCCTATGACCCAAACACCTCCCACCAGGACCTACTTCCGACATTGGGGATTACATTTCAATATGCAATCTGGGTGGGGACAAATAACCCAAACTTTGTCAATATCTAAGAGAAACAAAAGCATTATACATAAAGCTTTTATGTGCATGTTCATTTGCAGAATTACTCAAAATAGACAAACAGTGGAAGCAACCCAAATGCATCAACTGATAATGAATACAATACAGTATATTTATACAATGAAATATTATTTGGCAATAAAAAGGCATGAAAAACTGATACATGCTACAACATGGACGAACTTGAAAACATTTCACTAAGTGAAAGAAGCCACATATCATATGATTTCAGTTATAGAAAATTTATAGGAAAGGTAGCTCTATAGAGGCAGAAAGTGGCTTAGTATTTGCATAGAACTAAGGAGGATGTGGGATTGGAGAGAGAAGGCTAAGAAGTGCAGGGTTTCTTTTTGGGGGATGAAAATGTTCTGAAATTGGATAGTGGTTGTGGTAGCCCAAACTTGTGAAATATATTAAAAATCACTGAGCTGTACACTTTAAAAGGGTAAATTTTGCAATACATGAAATACATCTCAAGTTTTTAAAGCTCTGATAAAAATGGAGTTGAAGCCATGCCCATATTGTCCAGAGAACTGTAAATTTAATATTCAAATTTTTGTTTAAAATAAGGGATATACAAGAGTTCAAGGCTACAATGAGCTATGATTACACCACTGCACTCTAGCTTGGACAAAAGAGTGAGACTCCATCTCCAAAAACTGAATTTTAAAGTATAGGGGACATAATAATGCCTTTCACGTTAGTAAAATGATTTCTGGCTATGGAGTACAGAAAAAACTTTCAGTTTTCTGTTCTAACCATTATATACTACATAATCAAAGATAACAAAATTGTTCCTAACAGCTAGAAGTGATCACTTTGTTCTCAAAAACTTCCATTTCAGACTCGATAGGAAGCAGGTAGCACTCTCCCATTTGTATATTAGGCAGGGTATAGTACAACAACAAAGGATATTACAGAACCCTGGGGTGCTTCAGTGCTGCTTCTGAAGCCCCTAGGCTTTAGAGAACAATGGAAGAGTTAAGTTAGGAGGATATGAACAGAGAGGGCTGTGTGAGGAGACACCTGGTCAGGCATTGAGCCTTTTGGTTTAGGGACACACCCAAGCCCACTTTGCCATCAAAGGCAGGGAGCTAGGAGACTAAATACCCCTAAGTACTCCAACTTTACTATTGCGGGATCTGGCTAACAGTCCGCAATGCAACGGGGCTCTTTCTTTGTTCCCAGGTGGATTGGCAGGTCGAGAAATAATAGACACACACAAGATAGTGAAAGCTGGGTCCAGGGGGGTCACCGCCTTCTGGTCCCTCAATGCCTCCAATGCACTGGAGGCATCTTATTATTAAGTTTAGTGAGGGCGGGGGTAGTTTAGTGAGGGATTTAGGGTCATTTGATTATGAAGTGAGATGATCGCATGGGGATGAAGTAATTCTTTAACATAACATCTGTATGTAGAAGTACAGTATACAGAGATAAGAATTTACAATATAGTGTGTGCATTAGTAATTTCTAACAGAGCCTTAAAACAGAAACACAGTCTTTCCATAATCTGTGATTAGCACGATATTAATCAGCAGTAACAGTTGTAGCAAAAGCTGGTAACAAACAATCCATAGAAACATGACATGAAGCTGGACAACCGGTTAGACCAGAAATTCTCAGAAGGCAGTACGCCTCAACCCTAAAGAGGCCTAGAAGAGCCGTGGCAAGATGAGGGCATTTAAAGTCCTATTTTATCCATATGAACAGGCATCCTTCATGCATCCGTCTATAGGCTCTCCACAAGGGTCGCATTCCATTCCCAGAGCTATGAACATCTGCTTTTCTGGGATAGTAATCTTGGTGATGTGAAACCTCCTTGACTGCATGTTCGTTCATAGGCTCTCTGCAGGGGGAAGCACATCACACACTGTTGGCTCATTCTGGCAGTCCAACCTGGCATTGTCTTTACACAGTCCTGCATGCCACTTTGTATTTACAATAATCAGGAGCATTTCATCTTTTATTCCGCAGCAATAGTTTCAGGGGTCTCCTTACACTTTACTCTTCTAGTTCCCCCTTGTATCATGAGATTATGCAGGTCCTCCCTGATGGTCAAACTCAACAGAAGCCAAAGCTTATAACTGGCATTCATATGGGTCAGATTTTCGGGAAAACAGAGTAGTGTGAAGAATGGCATAGTGTATCTGCTGGGACAAATGAAAGATGGCCCCCTAAATTATTTTATTTCCACTCATCCTTACAATTACTATGTACTGAATTATTTTCATGCATTCTGTCACCTCCAATAAAATAAAATTTCCTTAAAAAGGAGAACTGGACTTTATGTATTTGTGTATTTCCAACCCTACTTTAAAAACTGCATGGTAGACATGTCAAGTATTCAATGAATATTAGTTGAATACAAAATGAAAAAAAAATAGTATTATTTTCCTTTCTTAGTAGTCAAAAAACAGAAATATAATTTATATTTTAACTACCAATTCTTAGAATTTCTATCTGTAAGGAATATTTAAGAGAAAATAATTGGCTTTTTTTTTCTTCAGAGAATACTTTGAGCCACTTTAGTTAGGGTTCATCATGTTTTTAATTCAGATATATTTTATTTAAAAAAAAATAGTAAGAGAAAGAAAGAAAGAAACTCTTATTTTGAAAAACATTTTAAAAGGTCACTTACCACTCATTCATATTGACACACTAACTCGCTCTTTCTGCAGGTAATGACAGCCTAAAAATGTCACCAATTCAAATGCAGTGAAATGGACCCTTCCTTTTCAAGTTCAGTTGTGAAAATAACCACCAGTATAAATAAATTTCACAGAAAAATTATAACTCTCTTTTCAGAGTGTGTTTAAAGTGTTTTACTCTCTTGACCTCATTCTAGCAATTAAAACAATTTATCTTGCTGTACAATGAAGGTATGAAATGTAAATTCACTATATAACTTTTCAGAAGAAAAAAGATATGTAACTTTATTTATAAAAGAAGTGTATGTTTTAAAACATACTAATTGAAACAATGGAGGCTGGGAGAAGTAGAAAGTACAGAAGTTAAATGGGGCAAATCAGTAACTGTTACATTGTTCTGAAAAATCACGATCAATGAAGTTAGTTGCCTGATGTAAGAATTAAACCTCTAATAAACATTTTAAAATAATTTTTGGCTGGGTACTTACACCTGTAATCCAAGCACTTTGGGAGGACAAGATGGGCAGATCGCTTGAGCTGCAGTGAACTGGATTGTGCCACTGCACCCCAGCCTGGGTGACAGAGAGAGACTTTGTCTCAAAAAAAAAAAAATAGATAATTTTAAAGTTCTGAGCTTATAACTGAACTGCTGTAAAATTACTTGGATTCTTGCTCAAAGAAGAAAATCTTTTGGATGAAAATTGTAAAAATGTAAGGCATTTCATATTCAGAGGGACCAATAGTATGTGGAAATCTAACCTATTCTTGGAAGGAGGAGTTTTGAAGAGTGGAAAAGCATTAGCCATTGGATGGGGCCTAACAGGTCATGAATCTGCTAATGAAACTATGGTGTGGCTCATAATGTATGGACTTCATATCACAGCTGTTGCTTGTATTGATGAGATATCTTCCAAACTTACGTCCTTGCTCTGAATTTGGGGAAAAAAATGTTGATAAGAAATGCAAATTTCTACTTCCAACCAAGTGTTATATTGTAAATTATGCTAATAAAAAGAAGAAAAGTTTATTTATCCTATCTTAGTCCCCCTTTATCTAAAGACTGCCATACTCTTCCCCAAAATCAGTGAAAAGTGGGTGAATCCTTCATCCCATGTATCATGAGCCTTTGCTGTGTACATAATATTCAAGTCTCAGGAGGAAGTGTGACTCTTATTTCCATAGCCCAAGGCTAGCTAGATTGCCAATTGGCCCCTTTTTGCTTAGGAATCCAGGGATTCCCTTAACTCTTTATCCCTTTTCTGAGCTTTTCTGCCTCAGTAGAAGGCAATCCTTTCTTCACTTAGCATTCTTGAATCACACTCTAAGTTCCAAGCTACCCCTCACTCCCATTTTTTCCATTGTAATGTGTTTATTTGAATTTTTTATGCAGACAGCCCGATTTTAGTGATAACTGAAAATCACAGAAAACTAAAATACATATTATTTTAACCAGAATACAATTAAATTGTGTTTCTAGTTTAAAAGTGAATATAAACAAATTTTAAAATTTAAAACAAAATTATAGAATGGATGCAGAATGGAGTGGAAATGTAGATGATAGTACTACAAGGGGAACACTAAAGAAAAAAGAGATTGGATAAGATATATTACATAATGAATTATGACTGGCAAGTACCACTTCCTGAAGCAAAGCAAAATGGAAAAGCTGTTTGTTGTACAAATAATTCTTAAAGATAAAAAAGTGGTCATGATTAAGAGACATTGTCAGAAAATACATAGGAATTTTCATAAACAGTTTTCTTTCAACAGTAACAAAAGATCAATGAAGTTAGTTGCCCAATGTATGAATTAAATGTCCAATAAAAGATTTTAGATAATTTTTAACTTCTGAGCTTATAAACTTTGAACTGCTGTAAAATTGCTTGGATTCTTGCACCAAAAACAAAAACCCATTTTGATGAAAGTTATAAAAGAAAAATTATTTTGATTATGGAAATGTTAATAGAAAATTATGAAGAACCAAAGAAATATTTTACAAAAAGTAAAGATTTTAATTCAAGCTACCAAACAATTCCCTATAGCATACAGGAACTTTCTAACAAACACTAAATATCAATAAATCCAAAATTTGAAAAATCACAAGTGCTTATTTTTTAGCTTTAGTTGAGTGGTACAACATTAGAGACATAGCCCAGTTAATACTTTGGATACATTCTTCTCAAAAAAAACTTCAGAATTTATGAAGAAATATAAATTTTGTGAACTAAAAAATTGAGCTTTTGGCGTATATATTTTTGAATCTTCAAATGTCAAAAAAGAATGTCAGCTCTATGTGAAAAATTTAGTTTCAATCATGACGGTTGATGCTCGAGATATGTTAGGTAGAAAGTACAGAGTCATTGGAATTTTAAAACAAGAGACCGATGTCTTTCTTATGGCTTTATTTCACTGTATGATGCCAGAAATATTTGTACTGTGTTATCTAAAGCAGGTTTTTTGATAAGTGTCAGGGATATAGTTGTTAAAATCATTGAGTATACACATAAAAATTGATGACTAATCAATAGTTTATGGAATTGTTCAAAGAAACAGAATACAATAAACATATTGATTTTGCATTCTACCAGTGGTCTTTAATTGAGCCATGAAAAAATCTCTGACTGAGCCATGAAAAAGATTCACAAAGATTTACTGTATCATGAACTTCAATTCAAAATTTTCAAGAAAAAAAGAAATAGTTACCAGATATTCATAAACAAAAACAAAAAAGGCAAATGTTTTGCCTTGTCTCACCAGTATCAGAAAGTACATAAACAACATACATTTGAAGTTCACAGAAAAGAAAAATCTTGTAACCTAGATGGACGCTTACAAAAATTTATATTCAAATTGAAGCTTTTGATAATATGAAATGTATACAAATAGTGTACATTTTTATAAGGTGAATATGCAGGTTTAATTGCTATCAAAAACATCATGTCAATCTTGTAGCTGCACAAAATACACAAAAATATGAAGGAAGCTTTGTTGAGATTAATAAATTTAAAGTTTTAAATTTATGCAATTGCCCTTTGAGTTCAATGTTACTGAGTTGACATAAGAGTTAATGAATTTACTCCAGTTGGACAGACAGTTTTTGAACCTGATATGCTTTTGTTTCAAAGGGTCAAATCAATTCTTATTTTAAAAAGAACCAATTTTATATTGTTACTAGAAATTACTTTAGAATGTTTATAACAACTTGGCTGTGTGAAATTACTTTTTAAAAAATAAATCTTTTATTTTAGAATAATTTTAGTTTTACAGAAAATTTACGAAGATAGTACAGAGAGTTTCTACACACCACTCACCCATTTTCTTTTATTATTTACTTCATACATCACAAGTATATGGTACATTAGTCATAATTTCATAATTAATGAACCAATATTGATACAATAATATTAACTAAAGTCCACACTTTATTCATATTTCCTTAGTTTTTACTTAATGTTCTTTTTCTGTTCCAGGATCCTGTCCAAGATACCATATTACATTTAGTCATCATGTATACTTAGGTTTTTGCTGACTTTGCACTTTGGAGGAGTACTGGTTAGGCATTTTATAGAATGTCTCTCAGATGATATTTCTCTGATGTTTTGATTGGTTTTGTTTTGTTTCGTGGTTAGGATAGAATTGTGTGTTGGGGGAGAAAGGTCCATAGAGGTAAAACATCATTTTCATCACATCAGATCCAAAAGACATGCTATCAACATGGCTTATCAGTATTGATGCTGACTTGATCACCCAACTGAGGTAATGTTTGTTAGTTTTCTCCACTGTTAAGTTACTCTTGTTACCCCTTTTCCCATACTGTACCTTTTAAAAAGAGGCTACTGTATGCAACTCATATTTAAGAGGCGGGGAAGGCTGGGCACGATGGCTTATGCCTGTAATCCCAGCACTTTGGGAGGCCAAGGCGGGTGGATCACTTGAGGTCAGGAGTTCCAGACCAGCCTGGCTAACATGGTGAAACCCTGTCTCTACTAAAAATACAAAAATTAGCCGGGCATGGTGGCACATGCCTGTAGTCCAAGCTACTTGGGAGGCTGAGGCAGGAGAATCACTTGAATCTGGGAGGCGGAGGTTGCAGTGAGCTAAGATCATGTCACTTCACTCCAGCCTGGGTGAAAGAGTGAGACTCTGTCTCAAAAAATAAAATAAAATAAGAGGTGGGGAGCTGTGCTCCACCTCCTCGAGGGTGATATACTGACATAATTTATTTTGAATTCTTTTGTTTATAGTTGTTCTTTTCTCCCCTATTTATTTCTAATGCAATCATTTATTTATATCGACATAAACACATGGATATTTATTTTATACTTTTGGTTATATTTCAATATTATTGTATTTATGTTGCTCAAATAGTAAGTGTGAATTTATATGTTTAGCACTTCCTTATTTTCTGACAATATAAAATGTGCTCATCTTATATATTTCTAGAGTTCTAGAATTAAACAGTTTCCTAAAGAGGCTGGGTGTACCGTGGTGAGCCACCATGTATTCCCAGCACATTAGGAACCCAAGGGGGGAGGATTGCTGAAGTCCAGTAGTTCAATACCAGCCTAGGCAACACACAAGACCCTGTTTCTACAAAAAATTCAAAATTAGCAAGGAATGGTGGTGTGCACCTGTAGTCCTAGCTATTCAGGAGGCTGAGGCAGGAGGATTACTTGAGTCCAGGAGTTTGAGGCTGCAGTGAGCTATGATGACGCTACTGCACTGCAGCCTTAGTGACAGAGCAAGACCCTGTCTCAAAAAAATAAAAATAATCAAGAAACAAAATACATTTCCCTAAGGAGTCCTTGTTTCTTTTATTAAGAATGGTATTAGAACCCAATATCTGTACCCTAGGTAGGCTCCTTGCTAATAGAGTGTTGTTTCTAGGTGACAGCAAGAAAATAGACGTGTGTACACTGACTTAGGTATATATAAACATCTATAAATATTTTAATGTGTAACCATCTGTATCTGTATGAAGCTAACACGAATTTATACTGATGTCTCTAATCCTATCACCACATCAATTACTCTAGCCTCCTCTCCTTACATGTCTGTAGCCTCTCATTTCAACAGTGAGAAATCTGGCTTTTGCTATTTGCAATTCATTCATTTAATTGTTCAATTCCAGGAGTTGTGTGTATGTGTGTAACCCGCACACTTTCGCGAACTAGATAGTATCACAGTAGTTTATATTGCCTTTAGTCCTAGACCCCACTCAATTTCAGTCACTTAGGTCATCACCTTTTCCCACACCTCCATCAGTGAGGGTGTTTCATATTTTTTGTAATGCAGTTAAATGTTTTGTCACATTCTGCATCTCATCCTAGAACTCTCCTGACCTCCTAAACAATTTTTTAATTTGCATAAATTAAGATTCATTCTATGTGCTGTAGAATTCCATGATATTTGACAAATGCATATTGTCATGTATCCAACATTATAGCATCATGCATAATAGTTTCACCACTACAAAATTTGTCTGTGCTTCACCAATTCATCACTGCCCCCACTACCACCAAACTCTGGAAACCCCTTATTGCTTTAGTATTTATAGTTTGCCTTTTCCAGAATGTCGAAAACTTAGAATCCTACAGTATGTAGCTTTGTTACACTGCTTTCTTTTTTACTTATTAATATGCTCTTTTTTTTTTTTTTTTTTTTTAGACGGAGTCTCACTCTGTCGCCTAGGCTGAGTGCAGTGGCGCGATCTCGGCTCACTGCAAGCTCCGCCTCCCGGGTTCATGCCATTCTCCTGCCTCAGCCTCCTGAATAGCTGGGACTACCGGAGCCTGCCACCACATCTGGCTAATTTTTTTTGTATTTTTAGTGGAGACGGGGTTTCACCGTGTTAGCCAGGATGGTCTTGACCTCCTGACCTCGTGATCTGCCCGCCTCAGCCTCCCAAAGTGCTGGGATTACAGGCGTGAGCCACCGTGTCCAGCCTATTAATATGCTCTTAAAACTCATCCATATGTTTTCATGGCAAGAAAGCGTATTTCTTTTTATCACTGAATAATATTCTATCGTATGGTTGTACCTCTGTTTATCCATTTACCTATTGAGGGGCGTCTTGATTACTTCTAGCTTAGGATTTTATGAATAAAACTTCTATAAACATCCACACAGAGTTTATTGTGTGGATATAAATTTTCAAATTGGTTAGAGACTCTCAATTTTTAAGTTGGGTAGAGAAGAAACAAGGTGACCAGTGGCCAATACCATTGCTTACAGATAGTAGGCCTTCAGTAAATATTGACTGACAGGCTTACATGCATTATTTTCAGAAAAGGTAAATAAGGATCTAGCCAGTTAGAAGAGGAGAACTTTCACTTTCAGACGTAAGACTGAATCTTAGCTAAAGAGTGAAAGAAGAAAATGGGTTTAGGTTGACTATCCATCACTTTTTTTAAGAAAACTAGTTTTTTATTCTTAAAAATGAGCTCTAATTTTGTAATCCTTCAATTTAATAAAGTGCCCATTAAATAGTGCCTTAAAATGATGTCACAAATGAGAAATGTATGAAACACTCCAGTTTTATTAAAATGTACTACAAAATCACTATTATAATTAAAACACTGTCAGCTTACCCTAGAATTGCAAAGGAGATCAAACTAGTAACATATATTTATAATGCTAAAATAAATGCATAAACTTTGGTAGTTCATTTTGTGATTTGGGAGCTAAAACTAAGTTTCTTCCCAAAGGGAGGAATGTTTTTTGACCTCTAACCTTCTTTCTTGTATTTATTTATTTTTAATTTTACTTTAAGTTCTGGGATACATATGCAGAATGTACAAGTTTGTTATGTAGGTATACATGTGCCATGATGGTTTGCTGCACCTATAAACCTGTCATCTATGTTTTAAGCCCAAGATGCATGCTAGGTTTCAGCATGCATTAGGTGTTTGTCCAAATGCTCTCCCTCCCCTTGCCCCCCACCCTCCAACAGGCCCTGGTGTATGTTGTTCCCCTCCCTGTGTCCATGTGTTCTCATTACTCAACTCCCACTTATGAGTGAGAACATGCAGTGTTTGGTTTTCTGTTCCTGTGTTAGTTTGCTGAGAATGATGGCTTTCAGCTTCATCTGTGTCTCTTCAAAGGACATGATCTTATTCTTTTTATGGCTGCATAGTATTCTATGGTGTATACATGCCACATTTTCTTTATCCAGTCTATCATCGATGGGCACTTGGGTTGGTTCCAAGTCTTTGTTGTTGTAAATAGTGCTGCAATAAACTAAAGAGCTTCTGCTCAGCAAAAGAAACTAGCAGCAGTGTGAACAGGCAACCTACAGAATGGGAGAAAATGTTTGCAATCTACTCATCTGACAGAGGTCTAATATCCAGAATCTACAAGGAACTTAAATCAGTTTACAAGAAAAAAAACTACCCCATCAAAAAGTGCATGAAGGATATGAACTGAAACTTCTCAAAAGAAGATATTTATGCAGCCAACAAACATGAAAAAAAGCTCATCATCTCTGATCATCAGAGAAATGCAAATCAAAACCACAATGAGATACCATCTCATGCTAGTCAGAATGGCGATTATTAAAAAGTCAGGAAACAACAAATGCTGGTGAGGCTGTGGAGAAATAGGAATCCTTTTACACTGTTGGTGGGAGTGCAAATTAGTTCAACCATTATGGAAGACAGTGTGGTGATTCCTCAAGGATCTAGAACCAGAAATGCCATTTGACCCTGCAATCCCATTACTGAGTATATACCCAGAGGATTATAAATCATTCTACTATAAACACACATGAATCTCCATCACTTTTATCTTCTCTTTGATTATACCTTGTGTATTGAATTCAGTTAATTTGTTTGTATTATTTTATATTTATTTGCACAGTCATCATTAAGAGAGATATGTAACATCCAGCAGACACCTTACATTTGTTTTCATTTAAATGTGTTTATCAATAACCAAATGCCTAAGCCTTATTGATCATTACATTTTTGAATTTATTCCTTTTAGCTACCATAATCACTGGAAGACAAAAAGACTAATCTGAGAAATTTCAATAGGAACTTAGTCTTTATGTATTAAAGACTTTATGTATTAAATGACAATGCATTTGTGTGTGTGTGTGTGTGTGTTTGTGTGTGTGTGTGTGTGATGTGAAATCCAAGGGAAGATAATGAGAAGATAATACTAGTAACTCTAGGTAATTATTAGATAACATCAATGAATATTTGGAAAAAGCACCAATTGGACTTGACTGCTAATTTGCCACTAGAAAATTTTTCACATTTTCTTAGCATATGCTGAAGTTTTACCTTTTAGAAGCAACAAATATTTCTTTTTCTCTTGATACCTGACAGCTCTTATTCTTCTACCTAACCTTTTCATCCACCATGCTACTTCTTTATCACCTAAAAATGATTTCTTTAACTGGCTGCTGAAATAGACAGTGTCGTATTTCAAACTGATTTTTTGAGACTATCAACTCACAGCTTTTGATCTCAGTCAAATCATCTTTCACATGGGACACCAGTTCCACTCTGCAATGACAAGGTGGGGATCTACCTACTACGAACTTATCTATTTACAATAAGATCCTTTAAGTTGACAGACAACCTTTTAAAATTACCTTACAATTTAAGTCTTACAATGAACTAAAAATTCTAACTGATGAGCCACATTTTGTGAAATGACCGTGCTCTCCACCATCCTCAAAACAGGAATGGTGGTTGCTCTAATATTATATATGTTGTTCATGGCTTTTCAGTAAGTTATTCAAACAGTAAAAATATTTTATATTGACTTGAGTAATGCCCATAGTTTATTGTAGTTGAAAATAACTCCATTTGGAAAATAATTCAGATACTATCCAAGAACTTCTAACCTTCCAGTGGCTTGCATTGTATACCCATAACTTATTTGACTGACAAAGTTACAAGAAAACTTAGCATTTGTATTCCTCCACATAAGATCTCTGATTTTAATAGCTTTTGTTCTTGTTCACTGAATACATCAGGCGTGCTGTCTTGTTAAAAAAACAGGCAGTAGGTGGGGAAAAACTTTTTAGTAGTGTATACCTACCCTTATATTGTCATTGTATTTTTCTACTAGAAAGAAGTTAATTATATATGTTGAGCATATGTCTGTGAAACTTTGGAAAATGTCTTTTAAAACTGTTAAACAAAACTATTGAAGATAGAGAAGAAAAGAAGGACGGCAAGAAAAAAAGCAAACAACACCCGCATGAGCAAAATCCAGTTTAGAAGAGCAGTAACAAAAAACAAATTGAAAATATACAATTTAATAGTAAAATTGCTGCACCTTATACAATTCTTAAGAGAACCAAAGACGAGTTAAATTATTATTCTCTCTATAGTACAACCAAAATTTCCCATAAAAATTAACAAAATTGAAAGATACCAATAGAAGATACTACTATCCTACTGCTGTATATTTGTAGATACCTTTGACTAGCATTATGAAAATTATTAAAATAAGTGCTTCTGAATCTTCGTTTCACTGAGACCATCTATTTACTATCATGGATGGAAACTTTATTCTGATTATAACTCAGTCTATTTCCATTAAAGCAAAACCATGGGAATTGATCTTTTTAAATCTTTTGTTATACAGTCAGGATAGAATAAAATAGTAAACCAACTGTTCAATATATGGTCAGTTCTGTTAAGAAAATATCTGCCCATGTTGCATATTTTTCAGTGTAAAATTGAATATCTGTGGATACAGCCAACTTAAAATATATATTTTGATTGTCAAACTAGATGATTCTCTTTCATCCTCCATCTGAACTGTTTAATACTCCAAATTCAAATAAAGGTAATGACATTGCCTACAGAATTTTCTTTGCCTTTCTTTTATGAAAAAAATCTAACCCAAATCTATCATTGTCAGATGAACATTTTAAAAGGTTAAATATTTTAAAATGAGAATAACACACCTGGGATATATTTTATTAGTTTTATTCTAAATGAATAGAAGTCAAATTCCCAATAGGCAGAATAACTGTTTGACATTAGAGAGATGAAATGAAAAAAAAATAGAAAAAGAGTTATTTATATCAAACTACACTTTAAATAGTTTTATAAATTTAATCATATACATACTATTTTCACATGACATGTTTAAATATTTGTTTTAAAAATATTAAAAGTTGTCAGGTATTTCAAATTTGACTAAAATGGTCAGCAAATACAATATACTTGCTTCTATAGTTTGTAGTTTTGTTATGCATTTAAAACGTATGTTTTCATTTACTCCCTTTCTAAAATAGCCCCTCATTCTCCATTCCTTACTATGCTTTATTTTTTCCCATACTTATCAACCTGTTATTGACTTACACATTCATTTTGTTATTTGTTGTCTATTTCTCCCAGTAGAATAGACAACCCCTGAAAGCAATGGCTGTTTCCTTTAGCACTCTATCTTAATTGCCTAAAACAGTACCTGGCACATAGTAGGCATATATGAATATTTGTTAAATGATTGAATGGATACTCCTCATAACATATCTCATAGTACTCTCCCTGTTTTAGAACAGAGAAAACAGAGGTTCAGAGTAGTTACCCAACTCGACTAAAATGTCCAGCTAGGAGCTACATACCACACATAAAATCTGCTTATTACTAATCAAATGCTGTTTCTAATACTACCTTTGCTTGCAGCATTCAGCACTACTTCTCCATGTCTGATTAGTATTATGTTCACATTTGTGGAAAACTTAATTGAAAAATGGCACATTATCTCTCTATTATGAAATAAATGATATGTTGTATCCCAATTAAAAATTTATCAAATTATATTAATTTATTCTTAGAAAAAATTTTTGAAGAAACACAATAAGTTACTATACTATTCTTATTTCTGTAGCCTAGGTATAAAATAAATAGATTGAAGTGTCAATCCTTTAAACATAAGCTAATTTCTAAAATAAATTAATCACATTGTCTGAAACAAGTCATCAATATTTCTTTGAGTTTGACCTATTCATCATTGAAAACAGAAGAAATAATTTGACTTTAATTGCCTCTAGAAACCAATTTTGGGAAAACTTTGGTCAAGTAGCATATCATCTTTATTCTTTGTTTTATTCATTTGAGTCAAACTTAAATTTTACATTTCAATTAGTTTTTAACATTTTCTTTTAAAATGCTCTGATAGAGCATACTGTATTATTCCACTTTTTTAAAATCAGGAAAAATGGAAAATAAAAATTACTAGTACAATAACATAGAGACTTTCATAACTTCATTTTAAAATCACTCCTCTCTTTTTTAATTTATGACTATGTCTCTCCATTCCTTCAGGTTTGTTCATTTTAAATGTTCTTTCAGGTTTGTAACTGTTGTTCTGAGATTCAACCTTTGCTTTCCTGCTCTTATCCTTGAAGAACTCATCATTCTGATGATTATAATTATATATTTATATATCTCCCCTAATTACTTCTGCCACCTAAAAGTTCAGTTCCTTGAATGAATCTCCTATTTTAAAGCTCCCTTATACCCAATGAGAATTGAAAGATAAATACATCATTTCCCCTTCTGAAAGTGACCTTTTATAGCAAATCTAAAGTATTCAGTGACGTTACTGTTCTTCCAATATCACCATTTTTTCAAGTTTATGATGTTTTTGACTTCCAACTAACAATAGATGACCAAGTCACATCAAACTTTCTCCTCTGTATTTACCTGATTGACCCTTCCTGCCCACATACATGGACTTAGCTGAAAACTACTAAATAGATTTATTGTATCTCATGATAAGGCCACTGAAATGGCACAGATTCTTCTTTACTAGATTGTAGACCACCAGGCTTCATGTCAATAGCTATTTAATTAATTTATTTATTAAAAATACTGTAACAGTTCTCATTACTGGAAAACCTATTAAATTTTTTTGTATAATATCTTCAGTATGTGCTCTTTTAGATGATTAAAAATCTTTCATGTATGGGTTAATGGAACTAAATAGTATAGGAACATTTTGAGATCTTTATGATAGACACGTAAGTTCTAGATCATTTATGTATGAAAATGAAGTAGAAAATTGTTCATATAACTTAAACCAATTTGCATACACACACATACACATTGTCTTCTCTTTTCCCCTCTGTCTCTCTCTAACACAGACACACACGTACACATACAAATCTTTAAAAATTATTTTTAGTCTGTTTCAATTTTTAAAAATTTGAGATGTCTAACAAAAATGCATAAATCCCAATAGTTTAAAAATAAATACATGAGAGAAATGGGGGAATGCGACATATTTCCCGATAAACCTAGAAAAAGGTTAAGATATAAATTCCATGCCCTTAGGACACCACCAAGTACTGGGGATAGGTTGTAAATTTGACTCTGAACTTCTGAACCACAAAAGCCACGAAGGAGACAAATTTATGTACTAGAGTCACAATGTCCAAAACATAAAAACAAGAGATGCTTCCTGATCCTTCAACCTGTAAGAAATCTCTCCCATGAGTCCTTATGAAAGGAACACTTTGTGATGTAGGAGATCATTTTATATAATCCTACAATAAATGCAGCCAACAGTTTATAAAATACAAAATCAATTTTGAAAAAGTTCAAAGCCATGTGATCTGGGTATGTGGGTCTCTGGTGGCTTGGCTAGATCTAAAGGTGAATTTTTCACCAAACATTTATTATGAATACTTCAAATATATAGAAAAACTGAAAGAACAGTAAAGTGAATAACCATATCTCATTTGAACAATTATGAACATTTTACCATAGCTGCCATACCTATTTTTCTATGTATTATGAACCATTTGACACTAAGTTAAATTTTGTAGTGTTCTGAGAATTGATGTAAGCTGTGTAATAGTACCCCTCATATGTCATGAAAACATAATTTCTCAGCTTCAGGTTTTTAGTAACAGAACTTCCAAGAAGGTGCATTTGGGGATGATAACTACAAAAGGATAAGATTGATTGAAAGAAAGGTAAGCAAAGAGTTTTAAAAAGTCACACTCTGTAGTAAGACATGAGGTGAAGTCATCCTATCTTGCCAATGAGGGAACACCCATATTCTAAGACAGTCAACTAAACCAGCAATGTGGATGTACACACACACCAAAGTATTTTCTCTTCTTTTTTTCTTACTTCAAGAATAATTTGTGTAATATGAGGAAAATAGAGTTAAGGTTGGTAATATATTTGGATTAAAATGAAATAAATTAATAAATTTTATAATTACTTTATTAAACTCATCAACAATTAACTCATCCACTCACATAAATAGCATAAATAGATATTATTTCAGCCATGTCTTAGGCAGCCATGTTTGGCAGTTCATACTCAGAAATAAGAATATTTAAAGTTATAGCCCTTACTGAGCACTCAAATAAAAAACAGAATATAGAGGCTCAAGAATGAGACAGCCTTTCCTCCCTCTATGGAATACGTTTAATGGAATTCAGTCTCTAAAAGAAAAACGAAAACAAAATTTCAAACAGAAGCCTCTGTTCTTTGTTATGTATAAGGTACTTAAAACACATGCCAAGACTCATTAATAAACTTCAAATACAAAGCTTCACAAAGAGTTGGCCACAGGTTTCTTCCTAATTTCATCACCAATATTAATGATGGTTCAGAAAAATAAAAACTATGCAGATTTATTTAGTCCTAGAATAGAACTGGATCTGGCACATTGCTGAATTTTACCATACAGGCACAGCTCAGAGATAATATGAGTTCAGTTCCAGATCACTGCAGTAAAATGAATATATCAATAAAACAAGTCACACAATTTTTTTGGTTTCCCTGTATGTATAAAAGTTATGTTTCCAGGCTGACCAACGTGGTGAGACCCCATCTCTACTAAAAATACAAAGAAATAGCCGGGTGTGGTGGTGCATGTCTGTAATCCTAGCTACTTGGGAGGCTGAGGCAGGCGAATCGCTTGAACCCAGGAGGCGGAGGTTGCAGTAAGCCAAGATCGCACCACAGCACTCCAACCTGGGCTACAGAGCACAACTCCAGCTAAAAAAATAAATAAAAAATAAAAATAAAAATAAAAGTTTACACTATAGTGTAGTCTCTTAAGTGTGAAATTGCATTATGTCTAAAAAATGTACATATGTTAAACATACTTTATTGCTAAAAAATGCTAAACATCATCTGAGCTTTCAGAGTCATAATCTGGTTGCCAGTGGGGGTTCTTGCCTCAGTGTGTATGGCTGCTAACTGATCAGGGTGGTGTTGCTGAAGTTTGGGATGAGAGTGACAATTTTTTAAAACAAGAAAACAACAAAGTTTGCCACATAGATTAACTCTTTTCACAACAGATTTCTCTCTAGCATGTGATGCTGTTTGATTGCATTTTACCCACAGTGGAACTTCTTTCGAAATTTAAATCAATCCTCTCAAACCCTGCCATTGTTTTGTTGATTAAGTTGATGTAATATTCCAGATCCTTTGTTGTAATATAAATAATGTTGACAGCATCTTCACCAGAAGTAGATTCCATCTCTGAAAGAAACCACTTTCTTTGCTCGCAACTACTCATCCACAAGTTTTGTCATGAATTTGTAGCAATTCACTCACATCATCAGGCTCTGCTTCTAATTGTACCTTGCTTGGTATTTCCACCATATCTGCAGTGACCTCCTCCACTGAAATCTTGAACCCCTAAAAGTCATCCATGAGGGCCGGATTCAATTTATCCAAATTCCTGTTAATGTCATTGTTTTCACCTCCTCCCATGAATCATGAATGTTCTTAATGGTGAATCCTTTCCAGAATATTTTCAATTTTACTTTGCCCAGGTCCATCAGAGGAATCCCTATCTATGGCACCTATAGCCTTATGAAATGTATTTCTTAAATAATAAAATGTGACAGTCAAAATTATTCCTTGATCCATGGGCTACAGAATGGATATTGTCTTGGCAGGCATGAAAACAACTTTAATCTCCTTGTACATCTCCAACAGAGTTCTTGGGTGACCAAGTGCATTGTCAATGAGCAGTAACATTTTGAAGGGAATCTTTTTTTTTTCTAAGCAGTAGTTCTCAACAGTGGGCTTAAAATATTCAGTAAACCATGATGTAAAAAGATGTGCTGTCATCCAGGCTTTGTTGTCTCATTTTTAGAGTACAGGCAGAGTAAATGTCATGTAATTTTTAAGGGTCCTAGGATTTTCAGAATGGTAAGTGAAAATTGACTTCAACTTAAAGTCACCAGCTGGATTAGCCCCTAATAAGAGAGTCATTCTGTCTTTAAGCTTTGAAGCTAGGTATAGACTTATCCTTTCTAGCTATGAAAGTATTACATGGTATCTTCTTCAAATAGAAGGCTGTTTCATCTACTTTATAAGTCTGTTGTTTAGTGTAGCCACTTTCATCAATTATTTGAAGTGCAAAAATATTGACCATCCAAATCTCTGCTTACAGCTTCTTTCATGCCATTTAGCCATAGATATTTCGGAAATGTGGGAAACTGAATATCTGATCATTGGGACATATATATATGGAAATAACCAACCAAACCGTGTTCAATAATGATAGAAAATCAGGCCGGGTGTGGTGGCTCTCACCTGCAATCTCAGTAGTTTAGGAGGCTGAAGTAGGAGGATTGCTTGAAGCCAGGAGTTCAAGACCAGCCTGGGCAACAAAGTGAGACCCCATCTCTACTAAAAACAAACAAACAAAAAGAGCCTGGTGTGATGGCATGCACCTGTTATCACAGCTACTCAGGAGGCTGAAGCAGGAAGATCATTTGAGCCCAGGAGGTTGAGGCTGCAGTGAGCCATGACTGCAGCACTGCACTTCATCCTGGGAGACAGAGTGAGGCCCTGACTCAAATAATAATAATAGAAAATTAAATAGAAAATTCCATGAGAGGTAAGATAAGCTATGTGTTATTCAAGAGATTTGGTTAAAAGCATCCTTAAGTTTCACCAGGGTTTGTGCACACATACACACACACACACACAAAGACATAAAATTGTATATTTCATTTTGTATCAGAAAATAAGAATAATATTCTACAATTTAATGTAATTCGTGTAAATTTACTCAGTTGACCTTTAAGTCACTTTCTGAGGTAGACAAGTTGAGGCATTAGTATTTTTATTTTGCTGGTTAAAAGAACTGAAGCTCAGAAAGCTTATCCTAAATTGCTCAATTAGCAAGTGGTAGATACAGGTGTAGACTATCTTCTAAACCAAGTGTCAGAATGTCAGTGAACATACAGATTATACCGCTATTATATTTATTTTTTTTCTAGTTCCTACAATGTGAAAATATAGTGCTGTAGTGCTATAATTTACAATGTTGATGGATCACAAGTCATAGTGACAGCACCCCCAAATATGACACAGATAAAACACAAAGGCATAAATTCCAGGAGGTGGGATCATGGGAGTGTCTTTCCACCACAGCCTCGTATCCTATGACATTACCAAACTCACTTATTAGATCTACAAGTTGGTTTTTTTTTATTGATTTTTATATATCTCTCTCAATATTTTTATAAAGACAATAACATCCAAAAATGGAGAAAACTTATTTATTTCATTTTCTTGATTTATTGCACCAGCCATGTCTTCTGGTGTAATGTGGAATAGAAGGGGTTAGCACAAACATTCTTGTCTCATTTCAAGCCTTAGGAAGGAAACATTAGTTTTTCACTATTAAGTATCTTGTTAGCTGTAGGTGTTGTATGCATGTTTTTATTAGTTGAGGTAGTGACTTTCTATTCCTTCTGTTCCTTCAGTTCCTGCTGATAGTTTTTGTTTTGTTTTGTTTTGTTTTGTTTTGAGACAGAGTCTCGCTCTGTCACCCAGGCTGGAGTTCAGTGGCACGATCTCTGCTCACTGCAAGCTCTGCCTCCCGGGTTCACGCCATTCTCCTGCCTCAGCCTCCTGAGTAGCTGGGACTACAGGCGCCTGCCACCACGCCTGGCCAATTTTTTTGCATTTCTAGTAGAGACGGGGTTTCACCATGCTAGCCAGGATGGTCTCGATCTCCTGACCTCGTGATCCACCCATCTCGACCTCCCAAAGTGCTGGGATTACAGGCGTGAGCCATCGCGCCCGGCCCCTGCTAATAGTTTTGCTGATAAATTGAAATTGAGTACAGTTGAATATTTTCTACTGCATCAGTTATCTCATATATTAGACTGTTAATGTTGTGGTAACATTAATAGATTTTCAAATATTGAACTAGCCTTACATTCCCAGCTTAAACCTCACTTGATTGCAGTAGAATATTCTTTTTCTTTATTACTGATTTATTTGATAATATTATACAAAAGATTTTCACATCTATATTAATGAGGGATACTGGTCTGTGGTTTTCTTGAACTATGACTTTGTTATAATGTTAATTTGGGCCTCATAAAATAAGAATGAAAGTGTTCCTTCCTATTCTACTTTCTGGAATAGTTTGGGTAAATTTGTGTTATTTTTTCTAAAACATTTGAGAGAATTTGCCCGTGAAACCATCTGGGACTGCCACTGTTTACTTTTGAGAGTTCTCAAAGAGTTGTTTCATGTATTCTGTCTAAGTTGTATAGCTGCATTCAGAGGCAGGGTGGACGTGCCTACCGTGTCTTACCCAGAACCAGAACCTCTAGCCTGTATTTTTATGATGAGTTCTCATATGTGTTTCAATTCTTGATGATGGAAGTATTCTGCTAGCAGTCACGAAATGGTCAGGTTGGATAACTGTTACACATTTTCTCTAGCATGATTTGTTCCTAAAACCACATCCAAGCAATGGGCTCATCAGTCCCATTTCAACCTAGTTAAGAGATATGATATTCATACTAGATTTATTACTAGAGTTTTACTTCATTGTCATCATATGATTCTTTATCAACAATGCCTAGTAGAATAGAGCTAGGACAATCACTATATTGAAAGCATCAAGTATTCCAGTATTATTCTGCAATAAATTCCAATCTATCAGCAAATATATATATGTACACACACACACACACACACACACATATATGTAGGTAGATAACTGTAAAATGTTGTCCCAGCACACCACATGGATCTAATAATCACATGCTACCATATTGGGCTGGTTTTAAGTTATGTTTGGGTTATTTCAAGAGATACCTGCTAAATATGCCAGAAGACATGTGTATTGTGATTCTGTGTCTGAAAACTCCAGGCTAAGAAGCTTCAACCTTTGAACCAGGATTTGTAAAAGTGTAGATAATAAATATTTTAGACTTTACAGGCTACGTGTAGTTTCTACCACATATTCTTTTTTAAAATTTTTTACAACCTGTATTAGTTTTTTACTGCTGCTGTAACAAATAATCACAAATTAATTGGCTTAAAAACATAATTTTTTTATCTTACAGGTCTGTAGTCTAGAGGTGTGACATGGGTTTCATTGGACTAAAATCAAGTTGTCATCAGGACTGCATTCCTTTCTAGGGGATCTGGGAGAAAATCTATTTCCTCGCCTTTCCCGGATTCTTGAGGCTGCCCATGTTCCCTGGCTCATGGTGTCCCCACTATTGTCAAACCCAGCAAGGTTCCATTTCCTCATCCCTGCCTGCATTCTCCCATCTCCCTCTGACCATAGCCAGGACAGGTTCTCAGGTTCTCCACTTTTAAGAATTCATGTCACCAGATTCAACTGACCCAGGTAATCCAGAATACTTCCCTCATCCCAGCGTCTTTAGTTTAACCACATCTGCACAGTCTCTTTTGCCATGTGAGGCAATAGATACACAGGTTCTGGGGTTTAGGACATGGATATCTCTGAGGAGGGGACATTATTCAGCCTACCACACCACTCTTTAAAGATGTATCTTCTAGCTCAGAGGATACACAAACACAGGCCATGGGCCAAATTTGGCCTTCTCTAAACTTTGCAGCTAGTTAATGTGGAGGGAAATCTTTAAGCCCACTTCCTTTTGTGTTTGCATGTTAATAATTGGAGCTAGATAATGAAAACACCTTATGCGAGGAAAATGAAGGCGAAAATTTGTTTTTAATCTTAGTAATGTGGAAAATAAATCAATGACCTTTATAAAGAATAAGAATATATGATTTTTTTCCCAAATTGTAAGAAAAATGTATATTCATATTCGTTATTAAAATTTGCTTGAATTGCTAGATTCCTGATAAAATTCAAAAATCATTTAATTATTATATATTTTAATATACACATCGATCATATAATTTAAGAGTTTATTCATTTGTGTTACAAACTTTTTGTCACTTTCTAGCTCTATAAGCATCGTCTTAGGTACTCTAAGTGTTATAAATTAAAATACAAAAGTTACTTTTTCTCCAAATCATTAACAGCAAACAGCATATTTATTTGTATAGTAGAATAAATTCAGTGTATTGATAATTTAAAATCAGATAAAATTTACTCAATTTTCTATAAAACCTGAACACATAATCAGTTTGCTTTTCTTATTGGAAAATTCTTCCAGATTACTAATACTTTATATTAATTTTTAAAACAACCAGACTCTAAATGCTATGGAATTATGGATTTTCAGCTCATTAATTGATAGCAAGGATAAATCCTATAAAACAAAGTATTACAAGATTTTGATTTATTGCCTACATCCATCAAAAATAAAAAGTTTACTTAAAAGTTGCCATATATGTTTATATCTTATAATTTGAAATAAGTTTTAGAGGAAATAATGACTCATTATTCCTAAAGCTCATGTCAGTTATTATTACCAGCATGTCTATAATTTATTAAGAAATAATTATTTATTTTTCACTCCCTTATTTTTACATGACATTACTATGAGTTTAGTTCATAGAAAGAAACAGAAAGACAATTCTTCACATTTTGGTAGAGAAATAAGTGAGTTTGTTTTTAATAAGAAAAAGCCAGGACTAAAATTGTATTGGGAGTCATGTTGTCATTATCTAGAGGGATAAAGAGAAAAAAGAACCTCTAGTCCAATTTTCCCATTCTAGTACCATTTTGATGTTTGCAAAACTCATAATTCAGAGTTAAATATTTCTTGGGAAAACAAAAAAAGAGTTCACTTATCACTGTTAATATTTCCTACCAATGCACTAATATATTAAATTGTATTCTCATAATCTGAGGACTTTGTTTATAATAATGAAACAACTCACCTGATAAAATCTGGCCTGATAATAACGGAGCAAATCTTTATAAGATTATACTTTGGCAAGTGAATTTGTTGTAATTGTAATTTTTAACCTAATACATAAGTATTGATTCTAGATTCTTTCGAGTAGAGAAGTTTGGTGTTTCTTCTCCAAGATTGAATATGATCAGCAAAATAATATCCCTTCCTGGATGCTTTTTAATTGACCTCCCTCAGAAATGCTGCCAACAGTTTAAAAGAACTTGAAACCTCTAAACACCAACACTTGGAATAGTTATATAAAAAAAAATTCTATAACTTATCAGGAAAACAATATACCAATTTCATTAACCAGCCTTTCCTAAAAAAGAAAAACACAGTTACCTTCTATGTGACCTAAAGGTGTTTCTTACATATCTTTCAACATTTCTATGGTTCTTGGAAAACTGTAGGATAACCTACATAATTATATTTTTTTAGTAATGTACTTGAGCTGAGAGATTTCAAATAAAACTGTGAATTTCACAAGAAACTTGAAGTAATTAAAAGGATTTAGGAATTGCTTTACCAATTGTTTTCATAGTTCCATTTCCAAAATCTCAGGCAATTACTTACTTTTTAGATTGAAAATCATATTTCTGACATTATGCCAAACAATCTGTTTAAGTCAAGTATCCTAGAGCCAAATGTACATGATTATTCTGAAAATTGTTGTTACTTTATTCACACACTGTTTCCTTCTTTTTAAAAAAAACCATCAATATATTTTTGAAGCCTTTAGAGAGCTCAATAAATAACATCCATTTTCTCTGCCCACAATCTGAAAAAATTTAGTAATAGGAAAAAAAAAAAAAGTAAGGCAACTGGGAAACCAAAATATCACCTTCATTACAGATAAAGCTGACATTGGAAAATATGGCTCACGTCTGTAGGTAAGTGGGCTTCCT
This sequence comes from Pongo abelii, assembly GCF_028885655.2. Classification (NCBI taxonomy): domain Eukaryota; kingdom Metazoa; phylum Chordata; class Mammalia; order Primates; family Hominidae; genus Pongo; species Pongo abelii. Next base: position 97,759,911 of record NC_071991.2, read on the forward strand.
TATTAAATAGACTCACCAACAGCAGAACCAGTTTCCTGTGGGTAGTTCCAAGACACACGAGGAAGGGCTTTCATTGCACATACACATAATCTCTTTCCAGATCCTCGGTCCCATTAGGTTACTTTTCTCCCAAGGAAATAATGCTAGGGTCGTGGGTGGCCCTCCACATGGAAGCACACTTCCACAGTAGAGAGGAAGCATTCCATCCACCATTGTATTCTCTGTGTTAATCAACTGTAATCTTGAAACAGATCATCTATAAAATACTGAGATGTCTATCCAGTGGCACTTCATTTGTGGAGTGTATAGTTTGCATGAACTGTATCATCCTAAAGAGTATACGACTAACTGGAGTCAGTGATGTGACCAGATCCAGTGTTATATTGCAAGTCTATAGTCTGAAATCCCTTCCACACCATCCACACCACTTGCAAACAAAGACAAATTGTTACATTTTCACCACCGATGTTAAGTTATACTTAATCTATTTAAGGCAGGTATTCACAATGGAGAAATATTACTCCTTAGAACATGAAAGAATCTGGGCCATGTTTAATTGACTGTAGGCATTGACTGTGTTCCTGACAGAAATTAAGTTTGTGGACTGAGAAAAAGATGCCAGCATGTTGCTAATTAAAAGTTAGGGTCATGTAGCTTTATCACATCATGGCTCCTGCACCCCTACCTGGGTGAGCTACCTTCACAGCGGCAGGGCTGCCTCTGCTTGATGTGGAAGTGGGGTGCTCCCATATCTCCCCCACCAACAGCAAAGGACTGTGTGGTTCACCCTATTTGAATCAGTCCTCTTTAACTCACCACATGAACCCTTCATTTCTGTCAAGTGCGTTTCCTCGGTGTATCCCTTGTGCTGTGCTTTTTCCTACTTCACTGAATTTTCACATTCTGTTCCTTTGTTTTTGCTTATCTTTCCCTCATTATTTTTAATTATTCTAGGCCATAAAAATACACCTGAGGCCGGGCGCAGTGGCTCACGCCTGTAATCCCAGCATGCTGGGAGGCCGAGGCAGGCGGATCACGAGGTCAAGGGATGGAGACCATCCTGGCTAACATGGTAAAACCCCATCTCTACTAAAAATACAAAAAATTAGCCAGGCGTGGTGGCGGGCGCCTGTAGTCCCAGCTACTTGGGAGGCTGAGGCAGGAGAATTGCTTGAACCTGAGAGGTGGAGGTTGCAGTGAGCTGAGATCATGCCACTGCACTCCAGCGTGGGTGACAGAGCGAGATTCTGTCTCAAAAAAAATAATAATAAATTAAAAAATAAATAAATAAAAATACAGCTGAAGGCTAGTCCTTCTCCTTGAAAATATCCACCAGGGCTCCAACTTACTACCTACTGAACTATTCCCAGAAACCTTGAAACACTTGTTTAAACCATAAATTCTACCTAACCACATCACTTAAATCAGTTTTCTATTATTTTGTGGGTGTTTTTCATAACTTTTTAGTCGATCATTAACAGCTCAAGACCTGAGACTGTGTGCCTCTTTTTTTTATTCCTTAGAGTATAAATCACAATAGTCAGTAGCTTAAGGAGTATCGAAGTCAGCCAGACCTAAGTCTGGGGCAAGGCATTAGCATCTACTATCTGCGTAAGCTCCAGTAAGTTACTTCTAAGCCTAAGTTTCTTCATCTGTTGTAAAGATAAGATGAGATGAAATGTTCAAAGGACTTAGTGTGATACCTGAAGCATGGTATCCAATAAGGTTAGCTATTATTACCATTATTTTTCAATGGATGTTTATAGTTAGGATTCATTTATTGATGAAGTAATTTATATTTTATTTTCTATAGAAGCATATGCAATACTCATTTGGAAAATTTTCAGGCTCCAGGAGTACCCTCAGTGCCTTAAGGGCAAAAATAAGACTAATAAGGAAGAGCCATTGAGGCTTTTTACTACTTAACTCCCAGAATAGTGCAGGTAACTAGCCAATAATACTACTAATAATACAAATAAAAAGTTGTTTGCCCTTTTCACTGTCATTCTCTCATGACTAGGCAGTGGACTTTTCCAGAGGCTATGTGACATGTGATATTGCAACAGATTGAATGAAAAAAATAGATGTGAGAATACAGGTGACTCCTATTAAACCAGACATTAAAGAGATTTACAAAACAGTGTCACTCTTCTCAAATATGTATTGAAAAATAGCTTTTTAAAATTTTCATAAAATATATTGTTTATATTAGCACAATAGAATAATAACTGTTTTAATGCATTCATAAATACTTTGAGTTTTGTAGTTTTAATGTCTAATACTATAAATATCAATAGCTATAATCTGCATAAACAAAAGCTCTTTGGAGTAGAGTCTTTAATAATTTACAAGAGTGCAAAGGGATCGTGAGAACAAAATGTTTGAGAACTGCTGGTATAGATGACTCTCTCTAGATTGTAATGGGCTTATACATTTAATCAGAGGATTGCAATAAACAATAAACATCTGTACCAAATATGTGTTATACCAAATATGAAGTGTAGTTGACATTTTATTTCTCCATAGTTTTCCTAAGTTTGTCCTTTCCTTCTTAATGATACTTTACTATTATATTTTCTAGTTCCCTTATCTTCTAATAAGGAACCGTTATGAATTTATTTTATTTTATTTTATTTTGAGACAAGGTGTTGCTCCGTGGCCCAGGCTAGAGTGCAGTGGCATGATTATGGCTCATTGCAGCCTCAAACTCCTGAGTTCAAGAGATTTTTTTTGCCTCAGCCTCACAAGTAGCTAGGACTACAGGTGCATGCAACACCATGCTTGCTAATTTTTTATTGTTTTGTAGAGACAGGATCTTTCTGTTACCCAGACTAGTCTCAATCTCCTGGGCTCAAGCAATTCTCTCCACTCAGCCTCCGAAAGTGCTGGGATTACATGTGCGAGCCACCTTGATGGCCCCATCATAAATTTTATGAAGTAAAATTGTGTCATAAATAAAACATTTTTCAAACAAATATAAATATTGTATAATATGTGATTCTCTCATTGACAAAAGTTAAAAGATCTTTGGGTCTAATGCTCTAACTCTTGGCAGGATTCCACTGAGCCTTGAATAATAATAATGATGATAATGATGTTATGGCTGATATTAATTGAACAGTTTTAATATATCAGTCATTTCCCTAAGAAATTTAAATATATTATTCTACTTCATTTGCACAAAAATCTTTCAGTGTAGATTAAGTTCCTATTCACATTTTATCTATGAAGAAACTACAGTCCAATAAATTAAGAAAATTAACTAAGGTCACACAGGTAGAAATTCATATAATCTGCTTTAGAACTCATGTCTTTTCTACATTAAGACTCAAAACTCTTCCTCTATAAGCAGTATCACCTAAAGTAGAAGACTTTCTCCGGTTCTTATTTGTTTACTATGTTTTAAAAGTTTGTTAATATTCAGGCTGGTAACGCCTTGAAACCAAGAATGCTTGCTTTTTTTTTTTCCATGTATAACAACAGTGTACTATTGACTTTATCCAACAAGTCAGCTGTCAGTTAATTGTGTGTTCCTATTTAAGAATTCGTGATTGTTATATAACACAAACAGTTTAAAACAAAAATAAACATTTATTTTCTGACAATTTAGTTCAGAAATTCAGGAATGGCTTTGCTAGAAATTCCACAGTGATTCTAGCTTGGGGCCTCTCATGAGGTTGTAGGGAAGATGTTTGCCAGGACTGCTGTGATGTGAGGGCTCGACTGGTGCTGCAAGATCCGCTTCCAAAGTGGCTCACTCATCATCATGGCTGTTGGCTGGAGACCTCCATTCCCTGCTGTTCCCTATTATTCACAAGAGTTTCTTACCTCATGGACCTTTCCATAGAGCTGCTTGACCTTTCCATAGAGCTGCTTTATGACATGGTAATTGGCTTTCCCAGAGTGAATGATCTGAGAGAAAGCAAGGTGAAAGTTACAGATACTATCATTTCCGTGGTATCCTTTTGGTTCACAGGTCAGCTATATGCAGTGTGCAAATGGACTATACAAGGGCGTGAATACTAGCAGGTAGGGATCATTGGGGCCATTTGGAGGCTGTCTAGTGCATGTATTGTAATTTTTTTAAACATAAGTTTTAGCTAAACTTTAACTTATAGACAGTTCTGCCTCTCCTACTGTATTTCTTATCATTCTACCCACTTTCTTCCTCTTCAGCACTCTCCCTTCTCTCCTACCTCATATCTTTTATTGAGGTATATTTAAAAATCAGGAAGGGTAGAGAACAAAGAGGAAAGAACATGATTAAATGAGCATCCATGAGTGATAATAAGAAATATTAGTCCTATGTTACATTAAATCATCTGTCAGTTGTTTTGTGGGGTTTTTTTTTTTTGTACTCTTCCTTCAAAAAGTACAAGGTGAAACTAATTAGTAAATGCATTTAATATAAAATATCTGTTGTCAAAACTTTGACAGCATCTCTATCCTCCTGCCTAGATATTTAGAGTCGTAGCTCCATGGAATGAGGTGATATGTCAATTTTTTAAAGGTTATTTTTATTTTTTTTAATTTTTTTATTTTTTTTGAGACAGAGTCTCGCTGTTGCCCAGGCTGGAGTGCAATGATGTGATCTCGGCTCGCTGCAACCTCCACCTCCTGGGTTCAAGTGATTCTCCTGCCTCAGCCTTCCAAGTCACTGGGATTATAGATGCCCACACCCGCACCCAGCTAATTTTTGTATTTTTAGTAGAGACGGGGTTTTGCCATGTTGGCCAGTCTGGTTTCGAACTCCTGGTCTTAGGTGATCCACCCGCCTCGGCTTCCCAAAGTGCTGGGATTACAGGCAGGAGCCACCATGCCCAGCCAAAGGGCCAAAGGTTTTTTTTGTTTTGTTTTTGTTTTTTTTGAGACAGAGTCTCGCTCTGTTGCCCGGGCTGGAGTGCAGTGGCGCCATCTCGTCTCACTGCAAGCTCCACCTCCCGGGTTCACGCCATTCTCCTGGCTCAGCCTCCCAAGTAGCTGGGACTACAGGTGCCTACCACCACACCTGGCTAATTTTTTTGTATTTTTAGTAGAGATGGGGTTTCACCATGTTAGCCAGGAGGGTCTCGATCTCCTGACGTCATGATCCACCTGCCTCGGCCTCCCAAAGTGCTGGGATTACAGGCGTGAGCCACCGTGCCTGGCCCAAATTTTTTTTTTTTTTTAGTTTAGTTTAGTTTTGTTTATTAATATTCCAGTTTACCTGTGTCTTCTAGAAATACAGTTAGAAATAATCCTCAATATTTTTATAGTACCAATGAAAAGTAAGATATTAGTACTTTTCCCCCTTATTCTTGATACTGTTAATGTGTTTCTATATTGCAAGATGGTAGCTTGTCCCCATTTATACTACTATGCCAAAGGGAACAAGAAAGCCAAAGCCTTTTTTCCAATTAGAAGCCATTTCCAGTCACTGACTCAGACTGCACTGAAAATATTGGAAAACATAGTACTTGTCTATGTGTATCTGTTCATCTAAATAATGGATTTAATACTTTGCTGTGGTAAAAATCAATTAGTTATTATTAGAAAGGGTTCTGAATGCAGTGAGAAATGCAATATAAATATGAAATAGTAGTTCCCAAGTTTAGCATATGCAAGAGCATAATTTATACAATTTCAGTTCAATCTGTAATGTGAAATTGGTAACAGGACATGACATAACTGAAGCTTGATTTAAGCATGGCTTTCCTATTCCGTGTCCCAGCGATCACAATTTTAATACTAAATGGTTTGTCATTTTGTATTAAGTAGACTTTCTTTCTCGATGACAAACTTGAAGAATAGTCTAGAGTTTTATAAGTATCTGCAAATATTATGTAAATTTTTGGTCACACATAAAGTAGCAATTTTCTTTTTCACTTGGGTTGAATTTACTTTTAAGTATATGAGTCATATACATAAATATAAGCCATAAATATTATTCAACACACGCGTCAGCATTTCCTTTTTCCCCCTTTTCTGATGTTTCATTAGTGACATTTTTCAAATCAAATTTAAATAATCCTTGGTTCAGACTCCAAACAGGAAATCAGTTCAAGGAGCAGGGATCAGAATGACAAAAGAACTGCTCACTTAGAGGATACTTTAAAATACTCTGCTCATTGGGGAAAAAAAAAAAAAAATGCAAGCTTCCAGATTTTTCTGACCTTAATGCACTGATTTTTCAGTTTGGATTTAACTGTGAACGAAAAACTTTGAAAAGCCATATAATCCATCAATATTATATTTGCTGGCGCCTGAGTTTCATACAACATCAAAGTATTTTTATGGCTTTGATATTTTTTCTTCCATAATTATGCCAGCCCAAGTTATATTGCATTTAATACTGTTTTCCTGACTTGCTCTTATTAGCAGTTAACACTTTATGTAGAACGTATGTAGAATTCCTGACATCTGTTATTGCAACCTTGTTTTGACTGATAATATACTAGTGTTTAATTTAGGACAAAAGGAGAACATATTTTCAAATCGCACATGTAAAATTGAAGATTATCTGTCCTGTGTAACTATATATATTATGATATGCAATTACGTGCATGTGTATAAAAACGGACACTTCATGATAATCATTAATATTAAAAGTCAAAACCAAAATATTGATTTACAAGAAAGCTAAATTGAAAAAAACTACAAGGCATCTAGTATCACAGCTGTCAGAGGTCTCTTTTTTTTTTTTTTTTTAAGAGATTTTATTGTTTTTAGAGCAGTTTTAGATTCACTGCAAAATTGAGCAGAAGGTATGGAGATATCTCATATGCCTCCTATCTCCACATATGCATAGCCTTCCTCACTATCAACATCCCACAACACATTTGTTACAATTGATGAACCTACAAGACACCCAGGTCCATACTTTACATGAGATTGCACTTTCAATACTGTACATTTAATTCTGTAGTTCATATTCGCGTTCATTCTTGGTGTTGTACATTCTACAGGATGTCATTCATGGTCGGGTAAATTCATATTTTAATGTCATGAATCTACCATTATATAGTAGTATTATACTGAGTAGTTTCACTGCCCTAAAAGTCCTCCGTGCTCCACTCCTGTGTTTCCCTTAGTTTAGCTGGGACTTTCCCACATGAATCCACACAGTTTTATCCAGTAAAGTGCATGATGAGAGGTCTTGGGGCTTAAAAGGGCTTTTTAAAATGTAAATTGGAACATTTCACTGAACTGTTAAAAAGCCAAATACATGGCTTTTATTTGCACTTACAACAAAATACAAACCCTTAAACTTTGCACATAAAAAACCTAAATAGCATGGCTCTTGCCCTCAAGGAGATTACAGTTAAATTTAGATTACAGGCATTAAACAAACACTCATGAATGTACAGATATAAATTGTGTTCAGTGGGATAAAGGAGAATGAAGAAGGACTATGAAAAAGGTTAACTTAAGGAATTTAAGTTAGATTGGTGGATCAAGGAAAATCTCTTTGAAGAAGTGATATTTAAGTTAAGATCCTAGGTACGGAAGCCTGGAGAAGAGTACAGAAAAGAGCATTCCAGAGGAGGAAGCATTTGTATAAGAGCCTGAGAAAGGAAAGCCCTTGATCTGGAAGAACAGAAAACTCTTGATAATGGACTATTCAGAATGAATGACATAATGTAGTAAAATGACATTATATTAGTTGCAGATATTCTCTGAGCACCTCAGTGTTTCCTCGGTGCATTTCATAGTATTTGGTGTATATTAGATGACCATTAAACATTTAATGAATGAACAAGTTTAATGGTAATGATAGATAAAGGAGGAGAAGGGATAATAGTAGCATCTATCTTATAAGATGGTGAGTAATAAATGAGATCATTCATAATAGCTGCTGATCTCAGAGCCTGGCACACAGAAAGTGCTTGATATATGGTAGCTTAAAAAAATTTGTGAAGTCCCTGCTTTACACTTGAGTTATTCTAAATGACTTACATGAAATATTGGAAGGCAAACTAATTTTACAATTTTTAAGTGAAATAATCCCTGTGCACTACCAAAAAAAAACCCTTCTTATTATTTGAGTTTCATGCTATTAATGTATTTTCCTCTCTGGTTCCTACATGGTTTGCAGAGGTAACACTCCTTTCCTTTCATATACAGACACACATACTTTAGGATGGTTGGTAAACAGTACATTATCAATAATGGTTTTGGGATAGACAATGGACTCAAACCTTGTGCCTCATTTCTGGATATCAAAACATGTCAAAGCCCCAATTATAAACCTAGTTTTAAGCACAATTGTGAAGCTCTCCCAGATCATCCATCTTGGCTGTGCTCTGGAAGACCAAAACTAACAGTGCTGATATGTAGACATGAAGTACTTGCCTTCTGATTATTGAAGTAAGGGTCTGTATTTCAAATCAGGCAATTTGCAGTTTCCTTGTTTCTAAATAAACCTATGAAGTTTCCCGTTGCTCAGAAAAAAATTTGTTTTGAATTATCCTGTCTTTAAATCTCTTGCCAAATGTTAAGCAAACTACTCAGAAACACACATTCATTTTTCTTAGCCAGCAATAAAATGCATTGCCCAAATATGATCAAACATCCTCAAACTTTGTTAATCACTTAAATTATTAAACAATAAAACATTAAACTCTGTAGCTAAAATAAAAATATATTTCCTGGTTTCTATGAAATTACATTCTCGTAGGTCATTTTTATATTTTTATTTCTTTAAATATGGCTGTTAATTTCATCCCTTCAATTAGAGGTTGCCATTCATGGTCAGGTAAGTTCAATTTCCTCTGTTGTTTCACTTGGAACCTGAAACCCCATTCAAGCATCTTACAAATTCCTGCCATTGATCACAAAAACTGAGCAAGGAAATATGGATGACTCAGTGTGAATTCATTACTCTCATTAAGAAAATGACATAAAGTCCTACTGAGCAAGACACAATAGAATCATTTTCAAGTATTAGCTACAGAGTGGTGTCATTATAACATCACTTTCATATGTAAATATAAAATGAAAGTTTAATGTTAAAAATAAGACAAAATGTAAATGTATAATAGACCAAAAACCATTCTATTTTTGTCCTTGGGGCAATGATGTTAAATCATCTCATATCTCTGAGACATTGCTAGTTATAAGGAATATTCATGTTCTCCTTTTCTTCTTAGGCACATAGCAGTCAGTTCTGAATAATTGATTGTGAGCTGAAATAGTCATTTTTAGGCCTCTTCCAGTAAACCTCCATCCGAATATAGAGGATAACAAAGGCTTAGAGCAGAGGGGAGCCACAATATGGAAGGCCTGGATCCCTGAATGACTATATGGATCACAATTCATCCTCCCCACTCCTACATCACCCCTCATGCCTACCCACATTGAATTGTCTGTAAAAATAAGCTTTGTTTGCCCAATGCCACAGATATTTTAGGGTTGTTTGTTAAAAAGTTAGTCTACCTGGACCAATTCAATAACTGATTATATAACCCTAGTATTACTGAGTTTAATCAGAATCTGTGGATATTAAAGCCTCTGGTCCATGGGTTTTTGGAAACTAAATAGAGGTAAAACTTTCAAAATATTTACTATAGAAAGATGAATCATACCACAGAGCTGCTAGGGGCAAGCTCAATCGAATTGCCTATAGAGTGTTAAAATATCCATTTTGCGTAATGGAAGATCTATTTTAAGGTGTTCTAAATGGTAAAATAAAATCTTTCTGCCCAAAAGAAATGCTGCTTTCCATCACTATAGCTGATGTTTTGTAGCACATATTCCACAAAGACGGTAATACTTAAAAAATGTTCTATGGAAAAAAGCTGATCCCACAGGGAGCTGGTAATTGGCAGAAAAATCTCAAAATACTCAAGTAAGAAAGGCAGAGAGCTACAGCACTGCACAGCTTCAACCAGGAACTTGAAAAATGCAGAAGTAAAGCACTTCTGAGGAATTAAGACTTACTACTTTAAGACTGAATTTGAAGGAAGAACAAAAGCAAATATTGGTGCCCTGACATAAGAAGCAAACTTATTTCCTCAAATTATACCTCATAGAAATAGAGTAATGCAGCTCACATAGAAGAGGGTCCAAAGTGGAACAAATCTATATCCTTGGCCACATGGATTAAAAGTTTTCACCACTTCCTTAGAAAGGAGGAAACAGAGGTTGATAACAAAACCCATTGGATTTCCTTACATGTGTACACAATGGTGTAGAAAATATTCTCATTAATAAGTGTGGCTTCAGTTATTTTCAGTAAATCATTTTGACATTCATGTTATCTCCTGAATTCAGGACTCTCCCCTGCTTCTGTTATTAGAGTTTACATTTGGTGCTCATAGAGGCCAAACCAGGTAATGCTTACAGAATTTTGTGTTTACAATGCTTATTTCTGCCAGTGTACAGAGTAGTCATATACAGCCCCTTGTATGCTATCAACACCAAGCATATCTCAATAGTTGTCCACTGCCTATTTCATGAAAACTGTAGTATATCAGGCAAATGTTCAGCAAATCATTAGCAAGACATAAAAGGGACACCAGCAAAGACAGATGAGGACCTGTCCTGACCAAAGAAAGAATAAATTTTAAAAGTCACTGCAGTTATTAACCCTCGACAATCTCATAGCCCCAAAACTGAGCAATATGGCAGTCATCCATGAAACATAGAAATTCCTGTTGTAATAGCATCATTTATGTCTTTTCTTTCTTGATTTCTTGCAAGGTAGTAACCATGAGGAGACATCGGATGTTTGGCAAAGGCCTTTGGAATTCACCTGCTAGGCCATGATATACATTTCCAGCCTGAGGATTTCATACAAACTGTATATTAGATTTGCCTTAGTTGGAATACAAATGAGCAACGTGAGCTCAGCATGGAAGTTTGCAGAGCTCTCTACTTGCACATTTTACTGGGTATAGCTCAGAGAGAAAATTATTGTTTAATAACTGTGGTCCATAAATGTCAAAGAAAGGCATGGGCCGTTCTCCATTGGGAAATGACCACAGGACTGTGGCCTCTCATTCAGTATTCATTCTGAAGCCTAAAGATCGAAGCCCAATTCCCAAAGACCAATCTCAAAGAGAAGAATGAGGAAAAGAAACAAAATAAATAAAAGAACAAGGAGCAGCAGGACCATGTAGCCCATCAGGCCCATTCCAGCCCACACCTTCCTAAGGAGAGACCACGGGTGCATGCATGGCCAATGAATTTATTTACCAAGAAATGAATATCTGACAAACCAACCCATTTCATTTTCCGTTTGGCTTAATTTTGTGGTTGCCAACATGATAAGAATAACTTATATCACTGAATTTTTTTCATCTGAGATAATTCATTGACTGAATTGACTAGTCATTTGTAATGCAGGCTTGATACAAAATTGGATAATTGAAACCCTCTTCAGAGCAATTTCTCTTGTAAGATGAATTAATGATCATAGAAATACATAGTTTTCACAACTATTAATTGGTTTATTGCCAATCCAGAATGCAGCCTGCGTAAATACTACATCTAAGCAATTCTCAAAGGTAAACAATGAAGTTTTTCTCCTGGTCCTTTGATCTGTATTTCAAAAACAACCTGTTACATATTTTTGTTCATTTGTATCTCCTTGCCACTTACCTAGAGAAAACTGGACAGAAAGAATAAAACAAGCACTTTGTATCTTGTGCCATTGTGTGACCCTCTTCCTTTGCAAAGTATGTTTCTAGATCCCTCTGGAATTAGAATGGACATTATTATTAGTGTGACAGGTTTCATTGCCATGCACCCATGCACCCTATTATTTGAACTGCTCTTGGGCACTCTTTCCCTTTGGGCAAGACTAGACCAGCTCTCTAAGGGTTCTAGTTTTGCCTGACCACTCTCCCCTTACCCCTAGCGTGAATATATAATCCATTGGGCTTGGTAGTTGTCTCCTTAGAACTTTGAAATTGTTTTAATTGTTTGAATAAAACCTATACCTGATGTATAGCAAAGATATAACCATAAAACTTTTGAACATTAAAAACCTTTTCCTGTGTTTTGGTACTAAATACTCACTGATTTACATTTATATGTGATTAACATATCTGAAGTTTTCTATTTCTATTATTAAAAGCAAACATTACTGACATAATGTTCCAATTACCCTTCTTAAAATTCATTCACATAATAAAGAAACACTGGATGTTGCAGAAATAAAAAGCTCCATTCTCTGCTTCTACACCTGAGATTAATACATCACAGTTTTTGAAGCTGAATTCCCCAGTTTCCTATTGATCTACTTATGGAATTTAGGGTTTCTAGAGCTCACTCAAAATACATTAAAAGAAAAAAGAATAATTAAGTTGATCATTGTCCAGGATAGGTTACTTTTTATTGCTGTATGATATAGATAAATCTTTTTTAATTTTATATTTTTATTGATATAGTTTTATATATTGTGGGGGTATGTGTGATATTTTGATACGTCTACAATATTGAATGATCAAATCAGGGTAATTGGGATATCCATCATCTCAAACATGTATCTTTTCTTTGTGTTGGGAACATTACAATTCTTCTCTTCTAGCTATTTTGAAGTATTCAGTAAATCATTGTTAATTATAATTTTCCTGCTGTAGTGTCGAATACTAGAACTTATTCCTTCTATGTAACTGTATTTTTGTACCCATTAACCAACGTCTCTTCATTCCACTCACACCTTCCCTTTTTAGCCTGTGATGATAAACATTCTACTCTCTACCTCTGTGAAATCCACTTTTGTAGCTCCCACATAAGAGTTAGAACATGCAATATTTGTCTTTCTGTGCCTGCCTAATTTTACTTTAACACAGTGACTTCCAGTTCTATCCATGTTGCTTCAAATGACAGGATTTCATTCTTTTTTATGGCTGACTAATATTCCATTGTGTATACATACCACATTTTATCCATTCATTTGTTGATAGACACTTAGATTGATTCCATATCTTGGCTATTGTGAACAGTGCTGCAATAAACATGGGAGTGCAGATTCCTTTTTGATATACTGATTACCTTTCTTTTGAATATATATACACAGCAGTGCAATTGCTGGATCATACACTATTTTAAAGTTTTGAGGAACCTCCATACTGTTTTCGATAATGACTGCACTACATTACATTCCCACCAACAGTGTATGAGCATCCTCCTTTCTCTACATCCTCACCAACACTGGTTATTTTTTGTCTTTTTTGGTAATAGCCATTTTAACTAGAGTGAGATGATATCCCACTGTGGTTTTGATTTGTGTTTACCTGATGATTAGTGATGTTGAACTTTTATTCATATACCTGTTGGCCATTTGTATGTCTTCTTTTGAGAAATGTCTATTCAGGTCTTTTGATCATTTTTTAATCAGATTATTTGGTTTTTTACTACTGAGTTGTTTGAGTTCCTTATATATTCATGTTACTGATCCCTTGTTGGATGTGTACTTTGCAAATATTTTCTCCCATTCTGTAGGTTATCTCTTCACTTTGTTAATTATTTCCTTTGCTGTGTAAAAGCTTTTTAGCCTGAAGTATTCCCATTTGTCTCTTTTTACTTCTGTTGTCCCTGCTTTTGAGGTCTCACCCCAAAAATTTTTCCCCAGACCAATGACCTATAGCATTTCCACAGTGTTTTCTTCTAGTAATTTCATAGTTTCAGGTCTCACATTTAAGTGTTTTTTCATTTGCAGTTGATTTTTGTACATGGTGAAAGATGGGATCTAGTTTCATTCTGTATATGGTTATCCAGTTTTCCTGGCACCATTTATTTAAACAGACTGTCCTTTTCCTATTGTATGTTCTTGGCACCTTTGTCAAAGATGAGTTGGCTGTGTGTGGATTTGTTTCTGTGTTCTCTGTTCTGTTTCACTGGTATATATGTCTGTTTTTATGCCGGTACCATGCTGCTTTGGTTATTATAGCTTTATTACATAATTTGAAATCAGGTAATGTGATGCCTCCAGATGCTCAGAATTCCTTTGCCTATTTGGAGCCTTTTGTGATTCCGTATGAATTTTAGGATTTTTTTTTTATATTTCTGTGAAGAATGTCATTGGTATTTTGATAGAAATTTTAACAATATTATTTCAATCCATGACCATGGAATATCTTTCCACTTTTTTGTGTGTCCTCTTGACTTCTTTTATCAATGTTTTAATAATTTTCCTTGTAGAGATATGTCACTTCTCAAGTTTATTCCTAGTTTTTTGTAGTTACTATAAATGGAATTACTTTCTTGATTTCTTCTGCAGATTGATCATTGTTAGTGTATAGAAATGCCACTGGTTCTCATATGTTGATTTTATATCCTGTAACTTTACTAAACTTATCTTTGGGTGGTGTTTTTAATTTTTTCTAAATAAAAAATTTTGTATAAGATCTAAATATAAGATTATTATATTGTATTATCTTAAATATAAGATCAAATAAACATATATAAGATCATTATAATAATCAAATAATCATATGATCAAATAATCTCATATATAAGATTGGATCATTATAATGATCTTATATTGCAAATATAAGATTATTATAATGATCTTATATTTGCAATATAAGATCATTGCAAACAAGAATAATTTGAAATCTCCCTTTCCAATTTGAATGCTCTTTATTTCTTTCTCTTTTCAATTGCTCTGAGTAGGACTTCTAGTACTATGTTGAATAAAAGTGGAGATAGTGGCCTGGCATGGTGGAATCTGCCTGTAATCTCAGCTACTCTATAATAGGAGAATTGCTTGAGCCCAAGAGTTCGAGGTCAGCCTGGCAAACATAGCGAGACCTCGTCTGTAAAATCAATTTTTTTTCATTAGAAATAAATAGTGAAAATAGGATGCATCTTTCCTTCAATTTGCCCCTGATCTTGGTTATGTGTGTAGCCACCATACGTTAACTCCTCATTTCCAATAGTTTCAGTGTTCATAATTGGAATTTCATTTCCAGAAAACTTATTTTATTCCATAAAACACTCCAATTGATCAGTAGAGAAAATAAGATACAAATATATGATGTTTATAATTTTCAAGTATATAAAATCAAATTTTCTTGAAAAACAACATTTAAATATTCCTTTAGAATTTGGGTTTGTTTTTTTTTTCTTTTGCATGAACTGGACAAGTAAAGGTTTCTCAAAATAAAATCAGTAAAATCTAAGCTGAAGAAACCATCTCTTTACCTGGTAAATCTTCCTATGGCAAACAGGCATTTTTCATTTACCAAAGGCATTTGAACTGCTTCCAAAATTTACGTTATCTGTCTAAAAAATTTCCATTGACAATTTTATAACCACACAAGTATGTGAATGGTAAATTATATGGAGAAGGGCAGTTGCCATGGTAATTCCTCTTTCTTAAGCATCTCTTGCTCCCCCATTTCAGTTAGAGTTTCATTGCTGAGCTCCTGGGCATTCATGGGATTCTTAGAATGCAACTACCAACAAACTCAGCTGAGCCCTCATCTCAGGATTAACCAGGCAGTGCTGTCACTGGAATAGCAAAGTGTGTGAGTTCTCACTGGTCCCAGTTCTTAGTCAATTGTAAGTTATTATTATTACCAAAGGGATAAAAAGGATATAAGTGTTTAACTCACTAGTTATAAACTGGAGGCCACCATAATCTAGAACACTTTATTATCCAATACTTAGTGATTTTTCAGATGCAAGTACCATCCAGTCACTTTATAGGTCACAACTGTTGTAATAAATTCTTCTTTCAAAAAACCCTAATTTAAAACTGCAGAGAAGATACAGCATATTTTGTTTAAATACCTACATGAGACAGGAGTCCCCAAGAGATCTTCATGGATTCTATCAATTGATATGAGCACATATTTTCTGAAGCAAGAAGTATATGAGATATACGATCCCCAACTAAGCAACTGTACTGTTTCCAGTTTTTGGCTTTACAGATTCTTTGAACTGACCAAATACTAATCAGATATTTTTACTTTTGTTCTGAGAAATATGTTTTATGGTATTCAAATATGATATTAAGAAAATAGGTATTATTTCCTTTTTACTAACAAATAGATATTGTATTTTTCTCACATGAGTTTTCTAAATCTATTGAGAAGATCACATTTTTTCTCCTTTGCCCCATCATTATGGTAAGATTATATTAATAGATTTCCAAATATTGAACCATCTATCAGTCAGAGTATCCTAGATTATGTTGTACCAACAAAAATCATTCTATCTCCATGATTGACAAAATTTCTCCGACTTTGCGCTAACATTTTGGATTGGATAACTCTGTTGTGGGAGGCTGTCTGGTGTACTGTCAGATGTTTAGCAGCATCTCTGGCAATTACCCGCTAGATGCCATTGGTGCAACACCCACCCAAGTTGTAAAAACCGAAAAATGTTTCTAGATATTGCCAAATATTCTTTTGGGAAGGAAAATTTCCTCCAGTCAAGGGCCATTGCTTTAAATCAGTGAGGTTTTGTTTTCCTTCACAGTGCATATCTCTCAAACATCATTTGGAGTCTCTCCTCTACACCCCACTCTCTGGGATGCAGGATGATAGAGCTGCCACCATCTAGAGCTTTCCTGGATACAGTGGCAAAGGGAAAAAGAAAGGATGTGCAAATTGCACACCAACTCTTAAAACTGACTCCCAGAAGTGATGTGTTACTTCCACGCTTATACATTTAGCCAAAACAAATAACATGGGTACCCCTAAATTCAAAGGGAATTGGGAAATGTAGCATGTGCCTGAAAGACATGGAGCCAGTCATATCGGTGTGCTGACATATTAACGTCAAAATATTATTTGAGAATCTGTTTTGAAGTATAAATTCTAACTCAGGCACATTTTCTTAGTAAGAATGTAAACAGCACACTGCATGCCGAGAATGTTCTCATTTAGTCTGCTTTGTTATTCATGCCTACAGACCTACAGGGTGGTTATATTGGATTGATGTATTTTTTATTGCTCTTTCACTATATGAATTACTTCTTTTTTTCAGTTAACCATTTACACTTGTGCAATCCACAGTAGAATATCAATATTTGTGGTTTGGGTTATTTAAATAATGTGTGTGAGAAATATAAAAAGCAAATAAACCATTAAATAATTCAAGAAGGAAATCTCAATCTGTACTCATTGGAATGATTTTATACTTGATTATAGGGAGTTCAAATTGACAGGCTGGGTGTGTAGAATATGCTCCTCTCAACACTCTGTAACCATGATCGGCTTCTCACACTTATTTCCAGCCTGAGGTTCCTTGCCTCTTTTCTCATCTTTTGATAAATCTCTATAGCAGTGCTATTGTAGTATAGCTCACCTGCTAATAAAAAGTGCGGCTTTAAATAATCATATAAGGTGTTGTTCATATGAGTGGTACAAAATAAAATTGCATTTTCACATTATTTTAAAACTGTAAACTGGAAATATGACGTGGACAACAAACATTTCCTAAGTGTTTATTGTGTAAAGGCTTTACGTATCTTCCTCCCTGATTCCCTGTATAGCCTCAAAGCTGTAACACTATGACAGTTTTATAAATAAATCACTCAAAGTTACACAGCCAGCAGGGATAACGTCTGCATTCGAACTTAGGCCAAACTTGTTCAACTCCCCCATGTTTCTTCTCTAATGTTTCTTACTAGGTAATATAGTGAATCTAGGCTTATTCCTAATGACTAATTTTACAATATATAAAGAAATTCAGCCAAAATCTGTCCATGAAGTGATAAGCACTGTGAAAATTTAGTGTATAGCATCCTATGCATATTTTTAAAAATAAAGACCATTTTCTAAATTCTAAAACATAATTTTATAACTATGTAATTTTCTACTTTGAGGGTGCTCCATAATAATTTGACCTACCCCCTACTGTGTTTGCACATTGAGATTGTTTCTTGACCCGGCACGATGGCTCATGTCTGTAATCCCAGCATTTTGGGAGCCTGAGACTGGTGGATCACTTGAGGTCAGGAGTTCGAGACCAGCCTGTCCAATATGGTGAAACCCTGTCTCTACTAAAAACACAAAAATTAGCCAGGCATGGTGGTGTGTGCCTGTAATCCCAGCTACTCGGGAGGCTGAGGCAGGAGAATCACTTGAACCCTTGAACCCGGGAGGCTGAGGCTGCAGTGAGCCAAGATTGTGCCACTGCACTCTAGCCTGGGCAACAGAGCAAGAGTTCATCTCAAAAAAAAAAAAAAATAATAAAATAAAATAAAATAAAAGATTGTTTCTCAGGGTTGGCTATTAAAAATAATGCTGTAGTGATATCCTCAAATAAAGTTTTGCCCAACTCTGTTTTCTTAAAATAAACTTCCAGAAGAGAAGATAATCTTAATCTTTTCATTTGTTACTCCAACTTATCTTACAGAAAAGTTTGCTAAATTATACCATTAATAATAATAATGCCTGTTTCTCAACTATTTCTCCAATATATGGGAAAAAATTTATACCTCCTCAAAAAACTTTTCCAATTTCAAAGCAGAAAATGTTATCTTGTTTTGATTTGCATTTCCTTATTAGTTAAGTTAAACTTTTCTCTCTCTCTTTTTCTTTTTGTGGTTATGACTATTTCTTCAATGTGAGTTACCAGTTTCCTGTTCTTTGCCCATTTTTCTATTACGGAGGGCTTCTCTCCAGAGGCCTTTACTATAGCATTCTACTCAAACCTGTTGTTTTTCTCAACATACCATTTTTGCTTTCCAGTATAATAGTTGATTAACATTTAGAAAACCACAACTGTGTTTTTCTGAGTTTATTTCATTTAATCTTCTTGTTTTATAGACTGTTTGACTGTATTATTTGGAGTCAAACATCTAGGAATTAAATCCAAGCTCAGATACTGTGCTAGCTGTGGGACCTTGGGCAAGTCACTTTATTCCTCAAAGATTAATTTCTTTTTCTGTGAGTATGCATCATAATTTTTACCTATGACACTTACGTACATAGTACCTGGCATAGTAAGTGTATAGTGAGTACTCAGAGTAAGCTTTGTTATTGCTTGTATTGTTATTAATCTTAATATTAAATATGATGACAGGGCCGGGCATGGTGGCTCACACCTCTAATCCCAGCACTTTGGGAGACCCAGGCAGGTGGATCACCTGAGGTCAGGAGTTCGAAACCAGCCTGCCAAACATGGTGAAACCCTGTCTCTACTAAAAATACAAAAATTAGCTGGATGTGGTGGTGGGTGCCTGTAATCCAAGCTATTTGAGAGGCTGAGGCATGAGAATCACTTGAACCTGGGAGGCAGAGTTTGCAGTGAGCCAAGATCCCGGCACTGCACTCCAGCCTGGGCAACAAAGGGAGACTCTGTCTCCAAAAACCAAAAAAACTGAACTCCAGGAAGCCAAAGTGATCTAAATTTCAACAGAAATCTTCTTTCACTTTTATGAACCCCTTTTGCTTTGTTAAAGGATGGATTCTAATAAAATTCTAATAAAATAAATAAATAATGGACCTGGTATTTTTTAAAAGAGCAAGGCATCATATCGTATCTCAGATATTGCCAAGTAAGACAGCCATTTTCATGCCTATGTGTGTGATAGACTCATACATATAATTATGTATAACTATAATATTTTATATTATACTACCTAGCAAAGAGTTTCTAATTTCCTGAAGTGATAATATATGTTTGTTTTATTTTATTGGACAAGTGAAAATATTATTTCATGAAAATATATAATTTTATCCTAAATTATCTAACAATCAATTGATCTGTCTATTGATCTATCAATTGATCACTCTATTGCTCTATCTAGGTATAAACAGAACTTATATGCTTAAGTATATTTTATGTTTGCAACTGACAAGCAGTTTGGGTGTCCATTTCTGCCTCTCAAATGGAACCTACTTATAACTATTTTCATTTTATTTCAAAATGGATCCTGCATATGACCTCAGTACCCACATTTTGATATTTATAAAAGACCACAGGTGGATTTTATATGCTAACTAAAAAGAGCTAGAGATAGAATGAATAAGATGTAGTACGTGATAGCACAACAAGGTGACTACAGTCAATAATAATTTATTGTCCATTTAAAAATTACTAAGAGTATAACTGGAATATTTGTAACACAAGGAAATGATAAATACTTGAGGCAATAGATACCACATTTACCTTGATGTCATTATTACACATTGTATGCTTTATCAAAATATCTCATAAATATATATACCTATTATGTATCCATAAAACTTACAAATAAAAATGAATTTTGAAAAATAAAGAAAAAAATAAAAATGAGAAGAGCTGGAAACAATTACTCTTTAGTCCTAAAAGAATATGCAAAATGTTTGAAGGGTAAGAAATCATCATGGCAGACAATATCATTCATCGTCTATGGATTTTAAATCTTTGCTGAGAAAGCATGCACCAGTAAGAGGAAATTATTGGCCTCTTAGATAATTGAAGTCGAATTTAATGGACTCTGCTGTTAACCAAACTTGAAAGATTTCTTGTTTCCCTAAGATGAACAAAGGATTAATCAAATATATGTTTGTGAGACTCGGGTAGCTCAAATAAATGATCCTCATAACCATTTTATCTTGGTTTTTTTTTATTCTAAATCTTAGGGAGAGAACAGGAACAAAGAGGAGATTTTTGTCCTTCAGTAGCTTACAATGCAATGAATATATTTTTTTAAAATGGAAGCACATAAAATGAATAAAATATGTAAAGTGAACTGTTGTTAGTATTAGTAAGGAAACCCACAAAGGGTTGAGAAGACGAATGTGCAGGGAAATCTACCCTAGTTAGGATGCCAGGAGAAAGTGAAAGGAGACCAATGAGATCTGGACCACAACCCAGGAGGAGGAGGGGGCCTCTCGTAGGGGTACAGAGGCAGATGAGCCATACCTTACATGGTCTCCAGGGAGGAAGGAGTTGTACTTTATGTCAGCTGCAATGGGAAGGTCTTGAAAACTTAAATCATTGGAGTAACATCATATAAAGATGCTTCAAGGAACATCTCAATGATATTCAGACAGTAAGAGGAAATAGGACTTAAACGGAGTTATTAGTGGGAGATATTCCCTAAGGGAAAAGAGAATCCCTGAATAAAAAAGGGTGAGTTGTAGTACTTTCCTAGTTCAGTTCTAAACTACAGAAATCTGAACTGGATTACACATCTATGAGTCATATACGTTAAACTAAATTATACTCAGTGCTTTTTTTTTTTTTTGATAAACAAAGATAGGTGCCCATAATTCAAATTAAAAAAAAAAAAGTGAAGAGATCCAGGATTAGAGAGAAAGGGCAGTCAAAGGCAAAATGAAGAGAATTTGTGAAATTATCTACATCTGGAAAACCCTAAAGTTAGGATATGAAGGATAAAAAGACCAAATAAAATGGAAATGTTGGATGGAGTAACCTGAAAGCTATGGGAAAGATGAAAATGCATTTTGATTGTTCTCATAAAAGATGGAAAGCTGGGAATGTGGAATAGGTAAGGCTACAAAAGTACATCAGTTACAGACAATTCACAGAGTAGAAATTCTTTTTCAGTATATAAAAAAGATTGTCCCACATACATACATTTTTTTATTACTATTTTGCCACTAACTTGGAGAAGGGAAGGGAATATGCAGGTCTTTCCTTTCCCAAAGCACGTGATTGGACCCCAAGAAGCAGAAGTCCATTTGGTGTCACCCAGAACCATTCTAAAATTGATCACTGCTTTGCACAACCTCATCCAGGATCTGTCAGGGCGTGTCTGTGCCTTGGCATCACACACAGTAGAACAGGAATTCCGTATTCTGGAGTGAAGAGGAAATTAAGAAGCAGAGAATGAAGAGAAGGGTAGCTGACTTGTTATAATCATTTTTTGAGGAACAAAATAAGACTAAATCAAACTTTGGGATTTTTTCTCAGCTTATTTTTAATAATTAAACTTCTATGCTAGAAAATGTCAAAATGAAAAATTAACAAAATCATATGATGAACTCTATATAACCGTCACCTGGCTCCATCAAATGTTAATACTCTGCCATTCTTTCATCTTCTATACTTCTAGGCACTTTCTGATGATTTATTTGTAATGTGAGAGTTTAAAATCTGTTTTTATGCTTACACAAAGCTAATTCTTACTAAGGGACTATAATTATATAAGTGATATTATTCAGCATTAGCTTTTTGCTGGCTAATATTAACTTGATGGTTTTGGTAGTAATGGGGGTAGAAAAGAAAAATACTTTTTTTATCTGGCTTGTATTTCATCCTGGCTAAACTCGAAATTTAAATATTTTGTATCATTTACGAGAATCCTGAAATGGGAGAGTTTAAAGAACAGGGTTCTAACCCTGTGCTCTTGCTGTCTTTGTGACTTTAACTGCTCTTGTGACTCTATTTTCTCATTTGTACCCTGAGATAACTAAATGAGATACTCCCAAAGCAGGTCTTTATTCCCAAGTGGCTTATTCCCTGTTCCAAAAAATGGCCTCCATACTTCTCATCCCCATCCAGAGTCCTACCTTCTCCTCAAGACACAGTTCAAGGTTTCCTTTCCATCTTGTAGTTAGAAACAGTTCAAGGCTGGGCGCAATGGCTCACGCCTGTAATCCCAGCACTTTGGGAGGCTAAGGAGGGCAGATCATGAGGTCAGGAGATCGAGACCAGCCTGGCCAACATGGTGAAACCCCATCTCTACTAAAAATATAAAAATTAGCTGGGCGTGGTGGTGCATGCCTGTAATCCCAGCTACTCGGGAGGCTGAGGCAGGAAAATCGCTTAAACCAGAGTCAGAGGTTGCAGTGAGCCGAGATCGCACCACTACACTCCAGCTTGGCAATAGAGAGAGACTCTGTCTAAAAAAAAAAAAAAAAAAAGAAAAGAAAGAAACAGTTCAATTCATTTCAACCAATACTTATGGGGGGCTGATTATATACCAGGCACTGTTTTAGGCACCGAAGATACAGAAGTGAGCAGAAGCAACTCAAATCTCTGCCTCATTAGGCTTCCATTCTAGTGGGGTGGCACACAACAAAAAAGATGAATAATTGAAATACATAGTAGTAAGCAGTGTGTCAGATACTGATAAGCTCTAAAGAAAAATAAAGCAGCTTCCTGAGAACTAGAACGTGTATGTGTGTTGGGAGAGGAGGGAGAAGGTAAAGAACAAGGAAGGTAGCCATACAGATACCTAAGAGAAGACCGTTCTAGGCAGAGGGCCATCAAACACAAAGGCCCTACAGTGGGCTCTGCTTGCTGTTTTAGAAGGGCTATCAGGAAGCCCTTGTGGCCAGAGTCCAGTGAACAAGAGAAAAGGTACTAGTTCAAAGAGGTGGGGGCTTAGAAGTGGCCAGCAAATGTTGAAGGGCCTCATATGTCACTTTTATGACATTGGCTTATATTTTGAAGGAAATAGGAACTCTTTGGGATTAAAAAGGACCCATAGGATCTGACTTAGGTTTTAACAGATTCACTAGTCTAGCTAAGAAGAAGGGCAGAAGCAAGAAGAACAGTTAGGGTACTGCCATAATCCATATTACACATGAGGGTAGCTTGGACCCGCCTGCTGGGTGTGGGAGTAGTGAAAAGGGGTTAGATTCTGATCTATTTTGAAGGTACAGCTGGCAGGATTTGCTGCGAGGAGTGAGAGACAGAGAGGAGGCAAGGATGATACTAAGGTTTTATTTATTTATTTTTTTCTGAGCACGAGAAACATAGAGCTCCTTTTAACAGAGAGGGAAGAATCTATCAGGGGTTGTGGGGGGTGATAATCGTGGTTGATTACCACCTCTAATACGCATGCAATCCATAAATGTCCAGTAGATGCCTCCTCTCTGTTTCTCTCCCAGCCTGCTTCACTATCTCTCTCCTTCATTCCTCTGTCTCCTTCTGTCTCACATTCATAGTGTGTTCTTGTCTAGTGTATGAAATCTCACCAGAGAAGTGTCCAGGCAGAGTTTGCAGAAAGTGAAAAAGTGACTCTCCTCATATTTGTCTTTTGGTGTCACACCATATTGGGTGACCTTTCAGCTTTTCTCTAAAATTGCATAACATTTTAAAATTGAAAGAGATCATAAAGGATATCTTGTCCAACTTTTCACTTTATAGATAAGGACACTTAGCTCAAATAAGTTAGATGATGCACCTAGAAGACAGGAAAGAGGAGAAATAAATAGTATGGCTTTCTCAAAAGCAAGGAGTAAAGATATAACCATGAGAGAAGCAATTATGTGAGTAAATGACATAGTTTTAAATCCCAAAAAAGGAAACAAATAACAGAGTGCCAAAATAAAAAAAAGTTACACATATCCCCAGAGCAGAAAAGTGAGTGGCATGAAAGGCAGTACCTCTGACATGATGGCAAAATTGACAATTCATTTTACAAAGCTTTTAACAGCTTTTAAATTCAATACTTTTCCAAATTTGTAAAAATAAAATAGAATACTTACACAATTTTGTACTATTGGGCTGTAAAAACCAATAAAAATGGTTTCTAAAATAAAATGATCCAATCTCCATTTTGTTTGCAAATCCTGGCTTGCATAAATCTAATTGACTTTTAAACAAACTAACTTGAAGCAGAACAAAATTAAAAGCATTCCTTGGATGTAGATTTTTCTCCTATTTTAAAATATTTAATTAGTTTCATTTTGTTTGGGTTTTCTGAAGTTAAATGATAGCTTCAAATTATGTTATAACAAAGCTCTAGGGTGATAACTTTATTACTTCATTTGAATTTTGTTCATTTTGTTTAGTGAACGTATAGTTATAAGTACAGGGTAATATAAACATTTATCCCCTAATGACTTTACATATATGCATGAAGAAAGGCCTGTTAATCTTAGCCAGGCACCATGCACATCTAACAAGAAACTTTAGAATGATGCAAAAAAATAGTTCTAAGCTATTGCATTATTTAAGGGTGTAGAGATGGAAAGATTATACCTTTTCTCAACCTTCTTAAGGGTCACAGCCAACACTCCTGTAACAAAAGACAGGTTAACAGGAGAAAAGCATAACAGATTTATTTAATCAAAGTTTTACTTGACACAGCAGCCATCAGAAAGACCCAAATATACAGAGAAAACTATCCATTTTTATGCTTAGTCTTCATGAAGAATAGACATCCATGTAGAAATGTGATTGGACAAAAAGAGTATGATCTAACACTAATAGACTGAGCAGAGAAACCCAGCAAGGCCTGTCCAGATTTTTTTTTGGCCTCTGTTATAGCATTTCTTCCTCCTGGGTATAGGGCAGCACCCTTCTGGAATCAGGGTCTTATGACCTACTATCGGACAAGGTTAAGTCCAAGAAATGTCTTTATGGCCAACCCCTAGACAGAAAGATGGGGCAAGTTAGAGTGATAACTAGTTTTTATGACTAGCTTTGGCTAATAAGAGTTCTGGTTTCTATGACCTGCTTGGAGGAAGAGAAATTCTAATTTCTATGACTTACTTCTGGAGAGAATGAGGAGCAAGAGACAGAAGGGGAGGAGAAGGTCAGAGAGGCCCTGGTTCTGAGGCTGCTTCTGAGGTCTTCCGATATCCTTTATTCCAAAGTACTCAGCATGCCAACGTGCCATACTTTGGGATATTGTTTCCTGAGCCCCAACATTAGTAAGAAAAAAAAAACACCTAAAACATTTGACATGGTTTACACTTGATCTGAACTTTTCTGAGCTTCAGTTTTATCTGAAATACTGGAATGATCAGACTTGCTTGATCTACCTAATTGGATGGTTATAATGATTGGATGAGATAACATCTTTGAAAGCTCCCTGATACACTACGTCAATGCAATTAGTATGACCATTCCAAAAACATGTCAACTTCTTTTTTTCCTGATTAAAAAAGGGCTACATCCCAGACTCAGTCAAAGAAGAAAATGGGTGTTTCCATATTCTTTAAATAAAATATGTGTGTCTCTAAGCTTGACATTTTAAAGAAGTAGGCCACATCCTGTGTGCTAAAATAGAAATATGGTGAGTTTTTCTTCAATTCCTAAAATTAAACGTGCTTTCACTACAGTTGTTATTTTGCTGTTTAACAATGTACACAGGTGTTCATCACTACAGCACTGCTGTCTACAAACTGGGGTCAGGAACTCAGCACTGGTGGGTGTGGTTGCTTGAGGAAGGACAGTTCCTCAACCTGAGAGCCAGAAATTGACACCTCGTGGATTCACCCATTGTAATTCAATTACACTTTATTGATTTCCAATGGAGAAAATCTATAGGGGGCAAAGCTCCGGGTTCCTGTACAGCGGAACTCCCATCCAAAAACACTAGAAACCAATTTAAAAACATACTGTTTCCAAAATAGCACAGTAAATGAATAGGCTATCAAGAGACATCTATAATTATGTTTCTTTTTTCTCATCATATGAACACACATACACCTTCAGACTGACACATTTAACCATCTCCAAGTTAAATCAACATCCTCCAAAAATAAAGCTGACATGACTTTATGTCAGGAAAACAGTCCTTTTTCTCCGACTGGTCATTTCAGATTTTATTTTAGCATTAAAAGTTGTTTGTTTTGTTAGTAAAAGATACTGAAATCTTTATTCAAGTATGTGTCTCAATCTCTACATTCAAAATTCTTATTGATCACCTTGAGGATTTTATCTTGAAGAGCCATAACATGATCAGTTAACTCCCACATATTAGTGAATATTGCTGAGCACCTAATATTTTTCTTGGGCACTCTGCTACGTGCTGTGGGGAATATAAAAGGATAGGAATCAGTCCTTGCCATCAAGATGTTTGCAGACTAGTTGGAAGATAATACAAAATGTAAAAAAAAAAAAAAAAAAAGTAAGAATCATTTTCAAGTATTGTCAAAATTGAAGAAATGACATGAGATAAGGAATCTTATTTACCAAATCAAAATCTCCAGAGATGGAGTCTAAGAATATGTATTCTTAGAGTTCCCAAAAGAAGTCTGAGAGATAAACAGGTTTAGAAGCACTGAAGTATATGCATTTTTGCCTTCTTCCCTTACAGTCTCTCATCAGAGGGATCTGCTTAGTACTCTCAAAGTTTACAAAAAAGTTGTTCGGCACCACGTTTGTCAGCTTTGCCCAGGCCATATCTGCTTGGCCCACAGGCAGTCTGTATGTGACACAGTCACCATCCCCTATTTTTCTTTATTTCTGACAGTCTTTCTCAGTGTCATTTAATGGCTTCAAATCTTTTCTCACCTCTCAACTATTGATGTTCCCTCTCTTCTTTCTTGGCACCTAGGCCCTTCCTGGCTGATATCACCATCAAACCCACTTCAGCTAGAGGGCTCAGTTATGCCCTAGGGGATCCCTAAATCTGCATTCCCAGCTCTTAACCTCTCCAACTCAGTTTCTGTCAAGGATTCCACACACAAAATGTTTAACATCCAACTCATTTCTTCCCCACTCCTTTATCAAAAGACTCACCTGCCCCACACTGACTCTCGGCCTACTGTGGGTAGGCAAAATGAAGTTGGAACAGCGAAGAATGGAAAGACGAGGCTAGAAGCCAGTCCGCCGCAAATCGCCCTTTTCCATGACTTTGCATCCACTTGTTTACTAAGACCTGTTTGTTCTACCTAATGGATTTATGGTGAATCTTTCCTCTTCACTCCTCCAACTCCAGCTGCCGTGTTTCAAGTTATCACTTAATTGCTGACATTCTCCCGAGTTGGAGGAAGCTCATCTCTGACTCCATTTTGTGCTACTTTTTCACCTCATTGGAAATGAACCTTCATTAGAAGGTAACTTCTAATATTTAGAAATTGTTTTGAATTTTGAAAAATCTGAACCACACTTTGGTTTTAATTTTACTTTCACTATTTCATCATTTATGAAGTTGCCTAAAACGTGTAGAATTTTAAAGAATTATGTAAGAACTTCCAAGGGGTTACTCTAACTTAGCTCATTATTAGTAAGAAATATAACAATTGAAGGAAGATATTTATATTTTGTTCTTAAAGATTTCGAAGTAAAAATTCATCAGTGTCTTTAATACCCAGTTTCTTTCAGTGACCTCTTCCGGTGCCTACCTCGCTAATAGTTAGGATGCTTTTTCTGATGTTAACATTCTTTACTTTAATTTTGTCCTAAAGCATTATTTCTTCTATTATAAAAGCATTATTTCTCATTTAAAATTTCTAATATAATTTTTTACTATATAAGCTATTTCTTTCTCATAGAAATATATTGTCCTATAGGTGACAATTGAATATGTAGGGTATTTCTTTTTCCCCCTTTATCACAAATCTTGAAGAGGGAAGTTGTTCCTCAATTTAGTTCCCATTTTCTCCCTAAATAGCATAGATGCTTTAAGCATCTTTTCTTTTTTTGTTTATTTAGTAGATGGGGAGAAATGTCTGCACATTTATGTGGGCAATAATTCAAGCCTTTGTGCAAATTTTTTTTACATAGTAGGCTCTTCACATTTAACCCTCTGCTATATTCTTTTTTTTTTTTTTTTTTTTTTTTTCTTTTTTTGAGATGGAGTCTCGCTCTGTCGCCCAAGCTGGAGTGCAGTGGTGCGATCTCGGCTCACTGCAAGCTCCGTGTCCTGGGTTCATGCCATTCTCCTGCCTCAGCCTCCTGAGTAGCTGGGACTACAGGTGCCTGCCACCATGTCCGGCTAATTTTTTGTATTTTTTAATAGAGACGGGGTTTCACCGTGTTAGTCAAGATGGTCTCGATCTCCTGACCTCGTGATCTTCCTGCCTCGGCCTCCCAGAGTGCTGGGATTACAGGCGTGAGCCACCGTGCCCAGCCATCCCTCTGCTGTATTCTTACCACAGTATCTCACAATCAGAAGAAATGAATAAGATGAAGTAAATTGTTTCAGTAATCAGAACTCATTCCCCAAACAATCTATCTGAATATCATTTGTGAGGCCATCTACACAAATGACAACGCCATTGCTTGCTCAAGGTGCAAGTAATGTAAATTATGCATGCAATTTTCCTACAACTTTTCAGTCATCTTACTTTTATTCTAGAGGAATTCTAGCAGTTATGGCACTTTTAGAAGGTGAGGAATAAGAAAGGCCGGGCCATAGGACAGTTTACTTTCCCTTTCTGTTCAGGTTTCCCTAATGGCCCGGTACTGAAACAGAACTGACAAATACTACAATTAACACCTGTTGGTTTTACTGGAGGAGCCCCGCCTTGGGTTCTTTGAAAGCCTCACACATCTCATAGGAAATCTTGAAAAGTATTCATTCAAAAGTTACATAAGAACCATCCAGTATGTGGTAGAAAATGAGGTGAAGATCGGGAGCATGGGGTTTTGTTTTCTTTTATTTGCTGGGATTATTGAGAGTTATATTATGGAACTGAAAGAGAAATACTAGTAATCTGCATAATTTGAAAAAAAGTGAGAGTACTGATTAGGGCATAATTGAAACTCATGATACTCATAGTTACTGTTACTAACGAGAAAAATGTTTCAACTGATATTTTGCTTTTTTAATATATTTACAGAAAGTGGCATTATAAATTCAGGTACAAACACACATGCAAACACACAAATCTACACATAGAGTGGGGTGCTGGAGGTGGCTAGCACTGTCTTGAAAGAGACATTTGTGCATATCTTTTCCCAAATCCAGTTCAGTGGCTTTAATTTGATAGCTTAAAATTTGCCATAATGGGCATATTTACTCTACAAAAATGAGCAAGTGATACAAATCAATGTGTTTGCTTGTTTTTCGTAGAGCCAGTTTTTAAACATTAAGCAGTACACATTGTCATAACACGCATTCTTTTCTCAAGTTTCCATGACTGTTGTGGACTGTTCACATTTATCTGCAATGGTTTTGCAGAGTCATTTAATTAAGGTTTGATTTCTTAATATCTTTATTCCTAATTTCTGTCCCAGAGGGTGGCAGCATAGTGCAGTAAAAAATACCTGGGGACTTTGTATTGAAAGATGTTAATCCCTGTTCTGTCCTTTTGGCTCTTTGACCTTGGGAAAGCCACCTAAGCTTTCTGACCCAAAAATTCTTCCTCTCTAAAATGGGTATAGCACCATCACCATGGGGACTGAAAGGGATGTTGCACATAGCAGAGTCTGTCATAGAGTCAGGATGAGGCAATGGGAGCTCACTTCCCAGTATCATGGACTAATAGGGTTTGATGTTGAAAGCTCAAGAAATGTTTAACTTCTTAATCTCCTACAACCAAAATCTATGAGCCTGATGAGTTCCTGAAAAAGTTCAATATCTGTGTTTCAAAGAGAAGGTCATTGAGGTTAAACAAGTTATCCAGGGTAAGTCTCCTTAATCCTAACAGAGTGATTCAGTCAAAACTTTCTCAGCCATTCTGTGGTACCATCTTCTGGTCTGTAGGTAGAGCAGGTAACTATTCTCTTTCTTCCCTCTTTTCTATTCTCTCTTCTTCATCTTTCCCTTCTTCTTAATCCAGTTGAATTTGATTTTGGTTCTATTAAGTTGCTCAGGTGCTTTCAGGAAAGCAGATCACTTGACTAAAATTTAGATCTTCTGCAAGAGCATATCTTACTTAAATAGTGAAAGACATTCATGCAAATGTCAGGTGAACTAAGGAGATGTGGGCAGATCAGGTGACACATGGACACTGATCAAGCCTGGGGGAAAAAAAAGTAGCTCTTTGGTGGGTGAATGACTATTTTAAAAGGCTGAAGGCTCGGCGCAGTGGCTCACACCTGTAATCCCAGCACTTTGGGAGGCCGACGCAGGCAGATCACGAGATCAGGAGTTTGAGACCAGCCTGGCCAATATTGAAACTCTGCCTCTACTAAAAATACAAAACATTAGCCAGGCATGGTGGCACAGGCGCCTGTAGTCCCCACTACTCGGGAGGCTGAGTAAGGAGAATCGCTTGAACCCGGGAGGCATAGGTTGCAGTGAGCTAATATCACACCACTGCACTCTAGCCTGGGCAACTGAGCAAGACTTGATCTCAAAAAAAATAGGCTGAAAAGGAAAGCCCTGTTTCCTGAGAAACTATTATATGCTAGATTCTGTGCTAGTAATTTTATAATTATATATGTTTTTCACAATATACCTGAGAGATTAGATATTGTATTTTCTATTTTAAAGGTGAGGAAATTAAGACTTAAGGCCATTAAGTTATCTTGCCCAAAGTCACAGAGTTTGTGGTAGAATTTGATTCAAAACTAAGGCGTCTGTCCAGTGTTTCTTTTTCCAGTGCTAGGTTACTCAAGTCAAAGTATATAGCTTCCATGCTTTTCATTTTCCTTTACTCTAATTTGAAATTGGACTTTATGGGAAATATGCTCGGTTAATTCAGTCCCTTTAAATAGACACTTTAGGCCATAGTTTAGATGTTCTATAAATTATTTTTAGTTTCTACTTCTAAGGAATGTTTTTAACTTTTAAGATTATAAAAACCATCCAGTCACCAAGACAAAAAGTAGACCTACTTTAGATAACACATACTAATTTGCACAGTTTATTCTACTGAATTTTGATCGTGTTATAAGGTGAGAATCAAAAGCAGGAAGGACTCTAAGGGAATGGGGAAAGTGACACTGAGTGGATTAAAGTGCAGAGAAAAGAAGGTGGAAGGTATGGACAATAAACTGTATTCACTTCAAAATTTTGTCCAGGCTCAGCTCTGGCAAACGTTGTCTCATTAAGCAGGAGACTCTATTGGCCCCATTATGCCCATGTGATTGGGTTCACAAGGTAATGTAGATGAAGGATTATGGAAAAGCATGATCCTCTGGTGAAAATTAAAGATCACAATTCAGCCTGGCTTGCAGAAATCAAAACTGGATGATTCATTATGAGATCAGAAATGCAAATCCATAAAGAGCAGCTCAAGAAAGGAATTTATTCATGATCGCTGGGTACAGACAGCCCTTCTACTTGTGCTTTAGTCCTTTCAGTCATATGAAGCATATTCTCATGCAGATTGTTAATATATGATGAATTACCTTCAGAGGACTTAGAAATCATCTAGAGCGGTCCTTCTGTGTGCAACAACCGATCCTGAGACTTGTTTATGGTGAAGAAAGACTAATAAAGGAGAAAGCATTTTATGTTCCATTTTACTTTATGTACTGGAAGGTATTTAAGTGGATGCCTTTACTTTGACTAGGCCCATTATAATATGATAGTGTGTTTTATATCAAGGTAATTGGCTCAAAACATGCAGTTTCATAACTTGAAGCCAGTAAAAGAAAATATTGTAATAATAATGGTGAAAGCTAGCACTTACTTTGTACTTATGTAGAACAGTGTCTGGTACATGACAAGCTTTGGCTATGATGATGAGTAGGAGAAAGATGATGATGGTGATAGTGATAGTAGTGAAGATAATGATAGTGGTGGTGATGGTAGCAGTTATGATGATGATGGTGGTGATGATGATATTGATGGTGACAGTGATAATGGTGGTGGTAGTGGTGATGATGGTGATGCTGTACCAGGCACTGTGCTAAGCTCCTTACATGCATTATGTCATTTAATGCCTGTTAACTATACAACTGATATGAGCACTGTTTTACAAATGAGTAATTTATGTGGTACCACACAGCTAGGAAATAGTGAAGTCAAGGTCGCTAAAGCTCTGCCTCTTTGACACTGTGCCGTATTTAAAAGCTTTTCTTAAAACATATACTTTGGCTGGTTAGTTAAGACCAAAGAAAAACCCAAAGCATGATTTTTCTCCTTTTTGCTTTTCTTCTCTTAGAATGGGGTAATCAAACTTTAACTATTTCCTATCATATTTATACATGCACCCACATATAACTGTCTTTGAGTAGAGCAGTACACTTTTGACAGTGACTGAAAATGTATTAATTTGACCTAAACAGTCAAAAAGAGGTGAGTAGCCTATGAGACAGGGTGAGAAAGTTCCCATAGATCCAGGCTCTGCAAACACCATAGCTGCCAGCCCAAAAGTAATCTATGCACACACTCAATATTCAGTCATATATCAATCGTTTAGTTTACCCTCACAAAACCATCAAGAGTAGAATCTTTACCTGTTAGGATCAACAACTTATTTCATTGAAAAAAGAAGATAATTTTCTCGAGGTTATGCTTGCCTATAGTTTGCAAAAATGCAACCATCATAATTCCCATGCAGAATTTTTCCCACTGTCAGATAAGATGTAGTATTTATTTGGTTTTGATTTTACGTGAGCACAATACCATACCTACACTAAACATGCACTTAACTGACAAGTGCGATGCATAATTAAAAGAAGTTTTGTTTGCCAGTAAACTTATCTCAGAATGTGCAGAAATGTTCCATGGAAATATTGAAAATAATTAATTAGAAAAAAGACTTGTTTATAGGTAAAACAGGTGTAATTGTTTCTGAAGAAAAATGAATAATTAGCTTATTGCTAAAATGCAGGTGCTGAATTTTTAGAAATTATGCAATTTCTACTTTCTGCCTGCCAAAAGGAGATCATAAATGTCTCAAGAGACCATCTACTATGGATCAATTATAAAGAAATATATGTCGTTTATGATTAGTTAAATAGTAGTAAGTGTAGCTTCCTAATTTGATCAAATCAACAGGAGCTCTGTAAAACTAGAATGAATGAAAGCTACATAAACTACCTGAAAGCTATGTAAACACTCCATTATCTGGATAAGGAAAGTCTCATTGAGGGATACATAGAAATTTTGCTTCTTACTTGTTAATAACAACAATAATGGTAATAAAATAATAATTAACACTTAATGAGAACATAATAGTTCTAGGCATTGCACTAAATGCTAAACATGAAATTTCATTTGATCCTCATGGTGAACCTACAAGATAGGTTTGGAAACTGAGGTACCGAGAGTTTGGATGACTTGCCTTTGGTCACACAGCCCACAAATGACAGAGAAAGGCTTTAAACCCAGAGACAGAGTCCATTTCCTAAAATTGAGCCTTTGCAGTTTCACAAGAGAGTAGAAAGCAAAACAGTAACAATGCTCTCTACTAATATAATCAACAACTAAATTTTGGTTTCCAGCTGATTAGAGAATAAGATAAAATACAGTGTTAATTGTGTAGCACCACTTGCGTTGGGTCTTCATCCAGAAACTGCACTTACTAGTTTTCTGACCTTTAGTGAATTCTTTAGGTTTTCCAGACTTTGCTTTCTAAGTTATTGTGAGAATTAAAAAAGCTAAATCCTTTATCACTAACATAAGAACCTTATATTAGTACCTTTATTTCTGCTGCTGCTGTTGTAATAGCTATATGCCTTAGATTTAAACTGTATTAGAGATAGGGTAGATTCAATTGTACAATGTTATCAGTTAAAGATAAAATAGATAAAGTATAGATAGAGAAAGAAGGGAGAGGTCATTTCAGGAAGGGGAATCAAAGGCATGGATGTGAAAAAGTCCCTGCTGTCAGCAAGAGATGATAGGTCTCTCAGTTGGTTTCATAACAATCTTGGGTATGTATAGAACTCTCTATGTAACTATCCCCATTTGTCTAAATTTCCCGATTAATTCTTGGCCTTCCTTTGACCTTTAGCCTTCTTTTTTTTTTTTTTTTTTTTTTTTTTCTTTATTTGAGACGACGGAGTCTCGCTCTGTCACCCAGGCTGGAGTGCAGTGGCACGATCTCGGCTCACTGCAAGCTCCGCCTCCCAGGTTCACGCATTCGCCTGCCTCAGCCTCCCGAGTAGCTGGGACTACAGGTGCCCGCCACCACACCCAGCTAATTTTTTGTATTTTTGGTAGAGACGGGGTTTCACTGTGTTAGTTAGGATGGCCTCGATCTCCTGACCTTGTGATCTGCCCACCTCGGCCTCCCAAAGTGCTGGGATTACAGGTGTGAGCCACTGCGCCCAGCCCTGACCTTTAGGCTTCTATATATACGTAAGTGTGGAGTTCAAAACCAAATATATATCCTCTACTGACTAGTAAAATGGATAGTCCCTTAGTGGTGTTTGTATTCTAATGTAGCATCTGCAGTAAATGAAGATATATTTATTCTTCTGAGGTGACTTTTTCTCTTCCATACCCTCATATTCAGTTAGTCACCAGGTTCTGTGAGTTCTACCTCTGAAAAGCATCTGGGACCTTTAGTCTCTTCTACCACTAGCCTACTCAAGCCTTCTTAAGCATTTTTTGCTTGAACTGTTGTCTGTATTGGATATGCCTAGGTGTGTCTGTCCTGCCTGTGGTCTTCTCAGAAAATCTTTGCCCAGAGTTCCTGCAAAGTGAACGTGAGACACTCTGGGTATAACTGATGAGATCAGTGGCAAACTAAGGAAATCAGCCCAACCAATCCAATCTTTGCCCACTGACATGAGAATTGACAAGGCAACATGGCCTTGGAGATAACAGCATGCAAGAAAATAAAGCTGGTTCAGGATAAGAGACAGAAGAATCAAAGAAGTAAATTATACAGCCACTGAGAGAGAGAAAATTCTTGGTTTTTAGTGGCTTCTTAGCCCCAGTTCCTGTGGGCTTCTTATAGCATTACTGTGTTTCCTATGTTTATGATATTGCCTTTTGTAGCATGAGTACTCCTTTACTTGAGCTAGCTGAATTCTGTTGTTTCACCCAAATATCCTCTACAACAGCTTCTAGATAGTCTTTTTTCTGTCTTGCCTCTCTCCAAACCAATGATTACCAACCTCGGCTGCATTGGAACCACCTTAGAAGATTAAACTCAACAATGTTTCTGGGTTCTATCCCCAGATGTTCTGATTTAAGTAATTTAGAGGTGGCCTGCATTTGATTGGTTAAAATCTCTACAGGTGATTCCAGTACTCAGCAAACATTACAAAACCAGTGTTTCCAGAAATTTTATGATAATAATAATTGCCTGGGATACTGCTTAAAAATAGATATTCTTGGACTTCTCTAGATTTGGAGTGGAACCCAGTGATATATATATTTACTATAACTTGCAGGTAATTCTTATAATTAGGAAAGTTTGGAAAACACTCCTGTCATCTGCCCTTCACCTTGCTGCTAAAATAATCTTTGTAAAACATATAATTGTCTAGCCAAAGAACTTTAAATAACTTGCCATTGCATCTCAGATGAAGCACAAATTCCTGGGCAGAACATTTAAGATCACTCTCAGCCCTTTAGGTTTGTTCATGTTCTTTGTGTCTCTGCCTGAAAACCCCCTGCCTTTGCTTTCTTACCTGGAAAACTGACACATACTTAAAGGTTCAGTTCAAGGGTCACCTATTCTATGTGACTGTCCTGCCTCACCTTAAGGAGAATTTTTCTTCTTTTTCTGACACTCCATAGCACTTTCTACCAACATCTATTACATGTTAAGGGGTACATGTTTTGAGTTTCTGAAAAACGCTCTGTTTTCTTTTTCTTGTACCCCTCAGTGCTTAGTATGGTGCCTAGCACAAAAGAAGTGCTCAATGAACATTAGTTGAATAAATGAGTGCATTAGTAAAGATTTATTCTACCTTCTGTCAGCACTTCAGTTTGTTCCTTGAGTAATGGAAGGCATTTTGAAAAGTTAGCTAGCGTTATTTGCTATACTGTTTTTTGCCAATTTATATCAATCTTTTTTCTTTTTTTGCACTGGCCTGTCTTTGGTAAGTTTTAATAGGGCTCTTTAAATCATGATCTTTCTATTTTTAATAGAAAATATGTGCAGTCCATATTCCATGTTCATCAAGTCTCTGTTAGAATAGCTTGGAGCCTGAAAGTTGTGTCTGTATTGGATATGCTTAAGTGTGTCTGTCCTGCCTGTGGTCTTCTCAGAAAATACACTAGTGTTAGGGTTAAAGCTCACAAATTATCTGATCTAAGGTAATATGTCTTTCTCACTCTCTGTCCTTGCCAACATTTTGCACATTCAAGGAAAGCAACTCCATGGCCAAAAGAACAAAAGCCAGCGGGTGAAGTGGGGAAAACAAACAAAACAAAACTCTGAATAAATGCAAAATGAAAACAGCCAATGCTAGAGGGAAAAAAGAAAAGGTGAAAGAACAGCAGATTTGGTTATTAGAAGCTATAAAGTGAAATCCTTTATGATTTTTTGCTGTAACATTTTAGGTCTTTCCAAATTTGCCTAAGCCGACTTACTTTTCGAGGGAAGATTTTTTTATTGTCCAATGTTTTGGTGCCAATTTTTGTAGCACAAACTGAAGCTAAATTTGCAGCCAGTTAGCATATAATTTATTTTAAAAGCTTAAATGGGATCTTTTCCATGCAAGGTAAAGCTTTGCAAATACGAAGCCAGCAAGAACAGTGAATAGTTCTTACTCATTTTAGGTGTTGATGGAGGGGACTGGGTGTATTTCAGCTGGAGTCCTCAGTCCCAGCAGCAGATGCAACACTCTTCCGACATCATTCTGGAAAGAGGGAGAGGCTGTTTGTGTAAGAGTTTGAAATGTTATCTTTTGTGGCAAGGATAATGTGATTCTATGTCAGCTCTTCCTCTATTTTCCTCTTTTGCTGAGGCACCAGTATTATCATGCTCCTGAATTAAGAATCCATGGATAGAACACCGAATGCCAAATAAGAGTTTTCTTCTGATCCTTGTTGGTCTTCATTCTAATAACTTATCACTTAGCCTTACAAAGTACTTTTTATCTGAGTGTTCAAAAAAATTACTGATTCTTTGACCATTGAAAGAAAATGGATATTATCTCATTTTTCTTTACAGTATTCCTAACAGCAGATTACATATCTTTTCTATTCAGTGGTAGAGATAGAAGAGATCGTCTCCACTGGATATTAAAAACTTTGCAGCAGAGGAGAAGATGGTGTCAAATTTACTCTTTAGGGCCTAGGTCCATAGACTATAAATGTATCTTCAATACTATACTAGGTTAGCACAAGGTTTTCCAGTTGTTTCTGTCTCTGGGGTGCTGTGTGGTCTTAGCTGTCTGGACACCCTTCGCTACTAGGCTTGCTTGACTGGGTTGCAAGAAGAGGATACTTGCTTTATTTATTACATTTATTTTCTATTTAAGACAGAGACACTGAAACAGAGAAGGGAAAAATTATTTGTCTCAGAGCAAAACGTTACTCATTATTGAATCTAGATCCATAATAGCAAACTATTGATTTCTACCTATGCTATGTGCTTTGGTGTTTTTGTCACTTATTTTTTTTTCCTCTCACATTATTATTTTTATTGTCTTTTACAATGGTCCTTAACTTCAAGATAAGTTTAAATGGATGTCAAAGAAAAGACCAATTCAAAAAAGTGTGTAAGTAATAAAATGACTGATTCTTTGACCCTTGAAAGGAAAAGAAACAGTCATGCTTACAAGTTTAAAAGAATTGTTCAGTTGGATGATTCTGAAAGGATGCAGCCTTGTTATTAACACTGAAAAGTTTAATTACATTTCGTTATACTATACTAGCTTCTCTTAATTGCTAAAAGGGGACTATGAAAGCAAAAACAAAAATGCTTAATCTCTAGGAGCTAGATTTTCCTCGCTGCTTTGTAATGTAAATGTGCCTGTGTGTATATTAAAATTCACACACTCCATCCATCTCACTGGCTTTTAATGGAGGGGTCACCTGACTTCACCTAGAGCCGCCCCCCTCCCTTTCCCAGAGGAAACCCAAAAGTGAGAGACAGGCGCGTAGATAACACAGGTTCTTGTGCTGAGAGATGTAAATGCCCCTGACTGACCGGGAAGCGAGCAAGGTTGCTGGTGGGGGTTGGGGAAAGGGAAACGGAGGGAGAGAGCATAAGCGAGAGAGGGGAGAAGGAGAGAGAGGGAGAGGGAGAGAGGGAGAGGCAGAGGGAGACAGAGAGAGAGAGAGAAGTGCTGCATGCTTCATCTTTGAGAGGAGGGAAAACAAAAGAGCTCAGCGGCAGTTTTGTGTTGCTGTGTCTGGCTTAAAGAGGAAAATTCTAGACATCCATGTTGAAAAATCAAAGCTCAGCTGAGACTACTTCTATCAAGAAAATTATTTTTATCTGCGAATGGGTTGGATCAGTACAGGTGGTTTGAGAAGACACTGACTGAGGACCATGGAAAGGTGGGAGAGGACGTGCGGCTTCTCTGCTTCCTTTGAACAGAGCTCTAGGTTAGTAAGCTGAAACTGACCCGGGTCTGGCTTAAATATCTGTATGTGCATATGTGTGTGTGTTCTATTTATAGCCTCCAAACCCTTCTGCTCCTCAACCCCTGGGGAAGGCAGTGCCATTTTCCACCAGATGTGAACCTAAACTTGATTCGACTCTCACTTCATTTGCCAAATGCCTCTCATTTGTTTGCGGAGCTTTTGTTTAATACAGCCAGTGGAGAGCCATCATGATGTCTCCTTCTGAGTCAGAATGTGTGTTTCAGCCTTAGATTGTCAGGTGGCTGTTTGGAGAACAGTTAGCGTTTTGCTCCAGAAAGCTGCAAATGCATGATTAGGTTATTGTGAAATGTAAACAGCAAATATCTGCTGACTTGGCATTTCTTCTAATGTCAGAATAATTCAGAGAACCAAGTGCATTTGCCTTATCTTTATTTCCCATGTAATTGACTTCAAATATAATAAGTTTGAAATGGCACCCCATCAACAAAGACACACACCAGGTATTCTTCCAGCAGAGTGTGTTTTACCTCCTATTGGAGCCAAAGCTTAAAAAATTAATTTTATGGGGACCTGGTTTGGGGAAAAAAATACAATGTGTTGTAATTAAAATAGGTTTAAAGCCTTTTTTACAACCAGTGGGTACAGATGTGTGTAAAACAAACACATAATTTCTCTTGTTTCTTGCCGTGCAGATAGAGTGTCTTTTGTTCCAGTGTGTGTATTTTCCTGTGTTTTTACAAAGAAAGCATTGCTTGTGCTTTCCGTGATAGCAAGAGGCTTGTATGCCAATTTGCCATTGTGCCCTGGTCAAGAATCTGCTCTATTCTGAAGTAAACTGCCCAGAGGTATTAGTCAAGAACGTGGAGAAGGGTGGGGAGTAGGAAGAGTGCTTTTTTCTCTTCCTCTTTTTTTCCCCCTTTGACTCAGAAGTGTCTAATTCACATGATGTTAAGAGGAAATGGGGGGAAGCATTTAGTTCTGAATAGGATGCAATTCGGTGCCATGCAGTTACCACAGACAATAACAAGAAGATGCTCGGAGCTGAGGGAATCATATTTGTAATGGGGACTCTTTAAGAAAATGTTCTGTGAGGGTAACTGGCTGGGTCCCTTTGGACCAAATTAAGATGCGCTCTGGCAGTGCACTAGCAGCTGTGAGCTGACATTTTCTTGTGAACCTAGTGAAAAATGGCTCCATATCTCTGTCTCGTCCTGAGGAGATGGTCTTTGAGTAGTGGAGCCTTTCCTCAGCATTGTGATTTGCTCTGATCTCTGTTTTCTGATGGGGACGGACTGACTTGTGGTTCCTTTCAGTTCGCCTGCCTTTTTAAATCTCAGCTTGAATGGGGAGTGGGTGGTGACGGTTTTACTTCAGTACAAACTACCCAGAGCAAAGCTTGCAGAAGATATCTTTCTGGCAATCATAGATTTCCATTTTTAAAAGGGTAGATTACATATATTTTTGGACGTGATCTAAAGCACTTTGTTGTTCAGTGGGCTCATAAACAATTTAAGGAAAGACCCATGCATGTGTGGCAGCTTACATTTGGACTTTTGGGAGGGCTGACAGGTTAAAAAAAAAAAATAGATATTTGCTTGTATCATCCATCTCTGAAAGTAAAAAGCTGTGTTTTTGTATCTTATCATGTTTTCCCTTTTTAGAATTGTGATCCATTGTGCAAGAAAAAAGATGTGTCCCCATGCTAGAATGCAGGGAGGGAATGTACTACTGTCCTGTACTACACATGTGCTTATTAAAGAATTCCTGTACTGAGCAGGGAGTGGAGGTGCTACAGCAGCCACACTGTTCCTTTATTTAGGCTTTGGTTTGTGAAAGCTCCAGCCAGCAGAGGCAGGATGCGCTTTAGCAGAGAGCTATGTGTTTGAGGGACTGATTAAGAGCATGTGTTGTTTGGGGGTGTGCGAAATCGGTTCTCTATTGTATAGCATTTTAGGATGATTGTGTGAGTACAGAGCAGGTTTATATCTTAGGCAAGAGGTACAGTGTTGAGGCACTATCCACTAGAGAGGGGAGCATGAGGATGCAAAATAGTGCAGTAGTATGTGCATTGTGCAGAAAAAAATAATAATTCTTTAAATTTTATGCTAGTTCCCAAATTATAGAAATTTGGAAACACTTCAAATCCTTCCTGCAAAATGACATGGAGTCATCTCCACACTAGGACAAGAAAGACTTGAGTACAATACTTTTAACAACATGGAAACAGTTTCGTAAGTGTTTTAGGTGTAATAATATTTGCTCCACTGAAGGGTAACCCTCCAGGAGTTTTCATCATGAGCACCTTCCCATAGGCTGAGAATTAGAGCACAGGTTTTCTTGGTGTCTGTTTAGAATAATTTTGATAAAGCTAAGACCTTACAGAGGCAATAAGATTTGCCTCTTTAGTAGAACAATGGAAATGGAACTTTAATACAGCATGTAGATCTGATTGCTGCTTTTATACATGTAGACAGTCTGACTATGGTACATGGTATGCTTTGGGGAAATTGATGCAATTATAGTAAAACAGCAAACAAAACAATAGGTGAGGTGATATAATGAAAACATGGATCTCAAAGTTCCTAAGAGGATTACCAGGTCACCCTTAAATATTGTTAATGACTACAGGTGAGGTGGTTTTACCCAGAGAAATTTCAGATGTTCAGAATTAGAGGACCATGTTTGTAAAGCTAAGAGCAGAGTTTGCTGGCTCTTGGAGAAGCTGGATGGCACTCATATTTAAACCAGATAATGTGTACGTATAAAAGAATCACAATCTTAGAAACTTCCCACCAATGGAATTTTGTTTTAAAAGTTGCAAAATAACTAAAATGTAGAAAATAGTTCACAGCTCAGAAACCATCAAGGGAGAAATGAGAACATCCAGAAATAACAAAATTTTTGCAGTGAGATTTATGTGCTACCTGAACAACATTTAAGATGCCAATGAGTTCTTAATGAGAGCTAAAAAAGAAAAATTCACATTTTGAAATAAATGTCTGTATTCCTATATTCCTATAGCTTTGAGCTTGGAAAACAGAAAATTTCCCAAGAATAAATTAGTTATTCGTAAGATGCCTGTGGCATGTAAAAGAAAACTTCATAAAACAATTAAGTTTCAGGCAAACATGTTTTACTCTAACTGAATTCTTCTTGAAACATTTTTAATCACAAAGCTACTAACTTTCTGAGAATATCTTAAGTAGTAATGGCCTGCTTTCTGACATCCATTTACTCTATCACTTTAGAACCCTACTACCTTAAACTCTCTTTTCAATTTTTAAAAGCCTTGTTAGGTGACAACATGACATTAAATAAGCAGATATGATAAAAGACTGAGCTTAAAACACTTTTATGTTCAATTTCAGGAACATTCTTCTTCTACTGTCTGCAATCAGCTTTTGCTCTTAGTCACACAGCTTGTGGCACTCTTTCTAAGATCTCATCTGCTTACTCTGAAGATAACAGAATTTTAATTGTAAAAAAAAAAAAAAAAAAGTGTGTTGCCTTTTTGACTGCATTAAGTGTACCTTAACAAAGGTTAGAACTTTGTTATAGGCTGGGTGCGGTGGCTCACGCCTGTAATCCCGGCACTTTGGAAGGCTGAGGCAGGCGGATCACAAGGTTAGGAGTTCGAAACCAGCCTGGCCAACATGGTGAAACCCGTCTCTATTGAAAATACAAAACAATTAGCCAGGTGTGGTGGTGGGCACCTGTAATCCCAGCTACTCGGGAGGCTGAGGCAGGAGAATTGCTTGAACCTGGGAGGCAGAGGTGGCAGTGAGCTGAGATTGTGCCATTGCACTCCAGCCTGGGCAAGGAGAGCAAGACTCCGTCTCAAAAAAAAAAAAAAAAAAAAAGAACTTTGTTATAATGTGAATTCTCAATGTAAGCATTTCACAGATATCAGAGGTTAAAGTATACATGTACTGTACATTTCAAGCATGTCAAGACCTATAAAATATACAAAGTCAACAGTAGGACAGTTAGTTTTTTTCCCTAGTTCTCATCACAAGGATGGCTTTCTGTCACATAAGCCTGCTTTCCAGAAGCAGTGCATTATTCTGTTTTCTCCTACAGATTCTTTACTCATTCTCCCTAGGCACACTAAGA
Source organism: Pongo abelii (assembly GCF_028885655.2). Lineage (NCBI taxonomy): Eukaryota > Metazoa > Chordata > Mammalia > Primates > Hominidae > Pongo > Pongo abelii. Next base: position 97,802,902 of record NC_071991.2, read on the forward strand.
ATACATCAAATTCAATAAGTGTGATGATATAAAAAGTGTCCTTAATTGGTGTTTGAAAATTTAGGTGATATTCACCATGTGGAGGAACACAGTTAGAATAGTTGCTTTTTCTCTTTAAATCAGTAAAGTAAGTCAAACTTCAGAGTGTTTAAGGAAACGAACAATACTGTGTACTGTCAAGTAAGAGGCTCATTGCCAGCCGGTTAGCCAATGGAGGAGAAGACACAAGCTTAACTGATGACTCCAGTTGAAGCATTGTAGCTCAGGAATTTCCCACATTAATAGGACCTCAGCTAAAATTCCAGAGCCAGCTACTTAACTTGTTCACCTTTTTGCCATCTGGGGCTGGGGGAGGAAATAATATATTAAATAAGAGATCACTTTTGCTATAAGACAATCTCTCTAATAGACCAGTCCTGCAAGCAGTTCAGGCATCTTTAAGATCCTCTCAGTCTGAAGTTTCTATCTTTCTCCACGAAGCAACAAATCTCAGGTAACTTTGGAAGCCACTCAAAGATTTGTTCTAAAACTTTGGATTGATCTTGCCAAGCACTGCCCACAAAAGCACAAACCTGGCCGAATAAGAAAGGCACAGGGATGAGGGCTTTCTCTGGTCTGTAGCAGAAAACCGAACCCTCTGGGTTATTTCACTCAAAGGGCCACAAAAGCTCAGATGCCGAGCTAAGGAACTGCTGGCCAAGTGTGGGAGGATTCTTGATCTTGGATTCGTACAGCTCTTTACGAAGAGCGTTTCTTTCAGATCTTAGAAAGCATCATATTTCCTTCTCTCTCAGGGCCTTAGCACATGCTGGTGTCTCTGCCAGAACACATTTCCACCCACTTTGCTTGCTCAGCCATTTAATTGGCTCTCTCTATAAAACGTGCTCCAGGTTCGTCATGCTTTTTCTTCATTACACTTATCAGGTGTTTTGGGGTTTTTTTCTATATTTAGTTTTATGTTAGTGTTATTACTTGATTAATGTCTTTGCCAGGAGGCAGGACCTTCTAAAGTGAGGGTCCAAATTCATTTTGCTCACAACCGTATCTATCTGTAGGACCTCAAATCATGTCAATTCAGATATAAGATATGCACTAGGGCCGGGCGTTATGGCTCATACCCGTAATCCCAGCACTTTGGGAGGCCGAGGCGGGCAGATCACAAGGTCAGGAGTTCGAGACCAGCCTGGCCAACATGGAGAAACCCCGTCTCTACTAAAAGTACAAAAATTAGCTGGGCATGGTAGTGGACACCTGTAATCCCAGCTACTCAGGAGGCTGAGGCAGGAGAATTGCTTGAACCCAGGAGGCAGAGGTTGCAGTGAGCCAAGATCACGCCACTGTACTCCAGCCTCATTGACAAGAGCGAGACTCTGTCTCAAAAACAAACAAAAAAGATGTGCACTAAACATTTGTTAAATGACTGGCTGAATGAATAAATGAATACTAAGGCACCAATATAGTGGGAAAAGATAGTGTAACTAGTTTGGCTCAACAAAGAGCAATTCTCTTCACTGGGTTGGCTAGTTTGGAAACCTAATAGGTGGATACACTAGGACAGTTCCAGGATCTCCCTTCTGTCAGGATTTTCCATGTAACAAATCACACTTGAGTGCTTGCTATTATGATATTTCAAAAAAGAACTTCACTGTCCATATCAACAAGTATTTAGAATCAGTCTGGCAAAATCATAGTCTGTCTTTCCCTCTCTGTTCCTCCTAAGGTACCTCTTTTCCTGAATCTCCCACTCTGATCATCCTTTAGTTCTTTGCATGTAGGCCCTTCTAGGTCTCATCCGAAGATGGCTATGCTTTGCTAACTAAGCTGGTAATAAGTTGTGAGGCCTGAAAACCCATCTAAGGTGTGAACTTTATTTGCATTTTGAGCAAAATTATCATGTAGTGGTTAGCACTCTGCTTATTAATATGGAGGCTGTGAGGCATAACATAGCACGAAGCTTGCCTGTAGGAAGCTATTTTCAGTTGTGGAGCTAAGACTTATAAAAAACAATTGGCAACTACTCTAAGAGTCTATGATCAAGAACTGTATTTGGCTGTACAGATTTTAATAAAACTAGAGCACAAAGGAAAGGATTTGTAAAGAGGTGGGATCTCAAGCAAACTATGACCAACAAGTGGCATCTGAATTGTCAGAGAGGAAGAATAACTGTTTAACATTTAGGGTGGGGGAAGAAAAACGTTAAATGGTCAATGGGACTTAGCACAAGCTGTGTTAAGATACTACTCACATTTCCTTTCCTAAGTATAAAAGGCAAAAATACCTTTTATTCACAAATTCATCGAGATTTTATTCATTTAAGTCATAACCTTGAGACCCTAGAAGTTAGGACAGTTAGCAATTATATTCCTGGACACTGGAATTCACTTCTCATTACACCTTGAAGTACTTAGTCTATCTCAGCATTTAAAACTAATCTCAAAGAAGTTTTCTGTCAGAGGTGCTTTTAAAGATTCTTTTAGCAATATTGATCACTTTAATTGAGGTTTATTGAAAGTGCCCAGTATAGCTCTCTTGTGGCTCATGTTCTATAAATATATCATCATCTTATTGATAGATAGTAGAATTCCCATTTCATTACAGTCAGCCTAACACTTTTTAGAAACCATAAGTTCACACCAGAGCATGAGGAGGAAGAAACATTCTTTTCCTCTGGTCTTCCAGTTGTCCTTAAACCACAGCACTTTGTAAGAATCATTTTAAATTATGTCCTTAGTAGTACTAAACCTGTTTCAGCCCTGTGTCTGGCTTGAAGGTTCTCTGTTGAAAACCCTGAAAAGAATAAACAAAACTCAGAAGCTGGAAAATAGCAAGCTGCATACATGTAAGAAAACAGTGAGAGAATTGAAATTAATTGATTTTGTAAGTAGGGCAGGTAACCTATAACTAGCTTTCTAGATAAATTATTGATACAGTTTCCATTTAAGTGGTTGGGTTTTAGGTTAGGTGCAAGAATTGTTAAAGCCTATGAAAAGTTATTAGTCTCATTTTTGGTACTTTCCTTATTTAGATGGAGATAATTGGACTTTTTAGGGTAATTCAGCGTATGTCTGTCTAAAGAGTGGGGTTTTGCTTAGGACTTCTTGCCAGCTATGTTACTATGATCATGCTTTGGGAGGAAGATTTTGCACACACAGTCCTTTAGGTGTTCTCACTGTTGTAAAAGAAAAGCCAGATTATATAAATCATCCCTTCAAGATATCATAGACAACCCCTTCCACACACCTGTGTGAATTACTCTTTCAGTATGTGCTAAGGTAAAGAAATACTTCAGAAAATAAAATATTTCTACCCCTATTTTATTTCAAATGTGAAAAGAAGCTGGGATTGGCTAGTAGTATATGAAAATCTGTTCTGTGTGGATCCCCAGGTTACAATAACTCAGTCTCATTGTGCATGCAAGCCTTTGTATGGTGCTGCAGGTGGTAACTTTTATTTCCTAATATATAGTTGCTACTCTGGGAATCATAAGTCTTTCTTTTATGATTGGTGCATTAGAGTTTAAGAAAAGTATTTGCTGTTCCATTTATCTAAGTCAGGAGCAAATAAATTGGTATTAAACTGTTACTATATCTATTAGTAGTACATATCCCCCGAACCTGAAAGAACACATTTAACCATGACCAGTGACTGGCAGGCCTTTGATAAAGTTATCAATTGTTCATTTCTCTTGTTTCTCTCTCCCCAAGCTATAGAATGCTCTATGTCTGAGATTGCCTGAATTAGGTTCTATTGAAGAAGGCTGGAAGTTTTTTCATACTTGTCTCAACAACCATTCTAGCCAGTGTACCAAACTAAACTGTGTTCTTTTATGCCCATGGGTATTTACACATTTTTTCACTGTCTGGAATGTTTTCTTCTAAGAGAATGCTAGTTATAGACACATGTGTTCTGTATCTTTGAAGGTCACTGCCTGGATAGTAATCCTAGGAAAAATGGGTGTGGTTCCCCAAAACTGTTCACACATATTCATACCACATAATTTATTATGCTTTTCTATTTACAATTCTGTTTCTCTCAGTAGCTATACTTTCCCAAGATGGAGTCATTTTCTTGATTATCTTCCTATGTCCATTACCTAACAGAGGCTGTAAGACATAGTTCATGTATATTTTAGTTATGATTTGAGATGATCCTCTTCTTGTTCACATAGCGAAAGGAAGAATGTAATGTGAGTTTTTGAAATTAAATGATTCAAAATTTCTATTTAGTTGTTTTTGGTTTGTTTTCTTTTTCTTTTCTTTGTTTTTTGTTTGTTTGTTTGCTTCGTTTTGGTGGAGTCTCACTCTGTTGCCCAGGCTGGAGTGCAGTGGTGCAATCTCAGCTCACTGCAACCTCCGCCTCCCAGGTTCAAGCAATTCTCTTGCCTCAGCCTCCTGAGTAACTGGGATTACAGGTGTGCGCACCACCACGGCTGGCTAATTTTGTATTTTTAGTAGGGATGCGGTTTTACCATGTTAGCCAGGATGGTCTTGAACTCCTGACCCCAGGTGATCTGCCTGCCTCATCCTCCCAAAGTGCTGGGATTACAGGTGCCAGCCACCATGCCTGGCCAAAAATCTCTACTTGTTTTAATCCAAAAATCTCTACTTGTTCTTGGCAGTCTCCATTTTACTGAAGCTGAAAACAAATGTTAATTATACTAGAAATCAGAAATATTTTTCTCTAAGAGACTATGAAGTATCAAATGTGAGCAATGAAAGAAAATTGGGCTAAATAATTTGATACAGGAAAAATTAATTCTGGATAGAGTCCATGCCTCATGTCAGTATTTTTTGCCCAAATTCGTGTGGAGAGCTCCTCACTGGTGCTCCTTCGTACTCCAGCCACTATTGCAATGAGGAGGTGAGGAGAGATGTCTTATCTTTGCCTGGAGCTTCACTGTTCCGTGCATGTGGCCTATAGCCCAGCATCAGCATTGCCTAAGAGGTTGTTACGAGCAGAATTTCGGGCCTCAACCTACCTTACAGAATCCGAATCTAGGCCAGGCATGGTGGCTCACACCTGTAATCCCAGCTCTTTGGGAGGCCAAGGTAAGTGGATCATCTAAGGTCAGGAGTTCGAGACCAGCATGGCTAACATGGTGAAACCCCGCCTCTACTAAAAATTAGCCAGGCATGATGATGGGCTCCTGTAATCTCAGCTACTCAGGAGGCTGAGGCAGGAGAATTGTTTGAACCCAGGAGGCAGAGGTTGCAGTGAGCTGAAATCACACCACAACACTCCAGCCTGCGGGACAGAGCAAGACTCTGTCTCAAAAAAAAAAAAAAAAAAAAAAAAAAAAATCAGAATCTACATATTTTAACAAGACCCCCAGATGGTTCAGTTCTTCACTGATGTTTGGGAAACATTATTACAGAGAACCTTTTTATGAAGTTATGGTCAATTTTGTAGACTTCAGCCTGGCTAATAACTCAGAGACAAATTATGACTATGGAAGGTTATTTCTTTTGTCAAGCTATGGAATGGAATCGTTTCTCTCTTCAAGTCACCCATGCCTTGCATGTCCTGGGAAAGAGAGGGAAATGAAGCTTACTACAAGTTAATATCTTACCTCTTCCCAGACCAACTTCTATTATATACACTGGCTACTAATGAAGTGTAACAGGATAGACCAGAATTGAGTCTGGCCTCTGGCCCGCATTAACCATATAAGTTGGACAGCTTCCTTAGGTTTTTCCATCTCATTTTCCTCTTCTGTAAGATGAAAATTATAATAATTCTTGGTAAGAATGTTTTGACATTAGAAGTGGGGATGAGGAATTATCTCCTATAGCTTTGCACATCGTAGGCATTCAACAAATAAACAGACACTGTGGCTACCCGAGTTCCTCCTGGCTCCTGGGTGAGAGTAGAGAGGTAATCTCGTTTTTCCAATATCATCTTTTAGGTGTTTGCCTCAGGTACCTCTTAGGAGTAGACACTGAGGATTTCAATTTGTTTGACTTCATACCAGCTGAGTTCAAGAGGACAAGCTAATGAACACCTTATGTTTCTTGCACACACACTTACATATTGGGATAAAATATTCCTGGAGATATACAAAGCAAAAGAGGAAACTTGTGTCCCGCATAATCTCTTTCTTCTTCCAATAAAACAAATTTAGGCCACTTCTCAATAAGATTGTCAAGGAAGGTTAATGTCAGGATTTGCTAGGAAAGGGGGTTACTTTGTTAGCTAAGATAGAGAAGGAACCCCATCTCTACTAAAAATACAAAAATTAGCCAGGTACGGTGGTGCGTATCTGTAACCCCAGCTACTCGAGAGGTTGAGTCAGGAGAATCGCTTGAACCCAGGAGGTGGAGGTTCAAGTGAGCTGAGATCGCACCATTGCACTCCAGCCTGGGCAACAAGAGCAAAACTTCATCTCAAAAAAAAAAAAGAGAATGAAAGTCCAGTTATAGGACTCTAAGAACTGTCATTACCTGGTGGTTCTTGATTATCAGGGTGGAAATTTTAATATTGGAACTTTTACACCATTGTTACACTCCAGCTGACAATGTAGCCTTAAAAATATTATATAATGAAAAAAAATACAGGTTATAAAAGGCAAGTGCTCTCAGAGAAACTGTTGAAAGCAATCTCCTTTATTTTCTTTCCTGTTTTTTTTTTTTTTTTTTTTTGAGGTGGAGTCTCGCTCTGTTGCCCAGGCTGGAGTGCAGTGGCATGATGTTGGCTCGCTGCCAACAGCGAGAGGGTTCAAGCGATTCTTCTGCCTCAGCCTCCCAAGTAGCTGGGATTACAGGCACGTGCCACCACGCCCGGCTAATTTTTGTATTTTTAGTAGAGACAGGGTTTCACCATATTGGCCAGGCTGGTCTCGAAGTCCTGACCTCATGATCCGTCTGCCTTGGCCTCCCAAAGTGCTGGGATTACAGGCATGAGCCACCGTCCCCAGCCTCCTTTATTTTCTTAAAGAACTAACTTGAAAATAAAAGTGAGAAATCTGCCTTAGAAAATGGGGAAAATGTGTAATAAAAAAATCACATAGAACTTACACATTAAGATACTCAACTATTAATCTGCATATTATATCATTATAGCAATATGAAATAATAGGTATTTTTTCTAATTAACAATTTTTGCTCACAACTTTATATTAGCATCATTATTTAATACAACTAATGATTTTAACAACATGACATTCAAATTCTTACACTGAAATGAACATTGCCACATTAAATTTGCCATTTTAACATTCACAACTAGAGAGAAAAATAAGAGCTTCTAATTAACTTTTAAAAATTCTCCTTTTGGTTACACAAATTTTAAAGATTTAATACAAGGCATATCCCAACCTTGCTGTGAAAAAAAAAATTATCTATTTGTGATTTCATTACTTTTAGCTAGTTTTCTTGGGTTTAAATGAGGATTATATAAGCATCTTAGTGCCATGTGTCTTAATCTAGAAACAAATTTATAATTTAAAAATAAAGCAATTCATTTATATTTCTACACAAATAATTTTAGGTAGGCCAGATGTTCAAATTTGAAGTTCTAGTGTAATATTAAAATAATTATAGTTTTTTTATTATTTCTGACTCTGGTAGACTTGATTACTTAATATAGAGACTATTTTGTTATTTTATTGACATTAATTGCTTTAAAAATGTATTTCTGACAGTGATTTTCCCAAAAATATGTTTATATAGGTAGAGTTGTATTTGCATTCCACGAAGTCATCACTTCATGCATGAGTGCCTTAAGCAAAGATTCAATATCTACTATGTGCCAGATTTTGGTTAGACGCTGAAGATAAAGATACATTTAGGCCCATAAGAAGCTCATAATTTAGTGTGGGAGATAGACGTGTAAACAAATGATTTGAATGTGACAGATTAACTACCAGAGTAATGAGAATATATGGGAAAGAATAAATCACTCTACCTGGGTGTAACTTAAGTTGTGGAGGAATCTACATAAGATCTTGAAGAATGAATATTACTCTTTCAATTGTAGAAGAGAATAGGATACTTCAAGCAGAAGAATTTGTATTGTCTGAGATGCATAAGGAGCATTGTTTGCCCAAAAAAAATGGTGGCCCAGTCAACACAGGTATGAGGCAATGTGTAGAGCAAAAAGAATGAGGCCCTTTTGTGATGGAGAGGCTTTATGTGGCAAGCTCTATGGTCATGAAGCTGTTTGTTTCTTTTCACACAGATGTGCATGTGATATGTACCTAGTTCACAATATGGAAAGAACTTTGATACATATCATTTTTCTCAAGTACATCTAAACACATGCAAACACATTGAAGTGTGGAGACTAATCAAAGAGAAGTCTAGAAAAATAGAAATCAGAATAATCATAAGTGCACTCAATTCTGTGAATATGAGGCTTTGAAGTTTGTTTGATTTTTAAATGGAAACCATGCATTCTATTTCTAGCATACTTCATTCGTACTACAAGCACGTATTGAATGCCTGCTATAGTTTAGGCACTGTTCCAGGTGCTTGGGATATATAATAAAACAGAAAAAAAAACCAAAACCCTGTCCTTTATGAGGGAGACCAATAGGATACAAGATAACTCAGTAAAAATATATACATATTTATATTATATATATATACACATATATATTATATATATACACATATATATTATATATATACACATATATATTATATATATACACATATATTTTATATATATATACATATATATATATAAAATGTTAGGTAGTGATCACTACTAAAAGGAAAATAAAATATTAGGAAAAAGGACTGTTAAATGCCCCAAATCAGAGGAAGGGGGAAAGAGATTTTTAGAAGGGAGGCCAGAGCAGGCAATACTACGATGACTAAGTCAAGTCTTAAGAGAAGTGAGAGAGCTCTCTGTGGGATGGAAAGGTACAGAAACTTTTGATTAGAATATGCTATGTTTGCCATGCTTATTTGTCATCCAAGAAGACTGGTCAACTAGGCAACTGGGTATATTGTTCTGGAATTCAGGAGTAAACTCTATGGTAAAATGCACGTTTGGGAGTCAACTGCTTATTATAGTGTTTAAAGCCCTGAGATGAATGGTGTCATCTAAGGACTAAGTGTGGAGCGAAAAGAACACTTTCTGTACTAAACTCCAGGGTATATTTAATAGTTGAGGAGATAAGAAGGAATATGCAAAAGAGACCAAGAAGTCACACCAGAATGAGAGGAGGAAGAAGAGAGAGAATGATGTCCTCAAAGCCAGTGAAGAAGTGTTTCAAAGAGAGAATGATCAACTGTATCAGATGCAGCTGTTAAGTCATATAAGATGAGTGCTCACTAATGTCCATTAGCTTTAGTAACATTGAGAGTTCAAGATAATAAAAAAGAAATGGAGACAGTTCAGATAATTCTTTTAAGTTTTTGTTTTGCATTATTTTTTGGTTTTTACCATAAATAGAAGAAATATTTGAGAAATAAGACAGGAGCCAGAGAGGAAAGAGGGCCAAGAGGTGGAATTTTTTTAAGCTAAATGAAAAATTTTAGCATGCTTGGGTGTTAAAGAGAATGATTTAAGAGAGAAGAGGAAATTGATGATTATGGAGAGAGAGAGAGAGAGAGAGAGAGAAGGAGGGAGGGAGGAGGGGAGATTTCAATGTCTTTAAGTAGGTCTTGTAGCATAAGATCCAGAGCACAAATAGAGAGGCTGTCCTCTTCCAGGAATGTGGTCTATTCATTCATATTAACAGGAACAAGGTTGCACTTACGGGCAAACAAGGAGTTAGGTGGAGAGATTTGGTGGTGGAAACTTCTAAACGTTCTCTTCTGATTGCAGCATTTTCTCTGTGAAGAAGGAAGCAAGATTATGGTGGGAGATGTATTAGAGACTTTAAGGAGAAATGGGAAGTTCTCGAGTCTAGGAAAGTGGGAAAGGGAGTGGTCTACAGAATAATTGGCAGGTAGCTTTAAGGGCCCACTTGAAATCAGTGGTCATTTTTCTCTAGTCGCTTTGAGCAATGTTGGTAAGATAAGACGACAGAGCTGGATTTAATCAAGGTTGTGTGAATGATGAAGCAAGAGGAGCAAGAAAATAAAGGTGAATACATTAAAGTGACTGCATTGATAAATGGGAGAATTCAAGCTGGGTGGGTAAGAAATGAGGTGACAAGAGTGTGAGAGAGATCAGCAGATCAAAGATCTCAGCAGGACTGAAGGGCTGAGTTGGGATTGTAGAGGATGGGGATCCCACGGTTGTCTGTTAGAAATTATTTGATGTCACATTCTTCCACAATACTCTTAGGTACCATGATGTCGCATCAAAGTGTCTTATTTTAAAAAGTACCCTCATTTTGTGCAAACATAGCTGCCAAATGCGTGTATTGCTGCCCATTCCCACTAATTGGTTCATTCTCTGAACAACTGGCAAAATGGCAAATGCTGGTGTTGCAGCTGCTCCTATAGTCCCAATTGCCTCCAGAGAGAAAAAAAAAATAACTAAATATATTATATTAATAAATGACAGAATAAACAGTTATTTACAGTGTGTTGTTACTAATCCATATCATTAATATTACCAGACTGATGCTTGGGTTTACTTTTGCAATGATAGAACCACTTCAGTCTTTGCAATAATTACAGTGGGGAATAATTTATGCTTACATGAATGGATCCCAGACTTGGATCCCCACTTGGCTGGCTAGAGCTCTGATCTCCTGCCTGACTCATGCCAGCGCTCTCCTTCAGGGGTAGTTGAGCTCTGCTTCTCACATTCTCCATTATCTGGCAAGAACCACTTGATATATCTTGTTTGAGAAATGTGAATTGTGCCTGACACTGAGTGTAAGTGACCTCGAAGTTACATTCTTCCTATAGCATCCTGGAGCACTCTCACATGGATTCTGTTTGTTTCTGACACTCTTAAAATTATGATGCAGACTAATAATGGTGTTTGGGGTAATAAAAAGGAAATATTTATTTAATAAAATAAAAAGCTACAACCCTGTTGCACCCACAGTGCAAAAGTTTTGGCAATAGGAGGAAACAACACAATTTTAACAGTGTTTGAATTTTTGCTAATGGCAAATTTGTTTATTGGGCTGGGGTGTTCTATGGAGAACACACTTATTTGGGTGATCAAACAAAAGCAGCTATACTTCAAAATTTTACATCAAACTATATGCCTTTGGCATATGAACTTACATTTTTGGCAGAATCAGGAGTTACAAGTTCCAGCAACCATACCATCAACTGGTGCCTGAAATTATTTTGTCAAATCACCGGTTGAATTTCTTCATGCTGTTTGTGGATCAGACTTTCAGAGGTATTTGTCTGCTGTGTAGATACACAAGCCTTTTTCCTTGAAGACACACATGGCCCCAAAATCATGATTTTTGTTTTCACATATTCTGGGTGCTTTTATTACATTAAATGAAACATGTATTTAAGCCCATAGACTCTTTGAAACATGCTTAAAAGTGAAATCAAACAAATTTTCATAGAATTCAGCTTTCCCATTGCAAATATAACATATATTAAACCACTGCGTTATATGAATGAATATTCAAAATACTCGAGAACATATGTTTCCAAAAACAAATGAAACCAAATGATTTTCCTAAGCTGCCATAGTTACCACTGAGGCCAAACTAGAATCCAAGACTCCTAATTTCTGTTTAGTGTTTTTTTCCCCCATACATACTTACAGAAAGTTATTCTTGAGCTCAGGATCATTTAGTGTCTCTCCTGTTCTGATAAATTCTTATCCTTTCAGAAAAGCGTATTTTTAAACTTCCCATCTTCAAACGCTCTGCTAACTTAAGTAATAGTATGTCGAACATAGTGTAAATGATATTACTTTGGCCTGCAAAGGTTGCATTTCAGTGCATATGAAAGCAAATTCCGAGCCTGATAATACATTTTTCATAATAAAGACCATCCATCAAGGTGAAAAAAGGCATGCTAAAGCAATGAGGGACATTAAAGCAAATAACTTGGTAAGTAAAATATAAAAGGACTTCCTCACGAAGCAGACCTGAAATATCAGGATATTTGCCTTCATTCTCTGGTGTCTTTTAATTTGTTTTAAAATTAAGATGCAAGTGGTGAAGGAAGCTGACTTAGTCAACAGAAGAGGTTAGTTTGAAAGCTGTTTTGATCCATTTTAGTGAATCGTTTAGAATTTATACTTAAACACAAAATCTAATTTTCCAATTAATTTCACAAAAGAGATGCTTTTTATATTGATTGTCCAAGTGTGTTCCCTATTTGTGTCCAGAATATCTAATTGGCTGATGCTAACAAGCAATGTCCTTAAAACTAATACTTGCTGCTCAACTTGATAGAGTTTTAGAGCCTCTAAGGATTTTGATGTGTACAGGCAATACTCTGCAAAATCATTTTAACTTAATGTGGAAATGTCAGTGAGTCCGTATTTATCATAATGGACATTTAAAGCATAATTTGTTTTATTTGGGCTTATTAATAACTGTTTTGTTACTAACTTTCAGCATTTATTTATTTATTTATTTATTTATTTATTTATTTGAGACAGGGTCTGGCTCTGTCACCCAGGCTGGAGTGCAGTGGTACGATCATGGCTCACTGCAGCCTCAATCACCTGGGCGCAAGTGATCCTCCCACCTCAGCCTCCCTAGTAGCTGGGACCACAGGCATGAACCACTATGCCCAGCTAATTTTTTTGTAGATAACAGGGTTTTGCTATGTTGCCCAGGCTGGTCCCGAACTCCTGGGCTCAAGCAATCCACCTGCCTCAGCCTCCCAAAGTGCTGGGATTACAGGCCAGTTTTAATATTTTTGTATATATGTACCATTTCTTGTGCTCATTTCTTCCTAAATATGCAAGTTTCCATCAGATATCAGTTTTCTCTGGCTGAAGACATTCCTTTACCATATTTTAAAGTGTAGGTCTGTATACCACAAGTGATGATTTTTACTTAGTCTTTATTTCACCTTCAGTCTTGAAGGATACTTTTACTAGGTATAAAGTTCTCAGTATAGAGTTTTTTCTTTCACCAGACTTTTCTGGCCTCCATTGTCTGTCAGGAGAATTTAGCCATCATTTGTACCATACTTCCCTGTGTATAATGTGTCTTTTTCTCTCTGTTGAAGTTTTCTCTTATTTTTCGTTTTCAACAATTTGAGATTGAATTGGTTATGATTTGATTTTTTTTTTTTTTTTTTGCTAGTTAAGTGAAGCAGTGGGAGTGAAGAAAGAACAAAGAAATCCGTAACTCGTTGTAATCAGTTTGATTTGAATTTTTAGAAACTCTTCCTGCAGTTTCCTGAGACACTAGAACCTGTAAATGTATGTCTCTTAACAAATTTGGGAAATTTTTGGCTATTATGTATTTAAATGTTTTTTTCTGCCACATTCTTTCTCTCTTCCCCTGTTATGAATCCAGTGATCCATATGTTATATCTTTAATATTGTCTCACAGGTCACAGAGGCGCTGTTTATTTCTTTGATTTTTTAATGACTTAAAATTGGATAGTTTTTATTAATCTTACTTCAAATTTACTGATTATCTGGTCTATTATCTGCTACAAAGCCCAGCTAGTAAATTTTTTTTTTCAGATACTAAATTTTTTACTCTTAGAATTTCCATTATATTTTCATTTGTATTTCTCTTCAGAGATTTCCTGTCTGTTTATTGATTACTATTTTCCTTTATGTCCTTGATCATAATTATCATAGCTGCCTTAAAATAACTGTTAACTAATTCCATCATATTGGTCATCTTGTGGTCATTCTCATTGATTTCTTTTATTCTTGAGTATGAGTGATATTTTCTTGTTTCTTCATATGTCTCATTCTGTCCTGGATATTATTTTGCTTTCTGTTATGTCTTCTGAAAAAAATGTTTATTTTTTGTTTTAGCAGGTGGTTAATCCCTGAAATTTCTAAATGAGTGACATGTTTAAAAGCAGGCATGTCTAAATTCTGTCTTATCTATAGTAGGCAGCAGCTAAAATATTTGAGCATTTTTAACTTTAACCAGGCTGCCTAGACTCTGCATAGACAGAGGTAGTTCAGGACTTAGCCAGATATTTGGGCAGAATTTAAATGCAGAATTTGAGGCTGCCCTCTGTGGTTCTTTCCTTTCCAGATAAGAAAGAGAAAAGGAGACCTTGGCAGCTGGGAGCTAGCCTGGCATTAACAGGTGGGCCTTGATGTTGTTAGAAGTTAGCCAGGCAGTCACAATAGGCTGTGGTATTCTATTACACACTAAAAAAATTATCAGAATACCATTGTCAGACATGGTCATTCTGTGACCATGATGAGATTTTATTTTATTTTTTTGAGATGGAGTCTTGCTCTGTTGCCCAGGCTGGAGTGCAGCAGTGCCACCTTGGCTCACTGCAACCTCTGCCTCCCGGGTTCAAGCAATTCTCCTGCCTCAGCCTCCCAAGCAGCTGAGATTACAGGTGCACATCACCATGCCCAGCTATTTTTTGTATATTTAGTAGACACGGGGTTTCATCTTGTTGGTCAGGGTGGTCTCGAACTCCTGACCTCAGGTGATCCACCCGCCTCAGCCTCCCAAAGTGCTGGGATTACAGGCATGAGCCACCACGCCCAGCCTCTGTGACCATGGTGAATCAAGACAAAAATATCATTCTATCATCATGTTCAAAAACAGACAAAATCAAGAACATTATCCAATCCACAAGAATAACTAAACTTCCCCTCTGCTGCTGATATAAGTGACTGCTACTTCTTTAGCAGTCTTTAGATAAGAAATAGTAAGATACCCAACCATAGAATTACTTCCACTTCTTACCATTGAATCCAGAGCAAAACTCTGCTTCCTTAAAGAGTCCCCAAAAGAACATAACACAAGCCCAAATTCTAGAATATATCAGACTCACCTTGTTTCCCTGTGGTATATGTTCTTCCTCGTTTTCTGGTGATCTTTGATTGAAGGGTTATGACACAGGATTTCCTCCTCTACTTTCTACTATCTGTAGTAGACCATAAGTCTGATCTCTCATTTTTCAAGCCATAAAACAATAGAACTTCTATGCAACTTCAAGCCACTCTGCATGGTGCCACATGTGTGTCTGCCCTGTGGCAAAAATTAAAGCACTGGGATACTTAACCTTGTGCCATTCCCTTTTTTCTAGTTTCTGCATACTTTTGGTTGTTTCCCAGTGCTTCCAGATAATCATATATTGTAGTTTGTCCTGAGTTGATAGTTGTTATCTCCAGGAGATTGTTCTGTTGTGAATTGCTTCAACATTATCAAAAGCAGAAATTCCCTTTGTTGCTGTTAAAATATATTACTTGGTATCATGCAGTCTATTCCTAAAGTGGGCAATCTTTTTGTGATATCACAATTGAGTAGTAGCCATCATATTTCATTGCAGTAGGGAAGCATTAAATTGTAATTGCTAAATGAATAAAGTAATCTAAATTTGGAAGCTTGAGGGCCAATTAGGTCATTCAGTGTGAGGTTTGCTGGACTTTTGTCGTCCTTTTGCTGAGCATGAGTCAAAAGACTTTTCTAAACAATACAATTACAAGAACATGTTTGTCCATGTCCAAGTCTAATTTTAGGAATAATGTGAAAGTTTCATGGATGAAAATCATTACAATATGTGTATTGATCTGGCCCGTAATTATTTTGCTGGAAAATATTGAAAAATTTCTAACCAGTGCTTTTGGGGAAATAATTTGTCACTAGAACAACAATGATACCTTGAAATTAAAGTTGACATAATCATTAATTTTCTGAAACTTTTTACAAAGTTTTGTACTTAGCCATTATATATCAGGGAACAAGTGGTTATCCTATTTCTTATGGGAATCAAGACCTCTAGAAGCATATTCTTTTTCTCTATCATTTGAAGTCCAGTGTATTTCTCCCATGGGTTAGATTTGTCTGTGTTCTGTCTAGAGAGACAAATCTTTAATGTTATTTACTCTTAGAATTTCTCTCTAACTTATGAGTAACATACATCATTATTCATATAGACAAGATATGAGATTTGGAAATACTTTTGTGTTTCTTTAGCCATTGGATTATATCGATGTAAAATTCAAGTGCTTTCTTGTTTTTCATTATATCTGTCACATATCAGCATATTATAGAAATCTTTATAACTCTTCTTTAGAAGCATGAATATTGCTTTGCAAGAACGAAAATTTAATACTAAACCTTCCCTCCAGCCTCACAATTCTCCCAACATTCCTATGATTTCCCTAGCCCACCATATCTGTTCTCCAGAGGAAACACTACTGCCTTCCACAGTTTATCTTCCTAATGTATTTGCTTGTGTTTTTTGTTATGTGTATTGTCTGACTCCCCCTACTAGAATGCAGGATCCAGAAAGAGAAATGCCTGTTTTGTTTCCAGAAGTTATCTTGTAAGACAAGAGCAGTCTTGGCATATAAAAATTCCTGTCAATTCGTTAGTTCAACCATTGTAGAAGACAGTGTGGCGATTCCTCAAGGATCTAGAACCAGAAACACCATTTGACCCAGCAATCCCATTATTGGGTATATACCCAAAGGATTATAAATCATTCTACCATAAAGACACATGCACGTGTGCACCCGTATGTTTATTGCAGCACTGTTCACAATAGCAAAGACTTGGAACCAACCCAAATACCCATCAATGATAAAGAAAATGTAGCACATATACACCATGGAATACTATCCAGCCATAAAAAAGGGTGAGTTCACGTCTTCTGCAAGGACATAGATGAAGCTGGAAACCATCATTCTCAGCAAACTAACACAAGAACAGAAAACCAAACACTGCATATTCTCACTCATAAGTGAGAGTTGAACAAAGAAAACACATGGAGATGGGGAGGGGAACATCACATACCAGGGTCTGTCGGGGTTGGGGGCTAGAGGAGGGATAGCATTAGGAGAAATATCTAATGTAGATGACAGGTTGATGGGTGCAGGAAACCACCATGGCACGTGTATACCTACATAACAAGCCTGCGTGTTCTGCACATGTATCCCAGAACTTGAAGTATGAAAAAAAATTCTCAATATTTATTTCTTAAATAAATGAAGAAAAATTGTTTATATAAATCAAATTTTTCTTTGGAGGAAGTAGCAGGAGTTCTCCCTGCCTCCTTCCTCTCTCTCTTCCCTTTAAACTATCTGCCAGCATCATCTATATAAAGCACAGTCCAGGTCTTTTTTAATCTTTCCTCAAAAATCTTTAACATCTCCCCAGTGCCTATAAAATAAAATCCAAACTCCCTAGCTTGGCATTTGAGGCCCTCTGAAATCTATCCTTATTCTGCCAACAATTTCATCAACCAACGCTCCCCTTATGCTTCAGCTCTTTCCAGTGTGATCTTTGGGCTTGCTTTCTCATTGCCGTGTTTAAATGTCGTCTTTGTTTTGTGGCCTATGCTGATTACCTTATTTCTAATGGAAACCACATTCCCCATCTCCTTTTCCTAGATTTCCTTTTCTCCACGTGCTTATTACCTTCTAATATACCATATGATTTACCTACTAATTACATTTATCTTGTTTCCTCCTGAAAACATAAGCTCCATGAAAACAAGACTTTGTGCCTGTTATGGTCTCTTTAATATCAGCACTGTTTAGAATAGTGCCTTGCCTCTATAGCTTGCACATCTTTTCCCTCTACTTAGATTTCCCTTCCCTGAACTCCATGTAAGTAAACCCTACCTGTTTGCCAAGGCTTAGCTTCAGTGCTATCTCAGCTGAAAAATTCCCCCACTCCTCTGAACTTGGGTGAAGATCATTTCTTCTCTTCTGAACATTGGCATCATTTAACCAGAAACTACTTTTATATTGCTGAAAAAATGTTTTCTTGCTTGTATTTTGGCTATTTATGTGCATTTCTTATCTCTCCCACAACCATGCCTTAAAAATAGGTTTCACCACTAGCTCATCTTTACAATTTTAGTAGTGCTTAGTATTCCATGTAGTAAATGCTTGATAAATATGTGCTGAATAATAGCAGCATGAATATGCTTACACAGAACTTTCTAAAGAAATATATGAACAAGATTTTTGAACTATGCAAAACCCATGTGAAAAGGAATTTTGATTTTTGAGCTTGATTATTTTGGGGGAAAATCCAATTATGTCTTAAACTTAATGGAGTGAAAATATCCAATAAGAAAAAAATCTATTTGATATCTTTGATTTTATATTCAGAACCCAGACTAAGTCCTATCGATAGCTTTTTTACATCAGAGTAATTTCCTTCTTTCAAAGCATTTGTGCCATACAAATTTTTAATTCACAAGCTAATGTCATGTCCAGCTACCCGAAATGGTTTGTAATTTAATTAAGGAAAATATAATTAAAGACACAAATAACATAGGATTTATATCAAGCAGTAAATGTAGATTTGCTATCACTTGGGTGTCACGCTTTTTCATAGTGTATGTCTTGGCATTAATGAATCACCTTATATTAAACAGAATTGGGAGCGATAATAGGACTGTGCTCATAAGACTGAAGACTGAAAGCAAATTTGATGAGGATCTTATCCTTCTTTCTTTTTTATGGAATTCCAGAAAAAACCTCTATCACTGGATTATATTTGATTTCAAAAGTTTCTTTTACAGTCATTTTCCTTATATCCATGGCCAATTATCAAAATAAAAATGGCTCCCTCAGTTCTATATGAAAGTTTCATAATTCCAAAGTTCAATATTCATCACTAAGTCCTCAAGTAGGGAAGATTTGAATACTTGTTTTAATAAAGTATTTTTTTTTTAATCCTCAAGGTAAATGTATTTTCAAAGTAATCAAACCTGGACTTACTCAGTGGAAAAGTGGTAATTAGTATGATCTCTTTTGTGAAGCTGGTTAAAAGCTGATGTTAAAAGAAATTATAACTCTGATAGAATTATGCTCAAAGTGTTAAGGGAATGTGTCTCAGAGAATCACTGATATTGAGTGCATATAGTACCACAGAATTCTGAAGTATGTCAGTGGAGTAGCCATATGGTGGTATGTAATAAAATGTAGTTTCCAAACTCTTCACGTAGAAACTTACAGTCTTGGCTCACAACAGGAGCCCACTCCCTTTCCACCTGTCCCATGTTGCTGAAAGCCTTTGGCAGGAAAACAGGCCCTGTGCTAACTCCCAGGGACACATATTCATGCTTGTTTTCTTCAGTTCTGTGCCCAACCTCACTCCGTCACTACGGATATAGCTATGAGTAAAACAGACCAAACCTAGTGAGATCAGGGCTGGTATGATGGGGAGAGATTCTGCGTTAGTTGAGCAGCTCCTAGGAGTGTGGACTAGTCTCCCTTGATTCTTAAACTTACTGAGGAGCAGTATTAGGATATTTTATCAGCACAAAATTAGATATCCCTTAACTTCCTTTATTTGATTTTTTTTTTCTGGTTTAGTCGACTACCCTTGCAATTGATAACCTCTTGTTAATGGATTCTGTTTCTAAGAGTTTTTATCACCTCATCTGATACCTATAATGTCTGGTGCACAATGGCATTCAATAAATATTTATTGTGTCTATGAACAAACAAGAATAAATGATTCAAATAATGCATTTCTTATATGACTCTTTCCCCTGGTTTAGATAAAAACCAAAGATCTTTGGTAGTAGAATGATACTGTTTTTAGGTTCAGCTCATGCCTTATGGGATCACTGTATAAAACCACATTATTTAATCCCTTTCGAGAGAAATCAATAGTACCAGGTCAGTGTTATAAAGATAGCTTATTTGCATTGCTACCACCTTGCCAATTGCACAAGCCATGAGAATTCTGAAAATTAGGAGAACTGCCCAATTTAAGCACAGTGAACATTATCATCAACCTGGCGCTGACCTGGCTGGCTGTGATGCGTATGTGCACTTGGTATATTTCCTCTAATCTATCATTTGGACTCCCTTTTTGACAATTTGAAGGTCTTAGAAATTGATTAGTGGTCTTTAAACCACAATGATCAACAGTGGCAAAATAAAACACAATAATAAATAGTTATTTCATCTTTTATTGTAATCAGGAAAAATTAGATATTTCCATGCCAGATTATAGTTTATGCATTTATGTCTTCTTATTTTTCCTTAGTGAAAGTGGAGAGAATTGGGGGTGGGAAGCACAGAATTAATATGCTTTGTAAGAAAACTAGAAAACCCTCAGACTAAATCAAACCCTGATACCTGTATAGAACATTAAAACCTGTACTTTGGGACAATGTGCTTTAAAAACAAATTGAGGTGCTAGTGGCATGGAAGAAAGTCCAAATGCAAATGATGAAGAGACAGCTATAAAATGTAGGTTGGTTGGCTGCAGTTCTGCCCATGAAGCACTAGCTGGCATTAGTATGAAATTTAAATTCACTTCTGTGCTGGTGATTGCCTCTTTGGAACTCATTAAACATTCTTTGGCATCAAATTTTAGACTGAGTAAAGCCATAGAGCGTGATCCAGGCAGAAATTAACCTCAGGGTCTATAAGCTCCTGTGACTGAGCAGCTAAGAAGTTGATGTTCTGTCCTGGAATAAGATTCTCAGAAAGGGTGGAGCTTGAGAGGGAACTTAGAGTTCAAATCTCACAGCTGGAAATCGAGCCAAGAGCAGTGTATTTGACTTCATTAGTATTACTGCTCTTTTGGTTTGTATGCTAATCTTTTGAGCTTCATCATTTCAGTTTCTGCCTGAGAGCTGGCTCTTCAAAAACTTTAAGTGAAATGACAGTCTACAAAATTGCTCTTTGAGAACAATTAAACAAAGTCAGGAGGCATGTAATATTTTTAGCAGTGGGTAAAAGGGATCATTTAATTATGACAAAGTGAAGCTCATAGTCTTCAGAATTGTTTCGACAGATCTGATTGTTATGTGACAAGTTTTGGATGATGGCTGGTTTCTACAGGCTAGCTGAGCTCAGATGGTATACAGAGGAAATATTGCCAAGACAATGAATAAGAACTTAGGAGCTATATGGAATTACTCCTGACAAGAAAGTATTTTCTTTCTGTTCAACAGGTAATTGCAGAAGAGATCCATTGAAAAATTACATTAACTGATACCACTATCAACTCATAAAGCAGGATAGGGAGAGTAAGACAATACTCAAAGAAAAGGTGCCTAGAATACCAAGTAAATGATTTTCTGAGTATCCCAGTAATGTTGTATTCACTTCTTGAAATAAGGGAAATAGTAAGTGGTCATTAATAAAATAAGATAGACAGGAAGTGATATCTTTAATTAAATTGGCAACTTGTTCTTATTACAGCTGTTCTGACTGATTATGATTAACTGCCAATTCTGAGACTTGACTCATTAATTCTTCAGTGTACAGGACTTAGGAGCAGAATATTGAATGAGACACAAGTTACCAAATCCTCTGGAAATAAAGTTGTTGTTGTTTTTTTTTTTAAATCAAGATCAACTATATTTCAATTATTAGAAAGCACACACCTTGACCACCTTGACATGTGGAGAGAACAACACGCAGATTTGGAGTAGCTATGATGCAAATCAGGATAGTAGAGTTGA
Organism: Pongo abelii; assembly: GCF_028885655.2. Taxonomy (NCBI): domain Eukaryota; kingdom Metazoa; phylum Chordata; class Mammalia; order Primates; family Hominidae; genus Pongo; species Pongo abelii. Next base: position 97,824,345 of record NC_071991.2, read on the forward strand.
GAACAGAAAGCTTGCCTCATATTGAAGGACCAGCAGGAGTCGGGCCTCTGCTCTCACCTCTCATTGAATCTTTTCACTGGTACTGTGGGAAATGCACAGGCCTTGCAATCAAACTGCAGAGGTTCAAATCTGAGCTCCACTGCTTAGCAGCTGTGGGCATTATGGTGCATTCTTCATTCCAGTTGAGACTTATTTTATATGTAAAATGAGGCTGAAATAACAAACCAATAGGATTGTTATGAAGTATGCATGAGAAGAAAAAAGCACAGGATTAAAGTTCTGGAGTCAGATAGTCTGGGTTGTAATCTTGGCTCAAATGCTTATAAATTGATTGACTTTGTGCCTTTGTTTTCTTGGGTAAAATGCAGAAAGTCTCTTGCTCCTTTGTTGTAGTGATGAATAATCATGTTAATGTATGTTAGGCACCAGAGCCATCCTGGTACATAGTCAGCTCTAACTATTATTACAAACAGGACCTGGCAAAATACTTAACATATTGTAAATTCTCAATAAAAGGAAGCTGTTGTGATTACTGTGGTTTGTTTCTGCTATTAGTTCCTATCTGGAAGCACTATGTTCTTGATTTTTGCATGTCAATTTTTTCCATTTGGCCTATATGACTAAGTTGTCTTTAAGTTTTAAAACCAAATCACTGCTAAAATTTAAAAGTGAAGGCAGGAGTATTGTCCTCCTTGCATACTGTGATATTAATCCAAAACATTACTTAAAATAAAAAAAATTTACCCATTAAGCACAAATCTATAAGTAGAAGAGATTTTTTTCCCTCACTTCATAGAATTAGACTCATACAAAGTTCCCAGCAGTCACAACTTCATACAAACCACAACAAAAATTTACAAGGTACCAAATTAAATGAGATACATTTTTATGTTAGTGGGACCAGCAGGGAATGAAGAAACCAATACTATGTTTTAATATTTAAACAATTAAATTCATATTCCGTAAGATGAATCAACCAGATTAATAAGAAAATTTGCAAATGAAACTAAATGTGGAATTCCTGGAAAATGCCAGTAAAAACAGAAATTAGCCAGTGAGGTAAGAAGTTAAAAATGAGATAAACAAAAAAATTCGAATGGAATGAAAACTAATGATACTAAACAAGGATGATGTTGCTATTCAAATAAGAGAAAGTTTAATGGTGACTATTTTTTCTTTATAAAATTAGCGTGGAAAAAATTTGACTCATTCATAAAGAAATTCTATGACAAAAGAGGATATCAATGGGTTTTTTGACCTTTTGAAAATACATCTTTATTGTTTTTACCTACTCATGTTATGTACAGTGATTTAAAAGAAAAAAAATTAAATTCTAGCATTTCTTCTCTTTATGTAATTTTCTAACATTTCAGGTTAAAGAAGGCTCATGCTCTTTAGATTGACAAAAATAAATACTCATACACAAAAAGTAGATTATAAATAATGTGTGATCAAAGAGGAAGTTAGGGGCTTCAAAGTTTCAGATAGAAGGTTAGACTTTTCAGATAGAAGGAAAAAAAATGGAATGGTAAGAAGGGCTTCCCAGAAATGGTTCATTGGAACAGAGAACTGTTCAGTATGGAGATTAAAAGTGGAAAAATCGATTTCCTTCCCATTGTCTTTCAGAGGCTGATGAGTCTTTGAAAAACAGAATTGTTCACCTATGCTTATAAAGCCTTTTGGTGCATGGCCATGCCTGTAGACACCTCTTCATTTTTTCATTTAACAAATATGGATTCATGCTTGTTATGTGACAGATATTATATTACAGTCTAAAGACACAAAGAAAAATAGTACCTGTCATCAAGGAGGTTACAGTCTAGTAGAAGAAATGGGCATGCAAAAATAAAGAATTAGATCTCATAATTGGAGTACTAGAAGTGCAAAATGTACTACTGCAGGCACAAAAGAGAGAACACTTAACCCTTTCTGGCTGTACCAGGGAAGATATTAAAAGGTGTGTCTTGAACAAGGAAGGTTCTTTTTTTGGTGAAATGCTTTGCATTTTTATTGTACAATTCATTGTCTCATTAGCCAAACCATTTAGCACTTGTGTAGGGCTTCACAGATTACAAACTGCCTTCAGACACATTATACATAAAGTACATTTTATTAAACAGTAGTTCCTTTTCAGGCATTTTGATTGCAGCTTATTGATTTTGTCTTTATAGGCACTAGACCTATATCTCTATAGGGTTCTAGTAGAGGAGGGGATGTTCTAGTCACTATTCCTGCATAACAAATCACTTCAAAACATAATGATTTAAAACAGCAATAATCATTTCATTATTTATCATAATTTCTGTGAGTCAAGATTTTGAGAAACACTTGGCTGGATAATTCAGACTCATGATCACTCATGCAGTTGTGGTCCCAGTGACTGGAGCTAGGACAAGAGAGGGCTGGAGCAGCATGGGCTGTCTGAGAATCTCTTTGTCTGCATGTAGTGTCAGGGCTTCTCCATATGGTCTGACCACATGGGTTAGTTTGGGCTTCCTCACAGCATGGTGGCCTCTGACCAATCAGACTACTTGCATCCTGGGTCAGGGTCCCTTACCAGCAAGGTGGAAGCTGAATCGATTTTTCTAGCCTTATCTTGGAAGTCACACTGCATCAGTTGAGTCACAATCTATTGGTCACAAGCAAGCTACAAATTTAAGAGGAAGGGAACTAGATTTAATCTCTCGATGGATGAGAGGCAAGGTTCTAGAAAAACATTTGAGATAGGGGATTTTATTGTGGGCGTCTTTGGAAAATACATCTTTACATCTTCATTCAAGCTTTGAGTAAATAAATTATTCTTCTTTTAAGAAAGATGGCATGGGATCTTATCAGAAAATTATCCAAGCCAGAGGGAAATTACTAAATTTTACCTAAGTTTTTAAACTGAGTTTTAAAATTTCAGTACCTGCCACTTTCTAACAAAACAGATAAAAACACGATAGGATAGATAAGAAGAATTTAATTTGGCAAGGAGGAAGGATTTTCTGACATGCTTAGCCATTGACTCTTAGAAGAGGTTACCACAGAAAACAGAAGAATCAATTTCTCTGGAGGTTAAAAACTGATGGTAGAGGAATTCTATGAATCTCACTTGTTGTCAGTGTAGTCCCAGCTGGAGGAAAGAGAGAGATTGGGTAACCTTTTTAGGCCTATTCTTCTGAATTCACAAAGTATAGAGAGATTGTCTGGGTAACCTTGGAAAGGTCTTTTGGTCAATTAAAGGGCTTGTTTTTATATTATGTATTTATTTCTTTATCATTTGTTCTTTATTTTGAGCACTCTGTTTCATAAAAAAAAGTTCCAATTTTCTACATGTACGGTTCTACCCAGTGCAATTACCAAAAGGGCTTTTCCAAATCCTGATTACTGTCCTTTGATAATAACTAGATAACTAGATGATTAATTTCTAGTTATTAATCAAAGGACAGTAATCAGGATCATTAGGATAATTATCCTTCATGATAACATAATTTAAGGCATTTTTTGGCATGACTGACAAGGCAAGTAACAGATTATCTATGGGTGATAGTTTTGTGTTTATAAGTGCATTGTTATCTATATGTATATGTCATCATATAGAGAGGTTAAGTGGTACCAAACATTTTGCTTTACTTGCATTATTTGATTTGATTTTAAACAACTCTAGTGTAGTTAGTATCCCTATTTTACAGTTGATATAAATAAGGCACACAGAAGTTAAGTAACTTGTCCAAAGTAAAGAGGCAAAGCTAAGATTTAATCGAATTCCGCTAACTCTAGAGCCTCACTGCTGAACGAGGTACTGTACTATTTATTATTAACAGGGAAATGAGTACTCAATCTTCCTTTCTAAGTTTATACTGTATTTTCAAATAACTCTGCAGTCTGGAATTTATAAATCAGAATCCCTCAATGTCATTAAAGTACAGGCCAGATGCTCCTTTATCTGGTATGCAAGGCCTTTTATAATCTAACCCCCCTCCCTTTTGTGTGTGTGTGTGTGTGTGTGTGTGTGTGTTTCAACTTTTTTTTCTATTCCTCCAAAACAGGCCTCTCTGTTTTGTTCTAGCCAAATGGGCAGTTCTCATGCTGTTTCTTCTACCAGACACTGTCACCTCACTCTCATTACATTCTTTCTAATATTTAAACCTGTTTGAAAGCTGTCTCTTCTATGAAGCTTCTTAGATTACCCAACAAGAAGATACTTTGTGAGAATTCCTATAGCTCTTACTTCCTGTATGACTTGTGAGAAATTTGTCAATGTTATAATTGCTGTTTATATGTATAGAATCTCCCCAATCAAGTTAAAAATTTCCGGATGGAAAAAAAATGGCTGCATTCTTTGCTTTTTTTCTATCTTCAAATCCTGGCACAGTGTGCCACAAATCTACACTTTTTTCGATGTTGGTTAAGTAGTCTAATTTCCTTGTAACCAATTCCTGTCTGAACTGGGCGGCATCATTGTCTTAATTTCTATTTCCAAGACCTGTTCTTGAGAATAATATTCTTCTCAGGTTTAAAATATTATTATCATAATTATGTGACCGAAAAACTTTTGAGAAAATGTTGCTATTAGCATGGGGGTGCTTTCTTTGTTTGCTTTCACTATATCCTTATTCAGTATACATTTTAATAACTCTAGGATGCTCATTCTGTCAGATAAAGAACATAATTAGGTATACTTTGTTTACACAATTGAGCAAAAAGAGTCTAGTCTGAATTACCTAATTGACTGGTCTCTAGTATCAGTGATGCTAAAAACTGACTGAATTTCTGAGCATAATTCCCTAGCTGCTTGTTCTTTTTTCTAGGACTATAGATTGCACACCTAAAACTGGACAGTCATCTGACATAACTGTGCTGTTATTTAATGAGACAATCAGACAGTACAAGTACCATCACTTCTGTATACCAAGGAAGATAATACTGTGATTAAAGATTTTGAATGTTAGTCCTAGAACTCAAAACTTGCCTCACATCCCATTTCTGTTACTATTTAGCAAACAAGATTAAAATATTGTCCATTTACTGATAACCTACTTTGTTGTAAAAAAGATTTTAACAATTTTATAAACATATCAAGGTATGTACTGTAACAAGAAAACATCAATTTTAACTAAATGGCAAAGATGAGGTTAGGCGATAACAAGGATAAGGGAATAAAAGAGACCCCAGAATAAGGCCAGTAATAGAGATAGATGTTAGGTTATCATACACTTTTTTTTTTTTTTTTTTTTTTTTTTTTTTTTTTTTTTTTTTTTAAGACAGTGTCTGACTCTGTCACCCAGGCTGGAGTGCAGTGGCGTGATCTCGGCTCACTGCAAGCTCTGCCTCCTGGATTCACGCCATTCTCCTGCCTCAGCCTTCTAAGCAGCTGGGACTACAGGCGCCCGCCACCACGCCCGGCTAATATTTTGTATTATTTTCAGTAGAAACGGGGTTTCACCGTGTTAGCCAGGATGGTCTTGATCTCCTGACCTCGTGATCCGCCAGCCTCGGCCTCCCAAAGTGCTGGGATTACAGGCGTGAGCCACCGCGCCTGGCCATGTTACCATACACTCTTACTAAGAGTGGGCTGCACATTTCACTCTGCTTACCGACGTGAAGAGGGAAACCTGTCCAAGTTCATTGTCAGTTTTACTGATTTGCGGCGCCTATTAAAAACAAACCATTTGCTGAGGAGGTATGCACCTACGTAGAGAACTAAGAAATTGCTTTCACGAGTCTTTAAGAAGAGAACACCGTTTAAGCCCTAGGAATGATTCTTGGGTAATAATTATAAGCCAATAGAAGCTTTTTAAACTAAAGAATTTTAAAGATAAATTAATACTATTTTTGTTAGAAGTAGTGATTTTGCTTTTTGTCATGTGCCAGTGTTTCCTACATAGGCAACTTATGACTTCTCTGTTGATCTATCTGGTTTCACAGTGCTAGTCTTCTCCAAAACTCCAGAAAAATCTCTCATTTCAGTAGTGGCATCTCATTCTGTCACCACATTCTCAATTCTACCATTGCCTTCAGAATGGCACTTAAAACATTGGCCAGCTTGCCTTATCTTTGTTTCTAAGTTTCTATCACGCTGCCAGCTACCTACCCGCAACCCCAACTGCTCTGCATTCCTATATTCAAGGTCAGTGTTTGACGACCTTTGGCCAGAGATGTTTTTTGCCATGGATTTGGGGCTGTAGAAATGGCTAAAAGAAAGCTCTCCCCTCAACTGAAACACAGCAGCTCGACTTTTCTCTGTTATATTGATTATAATTCCATATATAAATTCACTGAGGGGGAAAAAGCATTCACCTGCCTTAAAAAAATTAATACTTGAAAAAAATCAATGCTCTCTGAAGTCCCTTTGAGGTGTAGATACTGAAAATGAGATCAGCTAAAACTGACTAAAACTGAGTATCTCTTTCCATGCATTGTCCAAATTAGTTTTCTGTTTCCTGGATTCTCTACGTTTGTGCTACCTAAATTTATTCTTGCTTTGAGCTGTAAGCACATGCAGTAAGTATTTTGATGAGTTATGTATTTATATTTTTCTTTTTTCTTATGTAGTTTCTTCTTTCTTATTTACTCACTTTGGCTGCCATGCTACAGATTTCTTCACCCTTTCTTTTTATTCTTCCTCCAAAATAAATACATGATCTTCCATCTAAAGGACGATCATTTGTAAGCCATATGAGACATTCTACAACAACACATTTCACACATTTATTTTATTCTCAATATTGAAATTGAGCCATCCTTTTTTCATCATGAACATCCTTCTTTAGAGTTCACTGGGTATGAAGCTGGAGCAACTGCTAAAAAATTCATTACACCATCCTTAATCATACCAATATCATAAAATGCACCCTTTGAAATTTAATATTAGCCTGCAGTTTTATTGTGACAGGAAAGACTAATGATTTGTTAGCAAACTAAGCGGAAAGATATCTTGACAATGGAAAATAAAGGGCATCAATACTATAATGTGTCTTGTTTCGGAAGTCAAATGTTTTTACCTGAAATAACATAAATTACCCTAAATTAGAATTATATCTGTAGAAATAAAATTAAGTGCCTGTATTACCAGAAAAAAAAAGTCTTAAAATATTATATCAAAAAGTAAAAGAACAGATTTTCAGGCTATGACAATTCTTAATTTAATTGAACAGATTCTTAAAGCATGAATTACTTTTCCTCTAATACTACATCCCCAGTCTTTCAAGAAAACTTGCAGGTACATGGAGGAAATTGCTTCGGCCCTCTGTGACTTAAATAATAGTCATAAATGTGACTTTAAGTATCTTAACATGAGATATGCATATATTATATAGTTTATGAAAGTCTGAAATTAATTTACAATAATAATAAACTGTTATGGTACCAAAGCTTTTCTTCTCTTAGAGAATAATTCCTCTAATTTTTGGAAATTTCAATCTCTGAAATTTATTTGTAATGAAATGTATTGCAGTTAAGTGGGAAAGGCATGGCCTTTGGGTCAGGGTAAGCAGAGTTTTAATATTTTCTCCTTACCACTAAGAGATAGCCGTTCTCAAATGTTTTGGTTTCAGGTGCACTATTAAAATTACAAGGACCCCAAAAATATTTTTTTAAATGTGGGTCATATCTGTTAATACTTACTATGTTTGAAATTAAAACTCAACTACTTTAGAAATATGTATTCATTTACAATAACAAGCCATAAAAAACAATTTTTATGAGACATAACTATATTTTCCAAAGCAAAAAATAGTAAAAAGAATGTATTATTTTATATTTTTTGCAAACTTATTTAATTTCTGGTTTCATAGAAGACAGCTGGATTCTCATATCTCTTTCTTCATTCAATCTGTTGCAATATGTTATATTGGTTGAAGTATATGAAGAAAATCTGCCTGACACAGATATGCAGTTGGAAAAGGAAGGAGTATTTTAATACCTTTTTAAGTAATTGTGAATATTCTTTAATGCTACACCAAAACTTTGATTAGTGGTAGTTTCCTAAAGGTTAGTTGCAATGTAGAATCGAAAACCATATCAATGAACTTTTATTTTTTGTACTCAGTTAAATTTAATTCCAATGGTGTATCTTGCATTTTGAATGAAACTTTTTTGCATGCACGAGTTTGTAACATCATGCATTGCTCATTGTTTCACTGAATTATGCCAATCTTTCCAATGTTGACACGTTTATAACAGTCACCTCATTAATTTTGCCACTGTTTTCCTCAGAGAAGATTTTATATATTGGGAAGCTTATCAAATGGACAGTGGCAGATAAAAATTTCCCCAAATTATAATTTAGCTCTAAAGCTCAAATTTTATTGACAACAATCACTGTCAGTTGTTTTCTTTGAAATGTCAGGTTTACTTTATGTTCAAGAAAATGTCTGCCAAATACTCAAGTCTGAATAGCCATAGTTTATCTGTCAGTCATTCATTCAAGTAAAAATAGTACTTCATGCACAAAGTGGCTAGTTCAGCTTGCAACTCAAACAATTGCACAGGTGCTTTCACAACCATCATATTTAAGTATGAAGTAAGTTACTTGCATTTTTCATTTTGTCACATGGAATATTAAAAAGATATATAATCAAGAATTGTGATTTGACATTTTTTTTACTGTTTAGTTAGGGACATTCTTAAAAGACTTCGACACTCCGACACTCCCCCCACCCCCAGTTTTCTGGCAGTGTACTGTTAGCACAGCTGATGCTGCCACTGCCTTGATTTGTGATAAGGCACCAGCAGTTATACTTGCCACTGCTTTTGTACCAGGATGCAAATATCAACATAGAAAAGGGGGGACAATAAAGTATTAGTATTAATACTATTATGAAATTGATTTTGACCTAATGAGCCCTCTTCAGGTTCTTAGGGACCCTCAGGGGTCTACACACTACATGTTAAGAACCTCTATTCTAGGGTTATGACCTCTTTAAGATTGTTTCCTCACTAATGAAAATAAGAATAATGATATATGCATTGCGTATTGTTTGGACATTTAAGTCTGGAAATATGGTTCTTAAAAATGTAAGTTTCTTTCCTTTTTTTCCAAATATTAATCTCTGAACAAAGCCAGTAGTTCTTCAGGCAGAGCGTCGCTAAAGTAATGTTATTCTTATGTTTAGAATATGAATCTAATCTGTTAAAATATATCTCTAAGTTTCTTTTACAGAAAAAAACTGTTATTAGATACTCGCTGGAAAACTAATTGGTGTATTTTCTCACTTTGAAAGAATTTCAGGAAGTGTATTTAGAGTACCAATTTAACTGAATATGTGATTCTTTTCAGATATTGGTACATTTGATATTCATTGGGTATGTAAGATGGTTTATCAATATGTGATCTTATCTCTGTTTGTGCATATTCATGAATTCGTATAATTAATATTTCACATGTCTTCTTCCTATTAGATTTTGAGCATCTTGACTCAAAAATGTGTTTTCAAAACATCACTTAGTACATACTACTTGATCAATAGTGATTGTTATGTTTATAAGGAACCTATTTCCTCCCTACTACCTCACACACATTCGGTCTACTTTCTTGTACAAATTGTTGGTTGTATACACTAGAAACACAAAATTTCTAATATTAAGCTAAGTGAAATGGTGTTTTAAAAGTAAATCTATTAGATTTGTGCACATGTGTGCATTTATAGTATGGTTTAGGTATGGGACCTATAAACCCTTGAGGCTGCTCTCCTCCATTTCAGATAATTAGATTAAACATTTTAAAGGAAAATAAATCAGAACTCATTTAGGTTTATTTAAATTTATTAAAAGTTCACCCAACACACAAAGGCACTCATCAGTGACAATATGTTTTGCAAAGATTTGTTCTATAAGAGTGTGAGTCATCCAAAACTGTAGTCATCTCTGTTGGATAATTTGGAAGCATTATTTCTAAGATGGAACAAGGAAAACCAATGCCAATGTTCTAATAAGTTGCTCAATGGTTGAATGGTTTTTAGAAAGTATATTAATAAAAGTATTGCATGAAATATTTGAAAAGGACAACTTAGTAAATTTATTTTTTCCTATCTCATAGTCCAGTTAGCTGTTACTGTTGTTGTTTCCTGGAATAGGACATAAAACTTCAGGGAAGATCTGTAGACACACAGTCCTATGACAGTCCTTCAGGGTTGTCTATATGTGAGGCCATCAAATAATGCAGTGATTTGTCTTTCTCTTACAAGGTAAAACAAAGAAATATAAGGTCTTCTGATATACATTATAATGTAATTTTTCTACCATATTAAAAATATCAGTAAAAAAATGGCAGAACTGCTGGGCAATCTGTACACACATGGAAAGATAAGAATTTGTCAATAATTTTCAAAATAGGCAGTGGAAGTGTAAGATGTTTCATGTATTGTAGATTTAGATAGTCTTTACAAAAAGCCAATTAAAAAAATTTACCACCTACTTATACGTAAAGAGACTCGACACAGAAAAGTTATGTATCAGTTAGATTTTGCTGCTCTGTAACAGACAATCACAAAAATCTCAGTGGCATACAACAAAGAACACTTGTTTCTCATATGTGTGCAGGGTTCAACTGAACTAGGCTGGGCTTAGTTCAGTGGTTTTGCTGATCTCTCCTGGGATCACTCACTGACCTCAGGATGACCACAGGCTCTGTGCTAGGCTGGGCTTGGTTGGCATCCCTTAGCTTTGACAGATCTGCCCCCACATGTTTTTCATCCTTTTCCTGGGACCAACAGTCTAGTCTGGGCATGTTCTTCTCATGGCAATGGCAAAAGTGCAAGAAGGAAAGCGGAAACATACAAGACCTCTTGAGGTCTAGGTTTGTCACTGTTATGCTGTCACTTCTGATTTGTCCTGTTGTCTGAAGCGGGTCACATAGGGTGGTCAAATGTACTTTGCTCTTACAGGAAGTACTCAAAATTCACTTGACAAAGGAATGATTACAGAGGGGGTGAATTATTGAGGCCATAAATGCAATTAATATTCCACATTGTATTGCCTTGGGTCCTACAAATAGTGGCTCACTGAGGTAGGTCAAGAACATAAGCCTCTTTAGGCAACTGCTTTCTCAATGGTTCCTTAGGCAGGTTTTAGTGCTTCCTTCTAATTTGGTCCATTCAGAGGCTTTTGAGTGATATTGAATGGCTGCATTTATATTCTAGTTTCTACCTATTACAAAAATAAAGGAAAATAGATTCAGATGATGGTACCAACTTCCATTTGCCTCTGTGCAGCTGCAGTGATCACATGCTGCTATATTTGATGCCTGTATTGAGAAAAATAGAGAAAAATCATAATCTGTCAAACATAATTTGTTGTCTTTGTCTTATTGCATCTGATTGCTCTGTCCAAATTCTCATTCATAAGCAATATATGATATCATCTATTGTCGTTCTTAGATGATACGAGGAAAATAGGTTCAATCCACATAGTTGTGTTTATGATTTATTATGCATTTTACATTTACTGAGACAGTATATTAATTTAGACTACAAATACTATTGTTCTTTGTTATTTTGTTGCTTATCGGTCAATTACCATTTTCAGATACATGACCGTTACAGGTGGGGCATTGTATTAAATACAAATATTTTATTTCCTCTTGTTTTAAGAATGCTCCTTTATACCTGCACTTCACTTATATTAGTGGTAAGAAATTGATCTTATAGTCACAAATACTCTGAGTTTACTCCTTAAAGGCATGATTGTCTTACTGATGGCTTGACATTATAACACAATATAAAGATTTTGCTGTCTGATTTCCTACAGACAAGTATAACACAACATTATTTGGACAAAACCCTTACTAGAATGTAAATGCTGTATGTATTATTTTCGGATACTTTTAATACTTCTCTGCGTTTTTCTTGAAAGAAGTGATTGATTTCACTGAATTTATTTAACTAGAAAATAACATGGAACTCAGAAAGACAATTTTACTAGAATGATTCTATTACAATATTTTCACTGTTAATATGTATTTAAGAGGCTCAAGTGAAGCAATTATGGCTAAGTGTGTATGTGTCCACACAATTGTAAATATTTTTAACAACATACATCTCTTGTTTACATGCATTATAAAATCAAACTGCCCCCCAAATTTTCTCCTCTCATGCTTCTCTCCTAGGAGTAGTAGGGCAAGACAGTATTGGGAAATCATTTGGCTAGTGAAGTAGAATAAGGCCTCACTCCCTGATATATTCTACGATAGTTTGCAGTTATTTATGTTAGTAAGAACTAGTAAAAGCTTTTATGGTAATTGCCTGTGAGAAGAAATCTGGTTGTGTTACTGAAGATTTTGCTATGTGGATTGCTGAGTTTCCTCATGAACCTCACATGTACTCTGTACCTTTTCCTTCACCCCAGTTTAATCTTCTATTTTGAGAATGTATTATTATGTTTTTAAAGCTCTAATCCTGTTGCGCCATTTCCTTGCATAGCCCCTTAAGGCTCTTACTCCTCCTCTACCTAGTTACCTTCAAAGAGAAAGTCTGATTCCTAGAATAAACAGTCCCACATCAAGTTTGCAAAGCTCATCCCTTGTCAGACTCCAACAACAATCCTCTGCTCCAGCAGTCCAATTTATGGCGGTCTGATTTTTAAATCCTTTATTAAATGTGTTGTTACTTTATAACCTAAAAAACTCCATAGAAAATTTAAAATACAGACAAAAAATCCACAAGTAAAAACATCACCTATGATTCTACCTCAGCTATATAATCATTGCCATCTACTTGGAGTGTTTCTTCTGCAAAATTTTCATTTCTTCATTGTACGTTTCCCAAAATTTTTATCATAAACCCTTTTAAACATCTTGAAAATTTGGAAGAATTTTACAGTAAACATTTGTATACTCAGATTCTACCACTCATATTTTACTATATTTGCTTTATCACATATCCAAAATACATCACTCCTACATTCATCTTTCAATCCATCCTATTTCTGGTGCATTTCAAAGTAAATTGCAGATTTAGTATGTGTAATTACAGAGCAGTTACGAGTTAGTTAAAAGTTCTAGATGAGATGAGGAGACCCATCACAAAAGGGACACAATCTATCTGATATCATAGGCTTTCCTAGATAGTACCAATGCTTCCATAAATATACTTAAGGTGTCAGACTATATGTCCTGATTTTTAGTTTGGAAATCTGTCCTCATAGGACATATCTGGGGCTCAGGGTCTTCAAAAACTAGGTGATTAAATATAGGCCATTCTCACTCAGGCAAGCTGAATCCTTGGGAGATAAACAGAAGAGTACTCTTTTATCATTGACCCACCTACCTTTAGTTGGTGACAACATAAACAGCAGGAAGGAGATGATGATGGAGGTGCTCTTCCTAACAGATTCAGACACAGAACACCTTCAAGATTTTATTGTTCTTTTCTCTCTTTCTCATTCTTTCTTTTGCCTGTTTTATTGCTTGCTTTTAATTTTATTTTTAAATTCAGCAATACGAAATATGTATTCTTCCTTCAGCTTTTCACTTCAAGCCTGCAACATTGGCCTGGAGTATGTGGATTAGCTTCTAAAGAGAGTGAATCTCCTGAAATTTTACATTCAACTGTGTGAGTACATGTATGCAGAAGAAGGTGTATGACTTTTGTCAGATCCTAAAGGGTATCCAACCCCCAAAACTGGGAGAACAACTTACTTAAATCCATAGATATACAGGGGCTCAAAGAAAATAGAACCAGTGCTTAGAGAGGTATATCGTGATCCCCCACTCATTTCATGAGCAGCAAAAATTGGATACTGAAGGGTGGAAGACTTTTGTATTTCATTATTTCTGAAGTACATTCTTTAGTCAGAAAGCTAGGAAATGTGTGACTTCCAGAGCTTCTGCTAATGTCAGTTTAATAGGAAGCACTTTCATTGAAAATATTTTTTCAATGGGATTCTCTTACTCCTTCAACCAGCTAGTATGTGTTAGGGATTTGGGGATTATAACGTTGCTCAGCCACAGGTCAATTTTGTGCAAGTATTTCATTTCTTCCTTCAAATGTCTGGTAATGAATGCAACCTTTTATTTGTTTTCACTGCTTTCTTGCCTATTCAAAATTATTCTCAGGCTGTATTCCAGAGCGGAGAAACCAAGTAGAGATAAAGCTTTTGATGATCAATAAAGTAGACACAGATGGTGTGTAGGATATAACAGTGGTTTTCAAAAGCAATTTTTACAGTTCTAATTCTTTTACCGTTTCTAATGTCATGTTTACCTGAATTAATTCTTCCTCTTATTATTCATTCTCTATAAATACACTCTTATTTGTAAGTGCTCAGAAATATGCTACATAAAAAAGACTACAACGGCACTTCTGATTCACCCAAAGGAAGTAATTTGTTATAAATTGAAAGGTTGAGTTTAAAGAGAAAATGGATTGTAGAACATTGTAAGGAGCTTTTTTTTTAAGAAAGAATTTGTTTCTCATAAGAAAAGTTGGCCTTGTAAAAATTTGAGGAAAATTGTATTAAACAGAAAGCTATTTTCTGAGGGAGCTGTAGTGTAAGGAGAGATTTTTGAGGTTGTTTTCAACCTCAAAGTTTTGGCTGTTCAGAAGATTCAGTGAATATGTATCTTTCTGCTACCCAGGGAGAAAGTCAAAGAGAAAGCTGGCAAACTTAAAATCTTGTTATATTATCTTCAGGTCCTTAATTGATCATTTCTGCATGTTTAAGTATGTAATATATCTTAATGTTTGTCTATGTTTCCCAACAGAGACCACTATATAATAAATATGTGGTACTACATTATGTTTGTTTTAATGTATTGGCTTAAAAGTCAACTCTACTGTGGAATACATGTGGCCTCATTGATGTGACCATTTATTATTGCACTTAGCATGCCCTTGCGCTGTACATCTTTACTATTTCAATGACTTCTAAAGTTCTGCATATTAAAAGTTACCTTTTTCAATAGCATAGCACTGAAAATAGAAGCAGTCACAGATATATCATTAATGAGTAATCAATAAAGATATCCTTCTATAAAGCCTACTGATTGATTATGATGCCAGTTATGCCTTTTTTTTTTTGGCTTAGTATTAGTGGCTTGGAAGAAAGGTACTTAGGGCCCATTGAGCATTTTAGATTTGTGGAATTTGTTCCTGTTGAGTACTGATGGCTAGCAAAGTATTATTAACTCGTTTTGAGTCATTGGAAGAAGTCATAACAGAGAGAAATCTATTTATCATGATTTATATTACACAATATAGTAACTCTGGGGATAAAAATTTAAGATATGTATCTTAAAAATTGTTTTGACTGCACAGACTACTTTATGAATAGGAAAATATAAATGTCTCTAATCAGATAATTTTTAATTATTTTGAATAATAAACATTTCTAGCTTTGAACTTCTATGCTTATCTTGTAATTTGAGTTGCATTTGGTTTATTTCAAAGATAACAGAGGAATACTCAAATGAGAGGTTGGGGTGCTTGCCTGGCTGTGCATCCCCCAAGAGGCTTCACGAGGTGTCATTACCTTAATGGGCCCAAATCTGCTCCTCAAACTCAGAAGTTCTAAATTTTATTTGTGTCAGCTTACTCATAGTAGACTGATTTCCTGATATAAATCAAACTGTTTATTTTCCCTGATAAGTAATTGTAAGGTAGATCAGAACTCTTGGTCTCTCAAAAACATTATATTCTCATATAAAAGATCTACATAGAAAGCCAATTATAGTCAGACTACCAAACCAATGTATGTTCAGAATAAAAGGAGTCCTATGGCTCAAACACTTACTGGCATCTGACAAAATAGTATGAAGCATCTATCTAGAATTCTCTCTGGATATAAATCCCTTGCTAGACACAAGCTCCATGTGGATGAGGGCCATTGTGGTTCTTGTACACTACTGTATCCTTAGCACCTAGTCTGACAGCTAGAATCTATTGTGTTCAAAAAATATTGAATAGATGAATGAGACTGTAATTCTCTGAGTCTGTTGGCCAAGATGTCTTCTCCCTTAACAGTGCTTGAGTGAGCATTGCCAAGGTGTGCTTCTGGAATTCTTTTTGCTATTCTTTCAGTACTATGCCAACTCCATCCTGATTGACTTTTAGTTTCATTAGATAGATGAATACCTTCTGTTTGTCTTTGATCCCACCTAAGAACCAGTCTAACCCTTTGAAGAAATTTGCTGAACCCCTAATGTGTTGTATAATATTATATGCCAGTTTTGTAATTTATCTTAACTTCAAAATGACTGGAATATTCATCACTTTTTTTCTTGTTCTTAACTTGTATCCCAGTGATTTGGATATTGGCACTAAACCAATGTGCCTTCAAATTCAGACATTCCTATTTTTAATCACAAGATCTTGAGTGAGTAAAAGTATCTAACACACTGTAAAGACTTAAGTCATATGATCATTATCATTATAGATATTGTCTAATATCATTACAAGTGGCTGATACCCACATGATTACAAAACTCTGCATCTATAGTATGCCCTCATTTCTTACCCCTTTTCAGTGAGCAGAAGCCTAAGAACTAGTTGTACCCTGTGAGAAAGTATTAGGAGCTATGCCACAGAAAGGAAGAGTAAGATGAATCATTTTTTCAGATATAAAAAGGTCAGAGAAAGATGGACATACCAATTTTGAAATCTTTAACTCAAACTTTGATGGCACTAGGTCAGGAGTGTTTGATGGCTCTATCTCATCTATGTGAATAGAATTCCCAGCTAGAATTTGAGTTCCATAGAATAAGAACCAATGTGCATTTTGTTTACTGCTAATTCATGGGGGTGTAGCATATGATAGATCATTTTTTAAAAAGCTTTTTAATGAAAGGGTGAATACCTGATGACAAATTCTTAAAATTGGGCTGTTTATATAATAATCTATAATCTAAAATAAAGATCCTTCTTATTTTTCTATGATTTACTTTGTATTTAATATCTCAGTTATCATCACCCACTGTTACCATAACCTCACAGGGAATGAACATCCTTAATGCAGATTATTCTCAAATAATCTATATTCATACACACAAAAGTTTAAGAGTGGATTGAGCCAAATAAGATAGCATCTAGTTATAATTTCATTCAATTTTACCTTCTTAGGCATTCCCTAACTATCATATCTAAAAATCGCCCCCTCCATCACCATTACTGGCAATCTCCATACCTGCTCTCTATTACTTCTTAGTGCATATCACAACCTGGTATTATATTGTGTGTTTATTTTTACTCTCAGTCACTAGACAATATGCTTTTTGTGGGTAGGGACTTGGTTTTGTTCTCAGCTGTATCCCCAGAGCGTAGAATAATGACTGATCCATATATACTTCTTGATAAGTAAAAGTAAAATAAATAAACAGACTCAAAGATAACAGATGTCTAGACTTTATTAGCGACTAACCAACTGAGCATTAGTTTCACAGCAAGCCTGATGTGATCAGCTGTCAAATTTCTTGTCTGTAGCATTTGACCAAGTGTTACCATTCACATTTAAAAAGTCAAAATGAAAACCTCACAATATCCTTCATGTTGTGACTTCCATATTTGATGTATATACTTCAATTGCATCTTAAAATAAGAATAGTTCACTTGTTTGTTGTTGTATTTTACAGACTATGACTTGTGCATTTTCATCCATGAAAATTCTTCATTAATAAAGAACTACACAATTGCCTTGAAAGTTTTGATAGTCACAGCGAACTGTAATGAATAAGATCATATTACATTTTGTGGTATTTCTATGGGCACTTACAGTGTAGTAAAGTCTGCTATCAAGTATCACACATTTGCATATTCTGAGAATCAAGTAATGTATGGCCAGGTAATTGCTGCAGCATAAGACACAGTTTCAGCCCCATCACAGAGCTAATAGCACATGACTCTCTCTCTCTCTTCCACACCACACAAAATATCAGTCAACTTATATATTTATAAACTCTAAAATGTCTCTGCCATTCCTTCCATCTTTTTGTGTCTCCTTTCATTGCTTTTCCTCCCCTCTTTCTACTGGCTTATCAAACTGTTATTGCTGCCAGATGTCAGAACATTAATTTATTTGAGCCAAGGTAAGTCAATGTCAGTCTGACAAGAAAAAGCTGCTGATACATAGGTACACTGGCACATGCTGATACAAAGTGCACTGATCAGGTGTCTCGAGGACTGTGCTCAAAGACATTTTATTTATTTAAGATAATGGAGTTATTTTAAAGTTAACATAAATACTTCAAAAAAAAAAAACCCCCCACACACCTAAGAATTTAGTAATCATCTAAGAAAAGAGAAAATGAAAACCAGATTTTAAAAGGATGCCTAAAAAGATGTGATTCTCATCAACTATTGTTGCTACATATTACATAGATCTTTAAATTTTCATTTCTCATAATTTGTAGCAATATTATACAAGTGTAAGTTAGTTTAAATTAATATTTAAGCTGAACTAGCATATTATACCACATAATTTTAAGAATTGCATTCTAGAGCATTACTTGGGAGAAATATTTTCTGTTATATTAATGTTGAAACCATTTATTACTTTAAAAATGTGACTTCAATGATGATAATGCCAACAGTAATTTTGTCCCCACCTTGCCCTTCTTTTATCTAACTTCAGTTAAAGGAAACTGATAAAGAGTTGTTTACTAATTTGGCTCATATTTGTTTTCCATACCCCTTATTTTCATTTGAATTATTACATCAGCTATAGATGCTATAGGAAAGATTTATGAAGTTAACTTCTTCCAGTTTATTCAGCTCAAACAAGGTGGAGACAAAGATACATTTCAAGTTAGCACATTTAGATATAAGGACTTGATAAATACTCAAAATTCTTAAAGCTATTCCAAACCTTTTGATAACATTTAGTTTTACAAACAAATGTTTTACACACATTTAAGTTACAAATAAATGGCAACAGAAAACATGAAATAGTACTATAAATTATCAGTGGCTCCTTTTGTTATTTCTCTGAGAGATTAGATAGGTTGTGAATTCTAACTATAATATTAACCTCCATTTAAAATTATTTTTTGAACAATAAGGGAGAATACATTAATTTTTCATCTTAAAAAGGTATGTCCCTATCCAAATTATCTTTATAATTTAATATTAACTTCAATTTAACATTTTTGGAGCAGCTATATTAAACATCGAAACTTTTTTTTTAACAGCTATATTAAAAGCCTGGGATATAAACATATAAAGACAAAGGCAAAATACGATCTAAAGGGAGTTTGGAGTATAACAACTATCCAATACATTTTACAACTAATAAAAGAGCTGGGTCATGAGCTTCTAAGGCTAGGGAATGTCTAGTTTAACTTTTGTTGTTGTTGTTGTTTTGAGACAGAGTCTCGCTCTGTCGCCCAGGCTGGAGTGCAGTGGCGCGATCTCGGCTCACTGCAAGCTCCGCCTCCCAGGTTCACGCCATTCTCCTGCCTCAGCCTCCCGAGTAGCTGGGACTACAGGCGCCTACCACCACGCCTGGCTAATTTTTTGTATTTTTATGAGAGACGGAGTTTCACCACGTTAGCCAGGATGGTCTCGATTTCCTGACCTTGTGATCCGCCCGCCTCGGCCTCCCAAAGTGCTGGGATTACAGGTGTGAGCCACCGCGCCCGGCCTGGTTTAACTTTTTATTTCTGTCATTCAGCATAGCGCCTGACCCATAGTTAATACCCAGTAAACAGTTGCAGAGTGCATGTTTTCAGTGCTGTGATGGGGATTTATTTTTAAAAAGTACAATGGAAGGTCTAAAAAGGAAACAATATATAAACCTGATTTGTTCAAAAGTGAAGGTCAAAATAGTTCTATGGTCATTTTTAAAATTTTTTTGGTGCTCAGAAACCCACACCTAAGCATGAATCATGTTTAGGTCTATTAGTTCGCCTTTGGATTCACTTATAGATTAACTTTGTAACTTGGGCCCTAAAAACCATAAGCGTTAATGCTTCGAAAAAGACGTAAATTGTTAACTAGCTGCCATATTTTTCAGGAAACTTAATTAGCTTTTCTTCATAAAAGACATTTTATCTGCAGGGCTTAAAAATGCAAGGTTGTTTTAATGTAAAAAATATAATTGAGAAAACAGCTTTGCAATCCTCCTTCATTCCAGTAAATGTGTCCTGCTAGCCATTTTTTATTCCTAGGTCCTCTATTTTTTTTCTTTAACATTTCAAAAATCTTCACTGAATATTAAAAGTGAGAAATTATTTGGCACTTAGAGCGCTTCTCTCCAACTGGCTCAAGGTCTTCTAAAGTCACTCCCTCAATGATTCGTGTGACATCCTTCTGAAGTAAAATAGTGCAAGTGCTGTTATTCACTGTTATTAGAAGTTGAAACTAAAAAGTTAGGTGGTCTAGCCTTGGACCAGCTGGAAGTGTGTTGGCATATCTCAGGGCACATGTTTCAGTGCTGGAACTGCTGTACAAGACATGCTACATGCTAGGAAAGCATTTCAGAGTAATCTCGTGGCACCTCAAAGAGGCACACAGGAGCAGGCAACCTTTCTTCTCCTTCCTCTTCAGCAGGAGCAATAGAACTAAGGCCAGAATAGAGAACTCCACAAACTAAGTAAGGGCTCCCATACTTTAACGCAAATTGTGAGATAGTTGGGTTCTGTAAACTCCCTCATCAATTTCCTGCACCTTCTCGTTTTTAAAATGACTGTGCACTCGACTTGAAATCTGCTCCTTGCTTTCCTGCCATCTACGACTATGGTACCATCATAGGTGCTGGCAATCCCTTGCACTTTCATCTGACTCTCTCATCTGAAACCCATCTTTTAGTAAAGCTCCATTACTTTTTCAGTCTTTAGTCTACACAGAATATAAGCATTGCAATTTAGTCTCTGTTTTGAACCTATGCTAGTGGCCTAGAGAGGGAAAGAGATGTCCCCAGGCAATGTAATGTCTATATCCTCTCTTCCCACATGTTACCATGCTGTGCCCCTGACTCAACCTTTTCATTCTTCTGTACATTTCCTTTAGTTATCCTTTTAATAATTTCATTGTGATCTGTCATCTCCTCAGCTACAGCACCTGATTAAAGCCTTCTTCCCTGGTAGTACTTATTGTCTCAGTGATTGACTTTCTGTGCAGCAAGCAGCAGGACCTAGACCACATCCCTGGTGTTTCAGTAACATTATCACCCAGTTTTCCTTCTTCCTTCCTCTTTCTCCAGGCGATCAAATGTAGACACTCCTCAATGTTATTCCTGAGCGTGACTTCATCATGTTCTGTTTTGCCTCCCCAGCAACCTTACCTCTTCCCATGGCTTCAACTACCTTTCACACCGTCTATCTCCCTATACTTTGAATTAAGCTTTTACCTGCTCAAGAAATTCTAGAAACTCTCTGTCATGTATTTAGTAGAGTCAGTACTCCCTGGTTTTGACATTCCTGATCCGAATCAATTTCCCTCTGACCTATAGTCATCTCTTATGTTACTAATTTTCTCATTGTTAGCCAATCTAGGCCACTGGTTATTTCCTCACTCTACACCTTCTTGCTCTTGTGCCTAACTTAGTCTCTTTCCTCTTCTTAATTGCCCTTCATACTATCTCTACATACCCTAATTTTACCCATTTTTCTAGAAATACCTCAAATACTGCATCCTTCATGATGTTGTCATTGCCTCTCCCCCTTGAAGCAGTCACTTATCAATGTTTTGCAATATTTGGTCAGAAGCTTACTTGTGTCAGAATCACTTTTGGTTCTTACTAAATATGCAAATTTCTAGGCCTCTGCCCACCCTTACAAATGTGTTAGGGCCCAGGCCTTCTTGAATTTAGCAAGTCCTAAATAAATATGGCTGATTGAAAGAAAATGGATGAATACATTTTATTAGCCAGCACTCACTGAGCAATAGAATTTATAAGGCCATCTTATAAACGTATATATTGACCAAAGAAAATAACGATTTACATTTGTCTTTTGTTTTGAAGAAAAATCAAAGTAGATTTAAACAATATTAGGATATTATTTAAAAGATTAATCATGCACTTCTAAGTATGGATGCTTCCTTGACCACTGCAATGCTTAACAGACAACTTAATATCGTAAGGTGGCCTGGGATTTACTAACTGTTTTCTCTTTGCAACTTTACTGAGTGCTCTTTGGCAATAATTTCCACATTCTTACATCTTCCTTTTCCTTTAATATGAATCGCATCAACTAGATAAGCCAACTATAATTCTATGATTATATTATTCTATAATTAAGCTATATGGCTTTTGGAGGGCTATGACTTCTGATTTTAGACTATTCCTGGTCAATCCCATAAAACATAAGTACCCACATTTAAGCTCCCCCAGGGATTCTCACAAAAGAGTTCAAGATTCTTAGACAAATTGTCTAAGAAACAAATGTATTTAACTATCCTTAATATCATTCATGTTAAATTATTTAACAGAGGTTGTTTGGAGTATGTGTTAAATTTAGCCCGTGTCTTACTGCTTATATTATTAACTAATAAATCAACACTGAGACTGATGTTTTGCCATTGTGGTATTGTGCCTGAAAATGAAGCCAGAGTTCTGGGCTTTTTTGATGATGAGATTTAAGAGAGATATTTCTATGGCTATAGTCTTGAGCAAATAACTCTAATAAGAATGAAAATAGTGTCTTTGGTAGAAATTCATTTTGTAACATTTGAATATGGAAAGGTGACTATGAATATACCCTCAAAATTACTTGTGCAATTATTCCTGCATTATGTGTTAGGCCTGTGAAACCTATTTTGAAACATGTTCCCATGCAGAAATATGACAAATAATGGGTTAAAAGTGTTGTGCTATTTCCTGCTGATAGTGTCATGATTAGCTATATCACCTCTCACAGTTCAAATTTTAGTTTTATTGGTGGATATTAGTTTTGAAAGTAAAACTACATTGTTTATTCCCATATTATTACTGCTATTTATTAGACAATTTCCTAGATTAAGCAATACATTCAAATGAGGTAATGAATTATGTGTTTTAAGAGCAGAATGAGCTATATTTGTTATAGAATATTATGTTAAATCTTCATTGGCAACATTAAAGAGTCATACCTTTTATGGGTGTTAGTTAATGACATATACTTATTTCCTTGGGCCAAGATATATTTTACAAATAAAAAAGTTTTTCTATAATTTGCTCTCACTAAAAGTAATAATAGATTATATAATACATGTTATTAAAATCTAAACAATCAAGTTTGCTAGTTGTTTATGTCAGTTCTTTGATTTAAATTTTCTGAGTCTAAATGTTACTTCACTCTACCTTACATTTTTCTCTTCTCTTGAAGAAAATAAAAATTATTATCTTTATCTGTTTATGTTCGGGTTTATAAATTAGACTTGGAAATTCTAATACTCATTGGATGCTAGCTAGGAAAGCTTGTCTGGACAAATCTTACCCTTCGGCCTTGATATAATCAGTTTCTTAGTAAAAAGCTACCATCTTAGTTCTTTGAGAACCTTGTCAATAAATTCTTTGCAGATTTCTCACAATTTAATAGGTTGGAAAAAACTGGAATGACTTGAAGACTGAATTTAATTTCAAGATAAGCACAAATTACAAGATTTCAAAATGTTCCTTTCAAAATCCTACATCTATCTGGGATCTGCCTCTGTGATAAGGGGATATCTATTCTCTACTTTCTAAAGTGTCAGGTAACCCACATATGTCATACATATGCACTTGGTAACTTGAAGGTACAGGCGTATTGATTTTTTTAAAGGAACCTACAAATAGTAGGATTATTTGAGATTAATTCTTATGGTACCTTATGCTGAGAGACTTCATTATTTTTCTGGGCGTATACATTCTGGGCATATACATACATATACAGTGATTTTATACGTCACTGCTTAGGTGACCTAAAAGATGTTATACAAAAATTGCATTTATTAGAGAGGACCCAGCCATGAGGAAGAACTGGTACAGTGTGGGTGAGTAAAAATGTAAACAGAATACATAGATTTTCTATTTTTTTCTTGATTATGTAATATTGGTTTAAGCAATGGTATAATTGCTTACTAGAGTTAATGTTAGATGTTAGCTTTTTAAACATTAGGTCCAACTCTTTCTTCCAGAGTTCTTCTAGAAAAATGGTTAGGCCCCCTGTATCTCCATTTCAGATTTCAATCAATAATGTTGCAATTCTCCTTACATATTGTGTTGCATTAATAAATCACAGAATTTTTCCAGAAGGAACAATTTAATGATCTAATCATCACACTTCCTATTTTTATATCCTTTTTGGAACCACAGGTTAGATCCAAGAGTTGTCTATTTGATCTTTCTTACCTTTGAGAAATAAAAGTTGATTATTTGGTTTTCTGATGAAGGAAAAGATTATTTTTTCTCAACTTATCCTTTGAGAAATTAATCTCCGTGGACTTTGAATAAAATGGCATGTAGTGTCCCCAGGGTACAAATGATTGAGAAACATCTTCTTTTCCCACGACAGCTGTACGTTAGTAAGCTGCTTTGTATATGGTGGTGTCCTGTACCACAAATGGACCATTTCTCGTGGCCTTCGTTATTAAATGTAAAAGATTATTCTGACATGTAATGAATATTTTATAAATTATAAATTATATATCTAAATAAATTATACAACTAATGGTTAAGATGACTGATTTTAGACCCATATTGTCCAGATTTAAATCTCAGCTTCATTTACTAGCTATGTCTAGGAACAAGTTAATTATTCTGTACCTCAGTTTCTTCATCCATAAGATGAGATCCCTAATAGTTTGAATCTCATAGATGTATTATAAGGATTAAGTGAGTTAGTACACACTCAGTGTTGTATGACTGGCACATAGGAAGCATTCAGTGTTAGCTATTACTATTTATAGCTTAGGGGAAAAACAAAGTCATACTTATCAGATGTCACTACTGTGTTTCTCCAAATGTTGCTTCTAAATTTATCCCTCTTAGGAAGGCACGATTTATTTGTAATTTTGTATATAGTTAATTAGATATATTTTGACATATTTACAAAAGAATTTATCTGCATTTTAGGTAATCTTATCTAGCCACAGTACTATGATATATGATTCTGGAAAATGTGGAAATGCAGCCATTTGATGTATTTTTGTAGATTATGAGTTCATAGTTAATGAAAGATAACCCAGTAGATTTAACTATTTATAATAACTAAAATTATAGATGATAAATTATATAAAGTGAAAGATTAGTGCACACATTAAACTGGAGTTGCATATCAACTCTATTTAAACTTTTTACTTATTTCAAGAAAATAATCACAAACAACTACCCTCAAGAAAAGATGGTTCAAATTAAATTCTGTCCACAAGAAAGGTATGTTTGGAGAGTAAGTACCCTGTAATGAAACTATTGATAGTACTGCAGCCAGGCCTCTCATATGTCAAACACCTGCTTTGGTGAGACAAGTTTAATGCATAGAAAGAGCTCTTAATGGCAGCAATAGGATTCCAAACCCTTGGCATGACCTTTGTCGTTGAAAGTAAAAGAAAGAGGGTTGCAACTTGCTTATTCGTGCAAGATCCTGCATAAACCCCAATACAATCATAATTCTAACTAAATGATTTTTTTTAAAGTAGTAGTTTCTGTCACTCGCTCCTTTCTCAGAAGACATACTGATGACAGTGTCACTTCTATAAACTTTTGGAGAACATAGTCTTACTAAACTTTCCAACACAATGCTTAGGTTATTTGAAGGTCACTTACAGTTGGATTTTTTTTCTTTATTTTTTTTCCTTCAACCTTAAGGGAAGCTATTTGATAAGCTTTAGTTTATTATACAAAAAAAAATGGGTATTATTTTATTTGGACATGCAGTATTTGTAAGACTTCAATTGTTTATTTTATTAGAATGTAAAATTTATTGGATCAGCATGTGTCAGATCCTTGAGTTCAAACAAATTCTTACCTTTTTCTTTAACATCCTATTAATTGGTTCACATAGAAGGTACAGGGAAACTGGCTCTCCAGAATGTTGGAAAGCTGGAGGCAGAGAAAGTCTTCAGGTAAATCTAGATAGTCATTCTATTTTCTCCACAGACATAAGGATGCAACATTTCTAATGCCAAGTCTGTTATTCAATACATACACACAAACCCTCATTGTATTGTTAGTCTACACTTTTCCAAATGGTGATGTAAGTGAAAAGTATAAAAGCACAGTGACATAGCAAAGGTTGAGTTTTCCGGACCTGGTAAGACCCTACAGTGTCACTGGCAACTGTATGTCCCCAGTGGGTCATCTAGAGCAGTGGTCCCTAACCTTTTTGGCACCAGGGACTGGTTTCATGGAAGACAGTTTTTCCACAGACAGGGGTTGGGCGTGCGGGGATGGATAGTTTCGGGATGATTCAAGCACACTACATTTATTGTGTGCTTTATTTCTATTATTATTACACTGTAATATATAATGAAATAATAACACAATGCACCATAGAATCAAGGGGAGCCCTGAGCTTGTTTTCCTACAACTAGATGGTCCCATCTGGGGGTGAATGGGAGACAGTGACAGATCATCAGGCATTAGATTCTCATAAGGAGTGGACAACCTAGATCCCTCACATTCACAGTTCACGATAGGGTTCCTGCTTCTATGAGAGTCTAATGCTGCCACTGATCTGACAGGCAGAGTTCAGGCAGTAATCCAAGGGATGGGGAGTGGCTGTAAATACAGATGACGCTTTGCTCACTCACCTGCCACTCACCTCTGCCGTGTGGCCCAGTTCCTAATAGGATGGTACTAGTCCGTGGCCCGGGGGTTGAGGATCCCTGGTCTAGAGGACAAAGTGCTGAGATGGACGGTATGTGCTCCTACTTGGTGTGACTACACTGGAAACATAATCTAGCTTTACAGTGAGCATATAAAATGGTGTTTATTCCTGCCACTCCATAGTTGATCTGAAACAGTGTTATAAGTTTTTGTCACTTTAGATACAGGCTTGAATCCTACTTAGGCATCAAGCCTAGTTGCCATTGCTTTTCTACTTAACAAGCATGAATTAGCTGGTGCTCTAATAAGAATTGAGCTATGATGATAAATGAGCAAGGCGTTCCACCCTTGTTAAATAAAGAAATAGTGAAAAAAAATGCAGAATGACAAGAAGGAAAGTTTACGAAGGATTCATCATTACAGAGTTACCTTGGGTTTGCCCATTGTAGAAAACGAAGTCAGTAATTGAAAATTTCAAGTTGAAACTGACTTTCACACTATTTGCTTATATTACTATTGTCAGTACTAGTGAGCCACTCTAATGGCTCCACTACTCACAAGCTTTGTGCTTAGGAAAGTTATTTAATTTCTATTAGGCTTAGATTCCTGATTTGTACAATGAAAATAATAATACTTCAAAGAATAGTTGCAAGGAGTAAACTAAATAAATAATAGCTGTAGGTTTGGAGCTTGATATATAGTTTGCAGTAAATAAAAATTTGCCATTATTATTTATGTTTAAAGTAGATACTACTATCTGTATTTTACAGGAAAGGAGAATATTAGGGCTCAGATATTTTCACCCTCTAGCCTAAGTTCATTCATAGCTAGTATGTTGAAAGCACACACGATTCGCGTCCATGTGACTTCAAAGAGAGTGGAAATTTGTAGCAGATTTTCACCACAGTAAGGTCCTGAAGCTGGCCTACTAGTATTACATTGCCCAGGTGTACACAGTTCATTGATATATGGCATTTGTCTTCTCCCAGATGTTGCATCCTGCTTAATTATATATCTTTCCTGTTTCTAATTTTAAAAATTGTAACGTTTTACCTTTTCATTCTGTGTGGTGTGTGTGTGTGTGTGTGTGTGTGTGTGTGTGTGTGTGTGTGTGTGTGTGCTGTGTTGCGTGGTATAACTTCCATGTTACTGTTAAGATGGAGAAAAAAAGACAAGGAGGGCAACTCGACAGCAATACAGGTTTACTGGACAAAGACCTGCGGAGGGGGGAGTGCCAGCGAGTGCAGGAGCCTCCTTTCCCGCTTACAGGCTGGGGCAGTTATAGGTCCAGGCGGGAGACGTCTGAGGTGTGCTGGACTGCTGATAAGGAAGGAATTCACCGGTTTAGGGGTTAGGCCTGGGACTTGTCCCACAAGATGTTTCTTCACCGTTCAGTCTCTGGTGGAATTTTCCACTCTGACCAGAGTTTGTAAAAGGTGGGAGCCTGCAAAAATTGTGGCTTGGGCTAACAATTACCTGAAGTCCTCTTACCTTTTAAGCTATAAATAAGATTGGCTTCCGTGCCCCATGAAAAGTCCAATATTGTTCTTCAGTTTTCTCTGGACTTCCAGTGGGTCTTACATCCTCATAAACACCTCTTTCTTGAACCAATTTTCTCTACAACTTTTTTGTTTTTTGCTCTGTGTCCCTGCTCTGGTATATAGCCAAATCGGAAAATTGATCTTTCTTAAGCACACATGATAAACACATTTCCGTAAAAATCAGCGTGCTCAGCAATGTGAATGTACCACACTTTTCTGAATTATGAGAAAGATTTTGTAAAAATAGCAACAACATAAAATTGAATGTTAGATGTCCAAAATTTTTAATGTTTTCCTCTAAAGGTCACTCTGCCTTTCTTTTCTCCTTTTTTGTATTCCCCACCGCCCACTAATTACCATTAATTTCTAACTTAGGAACAGTTTTGCTATTTTTTATTGCTTTCTCTCCTACTAACACATGTTCTCATCTTCTGCTTTCTACCATAAGTGCCTTATCAAGATATTTTCCTGATTCTAGGCAATTTTCTCTTTAAAAGAAATACTGTTTTCAAGGATTAATACATGTATACACTGTAATAGTAAGCCATCTCAACTTTTCCTGGAAGAAAGGGTAAAATTAAATAAAATTAAAATAAAACATAGCAAATGTCACAACTGAAAGGTGGCTCTGTGGGAAAAGAACTCCAGACCAGAGCTTAGAAATTCCTTGAAAACTTCAGTAAATCTTTATGTGTTCTACTACACACTACTTGGAATGGGGTACCACATTTAGAAACACAGGAACAATTTCTCTGTTCCCAGAAGCAAGCACTAGCTAGATACACAAAGCCCCTAGTCTCAGCTTATCTGACTTACCAAGTGAAGGGCAATTTGATTTTAGGTATGAGTGTTGAATCTCCATTTTCTAACTGGAATGAAATTATGATTCCAAGATGTTCTTTTCCTAAAAGCTCTGTGACTGGATTGAAAATTCCGAACGTTATGGCTTCAGTAGGTGTCTCTTCTGTGTAGGACTTATATTTTGTATTTATTTTCCAAATTTTGGCTGTACTTATTGGCACTTTTATATCCCAGGAAAAATGCCAGTTATTTGAGAATTTTTAAACTACCTTATTATCTAAAACAATACGTTCTTATTATCTAAAGATTAACTATGAAATGAATGAAGTCATTGTTATAATGCTACTATTATTTTACTGTCATTTGTCTTTGGTATCTTCACCCTTCTATGCTTTTTAGTTAATCATTTACTATATTTGTGTCATTAGGCTAATCATTCTGCTCATTGCTTTCTCACAGCTTTCACTGGAAGTTAAAGTTTATTTAAATTGGGCTTTCATTGAGTTGTTACTTAAATCTATATCATGTAGACTGAGATTAAAGATTTATGCAAAGAGGCATTTCCTATTGCTTTTTGGTGACAAAGTCCTTAATTTTGAACAGGTAAGATATACAATGATAAAACCAAGGAAACTTTAAAAATATACCTCCTTGCAGGTAGAGTTTACTAAGATATTCTAGACAGTAAGAAGCAAATATTTTTCTTAAACTTCCAGGACAATGATTCTGAAACTGGTTCAGGAGTCCATTCCAATTCACTCTATTTTCTACTTTATGTTACTGAGTATATTTCTTGATGTTATTTCATCCTTATTGGAACCGAAGAAAAATAGATCCTTCCCTCCCACATTCTCCCAATCTCTAAAGAATAAGGCTAATTTGCCTTAGTCCTGATTTCTCCAAGCAAATCAATTCCCATTTGATTAAACTCTCTTAGTAAATATCAGCCTTAGTACCAATGCTAAACACAGGACTCTCTCCTCAACAAAGGCTACAGAGAAAAACATGTATAAGAGGTCTCATCATGAACTATTATTAGGGAATGTTTATAAGGCCTAAATTGAAAACTCTAGAGCTTTAGTCATGGAGGAACAGTATGATTCCTTAGAAATAAAAAAGCTGACATTCAAAGCAATTTAATCAAAGCTCTTGCCATTCCCTCTTGGGTTTCAGACATAATATGAGGCTGTTTTAAATCATTGTGACTTCCATCGCTCAGCATCTTTGGAAAATTCAAAGCTGTGTTTAGCACCTGA
Source organism: Pongo abelii (assembly GCF_028885655.2). Classification (NCBI taxonomy): domain Eukaryota; kingdom Metazoa; phylum Chordata; class Mammalia; order Primates; family Hominidae; genus Pongo; species Pongo abelii. The sequence continues at coordinate 97,854,577 of NC_071991.2, forward strand.
AAGCCTTTGCATTTCCCTCCTACCATGATGGAAGTAAATTCCTCATATGCTTCTTATTTTAGACATTCATCTGATTTTATCTGGTTTGGGCTATTTGCTGACAGTGCATGGTTCTCGACTAATGCAGATAACATACAACAAACACACTCTGCTCCTTGGTACACAGGAAATGAAGATGCTCACAGTACCCGCCTCCATGAACTAGCTCAATAAATTTGAATTGCTCATTAGATTTCCAGTGCCTCATTGTTGCCTATATGTGAACAGCTTAAGTGAATAGGAATCAGATGGAAGGTGGGGGAGAACACAGAGAGATTTCACATAATTCCTGTTGCCAGAGAAACCATTTTCTTGCTGTCTGGGCATGCACCGAGTAGCTTAGATGAACTGGAGGCTCAGCACAGCCCTTGCTGTGACTTTAGTAAAGAAAACAAACAGAAGGGAGAAAACACTTACAAAGTAAAGCAGAATTGGATATTAAAATGTTATTTTAATTAGAATGGTTTTGTAGACTGAACTTTGAAACCTTGCCCCCTAAGGACACTGATCCATCTGACTACTCATGTGTTTCCACACTTTGTGTTCATTTATATATCTTTTTTTCTAACTGTGTCTAGAAGACCATGTCTTCATATATGTTTGTGTACACTATGTATACTTACACAAGTATATTCTCTTCCCCGCCTCTTTCTTTCACCTCTTCCCCCCACAACACACATCACACAACTGTGCTCTTTTGAAAACATGGGAAACTATTCTCAGTGGGAAAAAAAAGAATGTGGCAGTAACATAGTTTGCTTACCCAAGCCGAAAAGAAATAACAGAAAACGAGGAAGCACAAGGAGAGTACAAACTGTGAATTCTAGACTTGTTTATTTAACACTTGGATCTTTTTGATGAAGGATGGTTGCTAAAAACAAAAGTTAGAAAATCAGTTGAGAATACACGAGGTAAAACGTTCTGTATGCATGGTTCTCCATGCATTTTTCCATGCATTGTGAGTATACAAAGTATATACTGAATCAACATAGTACCTCCTTTTGTGATACTATTGAAGGAAAGCAAGTAGCAGTAGATTTTATATTTATTTATTTGTGTATGACAACTCTGAAAAGAGCTATTACTTATTTTGAAGGTTCTTGTTTTTTAATGTACCTCCATTCAAGGTTTCATGGGGATTTTTATTTCTTGACCTTTCAGAAGAGGGATGGTTGGCAAATACCTTTGATGTATAGAGATTCTGTAAGACTGAGTTTGTCAATGAATTCCTTGATATATCTCATCCCATGTAGAAATGGTCACTTTCTATTAGTGCCATCTCCACTTGTATGTAGTTTTAGTCAAAGTGCCATCTTACGCCGCATGTTTGTCTTTCTGCCTTCATCCCCACTGACTTTATCAAACATGCCAAAACTGTAACCAGGGCCTATTCAATTTTATAGCTCCTATGCCAAGCATAGAGCCTAGTACATAAGTACACAAGAAATGCTTATTAAAATGAATGACTTATTTAATTAGCACTTTACCCCAAAGGAATAAACATTATGCACAAGGTAACATTACAAATTAGGAGTAAAATAGGAGACTAAATTCAAGGTTCCAAATTGTCATGTCATAGTCATCACTGAACACATTTCACTTTTATAAAATAAGAAAATCACAGGCTTTCAAACATAGTCTCACATTTCCAAAAGCATATTTTTTGGGGAAAAAATATTAAGTAATTTTGGTTTTCATTTCAATTCTTCTGATTACAGGTCTAATGTTTTCATTTTCGTATGTAAATTCCCATCTTAGATTGTTGCAATGCTAAAATCTTTGCCTGTACAATTACTACAGACTGCTGATAGTTTCAAAACATTCACACTAAAATTATTTAGTTTTTTTGTAATGTATTGATTTTTGCTTTCCATTTGTCTTAGGGGATGGAAGATTTAAATTCTTTGATTTTTGATGTTTTCTTCTGCTTTTCTCTCAATTCTTTAAATCTTTTTGCCTTTTGTACATCAATTAAACAGATAACAGAAGTTATTAAAGATCCTCACATAATAATGTCATTACCCATCATTTCTAAGAGTAGATCTTGTCATTCGATATGATTGCTGGATTCTGACTTTACCAACTAAAATGCACCTACTGCCCTTTACGCATTTGTATATTTTGATGAAGCTCTACTTCTTTTTAAGGTCTCAATTCAAGTTTCAATGAAGTGCAGTGAGTTTTGTCATGCTCCCTTTCCCCAGTCAGTTTAGTTGATAAAAAAGCAAAGATATTGCAGCCTTAGCTTGCACTGGGAATCAACGCCTTCTTGTGTTACATTTTTTCATTATAAATGCAATTGACAGAGGTGTCTATTATAAGCTATTTGTTATACAATCTTTATAAATAGCTCTCATCATGTATAAGACAAGTCTAAATTTGTTTGGAAATAGCTTCTGAAGACACCCTGCTGTGGCTTCCTCACAGTGCCAGGCAGGCGTTCAGTGGGGGAGTCAGACAGAACAAACTTTATCTAGTCATCTTTCCATCAGCTTGAAATGATGTGCATCACATCCAGCTTAAATGATTTACTGTAAGTAGGAACTTGGTTCATAGATGAGTGTATATAATCAAGCAATATGTAGCCAAACTCTACATCATCTAAGATACATTTTATTTTAATTTCTTTTTAGAAATGTCTTGCTTAGCTATTTTTGTTGACATTGCTAGTAGCACTGTTCCTTTTAACCTAGAGTTGACCTGCAGTCCAGTGGAGGAAGGTCTTAAAACTCAAACATGCAATTCCCTCGTCTCTCTAAAGACCAATGTGTATAAGAAAGATAGAAAGCTTAGGACTCTTTAAGTTCTTAGTGCCATATTTCTATTCAAATGCAAGTTCAAAAATACATTTCAAAGTCAAACAGAAATAGTTTTTGGATTATCCACCGTTTTGGATTATACACACCACTGCTCTCCATTACTGCAGGTAATTAAGAGCCGCTTTTTTCTATGAAAAATATTTTCTTAAACATCAACTCTCTCTTCTATCGAACTTTCACAAGAACTTTAGTAAGTGAAGCTGACTGATTATAATTCCACCTCCTTCCTCTACTCAGTCTCTGGAGAAGATATGCCAGGGCAATAGTATCCTACAAAACTCTTAGGAAGGAGGTAAGAAGAGAAGCTGGGGACCTAAGAATGAAGACTCCATCGTCAGTCCTTGATCATGGAAATTTTTGAACATAACATTTCCATGGTGATAATCAGAAAATATGGCTCTAAGGGGAAAAAAGAACAAAATGGAAATAATCTGGCAAGTATATAGACAGGACAAAATTATAGAGCAAAAGCAGACTACAGAGATGATCTAATTCACCCATTTTATTCCTGCCCCCATTTTACACATAAACGTTATGAAATCACCCTTTCTAGGTAATAACATCCCTCCTCTCTGCAACCTCCATTCCTTGCTCATATTTCTAATGTTACCTTATTATTACTCTTATATATACTCTTCTGAAACTATTTGCTCGTCTTTGATACCTCTTTAGTCTGAGACCTAGTAGTGGCCTCATGCTGATGCCAGCACAGTCCAGACCCCAAATAGACAATGAATGTTTCCTTTGTTGAGTCTAATTAATTATATACGTAACCTTCAATGACGTGCAAGTTTAACACACATATATCCTGTGAACTTCATATCACTAAATGTAAGTATGAACCTCAGTCCTTTGTATATTGCAAAGTCCTTACAAGTGATGTGGTGATCATCATGCACTAGATTACAAAGAGAATTTATAAAGACTTAGCTGATTTCAATTGCCAGATTAATTATATCCTCAGAGCTTACCTGTCAAACAGTCAAACATTCATTGACTCTATTTTAAAGTTGTTTAGGTATTTTCTAGATGGTAAGAGCATTACTTTTTTATTTAGTTGCCAGGCTTAAACTCAAATTCCTTTGGGCAATAATCATCAATTTTGCAAAGCATAGATGAAACTGTGAAATTACAGGTACAGAAGGGTTTGCCTGTAGATTGACAAACCATATGACTATCTAGAGTTTTTGTATCTTTTGGCTTTCAAGAACTGCATATGTTTTTGTGTCAAGCGACATTTAATCATTCCATCAGTAACAATATACTGAGCTTTATGAGCATTTCTCTCTATTAAGCTCTCAACTCATGCCTTCCTTTGATCACTACGGTTCATCAATAGGATATTGTACCCACCCTTGCAATAGCCCCCTGAGGAATGTGGTTGGTATTATCGTGCCATGGACAGATAAAACTCCAGATTCATTCAGAGATTAAGCTTGCTTCCTCCTTGTTATGTAGTAATTCACTTCTCTAAGAATGGGTCAAGAGTCACATTCTTTGATGGGGTTAATATGGAGTGATTTGGTATCCATTACCTACACCCTCTCCCCAAACATAGGGTTCTTTGCACCACCTATGCTAAAACCTGGGAATCCCCAGGGTACTTGCACTCAATCAGGATCATGCAGGGCTGGCAAAGGATTTAAAATTAGCATTAGTCCTGATTTTGATGGTTATCTAGCTGTGTGAATCTGGACTAGGTACTAACTTATCTGAATTTCAGCTTCCTGTTTAGTAGAATGTGTGTAATCTTGTCTGCTATGAGGATTAAATGTAATATGTACTTAGTATGTGGTAATATGTACTTATTAACAGAAATAACCATTCTGTTAGCAATGGTTATTTAGCATGAGGCAACTCTCATGAAAGATCCCTTCCCTGTTGAGGGCTGCATTTACCCTCCTGGATATGTTAGTAACTTAGAAAGTTTTGTTTGAAGGTTTGATGAGTTCTAGGTTTGTCATCTAAAAGAAGAGTCATGAAAAGACTGTGTTGACCTGGCTGGATGTAGGATTGACACAAGAGAAACATGTTGTACAGGGTCAATACTGGGAAGTTATGAGGGAGCAGAGTGTTTAATCTGTGATCCTACAAACATAGACCAGGCAAAAAGTCAATACCAAAAGATCATGTGTAAATGCCAGGAGCCAAGCACAGAAGATACTAAGAGATATAGCTGAGAACAGCAGCTGAAGATGAGAAATGAGGAATTAGCTAAGGCAGAAACACATATAAATTCTGCTGGATGGCAAGCCATCTTCAGGGCCTATTTCAACTAAGCTCCTAAGAAACTCATTGAGGACTGGGATAGTAAATGTAATTTGTACTGTGTGTTCTAGCTTATATGGTGCTCAGTATAGTCACAAAATAAACGTGAACTGAAGTGATGGCCACAGACATGGGAAAAGTATGTTGAATGCTCTAACGGTGAAATACAGGCCAGACAACTGACCTAGGCCAGAGATATCTAAGAAAGCTTCCCACCAAAGATGAAATCCCAGGTAAGTATTGAGGGATATGTAGGAGCTTAGAAAAGAAGGAGATAAAGGGCATTTCCATAGAGAGATGATAATTTGCAGAGGCACAGAGGCAGCAAAATAACAGTTTATCTAGTTGAAGCATGAGGGAGGTGTGTGTGGGGGGTGGGGGTGTGTATGTTGCAGGTGAGGACAGGGAGGCCTGGGGTATTGTTGGGAGAAATGAAGCTGCACTGGCGATGAGCTCTATCTCATTAGAGGCTTTGTATGACATAGTTAAGATGTCAGATTTTATTTTGAAAGCAGTGAGGCATTTTAAACAGGTAGTAATATAATCAGATTTATGTTTTCTATGGATCAACTCATTGGAAGTGTGGAGAGTGGACTGAAAGAGGGAGAGTTAAGAATCTTTTGCAGAAGTACAAGTGAGGCATCATGAGGGCATAGCTAGCGGGCTAATAGCGGGGATGGAGAGAAGGAGACAGATTGGAAAGATATTTATTATATGAAGGAGTTTGACCAAGTAATATTAAGAAAAGTAGAATATTGGAACTAAGAAGAGAAAAATGTCTTATAAGGTACTTTTAAAAATGTGTATTAGAGTCAGTTTTTGGAGTCCTTGACATTTGCCTCTGATAATTACTATTTATGAGACTTAGGGGTTACTCATTCATGAAATGGAGTTATTGATACCTATCTTAAAGAGTTGATGTGAGGGTGAGCTTACCACTTAGGAGGCATTCAATAAGTAGCAGTTATTATTAGTGTTATTAAAGATGCACTTAGCAAAATATAGAGAGCTTGTATTTACAGACACTTCATTACACTTCTTTTTTGAAACATATTCTCCCATTAAGTCCCAAGGGGGCTATATGATATCTAGAATGAAATGAATTAACATGTGTAAAATACTTAGAAGAATGCCTGGGACACAATAAGCACTGTGTGTTCACTAATATAAACAAATAAGTAAATACCTTATCATTTACTGTGCTTTGCCAATTTACTCTGTCATGCTGAGAAATCAGAAAAGGCTCTGAATTCTTCTTGAAAGATGATGGCTTCAAAATTAGAGAGAATTTTATTGGCAACCTAAACCTATAGTGAAGTGAGCTTATCAGTTGAATAAATCTTAAAGTGGATATAGGTCATAATTTCTTTTCATTGAGCTCTTCCTGTCTGAGTTTTAGGAACGGTTTTCATTCTTTTCAAAGGAAGCAGCATGAATATGAATGCATTCGGATGAAGAAAATTTTAGTTGATAGCACAGATTGAAGATAACATTTATGACTGTTAAATAAGAACTGAATTATCAACTTTAAGCCTTGTCAGTCCCCATCAGTGGAAAATCTTCATGGAATCTGTTTAATTCTTCCAAATTCTGCTTTAATGCAAGATACATCAATATATTACTTTATCATGGTAAATCTTCAATGAGGCATTATATGGGTGGATGTAGATTAATCTTATAAAGGGAAGCAGTCTATCTGTTACGATTTTAAGAAATAAAGGACTAACTTTTACTTACATTTTACTTTGAATGCTTTTTCTTTCCATTTTACTATTTTAGAAGTATCTCATACCAGACTGCACTAAGCCCCAAGGTTAAGGCTAAGGTATTTATGAGAGTAAAATCAGGGTAGAGAATGTTTTTGCCAAATAGTAATGAAATCTAGGTATGTAAAACAAGATTATCTCATTAAAGCAATAATAAACACAAAAAGATATTAGGGACCAGATGGAAATTCAAATAGGAAACTCTATAATGAGATATAAGAATGCAAATTACCCAGAGTAGAGTTTTTGCGCATTTAAATGTAGTTGCTTTTGTCATAAAAACACATACACATAAAATACAATCTGTTAAACTATTTGTATTTGAATCATAAGAATTTCTAAGTAGAGAAATAACAATGTTTATTTGGGAATCAGTGCCTATAGGTATTATTGTTACTTTTAGAATGAGTGTTAAGTGTGAAGTTTCAAGTAGTGTCTGGCACAACTTAGCAATGTTTTAGAGTCAGAAGTTATAATTACACTAACAATCATATTTAGGCATGTCTAATAAGTATAGTCACAGATTCACCTTTCAAGCATATTTTAAGGAATTTTTATTAATAACACATCACCAGTTAAATGTTAAATTTTAGAAAACCTCAGTGATTTGGTATATAATTTTTAAAAACTATCTGCCATTATCCTTTCTTCATTTTTTTCCCTTCCCTTAGTCTAATGGGTGGTTCTTTTATTCTTTGCTAATTTATTTATTCTTTAATATTGATATCTTATTCACTAACAGTCCTCAAAACATTTAGGTTCCTAGTCCCCTAATTAAGTTAAGGGTGTGGCTGTTGAGGTAAACCCAGCTGCATTCAGATACAGGTGGGGGTTTTAGTAGTTGTTAATTTCTTTGATAGTTTCACAATGTAGATTCCAGAGCTAGAAATGACAATTCAGTACAAAGGAGGCTGAAATGTACTTCTGGAGGGCCAAGTCATTCCCATTGCTCTCCAGGGTACCTCCACACCAAGGCCTGTTGACTCACAGTCCTGTTGACCTGAGTCTGTTGTATTCACACAGTGTTCTTTTTTTCCCTTACTGCTATTTTCCCATTTCTAATGCCCTACTCTAGACCTTCAAAGGAGAAAAACAACCAAAAACAGTCCTATGCATTGTTTCAGGGCTGGCTGCAGTTTCACTACCTTTGCCAAGCTATCTTCTGTTCTCCACATCTCCCTCTTAGAGAGATCTCCAGTTTGAATATAGGAGTCAATAATTTAAATGTGATTGGCTTACACTGTTGGCTAATTGTTTTGTGTTCATTAATCTTGCTTCCCAAAGTTAATATAAATTATGTAAGGACAGGGTTTATTTATTCAGTATAGATACAAATATATTTGTTTTGTGTGTGTTTATAAAAATTTAAATTTCTTAATGTGACTTGAAAGTACTAAGTTTCTCTTTAGTTCACTGTATTAGTCTGTTTTCACACTGCTGATAAAGACATAACCGAAACTGGGAACAAAAAGAGGTTTAATTGGACTTACAGTTCCACATAGCTGGGAAGGTCTCGGAATCATGGCGGGGGGTGAAAGACACTTCTTACGTGGTGGTGGCAAGAGAAAATGAGGAAGAAGCAAAAACAGAAACCCCTGATAAACCTTTAGGATCTCGTGAGACTTACTCACTATCACAAGAATAGCACAGGAAAGACCTGCCTCCATAATTCAGTTACCTCCCCCTGGATCCCTCCCATAACACATGGGAATTCTGGGAGATACACTTAAAGTTGAGATTTGGGTGGGGACACAGCCAAACCATATCATTTACTAAATGACTCCTAACCAGAATATTAATTTTTGATAAATGGGCATAATGCTTGAGATACCATTTAGTCCATTTAATATAAAAACTAGAAACTAAGTTTTCAACATCACGTAGTTACTCTATGGTAAGTTTCCAGTAGATCTCACCTAGTTGTGCTTGTTGCCCATTTGAGAAAATTGATGGACAGTCTTGCTGTGATTGGCAGTGTATTTGTCAAAGACAATGAAAGTAGGAAACTGTCATTTGTTAAAAACTAGGAACAAACCGTTTAAGGCATCTTTATAAGAATTTGCTTTAGAAAAGTTCATTTCCAGTCACTCTTTGCTGCCTGGAAATGTTTAGTCAAAAGGAGGTTAATCCAGTCAGCTATTTTTTCATAGGGAAAATATAAAATTATCTGGTTCTAGTTTCTTTCACAATTCTGCCAGAGAATATTGGCCTACATGACCCAAAACTATGTATCCAAACACCAGCTTTGCAAACAAAATGAGAATCAGCTTCTTCACAGTCCACTGGAATCAGCTTCTTCTCAGTCCACCGAAGGAAAGTTTGTCAGCATCATTTGAGCAGTCCTTATATACATTTAATAAGGAGAAAATCAGTGGTTATCTGGCTTTAGATTTACCCTGGTACTAAAAGCAGTGGTGCACTGGTATATTAGTCCATTTTCACATTGCTATAAAGAAATACCTGAGACTGGGTAATTTATAAAGGAAAGAGGTTTACTTGACTCACAGCTCCACATGGCTGGGGAAGCCTCAGGAAACTTACGACCATGGCACAAGGCAAAGAGGAACCAAGGACCTTCTTCAAATGGCAGCAGGAGAGAGAGAAGCGAGAGTGAAGGGGGAAGAGCCCCTTATAAACCATAAAATCTTGTGAGAATTCACTCACTATCATGAGAACAGCACGGGGGGGCCACCCTCATGATCCAATCATCTCCCACCAGGTCCCTCCATTGACATGTGAGGATTACAATTCAAGATGAGATTTGAATAGGAACACAGAGCCAAACTATATTAACTGGTAAACCAGTTCTTCCCCCAAAAAGGAAAGAAAACTCCAATTTACAGTGTTTGCCAATTTCTGTGGTGTAAATATACTCTCCTCTCCCCCTCCACCCTCAAGTAGGCACCAGTGTCTGTTGTTCCCTTCTTTCTGTCCACATGTACTCAATGTTTAGCTCCCCCTTACAAGTGAGAACCTTCAGTATTTGTTTTTCTGTTCCTGCAGTTGTTCACATAGAATAATGGCCTCCTCAGAGGTTGCAGTGAGCCAAGGTCATGCCATTGCACTCCAGCCTGGGCAACAGAGTAAAACTCCGTTTCAAAAAAAAGGAAAAAGAAAAAGAATAATGGCCTCCTGCTCCTTCCATGTTGCAGCCAAGACATGATCTTCTTGTTTTTTTATGGCTGCATAGTATTCCACGGTGTATATATACCAACTTTTCCTTATCCAGTTTACTGTTAATGGGCATTTAGGTTGACTTAATTTCCTTGCTGTTGTGAATAGTGCTGTGATGAACATGTGCATGCATGTGTCTCTATACCTTTGTGTATTTACCCAATAACGGGATTGCTGGGTTGAATAGCAGTTCCATTTTAAGTTCTTTGAGAAATCATCAAACTGCTTTCCACAATGCTTGAACTATTTTACCTTTGTACCAACAGTGTGTAAGTGTTCCCTTTTTGCCACAACTTCACCAGCATCTGTTATTTTTTTACTGCTTTATAATAGTCATCCTGACTGGTGTGAGATGGTATCATACTGTGATTTTGATCTGCATTTCTCTAATGATTAGTGATGCTGAGCATTTTTTCATATGCTTTTTGGCCACATGTATATCTCCTTTTGCAAAGTGTCTGTTCCTGTTTTTTGCTCACTTTTTAATGGAATTGCTTGGTTTTTTGTTGTAATTTATTTAAGTTCCTTATAGATTTTGAATATTAGACCTTTGTCAGATACATAGTTTGCACATATTTCTCTCATTCTGTAGGTTGTCTGTTTACTCTGTTGATGATCTGATATGCAGAAGCTCTTTAGTTTAATTAGGTCCTATTTGTCAATTTTTGTTTCTGTTGCAATTGCTTTTGGCATCTTTGTCGTGAAATCTTTGCCAGGGCCTATGTCCACAATGGTATTTCCTAGGTTAGCTTCCAGGGTTTTGATAGTTTCAGGTTTTACATTTAAGCCTTTAATCTATCTTGAGTTGATTTTACACATGGTATTAATTCTTTAATTAATGAATTTTGTTTCTCTAGTTCTAAGCTGTTCATTGAAGAAAAGTGTGTGTGTGTGTGTGTATCTTGAATACCACATATTCCATTTAATGTGAGAAAAAGACCAAATCAATAAACCCATGGTGGCATGGTATATAAAGTAAGTTTCAGGTAACAAAACACAAGTGATAAATTACTTTTAAAAATAGCATCAGAAATGCAGAGTTGATGCATTTGTTTTACCACACTCCTCATATTTGAAGCAATTGGCTTGTGATTAATATCTATAGGGAAGGGCTTTTTGGAGCATTGGTTCATGGACAACCACTGTTGTATCTAGAACAGTCATATTATCTTCACAGTCAGAGTTATGAAGATGAAAAACTGTATCTGTATCCATTCAACGCAAAATGATTTAGCCTCTTTAGATAGCGGATGAGAAATTCTGAAACTTCACACGTTCAATCTCAAAACGTTTGCCACAAAACCTGCACCATTAATATTAATTTCTTTCTTTAACCCTCTTACTTGCGTTACAGTCTGCTTCTACAACTAGACACAACTTGGAATTGTAATCCAGCCAGGGGGTTACGCACTTTAAATGGTAACATATTCAAAACAGACACTGTCTTCTTACAGATGAATTTAAGAAATATAAACTTTTGCAAGAATAAATTGAACACTGTACATATTCATTGAAAGCTACTATTTTCCTAGGCGGTAACTCAATATTTTCTTTGGCTCTGGGATTTTTTTTAAACTTTATTTTCTGTACTGACTTCTATGATGTCACTTTCTTCTGGATTTCTTTCTAACTTTGGCCATGGCTTTTCAGTCTTCTTTCTCACCCTTGCTTAGTTACCTCCCAAGTTTTGAAAATCTTCCAACATTGTTCCTCATACATTACTCATCAAGATTTCTCCATAAACTCTTATTGGGTGATTCTTTTAACCCATGACTCCAACAGTCACTTATAAACTGGTGACTCCAAATCTGCCTCTAGCCCCAGACTTATTTAACCAACTGCATAGCAGACAATTCCACCCAATTGTTCACAAACACTCTGTGTCCAAAATTGAATTTATCATTTCTTCAGCTCTTTCTTGAGCAGTTTTATCTACCTAGTCATCCAATAAATGCTCCTGGAATTTATAATAGATGCTTCCTTTCTACCTCCAAATCTAATCACCCCACATGAAAGGGATGGGGAAGAGCAATCATCTTGTCTGGAAAGAAGAAAGAAATGGAATATTTATTAACAGCTTTAATGACCATAGCAGATAATATTTTTATAACTTTTATTTATTGGGAGGCTAATCTCTATCATTGTTCTAATTATTTCACATGTATTAAATCACTTAATCTTTATAACTAACCAGTGAGGAAGGTGCTAGTATTATCCTCATTTCAAAGTTAAGTAACATGAGACATTATTCTATTTAGTGACTATGAACAAGATAAAAAGAACTTTTAATAAAGTAAATCAAGAAGTATTAGAAATCCTTCCTCTTGCTTGTAATGTTTTATACATTATGGCTCTTAAAATTTATTACTTAAGTCACAAGAGAAGCATAGATTATTTTTAATGGAAAATTAATCTGGCATGTATACCTTGCTCTCCTGCACACCTTTTTCTACAATTCACATAAGTGATTTGTGGAAAATGATTTCAAATAGTAATCAAAGTTTGGCAAATGAATAATGTATTTCCCATTAGACCAACCATGTGTACTGTGAGTGTTTCTGAAATACCAAATGACAGTTGTACTTCTGATATCCAGTAGAGAACTCTAGACATAATTGCACTGAACTGTACCATTTGTGTTCAGATCACTCTCCGCCATTTATTCTTTTCTCAAGGGGAATTCCCTTCTTCTATCAACTTTGTCTAGAATTATGAGCATTCATCAGCAGGAGAATCCTGGCACATCCAAAATAGATATGATGCATCATGTTCTCCTGAAGACATTTGTTGCTCATTGAAACCTTAGGGAAATTCCAAAAAGTTACTTATCCTCAAAGGTTGCAGGGGATTGGAAATGATAAAATTTAGTATGGTTTAAGGAAAAGTGAAAATATGATTATAAGAAAGCCTTTTAACTGGAAGTGTTTGGGAGAATAAGCAAGTATAGCTGTTTGTAAATTGACATTTTATTAAACCATATGAGGCCAAGGCCAGTTTCCAAAAAGGTAAAGTTTATGAAGGAAGGAAGGAGGAAAGTAAGGAAAGAAGAAAAGAAGGAAGAAAGAAAGGGAAAAAGGCAGGGTGAGCTTGTTTTGATTCCTATTAACTAACCTGGATTAGAGAAATTCTTAGCACAATTACCACCTTTTCTGTGAACTTAGACAGTGTTCCTACACCCTACATAAGATTCCAAACATGAATTATGTGTCCCTTGGCTTCTGAAGAGCAAACGAAAGAAAATCATCATCAACTGTATTTAAAAACTGTGGTCCCACATGTACTCTACCTTACATTTTATTACAAATATGATCTGCATTTCCATTCCATATTTTGAACAAAACAATATTTTATTAACCAAATCTCTCGAATTTTCCCAACCCCACGCCAAATGTACCCAGTGTAATAATTCATCTCCTGGAATCTTGTTTACAATCAAAATCAGAGTCTGATCAAACCAACCAGATGTTTATATAGAGAACATACTAATGAAGGCCCCAGATATCGATATCATTAGGTGAAAATAGATTTAACCTCTGGTTTTATATTCTAATTTATAATTAATGTTCAGTCTTTCTTACTGTAAAATTTTTATAATGGAAAAACTGAAGAAATGAAAACACGGATTTTTACCAGTCTCCACATTTCAATGTCATAGAAACAAAATATATTGTAGACTTCATGGAGGATTATTTCTTAGATATTTATATTAAAATATAATATTTTGTTTATAATATACTTTCATATTTTTAAATTATATGTAAATGTAACACATTTACTATACCAAATTTATTTAAATTTAATATATTACTTTTAAGTATTTTTTCCATTTGCTTAAGTAAAAATTATGCCCATTTGACAGAGTGTATTTAAGAGAAGTTAAATCTATACAGAGGTGTCAGAGAACTGTTGAAAAGTGTCACGATGTGAAATGATAAACCTCAATTTGGTGATATGACTTTAGGGTAAATTCAACTCAATTCATAATCATGTTTCTCGTTTATTCCATCACAAGCAATATATATCCTAACAGTCAGATATCTTCAATCTTTGATCAAACAGAAAATTGCCAATACATATTGTAGGTATACTGATTTGTTCAAAGTGGTTGAGAAGAATTGACTAGAAGAAACAAAGTTTTAAATTATGTTTCAGGTTTAAACACTGTCAGATGGACTTTTGCTAAAACCTTAAAAGATGGGAGTTAGCAGGTTGAGCCTCTCTTTCAAACACCAGATATTTTCTGAAGGTTTTTGTGGAGCTAAAATAAAGAACTTAGTTTTAGGAAGGAAGAAGATAAACAAGAAGCTTCCAAATTCATTTTAATCTGAGTCTTATCTGAATTGATTAATAAGCATAGTATGTGAACTATCTCCTACACTGACCGTGCTTTTCACAAACATCCACAACATGTTTCATAACAATTCCAATGGGCAAACACAGATTGGAGAGTGAAACAGTCTATCAACAGGAGAATCTCTATCTCCTACCATTAAGTGGTAAATGTAATAGAAACAGAGCATAGTCAAATGTAATCTGACTCAAAACTGTTCTATCAACCTCATTACATAGCAAAATAAATCTGTTATTTGTTTAGCTCAGTGGGTCATACAAATTACTGATTGCTTGGCTTTTTCTCAGTATGAGAAAACAATTTATAGCACAGTAGATAAATAAAATAATTTTAGGTCCAAGTGATTTGCTTCATAATTTCTATTTAACTAAAATTAATTTCTTGATTAGACAGAAATTCATGGTTTTTATTTCATAGTTTCTCTTCTCAAATGGGGGACTTACATTATTTTGTTTCCATGTGGCCTAATTTTCTGAATTTTATTTTGATATAAAAGTTATGTGGGTATTTTTTAAGTTTTGAAAGTTTCTTGGTACTCACTTTTATGGTTGGAGGATCTTTTGACATTCAAACTAAAGAAATTTCACAAATAGATGCCAAAGTGTTATATATGATTACAAAAACAAGCCACAAGATACTGACTTAATGTTATATGAGGAACCTTGTTACACAATTGCCAAATAAAATAGGAAAATACAAAATAAGACTTCAAATGCAAGGATGAACCCAATAAGCAGGTTGAGTATCCCTTATCCTGAATGCTTGGGACTAGCAGTATTTCAGATTTTGGACATTTTTGGATTTTAGAATATCTGCATACACATAATGCAATGTCTTAAGGATGGGACCCACATCTAAACATGGAATTTATTTGTCTTATATACACCTTACATACATAGCCTGAAGGTAATTTCATACAATATTTTAAATAGTTTTGTGCATGAAACAAAGTTTGTGTCCAGATGTGGTGGCTCACACTAGTAATCCCAGCACTTTGGGAGGCCGAGGCAGGAGGATGGCTTGAGCCCAAGAGTTTGAGACCAGCTTGGGTAATATAGTGAGAACTTATCTCTACACAAAATTTAAATTAGCTGAGCATGTGGCATGTAGTCCCAATTGCTCAGGAAGCTGAGGTGGGAGGATTGTTTGAGCCTGCAAGGCAGAGATTGCAGTGAGCCAAGATCATGCCACTACACTCCAGCCTGGGTGACAGAGTGAGACCCTGACTCAAAACAACAACAGCCGCAAAGTTTGTGTACGGTGAGCCATCAGAAAGCAAAGGTGTCACTCTCAGTCACCCACGTGGACAATCTGTGATTGTTTATCACCATCATGTCTGACTCTAAATAGTATATAAAGGTAGAAGTATATTGTATGTAAAGTTAAAGTTATATACTGTCAGTGATATGGTTTGGCTGTGTTCCCACCCAAATTTCATCTTGAATTGTAGTTCCCATAATTGTGGGAGGGACCCAGTGGGAGGTAATTGAATCATGGGGGTGGTTACCCTCATGCTGTTCTCCTGATAGTGAGTTCTCACGAGATCTGATGGTTTTGTAAGGGGTTTTCCCCCCGCTTTGTTTGACACTTCCCTCTCGCACTGCCATATGAAAAAGGACGTGTTGGCTTCCCCTTGTGCCATGATTATGAGTTTCCTGAGGCCTCCCAAGCCATGCTGAACTGTGAGTCAATTAAACCTCTTTCCTTTGTAAATTACCCAGTTTGGGGTATATCTTTCTTAGCAGTGTGAGAACAGACTAATACAATCAGGATAAATACTTAAGTATCTATCAGGATAGTATATAAGCAATTATTTTCTTAAACGTACCCACACATAAGTACCTAATGGTGAAAAACATGACATGCCATAAATACAGTGAAAAGATAATGTGTTCAGGGTAACTAAGCAGCACAGTGGCATCACCAGCTGAATGAGCCTGGGAGGATCTTTTTTCCTTAGGGGACACAGAATAAACTGTGTGTTGTGGACCTTTGTTGTAACCTGTCCCTTGAGAGCAGATGCCAGATTTTCCACTTGTGACATAATGTTCTTGCTTAAAATTTTTCAGATTTTGGAACCTTTTGGATTTCAAATTTTCAGATTAGGAATGATCAACCAGTGTAATATCAAAGGAAGATTTTATTTGATCAGCACAGTTTTGACAAACTCATTTGATTTCACTGATATAGCTTATTGGATATATAAATATAATTTCCTGTAACTTCACTGTAGTGGAAAGCATTCACATTAGTATTTTTTAAAAAAGGAATACTCAGATTCTCTGAAGGTAAACTTAAGGCACTTTGGTAATCATGGAAATTATTTCTAGATTAATCCAACAGAGGCAGGCTAATAGTGAATTCTTAATAGTCCTCCTAACATCTTAAAGAAATGAACTTGTACACATGTACAATAGAAAATCCTTTAACAATCTTATAAGAAGAAGTGAATAGGTATACGTTTTTTTCTATAGCTGAAAGAAAATAACTGTAGTATATCTCAGAGTTTCAAAAAGTGTATTCATCATTTAAGGATGAGACAGGATAGGAGAAAGGCAATGTAGACATAATAAAAAGGAGAGAAATAGTATCTTAAAGACCTAAAAAAAAAAAATTGCAAAGCTCACAAAATTATTCATTACAGGAAATGGCAGAGCATTTTAGAAAATGTCCATTGTATTTTTTACAGTGAGGTTAAAAAAGGCATTTGCTCTACGAGATGAGGATGGATGTTTATTTGTATTCATGGCAATCCTTTTTTGTATTACTATTATGTGACAGACACTATGCTAAGTATAATAGGTGGATGATCTCATTTAATGTTTATAACAGCCCTTGGATAAATACTAGTAGCATATCCATTGTAAAGATGAGAAGGCCAAAGCTTTCAGAAATTTAATAATCTGGTCAAGAGGAAAAATAATGTAAGTGGCGTAGCTAGAATTTAAGTCTTTGCAATCAGTCTCAAAAGTTTAAAGTAT
Organism: Pongo abelii; assembly: GCF_028885655.2. Lineage (NCBI taxonomy): Eukaryota > Metazoa > Chordata > Mammalia > Primates > Hominidae > Pongo > Pongo abelii. The sequence continues at coordinate 97,871,975 of NC_071991.2, forward strand.
TTAAAACTTATTTCATAATACTTCCTATCAAAATGAGAAAGCAGACTGAGAAGCAGTCTGAAGTGAAATAGACCAAGCCTCAATAAGCCAGACCACCATACAAATAAACAACAGGCTTAAATTTCCTTGAATAGAATAACAGACAACACTGTGGAGAATCAACTCAGTGATGTAGAGGACAAACTTCCAAAGCTCTCCCTAAATGAAAAGAAAAAACAATGTTAAAAGAGATTAAACACTAAATATCAGAAATATTAAAGAGATGAAAAGGAAAAAGATAGTAGAAATGAGAGTGGAGAGCCAATTGGCAAATTATAGTTTCACCTTGTGATAACAGCATTTAAAAATACATGATCCACATAGCACATGTTGTAGTAAACTATTTAAAAGCATTGAATGATGAAAGCAAAGTAAGGGTTATTTTTATTGCAGTGTGGTAAAATAAAGGCTGGATTGGTGGTCTCTAGAACTGGAGTGTTCTCCCATGTATCATGTCTAAAATTGATCTGCTTTATTCAATCAACATCTCCAGTTTGATCACTAGATGAAAATAAATCTCAAAGGATAATGAAGTAATGAGAGCATCAAACCACTCAACACATCCTGAATAGATGGTGGTTTGCCTGTTAAAGTGGACATGAACAGTAACTCTTAAATTCTGTTGATCAGTCTGTCTATCAGAAAACTGGCAATTTTTTTTTCATCAGTTTGCATAGTAATGACAAGTGCTTGGAATAAGAGAAGCCTGTTACTTTTTGTGAAAATGTGTACAATAATGAGAAAGTCTTAAGAAAACTGATGCAAGATTTCTATCACTTAACTTGTGCAAACTAACATGCTTGTCCTTCATCTGTGGATGAAGGAAAAAAGCAATTGTGGCGCATACCAACTGATTAATTCAAGTATATAACTGTAAGTATATGAAGCAATAGTAATTTAGGATTAATGTACTCCTTATTTATAGTACAGCCAAGGATATTAAATTTTACCACAGTAGGAGGGTTAGGCTACATTTAATCATTTCCAGAGTAGGTAAGATGAACAACATTAATTCAGTTGAGCTTAAATTTGCTTTTAAGAAGTTGTCTTGCTTAGAAAATTAACTTGTAAAAATTGAGTGATTATGTCATATCAAAAAAGAAATGAGCTAGGTGCAGTGGTTCATGCCTGTAATCCCAACACTTTGGGAAGCTGAGGCAGGAGGATCTCTTGAGGCCAGGAATTCGAGCAGCCTGGGCAAGATGGCAAGACCCTCTTTCTACAAAACAAAAATAAAAAGGTTATCCAGGCATGGCGGTGCCTGCCTGTTGTCCCAGCTACTCAGGAGGCTGAAGTGGGAGAATCACTTGAGCCCAGGAGTTCAGGGCTGCAGTGAGCTATGATAATGCCACTGCACTTCAACCTGGGCAGCAGAGCAAAACACTGTCATGCTTTAAAAAAGAAAAAAAAAAAAAGAAATGATATATGTGGTATACAATGAGAAGACAGAAAAGTCTTTTAAAAACTAGGATAAGAGGATACCAGAAATCTTGTTTCTGGAAGCCTCCTGATGGGGAAGCAGAAACAAGCCCACTGGGCTTCAAATGTTCTTGCTTCTTAGCTCTAAAAAATTGTCAAACCATTCCTGTGATAAAAGATGGTGTATTATTAGCATGGGGGGATTATTCCCCCCACTAAATCCTCCTTTTCTTAGATGACCATATGGGTTTTTTGTTTGTTTGTCTTTTTTAAATACCAAGTTAGTATTTCCCTAACAAGTTAGAAATTAAACTCTGCTGAGATTCAGTCACTCACTCTTCCATAGAAGGATGACCAGTGGTGAAATGTCTAGAAACGCCAAAATTGAGTACATTGAAAGAACTGAGACTCTTTAGCTTGGAGGAAAGACTTAGGGGTATGTGAAGGCTGCCACTGAATATTTGAAATGCTTCTCTGTGAAAGGAGGAATACACTTGCTCTGTTTGACATCAGATACAGAGCATGGAGGAAGATTTCAGTTTAAAATAAGTGCGTGTTGGAAGCATTGTAAATGTGACTGTCAGTGCTTGTTCAGTCTTAGAAAAGGCATGGGGAAGGCAGGCTAAGATTATTTGCGCATGTGTTCTATATGTATTTATGAACAATTCAGGAGACTTATTTTATTTTATTTATTTTTTTGAGACAGAATCTCACTCTGTCACCCAGGCTGGAGTGCAGTGGTGTGATCTTGGCTCTCTGCAACCCCCGCCTCCCGGGTTCAAGCAATACTCCTGCCTCAGTCTCCCGAGTAGCTGGGACTACAGGCACTCACCACCATGTCCAGCTAATCTTTCATATTTTTAGTAGAGACGGGGTTTCACCATGTTAGCCAGGATGATCTCGATCTCCTGACCTCGTGATCCACCGACATTGGCCTCCCAAAGTGCTGGGATTACAGGCGTGAGCCACCACGCCCGGACCAGGAGACTTTTTAAGGAAACCAGTATTCCTAGTACTGATTACCAGAAAACACCAACAAGTAATAATAAATACCTATGGTTATTGGGCACTTCCTATGTTCCAGGCACTGTATTAAATGTTGTATAAAGTCCTGACTTAATTGCAATAACAGGTAGATATTACCACCTTTTAACATACGGAGAAAGTGATATTGGCCTTTATAAGCTATGTCTCAAAGTTGTACAGTTAGTAAATGACAAATCTGGGATTTAAATCCAGGTGTGGCTGTCTCAATGTTTACTCTATGTTATGTTGCTTCCATTATTATGAAAGGAGTCTTTTATATTAAAATGTACTGTTAGGAGATGAAACTCTTTAAAGTAAGTTGTGGGCACTCCTAGTTGAGCTTGGGGACTAGAACTCAGAGTCTTTGTGTATGAGTGTGTGTGTGTGTACTGCTAACTCAGTTACTCTGATTCATCATTTGAGAAAGGTTTTAGACTGTGTTCCTTAATGAGAGAGAAAGAAAATCCTTAATTCCAGGACTACTTTAAATGAGAGAAGAACTCATGAGAGCGATGCTACTGTGGGACTCCACCTGGTTTAAAAGATTAAAACTTTAGCATTATTTACCTTTCCGTGATTGTACATATGTGTAGGTGTGTAGGTGTATAATTTGGCTGAAAAGAACTATATAACTTTGCTAACAAAAACTGAGAATGATTTTTAGGGAGACCTGGACCTATGGGGACAGGAAGAAAAATAGTCTTGTGCTAGGTACTTTGGATTTGTTATTTTAGTTATTCCTCCTGACAACCCTGCAAAATGGTTATTTGAGCATGGGAAACTGAGGCTCCCAGTTTCCCATGCTGAGGAAATTATCAATGGTCACACAGCTTCTGTATTGTAGAACAAGGATCTGCCCTTACATCTATCTGGTTCCAAAGCTCTTTTCACTGTCCCGAATCCTTTCCTTTCAATAAACATTTGTGCTTGGAACTATGGCAGCTTTGATCCTGACCAGCAAAATCATGGCAGCAGACACTTTTCTAAGGATATCCAAAGTGAAAGAAATACAAAGCAGACAATTTTACCGCGGAGCCAGCAGTGGGTGTGGGCAGCACCCAATTCCTTGAAAAGATAGAAGGCAATGCAATGATCCAGTGAAACCATTTGAACTACTAATATAAGCTGGAAAAAAGAATCACCTTAAGGATGGGTGAGATCAGTTCATCTGGGCATTGAGTGAGCACTGTTCTAGCCTCCAAGCTCATTATTTGGGGAAACAATCCAAAGGCAGAAGGCATCAATCTCATCTACCCAAAGAAGAGTTAATACCTTGCCATGATTCCTTCCCAAGCCTCTGAACATTTGTATTTAGCAGGAAGCAAATAGTGGGGAGTTGAAAATATCTGGAGACAGGAAGAAAAATTTCTCTTTTGTGATGCCAGTAGTAAATACAAATGTTTTAATTGATTTTCTCTTGCTCTGAAACTTTTTGATTCTGCTTGACCCATAATGCAGAGACTTGTTAACAGATTGTACATGTCATAAGAATATTTTATACAAGCATACTGTAAGTTCCACTACATATTTTGGCCCAGGGGGAGTAGAGAGAAAAATAGAAGTTATAATGCTACAACTGCCACCAGTACTAATAGTAAATGCTAATTGAGCACCTGATTTGTCCCCAGCACTATATTACGTGCTTTACACAAAGCACTGTGTGACAGGCATTATTCTCCATCCTTTTCAGACAAGGAAACTGAGATTGATGGAGATTAAAGACTTTGCCTAACTTTCACAACCAGCAAGTGGCAAAGATGGGATAAACAATCAGCTTTCTAGGTCTCTAGAGGCGCACTTGTCTACCATAGCATGCTGCCTCCCTGGTGTACTTCGTTTTTTATCCTTTCAGATTTTCACTGTACGTCTTGCTCACTAGATATTGATCTCTGATGCGGCCTCTAAGCATGAGTATTGGATATGATCCAGATGTTTCCAATATAAGACTAGTAAGTAAAAATTGCAAAATCCTTTTTCTTTAGTTCAGTGAAAGAAACTGTTGATAGGGAGGCTTTTAAATTGTAACCAAAGGCTTCATTAATCTTATCCATTCCAGTATGCACTAGTTAGCATAATCATTGAGTAGTGGTTAATTATTTAGACAATACAGCCACACACTTCATACATGTGCTATTCAGTGATTAGAGCATGCATTTTTTATTCTGGATTTATTTGATGACAAAAGATAAACTGAAGAGACACAATGTGATACTTAAATACATTATGATTTTCAGAGCTTTCAGAAACAAGATTTGTATTATGAGGAACATTATATGTAAATATGGAAAATTAATGACCTGGTTATTGTCTAATCAGAACCCTGACTTCTCCCTTTGCAGCTCTTAACACTTAATCGAATCCTAAAGACTTAAAATGAAACGAGAGCAGATTTATTGAATTAACAGAATGTTTCTTTCCAGACCACTAACCCATGCTTTACTAGTGTCCAATTTAATAGACACTGTATTGCTGTGAAGTGTCTCAGCAGCAGCCTGAGGATGCTCCCTAAGGTATCACACACCACTGTCTAGAGGGAAGCTGTGGACACCAGGGCTCAAAACCTGCCTGCTTTCTGCAGTATAAATACCATTCAGTCTCTTCTTTTGTGACCTGCAGTCTACAGGTACACACTCATAGTTTCATTAGTATGTTTATTTACAAACATGATTACATATTAATGTTTCTTCTTCAAAGTTCATTTTCAGCATGATATCCATCCATGTAAAAACCTGCTTACTGATATGGCTTTTAATACAAATCTTTAACTTTCAGCTCTTCAAATACTTCACCAACCACCACTGATTTTTTTAAAGACTTTATTTTTTTTAGAGCAGTTTTAGGTTTACAGCAAAATTGAGAGGAAGGTACAGAGACTTTCCCCTGTCCCGATGCATGCATAACCTTTCCCATTATTAACATGCCCACCGGAGTGGTAATTGGTTACAATCAATAAGCCTTTACTGACACATCATTATCACTCAACGTCCATAGTTAACATTAGGATTCACTCTTGGTATTGTATATTCTTTTTTTTTTTTTTTTTTTTTTTTTTTTTTTCTTTTATTATTATTATTATTATACTTTAGGTTTTATGGTACATGTGCGCAATGTGCAGGTAAGTTACATATGTATACATGTGCCATGCTGGTGCGCTGCACCCACCAACTCGTCATCTAGCATTAGGTATATCTCCCAATGCTATCCCTCCCCCCTCCCCCCACCCCACAACAGTCCCCAGAGTGTGATGTTCCCCTTCCTGTGTCCATGTGTTCTCATTGTTCAATTCCCACCTATGAGTGAGAATATGCGGTGTTTGGTTTTTTGTTCTTGCGATAGTTTACTGAGAATGATGATTTCCAATTTCATCCATGTCCCTAAAAAGGACGTGAACTCATCATTTTTTATGGCTGCATAGTATTCCATGGTGTATATGTGCCACATTTTCTTAATCCAGTCTATCATTGTAGGACATTTGGGTTGGTTCCAAGTCTTTGCTATTGTGAATAATGCCGCAATAAACATACGTGTGCATGTGTCTTTATAGCAGCATGATTTATAGTCCTTTGGGTATATACCCAGTAATGGGATGGCTGGGTCGAATGGAATTTCTAGTTCTAGATCCCTGAGGAATCGCCACACTGACTTCCACAAGGGTTGAACTAGTTTACAGTCCCACCAACAGTGTAAAAGTGTTCCTATTTCTCCACATCCTCTCCAGCACCTGTTGTTTCCTGACTTTTTAATGATTGCCATTCTAACTGGTGTGAGATGGTATCTCATTGTGGTTTTGATTTGCATTTCTCTGATGGCCAGTGATGGTGAGCATTTTTTCATGTGTTTTTTGGCTGCATAAATGTCTTCTTTTGAGAAGTGTCTGTTCATGTCCTTCGCCCACTTTTTGATGGGGTTGTTTGTTTTTTTCTTGTAAATTTGTTGGAGTTCATTGTAGATTCTGGATATTAGCCCTTTGTCAGATGAGTAGGTTGCGAAAATTTTCTCCCATTTTGTAGGTTGCCTGTTCACTCTGATGGTGGTTTCTTTTGCTGTGCAGAAGCTCTTGAGTTTAATTAGATCCCATTTGTCAATTTTGGCTTTTGTTGCCATTGCTTTTGGTGTTTTAGACATGAAGTCCTTGCCCATGCCTATGTCCTGAATGGTAATGCCTAGGTTTTCTTCTAGGGTTTTTATGGTTTTAGGTCTAACATTTAAGTCTTTAATCCATCTTGAATTGATTTTTGTATAAGGTGTAAGGAAGGGATCCAGTTTCAGCTTTCTACATATGGCTAGCCAGTTTTCCCAGCACCATTTATTAAATAGGGAATCCTTTCCCCATTGCTTGTTTTTGTCAGGTTTGTCAAAGATCAGATACTTGTAGATATGTGGCATTATTTCTGACGGCTCTGTTCTGTTCCATTGATCTATATCTCTGTTTTGGTACCAGTACCATGCTGTTTTGGTTACTGTAGCCTTGTAGTATAGTTTGAAGTCAGGTAGTGTGATGCCTCCAGCTTTGTTCTTTTGGCTTAGGATTGACTTGGCGATGCGGGCTCTTTTTTGGTTCCATATGAACTTTAAAGTAGTTTTTTCCAATTCTGAGAAGAAAGTCATTGGTAGCTTGATGGGGATGGCATTGAATCTGTAAATTACCTTGGGAAGGATGGCCATTTTCATGATATTGATTCTTCCTACCCATGAGCATGGAATGTTCTTCCATTTGTTTGTATCCTCTTTTATTTCCTTGAGCAGTGGTTTGTAGTTCTCCTTGAAGAGGTCTTTCACATCCCTTGTAAGTTGGATTCCTAGGTATTTTATTCTCTTTGAAGCAATTGTGAATGGGAGTTCACTCATGATTTGGCTCTCTGTTTGTCTGTTATTGATGTATAAGAATGCTTGTGATTTTTGCACGTTGATTTTGTATCCTGAGACTTTGCTGAAGTTGCTTATCAGCTTAAGGAGATTTTGGGCTGAGACAATGGGGTTTTCTAGATATACTATCATGTCATCTGCAAACAGGGACAATTTGATTTCCTCTTTTCCTAATTGAATACCCTTGATTTCCTTCTCCTGCCTAATTGCCCTGGCCAGAACTTCCAACACTATGTTGAATAGAAGTGGTGAGAGAGGGCATCCCTGTCTTGTGCCACTTTTCAAAGGGAATGCTTCCAGTTTTTGCCCATTCAGTATGATATTGGCTGTGGGTTTGTCATAAATAGCTCTTATTATTTTGAGATACGTCCCATCAATTCCTAATTTATTGAGAGTTTTTAGCATGAAGGGTTGTTGAATTTTGTCAAAGGCCTTTTCTGCATCTATTGAGATAATCATGTGGTTTTTGTCTTTCGTTCTGTTTATATGCTGGATTACATTTATTGATTTGCGTATATTGAACCAGCCTTGCATCCCAGGGATGAAGCCCACTTGATCATGGTGGATAAGCTTTTTGATGTGCTGCTGGATTCTGTTTGCCAGTATTTTATTGAGGATTTTTGCATCAGTGTTCATCAAGGATATTGGTCTAAAATTCTCTTTTTTTGTTGTGTCTCTGCCAGGCTTTGGTATCAGGATGATGCTGGCCTCATAAAATGAGTTAGGGAGGATTCTCTCTTTTTCTATTGATTGGAATAGTTTCAGAAGGAATGGTACCAGCTCCTCCTTGTACCTCTGGTAGAATTCGGCTGTGAATCCATCTGGACCTGGACTTTTTTTGGTTGGTAAGCTATTGATTATTGCCACAATTTCAGCTCCTGTTATTGGTCTATTCAGAGATTCAACTTCTTCCTGGTTTAGTCTTGGGAGGGTGTATGTGTCGAGGAATTTATCCATTTCTTCTAGATTTTCTAGTTTATTTGCATAGAGGTGTTTGTAATATTCTCTGATGGTAGTTTGTATTTCTGTGGGATCGGTGGTGATATCCCCTTTATCATTTTTTATTGCATCTATTTGATTCTTCTCTCTTTTTTTCTTTATTAATCTTGCTAGCGGTCTATCAATTTTGTTGATCCTTTCAAAAAACCAGCTCCTGGATTCATTTATTTTTTGAAGGGTTTTTTGTGTCTCTATTTCCTTCAGTTCTGCTCTGATTTTAGTTATTTCTTGCCTTCTGCTAGCTTTTGAATGTGTTTGCTCTTGCTTTTCTAGTTCTTTTAATTGTGATGTTAGGGTGTCAATTTTGGATCTTTCCTGCTTTCTCTTGTGGGCATTTAGTGCTATAAATTTCCCTCTACACACTGCTTTGAATGCATCCCAGAGATTCTGGTATGTTGTGTCTTGGTTCTCGTTGGTTTCAAAGAACATCTTTATTTCTGCCTTCATTTCGTTATGTACCCAGTAGTCATTCAGGAGCAGGTTGTTCAGTTTCCACGTAGTTGAGCGGTTTTGAGTGAGATTCTTAATCCTGAGTTCTAGCTTGATTGCACTGTGATCTGAGAGACAGTTTGTTACAATTTCTGTTCTTTTACATTTATTGAGGAGAGCTTTACTTCCAAGTATATGGTCAATTTTGGAATAGGTGTGGTGTGGTGCTGAAAAAAATGTATAGTCTGTTGATTTGGGGTGGAGAGTTCTGTAGATGTCTATTAGGTCCGCTTGGTGCAGAGCTGAGTTCAATTCCTGGGTATCCTTGTTGACTTTCTGTCTCGTTGATCTGTCTAATGTTGATAATGGGGTGTTAAAGTCTCCCATTATTAATGTGTGGGAGTCTAAGTCTCTTTGTAGGTCACTCAGGACTTGCTTTATGAATCTGGGTGCTCCTGTATTGGGTGCATATATATTTAGGATAGTTAGCTCTTCTTGTTGAATTAATCCCTTTACCATTATGTAATGGCCTTCTTTGTCTCTTTGGATCTTTGTTGGTTTAAAGTCTGTTTTATCAGAGACTAGGATTGCAACCCCTGCCTTTTTTTGTTTTCCATTTGCTTGGTAGATCTTCCTCCATCCTTTTATTTTGAGCCTATGTGTGTCTCTGCACGTGAGATGGGTTTCCTGAATACAGCACACTGATGGGTCTTGAGTCTTTATCCAGTTTGCCAGTCTGTGTCTTTTAATTGGAGCATTTAGTCCATTTACATTTAAAGTTAATATTGTTATGTGTGAATTTGATCCTGTCATTATGATGTTAGCTGGATATTTTGCTCGTTAGTTGATGCAGTCTCTTCCTAGTCTCGATGGTCTTTACATTTCGGTATGATTTTGCAGTGGCTGGTACCGGTTGTGCCTTTCCATGTTTAGCGCTTCCTTCAGGAGCTCTTTTAGGGCAGGCCTGGTGGTGACAAAATCTCTCAGCATTTGCTTGTCTGTAAAGTATTTTATTTCTCCTTCACTTATGAAGCTTAGTTTGGCAGGATATGAAATTCTGGGTTGAAAATTCTTTTCTTTAAGAATGTTGAATATTGGCCCCCACTCTCTTCTGGCTTGTAGGGTTTCTGCCGAGAGATCCGCTGTTAGTCTGATGGGCTTCCCTTTGATGGTAACCCGACCTTTCTCTCTGGCTGCCCTTAACATTTTTTCCTTCATTTCAACTTTGGTGAATCTGACAATTATGTGTCTTGGAGTTGCTCTTCTCGAGGAGTATCTTTGTGGCGTTCTCTGTATTTCCTGAATCTGAATGTTGGCCTGCCTTGCTAGATTGGGGAAGTTCTCCTGGATAATATCCTGCAGAGTGTTTTCCAACTTGTTTCCATTCTCCCCGTCACTTTCAGGTACACCAATCAGACGTAGATTTGGTCTTTTCACATAGTCCCACATTTCTTGGAGGCTTTGCTCGTTTCTTTTTATTCTTTTTTCTCTAAACTTCCCTTCTCGCTTCATTTCATTCATTTCATCTTCCAGGGCTGATACCCTTTCTTCCATTTGATCGCATCGGCTCCTGAGGCTTCTGCATTCTTCACGTAGTTCTCGAGCCTTGGTTTTCAGCTCCATCAGCTCCTTTAAGCACTTCTCTGTATTGGTTATTCTAGTTATACATTCTTCTAAATTTTTTTCAAAGTTTTCAACTTCTTTGCCTTTGGTTTGAATATCCTCCCGTAGCTCGGAGTAATTTGATCGTCTGAAGCCTTCTTCTCTCAGCTCGTCAAAGTCATTCTCTGTCCAGCTTTGTTCCGTTGCTGGTGAGGAACTGCGTTCCTTTGGAGGAGGAGAGGTACTCTGGTTTTTAGAGTTTCCAGTTTTTCTGCTCTGTTTTTTCCCCATCTTTGTGGTTTTATCTACTTTTGGTCTTTGATGATGGTGATGTACAGATGGGTTTTTGGTGTGGATGTCCTTTCTGTTAGTTTTCCTTCTAACAGACAGAACTCTCAGCTGCAGGTCTGTTGGAGTACCTGGCCGGCCGTGTGAGGTGTCAGTCTGCCCCTGCTGGGGGGTGCCTCCCAGTTAGGCTGCTCGGGGGTCAGGGGTCAGGGACCCACTTGAGGAGGCAGTCAGCCCGTTCTCAGATCTCCAGCTGCGTGCTGGGAGAACCACTGCTCTCCTCACAGCTGTCAGACAGGGACATTTAAGTCTGCAGAGGTTACTGCTGTCTTTTTGTTTGTCTGTGTCCTGCCCCCAGAGGTGGAGCCTACAGAGGCAGGCAGGCCTCCTTGAGCTGTGGTGGGCTCCACCCAGTTCAAGCTTCCAGGCTGCTTTGTTTACCTAAGCGAGCCCGGGCAATGGCGGGCGCCCCTCCCCCCGCCTCGCTGCCGACTTGCTGTTTGATCTCAGACTGCTGTGCTAGCAATCAGCGAGACTCCGTGGGCGTAGGACCCTCTGAGCCAGGTGTGGGCTATACTCTCCTGGGGCACCGTTTCCTAAGCCCGTCGGAAAAGCACAGTATTCGGGTGGGAGTGGCCCGATTTTCCAGGTGCCGTCTGTCACCCCTGGAAGGGGAACTCCCTGACCCCTTGCGCTTCCCGAGTGAGGCAATGCCTCGCCCCTGCTTCGGCTGGCGCACGGTGCGCTCACCCACTGACCTGCGCCCACTGTCTGGCACTCCCTAGTGAGATGAACACGGTACCTCAGATGGAAATGCAGAAATCACCGGTCTTCTGCGTCGCTCGCGCTGGGAGCTGTAGACCGGAGCTGTTCCTATTCGGCCATCTTGGCTCCTCCCTGGTATTGTATATTCTATGAGATTGGACAAATGTATAATGACATGTATCCACCATTATAGTGTCATACAGGGTAGTTTCACTTCCCTAAAAATTCTCTGTGCTTTGTCTATTGATCTTCCCTTCCCTGCTAACACCTGGCAACTGCTGATTTTTTTACTGTCTCCATAGTTTTGCCTACCACTGATTTTTAATTTTTCAACTCAATTTATCTAGTTTTCCACTTTGAGTCTGCTCTTTTGGTCAAGCTAAACTTCTTCCAGTTCCTAAAATATGACTTTTGTACATTCCTTTTTATACAATATCATACACCAATCTGTTCTGTACCAGTCATTAGATTTCATTCTCTTTAAAATCAGGAAGAAGGTTCTCACCCACTTCAGGGAGCCTGTTTTAATTCATCTAAGTACCCTGTTATTTTCCATTTTCTCAGTAATTGGTGTATTCAACCTCATTCATTCATTATCTTACAAATATTCATAAGATGTCCACTGCATGCCAGACCCTGTAATAAGCTCTGGGAGTAAAACAGGAATCAAGCCACACATAGTTCTAGCATTCACAGAGCTTGCACTTAGTGGGGAATGTTAAGACGTCAAGAGACTATAACAGAGTGAAATAAATAGCAACTAGAGGGGCCATATGAAAGTACATAAGAGTGGTACCTAAACCAGGCTCAGGGTTTCTTGGATAAGATGAACTCTTTACATGGCCTCAAAAAGGAATAAAGATTATCCAGGTTAAAAAGCATTCTAGGCAGAGGGAGCAGCAAGTGAGACGTCACAGAGGTAAGGATTTAAGAATCATTTAAAAGGAATGGAAGGTAGAATATGAGCTGATGAATTAAAAAGAATATGGGAAAGGAAAGTCAAGGCCATCGTAAAGACCCTTGCAAGCCATGTGAAAATCTGTGCTCTATGAATGTGCATGTTTAGTGCAGCTTTGTATGCAGTGTCATTTTACATTAAAACCACAGGATTTAAGATCGGGAAGGAATTCTGATACCACTTTTTTACTCTACTTGCTCATCTGCTGAGTACTCCATTTAGAGTGACTATTCAGGAAATATATTTTGAGGGACCTGTATTTAAGCAATCATTAAAAAGTTTTCATCCTCTTCCACTTTCCTGAGAGGCCAGTAGTAATGTTTTTACTTTTATGGTCAATGAAATAATGGGACATCTGTACGGACAGAATTTAAATCTAAAGCCCTGAGTAGAAACAAAACATGAGTAATTCCTATATTCAGTATCTTTTGTGTGTTCTCTCTTATACAACAATATAAACAAATATAGTTCACCCAATGTGCTGAAATTGCTCTCTATTCCTAGATATAGATTAGAAATGTTTAAAGAAGGACAAAAAGTATCTGGTGAGTGGCAGCACGTTCTCAAGCTAATGTCTACAGTTCTTCAAATTGTATAAATATTTTTGCTTCTTAATGCTATGATGACAGTTGGGCAGGGAGCAGCAGTCAGAGAGGAATGAGAATTTAGCAAAACTGTCAGCCTTCCCTGTTGTGAAACATACATGGTACTATGGAAACTCATATGCTGCTCTGTTATTTTCATGTAAGATTCACTCCTGCCTCAAGTTCACCCCATTGTGAGCAGTGTGGTTAGCACATTCGCTAAGTGTGTCTTTGAATGAATGAATTCTATATTTTAATGTATATTAAAATTGTATAGAATTTTGTCAATAATTAAAAGATAGGAAAATAAAAATTACAAAATGTAGTATGTTCAAATTCTTTAAATATTTGGGGTTTTTTTTCCTAAGAAAATGATCTAAAGCCAAATGAAAGGTTTTGATAGAGGAAAAGTTCTTATTTAATAACTCTTGCAAAACATGATTTCATACCCTATTATTATACTTGTATGAGAATTCTGTATACCACATTCATGGCTTTTCAATTATTAAAAAGATAAACATGTAGTTAAAATTGCATCATTGGTTTAACCAAAAGAAATACTACCAATAAGACTTACATAAGAATGTTCATAACAGCTCTAATCCTAAGAGCCCCAAACTGGAAACAACACAAATACAACAATTGAGTGAACACATAAATTGTGATATCTTATTACAATGAAATACTACTTAATAAAAGGGAATGAATTACTGATACATATAACAGCATGGATAAATTTTAGCAAAACATTGAAGCTTAGCAAAAAAAAAAAAAAAGCCAGTTCCAAAAAAGATACACATTGCGTAGTTTCATTTATATGAAATCTTAGAACAGGCAAAACTAATCTATAGTGACAGAAAGCAGATTAATAGTTGCCTGAGGGTCATGTGGGCGAGACAGGCAGAAAACTGCAAAGGAGTGTGAAGCATTTGAGGTGATGGAAATTTTATCAATCTTAATTAGATTGGAAGTTACACAGATATATGTTTATGAAAAACAAATCAAACTTGGAGCATTTTATTTAAATTTCACCTTGATTTGAAAATTTAAAAGAATTTTTTTCTGATAATATCAGCTTATAGAATATAGAATAATTATGATAAATGCTCTTTGTTCTAAAAGTAATATATTGAGTTTTGAGAATATTACAGAATTTTCAACATATATCGTGGAATTATTAGGTGTTGTACCATGGCTATAATCTATGAACTAGAGTGGTCAAACTCTGCAATAGGATAGATAATTTTAAACATTTACTAAAATGTAATACGTAAATTTTAAAATTTCTCACACTTTAATGTCATATTTCAACTTAAATCTCTAATTCCATAAATTATGGTTAACACTGCTTTGTATTGTGAAAGACCAAAGCGAAAGAATATTGGCTTAATTCCAAAGATATTGCTAGATAGAAAACTCCAATTGACAGTGTGAAAGCAATTGTGATATCTTAACTTCTGTTTAAAGAAAGAGAGTACTGAAAAATAGTTTTAACCTTCCTGTACTATTGTATTTTCATAGACTTCTATTGACAAACCCTAAGCATATTATGGGAACAGGGATCTGTCACAGTAAACTATTGATATAATTATTTCTTCTTTTCTATTTTATCTTTCTCTGAGACACATTTGTCAGTTGTATTTTAGCATTCTAAAAATTGTGAAGCAGAAGATCTTTGTAAATCTTGTATTAGCATTTATTTCTATTCACACTTCTTAGCCATGTTGGGGATAGGACGTGTTGCTTCCCCTCTCACTTCAAAGGAGCCAATGCTTATTGTTCATGCTCCTTTCCACCTCGCACTGATAAAAGTGTTCATACTTTTCATTGTACATTCTTACACTTCTGTGAACCATAAGGATTAAGTGAATTTAAATGATCCTTTCAGTAGAGATAAAAGGTCAAGAATCTGTGGTCCCTTCTTCTAATGTGTGTTTCTTTTTTCCTTTTAAAAGCCTTGCACTATTTCAGACATTTAATCTAGGACCACATTTTTTTTTTTGTCTTCATAAAAAAGAAACCAATTGTTAAGCCTGCCAGAACTAAACATATTGAAACATAGTATTTAATAAGAACTTGAATCTGTTTTTGGTAGGAAGAAAATAATTGGTTGGTCCTTTCCTTTATCATAGTGAGCCAGACAACCTCAGCCAAAGGCTAAGTGAGAGACCAGTAATATAATTTTAAATGACACCTTGACCTTCTGGTGAAAGGCTACAAAATAGGTGATAGCTCATTTTATCATTACATTGGGTAATTTAGTACAGCTACCACAAACCCTTTGTAAAATGAGGCTAGACACAAATCAATCAAGAAGTTAAATGAACATGGGGTTTTTTTCAAAGCTACACACACTCTTTAATATGCTAAATGTGAATAACACATTATTTTTGTCAGTCCCACACTTATTTTGCTATATGAATATAAGTTTTTCTGTTTGTTTGTTTGTTTTTTTTTTAAAGGCAAGGACTCACTCTCTTGCCCAGACTAGAGTACAGTGGCCCAGTCTTGGCTCACCGCAACCTCTGCTTCCCAGGCTCAAGTGATTCTCCTGCCTTCACCTCTCGAGTAGCTGGGACTACAGGTGTACGCCAATACTGCCCAGCTAATTTTTGTATTTTTAGTAGAGAAGGGGTTTCACCATGTTGACCAGGCTGGTCTTGAACTCCTCGCCTCAAATGATCCACCCGCCTCAGCCTCCCAAAGTGCTGGGATTACAGGCGTTGAGCCACCGCGCTCAGTCTATAAGCTCATTTTGCACTTTAAAAGTTCAGTTTTTCCTTCAGTTATCCAGAAAAATTGGATGTCATGGCAACCTTTAAAATTATTAATGCATTCAACATGCATTTATTGGACAACATTTCTGTGCTACACATTGGACAAAGTACTAGGAAATTATGCAGGTATGGTCTTGTCTCTGCTGAGCTGAGTATCTGTCTCTTCTGTGGGTTCTATGCTCTACATGTTTAAAAATTATGCCTAGCATTTCCAATTTTTAGGAATTAACATTTTCATTAGGACATTATGAATCCTGTAACAATATTTCACACATGTATTTTAAGCTACAGTTTATCTCTATGTGACTATATTTAGCTCTTTAACAGGAGGACTCTGAGACCCAAAGAGCTGACACACGAATTAAAGCAGGGGTGAGTCATGTGGTATACAGCGTTTATATACTCCTGATAGTATAATCCATAACACAAAAAGCTTTGGGTCAGCTGGGGGTCTCAGGAGTCATCTCTGCTTAGGAGTGAGAAGAAAACCTGACTGTGTTCAGGGATTCACCAGGGGTATGTGTTCAATGCCGATTTCCCTAGTCTCACCTACAAAGGTATGAGTCAGTCCTTGAAGGGGAGGATTCAGTATTTATTTTTTAACTAAACTCTAATGCAATGCGCTGGACTGAGTACCAACATTTGGAAACCAGTGATTTAGCCCAGTCTCCAGTATAATATGAAACTTTTACTTACATCTCGCAATAATGAAGCTCATTCACCCCTGCTTTTGAATGCTGCTGGTGTTAGAACTTAGTACCTCTGAAGGGGAATGTTTCACTTTTAGCCACCTCTAGTTATTAGAAAAGGTTTCCCTTTGCTGAGGTAGTATGTGCTTGCTTTCTGTGTCTTCAGCCTTCTAGACTTACACAGAATAAAACTAATTTCTCTTCTTTATTATAGTCCTCCCATAGGCTGTCATATGAAGATAGCTAAATCTGTTCTTTTTCAGAAATGTGCACTCAGCTCAACAATATTTTGAACATCATAGCCTCGGATCACATTATAATGGCTAAAGAGACATAAATACACCCGGTCTTCAGATATAATTCCATCTATAAAATTCTTCATCTATTCCTTTCCCCCCCCCCCGCCTTTTTCCTCCTTTGGGAAGCTAACAGCTAAAACTTGGAATGGGAAGAAGCCTGTGATGAAAACACATGTAACTGCATGATTTACCTCTATCCGGCTATTATAGGGACACAAATTACACAAACGGTTTCCCCTGCTAATATTAATGAAGAAGGGCTGATTGAAAGGTAGCCATGGTGATGGGTGTGTAAGGAGGGGAGAGGTTCACACTTATGTGAATGGGAAAGTGTCAGAAGCCATTTGGAGTTGTCAGAGAAAATCATGGCAGTGGATTCCTTTCCATTAGCCATCAACCAAAGCAAGGAGAATGGCTTGCAAAGGTGCCTAGTTAAATCTCAGTAAAAGATAAAATAAAGGGAGAGGAGACAATGAAAGAAAAGCTTACCTCAGTCCTCATTGTTGCTTTTTTCCCCTATGGGCTCATTTTTCTTTGAAAAAAAAAAAATCACATTTCATCTTCAATGTATCATGACCTTCTCAGAATGAATTCTTAAGAAAATAAGCAAAAACACACCTTTCAATGTGAATAGGTGAAAGAACCAAAGCATGGCATGCTCAATAAAAGCATGCTATTGAAAAAAAAAAGAAAAAGAAAAAGAAAGTAAGAGCAGGAACCCATCAACTTCTTTTTCTTTGAGAAATTTTTTGAATGTAAGTACTAATATTTTGGAGGTAGAGTGTCATCTGTGCTCATAGTAGCCCAAGGGGTCAGAATAACAATGATGATGATATTTGCCCACAGAACCTTTCTGCTTGCCTTCCCTCTCTCTCCTTGCCTCTCTTTATCCCTTTCTTTGTCTCCCTATCACCTATCAGTTACAGCAATATTATTTAAAAAATAGCAAGTATTGTTGAACACCTACTATGTGCTAACCTATATATGTACACACACACACATATATATAGGTTATATATATATATCATGACTTTCAGTTCAAAAGGAACCACATGTGCTTTTTTGTTGGTTGTTTAAGCAGAAAAACTGGAAATGAAATAAAAATTATGTTCTTGTACTTCTCTAGCTGCTGCTAAAATGATCTCTATAGGATTTTACTCATGGGGCTGTTAAAAAAAAAAAGACAATGACAAATTGAAGGGAGTGCAGAGAAACAAAAATGATAAAATTCTTAGAAAACAAGGTTTGTCAGAAAAGGTGAACCTAACTTGATACGTTGAGCCGGAAAGAAAAAAAAATCTTAAGGGACACTTGAGAATGATCCAAAATATACAAAGAAATATACACTGGGACAGAAATCAATTATTCTCATTAACAAAAAGGACAGCTCTTGGGGTGACAGCCTTAAACTCTGCCAGGAATAAATGATGTGTGGTTCAACATTAGAAAAGCTTTTACAATGTTTTCTAAACCAACTAGGAAAGAAAATCGGGCAGGAGGAGGTATTAAAAACAGGTGTTAAGAGACACCATTGTGAAAATTTTGACAGAAACATTTAAGGCTGAGATGGGACATCCAGCCCACAAATAAAATACTTTATGTGTTAAATCGGTCCTGCTATATGCAGCCTCATAAATGTAGTATGAGAAGCCTGTTAATATAAATTATAGCTGTATTGGTACCACAGGCTCCTCTGTATGTTAAAAATACAATATTATAGTAATGGCATTTCTTTGTACTAATTCCCTGCTTGCTTTCATATGCATAATTTGCCATCGTTCTGAAATTTCTTTGGCCAAGGTAGAATTTCTGAATAATTTTGCATATGTGTGGAACATAGATACTGAATGTTAGTTATGCAGAGCATATCATAGCTACATCTTTAAAGTTTTAGGGAGAAAAAAATGCTTTTTTTTTTTTTCCTGGAAGCAACTGAAAAGTTGACTCTTGTTCATACATTTCCATTTTATTTTCATTCCATTCCTCAGCTATCCACTCACCTCTTTTAATAATACAGAAGTAAATATCAACCAGAAACTTTAGGGTAATGTGAATTTTACCTTTTAACTAAGAAACACATTATATCCATAAGTGTTTCTTTTATAGACCTAGACAATTAAAGTGAAACTCTGAAAACCAGTGGCTCCCAAAGAGTCCTTATTTGGGTTCTGCAGTTGGGTCTGTGTTAGAGATCAAAGACGTGCTTCCCACCCAGTCATACAAAGGAAAGTGTCCCAAAGTAGTGGCTGTTTGTTATTTGAAGCTTATCCATTCCAAGTGAGTGTTAATTGGGGGATCATAGGCTGTGATTCCTAGCTTCACACAGCAAACCTGAAAGTCACTAATTATTCTCTTCTTTGATACTTTCCTAGAAGGCTTATAGTAATTAATGTGCTTTAAAAAAAATACAAGGCCTAGTTTATAAGATGAAATATGTTTGGAGAATCTATTGATAATGAGTATAATACAGATTTATGTTTAGGCTCTTTTTTTGGACAATGTTTAGTATTTTGAGGATGACATAATGGATCCTTATTATATACATACTATATTGGGCTTAGCCAGTCCAAAAAGAGCATCTGGCATGAAGGCTATGAAAAACAACCTTACGTGATTAGAGGGTTCAGAGCTCTGAAACCTGCCCCTTCTGTTGTATCACTGGGAGAAGCCCCGTTAATCTTATTAAACATTTAAAATTATCTGTAAGTTTAACACAAAGATCTTAAATGTGTTTTTGTCAAAACAAGAGCCAGACAAAAACTGGTATTTTATCAGCTGTTTTATTACTTTTCAAGTTACAGTGTACTGTTCTCCACCAAAGAGACAGAAACATTAGTATTCAGTAACAGCCCCAACAAAGACACTGTTTGCAGAGCAATAGGATCATGTGAAAAAAGTGAGTGATCTTATGATTAGGGACAGGATATGGAATTATAATAGTCCAAGAACTGAGAATAACTGCAATGCCTGGGATGTTGGGATAAGGAAAGAATGTGGAAAGATGAGGGAACACTTTACTTGTAGAATAGTCTACACTTGAAGATTTCAGGATGTAGAATCAATGCTAAATTCATTAAAGCAGGATTAGGAAACCAGGATGGCTGGACAACAATGAAAATTGTATCCCTTTTCTAACTCCATCTTCCAAAAGCCCTTACAAACTTTGTCAAAACTCATCAGTGGCCCCCTAATCAGTAAATCCAATAACTTTTCTTCTGCCACTTCTTATTTGTTCATACTCTGCCCTTGACACCTTTCTTCATAGGCTGCCTTTCTTTGCCTTATATGGTACCAAGTCTCCTGATATGTATGCAAACCCTCTGCTCATTCTTCTGTTTCTATTAGCTCTTTCCACCCTAATATCATATTTGTAGCACTATCATAATAGCCTCTAAATAGGTCCTCCTGATTGATATTGTCTTTACAATGGATAAGACAATCAAGAGTCACTGCTCTACTCACAAAAACTCAATGGCCCTCCTCACTATAAACACTTCAGGACTCAGATTCTAAGTCCTTCACAACCAACTTTATCACCATTGCATTTTTCATGGGTCCTTGTTTAGCGGAATTTGTCAGTAGTGCCCGTCCATATTTTCTTACATAATTCACTTCTGGGTTTATTACAAGCTAGATTCTCTCAAAATTTGGCAATAATCTACTTATTATTGTTCTTACACAGAGCCGCAAAGGATTTCAGGTGGTTGAAAAGAATATTTAACACACAGTAAAGCAAAACAGTTTTAAATTTTGAAAATCTGGATTGTTTTAACGTCTCCCTTTTGTTTTAATACCCATAAAGAAAAGAAAAAGTTACTCTTAAGAGTTCATCAATAGTACAATGATTTATAATCCTTTGGGTATATACCCCGTAATGGGATTCCTTGGTCAAATGGTATTTCTGGTTCTAGATCCTTGAGGAATCGCCACACTGTCTTCCACTACTATAAAGACACATGCACATTTATGTTTACTGCAGGCACTGTTCACAATAGCAAAGACTTGGAACCAACCCAAATGCCCATCAATGATAGACTGGATAAAGAAAATGTGGCACATATACACCATGGAATACTATGCAGCCACAAAGAAAAGGATAAGTTCATGTCCTTTGCAGGGACATGGATGAAGCTGGAAACCATAATTCTCAGCAAACACAGGAACAGGAAACAAAACACCGCATGTTCTCACTCATAAGTGGGAGTTGAACAATGGGAACACATAGACACAGGGAGGGGAGCATCACACACTGGGGTCTGCTGGTGGGTGGGGGGCAAGGGGAGTGATAGCATTAGGAAAAATACCTAATGTAGATGATGGGTTGATGGGTGCAGCAAACCACCATGGCACATGTATACCTATGTAACAAATCTGCACATCCTACACATGTATCCCAGAACTTAAAGTATAATTTTTTTAAAAAGTTCATCAATAAAGGAAATTGAAAATTCTATTTTCAAGGGGAAGTTTAAGCATTTCACATTTATGTACCTAAAATATTGAACAGTTTTGTGTATATCTTGACTCCACAATTTTTTTTCCTGAAACAAAGTATTTATTTATTGCAAGATAGAAATAGAGACTAAAACTAGAATTTATCCTACCTACACTTTAGAATTAATATTTTAATTCTGTGTTGGGAATTAAAATTGCTATTTCTTAAAGTAAAAAAAAAAATTGTAGGATTACAGAGATAAAAAAATTTACTTGGTCATTGCATTTTTGTCTTTGCACTAATGACTATTCTTTTGCACATCTTCACCATTGCAGTAAGATGTTGGTGTAATTAAGTTGTCATATAAAGGTTGTGATTCTGAAGTTTCTAAATTAATGCCTTAGGTTTTCATGAGAAACACATTTATGCAAATTCTTCTTCTCATTCTTTCCCTGACTTGAGTCTCTCTGCTATTTTTCTAGGGTTGTGACGCTGACTGCCTTCTCTCCTTACTCTGTCAAGTCTCTGAGTAACCTTCCTCATGTTTGTGACTTCACTTATCACATGTGTAGTGTTATCTTCTCCCCAGGTCTCCTTCCTGTGCATGGGACCCACCTAGAAAAATATCTACAAATACATGGCAGCATACATTATAGATCGATGTTCTGAAAAGAGTAAGGGCTTTGGAAGTGGAAAGACGTATATTTGGTTCTATTGGTTCTCATCTGGGGGACTTCAAACAGGGTAGTTGATCTCTTTGATCTTCATTTTCTTCATATTTAAAATGAGTATATTAGTTTTTATCTAAATATGGTTGTGTAATACAATATATAAAAATGGCAAACAGAGAATCTGCTGCGTAATAGATAGTAAGTGACAGTTGTTGTTATTATAAATTATTTCTTTATGGCTTATAACAGACCAGCAATATGAAAGAAAGTATAAGTCTATTTGAAATGTACCAAAGAGAAGTATTGACTTTTCCCTTCCGCATATACAAACTGATTGATTCTGGCCTAATTGATAAGTGTACATCTAGGGGTTATTGACCTGTGGGTCTCAAACAGGGGCAGTTTCACCCCTCCATGAGGGACCTGGAAATGTGGATATGGAGAATGTATTTCTGGTTGCTGTAATGTCTGAAGAGTGTGTGCTATTAGCATTTTGTCAGGGCAGTCTGAGGGTGAAGGTAGGCATTTTAAATGTCCTGCAATGAGCAGGATAATCCCACCAACAAAGAACTTGTCTGTCCAGGATGTCAGTAGCACCTCCAATGAGATGATCCTGCAGTGTCGCCCTCCCTTAGCCATGGCTTGTCAGTGTAAGGCCCTGAGAATTAAGAGTCACTTTTAGGACCACCCTCTAAGCATGAGCCTCCATCAAGATCCATTGAGCTTAGTGCTTATCCCAGCCCTCTCAGGCGTTTTCCAGACCCAAGACTTATTAACCAAGTATCTGAAAGACTATATGGAAGAAGGTGATAAGCTTACTACTCTAAGGAGCACAGATAGGAAACGAATTCCTACTGGGTTTAAGAGGGATTTAGGTCAGCTCTACAAAGAATGATTTGATTATGAAGGTTGTCAAAACTCAGCATAGGTTACAAATGAAAGTGTGTAAATCTCCTTCAGAGGTTATTAAAAACAGGATTACTCCTCATACTGGAAATGTTGTAGATATAATCCTGTCTAGAAGCAGGAAGTGGATAAGAAGGTGGTCTCAAATGGTTCCTTCTAGTTCTGTTACATGAACTCTAAAAGGCCAACTAGGATGTTGTAAAATATATCCTCTCTTTCTCAATCCTATTCCTTTATTGCTCCCTACTTCCCACTTTTACAAACCCCATACCTAAGAGAGCTTACTTTGTTCTTGAGGGTAACCACACTTATTAGGTAGTTCCCCTAAGGAACCCTAGCATTCAATTAGTGGGAAATAATATAATGATAACTCATTATACTCCATTTCAATACATGCTGTATATACCCAAATAATATCACAGAAAATTATAGATACATGGAAGATTATGCACATAAACATTAATCCATGTTAATGGTTCTTGAGTTATTCCTTTCTATTGAAAGGACCTGGGGAATTGTAAGCATGTCATTATTTTTCAGAGGCAGTGTGTGGCACAGTCATCAAGAAAGGACTGTGATAACTTATGGCTAAAAAATGCAATCAAATATACATATCTAGTTTTTATTTTATGTCTCTATTTGGATAAAATGTAAAGATAGATGAAGAAGACCTCAATGCAACTATTTGCTTTTGATTTTGATTTTGATTTTGCTTTTGATTTGGTTTTATTAATGTCTAATCACCAGTTGGACTGATTTTCTCACTGGTTGCTGAGCAAAGCTGACTATGCTGACTTCGTTGTTCGCTTTGTTGATTGCTTCTGTGGTGGGCAAAAATGTAGAGAGAACTGACACATCTGGGCCCTAACCTAGGGCACAATTTCCTTCTCTTTTGTTAAAACGAAAGCACCTCATCTCTGATCAGTTTCCCTTCATTGGTATTGCCTTCTAGATGTTAATGTTTCCATTACATTATTTCACACTGCTGCAGGTGCTTCCTCCTACCTGTCTTTTCTACGTGTAAAGTCTAGAATAGCATTTTCTCTTTGGAAGTCATTTGCCCATCACTTCGTCAGAATGGCTTCGTGACCGTGAACACTTTCTGTCTTTGAAAGGATCTTTCTTTAACACAAACTTTATGAACAGTACATATGTCACTATTAGGTTAGAGCTGTGCTCATTTAGGATATTAATGTCTTTTATATACAGAACATTACTTAACATTTTGATAACTTTTTAAAAGTGTTTGAATCACTGATTCATTTATCTAACAAATATTTGCTAAAACCATGATACATTCTAGGCATTGGGACATTTGGCTGGAAGCTGGGAATTGACAAATGAAAAATATTTGGTTTCTGACTCCTAGGAGATCAGTCTAATGGGGCAGATAGGCATGTAAACAATTATGGTACAATGTGATAAGTGCTATAATATCAATATGTACAAGGTGCTGTAAGAATACAGATGTAGGGATGCCTCACTCTCTCAGAGAAGGGAAAGGAGGAGAAAAGAGTGAAAGGAAAGGGTGCACAAAGGAGATGACATCTGAGCTGAAATTTGAAAAGTAGAATTTCATAGAATTTCATGGGTGAGGGCAAAGTAGACACACTTAATATTTCAATGTTAGTCTAAATTGTCTTTGTTTAGGAGTTAAGCAGGAATGAATGAATGAAATGGCATTCATGGTAGAAATTACTTAGAAAGTTTAGCAGTTATATCATTAGATCAGATAAATTGCTCACTTGGAATAAGTGATTTGGTGAAAAGGAGAGGGATCTCTTTTGAAAGTGGGATAATGTTACTTTCTTTTTGTTTTTTGCAATGTTCTCTATATTTCAGAATGATAAATTTCAAAAATAAGAGACAACGCAAACACCCCTGCCATTTTATTCTTATTTCTATAGTCATTTGGGCAACATGGTTAAAATTCACATGATGAGTCTAAATAAATATTGTAGTTATTAAAGCTTTCCTGTGATTGGTAGGACTTTATATTAATAAGGACTGTGGTAACTCATCACTCAAGGAATCAACAGGAAAAATGATCAAGCATCTACTACATGCAGCTATGGTCTAATGTGAAAGATATAGGTTAGGTTAGGAGATAAACACTAAATACTAAAGGAATTAAATGACCATATAACTTATTATCCAAACCGTTACATAAAGAAGGGGGTTGATTAATAATTACATGAGAACAACAGGAATACACTAAGTTTATCTTGAGCAAACCTTACCACCCTACTAATGAGTAGAATCCCTCTCCAAATGAGTTATATATGTAATAAAAACTCTGAGGATAAAGGGGAACACTTTGAGTGGGAAGCAGGCAATATGTTGACTGGCTAAAGGATGATGAGCCCTTTTCATGAGTAAGTGGTACCATGGGCATAAGTATTGAAGGCAGGAATATTCTGGAAAATAGAGAATATTTCTAGAGGGACAGAGTAGTAGGCTACATAAAATTGCCAATAAACATTTTAAAAGATAAATAAAAGGTGAGATTCATGAAAACCCCTTTGGATTTCGAAATTAGTTTTCCACTACTCCATTGTCTTCTTAGTCCAGCTACCCAATAAAAAGCATTCTCTCTTTGATCAATACTGCCTCCCTAAGCTTCATTAGATCAGTTCTACTTCTCCAGTACCTGAACTTGAATATGAAGTTTTCCTTTGCCCCTTTCTTGGAAGTTTTCCATGCATCCCACACTTGCCCGTGACGAGGACTTAGATTTTGGTTCTGTTTTTTTGTTCAGTCTGTGCCCTGAGGCTATGCACCAGCCCTGTCTCCTGACAGCTCCCCCAGACTCTGTACTATGCAGAGCACTAGCTTTTCTGCTTGATTGTAAGGGGTGATCAGAAAGTGTTAACTTCAAGCAACTCATTTAATATCACTGGACACCATGTTTCTCATTCAAAAAACTCAGAGGATTGGACGAAATGATGTAATAAATGCCAAAGTGTTCTAATTTTCTAGTAGAAGAATCCCCAGTAAATCCATAATAATTCTTATGGGAAGACTTCTTAACTCAGAAGAAATCATGTGAGGTTGCAAATGCCAGTCGTGGTCGTCAAACACAAAGCCTTGCATGTAATGCCTTAGACATGGTAATTGGTTGATAAATGCTTATTTTTTTTAATGATAGCTATGTGAAGATTGGTCTTTTCTATGTGCCTGACTCATTTAAACTTTCTTAAGTACCATTCTTATTAAATGATGTTTCATTTTAAAAATTTTTCTTTAACTGAAAAGAAAGCATGAAAAATGTACTTTAATATATGTCATTTAAAAGTTATCTGTAAATCTAAATTATATGTTCCTATAAAATAGAGAAAAAAGATAGGCTTCTATACATTTATATAATTATATATATAAATCTTTTATATAAAAACCTGACATGTACTAAAGTATGAAGAGACTTAGTAGAGCCAGATCAACACAATTGATAAATTATAACACCTACAGTATAACAAAGTAGTGTGACTGATATTACTATCTAACTGCAAATAATATTTTGGGCCATGTTCAAAGCAGGCCCTATGTAATGGACCTCAACTTACATTTTCCTGTCAATCTACTTTTAAAGAAGGTATGAAAATGAGAGAAAAGAAAGGAAAGAGTAATGGGAAGTTAAAGAAAAAATTGTTTAAACTGAGTTATGTTGACTCAAACTTGGGGAAATTATCTTAAAACAGTTAGGATAACAGCCTATCAGGCCTTTTCATCCCCTATCATGAGTACTACATGGAGCATAAAATTTTGAATCAAGGGAATGCTTTATTTGTTTAGTAAGAAAATGCTTCAATGTATTTGGCAAGAAAGCAGCTATTAAATACATATTCATTATTTACGGTAGTCCTGAAAAGATACAAAATTAAAATGCACTGATGCTAGCATTAGCATAACATTCACGTTCATCACCGAACCACATTTCTTTAAAGATACTAGGTATGATTATTCATCCATAATGTAATATGATTATTTGTAAAAAATAATAAAAATAAAAATAAAATAACAAATAAAAACTGAAAACACCGGTTTTTCAAAAATGTGCCATATACAGACTGCGTTTTAATCAGCTGTGACACCGGATTGAGCTGAAATAATCTGTAGTTTTCCCTTCAATTCTCACTTCTTTAGCATTGACAACAGTGGCCATACAGATATATACTTTAAAAAAACATCGATAGTTTTAGAGAAGAATTAATTTTGTAAGTTGGTTTTTCCAATAAAACAGTTCTTCAGGTTAAAAGAGTAATTCCTCGAGTGTATAGAATTAACAAGCACTTAGAAATATGAGGTGGCTGCTTAAATTAGAAAAGGTCTGAATCGCCAAGAAAACAGTGTGAGAATCTAAACATTCTTACTTGTTCTTGTTTTGAGCACTGAGGTTTTTTTCTTATCCTCCTTTTATACAGTCTTGCCTTAGTAGAAGCCACATATTATGAGTTCATTTCGCTTTATGTTTGTTTAAATGTGTTTCTATAATGGCATTATATCTTTTGGGACTATAGAATCATTTAGAAGAGAAATTACCTCATTCTTTATAATGGATTTTGTGAGAATATTACTTTTCTAATTTTTTATTCTATTACATATACTTCTTATTACTGAATATATGGCATTGCTATTGACATTGCCCTTGCCCAAAGCTAGCAGGTCACTGGTGACTTAGAATCAGTGGAAACAAAATCCTTTTAACTTTTAAATGGTGTTTTAGAATATACCATATTCTTGATTCATAAGGCACAATGTGGTCTGTAAAATAATCTCTTGTTTAAAGAAGGAACTAGGCCAATGTGCATGTAACACTAGTTGAGTTTTGGACACATCCTACAATCCTGTCCTCGGGTGCATCATTAACTTTCTCTGCACCTCTAATTTAACTTCATTTCCATTTGGAAAACAAGAAGGATGATGGTTATCAAAACAGGATTGTTTACAACCTACTGAGGTCATGATTCATGGCGTGCCCTGCATATTTAGTGCCTTACAATTTCTAAACAGATTTCATTTATATTACCTCATCTGTGGTGCGGCAACATAGGAATTTCTAGGTGAGATTCAGACTCAATGTCTTATGTAAATCTGTAACAAAATAGAATCAGGAGCAAAGCCTGACTCTGATTTCTCCTTGATGCTTTTAAATTCTGCATCTTGATAAAATAAATGTATTTATCAGTAACAATCCAAACCAATAGCCTTCTCTCCCTCCTTCCTTGATGCTTTTAAATTCTGCATCTTGATAAATGTATTTATCAGTAACAATCCAAACCAGTAGCCTTCTCTCCCTCCTTCCTTTCCTCCTCTTACCTCTGCTTACCTGCACTAGCTTATTCTTGCTGTCTGTATCATTAACTTTCTTACCTTCTTACTCTTTTTTTAACCACACGGAATCACACCTTCAAACACACAATACAACAACAGCAACAACAGCAACCCATAATTCTCAATTTTGTAGGCATGAAAAGATCCGTGGCTCTTTTTATGGCCTTGAAGTGGAGTCAATTTGGAACTAGTTACAAAACCTAAAGAGTATGTCTTTGGTTCTTTGCAGTAACCCCCAGCAATACTGAATGTAACTACTATATCACATTTACTTACTGACAATCATCTATAGTTCTGAAGTTTTTTGACCCAGATTTGGACACTTATGAAAATAAACAGTGTTTCAGTTTAATCTAATTGAAAAGAGAAAGCTTTGTCCTAATCTTGTCCTACTTTATTCAAATTTTGAACATGTTTACTTTCTCTTCTTAAGAGCTTTTTATATTTCAGGAATGCCAAATCACTTTTTTCCTCCATACTTTTCTATGTATGTATTCAAAACTTTATATAGTCATGCTATTTCAATTTCTTTGGTCTTAAACTTATAATTACATTACATAAACTCTAGTAACTGTCCATGATCTTTTAAAAATATGCTCTCTTGGGCCTTAACATTGAATAGTTGCATATAATCTCTTTCCTGATGTGGTTAATTTGTAGTTTCTAATTCTATGTACAATAATTTGATTAGTCCATTATATTGGGCACGTGTAACTCATCTTCCCAGAGTTATAAATAATGAAGGTGAAACAAAAGAATTTCTTATTCACATTGATTTAATAAATGAGGTAGACAAAATATTAAAAATTACACATTATATAACTTGCCCAATAGAATCATTTAAAGTATAGAATAGATACATTTACCATTTTTTTTTAGCTGCCTGATTTGGAATGTTTAGTTTTGAAGCATTAATTTGGGAAACTTGGGGCCTGACATGTAGCTGGTACCTCATGCATAACAGGCATGCCATAAGTATTTGCTCTTGCTGTTCATTATTTGAAATTCCTTCCACCTCAAAGAAATCTTGTTTTCTTCTGATTTAGAATCAGTTTGCCTGGTGCCAAAATAGTCAATTAATGAAACACTCTGCTGTATGATCAGGTGTAAAAAAAAAAAAAATGCTTTGCTATTTGGATGGATTTTTCATGTGTTTGCAGTTGAATTAGCACTATGCAAAAAAAAGCCTCTCTCCTTATTAACTTTCAACTACAAACTTTTATTAATATATAAAAGGTACATTGTATAGCAAAAAATTGTTGACTGCTCAACATCAGCAGTGCACTAAGTCATCATGATTGTCTCTTTTAATTTAAGCCAGTGGGTCATTTGTTAGTGTCTTCCATATACTGTGTTTGTGTTTGATTTATAGTTGCTTTATACGTAATATTACCTACATCAGGTCCAATAAGAGCAAAGTGATGAGCATATTGAAAATATTAGTCATAACACTTATACAAGTCTGTGGAAAATAAAAGTAATTCAAAAATGACTATAATGGTTAATTTTATGTGTCAGCTTGACCAGGCCACGGATTGTCCAGATATTTGATCAGACATTATTCTAGATGTTTCTGTGAGGGTGTTTTTGGATGAGATTAACATTTGGATCAGCAGGTTGCCCACCCCATAAACACCACCCGCCCCCCTCCCCACCACCCCCAGGCTAATGTGAGTGGGTCTCAGCCAATCAGTTGAAGTTCTAAACAGAACAAAAATGTCTGACCTTCCTGCAAGAGAAAGGGAACTCCTTCTGCCTGGATACTCTGAGCTAGGACATTGGTCTTCTTTTTGGCCTTTGTCCTTAAGCTGAAACATTGGTTCCTCTTGTGTCTGGAGCCTGCCAGCTTTTGGACTGAAACTGAACACCATCAGATTTCCTGGTTCTCAGGTGTTGGTACTTGGACTGTGACCAAGTACTTGGTACTTGGCTCTCCTGGGTCTCAAGCTTGCTGACTGCAGATCTTGAGACCTCTCAACCTTCATAATTGTGTGAGCCGATTCCTTATAACAAATCTCTTTATATTTACATATGTGTATGTGCATGTGTGTGTATGTCTGTGTGTGTGAATACACACACACATATATTCTATTGGTTCTATTTCTCTGGAGAAACTTAACAAATAACAGTGACTAAAAGTATTTAAAAATTTTTAAATATCATTGACGAAATGAGTTACTCACCAATTATAAAGATGCTGAAGGAATGAAATAAGAAACATACAACATGTGAATTTTAACATTCTACGTAATCAATGGTGATCAGAAAGTGCTAAAACAAAGGTATTGATAAAAGATGAAAAGAAACATTTTTGAAGATGAGTACTGACAATAGATGTTTAGTGATCTAATAATTCAGAAGAAGGCTAAACATTTATTCCAAACTTTTACAGACTAAGCATGATAAAAGCCATTGATGAAAGTTTGTTGCAACCCCCCAGATGTTTCCAGAGGTTCTGGTTTTCTTAGACTCTCATAAGTTTGAGACAATGGTAAGAGGTCAGGCCTTCTAAGGGAGTGTGTACAAACGTTGGCATGCATCAGAATCACCTGAAGGGCTTGTTAAAATTTAGTTTGTTGGGCCTCAATCCAGAGTTTCTGATTCAATAGCCCCAGGGTGGGGCACAAGATTTTTCATATCCAACAAATTCCCGGATAAAACTGATTCTCCTGGCCTGTGAGAACCACACTTTGAGAACTGCTATTTAATTGAGGGTGTTTCCTAAAAACAACTGTGGAGATCATCAATCATGGTTATTACATGTCTCAACAGTTAATTCAGATAGATGAAACCAGCCATTTTGGAAAAAGATCCTTGGTTGAATGGGTATCCAGAGAACAAGAGCAGGGCTTCATCTGTCTTATCTTCTGTGTTGTCCATTTTGTATTGCTATAAAGAAGTACCTGAAACTGGCTAATTTATAAAGAAGTTTATTTTTGGCTCATGGCTCTGCAGACCGTATAGGGAGCGTGATGCCAGCATTTGCTTCTGGTTAGGATCTCAGGAAGCTTTTATTCGTGGTATAAGATGACGGGGGGACAGGCATGTCTTATGGCAAGAGAGGGAGCAAGAGAGAGAGGGGGGAGGTCCCAGCCTCTTTTTAACAACCAGCTCTAGTGTAAACTGCTTACCATGAGGAGGGCATGAGGGATCTAATTCCATGACCAAAACACTTCCCACTAGGCCCCACCCTGAACATTGAGGCAATCACATTTGAACATGAAATATGGAGGGGCCAAACATCCAAAGGATATCACCTTCTTTAAAGATCCTTCAAACATTTAAGGATCAGAAAGAACAATGAACATTTCTATAGAGGGAAAATGCATTTTGGGACTTATAAGCTAAAGCTTAAACTTGCCTCTTTAGTCACTTTGCACTTAAAAACAATTAGAATTATGAATCACTTTTTTGGAAGTAGAGAAGCTGCTTTTTATGCACAGCTTCAATTTAGCCTCCCAATTAATGTCATCACATAGAAATATAGAGATTAAGCATGATATCTTCATTTTTATATTTCCTAGAGATACTTCTAAATCTGTAGCTTCATGATTTGGTTTTAAATAATCACAGACTTGGTAAAGAAAATCTAATGACTCTTCTTACATATTGGTTTTAAAGAGGACATTTAGACTCTAAAAACAATAAACATCAGATGGTTTTAGCTGTGTTTACATTTCCTGTAGAATTCTTTCTTTATGCAGTGCCAAGTGATTATGGTTAACTTTCATTTCCTTGGGAATTGATTATCGAGTTTGAGGGTACTTCTATTTTGTACATTCCCTGCTTTACCCTCTGGCTGGCTCAAAAAAAGAAGCAAAGCTCACATCAACCAATTTTGCAGCAAATAACAGGTTTGTTTAAATGAGAAGTTGAAATTGCTTTTCAAAATGAAATTTGGGGCATGTCCATGAATTTGAGTCATACAGGCTATCTCTGCTTTCCTCTACCATAGAAAATTAAGTCAACTCTAATTATTTTTGCAAAGTGTGTGTTTAAAATTTTTTCCTTGTTTCTCTGAGGTGTGTAATGTTTCCTTAGGGGAAGAAAACCAAGTTATTGGCGATCTTAAAAAAAAAAAAAAAAGAGAGAGAGAGAGACATAATTAAATTATGTTTTGCAAGCCTGTGGGAGAAGCAGCAAGGCTTGGCCTGGAAAGCGCTGTTGAGTTTTCTGAATATGGAAATCTGAGGGTCAACATAATCAAATTTGGAAATAACAGAAAGCAAATAAAGTAAGTGCCTGAGGATGATATTGTTCATAGGTTTGATAATCTTACTCTAAAAATGATTTGTCATTTGGTGTTTTCTTGCAATGGCCCCTAAGTGGAATTAGGATCAATTGATCAACGTTAAATTGTATTAGAAAGTGCTGGTATCATAGAGTCTTAAAATAAAATATTTTCAGTTGGCTTTGGCTTTACTCATTATGTGATACTTTAAGTAGTTGAATACATATTTGTAATCCCATTGTTCTAAGCATTTTTATAAAATTTTTAACAATAAAGTAGAATGTTCACAGACTTACTGCTTTTGTTGAGTCTTACTGAAAAGTTAGCAGACAAAAAGCAATTTGTTTTCTTTTCAAACTTGTGTTAAAGATCAACTTTCTATGTTTGCAATGAGTTAAAATATAGTCTCCATAGTCTTTAAGAATTTTCCCATATATAGTAGGTCTTACTGATCACATTTCATAAAGAATGGCAATCCAGAGGTGTTGAAGAAACTGATGTTAATAGAAAGAGCAATAGACTAAGAATCTGAAGACTTCACTTTTAGCCATGACAGCTACTAGAAGGGTGCCCCTAGGCAAAGCATTCACTACCTTTGAATCTGCTTCGTTCTTTGAAAAGTAAAGAGAGCAGTATTTTCTCTGGCCCCAAATAGCCTTATGGTAAGAATCAAATCGAGTATTATTCATAAAAGTCCATGAAAAGTTCCCTCATCCTTTGGATGATCCCTGTGAAGCTACCAGGTATCAAAAAGTCCGGCTTCTTCATAGATGTCAGCTGAAGATGAGAGCTCTTGCCAGTGTCCCCCTGGTTGGCCAATCTAATCAAGTTTATTCCTGGCTAGCATCAATGAAACGGCTAGATTTTGAGTTGGGTCCATCTCGCTGAGACTTGTTCTCTACAACTTTCAAAGGGGTACATTGTCAGGTCTCAAGAGAAAACAACAACAGCAACAAATAGAAAAACCCCCAAACAAGCCTATTGGAAACAAATACAGGTTTAACTACACAGTGAACTCAGGCATATTTGTAACTGGACAGAATGTTTATTACACAGGTCTAGTCTTACTTCTTACTCTTCCCTCATTAAGATATTTGTTTCTCTCTTTTTAAATTCTTTATTTTTCCTATCCCCATATTTGCATTGCTAAAATATGGCTAGTATCACAGGTTGTCCATGACTATAATGATCTCAGTAGTTTTAAACTCCTCTAGCTCTCTCCACCAGAACATAATGGGAAGCTATAAAGTTCCAAACAGGTGTACTATTATTTCTAGACTTACGATGGATAGCAAAAGTTACATAAGCAGTATTTTGGTTCTTCAGCTCACTCTGTTCCATTGACTACCTTTCAGTTTTCACTTGGTAACTGGCCTCATACTTTCTCTAACTGCCCGAACAGAGTTGATTGTCCTTGTTTCCTTATCCCACTAAGCTTGACATCACCCTACTATAACTACCTGGTTAATTGTCAATATTTCTCACTAAACTGTAAGCTCCATGAAGATACAGACTATATCTCTGATTCATTATCATATCTCTAGCATTTAGAGAAGTGCCTGGCATAAAATAGTTGCTCAACAAAGATTAGTTTAATAAATGAACACATGAAGACATGAATTAACACGATAAAGTATGATTCTTTCCATGTATTATTTTGGCATTTTATCCTAGATATATGGTTTCTTTTTTCTCTTCTATTAATTTGTTGATATGACTATTCTAAGGCTACTCCAATTCTCAAGCAGATTTCACTCTTGTTTTTAAGAACCACTATGTTCTCCATAGAAGCCAAACAGCATAGTTTTCAAGTAATAATCCAACCTACTAATATATGTCCAGAAAGATTAGAAAAGAAATTAAAGACTTGGACCACTTCTGGCTCCTTTCTCTAACCAGCTTATCAACGTACAATGTGCGATCAGGCAAAGCACGATGTATGTTAAGTTTTCATTGTTTCTCCATCCTTTGCACTGCCTACCTTCTATTTCTGCTTTGCTTCATTTGATATATTTCCCATTTCTGGAGTTCATTATCCATTGTTAAAGAGTAACTATCCTTTATGTATATATTAGATATTTGTGACACATTCCATATAATGATTTTACTTCATGTATGAAAATTGTTTTTTTATCCAAGCTTTTTCATACAGCTTTTTAAAAGAAATTTGATACCATATATCAAGAACCTTAAAACTACTTATAATCATAGGTAGTAACATCACCTCTAGGAAAAATAATCATAAATATGTATACAAATTTGACCCTCGCTCATTGCAATACTGTTTTTAAGAGCTGAAAATTTTTAAATTACACTAATATGTATACTAGGAACCAAATGATTAAGTGAAGTAGAATACATTAGTAAAATGCAGTGACTAAAATCATGCTTATAACAAGACATTATGCCTCAGAGAAATTCACATGGGTTTTTATTATATCTAAATATGAAATTTATACATAGAATAAAGTAAGGAAGAATGAATCATGAGTGATTGTTTTGTTTTTTAGTATTTTTTACTATGAGAATTAATATTCCTGAAATCATAAAAGTTAGTTTAAATAAAAGTGCTTTAAAAAAGTTTCAAGCATAGCTTAACTCAGTATACCTTCCCTTTTCTTATTTTTTTGTTTTTACTTAGGCATTTATTAATAATTGTTAAAATAGAATAAAGAGAATCTTCTAATATACTTTGCTATTTTTTATTGAAAAAATGTCATAATCAAGGCACTAACACTGACAATGCAAAGTAAGTTTGTTTTTTAAAATTATAAAAATATCATTTCAAGATAATTTGAATGCTAATGATTCCATTTCCAAGATTTATACCAAGAAAATTATTCAAAAGTAGAAAAACATACTAGTGCATAAAGCTATTTATCTTAAAATTATCTATGAAAGTTCTTTCAATTACTGATGAAGATCTAAAAAAAGATACATAATCAACGAAAATGGAAGTTATGACTGCCGATAATTTGGAGAATGTTTCCATTATAATGGAATTCAATTCTATAGTGTTTCTACACCAACATTACACTTCTGTAAAATATACAGCCAAAGACAAAAAAGAAATGGAAAAATTAAGGTTTCATAAAATTAAATGTTAGTGCTGTATATAACTGGTGAGGATAACTACTGGTGAAAGGAGAAAAGTAGAATGGTTGTGTGTATATACATATATCAACATGGGTCCACACATATATAATGAATATGTAAGTGTCACTTCTCAATAATATATAATTATTCATGGTTTGGAATGAGAGATGGTGGACTAATAGACTCTATGACTAAATAGACACTCTCTGGTAGCCTTTGCATATTTTGTTCTCCAGTTGCTACAGACTGAAAAACTATGAAATATAATTCCTGAAATGCACTGCTCACCCATGATAGCACCCAGTGATTACTGCAGTATCAATTACATGAAAATTTCAAAAAATGTTGCAATGTATTATATGTGCTGCTGGTAGCTTTGGTATGATAAACTTTTGTATTTATTTTGAAGGAAACATTAGGAATATCAGAATAAATTTTGTAGTGTAATAATCATTAAAAGGGAAATTAGTCATGACACCTAGGAAGATTTAAATCAAGTGTGTGGTTAATTCACATTTATATAACTCTTGGAAACAACATGTTATGCATTAAGGCTCTTTCTTTCTATATTTAAGTTATTGATTCTAAGTCAGTAGTAGTGTTAACTGTTTCCTTCCATTGAATCAGTGAACTTTACCCACTGACATGGTAATCGTGCTAAGGTCTCTTAGCTACCTATTTAACAAAGAAACCTCAATAAAGTATCAGTTTTTATTAGAAAATAGTTTGTGGTCATCTCAGTTATCTCTTACAAGCATATTTCCAACTATTCGGCAAAAGTTGTTCAAAGCCAGAAAGAGTTGGTAAAAATGGCGGGGCGCAGTGGCTCACGCCTGTAATCCCAGCACTTTGGGAGGCAGAGATGGGCAGATCATGAGGTCGGGAGATTGAGACCATCCTGGCCAACATGGTGAAACCCCATCTGTACTAAAAATACAAAAATTAGCTGTGTGTGGTAGCGCGTGCCTATAATCCCAGCTACTTGGGAGGCTGAAGCAGGAGAATTGCTTGAACCCAGGAGGCGGAGATTGCAGTGAGCAGAGATCAGGCCACTGCACTCCAGCTTGGGTGACAGAGTGAGACTGTGTCTGGAAAAAAAAAAAAAAAAAGAGTTAGTACAAATAAAATCTTGGCTATAACTGAAGGTAGAAGAGGTAACCATGGTAACCAAATAGAAGAAAATGGGAAGAGATTAAATGCTTACATGCTTGTGTGTTCAAAATGTGTGCTAATTTAGTTCCATTCAAACTTGCAGTGTTGCTTAATGGTTAGAGTTCTAGAACCAGATGGCCAGAGTTTCTAATTTTGTATCTACTATATATTATCTGTGTAACCTTGCTCATTTACCACTCTGTGTCTAGATTACTATTCTGTAAGTGATTTTGGGAATTAAATTATTTAAGGCATGACTGGTACGTAGTAGGTACTCAGTAAATGTCAGCATTTATTATTATTAAACCTTTATTGAGCACTTATAGTTATTGTAAGCTGCTTGAAGGCAGACACAAATGCATTTCACATGTGTATACACACAACCATTCTAATTTTCTCCCTTCACCAGTAGTTACCCTCACCAGTCATATACAGCACTAACATATAATTTTATTTTATGAAACCTTAATTTTTCCCTATTTCTTTTTTGTCTTTGCCTATATATTTTAGAGAAGTGCAATGATGGTGTAGACACACTATAGAATTGAATTCTATTATAAAATAAATGGAAATAAATAAAATTTGGCAATTAGATAATACACACTTTTCTGCAAAGCAAAATACATTCAGTAAAAGTAAAAATAAGATTCATAGGTGTTATTAAAGAAAAATGATAATGGTTTTAGAAAAGTAGTATCAGCAAAGTGTTGCTAAGATAGAATTTATATAGACCTTAAGGAAGTGCTAATGTTTCAATTGATGGTAACTAAAGTATTTGAGGCAAAAGCAACATAGAAGTAAGAAAATACTACAAGATTCTTTGGAACCCACTAAGCCAACTAGTTACTAGTTTAAAGGAAAAAGATAATGGAAAGGTAGAAGTGCTCCATATAGTAGGTGAGAAAACAAAGCCGATATCTTGCCCTGTCACCATGTGTCTATGCACATCATGAATTTCATTTACAAATAAAGTACTTTACACCATAAAATAAACAAAAAGGAAGACTACTTTGTCTAGTTCTAGTCCCCCAAATAAATAAAGCCTTGGGCCCTTTAAGTTGGTAAGTTTTTAAAGAAAACTACATCTCAGACATTTTTGTGATGTTTATGTCTGCAGATCTGTGATGACCCGTGCAAGCAGATTATTCATGTGGATTTTCCCACCCCCACACAGCCTACTCTAAGCTGGTAGCCTTGTGTTGTTGTTTCTTGTCTTTAAATACCTGCTGTGTCCTTTATACTGGAAGACTAGTTATTCTGAAGTGTAGGCTCCCTTCAAATAATTGCACGTAAAAATACTCTAAAAAGTATTTTTGACTCACTTTGAGTCTTCTTTTGAGTTTTGACATCAAGCACATTATGAGTTGGCAGAAGTAGCTGACAGCAGGTGATCAAGCAGTTGGAGGTATTACTTTTAAGTAGAAGGCTACAGATGAGGAATATTAAGCAGACAGTCATTTAAGAATAGACTGTAACTAGGAAGAGTTCTGAGGCCATTAGACCAGCTAAGCAGCTACACACTGATCTAGTTGAGTGAGGGATGACAGAGCACTAGAGGAGAGAGAATGGGTAGAAAGAATCAAAGTCGAAAGACATGGAATCTGTAAGATTTGATAGTGGACTTGATGTGAAGGAGGAAATGGTTAACATTCAAGCTTCATATCTGGATGACTAGAGAAATGGTCAGGGCATTAAAAGGAACATTAAGAGCTGCTGACTTCTATGGGCAATGCTGAGTTAGGGACCTGATGAGTTTTGTATCTGGGTCATTTGTGCCAAGCTATCTAATAGGCAGTTAAAAATGCAGAACTTGGAAACTATCTGTGTATCATCAATATGGTTTAAAGGTATCTCCATAAAGGTGACACCCAAACTGATAAAAGTAGATAAGATTAATGAAAAATAAGAATAGCAAGAAAAGAAGTGAGGACTAGGATTTACATGACTTTGAGTATAATCTGGGTCAGATTACTTACCTGTGTCTCATTGTCCACTCTTATAAAAAATGTGATGATAAACTTCTTAAATACAAATGAAATAAGGTATGCAAAAATATTGCTTCACAAATGCCATTGTTGTTGCTATTAAGGGGAGAGGGAAGAAGGTCTAGTGAGTGATACAAAGGAGTAGAAACTGTAATAGAATGACGGGAGTGGACGCCGTAAGAGAGGCCAAAGGAAACAAGTCTCAAGAAACAAGATTCTCAGAACCCTTGGGTGTTAAGATTTGCAAGTCACTGATGCCTTATTAGTGCTGTTTCAATAAGCACTGAGTTATAAAGATAGGAATCATCAGGTTGAAAAGAATGAGCAGACAATTGGAAAATGTAAATAGTGAATATATTTTAAAATATGTCTACATATATTTTTATGAGGAGAGAGACAATTACAGTGGGGAGGTGGAAATTAGGGCATGTTAATATATTTTAAGCAAGGTTAACATGAAGAAATGTTCTAAGTAAAAAGATATTCAAGTTCCTAAAGCATTTAGAAATGGAATATACCCATTTTACTTAAGCGGGTTTTAAAAATGCCACCAATATGTCATATCATTTATAGCATGTTATTTCTTCATTACTTCTTAAATCTTCCTTTTTTTCTGTTTGAAATAGTTGCCTTCTTTTGAATCCATAATCTTCTGTGAGCATTATTTAATATTTAATTTAATTGAGCTTTTAGCACTTCATTTCCTCTGATATTAGGCATTTTCCTCTTAAAGACTTCTGTGAATCGAGTTGATATTTTCATGAGAAGCACTATAAAATAGTCAGTTCAAGTAGGTTTAGGGCTAATGCTAATTTCCTAAGATAATGTTGTCTTAAGATAAGTTAACATTGGCATATTAAAGAGGTGTACTTGCCAAAAATGAAAAGAATAGCATCTTTTTTTTATTATTATTATTATACTCTAAGTTCTAGGGTACATATGCACAACATGAAGGTTTGTTACATATGTATGCATGTGCCATGTTGGTGTGCTGCACCCATTAACTCGTCATTTACATTAGGTATATCTCCTAATGCTATCCCTCCCCCCTTCCCCCACCCCACAACAGTCCCCAGAGTGTGATGTTCCCCTTCCTGTGTCCAAGTGTTCTCATTGTTCAATTCCCACCTATGAATGAGAACATGCGGTGTTTGGTTTTTTGTCCTTGCGATAGTTTGCTGAGAATGATGGTTTCCAGCTTCATCTATGCCCCTAAAAGGACATGAAGTCATCGTTTTTTATGGCTGCATAGTATTCCATGGTGAGAATAGGGTCATTGTTAAATACAACATTCAGTTAACTTTTTTAAAATTGAACTTTTTATTTTGAGATAATGGGAGATTCTCACGTAGTTGTATGACATCATACAGAGGGATCCTACTTATCCTTTACCCAGTTGTCCACAAAGATAACATCTTGCAAAACAATAGTACAATATCACAACCAAGA
Source organism: Pongo abelii (assembly GCF_028885655.2). Classification (NCBI taxonomy): domain Eukaryota; kingdom Metazoa; phylum Chordata; class Mammalia; order Primates; family Hominidae; genus Pongo; species Pongo abelii. The sequence continues at coordinate 97,911,971 of NC_071991.2, forward strand.
TATTGACCTTGGCAGAGTCAAGATACAGAACATGTTTTTCATCATGAAGATCCGCATGTTGCCCTTTTATAGCCACCATATTTCCCTACCACCTGCATCCTCTCCTTTACCCTTGGCAACAAGTAATCTGTTCTCCATTTCTATAATTTTTTCATGTCAAGAATGTCATATAAATGAAATCATACAGTAGGCAAGCTTTTAGGGTTGAGTTTTTTTCATTTGGCATAATTCTCTGGTGATTCATCTAGATTCTTACAGGGTTTTTGTTTTGTTTTGCTTTTTTTTTTTTTTTTTTTTGAGATGAAGTCTCACTCTGTTGCCCAGGCTGGAGTGCAGTGGCATGATCTCGGCTCACTGCAACCTTCACCTCCCGGGTTCAAGAAGCTGGAACTGCAAGTGCACACCACCACACCCAGCTAAATTTTTTTTTGTATTTTTAGTAGAGACGGGATTTCATCATGTTAGCCAGGATGGTCTCAATCTCCTGACCTCCTGATCCGCCTGCCTCGGCCTCCCAAAGTGCTGAAATTACAGGCGTGAGTCACTGCGCCCGGCCTATTCTTACAGGTTTTTAATAGCTTGTTCCTTTTTATTGCTAATTAGTATTTCATGATATGGTTGTACCATCGTTCGTTTAAGCATTCCCTCTTGAAGGACAGACGTCTAGGTTGTTTCTAGTTTGGGGTTATTACAAATAAAGGTGCTATAACATTCATGTGCAGGTTTTTCTGTGAATATAACTTGTCATTTCCCTGGGATAAATGTCCAATAGTGCAATTACTGGCTTGTGTGGTAGTTGTATGTTTAACTTTGTTTGTTTGTTTGTTTAGAGAACGATCAATTTGTTTTCCATAGTGACTGTACCATTATACATCGCACCACCAATCTATGAGTGATCCAGGTTCTCCACAATTTTACATAGTCGCTGTTTTTTATTTTAGCTGTTGTGATAGGTGTGTAGTAATATCTCATTGTGGTACTAATTTGTATTGCTATAATGGCTAATGATGTTGAACATTATTGTATGTGCTTATTTGCCATCTGTATATCCACTTTCTCTTGCTGTCATTTGCCCGTTTGACCAGGGGGTTATTTGGATATTTTGTTGTTGAGTTTTGAGTTCTTTATTTTTCTGGATACATGTCCTTTGTCAGATATGTGGTGATATGCAAATATTTTTTCCCAGGCTGTATTTTGTCTTTTTGTGCTCCTAACAGCGTCTTTCATACAGCAAATGGTCTTAATTATATGAAGCCCAGTTTATCAATTTTCCCTTCTATGGGTTGTGCTTTTGGTGTCAAGTCTAAGAATTCTGCCTAGTCCTAGATCCCAAAGATTTTCTTCTAAGAGGTTTATAGTTTTACATTTTACATTTAAGTCCATAATCCATTTGAGTTAATTTTTGTAAAATGCGTGAGGTTAAGGCCAAAGTCGTTTTTTTAAAAACCACTGTTTGCCTATGGATATTCAGTTGCTCAAGCACCATCTGTTGAAAAAGCTCTTCCTTTCATTTACTTGTGTTTGCACCTGTGTCAAAAAATTTATTGGACATATTTTTGTTCTCTATTCTGTGTAATTGAACTTGTAGTACAAAAACTCCTGAAAAGATTATCTCCAAGAGTTAAGATAGTTTCATGGAGAAATCTATGAAATATTTAAAGAAGAATTAATATCAATTCTACACAATCTCCTTCAGAAAATAGAAAAAGAATGAGCACTTTCCAATTGGTCGTTTGATTTTTTTTAATAGACTTAATTTTTAGAGTAGTTTTAGGTTCACAGTGAAATTGAACAGAAGGTACAGAGATTTCTTATATATCCTCCACCTTCATATATGCATGGCCCTCCACCATGATTAACATCACCCACTGGAGTGATACATTTGTTATAATTGCTGAACACATACATTATCACTCAGAGATCATAGTTTACATAGGGTTCTCTCTTGGTGTTGTATATCCTATGAGTTTGGACAAATGTATAGTAACCACGTATTCACCATTATAGCATCATACAGTGCAGTTTCACTGCTCTAAAAATCACATATGCTCTGCCTATTTATGCCTTCCTTTTCCCAATCCCTGGCAATCACTGATCTTCTTAAAGTCGCCAAACTTTTGCCTTTCCCAAATACCATATAGTTGGAATCATACAGTATGTAGCCTTTTCACATTGGCATCTTTCACTTAGTAATGTGCATTTAAATTTCCTTCATATCTTTTCAGACAGCTCATTTCTTTTTAGCACTAAATATTTCATTTTTTGGATGTGCCATAGTTTATCCATTTACCTACTAAAGGACATCTTGGTTGCTTCCAAGTTTTGGCAATTGTGAATAAAGATTCTACAAACATCCATGTGCAGGTTTTTGTGTGGACATGTTTTCAGCTCCTTTGGATAAATATCAAGGAGTGTAATTGCTAGATCACATGCTAAGAGTATGTTTAGTATCATTAGAAACTGCCAAACTCTTCCAAACTAGCTGTACAATTTTGCATTCCCACCAGCAATGAATAAGAGTTCCTTTTACTCCACATCCTTGCAGCATTTGCTGTCTGTGTTCTGGATTTTAGCCATTCTAATAGACATGTAGTAGTATCTCATTGTTATTTTAACTTGCTTTGCCCTGGTGATGTATGATGTGGATCATCATTTGATATTCTTATTTGCCATCTCCTATATCTTCTTGAAGAGATATCTGTTAAGGTGTTGGCCTATTTCCTTTTTTATTTTTTACTGGGTTTTATGTTTTCTTATTGTTGAGTTTTAAGAGTTCTTTGTATATTTTAAATAACAGTTATTTATCATATACACTTTTTGCCAATATTTTCTCTCAGTCTGTGGCTTGTCTTTTCATCCTGTTGACAGTGTTTTTTGCATATCATAAATTTTAAACTTATTTTTTTATTTCATTGAATTGACAAAATTATATACACTTAAGATATAAAATGTGATTATTTTTAATTTTATATATTTAGGTGTATAATGTTTTGATATACATTGTGAAAATATAAGTCAAATATATTCATCTCCTCACTTACCTTTTTCTCTGCTGAGAGCACCTGAAATCTACTCTCTAGCAAATTAGTTCTCATGCTGTACATTAGATCTCTAGATTTACATTTTACATAACTGCAACTTTGTACTCTTTGACCAGCATCTCCCCATTTCCCCCAGTACCCTGCCCCTGGTAGAGCAGAACCACTGTTCTACTCTCTGTTTCTGTATATTAGACTTTTTAAGACTCTGGATATCATGTAGTAATTTTCTTTCTGTGTGTGGCTTATTTCACTTAGCATAATGTCTTCCAGGTCCATCCATGTTGTTGCAAATGAAAGGATCTACTTTTTAAAGGATGAATAATATTTCATTGTATGTGGATACACAACATTTTCTTTATCCATTCATCTGTTGATGGACACTTTGGTACTTTTCTCATTGGAATCAACCTTTCTATTCATTGTACCTGAGAAGACACAGAGGTCCAGAATTCATGTAACTTGCCAAAAGCAACACAGTTAGGAAGAGATGGAGTCAGGAATCAATCCCAAGTCTGTCAAGTACATAAGTCCTTGTTTTTGACCACTCTAGTATAACAGACAGCCTCTTAGGCTGTTTTTTGTAATGTGTTTTGATGTATAGTTTAAAATCGGGGTCCCCACTTTTATTTTTCCCTCAAGTGGAATATCAATTTTTTCAAACCTCTTTTCTTTCTAAACACATATTTTCTCTGATTTGTGATGCTCCTTTTATTATTGTTTAAATTGCTATACATATTGGAGTCTGTGCATGGAAAGGGGCAAACTTACTGCTCATTCCCTTCTGGGTGATGCTGCCCTGAAGGATATGAAAGACATTTCCTGGCTGTTTCAGAAATATTCTCCATGCTGTAAGAGCAAGTTACCTGCATTTTTTTCTGGTATTTGTTTGTTTGTTTGTTTGCTTTTGGTATAAGCCAAGGCTGAGATTGCATGGTAGGAAAGAAAGGAGAGAATGATGAAGCTTCTACCAACTTCTTTTCAGTCAGGGGGTTCCCTTCCATGCTGAGGTAGATCATACTGGAGGTGACCAAGTCAGCCTCAGGGCCTTGATAACTGAAAGGAGACTTTTCCAGGTTTTGACAATAGGTTTTCCGTTGTCTTGTGTTTTAGTAATACTATCAGTTTTTTAGCCTTTTTCTGCCTGAATGGCATTTTTTAAATTTTCTTTTTAAAATGTTTAATTTTTGTGGGCGCAGAGTAGGTATACATATTTATGGTATACACAAGATATTTTGTTACAGGCATGCGATATATAAAAGTCACATCAGGGTAAATGAGGTTTCTATCACCTCAAGCATTTATCTTGAAACAGCATTTTTATGGATATGGCTAGAGGCTTTGTAGCAGCTAAAACAGACCCGTTCAAGGCACAGGTCTTGAATTTGTTGTTTTAAATAACATTTTTCTATTACATTGAAATCAGCATGCTTGGTATTTATGTGAAGCCCTGTATAGGAATTCTGAAAAAACAGAGAGCAAGAGAGCAGTACAGCAATAAATACAAATGACATTAAAATCTCAATTTGTAATCTCGTTCCAGTTGCGATGCAAAATATATACTATATATATATGTAAAAGTACACACAAATAATTACAAAGCAGAGCAGTAACAGTTAAACAATTAAAATTGTATTAACTCGAAACGGGACTGTGAGCTAGTAACATCTGTTAGATAGGGGAAAAGTGTTTAAGCACAGAACTCAACTTGGGAAACGTTGGCATAATTACATTTAAACAAGAATTTCTGGCTATACGACCTCTCAAAACTTTATAAATTTATATTATGACTCCAGAAAATGCAACATTCCCCAAACCTATTTGATATGTAGTTACATAGAGCATCTTGTGGGACCAGGTTCATTCAAGACTCAGGTTGGGAGGTGCTGATATATCTGTTTACTTAACATAATTTAAATAATATTCACTATGTGCCACATACTATTTTAGGCAATTTATAAATGTTACCAATTTAATCCTCATAATTCCTCATATGAGGAAGGTAGTATGTTATCCCAGTTTTACAGGTAAAGCAACTGAAACACAGAGTAAGAAATTTGTCCAAGCTTGCCCAGCTAGTAAGTGATAGAGCCAGGGTTTGTACCCAGGGAGCTGTCTCAAGAATTCATGCTCTTTATTTCTATGCAGATACACAAAGTGCTATTAACCTTAATCCTAGGGATTTGGGATAATTCTGGATAATTAAACATCCTAGTTTTAACCATTGTTGCTAAAATACTATTAATTTGCCTTCCCAGCTGAACAATTTCTTGTAATTTTCGCGGTATCACTGTAAGGAGCAATATTCATTATTGAATACTTCCTCATTTATTTCATAACTATCTCTTGCACATTCCCTGCGTTTATTCAAAGATAAATAAAAAGAAACTTTTGACCTCAGAGTACTAAAAGTCTAATGAGGACGGACAAGTGGTGTGGGAAGATTCAGAAACTGAACTGATTAAATATTCTGTATCCTTGTTGTTATTTTTTTTATCATACTGTAAGTTCTGAGATACACGTGCAGAACATGCAGGTTTATTACACAGGTGTACACATGCCATGGTGGTTTGCAGCACCCATCAACTACATTAGGTATTTCTCCTAATGCTATCCCTCCCCTAGCCCCCCACCCCCTGACAGGCCCCAGTGTGTGATGTTCCCCTCCCTGTGTCCATGTGTTCTCATTATTCAACTCCCACTTATGAGTGAGAATATGTGGTGTTTGGTTTTCTGTTCTTGTGTTAGTTTGCTGAGAATGATGGTTTCCAGCTTCATCCATGTCCCTGCAAAGGACATGAACTCATCCTTTTCTATGTCTGCATAGTATTCCATGGTGTATATGTGCCACATTTTCTTTATCCAGTCTACATTGATGGGCATTTGGGTTGGTTCCAAGTCTTTGCTATTGTGAACAGTGCTGCAATAAACATATGTGTGCATATGTCTTTATAGCAGAATGATTTATAATCCTTTGGGTTTATACCCAGTAATGGGATTGCTGGGTCAAATGGTACTTCTGGTTCTAGATCCTTGAGGAATCACCACACTATCTTCCATAATGGTTGAACTAATTTACACTCCCACCAACAGTGTAAAAATGTTCCTATTTCTCCACATCCTCTCCAGCATCTGTTGTTTCTTGACTTTTTGATGATCGCCATTCTAACGGGCATGAGATGGTATCTCATTGTGGTTTTGATTCGCATTTCTCTGACCAATGATGATAAGCTTTTTTTCATATGTTTGTTGGCCGCATAAATGTCTTCCTTTGAGAAGTGTCTGTTCATATCCTTTGCCCACTTTTTGATGAGGTGTTTTTTTTTCCTTGTAAATTTGTTTAAGTTCTTTGTAGATTCTGGATATTAGCCCTTTGTTAGATGGTTAGATTGCAAAAATTTTCTCCCATTCTGTAGGTTGCCTGTTCACTCTGATGATAGTTTCTTCTGCTGTGCAGAAGCTCTTTAGTTTAATTAGAACCCATTTGTCAATTTTGACTTTTGTTGCTATTGCTTTTGGTGTTTTATCATGAAGTCTTTGCCCATGCCTATGTCCTGAATGGTATTGCCTAGGTTTTCTTCTATGGTTTTTATGGTTTTAGGTCTTATGTTTAAGTCTTTAAACTTAATTTGATCTTGAGTTAATTTTTGTATAAGGTGTAAGGAAGAAGTCTAGTTTCAGTTTTCTGCATATGGCTAGCTAGTTTTCCCTACACCGTTTATTAAATAGGAAGTCTTTGCCCCATTGCTTTTGTCAGGTTTGTCAAGGATCAGATGGTTTTAGATGTGTGGCTTTATTTCTGAGGCCTCTGTTCTGTTCCATTTGTCTGTATATCTGTTTTGGTACCAGTACCGTGCTGTTTTCATTACTGTAGCCTTGTAGTATAGTTTGAAGTCAGGTAGCGACCCTTGATATTATTGTATTGAATAGATTATTGTCTTACCCTTTACTATTTGGAAGTCAAACACCACGTAAGCAAAAGTCTGCTTGTTTGTAGATTAGTTTGATGGATGCAATAGATCCAAGTGAAGAAATCACTTGAGACTGGAGATCTATAACGGAAATTCACATGTGTAAAATCTTAAATGCTAACCTTCAGTGTCTATTTGCTTGCCTATTTCTCTCCCCATTTGAGAGTAACTATCTCCTCATTACCTGGAACAATGGCTGCTCCATTAACTCATTCGACAGTTGTGTTTGTTGAAATAAAACATAGCGTTTCTAAATTTTCTTCACATGGAGAAGTATATACATATACAACCAGCATACAGAACATAGTTCTGATGTTTCAGATGGTGTTTACACCACAAAACCCTTGTTTAGTAGTGGTTAATGTGTCTGGTCTAGTCAAGGCATAGGCTTTTTTTCTTTTCTCTTTTAGCTTCTGAGGTCTTTGTTGTTGTATTTTCTACTTTTACATTTCAGAGAAGGCAGGGGGATATGTTCCACATCTAAATTATCATTTTTAAAAGGATCCTCATACTCAAAATATATTTGACTTTCAAAGTACACTGAACAATTATAGCATTACCTTGAATCAGGGTATTTCAAGACCTCTCATTGCCTCAGATCATCATTTTATTCTAATTAAGTTCAATAATTATACATATAGAATATACATAATCTATTCTGTTTTTAGGATAGAATGCTAACTCTTTGATATCTGATTATCAAAAGAATCATATTATTGGAAGTTATTTTCTGGGAGGGTTTCTAATAACATTTATGAGTTCTCTACTTCATAAGGTAAACTGTAAAAACAATGTGTAAACCCAGACTGCATTTTAATAAGGGAGCTAAAAACAAAGCACATGGGGTGCTTCAGTGGGCATGCTGAAATAATAGAGTGAATATCCAATGAATCAGGACAATGTAGACATTGAAGGAATTAATGGAAAAAAAAAAAACTTACCTCATCTCTATTATCCAAGTAAGACAAGCACAAAGGCAGAAAGTTTATAGGGCATGTGTGTGTATTTGTGTTTATATTTTTGTGTTACATGAATTATCAGAAAGCAACTTAAAGTGTTCACCAAGAGGCTGGAGGGTCTGTATTATCAATCTCTATTACAGTAGAAATACTACTACTGGATCAAAACTACTTCAAAGCCTCATGGAGGGGCTGTTTCCAGGATATGTAATGATTGACTTGAAATAGCATGATGTGAGAGACACTACTAAGAATCTTCAAGGATGACAGAGTATTTTTCAAGCTTCATGAAAAATGATGAAGTTACCATGTCAAGGATTGCTAAAAGCCTACTCACAAGAACGCCTCAAATCACCAATGAGAAAGCATCTGTTTCTTGATAGTTTTTGAGGAGTTGTTTCGCAGTGTGAGGTGACACTATCTGTTCAGATACAAAGTAATAAAGTGACTATTGCATGTGTATTGTTCTTGTTAGCTGGACGTCATGTTGCCTCAAACAGAATACTACTTACAGCCGAGTAGCACTTAATTTTCTTTCAACATATTTGGATTGGTTATATCTTATTGTGTTTGAAATGATTAATAGCCAGCAGAAATACTTAGTGAAGGGAGGACAAAGACTACTGCTATCATTATTGACTTGGAATGGTAATGATATATTTTCATTATAACTTCCCATAAAATAAATTTCCTAACAAAAACAACTTCTTCTCTGTCTATACATGCCCCTGTAACCACTTAATTAAAGGCTCTCTCTTCTTTTGCAGTTGACTGAGCACATATTTTGAAGTTAAACCTCCTGACCTTTTGAAAGCCTATTTCTCCTGGTTTAGTTCTTTGGGACCCAGCTCTTTTTCCTTTGCTTACTCCCATGGAAATGACACATGGGACCCTTGCTTTTGAAGGCCACTCCCACATAAGACTTTGGTTCCCACTTCTCCACCCAACTCATTCTATAGCCCTGGATGCCTATCTATCCCTCCCCTGGACTGGAAGTTCAGGCAACTGGAACCAAGGACATATTTATGATTGAGTGAAAACATGAAGTTCATAAACATGCAGGCTAATCCTATTTCTAATGCATGCCTTGTGAGTTACTTTCTTTGTGGCTGTATCCAGGATCTCTCATATAGTAGTATCAGTGCTTGCGGTTGTTGACCAAATTCCAAATCCCAGAATAACCAAGAAGGTATAGAAAAAAGAAAACCGTTTTTGAGTTACTGAGTTACCTACTCCAGGCTAGACTAACACCTTACTACTCTAAATATGGTCTGTAGATCAGCAACATCAGTATCACCTGGGAGCTTGTTAGAAACTCACAATCTCAGGCCATACCCAGGCCTGCTTATCAGAAACTTCATTTTAACAAGATCATAAGGAGGTTCCTACACACATCAGAATGCAAGAAGCCTTGGGGTAAAGCATTTAAAAATATTTTCTCATTTAATCCTCAGCGCTTTCATGCGATTAGCATTATTATTCCCATTTTATAAATGAGAACTGTTAGGACGAGTGAGGTTAAGTAACTTATCTAACCCAGAAGCTCACCACTTGGCTGCATACCAATGTTCCCATCTGTATGACTTGATACCTATAACAACAGGGATGACCAGGCCAAAACATGGGGCTTTATAGACCTAGGGATAATTTGACAGCTGAGTAGCTACCAACTGCTGTGAAGAAAAAGAAATTTTTTGTCAATTACTCTTATAGCCAGGTGTAGTCACAAAGAAAATAGTTTTATTATTTTTAGTCTCACTTCTATTTTGAATCAAATGATATTAACTTTTTAAATTTGCAACTCAAAATAGTCATAAGATTTGGATCTGAACAACTTTTAGCTGCTGTCTCCACATGCCAAACTCAGCCTCCGATGTTGAAATTTTGCCATGATAGTAGATGTTCCAAAAAGGTGCCACTGAATCCAAAAGCAATTCTTTAAAATAAAAAAAAAGGGGGTAGAATTAGTGTATAGTCTCCTAACATCTATATACTGGTTTTCATGTTCAAGTTCTGGCAAGTTTGTTTTAAAAAATTTATAAAAATGTAAATTTTTAAAACGTGTCATTACTTTTTTCTTTTTTTCTTTTTTTCTTTTTTTTTTTTTGTTTACCACAAGTCATCCCAAAAAAGAAGCAGGCATAAAACAGTGAAGATTACTGTTTCTTTCAACAAGTCATTGTGGGAAATAAAAAAGTGCCACTACCCAACAGACGTGGTTTAACAAGGCACTCAAGATCACAAAATGGCAACCAGTCAGAATGCTGCAGCTGAAGAAAATTAATCCCCACATTGGTGCTGACCTGACAGTGTATTATGAAGAATGTTGAAATGGCTAAGGGTATGGGCTTGCTGAACTCTTGAAGCCATGAGACTGGTCACCCAGGGTGAAAATTGTTGTAGACCTGCAATGTAACAAGTTTCTATAGCAAAATATCTTAGATTGACATCAGCAGAGTTAAAACTATAGAGCAGATGGGAAGAGGCAAGCAGCAGGATTCCTGGAACCAAAATAAATTTTACCATCTTCTCAACTTTCAGAATAGACAGGAATTAATTGGAAGTCGATTAAAGAATTTATCTTTGCAATGTAAAACACAATGCTGATTATATTCCAAGACCAGTGGTCCTCCACCCTGGTAGACATTAAAATCACTTGACAAGCATTCTGAAAAAGCAGCTCTTGGATACTAACCCCCAAATTCTGATTTAATTCATCCGAGGTAGACCCGCTAATTTTAAAATCTTCCCAGATGTTTCTAATGTGTAGCCAAAGTTGAGAGCACATATGCTACATGATGCTAAAATAAATAAAAGACAAGTGAAGAAAAAAGTGTTGGATAAGATGGTGAAAGAAAATCATAAAGATCAACAATATTTCAGGTTTCAGCTGTTGTATCTTTGGAAGCAAGGCTAACAAAAATAGATATAGCAGTGTAAGCCTGGATACATGAAGGCTTCTTCCTATTACTGCAATGTACTGAGCATTTTTGATCGAAGGTAGTAGGGAAGAAATTGTTTTATTTTTCAGTTTTTCCATGTTACAAAGATGAGCCAGTGAACATCCTTCTATGTATATGTTCAGAACCATGACAGAATTTTTTTGACTTTGAATTGTTATTTATTGTGCTGTTTTTCTGCTTTGAGCTTGCATTATTTTTGGAAATTTTCTAGTGTGATTTCTTTTTTATTATACTTTAAATTCTAGGGTACATGTGCACAACTTGCAGGTTTGTTACATAGGTATACATGTGCCATGTTGGTTTGCTGCACAGATCAACTTGTCATTTACATTAGGTATTTCTCCTAATGCTACCCCTCCACCAGCCCCCCACCCCGCAACAGGCCCTGGTGTGTAATATTCCCCTCCCTGTGTCCATGTGTTCTCGTTGTTCAGCTCCCACTTGTGACTGAGAACATGCAGTGCTTGGTTTTCTGTCCTTGTGATATTTTGCTGAGAATGATGGTTTCCAGCTTCATCCATGTCCCTGCAGAGGACATGAACTCATCCTTTTTTATGGCTGCGTAGTATTCCATGGTGTATATGGGCCACATTTTCTTTATCCAGTCTATTATTGATGGACATTTGTGTTGGTTCCAAGTCTTTGCTATTGTGAATAGTGCCGCAATAAACATATGTGTGCATGTGTGTTTATAGTAGCATTATTTTATAATCCTTTGGGTATATACCCAGTAATGGGATTGCTGGGTCAAATGGCATTTCTAGTTCTAGATCCTTGAGGAATCACCACACTGTCTTCCATGATGGTTGAACTAATTTACACTCCCACCAACGTGTAAAAGTGTTCCTATTTCTCCACATCCTCTCCAGCATCTGTTGTTTCCTTTTTAATGATCACCATTCTAATGGACATGAGATGGTATCTGATTGTGGTTTTGATTTGCATTTCTCTGATGCCCAGTGATGATGAGCATTTTTTCATATGCCTGTTGGCTGCATAAAAGTCTTGTTTTGAGAAGTGACTCTTCATATCCTTTGCCCACTTTTTGATGGGGTTGTTTTTTTCTTGTAAATTTGTTTAAGTTCTTTGTAGATGCTGGATATTAGCCCTTTGTCAGATGTTTAGATTGCAAAAATTTTCTCCCATTCTGTAGGTTCACTTGCATGTTCACTCTGATGATAGTTTCTTCTGCTGTGCAGAAGCTCTTTAATTAGACATCATTTGTCTATTTTGGCTTTTGTTGCCATTGCTTTTGGTGTTTTAGCATGACAATATTTTTATGATAAATTCCTAGAAATAGAATTGTTTGGTCAATATGTTTATGTATTTTTGTGCATTTTACATGTTGATATTTAATTACTGTCACCCACCCACTAATGAGGTTATAGTAATTTATATTCAAGTAGCCTGTATCTCAACTGTGTCTAATCGTAAGAGTGGGTTGAACATACAAAGGAGACAGTGAATAACCAAGAGTGTAAGATTCTAAAAGAAGGAGGTTTGAAGGAAAAGCAATACTTTTGAAAAGAATACAGAGAGAGATGAAGTGAGGTGATGTTGTGTGACTGTTGGTCAGTGCTAAAGGATGGTTTGAGATTTGTCCCAAATTTTCATTCAGGTAGCAGTTGGCTGCTTGATACAGGCAAAGAGAAAAAGCTAAGTTCAACAGTCTTTCTTTGGGCATGATATGGGATCTTCCATTATATTGTCCTATAGCTTTATAAAGGCCAAGTATAGATAGCATAGTGATTATATTGCTAAGTATATTTTCGTAGAAAAATATCTGCAAAGGGGTTATATATAAGAACATTAATTGTAGCATTGTATTTAGTAGTGAAAATTTGAAAACAATATGAAAGTTACTAACGTTTCACTGGTAGAAGAGAAAACATGCTAAATTTACATAGCCAAATATTATACACATATATACATGCACTTACAAAATTCCTATATTCCTAAATACAATTTTTTATTGCTTTAAAGCAGCATTACTCATCATAAACATTTCCATACTCTTATGATTATAAATGTTGTTTTAATGATTGCTTAATATTCTACCATACTTTAAGACTCCAGAAACAGAGAAGAAATAACAACTGAGTGTATTCCACTAAGATTTAATAAATTTTAATATTTTTCTATCCTTGCCCAAATCTTTTCACTTTTAATAAAATATTGCAGATACAGTTGAATCTCCTCCATTATACCCTTCTTCAAGTTCCCTCCTTGACCCTATTTTCCTCTTTCATCCTCCAGCAATAACCATTTTACTTGGTTTGGTGTGCATCATTGCATACATTTTAAAAATAGTTTTGCTGGGCCAGGTGCAGTAGCTCACACCTGTAATCCCAGCACTTTGGGAGGCCAAGGCGGGCAAATCACTTGAGGTCAGGTGTTCAAGACCAGACTGCCCAACATGGCAAAACACCATCTCTACTAAAAATAGAAAAATTAGCCAGGCATGGTGGTGCACACCTGTGGCCCCAGCAACTTGGGTGGCCGAGGCATGAGAATTGCTTGAGCCTGGTAGGCGGAGGTTGTAGTGAGCCAAGGTCATGCCACTGCACTCCAGTCTGGGCAACAGAGCATGACTCTGTCTCAGGAAAAAAAAAAAAAGTTTTGCTATTTGTGCTTGTGTCTATAAACAACTTGGACACACTTAAAAACTTCACGTAAATGGTATATATATACACACACACACACACACACACCACACATATATCTGCAACATAGTTAACTAAGAGTTTTTATTAGGATTAGATGTTGGATTTTCTTTCTGTATCCATAAAAATAACTGGGTTTTCTTCTCTAGTTTGTTGATATGGTGAATTATATTGATTGATTTTTGAATATTAAATCAACTTTACATACTTTGTAAAAGCTCTACGTGCTCATGATGTATTGTCCTTTTTACATATTGTTCTATTCAATTTGCTAAAATTTTATTAGTTTTTTGTATGTATGTTCATGAGGAATATTATCCTGCAATTTTCTTTTCTTTTAATGTTTGTCTGGTTTTGTGATATCATGGCAATATTGGCCTTGTAGAAGGAATTAGATGTTTTTGCTTCTTTTTCAGATTTCTGAAAGAATTTGTATAGAATTAGCATTATTTCTTTCTTAAATATGTCATGGAATTCACCAGTGAAACTATCTGCCTCTGGAGTTTCCTATAAGTGATAGTTTTTAACTAAAATATCAGGTAGACACACACTGACATACACACACACACACATACATATACAGGCTCTCTACTGTATACCGAGAGCCTTGATATTATACATAAAACATGCTTTAGTTGTATCTTTCAAAAATTTTGTTCATTTCATCTAAGTTGTCAAATATATTGGCATAAATTTATAATATACTATTAATGTCCTTTTAATATCCATCAAACCTGTAATGAGCTTACATCTTTCATTGCAAAAACTGGTAATTTGTATATTCCCTCTTCTTTCTGAGATCAGTCTAGCTTGGAGGTTTATCAGTTTTATTGATTTTTCTCTTAGCCAGATATTGATTTTATTTTTTTTTTGTTTATTTAAAAAATTTCTACTCTGATTTTTATTATTCCCTTTCTTCTTGAGTTTAATATGCTCTCCTTTTTACCAGTTTCCAAGGTCATTGATTTGAGACCTTTCTGCGTTTCTAATATAAGTATTTGGAGTTAAATATTTCTCTTGAATTCTTGCTTTAGTAACATCCCACTAATTTTGATATATTGTGTTTTTAGTTAGTTCAAAATGATTTGTAATTACCTTTTTATTTCTTCCTTGACACATGAGCTATTTGAAAGTGTGTTAGTTTCCAAATATCTAAGGCTTTTCCAGATATATTTCTGTTATTGGTTTCTAATTTAATTTTATTGTGGGTAGAAAACATAATTTTTATGATGCGTCTTGTATAAAGGTATTGAAACTTGTTTTATTGCTGAGAATATGGTCTTTCTTTATAAAATTTTTCATGTGCAATTAAAAATAATGTATATTGTTAAGTGTTCTATAAATGTCAATTAGGTTAATTTGGTAGATAGTGTGGTTCAGGTCTATAACTTTACTAATTTTCTGTCTACTTGTTTTATCAATTATTAAAAGAGGAGTGTTGAAATCTCTCAGTATAATTGTGGAATTATCAATTTTTCTTTGTAGCTCCATGTATTTGCTTCATGTATTTTGAATCTCTAATTAAATACATAAACATTTAGTATTTTTTTTCCTTTTAAGGAATTGACTCCTTTATTATTTTGAAATGAATTTCTTTATCACTGTTAATGTTCTTTGCTCTAAAATCTACTTTTTCTGATGTTATAAATTTCATTTGATCATTGCGTAGCATAGCTTTTTCAATTATTTTACTTCTAACTTTTTTTGCATTATTATATTTAAAGTAAGTTTTTTGTAGGCAGCATATAGTTGAGTTTTGCTCTTTTAAACGGATTATCCGTTTTTCAGTTGTGTGGGGGTGTGTGTGTAGATGTTGCTGTAGGCTTTATATTATACATCTTTAACTTATCCCAGTCAGCCATCAAATGATACATCACTTCATATATAGGGTAAGAATCTTACAATAGTATGCCACCATTCCCATCCCCCACTCCTTGTGCCATTGTGATCATATATTTTAATTCACTATATTGTTATTACTTTTGCTTTAAACCATCTCTTTTAAAGGGATTAAGCTATATATTTTATATTTATCATTTTGAGAACTGTCTCAAAATAATTGTTATACAGGTGGCTGCAATTGTCTGTATCTTAATAACTTGAGTCCTCCAGGATGATGAAATAGATTTTATTTCACTTTTGTCTGTCAGCCATTATAGGCATCAAATATATATTTGTTGAAATTTCTACAAGTCATTTCTATTATGTGACTTGTAAAGGGGACATATGACCTGGCAAACTAGAGCCTTACCTAATTATTAATATTTTATCATTTCTCTATTTTTAGAAAATCACTACTTTTTCATCTGCTCAGAGCACTTGTATTTCTTTTTAAATGTTTGTAGCTTCCTAATTCAACAAGTTTGGACATTTCTTTCCAAAGATATCAATCCTTGGTGCACCCCAGCTACTTTCTTGGCATTTCTTAGTTATCTTTCTGAATATCCTTACTCTAGCTTGGCAACAGTTTAGAGACTATCTTACTTCCCTCTGCTTCTCCATATATTTTTCAAATTGATACGTAATAGTTGTATGTATATAAGAGGTACTTGTGTTATTTTGGTACATGTATACAATGTGTAATGATCAAATCAGAGTAATTGGGATAGCCATAGGATATTTGATTCCCAGTTTCATTATTCTTTCCTGGCAGACATTCTATCTGAATGCTGAGTAGTGGCTGCCCACATCCCATTCACAAGGCACACCCACACTCCCACCCGCTGCTCTCATCTGTCTCCCACAACAAAAATTTTTTAGAACATTTTGTGGATGTTGGTGGAGTGCACCATTGCTTAGAAGCCTGGCCTGTACTGCCAGACTGCCCAGGTTTGAATCCTAGTGCTGCCACTTGGGCAAGTTACTCAAGGTATAAAAAGAGTAAAATGCCACCTACCGTATCCAGTTGTTAAGAAAAATGAAAGAGATAATGGATGCAAAAAGCAGAGTACAATGCTTCATGTAAGGTCGGAACTCAATAAGTATTAGTGCTTATGAATATTATATACATAAAAAAATTTCTCATATAATTCCTTACTTTGCCATATTCATCAGCCATGTCTTTCTCTCTTTTCCACTAGATTGATAGTCATTCTGAAACATTTCATATATATTTGGACAAATGATAAATTTGTAAAAGAAAAAATTGAAGGCTCCTAAATGATTACTGAACATATTAAAAATTAGCAGGTAGTCTTGCTAGAGGGCTCTCTCCTGTTGAATCAGTTTTCAATATTTTGCTGCAATGCAACACAGAATCAAATATCTTGGAATGCTTAACCTAAGATAGTTCTTTTTCTTTGCCTTATTTTCATATGCTGTGCTCATTTTACTGAACCATTGTCCTAAACTTAAAGCCATGTGTATATGCATGTTGTTCATATACAACTTTATCATGTAACTGTTAATCTTTATGTCAGGTAATGACAAATTTTCTGTCAAATATAAAATATTACTGTGAATACTGCTTTATCCAATAAATGATAAGTAACTTGATTTCTATGGTGACCATGTAACATACACATGGGTTATTACAGATACAACAGCATAAAATTTGTATGTAATATTCAGGGCACTTAGAGGCTCCATGTTTCTTCCCTGTATGAAATGTCTGGTAAATTCCTTAGCACACAGAAGGTTTGCTGATATAATTATACCGTAAAATGGAAGCAAGGTCAACGAGATACTGTTATTTACCACTAAAAAATGCAATGCCCTCAGTCAATACTGAAGGAGAGGCTCCTTCACTTACAGAAACAGATGTGTTTCCACTCTTGATCCAGCCTCACAAAACACGTATTTCCCCTGGCAATTTCTTGTTCATATTATTTCAAAGATTGCATAAGAACAATCCTCTCTTGCTTCTTGAGAGACCAAATATCTATGATCCTTCTACAGATATTTTCCCCCATTTTTTTTCTGTGTATTAGAAAGCTACCTGGTTAGTTGTTTTGAAGAAGTTTAAAAAAAAACGGACACATGAAATGTTACACTTAATACTGGCCACACCAACAGAAATGGTCATATTTTTCTCTCTTGAGGTAGTGCACTCAAATGCGGGCACTGAAGTTGCATCTTGTTGATTTGCAAGTACAAATCTAGGAGACAAGATCGTGAAGACACAAAGCATCGAAAACCTAATGGAGGGGTGGGCAAACGACTTCTTACGGGTTAAATCTGTCCACCACCTTGTAAATATAGTTTCGTTGGAACACAGCTGTGCTCATTTGTTTATGTATTATGTGTCCACTTGTATCTCTAATAACAGTAGCTATTACAGAGACAGTATGGCCAGCAAAGCCTAGAATATTTACTATCTAGTTCTTTTAGAAATTTGCTGAACTCTAATCCAAAGGAATAGTTTGGATCTAAATGGGGAGATAAATAGCTATTTAGCCTTTTTCCAGGAGGTTAAACATATGTACTATATTAGTCCATTCTCACACTGCTATAAAAACATACCCAAGACTGTATAATTTATAAAGAAAAGAGGTTTAATTGACTCACAGTTCTGCAGGGCTCGGGAGGCCTCAGGAAACTTACAATCATGGCAGAAGGGGAAGCAAACATGTCCTTCTTCACATGGTGGCAGCAAGGAGAATAATGAGTGACCAGCAAACAGGGAAGCATCTTATAAAACCATCAGATCCCATGATAACTCATCATCACAATAACAGGATGGGGGAAACTGCCCTTGTGATTGAATTATCTCCACCTGTTCCCTCCCATGACATGCAGGGATTATGGGAACGACAATTCAAGATGAGATTTGGGTGGGGACACAGCCGAACTATATCATGCACATTTTTTATTCTAACATGGATTCACTAATGCCCCATAGCCTAGTTTGGCCAGCCTCAGCCTTTCTAGTTTTTTCAAATACCAGATGCTCTACCCCTTCTTTTAGGCAGCAATACTTAATACTTTTGAGTCTGAAAGTCAGAGCACCATCACCCTACCAGGTATGAACTCTCCAGCCACTTGTTCCCTGTGAGGGGTAGGATGCTGAGTCAGCTGCTGGGCTGATGCTACTGGTATTCACCTCTCTGTTTTGTATAATGTCTCTATTAGTCCTGGCAAGTTAGTGTGTTTTCTTACTCTCTCTAAAGGCGGTAAAGATTATTCTAAAATTATAAACATTTTCTCTGAAGAATCCAGTATTTATTTTGATAACTCACTATTAACTCAATATCTCTTATGCCAGAAGTACCTTAATCAGCTCTCTTTTAAAATTTCCTTACAATTTTCTTTTATATTTTTAATTCCTAAAACTTCCCTTAATCTCTGATGAGAATTGCATTTCTCAGGAACAGTGATTTGAGAGTCTGTAGAGCCAAGTGTTGTTTGTTTTTTGTTTTTTGTTTTTTGATTACAGGGTAGTTATATTCTGATAGGTTTATGTAAAAATTTCCAGCAGGAGTCTCAAATGATTATTTGACAGTTCACAATACACATTCCTTTATATTGTATCACTTTTAATTTGCTCCCCAGTCAGGAAGGAAATACAGTAGTCTGAGATTAAAACCACAGTGTTCTGGGGATTATGACAATTGGATAGAAACTGAGTCCTGCTGCCCTTCATGCCTAAAAGACCATGTGGATCTAGGCCATGGGGCTGCTGGTTGTGTGTCGAATATTAAAGTCTCAAAAAAGGCAGAAATCATATTCTGTCCGCCTCCTGCACCCCCGCTTTTTTATCCCTTCAGAGGCGTGTAGTTATCTACAGGCTGAAAATCTGGATACTTATGTTTTCTTTTTTATCAGAATGCTGATTATTTGATTTGAACAAGTCACTTTTCTCTTTTTTCCTAAGTTTCTTGAGGGGGGAGCCAGGCCATGCCACTCAACATTTAGTGGCTGGCCCACAGTCACACTGGCCTGAATGGGGAGAATTGCCTGTTCCCTATAATATGTACAGATGTTTTCTACAAATGAATGCTCACAGATATGGGTTTTGGAATTAAGGGGCTGTCAGCTATAGCCAAGTATATTTCTGCTATAATATCCCCAATTCTGTAATTTTTTTAAAGTAAGGAAGCTGAGTTGTGAATTTTTGTTCTGCTTTTCATCAACTATGTAATAAGATTTAGTGTGATAAAATATCAACTAATATAATAGCTAGTATCGTGAACATAAGATAAATCAGATGCACAGGGCATTCTTTAACTCAAGATTTTAAGCAAGAATAAAAGCACCTCATCCAGAGCTCCTAGTGGGTACTCATTAATATTTCCCTCCTCCCTCTCTTGTTTCTTCCTTCCCTCCATGATAATTTGATATGTGTGTACTTGAGTGCCTCAATAAAAAACAGTTGATCACTCAGACATGTGATTTATGCCATATAATCTGAAAAGCATTTCAATATTTTGAAATCCCTGAATAGTTAACTGCCCTCTTTCTTTCATCTGGATATTCTGATACTCTGTAGACTCTGTATTCTACTATCTACCTTGGGCATTTCAGAATATAGATGCCATAGGGACATATGGTATACTAAAAGTTAATGTCATTGCAAGATTCTAATAGTGATAAAATGATAAAGTTATGATCCACTAAACCTTCCATGCAATGAAGGTCACTGAGTAGTGTGTCTGCATTGCTTAGAGGACTGGTGGTATCCACGCAGTCTAGTTTGGGCCCAGATTAATTTTACATGAGGAGACTATAAAAGCTTCAAACTAAATATATATTATTTCTATAAAAAGTCACTGATCTTTCTTTTCCTTAAGCTCAATATGTAATCTTGAAACATTATCTACTAAATAATAAATTAGGGAATC
This sequence comes from Pongo abelii, assembly GCF_028885655.2. Taxonomy (NCBI): domain Eukaryota; kingdom Metazoa; phylum Chordata; class Mammalia; order Primates; family Hominidae; genus Pongo; species Pongo abelii. Next base: position 97,932,344 of record NC_071991.2, read on the forward strand.
AAAAACCTCCTTTTATTAATTCTATAGAATGCCAAATATAGAACATATCTAAATTAAATATTGAATTAAAATCAAAAGTTCAAAAATAAATTAATTGGTAACAAAAGGGTCATTTGTCTTCTTCTAGTCTCTTAAAAAATTCAGGAAATTAATAGTCAAGTCAAGAATCTTGGAATTATGGTTGGTTGCCCTACTTTATTGGTGAGAATGCAGTGTTCATCTGTCCTGGAGTTAGTTAGGTATGTTATATCTATATATTGTGAGAATGGATCAAAAGCCAAGACTATAGCTATCAAGGAATCTGATTTTATTGGGGTGAGTCATTTCATTTACGTCTCTGCATTCGAGTAGTGAATAATTCTGTACTGTGACTACAAGTGAGGTAAAGATGGAAATATCATGAAGAAAGTAATTTATGCAACCAAAGTTTCTTTGGCAATCTGCTGGGTAGAGGAGATGGACTTTGGTGTGAAGGAATGGATAAGATTTAGGGTACAAATCTTTTGTTACCAATGTAGTGATGATTCAAATGTATGAATAAATGAAATCATTCACTTTGCCCTAGTTTGTCTTCAGTGTACAGTGCTTGTATGTCAGTGGTCAAGGAATCTTGGTACTGTTGGTAATTAAATCTGGTCATTTACTGTAGAAGCCTTAAAATTGAAAATATATTGCATATACATCAACTTCAAAAGTGATCACCCCAGACATTGTGTTTCTTTCTTGCTTAGTATGACAGGTTTTTTAGTTCAGGTGATGAGTTCAGCTTTTTTTTTCTTTTCTTTTCATTTTTTTCTTGAAACCGGGTCTTGTTCTGTCACCCAGGCTGAGTGCAGTGGCATGATCTTGAGTCACTGCAGCCTTGACCTCCTGGGCTCAAGTAATCAATCCTCCACTTGGGACTAAAGAGGTGTGCCACTACACCAAGCTAATTTTTAAATATTTTGTAGAGATGAGATCTCCGTATGTAGCCCAGGCTGGTCTCAAACTCCTTAGCCTCCCAAAGTGCTACGGTTACAGATGCGAGGCACCACACCTGGCTGAGTTCAAGTTTTACATGGTATTTCTCACATCTACCCCTCATTTACTCTAGTGTTTACACAAGGGACCTAATTGTGCAAATAAAACTATGGAATTAATAAAACGATATGGTGGCCTAAATAATTTGTTATAACAGAGAGCTTTATGAGTACTAATTCCAAAGTGTATGTTACTATCACCTGATTTCATTTGATAAGTATAGTTGTAAACAAGCTGTAATTTTAACATTTAGCAAATCAGATAGCTTGGTATATGAAAATAATGCAATGCTGTTATTTCTTGCTTTTTGGAGATCTACAGATTTTTCATTTGTCATCTATTTTTTGACATCCACCATAGTTTTTCTTCATGTGAGAGATCTTCTGCATTAGATGCTTATTTTTTCTTAACATATTATCATGTATCACTGCTGGTGAGCTATATTCAAGCTCCTATGTCTTTCCCAATATCAGCCATATGGTTGCACAGATAGAGCCAAAATAATTTATATTACTTCAAATAATAAAGATATTTATAAAGATGCATAAATAAAGGTAGATGCATTATTTCCCAAATTCATTTAACTTCTAAAGAACACTTCAGTATGAAAAATACTGCTCGTGACTCTGTTCATCTATGCACCAGAAAATGAAGAATGGCTTGTTTTCTCTGAATCCAGTACATGGCTATAGAGTACTCCAGGGCCAATGCCAAAGTCATGACCTGCATGCTTTATGGATTGTTGTAGTTATATTTGATGAGGAAATTTAACACTGTTTTTATTTTGGGTTCCCTGAGCTATGAGTGAAATTAGAGCAGTGGTTCTCCAATTATGGTTTCTGGACCCGCAGTGTCAGAGGCATCACCTGAAAACTTGTTAGAAATGCAAATATTCAGGCCCCACCCCAGCAGGGTGACTCAGAGACTCTGGGGAGTGAGAACTAGCAATCTGTGCTTTAACAAGTCCTCCACATGGTTCTGATGCAGCCTATGTTTTTTTGTTGTTGTTTTGTTGTTGTTGTTGTTGTTGTTTTTGAGACAGAGTCTTGCTCTGTCACCCAGGCTGGAATGCAGTGGCACGATCTCGACTCACTGTAAACCCTGCCTCCCGGGTTCACGCCATTCTCCTGCCTCAGCCTCAGCCTCCCGAGTAGCTGGGACTACAGGCGCCCACCACCACGCCCAGCTAATTTTTTGTATTTTTAGTGGAGACGGGGTTTCACCGTGTTGGCCAGGATGGTCTCTATCTCCTGACCTCGTGATCCGCCCGCCTCGGCCTCCCAAAGTGCTGGGATTACAGGCGTGAGCCACAGCGCCAGGCCTTGATGCAGCCAATGTTTTAAGAAACACCAAATTTGGGTCCGATGCTGCCTCAATCCAAACTGTTAAAATTTAAAACAGTAATTGATGCCATATGGGGCACTATTTTGAACCTTTATATCCAAGATAGTCAGTGAGGTTTCTTCTTCAAAAAAAAAAAAAAGCCTGTTTTTGGAAGATACCTAACATTGTTAGTATATGCCAGTGCTGCTTTAAACAAAAATTGACAACATGTTATCTTAGGGGAAGAGAGTTTTGAAATAATTACTGAGGTTTAGAGCAACACACTGTTAAGAAAATAAGTCAAATTAACTACCAATATTTTACAAATGGATTTTTCAAATCTTCAATATTTTATAAAATGTGCATAGTGTTTTATTGAGGCTATTAATAATTTTTATACTTAATAAGTGATTTATTTCATTGAATTGTAGGTTTTAATTTTTTTTTTTTTTTTTTTACCTCAAACCAATCCACCCCATCAGTTAACAGGAAATCTGTAAGGCCTACATTACTTTATAATCTGTCTATCACATACAATTCAATGACCCAAACTATATTATTTGCTTTGCTTACTTTAGCTCTATGTTTGTATAAAACCATACTTTGGGATTTTATATGATTGAAAATGAGTATAATAAAACCTAAGGCCTAAGCTGGTTGTGTAAAAATTGATTACAGGCATTGGCCAAAGGAATCTGTCGGATGTATGTTTTTATTGGCAGCACACACAAATCTGGTGATTGTGTTCTTACTTGCTGATGAGTAACTGACCAACTTAAGTGTCTTCAAGAATCTAAGAGTTAGTTAAGCAAAGGTCAGATACAGAGGAAGTCACCCTAGCTGTCAAGATCTATTTTTTCCAGCTTGCAATTGAGAAACACCGGGAAGAAGAAAGGGAGAATATATGAGTAAGAACAGAATTCAGTTTCTCACATTCTCACACAATGACCCATCTGCTTAGAATACATTGACTTAATGATTAATTCCAAGTCTGTTTCTTTAGCAAATATGTATTGGGTACCTGCCATGCGGCAAGCACTATGGAATTTTTAATATATCAGAATAGATCGCAATAGATGACTGCACTGAACCATCATCTAAGTAATAGTACTGTCTGTCAAGCTGGTGACTCTTTTGAAGAAAAGTATTTTACTCAAACTAGGAAATAGCAGAAAGCTGAGGGGAAATACGCTTTAGAATTATATTTACCACAAATGCCCTTTTCTTCCTAAGACAAAAAGAGCAATGTTCCTTCATTTAAACAGTAGGTTAATAAAAAAATTCCATTGGCACTCCCAGTTGCCATGGTAACAAAATGACAAGTCGCCTCCATGTGATTTCACTGTGTATCAATAAGCTAACCATTTGGGAGATAATGCATTTTGTTTAGACATGTCTTTTGAGCAGAAGCACTGTATGCTTTCATTACCCCATGAAGGAGGTGTTGTTCATACAGTACTTAATTTAGCAATTAATAAATAAGCTGTTTTGTTGTTTAAGAAATTAATTAATAAAAGATGAAACAAAGCCTCAACTTAGCATTTTCTCTCTTTCAGTTCTATTTATTTTTCCTTTGGAGGAGTGGTCTGGAATAAATAATAAGAATAAAGTATATAAATTATAATTTGGATAATAAAACTTATTTTGGACTTTCCTATACACCACTTAGGAAAGCCCCAACCAAAACAGAAGAGCAATAAAAGAAGGTGAGCTTCAGCTATATGATGAATCATCTATATTCCCTCTTTTATTCTCCACATCTTCCACCCCATTTCTAGTGCTGGATAATTACTTGTATTACTGTTGAGTCTTGCTTTGCTGTCAACTATTCATCATCTTTTGAGTTGTAAAAGCAACTGTAATTATTTCAGCATAAAAGTAAGTAACCACTTCAAAAAATTTGTTTCCCCAGTCTAGATATTAATTACCTTTAGCTGCAAATTACCATTGTACAACACTTCATTTCATATCACATATATTTTCCTTATTTTTAGAATCATACTGCTTTCCAAAGAGGTGTTCATAGATTTCCAATTGCTTTCTCCTTCTTCAGCCACTGCCTTGCCCATTGACATAACACCAGCTAATATCCTTTCTTCCCAGACACATAGATCTAAAACGCTTTCTGACTCTTGTTGTAGGTGCTACGCCTGCAGGTAAAATTAAATGACCTACTAATCAGGTTTTATGAGCACTTTCACACTTTTCAAATGACTCAGCAAATGGCAAAAACCTTCTAGCAGCCTAGGCCATTGGCATTAGCTGTTTTACACGTCTATCTACAAAAGACAAAAGGATCCTTGTAAATAGCGACCAAGCCATTGTGTACTACATCTTAGTGTGTAATCAGACAAAATGGATTTATATCTTGACTCATGTTTTTTTCATACCCAAACAGTAAAAAAGGCAATTTGTATCTTCAGGAATAAATTTTTTTTTATTATAAGTGTTAGCCTGAATGAAGTTGAGTGATTTAAAGCTTTGATTATAATATATTCCAAAAGTAAGATACCACAAATGATATTTGTGAAATTGTAGTATTCTTAGTAGAACTATTAATATTCCTTAAAAGGAATGCAGATATTGTTGGCATGGTGTTTATGCTTTTATTTTTATAATGCCCTTTTATGTCTATTATTTACCTCAGTGCATAAGAAAATCGATGATGAACTAAATAATATTTTTATCTAGAATCATATATGTAAAACATTAAAACAAAAATGGAATGTAGATGTCCTCAATTTTTAATCTAAGAACCTTTTTATCGCACCATTTTATCACACCACATCATTCTGTCACTTTCTTTTTTTGAGACCGAGTCTCGCTCTGACGCCAAGGCTAGAGTGCAGTGGCCCGATCTGGGCTCATTGCAAGCTCCGCCTCCCGGGTTCACGCCATTCTCCTGCCTCAGCCTCCCGAGTAGCTGGGACTACAGGCGCCCGCCACCACGCCTGGCTAATTTTTATGTATTTTTAATCGAGACGTGGTTTCACCGTGTTAGCCAGGATAGTCTTGATCTCCTGACCTCGTGATCCGCCCGCCTCGACCTCCCAAAGTGCTGGGATTACAGGCGTGAGCCACCGCACCCGGCCATTCTTTCTCTTTTTTAAAAAACTTTTAGGTTCTGGGAATACATGTGAAGATTTGTGACAAAGGTAAACTCATGTTATGAGGGTTTGCTGTGCAAATTATTTCCTCACCCAGGTATTAAGCCCAGTACCCAATAGTTATCTTTTTTGCTCCTCTCCCTCCTTCCACCTTCCACCCTCAAGTAGACCCCAGTGTCTGTTGTTTCCTACTTTGTGTTCCTATGTTCTCACCACTTAGCTGCCACTTATAAGTGAGAACATGCAGTATTTGATTTTCTGTTCGTACATTAGTTTGCTAAGGGTAATAGCCTCCGGCTCCATCCATGTTCCCATAAAATACATGCTCTCGTTCATTTTACAATTGCATCGTATTCCATGGTGTATATCTACCATGTTTCTTTATCCAATCTGTCACTGAAGAACATACAGGTTGATTCCACGTCTTTGTTATTGTGAATACTGCTGCAGTGAACATTCGTGTGCACGTGTCTTTACGGTAGAATGATTTATATTCCTCTGGGTATATACCCAGTAATGGGATTGCTGGGTTGAATGGTAGTTCCGTTTTTAGCTCTTTGAGGAATTGTCATACTGCTTTCCACAATGGCTGAACTAATTTACACTCTAATAACAGTGTGTAAGTGTTCCTTTTTCCCACAACCTCGTCATTTTCTTCTTTTAAAAATGTGGGTTGACATGTAAGTGTCTGTGTGTGCACATACACCAGTCATTGGAACCTACCATGCACTGCCATGTTTATCCTTTGAAAATGATTTTGATAGTTCAAAAATACCTGTATCAGGCACAAAGATGTTAAGCCAAATGACCTAAGCTAATCCAAGCAATATGTGAAATAAGTGAAATTTCTCTTTAAGGATGTAGTGATTCTTTCTAAAATATAACCAGGCTCTTTCTGGATCCCCTGTTGACTTCCAGCAGTCTCCCACTTAGCTAACACTCACCTGGGTAGTGTACAGCCTACAAGTATTGTGGGTCTCTGCTCCCCTTCGGGTCTTTTTCTCACAGTCTCTTCTCCTCCACCCTTTTCTCCATACTGTCTAAGCTAACAGAAATCTCAGTATTTGACCCACTAAATTGTGCATACGTTCTAACAATCTGATTTATGGTCAATTAATAAGATTTAACCCTTCATAGCATACTATATAACTTTTTATTTTTTATTTATTATCTGCCTCTCCCTATTAAAATATTAGTTCCATGAAGGCAGGAATCTTAGTCTGTGTTATTCAGAGATACAGCTCAAGCATCTAGAATAGTGTTTGGCACACAGTAAGTGCTCAGTTAATGTTTATGGCAATACTTCATTAAAAAAATCATTTCTGCTCTTCCAGGCAATAGTACTTAACATATAATAATTCTTGTTGAGTATTTAAAATGTGCCAAACATTGTCTTAAGTATGTTGTATGATTTATCCCATTTGTTCCTCACATTAGCCCTATGAAGATGCTACTACTATTGTTCCCATTTTACAGATAAGAAAACTAGAGTTTACAGAGGTGGAGAACCTTGCTCAAGGTAATACTGATAACAAGTGGCTGAGTCCCAAAAAGCACAGGCAGCTTACTTTCAAAACATCATACATTTTAAAGGTAGTTTCTTCTTCATCTGAACCAAAGAGTAATTCTAATGGTGGAAATTTTAGGTTAAAGAGAAAGCAGAATGACACATGACAAGCCAGAAAGGAGGGTATTACATAAACAGAAAATTCTTATGTTATGTCTCCTCACATGTTCCATCAAGGCAAGCCCATGTAAAGAAACGCCACAAGCTGGCATACCATGAGAGTTGTATTTTATTGTAAATAATAGAATCATGGCATTCTCTGTTTCTTCTTGACTCTCAGTATCTTTCTCTGCCTCCCATTTTCAACCCACTCTCTTGACCATAGATTGGGTAGATAAGCCTTTAGAGAGGGAATGTGATCCGCCTGGTGCTTCACCAGGGCTCATCAGGAAGACACAGCGATGAACTAAAGAGGGAGGCAGGCACACCAGTGACAGAGCCACCGCCTGGTCCAGGAGGGCGGTGCTGGGATCAGAGACAGTATAGACGGGAAGGATGATGTTGTGGAGATATGGGACATAGAACTTGCCAAATATTTGGAGGTGGGATAAAGGAGTGAGGGAGGACTCAAAGGTAGGTGACTCTGAGGTGCAAGTTTCAAACCAGCACAACTAGAAGAATGGTGGTGGCATGAACAGGGCAGCAAGATGAAGAAATACATTTTCATGATTACATTTTCCTGAAATGCTGTCAGATTTGCCACTAGTGAGGATGGAATAAAGACATTTTCAGGCTTGCAAAATCTCAAACAATGTAGCTTCCATGCAACCTTCGACAGGAAGCTTCCAACAGATGTGCTCTGCCACCATGAGGATGTAGACCACAAAAATAGACATGGGGTCTAGGGAAGAGGAGAAACTGCACAAGACAGAGGCAAAGTGACTCCCCAGGATGATGGCAAAGGATGATCCCTGGATGGCAGCTGACAGTCCAGACTGGAGCATGTCAGAAGCCTCCAGGAAAGATTTCTTCAAGAGGATAAACTTGATAAAATATAAAATGTATTTGTGAATTTTGAGAGGAGATTTATCTCTCAAGGAGAGAGTTTATTTAATGATTAATGAATGGAAAATGGAAATGAAAACATATTACATCTAGAGAAATCAAAAAGTTACACACGGCCGGGCGCAGTGGCTCATGCCTGTAATCACAGCACTTTGGGAGGCTGAGGTAGGGGAATCACAAGGTCAGGAGATTGAGACCAGCCTGGCCAACACGGTGAAACCCGGTCTCTATTAAAACTACAAAAATTAGCCAGGTGTGGTGGCACACACCTGTAGTCACAGCTACTCAAGAGGCTGAGGCGGGAGAATCGCTTGAACCCTGGAGGCAGAAGTTGCAGTGAGCCGTGATTGTGCCACTGCATTCTCAGTCTGGGCAACAGAGCAAGACTCCGTCTCAAAAAAAAAAAAAAAAAAAGTTACACACAAACAGTCAGTACACCACAAGTTTCAGCTGGGAATAGATTTACATAGAATTATTAATGTAAACACTTAACACTAATCTAAACACAAGATTGTTCCATTAAAAGAATGGAAGAAAAGCAGGAAGTGGTATGTGCAGTGGGGTTAGAATTATAGGCAAAAAAAGAGTTAAACTCTCATTTTCTTTAAAATCAAGAAAAAATTACTAAAGTAAAAAATCAAGAGGCATCTTAAAGTATTTAGAGATTTGGGGGTTAAACAAATTAATCAGCTAAAATCAGTGTATTTTTCTCTGGATAAAAACAAAGGGCTTCCAGGGGCTGGGTGGTGAAAATGAGGGTCTGCTTTTTAAAAATAACAAGTCTTATAGAATTGTTTGAAGACTTAAAATATCTGTATATGCCACTTTGACAAATAAAATATTTAATTTAAATTATTTAATTTAAAATATATAATTCTAAAAGCAAAGGAAAAGAAATTTGTCTTAGCAAGATGGATGATAATTCCAATAAAGGCTTAATTTTGAAGGAAAAATACGAGAGTAATGCAGATAAGAAAAATTAGGAAACTTTAGGAAATTTGATTTCAGATTGTCTCTTACTTTGCCAAGAAAGAATGAGCTCATATCTTCTGTAAAACGTCAAAGCAGTTGAATATTAGAAAATGTTGGGAATATAAGAGAGAGACAAGAAGACACACATAAAAGAATTACCAAGCATCAGGAGGATCAAACTGACATTAAGTAATCTGAATTTGTGGAGTACTTTGTCAGAGAAAGTTTGTTTTTTTATAGCAACTGCTGTCAATAATGAAATAACCAACAGTGAACATGGGGGTTAATTATGAATGGGGGAATCATGAAGGTGAACTAAAGGAAGGAAGAGATTCTGGTTTTTTCGTAGTCCTTTAGTAGTTAGGGAGGCAAGTAAAGCCAGATTTGGGGAACATCAGGGAAATTACAAGAGATCAGGGACTAGAGATCATAATTAGAAAGAAGAACAGAATAGGAAAAAAGGATCAGAGACTGATGTCAAAGATGGAGGTTGCAGCATTTGAGATTGTAGAGCAGAACTTCAAGCCACAATGAGGTAGGTGAACTGCCAGTCCAAGTAGGCAGCCAGCATCAGTTGGGTCAATAGCAATAGGTGATACTCACTGATGTTGCCTATCCCAGAAGGAAGAATTCAATCACAGAGGTCTGAAGTGCAAGATGGAGATGGAAAGCCACTTAGTGAACCGAAAGTACTGATGGGCCTCCCAAGAAGAGCACAACTACAAATGTTCACTAAAATTTGGTACAGCTATGTTACTCCAAACAAGTCAGCAGCCCTGGAAATTGCCCTCAATCATGTGATCCTGGTGCTCACCTGGTGCTAGGAATGCATTATCATACTGCAAGCAGTTAAAGTGTGCAGCTTCTGAAATATGCAGATAAATTAGTAAGGAAAATTGAGTCTTTGTTATGTGATTTTTTTCTTAATGATTGGAGTATGTTCTAAATAAACAGAAAAACAAATTGATTGCCAAAAACCATGTTAATGCACTTTTAATTCACAAGGGTTAAGCACATAAAAGTCAGAATATTGAAAGTTAAGGTTCTCATGGAAACATTAATTTGACGATATTATGCATACTAGATGTAGGTAGTTTGTATTTTATAGCATAAAAGCAGCAGGAAAATATTGCAAAATGTGACTCAGTTAAACAAAATAACCAATTCAAGGAAAGTCATTAAACATAATTATGGAAAAAAATTGTTTTGCAACTCCCAAAGACGAGTTATAAAACTTGATTTTAGAAAATAATAACTTCAAATCTTAAAAAATGTTTTCAATAGGAATTAATCATTTTTATCCAAAATCAAATTTCCCTGGCATATTGTACATTCTGACATTAGCTTCTGCTTCTCAGTTGCAGTCCAGATTTGATTCTAATAGACCAAAAGGAGAACTGACTGGCTATTTTCATGACCTAGTTGATAAAGATTTCAAATGCAGAGAACAAAAATAAAATTTAAGGATTTAAAATACTTTTTTAGCATATAGACAATATGGGGGAGTCTATATATATGAAGCCTGCCAATGTGCTACCTTATATATCTGGCTTCTGTATATTTCTGCATACTTCTTTGCATGTATGCATTATGTAAATTCCAATCTGACCATGCAAAACGCCTATGTAGGTGGCATAGAAAAAGGAAGAAGCTTAGGGCTTATTCAGGGAAGGAAGTGTTACCTGGAAACAAACCTGCAGCCTTGAATATGTCTCTGTTTCTGCTCTTGCCTCACAAACTAGACAGCATGCCTGGAAGGCTGTGTTCTTCAGGAGAGCTGGACTGAGCTACAGTCTGAGTAGCTGATACTCCTGCCACCTTGGCCCTCATAGCTCCATTCCCTCTATGGGTGACGGAGGAGTCAGGAACAGTGGTCCCATGCAGTAACCCTTGGTAGTAGGGAGTCACTTCAGTCAGAATTAGAGGCAGTAATGAGAGAAGGAAGGCTGCATAAGGGAGAGCCTGTGTGATGGAGTCAGAGAAAGTTTTCTCCTGTCAAATTAGATACTGTATTCCCAGCATCACAATTACTACTGCAATTTAATTATTACACAATTCTAATTATTTAATTTTAAATGATAGTAAAGGTTTTGTGAACCTTTAGATCAAATAAAAATGGCTCTGGGTGCAAACTTAACAAATGAAAACCAACAAACATTCCTTCCAAAAGAAAGCAGATTATGAAAATAAAAAGATAAATTGACATTTTCCTAAGATCGCTACTTTCCATTGTATTTTATGTCATAGCACAGCAGTCTGCAGGACAATAGAGGTTCATTCATGGAGTGAAATATATAAATTCCTGAACTAGCAGACTACTGGCTCAATATCCAAACCACCTCTTCAAAAAGGGCACAATGTTCTGAATTTTTCACTGAAAAATAATATGCAGCCATATCCCATGGCAATGAACTCTTCATAAGCTTGATGAAGAAAAGTGCTTTGTACATTTACTTTAATCTTTACCCCCCTGCTGTTTTCTGTTGCCAAACAAACAGAAGGACAAATGCAGACTGCCAACTTGCAGGATGTACAAACAAGTGGCACTGAATATTCAGAAGTATGCTCGTATTTCTAAAGTTCAACAACAAATCACTTAGCGTCTTTCTTTTGTTTTTACTTTTCTTTATTCAGGCACCACAAGGCCACATAAGGAGGGTGAGGTCCCTGGAGTGGATTATATTTTCATCACTGTTGAAGATTTTATGGAATTGGAGAAAAGTGGTGCTCTCCTAGAAAGTGGGACTTATGAAGGTAAGCACAACGTTCCTGAGAAATCTTTCTTGTTGGCATCACATTTTTCTCATTCGATGGAAATGCACTGGGACACCAGGTTACTAATGGGCTGTTTTGGGTTTGAGAGCTTTAATAAGATGAGTTTAGAAATGTATCCTAAAAAAGTTAAAATACGTCTCAATTAAGTGTACTTTTAATATGCCTGGAGAAAAATATATATTTTTAAATATTTTATATTTTATATATATACACCTATTATATATATACCTATTTTATATATATATATACACACACACACACACACACACACACACACACACACACACCCCCATTGAAGTATTCTTGTGCTTGTCTCCTGAGGTTAAGCTGTGATCTTTCAGATAAAATGTCTTTATCTCAAGATGTCATCTAAAAGAAGGAAGGGCTAGAATTCTATTCCTGTCATTATCCCTGTGTAGCTTTCTCAAATTACTCTACCTCACTTGCCTTCAGTTTCTTCCTGTGCAAAATTATGGGGTAGAAAAAAATATGATCTGTGAATGAACTCCAAAGCTGTACCACAATAGAAGTCTCCTTGTGTACCCAAATCAAACGTGAAGAGCAAATGAAACCAAAACCTTGAATGCAGGAAATATGCCTCAGTGGAAGAAGCACTAAAACATAAGCCAAAATCTCTGTTTCAAACTAGGCTTCATTATTTATCTGCTACAAAAATCAAGTAACAGTTTATGTCACTAAACCTTAGTAGTCTCATCTGTAAAAGTGGAATGATGGCATTAAAAATACAAATAAGTAACAATATGTTGATGTGATTGCATTTATCAATTTGGGTAACATTTATATGCATCTAGTTTATATCTAATGAAAGTATGTATCTGTGTGTATATATAACGAAATTATAACTAAAAAAGTAGAAAATAATTTTTCATTCCTACTTCACAGTTACAAAGTATATGTACAGATGCTATTATTAAGTTCAAAGATTAGTTTTATCAAACTGCAACTAATAGTGATATTAAAAACAAAATTCATGATATATACTTTGCTGCTTAGCCTATCATACATGCAAAGTTCACCAAACGTCATCAAATAAGCTGGGTTTGCTACGTTAACAGTTGGGCCCTCTACTTTCTCCTCGATTTATAGTCATATGTCTCTTAATGAAAGGGATACTTCTGAGAAACACATGGTTAGGCTATTTCGTCACTGAGTGAATATCATAGAGTGTACCTACACAAACCTAGATGCTACAGCCTGATACATTCTAGGCTATGTACTCTAATCTGTTATTTCCAGGCTACTAACCTGTGTGGCATGTTACCTTACTGAATACGTAGGTAATTGTAACCCAATGGTAAGGATTTGTTTATCTAAACATACTTAATCATAGAAAAGGTTAAGTTAAAAATATGATATAAAAGATTAAAACAGTATAGCTATATAAGGTACTTACCATGAATGGAGCTTGCAGGACTGTAAGTTGCTCTGGGTGAGTCCATTAGTGGGTGAGTCCATGAGTGACTGAGTGATGAGTGAATGTGAAGGCCTAGGAAATTACTACATACTACTGCAGACTTTATAAGCATTGTACACTTACGCTATATTAAATGTACTTAAAACTATTTTTTCTTCAATAATAAACTTAGCTTACTGTAACTTTTTACTTTATAAACTTTTCCATTTTTTTTTAACTTTTTGACTCTTTTGTAATCACACTGGATTTAAAACACAAACACATTGTACAGCTGTACAAAAAGATTTTTTCTTTCTTTGTATCCTTTTTCTATAAGCTTTTTTCTATTTAAAATTGTTTTAATTTTATAATTACTATACTTAAATTATGTTTTGTCTGGGGGCTGGGAAATGTATTTTTACATTGTAGCCAATCATTTTTATATTTGTCAATTTAAATCTTATGGGTCTTTTTTATCTCTCTTGATGTCAAATTTTATAGTCTTTTTAAATAAATCCATTTAATTAAAATGTTCAAACAAAATTGTTTTAACTTTTTAAACTTTTTTGTTAAAAAATAAGACACAACCACACACATTAGCCTAGGCCTACACAGGGTCAGGATCATCAGTATCACTGTCTTCCACCTTCACATCTTGTCCCACTGGAAGGTCTTCAGGGGCAATAACAGGCATGGAGCTGTCATCTCCTATGATAACAAAGCCTTCTTCTGGAATACCTCCTAAGAACCTGCCCGAGGCCGTTTAACAGTTTACGTTTTTTAATAAGTAGAAGCAATACACTTCTAAAATAACAATAAAAAGTAAAATACAGTAATTATCTAAGCCAGTAATATAGTCATTTATTATCATTATCAAGTATTACATGCTATACGAAACCGTATGTGCTATACTTTTTTTCTTCTTCAACTTTTAAGTTACATAGGTAAATACGTGCCATAGTGGTTTGCTGCACAAATCATCCCGTCACTTACATATTAAGCCCAGCATCCATTAGCTGTTCTTTCTGATGCTCTCCCCCTTCTCAGCACCCACCCAAAAGGCCCCCAGTGTGTGTTGTTCTCCCCTATATCCGTGTGTTCTCATCAACCAACTCCCACTTCTAAGTGAGAACATGCAGTGTTGGGTTTTCTGTTCCTGCGTTAGTTTTCTGAGGACAATGGCTTCCATCTCCATCCATGTCCCTGCAAAGGACATGCTCTCATTTCTTTTTATGGCTGCATAGTATTCCATGGTATATATGTACCACATTTTCTTTATCCAGCCTTTCATTAACCATTCAGGATATAGGCATGGGTAAACGTTTCGTGATGAAAACACCAAAAGCAATTGCAACAAAAGCGAAAATTGACAAATGGGATCTAATTAAACTAAATAGCTTCTGCACAGCCAAAGAAGCTATCATCAGAGTGAACAGACAACCTACAGAATGGGAGAAAATTTCGCAATCTGTCAGACAAAGATCTAATATTGAGTCTACAAGGAACTTAAAAAATTTTACAAGAAAAAAATAACTGCATTAAAAAGTGGGCAAATGACATGAACAGACACTTCAAAAGACATACATGTGGCCAACAAACATATGAAAAAAAGCTCAACATCACTGATCATTAAAGAAATGCAAATCAAAACCACAATGAGATACCATCTCACATGTCAGAATGGCTATTATTGGAATGTCAAAAAACAACAGATGCTAGTGAGGTTGCTGTACTTTTATATAATTGGTAGAATGGTAGGTTTTGTTATACTAACATCCACAAACACAAATGAGTAATGCATTGCACTATGATATTACAAGGGCTGCAATGTCACTGGGCAATAAGAATTTTTCAGCTCCATTACAAGTTTATGGGACCACCATGATATATGTGGTCTGTCGGTGACCAAAATGTCGTTACACAATGCATGACTGTTCTTAGTTTAGTGAACTGCAGTTATTCAAGAACTCAGTATTTTGAAGTTGTTAAAAGTATTAATATCTCTTCCATTAGCATTTATAAGGCAATCTAGGCGGAGACATTTGCCTAAATTGTGACTGAGATGTTTAATTGCTTCTTGCCACATTTACAGGAAATAGGCAAAAATACCCAGGAAAAGGAAACGGTTTTATGCATTAGTGCTGTACCTTCTTCATATTGTCAAAAATAAAAGATAGTAGAGATTTATTGAAAACATTTTAAATAAAGAAATTGTGTTAATAATATAAAGCTGCCTTAAACTATATATGAAAAAAACTGTAAATCATAGAAAATAACTTTATCGAAGATGTTAAATAATACATTTTACAGAATAATTTCCCATGGGCTTTGTGACATTATTTAGTAACATTCATTAGTTTGCACACCTTTTAATAATAATGTATTATACTTTACAACCTTATTTAAATATCACTTATGTAAGAACGAACCAATGGCTTAACATATCAGATCATTAAAAAAGTGGCGTGATTAACAATGACTTTTTGTTTATAAAAATAAAGACTTTGTAAACTGATTTTATATAAGCTGAAAAATTATGTCAAATGTTAATGGTAAATTTCCATTGTTCTCATGATACACTAGATCTCGTGACATTTAATATAGTATTTTAAAATACAGCTAAACTTTAGGTTCCAATTCACTTTTGAAAGTAATATCCTGAAACTGTATGAACATAACAAAGTTTTGTGAGCCAGAATGGGTTACTCTGAATCTTCTTCAGACACCTTTTCAGTACTGGCACTTTAGTTTGCTGGTTTTGATGCCAACTTAATTGGCCTACTGTGCATAGAGCTGATTATTGGAGAGTGAGGCTGACTTCCATATAAGACTTTGACCATTGTATCAATACCATTGCTTACAAATACACATTGTATACATGGATTAATAAGAATCTCTTTTCTCAAGTCACATAATGACCTGGGTAAACACTTAGGGAATTTTCTTAAACCTCAGGATCTTCAGATTTTCCTGTAACTACAGCTGAGGAACTAGCAAAATTCACCCAATAAAAATTACTGCATTTCTTCACTACTTGTCATAAGCTCTAGACCTAGGGCTACCATTTAATGTGTTTTTTGGGAGTTTTGTTTTTTGTTTTCGTTTTGTCAGGGAAAACTAAGGAATGTGTTTTTGCATGGTTGGTACTTTCAGGATATACAGAATTCTGTGCTACTCAACTGGACAAAGACCTGAGAACTTTTATATTGAAAAACCTAGCAATTAATGGTTCCTTTAATAAAAAGTCTCATTTATTTAAATTACACATTCTCCCTTCTGCAGTGTTTAGGTCATTGCTCCCTTTCCTCCTCCTCACCTACTGCAGTCTCATGCCTTCACAGTATTGTTTAGAGTTCTTGGTCAGACCAGAAAATTCATCTATGATATTCTGTGAATACACCAAAGAAAATAAGAAGGAATTGAGTTATTCTCAGCCTTAAGGTTACAGACCTTCTGTTAACTATGTGGGATCCATAAGACTGAAAGGGGGTCCCAGAATCTAACCCACAAACCAGAGCAGCAAGACTGCTAATGTAACTGGAGGTAGAGCCATAACCCCTGTTTCTTCTTGCTCATCTGAAATGCTTCCAAAATTGGTGCATTTATTGTCA
Organism: Pongo abelii; assembly: GCF_028885655.2. Lineage (NCBI taxonomy): Eukaryota > Metazoa > Chordata > Mammalia > Primates > Hominidae > Pongo > Pongo abelii. The sequence continues at coordinate 97,949,138 of NC_071991.2, forward strand.
GGGATATTAGGAACTACTTAATTTGTTTTTTCTATTCACAAAGATCAAGAGAGTCCTTTATAAAATGTCTAGTTTAAGCTGCTCATCATAGAGAAAACCAGTTTTATGGTGTTTCTATGCTTCAGCCTCACCATTGGGTTTTAGAATAGGAAACACTCATCTGAAAAATAATTGTGAGGAAAAAGTCTATTTTTAAAGTATTTTTATGTGTTTGCCTTTTTATTATTGCTAATTCTCATTTTAAACTTTGTGGATAGATGTGGCTAAAGCATAATTTGTCCTTTGGTTAGAAATCAGATAGATTGTCCTGATTTGTAGTCCTGCCTCTTAAGCCTTTTAAGAAATTAACTTAAAGTCCTTGTTCCAAAAGAGCAATTCTGTTACTTCCTGGAGCCTGCAAGGAAGGGCTTAATGTGCTTTAGTTACCATCTATAGCTATGCCACATGGCTGTAGGCAGGGTTTTAGTTGATTCTTAAAGCCTTTCTTCTGCTTCCACCCCCCCATTTCTGAATGCCTCATTTGAATTTGATATAGAACATCTGCTGAGTAGCCTTGCATGTGAATCGCCTGGGGGACTTGGCCATGATGGTAACCATAAAGTGTTGGTAAAGGGACTCTTTTCCATGACTTGGATGATTTCATCCTCACCTTTTCATATTGAATCAGGTTTAAAATTTAGTTGATGAATTTTATTGTTAATAAATTGATTATTAATAGTCCATTATTGATTAATAAGCCCTACTGATGGGTCTGACAAAATCTCAAGTAACATAGAAACTATGAACCTTCATGTTAGGACTGAAGGTGTTGACTTCCTGTGAACACAGACCACAGAGCTCTTTGGATGAATGCAGATAATTCCCTTGGATTTAAGGTCACCTGCAGGTAAAGGTGAGATGCCAAGAGGTGGAATGAAATTAGTAAGTATGGCACTCTAAAAGTTAAGTACTCCAAGTACCTGCAAGGAAGACAGGTCTTTGGGAACTGTCCAAAGTGCTGAATTAACCAGGACTCTAAATCAGCGAATCATGCCTGACCTACTTCTTCCAGGTGTCTGTGATTTTACTTTGGTGGTTTCACTCACCACTTACAGCAGTTGTCTTCCTCAGCCTGTGTTCTGAATGTCATCATTAACTAAACCTGCCTCCCCTGATCTGTGCTTGGATTGATTTCATTTACTTCACCTACTGAGATAACCCACAACTAAGTTCCAGAACACCACTTCTGTTGTAACATCTGCTACCATATTAGGCTGTTTTGTTTTTAAAATAAAGCTATTTTTCTATCTATTGAAAAGGTCATTGATCCTAGAGTTAAATGTTTTCTTTAAGTGGACATAAGCCCAATTGTAATATTGTCCCAATTTTTAAGAGGATCAAATCAAGACCAGCAAGTTATTTAGGCATCTGACACAATATAGTACAAATACATTTCCCTCCTCCTAATGTTGTGATTTCTTATAATCGTGGACCCTGGTATACACGTAGACTTGAGCCTACTGCAAACAGCATACCAGGTTTCTTGAGCAATTTTCTTAAGAGGACTGTGAAATTCAAGTTTTCTCATAACTACATAAAGGAATGCTGTACTTCATGATGTGGCACATAAAATCCTATAGAAATTTAAGTAATAAGTACAAATAATTTTCTAGGCAATTAAGCTAAACACTCCTATGATGAGAGAAGATGTATAACAAATTCTACGCAAATCTATTTCATTTTACTAACTAAAATCAGCTTTTATTTTAGCATAGTTTGATGTATTGATGAAATTTTTAATCTGAAATTTTGAATCTGCAATTAAGATAGCATTGGGTGATAAAGAGATACTCATAAAAAACCATTATTGGCACCACAGATCATCTTGAGCAAAATCGTTCTTCTATCAGTTCAAATTTCTATCCACTGAAATATAAATAATATTTCTTGAAAGGCATGTCAATGCTTAAATTGATGCTAAGATTTTTGTCATTTTAGAAGACCAAAATGATTTCTTTTTTCCCCTTTGCACACTATTACAAGAGGAAATTTTTATTGTGTAAGTAATAACCTTCATAACAGCAGTAGATTCTTGGTGCTTACAGTTAAAAGGGTCCAGCTGTTTTTTACATATCCGGGTTGTAGCATTTTTTTCTTTTGATTCCTGTTTCTGGCAATATTTCTATTGTGGAAGATTCTAGGCCATGCATTTGGGTGTACTTTTTAGGAACACTGACCTTTTACTAATCTCACTAAATGTCTATTTGACCAGTAGAGGAAAACATAGTGAAGTTTTATACCCCTTTAAGGTTTTATAATGCCAGAATTTTTTGGTAAGTGATTCAATTTGTGTTCAGAGTTATCAACAGATAGTGCACAGTTTTTGCATGCTATGTTGGTCCAATGTAAGGCACTAAGAATGGAAGTGTCATTGTCTTCTATAATGAAGTAAAACTTGCTTTCAGTTTAGGAATTTTTTGAGCCCAGCTTTTTTGAAATATGCAATGTAAATGCCTATTTCTAAGCACTTTTTTCTCCCCAAAGAGACTAGAAGGACTGACATAAGCAATTAATGATTTTAATATTATCATATAAATCATATAAAATTATTAACTTAAAGACTAATATCAGAGAAAATGAAGTGACTTGCTCTGACACCTTAACTACAATATTAACCTGTTTACTGTTTGTTCTGTAAGTTTTTTGTTCCATTGTAGCTGAAGGAAATATAATTAAGGTCAATATGCACGGGCATAGGATTCACTTCTTTGACTCTCTCACAATCCATAATATTATTAGGTAAAACCTAGGGTTCTGAAACTGTCATATTCACAGTTTAATTCATTTTTCTCACACTCATATCTTTAATTACAATGATTTACTAACTCTTGTACACATCTCCTAGTTACTTTTTTTCTTTTTTATGTTGTTTTATTTTTAATGGACCAATAATAATTGTGTATATGGGATATAATGTGATGTTTCAAAACATGGCACTATGGAATGATTTAGTCAGGCTAATTAACATCTCTAGCACTTCAATATTTGTTGTTTCTTCATGATGAGAACATTTGAAATTCTTTTTTTTTTTTTTTTTTTAGTGATTTTGGAGTATATAATCCATGATGACTATAGTCACCATGCTGAGTAATAGATCACCAGAACCGATTCCTCCTTCTAACTGAAACTTTTTACCCTTTGACCAACATTTCCCCTTGATGTGTCTACCCTCTGTCCTTTACAGCTTCTGGTAACCACCACTCTACTCTCTTCTTCTATGAGTTTGACTTTTTTTGATTCCAGATATAAGTGAAATCATGTCGTATTTGTCTCTCTGTGCCTGGCATAAATCACTCAATATAATGTCCTCTAGGTCGATCCATGTTGTTGCAAATGACAGAATTTTCTGCTTTTTAAAGAATGAATAGTATTCTATTGTATATACCACAATATAAAAATCCATTATCTAATGATTGACACTTCAGTTGTCTCCATTTTAATCTGAAACATGTCAAAAATTCACCCAATAAAAAAAATCATGTCCTTTGAGTGGGAAGAAGAAAAATCATGACTTCAAAAATTTTACTTATATTTCCTCCCTACTGCTTTAACAAACAGAACCTATTTACCTTGAATAATTAGGTGCATATTTTCAAACCCTCTGTGTTGTTTTTCTGAGTGGACAAAAATTGGATAACAAAACTGATAATATAATTTAATGTGTGCATTGCTACAGCTATGAATATATATTGTAATATATTCACTGAATCTGACAACTCCATGACTTTCAAATACAGTAAATTTCCTCATTCTATAAGAGGCACACAAGACAGTCTTGATGAAATTGATTCCAACCATTTTTAACTTAAGAGTCCATGTTTCTCTGAAATATCCTCATAGATATAAGCAGTGGCTCTTGCATGTTAAGTCTTGGATTTAACACATAGACCTCAATAAGGCAAATATTTTATTTACCCTAGTCTTTCTCAATGGTGCCCTAATGTGATGACAAAGGTTTTTCAGAGATTTGTTCTATGCATTAATGATTTGAAAGCTATAACCTGATGTTCTGTTGTATAAAAGTCATTTTCGTATTTGAATTTAAAATCTGAAAAAGAAAACCTCAGACATTCTTTCCTTATATCTTCTATATTCCTAATCTGGGGGACAAAGGAGAATAAAATCTAGTTGACCTCAGGTCTGTTATTTCTCTCAGGGGAAATAGAAATCATCAACACTGGAAAAATCAATGCCCTCATTTTTATTGCTAAATAGCTACTTTATTTAAATCATTGATATCCAACCAAGTTATGACAGATGTAGATGGTTTTATGAATTATTTTATAAACTGCAACTTTTATTCAGACTGCACAAAAACAATATCTGAAACTTTGAAGCCTCTATTGACCATGCTGTAAACAGAAATACTGAGCGGCTTGATTAAAATTTATAAAGTAATATTTGTCAAAATAATCTGCCTATGTTTAAAAGCAATCATGTTATAGAATATTCACACTGTATGAAACCTCCTCCTTATTGAAGGCTTGGAAACCCTCATTATTATGGCAAATCATTCATAACACTAAATTAAAATTTAGTATCAGTACTTCCTTGACTAATAGTTCTCTTAGATCCTTTGTAGGTTGTATCTATATATAGCAACCAGATAAGATCGGGATCAATTGTCCACATATGATGGCTGCAGAGAACTGATTCCATGAAAGGAAATTCTGAAACACTCTACAAATATGAATTTTTAGGGACCAGTAGAAAGCACAAATTTAAATTATAAGTTACAACAAAATGGAAAATTTGACTTACACTGTCTTCAACCTATTTATTTTAGCTATACTGGCCTCCTTTCTGTTTCTCAAATAACCAGCACATTCCTACCCACACAGGATCTTGAATTTGACATTTCATTTTCCTGGACTACTTTTCTTCCTAATATCCACCTGTTCCTTTTTGTCACTTTATGATATTCATCCAAAAATCAGGTCTTCAGGGAGCTCCTACCTGACTACCTTATCCAAAATTGGACTTGCCCTCATTTTCTATTCCGTTCCAATTATTTATTTTTTATTGCACTTATAACTGACCATTTATTCTATATCCATTTATTTGTTTATTGTCAGTGTACCTCACTAGAAAGTAAACTCAGAGAGTCAGAAAATTTGTTTGAATCACAGTTCATTTTCAAACTTAGAATAATCACTGGCACTTAAGCAGTGCTCAATAAAGGTGGGTTGAATGAATGCATGAATATCTAAGTTTCTTCTTCTAACCCAACAATGAGAACCCTTCTACCCCCACTTAGAGATTTAGCCTGACCCAAGACTCTGGGGCATACCCACTTCCTTGGCTCTAGGCCAATACTTTGAAGCTGCAGCATCCATTTGGCCTTAGAATCTAGTACTGAGTTAACCACGTGTCATAACTGTGATAATTTTGTTTTTATCTTAATTCTCATCATTAACATTGTGAGTCTCTTTCTCTCATATGTTTCCCTCTCACTTTATCTGGGATGTAGTTCTTATCTTGCTATAGCCATTCCTATAGTGTGATTTTCCCTACACTAATTCATAATGTATCAAATCGCTCAAACTCAGAACAGTACATTTGGTCAACAAAACTATGCCTTCAGTCTCTCCCTCCACACACACACACACACACACACACACACACACCCCAAAGTTCTATGTATTTTACTACTTATGAATTAATGATAATTACCCTTCCCCAAAATTTCTGTCTTTTTTCATGTTCTCTTTTTCTCCCAAATATTGTGAAGACTTCCTTGATTTCTCTGCCTTCAATATAGAAAGTCAGTGGAGAGTTAGAGAAAAAAAGTAATGAGGTTAAACCTATGAAAGAGGTAGAAAGGTCCTGGAATATATTGCAAAATATACAAATTCCAAAACTTATTTTAAAGCAAAGGAACTAGAATGTGTGTTTTCTCATTAAAGAAATGTAAAGGCTTTACAAATATGTGGACATGTGGGACTTGGGATTTATTAGCTAATTCACTAACATTTTCTGGCTGCTTTTTGATAAACTATAAGGGAGGATAGGTTTGTTTATTATTCCTTTATTCTAAGGAGAATTAATGGAAAAACCGAAAATGAATTTTTATCAATTAGTAATTGTTCCCTGCTAAGATTCCACCTCACCTTACCCTTCTCTTTTTTCCTTTTACGTTAGAGTGACTTTAAATTATTTTATAATATGTGAAAGTTTGATGCCTTTCACTGATTAACGGGCAGAATTATAAACCTGAAAATGCATATTTTAAGTATGAATACTAATAGTAACCCAAATTAACACAACATGTGTTGTCAATAAACAAAAAGTTTTAAACAATATACAATAGGCCCAAAATGACATAATTCTGACAATGATGGGTAAATAAAAGGAACATATTTGAGTTAAAATTTTCCAATGAGTTTTCTTCTCTTTTACCTCCATGCCATATGTAAACATACTACAGCAAGGGGCATGTATTTGGCAAGAGAAACCTGCCCTTTGGCACTGGGATCTGGCATTGGAGGATGCCATTTCCCAAAGGGATCTGTTCCCTTTTGGCTGGTCCATAGGAACAGAAAGGTTTCTCCATGCCAGGTCCCCCAGGATCAATTCTAGACGGATTAAATACTTGATATTTCTGCCACTGCTCTCTAAGGATGAGAATAAATGGTCTCCATGAGACTTCCAGAGAAAAACTTTTTGATGCAGCCATCTGGTTTCCCTGGAGATGAAACAAGTGTTATTATACCTGGGATGAAATGTAACACATTACAATAAGTGCAGTTGCTGGCATTTCTACCTTCAAGGATATCTAGGAATGCTAATTTTCAAAGAGTGTATACAGGTTACATAATTTTAATTACTCTCCTCCCTTCTCCCCTATTCCACTTCAATTTAATAGGGGTCTCATTTATGGTAAAATGTAGCAGCAAACTATTAAAAGAAAATGTGTATAATGGTGTATGCAGGTTGGGGAGATGTTGGGATGGAGACTCCTGGAGACAGGCACGTTGACAGCCTGACAGTGAAGGAGGACACAGGGAAAGTACAGAAAGTTGACAGAGGGAAAGTACAGAAAGTTGACAGAGGGATGCAAAAACTGAGTCATCCATGGTCATTCTTACAGTAGAAGTGCTTATCAGTCTGGCAGAGGTAATCAAAATATTGCAACCCCGCATATCTATTGATTCTCCTAATAATGACCCTGGCTATCCAGAAAACATTAAGTTATGTGCAGAAAGGTAACATTTAAGAAATATTTCTTTTAAAGATAATTAAAATTCAAAAGTTTGGACTTCTGAAAGGGAAAGGCTAGAATATTCACCTAATTAGAATACTACATTCCTTGAAAATGCCAGACAAATGTAATGCAACTCTTGGTATAAAATATTTTAGTACATATACACCATGGAATACTATGCAGCCATAAAAAATGATGAGTTCATGTCGTTTGTAGGGACAAGGATGAAATCGGAAATCATCATTCTCAGTAAACTATCGCAAGGACAAAAAACCAAACACCGCATGTTCTCACTCATAGATGGGAATTGAACAGTGAGAACACATGGACACAGGAAGGAGAACATCACACTCTGGGGACTGTTGTGGGGTGGGGGGATAGCATTAGGAGATATACCTAATGCTAAATGGCGAGTTAATGGGTGCAGCACACCAGCATGGCACATGTATACATGTAACTAACCTGCACATTGTGCACATGTACCCTAAAACTTAAAGTATAATAATAATAAAAATATATATATATATTTTAACTACCTTCTATTTGGAAACAATTTATATATATATATATTCAAATTTATGCTCAGATTAAGATTTGACTAAATTGTCTCAACAATTATATCAGAAATGCATTCTATAAATGCAAACAAACCTGACGATGTTCTTACATGCCTAAAATATTCTAAGTATATATAAATATACATTTAAAAAGTGATTAGATATTTTACAATTATAATAAAGTTAAAAACTGCATATTCTTTTGCCCCAATAATGTTTTTCTTGAAGTCAGAAATCTTGTATGTGGCATATTTGTAAAGCAACTAATGAATGTGCTGGATGTAAAATAGATGTGTAAAACTATTGGTGCATTACCAAATTGTTAAAATTGATGTATTAATAAAATGCAAATTTACAAGTTTATCCATTTTTTTAGAAACCTCAGCATGATAGTATGTGGAAATGTTTTCTCTTTTTTTTTTTTTTCTTTCACTTTTGGGACACTCACCTGTCCCCCAGAGTTCTAAGAAGTAAAAGCTGCAGGACACTTGCTTCAAAGCCTATGTTTTTAGTTGGAGAGGAAATAATACATCACTGTCTTGGTTGATTTTCCTGAAAAGCCCACATTCACAGTTTGCAGTATATACTAATTTTTTTTTGAGATGAAGTCTCACTCTGTCATCCAGGCTGGAGTCCAGTGGCGTGATCTCAGCTCACTGCAGCCTCCGCCTCCCAGGTTCAATTGATTCTCCTACCTCAGGCTCCCATGTAGCTGGAATTACAGGCATGCACCACCACACCCAACTAATTTTTTGTATTTTTAGTAGAGATGAGGTTTCACCCTGTTGGTCAGGATGGTCTCAAACTCCTGACTTCAAGTAATCCACCTGCCTCAGCCTCCCGAAGTGCCGGGATTACAGGCATGAGCCACTGCACCAGGCCTCTGTATATATTCGTCTTAGAGGCAAAAAAAAATCAAAAGTTAAAGACATTTGGCCTATTATACTGTCACATTTTTAATTCGTGTTCATAGTCCTGTCTTTGCCATAACCTTCATTTTAGTACACTCGTTTTTCTTTCTTTTAATATTTAGCTCCCGTTTTCATTCTCTCACAATTTAAAAGATTTTCTTTTTACTAGCCTTTAAAGTGTTTTGTTTCTACCAAAAGCTCACTGGCATTATTTGCTTTCTGTACTTTTACTTTATCCTTTGCTTTCTTCTGAGAATTAAGACTCCTTTGTGAATTCTCTACTATAGTTCAACATTATAGCCTAGAAAGCTTCTTCTAGTGGGAAATGCTTCAGTTTATACTTCACTTGATCTTATTTCTTGGTTCTGGCTCTTACAAATTAATATGTTTTTTCTTCCTGTAGAGCTATGGGGAAAAACAGTGAGAATAATGGAAATGACATTTACTAATGTACCCACAAGGCAATGGCTCATTGTCGACTACAGAGGAAATTTAACTAAAATGATTTATCTGTCCTGCATGAGAAGCTACACTGTCTTAGAAGGGGGCATGCTCATGGGTATTTTGTTCAAATGAAGATTGTATAGTTTGGCATGTTATATGTTCAGAAACTGATGTAATGTACTCTGATCCTTCACACTTTACATGTTATTCAGTAAATCTAGTGGTATACTGGCATCTTCTCTTAGTAAATGGGTCTTACTACGTACTTACATTTGCCTGAAGTTTGTGTGAATAAAACTAATCATTTAAATGACATTTTATTTCATTTCTCTTCATCATTTAATAAATTATATCCCTTGTAGTTTAGAAAACGTCATTTTCGGCCTGGTGCGATGGCTCACACCTGTGATCGCAGCATTTTGGGAGGCCGAGGCGGGTGGATCACGAGTTCAGGAGATCGAGACCATCCTGGCTAGCACAGTGAAACCCCGTCTCTACTAAAAATACAAAAAAAATTAGCCGGGCATGGTGGCAGGCGCCTGTAGTCCCAGCTTCTCGGGAGGCTGAGGCAGGAGAATGGCTTGAACCTGGGAGGCGGAGGTTGCAGTGAGCAGAGATCGCACCACTGCACTCCAGCCTGGGCGACAGAGCAACACTCCGCCTCAAAAAAAATTAAAAAAAAGAAAATGTCATTTTCCTCTTTTATGCTTCTTTAATATTCAGATCCTTATTCCATTAATGAGACAGGCCTCTCTTGTCATTAGGAGGCTGGTAGGGGAAAACAAATGTTTGTCTCTAAGTATATAAGGGTATTGCCTTAACAGAGGAAAACAATGTGGTTTATTTGTTTTCATTTATTCTTGTTTTCTAATGTTATTTTTTAATTTAAAATTTTACTTTATTTATAAAGCATCCCCTGTTAATACTCATTCTCATGTTAGCTGGTTACATTCCCTTTATTTGTGGTTTTTCTTGTGTTGTATTTCTTGGGTGCCCTTATAATTATTATTTATTTAATTCTATTACCTACAATTTGAGACCACACTTGCTTCTTGGTAAACTCCTGTGATTCCTTACTATAGAATTAGACAAAAGAAATAATAGTTATTTCATAGAACTGCTTATGTTTCTCCAATACAGGTTTCCAGTTACTCAAAACATTTTTTTGCTTTTCATGTTTCATGTAAATTTTTATAACTCTTCTATTACTGAGAAAAAAAATTGTGTCCTAATAGCATACGATTTTTAGAAACAATAGTAGAGGTAGAAATTGTATAAGAGAGTAGAGATGTATATCTAATAATAAATGAAGGTAGATCATGTTTGCCTCAAAATAACAGTGGTATCAAATTTGGACCTAAATATATCAAGACAGAAGGATGAGAAGCTGGAGTGTGTATTATAGACAGAAGCTTCTGGGGGTAGTTGGGGTGGTCAAGTTACCAGAGGAAGAGTCAACCTTGACCAGCCTTGCTAGGACAGAGTGGATTCAGGTCAGTTGTAGGACAATCATTTACAACCTTTTTGTGCTGGATGTCCACTTTCAAGCATAAGAATTGTTGGCAGTACACTTGAAGAAACTAAATACAATCATACTACTGCACCGTTCAGAGGTGAGCAATTGTCTAATGGAATTGTTTGCATCCCAGGCTGTACCTGTGTGTTGTAGGAAGTTTGATCTCTTTGATGTCAACTAAGCCATACCACTGCATACATTACATTTTCCAACAAACAGCACTGAAACAAAATCTGTCCTCATTTGCAGCAAAAACAACAATTTCTACAGCTGTATTAAAATGCAGAAGATAGACAGTAAAAAGTCTCAGTGCTCCAGTTAACCAAGGCTTTGGTAGGGAATGTCAGAATTATTTGAGTATGTAATAGAGGCCTAGAAATCATAAGTTTAAATGCCAGTCTTGGATTTGCCATGAACTTAGTGCTGGACATTTACTAAGAGGGCTCTATGTACCCTGTATTTAAATGACTGATAAGTTTCACAGGATATAGGAATGTGATTTGTTCTGAATTATCTTAAGGAGTGATACAAGGAAAAAGAAGAAAGAAAGATTATGGCCTGTTATAAAGAAATGCTTTATCATAGCCAGAGCCAACGAAATAATAAATTGAAATTAGTTGCCAAACACAGACTAAGAACTCTCTTGTCAGAGTTGTTCTAAAGGGGATACACACCTGCTAAACATTTGGACTGATGATAACTAAAACATCCAAAACAACACCAGACTTGATACTTTGCATACACAATCTCCAATTTTCACAATATTTCTTCAATGAAACTATTATATTAACCATTTTTACAGAGAAGAAACCTGAAGCGTAAAGATGTTTAGTAACTTGAAGGAAGTCTCTGAAGTAGAAAGGGGAAATGTTGAAATTGCTTCCAGCCTTCTTTGACACATAGTCTGTGCTTGGAAGACCTGTTTCCCATTGGGAATGTATTCAGTCAAATAAAGTCTAGATTTACCCTATTTCCCTTACCAAAACAGGATGACTAGCTTTGCTCTTCTATTTGTGCCTCCTTGACCTTCAATTTCCTTCCAACCATGATATCCATCATTCTAAACCAGTGTTTCCTAAAGTATGCTTGGCAGAACATAAGTCATATGAAATTCTATCCCCCAAAGAGGGAGGAAACCTGTGGTCAAATGAGTTTGGAAAATATAAAATACTGCCTACCATATTCTCTTTGGAAAATTCATATTACAGATTGTATCTTAAAAATTTTAGAAGTTCTGTAATAAGAAGCCTGTTTAAATTTGTGCTTCCAGCATTTCTCAAACTTCTTAGACCATGGAACCAATTGTCATGGAGCTCTATTAACATCTCCCCAGGACTCATGTTCTGGAGCACACGCTGGAAAGCAACAATATCATTCAACCCTCCAGGTCTCCACTGTGTTCCCTGTAAAGTCAAGTGGTTGAGCTGGGTGCCCTTTAAGAGTTCTACCAGCACTATACTATGTAGTGATGGTTTTCTGTCCACACAGCCAACTCTGCCACAAGCAGTCACTAGGACTCAGCCTCTAGAAATCAAGTCAGCCTGACCTCCTCCAAGGCCAGTGTTCCCTATCACCCTGAAGCAATTGGATTGATAGAACAGTAGAATGGCCTTTTGAAGTCACAATTGCAATCTAACTAGGTGACAATACTTCGCACAGCTGGGGCAAAGTTCTCCAGAAGACTATGTATGCTCTGAATCAGTATCCAATATGTGGTATCGTTTCTCCCATAGCCAAGATTCACAGGTCCAGGAATCAAGGGGTAGAGTGGAAGTGGCACCACTCACCATCACCCCTAGTGATCCACTAGCAAAATTTTGCTCCCAGTTCCCACAACATTACATTCTGCTGGTCTAGAGGTCTTAGTTCCAGAGGGAGGAATGCTGCCACCAAGAGATACAATAGTTACATTAAACTAGAAGTTAAGATTGCCACCTGGAAACTTTGGGCTCCTCCTAAGTCAAGAGGCTAAGAGAGGAGTTACAGTGTTGGCTGGGGTGATTGGCCTGGACTTATCAAGTTGAAATCAGTCTACTACATAACAGAGATAAGGAAGAGTATGCATGGAATACAGGAGATCCATTAGGGTGTCTCTTGGTATTACCTTGCTCTGTGATTAAGGTCAATGGGAAACTACATCAGCCCAATCCAGGCAGGACTACAAATGGTCCATACCCCTCAGGAATGAAGGTTTGGGTGGGTAGTAGAAGAAGGTAGTCATCAATACCAGCTATGACCAGGTAACCAGCTGCAGAACCAAGGACTGTAACCATCATGAGTATTTCCTCCTCCTTTTGTTAAAAACATGTTTGTGCATATAGGCACTCACACTAAGAAAATATCTTCATTTTATTTCCTTTTCCTTCACGTGACATAAGATTTATTGACTTTATGTCAACTTTATGTAATAGTATTTGTTAACTTTATGTAATAGTATTTGGGTTGGGGATTGGTGTGTTTCCTGTTGTATGAAGCATAGTCATGTTAGGCATAATTGTGACATTATTGTCTTTACTGAAGATTATGATCTTAGGAGATATATATGGCTTTAAGTTGACAAGGAGTGGACTTGTGATGGTTAACTTGATTGGACTGAAGAATGCAAAGCATTGATCCTTGGTGTGTCTGTGAGGGTGTTGCCAAAGGAGATTAACATTAGAGTCAGTGGGCTAGGGAAGGCAGACCTACCCTTAATCTGGTGGGCACAATCTATTCAGCTACCAGTGAATATAAAGTAGGCGGAAAAGCATGAAAATGTAAGACTGGCCTAGCCTTCCAGCCTACATCTTTCTCCCATGCTAGATGCTTCCTGCCCTCAAACATTGGACTCCAAGTTCTTCAGTTTTGAGACTCAAATTGGCTGTCCTTGATCCTCAAGTTTTCAGACAGTCTATTGTGGGACCTTGTGATCCTGTAAGTTAATACTTAATAAGCACCCATATGTAGATAGATATAGACATTCTATTAGTTCTGCCCCTCTAGGGAACCCTGACTAAAACAGCCAGTCAGCTAACTAGCAGAGAACAGGGGTGATAACAAGGACAAAAGTGGTTTTGCCCTCAATTTCAGTACCATGTAACTATGTGATTCTAGAACAACTTTCCTGAAATTTCTCTTTGCATAAATTAAAGTGCCTGACGTCTCTTAAATCCTCCCCTTCAAAACAGCATTTTATTACATAAATCAACATAGGCATACCAGGGACTAAATTTTAACTCTCAAGTCAGTTACTAGGATACAACAGCATGAATAATAATGATAATAGCAATAAGAAAACTTTAGAGTTTACTATGAGCTAGACTATTCTAAGCTACATACACAGACACACATTATATATGCCTCTATACACACACACACACACACACACATATATATATGCACACACATTCAGTCACCACAAAAACCTTGCAGAGTAGAAACCATTATTATCTCTATTATACATATGAGGACACTGATACCCAGAAAGGTACAGCAAATGATCTCAAAGCCAGTTGGGGACGGGGAAGGCATGGAAGGGTAGAAGTGTGTGAATGGGGAGAAAGGGTTTGTGAAGAGGACTGATTTGAAGAGTTATGCTATGACTCCACCCCCACCAAAGCAAAGATGTGAAAGGTAATTACCCCTTTACATTAAGTCAAGAGAGGGACTTAATATGTGTCACCTTAGTGTGTGGCCTGATAGACTGGTGTCTACTTTGAGCCTAAGAAATCAAAAGGCCACGCTTGGGCTTGAGCGGCCTATGATAGCTGAAAAAGGAAATTAATTTGCTCTCTCAGCCTGCTGGCACAATGCTGTGTGTTTCATGATCCATATTGGAACATGTTCAAGAGAAGCCAACATGGAACTGTTTTATGTCCTCTTCAGGGGTTTCTTGAGAGGTTCCTGTCTAAAAGCTTAAAGTGACCGGGTCATAGGAGGCTGAGAGCCAAGCTGAGCCAGAAGAGTGGGCCAACTTGGAGAGTACCAGAGGCGGGATGCTACCAGCACAAAGGGATTCAGAGCTCTCATGGATCTGTGTGCCACCTCTGAAACTGAAATTGCCCATGAGGATGTAACATAGAGCACAAAGGCATTTTGCTATAGTCTCGTTATTTTAGCAAAAAAGAAAGTTATTGGACCAGTATTTTGTACATCACACAATCAAAGGAAAACTAGAACCAGGTTCTGAAAAGACTAATCAAGGAAAGTTGAGCAGCTAAACCACCACAAAGGTCGTAAGGTAGAGTGGATCTTTTCCCATTATTTAGTTTTTCACACACATTCCTCTCAATAAAATGCAGTACATTTTACAGAGACTCTTTTTATTTTTTAAGTTTGACTTCTTTCTAATGACATGGAACATGTGGTCCTGTTTCCATAGAAAGGAACTTTGTTAAGCATCTCTGACATCTAACAACTACTAGGCCTGCCAGCCCCGGAAACTGGACCCTACTGCTAGACCATAGCCATTGAATACTAGATAATATTCCTAGGCTTCTCTGCTTCTATAGGTCGATCAACCCAGATTCAAATTCCCTGGCAAGAGTATCTGATTATCTGAGATTGGGTCACATGACTGCCCCCTGGCTGCCAGAAATCAGAGTGATGTTTTCTCTCACCTCTGCAGAAGATGCCCCCTCTCACAATACTCACACGATGGTGGATTCCTCAAACATAGGGAAAAGGTCAAGATGTTTGGCAGGCAAACAATGCCCACCTCTAGTATAATAAACAGACATACATAACAAAGAACAAAGGTCCTTGTAACAGTTATGTTTAAAAAGCAATGGAGTTTGGGCTATTGTTAATATAATTCCATTAATATCCGGGGGCTTGCCAGGTCTTGGAAAATTTGAGTTACATTTAGAAATATGGTAAAGAATGGAGAAAGGAATACACATTTAAAATTAGAAATTGGGAGGTCTTTTTTTGATGGAAGAAACAGCCCATATAGATGAAAAACAGATACAAAGAAAGCAGAAAATGTAAAGAAAATTGTGGGAGGGCATGGTAAACAGAATACAAGGGCATGTTAACTGCAAGACAAGCAGAAATTTTATAGAGCAGTCACTTTAAATATATTTTAAAACTTTATTGATGCCATAAAATTCAAACACTATAAACCTGATTCTTTGTCAAAAGTAGGCCATCATATGCAAAGATACATTGAAGCCATATGTAAAAGAGAAACCAGAGGTAAACCACCATGACATTTTATAGAATATATACACAAATAGCATTTTCCAGAACATTCCAAAAACTAGCACACAAGGACAAACATGTAAAAAAAAAATAGTGCAGACACTGGAATACTTATATTCCTCATCTTCTCTCTTCTTTCTTCCTGGTTCTCCTCTCCTTGTATTATCTTTGACTAGTCTCTTTCACCTTTTCTTATATTTGTGGCTCTGCTTGGCTTCACAAAGTGGGTTTTTGTCAAGAGTAGGCCATCATATGCAAAGAGGCCTCTGGGCAAAGAGGGTCTTAATTCTTTTCCTTCCCAGTCTCCACATACACCGGTCAACTGACCCAGTCTAAAATCGACATCCCTAACTCAGACCTAGTTCCTAGGTCTGAACCCATATACATCCTCCATCTGGATTGACCTTTTAAAAAAACAAACTAAAATTCAACCAAGCATATCACCTTCTCAGAACTTCTGTCCCTCCTGTATACCCAGTCTCAGTTAACTGTCACAGGCATCTACACAACTGCCCAAGCCAGGAACCTGGGAGTCATCCTTGATTCCCCAGAACATTCAATTAATCATGAGGTCCTTTCAATTTTACTTTCTGAACACCTCCTTCATGTGTCCCCTCTTATCCAATCCCTATGTCCCTGCCATAGTTCATACAGTCATCATTTCAGAGATCGCCAACGAGTAGTATCCTTACCTGTCTTTCTCTCGTGATGCTGGAGTAATCTCTCTAGTGTCCGAATCTAATCACTACTTTTCTCCTCAAGTACCTCCCATCACAGTCTCCATAAAATCCTTTGTATGACAGAGAATTATATGGCCCCACGCCCCATTGAAAACCACTCACTAACTCCTTCCCGGCAAATACAGATTCCTTGAACTTCCCCTAAAATATTATATTTGTTTACATTTCCATCCCTTTTTGCTTAGATTTCCTTCTGCCCTCCTTCCAGATTCCTCTTAGTGAAATTCCATTCATCTCCAAACAGACTTCAGCATGCTCTGTGTTCTATGTCCCCGATAGTCTTCATCATAGTAATTACAGAATTATAATATTTTGGTTTGGCAGTTTTTTGTCACTCTACTGGACTTTTAAATCCTGGCACAGTTAATAGCATATAATAAGTACTCAGTGAATCTTTTATTCATGGAGTGGTTAGATTAAAGTGGTTAGATTACAGATTTCATTAAATTCTACATGCTAATCAGTGTTACATCCACATAATATTTCTCTTTAAGAGGTCATTTTCCGATGTTCACCACCTTAGTGCAAAAATTCTTCTCCACCCAGTTGCCTAAATTAGAATGCTGAGTCACTCTTGACACATCCCTCTCTTGCATCTCCATATCCATTTTATCACCAAGGCCAATCAACATTACTTTTTAAGTATCATTTGAATTCTTCCATTTCTCCTCAGTTCTACCATTGCCATCAACCTAGTCTAAAATATACATTTCTTCCCAGACTGCTGCAATCACTCTCCTAAATAGAATCTGGATTCTCTCCACTCCAATTTTCACATTGCACCTAGAGTTATGTTTTGAAAATACAAAGCCAGTCTTATTTCTCTTCCACTGCCACCTCATCTCACATGCATACAAAGTCCGTGGAGCCATGGCTTGGCTTTGCTCTGAGAGCAAGGAAATTGAGGTAATCTTGTTTTCCATTATTGGAAGTATGGATACATAAAATATGAGGGGGACGTATGGGGGTATTACACAACATTCAGAAGCAACAGATTATCCATACTCATAATTACATGAATAGATATTAAGAAAATAGCTCTAAGTAGAAAGAATTAAAAACTAAACAAGATCGATAGCACAATGCCATTTATATGAATTTAAATATTTTCATATAAAACAACAATTGGTATTAGCAAGAATATATTGAAACACAAAAATACATTTCTTATACTTCTGGGTGCCTGTTTCCTGCTTCATTTTTCTCCTTAGCACTTAACAGCTAACCAACTTATGTTCTACTTACTTATGTCACTATTCTCTAATTTCATTATAAATGTAAGCTTGCTAAGGGATTTATGTCTATTTTGTTCACTGCTATTTCTCCAGTTCCCAGAGTAGTGTGTGGCACATAGGAGATGCTCAATATTTGCTTAGTGAATGAATTTCATTTATTACATTAGAACATTTGTCTGGGATGGGAGATAATGGGATTCAGTATGGGGACAAAAGGCGACCAGTAAAGTAATCAAATCAACAAAGGACAGGCAAACCACTTCAAATGAGTTTCAAAACCACCCAGTTCTATTCTAGTTTTATCTATTTCTGGAGCATCATCTCTTCAAATGCCCTCCTTGCCCATCAACATACTTCAGCCACCTGCTCCCAGTTCTTCAAATGTACCATGCTGCTTCCATCTCAGGGCCATCCTACCTACTGTTCTCTTTGTCTAGAGAACTTTCCTGTTCATACTTCCCTGTCCCCAATATTCTTTCCCTACTTAAATCCTACTCATTCTTTTGATACCAGCTCCATGACTGTTTCATCAATAAAACGTTCATGACTCCTTTAGTCTTCAGTGCTGCCAGGGAATCCCATAATCCTGTTTCATCAGAATATCTACATATCTTAATTTGTCATTCTATGTTTGATTTTATGTTATATTTCATTAGTGCCAATCTCGCCAGCCTATCAGCTCTAAAATATGAAGGACGATTTCTTATTCTGACCATTATTCTAATTCTGGTCCCTACCACAGTACCTGTCATATAGTAGGTATTCAACAAATGTTAGCCATTTAAACAAATTGGTCTCATTGTATAGGTTTCTTGGTAGCCTATAAGAAAATAGAAATATTGGCTGGGTGGGGTGGCTCACACCTGTAATCCCAGCACTCTGGGAGGCTGAGGCGGATGAATCATGAGGTCAGAAGTTCAAGACCAGCCTGGCCAACATGGTGAAACTCCATCTCTACTAAAGATACAAAAAATTAGCTCGGTGTGGTGGCACGCACCTGTAATCCCAGCTACTCAGGAGACTGAGGCAGGAGAATTGCTTGAACCTGGGAGGCAGAGGTTGCAGTGAGCTGACATCGTGTCATGCACTCCAGCCTGGGTGACAGGGCGAGACTCCATCTCAAAAGAAAATAGAAATATTATCTGCCAGAATATGCCTAGATCAAGAAAGCTTCAAATCTTGAATATTTTAATCCATTTCAAGGTCACTCTTCTTTCAATGTGGCCTTCATACAGGTCTTGTTGTCTCATCCTAAATGACATCAGAGCTACCAGCCTAGAAAATGTTTCCTCAGGATAGTCATCTAACAGAGCCAGAAAGCAACAGGGACGTTAACTTAAGAGGAACCTGTATTAGGACATCTCCTCTCATTAATTCCTGCTTTAAGAGAAACATGTAAGCTAATTATGTACAAGAAAATTAATATTTCTTTTGCCTTTGAGCCAGATCCTATTCCTTATGAAGCTCAAAATTTTGCGAAAGATTTTAGTACTTTCCATTATCAGTTTTCTTGGCACTTCTCAGTATTTCTGTCGCTTTAATTGAAAAAAATACAAGAGGTCTTTGATGACAAAAAGAATGAGTCCCAACACCTAGCAACCAGTGCCCAGAATTGCTTTTTTATTGTGTAAGGAGTTGGCTTTTTAAAGTCAGGGAGCTAAAGCTTTGAATATATTTCTCTTAAAATCACCATTAACTTTCCCCATTATTGTAATACTTGTTTAGTCAATTAACTGTAGCATCTTTCCCAAAGCTGAAACCAAAGAATGAATAAAATCTTATAAACAAAGTCTATGCGATAATATGATGATTTTCTTTTTAAAATGGTTTCTGGCCTATTTGTAGATTTATTTTTTTCTAATAATATATTCGGTGGAAAAGGTTTTTCTATTTAAATGATCATCATAATCATAAAAAGCATTCTATGGGGAGATATTTTTCCCCATTTCACATAATCACATACATGGCTCTTTGCGAATGTGGCCAATCTTACGTTACTTTTCTGGCATTTCCTATTCCTTTCATTTGTTTTATTCTGGTAAAAATGCTTTTAAGCTTTTTTTTATGCTCTTAGATAAAAAGAACATAGCATTTCTACCTCAATTTTGATATGAAGACTTATTCAAATATTCTTAAGGGATTTTCTTCAAAGTATCCAAGACAAGAAATCTTCTGAAAGAAGAAAAAGAATGTTTAATCGGCCAGACATGGTGGCTCATGCCTGTAATCCCAGCACTTTGGGAGGCCAAGATGGGTGGATCACCTGAAGTCAGAAGTTTGAGACCAGCTTGGCCAACGTGGTGAAACCCCGTCTCTACTAAAAATACAAAAATTATCTGGGCATGGTGGTGGGCACCTGTAATCCCAGCTACTCAGGAGTCTGAGGCAGGAGATTCGCTTGAACCCGGGAGGCGGAGGTTGCAGTGAGCAAAGATCGCGCCATTGCAACAAGAATGAAACAACAAGCCTGTGCAACAAGAATGAAACTCCGTCTCAAAAAAAAAGTATTTAATCTCCTGAAAGTATAACGTATGGAAAGAAGAGAAATTGTTCCAGAGCTTGGGCCAGAAAAGCTGAAATAGTAGACTTCTGAAATGCTTAAAACAGTTGGGCAGTAGAACTGTCTATGTAGCTTTGAAATGTGGGGCTCATTCTACTGATGATTCCTCATGTTCAAACCTAATAGACTCAGCTAAGTAGGACTCTGGCTTGCCTGCCTCATCATCGAAAGATAAAGGCAGCTTTATACCACGTGTCTGCTATACCATGTGCTGATGGAAACCACCCCAAATAATATACAAGCCGTCCAAACTTAGTATTTTCTATGAATAATTATTATTTTTTGTTTCTTTGCAATATAAATACCTCAAAGTCTGTTACTATGTCTCATAAGTTACATTGCAAAGTGTAAAGATTTGGACTTCTTTGATTTGTAAAAGTTGTGGAATGTGGTAATTTTTTTAATCCTTGCCCAAAACATTGAGCCATTGAATTACCCACAAAGCTCACAAATTCCTCTATCCTCCAGTAGACATACAAAATTTGAGTACCTTTTAAAAATGCCCCTAAATACTGAAAGGAAACAGGATTTTTGCAATATCTCAAACAGCCAAAATTTCCTGAGGTAAGGCAGACAGGAATTCTAAGACTTAAGACTTTTTACATAAAATATACAACATTCTGATTCTCAGAATGCGAAGTTCAGAAAGAATGCTAAGAACATTCTTATGAAGAAAAAAATTACAAGTGACTACCAAATAAGTCACATTTTCAAATCTTTGGGACCCATTTCCAGCCTCATTTTTTTTCTTAGCACTTAACATCTAACCAACTTGTGGTCTACTTACTTATGTCATTATTCTTTAACTTCTTCATTATAAATGCACACTTGGTAAGGGATTTATGTTCATTTTGTTCACTGCTGTTTCTCCAGTCCCTAGAGTAGTGTGTGGCACATAGAAGGTACCCAATAAGCATGGAGGGAACAACCACTAAGAGGAATATTTAGTGTATTGAAAATACACATTTGTTTTACTCTAAAATGTGAGAGGGGTGAATCAGATCCAAGGTTAAGCTCACATCTTTCTGTATATTGCCAGATAAATGTATTTTACTTTATTTTTATGTTGACGAAATAACATATTTTTAAAAGTTAAGTAGCACAAAAAGGCTTATATTTAATAACAAGAGTGTCCCACTACACCTGTCACCAACCCACATTCTCCTTTGAGGCAATCATTTTCAACTTCCTTAGCAATTTATTCTGAAATACAGTACACATTTTAAAAGTAATTTTATACTACTATTTGTTGATTTATCAATTTTAGACATTTCACTTTTATTTCTAACCTGACTTCTAATGAATATTTAGCTCTCTTTTCCATACATGCACCCACACACACACACACACCCCTCCCCTCATGTGTAATCACAATTTTTATTAAATTCACCGATGCTTTAATTATAATTATGTAAATATTATTCACTCCAGTGTACTATCGTTTTATATGTCCTTTTCCCCTGTGAATTAATAATTGCCTCGTTTTTCTATTTGCTTAATTTTCTAATTATGTATTGCCACATTTCCCAAATGCATCGATAATCTTTAAAATGCTAGTGAATGCTATTTTCTACACAAACACATAGGATAATTTATAAGTTATTTTTCCCCTTCTTACTTTAATCTGTTAATCATTTTTTGTATGACATCATATTTTTATTTCATGGATAGAATATATTTTAAACCTTTTTTTGCTAACTGTATGCAGGCTCTAGATTTCAGCTTTTTATTTTTGGTAAGTCTAGTTAACTCTCCATCTATATGTCTTCTTTTAAAATTGTGTTATTCTTGATTTGCTATTCTCTCCTATTTTCTTTCTGATTCTTTATTCCATTATTTAAAAATTCCTTCATTACCATTTTAGTAGGGCTTTGGAGATAGGAGAGGGGATAAAAATGTATTTAATTCTCCATGTATTTAGGTAAATTTAAAAGATTATTAAGATATCACATTTTTTGAAACTTATGGAGATATTTACAAAAAGGTATCCAATTTTATTGGTTTTTAAGAAAAAAAGACCAAGAACAAACATTTTACAAGGTCAGCTAGGCATTGAAGAGTGAGGATGGAATGTTGGGTGTGTAAGCATTCTGCTTAAAGGGTTTGATTCATTCCTCAAGTTCTGTGGATACAGGAAGAGGCACCGTTCCAAAGTTCATATGAAAGGTTCTCTCTGGCAAATGCAGAATTCAGAGAGAAGATGACCTTTGACATCCCCAGACAGGAGTGACAAGCAGCAGAGTGAGGTCTTATTCTCCTGGTAGGCATAGATAACCTCGCCATTCTGGGCACCTCCCCAGTACCTTGCTGGAGAAGGACTCTAGATACCAAATTAGGGGAGAACCTGAGACCTAGTGCAGGAAATAATTGAAGTCAGACATGGCACATTGCAATAGTTTTTCCAAAGCCACAGGTTCCAAATGACTACCTCTGACTTTACAGGTCAGTGTTATTGTTCAGTGGAAGAGTAGAGTGAAATAAATACATTGTTTTGATACCAATGAAATTTTTTAAGAAATCGGTATTTCTGGCTTTCAAAAAATTTTCTGTTAATCCGAACTTGCCTATTTTATTCATCCTGGCTTTTCTTAGCTCCGGGACTCTGGGTATGGGTATTTCTCACAGAGACTGAAGGATGAACTGATAATCACTCCAACACATTAGGGAGGCTCTGGAAAGTAAACATAGCTTACGTCACATGCTAAATTATGATTGGCTCTTAAAAATAATTGTTATTGTAGTAGAAACACTTGAGATCTAGCTTCTTAAAATTTTTAATACGAGGCATAGAAATAATTTTAATGAAGGTGAAAATGTGCCTTTTAAGTATACAAAAATGGAACTGGATAATGAAAAGGTAGGAAATAAGATTGTGTGTATGTATAGAATGGTCATGTGGAAGCCATATGATTCCTTAATTTCTAAAAACTAATTTTTACTTGAACAGATTTTAGTGGTGCCAAAATACAAGGTCACATTCTAGAAGTGCACGTAAATGATAAATCTGCATCTTTATCTCCCTTTAATTTGTTGCATATAAAGTTGTACAGTATTCATAATTATACACAATCTATCTTTTGACCCCAGATATATCCTAAGCTCCAAACCCATGAATCCAATGCCTTCCTGACACCTCTGTTTGATGTCCCACATTCTACTCAGTATGTTTGAAACTAGTTCCTCATCTTCTTCCAAACCTCTCAAGGGATACTTACCTGTCTCCATGAATGGTACCTACTTTCTCAAGCCGGAAACATGTTTACTAACTTTGACTTATTTACTCCAAATAACCTAACACTATATCCCGGTTATACTTACTAAATTATTCCTTAGACCTGTCTACGGTTTCCTGTGTCACTTCCCAGTCGCTTACCTAGTATAGGCAATTAGCATCTTTATCCAAATCAAAGCAACCCCTCCCAACAGGTTTCCTTGATTCATTCTCCATGCTATCGCCCAACTGATCTGAGTACTAATCCAGTCTTTTTATTTACTTGCTTAAAAATCCTCTGGGGTTCCTTCTAGTCTTAAGAATGAAGTTCAAAGTTCTTAAGAGTTTCCTTAGCTGTCTGTCTCTGTAGTGTCACTTCTTTTTCTCTACCTCTTTCCCTTCAATTCCTGGATTTTAATCTACCATCTTTACCTAAATAGGCCATGCCCTCTCATAACTCAAAGTTTTCCTTCTGCCTGGACTCCTCTCATACAATCTCCTCCTCAGCACCTCCCCGTACCAGACTAACTCCTTTCTCCCACCGTCTAATATATTTCCAGAGCTCCCTTTGCTAATCCCCACTTACTATATTCACCACACTTTATTGCAAGTTTTCATTTATTTATTTCCACGGCCACAAGACTATACAGTCCTTGAAAGAGTATAGTTGTTTTGTTTACAATGATATCCCTAGAGTTTAACATGATATCTTACTCATAAAAAGCATTCCATAAATATATTTTAATTTTAAATTAATGCATAAGCAGATTTAGCTGTTTAATGTTGAACCATTCTTCTTTGAGGACCATCCCAGGAAGATAGTTAAGTCCAAAATAATTCAATATTCAGAGGCAATTTTTAGAACATATTGTTTTTACCTTGTATTGGTGTCACTTACTATAGTGATTACAAAATGAAGAATATCACATGCCTATTTTTATTTTATTATTAAATAGACTTATGCAAATTTTACCAAGTAAATGACTCTATGGCAAAGAAAAACAGTTTGCCAGATGTAACAAAGATCCTGGAAATATCGGATTGAAGATTCTACAAGAAACCTTGTAAAGATATATTTAAGCAAAACCAAAATAGCCTGGTATTTTAATAGCCTAGTTCCCAAATCCCTACTGCAATAATTGTCAATTTAACTATTAAGAGAGCATTTCCCAGGGTCAGTCGCATTCATAGTTAGGTAAAAGTGGGAAGGATAAGGGCAGTTTATGTATCTCCAGAGTCTACCAATATTTAAACCATTTAATGATGTATAAATGATCTCTGTCTTTCCCTTTATTTCTCTATTTCTTGTTTCATTGCCTGGGTTCTTTCATAGAAATCTTATGGGTTACGAAAACTAGAATTTTTTAGCTTTCTGTATGTGGAGTTGAATTGGTTAACCACTTTGTGCCTCTGACCGTATTTCAAGTTAGTCTGGATTAAGTGGGCATTGGGATCCAAATAGAAAATTATTTATGAGACCCCCCCCCAAGGAATTCATTTAATTTACTATTTTTATGTATTTTCACAAAAACTTATTATGTATAAAATATGCTGAGAAGTATACGTTATAATGTTAAATAAAAGTGGCTAAATAGGCATTTCTCAAATTGGAATATGCTCAGGAATAACTCTGTGCTATAGATAAATTTATTGGATCTTATATAACTAGTTAAAGGCAGATATTCTCTTCTGCCAGCATGTTTTTCAAGCTTGTCTTTCTGGTTAGCCTCCCTTCTGCCAACAACTTAGGAACAATTCCTACTTAAAGGATTTTTTCTCTAACTTTTATTGCGTCCTAATAGCCATTTCTCTAATGTGGCAGCTCTCCAACTTTTTTTCCCCGCTTCCAAACATGGGAGAGGTATGTGCACATGTGCAACACACCTGTATTCACTCAGATCTGCCTGCCACATAGATTAAAATAGGCTCCGTACAACTCCCTGGGGCTAATTTATGCTCCACTCCAGCTAATTCTTTTATGTAATAGACCCATTCATGTATCTGCTGTGATGCCTCAGCTGAGTACTATTACACTATCGGACACTGGGTCAAGATGAGGATGTCTTGATGACATTTGAATGACAATCAGGAATCTGGAAGTAATTGGTAAGTAAGAAGAAAAGATACTAGTTTATTCTTTCTCATTAGGCTGTCCTAAGAACTTCCCAAAAGGCCTGTTAGATATCACCTGCAGTTTGTATTTAAAACTTAAAGCAGTTGAGAATCAAAACTAACAACACCAAGAGCCTTCCTACCATGGTGGACCTAATTAATACAGAGCTTTCATGCAAAAAGTATAGGATTTAAAGCAGGAAGACTTGGATCTTAATCCTAGTTTTACTCATTACTAACTCTGAAAGCTCCTTTTGCTCTGTTCCCATCATAGCCCACATCCTTGAAAG
Source organism: Pongo abelii (assembly GCF_028885655.2). NCBI lineage: Eukaryota > Metazoa > Chordata > Mammalia > Primates > Hominidae > Pongo > Pongo abelii. The sequence continues at coordinate 97,975,138 of NC_071991.2, forward strand.
CCCCTCACCATGTTATATTTTGCATGTTTTTTCCTTCAGGATGGAAGCTCTTGGGGCCAGAGGACTGATGCTGGTCCTCTTGTTTCCCCAGCATCTACCACTGGGTTGACAGTCAACACCTAAATAAAAAGGAACTACACTTCATCTCCAGGGCTCCATTCTTTCTAACAGCTTAACTCTCTAGTGTGGTATCATCCAGGTTCTTCCCTCCCTTTCACCTTTCCTTTCTTCCTTCCCTCCCTCCCTCCCTTCCTTCATTCCTTCCCTCCCTCCCTCTCTTCCTTCATTCCTTCCCTCCCTCCCTCTCTTCCTTCATTCCTTCCCTCCCTCCCTTCCTTCATTCCCTCCCTTCCTTCATTCCTTCCCTCCCTCCCTCCCTTCCTTCCTTCATTCCCTCCCTTCCTCCCTTCATTCCTTCCCTTCCTCCCTTCATTCCTTCCCTCCTTCCTTCCCTCCCTCCCTCCTTCCCTCCTTCCTTCCCTCCCTCCTTCCCTCCCTCCTTCCCTCCTTCCTTCCTAATACAGATATTTATTGAGCGTTTTTTCTGATCTGCAAACTGAGGATACAACAGTGAACAAGACAAAGATTCTGTTCTTATGAAGCATATTTTATCGTAGGGAAAATTCTTGATTTTGATCCTGATTCATGCATTTTTTTTATCTCTATTCATAATCTACCAAAAGAGAGCTGAATTACAAAGACATTCTGGTGTTATACTTCCATTGTATTGGAAAAACTCTAGGAACAAATAAATTCTCTGACCTCTCACTCTACTCAAGAATATCTTAGTGTCTCTCACCTGTGTGCTTCTAACTGAGAGTCTACCGATACATTCAAAATACCTAAGGTCTCCTGTGCTTCCCAGCATTCTACTCCCCCTAACGCACCAGGCTCTGAGGAACTCATCATACATCCTTCTATTTGCATTTCTTATTCTCCATTGAATTTTGGTTCTATACAGTGAATAAAAACGAAACTAATTCTCATTATGCTGATTGTCATGCCAAAATATGTCTGAACTGAGTGCATAGTTTTCTTCTGAGGAAAGTAGCATAGAAATTAAACAAATTCTTATATTCTAGGTCAAACTCACATTCGATCATAATATCTCTGAAACTTGTTCTTCAGCAGCTTAGGTAGCAGAGGGCAAAACGTGAAGTGCTTTGCTTTTTAAAAGTAGTAATTAAACTTGTTAGATGAGAGGGTAAGCAGAAATCACAGCTTGGTTTAAAAAGAAAGATAATTTCAGAAAACAGTACAATTTCTTGAACCTAATTTTATACTGAAGTCAAATACCACTTTAAGTTCAGACACAATTAAATATTTGCCTTTCCACAGGTTATATATTGTCTCACATTCAGATAATTTGTTTTTACTCTGACTCCAAGCAGCATGGCACCAATTTGGGAGAGGAAAGTTGTGGAACATCTTGTCTAAAGTCTCTAGCAAGTCAAATAGCAAAACATAGTGTTCTGGACCAAACTGAGGGTCGGGCTGCTTATTCCTGTGGCCCAGTAACAAGATGCAGATGAACATGGAAAGGAGGGAGTTCTTATTTCTGTAACCGGTTACAGAGAAAAGGCCCAGAAAATATCGCCAGACCAAATCAAAATTACAAAGTCTTCCAGACCTTATATACCTTCTAAGCTATATGTCTATGTGTAAGTGTGCATTCATCTAAAGACATAATTAATCTATAACTGAGATCTGAGTCCTGAAGACCTTTCTCTGTAGCCTCAGTAAATTTACTTAATGGGACCAAGTGCTGGGGTGATTACCCTTATTTTGTTTCCTACTAAATCATGGAGGTCTGGGGAGCTCCTTTAGCCCCCAGTAAAACTCGTTTAATCCTAAACAGGTCCTTTAAGAATTCCTTTGTTGGCCGGATGTGGTGGCTTACACCTGTAATCCCAACACTTTGGGAGGCTGAGGCGGGCAGATCACGAGGTCAAGAGAGCAAGACCATCCTGGCCAACATGGTGAAACACCGTCTCTACTAAAAATACAAAAATTAGCTGGGCATGGTGGTGCTTGCCTGTAATCCCAGCTACTCGGGAGGCTGAGGCAGGAGAATCACTTGAACCCGGGAGGCAGAATTTGCAGTGAGCCAAGATCACTCCACTGCGTGCCAGCCTGGCGACAGAGCAAGACTCTGTCTCAAAAAAAAAAAAAAAAAATAGAATTCCTTTGTTATCTTGTCATGCTTCAAGGCCCGGAAAAGGCCTGGACAAAACTCTTGGTGGGCTTTTGTTACATTCTAGCCTTTGTATAAAGTAACTGGCTCTTTCAACTTTTAATAGTTAATCACTCAGTCAGTGCTGAAACAGTTGTTACAGAGGCCTGTGTTAGTGAGACCTGGCCTTCTACAGTAGCAGAGAATAGGAATTAAATTGTAGAATTGGACAACATTATCTTAACAAATGACAAGCTTCTGCCAAGGCTACATAGTTCCTCCAGCAAACTGATAGCAGCATCAACATTCTGAGGAGTATCAAAGAGGACAAGACAGAAATGTGAAGTGGGATACAGGTTGGTTGAAGGAGAGGGTGTTGACTAGGTACATTCCTACAGGATGATTTAAGCTAGGCACTACCAAACATCTGTAAGCATGTTAAAAATGCATTTTCTCAATACCCCCTCACTGTAAACCCTTGAATGTGATATGTTTGGGAGTTGAAATTGAGAATATGTATCTTTAACAAGAGCAGCTTCCCTAAGCTAACATTTCAGAACCACAGTTTTAACACATCTATTCTAAAGCTATATTGACCAAAAAAGAACAAAAGTTCCCATACCTTGGACAATTTTTAGTCAAACGGAAGTATGGAAGTTTGGGGATTATATAAGAACTTGAATTTTTTTAAATGCCAATGTATGAAAAATGTCTCTGCTTACTCCAACGCAAGTATCTTTTGCTTTCATGTTGTACTCAGAGACACCAAGCCCCAAATAATATTTTTTGCACTCTTCATCCCATCTGGAAGACAAATAAGAGTTAGTCATTTTCAGACAAAAATTCATGGAAGAGCTATAAGATGCACAGTGTGGATGCTTCCTTCTTAGTTAACAAGATATTCTACTTCTAAAACAAGAAGCCCAGTCGAATTTCCCATGTAGGTTCTCCCTGCCTTCCGTCTCATCTTCCTCTGGTCCACTACTGCCACCAGACCCATGTGTCACAAATGCCACCCCCCCAAAAAAATCTTGTTACTCTGCGTTTCAAACTGTCAGTTTCTAATTGCTTTTTGTTGAGACGGAGTCTCGCTCTGTCGCCCAGGCTGGAGTGCAGTGGTACGATCTCAGCTCACTGCAAGCTCCGCCTCCCGGGTTCACGCCATTCTTCTGCCTCAGCCTCCCGAGTAGCTGGGACTACAGGCGCCCGCCACCAAGCCTGGCTAATTTTTTGTATTTTTAGTAGAGACGGGGTTTCACCGCGTTAGCCAGGATGGTCTCGATCTCCTGACCTCGTGATCCGCCCGCATCTAATTGCTTTAAAAAAAGAAGAAAGAGGAAAAAAAAAAAAAAAAATCAGGGGCCAGGTGCGGTGGTTCACGACCGTAGTCCTAGCAATTTGGGAGGCTAGTCTTTGAGCTCAAGAGTTAGAGACCAGCTTGGGTGATGTAGTGAAACTCCATCTCTACAAAAAATACAAAAATGCTTGGTGTGGTGGCAGGCACCTGTGATCCCAGGTACTCGCAAGGCTGAGGCTGCAGAATTGCTTGAGCCTGGGAGGTGGAGGTTGCAGTAAGCTAAGATTGCACCACTGCCCTCCAGCCTGGGCAACAGAGCGAGACCCTGTCTCAAAAAAAAAAAAAAAAAGAAAAAAAAAGAGAGAGAGAATCAGTAATTTTTCGGAAGGCATGTAGGGGCTTTTACAATGTGTACAGTCTGTGCTCTATCCTCCCCAGTGTGCCTGCTTTCCCAGGTCTCCAAATCATGGACACGCATTCCCTCCCTTGACAGTTAATGCAAATATGCATCTGTTCATTGCTTGTACAAATAGAGTGCTGTAATATTATATTTCCTGTGTGAGTTTTAAGTTTTTCTCTTCTTTCTACTTGACTTTTTCTACCGTCATTCTTTGCCTTCGTTGTATCTTTATTGTTTTCTTTCAAATGGTCCATCATATAATATGTTCAATAAAATACCTTTTTCAAATACTGCCCTTTTAGGACCTTCTATCCCCTTGCTCTAATCACATCTATGGCTGCTTTTGTGCTAACCCAGGAGAGCAGAGCAGTTGGGACAAATACTGAATGGCCTACAGAGCTTGCACTATTTGCTCTCTGGTCCTTTACAAAAAAAAAAAAAAAAAATAGTCTACGATTTACTCTCTGGTCCTTTACAGAAAAAAAATGTTTGCTGACTCCTGGTCCTGGCGCTCTGAAATATCACAACAATACCTATATATAGAATACTTTTTAAAAATATATTTGTTTCAGATATGCAATGAAATCTTTCCATTTGAAGATGTGCTTTTAGCACCAGAAAATGCTATATTTAAAAGATTTCTTTGCAACTTTCTTTCCTTGTGTTCACTGTTCTGTCTGGAACCCCTGTTAGTGAGATGTGATCTTTCTGGGCTAATCCTCTAAGTCACCTGTCCTCCCTCATAGTTCTTTTCTCTTTATCCCTTCGCTCCTCAATATAAGGAATTTCCTTGTTCTTATCACACAACTCTTTAATAAAATGTCTTTACATTTTTTCCATCAGATTTTTTTTAAAAGTTTTCAAGAGTCTTCTCTTATGCTGTAGTTTTTATTGTTTGTAACATCTTGCTCTTCTTATATTTTTGTGACTGATTCTTATGTTCTTATCTTGGTCTTTCCCTTTTATGTTTTAGGTTTTTATGAAAAGAAGGTTTATTCCTTATAGCGTATTTACATTTAGGAATGAAGCAATAGAGACATTGACTATGATCTCTGTGTACACATGGATGGCCTCATTTTAGGGAGAGTAGGTGAGGAGCCAGACTCAATTTTTCAAGTCCCAAATGGTTCCATTAGGAGAGGTTTACCCATATTCCAACTCTGAGACTACCTTCCTAATTCTGATCAGGAAGGCCTGTTTATTTGTTTGTTTCCTTAGCTAGAGGCTACATGGATGTTAGAGCTCTGCCATTGGCATCATATATCATCCTGACCTCATTTACACAGTGTCTCTGAGTCCCAAGCCTCTGGTGTTCTGTGGAATAGAGTACTCCCCCCACCTCCAGCTTGGATTCATCCCTTTCTCAATATATTCTTGTCTGCAGCTAGATGTGGCTACATTAGATACCACTGCATCAATTTCACCTTCAGTATTTTAATGAGATCTCTAACCCGCTCTTGTTTATTGCTGTAGGTTAAAACCTTTTATAATCCCTTCCGGCTTTCTCAATGAGGTCTGTTTCAGGAAGGAGAAGAGATATACTCAATATGACTTCTTGAAATAGAATTGCTGGATCTCTCTTGATATCATGTAAAATCTCCCAAAGCATTTCCTGTGTGCTGCTCTCATGGTGTTTATTTCTTTCTTCCTCGTGTTCCATTTATTCATATACATATTTTATTTCCTTTCTAGACCATAATCTCTTTGGAGTTTAGATAAATCTAGGCATGTATAGTACTCTCTTTAATAATATTTGTCAAAGGAATAAATGAATATAGAGAGGAAAGTCAGAGGGAGGAGTCTCTGACAGAGACTGCTATTTGGCTAGTGTATTGCAATCTAAGTACCATTCATCTTTACTTTTTTTCTCAGAAATACAAGTGACCCCAAATCCTAGCAATATCCCCACCTTTGGAACTACTTTAGGGAAAGGAAAGTAAATTGCATTGCTCCAACAGGGTATCTCAAGAATTTTCTTTATTTTACATTGTTAACCTGTGGTAGAATCAGTCACCACAGTTTTTCCCCTTTGGTTTAAGTACCACAGAGACCAATACAAAAGGTATTTCCTAGAGGAAAGAGAGAAAAGGTAAGTGGCTTGAATGGTTTTCCTGTGACTTCTACAGTGACAACCCACGTGACTAGCAAAAAGCATTTGTACTGATTTTAATTATAAGGAAAACCAACCATGATAAGCAATAGAAACATTGATTTTTAGATGTACTTATCTTGGTCTTTCCCTTTTATGTTTTAGGTTTTTATGTTTTAGTTTATTCACAGCCAGCACACCTACATTGCTATTCCACAAATGCCTGAAGCTAAATGTGAAAAATTTTCCCAATGTCCTGGGATCACCAAGGGACAAAGCTGTGGAATTTGTAAAGATGACCCAAGCTTCTGGAGTTATGCCGGTCACTGTTGATGAGACTGGAGATCAGCTCCAGGACCAAACTGTTCTTTTGAAACCCTCCACACCAGAGGTCACAAGAAGCCAATCTCCTAGCATGGAGAAGAAAGCAGAATTAGCATTCCAGTGCACTCAGCTCTTCAGTGACTTGTGCTTGGATGGCTGAAGCTTCAAATTGCTATGCTAAATACATCAAGTAATTCACATAGGTAATAAATTTAGGAACACAACAGTCTTCCTGCAAAACTACTCCCTCTTCTGCCTCTCCCTAAGAAAGAAAAATATAATTTCAACTTTGTCTTCTCTCTTTAAATTGTTCATCATTGCTTTAGGGTACACAAGCAAATGTTTGTTTTATTCCTGATCTCAATTTACACTGTTTTCTGAACTCCAGTTTCATAGCAGTTTGTCAATATTACCTTTCCAAAGGAACCAAGCAAACTGCCAGAATGCATTTCTAATGGCCTCCTGGTGGTAATTAAAATGTCATTTATGAAATAATAACCTGTCTGTTGTACCTGACTTGAAGTAACTGCTCAGTTTTACTTAGACTGCATTACTCTTTTCATATTGAAGACCTATATTTAAAGTAATCAAAGAATGCTGTGTTTCTTGAAGTGTAATAAAACCCCAGAAAATTTGACATGTGCTCTTTCTACCATGGCTACGTTCATGGAGCATTTACAGTGCAATTTAGATCACGGCTGGTATCGCTTCTTGGCCTTTTGGCTGAGATCAAGTGTAGATCACACCTGGTATCTTTGGGGCTCTATTCTTCCCTGCCACACCCCTCACTCAGGGAATTAGGGTCGGAAAGCAGATTCAACAAATCATCTTAATATGACCCTCAGGAAAATTTCCTCATCCTAATCATAGAGTGGAGTGGTAATATAGGATAGCAGTTGTTTAAGAGGAAATATGGCATAGCAGTTATGTGCATAGACTCCAGAGCCAGGCTGGTTGGGTCCAAGTCCCAAATCCATCACTTATCAACCATGTACATTCTGGACAAGTTGCTTAGCTTCTCTGTGTTCAGTTTATCTGCAAGATGTTGAGAATGGTACCTCCCTCACTGGGGTATTGTGAGTTAATTTATGTAAAATTCTTACGTTAGTTAGTGCCTGCCACATAATAAGCACTGTGTAAGTGTGAAACATGATGGTGGTGATGGTGATGATGATGATGATGACATGTAGATTTGCTTGGTGAATTTTTGAGTATCTACTTCAAAACATTTAAGGCCAGACCGTAAAATTACCAGGAAACAGCTCTGTGATAGGCTAGGAGTTTGGGAAAACAATAGCAATTCTTTTTGGGATAAACCACATGGAAATCCTGGTTTAAGAAATCGCTGGTGTGGCCTTATGGGCTGAGCCCTGTCCCGATAGTTAAGAAGCTTGGGAATTCCCACTTGTTCAGTTCCTGACAGTGGGCAAGTCATTTATCCTCTTGAACCTCTATTTCTTTGTTTGTAAAATGAAGATACTGTATTAGATGAATTCGGAGGTGCTTTTCAGCTCTAAAATCCTATCTTTTTAATCAGCTGTTTGTAAATCTAATCACATTTGGAGCACACTGGGAAAAACTTGCCACTTTAAAAAGTACAATGTGACAACTGGGAAAGTGCTTTACTATGGCAAATTCTCCCTGTTGATTCTAGCTTGTTAATGTAGCTGCTCAAAACCCAAGTTTATTCACAGCCAGCACACCTACATTGCTATTCCAGAAATGCCTGAAGCTGGAAGTAAGAGGCTCTGATAGGAGCTCAGCCAGTCATCTGCACCAAGCTCACAGCCCTCTCTGGGTTAGGCATGAATACACCTGAGTGGTGCAAGTTGTTTGAGACTGACTTGGCAGCCTTCACTCTCGGAAGATTGCCTGGATTCTAACTTCCATTTGCACATATGTTATCTGCCTCTACCTCCTACTGAACCGCCATCTCCCCCTCCCCCTGCCACACACTGGCTTGTAATAACTATGCATATTTCACATCACCCAAAGGATTTTGAAGTTATTAATTATATTAAATTGTCTCCTGGGGAGAACCCATACATGTACACACCAATTCATGCTTTGAAGGTAAACATTAAATTTTTCTGTGCCAAAGAAAATGAAAAGGGAAGAAATATGATAATTGAGATGAAATCTTCCTCCAGCTAATTGTCACATAACAAAGATGATAATTAAAGTGTAGGGTGGAGAGAAAAGAGGGCTAACGTTGAACAAGCACCTATTCTGGGAGGCCTCTGACACTAGATGTTGTTCAGCAATGTTTTATTTCATCATTAGAGGATATGCATTGTATTCCCTACTTCACTTTTTTTCCCAAAAAGTTTCACAAAGATTCCTTGTCTAGAGTCACACACAGCCAGTACACAGCTGGCATTCTGCAATGTGACATTACCAGAAGAGACTTCACTATGCTTTCTGGAGGGCTTCAAGACATCCATCTTGTAATTCTTTTAAATTCCATTTTGTTCATCTGTAACCAATGTAATGAATACCCATTTTATTTATACCTTTATGAACATACGATTATAAATTCTGAATCTTTATAAGAAGAGATGTCATATTTCTTGGTAAAATTGCCTTGAATTTACCATATTCTTATGATTTAAGGTTGGAGAAAGGTTTTATGTGCTATGGCCGAGTATTTGCTCTCACAGTTGAAATCCAGACAAAATGTGGAGGATGATACATGACATTAGCCAGTAAAAAGTAATCAAATGGCACAAGCGTCATCTACTGGTTGGGTTGTCCCACCTCAGAAACACTCAGTTGGACTGTATAAAGTGATTAAATTTTGTTTGCAAATGCAATCCAGAAAAATATATCCACTTGAGATACCTTTTTAAAAAGCAATAACTGAAACAGATACTATTAACTAGAAATCTACAGACAAATAGGACAAAATGAACCACATTTTTTTAATGAACTGCATTTAGATGAATAAGTTAACTTAAATATAACTAGCAATTTGCAAACAACAAATAGCTCTAAGTGCTCTGTGATTCTTTGGTAGCTTCCCCTCACTCCTCATTAGACAGTGATGAAAGCCCTAGTAAAAATTCTTAGCCAGAACACCCATTAGGGTGGCTGTTATCAAAAGAGAAAAAAAGGGGGGATAAGGAAAGGAAAAATAATAAGGTGAGGGTATGGAGAAGTTGGAACTCTCGTACATTTCTGGTGAGAATATAAAATGGTGCAGCTGCTATGGAAAACAGTATAGTGGTTCCTCAAAATATCAAAAATAGAACTGTCAAACAATCCAGCAATTTCACTTCTGGGTATATACCCAAAAAAATTGAAAGTAGGATTTTGAAGAGACATTTGTAAAACCCCCATGTTCATAGCAGCATTATTTACAATAGCCAAAAGGTGGAAGCAACCCAAATGTTCATCAATGAATAAACAGATAAACAAAATGTGGTATATACATACAACGGAATATTTTTCAGCCTTAAAATAGTAAGGAAATTCTGAAAAATGCTACAACATGGATGAACCTTGAAGACATTATACTTAGTGAAATAGGCGAGTCACAAAATGACAAATACTGTATGATTCTACTTATATCAGCCACATGAGTGGTCAGATTCATAGACAGAATATAGAAGAGTGGTTATGAGGACTGCAGGGAGAGAAGAATGGAGAGTTCTGGTTTGATTCGTATAGTTTGAGTCTGGGAAGATGAAAAAGGTTCTGGAGATGGGTGGTGGTGATGGTTGCACAACAGTGGGAGTGTACTTAATGTCACTGGATATTATGCTTAAAAACAATATGGCAAATTCTTTGTTGTGCATATTTTATCATCTGGAAAAAAAGGTGGAAGTTGGGCCGGAGAGAAGAACATAACAGATTGTGTTAGTTCAATCTGCCTTATTGCCCAGACTAGAATTTACCCATGTTAAAACTTTAAGCCTTTTCTTCTTCTTATATAAAATGTTAATCATAGGGAGAGAATCACAGTTATTTGAAAGGATCAAATAAACTCTTAGATGTTATGGGTGGGGGTGTTGCGGGGGGACTCTTAGCTGGAACTCCTGCTCTAAGTCCACAGTCTTTTCTACTTTTCTAGTTATCACAGCTAAGCTAGCCAAAGTTCCTTCCTTGTCAGTTCTGAGACACTAATTGCATAGAGTTCTTCAGTTATCCAGAGAGGGAGGAAACTAACATTGCTGAATGCTGAAGATGTGCAAGTGTTGCAACAATGATCTACTTACACTATCTCTCAGCTGTAGAGCATGCTATGCTATTCCCATTTTGCTAATCAGGTAACAGGCTGAGAAAGACAACAATGATTATACAATTTGGTGAACTCGGTCATCATTTAGTGCAGGTAATACAGCCAATGTATTAGTCTACTTTGTCTTCTCTAAATAGAGAGGAGAGGGTAAAGGAGGCAGAATGTTATCACGAATTAAGCTCCTGTGATGTATTGATTACTGGTTCAGATTTCCCAGACTCGCCATTCTCTGGGGATCATCTTCGTGATCTCCATAAAGGTGATCATCTTCATGAAGTTGGCAGTTGCTTACATCTGATCATGCAAGAATGTAAACTAACCCCACCCTGTCAGTTCCCTTTCATGTATTCCCATTCCCTTCCCAAAGTATTTCTGATATGTGGTGTCACATCTATGCTCTCCAACTAGTGAAGTCAGCTATAGGGTACCTGCTAGACATAATGCTGCCGTTGCTTCCCCTGGGCACCTCTTGTTATCACTGCCATTGCCTTTGCTGTTTGTCTTCCAGCTGCCATGGCACTACCAGCCACCAGCCACCCTTCACAGGTGCTGCTCTCTCAGCTGCACATTGCCACTGGTTTTAAATACCCCTACTTCTTTCACTAGGTGCCACAGTCCCCCAGGTACCTATGCTGCTGCCACTTCCACTTTTAACTACATATCAGGCAGAGACCCCTTATCTCATCTCAGTCTCAGGTAGAGACTGCAGTTCTTCTTGGGTACAGTCACTATTGCACTGGAACCTTCAGATACCTGAGTACGATGGTCAGTGCCTATTTGGAACAGAAAAATTTTTCTTCTATTTGGATAACCCTTGTAAGATGAGTACCAAAGTGAAGTTACCTGTGTCTCGAAGTCTAACACAATTTTAGTGAGAGCACCTTTTCAGGATGTATTCACAGTTCTCTGTCTCCCTAAATTGCAGAAATGAATTTAGGGAGCTGACCTACAATAGATTTGAATGGCAGGCCAAACTATATACAGAAATCATTCCTCCCTACTGACTTTGAGACTATTACCAGCTCAAAGTAATTCTTCCTTCCAAAGTTTGTTTTCTGGATCCCCTTTTATCCTATGTGAAAATAGTATCCTGAGTAGCCTACTTCACCATTTCATCAGACTTTTTCAAACATCTCTAAATCCTAGTAGCAGGCCCAGCTTAGGCCTCACTAGGATATCCTACTACAAAATTTCAGTCTCATTTAAATCCCACAAAACCCCTGTGAGGTACATATTATTATCTTCATTTTATAGATAAGGAAATTGAGTGGCTAAGTAACTTGCCATTAAACAGCTAAGCCATTAACATTAAACATTAAAACAGCTAGTTAGTGGCAGAATCAGGATTTGAGCCAAGGTCTGGCTGATATCCAAAGCCCAGGCACTTTATCACCACCCCCTGGCATACCTCCCAAGCTCAGTGCAGGGCTTATAAGGTGCCAGCCACCTTCTTCAATCACACAGCTCAGCAGCGGTATTTCTCAAGCTATGCCTGCCACTGTCCCTGAATTACAACTGCATTAGGTCTATATTGCACTTGGTCTTCATCACCCATATGTTTCATGTGCTCTGCACTGTGCTGATGCCATGCAGAAAGCTTTTAAGACCTTCATCATTTCAGGTAGAAAAGTAGTATTTTCCTTTCTGAGTGCTGATTAGAAAACTCCATTAGTCTAACGTCTTTGTTGTTTTTTTTTTTTTTTTTTTTTTTTTCTGAGACGGAGTCTCACTCTGTCACCCAGGCTGGAGTGCAGTGGTACGATCTTGGCTCACTGCAACCTCCACCTCTCGAGTTCAAGCGATTCTTCTGCCTCAGCTTCCTGAGTAGCTGGGATTACAGGTGCCTGCCACCATGCCTGACTAATTTTTGTATTTTTAGTAGAGACAGGGTTTCACCATATTGACCAGGCTGGTCTCGAACTCTTGACCTTGTGATCTGCCTGCTTCGGCCTCCCAAAGTCCTAGGATTACAGGCGTGAGCCACGGTGCCCGGCCCCAATGTCCTTTCTTAAGGTTGACTCCTGCTCTGAGCTAGTACTCTGAAGTTTAAATGTTTATTGTTGTTTGGTTTGGTTTGGTTTTTTCCCATCACACATGGGTTACATAACCTTCTTATAAAACTGCTTAGTGACTGACCTCTGCTATTTAGAAGCACTTGTATAATTTATTCTAGAAGAGTATTTGTGCTCAATACAGAGGGTGACAATGAAGAAGGTGAAATTGTCTCCATTTGGCTTCCCCCGAATTCTCCATTATAAGGACTCAATTACCATAGACAAGAGAAATGAAACTGACCTTTAGGTTATCATCTCATTCTCCCTTGCCAATACATGATTGTTCTCTTCAGTACTGTCTAGAATATTACTGATTCTAATTATAAATCAAGCAACAGGTCTTCATTTACAGTTTTCCCCAAAAGGATAGTATCAGTACTGTCAGCCATTTTGGCTATTCCTTGAAGTATTCAGCTTGGATCTAACCTTGTCCTTCACTCTGTTCTCTTACTGACGTTTCTACGGAGATGTGTTTTCAGTTCCTCGATATATTTTGGGGGAAATTTTTGTTTTTATTCACTTCTAAAACATACATTTTCATTAGTTTTTATTTTTATTTTTTATTTTTTATTTTTTTATTTTTAGATGGAGTCTCGCTCTGTCGCCCAGGCTGGAGTGCAGTGGCACAATCTCGGCTCACTGCAACGTCTGCCTCCCGGGTTCACGCCATTCACCTGCCTCAGCCTCCCGAGTAGCTGGGACTACAGGCGCCCGCCACCACGCCCAGCTAATTTTTTGTATTTTTAGTAGAGACGGGGTTTCACCGTGTTAGCCAGGATGGTCTTGATCTCCTGACCTCGTGATCCCCCCGCCTCGGCCTCTCAAAGTGCTGGGATTACAGGCCCAGCCTATTTTCAAAATTTTTAAGGGATGAGAGAGGCTTATGTTTACTCTGTCAAGGCTCAGTTCTTTTTCATATGTGTTTTGTTATAAAGTGTGTTAGCAAGTCATCTCAAGGTGGATTATTAATAGATAATCCCTAGTCTTTCTCTATACTCACACTTCCTCCATGTTGACTTGGGTGGTATCTGACATTAACTTAGAATTTTCACTTATAATAAAAGAATCACAGAATTTTAAATCTGGGAAAAGGTAAGCAGCAACTAATTTAGGGGTCGCTGTTGAAAATACTTTGATGAATAAGGAAACTGAGGCTCCTAAATTTTAAGTGCCTTCCCAAAGCTCAATGAGTTAATGGCAGGGCTATATTTGGAAACATAGGTCTTTCTAAAGTATTAAATGAGGTAAGGTGGGTGTATTTTCTATTCTTCTTCCAAAACCAAACAATGTAACTGGTCCCATTTTTCTAGAGGAGTCTATGTTATAATTAACTTAATGCTAGCTGCTGTAACAAATGTGTCCTGAAATCATAGTGTTAAGAAAATATGTTTTAACCCAATAAAAATGTATTTATTGCTCAAGCAACAGTCAAATGCAGGTGCTTCTGGTAGGTAGCTGTCTTTCCAGTGTTCATTCAGGCATCAAATTCCTTCATATTGCCTCTTGGCACATGGCTCCTAACTGGAATTGTCTCCCTTTGGCTGTCAGAGAAAAGGGTAAAGGATGGTCTAGGAAATTGCTATGACTTAGGCTTGGAAATCACATATATCACTTCCATAAACATTCCATTTCCAAAGTATGCTTTGGTGCAATTCCAGGTGCAATTGTTCCCTTCTTTTCTATTGCATAACAATTTTACAGATCCCAGTTGGTGACTTCCTGTTCAGTGAGGACAGGAATATCCAGATCTAATGTTTTTCAACCACAGATGTTTCCCATTGTCCTTTGCTTCCCACGTGGTTGCTCTTAGAATCCTTTCCTGCCTTACACCTGAAGACTGGTTGAGGGGCATGGTTGCATGTCACGTTTTTAAAACCAAGCCATTTTCAAAAATCAGTTTACTCTGCTGAACTAAGCAGAAAACTGCTTTTGCTACCTGATGGGCTTCAGGACACACTACTCAAAAACATGGTACCTTTGCATCTGAGAAAACAACAGAAGCAGGAAAGTCACTCTCATCATCCCCTTACCCCTTCTCTGCTAAAGCAAGTTATAAAACCTAGGAAGGAGTTCCTGATCTTCCCCTAAAGCAGGTCCTAAGATCCTCATGTGAGAGGTGCTCTCCATATACCCAGAGGAAAGGAATGTCCTTACTTCTGAAGGCACAAGGACACAGAGAAGAATCTTAACAAACAGGCCTTACTAAGTTCCTCCTAGTTTATTGCTATTAGATCATACTGCCTTTGCCCAATCACACCTCTCCACAACAATCCTCTTCTTCATTTAACAGAAAAAAAAAAAAAAAAATGCACAGGTTTTCCTTGTTCTTTGGGTCTTCATTTCCTTATGTAAGCGTCTGTGTCATCCAAAACTTAACCAAATTTGTATGCTTTCTCTCTTAATCTGTCCTTTATTACAGGGGTTTCAATGATGATCCTAGCAATATGAGAAAAAGATATTTCTTTCCCCCTATTTACCTAATCATGTAAATATGGGAAGGAAGTTCATTCTTGTGTTATTTCAAGTAGTGTGTGATTTTTCTCTAGAAAATAAAATGTGTGAAGTTACTGCTCTTAAAGAATTGCTCTTGTCTCTACCCTCCTTACTGCTGATTTACGGTCAGAGTTCTAACCATATACTGCTATGCATATCTATACCCACCCTGGTGGTATTAAACTACTGGAAAGCATGGACCTTGAATGGATAAAAATGAATACTAATGGTAGTGATGGCATATGTATATGTATAAAATGGCCCTGATAGCATCAAGAAGCAACTCCCTTGGAGAGAAGCAAGAGGTAGGTCTTTGCTTCCTTTGGTTGGAGAAGGCCAGATACCCTTGAGGGAGCAGTTGTAGTCAAGGTACTTATACATATCCTCCCTCCCCCAAGCCTGGGCCTGCAGCTCTTCCTCAGAGTCTCTGAGCAGATATTTCTGCTGGCACTCACCAAGTGTTGTTAGCTAATACTGAGTTTTTTCAACTGGTATAATTACATCTCTCTGTGTTTCCTTGAGAATTTTATTGAAAAGTAGAAGCTGAAATTATTCATCCCTAGTCACCCACCATCATAATTCAAAAAGACTATAAATGAGAACTAAATTATTTATATGGCATTAAATTCAAAATTCTATGGAAATTAGATCTGTCGTCATCTGCATTTGTGATGTCATTATCTTGATTGGGATGGTGAAGGGTGTGGGATGTTTGTTTGTCTACTCAATAGACCCAGACAGGACAGACAGAACTTTTTTATGTTTTTGTTTAAAAATAATTTCAAATCAAGAATGAATAATATGACTAAAATTTGTCCTCATCAAATGTTGGATAGAAATAGATAAAACTCACTCTCTTTAGTCTTTCTGATCTGAATGGACTATATGTAGGCATCAGAATTCACTTAAGATTCCTACAGAGTACTTTGAGAGTCATTTGCTGAACTAGCTCAAGTTTCTTCTATCTAGGCTTGGCTGGCTATGGATGATCATGAGGAAGTTGAATCACTTCCAATTTTGTATCTATGGATTATGTTAAAATTTAATGTTCTGAAACCTGTCTGTGCCCCAGTTGGGATGAGATATCATGATTCTTCTTATGCCTGACCAGTCTGTGTAGATTGCATTGTACCATACACATCAACAGGAAGTAATCATCAGAAAACATTTGTGAGTTGTTCTACATGGATTGTACATGTGACTGAACATGTACATCATTACCTTGTTTAGAAGAACCTATTGTCCTATTCAAGAACTGTAACACAGAGGGCCAGTCATCATCGTCCCCTTGATTTTCTTTTAATCCATTGATATTCCTCTCTTAAATGGGTACATGATAATATTGCTCTGTACTGTCAGATTCTTTTTAAGTTCGCATGTGTGTTTTTGATCTATCATATTAATTTTTAAATTTCAAAGGGAAAAATCATTTCCCTTATTTTTGAGGAGCATCTCGTCGTAAAATTCACGCATACATATTCACATATACATAAACACATTACATTCACCATATTATAAAAAAAGTTACTTCAAAATGTTTCATTCTAAGTTACATTTTATAAATTGTTTGGTTGAGAATATCTCTGGCAGTTCCATCAGTTCATTCATTCAGTTGCAAGTCTAAGTATATGCCAGGTGTACGATATTGGTTGGATATTAGAGATCAATAGACAGGCAGTTGGTCACTGCAGTCAAATATCATAATCAAGTTGGAAACAGACAAGTGGGTAGTTTAGACTAGTGTAGGGAAGAGTAACCCCCATCAGTTCTTAGTTAGAATGGATCCCTGTAAGAAAAAAATGGATTAACAAGAGAAAAGCAAAAGTTTATTAATGTGAATATTTTATATATACATGGGAGACACTCAGGAAATAAGTAGTTCTAGAAGTGGCTTATATAGCATCTTCAACTAAGAATAGAATAGTAAATTTTTAAAGAAATGGCAAGACAAAGGAAAAGACTTTGAGTCTCTAGGGGAAGCAACTTGTGAAAAGGCAATAATGGCATAAAAAGGCTAGTTAGTGAAGCTTGTTAATGCGGATTCCTCTGGTACCACCTCCAGGTCAATAAGAGTCTAAAATTGTCTTCAGTGGTTAATCTTTGTTCTCCCTGGTAGAAGGGGAGGTGGGATACCTTTTGTTTTTTAAATCTATATCCTGCTTTTAGGTAAATGGAAGGCAAAGAGCTTTCCTGCCTCTGCTGCTTCTTGTTTGTCTTCAGCTCAACACTCCTTCATATTTTGGGGAGGTATATCCTGGTCTCCCACACTACTCATCCATCCATTCGTTGTATTCATTCACCCATCTGATATGTATTTAGCGCCTTCTCTAGGTCAGTCA
The DNA here is from genome assembly GCF_028885655.2 of Pongo abelii. Lineage (NCBI taxonomy): Eukaryota > Metazoa > Chordata > Mammalia > Primates > Hominidae > Pongo > Pongo abelii. The sequence continues at coordinate 97,992,547 of NC_071991.2, forward strand.
CTGTTAGTTACTGGAATATAGCCGTGAATAAGATTAGTGCTCCCAGCTTGCACGCCTCAAACTTGGTCCAAATAAAGTCTCTACTTGTTTTAATTTTGCCTCAGTTTTGTTTTTTGTTGTTGCTTTTTATTTTTCCTTTAAGTAGCATGGAGCTTATAGTCTAGCAGGAAGATGGGATGTGATTGTGGCTGTACCTGAGGAAAGCTTCACAAAGGAGTGAGCCACACAGATGAGACTTGTGGGAATAGAAGGCTGACTGTAGAACCCCCGGTGAGGGTTTTCCAGGCAGTGGGACTCACAATGGAGACAAAAAGTGATTGGGAAAAGCTTCCACGAAACCAAATATTTAAATATCCAACAAAGGGATTGAGGGTATTAAGGGGAAAGGAGAAGTTTCCTTGAAGGCCTGGGAGTATTTTGCTTTGTTCAGACATCAGGTCAACCCTGAGGGATAATGCCCTGGCCTCCATTGAGAGTCATGAACAGTGGTTAATGAGCTCATTAGCAATTCAAATAGAGGAATACAAGGTGTTAACACTCTCACATCCACAGCTCTAGAAGCTTACAGTGTGACAATGCATTCAATTTAGAATCTCCAAAGGAGTCCTCTTCCTTCCTTTCTCTTTCCCTTCCTTTTTGTATTTTCTATTTCTCTGTATATATCCTCCATAATTCTAGTTAGCTTTAGAGAAGGATAAAAATAAAAAATAATCCTCCATTTTTTATTTTCACTCCTCAGTTCTTCCTCTTGTCTCTTTTTCATTTACCCTTTCTTATTTTTTTACTCTTTTTTTTCCATTTATTCTCTTTTCTATGTTTTATCTCTTTATGCACCTGTTTTTCCCTGTCCACACAACTAATATGTTTAACATACTGATGGGTTTACATTGGTTTCCATTTGCTCTATGTAATATACATGTACTATGTACTTTGTCTTTTATTATATGTAGTATTTTCATCTTCATAGCTCTCTCTCAAAAAAATAAAAAATAAAAAGCTTTTCTTCCATAGGGTTCTTACATTCTCAGGCTCCTCTTTCTTGGTATTTATGGATTTTGAGGTTTTTTATTCTTAAACACAACCAGAATAAAAAATTAGTAACCTATATAAACATGTTTTATGATCATCCAAAAAATATACTTATATCCTGCCAAATTTTCCCTACTTAAAGTGAAAACCAATAAAATATACAAATATAGAGAATACAATTGAAGGTATCTTTTTCTTTGGTCTTTTTCACAGTGATAACTGGTTTTCATATTAATGAACCCCAAAACAAGAATAAAAATCTCTCCTCTGAATAACTTCAATTTAAATTTTTTGTTATGAAATCTAATATTTAATTAAATTCTTCTAATTAAGGAAATATTACATGATCAGTGTCAGGCCTCTGAGCCCAAGCTAAGCCATCATATGACCTGCACGTACACATCCAGATCACCGGTTCCTGCCTTAACTGATGACATTCCACAACAAAAGAAGTGAAAATGGCCTGTTCCTGCCTTAACAGATGACACTGTCTTGTGAAATTCCTTCTCCTGGCTCATCCTGGCTCAAAAGCTCCCCCACTGAGTACCTTGTGACCCCCACTCCTGCCCGCCAGAGAACAACCCCCCCTTTTCCTTTACCTACCCAAATCCCATAAAATGGCCCCACCCCTATCTCCCTTCGATGACTCTCTTTTTGGACTCAGCCCACCTGCACCCAGGTGAAATAAACAGCTTTATTGCTCACACAAAGCCTGTTTAGTGGTCTCTGCACACGGACGCGCATGAAAATCAGCATAATTTCTAAAATGTAATGAAAAGAGTCAAAATGCTCATAAAACAATTCAACCTTTATGATATTGCTTGTTTCAAATATATAACAATAACATATTGCTGATTCATATTAATCTTTTAATTCAATTAGGGCCCCATACCTTATATATTGTTGTTTTCATTTTTGAACAGATATGAATTTTCATATTTATAGCTTTCCCATGCTTTAGAATTACTTTTATCACCTCATTTTATTTTAGAATTTTAGTTATTGTCCGTAAAATTAGTAGCACCTATTTAAGTTTTGCCTGTATATTTATTATTTCCAAATTAATGAAATAAAATAATGCAAATAAATTACACAAAAAATATCCTTTTTCTTTAGAATCTATCATGTAGAAAGCATGGTGTTAAGTATAGAAGAGGAAAGTAATATCCTGTGCATGGCTGACACCCCTATAACAAAAAAGCAGATTGACAAGAGAAAAGCATAACAAATTTATTTTAACAAAGTTGTGTGGGTTTTTTGTTTTGTTTACTTGCTTGCTTGTTTTAGTAGAGACAGGACTTAACTATATTGGCTAGGCTGGTCTTGAACTCCTGTCTTCAAGCGATACGCCTGCCTCAGACTTCCAAAGTGCTAGGATTACAGGCATGAGCCACTGCACCCAGCCTATTTAAAAAACTTTTATATGACACGGAAGACTTCAGAAATGGAGACCCAAAGACCCAGGAAAAACTGTACTTTTACGCTAAGTTTGATGAAAGAAGTGAATAGTCATGGGGAAATGTGACTGGATAAAAGGGGATGATCTAATGGTAATAAATTGAAGGAAACCCAGCAAGGCCTGTCTGTTCAGATTTTCCTTGGTGTCTCTGTGTAACATTCCTTCCTCTGTGGTCTTCTGATGGACTGTCAGGAAAAGTAGGTCAGGATGTGACCTTTCTAAGTTTTATGGCTTGCTCTGGGAGAGGGGAGTTCTGGTTTCTATGACCTGCCTTGGAAGAGAGGAATTCTGATTTCTATGACATGCCTTGTGGAAGAAAGGGGAATGAGAGACAGGAGGGCCAGAGGCAATCAGAGAGACCTTGCTTCTGAGGCCCTCCCAGTCTCCAATAGATTCAAACATAAAATCTCTTTTAAAATCTCCTCAAAGGAAGTGGTAGGTTGTGCATGTCACCATAATACCACAAATGAGTAATCCAGAATGCTAGAGACCAATGTATCCCAAAAGCCAGCTGAGTAGTCTAGATTCTTGAAAAAGTTCTAAACTGTGACAAAACAGAAAAAAAGCATTACAGAGGGGTTTGTTTTTGTTGTTTTTATTGTTTTTCAGAAATAAAGCCCTTCCTTCTGAATTTACAGAAGCGTCTTCATCCTACTGTTGTGGTAGTTTTCACGAAAACTTTTTATTTTAGAATAGATTTATATTTTATTTAGAATAGATTATATTTATGTACAAAAGTAGTACAGAGAGTTTATGTTTAACTTTCATCCAATTTTCTGTTATGAGTTTGCATTAGTGTGGTATGTTTGTCATAACTAATAAACCTATATTGATATATTATTATTAACTGAAGTCCATACATTTCTTTTGTTTTTACCTAATGTTCTTTTTCTGTTGCAGAATTTCACCCAGGATACCACATTACATGTAATTATTATGTCCCTTAGATTGTGACAATTTCTCAGATTTTCCTTATTTTTGGTGACTCAAAATTTTGAGGAGTATTTGTCAAGTATTTTGTAGAATGACTCTCAATTTGAGTTTGTCTGATGTTTTTCTCATGGTTAGTCTGGGTTATGGGTTTGGGAGAAACAAATCATAGAGATAAAGTGCCATTCTCGTCATATTTTATTAAAGCGATGTGTGATCAACGCGACTTATCACTATCAATATTAAACTTCATCATGTAACTGAGTGATGCTTGTGGGGTTTCTTTATTGTAAGGTGATTTCCCCCACACTCTACCCCCTTTCATTTGTGTAGTCCTTGGAAAAAAGTCACTATGTACAGCCCACCCTTAAGTAGTGGGGATTTATGCTTCTCCTCCTCGATATCTATATACATTATATAACAGCATCTATATACATTACATAGAATTCTTCTATATGGGAGATTTTTCTATTCTACCTCATTTATTCATTCAATCAATCATTAGGTTGGTGCAAAAAGTAATCATAGTTTTTGCCGTTACTTTCAAACCTAATATTTTATACTTTGGCTATAATACAATACTTTATTATTTTTTGGTTGCTAGTTCCCTAGTTAGTAGCTCCTTTTAAATGGAATGATAGTGATAGTTAATAATTATTTTGTGGGATTTTTTTTAATGTGTTTGTTTGTTTAATATCCTTACCGGGCCAAGAAATCTGGCAACGCTGTGTTGTTACTTCAGTTGGAAGAGAGGGACCCATGGGCATTCAATTCTCACTCAATGAAATTAAAAACGTTAGAAACTGCAGGTGTAGACAGCAAATGTTTATAGGATGAGGATGAGATGGTTTCTGGCTAAGAAGTTAGGGAGATGACATGGTAGAGAAAGTGGAATTTAAGCACAGTCTTGAATATTTTTTAAAGATAACAATACATTTACAAAAGCTGATTTTTTTGAATGATAACTATTCACTGCATGCAAAACAGTTATTCACCGTCATCACCTTGCCAATGCCTAACGTTTGAAATTGAATTTCAAACCTTCCTGTAATCAACATGTCTCATAACAGTACATTGTAAATGACATTTGTCACTTTCCACTTGTGTTGAGGACTATAATTCTATTTTAGAAGAATCCAAATTGGACTAGAATGCTTTCTACTTTAGAAAACTATAGTGGTTGCCAATTGCTTGATTATGTACTCTAATACTTATCCAGTATCAAGATCTGACTATATGTTAAACAAGTCAAGCATTACATTAAGTAGTTCTTAATCAGTTACAATTCCATCCTTATCAGTGGCAATTTTATCTGTCTAAAATTATAAAAGTCTTGGAGTTAATTTGACATAGTGAACACATGTGTTTAATTTCTGCTTATTCCTGAAACATCACTAAAATGACAGTATACATGGTAAAATATATAAATCCATGCAGAAAAAGAAATGGGCCAGGAATCAGAAGACTGGAGAGGCCAACACATTTTCAGAATCAGGAACGGGGATGGAGGAATACATCTGACTGATGGGAGCAACAGAAATTGTAATGAAATGTGAAAGCCTGTGGTAAGAAATGCCAGTTAGCAATGTCAGCGCCCTCCACCCTGTCACCTTTTCACAGAATCTTGGAAAATCACGGAAACTGGAGGCACTGGGGCTTGCTGAAGGTGGGGTAAAACCTGGAGCTCAAAAAGGGAACATGGTTGGTAGATCAGTTGGCACCAGCTCTCCATGTCCACCATATATATCCAACCAACTACCCTTTTTCTTACTCAATCTAACCAAATGTTAGATGATTATTCTTTGGAGAAATTGGAGAAATATCAATGGAGAAACTAAGGCCACCTGTATACATAGCCATGGGCATACCCAGGAGCAGGGCTTGATGTCAGGCTGAAAATAGGAGGATTAAGAAAAAGTCTGTACTCAGCTCAGATCTCAGGATGCCTATAGCCAGACTGAAACCCTTCATGAAAGAAACTGGAGGATTCTTCTATGGAGAAGGCAAATAGCTCCAGGTACTTGGCAATGGGAACCCTCCAATAAAAAGCCAACTCACCATTCAATGTGCAGTGAAACCCATCAGTGGATGAGCCCCACCCACTCACACAGATCACACCATCAAATTTTTTTTGCTAATCCAATTTTAAATGTAAAAGCATAATAAGGATTACCAAATACTGGATGAAGTCTCAAACCTGAAAGACAAAAACCAAAAGGTAAATCCAAAGGAAACAAATAATTAGGAATAAATGAAGGGCTTCAAAGAAATTGTGTTACTCCGGCCCATTTATCAAGTGACCCGAAAGGCTGCTATTTTTGAATGGGGCCCAGAGGAGGAGAAGGCTCTGCAACAGGTCCAGGCTGCTGTGCAAGCTGCTCTGCCACTTGGGCCATATGACCCAGCAGATCAAATGGTGCTTGAGGTGTCAGTGGCAGCATATATATATATATACACACACACACACACACACACATATATACACACATATATATATACACACACATATATATACACACACACATATATACACACACATATATACACATATGTACACATATATATACACACACACACACACACATACATACACATATGGATATATATATGTGTGTGTATATATATATCTCCATATGTGTATATATATCTCTCCGTGTGTGTGTATATAAATATATATATATATATGCATATTAGTTCTGTCCCTCTAGTGAACAATGACTAATACAGAAACTTTAAAATCACAAGAATTGGCCAGGCATGGTGGCTCATGCCTGTAATCATGAGGCCGAGGCAGGTGGATCACCTGAGGTCGAGAGTTCGAGACCAGCCTGACCAACATGGGGAAACCCTGTCTCTATTTAAAATACAAAATTAGCCGGGCATGGTGGTACATGCCTGTAATCCCAGCTACTTGGGTGGCTAAGGCAGGAGAATTGCTTGAAACTGGGAGGCGGAGGCTGCGGTGAGCCGAGATTGCACCATGGCACTCCAGCCTGGGCAACAAGAGCGAAACTCTGTCTCAAAAATAAATAAATAAATAAATATGAAAGTAAATAGCCAAAACAAAAACAAAATCAGAGTAGATAATGATTGCATCCAGGGATAGGAATTTAGGGGATAGGTAAGGGAATTCTGTTACGTTTTTACACCTTGTAGGACAATTTGTCTAAAATATGTGAATATACTACTTTCAAAGAAAAAAGAAATTTTAAAATCATATGTTGGGTTATGCTAGTGCTATAATTTACCTGAAATATCTGTTGCTGTATAACAACCCATTTCAAAACACAGTGGCTTAACAGAGTATTGATTTTTGGTTTTTTATGATTCTGTGGTTTGGCTGGACTAGCTAGACCATTGTTCTGTTCAGTGTTGTGTGGGCTGAAGGCATTCATGTGATCACATTCAGCAGGGAAGATTGGCTTGAGAGCCAGGTTCTCCCCAGGTGGTTTCTCTCTGCATATGGCATCTTTCTTCCACCTGGGCTCTCCACATAGCCTCTCTCTCCAGCAAGATACTTGACGGCTTCTTTGGAAATGGTGGCTGGGTTCTAAGAGAAACTTTCTTTATTTATTTTTGTTTTCATTTTATTTTTTAAGTTCCAGGGTACATGTGCAGAATGTGCAGGTTTGTTACATAGGTGAACGTGTCCCATGGTGGTTTGCTGCACCTACTAACCCATCACCTAGGTATTAAGCCTGGCATGCATTAACTCTATTTCCTAATGCTCTCCCCCAGCCCCATAGCCCTCCCCCAGCAGGCCCCCTTGTGTGTTGTTCCCCTCCTCCCTCCATGTGTTCCTAAGAGAAGCTTTCTAAGGAAGAGGTGCCACAGTGTGCAAGCACTTATGAAGCCTCTGCTTATAGCATGCTTGCCAATGTGTTACTGGCCAAAGAGAGTAACTTGGTCAAATCAGAGTCAGGGAGAGAAAGTTCTGAACAAAGATATGAATACTGGGAGGCATGGTTCCCTGAGGGCCACCAATTTAACAGCATAGCCCCACATCTACGAACTTTTGCCTCTGTCTAATATGCTTTACCTACTTGACCAAGGATGAAAGTTAGACTTGATGAGAGTGTTAAATTTTCATTTCAATATTTATTTGAATATTCTTTGGGATTGGCATGACTTAAAGGATATCACAAACCCTGATTCCCTCCATAGTCAATTAAATAGTATCAAAACAGTCATCATCTCTGAGGAGCTCAGTAAAAGAAACATGAATGCCACTGAAAGTCTTTGCTGAACCACCAAATAACCACAAGCAGCAAAATAAAGACATTTATTTTCCCCATTGATGATTTGCTATTGCCTCTTATTTAGTTTTAGAATTCTTTGTTTAATTTGTTGTATTAGAAACCATTTGTTATAATGCTTTCATCTTTTAAACTTGCAATCTATATACACTTCCAAATGTTTTGAAGAATAGTAGACAAATAGTGGTAAGTCCTGCGTGCCAGGACTTTGCCGTATCAGAAATTGAATGTTAGAAATATCTGGAAAGAGCCCATGTCTACAAAATAAAAATTTTAAGTTACTATGAAAAATATTCTATTCTTAGAAAAACTTCTAGGTCTTGCTTTTGATACCAGATGTTTGAGGCTAGAAACTAACTCATTAGACAAAGCACAAATTGTAATTTTAATATCAACAATTATCATCCTTGCTTTCTCATACTCATTTTTCTTCCACTTTTTCTTACTCTTATTTTTCTTTCTCTTTATTATTGCTGTTATTTCCATGATCAAACATAACATTTTAAGATAATTTAATTTTCCATAAAATCTCTTGACTGTCAGTTGTCTTACTGAGTTGTCCTTGTCACCTGAAATTATAACCATCCATCCAACATGACTATTAAAAATGACTGAGAGCACTTTGCAGATGTAAGATGTTCTGTGAACACTTTTCCCCAGTAGCCTACAACCCATTTAAATGGTATTTGATCTGGCATAAATTGCTATTTCAAGCATCTTTGAGCCATCATAAATCTGGATGCTGTCCTTGCTTTCTGAGTTTCATATTCCCCAAATGTTCTTTATTGAAATCCAATATTCATTCCAAAAAGTATTACATTGAATTGAAGTTAACTGAGAACAGGAGCCAAAGAGGCCCCATTCCCTAGTCATTCTTGTATTAATGATAAGAATGAGATCCAGGAGATCACATTTGATTAGATTATTCTCTCTTTCTCAATTGTGATGCTATTCTACAGGAAACTTAGGAGGCTTCTTTATAATTTGCATGTTGGAGAATGAAGGTGATGATAATTCCAATACCCACCAGGGGAACAAGTTTATGTAAACTAAATCAACATGACAGAGAGCATTTCACTTCAAGGAGATAACACTGATTGTAAAGCCAGCCAATAGATGAATACATGATAAAAACTTGAGAAATTTTATTTACTCAAGCTAAAATATGTGCAATCTTAAGTAACCTAATTTTGCTCCAGGCTCAGAATACTCACTTAAAAAGAAGAGATCAATATTGAATTGTTACAGCTAGACTTGTAATGTCAAGAACTAAGAACCATCACAGACATTGAATTTGTTAATGTACTTAGGGCACAGAACAATGGAAAAATGAACTCAAAGGTGGATGAAATCAAAACAGAGAAGCACAGAAATAAATAATCTGGAATAAAGCACTTTATTGCACTTTACATGCTGCTAATGCTTCAGTTGGAGCAGTTTTTAAGGATGATGGATATTTCTGGTAATCACTGAGCAAATTATCTTGCCCAGCATTTCTCAAAGTAAATTTTATGGAACCATAGCCCTACAAGATACTCTGTGAGGGAAAAAAAGGTTTTTATCATGTTCCTATCACAGAACTGCATGCTGTAGTCCCACCCCCTGTCACTGTCAATGCACAGTAGATATTAGCAGATCTGAGAACTTGCATTAAAGGCTTTTCTTTTACTTGATTCATCCTGTTTCCCCATTTTATTTGGCCATGAAACTTATTTTCTCTCTTCTCTTCCCCGCTTTCTTCATTCCATTTATTATCTTAAGAATTAATGTTCCCCAGGCTACTTTAGGAACCCTGGTCTGTCTAGATGATTTTAAATATAAAATCAATAAGCAGTTTTTAATGTTTCAATCATATTTACAATATCTACTTAGAGGTAGCAGAGTCCAGATTTTAGCAAATTGGACAAGAATTAATTACCAAAAGATAAACTGTAGAAACACGTTGAAGACTTGTTTGGCAATATCTCCTAAAGCTGAACATATGTCTACCCTGTGAGCTGGCTATTCCACTCTACCCTGTTGGAATATGCACATATCTGTTCACCAAAGGACATGTACAAGAGTGGGTATAGCAACTCTGTCTTAATAGTTATGAAGTGAAAATAAGCCAAATATCCATTGACAAAAGAATTAAAAACAGTGAAATATCTAAGCAATAGAATACTCTGTAGCAATGAGAACAATGAAAACATTACTATCCACAAAAACATAGAATCATATCGAAAACAAATTGCTGAGCAAAAACGTTCAGGCAAAAGATTATGTACTGGATAATACCGTTTATTAAAGTTTAAGATTTTAAATGATGAAAGTGATCAGTGGTGGCAAGAATCGACGTAGTGGTTACCTTGGATGGGCCATAATGACTAGATCAGGAGGAGACTTCTGAGATTTTAATAAAATTCTATGTTTTCATATGGGTGTTTGCTTTGTGAAAATGTGTCAAACTGTATGCTTAATAATTGTGTAATTTTTTGCATGCACAAAAATCGTTTTAAATAAGTAAGAAGTTTTAAATTTTATTTTTCTTAAATATTACTGTTGGAATGATTTAATGTTTTACTTTTTTTTCTTTCCTTTTTGCCAGAAAATTGTTTTCTTAAATGCAAGTGATATTGGGCAGGACTTAAAACAAATCTACCAAAAGAAAGTCTGAGTTTCCGTATGCCTAGATATGTAACGTGCATTTTGAAGCTAGAGATGGCTTGCCATTAGTGTGGGGTGTTAGGCGTGTCTGTGTGTCCATGCACATACATGTAACAAATTCAAGTGAAATATGGGAACATGTGATCCATTCAAGTATTATTCATTCATTTATTCCTTAACCATGTACTATGCCCTTGGAATATGTTTTAACAGAACAGAAAAAGTCGTTGATCTCATAAGCTGGTATTTTATGGATGTAAGAAATGAAACACTATATAAATAAATGAACAAAAAACAAACGTCAGGTGGGGATAAGGGCTATTAAGAAAATAAAGCAAAGGAATAGTGACGTTTGTGTGTGTGTGTTGGCATGCACATATGTGGCAGGGGTCACCTACTGTGGTCACGGTGCATGGTCAGGGAAGACCTCTCTGATAACAAGACATCTGAGCAGAATCCTGAAGAAAGTGAAGGTGTCAGGGGCAAAATGAATTTAGGGCAAACAGCAAGTGAAAGGGCCTGAGGGAAGAGCATGTGCAGAACGGTCAAGGAATAGCAAGGAAGTCAGGGTGTCTGGAGCAGGAAATAAAAGAGAGACTCAGAACCCAGCAAGGACTTGGACTCTGGAACACTGTGGAGAGTTTTGAGCATGGACATGACTGATCTGACTTACATGTTATTTTTTTTTCAGCTTTATTAAGGCATAATTTACAAACACAGATTGTATGCATTTATGATGTACCACATTTTAAAGCCTCACTCTTGCTTCTGTGTGGAGACTGGACTAGGGAGTGGGGACGATAGTGGAAGCAGAGAGACTGGCGAGGAAGCAGTCGTGTGGTAACTTGTTCAGAAGCTGGTTGTGGAACCACTGAGAAGTGGTCATAGGTTATGTTTTAAAAATACAATGACAGAATTACTAATAAACCAGATAAGAGGTGTAAGCAAAAGAAAATACATCAAAGATGACTCCAGGATTTGGGGCTTGATCAACTCGTGGAATAAAGTTACTATTTGGGGAGGGGAGCACTGTAGGATAGGCAGGTTAGGAGGTGAAACGCAAAATCAGATGTTCCGGGTGGAGCATGCAAAGCTTGAGATGACTGTGAGACGTCCATATTCAGGTGTGGATCTGCAGCTGGATACATGAATCTGGAGTCCAGTGCAGAGCTTGGAGCTAGGGACATAAATTTGAAAGCTGTTGGATTTCTAGATGGTATTTAAATCCGTAAGACTGAATGACTTCATATAGGAAATGAGTATAGATAGAGAAGTGAAGTAGTCTAAAGACCAATCCTCAGATTTAAACATTTAGAACTTAAACATTTAGAGTTTGGAGAGAAGAGAAGAAGCCAGAAAAAGAAACCAAAAAGGATTAACAAGTGAAGTAAGAAGACAAGGAGTGTGTGCGTTTGTAGAAATTAACTGAAGGAAGTGTTTTAAGAAACTTACCAGCTGTTTCAAATGCTGTTCACAGTTCAGCTAAGATGAAGACTGAGAAAGGACCCCTGGATTTACAATGTGGATGTCTTGGTAAATAGGACAAGAGAAATGTTGTAATGGTGTGGACAAATGCCTGATTGGAGTGAGTTTTGAAAATGATCTAAAGAAAAGAATTAGAGAAAGCTGAGTGTGGACTGCCCATAAGGAGTTTTACCCATAGAGGAAGCAGAGAATTGGGTGTTTGTTGGGAGATGGGGGTTGAAAATAGGTTTTTGTTGTGTTTTGTTTTAATGATCGGAGATATTCTAGCATATGTATATGTGATTGAAATGATCCAGTAAAGAGAGGAAAACTGGTGATGCAGGGGAAAGAGCAGCCACTGCAGGAGTGATGTTATTGAGTAGGGGAGAGAGAGAAGGAAGCTGGAGGTCAGGAACATCTACAGAATGTTTATTCTTGTACATATAGGTGCAAACTAAATAAAGGATTGGTTTTCTCTGATTTCTTTTCCTCTATATCTATATATCTTACTGGGTAGTTGATACAAAAGCTACCAATTAAGCCAGAAATATTTCTGTCTGTGTGAGAGAAAAAAAGTCACTCATTTGTCATGCATTGTGGTTGTGTGTGTGTGTGTGTGTGTGTGTGTGTGTGTGTGTGCAGTGTGTAGGCTCTCTTTTGTTATTGAGGCTTTCAGGTATTTGGAAGGTATGGCTGCATCTTTTTGTGTGTGTCAGATTCAGTTATTACTTGGAATAGAGCAATTCCATTTGAATTCTGATTTTTCAAGAGCCTGGTTCGTAGTTCCTCTCCTCTGAAATGGTAAATAAGAGGAGAAATAGAAGAAAAGTACAGCAATTAAAAACTTGAATGTCAAGGTTTCCTATCAACTATGAATTTACTATTTCAAAAGAGTTAATTATTTAGTATATTAGAATAATGGGGACAATAATAGGGACAAAGTTTCTTTTTTTTTGTAAACTATGTGTTTTTTCATATTTTATATCAATTTCATTTTAATATTGTAAACTGCATGTTTGGTAGTAAGTTAAACTTTAAAACCTCATATTGTAAAAAGGAGACATGAGCTCAGAGTTGATTACTTTCCATATCTAAAATAGGAAATCTATGACAGAAGCAGAATAAAATCTCAGCCTGTGATTTAGGCATTAGGCTATAGTTTTTCAATTCTCAGGCTGATTACATGAATTTTTTAGGCCTTGATGCTATAAATAATAGTTTTATATATTATTATCAATGAGAAAAGCTGCTATTTTAAAATCAGCTATGGCATTGAAATTATAGAAAAAAAGATAAGGATTGAAAAGAGCAAGTTATGTGATGGAACCTCTCAATAAAGTGTTAGGACAATGAAAGTATTCATGGTATTATATATTGGATAGATTTTACTACACATAGCTTGCTAATGTAAGCATCTCCTTTCTCCTGACCTCTGGGTATGTACCTGGAGGACAAATCCATTTGAACCTTGGTTTTCCTCTTTTTTTTTTTTTAAACTGTGTCTGTTGATAGCCTTGACTTTTATCATCCTGGATAGACCAGTTTGTTAGCAGTCTCTCGCCAGTGAAATTCAGTCCTTTATTAGGGTCAGATCAATCTTGGTATATTTTTTAAGCATTTTTCTTCTTCCTGTTCCAACCACCATTCTCACCTCCATGCCTTTCTCACACTTTAAAAAATAGAATTCTCAGATTTTCAAGGCCCTCAGCATCCTTCCACCACTCAGGATCTGTTCCAGCCTTCTCTTACTCCACTCTCTATTTCACATTGAATGTCAAGGAAAATTGGTCTTTCCCTCTTCCCATTTCCTGAGCACGCTCTCAGCTTTCCCAACTCCATGCCTTTGCTCACACGGTTCTGTGAGATATAAGATAAAGGAAGGACTTCCAAGAGATATCATCAATGGGGCCATCGCACACCTCTGACTTTTTCAGTTCCCCTGCTCCTTGAAAGGACCAACCCAAATGTCAGCTCATTTTCAGCCTCATGATTGCTTCCTGGAATAGTTATCTTTACACAATGTTCTCTGCAGCACCCAGCCCAAGCATTATCCTCATTTTACAGATGACTAAACCGAGGCAGGGAGGTTTAGTGATATGCCCGCACCCCAGAACTAATGTGTGGCAGTCCGGGATGCCAAAATTATTGCCATTTTCAGGTACTCAGCTGCTTCCTAAATGCTATTTGACTGCATGAAGAAATAAATTTGTCATTTTCCATTTTTCTTAATTCAGAATTGGAAAGTACTAAATGATGCTTCTTTGTCAGTAAGAGTCTTGCAGGACTAGAATAAAGTAGATTAGTCTTGCCATGAGCTGAAAAATGGAGAAAATTTGGGAAATTTCTGAAGTAAGGCCAATAGTAAGGCTGTGTTGTCTGACAAGAAAACGAAATGACAAGCAAATGTTTTATTTAATCTTACGTGTTTTAATGATGTGATTTTTTTTAAAGTATTTGAAAATAACCTAGATGAACAGTTATTAAGTGCTCAGTATAGGCCAGACATTTTTGAACATCTTACATATATTAATTCTTATCTTTTTTTTTTAAATGTTTTAGAGATGGGGTCTCACTCTGTCACTGAGACCATGAGTGCAGTAGTGTAATCATGGCTCACTGTAACATCAAACTCTTGGGCTCAAACAATCCTCCTACTTCAGCCTCCCAAGTAGCTAGGACTACAGGAGCATGCCACCATGCCCCACTAATTTAAAAAAAAAATTTTTTTTTGACACAGGTCTCGCTATTTTGCCCAGGCTGTTCTTGGATTCCTGGCCTCAAGTGATCCTCCTGCCTCAGCTTCCTGAGTAGCTGGGATTACAGGTGCAAGCCACCGTGCCTGGTGGTAATTTTTAAAATTTAACCATTATATCAATTCTGCAAGTTAAGTATTACCATAACCATCTTATTGTTGAAGAAAAGAAGGTCAAGGAGGCCGGGCACGGTGGCTCACGCCTGTAATCCCAGCACTTTGGGAGGCTGAGGTGGATGGATCACAAGGTCAGGAGATCAAAACCATCCTGGCTAACACGAGAAACCCCGTCTCTACTAAAAACACAAAAAATTAAATTAGCCGGGCATGGTGGTGGGTGCCTGTAGTCCCAGCAACTCGGGAGGCTGAGGCAGGAGAATGGTGTGAACCCAGGAGGTGGAGATTGCAGTGAGCGGAGATCACGCCACTGCACTCCAGCCTGGGTGACAGAGCGAGACTCCGTCTCAAAAAAAAAAGAAGGTCAAAGAGATGAAAGTAACTTGCCCTGGACTGAACATTAACGTTATACTTGGAATTCAGAGCTAAATGACCGCCAAACCCATATGCTTTAACTGAATATTTAAGGTTATATAGACAGAGGGTAACATATTTTGAGGTCACTTTCTAATCATAGTTATATAAGAGGTGACAATTAAGGCTTTTGGTGACAATAAAGACTATGGCTCCTAACTCCTTACATTAAAAACCTTATTATAATCAAAAAGCAATAAATTTACTTGCAAATAACTTCAAAAATTACCCAACTTTCTTTGCTAACCTGAAACTGTGTCAGCATTGAAGTTGATAAATAAGTGGATCATTGAGCAGACAAAATTCCTGGCATCACCACAAAAATGTACAAGTATTTAGTGGTTATGAAATTAATCTAAAGCAGAATGTTTTTCTTATATTTTAATATAGTAAATGTGAAATGTTGACTCTCAGGGTTGATCCAAGGTGACAGATTAAATCAGATTAATGCCTATAATACTAAAACGCTGAGCAGAGTAACATTAAAGCTGGTATCCATGAGCCTAGCCTCACTCCCCAGAAGAGCACCCAGTCAGATTATGAGGCAGTTGTGTGGAATTATTCCACAGTTATCCTTACCTGCTCAGTTAACCTTGGCGTGGCACAGCATATTTGGTTGTGATCTTTTAGAGTTGATGTGTCTCCCACACCTACAAAATTTGAAAATTTACAGTTTCCCTTTTATCATAGAAATTAATAATGTGCTGTGTAATATGTGTTACCAACTTAAAAAAAATACCTATTCAAATATGTCTTTGATCTAATCCAATTTAATTTAGGCCTCAAATGAAATAGAATTTAAAAGTCTTACAGACTTCCTAGACTTGTTTGCAGTCTCAAACACTATATTTGTGATAAGATACTATGGATTGATTTTGATATCGTTAGTGCATAATATTTTGACTATAATCTTGTTCATTGGATACTCTCTTCCCAGTAACTCTGCACCTGTGGAGATTGGACTTGACATAGGCATTGGGTATTTTTATTTGTAAGGTGTGATATGGAAAAGCATATGGGCATTTTGTCTTTGAAGCGGCACCAACTATTTCTACCAACAGAATTTATCATAGCTCTTAGAATTGCCTCTGAGAAAAGTCATCTGCCAGGGGATTTAAAACATGGCTGTGGATGACTGGGGTCATATGGCACTGAGTTAATTTCTGTTTAGGACCTCAACTCTGGCTCATTTCCTGAATCTCTTGAGTGGCTCTTGTCTGTCGTTTTTCACACTCCTGGTTTCCAAAAACTCGTAATCCTAGAATCAATGTGGCTTTGCATCATAAAGCTAATGGCCAAGTGCTTGAGGAGACCACTAATCATCACCGTGGCCAGTCCCAGGAAGGTGCATGCTGCCCCAGGTGGCCTTTGAGCGTTGAATGCAGCCCCCATGGTCTCTGCGAAGCAGTCCTTTTAGTAGCCCAAATAAAATTTCCCCTAAGCTAGTAATTGTCTTGCATGTTTAGCAATCATCTTTGAATTTTTCCTCTTTCAAATTATAAAACCTTTTCAGTTGTACCCTGTCATCTTGCAAGGATGGCTCAGCAGGACATTAAGACTTTAACAGAGACTTTAAAAACATTCCTACCAATTTATAATAATTGCACATATTTGCAAGTTCTCTGTTTTTCTTTACCAGACTCTTATTACCATTACTACCATGTTGTCAGCAGGCGAACTTTCTGGCAAGAAATTCCAATCAAATGACCACTCATTAAAAAAAAAAAAAAAAAAAAACTCACAAAGAGACAAATAAAGAGATGGAGGGGAAAGTGAATGTATTTTCATACATAATTATGAGGCCTTCAAGCTTCACTTTAGAACTGCTAAAATGGGAAGGTGCAAAGCAAAAATTCAGTAACAGAAGCCTAGAAGAGATATAAATCCCAAGAATCCCTTCTAGGGGGATGCAGTTAGGAACAGTAAATTCATGAAGGCGCTCTTTGAACAACAAAACAAATCTTTCTCTGCCTAGCACACATCCAATTATTGCCCAGGACATTATCTTGTAGTGGCTCAAAAACGTATTTACAATTATCAGATTTCAGTGACAGTGAAAGTATCTTGAAGGAGTATATTTCACTCCACTCAACTAGATATAGTATGATTTTTTACCTGTTTCACTGAGGAAAAGAATGAATCATGATGATTAATTTTGGGTCACTTAAAATCACCATCAACTGTTTATAAATAGCAGATGCTTTTTTGCATTCATTCTATATGTCTCCATTGCAATATGTTCCAATCAGATGTTTATTATTCTTTCCTACTGTTTGGATTCCTTAAACTGTGAAAATGGCACATGAGAAGCAAAGAAAATTCTGCTGGCTTTTGTGTGGTTATTGTTGCTAAGGAAACCATTTCCTTTCCACTACAGTGTATAGGACATCTGTGTCACATTGAGTCTGCTACAGAAAGACACATAACATCAGGAATAGGGAGTGAATGAAGAAGGAACACAAATGAATAAAACAAGAAAAGTTAATACAAATAACACTCCTTTTAAACACTCCTTTTAATACTCTAATAGTGATTGATTTTTTTAAGTAGGAAAAATGTAGAATGTGTACATGTAATTCTCAGTAACATGGAACATCTTTATGTACATCACTGCCACATCCCAACTGGGTCTCTTGCTTCCCTTCTGTGAACTCCATGGAAGCATGTACCCTAATAGAGTGTTTGTGAATCTTTCACAAACTTCATCATGGTCATTACTACTTCCCAGAGAGGGCAGCAGGTGTGTCCTGAGGCATGTGAGCATGCTATGGTATTTGAGACAACATGCCTTTCCTCCTTGTGGTTTTCTATCAGCTGCCCCAAATCCTACACCATCTATAGCTTTCTCCCTCCTAACTCACTTACACTTTTGTGCCCTTACTTTTCTAAGGCTACTTCATTCTTACTTTAGCCTATCCCCTGCAACCTTTCCTGCCATCCCCCAGATACATGTTTCTTAGTTAATAATTCAGACAGTGATCTCTTTGCTTCTTGCGTTGGTTGAAATCTGCCCAACCCCTGAGGGTGCTGCTGCTTCATTCATTCATTCCAAAAAGAGTCAGCTCGTTCTCTCAACCCCACAACCCTGATGTCAGATCAGGAGAAAGAACAGATAGTCTGCATCCTCCCCACTTCTTCTAAGCATTAGTCTTCCACCTTGGTCTAAAATCTTCTTTCCTCAATTCTATTTTTACAATTATTTTTAATTGCAAAAACCACAATTACTTTTGCACCAACTTAATATAATACTTATTTTCACTGTCATCTACCTCTCGCTGTCACCTGACTCCTGATCACTCCCTTTGTGACTGAAAACTTTGGAGGCTAAAGTGTAGTCTTCTTTCATGCTAACCTATATTTCAACATGCATATAAGTGACCTGACAAATAACTTGGTCTCACAGTTACTAAGCTATTTAACTCCATTGGCCATTCTATTTCAACTACCTACTCACCTGCCCAGAATCTTGTACTTGCTAGAACAAACACTAATTCATCTCTTTTGTGAGCTCACACCTACCTACCACCCCTTCTTTCCCATTTCTCAGAGACCTCCAGCTCTTGATCTCAGTATCTTCCTAGTTTGTCTGCTTCTTGTCTCTTTTCCTTCTATTAATCCTGACATGTGTGTGTTCATTTACTCCAAAGATTTTCTGTGTATCACTGTTTCTAAGTTTTTGCTACACCTCTGTGAATCCCTGTTCCAACGTTGCTCCTCTATTTTTCTGCAACACCTACCCAAGGTCACCAACTACAAATTACCACCTCTACCTTTCCGTATGACACCTGAATGTATAATGCCTGAGAAAGTTCCAGGTTGATGCAACCTAACATCTTTATAAATCCTGAGCTATGCCTCAGCTGCATCTACTAGAAAGGCTATATGTTGTCCATGATCAGCCTTCTCTCATTATCCTAGATGACAATTCCTGATGCTCTCAGCACATAATCCAGCTTTATAAGAGCAGGATGATTGTGTAATGGTTAAGAGCATGCTATCAGAAAGCAGACAAAAGGCTATCAAAGGGAAGAACAGAAATTCAAACCCAGCTCTGCCTACCGCTGAAGCCCACAAATAATTTCTAGTTGTATATTATTGTTGATGCTCTCATAAAAATAAGGGTTCAATTTCTGTAACACCTGTCTTTTGAAACTACAAAATAATTTTTTGCATGTTTTTAAACACAATTAAAAAAATTTTAAAGTATTTAGATTAACGTTTACATCATAAATTATCTTAGAAGATGATAATTTAAGTGTTCCAATGATTACGTTTTGCCACATCAGATCTGACATTTTTCCATGTTATTTTATTCATTCTCCCTTGGAAACTCTATCCACTTTCATGGCTTCAATTATCACCTCCAGAATACTCCTCAACACCAATCTGTAACTCTCACCTCTCTTTTGAACTTCAGTCCCAACTGTCCAAATGTCAGTTGGACATCTGTGCATGAATATTCTGCTGTCACTTCAAACTCACCATGTTGAAAGTGAATGTATCGTCCTAACCCCAACTAAATCTGTTTGCTGATTTTAATATCTCTATCTCAAGTTCAATTATTAATGTTGATCTTCATTTTCCTTTCTTCCTCTCAATAATTTTTTTTCTCAACTTCAACCTTCTCACTCTCATAATTCCCTTGTTTATCCCTGCTTGTATGGGCATGGCACATGTAATATTTTTTTCTTTTGTCATCCTTCAGGCTGCATGCCTTTGGTGAATATTTCCTTTTGTCTGTAAGTGCCCATGTAGATAACTTTATTTATTCTTTCTCTACTTTAGTCCCTATTTTTTCTTATTCTTTTCTCATTTTCTTCCTTGTAGGACTGTTTTCCAATATTGAAGTTGCTCAGGTGTGACAGTGGATGGCAAATATATGTGTACACACACACATATGTGTTTGTGTGTATATAAAACTTGGATGAATTATCCATATCAGTTTTATCAAAAATTAAACACTTCTCAAGCCAGGGATGTGACCATGAGTATAAAGTCACATATATTTTGTAGATGAAGAAATGGAGGCACAGAAAAAATGAATCACAACAAAAGCTCAGTGTAGAGGAGAATATAGGACTTTAAGCCAGCACTCTGATTCTTGGGTATTTTTTCTACTCTGTGGGTTCCCTTTCAGCAGGACACTTTTAAGCTTAATACTCACGAGCATCGGCGTGGGAAATATTTAATATAAGACCAAATAGTACATGCCCTTTGATAATTATTTATACTCATTAATATCAAATTTACAAAATCACTAACTGCTTTAAGTGAGCTCCACAGGAAATACCATTGCTTATAACAAACTAATCTTTTCTGAGTTATGTACCTATTATTGACCCCTTTCATTTTTCTTATTTCTTCCCAAAGTGTGAGGAATTTGTTAATAGAGTAGTTTTAAAATAGATAGCAAACTCTTTAATACACAAGTCAACCAAGGGGTAGTGAGAAGAAAGTCCAAAATACACCTATAAATCTTTACAACTGGAGAAAAAAACAAAAAACAAAAACAAACCTGAAAGGAATTTCTTTCTCTTGACCCCCACTATTGTTTTTCTTTTCTTTTGTTTTGTTTTATTTTTGGCTTTTTTTTTTTTTTTGGAAATTCAGATTGCAAGCTCCTAAAAGTAGAGTTGTAATGATTGTAATCATGCATATATTCTGGGTAATAACTTAGGGACACATAGAAGCCTTTCCTCTATTGCCAGAGAACACTGTACATTTTGTTAAGATACAAAAATGAAATTGGGTTCCTGAAATTTAAAATTAGTATCATGTATATTTAAGTGACTGTAAAATAGCACCCTGCACATGACCTTGATTATTAAATAAATGGCACTTTAAAGTCATCCTGGTGTGTTGACTACAAGGCTTTGCAAGAAAAAAAAAAACGGTGTCTCAAAGGATCCATTGTTAGAATAGCTGCAAAAGCACTGTATGATCACCCTCACGTGGGCCAACTGAATAGTTATTGAGACCAAGTCACAGCTGGGACTATTACAATTACTGTCACACGTGTGAGAATGTCATTTTACCATATGACCTCTTAGGTGATTATAAGGACCCAAAAAGGCAGTGAAGAAACTGAAGGATGGAGGGTTGTAAATTATCACAGAACCTACATTTTGGCCTCCTGGGCTAGGGCTTTAGGTTAGTTTCAATGTTACTAACACCTTGCAGAGTCAAAAGTAACCATTTTCACTGCCTCATGTTTGCTAAAACCACCTTATTTTAGAAATAACTTCAAAAGTGAATCTTAAGTTTCATTCTTCTTTTTTGGAAATTTAGAAACTGTTACTTTTTTAGGAAAGAGATTGTCATCATGAATAATACTAAAAGAATACTTAAAATCAAAATAAAAACTCTTACTTTCCTTTCTTGTTACTATGAATTTGAACCACAGTGAATCAGCTGATATCTCACACACTGACTTAGCACACTTTGCTAGCAGAAGACCCATGTTTCTTTTTAAATTAATGTTTATCTCTTTCTTTGTTCTCTGTTTCACCTTAAATGGGAATACATAAATATATTAAAAATGAAAAACTTCATTTATTTCATAGCAACTTCATAACATCAGATAATTGTGGACTCTGATTATTTTATTTGTATTCAGTTGATATATATTAAGGATTTATCACACACCATGATCTTAGAGGAGAAAATCAAATAAGAATAGAACACTCAAAATATTTATATTTAAGTAGGAGGATTTAGTCACATACACTATCAACTATTTTTTTTAAAAAAAAAGAGTTTCAATAAAGTACTAAAGAGGATCAGTAGAGAGAGACCACCTAGAGTAGCCAGGATGACTTTATAGAGATGACATTTGTGCTCTAAGTTTGAAATCCTTTTCTTACATGTACATGTTCAATTGTATTTTAAATAATAAGCAAAACTTATTACACTGAAATCTCTGATTACACTGAAATCAGCTCTGAAATGGATTATTAATTTTTAAGAGGAGAAAAAGAAAAACCTTTATTACTGCTTGTTCCTTGGAGGGCTGTAACAAGAAAACTTTTGTTCCGTATCTATAGGGCTGTCACTGACCTTCTAGAAAGTATTTCTGGGTAGTTACATTCCTCTAGTTTTCGCTCTAGTTTTTGTAAGTCAGCATCCTGTTTCATAGTGGTGGGTCAGGAACTTGCTAGAAGAGTGGAGAAGCCCTGGGAGCCTCCATATGTGTTTCATAGCACCATCACTTGGCTAGAGGGCCAGATACCCAAAGACTAGGGAATACTGCTAAGTAAGATGGCGAAGGGAATAGCCAAAAAATTCCTTCTCTCTAAAATTGCTCTGGAAGAAAGGCAGCCTTTTGTTAGCATTTCAGCTCACCAGGTCATGAGCAGGAAATGGTACCAGGTCTTGGAAGGAGAATACAACAATGCTAACTAGCTCCTTTGGGGGGCTTCCAATTTTGTTGTTCTGGCAAGATATATACAGTACATATGGAAATATAACTAATTGTAAAAGGAAAGATGAATGCAGAAATTGGCAATTCAGTACAGAGGGTAAAACTCACATCACTGAGTTAGGAAACCAAAATCTTATTTTGTGTGTACTTGGGCAAATTAAAATCTTCTAGCCTCCGTTTCCTCACCTGTGAAATTCTTTTTTTTTTTCTTTCTTCCTTTTTTTTTTTTTTTTTTTTTTTGAGACTCTGTCACCCAGGCTGGAGTATAGTGGCACTATCTCAGCTCACTGCAAGCTCCATCTCCTCGATTAACACCATTCTTCTGCCTCAGCCACCCGAGTAGCTGGGACTACAGGCACCCGCCACCACGCCCAGCTAATTTTTTTTATTTTTATTTTTAGTGGAGACGGAGTTTCACCATGTTAGCCAGGATGGTCTCGATCTCCTGACCTCATGATCCGCCCGCCTCAGCCTCCCAAAGTGCTGGTATTACAGGCGTGAACCACCGTACCCGGCGGCAAACCCACAATTCTTTAAGTGGAGGATTCCAAACAAGGAAGCGTGGCTTTCACACAGGAAAGAGAAGGGAGTGTGTTTCTGTAAGGGGAAAGCTTGAGAAGGGCATGGAAATGGGAATATGTGAAGATATTTTGACAATAGTGAGCAAAACGGTTGTTTGTTCTTAGCATTGATTCTAGACAACTTCATCCCCAGGGCTGTTCTCACCTATAGATAGAGAGGGTATTGCTTCATATACTCTCCTCATTCCCGCAAGTGCTCCCATTTTAGTCTGCATCTTCCTACAAGGTTCTTTTAAGCTTCCACTGCAAACATTTTAGAGTTGTCGCCACAACTTCAGGATATGAAGATATGCAGTACCCATAAGTAAATGGATGAATCCAGTCCTGAAGCCCGTGAAATCAGCCCATGTTGGTGCCAACAGGAGACTTTGCACACTTCCCAAACCAGTATGTTTAGTGACTATTGGGACAAGTTTGTCAGCAAAGTGCACATGGCCCTGGGCAAAGGTATCAGAAGACTGACATTTATGTGCCACCCTGTTTTGCCCCTAACCATAAGTTGACCCCTATAAGTCATTCAATCTCACTGAGATTCACTTTCTCCACGTTTCATGTGACAAGATTATTATCTTCTATGCCTCTTACTCTGGCTTCCTGTGAGGCATAATATAAGCTATTATATATATATAAACTTTTTGGAAAAATATAAACTGGTAAGCAAATATAGGGCATTATGATTGAAGAGCTTTCCAGATATGCTAACATATATCGAATTTAAGGCCTTTAATAGTTACTAGATTTTCTTTTTTAAACATGGTAATAGCTTTACTGATTTTTATTGCAATACTCTTCTCAAAATGTTTTGCATTATTATGTGCTTTTAGTATTTGAGACTTCAGTCCACCCAGCAGTGGTTAGCAGTAAGAGTGGAGGTTGTAAAATATATAAATGCAATAGAAACTTGCAGTTAGAAATGAGTGTTTAGATAAACACATCTTTGGGCTGAGTACTTTAAAATGCTATATCTAAGTGTAGTCATTAACTAAAATCCATCCATGAAAAATGTTTATTGACTTTCTCAAATGTGATAATGGTAAGCTTTTTTCCTTTAGCACCCTATAAATGATGATATGTTGTGGTTTTATCAGCAGGTAGCAACATAAATAGGTAATATAAACTCAGTTCCCAAGTGCAGACACTAAGCCTTCAGAAATAAATTTATTATCATTGCCATAGTTGTGCTTAATTGGGGCTAGTTAAATTTTGTAATATCTTTATTTCATAATAATTCATTATATTATCACTTTTCTCATTGCAGCTTTATGTCCACAAACTTTTGCAGCCAGAATAGTTTATTTTATATGTGTCTATAGATCTCATATGAAATTTCTGGTATTTTATCATTTACTACATATGAAAATGGCAATTTTATCATTCAGTCTAATAGAGCTCAGTGCTTTATTTCAGATCCAAATTATATAAAATGGTGATTTTGATCACCCTGTTATGTTATACCATGTAAACAACTACAGAAGAATGTTCAGATGGAAAGCACCTATAGAAAGGTTTTGCTTTGACTTTTATGTTTAAAGAGAGGACAAATATTAAATAATAACTGTCAGTTAAACATAGCTAATATCTGGGGATTTTTAATTGCATCTGAAAGTTGATGCCATCTCTAAAGCAATGTACTTTTAATAAAAATATATGAAAAATAACTATGTAGCAAATTCAAGATATACACTTAATTGAAACTATTCATTGTATCAGTAGTAATAACCCTAAATTTGATATGTACTTGGACCTGTTTGTACTAAAAGGAATGAAAGATATTCCTCCACCCTCTTAGGGTCCCTGGTTGAGTTTTATGTGACATGGAAGACTTCATAAGGAAACAAAGTCTCAAGAAATAGTTAAACCTATCTATCTATCTATCCTCTATCTATCTATCTCATCTACCATTTATTTATTTATTTATTTATTTATTTATTTATTTATTTATTCATTTCTGACAGTGCCTCACTCTGTCACCCAGACTGGAGTGCAACGATCATAGTTCACTGCAGCCTCAACCTCCTGGACTCAAGTAACCCTCCCACCTCAGCCTTCTGAGGCTGTGCTGCCTTACCTGGCTAATTTTAATTTTTTTCTTTTAATTTGTAGACATGAGGTCTCACCATCTTGCCCAGGCTGGTAACTCCTGGGCTCAAGCCATCCTCACACCCCTCACACCACAGCTTCCCAAAGTGCTGGGATTACCCACATGAGCCACCATGCCTGGCCAAACTATGTATTTTTATGCTAAGTTTGATGGAAATGGGAGAGTCGTGGAAAAATGTAATTAGACAAAGGGGATATGATTTAATGATAATAACTTGGCAGAACTTAGCAAAGCCTGTCTGTTCAAGTTCCTCTCTGTGACCCTGTGTCTTCAGAGATAAGGATGTTCTTTTCCTCTGGGTGTAGGGAGGGTACCTCTTGAATGAGGGTCCTATGACCTGCTTCAGGGGAAGGTTAGAAAATTCTTCCTGGGATTTATGGCCTTCTTCCGGGGAGATGGGCGAGAAGAAGGTAAGAGTGACCTTCCTGTCTCTGCTGTTGTCAAATGCCACGGTGCTATATTTTGGGGTAATGTGTCCTGAATCCCATCAGCACTATTGCATAGAACTTTGTATTCTTTTAAAATTCTGCATATAAAGAAAATTATTCTTCTGAGGTGTGACTGACAGAATGAGGAGATCCACATGGACTTGCAGATTTATGTAAGGTTCACAAATATGAGACTGAAACTTGATTAGCTCAGAAGTGTGACCAAGATCATGATGGTGCTTGCAGCCCCATGGAGCACTTTCACAAGTGCTTACACAAGCCTTGGTGACTGTTAACCCTCACTTCACAGACAGCTTTGCTATGTGTAATCATGACAGTGTGCTTTCTCCAATTTTTCCCTATTTTAACAAAAATGGAAGCACCTATGAGACCAACTTTGGATCAGTGAATCAATATCAATCTACCTTCACTTCCTGGAGAGCATCTCAGAATGCATTTTCCTCCAAGGATATGTTATTGTTTCATCACGTTTTTTAATAAAAGGGAACACATTCATTTTTAGAACTAGAAATGGGGGAAAATACATATAACCAACAGATTTTATGGAGCAGACATAACCTAATACAAATCCCACTTCAGGTCAGACTCAGGTTGGGCCTTCACCCCACATCTCTCCTTCTTTTGGGACTCCCCTCTACTACCCCAGGCCCTACTCCCTTCCATTTTCCTGGAGTAAGACAAATACATATCATAGGAAGCAATGTGTCATAGCAGACACAATTAAAACTCCAGATTTATTCCAAAATCCAAATCCTATCTCTGCCACTTGGTAACTGTGTGATTTGGGGCAACATGATTTCTGTGAGCTCTGATTTACTTGTCTGCACAAACGCTTGTGTCACAGAACTGTGGAGCATCTTAATGGATGTATCTAGCACCCAGGACAGCGTCTAGAACATTGTTGGGGTTTCATACTCAGTAGCTCTAATGAGATAATCATCTAACTAACTTGAGATCATTTAGTCTGAGTTGTCAGGCTTGGGGATGAAGTTTGAAGAAGGCAGGTTTTATTTTGTTTGTGTAAGTGCAAGTCTTCCTTCACCAGTAACACTTTAATGACAGAGGTCTTCAAATCATGTATTTATCTGAAGGACAGTTACATTTACCTTACTATTTTCTTGTTAAAACTCAGTTGCATTTCCAAGGTGACCTCCAACATTTTACAGTTTGCCATAAACATATTTATTTCATTGATGAGAAAAATTTGGGCAGCGTGGAGAGCAATACGGAAAACTTTTAAATGATTAACTGGGTTGTGATCATTAAAATAAAGCTATGAAAATGCTTGTGTAGTCAAAGTATATTACAATTGTAAGACTGTGAACAGATGGGAATGTACAGCATTTTGCTACCTTGTAAAACCTAGGCCATTACCCTTTTATGAAAGGACAAATATGGGCTCTGGAATACACTTTGGTGTTTTTTTTTTTTAATTTAAAGTTGATTTTACAGGCAACTTCTGAATTTTCCTCCTCTGCTTCTTACAGTTTTTAAGACGATCTCATCTTCCTCCACTCCATGCTAGCCACAACTCTTAAAAGCCACAAACTCTCATTCATATACATAGCAATTGCCTGGAGCTCATTGACCTTGTGTGGGCAATTTGTACTTGTTCTACCCCCTTACTCAGTTTTAGACCTTTGGCCCCATCACTCTGCCTTTGAACTTGTTTCTAACCCTTTGGATTTGTTGTCTGTATTTGCAATGCCCAGAATTTGAACCTTGCTTCACCCTTTAGAAACTGGCTTCATGTTTCACTTTGGCTCAGGGCACCCCAGCTGGATCATCCCTGACCTTCTGTAGTGTTACAACACAAGTAATCTGTGTCTGTCCATTGTAGCTGGGACGAATCACAGGCCTGCAGTTTTTAAAATAAGCAATTTACAATACGGCAGCTACAGACACCATTTTTGTCCACCACACCACTATACAGTGTCTTTGTATAGTTTCTCATTTTTACCTTTACAAATTCTTAATAAGGCTGCTTTTACTATCATGCCAGCATGTTTTCATGTAATGTATTTCTGAGTTAAAAGGAAAATAGTCGGGCACAGTGGCTCACACCTGTAATCCCAGCACTTTGGGAGGCCGAGGCGGGCGGATCACCTGAGGCCAGGAGTTCAAGACCAGCCTGACCAACATGGTGAAACCCCGTCTCTATTAAAGATACAAAATTAGGTAGGCGTGGTGATGCATGCCTATAATCCCAGCTACTTGGGAGGCTGAGTCAGGAGAACTGCTTGAACCCAGGAGGTGGAGGTTGCGGTGAGCTGAGATCACGCCATGGTACTCCAGCCTGGGCAAAAAGAATTAAACTCTGTCTCAAAAACAAAAAAAATAGGAAAATAAATGTCTACCTAAAAGTCTATGGTTATTTAAAAAATACCTTATGTTTGTTTTTCTTCAAGTCAAATTGCCCAATAAAATTGCTGAAAGTATATTGAGCTTTTATTTCATTAACAATGCAAACTGGAGCTGGGTGCAGTGGCTTATGCCTATAATCCCAGCACTTTGGAAGGCCAAGCAGGCAAGTTGCTTGAGCTCAGGAGTTTGAGACCCATCTGGGCAACATGGCAAAACTTTGTCTTTACAAAAAATACAAAAATTAGCTGGGTGTGGTGGTGCACTCCTTTAGTTCCAACTACTCAGGAGGCTGAGATGGGAGGATCACTTGAGCCCAGTAATTCAAGGCTGCAGTGAGCCAGGTTCGCACCGCTGCACTCCAGCCTGGGTAACAAAGCAAGACACCCTCTGAAAACAAACAAACAAAACAAAACAATGCAAACTGGTAAAAGCCACTTATACTTCATGTTGGAATTTATTTTAAACTTTCGTGTAATTCAAGCACAACAGCTGGATGAGAAGCTACCCTCTTAGGGCCTCCCTAGAAGTTTCCCCCTTAGGACAGTGTCCTCAGAACTGTCTTCTCTCAAGGTTGACATGCAGTGGGTATATTATTCATGTATGTGGCTTTCAAATTACTGATGCTGGGAATATAATTCAGATGCAAAGTAAGTGTAAAGAGGAACATTTTAACTAAGCAAGCAATAAGATCTCTTGAAATAGTGCAAAAGCAAGACATCTGGCTTGACAATAAATCTTGTGGAAGAGACTCAGAAGTGTTCAAGGCCTTTAAGTTTCTATAATGTGAGTGCAAAAATCAAAACAAAACAAAAAAACAGTGTAAACTTGCTATGCATTAGCCCAGAAAAAATTTGAGTGTTCCCAATTAACCACGGCCATTTAAACAACCCACTAAAGTAATTAGCAATGCAACTTGCTAATGAACACTCCAAGGTGGATTTAATATTTACTGATTCGGCTAAGTCAATGATAAAAATTGTACTATACAAGGAAGCAAGGAAGCATTATTAAGATACAGTGAGAAAGTGAATCTGGAATCAAATGAACTTCATTTATAAAGTTAAGATAGGTGAGCATCCCATATTTTGACTGGTATCTGAACTTCTACAACTCACTAAATCTATTCTCAGTAATTATTATATATTAATTTATTCCCCTATTTCAGTCTGAAATGACTTAAGATGGCTTACAAGGATCCATATAATAAAGAAAAAATCAATTTTAAAAGAAGATACAAAGAGACACACTAAATGCAAGCTTGGAAGAAGTTCTGTATAATTCCAATATGTAGTGTACGTATTCCTAAAACTAAACCATTAACTTGTCTCTATGGAAATTGGGCACTGAGAAAGAATGATTAGCTATAAGAGTCACAATGTTCATGAGTTTAAAAAAAAAAAAACTGTTCAGAGGATGCTCAACACTAACAGTATTCTCTCATGAGTTTGCATGGAGGGGATATGACATTAATGTAAAAAACAGTATCAAGGATCACAAAACTTTTAAAGTGTCGTCAACCTTGCCCAGTGGAGCCATGCAAAAGTGCCATTGGGTAAAAGCTCTTATCTGGGGAATCAGTATTCCTAGATCCAGGTATTAACAGTCTTCTATCTGTCTGGCTTATTCCAGGAGTAGATTTTAGAGTATCTAGAGGAATATATGGATTGTCTCTTTCCCCTAATCTTTACAAATATTGTTTTTCTTGGCTGAGCTTCTGAAGTGTATTGAGCCATCCTAAGTCCTTATCCTTTCTGGCACAAACCTGATGTACTGGCGCCCTTTCGCCAGTCAAGTGCAGCATTAAATGTTTTATCAGCTGAGTGGCAGATAGGATTGATTCTCTTATAAAAACTGAGGTGCCCAAAGAATGGATGCCTGAACAAAAGATCATCTAACTTCTATTCTAAAGGAGGTTACCTTAGTCCATTCAGACTGCTATAACAAAATACTATAAACTGAGTGGCCTATAAACAACAGAAATTTGCTTCTGAAAGTTCTGGAGGCTGGAAAGTCCAAGATGGAGGCAGATATGATATCTGCTAAGGGTCTGCTTTTTGGTTTGTAGACGGTGCTTTCTATGTGTCCACACATGATGGAAGAGACAAAGGAGCTGACTTGGGCCTCTTTTGTAAAGGCACTAATCTTACTTACACGGGCTTCACCCTGAAAACCCAATCATTTCCCAAAGGCCTCACCTCCTAACACTATCGAGGATAGGAGGGACAAATACTCAGATCATAGTAGAAGTTAAGGGTGAAACTCTAGGTAAGCCAAAAGCAAGATTTCCGTCAGAAAATGATTTTCTGTTCATGGTAACAAACACACAAATAGGCCCTTATTAAAGGATTTAATGTCCAAATTTGCATCATCCTATTAATACATTGACATATTATACTTGTGTTTTATAGGTCATAGGAAATATATAGTAGGTTTTGCATTTGATAAAATTCCAGGTAGTCTCTTTTATTTTATGTGTCACATCAGTAACAAGATGGCAATGCCCTTCAGCCAAGGTCACCAGGAGCACACCTATAGTCAAAGAAAGATGGATTTTATTAACTCATTGTTGAGAAATGAGGAAGAGAGCACTCCATGGAGCACTGTGAGCCATCTCAGTAGGAAGATTTAGGATTTGGCTTTATAGTAGGTGATTCTGAAGAGAGCTCAAGGCAGTAGGACTCTTCTCCAGATTGGATGGATGCTGTGAGGAATCAGGGGTGATTTTATGATTGTGTTTTTATAATTCTTATCTAGAATGCAGATGAATGAAGCAAGGTGAATGCAGTAGTTGGGAAATATGCAAAAGAAGGCGGTCTTACTTTTGTCTTGATCCACTGTGGTCACACAATGGCCTTGTCTGAAGATGGTATTCTGTGAAACTATTGATGTTGCACAGGAGAACACCATAGACTAGCTGGGAATACCAGGCCAGCTCCTATCCATAATACCTAGCTAATAGTTCCAGGCCCACTTATATCTATCAGCTTTTCTTATTCTCAAAGTCCACAATTTTTTGCTTACCAAGAGTACTTGTCAAACTGAGCCTCTCAGAAAGGAAACTTACTTTTGTAAGACATGATGCTGCTAATAAAAGCAGTTTAAACTTATTAGCAATCTATTTATAGAAAATAAGAGAAACTTTTTCCTTGAATGAATTGAGGTTTTAACAAACCCATGGATGAATAGTAAAAGGGCACATACATTTTGAAAGGCAGTATGCTTTTTAAAGCAATCTCATCCTGCAAGTTCAACCATAAGTGAATTCTTTTTACCTAACTCAATATAGACATTGGATTATTAATAGTTAACATCTAAATCAAAGAAAAAATAATTGTCCCACTGTTTTCTATTCTGGTAAAATAAGGTCTCTAAAACTGTATTCAGTTGTGTTCAACATTACGTTTTAAGCATTAAGACATGAAAGCAATCTTTTGTTTGTTTTTGTTTTTGTTTTGTTTTGTTTTGAGACAGAGTTTCACTCTTGTCACCCAGGCTGGAGTGCAGTGATACGACCTTAGCTCACTGCAACCTCCACCTCCCAGGTTCAAGGGATTCTCCTGCCTCAGCCTCCCAAGTAGCTGGGATTACAGGCATGCACCACCACGCCCGGCCAATTTTTGTATTTTTAATAGAGACGGGGTTTCACCATGTTGGCCAGGCTGATGTGGAATTCCTGACCTCAAGTGATCCTCCTGCCTCGGCCTCCCAAAGTGCTGGGATTACAGGCATGAGCCACCGTGCCTGGCCGACATGAAAGAGATCTTAAAATACATGGAGGTCTGTCTTGTGGAGTAGCCTTTAGACTTATCCTATTCTGTTCCAAAAGCTCAAACCGGTATCATTAGCTTCATGTAACAAAGAACAATGATTTCTGCTCCAAAGAAAAAATAAGTTTCTTATAATGAAGAGCTATCCAGAAATGGAATAGGCTGTTTAATTATGTAGTGAACTTTCCAACGTTAGAAATGTTGAAAACTGATGCTGAGTGAACACTGGGAATGCAGGCATAACTGTAATGCCTCAAATGGGAGTTTGGACTAGATAGTTGGTCAAGTCTCTTTCTAACTCTGAAGGCAAAATCAATGAGCTTGAGAAAGGGGTTAGGAAGTCAGTAGGTTACCATGAGCTAGGGCAATTTAAAGATATTGTATTAATCAGCATTCTGAGAGAACCCAATTCTAGAGGTGAGAAGAAAAGAAACTTAAAAGGTTAAGGCAATCTGTGCTCACAAGTTCCTAAGGTCAGTCCATTGAAATGTGTCCTCTATTGGGAATATAGCAGGTCCTTGGATAACATCATTTCACTCAATATTGTTTTATTATAACATTGATGTGAGAAAAAATCTATTCCAGGCTGAAGCCCCTGTCCACGTGAGGTTTGTGCATTTTCCCTTTGTGTAGGTTTTCTCTGGATACTCCAGTTTCCTTCTACATTGCAAAGATGTGCACATTATGTGAGTTGGCATGTTTAAATTGTCCTAATCTGAGTGTATGTGTGTGTGTGTGTGTGTGTGTGTGTGTGTGTGTGCCTTGTGATCGAATGGCATCCTGTCCAAGGTGGTTCCTCCTTTACACCCTGAGCTTCTGGGATAGGCTCCAGCCATCCTCAGCCCTGAAATAGAATATACAGATTGGAAAATTGATTGGACGAACGAATGAATGAATGAATGAATACAAATTGTTGTCAAATAACCATTTATAAAGTCTAGAACAATCATACCAATACACCACAATAAACTATGAGGTGCGAAAGCACTCAGCGAACCTGCCGTATTTCTTATTGTTTATGAACTGCATAGTGATAGGAGGTCCTTCTTACAGTTGTTGCTTTGTAAACACTTTTTCCTTAATCCACCACCACTATGAATGCTGTCTCTCACTGAATCACCAGAAATTGGGTAAATAATCTTACTTATTTTAATTAATCTTTCTTAAATGTATGTATAGTTCACATTTATTTCAATATTTAGTATTAGAAGTGTTTGGGGTCTTTATTTGAAAGTTTGGTGTTGTTTTTATGACCAGAAATAGGTCATGGGAGTTTATCTCTTCTTTATATCCATTAGCCTGTAGTAAAATTGGTTTCATTAAATGTCATTTTGCTTAAAGTTGCAGTTTCTAGGAAGCCATCAACAACACTAAGTGAGAACTTACTGTACAATTAAGTGAGCATGGCTCCTGGGCAGAGACTATGCCCTTTGTTAATACTTCAATTCTGGGCAATAATAGTATTTACTAGTTACTTAACCATGTCCAATGCACAAAGATGAGTGCTATGCAAAAGTAAGCAACATCCCATTTAACAGCTTCAGAACAACTCTGTGTGGTAGGCAGTTATTATCCCTGTTTTATAGATGTAATAACATGCTTCAACTTACATAGCTACTATGTGGCACAAAACAGCTTTAAGCCTCTATTTGAGTCTATAGGTTATACTCTTAATCCTAAATTATACTGCTTCTAGGTAGAGAGAGAGAGAGAGAGAGATGAGGCTCTTTGACAATGGGTGTGATAAAAGGACCATTTCTTTGAGAAAGAAAGAGAGATGAGGCTTTGACAACGGGTATGATAAAAGGACCATTTCTTTCTACTAAGGGAGAGGACACAGGGGGACACAGCTGTTGGCAATATGCTAATCAACACAGTCAATTGTTTAATTTTCCAAGGCTTAAAGAAAGGCCACAATTAGATTAAGCTATAATTTAGAATTTTTAGAATTAATAGAAAAGATAATTAGACCTGCAGGCTTGTCTATCTTTCCTAAGCTTTTCTTTAATTTAGAGTATTATGTTTTGATGTTACCTGGTGAACCATGTAAGAGTGGATCTTACATGTTCAATTATGTTTAAATCTGGTATGCAACCTAACGATCTCACAGCAAATATTGTGCTGCAAGTAGGAATGCTAGTTAGTAATAATGATAGTGGTGGTGGTAGCAGAGGTACTAGAAGTAGTAGCAGTACAAATAACTACGGAGTACATATCTGCCAAAAATCTTGTTTAAGCTTATCTCATTAAATGTTCAAGATAGCATTATAAATTTGATCTTAATATTTTCTTCTAAAAAGCCAAAAGTTATTAAAATATGGGCTTAAAGAACTTAGGAAACTTGCCCAAACTGACACATATAGCTGACTTGAGAGAGCCTCTTATGAAAACCTTGGGTACCCAAATACATGAACATCTTTATTTTAGATAATTTGAATAGGGTGATAAAATATGTGTTGGGGAAAATATTCAATATATTATTTAACATTTTTGGCTTAGTTTTAGAATGGAAGCCTCTGATCTAGGAACAGCTGAACTTCAGGCAAATTGATTTGTTAGTACCATAAGGTTAATGCATTTTATTTTTTCCTTTGAAAGGTAGGGATTATAAACACCATACAAACAAAATCATAATCCAAATTTTAAATAAATTCCAGCTAATCAGTCTCATGTTGACTAAATTTAATGTAATGTATGAAATATCAATATGCTCTATACAAACTCATTCTGAAAATTAGCCAGAGTATTTAATTACGTTGTGGTTACAAATTTAGCAGAGTGGACAAAATACTCTTACCATGTGTTCTACCAATGATGTCATTAAATAGCGGTTAGCAATTTACTGCTGGTTAATGATCCAGGGCATCATGATAGCCCTTCAGGTCTCTCAGGTAAACACAATCTGTTTAAATTAATGTTGTATAAGAATCAGATTATTTGGGGCTGAGCACGGTGGCTCACACCTGTAATCCCAGCACTTTGGGAGGCTGAGGTGAGTGGATCACTTGAGGTCAGGAGTTTGAGACCAGCCTGACTAACATGGCAAATCCCCTTCTCTGCTAAAAATACAAAAATTAGCCAGGCATGGTGGTGCGTGTCTGTAATTGCAACTACTCAGAAGGCTGAGACAGGAGAATCGCTTGAACCCAAGAAGTGGAGTTTGCAGTGAGCAGAGATCGAGCCACTGCACTCCAGCCTGGACGACAGAGCGAGACCGTCTCAAAAAAAAAAAAAAAAGAAAAAAAGAAAAAAAGAATCAGGTTATTTTCAGATTATTTGGCATGACTCAATTTAGTATAAGGTGCTGAAGACTTATAATTTCAAGTTCCTTTGTTCTATTGATAAAACCTATATTGGACTCAAAAGGAATGCCATGTTGGATACCTGCCCTCTAGGAGGTTGAAGTCTAATAGGGATGCCAAGACAATGAATAGGCAGGCAATTTTATAAGTGGCAACATAAGTAATGTAAACAGCCAGGGATACTAGATTATGAAATTAAGATACAGGCCAGGTGCGGTGGCTCACGCCTCTAATCCCAGCACTTTGGGAGGCCAAAGCGGGCGAATCACCTGAAGTCAGGTTTTTTGTTGCTGTCGTTTTTTGTTTTTTTGTTTTTTTGGTTTTTTTGAGACGCAGTTTCACTCTTATTGCCCAGGCTGGAGTGCAATGGCGTGATCTCAGCTCACCTCAACCTCCACCTCCCGGGTTCAAGACACATTATACTCCTCAAACTTTATTGAGTGACTGAGTCACCTGAGGGTCTTGTTAAAATGCAGATTCTGATTCAATGTCTGGCATGTACTTCAGAGTTTGCAATTCTAACATGTTTCGAGGTGATGCTGATGCTATTGGACTGCAGATCACACTTTGAGTAGCAAGAGTCTTATTTTATTAACATCTTCTCTAAGCATTTCCCACTAAGATCTGTTATATTTTAACATAAACATAGATATACAGAGAGATTATAGTCAGATATAATTGTATCCCCACCTTACAAATGACAAACTATTAAGTAACAAATACTCTTGCCAGTTGCCAGAAAACTTTTGGCTGCTCCCATCCAGAAAGACCCATTTTATAAAGGCTGGAAAGTACTAGGATAACTTCTTTTAGTCAATGTCTTGACTCCTGTCTAGAACTATCCACCTTAGGGCATGAAGGATTCATGCGTTCCTGACACAGACAGCTGTCTTTTAGGAATTACACTGAAATCACCATTTTGTAGCAGTTGCTGAACAGCTGTCTGTTGATAATAACTTGTAGTCACTACCAGTTTAAGCCAAATTGGAGCCAATGACCTTTGGGTCAGAAGTTTCATATTCCATTTCCAGTCCCTGGAGCCATCAAGGGCTCTTGTCGGAAGAGTTGTAGTTCATGAATTTCAGCACACTGCCTCCAGCCCAAAGCATAGAGATTGTTTCCTAAAACTCATAGTCACACTTGGGTTATTGGTTGTTTATGGCATGAATGTAAGAGAATGGTATAAGGATTTGTTATATGGCACTTTTATTTTTCTAAGCAATAATTAGAATGATTAGCATAAAACTTACATGAATAATTATCTACCTTAGTGGCAATGGATTCCCAGTATTTCTACATAAAGATACGACTAAATAGTTCATATTAATATTCCGTATCAACACTCACCTTTTTAAAATAAAACTTCCAAATATGACATTAGATTTCTTTTCCTAGCACAAGAAGATTGTTGGAGGAGATTAGTAAATGCTTATGAACCAGCATGCAAGAAAACTTTTAAACGTTCTCATCATTGTCATAGTGACATGAAGTAATGGGAAGGAAATGGCAGGCCAGACCTTATGGTATTGATTTCACTTACTATTCACTCCTATGAGGTAATCATCTAAATTACTAAGGATTTGCCCTTTTCTATGGAGGAGAGAGTCTGATTCAAATGGCTTCATATAAAGGAAATTGCTGAATGAAGTCATTACTCTAATTTGCATTTATGTCCCAATGTTAACAATGTACCTTTTTTAAAAATGATGTTTGATACATTCCAACTTACAACACTGGTTGTAGCCTGAGTGCCAATTTTAATTGTCCTTTCAATATCAATTTAGACAGATCTGCTAATAGGGTTGTGTTATTAGATAGATGTCTCTAGTAATGTCATTACTGAGCTGAACTGAATAGCTGTTCATTGTGATGAAGTAAACTATCAAAGCTTATTCATTCTTGACGTCCACCTACCTATTCAAAGTTCCTTTTTCTTTCCACATTCACATAAAGAATATCATTCTTTAGCTGCTGGATAATGTTGAATGAAGCTTTTGTCCTTTTCCTTGAAGATTTTATTCTGTATCTAGATCAAATCCCATTACATCAACATCCAAAAGACTTCTTAGAGTCTCTAGTTGAATTTGGTTTTAATCTGCAATCATGAGATCATCAGTTTGGGCTTAGGAAATCATTTTGTTTTACTGAATTTCTACTGTAAGCCTTTCAGTTTTAATGATATCTAATGCATGCTTGTGAATCTCTCTCACACACACATGCACACTTCTAATCTAGTCTTCAAACCGTCTTCCTGTTCTCTTGGTCCCCTCCAAATCTGTTTTCCACAGTGTAACAAGAAGGAAGTCATTTTTAAAGCCTTAAAATCCAGTTAGCCCCTTGCATAAAACCTTTGCCAAAATCCTTGACTTCACTGACAAGGCCCTGTATGATCTGCTTCCTGTCGTCTTCTTAGGCTCAAATGCTGCCCCTCCTCTCCTTACTTGTTATGCTTCAGTCACGTTAGGTTTCATCGGTGCCTACATGCTCCTTCTTTCCCAGGGACTTCATGCTTGCTGTGCTTTGGCCTGTAAACCCTCTTCTGGCTTTTCATACAGTGGGCAAATTTTTCATTAGCTTTTTCATCTTAGTATAAATAGCATCGCTTCAGATGGGCCATTCTTACCTAATCTGTCTAAGGGAGTTCTCCCTGTTACTCTCTCTTACAGTATTCTGATTATGTTCTCTATCTCACTTATTTATTTGATTAATTTTGATGTCTTTTCTGGGCTCTTAAGCTCCCTGAAGACAAAAGCTTTCTCTATATTGCTTATTTGCTAGGTACATATTAAGTATTCAGTTAATGAATGATATCTATACCTGGAAATTCTTTTGTAATTTCTAATGAAAAATCTAAAAATCAACCTCAACGTAATTGATTATTACATAGACTGGGGGTTGGAAAACTATAACCTGTGGACTAAGTCCAGTCTACCCTCTATTTTTGTGTAGCTAACAAGGTAAGAATGGCTTTTACATTTTTAAAGCGTATTTTTTAAATGAAAAAGAATAATTGTTTGTATCACATAGAAATCACATGAAATTCAAATATTAGTATCCATAAATAAGGTTTTATTGGTACACAGCCACACTCATTTGTTTATGGACTGTTTATAGCTGCCTGCATGCAACAACAGCAGAATTGAGTAGCAATGACCCAGACTGTATGGCCTCAAATGCCTAAAATATTTACTCTCTGGCCCTTCACAGAAAATATTTGTCAATTCCTAACATAGACAAGTTAGCATATCAGAAATGTAATACCTAAAAACAACTACATTGTCCTCGGTCTTTTCATAAAGATTATTTGAAGGAAGGAATGATAGAAGATCATAAAATACTTGAATCCTTTTACCGGCCTTTTAAAATAAACCTCATTTAATTGGTTTCTCATTAAGGCAATCTTCAAAGACAGTGGTTCTGAGATAGTAATGTGCATGCTAATGACCTAGAGTGACCCATGCCCAGAGGTCCTGATTAATAAGTGCAGAGTGGGGCCTGAGAATGTGCATTTCTCATAGGCTCCCGGGTGACACTGCTGCTGTTGCTCTGGGGCCTATACTTTGAAAGCTTAAGCTCTAATGTGTAGTTTTTCCCAAATCTCTTTGTCATCATGAAAGTCAAGAAATACCACCAGGACTGCATCTTTCTTTACAGGACGTGAGTGTCTCTTCTGTGTAAGAATTCATTTACTAATCGTTTACTCAGTATTGACCATATGCCAATGTTGTTCTAGAGGCTGGGAAAACAAAGCTTAATGATAAATGGCTCCTTTTGAGGAGCCAAAATTTAGGG
Source organism: Pongo abelii (assembly GCF_028885655.2). Taxonomy (NCBI): domain Eukaryota; kingdom Metazoa; phylum Chordata; class Mammalia; order Primates; family Hominidae; genus Pongo; species Pongo abelii. The sequence goes on from NC_071991.2 coordinate 98,031,390, forward strand.
CTTTGCAGACATCAAATGAATAATTACAGTAAAATAGAAGGGCTATAACAAGAGATTTAAACTGCTGTTGGGCTATCAGTCAGTGTCTGATACCTATTAAGACTTTTTAAAAGGGTAATTCTTTAAAAAAATTAAGACTTATAGGATGCTATAATGTTTAAAAAAAAAAAAAATCCTTATTGTAGCCTGGGGTTGCCAGCCCACAGCATCTCATAAAGAAATCCTGAGTATCAGGGAAGGAAAATAAATGGTGGATAGGAGTCAGGACTGACTTGCAGCCCCTTGGACAGACAGAACAGCACGTGGAGACTCACATCGTGAACTTCTGCTCCAAGAACTGCTGCAGGAACATACTAGGAAAACTGAAAGAATTCACAGACCCTTTGAAAGAAGTGGCTTGCCACTGCAAACTCTGTGAGATAGCTGAAAAACTGTGAGTGCCCAAAGTGTGAGAGGGGAAGAGTCTGCCTCCAAACACACATCCTCGCTGGGGAACCTGAAAATCTAGATCACAGGAGAAGGATGTAACCTTACTTAGAGTTGAAATGAATTTAGAAAGCCAAATATAAAAGTAGAAGAAGCAGCGGGGAGAGTCCTGTAGGCACTCCCGGCCCCTAAGGAAGCCCAGGGAAGCCACTTCTGACTTTATCTCTCAGGGTTCCTTAGGGAGGGCTGCCAGTGGAATTGGCAAAGGACCACAGAGAGAAGGAAACTTTCAGCTGAACTTTGTAGTCGTTTTGATCAAGCACAAATTTTCCTGGGCAGAGTCTGTTAGGGGTGGCAAAGAGAAGTGCAGATATGAGCACATAAGTCATGGCAGGTGGGGAGGGGCAGAGCCTGAAAGCCCTGCTTGTTCTCTCAGTCCAGAGGCTTGTCGCCTGGGGCAAGATGTCAGCCCTGCCCACCGGCTGACTGGATATAAACTTGGTGCTGTTGGTGGGGCACAGTGGGAATGAGACTGGCCTGCCTGGCTGCATGGGGCTGGGTGAAGACCTGTCAATGCCAGCTTTCTCCCACTTTCCTGGCTACCTGTATTATGCAACAGAGGTAGCCATAATCCCCCTGGGAACAAAATTCCATTGGCCTGAGAACCACACCCCATCCCCCACAGTGGCTACAGCAAGCCCCTCTCAAGGACAGTCTGAGCTCAGACAGGCCTAACCCTGCCCCTACCTGATGGTCTTTCCCTACCCACCCTAGTAGCCAAAGACAAAATACATAAACTTTTGGGTGCTCTATGGCCCTGCCCATTGCCTGAGAAACCTGAATACTTATCCAGGCAACCTAAGGGCAGGCTTGTATCCCCCTATATGATCACAGCTGATGCGCTCTTGAAAGCGCCACCTCCTGGCTGGAGACCAACCAACTCAAGCCATTACGGCAACTCATAAAAGAATAACCCTGCTCCAAGAAGAGAAAACAGCACCTAATTCCACCACCAGTAACATCTTGGCTAACCCGAGGCCCTGAGTCTGTCCACGTGAAACCTTCACTGCCAGCACAATCAGCATTCAAGAAAACCAGCACAGGAAATAAAACAACTAAGGACCCTCACAGTCCACTTCACTCCCCTGCTGCCTCTGCCAGAGCAGATGCTGGTATCCATGGCCGAGAGACCTGAAGACAGATCACATCACAGGACTCTTTGCAGACATTCCCCAGTACCAACCCAGTACCACTGGGTGGCTAGACCCAGTAGAGCAATAGCAATCACTGCAGCCTGGTCAACATTGATTCAAGATGGAAATTTAAAAATTCTTTGAATTGAATGATAATACACAACCTGTGAATAGCTCTGGAGTACAGCAAAAGTAGTGCTTAGAGGAAAGTTCATAGCATTAAATGCCTACATCAAAATGTCTTGAAAGGGCACACACACACAAAAAAAACTACAGACCAATATCCCTGATGAACATAGATACAAAAATTCCCAACAAAATACTAGTGAACTGAATCCAACAGCATATCCAAAAGGTAATCCACCAAGATCAAGTGAATTTCATCCCAGGGATGCAAGGATGTTTTAACATACACAAATCAATAAATGTGATACACCACATAAACAGAATTAAAAACAAAAATGACAGAAGTCATCTCAATAGATGCACAAAAATCATTTGACAAAATTCAGCATCCCTTTATGATTAAAACATTCAGCAAAATTGGCATAGAAGTGACATACCTTGTAATAAAAGCCACCTATGATAAATCCACAGCCAACACTATTCTGAATGGAGAAAGTTGAAAGCGTTCCCCCTGAGAACTGGAACATGACAAGGATGTCCACTTTCTCCACTTCTTTTAACATAGTACTGGCTAGCCACTATTCAACATAGTACTGGAAGTCTTAGCCACGGCATTCTTGTCATGTTCCAATGTATCTTTTAAGTAGTGCATTTAGGCCACTTATATTCAATGTTAGTATTGAAATGTGAGGTAGTATTCTATTCATTGTGCTAGTTGTTGCCTGAATATCTTGTTTTTTTTGTTTTTTGTTTTTGTTTTTTTTTTATTCAACAAGAGAAAGAAATAAAGGACATCCAAATCAGCAAAAAGCAAGTCAAACTGTTGCTGTTTGCCAGTGATATGATTGAATACCTAGAAAACCCTAAAGACTTATCCAAAAAGCTCCTAGATCTGATAAATGAATTCAGTAAAGTTTCAGATATGAAACCACTATACACAAATCAGTAGCATTGCTATACACCAACAGCAACCAAGGTGAGAAACAAATCAAGAACTCAACCCCTTTTACAATAGCTACAACAACAACCAACATAAAAATAATAATAACAACTTAGGAATATCTCTAACCAAGGAGGTAAAAAATCTCTACAAGGAAAACTAAAAAACACTGCTGAAATAACTCATAGACAACACAAATGAATGGAAACACATCTCATGCTCATTGATGGGTAGAATCAATATTGTGAAAATGACAACACTGCCAAAAGCAATCTACACATTCAATGCAATTCCCATCAAAATACCACCACCATTCTTCACAGAACTAGAAAAGACAACCTAAAATTCATATGGAACCAAAAGACAGCCCATGTAGCCAAAGTGAGACTAAGCAAAAAGAACAAATTTGGAGGCATCATGTTACCCAACCTCAAACTATACTATAAGGCTATAGTCACCAAAACAGCATGGTGCTGGCATAAAAATAGCCCCAGGGACCAATGGAAGAGAATAGAGAATCCAGAAACAAAGCCACGTACTTACAGGCAACCGACCTTCAACAAAGCAAACAAAAACATACAGGGGGAAAGGGCATCCTATTCAACAACTGGTGGTGAGACAATTGGCAAGATATGTGCAGGATCCTCATCTCTCACCTTATACAAAAATCAACTCAAGATAGAAGAAAGACTTAAATCTAAAACCTGAAACCATAAAAATTCTAGAAGATAACATCAGAAAAACCCTTCTAGACATTGACTTAGGCAAAGACTTCATGACCAAGAACTCAAAAGCAAATACAACAAAAACAAAGATAAATAGATGGCACTTAATTAAACTAAAAAGCTTCTACACAGCAAAATAAATAATCAGCAGAGTAAACAGACAATTCACAGAATGGGAGAAAATCCTTGCAAACTATACATCTGACAAAGGACTAATACTTAGAATCTACAAGGAACTACAAGGAAAAAATCAGCAAGAAAAAAACAAATAATCCCATCAAAAAGTGGGCTAAGAATATGAATAGATGTTTCTCACAAAAAGATATACAAATGGCCAAGAAACATGAAAAAATCCTCAAGATCACTATTATCAGAAAATGCAAATCAAATCCCCAATGTGATACCATCTTATTCCTGCAAGAAGGGCCATAATTTAAAAAATTGAAAACTAATAGATGTTGGCATGGATATGGTGAAAATGGAATGCTTTTACACTGCTGGTGGGAATGTAAACTAGTACAACCTCTATGGAAAACAGTATGGAGATTTCTTAAAAAGCTAAAAGTAGATCTACCATTCTATCCAGCAATCCCACTACTCAGTACCTACTCAGTGGAAAATAAGTCATTATATGAAAAAGACACTTGCACACCCACGTTTATAGCAGCACAATTTGCAATTACAAAAATATGGAACCAGCTCAAAAGTTCATCAATTGATGAGTGGATAAAGAAAATGTATGTGTGTGTGTGTGTGTGTGTGTGTGTATATATATATGTGTGTATGTATATATGTGTATATATGTATATATGTGTATATAATGTGTATATATGTATATATGTGTGTATATATGTGTGTATATATGTGTGTATATTTGCTTATATATGTATACATATATGTGTGTATATATACATATATACACACATATATGTGTATATATACCTATATGTGTATATATGTATATATACACACATATATACATATACACATATATACACATATATACATATATGTATATACACACATATATACATATACACACATACACATATGTATATACACCTATAGGTGTATATACACATATGTATATACACCTATAGGTGTATATACACATATGTATATACACCTATATGTATATATACACATATATGTATATATACATATGTATATATACACATATATACACATATATGTATATATACACATATATACGTATATATATACATATATGTATATATGTATATATGTGTATATGTGTATATATGTGTATATAATGTATATATGTGTGTATATATACTATGTGTGTGTGTGTGTGTGTGTGTGTGTGTATATATATATATACACACACATATATATATAGTGGAGCCATAAAAAGGAATGAAATAATGGCATTCCCAGCAACCAGGATGGAGTTGGAGACCATTATTTTAAGTGAAGTAACTCAAGAATGGAAAACTAAACATTGTATGTTCTCACTTACAAGTGGGAGCTAAGCTATGAGGACACAAAGGCATAAGAATGATACAACGGACTGAGGACTCAGGGGGAAGCATGGAAGAGGAGCAAGGGATAAAAGACTACACATTGGGTACAGTGTACACTGCTCAGGTGCTGAGTGTACCAAAATCTCAGAAATTACCACTAAAGATCTTATCCACGTAACCAAACACTACCTATTCCCAACGAGCCAAGACTGTGCCACTGCACTCCAGCCTGGGCAACAGAGCAAGACTCTGCCTCCAAAAAAAAAAAAGACAAAACAAAAACAAAAAGAAAAAACCTATTGAAATTTTTTTTAAAAGAAATCCTGAGTATTAGGAGCAAATTTAGATATGTCCAAGATTGCTTATTTCCAAATGAGATAAGGGAGGTCATCAAGAAAAAGGCTTCCAGTTCTTCAAGCACAAGCTGCTCATATTAGTTCCTTCCTAACCATGACTCTGTTTTCTGTTTTTCTCCTTTGGAACCTAATTGGTACCATTGTTGTCTCCATTCCATCACCTTCCACTAGCTCAAGCTGTAACCACCCAACAGGTTCTCCTGGACCGGGGCTCAGACAAGGCCAATTTATCAAGACAGGGGAATCACAATAAAGAGTTTAATTCATACAGAGCCAGCTATATGGGAGGCCAGAGTTTTATTATTACTCAAATCAGTCTCCCTGAAAATCTGGGGATCGGGGTTTTTAAGAATAATTTGGTGAGAAGAGGGTCAGAAAGTAGGGAGTGCTGATTGGTCTGGTGGAAGATAAATCATAGGGAGTTGAAGCTGTCCTCTTGTGCTGAGTCAGTTCCTGAGTGTAGGGGGAGGCGGTGGTGGGGGCGCATACACAAGACTAGATGAGCCAGGTTCTTGATCTAGGTGGTGTCAGCTGATGCGTTGAAATGCAGGGTCTGCAAAATATCTCAAGCACTGATTTCAGGTTTTAAAACAGTGACTCTTTAACCATAATTGTTAATTTTGTGGCTAATTTGTTAGTCCTGCAAAGACAGTCTACTCCCCAGGCAAGAAGGGGGTTTGTTTTGGGAAAGGGCTGTTTTCATCTTTGTTAAACTGTAAGTTCCTCCCAAAGTTAGTTCAGCCTGCACCCAGGTATGAAAAAAAAAAACTGTTTGGATGTTAAAAGCAAGATGGAGTCAGGACACATCTCTTTCATTGTCATGATTTCCTCAGTTATAATGTTTACAAAGGCAGTTTCAAAGATAACATCTTTACTTTTGTAAATATCCCTCATTGACCTCAAGACTTTCACTCTTGCTGCCTCCAGTCCATCTTACACCTTGCAGCCTGACATCTATTTTAAAAACAAATCTGAATGCGTTTTAAAACCCCTAAGGGCTTCCTTTTATTTCTTGGAATTGACCCAAATCTTTAACAAAGCCTATTAGGTTCCATATTATCTCTAGCCTGAGTGTTTTCCTATTAGTTCTTCCAAGTTACTATTATTTCTCCAGATTCAAGGCTTTTGTAAATTTGTTTCCTCTGTCTGGAATGCTTTTCCCTCTCTGTACCTCTTGAGCCTTTACTTCATTTTACTCATTTTTTTCTTTTCTTTTTTTTTTTTTTTTGAGATGGAGTCTCGCTCTGTCACCCAGGCTGGAGAGCAGTGGTGCGAACTCGGCTCACTGCAACCTCTGCCTCCTGGATTCAAGCAGTTCTCTGCCTCAGCCTCCCGAGTAGCTGGGATTACAAGTGCCCACCACCACACCCAGCTAATTTTTGTATTTTTAGTAGAGCCGGGGTTTCACCATCTTGGCCAGGCTGGTCTTGAACTCCTGACCTCATGATCCACCTGCCTTAGCCTCCCAAAGTGCTGGGATTATAGGCGTAAGCCACCGCACCTGGCCTTACTCATTTTTTTTCTAATTTCACTTTAGACATCAGTGCTATGAAGAAGCCTTTCCTTCACTGACTCTACTTGCTCCCCCACTATCAGAAGCAGGAAATGACCAGACTACACTGGTCATCAGTCTAGAAACAGGTCAATATCAAGTTAAACCTGCTATCAGTTCTACCTTCAATTAGGTTTATATAGTAAAAAACAAAACTTCATTTCAAACTGCATAGCTCTTGGATTTGTGAATGTTAGAGGTATTTTCAGTAGAGACTATGTCTTGGGTTAAACTGAGAAAAGAAGAGCTTATCTGGCTAATTAGCAGAAATGTTGCTAATTTTAGATTTGGCAAGCAACTTGATTTATTTGGGAGCGCACACACACACACATGTACACAAACACACACATATATACATTTCTGTATAGTTTAGCCATTTGGCTTTTAGAAAAGTATTTAGGACAAGTTTAAGAACAGTGGAGCAATTTTATTTCTTATGGTTAAACCACATGCATTTCCTAAAGATCTGTATTTATCCATAAATATTTTGGCCCAGATTGAGGGAGAAAGCCTGGGTATTCAATCATAATTCCAATTCTTTTTCTTAAAAAGCCTAACTTGAACTCTTCTTGGAGTTTTCAAAACACCACCACTTGACCTTTTTAACTCTTGTCAGAATTTATAATTTTGTATTTGTGTGATTTTTTGATTAATATTTATCTCCCTCAGTAGAAGGTAAGCTTCAAATACGACTGTGCTTATGTCATTCACCATTGTGCCTTGAGTTAACCTGTGCCTGGCAAATAATAGGCTATCAGTAAATGTTTGCTGCATGAATGACAAGATGATTAGATGTATGATAACCTTCCCCTCTGCCCATCACTCAGCTGTCATTGGCTTGGTCAGGCAGTAAGCAGCTCAACCCCCCTCGTGTGGCCCTTGATACTCTTTCTGATTGAGTTTCTTGCCTATCAAGTGTCTATTGTCCTGGGTCCTTGGGTTGACTCCTTCTCACCTTCACTCACTCTTATTAGTTATGGATGTCATTACTTACTAGTAGTTGACTACTTATTGAGTCTTACTTTTTTTCAGAAGAACTAGCCCAGGAATTGAGATAGAAGATATTACCATTTTGACATATAATCAATGTAAAAATGATTACTAAGATATTTTACTTCTTTTGTGGTACTAAGAGCTAGTGTGCAATTTATATTTACAGCACATCTCAACTCAAACTAGCCACATTTCAAGTCCTCAACAGCCAGATGTAACAAGTGGCTGCCATATTGGATAGTGCAGCTCTAGTACCTTCTCAGAAACCAGGTCATCACAGATGACCTTATGTGTGTGTGGCTTTGGGCCAAAATGTCTCCTCAGAGATTACACTAGAACCTTACAACTTCATGAAAGTACACATGACACTTCCTCTTCTTTTGTGTTCTCCTCTTCATCATCTCTTTTCCACATCTTTCTCCAATGCCTCCTTGTCCTTACTTTTCTTCTTCCTATGTATTTTCTGGTCTTTTTAACCCACACATTTCTTTCCCTACTTTGCTCGTTTCTCAGTAATTCAACAGGTTTTCTAAGTAAACTCTTATTTGTGACACTTCATAATTTGCTATATAATTTGAAGGATGGTATGAAAGGCCAAGTTATATAAAAATGTGACAAGTAGAAGGGATATACCTCAGTAAAATATACACCTTTACACCTTTAAAGAATTAGTTGATTTCCTCTCTACTAAAAATACAAAAAAATTAGCCAGGCATGGTGACAGGCACCTGCAGTCCCAGCTACTCGGGAGGCTGAGGCAGGAGAATGGCATGAACCCGGGAGGCGGAGCTTGCAGTGAGCCGAGATTGCGCCACTGCACTCCAGCCTGGACAATAGAGCAAGACTCCATCTCAAAAAAAAAAAAAAAGTTGATTTCCAGAGTTTTAAATATAAAATGAGTTCAGAGTTTTCTTTGTCATTAGATTGGTTTTCATAGGTAGTCAGTATATTGATTCAGAGGCAAAAGAAAATCCAGGTTAAGTAAGACATGCTAGCATCACGCAGTCAAAGCCTAGGGTTATATGCCAAAAAGCTAAAGAAAATTTTATTTAGCCTTTTGGTTTGTTCGTTGTTTTTTCTGACTTATGCATTAGTACTACTTGCGTCTAAATTGCTGCTAACGTTAACCATACTCTAACACATAGGATTCATATTTGTGTCACACAGATCACAAGGTGATTACAATGAAAATGTCAACTCCAAAAAAGTCAGTAAATTTTAAAGTATCACATAGACTGAAATATAAAGTCGAAGTGCTTTATATATGACCTTCCACAAAGTAATCATAGTCTACATCCTATGGGAGATATACTTAGGGACTCTCTAATTCACCAACAGGGATGGATGCAAATGAAAGGCTTGGAATAAAAATAGAAACACTCTGCAACCACAATCACTTTCCCAGAAGGGACTGTGCAAAGACATTTAAAGATACGGTCAAATGACAGTTTTCCACATTTATGTCAGGAAGGCAAATGCGTCCAGGTTCTCAAGTAAGTGAAACTGTTGACTTTAGTTTATTGTTATTCTCTATTCATTGTCAATTCAGGGCTTTCTAATATGATGAAAAAGAAATAAAACCTGTTGTCCTTGCATCCTTTAAAATTTTTCATTACAGAATTTTGGAGGTGAGGAGTATTTTATAGGTATGTCCTAATTCTGTATTTTCACAGTGAGGAGTCTGAGGTTCAGGGGAGGTTGCTGCCCAATTCACAGTCATTTAGGAGATTAGTGGTAGAACCCTGTTTAGAACCCAGATCCTCTGACTCTGTGTCAGAGCTCTTACCGTGTCAAGCTTGGGAAAATCTAGCAGACATATTCTTCAAGGAGAAACGAAATTTCTTTTTTATTGTTTTTTTGACTTTTATTAGCAGCTGAGGGTTAGAGATTTGATATTTGGCAAATTTCTTTAATCATTAACCAACAATCAAATTAAGATTAATCAGAAATTTCCCTGGGTATTGTATTTACAAGACAGGGACCAAAAATAGTCGTAGAGGTCTCCTAATTTCTTAGCAATTTTATAGTATCACAATTGAAAGCACCATTGGGAGAAGGAAGTTATATGACAAGCTATAAATGTGTGAGAAAAATAATGTTGTCCTTGAAAGGTCCAGTTTTCTTTATCAATTTTTGAAGAAGTAAATTTAATTAAGATGACTGTCACAAGAATCTGCTGAGCTTTGTACGAATGCCCATTTATAAATTTGTCAAAATTTCACTTTCATTTTCTTACGTACTGAGCCATGAAGGGATTGTCTCTTAAGCATTGAGCTCACTAGACACTTAAAAATCTTAAACAAGGCCGGGTGTGGTGGCTCACGCCTGTAATCCCAGCACTTTGGGAGGCCAAAGCAGGCAAATCACGAGGTCAAGAGATCAAGACCATCCTGGCCAACATGGTGAAACCCTGTCTCTACTAAATATACAAAAATTAGCTGGACGTGGAGGTGCATGCCTGTAGCCCCAGCTACTTGGGAGGCTGAGGCAGGAGAATCACTTGAACCCAGGAGGCAGAGATTGCAGTGAGCCAAGATTGTGCCATTGCACTCCAGCCTGGTGACAGACCGAGACTCTAAAAAAAAAAAAAAAAAAAAACTTAATAATTACATTAATAACACAATTGCAAAAGGTTTCCATTCAAAAAGGTAGACTTATAAGTTTGTTACTAACTGGAATTATACTAAAGTTATTTTTTATTCAGTACTGTTTTCCAAATATCTTTGCATCTGCATTTTGCTTGAGTTCCCTGAGGGAGCAGGGTCATCATATCTACCCTCCCAGGAGCCCTTACTACTCAGGATAACACCTCCACTGTGATTTGAGGAGCACCAAAGGCTCTTCTGAAAAATAAGTTCTTCCAGTGGTTGACTAGTTATTTCCCAAATTTTAAGATTAACCTTTTGGATTAGAGTTTTAACTCTAATTAAAATGCAAGCATCATATGGAGCCTATTAAGCCTATTTTAATCCTTGACATCTTAGTTTAGTTTCTCAGAGTAGTAACCCAGTCACTTGGCAAGACTGAAAGGAAATTGGAAATGGGACATATATCATATGTCCAAAAAAAAAAAAGAAAATTGGAATTGTTATGAGCATGAGGTGTGAAAGTAGGAGCCTAATGAAAAGAGAAGCGTGAGGCACTGGGTACTGAACACGATGGGGGATCAAAGTGAGAGGGAGTTATAGAGGAAATGCAAGAGAGAAAAGGATAACTATGAATATTGTCTGTTTCCACACTGCTGCCATGAGTCAACAATCCCTCTGTCTGTGAGTTATGACTAATTATAAAAAGATCGCTTCAGTCCTATCCCTGGACACAAGAACAGTGTCCTCACACAAGTCCATGCTTATTTACCTAAAACATTCATTCTTTTTTTTTTTTTTTTACCTTCTAGCCTATATCTTAATAATAAAGTTAAAAATGAATATTTCAAGTTAAGACAAGATAAAGTGATATAAATGGATGAGTAGGAAGCAGAGTGAGAGAGTGTTGCTAAGACATGTACATCTGCTAGATGTTTAATAACATTTTACAGGTACTCGATGGACCAAACAATCAAACAAGAGAAATATCATTGACACATTGTCACCTACAGTTGTTATTGTGTTTTGGTGTTTACTCAGTTTTCTCAGTTATTTACAACAGAGATGTTCAGTTTATTGTTCATGAGAAAAATGAGTTACTCAGGTGATAATATAGTAATTTAAAATGATATTTGATGAAAGGGATTATCTAAGGCTGTGCCGTCCAGTGCAGTATCTGCTAGTAACATATGGCTATTAAACATATGAAATGGGGCTTGTCCCAATTAAGGTGTGCTGTAAATGTAAACTACACACTGGATTTTGAAGACTTAGTATTAAAATAATTATTACAGTAACTTTTTTATTAATTATTAAAATGATAATATTTTGGATATATTGGGTAAAGAAAAATATTAAAATTACTTTCACATTTTTTCTTTTTTAGTGTGGCCAACTAGAAAATTTTAAGATGATTGGCCAGATGTGGTAGTTCATGCCTGTAATCTCAGTGCTTTGGGAGACCAAGGTAGGAGGATGGCTTGAGGCTAGGAGTTTGAGACCAGCCTGGCCAACGTAGCGAGACCATGTCCCCCCCAAAAAAAAAAAAAAAATCCCCATCTCCTTTAGCAAGGAAAACAAAAGTAAAAACAAAAAAATTTAAATTACATATATGTGGCTCATATCTGTGGCTCGCATTCCATTTTTACTAGATAGTGCTATTCTAAGGGATTTAATACATTATTTTAATGGGATATACTCATGAATTTAAAGTTTATGTTATAGTTATAAATGTTCAAATGCCTTCTTTTGGAAGCAGATGTATATTTGACATCAACAAATCATGTGACTTCTTTATAATTTCTTTCCATCTGCTATCTGGCGCAGGTGGGAAATGTTCTGAGCTACTCTGATAACACTTGAAGGGAAGAGTCACTGAAGGAAAGAGTGTCCAATTTCCTTTACATGAGCGAACCACCTTCCCTAGCCAGTCTGTGGACAGTTACATTTAGCAAAGATTTATCCTGTGCCTGTCTACATTAGCTGATGTGAATAAATGAATATTCAGTCAGAATGACCTCAGAGGACTTGCAAACAAGTTTCAGGCAATGTTAGTCAAATTTAACTATCTGCATGACTTTCTGGAGAGCACTGGTGAATAATAAAGACAGTAAATTCAGAATGTATGTCATTGGAGACCACATTGTGAAACCAGCGTTAATTTAATTTACAACAAATTTGAAATTCTTAGGTGGGGTTTGTTAAGAATAATTCAATTCCATGTATGAAAAAAAACATTCCCACTTTTTGTACAGTTGTGGACTTTCTGAAAGTCACTTAAACACTGAATTTCTAAAAATTCAGCAGTGTACTGTTCAGTATAAGTATTGATGACAAAACGCTATTTTGTATGTTTTTCTTATTTCTGACACATGTAAGATTAATGCTTTTTCACCACAAGAGAAAAAGACATTATCTTTCGAGGTCAGGGAGTTTCTGCATCTTGGTTTCAAGCTGCTAACTACATATGACATGATGAGGAAATGATACATTTTTGGTTTTTTCAGGACCGAGTGTAAGCATCAGAGCTGCTTACAAAAATAATATCAAAAACTGGTTGACAAAAGAATTCTGCAGTAAGAATTTCTGTCTTATTTTCTGGCAGAAAATCCAATTTGAGAAAAGTAGAATATTTTCTGGGTTATATTTACTCACTTCATTTTACATTTACAAAATTTCTAATTTACTAACTATAGCTATATGACTATGATTCTTTTGCCATGGGTGACATGAGTTAGACTGGTTTTTGGTACTAGTTTTAACTCACTACTATCTCTTGTTTAATATGTTAAACATGTCTTAAAGTTTGAATTTGGGGTCCTTTGATGATTTATCCATTTCTATTAATATACGTCTAAATCTCTGATGTGTATAAAATGATTGTTTACTTACAATCTCGCAAGTTTTCTAACATAATTATGATCAGCTGGAACCCTAAATCTTTTCTCTGTTTAATGTCAGAGTCAATTTTTGCAGGTGCTATTAAAGAGGCCAAGCATCAAACTATTTGCTTCATTTATAAAACTATAAAGTAAATATGATTCTCAACCATTTAAAGTTTGCCACATATTGTTTCCAACACGAAGATATATCCTCAAGCTCTGGGAATACCATTGATGAGCTGCGCTGTTTGCATGCCCTGTGGGTTCTGCAGGCAATCATCTCTCTTCTACTGAACGACTATCCAAAATTCATTCTTTCCATTTACCAAAATGGGAAAAAAGGACTGAGAATATTGGGGAGGAATAGAAGTCATGACCTTAATCTGTGTGGTATCTTGAAGACAAGTATATTTATTACCTTTGTAAAACCCATCTCCACTTGGGAGCCATATGGAAGGATCTATGGTTATTTGATATAAAATCTACACATATTATTATACACCAAAAGGATTGAAACAACAGAGTAAGCATCTGAGTCTACAACTTAAAAAGCCAAATAAACTAAAGTAATAACAGATGATGTGTTCCCATCATGAAAACTGATCTTGTTTAAAGAAAAAAGGTGTTGGAAGTAAGTGAAAGTATTTCAAAGTATCTGCTACTAGCATTTTTACATTTCCTCATGCCTAAAATTAGTTTTTAGTGTCTTCCCTATTTCTTCTCATAATACTGGAATTTAAAAGCATAAAGAATATGGTGCATCTCAGAAAATAATATTTTGGTATCCATTAGCATTCAATGAAGACTGGAGGTACAAAAAAGGAAACAGTTTAAAATTCGTTGAAATCGTTTTGTATTCCTGTTTTTCCCCTTAGCCTCACCACTAAATCAATGTGAAAAAATCTGGGAGGAATCAGAAGAAAGGTAAAATCATCACTTTAGAAACTTAAAATACAACTTTTATACAAAGGTCAGTTGACTACAGAGAAAGCAGAAGAATAATTCCACGATGGTTTCAAGTACAGTACATGAAAAGTTATTTAGAAAGCTATTCTCATTGCTTTCAGATGAACTAGGGACAGGTCTGCCTAAAAATGGGTAAGGGATTAGGTTTTGCAAGGACTTTGCCTGGCAGGTTTAGTTCGTAATCTATTTTAGTCCCTCTCCCTTTGCAATAAATTGTGTGAGTGTCCTGTGTAAATGGGCATTTATTAAATGTTTTTATTACAAAATAAATTATTGACAATGCGCTGTTCTTTTTATTCAAATTTTTGGAAAAGTTTTCTTTTTTTTTTTTTGAGATGGAGTCTTGCCCTGTCACCAGGCTGGAGTGCAGTGGCATGATCTCAGCTGACTGCACCCTCCACCTCCCAGGTTCAAGCGATTCTACTGTCTCAGCCTCCTGAGTAGCTGGGACTACAGGCACATGCCACCATGCCCACCTAATTTTTGTATTTTTAGTAGAGACGGAGTTTCACCATGTTGGCCAGGATGGTCTCTATCTCTTGACCTCATGATCTGCCCACCTCAGCCTCCCAAAGTCCTGGGATTACAGGCGTGAGCCACGGCACCCGGCCAACTTTTCTATTTGTATAACAGAGTACATTCATCCTGTTCCACATTTTCATAGCCACACCTTTATAAAAAAAAGAATCTGTTCATAGGTAGTTAAAAAACTGAAGAATAAGTCAGGGTCCTGAAATGACTTTCTCTCTTATTTTGCAGGCATTGATTACAAAGAAGACTATGTAAATTTATAGATTATCCAAATATCACAGAATTAAGGGGACAATTTTATGTATCATTTTGTTGTACTCAATAAGTTAGTGGAATCTGATATTAAACTTAAAAGAAACTGCTAATGTATAGATCATTCTTCACAAGTACAAACATATTCCATGAAAAGTGCTCTAGGAAAGCCTGCACTCTCCTCAAAATACAAACACACACACACTTATTTTTAAAGGAGTGGATGGAAAAAAATTCCTAAAATGTCCTTGCTGTATGCTTTGGTAGCAATTTTGCCTTTCCCTTCTGAAACTGATGCGTTTGTGTTCATTGACTGCGGTTTTGAATGAAGTTCTCCTCTATGAGTTCTGGGCAGGTTGCGATTGCATCACACATTTTTTTCTCTTAAAAGGCAACAGCGTATTTTCAAAAGAGATGAGGTTCTTAAGTCAAAGAGATATAAGTTTTCCACTTGCTTTATATATAATATTAGGAAATAGTTTAATGTCTTAGTCTCTATTTTCTTAACTGCATAGGCAGAATGACATCATGCTGTATTGTGATGAATAAATACCAAAAGTAGCAGCCTATTTTGAGCATCTACTCTGATCTAGTCACGTCATATATCCTTTTAGTATCATTAATCTATATAACAGCACTGTGGGGTAAGAGTTATTCTACTCCCCATTTGATACAAGAATACTTATGTAAAATGCCCATGACAGTGTGCAGGTTAGCACATTGTAACAGTTGTAGTGGTAATAACAGTAGTAATAGTAATAGTTGCTTTTGTGACTGTGGTCATCTTACATCCCCACATTCCCACTTTAACTGAATTGATTTAAGGATATGAAGAGGTAGTGAGATTAGGGGACACAGGATTCAAAGTCAGGTTTATCTCACTAGGATTTATGCTGTTAAGCATTACACCATATTGTTGTGGGTTTGTGGAGGTTTTGTTTGTTCGTCTATTTTAATTTTAGATTTTCTACATCCAGGCACTATGCATATAGGCACTTCATCCTTAAGGGATCAATTTTTCCAAGCTGTATTTTAAAACAGTTTTGATATTATTTTTTTCTGAAAAATACTGGTATGTTACCTAAAAGGCACATTTTATCCTTGATACATTTATTTGTATATACTTATATCAGTGAGTTAGCTGCCTGACTGCTTGGCTAATTCTTCAACCATTGGTCTAGGTATTTCTGGTTTCCTGGTTCTTATGCAATGAGATAAAAATGTTGGCTTAGGGTAGCTTATTCTCTATGAATTACATTTGTCAAGTGTAGTAAGAGTATGGATTATTTATGTGCTTCCTTTATATTGCTATTATTGCCAATAAAGATAATCTTAATGTCTTAACTAATGATTCATATTTTTACATATAAAATTTAATCTGATGTGTTAATTTCATAAATACAGTTATAGAAATAGAATATTGCTCTATAATTTATAGTCACATCATATACCAATAGGTACAATTAGTAATATAAATTTAGCAGGATCTGTTATTTAGTATTTATTTTTAGCCTGAGCTATGCATTTATGTCTAATTAGTAAAAGGTTTTTTTACTTCAGGGAAATTTAAAATTGACAAGACAAATAGGAAAAAAAAACCACTGAAGTGTGATCCATTTTTCTTAGTACTATATATTAAAGGTATTAAAAATATTAGAATACTACTTTAAAATCATGTATCATTTACTGGGATATGCACAGATTATTTAGTTTTACATTATGCTTATTAGATAAGAAGTATGCGTTGAGATTCCATGGAAAACATAGCAACATACCGAAAGTTGTGCTACCCTTTAGGAATGCTGAAATATAAAAGTTCATTGATACCAGGGAGCAACTGTTCATTTTTGTTTGCTCAGAATTTGTCTGGTACATATAGAGGTCTGATTCATTTTAAATGCTCAAAATCAAATTAGATAGCAACATTTAGCAAAGTGTATACATTATCCACTTTGCCGACTGTAAAAAAGTTATATACTTATAGTATGTGGATAAGAACCACTTTACAACTTAATTTTTTTTCTCGCATTACTCTCTTACTGTGAATATCTATAGTGATGAGCAATGGCATTATTGGCACAGCTAGCCTTCAGAATATTTGCTCACCTTATGCCAGCATGAAGTTTACACTGCCGTTAAAACCACTGCAATTTTTACAGTTTTTTTAAATAAAGCTCTTTCTCATACATTCTTACTTCGTCTTCACAACAACCCAGGGAGAAGAAAAATGGAGTGGAGATTTGTCATTTCTACCTGCCAGCATTCCAAGGCCCTTTCTACCGGGGGTGGAGGGGGGGTGGAGGGAGAGACTTTTTCTACCGGGGGAGGCTCCTGAGATAAAATCGGTGGATGGTAGGGCTCCACCTCCCTCTCCCTCTACTGAAATCAAAGGAGAGTGCACATCTCTTCTACTTCCTTGGCAAGCCCAAGTGCTCTCACATGATGGAGGCTCAGCCAATGAGATGATCCTGCCTAGAAACGAGTGAATCAGAGCAGCTGAGGACACTTTGGAGCCCATGCTCATGGAGGCAGTTTGCACTGTGGGTTGTCCCTTTGGCAGTAGAACCATCTGGAGATTTCAGGGCTATCAAAGGCAACATAAGTGTCTGGAGTGGACTCCTGTGTTTCTGCCATTTTTTCTCATGGTTTTTCGGGCTTTCCCCTTGATATGGCTTGACTGTGTCCCCACCAAAAATCTCATCTTGAAATATAATCCCCATAATCCCCACATGTCAAGGGAGAGACCAGGTGGTGGTAATTGAATCATGGGGGCAGTTTCCCCCATCCTGTTCTGGTGATAGTGAGTTCTCACTAGATCTGATAGTTTTATAAGTATTTGTTAGTTCCTCTGGTGTTCATTCTCCTTCCTGCTGCCTTGTGAAGAAGGGGCTTGCTTCCCCGTTTGTCATGATTGTAAGTTTCCTGAGGCCTTCCCAGCCGTGTGAAAATGTGAGTCAATTAAACCTCTTTCCTTTCTAAATTACCCAGTCTTGGGCAATTCTTTTTTTTTGTTTTTTGTTTGTTTGTTTTTTTTTTTTGAGATGGAGTCTTGCTCTGTTGCCCAGGCTGGAGTGCAGTAGCGTGATCTCAGCTCACTGCGACTTCCACCTCCCAGGTTCACGCCATTCTCCTGCCTCAGACTCCATTCTCCTGCCTCAGACTCCAGAATAGATGGGACTACGGGGGTCGGTCAATTCTTCATAGCAGCGTGACAACGGACTAATATATCCCTCAACTAGCCATCTTATATATTTATATAGCACATCCCTATCACATTTAACTTGAGTAGGTTGTGGTTTTTTGCAGCCCAGAACACAGGTGATTAGAACAATTATTGCTCTTCCCCACTTATAGATGAAGAAATTGAGCCTTACAGAGGTTAAGTAACTTGCTTGTAGTTATATAAAAAAGCCAAGCCTAAATTCTATGTCTTCTGGTTAATGGTCGTTCCTTTCACAGCACATCTTTTACCCAAATGTGTTTAGTGACCTTTGCAGACAGTGAGGTGTGCTTCCTTCCTCCTGTATATCTCCTCCATTGCAGTGCTTACTCCTATTTCCTGTTATAATGCTTTTCTGTTTGACATCAAATTTGGTCTCCCTTACTGGACTGTTGAGCATCTTGGAAGACAAGGATTATATTGTATTCATCCTTTTTCTCTCAAACGTATACTGGAGTGCCTGGGTGCATAACTTAGTACCAATAAAGATTTTAATGAGTGAGCAAATAAGTGCATAAATTACTCAATTAACTGAAAACACTGATATAGGTTCAAAGTTTGTGCTATAAGATTGATTTCAGAAAAATATGACCCATGTTCTTTACCAATAAAAATTTTAGGATATTTTAAATAAAGTGTTTTACCTTGAACATATCAAGATGTTCACAGCCGGGTGCAGTGGCTCATGCCTGTAATCCCAGCACTTTGGGGGGCCAAGGCAGGAGGATCATTTGAGGTCAGGAATTTGAGATCAGCCTGGGCAACATGGCAAAACCCTATCTCTACTAAAAATACAAAAATTAGCCAGACATGGTGGTGCACGCCTGTAGTCCCAGCTATTCAGGAGGCTGAGGCACAAGAATTGCTCGAACCTAGGAGGCGGAGGTATCAGTCAGCCAAGATTGCACCATTGCCCTCCAGCCTGGGCAACAGAGCAAGACTCTGTCTCAATAAAATGAAATAATAAAGGTGATCACTTAATAAACATTTATTCCATGATTATATGCTAGGTGTTAATATGGGAATAAATAAGAATGATTCTCTTTTCAAAAAAGTGCTGCAGATGGATGGGTGAAAAAGATTATTCCATAGCTCAGATAATGGAGCTATGGGCAAAAAAAAGCTGTGGTAATCTGAAGAGTGAATAGAGCAGCAGGCGCACTGTCAGCAGCCATGGGAACCACTAGACTGGCACGGGGATACAGCTCTAGGCAGGATGCTGTGCACATCAAGGACAATAGCCATAATCCTTTGAAAGCTACAGAATAGCAGAACGTGCTTTGCCTTTTCAGAATAGTGTGAGATTACCCCACTACAAAAAAATTACCTGTACTCTTAACATAATCATTTTTTAAAAGGTTATAATCAAGTCTTGTTATAAAAAATTCGGATAATTTTAAAATTAACTATGTACCGCTTGGGAATAACACATAAGACTATATTTTGGTTTGGCACAAAGATGAGAATAAAGATAGATCTATATCTCTAAGCATTAAAGTCCAATGCAACAGAAGGAACAAATAAATATGTATATATAGAGAGAGACACATAGATAGAAAACCATATATATATGTATGTGTCTATGTATGTACATACAAAATAGGATAAAAATGTGTTAATATAATTTCCATTCTTCACAAATTATGTACATGGTAGAAGAAATATTTAACTCCAAGAATGTTTTGGTATTGTTTGCAGACAATTACTACGGTACCCCAAAGCCGCCAGCAGAACCAGCACCATTATTGTTAAATGTAACAGACCAGATACTTCCAGGAGCCACTCCAAGTGCTGAAGGAAAACGGAAGAGGAATAAATCAGTGAGCAACATGGAGAAAGCCAGTATAGAGCCTCCTGAGGAGGAAGAGGAAGAGAGGCCTGTGGTCAATGGAAATGGAGTAGTAGTAACACCAGGTTAGTCATTTACATTTTTTATGGGTTCATAAACTTACTGTTTTAGATCTAAGATATATATGTACACATATACATAGTAAGATATATACACAGATACATAGTAAGATAAATATATACATATATATTTCTTACATCTGTGTGTTCACATGTAATTATTTTAATTATCTTCAAAGAGAGAAGATTATGATATCAAATGGAAAGGACATGGAATTACAGAAGTTGAAAGAATATGTCAAAAAAAATTTTGGCATATTTTCAACTACTTTAATATTTTATTTCAATTATATAATATTAGTAGCAATATAGTGAATGATCAAAACTTCTATAAGATATTGCAAGTCTTATATATGGTTGTGTAAAGTTTTGAGGTCTTTGTTAATATTAGAGAAAATCTATTCTTAGAAATCTTGCTATGCTTGCAGTTCTCTCAGTAGAGTTTATGTCATGTGATTTAGTTTACAACTTCAATGAATATAATTTTCAAAATCGCTACAACTGCAGAATGCCCATATATTTGTTTCTTTTTCCTTACCACCTGATCTGGAAACATGAAGAATGTATCTTTATACATTAACAATGTGAAGCCACTACCTTGTAGAAGCAAAATAATAGCTGTGCCCTTGATTTATAATCATTGTACCACATATGTGAAGAATTAGACACAAATATAAAATGTGCTTGTGCAAAGTATGGATTTGCATTTTTCTTATTCTTATTACTTAATACAGTATCAGAAATAGATTTTTAAAATAAAATTATTCATAATTAAATATTACCAAAACAACAAAACTATGGCATTTTGGTAGCCTCTTGGAGTAAGTTTCCAAAATTTCATTTTATTATTTATTTTTTAATGGTAGCATAGCAGTGGGCATTAAAAAAATCTAAAGTCCGTATTTAAAGCTCTTAAAAAACTGTTAGCGTGTGTACCTTTCGTACATATTATTCTTAAGGTATTTCTTATTACCACTTTGATGTCTATATTTTCATGTTTATTGTGCTGTTTCTCTACTAACATAGTATTGGAATTTTTATGCTGTTATTTTTATCAAGGAACTAACATAGTATTGGAATTTTTATGCTGTTATTTTTATCAAGGAACAACTTCATAAGCTTACTTTTTATCTTCCTTTTTCAAAATGCCTATAAAACTGTTCTTCATTGAACATAAGATGAACATAAGGAGACCAAATATCAAATTTGTGCTAATCAAGGTATAAAACCTAAGGTGCTTTCATCTTGATTACTCAGAGGAGGACAACCTCCTCCATTAATATCTGTTAGTTAAAATATATTAACTGACTCTAGCGTCATTGATTTCTAGATACAAATGCTAAAAATAACTATAAGTAATGTAACATCTCCTGTGAAATGATGTGGCAATTTTCAAGCAATTAGATACCTTCCTCTTTTTTGATTCTGAAGTATCTGTGTCAAAATATTTGCTTTTAATTATATAATTACATTAGAATTAAATCGATGGTACATAGCTTTCTTAGCTGATCTTTGATATGAGAAGCTGAACAACTCAGCTGGGTTGAAGCAATAACCACAAAAGAAGCAGAGGCTGGGGTCATATAACATTTGCAAAATTTCTTACTGGTTAACATCTTGTGGTTAAAAACGTAAAAAGTATATTCCTGCTAAACCAGGATCATTGATCACAATTTCATTTCTTATCTGTGTAGGGCAAATAAAATGAACTATTCTTGATCCACAGACTTTTAAGCTAGAAACTTGTTTAATTATGGGGCTTACTGAATCTAGAAAGCAAAATTTCCTTCTATTCATACCTTACCCATAAGGATGATGTGCTTTTATGGTTAGGAGGTCTTCATCACCCCCAGAGAAACTGGATAAAACTGAACTCTTTTTGATCAACCCTAGCCATATGACTGTCTCTGGATTCCTCAGCATGATGATAGTAGAGAACAACTATTAGCCAACTCTAGGTTTTCAAGACAGTCAATGGATACTGCCAACAGTGGCTCTGTAAATAAGCCTGCTGGACAAGTGGCCCTTATACTGTGCTTTTCTTTCCTGTTATGGGGAGATGAGAGATATACAAATCAGGCAGCCCTTCACCCACTGTTCAAAAATGAGCTGAACAGTCTCAAACCAAAAAATGGTACATCATCCAGTATTAGAAGTCCTTTGACAATCCCGGTCCTTGAAATGTCTTTGTTTCTCTTTACGTTTATTGAGTAGAGACTTTAGGAGTTTCTTTGACCTCCTCTGATACACATTTCCCGACTCTTCACCTTTTGAAACTCATCACATTGGTTTTTTTTTTTTTTTTTTTTTTTAGCACAGTGTCTCTGCCCTGCCTTCATGTTCTTCACATTCTTCACATTCACCAGACACCAGATTTCAAAGAAGACTGAGAAGCATGTTCCTAGCCAGGTGCGGAGGCTCATGCCTGTAACCCCAGCACTTTGGGAGGTCAAGGCAGGCGGATCACTTTCATAGGAGTTTGAGACCAGCCTGGGCAACATGGCAAAACCCCATCTCTGCAAAACACACACACACACACAAAAATTAGCCAGGCATGGGGCACACACCTGTAGTCCCAGCTTCTTGGGAGGCTGAGCTGGGAGAATCACCTGAGCCCAAGGAGGTCAAGTTTCAGTGAGCCATGATGGTGCCACTGCACTTCAGCCTGGGCAACAGAGTGAGACCTCGTCTCAAACAAACAAAAAGAGAGAGAGAAACATGTCACTTAAATTTTAGTTAACGCTGCCCTATATCAACTAACTATAGTAATAATTAATATCAGACTTCAATTCAGAGCATAAATATTATAATCAATGAGGCACATTTGGAGAATATAAAAAGCATATTGAGGTAACATTATTCCATTACAAAGGAATATTGATAATAGTAATAAGCAATAAAATAATTCACTTCTTTTGAATGCTTACCATGTGTTAGGAGCGGCCTAACCTCATTATAGGTATTAGTTCATTTAATTATCTTAACTGTCCCGTTAACTAGGTACTACTTTACAGATTAGAAAACTGAGATACTTTGCCTAGTAACTGGAGTTCATATGTAGGAAAACTTGGTCCACAATCCATATGTCTGGCTTCCATGCTATCCTGAGTCTTATATAACCAAATACAAGCATAAATATATTTCTTAGTGATATATAAACATATAACCACTATTTTACCTGTATATCTTTCAAAGTGGCATTATAAATTTCAAGTTACCAAAAACTTCATATTGCTTTTATTTCCTGAAATCATGTACAGTGAACTTACATCCTTCTGTGGGTATAAAAAATTTCTAGTTTTTAAAATTCTGTGCATGTACAAGCATCAAATCTACCAATATTTGGCTTTGTATATATTTAACCAAAACTTTGCTCTAAGTAAATAAAGGTTGTAGGTGATTCCTCGGTTTATATCTGATACCTATTTTTTTTTCATCTTTTCTCCTTTGAACTAGAGATTATACTTAAACTGCAGTTTTCTTTTTCTCTCAGACCTTATCTATATAAAGTCAATGACCACCTTTAAATATATAAGTTCTTCAGTAAGTTCTGCTAACATTATCAATGTTATCGAAATTCACATGACATGTGAATATTTATTTTACTGAGTGTTCTTTCCTTCTGCTCAAAATTGCACCAGACACATAGAGTTAGCCCATGGTGCCTAGTAAAACCATATAATGATTTTTCAGTGTCAGGACAGAAATATTTCTCCCTCTGTCATACATTGCCTTGGTAGTGGAAATCAATACAGTTCTATCCTTAGATATGTAGTTTTATCCTTGTCAATAATAAAAAATTAGAAACATAAAAATAAATAATAATGGCCACTCTCCTCTAATGGATACAAACAATGGACCAGACATATAATACATATATTATCTCTAATCCCATAATAATTCTATACTTATTTTATGAAGGAGATACTGAAATTTTGCTTAAAGTCCTTAACTAAAGTAAAAGTTTATTTACTGGCAGAGTTGAGATTCGGATCTAGTAATACCTGAATTCATCCGCTCTCCAACACATGTCCCAGAACTGTTAACCATGCCAAAGACAAAGGGACTTCTGACCTCCCCAAAGTAAATCGCAATCCTGCAGCTTAGAGGATTTAGTCTACATTGTATTCCATTGTATTTGTCTTTTACTAGGCTCACAGCAGTGATGTTAGATTTAATGACAAGTATGGTGTATCCTTACATCACCTTACAGATTGTTTTTGAACCGATGTTTAAAATTTATATCCCCTGGAAACCTTAACATCACCTTTATTTAGATATTTTCATCTTTCTGTTTATCTTGTTAGAGTTGATGTCAGCCCCATGACTTCAAATTCTATAGATTTATCTGCACCCTTTACTGCTCTCCTGTGTTTATGGTATATTTCTAACTACTGCCAACTGGACAGCATCACCTAAGCATTACTTCCGCAACTTAAATGCAACACATTTCACTTAAACTCTTCTCCCACAGAACAAGCAAGCAAACCAATTCACAAAGCCCTCTACCTGATTTCTCTAATTCTACTTTTCACCCATATTCCTCAGAATTATCATTTTGTTTCTTTTCCCCAGTGTTGGTATTGTTCATTAGGCACAAAAGGGCCTTTGGCTCCCATCCTTGCCTTCGAAATATCACTGCACCATCCTAGAGCACTGCCTTACTAACTCATTTGTGGACTATAGTTCCCTAACGGATCTGTATGCCTCCAGGATCCTTCCTGATCCAATTACCTTTTATTCCACCGTAGGTAAAAATTCGTGAACCAAAACTAGGTCATGGCAGGGCACGATGACTCACACTTGTAATCCCAGCACTTTGTGGGGCTGAGGTGGGTAGATCACTTGAGGTCAGGAATTCAAGACCAGCCTGGGCAACATGACAAAGCCCTGTGTCTACAAAAAATATAAAAATTAGCCAGACCTGGTGGCACATATCTGTAGTCCCAGCTCCTTGGGAGGCTTAGGTGGGAGGATCACTTGAGCCCAGGAAGGTCGAGGCTGCGAGGAGCCATGATTGTGCCTCTGCACTCCAGCCTGGGTAACAGAGTGAGACCCTATCTCAACAAACAACAACAACAACAAAAACATGCAACTATCCTCAAAACTTGAATGAGCTTCCATTTCCATTGGTTCAAATTCCTACATTTGACAAGAACATCTCTGTTAGCATTGTCCCCCATTAATCCTGTATATAAACTCCCTTCTGTCATCTACACTACACACACAAAACATTTTCACCTGTGTGATCAGGCCATTCCCACATTTGAATTCTCTTTACTCAAAATCCAATAAAAATTTTTCTTATTTCCTGGGAATCCCTTGTTGACTTTTCACAATGAAAAGTTAAAATTGATCATCTCTGAATGACAATAATACAATTTGCACTTTTCATATATTTGGAAGGTATTAGCCTGGTACTTGTTGGTAACTTTTCATAATGTGCATGTCTGGCATCCCCATATATGTATTGTAAACATTATTAGAACAAGGCCCTTTTTTTTTTTTTTTTTTTTTGAGATAGAGTTTCACTCTTGTTGCCCAGGCTGGAGTCCAATGGTGTGATCTCGGTTCACCGAAACCTCCGCTTCCCGTGTTCAAGAGATTCTCCAGCCTCAGCCTCCCAAGTAGCTGAGATTATAGGTACCAGCCACCACACCCGGCTAATTCTGTACTTTTTAGTAGAGATGGGATTTCTCCATGTTGGTCAGGCTGGTCTTGAAATCCTGACCTCAGGTTATCCACCCGCCTCGGCCTCCCAGAGTGCTGGGATTCCAGGCGTGAGCCACAGCGCCTGACCGAACAAGGACTTTTTTAATTTTTCTGTTTGCCTGTTCAGCGATTAGCATATATCTTTAAATGTTTCAAGTACTTAGTAAATCTTTATTTTTTAGTCAATCTTGTCTAATCTCTAGAGGATGTCAGTTTTACTGTATCAACTGATGACATTCCTTTCATGCTCATTTTACACTATTCAGTATATTCAATATGCAGTGTTTCCTAAGTTTGAAGGATATATCCCTGATCCTATATTCCTTCAAAAGTTGTATAACTAAAAAAAAGTATACAGAAGTGCATTTTAAAATACATATTCTTAGAGATGAGAATTAGCCAGCCTCCCTAGCTTTGTCAATACCAAAGATAGATAGATGGTTAATAGATAAGTCGACTGAATTTTTTAAAAGATTGAACTCTCCTTCAGGAAAGCAAGATCATGTAAACCAGAGTAATTAGGTTAAGCTTTCTTGGATTTCTTTTATTTCATGAGTTACCTGCTAAACTTTTCCGGAAAGTAATTCACTATTATCTTGTAGCTTCCCCTCACGAGTTATTAGTAAGCCTAGTGCAAAGAATTAGAAATGCACATATATTTTAAAAGCATTTAAATCTCTCTGTTAATACACACACACACACACACACACACACACACACACACACACACAATGCCAAGAGGAACAGAGCCCATGAGAGCTACCTTCACCAACAAAGAGAATACAGTATGTGTACACAGAGCTGCCTTCTCCAGGCCCCCAAGCCTGCAATTAGTGCAAATGAACTGCATCTCCCGGAGAGCAAACAGAGTGTCTCTTATGTGATCACCGAGTGTCCTCAGCAATGATCTCAGTTCACCATTACGGACCCGCATCCAGGTCCTGTGCTGCTTGGCACGCTGACTGTGCATGCACCATCAGTCCTGGTTCTGTGAATGAGACCCTGTCACTGTCAGAAGAATTATGTCCTCCCTAGTGAATCTCGCTGTTTTCCTGTGAATAATGCCTCACTCTGAAACCACCCCAACGCCTATGCCCTGCTTATTTTTGTGTGGGTTCACAGAGACTGCGATTTGTGTATCTACCCAGATATTTATCTTCTTTGAGCAGGCTGAGAAGGGCTTAATTTTATGATCTTGTTCCCAGAGTACTGGGTTTTATCTCTCCATTGAATGGGAAAATTTCTGGGGCTAGTTTAAGTTAGCCTTCTAAAATTAGATATTCCATCTATAAATGACCGGTATTCCATCTTTTCTTGAAAGAATTATTTGAAAGTTATAACTGCCCTAACTGTGAAATGTTCTGACTATCTAGGTGTAATTAAAAAGTAATGATATCACTAGAGTTTGTGGTGATTGTAATTATAGTATTACTATTAATAATTTTATAACTATAATGGTAATTACTATTAATATTAAACTATTATAGTGATTGTAAACATACCATTTTAGTAAGGGAAATCAGGACTTGTTTTGGAAGTGTCATTTTAAATCAAGGCACAGTCATGCTTTGGTTAAACTGAAAGTAATGGATGTGAACCTCTTTAGTCCTTTTTGTTTTTTTGTTTTTTGTTTTTTTTGAGACAGTTTCATTCTTATTGACCAGGCTGGAGTGTACTGGCGTGATCTCAGCTCACTTCAACCTCTGCCTCCTGGGTTCAAGCAATTCTCCTGCCTCAGCCTCCCAAGTAGCTGGGATTACAGGCATGTGCCACCATGCACAGCTAATTTTGTATTTTTAGTAGAGATGGGGTTTCACCATGTTGGTCAGGCTGGTCTCGAACTCCTGACCTCGGCTGATCCACCCGCCTTGGCCTCCCAAAGTGCTGGGATTACAGGCGTGAGCCGCTGCACCCGGCCCTCTTCGTCTCTTAAACAGATTCAGCATTGCATGCACTCAATCTCTGGGGAGAGTGTTTCTCTACTTCTCTGCAAGTTTACGTAATTTGTGTGTGAGGGAGATTTGATCCATGAGTGAGGAAGGCAGAACAAGAACAACCAGCGTAGCACCTCAGGTTTCTCCAGCAGTTACAGAAAGCCCATGGAATTGTGAAAATGTTTAAGTTTCTTCAGGTTCTCCAGGCATTCTTAGAATCTAAGCTTTTTTTCTAATCACAGTCATATATTCTCTGTAGGTCTGATTTTCACCCGTGCCCGTGTGTTTCTTATAGTTCTCCTCAGGAAAGAGATTATGATTGTTGGTGCGAAATCGCAGCTACTTTATTGTCAGTGATGGCTCTAGTTATTTCTGGCTGAGGACTGGCCTTTCTCTCTGAAGGGGGCATAAGGTCTCTCTGAGCACCCATTCCTTCTACCTGACTCTATCAATGGGAACGGTATTCTGATGTTTTTTCCCGTTTGACTTTTTGCCCTCATCAAAAAATACTTTGACTACAATTTCGCCCCAAAGAATAGCTCTTGAATTATCAAGATCAAATTTAAAGTCTTCCTAATTTTCTCTTTCATCTCCTTTGAATTTCCTGGAACTTCAGAAAGTGGCCTCATGTTTTATATAATACTATGCTCCTGATTAAAAAAAAAATTGAAGGCAAGCTCTAAGAAATGTTGTATGTGCATGTTCTTTATTTCATACCTTGCTGTGGTTTTTTAAGTATGTCAACATTTGTATCAGTTTCTTTCACCCCAAACTTTGTTAAGGATTTGGGGGACTTGTTTCTTTATGATAAATGTCTTTAGATATTTTCTTCTCCACTGTTAATCTAAAATAATTTCCTCTACTAATCTTTCTGTGATTCTTTTCAGTTTAGTTTTTATGTCTTAGGAAATATTTTCCTTGTCACCTTCTACCCACAGACTTTGAATTTTCTATTTTCATAATTTTCCATATTGTTCTTTTAGTAATTCAAACAATTTATAACTAATTGTGGGTTTTAGATATAGAAGAAAAATAATTTTGAGGCATGAAGTATGCGTTCTCAGTAATTCACATATCCCTGGCTAGACCCCTGAATAGAAGAGATGTAATTTGCTTATAAATATTACATATATATTGGGAGGCCGAGACAGGTGGATCACAAGGTCAGGAGTTCAAGACCAGCCTGGCCAACATGGCAAAACTCTGTCTCTACTAAAAATACAAAAATCAGCCCATCGTGGTGGCACGCCCCTGTAGTCCCAGCTACTCGGGAGGCTGAGGCGGGAGAATCGCTTGAACCCGGGAGGCGGAGGTTGCAGTGAGCTGAGATCGCGCCACTGTGCTCCAGCCTGGGCGATGGAGCAACCCTCTGTCTCAAAAATAAAATAAATTCTAAAAAATTACATATATAAATCATTTCTTCACAGGATTGGGGATTTCTGCTTCCTGGATTGAGGTATCATCCCAAAAATCAGAAGCATAGTTAAACAGTACACTAACTTTCCCTGATTCTAATATCTCCTTCTAGACTTATGTTTTCTCCCTGGCCTCAAATAATAAAGGGAAGCAGTTGTTTACATCTGCAAAAATATGGTATAGATATATTTGCCACACTGTTTGAGGGCCACCACCTCTTTATACTCATATATATATATATTTTATATATATATATATTTTATATATATATATATATATATTTTTTTTTTTTTTGAGACGGAGTCTCGCTTAGTTGCCCAGGCTGGAGTGCAGTGGCGCGATCTCCGCTCACTACAAGCTCCGCCTCCCAGGTTCACGCAATTCACCTGCCTCAGCCTCCCTAGTAGCTGGGACTACAGGCGCCCGCCACCACGCCCGGCTAATGTTTTTTTGTTTTTTTTTTTTTTTTTTTTTAGTAGAGGCGGGGTTTCACCGTATTTGCCAGTCTTGTCTCGATCTCCTGACCTCGTGATCCGCCCGCCTCGGCCTCCCAAAGTTCTGGGATTACAGGCGTGAGCCACTGCGCCCGGCCTCATATCCTATATATGTATTACAATGAATTTTTTTTAGCACTTAGAACCACTTCAGAGCACTGAAGAGTCAAAAACTGACTAAAAGTCAAAATCAACTTGCATAGAAAAATCTCTGAAGGATCACAAAGATAATTATTCTTGCTAACTCGATGGCTAGAGCCCTGGGAGTAGCAGCAGGAGGGAAGCTTGCTTTGCACTGTTTTCCTCCATTGTGCTTCTGGATTTTGTACCATGTGCATGTTTCACTGTGTCAAAAAATATATATATATCTATCTATATATGTATATATATATATTAGATGATGAGCAAAAAAAAGTCAGTATACAATGTGCAAATATTTTAGTACCCATATTAGAATTCTTCTCATTTTAGAAGGTTTAGGAAAAGTAAGAAAATTGATAAGAGCATTCTTTGAGCAATAATTGACAATCTTGACTTCTTTTGATCAACTGGCTGTGCAGAATGCGTGACTGCTCCCTTTCTGAAGACACTGAAATGTGTCCTACACTTTTCATTACAGAGTATAATCTATAGTACAGCCACGATGAAAAATCAATTATATAAGTTTACAAATAATTATATATTAGAAATAAAATAATCATAATTTCCCATATATAAAAATCAACACAATGATATTTTTCTTTTGTTCAAATATCAACCCTGAAGTATTGATTTATTTACAAGAGCCTGTGGTTCAAATTCTAAGCCAGCTTCCAGCAGTGAAGCAAACAGTCCTTCCACCACAATCCAATAAAACCTTAGATCAATATAACAAACACACTTTTTAATGGGACTATTGGGTTTGCACAAAAGCATGGAGAAATCTTTAAGCCCCACCACATCCAACACAGTGGCCACTACCACAAATGAGTAGAAACCAGAGTGAGGAGGAGTCAGTTATAAGCAGACTAGAAAGCCAAAGTTGCCCCGGGGGTATATGAGAAGACCAAGCTTTGGACCAATATAAAATTGGGGAGCTGTGTTTCTGATTCTGCTTTAAATCAGTGCTCTCAAAGGTGCCAAAGTGATGCCAAGTTTGTAGCTCGGTAGCAGCCCCTGGTGCCCAACAAAAGCAAATGCAGAACTCTAGAGAATATAATAGAGAACTCGGAAAAGAATGTGTGGTTTCTGAAGATTGCTTTTCCTCCTTTATATTACTTAACCCCATTACATGTCTCTATTGAGGAAGAAAAGCTGAACTGATGCAAACACCTTTTAAAGAAGAAATACTACCTTTATGTATATCCTTTTCTGACATTTGCATTACTTTTTGAAAACCCCTAATCTAAAAATTACAGAAAATTGACCGTACCTTTTGTTTCTGTAGGCAGAAATCATTTAAATTGCTTGACCAACTTAACTACTCCATTTAGTATTATAAATAATAGAATTCAGTGGTAATAATATATAACATTTACTGAACACCTACTATATTCTAGCAGTTTACTACTCTAAGCACTTTATAGATAAGTCTCATCTAATCCTTATAGGTAGGTAACTTCATTATCCTCATTGTACAGTTAAGAAAATTGAAGCATCCACAGAGTTATTAAATAACTTGTTCAACATCCCACTTTAAAGGACAGATTCAAACCTAGGTGGCCTGACACCAGCCTTAACCATTATGTTCTACTGCTTCTTATGGAGGCTATTTGTTGTTATCGGGGAATTTCTAAAGGAAACATAAAAAATGTTTACATTTCAAATTATTCCTCTTTATGAACTACAAATATGTTCCCCGATCCTTTTTTTCTCTCAGCTTTCATGTTTTCCAGCCATGCCTACTTCCGAAGAAATAATATGAAGACAAAGAGAAAAAATTATTGGATTTCTTAAAAGCTGTCACATAGCCACTATAAATATAAATCACAGAGTAAAATAAATTTTGGAAATTCAAACTTTATGACAGTTTAAAGAAATAAATTTTGCTATCTACCTTAAAAACAAATCCTTCAATTATTTTCCCTCATTTCAAAAGACAGCAGTTACAGAAAGCCGCATGCTAACTGTATACATAGACCGTGTCAAATGAAAATATGGACGAGATACAAAATATGTTTTCTTCTTCTTGAAATGGTTTTATCTTAGCTTCTGGTTATTCTTTAATGAAACTGGGTGGGGACATTCAAAACCATGACATTCTAATTTATCATTGGTCTTATACCTGAGAGGCAACATGTTAGATACTGGCAGGGCAATAAACATGAAAGCAAACGGAATGGCTGCTATGCATATTTTTGTAATATCAAAACCTTAGACTGGACCAGAACCACATAATTTATAAGGACTGAACTAAATGCACAAATACATACATTTATTCTCTCCCAATTAAACGCTTTCAGTCCCTGCACTATGTACAGATCTTTGAGCCCTTTGAATTTCTTATGGAAAGGAGAAAATTACATTTACTGAATTCAGCAAAACCCTCAGGGCAGGCAAGATGAAAGGAATTAAATTTCTTAATTCTTCACAACAGTTAAAGTGTAGGTATTAATAAAATATGTTTTTATAGATCATTGTTTATAAGACTATATGTTACAAATGTCTGTTTTGTGCCCCAATGTTTCTATAGAATTTCTAGGAATTCTATTCAACAGTCCTAGGCCCATAGAAAATTTTTTCATCCTTAGCATTCTTTAAGAAGAGGTGTTTCTTCTTTACTGAAATATTCTTTGTTTTTATTGTCAGTGAAAAAAAAAATTCTTGTTCTGGTTTGAACGACATCTAAAAGACACAGAAACACAATGGGGAATGCACAAAAAATGTCAGTGTTTGATAAAGTCTGTTCATCTTAGCAGTAAATAAGGAAAACACTGTATTTTATGAAGCTGAGGCAGGAGAATAAGTTGAACCCAGGAGTCGGAGGTTGCAGTGAGCCAAGATCACCACTGCACCCAGCCTGGCAAAAGAACGAGACCCCGTCTCAAAAAAAAAAAAAAAAAAAAAAAAAGACTATTTTCCAATTTAACAATAAAAGCATACAGAGAAATGCATCTTAAAAGTCAAAAAGGACAATTTTCCTTGGCCACTTCCTAATCAAATATAGCTTCACGCCACTATAAAAAAGGTAAAACATGCATCGGTTATTTGGCTCCTTCTCCCTAGTCAGAATTTAAATAGTCCAGGAATTCTCAAACCACAGATCTGATATATATATGATGTGTGCAAGGACATGCTTACATGCACATATTTCTCATCAGACTGCATGGGACTAGGAATACTCGCAGGAGTAGCTGACACAGGCAAGCTTGGTTGGCGTGTGAGATTTGGTTATTTCCCTCCCATTATTACAAAGTTTGCTCTGTTCTTAACAGGTAATTTCTTAACTACTTACACAATGTCCAATATATGTCATTTTTAAAAAACTTAAACCAATACAAAAGAAATATTATCTAACATGCAACAAAGTTAATTTCTATTTTCCATATTAATCAGGGAAACAAATATGATATAGCATGAAACAATAATTTGCAGTCCTTGAGATGTTAAATATTGGTTCAGTGGATTACACAATGAACTGATCTACTACACCATTTTATGAGTTGAATTGTGTCCCCCACCCCCAAATTCATATTTTGAAGTCCAAACCCCCAGTATCTCAGATGGTGACTCTATTTGGAAATATGATCATTGTAGATGTAATTAGTTAGGATGTGGTCATCCTGGAGTAGGGGTAGACCCTTCATCCAGTATGACTGGTGTCCTTATAAAAAGAAGAAATTGGAACCCAGATGTGCACACAGGGAAAATACCATGTGAAGACTGCAATTATGCTGCCATGGGCCAAAAAGCTACCAGAACCTAAGAGAGAAGCCTGAAATAGATCCTTCCATAGAGCCTCCAGGGGGAGCTGGCCCTGCCAACGCCTTGATATAGGATTTTAGCCTCCTGAATGTAAGACAATAAATATCTATTATTGAAGCCACTCAGTTTGTGGTGTTTAATTATGGCAGCCCTAGAAAATCATTACATATCATTTGGACCACATTCTCCTTGACTGTACACTGCCTAGCTTAGTGCCTGATGGTTAGTATGCTCTAAATAAATGTCTCTAATAATGCAGGAAATATAAGAGCAGTTTCTCCTCTCACTGACAAATATTGGAGTTCCTCAGACACAACTCTTTTAGGTACTCTTGTTTCTAATGGCTACACTGTCTTCCCAGAAAATTTTATTCAGTTATTTTATGTCATTGAGTATCAGTTAACAAATCATTATTGTAGTACTCTGTATGGTTGCTCAGAGTTGGGGGAGACACGTCTTCTCCACCCTCCATGTTGCGTTGAATGTCTAGGAGAGTACTGGATTTGCACTCCGCCATCTCTTTCACTCACTCTGCCCGGAAGAGGTGCAGGGATTTATCTGAGTGATACAACTTGGAAGACGAACCTGGACCTTCTTGGCTCAGTTCCCCTTTTCTTCCTCTAAACATTCTACTTTGCCCTTCTAGTAACAGATTCTACCCCTACATGGAAGCCCTGCCCTGGTTCCACACTGCCAATGAATAAATTGGTCCTCTGGGTTTTGCCAGAAGCCCTTCATTCTCACATTAAACCGCATCCCTAGGTGAGCCTTTGTGAGTAATAAATTTGGGAATGTTATGGATCTTTATTTGCCTTATTCATTTTTTTGTGTGATTTTTTTAAGATGGGAGAGGTAGGTGCTACTTACTGCTTCCCTCTCAGCTTAGTTCACAGCAGCCTGATAAAAAGGTCTATAATCTCCCCCATTAAGGTCTTGTCAAGTATCTTACACACTATAGATATTAAATTCGTGTTTGCTACTGTAATGCTTGATTAATTAATAATAAAGAAATGAATGAATAAACAGATAGATAAACTGGGAGAACTTTGTCCAGTACTCTCTGATGCATCAACAAATATGATTATAGACTTCTCCAAAGACTAGATCCTTTTTTAAGAGATGTCCTACATTTCTCTTGAGAATTTAATGGTATTACACAGTGGAAGGAAAGTTCATTTGTCCATAGCCAAGCTTCTTGAATGACTTCTCTATTAGGATAATTCTATATTTTATTTTCATTCACTTTTTAACCTATTCCAATCTGGCTTCACCAACCACTCCACCGTAAATACTGCCATAAGTGGCAGCCAATGTCACCAGTGATCTGCACATCATTCGGTTCTATAGATTTTATGTCCTTGTCTTGCTGGACTGTGCAGAAGCTTTGGCCACAGTTAAGTGTCTTGTCTTCAACACCCTTTGCTTGGCTTTTGCGACATGAAGGTTTTTTAATTTTCTCGTTGCTTCCATGGCTGCCCTTTCCTCTTCTCTTTTACCAGTCCATTGTTTCAGTGACTTAAATGTTGAAGTTCATCAGACAGCTGATTCAGATTCTTGTTTCCACTTCTCACCCTGTCTCTTGGCAATATGATTTACTCATGGCTAAAATTATAGTACCATCTAGCCATATGCTGTTGTCTTTCAGGTTTATTTTTTTTCCGTCTAAGAATTCTCTGACTTGACATCTCCCTGAACCTCTAACTCAGTGTGCCCAAAACCATATGTATAGCCAGCCCCTACCCCTTAGAATCCTACTTCCCCTTCCCTGTTTCCAATCTCAGTGAATAGCCTTGCCACCCACCATGGCAGGTTATAAAATCTACCCTCTAAATATTTTTTCATCCACTTCTTTCCATCTCCATGCCACCATCATTACTTTTTCAGAGCACAAAAATAACTTTCCACTGCTCTATAAACATCTACTCTTGCCACCCTCAAATCCCCAGAATAGTTAAGGAGATCTTTGTGGGAAATGAAAATCTAATTTTGTCATCTGCTTCAGTAGAACGTAGCAGTATCTTTGCTCTCAGGACACACTTCCAAATCCTGAGCATGCCTGATAGGGCCTCACCTAATCCAGCCCTCATTTATTTATTTCTCCCTTACCTTCTTCTGAAAGAACCCTCAGATGTTATAGCACATTGAAAAAGAGGTTTTCCCTGACTCTTTATAGGAGATTAGATGAATATACATACAGAAGATCCCATATACATAAGATTCCCTTAGGTAGCACTCATCACACTTAAAATTATTGTATAAAGACTACACATCTTGACATATTTGGAGTTCCATGAGAGAAAGGATCAATGTATCTCTTGTTCACTCTTCTGTCCTCAGTGCCTGGCACCAGTTGAGTACATAATAAATATTGATTAACTGAATATTGAATAACTGAATATGTTCAGAGCATGACCTTGCATTTGAACTTTTCAGTGCAACATGACATTTTGTATGTTCCATGTACATACCACAGTATGTATAATTACATGTTGAAATATGCCACAGAAAAGAGATTCTGAAGATAGCAATGGTACCTATTTTTGTTGCTTTTATCCCACAAAATTTACTAAGGTCAAATCTTTATAAGGAATCAGCTAGGAGACTCTATCATTAAGGGCCATATTATATTCATAATTTCCTTTTTAAGGGCAACACAGTGACAACTTGTAAAGTATTCTTGTGTTTTTCTAATAGATACTTTATTTCTATTAGATATTAGATAAGTATTTCTAATAGATACTTTAATATTGCTCTCCTAGATTGATGCAGGGGGAAAAATTGGCCCATGCAATTAATAGTGACACCAAGATGATATTCTAATTTACTCATTTAAAAAATCTATTAACTTTTGAAGTTATAAAAATAATAGATACCCAATGAAGGCAAAGATATGTAAAAGAAACTTCTTCCACCCCCATCCAAATTTACTATCCTGAGGTAATCAAAGTTGACAATCTGTTGTACATCCTTGCAGTCTGTTTTCATGCTTATATAGAGATATAACTATATATCACTTAGAGACCTTAATATTTGCTTATTTAGAAAAATAGGATTAATACTATACATTTCTCTGCAGCTAAGATTACTCTTTAAATAACAATTATAAGCAGCTTTCAAGGTCAATAGATATTCATTGATTTTAAACTACATAGTTTTCCATGGTAATGACAAACACTATTTATTTATTTAATTATATTCTCATTGATAGGCATTTATATCATTTCCAGGGTTTTACTACTACAAAAAATATTGCAAAAAATAGTATTATATAGGCATCGTTATATAATACTGTCTTTATTTCTAGAGGATATGTTCTCAAAGTAGGATAACTCAAAGTCTGTGTATTTGTATTTTTTTATTTTAATAGGCATTATGTTCCCAAACAATTGCAGACTTTTATATTTCCAAGATGGCCACCTTATCCTCACATTGCCTCTCACTACATTTCAGCCCCTCTGAATCTCAGTAGTGCTGTCCTTCTAGTTTCTGAGTTAAGGAACTTCTCCTTCTTCATATTTACCCTAACGATATTTCTTTCTCTCGATGGTACCTGCTCTACTCTTCCCCAACAAATAAGACTCATGGTTTGTCCTTGACAGCAGAAAAACTAAATGTGGGGTAAATAAATCCATGAATAGCTCAGTAAACATACACATTAGGAGATATTTCAAAAATATCCCCATTATACAGTTAAGCCTACACCTTGACCAAATTATTTGCCCAATAATCTCATCCCATGAAAAGGTGGCCTTTAACATTATCTCATATACTCACTCTCTGAAGTGTCTACTGATGAGAGCTTTAGAATGTCTCTATTTTCCTACCTTTTCTCCACTTTCTAGAACCTGAGCTTTCCTAAGATAAAGTTTAAAACCCATGGTCTTATTAGGTCTTCATGTGTTTTTCTTCTTTCCAGAATCTGTCTTTAACACATGTTACAAATTTTCAGAAATGTGATCATCTTCCATTTATATTTAACTATATTACCCAGAATTTATTTCTTCTATATTAGTTCATCTTCACACTGCTATGAAGATATGCTATGCCTGAGACTGGGTAATTTATAAAGGAAAGAGGTTTAATTCACCTACAGTTCCACATGGCTGGGGAGGCCTCAGGAAACTTACAATCATGGTGGAAGGCAAAGGAGAAGCAGGCACCTTTTTCACAGGATGTATACTTATGAGGTCAATCATAATGGCCCACCTTATTTTCACTTATTCATATGATGCAAGAAATACCCAAGTACTTCTGAGATGATGAGGAGGGGAAGGAGGAGAGAAGAATGAGGGAAGAGAGGAGAGGACAGGGGAGGGTGGGAGAATGAGGGAGGAGGGAAGAAGAGCAGGGGAGGGAGAGGAGTGGGAGGGGAAGGAGGGAGAGGAGTGGGAGGGGTAGGAGGGGGAGAAAGAGGAGGGGGAGGAGGAGAAGGAAGAGGGGGAGGAGGAGGAAGGAGGGGGAGGAGGAGGAGGGGGAGGGGGAGGAGGGGGAGGAGGAGAAGGGGGAGGGGGAGATGAAGTGAGTGCAAGCACGGGAAATGCCAGACACTTATAAAACCATCAGATCTCGTGAGACTTACTCACTACCACAAGAACAGGATGGGGGAAACCTTCCCCACGATCCAATTACCTCCACCTGGTTCTGCCCTTGATATGTGGGGATTACAATTCAAGATGAGATTTTGGATGGGGACACAGCAAAACCATATCATCTTCCTTCCTTTTATTTTCTCCCCATATCTTGGGATCTCTGCTCTGATTCAATCGTCATGATATGGTTAGAGTAATTTTTCAAATTTTGCCTTCAGATAAGATACTTGGAGAGTATACATTCAGAACTTTTGCATGTTCAAAAGTGACTATTTTTTCCCAGATAGATGAATATCTTGGTAGAGTTAAGTTCTTGGACTACTATACCTTCTTTTTTCTGAAGTTACTATAGATGTTACCCTCTCTTTGTGCTTAGAGTATTACAGATAAAAGGTCTGATGCTCTTTTGTTCCTCTTTTCTTTGTAAGTAATCACATCTGTTCAGTATGGAAGCTGCTAAAGTTGCCTTTTAACGTTGTAGTTTGGAAATTTCAACTAGATGTATCCAGGTGTCTGCATGTTTCCTTAATCTGGCCTCAGATTCAGTGAACTATTTCAATCTGCAGACTGGTGTTTCTTCATCTTAGATAAATTTTCTTCTATTGTTTATCGACTTAACTTCTTCCTTGTACATTCCTTCTTCTCATCTGGAACTCATACTATTTATATGTTGGGGATCTTGGGTCTGTCCTCCAAGCCTGTTACCATTTCTCTTAAGGTAGTTTTTGCTCTGTTGTACAGTAGCTCCCCTTAGCTATGAGGGATGAGCTCCAATACCCCCAGTGGATGCCTGAAACCTCAGATGGTACCAAATCCTATATATACTATACAAAAAAACTATGATAAAATTTAATTTATAAATCAGATGCAGTAAGAGATTAAGAACAACAAATAATAAAATAGAATAATCATAACAATATACTATTATGAAAGTTATGTGAAGGTGGTCTTTCTCTCTCTCAAACTATCTTACTGTACTGTAATCATCTATTTTTGCACCATGGTCGACCATGGGTAACTGAAACTGTGGAAGAGCTGTGTTCCTTGTTGGCAGAGCTGTGTTCCTTTCTGGATTCTCTAGGAAATAATCCATTTCCTTGCCTTTTAAAGATTCTAGAGGCCGCTAATATTTCTCGGCTTATGGTCTTTTTCTGTCTTCTAAGCCAGCAACATTGCATCTCTTTGGCCATGATTTAGTAGTCAATTCTCCCTCTTACCCTTCTTTTCTGCCGACTTTTTTCACTTTTAAGGACCCTTGTGATTACATTTAATCGTAATCATCCAGATGAGGCCATCTGGATAATCAAAGATAATCTCCCCATCTCAGGGTTCTTAATCACATCTTCAGATCATCTTTTGCCATGTGAGGTAATACTCACGTATTCCAGACATTAGGATATGAATATCTTCAGGGGCCCATTATTCTGCTCACCATACCTGTATTATGAAATGGTCCTTACATTACATCCTTTAAACCTCCAATTCTGTAAACAACAATAATTAGCTGACAGATAGATGACAATGTTGAGTGAAAGAAGAGCTCAAATAGGCCTAGTGATCATTATGCTTTTTCAGAAATGTTTCCTGTTCGCCTTCATAGAGTTTATTCATGACATTTATTCCCTGGTACAGCATTCTTCATACTCAGTCCGGAGTTACCATGGTCGGAGTGACTAACGACATGCTCTTTTTCTCTTATAGAATCCAGTGAACATGAAGACAAAAGTGCAGGTGCCTCAGGGGAGATGCCCTCCCAGCCTTATCCTGCACCAGTGTACAGTCAGCCTGAGGAGTTGAAGGAGCAGATGGATGACACAAAGCCAACTAAACCTGAAGACAATGAGGAACCAGACCCATTGCCTGATAACTGGGAAATGGCCTATACAGAGAAGGGCGAAGTCTACTTCATTGAGTGAGTTTCACACATTTCTTTCAACAGTGCCAAAAAGGTCATAGCAGGATATAAATGATGTAGCAAGTTAGACGTGGAAAAAAAAAAGAAAAGGAAAAAAACCTAAAATTCTGGTAACAGCTTTTTTATTTGTGAGAGAATAGTGGGATAGTGCCTTAATACAGTTAAGCATCCTAGAATACAGATATAAATTAAATAATGGATTAAATAATAGCACCATACAATCTCTTATAATTGTGACTAAAAAAGACAAATCTCCATGTGATGTTATTATTGAATTAGGAATAGTCTAGATATCATGAGAAAGCGCTTACTAAACTCCTCCTAAGACCCCCATCTTGTCAAAATGAAATTTTTTTCCTATTATCTAAGCTAGTTGCAGAAATATTCACCATCAAGTCCAGGAGTTTAATAAAATGCAACTATTTAAAGTAATAGGTCACAAAAGAAAAAATATTGATGTTGTTTGTTTGGTTGGTTGTTTGTCTTCGAGACAAGGTCTCACTCTGTCGCCTAGGCTAGAATGCAGTGGCACAATCACGGCTCACAGCAGCCTCGACCTCCAAGGCTTAAGCAGTCCTCCCGTCTCAGCCTCCTGAGTAGCTGGGGCCACAGGTGCATACCACCATGCCTGGCTAATTTTTGTAGTTTTAGTAGAGGTGGGGCTTTGCCTTGTTGCCAAGGCTGGTCTCAAACTCCTGGGCTCAGGTGATCGCCCATACTGGCCTCACAAAGTGCTGGGATTACAGGGGTGAGCCACTGCACCCAGCCAAAGAAAATGTTTTTAGCATTTGACCCCGGTGTCAGATGTCAGTAAAATAATTTGGCTTTGTATAGTTCATTATGCTTCCTTTTACTATATTCCATTATATTAGTTGGTTACAATTTTTATGACTTGCTAAGGAAACTGTAGTGCAAATCCTGAACTTCTTGGTAATACTCAACCTAATCTTTCTTTTAGGACATTTTTAAAAAATATAACTTTTGTATACATCTTATTAATAATGTCAGGCTTTTCTTTTCTTTAGCTTCTAGGATTAAAACAACTTTTTAAAAATTCCAAAATAGAAAATCTTCTCACAAAATTAAGTTGTTGATATGCACAAGACAACCAACATGTTCATTAGTAAGAGTAAAAACTGAAACTAATGTGAATGAACAACCCTTATCGTCTCAAAGTTGTATAAGCCTCAAAGAGAGAAAATAATAGAAACTGAAGTTTTTAGTGTTGACAGTGGATAAAAATATGAAAACTCTGATTATTTAAGAAATACATTAAAACTGGATTTTCTTTTCCAACCTGGAGTGATTTATAACTTAGATCTCTATAGGCAGAATTCAGTTGTGAAATTGAAATGTTACCACATACCAATATTTAATTCTTACGTGAGGTTGGAAACTCTGAATCATGCGACCAAGGGACTACATAATCAGGTAATTACTCAGTGCTCTGCTTGACTCCAACATGGATGAGAAACACAATGTTTTGCAGAAAATAAATCAATAGCGTTCACCTTTCAGCAAATGTTCTAATTTTAAAAGGAATAAGAATCTCTTACATTATTTCTTATTGCTGTAATCAATGACCAAGGCATCTTTTATCAATTAATTGGAAAATAGAATGTTTAAAAAAGTGACCTATTAAAAATAATCATATCTAGAAACATAATTTTGATATTGATAAAGACAGCATGACATCATTGCAGACCAGAAGTCAAAATACAAATCTTAGATATGAGATCACAAATAGATGTTCAGAACAATTGATGTTCGGAATAAGGAAGCTGAGGACATACATAGTTTTATTACATAAGACAAGGGGAGTAAGGCTATATGAAAATAATAAAAGGAAAGCAGCATGACAAGTTGATTAAAGACTATTTTCTTACAATGTTTCCAATAATGCAATCATAAAAATCTTTTTGTGTGTGTGATTATAAAGTAAAGTTTCCTCTTTTAACTACATCAGGTTTTGAGGTTGTGAAGAAAAATAACTTCAAAAGACAGAACTTATGTTCTAGGTATATAGTAAGTAGTGAGGCTCAGTCAGGGCTTGAGAGAATCTAGCAAAATGATTCTATGACTCGTCAGTCAGCCAGTGTTGGCATTCAAACATGTGTAAGATTTTGTCCTTGCTTTCAAACTTGTTGGCAAGATGGGGAAGAGAGACAAATAGTTATAAACACTTGGTCAATGATTTCTGAATTTTGTGATACTATTCAGGGAAGCCAAAGCTTACAATAGATTTAAGATATAAAAGGGGCACCGCAGAGAAGGTGAGATAACATAGACTTGAAAAGTTAACAGTGGCTAGATAGAGCATTCCAGGTACGGGAGCTGTCATTACAAAGACGAAGTCCCTAGGTGTATTAGGAATGGTGAGGAAACCCCTGACCCTACTAGAGAAGTATGTATTAGTTGGTAAATCCCAGGAAATAACTGCTTAGTTTTTGTTTCACTGGATCATTAGTGCTTTTGAAAGGCAAGCAAAGGAGTGGCATTTTGTTGTTGTTGTTGTTGTTTGAGTTTGTTGTTTTTTAATCTTCCTAACGTTGGAGGGAAGGACTGGTGGACAGTATTAGGAGCAGAGATGGATGGAGGTGGAAAATTAAAACAAAATGGAGGAAACAATTTCATCTGTGGGGAAACAACTGAAGCTGAGGGAGACTAAGGTGAAAGAAAGAGCCTGGAGTCATGGTGGAAGTGACTATGTCTGGAAAGTGATTAACAGAGGAGGCAGGATCCAGGTAGTCTACGACGCCTGCTTAAGGTTCCTCCATAGACTGGACGCATCCCCGCCCACCTGCTCCCCAACACCCTCCACCTTACCCCCAGTTTGTGATTCATCTGTCTTTTATAAAGGTTACCTTTGAACCTCAAGATTCGGTGTGATGAACGCAGGTATCACAGAGCGGGCAGTGGATCAG
Source organism: Pongo abelii (assembly GCF_028885655.2). NCBI lineage: Eukaryota > Metazoa > Chordata > Mammalia > Primates > Hominidae > Pongo > Pongo abelii. Next base: position 98,074,416 of record NC_071991.2, read on the forward strand.
CATCTTTTTGTCTGGTCCTTCATGTCCATACCATCACCACCAACAACGCTGCAGTTTCCCCTCTCTCTGCGTGTGGTTTACTGTGCTTTACTTTTTCTTTAGTATTCACTGATTTTCTCCTGTCTGTTCTCACTCTTTGCCCTGGAATGTTCCTTCCTTTCCTAATTACATTTAAATCAACATTTCCACCCATTGTCGTTGATCTGTGTGTACCTTTGCTTCTATGACAAAGAATTCTTATGTAACCAACAAACTCTATACTATGAAAGGCCCTTAGAAGCAGATCTTGTAGAATACGAGACAGTGATTGGGGAGGGAGCATGGTTGAGCAATAAGACATGTCTTAAGGACAAAGCCACTATGTGTCTCAGAGGTAGTCCTGAAGTAGTTATGTACCAGAAAGCATAATAGAAAGGGAAAGTAGAAATAGTTCACATTGTGGGATGGCTCAGTTAAGCTACTTAACATATGCATTACCTCACATACTTGTCGTTTTTTGTGTTGAGAACACTTAAAATCTACTCTCAACCGTTTTCAAAAATATAGTACATATGATTTTTATTTATCAATTTAGTAAATAAATAAATAAATAGTTTTTTTTAAAGGAAAGGTAGAATACCGTAAGAGGAAGGTAAACCAGAGGGAAAAGAAAGGAGAAGAAAAATGAGAGAGATTTGTGAGGGAAGATGTGCTGACATCAGTAAAAACTTTTCTCTTGTACAGATATTGTGAGAGCTGCTTAGAGTAATGAAAGTCTCCTTTGGCAGGTCCCACCCTTTAATTAGACTATGCTGAAGTCTGTATCCTGTGAAATGAAGATCATGACAAAACAGAAAATAAGTGAAACAAAGGAGAATGATTCTTTGGTTGTGTGTATTAGATAGATAGATAGATAGATAGATAGATAGATAGATAGATAGATAGATAGATATAAGTTATTTCTAAATAGAATAAAGGAACTCTACACTGAAACATTAAATATGTAGTTTTAAAAGACGTATTAAACAGTATAGGTTTTGAATTAAGGTAACAAGCAATTTCATTTACTTGTCTTTTTTTATGCAATAATGTTTTGAAATATTTATTGGTTTATGTGATATTGCAAAATAGTTATATGTCTCAGTCCTTTAGAAGTTCTACATTTAAGAGGTGAAGTTTTAGAGTTTCTGCATGTAAGAGGGAAAGGTTTTTTCTGCCCTCAGCAACCCTAGTAAACTAGTGGGCCAACTATGTTTCCGACACTACTCAAACTGCTTCTTTTGACGAATGATAAAAGCAGATTTCTTCTATCCTATAGAATGACATTTAATTGGAGAAGGAGAATTGCTGAGAAAATATTTTTATGCAGCATAATTTTAAATTTCAAGTGAACACACTCTTCCAAACATGCTTTAAAATAGTAATAATGTCTTATGTTTCATAATTTTCAGGAGACTTTTAAATGTATAATACTGTGTAAAACCAGTAATCTCTTTGACTCATGTCATCATCTTCATTAACATTATCTTTGAAATAGGCAGTATATTAATTGTAAATTCAAATGAGAATATGTGAATTCAAATGAGTTATTATATATCAAGCACCCACCTTTTTAAGGATGTTTTCGGGTTACCTTAACAACAATAGTTCATTTGTTAGGCGTTTTTACTCCATTCACTTAATCCTTACTTTATGAAACTGAGGGTTTTAGAAGTAACTACTTGCCAAAAAGTCAGACATAGCCAGGGTTCTTTGATTCTATTTATTCAACAGAGGTTTATTGGTCATGTATTATGTCCTGGGAATCATTCTAAACCCTGAGAATACAGTAGTCAAAAAAACTGACAAGATTCAGATTTTCATGGGATGTAGACTGTCTCCATGGTCTTTGTTCTTAACCAATTTGCCGAGATGCCTACTTCACATCATCACCACCCTATAAAGTGTCTGGTTTATCCACATTTCATAGACGAGACTTTGAGGCATCCTTGGACAAATTAACATTCCCAAGGTCACATAGCTCTTTCACTCTACAAAGTCATTCCCATTATCTCATACTACCTCCGATAGAAACAAACATTGGCTGAGAAAAAAAGTAAACTTTTATATTACAAATAGTATTTGTTTTATGAGTTTCTTGGCCAGCAATTCACTACTCCAGAGGCTAAATGTTCCATAAAAGAAGAGCTGCCACAGGGTTAATCTGGATTGACATGCTTTGGGAATCCCATTAAATTACTTCTTTGTTTGGGAGTCAGTTTAGTTAGTGACACAAAAGAGACTACTATTGCTTTGGCAAAAAACAAAAAGACAACAAGAACCTATTTGTTTACTGCCATCTTCCCGAATGGCAGTGAACACTATGTCATGTTAAATAACAGATTTTTAAATGTAGGCTTTTGAAACTGAAAATCACATCTGTGAAAAATGTCATGGCTGTATATGGTTTACAAATATTTGTCAGGGCTGAATTTGCTTTTAAATTCTAAACAAACACACAATTAGTTTATGTTTCTTTTTGTGTTCCTATTTCTGTATTTCCTTAAGTTTTAATTAAATCACCAATTACCATTTCCAAAAAACATTAAACATCATTTATTAAAGAAAAGATAAAATACTTTGGAAATTTATTGGAGAAAAATATAAAATCAAATTTTTGGTATGCAGCAACACCAGAAATATACTTTCTCATTCTATACTTAACATATCGTACGAGTCACAAAATCTGGTCTAGGCTTACTGTCAATCGTATTACAAAGACAGGAGATACATTGAATATTTTTTCATATTTTTTTTCTTGTGCCTGCACAAGATTCTGGTATAATTCCCAGACAGAAAATAAATGTTTTAGACAAAACAGTGTGCAATACACATCCACAACAACCAAAACAATATTTGTAATGAAACTTCTTTAAAAATATTTTCTAAACACATGAAAGATAAAATGGCAAATGCAAATATTCATATGCTTAAGAGAAATTGTAGGAATATTATTTAGGAAACAACCACTAAAGAGCTCATTGACAGTAGCTTTATTTGTGTATTACTTATGTATAAATAGAACAAAATAGTGAAACTTTGGGTGAATGGAATCTTGAAGGAACAAGTTTCCACTGTTTATCACCAATTAGATATATCCGATCATTGCCTTTAATAATTATTTTGAAATGATGATATAGAAGGAAGAGAAAGTCTTTTGGAAAATGTTATAATCATCCTGAGGATTTTATTGACTATGGTGTAAAATCTACTCAATTTATATACCTTTAAAAATTAATGTTTTTCAGCAAACTAACACACAAACAGAAAACCAAACACCACATCTTCTCACTCATAAGCGGGAGTTGAACAATGAGAACACATGGACACAGGGAGGGGAGCATCACACACCAGGGCCTGTTGGGGGATGGTGGCCTAGGGGAGGGATAGCATTGGGAAAAATACCTAATGTGGATGACAGGTTGGTGGGTGCAGCAAACCACCATGGCATGTGTATACCTATGCAACAAACCTGCACATTCTGCACATGTACCCCAGAACTTATAATAATAATAATAAAAGTGTTTTTTAAACCTAAAGTCAAGTCATCAATCTGTTACTATTGTCTCTGAACCTATATCACTACTACTATTGAAACCTTATCATCCACAGACATTTTGAGTTGCTATTAACTCCAGAATATTTACCTGAACCTTGTTTATCTTGTTCAGAAGATTGTTTTATGCAATCAAATGTCAATGGCTTTAATCTCTTGTTATTCTTATGGCCTAGTATTTCCTGGGGGCGGGGAGGCTGGGAAATACCATTTAACTATCAGTTTAAGACTGAGATTCAGAATTGGCTATTTGGAGGACTTATTAATCATTGTTTTAAGTCTGTTTCTAGTTTTAGAGAAAATGGAGCAAAGGAAAGGAATGTGTTTAATAATAAAAGTTTTTCATTTCACTAAGCAAATTTCAGTTGATGAAATTGAATTTTTCCAATAGTTGTACAGCAGTGAAAACATTTTGCTCTGGCAATATTAAAGAACAAAAGAAAAAAAGAAAAGGAAACAGAAAGAAATTAGAAAGGAATGGAGAACATGTTTTAATATTAGGTTTGAATTAGGTTACCCTTGAAGATCTAGTGACGTATATACCTAAGAAATGGAAAAAAGGTTTTTACCCTGACTGGACAAACACTAGAGTGAATGAAAAACTGGAACAGAAGAATAGAATATGGCATGATCTATAAGAAAATTTTAAATTTTGCTCTTAACAAATACTGCCTCCATTGACAGCATTTCTTAATAACATACTTCTTTAACATAGCTTCTAAGACCAAATATTCATATGTAGATTATATGAATCAGGTTTCTAAAAAGACTTCATTTTAGAAAAGTATTCAGATTTGAATGAAGAAAATTTGATCTGAAAGTGATTCAGGGCCGAGCATGGTGGTTCATGCCTGTAATCCCAGCACTTTGGAGGCCAAGGCAGGCAGATTGCTTGAGCTCAGGAATTTGACCCCATCTCTACAGAAAAATACAAAAAATTAGTCAGGTATGTGGCATGCACCTGCAGTCTAGTCCCAGCTACTTGGGAGGCTGAGGCGGGAGAATCACTTGATCCCAGGAGGTGGAGGTGGCAGTGAGCCAAGATCATGCCATTGCACTCCTGCCTGGGCAATAGAGCCAGATCCTGTCTAGAAAAGAAAAAAGAAAAAAAAAAAAGAAAAGAAAAAGAAAGTGATTCAAATACAGAATTTAAGTTTATAAGGAGAAAACTTTCCAGTGGTATTATCAATGCCTCCTCAGTCACAGTGCTCTCTTTTGTCTCTATGCACGTGGAACTTAATATCATACTTACTAAGTGCAAAGCATTTACACTTAAAAAGGGATTTAAGTAGTGATTAACTATCCATAAACAGTAGGTAAAGGTCTGTTTCTAAACTACTGGCAGAAGCTGGGAAACAGACTCTTGATTACTATTCCAGGGAGTGAAATGAAGCACCTCAGTATAAAAAGCCAAGTGTGAGGTTCTGGATACCTCTGGTTTCAGACCACTAAAAAATACCTTGTACCTCGGAACCAGATATATCTGGGTTTAATGCTAGCTGGCTCTTTCAGTTTCACGCACTAGCTGTTTAGCCTTGGGCAAGTTACCCACCTTCCCCCAACCTTGGTTTCTCCATCTATAAAATGGAATTCATAATGCTTAGCCATAAAGACTCATTAGTATTAAATAAGGGGACATATCTGAAAGTCCTGCTGCTTTCCCTGACACAGTAGACAATCGAGAAATGACACAGGATAGTGAGAATAACTTTGCAATGGTGTGCTGCATGGTAAATAGCTTTTCTTGTTGAAATGAAGGATGTTCTATGTGAGAAGAATGTTTTCTCAGAAGATAGAATATTAACCTGCTGCTTCTGTCAGTTTGGCAAAAGTTAAGCTTACAAAGTGTACAGAAATGTCTACTCACTGCTGATCTGCCTATTGCATATTTTCAAGGCCATTCTGATATGAATTTAAACTAGAAATGTGGACTTGACTGAAATTTCACTTCTGGCTTACTCTAGTCCTCTAGACAGACCCAGTGTTTAGTTTAACATCAGAGAAGAGTTTGGGATATGCCCATATGATAAACCATTGTTTCTGGTTTTCATCCAGGTTTTTAAATATGACATTGACTGAACTTAAATAGCCACTGGCTTTTTCAGTTGACCTCTCACTTTTCATGATCATCACATTAGCTTTATCCTAAAAATACATGAAGTAGTATATTAGTATGATTCAAAGTTCCTAGAAAATATTTGTTGCTGGAATAAGAAAAGTTTATGTGCAAATGTAGCCTATGTATGTGTATGTGTCTCTGTTAAAGAAACTTGAATTGAAATAGAAAATTATATAGCATTGACATTTTCTTTTCCTGGATTTATGTGACACACAGTTTGGATAGATACAGAAAACTGATGTCATGCACCTGAATCTGCCCTAGCTAGGAACTGAAAGGAAATAACCTCGTTAAACTTGAAAGATAGTATGCAGAATGTGGAAGAATCCCTCAATTATCCCATTTTGAGCACAGTTTCCTGCCCGACATTTAATTCGGTTTTCAAATGGAATTATTAAGCTTTAAAATATGTAATTTAAGGGCAGTAGAAGAGCTGGTTGGTCTGTTGTCTCCCAATGCATTAAAAATAATCCTCTTTGCAAGGAATCTTGGAGGAGCATGCAAATTACAAGGCTGGTGAGAACCACTATTGAAAAATACTGTGCTGGATCTTCATGTGATGTTTAAGACAATTACTGGAGGTAACTGCTACCCACATTGCTTTCAGAATCATTTCTGAAGATCAGCTAAAAATGGTGTTAACTATAAGAGACTCAATCTGTCAAAATGTATTAAAGTGACATACCGTTAATGCTAGTTCAACCTAAAAAAAATCACCCTGTAATGAAATGCTTTATATAAACTCAGGAAAGCTGGAAAATTCACAGTTCTCTACTAAATTAGCCAGTATTTGAGACCCATGGTGGTGTGCAGTAGAAATGGTAATTTGACTCTCTGCAGTGGCTTAGTAATGTTCCCTTAATACTTACCCATGGATGTGTTTGCTTTTGTGAATATATCTAAGGAGCCTAGAAATGACTTTTCTCCAAAAAGAGGAAAGGATTTGGAAGAAGCAGGTGAGGACGAAGGAAGAGAAATGTATTTTCCTTGCTTACTTTCCAAGATTTCTCCCCACCTCGTAGAAGCATAGACATCAACACACACATACACACACACCCCTACACAATTTGAACGGAGGCATGTCTATAAAGAGCATTTTTAAGTGATTTTTTTTTTTAAATGAGAGCAGCAAACACTGAACCTGGTGCCCCTATCCTCACATTAGGAATAGTCAGAACCCGCAACCTCAAGCTTCAAGTCTTTAGTTCAGAAGAAAATGCTAGATTATATTAACATGCAAACGAGGGCCAGAACCAGATGAAAGTGTCTGCAATACTTTATATCCTTCTAAAACTTGATAATGAAGCACCACCAGACTTTACAAGGGTCAAATTGAGGAAAAATAAAAGCTGGCATGCTCTCCTGTTGATTTATTATTTGATCAAATTCACAGCCTTTATCTGATCAACTTATTAGAGCCCTGTTGAGAGGCATTTATCATCGAAGAGCCCTTAAATGTTAAGAGTGTGATGGAGAATACTTTCTCTTTATTCCATGTGAAAGTCAGAAATAAAATGGCATCTTCTTCAGGAGCAGAAACTTCATGACCCACGGGTCTTTATGTCGCGGTTCTCAAATCAAAGATGGCTCTAGACAGATACCTAGACAGATGGGATGGATGATCATTCAGAAAATGCTATTTGAAGAGTGATTTAACACCTCAGAATAGCTTTCTGCTACCCGTCTTGACTCCATCCTCCCTCCTTCCTGGCTTGAAAGTTCCTCCATTAAGAAGGAACTTGGTTTTTACATACTTGTGATTAAATATACTGCCTGGGTGAATTGTCTAACCTCCATTGTAAGTATAGATTGGTTTATCAGATTATCTAGCTAACATTTGTGGTTATGATTGGCAACATATAGTTAAATTTCATTAAAGAAAGAGAATACATGTGAAATTTATATCATCATTATCATTTTGACCTCCTTACAACTGTAGTAAAGTATGCCTATTACCCGGCTCTGATTTCTATTTCCATCCTTTCTTCTATTCTTCCTTTCATGTTCCATTCATTGGCCTTCTGACTGTTCCCTAGAAACACCTCACACTTTCCCACACCTGTGTCTTTGCTCATTCTTTTCCCAAACCCCTCACAAATGTCACATTCTTGATAATTTGTCCATTGGTAGATGAGATCCCTTGAGACAGCTGTACACAGTAAATATTTTAGCTCCAGTGAGCAGTTATGTGAGCCATGAGTGGTTCTTGAATTGTAATGTGCATAAGAAGTACTGGGAGTGCTTGCCAATGATGGAGATTGTGTAGCCCCACCTCAGAGATTCTTATTTGATAGTTCTTTGAGGACCCAGAATATGCACTGTTAATATGCGTTGTCCACCAGGTAATTCTAATGCAGGTTATTTCACAACCACTTTAAAAAACACTACTTTAAGAATATCTCTCCTTTACTTTTTAAATTTCTGGCAAAAGTCTTACAAGAAAACATTTTTTCAAAAATATTATTTTATCATTAATTTCTGGAAATTCCATTTCAGAAACATTAGAATGCAGACAGTCTTATCCCCTACCTTCTGAGCTGGATTGAAAGTATTTGGATGAAAGACAGTTTAATGTGAGTTAATAAAATTGCTATTAATCACTTTTTGAGAAAATGCAGGAATCTCAAGAACATGCTATAATCTGCATCACTTTTGTACTGCCTCTGCCAGCTCTGTAGTTAAAGAGTAAAAAAACAACTGTTTATGAAAAGGGTGGGTTTAAGATGAAAATAATTCTTTTGCAAAACTCAGGAAACATTATCGGAGCCTGTGGACTGTGCTCTTCCAACTGGAGAATCCTGTATTTGTAATAAATTCCTTTTGCTCTGGATGAGTTCTGCATTTTCAATGAGGTTAACTTGGCAACATTCTAGTTGATTTTAATAAAAATAGCTGCTTTGAGGACAGGGAGCTGAGGTTGCCAAATTTACAGCTGCCTTGCACAATTACTCTTACACCTCCTTCAGGGCTACTTAGAACCAGTAAGCAAATTAAGCGTATCGATTGCAATTTTGTTGGACTAACCCTGCTTTTTTTTTTCTTAAAGAATAAACTTGATTCCTTTTAGTATGTGTCTGTTCAGAGTGATCTCTTTTCTTTTCAGCCATAACACAAAGACAACATCATGGCTGGATCCACGACTTGCGAAAAAGGCTAAACCTCCAGAAGAGTGCAAAGAAAATGGTAGGTTATTAAGTTTTCATGGTGTTTCAGCAATGTGCTGTGAGAATGTTTGTGTTTCTTAAACGAGAGTCTCACCTGAAGAGGCAATAATCTAGTTGAAACAATTTTAACGATGTAATGTTTAATGCTCAGATAAGAGAGAGAACTAACTTGGCATTTCAGCAGGGCCATGTGGTTTTGCTTTTTCTCTCTGAGGAGACTGTGCTGAATATCACATCTCTGTCATCTCTGTTGGTTCTGTTTGACTCCTGGCCTGACTTTCCACCACCTACTAAGGACTTTTTGTTTGCAATACGTTGCTCTGAGGACTCTGGTCTTTTAATTGGAGTCAGATATGATGCATAAGAGAAACAGTTTGTGGCACTATCATATTTGATTTTGTTTTGAAAAGCTTAGCATTCTAGCAGTTATTAAGGACTCAGAAATATAAAGACATGCTTTCCTTGAATCAAGCATTTAAATAAAATAACCAGTTGCCTGAATGTCTTAGATTATCCTTCGTATTTTCCAGTTCTCAATATTCTAATATTGACCTGCTTTAAAATAGACTGTTTTCATGCATGTGAATAATTTTTTAAAAATAATTTTGAGGACTAGATGAATGTAAACCTTGTTTTGAAATTTGTAAATTATATGGGTGAAGTCTGTTACTGATGATACTTGTAATTTTTTAAAATATTGAGTTTAATTTTAAAGGAGCACTTATAGTTTAGCTAAGATGATCAATAGCATACTTTCTGATGATTTCTTATTTGACCACATTCACATACTTTATGTGATTAAATTATTAGAGATCTGTTCAGCGGTTTCTGTCATTGAGGAGCTCTTAAAGGTGAAGAAAACAGCAGAGAATATTTGAACTTTAAACAAAGTTTTTAAAAAGTTAACTTTTAAAAAAGTGTCTCATTCTAAAAGGCCTTTCTTTTCAAGCATAATTCTTACTTTCTCAGATACTATCCACATTCCTATGTTATAAGGTAACTGTTCACAGGCTAGGGACTGAGTTAAATTAAAAATTAGAGATTGTAATTTATATGAACATATATAAATGTACAAATATCCAGTTTTAGTCTATATTTAATTTTGTATTCATAGCCATATCTGTACCTTTCTGTATAATAGTACAACTGTATGCAGTTGAATCCCATGAAATTATTGTATGACCTGAACTTTTAAGCATGATTGGGTTATATTGCATTGACACCAATGAAACATGTGTTACAAAATGTGATAGTCTGAAAATTAACATGACCTGTTCTAACTGGGAGTTATGATTTACTTATGTCACAGTTGTAAAACCTTAATATATCCTAATTAAAGTGAATTTAACAATTTTGCAGTTCTGTGACATATTGAACTTCTCAGCTGTCTTGCGCCTTTGAGTTGTTCTTTCTATTATAAAAAGCTATTAAAGTCAATTTTAAAATCCTGAGAGAGATGCAAGCATAACATATTGCATAATTATAATATTTCAATGTTATTTGTTTTTCCCACATCTGTGCTTACCAGACTTAACAGGATGGTAGGTGCCTAAAATATGATGCTGGTGTCCTCTGAACCAAATGTCATTGAGAAACAAGTTCTAGAATTCAGTTTATAGATCAGGATGATTTGTAACTTGGTCAACTGCTATTTGTTTTCATTTACTACAAAATAAATAATTCCTAGACTCTATTCTTTATATTATTGGACCGTTTTTACATTGGAAACTAACATCTAGTTTGTTAGAGTGTTTTTATTCTGGACACCTATTTTAAGTTTTCTTGCCAAGAAAAGTGCTTTTAGGTAATATTGTTACCTATGTTTTACTTTTCTTTAAATGACATAGATTAGTATTACTTATTTACAACACTGGATGTTAATGGATTGCTATTGAACTTGCCAGTTAAGTCATGATTCTTCATATGTGCCACACTTCGGCTCAGACAAAAGTTAGTACAGTAATTTTCTGAATGCAGGAATATATATAAAATGTGTATTAAAAAATGTAGAGGCTCCGATGATGATATCTTTTTCCAGCAAAGATTTGCCCTTCCTCTGCTAGGCAGATAGAGTGAAAGCTAATTACCCTAATCCAAAACAGAACTGAGCCAACGTGAGGTTGGGTTGAGTTTGCCCTGTTCTTTGAGTGTTTGGCCACCAGAGTTTTCAACTAACAGCCTAGTGCAGGTTGGCAAACATTTTCTGTAAAGGGCCAGGCGATAAAGATTTTAGAAAACGTTTTGCAGGTCATCCAGTTTCTTTGCACTCATTGTGCAAAAGGACCATATGTCAATATAAAAAGGTCATACATGTGTTCTGATAAGGATTTATGTATGGACATCAGAATTTGAGTGTTGTATACTTTCTTTTTCTTTTCCTTTTTCTTTTTCTTTTAACCAGAGGAAGCAGGTTTTATTGATGGGTTGTCTCCTGAAACCAGAAAGACTATGTACTCTATTCCAGTTACCCCCATGCCTCCAGGACCACATGTTGTTCCACTTGAGGGAAGGATAAAAATTGCCTCTTGATTTTCCAAAGCCCAGCTTTTCCCTTCCCTGTGCAGCCTTAGAAACTCAGTAGCAATGCTGTTTGGTGTTTTGGCTTTTTTTTTTTTTCCTCCTGCTGCAGCTACTTCGTATCAACTAGAGGTGGAAGGTGTCCCGGGAAGCAGTTAGATGAGTTAAGTGTGATTACACAGGAGAACAGGACCGTAGCCTATCAAAAGTCCCTCTGCCCTGCCTCAGTGGCTTGGTCATTCGTTGGTTACATTTCTCTTTGTGCTGGAATATCCCCTTCTGAATCAGATCAGGGATTTCCGCTGCCAGCCATGGACCCGGCCCCAGAGCCATGAAATGAGCTAGTTCAAATTTGGGTACGTTCCTGTCCCACAAAGACTTGAAATGATCTGTCAGGCAATTTTGCCACCTCTGTACATCTTTGCTGTCTTTCCATCCAGCTCGGGGACTGCAATTTCTGGGGCAGTAGTAAGATATATGATAGGAATTGCAAACTTGACATCAAACTCACATTTCAGGAGGTCACGGATATACCAACATTTTCCAAACCACTGAGTCCCTACCTTGCTGGACTCCAGTTGGAACCATCGTTGTCGCCATTCTTGTTGTTCTCCACGTACCAGATAAGGGACTGATAGTCCTCCTTCAATCACTGCACCCACAACTCCCAATCTTGGGGTCCTGCATTAGTCTTCAGTGCCAGAGTCTTAGACACAACATGTCAGGTGGCCTCATCTGCTATCTTGGGCCAGGGCGAGTTTTGTATACTTTCACATAACGAAATGTTCTCTTCTTCTTTTGATTTTTCCTCAACGACTCGAAAATGTGTAAACTGTTCTTAGCCCATGGACCACATAAAAATTGGGGCAGGCTGAATTTGATCCGCAGGACAAACCCTATCCTACCATGTTTGTGTGGGACTCTACTCTTGGCAGGTCTTGAACACCAATATTTTAAAATATTTTTCTTCTCAGGATTGCCAGACTCCCAAAAATCTGAGGTGCTTTTCAGGGAATTTAGCTTAACTCTTTTGCCTCTAGATCCTGCAGCTCCAGAATTGACAAATGTCAGGAGATAACTGACTGACTGTTTGAAATCTCTCTCATCTATATTTGTCACTCCAGTCCCTCAAGAGTCCTCACTCTTCTGGTTTCTTTAACGTCCAGCAGCGGCCTTCCTCCCAGGCCAAGTCTATACTGTTCTAAGAGCCCAGACTCAACAAAAGCAGCTGCAAATTCTTCCTTCACCTCTCCAGAGTTCCCTTTTGAGAATCTTAGACCTTCTAGACCATGCTGCTTCAGCTAGTTTCTGATTTCTTTAAACTGCTTATTTTTTTACATTTTATCTAGACTTTCTGTTTTCTCATGTCTAATAAGCTACTCCATCCTATCTGGTAGCAGAAATTTTAGTGCAGTAATTTTAAAATTGTACATTTTGGATGTTACTCAGCTGGATGTCATAAAATCTTTACTGTTATCCTAATTTATATTTTAATAACTGAAGATTATATATTATTTTGTCATATATGTGTGCTTACTATTTATGAATGTATGGAGGTATGCAGTGTATGTGTAGACATGTATCTGGAAATGTTTGCACCTTCAGATCTATTTACATAAATGAGTAAAGTTAATTCCTGTTCAATTAATATAAGAGGAAGACAAGTGAAAGAGAGATGAGAGGGGATACTAACTAGACTAGAGAAAAAACTAACAAAAGTTTTCTCATTGGTATTAAGGAGAAACAGGATATGGATGGCTCAGTACAAATATATATTAAACAAGCACTTATTCTACTGACAGTAAAGCAATCATTTTGCCTTTTTACTTAAAGGATAATACTGCTACTAAACATAAAAACATACTTCCTTCTCTCACAATAGGGCTGGAAATACTGAAGTCATTATGTTCTGTTCATTTGTCATAGCTCTGTACACTTTTGGAGTTTTAGCACCAGTCTACATGGCAGAAAAAAACGTCTCCACCTACTACTGGATTCTAATATTAGTATTTGGGGGAGTGCTGTTTAGCAAGCCAATATAGTCTTTTTTAAAATGCCACAGAAATAGCAGTTAACCACTAAATAACTTGGATGCAAGATTGGTTAAAGTGTGTATAAAGCCCCATCATATTTCTCCTCTCAGAGTCAGTAATATGGGATCCTCCTGAGACATTTTCAATCACAAACATTTCTGTGCTGACATCCCATGAGCATTGCTGGGTTAGAATCCATATCAAAAGTGAATTAAGCCTTGTAGGACCATTCTTTTCTTAAAGTTGAAATGTTATTAAACCCAGTAGGATCACACTATAATGTACAGGAGAAGAAATAGTTTAAGATTTGGAGTCAGGAAAAACTGTTCCAAACCCAAATCTGTGGGTTCCTGGGCAAGGTACTTAATCTCTGGGAGCCTAGATTTTCTTACCTATAAATGGGAGTTATACCTCTTTCATGCAGATTTACCTTCACATGTTGGAAGCACAATGACTGTAGCACCATAAATTCTAAATAACTGCTCATTTTCTTTCCTTCAGGTAGATCTCTGAGCCAGCAAATGAGCCCTATAGAAGATGACTGGGAAAATATTCAGAACAGTTATCCTACCTTAACAGCTTTGAATTACTATAGAATGTCCTGGCAAAATGGAAATGAACAAATCCTTATAGGCTAAAATTATCCATCTAGCTTATTCCAGCCTGATAGTAATACACTGGGGGGTTTCCCCCTTCAACCTGTTAAGCTGTCTCTAAATTTTCATGAAGTTATGATTATATCTGCATGAACTGGGTGGCTTTGTTTCTGTATTCAATATGTATGAATTTTAAGTGAGTTTTCTTATGTTACTACAGGAAAAAAATTACATAATCTTAACCCATTTACCTGCATGAGTAGTGCATTTCAATTGGAATTAACTAATGCTTTGAACTAATTAGTTAATCTATCTTTTTTAAAAAGTGTCCAAAATGTGCATGAACAAAGACAGCATACGCCATGCTTTACAATACATATTAAACAGGGTGTTTTTCAGGAGAAGGAAGTTGCCTTTCTGAAATAGTAGAAAACGCTAATTAGTTTCAATTCATTTCTTAAATGAGTTTTATAAAACGGACACATAGATTAAAAGATTCATACTTTTATGTTCATATTTCATATTCTGTTTCTAAATTACATTGTTTATCTTCCCTTAAATAGGAGCTTTGGCCTTTCTCATTAAATTTGTTTTGATAATTAGTGATCCTGATTTCTCAAGAAGATTAAGTATGACCAAATTAATTTTACCTTTCAGTGTTTATCTTTCTAATCTGATAAACCTGCTAAGATTATGTTCTCAAAGCACCTTGGAATCTTTCCTCAAGGAAGAACTCATAAAAAGATTCTAACAATATTAACTATTCAAGTACTAAAACTTCAAAATTGTAAAAACTGTATGCAAATATTGAACACCTATCTTGAAATATAATAAATTAACTTGAATGTGATTTTGTTTTTGTACTGATATTGCATATATGTTTGTAAAAAATGAAATTTCGAATATCCTAATAGAAACAATTCTTTTGTAGCTGACTGGTATTAATCATGATGTGCTTTAGCAACATTTTGAGGTATGCTTCATCCAATAATATAGTGCCCTTTCCAGTCTTTTCGGGTCAGAAGTACTCAGAAATACCAACATTTTAGGAATATAAATCTTTTGTGGAGGAAATAGTACAATTTATCCAAAATAAATCAGGTAGGATGGATATTTCACTGTTGTGCACCAGCACCAAATTTTGGGTTGTGGCTGGCATCTGTTTTCGTTGGTCCCAGAATCTGTTATTGATTGGTTGATGTCCAGACCATAAAAGATATTAAGTATTTTAAATATCGTTCCTGCACCAATGATTTCTGTATTTTACCCTTCTACCTGTTAATATTTCATGTGGCTATAAAGTAGTGCCTAGGTAAGGATTACAAAATTCTGTCCTACTTTGTTTCTTAATTGCTCAAGTTACTTGCATGTAGAGCAATGAATTATATCTTGTCATTTCTCCTCAATGCATACAACTTTTAAAATAATATTGACATCATCAAATCTGTTTTGCACAGTAGCAGAATGATTTCAAAATTTTTCAAATATGACTTTTTAAAAACATTTTAAATTTTGAAATAATTATATATTCAAAGGAAGTTACTAAGGAATTTACAGGAAGGTTTTAGACACCCCTCACTAGCCTCCCTCAATGTTAAGTTATATAAATACAGTACAATATCAAAACTAGAAAATTGATAATGGTACAATCTACAGATTGCATTTTGCCAGGTATACAAGTACATATATACAATATACATGTATTGTATCACAGATTGTATTTTGCCAGATATACAAGTACATATATACAAGATCATATTTTGCCAGGTATACAAGTACTCGTGTGTGTGTGTGTGTGTGTGTGTGTGTGTGTGTAGTTCCATGTGATGATATCACATGTGTAGTTATACATAAGTATGACCACAATCGAAATTCCAAACTGTTTCATCACCTCAGGGCTCCGTTATGCTACCCCTTCATAGCCATGCTCATCTCCTCCCCCGACCAGTCCCTATCCCTTGACAGCCACTGATCTGTTCTTCGTTTCAGTAACTTTGTTGCAAAAATATTCTGTAAATGGAATCATAATGTGTGTAAACTTTTGAGATTGACTTTCTACTCAAAATAATTCTATTGCAATACATTCTAGTGTGTGTATCAATAGTTTGCTACTTTTTATTGCAGTATAATATGCCAGTAGGCTATGGCGTGGATGTACCACAGTCTGTTTTAGGGTACCCATTGAAGGACTTGTGGGTTGTATCCAGTTTTTGGCTAATATGAATGAATAAAGCTGCTATGAATGTTTGCATACAGGTTTTTGTGTGAACATAGGTTTTCACTTCTCTAAGAACCCAAGAGTGCAATTGCTGGATTATATACTAAGTGCATTTCAGTTTTAGGACAAACTGCCAGACTATTTTCTAGAATGGGTATATTCTTTTACATTCCCACCAGCAGTGAACAAGTGATCCAATTTCTCTGCATCCTTGCCAGCATTTGAGGTTATGAGTATTTTTTAGATTTTAGCCATCCTGACAGGTGTGTAGTGATACTGCTTTTTTGTTTTAATTTGAATTTCCCTAATTGCTAATGATATTGCACATCTTTTTATATGATTATTTGCCATATCTATATCCTAATTAGTGGCAAATCTGATCATGTCTTTTGCCAGTTGTTTGCTTTTTAAACTCAGTTTTGAAAGTTCCTTATGTGTACAAGTTCCTTTACATATCCTTACAGATGTGTTGCTTACGAACATTTTCTCCAAGTCTGCAATTTGTATTTCCATCCCCTTAACAGGATCTTTTACAGATAAATATTTTTAACTTTGATAAATCCAGATTATCATTTTTCCTTTTATGAATCAGACTTTTGGTATCAAGTCTAAGAACTCTTCAATCTAGCCCCAGGTCCCAATTTTTTTCATATTTTTTCTAAATATTGTATAGTTTTATTTTTTATTTTTAAGTCTGTTGTGTATTTTAGGTTAATTTTTGTTTAATGTATAAGAGTTAGGTTAAGGTTCTCTCTCTATTTTTTTTTTTCCCTATGGATGTTGAACTGTTCCAGCACCATTTGTTGAAAAGGCTATTCTTCTTCCATGGAATTGTGTGTGCACCTTTGTCATAAACTGTTGGATTCTGTTCATCTATGGGTTTATCCCTTCACTTGTACCACACTGTCTTGATTTTTCAGCTATATAGTAAACCTTAATATTTGGGTAGAGTGATTGATATGGTTTGGCTCTATGTCCCCACCCAAATCTCACCTTGAGTTGCAATCCCCATGTGTTGAGGGAGGGACCTGTAATTCCCATGTGTCAAGAGAGGGAAATGACTGAATTATGGGGCAGTTTGCCCCATGCTGTTCTCATGGTAGTGAGTTAATTCTCACAGATCTAATGGTTTTATAAATGGTAGTTTTTCGTGCACTCACACACACTCTTCCTCTCACCTGTCGCCGTGTAAGATGTGTCTGCTTCCCCTTCTGCCATGATTATAAGTTTCCTGAGGCCTCCTCAGCCATGTACAACTGTGAGTCAATTAAACTGCTTTTCTTTATGAATTACCCAGTCTCAGGAAGTTGTTATAGCAGTGTGAGAACAGACTAATACAGTGATATTTCCTACTTTACTCTTATCAAAATTGTTTTAGATATTTTAGGTCTTTTGCCTTTTTATATAAATTTTAGGAGAAGCTTTTCTAGAACTACAAAAATCTTGTTGGGATTCTCATAGGAATTGTATTAAACCTCCAGATTAAGTTGACAATAATATATGTCTTTACTGTGTTGAGTATTCCAATCCATGAACATGATAAGCCCTTCCAATTATTTAAGCCTTCTTTGAGTTCTTTCCTCAGCATTTTGTAATTTCAACAAAAATATATTGCACGTTTTGTTTAGTGTATACCTAAGCATTCCATTTTCTTTGAGCAGTGTAAATGGGTATTGTGTTTTTCATTTCAGTCTCTGTATGTTTGTTGTTAGAATATATACATGAGATTGATTTTCATGTGTTAGTCATAGATCTCGTGTACTTGCTGAATTAATTTATTTGCAGGAAATTTTTTGGTAGATTTCTTGTAATTTCTACATAGGCTATTTTCAATTGATATAACATAAGGTATTTCTTGTTTAAGCTGTTGACATGGTAGATTACATTGAGTGATTTTCAAATATTAAATTGACCTTGCCTACCTGGGGTAAGTCCAACTTGGACATGGTAAATAATTCTTTTTATATACTGTTTATTTAACTTGATAATATTTTATTGAGGATTTTTGTGTCTATGTTCATGAGAAATACTAGTCTGTAATTTTTTTTGTACTGTCTTTATCTGGTTTTGGTATCAGGATAATACTGGCCACATATGAGTAGATAAGCATTCCTTCGTCTTCTATTTTCTGGAAAAGATTGTGTAAAATTGGTGTCAATTTTTTCTTTAAATATTTGGTAAAATTCTCCAGTAAAACAACTGTCCTGGAGATTTTTTTCAAGAGGATTTTAATTACAAGTTCAATTGCTTTAATGGTTACAGGATTATTCAGGTTATGCACTTCATCTTGTTAGTTTTGGTGGTTTATAGTTTTATAGGAATTGGTTCATTGCTTCCAAGTTGGTGAATTAGAAACAATTTCAAGGTCACCCGTACGGGATTTTGGTACCAATTGATAATAAATGTTGCCTTCAGACAAAAAAGAGCAAACATTATTTGGTGTTTTGATACAAAAACTATTTAAAGAACCCAAACAGATTTAGAACCACAATTCCCAAGGTACTACTTCAAATCAGCAATGCAAAATCAGTGTGAAATTGTATTGATTGTGTTTGTCCCTGAACTTCTTACTACAGGGTTGTAATTCTTGGAGATTATATTATTTTCCAAATTTGACCAGGATTGATGTCAGGGGTTCACTGACATCACCAGTGCAGGTGCTTCCAGCTGCCACTATGGACACAAGCTGTATTACCCTTTCTGGGATCTAATGATGCCACCACTTATAGGTTAAAGGAACCTACACAGCTTCTAGGTATGGGTCAGGAAAAAGGCTGTCCCCACGTCCCAGTTACTCTCCCCGTTTCCTTGCCCTTCGGCCAGGGAGAGTAGGCTTTTCTCTTTTGTTTGCTTGCTTTTGTTGTTTGTTGATGCCTGTTGTCCATTCCAGGCTGAAGGTCTTCCTGGTGTGCTGTCTGACATATATGGGAGAGAAAAGAAAGTCCTACACATTTGCTGTGGTTCATTTCCTAATTCCTGCCTTCTTTTCACCTTTCAGGGTCTTTTGTGAATGTCTGTTGAATTGTTTCCAGGGTATTTAGCTGTATTTGGAGAGGAGGAAATGGGAAATTTGGGTCTACACCATCTTGTTTGGAACCAGATGTCTAAATATGACCTTTGGTACCAACTGATAACAGTACTTTGAAACTTGAAAATATTCTCACATAACATTCTCTCTGTTGAATCTACTCTGTAATGTAGGTAGAGATTTTGAACTCCCATTTTTCAGATAATTATTTTATAGTCCAAAGGATTTAGGGGTCTGATCTAATAAATGTAAATAGAAAATGAGGCTTGGATCCAAGTCATCTGAGTTTAAAATGGATATCAATGTGTGTCCACCATTTAATACCACAAGACGCTTAAACTAGAGACATTAAGGCCTCAAAACATGTTAAGGGAAACTAGATTAAATATTTTTCCTTTAGATGAGTTCATGTTCTTTGCAGGGACATGGATGATGCTGGAAACCATCATTCTCAGCAAACTAACACAAGAACAGAAAACCAGATACCACATATTTGGTTTTCCGCATACCAAATACCAAATCACTCATAAGTGGGAGTTGAACAATGAGAACACATGGACACAGGGAGGGGAACATCACACACCGGGGCCTGTTGGGGTATAGGGAGCTAGGGGAGGGATAGCATTAGGAGAAACACCTAATGTAGATTATGGGTTGATGGGTGCAGCAAACCACCATGGCATGTGTCTACCTGTGTAACAAACCTGCACGTTCTGCACATGTACCCCAGAACTTAACGTATAATAAAAAATAAAAATAAAATTTCCTTTAAAACTTCATATTTAAAACCCATAAGAAGGGAAATATTTTCAAATATTCTCAGTGTTTTCCCTAGGGCATCATATCAGTAAATAGACTGATCAATATAATTTTATAATTATTTTAATTGTCATATAATTTACATTCTTGATATGGTTTGGCTGTGTCACCACCCAAATCTCACCTTGAGTTGTAGTAATCCCCATGTATCAAGGGCAGGGCCAGGTGGAAATAATTGAGTCATGGGGGCAGTTTACCCTAAACTGTTCTCCTGGTAGTGAATAAGTCTCATGAGATCTGATGGTTTTATAAACGGGAGTTCCCCTGCACGAGCTCTCTTGCCTGCTGCCATGTAAGATACCCCTTTGCTCTTCCTTCATCTTCTGCCATGATTGTGAGGCCTCCCCAGCCATGTGGAACTGTGAAACAATTAAACCTCTCTCCTTTATAAATTACCCAGTCTCAGGTATGTCTTTATTAGCAGCGTGAGAACAGACTAATAAAATTCTTAAACTTACAGGGTAAATTTACCTCTCTGAAAGGTATTATAAAATAAGTATTACATTCAGTGTTCTTACAACATTTTAAAAAAGAATTAGCTTCTGTTGTTTTCTGTGCCTTCACAATTTTTAAAAATAAATGCTCACTGTAGTCCACGTAATGTTGGAACAATCTCTGTAAGAGCTAAATGTGAGTCTGTCAATCACACTGCCAGGCATTAAGTGTCCCTCAGTGGTTAGGTTTGCTCAACAATGCAGAAAGCAAAACAGAAAGGTGAAGCACGGATCTGAATATATAGACAAGTTCTCTCAGAAATGGGAGAAACAGATCCAGGTCATCAACCCAAAGCCAAGTAATTGAACATTAACTATCGCTTTTAGTTGGAAAAAAGAAGAGGGGTTTAATTTCAGTTGCTGAAGTGAGACGATCTGATTTCCCTCTCAGTACATGTAATTTTGAGGTTTCCTAAATGCTATGCATCATAAAACAGTGCATTCCAAGGCTGATGATGATTTTTAAAAAAGCATTTTTTTTACTAGTGAAGATAAAAAATGAGCACTTATGATACAGTTCAGTGCATAATTGTGACCTAACCACCAAGCATCTCAAAGTGTCTGGAATAATATCGATTCAGTGATGCCAGTCACACAGCTATCCATGTTACTGTTAAAGACCCATATCTACCAGGAATTATCTTTCCAACAGCTTAAGATTTTATGTGCTCTTTGTGGGAACTCCTTGAGCATAAAAATGTTGCCCTCAGACAAAAAAGAGCAAACATTATTTTGCGTTTTCATACCAAAACTATGTAAAGAACCCAAAGAGATTTAGAACCACAGTTCCCAAGGTACTACTTCAAATCAGCAATGCAAAATCAATGTGAAATTGTGTTGATTGTGTTTGTCCCTGAACTTCTTACTACTAAGTTGTAATTCTTGGAGATTATATTCTTTTCCATATTTAGCCAACAAAATTAACCCTTGACATTTTTTACTGGTTTCCCAGTATTTGTGTTCATTAAGAAATATTTTACTTTCTCCCACATTATCTTTTCAACTTTTTCTAATTTATATTCTTTCTTTGCCTTCACATTGGTTTAACTAACCTAAACTTTTCCTTTGAGGCTGATTTACTCCCACCCCCACCGCAGTGGTTCAAGGCTACAAAAAAGAGTGGCCTTTTCCTTCCAATCTAGTACTTAGTTCTTACATGATATCGTAAGTCATTTTACTCATTTAAATGCAATTTATCTGCAAACAAAGTAAGTTGATCTGGTTGTCCACATGACAAACACTTGTTGGATAACCTCGCTGCTTGTAGAATTAAACTATTTGCCATGAAAAATGCAAATGAATATAACTTCTGAACCCAGTTTTCAAAGAGCAGTACAGTGGGGGAGATAGTATGCTAAGCCCCTCAAAAATGATGAGGAGCATTTAACAATGATGTGAGGAGTCATCCACCAAACAAGAATGAAATGAAAAACAACTGACTGTGAACCCAGGCGTGTTCCGAGAAGACTTGGTGAAAGAGATGGAATTTGAGCAGAATCTTAAAGATGGGTTGGATTTAGAGTCACTCCCAAATGTTCAAGTTCTACCAGATTGCTTCATTTGGTGACGTTCTCTTTTCTCCTCACCCTTTGTCCCTACGTTATTGTTCCCAATCCTGTGGCTTTACTTCCCATCTGGATGCTGATGACTCTCTTTTTCCTTCCAACTCTGATTTATTCTGTCTGCTATCATGAATACATTTAAGTGCCATATTCATTTCTCATTATTCTATTAAGCTTTATCTCTATGATGTTATTATTCCTAGATAATTTCAGTTCACTCCATCTTCTGCTCCTACTCTAGCAAGGTCTGTATTTGTTATATTACCTTTCCTTTCAAGTTCTTTCTATTGCTAAACTATATTCTTACCTGTGTTCTTCTAATCTTTATTCTATACTTTTCTCTATGAAATCCTTCTTGGAGGAAAATATTTCTTATACTTAATAAAATGTGTTCTCTTAAAACTGCCTTTTCCTAAAAGGATGTCCCCTTTCACTGCTCACAATAGTGTACTATCCAGCTATTCTTTCACCTCGCTTTCCATATTCAGCATAAATCCATGGTTCATGTGTTTGCATTCAAGATGCTACATGATTTTTGTATCACTCCATTTAATTTTTTTTTCTTGGGAGCAATGCCAGCTGTTGCTATTGTTTCCTTTATTCCACTCTGATTACTAAAACTGCGTTGTTGCCATTTAAAAAGCGTACACACGAGATTCAGATAGTAGCATTCATGGATCTTCCTCAGGGCTGGAATTCAAAAAGGTCCAAATGCCTACTTGGTATGTTGATAGAATATGTATTTGAATCCCAAGTACTGAGGGAACTCCTGATAAGATTATGACCCAAGAAAGGGATAGACAAACAACATAAAACTTGAAGTACCATGATGTGGACTTCCAGTTTTTTTTTTTATTTTACAACAAAAAAGAATAGCTTTCCAATAGTTTAAGTGAGTTTTTAGCAAAAACATCAGCGTATTCTCCTTTGAATTGACTTCCCTATGTTTGTGTGAGCACATTTAAGTTAATATTTAAAATTAAATATTATTTTAATAATATATACACTATATTTTCTAGAAAAACAAATCTGTTTTATTTGTTTCTCACCTTTATGTGGGGAAGTTTTCATTAACTTCTACAGGTAGAAGATTATGTCTTCATTAGTATATGTATGGGTTGACGATCTCCTGATCTTACTTGTCTATTTGCCATTCAGATTCTGCTGGAAACTTTATTTTGTACAGAGAATCTTGCTTCATAGAATTGGAAGCTTGTTTGAGCTTTATTTAAAATGTAGAGATCTCACTCTGAATTTTGAAAGTGTACTGCCTTTTGCTTTGTCCACCTATAGGGCTTGGCAATCCTCAATCACTATTATATTTAATTTGTTATAATTCTAGTAACTGGAGTTGTGTCATATTAGCTCTTTGTGCAGCATGGTTTTGAAATTACCTTTTCCATCCAGTCTGAAATTCAGCTTGTGGGTTTTCTTGGGAGCATAGCCGAATGAAAATCCCATCTCCTAAGCTGATGCACTATCACCTAGATTCCTTTTTCACTGTCTTTACACAACTTGCAGATTACCAGATACCTGATTCTGTAAAGCCAAGAGTTCCCTTTACACAATTTGTAGACAGGAAGCCCAACTTGCCTATAAATACAGATATACGTGATAATTTTTTTCTCAAATAAGATAGTGTTCCCATTGGTTTAATCTTATAGTCATATCAGCATATGGGATAGTGTCTGAGAAAGCCTTTGTAAACTGTGAAGCCTAAAACACACCGGTTAATGTTGTTATTGTGGGGATGCAGGATACATAACCTGATATATGTCAGAGACTGTTCCCTGGTGATGACAGGGGCACAGATGGTAACGAAAACCCAAAGCGTTGAGTTAGGGGAGGTTGTAGCTGTTTCATGGCTTGTTCACTTTTTATATGTATCTGACCAGAGAACTCATTTAAGATTTGTCCTCACTCTCCTTTTTCCCTCGCTTATTCCCTCCCACTTTTGGGCTTTTTCATCTGGTCTGTGTCTGACTTAAAGCTTTCTACGAGTGAGTTTATTTGGAATGAGGAAGGCTGAAGAGGTGTTGTATTTAGATCTCCAGAAGGAAACCACTGCATCCTTGTATAACTGCATAAGGGAAGAAATATGTGTGTATGTGTGTCACTGTGTCTGTGTATTATACATCACTGGGCATGGTGAAAAAGTGTGCATGGTAAATGCACCTGGATCAATTAGGAAGGACTGCATTTAGAAGATGGATGTTTGCACTGAGTTTTAGAGGGCTGAAGAAGTACGTCATACCAGAGAGAGAGAAAGAAACTTGTTTTACATGTGGATTTACTTGGAGGAAGGTTATAGATGGGAGAGAACAGTAGATTTTTATGACTAAAGCTGAGATTGAAGCAAGTGTATGGTCATATGTAAATATAAAAATAGATGAGCGTAGTGAAGATGAAAGGCAGAAATGTTACAAAGTTGTAGGAGAACAGAGGCAAATACTTGTGTGCCATCAAAAAAAATCTGTAGATTCAATTTATTATCCTACATATGATGGTCTGAAGCTATAGAAAATGTAGTCCTGGGCCCCAGCCAAGAAGCTTGCAGGTCGGTTGAAAAACAGCTAAGTAATGGGATCAGATGGTAGCAATCCAGAAACACTTTGAGTCCCTTTATAGGCTCTGTGATCTTGTGCCTCAGTTGCTTTTGTGGGTATCTGTTGTTCACAAAACATTTTTTTTCTAAAGCATTTTCACAGATGTCAATTGTTATCTTAATGAGCACTTTGTGAAATAGTAAAAATTAATATTCACATTTAAGAGATCAAGGCTCTGAGAGGTATAATAATTTCTCCCAAACTAATTGCTGATAGAACTGCAATTAGAATCCTTCCCTTGTGGTTCCTCAGCTGGTGACCTTTCCCCTATACTACCTCGCCACTAGGCATGCAGCAGAGCTCAGGGATAGACAACCATCAGGAGTCGCTAGAATTTATAATGCTCACCAGCTTCCTCTCCTAGAAGATGTCGAGCATCAGTACAACTATAGCTATCATAAGCAGAAACTGAAAACACAAACAACAGCATATGTTTAGGATGATGCACTTAGCATTATTGTGCAACTTGGGAATTCATGCTTAGAGGAATGCTTGAGTGCTCTCCCAACATTCCATTGGGTTTATAACATTGCTTTAAGAGGAATGATATTGCAATTACCATTTGCTAGTATCATTCAGAGCACATGTTACCTGCCATTCTTAGAAATACAGTATTCCCTAAAGAATGGTAAAAAGTGTCTTCAACTTATTAAATGCTTAGCTTTCTTCAAGGGCAATGTGCAATCCTTAAATTTTTTTCTTATTATTAAAAAAGATGTTAATTGGCTCCTTTACTGCCTTGGGGAAAACAGATTGTAACTTTCTTGATCTAGTAAATATTATCAAGTGCTTCTAGGTTATATAATATTTATTGTCTACATTTGTCTTATCTTGAAAGTTGTTGACTTCTATTCAAAGGATGTTTTCCTTTTGTGTATGGTATATGTATATAAATTTGCAGACAAATCCAGCAAAGAAATGACTGTTTTTTAAACTGTGAGTTAGCAGTTTTAAGACATTAATACAGATTGGAAAAATAAAGTTTTACATGACAGCAAATTCATAATAGCAGCAAAAATTGGTGATACAACATTTAAAAGGATAAGAGATGATCATCTGCAAACCTAGTTTATGTAAACACTTGATACTATCCAGAGAGTGCTCAGCCATGTGACTACAGAGAGGAAACCAAGATAGTCCATAAGAACACAGGCTCTGGAGCCACACTGCTTGGATTCAGATCCTGGTTTTGCCATTTACTGGCTGTGTGAACTTGCCACTTACTGTGTGAACTTGTTCTGTAATTCCCCTTACTTTTTTTTTTTTTTTTTTTTTTTTTTTTTTGAGATGGAGTCTTGCTCTGTTGCCCAGGCTGGAGTGCAGTGGTGAAATCTAGGCTCACTGCAACCTCCACCTCCTGAGTTCAAGTGATTCTCCTGCCTCAGTCTCCTGAGTAGCTGGGATTACAAGTGCACGCCACCATACCTGGCTAATTTTTGTATTTTTAGTAGAGACGGGGTTTCACTATGCTGGCCAGGCTGGTCTCGAACTCCTGACCTCATTGATTCACCCACTTCATCCTCCCAAAGGGCTGAGATTACAGGCATGAGCCACAAGCCCAGCCCCTCCTACTATTATTAAGTAAACTATATCATTTAACTTTTAACTGTTTTTCTTTAGACTCCAATATGGAAGAAAATACTTTGAAATATACATAAAAGTATGTCTAATCATAAATAAAATCCCCAGAGTTGATTCAATACATTCTTGCTCTCTACTTCATCACTAGTTTTATGTTACTGTATTTAATATTAATAGTTACCATGTATTGAGTAATTTGTGGGTGCTAAGAGTATTACATACATTGTCTCCTTTAATCTCCACAACAGCCTGGTGCTATCCCTGTTTAACAGGGAAGAAAACTTTTGATCAGTTAATTATTCTAGGAAAGAAGGCATTGAAAATTAAATCTAAGAAAATATAGCTCCATTCACATCAGACTTTTCTTCTCATGTTTCACTCCATTTTAATTGTCTTTGATAGTAGCACTGAAACAGCATGATACATTTCCTCTTATAAAAGATCAACAGATGGTATCATCCTATGTATGGTCTTCTTAATGGAATAGAACTGATCAGCATAATTCACCTTTTAAAAATATTCACTTCTAACACAATATAATTGGCACTCTAGCTTACTTTGGCCATGAGAATCATACATAGAACAATATAAATGTTTCATTCTTAGGCAGGAACAAGTTATGTGTGGACTTGTGAAGTCGATTTGGTCAACCACTAAAATTTACTCCTGCCACTAATGGCTTACCTCAAAGGTACGTTAACATACATTTTATGTTAATTTCACATATCCTGAGCTTGACAGTAAAGCTAACCTTATTGTAAAGTAGTTTATCTCATTGAAATGACAACTTTGTGTCTTAGTCACATGATGTCCATATAACAGACCCATTGTGCTCAGCCAATAGATTGGAATTTTCTTTTCATTTCAAAATTTGCTCACATAAGCATTAAAAAATTATCACTTCTCTATGTCTCTATTTTCTATGGAAGCAATAATTTTAGTGACTGGCCCAAATTACTTTATAAGCCCATGTATACTGTGTAGCATCCTAAAAGTGGAAAATTTATGTTGTTTTTTGAGCACTGCATGCCCAAAAATGATCTACAGCATTGATTATTTTACATCAGAAGGAAATGGTGAACAAAAAAGGTGAATTATATTAGCTTTACTCCATTAAGAATAAAAACATACAGGATCTTTTAAACATCTTTCTACAGTCAGTCATTCATAATCCCCACCACTAAATAAAGGAGAAACAATGCATTGTTTCATATTAAAATGTTCCAACCAATTTGTCATTATCACTTATGTCCCAATTTCCTGTTATTTTCATTTTAAGTTAAACAGTGCTGGTTAAACATAGTTTCCACTGTTACTGCGTGGCCTGGATATAAATGACAAATTCCACAGTGGTCAGAGCAAAAGGTACAAAATGTAGCATATTACTTACAAAGAGAGTGACAATATCTCTAAGTTCACTTCCGTTTGGGTCAACAGTTATTTCTCCACCAGTGTTATGCTAAGGCACTGTGCTAGAGACTTGGGTGTGAAAAATGAGAAATGATCCTTAAGGTGGTTTTTCAACTTGATAATGAGAAAGATGCATGACTGGAGTTTTTCAAAGAAAATGCAGGGGCTGATTTCCACAGCAGGCTTAGGGAACACGGAGGAGGAAGACTGCATGTGTCTACGGCATTTAGCGAAGCCACATTTTATATATTCTGCATAAGATTTATTGACTATTCCTTGGTTTAAAAGCACTGTGCTAGGCACTGGGTAGACATGGAAGAAAAACATGCACGCAAAAATAAAAAGAGGATTTCCTTTCATTTTATTATCCCATCTTGTGATGATTACAGGAAAGATGAGGGGAAGGAAAATCAGGAGTATTTGAGAGGGGGCTGAGATCCAGTATTCTCAGGATTCTAAATTGGAACATTAGGAATCTCATCCCAGAGGTAAAGTTAATATAATGCAGTTTTTCCCACATAAGACCGAAATAGTAGGCTCCAGACCTGCACTACTATTCAAGATAGTATGCCTCTAAAAAGATAATTGGGAGAAACAAAATTAACTATTTCATAAAGAGAAGCCTTCAAATTTGCATGCGGCATGGCCAGCCTTTTTTTTACCTGGGCTACTCCCAAAGAGAGAAAAGCAATACTGTCTCATTAGTATGGACTTAGGATCGCTTTCCACTTAGGCGACTTTGTGTACAGTTGTGTAGCACATGTTCTTCAATTCTTCTTGACTAAAGAAACAAGATGTTAAGTGGAGGTTATTTCATATGGCACAGCACTAAGGACCTTGTCTCATCTTTGAGACTCTCTCTGCTCTCTAGAGTTTAGGAAGGTGTCCACGCAGAATAAGTAAATAAAAATAAAATGATGCAGTGCTTTACTTCCCATTTGCTCCATATGGCTAATGATTCTAGTTCTAGGCTATTTCATGAATAGTCGTCAGTTACGTTAGCCTACGCAAGTCTTAATTTAGTTTTATATGGAAATTAATAATGATGTGCTTAGTTTACAGAGAGTACACATATTTGTGTAAGGTGTCAAATGGATATATATCATAAACTGTATTTAAACTTGTTTTCTGAGAATATGAAGTTCCCCAGATAATTGAGAATAAATGTTAATTTGGTCACTGGTTTATTGTTTGTTTAACATTGACTTATTTGAAACAGAAGGATTGTTTAGGCAAGGAATGTTGTTGAATCATTGCTTCCTTAAATCTGAACATGGTACCTGAAATTCCTCTCGTAACTGTTGACCATGATCCTGCCCACCCGTGTGTGATTTTGCTATTATTAACCTTCTGACTTGGCTACACTTGTGTCACCTCTGCCAGACTCCTACCTCAATCAGATTTATTAGCTGCAAGCAGCAGCACCTTATCCATCAAGTCTGTCACAAAGAATAGTAGCCAAGATGTCAGAGGCGTCTTTTGCTTTTAACCTCCCAATTGTGGTCTGGCAACCAGTAGCTATATATTTCCATGGACATGACTTTTTTCTATGAAAAAGCAAAGCCAATTATATTAAATAACTTAAAGAAAATTATAACTTGAGACCGATTTGAAAAAAAAATAATATTTGAATTTAATTGTGCAATATAGTTGAAATGATTTTTCAGTGGCTTGAAACAGACATTGTGAAATAATTTTATAACATGCAGATCCCTATGTAAAAGCAAGAATGACAGCCATAAGCCTTTTATACATATATAATATATAAGCATATGTATAATTTATATTTGATATACACACATAGAATAATTTGAATGCCTTAAGTTGTCACATGCCCTACCACTCCCTAATCTCATACAGCCAACATATGTCACGCATTTATATTGTCTGCTTGGACTAGTTAGTAGCCACTGGAGTTTGCGTCCCCTGAGAAAGAAAAGTGATAGTCAAGGGAACCATTATTTCTCTACTATGTGTCAGGTTATGTTATAGAATCTTTCCATATATTATCTTACTTAAACCTGATAAAACTATGTGAGGCAGGAATTATAATTGTCATTTTACAAATAAGAAAATTAGTCTCTGCAAATTTAGTAAACTAGCCCAAAGTTGCACTAAGTAAAAGTCAAACCAAAGTTTGTTTTGTTTTGTTTTTCTAGGTTGTTTGAATAGGTAAGGTGTTAAATGGCCCAAAATGATAAGCAGTGAAAAGTTTTCCCTCCACTCCTGTCCCTCTGCTACCCAGAATATTTCTCCAGAAATATCCAGATTTATTGGTTTCTCATATAGTATTCTAGAGATATGTTTTTTGCATAAAAAAGCAAAAGGAAGATATCTTGTGTCAATTTATATAGACCTTTTTTTAAATTTTGTTTTTAAATAGCTATGCAGTTTTCCTTAAGAGATTTTCACATACTTTGTCTATTTAGGTTTCTCCTAATGTTCTGCTATTAAAAATGTTATTATAGTAAACAACCTAGTACATAAGTCATTTCACGCATATATAAGAATTCAACTTGTTTTTTCAAATATCAACTCAGTTATCTCAGTAGTTTTCCTTTCTAATATGAGGCGTTGCTTTTATCTTACACCAAATTGCATTTTATATTGACAAATTCAACTCTTTCTTATCTATGTTTTATCTAGTATATCACTCTGCCAATAATACTCTCTAAATATATTGTTGGAGCTTTCTAGATCTCTCTTAATTTCAGTTCTGACTTACATTTCTCAGCTTCCACTAGTTTAACTCCCCGTACTACTGATAGTTTTTTGTTTTAATTAAACTCTCTTTTTCTTGGCAAAATGTCTGAAGCATACCAAATAGCCAATTAGTTCTGATCAGTGAAGTATCTCCTTGCCTCTGTTTTCACCAGGGACAGCCATGCCCACAAAGGGGCATCTCTTAGGATTACAGGGGCCGAGGCATAGCTGTTTATCCTTAGGGGCTGATTCCTTAAGGTTATTTTGAGGATTAAGTTAGTTAATAGATGTAAAATTTAACAAATGTAAACTAACATGCGCAAAACACTCCAAATGTGACAGAGAACCAGCATATCACAGTGAATAAGCATGCAGTCTCTGAGCCATGAGCCTCGGTTTGCATCTCCTCGCTGTCCCTTACTAGTTATATAAACTTTGGCAGATTTCTTGACTTCATTGTGCCTCAGTTTCCTCATCTGTAAATGGAATAATTATAGAGCCTACCACTAGGAATGCCACTTGCTTATTCTGTGCTTTTGTGTGAATTTGGGAAAAGTATATCACCAGGAAAGATACCCATTAATTTTACTACCTAAAGGCATCTTGATGCAAAGAAAGAGTCCCAGGCAAGGTCACAGAACAGGATGCAGTGAGTGAGGGCTGGATTTCTGCCCCATCCCACTCTCTGCCGAGTGCCTTTCAACAAGCAGCCCAATCACGCAACCCTATGCTGTGATCTTGTCTACACTGTAGGATTATCCTGTCTATTAAATGAGTTAATACCTGCAGAACACTTAGAACCATCCCACCACATAGTATGCCCTCAGTAAGTACCAGCTATTTTCCTGCCTATACCTTTTCACAGTTTATTTCCCAGCCAGGTTTCCCTACAGCAGCACCATTTAAAATTGTCATTTTAAAGCACAAAAGGCAAGTAGAGAGCTTTTTCTAACACCTCTTTTTGTAGCCACCACCTATTTTAGTTATTTATAAAACAATTTATCTCTAATATATTCCAAATAACATACTTAAATTAGGCACATGCAAACACATAAATCCTCACAAACACTTTTTTCTCCTTTGGGACAAATTTGAATGGACCCAATCACTGATTTTAAAATACCTCCTGCATTCCCAGCTTGTGTTCACACCTCTGCCCAAGTGAGGCACTTCCAGTGCAAAGTGGAATGGGACACAGAATCTGTCCTCTTTCTAGAGAAATAAAATCAGTGATTACGGTTCACTGTGCTCCGTGTTAGGCTGAGTGGAAAGGGAGCACAAAGTACGGGCTGAGCAAATAGCAGATCAGAAAACGGGCTCAATAAGGTATGATGCTGGAGTTGTTCCTAAGGGTAAGAAAGCAGTCAGTAAAATGGAATTTCATGCAAATTGAGGGCAAAGTGGCTTAACAAATTCCATTTCACTGTGATGCAGGCTCTGATTAGCAAGGAGGATGTTAAGAGCAAGTGGTTGAAGCTGGATTGGAGTGGTCCATGAAAGAGGTCAGGATAATATTTAGAAGTGTGTCCTATAGGTAAGACAGCCCTTTTAAATGATTGATGCTGAACATTCATCTATCTCAAACTGTATTTTAGTATCTTGCTTTATGGCTGAAATGCATAGACTAGGTTAAAGCAGAGAAATGATGGCAATAGGCTACTCAGGAGATGAGAACATAAAGTAAGAAGTATTCTGAAAGAGGAAGGGATTTGGTTTACAGATTTGACTGGATGATGATGGAGCTAGCTAATATTTTAACCCTGAAAGTTAAGCAGAGAAATCATAGCCATGGAATAACATACATTTTTCTTTCATTTTCTGCCTCCCATTTAGAGTGTCTTTCATAGAGTTATTCCATTTCCCTTTCAGAAAAGAAACTATTTATCAGGTCCTCGTGGTCTGGAAGAAACCTCAGATTTGCTAGTCTTGGGCAAAATAACTTAAAGGTATATCTTTCTGTGATAATCTACATCTTTTCATAATTACATCCTTATGCATGCCATATGGGACACCTAAAATGTCTGAAACAGCAACTTCTCCAGAGAATAGCCTAAGGATTTCTCATAATGAAGTGCACATGTTAATAGTACATGGCTTGATAAACCATATTGTGCAAGGTAAACCTCATGCTACCTAGTAAGGAACATGCCAAAAGTCCTCCATCTAGACATAGTCTCTATGTGCCCGTTGCTGTTCTATAATACCAGTGTCTATAATTTAAGATTCATATGCTAGGAACTCTGCCCTGGTTTATGATGACTTTGAATGACCTACCTACAGACACCTGCTCATATCAGTACAAACTGGGTTAGCTCACTAATGCCATATGTGTGTGCATGTGAAGCCTAGATTCACTGAATTTAATGAATTAACGCTGAGAACACAGAAAACTTTTTTTTGTTGTTTTGTGAGTTTTTTTGCCTGATAAATTATTTTTGTTTTCCCCAGGTTAACTATAGTTATTTTGCATATGTCATAATAGGTAACTTTTTCAATTGGTATTCTGAAATAATATGGGGAAAACTGATTATAGAAGCATAGTTATAATATGCACTATGATAGTATTATTGAATTTATAAACTCATTCCTGAGGGTTGATAGTAATGGTATTAATATTCTTAGACTAAAACACACATGCTTGCCTTTAGCTCATCATCAAACATTTCTTAAAGCTGAATAATGGTATGGGAATTTGAAAAGTTCAAGTACCATGCAGAATGACTGACTCCCTGCTTAACAAAACACATTTTTTGCATGTATTTGTTCTAAAAAAAAAAATCAGATTCTTATTTTGTAAAAAAAGTATTTGACCTAGCATTTAAAAAACACAAGCTATATACTTTTTGTGGGTCATTAATATGTAGAATAACTTTTTTCTAAAATCTGGCCTGCAGACTAATATTGCTCTTTTGAACAATATTTTTTTTTTCTGTTCCCTTGAAAATGAGCTAAATTTTATGAACACTTTTGAATCTTACTTGCTGTTGGTTCCTGGAGAAAACCCCCAGAATGAGAAACTTAGGAAGAAGCCTTTAAAAGGGCTACAGGTATAGGGGGATATGAGCAGTAGGGTTGACACAAAAGCCAGACAAGCAAAAGGGCTTCCAAAAGTAAGAATTCATCAGTAATGATACATGCTGCAGTGAAGTCAGGTAAGGCATGAACTAAAAATTGTCCACTGGATTTCGCAACAAAGATGTTATTAGTAAATTGGGCAGGCATTAATTCTTGGAGTGTCGCAGAGTAGAAGCTAAATAGAAGTGGGTTAAAGCATGAGTGGGAGGATTATCAGGAAAGATGCATTTGTAGGTCCCAGCAAACTGAAGCATTTCTCAAATATCCTTTTTAGAAATGCTCCAAGGGATAATGTTGGTGGTGGTGAGGATGATGACGCTAAAGATAGCAATAATTATGATAATGATATTTAGCATTTCTTGAGCACCTCTAGTATATCAGATACTGCAATAAGCAATTTACATGTATTATCTCTTACAACCTTTGCAACAATTCCCATTTTACATATAAATGAGACATTGATGGGTTAACTCACTCTTGTTCATCTGCTTCCCTACTTGCTACCTGCCTGCCTGCCCTCCTACCTACCTTCCTCCCTTCTTTTATTCCCCCTTCCTTCCTATTATCTATAGCAAACATTTATTTAACTCTTTTTAGAGTCTAGATCCTTTGCTATATTATGCAACAAATCCAACATTGACTAAAACACTACTTAGTAGGCATAGTAGACATGAAAAATAATGACAGTCTTTATTCTTCTTTGCTTCCCAAACGGAAGACTTTCCTTGTTTACTTTCAATTTCTCTAGCTCATCACTTTCTCCATATCAAACCACCTCCATTTGCGAGGGGGAGTTTCCCAGAGTGTTATTCTTGCATCTTTGCTCTCCCGCTTATATTCCAGAACCTCACATGGTAGCATCTACTCCCAGATATTTAATTGCTATGAGGGCTGTACAATTAACACATATTTTTATTTCTCCACAAAAGTGGCTGTGCTTAGTGTACAAAGCCTCAGAGAGTCCCTGATTAGAATACATCTAAATGAAAGTGGGGAAGACAAAGCTTTTTAAAACTCTCTTTCTGGGTTGGTTCTTTTAACATCCTATCCCAGGAACTTCCAAAACTTCTTTAAACATTACTATCTTTAATCTATGCACTCTGTTCTTGGATCATCTCACAGTCTACTATCTACTATGTATGTTTCCCTGTACATGTCTTTTCTGTCCCGGCAGTGCTCAGCAAATGCCTCGTTGCTGTCTCTCCTGCTTTCGTGGTACAACCTCATGTATGCTCACCACAGCTGCCAGCAGCTCTTCTCAGCAGGCACATCTTTTTGGATATAGATGCTCTCTTTCAGAGCACACCACAGGCACCAGGCCCTATGGGCAAATTACATCAAGAACCATCTTTTTCTTCAAAGGTTCAAGGTGGGCCCCAGATAACATTTTTATAAGCTGCCATTTAACTCGAGCCATAGCCCTTTGAGTAGTCTACACTCCATTGACTACATCTCTGGTTTTAAATCCACCTGTTTCTCAATTTTAGAAACCTTGTAGAAAGTTATAGCCAAGGTTCACTTGTGTGTGCTGAATGAGAGCAGACTATGTTCATGTTAAGTTTGGAATTCTGCCATCAGCTCACCAAAAGACTACGTTTTCAGGAACCACACGGGTTTGTCAAGGCAGGAGGCTTCATGCTTCCTCATTGTCGCATGCTGACTGTGAATATACCTTCACACAGCAGCATTACAGTTTTACCCAGATTTTCTAGGAAGCTTTTGATTCTGCCTATTTGGGAAAATATTAATCATTCATTTAGTATGCAAACTGGTAAGGATTTTTAATTACATTTTGGGAAAAAGGTTTTGCAATAACCGTGTTCATTGATTTGCTTCCACTAAATCAGCCAGTGAAATCAGAGGCACCTTCTTTAGATTTAATAGAATGTACAGTAATTTTAACATACCTATAATAATTCTGCTAGATATGGCAACAGATTTTCAATATTAAAATGCCTTGAGGGTTCTCTTTCTCTCATCATTATTTCTAGTGTTAGATTTTAAAGTCCTGTTCCCAGGTTCCCTTAGATCAAGAGAATGTGAAGTTTATTTCAGAATAGCGATACATTTTTCATTGTCTTTATTTTTATACCATCGTCCTGCTATTTAGTTTCAATGCTGAATGCATCTTTGCCACCTTCACTCTTGGTTTCCATTAACTTAATTTTTATACTGGTTTTTGTCTGATGACTATAGTCTTTTTCCTGGATTTTTAACAAAAAATGAGTAGTGGGATATGGGAGACATTTGTGAGAGAAGATGAAGAATCAATGTAAATTGTGTAGGCAAGGCGCAACATATGTTTCATTCAAGTAAATTTTTTCAAAAATTAAGTTTTAAATAAGAGTACACCATCAGTGCCATGGAGTCACATATTTTATTTCAACACTTTCTTTACAAAACTGAATCATAAGTGCTTGAAAATCAGGTTCAAACCTCAGCTTATAATCACTTAATTTTACATTATAATCATTTAATTTTTCCTGTTTCTTTCTTTTTCTTTTCTTTTTTTTTTTTTTTTTTTTTTTAAACGGAATTTTGCTCTTGTTGCCCAGGCTAGAGTGCAATGGCGTGATCTCAGCTCACCACAACTTCTGCCTCCTGGGTTCAAGCAATTCTCCTGCCTCAGCCTCCTGAGTAGCTGGGATTACAGTCATGCACCACCACACCCAGCTAATTTTGTATTTTTAGTAGAGACGGGGTTTCTCCATGTTGGTCAGGCTGCTCTCGAACTCCCGACCTCGGGTGATCTGCCCATCTCAGCCTCCCAAAGTGCTGGGATTACAGGCATGAGCCACTGCGTCTGGCCTGCTTTTTCTTTTTTACGTCACTTCTCTTCAGTGAAATTTTGACAAGCTCTAAATCCAAAACCAGGAAAAATCTTTGTTTTAGGCTATACCAGCAACATAAAATTACTGTACTCTAAACTGGTTAAAGATTAAAGCTATACAAAATATGAAAATACAGAAAAACTAATAAATCTGATTATTCTAACCAAGAGATATCCCAACACACACACACACACACACACACACACACACACACACACACACACACGTCCAGGAATCTATTTTCTTTTTTGTGTTTTTAATGTTTTCTTATATACTTATATTACTCACCAAAATGTAAACCAATAAGGAAACAAACCCTCTCTTAGAGTGCTTTTATTTATCAAATTATTTGAAGAGTTAAAAATATTTTTATTGACCTAGCACAGGTAATATGTCCACTTCTTTGCAAACAGTAGGCACTCAAATATATATTGAATGTTGAAATAATAACTAGCTAGATAAACTGACATAGAATGAAATATGGGCAGAAAGATGTGTGAAAAGATGGTAAAAGAGATTAAAAAAACTGAATGGGGGGATGAAAAGAGGATAGGTAGATAGAAAGGTTGTTAGAAAGAATGAAGAAAGGCAAAGCATTAAAGACCAGGAAAGATTTTTTAAAAAGAGGGGAGAGAGAGAGAGAGAGAGTGTGTGTGTGTGTGTGTGTGTGTGTGTTTTACCAGACCCTTATTGACTCCAATAGGGATGGCACCCTGTCTGAGAGGTTGAAGAAGAGACCCAAAGCCAGTGAATAAGATATAAGGTTTATTGAGGACTTACATATAGGGCAGTGTCCAGGGGTGGCAGGCTGGACAGGATAACAGCTACCATTTGTAAAAAGTATGCAGGTTATATAGCATTTTCACTTAGCAACTCCCACCTAGCAACCTCCATTTAACCCAAAGCAAAGGGCCTCAGTGCCTTGCACATCCTGAGTTCCAAGAAATGGGCTAGGTATTCAGATGTCCTTTGTAAATAAGGAGTAAACCTCTAGGTTGGCCATTCAAAGATTCCTTAACTTGAAACTCTGAACACCCCTTCTTAGACCACACTGTCATTCTCAGTGTGTGCCTAAGTTATTGTTGTCAGGTGCATCTGCCATACCATGTGTGTATATCATCTATCTCTGACATGTGTTGGCAACTTAAATGGCAATATTTTGCACACAATTCATTAACAACATGGAAATCTGTGTTAGAATTTTCAAAAGAACTATCAGTTTGAAATGACACTTAGAACAAGTACCTTGTTTTTACCTAAATGTAGTAACTATGCAGTTAAATGTAGAATTCTTTTTCTAATTGTTGAGCTAAAGGGTAGTTTCACAGTGAACATGTGTGACCTGCATAAGTTACCTCACTACATTGATTCATGCACTCAGTTGTTTTCTGTGATCTGCCAGCAGACCTTTTGGCTAACCAACCAAATTTCAGATGGCTATAGGATTTGTTTCTGGATGTTTCTGTGTAATTAATTGGAAGAATAAGTATAATCACATGATGCCATATCAAAGTAATTGGTGGAGTGAAAGCCAGCTATACGCAGGGGTTGGATATTAAATTCTTATCTTGTGTTGTCTCTTTGGGAAACACTGGAAGACAGGCAAAATAAATGCCCTGGGGTGCAGCCCAACAGATGTCCATTCATGGTAAGTAATTCAGCACTTGTGAAATCTACAGCCATCACTATTTCTGCATTCACCAAAATGGCTCTGGCTATTCTAAACACTGATTTGGTTTAGAGGTACTTCTATGTTTTTCTTGTCAGCTTAAATAAATGTAAAACACTCACCTTTTCAGAATCTAAAGGTCATTCTCAAATGCCATAAGGAATTTGAAGACACTGAATTGTCTTAAAACCTTTGCTTATTTGTTGAAATATTAGATTTAAAATGATTGCATACAGCATAGCTGAAAAACATTTGAGTAAGAGAAAATATCTGCATGAAAATAAAGTGTTCAATTAAGTTTTATGGGATTCATTGCACACTTAATTAAAGTAATCTTTATCTCTACTGCTCACCATGCTCATTTAACAAGAAAATGGAGGAATATTAAATTTGTGGAATATTTCCCATATCAGTGTATTTTCCAAAATATGTAAGTATGAAGTAATTGAAAATACCTTTGCTCTTAAGGGGTTTTAAATATTCAGCCTCTGCATTTATAATTAAAGACTCCATTTTTAGAGCCCTCGTAGATGTAACTAAAAAAGGAAATGAGCCATAAAAGTGTTAATACTACCTTTTGCTCAAGACTCTCTACTCACCAAAGTTTATGCAAAGTGTATCTAGGTAATAACGACAAGATGAGAATTCTGCTTTTAAATGGTTCTATCTACTGCAGATTATTATGCAACTCTTAATGAAATGTTTTATATTGATTATATTCAAAAGTTGCCTTGCCATATCTCAAGGATTTTAATTATCAATCTGGTATACATTTGTAAAACATGGATTGACGGAAGTGTAAAAGCAGTTTCTATGTTTACTTATGAAATATAAAAATACTCAATTATTTTACTGTTTAAAAAGTGCAAATGTACTTTGAATGCTCTTTTATTAAACTCAGTATTATCAGTCAACAGCTTCTAAGTTAAAGACAATCATAACTTTGATTGCTCTTACATTTGAATTTTTAGATTTTTATTTCCTTCAGAAAAAAGGAATGGGCCCAGCCCAGTGGCTCATGCCTGTAATCCCAATACTTTGGGAAGCCAAGGCGGGCGGATCACAAGGTCAGGAGATCGAGACCATCCAGGCTAACACGGTGAAACCCTGTCTCTACTAAAAATACAAAAAATTAGCCAGGCGTGGTGGTGGGCACCTGTACTCCCAGCTACTCGGGAGGCTGAGGCAGGAGAATGGCATGAACCCAGGAGGCGGAACTTGTAGTGAGCCGAGATCATGCCACTGCACTCCAGCCTGGGTAACAGAGCAAGACTCTGTCTCAAAAAAAAAAAAAAAAAAAAAAAACACTAACAAAAAACAGATTGCAGCAAAAATGATTTACCTTTACCTTTTTAAACTATTATTTGTTACTCATGTAACATAATTTAAGCTATTATTTAATTGTAAAAAATGGAAAATCGGAAAAGTATATATACACTTATATGAGCACACACACATAAACATACATCAAAACAAATACATAAACTTCATAAAGCAATCCTTCTTTCATCTTGCCAATAGTTTCAAAATCAGTAGTTTTACTCTGTGACTGCCCTTCAAGCCTGTGGTGTTGAAAATATTAGAACAATATGGTTTCAACAGGAACATAAGATACTTGATTCAATTTTACTCTTTTATTCTTTTTTTTTTTTTTTTTTTTTTTTTTTTTTGAGACCAAGTTTCGCCCCGTCTCCAGGCTGGAGTGCAGTGACATGATCTCGTCTCACTGCAACCTCCAACTGCCTAGTTCAAGTGATTCTCCTGCCTCAGCCTCCCGAGCAGCTGGGATTACAGGGGTGTGCCACCACGCCCAGCTAAATACTGTATTTTTAGTAGAGACGGGGTTTCACCATGTTGGCCAGGATGGTATGGATCTCCTGACCTCGTGATCTGCCCGCCTTAGCCTCTCAAAGTGCTGGGATTACAGGCATTAGCCACCACGCCCAGCCTACTCTTTTATTCTATTTAAACTATATGTAGACTATAAATTCAGCATTACAGAACATGAAAATAAATTCTTAAAGTTTGTGCATATTATTAAAGACTTTGGAGATTGTTGAATATACTTGTGCAAAAATCTTTCTTTTTCAAAGTGTAATGTATTGAAAAGCACACATAGGCTTTGGAGATACAGAAATGGATTTGAATCTCAGCTCTTACACTGACTAGTCTGTGCCCTGGGACAATTTACATCATTGTCATGAGCTGTATTTTTAGTCTATAAAAATAGAAGTGATTATTACATTACTGTGAGGATTAAATGAGTTAATATGTAAAATGTCTAACATACCACCTGCTACCTCTGAAAGGTCTGTACAAGTGTTGGTCTTTTTCTCTCCCTTTCTCCTTTTTATTACTTTTTTTAAAGGAACATGGACTATCATGTTTTAACATGTCATATGTCTAGAACTCTGCTAAACATTTTAAGATATATTATATTACACAATCCTCAGAAGGACCTCAGTAGACCTTATTATTCCAATTTGGAAAATAAGGAAACTGAGACTCACAGAGCTGAAATATCTTATTCAAATGTCCATCAGCCAGTAAATGGTAGATTCTGGTTTCCAACGTAAGGCCTGGATTTGAACCTAGGAGAATCTGACTTCTTAATCTTTTCCTCCAAAAGAATTCCCAAAGCATCCTTCTTGACTCTGTGATAAGGGAATAAAACAATGTAGAAAACTTTTCATCATGGTCTGAAGATTTAGGAGAGTTTGAAAAGAAGGATTGAGTGTGACGCTGTGAATGCCAACTATGTACCAGTTGCTACAAGTAACCAACTAGTTTGCTGACACCTAAAGCGGGGCAGGGCTAGTAGGTGGAAAGCAGCTCTCTCTGACATCCTCAAACATAGTGAACTGAAAGCAAAGAGGATATTCATTTCAGTTCACAGGGGTCCTATGAGCTGCTCAGAAAAGCAATCGTCTTAATAACTGTAAAAATCTGATCTTCCAGAAAACTTTCACACTGACTTGCAGATTGTTTCTAAATTTATGTCTCTTACAGATCTGCTCATGCTTACATTGGTTGATGTTCCCTGTAGGAAAAGGTAAACCATCTCCTTTCTTCAGAATACTAAAAGAGAATCATTCAAAAAGCAAAATGACCCATCCTAGTATTTTACTTTCGTTGGTATCATACTCTCCGCCAGACTCCCTTTTCCTTTCCTCTTATCTGTGAACTTCTCCTCTTTGAAACCTAGGTTGAATATATTGTCTTCCTAGAAGATTTTCCTGGCTTGCTCCCATCCCTACCTCCATAGGGTTCATCACACCCTCCTCTGAAACCACTATATTTTGTATGTCTTCCTGTTGATATAGTTATTGTACTATACCGGAATAAATTTACACAAGTCTTTTTGTCCTAGCACATAGTAGGTGTTCAACAAATGTTTATGGAGTATTGATTATACATTCAAATTCCTGAAAATAGATTGGGTCTTAGTAATCTCAATTTTCACAATGCCTGGCACAACGCTTAGCCTAGAGTATGTGCTCAGTAACTTAAAAAAAAAAAAATGCGTAAATGATGACTGTAAAAGGCCCTGAAAAATGCCACTTTACTCAAGTTTATTAGAGAATGAAGGATTCTTACATAGAGGTTTTAAAAGGACATTTAAGGGAGATGGAAGGTAGAATATGTCCCAGGGTTAATATGGGACAAACTTATAAAAAGCCTTAAAGTTTAGCATAAGCTGAGCTGATAGCAAATGCCACACCACCAGTAACAACAAAAATCACTCTTTATAACATGTATAGGAAGAGATTCGCCACTACTCTAATATTAAAGGTAAAATAGAAAGTAGAACTATGACTCCTGGCTTGTTGCATCTTCTCCTTGAAGGGACATTGTCTTCAAAGGGCAAAGAGTAGAAAAAAAAAAAAAAAAGTACGTCATGTAGAAGCAACTGAAACAAGTTGACAAAGATGGCCCTGAGAGCTGTAAGAAAATATCTAGTGGGTCTCTTTAAAGTAGTTCAAATTGCCAGACCCAGATTCTGAAAGTGATTGAAATGGGAAAAAACATTAGGGTATTACTGATTCCTAAAAGGGCAAATGTGGGTAGCTTTTGCAAACAAAAAAAAATAGGTGGGCTTAGTGTCAATCTTTGAAAGAAAAGACAAAAAAAAAAATTAAACAGATTACTCTTGAGCACTTAGCAAATAATATGGTGATCCTTAGAAGCCAGACTAACATCACTGAACATAAGAAATACCAAACTAACAATTATGTGTTGGTATAGCTGCTATATTATGGCAGGAAAATACTAACAATAGCCACAATTTAATAAGTAACAGCTGTGGGCCAGGTAATGTGCTCTGCATAATATATTTTTATTTTCATTAAAATATTAACATAATCTTTCAGGATATTTTTGTGGGTGAGAGAGAGAAATTGGGGTTAAATAATGGGCATATTTAAAACTGGCTGAAAAGTTGTACCTAAAGAGATTATAGTCTGAAGGAAGATGGTCTTATTCTATCTACATTGTCATATTGTATGAATACTAGAAGCAAGGTATGTTTATTACAATTGTAGGTGACTCAGAGCTAGAAATAACTATTAATAAGATAAAATGACAGAATCAATATTTCTTAATTACCCAATAAGAAACTAGTAAGAAACCAGTATAACAACAGATAAGTAGACATTTCTGAATTCAAGTTTTCTAAAAAATTTGTTTAATTCATAGACTGTTTTATAGAACAGCTTTATGTTTATAGAAAACTTGAAGAGAAAGTGCTGAGAGTTCCATATACCTGCCCCACCCTCCCTCCACGCACATATACAGTTTCCCCTTTATTAATATCTTGCATTAATGTGGTATATTTGTTACATTTGATAAGCCAATATTGATACATTATTATTAACTAAAGTCCATTGTTTACTTTAGGGTTCCCTGTTTGTGTTGTGCGGTTCTGTCGGTTTTGACAAATGCATAATGCTGTGTTTCCAGTATTAAAGTATTATACAGAATATAGTTTCAATGCCTAGAAACCCCCTGTGCTCCACCTGTTCATCCCTTCTCCCTTCCCAACCCTTAACCACTGGTCTTTTTATATCTCTATAGTTTTGCCTTTTCCAGAATGTCACATAGTTGAAGTCATATAGTATGTAGCCTTTCAGACTTCTTTCCCTTAGCAGTGGACATTTAAGGTACTTTTATGACTTTTCATGGATTGATAGCTCATTGCGTTTTATCTCTAAATAATGTTCTATTCTGTGGCTGCACCATGGGTAGGTTTATCCGTTAAACCTATGAAAGGCATATTGGTTACTTCTAGTTTTTGGCAAATATGAATTAAGTTGCTACAAACATTCAAGTGCAGGTTTTTGTGTGGACATAAATTTTGAACTCATTTGGATAAATAACCAGGAATGCGATTGCTGGATCATATGATAAGACCGTGCTTAGGGTTGTAAGAAACTGCCAAACTGCCTTCCAAAGAGGCTGTACAATTTTGCATTCCTACCAGCAATGAATGAGAGTTTCTATTGCTACACAGCATTTGTTGCCAGTGTTTTGTATTTTAATCTTTCTAATAGGTGTGTAGTGGTACTGAAAT
This sequence comes from Pongo abelii, assembly GCF_028885655.2. NCBI lineage: Eukaryota > Metazoa > Chordata > Mammalia > Primates > Hominidae > Pongo > Pongo abelii. The sequence continues at coordinate 98,117,984 of NC_071991.2, forward strand.
CAGGTCTTAAAAATGAGTTTCATGTATAGAGAAAGGAAGGGATCTCCTTAAGAAATGGCTTAAATGGGGGAAAAAGTTCTTGGTAGATTCTATGGATCATAAGCTCGATGTATCAAAAGCCTCAATGTATCAAAAGCCTGATGCAAATGCTAATAAAAATCAAAACAAAACCAAAAACACCTTGAGGTATGTTGATCCTATCGGTTTCCTACTCATGTGATAGAGTAATCACATTATGCTCTGTTAGTCAGGGTATATATAGAGAATGGTAGACAGGTCAGTTTGGGGCACATGGTAGAGTGACAGCTCTGACATGTTAATCCAGATGTGGGGGTTGTGTTTATGATATCAGTCATTTCAACACAAAAGATAAATGTGTTGGGTGATAGATATCCCAATTACCCCGATTTTATCATTATACTTGTATACATGTATCAAAATATCACATGTATCCCCAAAATATGGACCACTATTATATACCAATAAAAAATGGAAAAAAATGTTGTGAAAAAGAGGAACAGGACAAAGGAAATCTATAAAAATATTTGAACAAATGTCATGTTAAAGGGATTATAGATTACAAAAAAAAAAAATAACCGCCCACTACAAAAAAAAAAAAAAAAAAGAAAAGAAAAGAAAGCCTCCCTGGTCTCAAATATAAAATGGTGATAATTTTACTAACCCTCTGGGATTTTTGGTAGAAATTATCTGGGATAATGTCTATAAAGGGTTTAGCATATTGCCTGACACATGATAACTGTTCAGCATTGCACTGGATACCCAATGGGGATCTGGAGGTCAGCGGGGGAGGTATGGCTGGGAAGCACGTCAGTGACGTTTCAAGTGAAGTGGCATTTGGGCAAGTTGACTAGTTCACCTGGGGACACATACAGAGCAAAAGAGAAGAGGCCTAAGGTATCATCTGAAAAGACTAGGAGGAAGAACTACCCAAGGACATTATTGCAAGAAAGAAATGAACAGATGGGGGGAGGGGGGAGGGATAGCATTAGGAGATATACCTAATGCTAAATGGTGAGTTAATGGGTGCAGCACACCAGCATGGCACATGTATACACATGTAACTAACCTGCACATTGTGCACATGTACCCTAAAACTTAAAGTATAATAATAATAAAAAAAAGAAAAAAAAAAGAAATGAACAGATACAAAGCTTTTGCCATTCTGGCAGGTACCTAATGCCAAGAGCCTGGGGAAACAGCAATTCCTTTGTACAGAATTGTTTCAATTGCTTTCTCTCCTTTTATCCCTGAAGAAAGAGCTTCCCTTAAAGAGTTGATCATTAGTGAGATTATATGACGTTAATGAAGTCTTTCAGTTTCTCCATCTGTGTATTTGCATTGCACCTGTCCCTGCAGTACCTTGGTATTTTAACTGCTGTACATGTCGAGAAATATTCACATTGTTCATTATGCAAAGGAGATCTGGCAGATTTAGGTCTGGATGTGGCAAAGTCAGGAGAGCTGTGACATTGTGAGATTACCCATTGAAAACTAAAAATAAAACCTCAGAGAATACAAAGAACAGAGGAAAGAGGCTATTAACATTCAACTTACGGTGAACATGATGATACATACATTACAAGTAAAAAAATTTTCAAAAATTATTTCTTTAGTTTTGACATAAAAGCAAGTGTGATTTTTTTTTTCAGGAGAAACGCAATCAGCTAATAATATGCAAGAGACCGAAATGACCTTATTTTCTAAATTTTAAAAATATGCTAATAAATACTAACATAACTTTTTTACATCTGAATGTTCACATCAAAATTATGCATTTTTGTATTAGTCTTCAGTAACTTTAGTACTTATTCAAAAGGCATTTTCAAATTACTAGACATTTTATAGCCTGTGTAACCAGTACCTGGTATCTAGTACCCTGGTATACCTGTTTAACTAAATTTTTCTCTATATTTCTTAAAGGGATGGTTGCTTTTTACATCCTACATACAGAGTCTCCTGTGAAGAGATTATGTCTTTATTATCAAAATTAATTAAACACTGCATACTTGTTTTTTTCCCCCAGAAAAAGGTACATTTTTATACTTAAGAACTGTGGGTTTTATATTTTCAACTATTTATTTTAAGGACCTTTCAAAACTATTAGCACATAGATAGTATAGTGTTCTTATCATAGAATTAAACAAAAATAATCATAAGCATAATTTTAGTGCTAATAATAATACCCTGTCTTCATACTGTGCTCCACAGTTTTCAAAGCTCTTTAATATGCGTTACTCCTACCATCATTCTCCCGGTTATTACCACCAAAATCAGGGAGAGAGTACCATTTCCTGCTTGGAAGTATGGGCTTTGGGGTCAAATAAAACTGGATTTATGTACTGATTCTGCTACTTAATTTGTGAGCTTGATGAAGTTATTTTACCTTCTAAGTCTCCATTTCCTCATTTTAAGGTATGGGTAATAATACCTCATAGAGTTGTTGTCTAGGGTAAATGAAATAGAACACAGACCACACTCAGTAAAGTGCCCGGCCCAAGCAACGTTAGTTACTATCATCAACATCATAGTCAACACCATTATATTACAAAGATATTGTACATCAGTATCCCTCAGGATTCATTCAACCAGATCTTGGAAATAAAGGAAACCTTGAAGTCAAGATCCTGTGATAGATGTGATTCTCCATTGTCAAATATTTTTAAATGCCTCAAGCACATATCCCAAGCATACTAGTCCTATAATGATATCCTCCAGAAAGGGGAGTTCATGGTCAATAATGTGGGAAAAGTCTTCCTGTCACCCTTTGAATGTTACAACATATATTCGTGTATCAAAAACCCAATCCAGGAAAGAGGCTTTACCATCCATCAGTGTTGCCAAAAGTGCCCAGTCATGTAGGGTACTTACTCTGTACCAGACAATTCCCAGGGCTTTAAGCAGAAACTCATTTAATCCTCACAACAAATCTCTATGAGGCTGGTACCATGATTATCCCCGTTTTACAGATTGGGAAACTGAGGCATAGGTAGACTATAACATGCCCAAGATTCCTCAGCTATTTAAGAGGCAGTGTCAGGATTCAAATCCAAAGAGGCAGGCTCCAGCCTCTGGTCTCCCAAGCACTACTCATATTACTTCCGTCATTCTCAGGGGAAGCTCTGAAATTTACTAGTTCTATGCTCAATCTCCACCGTCAAGAACTATAAACCTCTTTGGAGACTGACACTGCATTCTTCTAATGCACTCAAATGTTAAGTAGATTAAAAAGCAGTTCCCTTTTTGTTTTTCCTTTGCATTCTAAACACCAGGAGGAACCCTCTCATTCTAATGCAATATTAGAAATGTATATTATTTAAGGAAGCAAGCACCTCAAAAAATTTCTGAAGTCACACACATTTGGATATGATGAATAGGAAGGGCACAAAAATACGCACTTATTCTGCACAAAATCAATATTTAACACTGGAACACTTCCAAGCCACAAGTGGGAACTAAACTGATGGAGAGAAGTTCAACAAAGCAGTGAGTTCACTTTAACTCTGAACGCATTGCACTGTGGCTGGTGCATGTAGAAATATGTCTAGAAATGACCTTGATGTCAACATTTCACTACTACTACTACTACCTGCCGTTTTCTGTCTTTTCTTACTTGTCATGCCCTATCATTATGTGAAAATCATATCACTATTACAACATGTATCATGGTTCAGCAATTAGAGCACGAAGCTCGAAGTCCCTGTTCTTCTCACTAATGCTTGAATATATCACTATGCCAGACCAAGTATTGAATGAATGAGTAGACTAATGACTGCCCATGCTAGAAAACAAACTAGATGAAGAGTTGGGATGACCTTAGTTACACATCCCTGATGCATCAATAATCACTTTGTCACCTTGTGGAAATTACTCTCCTTCCAATTCTGAGACTGTATTTGCTATCTGTGCCAACAAAAGTGACAAAAAGTACAAGGAAAAAAAAGTAAGCAGAGAAAATGAGAAATGTTCTTGTCACCTTCAAGTTAATAGAGACCTGTTTTAATCACACAGTCTTCCTAAGAATGTTTTTAACTCCTAGAGGCCTCAGCATCCTGTCTAAAAAACACTTTCATCACAATGAGGCATGTGCTTTGTGCATGCTGCATTCAACTTAGTCATCTTATTAATGAAAGCAAAATTATAGAACATTTATTTGAGTTGATTAATTTATTCCTAAATGGGGCAATTTCAAGATATGAATAACTTCCCATCTTTTATATTTCTAACTAGACATTTCTTTCCCCTTTATTCTGCCCTGCGGGTGTGTGAAGGTTATAAATAATTCAAAAGAATATATCCTAAAATGTCTTGCATTTTAATGAATTCCCAAGATTGATAGGAGTTAGTATTGTTTAAATCATACAAATGTTATGCATCAGTATTTTGTATTGTTCGTCACAATACAGCCCTCATACTAGTATGATTTGATAACACGGGAGGAGGAAATAACATATTGTAAAGATAACTAGGAAGTAATTATGAAGAAAGTCATAGGAATGTTAAAGGAATATTCTCACATCTTTCAAAAAAAATTCCATTGACTTCTACAAAGGCTATTGTCCTGAATGAATCAAATATGTTCATAATTATTCAAGAAAAGTATGAAGATTCATTTATGTAACTGCTGCTATAGATGTAATCCCCTAAGACAGTGTTATCGAAAGTCTGTGAAATATGCTATGAGGGATGATTTGAAGTGCAAAGAAACTGCAGCTGTAGATTAAATAAGATCACAGTGAGAAAGTTACTTTTAGTTCTCTTCTGATTACCTGGTTATCCCAAACCGCAGGTCTGAAAGTCTCAATGAAGTGCTAATGTCTATACCAAACTCTTACCAATTGTCATATTTAGCAAATGAGCCCCCTCATTGTAACTAAGTATTAGGAAGTATAGTTTTTAGGCCAGTAAGCTCCTCAAAAAAATTTTGAAGCCACACGCATTCAGATGGGAAGAACAGGAAGGCTACAAAAATAGGTGCTCGTTCTATACAAAATCAGTATTTCGTATTGGAACACTTCCAAGCCACTGGCAGGAATTAAACTAATGGAGCAAGACTCTGCTTAGAACTTTTGGAGACAATGGTATTGAGTCAAAATTGAGTCCAGTTGTTTTATTTCCATCGTATTTATATTTATTGTTGTTTGCCCTTTCTGTTGAGACATGCTGTTTTTCCTTTTATGGAATGGCAAAAAGTTTTCCTGTTTATATTTTGTAAGCTTAATTGTGGATCAATTCAAAGAAAAATATTAAGTAAACAATAGTGCAGATGGCATGCAGATGTGACAAAAATCCTGATGGTAGTGTATTAATGACCAAAATTCAAGACATACAGCTCTTCTGGGCTCAAACATACAGTCTCTCTTCTAACTCTCTCATCCCACTCCTTTCAACGCTGCTGGTGCTCAGGGACCTACACATGTCTCCGTAGCCCTTATCAGGTTAGCCACAGAAGCAAGGTGCCAGTGATAGTGATGGAAAGGGGCACCAGGGCAGCAAAATGATGTCACAGAGCTGAACAAAGGGTTGAGAGATAACAATGTTTTATGTCTAATATCTCCTAGTAACCATCAGATTGAGTGACTGTTTTTAAGCCAGATCAGATGCCCTTTGACCCATATCTTCACCTACTGAATCACCCACACTGTTAAATGGCAAGGTAAAAGATTTCACTCTGCGAGACACTGTGTGTTACTTCTCTGTGGGTCATCGACTCCTTGGTAAAGCTTGTCTTTAGTTATCTGTCCTAACCTCTTCATGTTGAGTTTTAATGATACACACAATGAGCAGTTTTCTCGCAGAGGTGGGTATGGGTGTCTGCGTATGTTTTAGTGTGCACATAAGCCTACACATAAATATATATGCATACAAATATACATATTTAAATTATTGTATAAAATATAGAGAATGGGGCTAACATGAGAAGGTCTCATTTTGAGGATCCAACTTCTGTCTTAAGACAAGAGAATTTTTTGAAATGGCATGTTGTTTTTGAAAGCTAAGTCCAAATATCTCATGACCTATTTGAATGTGGGCTGGAATGATAGAAGTGTTGGCCATGGGATTTGGAGTAGCATACCAAGTTCAGATTTAGTACCTTCTTGCTCAGAGTAATTCATTTCCAGATGCCTGTGAATAAATCAGTTTTTGCTGGTGAGCCCCCTCATTGCTGGTGGGGATGTGGAGAAAGAGGAACTCTTATACTGTTGATGTGAATGTAAATTAGTCTATCCATTATGGAAAATAGTATGGAAGTTCCTCAGAAAATTAAAACTAGGACTACCGTATGATCCAGCAATTCGACTACTGGGTATATACTCAAAGGAAATGAAATCAGCATGTCAAAAAAAAATTGCATTTCCACGTTTGTTGCAGCACTCTTCATAGTAGGTAAGATATGGAGATAATGGAATCAACCTAAGTGTACATCAGTGAATTAGTAGATAAATAAAATATGATACATATACACAATGGAATCTATTCAGTCATAAAAAGAAGGAAATCCTGTCATTTGCAGCAACATGGATGAACTGGAGGGTATTATGTTAAATGAAATAAACCAGGCACAAAAAGACAAATAACCTGCGTGATCTCACTTATATGTAGAATCTAAAGAAGTTGATCTCATAAAAGTAGAGAAAAGAATTCTCAATTGCCTGGGAAGGGTGCAGAGAGGTATGTAGGGAGAGATTGATCAGCAAGTACAAAGGTGCAGTTCGGAGGAATAAGTTTTGTCTACTGCACAGTGGGTAACTATGGTTAACAATATTGCACTGCATATTTCAAAAAAGAAAGGATTTTGAAGGATTTCCCCAGGCTGTTGGCTTTAGATACCTGCCAGAATGGCAAAAGCTTTGTATCTATTCATTTCTTTCTTGCAATAATGTCCTTGGCTAATTCTTCCTCCTAGTCTTTTCAGATGATATCTTAGGCCTCTTCTCTTTTGCTCTGTTTGTGTCCCCAGGTGAGCTAGTCAACTTGCCCAAACGTCACTTCACTTGAAATGTCCCTGACATGCTTCCCATCCATACCTCCCCTGCTGACCTCCAGATCCCCACTGGGTGGCCAGTGCAATGCTGAACAGTTATCATGTGTCAGGCAGTATGCTAAACTCTTCATAGACATTATCCCAGATAATTTCTGCCAAAAATCCCAGAGGATTAGTAAAATTATCACCATTTTATATGTGAGACCAGGGAGGCTTTTTTTTTTTTTTTTTTTTTTTTTTTTTTTTTTTTTGTTAGCAATCTGGAAACACAAAAAATGTATTCCCTTTAACATGACATTTGTTCACAAAAAAATAGTAAATTTATGAGGTGAGAAATATGCCAAATGCCAGATTTAGTTTTTACGCAATGTATACATGTATCAAAACATTGCACTGTATTCCATAAATATTTACAATTATTGTGTGTCAATTTTCTAAAAAGAGACTCTAAGTAAATAAATAAAAACAAATCCATTTCCCTAGCTGCACTTCTGATGGATACCACGTATCAGTATTATTAATACCAAGTATTATCCTATGTTTGAATATACAGATAGTCTCTCCCTGGGCAGTGCTACAATCTTTCCAAAATCATTCTGATGAAAAATTTGTTGTAACTGATGAACCATCATTTGAATAGGATAATCAAAATGACTGATCCTTCTGAGAAACTGCCAACTGTGCATCCTATAAATGGGCCACAGTTGATTGGTTTGACCTGAAGTTAAGTATAATAGTCACGACTTAGATGGGTTTAGTAACTCTTCGGCTGATACATGGTTGTAGCCTGGTTGTTTCATGCTTACAAGCATAATTGGAATGGCTAAAATAAGATGAAATTGCTGAAGCTTCATTTGAAGAGCAAAACCTTGGAAAAACTATGAACAGGTTAGCATTTTTAGTTCATATGTGAGTATATAATGAACCTTTTAAAGTGACCATCTGTAAAGAGTGCTGCTTCTCTGGTTTGTCCACTTTGAACATCAGAACTTGACTGCAGAGGACATGCAGGAGCCAAGGCATAGCCTTCTACTGGTAACAAAATCTGGTAGAGTTCCTTTAATTGATACTTTATGAAGACAACAAAAAAGTTGCCTGATGATGTATCCATTTTGCTGTTGAGATAACTCATAACTATTTGATTCAGTAGAATTTATGGACAAGTCCTTTTTATTAAAAATTTAGTAAAATTTTTAATCAGTTCAGATCCTTCTGTTCACACCTCTCTCTCTCATTTTTATATGTCCTTCCAGGATCTATTGATTACCATTGAAAGTCCCACACCATATTTATGCCAGTTTAACTTGATCACTTCTGTCACAGAAAACTGTAAAAATTTTAAAAATTAAGTCTTGAGAACATCTACTGAAGTATGGCAGAGTAAAAACATTTTTATTCCACTCTCCTTCCTCGTATCTCATTAAAAATTGCCATAAACAAATACATGCGATGGAGAAAAGTACCATCATAAAAAATAAGTTAAACATATAATATTTCAGCTTCAAAAAATTCAGAGAAACATAATTTCTTTAAAAAAAATCTTTAAAAAGTACCTACCAGATTTTAAAGAAGAAATTATAAGACAAAAGAAACACAAAATAGAAACTGGCAGAGCTTGGAAAAGCAAGAGAAAAGGAAAAAGCACAATCATTTTAAAAGCAATAGTAAAGGCAATAAAAGTAGCATTAAAATATTTTTAAAAATAAAGAAGACAATATAGGCTTAAGGAAACAAATATATGAAAGAAATATAAAAAGAAAAAAATTGTATTAAGAAGATACATGTAAGAAACATGGTATACTTCACACATGTATAATTGATGTTTTCAAGGAAGAAAATGCATTAATAAATGAAATAGAAAACTGTCCTGAAATTGTCACATTTAAGCTTACAAATAAAAAGAGATAGATGTAAAAAATCTGATATAAAATAAACATTAAGGTGAATCCCAGTAAATTATTATAATTTTACAGACCATGAAATTATATGTGCATCTCAGGAGGAATAAATGCCAGGTGAACCTAGACTTTTGTGGTAGCAACAGTCAATGTTGGACCATAGAATAATGTCTACTAAAGTTTGAGGTAAAGTAAATTTGACCTAAGTATTTTGTATTCATCCGAATTATTTTGCAAGGGTATATGAAGAATATATATCAACCAACAGACATTCTCAAGCAAGTATACAGCACATAGGTCCCTTTTTTCATAATCTTTCTGAATTTTACAATGCAGCCAGCCAAAAGATGGATCAGTATAAAGAATTCAGGATAGAAAATCCATAGTTATAATCGTTCATTGATTTCAACATTGTGTGAATTATGGTGAACAACAGCATATAAATATAATAACTCCTAATAATTTAAAATTTTTAAAAATCAAAAATTCTGGTTAAGGAGGGCAGATAGTTGGATGATATCTGCTTGCAAGGCACTGAAAGAGATTCAGTTTGCCTAGATTATTCACTAGCCATGACTAAAGTGGAAGCTAGAGCCGTTGGGTCTGATCGCTCAGGACCTTTAAACCACACTGAGGAATTTAGACATTTTCCTAAAAGCACTGGGAAGCCATGTAACCACCCAAGGAGTTCTTCTTGCCCCCTGCCCAGATAGAGCCAATGTATCAAGACAGGGGAATTCGAATAGAGAAAGAATTTAATGCACAGTATTATATGTACTATATCTACATATATATATTATTTTTATATATTAGTTTACATATATTTGTATATATACACATATGTATACATATAAATATAAATTTATATATTTATATATATTTACATTTATACATTATATAAATATATAAATTTACATATTTGTATGTACACACATATATATGTGTATATACTGTATATACACATACACAAACATATACATATAAATTGAGGGAGAGCCAGGAAAACAGAACAGTAGAAAGTTCAAAGTTAAAATTTCAAGAGATAAGCACTTAATATAAAATAAACTACGTCAGGATCATATTATGAAACAATTTTTTATTCCTCACTTAACATTTATTTGAAGCAGCAGCTAGCTCTCTAATACAATAATACTAATCAGTTTTTTGATGAATCTAAATCCTAGGCCAATGAAGCATTTATTCTTCGTGAGAAATGCAGTTAAGTAACACGTCACTTCCTCTTTTTCTGCCCAGCCAGAGCAACAGAAAAAGATTACTGGGTATGAGTGTGGGTTTCTTTCACCTTTAGAGCAGAGAGTATTAAAACTTGACCTAAAGCCCATTAATGAATTGTGAGGGACCTACTGATGATGGACCAAAGTGGATCTAAGATTGGAAGTCTTTTTTCACTGTTCTCTGTGGCTCTCTATTCCATAAGTTTTAGTTTTCACTTACGATTTGTGATGGTTAATACTGAGTGTCACCTTGATTTAAAGCCATATACATATAGCCAACTAACTGAGTTGTTTATGATTACTAAATTTGTAAACTGACCTTTGCACATTATCCCAGTTTACTGAAGATTCCAGTTCAGTGTTCTGACTAAAGCTCAACCCTGAACAGAGAGTTGAAACATGACGTACACCAGGTAGATAGGAGCTGCAATACTAAGTGGACCATTTTTTTTTCATCCCACAAAATGGCCTTCAGAAAAACATGTGAGAGTCTACACTCTAGTGGTGCTCAAGTAAACAGCACCTCCATTCAATGGAGTGATATGAAAATAAAGAAAATCTCTGAAGAATCTTCTCCTCCCACAACTACTCCTTCTATATATATATTACTTCCTAAGAAAAGAAAGAGGAATGGCAGGTCATGTTCTTCCTCTCGTCAAACTGAAGGCCAGGAGTCTAACTTTGAGACATCTTTGATGTTTGTATTCCAGAGTCAATTCACACTAACTCAAATAATTCTTGACTGCATAGTCTGATGTACAGATTAGTCAAAGACATAGATGGGAAGAAAATTACTGGATGTTTTAAAAGTCTTCATGAGGTTTTTATGATGGATGTATACAGGTCAGAAGATATCTAGTGATTTTCCTCTAGAAAAGAGAAAAATACAAAAATGGTTTTAATAATACCGGATTAGTTACATAACAGGAATAATCAAAAAATAATAGTGGAATGAGTAAATTAGAGTTTATCAATTTAGAAAATGTTTATAGAAGGCTTATTATGTTTCAGGCACATTTTTAAAGCCTGGGGATAGCATCATGAACTGAAAAGATTAGGCTCTGTGCTTGTGCTACTTTGTAGATGAGAAGAAAGGATGACCAAGTGTTTCTAACCCGGAAGCAGGGTTTCGAATTTCAAACACTGCTTGCTACCACTATGTGAGGTCCAAGATAGGACCCCACTTCTCCAGTGCAACTCCCCAGTGTATTACTGCCAAATATAAATCATCACTACCTTGTGCTATTTCTTTATGTCATAATAAGCCCACAGAGATTTTGAAACAATCAAAAATGTTCCACCCAAACACATTTTACAGAGCTCAAGTGATTAAGCTATGAAATATGTTTTTATTAATATGGCTCTGCTTAGTAGTTTTCAAAGTCTAGGTAGAGTATTTGTCAACAAGAAGGGACACACAGGACCACATGCTTACTGTGCAATAACTGGAAATAAGATACAAACCATGTATTGTTCTTTAGTATCAAGTCAACTGACAGGCCATTTGGTATCTATTTGACTTGTTTAAAATGTACTTTCAAATAAAAGAAAGAAAACAAATGGTGTTTTAACTAACTAACGTTTTCCTGAATGAGGAAACTGCCTTTTCTAATCTTGTATTATAGACAGGAGCAAACAGGTTTGCATCAATTACTGTTCTGTTTGTTTAATATGTATTTTCAAAAACAGTGAATACCAAATCAAATAGTTTTAATGCTCAGTTATGTTAAATAGCCCCCATTTGGATTTTTTTCCAAAATAAATCTAAGTAAATATTGATAAATAGCACAAAGCGTATCAATAATATGTTGTCTGAGCTTGTTATTTAGGGGATTAAAATCACAGCCGAGAGAGCAAATAAATATTACAAGTTACACTGCATCGTATTTGCCAAACTTCCTAAATTATTAGCAAATCCACTGGGTAAATGCAGCAGCAAAGCACAATCTGTTTCCCATGCAAATCTGAAATCCACTTATGAGGCATAACAGGCCTAGATAGGATTTCAGATATATGATTACAGAATTATTGATTCACCATTTTCATCTCCAAAGAAGGTCATTCTAGGGATCACCTTGTAGGTTTACCCAAAATGAAATAGGAGAAGTGTATATGGGTAGTTTATTCTTTCCATGTGTACAGACTTGAGGTCAGCTTAACTAATTTGTACCAAGATGATGATTCGTATAAGACACATAGAATCTATCATCAAATGATTTTCAATCAGATAGGAAGTATGTGAAACAAATGCACAATAACTCTAACACAAAGAAGAATGGAGGTCTCCATAGCAGTGTAAGGGCTGTCGAGGAGAATATGTTCAGATGGGGAAGGTGAAATGGAGTCCTGCTTCCTTGAATTTAATTGAGCAAGAAACAGAGGGGAAGCAAACACTTTGGAAGAAGAGTTTGTGTAGCAAAGGCTCATAGTCATAGTTGCCTTCTAAAGAAGGAGGACCCCTTTTATTTTGCTGGGGCTCTGGATGAGCAGAGGTATGTAGAGGGGACCCTGAAACTGCAGCTGAGCTAGGAGCTGGAGAGAGCTGAATTACTCTGGTTAAGGGAATGGGAGATTTGGGATTTGCCACTAGGAGGATGAGAGGAAAAGAAGAGAGAAAGTATGAAAAAGATGTGAGGCTAAAGCTAAAACTGAGAGACAGTCTGCAACAGGCATATCTAACCGGAAATGTTAATTATTTAATTCCTATAGTGTGAGTACTTTCTTCTACCCCGACCTCTGTATTTCATTTCATCTACTAAATGTCTTGTGTAGGTGGGATGCTTTGGTCATGGTATTTTTGTTTTGTTTTGGTTTGGGTTTTGTAGTTTTTTTCTTTTTTCTTTTTTCTTTTTTCCTTAAAATTAAGAAAGAGAACTGAATTCCATGACTGGGTTAACTAATTGTAATAGAGGGACCACATTAGCAGGAAGGTAAGTGGAGCTGTAAACTAATCACAGATGCTCCTCTAGTTACAAACAGCTTAGGTAACCAAAATCCCTAATTGTGCATAAATCCAAAGTGACTCCACATAAGTAATTGCTATTGCCATCTGTTAATGGCTGGCAGAGCTTTTTTTTGTATCTATGGAAATTGAAAGTTTTTAATAATTGAAGTTATTCTGATAATGTAACCCTTTTCTCTGCTTTACCCCACAAATTTCTATAAATCTTAGAAAAAGCCACAGATTCCACATTTTGTGGCATGGTAGGTCAGATCCCTTTTACCTCAATCTTCAAGTGTATAGAGAATGCAACTAATATCAAGGTTATGTATGTAATCCAATTTGGTGGAGCAAAGTGTGTGTTAAGCAAACAAGTAGAAAACTTAGAAGGCAGCTTGAGACCAAATTGTGCAGGATCTTGAATGTTCAAGTAAGGAACTATGTTTCATTACACCATGAATTATAATTCAAAATTACGAAGGGGAGGAGGACTAACAAGTAAGAATTGATATATCCAACCTAAATATCTCCCTCAAGTCCCACATCCATGTATCCAGCTGCCTACTGGACATTTCCGCTTGGACTTCTCTCAGGTATTTATTTTATTTATTTTTTGAGATGGAGTCTCACTCTGTTGCCAGGTGGGAGTGCAGTGGTGTGATCTCAGCTCGCTGTAGCCCCAAACTCGGAGATTCAAGCAATTTTCCCACCTCAGCCTCCCGAGTGACTGGGACTACAGGCACCCACTACCACACCTGGCTAATTTTTGTATCTTTTAGTAGAGGCGGGATTTCACTATCTTGGCCAGGCTGGTCTCAAACTCCTGACCTCAAGTGATCTACCCTCCCTGGCCTCCCAAAGTGTTGGGATTACTGGTATGAGCCACCACGCCCATCCTCTCTCAGGTACTTTAAACTTGACTGTCAAATTCATCTTTCTCCCCCTACATATACTTTTATATGTTTTCTATGTGTTTTTATGTATTTGTTTGTTGATACTTCTTTCCTAGCCAAGAAGCTAGGAGTCAGGTCTGTTTTCTTTGTCCTTATTCCATATAGCAAACTGGCCAATGGGATGTGTTAATTTTGCCTTCACGATGTCTCTTCAGTTCATCCTTTCTTTTCCAACCCACCACCTTTCATTTAGCTCAGACCCTCATGGTTTCTCATAGGAATTACTACAGTGTAACATGTGGGTGTATGTCAGATTGCCCAAGTTCAAATTCTACAGCACACTTCATCAGCCATATGACCCCTATTCACTTCAGTTTCCTTGTTTATAAAATGTGGAAAATGAAAGCACCTACCTTAAATGAATAAATGAATGCATGCCTGAATTATAAGAGTAAGAAGAAAAATTACATGATCAAGCCTTAGCTTTATCTAGGTATGAATCCAGATAGTCAGATCCCATGGCAGGGCTGTCTGATGGAAATATAATGGGAGTCATTACATTTAAATATAACTTTAAATGTAAATATATTTATATTTAAATGTGACTTTAAACATAATGGGAGCATATATATATTAAAAAACTTTAAATTTTCTAGTAAAAAAAATAAAAAATACATTAAATTAATAGTATTTATTTAGTCCAATATAGCCAAAATATTCTCTTGTGGCACTAGACACGTTTGAAGTGCTCACTAGCTACATATGGCTGGTGGCTCCCATTACTGGACCAAGCAGCCACAGAGATTATGACACTGGAGAATACTATTGTCAAAACCAATGAGAGGAAACCTCAAGAAGGTGCTTAGAAAGAAAAGATGATACATTTATCCTGCTCATAGTGAGGTTAGGGTATGTAAGCAATTCAGGTGAAAATATCTTAATAAGCAGTGAGAAATAGAGTTCTAAAATAGGCAGAATAGGAGGTTACATTTCAGAAGCCAAAAACCAAGAATCTAGCCATAAAGTGTGCTTTAATTTTAGCTCACTTCGATAAGTAAATATTTGCTTACTAGTATTGCCTGGTGATGTGTGGTGTGCTGTGGGACCGTCCATGATTTCACTCTTGCTGTGCCCCCTCCTCAAATGTCCCACATCTTACTCTGCACCTCTCCAAATCCTGTCATACAAAGGCCTGCCCCACTTCTTACATTAAGGCTTTTCCAACTATTTGTCACGTTTATCTTATCCCTCAAATCCTACTGCACATAAAATTACTATTTACACAGGCACTGTAATTACTCTGGGCACCATCTTTTGCCCTCATAGCTTGACTATAAGTTCCTTGAAAACCAGGAGCATTTCTGTTTCCACAGACCTCAGAATCAAAGAACCTGAGTGCTCAATAAATGATTGTTGAAACCGTGACTGACTTGGGCAACATTCAAGCTTCAGCTTCTGAAATTATGAAGGCACATCCAAGGAACTGAAAATTCCACAAACACTGTTCTTTAACTCAGTGCTAATGGTCAAACTGCTTCCAGTTGCATGTGGGTGTTTGGAATGGCAGACTCTGAAATCATTTTTGACATAAATTGGGTAACCCAGAAGGCAGTATGGGCTTCCAGCTACTCTTCAGTTTCACCAGGAACAGGTAGTTCAAGGTAGTTACATTATAAACCTTAGATGTCTTGATGCACTTGCAGTTAATTCCAGTTAATTCATCTTCGGAGGAAGATGTTTTCGTCACTGAGTAGTGAGCAGGAAGAGATTAATTTTAAAGGCGAGCAAAATAGAAGAGGCTTAACAGCCCCTTAATGATGCCATTTTCCCATTTCCTGCTCTTGATGTATTGTGTGCCCGTGAATGATGGGGCAAAATCCAGGCTTTAGAAATTCATGTTTTGTGGAGAAAATCCATTTCTGTGCCTTGCAAAGCAGAACTACAGGTGCAGCAAGTGCGTAAACAGTACCAGCTGCTCCTTGGCTGCGGTTCGTTAAAGAGAAATTAAAGACAAAACCCAGGTTTGGAGTGAGTACAGAATCACTGAGAGGACAGCAACGGATTTTTCGTGACTTTGGCCCTGCTTCTAGCATCTCCACCGTAAAACAGCACGTTCATAAAGGAACCACAGCACACACATGCTGAATGTCAGAGCCGGTTTCTGCCTATATTCTGGTGAAGTGTTTTGGTGAAATGTCCTTGCAGACATTGTGACTTAGCCAGGGAACTCATACCAGATTCATATATTAAAGCTCTAGAGGCTGATTTGGGAGATGACGTAGAGTGCCTAAACACATAAACTTGTCACCAATACAAGTGAATTCACATCTTAAGCTTTTAAAAAATTCAAATCTCAAGGAAACTAATGGGCTCAGGATTTTTTTTTTTTTTTTTTTTGTACTTATGACATGGGTTCACTTTTATGTGACTAATTTAAGCTTTTAGGAAAAGTCTGAGTGGAGAAGTTTGATAGTATAGAGTTTATCAGAATACAGAAGATAATATTACACATGAGAGTCTCAAAAACGTTTCAGTGGTTATCTGTTTGCTTTATTCTCACCAGTTGATTCCTTACCTTGTGTTTGATAGCACCATGTATACACTGCCACCAAGGATGAAGGGAACGAAGTATCATTACATGTGACATAAACAGCAACTAATAACAAACTGTTGGTTTTGATATTGCTCCTGAGTGATTTTTGACATTTTATTACTTCATTTGACATTCTGAAACTTATCAGGAATTATGGGGAAGAATTTTCATTAGATGCAGCCAATGATAAGGGTAAATGAAGCTTATATTTATATTCTAAAGGTTATATTTGGAAAATTATTTTCTACCTATATATTAAATTATAAACTTTCATAACTGCCCCTTTCTTAACTTCACAGTTAAGTGTTGTGGACCATGGTATGTCACTTGTGAATGTAAAACAAATGCTAAGTGAACACTCAGTGGTCATGTCATGTTATCTTCTTAAAATTCATTCCTAGTGCTCTAGTCATGTCTTATAGGACAGTTTACCCTGATGCAACTGGCTCCATTGTTGCTGCCCTGGTGCTGGTATTATCTCTTCATATACCCATGACTCCCATCTGCTTTCAAGATGTGGGCACATAGGCTAGATGAAAAGGTGAATGAAATACCAGGGCCCATTTCCTGCATGTGAGTGGAAGCAAAATTTTATTTTCAAACTGAGTCTTTTCTGGTAAGCAGAATTTGCCCTGCTTTGTACCACTGCTTTCTATTTAGAATCTGTTATGCCCTCAGTGAAGAAAACGTTGCAAAGTACAAGTTCTTTTTGCATGACTTCTTCCCCCAATTCCAAAATGCTTTTATGAGTCAATTAGTAGAAAGTAGAAAGGACAAGACTTTGTCTATTGAAAGGAGCTCCTGCTCACGTGTGTGATCTGCCTTGTCTCTTGAGGTGGTACAGATGCAACTAAGACAAAGCTGTGAATGGCAACCATGATGCTTCGTGGATTGCATGACACACCATGAGCACCATGAGAATGTTCTCACTGCCACAGAGCAATCGTGTTTCTGTCACTAACAGGAGCAAGAAGTATGATTTCCATTATGATAGGGAATTTTCCTGCATCCTCCAGGCTCCCACACCTCAGTCTAAACCTTTCTCAAGTAATCCCATGTCATCACTCTGACTCCACTGTGCATTTGGTATAGATCAGCCTTAGAGAGTACTGCTGGCATCTTTGCATGCCCCCGCCACCCCACAATCATAGTTGGTTCCTAAATGCCATTTCCATCCCCCTGCAGTGGACCAGCCTAACTACCCAGGCCCCATGCATATCTCAGAACAGACTATTTGGATCTGGGCTTTGAAAGTCATCTGTTGGCTTCTGAGGACAGGCCAGCTTGGGGATGCCACTGGGAGCTATGAGTTGTGATGTATCAGGGGAATGTCTTAGGCTCACACAGAGGTGTTGCATATAGAGAGGGTCTGTGAGTGGAGAAGTATGAGAGGGCAATTATAATGAGCAACCTGTGCTACCAGATGGGATCAACCAGGAAAAATCAACTAGTGAAAGCTAATGATGAAATGTAAAGTGGGATAGGCAGGAAACTTTTCTAGGTTTTTGTTTGTTTGGGTTTTTTAAACTTATTTGTTCTTAGCAATGAGCATGAAAGTTTGGTTTGAGTTCCCAAGTGAGGAGCCTCAAACTCTTCAAATGCATAAACTTCTCAGACCACTTGTCTAATAATGGTTCCAGGTAGAATTGAAAGTTGAGGACAGAGGTCTGTTGCAAGGACTTTCTCCTCATTAAAATTTTTTCTCTTCAGGGCTCTCTATGTCTGATTTGGCAGCCTCATCCCTGAATGATCCAAGTGGCTTTCACCTCATTGGTTTTCACTTCATTGCTCTTGGCTTTCTCGGGAATTGTTTAATTGGGTTACTATTGTCTCACTGGCAGGAACCTACAAAAAAGGGCTCATTTCTAAAGCAGGGTCTTCCTCTCCAACCCTAAGTGGGCTTATTAAGCAAATGCAGCCCCTTGACCAGTTTGACCTTTTGTATAAACATAAACATGATTATGGGCCAACTTCTTTACCTGTACCTTTTCAAAAATAAGAAACCTCCAGGGTGTGAAACTGATAAACTGATGCACTCACCCCGGATCTTTCCCTGAAAAATCTCCAGATACCTACTTGTGTGAAGGACCTTGTTCAAAATGGCATTTCCCTGTTTCCCGTTTGACCTTGTCCTCTGCTTTGAGAATGTGCAAAACCCTTGAGGAAAGTACATTTTCATCTTTCTGCAGTACCCACCAACTTGGATGTGTTTTTAGGCAAGGGATAGCAGAAAAACTCTGGAAAAATTCCCCTTTCCGATAGAAATCTGTTTATTTTGCCTTTAGCAAGGAACTGTTTGTTTTCTGGGCTTCAGATTTTCAACCTGCTGGTTGAGGCAAATGTAATGTGTCCGGGGATGAATGTGAGTGCTGGGAGCTTTATGACTGAAACAGGAGCCTTTCTTGGGATTCCCTGTGACCTCAGGCACAACTTTAGAAAAAGGTGGTATTTGCAGCTTTAGTGCCTGCAGGCATGTGGGTTCCAATCACTTCTGCTTGCAGTTCTCAGCTTGTGAGCCCACTTGTGTGTGTTTTGTTTTCTTGGCTTATGGAGTTTTAAAAGTAGCACAGAATGTACCAGGGTAGGCTCAGCTGGAGATGACTAAAAGGAAATCTTGGGGAAACTGGCAGAGAGCTGTCCACTGGTGAGAAGCAGGCACAGCTGAAATCCATTGGTCCTCTGTCAAGGAAGGCAGTGTCCTTCACAGAAGTGAAGAGTGAGGTTAACAATTTGAATTTCTGACCAAGTGTCTATGCCACTAATTTCAAGGTGTGGGGGAGAGCAACTCTTCTTAAAGTATATCTGTTCAATGAAGAGCATAATAATACTAACTGGCATTTACTGAACATTTATTATAAGCCAGAAACTATGCTAGACCTTCTTAACACATTCTCTCTTTTTAATTCTCCCAATTGTCCCTAGGTGCTAAGTGCTTTAGATTACCCCCATTTATAGATCAGGACACTGAAGCACAGAAAGGTTAAATCAATTGTCCAAGATGACACAGGTGGCAAAGTGGCAGACCTGGGATGAAAACCCAAGGCAGACTCCAGAATCCAAGCTCTTAAACTTGTGAGGCATTTAGGAATTGAGTTTAAGTCTTTGTCTGGTCCATGCAGAGGGATAGGAGGCAGTGGGCCCTAAGGAAATGAGTGATAGAATGGCCAGACAGCCAGCCAGCAGCTCCCTCATAGGATGGAGTGGATTTTCAGTCAGACTTCAGCCTTGCATTTTCGTTTTGCTTCAAAGATTATTTTCTTGTTTTCCTTACCTTTATTTTTCCTTCTGCAAGAGTTGATATATCTGTACTTCCATTCATTTCTCCAATTTTTCTGTATCTCCAATATTTTCAGTTTTACCCTTTATATCCCACTATCTTTCTTGATGCTGTTCTAAAATAACCTATTCATTGCCCTACTCTAAATTCTACTGTCTCATTTTATGTGAGGGTAAAAGGATAATATAGGAGATGGAGTAAAGTAGAGTCATCCCTGTTTGTCCTTCTCTCCCCTTTTATTCCCTTTCCGTAAGAAACTAGAGAAATGTTCCTTCACCTATGAAGAAGAGGGAGGAATTGAAGTGTTTCTTTTTCCCTCACCAGGGGGAGCTGCCCAAGCCAGTGAACCCCTACCCTGTTTCCATCCATCTCTTTATCTGTTCCAAGTTATCCCAGCAGTCTCTCATCCCTTCTCCAAAAGCTAAACACATACTCTGACTTCCTGATGCCCTTGAAGGCTTCTGTGTAACAATTAAATTTGAGTATATGGTTCTATTTTTCCTCCATAAAGACCTTTTCATTCAATTTTCCAGGTTCTCCTCTCTATGCAATCATTGTAATTTGTTTAATTGAGATGATCTATACCATGTTTCTGATCTAGTACTGTTTCTACCAATGCACAGAATATCTGCCTGGATTCAGCCAAATCTGCTCAAGCATTAAAGAGCTAAGTACTTAGGCATTGATCTTGGCATCATCTAATCTAAGAATCTTTATCTGAAAAAAAGAGAGCATGTGGAAACAACTGAAGCAAAAAGCAAAGAGAGAACGTGGAGGAATATTTTTATCAATACATATTTTCCTCCTATGGCATAGTAATCACTTGACCACAGTATTTGGCCAGACAAGACTGTGGTACAATGTTTCATTCAATCATTCATTCAGTGATTAGCTAAGGATTATATTTGTATCATATTTGGCCCTCTGGAAGCCTAAAATGTAAAAAATCCTCACATTTTATATTGTTGTACTATGTGTGCATAGACTCTAAATCGTATTCTGGCTCTAAAACTGGTGAAAAGAGAATCAGAATAAAATTTTTTCTCTCCCTTTAAATAATATTTTGTACTTTTCTGTACCTTACACTACTGGCTCTTAAGCCAGATGTGTCTGCAACTGAGAGAACCCATGAATGCTGATGTCATCCAGAAGATTTGAAAATAAAACAGAAAACACACTTTCCTGCAAAATCACCAGATGCTGTCACTCAGGCAAACCACTTTATGCTGCTCTGATTGGGACATCCTTTACTACATTGAATGTAAATGGAGAAAATTCGGGGGAGGAAATATTTAAAATTACAAAGAAATAGGAAGATTTTTTGATAGAAAGATTGGTCCTAAAGTTTGAAGGCTGAGAGGAAACAAATTGAAACCTATGAAACCAAGAAGAATATAGATAAGATGAACAATGACTGAATCACCAAATCCTGCAATACAACAATTAGAGGGTGTCCTTAAATGCTTGAAAGGTATATTTTATACCAGTAAGGAGTAGTAAACACACTTAATAGCCACTCATTTCCCCCAAAGCTGTCCAGTGCTAAATGTATCCATTAAAACTACTTAGGCAGTTAAGCTGTAATTGGGTTATTAAGAGAAAAGAAGGAAATAGATACCTCTCAGATGTGCGATTTTAATGGTAAGGGAAAACATTGATTATTCAATGTCTTGTGAGAGAGAAAAACTTTGGACTTTATAATGGTAATTCTTATTTTGACCACCTTCTATCTTTGGAATTTCGTGCTGTTTATAAGCAACTACTCTAAAGAGTGAACATGGGAATTGCAAGCAAATAATCCAGGTTATTTTATACATAATTAGTTAGTGAAATCTTAGGGGACATATTAAAGTTTCTCACTAAAGTAAGATTTTACCATTATCTGATATTAGATATTTGTCACATTGTGTTTATACTTTACCCCCTCGCTAATAGCATTAATAATGAAAATGAGTGCTTTATATATGCATATTAAGTAGGTTATTCTTTTTTTAATATGAGCTACATTTTCAGTCCATTTCATTGCATAATTTTTAAACTATATGGCACAATACAGTAATATTCATAGGAGGTCGATAAACTATACAAGAAACAATTGGAATAAATCTGGTAGATTGTTTCTATTTAGACATTAACTCTATCATTTGAGGAATTCTCAGTAGTTGTACCAGAGGTGATTGATTATTAAATCTATTCATTAGATACAGAATACTAATACGTTCTGTTCAAAAGAAGTCAACAAGGCATAATTATCACACAAATCAACAACGAAGAAAGACATGTTTTAGGACATTTGAAAAAATCACATGTAGCTTATTTTCTTGAGAATCTTAATCATGACAATACCCGGGTTTCACTGACTAAATATGAAATGTGTGGGGCATTTGTTTACTACATGTTTAAGCATGGTTAGAACTACAATCTGAAAAATGTTTTAATAGTACAGCCTTACAATTATTTCAATCTAAATATTAGAGGAGTTAATATCATCAATTAATTTCAAAATTATGCTTTCTGTTTTTGTGAGGCCAAGTATAAATTGTTTTTGGCAAAAAGAAAAGCTAGTTTTACCTGACTTTTTTTTTTTTTTTTTTTTTTTTGCAAGGCCTGCACTGGGTTATGTGTTCTAATGTACAGAATATTTAGCTGGGCTCAGCCAAATTTACTGTCAGATAAAAAAAGTTAATAATTTAATATTTAAACCTACTGCCTCACATGTAGTATGAAGAAATTACCTGATTTTTAAAAATTGATTTTATTTCACTTATGCTTTTCTTTAAGTATTTGAACGCTTAGGATTTGGTATAATTCTTATTTGATGGTCTTGAAAATTGGCTACAGTCTGTGGGAAATATGAAAGTTCACTTAACTATCTAAAAATTTGATCTACATGACGCCAAAACTATTTCATGGAATCTTCGGTAATTTTCTTATGGATTTTAACTTCTACTTATGTCTATTTTCTCCTCCTAGTATTATTTACAAGACACCTTCAAAAAAAAACACTGCTAGTCTGCTTAAGAATTTAAGTGAGTGTATGCCCTCAACCCATCAGCTTTAAGTTACGAGAACATACTTTAAGATACGTAATGTTTCAGGTCACAACAAAATGCAAGCTACATGCTGAAAGTCTCTGGGTCATGGCATTGCTAGTTGCCATAGATTCTGGGATCAGCTTTGCCATTTACCATCTGCATTTTCTTTTTCTTCCAAGACTATGTTTCTCTTGCTTTTGACTGACCAGTTGCATAAATACTTTTGGAATAAGCTTCTGATTAAATACCTATATGTAAAACTGCTAATGTGATTTGCAAAGCCAATAAAATACCCAAGAAATAGTCAGAACTGCTTTCCTTTAGCCTTTGAGAAAGAACAGTCTGCTTCCATAGGATAATCATATTGAAATTTAAAAGTGAGTTACCAACCACTGCTTTGCTTCCTCTCCCTAGATATCAGGTATTAGCATCTAAAGAAAGTCAAAAGAAAATGGACAAACTGTTATCTGCCTTCACACCTTTAGTCAGCCTTTGAAAGTCCTCCTATCTGCAAGTGTCTCAAATAATTACTGAACCACTCACATACATTTTTTCCTAAATGAAGTTAGTAATCATGGAGGCTAATCAAAAGTTCATTGAATCAGCAGGGAATGTAATAAAGGTATTCATAAACCAAGTAGGTGTTTTCTTTTGCTTAAAACACACACACACACACACACACACACACACACACACACACAGAGCCTACCTCACTGATTTCAATGGGCAATTTAGCTCATAGAGAAGCTATAAATCTATAATACCTGTCTCTGGGAAGTGACTTAAATAATATATGCTCAGGCAAACCTGTGCAAAATTGTAAGTCTGACACATTGAACTTGATGGAACTTTCTCTCAGGAATTTCTGCCTTTCACTAGTAACCCCTCCTGTTGGACTTAGAGAATTGAGTCAACTAGGGATACTGGTTGGAAAGCCATCCCTTTGCGGTGTTAACTGTAAACACATTATTTGTATTTTCACAGCAAACTCGAAGGCCTAAAGATTTTAAGACCTAAAGGACTAGTGGTTGCTTAGGGGGAATCTCAGGAAATAAACAAATTACTACACTTTTGGAGCATGTCCCTGCCAGCTCAGAAAGTTACCAAGTTTCCCTTTTGTCCACTTCCAGCCTTATCTGTGGGATTTCCCCCTATAACAATTGTTTAAAGGGTGTTGAAGGATACTATTACTTTCATCAAATATGAGAGAAAGTAATGAACTTCTGATTTCATTATCAGAAGAAATGGTTTATAATTAAAACTTGAAAACTAAGTATATTCAGAAATAGAGGGGTGTTTTTCTCTATTTTTAATAAGTTTCCTAGAATACTACTTAACTTTTTAAATTAGAACTGCTCTCAGACATCTGAGGTAATCTTATGATTGTATTAAGCCTGCTTAAAATAAAATCCACCCTCTGTAGAATTTTTTAGCTGTAGAATATATATGCATATTTACATGCAGGTTTTTAATTCCTAAGTATTTCTTCTCTCATCAATCCTAGCCCCCTTTTATTAAAAAAAAAAAAAAAAGGCTTTTCCAGAATAGACAGTAATACAGTTTGAGCATTGTAATATTTTTCTCAAATTGTAGCTCAAAGACCAGAATCACCTGAGAACTTGTTAAAAATGCAGAATCTCAGGCCTCATCCCAGAATGCTGAATATGGAATTGGAATCTGCATTTGCATTTTAACAAGATAGCCAGATGATTCATACGCACATTAAAGTGTGGGAAATGCCGCTCTAGAGCATGCCTTAAGAAGGGCAATGTAGCACAGTGGTTAGGAAAAGGGATTCTGGATCCGAAATGCCTGATTCAGATCCCAACTCCATCACTATGCTAGACATGTGGCCTTGGGCAATTACTCAACCTCTCAATACCTCGATTTCTTGATCTATAAAAATGAGAATACTTACAATACCTACATCTTTGGGTACTCATGAGGTCAAAATAAATATGAGTAAAACACAAACGTACTGGCATATAGCAAGTGCTATACAAAGCTAGTTGCTTATTTCTAAATAAAATTATATTTTATTTATATTATTATTAAGTATTATTAGATATAGTTACCATTATTAAAAAGAAAAAGCCTTCTTTTTTGTGCCTTTTGAAAAAATGTCTTGAATAATGGCATTTAAATTACTAAGAAAATAGTAGTATAGCAGCAGTTAGAGAAAAAAGGTACATATTTATTCTATCTTTTTAAATTGTGTGGTGTGAATGAGGCCAAGGCTGTGGGTTTAATCCCTTTATCAATCTATTAGCGTCTCATAGGAAAAAATAAAACAACGAAATCCATTTTTTTCCACGGGAGTTTTCAGTGGAGAAATTCTACCTGCTCTACCCTCTTCTGAAACCGCTGCCTCTAAGTCCTCCTCAGCCTACCTCTGACCCCAGGAAGCCATCTCACAAATGCTTGGAATTGCCTAAAAGTGTATATCAGAAAACGAGAAAAGAAAAATCTGTCAGGCATAGCACCAAACAAGGACCGGAGAAAACAATGAGGAGGGGATGGGAGTTCTGATGATGTTTGGATCAGTTACAAAAAACAATGTGGTGATTTATTAATATAAACAGTTTTGCAGCCACTTGTGGTTTTTGAAGTACCTTTTCCCACTTTATATTTTGAAACAGAATGGCCTGCCATCTGTACTCATTATATAAACCAATAATAAAGTTCATATCTTTTATTTGGAAGACGGTCTGTAGATACTTTATGATAATAATTGTGCTTTGAAGTGCTACCTTAATGCTTCTGTACTTTAGTCACTAACTTTTTGTTAGTAACACAGCATTATATCTGCCATTACACTATATGGTAAATGTGTATACAGGAACGTGCCACCCTGTCCCAGAAATGTGGAGGACCACAAGCTGAACTACGCTACTGCGTCTCTGAAGCTTGAATCACTCGTCCCTTGGAAAATAGCTTGGCAGTCCTATAGGCAGCGACCTATAGCATTGGTGAGCCTTTGTCCTACAGTTGAGCCTATGGAGAGAAGAAAGATATAGGTGTGAAACTAATAAGCTAGAAACCAGAGGTAATTCCAGTGGAAGGTGAGAGGCCAAGTCAGGCTTTTTATAGGGTCTCTGTGCTTGGGCATGGCAGGCAGTTAACAAGTAAAGGCACCAGCCTTAAATGGGCTGCATGTGTTTGTAGGTATTCAGGGATGAGGACCTGGAGATGGAGGACTCTGGCATGAATTTTTTAAATATACTTTTTGACAAACCATGAAAAGTCCAATTTGTGAAGGAAATTACATGTCAATTTTTAAATATTTTTATCTTCACTTTCTAGCTCCGAAACACTAAAATTATCCTAACAGGATAGTTAATAATAAGATCAATTCATAACTGGAACAAGGATAAGCAAGGATTCTTATTTTCAAGATATACATTTGCATTTAACAAATTTTATATGTTATCTGCATTTATTCCTTTGTAAAAGTATGTTTTCAAATAATGCGTTAGTATTTATAAAGAAGCATATACACTTTAAAGAGAGTACCAGAACCTGCTCCCACCTTCTTCTACTATCTCTTACCCTTTTCCCAGTTCCTCCATAGCAATATCAACTTCACTGGCTTTCCATAAACTTGTCCTCTTTTCTGTCCTGGCCTGAAGTGCCCATTATTAGATTTAATGTTTTGTTAAATAGCAACTAAATGATCATTAAATATAATTACAGAAGACTCTGTTACAATGCATGCCTGTTTTCTGGGAATAAAAGGGGGGCTCTGAGAACTTCTCATTTATGCGTTTGGATTATGGCTGGAAGTTCATAGGAGATGGCATAGGATAAAAAATTCCCATGGAGTGGAGACAGATTTTTCCTACTTCACAGTTGTCTTTTGGCCTAGACCAGCCCAATTTATAATTCTTTTTCAGGAGTCTTGAACCACTGACAGACACAAAATACAGTACTCATTAATCAAAAGTTGTGTAAAAACCTGTTGGTGGGACTGTAAACTAGTTCAACCATTGTGGAAGTCAGTGTGGCGATTCTTCAGGGATCTAGAACTAGAAATA
This sequence comes from Pongo abelii, assembly GCF_028885655.2. Classification (NCBI taxonomy): domain Eukaryota; kingdom Metazoa; phylum Chordata; class Mammalia; order Primates; family Hominidae; genus Pongo; species Pongo abelii. Next base: position 98,144,893 of record NC_071991.2, read on the forward strand.
CCATTTGACCCAGCCATCCCATTACTGGGTATATACCCAAAGGACTGTAAATCATGCTGCTATAAAGACACATGCACACGTATGTTCATTGCGGCACTATTCACAATAGCAAAGACTTGGAACCAACCCAAATGTCCAACAATGATAGACTGGATTAAGAAAATGTGGCATATATACACCATGGAATACTATGCAGCCATCAAAAATGATGAGTTCATGTCCTTTGTAGGGACGTGGATGAAATTGGAAATCATCATTCTCAGTAAACTATCGCAAGGACAAAAAACCAAGCACCACATGTTCTCACTCATAGATGGGAATTGAACAATGAGAACACATGGACACAGGAAGGGGAACATCACACTCTGGGGACTGTTGTGGGGTGGAGGGAGGGGGGAGGGATAACATTAGGGGTATACCTAATGCTAAATGACGAGTTAATAGGTGCAGCGCACCAGCATGGCTCATGTATACATATGTAACTAACCTGCACATTGTGCACATGTACCCTAAAACTTAAAGTATAATAATAATAAAAATAATAATAATAATAAATAGATCAATGCACCATTTAAACAGAATAGAAAGTTCTAATACAGATCATAATATGTTAGATTTTAATATATAAGAAGAGAAAAATATTTAACAAACGAAGTTGTAAAAATTAGTTAACTTCTCTGATAAAACAAAATAAAATCCTAAGTTTACACCAAAAAAAGAAGAAAAGAAAAAAAGAAAAATAAATAAAAAATAAAAACAACAAAAGTTGTGTAAAAACATTGTAGATATGATTATACAGCTAATACAGAGAGATTGGAAATAGGATATAATTTGGAAGTTTATATAAATTAAATTTTAATAGAATAGAATAAATGTAAGCTTCCTTTCATTTAATGTTGTTCAAATTCATATTCTAGCTGACTTTTTTTGTCTTTTTGTTCTATCAGTTACTGAAAGAGTGGTATTAAAATCTTTCACTATGATTATACATTTGTCTATTTTTGACTGATTCTGTTCATTTTGGGTCATGCAGTTATGATATAAGGCATATACAAATGCATAATTGTGATGAATTCAGCTTTTCATTATCATGAAATGTTCCTCATTATCTCTAGTAGCACTTCTTGTCTTAAAGTCTAGTTTGCCTCATATCAGTATGGCTTTCTTTTGCTGTTTGCATGACTTGTCTTTTTCTATTCTTTTACTTTCAGTTTATCTTTGTCTTTACATTTAAAGTGTGCTTCTTATACTCAACATATAATTGGATTGCCTTTTTTAATCCAGCCTGGTAATATTGGGTTTTTAATTAAAATATTTAGTCCATTTTCATTTAATATAATTACTGATGTGGTTGGAATTAGATCTATTGTTTTGTTATTCTTTCTATTTGCCCCATTAGTTTTTTATTTCTTTTTTCCTCTATTTCTGCTCTCTTGAATTTGAATTCCTCTTCTAATTGAATTTTTAGCTATGGCTTTTGTCATTTGTTTTTAGTGGTTACTCTAAAGATTACAATATGCATCCTTAATTTGCCACAATTTAGAGTTAATGTTGTATTATTTCATGTAAAATATTAGAGCATTGAAACAGTATTCTACTTGCCACCCACATGTCTTTTGTGCTACTGTTGTCATATGTATTACATCTGCATACATATAAACTCCATTATTTGTCTGTTTTTATTTGTATGTAATATGTTGCTTTTCTCTGGCTGCTCTCAAAATTTCTCCTTGTATTTGCTTTTCATTAGTTCAATCATCATGTGCCTAGGTTAGGTTTTCTTTATATTAATTCTGCCTGGGATCCAATGAGCTTTTGAATCTCTTAAGTATGTTTTTTCACCAAATTTGGATTGTTTAGGAACATTCTCTCCTCACCTTACGGAACTTCAATTACATATGTGGTAGACTGCTTGATATTTTCTCACAGATCATTGAAGCTCTGTTCGTTTCTCAAAATTGTTTTCCTCTCTGTAATTGAAGTAGGATGCTTCCTATTGATTTGTCTATACATTCATTGGCCCTTTTTATTCTATCTTCAACCTAATGCAATTTCACGAATTTTTCATTTTGAATATTATAATTTTTAGTTCTGAAATTACATTTGTTCCTTTTTACAACTTCTGTTGCTCTTCTGTGATTCCTCATTTGTTCATTCATTATGGTCATACTTTCCTTAATGTAGTCAAGCTACTTTAAAGTCCTCATCTGCTAATTCTAACTTGTAATCATTTTGGGGTTAATGTCTGTTGACTGATTTTTCTCTTAACTACAGGTCACAATTTTGGTATTGTTTTCCAATTTTTTTTATTATACTGTGAATTATTGTATTATTTTTCTTTAAAGAGTGCTCAGTTTGTTCTGGCAGGGAGTTAAATTACTAGCAGATTACTGACCCTGTCAGATTTGGAATAATTTATTTGCTAGGGCAGTATACTTTGACTTTGAACTTAACCCAGTGATGTGCCTCTTACTTTAAGGAATCATTCTTATTTCTAAGCTGTGGCCTTTCTGACATCTCAGATACCTTTATTGCCCAAGAAACTTTGTGAGGTTTCTCCATTCTGACTGAGCAAGGACTACAAAATCTTCTAGCACTATACAGACTTTGGTTTCACCATTCATCTCTTATCTCTGTAGCAACTGATCTCTTCTAGGCCTTACACAGTCTCACCCTATATATCAGCAGACCAATCTTTAGAAAAGGACCAATAGTGAGCACATACAGATGTCTAGCTCCTCCTACCATTTCCAACTCTACCACGTATAAGCTCTGTGACCTCAAGCAAACACATTTTCCCTATGCCTACGTTTCCATATCTTTCGATTTGAACTGAACTGTATTAGTCTGTTTTCATGCTGCTGATAAAGACATACCCAAGACTGGGCAATTGACAAAAGAAACAGGTTTAATTGGACTTACAGTTCCACATGGCTGAGGAAGCCTCACAATCATGGTGGAAGGCAAGAGGGAGCGAGTCACATCTTATATGAATGGCATCAGGCAAAGAGAGAGCTTGTGCAGGCAAACTCCCACTTTTTAAAACCATCAGATCTCATGAGACTCGTTCACCCTTATGAGAACGGCACAGGAAAGACCAGCCCCCATAATTCAATCACCTCTAACCAAGTTCTTCCCATGACATGTAGGAATTGTGGGAGTTACAATTCAAGATGAGATTTTGGTGGGGACACAGACAAACCATATCATCCTGCCCCTGGCCCCTCCCAAATCTCATGTCCTCACATTACAAAACCAATCATCCCTTCCCAACAGTCCCCTAAAAAGTCTTAACTCATCTCAGCATTAACTCAAAAGTCCATATTCCAAAGTCTCATCTGAAACAAGACAAGTCCCTTCCGCCTATAAGCCTGTAAAATCAAAAGCAACTTAGTTACTTCCTAGATACAGTGGGGGTACAGGCATTGGGTAAATTCAGCCATTCCAAATGGGAGAAATTGGACAAAACAAAGGGGCTACAGACCCCATGCAAGTCCAAATTCCAGCAGGGTAATCAAATCTTAAAGCTCCAAAATGATTTCCTTTGACTGCATGTGTCACATTCCAGGTCATGCTGATGCAAGAGGTGGGTTCCCATGGTCTTGGGCAGCTCCACCCCTGTGGCTTTGCAGGGTACAGCCTCCCTCCTGGCTGCTTTAATGGGCTGGTGTTGAGTGTCTGCAACTTTTCCAGGCACACGGTGCAAGCTCTCATGAATCTACCATTCTGGGGTCTGGAGGATGATGACCCTTTTCTCACTGCTCCACTAGGTGGTGCCCCAGTAAGGACTCTGTGCAGGGGACTCCAACCCCATATTTCCCTTCTGCACTGCCCTAGCAGAGGTTCTCCATGAGGGCCCCACCCCTGCAGCAAACTTCTACCTGGGCATCCAGGCATTTCCATATATCTTCTGAAATATAGGCAGCAGAGGTTCCCAAACCTCAATTCTTGACTTCTGTGCACCTGCAGGCTCAACACCACATGGAAGCGGCCAAGGTTTGGAGCTTCCATACTCTGAGGCAACAGCCTGAGTTGTACGTTGGCCCCTTTTAGTCACGGCTGGAGTGGCTGGGACACAGGGCACCAAGTCTGTAGACTGCACACAGCACGGGGACCCTTGGCCTGGCCCACAAAACCATTTTCTCCTAGGCCTCCAGACCTGTGATGGGAGGGGCTGCCATGAAGACCTCTGACATGCCCTGGAGACATTTTCCCCATTGTCTTGGGGATTAACATTCAGCTCCTTGTTATTTGTGCAAATTTCTGCAGCTGGCTTCAATTTCTCCTCAGAAAATCGGTTTTTCTTTTCTATTACATTGTCAGGCTGCAAATTTTCTGAACCTTTATGCTCTGCTTCCCTTATAAAACTGAATGTTTTTAACAGCATCCAAGTCACCTCTTGAATGCTTTGCTGCTTAGAAACTTCTTCTGCCAGATATCCTAAATCTTCTCTCTCAACTTCAAGGCTCCACAGATCTCTAGGGCAGGGCCAAAATGCTGGCAGTCTCTTTGGTATAACATAACAAGAGTCACCTTTACTCTCCAGTTCCCAACAAGTTCCTCATCTCCATCTGAGACCACCTCAGCCTGGACCTTATTGCCCCTGTCATTATCAGGCTTTTGGTCAAAGCCATTCAACAAGTCTCTAGGAAGTTCCAAACTTTCCCACATTTTCCTATCTTCTTCTGAGTCCTCCAAAGTGTTCCAACCTCTGCCTGTTATCCAATTCCAAAGTTGCTTCCACATTTTCAGGTATCTTTTCAGCCATACCCCAACCTCAGTACCAATTTACTGTATTAGTCTGTTTTCATGCTGCTGATAAAGACTTTAAGAAATCATTCCTGAGACTGGGCAATTTACAAAAGAAAGAGGTTTAAGTGGAATTACAGTTCCACTTGGCTGGGGAAGCCTCACAATCATGGTGGAAGGCAAGGAGGAGCAAGTCACATCTTACGTAGATAGCGTCAGGCAAAGAGAGAGCTTGTGCAGGAAAACTCCCATTTTTTAAAACCATCAGATCTCATGAGGCTCATTCGCTATCACGAGAAGATCACAGGAAAGACCTGCCTCCATAATTCAATCACCTCCCACCAAATTCCTCCCATAATACACGGGAATTGTAGGAGTTACAAGATGAGATTTGGGTGGAGACACAGCCAAACCATATTGTGAACATTTTCTGAAATTCCATTCTGATTGAAAACAGAACAAAAATGTTTCTTTTAATTTATTTTAATAATAATAATAGGTGGAAAACTAATTGTTTATATCTTTGTTGAACCTATTTACTTTTTCAGCTCTCAGAATTGACCTAAAGGAAGCTAAACATGGAAATGGTTAATGATTCTTTGGGAGAGCAAAAAGTATGAGACTAAGATGACTGAGTAGTAACAGCTGGAACAATACTATCAGAAAAGCAGGAGTCTGTTTTGTGCAAGAGTAGGTTTTTTAATGGGAATAAATTTAAATCAAATAATTAGACATTAATGACCACCTTTCAAGAGCACAGAATTTAGTGTCAAACTGACATTGGTTTTTAATCTTATTTCTACTCCCTCTAAGCAATACGACTTTGAGAAATTTCATTTCTCTTCACTTTATTCTCTTATATCTGCAACAGAAGAAAATGCATGTCAGTCACATCAGTGGATTTTTTTTTGCCTTTACACATTACATTCACCTTTTAGAAATAATAGAAAATTATCCTAAGGAGAGAGAAAATAATGAAGTCAATTGATATGTGTAAAAAGAAACTAAGGCAAGATTTATGTTGTCATGAAAAACACTTATAACAAGTGTTTGCCTGTTTTGTAGAAATATATATTTTCTAAAACATCAGGTCTATTGCCTTTTTTAATTATTGTAAGATCACTTAACCTGAGATCTATTATCATTACAATTTTAAGTATACAATACAGTATTGCTAATTATAGGATCCAAAGTTTTATAATATCGTCTACTTTACAATCAGTGTGACAAATGAGAATACACATGTACCGCAGCTGGCATAAGGTATAGGCACTCTGTCTGAGTTCATCCCTGCTCCATTCTGCATGCAAAGCCCTGTGCCCTGCAGCTGTTCCTGATTTGTTTAAGGCATTCTCCCTAATGGCATCCTCAGTTCTGTTAGAGCTTTAAACTACAGTGACTACCAGGACCTGCTTGAGAGGCAAGTTATAAGTGTAGTTTTGAAATACACATTGAAATTGGCCCAACATATTTCTCCCCATTCAAATATCCTTTTGAAATTTCCCACTTTCAGCATTTTTTATTGATACATCCTTGCTGGCTAGAAATTAGGAGGATATATAAATTTAAAATATCCATACAAATCCATTTATAAATATAAGACTGTCTCACAACTCCTATAGGATACACCAAGGAAAATGTTCCTTATGACCTCTGTGGTGTTTTTGTTTATGTTTTTGTTATTTTGAGACCAGGGTCTCACTTGATCACCCAGGCTGGAGTGCAGTGGCACTATCACGGCCCACTGCAGCCTCAATCTCCCAGCCTCAATCAATCCTCCCACCTCACCCTCCTGAGTATCTGGGACTACAGGTGTTCACCACCACTAATTTTTTTTATTTGGTAGATATGAGGTCTCACCATGTTTCCCAGGCTGGTCTTGAACTCCTGGGCTCAAGTGATCCTCCTGCCTAACCTCCCAAAGTGCTGGGATTATAGGCATGAGCCAGCATGCCCGACCAAATTCTGTGTTGTCTATCATTGTTATTTTTTTTATCTGTGACGAAAATAATCTCATGCTAACTCAGTTATATTTTGTTCAGTAGCAATTTTAAGTAAATCAAAGTCCCTTAAAAAGAAAAGTAAATTGTGTCTACAATTTGGCCACACAATAATTGTTAACTACCTCAGAGAACTCAACAAGGCCACAGTGGTGGTATGATTTCTTCTCACCCAAACTATGCAGCTTTTACCCCAGTAAGTGAGTTACATAAAGGTGTTCAGTGGCAGTGACCCTGTTTTTTTATTCTTTTCATCTTTTTATGCCAGGAAAGCCAGTCTTGCTGATCTATATCTTGTTCCTAGGGTTTTCTCTAGAGTCTTTCTTACAGGTGGGAATCCCATCAGCAATCTCCCAGTACTCTGACAAGGTGATTGTTTGCAACAACCGTTTCCACATTTGGCCAACAGCTCCACAATTTCATCCTTGAGTTCCTTCAAAACTCTTGGATGAATGCCATCTGGTCCTAGTGATTTATTTATGTCCAATTTGTCAACTTGGAACACTTTATGTACTCCTTACCTTTTGATCCATTACCTCTGACCTGTGCAACTCGAACTTTATTCCTTTCTTTCTCTTTTCTAATCCTTTTTATTCCTCAAAGTCATCATGCAAAAATAATTCATTTCATGAACTTTGCTTGATACTGTTTACAATCATTTCTCATTTTTGTTACTCAAATTACATGGCCAAGCTAAGTATTTCAGTTTTGTTAATTAAATGACATGGCCAGGATATGGGCAGCACTGCTAGGTAAAATTCTGGCATATTGATCATCAGAACTGAAACATTAAATCAAAGGGATAGAAGGAAATCAATGTCCCTCTGTCTATTCTTATGTTATGATAACTGACCGTTTCCAGAGAATTGGCAAGTGTCAATGAAATTGACTTTCAATCAATATGACCTTTGTCAGAAAAGGCAAAAAAAAAAACAAATCTCATTTCAACCATTGTAGGTTGAGTCAAACAATACAGATAATCATTCAGTTTATCATCCAGTGTAGTTTAAGGTTTCATTTTGAATAGAGTGTTCCTGAAAGAGGCTGGGTATATTCTTAAGCTTTATTGGATTTTTGTTTCTCAAGAGAACAGTTGTTTGTGCTGATGGTCCTCCCATTTTGTAAATTTACATATTTTCTATTTGAAGCACTTCCCAAATTTTTCACTTCATGGAGTAATTCTTTACTTCTTGTTCTTCACTTCCTGCCAAGAACAGTTAGTGTGGACTGTTTGGTAATTGCCACTGTTAAGCCCTCTGAAGAGCCTTTATTCAAGTGTTAGATTTAGTGATTCTAGTTGCTGTTGTTCTGGTAGCAATAAAAAGGCAAATGATGAGCAGGCTTTCAACAAACAGCCCTTTATTGGTGCCAATGCTACCCTGGACTAACTCCACCCTAAATCGTTGTGGCATACAACTATAGAAACTCAAAAAGGTTTGAATAATAACAGGAACTCCAAAGTAACAAAACAGCTAGTGTACCCCAATGTCCTCTGGCATCACTATCCTGTGAGGACAAATTAGGTCACTTTAATCCCTGCTTATACTGAACTCATCTGATCAGGAGGACCTCAACCCCCAACAAGTGTTTCTGGGATGCTATAAACAGGGTGGTTCTTCAGTGCTACTCTCCAAGCAAGTTCAACTCAGTTCTTCCTGTGCTACTTGAGTGTCCCATTATCTGTGTCCTCTACTTGAGGCAGCCTCACCACGGCCCCTTCTGATAGTATACATCAAACTGCTAATGTATATGCTTAAGGTGCTACCTTTCACTGATCCCAAGGCTGCTAGTTTTCCAGATGTTTAAGTGGCCTTGGATTCTCTGCAAAGGTTGAAAATATGCTTAGCTCTCTTGGGCCCTTTCCCTAAAAAAAAAAAAAAAAAAAAAAACACTGCTCAATCCCAGACTCAGTCTCAGGGAATGATATCTTTCCTGAAATCAGCTCTTTCAGCTTCTCTTCTTAACTCATTTCTCCCTAGTATCTTTAAACTAGATCAAAGATTTGGGTGGGTAGAGATGCTATGATGTTACCCCATCCCAGTCTTCATTGTCCTTATTAGACCTGTGTCTCCTTACACACACACACACACACACACACACACACAAGCTCGGTGCATATTAACTAATTAACATAGACCAGTAAATTCTGCGAAGGACTATACACCGGTTATAAAACACAGGCTTGCCCTTAGTATGAGCTCAGCAAGGACATCCTTTCTTGTTAGTATTTATCCAAGGTTCCCCTTGGCAAACAAAATATCCCTCTTTGTAGTTTGTAAAAAAGATCCTATCCTTATTAGAACTATAGTATGCTAGGACTAATCTGGAATTCTTTTAAGAATTAGATGAGGGGCCAAGACACTAGAACTTGGATTTTTTAAAATGCAGATACATACCTGGAAACATTGCATGTGCATTAATTCACCTTCTGAAAATTTCAGGCTGATCAATATTTACTGAGTTTATGTATAGCCTAACTGTCTATAATGAACTTCCTAATTTCCAGGCAATTTATTATCATTTTGGCAGGGGCAATTTCTTGCTGACCTCCTGCTGATTGCAATATTCAGAACTTACTTGCTGTTTGTCAGCAAACAGCAAAAAAAAAAAATATATTTATCACAACTACTACTATTCCTATATTCTCTATTACTACTACCTTCATTTCTTTTCATTTACTATATACCAGGCTTTATGTTAAGCACATTCCATATAGCATCTCATTAACCCCCTACAACGTTGTGAAATGGCTATATTTGCCCTTTTCAGATGAGACTGAAACTCACTTTGCCATCAAACAGTAATCATCAGCTTCCCTAAAGAAGGAGATTGGTTTTCATAGCACTATCTAGGTCTGTACTGTCCAAAAGAGCAGCTGCTAGGCACATGTGGCTATTTACATTTAAGTTAACCAAAATGAAATTAAAATTCATTTTCTCATTTGCACTGGCCATATTTCACATGCTCAATAGCCACATGTGCTAGCAGCTACTGTATTGGACAGTATAGATTATACAGCATTTCCATCATCACAGAAGATTCTGTTGAATTGTGCTGGTAGTTCTCCCTTACCATTGTTCTCCTTTCAGCTGAGAGCATCAATGCCCTGAGTTTTCCTGCTATGTTCATGTTTCCTGCCTTCTTGTGCCCTTCCATCCTGCAAACTGATCTCAAAAAAAATGTTAACACAGCCTTATCTATTTGTGGGTATATGTTCCTTTGATAGGTTCTAAATGTATATGGTTATTGATTAGCAAGAAAATACAGAATTTCAGCCATTCTTCCAACTGTGAATATTTGTTTCACGAATATCCAGTTATGTTCTGCTTTTCTGTTGCCATATTTTTCTGCATTTTTAGAGATGAGCTCTCACTCTGTCACCCAGACTGGAGTGCAGTGGCACAATGATAGCTCACTGCAACCTCAAACTCCTGGGCTCAAGCAATTCTCCTTTGGCAGACATTATAAACAACAGTTAAACTCAATCAGGTGCAACTCCAAGCATACCCTTAACTCAAATGGAGTGAAAACAATGTGGAGAGCCATGACTAGGTCCTCAAATACACAAAAATGAGAACCACATCACAACTGTTACCTGAAAGATGGTTATTGAAACTTGCCATCAATGGGAAAACATCCTAATTTCAGAGCTTTTTAAGTATGAAAAGAAAAATTCACCTTAGAATGGGTAAAATGTGAAAGTGTTGAATCTAAACTCTACCACTGAAGTCTGTGTGGCTGTAGACAATTTATCCAACCTATAGAATCCTATTTCTTAATCATTAAAATAAGCACAGTAATATCTGTCCCCCAGGATAATTGTTTCAACAAAATAATACATGTAAATGACTCAGCACTAATCAAGCACACTTTTCATGTACTAGGTATTGTGCAGGAGGTTGGAAACATTGGATGAATAAGACTTAGTTTTGCTCTCAAATAACTCATGGTCTTGGATGGGAAACAAACATGAAAATAAATAGTATATTGTAGAATATTAAGTAGTATAGTTACTAAGTAAAAGATTGTAGATGGGGCACTAACGAGGGAGTGATTGATAAACTTTTGGTGACAGGGATAAAGGCAGCTCAGGGAAGGCTATCAGACAGATCTGTGAATGTGAATTCCTTCCCCCTGGCCTCCCACACACCCGTCAATCATGAGTGAACAGCTCAGAGCAGAGGCAATGAATAATTTTTTTTTTTTTTTTTAGAAAATGGTTTTATTTTATGGATTGTCAGTAGCAAGAATGGGTCACTTCAGGAGTCTTTATTTAATTTGCTTCAAAATAAAATAACAGTCTTTCAGTTATATGTAACTCAAGAAATTAGATGATAGATAGCAAAATCTTCACTGTGGCCCTTCCTCAAAGCAGCCTTATTTAGTTACTTACCAGAAATAGTAGAGAATGGATTTATACTTCCTGATCTTGTTATTTTCTTTTATTAGGATTTTATCCTGTATTTGCAAGAAAAGTGAGGATATATTTGGAGGTTTTCAGTGACCACTTGTCTTAGTCCATTCATGCTATTATAACAAAATTCTTAGACTATGTAGTTTTTAAGCAGCAGAAACTTATTTCTCACAGTTCTAGGGGCTGGGAAGTCCAAGATCAAGGTGCCAGCAGATTCAGTGTCTGGGGAAGGCCTGTTTCTTATCAGTCACAACTTCGGTGTCCTCACCTGGCATAAAGGGGAAAAGGGACATACACTGTGATCTCACATGGCGAGAGAGATGAAAGAGCCAGACAGTTCTACAAAGCCTCTTTTATAACACATGTATTCCATTCACAAAGGTGGAGGCTTTATGACTTAATCACTTCCCAAAAGGCCCCAACCTCTTAATACTACCACAATGGGGATTAAGATTCCACGTGGATTTTGGAGGGACACAGACATTCAATTCTTTACCACTATTACTTCATTTGATTCTCACAAGTTTAAAATTATTTAGGAGGCAAAAAAGTGTTTTAGAACTTAATGTTGTGAACTATAATTACTATAACTTAAGAAACCTACAGAGAATAAAACACTTTACTTGACTGTAATAGGCCCTGGAATACAATGATTTCATATAAATAATTTATATAGTGCTAACACATTTTATTAAATTAAGTTTCAATATTTATTTTCCAATCATGTATGTAACATAAATTGTACCTATTTAGTATGTAAACCTAAACCAATTTCCTCTTTCATCATAGATACCTTCTGCATTATTGGTCTCAGCCCTAGCTTGCCATATCGCTGCCTAACTCACCTGTCCTATGGCACCTCCACTTCATCATACCATTGTCTATAGGAATCATTTTCATCCCTCCTTTGGAATTCCACTAGCTAATCTTCATTGTTCCAACATATTCACTTCATTTCAGACCATGTTATACCTTGTCAGCAACTCCCTTGATGTTGTTACTTCAGACCTTCACTGTCACCACACATTGGCCAGTTCATGCCTCATGCAGCTGAAATCCATGCTCACTTTTATCCAACCTGTAGAATCCATTCTTCTCCTTTCTGTTCCCTGGAACTGGGAGTCACCTCACCCACTTCCACCAATAGATTTGCCTCCCAGAAATTTCTATCCATCTTGGAACTATAATGCCTCATCATCGTACAAAGGATTGGACTGTGTCCCAGCTGCAAAGAAGAAATGTTGAAATATTAAGTCTAACAGCATTTAAAATTCACTCAATCACTTTTAAAGTAACTGTGGTTCATGTTCAAGGTCTGACAGAATATCTGCTTACAGACATTTAAAAGATGCCACTTCTGCATAGGCTCCAACTCCGTCTACTCTATTACCACCACTGCTGACAAATCTACTTGCTCTTCTGTGTGAAGCTGAGGATGTCTTCTGAATGGTGCCTGGTGGTGCTTGGGGATGGTTTGAGACACTTGCCAGAAATGCCTCTTTCCATTTGATACCTTAGGATCAGAAAATGGGAGCAGATAAAATATATTTCATGCTAAATTGTATAATATTTCCCTTCCATCAACCTAGACTTATTATTTTGACCTGGGGGCATTATGTAAAGGCATTTTGTGTATACATACAGATAGACAGAATTGTTCTTAAAATCTCTTTATTTAGTATATTGTGTATTCAGAGTTCGCATAATGTCTTTATTTCATTTTTTTCTATTTTATAAACCTTTTGGAATACACTACCTAATTTTGGAGACTGTCCTATTTTGATGCCTTCTCTCCACCTCAGTGCTCTACGCAGCAGTGCAGCTTAGCTCATTTAGATGTAATTAAGGTCAATAAGAATTTATACAACTCTATAGGTCTTGAGATTTCCTGCTTAGTACCAAATCACTTAATTATGAAGATATAACTTAATCTTATTCCTGTTTATCATGAGCTGAACATAAAGGAAGGTAAGGCACAGGCTTTAAATGAAACCTTAAAATAATTCTTGGATGTGTATGAATAAAGGCATTAAGAAATTTTTCAAAGACTGATAGGTAGTTTCATGACTTGCTAAGTTGGACCTTTTTATGAAATCTATTATTGTATAGCTCCATCCTTGTCTCACTTAGGTTAAATCAGGGCACACAGTTTTTAGATAATAGAATCACTGAAAACTCATTATTTAAATGTCTGAAATAATTATCAGTTGGAATTTCTGAAGAGAGATTTTACCAACTCCTAGTATTTACCTATTTCATGTATTTTCCATTTGAGTACTATTAAAAGCATACTTAAACAAGATTAGTTTTAAACAATTGTCAAGCCTATTTTTGCTCTGAAGTCACTTATTCACCAAACCCAGGGGGTACAGGGCTGGGTCTGCCCCATTTCCATACCAGGAAATAGAGTATATTTCTGCCTCTTCTAAGCTAAAAGAAGGGGGGTGGGTGTGTGTGTGTATGCACACATGCGCGTGCACATGTATGTGTACAACAGCATGTGTGTGTTAAGGAAAAAAAATCTAATGTTTTATTTCTGTTGTCCCCTCTGTTGGTCTTTTAAAATTAGGAGTTATTGAATTTTGTCCTACTAATAAGTATAACATATATTTATATGAAATTAAAAAATAAAGTACAAAGAACAAAATAAAGCCCAGCCACAATATTACTATTCAGAGCAACTACCCTTATATTTAGTGCATTTCTTTCCAGTCTTTTCTCTGTATATGTATTTTTTCTTGTTTTTGTTAAACAAAATTAGTCAATTCTGGATATTCTGTTTGATATTCTGCTTTTCTTTTTATAAAATAATAAATATTTCTGTATTATACCTTATTCTTTTCCCCATGCCACTAAATCTTTTGTGCAATGTCATTCATATTTTATCATATTCAATCTAACCTTTCCCTTATTTATGGGCATTTATGTCGTTGCAACTTACTAAAATGATGCTTCAGTGAATACTCTTGGACGTAAATATCTCCATATATCAATTGCCTTCAGAAGTAAAACACTGAGGGAAAAGATGCTCAAATTTGCACCTCTGGTTAATATTTTGCTATTATTTATGTAGCTTTTTACTAAAAATCTGTGAGGGCTGGAATATGTTCCCATTAACTTAAAAATCTGTCATTATGAATTTACTATTTATAATAGCCAGACAATCCTTCATTATGTCTAAATACAACATGGATTCTGAGTAAAAATTAAAATAAGCCCCCAGCCTTCTGCAATCTTGTTTTCCCATTTTCCACTGAAACATTTATAGGAGATTTTCTTTGGTCTTCTGGAATTGCAACGTCCAAAAATTCCTTCTCTTCCTTGGCCCATGTGTAGCATGTGACAGGATTGACCCCATGTCCAATACCATTTGCCCAAGAGCCTCCCAGCACATTCTCTTCTGGTTTTCCTACCTCTCATCTTCTTTTTCTTCTCCCTTGCCTTCTCTTTCAAAACTGCACATTTTCCCCAAGATCTCCTCATTCACTCCTGTTGCCTCGGTAACCCCTTGTAGAATGACTCCCAAATTTGTTTCCAGAGTGAAATATTTTTGAGCTTCAGAATCACACTTCCAACTGTTTATTAGGCATTTCCACTAATGGGATCTTAATGTCAATATATGCAGAGCTGAACTTACTCTCCTGTTCTTCCACTCTACTTCACCCAAACCTCTAATGTTCCTCTAATGTTGTGATAATTTAATTGCCATTTCTCATCATGTTCTAAATGCAAATCTGTGTATTTGTGAAATATAAATGAATATGGATAATTTCAGACACCATTTTATTCCACTAATGGATTGAATCTTTTCTCAAATTCAGCTGACCTGAATTATATATAAGACCAGTGTCATTTGTTTGGACATATAAATTGGTCTTTACATAGATCAGAGTCCTAAAATGTTTAAGTGCAAAACCTAGAAAGAGAAGAACCTTAAAAGACTATCTAATACAACTTTTCTCATTTTACGGGTGAGGGAACTGAGACCCAAAGAAGAAAACTGGTTTTGTCAAAGTCACACAGCTACCTGGCACCTGACTTCAGACAACAGTGACTTTTCCTTTAAACCCTGTCTCCCTCTGCCTGCAGAATAAAATTATTGAAATATTAAAAGGTTCCCATTTGTTGGGAAGGCTTTCAGTCTCTGAAGGAAGACAAAGAGTAGAGATGGTGGTTAGCCACCTTTCAGAAGCATTCATATGTTTATATTTTAGTCTTCAAAAATTGGAAATTTATAAATCATCAAGAGAAACATACAGCTGCAGTTCACATTTGTGATATTTCTCCGAATAGGAGGTCTTATAAAACAATTTAGGTTTAAAAGCTTGAAAACAGTGTTTTCTCCCTCAGGTAACAAACTATTCTAAAATATTTTGGAAGTGCTCTTTTGTACATGCAAAACTTGGGTGGTTGCCTAACCTAATGTTGCAATTTCATCTTCTGTTACTGCCCTTTTCTCTCAACCCAGTGAGAGAAACAGTGACTAGAACCTGCCCTAGTTCCATCCAACTCTTTGCCATTTCCCAGAGTAACATTTCACAGCCCGCTAATGCTGGTCATCTTGTTTCCTTTATTTTAAATTTCATTACTTGTTACTTTATCCTTCCTTTCTAACATCTAAACTCCAGCTCATTCTGCATAGCACAGCTCAGATGTCACCCATTACCTCCTCTGTGAAGACTCTGGAGTGCCCCAGGCAAAAGGAATTCCTTCCTCATGTAATTCCTCAAGCACCGTGATCATTCATGCCAACTTCATTAGAGATGGCTGTTTGCCTGTCTGTCTACTGCTTCCCCTTTGACCACAGGCCATGAATCTACTCAAGGAGAACCTGCTGGCTCTTATTCGCTCTTGCAGCTCCTGCACCTAGTGCCAAAGCTAACTCATAACCCTTCTTAGAGGATCGATTGTTCAAGGAATGCTGAAATGACTCCTTTCATTGATTATACAGTTTTATCAATGTATTGGAAGAGGAATCTCCTTAGATAACACTTGGTTAGCTGCAATAATTTTATAGACTTGAAAGCGATAAACATATTATTCTCTTAGAATGCCTTAAAGTTGTGCTTAACAATTATCTGTCTCCACTTAATGTAAGATTTTATTACAATAAAGAAAACAGTTTTAAATTGCCAATGCTTTAGGACCAAAATTTATACTGTCATTTTAAAAATATAATGTTGATTTGCAGCCCAGTAAAATCATTATAATGTCCAAAATGGTAATATCTAGTCTTATTTGGAATATTAGTTCCTTTCTCCTTATTCATTCAAATAAAGTCAAGAATCAGGGTTTGATATGCATAAGTGTACACAAAAAGCTTTGTGCATAGTACCTTAAGAACTATTTCCATCCCAAGGCTATCAAAGGGCCAAAAGATACTTAAACTTATCCATGTTCTAATTTATATTTGAGCCAAAGCTCCACAGGAAAATATGAAGACTATTGGTTGTTCCATACAAACCCAACACAAGAAATCACCCTAAGTGATAAATTATCACTTGTGTCAGAGAATGCTTACCAAAAAAATGCTTACATTTTAACTGGTTTGTTTTTTCTTGAGCTTATGACAGAGTGAATTCTAGTTGGTCAATCTGCCAGTATTAGTTATTAGCCTACTGTCAAACTTTAGCTATAACATGTGTATTATTTTATTGTTGGTATATGACAACCATTCTAAGTATTAACAAAAGTTTATTCTTGCATTTGATGATGCCATGTTTTTTAACGCTGGAAAATTCAAAGATAAAGTAAGAAATCTCAGTTCAATAACCCAGGTTCACCAGGTTATATCTTCTGAAACTGAATTCAATTTATACAATACGAGATGCTATCTTACTGCATAATGTAAAGTGAAATGCTGTTTTGTGAAGTCGTGTTTTGCCAAATTCTAGATAATATCACTCAGCTCTCCCTTGATTGGCTTTGAAAATGAGGCTGCTACGTAGGGCTCATTTCTTTAATACTTAAAAAAAAAATTCAGTCTCATGTGAGTCAATGGCCAAATTCTCTTTACTGAAATGCTTAAGTAACATGCTATTTTGTAACAATAATGCATAGTTCTCTGAGGCTATTTTTTTCTGGATATTTGTATTTGTTCAATGTTAAGCATTTATCATTGTTGATGACATGTTACTGACCATCAGTGATAACATCTTTAATTATCCCAATATGCTAATGACAATACATTGTTTATGCTTATATTTATAAATTAGCTCTCTAGCAATTATGAAGGTTTATATATATTATATTCCCTTTTTGAGTTTTATTATCTTTGACCTTTTGACTGACTGCTGCCTGGCCGTCAACTTTCATGGTCTTCTTTCCCACAGAATCTGCCGTAATTCTTCACTTTCTTTTTTTTTTCCCTAGGTAGTGATTCCCTTCCTGTCTTACTCTTTTTCTCCCTGAGCTTTGCATCCTGTGTGTTTTAAAGAAGGTCAATTAATGTATCCATCATCCATCATTTAATTATTATGGATTTATTTCTTCATCAACTATGTACTGAGCATCAACTGTATACCAGACAGGTGGTAGAAATCAAATGGAAGAGTATCCATAGTTACTGAGACTAATTTTTTTAAAGCCAAAGTATTTAGAATCCACACCCTGGAAAAGGGGGCAATGAGAAATGCTGCCATGGAAACAAAGATGATTGAAACACAACCCTGGCCTTCTAGGATCATTTAATCCAAGAAGGGAGAAAGACATGTTGACAAATGTAAGCTGTGTCGTAGAGAATCAAGACATTCATTCTGGCGACTTTGCATTGCAGATGTAAAATGTTATTTTTATATTCATAACTTTACTATAGTTATAACAGCAGATTATTTATAGCAGGGTCGAGTTTTAATCCCACTTATTCTGTAAAGTCTTTGCCAACTACTCTTTCTTATATTTCAATACCTATTTTACTTATGCCTGTGTCACACATTTTTAACAAATCTTTTAGTTTTCAAATGGTGGAAGCAACATGATGTGAGAGCACAAAGTGGAAGCACCCATGGCTCCCCTTACTATTCTTTTAGCTCTCCCGGGGGTCGTGGACTGAGACCATCAGCTTTCCTTCTTTGCATGGAATCCATGTTCCATTAGCTGATGACGGTCCTTTCAGGATGCCAGCACAGCAAGGCACAGTACACAACTTTTCTTCTTTTCTACTCTTTCTAATCAAATATAGCAAACTACTTAACATTTTATATTATTTTCCTGTTAATATGACAGAAAAAGAGTTTAATTGAATAACAAATTTGTAAAGCTTACAAAATAATTTAGTTCTTTTATTAGGAATGCGCCAGAGACTCAGGTCGGAGCAGGGTCTGGGAACATATGCAAAAGTTTCCTTCAAGAAACATGTACCTAAATCTACATGTCTCATCTATATCCACACTACTCTTTTTATGATAGCTTTCTGTCATTCATCTTGTCATTTAACAAATATCAAAAATGAGACTTTAAACACGGATTTTGAAAAATTGTTTGACTCTTTAAAAGAGTGTACCAAAGGATGGGAGCAATGTGTGTAATAAAGGTCTTTGTTCAAGAGTAAATGGATTAGGCTTGATGGTTTTATTTTCTTCACTAAACCTACCTCTTACTTCTTCAAAGTTAATTTAGCTTTGAGTAGACTGATCTTTTTTGTGATGCCCCTGAAGTACAGTGGGAAAGCGCAGGCTTTGGAATCTGTTGGGCGTGGATTTAAATCACTACTGTGTGAGTTTAGGCAAGTGCTTTAACTTCTACAGGACTTCACTTTCTCGTCTATAAAACGAGAGTAATTTCTTGCTCATTCTTTCAGGCATCTATTTATTCATTCAACAGAAGTGTACTGAGCATTCTACGCTGTAGAAATCATGCGATGTGTTGAGATTTTAACACCTAAGAAAAAGACACAGGGTCCTAGTACTCATGGTACCTATAATATAGTTGGGAATATAAATAGGTATAGACAGACAAATTGAATACATCATGAAAAAGCATTGTGATAGAGAGGTGATATGCAAACCCACAGGAAAATTAAATCATTACAAGGATTAAATGAAATAATGTAGAAGAGTGTATAGTAGTGCCCATCTTAGTGGATGCTCAATAATAATTGTTGTCTTTGGTCTCTCTGTTGATATTCTAACCTCATCCTCTACTCTCATGCCTTCTAACTGTAAGTTAAATTCATAGATGATCTATAGTAGTATTATCCAGTAGAAATACAACATTAGCTACAACTATGTATGTAATTTCACATTTATTCTAGTTACTACAATGGAAAAAGTAAAAAGAAACCTGAAATGCATTTTAATAATACATCTAATTTAACTCATTTCAAAAACATTATCATATGTAATCAATCTAAAATTATTTTTAAATTTTTGCATTATGTATTTTACTTTCCGTCTTCAAAATTTGATGTGTATTTTATACTTTTCAGCACATCTCAATTTAAACCAGCTACCTTTCAAGTGCCCAGTAGCCACATGTGGCTAGACTGCCAAATTGGATCCTATAGGTCTCTGCTTACTAATTGACCAGGATTACACTTTTTAAGAAGTAGTGCCCTGTAGGTACTGTAGTAAGCCTCTAAGAGATCTTTAATTAATTAACCAGCACCATTTTCATCCTTTCTCCATCCCTCCTTTTCTCAGGTACTGGGTATCAAAGATAAACTGCAGGCTGTGGACCTTGTGCCTCACTCCCATCCCCAATTCACTATACAGTGAAGGAAGCCAATGAGTAGATAGCTTACAACACATTATAATTGCTTTGAGACAGATAAAGTATAAATGTGTTTTATTCTTAAAAATTGCTGACAGATTTTTAAGTGTTCTTACTGTAAAAAACAAGAAGTATATGCATATGTTAATTAGCCTGATTTAGCCATTCCACCTCGATTTAGCCACTCCACAATGGCACACTATTTCAGAGTGTCAATTTGTACATGATAAATATATACTGTTTTTATATTTTTAATAAATATAATATTCTTACAGAAGAAATAGAAGACAGGGAAAATGTGTATGAAATTGGGTGATAAGGATAGAGGGGAGGGAGTTGCAAATTACCTGGAGATATCTGGAATGGTCTGCATTTTAAGGCAGAAAAGTTAGACTATCCCTTCTATGTCAGGTTCCCCTGCTTCAATAAATAAAATGCTTCTTGGCTTATTTCCTGCAACAAAGTACAAGGTTCCCAGGAGGGGTCTGTCTGGCAACAAAAATGATCTCTGGCATCCTAGAGGAATGATTTCTGGCATCCTAAAGGAATGATCTCCGGCATCCTAGAGGAAAACCAGCCCTGAAGCTCCTGTGATTAGAGTTAACATAAAGGCACCTCAATAAGAGACACCCTGACCTGACTTACTTCCTACTTGTTTCAGTTAGCTGCAATGGACTTTTCTTGTATTTTTGTCTATATGCAAATCCCTCTTCAAAGATGTTAAAGCCAATAATATTGAGTAAATATGTTGGAATTTAAAATAAAAAAAGTAGAAGAAGCTGCAGCAGCTTGATAGATCAATTTCTTGTTAACCTCAAACCCATTTGTTGGTAACTTGACTAATTCATTACTCAACTCCTCTGGAAAGCTTTTGAAGATCAGCATCATTCCCTTTGAGTCCATTAGCCTCATGACATGAGGGGGATTCTGTAATATTGTGAGATCCATAAAAGAAAATGCTTCAAAAACTTTTTTTTCATAACTTGGATTTGGGAAGATAAAAAAACACCTTTTAACAAAAGGTGACTTTTTATTTATTTGATCTTTTTCAAAGTCTAGGGACCTAATGGAAAGTTAAATATAGGGTAAAAATGTACACCAATCAACTGTTTTCACTAAGCACACTATCCTGTGACAGATGCATATTTAACTGAACTCAGTGAGTAGAGCATCCTGTGAACAGAACCCAAATCTGACTTGGCCCTAAAGGAGAAAGACTGCATGACTTCAGATCCTTCCTTTCCCATAAGCAAAGAATTTGCACCTGCATTGAGTTTGTGGAAGACTTATTTCAAAAATATATTCACAGTCTTATTTTACCTTAATGATTGCTTCTGAAAGTGTGTTTGTAAAATCAGTGTATAAAGCACATATTTCTGGATCTGAATATTTAGGATGTTATCACTGCTTCTTCAGAAGAGGATTTTTTGGGCTTTTTTTTGTGCTGCATGTCCATGAATTTACAGCACAACAAGGAAACACTTAGAAAATGTTTATGGTATGTATAATCTTATACAGTGACAATGAATATTATAACATGGTCATGAATTTAGGAAGCTATGTAGTATTATATGTCAATAGACATTGAACATCCCTTTCACTCTTCCAGATGTTTATATTAGAGCTCACAGCTTTATCCTTACCATAGCTACAATAAATTTACAGCTGTGCAAAGTGGCATGTGATAAAATGGCTCTCCTGAGAGAAAAATAACATGAATCTATCATGGTAGCTGACTGTAAAGTCTAGCTTAATATAGGAAATGCAAGGAATGCTAATTGATCATAATACAGACTTATAGCAATCTATGAGAGTGGCTAATATAAAAATTTCCAAGGAAAATGACATTCTATCTTTCATGTCATAGGAAACTCATAAATCACTAAATATCAGCCAGCAGAAACCATTTAAAATCATATTTTTTCTATCACAATTTGTTTTACTGTGCTATGTTTTGTTAGTCCAAAGGGGAAAATATGTGATTAATTTTTGTCCATGTTTTAAAGGAAAAATGCATGCCCTGTATAAGTGTTTAAAGTTTACAAACACAACAAAACTTACATAGCAAGGTCGGAAATACAGCTCCTAGTTACAAAGGTTAAATTTAAATACTGTTATTTATTTGAAGCAAGTTACTACCATCTGTGTTAGAATAGAGTTGAAGGCATGGAAAAGACAGAGGACAGGTCATGGACTGTTTTGCTCGTAAATGAGAATTAAAATGCTTATTTGAAGTGTC
Organism: Pongo abelii; assembly: GCF_028885655.2. Taxonomy (NCBI): domain Eukaryota; kingdom Metazoa; phylum Chordata; class Mammalia; order Primates; family Hominidae; genus Pongo; species Pongo abelii. The sequence goes on from NC_071991.2 coordinate 98,167,004, forward strand.
TCAATTTTTTTCTTGTTCGTTAATATATCTATAATTTGCTGTCTTTTTAATACACTGGAATCTCTAGGATGAAGAGTCATTTTCAACAAAGATCATTTAGACATATAATTATTTTTCAAACTTTTACATATAAGCTAATAACTAAACAGGCACTTTTTCTGTGGTCCTCTTATTGAAGGCAATTGTAAACTAAATTCTGATGTTATGAAATTATTCGCCAGTTCCCCATTTCTTTGCATTTTATAGTACATTTGTTATCAAAAAGGTATATTTTCTAGGTACATGGTACAGATACTAACTTAAAAGGCTTATTGTTTTTTGTAGACAATTGTCTACTTATTGTGCTTAACAGACTTTTGCAGGTCAAACATAGAAATGCAAAAAAGTCCATGTGTAAGGTTTATTCACAATTAAGAATTTTTTAAATGTGTAAAAATATGAGTTTGTGAAGGCATTGTCTATTATTTTAAGTGTATTAAGATGAATAGTGTTTTTCTTCATACAAGAATATTTTTGGTTTAAAAAAGCTAAAAAGGTTTTATGTTTAAGGTTAAACTCTAATAGGTAATGTTGTAAGATTTTCTATAATTGCTTAGGTATCTCTAGTATTTCATAACTGCTCTTGACACGTGTAGTATACAAGTTGAAGAGAGTCAGCTAAAATTCTATAGTTTTGAGTTAGAATTACCTTGTATATTTTGAAATATTCTTGAGTGAGTTCTGAATATAAAGCATATTTAAAATCAAATGAAGCTTACTTAATTTCATAGAGAAAGTGGTAAAAAGACAGGACACTATCATTCAAATCTGCCTTATATCTATTTTAAGGTTTGTGCCTAACTCATTGATTTTATCCACACTGAAATGACTGTTAGAACCAAAAACAATTTTCTTTCAGAATGAAATTATTTCAGAGATTTCTCAGAAAGTATCTAACATAAATTTGAGGACTGGAAATAGTATGTAAGTAATGCTTGTTAACCTAAAAGGAAGCTAAGCTTGCATAAATTAAAAAGTTGAATCTATATTCTACTCTAGCAAACTGATGCAAATTTGTTGCCTGAAATTCTCCAAAATTTTAGGAAAAAATGCTATTTATGGGAAGCAATTCCTTAGAAGTCAAAGACCCCAATTGTTTGCAGTTCCTCAGTAAAGGAAGAAACCATTAACAAGTTAACTTGATGGGGTTGTTTGATTTTTTTCTTGTAAAGTTGTTTAAGTTCTTTGTAGATTCTGGATATTAGCCCTTTGTCAGATGGGTAGATTGCAAAAATTTTCTCCCATTCTGTAGATTGCCTGCTCGCTCTGATGATAGTTTCTTTTGCTGTGCAGAAGCTCTTTAGTTTAATTGATCCCATTTGTCAATTTTGGCTTTTGTTGCCATTGCTTTTGGTGTTTTAGACATGAAGTCCTTGCCCATGCCTATGTCCTGAATGGTATTGCCTAGGTTTTCTTCCAGGATTTTTATGGTTTCAGGTCTAACATTTAAGTCTTTAATCCATCTTGAATTAATTTTTGTATAAGGTATAAGGAAGGGATCCAGTTTCAGCTTTCTACATGTGGCTAGCCAGTTTTCCCAGCACCATTTATTAAATAGGGAATCCTTTCCCCATTTCTTGTTTTTGTCAGGTTTGTCAAAGATCAGATGGTTGTAGATGTGTGGTATTATTTCTGAGGGCTCTGTTCTGTTCCATTGATCTATATCTCTGTTTTGGTACCAGTACCATTCTGTTTTGGTTACTGTAGCCTTGTAGTATAGTTCGAAGTCAGGTAGCGTGATGCCTCCAGCTCTGTTCTTTTTGCTTAGGATTGTCTTGGCAATGTGGGCTCATTTTTGGTCCCATATGAACTTTAAAGTAGTTTTTTCCAATTCTGTGAAGAAAGTCATTGGTAGCTTGATGGGGATGGCATTTAATCTATAAATTACCTTGGGTAGTATGGCCATTTTCATGATATTGATTCTTCCTATCCGTGAGCATGGAATGCTCTTCCATTTGTTTGTGTCCTCTTTTATTTCCTTGAGCAGTGGTTTGTAGTTCTCCTTGAAGAGGTCCTTACAAGGAATCCTTGTAAGTTGGATTCCTAGGTATTTTATTCTCTTTGAAGCAATTGTGAATGGGAGTTCACTCATGATTTGGCTCTCTGTTTGTCTGTTATTGGTGTATAGGAATACTTGTGATTTTTGCAGATTGATTTTGTATCCTGAGACTTTACTTAAGTTGCTTATCAGCTTAAGGAGATTTTGGGCTGAGATGATGGGGTTTTCTAAATACACAATCATGTCATCTGCAAACAGGGACAATTTGACTTCCTCTTTTCCTAATTGAATACCCTTTATTTCTTTCTCCTGCCTGATTGCCCAGACACTTCTCAAAAGAAGACATTTATGTAGCCAACAGATACATGAAAAAATGCTCATCATCACTGGCCATCAGAGAAATGCAAATCAAAACCACAGTGAGATACCATCTCACACCAGTTAGAATGGCAATCATTAAAAAGTCAGGAAACAACAGGTGCTGCAGAGGACGTAGAGAAATAGGAACACTTTTACACTGTTGGTGGGACTGTAAACTAGTTCAACCATTGTGGCAGACAGTGTGGTGATTCCTCAAGGATCTAGACCTAGAAATACCATTTGACCCAGCCATCCCATTACTGGGTATATACCCAAAGGATTATAAATCATGCTGCTGTAAAGACACATGCACACGTATGTTTATTGCAGCACTATTCACAATAGCAAAGACTTGGAACCAACCCAAATGTCCAACAATGATAGACTGGATTAGGAAAATGTGGCACATATACACCATGGAATACTATGCAGCCATAAAGAAGGATGAGTTCATGCCCTTTGTAGCGACATGGATGAAGATGGAAACCATCATTCTCAGCAAAGTATCGCAAGGACAGAAAAGCAAACACCGCATGTTCTCACTCATAGGTGGGAATTGAACAATGAGAACACTTGGACTCAGGAAGGGGAACATCACACACCAGGGCCTGTCATGAGATGGGGGGAGGGAGGAGGGAAAGCATTAGGAGATATACCTAATGTAAATGACAAGTTAATGGGTGCACCACAACAACACGGCACATGTATACATATGTAACAAACCTGCACATTGTGCACATGTACCCCGGGACTTAAAGTACAATTTAAAAAAAAAAAGTTAATTTGATTGTTTAAAACAAATATGTCATAGAAAAAGACTTAATAAGAAAATCAAATTTGATAAGTAATATGTTAAATTATACCAATATATTTTTAAAACTTGCCTTTAATGATATTTTCTCATATATTACATATTTTCATGAAAATTTTCATATGTTGTGTATACCAATATACTTATCCAAGTATATGGAGAATAAATATGCTTAACAATGATTGGTAACATGAAGTTACCAATATTCATTTGTAATTATTGTCTAGTTTGCTATTTAATTTGACCAAGAATTAAAATTAGTTGGTTGACTTATAAGTTTAATCTGTGTTTTTAGATTTATCTGGCATCAGCTTCACACATTAAAAGCCTAGGAAGAAACCAACCACTACTGAAATGCAACAGCAAATATTTAATATTATCATAAACTTTGTAACACCATTGGGAATAAGACTGTATAGCATGATATTAGTTGAAAATTCCAAATGCATAAATTGGAGGAAAGAATGGGACTGACACATGTATGGGTGTGCACGCGCACACACACACGCCCAAGGTGGACACACACACATACATACCCCAGGTGGAAACACACGCCCCAGATGGACACACACACGTACACACCCCAGGTGGACACACACACACCCCAGGTGGATACACATACGCCCCAGGTGGACACACACACATACACACCCCAGGTGGATACACACATACGCCCCAGGTGGACACACACACATACACACCCCAAGTGGATACACACACACACACCCCAGGTGGACACACACACATACACACCCCAGGTGGACACACACACACACACACCCCCCAGGTGGATACACATATGCCCCAGGTGGACACACACACATACACACCCCAGGTGGATACACATATGCCCCAGGTGGACACACACACATACACACCCCAGGTGGATACACACATACGCCCCAGGTGGACACACACACATACACACCCCAAGTGGATACACACACACACACCCCAGGTGGACACACACACACACACACACCCCAGGTGGACAGACACACATACACACCTCAGGTGGATACACACACACACACCCAAGGTGGGCACACACACACATACCCCAGGTGGACACACACATACACACACACGCCTAGGTGTCGAGCACAGTGCTGGACTTCTCAAGGAATACATAGTAATGGGAGACAGGTATGTAAACAAATAACTTTAATATGAGAGAATGTTTGTAATAGAACATGCCGTGGGAGCAGAGGCAGTAATTCTGTTAGGATCGGGAGCAAGATAAAGGCATAGAAGAGGGGAACCTCTGCACTCTAGAGGATGAATAGGACTTAGGACTCAACAAGACGAGTAGAAACACATTGAAAAAAAAGCCATTTTCTAACCTGTTATCTGGGAAGGAGGGAAGAAGGGAGAAAGGGATAGAATGTTATAACTGCTTACTCATACTCCACTTACACCCTACAAGGTGTTTAAATACTTTCCTCAGTCCTGTGTGGTAGATATTATTGTCTCCATTTTTAAAGAGGAGAAGATACTCATTTATCTTAAATTCTATAAAATTTAACATAAATTACTAACAGCTGTTGATGTATTCTATAATAAATTTTACCCATTAAAAGAAGGAGAAGGAACTATAAGTACATGGATAAAATCTTCCTCAAATGAAAAGTGAAACAAGAAATCTAAAAAGATAAAAATAAGAGATTATCAAAACTTCTGAACATATGTAACGGGAATAAAGCATAGAAGAACTTACACAAAAAGACTGTCTAAAAAGAACAGAGCACTAAGAGGGCACAAGAGTTGGTTGAACAAAATGAGAGAGAGAGGGGGAGAGAGACAGAGAGAGGAGACAGAGGGAGAGAAGAATTCACATGTCTAGTAAACGTAATTTTAAAATGTATAGCCAAGCCATTACCAAAGAAATGCAAGTTAAAATATTGAGTGATTTCATCTTACATTTGCAAGGAGTTGAAAGATTGCAATCCTCAATACCTGTGGCAAGGTCAAGGTTGGTGGTGCGTATTGATGATTCCCAACTGCTTGGGGAATTCTTCTGTGCTTCCATTTTGTTTTCCTCATGCTACAGATCCATCCCGAAATGTACTGATTTTTTTTTGGTTGTTGGTGGTGTTTTCAGTCTCCAGGAATTTTGTTTCTTTTGCCAAGGGGACTAAAAGCACCCTCGGGTTTCACAAAGCTAAGGCTCCTGAGAGTTAGAAAATGTTATTTTTTTTTCAAAGGAATGGAAATAAGAAACCATTCTAGATAGAAGCTGACATGTGAATTGTCATGTAAGAACTTACAAGGTAAATATACAGAGAAAGGAAAAATCAGCTTTCCTTAGTCTTACGCCCTGGTTTACATTTGACTATGACAGCAAGAAAGATAAGGTTCTCAGAACTGACTGACATCATATTAAGCAGCAGGATGTCATGAGAAATAATATACATAAACTTAGATCTTGTTTCCCTGAACCGGAAATGCCCAGAAAACTACTTAAACATTCACTGCTAATAAGTTAGCCCTCCTACCGAAAAATATTTCTCCCAGTCATGTGTGGATAATGATGTCACATGTCACTTCCAACCTAAAAATATCATGATGGACCCGGATCTCATTAGTAGGCTAAATTTGTCTCAGAATTAATGCTGCTCATCATCAAATATTGCCTAGAATTTTAGTATGATCTGAATGATTTAACTAGACCACTTTCATGAACCTAATTGTCTCCAGACCATTTTTTCTTTTATTAAAAAAATTGTGTGAATAAAAACACAAGATCTGATTATACATTTTTTTAATTTCACTGCATTCATTTCCCAAGGCCCAACAACAACTGATTTAAAAATCAGATCTGTACACTAAGTAACTAATTTTAGTTATTAAGATTGACAATATATTATAGTCTATTTTGTGAGAGACGATTTGAGCTGAATGTACTTAAAATGACTGAATTAAGTAGATAATAGAGTATTTTTGTTGGAAGGGGAACCTAGAAACGTTGTTTCCTGCTGCTGCTGAGTTTAAGTAGGAAGCCTCCAGTCACAATGGACCATTATGTTTCTAATTGCCCTTATTAACAGAAGAAAAAGAAGTGAAAGATTTTCTCTGGAGAATCTTAGAGAACCTGCTGTTTCCAAACAAGCTCGATGGTATTGGTCAATACATTTTATATTTACAAGTTAGGTTTTGTCATCAGAAAAACAATGGTGAGGCAGAAAACTGCACAAATCAAATGCAGTCAGGTATTTATGAACAAAATGTAGAGGTTACTGTCTTTTTTACTTAGAAAAGAAAAACTGACAAACCAAAGATGTTCCTACATGGTTTTTTGTTTTTGTTTTGAATTGTTTTGTTATTTTTTTGCTGTGTTTTACCTTGAGAGTTCTGGATCTTAAACATTTGCTTCTCTGATGAACAGTGATTGAACTGTGTTCATGCACTTGTGTTTTTATCCGTGGTAAATGTTATGCCTTTTTTTTTTTTTTTTTTTGGACACAGAGTCTCTGTCAACCAGGTTGGAGTGCAGTGGTGCGATCTCAGCTCACTGCAACCTCCACCTCCCGGGTTCAAATTATTCTCGTGCGTCAGCCTCTCAAGTAGCTGGAATTATAGGCACGTGCCACCATGCCTAGCTAATTTTTGTATTTTTAGTACAGATGGGGTTTCGCCATGTTGGCCAGGGTGGTCTGGAACTCCTTACCACAAGTGATCCACCTGCCTCAGCTTCCCAAAATGCTGGAGTTACTGGCATGAGCCGCTGCACCCAGCCAATATCATGCCTTTTTTTGGTAAACTACTAGCTCCCATTACCTCGATTGATGCAAATAGTGCTTCTTACCAGAATATCAACACTTCGCATTCTGTAGATGAAATCCTACTGTGTTCAAAAACATTCTCGTGCGTTTCACAGCATATAACATGAAGATTTCTACACTTGGCAGAGAAATGTTTCAAGTTTTCAACCTCAAGCATTTTGTATGTGTGTATAGCAGCATTAGGTTGAAAAGATCTTAGTATTTGTGTGTGTGTGTATGCGCGTGTTTGTTCATGTGTGCGTGCGTGCGTGTGCGTGCGTGCGTGTGCGTGCCTGCGTGTGCGTGTGTGCGTGCGTGCGTGTGCGTGTGTGTGTGCGTGTATGTGTGTGTGCGTGTGTGTGTGTGCACGCGCCTGGGTGCATGTGTGTGTTGTTCAGGCTAGAATGTAAGCGTTTCAGAGTGTTTTTTCACTGAATTATTCCTTGGTGTTATCTAATCACCTAAATGTTCATATTCTGCACTGTGGATTTTTCGTTTCTTTATTGCATCTATCCTTCACTAGCTCTGTCATGAATATCCATTTTTAGTCACATTTATTCTAAATCTCGTATTTGAAAGAAAAGCATTTTGCTGATTTAAAAGTAACTGGAAGGTATTGCTTGGTATCAGGAGACCAAAAAATTTAGAAAGATGAGAAAAAAGATTGGTTCATTGTCAAAGAAAATTTTGCACTGGGTGGAGTTTACAATTAAACAGGCAAGGAAGACTTTATTCAAGTTCATTGCAATAAGGGAGATTGAACTCAAGTGCCCTGAAACAAAAAGCAGGAGGATTTTTAAACGCTAGGGTGAGCTGGTGGAAAACTACTGGAGGATGTGGGAGGGGTGAATTTTGCCAGTGTAATTAAGCCATTTGGGTTTGCTAATTGGTACTTGTGAAAGTTAGGCTCCTACCTTTCCACCAAGACTGAGAGTTGGGGCCCTACCTTTCTTACTACATTTCAAAGAGATGGATCCCAAGTCTGTGAAAAAAAGACATTCCTGGGTTATAGAAGATTTGTATCTCAAAAGTTGCAAGAAAGATTTACAATTTGCAAGTTTTCTAAAGAAAAACAGTCTAAGAAAAGGGAGGTCAGGGGCCTACAGTCAGGAAGAAACCTGTCTAAAGTTTAGTCAAGCTGAGGGGAACATTAAGGCCTTCTTGGTCACCAAGATATTACAGGAGCTCCATATATGTCCAATAAGAGATGGTAGACTCGTAGTTAACAAGAGATTTTTCTAGACAGTTGATGTTATGAGGCACAGTTAAGAGTCAAGTCAAGTTGAGAGGTGCAATTTCAACAAGCATCTTCCAGATCCAGACAAAAAAATCCGCATGAGTTCACCATCGAGTCACTTCAGCTGTTCTCTTATGAGAACAGATATTATTATCTGAGTCAACTGAGTCAATGCTGCTGTTTCAATTTCTGACTTGTCTTTGATCATGGATTATTTGATTCAGTTTGACATTCCTTTGAAGAATCTTCTAGCTGATTACAGCATGTAGATAGGAAATTTCTCTTTTTGGCCTTTTCTCACATAGCACACACACTCACACATAAAATACAGCTTCCTGAAGGATTATGCCTCCCTTTTTTCCTCTTTGATCTGTAATTAGACCCTTATATTTTATAGACAGTGTTTAATTTTTACCTTATAATGCTACTCTATAGTATTACCAGAGGTGAATATAATAACTTCAGTACTCTATAAATTAGAAATAAAAGAGGACAGAAAAATATAATATGTTGCCCTCTACTTATTTTTTTAAGGCTTCTTAGTATTTAGAAACTTGTCTGGAATTGTATGGAACTCCTTCCTGCTATAGCGATAGATATGTGAGTATTGTTGGTCCTAAGTAGCAGTGAAGTAATGTGAGAAGCGAAACTGGAGTCCCCATCTTCTTGATTTTTATATCTCAATCTTGGAAGTCTGTAAATGTTCATAGGGCTTGTTTCTGAGCCCTAACTCAGGTTTCTGTGAGTTCCTGGAGGATTACATTCACAAAGTCATACCTTAGCTCTAAGTTCCTGCCTGCCAAACTCTTGATCTCACTTATACTTCATTTTTCATGGCTGTTTTCTTCTCCAGGCCAAACCAGATATTCAACTGAACGCTGCTTCCTTGATTTGCCTAGAAACCTGTCACATAAGGCATTACAAGCAATACATTAAAGGAACTTATTGATGGTTTGGACAATGTAAGACAACGTGTGTGTGTATGTGTGTGTGTGTGTAGGAATTTCAAATGTGGTATTATACATTTTTACTTTCACGACTACTTTGGCCACCTTGATGCCAGTGTATTTTTATAGGCTCAATCTTTCTCTGCTTCTTCTTTTTCCTATCCCCAAATTTATCTTCATTTCTCATGAAAAGCAGTTTACCATTCCTTTTTTCTTTCCGGTTTCTTTTAAAAAAGTAAGCCTTCTAAGGTCTTACTTTTTACCACCGAAGAGGATTATTAAGGTGGTTTCCTGAATATAAATATTCTCATGAAAATTCTGTTGCCAGCTATTAAAATAACCATTTCCATCCCTTTCTACCGTTTTATATCCATTTTATAGAGTTATCAGGGTCTGGGATATCAGGTTCAACAATGCTCTAAGCTCACATTGAAATTAATTGTACCTAAAAGCTAAATTTCCAACTAGGAAGCTAAATGAAAATATGCATGATTTATTTAGGGCACCCCTCGGCCCGATATTGAACTAATAAATATAATACTGTCTCATAGGGTCAAGAAAAGAAATTTCACTCTCTGTTCTTTTCTTTCCTGCATTCTTTATGTGCCATGATCCTTTCAGATATCACATCACCCTCTTCACTTCGGAATCATTTTATAGCATTTTATATATTTCTAAGTGTTCACACTTATCCATTGATTGAATAAGAGACCACTTCCTTTGTATCAAAGCACCATGAGTCTCAAGTGAAGATTAGAATGAGAAAACCAGAAAATAAATAGTAAAATGTTATATGGTAGAAAATGCTAATAAAATAAAGCAAGGTGTTGGAAAAAGGGAAGGAAAGGCGGTAGCTATTTTAGATAGCGTGGTGAAGGCAAGGTAAGCATGTGATATGTGAAAGGAGATGTGAATGATGAGGAGCCACCTATGAAAACATCTAAGGAAGAACATTCCAAGTAAAGTAAAGGGCAGAGATAAAAGCCCTAAAAATGAACTGGACTTGACACATTCAGAGAACACAAAGGAAAAAAACCAGCGTGGCTGGCGTATACAGAACAGAGAGGAGAAGTGGTATGATGAGAAGTCAGGGAGGCTGGCAGAATGGAAGACCCTGTAGTCTCTGTGTGGAATTTGAATTTTTTTCCTGAATCACATGGGAGGGTATTTTTTAATGGGGTATGATTGTACCTGGTTTCTACTTATTTACAATCGCTTTGCTTTACGAAGATTATATTTTATACTGGTGATCTGAAGATTTATCTTAAAAGGGTTGCCTTAAAACTACAGGTGCACCCTCTCCAAATTGTCCTGTAGGCCGATTTATTCTACTCATGTTTCTTGAGTGCCTACTATGTTTCCGGCACTGGGCTAGAGCTGGAGATTTAACAATGACAAACATACGGTTTCTGCATCCAAGAACACATAGCCTCATACCAAAAGGTTTTGTTCAATGTTCAGTTAACATTGTCTGCATTCTTGTAAGGATCAACCTGACTTTCCATGAACTTTTCTCTGGATCTTGGATAATATCTATTTTTAGTCCCATGCCATATTCCTTTATCCACTTTACCCAAAAGAAACATTTAAGATATATCTATCTACATGTTCATCACATTCTTGCCATTCTTTTTAGTTTCATGATAAATCTCCCCAAAATTTTTTTGTAAAGAAACTGAATTTATAGTATAAAATAGAAAAAAGAGTAGCACCGGTTTAGAACTTTTCTCTTAGAGTAGCATTTCAAGTTAATTCAAAGTTGAAATTATATTAAGTAAACTGTGAAAATATCTATAATGCTAAATTACAGAATAGGGTTTCTGCATTGGGTCATTTCTACCTCCTCCCTACATTAAGCTGCAAAAGTGCATAAAACGCAGACTACCCCCTCAGCCTGCTATTCAGATGGCTGATTACTGGTGGATGTTTTGTGACCTTAAGGAGCTGGGTGATGAAGACAAAGGAATTCTGGTAAAGAAACCAAAAGCTGAAGGAAACCGCAGTTTTCTGTTGAGATTGAATCTCAATAACCATGAGCTACAGCTTTCTCCACACTTTTGAACATTTGTCTTGCTTCCCCCTTTTTCTTCTTTTTCCATTGGACTTTAAAATTTTAGAATATTTTTCCAGTCTGTTTCTTTCACTATATCTTATCCTCTTTTTAAAATCTGTGCTTATCTTTCTGCTTTCTTTTTTGTTTTTCCCATAGTGTAAGAGTGACTTACATTAAACATGAATCACTAAAGGACCCTATCTATGACACTCTAAAGTTGAAGGAAAGACAAGACAGCTTTCTGAAGTTTGACTCTCCCTGAAGCCAAGAATGTTTCTCAATAAATTATTCACCTTTATAAGAACTAGCCTTTAAAAAAAAAAAAAAAAGAACTAGCCTTTTGACCACTGAACATTCAGGAAACAAAAATATATTGTATCTTAAAGATCCAGCTTTGTTGTAGATCCAGTTCAGGTTAATGGACCTTAGACTTTCTCTCACTTTGTGGAAAAAAAAAAAAAAAAACTCCTTGTTAATAATAAAATTAGCTAAAGTGCAGCTGTGGAAATCTTTTAGGTTTCATAAGTCATGTGTGCTCTTTCCATTCCTGTAACTGTACATATCGAGGACGTATTTAGAGTAAAGCCTGGATGTTGGGAATACAACAATCATTGAGAAATAGCAATGCAAAAATCGATGAGTAATGTGGTCCCACAGTTCTCACTGTCTAATGGTGAAAAAAATGAGAAAATTAACCATTGCCCTGTAAGTGTTAAGGGCTGTAATGTTTGAACCAAGACTTATAAAAATATAGCAGTGGCTATTTTGCTAAGAATGGTGGTCAGCAGACACTTTTAAGAAGGGAAACATGTAGCTGAACTGTAGAGGAGAGAGAAGAGTTAGATGGGAGAGGGGGGTGAGAAGTAGGCTCCAAGCAGAGCAAACAACATGTGTAAAAGCCAGGAGTCAAAAGGTTGCAAGGCAAGCCTAAGCACGAAAGGTTTGTGTGGCAAAGGACATGTCCTGGAGAAGACGTGACCATGGCAGGTCATGGCAGACTCTGAATGTCATTCTAAGGAGTTTAGGCTTTATCTGAGAGCAAAGGGGAAAGCACCAAAACTCTCCTAGTAGGCGAAGGGAATGAATGGATTTGCATTTGTCCAGTATTTACTCTGGCACTCATAAGTAGGGTGATGTGATGGTTAATTTTATGTGTTTACTTGACTGAGGTAAGGGATGCCCAGAGAGTTGCTAAAACAGTATTTCTGGGTGTGACTGGGAAGTGCTTCCAGAACAGATTAACCCTCTCTCTTCTTGAGCTGGGTCATCCATCTTCTCCTGCCCTCAGACATCAGAACTCCTGGTTCTCAGAGCTCTGGCCTTGGGATGGGAGTTATACCATCCGTTCACCTGGTTCTTGGGCCTTTGAACTCAAACTAAATTACACTGCCAGCTTTCCTGGTTCTCTAGCTTTACTCTTTCCCTTTATAGAAAGATTTATTTTTAATTTTAGAAAAATCATTTATGTTTACACCACTTACTTCCCCAGTTTATCCTCCAAAGAAATGTCACACTTATAGACATTATATTCACATGTTCTGCAAGCACTTTATTATGAATCTGTTAGGGTATATACTTGCAAATATTTTGTTTCATTCTGTTTTATCCCTTAGGCAATGTCATGTACATACTACTGCAAACAGAATAGTAAAGCAATGTCTGGCTAGTTACCAACTCTGTCAGTTCTTCGTTGTCAATGTCTCTCACTGTTGTCCTTTTCTCTCTCTACCTACTGTCATTATCCCCAGATGGTATGCCTGCCTTGGATGCTTTATCAGAGTTCTTGAGTGCAAACAAAAAAAATGAATTCTGCTTGATTTATGAAGAAAACAAATTTATTGAAAGGCCACTGAGTAGCTTACAGAATCACAAGAAAGGTGGCAAAACCAGTTCTGGACAATAAGAAAAAACAAAGAGAGGTTCCATAGCCACACTCCAGCCAGGGTCATCCCACACGGACAGCTGAGTAAAGACACTGCTGTCTCTGGCCAAACTGCCACAGCTGCCCACTAGAAAACATTCTCCACTGTTGCCACTGCTTTGCGTCACTAGCACCAGATTCAAAATCCCATCTGGTTGTGTCTGATTGCCCAAACCTAGGCCACAGGTCCATGCTTTTGTTCCCATGTTTCCAGAGAAGTCAAGTATCTGGCGTTTTCAACTTCCGTTAGGTGAGAAGCAACACCCACCTCCAACTACGACTTGTGCTATGGAGCATTCTGCAAATCAAAGAGTCAAACCCCAGTGTAACACACATGTGTTTCAGCCACAGAAAGAGAGCTGTCCCCTTGAATAACCCATTCACCTCCTGGTTCTAATCGTTTATTTTACTATTATATTCCATGCACTGTCCTGGACATGGATATGTGCTATGTACTAATGATGTAAATGTTAAGAATACAGGCCAGGCGCGGTGGCTCACACCTGTAATCCCAGCACTTTGGGAGGCCAACGCGGGCGAATCACCTGAGGTTGGGAGTTCGAAACCCACCCAACCAACATGGAGAAACCCCATCTCTACTAAAAATACAAAATTAGCCAGGTGCAGTGGCGCATGCCCGTAATCCCAGCTACTCAGGAGGCTGAGGCAGGAGAATCACTTGAACCTGGGAGGTGGAGGTTGCAGTGAGCCAAGATCATGCCATTGCTCTCTAGCCTGAGCAACAAGAGTGAAACTCCATCTCAAAAAATAAAAAAAATAAAAATTAAAAAAATAAGAATACAAGTGCCTGGATAAGTCTTTCCTAAAATGTAGCGATTATGTTGTTCCTCTTTTTGACCTTGTAATGGTTTCCAGTTACTTCAGACTCTTCAACCTAGTATTCAAAAACATTCCATTAGTTGATCTATATTATATATACAGTCCTTTCTCTTATTATTTTCTAACACAAGTCTTCTATTCCAACTAGGAGGGTTATCTTAAAATTTACAAACACCACTTTTGCCCATTCTCTGCAAAAGTATGTATCTATCTCACACACTTTTCCCCATCTTTTACCTGAACTCATCAATTTCCCCTAACAGCCCCGGCTTCTATTCTTTGCCTTCTTCATGACTCTACCTGAGAATCAATGAAAGTCATGAAGACATCTTAAATTAAGGCAGCTTTATTGTGAAATCATACAATATTTATGTATACTAGTCGTACCTGCACCTTCATGCATAAATACGCCTTATAGATCCATTTCTACTTTTATCCGTGGATACTTTTACCTCTCCAAGTAAATGGTAAAGTATTTGAGGCAAAGATTGTATCTTCTCTTGTATCCCTTCTGTCTTATTTAGCATGTTAAATGCAGAGTTGAAACTATGTGTCTGTCGAACAGCTGAGCCGATGTCTGGCCAGTTTCAGCTCTCACTACCTGCTTAAACAAGCCAATTTCTCTGAAACTTGGTTTGTTTTATTCTTCCCACAATCACTAACTTCAGGTAAATTCTATTTATCACTTCACAAATAATACAAACTTTATATTGCAGTGGGAATCAGGTAAGAATGACTCAACACAAATTCAGTCATTACTAGAAATTACCTACAGTGAATGCCTAGGTGATGCAATAGTGTCATCTTTACAGGGGAAAAATGGCATGATCATAAATTGAAAGGGTAAAGTTCTGTGTTATGCCGTATGATTTTTTCATGCTTTGCAAAGTTAAAACTGAAAAGAATTTGAACTCACTTAAGAATCTGATTATTCCGTCATTATCACAGAATGACATATTAACCGGGTAAAATTAATTTGCAAAATGCCCTTGTGAATACAAACAAAATGTGTCTTTTGTAAATTAAGTAAAAAAATAGATGCCTATTCCTCACACAAAGTTTCTTTCTGATGCTGTCAAAAGCAGTACTTTTTGAGAGAGTGAATTTTGGCAGATGGCATTACAATTCAAATAAAATGAAATAGCCTTCCAAATGCATCCATATTTCCTTATCATATGAATGCCAGAGAAATTTTTAAAGTTTCTAAATGTTTCTCTTCTAAGTGTCCTCATGAATAAAACTTGTGTGAATGCATAAATACTAGATATTAAATTATGACTCTAATGCTAGCTGGCAGACTTAACTGTATGTCGATAGCTTTCTGTATAACCAAAGCATATATTCACTATATCTATAGCACAAGGAATTCAATACAAAGGGATTTAGGAATGCTGAATTTGGACTCCGACTGAAGAGCGATGTGGAGAGAATTTCAGAGTTCTGGGATATTCTTCATAAAGGCTGGATACGTAACGGCTGTTGAATACGGTGGCCAAGTCTTTCCTTGCATGTAGCTCTCTGCATTTTCTTTCTTACTGCTATTTAGAACTTGAGGAATCCTAAGAAAAGACAGCCCAGAAAGCATATTTCAAGGGATTTCAGCATTTCCATCTCCCACCCTCACCCAAAGAAATTTTAGTTATGACATTGGAAAAGTTAGTTTTCCATTCACTGAGTTGTCTTGAGGATCAAATCAGGTGTTTCATGTAAAGCAATCATTTATGAGATCAGTGTCTGATAGATAGCATCAATAAATTATATAAATTACAGCTAATTTTAGTACTCCTATGGTGCTAAATAACTGAAGTGAGGCAGGAAGGGGCATGGAAAATGTAAAAGATAAAATACTAAGTGTGTTGCAGTAGAAACATAAGTAGCACTATTGAAGTTAAATACTCTTTTTTCTTAATATAGAGTAGCTTCCCCTCCACCCCCCCACCCCCACCATTAAGAATTGTCAGGTAAAGATTGCCAACACTCTACTCTAATCCCTGCTGTAAATGGCCCTGCCTTCATCTGAGCACCTCTGCCCCACTTCTACCATAACATGCCCAAGTTAAGACAACCTACATGTGTGTCTTCAGAGAACTATACGGTGAACACCTTTACACAGAAAAATGTAAATCCCCAGCTCTCTGCACAGTATTCAATAAATGTTGAATAAATACAAATTTTATAATGTTCAAATTCATTACCAGTGAACGCAAGCATTGATCCATATTTCTCTCTGCTGTGCCATATGTAAAGCTGATAGGAGAAATGGAAACAAACCAAGTAATATCTGAAAATCTCTTCCATTTCTATAATTTTCTTGAGTTTTCTATTGATTTGTGTGTATTTTCCTGAAAACATGATATTGGGCACTTTCATTTATAATAAATTCTATGGGTAATGGGGGTTTAAATGTATTGCTCTTGGAAAAATGGTTTGAGAGGAATTTGGGATCTGCCTCAGTAATGAGAGATTCTGTCTAGATGTAAAATATAGAAGAAAAAGTTGGAAAGTATACAACATGGTGTTCCTTACAAAATTAAACTAAGAAAATTCTGAAATGTTACAAAGTATTATTACTTCATTCATGATTTTGTAAAAGGCAATAAAGTATAGTATTATTAGTCTGATTGTTAAAAACACAGTGTCCACATGAGGAAATAAAAGCTACTAAGAGTCTACATATGTTCCAAAAGCAATGTAACTAAACCTTTAATGGTTTTGCTCTAGTTTTTACTAAAACATTTTCTTTAATCCATATGTGCTTTTCCGACATCTGTGTTAGGGCAATCAAAGGGTAGGAAATTAGCTTTATAGAATATAGCCAATGTCAACTTTTTCTTCTCTCCTCTACCCCAAACCAGCACACTTTGGAAATACCTGAAATGGGGGGCAAACAGCAAACACTCTCACCATAAGAATACCTAACTCAATTAATTATTAAACAGCATAAAATCACAACAAAGGTATTAATATCACAGGAAGCCAAAATTCCTTGTGCTACCCAAATATCTGTCTAGGGTTGCTCTTCTGAGAAAGGTACGACATTTTATCTCTCCCAGTGCCACAGCAGACACATCATCTCATTCATTCTGTTAACACTTGTCTGTGTTGAGCACCTAATAGTAGGTTCCAGGAACACAAAGATGAGTAAAATATGCTCCCTATCTTCAAGTTTCTCACCACGAAGAAGACAGAAAACAGACGGTCATAATATATTCTTCATAACTCAATAGCAGTCCCCTTTCTCCATGGAATAGTACATTCTTTGTGTCCCTCATTGTTTTCTCTTTTTCTTTGCCTCCCATGGAGTGCCTTCCAGTCTGTCTTGTGGCATCTGGTCCTACTGAGTTTTTCAACTCTTGCTTCTCACTGCAGAACCATAAATCACAGCAGTTTTAGAAGTGATTTGTGTCTCTATTAAGTTGCTGAGTACATGTTAATTTTATTAACACTGATAAAGTAGCTTTCATGTTCTTCATCTTTTATTTATTTTCCAACTGGAAAATATCCTTTTTCTAGCACTGTAATTCTAAAACACAGATTTTATCTTTTACTTTCAAGTATTATCTCTGAGTAACAATAATTGATTGATCTTTGAGCAGAAATAGATTTTTTAATTACTTAAAATTTTTTCTTTAAAAATTCACCTGATCAAGGAGAATGTTCTAATGAAAATATCATTATTATCTTAATTATAGTTGTTATTTCACAGACTATATTTGTAGTACCGATGTGATTCTGATTTGTGAACTAATGAAATAATTGTATTGCTTGTTACTCTATATTTTTTCTTTAAAAAGGCCACATCTTTAAAAATAGTCATTTATGTGTATATTAAATAGAAAATATAATCAGAATTGTGTTTGCTTTCAGGTGGTTTTATAATGTACTCCAGTTGAATCCCTTTGTACTAGTCAGTGTCTTCTTTATAAATCAGGTCCTTTCTTCCATTTCTGAGGCCAAATGGCTAATGTCAATTTAACAATTAGCTAAATGTCTCTTTATCCCAACCCCTTCAAGCCAAATTCCCACAGGAAGAAAACAATAAAGTCTCCTCCTACTTAATAATTTTCTAATCCTCATTTTCTACACTCAGTGTTATTAGCTCTTTTCCATATTTCAGGTAGTTCCAGGAAGCCTTTTTCTTTCAACAATTATGGGACACATACACCAATGATTTTTACCTACCACACACTCTAAGTTTGGACCCAATGTCTTCATCATTCATTATTCTATCAAGTCCTACTATTGCTGCTATTATGATTGCTACCACTGCCGATGATGATGATGATGATGATGATGATGATGATGATAATAGCAGAGCAAAAATAACAGTACTAGTAATAATCATAGCAGTACCTACTCTTTATTGAGTGCCAAGCATTGTAGGGCACTCTATATCTCTATTCCTTATAACATCATGCAGAATAAATAAACTGAGGCTCATCCAAGAAAACCCAACACTCAAATAATATTTGTGTGACCCCAAAGCCTGTAATGTTTTTGTCAAATATACTTACCTAAATACCTAATTTGATTTTTACTTCATACTGTTTAATAGCCGGTTGGTATTTGCAAACTACAACTCACGTGTAAGAATAGATTTCATTATTTTATTTATTTATTTATTTATTTATTTATTTGAGACAGAGTTTCACTTTGTTGCCCAGGCTGGAGTGCAGTAGTATGATTTCGGATCACTGCAACCTCCGCCTCCTGGGCTTAAGCACTCCTCCCACCTCAGCCTCCCGAGTAGCTGCAGCTACAGGTGCGTGCCATCACACCTAATTAATTTTGTATTTTTTATAGAGATGGGGTTTCACCATGTTGCCCAGGCTGGTCTCAAACTCCTGGGCTCAAGCAATCTGCCCGCTTCAGCCTCTCAAAGTGCTGGGATTACAGGTGTGAGACACTGCATCCATTCTATTTTTATTTCTGTAATTAATATCATCTTGTTTGAAGACTTCATTGTGGTGATGGAGGGTAAGAACACTTAACCTTACTAATTAAAGACTTGCCTGTCTCTTTTACTTTAAATCAGCATTATTTGCGGAGGATACAAATATTTTGTCAATTTTCAAGTTCAAATTCCCTGTCAGGATTTTCCCCTAATTGGTGTCTCCTCTCCTCTTCCATCCAAGATGCTGCCAAACACTAAAAGGAATAGGTATCCTATGGTGATGTGAGTGGGTCTGTGGTCTGCCTGCTGTTTGCTGTCCTTCCTGATCTCTGCTGTAGTAGGACTTACACCTGTTCGTGTAACAGTGCTTCTCTTTTGCCTAGAGTTGTAAAGACTTCACACCCTGAGTCCTCACCTCCAAATCTTATCCCCAACCAAGGTGCATGAATGTCACACATTGATTTCTGACCCTGTCTTTACATCTCCACTTGAGCAGACCAAAATCTCCTAAAATAAATGTCTGCTTAAATAGGAGAAAAGCCACACCCAAGGAAGTATGAATTTAAAAAGTACATTCACAGGTTTAAAAAACTATT
The DNA here is from genome assembly GCF_028885655.2 of Pongo abelii. Classification (NCBI taxonomy): domain Eukaryota; kingdom Metazoa; phylum Chordata; class Mammalia; order Primates; family Hominidae; genus Pongo; species Pongo abelii. Next base: position 98,186,462 of record NC_071991.2, read on the forward strand.
GTCGCTATAGTAGCATATGCCCTGTGTCTATCAGGGTTAATTCTGAAAATGCAAACTCAGAAGAATCTGAGACCAAATTTAAAATGTAGCCTAACACCTTGACCGAATAATTATGTCAATTAATGACAACTTAGTTGGTGGTGTTCTAGGTACAAATCAATATTTTTAGTGCTTTTTGCCTCTAAATGCCATTACAAGGCAAAATTATGTGATTCCATATATTAAAGCCTGGGGCCCTCTAAAGCTCTCTGTTTGGCTACCCTGTCTGGTACCAGTGCTGTTGAATAGTTTTCGTGTTTGCATGTAGAGTCTCCCAAAGTTGCTGAGTCCTGCATCACATCACACTGTCACTGCTCGATATGATATACACACAGTCCAGTTGTTACCAGAGGTACAAATCACAGCTCCACTTGGGCTTTTAACATTTCCTGAAAGCTTGGCATGTATGTTAGACAAGCCTACAGGGCTTACCTAATTTGTGGGATTGACTGGCTCTTTACATGCCAGGTAACTGAAGCTGAGACAGACTCTGACAGCTTTATAAGGGTAATATTTTTCACTGGGGTGAAGTGCTCTCCAAGAATTTTCCTGATGTTTTAGGCATCAGGAAACCTTGCAGGAACAGCAGGCATCATGTTTTCGATTCCAGGTCCCTTTATATTTTGCAGATTCACTTACTGTGGAGGAAATCTTACCCACAGTTTTTTCCATGTTCCTTCGTTTCCTTCTACCATGAAACAAAGTAGTAATGCAATGCATGCTGTTAATTCCAAATCCTCTATTTTTTTTGCATTATTATATAGACAATATAGGTATGCTGTATGGAGAGAGCAATGCAAAATAGTGATATATATATATATATATATCACTATTGTATTTTATAATTTTATAAAAAGGGATTTTGTATACCATTAAGAAGAGATTACACTTCTTATTCCTGTGCTTAATCTAGTCCTTCTGCCCAAGAATGCTGCAGAGGTGGGACAGAGCTGAAATGGCAAAGATTCATATAAATTGCAATGGCCAGGTCTTTGGAATAAATATCCTGCCCACTGTTTGTGCTAGGGGCTTACTATTGGAAGCTATTGCTCTGTTTGAATCAGGAAAATTAGGATTTGTACTAAAATCGCACTACTTCCCTCTTTGAGCAAAAGACCATATTTGAAGTGGATGCTCATATATGAAAACAGATCCCACTACGATGTGTGTTAATAGATACTTTGTTGCTTTTTATAAGGCTAGTATTATATGATTCAAAATTAATTATAACCTAAATGAAGGTATATTTGTAATATTTACATCATTCATACTCCTCAAATTTAAAGATTCTTATGTTCTTTCAAGTCAACCTTCACTATACTGTATTGCCAAGATGGAAAGAATTCTGATTTCAGTATCTCCACCTGGATTATCCGAAATAATCTAGAGAGGAAATTATTTTGGTAAAGAACATCTGAGAAACCCCACATACACATCTGGCTATATACATTACAATTTAATGGTTGAATTTGGACATTACTTTCATTAAATTTTAATAAGCAGCAATGATGCCTTAGATTAATACCAAATAGGGAGTCAGAAATTTCATTGTTACAGTTACACACTAAATAGTCATCGTTTCATGTCAAGGGAAAAGCATTTTCCTGCCTTATCTCTCAACTGTCAGTGCCTTTGACACTCTGTGATTTGTCTGTGATAAGTAATGCTGAAAATTATATATTATCTCCACCTGGAACAAGGAGAAGATGGGCACTGTCAGGTTGGTCAGCTTGTCCATTGTGTTAATGTTTAAAAGAATGAATTCCACAACACAAACTAAAAACGTGGAAGCTTTCCTCTCTTCCTTTTCCATTCAAATCACATTGACAATCAGTACTTTTATTGAGTTTTCTTTGCATGCATCCGTTTTTAAAATGTCTGTGGATTACTTCCTTGTTCTAACAGGAAAACACAGAGCTTGGTAGAATAAAGTAGGGAATCTATGACAACCCCATGTCACCCCAATTTGATAAGTGCCCAGCTTGCTTATCTATAAAGCATTCAAGTCCCTCAGGATCCATGCGTTTCATGGCAAAAGCAAAACTGATGTTACCATTTAGCGGCATGTAAAATTGTCGTGATGCTGCTTACACCCAGTGTTATGGGAGATGCTTCAGACAGCACCATCATAGACTTTGCTAATCTTATCTGCAAATTTTAGTGAGCAGCCCTAGGTTTGTGCTCAGTCTGATCCGTTGGTCTAAGTGCCATTTTAATTAAACAATGCTTCAAGGCTGCATATTAAATAGAAAATGAAATTAGGGCATATTCCCAAGTAGAATTCAGTTTGTCTAATATAATAAAGGTAAATTTTAAATTTCATTTTTTAAAATCTTACTGTATTGATGTTAATATTTAGTTGGCCCCAGAGATTTTAAACAGTAGGATTTTCTTGTAAACATCCAATTCATTAAATTTGAAAAGACTGCTTCACTAGAAAAATTAGATACGTTGTGTGAATTCACCCCAAAACATTCAATTGATAAATGTGTTGCTGACTTATTGCACTAGGATTATTTAAATCAATTGTGATGAATTATGCCTATGACACGTAATAGCCTATGATTCCAAGCTGTTTATAAATTACCTGAGGGTTTAGGTAGAGCAAAATATACATGTACTTCTCCTAGTAGCATGTATTATAAATGGTAATGAATTAATAGTGAAATTATTTGTTTATTGGCTGGCTCTACCTGAAACTATCTGATCCATGAATCTTGTGACTTGTCATTCTATCCTCGAGCCCAGCACAGTGCTTAGCTCATAGTAGGTTATCAATAAATATTTCTTGAAAAAGTCTCACAAAATTTGTTGCATTATGAAAGCTATGTTAGGTAATGCCATTGGTAAAATGACTACATTGTCCAAAGCAATCTACAGATTCAGGGCAATCCCTATCAAAATACTAATGTCATTCTTCATAGAATTAGAAAAAAATCCTAAATTTCATATGGAACCAAAAAAAGAGCACGAATAGCCAAAGCAATTCTGAGCAAAAATAACAAAGCTGGGGTCATCACTTTACCTGACTTCAAAATATATTACAAGGGTATGGTAACCAAAACAACATGGTATTGGTATAAAAATGGATACATAGACCAATATAACAGAATGGAGAATCCAGAAATAAAGCCACATATTTACAGCTAACTGATATTCAACAAAGCCAACAAGAACTTATGTTGGGAAAAGGACACCCTCTTCAATACATAGTGCTGGGAAAATTGTCATGTGCAGAAGAATGAAACTGGACCTCTCTCTCTCACTATAGACAAAAATCAACTCAAATGGATGAATGACCTAAACATAAGACCCAAAACCATAAAGATATTAAAAGGAAACCTAGGGGAAACTCTCTTGGACACTGGTCTAAGAAAAGAATTTATGACTAAGACCTCAAAAGCACAGAGAACAAAAACAAAAGAAAAAAACTATGTTAAACTAAAAATTTCTGCACAGCAAAGAAAACAAGCAGCAGAGTGGAAAGATAGCATGTTGAATGGAAGAAAATATTTGCAGATCATTCATCCAACATGGGACTAATATCCAGAATATACAAATAAATCAAATAGGAAAAAAAACTAATCCCATTAAAAAGTGGGCAAATGATATGAATAGACAGTTCTCAAAAGAAGACATACAAACACTAACAGGTATGTAAAAAGTAATCAGCATCACTAATGGTCAGAGAAATGCGTATAAAAACCACAGTGAGATATCATCTTACCCAGTGAGAATGGTTATTATTAAAAAGACAAAAAAAATACCAGATGTTGGTGAGGATGCAGAGAAAAGCGAACTGTTGTACACTGTTGGTGGCAATGTAATTCAATACAGCCACTATGAAAAACAGTATGGAGATTTCCCAGAAAAACTGAAAATAGAATCACTGTTTAATTCAGCAATCCCACTACTGGATATCTACTCAAAGCAAAAGAAATCAATATATCAAAGAGATACCTACACTCATGTGTTTATTGCAGCACTATTCAAAATAGCAAAGATATGAAATAAACCTAAGTGTTCATTAACAGATGAACTGATACAGAAAACGTGGTATATATATACAGTGGAATAATATTCAATCATAAAGAAATCAAATCATGTCATTTCCAGCAACATGGATAGAACTTGAGGTCATTATCTTAAGTGAAGTGAGCCAGCACAAAAAGACAAATATCCTATGTCCTCACTTATATGTGGGAGCTAAAAAATGTGATCATATAAAGGTAGAGAATGGAAAGAGAGATAAAAGACTATGAAAGGTGAGTGGAAGTTGAGGGGAGGCTGAAGAAAAGTGGGTTAAATGGTGCAAATTTACAATAAGATAGAAGGAATAAATTCAGTGTTTGATAGAGTAGGGTGACTGTACTTAAAATTGTATTGTACTAGGGTGGTAGACACCCTAATACCCTGACTTGATCACTATGCATTATATACGTGTAACAAAATTTCTTGTGTATGCCATAAGTTTGTACAAATAAATATGATTATTTCTCTTTTGAACCTCAATGAGTTTTTAATGCTTTTACCTTTTGAGTCACTGTACAATGAAACCCTAGTCCTAGAATCTCTAATTTCTTCAAGATTTGACTTAATTTTTTTTGACTGGTTAGCAATTTTGTATACATGTAAGCTCATTTGTTATTGTTTGTATTAGATTTCAGGTTATTTTACATTTTTTTATTTTTTGAATAAGAGAGCATAAGTATTAATGTAGTATATGAAAAAGATATACTCAGAGAAGTCTCATTCCCTTTCTGATCCCTCCCACTCGTCTGTTCATACCACCTCTTATAGTTAAGTAGTTTCTTTAGTTTCTGGCTCTCCTTCCTATGTTTTTTTAAAAAACGAACATTTGAATGTTTTTGTTTAACAATATGATCTGCGAATAACCACATATCAGATCATAGAGACTTTCTTCACAAATTTTACAGCTGTATAGTTCTGTACTGTCTGCACATATCATGTTCATTTAACCAGTCATCTCTGGTTGGGTATTTAGATTGTTTCCATGATTTGCTATTAAAATAATGACGCATTGAATAACTTTGTCTGTTTGCTAAAAAAGTATTGTTGGAGATAAAAACTGTAGAGAAATTTCTCAGAGGAGAGATTATTGAGTCAAAGGGTAAAATTTATCTGGTTATGTTAGCTACTGCCAAATTCTCCTCCTAGAGGTTGTACCACATTGCCCATCCACCAGCAAGGTATGAGGGGCCAGTTTCCCCACAACCTGGTCTAAGAGTATGTTGTCAAGCTTTCGAATTTTTGTGTCTGTTAGAGAATGATGTCTCAATATAGTGTTAATTTGCATTTCTTCTATAGTAAAGGAGGTAGAACATCTTTACCCATTTAAGGGTCATTTGCATATACTTTTTGTGAACTCTGTATTCCTGGCTTTTGCATATTCCTCTGTTAGATGGTTAGGTTTTTTTCCCTTCCATTTAAAAAAGTTCTTTATTAAGCAGAGTAGCTCTTTATCACTGATATGTTACAAATATTTTCTCCCAGTTCACCGGTTATCTTTTAGTATTAGTTATGGTATTTGAGCTATAGAAGATATTCTTTTCTGTTTTTATGTAGTCAAATTCGTCAAGCTTGAATCAGAGTAAGAAAGCCTTTTCTCATACTTGGGTTATAAAGGAATTTACCCTTAGTACTCATATTGTTTCTTTTTTTTTCTTTTCTTTTTTTTTAATTGAGACAGAGTCTCATATGTCACCCAGGTTGGAGTGCAGTGGCGCGATCTCAACTCACTGCAATTTCTCCTTCCTGAGTTAAAGCCATTCTCCTGCCTCAGCCTCCCGAGTAGCTGAGATTACAGATGCGCGCCACAACGACCAGCTAATTTTTGTATTTTTAGTAGAGACAAGGTTTCGCCATGTTGGCCAGGTTGGTCTCAAACTGCTGACCTCAAGTGGTCTGCCTGCCTCAGCTTCCCAAAATGCTGAGATTACAGGTGTGAGCCACTGTACCTAGCCTCATTTTGTTTCATTTGTTTCTTTTATACTTGGAGATTACTATAGTAAATTGACCAAACATCTTTCTAATTAAGCTAGAAAGCTGGGGCTCATTTCCATCAATTATATTTTCCTAAGAAATTGCCCATTTTAGGTTTTAAAATTTTGTTAGCATATATTTGTGCCAGGTATTACTTTATTTTTATTTTTATGGGTACATAGTGTGTGCATATATTTATGGGATACATGAGATATTTTAATATCGGCATGCAATGCATAATAATCTCGTGAGGATAAACGGGATATCCAACCCTTCAAGTGTCTTTGTGTTACAAGCATTTCAATTATGTTCTTTTAGTTGTTTTTAAATGTACAATAAAATAATGTTGACTATAGTCACACTGTTGTGCAATCAAACACTAAATCTTATTCATTCTATCTAACTATATTTTTATACCCTTTAACTATCCCCACTTCCTCTGCTACCCTTACCAGCCTCTGGTAACTATCATTCTACTCTATATATTCATGAGTTCGGTTCTTTTAAGTTTTAGTTCCCACAACTGGGTGAGAACATGTGACATTTGTCTTTCTGTGCCTGGCTTGTTTCACTTACTATAATGCCCTCTAGTTTTGTCCATGTCATTGCAAATGACAGGATATCATTCCTTATTATGGTTGAATAGTACTCCATTGTATATATATAGCACATCTTCTTTACTCATTCATTTGTTGATAGACACTTAAGGTTGTTTCCAAATCTTGGCTATTTTTACTATTACTTCCTTCTTGGTACTTCTTGCTTTGTTATATATGACTTAACTCTTTCTAATCTTAAGCTAGCTAGTGTTTATTTTGCTTTTTTAAAAAAAGAAATAGTCTATTTTGTACAATTTTTTTGCTTTTATTATTTGTTTTCCGCGTGCGCGTGTATGTTGTCTCTAGAGGTTCCTTTGTTGTTCTTTTTATAGCTTTTTAAATTGTTAATTTACTTTTATTATTTCCATTCTCCTGTGTGTATATATTATAAAATTTCCTCTGGTCACTGTTTTAATTGTATGCTACAGATTTTTTATTTAATATTTTACCTCATTCATTTTAGAAAATATGCAATTTCAGTTAACATTTCCTCTTTGGACCAAGAGTTATTTCAAGTTCTTAATTTCTAGATGAAATTTTCTTTGATCACAATTTTGACACTAACATCTACATTTTTTTTTATTATTATACTTTAAGTTTTAGGGTACATGTGCACAATATGCAGGTTAGTTACATATGTATACATGTGCCATGCTGGTGCGCTGCACCCACTAACTCGTCATCTAGCATTAGGTATATCTCCCACTGCTACCCCTCCCCCCTCCCCCCACCCCACAACAGTCCCCAGAGTGTGATGTTCCCCTTCCTGTGTCCATGTGTTCTCATTGTTCAATTCCCACCTATGAGTGAGAATATGCGGTGTTTGGTTTTTTGTTCTTGCGATAGTTTACTAAGAATGATGATTTCCAATTTCATCCATGTCCCTACAAAGGACATGAACTCATCATTTTTTATGGCTGCATAGTATTCCATGGTGTATATGTGCCACATTTTCTTAATCCAGTCTATCATTGTTGGACATTTAGGTTGGTTCCAAGTCTTTGCTATTGTGAATAATCCTGCAATAAACATACGTGTGCATGTGTCTTTATAGCAGCATGATTTATAGCCCTTTGGGTATATACCCAGTAGTGGGATGGCTGGGCCAAATGGTATTTCTAGTTCTACATCCCTGAGGAATCGCCACACTGACTTCCACAATGGTTGAACTAGTTTACAGTCCCACCAGTAGTGTAAAAATGTTCCTATTTCTCCACATCCTCTCCAGCACCTGTTGTTTCCTGACTTTTTAATCACCGCCATTCTAAATGGTGTGAGATGGTATCTCATTGTGGTTTTGATTTGCATTTCTCTGATGGCCAATGATGGTGAGCATTTTTTCATGTGTTGTTTGGCTGCATAAATGTCTTCTTTTGAGAAGTGTCTGTTCATGTCCTTTGCCCACTTTTTGATGGGGTTGTTTGTTTTTTTCTTGTAAATTTGTTTGAGTTCATTGTAGATTCTGGATATTAGCCCTTTGTCAGATGAGTAGGTTGCAAAAATTTTCTCCCATTTTGTAGGTTGCCTGTTCACTCTGATGGTAGTTTCTTTTGCTGTGCAGAAGCTCTTTAGCTTAATTAGATCCCATTTGTCAATTTTGGCTTTTGTTGCCATTGCTTTTGGTGTTTTAGACATGAAGTCCTTGCCCATGCCTATGTCCTGAATGGTAATGCCTAGGTTTTCTTCTAGGGTTTTTATGGTTTTAGGTGTAACATTTAAGTCTTTAATCCATCTTGAATTGATTTTTGTATAAGGTGTAAGGAAGGGATCCAGTTTCAGCTTTCTACATATGGCTAGCCAGTTTTCCCAACCCCATTTATTAAATAGGGAATCCTTTCCCCATTGCTTGTTTTTCTCAGGTCTGTCAAAGATCAGATAGTTGTAGATATGCGGCGTTATTTCTGAGGGCTCTGTTCTGTTCCATTAATCTGTATCTCTGTTTTGGTACCAGTACCGTGCTGTTTTGGTTACTGTAGCCTTGTAGTATAGTTTGAAGTCAGGTAGTGTGATGCCTCCAACTTTGTTCTTTTGGCTTAGGATTGACTTGGCGATGCGGGCTTTTTTTTGGTTCCATATGAACTTTAAAGTAGTTTTTTCCAATTCTGTGAAGAAAGTCATTGGTAGCTTGATGGGGATGGCATTGAATCTTAAATTACCTTGGGCAGTATGGCCATTTTCACCATATTGATTCTTCCTACCCATGAGCATGGAATGTTCTTCCATTTGTTTGTATCCTCTTTAATTTCATTGAGCAGTGGTTTGTAGTTCTCCTTGAAGAGGTCCTTCACGTCCCCTGTAAGTTGGATTCCTAGGTATTTTATTCTCTTTGAAGCAATTGTGAATGGGAGTTCACTCATGATTTGGCTCTCTGTTTGTCTGTTGTTGGTGTATAAGAATGCTTGTGATTTTTGTACATTGATTTTGTATCCTGAGACTTTACTGAAGTTGCTTATCAGCTTAAGGAGATTTTGGGCTGAGACAGTGGGGTTTTCTAGATATATAATCATGTCGTCTGCAAACAGAGACAATTTGACTTCCTCTTTTCCTAATTGAATACCCATTATTTCCTTCTCTTGCCTAATTGCCCTGGCCAGAACTTTCAACACTATGTTGAATAGGAGTGGTGAGAGATGGCATCCCTGTCTTGTGCCAGTTTTCAAAGGGAATGCTTCCAGTTTTTGCCCATTCAGTATGATATTGGCTGTGGGTTTGTCATAGATAGCTCTTATTATTTTGAGATACGTCCCATCAATACCTAATTTATTGAGAGCTTTTAGCATGAAGTGTTGTTGAATTTTATCAAAGGCCTTTTCTGCATCTATTGAGATAATCATGTGGTTTTTGTCTTTGGTTCTGTTTATATGCTGGATTACATTTATTGATTTGTGTATGTTGAACCAGCCTTGCATCCCAGGGATGAAGCCCACTGGATCATGGTGGATAAGCTTTTTGATGTACTGCTGGATTCGGTTTGCCAGTATTTTACTGAGGATTGTTGCATCAATGTTCATCAAGGATATTGGTCTAAAATTCTCTTTTTTGGTTGTATCTCTGCCAGGCTTTGGTATCAGGATGATGCTGGCCTCATAAAATGAGTTAGGGAGGATTCCCTCTTTTTCTATTGATCGGAATAGTTTCAGAAGGAATGGTACCAGTTCCTCCTTGTACCTCTGGTAGAATTCGGCTGTGAATCCATTTGGTCCTGGAATCATTTTGGTTGGTAAGCTATTGATTATTGCCACAATTTCAGCTCCTGTTATTGGTCTATTCAGAGATTCAACTTCTTCCTGGTTTAGTCTTGGGAGGATGTATGTGTCGAGGAATTTATCCATTTCTTCTACATTTTCTAGTTTATTTGCATAGAGGTGTTTGTAGTATTTTCTGATGGTAGTTTGTATTTCTGTGGGATCGGTGGTGATATCCCCTTTATCATTTTTTATTGCATCTATTTGACTCTTCTCTCTTTTTTTCTTTATTAGTCTTGCTAGCAGTCTATCAATTTTGTTGATCCTTTCAAAAAACCAGCTCCTGGATTCACTAATTTTTTGAAGGGTTTTTTGTATCCCTATTTCCTTCAGTTCTGCTCTGATTTTAGTTATTTCTTGCCTTCTGCTAGCTTTTGAATGTGTTTGCTCTTGCTTTTCTAGTTCTTTTCATTGTGATGTTAGGGTGTCAATTTTGGATCTTTCCTGCTTTCTCTTGTGGGCATTTAGTGCTATAAATTTCCCTCTACACACTGCTTTGAATGCAGCCCAGAGATTCTGGTATGTTGTGTCTTTGTTCTCATTGGTTTCAAAGAACATCTTTATTTCTGCCTTCATTTCGTTATGTACCCAGTATTCATTCAGGAGCAGGTTGTTCAGTTTCCATGTAGTTGAGCGGTTTTGAGTGAGTTTCTTAATCCTGAGTTCTAGCTTGATTGCACTGTGATCTGAGAGAGAGTTTGTTATAATTTCTGTTCTTTTACATTTGCTGAGGAGAGCTTTACTTCCAAGTATGTGGTCAATTTTGGAATAGGTGTGGTGTGGTGCTGAAAAAAATGTATATTCTGTTGATTTGGGGTGGAGAGTTCTGTAGATGTCTATTAGGTCTGCTTGGTGCAGAGCTGAGTTCAATTCCTGGGTATCCTTGTTGACTTTCTGTCTCGTTGATCTGTCTAACGTTGACAGTGGGGTGTTAAAGTCTCTCATTATTAATGTGTGGGAGTCTAAGTCTCTTTGTAGGTCACTCAGGACTTGCTTTATGAATCTGGGTGCTCCTGTATTGGGTGCATATATATTTAGCTCTTCTTGTTGAATTGATCCCTTTACCATGATGTAATGGCCTTCTTTGTCTCTTTTGATCTTCGTTGGTTTAAAGTCTGTTTTATCAGAGACTAGCATTGCAACCCCTGCCTTTTTTTGCTTTCCATTTGCTTGGTAGATCTTCCTCCATCCTTTTATTTTGAGCCCATGTGTGTCTCTGCATGTGAGATGGGTTTCCTGAATACAGCACACTGATGGGTCTTGACTGTTTATCCAATTTGCCAGTCTGTGTCTTTTAATTGGAGCATTCAGTCCATTTACATTTAAAGTTAATATTGTTATGTGTGAATTTGATCCTGTCATTATGATTTTAGTTGGTTATTTTGCTCGTTAGTTGATGCAGTCTCTTCCTAGTCTCGATGGTCTTTACATTTTGGCATGATTTTGCAGCGGCTGGTACCGGTTGTGCCTTTCCATGTTTAGCGCTTCCTTCAGGAGCTCTTTTAGGGCAGGCCTGGTGGTGACAAAATCTCTCAGCATTTGCTTGTCTGTAAAGTATTTTATTTCTCCTTCACTTATGAAGCTTAGTTTGGCTGGATATGAAATTCTGGGTTGAAAATTCTTTTCTTTAAGAATGTTGAATATTGGCCCCCATTCTCTTCTGGCTTGTAGAGTTTCTGCTGAGAGATCCGCTGTTAGTCTGATGGGCTTCCCTTTGAGGGTAACCCAACCTTTCTCTCTGGCTGCCCTTAACATTTTTTCCTTCATTTCAACTTTGGTGAATCTGACAATTATGTGTCTTGGAGTTGCTCTTCTCGAGGAGTATCTTTGTGGCGTTCTCTGTATTTCCTGAATCTGAATGTTGGCCTGCCTTGCTAGATTGGGGAAGTTCTCCTGGATAATATCCTGCAGAGTGTTTTCCAACTTGGTTCCATTCTCCCCGTCACTTTCAGGTACACCAATGAGACGCAGATTTGGTCTTTTCACATAGTCCCATATTTCTTGGAGGCTTTGCTCGTTTCTTTTTATTCTTTTTTCTCTAAACTTCCCTTCTCACTTCATTTCATTCATTTCATCTTCCATGGCTGATACCCTTTCTTCCATTTGATCGCATCGGCTCCTGAGGCTTCTGCATTCTTCACGTAGTTCTCAAGCCTTGGTTTTCAGCTCCATCAGCTCCTTTAAGCGCTTCTCTGTATTGGTTATTCTAATTATACATTCTTCTAAATTTTTTTCAAAGTTTTCAACTTCTTTGCCTTTGGTTTGAATATCCTCCCGTAGCTCGGAGTAATTTGATCGTCTGAAACCTTCTTCTCTCAGCTCATCAAAGTCATTCTCCGTGCAGCTTTGTTCCGTTGCTGGTGAAGAACTGCGTTCCTTTGGAGGAGGAGAGGCACTCTGCTTTTTAGAGTTTCCAGTTTTTCTGCTCTGTTTTTTCCCCATCTTTGTGGTTTTATCTACTTTTGGTCTTTGGTGATGGTGATGTACAGATGGGTTTTTGGTGTGGATGTCCTTTCTGTTTGTTAGTTTTCCTTCTAACAGACAGGAACCTCAGCTGCAGGTCTGTTGGAGTACCCGGCCATGTGAGGTGTCAGTCTACCCCTGCTGGGGGGTGCCTCCCAGTTAGGCTGCTCGGGGGTCAGGGGTCAGGGACCCACTTGAGGAGGCAGTCTGCCCGTTCTCAGATCTCCAGCTGCATGCTGGGAGAACCACTGCTCTCTTCAAAGCTGTCAGACAGGGACATTTAAGTCTGCAGAGGTTACTGCTGTCTTTTTGTTTGTCTATGCCCTGCCCCCAGAGGTGGAGCCTACAGAGGCAGGCAGGCCTCCTTGAGCTGTGGTGGGCTCCACCCAGTTCAAGCTTCCAGGCTGCTTTGTTTACCTAAGCGAGCCTGGGCAATGGCGGGCGCCCCTCCCCCAGCCTCGCTGTCGACTATCAGTCTGATCTCAGACTGCTGTGCTAGCAATCAGCGAGACTCCGTGGGCGTAGGACCCTCTGAGCCTGGTGTGGGATATAATCTCCTGGTGCGCCGTTTTTTAAGCCCATCGGAAAAGCGCAGTATTCGGGTGGGAGTGACCCGATTTTCCAGGTGTCCTCTGTCACCCCTTTCTTTGACTAGGAAAGGGAACTCCCTGACCCCTTGCGCTTCCCGAGTGAGGCAATGCCTCACCCTTCTTCAGCTCGCCCACAGTGCGTGCACCCACTGACCTGCACCCACTGTCTGGCACTCCCTAGTGAGATGAACCCGGTACCTCAGATGGAAATGCAGAAATCGCCCGTCTTCTGCGTCGTTCACGCTGGGAGCTGTAGACTGGAGCTGTTCCTATTCAGCCATCTTAGCTCCCCCTAACATCTACATTTTATTGCATTATGGTCAAGATTATTGCTTGCACTGTTTCTGCTTCATGGAACTTAAGAATTTTTTGTAATCTAACAATGTTGGCGAGTGTTCCATGCATATTTGAGAAGGATGTGTATTTTCTATTGTAGTATGAAATTGGAAAAAGAAAGATGGATGGAAAGAAAGGGAGTAAGAGCCAAAAGATCTGCCTAATTATGATATTTAGTTCTTTCATATCTGTAATTTTGTCAACTTTATCTGTCTTAGACTGAAAATAGTCAAAGTGCTTCTTATTAATATATTTTTCCTCACAGCTCCTGTAGTTACTGTTTTGTGAAGGTGGTTTATATTATTTGGTACACAAATATTGATAACTGTTGTAGAGCACTATGAATTGTGATCTTTATTATTATAAAGTGGGATTCCTTGTCATATTTGATGCTTTTGACTTGAATTCTTCCATCTAATAGGAAGACTGTAAACTCTGTTTTATTTTTCTTGTCAGGCCTATCTTTGCCTAAACTTTATTTTTAGCTCTCTGAGTCACTTTCTTTAAATGTGTGTCATCTTTACAGGATGGAGTCAGGTTTTTCTTTATAAGCCAGATAGAAAATCTTAATAAGAAAGATAAATTACATTCAATTCTATGTTTGGTTTTAACATTGTCAATTTTAAATAATATTCATTGACTCTCACCTGTTGCCTAAGCAATAGTATGTGAGCTCATTGGCCATTATACTTTTTTTCCCTCTCCTCTCTTTTTAAATTATATTACTTCTATATTGTCTAAATATAAGACATTTACATATTTTCTTCTACCTTTGTCCCCATCTTTGATATAAGCTTAGATCTACAATTAAATGTGTTGAATGATTACCATTAGTTGTTCCTCAAATTATCTCTTGGTCGAAGTAGCTTGGTTTAATTAAGTAGGTATGTGTCAGGAAGGGATCTTGGGTAGAATAAACTGTTTATATGGTGGGGTGTGTGTGTGTTTGCACAATGAATACTTGAAGTACAATTTGGCTGGATATAAAATTCTTAGCTCACACTTTCTTTGAGAGTCTTTAAAATGCTGCTTCACTGTTTTCTAGATGTGTTCGTTCTTCCTGAGATTTAATGTTAATTTGATTTTTCCATTGTAAGGAGCTTATCTTTTAGCCATGTTTTCTCTACCTTTTAAAGTCTAAATGTCTTACCGGTATGTATTTTGGAATTGACTGGGGCCAATTTTTCCGGCTATATGGCAACACTTTTCCATATATAGATATAGTTATTTTATTTCTGGAAATTTTTCTTGGATCACAGTTTTATGTATTAGTTCTATTATATATTCTTCTTCTTTATGTATTCCAATATGCATATGCTGGATTATCTCTGCCTACCTTCTATATTATTGACCTCTCTGATTCTTTTTACCTTTTTGTTTATTTCATTTACATTCTCTTGGCTATTGTCATGGCTTTCCTCAATAGTCCTTATATTTTCAGTTCACTCTATTTTCTCTTTGGCAGTTTGTAATTTGGTTATTTCAGATTTTTTTAAATTATATTTCACCATTTTTGTCAACTATCTTTTATTCTGTGTCTGTTCTTTGTCCATTAATGTTCAAAGCTTTTAAATATGTGATTCAAAGTGGTGTTTTTATTTATAAGTATTTGTTTCAAAATATCTCTAGGTTTTATTAAAACTTTCTTGTTTGCAATTTTGTTTTTGTTTTCTCTTGAGAGAAATTTTCATTAGCTGAATTGTTTTGGCTATCATTTTCTGATTATTTTCTTATAGTAACTTTCTATAAAGAGTCTGCTCTTTTTTTTGGTTGGTTAGTTTGAAATTTCTTTTGTTCCTAGACCAGCGATAACAGTTTCATGTAAGCAAAAGTAAAGGACTTGGTGGATTACTACAATTTTTAGTTCATGAGCACCCCCTTCTGTTGCTTTCATGAAGTACAGATTCCTCAGTGGATGCCGTTTTTATTTTTATTTTTTATTTTTATTTATTTTTTCTTTTGCAGAGTAGTTGGTGTGTCTTATGAACTTATCTGCAGATACTTGATATTCACCTCATACTTTTTTCCTTCATAGCCAAGTCTCCAAGGAACATCCCCCTCTCCCACTAACATCATCCCCCTCTTCTTCAGAAGCTGGGCCTTCCCAAGACTGTTATTCTGCTCACTGTCAAACCCCTTTCTTTCAATTCTTCATAGATGTGTTCTAATCAAGCAGGTTTGCTAGAAACATTTTTTCACTCGGATGGGAATTTACCATTCTGAGCATTATTTTTTCTGTTTTCCCACCTTACCTCACACCTGCTTCACCCTGCTCTCCTTTCTGCACAGTCTCCACTCTGGCACTAGCTGGCTGCACTGGATTGGAGCATTCACATCCCTACTTATACATAACTTTTGAAGTTCATAGTATTTTGTTTCTCCTCATAATGTTGTAGGTATAGGTTATGGGTGGCTTTATTTCTCTCTTAGTAGATATTTACTGTTTTTAAGGGGCAAGTAGAGAGGTTAAAATATATATGTCAGCCTTTACACTTTAAGAGTCCAGGATGTTTACATAAGCATTTTCAAATGGATAATGATGATGAGAAATAGTTGGATGGGTAGATTAACACAGGCTTCTAGAAGTTAAAACTGGAGATGCATATTTTGAAGTCCTCCATATATAGTTGCTTCCCAAATCTTTCTTTGTAGCCAGCCCTTTTTCTACAGAGTACTAGAAATATAAAGACAAAGACCTACTAGGTTCGTCATGTTTTCACCTTGTAATGCCGCTTGCAGACTTAAACCAAAGATGACTCTTGCTAAGTCTTTACCAGACAACATCCTTTATAGTGTCATGCTTTTCTGCCACCACTTCTTGTCACCATCTCAAATACATAGATGTCATAGTTAAGTTAGTGTTGCAAAAGTTCACGGCTTTTCTCCAGTTAGTAAAGAGCCCCTGAATCCCCAAAATACTATTGACTACATATTTTTTCATACGTCAATAGCTGCCAAGAAAATTGTATCCATTTTCTATTAAATTTGGTAAGATATATTAATGAATAAATTTATTTGAAATTTTCTCTGCAATCACATCTTTCATCAACAACCAGCCCATAAAATCATGGTCAGTATTTTAATTTTTTATTATAATACGGTGGAATTAAGTACTCAGGTTGACTCTACTTGATAATATGAATTAAATATCATCACTGTAGAATACAGCTCAGCTAGTTTTTCTTTCCACTGTAAAATAATAAATCTCCTATACCCAGAGTTCATAAATAAAGACTTCATAGCCTACATTTCCATGATAGTGACTGGGTTTGTGCTCGTATGTAGGCAAATATCTGAGAAAGATGAAAGAGACTGGAACATGAGAGTGGAACATAAAGGAACAACATTTTCTATATTCAGTTTTAGGTTTTTTAGTTTGTTCTTTGGTTTTGATTTAGTTATTTATTTTCCTGACTGAATGCAATAAAGATTTCTGGTAAAAAGGAGCAAACTGGAACCTTGATACATGGAGAAAGGTCTGAAAGGTTACCCCCCAGCTTTACCTGTACATAAGGTAATGGGACTGTGGTTAGCTTTCATTAATGTATGGATTTAGCTTTTTTAAAAAAAAGAATATATTCAGGATTTACTTTTATAGTATCAAATGCATTGTTGAATAAAGGAAAAAAGAGACAAAGATATAATACCTTTTGTTAGCAAAAAGTCATCTATTCTATATTTTATCCTTGCACAATGATCTTTCTCTTCCTCCTTTTTCTTGTTAATTCTAAAAACATATTTCATATTTTAAACTCACTTATATTAAGAATTCCTCAAACTCCTAAAGACCAACTAGGAGCAAAAGCTGTGTAACTTTTACAGGAAAATTTAGTTATATTCCCCAGTTTGTATACAAGTATATAGCAAAAATCTAAAATATTAGAGGAAAAGATTTTGTAATAAGTAGCTATTACCATATAATACACTATACACTACTTAACCTATGGAAATTTTTTATGTTCCTTGCTTTCTTTTGTACAGTCATTACCTCTAAAACAATCAAACAAGAACCTCAAATTTTGTTTTTTTAAAAAAGGCTAGTCAATATAAAATAATATAGGATTGAAGGATATGGTTTCTGGCTTTTGGTTTCTGCCTCTGTCTCTAATATCTTAATACATTGCATGATTCCTAAAATGGGCTGCCTTTCTGGAAAAGGAGGCCCATTCTGGTCTTCCCACCAGAATAGACCTCCATACAACCTTACATGAATTTACATAACCAATGCTTGTTGTGGCCCATAGAAGACACCGCCTCCCAAGAAAGGAACAATGCCTGACTCTAGATTTAGCACTCCTGTTACTGAATCTGTGACTTCTAGGACCCAGGATGCAGCTGCATTTAAACATGAATGTTGTATTTACCCAGTTTTTCTAGGGAGCAGAAAGACAGACAACAAAAAATAAATAAAAGGTAAGATAGCAAAATTAAAAGTCATTCTCTTGAATATACCTATTGAAAGACATCAACACAAGCCTGGGAATGGTGGTGCACCCCTGTAATCCCAGCACTTTGGGAGGCCAAGGCAGGTGGATCAACTGAGGTCAGGAGTTGGAGACCAGCCTTGCCAACATGGTGCAACCTCATCTCTACTAAAAATACAAAAAAAAATAGCCAGGTGTAGTGGTGTACGCTTGTAATCCCAGCTACTCAGGAGGCTGAGGCACAAGAATTGCTTGAACCCAGGAGGTGAAGGTTGCAGTGAGCCAAGATTGTGCCACTGTCCTCCAGCCTGGGTGACAGAGCGAGACTCTGTCTCAAAAAAAAAAAAAAAAAAAAAAAAAAAAAAATCAACACAATATAAAAGAAGAATATAAGTGCAAAAATCCTACATTCTCATTTTATTTAAATTTCAGTTCTATCAAAATGAATCCAGTGTTCTATGTATCTGATTTCACATTAATGAAGTGTGACCATGATACCAAAACCTGGCAAGACACAATGAAAAAAGAAAGCTACAGGCCAATATCCCTGATGAACATAGACGCAAAAATCCTCAACAAAATACTAGCAAACCAACTTCAAGTTCTCAAAAGCAATTGTAACAAAAAACAAAAATTGACAAGTGGGACCCAGTTAAACTAAAGAGCTTCTGCATAGCAAAAGAAACTATCAACAGAGTAAAAAGATCTACAGAATGGGAGAAAATATTTGCACACTATTTATCTGACAAAAATCTAATACCCAAAATCCATAAGAAACTTAAACAAGCAAAAAACAAATAACTTTTTTTAAAAATGGGCAAAAGACATGAACAGACACCCCACAAAAGAAAACATACAAGTGGCCAACAAACATATAAATATATTCCGTATCACTAATCATCAGAGAAACACGACTCAAACCACAAAAGGATACCATCCTACACCAGTCAGAATGGCTATTAATAAAAAGTCAGAAAACAACAGATGTTGGTGAAGCTGCAGAGGAAGGGGAACGCTTATGTGGAAAGCAGTTTGACAGTTTCTCAAAGAACTTGAAATAGAACTACTAGGTCAGTAAGCAATCCTGTTACAGGGTATACACCCAAAAGAAAACAAATCATTTTACCAAAAGACACATGCATTCACATATTTTTGCTGTAGCACTTTTTACAATAGCAGAGACACGGAATCAACCTTGGTGTCCAACAATGGTGGATTGGATAAAGAAAATGTGGTGCATATGCACCATGGAATACTATGCAGCCATGCAAAATAACAAAATCATGTCCTTTGCAGCAACATGGATGCAGCTGGAGGCCATTATCCTAAGCAAATTAACGCAAGAAGAGAAAATCAAATATTGCATGTTCTCACTTATAAGTGGGAGCTAAACATTGGATACTCATGAACATAAAGATGGCAACAATAGACACTTGGGACTACTAGAAGGTGAAGGGAAGGAGGGGGAAAAGAGTTGAAAAACTGCTGTGTACCACTATGCTCAGTACCTGGGTGATGGGATCATTCATACCCCAAACCTCAGCATCATGAAATATACCCAGATAAGACACCTGCACACGTACGCCACTGAAACTAAAGTAAAAGTTGGAAAGAAAAGGTTTTTAAAATAAAGTGTGAGTAGGAGCCCTCTAATCAATAGTAAGAGTAAGTGACCTAGATTTTTCCATGTTTTCATTTTGAAGCTATTTTAGACTTCTAAAAAATTACAAAAATAGTACAAAGTGGCTCCACATAACTCCCACTTAGCTGCCCCTAACATTTACATCTTTCATAAGTACATTGAACCCAGGAAATTAACATCCATATAAACTATTAACTAATCTACAAATCTTATGTGAATTTTGCCAGTTGCTCCACTAATGTCCTCCTTCTGGTTCAAGATCCAATTTATTATCCCACAGTGCATTTAGTCATCGTGTCTCCGTATTCTCCTTCATCTGTGATAATATCCCAGTCAGTTTTTCTCTTTCATGACCTCGACCCTTTCTAAGGGTACTTGTCAGTTACTCTATTGAATGTCCCTCCACTTGAGCTTGTCATATGTTTCTCATGATCAAAATGGCATTCCTGGCCAGGCACAGTGAAGCGCACTGTGGTTCCAGCTACTCAGAAGGCTGAGGGGAGAGGATTGCTTGAGCCCAGAAGTTTGAGTTCAGCTTGGGCAACACAATGGAACCCTGACTGTTAAAAAATACACACACATAAGGTTATTTATTTTTGACAAGTATACTACAGAGGTAAAGCTGTGCCCTTCTCAGTGCACAATATCAGAATGTGGTTATCTTCTTACTGAGCTAGCATAAAGGGGCCTCTGTTTTCTGTAATGAAAGTGTAGCTGACTAAAAAATAAATAAATGAAATAATATTTGGGAAGCACAATTAAATTTAAAAAATATAGCATGCTGACTATGCCAGAATCCAGGCAAAGCTAGGTGCATGTTGAATCTTTTGTTTTTATTCCAGTTTTCCAAGCTGATATGATTGACTACAAATTAATCTAGACTTTTTCAGGGTAGGAATATTTAATCACTGAATTTGCTCCATGGTTCCATGGCCTGAAGAAAATCTCAATTAAAACAGTTCTTAATGCAGCATTAACCTTGCTGATCTCAAGTGTTTATTTTTTCCTGTTGCATCATGTATGTTATTCTTTCATCAGTGTGACCTTAATCATCCACAGATTTGTCAAGTGTTGTTGAATACAGTATTCTAAATAACCTAGGACCCAAAAGCTCCAAGCTACATGCTTGCCTGATTGGACAAATAGTGCAATGTTGGAAATTCTTTTTCTCATCTGTTAGCTTAATTTAAAGAAGCAGCAGTTGTTTTGTTTTTTTAAACTAATCCAAGTCCAAATAGCTTAATTTTCACAGTGAAAGATAATTCTTAACTTTTTCATTTTTCATCATCTAGATGTGTACTCTTCAGTGTATAATGTTAAGAAGTTTATTTGATGACTTGTCTTTTTACAAGTGAAGAAAAACTTGTGAAAATTGTGTTTTTTCATTAGCATACTAGCTTAAATCCTAGTTTTTGAAGCAAAATGTCATTAAAAGAATACACACAAACACACATGTGCCAACATATACACACAGGTACACATTCATATATACACATACATACAAGTACCTTTTTAAACATTAGTTGTATATTTTTACATCCACTCTGCTTCAAATGAAGCAATGTATGTATCTGTTATTGGTTTCCTGTAAGGTTCCTCCATCAATTCCTTGAACATATTTAAAATGAAACAAATGATGCTCTTTCTAACAGAAAGTTAGAACTAGTGTATAATTTTGCCTCAAAGTGTGAGTCTAGGACCTCTGACAGTTCTTAAAACACAAATATGTATGACATATAATTTTGTTTCAGCATGAAATAATAGTTTACTTTGGAAATCTGAAACAACCAAGCGAACAGAATAAACATATTGATATCTTATGAAAAATAAAGCAGATTCTCCCTAAATTCTGACGAGGACTGCATGATGACAAGTGGGAAAGTATAATATATAATAAATTGTACCCAGGAAATTTGGCATTGTAAATCTGACAAAGAAAAGAATCAATGAACTCTGCCCTTCTGGGATACATTGCTTAGAACTAGTGATTTACTCAGATTAAAATGAAAGAATCATTTACTTTATAAAAGATAATTGTACAAACTTTGACCATGAAATGCTTCCATATGGCATTGGCATTAAGAAGTAGGGCTGTATTCATAAGTTAACTACGTTAGGCTTTTACTCTTTATGTTTATTGAATATGATTGTTATATATTGTTGCATTCATAAGATGATGTTAAACCTGTTATAAATACATATCCATGTATTGAACCATATTAATAAATTAATAACAAATATCCATAATATTAATTGCTGTCCTCTGTATATTCTTTTACTTCTGGATGAGCTGCTTATAAAAAAGGGTTTGGGATGAGCTGTTTATAAAAGGCACTCAATAGATACTTGTCAAATGAATTCCTTTTTACTAGATGAATTTGCCAATAGCTTAGGGGATTTGGTGAAAACCATCTGGATAGTTATTCTCCTTAATCTAAATTAAGTGGTGTTTATGCCTTGTTAAACAGAGTTTCTGAATTGATATTTAAATTGGGTAAGCTTACTGGAACCAGAATACAGGGTTTTTGAGTCCTGAGTTGCTGGCATGATAAAATGAGTTAGTACCTAGAAAATCCATCAGTACTCAAACCACAAACAATACTCAGTAAAGGTTTACTCTTATTATCCTTCTGAAAGAAAGATTTCTTAAGGTACTCTAAAATTTGGTGTGGTAAGTTTAAATTATCCTTCTTAGTATGAATCATATCTTTGGCTGCAGAAATACTCATATGTTCGATTATAAACTGCTTTCCCCAACTCTACTTAGAGTGTTATGAAAGAGAAAGCATTTGCACTGTGATAACTTTCTAAAATTGCAAAAATTCTGAATCCTAAAACATATATGTTCCTAAAAGTTTTGGATGAGGAATTGTGGATCTGTATTTAATTTGATGGTACAGAGAAACAAAATCACTCATACACGCTCAGTGAGATTATAAATTAGTACTTTTTTGTGAGTTGGTAAGGTAGAAATCTGGTAATATATGTCAAAAACAATAAAAGGATGCATGCCCTTTGATCCAAAATTCCACATCTAGGAATTTTTCAATACTATATTATAGAAAAATGATAAAAGATTTACATTTTAGTAGGTCCAATACAGATGACACATGACAGGTAAAAATTGGAAAGTTCCAAATATTCAATAATAGAAAAATGATGAATTACACAGCTTCTAACCATGCTGCTGACTACTGTTGCCGCCTTAAAAATGATATTGTGCGGTAACACACATTCACATTGAATGACATCCTTGATATTCTGTTAAGTAGAAATATAAGGCTATAAAAGTAATATGCACTGTATGTGGTAATTTATTTTAAAAATATTTGCACACATATGCATAGAAAATTATTTGAAGGATATTCACCAAAATATTAACAGCGGTTATTTCTGGGTGGCAGGATCGCAGGTAATTCCAGTTTTCTTTTGATAACTGTGCTTTGTCTACAGTGATATGTATTATTGCTATAATAATAAAACTTTTTAAATTTCACTGAAATATATTTAAACTTGTCAATATATCTTAGGTTTCAATTTCTATATATGTAAAAATTCATATCTATCAAGAAAAATACAGTATTCTTCATATTTGTAGGAGTTAATAATTATAAAACCTTGGTGTATTTGGAAAACAATATTATGAAGCAAAGCCTAGTTTTCAGACAGCATGTTTTTGCCTGTAATAGGATTTATAGTATTGTTGATTTTTTTTAATGTGTGTATGTGTGAATTAAAATTAGCTATGGAGAATTGAAAATATGAACTATATTATCAAGGAAAGCATGTTCACAATTTTATACCTTATTTTTAAAATATGCCCAGAGAGTGTATTGGCAGCATTCAAATTCTGACCCATGTGGAGTAACAGCCAGCCTACCATCTCAAATAGTGGGATATCAATTGAGAATTTATAATGTCTTTGTTTCAGTCATCAGAAACAATTTGCTATTCTCAGAAATATATTTTGAAAATGTGGTCTTTGTCCTGAAATGCTCCTTTAGCAATACAAATAAATAAGAGAACCATATGCACTTTCAGGAAAGCGATTTGCCTTCTATATTGCACTAAATGGTGATAACGTGATGACATGCCATCCTACTGTTTGGCATGAGACAAATGTCTAGACCCAGCAGTGTATCTGCAGAGAAGAGAGCTCTGTGTTTTAACTGCCAATGTTCAAGTCAGTGCATCTTATAGTTTCTATAATATGTTCTGAAATTTGTTGCTGACTCTGAATGCTTTGTTCCACTTTAGTAGACCATTTCTGCCTTCCATGAACAGTTAAATTATATTACTTTTTATTAGAAATTGTGATATCTGTTCTTTATTTACTGAAAGAAATAACTCTTTATTTTTCAGAGCTTCCATATGGCTGGGAAAAAATCGATGATCCCATTTATGGCACTTATTATGTTGAGTAAGTCTCTAAGTGTGATATTAACTTGTTATTAATATGTTGTGAAATTATGTTAGTATTTTATTTATTGAGCATGTGTGGCTAACAGCCCCTTCATTTCCCTTTCATCTTACTTTGAAGTATCCACCAAGACTAGCAGCACTAGCTAGCTGTTTCTTTCCTCTCCAGCTGGCTAATTTGTCATTCCTTTCCTTTGACTCAACGATTCTAAAACACCAATTGAAAAAGTGTGTTTCACACTGTCCTCTAAATGAGTGATAATTAAAGATATCAAAGTAAATGCCTTTCATTTTGCAATCAAAATGTTGGGAGCTGACTGGTTGTGCAAACGAGATGTTCTATTAAAACAGATTTCAAAGTCAATTAAATGAATCAGACATTTTTTAGTTGAAAAATAAAATAAGATTTAGATTTTTTTTCTTTTTTAGGACCTCATTCCAAATCAACAGTATTCTTTCGGTACATTGGACTTTTATGTTACCTATTGGAGGTTACGTTCCAATAATTTGTCATGGTATGAATTTCCCCCCATGCATCCTTTTATTCAGAACAAATGCACTCACTATTCAGGGTTAAATTATATACACATATTTTTCCTGGGAAATCAAGTAATATTCATAATTTTCAAAAGTTAAATATGTGATTTATTTTTCTAGAACTCTCTCTTCAAACAGACGATTGTTTTTCATTCCTATCTATTGTATGATGTTCCTAAAGTTATTTGGGTGAATAACAAAGCCTACATATTCCTTATGGGAAACACTACCCAAGAAATCCAGAGGTTGAAAAACAAAAGACTTTCACATTGTTCATCAAGATCCTACTTTGTTTTTTCCAACCACATTCTGTTTAATAATTACAGATGGTCAAGAGTTACAGGTTGGCTTTAGTGCTAAATTGTTTTTGTAACAATATTCAAAAATGGTTACTGAGCTTTTATTAGGTGTCATGCCCTTCTTGGCACTGGAAATGTACAGATAAGTAAAATCTGTGTGCTCTCTGCCCTTGAGTGTCTCCCTCAGGAGCACTTGTCATAACTACTTTCACCCATGATTTTCGTTTGGAAAAGCCCCAATTTTGGCTCCACAGTCATTTCCAGATTCACAGTCAAGGTGAATTCAGCTCATTTTCCACATGCAATCTTCTAGCATAGTATCTAATATATGGTGTCACACGGACACTGAACAAATACAAAAAAAAAGTAAGATAAATACATAGAAATACATAGAGGTATCTCTAACTGCAAAAATAAAGGGACATCATTTATAAATAGTTATAAGGCCTCTGTGTCCCACTAGATTGCTGATGAATTAAAGTACCTATATGTTTTAAATAACATAGTTACAGTCCCTACATAAATATAACACTATATATTTCAAACAAATGCTAGCTTGTCTTAATTGACTGAATCAAACTGTACTGTGTCTAAGCCTACTACATCAGATATTCAAGGAAATTCCATGTAAGGAAAGAGAACTGAGTGTGAGGCATATCAGATCTTATCTTTAGTATATTTTCTCACAAAATCATTGAAAAAGAACCACTCCTTAGTCCATATGTTGGCAAAATCCATAAAAACCCAGATAGCAAATATTTGGGGTGGAGGATGACACGGCCTCTGTTATAACTGCTTAGTTCTGCTGTTGTAGCTTGAAAGCAACCATCAGCAACATCAGCTACGTTCCAATAAAACTTTATTTACAAAAACCGGCAGCTGGTCAAATCTTGCCTGCAGGTCATAGTTTGCTGGCCCCTGCCCTATTTTAATTCTTCAGATTGTTTTTTCATATCTTCAGCTCCTTTCAAGCTAACTTCCAGTGCAGGAGAGGATTTAACTAAAACCTTCCTTCTCTGTCCTAATCATCTAACAGAGAGGCAAGACACCCCTATGTTAGAAAGCTATGCTTCATCCCTTCTTGATAATTGAGATGTGTGTTCTGCAAGTGAAGATCTGCTGCTGGTAGATCCTTTATAATTAATTATGATATTGGACACTGGCTGTAACCCTAAACGAAAATTTTTCTTATCTTTATACTTCAAATTTGTGTGTGTGTGTGTGTGTGTTTGCCTACATTATACTTCTGTGTACATTTCTCCACTTCATTTTCCATGTAACACAGCCATAGTTAGAGAATTATATAGAATGTAGTCAGTCATGTATTCTATAATTAGATCAGGCTGACATGTTTTAATAGTTTTAGATTTTAAGTGATTGGAAGGTTGTATATACAGGTCACAGTGCGTCAAAATAGTTTAATTTCCTTCCCGTTACATTCAGTTCTATTATTTGTCATGGTCTTGTCCCCATTACATGATTTTATAGAGTTGACCAGTGTCAGTAATTAGGTGTGTGGGTGCAGCAGGCCACACAGAAAACTGAGACAAATAAACAGATAATTCAAACTTAAAGACAATGTTAAGTAGAATATCATCCCAATATTTATTGGAAACATCCTCTTGAAAAGCTTCATAAACATAACTAAAGCACCTGTTATTGTATATGATGTATACATTACTTGAAATAGGGGATATCTTCAATCATCCCAAGAAAACTTGTCAAATATTTTAATTGGAATACACTTATTTACATGGTTTGTTTTAATTCTGTATCTCATCTCTATTGCACTATTATTTTCACAAGGTATATATTGGTTCTGAATAGTAGCCTTCTTTATGGAAACTATAAGAATACATATGTAAACATAGAGGTTATTCATCACTTTCAGTATGTAGAGTGTTTTTGTTGGAAGTAGAAAGTCAACTAATTTCTTACCATAAAAGATTAGTAAATGTCCAGTCTAAGTTAAGTTGCTATCTCAACATTTTCAGTATATGTATTATAAATATAAAATAAAAACTGTCTAGGTTAAGATTCCATTCATAATTATAGTGATAGCATTAATATCTTAAGGAATTATATTTTTAATTGGTAATATTAATATTTAGTTAATATAACAAAGCAATATCTTTTTTGTTAATATATAGTCAAGAAAATGTTGATTTACTAATGCTATTAATGATAGTGAGCAATGGATTCTCTGTACAGCTATCATTCTTATGTTTAATTACACACCCATTCATACAATTGGAGGTACTCTTTACAAGATATGAAAAAGAGTCCACCTTCCAACCCAGTAGCAAAAAAAGCTTACGTGCATGGACACAAGAGGTCCAATTTAGCAGTTAGCAACTCTCTTCAGATAGACCAACAACTGGGAACAGAAGTTGCAGGTTGGGCTCTGTGTCATCAGATTGAAGTCAGTGTAATGTCTCTAGCACAGTTGCATAAACACACATTTTCCTCTCAGCCACAGACAAGCAAATAGGAATTGCAGCAATCAATAGCAGAAGAGAATTTACACAGCTAGAAGATGAGAAACCTGGATTGAGCAGGCTTTGACCACTATAACTGACTTTACCCTACTATGCCACTGTTCTGTCCCCTGCAAATTCAATTCTAAGGTTGTAGGTTTAACATATTCAAGAACCAGAAAAGTCATAATCATGTCATGGAAATTGTTAACCCTTATTGAGTGCTTAGTATGTGCCATTAACTGGGCTCAGTGCTTAACAGTTTCTATCACATTTATAATTCTCTCTATAGTGATAATGAGCTAAATTGTCTTAAGTTTACAGATGAGGAAACCCTGGCTAAAGACATTAAGTAACTTATCCAGAACCACACATTATTGAGATGAGGGGCTGAAATTTGGACCCAGGCAGTTTGACTGCAGAGCCCAGACTCCAAACTGTTACCCAAAATGCCTGCTATAAATTTCGCATTTATGACCCATAATGGTCTGAACGAGCCTTTGGGACCCATCCCTGGAGAAGAATGAGGGATTCCTCAAGAACGTCTCCTCCCTGGCCTCCCTGTCGTACCATTCTACAACAGGATGCCCAACAATGTGAGGTCATGCTGCATGCAGGGCCTCATGAGACAGGCTGCTGACCCAGGCATTCTGAGCCACCAGCTCCATTACCCACCACTTTGGAGTAGGCCTGGACAACATGGCCACCGAGAGCAAGATGTGAAAGAAAGGGAATCCTTATTGTTTGGACCTTAACATAGAAATGTTGGCCCTCATTTGGATTAGTAGAGGCAACACACAGCTATTTTAGAAAACAATGGGCCCTACTCAACATCTTTTTAAATTTTATCTGTTGTCTGTGCAAACAGACCAAGTTCTGACTATATAGCAGCAGAAAGAACTTAGCCCAATTTTTCCTGACAGACACCAAATCCGTGATGGTGCAGCACTTAGCACTACGTATTAAGAAGTCCTAAAATTGCTAACTAGGAATGTAACTGTCACTGTTCATAAAGATAGGAAAATTTTTTAATAACAATGTGCAAAATGGAGAGTTGAACAGCTGTGACTTTTGTACAAATGTGGTTCTCTCTCCTCTTTAGTGAAATTATGTCTGCTGGGTACATTTTGGTTTCAATGGCAGTTACAAAATTTGCTTAACTACCTGCTGGTCCAGAAGACACGATTTGCTGGGACAGCTTTCATGCAAAGCTGCCTTCTCTGGCAGAGACAGAGAAGCAAACCATATAACTGTAGTTAAAATGATAGTGGAGACTGGCAGATGTGATTTTCATGTAAAGGTTTTACAAGTTTTTCATGTGATGTCACACATCTGCTACTATAAAACATTATTTGTATGCAATTCCAGAAAGTATGAAAAATACTGCATAATATCTTCAATGTAACATTTAATGTAAATGGAAAATTGCATTCATTTCATGGTTAGTGGTGAGTATCCATCATGATATAGCAAGTTGGGAAGTGGTTAGAGAGAACTTGAACTCATTATCTTGTCTTAACAATGCTTCATGGCTTTGAGTAGCTTTCTAAATTTTCTAGGAAAAAAGTTCCTAACTTTAAAGTTTATAAAAAGTCAGTAAACATATGAAACATTTCCAATTAGAAATAAACATAAAAGAATACCCTTTTAAAATCTCACTAAGGGAAGCTCTAAATCTTATAAACAGCATTTGGACACATCAATTAGTATCACTTAGTGGCCAAAAGTATGGGCTGCAGAGTTGCACAGTGTGCTAGCCCTGTAGCTCACCAGCTGTGAGATCTTGGGTAGGCAGATTATAGAGAAGGAGGAGGGAGGAGGAGGAGGAAAAGACGAGAAAGAAATGAGGAAGGGGAGGGGAGGGGAGGAACGCTTATTGTGCACTTAGTACATGCCAAGTATTATTCTAAGTGATTTACGTGTACTAGCTGATTTAATCTTTCCAGAAACTCTAGAAAGTCTATTTTATTATCCCTGTTTTATAGGTAAGGAAACTGAGCTATAGATATTTTTGTAAGTACTATATAATAGAGCCAGAATTTGAACCTAAGCAGTCTTATGCCAGAGTTGGTATTTAGCACTTAACATAGGTATGTTCAGTAAGTGTTCAATAAATGTTAGTAATTTTTAATCTTGTATATACCAATAATATGTAGAAAGCTTCTCCTTTTGGCATTACTTGCTTTTTCAATACTTTCATGATTACAGTAGACTTCAAAAAGTGAACAATTCTAAGAGAAACTTTGATTTGGAAAGAAACATATAATCCCATGTCCAGAGTATGCCACAATGAATAAAAACAGTGTTTATTCAGAATTATTATTATTATTATTATTATTATTATTATTATTATTTTCGAGACGGAGTCTCGGTCTGTCGCCCAGGCTGGAAGGCAGTGGCATGATCTCAGCTCACCGCAAGCTCCGCCTCCCGGGTTCGCACCATTCTCCTGACTCAGCCTCCAGAGTAGCTGGGATTACAGGCGCCCGCCACCGCGCCCGGCTGATTTTTTGTATTTTTAGTAGAGATGGGGTTTCACCGTGTTAGCCAGGATGGTCTCGATCTCCTGACCTCGTGATCCACCCACCTCGGCCTCCCAAAGTGCTGGGATTACAGGCATGAGCCACCGCGCCCGGCCTCTTCAGAATTATTAACAATTCCATAGCTGCAGAAAGTGGCTTCCAAACGGGTTGAGCCTTCAGTCATTCATAAGGAGGTTATTTTGTCATAATTATCTAGAATATGTATCATCTCATATAGCTGGGAATTTGTTATAATAATAGTAGAAATACTAATGTGTAAGGCATTATTTTAACTTCTACTTTTAAGTTTTATTTTAATGTGCTTTTACATCCATCATCCCAGATGACAGTCACAACATGTACAAAGGAGAAGATCAAATCTCTAAGGAGTTAACTGAGTTTTCTAAGGGAATATGACTGATAAGGTCGAAGCGATGCTGATGCCATTTAGAACAAAAAAAAAAGCCTCTCAGTAGAGTAGCTATATTTTTATGTTAATAAGTTTGTTCAATTTTTATACTTTACAACATATTTTCCTCTATTCAACAAGCATAAATCAGTAAATTCCACTTTATAGTTGAACAAAAGGAATAAGGATATCAAAACAAATATTGAGTGTCCTACTTCTAACTGAACTAGAGCTAGTTTTCTTATTAATTATTTGACCTTAACTTATGACTGGTTTAACGTTTAATGTCCTTCTAGCTGACTCAGGCTGATTTCATAATTTGGGGCATCATTTCTCCTAGCCTGGATAAAACCAGTCATCAGGCCTCATGAGACATGAGTCCCTAAGATTCCCAGCAGTAAGTTAGGGGGTCTTCTAGCTCCACACACATGCTCTTCATACTATGTTAACTTTTCTGCTAGTTCATAGTTGATAATTCCCACTTACCTCCCCCACCCTCTGTACTACTCACTCATAAAAACTTCAACTGGCTCTTGATTTACTTTCCTAATACTTCTTTTCAAGTACCGTTTTAAGTTTCAGAGTCCCTCAAACTTACTTACTTACTTACTTATTTGTTGAGATAGAGTTTCGCTCTGTCTCCCAGACTGGAGTGCAGTGGTGCAATCTTGGCTTACTGCAAACTCCGCCTCCCAGGTTCAAGTGATTCTCATGCCTCAGCCTCCCGAGTAGCTGAGACTACAGGTGTGCGCTACCACACTCAGCTAATTTTTGTATTTTTAGTGGAGGTGGGGTTTCACCATGTTGGCCAGGCTGGTCTCAAACTCCTGACCTCAAGGGATCCACCCGCCTCAGCCTCCCAAAGTGTTGGGATTACAGACATGAGCCACCGAACCCAGCCCCTTCAAATGTTTTTATACCACGATCCTTTCACATGAAAAGATGTCTCCCGTCCAGTCTCTCTTCTCACCACTACCATCCAGGCAAGATCTGGAGGTGCTTCATCTCCCTGTTCCTCAAGTTACAGAGGTCGTTTTTCCTGCTGTGAGACACTTCAACATTGCTGGCTCATTCTAACAGGATCGACATTTGCTCTGTATCCTAGTCATACTCCCCGACCCTTAAATGTCTTTCCAACTGAACAGATGAAAACTTGACTCTGTAATTAAATACACTTCTATTAGCGACGCTTACATTTTATCAACAACCTTACTTAACAAATCTTCTGGTTCCACATAGAGAATGTTTAAGGCACCCAGAAGTTCAAATTGGTTTAATTGCAGATGGACTTTTACAAATAACAATGAATTATTCACCTTGATGTCAGTTATGCATATAAATGTTATACTTTACAAACAATTTTTATAACTCTAAAACATTATTTTCTTTGTCCTAAAGCCAATAATAAAAAGCAAAGGAACTATTCCTCTCGCACCAACGTTTCTTTGAGAATATATTTGTAAATAAAGATAACTGCAACACAAACACATTTTGTGGGGGAGAGGGGGGTTGTGTTTGTCTTCAAGCTTTTTTTTTTTTTTTTGAGATAGAGTCTCACTCTGTCACCCAGGCTGGAGTGCAGTGGCACAATCTTGGCTCACTGCAACCTCCGCTTTCCAGGTTCAAGCAGTTCTCTGCCTCATCCTCCCAAGTAGCTGGGATTACAGGCACCTGCCACCACACCCGGCTAATTTTTGTATTTTTAGTAGAAACGGGGTTTCACCATCTTGGCCGGGCTGGTCTTGAACTCCTGACCTCGTGATCCACCCGCCTCTGCCTCCCAAAGTGCTAGGATTACAGGAGTGAGCCACCACACCTGGCCCAAGCATTTTTTATGAATCTAACAAATCAGGCTCTTGTTTAGGCACTTCTGGAGAAGCTAAGCATAGACAAACAGCACAATGGCACACAGGGTAGTACAGAAGCAGGGAAACTTCCTGGCAGAAGGTAACAGTGTGCAGTATACAGACCCTGACCCCTTGACATCCCAGGAAGAGAGGGCAGGAATGCTCACAGCTGGAGACACCATGTTCTCTGCTGCCAAAGAAGGACCATGCTCCTTCCTTCTACTCCATCATTTTTATAGGACCATGAGAACTCGAGAATGGCCTTGTGAAGGCGGGGAAGACAGTCTGAACTTGGGGAATTGTTGATTGAGAGAGTTGCAGACAACCTTTGGAGCTGGATGTGAGCTGCGCGAGAAGTGCTGTCCCTCCTGCTGGAAGAGGGGACCCCTGTCCCAGGTAGATCATTGCTAGGCAACCCAGAAAACACTGCTAGCATCTTTCATTGGACAATCCTGTTTGCCACTCACCAAGGCAGTGTTCTATGACACGTGGATGATGATTATTCTATTATTTGTGAAACAGTTAGCTCATATAGCTTATTAGTTTTCCTCTCTCGAGATTAAACATGTTCTGCTTCTTGTGCGTGAACTGCAGATTGTCTCATGCTAACAATCTGTATCATTACATACTTTGGAATCGTATCTTAGACTAAGTTCTAAAGTTAGCACATAAAGTGAAAATGGCTGAGTCGAAATTACCCTAACATTTCCTCAAGATCCTATCCTGTTGGTGACTGGCATATTAAAACAACACTGCCACTTTTTTTCCTTTGGTGTTGAAAAATAATTCTTTCTGGAATTAAAGTAGTTGGCTGGCATTTGCGTCTTCTAGATCTTTAATAGATACATAACTGGGATCACATTCAGCCCAAAGAGATGCCGACAATGTCAAAGGTATGAAGGAACTTAGTCAAACTGAGGAAGTCAAACCAAAGCAGACTGATATTATTCTTTGGGCATCCTATAATTGAATAATAAAACAGAAGATGGTTTACCCTAACTGGGTAAATTGTATTACTACCTCATCCCCACATGAGAACTATAATTCATATCTTTATCAATATGCAGGGAATGTTTTTCAAAATTCCTTTTGTGTGTCATAAATCATAATGTTAGTAATAGCTTATGTTTTTTCCATCCACAATTTTGAATTTACAGGTTAGTGCAAAATTACATTTAACCTCTCTGGCTTTTATCTGTTAAATGAATGGTTTGGATTAGGTGATTGCTAAGATCTCTTTTAACTCACTGCCACTTTATGTTAACAAGAATAAATTTGGCCTTTTTTCTGTAAGCCTCTGTATTTTCTCATTACAGTTGCTGATCAAAGAATACTTAAATTTTTTAAAGGATTTTCCTTCCATTTCTACTTTTTGTTTGGTTGGACAGTAACATATATTACCATTCTTTTATTTTAATGATTTTAACAATCCCATCATGTGAGTGTTATGGAAAGAAGGCCTCTCGGAAGGGTGAATTATTATCATGGATTCTTTTTACCAAGCTATAGAAAATAAATATGAATATGCTTGATATCCAAAGACATGAGGGCTGATAATAAGATTGACATTAAAAGGGCATTTCTAAAGATAAAGGATAAGTTTATGAACAAAAAAGGTGGATAAGAACTATTTTTTTCTTTGAAAGTAATTTATTTGATTCTGATCACAAAATACAGGGAAGGAGCAAGGGCGACCCCTGCCACCTCTTGGTCACACATCTTCCTAGTCTAAGCTTCTCTATAATATCCTTTGAATAACAGTAAGATCATGCTGTCCCTAAGCACTTTTTCATATTATAACAGCCACAGAGTATAGTATATGAGAAGGTGGGAGTTAAAAAGAGATGCCCCTTTCACAAGGCAGGTCTCCCTCCAATTAATGTTCCAGGTCCCTTTTGCCAATATTAAAACCAAAGTAACTGGTTGCTCTGTTGGTTTTCTAAAACTCTGTCCTGAACAAGTAGGCCATAGACAAATTATGCCTGTACAAATCTTAGAGCTGTTTAAAATAACCTTATAGAAAGGCAGTGCCTAAGACCCTTCTCTTGCCTCCAGCTCAAGTCCCAGGCTGCCTGTGGCACCTATATTGCCGCCCCTGGATCCCCCACATCCCAGGGTGGTGATGCAGGAAGGGTAGGGTCCCCCATATCCCAAGGTCGCAATGGCAGAAGGGTAGGCCAGGCCAAGCATGAGGAATAAACAGTCTTTACTGGTCTCAAACAGGGAGTCCCTGGGTCTTAGGACCTCTGTGTATTTGTCATTTGTCTTCTCCACATTCTTTGTGGCCTGTTTCTGCAGCCGCATGAGCTGCTTTTTCTTCCTGTAGGGCATCTTGGCCTTCTCTTTCCTCTTCTCCCCCAGGGTGGCTGTCACTACCTGGTATTTCCAGCCAACCTCGTGAGCCAGGCACCCCAAGGAGGCAAACTTTATTGTAGGCTTCAGTCGTACAACCTAAAGGGCAGCAGGAACCACCTTGTCATAGGGCAGTGAGATCCCATAAAACACCATAAGGTGGTCCAGGGCAGTCTGGCCCCGCTTGGTTCTGCAGGGCCACCAAAAGATGCACTGGGGGCCCAGGAATGGCAGGGTGGGGGGGCCTTGGGAAGGGTTGGTGCTCATCTGCTTGCAGAAGAAGGCCAGATACTTTAATTTGTTTCTCCAGAAATTGCCAGAAATGTTGATGCCTTTGTGGTGCTCAACGACCACTTTCCTTCCCAGCAGAACCCACTTGGCCAAGGCGGCCACCAGGTGGCCCACAAGATGGCCTTGGCCACTGAGCACCAGGTTCTGTCTATCTGCTGTCTTCAGCAGCCACCTGGGGGAAAAAATAGATAGATAGATATAGGTAGTTCTCTCTGTCCGTATATGTGTGTGTATATATATATATATATATATATATATATATATGTATATATACATTTTTTTTTTTTTGAGGCAAAGTCTCGCTCCGTCGCCCAGGCTGGAGTGCAGTGGCGCAATCACTGCTCACTGCAGCCTCAACTTCCCAGGATCACGCCCAGCCCAGAGATATATTTTTAACTCTGTCAAAGCTGAACACATTTGAAAGGAAACCTGTTTTTCTTTTTTTTTTAACAATAAAAAAGACATCATTAAACATTTTATTACTACTGTTTATCAGATGATTTCATATTTAATTAGATAAGATTATATTACATAGACTGAGTTAATTGTATAATAAAAATGGGTGAATCATAAAAACTTTTATCATCAAATTTCACATTTAAGTTTAATACAGTTAAGCCAAACTACAATTGTAAAGAAAAGAAATTCTATTCTGTGTTTGAGAAGGTTAACTGGATCTACTAAAGGCAAAAGAAAAAAAAAGGCTCTTTGTTGTGCTAATAAAATTAGTTTTGCATAAATTTAGTCTCAAACTTATCATAAGGTAACAAATCTCCGAAAGCTTATTAAGCACTACTTGTTGAGTTTGTTGTCATGTAAAGATCTTAATTCAACTTTCCACTAAGCACAACACTCACCTATGGAGGCTGACAGGGCCCCTCCATTCTATTATTCTTACTTCACTTTCTCCATTTTTGATTGGGCATCAAAATAATGTGAATAATATTTTCAGATAAATAAAATGACAGGAATGGTTGTCTTTCTTTTTCGCTAGTGTTGCTTAGTAATTTATTTTGGGGCACTGACCTCATATGTAAATTTTATCTCCAAGGGGGTCTTATTTAGTAACTATTAATCAACCCAGAGAAAAAAATATTAATAGCTACCATTATTAAGCACTTGATATGTCTTAGGCATTTTGTAAAACTCATTTAATCACCACCACAATGCTTAATGGGAGATACTATTACTGCTATTTTACAAACAGAGAAAATGAAACTTAGAGAAGCCAGGCCATCAAGCTAGTAGGTGATAAAAATATTGTTGCAGCCCAGGACAAGAATTAAGAGACTTCACACTGTCCATATTTAAGTTGCACTTGACTCCCAGGCCCTGAATATTCCAAGAATGTCAAAATCAAATTTATACAGTGTTTCATCTGTAAACATTTTCATATATTTTATCTTGTTTGCTCCTCAAAACAGTCCTATGAAATGAGTAGAATATTTACAGATGAGGCAGTTGCAGCTCAGAAACATTATGGGAATTTCTCAAAGATAGTGAGTGGTAGACAAAATCTTCAATAGTAGCTTAAACCCAAAATGCTGGTTTGGTCTGAAAGATGGAAGAGAAGGACCACTCAGACTCATTGGAAGTGGCTTTCACTTTGGTGAATCGCAGTGAGATTGAGGATACCAAGAGTCAAGTGGCACCTCCCTGCCTTTGTTGGTGTCCAAGGTTTGGTGGTGAATATAGCACAGGTGGGGTGAGAAGTACACCCCTTACAGGTGACTTTTATGTGGGTATTTGGGAAGAGTTCCCACCAGCACTCAAGGTTCCACCCTGTTACATAAAAAATTCCTTGCTAAGTGATACGTTTCCATGTCCTTTTATAAAATCTTTCAATTGACAAATAATAAGTATACATATTCATGGAGTATATAGTGATGTTTTGATACTTATAAAGTGTAGTGATCAGATGAGGGTAATTAGCATATCCATCATCTCATTTATAATTTATTTGTGTTGGGAACATTCAATATCCTCCATCTAGCTGTTTGAGACTACATATTATTGTAAATTATAGTCATGCTACAGTGGTGTAGAACACCAGAACTTACTCCTCCTATCTAGCTGTAAGTCTGCATCCTTTAACAACTCCCTCCATTTCTTCTTCGATCACTGGCCCTCAGAAGAACTGAACCTGGCCTACAACATACAGCATTCTTTTATAAGTTTGAGATGAGACATACATAGTTTTGTTATTGTTGACTACCTCCATTCTCCCTCACATAGAACTGTAATCTTATTCATGAATATTAGCACAGAATCACCTTATTATCATTATCATAATTGCCACAGACATGACCCACACTCAACTTCCAGAGTCAGTAAGGGCAAAGAGTTCAAGAAATTGATGTTAGGACTTGCCCTAAGGGAAGCTGAAAGACAACCCTTGGAATGGATCCTTCTGGTTTGAAAGCAATGTTACACAAAGCCAGGTCTCCTGACTCCTCATTCATGCCCTCATTACCATTTCATTTCTCACTTTCTCCAATATGTAAAACGCATACACACACACATTTTCTGGTAAAACATGTTCAGTCACTGTTTCTATGCATGTGATCACTGAGTTCTTTAAAAAATATATTTAATATATCAAAATCTGTATTTTCACATTTTTGTCTTCAGACAAAACATTGTAATTTACAATGTTTTTGAAGTTTCCAATTTCATAATGAAAACTGATAGAAATTGAGAATCACCTGGCTGAAGTGTATTGCAGATTACCAGATATAGCCCATGTCTGTACATACATAAGTAATTTCACCATAAAAGTTAAGTGTATATTTGAAGCAGAATCACATAACTCAATGTTCTTGGATGTTGGCACTACATGGAGCTAGGCTTTGTTTGTGCATCTGCCGCTTAATGTAAGATCTGCAGAAAATGGTTTACCCTCTCGGAAGAGCAAGTGAATTAAAAGCATGCAACCTGTTTCACTGAGGGTCAGCATATAGTATTTGCTAGGTGAATATTAGCTCCCATCCCACTCTGCCATCCACTATCTTCCCTTTAGTCTCTCCTTCGTTTTTTTACAAGGCTGACATTCATTCTTCATGCAACTGTTTCTTTCAACAAACTGTGGTATCTATTAAACAGAATTTAAATCTGAATTGGAATTAACTTTAAAAGTGCACAAATGGAATTTTCTTCAGAAATATCCAATATCACACCTTTCCTGTTCTTTATTAAGAGCTTCAGAATGAAAAACACAAACTCAGCCCACTGTGGGGATATAAATCTGTATTATGGAAAAGAACAAACAAGTTATTTGAAAATACATCCCCCATTACAGTTACATGAAACTATCATCTCATTTGTGCAAAGCTTTGATCTTCTAGTAATGGCATAATTTTAGACATAGTGTGTTAATTATATAAAACTCTGTCACAATACCTATCCCCAATAAACCAATCTATTAAAAACAACACTGAAGCAACTGATTGCCACCTTTCTCTGTTCTTGGGGCTGCTGAACCTTTATCCTCTATTCCCACTACTTTTTCTCCATACCTCTTCTATCTTCCCAGAGTCCTTACCTAACAGAACTGTAGCCTCCTGCTCACTCCTAGACCTTGCAGTCACATTTAGTGGCAAGGTATTGAAAGATTCTATGCAGATTCTAGGTATCCAGCAATATATCCTTTTCTCCCTAAAACTCGTCAAAAGTATTTTTTTCTTAATTTTTTGTGTTTTCTAATCCGTCTTGCATCACATTCTAGCATATAAAAGGAATTGCTATATATTTGATTTCCTCCTGCTCTATGTGGTCATAAAGACTCAGTAGTCAAGAATAATACTTTTCAGTATTTTTCTTATCTCTGAATATTGGTCTTGGAAACCTGGAATTTGGGTATTATATGGAATTGGAGTTATTTTCATGGCCTGGTGACTTTCAGAATCTGCCACAGCCTTGTCCCCAGTCTTGTCAATTTCCCCTCACTAGCATTCTTCTCCTGATTCCCTCCTTCCTGGATAATCCCAGACATCAGTGATGTTGCCTTTGCCATTGCCCGGTATTCTGAGTGTCCTTGGTAATTCTCTGACTCTCCTTAGAGTCAAGCTCCAAAGGATTCCTGCATCCATGTCTGTGTATGCTTATCATTATGTATGAATGCATATTTTTGGAGTTCAATTAAGTTATATTGTGACTGTACATTTTAGCAACTCATAAGTAATTTATTAAGAAATAGCAATCCAGTTCAACACACAGTATGTTACAAGTCAGACTATTCTCACCCTTCCTTGTACACAGAAATGGCTATTTCCCTGGATGACTTTTTCATACTCATGGAACATCTCTAATTCAACCTCATACCCCAGGTGAAAACAATACCTAGGACATTGAAGGTAGCCAGGAAATGATGCAGAAATGCTTCGGAATTCTAGGGAGAACCACAGCTTTCCTACTTGGTCGATGTGTGGTGAAGCTCACTTTATAATGCTCCCAAGTTCAGGAATAAGGTACATCATCCAAGATGGAGACTTTAAAAGCTGCAGTTCCATTAGACTAAGGTCACAATAGAAGTAGGGAGATCTTCAGACTAAATGAAACTCCATACCATGACTCAGAACTGTCCTTCCAGTCTTGTAGCTTCCATCCGCTCCCCTACGCCTCTTGCTCCCACATTGCCACCCATACACAACCACATGCATGTCTGTGTGCACTAGCCTTGTACTCTAGGCAGAATTGAATATTACTGAGCACCTCTATATCTACTACGCTTTTCCTAAAATGCCCCCTTCTCCATCCAGCAAAATACTTTCATCCTTCTACAATCTGTTTACATGTCTCTTCCTTTGTGAAGCTTTCCCTGAGCCATCAGACTAAGTTTTCTTTTCTCCCTCTGAGTATTTACGTCATGCATACAAATTTCAGCACTTTTTGCCTTGTGTTATATTTTCCTGGCCACTTCTAGAATGAGTAACTCAACTTACGCAAGACTATCCCTGTTTGAAAACTGAAAGCCCCACATCCCAGGAAACTCCTTAGTCCCAGGCAAACTGAAATGGTTGGTCACCCAACTTGTGTGTCTCCCCCACTGGAGTATGAGCCTCCTGGAGGAAAGGATTTTGTCATGTTCACCTTTGTGTCCTTAGTGCCCAGAATACTGAGGAATCAATGGAATTACATATGAGACGTAAAGGGCTTAAACTACTTAGTCAGATTGTCAGACACCAGTAGGAGAGGACTTATTAGTCTTGTCTCTAATACAGAAAGATCTTGAAATAGTGTAGTCTTTTAGTTTTCCTTTAGCTAAATCCTATTCTATGAACTTAGAATTCACTACTTTCACTCAATCTAGAAGCAAAAGGTTAGAAATACCTTTGATAACAATGATCTCCTCCTGCACTCAGCAATAGCATTTTAGAGAGATGCTTTATGGGAGTGAAAAGGGATCGATAGAAAACAACATTTTTTAATGTATGCCTAGTGGCTCTGAATTTTTTGAAATTGAATCTATGTACCTTGTAGGTCCTGGGTGCTTCATGACATGATTGACAGTGCACACAGCCATGTCTGCTAGGAGTTAATTCGAAGTTTTCCATGGAATTGGTGAAGAGTAATGGCTTAGTGATGAATCTTCCTTTATATATAAAATACACATTACAGGTTAATGTCTTAACTAAATAACTTAGCATTACCACCAAGGGAGGGAAGAGATCTCATTTATGTGAAAATTTGCATTTTGAGAAGCTCAACCTAGTGTGGAGTAGAGGACAGACTCAGCTGTAAGAGTTTCAGTGCCAATATGTGGATATTCTTCTCAGTTGGCCATGATTCCACCTCCCAGCTGGATACTATATCCCCAACATAGACACCCTCATGTCCAGGAAGAGCAGGAGAAATTAACATGTGAATGACTCAGTCTTCCCATTCACATTCACAAAGCAAACTGACATTCCCCCAGGTACAGTAGGGAATAATGAATGGACATTTATAGAAGGAAAATTATCACTTAAGTGTTAGAATTGAGAAGAAATCTTTCAAGAGGCAGGATTCAACTATTCTGTTTTTAAAAAATGCTCCAAGTAAAATAGATTCCATTTTTCCATTTATTCAAAGCTCATATTTTATAATAACATATTTAAAACATTAGGCTTTAATCTAGTACTTCCAAAATTCAGCATTTCAAAGCCCTGTAAGGCATACATTGTATTATGTAACCTTGTTTTGCATCATAATTCTTTTTTGTCCCTGTTTTCTCTCCCCTGCTAGACTATGTGCCTGATTCATCTTTGTCCCTCCCCTACCAACCATAGTGTCTAGTCAAGAGACTTTGGGAAATAAATATTTGATGAATGATTATAGTTAGCGTTGACTGAGTACTTACATCCAGGCACTGTTCTTAAGTAGTTTACCCATTTTAACACATTTAACATGCACAACAACTCTATAAGGTGAATATTATTTTTATCTGACTTTACAGGTGAAAAATTCTGAAGCAAAAAAAAAAAAGGGTAAATGATGTGCTCACAGTTACATACCTAGGATGTGCGGGGGCTTGGATGTGAGCAACATGACTACAGAGACTAAGCTCATAATTATACTATCCTGTCTTCTTTGAAGAGGGTTGGCTCCAGAAGATCCTTATAGGGTTATTTTCATCCCATAGTTTCCAAAGCATGAAGTTGTTTTTATTCCATTTATTCAAACATGACAGTAGAGAAAAGATTATGAAGTCTTCCCAAGGTTCATATTAAAATGAATAAAATATAGTCAGGGAGGGTGCAATGTCTGTGTTTGCCTGCTAGTTCAGCTGTAGTCTAGGGGTTCAGATGGGAGTTGGTAACAGTGCAGAGATGGATAATTGGAATTGGGGTTAGAGAAAGCCTAGGGATTCCAAGCAACGATGAAATCCACACTAGGTTCATTCAGGAAGCCCAAAAGAAGCCAGTTTGCATTGTGGTCATCCTGAGCCACAACGCCAGCCCCAAGCCAGTCCTCTCACTCCCTCTCTCAATGCTGAGTTGCTGCTTCTCTAATGCTCCCACATTTCATCCCTAATATAGTGCTTTTCCTTATTCACACTTTTCTGTTGTAACACAAGCTGAGACTACAGACACTTGTGCCACCATGCCTGGCTAATTTTTATACTTTTAGTAGAGACGGGATTTTGCCGTGTTGCCCAGGCTAGTCTCAAACTCCTATGCTCAGGCAATCTGCCCACCTAAGCTTCCCAAAGTGCTAGGGTTACAGAAATGTGTCACCATGCCCTGCCCACAATGTGTATTTTACAGGAGAGTGAAGCTAGAAAACAGTGAGATATATCCTTTTTCCTGCCTGCCTTGCTCCATTCATGTATTTCTTCAGTAAATATTTGAGCACTATGTACCTCATGTCTTGGATAATTAGCACAGACACCTTGGATACCTTGGAAACATTTTATCTGTGATACAGTCTCCACTGAAAAGCTGCTCCCTTCTCTCTTCCACATTGATTATTTCTAAATGTTAACTGAAGTCAAGATAGTGGGATAGTAACCTGCAGGTGCAAAGGTGTCATTCACAACTATGCACTAAAATAGCCTGTCTCCAAAAACCCCAGGAGAAGCAAGGTGGGTTGTGAACAGGCTGAGATATAGATATACAGGGATCATTGGTGGTGAGGGTTGGTGGATAGCTTTGATAACCTTCAGCAAACCTGTCCTGTGCATACTGATGGGCTCAGTATGTAAGACTTTCCTCCTAATTCCTCCCTTCCCTCTCCACAATGAAGAAAATGGCAGGCAAACAGGACCCGGACCAGGGACCACCTTTGGCAGCATGGCCTCTAATCAGCTGCAAATATTTCCTTCCCTCAGTGCTTGTCTGAAACTTCTGAGGGCAGAAGTCCTCTTCAGGAGCAAAGTTGCATTTCCTAATCCTCCCTGAGGCCACATACAGAAAAAGAGGCTTCTGCATAAATCTTATCAGGCAATATACTCCTTATGCAACACCTCTTCACACATTCTTAGCTTCTAACTCAGGGGATC
Organism: Pongo abelii; assembly: GCF_028885655.2. NCBI lineage: Eukaryota > Metazoa > Chordata > Mammalia > Primates > Hominidae > Pongo > Pongo abelii. Next base: position 98,228,934 of record NC_071991.2, read on the forward strand.
ACAGCCCTAGCTGCACACTAGAGACACCTGGGAAGCTTTCTTTCATCTAAAAAATGCCAATGCCTGTGGATCTCATTCTGAAATTATGAATCAGTTGATTTAGGGTAGCCCCGAGTCTTCTGTTTTCTGTTTGTTTTTGAAGCTCTCTGGTGCATCTGGAATTTCAAAGCACTGCCACATAGGAACTTACTCTAAGTTTCCACTCCATGGTGAGAGGAGAGAGTCAGACTGCAGATAAGTGAATGTAAGGACAAAGAGATTAGGCAATGGAATCTCATCCTTAAATATCCTGAGTCCTTTGCCATTTTTAATTTGAAAGCATCTCTCATCGGTAGTCTTTCCCTTCTGTAAAGAGAAAATGGAGTCTTTAAGATATACCCACTTCAGAATATGACTCTTATGCTTTTAGCTTTTAATAGCTCAAGATTCTCTTAGCAAAATATGACAATAGACTAGATATAATTAAATAGCAAGAACTCTTGGTAGCTTCCCAGCTTCTTGTTCTGTATGGAAGCTAGATGAAATAGCTAGTACTTACCTCACAGAGCCTAAACAATGAGAAGGATGGCATTTGTCATTCACATCTTTTTGTACACATTGTAAGACCCCCAAATCCTTGCTGAAAGAACTTGAAACTATTCATTTTGGAAGCATAAGGAAGACAAGTTTCTATTCAGCTACAATCACATTTCTTTGTGATAAGTCTTTTAGAGCTTGTGAGCATTTTAAGTTTCAAATGAATGACTTCATTTGTGACAATGGAAATGTTCTGTAGCAATTAGCTTATGGTGCTAGAGCCATATCCTGCTTCTGCTGTCTGTGGGGTCCAAGGCATGCCAAACTAGCTCATTGGTATTCTCATTCTCTGTGAACTCTAGAAACTCATTTTGATGGTAAATGGAATATTTTCAACATAGTGACCGTAAAGCAGGTGGCTACACATTAAGTTTTCTAAGAAAATAATTACATGCAGGTGGCAAGTTGGAGAAACTCTGTTGTATGCATAACTGCATCCCAGAAAGTTTTCGTAATGTATTTTCTAAGGATAAAGTTATGCATATGACGAACAATGACCTAGCAAAACGGATATAGAACAGATAGGAAACAAGAAAACTTGATATCCTAGTACATTTCAAAGCTTTTTCTTGGTTTCTTAAAGTTATTGACATATGTTTGAAAATAAATGTTTTAAAACACACACTCATCATTTAGTCATTTAACAAAAAAAGCTATTTTCCATTCACTGTATTAGATGCTCAATACAGAAAGATAAATAACACATGTATCCTGTATATAGAAGTACACAATCTGGTGAAGGAAATCAGCATGTAGATTAATCATTAACACACATTGTAATAAAGTTAGTATAGCCTGTGAAATTCATTATTGTAAAATTATCATTTAGGATGCTGTATACTACGTCACAGAAATCTCTTTATTCAAAATTTGGAAAGGAATGTCACATAAGACGTAGGAATACTATGTCCTCCTAAACAACTGGCTTCGGTGCATCTTAAATACTCTGAATTGTATAACTGGTTTCTCTCTCCTGTTGAATTAGCAGCTTAAAAGCTGAAAGCTAATTTCCAACAAAACTCTAGTAAATAAATAGGAACCTATCTTATCAATTCTATTGATCTCCCACCTAGATTCAACTAACTTCACCCTAATTTTGTTTACTTTTGTTGTTGTTGTCCTCAAATCATCTCAATGATGAAGTGGAGTATAAGAAAATAAGTGGGCCGGGCGCGGTGGCTCCCGCCTGTAATCCCAGCACTTTGGGAGGCCGAGGCGGGCGGATCACGAGGTCAGGAGATCGAGACCATCCTGGCTAACACGGTGAAACCCCTTCTCTACTAAAAATGCAAAAAAAAAATTAGCCGGGCGAGGTGGCGGGCGCCTGTAGTCCCAGCTACTCTGGAGGCTGAGGCAGGAGAATGGCGTGAACCCCAGGGGGCGGAGCCTGCAGTGAGCCGAGATTGCGCCACTGCACTCCAGCCTGGGCGACAGCGAGACTCCGTCTCCACAAAAAAAAAAACAAAATAAGTAAGTGAATAGTGACTATAGTGAATAATAATTTAATTGTATATTTTTAAATAACTTAAAGAATGTAATTGGATTATTTGTTACTCAAAGGATAAATGCTTCACTGGATGGATTTTAAGTGAATAAACTGCAATGAGAGAAGTCTGTTCAAAGTTTTCTGAGAATCCAAGGGGGAAGAATATTACACAGGCAGGGAATGTGGCTGGGAGTAGTGAGGGAAGGAGACACAGGAGAGATAGCAAAAACATCCTCAGAATAACAGCAATAACCACTGCAACACTTCAAGAATAGTAATAAGAAACAACTGTACCTCGAAAAAATAACAACCATACCTTCATTGTTGGGTTCTCCCTGGGTATCTAAGGGAGATACAAACATTGTAAACATTTCTCTTATCCTCACAGCAACCCGTGATGTACTTAATGTCCCCATTTTACAGATAAAGATATAGAAGCTTAGAGAGTTAGAAATTTGCCCAAGATGCCACCTGAAACCCAGGTTGTCTTGCTTCAAGTGCTGCACCATTTATATACTGAATCTCTAGTGGAAAGATAAGAGGTCTGATAGAGGGTCACTGATCAAAGTAGCTCCAAGTATGTTCAAAGTAGAGGGCACATGTGGTGATGCGGCCAAAGGTGAAGCTACAGAAATGAGTGAGGGCAAGATCAGGAACAGTGTATGTTTAAGTAATAGGAAGGTTGCAAAGGATTTTGGTAAGGAAGTTATGTAACAATGGAGAAACAGGAAAACAGGCATCAAACTCTGGTCCTTCCAAAACAGGGTGGCAGTGTTAAGAGTTTACAGCTCACATGCTTTACAGGCACAGATATTGTTAGTTCACTGTGCACCAGTCACGATGCACAAGGCCTTGGTGCACAAGAGCATTACAATAACATTTTATTTCCAGTGGAAAATAATTTTACATAGATGGTTGTACTTTGAACCTCTTACAAATGAGTTTCATTAACAAAGAGCATTGTTAGAAGCACTCCCTTCCTAAACAGCACCAAAGGCAGTTAGAGCAAGGTCCCAGTGCTTCTGAAGTTCCCCAATAAAGCCTTTCTTATGGATGAAAAATGACGACAGTGATGGTGGTGATTAAGATGATAATACAAGCTGCTGCTAATTATTGAGCATGTCTGTACTCAAAACCATGTGCTAGTATTCATTATTTCACTTAATCCTCACAACCACCCCGGGAAGGAGGCATTATGCTGCTATTACAGATTAAGACACTAAGACTCAGTTTCAATAACTCACCCAAGGTCACACTGCTAGTAAAGTGGTAGAGCTGGAATTTGAATACAGGACTGATTAACTGCAGAGCGTGTGGGACAGGCAGCTACCTTACCCTGTCTCCCGTGAAGAAAGAATTAGATCTTACGGTTGACTTACCATGTTTCTGGGAACTGCTTTGAAATGATCTGATTCATAGTATTGGAAAATTGGTTGTTGAGATATTGCTGCTTCTGTCTCCTTTCCTTTCTGAAGCTGTAAGTGGTTTGTGTTGTGGACGTGCAGGGTGTGTACACACAATAAGTGTGTGTGTGCACATGCCAATGTGAAATTGTATATCAAAAAGAAAAAAGTGTGCAGAGATTCAGTTTAGAAATAAACACGGCCAAGTCCAGCCTTTCCACTTACGAGATGTGATTTAGAGCAAATAATCCGATCTCTCCATGTGTCAGTCTCATTGCCTTTAAAAGGTGAATAATTAGAATGCAAGTCTGGGTTGTTATGAAACTTCACTGAGGAAAATTATATATAGTAACTGGCCAAGAGTTAAGTACTCAGTATTTGTCAGTTTCTGTTCCATCCCTTCTCTCCTCTTCATGCTTGCCTGCCATAATTCTATCTCCGTTTGTACGAAGAACCAAAATCAATGTATATGCCAGCCCTCTCATGGGATGTTTATATCCTAGAGAAACAGCAACATAGGCCCACCACTAAAAGCAGGATTGTTGGTTTCTACTGTCCCCACAGATAAGGAACTCTACATTTCAAACAGCCTGCTATACAGGAATTCACAGTTTGCTTGGACTATAAGCTCTCAGTGTAGCTGGGCCAGCGTTGATTCAAGCCACTCTGCGTCTGTTACCTACGAGTCTGCCCTCTCACCGTGTAGAATATGAATTCTCTACTTTTGATTGATTTCAGCATCAACTGTCCTACATATGTATTCTGTAACTTCCGCAAACATCTTGGGAGTCTTTCTCCTGGATCCCAGTCTCTCAATCCAGGACTAACTCTAAAAAGTGCAGACTCTGGTTGCTATACTCTATCAATGAATTTACCTCACATTTATCCTGTTGTATATGGGGACTTTGCAAAGCTCAGGTGACGCTCTTTTCTTCAACTCCATTCAGTATAAATTTCATTTCTTGACCACTTATTTTCATGCGAATTAAACTCATCTCCAATGAACACAGTAGACCAGAAAGCAAGTGCACATTCTAGTTCTTTTGGCTGAATCATGCATAATGTAAATAGAATAACATATGAGAGAGCCTTTGAGAACTCAGCACTTGTCACAGAAATGTGTGTTGTACACAGGCCAGCCCAGTCAGGAGCCTGACCGCGTGCTGGGTGAGGCACTTGACTGTAATCAGATAAGGTGGCCCTTAATCACCTGCTCTCTATAGAGCCATACATATGGTCTTTTAAATGACTTTACCCCACTGTTATCCTAATTTGAAATTTTCTTTTTTAGCCACATAAATAGAAGAACACAGTTTGAAAATCCTGTACTGGAAGCAAAAAGGAAGCTACAGCAACATAACATGCCCCACACAGAACTTGGAACAAAGCCCCTGCAGGCCCCAGGTTTCCGAGGTATGATACCTGTCAGCATGTGATGTTTCAAAGGGAAAATTGTCTGTCAAACTGCCTGCTCTTCCAAATATGTCTGTAGTTTGGACCATTTTGAAAAATTGATTTGCTTTCTCCAGACCTTCCTATTAGCTTTAGCTGGATGTTTGCATTCTCTCTAAACTAATGCCTTTAGCAACCGCAGATGAAGTTACAGCCGCAGGCAGTACTTTATAGGAATGTACAGCATGTCACCACGTGGAGATTAATGGATTTTTATAGTGGCACTGTAAACTGCAGAGATTCATAGAGACTCATAAGTTTGTCCTTAAAAGACCAAGCACAAGAATGAGGCTTGTTCTCCTTTGTGACAGTAGGCAGCTCCTCATGGACATTACCTAGGCCCAAATCCATCCGCCCCCGTGCTGCCCCGGAGAGGTCGCGCAGCGTGAATGACTTGTCTTACTATCAGCGCGACCCAGCAGGGAGGCCCTGGCTGTTCGGTATGTCCCAGGGCTGCTTGCGGGACCTGACTACACCTGGGAGCCACGTAGTGGGATGAGTTGCTGCACAAACTTTTCACAGCTAGTGAGCTTCTAAATAAAAGCACAAAAGAGCCTTTAGAGGCGGGAGGCCTAGGCTTGCCTGCTGGTAATTTTCACGCTATATACTGCAGCATAATTAAATGAATGTAAAGGTCTCCTGATGAACTTATCTCCAACTATAAACATTAATTTGATAAAGAAAACGTAGGAGAAAGGATTATATGTAGTTTTTATTTATGTTTTAAAGAACCTCTGTTTTTAATAAAGATACATGTGATATGTAAGCGGACAGAAAAAGTAGAAGTCTAATAGAATGACTTATTATTTTAGAGTTTATTACTTGTCACCCAAAATGTAACAACAAAGATATCATGCAGAATACTTAACTGAGTTACCATATACAATTTGGCTGTTAAAAATATTAAATCAGACCACCTAAATATAACACATTTTAAAAGAATCATATAAAATATTTATCTGTGATGGAATTTAAAGCAGATATTAATTCCGTTTCCTAGTATGACTATTATTTTTTAAAACACTTACTATACTTAGGAATATATTTATTACAGATCATAGTTGGAAAAGCATATTATATAACAAATTAGCAGGTAAATCTATGCAGTGCCTATTCAGATTATTCGGGCATATGATTTGAATCTATCAACATATTGTGACAAAATGTGTTACCTTTACATTCATAATTATATCTAAAAACATTGGCTTGCCTTTTGCTCACATTTTAGAGTATACTAAACACTATCAGAGCCAATAGCAATTTATTTATCTGGTTATCTTTATACTATCTCACAATAGAGCAATGTAAACAAAAGTCAGTCCCACATACAGGTACTCTTTCTAAGCAATCTGGACCTTTGAGTATGTGATCACATTCCACTGTTTCTCTGTTTGTGATACTGCACATGCTGAAATGTTGTGCTCTTATTCATTTAAAAAAAATCACAAGTCCATTTCATTTTTCTACCCTCATTTCTTCAAGTCTTAGTTTAGGATCGGCCACTGACACATACCTCCTACCTGGAATCTTTCATAATAACGAGAAGAACAGATCAGATGTTGTCTGGATGATTTGGGCTCCTTGTCCTCTTTCTCAGAAGGCTCTGGCAGCCTGTTGACACAGCCTTTTTAAGCACAAAAAGGCTAAATTAATGAGTGGAAACTGATTTGACAAAAAGTCTGTCTCCAAACCAAACAGCTTTTTCGTATTTCCCTGGATGCTTGGGACTGCTTTTCATGTGTAGGAAGTTCTAATAGTTTTACTCCTCTTGCAGTCACCACCTGCTTGCATTTGCTGTATAAGACCCCCCACATTTACCCCTGGGATTGTCGCTGCTCAGGGGCTGGCTTTCTCTTGTCTGAGAACTTGCCTTGAACATGCCTTTTTCTTTTTTAACTTATATTGGCCAATGTAGAAAAACCACTCTTCACCCGGGATGCATCCCAGTTGAAGGGAACATTCCTCAGCACCACCCTAAAAAAGAGCAACATGGGTTTTGGATTTACCATCATTGGTGGAGACGAGCCTGATGAGTTTCTGCAGGTGAAAAGTGTGATTCCGGATGGGCCTGCAGCACAGGATGGAAAAATGGAAACAGGTAAGGTCCTTCATGGTTTAGAAAATTGTTTTGCAACATCTTTTTTTCTGAAGGCAAATATAAGGAGCTTCTTTTGTGTTTTTATTCAAAAGACAAAGGTCACTTCACTTTAGGAAAAGCATAAAGCATAAATTATGTTTCCCCTAAGTTTAAAAATATCAAGTTGAATTAATTTGGAAACAATTTTGAATATAATTTTTGCCTTCATTTTTAGACTACCCCTTCTGTTTGCTGAATTCAATGGACTCTGGAGATTGACACTTTTCTAATTTATCTCTAGAGTTTGTTCTTAGGGGTGTGATTAACATTTCACACTTTTCTAACTTATATTCAGCCACAATATTTTAAAATCTGTGTTAATCTTATAATATTCTCATGCTGTATCACCCAGGTTAGTTATTGAAATATACATGCCCATCTCATACAGAAAATTTTAAACTGGACTAGGTCTGTGTATGTCCCCATATAATGTTTTAATATATGAGTCTTTTCTAGTCCTTAAAAATTATTTTTCATATATAATTACTCAGATGTCTACTCAAATTACAATTGAAATTTATTTCATGTGGAAATACAGAGGCAAATTGCTAAGGGCAGGAACATATAAAATATGAAAATTACACAGAGTAAATGAAAAAGTAATGAACAAGGTTTGGCTTCACAGTCTGATTTTAAATTTTCTTGCCTGGCCCATGATTTTGGATAAATCCCATAACTTGTAAATATGAATTTCCTTATCTAGAAAACAGTGAAGAAATTAAATTTGACTTTGTGTATTTTAAGTGCTGATTCAAGATTTGTATAGTGTAATTTTTTTTAATTATACTTTAAGTTCTGGGGACATGTACAGAACGTGCAGTTTTGTTACATAGGTATACACAAGCCATGGTGGTTTCCTGCACCCATCAACCCATCATCTACATTAGGTATTTCTCCTAATGCTATCCCTCCTTTAGCCCCCCACCCATGGACAGGCCCCAGTGTGTGATGTTGCCCTCTCTGTGTCCATGTGTTCTCATTGTTCAACTCCCACTTATGAGTGAGAACATGCAGTGTTTGGTTTTCTGTTCTTGTGTTAGTTTGCTGAGATTGATGGTTTCCAGCTTCATCCATGTCCCTGCAAAAGACATGAACTCATCCTTTTTTATGGCTGCATAGTATTCCATGGTGTATATGTGCCACATTTTCTTTATGCAGTCTATCATTGATGGGCATTTGGGTTAGTTCCAAGTCTTTGCTATTGTGAATAGAGCCACAATAAGCATATGTGTGCATGTGTCTTTATAGTAGAATGATTTATAATCCTTTGGGTATATATACAGTAATGGGATTGCTGAATCAAATGGTAGTTCTGGTTCTAGATCCTTGAGGAATTGCCACACTGTCTTCCACAATGGTTGAACTAATTTACACTCCCACCAACAGTGTAAAAACGTTCGTGTTTCTCCACATCCCCTCCAGCATCTGTTGTTTCCTGACTTTTTAATGATCACCATTCTAACTGGCATGAGATGGTATCTCATTGTGGTTTTGATTTGCATTTCTCTAATGACCAGTGATGATGAGCTTTTTTTCATATGTTTGTTGACTGCACAGATGTCTTCTTTTGAGAAGTGTCTGTTCATATCCTTTGCCCACTTTTTCATAGGGTTGTTTTTTTTTTTCATGTAAATTTGTTTAAGTTCTTTGTAGATTCTGGATATTAGCCCTTTGTCAGATGGGTAGATTACAAAAACTTTCTCCTATTCTGTAGGTTGCCTGTTCACTCTGATGGTAGTTTCTTTTGCTCTGCAGAAGCTCTTTAGTTTAATTACAACCCATTTGTCAATTTTGGCTTTTGTTGCCGTTGCTTTTGGTGTTTTAGTCATGAAGTCTTTGCCCATGCCTATGTCCTGAATGGTATTGCCTGGGTTTTCTTCTAGAGTTTTTATGGTTTTAGGTCTTACATTTAAGTCTTTAATCCATCTTGAGTTAATTTTTATATAAGGTGTAAGGAAGGGGTCCAGTTTCAGTTTTCTGCATACGGCTAGCCAGTTTTCCCAACACCATTTATTAAATAGTGAATTCTTTCCCCATTGCTTGTTTTCATCAGGTTTGTCAAAGATCAGATGTTTGTAGATGTATGGTGTTTATTTCTGAGGCCTCTGTTCTGTTCCATTGGCATGTATATCTGTCTTGGTACCAGTACCATGCTATTTTGGTTACTGTAGCCTTATAGTATAGTTGGAAGTCATGTAGTGTGATGCCTCCAGCTTTGTTCTTTTTGCTTAGGATTGTTTTGGCAATGTGGGTTCTTTTTTGGTTCCATATAAAATTTATGGTGGTTTTTTCCAATTCTGTGAAGAAAGTCAGTGGTAGCTTGATGGGGATAGCACTGAATCTATAAATTACTTTGGGCAGTATGGCCATTTTCATGATATTGATTCCTCTTATCCATGAGTATGGAATGTTTTCCATTTGTTTGTGTCCTCTCTTATTCCCTTGAGCAGTGGTTTATAGTTCTCCCTGAAGAGGTCCTTCACATCCCTCATAAGTTGTATTCCTAGGTATTTTATTCTCTTTGTAGCAGTTTTGAATGGGAGTTCACTTATGATTTGGCTTTCTGTTTGTCTATTATTGGTGTATAGGAATGCTCGTGATTTTTGCACATTGAATTTTGTATCCTGAGACTTTGCTGAAGTTGCTTATTATCAGCATAAGGAGTTTTTGGGCTGAGACGATGGGGTTTTCTAAATATACAATCATGTAATCTGCAAAAAGAGAATATTTGACTTCCTCTTTTTCTATTTGAATACGCTTTATTTCTTTCTCTTGCCTGATTGCCCCAGCCAGAACTTCCAATACTATGTTGAATAGGAGTGGTGAGAGAGGGTATCCTTGTCTTGTGCCAGTTTTCAAAAGGAATGCTTCCCATTTTTTCCCATTCAGTATGATATTGGCTGTGGGTTTGTCATAAATAGCTCGCATTATTTTGAGATATGTTCCATCAATACCTAGTTTATGGAGAGGTTTTAGCATGAAGGGGTGTTGAATTTTCTCGAAGGCCTTTTCTGCATCTTTTGAGATAATCATGTGGTTTTTGTCATTGATTCTGCTTATGTGATGGATTACGTTTATTGATTTGCATATGTTGAACCAGCCTTGCATCCCAGGAATGAAGCTCACTTGATTGTGATGGAAAAGCTTTTTGATGTGCTGCTGGATTTGGTTTGCCAATATTTTATTGAGGATTTTTGCATCGATGTTCATCAGGGATATTGGCCTGAAATTTTCTTTTTTTGTTGTGTCTCTGCCAGGTTTTGGTATCAGGATGATGCTGGCATCATAAAATGAGTTAGGGAGGATTCCCTCATTTTCTATTCTTTGGAATAGTTTCAGAAGGAATGGTACCATCTCCTCTTTGTACCTCTGGTAGAATTCGGCTGTGAATCTGTCTGATCGTGGACTTTTTTTGGTTGGTAGGCTATTAATTACTGCCTCAATTTCAGAAATTTTTCTTGGTATAGTGTAATTTTTAAATGCCTTAGAATACTATTATAAAGTAGTAACTATATCTCTAAAGGAATATACTCTATCACCATCATCATGTTTTTCACATTTATTTAGTTTATGATATCAACTTTATAAACTCAATCAGTTCTAGTAGATACAAAAATTAGAGAATTCCTTTGGAGAAAAAGTTCTGCCATTTTTATGACCAATACACTTATGAATTGTTCTTCCATGGATTTTAAAGTGGTTTGTGTATAGGGAAACAAAAAAAAATTGAGGTATTCATCTGACATTTTTAACTTTAAATATCACCAAAGCTATATTGCCATTTATCATATAGTTTCTGTATAAATAACTTTTTATGGTACCCTTATGAGTATATTTGTCACTGCCACTCATTTGTGAGTAATAATGCATATTATATCTCCTTAAAAGTTGAGATGAAGTTTCAAAACTAACTCACCACGTTTCCAAACACTACTGTTATAAAAGTCATGTGTAGATAATTTTCTACAAGAGTGAGTTAGAGGGTGTCCAACTCTGCCATTCATTTGGTGATATTTTACTGAGCATCCACATCTTCATGTTGCCAAAACCTCACAAACATCAAATGTTTCAATAAAAATTACCCTATTGCCTACGATTAGAATAAAACAAAATTATGGGACTAATTCCATCTTGGGAAAGGGGAAAGACTCCCCAATGCTTTTGAACTTCAGTGAAATATTTCACAAATCCATTTCTTTTTAGAATAAAAATGTAGTTATTTTTCTTTCCACTATTTCATGTTTCAAAATCAGAAAAGACTTATTTCAGTGTAAACTTAAAAGACAAAATAAAAATATTTGCATAGAAAATCTTTTCTCTTTTTTACTCATTTTGCTAGTTTGCCACACCCACACAGTCTAAGTTAGCTTTATTCAACCACAAAGTCAAAGCTTTATTTAGAATGTAGCAGATTGTCTTCATTTAAGATAATCACAAAGCACGTCCTAAGCGAGATAAAAGAACCAAAGATTTAATTCTATTCACCATCTCCTGTTTAGTCCTCTATGTATTTAACTTGCTGAGCACCTCCCTTTCATAGTCATTGCAGTGCACCAGGGCTATAAAGATGGGAAGAACACAGACCTGTTTCTCAAGAAGTTCACATCTGGGAGGGGCCACAGGCCCATAAACAAGTAATTGTAACAAAATATAATAGGTACGTAATAACCACAATATTGGCACAAAGTCAGGAGAGTAGGAGGAGTGAGCAACAGAAGTTTGTTTGTTTGTTTGTTTTCTCAAGAGATGGGGTCTTGCTATGTTGCCCAGGCTGGCGGCACTCAAATTCCTGGGCTCACACAATCCCCCTGCCTCAGGCTTCCAAGTAGCTAGGACTACAGGCATGCACCACCACACCCGGCTAAGCAACAGAAATTTTTTAAAGTATATTGCTAACTGTATAATTTTATTAGGCTTTTATAGGGATGATAATGTCTCTCATTGGAAAAGAGTTTAATCAAACAAAATGTAATGCTTGTTAAATATTCAAAAAATGTAAAATGTTTACCTGTAATTGTGAGATAATTTAAAATGACATGTAAAAACACATTTCTGCAACATCCCACATGTTATAATAGAGGGAATGGCTCTTGAGTTCAATTCAGCAAATATTTAGTGAATGTGCCAGACATTTTGCTAATTACTAGCAAATCCCAAATTACTAGGGATGCAAAAATGAGACAAATGTTTCTATCTTCAAGAAGTTTACCAGTGACATGTCAATGAATATTTATATTAATGCTATAATAAAAATATGTACATAAGTACAACAATAGTACAGAGGAAAGGGGGAAGCCGTTCTGCTGGGAGGTGCTTAGGGAAGACCTCATAGAGAAGATGATGCCTGAAAGAGTTTTGGATGATGAACAGATATCTGCTAGGTGGACAAGTGAGGAAGATCATGGGAAGAGGAAATAGCACATGCAGAGAGGCACAGTAGTGAGAAATGCCTAGAAAAAGGGGTACGCCGCCACCGTGTACATTAATGTTTCACCTTCAGTGTGGATTTATGGTGAAGTATGGAGTAAAATGATCATCATAAGTGGTAAAGATGAACTACTTAGACTTGTAGCAAACATCAGAGACAGTATAGAGTCATATATCCTCAAATAAAAAAATCAAAATGTCACAAATACACATATACATGTAATTAAAAACATTCTCATAGAATTTTTCAACTAATTTTTAGCCCATTTGGCATAGAAGTTTGCTCTGTGGCTAATATTTTGTTTTACTTTTATGTTCCTGGAACATAAAACAGCGCTGGGCAAATAACGGGTGCTCATAAGCACTTCTTGGATGGATGGATGGATGGATGGATGGATGGATGGATGGATGGATGGATGGTGGTTGGATGAATGCTTTTATAAATGAAGAAATGAAATTTGAATAGGCTGAATTCCTCTTTTACAGTATAGCCTAGTCAATGCTAATTGGACAATGTAGCAGACCACTGAAGCACCAACAAACCAGTTTTTCATTTTCTGGATGAAATTTAAAAGACAAGTACATGGTAAAGACAAAATTAATTTTCTTTTTTATAAAGACTTTATATATCAAATGGACCTCAAAAATTAACACAACTAATAGATACTACAGATATCAAGGATAAGTCATTGGTATTGAAAAGGTGAGCAGTCTCATTTGACATTGAAATAAGCATGAAAGTATTTTAATCAACTTCTCCAGCTCTAGGTGATCTCTAATTTAGGCAAAAAGATGTCAGTGGTTTGTGTAGGCACAAAGAAAAATCCTCTGTACCAAAAAGTTTGACCCAGGGTCCTGTACAAGAGAAACAAGGGTAGAGTTGGTAATTATTTCTTTCTTAGTCAGCACTGACTCCTGGGAAGGTATGGAGAACAGGAGAAAATGAGGGCAGTGTGCCTTTGGCTGCTTTTGACAACAACTGCTTATTGACAATCATTGAGCCAATCCCTGATGATCCTATGATGTTCCAGAAGGTTTCTCAGAAAGAATTACCATAGTGCCCAGAAACCCTCTGAGTTCTGGTTATTAAGTATTCTACACATCCCAGCAATCATTTGTAAACACTAGAGACCCTGATTACATTCTTTAAAGTATTTTAAAAATCAACTTTGATGTAACATGGCTTACACAGACACCACAGAGTCTGATAGATAGTTATTTATCTAACATCCTTCAGTTAAAAAGCTTCCCTCTTTACATAGTATTTTGTGTTTTTCCCTAGGCTAATTTTTGAATCAAAGCTTGTGGTTTGCAGCATACACGAGAGAGAAGAGAGCTAACCTATTCGTGAAGTGCTTCCATAGGCAGGGGTTGAATTGTGAAGTAACTCATAACCCGTTTGTTTTTATTTGCCTTCCTTTAGTATTTACCCCTTTTATTAGTAAAATCACAAGAAAGTATCCTGAGAGAAAAACATGCGAGCATCCTAGCATTCTTCATCTTTCTCTTCTTTTTTAATTCTTTCTTTTCTTCTTCTTCTTGCTTCTTTCTTCTCTCTTCTTTTCATCATGTTTTCCTTGACAGAGTCTCACTCTGTCACCCAGGCTGGAGTGTAGTGGCACAGTCATAGTTCACTGTAGCCTCCAGCTCCTAGGCTCCAGCCATCCTCCACCTCAGCCTCCCAAGTAGCTGGAACCACAGGCTTGCACCACCATGCTTGGCTAATTTCTTTAAATTTTTTATAGAGACAAGGTATCACTTTGTTGCCCAGGCTGGTCTCAAACTCCTGGCCTGAAGCAAGGCTCCTGCCTTGGCCTCCCAAAATCTTGGGATTACAGTTATGAGGCACCATGCCCAGCCGATCCTAGAATTGTTTAGCCCCTGGCACTTCTCCACTTGAGCAGGTAGATATCACTGCTCTTTTAGTGGTCGCTACCTCTATATCTGTGCTTCTGAAAGTAAGAGCACAAGATTAACTTTGTCAGAACCATTTGGAGAGCTTTTTAAAAATACAGTTTCCTGTGACCCCAGACCTACTGATTCCAGATTTCTAGAAGTAGTGTCAACAATATGCATGTGTGTATATATATGTATTTTTTTAATTGTTGAAGCAGTACATGTGCATGGTAAATAAAAAAGGATCAAAATATTTATCATGCTTAAAATGTCTCCACCCTGTCCCTTCCCACCCTCTAGACCTATAATCCCAGAGACAATGGATTAGTTTATATTCTTTTAGATAATTCTTTTGGTAGCTACCTTCACACTTCTAACGAATACACTTACACAGTTGTCTTGATTTCACAGTTTAGACATGACCTATATTTACTTTCTTTTAGAAAGAAATGAAGCTTTAGCATCTGGTAACCCTCCTACATCCTCCCAATAGAGTTTTACACTAATTTTAGTGAAATTTGCATAGTTTTTGCATCATTATGGCCTTGTACATTTGTTCACTGAGCCCAGTAATGTACCATAAATATATTGTTTCCCTTAAACAGCTTTGTGGAGTTTTATACTCTTTCTTTATTGCAATATATTTCTTAAAATAATCATATTTTCCCCCAAAAGTATCATCATATTAGGTACCATGGAGGATCTCCGTTTTTCTGGTCATTTTTTTGTCTTCCAACCCTTGTCTAGTGGGGTGGTTGCATGGCTGACACTTAGGGACTTTGCATTATATTTTTCCCAAACACAGTCCACTGTTACTCCTATGCATATCCTCTTTTTCTCACATACCTTTATTTTACTAGAGTGTGGTGTTCACATGTCTAATGATTCTAGATTTCCATACTTAAGAGTGAAATCTTATAAAGTTACTTGGGAGTCCAACGTTGGTGGCAGAGTTTGAAGACTAGTCAGATTTTATTTAGGGTTATGAAGCAGGGACAGAATAAGAAAGTCTAACCTGTTCTCTGGGGCATTTTTCTTTCTGTTTTGGAGACACTCTCATTCCCTGACTTGGGTGTGTGGTGGGAGTTCTGCATGCAGGCAAATGGCCAGGCAGATCTTCCATATACTCGGATCAGATGTTTCCGAATCCCTAGCCCTTCTGGGGTTCTGTGGAGCAACTGAGAGTCCTTCCTGTCCATGCTGCCCTCCCAGCCAAGAAGACACTAGAACCGAAATCAGCGAACTCTGTAAAGGGTCAAATATTAGTAAATACTTAGGTAAAACAGTTTAGGTTTTGCAGACCAGATGGTCTCTGTTACAACTATTCAACTCTGCTATCGTGAAAGCAGCCCTAGACAACATGTAAAAACAAGAGGGTATGGCTGTGTTCCAATAAAATTTTAATTACAAATACATGTGGCAGCAGGTTTTGCCTCACGGGTCTTAGTTTGCCAGCTCCTGCTCTGGAATATACTTTTCAAAGTCATGATACCTCTGCTCTCATGCCTTTACTGACATTCCATATTCTAGAATTCTCTTCCATTGTCTTGTCTTATGACAGTCTTTCTCAGGGGCTCTTCATTGCTGTGGGTTTAGCTATTTTAAAGTCCTTGTTAAAGAGAAAGATGTGTGTTCAATCTGTTATCTTGAACCAAAAGTCGGAATCCACATCATATGCCCAATGGAGTATGAGAACGACTGCCTGTAGTAGTGGCAAGAAGATTCCTTTCTCACCTACTGTACAGCTTTGTGAACACCCTCCATTCTAATCTCCCCCTCTCCCATCCAAGCCTATGCTCAGAACTGCTTTGAAGGGGTGTTTGTGAAAAACAATGGGGATTAACTTTTAGGATGGAGACTATGGGCTTCTATCCAGTAGAAAAAAACCTAATCTTTATATTTATCTTTCTTATCAGTCACATTAAGTGGCTTCTAGGAATAAGTCTAGGATGTTGGACTATAAGCGGTTTCTCACTTTGGGGGTTTTAGCACTGTTTCAGGAAATTCTATCCCATAGCATTATTATCTGAAATCTTAGTTACCCTTTTTACCCTCTAGGGAAGAGTGAGGATTAACCTGAGGCCCATGTGGATAGTGATGGGCCTGCTCTCAGAGGAGCAGTTACTGCCTCTCTTCTTAGTGCTGGCCATTCCATATTGATTTTCCAGTTAACGGTCATCCAGTGATTTCCCACTCTACCCCAGCCCAGTGTTCTTTGGCCCTTCCTAACCATTCTGAGCTCCTTAGCAGTTTAATACAATTTCCTGGTTGTTCATTAAACATTCCCTGAGAAACAGCTGCAAGAAAGCCTAAGAAGTCATTTGAAAATGTATTCTGGCTTGCTTTTCCATCACTTCATAACCAACCTATATCCAGAGCAGGCTTCCTTTTGAAACCTGAGCACACAATGAGAACCAGAGAAATGTAATTTTTCTACTCTTTTGAAGTACCTGTTTAGTTTTCTATTGCTGCCTAACAAACTATGCCAAACTCAAGTGATTTAAAAGAACACTAGATGGTTGGCTCATGATTCTGCGATCTCACTTAGGATCAGGCAGGTCGCTCTCTTCTACTAGACTTACTTTGGGACTCATCACCCAGTTGCAGTCATATGAAGCTCTCCTGGGGCTAGGATGCGCAGGGCGGCTTCACTCACACTTCCTGCCTCCGCTGGGATGGTTGGGACACCTGAGATCTTGCCAGGCATTGCTCCACACTGTCTCAATGACAAGGTAGCTTAGGGTAGCTTGAGAGAGCAAAAGGGAAGGCTGTCAGGCCTCGTAAGGCCTAGGCTGGATCCTGCACAGTATCACTTCCACCCCATTCCATTGATTGGTCTGTCAATTCCTAGAACCAAATGAACTAATCAGAGAAATGCAACTTTTCTACTCTTTGGATCAGAGAGAGTCATAGGTCAGCCCAGACTCAAGGGAAGGGGAACCTTTTGGTGGAGAAGTAGCAAAAAATTTTTAGTAATCTTTTATCTACTGCAGTATGCTTCTTGTGGCTGCTTTGTTTCAGAGTTCCCTGTGTTTGTGCAAATTCCCCTGAGAAAAGTACCTTTCACTTTTATGGACACTCTGCCTTCTCACAATCTTTCTGGTACAGAGCATTGATAATGTTTTCCCTTTCAGTTCTCTGTAGTGCTAGCAATAAATAATAGTGAATCATAATACCACATCCAGAAATTATAAGCAGTAAAACCACCAGGTCTCTAGCTTTATCTTTCTAATAAAAATAAAGGAAGTGGTTATAGGAATTCAATTTTTAAAAAAAGGTTTTAATCTAGCAAAATATTCATACACACATCATGTTACATAATTTTCTAAAACTGCCATGATATAACATCATTTTGCCTGTTTAGACATTTATGAACTATAGGTGCTAATGAAAACATTTTGGTCTCTCTAAAAGTCAGAAAATAAATTTCTAGCCAGCTGGCCAATACTAGTATCTTCCAGTAGAAAAGAAATAAACTTAGCCCATCAATATATTTACTCTTTGTTCTTTCTAAACACACCTAACTTTCAAATTCCACTTCATTTTGTTCAAATACCTAATATCTCCACTGCTAGTAATGTATCTCTCAGACCAATAACAGGACCTCTCACAGTGAGGGTGAGAGCAGCACTGAACACTTTCTAGCCACTACTCTCCTTTTTTTTTTTTTTTTTGAGAGGGAGTCTCGCTCTGTCGCCCAGGCTAGAGTGCAGTGGTGCGATCTTGGCTCACTGTAAGCTCTGCCTCCTGGCTTCCCACCATTCTCCTGCCTCAGCCTCCTGAGTAGCTGGGACTACAGGTGCCTGCCACCACACCAGGCTAATTTTTTGTATTTTTAGTAGAGATAGGATTTCACCGTTTCAGTCAGGACGGTCTCGATCTCCTGACCTTGTGACCCTCCTGCCTCGGCCTCCCGAAATGCTGGGATTACAGGCGTGAGCCACTGCTCCAAGCCCACTCTCCTTTTATAATGACACATAGGTGATACAGATGTCACACCTGGAAAAGTGCTTGAATTTGGCTACAGACCAACCACTTGGGGATTAAAAACAATGTCTTTGCATCAATTCTTAAAACCATGCTATGCTTCAGCAAAACCTTTAGTTTTAAAAAGAGGCCTTTGTAACCCAAATGCTATTGTGGTGCCCCTTTATTCTCATTTCTGTCTTTTCTCTTCTTTTTGCCTTGCACAGTCCTCTTTATTCCCTCTTCATTTAAAATCACATTCTGATAAAAGTTCACTTAAGAAGGGGTAACTATACAAATCTTATCCTAGGTTCTCATCTCTGCTGCAGGATTAAGAACTTTACTGTCATTTTAGTGCAGATATAGCAAAGTGTGCTACTTCACATTCTTTCCTAGTTTCAGTATTGGCATCCATTTGGATTCGTCACACAGTAATTGAGGTATAATATTCATGATGATTTTACCTATTAAGGTCATGGAAGTCAATCCACTTAAATGTACATTTATTACTATTATTTTTAAGTTATTCTGCACAAAATATTTATATTAATTTGCACTAAGGCTCACTGGCCCTCTAAGGAGCTAAAGTAAAATATAGATGGGGCCTCTACTCGGCCTGAGACCAGAGCTCAGAATGGTGCTAGACGTTATAACACCAGGAATGTTATATTAGAGTACCAGAGTATGCTACTGGGTATAAAATTGGCATTTAAAAAAAATTCTGAGAGCCTGTTATTTAAATATAATAGAAATGGACTGGAAAATATGGAGTTAACATCATCTTTTTATACTTAATAGTATAGGAGGAGGTGGTTGGCTGTGAGTATATTAGTGAGAGGTGTTTACCTTAAGATAAATTTAAACTAAAAGTAATTGCTAAATGCATTTAAGCAGTTATTATCACTTTAGCTTTTTAAGTGTAGGTCCAAAATCACCAATTCCCTTGCTTTATCAATGAACCAAAGTGATACAGCTAGATACAAAGATTTACCAGATTCTGCTATCTGGACCGCCATCTGCATTTTTTTAATACATAATTTCAACTTGTATTTGAGATTCAGGGGTACCTGTGCAGGTTTGTTACATAGGTATATTGCGTGACACTGAGGTTTGGGGTATGCATAATCCTGTCACTCAGGTATTGAGCTTAGTACCCAATAGGTAGTTTCTCAGCCCTTGCCCCGACCCTCCCCACTCTAGTAGTCCCTAGTGTTTGTTGTTTCCATCTTTATATCCATATGTACCCAATGTTTAACTTCCACTTATAAGTGAGAACATGTAGTATTTGGTTTTTTGTTCTTGTGTTAATTCACTTAGGACAGTGGCCTCCAGCTTCATCCATGTTGCTGCAAAGGATATGATTTCATCATTTTTTATGGCTGCATAGTATTCTATGGCGTGTGTGTGTTCTATGGTGTGTATGTGTGTGTACACACACGCACGTGTATACGAACCATATGCACTCTTATAGACAATGTCAAATTCGTTCAGTTCCTACTACTCTGTCTCTCTGAACTGAGCCTTTGGTTCATCAGGAAACAATCTGCTTTTTATGAAAGATGCTTATTTTTATCTGCTCCTCCCTCAGCTGAATTGGAAATTCTTATTTGCCAGCCCCTGCCTCCCCAACCTGACTATAAGTTCATTGAGATCAAAACCTGTGTCTGACTTGATCATTAATAAATCACCAAGGCTTAGTTCATGACCAGGTATATGGAAAATATTCAACTTGTTGATTAAATAAGTTAATGAGGGGGGAGGAGCCAAGATGGCCGAATAGGAACAGCTCCGGTCTACAGCTCCCAGCGCGAGCGACGCAGAAGACGGGTGATTTCTGCATTTCCATCTGAGGTACCGGGTTCATCTCACTAGGGAGTGCCAGACAGTGGGCGCAGGTCAGTGGGTGAGCGCACCGTGCGCCAGCCGAAGCAGGGGTGAGGCATTGCCTCACTCGGGAAGCGCAAGGGGTCAGGGAGTTCCCCTTCCAGAGGTGACAGACAGCACCTGGAAAATCGGGCCACTCCCACCCGAATACTGTGCTTTTCCGACGGGCTTAGGAAACGGTGCCCCAGGAGAGTATAGCCCGCACCTGGCTCAGAGGGTCCTACGCCCACGGAGTCTCGCTGATTGCTAGCACAGCAGTCTGAGATCAAGCAGCAAGTCGGCAGCGAGGCTGGGGGAGGGGCGCCCGCCATTGCCCAGGCTCGCTTAGGTAAACAAAGCAGCCTGGAAGCTTGAACTGGGTGGAGCCCACCACAGCTCAAGGAGGCCTGCCTGCCTCTGTAGGCTCCACCTCTGGGGGCAGGGCACAGACAAACAAAAAGACAGCAGTAACCTCTGCAGACTTAAATGTCCCTGTCTGACAGCTGTGAGGAGAGCAGTGGTTCTCCCAGCACACAGCTGGAGATCTGAGAACGGGCTGACTGCCTCCTCAAGTGGGTCCCTGACCCCTGACCCCCGAGCAGCCTAACTGGGAGGCACCCCCCAGCAGGGGCAGACTGACACCTCACACGGCCCGCCAGGTACTCCAACAGACCTGCAGCTGAGGGTTCTGTCTGTTAGAAGGAAGACTAACAGAAAGGACATCCACACCAAAAACCCATCTGTACATCACCATCATCAAAGACCAAAAGTAGATAAAACCACAAAGATGGGGAAAAAACAGAGCAGAAAAACTGGAAACTCTAAAAACCAGAGTACCTCTCCTCCTCCAAAGGAACGCAGTTCCTCACCAGCAACGGAACAAAGCTGGACGGAGAATGACTTTGACGAGCTGAGAGAAGAAGGCTTCAGACGATCAAATTACTCCGAGCTACGGGAGGATATTCAATCCAAAGGCAAAGAAGTTGAAAACTTTGAAAAAAATTTAGAAGAATGTATAACTAGAATAACCAATACAGAGAAGTGCTTAAAGGAGCTGATGGAGCTGAAAACCAAGGCTCGAGAACTACGTGAAGAATGCAGAAGCCTCAGGAGCCGATGCGATCAAATGGAAGAAAGGGTATCAGCCCTGGAAGATGAAATGAATGAAATGAAGCGAGAAGGGAAGTTTAGAGAAAAAAGAATAAAAAGAAACGAGCAAAGCCTCCAAGAAATGTGGGACTATGTGAAAAGACCAAATCTACGTCTGATTGGTGTACCTGAAAGTGATGGGGAGAATGGAAACAAGTTGGAAAACACTCTGCAGGATATTATCCAGGAGAACTTCCCCAATCTAGCAAGGCAGGCCAACATTCAGATTCAGGAAATACAGAGAACGCCACAAAGATACTCTTCGAGAAGAGCAACTCCAAGACACATAATTGTCAGATTCACCAAAGTTGAAATGAAGGAAAAAATGTTAAGGGCAGCCAGAGAGAAAGGACGGGTTACCATCAAAGGGAAGCCCATCAGACTAACAGCGGATCTCTCGGCAGAAACCCTACAAGCCAGAAGAGAGTGGGGGCCAATATTCAACATTCTTAAAGAAAAGAATTTTCAACCCAGAATTTCATATCCTGCCAAACTAAGCTTCATAAGTGAAGGAGAAATAAAATACTTTACAGACAAGCAAATGCTGAGAGATTTTGTCACCACCAGGCCTGCCCTAAAAGAGCTCTTGAAGGAAGCGCTAAACATAGAAAGGCACAACCGGTACCAGCCACTGCAAAATCATACCGAAATGTAAAGACCATTGAGACTAGGAAGAGACTGCATCAACTAACGAGCAAAACATCGAGCTAACATCATAATGACAGGATCAAATTCACACATAACAATATTAACTTTAAATGTAAATGGACTAAATGGTCCAATTAAAAGACACAGACTGGCAAATTGGATAAAGACTCAAGACCCATCAGTGTGCTGTATTCAGGAAACCCATCTCACGTGCAGAGACACACATAGGCTCAAAATAAAAGGATGGCGGAAGATCTACCAAGCAAATGGAAAACAAAAAAAGGCAGGGGTTGCAATCCTAGTCTCTGATAAAACAGACTTTAAACCAACAAAGATCAAAAGAGACAAAGAAGGCCATTACATAATGGTAAAGGGATTAATTCAACAAGAAGAGCTAACTATCCTAAATATATATGCACCCAATACAGGAGCACCCAGATTCATAAAGCAAGTCCTGAGTGACCTACAAAGAGACTTAGACTCCCACACATTAATAATGGGAGATTTTAACACCCCACTGTCAACATTAGACAGATCAACGAGACAGAAAGTCAACAAGGATACCCAGGAATTGAACTCAGCTCTGCACCAAGCAGACCTAATAGACATCTACAGAACTCTCCACCCCAAATCAACAGAATATACATTTTTTTCAGCACCACACCACACCTATTCCAAAATTGACCATATCCTTGGAAGTAAAGCTCTCCTCAATAAATGTAAAAGAACAGAAATTGTAACAAACTGTCTCTCAGATCACAGTGCAATCAAGCTAGAACTCAGGATTAAGAATCTCACTCAAAACCGCTCAACTACGTGGAAACTGAACAACCTGCTCCTGAATGACTACTGGGTACATAACGAAATGAAGGCAGAAATAAAGATGTTCTTTGAAACCAACGAGAACAAAGACACAACATACCAGAATCTCTGGGATGCATTCAAAGCAGTGTGTAGAGGGAAATTTATAGCACTAAATGCCCACAAGAGAAAGCAGGAAAGATCCAAAATTGACACCCTAACATCACAATTAAAAGAACTAGAAAAGCAAGAGCAAACACATTCAAAAGCTAGCAGAAGGCAAGAAATAACTAAAATCAGAGCAGAACTGAAGGAAATAGAGACACAAAAAACCCTTCAAAAAATAAATGAATCCAGGAGCTGGTTTTTTGAAAGGATCAACAAAATTGATAGACCGCTAGCAAGATTAATAAAGAAAAAAAGAGAGAAGAATCAAATAGATGCAATAAAAAATGATAAAGGGGATATCACCACTGATCCCACAGAAATACAAACTACCATCAGAGAATATTACAAACACCTCTATGCAAATAAACTAGAAAATCTAGAAGAAATGGATAAATTCCTCAACACATACACCCTCCCAAGACTAAACCAAGAAGAAGTTCAATCTCTGAATAGACCAATAACAGGAGCTGAAATTATGGCAATAATCAATAGCTTACCAACCAAAAAAAGTCCAGGACCAGATGGGTTCACAGCCGAATTCTACCAGAGGTACAAGGAGGAGCTGGTACCATTCCTTCTGAAACTATTCCAATCAATAGAAAAAGAGGGAATCCTCCCTAACTCATTTTATGAGGCCAGCATCATCCTGATACCAAAGCCTGGCAGAGACACAACAAAAAAAGAGAATTTTAGACCAATATCCTTGATGAACATTGATGCAAAAATCCTCAATAAAATACTGGCAAACAGAATCCAGCAGCACATCAAAAAGCTTATCCACCATGATCAAGTGGGCTTCATCCCTGGGATGCAAGGCTGGTTCAATATACGCAAATCAATAAATGTAATCCAGCATATAAACAGAACCAAAGACAAAAACCACATGATTATCTCAATAGATGCAGAAAAGGCCTTTGACAAAATTCAACAACCCTTCATGCTAAAAACTCTCAATAAATTAGGAATTGATGGGACGTATCTCAAAATAATAAGAGCTATTTATGACAAACCCACAGCCAATATCATACTGAATGGGCAAAAACTGAAAGCATTCCCTTTGAAAACTGGCACAAGACAGGGATGCCCTCTCTCGCCACTTCTATTCAACATAGTGTTGGAAGTTCTGGCCAGGGCAATTAGGCAGGAGAAGGAAATCAAGGGTATTCAATTAGGAAAAGAGGAAGTCAAATTGTCCCTGTTTGCAGATGACATGATAGTATATCTAGAAAACCCCATTGTCTCAGCCCAAAATCTCCTTAAGCTGATAAGCAACTTCAGCAAAGTCTCAGGATACAAAATCAATGTGCAAAAATCACAAGCATTCTTATACATCAATAACAGACAAACAGAGAGCCAAATCATGAGTGAACTCCCATTCACAATTGCTTCAAAGAGAATAAAATACCTAGGAATCCAACTTACAAGGGATGTGAAAGACCTCTTCAAGGAGAACTACAAACCACTGCTCAAGGAAATAAAAGAGGATACAAACAAATGGAAGAACATTCCATGCTCATGGGTAGGAAGAATCAATATCATGAAAATGGCCATCCTTCCCAAGGTAATTTACAGATTCAATGCCATCCCCATCAAGCTACCAATGACTTTCTTCACAGAATTGGAAAAAACTACTTTAAAGTTCATATGGAACCAAAAAAGAGCCCGCATCGCCAAGTCAATCCTAAGCCAAAAGAACAAAGCTGGAGGCATCACGCTACCTGACTTCAAACTATACTACAAGGCTACAGTAACCAAAACAGCATGGTACTGGTACCAAAACAGAGATATAGATCAATGGAACAGAACAGAGCCGTCAGAAATAATGCCACATATCTACAACCATCTGATCTTTGACAAACCTGAGAAAAACAAGAAATGGGGAAAGGATTCCCTATTTAATAAATGGTGCTGGGAAAACTGGCTAGCCATATGTAGAAAGCTGAAACTGGATCCCTTCCTTACACCTTATACAAAAATCAATTCAAGATGGATTAAAGACTTAAATGTTAGACCTAAAACCATAAAAACCCTAGAAGAAAACCTAGGCAATACCATTCAGGACATAGGCATGGGCAAGGACTTCATGTCTAAAACACCAAAAGCAATGGCAACAAAAGCCAAAATTGACAAATGGGATCTAATTAAACTCAAGAGCTTCTGCACAGCAAAGGAAACTACCATCAGAGTGAACAGGCAACCTACAAAATGGGAGAAAATTTTCGCAACCTACTCATCTGACAAAGGGCTAATATCCAGAATCTACAATGAACTCCAACAAATTTACAAGAAAAAAACAAACAACCCCATCAAAAAGTGGGCGAAGGACATGAACAGACACTTCTCAAAAGAAGACATTTATGCAGCCAAAAGACACATGAAAAAATGCTCACCATCACTGGCCATCAGAGAAATGCAAATCAAAACCACAATGAGATACCATCTCACACCAGTTAGAATGGCGATCATTAAAAAGTCAGGAAACAACAGGTGCTGGAGAGGATGTGGAGAAATAGGAACACTTTTACACTGTTGGTGGGACTGTAAACTAGTTCAACCCTTGTGGAAGTCAGTGTGGCGATTCCTCAGGGATCTAGAACTAGAAATTCCATTCGACCCAGCCATCCCATTACTGGGTATATACCCAAAGGACTATAAATCATGCTGCTATAAAGACACATGCACACGTATGTTTATTGCCGCATTATTCACAATAGCAAAGACTTGGAACCAACCCAAATGTCCAACAATGATAGACTGGATTAAGAAAATGTGGCACATCTACACCATGGAATACTATGCAGCCATAAGAAATGATGAGTTCATGTCCTTTGTAGGGACATGGATGAAATTGGAAATCATCATTCTCAGTAAACTATCGCAAGAACAAAAAACCAAACACCGCATATTCTCACTCATAGGTGGGAATTGAACAATGAGAACACATGGACACAGGAAGGGGAACATCACATTTCAGGGACTGTTGTGGGTTGGGGGGAGGGGGGAGGGATAACATTGGGAGATATACCTAATGCTAGATGACGAGTTGGTGGGTGCAGTGCACCAGCATGGCACATGTATACATATGTAACTTACTGCACATTGGGCACATGTACCATAAAACCTAAAGTATAATAATAATAATAATAATAATAATAATTACAATAAAAGAAAAAAAAAATCAAAAAAAAAAAAAAATTTAAAGTATACCTTAATTAAACAAAATGAAAATATTCTCAATATAAATAATGAGTTGATGGAGGAAATAAAGATGGCTTTCAAATTTAAAAAAAAAAAAAAAAAAAAAAAAAAAAAGATCTATTCTCTTGGCAAATCTCAAGTTTTGTCACCATGCTATATATTAGATTCCCAGAACTTCCTCATCTTATAACTGAAGGTTTGGGCTCTTTAACAAACATCTCTTCATTTCTCCCACTCCCAGCCCCTGGCAGCCACCATCTTATTCTCTTTCTCTATGAGTTAAACTTTTTTTATATTTCCCATATAAATAAGCTCATACGGTAAAAAAAAAAAAAAAAAAAAAAAAAATAAGTTAATGAATCTTTCTATGCAGCACTAGTCTGACATGGATTACTATGGAGGCAGAAGATTTGTTGTAATCATCATAGATTCTTCTATGATTATGTCGTCCATACAGAATTATTTAAAGCTTTTCTTAGTCTAGTTTAACCAAACATCTCACCAGATGTGTTATTATATATAAAATACTTAGGTCATGGCACATGGAATCTCTCGGAAATGGTAGCCATTATGAATCTCCGTAAGACTATCTTCCAATAAATTAAAGCTATAATATTCTAGAAGTAATGGATACATGAAAAGATCTTATGAACTCTTAGGATGTTCACCCTTTGGATCCTGGCGACAAAATGATTCTGCATTGAACATTTAAAGACACCTCTTGCTTCTTTAAATCATTTTAGACTTAACAGAGGTATCAGAAAATTTTCAGAATTGTGGTGCCATGTTGACAACTGTTCTGCTGGCAGACTGGCAGCTGAAATAGGGACATTTCACCTCTTCTGTATGCATTATCTGACACTGAAATTGGGCTAGGTGCCATGTAAGTATGCCGTAGGATGCTCATCTCTTTTTGCTAGGCATGTTTTACAGAAGTCAGTAACCTAATCTTCATTTGTTTAATAATGGTCTCTCCATTTTTGATATGGTAACCCACTCCAAAAATAAAAGCAAGTCAATTCTGAATCATAACAAAAAGAAAAGTCTGAGGAGGGTAAGATAGTTGGAGCATGCGTGAAGAAAAGTAAATGTTTCTGCTAAGAGAAATAACACCCCTTGAATTAAATATATAGGATATTGGTGCATATTCCTATAGCTTGTCATATGAGTTTGCAAGTGCTCAGTGAATAGTTTAATTGTATAGATATGCACATATGTATCATTATCCACAGGTATGCAGAATATAAGTGACAAGAGGCAAGAAACATGTCTTTCATTTTTAGTTAAGTTATAGATCTTAGTTCGTAATTATGAATTTCTTAGTATTCTGAATGAAGAGACTTCATTGAAGTCAATAGGAGATAAATTACCATGCAGACCTTTGTTTATAAGTGTGATTCTGCTGGTTTTTGCAAGCTGCCAGTGAAATTACAGATAGAGTGCGGTGGAGTCTGCAAATATCAAAACTGCTGCAGCTGCAGAAACATTATTCCTGTATCCAATGTAATTAATGTGCCTCATATGCTGCAGCTGAGGATTTGCATGAAGTGACAAGAGTACACATGGTAAATCTTGAGTGTCATCATCTAACTTACTACTTTGCTGGAAAATCAAACTCTGTAAGGTAAATTTTGCTTTTTTTAATGGCAAGAACTATTGTCAGAAGGGAAAAAAATTCTACCACATATATGAAATATTGACAAAAGAAGTGGGAACTTTGTTTTGTCAAGCCAAGGTTAATAACCTAGAACTGTCTTTCTTTATATCATCACCTTTATCTTCCTGCTCTCTTTGTTTTAAAGTATTAGGTCCTAATATTTTCACTCCTCTTACTTCTTTGTTGTATTTCTTTTGTATTTTCTTATCTGACTATGGGGGGGGCGCGGTGGGAAAGAATACTGGATATATTTTCTCCTGTGTCCTCATGAGAGAACAAAAATATTTGGTATGAAAAAATTCCTTAGATTGCCACAGGTATAAATTTCATATGAAATACTGAAGATAATTTTAAGCACAATGATAAGCAATGTAGCAACATTGGCATTTTTTTCAGAGGAGTCTTTCATGGACTCACATAAGATTGTGATCCAGGATTGGGATATAAAGGCTTTAAAGTGTTAAAGTAATGAGAATCAAGTAAGAGAGAGAGAGGGGTGTGTGTGTGTGTGTGTGTGTGTGTGTGTGTGTGTGTTTTAGAGCTGGGAGCAACAAGAGCTGAGATAAAAGCATCCATTGAACGTTCCTGGAAAACAAGATGCCAGGATTTTCTGGTCACTGACATTTGCCTACAGGCTACATCAGTGGTGACAGCTGTAATCTCAAAATTTACAAAGTAGAACCTCAAGTATGAAGTAAAAGATATGGAATTGTTTTCAGTGTTTTCATCAAGGCGTAAGTCCTTGAGGGGTTTTTGGGTTTTTTTAACAAAATGCAAAGGTCATTTTTCCTTTGGAAAAAAAATAACCACCTGCCATTTCCTCAAGAAAAGGTGACATTTTTCTATGAAAAGGAGACATTTTGCCCAGAGGCAAGTGGAGGCAGTTTCTAGGATTGCCTGACAGTGAGTTTACATAAGAGCTGAACAAGATGCTGTGCCTCTGGCAGAAATGACATTTTCCTCCCTATTCAGAGCTGTAAATTCTAAAAAGTACAAAACTGATTTTTCATGGTAAATTTCCAAGGCTCTTATTGATGTGTGGAGTGGCATTATTAATTAATGTTATGACTACATGTCTTGCTGAGACAAGCAGAGGTTATACAAAGATGGCAGGCTGGGGCACTTAGCCCTGAGTTGGAAGTCCAGGGCTTACATCTGATTTCTGTCATCGACTAATCTTGTTCTGTTTTACAATCCACCTAGCCCCTTATTGCACAGCATCAGTATTCCCATCTATTATCAACTGTTCAAGATAGATGCATCCACTTGCTCATTCGTTTATTCAGCAAACCTTATCAGGGGATATTGAGTGGTATTTTTCATAGAATTGACTCCAGGACCCAAAAACCTACCTCAGTGCTACTGTGGGGGCTCCCCTACTATAATCAAACCCTCTCCTCTCACCCTAGCCTCCATAAACAGAAGCTGAAGAGAGGAAAACAGAATCTTCAGGGTAGATTTTTCTTATGTGGGATTTTTGTTTGTGAGGTAACACAACCATCTGCATGAAAAAGAAAGGGGAGGCTACAGGAGAATCACTCATTGAAATTGGGGTAGCCTGTAAGAAGGGAAGATGGAGATCAGGTTTCCAAACTGGACATCTGCTCAGGCAGTGGACTCGCTTCCTCTGCCAGTCATAACAGGAAGAAGTGAATTGGAGAGAGATGGCAGGAGAGAAAGAAGACATGGCAATGAAGCCATCGCAACTCAGTATTTGGCATGAGGATGCTATGTGAGATTTCTATGGTTGAAGTGGCCATGGAGAATAGAGCCTGACTTGAGCCAGCTGTCTTCTATCCTCCACTCAAGAGAGCTGCCTGCTGGGCAAGGAATACCCAGTGTCAACAGACTGGGCAGTGCTCCAATGTGGCAGGAGCTGACAGAGGTGAAAGAGGTCAAGCTTGAGCCAAATATTACACTGGCCGGAGGAAGAATGCACAGATCCATCCCACAAAAGAGCCAGCCACTGGATGCCAGCCAGTTACCATTCACCAGACAAGCAGCCACAACCAACACAAAAAAGCATACAATTGCAACCACTTAAAGAGAGAGAGAGAAAGAGAGAGCTTCCTCTCTGCCCCTAACACACTGGAAGAACTAGACCTTGAAGAATGAAGGAGGGGAAAGGCAGTGATTCAGAGGTAGACCATACCTCTCCACGGAGGAGGAAGGAAAGTGATTTAAATCAAGTTTGGTATTGGGGCTTTAATGAGACTGGATATATTATAGCAAAAAGTTACTTAAAAGTTAGTAATCTTCCCAAGATATCATTAAGGAATGGGGAAAAGGAATGAAAGTAGTAATTGGTAAAAAATACTATCTTATATTTTTATACCTCTTCTACCTCCCCTTCTGTCGTTCTGAAACAAACAGAAGCCAGAGAAGAAGAAATGAGTGGGATCGAGTCCATTTTCCTCAGTAAACAGGTTGCATGTGCATTGAGTACCCACCATGCATCAGGCATCCTTTCAGGTCCTGGGGATCTGTGGATGTGTAATACCAGTCTCTGCCATAAAGGAATGTACAGTCTGGGAAAGCCACAGAGGAATGTGAGTAATTTAAAAGGGCACCTGGAGATAAGTGCTAAAAGAGATGTGTACAGACTGCAGAGCAAGGACAGAGGAATGAGTCTTTCATAAGAGGAGATGTCATGGGGAGAGATCAGGGTGGATTTCACAGAAGTATGATTCAGAGACAGAAGGGAAATTAAGAATTTATTAGGCAATCCAGGTTCAGAGAATATTGTGTGCAAAAGTGCAGACATCCCTTTATTCAGCAGGCACATGTGGAGCATTTACTATGAGCCAGGGGCTGTGTCAGGTATGATCTCTTCTTATAAGATGAAAGCAATGTGGTCCTTGGGAGTCTCTAAATCTGGGAGACATGGAGAACCATCAGCTTGTCTGTTATGCCTGAAGCCTAGGAGACAACAGAGAAGGAAAGTGGAAACAGAAGTTAAGGTGAAAGGCTGCCAGGAGGTTGATCACGAGGGAACTATAAAGTCTGCTTAAGAGGAAGAGAAAGATTATAAAAGTAGGGGAGCAACACGATCAAACATGTAACGTTCAAAATGATTTTGATCAAAAGATACCTCTGGAGAGAGAGAGAAACAGAAGTCACAAAAGAAGTTAAGAAATGTGTAGAATCGAGTTCATTTTCCTCTCCAGACTCATCCCTTCTAGTTCTCTTTATTCACTACACCAATGGGCTCCCTTGCCCTATGGCTTCCACTTGGCTTGGGTCAGTGGGAAGAAGTAGCAGGTGATCACAGGGCAGGATGAGAGTGGGGTCCTGGTTCTCAATGCTTTGGTTTCTTTGCTGCTAGTTTGCTGTATGCTGGTCATCTACCTATTGGAAGTGTCAGCTCTAACAACCATGAGATATCATTCCAACAGGAATGAAAGGACAAATATCTGGACCATAGAATTAGTGTTCTCTCTTGTCTGCATAGAAGAGAGGGGTGGAGAATGAGTCAAGTATGTTTGCTTGTTTGAGTTTCAAGCTAGAGCAACTAGGGAAGACTATGATAGTAGGAGGAGGAGCAGGCATTACATCACTTTCACCTAATTAAGGTGCTTTAATATCTCTTAAGTCATAAGGAATAAGGTTAGGTTAGGTAGTATGTGAACAAGGCTGTAAAGTTTGTCTGGAAGATTCAGCATCTATAAACTGTCTCCCATCAAAGACAAATCGGTTCTCAGTTTCATAGCTATATTTTCTTTGTTGAGTGTTTTATGATTCCTTTTTTGGTTCTTCTCAGGAAGTAATGATAGCAATAGGATTCATTTAGCCTATACTCTTAGGGGTATGGTGGGATAATAAGTATATATGCCGAAGTCTACAACATAAAGAATGCAAAGTGCTTCATACATGGAATAGCTACCAAAAGGAGGGTGGAGCAGCCATGCTTTAAATCAGTTATTTTTGGGTTTCTCAGATGGGAGAACAAGCACAAATAGATGACAGCTGTAGAGAGACAGATTTTGACTCATTGTTTTATTTTATTTTGTATTTATTTATTTTCTTTGAGACGGAGTGTCGCTCTTGTCGCCCAGGCTGGAGTGCAATGGCGCAATCTTAGCTCACTGCAACCTCTGCCTCCTGGGTTCAAGCGATTCTCCTGCCTCAGCCTCCCAAGTAGCTGGGATTACAGGCACCCACCACCATGCCTAGCTAATTTTTTGTTTGTTTGTTTTAACTAGAGACAGGGAGTCACCATGCTGGCCAGGCTGGTCTCGAACTCCTGACCTCAGGTGTTCCACCAGCCTCAGCCTCCCAAAGTGCTGGGATTACAGTCGTGAGCCACCGCACCTGGGCAGATTCATTATTTTAAAAAATAGCTTAATAACAGAGCTACCTTACAATGGAATGGGTTATCTAATAATAATACTCATTCACTGAGAGTTTATTGACATTGTGCTACATTCTTAATATATAATATCTAATTTAATTTTTATGATAACCCTGTAGGATAGGTATAATTATTTTACAAATAAAGAACTGAAGGTTAGGAAAGTTAAGAAACTAGCTCAAGGTCACACCAGCAGTGTGCAATAAGCCTGGGATCCAAACCCGTCTTGACTACTGTGCTGTTCTACCTTCCAGGAGAACAGTCAACATGACTAAACTGGAGGTTTAATACAAGTCTCAGTAATTGCCTCTCAGGCTGTGGTTGGAGGTTGAACCATATGATTCCTTAAGTCCCATCTCTAAAGTGTGATAAAATTCTAACTCTCCACCAGCCTTCTGTTTTTTTTTCCCCCTCAGTCAGGCTTCTAAAGTGTAGTGTAGTATAGTGTAGTGTAGTGTAGTGTAGTGCAGTGTAGTGTAGTGTAGTGTAGTTTAGTGTAGTGTAGTGTGTCAATTATTTTGCTCCATTTTTTAAATAAAAACACACATTGAGGGAAAGTTTTAGATAAGAGATAAAATTCCATTCCCTTTTTGCTAATATACCCTTGTCTATATATCCAAATACTCTGGTTAGTTAAAAAGAAAATTTCAAGATCAATACACAGAACATATAGAAATTTCATACCAGCATGGGTTTACTTCCTTGCTATATGCCCTAGGTTTTTGCTCCCAACCCTCATTGATTTCAGAGGAAAAAAGCCAGCAAATATATCCAGAAGTCACTTGGCATTTTTAATCAATAAGAGAGTATCATTTGTTGTTAAGAAGTACTAAGTTAAAGGTGTTTCAAAGCTCCTCAGAATAAGAACTATGCAATAATTTTTATGTCATTTAGATTACCAAATTAAGCACAATTTTAGAATTACAAGAAGATTTCACTTGATTGTTGATGTTGAAATGAAACTAGGTTCTATGGGGCCGGGGTGAACAAACAAACAAAAAAAAAACTATGACCGAAGCAGGATTCCAAGGCAATGAAGCAGGATTCCAGGGCTGGTCTCTGAGGCTCCTAATTCCAAACTATCTCCCCCAGGTAAGAGCTTTAGGACCCTTGTTTTGTTTCAAGCATGTGATAAATGAAAGAATGTAGTGTTACCCAAGAAATGATCCAAAGAGGGTTGATGTGTTCTCAAGACAACATAGAATTTTATGCCAATCCAAACATACCATATCTTTTTTAATTGAAGGAAAAAAGTATGAATGTCCTTTGCTCACATTGCTGAGATGCTGAAGGAATGAGGTCCTCGGTTTTATGAGAAAAATTAATCACAGAAAGATATTTCTTGTGGTTCATTACCAAGACATTGCATTATAGTCTGTTGATGCCTCAGACCCAAGTATATATTTGATATTCTTGCCTAGAAAACCTCTGGGATCATAGTACAGTATAAAGAAGTCACTAAACATTTTGGAAACTGCAAAACCTTCTTCAAAGGTAAAATTTTTTTTGGTAATTTTACCTTTTTTTTTTCTTCCATAGACGTTTTTATTTCTCTTCATTAGATGAACACATATTTATTTTTAGATGAGAAAATGCTCAATATTTTTTATATTTTTCTTTATAGGACTTCCAAGTCAGTTATAAGATAATAAGGCAGCATTCTTCACCTTTCAGTGTCATACCAGAAAGCTGAAACATACATATATGTATATATTTCCTTAGGGTCAAAACTCCAAAGACAGGACAACTTAAGACTCTGAGTTACTAATATTCATATACAACTTTAACAACACATTTTTATCATAATTATAAGTTTAGATTTAGTTCACCTAATTTTTTTTTTACATTAAGTTCTGGGGTACATGTGCAGAACGTGCAGGTTTGTTACATAGGTATACACGTGCCATGGTGGTTTGCTGCACCCATCAAACTGTCATCTACATTAGGTATTTCTCCTAATGCTATCCCTCCCCTATCCCCCCATCTACCAACAGGCTCTAGTATGTGATGTTCTCCTCCCTGTGTCCATGTGTTCTCCTCCCTGTGTCCATGTGTTCTCATTGTTCAACTCCCACTTATGAGTAAGAACACATGGTGTTTGGTTTTCTGTTTTTGTGTTAGTTTGCTGAGAATGATGGTTTCCAGTTTCATCGAAGTCTCTGCAAAGAACAGGAACATATCTTTTTTTATGGCTGCATTGTGTTCCATGGTGTATATGTGCCACATTTACTTTATCCAGTCTATCATTGATGAGCATTTGGGTTGGTTCCAAGTCTTTGCTATTGTAAATAGTGCCGCAATAAACATACGTGTGAATGTGTCTTTATAGTAGCATGATTTTTAATCCTTTGGGTATATACCCATGATGGGATTGCTGGGTCAAATGGTAGTTCTGGTTCTAGATCCTTGAGGAATCACCACACTGTCTTCCACAATGGTTGAACTAATTTACACTCCCACCAACAGTGTAAAAGTGTTCCTATTTCTCCACATCCTCTCCAGCATCTGTTGTTTCCTGACTTTTTAGTGATCACCATTCTAACTGGTGTGAGAGGGTATCTGATTGTGGTTTTGATTTGCATTTCTCTAATGACCAGTAATCATGAGCTTTTTTTCATGTTTGTTGGCTGCATAAATATCTTCTTTTGAGAAGTGTTCATATCCTGTGCCCACTTTTCGAGGGGGTTGTTTTTTTCTTGTAAATTTGTTTTAGTTCTTTGTAGATTCTGGATATTAGCCCTTTGTCAGATGGATAGATTGCAAAAATTTTCTCCCATTCTGTAGGTTGCCTGTTTACTTTGATGATAGTTTCTTTTGTAGTGCAGAAGCTCTTTAGTTTAATTAGATCCCATTTGTCAATCTGAGCTTTTGTTGCCATTGCTTTTGGTGTTTTAGTCATGAAGTCTTTGCCCATGCCTATGTCCTGAATGGTATTGCCTGGGTTTTCTTCTAGGGCTTTTATGGTTTTAGGTCTTACATTTAAGTCTTCAATCCATCTTGAGTTAATTTTTGTATAAGATGTAAGGAAGGGGTCCAGTTTCAGTTTTCTGCATATGGCTAGCCAGTTTTCCCAACACCGTTTATTAAATAGGGAATCCTTTTCCTATTGCTTGTTTTTGTCAGGTTTGTCAAAGATCAGATGGTTGTAGATATGTGGTGTTATTTCTGAGGCCTCTGTTCTGTTCCATTGGTCTACATCGCTGTTTTGGTACCAGTATCATGCTGTTTTGGTTACTGTAGCCTCGTAGTATAGTTTGAAGTCAGGTAGCGTGATTCCTCCAGCTTTGCTATTTTTGCCTAGGATTGTCTTGGCTATGTGGGCTCTTTTTTGGTTTCATATGAAATTTAAAGTAATTTTTTCCAATTCTGTGAAGAAAGTCAGTGGTAGCTTGATGGGGATGGCATTGAATCTATAAATTACTTTGGGCAGTATGGCCATTTTCATGATATTGATTCTTTCTATCCATGAGTATGGAATGTTCTTCCATTTGTTTGTGTCCTCTCTGATTTCCTTGAGCAGTGGTTTGTAGTTCTCCTTGAAGAGGTCCTTCACATCCTTTGTAAGTTGGATTCCTAGGTATTTTATTCTCTTTGTAGCAATTGTGAATGGGAGTTCACTCATGATTTGGTTGTCTGTCTGTTATTGGTGTATAAGAATGCTTGTGATTTTTGCACATTGATTTTGTATCCTGAGACTTTGCTGAAGTTGCTTATCAGCTTAAGGAGATTATGGGCTGAGACGATGGGGTTTTCTAAATATACCATCATATCATCTGCAAGAAGAAACAATTTGACTTCCTCTCTTCCTATTTGAATACGCTTTATTTCTTTCTCTTGCCTGATTGCCCTGTCCAGAACTTCCAATACTATGTTGAATAGGAGTGGTGAGAGAGGGCATCCTTGTCTTGTGCCAGTTTTCCAAGGGAGTGCTTCCAGTTTTTTCCCATTCAGTATGATATTGACTGTGGGTTTGTCATAAATAGCTCGCATTATTTTGATATACTTTCCATCAATACCTAGTTTATTGAGGGTTTTTAGCATGAGGATGTGTTGAATTTTGTCAAAGGCCTTTTCTGCATCTATTGAGATAATCATGTGTTTTTTTGTCATTGGTTCTGCTTATGTGATGGATTACATTTATTGATTTGCAAATGTTGAACCAGTCTTGCATCCCTGGGATGAAGCCAACTTAATCATGGTGGATAAGCTTTTTGATGTGCTGCTGGATTTGGTTTGCCAGTATTTTATTGAGGATGTTTGCAGTGATGTTCATCAGGGATATTGGCCTGAAATTTTCTTTTTTTGTTGTGTCTCTGCCAGGTTTTGGTATCAGGATGATGCTGGCCTCATAAAATGAGTAAAGAAGGATTCCTTCTTTTTCTTTTGTTTGGGATAGTTTCAGAAGGAATAGTACCAGCTCCTCTTTGTACCTCTGGTAAAATTCGGCTGTGAATCCATCTGGTCCTGGACTTTTTTTGGTTGGTAGTCTATTACTGCCTCAATTTCAGAACTTGTTATTGGTCTATTTAAGGATTCGAATTCTTCCTGGTTTAGACTCGGGAGAGTGCATGTGTCCAGGAATTTATCCATCTCTTCTAGATTTTCTAGTTTATTTGTGTAGAGGGGTTTATAGTATTCTCTGATGGCAGTTTGTATTTCTGTGGGATTGGTGGTGATATCCCCTTTATCATTTTTTATTGCATCTATTTGATTCTTCTCTGTTTTTGTCTTTATTAGTCTTGCTAGTGGTCTATTTTGTTGATCTTTTCAAAAATCCAGCTCCTGGATTCACTGATATTTTTGAAAGGTTTTTTGTATCTCTATCTCCTTCAGTTCTGCTCTGATCTTAGTTATTTCTTGTCTTCTGCTAGCTTTTGAATTCGTTTGCTCTTGCTTCTTTAGTTCTTTTAATTGTGATGTTAGGGTGTCAATTGTAGATCTTTCCTGCTTTCTCTTGTGGGCATTTAGTGCTATAAATTTCCCTCTACACACTGCTTTGAATGTGTCCCAGAGATTTTGGTATGTTGTGTCTTTGTTCTCATTGGTTTCAAAGACATCTTTATTTCTGCCTTTATTTCTTCATGTACCCAGTAGTCATTCAGGAGCAGGTTGTTCAGTTTTCATGTAGATGAGCAGTTTTAAGTGAGTTTCTTAATCCTGAATTCTAATTTGATTGCACTGTGGTCTGAGACACTGTTATGATTTCTGTTCTTTTGCATTTTCTGAGGAGTGTCTTACTTCCAATCATGTGGTCAATTTTAGAATAAGTGTGATGAGGTGCTAAGAAGAACGTATATTCTGTTGATTTGGGGTGGAGAGTTCTGTAGATTTCTATTAGGTCTGCTTGGTCCAGAGCTGAGTTCAAGTCCTGAATATCCTTGTTAATTTTCTATCTCATTGATCTGTCTAATATTGACAGTGGGGTGTTAAAATCTCCCACTATTATTGTGTGGAAGTCTAAGTCTCTTTGTATGTCTCTAAGAACTTACTTTATGAATCTGGGTGCTCCAGTATTGGGTACATATATATTTAGGACAGTTAGCTCTTCTTGTTGGATTGATCCTGTTATCATTATGTAATGCCCTTCTTTGTCTCTTTCGATCTTTGTTGGTTTAAAGTCTGTTTTATCAGAGACTAGGATTGCAACCCCTGTTTTTTTGTTTTTCGTTTTTTTTTTGTTTGTTTTTGATTTCCATTTGTTTGGTAAATATCCTTTCATCCCTTTATTTTGAGCCTGTTTGTGTCTTTGCACGTGAGATGGGGCTCCTGAATACAGCACACTGATGAGTCTTGAGTCTTTATCGAATTTGCCAGTCTGCGTCTTTTAATTGGGGCATTTAGCCCATTTACATTTAAGGTTCATATTTTTACGTGTGAATTTGATCCTGTCAATATGATGCTAGCTGGTTATTTTGCCTGTTAGTTGATGCAATTTCTTCATAGCATCGATGGTCTTTACAATTTGTTATGTTTTTGCAGTGGCTGGTACCAGTTGTTCTTTTCCATGTTTAGTGCTTCCTTCAGGAGCTCTTGTAAGGCAGGCCTGGTGGTGACAAAATCTGTCACCATCTGCTTGTCTGTAACGGATTTTATTTCTCCTTCACTTATGAAGCTTTGTTTGGCTGGATATGAAATTCTGGGTTGAAAATTCTTTTAAGAATGTTGAATATTGGCCCCCATTCACTTCTGGCTTGTAGGGTTTCTGCAGAGAGATCCTCTGTTAGTCTGATGGGCTTCCTTTTGTGGGTAACCTGACCTTTCTCTTTGGCTGCCCTTAACATTTTTTCCCTCATTTCAACCTTGGTAAATCTGATGATTATGTGTCTTGAGGTTGCTCTTCTTGAGGAATATCTTTGTGGTATTGTCTGTATTTCCCAAATTTGAATGTTGGCCTGTCTTGCTAGGTTGGGGAAGTTCTCCTGGATAATATCCTGAAGAGTGTTTTCCAACTTGGTCCCATTCTCCCCATCACTTTGAGGTACACCAATCAAATGCAGATTTGGTCTTTTCACATAGTCCCATATGTCTTGGATGCTTTGTTTGTTCCTTTTCATTCTTTTTTCTCTAATCTTGTCTTCTCACTTTATTTCATTGAGTTGCTCTTCAATCTCTGATATCCTTTCTTCCTCTTGATCGATTCGGCTATTGATACTTGTGTTTGCTTCACGAAGTTCTCTTGCTGTGTTTTTCAGCTCCATCAGGTCATTTATGTTCTTCTCTTAACTGGTTATTCTAGTTAGCAATTCGTCTAACCTTTTTTCAAGGTTCTTAGCTTCCTGTCATTGGGTTAGAACATGCTCCTTTAGCTTGGGAGGAGTTAGTTATTACCCACCTTCTGAAGCCTACTTCTGTCAGTTTGTCAAACTCATTCTCTGTCCAGTTTTGTTCCCTTGCTGGCGAGGAGTTGTGATCCTTTGGAGGAGAAGAAGCGTTCTGGTTTTTGGAATTTTCAGCCTTTTTGCACTGGTTTCTCCCCATCTTCATGGATTTATCTACCTTTGGTCTTTGATGTTGGTGACCTCCCGTTGAGGTTTCTGTGTCTGGAGGTCCTTTTTGTTGATGTTGATGCTATTCCTTTCTGTTTGTTAGTTTTCCTTCTAACAGTCAGGCCCCTCTGCTACAGGTACCCTCCAGACCCTGTTTACCTGGGTATCACCAGCAGAGGCTACAGAACAGCGAAGATTGCTGCCTGTTCCTTCCTCTGGAAGCTTCATCCTAGTGGGGCACCCACCAGATGCCAGCCAGAGCTCTCCTGTATGAGGTGTCTGTTGGCCCCTCCTGGGAGGTGTCTCCCAGTCAGGATACACGGGGGTCAGGGCCCCACTTGAGGAGGCAGTCTGTCCCTTATCAGAGCTTGAATGCTGTGCTGGGAGATCCGCTGCTCTCTTCAGAGCCATCAGACAGAGACATTTAAGTCGACTGAAGCTGCGCCCACAGCCACCCCTTCCCCCAGATGCTCTAATTTTACCTTCTTACATATCTTAATATGCCACTTTCTCCATTTAACCTACTATGCTGATGCACGTTCTTATCGTTTCCCTTCTTGGGGTTGTCAAGCTGTCTAATTAGATTATAGATTCATTAGGTGGAGGCCAATGGCTACTTCTGTGTTTAGTACAGAAACAGTACACTGTTGGTATTTAATCATCCATATTCTCCTGTTCTTGCTTGGCAGGGTATAATAATACATCTTCTGAAAGCTCAGTGGAGTGAAAATACCTCGGAAGAGGGTGAGAAAAAGGCAAAAAGAACAAATGAATTCTCACTCAATACTCAAGAAGTTCTTCTTTTTATGAGAGTATAATAGCTAAGCCACTAACCTATGGAATGGGGAATCAGCCTGAATAAATGCAAAAGAAAAAATCAATATGCAATAGTTGTTTTATGCAGCACTATTCAATTCCAAGAGGGCTGACAGTTTTTAGGGGAAAATAGATGTGTTGTGCCATTTGGGAAATAAGTAAAGCAAATAATTCATATGTAGAACTTTCAAGAGTGTTTCAAAATGTTTAAGATGTGTTAACTGTGTTCCTTAGAGAATCATGGGTGAAGCAAGGGTAGGGAAAATATTAATTTACCTAATTTGTAAGTAAAGAGAAAAAAATACTTGGCAAAGCTCAAAGATTCAGGGTTTATCAGTTCATGGGCCAGAATCCCTGATTGCTCATCTGCTGTCCTATATAGTTTATCAAATCTGTAAGGATTGAACAGTACTTGCTCACTCTAGGGTTATAATCTAAGTGCTGATCAAGTGCTTAATAAAGAGTTTCACATTTTCTTCACCTTAGTTGACTCTCTCTTGGTGTGTAACCAAGTTTACCATGGCTTTTTCTAGAGCTTTATTGACTTTAATTGACAGTTTCTACTGAAACAAAAGGAAAGAAAA
This sequence comes from Pongo abelii, assembly GCF_028885655.2. Lineage (NCBI taxonomy): Eukaryota > Metazoa > Chordata > Mammalia > Primates > Hominidae > Pongo > Pongo abelii. Next base: position 98,269,498 of record NC_071991.2, read on the forward strand.
CAAAATTATCTACTTTGTAATAGGTGGATTCTGTAAGACTGCATTGATAAGTTAATAGTAGAAGATTATTTTATCCACTCTGTTTTATCACATACAAATAAAGGCTTACAGAGTACTTTTTCTTGTCAGCTAAGTAAAGCATCTTTTCTGAAAATGTCATTAACACCACTTGGAGTTCATGTAGAAATCAACTTAAAGATCTCAGAATGTTTAAAGAGCTTCATTTATAATCCCTTCAGTATAAAGGAGAGGAAAGGGCAGGAACTCACTGTATCTGTATCAGCACTAAAATGCAGTGTAAGTAATGAATTCTTATTTATATACACCCAGTTTTATTACTGGGCTAAAATTTGATGAAAGAGAAAAGAATACACACATGTTTATTCATTGTTTGCAATGCACCTTGAAAAATCTTGAGTGACACCTTTACATCCGAAAGCACTTCCATTTAAAGTGGTAGCTGTAGGGGATAAAAGGACACTTTGTAAAAGAGACAGCAAAGTATCATAGATCATTCTTTGTCACTCACAGACAGACAACTAAGACACTTCCCAGTGGACTCTGGGATATATTTGAAGAAGTGCCCAAACCCAGAGACTCCCGATGGATTGAGAAAATGGCAAATCTTCCATCATGAAAAGGTTTAAAGGAAGAATATGTTTTGGAGTAAGCCAGAGAAAGTATAGGAAATTGTTGAAGCAAAGCAAAATCAATACTGAGAAAGAAAATGATCGAGAGACAAAGATGACCACAGTTCTTCCTGTAAATGAAGAACATGTTTATACACCTGCAAATGAATTCTAAAGTTAGAAACTTACTACGTATAAAATAGAAATGAATAGAGACAAACAAGATTGAAATGGAACAGTAAAGAAGCTCTAATTTTGAAGATAATTTTTTAGCCTCTTCCTATACATTTAATTCTTATTTGAACGGTTTGCAATTCTGAATATAATAGATTCTGATCTAATTGGCTGAGAATGATAATACTCTTTAAAATAAGTTTCTGGCATAATGTTCAGTCTTCTCTAAGCCTATAATTATTGATGGGTGTATGTGAACAAGGAGCTATATGATTTAGTTGGGCTCAATGGACTAGTAATAATACCCCTGATCTGTGTTTGAAACCCTCCAAGGAAGAACTCAGTATGAATAGCATGACTAAATTCTATAGACAGCAGCACTTATAAGAAATAAAAGAAATTACAGGATATATGAACTCCATCATCAATTCTTATTTCTGGGAAAATGGCAAAATATGAAACCCTGCCAAGTATATGCCAGTTAGTGTGATTCATTTTGAACATGAGTTAACCCTCTGGCCCACAGACATCCTGAGCCCAAGTGATATCTCTCACTTAATACCAGGTCGTATTACTTACTGATTTCCCTAATCTGTATGAAATCAAAATGCAAAACACTTAATTCCAAGTGGGAGACAACATGAGGTGGTAACTAGGACATTTGGAAACTTGGAAAAGTGACTTCTTCCTTACGGACCTATTACCAAAAAATGTAATAGTAGATCTCAGATCTTCTCTAGCTCTAAAATTATACAAATGGACAGCTGTGAACCACAAAATTACAAATATTGGTCTAGCCAGTATAAAACTATGACCTTTCTATAGCATGTCCTATCTGCAAAGTGGATAAAGTCCATCCATAATAAAGGGGTATACCCAACAATTAACTCTGATATCCGTGTCCTATCCTCTAATAGAAACAACCACAATCGATTGAATACAATCGAATAGAGTCAAAACACAAGTGCCAACAAAGGTATGGTCAGCTAATTTTATAACTTCTAATGAATATACACAAGAAACAACACAACCAAAAGCATAACAACAACATATAATGTTTAATTATCCTGGAGCATGATGTAAGTATACTCCACAGTTATTATAAATGAGCAAAGAATGATGGTTAAAGTTACTGAGAAAAAAGCAATAGGCTGAAAAACAATCAACTCAGAGGCCTGGGGTCCATGTGTGTGCATGCCCCTGGTTAACACTGTTAAACTGTTACTAATAGAGCCAATGCTAAAGTTTCAAAGTTCTGGATCATTGCTCCTTAGGGCTAGGATGTGGGCAGTTTGTATTATAAATGAAGTCCATCTTCACAGTCAGTCATCTTTTTCCATGCCTCTTCCTTTCAGGATAGCATGATAATTCCTCAGCAAATTATCTCTCTTACAAACTTCCTTTTTCATCCCATAATATAACTTGTTTTATCCTTTTAGAGAGCTGTAAGGCATCATTTTTATATCCACTGGAAGTCATGAAAAAGCAGTAAAGAGGCATTAATAAATACTTAATCTGCATTGTGTCCTATGAGTATATCATATAAAATATATGCTATCAAACAAAATACTATATGGCTCTTGAGCTACCTAGGCCTTCTTCTGGGCTAATGCCATTTAATGCAGTGTGAGTCCATTACAGTCTTATTTAAAGATTAGGCATTTATAAAATCAATCTTTCATTCTATTCAAGGAACCAAGCCTTTGGTTCCATGATAAATAGTACAGAAACATTAAGTTTGATTGATCTTTTTAGTGCAATTGGAGAATGAGAGGTCTTTCAAAGTGAACAGCATCTTAGTGTGGGTTAACTTAGTATAGGTTAATTCATGTCTCCATTTTAACTTAAGTCTCCAGGGCACCCATAACTTTAACTCACGTTTCCCAGTTTCAAAACTTTCTTCCTATAATTCATTTTAAATCATAAATACAATAATTTTTAAGTCATTTTAAAAAGTCATTGTAGTATCAGGGGAACTTAAATCTATTAAATAGCAAATAAGCATATGATTTTTTTTTTCCATCTCTGAAAAGAAATGTTGCTTAACCGATATAGTTTTAAAAGCAAAAAAGTAAACAAAATGTGCTACTGGCCATTGAGCTTAATAATACACAGGCATGAATACTTCCCCTTCCATAAATTTCTTGACTTTTTTTTTTTGTACCAATAGCAAAGTACCTATTTCTATATATCAAAAAAAATATTTTTCTCTTCTTCTTTCTAATCTTTGTAACTGTTTTTACACACATACTTAGATTTTAATATTTTGTGTTGGTATCATTGTTTCTATTCTTTATTATTCAAATTGGAAAATGCATTTTGATGTTTTGAACTGACAACCACAATGATAGAATTTGAATTTTTTATGTCATTAAGCTTTGTTTCACTTTCCAGTACAGTTAATGTCATTTGTCCTCCACGATGAAATTTTTTTATTATTTTTATAGATTTAGGGGATAAAAGTACAATTTCGTTACATAGATATATTGCAGTGGTGAAATCCGGGCTTCTGGTGTAACCATTACCTGAATAGTGTACATGGTATTCATTAGGTAATTTCTTATCCTTCACCACATTCTAACACTCCCACCTTTCTGAGTCTCTATTATCTACCATTACACTTTCTAAGTCCATGTGTGCACATTGTTTAGCTCCCACTTATAAGTCAGAACATGTAGTATTTGACTTTCTGAGTTTTCACTTAAGGACCTCCAGCTCCATCCATGTCACTGCAAAAGACATGATTTCACTCGTTTTTATGATTTCATTCATTTTTATGGCTGAGTGGTATTCAGTGGGATGTGTGTGTGTGTGTGTATATATATATATATACACACACATATATATAAAATATATATATATACGCAGGTATCTTTTTGATATAATATTTTCCTTTGGGTATATACCCAAGAGTGGGATTGTATATATGTATATATATACAATATATATGTATGCAGGTATCTTTTTGATATAATATTTTCCTTTGGGTATATACCCATGAGTGGGATTGCTGGATGGAATGGCGGTTCTATTTTAAGTTATTTGAGAAATCTCCAAACTGCTTTCCATAGAAGTTGTACTAACTGACATTCCCACCAGCAGTGTATAAGCATTTCCTTTTCTCCATGTCTTCACCAATATTTGCATTTCCCTGATTATTAGTGACATTGAGCATGTTTTCATGTTGTTAGCCATTTGTATGTCTTATTTTGAAAAATGTTTATTCTTGTCCTTTATGGGGCTATTTATTTTTTTCTTGTTGAGTTGTTTGAGTTCCATGTAGATTCTAGATATTAGTCCCTTATCAGATGCATAGTTTGCAAATTATCCCGTTCTATATGTTGCCTGTTGATTATTTCTAAATAAGTTTTTATGATACTTTTTGTGGTAGCTAAAATTTACAATTCACCTATACTCATTGCAGAACTGGATGTTTCTGCTACGTAAGAAGTTTAGATTTGATGTTCATTCTTAAAATACGTAAATTTTATTTTGACCCTAATTTTTTATATTTAAATTAAATGTTACTATATATTAATTTAATTGTAGGAAAAAAAACAAATGTTTCAAAATAAAAGAACTTTTTTTTGTATGAAGTTTTTTCCACAGCCTCCATTCAACCAAATTGGCTTTGCTTTCCAATATATAAATGCCCATTTCATGTAAAATTGTATTTAGATTAATAGGTCCCTTCTGTTCCTTTAACAGATTAAGAATTTGTCACCAGGTGCAGTGGTTTATGCCTGTAATCCCAGTACTTTGGGAGGCCAGCCGGCAGATCACTTGAGGTCAGGAATTTGAGACCAACCTGGCCAACATGGTGAAACCCCATCTCTACTAAAAATACAAAAATTAGCCAGGCATGGTGGCATGCACCTGTAATCTCAGCTACTAGGGAGGCTGAGTCAGGAGAATCACTTCAATCCGGGAGGCAGAGGTTGCAGTGAGCCTAGATCATGCCACTGTACTCCAGCCTGGATGACACAGCAAGATCCTGTCTCAAAAAAAAAAAAAAAAGAATTTGTGAAAGTGTCATAAGTTTGCATATTAATGTTTTTAGTTAAAAAGACAAAGTCTAAATGTTTTATCAGTATGTGAGCACTTACAAAGATATTTTACCTCTATTGATCTAGAGTTATGATCAAGAAAAGATGACCACATTGACATGTTCTTATGCATCAGATGACATTCTAATTTTAAAAGCTTCAGTTGCTCCTTTTGTTTCTTTATACTATCATTCTCTTTTTCACAGGAAAATTCCATGAAAAATTATTCTGTCGCTACTACTTCCCTCTCTTTAGATCCATCCCCTTGATCCTCTGTAGTCTGGATTCTGAAACACCTCTTTACCCAGACTCCTGTCTCATCAGTACTGCCAAGTGCAGAGACTTTGAGTCATTGCTCTTGAACTTTCTGAAGTATTTAATGATATGGACCACACCCTTCTCCTTGAAACTCTGCCTTCCCTTGTTCTATGGCATTGCTCAACTGCTCCTCTTTTCCAACCTCCCCACTGCTCCTGGAATCTGGTTTCTTTTTCATCTTTCTACTGCCCATGGGGATTGCTTCTCACTCCATCTTCTGTTTTTCTTTCTCTATTTTATTTCCTGAAGGAGCTCATCCATTGTCATCCCAGCTTAGCTACTTATTAGCTGTGTAATGTAAGGTGAGTTATTTGGCATCTCTCTGGTTTCTCATCAGTAAATTTGATATACTAGTTGAGGTGAAAATCAAATGAGTTAGCACTTAGAAAGCACTGAGAACAATCCCTGTCACATGGTAAGTCATCATTAGCCATGACCATTATTTGTTATCTCATCATACTCAAAGCTACATCTTTACCTTTGATCTTTACTTCAATGTATGATTCCATATTTCCAAGTGCTTTTAAGAATATTCTGCCAACATTATGTCAAATATCAACATGTCTATAACAAAAGTCAATTTCTTGGGCTATATTCCCTTATCAAAATAGCTTATCCTTTCAAGTGACCCTTTTTTATTGCTAGTATTGCTATCCTCCAGGTAATCAAGCTTGATATCCTAAAAATTTAACATTCTCTTTTATCATCTCCATTTAATCTTATTGCTAAGCTTGTCCTCTCTTCATTGTAACTTTTCAGTTTCCCACCTTGTTCCAGATCCTTGTTATCTTAGTAAACATCCCTACTCTCAGCATCTTTACTCCAACCAAACAAGGTCTTATAAACATCATTTCAATATGTCATATTCTACTCTACTTAGTGTTCGTCTACTCAAGAAGTTGGAATTTTAAAAAATCAACTATATCAATAATTATTAAATAACTGAGAATAGCAGAGCTGATGTACTTTTTAAAAATTATTTTTATTTTTTTGAGCTGGAGTCTCGCTCTATCGCCAGGCTGGAGTGCAGTGATGTGATCTCAGCTCACTGCAACCCCCGCCTACTGGGTTCAAGTGATTCTCCTGCCTCAGCCTCCCAAGTAGCTGGAACTACAGGTGCGAGCCACCATGCCCAGCTAATTTTTGTATTTTTAGTAGAGATGGGGTTTCACCATGTTGGCCAGGATGATCTCGATCTCTTGACCTCATGATCCTCCCACCTCTGCCTCCCAAAGTGCTGGGATTACAGGTGTGAGCCACCACGCCTGGCCACTAATGTACTTTTAAAATATGTATTGAAAATGTAACTGCATAAAATAAAAAACTTATTTTAATTATTTAAAATCTTAGAAGAATAATTTTTTGCTTTTATGGAAGATTAAGAAAATAAGCAGGAAGGATTATACAAATGCTGCCACAAACCCTAGGTATCATACAAAAGGGCCAATGTTGCTACCACTACTATAATAATGATAATGATAACTAACATTTGTTCTCTACATTAAGCTTTACATACGATTTTTATGTAAAATATTTTATCTTCTCAATAATTCAATGAAAAGAATATTAATGTCAACCTAATTTATAGAAGAAAAGTCTGAGCCTCACAGAGGTTAAGCAGCTTACCAGAGATCATGCAGCCAGGAAGCCAGAAAGCCAGAACTTGACCTCAGGCTCTTGATTCCAGGTTCTATGCTTTTTCCATTGTGCTATTGAAACACTTCAATAATTATTTTTTAAAATCTATTTTTTTTTATTTTAGTTTCAGGGGATACACATATAGGTTTGTTACATTGGTATATTGTGTGACACTGACGTTTGGGGTATGAATGATTCCTTCGCCCAAGTAGTGAGCATAGTACCCACTATGCTAGTTTTCAGTCCTTTCCCTCCAGTAGTCCCCATTATCTATTGTTCCCCTCTTTGTGTCCATGTATACCCAATGCTTAGCTCCCACTTATAAGTGAGACCATGTTTTATTTGATTTTCTATTCCTGCCTTAGTTCACTTAGGATAATGCCCTCTAGCTATATCTATGTTGCTGCAAAGGAAATTATGTAATTCTTTTTTATGGCTGCATAGTATTCCATGGTGTATATGTACCACATTTTCTTTATCCAAACCACTGTTGATGGGCATCTAGGTTGATTCCATGTCTTTGCTATTGTGAATAGTGCTACAATGAACATACAAATGCATGTGTCTTTTTGGTAGAGCAATTTATTTTCCTTTGGGCATATACCCAGTAATGGGATTGCGGGGTCAAATAGTAGCTCTGTTTTAAGTTATTTGAGACATCTCCAAAATGCCTTCCATGGTAGCTGAACTAATTTACATTCCCACCAACAGCGTGTAAGTATTCCCTTTTCTCCACAGCCTCACCAGCATATGTTATTTTTTTCCTTTTTAATAATAGTCATTCTGATTAGTGTGAGATGATATCTCATTGTGATTTTGAATAATCATTTTTAAACCACTTACTACATTTGAAAAATTGTATAGTAATACGTTACACGTAGTGTACTGTTAATGAATTTTGAGTGAATGAGTGAATTACCAGATAAACTATGTATTATGTCTATCTGGTAATTCTAAGCCCCATAGTATACGTATACTAAAATAACAGCACATAATATGATGAAAACCTGAAGCAGTTTCCTAAGTGACTGATACCTAACTCAGCTGAATATTGACTTACAAAGGGACTTCAAGTATAGACCTAAGGAGGTTGCTACCTACCTGTCTCTGAGATTCTCATGGACTTCAGTGTGAATATAGTAATGGAACATCTGAAAAGGAGGGGAGTAATACAGAAGAAAAATGGTAGGCAAAGAAAATGGGGTGTAGAGAAGCAGACTACTGTGCCTCCATCCTTTTCCAGAAAAAAAAAAAAAAAAGATGGGTCTGACCTCACCCTGGCCTAGATGCCTTCTCCTTAAAAATTATATGTATTCTCTTGCTCTAAGCCCCTACTAAATAAGAAGCCTTTTAATTTGTTCTTCCAAACACTTCAGTATGCAGAAATAGAACAGAAAAGGGGATACCCCACTCTGAGTGACTAAGCTGACAGTCTTGTTGTACATTGATCTCTTTTCCTAGTGTCTGAGTATCACTGAGTCTGATCATTTCAAGATGGCCTCAGAGTGTCCGGACAGGCTGAGAACCACCTACCTAAATCACAGAGACTCAACCCAGATGCTGTCTTCTCAAAGAAGTTTTAGCAGCAACAAGCAAGCTCTCCTATATCACATCCCCCATTAGAATGGCACTGGCACTGAATAACATTGACAGTGAATTTCACCATCAACAGGGTAGGGAAAAGTGCTGAATATTAGAAATTCATTGCACATTATTTAAAGTGAGCTTGGTTCTCTTTGATTCAGCAAATTGATTCCCAATGACCTAACTGGAATTTAAGTCCTTAATTCTTTTATCCAATGCCTCTCAAAATCTGACCCCATTTGAATTGTCCCTTATTATTTCACCTAGCTGCCTCTAGCACCTTGCTTGGGCAGGTAGGTGAAATAATAAGGGCCCCTCTTTTCAAAGACTCCTCTCATCTTTGCTCATCCTAGTCATTCCTGAAATGATTTTTTAGAAGTTTTTATTCTGGAAAATTTTAATCATATACAGAAGTAGAGAAAATAGTACAATTAATTCCCACATACTCAGCACTTACGTTATCAACTCTTAGCCAGTCTGGAAAGGCATTTTCTCCTCCTCTGTGCTTAAATTCATTAAGGTCTACCTCTAATCCTATGTCTGAAATGAAATTTCTCCCTAATTATTGCTGCCTAAACTTGCTCTGTTACCTTCCTGACCTCATCTGGGACAATATTACTGCTTCGTGTTTTGTTATCTGGTAATGTTCTTTCTGTTACAACACTGTAGTGTAAGCTCTCTAGGTACACAGGGAAGCTCCATGCATGTTTCATATGTAAAACCACATCTAATATAATATGAGTTTCACAATAGGCAATCTATATAATTAAGCCTTATAAGCCACACTATCACTACCTGGCAAAGACATAGTATCCAGAAAACAGTAAATAATATTTGTACTTTTGTACCACAAAGTATCTGCACCTATTTAAATTCATTAGCCAAAAGGTCAGTAACAAGTTTTTATTGTTCTAATAATTAACTGCATAATTAACAACTTGTATAGCAGTAATAGGAGTGAAAATATCTAAAATACTTTTACAGGGGTAAATAAAATTACCTTTTGTATTACAAAAGTTGTCCTTTGGGCATGAAGTAGTCTAAAATTATAGAACTGACAAAGATGAATTTATGATATGTATGTGTAAATGCTCTCTTCTTTTCTTTAGTATGGGATTAATATTCTGATAGTTCAACTTAACATTGACTAATGATTACAGAAATTATGAAAATGAAACAAAATTTAATTTTCCAGGGTATGTTTTGTGCTCTGGAAATAATGGCAATGATGGTTTCACATGTCTAAACCTGAATTGGACATATGCGTCTCTCTGTTCACTTGACTATTTTAAATAGGATTTAAAACTCTTTGATCAAAGTATTCAGAAATTTCTCATTTGTAAGTTACTTGCACTGGCTTTTAATCTGCTAACATTGCATAAACATTATTCTTAAAACCATACCAATGACTTTCAGGACCCAGATGTGAATTAATTCAGGATAGAAATGGCCATTGGGAACATGTGAAAAGTGTCAAATGATAGCCCACTCCACTTTCCCAGAACTTCCAATATTTAGAGCATCATTTAGTATTTCATCAAAAGAAGAATACAGTCATTTCGTGCTGAAATTAGTGCATAAAACCATAATTTTATGTCCTGGGGGATCTTCGGCATCACAGCATTTTACTAATAAGCTTCATTAATATCTGGCAGCTTGTCTTTTATTTAAATGACTTGTTGACAGTTTCAAAGGCAAGAACACTCTAGATAGCACTTTATTTTATGCACATAGTTGGAATATGGACAACAAACCAGTGTCAACTAGTGAAGCGATAGCCAAGTTAAAATGGATTTAAATTGAATGAATAAACAATAACTTATCGAAGTGCTGTTACTTTAGATGCCACCCTCTAGGAAAAGTACATCATATAACCCATTTTATACCATCTGACCTGCTGTGCTTGAGTTCATCACTCACATTACTGATGACTAGAGGGAAAGAAGGGGTTGGATGAGAAAATAAAAGAAAATCCAACTTAGATTAGCTCGTCCTTAAAAAGACCTGCCAATTAGCCTTTCAATTAACCAAGAAGAAGCCTTTCAAGTCTTTGATAACAATGAAGTGAAACTACATTAGCACATCCACTTCAGCTCAGTTCAACAAACACAGGTGGTCTTCTCTTTGTCACCACATCAACCGCTTGCAATGGGTATTTTCATACTTTCTGATTCAATTTGTCCAAAATGTGAATTTTTTCCTGCCTAATTTGAACAAATGTGAGTTCTCTGAAAGGCCAAGTTATTTAAGGTGAAGGGTGTTTAGCAAAAATTATGCCACATTATTTGTTACCAGCAAGTATTGGTTCCTCCTTGATATTACATTTATTTATAAATGACTAGAAATGTATTGCAGATTTAAAACAATGTTTTAAACTAAAGCTCATAATTGTCTTAGTTTTGAAAAGACTATTATTACCAATCGGGTATGCTTAAAGATAGAGAAAAATCCATGGCTGAATTGGAAAGAAAAGGAACAGGCTCTTCTTTCATGTATACAGTTCCTTGGAGAATGCAAAGGGAGTTGCCCTTCTAGAGGATTCCTGAGTCCCCCTTGCAAAGGAGGTTGGAGCTCATGGTTACACTGCTCGTTGGATAAGGGGTTTCAAATTCTGAGATGGTGACCAACTTCTAAGGATCTTGAGTTACTTTGCATACTACCATAGAACACAGTAGCAATCTGTATTGAGTATGGTAAATCTTAAAGCAACTCATTGCCTTAAACAGATAGTCATTTATTTCATTATTTACTGAGCACCTGGCACATATGATTAGGCACCAGGCTACACTGGCACTCTACCCTGAGGAGGCAAGTAGACACACTCGCTGTCTCACAGAGCTTTTGGTTGAGGAGCAACGACAGTACAGAGTTATCTCCATACAAAGGTGGCACGAATGACATTTAGCTGAGAGCCAACCAAGCGAGGTTTCATTAAAGCAGTAGCATTGGAGTGTCCTGAAGGGTAGGCTTTTTGAAAGACAGAGCTGCATTCCAGATGGAGAAAATAAGACAAGAAAGGCAAAACACGTGGGGCATGTTAAGGGGTTCTGAATAGTGAAGTCTGTCTATAGTGCATGACAACTCATTGAGTCCCCACTAGAACAAGGCTCAGTTCTGAATTCTCAGGATAAAGTTGTTGTTGTTTTCAAAATAAATAAAAAAAGACACTGCCCTTAAGCAGCCAACATTCTGGTGTAAAGAGGTCAGCAATAAAAACCAAATCAATCTATAATATAATGGCAGGTGATAGAAGTGCTACTCCATTCCACGCACACTGGTCTCCTGACTGCTCTTGGAACCATCAAACATGACCTTGCCACAGGCCTTTGCACTTGTTCCCTCCACCTGAAATACTTTTTGAGATATTCACAAGGCTCACTTTCCTCACTCCTTAAGATCTCTGTTCAAATAGCCTCCTATCAGGGAAGGTTTCATTATTAAAGGAGCAACCACTGCTCTTCCCCCAATACGTCTTATCCTCCTTCCTGGCTTGGATTTATCACCATAGGAGCTACTATCATCTGGCATGCTATTTAATTTGCTTGCTTATTGTTTCTTTCTCAAGTGGAAAGTAAGCACCATGAAACAAAGGGATGTTTGCCTATTTTGTTTACTGCTATATTCTCAGCATCAGGACAGTACCTAGAACATTCAAGAAATGTTGGTGCTATGAAGAAATAAGATAAAAATGAAAGTAGGGTTAAGGTGATTAAGCAAATCATGTGTTGCTCTTTTCCAGGGAGACTGGGAAAGGTCTTTCTAAACAGGTAACATCTGAATAAAAACCTAAGCAAAAGGAAAGAGCAAGCCACACAACTGTCAGAGGAAAGAGCTTTCCAGGCAGAGAGAACAGGAGGGGCAAAGGTAGGAGCATCCTTGGCTGGAGTGGCAAGAGCTAAGGAGAGTGATGGGAGATTATGTCAGAAAGATAGCATGAGCCCTGTTAAGGATGTGGTCTTTATTCTGAGTGAGCTGGAAACCTGTGGAGTTGTAGGATGCACTGCAGGAGAACAGAAACAGAAAGGAAGGCAATAGTCCAAGTACTTTAGATTGGCATGAGAGCAATGAAAGTGTAAGAGTCAGGATAGTTTTTGAAGGTAAAGTTGACAAGATTTGCTAATGGAATAGATGGATGTGCTAAGAAGGAGATTTCAGGGAGGAAAGTAAGAATTTAAGGCAGGACAACTGTATAATGACACTGCCATCAACTGAATTGAGGAAGACTATGAAAGGAATAGCTTGGTGGGGAGTGGGGGAGTAGGAATTAAGAGTTTTGGAGATGATAAAATTTTAAATGCCTATTCAATATCTAAGTGAAGATAGTGAGTAGGCAGTGAGATTTTTAGTCTGAATTGTGAGGGAAAGGTCAAAGCTAGAAATATAAGTCTGGAACTCATCAGTGTATAGATGGTATTTAAAACCACGGGAGTAGATGAGATCACCGAGGGAATTAGTGTTAATTAGAATAAACCCCTAACATTTGCATAGTGCTTTCCCATTTACCAAGCACTTATATAGTCAAGCACTTATATAGTGACTGCAAAATTGTGGGAGTTAAGATTGAAAATCTAAGTTGGGCTTGAAAAAGGAAAGTGAATGAAGACTAAAAGTAATAGGAGAGGATGCTGACTGAACAGTGCTTTACAAGTGATTAGATTTGGAGAATAAGGTTGTTAAAGACAGTTCCAACTCTTTCATTTGGAACTATAAAAATGTGGGGTGGGAGGGAGCATGCAGAGAGATGATGATAACTATTATTTTGAGCATGGTAAGTTTCTGGTGCTTTAAAGATATCCAGATGATTCAGGAGGAGGAGGGAGATTTTTTTTTTTTTTTTTTTTTTTTTTGAGACAGTTTCGCTCTTGTTGCCCAGGCTGGAATACAATGGTGCAATCTTGGCTCACTGCAACCTCCACCTCCCAGGTTCAAGAGATTCTCCTGTCTCAACCTCCTGAGTAGCTGGGATTACAGACACCTGCCACCATGCCCGGCTGATTTATTGTATTTTTAGTAGAGACGGAGTTTCACCATGTTGGCCAGGCTGGACCTCAGATGATCCACCCCCCTTGGCCTCCCAAAGTGGTGGGATTACAGGCATGAGCCACCATTCTTGGCCATGGGGAGCTCTTTAGCAAGGCCAAGCCCTATTCATTCTTCAAAACTCAGTTCAAACATCACTTCTGCCAATAAATCTTTCCCCTCCCTGCCTCCTGTTTTCAGTTAGGGTTGTTTCTGTCTTGCCATACCTTCCATCACATACTTAGGATTGCCTCTTTACCTGTTTATATCCCACTTGGTTCCTGAAGGAATAGATGGATGTGCTAAGAGGGAGATTTCACAGAGGAAAGTAAGAATTTAAGGCAGAACAACTGTATAATGACGTTGCCATCATCTGAATTGGGGAAGACTATGAAAGGAATAGCTTGGTGGGGAATGGGGGAGTAGGAATTAAGAGTTTTAGAGATGATAAAATTATAAATGCCTATTCGATATCACTGAGTTCCTTAAAGAGCCTTTTGCCTTTCATGTCTAGGGCCTCAGCACCAGGGGCAGTGCCTGAAATGTATTAGGCACTCAATAAATGGGAGCGGATGGATGGATGGATGGATGGATGGATGGCAGCCATAAGATCCCAGATGAAGCTGTTTATATTGGTTTGTAATAAAGTAAACCAGGTGGTTTGTGAAACACAGAAGCAGAATAGAGAAAGCAGAGAGTGAAATTAAAGGTCATATTTCAACTACAACTTGATCTCAGATGGGACCTGTTCTGTATAAAGTATGTTTTAGGTCACCTGGCCACCAGATTGACATCAAAATTTGAAATATTCACCACACTGAGAGACCTGGTGACCACGTTATATTCCCTAGATGTTTGGGGATGAAATTAAGCATTAAAAACTGCCCTTTGAATTTTTTTTTCTATTGTAAAGATGGGACCAAGGCATTTATATGGAACTTTTCCATAGTCTGAGTTTGGCATATGACTGAATAAGAATGTGAAAGGAATTTGAAATGGTACAAATAGGAAGAAATAGCTGAGTCATTTAATATTTAATGTAATTCAATAACTTATTGAGCATCTACTTTGTTTCAGGCACTAATTTTATGCTATAAATACAATAATCATCAAAATATAAATGTTCTCCGTGATGGGGCTTACAGTCTAGTAAATGTAATAATCACTAACATTTGGCTAGCACTCTATGTGCCAAACAGTGTGCTCAGGGCTCTACATGCATTAGATCATTTAGTCCTCATGATAACCCTTTCAATAGGCATGCTGTTATCACCCCCATTTTATAGATTGGGAGGCTGAGGAACAAGAGGTTTGAATAACTTACTCAAAGTCACTCAGCCTGAAAACAATGAGGCCAGGATTGGAATTCACATAGTGTGGCTCTGGAACCCCTGATCTTAAGCACATACTCTATATGCATAAGCATAGGAAAATGAGTTGCAATTTTTGAATGTAGTACAAAGCTGCTGAGATTGGTATTGGATGCAAATGCCAGGAAGATAGCATAAGACTTCAGAGGACAAAACAAAAAAAAAGTTTCCAATCATCAGTCAAATATGAGAATGAATAGGAAACAAAGAGACAAACAAAAACCAAACTGAAGTGTGAAGGATATGTTTCATGTGAATCATTTCAAGTTATGTCTGGGGCAGAAATTTCCTGCATTCCAAAGGGAAAGCATTAGAGAAATCATTGTAAACTGTAAGTCTTTAAGTGGTTCTTGTGTCTCCTGAGTCTCGCACGCCTGGTTCCACCAAATACTTGATGGATTCACAGCACGTTGTTCCTCTGGGGAACATGTTTGGTACTCCAAGTGTCTTAACAGCGTTTGTGTCAGTGACATTTCGTTGGAGATGTAACTGTGATATGGAAGGGTGTTTTTTCTGAAATTTACTGATCTTTCTTGAAAGTTTTATATTTCTTGCATTGGCTTCTTTTCTGACTCCGGGTCACTAGCTCCAGATTTTTCTCATGTAGTGCTTTTATGTCTGGCATCTTAAAGCTGTAGAAGCCAAAATGATTCCTTAGTCTGGGGATGTTTGTTCTAAATTAGCACCCATGGAAGCATGACATGGTCATTAAATGCTTGGTCCCTGGAATGACAGTGATTGGGTTTGACCCCTAGTTCCATCACTCATTGTATAATGTCTTACACCTCACATTGTTCATCTTAAAATGGATTTAACATTAATTCCTACATTACAGGGTTACTGTGATAATTAATACACACAAAGTGCTTAGTACAGTGCCAGACTCAATATGTTTTGGCTACCATCATCTTTGATCATTTGTAATAAGCACGCCTCCTAATTGAGATCACGTGAAAGCCTACTCAAAAAGCAGGAAGTCAAATTTTGTTATTCCTTTCCAAGGAACTTTAGACACATTTTTAGTAAAGAAACCCTGCAAATACATAGCAACATAGAATGTTTATAATGTAGTAGCACTCAGATTTAGAGCATTTCCATGTAAAATAGTTCTGCCATGTTCCCTGGGGAATAAGTTCTTTCCTTGACACTAAGTCACAGCTCATTAAGCACCACATTTTTAATTTGGAAAGTAGAGAAATTAACTTATGCATATCAACTTTCTTCCCCATTTTGGGTGTCTTTAATCGGTATTGATTTCTACCTGTGAATGGGCTTGATATTAATTACCTATTGCCACCGTGGGCTCTTGAGGATGTCCACTAAGCTGTTTTACTTATATGAAAATTCACGGGTAAGTGCAAAATGAAATTTCACGTTGTTTATGGTGGTGCTTTCAGCCTTCTTTCAATCAGCGATCCTAAACTGTTTCAGTCATGATTGTCTTTGGCAGTCTGGTGAAGCCTGTTGCCCCTTCTCAGAATAAAGCTTTTAAATGCATAAAATCAGAGGATTACATAGAAAAACAATTATATTGATATGTAGTTAACCAAATATTTTTAAAACACAAATTTGTGATATAGTAACATTTTTGATGCTTCATTAAATTATTAAATGCTAAGACCCAGCAGCAAGTGTAATAGCTGTTGTAATATAGTAATTAACATAAAAGTTACTTTGAGATATCTGCAAGAACTATAATATAAAAATATCTGTGATTTTTGTGGATAACAAAGTCACAGGTTCTGCTTATACTACTGTTGTTAGTGGCAAATATTTGTTAGAATTCACTGAAAATCAAGATGTAATTTTTTCTCATCCAAGTTCACAAACCCCTTGAATTTCATCCAGAACCCCAAAGATTCCATGATGAAAAAGAAAAATTTTACTCGTTTCGTGATTAGTATGCTGAAACGCAGTTTCCATACTTTTTTGATTGATGTTTTTATATACTTCTTAATTGTATTAATTTTTGCCATTTTAAATACAATACCCACAAAAGAAGAAAACAAAAAGAATAAGATGAATCCAACACACACTGGGGTCTGTTTCTGTCGGAGGGCGGGGGTTGAGAGGAGGGAGAGAATCAGGAAGAATAGCTAGTGGATACTGGGCTTAATACCTGGGTGATGGAATGACCTGTGCAGCAAACCACCATGGCACACGTTTACCTATGTCACAAACCTGTACATCTTGTACATGTACCCCTAAACTTAAAAGTTGGAAAACAGAATAGTGGCTAACCCCAAAAAAATCACCCATATATAACACACCCACTGGCATATTCCCTGTAGCATTTTTATGTACTTCTTTCCAATTATTTTGTAATTGCCATAATCATACTGTGCTTGTAATTTTGTATCTACTTTAAACTAAGCATTATATCATAAGCATTTTTCATGTTGTCCTATAATGTTTACAGCCATTAAAAGTTTTAATGATTGTGTGGTATTTTCTATCTCATTTAGCCATACCCTTCCTGCTAGATAGCAACATTGTTACTATGATGAATAGCATATTTCATGTAATGAGCACTGCTTAAATTTTCTATCTGTGACAAATTTGAAATATGACTCATTCTTCAAGTTAGCAACCAGTAAAAAATAGTTTTAAGATGTGGTAGGATTCAGAATTTGCCATACGTTATTTTACTTTGACCTTCCCAATAAACCTTCTTTTTAAAAATTAACTTTTTATTTTAAAACCATTATAGCCAGGCACGGTAGCTCACGCCTGTAATCCCAGCACTTTGGGAGGCCGAGATGGGTGGATCTCCTGAGGTCAGGAGTTTCAAGACCAGCCTGACCAACACAGAGAAACCCCGTCTGTACTAAAAAGTACAAAAATTAGCTGGGCATGGTGGTGTGCGCCTGTGGTCCCAGCTGCTCGGGAGGCTGAGACAGGAGAATTGTTTGAACCTGGGAGGTGGAGGTTGCAGTGAGCTGAGATTGCACCACTGCACTCCAGCCTGGGCAACAGAGCGAGACTCCATCTCAAAAAAATTTAAAAAGTAAAAAAAGTTTTAGTCCAGGTGTGGTGGCTCATGCCTGTAATCCCAACACTTTGGGAGGCCAAGGTGAGTAGATCCCTTGAGCTCAGGGGTTTGAGACCCAGCCTGGGCAACATGGCGAGACCCCGTCTATACTGAAAAATACAAAAATTAGCCAAGGGTGGTGGCAGTTCCTGTAATCCCAGCTATTCGGGAGGCTGAGGCACAAGAGTTGCTTGAACCCAGAAGGCATAGGTTGCAGTGAGCCGAGATCACACCATTGCATTTCATGCTGGGTGACAGAGTTTCTGTCTCAAAAAAACAATAACAAACAGTTTTAGATTTATAGAAAAATTGTGAAGACAGTACAGAGAGCTCCCATATACCCAACACCCAATTTGTCTTCTTAACATCTTACGTTAGTATATTTGTTACCCTTAATGAACCAATAATGATGTATTATTAACTAATGTCTATATTAAGATTTCCTTCATTTTTACTTAATGTTCTTTTTCTGTCCCAGGGTCCCATCCAGGATACCACATTACATTTAGTTGTCGTGTCTCCTTAGACTCCTCATGGCCATGACAGTCTTTTAGACTTTTCTTATTTTTGATGACCTTGACAATTCTCATGAGTACTGTTGAGGAATTTTGTAGAATGCTCCTCAATTTGAGATTTGTCTGATGTTTTGCTCATGATTATACTGGGACTATTGAATTTTGTGAGGAAGACCACAGATGTAAAATGGCATTCTCATCACATCATATCCAAAGTATATGCTATCAACATGACAGTGCTTGTTAACGTTAATCTGTATCACCTGGCTAGTGTAGTGTTTGTCAGGTTTATCTACCATAAAGTTGCTCTTTGTCCTCCCTTTCCCTTTGGTACTCTTTGGAAGGAAGTCACTTTGTGCAGCCTACAGTCTCACAGCGTAGAGTTATACTCCACCACCTTACATAGCTACATAAATTATTTGTAATTCTTCTGCATCAGAAATTTGCTGTAAGCCCTTTTTAATGGTTGAGGAAACAAAGGCTTAGAGAGATTAAGGAAGTAGCCCTAGTTTCATAGTGTTTTGTGCTTTTAACTATAGGGAGCTATAGCACACTACTTCTCCTCAACTGCCCTGTGTAAAAAAGCACTCCTTGTGTAAACGTACCTAACTGGGCTTTGCCAGGTGAGCCCTTCCCACGCTGACTAAGCTGTTCAGGATTGTTTGGCATCAATTCCTGTATTGGCTCATTTCCAAAGCTAAATATTCATTCAGCAAATAGCATGCATTTATTTGCAAGTATAAGGTTCCCTCTGATGCTTAAGCAAGCATTTCCAAAACCACTAGAAGTTACTCAATTTTGGAGAAGGATGCTGCGGAGAAAAGGGACTGAGCTGATAAATGCTTCTATAGTCTACTGAGTTTATTCACCAAAAAAAAATTTATCTATATGTACCAAACTCTCTGGGTACAAGGCATACCATAGTAAATGAAGCCCCAGCATCTTGGAATATTTTAGTGGGAGAGAGAGAATGCAAATAAATAAATCCCTCCTGGATATTATGTCAGAAGTGCTAGGAAGAAAAACCAGAATAAGTGAATAGAATAGTCAACAAATGTCTGTGAGGGCAGGGCATTTGATCAGAGAGCTAAAAGGTATGAGGAAAGGGCATACTAGGCAGAGGGAACAGAAACTCCAGAGGCCTCAGGATATGCTTTGCTTGGCCCGACAGCAACAAGCTGGTTAGGGGACATGAATTAGGGTGAGATTAGAGAGATGATTGCCTCTGTTTATGTAGGACCTCATAGACCACAGTAAGGCTTCTTCTGGCTTTCATTCTAAACATGATGAGTAATCATTTAGCAGAGGAATAAAATAATAAAACTTGGATTTTTAAAACGTTACTCTGGTTTGTAATACTCTGATTGAAAATGGACTCTCAGGGGCAAGAGGAGAAGCAGGACGACCAGTTAGGAAGCTATTAGAGTAGCCAAAGAAAGGGAGAGTTATAGCTGAAACTAGGGTAATAGCAATGGCAAAGGTGAGACATAGAGTAAATACATATTTTGGAGGTAGCCATGACAGGATTGGCTGGTAGATTTTTTGAATTACTGGAGGAGGAAGAGGGAGAAATCAAAGACGGCTGTAAAATTTTTGTCCTGAATAATGGTACCAATTTCTGAGATGGAAAAGACTCACAGAGAAGCAGTTTTATACACGTTCAGTTTGAGATGACTATGGATATTCTAGTGTTGAGTAGCTGAGCCTGAAGTTTACAGGAGACATTGTGCCTGGAGATACTTATTTAGGGGAGGGCTACTGACATACAGATGACATTGAAATCCATGGGATGGGGTGAGATTATCTATGAACTAAGTAAGTATAAAGAGAGAAGATGAAAGGGCACAGAACAAGGGACTAGCAATTGCTAGTGTAGTTGCTCACACTGAACAGTCATTGTGATAGGAACTAGGAGAATTCTGTATTCTGGAAACCAAGTGAAGAAATTCCTCAAGGAAGATAGTGATCATATATGTGCGATGATACCGAGGACACTGAATAAGATTTCACACCCTCAGAGGTCATGTGAGATTCTTTTAAACTGAATAGAGGTTAGGAGGCTATCTTTCCTTCAGTGGATGAGCATTCGGATGCACAAATTTATGGTTTATTCTCCTGTTAGTCTAAGAGAAAAATAGAGGCACAGAGATGGATTTATTCACATAGTCTATCTTCTGGTTATAGCTAAAGTAGACCACAACATATAGATACAAGGTGGAAGCAGCTGAAAAGAAAACAAAGCCTCATTTGTCAATGTGATCTTTCAGGGACTCACTTACTTTCTCTAAGCCAGCAGCATGGATACCATCCCTGAACCAGTACTACGTTATAGTCAGTTATACCTATGTAAATATTAAAGGTACTGCACAAAAAACTAAAAGTCATAGACAGGTTAAACGGGATAGGTACAAAGATAAGGTAAGATGAGGCTCATTATTTTGCCATTATCAAATAAATGATATTCAACATAGATAAAATAATGGCGCCTTATCTTTAAAAATAGTATGTTCTGTTCTGATGAGTTAGAATAACTGAAAATGATAACATATCATGCAGCAATATTATTCTAATACCTTGTTTATTATAGAGCAGTATTTGGAACAAAATATCCAGTTAGTTTCAATAACTATTGTACCAAAATTTTATTAAATGCAATTCAGCCTTAGAAGTGTAACCACCATAAAATCAAGGCTGTAAGTTCCTAATGATGAAACCGTGTATTGTGCCCATCATCGTACTTAGCGTAGTACTGAGTACATAGCAAAGGCTCAGTAAATACTTGTTGATCGGTTGGTTGGCTGCTTGGTTGGTGAATTGGCTGATAGATGTCACTGAGGCAAGATAGTGCACTACTAGTAAGTTAAAAGAAGAGAGACTCTATTTGCTAAGTGTTTCCAAACATGTCCTAAGATCTGCCTTAGGCAGAAAACTTTTCCAAATGGTAAGTTTATTTATCCAGCAAACATTATCCGTCCCCTACAGTGCTAGACTCTCATACAAAAATGAAAAAGAAACACAGAACAGAGTTAAGACCTTTAGAGTTCCAAAGTATTAAAAAGGTAATGGCCTCGATATGGAAATCAAAATAGAAACTACACTAAATAATGCAACTAGGATGAGAACACCCAACAAAGTTCTTGTTTTCCTTTTACGACTATTTTAATACTCCCTATTTTGGAATACACTAAAAATCAGATTATTTCTCCTAAAATTTTACATCCAATGTGCCATTCTTAGCCTCTTGGTTAATTCAACAATAATGGCACAGTATCTCCCTCCCTGGAAGTTCACAGTCTAATTGGGAAAAAACAGTGCTAAAAAATTAAAATGTGAAAAAATGATACTGAAATATTTACAAAGCACTAAAGAAAATGGCAAGTATTTCCTGAAGAATTATATATTTTTTATTATACTTTAAGTTCTAGGGTACATGTGCACAATGCGCAGGTTTGTTACACTTCTATACATGTGCCATGTTGGTGTGCTGGACCTATTAACTCGTCATTAAGTGTATCTCCTGATGCTATCCCTCCCCCAACACCATGACAGGCCCTGGTGTGTGACGTTCCCCACCCTATGTCCAAGTGTTCTCATTGTTCAGTTACCACCTAGGAGTGAGAACATGTGGTGTTTGACTTTCTGTCCTTGTGATAGTTTGCTCAGAGTGATGGTTTCCAGCTTCATCCATGTCCCTACAAAGGACATGAACTCATCCTTTTTTATAGCTGCATAGTATTCCATGGTGTATATGTGCCACATTTTCTTAATCCAGTCTATCATTGATGGGCATTTGGGTTGGTTCCAAGTCTTTGCTATTGTGAATAGTGCCGCAGTAAACATACATGTGCATGTGTCTTTATAGCAGCATGACTTATAATCCTTTGGGAATATACCCAGTAATGGGATGGCTGGGTCAAATGGTATTTCTAGGTCTAGATCCCTGAGGAATCGCCACACTGACTTCCACAATGGTTGAACTAGCTTACAGTCCCACCAACAGCGTAAAAGTGTTCCTATTTCTCCACATCCTCTCCAGCACCTGTTGTTTCCTGACTTTTTAATGATCACCATTCTAACTGGTGTGAGATGGTATCTCATTGTGGTTTTGATTTGCATTTCTCTGATGGCCAGTAATGATGAGCATTTTTTCATGTGTCTGCTGGCTGCATAAATGTCTTGAGAAGTGTCTGTTCACAACCTTTGCCCATTTTTCGATGGGGTGGTTTGATTTTTTATTTTTATATTATTATTATACTTTAAGTTTTAGGGTACATGTGCACAATGTGCAGGTTTGTTACATATGTATACATGTGCCATGTTGGTGTGCTGCACCCATTAACTGGTCATTTAGCATTAGGTATATCTCCAAATGTTATCCCTTCCCCCTCCACCCACCCCACAACAGTCCCCCGAGTGTGCTGTTCCCCTTCCTGTGTCCATGTGTTCTCATTGTTCAATTCCCACCTATGAGTGAGAACGTGTGGTGTTTGGTTTTTTTGTCCCTGTGATAGTTTGCTGAGAATTATGGTTTCCAGTTTCATCCATGTCCCTACAAAGGACATGAACTCATCATTTTTTATGGCTGCATAGTATTCCATGGTGTATATGTGCCACATTTTCTTAATTCAGTCTATTGTTGTTGGACATTTGGGTTGGTTCCAAGTCTTTGCTATTGTGAATAGTGCCACAATAAACATACGTGTGCATGTGTCTTTATAGCAGCATGATTTATAATCCTTTGAGTATATACCCAGTAATGGGATGGCTGGGTCAAATGGTATTTCTAGTTCTACATCCCTGAGGAATCGCCACACTGACTTCCACAATGGTTGAACTAGTTTACAGTCCCACCAACAGTGTAAAAATGTTCCTATTTCTCCACATCCTCTCCAGCACCTGTTGTTTCCTGACTTTTTAATCACCGCCATTCTAACTGGTGTGAGATGGTATCTCATTGTGGGTTTGATTTGCATTTCTCTGATGGCCAGTGATGATGAGCATTTTTTCATGTGTTTTTTGGCCGCATAAATGTCTTCTTTTGAGAAGTGTCTGTTCATGTCCTTTGCCCACTTTTTGATGGGGTTGTTTGTTTTTTTCTTGTAAATTTGTTTGAGTTCATTGTAGATTCTGGATATTAGCCCTTTGTCAGATGAGTAGGTTGCGAAAATGTTCTCCCATTTTGTAGGTTGCCTGTTCACTCTGATGGTAGTTTCTTTTGCTGTGCAGAAGCTCTTTAGCTTAATTAGATCCCATTTGTCAAGTTTGGCTTTTGTTGCCATTGCTTTTTGGTGTTTTAGACATGAAGTCCTTGCCCATGCCTATGTCCTGAATGGTATTGCCTAGGTTTTCTTCTAGGGTTTCTATGGTTTTAGGTCTAACATGTAAGTCTTCAATCCATCTTGAATTAATTTTTGTATAAGGTGTAAGGAAGGGATCCAGTTTCAGCTTTCTACATATGGCTAGCCAGTTTTCCCAGCAACATTTATTAAATAGGGAATCCTTTCCCCATTGCTTGTTTTTCTCAGGTTTGTCAAAGATCAGATGGTTGTAGATATGCGGCATTATTTCTGAGGGCTCTGTTCTGTTCCATTGGTCTATATCTCTGTTTTGGTTCCAGTACCATGCTGTTTTGGTTACTGTAGCCTTGTAGTATAGTTTGAAATCAGGTAGCGTGATGCCTCCAGCTTTGTTCTTTTGGCTTAGGATTGACTTGGTGATGCGGGCTCATTTTTGGTTCCATATGAACTTTAAAGTAGTTTTTTCCAATTCTGTGAAGAAAGTCATTGGTAGCTTGATGGGGATGGCATTGAATCTATAAATTACCTTTGGCAGTATGGCCATTTTCACCATATTGATTCTTCCTACCCATGAGCATGGAATGTTCTTCCATTTGTTTGTATCATCTTTTATTTCATTGAGCAGTGGTTTGTAGTTCTCCTTGAAGAGGTCCTTCACATCCCTTCTAAGTTGGATTCCTAGGTACTTTATTCTCTTTGAAGCAATTGTGAATGGGAGTTCACTCATGATTTGACTCTCTGTCTGTTATTGGTGTATAAGAATGCTTGTGATTTTTGCACATTGATTTTGTATCCTGAGACTTTGCTGAAGTTGCTTATCAGCTTAAGGAGATTTTGGGCTGAGACAATGGGGTTTTCTAAATATACAATCATGTCATCTGCAAACAGGGACAATTTGACTTCCTCTTTTCCTAATTGAATACCCTTTATTTCCTTCTCCTGCCTAATTGCCCTGGCCAGAACTTCCAACACTATGTTGAATAGGAGTGGTGAGAGAGGGCATCCCTGTCTTGTGCCAGTTTTCAAAGGGAATGCTTCCAGTTTTTGCCCATTCAGTATGATATTGGCTGTGGGTTTGCCATAGATAGCTCTTATTATTTTGAGATACGTCCCATCAATACCTAATTTATTGAGAGTTTTTAGCATGAAGGGTTGTTGAATTTTGTCAAAGGTCTTTTCTGCATCTATTGAGATAATCATGTGGTTTTTGTCTTTGGTTCTGTTTATATGCTGGATTACATTTATTGATTTGCATATGTTGAACCAATCTTGCATCCCAGGGATGAAGCCCACTTGATCATGGTGGATAAGCTTTTTGATGTACTGCTGGATTTGGTTTGCCAGTATTTTATTGAGGATTTTGGCATCAATGTTCATCAAGGATATTGGTCTAAAATTCTCTTTTTTGGTTGTGTCTCTGCCTGGCTTTGGTATCAGGATGATGCTGGCCTCATAAAATGAGTTAGGGAGGATTCCCTCTTTTTCTATTGATTGGAATAGTTTCAGAAGGAATGGTTCCAGCTCCTCCTTATACCTCTGGTAGAATTCAGCTGTGAATCCATCTGGTCCTGGACTTTTTTTGGTTGGTAAGCTATTGATTATTGCCACAATTTCAGAGCCTGTTATTGGCCTATTCAGAGATTCAACTTCTTCCTGGTTTAGTCTTGGGAGGGTGTATGTGTCGAGGAATTTATCCATTTCTTCTAGATTTTCTAGTTTATTTGCGTAGAAGTGTTTGTAGTATTCTCTGATGGTAGTTTGTATTTCTGTGGGATTGGTGGTGATATCCCCTTTATCATTTTTTATTGCATCTATTTGATTCTTCTCTCTTTTCTTCTTTATTAGTCTTGCTAGCAGTCTATCAATTTTGTTGATCCTTTCAAAAAACCAGCTCCTGGATTCATTAATTTTTTGAAGGGTTTTTTCTGTCTCTATTTCCTTCAGTTCTGCTCTGATTTTAGTTATTTCTTGCCTTCTGCTAGCTTTTGAATGTATTTGCTCTTGCTTTTCTAGTTCTTTCAATTGTGAAGTTAGGGTGTCAGTTTTAGATCTTTCCTGCTTTCTCTTGTGGGCATTTAGTGCTATAAATTTTCCTCTACACACTGATTTGAATGTGTCCCAGAGATTCTGTTATGTTGTGTCTTTGTTCTCGCTGGTTTCAAAGAACTTCTTTATTTCTGCCTTCATTTCGTTATGTACCCAGTAGTCATTCAGGAGCAAGTTTTTCAGTTTCCATGTAGTAGAGTGGTTTTGAGTGAGTTTCTTAATCCGGAGTTCTAGTTTGATTGCACTGTGGTCTGAGAGACAGTTTGTTATAATTTCTGTTCTTTTACATTTGCTGAGGAGTGCTTTACTTCCAACTATGTGGTCAATTTTGTAATAGGTGTGGTGTGGTGCTGAAAAAAATGTATATTCTGTTGATTTGGGGTGGAGAGTTCTGTAGATGTCTATTAGGTCTGCTTGGTGCAGAGCTGAGTTCAATTCCTGCGTATCCTTGTTGACTTTCTGTCCCGTTGATCTGTCTAATGTTGACAGTGGGGTGTGAAAGTCTCCCATTATTATTGTGTGGGAGTCTAAGTCTCTTTGTAGGTCACTAAGGACTTGCTTTATGAATCTGGGTGCTCCTGTATTGGGTGCATATATATTTAGGACAGTTAGCTCTTCTTGTTGAATTGATCCCTTTACCATTACGTAATGGCCTTCTTTGTCTCTTTTGATCTTTGTTGGTTTAAAGTCTGTTTTATCAGAGACTAGGATTGCAACCCCTGTCTTTTTTTGTTTTTCATTTCCTTGGTAGATCTTCCTCCATCCCTTTATTTTGAGCCTATGTGTGTCTGTGCATGTGAGATGGGTTTCCTTTGTTTAAGTTCTTTGTAGATTCTAGATATTAGCCCTTTGTCAGATGGGTAGACTATAAAAATTTTCTCCCATTCTGTAGGTTGCCTGTTCACTCTGATGGTAGTTTCTTTTGCTGTGCAGAAGCTCTTCAGTTTAATTAGATCTCATTTGTCAATTTTGGCTTTTGTTGTCATTGCTTTTGGTGTTTTAGTCATAAAGTCTTTGCCCATGCCTATGTCCTGAATGGTATTGCCTAGGTTTTCTTCTACGGTTTCTATGGTTTTAGGTCTAACATTTAAGTCTTTAATCCATCCTGAATTAATTTTTGTATAAGGTGTAAGGAAGGGGTCCAGTTTCAGCTTTCTACATATGGCTAGCCAGTTTTCCCAACACCATTTATTAAATAGGGAATCCTTTCCCCATTGCTAGTTTTTGCCAGGTTTGTCAAAGATCAGATGGTTGTAGATGTGTAGCATTATTTCCAGGGGCTCTGTTCTGTTCCATTGGTCTATATCTCTGTTTTGGTACCAGTACCATGCTGTTTTGTTTACTGTAGCCTTGTAAAATAGTTTGAAGTCAGGTAGTGTGATGCCTCCAGCTTTGTTCTTTTGGCTTAGGATTGTCTTGGCAATGTGGGCTCTTTTTTGGTTCCATCTGAACTTTAAAATAGTTTTTTCCCATTCTGTGAAGAAAGTCATTGGTAGCTTGATGGGGATGGCATTGAATCTATAAATTACCTTGGGCAGTATGGCCATTTTCACGATATTGATTCTTCCTACCCATGAGCATGGAATGTTCTTCCATTTGTTTGTGTCCTCTTTTATTTCGTTGAGCAGTGGTTTCTAGTTCTCCTTGAAGAGGTCCTTCACATCCCTTCTAAGTTGGATTCCTAGGTATTTTATTCTCTTTGAAGCAATTGTGAATGGAAGTTCACTCATGATTTGACTCTCTGTTTGTCTGTTATTGGTGTATAGGAATGCTTGTGGTTTTTGCACATTGATTTTGTATCCTGAGACTTTGCTGAAGTTGCCTATCAGCTTAAGGAGATTTTGGGCTGAGACAATGGGGTTTTCTAAATATACAATCATGTCATCTGCAAACAGAGACAATTTGACTTCCTCTTTTCCTAATTGAATACCCTTTATTTCTTTCTCCTGCCTGAGATTGCCCTGGCCAGAACTTCCAACACTATGTTGAATAGGAGTGGTGAGAGAGGGCATCCCTGTCTTGTGCCCATTTTCAAAGGGAATGCTTCCAGTTTTTGCCCATTCAGTATGATATTGGCCGTGAGTTTGTCATAAATAGCTCTTATTGTTTTGAGATACATCCTATCAATACCTAATTTATTGAGAGTTTTTAGCATGAAGCGCTGTTGAATTTTGTCACAGGCCTTTTCTGCATCTATTGAGATAATCGTGGTTTTTGTCTTG
This sequence comes from Pongo abelii, assembly GCF_028885655.2. NCBI lineage: Eukaryota > Metazoa > Chordata > Mammalia > Primates > Hominidae > Pongo > Pongo abelii. The sequence continues at coordinate 98,297,387 of NC_071991.2, forward strand.
GGCTCTGTTGATATGATAGATTACGTTTATTGGTTTGCATATGTTGAACCAGCCTTGCATCCCAGTGTGAAGCCAACTTGATTGTGGTGGATAAGCTTTTTGATGTGCTGCTGGATTTGGTTTGCCAGTATTTTATTGAGGATTTTTGCAGCAATGTTCATCAGGAATATTGGTCTAAAATTCTCTTTTTTGGTTGTATCTCTGCCAGGTTTTGGTTTCAGGATGCTGCTGGCCTCATAAAATGAGTTAGGGAGGATTCCCTCTTTTTCTATTGATTGGAATAGTTTCAGAAGGAATGGTACCAGCTCCTTTTTGTACCGCTGGTAGAATTCAGCTGCAAATACATATGGTCCTGGACTTTTTTTGGTGGGTAAGCTATTAATTATTGCCTCAATTTCAGAGTCTGTTATTCGTCTATTCAGAGATTCAACTTCTTCCTGGTTTAGTATTGGGGGAGTATATGTGTCCAGGAATTTATCCATTTCTTCTAGATTTTCTAGTTTATTTGCACAGAGGTGTTTATAGTATTCTCTGATGGTAGTTTGTATTTCTGTGCGATCGGTGGTGATATCTCCTTTGTCATTTTTTATTACATCTATTTGATTCTTCTCTCTTTTCTTCTTTATTAGTCTTGCTAGCAGTCTATCAATTTTGTTGATCCTTTCAAAAAACCAGCTCCTGTATTCATTGATCCTTTGAAGGGTTTTTTGTGTCTCTATCTCCTTCAGTTCTGCTGTGATCTTAGTTATTTTTTACCTTCTGCTAGCTTTTGAATGTGTTTGCTCTTGCTTCTCTAGTTCTTTTAATTGTGATGTTAGGGTGTCAATTTTAGATCTTTCCTGCTTTCTCTTGTGGGCATTTAGTGCTATAAATTTCCCTCTACACACTGCTTTGAATGTGTCCCTGAGATTCTGGTATGCTGTGTCTTTGTTCTCGCTGGTTTCAAAGAACATCTTTATTTCTGCCTTCATTTCATTATGTACCCAGTAGTCATTCAGTAGATGTTCAGTTTCCATGTAGTTGAGCGGTTTTGAGTGAGTTTCTTAATCCTGAGTTCTGATTGCACTGTGGTCTGAGAGACAGTTTGTTATAATTTCTGTTCTTTTACATTTGCTGAGGAGTGCTTTACTTCCAACTGTGTGGTCAATTTTGGAATAAGTGCAATGTGGTGCTAAGAAGAATGTATATTCTGTTGATTTGGGGTGGAGAGTTCTGTAGATGTCTGTTAGGTCTGCTTGGTGCAGAGCTGAGTTCAAGTCCTGGATATCCTTGTTATGTTTCTGTCTCATTGATCTAATGTTGACAGTGGGGTGTTAAAGTCTCCCATTATTATTGTGTGGGAGTCTAACTCTCTTTGTAGGTCTCCAAGAACTTGCTTACGAATCTGGGTGCTCCTGTATTGGGTGCATATATATTTAGGACAGTTAGCTCTTCTTGTTGCATTGATCCCTTTACTATTATGTAATGCACTTCTTTGTCTCTTTTGATCTTTGTTAGTTTAAAGTCTGTTTTATCAGAAACTAGGATTGAAAACCCTGCGTTTTTTGTTTTCCATTTGCTTGGTAGATCTTCCTCCAACCCTTTAATTTGAGCCTATGTGTGTCATGTGTCTCTGCCTGTGAGATGGGTCTCCTGAATACAACATACTGATGGGTCTTGACTCTTTATCCAATTGCCAGTCTGTCTTTTAATTGGGGCATTTAGCTCGTTTACATTTAAGGTTAATATTGTTATGTGTGCATTTGATCCTGTCATTATGATGTTAGCTGGTTATTTTGCCCGTTTGTTGATGCAGTTTCTTCATAGTGTCGATGATCTTTACAATTTGGCATGTTTTTGCAGTGGCTGGTACTGGTTGTTCCTTTCCATGTTTAGGGCTTCCTTCAGGAGCTCTTGTAAGGCAGTTCTGGGTTAAAGTTCTTTAAGAGTGTTGAATATTGGCCCCTACTCTCTTCCGGCTTGTAGGGTTTCTGCTGAGAGATCTGCTGTTAGTCTGATGGGTTTCCTTTTGTGGGTAACCCAACCTTTCTCTCTGACTGCTCTTAACATTTTTTCCTTCATTTCAGCCTTGGTGAATCTGATGATTATGTGTGTTGGTGTTGCTCTTCGTGAGGAGTATCTTTGTGGTATGTTCTCTGTATTTCCTGAATTTGAATGTTGGCCTGCCTTGCTAGGTTGGGGAAGTTCTCCTGGATAATACCCTGAAGAGTGTTTTCCAACTTGGTTCTATTCTCCCTGTCTCTTCAGGTACACCAATCAGATGTAGATTTGGTCTTTTCACATAGTCCCATATTTCTTGGAGGCTTTCTTCGTTTCTTTTTCCTTTTTTCTCTAAACTTCTCTTCTCGCTTCTTTTCATTCATTTGATCTTCAGTCACTGATACCCTTTCTTCCACTTGATCGAATCAGCTACTGAAGCTTGTGCATACATCACATAGCTCTCATGCCATGGTTTTCAGCTCCATCAGGTCATTTAAGGTCTTCTCTATGCTGTTTATTCTAGTTAGCCATTCGTCTAATCTTTTTTCAAGGTTTTAGCTTCTTTGCGATGGGTTCGAACATCCTTCTTTAGCTTGGAGAAGTTTGTTATTACTGATCATCTGAAGCCTACTTCTGCCAACTCGTCAAAGTCATTCTCTGTCCAGCTTTGTTCCTTTGCTGGTGAGGAGCTACGTTCCTTTGGAGGAGAAGTGGCGCTCTGATTCTTAGAATTTTCCATTTTTCTGCTCTGTTTTCTCCCCATCTTTGTGGTTTTATCTACCTTTGGTCTTTGATGTTAGTGACGTACAGATGGGGTTTTGGTGTGGATGTCCTTTCTGTTTGTTAGTTTTCCTTCTAACAGTCAGGACCCTCAGCTGCAGGTCTGTGGGAGTTTGCTGGAGGTCCACTCCAGCCCCTGTTTGCCTGGGTATCACCAGCGGAGGCTGCAGAACAGCAAATATTGCAGAATGGCAGATGTTGCTGCCTGATCCTTCCTCTGGAAGCTTTGTCTCAGAGGGGCACCCAGCTGCATGAGGTGTCAGTCAGCCCCTACTGGGAGGTGCCTCCCAGTTAGGCTACTTGGGGGTCAGGGACCCACTTGAGGAGGCAATCTGCCCATTCTCAGATCTCAGACTCCATGCTGGGAGAACCACGACACTCTTCAAAGCTCAGTTGGAAATGCAGAAATCATCCATCTTCTGCATTGCACTCACTGGGGGCTATAGACTGGAGCTGTTCCTACTTGGGCATCTTTGAACTGCCCTTACCGTATTTCCTGAAGAATTAAAACAAGGAACCTAGGGAAAGAGAAAGCATTCAGAAAAAAGATGTAGGTAACGTCAAATAGAACTTAAACGGAACATGATTACTTTAATTCTGAATTACTGTTAATATTGTTTACATTGAGTTTTAATGGGAAAATACAAGTAACTGATTAGAAGGAGGTATGATTTTACTATTTAAATATTATTTTTCATGTAGCCTATTATTACATTGTCATGTTAAATTTATGTATTAAATCTGCCTGTCTCATGGTAGAAGAATTCCATTAAAATTATTCATCCCATGAAATGAGCAAAAGCACTGCTGGATTTACAGGCCTAAAAATGTTTTCTCTTCTGCTTATTTAGTGATTTCATGCATTTGAAATAATATACTCACATTGAAAATCCAGGCACTTGGATTTATCTTGCACATTTATTTTAGGGAAAAGAGGATGATAGTATTTATAGGCGTTTCTTCTTCTCTTGTCTAAATGATAACTTGGGTACCTTTGTTAAGTCTAGAGTATATCCTGATAGAAAGATGTTTGACACAACTAGTCTCAAATCCCCAAATTGTGAAAATAGAAAAGATAACTGATTTTTTCCTGCTGAATCTATTATAATTGTCAATGAGTAGTCATATCCACTCCTACTTAAAGTAGGTTAGCTTCTTATATAACAACATTCTCTGTAGGAAAAAAGAAAAACACTTTTAAATGATTGCTATGAAACCAAAATTACATTCTAGCCTAAAATATGATTACAGGAAGAAATTATACAGCTGTAGTTTACATTCATCTTCCTTATATTCTTAGAAAATATAATGGTAAAGATCATTCAGGTGACTTTTGAAGATTAATTCAGTAGTCATCTATACAGATTTCCTTTATGACTCAAGAATACAGATTTTTGAAAGCTAATACTACTTATTTGTGTTTTAACTACATCCTTTCATAATGACAATCTGACAGTACCAACCTCGTGTCACAGAGATTGTCTGTTCCACCTCCTTCATTGTCTACATAATATGCTCCTCCTCCAATGGACCCAGTATTTCCTACTATATATCAGACATTCCACCTTAAAAACACCTTAACAGTCTGAGCTAATAGTATGTTTATCCATTTCCCGAGCTAGAACCTTAACACTAGCTCTCAAAATTTCTCCTTCTCTCTGAACTCCACATTTAATAAACCTTGACAATCCCTCTTCAGAAATCTCTCTCCTTTCTTAAGCCCTGCCATTGGATTAGTTCAGGACCTCGTTGTCTGTTACCTTAATCAAGGCAATAGTCATTTTACGTTCCAGTTGAACCCTAACTTTACCTCCAGAATTATCTTTTTAAAAATGATTATGCCACTCCCCTCATAGTGGGAGTAATTCCCTCTGAAGATTATAAAACAAAGAAACAAACATAATTCCTTAGTCTGGAATACAATGTCTTCCACTATAAAGTCCCAACTTACCATGTGCAGCCTTATGTCGCAGTATTCCATCCGGCTACATTCACCATCTCAGCTGTCCTTTCATGAAACTTGTCTATTTGGGTATAAATCCACAAGCTCTGATATCAACACATCTGCCTGGTCTTTATCAGAAACCATTCATGTTAACCAATTTCATAGTTATCCCCACCACCAGTTCCTGATTTTATTTCTCTCTGAGACTACGAAGTCTTCCTCCTCTCCTTCAGAACCAATGCTTGGGGCTTCTTCTCCAGCTTTGAGCTGCAGCTTCTCTCTTTCTCCTTGACCATTCTAGTGTATAGCTTTCCAGTACCCTCCCCAGACACGCCCCCACAGCCCTTCACCTCAGCAGACTCTCATGATTGATTGTCCTCAACTCTCATGATGGATTGTCCTCATCTCCAAGTTTATCATAATACTGCAAGTAAAACCTAGACCATGCCTTGCCTTTGCACGAGGCAGAAGGAATGCCTCTTGCTGGAATTTGTTACCCTCCCCTTTAACTTGCCAATTCCTACTCAAAACAAAAGTCACCTATCAATTCCTCTATGACACCTTCATTGAATCCCCTAAATAGTAAATCACCATATTCCTTGTTTATCTGGGTTCCTAAAATATTTTATATATTTTGTATAACAAACACTACTCCTTTGTATTGTAAAATATTCAGCTCCCCTAGCAGATGATGAGCTTCTTACAGACAAGAAAAATATCTTTTAAAAGTGTGGATATTTGTAATGTCTCTTAAATCCTCTTAAGAATAAGACAAAATATGGGGGTAGGGAGGAGGAATAGAGAGAGGGAGGGAGAAAGAGAGGAAACAAATTTAGTATTGAAAGGAGCTTTCAAATTTTTTTTTCCTTGACCTACAATAAGGAATACATTTTACACCGTAAATTTAGTGCACACACACACAATGGATATTAAAACATTTCAAAGAGTAATATTGCTTACTAATGCAGTGCACTTTATTCTAATTTTTAACACTGATTCTTGAGCTACTAAATTGATTTCTAGAGCATGATACATAAGGATTATTTAGAGATCTTTAAAATATATTTTCATGCCTCCATTCCAGTCCCAGAGATTTTAAGTGACATGGGATGGAACCTGGACAAAGAAGTTTTTAAAAGCTGCCCTGATATTTCTAATATGCCAACTCAAGTGTGAACTGCATGTCTAGAGCCCTGTTATTCACACTGTGATCCATGAACCAGCAGCATTGGCATCACCTGAAAACTTGTCAAGATATGCAGAATCTTGGACCCCATGCAGATGTCCTGATCAGAAAACGCACTGTAACAAGATCCCAGGTATCTCATAAGCTCATTCAACTTTAAGAAACACTGCTGAGCTTAGAGCAGAGAGAGGCAGTTAAAGGTAATGGTTAGGAGTCCAAACTCTGGTGACCGTGGGCAAGTTACTAACCTTTCAGGCTTTAGTTTCCCCATTTCCCAAACTAGGATATTAACAACAGTCTTATGACCGTAGGATTCCTGTGAGGGTTACATCAGATAATTTGTATTAAGGGTTTCACACAATGCCTGGCACCTAGCCTGGCACATAACAAGGATAAAATAAGCATCATCTATTTTTATTATTCCCAGCACCAGCAAAATGACTAGCAAAATTACTCACAAATAGGAAGCATTCAAAAAATTGTTTTGTTCATTTATTGGAGACTGAGAGAGGTAAAATAATTCACCATAATTATGTAACTATTTTACCAAAAATCTAAGAATACAAAGGAGTTCTAAAAATGGATTAAGATTTTTTTTGGATGCGTAACCTAGATTGTCTGCCCTGCTGCTAACACTTTCTCATGTGGGAGGTTTTGGTATTTGTTGGAGTGCAAGTTTTGCTAAGCATCTCTGTGTGTGAATCCGTGTACTAGAAACAGTGGTTTCAGTGAGTTCGTTTTGCCCTGGCTCATAAAAGCTGTCTCCTAAGTTGTCAAAGTTACTCACAGCTGTTAAACCATTCAGAGTGTCCATGGCCAGTTGACCAGCCCTTATTTATCCTTCAGCTGCTGCCCATGTTAATTCTAATTTAAACTGTAAAGTGTGTTTTTTAAAATTGTAAACCATTTTATTTTTAGCATGTATTTTCTGTACTTATTTCTGGAATGAAATTCAAAACATGATTTTGCCCAGAGAAATTCTTGGTCATTAGCTCAAACATAACAGTGTTTGGGGGGAGGGAGGAAGATTCTCCTACCATATAATCAGGGTCCCTTTGTTAATGGGACACACTAGTGGCTGATTCTGCTCCCATTTTGATGACAGAGAGTCAAGTTTCTCCACTGAAGACAAAACCACACCTGGAGTCAAATTAGAATTCATGTCCTGAGCTGGTGACTACCTTACAGCTCAGTGAACTTTATTATTCCTTTTTGCCTGGAAATCATGCTGAATCCACTAGAATATATAAAGGGAATGCACCACTTCAAAAGTTCAGCTAGATACTGATAAATACATTACATTGACTTCTGGCCAAATCAGCGTGATCAGCTTCTTCAGACTGGAAATGAAGGATTCTTATTTAAAAAAACAAAAACAAACAAAAAAAAACCTCCCCTTTCCTCAGCCCAAACACCAATTAGGGTAGGTGAAGCAGAGAGGAGTGGACACATGAATAAAAGTGTATTTGCCAAAAGTCCTCAGGAACAGCTGAGATTGGATAGCAACTTAATTAAACTGCATAGTTCTCTATTTTTAAACAGAATTGGCTATTTTTCATATTTAAAATGTCAAAAAATAACTAGAAACTGGTTCTTAAAACAACATTTGCCTGGGGGAAGGTTTAGGCCATTTCAGGTGTAAACTGGCACGTCTAAGTCTCCTGCTTTGTAGGTAAGTGGTGTCACACCATGTTATATACTGTGTGTGTACTCAAATTTATTCTTGTTTGTGCTGTTTTAGACACAATTTTAATTTACTCATCTGTTAAATGTTACACATTTAGCACCTTGTGGTATTGAGGCATTTATTTAATGTTGTGTTAAACACCTGCTTATCCTTAAGTGAAAAATGAAAATTACTCCTGAGTTTTAACATGCAGAAAAGGTAATATTTTTCATCAATTTCCTCCCATTTATGGCCTAGTAACATAAATTAAATAGAATACATGCTCATTGACATATAAAATACCACTTTTAATGGGGTCTTTTGGGTTACTTTACAAAAACAGATTTATCGCTTTTTAGGCCAATTAGAGATGCCATAACATACAGCAATAACCACTTTGGAATAGGCATGTATTCTATAGATGACTGGTCCATTACTTTATCAGTTACCCGAGTACACAAGCTAGATCACAATTCTAAAAAAGAATTTCCTAGCCATTCTCTGTCATGAAAAGTTGAGAATATTGCTTTCAGGGAATTTAAAATACCATTTCGGAGAAACACGAAATTTAAAATCATTTATTACAGACAAGAAATGCTAATGAGAACATTTAAAAACAGTGGTCAGGTAACTCACTAAGCACTTCATAATTTATTAGATATATTTACTTATTCAGGTTAATAAAGGATATGTTTGACATAACATCAGACTGACCACCTTTCTTGGCAAATACTACCTTAAATTCTCTAGAGCTAATTCCATCACCAGCCATTCTTTTCAAGGACAGCTTATTATTATTCTCTTGGAAACAACAGACTGTCCTACAGAATAACATGTACTTCATCTGAAATTCTTTATTGAAGAAGGCCCAGAAAGCAAAGTGATTTCAAACTTTGACTCTTGAGATACGTAATTTCAGAAAACTTTTCCTCTGTACTTAAGTTTTAGAATATTCTAATTTTGTGAGAACACATTGTACTAGGAAAATTATTTTCAAAGGAAATCCATAATCCCAGCACTTTGGGAGGCAGAAGGATCACTGGAGCTCAGGAGTTCAAGACCAGCCTGGGTAACATAGTGAGATCTCATCTCTAAAAGAAATATAATAAGAAATAATAAATAAAAGGAAATCCAGGTCATATCTTGAGTTCAGCCTAAACTTCTATATTATTTCCATAGATATTTACTTTGTTGGATAATGGAACCTGATAGCTCATTTTTAACATAAACATCAGTTAAATCATAAAGGATGCATTTTGGTTTAATATTTAGGACTTCTTAATGCTGAAAATTGAACAAATATTGTGACCCTCCCACCCCTCATGAAGTCAACAAAGCTTGAAATCAATAGGGTTTTCTAGCTAAATATCGTAATCCAGGTTGATCAATCAAATCACCCTGCACCATTTTATTTCAGAATTATATTTAGGCCATAAAGAAATTATCATAAAACAAATTTATTGCCTAAGTACAGAGTTGCATCAGGAATTGTATGCAGAAAATTACATATTCAGAAAATCCTTTTTTTCTAAAACTTACAGTCTAAGGCAGGGGTCAGCAAACATTTCCTGGAAAAGACAAGATAGTAAATATTCTTGGCTTCATGGGCTACACAGTCTCTGATGCAACATTTCAACTCTGCTGTTGTAGCACAAAACCATTCACAGACAGTATGTAAAAAAATGACGTTGGCTGCCCCAATAAAACTTTATTTGCAAAATAGGCAGTGTGCTGGGTTTGCTTACTTGTCACAGTTTGCCAACTTTTGGTCTAAGAGAAAGTCTTGGCAAGACAAACAATATCACTTCGATGGCTTTTGGAAAGAATTTGGCATAGGGACTCCAAGTGGTAGAAGAACCAGGACAGGGAAAATCAAGGTAAAGGAGCATCAACCGCTAAATAAGTTTAAGTTTCCAGGACATTGATTATAGTCCAAAGCTTCTTTTTAAATCCAAAGTTGTTTTAATACCAGCAATAGTACTATATACATGCTTTATAGTTTATGTAATACCTTCCCATATATCATCTCTTAAGATTATGTCTGTTTCATAGATGAAGTGATTGTTGCAAAGGGCAATTCAATGGTACTAGAAACATATTTTCTGATTCCAAGCATTCAAAGTTTATTCTCTTGAAAGAACTCACAGTGAAAATTCTGTAAGAAATGAAAGTGAATGGGAGAAATATGGAACATGAAAGCCAGGCAAGTTTTTTTTCTCCTTTTTTTTTTTTTTTTTTGAGATGGAGTTTTGCTCCATCTTATTTCTTCCATGAAATAAGGTTATTAGGATAGTCCCACAGAGTATTTTGAGTTTAGCAAGACACTTAACAAAAAAACTCTTGATGGAGATAAGTTGGTTAAATATCACCTGGAAAATACCTCAGGATAATGTGTAGCTTTCTGAATACAGAACCAATGAGAGTTCACAAATGAATTAATATCACCATGCCGCCAGACTCTACTTGTGACTGTATTTAGAATGAGACAGTATGTATGTGTATTAGTCCATTTTCATATTGCTATAAAGAACTGCCTGAGACTGGGTAATTTCTAAAGGAAAGAAGTTTAATTGACTCACAGTTCAGCATGGCTGGAGAGGCCTCAGGAAACTTACAATCATGGTGGAAGGATAAGAGGAAGTAAGGCACTTACTTCACAAGGTGGCAGGAAGGAGAGGTGCTGAGTGAAGCGGGGAAGAGCCCCTTATGAAACCATCAGATCTGGTGAGAACTCACTATCATGAGAACAGGATGGGGGAAACTGCCCCCATAATTTAATTACGTCCACCTGATCGCTCCTTGACATGTGGGGATTATGGAGATTACAATTCAAGATGAGATTTTGGGTGGGGACACAGCCAAGCCATATCAGTATGTATTTTAAAGTTTTTAAAAATATCAATAGATCGTGAATGAATAACAACAAAATATGCCTATTAAATGTATAGATTATAAGTGCTGGAGAAATGAATCAGGATTCAAAAGGATCTCAGACTAAAAATTTAGACTGAAGAGGATATTTAATAAAAGAGTTGAGCTTAGATTAGAAAAATGAAAAGGAAGAGAAAAAATGATATGTGATGACTCTTTGAAGGATAGCAGGTAAAAGTTATGAGGAAGGAGATTTTGATTCAATTTAAGGAAGAATATTTAACGATTATGGCTCTGCCATGATGTGATGACCCACCTCCATAGAGTGAACTGGTGGGAAGACAACACGCTTCAGAGCTGTGCTTTTCAATCTTTTTTTTTTTTTTTTTTTTTTTGTATACCCATCACCTGAAGATCAAGTTAAAAGACAATTCCTGATGCAGATGGTCGGGGGAGGGACTTGACGTTCCGTATTTCTAACAAACTCCAGTGATGCCATTGTTGTAGTCCCTGACTGTCCACAGTCTGTCAAGGCTTTATGGTTCCACCCACCTGGCTCCACCACTTACTCCTGAGTTCCTTGGAACATACTTAACATCTCAATCTAATCTTTCCAACCTCGTAAAATGGAGGTAGTGATACTTTTATGTCACGGGACTCTTGGGAGGATTAAACAAGATTCTATGTGCTGACGCATAATGAATACTTAATAAATATCAATTTTCTTTCCTCCTTCACTTATTATAACTGAGCTGCAATGGGATAACCAGCTGCCAGGAATTCTGAAAGAGGAGTTCTCGTGTTTTGCAGGTCTCTTACAAACAATATATTGTAAGCTGAGAAAGTGAAAGTTCAGTGGCTCTTTCCTGTCCTTTCCTGGCTTTAACGCTAAATTAGATACAAATTTGGTATCCACCATTAACCACCACCCCCCGATGTCCCCCACAATTTGTCTTTTTTTGTGAAGGAGGTATTTGTGGGTTGATCACAGGGTGATGAGCCTCACTTTAGCTAAACAAGTGATTTCCTTTTCCCCACAGGAGATAGCTTCCCCATGCCATGAGTGCCACCTGATCCTGCAGCATCAGGACACCCTTCCAAATCCCCCAGAAACTATGCTGAGTGCTGCTTACCTTGCCCTATCTCAGGCCATTCTATTTCCAGCTTAAATTCTGAGTTTTCCCAGAGGTCACTCTGAAGGCTGCAAACTTGCCATGTTTCAGCTGGTTAAGCTGGGTTTGATTAAGCTGGGTTTGCTTAAGGATAAGCTGAGATTGCTGCTGGGTTTGAGGATGCCTGCAGGTGTCCTATATGAGGCAAATCTTACACTTTTCAGTTTTCAATCTCCCTATTGATAGTAGTTAAGCACTGCCACTTTAGTTAATGACAGATCCTGCTATTGGAGCCAGAAAAGCAAGAATTTTCACTAAATTGTTTCTGTGCTCACTTAAACTACAACTGTAGCCTCAATGGGAGGGAACACTCTGGATGGACCAACACACACCACATGCACACACACATATCCCATGACTGTCTCCCCACTCAGAGGGATCTGAACACAGGAACATGGGTTAGTCTCCTTAATGCTGGCTCAGGCCTATCAATTTGGTTTCATCAGCTCCCACCTGACTTCTCCCTTCTTTATTTCCTGGCTGCAGCTAAGATGCCCTGAGGGTGGTTGAATTTAGGATATCATTCTGAATTTAGGATATCATTCACATGTTTACTGCAGTTTTAAGCCTGATGTTCAGCCTAGACTCTCTTCCTGACTAAATAATTAAAATTGTGTCTAAAACAGCACAAACAAGAGAAAATTTAAATATGAATACACACACACAGTATACAATATGGTGTGTCACAACTTACCTACAAAGCAGGGGACTTACACGTGCCAGTTTATCCACTTGGAGTAACTTAAGCTTTCCCCTAGGCAAATGTTTTTAGACTATGTCTCTTCTAAATTGTTCAGACATAAGCTGTATTTCCGTGTGTTTAACTGAGAGTTCTGATGCCACCATTTGAGTCAATAGGAAGTACAATCCCAGACCTGAAGAAGTGTGATTAATCCAAAGAATCTGATACCATTCGATGTTTGTGCTGTACCAAGTAAGTAAAGGACTAAAACCCAACTAGTAAAACCAGGTAGTGTGAAACCAGTTCCAACATGTTAAAATCCCTCTCCCACATCGCCTGTCACATACCCCCTGCCCTAATCACTAACCACCACCATCATCTTCATTTTTCTTCAATAAGCTTAATAAATAAGTTTGAATAGATACACTGTATAGTTCCAGAAATAGGAGATCAAACTCCTCTTTTCAGTAAAGTTTGAGCTTTGGTCTCTGTATAGCTAGTGATCTCCAGAGAAACAAAACCAGAGTAGGTATTGGCTCACACAAATCGTGAGGGCTGGCAAATTTAAAATCTGAAGGGCAGGGAAGCAGACTGGAAACTCTTGGACAGAAACTGATGCTTCAGTTTTAAGGCAAAATTTCTTCTTCCTCAGGGAAACCTCAATTTTATTCTTAAGGCCTTTCAACTGATTGGATGAGACCTGGCCAAAGTATTTTACTTAAAGTCAGTTAATTGTAGATGTTAACTATATACACAAAATGTATTTACCAAGCAACATCGAGATTAGTGTTTCATTGAATAATTGAGACTACAGTCTAGCCAACTTGACACATAAAACTATCCATCACAGTCCTTATGAACGGAAAAATCTTCCACATCTATGTTTGAGTAGTAATCTCTTCTTTAACTTGTATTATTTCAGAGAGCTTATAAAAACCGTATCAATCCAGATCTACAAAACACAAGGTGGGAGTGTAAGCAATTATTGAAGTATTTAAATTATGAGTTTTTGCTTATCTGAATTAGTAGAGCAGACAACCTCACTTCACTAGAAACTTGATTGATTGTCTTCTACTCCCAAACCTACTCTTGAGGAACAGCAGTGCCATGAAATCAGCAGCTAATTAATGGTACTCTGTATCAGGGCAGAGACACTGAAAAACCTTAGAATGCACGTTTGGTTGTTGTGTTTTTTTCGTAATTCCTAGTACTCCCCAGGATAAGCATCTCTTACCCTACTTTGCTGAGATAATGATTTGAGTTTCCTTGTAAATCAAGATGCTATTGCTCCTGCTACCCTTTTGTTTCCCCTCTAGAGTCAGATAAAAAGGTATCTTTCTCAATCTGAAGCCAAACTTCAAGCTAAACTTTCAAATTCACATACTCTGATCTTGAATCACATTCTCCTAACCCAATGTGTTAAGTTTTCTCTTTCCCAATTCCTCCTCCTCTTTGCTCTTCTGTCTGCCTGCTCTGATTACTTTTCTATGCATTTTCTACCTCTCCCTACCAGACTTCTTAGATGTAGTAGATAGCCGCCACGTTTATAGTCTCACTACTTGTTCTCTCTCCAATTTCCTATACTATTGTCTCTACTCTCAGTAGCCTATTGAAACTATCCCTGGGGTATACCCACTTGGTGAAATCAATGGCTACTTTCCCAGTCTGATGTTCTATTGTTGCCACATTGTAAACAGGTAATCAGCCCTTCTTCAGACACCATTCTTCTCTGGCACCCTACACTAATGACTCTCCTCTGAAATCTCACTTTTCCTATCTCCCTCATGGGCTTCTCTTACCTCAGAATCCACTCTCTTGCTAACCCCATTTTCTAAAACTTGCTGCACCTTTGGATAGCTCTTTTTTGGACATCTCATGCCTTCTTGAAATGTTACTAATTTTTTGCATTTGGCAAATGTTTGCAAGCCTTTACTGTGTGTCACTGCTGTACTGGATGCCCCCTAGATAAATGAGAAATAAGGGTGATTATTTTCTACATTATTCCAAAGAGAAGAGGTAAAAAGTTTCTTTCATTTTGTTTTGATACTTTTGTGATCACTGGTTATTTTTAATATTTCGCTGAAGTATTAAATGGGAATTACACATTGAATCATAATAAATTATGCTAATTTTCCTTGCTAAATCATAGTTTTCTATACTTTAAGATCAAGGACTATATTTTACTCAACTTTGTATCTGCTGGGACTTCATATTTATTAAATGGGTACTAAACATTAAAATTATTTTTTATGACAAAAATACATCAAACTAATGTAAGTTACACTGGTTGACTCATGCTGATTAGAAACTACAACTGGTAGTTAAATTAGTAAAAATAGAACTAATTTAATAAATAAGATTGAGATTGGAAAATCGTTTTAAATATGGAATGCAGAGAGAAATAAGAAGTCTGGAAGTGAATGCTTAGGACCTAGGTCTCTATATTGATGACTCCAAAATTTGTATCTCTAGCCCCTCCCCTCAATGTTTACAAGTCTCCTCCCCTTTCCACTAGAATTTACCAAGCGCATATCATAATTTACATTCTTTACATTCTTCTCCTCTACCATGAATTTTCATGCACACCACTGATATTACTATTCTCATAGATAACCAGGTTAATATTTTAAATATATCTTTAGCTTGTAAGATACTGAAAATAAAGATGATACTGTATATTTCATATACATATAATATGTAAGGTAACTCATAACTGCAATGATCTTTTACCTATATTCATTCAATTGACTGTTAATCAACTATAGTCAGTAAATTGTTAAAATTAGTGTTCATGCATCTTTCCTGATTTAAAAAAAAATTAGTAAAGAGTCTATAAGAAAATTGTGACTGAACAAAGAAAAATACTTAAGTGAAATAAACACTGAAGTTTATGTTAGTGTTCCCTTTGCCTTTGGGGAAAAAAATACAATTCCACCTCTTAGCTCTAATCTTTCTCCACTAAGCAAGTAGATGCATTGTCAGATTTAAAATGATAATTGCATGTGTAGTAGGTGAATAAATTTAAGAACCTGCAGTCAAACCCACAGGGAAAATGAAACTAAGACAAAAAATTAAAGACATTTGACAGCAGAAAATATTTGGTATAGTTTCTATTTCCTGTCCTTTCAGAGCTAAGTCTGAATTTTAATTAATATTTTTTCCAATGTCTTGACTCAAGCATTTTATGCTGAAGGAATTATTGAAAGATCGACTAGCAGACTTTTGATGTAGCAATAAATATTTATGATCTGCTGACTGTATTTTTATATTATTCATTGACTAAGTCCTTAGATCTCTTGCTTCCCTAGACCAGTAATTAGGGAGATGAAATACGAGTTTATGCTTTCTCCGTCAGTTTCATGAGTAGAATTCAAAATGGAAAGGGTAACAATCACATGCCCTCAACAGTCATTGATTACTGTTTATGTAGAAAAGTTAGCATGTCTGTGTAACTGAAGCTGAAAATACAGTGTACAAAAAAGATATTATGTATATGTTTCAGGTGTTCTAGACCTAAGAAAACTAATTTATTTACAGTCAGCTAAAGGGCTAACTGCTCTTTCCATATTCGACTCCATTATTTTCATTAAGATTATCCAACCGACTATCAGTTAACTGGTACATCCAGTCCTATTACTAATAATTCTTCTGCCTTTTAGAATTCATGAAAAATTAAGACTTAAGATTTTCAAAGCTTCAGCATTTCATAAAATACCTGAAAATCATTTTCATTGTTTTCTTTATTGTACATGTTAGATGTTTATGACCTCAGAGTTACATGCCCAGTCATCCTCTTTGATAGGCTTGGCATTTTGTTTTTCTTTTCTTCTGATTTGCTTGCTTTAGGACTTGGGCAGGCTGACTAGCCCATTCAAATATAGCTAATTCTATCACTGAGTGATTCTTCCTATGGGCCACAACTTGTGAATAAAAACAGGACTGTTATGTCAAGATAAAGTATCATCTGGGTCTACTGGCAAGATGGCCAAATAGGAACAGCTTCAATCTGCAGCTCGCAGCAAGATCGAGGCAGAAGGCAGGTGATTTCTGAGTTTCCAACTGAGGTACCTAGTTCATCTCACTGGGACTGGTTAGACAGTGGGTGCAGCCACCCAGCCAAAGCAGGGTGGGGCATCGCCTCACCTGGGAAGCACAAGGGGTTGGGGAATTCTCTCCCCTACCCAAGGGAAGCCATGAGAGACTGTACCAGGAGGAACAGTGCACTCCAGCCCAGATACTGTGCTTTTCCCACCATCTTCACAGCCAGCAGACCAGGAGATTCCCTCTGGTGCCTGCCCCACCAGGGCCCTAGGTTTCAAGCACAAAACTGGGCAGCCATTTGGGCAGACACCAAACTAGCTGCAGGAGGTTTTTTTTGTTGTTGTTGTTGTTTTTTTTTCCATACCCCAGTGGAATCTGGAACACCAGCAAGACAGAACCATTCACTCCCCTGGAAAACAGGCTGAGGCCAGGGAGCCAAGTGGTCTGGCTCAGCTGGTCCCACCCCCAAAGAGCCCAGCAAGCTAAGATCCACTGGCTTGAAATTCTCACTGCCAGCACAGCAGTCTGACCCTGACCTGGGACACTTGAGCTTGATAGGGGTAGGGGCGTCTGCCACTGCTGAAGCTTGAGTAGGCGGTTTTCCCCTCACAGTGTAAACAAAGCTGCCATGAAGTACGAACTGAGAGGAAGCCCACCGCAGCTAAACAAGGCCTCTGCAGCCAGACTTCCTTTCTAGACTCCTCAACTCTGGGCAGGGCATCTCTAAGAAAAAGGCAGCACCCCAGTCAGGGACTTGTAAATAAAACCCCCATCTCCCTGGGACAGAGCACTTGGGGGAAGGGGTGGCTCTGGGCACAGCTTCAGCAGACTTAAACGTCCCTGCCTGACAGCTCTGAAGAGAGCAGTGGTTCTCCCAGCACAGCATTTGAGCTCTGTTAAGGGGCAGACTGCCTCCTCAAGTGAAACCCTGACCCCTGTGTACCTGATTGGGAGACACCTCCCAGTAGGAGCTGACAGACAACTCATACAGGAGAGCTATGGCTGGCATCTGTCAGGTGCCCCTCTGAGGTGAAGCTTCCAGAGGAAGGAACAGGCAACAAACTTTGCCGTTCTGCAGCATCTGCTCGTGATACCCAGGCAAACAGGGTCTGGAGTGGACTTCCAGCAAACTCCAGGAGACCTGCAGCAGAGAATCCTGACTGTTAGAAGGAAAACTAACAAAGAGAAAGGAATAGTATCAGCATCAACAAAAAGGACATCCACTCAGAAACCCCATCTGAAGGTCCCCAACATCAAGGACCAAAGGTGGATAAATCCACAAAGATGGGGAGAAACCAGTGCAAAAAGGCTGAAGATTCCAAAAACCGGAATGCCTCTTCTCCTCCAAAGGATCACAACTCCTCGCCAGCAAGGGAACAAAACTGGGTGGAGAATGAGTTTTACGAATTGACAGAAGTACACTTCAGAAGGTGGGTAATAACAAACTCCTCCGAGCTAAAGGAGCAAGTTCTAACTCAATGCAAGGAAGCTAACAACCTTGAAAAAAGGTTAGATGAATTGCTAAACAAAATAAACAGTTTAGAGAAAATATAAATGCCCTGATGGAGCTGAAAAGCACAGCACAAAAACTTCTTGAAGCATACACAAGTATCAATAGCCGAATCGATCAAGTGGAAGAAAGCATATTAGAGATTGATATCAACTCAATGAAAAAAAAGCAAGAAGACAAAATTAGAGAAAAAAGAGTGAAAAGAAATGAACAAAGCCTCCAAGAAATATGGGACTATGTGAAAAGACCAAATCTATGTGTGATTGGTATACCTGAAAGTGACAGGGAGAATGGAACCAAGTTGGAAAACACTCTTCAGGATATCATCCAGGAAAACTTCCCCAACATAGCAAGGGAGCCAACATTCAAATTCAGGAAATACAGAGAACACCACAAAGATACTCCTCGAGAAGAGCAACCCCAACACACATGATCGTCAGATTCACCAAGGTTGAAATGAAGGAAAAAATGTTAAGGGCAGACAGAGAGAAATGTTGGGTTACCCACAAAAGGAAGCCTGTCAGACTAACAGCAGATCTCTCTGCAGAAACCCTACAAGCCAGAAGAGAGTAGGGGCCAATATTCAACAATTCTTAAAGAATTTTCAACCCAGAGTTTCATATCCAGCCCAACTAAGCTTCGTAAGTGAAGGAGAAATAAGATCCTTTACAGACAAGCAAATGCTGAGAGATTTTTGTCACCACCAGGCCTGCCTTACAAGAGCTCCTGAAGGAAGCACTAAACATGGAAAGGAACAACTGGTACCAGCCACTGCAAAAACATGCCAAATTGTAAAGACCATCGACAATATGAAGAAACTGCATCAACGAATGGGCAAAATAACCAGCTAGCATCATAATTTCAGAATCAAATTCACACATAACAATATTAACCTTACATGTAAATGAGCTAAATGCCCCAATTAAAAGACATAGACTGGCAAATTTGATAAAGAGTCAAGACCCATCAGTATGCTGTATTCAGTAGACCCATCTCACGTGCAAAGACACACATAGACTCAAAATAAAGGGATGGAGGAATATTTACCAAGCAAATGGAAAGCAAAAAAAAGCAGGGGTTGCAATCCTAGTCTCTGATAAAACAGAGTTTAAACCAACAAAGATCAAAAGAGACAAAGAAGGGCATTACATAATGATAAACGGATCAATCCAACAAGAAGAGCTAACTGTCCTAAATATACGTGCACCCAATACAGGAGCACCCAGATTCATAAAGCAAGTTCTTAGAGACCTAGAAAAAGACTTAGGATCTCACACAATAATAATGGGAGACTTTAACACCACACTGTCAACATTAGACAGACCAACAAGACAGAAAATTAACAAAGATATCCAGGACTTGAACTCAGCTCTGGACCAAGCCGACCTAATAGACATCTACAGAACTCTCCACCTGAAATCAACAGAATATACATTCTTCTCAGCACCGCATCCGATTTATTCTAAAATTGACCACATAATTGGAAGTAAAACACTCCACAGCAAATACAAAAGAACAGAAATCATAAACAGTCTCTCAGACCACAGTGCAATCAAATTAGAACTCAGGATTAAGAAACTCACTCAAAACCACACAACTGCATGGAAAATGAACAGCCTGCTCCTGAATGACTACTGGGTAAATAACGAAATGAAGGCAGAATAAAGATGTTCTTTGAAACCAATGAGAACAAAGGACACAATGCACCAGAATCTCTGGGACACATTTAAGCACTGTGTAAAGGGAAATTTATAGCACTAAATGCCCACAAGAGAAAGCAGGAAAGATCTAAAATCGACACCCTAACATCACAATTAAAAGAACTAGAGAAGCAAACTCAAAAGCGAGCAGAAGGCAAAAAATAACTAAGATCAGAGCAGAACTGAAGGAGATAGAGACACGAAAAACCCTTTAAAAAAATCAGTGCATCTAGGAGCTGGTTTTTAGGAAAGGTCAGCCAAATAGACTGCTAGCAAGACTAATAAGAAAAGAGAGAAGAATCAAATAGACTCAATAAAAAATGATAAAGGGGATATCACCACTGATCCCACAGAAATACAAACTACCGTCAGAGAATAGTATAAACACCTCTACACAAACTAGAAAATCTAGAAGAAATGGATAAATTCTGGGACACATACACCATCCTAAGACTAAACCAGGAAGAAGTCAAATCCCTGAATAGACCAATACCAAGTTCTGAAATTGAGGCAATAATTAATAGCCTACCAACCAAAAAAAGTCCAGGACCAGACATATTCACAGCCAAATTCTACCAGAGGTACAAAGAGGATCTGGTACCATTCCTTCTGAAACTATCCCAAACAATAGAAAAAGAAGGAATCCTCCCTAATTCATTTTATGAGGACAGCATCATTCTGAAACCAAAACCTGGCAGAGACACAACCAAAAAAGAAAATTTCAGGCCAATATCCCTGATGAACCTCGATTCGAAAATGCTCAATAAAATACTGGCAAACCGAATCCAGCAGCACATCAAAAAGCTTATCCTCCACGATCAAGTTGGCTTCATCCCTGGGATGCAACCTATGCATATGCATATGCTGGTTCAACATATGCAAATCAATAAACATAATGCATCATATAAACAGAACCAATGACAAAAACCACATGATTATCTCAATAGATGCAGAAAAGACCTTTGATAAAATTCAACACCCCTTCATGCTAAAAACTCTCAATAAACTAGTTATTGATGGAACATATCTCAAAATAATAAGAGCTATTTATGACAAACCCACAGCCAATATCATAGGAAAAAACTGTAAGCATTCCCCCCTTTGAAAACGGGCACAAGACAGGGATGCCCTCTCTCACCACTCCTATTCAACATAGTGTTGGAAGTTCTGGCCAGGGCAATCAGGCAAGAGAAAGAAAAAAAAAAGGTATTCAATTAGGAAAAGAGGAAGTCAAATTGTCCTGTTTGCAGATGACATGATTGTATATTTAGAAAACCCCATCGTCTCAGCCCCAAATCTCCTTAAGCTGATAAGCAACTTCAGCAAAGTCTCAGGATACAAAATCAATGTGCAAAAATCACAAGCATTCCTATACACCAATAACAGACAAACAGAGAGCCAAGTCATGAGTGAAATCCCATTCACAATTGCTTCAAAGATAATAAAATACCTAGGAATCCAACTTAGAAGGGATGTGAAGGACCTCTTCAAGGAGAACTACAAACCACTGCTCAAGGAAATAAGAGAGGACACAAATGGAAAAATATTCCATGCTCATGGATAGGAAGAATCAATGTCATGAGAATGGCCATACTGCCCAAGATAATTTATAGACTCAGTGCTATCCCCATCAAGCTACCATTGACTTTCGTCACAGAATTGGAAAAAACTACTTCAAATTTCATACAGAATCAAAAAAGAGCCCTCACAGCCAAGACAATCCTAAGCAAAAAGAACAAAGCTGGAGACATCACGCTATCGGACTTCAAACTATAGTACAAGCCTACCGTAACAAAAACAGCATGGTACTGGTACCAAAACAGATACATAGACCAATGGAACAGAACAGAGGCCCCAGAAATACCACCACATATCTACCAGCATTTGATCTTTGACAAACCTGACAAAAACAAGCAATGGGGAAAGGATTCCCTATTTAATAAATGGTGTTGGGAAAACTGGCTAGCCATATGCAGAAAGCTGAAACTGGACCTCTTCCTTACACCTTATACAAAAATTAATTCAAGATGGATTAAAGACTTAAATGTTAGACCTAAAACCTTAAAAACCCTAGAAGAAAACCTAGGCAATACCATTCAGGACATAGGCATGGGCAAAGAATTTATAACTAAAACACCAAAAGCAATGGCAACAAAAGCCAAAATTGACAAATGGGATCTAATTAAAGCGCTTCTGCACAGCAAAAGGAACTATCATCAGAGTGAACAGGCAACCTAAAGAATGGGAGGAAATTTTTGCAATCTATCCATCTGACAAAGGGCTAATAATATCCAGAGTTAAACAAATTTACAAGAAAAATCAAACAACCCCATCAAAAAGTGGGCGAAGGATATGAATAGCCACTTCTCAAAAGAAGACATCTGTGCAGCCAACAAACATGAAAAAAAAGCTCATCATCACTGGTCATTAGAGAAATGCAAATCAAAACCACCATGAGATACCATCTCATGCCAGTTAGAATGGCAGTCATTAAAAAGTCAGGAAACAACAGATACTGGAGAGGATGTGGAGAACAGGAATGCTTTTACACTGTTGGTGGGAGTTTAATTAGTTCAACCATTGTGGAAGACAGTGTGGCAATCCCTCAAGGATCTAGAACTAGAAATACCATTTGACTCAACAATCCCATTACTGGGTATATATCCAAAGGATTATATATCATTCTACTATAAGAACTCATGCACAAATATGTTTATTGTGGCACCGTTCACAATAGCAAAGACTTGGAACCAACCCAAATGCCCATCAATGACAGACTGGATAAAGAAAATGTGGCACATATACACCATAGAATACTATGCAGCCATTATAAAAGAGTGAGTTCATGTCCTTTGCAGGGACATGGATGAACTAGAAACCATCATTCTCAGCAAACTAACACAAGAACAGAAAACCAAACACCACGTGTTCTCACTCATAAGTGGGAGGTGAACAACGAGAGCACATGGACATAGGGAGGGGAACATCACACACCAGGGCTTGTTGGTGCGTGGGCGGCTGGTTGAGGGATAGCCTTAGGAGAAATACCTAATGTAGATGACGGGTTGAAGGGTACAGCAAACCACCATGGCACGTGTATACCTATGTAACAAACCTGTACATTCTGCACATGTATCCCAGAACTTAAAGTATAATAAAACAAAAATCTATGTTTACATTATGTAATACTTTTCAGTTCAAGCAGTCAAATGTGAAATTAGATACACAAAATTTGAAGTGATTAATTTTAGCCTGTCTTAAGAAATGCCAAATAAATGGATGAAATGAATCTTGAAATTTTATAAGCTTATATAAACAAACATCCACATAGTTGGAAGACAAGTCTGAATGTAACCCCAAACCCACTAGGGATATGGCAGCTCAGTCATTTATAATTGTTGGACTTGACTCCTCTAAGCCACAGTTGCCTCTTCTATGTAATGGGGACACTATATTCTTCATCACACTGCTTCAAGGATTAAAATAAAATGAAGTCTCTGGAATGCTTGACTGACTTCTTGGCATACAGTTATTGTTCTTAGCACATAGTAGTAGCTATAGTTATTATTAGCCATTTCTCCCTGATCTCCAACAATGTATTTATTCAGTAGAAAGGATTTAATTAGCTGTTTTGCATTATCTCTACCAAAAATATCAAATTTAAAATATCCAAAATTTTGCTTTTCAATTAATATGGCACCACATGGTTAAGATTTTTGCATTTTTACAATGATTTGAAGGAACTTGATATAAAATAAAGTGCTAGTGCTATAATTATAAAACTCATACTAGATTTAGTTTAAAAAGCAAGAAATTTTCATTGTTTCTGACTCTGTTGTTAAGCTTATTTTGCTGGAATGGAAAGTATAACACAGAAGTGAACAAATTAACATACAAACATGTGGACCTATCTACATGTATATTTACATAGATACATGTTCAATAGTAGTACAGAGGGAGGGGGCAACTTAAAATCTTTGGTGATGATTCTCTGCTAACTTATCCCAATCAGCTTCAGTATCATATAATAATTGTAACATTGGAAACAGCAGGGGATTAGATTGTTTTTCTCCATGCCATTTGTCTGTTGTGTCTGAGAATAAAATAATCTTCCATTGTCTGCAGTGAAATTGCTTTATATTTCCCTGAAACCCCTAGGCTAGATTATTCATCCCCTTAAGAATCTGTGTGCAGTGTCTAACATGGAGAGGGTAGTGGTGGGTATATGCCCTATGGAGAAAGTAGTAGATGTCTGATAAAATAAGGTACCATATTGCTTTCCCTTTCTCTTCACATAAATCAGAGAGATAATAACTATCTTTCTCTGGATTCCAAAATTTCAGTGCAGCCAAGACAAATTTTGTTCTTCCTTTTTGCCATGTGTTTGAGGGAGTTTTAACTGGCAATCCTTGGTGTATATGGCCCAATGAACAGGCTGACTCCTTGATACTTGTATAAAATATTGCTCTTTCTGAAACTGAAATTGGAAATAAAAGTGTCCAAGTTTGAACAATCAAAGTCTGTCAATGAAGATTCACATCTGCCAAGTCTATTTCCCTTTTAACAAGTTAGAAGGGCTCTCTCGTCAAACCCTGGACCCGTGTGCATGCAATATACAGTCACATTTTTAGCACGGCACATTTGTTCTTTCCGCCAGCCATTTTATGAAGCTCAGCAACTTAATGCTGCACCACTTCTGAAATCCATATGGGAGAAATATTCTGGCAGCCCTCATTTCAGCAAGGCAGCAGGGGCCCTGTAATTTCTCACAAATGAAGGGAGTGAAGGAGTAGATCAACATAATAGAATATGTTATACTACCAGTTAAGGCATGTTGATTGGCTTGCAGTTGAAGCACTAGTCAGAACACTTTCCAGAATTACCATGTAGGTTGATAGAGACCTAGGGTTGAGCGCTTCTCCAACCAAGCAGCTCCACCAGTAGACATGCTGCGATACCCAGTATGGGTATTCAGGACTAGCATCCAGCTCACAATGCAGCAAACAGTACCTTTTTTCAAAAGCAATTCAAGAAAGCAACTTCTCAGAAGGTTGTCTGCAGTTGGAGTCATAAAAGAGGGTTTTTTGGCCAGGCAATGGTGGCTCACACCTGTAATCCCAGCACTTTAGGAGGCCAAGGTGGGCGGATCACGAGGTCATGAGACCACGAGACCAGCCTAGCCAACATGGTGAAACCCCGTCTCTACTAAAAACACAAAAAAATTAGCCAGGTATAGTGGCATGATCCTGTAGTCCCAGCTACTTGGGAGGCTGAGACAGGAGAATTGCTTGAACCCGGGAGGTGGAGGTTGCAGTAAGCTGAGATCATGCCACTGCACTCCAGCCTGGGTGACAGAGCAAGACTCTGTCTCAAAAAAAAAAAAAAAAAAAGGGATTTTTTTTTCCCCCCTCTTCTACATCAATTTCATGGTATCAGAAACTAAATTCTACTTTCCTCTGGCTAAAAACACCGCTCTGGCTGAGTGTGTTGGCTCATGACTGCAATCCCACAATTTTGGGAGGCCAAGGTGGGCAGATTGCTTGAGTCCAGGAGTTCAAGACCAGCCTGGGCAACATGACAAAACTCCCGTCTCTACCAAAATATACAAAAATTAGCCAGACGTGGTAGCATGAACCTGTAGTCCCAGCCCCTCGGGGAGCTGAGGTGGGAGGATCAGTTGAACCCTGAAGGTCAAGACTGCAGTGAGCTGGGATAGTGCCACTACACTTCAGCCCGGGTGACAGTGAAACCTTGTCTCAAATAAACATAAAAACACTGCTCTACATGTCTTAAAAGTGTGTATAGGTGTATAGGTCAGGTAGTAAACACACACATACACACACAATTACAAAAACCTTCAACCATTTGGCAGGAGGTAGCAGTTTGAAATGAAATGGATGCATCCATCCTTTTTTCATCCCTCTCACTCTCTCTCCTTGTTATTCCTTTTTCTTGCTCAGTCAGAACTGCAGGCTATTGACAGTTGCGGGTAGAGTAGAATAAACTGTTGGAAAGTGTGACCAGAGACAGTTCCCAGCTCCACCCCAGCCAGCTGTCCCCTCATTTCGGGGGAGGTTTGATAGCCACTTACTACGCTATGTTGGAGTAAGGTCAAAAGATGGCGACAGGTCGTGCCATGCTGGCCTCTAGGAGCCATTTCTGCAAAAACGAATCATGCTTGTTCAGGAATACAATTACAGCTGTTTGAAAATAAGCATGCATGTTGCTTAACGTCCACATAAAATTATGACTCTTTCCTGCAAGGTATTTTTGTAACTAGAGTTTTGGTTTTTGGAGTGGGGGTTGGGGGTGGTTAATATGTGGTTGAGTCCACAGGTGTGTCCATAACCCACAGAAGAGTACAGGGGAATGCTACATTTTTATCTTGCTTTCATAAACTTTTAGGGTTTTAAGATTTCTTCTTGAAAATCTTTTGGGTTCTTTTCTAGTAACCTATTTTTATTTTATACGACCCCTCTGATAAAATGTTTGCTACTTTTTGTTTAAAATTCACTACATTCTTTAGAGAAATGACAGATTCATTGACCATTTTATGCTATTGAATTCCCAACGTGAGCAAGCTATTTAGAAAGCCAGTGCTTTTTGGAGCTTTGCAAGAAACAGTCTTTTGTGCTTTCTTTTTTGTGGCTTTACTTATAGTTTTTAATCTGAAGTGTTTCATCTTTGCCAGATCAGCAAATAATCAGTGCTTTAGATTCTCTTAGAATGTATTTTGTTTCCTTTTCAACAAAGTAAAATGCAAGTGTTTAAATATATCTTACCACTCAATGCCAAACACAAAGGAAATGTAAATACATCGTTGGACTAATTCACATCTGGTAGGGAGTAATCGTTGGATGTGTGCTGCTTAATCATAATTTAAAAAAAAACAAGCTTTTAATTAAGCATCTGCACTGGGTCACACAGATGAAATTATAAAATGTGATTAAGAAGCCTTTCATTCTTTTGAGAAATAAGTGGCTACTCCAATATCTTAGTATCCTTCTGCCTATAGATAACAGTGTTGCAGTCACTGGCTACTTTTGTAGAAAATCAGAGAAGTTCAAGGTAAGCCCCAAGAGGCTTATCACTTACGTGTTTAACTGCACCACTGAAATTTCCCAGTGCCTTATATGAATTCAGTAGGACAGCTTTCCACATTTTCATCAGATGTAGGAACTCTTAAAGCTGCACCTTAGAAGTTGTCTTTTCTGACTTCTGCATTTTACGTGAAAAGTAGACCAAGAAAAGTTAAATACTTCGCCCAAGATCACACAGCTATTGAAACAATTTATACTAGAGCTTGTTTTGTGATGGTTATAAGTTGTGTGGGTTATAATGCCCTCTCACCTCCCACCTCAGCATTCTCCTAGCTCTCTTCCACGCAACTTATTTTGGAGGACTGCAGAAAATGGACCTAGCAACTGCAATGGATTCCCCGATTCCCCTGTTTGCAATTATCTGCTTCACTGCATCCCTCCAGTAACTTAGCTAATCAAAAGAATATTGCAGTTCATCTCTGAATTTTCACCTTCAAGAATTAAAGATATTTTACCCAGCATTCTGACCGATAATAAGCTGAGGGACACAAAAGAGTCCTCAAGTCAAAACACATCCTGGACTGCTTGAAATTCTTAGCATTTGTGTTGAAGTCTTGGATTCACTTCCTCAATCTAACCTAATTATCAATGTGACTTTAGAGAAGTTACTTCTTCTAGATTCAGTTTCCCATGTATCAAGTACAGATAACAATGGCTATCTTATATGGGTTTTGTAAGGATTAGGTAAGATGGAGTTTGTAAATGCCAGATAAATATTAAGTAGATTAAAGTGGTAGTCAATGCTGTTAGTGTGGTTAAATGGATTGAAGAATCAGGCTATCAGGAAGAGTAACACACAGGAAAAAGTAATTAACATTCAGCTAAAGGAGGCGGTCAGAAAGGTGGTTTAAAAGGTGGGGCTGGCCTTAAAGGGTAACGAGCAGCTTGTTAGTGGGGACAAAGCAAGAAGAGGAGAAACAAGAGCACAGAGACTGGAAAGAAAATATGGTATTGGGGGCATGACCTAAAGCTGGGGCCAACTGAAGCATAGAGTAGGTTGGAAAAAGCAGGAGACAATGAAAATGTGAACTGAGAGCCTCATATGTCATGCTAGAAAGTTTGGACTGAGCTCTGTCTGTCAGCAGGCACTAAAGGATGTTAAGTGAAAAGGGCATTAGAGTGTATGGTATGGGAGATGAGCTGACAGGGAAGCAGGTAGAAGGCAGTATCTAGTGCTTTGCAGCCACTGGATATGGAGAATATGAAGACTATTCACACCCTCCTGATTCTTGAGCCAATCCCGACCGGAAGTGGAGATTTAGCAATGTCTTATGTATTCCTACAGGTCAAAATGGGGTGAGACTTGAGAACCCCGTTACCCCACAAGCTCACTTGGTCATGCCATATGTTGGGCTTCTATTTGCTATTTCCCTAGTTGTTCCCTCTATGACATCAGGAAGCCCAGCTAAGAGACTATTGCAGAAGTTCATACAATAGATGGTAAGAATCTCATCTCGGGTAGTGGTAATAGAAAAAAGAAAGCAAGGAATCAGTTGAAAAGCTGTCTAAATCCCATTACTGGGTATATATCCAAAAGAAAATAAATCGTTCTGCCAAAAAGACACATGCACTCGTATGTTCACTGCAGTGCTATTCACAATAGCAAAGGCATGGAATCAATCTAGGTGCCTATCAATGGTGGATTGGATAAAGAAAATGTGGTACATATATGCCATGGAATACTACACAGACATAAAAAAATGCTCTTTACAGCAACATGAATGCAGCTGGAGATTGTAACCCTAACTGAGTTAACACAAGAACAGAAAACCAAATATTACATGTTCTCACTTATAAGTGGGAGCTAAATGCCAGATATTCATGGACATAAAGATGGCAACGATAGACACTGGAGACTACTAGACAGGGGAGGGAGAGACGGGAGTAAGGACTGAAAAAACCTCCCTATTGGGCACTATGCTTACTACCTGGGTGATGGGATCAGTCATACTCCAAACCTCAGCCTCGCGCAGTATATCCATGTAACAAACCTACACATGTATCCTCTGAATCTGAAATTTAAAAGTTGAAATTTTAAAAAATAAAAGTTATCCGAGAGCTAGAATGTAAGGGCCTTTGTCTTAGAATTTTAAAGTGAAGATACTTTCAAGATCATCTGGTTCAACCCTCTCTTTTTATAACATGATGCCTGGCTCATAGTAGTTGAATACGTGTAAGTCTTTGCTGAACAAATTAATGAATAAGTGAGGAATAAGACCTAGGAAGTGTTGATACCACTAGTTATTGGCATACCTGGCATAACAACATAAACCCCCTGACTTCTAAGTCAGTGCTCTGAGAGCCTCATATGTCATGCTAGAAAGTT
The DNA here is from genome assembly GCF_028885655.2 of Pongo abelii. Taxonomy (NCBI): domain Eukaryota; kingdom Metazoa; phylum Chordata; class Mammalia; order Primates; family Hominidae; genus Pongo; species Pongo abelii. The sequence continues at coordinate 98,326,346 of NC_071991.2, forward strand.
TGGACTGAACTCTGTCTCTATGAGCGGGCACTAAAGGATGTTAAAAGGACAACAGAGTGTATGGTATGGAAGATGAGTTGACAGCAAAGCAGATAGAAGGCAATATCTAGTGCTTTGCAGCCATTAAGCCACATTTGGGCTCATAATATATAGAAAATTATTGGAAAAGATGTTGTCTGAGCCTTATTTTTATTCACAGTGTCATTTATAAAGTAGCACATAAGAATAAACACAGATGCTTCTAATGAAGGAATTTTATATCATCTGTTACACCTTTCACGCCTAAGTATCTGTTTTTGCATTTCTATTAATATGTAATTTGATGGATATGTATAATAATGCTACCTGCAAGACTGATGTGTAAAGTCAGTAGAACCATGGTAAGATCCAGAACCTCCAAAACTGAATTCTTCTACAACTGATGGCTGTTTTTATAACTGTCACTCTAAGGAGACCATCTGGGAATTTTTAGAAACTGCTTCAAATTATTTTAAAGGAGACCCAACTTCAACTCTGCTGGTATGACATACCACAGTGTTTCACTTTGGGGAATAAACTGTGTCGAGAGCAATTATTTTCCATTTAACTGATGTGGTGAGTAGCACACCCCCAAAAGTACATGTCAGAATTTATTATGTTTGTGGGGGTTGAGTAGACTCAGAATAGATGTACAATATTATAATAAAATTATGTATTATGATTTAAAACACAAATTAATATAAGCTGCAGAAAATAAAGCTCAGTCAAATCTTATTAACCGAGAGGAAACTTTAAAAATAATTCTTTTTAATGTAGAGTGCATGTAATTGGCAGGATGGGAGTTGTCAGGTTTTTTTATTTTTCTTTTATCAAAAATCTGGATAACTTGGCAAAAACAGAAGTTAGAAACACTAAACTGAAGGCAGTACATTTAGCTATGAAATCTTTTCTGGTTTCCTCTGACTAAATCTTTCCATCCTTTATTCAGTGAGAATCTATCCTAAATACCTGAAGAATTCCCAACAGAGTAATGATGCTCTGTAGATAGTGTAGAGGAATCTTGGAACGGGTAGAACTCCCACAGAGGAACAAAGTCTGAGATGCATTTGCAAGCCTCAGACATGAGATAGGAGCAATGTCAGGAGGAGTGATGGAAGATACCTTTGAAGAGGTGAGGAAGGAAATGAATTGGTAGGCATGAATCCATACATAGAAAGGAAGTGCTCTTGAGGGTGAAGGGATAGCAGAATTTAACTAGAGGCAAGTAACAAGTTGTAAGTTGTGAGTAGTAAAGGTACCAGCTTCACAAGAATAACTTATTTGGTGGTGAAGACAAAGATAAGTTGGAAAGACTTAAACAGTTGATCAAGAGATCAAGTAGTTTGAGCTTAATAGAGTAGACTGTAAGATGAGAATTGACTAGGAAGTAAATTATTCTAGTCTGGTCCAAGGTTGTGTTTAAGGAAGGCAGACAGGGAGTGGTAAATGAGAGATGTTGAAAAGGAAGATTCTGTAGGCCACAGTGACTCAAAGAATGTGGGGGTAGAGGAAAGAGGTATAAAAATAACTCTAATTAAAGCAATGCTTTATGTAGAGTGCCCTATTTTATCCAAAATGATGAGGTATCCTATTCTGTATTTTGATTCCCATGACTAAGAAAGAAAAAATTATCTTAGAACATTTTTTCATACAGGACAGCAGTTTTAAAGCTCCTGCTTCATCAAACTCACTCTACCTCACTTGCACTTTGAAATTCCATAATTGGCAATCAGGTTGGTGTAAGACCAGACCTGTGGGACACCTGACTCATCACTCACACTCAATCTGACCAAGAGGCCTGAGGTCAATAGCCCTAGAACTAACCTAAATATGGCCTGAAGTGAATGACCATTTAGGAAACAAAGTAAACTTTCCAGCAATATAGTAATGAAAGTATGTGCTTAGCTTTCAAAAGAAATGCATCTTCTTATTTTTATGGAGAAAAAATTTGATAAAATTATAAGTATTTTCACAAGGATGATCTCATTTTCACAGTAGCTCTGCAAAAGAGGAAATGGAGGAGATATTTTTATTCCCATTTTATAAAAGAAGAAATTGAGAGATGGGGAGATCAAGTGACTCTTCCAATTCTCCCTCTTAAGTAGGCCAACAGGTTAGAGCCAGAGCCAGTCTTCCTGATGACGTCCCTTTCTGTGCTCTTAAACCCAATCTGTCTGAGGATTTGGCATGGCACTGTCAGATGACATATACCAGGTGTCTTATATTTTTACTTCAATACATGTAAATGACAGTCATACAGCACAGTCTATTAATATTCTACCCAATAAGTTCTATCTGAACCAGCAAATGTTTGCTGACATCCCCATCTATAAGAGTTTTGGGCATAACTTATTATCTAGACATCTATATATTTTTTTAAAGTGGGCAATTGAGTACTGTCAAGTTGTTATATAGTTTTATCCTGTGATAACTGACCACTCATCTTTTACATTCAGAAATCTTCAATGTATCTTCATAAAGATATTGTTGCAGCGTTCTTTATCCTTGCCTGATGACTTGAAAAATTACTGTGAGCAGAAAATATCCATAAATTGTAAAAGGCAGTCTTACTAAGAAACACAAATAGTTCTCACTCTGTTTCTAAATAGCAAGATCACATTAAAACCCAAAAATAGATAAGATTAATCACTACAGTTCAAACAACTACTCTTTAGACCTGGCAGGGGACCTTGAGAGCTTTCAACATAACCCTTAGTTCTTTTTTCCTGTGAAATTCTGGCAGAGCAGAGGGAAGGAGAGAGAGTGCTTGGGGACTGGGGAGTCTGTTAACAGTGATTAAAGTTAGGGAGAGCCTTAGAGGAAGTGGCATTTGTTACCTTTCTGACTTTTACTTGGCCATTCAGAAACCCATTGTTTCCACAATCATACTCAAGTCATCCTTGACTGTAACTGTGGTGGGAATATCTTGGTAGAACTGTCCTGATTTTATAGAAGAATATAACAAAGGACAAAGAGTAATTACTGAAATAGCAATCATCTTTTGCATAAAAATTTACAGCTTAGAAACCCTTTCACCTGTATGATCTCATTTGTTATTTCCCATGGAACAATAAGTTGCTATTACTATTGTTCATCATTACTTCTAAGGAATCTGAGTCACAGAGGATTGAAGCCAGTTTGGGAAAGTTATACAGCTGATAAGTGATGAAACTAGAACTCAGACCAAAGTCTTTTGACCTCATATCCCATGTGATCTCTACTATACCCTGCAGCCTCCTAAATCTAAGGAGAATGTTGGAGCAAGAATGAAAGTAGACATAAAAAATAGTCAATGAGTTAAAAAAAACTCACTGAATAGGAAATTGAGGAAATGAGGCATACCCAAGAGAAAATCCAAAAGGCCAATAAACATGAAAAGAGGCTCACCCTCACTGGCAGTCTGGGAAATGCAAATCAAAACTATGATCACACCCATTAGATTAGTAAAAATTAAGTCTGAGAATACCAAGTACTGTGTCAGATGTAAAGCAATGAAAATTTCAACACACTACCGATGGGAGTGTAAATCAATATGGCCTCTTTTGTCAGCCATTTGCCACTATCTAACAAAGATGAAGATGCACATGGTCTGTGCCAGCATGTGTTTCATAGCAGAGTTATTTTCAATAGCCACAAATTTGTCATAACTCCAGTGTCCATTAACAAAAGAATGGATGAATGTTATTAAGTAGTAATATAGCCATTGATAAATACTATATTCCAATGAAAACTAATCAACTAGAGGCACAAGTATCAAAATAGATAAATATCACAAACACATTTTAAGAAAAGTTACAGAATATTAAAATATATACCATTTACAAAAGGCTTAAAATATGTAAAATACTTTCCAGGGATTATTATTATTTAGGGATTAGATACTATTGAGAGATATTGTTTTTACGGACACCTAGATATGATATAAACTATAAAGGTATATGTAAATATACAAACCTCAAATAGGACAATGGTTACCCTGGAAAGTTCTGTAAAGGAGTGCAAGTTGGGGGAGACATGCTAGCCAAGGCGGATTCAACTAATATGAGCAATGTTCCAATCATTAAGTTGGATGTTAGTATACAAGTATTTGTTGTTCTTTCAACCTTTTAAATGTGGAAAATATAACATTAAAACTAAAAGAAACAGGAGGAGAGAAAAATAGTCTATCTGAATCAGACACTTCTCTGGGACACTGAGATGAATGGAATCAATTAAAAATGATGCCCAAAGCATCCCCAGCTGCCACAGTCCGATGAAGAATTATAATAACAGTGAGGGAATGTCCACTCCAATTCAGTTCTGAGCCGTGGACCCACGTTCCAGCCACCACATCAGTACCCCCTCTGATAGACATTATGGAAAAGTGAAGTTCCATCTGATCAATCACATAGGTTGTGACATTTTCTAGAGGCAGACCTAACCTAGATCCCTGAAAATGTCTGCTTGGCCTTTCTGTCAATTTGGGAAGAGGGACTGTTAATTAAGACAATGCTGTTAATCATTTTATTCATTTTATGTTATACACCTAGAAAAGACCAGAAACGTAGTCAACTCTAAAAGTTCAACTCTGTTTTTCATTTTTAATGTTTGCAACCTTGCTGGGCAAGGATGTCTCAGAATGAAATCCCTAGCCATTTGTACCTCCCATTCCAGAATTATTCTGATAAACTGATGTCTGTTGAGCTGCTTATTTGACAATCTGTGAAAACATGTCTTTTCATCCCTAATATACTCCTCAGCATAGTCAGGCACAATCTCAGTTTGCAAGTTCAATTTTCAAGTATTATGGTTTGTGAAGATAAAAATACCAATCCATGATAAAATAGTTCTCCAAAAATAAAATTGTTATTCATACATAATTGAAATTTTTAAACAACATTTATCTCAAACAGCCATGATTTTCTGCATTTTAAGCAGGAAAAAAAATATTTCTCTGAATATATTTTATAATGGGTAATTTGCATTCAGAGCATTTCTAATCATAAAGTTGGCCTCTAACCAGTAGACCTCTAAAAATCTGTGATAGTTCACTGGGGAGAAAGGACAAGTGCCTTTATTGAAAATGATCCACAGAAATATTAGTTTATCTAAGATCAGAGGATGAACTGTGGCAGCTTTCTGTTTGAAACCAAGGGTCCCAAATCTCCTCCATCCTATTTTAACAACAATCATATTAATAATAGTCCACATTTATTGAGCACTGTGTGTCATACACTATGCCAAGTACTTTTCCTACATTATGTCATTTCATTCTCACAACTTTACAAATGAGGAACTGTGGCTCAAAGCAGGTAACTTGGTCAATATCATGTATCTGTTAAATAGTAGAGCCAAGATGTCAACCCAGCTCCCTAATCCCAAAACCTGCACTCTTGACCTTTGCTCGCATATACATGGAAGCTTTGCAATTACCTGCTATAGATGGAAAAAAATAAATGGGCAAATATTTTTCTGTTCCATAAAAAAGAAAAAAGGCAATTGACTTATTCAACTTATACAAAAAAAATAATATGCTAGGGCTTTCTTTTTCGTCTAAAACTCATGACCACTACTTCTCAATAGTTTGAAAATTACATTAACTGAATTGCACTAAAGATGGAAAATAAGATGAAAAAGAAGCATAGAGAATGTGCTTCTTCAAGGTACACATTCCTCTAACCTTTTCTTTCAGAGCGTTTGTTTCTGAATATGAAGTTGTTTCTGAACTTCAAGAATAACCAAATAGCTTTTTTTCAGCACTTGATCATTGTATTTGTTGGCAGTCCTGTTGTAACCCTGAGTCACCCACAGTGATTTTAAGTATTATTCTAATTGATTTTCTCACTGCTTACTAAGAAACAACACTTCTCACTAGTCTCATAAATAATTCCATTTCTCTATGTCAACGTTAATTGAACTTACCTCATGTTGTCAATCTCTTTTTTTCTTACAGGTGATGTCATTGTCTATATTAATGAAGTTTGTGTCCTTGGACACACTCATGCAGATGTTGTCAAACTTTTCCAGTCTGTTCCTATTGGTCAGAGTGTCAACCTGGTGTTGTGTCGTGGCTACCCTTTGCCCTTTGATCCTGAAGACCCTGCTAACAGCATGGTGCCACCCCTTGCAATAATGGAGAGGCCACCTCCAGTGATGGTCAATGGAAGACACAACTATGAAACATATTTGGAGTACATTTCTCGGACCTCACAGTCAGTTCCAGATATAACAGATCGGCCGCCTCATACTTTGCACTCTATGCCAGCTGATGGTCAGCTAGACGGCACGTATCCACCGCCCGTCCATGATGACAATGTGTCTATGGCTTCATCTGGGGCCACCCAAGCTGAACTTATGACCTTAACCATTGTGAAAGGTGCCCAGGGCTTCGGCTTCACTATTGCTGACAGTCCTACAGGACAGCGGGTGAAACAAATACTTGACATTCAGGGATGCCCTGGCCTGTGTGAAGGCGACCTCATTGTTGAGATCAACCAGCAGAATGTACAGAACCTGAGCCATACAGAAGTAGTGGATATACTTAAGGACTGTCCCATTGGAAGTGAAACTTCTTTGATTATCCATCGAGGAGGTAAGACAAACACTGGCTCAGCAATAAAATATGTGGGTAAAATAGTAGGATCATTTAATAATATTGTTAAAATGGAGATTTCCTTGGAGTTGAATGAACTTATACTTTAAAAAATAAAGCTTAAAGAGTAAGAGAGAAAAACATGAATTAAAGGAAGCTTTGTTTTTGAATTCTGAGAATACATCTTTTTCTATTTTGTATTAAACACAATAATAATAGTTCTTTCAGTCTTACAGACATATTGATAGAAAGTTGGAGGGTAAAGATTAAATCCCCAACTATGAATGTATTTTGTTTCAAAAGTTCATTCATGTATCGGTCATGGAGAACTCAAACTGGTTTCCCATTGATTTAATTAAGAAACTTGCTTTTACGATGGAAGCAATGCTTTGAATCTTGCTTAGGTTTCCAGGCTAGCAGGTGGAAGCTGGTTCAACCCCTACTAAGCCCAAGCACAGTCTTGACAATACTCAGAAGGACCATGAACTGTGAGAGCTGTGGGAGCTGTGCTGTTGTAGAAAAATCTTTTCTCACAGTTTGGAATGATGCTGTTCAGGACACTTCTGCTACTACAGGGACTGCTCTAGCAACAATTACCCACAGTGCCTCCCATGATCTGGGAAGAAAGTTACAGAACAGGGTGAGGGCTGAAGTTCTGCGCTGAGTGTCCTGGGCAAAGTATGGAAATAGGAACAGTGCCAAGTGTGGTAGAAGCTCTGACCCTGAATGTTTCTTCCCCTCTATCTTTTCTGTGGGGAAGGGAATGGGGTAAAGCACAGGGCCCCTTCTCCACACCTCTGCTGCTTTGCTCTGGATGACCAGTGAACCTGGAGAGAGAAGGGAGGGAAGGGGCCATATATAAAGAGGATACCATCTCGAAAAAAGAGTGTAAAGGAAAAGGATCAGGCTAAGCCCTGGTTTTCCCACTTGCCAATTTGTGGACTTAGGACACTGAAAGTCAATGAGCCTCAGCCGTGTTATCTGTTACAATGGGATAATACTACTACCTAACCCAATGGTAATGTTGTAGCCCAACATCTGCTCACTAAATGTCTGGCGAGTCTAAAGACCAAAGCTTCAGCATGGATGGGTCAGAAGGAACAGGACAATGAGGAACTCGTGCATGAAGGACACACGTGTGACAAACATGTGGTTGCCTATTCAAAGCATTGAAAACAGCCTGAAACTCTGTCAGTTTGAAATGCAAGTGAAGGCAGTCAAAGCTGAAAGAAAGAAGCACCTTTTATGATTTATTTGGCCCTGTCTGCAGGTGTTTTTCCTTCAAGGAAGTATTACATTGTTGATTCCTTGTTTGGAAACGGACAGCAAACACCAGGCATTTGTGAGCAGCACTCTACAAAGTCTTAGGTCCTGTACTAAAAGGGAAATTCATAAGATAGCAAAACAATCTTAAATTTGACCTTCTCAAGGCGTTGTTACAAAATAGCACTTGAATTCTCATAATTAAATATTGGCAGGGTATTTTAATTTCTTGCATTGCTTAAGATTAAAATAAACACTGCATTGCTTAAGATTAAAATAAACACTGCTAATTAAATAGCCATATCTTCATAGTGTCCAGTTGAAAATCAAATATTTGGACCAAGTTCTTGATATTAAATGGTATCACAAACTCACTGTGCAGTATCCACTGTATGATTCATAGAAACAAATTTGGATGCATTTTTTATATACAGCTTCTTCTAAAAGCATGACATAGCAGAAAAAAGGTACTTTGAAATCCCTAATTTACATTATGGTAATTTGTACTTTTCTGAAAACATTTATTGTGTGCCTGCTATCAGCTTGGCTACCCTATTCTCAGTTTTCCTTTGCCCCCCATTTACTCCACAAGTCATCAAAGTGGTCTTTGCATTTGGTTTGTGTTTGGGGATGAGGGAATTGGTTTTTGTTTTTTGCCTAGCATAGCAAAATGCAGAATGCTGTGATGCTTAAAGTACTTCTAGTCGAAAACCTCTTGAGTTTACCCTGATTCCCACAATTTGTACTCATCTCTCTGAAATTAATAGGAACTAGCACCATGCTTATGTGGTGAAGTTCACTTTATCTTATTATGGGCTACTCAGAAGTGCCTGTGACCTCATTGAGATAAGCAGACTCAAGAGCTGAGTTGCAGGCCTGGGTTCTTATATCAGGACCATGGGTGGTCGGCTGTTTTTAATTATTTACTAGAGTTTTTAATTTATAAACTAATAATGTACATGGTTTAACTTTTTTAAAGCAAATAATGTCAACAAGTATAAAATGAAAGTAATTTTCTGTCCTATTCCAGACTTTCAGTCCTTTCTCCCAGAGGCAAATATATTGTTTGTATGTGTAATCACAGAAAGTTTATGGTCTACTACCACACGTATGAATATATATAGTATGTTTAATATAGATGGGATAAATGCAAGTTACTTTAAAATACCTTGGTTATTTGGTACTTGTTTTACATACACCATGTGATATAATTTACATACCACAACACTCACCAATGTAAGTGTATGCTCAGTAAGTTGCTAAAATGATAAGTTGTGCAACAATCATCATAATCCTTAGAAAATCCATCATCCCGAAATCTCCCAAACCCCGGGTAACCACTAATATGCCTTCTGAATAGTTTTGTCTTTCTATAATTTTTTCATAAATGGAATCACACAGTATATAATATTTTACTTAGCTTAATGCTGGTGAGAGTTACCTATGTCGGTGAGGTTTAAGTGGTTTGTTTCTTTTATGGCTGCATAGTATTCCATTGTACAGATACACTCCATTTTCCTGTCCATTCATTAGTGTATGGACATTTGAGTTGTTTTCAGTTTTTGACATTTATGAATCATGTTGTTACAAACATTTGGATACACGTGTTTGTGTTGCTTATGTTTTCATTTTTCTTGGGTAGACACCTAGGAGTGGTATTGCTCAGCTGTAAAAAGAATATATATTTAAATTGTTAAGAAATAGAATGTTTTCCAAAATGGCTGTTGTACAAGGTTTCCAATTTCTGCCCATTATTGCCCACATTTGGTATAATCAGTCTTTTTTATTATAGCTATTCTGATGAGCATGTAGTGACACCTTTATGTGGTTTTAATTTACATTTCTCTAATCCTTTTACATGTTTACCATGTTTTCGTGTGTTTATTAGCATTCATATATCTTCGGTAGCATGTTTATTCAAATAATTTGCCTATATTGTGCTGTCCTTTTAAGTTATAAAAGTTCTTCCTTTGTAAGCTATGTGATTTGCAGGTATTTTCTGTCTGTAGCTTGTCTTTTCATTTTCTTCTTCTTATTATTATTATTATTATTATACTTTAAGTTTTAGGGTACATGTGCACAATGTGCAGGTTAGTTACATATGTACACATGAGCCATGCTGGTGTGCTGCACCCATTAACTCGTCATTTAGCATTAGGTATATCTCCTAATGCTATCCGTCCCCCCTCCTCCCATCCCACAACAGTCCCCAGAGTGTGATGTTCCCCTTCCTGTGTCCATGTGTTCTCATTGTTCAATTCCCATCTATGAGTGAGAACATGCGGTGTTTGGTTTTTTGTCTTCGCGATAGTTTACTGAGAATGATGATTTCCAATTTCATCCATGTCCCTACAAAGTACATGAACTCATCATCTTTTATGGCTGCATAGTAGTCCATGGTGTATATATGCCACATTTTCTTAATCCAGTCTATCATTGTTGGACATTTGGGTTGGTTCCAAGTCTTTGCTATTGTGAATAGTGCCACAATAAACATACGTGTGCATGTGTCTTTATAGAAGCATGATTTATAGCCCTTTGAGTATATACCCAGTAATGGGATGGCTGGGTCAAATGGTATTTCTAGTTCTAGATCCCTGAGGAATCGCCACACTGACTTCCACAATGGTTGAACTAGTTTACAGTCCCACCAACAGTGTAAAAGTGTTCCTATTTCTCCACATCCTCTCCAGCACCTGTTGTTTCCTGACTTTTTAATGATTGCCATTCTAACTGGTGTGAGATGGTATCTCATTGCAGTTTTGATTTGCACTAAATGCCCACAAGAGAAAGCAGGAAAGATCCAAAATTGACACCCTAACATCACAATTAAAAGAACTAGAAAAGCAAGAGCAAACACATTCAAAACCTAGCAGAAGGCAAGAAATAACTGAAATCAGAGCAGAACTGAAGGAAACAGAGACACAATAAACCCTTCAAAAAATTAATGAATCCAGGAGCTGGTTTTTTGAAAGGATCAACAAAATTGATAGACCGCTAGCAAGACTAATAAAGAAAAAAAGAGAGAAGAATCAAATAGATGCAATAAAAAATGATAAATAGGATATCACCACTGATCCCACAGAAATACAAACTACCATCAGAGAATACTACAAACACCTCTACGCAAATATAAACTAGAAAATCTAGAAGAAATGGATAAATTCCTCTACACATACACTCTCCCAAGACTAAACCAGGAAGAAGTTGAATCTCTGAATAGACCAATAACAGGATCTGAAATTGTGGCAATAATCAATAGCTTACCAACCAAAAAGAGTCCAGGACCAGATGGATTCACAGCCGAATTCTACCAGAGGTACAAGGAGGAACTGGTACCTTTCCTTCTGAAACTATTCCAATCAATAGAAAAAGAGGGAATCCTCCCTAACTCATTTTATGAGGCCAGCATCATCCTGATACCAAAGCCGGGCAGAGACAAACCAAAAAAGAGAATTTTAGACCAATATCCTTGATGAACATTGATGCAAAAATCCTCAATAAAATACTGGCAAACCGAATGCAGCAGCACATCAAAAAGCTTATCCACCATGATCAAGTGGGCTTCATCCCTGGGATGCAAGGCTGGTTCAATATACACAAATCAATAAATGTAATCCAGCATATAAACAGAACCAAAGACAAAAACCACATGATTATCTCAATAGATGCAGAAAAGGCCTGTGACAAAATTCAACAGCCCTTCATGCTAAAAACTCTCAATAAATTAGGTATTGATGGGACATATCTCAAAATAATAAGAGCTATCTATGACAAACCCACAGCCAATATCATACTGAATGGGCAAAAACTGGAAGCATTCCCTTTGAAAACTGGCACAAGACAGGGATGCCCTCTCTCACCACTCCTATTCAACATAGTGTTGGAAGTTCTGGCCAGGGCAATTAGGCAGGAGAAGGAAATAAAGGGTATTCGATTAGGAAAAGAGGAAGTCAAATTGTCTCTGTTTGCAGACCACATGATTGTATATCTAGAAAACCCCATTGTCTCAGCCCAAAATCTCCTTAAGCTGATAAGCAACTTCAGCAAAGTCTCAGGATACAAAATCAATGTACAAAAAATCACAGGCATTCTTATACACCAATAACAGACAAACAGAGAGCCAAATCATGAGTGAACTCCCATTCACAATTGCTTCAAAGAGAATAAAATACCTAGGAATCCAACTTACAAGGGATGTGAAGGACCTCTTCAAGGAGAACTACAAACCACTGCTCAATGAAATAAAAGGGGATACAAACAAATGGAAGAACATTCCATGCTCATGGGTAGGAAGAATCAATATCATGAAAATGGCCATACTGCCAAAGGTAATTTATAGATTCAATGCCATCCCCATCAAGATACCAATGACTTTCTTCACAGAATTGGAAAAAACTACTTTAAAGTTCATATGGAACCAAAAAATTGCCCACATCGCCAAGTCAATCCTAAGCCAAAAGAACAAAGCTGGAGGCATCACGCTACCTGACTTCAAACTATACTACAAGGCTACAATAACCAAAACAGCATGGTACTGGTACCAAAACAGAGATATAGATCAATGGAACAGAACAGAGCCCTCAGAAATAACACCACATATCTACAACTATCTGATCTTTGACAAACCTGAGAAAAACAAGCAATGGGGAAAGGATTCCCTATTTAATAAATGGTGCTGGGAAAACTGGCTAGCCATATGTAGAAAGCTGAAACTGGATCCCTTCCTTACACCTTATACAAAAATCAATTCAAGATGGATTAAAGACTTAAATGTTATACCTAAAACCATAAACACGCTAAAGAAAACCTAGGCATTACCATTCAGGACATAGGCATGGGCAAGGACTTCATGTCTAAAACACCAAAAGCAATGGCAACAAAAGCCAAAATTGACAAATGGGATCTAATTAAACTAAAGAGGTTCTGCACAGCAAAAGAAACTACCATCAGAGTGAACAGGCAACCTACAAAATGGGAGAAAATTTTCGCAACCTACTCATCTGACAAAGGGCTAATATCCAGAATCTACAATGAACTCAAACAAATTTACGAGAAAAAAAACAAACAACCCCATCAAAAAGTGGGCAAAGGACATGAACAGACACTTCTCAAAAGAAGACATTTATGTGGCCAAAAAACACATGAAAAAATGCTCACCATCACTGGCCATCAGAGAAATGCAAGTCTTTTCATTTTCTTAGTGGTGGCTTTGAAGCACCCAAGTGTTTAATTCTGTTAAAATCCAATTTATCAAATTTTTCTTTTTTTTTTTTTTGAGACAGAGTCTCGCTCTGTTGCCCAGGCTGGAGTACAGTGGCATGATCTCGGCTCACTGCAACCTCTGCCTCACGGGTTCAAGTGATTCTCCTGCCTCAGCCTCCTGAGTAGCTGGGATTACAGGCATGTGCCATCACATCCGGCTAATTTTTTGTATTTTTGGTAGAGACAGGGTTTCACTGTGTTAGCCAGGATGGTCTCAATATCCTGACCTTGTGATCCACCCACCTCGGCCTCCCAAAGTGCTGCGATTACAGGCGTGAGCCACCATGCCTGGCCCAAGTTTTTTTTTTTCTTATGTGGCTCATTCTTTTGGTATATCTAAGAAATCTAAGAAATCTAAGAAATCTTTGCCTGACCCGAGATTTCTTGTGTTTTCTTCTAAAAGTTGTATACCTTTAGCTCTTTTATTTAGATCTGTAAAATTTTAAGATAATTTTTGTGTATACTGTGAATTAAGGGCCTAACTTCATTTTTTTTTTTTTTTGCTTATGTATATCCAATCATTCTAGCACCATCTGTTGAAAAAGCTAATTTTTTTATTGAATTCCCTTGACACTTTTGTCAAAAATGAATTAGCATAAATGTGGAGGTTTATTTCTAGATGCCCTATTCTGTTCCATTGATCTGTTTGTCTGTTCTTGTGCTACTACCATGCTCTCTAGGTTACTTTAGTTTTCTGTTAAGTCTTGAAACCAGAGAGTGTTAGTCCTCCAACTTTTTCTCCTTTTTCAAAATAATTTGGCTATTCTAGGTCCTTTGCATTTCCATAGACATTCTAGGATTGCATTGTTCTTTTTTTTTTTTTTTTAAGAGACAGGGTCTCACTCTGTTGTCTAAGCTACAGTACAGTGGTGCAGTCATAGCTCACTGCAGCCTCAAACTTCTGGGCTCAAGTGATCCTTCACCTCAGGCTCTCCAGTAGGTAGGACTACAGGCACATGCCACTGTACCTGGCTTTTTAAATTTTCTTTTAGTGATGAAGTCTCACTGTGTTTCCCAGGGGTGTCTAGAGCTCCTGGACTCATGCAATCTTCCTGCCTCTACCTCCCAAAGAGTTGGGATTACAGGAATGAGTCATTGTTTCTGGCCTAGGATTGCCTTTTTAATTATTTTGTTACATAAAAGGCCTGCTGAGATTTGGGTGTTACATTGCATCTATAGAGCTATTTGTGGAAAATTGCCAACATTGAACCTTTTAATTCATAAAGATAGTATATCTCTTCACTTATTTGGATCTTTAATTTCTCTCAGCAATAGTTTGCAGTTTTCAACGTACAGATCTTGTACTTTTGTTCAATTTATTTCTAGCTATTTTATTCTTGTTGATGTTATTGTCAATGGAATTGTTTTATGTCTTTTCAGGTTGTTTATTGCTAATATATAGAAATGCATTTATTTTTCATTTTTGATTTTGTACAGTGCAATTTTATTAACTGACTTTTTAAGTCTGGAGGCTTTTTGTAGACTCCATAATATATTCTATGTAGTTATTATACCATCTGGTAATAAAGACAGTTTTACTTCTTCCTTTCCAATTTGTATGCCTTTGACTTCTTTTCCTTGCCTTATTACACCAGCTTGAACTTCCCAGAATAATATTGAGTGCAAGAGAGGTGAGCAGACATCCTTACCTTGTTACCAATTTTAGAAACTGTTAGTCTTGCATCATTACATCTGATTTTAGGACAGGATTTTTGTATGTCCTTTATCAGGTTGAGAAAGTTGTCTTCTATTCTTGGTTTGCTGGAAATTTAAATAATCAATGGGTCTTGGTTTTTATCAAATGTTTTTGCTGCAGCTATTGGGATGACCTGGTAGTTTTTGTCCTTTATTAATATGGTATATTACATAACATGATTTTTAGTTATTGAACTAATTTAACGTTCCTGGGATAACAACCCTTCTTGATCATGGTATATAACTCTTTTTGTATGTTGCTGAATTTCATTTGCTCATATTTTGTTAAGGATTTTGTAACCTGTTTGGGGGAAGGTTTTTCTGTTGTTTTCTTTTCATGTGATATATTTCTCTGGCTTTGGTGTCAGGATAATAGCGGCTTCATAAAATGCTACTAGGAAAGTGTTCCCTCTCCCTCTATTTTCTGAAACAGTTTGTGTAGGATTGATATTATTTCTTCCTTAAAAGTCTGATAGAATTCACCAGTGAAGGCATCTAGTCTGAGCTTTTATTTGTAGGAAGGTTTTTAGTTATTAATTCCATTTCTTTTCTTGATTTAATGTTTTCTTCTTAAATCAGTTTTGGTAATTTATGTATTTCTAGAAATTTTTATAATTCATCTAAGTTGTTGAATTAGCATAAAGTTTTTAATGAAATTTTATGTAATTCCTTTTTAAGAACTAACTTTTGAAATTGCTGATTTTCTGCTTTCCATTTCAACATTATCCACACTGGTAGTTATAGTTTTTTCTCTCCAGCTTACTTTGTGTTTGAATTACTATTCCTTTTCTGTCTTCTTGAGGTGGAAGCTTAGAGGATTAATGATTCCATTTCTTTCTAACAAAATCACTTAAAACTATAAATTTCACTCCAACTACTTCTTTAGCTAAATTCCATAAATTTTACTATGTTGTGTTTTCCTTTTTCACTCAGTCTAAGTTATTGATTTCCCTTGTAATTTCTTTTTTGCCCTATAGGTTACTTAGAAAAGTGTTTATTATCCCAATATTTGGAATTTCCCAAATCTTTTTCTATTGTTGATTTCTAACGATTTCATTGTCGAAGAGAACATGTTTTGTATGATTTTAGTCCTGTTAAGTACGTTACAGTTGTCTATGTCCTAGTGCCTTGCTTTTTTTAATATTAATTTATTTTGGAGAGTTTTATATATTAGTTCAGAAATACATCTTGTTTTTAATACTTAATCAGATTCCCACTAAAGCTAATGGATATGGTTGTTGCTTTCAGGCTTTTTCTATTAGAAAAATAGTGTATCTTTTAAATCTGTTTTTAATTGACACTTAATAATTATACATATTTATGGGGTATATGATGTTTCAACACATGTATATGCTGTATAATTATCAAATCAGGGTAAGTAAATCCATCACCTCAAGCATTTATCATTTCTTTGTGGTGAAAACATTCAAAATCCTCTATCTACTTTGAAATATACTATACATTATTGGTAACTATAGTCAACCTAATGTGCAATAGGACACAGGAACTATTTTCTCCTAACAGTAACTTTGTATCCTTTGTACAATTTCCCCCTACCCCTCCTTCCCACTACCCTCCCCAGCCACTGCTATCCACTATTCTATTCTCTATTTCTATGAGATGAACTCTTTTATATTCTGCATATAAGTGAGATCATGCAGTATTTGTCTTTCTGGGCCTGGCATACTTAATGTAATGTCCTCCAGGTTTATTCATGTTGTTGCAAATGACAGGGTTTCATTCTCTTTTATGGCTGAATAGTATTCCATTGTGTAGATTTACCACATTTTCTTTAACCATTCATCCATTGATGGACACTTGGGTTGGCTCCATATCTTGGCTATTGTGAATAGTACTTCAATAAATATAGGAGTGAAGGTAACTCTGTGACATATTCATTTTATTTTCTTCAGATACATACCCAGTAGAATTACTGATCATGCAGTTCTATTTTTAATATTTTGAGAAACTTCCATACTGTTTTCCATAATGGCTATACTAATTTACATTGCCATCTACAGTGTACAAGGGTTCCCTTTTCTCCACATCCTCGCCGACACTTGTTATCTTTTGTCTTTTTGCTAATAGCTATCTTAACACATTGAGGTGATATCACACGGTGGTTTTGATTTGTATTTCCCTGATAATTAGTGATAGTGAGCAATTTTTCATATAACTGTTAGCCATTCGTAGGTCTTTTGAGAAATGTCTACTCAGGTCTTTTGCACTTTTTTATTATTATTATTTTTTTTTTTTTAGCTGTTAAGCTGTTTGAGTTCCTTGTATATTTTGGATATTAACTTCTTGTCAGATGAATAGTTTGCAAATATTTTCTCCTATTTTGTAGGTTGTCTCCTCACTTTGTTGATTGTTCTTTTTTGGTATGGAATCTTTTTAATTGGATGTAATCTCATGTGTCTGCTTTTTTATTGCCTGTGCTTTTGAGGCATATCCAAAAAACCATTGTCCGAGCCAATATCATGAAGTATCTCCCCATGTTTTCCTATAGTACCTTCATAGTTTTGGATCTTACATTTAAGTTTTTAATGCATTTTGATTTGATTTTTGTGAGAGACAGAAGTCCAGTTTTATTTCCAATTTTCACAGCACCATTTATAAAGCTGTGCTTTCCGCAATGAATCTATTTTATCTAAATATAGCCACTCCTACTCTTTTGTTTACTGTTTGCCTGGAATATCTTCTTCCATTCCTTTATTTTCAGCTTCTGTGTGTCCTTAAGGTTAATGTGAGTCTCTTGTAAGCAGCATATAGTTGGATCTTGTTTTTTAAACTATTCAGCAAATCTGTGTCTTTTGATTGGAGATTTCAATCCATTTGCATTCAAAGTATTTATTGATAGATAAGGACTTACTACTGATGTTTTGTTAATTGTTCATAGTAGAGATATCTATGATTTACAGAGCAACATAACAGTATTGAATTATTCTGGATTTGATATATTTGCCCTTATCAGTGAATGTTGTACTTTCATATGCTTTCATTTCTACTTGAAGAACTCCCTTAAGCATTTGATATAAGGCAGATGTAGGGGAATGACTTCCCTCAACTTTTCCTTGTTCAGGAAAGACTTTCAGCACTTTCAATATCATCCCCTTCTTTCTTGGCCTCCAGGGTTTCTGCTGAGACATCTGTTCATAGTCTAATGGTAGTTCCCTTATATATGACTTGACGTTTTTCTCATTGCTGCTTTTTAAATTCTTATTTTGTCTTTGACTTTTGACCATTTAATTGCACTTTGCCTCAGTGAGGACCTCTCTAGGTTGAGTTTGTTTGGGAATCTGTAAGCTTCATTAATCTGGATGTTCTTATCTCTTCCAAGACTTGGGAAGTTTTCACCAATTATTTTATAATTACAGATAAGCTTTCTGTCCTTCTCTGCACTTCTTTTTCTGAAACTCTCATAAAGTAAATGTTTTCTCGTTTAATGGTATCCCAGGACTCCCATAGGCTGTTTTCACTTTTTTATTGTTTTGGGGTTTTGTTTTTGTTTTCCCCTCTGATTGGGTAATTTCAAAAGATCTAGATCTTCAAGTTCAGAGATGCTTTCTTCTGCTTGATCTAGTCTGCCACTGAAGCTCCGTATTATATGTTTTTAATTTCATTCATGAAATTCTTCAGCTCCAAGATTTCTATTGGTTCTTTTTTAGATATCCGTCTCTTTGTTAAATTTCTCTGAGATCATGAACTGTTTCTCTGATTTTTTTCAACTGTCTATCTGTATTCTCTTGTATCTCACTGAGTTTGCTTAAGACCATTATTTTTAATTCCTTTTCAGACAATTTATAAATTTCCCTTTTTTTGGAGGTTAGTTACAGAGTTATTGTGTTCCTTTGGTAGGGTCATATTTTCACTTCCAAACGAGTCTTAGTATGCCAGCTGAAAAAGATGTAGTGGCTGGTTCCAAGTATATTCAGTGGTATAGTCTTTGCACAGATTCTTCTGCTACAATTAACATTTGCGATGATGTCTCAGCAGCCTAGGCTATAGGAGTTTGTGGCAGCAGCAGTGGCAGCATAGATTGCTGGGGTTCTTGGTGGCAAGAGTTTTGAGACTGTCCTGATCGTGTTTTCTCCACAATGGGCAGACTTAGCTGAATGAATCCCTCTTGGTGTTGGGTCTGACATGGTCAATATGCAGCTGCAGCAGCACTGGGCTCCAGGACACAGGTGTCACAGCAGCTGTGAACCTGAGGTCCTGGGTTCAAGATCTTGCCAACCTACTATAACAACTGGGTCTTGTGGTATAGGTTTACTCTCTGAGGCAGGGTTGGATAGAGATTACCCACAGAGCCAGGATCTGTGACTCTGAGGCATCCTCCAGCAGCTTAGGCCCAGGGGGCCAGGTTGTAGCTATGTCTCTGACCCTGAGGGCAGGGCACAGCACTGGCCTGGCCCCAGGAAAGAAGGGATGCTATGGAGATTTGGGCCTGGCAAGCAGGATACAGCTGCAATTTGTGAACCGGAGCCAATACGACATAGCGTCAAGTCAGATCGTGGGGGATGAGACACTATTTAGTGGTGACTTTGGACCCTGAGGTGGTGGAACACAGCAGCATCCCAGACTAGGTAAGGTCAGGTGCAGCAGGAAGGACCCTAGAATAGCAGAGTGCAGCAACTGCTTAAGCTCTGGTGGGACAGGGAGCAGCACAGAGATGACTTTACTCCCCAGTGAAGGGTTTGTCTCAGCAGCTCAGACTATAAGGGGCTAGTTTGACTCCAGGGAAGCAGGGTACTAGTTGTTTAGCATGCGGGCAAGGGTGTCTCAGCCCAACCAATGCTGTTTCTCTGGGATGCAGAGTTTCTATCAGCTCAGCCCAGGGATGCATGGCTGCTCAGCTTCACCATGGCACTAATTCCTTTGGAGGCAATGTGCTGCTTCAGCTCAGTCCCAGGAGGTGTTACTGCTCTCAGTGGCCAAGACATCATTTCCCAGGGGACAGGGCACATCTTCAACTCAGGCACAGGTGGGACATGACTCCTCTGGACAGCCAAGGCACTGTTTCCCCAGGATGCTGGGCACTATTTCAGCTCAGACACGGGGGAGCTGGATGTAGCAGTTACTGGGAGGGGTAGATGAAGCTGTGTTGTTAATCCACTGTTTCCTTGGGAGGCAGTGCACAGCTTTATTTTGGGCCCTGATTGACAAGATGCAGCAACCACTGGGAGGGGTAGATAGAGCAGCTCTACAGCAGCTTGGCCTCACAGAGTAGGGTATGGTAGCAGCTCCGCTCAGGGATGGTGAACCACTGAACAGGGGTGGCTCCATGGTGGCTAAGCCCTTAGGCATGGAAGGGTGCCATGGCCACTCACCCCCAGAGCAGGACATACCCTAGCAGTAGTTCTGATTCCAAGATGGCAAAGCACAGTAGCCATGTGGGTCATAGGGGGCAAGGCACAGTGTTGGCTTCTTTTCTGGAGGGAGCATGGCTGTGTGGACTCCTGGCACCTCCTTCAGCTGGGTTCAGTGTCTGTGAGGACTGCAGGAGTCCCCAGTGGTGAAGACTGCAGGTGTCCAAGGTGTTGATGGGGGATGCTGGGGTCCACCTGCTTACCTTTTCCTCACAGAGAGAAATCCCTCCTGGTTCTGAGCTGAGCCCAGCTGGGAGGTGAGGTGGTGGAGGCCAGGGGTTTCCTTCCATTCTCTCTGGGGCCATCCTAGATTTCTGTGCTCTACAGGGTTTCTGCTACTCCTTTGATGTGCACTGGTGCTCTCCTTTAGTTATTTTCATCAAAATGTAGTTACTTATCTGTTGTTTGGACTGTCCTTGTTGGGTAGGGACAAGTGCTAAGGGTTTCTAGTTAGGCATCTTGCCCCTTTCTCAGTTTCAACAAATACTTTTTGAATGCCCACAATGTGCTAGGCACTTTTTTGGCACTAGAGATAAAGCAATAAATGAAGCCAATCATATCCTTTTCCTCACGGAATTGATATTTTTAGAGACAGACCAAAAAATAAATAACATAAGTATGTCTTTAGTTTGTTTTTTACATTTATATCTCCTATCCCCCTGGAGTTTTATCCTTGAATATCAGTCTTATGCCCAGCTCCTTTACTGAGTTATCTTACTGTTTCTCATAATTTTTTCAGTTCATTTCATGGTATTTGGGGGCATACAGTCATACCACCTACAAATAACAATCACTTTGCCTCCTCCTTTCTTATTTGCATACCTTTGATTTGTGTTATTATATACATGTCACTGTTAATAGTGAGGATTATGGAAATTTCTATCCATTTCCTGACTTAAATGGAAAGTCTCATTTTACACTCTTAAATACAATACTGGCCTTCCATTTAAGATTAATATTTGCTATGCTAAGGAAATACCCCTCAATTTCCATTTCATTCAGAATCTATATCAAAAATGGGTAATAAATTTTATCCAAAGCTTTTTTTTGCCATCTTTAGAGATGATTATTATTTTCTCCTTTGACTTATCACTATGATGAGTTGCATTAAGGGACTCATTAGCATTAAGCTATCCTTTCATTCCTGGAATAAACTATGTTCAGTTATATTATGCTTATAATACACTCCTAAATTCTATTTGTTTACATATAATTTTGCATCAACTTTAAATGACATTGGCCTAAAATTTCCTTTTTGTTATATTTTTTACCATCAGATTTTACTATTAAAGTTATGCTGATATCTTAAAAGCAATCAATACACTTTCTCTGCTGAGAAATAATTTAATTATCTTCAAAGTTATCTATTCCTTGCAGATATAATATACATCTTTGCAATTATCTAGTTCTGGTGTGTTAGGTTTTGTTTTTTATTTAATTTGGTTTGGTTTGGTGGGAGGAAGGGTACCCTTTTAGAACTTTTCAATTTCTTCCATAGTAATTAATTTTTTTAGAGTTTGTGTCTTGCCAGGGCTCAGTTTTTACAATGCATGTTATCCTACAAATTGTCTCTTTTATTCAGGTTTTCAAAAGTATTTAAATAGAATTAAAATCAAATATTCCCCATTTTTCTTCTAGTTTCCACTTTACCTGAGAGTAGTTCTATTACTCCCATTTCTTTTTTTTTTTTTTTTTTTTTAATTTAAATAGAAATGAGGTCTTGCTATGTTGACCAGGCTGGTCTCAAACTCCTGGCCTCAAGTGATCCTCCCATCTTGGCCTCCAAAAGTGCTGCGATTCCAGGCGTGAGCCACCATGCCTGGCCCTTATTTCTTATTAGTGCTTTTTCTTAATTAGGTTGGCTAGTAGCTTTTCTATTTTAATGGCTCAAGAAACATACTAGTTTATTTATAAATAATTTATTGGCTGATGCCCAGCCTAGTGTGGAGCAGGGAATAATTACACTCTGCTCGAGGACGCTGTTGTTTGATGTCTGGAATATGACAAACCCAGAGTGATTACCATAATCAAGTCTTATTATATATTTTATTCATATTTATATTAAAATGCAACAAAGTCTTCTGCTTAATTTGTGAGCTTCCTGTTAATTGCAGTTGACCCGTTTTTGAAAACTTTTCTTCCTAGTTCTATAAAACATGATCACCCAAAGTTTTCACTAGATCAGTATATTCTCTTCTTATGCTGACAATATATTAACTAGTATGGATAATACACATTTTTTTGTTTTTACACTCAGAGAATTCAGAGTATTTAAGAGGTATCATAAACTATATCATAGCTTTGAGTGAAAAGCAGAAAATTAAGAACCCAGAGAATTGTGTTTTTGCTTTAAAATTTTAAAAAGCATAATAGAGAAAACCACTGTACCACGATTTTTAAACTGCACAGATAGAACATTAAAAGTAAAGCTATAAGTATTAATATAATAGTGCTAATACTTTTTTCTAAAAAATATTCAGAAGTTGCTTTGAATTTACAGAAAAAATGTGCAAGTATAATACACATAACACCATATACCATTTACCCACATTGCTATTAACATTTTGCCCCATTTGTTTTATAAGTGTGTGTGTGTGTGTGTGTGTGTGTGTGTGTGTGTGTGTGTGTGTATCTGAACCATTTGAGGGTAGGTTGCATATATCATGTTCCTTTACCCCCAAATATTTTAGAGGTTGTTTCATGTTGCTACTTGTTTGGAGAAATACTTAAGCAGCTAGTTAGGTAATGCCATATAATGCTATAAAAGAGACCTTATATTTATTTATTTATTTTGAGACAGGGTCTCACTCTGTCACCCAGGCTGGAATGCAGTGGCACAATCACAGCTCACTGCTGCCTTGACCTCCTGGGCTCAAGCGATCCTCCCACCTCAGCCTTTCAAGTAGCTGGGACCACGGGCATATGGCACCATGCCTGGCTAATTTTTGTATTTTTTGTAACATTTCCACATGTTGCTCAGGTTGGTCTTGAACTCCTTATCAAGCGGTCCACCTGCCTCAGCCTCCCAAAGTGCTGGGATTATAGGCATGAGCCACCACAACTGGCCAAAGATAAAGAATCACTTAGAATTTAAAAACCACCATGACCACAACAACAAAAGACTTAAGAAGTTATCAAAACAGATTTAAGCTACAAAAGAGAATAGTTACCACTGATAAAGATCTAATATAGAAACATTTCTGAGAGAGAAAAGCACCAGGTATTTGAAAAGATTTGTATCCAGGGAGATTAGGAGAAAATCAAAGTGGATATTCCACATTCAATTATTATATAATCCAACTTTCCGTTTGAAGTCAGCAGAAAAAAAGCATATATGACAGAGCAAACTAAGTCACAAATCCACAGCATGAGTTGTGAATGACATGACATACTGGCTACTGTATTAACAAATACACCATGAAGTCTTAGCGACTTAATAAAAGTTTATTTCTCACTCACGTAAGTTGCAGTGCATGTGTTCCTGAATGGCAGATCCCCTGAGCACTTCCCCTCCATGCAGTGGCTCAGGGAACCAGGCTTTCTTCTGATGAAGATTCATGCCTTAGGACCTTAGCATCCCTCTCTGGGTCCTCTCTCTAACTCACAGCTAAAATGAGACCAAAAGAGCAAAGTGTCATGCAAGAGACTTTAGGAGCCAGCCCAGGAAGGGGTGTACATCACTTTCTGCTGCATTCAATTGGCCAGAACTCAGTTCTAGTTCCCACTGGTCATAAGAGACTGGGAAAGGTAGTACATGTTCTTGTGTGCCCAGAAATTAAAAAATGGTTTGGAGTCAAACATGTGGTAGACTTTCTGCCCTTGCTATTCCTTATGTGCTGTCTATACCCTGACCTGCACATCAAGGATATATAACTATTGATCATGTCACATCATCAGGTGAAATCTTTTCTTTTCTTTTTTTTTTTTTTGTGAGACGGATTCTCGCTCTGTCATCCAGGCTGGAGTGCAGTGGCATGATCTTGGCTCACTGCAGCCTCCACCTCCTGGGTTCAAGTGATTCTCCTGCCTCAGCCTCCCAAGAAGCTGGGATTACAGGTGCACACCACCACACCCTGCTAATTTTTTAATTAGTAGTAGAGACAGGGTTTCACCATGTTGGCCAGGTTGGTCTCAAACTCCTGACCTCAAGTGATTCACCCGCCTCAGCCTCCCAAAGTGTAGGGATTACAGGCATGAGCCACTGTGCCTGGCCATGAAATCTTTTTTCTAACATGATATAGTGATGTGATTTATTCTAGCTTTGTGAGGTATACTCAAGCCACTGGTATATGTATTAAAATTTACAAGGTATCCTAACAGACTGAGAGCTAATAATTGACCCAATTTCAGTGTGTCTATGCAAAAGGATTAGTAATTTGGGGGCCCCCCAAATGTGAGAAATCTGAGTAAATATCAATGACAAGATACCCCATCCTAAGCATAGAAAATGCCATGCATTTTACAAGACATACACCAAATGGGGATATTGATGCACAAACGACACTTAGCATGAAAGAGACAGGATTCTGGGAATCTTGTAGAGTTAGTGTCACACCATTTAGAAGCAGCGGAAACAGAACTCACACCTGAATCTTCTGACTGTAATTTTAGTGAGTTTTCATATTATGTCAGTCTCCCAAAATTTTATCTTTTAAAAAAAGACTTTGATTTTGATGGCTTCCGCTTGGCTCTGCAGGACTTATTCATTCATTTAATAAGTATTTACTTAAGGCTAACTGTGTGCCCAGCACTAGTCTAGGTGCTGGAAATATGGCAATGAGCAAAACAAAGTCCCTGCCTCAAGAAGTTTGCCTCCTAGGAGGAAATTAGACAATAAACACAGTAATACATACTAGGGATGAGAATGAAAAAAAACTGAGGAACAGGGTCAGACAAAGTGGATATTCCACATTCAATTATTATATAATCCCACTTTCCGTTTGAAGTCAGCAGAAAAAAAGCATATATGACAGAGCAAACTAAGTCACAAATCCACAGCATGAGTTGTGAATGACATGACATACTGGCTACTGTATTAACAAATACACCATGAAGTGTATTTGACCCCTATCAGGGGTCAGACAAAGGAAAGTGATGGGCAAGAAAGACAGTTCTTTTTTTTCCAAATTTATTTTTTAAATTGACATAAAATTATATGTATTTATTGTGTACATGATGTTTTGAATACCTAGCTAATATATGTACTAATGTTAAATCTAGCTAATATATGTATTATCTCACATAATTATTTTTGTGATGAGAACATTTAATGTCCACTCTTAGCATTTTTCAAGAATATGATATATCATCATTAACTATAATCACCATGCTGCACAATAGATCTCTTGAACTTATTCTTCCTGTGATGTTTTTATCCTTTAACTAACATCTCCCCAACTCCTCCCAGCCCCACGACTATCCCAGCCTCTGGGAACCACCATTCTACTTTCTACTTCGATGAAATCAACTTTTTTAGATTCCACATGAGTAAGATCATGCAGTATTTGCCTTTCTATTCCTGGCTTATTTCACTTACCAAAATATCCTTTAGTTCACCCATGCTGTTGCAAATGACAGGACTTTATTATTTTTTATGGCTGAATAGCATTCCATTATGTAGATATAACACATTTTCTTTATCCATTGATTCCCTGCCTTGGCTATTATGAGTAGTGCTTCAATAAACATGGGAGTGCACCATATACACCATGGAATACTATGCAGCCATAAAAAACGATGAGTTCATGTCCTTTGCAGGGACATGGATGAAGCTGGAAACCATCATTCTCAGCAAACTATCACAAGGACAGAAAACCAAACACCACGTGTTCTCACTCATAGGTGGGAATTGAACAAGGAGACCACTTGGACACAGGGTGGGGAACATCACACACTGGGGCCTATCAGGGGGCAGGAGGCTGGGGGAGGGATAGCATTAGGAGAAATACCTAATGTAAATGACGAGTTGATGGGTGCAGCAAGCCAACTTGGCACATGTATACCTATGTTACAAACCTGCACATTGTGCACATGTACCCTAGAACTTAAGGTATTAAAAAAAAAAAGTTCTAGGAAACAAATAGAAAAAAAAAACCATGGGAGTGCACATATCTCTTCAACATATTTGTTTCATTTCCTTCAGATATATACCTAGTGGTGGAATTACTGATCATATAGTTCTATCTTTGATATTTTGAGAAACCTCCATGCTGTTTTCCATAATGGCTAATTTACATTGCCATCAACAGTGTGCAAGGGTTCCCTTTTTTCCACATCCTCTCCAACACCTGTTATCTTTTGTCCTTTTACTAATAATCATTCTAACAGGAGCGAGGCGATACTGCCTTGTGGTTTTGATTTGCATTTCCCTGATGATTAGTGATGTTGAGCAATTTCCATATACCTGTTGGCCATTTGCGTATCTTTTTGTGATAAATATCTACTCAGGCATTTGCCTATTTTTTGATCAGGTTATTTTTTTCTTGCTATTGAGTTATTTGAGTTCCTTATATATTTTAGATATTAACCCTTTATCCATGTACAGTTTACAAATATTTTCTTCCATCCTTCATGTTGTCGCTTCATTGTGTCAATTGTTTCCTTTTCTGCACAGAAGTTTGTTAGTTTGATATAACCCTATTTGTCTAGTTTTGCTTCTGTTACTTGGGTTTTTGAGGTCATGTTGAAAAATCACTGCCCAGACCAATGTCACAGAGCTTTTCCCCTATGTTTTCTTCTATTAGTTTTATAGTTTCAGGTTTTACATTTAAGTCTTTGAGCCATTTTGAGTTGATATTTGTATATGGTGAGAGATATAATCTAATTTCATTCTTCTGCATAGGGATATTCAGTTTTACCAACACCATTTACTGAACTTTCCTTTCTCCATTGTACGTTCCTGGAAACTTTGTCAGACAGTTCTCCTTTAGAAAGAGTGGCCAGGGAAAGACATCTGTGTAGAAATCTAAAGAAAGTGAGTGAGCAAGCTGTAGAGATATCCAGGATAGAATTGCCCAGGCAAGCAGAAGGTTTTGAGGCAGGGCTGTGCTTGATGCAGACAAGCCATGACAAGGAGCTAAGGTGGCTAAAGCTAAGTGAGGAAGAGATGGAATGGTAGAAGAGGTCCAAGAGATTGTTGGAGGTGGAGGGAGGCAGGTAATGTGGAATCTTGTGTAGCCATGGGCCAGAGAAAGGACTTTGGGTTTCACTTTTGAATGAAACGAGTTTCTGAGTGTCTGAGCAGAGAAGTGATAGGCTATAACATTTTTAAAGGCTCGTGCTAGCTGCTGTGTTGAGAATAGACTGTTGGTGAGCAAGGATGGAAACAGGCAGGCAGGCGAGCTGGCTTCCACTCCAGTCCAAAAGAGATGAAGAAAGCTTGGAGGAGGTTGGTAGGAGTGGATGAGGTAAGAAATGGATTGTAAATATATTTTAAAAGCAGAGCCACAGGATTTACTGACGGACATGATGGGGGATATAAGAAAAATAGAAAAATCAAAGATTTTTTTTTTTTGAGACAGGTTCTCGTTATTTTGCCCAGGCTAGCCTCGAACTCCTGGGTTCAAGTAATCCTCCCACCTCAGTCTCCCCAGTAGCTGGTACTACAGGCATGTACCACCACACCCAGAGGAGTACAAAAATTTTAACCTAAAAAACCAGAACAAAGTTGCCCTTTATTTATATAATGACTATGATAGATGCACATGGTCACAGGAGACAGGATGGGGAACCGAGAATCCAGTCTGGGACATGTCAAGCTTGAGATGCCTTTAAGCCATCCAAGCAGAGATGGCTGGCATGTGGGGAGTATGTCTAAAGCTGGGGACTGAATGAGAACATCTAGGAAGTGAGTGCAAATAAAGAAGAGAAACATTCTGAGGACTAGGAACCTCCAATTTTAAATGTCAGGAAGGGGAAGAGTGACCAGCAAAAGGCCAAAAACACATAACTTGTGAGGAAGAAGAAAAACCATGTCCTAGTAGCCTTATGAAGGAAAACATTTCAAGATGGAAGGTGTGAGCAGTTGTGCCAAGTGCTGAGTAAAATAGGACGGAGAAGGTAGCTTTGGATTTGGCAACAGGATCAAATATTTTGAGCTAACGTGACCACTCAAGTCAGTTGTAAGTAAACTCAATTTTTTAAAAATTGATTGACTAATTGGTAAGAAGTCAATATTAGTGTTTTGGTCACTTGAAAACAAAGCTTCTTTCATGTTCAAATCGGTAGAGTACATTTATTTGCATGTACTATGTTTTTATATACATTCAGGGATGAGGCGGAATACACATTTTCTCTTCATTATTATCCTGGGTGATCTTTATTTTCTCCCATTCAACTTATATGAGATCAACTTCTTATCACCAAAATTCCATGCACCAAGAAATCCATAAAAAAAACAAAAAGAACTAATATTCCTATTTGTGCCAATGTTAAGTGATGAAATGTTGTTGTTTGTGGTAAGTTTCAATAGAAGGAGCTATTGTTCTTGATATTTTAGACCTCATTCATTTGGAGCTTAGAGACAGGAAAATTGCATTCATTGTATCAAGGAGATTCTTGGAGACAGGTTACTTGTTTAGATTGTCATAAAGCTCGAATACCATAAAAATAAAAAATTTTAAACTGCAGTCCCTCTTTAATACAAAAAGAACCACGACTAGAAGCCCAAAGCTCACCATTACACAATATATCCATATGACAAACCTGCACATGTACCCCCTGAATCTAAAATGTAAAAATAAAATAACATAAAGCAACAAAAAGTACATTGTGCCATTCTAACCCCACCCTGCAAACACATATCACTTAAGTATTTGGATGAATATATCTATGTGTTTTATTTAAAAATATGTCTGCTGGCCATTTCTAAATATCGATGAAAGAGGGACAGTAGAAGTGTGTTTACAGAGGGTAAATCTATGTGTAACAGGATGATATGGTTTGGCTGCGTCCCCACCCAAATCTCATCTTGAATTGTAGCTCCCATAATTCCCATGTGTTGTGGGAGGGACCTGGTGGGAGATAACTGAATCATGGGGGTGGTTTCCCCCATACTGTTCTTGTGATAGTAAGTCTCACGAGATCTGATGTTTTTATAAGGGGTTTCTGCTTTCACTTGTTTCTTTTTCTGTCTTGCCTATTGCCATGTAAGACATGCCTTTCTCCTTCTGCCATGATTGTGAGGGCTCCCCAGCCATGTGAAACTTTGAGTCCATTAAACCTCTTTTTCTTTATAAATTACCCAGTCTCAGGTATGTCTTTATTAACAGCATGAGAACAGACTAATACACAGGATATAATTGTTAATTATCAATTTTGTATTAACCTGTTATTTACCTCAGTTTCTAATTTTATTTACCCCAGTTTCTAACGCCTTAAATGCACACCTAAATGCATGAGGAACATGTTAACATTTACCTTCATCAGTTATCAGTATAAATGTAAGTAATTGTTCTAGTGGAGATATACAGAAATGCCAATTCAGAGAAACTACTGTCTTTTAAATACCTTAAAGTAGCTAATTTCCCTCAAGAACAAGGACTGTATCTCTCATACCATTTTTTTCCTCAGAGCTTGGCGTGCATATTTGTTGAATTATTTTATTCTGTTATGACACCAGGGAGAGAAGAACAGTCACAAAACGAAATCAGGAAGATGCATGTGTGAGTCAAATAATGCAGCTGAGTGTACAAAAATGAACAAAACTATTTTTCTACTGACTGTCTTCTGTCTGGGCTTTTCAAGCAACCTATCATCATTCGATTCTCTTTGGTCATATACCAAGTCTTTGTCTAATTTGTCTGTCTTCCTCCTCTTTGTTCATTCCATAAATGTGCCAGGTGCTGTTATAAATATGGGAACATCCAGTTAACAAGATAAGTTCTTGTTCTTGTGGAGTTTAACACTAATGGATAACAAGAGATTAACCCTATAAATTAACCCACAAATTGTTCTAGTTGTATGACTGTAAATCCTTCCATACAACAGTGCCCTCACTCAGAAAAAAAAAAAAAAAAAATACAGTCTTACCTGAATTAGATAAGGAAAAACTCATTAACTGGAATCATAATACCAGGTTTCTAGTATAATATGTGCTGCTAATTCACATGGTTCCTTTGAGTATGTCACTTTTCTGGCCACCAACTACCCTTTGTTAAATTGAAGATAACCTGCAATGTCCATATTATGTTAAAAAAAAAAAAAAAACCCTACGGTTCTCAATGTTTCTGGATTCACAGGCTTAGTTACAATCGTGTATTTTATGAGTTGGGGGCTCCAGAAGAAAGAAGTTGTAAAAAAAATAGAGTATTAGTCTGTTCTCACGCTGCTATAAAGAACTGCCCAAGGCTGGGTAATTTATAAAGGAAAGAGGTTTAATTGACTCACAGTTCTGCAGGGCTGGAGATGCCTTAGGAAACTTAAATCATGGCAGAAGTGGGAGCAAACATGTCCTTCTTCACATGGCAGCAGGAGAGAGAAGTGCCAAGCAAAGGGGGAAAAGTCCCTCATAAAACCATCAGATCTCATGAGAACTCACTATCACAAGAACAGCATGGGGGTAACAGTCCCCATGATTAAATTACTTCCCACTGGGTTCCTCCCACGACACGTGGAGATTATGGGAACTACAATTCAAGATGAGACTTGGGTGGGGACACAGCCAAACCATATCAAACAGTTTACTATGTATTTTTCTATAAACCTATTTCCTGCCCCCTTCTAATCAACAGTAGTAATTTCCTTGAGCATGCAGCCCAAAATTTACTAACCTTGGACAAAAGATGGCAGTAGCAAAATTTGGGATTTCGACAAATGTCAGAGGGAAGAAGAAAAAGTAGTAGTAATGGTTACAGCCAACAATTCTAAAGCTACAGGAGGATGGTCAAATTTACTATTATGTAAAACATGTTCAATCAGTTTATTCAAATTATTTTTAAGTGGAGGGAGGGAATCTTTCATTGGAGACTTTTTAAAAAAGCAAAACTCAAATCTAAAAATAACCAGTATACAATAAATTTGCCAAGTAAGTCTCAAATTCCCCTAGTTCTATAAATTTTAAAACTTAAATTAAAAAAATCACATTCCTCACTCTCTGCCACTATACTGTAATAAATTTTATTTTAGAAATTATGCTGGTCATGTCAAAAATGTGCTCTGCTGTTGGAGTGTTCGTTGCTTATGCATGAGAGCAGAAATTTAAATGGACTGCGTGCAATTAAAGTTATGTACAAGAGAATTCCAGATGGTGAACTGAAAATTTTGCCATGAAGCCTGTTGAATCACAGTGCCTGCATGAGTAGGCTCTTACTTTTTGAACAAATGAATGAAATCACCTATAGCAGTATCTTGCTATAAAGCCTCATAAAGTCATGTTCATTTTTCATACTGTGGAATATGAAACCATACACTTATAATGAATATAAATTCTACCAAAAAGTGCAAATGGAAATAATTGCAGTTATTATACCACATTAATGAAAGTTATGCAAATTGCCCTAAAATTTAAAGGAAATGTATTATGTTGTGCCTTTCCTCCTAATTAGTGTTATTTCATATTGTGTGGTACATTTATGGAGAATTTTGTAGTGCATTGGATAAATCAGTTTTGTATTTCCAGGAGAGTGGGTTGTAATGAGCATTATAATGCATTTCAGTTCAGAAGCAGTTTTATGTTACAAAGCACCTTCTGCTAGTAGATTGGAAAATGTTGCACCAAAGTGATACTTGCACTAAAAATTTGGAATACAATTTAGCAAGGGAAGCATACATGAATCCATTATAGTTAAATGGCTATAAATTTGGGATTAATACTGCATTTTAGCTATGTATTTTTTTCGTATGTCAAAAAACTCCCCATACCACACTTGCCAGTGATCTAAAGTGATTTGCAGGGCCTGCTGTATCCCACTTGCCACTTGGCATGTAAATCTGCACACTTATATAAAGAATATAAAATGAAAACATTCATGACCACTAAAATACATGCATTAGATCCACATTTAGCTGAAGCTAATCTAATATGCCATCATCCCAAGTACTTACAGATAATTTTCTCTCCCTCATGTGAAGGAAACTACCTTCTACCTAGGCGCATCCTTTCTTCTTTCTCTCTGGCTTCAAAAGAAAATTTATAGGTCCCCTACTCAAAGACACTAACTTCACCTTGCTCTGGAAGGAAGTCACTCTTAGTCACTCAGGGAACCACTTCATCAACATTCCCTTTATCATGGACCCTGTTATAACTTCCTTTTTCTTCAGGCACCTTACCTTTAACCTATAAACCTGCTCTAATTTATGCCATTCTTTAAGAACTTTTTCTTGGTTCTGCTTTCCCCTCCAGCCATGGCTTTTTCTCTTTTCTTTCATCCTGGGCCAACTTTCTTGAAAGATTATCCAAGTATGGGCCTACATTTACCCAGCCATAAATCACAAAGATAGTGATTCTTGGAGGAATAGCCTTTACTTAACATCTGACTTCCTTTTCTGCCTTGCACCTCTCATCCTACTGCTGTCTGGTTTCAGTCCCCATCCCACTACTGAAAATGCTCTCTCTGTTGACTTTCTATTTGTCTAATGAATATTTCTAATTTCTTCCAGAATCTTTCTTCCCATGGCTTCCGGGACGCTCGTATCTTCTAGAGGTCTTCCTAGTTCTCTGCTTCTTTTCAGACTCCTTTAATGAATTCTTTGTCCACTCCTCAAAAACTGAGATTTCCCAGCTTGTGTTGCTTGTTAACCTTTTTGTTTTATCACTCTGTAACCTCACCACTACAATCATGGCCACCCACATGATTGTATCTACTTTTACAATTTTATTTCCCCATCTTAATACCCCTCCACGGTTCTCCATGGCCTCTAGAAGGCAAAGATCAGAACTGTTCTCTTAGATCCAAATTTTTCATCATCTGGTCCACACCAGTCTCTTTAGCCTCATCTCACATGACTCATTGCAATTAACTCATTCTTCATTCCATAAATATTCACTGATCCTCTACTGTGTTTCAGATACCACTTGGAACTCCTTAATACAGCAGTGAACAAAACATGTAAAAACCTCTGCCTTCATGGCATTCATATTCTCCTAGTAGCACAGAGCTGTTGTTTTATATCTCTTTGTCATTGCAAAGTATTTCTTCCTATCTTAAAAATCTGTGTGTTTTGGCAAATTTCTATTTATCTTTGTGAATTCAGGTCAGACATTACTTCTTCCAGAAAGACTGTCCCAGCACCTCACATTTTCCCACCAGCCCTATGAGAATCTTTATCATTTCTTCAGGTCCAGGTTTGTTGTTAAGTCATAACATTGGGGTTACCATTTTTCTTCAGAATTTCTCAGGAAAATCCCAGAAAGACACATTGTGCTTTCTGGACTGGAAGATGCCTAGTCCTTTAATAAATTGTAAATGGAGTACTAGATCAAGTAATTTCACCTTACCCGCACACACCAAATGATCACCGAATCTCTGATTGTTAAGAGTCCACACAACAATTACCTGGTAACTGAGGGGACAATTTGTTTCCCCAAATAGCCTTGCTCGCATGTATTGTAAAACATGAATAAATTTAGTATTATGTTTTTATATTCTAAAACCATGTTATTTAGCCGAATTATACTACAGTTTTAACAATTGTTATAAACCCAGCAACAGTCATATATGACTTTCAAATTCTATTTGTTCATAAACTAAGGATAATCCTATTAGCAGAGGATACAAGCAAGATTATGTTGTCCCTACCTGCACTATATTTTAGTGTCTAGCAAACAGTGTTTAGCTATTTGCTCTTGTCAGAAAAGATTATTAAATTAATGAGTTTGCTTGCCAATTTTGTTTGAAGCTACCTACTTTCCAACAATATACCTTAAAATATGTGGATTCCTTGCTTTTTTGCCTGTGTGGATTTTTTTTTCTTGTGGAGTACCTCTTAGCAATGGTTCCTGAGTCAAGGCCATCCCACCCTCCCCCAAACACCAGGGGTGCGTTTGTAACTATCCAGGATCATTTTGGGGTTGTATTATAGGGGAAAAAACCCTCTATGTTAGACTTGGAAGTAAAAATCCTTAAAAATATACTTGTAAGAACTACACTGCAGGCTTAAGGAAACAAGTCCAGCTATTCAGTCAACAACTGGACTTCCACCATACCCTAAGTTCCCAACACATCCAAATTACATCCTTTCTTCAGCCTAAAGTCCCTTCAAAGACTTCCCTTTATGTCCAACAGAGGGAAAAGGATCAAGTGAGGGGAAAGAGAGCTTGTTTACTTCAGGTGTAGGGAAGGAGGGAGGACCTTTTCATTTATGTTAGCAAACTTGAGGGAGGCTATTTGAAGATGGTGCCAGTAACATACAGTGGAAGAAGTCACCGTATATGTCCAGTTTAAAAAAACCTTTAGGGATGCATAAAAGTGTTACAGTGCTTGTCTGGTGAAATAAAACATTAAGAATCTGTCAGATGTCATTTTAATTTCAAGAAAGCATGAATGGAATTTGTTTTTCATTGAAGCTGTTTTTCATCAGTTGTTGTACTGATTGGATTCTTACTGGCATTTAGAGCGCAGGGGCCAGGAAGGCAAAAACACCCTGCTGTGGGGGACAGGCACACAATCCCAAAACCCATCCCATCCAGAATTCCAAGGAGTATTCCTCCCCATGGAGGAATATTCTGACCCTTTCTCACCACCAGGTAGCTTCTCTAGTCTTGTTGCCTCAGATCTTTTCTTTCTGCTGCAGGCAAGGTTTGCTGAGCCTTCACACTTAACCTTATGGCAGCACCTGGCTCCTTAAGGTGTGGTCCTCAGTACATGGGAGACCAGGTCATTTTGCATCCCACTTTAGACCCTGTTGAATCATTATTTACATTTTAACATCATCTCCCAAGTGATTTATATTCAAATTAAAGTTTGCATATTCCAGCATGCAGGCTGACCCTTGAATGATTGATCCTGGCCCAGTGACAGAATCCCCTAATTTAGCAGAAGAGATTTCTATGAAATTACTAAAGACCACCCTCCCCAAGGCTCTTGAGAAAGCTTACTTCAACAAACGTCTCTAAATTGCAGGAGTTTGTGAAAGTCAGTCAGTGATGCTTTTGAACACACTAAAAAACTGCCTGAGGAAGGCACATCAGTAAACTGTGAACAAGTCAACTTCTGAGACAGCCAGTCACATGGAAGGAAAGTCACACTTCCAGGGTTTTTACAGAAACCAAAAGATGCCCAGCATCTGGGCTGGCGTCAGGCTAATGAAATAGGGGCCTTCCAATTGTTTCTCTTTTTTCCTCAGAAGAATTAATTACCCAAGCTGCCCCTCAAAGTCTCAATAAATAAGGTCTTTTTTGATATTTTAGTTTGTGAGCCTAGAATTTCAATTGACTCCTTCAGAAATTTGGAAAATCATTAAAAACAAGTATCAGAGTGATGGATGAAAAATGTGAACGTAGTTTCACATGTGTAAGACAAAAGTTATTCTTTAAAAAAACAATTGCATATTCACTAAAAAGTACTAGCAACAAAGTTTTTAAAACTTACATACACCTCTGGTAAAATGCTTAACAAAATGAATTGTAATAGAGAAATAAAATCACGTTCTAAAGGAAGGGATTTGAAATTAGGCTTATCACTCTCATCCTTTAGAAATACTATATTATGCTATAAAAATAACTCTGTATGCCCTATGTAGACTTTAAATTATCAATGTCATATTATAAAAGTAGCATTATACTCTTATCTCCAAAATGTCTGAAAACACTTTAATGCAATTCAAAACAGTGCCCTCGAGTGTTAGGGAGAATTTTTCTGCTCTGCCTCATCAGGCATGATGAGATGAGCACAGTGTTTGGTCTAATTAGTTCTAGTGCTATTCCCCTGAGTGATACTTGAAGGCATTCTTTAACTTGAGAAATTAATAAGGACAAAAAGAGGAGAATGTGTTGATTCAAATATATGCAGTTTACTAACAGTTAACGTAGGCACTGTTAACTGAACGTTTATTAGAACCATGTTCTAATCGTGGTTATTCTGTGGGTCACTAATCCCTGTTTACTAGATATTGGTGGACCTCTTGGCCAAGAATGGCTGGGGATCCTCTGAATCTGTCTGGAGTCTCAGTTTTCACCTGACATTCTTGGCCACTTCTGCCAGAATCCAAGAGCTCTCTCTCATGACACCTGCAGTGACCTCTATTGGTGTCTCCCACTTTGGTTGGAGGTCTTGTAAGATAGATCACAAGGACCCTTCTCTGTCATTGTCCCTTCCTATTAGGAACCTGGCTTACTGGTTCCAAAACAAATATTACTGTAAAAGGCCAAAACAGCCTATCCCTCCTTGGCAGAGTGATCCAGAGCTGTCACACAGGCTCAGTGTCCTTGCGGGACCACGGGCTGTCTCCTTCTGACCTAGCACAGTGCCACACCATAGTGCTGGCCTTTTTGACGTGAAGCTCAACCCATTTGTCCAGAATCCACACAGAGCCCAGTATGTGGTTTCTTCCTCAGCTAGAGTGAAAGAAAACCCACCAAAGCCTGATTTCCTTGCAAAGTGAAGGTGTTGGGAGGCAGCCCAGCATGGTTGTTAGGACACAGGCCCTGAGTTCAAATCTTGGTGTTCACTTGGCCTGTGTGATCTGCCACATGTGTCTTAGGATCTCCAAACCTCAGTTTCCTTACCTCTAATGGAGCTATCAGTGTGCTAATTACAAGGACTAAACAAGAAAATCCACATAGAGCACTTAGCACACTGCCTGGTGCAAAAGCTGTGCTCAATAAATCTTGGCTGGTGTTGGAAGTTAGAGTCCCCAGTTAACAGGCCATTCCCATTCTCTCCCCTCATCCATTTCTTTTGAGTTTGGGAATAAGTTGCAAAATGTGTATAATGATGGTCTATAGATCAGAAACCATCAAATCTACTCTGCTCAGGCAGAGCCGTATTCCAGCCTCAATTGATTTGCATTGGCCAAAAGGCCCCTGTGGGCACGAGATTCTAGATGGTCTCCACTTTCCTAGAAGATGTTTATG
Source organism: Pongo abelii (assembly GCF_028885655.2). NCBI lineage: Eukaryota > Metazoa > Chordata > Mammalia > Primates > Hominidae > Pongo > Pongo abelii. The sequence goes on from NC_071991.2 coordinate 98,363,538, forward strand.
TTATAATCTAGTGTATTAGGTAAATGATTTATCTAAGAAATATGTTACATCTTCCCTTCAAAACTGTTTCCTCATAATGAAATCATTACGCTGGAATTCAACATAGGTAACAAAGGCCTCAGCTACAGAGGTTTTCAGTGTGGGCAGGATCATAAAGATCTTTTCTTATTTACATTTTAGTCTCATATATATTATATTTAATGAGTGTTTTTTTCCTTCCCCATAAATATATTTCTACTTTTACTGACTTTAAGTTAAATAAAGATTTGCCACATCTACTGATATTCTCAATAACAAGTATTTTAAATGTAAACACTCGGAAACCCTGGGTTTTGTATTTTCAGCATCTAAAAAATTTCTAAAATGCTGATTTAAAGCATGGAGTCTCTGCTGTTGATGTTGCCCCTCTTGGGTTGTGAGTCTTATAAAATGGGTCTCTAAGGAACCTGCTCTATCATTGCCCCTTCCTATTAGAACCTTGCTTACTGATTCCCAAATACTAACTCAAAAGGCCAACCCATCATAACCATTCTAGATGTGGTGAGCCACAACTATTGGTTAATAGCCTTCATTTCTTCAGAAATTCTCTTTCACTGGTTCCATAATTTATATTTTCTATAAACTCGTAACCCTAAGTGATTCTGATGCAGATGGTTTAGGGACCACAACTTAGGAAACAGTGATCTAGGTCAGAGGTCAGCAAACCATGGCTCTTGCCAAATGCAGTCCACCATCATCTGCTTTTGTATGGCTCTTGAGCTAAGGATGGTTTTTACATTTTTAAATGTCTTAAAATGTTAAAAGAAGAATACTCTTTTGTAACATGTAGGAGTTGTACAAAATTCAAATTTCAATGTCCATAAAATGTTATTGGAACACAGCCACGCTCATTGGTTTGAGCATTCTCAACGGCTGCTTTTGCATTGTGAGGGCAGAGTTGAGTAGTTGCAACAGAGATCATGTAGCCTGCAAAGCCTAACATATTTACTGTCTGGCTCTTTACAGAAAAATTTTGCCAGTCTGTTGTCTAGGCATTCACAATAATCAGTGATGCTTCTAAGGATTTAAAACGCAAATACATACACACACACACACACACACACACCTGAGTAAGAAGGCAGTATGGCGTTTCTATGACACAACTTCCCCAGGTGACAGAGAAGACAGGAGTGACAAATGGGAAGCGGAGGGGAGGATTACCCAGGCTTTCTGTACAACAAGGGGGGAAATTATATTTTTCTATTTCACTCATGCCTGTGAAGATTACATCATTTCATTAGGAAGGTGGAGTTCATGTACATGAAATATCCAATAAATATTAAAAGAGAGATATACTTAAAGTCTAAATCCTATGATACAAATAAAAGTGAGAGGAACTTAGGAAAAGAATTGCCTGAAGGTGAGATTAAAGGTGGACAAGGATTTAAGGTTAAACGGACAGAGAAGGGGGAAAGGACTTCCCACTTTGAGTAGCTCTGTGAGTCATGAGACCTTAGAGGTGAGAAGGACTAGGGCCAGTTAGAGAAGTTCTTTGATGAGCAGAACTCTGGTGAAAGTTCATGCTGGGATGTCATCAAGATAATGTTGGGTAATTGAAATAGGGACAGATCCTCCAGTAGGGCCTTGAATGCCTAGCAAGAGAGTCCAGACTTACTCTAATGAGCAATGATGATGACCAGTGTAGGTGTTTTATCAACATATGAAGAACATGTGTTATAAAAATGACTGACAACAACGTGGAATCAGACTCAAAAAGGAAAAATATATCTAAGAAACTATTTTTATTTTTAAATGAATATTCAGAGTTATACTTTTACAGCCCTTTTTACACCAACTGTACAAGAAAAGAATAGAAACACCAAAATTGTGGAGAGGGTGGAAGCCTTGAATAGATTTATGCCCTAAACTTTTCTTAAAACTCTTTTAAGTCTCTCTTTTTAATGATGCTGTCCCACAAAATATCTATAATAAAACTAAAATCTGATTTTAAAACCCATGCATTTAATCATGCCTGTCCCAACCCTGCAATTATTGGCATTCACATCTGACTTACAGAAAACTCAGTTCCATGGTCCCCTCAGCTTTGTTGTGCAAATGTCCAGTGAAACTCTAGTTCTGTTAAAAGTGTCAATCTGACTGTACATTTACCTAACAGTTTCTTCCTTGAGAAGCCATTTATATGTTCATAAGCCTCATAGAGAAATAGATACGCATATACATACACACACACAGTGCATTTTAAAATTGTTTTACCTGGCAGGAAAAGGTAGTTACCTCTAAAGCTTACAATGGCAGCTATTCAAGGGCATACTGTGATATTACACGGTAGTTTAAGAGAGGAAGTATAATTTCGGTGGTGGGAGACATTCACATAAGCCGAGGCAATTACCCAGGTTGGACTTCAGCCAGAATATCTGAATTAACTGAAAAAGGTCTCATTCGCTGCCAGTGGCACTGAATCACTAACGAGCATGAATGTAAAGTCCCAACTCCAAACTGGTCTCAAAGCTCAGCTATAAAGTTGAAATAAGGAGAGTAATGCCTGTATTTTGTCTATAATCCATTAATTTGCCTATCATGCCAAAGCCTCATTTGAGAGAAGTTCCTGCTGCCCACTTTTTTTTTTTTTTTTTTTTTAACGTTTGTATACTTTCTGCAGTCATTCTCTGACATTCAGTTAAACTGCACTGCACACTGGTAGGGGGCACCATTCACACAGAATCTATGACCTAGACCTGTGAGGGTGGCATATTGACTGGGCGTGGTCCAGAAACTTGTCACCAGTGCTCAAAGAAACATAAAAAATTGAAATTAAGCATTAAAAACTCATATGGCAAATTGACATGAGTAATTTTATATCGGTTGAATCAATTTTTAAAATAGGGGCTTATATTTTTCTCTTTTAATTTTCTAGTAATTTTCTTTACAAACATTTGGCTTTTGGATTTGAATTTTTTTAAAAAACTGGTCTTTGCCAGAGATTGTTTGAGAAGCACTGCCCTGTCTTAGACTTATCTATCATGTGAACAGCACCCTCGGAGTTGTCCAATGTGGCTGCAGGAGCAAAGAAATGCAGAAAACAAGATCTGCCTTGGACACTCAAAGGACTATAAGAAGAATTTTAATTTATCTAGAAATATTTTAATCACTCAGCGAGAAGTGGACTATGGCGAAAAGAAGCCCATGTGCAGGATGCTGTCTGGACTGGGCTGTTTAGAAAGAAATTGACCTCTCTCTGGTCAGTCCTTGCCAAATATGGACTTGGTTTTGAAGCACTCTCACCCCAACAAATATTCAGGCTATTTTGCTTTTGGAATTGTGCCTAAAGCAGTTCTATTTCTAAAACTCTGAGGTGCAGAAATGTGAATACATGGAGCCAGATACATAGTAAGTGCTCAAAACATTTTTCTGGTAAAACCCCATCTTTACAAAAAACACAAATACAGTTGCATGGTGGCATATGCCTGTAGTCCTAGCTACTCGGGAGGCTGAGGTAGGAGGATCACCTAAGACCAGGAGGCCAAGGCTGCAGTGAATGGTGATTGTGCCGCTGCACTCCAGTCTCATCAATAGAGCAAGACCCTGTCTCAAAAAAAATTATCTATAAATAAAAAAATTAAATGTAGGAAGGGTCTTCACTAGACAGTCATCTTGGTTGGCTCTATTGACGATAAACCAAGGAATGGTGTTTCTAGCAATGGTCTGAGAGGCAACCTGCTCACAGGGATAAACAAAAACTTGGAATCTCAGAAAATAAGGGGGTAAGAATTCAAGCTGAAAGGCTGCTGCAGCTGACAAGTGATCTCTGATGAGTAATCAGCTTTGAATCTTAGAGCAGTTTGTGCAACATCCCAAAGAGAGACTCCAGAGAAGCAGCATGCAGAAGCCAGGCCAACGGGTAGTTTGCTTCCAGGATATCTGCAGGGACTGGGCCAGCAGAGCCAATTCTGTGTAAGTTGGAGGTGAGGTGAGCAGAGGGAAGGCGGGGGTAGCAGCCAGACCTCAGCACCTATTTCTCTGCTGGGAATGACAGTCTGGAGTCTTGAGAACGTGGAGGAATGCCCAGCATCTTCAGTGACTTGATGCTGAGTGACGGTAGAGACATGGACTTCCAAAAATGCCATTCACCATGAGGCTTTTCCTCGGTGGGAATGGAGACTGTTAAAATAGGACAAAGGTGGAAAACTGTCTGTTATTTACCTGATACACTTCTTCCAAAACAAAAAGGAAAACTATTTTGTTTAAAAAAAAAAAAAAAAAAAAAAAAAGGCATTTATGTTGTTGTTGTTGTGACAGAGTCTCACTCTGTTGCCCAGGCTGGAATTTAGTGGTGTGATCTTGGCTCACTGCGACCTCCACCTCCTGGGCTCAAGCCATCCCCCCACCTCACCCTCCCAAGTAGTTGGGACCACAGGCACGCGCCACCATGCCCGGCTAATCTTTGTGGTTTTAGCAGAGACAGGGTTTCCCCATGGTGGCCAGGCTGGTCTCAAACTCCTGACCTCAAGTGATCTGTCCACCGCAGCCTCCCAAAGTGCTGGGATTATAGGCGTGAGCCACCGCGCCTGGTCAAAAAAGAGCACTTATAACTCACTGTGTAAAACTAAGTGAGTATGAAGACTAATGAGTGGAGAGCTTTTTTCCTAGCCCACACAACCTGCTAACTCACCTCACAAGCAACCTGATAACTCACCTCACAAGTCACATAGGTAAAAACTTTCCTTTTAATCATCCTAAAGAAAATAAATAAAATAATATCTTTGGTTTCTGCATAAACTCTACAATGTTCATTGCTCCTGTACTCCAATTCCCAGATGAGGCAAATCAATCCAAAACTCCAAAAATGCCAACTGAACAAACCATTCTATTTCACAATGAAATCTACGTACTCTGTAGAATTGAGAATGAGAAAGCGTTACCGTAACATTTGCCTTTGAATCAAGCAGTCCAAAGCTTTACATGATTTTGGTCCAAGGGATAATAAATGTTCAGGAGAGCAATTGCTTCTGCAAGTCAATTGTACCAAGTCTTTAAGCTTAAACATGGAGCAATTTTATTTTAAAAGTGTCCTACATGCCTGGAAAAAGCAGTGGCTTTAATAAAAATAGACAATAATGATGATGAATATAATAGTGATATTTTATACTCATCTGTTCCCTTTTTAGTTTTGGATTCAAAAATGCATAAATTCTCTTCTGGGTTTCCACTAGCTTTTATACCATAAATCTGTTTTCATTATGAAAAAAAAGGGGCAGTATAAAATATTGGCCATAAATCATAAAATAGGGAGGCTTGTGGCATTGCAGTAAATGGTTTTGGTGAGGTAAATTATCTCATTAAGTCCTCATCAACATTTTTAATGGTTATTTTTGATTATTTAGTATATTAATATTTTGAAATTTTGTTTATTGGTTACTATTTCTTTGAACTATTTGATAACATAACTTGTTAATATTTCTTTAAAGTTTCAGAACTTTTGAGGTAGTTATCCTCTCCCCTAAATTGGATTGCTGTCACCACTATTTATGTCTTCCCTCTTTACAAGTACTTTAAAAATATAATTTCTATTTTCAGAAATCTCAAAGCTAACTCTTAAATATGTCTCTGGGTGGTTCTTCAAACCTATAGGTCAAGTATGTGAGAGCACTTTTTTTTAGTACAGAAAGCTCTTGAAAGTGGAGAGCATTTTAAGAAAAATGAAAGAACAAATGGTCTGGGGAACAAAGTGAGAAAACATACATGTTTTTCTACTTTTCCTAAAAGGAAGACTGATGTAAAGGAAGAAACATACAGGCTTAGAACTCGAAAGTCTTAAAAGATGAAAGCCCGGGTGTGATACCCACACACCTAGAAACTGTGGTATGAACAGACAGAGACAGGAGCAGTTCATCTTTGACTGCCCAGACAATTGAGAGGTTGGTTATGATCCACAGAAATATTGACAGCTGTGTTGTTCAGAGTATCCCCCCATAACCATGTTTCATGAGGGAGACAATTTTTCTTCTGTTTATTTTCTGATTTATTTCTTCAGCCCTGGGTAACTTTTATGGGTGTGGTTTGATTTGATTTTTGCTTTTCATTACACTTTTCACTCCATCTTAATTATTTGGTTTTCCTTTTGGCTTGAGAAATATCCATTTTCTGGGTATAAATTCCCACTTAATCTAAGGAAATTCTCTTTCCTGGCTTTTCATTTGTTAGCTCATGAAGTTCCCTGCAACAGTACAGGACCTATGTGTTAAGAAGCATCAGATGGCAAAGCTTGGACTCCACATGAAGTGACTGTTAGTTTTCTCAGCAATCAGAGATGGGGCCTTCGTATATTCACCCTTGGCCATTTTCAAACCCTACTGTGTTTGGGGGCAGTAAAACAAACAATGATTAAGAACATTAGGTTCAAAAGTAGGTTTAAAATCCTAGCTCTGCCACCCAGTGACTGTGTGACTTGGGGTAAGTTACTTTTCATCTCTAAATCTGCAGTTTCTTCATTTGTAAAATGGGATGGTAAGAGAACCTACTTCACATGGTTGTTGTGAGGATTAAATGGCATGATGTGAAGTGCCTGCCAGAGTAAGGACCCAGGAAATGTGACTTATAGTTTGCAGTTTTCCATTTTTCCTTGTTTTGTGTTATTTCTCTCCATAGAGCTCATGAAGCTGGCAAGCTAGAGAACTTACTGATAGATTGTGTACAGGAGTTGGAACAGCTGCTGAAGAGAAAAAGAAATCAACATCAATTTTTTGCTATCCCATAAAACACGTGGTTTACTAAACTGAAACCCTCTAGGAATGGGGCATATTTCAGGCACATTCTTGTGTAAGAGGACACAGAATGTGCATTCCCAACATATTAAACCCAGCATAAACCTCTCATCTCTCCTGAATGTCCAGGACTTTTCAAAGAGCTATGTTTTGCATATTTGATTTTTTAAGAGACAAGATCTTGCTCTGTCGCCCAGGCTGAAGTACAGTCATGCAATCATAGCTCACTGCAGCCTGAAATTCCTGGGCTCAAGCGATACTCCCATCTCAGCCTCCTAAATAGCTAGGACTACAAGCACACACCACGATGCCCAGCTAATGTTTTTATTTTTTAAACAAAAGGATCATTTAAGGCCAAGAGTTCAAGACCAGCCTAGGCAATATAGAGACAAGGTCTCCCTGTGTTGCCTAGTTGCCTAGGCTGGTCTTGAACTCTTGGCTTTAAACAATCCTTTCACCTCAGCCTCTCAAAGTGCTGGGATTATAGGTGTGAGCCACTGCACCTGGCCTTGATATTTTTAAATTAAGTTTTTATCTAACCGTCATTAATAATATTCTATTGTCCACATTTTCTGAATATGTGAATATGTAAATAATATGAGCGATATGGATTTCCCCAAATCTTTGTAATTATCAAATTGGCCATTGCTTTAATGTCCTCTTTTACTCTGTACTTTTACTCTGTTCTTACTTTACCTTTTGGTCATAGTTTTGGCCACTCTCAGCTTCCCACAGCATCATGCTAAATAATTATCTTTTCATTCTAAACAATAAAGTTAGTCTAGTTCTCTAAACAGTTCTGAGATCTCAAAACCTAAGTTAATTTGAGACAATAAACCCTTTGATGGTTTTCACATAGTGAGAAAGAGGTGTCTGGGGCACAATGCTGCTTCATGAGTAAATGGAAAAGTTGGATAACAGGCGGAAGAAAACTAAGGGTCTGCCGTGCAGGGAGCAGTCATCCTGATGAGAAAGCCACAAGACAGGCCAGAATACACTAGCAAAGGAAAAACAGACTGTTGAACCTGTCCTAGGAATTTAAATCTGACAAAGCCATAGATGGGAAAGAGGAGACTTTAGTGGGGAGTTAGCATAGTCAAGGTCAAGAACCCAGGAAGGCTTAGGAGGCAATTCATGAGATGCTAAAGATCAGAAAAGTGACCTGGCAACATGGCATAGTGAGCCAAGGAAGAAATGTGTGTGCTCAGTACAGGTACGGTAGCCTTAGAGAGGTGGGAGGGGCAAACACAACATATGAGCTGTAAACCCAGCAGCTGCACCTATCTGCTGAGATTATGGCATAAAATGTCTGCAAATGACCAAAGCAGTGCCTGGCACACAGTCAAAGCTCAATAAAGTTAGCTTTCCTAACACAGCAGGACAATAAGGTACTGAACAGGAATATTGTCCCAATTCTGCCATTATTTATTGATGTGATTTCATGGTACATCATTAAACTGCTCCGCTTCCACCTCTGTAAAAATGGATGGGTTGGGGCAAATGTTTGCTCCAGTCCACTCTAATTCTATTATTTTTCTCATAGTCAAGTTACTTAATGTGTCTTATGCTAAAATATAAGCTGGTTTTATCTTCCATCGAAGGGAAATAGAATACATTGTTCAAACTAACAAAAATAATTTTTAAAAACCCAAGTATCAAACTACAGAATTCTTTTTCAGGATAAATCGCCCTGTTATTTACTTAGCAAGCATTCTTTAAATACATGTCACTTTGGTAGGCACTGGGGATGCAAAGACAAACAGGATGTTGCCCCTGCCCTCAAGAAGCTTATAATCTACTTAGCCCAAGGCACATAACAATGAAGTGTCCGGTGTGTTCCAGGCGCTGTGATGAGAGTGCAGCCAGGGTACCATGGATGGGGGGACACGGGCAAGATTGGTCAGTTCTACCAGGAAGAGAAAGAGTGGTGACAGCATTTCAGAGGTGGTGCATGAGATAAGAATTAAAAAGAGGTAACTTCATGCCAGGCAATGAGGATGGGGTAGGAGTTCTAGGTAGAAATGGGCCCAGCAGGGCAAAGAGAGTTGTCACACAGCCCTGCTGTTCTGAGAGCTGCAAATGAAGCGGGGCAGACAGACAGAGGGCTCTGAGGTGGGACTTTGTAAGCAGTGGGGCTGGAGCTGCAGGCAGGGCCAGGTCATGGAGTAGCTTGTATAATAAGGAGTCTGGACTCCATTCTGCAGCATAGAAGAAAAGAGAAGTACAATGCTCAAATTTGTGCCTTACAAAGATTCCTCTAGCAGCAATGGAAAGAATGGATTGGGCAGTACAGGAATAGAGGAAAGCAAGGAATAGTTAGAAGTCATTTACAGTACTATAGGCAAGAAGATCTGAGGTACTGGGGCTCTGAATCAAATAGTAGGAAGCAAGAGTTGAGAGAAGAGGTCAATACCAGAGACATCAAGGAATGACAGAATGTGAAAGGGAGGATGGAATGGACAAATTTGCAATGAGCCCCAGGTTTCTGGATTGGAGAATGGTTTGCTATAGCACCATGACTGTTGGAGAAGGAGCAAGTTGTGGGGGAAGAGATTACATTCATTATTGGATGTGAGTCTGTGGGCCCTGGAGAACAGTCAGTGTAAATACAGCTGAACAGTTGGTCTTGACATCGGTGGGGGGGAAGGACAAGGCTGATTTAGAAGGAGATTAGATGTTTTCAGTAGTACGAGAGGCCCTGAGGACAAAATGAACTCAACCCAGGAGAATGCCTCAGTGAGAAGAGAAAAGTGGGTGCCGATGGAGGAAGCAGGTGTAGCAGATTCAGCAAAATGAAGTCATACCTTTGTCTTGGTAAGCTGTCCAGATAGACAGTGCTGGGCCTGCAGTAGCCATTCAATCAATATGCATTTAATGATGAATAAGTAAATGAATGAGTGAGGGAATCGTTGAGAGAGAAGTGAGGGGCACTTAGTGTAAGTAGCAGAGGTCAGGCTTAGAAAGACAGCACTACCAATTCCTCAGGAGCTAAAACCATGAGAGAGAAGGAGACCCCAAGGGAACATGTATAAAGTGAGAAAATAAGGACTCAGGAGTGAACCCAGATCTCATTAGGAAGGTAGATGAGGCACATTCTCCACGATCTTCTGTAAAACATTAGTCATCATTAGTCAGAGCAGCCCAGTCAGCCGGAGCAGCAGTTAGAGACACAATTTGACCTTCATCCATAGCAAAGAAGATAATGTTCCAGTTCCCCTTCACGTGGGAGGTAGACGAGGACAGAGGAGGCACAAAATGTCGGCTATGATGAAGCACCAGGTTCAGTATGAGCAGGTGCCAGCTGTGAAGAGGCACTGTTGGGCTGTAAAGTGTGGTTCTCGACTTGTTAATTCCATTAGGAAAAAATCTAGATTAGTCCCCACTGACTCTGTGTGAAGAATCCAAGCTGAGAATGAGCCCCACGCTCATTCTAATGCAGCTTCAGAATGCAAAACAGACCCACAGAGTCCCTAGGTGGGTCCAGGTGACACAAACACACTTCCTTTGTCATATGCAGGTGACAGAGGTGGCTCATGCTTTTTCAAACCCTGTTTCTCTTTAGTCAGTGAGGTTGCTAGAAACCTGAAAGCCAACATTGTTTGTAGGCTTATTTGTTAAGTGACTTGAAGATGGGAAATTGTTCAAAAATACGCTGTCAACTTAATTGAATTCAATTCAGCTGAAAAATGTTGTGATATCACTAAAAGTTAATTGTTAACAAAATGATTGTTAACAATACAATTATTAACAACCATGGCCCCTGCCTTCACTATTTTCCTAAGATTAAAACCAAAATAAAACATGGTGTTATTTAGCTTAGAAGTCAACTACTAGTGAGTTTAAGTGCTGATTTTCCCCTTCTTTGAAAGATTTACATCACTTCTAGTGATTGTCATCAGCTCCATGATGATTCAGTGGGAAGCCCTCATATGTACATCTGCAAAGGCAGAATCCATTGACTGGAAGGTCCCCTATGGTTTCAACATGCCACAGGCTTGTAATACATATATCACGACTCAACCAAGGCACATTGCTGACAGCCCAGGAGAACTTCCTTCATTCTCTCATCTATGCAATAGAGCAATAAAATATTCTTGAAAACTTCAGAGTTGTAGAAGGCTCTTGGCCTAAGCATATCTGGCTCCCTCAGTGCCATACATCTGTGTCTATTCTCTTTCCAAACCTAGTTCTGCCCATGTGGGACATCAGAGGGTCTCTAACTTTCTTTCCTAAGTAAAACAGCAGCTTGAAATGATGCCCCTCATAGTGATGCGTCTAAGCAAATACACAGGAGATTATAATGTGCCAAGAACCTCATTCTCTGCCACTACAGCCCCAAGGCTACCAAGTGGTCACTATTGCTGGCCTCTTCTGTTCCATTGAATATAAAACCAACAAGCAACATCCCAATAATTATTACAGGTCTTTGTGCTGACCTGAAAGATTTTAGGACAAGATCATGGCAAGTAACTAGTCTGCTAATTGCATAATGCCCTGCCATCTTGCTATGGCAAATTGGTGTGGGAAAAGAACTCTAGACCTGGAGTCAGACAGGGTGTGGGCCAAGTCTCAGTTCTGCCATCTCCCTGTTGCATGCCTGGGACACCATCAGAATTCTACTTCCTTCTGTAAGATATGTGTAGTCATCCCTTTCCTGCCTCCTTCACACAGATTTCATAAAGAATGTGACAATATATCCAAAATTGCCATATCAATGACAAACTTCTACATGAGAGATACACCACAGAGAAATAAAAATTGAGTATTGGTAAAAATGCATTTTGATGTTTCCTTTCACGCAACAAGTATTTATTGAGCACCTACTCTACACTAGGTACTGTGCTAGGAAATGGAGAGTGAATACAAACACAAAAGATCCCTGCCCTCAGGAAATTAAACCCATAGGGGAGAGAAAAGTTATCCCAGAAACATGCACCTTAATTCCAGTTGTAACAGATGCGAAAACTTTGGCCCAGGGAGGTTAATGTAAGGGGTTGTTAAAGGTTGAATTGTGTTCCCACCCTCAAATTTATATATTGAAGTTCTTACCCCCAGTACCTCAGAATGTGAACTTATTTGACATAGGGCCATTCCAGAGGTCATTAATTAAAATGAAGTCATACTGGAGTAGGGTGAGCCACTAGTCCAATAGAACTTGTGTCCTTATTAAAAAGGAGAACATTGGAGATGCCATCCCCTGTGTGCATGTCTGTGAAGATGAAGGCAGAGATCTGAGTGATGCACCAGAAGCCAAGGAATGGCAAAGATTTTCAGCCAACTCCAGAAGCCAGGAGTGAGGACTGAACAGATCTTTCCCTGGCAACCCTTAGCAGGAACCAACCCTACCAACACCTTGATCTCAGACTTCTAGCCCCAAGAAGTGTAATATAGCAAACTTCTATTATTTAGACCCAAAGAGGGGAAATACCTTTACCAATTAGTGGTCTTGACCATGGAAATGGGAAGTAGCATTGAGGTTTATGCAGCTATGAGAGCCTCCATTGGGTTTGGTTTAGAGAAGTCTGGGAAGTTACCTCTGAAGTGACCCTGGAGCAAACCAAGATCTAAAGGAGAAACAGGAGTTAGCTGGGTCAGCAGGGCAGAGAAGCAGGCTCAATGACCTTGTGGTGAGAGGGAGACTGAAGAGTCTGAAAGAAGGTCCCTGTGGCTGGAGGAGAGAAAGCAAAGCACATAGGAGCTGAGCACCAGAGCGAGGTGAGGCTAGAAAAACGGATGGGGAACAGATTAGGGTCCTATAAAGGATTTTCACTTTGTTCTTACAAGCATGGGAAAACCAATTACAAGGTTTTAAGTAGATGAGTGACATAATCAGATTTATTCTTTGAAAAGATTGTTGTGACTACAGTGTGAAGAGCAGATGGATGAAGGTACGAGCAGGAGGCAGGTAGGTTGGCTGCAGTAGGCCAGGCAGGACCTGACAGTGAATTACTCAGATGCAGCATGGGACATGAGAATTGAGGACTGTTTAGAAAATAACCACAGGACCTGAAATCAAATTGAATTGCTATGTCACAGGTTGTTATTGAAATATATTTTATATTGTACTTATTCTTGGACTCAGATAACAGTTCAAATATGTCCCAGGGTGAATGGTGATATTTCCTTAAAACATGATGGCAGATTATGCTTGTCTCAGCATTGATGCTAGAACTAGGTATTGACACTCTTACATTTTCTCCACTTTGATCTCTTCATAGTTTCAGTTCATACTATGACTATTTCATGTTTTATGTATCAGTGGGAAAGAGATTAGCATGTGTACCAGAAAAAATTCTACCAAAATAACAAAGCTAATGCTTATTTAACTGCTGTGCCTCAGAAGTCTCCCCTAGTCTTGCAACAATTGGAGAATTCTCCCATTAACCAAAGACACTTTACATGCTGTGCATTTTTAAAAGGCCAAATCTGTGGAAGATTTTATTTCATTAGAGGTATGTTCACTCAACTCATTACTAAAAAACAGCCTCCACTTTAAAACAGAGTGGCAAAACAAGGCCCACTTGCTACCCACTTTTCCTCCATTCCCATGGGTGGGGTTGCTAATCAATAAAGATGGTTTCCTGCTGAGGCCATTGAGAATTCTCAGCACAGCACTCCAGGCAGCAGTTGATCAGAGTTGGCAAAAGAATGGACTCATTTGCCATCTCCATTTTAATGCTATGTAAATCCCTTCTTCCCAAAAAATCATCACTCTAAGTGCATAGTTACATTTTCCTCCTACCACAGGTATGGTTTGCCTGTTTTCATCAACAGCATCTACAACAGATGGTGTTGATGTCTTACTCATATCCTCTCAGCTGACCCAAGTCCACAGATGGCTGGGATGCTTCTAGCAAGCTGATAGTTCTACCTCAAGCACCAGCCTCTTATTCTCTACTGAAGAACTTTCTGTGGCACCACAGCCTTAAAGCAGGCACAACCGAGAATACAAGAGAGTTAACACCATAGGAGAACAATCCTTATCCCCCCATGTACTCGTGGTTTTTCAGAAGATCCACGATGAGACTAAGCCTCAGCTGCTCAACGTGATAATCTATTCATCAACGTTTCCCTTCCCTGAATCACTTTCCCCATTCTTCACTTTATGCTTCCTAGAGTCACCCAAGTCCTCCTCTCAGGGTCTGCTTTTGTGAGAACCCAAACTAAAATGATATTCATGATCATCTTTTGTCTTCATGTGATGTAAAACATTGACTCACCAGTAGTCAGTAAGGTTCCTCCTGGTGATCCATGGACTGTGATGCAAGCTGTGACTCTCTGCTCCACAGAAAAATCATTAGAATCATCTTTTCTTCTGCCTGGGAAGTTCTACAGGAGAACCTGGGGATACGAAAAATAAATAGGGAGAAACAGAAGTCAGTTGCACCAAGAATTCCCACTGTAAAGCAAACAAGTTTGTTCTTAATCCCTATTTCTTGCTATTGTAGTTATAAGAAAATACATTGCAGGGGTAATCCTCTGATGATTTTTGTGCTTTATCTCCACAAGCAGTAACAAGTGTTGTTAATCAGGGAAGCCATAGTCTTAAGGGAAGATTGATTTCAAGTCTTAGCTGGTTAGTCAAAACAAGAAATAAACATCAGTTCTACCTATATTCCAGATCTTACTTTTAAAAAGTAAAAGATCTAGATTTGTAGAACAAAGTAGAGATAGAAATAAATTGCTCTTAACATTAATAGATTATGCTAAGAAATCTTAAAATGACATCAGGCCAAAGACTCATATTGATATCTCATATCTCCCAACATCCCAGTAAAGTGCCAAGACATCAAAAAGATAGTATCAGGGATTCACAGATTCTAGCAATGATTGATTTTTAAATGGAGGATGGCATCGATAACAAAATAGGTAAGTATTTTTAAAAGGAATGTTTAGCCTTGAAGATTAGAGGAGCATGACACTGAAAAAGATTTACTACAGAAAACAAACTCAGAAAACATACTTGGGATCCTCAGATGCTAGAAGATGTAATATTTAAAAAGGAGAAATGGGCACAGCAGCTCAAAATGCAAAGACCACACAAAGTAATGCTCGATAAAGAAGGCTGAAATAGACAAATCTGTGGGCTTGGTATTACCTCAGCAGGTGAAAACATTCATTAACATCAGTAAGAACCGGACCTGATGCTGCAAGAAGTTAATGATGTAGAGGTCAACATGAGGAGGTCTCCAATTATGGAGCAGTGGGTCTCACGTTTTATTCCAACTCAACAGCAATCACATGCACATCACTCTCCCAAGTAATTCTGGTTTGGATTGGGTGTTTCAAATAGGAGACCAAACCTAGGCTGGGGAGGTTGGGGGAGTAGTGTGCCAGAGTTACCAGAGGAAGGGAAAGAAGTGTTAGAAGGAAAACCTTAGATTAAATTTGATAGAGTTTGAGCAAAGAATGATTCGTGAATCAGGCAGCCCTCAAACCAGAATAGGTTCATAGACACCCCAACACTGTCGCATGATCGACAAAGATTTATGGACAGAAGGAAAGTAACCTACAAAAATGGAATTGAGGTACAGCTTAGATTAGTTACAGCTCGACATTTCCCTGATTTGAACACAATTCGAACAGTTGGCTGCCTTTGGCTGAAACTCTGATTGGCACAAGAGAAGGTTATGGTCTGTTTACACATCCAGTTAGATTAGTAGTTCACTATGTACAGAGAAACTCTTAGGCTGAACTTAAAATAGGTAAGTAGACAGCTTTAGGCTAAACTTAACAGAAGTGTGAACCAAGAGCTTTGACTATGACCTCTTGGAGGAGAGGAAGAAGCATTCTCTCTTTTGATAAATATTGATTGTAGGGAGTCAAAGGACAAAAAAATTAAGGACTCTGATAAAAGAGTCAAGATCAAATCTACAAATAGAATATCCTTCGATCAGGACTTCTGGAATCTGCATTAGTCACCTGGGGACCCTGTCAAGATGCAGATCTGATTCAGTATAAATCTTAGGTCTGAGAGTCCTAACAAACTCCCAGGTAAGGCTGATGCTGCAGGTCTCAAACCACATCTTGAGTAGAAAGACTTCAGAGAAATCCCAAAGCAAATGCTCTTGCTATAGTCCAGGAAGAATTGATGAAAACAAATTAACACCTAGGCATATTCTGGTAATTTATAAAGCACTAGAAAGGATTTTAAAATAAAATTTTTCCGGGAGGAAAATGAAAGGTGACTTACCAATAAAAATTGAGCAGATCCAGGCTTCTCCTTGCATCACTAAATATCAGAGGACAATAGAAAAGTCTTGGCTGCGTGTGGTGGCTCACGCTGTAATCCCAACACTTTAGGAGGCCAAGGCAGGGGATCACTTGAGCCCAGGAGTTTGAGACCAGTGTGGGCAACATGGTGAAACCCCATCTACTAAAAATACAAAAAGTTAACCGGGTGTGGCAGTACATGCCTGTAATCCTACTGGCTACTTGGGAGGCTGAGGTGCAAGATTCATCTGAGCCCAGGAAATAGAGGCTGCAGTATGCAGTTGTGATTTAGTTTCATCTGAAACTAGAATTCACATGGAAGTGCTTAGGAAAGATGCCAGCTATATGGATTTGCTACTGCTACCATAATACATTCCTTACAAACTTAGTGGCTTAAAACAATATAAACTGACCTTATAGTACTGTAGGTCAGAAATCCAGCACAGATCTCACTGGGCTAAAATCAAAATGTCAACACAACAGCATTCTTTTCTGTAGTTGTTAGAAGAGAATCCACTTCCAGAGGCCTCCAGGACCCCACAGCCGGTGACACCCTTCCCCTATCTTCAGGGCAGCTGCAGCAAGTCAGAGCCCCCTCATGCTGCCATCTCTCTCTAGCTGCAGCCAGGAACGTTTCCTCACTTGGAAGGACTCATGTAGTAGGTTGGGCCCACCTGTATAATCAAAGATACTCTTTGCATCTGAAGGCCTTTAGCCTTAATCACATCTGCAAATTATCTTTTGCCTTGTCAAGTAGCCCACACGCAGGTTTTGAGGATGAGCGTGTAGATATCTTTGCAGGGGCCACTGTTCCGCCTATCACACCAAACAATTATTTGAGGACATACATTAAGAGAGGAATCAAAATTCAAAATCCTCAAATAGAGAAGTACTGGTATAAAAAGAACTGTAGCAAGCACTAAAACTAGTTAAGTTGGGTAAATGTAAGTAATCGTTGTATAAATACTTACAGGAAAATGCAAAGTTAGAAGCAATTCATAAAAGAATAATGGTGGCATAATCATTGAAGCTGGAGGCACAGTCTATACTAGAGCACAGAGACTGGAGTGAGGTTAAACCTTCTCACCTAACCAGGATCAGGAGAAACTGGAAAACTCCAATGGGATGAAAACAGTGATTGAAAAAGATAAAGCAAATCAAAACAGGTCGTAGTCCATACAGCATAAGGCAGCTCAAAAGCACTTAAAAGTAAGCTTAAAAGAACAAAAAGTGGAAAACAGTGAAGGAAAAATAATATGCATCTGTTGTGGCAATAAATTATTAAACACCTTGCTGAAAAGCAGACCTCTACTTTGTAGAAATAGAATTTGAAATCTATCAAAAGCATTAAATGGAACAAAGGTTCCACTTTATATTGATAGAATGTAAAGTGCATTACTATTATTTAGTTCTCATTAAAATAGTTTGTTATTGTCCTTACTTTGTTCCAGAAAAAGAATCTGAGCCTCCGAGAGGTTAGGGGACTCAATCACAGTCATGCATCTGTGAGCCACAAAGCAAATCCAGGGTCTCCCTCCCAGCCCAGGAGTCCATCCTGATAGCATGTGCCCACCCATGTATGTGAGACCACATAGCTAGTGAGAGGTGGAGCTGGGACTAGAACCTAAGTCAGTTTTACCCCATATTCTGTGTGCATAACTCTCACTCCACCACCTCAGAAATTGTGTTCCTGTTTCTATCTTTGCCTCATAACCAGGATCCCTAAGACTCCCATTGATCTTACCAATCTCTGCCACTGTGAGTGAATTCTCCTGTCTAGTCCCATCCCCTCCCTATGGGGCAGATCCTGAGGGGTTCACCCACTGAGAGATCTGCTCCAGCCTCTTGATAAGGATTTGGATGCCTCCTCTCCCAATTAAGGTGAATGTCTCCCCTGGTGCTCTAGATCACACCCTCTCTCGTCTCATGAAATGATTTCACCAGTTAGCCTCTTTCCTCCTGAATCTTCACACTGTCTCTACTCAGGTTCCTTCTCATCTGGATGTTAGCATGCTTATCTCACCAAAAAGAAATCTCTTTTTGAAGAGCTTTATTCCCCTGTAGCCACTATGACACTGCTTCTTCAACCCCATAACCATTTCTCAGTCCCACTTTCTCACCTTCCATTTATTCAGACCCACTGCAATCTGATTTCTGCCTTTGTCTTGGCAATTGAACTGCTTCCACTGAGGTCATCAGTGACCCTCCTATCTGACAAACCAATAAAAAGTCTTGTATTATGAATATTTACATCTACTACTTCTTGAAGCTTTCTTTCTAGTTGGCTGTCTGTTACTTTTCAAACACTTCACTCATTCTACAAACCCAAGGATTTCACTTTTCATGCAACACAATTTTGCTGCATTATTTTAAGTTTTACCTGACACATATCTCTGAGCACCACACAGTAGAGCCAATTATTGTGGAACTTAAACACCTAAACCCAGACTTATTTTGGTGCAAACTTCAAAATGTAGTTCAAACTACATTTGAACCCATACTCCCAAAGGCACCTCAGACTTATTTTGCCCATAACCTAACTCATGAGACTCCACTCAAACAAGCCTCTTTTTTTATCTCAGCCAATAACACCATCATCCACTCAAGTTCCCAAGCTAGAAGTCATCATAGATTTCGTCTTCTCCTTTATAGCACTTCTCCATCCCCAGCAAATCTCCGGGACTCATCAGTTCTCCCGAGTATCTTTTGACTATATCTCTGTATCCTACCTTCCTCACCCTTCACTACCATTACTGAGCCATTCAATTAGGTCTACTGAAGTATCCACTGTGTGTCAGCTATTTGCTAAGTACTGGGAATACATGATGAAAAAAATAGGTATAATATCTCCACTAATGGAATTTATGCTCTAATGGGGGAGATGGACATTAAACTAATAATTATAAAATTATGACATTAATAAATATGATCTAATAAATATAATTTCAAATAGAACCATATAAAGGAAAAATGCAGGATACAATGAAAAACTATAATAAGGAAACTTGTTTAACAATGAAAGGTCAGAGACATCTCTGAGAAAATAATACTTAAGCTGACACATAAAAAAGGGTCAGAGATAGCTATCTGAAGAGTAAGAAAGAGTGGGCAAATGAAGGAGTTTGTGCAAAGGCCCTGTGGTTAAAAACACCTGGCTTAAGGAACTTCAACAATTGAAGAGGAGTGACACATGCGCTGGCCAGGGAATAGGTAGGAGCCAATTTCTTCAGAGCCTTGTAGGTTTTGCGTTTCATCTCAAGTGTAACAGGAATTCACTGAAGGATTTTCAAGCATAATAAAATTCAGTGACATCGTCAAATTTGCTGTTGTTTCAGCTCAAGGAAGAGAAAATAGGGTGTGAATTACAATGGTGGCCATGGAGGTAAATAGAAGTAGATCTGACATAGATTTTGGAGATAGAAAAGACAGAAATTTGGTGGAAGGAAGGAAAGGAAAGGAAAGGAAAGTGTTGAGAATGACTTTCAGGCCAGGCACGGTGGCTCACACCTGTAATCCCAGCACTTTGGGAGGCCAAGGAGGGATCATGAGGTCAGGAGATCAAGACCATCCTGGCCAACATGGTGAAACCCCGTCTCTACTAAAAATACAAATTTTAGCTGGGCATGGTGGTGGACGCCTGTATTCCCAGCTACTCGGGAGGCTGAGGCAGGAGAATGGCCTGAACCCCGGAGGCAGAGCTTGCAGTGAGCCGAGATCGCGCCACTGCACTCCAGCCTGGCCACAGAGCAAGACTCCATCTCAAAAAAAAAAAAAAAAAAAAGAATGACTTTCAGGTTCCTGTCTTAAAAACTCAGAGGGCAGGTGAAATTTCCCAAAATAAGGAACACTAAAGAGTGAAGAGTGGATTTGGGAGGAAAGATAAAAGATTCCATTTCTGTATTGAATTTATGATGCTTATAAGACACCAACAACTCAATAAAGATGTATTTAATGTTGGTGTAAAATACCAAATAGACATGTAATCCATCTTAAATTACTTTAAAATCTTTCTAGATGGATTTTCCAAAAACAAAAAATAAAAATCAATGCTATACATTCACCATTTTTAAAAAAATGTCAGAACTGGATTTTTCCATTTGCAAGTATTGATAGCCTTCCACATTTTCTTTGCCAATTTTTTACGGTGTGCCATAAACCCAGAGCAGGTGTCTCTCTTTATGCCCCTTATCTTGCTCAGAACATAAATAAAAAGCCCTTTGTAGTTGTTAATATTTTCTTCAAGACTCACCTCACTGAGTTTTAGCCTTCCTAGCACAATTCTTCCTCTTCCAGTCCATTCCTTTATTCCTGTTTAAGGCTTTTCACCTTGCCTGCTTTATTTTGAACCTATCTTTTATGTAGCTGAGTTTATCAGAAGACAATATGTGCAGATTTATCCTTTTTGATAGTCATTGGGATTACTTGAAATGGTTGGATTGCTCTCTCCATAAGGAACAAAGCAGGGGAGAAATGGCTGTTTGAAAACAATTTTACAGTGTTTCTAAGAAAAACACTTTTATTTAAAAGGTACAGAAAGGATCATTTTTAAAGCATTGCAGAGAAAGCCTCAGCTCCCCATATTTTTTAAAAAAAAAAAAAAAAAAAAGCCACTTTGGGAGGCCGAGGTGGGTGGATCACGAGGTCGGGAATTCAAGACCAGCCTGGCCAAGATAGTGAAACGCCTTCTCTACTAAAAATACAAAAATTAGCCAGGCATGGTGGTGAGCGCCTATAATCCCAGCTACTCGGGAGGCCGAGGCAGAGAACTGCCTGAACCTGGGAGGCGGAGGTTACAGTGAGCCGAGATCGGGCCACTGCACTCCAGCCTGGGTGACAGAGTGAGACTCCGTCTTAACAAAACAAAAAACAACAACAACAACAACAAAAATGGATTCTGCAGGTCAAAGATGGTAGTCATGTGAAATTTTCTTTGCAAATTGAAGGTATTGCTTGGCTAACACATGGTGATGTGATGTTTGAGTATTGGCAGTAGTGTGTCTTCCACGCTTGCTAAGGGACAGGTCTTTTCTTAGCCTAGGTCAGTTTCATTAGGAAAAATTGCCGTTTTACCCACTTCAAGCAGCTTAAACAAATTATCTCAAAGAACTGCAGGGCTTAACCCATTTAATGAATTTTAATAAGGAATACATGAATCAGTCAAAAACCAGAAAAAAAGTGAATAACATTGAACTAGTTCTGATGGAAATTAGCTCATGACTCTGCTGGCTTACATTTACCAAAGGCTAAATTTTTGATGGAAAGCTTAGGTCTGTTTTCCAGGCTGTGGGAGAATGGGAGGATCTTTAAATTAAACATTAATTTTATTAGTGGTATTTTTCTCCATCAAATTAACCCTAAATGGAGATTATAAAAGCCTTGGGGCTTTTTTTCCTCTTTGGGAAACTTTTAAAAAACAGTTTCTTGTATTGAAAGAGTTTCTCCACAATCCCTGAAATATTTTCAGAAATGTAGTGAGAATGTGAATTCAATTTATTCCCTATAATCCTTCATAAGAAAGGATAACTTAAGAGGTAGAAAGGTCTGTATGGGTTTTCAGGTGAGTTTCCTGTCTTCCAGCAGGGTATCACAGGGACTGTGACAAAAAAAAATTCTCTCCATTTATTAGTTTCTCTTTTTTCTCTCTTGCACATGTGATATGTGCACACTTTTGTTCTCCCTTTTCACTTTTTTCTTTTATTGCTTAAAAAAAATTAATTGTGGTAAAATACACATAACATAAAACTTATCCTACATCTCAGTGTACAGCTCAACAATGTTAAGTGTATTCAAATTATTTTGTCTCCTTTTCTTAAGTAAAACAGAACACACAGCTTTAGGGCATGGAAATCAGTAGTGAAACATATCTTTGTTTAAAAGTCATTCCTACTCCTCTTCTGTGCTTAAAAAAAAGAGAACTAGAAAGTGTTTCCCCAGCATCTCCATCATTTTTAGTAACTGCAGAATCCCCTAGGAAATACATGATGCTGTAACAGTAATCTTCAGAAGCAGAATCATATGTTCTAGCAAATATTTCAGCTAAAGGAGAAACTATTTCACATTCTGCAAATGGGAGTTCAATGTATCGACTGGAATACAGGATGTTGAAAGACTTAGTTCTGTTTGGGAAAATTCCTGAAAATCTTGAAAAGTTGTCTTGGCGGCCAGGCATGGTGGCTCATGCCTGTAATCCCAGCACTTTGGGAGGCCGAGTCAGGTGGATCATGAGATCAGGAGTTTGAGACCAGCCTGGCCAATATGGTGAAACCCCATCTCTACTGAAAAATACAAAAATTAGCTGGGCATGGTGGCGTGCACCTGTAGTCCCAGCTATTCGGGAGGCTGAGGCAGGAGAATCGCTGGAACCCAGGAGGCAGAGGTTGCAGTGAGCCAAGATCACGCCACTGCACTCCAGCCTAGGCAACAGAGCAAGACTCCATCTCAAAAAAAAGAAAGAAAAGAAAAGGAAAAACAAAAGTTGTTTTGGTGTTATGCCAAATTGATGATATCTGATGGATTAAAGTTGCTCTTCATTGTATTTTGAACTCTTATTTGAATTGGGGTGATTTTAAGAAAGTTCATAATCTTTTTGCCCTGTGAAAATAAATAATAATAAAACTCTTACCACACAAATGCACACCCAGAGAGGGGATCTCCACTTCAGATCTACTGTAAAGACATTGATGTTCTTTCATTTTGGTTATCGTGTGTCAGGAAAAGTAAGTTCTGAAAAGAGCCACTCTAATTTGCATCAAGCAGTTTGAAAATGGCCTTTTGTGGCACTAGCGTTGGCCACAGCACCCTGTATCACATGAGGTGACCTCAGTCCAGGATCCCAATGAGAAGGCAGTCAGCACAATGCAATGATCTGTATAGCAAATGGAATGTTCTAAGGTTTCTCAAAATCAAGATTCCTGACAATAAAGGAAATAGTAAATATTTTCAGGGCTTTTTTTTCTGAATGAAATAAATATTACCTGCAGTAGATGTTACTATTGTGTTTTTATTTTTAAATGGTTACCAGGGACATATATAAATTGTTCCCTATATAGGATGACCAGATTTAGCAAATAAAAATACAGAATTCCTAATTAAATTGAATTTCAAACAATGAATAATTTTAATATGAATAGGTTCCAGAAGTATCAAATAATTTTTAATAGCAGTATGTCCCACGTAGTATATGTCTCATGCTATATATGGAACATACTTATACCCAAAAAAATTATTCATTGTTTTCTCCAAAATTCAAATTTGGCTGGGTATATATTTTATTTGGCAACCATATTTCTGCAGTTCATTAAAAATTGTATTTAGGACCAGGCGCAGTGGCTCACATCTGTAATCCCCGCACTTTGGGAGGCTGAGGTGGGCAGATCACTTTAAGCCAGGAGTTTGAGACCAGCCTGACCACCATGGGGAAATCCCATCTCTACTAAAAATACAAAAATTAGCTAGGTGTGGTGGCAACTGCCTGTGGTCCCAGCTACTCAGGAGGCTGAGGAGGGAGGATCGCTTTAGCCTGGGAGGTAGAGGTTGCAGTGGGCTAAGATCATGCCACTGCACTTCAGCATGGGGTGACCAAGTGAGATCCTGTCTCAAGAAAAAAAAAAAAAAATGTGTTTAGTTGACATGTAGATTTAATTTACATTTCAATAATGAAATCAGTGTTGTCTTTTTTCTTCTGTCATTTTCAAGTACCAGGATTTCCTGCCTAAACCATTTGCAATGTGTGTCTGTTTCTCTGCCCATCTCACTATGCTCTTAGATGCAGAGTTACAAATATATTCTAGTTTTATTTCTGGTTCCAAAGAAGACAGATTTTACAGGTGTAATCAGTTTTGTGCTTTATATTAAAATGCATCTATTTAAAAATAAATTTTAAAAATGCATCTAGTTTCTATATTAGCTACATCTAAATTTTTCCATTTATTCTCTTTTGTTTTATGTTCTTATCCATATTTCATTTAACTTACAACTATATCTTGAGCTCTTTTGCTTTTATCATAAGACACAAGATTAAATAAATACATTTGCATTTGTACAGACACAAATGCACACTCAAACACACAACAAGTTGCTAAGGATAAAAGTCAATAAATGATCAGTACGAAAAACATAAGTCAGGTCACTATAAAAAAATTTTAATCTCACCAGAGAATTCTAATATACAGCTTTCTATAGAAGTAGGGGAAATGAAGGCCAGAAACTAAAACAAACTATTACTATTACTATTATTTCAAAGAATATGGCTCTTTTTCTATAAACTTGGTTTTGTAATGAAGGCTACCTCAACTCAGACAGGCTGAAGAGAAGGTTTTCTGTATCTCTGTTCCTGTTTCCCTATGAAGAAGGGTGAAGAGATGCCCCAAAATTAATATTCTCAGGTGAACCAAGCCTAGCAAAATGCTTAGAATTGAGAACGACTAGGACGCCAAGCAAGGTGTAATAGTTTCTGGGGGATGAAGGGAATAGTGTCCTATGATCTGTGAGGCAAGCAGCAAAGGCAAAATTTAGCAAGCAGTTTTTAAATAATCATGCCCAATAGAAATTATTCCATTCACATGGAGTGTGGAGATTCACCACACAATACATGCATATGCAAAACTTCCCAGATCTCAGAAGTCTTATCTTGCTTTTGTGATCTATGTCCTACTAGAATAATTTCGGAAATAAGCTCAATATAATAACCAGCATGTCTCTTCAAGGATTTGAAAGTTTTGATTTGGTTTTTAGTGCTTTTTAATTTTAATTGAAATAGACTAGATTTCCTAGAGGGGCCATCCCCACAAAAAAAATAAGACATTTATGGTAGTTTGACCCACAACTTCCCATGAAGTTGAGCAGAAAGTTGGAGTTGAATCACATAGAAAATTTGACCTTCTGTCTTCATCAGGACCAAATTGAGTATATCCAAAATAAATATTTTTCATTCATCTTAATTTAAATGTTTGTAACATGATTAATAATTTGACAGATAAACAAAAATAGCATTTATTTTTAAGGAAATTATTCTGATGCTCTCTCTTACCATATAAAATTCCTTACTCTGCAGCAAGCAACTTCTCTTTAACAATGATTCAGAAAGGGCTACTATTGCTTCAAAGACTGAAGCTTCTGCAGCACAACTCAGCATTAGAAATATTCCAGAAACTGCCATCACGTGAGCAGTAAAGGAGCCCTGGGTTGCACCAATGGTCTGAGGTCAGACTGAATGAATCAGCCTTAGAATAATGAGGAGCCCAAGTACCCATGATGAAAGGCAGTCAAATTAAACACCCCTTCTCCTTGTCTCTTCTCCACCAGGCTCCTGCTTACACCATTTTAGTTCTGACACCATAACTCCTGAGAGGGTAGATGATTATACATTTTCTATAGGAGGGAAAATCATCTTTTAAGATAACGTCTCATGTGGAGATGAGAGCATCATTAAGAGGAACTATTTTCAATACCTCTGTATCAAAGTCTAAGAATCCCAGCACCTGTCAGATGTGAAATAGCAAATACTCAAAGTCTGTTTGGGCATTGCAGGAAGGTGACAACACAAAGAAAGTAGAGGAAATCATTGAGTATTTTGACATGGTGAAAATATATAAATGACGTCTTTTTGCAAAAATGCTATTGCTGGCAATTCCATAAAACAGCAAATAAATTTTATACTTCACTGAAGACAATGGTTAATCAGCCAATAGGTTAAAATTTGTTTCACTTTTAAACTCATGGTCAAATTGTTTTCGTTGGTATTTTATAGAATGAGTCAAGGAGATAAATGTATTTATTTATCTGTAATTTTTACTGTCAACTCTTTCCAAAAAGGATGTGATTAAATCCTTATGAACCACACATTGAACAGAATTTTTTTATTAATTGGAAAGAGAAATAGTGAACAGTGTATGTAAGATAGAAAGAGAGCTAATTTTACCAAGCTTCTTGGGTAAGATGGTTATTACCCCTAAACATTAAATGTAACTCTAGATTCTAAGGACAGCTAAGAAACATGATGGATTATATAGTTTAACTTTTTTTTTTTTCTTTTTTTTGAGACAGAGTCTCACTCTGTTCCCCAGGCTGGAGTGCAATGGCAGCATCTTGGCTCACTGCAACCTCTGCCTCCCGAGTTCCAGCGATTCTCCTGCCTCAGCCTGCCGAGTAGCTGGTATTACAGGTGCATGCCTCCACGCCTGGCTAATTTTTGTATTTTTAGCAGAGACAGGGTTTCACCATGTTGGCCAGGCTGGTCTCAAACTCCCGACCTTGGGTGATCCGCCCGCCTCGGCCTCCCAAAGTGCTGGAATTACAGGCGTGAGCCACTGCACCCAGCCCAGTTTAATTCTTTTCATAAAATTAATCATCACTTATTCACAACAGTGCATCGTGGTGCAATTAGTATTTTTGCCATGCTGAGTTGAATTCCTTAATGTGTGCAGGTAACTATGTGTCCCGATTTCTACAGATATTTCCTACAGATGGAAATAGGAATAGTTGTCAACTATGCCCATTTTGAACAAGTCTGTTTTAAAGATGATAAACATAGTATGTGGTATGTTTTCAATATTCATTTTTATCAGAAACTACCTGATATTAAGTTAAGTGAAAATTGTTGAAAGAAGGAAGATATATGAAAAGATATGATTTTGTTCTATGTGCTCAGTTAAGTTTTGGATTGTTAGGACCAGCATGTGGCAGTGCCCTTTCCCTCTATTTTAAGCTTGTTTTATCACCTTTTAAAAAATTGATTTCATATGCTAAAATAACATTTTTTAAAAGGGAGTTAATCTATCCTTTACTTTTAATTATTTTAATCATTTGGATCACAACAGGGTCACTCAAATCATTATATTTTGTGATAATAGAAAGAGATCAATACATTGGGTAAAAAAGGCTTCCATGATACATGATTCATTCGAGTAACAAACATTTTGAGCTCTTCACACAAAATATTTGCTAGCACTGGGGCACAAAGATGGAAATCTGCCCCATCTCAGTGGAGAAAGACTCACAAAAATTTATGGTGGAAACCGTTTCATAATGTAAGTACATACATTATTTTTAAATTTAGGAATAATGAAGGCTTATTAATTGATTTTCAACCACATAAAGCAAGTAAATAAAACAACCATTTCTTATACTAAGCAAAGATATTTACCTTTGAAATCAAAATATATGTCAGTATCCTCTCTCTCTTTCCCACTAAGGCTGGGCAATAGAAATCCCTAAGGGTGACTGAGTTTTGAGCCTTGTCAAGCCCTGACCATTTGGTATATGTTCACTTGCCTTCTCTGTGCCTTAGCATCTTCAGCTACCAAATAAGGAATGTTCTTAGAATCATTAATACAATTCCAATGAAATTATTTGATTTTGAGCTCCTTGAAGAAAACGATACAGCCAGGCAGAAGTTTGTTATTGTTATTGTTCGCTATTAACTAATTTAAAATCAATTACAATTATCTTAATATCGTGCCACCCATAAGTGGCAGTGGGCAATATTTTCAAAGTTCAAATATTGTTTTCTTTATTACAGGTTTCTTTTCTCCATGGAAAACTCCAAAGCCTGTAAGTTGGAATTATTATGCTTCTTTCTTTATTTGTACTTACTATTGCAACTTCATTAAATAAAAGTTGAATTGGGTGACCTCAAAATCTCTTTCAACTCTAGGAGACTGTGATGTAAAAAAAATAAATCCTCTGTGTCCCTTTTTCTTGTATCTGTCCCACAAGTACATGAGTCACTCACCTTACCTTCCTATAAAAACAATTCTGCCCTTTTAAAAAATATATACTTACAAAATGAACATTGACACTATGCAGCCTAATGTAATGAAAATACTTTAGAAACCTTTTGTTTTTCTCCTGTCCACAATACTATGTAGTCTTCATAACATGGAATTTTTAGAAACAATACAAACTATAGGTCCAGAAGTCTTGACCTGCAAATTAAATCTAGTCCACAGAAAATTTAACTCTGTATATATTTACATTTACATTTACATTTTAACGTCTACAGAGCTACATATGTGTATGTGTCATGTGTATATATGTTAGCTTTGTATATATGTGTATATATAAAATATGTATGTGTATTTATACATATAATGTGTGTATGTGTCTTTGTGTGTATATATATGTGTGTATATATATATATACACACACGCATACACACACGCATATATTTAAGCTCTGTATACTGTATATATATATTCTGCCAAACCTGACAAGCACTCAAAATGGTGCTTCTGAATCTTTTTCAGATACTGGAGATCTCTACCATCATCTGACCACTCTAGGCCTACTTCCCTATGAAACATGCTAAAATGTCTGTGCCCATATAGGAAGCTGGTGGGTTTTAATAATCTTTTTGCAGAGCTAGGCTAGCCAAGTTGGCTTAGCAGTTAGAGATGGTCTTCACTTGCAGATAGATTGACACTATTAATTGCCCAAGTCCTAAGAGCTGGGACTGGTTTTCTGGGATCCCATTTTATGTGTTAGAATACTCTGCCCTAACTGGGATATGTGAAACCCATGACTGGAAGAGGCTGCAGCAAAGCAGAACACTCTCCCTGAGCAGGACCTTATTTAGGATTTGACTCATCTGGTCCACAAAGAACATTAGATGGGAAAACCAGTCCTATTTAAGCTTAGCAAATCATTTAAGGATGCATGTGATTTTGAAAAAAGATACTTTTAAATGTTTAAAATGAAATTTGGTTTATCTTAACCAGTGTCTAAATAGTTCCTTCCTTTCACCACCAAACTTAAATCTGTGCTCTGTGGTTATACACATCTTTATCTAATTCAACAAGGAACCTTGTGACCTCATCATGGTGCTACAATTATACAATCTAGTGATTTCCTTATATGTACCACATTTATACAAAATTATGTCATTTGGTATAATTGCAGCATTTGCTGTCATTATTGTAATTACATTCATAGTCAATAATTCCAAAAAATGTTTTATAGAACTCAATGTACAATTAATCCTGAATCCATGTATTTCTACAAAAGCTAGGGCTTGGACTTCCACGGCACAAACACAGGAAAGTAGAAGGCTGTAGATTTGATGTCTTCCATGTATCTACCAGAAACTCTTGAGGACTATAATGAGAGGAAGTGTGGCATTAATGTACTTGTTTAGGGTGCTGGCACGTAAGCTATCAGTCTCAAGTTCTATATCTGTAAAATGGAGATAATAACACCCCTCTCACATGGTTATTGTGAGGAATTCTATGAATTAATCCATGTAAGGTGCTTAAAACATGTTGCCTCTACATGTTGAGCTTGAAAACATTAACTACCATCACCAAAGGAAGCAGACCCTCCACTCATGAGCCTTTACCAACTCACTCTATGAAATGAACATAGTTGACTGAACTATTAATCAAAACAAGCATATAGCAATATACCCACAGTATGTAGGTTTATACACCTGTCCTCTGAGTGTGGCCCTTATTGGGCCTCTCTTATTCAGTCCCACTTTACTGGGCATGGACACCTTGGGACTGGACCAGAGAGGCCCAATAAGAAGCTTGTTGAGAAATAATCACGTGGCCGGTAACACAAACTCTAAATGGGTGAGGGCCAGGAAGACACGAGTTAGAGGATTGATGATATCTTGGGTCAGAATAAGGAAATGTTATATGGGGTGAGATCTAGCTTCCTCCTAGTCCTGTGTGACTCCCTGACTCTTTTCTGTCCTACTGATTCACATCTTATGCTATTCCATGTCAAGATAGTCACTTCCTGTTGAACAAGTAATATGCTAAAATAGTGAGTTCTCATTCTCTCCATCTGGAAAGGATCAAGTGCATTCTTCAAATACAGAATCAAGATAAATGCCGTCATCTTCCAACCCTGCCCAAAATAGCGAGGGGGAGGATTTAAACTACCCCACTTTCTTTTTTTTTTAATTTTTTTATTTTATTATTATTACACTTTAAGTTTTAGGGTACATGTGCACAAAGTGCAGGTTAGTTACATATGTATACATGTGCCATGCTGGTGTGCTGCACCCATTAACTCGTCATTTAGCATTAGGTATATCTCCTAATGCTATCCCTCCCCCCTTCCCCCACCCCACAACAGGCCCCAGAGTGTGATGTTCCCCTTCCTGTGTCCAGGTGTTCTCATTGTTCAATTCCCACCTATGAGTGTAAACTACCCCACTTTCTACAGTAAGAAAACAGTTTCTGAACAGAGCATTTCATGGGAGTAGGGGAGAGGGGCCTGCCTCATTCATAATCTCTCTACTCCCTGTGTGCACCCTAGAATCAGAAGCTGCGGTTGAAAAAATCAGCCACCAGCATGGCCAACGTGGTGAAATCCTGTCTCTACTAAAAATACAAAAATTAGCTGGGCATGGTGGCATGTGCCTGTAGTCCCAACTACTCGGGAGACTGAGCGAGGAGGATCACTTGAGCCCGGGAGGCGGAGGTTGCAGTGAGCCAAGATCATGCCCTTGCACTCCAGCCTGGGCGACAGAGTGAGACCATGTCTCAAAAAAAAAAAACAGCCACAGCCATGAACAGATTGTTCTGTTTTACTATTTGATGCCTGGGTGTGGACTGTACATCCAGGCTGCTCACTGATATTTCAGTGGCTGTCCTTTCATAAAGTTGCACAGACATCCATTCATTCACCAAGGCCAGCAGAGATACAGACTTCTCTCAGCTATAGAAAACAACTTTATTTCCATTTGTGCTTATTCTAGTGAGATGTTTATAAACATTAGCCTGGGTGTGGACACTGCTGGGACTGGACAAGGGGGGCCCAAAAAGAAGCTTGTTGAGAAATAAACACATGGCAGATAACAAAAACTCTAAACAGGGAAAGGCCAAGAATATGCTAGCTAGAGAAAGTGAGGCCCATCGACCTGAGTAAGGAGACAGGATCAGAATCCAGGGGGTTCATGAAGGTAGAAAGGAGCACACAGTGAGTATCCCAGGTAGAAAGCAAAAGTCCAGAGACCAAAGTGTCTAAGGAAGGAGGGAAGAGTCAATGGAATCCACCCCTCAGAAGGTGCAGTCAGGCCAGCACATCAGCCCCAGCTAAGGGGGTGACCTCTGACCCCAGGGCAGGTGGTTTGCCCCATGGTCTTCTGGGTAGGAGCCACCAGGTAACTCCGTTTAGGAGGGAGCAGGGCAGGAGGTGGTGGGGAACAGAATAGTATGTCTGCTTTTTCTTGGGTGCAGTGATTTTCTGCTTTACAGCATTTTAGGAAACCCTGACAGAGTGACTCAAGAGTTAATGAATGTCACAGCAGGAAGTTGTGAATGCTTTACTAAGCATGAACTGGACTTTTGACTAATTCCCCAATCTCTGTGCTACAGAAATTGTAGAATTTGTCAATCTGCCATGGCAGCCATCCCAAACAGTGCCCAAAGCATTACTTGTTCTGTAGTTTTAAGATTGTTTTTTAGAAATACCAATATTTCATGTGAAGCATGTCCAATGACTGTACATGAACAATACATATACCAGCAACACACATGTGGGTATGAAGTAACCCTCAATGGAATATGGGAGAAAGAAATAGACATTTGCTGAAGCCCTGTGATGATAAGTGGGAGAGTACTACAGCTCCTCAGACCATATTTCTAATTTATTTACTTTTTAGTATTTAATATCTTATATTTGAAAACAGAAGGGATAAAGTCACAGCTAGAATGCATCCACATGCTGCCTAAAGTCAGCTAAAGTGAAAAATTACCAAGGATATGCCTTTACCCACAAATGTGGCCTTCCACATCATGGCAAGGTCACCCAGAATGGATGACCAAGGAAACCCAGAATAGCTTTCTGTATGAATTTTGCGATCAAATGAATTATGAAGTACATAGTTAAAGATTTTTACAAATGGGAGCACAAGGCCTTCTGAGCTGAAAATTCACTAAAATTCACTAAAACTCAAACCATATTTAACAGTTATTCCCCCCAGTGTGATATTATATAAACAATTACTTCTGTTAGAGTTGTAGGGTGGTTCTGACCCAGGATCTGCCACTGGCAACTGCTGGACCTCAGACAAGCCACTTACCCTCTCTATGCTTCTAGAGATCATGTTTCACAGGACGAAATTGAACTAGACTAGGGTTTTTCCATCCTTGACAGTTATAGAAACTTTGTCCAGATGAAATCTTGGGCAGTAGCCCACATAGAAAACAAATTAAAATGAAGCCAGTCTTATTGAAGGAAGGGTCAGTAACCCATTTCTTTTCCAGTTTGCTGGCTCAACATGAACCCCTGCCACAGTCCCAGTCCCAGGTGGGCAGGGCAGGCCCCTGGTGTCTCTGGTGTTACACAGCACATGTGCACAGTTTAAAAAACACTGGAGTATATGGCACCTCACATCCCTTCCAGCTTGAAAATATTGATGATGGACAGACCAGAGGTGGAATCAGAGCCCCGACAAAAATAAAGCCAATGTGAAAACTAAAACAGGACTGTGCCATAGGGGACAGAAAGTTACAATCCTGCCAAGTTCAATGTAGTGTATATCAAAACTGTTTTTTTTAAGTGGCCATATTTTATTCACTCACTAAATGAACATTTTCTGAGTACTAACTATGCACTGGTAATACAACAAGTACAAAGACGCAGCCCTGTTTGCATCTGATCTGTTTGAGACTGGCTGGGTAGACTTGTGGTAATCACAGTTGGATGTGATGAAGTGGTGTGAGGGGTAGGAGGGACAGGGTGGTCAGCAAGAGCCTTCTAGGAAAGGAGACACCTCCTCTGAATCCAGTAGCCAGGTGAAATGAGAGAGGGGATGGAAGAGTGGAAAATACATGTAGAAAGAGAAATGAAGTATGCAAAGTTTCAGAAGCAGAAGAGAACTGGGTGGGTCCTTGGGAATGAAAAGCCAGCCCATCAGCCAATATGAGGAAGTGAGCAGACCCAGGGTCAAGAGGAGCCTGCCATGACCCTCTAGGAAGTTTGGCCTTTGTCCTGAGGACCATGCATACTCAGAGCAGAGTTTCAGCAGAAGGGCAAACTAGTCTAAATCTTACATACGCTGCCGGTCTATTCAAAGCAGGGAAGAAAAATTGAGTTTGAATGAGGCATCAGTTGATGAATGAAGGTGAAGTTGGCAGTGCCAATAGGTGGTATCAGGGAGCCTGGCTTCCTCCTTGATAAAAAATGGTATTAATCTCTGCCTTCTCTATCTTATGATGCTATGGTGAGGATCCAAGAAGATCATGTATGTGAAAGAACATGATAAACTGGGAAGTACTCTGCAGGTCTTTAAGAAATTATAGAAGTAGCAACATCAGTAGCAGCATTCTTGGGGAGGAACCACCAGATCCACAGTAAATGAGGCTTCCTAGGAGACTTTGAACAATCCCTGAATCCTAGATGGTTGCATAATTATGTCTAAACTGAGAGGAAAGCGACTGAATGCTCAAGCGTAGGAGGTTGTTGCGATATGCATAGGTGTCAAATGAGTATATGCAGACGACTATATCTTCTGCTCCAGTGAAAGTGATGTAATATGTTGAAACCATCTTAGAAAAGGAACAACTAATACCATACATTTCCAAGCACCTACACATGAATCATCTTGAAACACATTATCTTTATCTTATAGGGCGAAAAAAACAGAGAAATTAAGTGGTTTGCCAAAGATTACCAGCTAATTGTTGACAAAGTTATATAAGTTATAGATAAGTTTGCATTCAAAAGTCAGGCACCACTTGTATTTATAACAGTGTATGATGTCTCACATAGACATAAAATCTTTTCTTTCAAGGAATTTATGCCAAAGTTTTACCCATCCCCTGGAAGAAAAGTCCACAAGGCAAAAAAGGTTAACCTAAAGGTGACAAGAGAAATAGCCGGGAAGAATTTGTCAGTCATTTTCTCTGTCCTTTCACTTTTCAGATAATGGACCGATGGGAGAATCAAGGCAGTCCTCAAACGAGTTTATCTGCTCCGGCCATACCGCAGAACCTGCCCTTCCCACCTGCCCTTCACAGGAGCTCCTTTCCTGACTCAACAGAGGCCTTTGACCCACGGAAGCCTGATCCATATGAGCTCTACGAGAAATCTAGGGCCATTTATGAAAGTAGGCGTAAGTGAAAGCCACATGAAACAAGGGTACATTAATAATAGCTGAGGCCCTGCCAGGAGATATATTGAGGCTGAATGATCTGGCATGGTTTTATATTCTGAGTTTCAAAAGTGTTTCAAGAGCAGAGCCAGCTGGTCTAAAATTATCTTAGAAAGCCTGTTGACTCTGAAAGTAGGTTTATTATATCTTTTGCCTCACATTTTATCTCCTACTTTTCTTCCCCTAATCTCCTGAAGAAAATCGGGAATATATTTTTAGGGGTTAGGGGGTGAAGTTGCTGGTTTTGTTTAGGTTACCAACTACAGAAAAGAAGTGCTTGGCTTTTTTTTTTAATCTGTTTAATCTGATCTTGAGCCTAAAGCATAGATCTTTCTTAGAGCCTTGAATATAGCCATTATAAAAGTTAGGACCTTGAGTAAAATGTCAGCCAAGGCTTCCCAACTCACAAGCATGAAATCAGTTGGTTCTGAATGCAGTGCTGATCTAGGTGCCAATCATCTCTGCCACATTTTTCTGCTTCTCCTTCAGTGCAGTCAGGCACATTTGAACATTCAGTCTTAAAATATCGTGTACGCACTTGTCACCCTATCTGAAGGTCTTTTAAAATTGTTGTACTTTATAAACATTAGAAAACAAGGCTTTTAATATTGCTTGTACCATTGTTGTGCTTCTTTCTACCATCTTGCAAGTCGTCTCCACATGTTAGAGGACAGGAAGCTCACCGTATCATAAGAATCTGTGTATTAAATGATCAGGAAACCCAGCCTCATAGGAGAGTTTGGTCCCTGGCGCTTCCATTTACGGTCTGCTGATTTCCTTTGCTTCAGTGTTCCACCAATGTCTTGTTTCCAACTTTAATCATCCAAAGCATGAATAGCAAGTTTTAAATTGTGTGTGATCTCAGAGGATCTCAAATCTGCTTACTCTTTTGATGAGCTCAGGGGCTGAGAATTATGCGCCCAGCTGGGGAAGCAGACATAATACCTTTTCCCCCATCCTCTACAACTCTTTGTAGAACTAACTTTGGTTGAAAAATAGTTAGGACAGCAAGCCATTGTTACAGGTGAGGAGGGGAAAGGCAATGAACAGAAACAGTATTGCAGGGGTTGGATAAAGAAATAATTCTTTTAGAGTTGAGAGAGCATCATGTACAAAGAAACTGAGGGCACAGTGGTATCAGACCTGTAACATTAATATCAAAATAAAACATCCCCCCACCCAAAACCCACATATACTTTTTTTTTTAAAGAAGCGGCTACATCAGAGCTACTGTATTTCATTCCTCTCCTTCTGGATGAATAACTGAAATATTTTTAGATTATATCATTAGAATGTCTTTGCTGTAGCATAGAACAAAGTAGGCATTCTTAGCTACATAATATAGAGTATGAATTCAGGGTATTAATGTTCATTAAACTGAAAAAAAAATGGAAAAGATTTCAGCCCAGTTTCTAATACCTTTTCTGCTTCGATAACCAAGTATTGATGGAATGCCCATTTTGCTGTCAGCACTGTGAGGAGATACCAAAGATGAGTAATATGCCCTGCTCTCACACATGTAAGTGGGGAAATAAGAATAATGAATGTAAACAAATAGAGAGTAAGATAAAGTTAACAGTTCTAAGATGGAAGTTGGAAGTGCATAGGATTAAAATATCATCCTCACCTCCTTGGCTTGTTTAATTTTGTGATTGAGTTTAGGGAGCATTAAAAGATGCTTCCTCCTGCTTTTTGTCTCTTCCTTCATCATTCACTTCCATCTTTTTTGCAGTTTCCCAGCCAATGCAAAGCTTTATGATTCAGGACAAAAACAATGTTGGTATTTATCTCCAGTTTTCTCTTTATGGTTGTCTGATACCATTGTGCCCTCAGTTTCTTTGTACATGATGCTCTCTCAACTCTAAAAGAATTATTTCTTTATCCAGCCCCTGCAATACTGTTTCTGTTCATTGCCTTTCCCCTCCTCACCTGTAACAAACCAAGCAAACCAGTCCACCTTAACCTCCAGAGCTTTCTTTTTCAGTCCTCCTCTGGTAGCTCTTCATCGCCCTTTCCCTCTACAGCTGCAGGGACAGCAAACATCCTGACTCCCCACCTCACCCCACCATGGGCCCCCCATCGGTGCTCTCCCTGTGCCACTGCTGCTGCTGCCTCATCACACCCCCTTCCTGCTTTCATCAGCTCTCTCTAATGTTTCTAAGGTCACAGTAATGTTTTCAGGGTCAAAAATCTCAGAAAGCCAAAAGAGGGCAAGCTCATTTCCTTTCCTATCCTTCTCTTTTCTATCACATTTCTTCATAACGCTAAATGGAGTGTAAATGAAACATAGAAATTATGTCAAGGTAAGAAAAGCTCTACCACTGAAGATTAAGGAAACCGGGAGAGCATGGCGCCACTTTCTCTAGTCTCTCTGGATAGCTGATCAGTTCACTCTGCTTGTGGATATGTGAGTGTCTTAAAAAAAAAAAAAAAAAAAAAAAAAAAAAAAAAAAAGACAGCCTTTTGCCCTCCTGTACATTTCCATTTCCAAGTTTTATTTTCTCATGTAAATGTTTAAAGCAGTACTAAAAGAAAAAGATTTTAATTAATGATTGGAAACTCAGTCTGTTTCTCATCATCTTCAAATAGGTTTTTTTAATGCAATAATCATAAAATGTATATACCCAAACAAAAGATCAATATTTCAAAATTTGTGATTATGAACCATTCCTATTCTTATTCCTTTGAATCACATGCATAACATTTAGGTTTGGCTCTATTTATTCTTGTGTCTTTTCCTGGGGGGAAAAATATCAGTGCAACCAGGGAAAGTGTGGAAAAGAATCCTAACCAGAGCTGTTTAAACTAAGTCCTTTGACATTTCTCCTAGCCTATAGTGATCTCATGGTGTCCTTCCTTACAACCTGGTCTAAAGCTAAAGAGATTTTTGCATTCACTTGCAAAACTGGGTTGCAGTCGCCAAATAAAAAGACGCCCCTCCACCCACAAGCCTGAGCTGTACAGAGCTACAGAACATTTGTTCTGTCGAGGCTGTCAAGAAATATTTGGATTCACGTCACCAGTCCCCTACAAATGATGGAAATTTATCAAATGATGTAAATGCTGCCGTGCCTCATTTGACTCATAATTAGATTATGCTGACATTTTAATGTGTATGCCCAGGACATCTTAATAAAGTTGTATTCCTGAAAAAAAAAATGCTGTGATTTTAAACAAATGAAGAGGATCATAGGATACTAGAGCCACGTGAAACAGAACATGACAGGTACATGCTGTGATAGGAAACACCTCCTATCTTCATGAGATCTCAAGATGAGCTGGGAATGGAGCAGGACAGAGACAGGAAGATTTTCCCACCCAGCAGGCTGGCAGTGCCTCTGATTTCAGAGCATTAGGCACAGTGCCCGAGGTGGCAACTCCAGGCTCCACATCAATCAACAAGAATATATGAAACACTCACTATGTGTCTAGAACTCTGCCAGGCACTCCACAAGAGAAGTTATGAAAAATAACCTCCGCTCATTAGAAGCTTACTGTGAAGTTGAGGACACAAACAAACATCCAAACACATAGGAAAACGATTTCTGAACAAGGCTCCATTACACAACACAGCAAATAATATGAATATTTTAATGTGTGCAATTGTGCAGTAAAAATAACTAAATACTGAGAGTTTCTCAACTTCCATGTGAAAATTGATATTCAATCAACAGAATGTTATGTGTTAAGCACCTTTACATTATCAGAATTTCATTAATCCTTGCTGGAGAACTCTGTGCAAAAAAAAAAAAAGAATTATTTCCCCACTAACTTAATTCCATATAAGCTTAAACTTACATATATAAAAGTATAACTCTGCCCAAAAAATCCCTAAAAAAGTTTTAATCAATGGGCCTTCTGGATCTTCATATTAATTATTTAAACATTGACCCTAAGTCATTACTACCAATTCCCAGAAAAGAACAAAAATCTCCCCAACTTCCATCTCTACCAAAGACTTTTAGACAAATGTGACTATTCTGTATGTGATAATAGTCTCTGTTGATAACAGACTTCTTGATGTCCCCAC
This sequence comes from Pongo abelii, assembly GCF_028885655.2. Classification (NCBI taxonomy): domain Eukaryota; kingdom Metazoa; phylum Chordata; class Mammalia; order Primates; family Hominidae; genus Pongo; species Pongo abelii. Next base: position 98,401,645 of record NC_071991.2, read on the forward strand.
TACTTGCAATTTTAAAAATTGAAAACAAAAGAAAATACCTTTGCATAGTGGGACAAGCCGTGCTATTTTTTAATTCTTTTTTCTCTGTCTTTTTCCCAAGAATCTCATAAAGGACTTGAATTTGTTTTATAGTCACAATAGGAATGGCTTGAATGTTCTAGTTTGTATGCTAACATTCCTAATGCTGGACTACATATGCCATTTCTAAACTTGGAGAAAAGTAGTTCTAAAGGCCCTCAGTGTTTTCTCCCCCTCATCTCCTCCTGCCCTTCTTTCTCTATGTGTGACTGCATCCTTGCGTCCACCACGTTTTTCTGATATGATAGGAAACCTTCTATTACTGGCCTAGTTACTTATAAGACTATCTAGGGTGACTACACATGGAAATTTCCTGGACAATCCTTGTCTGTGCTGTCCTGGCATGATTATCAATAGTTCACATTTCACCACCCTAGACTGTCCTCATTTGAATGATACACTATAAAATTTTCTTTTTTTATATACTCTATTCAAGGAATAATCATCATTACTGTTCAAGAAAAGCATATATCTAAATGTACACACCATGAATAAAAAGCGTAATACCTACTCAGATAAATAATTTTTTCAAGCTAATTTATTTGGCTGATAGAATGTTTGCCTATACATATTTTATCCCTAATTTGAGGTAAAGGCTTATTAGTGACTTGTGTTAGTAGCCAAACTCCCAGTAAACTCCTTCCATACCCAGAAAGTTAGACATGTGTACAAATCCAGTGCATGGCAAATGAAGTAGAAAAAAAATAGGTAGTGAGGTTTTGCACATTTAAGTACTATGCCATGGAGTCTTCTTTCTTAATACAGAAAATAAGTCAAGTTCAACATCACAATAATCACCAAACTGAAAGGGAGTTAATCTCACCTGTCTCCTTCTTCTGGGAAAGACTATAGTTAGATAACTACAGCTAGATACTGGTACTAAAAAGAGGAACTGTGATAGGCAAGGCAGTATAAAGTGCTTCTCAAAGAAAATGAATGTTGCTCACTTTGGAATCTTACAAAATTAAGTCTTGATCATTCTGATGGATGTGTCGATACAGAATAGAGGGCCTTGTCCTGTTGCTTCACTTTTCTTTAAGCCAGTCTTACTCTAAAGGTTTGTCTTATCATTCAGCTCATGGGGACATTTCTTGGGCCTGTTCCACACTGCAGCCTTGAAAGCTGGAGCAATAAGCAGATGCAACCAGGAATGGAAAAGAAAAATGCTTATTTCCTGAAACTCTTCCCTCAGGGTTCTGTCCCTTGGTTTAAACCCAAGTTGAATTATGACTGAAGTTGTTCAAACTTTTTTCTCTTCACATTGAACTTTGATTATTATAAGTAAACAATTTATGGGGTACACCATGTCCACACTCCTTTGCGGTAAGACATCACTCAAATGTAGAATCATAAAAATGTCAAGGATCCGTATGGTGTAATGTGCCTTATGGTATAACCTCTTTAGAACAGAAATTTCTCTGAAATGTCTTCAAAAGAGCTCACACAATCAATTTTCCTTTCCAGAATTAGAATAATAAGCGATGAGTATCATAGCAAAGGTAGCAATCAAAAGTGATCACAGGCCAGTTCAAGAGTATAACGGAGAAGCAAACTGTTTTTTAGTACTATATCTGAAATGAAATTATAATTTGTGGCAGATCAAAAATGGACAGTTATGTTTTTCACATCTATGGCTGTTATCCTGCTCTTTTGTTGTTCATTGATTATTGAATTCTTTCATTGTTCAGTATTGTAATACACATATAATTCATGGCTGATCACAAACGGGTGGTTATATTTCTAAACTATCAGGTTTTCCGCCGCTCTTTCCTTGTTATTAGTGAGCAAGAGTTGTAGTTTGCACTGTCTCCCATCCTAACAGCAGAGCCACTTGAAAGGATGGGGTACTGTAATAGTATTATTCACCACAGAACACCACTTGAATCTCTAAATGAAAAGTGATGGGGGAAGCCGCATCACATATGGTAGTATCTGTCTAGGGTGCTCAAAACCAGAGCTCTGAAGCCTGTGAAAATCTTTCAGCTCAAGACTTCCTGACTCCAAGTCTCCTTTTCCCACGTAATTAAATACCCAATTGAGCCAAGCTGGAAATATCAAAAAGTTTCAGAAAGGTTTAAATAAATTCACGGATGCCATAGCTACAGGCAGCTATTAGGTGATCATGAAAGGCCGTCGTGCCTTCCCAGAAAACACCCTCACAGGTGAACACTATGCTAGATCAAGCCCCAGCCTGATTTGCTTGAACACTGCTAGTGTCCAATGGCGTTAAAGTACCCCCCACGTATGTTCTCTGGAACACAATCTTACTTTAGTGAAATATTAAAATAAAATGATAAGTAAATGTGAAAACACTTTTACCAGTGACTCTAGCGTTAGAAAAATAAAAGGATAGAAAAAGATGTAATAATGTTATCATTTTAAATGTCCTCAATTGTACTGAGAGATTAATTTTCTGCACCCTTTCTCATGGGAAAAGCATTATTGTTATCCTTAGTATAATGTATGTTGTGATTTGATCGGTGAAAAAAATTTGCCTTTCAGCTGGAGTTTCTAATATATCACATTGTGCATTACTTTGCAGTTATAATATATTGATATGAAGATCAGTAAATCCAGTTAAGCTGTGTCTGCCATTTTAATATGTAGATTTTAATTAATTTGGAAATCTAATTTTAAAAAGGTATCCTCAGATAGCTTTCTAAGAAACTGTGGTAACGTTTATATTTCCAACAGATTCCTTTTGAAACAGGAAATTACCATAGTGTGAGCTAAGTAATATAGAGATAGCAAAATAAAAGTTGTGGTAGGACACATATTTTTCCCATGTATTTTAGAAATTAGATCCAATCCTAGAGCTTATAAATTTATTTCATTCAGTAATTTAAAACTAAAAGATACTGGAATTAAGGGATAAAGGCAGGGGGAGGAGTAAAAAGTAAACTCTAAAAATCAGCTCTTGATTGAAAGTTATTTAATATACCAAAGCATTTTGTTGGTTGCACAAGTTGACAATGTAACCCAATGTATATTCATGAATAAATATGAGACCATCAGGGCTACAGAGTTTAAGTGCTAGAAGGCAAGTAGGTCCTCGTGAGAGTATAACATAAAATGTCAGTTTTATACCTAATGGAAGCGTTTCGAAGGTAGCAGTCTTCCATCCCTGATACAGACAAAAGGACATTTCTCAAGTCATAATCCTAAGCAGCCACACCAAACATGAAAGTTCTTAAAAAATAACAATTCTGCCAGAAAGCTAATTTGCCTTTACTGGGAAAACACAGCTTACCTGGCAGGAATGATTGTTATGCTTTCCTTGAGCCGACTGGCTCTCTATTTGAAACAAAGCTCAATGAAAAAGCAACCAGACTTTGGTCTTATTTTAATTTTTAAAATTCAAGGATAAAATGCTCATTTTTTTCATAGTGCCTTATATGGTACAACTATCTTATAAAATTATGTCATCTTAACACATTCAGAATGGGGGAGTTCTATTGTACTATATTCTTACTCTCTGTCTTTCAAAACTGTAAGTTGCCTCCTCTATAAATGCTCTTAAGGAATAATCGCATATGATTGATGATTATATATCATAAATATATAATTTTATAGACCAAAATAATAATAATGGTATGAAATTTCTTCCAAGCAACAAATAATTTACATATTGAAGGCTAAACGTGTGGGAGGAGTGGTTCTTGCAAGAACATTTTACAGTTCTTCTACCTACAATGTGAATTTATGTTTTAGAGACGTTTAGTAATGTTTAGTTAATTTTTATCTGTAATTCCTTACATGATTCTAAAGCAAAACAATATGGTAAACTTAACATGAAATTCATCACAGGGGCAAAAATATCCTGTCATTCCCTCAGATAGAAGTAACTCAGCATATCTTAACGTAGATCTTTAGCTTCTTAAGTATTTCTTGACCAGAGGTTTGCATACAAGTGTCTTCTGCCCATCTCTTATTAAACCCAGTTGTGTGGTTTAGGAAATTCTCTACTGACAGAACCACGAAGGAATAGGGAGAATATCTGGAGATGTTAGGAAAAAATGTATAGCATGGTCAGAAAAGAGTGTATTATTTATTCGTAATAATACTAAAATGAAAGAAGAAAGAGTTTTATTGGATAATGCATTCTAATTAAGTTTAAAACTTAGATATAATAAGTACGTTTTCTAAAAAGGATCTTGAAGAGTTTCCTGTGAGATAGTATAGAATACCTTACGCAAGTCACTTAGCATTTTGGGTCTTAACCGTCTGTGAAATGAAAGGTGCCTTGCATCTCTGTCACTCTGTTAATGCCTCTATGATATTAAGACCAGGGATTTAGAAGGCAGAGTGAAAATCAAGGGACAATTTAATTATGTTCTTCTTCACGTTTAGCCGTTCCAGATAAGACATGGTGAAAGTCTGCATTTCTCAAACATGCAGTATGGAGTTGCACATCTCCACCATGTAGAGTAGGAGGAAGCATGTCAATTGGAGCTACCCCTGAAAAATGCTAATGTATGAGAGCAACATGTCTCCAAATACTTACAGAACCCAGTTTGCAACCAGGTTGTTCTAGGCTCTAGAATTCTAAATGTGGGCTATGCCTACATTTTAAAGGTGTTTTACACTCACTTTTTTGAATTTTTATGTTATTAGAAGATATATCATTATAGATTATATCATAATTCTTATAAAGGACCTCTATTGCTAAAATAAACCAATTTAACTCAACTACTTATACATAATTTCAACTACCCAGATAATTGGAATTATCAAAATATTTGGACTAGTGTACATAAATCAATACAATCATTGATTGGATTTTCCACTTTTCATTTCAATGTTTTATGACACAAAATTATAACCTAATTTTAAAGGACCTATCTTTTCTGTATACCTTTCAGGTTCTAGATTGACTTTACTTTCAAATAAGTATTCTTATAATGAGAATCAAAACTTAATATTTAGAAATGGTAATCTTATTCCACCCTGATCTAAAAAGAAATTCAGATTTTTCTATTTTGGATGCATATAAAAGAAACATATTTACATACATGCTCATACATACAGCTGGGTAAATCTGTCCACTAACTTGGATCTTAGAGGAAAAAAAAAGTATTAAACATAAGTATGAGATTGTGGTTGGGGGAGTTATGATAGCAACAAAAAGAAAGTAAAGATGAATTTTAAAATGCCGTAAATGAATTTCAACTTTAATTCCCCATTTTCCCATCCAGAACAAGTGCCACCCAGGACCAGTTTTCGAATGGATTCCTCTGGCAAGTATTGTTCAGTACTCACAGTTCTGTGAACAAAACGTCTTCCATTTTGTGTAACAAATCATTCTTCTGATAGTATCAGTTTCTTAGTATATAATCACTGTGCTACTTTAGTCACCTACATAAAACATGTATTCAAGGATTCAAGGTAGACAGCAAGTCTCATCATGGTGAGCCGAAATGCCTGCCAACAAAAGACAAAGGAAAACAGTCATATTCATGAATTTCTTTCATAAAATACTCTAGTAAAAGGCTGGATTAAAAACAGCTGCCAAAGAGAGTCATCAGACTGACTAGGTCCGTGCTATGTAATACAGTAGCCACTAGCTACATGTGGCTATTGGGCACTTGAAATGTGGCTGTTCTAAATTTAGGTATGCTGTAATATATGTGTAAAATCCACACTGGATTTCAAAGACAGTACCCAAACAAAAAAGAAAGATTTCATTAATTATTTTATATTGATTTATGTTGAAATAATATTTTGCATATACTAAGTTAAAATATATTATAAAAATTGATTTCATCTGTTTTGTTTTCTAAAATGTGGCTACCAGAAAATGTTAAATTACTTATGTGGCTTACACTTTATTTGCATTGAATAACACTAGACTAGATACAAATAAGAAGCTAGAAGGTCTCAAGAGATTTGCAATTTAGACATTTCCAAAGAACAGATTAGAAATGTTGCTAACATAGAATGAAATTCTTTTCAAATCAAGTAAATATCTATATCAACTTAATTTTTTTAAACCATGCCAATTATAAAATACTATATTTCAATAAGATTTTAAGTTAGGCTAAAATATCATATTTTAATTTTAAGAGCTTTCAGTAATAACCAATTAATTTGCTTAAAAGGAAATTTTTTTTTTTTACTTAACCATTTCGAAAACACTAATTTTGGTTTAGGCTAAAATATTTAACATTATTGTACAAATGTTGGAGGAAAAAGAAGATTTAATTTTTTTTTGCTCTTAGAATTCGTGATGAAAATGCTTTAAACAGCTAATCAGACCACCAGATTGAAAGCCAGAATACTCAAACAATTGTGGAAAATAGTGTTTTATAATAGTAGCACTATTTCAGGGCTGTGGGCTCACAGCACACATCTCCAGAGTGTTTCCATGATGACAGCTCATTATCCATCTCAGCATGTTCTAACACCCCTTGGAGAATATATGTGCCTGAGATCATTTCATTCTGTAAGTTTCCATGTCATTTTTGGGGGGATATGTAGAAAATATGGAAGATATGATTTAGTGTTTTCTCCTAAAATAATGTCTAAAGTATTTGTTTAGCTTGGTCTAAAAATTTTAAAGCATGATTATTCCTCTATACTGACTGTTAAATCTTTGTAATTTTTTTAAAACATTATCTTATGCCCAGAGAGAAAATGGGACCTAGTAATTACAGTTGCAAAATGAAATCACGATATAATTTGGGATTTTAAATCTCAGCTTACTGGTCACAAAAAGCACATGTCTTAAAAATCTCAGATTCTGAATGCACTTCATTTAAAAACAAGAGAAGGAGAGTGGCCCAGTAGTTTAGATTACTTTGACATATATGCAAAGTAATAGTTTACCTTTTTAAAAAATACAGTACTTAGAACCCAAAAGTTATAATATAGTTGGGGTATATTACGTTACTGTGCAATTCAGATTTTGAAGAGAAGAACCAATCCAAATAGTTGGTTGAATGTCCACACAAGTTATCAGAATATTCTGGAAAATCATGACTGCATTTAAAATAAATATATCTTGCTTGGCGCTGTGGCTCATGCCTGTAATCCCAGCATTTGGGAAGCCAAGATGGGAAAATAGCTTGAGCCCAGGAGTTCAAAACCAACCTAGACAAGATGGCAAGACCTCCATCTCTACAAAAAATTTAAAGAGTTAGCTGGGCGCTGTGGCACATGCCTGTAGTCCCAGCTACTTGGGAGACCGAGACGAGACGGGAATATGGCTTGAACCCAGGAATCTGAGGTGGTAGTGAGCTGTGATCACACCACTGCACTCTAGCTTGGGCAGCAAAGCAAGACCTCATCTCTAATAAAAAATACAAAAATGGCAGGGCGCAGTGGCTCACGCCTGCAATCCCAGCACTTTGGGAGGCCGAGTCTGGCGGATCACGAGGTCAAGAGATCGAGACCATCCTGGCCAACATGGTGAAACCCCGTCTCTACTAAAAACACAAAAATTAGCTGGGCGTGGTGGTGCTTGCCTGTAATCCCAGCTACTTGGGAGGCTGAGGCAGGAGAATCGCTTGAACCTGGGAAGTGGAGGTTGCAGTGAGCCAAGATCACACCACTGCACTCCAGTCTGGCGACAGAGTGAGACTCCATCTCAAAAAAAAAAAAATACAAAAATACAAAAATAGGATAAAATAAGTAGATGCCCCATGTTTTTTGTCACATTTATAAAATGTCTCTTATCAAATTATGTGTTATGATTCTGACTCAGATACATTTATCATAATTATAAGGTATATTATTAACTTTATCTGCAGAAGACCCTTAGGTACAGAGGCAAAATTGATAGTAGGAAGTTCTAAATAATACGTATTTATGAAACTAAGTGATAACACCATAGTGGAATAATGCTGTGGTTCATTGGGACTAGGAGACTGCAGAGTGCCTCAAGGCAACTAAATTCAGGACATGTTTATTTAGCAACTCCTACAGACTGTGCATAATGAAACACTATGGACAGCCAATGATAATTATGCCATCACCTAAGGAGATTATTAGTGAGAAACAATGGAATCTATGGCCAGGAACTTTGAATGGGCAACTCCACCCAAAAATAAGAGAGCCAGGAAATGCGGTGTCACAGAAACGACTTCCAAAGGAGATCTTTCCTTGTTTAGGATCAAAAGAAATCTGAAGTCATAAACAGTACATCAACGATATCAAATAAGGCACTGAAATCAATCAGTATGAGGAAAGAAAAAAAGGCCATCTAATTTGGTCATTAGCATGCATAGTGACCTTAAAGAGTGCAGTAGTGCTAAGAGAGAGCATAAACCAGACTGGCAGGAATGAATCAGAGGTAGAGTGAAGGCTCCCCTAGAGACTACTTTTCCTAGAAAGAGATGGAAGGAAGGAGCAAAGTCATATTTAGGATGGAAAAATCTGAGCTTATGTGAAGGCTGAGGAGAGAACGAAATAGAAACTGGGAGATGGCTTCTGCTATGGCTAACACGTGTTTGGTCACATTCACATACCCACAGGGATAAAGCAAACAAGTAAAGAGAAGGGATATTTTAAAGGATAGAGTATTAGCTACTTACCAGGTAACGTTAGATTTGAGCAACAGAAACTATATAATTCCTGTTTAACTCATTCTATATCTGGAGTGCATAGAAATCCAGAAGTCAAGACCATGTTTAACAACCTTTTTTGATTCCTGATATCTTCCTCATGCTAACTTTCCTAGATCTCTTTACAAGGAAAAGCCAAAAAAGTGATGCTCTTTCCAGCAGGAAAAATTGAATAAATGTATCCTCTGTGCCAAACTGTGATGATAAGCCATAGTACTTATGTTTTAATTAAAACATGAAAGGGGATTCAAGTACCAAATTTTAATTGACATGTTTACAGCAGCATCCCATGTGCCAAATTAATTCATAAAAATGTTGTTCTTTGCATTTTTGAAGATTGAATCCATTCATAAAATTAATCAGTTGTGTTCAGTTACCCAGCCTTTTCCCTAACTGTGCACAAAGCTACTTCTTTCAAAAGCAAGACTAAGGAAACATACAGCATGTGAAGCCCCTAGAGTCTTCATGTGAAGTAGGAATCAACTTTTGAAATCTGCTTTTCTTTATTATGAGAGAGGTTGTCATGATACTGGATGTGCTCACCATTTGCTACTTTTTAAAGTTCTTTTTTGCAATATTGGTGTGAGCCCAGAATAAATTAAGACTTCTAAATTTCATTTCAGTAACTTGCCACAGTGGTCATGTAAAATTCCATCTAGAAAGAGGATCATGAGATGCTTTGTTCCATAATGCCTGAGGATCCGAGGACCCAACTTTTAAGAAGCAACACTAGCCACAGCTGGCCATTGAACACTAATATCCAAAGAATGCTTTGTCTCCTCTTAGTCCATTTCTTTACAACCACTGCCTCCTCCTGAGCTGCATTAAGCGACATCTGAGGGTGTCCCTGACAGTTATGCAAAAAGTGCTGAGGAAAAAGAAGATTTTTTTAAAAAGAGCACAGAAAAAATAAAGAAGGGAACAGAAGAGTAAAAGGATGGGGCACAGTTGAACAACATGCAAAGCAACTCAGGTCCAAATAGGTGTCTACCAGACACCCTCATCTAACAACCTCCCTGGTGCATAGTTTCTTGAAACAAGAGAAAGGAATAGTGATTGTTAACCCTGTTGCAGTGAGGTAAAGAGTTGGCCCTTGGATTTCTTCACTTTAAGTTCTTGCATTAATAAGGAAAGAGATAAAATATGATACAGTAATTGAAACATGTCGTCGGGCCAGAAGAGCAGCTAGGGGAAACTCAGAAACATCACAATCTGCCAAGAGAGCTAACAAGGCAGGAAGGGAAAAGAATGATGTCTCCCAGCTTTGTACATATAATTTTAGTTATTTTGTAAAGCCAGACTCCAAGGAAAAAAAGAAACCAAAGAAAAATTAACTTCCTGAAATGTTCTTATTTTCCCTAAAAAAAAAAAAATACTGCTGCCTCAAGGCACAATCTATCATATGAACTTTTTTTCCAGTTGACTATTTCTCTAAAATGTCCAGACCCTGCAGCCTCTGAATCTGTGTTCAAAATTAACAAAGAAATAAAAAATAAATCACGTCTACCAGCATTCTTCTCTAAGGGGTTTTCTCTTTGCCTCTCTCTACCTGCTCATGAACCATGAAGCTGGCCACCCCTGCTGGGAAGAATGGAGGAGTGAAGATGAAATAAATGGCTGGCACATGCCACCCTATATTTGAAATCAGGGTGGGTCAGAGCAACAGGATCGGAATTGTCACCAAAATGTGCATAAAGAGCAGGAAGAGAAGAATAAATGCCTTCTTCGTGTCTCTGTTCTTCAGAGTTCAATAAAATTTACTTGCTAAAATCTAGATTTTTCTCCTAAAAGGAAGTCATAAGTTATTCATTAAAGAAAGCCCCTTAATTCCTCCAGGAATCACAGATTCTCTGACAAAAGACAAACTTCTTGTGCCTTGACACCTCTCAAAGTTCCATTCCTGAGATGGTCCTAATTTCAGCATTTCTTTAGGGGAAAAGTTTTACGTAGCAAATAAGATGGATCACACAATAAAGGTCCTGTAAAGCTCCTTGTGCAATATGGATGGGTGCCGAAGTCACTGGAAGAACAATTTCCCACTTAGCATATTCAGTGGTGATGCAAAAGTGAGAAGAATACAGGAGATGAAAAGTTCCAGTTAAACATATGCTGGCTCTATCATTTTAAGTATCACAAATACAGCACCTTCTATTTGTATTTTTAATGTGTATGTGGTCTAGAGTTCCTCCAAGCTTAAAGTGACTTACAGAAGAGATTGCCATAAGCAGTTGTATTATCCTCAACTTGTAGAAGTTTGAACAGTGATTGAGCAATATCTGTCATCTCCGATCTCCCCTTGTCTTTCTCCTTCCCTTGGGAGGAGTACAGCTACCTGCTATGATTTTGTAGAGCTCTACTCCATCTGCCTCCAGACTCCCAAAGGCTTAGCACACACCCCAATATGTGATTTCATACATGATATATAGACTTCAGAAGATGCTGAGTTCAAAAGCCAATTGTGTCTCATAGAGTGTAAGGCAAAATTTTCATCTTTCCTCTGCCACCACCTCTATTCAATAGGGATGGAATTTTTTAAGTTCCCCCATCTTTAAAATATGACTGATTATATAATTTCTAAAGGATGTGGAGGTCTAACTGGTTATTCTTCTTGCAGAGTTTCATATTATTCATTGAATGGAAAAGGTCTTGGTCATATGTGCGTTTGGTCATAAAAGGGTATGACTGCTCATTGAATCTTGTACAATGCATACAAACATATGTACTTAAGTGCCTGATTCATCTTTATTTAAAAGAGCACCAGACAAATAATCGGCATTTGCCCACATCTCAGAAGTGAATGATGCCTTTCGTATATCCCTGGGAATAGCCCAGGTTGTTGGGCACCAAGGCAAGCCTGTATAATTGTGCTTTGTACACTGTATCACTCCAGCAGTCCCACCTACTGCAGAGCCCGGAAAATATTTGCCTGGCCAGCATTCAATGAGCCTCTCTCTACGACAAGTGCTACTGTATAATCATGTGGCTCAGACATAGATTTTTGTCCCATGAGAATTCTCTGAAATCTCGTCTTAATTTCTACAACTATCCTGTTTAAGCAAGGGGAATTTTACTTAATACCTGCTTCTATCAGTTCTAATACCTCCTTTAAACCATTCAGGTCCAGAAATCACTAAACATTTCTTAAGCAAGAGAAGACAGCATAATAAATAGTTCTTTAAATTGCTGATCATCTGCTGGCACCCCAGCAGTGGGCATGAAAGTATGCGCAGCTTGGTCACAACTGAAGTATTTCCCCCGAGGAAGGTGCCAAGGGGCAAGGGGACAGGCTAAGCATAAATCAGATTCTACTTAAAAAGTCAAAATCTTTTTATATTTAATAGTTTTAGTTTCTTCTAAGGCTGAAAAATGACATTCAGGAGAGTTTTTCAGCTTATTTTGAAATACAACTCTGTTCTCTCAGCTGACTTCAGAAAAGTATCTTCTATTTATTTTGAGTACTCTCATGAAGTCAAAAGTCAATCTATGGCTTGCACATTCTAAAATGTTTCGGGGGTAAAAGTCCATGTTAGACCCAGATGAATTTCTACCTGTAAGTTATAAAAACCCTAAAGGAGTTTGTCAGAAAATAAATGCTTCTTGAACCTCAATACAAGAAAGTTTAAATTCTATATCTTCTAATTTTTGCAATTTTAAAAGAGACAACTTCTATCGGGCATACGTTTATACCCTACACACACACACAGACACACACACACACACACACACACTCCTAAACTGGATGCATCATGTCATAAACAGATATTAATAAATTACCAGGCAGTGCTTTACTGGACGGTTCCAGGGTTTTGCCATCTGTTCTCTCTTACTTGCGTAATAATTGTTCTAATCAGAGTAAACATCCTCAAAGTGACAGTCAAGCTTCTTGAGGGCAATCTGAATGCTCTCAGGAAAATCAAGAATTATAAAGGCATCAATTTTTTTACTCAGAAAATTCATGTACCCTTTCTGCTTCTGGTAATACCCCAGTAGTGCCCTTGGCTGGTCACTATTATTCCAGGGACTACCTAAATTTGGAATACCTACTTTTTTGCTGCCATATTTTTTGTATCCTCTATGGTTTCCATTGACCCTAACAGCACTCTCATTAATCACATCCACAAAATTAATTTATCATTGGTATGTTCAGTTCCTCAGGGGCTGGGAAAGAGGCAGGATTCATTACTCAATGGGATCTTCTTTATGCCAGGTCCGGATTATAAGGAATTGGATGTTCACCTTCGGAGGATGGAGTCTGGATTTGGCTTCAGAATCCTCGGGGGAGATGAGCCTGGACAGCCTGTAAGTTGAATCTTCTTTATTTCCATGCTTGGGGCTGTATTGTATGAGTAAACACGAGGGAAAATAGTGTTTAGTGTGATAACTAAAAGGAAATGTTTTAGGACTCTCATAAAGAAGTTTAAGCTTTGGTTTTTTTTTTTTTTTTCCTTGCTGTTTTCTTTAAAAAGATCTCACGACATGCAGTTATCTCCACGACAAATATCTCATTAGAAATCACATGCAATAGGGACATTGCTCTTTTTTAGAATCGATTGAATTCCTCTTGAGTATTTTCGTTATCTAATTGCACTGAACCCCTGGTATCTTTGGGTAACAATTTATGACTTGAGGTAATACCCAACTGGGAACAGCAGAATTATGTATGTTTTTAACCAAAACAGCAAAGGAGATAAAACACAGGGATAAACACAAATAAAATCAAGCTCAGCACTGCAGAATCTCAGCCAGATTTGAATTAAGAGATTACCAGAAGGTGTTCAGAAAGTCAACTTCAGTTGGCATAATATATATTGGGAAATTTAGAAGGGCTTTGTAGAACACTTTGTGTGTGTGTGTGTGTGTGTGTGTGTATTCAGAGTGGAACATAAAATACTAGTAGTCACTAATACACAGAAAACACAGCAAGGCTAGATTTATGAGCATATGTTAAAATATAAGCTATAAAACAGTCATTGTAAAAGATGTGTCTTAAATAGTACCCAATGTGACTAAGTTAGGTCCACGAAAGTTTTGAATAAGTGAAGGGCCTGAGCAGTGCAGTCAGCTGTCTACATCCCATCCGGCTCTGGCACCTGAATTCCATCCTAGTTCATGTAAGGGAGTTAAATTTTAAGCCTCAGCTTTCTCATCTGCAAGATGGGGATAACAGTAGTGCTCTATTGTAGAGTAGCTTTGAGGATTAAAGGAGATAATATATATATATAAAGGTCTTGGCATTATGTCTGGATCATATTAAGTGCTGAATAAATGTTTATCATTATCAATTTTGTTTCTCTTGTTACTAGATTCTCCCAGGAAATATACTATATGTACTATAAATATTATATATATGTGGTTTTCTTGAGACAGAGTCTTGCCCCGTCACCCAGGCTGGAGTGCAGTAGTGCGATCACAGCTCAGTGCAGTCTCAACTTCCTGGACTCAATCAATCCTCCCACCTCAGCCTCCTGAGTAGCTGGGACTACAGCATGTGCCACCATGCCTGGTCCCAGAAAATAAAATTTAAAATAAAAATAAAACCTGGGCAGAAATCTTCAGGAGAAAAAAGTTAATCTAATAAATGAAAGGAATCTGAAACAGTTAAAACTGTATCAGAGTAAAGTAGATTGCCTGGGTGAAGAGTGGGCTCCTTCCCACAAGAGGTATTCAAGCAAGCAATGGGAACCTGGCAGGAACCCTGAGGCGCTTCCTCTGCCCTGCGGGAGGAGTTGAACTCGATGATTGATGAGGTCCCTTTCTACAGAAAACCCCAGGAAGCTGAGCTTATACTCCAAGGATGAGGGCTCTCCAGGAAAAAAGACTTATTTCCGAATTCCTGGGGATGAAATTTGGCAACAGTCAACTAGAACGTCACTAACTTCCCAGCTGCCAAAGAAGACATGAAGGTGCTTTTGCCAAGGAGGATTGACCAGATTTTTCTTAGTGCTTTGAGAGGAGGGAAAATGCTGAGGTAAAATACAGGGCTCAAGTAACTTCAGACTTAAATTTATTCAGAGACTAAATTAAGAATCTCATGTCACAAGGAAAAGGAACTCTTGGCTGTGTTTTACTCCCATTCACAGCTTTGTTTACTCTCCCCCATCTCTGATTCTGAGATTACCTGGGATCCTAGGTGACTGAGTCAGCCCTCTAGCCTCCCTGCCCTCTATAATTCACCTTGTTTTATAATAGAGAGAACTGAAAACATTCTCAAGTCCCTTCATATCTGTAAGCATTTAACGCACTGATTTATGCTACAGAACCTCCTGACCTCTGCAGGATATTTATACAGCTTGGCTTCCTTCAGGATTGTTCATGTGTCTGCCTATTTTGTTTAATCAGCAGGATTTTAAATTTCTCCTTAGCAAGAACTTTGTCTTACCCTTTTTTTCCAACATGAGTGCTCCATAATTGAAAAATGTGTCATTATCCAGAGTGAGCCAAACTCGAGGTTAAGGTCACAGTCTTCAGACTGCCACCTCTGCCCGAGACTCCTGGCATCAGCTGAAATAAGTTTGCCAAATGTCAGAGTCTAAGGGAACAGTCTCCACAGACCACCCCAACTTTAAACACTACCTCTGAATCTGGGGGCCCCACCATATAGTAGGTTTGCCATGCACTGGTTGCCAACTTATCTGTGTCTGTTGAGACAGAACACCCACCCACACACCAGGCTACATGAAGTGGATTTATCACTTACAGGGAGGCAGCAAGTGACAGTAGAAGCCAAGGATTCATGAAGAGCAAGTTCCCCGAGGCTCAGGAAAGCTGCCTAGGACAGATGGAGTCTCCACTCACACTTGCACCTCAGCTGAGGGGCCCCAAAAAGCAGCCTACTATGGGTTTTGTACCCTGGAGAAGTATGTTACACTGGACTCAAGCACTGAAGGACATCCTGTTTCTAGGGGGGACTGGAACAGAATGCAGGCTGTTCCAGCTAGCCCCTCTTTATCTCAAGATGTTGTGTTCCTATCACTTTCTATAGTTATTCTTGAGAACTACAAGAGAAAAATAGGAAAAAATTGGGTGAGTCCAAGGCCACCCAGAGAACTGTCCTGTGCTCACAGTTTTCCTTAGGTCCAATAATTCATTAGAACAACTCAGAACTAAAGAAAGTGCTGTACTTATGATTACGGTTTGATTGTAGTGAAAGGATAAAAATTAGAACCAGCCAAAAGAAGAGGTGCACAGGATGAAGTCTGGAAGGGTTCCAAATGGGACACTTCCATCACCCTTAGGGACTTGTTACCCTCCAGCATTCATGCAGAGAGGATTGCCAGCCAGGGATGCTCACCCAAGCTTTGGTGTCCAGGGTTTTTATCCCAGTGTTTTGTTACATGGGCATGATTGATTGAACCATTGCCCACAAGGATGACCTCAATCTTGAGCCCCCTTTCTTCCCCAGAGGCCAGGCTGATATCATGTGGCTCAAAGGCGCAACCTTCTAATTACATTGCTGGTCTTTCGGCTATGGTCAGCCCCTACCCTAAGATTATTGGTGTGGCTGGCCCCATCCTGAGTCATCTTCTTAGCATAAACCATCAGGTATGGTCAAAGGGGTTCACCATGAATGACAAAGACACTCCTAATTCCAAGGGTTTCGAGGTTACCTTTCAGGAACCGAGGAGAATGGCCAGACTTTACTTTGGGCTGAGACCAAATTATTTATGGCAAAGCCATGTGCTTAAAAGATATCAAATGAATGAAACAAAATGAAACCATGCTCAAAATAAAATACAACTTTAAGGCAATTTTTGTATCATTCTGTGGGACACTGTAATTGAGCACTAGCTGAAACAATTACAGGGCATTTAAGGGTAAACCCATCTAGAATCCATTGCACTTATACTAACATAATACTTCAAACTTACCAACCTAAGGAGTTTCACCAGAAAGATGAGCTCTCTGTTTGTTCCAGAATACACTTGACTCACATGCTCTTTTTTCCCGCTTTTGCTAATCTCTGAGCTCCTCGAAGGCAAGGACTGTAATTTAATGGTGTTTATGTCTTCCAAGCCTAGCCTGGTACAGTAAATATTTATTAAATGGAATTGAAGAGAGTATTTTTTCCACCAAGTCAAAACTGTCACCTGAGCTTCTCAGAACAAATGAGGATCTGGAATTTATATTTTCTGAGGCCTCTAAATTCTACAGGCTCTGTAGAATTAAAGTGGCCTAGTCCCAGAAACGGAGATAGCATCCTGGCGGCCCTACAGCATGTTTTGTTTAGTTCCCCCAGTATTTTACAATTGTTGAGCACCAATTAATTTCACCTTTTGAAAAATGGATTTTCATCTTCTCTTGAAAATTAAATTTAGCAACATTGAGCTTGCCTTTCTCCATGACAACGACTGGCTGGAACTAAGCAATGGTCCCTTTTAGACTGAGCCTGGCTGCAGTTCCCAAAACTCCTGTATGCCTGTGCTACTCTTTAAAGCTACTATCTTTGAGATTCCCATCCCAGCACCCATCCCAGAGGATTGAATTAAAAGACATTGGAAAGATGAATATTTTATGCCAATGGAGCCTTCAACCAGGGCCAGATATTTACAAAACCTAACCTAAGCACCGAAAAGATTATCAGGTCCTTTCTTCCACTAATAAATACAAATAACATTAAACTATAAAATAAATATAAGGCAAAGCAACAAAGTTTCTAATTCTTTCTATGATACTTACTTTAATAGAGTCTTTACAAAATGAAATTCTGAATTTATTGGACCCCTTGGCTCATGCTTTGTCTGCTCTGGGGGGAAGCCAGCACCCTATTCTGTAGATATTATCTTCAACTGCTCCCCTCCTCCTCCAAAAGCAGAAGGGATTGCATGACTGAGTCACAGGGAGGGAATAGTCTTGGCTGGCTCAAGAGGAGAGTGGTCTTGCTGGACTTTGCCTGGCACAGAAGCAATAGAACTGTTACCAGAATGGAAGATGTACTGTTCAAAATGAAGCTCAGATGTGTGAATGCAGCCATGATCACCACCCAGCCTCAGGACATCTTTCTGCCTGGTTTATACACAAGTTCCCAGGTTCCTATCACTTCTAAATACTGGCTTTGCATTCCCGAATCCTTTCTCCCCTCCAGTGGGCAGGCATCAAGTATTTATGATAAGCCTCCTCAGATTACATGGATTGCTGGTTATCCTATTGTGTTTACTTAGATTTATTCTGGTTTATTCCTTCATTTGAATGATTTAAGACATACTCATGCTGCAAGTTACAATTTTGACATTTAAGCCATAAAGTAGCAGCCTAAGTCTCTCCAAAACAAACAAAGCCAAAAAATTAGTCCTGAAAACCATAATATTGAATCTCCGAATGACCCTGTCCGGGAGAGTGAAACTGTAAAGATCTCCCATAAGCCTTTCCTTCCAGCTTTTCCACATTCTAAGTCCAGAGATAACAAACAAAATGTGCTAGCCTCATTTAGTTGATGGTGAGCTACAAAGGAAGAGGCGTGTAAGGTGATTTGGTCCCAACTAAAGGAGGTCTCATAAGTACATCAAATGGGTTTCTGCCTCCATATATACGAAATGGTATTGACATCCCAGGGTGCACATTAAACACAACAGCACGGCTTTCAGCAAATAATGAACAGCAGGACTCCTGCTCAGACAAAGCATACCGGCATTTTTCCTGCAAGAGGAAATACTTTTCACAGTTAAATAACAATAGAAATAGAAAGAAGTGAAAAGTTGCCAGAAAGGAACAAAAATGGGATTTCCAGCTGTGAGCTGAGGAGATGGAAAGGCATCAAGAGGGAGAGATCTGGAAAACACTGCATTGGAGAAAAGCCATTCAAAGACAGACAATGACAGACCTAGTCTTTGGCACAGGAGTCTGGTGCACACTGGTTGGAGGAGTTTCAGAAGGAAAGAGCCTGAAATCTGCTCCCCATAGTGAGAAGTTGTCCCAGGCTACAGATACTACAGAGCAGATACTACTGGGCTTAGGCTAACATCGGGCAGTGCAGGAAAGAATTAAAGCGACCAAAAGGCCTGGAAAGGTGGTTTTGGGTTTGTTTGTGTCTTACTTGTTGTTTCTTTTTTTCTTTTTAGTGTGAGTTTTTCCCCTGGCTTACTGGGATCGTAGCCATTTGAATGTGAATTGCTGTTATTTCTTTTTTTTTTTTAACTTTATTTTTTTCTATATAAATTGTACTTTATTTTTTTATTATTATTATTATACTTTAGGTTTTAGGGTACATGTGCACAATGTGCAGGTTAGTTACATATATATACGTGTGCCATGCTGGTGCGCTGCACCCACTAACTCGTCATCTAGCATTAGGTATATTGCTGTTATTTCACATCAAATGTTCTGTTTTGTTCTGTGCCCTCACAGCGAGAGATAAAGTAGAATTGTTTTATTTCTTTGGGGTTTTAGAGAAGGCAATTGAAAAGATAGGGCCACAGATCAGTTGTTCATGGAGAAGTTCTTTCTTGCTCTGTTTTGCCACAAAGCTCTTCCTTCGGGGCCAAAGCAATGGGGATAGGAAAAAAAAAAAAAAAACCCCTCCTCCAAGAGGGCAGAGAAGAGAAAACTGAATAGTGGAACTGAAGGGTCAGCTGAGGCTGAAGAGTCCCCCTGGGCTAGAGGGAGGTAATGAATGGGGCAAGGCTAGAGTTGGCTGGAAGGCTCACTGGCCAGTGGGCCAGGGGTCAGCAAGACTAAAAGGGTGTCACCTGGTAAGTAAGGGATCCTGATCCTAGCACCACTGGTAAGGGGAATAGGTGTCTTAGCAGAACTAGAAAGCGGCTACTGTGATGGGTCAGGGAGCTCAGGTCTTGTGCTCAGCCAACTTGGAACATGATCAGTGAGACCACAGATCCTGTGGCTATTGGGAAGTGAGAAGAATCAGAGCCTTGCTATCAAAGGGTGATTGATCTGTGGACCAGCAGCATTCAACTCCTGGGAGCTTGTTAAGCCGGCAGAATCTCAGGCCCCTCCCAGGCCTGCAGCATCAGACTCTCATGGGGTGGGTCCAGAACTGTTTTAATAAGCTCACCCGGTGATTCCTATGCATCCAAAAGTTTGAGAACTACTGACTTAAAGGGTCAGATATCCTGAGGCATGTTCGCAAGAGCTTAAGCGAACATGAGAATGTATGCATAGGGAAACCAATATGAGTTACAGTGCAAGATAGAATCATAGATTATCCAGTCCCTATGGTGGCAAAGGGGAAATAATAGAATGTGTCAAATGTACAAATCATATTGGAAGTAAATGAAAAAAAGTTGTTTTTTTTCTCGGAATAGAGAGATATATCGAGCTATCTCTGTGTCAGCAGTGAAATATAATGCACAAAGATGCCAAAAGCCAAAGGCTAAGGAGCACAGCGGCGGGAGAGCTGGAAGCATTGACGCTGCAAGTGGTCAGCCTCTGCCCAGCAAAGGCTGCAGCTCCTGATGGATGGAGCAAATGTAACTGTACAATACCGCTAATGGGCAAGCACCACTAGCACCCACACAGCGCACCATGCTCAGCTCAATTTAACTTTATTTAACAGTATGGCAACCTTTTTTTGAAACACAGCTAAGGATACATTATATAAAGTAACTATATAATAATACATACATATAATAATTATGTAATACTATGTAATTTATACTTGTGCTATAGTGAATATGCTATTTATTAGATATTCAATTGAAGGAGTAATTGAATATACTGCCTATTTAGAAATAAATATGTAAGAGGCCTACTCTAACCAACTCTAGCACTACCTTGACCACATGACTGACACCAATCTCCACCACTGTATTTTTTCCATAGTACATCCTTTCTGGCATCCTATATAATTTACACATTTATTATATTTATGATTGTCTGACCACTAGAATGGAAGCTCTATAGGGTAGTGATTTTTGTTTATTGTTCACTGATGAATTTCTAGCACCTAAAAGTATCCTGGGCTCAATGAATATTTGTTGAATAAATGAATTAATGAGGGGAGTACTTCATATCACAGCAATATGGTAGAAAAGCAGATCTTTTACTGGGCTCTTTTTTTCAATAAATGATATTAGACTGCTGGCACACACTGTAATGTTGAGAGTATCTGTAAATGTTGCTGTATATCTTGCTGTTCTCCTACAGCAAGAGAGGAATTTTCTGATATGAAATTTCATCTGTACTATTTTTGTATAAGGCCCAGTAGCAGCTATGGCTCTCTCAGTTGTAACCACTATTTTGTGTTTTACTTTCATCAGTTAGAATCAAAGCTATACCTTAAAATTGATTATTAACCAGCCAAGAAGTTCACAAGTCATTTTTTTTCTATATTACTAGCTATAAACTCTCTCACTAAAGTGTATAGGAAAGCTAAAGGTTGAAGCATTTTCTTTAGGCCAAACCAACTAAATGCACCTTTTCATGGGGCAGTGGAGAAACATTTATTTTAACTGGCTTTTGCACAAAGCACTTACCAAATCTTTGAAGTGCTCCATAGTGGGTTGAGCCTTTTGAAGAATAGACTGGAACATCTCTATAAAGCAACTCATAAATTCAGGTTGGCATGACAAGAAGGGAAAGTGGAGAATATCAGAGCATACCCAACTTCTGGACTGTAGTGAATGGTTACAGTGAGTTGCAGGGAAAGAACTGCACTGTGCAGCCAGTCTAAGGCAGGAGATGTCAGGCCTGTCCTGTGACAGCAATCATGAATCATTTGTCAGAACACTTAATATTCCACACAGAAGCAAATCTATTTCTCACCCTACCTCACTCCCCAGGAATAAGGGGAAAGCAGAAGTAGTGTGGGAAATTTTCATTCCTATGTAGAAAGAGAGCTATTCCATGGACTAAGTCTGTGACGCCCTTCAGACTATAACTTTGCACATACCTGAGAAGTCCTGGGCATTCAGATCTGGCTATCATGTTAACAGGCCACACTGTGCAGTGAGACTAAGTACAAAGGAATGGTTCTGCTGCCAAGCCTGAAGACATGCAAGCCTGAAGGCCATGATGGAGCAACTCTGCAAATTAGCTGGAATTCACAGATAGGGGATTTGACAGAAATTATTATGCCTGAAGGAAATCAATCTGGAAGCAAGGGATTTCAAATAAAACATAGCCTCTGTAGTATCATCAGGCTAATGGTAACCACTGCCATCAGCTGCTGTGTGGCTAAGCCACTGGCAAAAGAAAAGGGGGAGCTATTGGTCATGAGTTTGAAAAATTGTTTATAGGTTAAACAGCAAAATTAAAATATTTAATACTATTTTCTTTCCTCTAAGAAAGAAAAAAGCCCTGCTAATGGACACTAAACTGAGTGCCTCTAATGGAACATGGGAAACCTTATGTGTTGCCTTTCATCACAGTCCCTGGTTCAGGGAATTATAAAAATAACCACATTTCCCAGATGGGTACCTTCTCACTTCCTGGCCACAGTAGCCACCTAAACAGCAGAAGCACTTCGGGGAACAGGCAGAACTGGGAATGTCCTTTGCGTAGAGGACAGTGCTCTGAGGAAGTATTCAAAAGAATAGAGCAAAAATCTGGAGAAGGTTTGAGATTTTTTTGAGTAAGTCAACTGGCCAGAAAAAGCCAACTATGAGTTTGCTTTGTTTTGTTTTGTTTTCTCCTTACCCTCCAGCTTTTCAAAGCAAAGAAAAAGAAAACTTTCAATCTTTGTCAGAATTTAACAATGTGCAACAGCTAGTTTCCCCTTGACTCTTTTTGATCCCTCGTTAAGTGCCATGAAAAAAGTTAAATGCTTCACATGAGTTATTTCATCCAATTCTCCCAATAACTCCATGAAGTAGGTCTGATTATTATTTTTCTTATTTTGCAAGTGAAGAAACTGAGGCTCACAGAGTTTAAGAAGCTTTACCCAAGACCACACAAATTGTGAAACGGAGCCAGAATTCAATCCTTACCTTGTTTCAGCCAATTGGCATCAGATTATTTGGGATTAGAATTTTTCTTAAGGGTATTCATCATTTATGATGAGCCAGAAAGCAGGTGTCCCCAAAACTTCATGGCAGTCAGCAGCATGTTCAAAATATTTATCTCTAGCACTAAACAGCTTGAAAGAGTTGAAAGGGCATCTTTCCAACATCTCATTTTTTTACTTTACAAGTGCATGCTCAGACTTGAGGGCAAGGGATGAAATGTGAGAATCAAATCTTCCACAAGTTATATAACTGTATATAAAAAGGAAAAAGATGGCGTGAACCTGGGAGGCAGAACTTGCAATGAGCCGAGACTGGGCCACTGTACTCCAGCCTGGGCAACAGAGCGAGACTCTGTTTCAAAAAAAAAAAAAAAAAAAAAAGGAAAAAGGATTGAAATGTGAATGTCCTTTCCTTCTCACTGCTTCTCTAGATTTTGATTGGAGCTGTCATTGCCATGGGCTCAGCCGACAGAGACGGCCGCCTTCACCCAGGAGATGAGCTTGTGTATGTTGATGGGATTCCAGTAGCCGGCAAAACCCACCGCTATGTCATCGACCTCATGCACCACGCAGCCCGCAATGGGCAGGTCAACCTCACTGTGAGAAGAAAGGTGCTATGTGGAGGTATGTACCTGGAGCTTGCTGCAGGAATCGAGGGTTAGCTGGTAAGATGCTTTTGTGAGACATGGTAAGGCCACGTTAAACAAAATTTTAAATCCATTTCTACATTATATGAGGAAGGAAACAACCTAGATATTCCAAAAGTAATGATGATTTTGAAAGTGTTGATTTTCACCCCACTGGACAAAAATCCAGTCTTTGAGGCCTATGTTTTAAATGTATTTGTTAAAAATTTCTAGAATAGCCTGGGGCTAATTTAAGGTATGTATGCTCTCTGCTTTCTGGTAGTTGCTAGTTCTAAGAAGAACATGATAGTAATGGAAAATATGCCATTTGAAAATGTGTTTGCAAACCAAAAGCCACAGCATTTTGATGCCATAATGAGGCAACCAGGATGGAAAATTAGCTTTCATTGTACAGCCTGATAAAAGGTAACAATAAAGCTGTTGCTCCTGATATAGAAAAAATACAGCTGTACCTCGCTCCAAGAAAACACAATTCATATAGTTCCGAATTTATGAAACAGATAAACTGGAAATAATTATTCCCTTTACAACCATTTTCTCAGCTTCATAAAGGAATCCACCAAAGACATACTTTTCAAAGTCAGCCCTTGTATTTATAATATGATTCCACTTACCTCTCTTTACCATATCAACCCTACAAAAAATTATTTATATTTTTAAGGAATATGTCAGTTACAAGCATCACAGTTTTTTTAGAATCTGAGCATTCAATAACATTGGGATTGTATTATCTCCCCTCAAAACCACCCAGCTCCAATAATGCTCAGCTGTCACCTTCTGCCCCAGCGGCCCGCTGGCTTCTCTGCTTGACCCCTTGATAGCCCTCATACAGAATCATCAATACTAGAAGTAGGAAGGACCTTAGCTATATGAGCTTCCTCTTGTTACAGATGAGGAAACTGAGGCCCAGAGGTTTGAGTGTTTGCCCAGCAGTCCACAGTGAGTCCGTAAGAATGCAGAGAGGGACTCTTCTCTCTAGGGCCAGTGCTTATTTCTTTATGTTACTTCGTCCCCTACCCCATTCAACCACAGTCCTCTCCCCTAGAGAATTAGAAGATGTTAGGCCAGAACTTAGCAAATGTCACTCCCTAATACAGGGAGTCTTCCCATATGTGCTGTTATACCAGTTGCATTCTAGAAGAGGACCACAGGCTAATGACAGGCTGTGAATGACTAGTAGAGAGGATAAGGCTTATTCGTGTGATGAAAAATCCTTTTCTTTCTAAGTCCACCTAGAAACTAGACCATGAGCAAGGGCGGTCATTTAAAAGGGCAAGTCAAAAGAATTGTTAGCCCTCACCAGTAGAGACTGCTATATATCTTGTATCTTATAAAGGTTTTGCTAAGAGGTGCCATTTGTCTCAGAAATTCATCGCATGTCACTTGACCCAAAGAAGTAAAGCATCTTAAATTATGCCTTATCCTTGGGCTAGATGCCAGGAGGAAGACAGTGCTTGCTTGGTTAACATTTAACTGTCTCTCTCCCTGCAGAGAATTTTTTAATAAAAAGTTTGCTGTGCTGTATGTTCTATAACCTAAAGATAAATTTAAAAGATACCTGATTTACAAGGAAATATACCACAAAGTGCAAAACCAATGCACCAACATAATTTCATGCTCCCCTTGTCACCAGCTGATTACTGCAAATTGAATTTTCTTTTAATCAACCCGAGCTGTTGAAGTGTGTACCAAATGCTGCAAAAATGTATTCCTGCAATTTGTGGATCATGTGACTTCCGTAAAGATGCTCTTTGCTGCAGCTTTTACCAACTTTACTCAGTTAGGCTTTTGAGTGCATTTCAAGTGCATTTAATTTTTGAAAATATTATGCTGCAGATTGCTCGTTCACACCAGGAGAGTTTCTAAGTTTATTCAGCCCACTCTTCCTTGAAAGCTTCATCAGTATTGAAAATATTAAGTTCAGCAAAGGATACTTTGATAGCAAAGCAATGCCTTGAAATAGGATGGAAAGGTTTAAAAAACAGGCATGGAAAGGTGACCTTTCTTCATAGCTGCCATTTCTTCAAAGTGAGAAGGGACAACTACAAATGAATATGACAATGGGGATGCCTTTAAAGGACTGTTGTTGTCATTGTCGTTTTGTTATTATTATGCTTTCCTAAGCAAAGGCAGTGGGAGGTGCAAGCCTGGCTTAGGAGTGGATGGTTCCAAGCTGAGGGGAAGTGAGCAATTAGCTAAGAAAGTGATAGGAGCAGGAAGAGCAGCAGCATCGCCACCCCCTTGCACAGAGGGAAAAGGGCTAGGAAGAAGCAAGGTCATAGGGATGACACGCTTCCGCCTTCTCCTTGCCTCAGCTTATACAAATGCCCGCCCCACCTCAGAAGACAGAGGGCACTGGCTTCTTAACTGATGCTCAAGAAAGAGAACACGTTCATTATGAGAGATACAGAAGGGTTAGTTACACTGAGCAAAAACTAAGATAACATAAAAACTTACCCCAAATATTAAGTTATTTTTAAATGTACATGCTAAGGATAGAAAGGCAAAAAAAGAAAAAAAATTTTTTTGAGAAAAGGTCTCACTCTGTCACCCAAGCTGGAGTGCAGTGATACAATCATGGCTCACTGCAACCTCAATCTCCCAGGCTCAAGTGATCCTTCTGCCTCAGTGATCAATGCCTGGCCTAGAAAGCCAGAATTTCCAATCAGAAGATAAACAAGATTCTCAAAAGTGAGAAGTTGTTGAGTAAAGGAAGAAGCTATCAAGTAGTGCTTCCAATTTTTCTTTTATTCATTTATTTTTATTTTATTGTTTCAGCAGGCAACTATGGATAATAAATTGCCTCCAGTTTTATTTACCAAATAGTCATAGCACACACTTTCACCTTGCACTAGTTTTGAGAGAATATGCCTTATCCATGCCTCCAGCTCCAGTATTTGGTTGTTTTTTCTCCCAAGGATATTAGAAGAGTGGCTTTAATTATTATACTGAAAAGCATAAATATTTATGTATTTAGCAGATCAGCTTTGAGACATTCAACCTAATGGCACATCATTTTGGATGCACACCATGTCTCTGAGGAATTTCCTAAAGTGTAAATCTAGAATTGATGTGAAAGAACATTTTGTGACTTCATAAAAACATGTTAGAGTCAGTCTTAAAGCTATCAGCATCTTTTCTCTAACACCTAAGGGAAAGTCTAATTATTGGCCTAATGCCAAGAAAGGGGAGGTTGTCTTGGCAGATGGGTGAAAAGTTTAGCCAGTATTGAAGGTGCCAGTACATTCCCTGATTCTGGCGACTACAGTTTTTGCCAATTCTAAATGCATTCCCTTGTTGTTTGTCTGCAACCATGTCACCCATTTAAATAAGCTGTCTGCCTTGATGAGTATAAACTGGGAATGTCTGCACAAATGCCTGTAGGCAGGCCAGCCCCTAACATTTTCAGAGCCACAGCCTGTAGGCTGCTTCTGCCCCATAAGGACCATGAGGGACCTGGTACACATGCATGTGGACATCACAGCCCACATGACCAAGCTCTGTGCATACATATATCCCATTACCTCACCCATGCTTCAAGGCAAAATATGCCTGTCTGCAATGCTGTCATCCTTCCAGAGACAGTCCTGAGAAGAGACCCAGGCACACCCTGGAAGCAGGCAAGGTCTATATGGTTACAGAATTCTAGAGTCCTGGTATGTAGCGTATGGTCTAGAAGAGAAACCAAGGGTCCAGTTGAACAAGTTCTTTCAGCCCTGAGAATTCCTCACTGTGTGAATAAATGAGTAAATGAGGCATTTGCAAGAGGTCTTGGGGAGTGGGCAGGACTGTGGTGACCTGCAAACCCCATACCCAGTTGAAGGAGCAGCCATCACCAAGCTCCAGCTGACTGGTGCCAAATATGTCAAGAGAAACTGGAAATCGGTATTTCTATAAAATCTCCCTATTTACAAATATTGGCAATTAATTTTTTTTTTTTTTTTTTGAGACGGAGTCTTGCTCTGTTGCCCAGGCTGGAGTGCAGTGGCGTGATCTCAGCTCACTGCAAGCTCTGCCTCCCGAGTTCCCACCATTCTCCTGCCTCAGCCTCCCGAGTAGCTGGGACTACAGGCGCCCACCACCATGCCCAGCTAATTTTTTTGTATTTTTAGTACAGATGGGGTTTCACCGTGTTAGCCAGGATGATCTCGATCTCCTGACCTCGTGATCCGCCCGCCTCGGCCTTCCAAAGGGCAATTGGTTTTAACAATTATCGAATGAAGTACAGGCCAGCACTGTGCAGACCAGGAACAGCCCTTGGCCAATAGTTAAATGTCCTGGTCTACACCATCTCACCTGGCAGGCATTGTCAAGGACTCCCACATTCCCAATGGGAGACCCTCTCTTAGCACAGTGATGAGTTCCACTGTGACTGGTGGAGACAAAACAGCTTACCCTAAAAACTAATTATTTAGGCCAGGCGCGGTGGCTCACGCCTGTAATCCCAGCACTTTGGGAGGCCAAGGCAGGCAGATCACAAGGTCAGGAGATCGAGACCATCCTGGCTAATGCAGTGAAACCCTGTCTCTACTAAAAATACAAAACAAATTAGCCAGGCGTGTTAGCAGACGCCTGTAGTCTCAGCTACTCGGGAGGCTGAGGCAGGAGAACGGCATGAACCCGGGAGGCAGAGCTTGCAGTGAGCCAAGATCGCGCCACTGCACTCCAGCCTGGGCGACGAGTGAGACTCTGTCTCAAAACCAAAAAAAAAACAAACAAAAAAAAACAAAACTAAACTAATTACTTGACTTGAGTAGATACTAAGCAACTGAATTCTCTGCAGCCACTTGTGTATGAGCTAGATGAATGAGTCAGGGATCCTAGAAATTAGTGAGTTTTCTTTAAAAAGATTATATAATACATGATATTTAGTCACTTTAGGATGTTTTACTGTATTATTATAAAACAAGGCTGTTAATGCCCTACAGTAGGAAAGACTGTTGGAAAGAAGACAGTCTCACTTGGGTCCAGAGCCAGATGAGTAGAAAAATGATGTGGGGTCAATCCCTGAAAGACAATCATGTGACCAGTTTTCAAGCATCAAGGGCCCAGAACAAGCCCAGGAAGACCTTCGAAGTCTTCTTAACATCCTGATTTTAAATATGCTCATTTGGCTAAAGATAAAGAACTTTGTTCTGGAAGTTGAAAGAGAAGTCCAAAGTCAATAGAAAAGTATCCTATTAATGTATATGACTCTTTGACTTACCCAGGGAATCCTCACATTGACTTAGTTGATGATTTTCTCTCTCTCCAGAACCTGTAACATTGCCACTCCCAGCCTTTTACTGCAAAGACAGATAATTCTTCTTTCTTTTTTTTTTTTTTTTTTTTTTTTTGAGGCGGAGTCTGGCTCTGTCGCCCAGGCTGGAGTGCAGTGGCGCAATCTCGGCTCACTGCAAGCTCCGCCTCCCGGGTTCACGCCATTCTCCTGCCTCAGCCTCCCGAGTAGCTGGGACTACAGGGGCCCACCACCGCGCCCAGCTAATTTTTTTTTTTTTTTTTTTTGTATTTTTAGTAGAGACGGGGTTTCACCATGTTAGCCAGGATGGTCTCGATCTCCTGACCTCACGATCCGCCCGCCTCAGCCTCCCAAAGTGCTGGGATTACAGGAATGAGCCACCGCGCTTCTTCTTTCTTGCCGAATTACTGACAACCACAGCTCTCAACCTCCTAAAATATGACAGCCAGAAAATGAGATCTCTCTTGTCACTGCCTATGACATTTATTTACTGATTTGGTCCAATAACTCGAGGAGATTTTCAATTTAATGTAGCAGCATAAATTGTTTGTTTTTCTTCTTCCTGACTATCCCTAATCACTTTATTTCCAACTTGTACAAGGACTGATAAAGGACATGTGATGCACCAAGACAATAACAACTTGTCTTTGGATGATGTGTTCCAGCAGGAAGGGTACATTTTACAAGCGAAGCTTTAAATTCCATTTGAACAGAAAGAAAGGCTTTGACAATGACATTCTGTTCTCTTATGACCTCGATACATTTCTTACAAAAAGCATCCATTTTTTCTTCTATTTAAATGTGATTAATTAGATCTTAAAGAAAAGTCAAATTTGCCAAATAATAACCAGCAACAGCCTGGGTCTCATTCATTCTGTAATTACAAACAAGAAATTAGTACATTTTGGTTAGGCCATTTTTAAAATCTAAGTATATAAACAAATGCAGCTTTTTTTTTTTAGGTATCGATGTAACAAAACATCTCTTGCAGTCTTTGTTTTTTCTCCCTGACTTTTTCATTTCAAAATAGAATTGCAGCTTGTAAGGTTAAGAGCCTTCATTGGAACTTTTGATAATTATTTTTAACTTGCCATATGCGACAACTTCCAGAGTTCTACATAGGATGCTATACCTAGGGACCCAAAATGGAATAATTAATGGTGATTATTTTCCATCTTATTATTCCTCTGTTCCATAAACATCTTTTGAGTACACTAATCAAATTTGAAGATGGAAATGAAAGCAACCCTATTTCTAATTACATTATTCTAGGTGCCTGCTTTGGTTCTTTTCATCAGAGTGCCAATACCTAGGTATTAAATTAAAATGACGAAATTCTTTCTGGATGACAGATAAACTTTCATTTCAAAAACTAGCTTCTTTTGGCTGCCAACTTTCTATCATTTCTCCATGGAAATACGCTGGCTTTTTCTCATGAAAGTATTAGTTTGGTTTATCTGGTTGATAATAAGGTGTATTTTATATTAAGATGGACTGTAAAAATGGAAAAGACCTTCAACAGCTCCTTAGAGGTTCAAACTTCATAATTTCAGAGCCTGAAATTAGATTTGATCCTAGAGCAAACGAGCAAGCTATTTTTTAAATGAAAATCTCAACTTATTTATTTATTCTTTTAAGCCACTTCATTGTGATATGGCTGATATACAAAAAGCTGTGCAAACTACTTTTAAGAGGTATATTTTCCACATACATGAAGTAAATCAATACTTCTAGGCTAGCAGAATATTATAAAATAGAACTATAGCTCTTTAGAAAAATGCATGGTAGTTAACTTTACATGGATGGCACCTGTGCTGTTAGCCTTCCTTATAATACATCTACAGCAGCATTTCTCAAAGTGTAGCCTTGAAACTTGATGCAGATTCTTGTGCCCAGACCTACTGAAAAAACATTCTGTGGGTGGCCCGTGAAGATGTACTTTTTTTACAATTTATTTAAGTGATTCTTATGCACCATATCATTTAAGATTCTACTTGTTTTGTGACCATCTTCAGTAAATTATTCTTATGCAAAGAAGAACCTCAATATCTAAAACTAGGCATTGTCCCAGGGGTTTGCAGTCCTCATGAGAGGAAGACATAAATCAGTAACAGCACAGAGGAGGCTGATGAGGGGTTTCACCTGTGTTTGCTATGAAAACTAGAACTGAGCAAGACCTTGGGAGCTCCATGCCTAGGTGTGTAGCTTTTCAAATGCTCTGCAAATCTGGGAGAAAGAGAAGCAATTCAACCAGTCTTGTAACAATACCACTGTCTACAACAATGCCTAGTACATAGGAAGCATTCATTGAGACCTGTGTGTGGTATATTTTGCAGGGGAGCCCTGCCCAGAGAACGGGAGAAGTCCAGGCTCTGTATCCACCCACCACAGCTCTCCACGCAGTGACTACGCAACCTACACCAACAGCAACCACGCTGCCCCCAGTAGCAATGCCTCTCCCCCTGAAGGCTTCGCCTCCCACAGCCTGCAGACCAGTGATGTGGTCATTCACCGCAAAGAGAACGAGGGCTTCGGCTTTGTCATCATCAGCTCCCTGAACAGGCCTGAGTCTGGATCCACTATAAGTAAGTGCCCACATTTGCCTGCATTTGAATAAGGGGTCTTGTTTTGATTTGTTCCGGTGATACAGACACTGGACAAGTATATCAGAAGACCGTTGCGGACATACTGTATAGCCTGAAAGCCACAGGCTGTGGGCACAAATAAGGCATCCATACCACTGATTAGCAGAATGTTGATGACCTCTGGCTCAAGAAGAAGGCAAGAGCACAACTAATGCCCTCAACTCCTCCACCCCTGTAAAAGCTCTTCATTAGTTTGTAAATTAGGAAGAAAGGAAAACAGAGTGGATGTGGTAATGTTACCGTGAAAGGAGGGGCGCTTCTTTTTATGGGTTGGTCAGGGAATGTTCTGTAACTTGATTGAGAACTGTTCAACAGAATGGAACCAGACATGCAAAGGATCTGCAGAAAAAAATCAGTCCAGGCAGAAGGCTTAAGGTGGAAAGGAGCTTGGCATCCAAGAAATATAGAGAAGCCCAGTGCAGCTGTAGTACGGGGAGCAAGGGAGAGTGGCAGGAGGCAGACAGTGCTGGCTTCATGTGCTGTTGGTGGGAAATCTCAACTGTAGTCTAAGTCTATGGGAACCATTGGAGGGTTTTAATCAGTGGACTGAAATCTGACTTATATTTGTAAAAGATGAGTCTAAATGCTTGTGGAAATTGAAACCCAAGGGTTGGAGGTGGGGGAGAAAGCAAGAGTGGAAGCATGAGACATAGTCAGAAGGCCATTTAAACATCCCTGTAGGTTCAGAGACACTGGTGCCTTTGTAACCGCCCAATGGCTTCACCTTGCCCGCTGCCTAACAGAGCCAATTTATCAAGACGGGAATTGCAATGGAGAAAGAGTAATTTACACAGAGCCGGCTGTGCGGGGAGACAGAGTTTTATTATTACTCAAATCAGTCTCCCCGAGCATTCAGAGATCAGAGTTTTTAAAGATAATTTGGTGGGTAGGGGCTTGGGAAATGGGGAGTGCTGATGTGGTTGGGTTGGAGATGGAATCATAGGGGGTCGAAGTGTGGTTTTCTTGCTGTCTTCTGTTCTTGGGTGGGATGGCAGATCTGGTTAAAGCGGATTACTGGTCTGGGTGGTGTCAGCTGATACACTGAGTGCAGGGTCTGCAAAATATCTCAAGCACTGATCTTAGGTTTTACAATAGTGATGTTATCCCCAGGAGCAATTTGGGGATGTTCAGACTCTAGGAGCCAGAGGCTGCATGACCCCTAAACTGTAATTTCTAATCTTGTAGCTAATTTGTTAGTCCTACAAAGGCAGATTAGTCCCCAGGCAAAAAGGGGGTCTTTCAGGGAAAGGGCTGTTATCAATTTTCTTTAAGTCAAACCATGAACTGAATTCCTTCTCAAAGTTAGCTCGGCCTATGCCCAGGAATGAACAAGGACAACTTAAAGATTAGAAGCAAGATGGAGTCGATTAGGTCTGATTTCTTTCACTGTCATAGTTTCCTCAGTTACAATTTGGCAAAGGTGGTTTCACCCTCCTCTAGGTAGCAGTAGAGGGAGGAGAAGTAGATGAATGCAACTTCTGAAGCTCCTCCAGCTCTAAGGTTCTATGAATCTATACAACAGGTGACAGTCATAGCCCATATTTGTCTTCCAACTGGCCACCTTTTCAGATTCTCAGGCTTCCTTGGTTGTTTTTCCTTTTCTACCACACTCTTCCGGAGCTCATTCAGCAGCCTGCAAGCAGTAGAACAGAAGAGAGGATACGAAAATTTGTGCATTTTTCATGTTGAAGTGATTTGGCCCAAAATGTTGGGTACGGAAACACGAAAATAAAGGAGAACTAAGAGAAAGTAAATAAATGCACGTATGTTGTAGTCCTAAAATTCTTATAAACTGTGGGAGTTTCTAGCACATGTGGGATAGGGGAGGGGTGAGTATTAAACAATACTTAAGAAATAAAGTTATTGAGAATGAATAAGAACTTTATATGATAAAGTTAATGTTATCAAAAAAAAAAAAGAAAGAAAGAAAACCACCAGAACCTCATGGAGAGAATTGCCCTGTTTAGCTTAAGCCTTGATAAATTCAGGAGTGAAAACTACGGAAGCATTAAACCTCAGCCAATATGTGCAGAAGCCAAATTACATACATCTGAAAGTACAATTTCATTTCTCTTTTTCTTCATGAAAAGCTGAAGAAATAAATCCAATCTTTAAGCATAGACTAAAAGCAGAATTCTGTCAGTACGATGGATTCACCAAGATTAAAAGGACACAAAACTAAGGATTTTCATGAATTATATAAACAGCCTTCCAATAATTTACACTTGAGGAAGGTGTTCACAGAGAGCTTTTGCAGCCATTCCAGTCTTTCAAATTGTTTATTGGGGCAGAATACCTAAAGGACTAGAATAAAAATAAAAAGTATATTGCCACAATGAAAGTGTTTAGCATGTATTTAAAGTCTCAGCTTTATTTGAAGTATAACAGCCTTATTTCTAAATGCATAGGGGAATGTGTGTGTGTGTGTATGTGTGTGTACACGTGCACTTACTATGTAAAGAAACTACAAACACTTTTCCTATTGCAAATAAAATCCATGCATAAGTAGATTTGGAAAACAATAGATGCAAATGCTTATAATTAACATGTGAATTTTTCTTCCTACCAAATGGCATCAGACTGACCTCAAACACTTAATTCTAACCACTTTCAAAATGATATTATTTTACTTCACCCTGGAGAGTGGAAATATATCCTAGAGTTCACGATGCTTCATGGCTTTTCTTCACATGTTTATTTCTTTTCAATTTAGGGAGTTTAAAATGCAAGTTGCCCTGTGCTCTGTGGCAAAAGCAGCTTACTCACTGATGGCACGTTGCATTTACAGTATGTAATTTGCAACATGCACCTAAAAGCTTCCTGGAGCTGATGCTACCTCATACTTAACATCTGTAATAATTTTGAATTCTAATTTTGGAGAGAAATGCAGAGTGTCTCATGAATGGTAAAAAGCCATCCTTGTGCCACATATCCCTTGTCAAAATATCAAAGGTTTTGGTTTCTGTGAGACTGACCGAGGTTTATGCTATCAGGTGCTCAAGAATCACGATCATTCCCAGAGTTTGCGTTGTTTTACTCTTCATGTCTTACCCGAGCCCAAGGATCATTAACACATTCACTGTTTTTTGTTTTGTTTTGTTTTTGTTTTTTTGTTTTTTTCTGGTTTTTTTTTTTTTTTCGTGGCTTCTGAAGCTTTTTCTTGGTGGACTAAGTGCTGTTTTGCCTTTGATAGGAGCATCATTACATTTAAGCAAGAAAAGGGCATGGTTAACAGCCCAGGTGCTACAATCATCCTATCTGGATTTGAAACATGGCTCTATCATTTACTAACCATGTGACCTTGAGGAAGTTACATGACCTCTTTGGGCCTCAGTTTCCTCAGTGTGAAGAAAAGAACACTTTAATACCTCAATCGTGGGGTTGCCATGAGAGTTCGATGAATATGTGGAAGTGCTCAAAAGAGCACTGGCTCAGAGTAAGCACTAAATATGTCACTGCTGCTATCTAGACACCATCCCTTCTAGGAATTATCTTTCATTCCACCAGCTCACTCTTGTCAAGTAGTGCAGAGTTTACCCTGGCTATAGTTCTGTTAGCCATTGGTCAGAGCCACCACTCTCCCAGGGCAGCTAAATCTGGGCCACAGATGAACATATCTCTGAGGGAAGCTTCCCCTCCCTGTCTCCTTCCTCACTTGTGGCCCTTCTGGGAACACAGGCTTTCTCACCACCCACCAAATTACAGCCTAGGTCAGCAATGGGGGCAACTGGAGTACTGGTGGCCAAGCCAGTCCAGCTGAGGTGCCTTTGCTGAGGCTTCAGGCTAGAATTGCAGTTTTCCCTCTCCAGAGTTCACAAGCCAATAAGCTATAAAAGTCATGGAAATCATCAAAATTCAGACTCAAGGAGATGTCTTTTAGAATCTCCCTTGCAAACATGTTGCTATTAAATATTATCAGAGGAGAGAGGCGAGAAGAAGGACCCAAATGTAAACTTTCCCTCCCTATGGATAGAGATACATCCATAGCTTCTTCAGCCAAGACAACAACTTTGCCAAGGACAGGGGATGCTCAGCTAATTGGGAAACTGGGAGTTAGGGTTTCTTACTTATTTGCTGGCATTTAGTAATGCTCTTTACCAAAGGCTCACAGATTAGTTTTCAAAATATTATTTCCCCAGGAAATAAGGAAAAAACTTTATATCAATCAATGTAATGAAGGAGCAAGCTGCTTCCTTCCAAGGTCAGTGACCGAGCAGGCCACCCATTGCATAGGAGCAGACAGGTTTTAGAAGCTTAGAAGCTTTCTATCTGTAGTGCAGGAATATCTTTTTGCTTGTTTGTTTGTTTTGTTGTTTTTGTTGTTTTTTGAGCCATGGTCTCACCCTGTTACCCAGGCTGGAGTGCAGTGGTGCAGTGGCATGATCTGGGCTCACTGCAACCTTCACCTCCTGGGTTCAAGTGATCCTCCTCCCACCTCAGCCTCCTGGTTAGCTTAGACCACCATGCACCACCAGGTCCAGCTAATTTTTGTATTTTTACTAGAGACAAGGTTTTGCCATGTTGCCTGGGCTAGTCTCAAACTCCTGGACTCAAGTGATCTGTCCACCCTGGCCTCCCAAAGTGCTTGGATTATAGGCATGAGCTACTGTGCCCGGCCAGAATACCTTTCTTGACTTCCAGTGAGAACAGGGAAGCATCCTGGGCATGTTTGTCCCATTATACAAAATATTATGTATTTGTTTCAGACCTTAACATTGGGCCCAAGGGAAACTAACGTGGTTTCCAGAACAAAGCCTTGAATAAAAATAAACTGTAATAGGCAATTTCACTTTAAATTCTTAAAAAGATTTGAACGAAGACTTATATGTAAAATGTTCATTCCTATATTATTGATAAACATAGAAAATTGGAAATAATGTTAGAAACTTCACCAAAACAGATAACTTTGGTATATTTGGGAAGTTTGAAGCATTTCCTGCCATTGACTAACTGTTTTCATTCTCACTGAGGTCTGCATGCACAGGTTAGAGAAGATTCAGATAGCCTATGACTCTGAGTGGATTAGATGCTTGCTCTGTAAAATGTCCCAGGGGCTACGTGCAGTGAGGGTGACAGGCCGATCCTTGGTCCTCTCCTACTCAAAACCCGAGCCCTGACATCCAGGTTTTATTGTACGGCTGTAACACCTGTCCTTATAGGTGCTTCCTACCTCCTCACCAAACCTACTTTCCCACCAGAGGTTCCCAAGAAGGGCTTTGGTACAATTAATGAAGTAGCCCTTTTCTATAATTTGAAAGTCTCCACCTTTTCTGTCATTTGTCAGGAGGTTATGCCAGAATATATGGGGTAGACACACATGGCAACTTGGGTATCGGTGGTGGAGGTTGACAGGCTATTGAGGGAATTTCTAAACTTAGATATAGGGTAACAAGCAGCAGGTTAGAACATATTCAGGACAGTGGTCATAGCATCAATCTAAACAGTCAGCAGTAGGGGAACAAACTTTTCAATCCTTCCTTTCTTCATTGGTGTTCCTCTAGTGGTGTTGATTTCATCTTCTGTCCCTATCCGCAAGTGCATCACTGGTCAGCATGCTGCTGGCTCCTCACAATCCTTCAGCTCAGGACTGGTGCTGAAAATCTTTGTTTCCACATGTGTGCTTTCTCCAGCATGGGTTGAAGTTTGGACTTGGTCATTCTTGACTTTCCCTAAGGCCACTGCAATCTGATGCTCAGGGAAGGAATTAGTTATCTTTGATAAAGCACCCTGGTGACTTTCTCAAACTCCTTGATGATGTCCATAGGCTATGGAGATTAAAACTTATCCTAGAGGTTTTAAAACTTCACTAACAGGTCTTTTATGACATTTTAGAGTATGGTTCCTAAAAGGGATGAAATAAAAATGAAATAGGAGTGATGTGAGTTAGGATTTCCCTCACCAAAAGTCACTTCACTAACCATGCAAACACTAAATAATCATCGAATTTAGAAGAGGCACAAGGTAAAACAAAAGACAAGGTATCTCTACTCTTGCCTCAAAACAAGGAGATTTAAGCTAAATGAAAAGAACATTGGACAATGAGCCCAAGGCTCACTCCAGCTTGTCCACCAAATACTGTATCCCTTGAGCAAGTCACTTGGTCTTCCTGTGTCCTTTTATCATTTAAAATATAAAGGAAGATGGTCTTTACATCCTCTTCCAGCTCTAAATTACATGATGCCAGGAATCAGCATGGAAAATAAGGTATTAAGTTAGTTTTGTTGGTGGGTAAAAAAGTATTGGGTAAGTTTGAGGCCTAGATCATATTTTTCATTAGCTAAGCTATCATTTTAACTTTTATTACTTTTACCTTTGATTACATAATGAAAATGGCTCCTAACACTTTGAGTTCTTTTGTTCATCTCAACCTCTGTCAAGAAATTATCTTAAACAATCACTTAAATACACTAACCCAGCTCCCCTTTCAAGGCAATATAAGGCAGTGTTTTTTCAACCTCCTTCACTTCTTGGCACACTTGTAAATTGATGGCATTTGTATAACAAGCTGAGATAAAACGAATGAGGCTGATGGGGGCAAGAGGCAGTCCCCCAGGAGGCTCTACCCCTGGTCCTCACCAAGCTCACCCAGTCATCCCCAGCTGTCTTGGCACACGTGTAACATTTAAGGCACGCCCCTTTCAGTGGCATCATGTTTACAAAGCTCTGCCTTACAGTAAATCCTCCAAATAGCAACCAATTAGCCATTCTTTTTAGGTTTTATTGGGATTTGGGTTGTGGCAGTGAATTTTCTTCAAACCTCCATATTGAGGTTTGTTCATTGATTGCCTTAAAAACACAGGTAATAGATGCAACTGGTGCTTATCCTAGTGCCTTAGCCTCCTCTATGTCATTATAAACTTTGACCCATCAATGTTCCATCTCTGAAAGTCATTGCTAGAGCTACTGAAATACCCACACTGTTGAACATAGGAATTAGAAAGTGAGTCTCATTCATTTCTCTATTTCTCACTGGTTTGCACAAACAAGTTCCCTTTCAGCTTCTCAACATGTAATGTTCTCTTATTCCTTAAATGAATCCCTGCTTTGGATTCCTTCAACAACACAAATGCTTTTACTCTGGGCTTTGATTATGCTGAGAGTGGCTCACTCAGGAGGCACAATGGTGTCACCCACAATATTACTGTGAGTGCTTTCATAGCAGAAGAAATAGTGGGGTGGGGAACCTATATAAAGTACTGGTTTTCCCCTCATGTATCTGGCTTCTAATATAACTAATTGAAGCCAAAGATAAGCACATATCCTCAAAATCTCTGGGAAAGCCTACATATACAACAAAGATAAGATTGTATTCATCATCTATGCTGATATATGTTTTAAGTCAAGTAAGTCTTTTCACATTTATTATTGTGACTTAATTTCTGTTCCATGAGGTAGCCA
This sequence comes from Pongo abelii, assembly GCF_028885655.2. Lineage (NCBI taxonomy): Eukaryota > Metazoa > Chordata > Mammalia > Primates > Hominidae > Pongo > Pongo abelii. The sequence continues at coordinate 98,440,107 of NC_071991.2, forward strand.
GGGGCTAGGCGGGGAGTGGTAGATCATTGCTAATGATACAAAGTACATCAAGAAAGACCGCACTTTCTACGTACAATCCAGTCCTCCTGTACCAAGTCCTTGACCATAACACTCCTGATACAAATATCTGCAGGATAAAGCTCAAACACACCTCTTGTCCATTCAAGACCCTGGGGCATCTGTTTTCATCAGCAGCTCCTCACAGGTTCCAGTCCATCAAAGCTGGTTCAGTTATTTACCCTGTCCCAGAGGCGATGTTTTGCCTGTTGTCACTTGGTATGCTTCTCTTATGCAATAATATTTTGTATGAAGGTTTCTCCCAGGCACTGTGCTTGGAATCTTACACCGTATTTAATCTTCACAGCACCCCTAGGAGGTGGAGACTGTTGCCCAAACAGTAAACATTTCCTATTGCTTACTGCTTCCTGACTTCCCTTCTTTTATTGTGTCTGTTATTGCTATTATAGTATTATATAAGTATTTATATAAGTATTATATAATTTATATTTATACTTATAAATATAAGTATATTTATACTTATTTATACTTATATTTATACTTATAATTTATATAAGTATTATATAAAACACTTTTCATGTGTTTTTGTTTTGCTTTCCCCACAAAAGTTGTGAGTTGCTTAAGGGCAAGAAATGGTGGCATTTCTTTGGATCCTTCACAATTCTTGATAGGTTTTTTTCAAGGATTTTCATGCTATTTATGTTGATGATGGGGCTGTATGCTTCTCATACAGTGATCCAGCGCAATCCTCATCGAAAGGAAGACTGTGACTGGTGCTCTGTCCTAACTTACCCTGCATCCAAACCTAGCTGTTTCATCTTGCAAAGGTAGCGTGACATATTTTTGACAATGGGCGATGCAGTAGAGGATCACTTAGGGGAGGAATTATGTGAAAGCTGGTCCTTGGCCAGAGTGAGAAATCACACGATAATAAAGCAGAACTGGAGCAATGTCCCAGAACACAGATTTCCCATCAGTTGTTCTCAGCCTGGGTAAATGATTCAGCAGTCAGCCTGGGGCCTGGTGAATGAAGACTCAGATGAGAGAGCACCCTAAGAAGTCAGGGGCAGGGAAGCTGTCTTTTTGCCTCTGGCCAGCCCCGGTCATCTTACATTCCTTGGTTGCAAAACCCTTGTTCTCTGAAGGGCCAGGCAGTGGCCTCAGTGTGCCCCCTGATTCACCTCTCCTGGCACCAACCCTTGGAACCGTCATCCATCTGTGTGAGCACCACCTCAGCAATAATTATATAGTCCTAAATAGGAGGGTTTGGATGGCATCCCAGACTCCTTAGAAAAAAGTATTACTTCAGATTATTTATTCACTTACAATCCTCATTAACAAAGCAACCCATTTCAGTTCCAACTAAACAACTTCTGTATCGCATTACTCCTTTATAGGATTGTACTCACTGAGGTCAGAATGAATAGGACCTATTTATTCAATTCCACATTTTCAATCCTGAACATGACTAGTTTTTTTTTCCCCAAATTACAACCTGGCTGCCTGGTTCCTACTAGTAAGCAAACAAGTGCAAATATATAAATATAAATATAAATATAAATATAAATATAAATATAAAGCATCAAACTCCAAGTCCCCTGATACTGGAACACTGAAGCATTTATTAAGTAAAATAGAAAGACAAATGCAAACATTTTACTCTGCTAGCACTAACAAATTTAAGGATCATTATATTGTAGAATAAGTCTGCAGAGAACACCATCATTCTTATTTATCCTCAAAAAGAGGAGCAATACAATCTATCAAAAAAACCTGTGTGTTCACAATGCATTGTCTAAAATTCTGGACTATTTTTCTTATTGTTGAATAGACCTCATAAATCATGTTTCCCCCACTAGGGAATCATTTTTCAGGAGAGTTCTTATTATTGTGTTCAAAGACTCCAGGCAGCAGCATAAGGTGGATATCTTCTTACCTTTAGCTATTCAGTTGCCTTGAAAGCTCATAAATGGGTGATCAGTGGCTGTTTCCTCTGGGCTTATGTCCTGCAGCTCCTTCTTATTCACTAGATAGTACAGGGAGATTGCAACTGCGAAGAGACCCCAGGCATCATGTACAGGATGATCCTCTACCAATGCAGTTTGCCCATCACTCTCCCACATGAGGTTCAAGCAAATTCAGAGCCCTCAGGGCACTTTTGCAAAAGACAGTTTTTCTTTATACTGCATTCAGGTCCTCATGGTGGATTAAGCTCTCTGTGATTTTTTATTTTTCTCTTTCTTCCCAACAATCAACTACATAAGAAAGTATTTCAGAGAAGGATCCTAATGAAGCTTGTTCCACATGTGGAACCATTTTAAGAGCAAGTTGTTAAGTTAACACAGTACTGTTATTTATCACCCTTGTCCAGTTATGTTGAAAGGGTATTATAAGGGGATATTTTTCCCATTTGGCCTGGGATAAAATATTTCTTTTTGATGTCCAGTTTCCATCAAGAACTTAGGGAGTGCTTCTACCAAAACTCTTTCCTACCACACCATATCTTGGTAAAAGATCTTTTTATTTGTGCTTTTGACCACCAATAATTTTGCAATTGAAGCTGGATTTGTTCCCAACCAAACTATTCTGAGTACTTGGTTGGAATCATTTATGCAGATTAATCAGACAGCCTTTTCCAGGTGATGAGTCAGATCACTAGGCATTCCCAAGGTTTTTGCAGTGCCAGAGAAAATCAACTAAATAGTGGAGTGTGCCATTGCCATTTTCATTTTTCAATCTGACCTCTCCCAGATCTTGTTTCTCTAAGCCAGGCAAGGGTTTGCTCTACAAAAATGGCCAGATGTTGGGTACCTGATGAACCCATCTGCTTTCAAGAGTGAAGTGCCTAAAACCTTCTGTTATAAGTCTGTTCATCATAAAGATGTATACTTACGGATTCATCATGAGAGGAGGGTCTTCCAGAAAGCAAGAAAGAGCACATGTAAAAGGTTTTGTTCTTATAGTTTTCTGTCACAGAGCAGTTGAGATAACATGAAGTAGAAGAAGAATAGTTCAACTTAGAAATCTTCATTCAGATGTTTATTAGACTTGCTAGATGAACAGCAAGATGAAAAATAGCCACATTCTTGTAGACACTTGACAAAATTGAAATACAATAAAACCTGGGTGCCAAATTAATCACTGATGTTGGTGCTTCCTGGTGCTAAGTCACTCTTAGCTCTAATCGATGTGTATGATCACAAGCTTTAAAGCAGACCTCCAGGTACCTACATTCATATCCTAGCAGAATTTATACGCAATTATATTTGTCACTCTTGAGCGATGAAGGCAAGCTGTTACCCAAACATGCTTTCCAGATATAAGACGAATACATTAGGCATTCCCTACCACCACTGCTAATGCCTTCCTTAAGGTTCTAGGTTAGCACTGTGCAGCAGAATTTCTGCAATATGGAAATGTTTTATCCTGCACTATACAACATTATGGCCATTAGCCACATGTGGCTGTGGAGCATTTGAAATGAGGCTGGCATGACCCGGAATTTAATTTTTAATTATCTTGATTTCAAATAATTAAATGGCCACATGATGCTTGTAGCTACCATGTTGGACTGCACAACTCTGGAGCATTATGGTGGTCTTTAAATTACTTCCCTGCCTCCAGCCTCATTCCCACTCTCCCTCTGCTTCAGTCTACCCTTCACACTACCTGCTATCATCAGACTCATTCTAAAACGAGTCTGATGATCTCACTTAGCTGTCATAATCCATTAGTGGCTCCTCAATTGGCTATAATATAAATTCCAAACCCCCATCGTAGACATTAAGACCTTTCCTGACCTGGCTTTCCTTCTTTATTCCAGGGCCCATTGATGTCTATGCTCACTGCACTCCCACCTCTCACAACACAGACACTGCTAATCCACAGATCTGTGTCTTTGCAAGTCATACCACTGTGACTATGCTGCCTGCTTCCCCCAACCTTGACCACCTGGCAAAGTCCTGTTTGTGTTTTATGACTCAGATTAGACAGCATTTCTTCTCTGAAGACTTCCAACCCTTACACTTTCCCCTGCTCACCTCCTGTCTCCTAGTTATTCTACATCAGTTCCTTTTTACTTCTCTCTATTTATTTCCATCCAAGACCTCTTATCTCCTTCTGCTTTTTCACTTTTCCCCCTATTTTAAAGGTTTAATTTCTATATAGTAAAGTTTACGCTTTTTAGTCTATACTCTGAGTTTTGACAGACGTGTTTAGTTATAACTACTGCTGTAATGAATCAGCTCTTCACCCACTCCCAGCCCTGGCAAGCACTGATTTGTTGTGTTCTAAAGTTTTGCCTCTCCTATATAAATGGAATGATACAGTATGTAGCCTTTTGAGTCTGGCTTCCTCCACTAAGCATAATGCATTTTAGATTCATCCATGTTGTTTCATGTGTCAATATTTGGTTCATTTTCAATAGCTGAATAATATTCCATTGTATAGATGCACCGTAGTTTGTTTATCCATTCCCTAGTTGAAGGGCATCTTGGTAGTTTCCTGTTTCTGGTGATTACAAATAAAGCTTCTATAAACATTTTCATATAGGTCTTTTTGTGTGTGGAAATTGGTTTTATTTCACTTGGTAAATATCTAGGTGTAGGATTGCTGATTCATATGGTACCAATTTCCAAAGTGGCTGCACCATTTTATATTCCATGTGTGAAGGCTCCAGATGCTTCCTATCCTTGTGAGTACTTGTTATTTTTAGGTTTTATGGTTTTTTTAATTTTTAGCCACTCCAATAGGTGCATAGTAATATGTCATTTTGGGGTTTGGGGGTGTTTTTTTTGGTAGAGATGGGGGTCTCCCTATGTTGCCCAGGCTGGTTTTGAATTCCTGGGCTCAAGCAATCCTCCCGCCTCAGCCTCCCAAATCATTTTGGTTTTAGTTTGCATTTTTCTCTAAAGACTAATGATATTGAAGACCTTTAGTGTGCTTTTTTCCATCTGCATATCTTTGCCAAGGAGTTTTTTTTCACTTTTAGTCTCTTCCCCCTCCAGGATAATTGGCATTTCATTATGGACAACAAAACATGTTTTGAACCTCTTCAATCCTTTTTTATTTCCCATTCATTTCTTATGTTAGCGTAATAAAAGTCATTTTATGATGATAGTCTCAAATAAAATTATGGAAATGTATATTTGCTTAGTAAAACTGAAAACACATATAGTTATAATACTTTAAAATATAAGTCATGAGAGAAAGTACATATAAGCAGAAATCCAAATGAAGTTAAAATGTGCAATACTTGGGTAAGAAAGATAAGGATAAGAAAGACAGACCACATGTGGTGATGGTCTCACTTTTCAAGTCAGGGAACTGACATAATTTATTTGACCATTCAGAGGTCACACTGCAAGTTGTTTTCAAAGTTAATATATGATCAAGATCTTCTAGCTCCTGAACACTTTGCTTGAGGGTCTGTTCATATTTAATTTTATCCAGTCATGCAAAATTGCATTCTTTCAGGTTAAAACATACTACATACCCTGTTAGTGGAACTTTGGCTTGTATGTGTAACTGGAGGGCCAATAAATATTCATGTAATCTTCTGGATAACATATTGAAAAGGACAGCTGGCTCAGGAGGGATCATTTGCCTGGGTTAGTATCTGTTTCCATTTATATTAAGAAAATATTGCAAGAAGTTATTATCTGCCGGAGGGCTTGGGAGAATTCAGTGGAAGTCTGATATTGCATCTGATCACTTTTGACATTTACCTATTGTAACAAGGAAACTGTGTGAAGATAGCCAAGTGACTTTTTACAAAACACAATTTCAGAAGCTATAAAAGGAAAAAGGAGATGGCAGAGATAAAATACACTGCATCTGTAAAAATGAGAAACATGAGTTGTCAGCAACACCTGCTTGTAACTATCAACCATTTCTATTGGGCCTGCTGAGAAATTACTCAGAGCCAAGTACATTGATGAGTGTGAAGTCTCATGTGCTTCAAAGGTAGTCAAGAGACACAGAGAGAAAGAAAGTGTAGTTTTATTGAACATTTTTAACCCTAAACCTGAAGTTGATGAAATGTAATTTTATGACACTTTCTGAACACTTGAAAAGAAATAAGTTGTCCTTTATGTTTTTATCTCTCAAGGCTACAAGTGACAACAGGGCTTTTAAACGTTGGGTACATAAAACGTTTAATTTTTTTTCCAAACAGATTCCAGATCTCTAACTGGGGCACCAAAATATTGATTGCAAAAACTGATTAAAAATTACTAAAGATATTTCTAATTTCTAATTGATAGTAGTAAATTATAACTACTTGGGGACTCATTTCTTAGACCCGAAGTAGTAATAGTGAATGAATGAGAAAAGCAGTGGGCAGGAGTGGTCAAGATATTTCAAAGAAAAAAAAGTGACAACTCAGCAGGGCAGAGAAAATCTAAAACAGATATGAATAACACAGACCCCCTCATTTCTTTAGAAACTCAGGGAGGCCCAGAACTTTAAAAACTCGGGACAGAATGGAATAAAACAACCATGAAATTTTTATGTTTAAAATAATAAAGCAAGCAAATATGAAAGAAATGAAAGAAAATAAAAGAAATAAAGATAATTCAGGGAACAAAAGAAAGCTTCAAAAACTTATTTGTAGCCACAAAAAGATATGATATTTACTACAAACTGACTGTTTGTGTCTCCTGCTCCAAAACCTATATGTTGAATCCCTAATTCCCAATGTGATGGTGCTTGGAGATGGGCCTTCGGGAGATAGTTAGGTTTAGATGAGGTCATGAGAGTGGTACCCCAATGATGGGATTGGTGCCCTCATAAGAAGATGAAAAGACCAGAGCTCTCTCGCTCCAACATATGAGGATACAGCAAGGAGGTAGCCATCTTAGTCCATTTTGTGCTGTTATAGCAGAATACCACAGACTGGGTAATTTACAATGAACAGATATATATTGGTTCACAGTTATGGAGGCTGGAAAGTCTAATATAAGGTGCCAGCATCTGGCAAGGGCCTTCTTGCTGTGTCATCCCATGGCAAAAGGAGGAAAGGCCAAAAGAGAACAACAGGGGGCCAAATTTGCCCTTTTATAATGGTACTAATTCTACCATGAGGACGTAATCCTTATGACCTATAGGAGAAGCAGCAGACCAATCCGGGATGCCAATATCTAATGAGAGTTGCAGAAAGAGAGACCAGAAAAACAGAATGGAAATTATCAAAGAAATAGTATAATAAAGGTTCACAAAACCAAACTAAAGGAAACAAGTCTCCGTACTGACAAAGAACCATACCAAAATGCACCACTGCAATAATTCAAAACAAAAAGAAGTACAGGGAAAAATCTTAACAATTTTCAAAAAGAAAAGGTAATGTAAGTATATCACATACAAGCAGCAAAAATCCTAAATGGGTTCAGGCCTCTCAATAGTAATGCTGGATGCTAGAAGACAATAAAGCAGTGCCTGTAAGTTTCTGAACAAAAATCATTTTTTCAGTCTAGGAATTTCATGCAATCTAGAATTCTAAGCCAGAATTCAATCAAAAGAAGGTAAAAATAAACTTATTTTCAAACACTAAGAATTGAAAAATTGGTTTTATCCCTGCATAATTTCTTAGAAAGCTGCTGTAGGATATGCTTCAACAAAATGAAAGAGTGAATCAGCAGGAACAGAAAACCAAACACTGCATGTTCTCACTCATAAGTGGGAGTGGAACAATGAGAGCACATGGACACACGGAGGGGAACAACACACACCAGAGCACGTAGGGGGGCAGGGGGGCAAGTGGAGGGAACTTAGATGATGGATCAATAAGTGCAGCAAACCACCATGGCACACACGTATACCTATGAAACAAACCTGCACGTTCTGCACATGTATCTCAGAACTTAAAATAATAAATAAAAAGTGAATCAGAAAAACTGACACAGAGTCCACCCTGGAGTGCAACAACAATCCCCACGATGACACTGTCCAGCAGACTGGAGAGCAAACTACCTACGTCTGGGAGGAAAGTCTTCAGAGGAATAAATTAAATTGATGATTTTAACAGCTTTTGTGGAAGCAATTAAGGATGTGTAGGAAAAAGACACAATCAGAAACCTTGATTAGAAGTGGCGAAAGAAGGAAAGAAACTGTACAAGAAAATAAAGGAAATCATAAATGCTTCAGTGAACAAGATTTACATGGTAAAACCACAAACAATGATAACTGGTTTAACTAAAAATTGTAATAAAACTACTTTGGGATAAGGAGAGCAGATGGGATGCAGAGGGAGAGTGCTAAATCCTCTATCAGAATAGGAAGTAAATAGATATTGAATAACATTGATAATGAGAAATAGCTATACAGGAATATTATTAGAAATGTGAAGAAGAAACAGCTGAAAGGTTTAAAATGTTTGCATTTGAGTCACAGAACTAGAGAGGATGGGAGAGTTAGGGCAAGAGACTAGAATTTTTTATTATAACCATTTTGGTTATGTTTAATTTATTTAAGTTCACACATATATTACTTCAATTAAGTTGCTTTAATGCCTGACACTTCTCATAGAGCTCTTTGAGGAAAGAAATCCTAGGTAGGGAAAATGTAAGGAAGACAATTAGCTTGCTATAAGTCTCTTAAATTGTCATCATATTGAGAGCAATTGGTAGTGAGTGGGAGGACAAAAAACATGGATAGCTACTAATTTAAAGACAGAAACAAAAGAGTCTGTGGCAAAAAAAAAAAAAACAACAACAACAACTTATAGGGCTGTACGTGAAAGAAAAATGGTCCTAAGATTAAGCAACACTGAATAAGATCATATAGCAGTTTTGGAAATGAGCTGATGAAGCAACATCACAAAAATCTTGAGTTTCATAAAAATAAATTATTCAGATTAAGGAAAGGCCCAAGTAATGAGTACATACTTAATGTATTTTTCTCTATGCATATGGACAGGTTAGGTTGGGAATGACATATGATTTTTTAAATGGACAATTTAAACTGTACCTGTCTTAATAATCAGTACCCAGTTTTAAAAATAAATGCTTTTTCAGAAAATAAAAATGACATCTTAAAAAATAATTAAGTTGCTTTAGCTATAAGATATTTCCAATCACTAGAAGATTGTTTACTCTTCTTTTATATTATGTGAATTTTGAAATTTTTATACAATTTTTATCAAAATAGAACCATCTAGTATTTTCTAGTAATAACTTAATGAGGCTCTGTGATAAATTATAAATAAAAGGAACCCCATATTCAGGAACTAAATTGGTCATCATAAAATTGGGCAACCAGCCCTTTGAAAGGTAGATTTGCATGCTTGGGATGGAAGTATAATACCACACCTCAACCCTGCAACTGTTTCTTAGAAAGAATAAAGCAACTGGCTTTTCTGCCCTGCAGGGAAGGATTCCCTTATCATATTTTAACATCAATAACTCTTTAAAGATTTTTCCATTATTACTGAATCAGCTTGCTGTTTGGTTATTTGCAAGCCATGCTTGCTAAAAGCTACACAATTTTACTAACTAAAATTACTCTAGTTGAACAACAGAATTTCACCTTCTACCCCTTGACTGGAAAGTCCTGAGTAGCTGCTTTTATTGGGCAATGGAAATATGTATCTTTTTCTGAGTCTTTGCGAAAAATGCAAAAATTGCCGAAATAGGGTTAATATTTATTTGGCTTAGTGGGACCAGATTTTCTATCATGACATTCAGACCCAAACAGGTCAAAAAAGATATCCTTGCTAGTTATTATACAAGTTGGCAAGGTGATTTTCAGGGACATACAGAGAAATGAAAAGTATTGCTACAGAAGAAAAAAGGTGTAACTACAAATGGAAATGTTTTTTCATTCTCTCTGTCTAGCTCCCAGACCCCACACACCTACAGATTTGAGGATCATGACTATTCTGAAGTTTCTTTGCTTGCTGCCACTCTAATGTCTAGACATTTTGTCACACTGTGAGGAGAAAAACCATATCAAAAGAATACATGAACCCCTTGAAATACGGTGATCTATCTTAACATCTACTTAAAGAGGGTTACAGAAGAATAGTTGCTTTGTCAATGACACAATAATGAGTGACTTATAAGAATAATTTTCACAGTGGAGTAAGAGAATCAAGGTAATTTTTAGACCTCTTCAATAAATATATGAAGAATCAAAAGTAAGAGTATACTTAACAGAAATTTTTTGGACTGCCTTTTCTAGTGATGTACAGGGGAGTGGAAAATGCACCCATAGAGAAAAGGATTGTTTTGGCTCCTTTCCTACCACCCACCTTGTTGGTGATTTTTCTTGGTAGCTGTAACATATTCTCATTTACACCTTCCATTGCAGACACTAAGAACAGTGGAGTGGTGCAAGGAAGAAATACGTTATGGACAGATCTACAGAAGACCAACTACATAATTTGCAGAGTCTAGTGCAAAATCAAAATGTGAGGTCCTTGTTCAAAAATTATTAAGAATATCAAGCTGGTGATAATATCAAGTTTGGTGACTAAACCAAACACCAGGCCCTTTTGAGCATGGTGGCCTGTGTGACTGCCCAGGTCACATGAAGCTAGCCATGTGACCCCTGGCCCATCAAATGTTTCCAAACAACAAATCCATTTTAACCCAGCCTCATGTTCCAGGATAGAACAGTCAAGTCATAGCTAGTTACAATTCCTAATGTCGTGAGATTTCTTTCAATTACCAATTTACTCTCAGTACTTAGCTATGCAAATTTTTAACAATTGGTATAAAATAAAAGTATAAACGGTAATATATGGCTGCTGAGTGTTTCTCTCCAGCCATTTAGTTAATAGTATCTATAGGATGCTTTCTGCCCTTAGCAACGTGAGTTTAGCTGGGTTCCCAAATTGCCAGTGATGAGCCCTTCTTCCCATTCTCCTGTCTGACCATCTGCTTATTACCAACTGCAGGGTAGCTAAACTGTTCAACCACAAGAGAATGACTCATGGGTGCTGGGAGGGGGGTGAAACACACTTTTTGAATATGCAGTCCTTAAAACACCAGCTGTTTGATTTTGGATTTTGCATATCAGTTGGCTATGAATTTCAGGGAAGACGTTTTCATCTTTGGAAAGCTAAATTTCACAGCGTTCTAGAGGAAAACAAGTCATGCCGTCTGCTTTTTCTTAATTTTACCACAAAAAAAAACGTTAAAATACAAAACACATGTTTTTTCCCACATCTCCACCCCATGATGACAAAGAAAACTCTTTTGAAGGACATCTTGTCATATTCCAGGAAGGGACAATATCTATCTGAATGGGTTTGTCACAATAAAACATATGAAGTCAGAATTTTTAGGAAGGAGCGATGGAAAATAAGCAAGATTAATATTATGCTCTGGTTTCTGAAGGCAGAAAAACAGATCAGGAGTTTCCACCATGTATTAAAGCGATGGAAACACTTTGTGACAATCTTGCATCATTCCTCTGTGCTCAGTCTCCATTCACAGAAGCTGGGCTAAAGGCATCATATCAGAGATCTCAAGGAAGCAATAATTATGAGGGCAGGAGGGACCCCAGCCCACAGAGCACCTCTCCTTGTCTCCCCGCAAACCTCCTTGGATTATATACCCATTTACCCTCATAAGTTTTTTTCTAAGGGAGCTGCCACTTACCAAGGGGCACACATTCCCTCCTCCCCAGAATGACCTTCCCATTCCTCACCATTCTCTCAGTCTACACCTGGACTCAAGAATTCACTCCTCCACTCTACTTTTGCAGCACATTACATTTGCCAAGTATTTGCCATTTGCATTTTGCTTTATGTATTTTTATAAATTTATCCCTGGTCTCCCCAACCAGACGGTGAGTTTCTTAAGGGCAAATACCATGTGTTGCTTTATTATTGCCTTCCCCTCTGGGCCTAGCATAGTGCCTGTTATTAAGAAGATGCTATTCTGAAATGTGTTGATTGATGTAGTAATTGACCCTTCTGCTCCAACCCACAAATTTAAACTAGACAGAAGGTAATTTTCACATATTATTGAAAGAAAAACAACTGGAATTATCCAACTTTTAAAAAGCGTTTATTTTCACATCAGGTCACAGATTCTAAACCCAAACTAACTTCCTTTGCCTCTTTAAGCTAATGACATGTTGTTTAACCTTGACAAATTAATGGAAATGCGAGCTAATGAGAGTTTATGCTATCGATTGCCTTTGAAGTATTTATTTTTCTCACGCTCATTTCAGGAACTTCCCTCTTGTAAGTTTGGCATGATTGATGCAAAATCCACTTTCCTGTTTAATACTTTCCTCCACATATAACTCCACTTTGTGGGATCTATTAACAAGAAGATAATTAAATGTAAACATGAGTCACAGGCTTTTCTTTCTCTGAAATGAAATACACATAAACAGCAAGACAAATAATGAGGAAAGAGGAGAGAAGGGGGATCTAATAATCCCTTCCCTTAGGATTTCAGGAAGAATCTATCACCAAAGCAAGAAAAGTCCTTCAAGTAAACATCCTGTCTTCTTTATGGGGACTGACCCAAGGTAGAAACAACAGGAGTTCATTGGCTGGATCGGCCCACTTTGACCAGTGACTGAAGGAGCCGGGGTAGACTATACGAGTTCCCAGAAGAGAATCCAACAGCAAAAAAGGGAGGATCCCTGCTTTCAGTAGTGATGTGGCTACAGACCCCAAGAATCCAGCCCTTCCAAACTCACTTGGAGGACATCCAATCCAACAGATTATCTCTGAATATTCCTACCAAAACAAGTGTGGTACATTGAGCAGAGCCAAAAGAGTTCATTCATCTATGGGAAAATATAAAACATGTTGCAATATAAGTAGACAATATCATTTTACCTATAAAGGAATAAAGACATAGAAAAGCTGGGTTTCTTTTTTCCGTAATTTATGAGATTTTCAATTACAAGGAAATTTCTGACTAGTGACACATTGTCTCCTTCCTAGATGTCAGTATGTCCAAAGGCAAATGACATATTGCAACTTTTCCCAAATATCTGTGTATCCTAAGCACACTGTGTCAAGAAGACTGATCCAAAGGCTTGATTTATGTTGCTGCCTGACAGATGATGTCTGCAAGGCATGCTGTCTAAATGGACTGTGCTCTGGCAGTTACCTTAGTCATCAATTCTCAGGGAATTAATGAGTACCATTCATCCCAATAATAGAAACCAAGGTCAGGGCTTCTTCCTTGCTCTGTAATTCCATTAGCATTGCACTGAAAGCACTTAGGTCATAGGCTCTGTAGACCTTATCACTGAGCAAATGGAACTGCATCTTGTTTTCAGAGAGAATCCTCTCTGAGCACACCCCTTGTCAGAGATTTGTTGTACATCAACATTCAGTGCACTTACATATGTAGGGAAAACTCTAGTAAAGGAAAAGTGAGGCTGCCGTTAGCTGCCAAGAGTTTCAAGTACTGCTTTTATTAAAGTAAATGCCAATAGAAAACATTTGTTAATAAAACCACGTCAGGTACTTTCAATTACTGAAGATACATTTTTAAACTGTGTGCTCACTTACATTTTACGCAAGTCACTCAGTCATTTTATGTGTCTACCATTGAATTTATTTGTTTTCATTCTTTTATTTTGATTTCCAGTCTTTTAGCTTAGTTTTTATTCTAACTACCCTAATAAAGTTAAAATGGCTTTGAAACTAAGTATTACCATGAGCAAATAATTCTGTTTACAGTGAAACTTTCATCTTGAAGTCTCAACCAGCAAGCTTTTCCAAACTAAGTCTCAACAGTCATTCGCTTGCTCTTCATAATTCAAATTGCTTTCAACCTCCAACATATCAAAAAACAAAGGAGTAACCCCAAGGTGTGAAGCCATAGGCAAGGATTTGAATTGTGCCTTTGACACTTGTTTTCTTAATAGTGAAATGAGCATGATTATTATACTTTTACAGCTACTTCACACTATTGCTATAAGGATTTAAAATGAGCAAGTTCCACAGTGCCTGGAAATTAACAAGTAATAGTTTATCATTGTCGTTGAGCATACAAATTGTGTTTGTGTGTGTGTGTGTGTGTGTGTGTGTTAATCTATGTTTTGAAACATTTGAGATTTTATGCCCAATAAATTTTAAATGATCTACAGTAATAGAGGAGAGCAGAGGCATAAATAAGTCAAAACAGAAAATCATCCAAATACCATTTGTGTTTTGAAGTATGTTTTTAAATTTCATTTCAAAAGTCAGTATTTCTAAAACCCAAAGAAATTACTTCACACAAAATAATGACACCATGATGTGACATCCTAACTAAACAGGATCTGAAGAGCTGTCCAATTTCCTCTCCTCTTCTCTTTCTTCTCTCTCCTCCTCCCACTTTGCCTGTCAAAAGACAGCTGCAGCAAAGAACCTGCTTCAGGCAAAGTTCCTGACTTCCACTCATCCTTGAATCAGGACTACTCATGAAGTGTTTGTTCCTGGCTTAGAGGCAGGCTGTACCCATCAAATAAAAGCACCAGATACTAACAAGACAAGTGATAGGTTAGAGATCAGAGCCAGAAAAGTCAAGAGATGCAGGGTGGTGGCTACAGTAACAGCAAAGTCTATGAAATCTGATAGACTAGGGTTCTAAGCCCTGTTTGGCATATGTGACCTTGGACAAATTCATAACTGCTATATGCTTCAGTTTCCTCTACTGTAAACTTGTAATGATATCAAATATTTCATATGATTTGTTAAGGATATTTTTTAAATGTATATATACATCTATATACACACATATATATCACTTAGCACAGTGCTTGGCTCAGGTAGGTACTCATAAGAGGTAGGAAGAAAAATGGTTAATAACATTCAATAAATATGAAAGTGTGTGTGTTTATGTGTGTAGGGCTCAATGTGGGTGATTAAGAGATTTAAATCATGCTGATTTCCCTTTGAATAATGAACTCTTACAAGTTGATGTTTTCCTACAGAGACCTGCAACATCGTCTTTTTTGTGAAATCAGAGAACATAGACTCTTGACCTCATCCAGTGTCTATCTAATCCACCCAACACATCTCTTTCATAGCTGAAGCTATTTTCCTGTGTTGATACTTAGGGGATATTGCTCTGTATAATCCTGTAGTAAGCAAAGTGTTCCTTCAATCCGAGCAGTATTACAGGTTTACCCCATGTGGAAAGAAACCAAGTTGGTACCTACACACAAGCACACACATACCCCTTAATAGTGATATCAGAAATATTTAAAAGATAATAGTAATCAAAAGAATGACAGTTAATACTTATAGATCAGTTCTCAAACGTCAGGCATTGTTCTACTCGCTTTATATATCATAACTCATTTAATTCTCAGATGCAGTCTGTGAAGTCAATGCTGTTAGTATACCAATTTTACTGTTAAAAAACAGACTCAGAGAAGTTAGGTAATTTTGCCGAGGTCACGGGACAGATAACAATATACACATTATGGCCAGGGAGACCAAATCATTGATGAACCATTCATTCCAAGACACTGTTGAACATGAAAGGGGGCAAAAACAGGAACTAAAGTTCACCCTAATTATAATTGCAACCCTAAATACCTTGCAATGCCTACATCATTTTTTTAAAATCAGTAAATTAATGAGTTCTTATATTTCTACTTGAAAAAACATTGATTGTCCTAAGATTCTAAGATGATCGTTAGCATGCTCTATGTAAGGTGTTCTTAATTAAAGCCATTAGTGCTTATGGTAAATAAAAACGTGTTTTAGTTTCCAACATGATGAGCTTCACTTCAGGGACACAGGCTCAGCCAATATTTTCATATGCTATCTATAACCTTTCACAATAGAAGAATGAACAAAGTACTGGCTCATTAAATCACTAATTGTCCTTCCTTGCCATGGTTATTAGCTAATGTTCTGCCTCTTGCTGTAAAGCATGTGCAAGATTGAGAGTTCAGAGACTAGACATCCCTGAAACATACTGAATGGTGGGTTGTGTTTTTGCATATTTCTGCAGATCAAAGCAGTACCTGATTCCATAGGGAGAGCAACAACACAGAGTTATTGACAGGTTTCTGAGCTGGGGCTCACAGTCTTGAAGGGAGAATGGAAAGGGAATAGGCTTCTAGTTTGGTAAACTCCTTGAGGGGGTTTATACAGGGTATACTATTGATGTCCACCCCAGAAATAGTTATCTTGGTAGGTACTTAAACATTTACACTAAAGTCAACCTTCCAGGAAAAATCTGTATTCCCATGTGTGTGGCTCTCCTCACACATATAAATAAATAGTAAAAAGAAAATAGGTCAGGTGTGGTGGCTCATGCCTGTAACCCTAGCACTTTGGGAGGCTGTGGCAGGCAGATCATGAGGTCAGGAGATCGAGACTACCCTGGCTAACACGGTGAAACCCCGACTCTACTAAAAATACAAAAAAATTAGCCAGGCGTGGTGGTGGGCGCCTGTAGTCCCAGCTACTCGGGAAGCTGAGGCAAGAGAATGGTGTGAACCTGGGAGGCAGAGCTTGCAGTGAGCCGGGTTCGCGCCACTGCACCCCAGCCTGGGTGACAGAGTGAGACTCCATCTCAAAAAAAAAAGAAAAAAGAAAGAAAAGAAGTGTACATTGTTTTTAAAGGACATATAACATTTTACCAATCTTAAACATTTTTATATTTTAATATTTTGGAGATTTAATATTTTTATATTATTAAATTTTGTTAGTAATTTCTATTATTATAAATTTATAAATATAAATATATTTATAAAATATAAATTTATAAATATAAATATATAAATATATAAATTTGTATATAAATATATAAATTTGTATATAAATATATAAATATATGAATTTGTATATAAATATATAATATATATTTATATATAAATATAAATATATATTATATATATATAAATATAAATATATATTATATATTTATATATAAATATAAATATATAATATATATTATATATAAACATAAATATATAATATATATTTATATATATGAATATAAATATATAATATATATTTTTATATATGAATATAAATATATAATATATATTTTTATATATGAATATAAATATATAATATATATTTTTATATATGAATATAAATATATAAATATATTTTTTATATTTTTATATAAATATAAATATATAAATATATATAAATATAAATATATAATTATATATAAATATATAATTATATTTATATATAATTATATTTATAAAAAATATAAAATAAATTTATATTATTAAATTTTATATTAATAAAAATTAATATTTTAATATATTTTATATTTTGATAGTTGGAGAGCATCTTATAGTCAATGGAGCATCATTATTTAGTTAGCAGTGTCTCTTTTTATTTTTTTTCCCGTGGCATATAAAATAAAGGTGTGTCTTACCATCCATGGCATTGTAGATTTGGATAAATGCATTATATATCAGACATTATCAAGATATCAGCACCATGTAAAAGTAAATCAAAAAGAAGAGGTAAGATGTGACAACACACCAACCTTTATAGCTTAGTACCTGAGTGGGAAGGTGGTTATAACTTCTTTACCAAATGGCTACTACCCATGTTAACACATATTTCTTTTCTTCCTTGTTTTCTCCTCTCAATAAAATAATAAAAGGGTAGAAATTGAATTTCTGGCATTTATTGTAGCTTTCTTAAATTATTGATTATTGTCTCTAGAATATGAGCTCATGGGGCACAAAGTTCTATGCGGTCCTCAAACACTCATATATATTGGAATCTCCGTAGAAGCTTCTTAGAAATTCATGGTCCTCACCTCATGCCTGGACATTCTAATTCAGATGGTCCCTAGTAAGGCCCAAATAGCTGTCTTTTTAACTCTAGGTTAATTATGATCACCCCAAAGTTTGAGAACCCCTGGTCTGTGTTTGGAATTGGCCTATCACTGCAAAGGACTTGAATTTAGAAACTTTGGTCTCAGTAGTATGCACAGGACCCCATTTGATAGAAATTAGTGTGATTTCGAAAGGCAAATACACTGACGAAGGAAGGAATTCTGACATTTCATTGTTTCCTTTGGGGCTGGAACTGAAAGAACATGTATCGGTGATGTCCCTGACACCTATTTCTGTTGGGGTTTTTTTAGCTGTGCCCCATAAAATCGGACGCATCATTGATGGGAGTCCTGCAGATCGCTGTGCAAAACTAAAAGTGGGAGACCGGATCCTAGCAGTGAATGGCCAGTCTATCATCAACATGCCTCACGCTGACATCGTGAAGCTCATCAAGGATGCAGGTCTTAGTGTCACCCTTCGCATCATTCCTCAGGAGGGTGAGTGCCTGAGACAGCCTTGCAGAGGCGGTCAACACATGGACACACTCACCGGCTGTTCTCAGCCTGCCCGCCAGGGTCGTGGAGTGCACCTGCCTGCCGTCACTGTGGTGTCAGAGTGTCAGAGGTTGATTATTATTTCCACTTTTGCAAAAACTCACACTCAGTTGCAATCCATATCCTGTTTACTCAGTACCTGTTTCATTCAGAGGTCAAGCTATGTGGCATTGCAGGCTAAATAGTGTGAATTCCAAGATGCCAGGTTATTCAATCATTCCCTGTGGGCCCCTGCTTTTATGGTTATATTAAGTCAGAATTCATTCAACAGAGGTGACAGAGTTACAAATCTGAAAAAAAAAAAATATTTGTGTTAACAGTAAATCTCTAGAGGATTCCTCAAAGTCAAATTGATTTTGAAAACATGAAGTTTTGTGGTATAAGGAGAGCTCATTTAGAAAATGTTGCATCTGATAAGAATTTAAAATTCCCACTGAGCCTTTTGAATTTGTCTGTATAAGGCCTCCCCACTGAGGCTCAAAAGAGTAGTGAACATCACAATTCATAACCATGCCCTAAGGGGTCATGGAGCTGTGAACATCACTGCACCGAAAATTCACTATTTCCAGAGACAGTGGGTTCATGACTAGTTTCTGGCTGCTGACTCATCAACAATATTGAAGAATTCCATTTCTGGAGCTCACTGATGAGTGTCCCACACAGAGGCTGATGGGCTCACTCAACTTGGTACCCTCTGTTTTATTCAGCCCCCAATTCCATTTTAGGATTATCTGACATGTAGGCAGCAAATGGCTAAACAGCCACTTGACTTTCAATATAAAACAGTAGTTCTCAACGGGGGTGGTTTTGTCCCCCCAGGGGACATTTGGTAAAGTCTGGAGGCATTTTTGACTGTCTTGATTGAGGTGGGCATGCTGCTGGCATCTAGCGGGTGGAGGCCAGGGATGCTGCCAACCATCCTAAAATGCACAGGACAGTCGTCCACAGGAAAGAATTACCCCACCCAAAATGCCAACAGTGCTGAGTCTGGGAAACCCTGATATAAATGGAGAAGGAATTAAAAGATTTGGACTGTGGGGAAAAAAAAGGGGGGAAGAAGAGTTTATAGGGGAATGCTAATAGATCACCTCCCTTTTCTTACCCAATCAAAAAAAGAGAGAGAGAAAAGAAAATGGCCATGCCGCTTTTTAACCTACTATCTGCAGACACCAACATGTATAAGCTATTCAATGGAAATTAATTGCAAACAAGATTGCTCACTGAAAGTCTAAATGCTTCTCAGTTTTCCAAGTCTGGAATGTGTCTGTTGGGCCCTTATTCCAATATATACAGTCAATTTCAGTTGAAAATGTGATGTTAGTAGGAAAGAAGTCCAGAAGCAATTATTTAAAAGAACAGTTTTGTGAATCTTCCTGTGTCCAGCGTTCTTTTTTCTTTCTGGAAAAATGTGGAGTCCAGTGGGCTATGAGGCAATGAAACTGACAAGGGATGAGGAAAAGATTGTAAAAAACATTTTTCTTTTTATGGTTCATTCCTTATCCACACTTTGGAAGACTCTTCAGGCTGTTTATTACAAGCAAAAAGTGGTGGCGGATCCATTTTCTCTCAGCAAGCAATGCTGCAAAAATAGAGTATGTTTTAGAGCTTAGTCCTTTGAATTATTTTTTTCATAGTTTTACAAGGTTTTTTTGGTAATCTTTTCTTCTGGCAGAATGACAAGATACTGTTCATAGCCTCGTTCTGCAGTGATCATTAATGAAAGAATAGAAATATCAGAAATGGTATTAGAACTTGATAAGATTAACCTGCTATCTAAAAACCTAGCAGAAACGGAAATAACCAAAGCCTGAGCCATCAGCAGAGGCAAAGTCACTGCCTCTAGTCACCTCTTTCCCCTAATCAACGCTAACCTGACTGCATCTGCCACTTTGGTTCTCCATCGCAGAGCTCAACAGCCCCACCTCGGCACCCAGCTCAGAGAAGCAGAGTCCCATGGCGCAGCAGAGTCCCCTGGCACAGCAGAGTCCCCTGGCCCAGCCAAGCCCAGCCACCCCCAACAGCCCCATCGCCCAGCCAGCACCACCTCAACCACTTCAGCTGCAAGGACACGAAAATAGGTAAAATTTCCTCTGACTTTTCTGAGAGGTGATGGGGTGGGGAGAGAAGGGAGCATTTGGGGACAGCACAGGACAGGCAGAGAGAGAGACTTTCATAAAGTAGAAATCGCCGTGCGTACCTTTGTGTGATTTCGAGGTTGTGTGTGTTATAGATATGGTTTTGTTAGTAAAGATAGCTGAGTGTCTGCCCTCCACAAAGAGAGATGCTTTCCTGCAGAAATGGTGAGCAGTTGCAGATGAGTAGGGCTTAACAGCTGAAGAGCATGTTAAAGAGAGTCCAGAGTGAAGAACTTACTCAGAGGCCCTCTGGCAGGAGCAAGCATGCAGTATGAACGATGGAAATGCGGCCAATATATGGGGTGGCAGAAGGAGAAGAGTATGATGTGAGATGAAGCCAGTGAGGGTGGCTGGGGCCCACCCTAAAGGGCCTTGTAAGCATGCTTACTTAATGTTTTGATCTTTAAGTGCAGCGGGAAGTCATTGAAGGGTCTTCAGCTGAGGACTGCTATCATTGGATTTGCTTTATAAGAAGGCCTCTCAGTCTGCCCTGCAGAGCGCAGACAGGAGGCTGGCAGGGGGAATGCAGGTTAAGCAGTTAGGAGGTGGCTGCAGACGTCCATTGAACCACAAAAGTCATGGCTCAGAGAATGATGATGATGTGGAGGTGGAGAGAATGTTGAAGGATTTGTAGGCATTAGTAAATATTAGCAGCCAGTGTGGTGGCTCACGCCTATAATCCCAGCACTTTGGGAAACTGAAGTGTGAGGATTGCTTGAGCCCAGGAGTTCAAGACCAGCCTGAGCAACATGGTGAAACCCCATCTCTACAAAAAATACAAAAGTTAGCCATTCGTGGTGGTACATGCCTGTAGTCCCAGCTACTTGGGAGGCTGAGGCAGGAGAATCACTTGAGCCCAGGAGGCGGAGGTTGCAGTGAGCTGAGACTGTTCCCGTTACACTCCAGCCTGGGTGACAGTGAGACTCTGTCTCAAAAATAAAATAAATTAGCATTTTTACTGATTATAATAACCTTACAACCTCCTACCCACAATCTAATGAGGTTCTTCTATTTCACACATAGCATTGGAGATAGGCATCATAGACTAATGAATAAGACACTTTGAACTTCCAGAAAAAGACTGTCATAAGAACAATATTGTCTTCTTATTGTGACTTGTATATAACAGGGAGCCTGGGTTGGGTTGAGCCATTAAAAAGCATCATGTTCCCATGATGCTTTCTCCCTTTCCGTGGGAAACAACAACAAACAAAAAGAAAAACAAAAACAGAACAACTCACAGAAATACCTCTGCATACAAACCCCTCACTGGCCTTTTTAATGATTCTAATGTTTTCTGAACATCTGCTTCCCATCCCTCTCCTCCCATGATGGTGAAGATAAAGTGAGACTCTGTTTTTGATTCCCAGAACTCTCTGGGTTCATCATTCACATTGTTGCAAAGCAAACTGTGTTCCCTGTGCCACAGGTGTTATTTCTACAAAGCCTCATTCTACTGATTTCCCATTTGCTTTCATAGAAAAGTAAATGTCTGATTGTCCTCAGCTGCTTATGTTTTTAATATATGCAAGGAAGACAAAAGCCCCATAAAGCAAATGATGCAGAGGTGAGAATTTGACAATCCCTAAGAAGGGTAGGTCCTGAGTGTCTCAGTAATGAGTCCCAGATGTGTTTGCTCTCAACATCTATCACTTCAACAGATTGCACTGACTTTCCCCAGAATTCAGCTTAGACTCAAGAGGAAGGTCTTGAGCGCCCCAGCAGTCCCTGAGCCAGCTTCAGACTCTTCTTGCCACTGTCGATTAATCTCGCAGCCACATTCCATTCTCCTTTCCAGAGTCAGATTTCCCTGGACATGGCTCTTGCTCCCAGCCTTGGGTGGGTGAGCTCATCTCTGGTGTGCTATAGCTCTGATGGGAGAACAAGAGCTGGATACAGCCACTGTCATGTCCCATCTGCTACCAGCTCACAACTGGGATACCTTGTTCTCTATCACAGAAGCAGTGGTCTTTGGACATCCTGACTGCAGAATGAAATATTCCTAACTCTGGGATTCAGATTGACCTAATCCAAATGTTTATAAGTCACCAACATATTTGCCCAGAGTTCTAAGGTATTTTGCTTCTTCTACTACTATATTGCTTCTAAGATATTTTGCTTCCATTACTATATTAACAGCCCAGGAAGTGCCCACTCCAACTCTAGGGCCCTTTACTGGCACTCGGGTTTCTTGGCTGAACTCTGTGATTGTTGGTGGTGGCTCACTTGCATATGAATGAAGAGATTCAGTAATCTTACAGGTACCAGAGACATTTTTCCCAATTGCATTTAAAGATGGCCATGGTATCAGAGGGAAAACTCTTTGCCATTTTTTTAGATCAGGCTGGAGATGTCTCTAAGACAGTTTATATGCCAATGCACGGTATGAATCTCCTATTTCTTCATTTGTACAAGGAGTGCCCACCTACATGTCAGATTCAGCCGTTCCCATGTTACAGCAGGATAAAATAAAATGGCAATCTGCTTGCAAATGTCCGTGTTGTGAGTCAGAATGAGTGATATTTTTTCCTGCCATATTTACTCTTGGATTTGCTTCCCATGACACCCCATACACTTCTCCCCATTTCTCAGTCCTTTAACATCTTTTGGGTGTGTGCTCAGGAAGCATAAAGTATGTTTAATGTGAAGATAAGCAAAAACACTATTCAAGGAGAAGCACTTGTTGAAAACAACAGAAGAGCTGTTATGGAATATATTTCAAAACTAAGTATAAATAGCAGAGTTCACCTTCTCTAGCAAGGGCAATTGATATTTGCAGTTTAAAATGGCAAGGTCAGTGAAAGAGCATTGGAAATTTACTTCTTTCACAGACTTTGAACTCTAGATGCTCAGGACTGGAAGTGATTCTTTTTTTTTTGAGACGGAGTTTCACTCTTGTTACCCGGGCTGGAGTGCAACAGCGCGACATTTTTCACCGCAAACTCTGCCTCCCAGGTTCAAGCGATTCTCCTGCCTCAACCTCCTTAGTAGCTGGGATTACAGGCATGCGCCACCACGCCTGGCTAATTTTGTATTTTTAGTAGAGACGGGGTTTCTCCATGTTAGTCTCGAACTCCCGACCTCAGGTGATCCGCCTGCCTCAGCCTCCCAAAGTGCTGGGATTATGGGCGTGAGCCACCGCAGCTGGCTGGAAGTGATTCTTGAAGGGCCCACGAGATGTGCATTCTCACCATGGGCAGCATTTCTTTGTTCTGGAAATTTTTCATACTACAAAAAACCTGCTAGAACTTACCATTAGCAGTCTGGTTTTATCATTTCTAAAGTCTCTTTAGCAATGGAATTAATAGCTATGATTGGTTATATTGATGATCTTCTTTCAGAAGTAAAAGAACTTTAGAGAGCCAGTTTTTAAAAATAATCCTGAGTTTTCCTTGAAGTGTTTCACACATTCAAAGCAACATAATTTTTTGCCCTAGCTGGTATATTATTCAATTAAAAGTTAGCAACACTCATAAAAAATTTAGTATGTTTTCCTTATTAAAGAATTCCTCAATGTGTATGTAGTTCAACTTAAAATCCTGACACACGACA
The DNA here is from genome assembly GCF_028885655.2 of Pongo abelii. Lineage (NCBI taxonomy): Eukaryota > Metazoa > Chordata > Mammalia > Primates > Hominidae > Pongo > Pongo abelii. The sequence continues at coordinate 98,464,090 of NC_071991.2, forward strand.
CTGGGTAGAATATAGTTTAAGTGCCTGATGGCCTAGATGAGAGTTTTGAAAGTTTCATCTGCTCCTATTTTTAGTCGTTTGTGTTACTTTGGGGGAGATTCTTACATTTCACCCTCTTTGGCCATACCTCATGTCACTTTTGGTTGGAAATTGAGCACACAATGGATATTGCATATGAATACCACACAGATCGTGGAAATAAAGTGACTATGCTATAACTGAAAACAGTGTGACATCCAAACCACCAAACAAGCTATTTCCAGAAAGGAACCAACACACACTGACAAATGTCACCCAGTTCAATTCCTTTTGTTTAATGCATGCATTTGCATAGTTAAGCATCTTATTCAAAGTATATTTTAAATAATTCTATTCTCAGCATGCATGCTCTCAGTAAGCGAGTGGACAATTGAGGTATAAAGCAAGGCCAAAATTATGCAGCTCATAAAAGGAGTGCCTCTCCTCTGCAGGGTTAAGTAATAAATGGGACCTACTCAAAGGGTTGATTAAAATAACTACATTACTAACCCCCTTCTAAGGAGCCCCAAATAAACACATCTATTGCCATGCACTTTCGGTGTGACCTTACCAAATATTAGATTGCACTAATGGCAATTGTTCAGGCAAGTGATTTTTAAAAATACTTAATACTAATCAGCATCAGTAAGACTGTAAGCCAGTTAAAAAAAAAAAAAAAAATCCAGACTCTTTTAAAGGTAAGAATTCTACTGGTTTGCACTAGTTTTCCTGACACATTTGAGCTTTTTCTTGCGGCTAAATATTTTCTCAATTCCTCATAGCCTCCAATTAATTTTAGATAAAATTATTACTATGTAGAATGTATTTTTTCAATCTACCTACATCCCTGGGTAGCTCATTATAGACTGTTACCATGGCAATAGGCAATGAACAACAGAATTAAGTGGCCTCCATACCATGGTGATAATTTTTCAGTTCACCTTATTAATGATCCCATAATGATAGGGATTGGCTATTTCTTTTGAAACTAGTAACCCCCTCAGCTTAAAGCAGTTTGGATTCACAAAACAATGCTAAACTCCTAGCTCTGGTCTCTGTGTTTATTTCATTAGTAACTAATATCTAGAAGCAAGCAAGAGATAAATGTTGGACATAAACATTTTTGCCTTCTCTTCCATCTTATGACCACAGTAGTATTTGATGCTAATCTTGATAGCTATGATCTAGTATTACCTCTGTGTAATACGTTTCCAATTTTACCAATGATCCAATGACCTGCCACTTGGTTTGTAGTTGGTGATTATATTTTACCATCACTCCTTTAACCTCTGTAAAATATTCAAAAAGACCCAATTCAGCAGGTTAAAATAGCCTTTGATTGTGTATTTGTAATGTATTGAGAGATCACTTCAATCATGTTTTTATGAAGTAATGAATGATCCGCCAAGGGGTGTGTGTGAGAGAAAAAAGTAAGAGTGAGAGAGGAAGGTTGGTTTACTGGTGTTAAGACAGGCTGATGTCTTGGTTTGTATAGTTCAGTGCTTCAATCCCTTGATTTGCTGTGGCTGTACAGTTTTTAAATAGCCAAAGTCAAAGAGGAACATCCATGAGTCCTTTTCCACAAGGTTCTGGTTGAACCATCATTTTTACCTTGACTTCGTAAGGAGCCAAATAAAAAGTATACAATATGGCATTTGTCAGAGATTTTTAAATAATATTTAACCTTCTTATAATCCTGAACATCCAACAGGACCACCGAGAGGAGTGGTTTGTGTGAGCTGTCATGGCTGGACCACCTCTGGAGGCCGTGTGATCACTCTAGTCTCTTTAGAATGCAGAGTTTCCAAAGCAAATCCCATTTCCATTGATTTAGTTACAGGTCGGAAGTGAAAGCAAGGCAAGATGTGAAACCAGACATCCGACAGCCTCCATTCACAGACTACAGGCAGCCCCCGCTGGACTACAGGCAACCCCCAGGAGGGGACTACCAGCAGCCCCCGCCCTTGGACTACAGGCAGCCTCCCCTGCTGGACTACAGGCAGCACTCCCCCGACACCAGGCAGTACCCTCTGTCGGACTACAGACAACCCCAGGTACCTTCTCCCGGAGAGCAGGGTGGGCCCTGACCGAGGCTTCCAGAGAACTGCAAGGAATGAAATAGCAGAGGCAGAGGAAAGAGTACCTGTCTGGGATAGAGAGCTGAAGTTCTATTCCTAGTTCTGGTAACATTGGGGTAACACCTGCATCCTCAAAAACATGCTGGATAAATAAATCTATTTCAGAATAAAGCAGGACAATAAATAAATATGGATAAATACATAAATAAATAGTGGGTGAGTAGTAATGGAATAAACTAATCCCTGCTAATACTAGCTAACTCCTTGTATGTTTCCTTGTCAAAGCTTTAAAAATGCTCTAACCTGGGACCTCTGAGAGTGCTGCTAATGCAGAAAATTTTATAGATGCTAGCAGTGGAGGTATTTTAGGTTCATAGTTTTTTACGTGGCCCCCTACCTGCCACTCTGTGATAAAGGGCCAAGCCCCTGTGCATAAGAATAAGACCAGGCCTGGCTTCACAATCCAGAGTGTAGCGTCTGCCACAGCCAACAACTCTCTGTCTACACAACCAGTGTCACTGTTGTTATGATTATTTGTTGATGCGCTTCTTATCAACTTCCTTAACTTCTCTGAGATTCAGTTTCCTGAAGGGAGAGTCTTCCTTACAGGCCAGGATGAGGATTCAACATTTATGAAAAGAGTCTAGACCAGAGTTTGGTATCTAGAAAATATTTCCTACTTCATAACTACATATCAAGATATAAATTAAGTACAATGTCAACTCCATCAGATTACATTGTGTTTTATTATGAATTGAAGATCAACTTTATGCCCAAAGATTTTAAAAATAGTGAAGATCAGAGAATCTTGGACATACTGCATTTTAGGTAAAAGAGAAATTGATTTTGTACATTCCAACTTGATATTCAATAGTCTGTGCAACTGAGAGATCTAATTATCAGATCCCACTAAATTTCACTTTTCTAATCAGCAAACTCTGTAATTTGTATACACACACACACACACACACACCTGACATTTATTTATGGTGCTCAACAGCAGTGAATGAGAAAAGTAAAAGGAGAGATGATGTCACTCAGGCCTATCTGTAATCATTCCACGTTTGCCAAGTAAACTGATGAATACCAAAGTAAACAAGCTACACAGTAATTCTTTGATGACCAAGTAAACTGTGCTGTGGCCTGCTCAAACCTTTGGAATTTTGTCTTTCATTTGGATAGTTTATGAAGTCAGATTACGACTTCTCCCAACATCATGTCATTTGGAATACATTAAGAGACAGAAGGAGAACACAGAGACCAGCCACAGAAGCTTCTCTGATAACTAAATAATTATTTATTCCATTTTCTCCCCAACCCCAAAGGATTTTGATTATTTCACTGTGGACATGGAGAAAGGAGCCAAAGGATTTGGATTCAGCATTCGTGGAGGAAGGGAATACAAAATGGATTTGTATGTGTTGAGACTGGCAGAAGATGGACCAGCAATAAGGAATGGGAGGATGAGGGTAAGAACAGTCTCTTTTTATGCAATTGCTTAATTCTAAAAGAAAAACCAACTGTGGTATTGGAAGAGTACTGAAGCATGCTGTCAAGCAGGGTTGCTTTAGGTTTGCCCTCTTTTTAGTTCATGATGACCTAGTTTCTTAAAGGTTTGGCCACATGTTATTTTATAATATCTCTCATTCTCATTTTTCTGCTTATGACCTTCTAATTGATTAATCTCAATAAAGTACTATTTTTCTAAAGAGAAAATGAAAGAAATCTAAGAAATAGCTTGAAAAGGAAACATTATTGCTCCATAATTCTTTCTATGGTTTGATGATTCCGTTTTGATCAAGGTTGAACTTTTGAAATTTATTTTTAGTTTTGTGCTTTTTCCCCCATATTGATTAATCACGTGGTTTTGCGGGACTTTTGGGAAATTTTTCCTTTGTGTTGACTGGTCTTTTGGTTTGATACTGGGCAGACAGAAGCATTAGGAGTAAAAGGGATTTGGCTTCTTGGATACAGGTTGTTCTTAAAAATGACAGCAGGGGCCGGGCACGGTGGCTCATGCTGGTAATCCCAGCACTCTGGGAGGCTGAGGCGGGTGGATCACAGGGTCAAGAGATCAAGAACAGCCTGGCTAACACTGTGAAACCCCATCTCTACTAAAAATACAAAAAAATTAGCCGGGCGTGGTGGCAGGCGCCTGTAGTCCTAGCTACTCAGGAGGCTGAGGCAGGAGAATCGCTTGAACCCGGGGAGGCGGAGGTTACAGTGAGCCAAGATCGTGCCGCTGCACTCCATCCTGGGCAACAGAGTGAGACTCTGTCTCAAGGAAAAAAAAAAAAAGACAGCAACTAGAAAATTTCCAATTAGAGTATAAGTTGAGAGTAGATTTTTTCATTTAATAATTACTTTGAGACATCTGATTGATGGGTAACTGATTCTTCATTTAAGGGTACAAAATAAAGCTTGTTAACAATATAAAATATTAGTCTCTTTACTCTCTCTGTGTGTGTGTGTGTTGGGGTGTGTGTGTGTGTGTGTGTGTGTATGAATAAAATCTAGAATTTATTCTTGCCCTCCCTCCTGCCTCTTTAAGTTAATAAAGAAAAGCCGTGGCTTTGGGGTTCCAGAACCTCAGGTTCTTGTGCAGAGCCTCACCAACCAATTTTCCCTGACGGCCAAATCTGTTATTTCTACCACCAAGTCTACATTTCTATGATACGCATTTCCAAGTCAGGGGATTATCCACAGTCCAAAAGCAGAAGGCATGCGTATCATGTCTTTGTTTCTCCCTCCCACCACAATCCTTTGACAGCTGGGAAGCAACCGAGTTGGAATTTAAACCCAGACAGAGCTGACACCAGAGACTGGCAGCCCTCGCCCTGATCTAGCACCAGCCTCTTCTTACCCCATCTAGCCCTGATTTGAAGATGGGCCTCCACATGGTTTCCTGGCTCTACAGCTTCCCTATAAGCCAGAAGGACACTTTCTTAACATGCTGTAAGGCCAGCTCACAAGCAGTTAAGTAAAACAAAATTATCTTTCCAGTGCAGGTGAAACACAGCAAGAAGACCATGTGCAAAATGGCCAGATCCCTGTGAGAGATAGAGACCCACGGTGGACTACAGGGCTGGTCTCTGTAGGTTACAAACAGTGGCCATGTATTTTAACAAGGGGTCTAAATGACTCGCTGCTGGATATACACAGTACTCCCAAGGCAAAGAAGCCTAAATAGAGAAACAGCCTTGCAGGAAAAGATTCCTCTTTCTTACAGAATTTAAGCCAGAGCAATGGTTCTCAGCACGGTTCCTGGCATCAGCATCACCTGGAAACTTGGTAGAAATGCAGATTCTCTAGCCCCACCCAAACCTGCTGAATCAGAAACTCTAGGAGTGGGGTCACCAGGCTATGTTTTAGGAAGCTCTTCAGGTGAAACTCTGAGGTTTTACCTTCCAAGGTTTTATTATAGATACCTGTGTCAACTGCAATCCAAAAATATTACATAAAATTTTTCAGAAATAAACAATTATAAATTTTAAATTGTGCAGCATTGTGAGTATCGTGCTGAAATTTCGTCCTTCCCAGAAGGTGAAACAGCCCTTTATCCACACTGTAGATGCTACCTGCCCATTGGTTACTCAGCAGCCCTCTCGATTATCAGATTGACTATCATGGTATCGCACTGCCCGTGTTCAAGTAACCGTTATTTTACTTAGTAATGGCCCCAAAGTGCAAGAGTAGTGATGCTGGCATTTTATTATAACTGTTCTTTTTTTTATTGTTTTTGATCTCTTGCTGTGCCTAATTTGTAAATTAAACTTTATCATAGATATACATAGGGAAAACAGTGTATATAGGGTTAGTTCTGCCTGTGATTTCAGGCATCCACTGGAGATGTTGGAATATATGCAAGAGGTATGAGGGGGAAGTACTGTATTCACTTTATCAAAAAACCAGTGGAGAGTAGCAAGTTTTGACCTTAATTATTATACTAGATGGTTTTTCAACATCAGTTAATATTGATGTATTAAAAGTTGAATAGATAAAACAAAACATAATCTGTGAATGCAGAAAATAAGGGGAATAATAAATAGAGATATATCATTGTCACGTCTGATTGCTTTTCTTCAGTCAGTCAAGAAGGCTGGCGTCATAAGAGAAACACAATGGACATTCAGATTTTAAGGAAAAGGATAATAAATTATTAGAAAATATTACTGGATCTGTTTATAAAAAGAAGACTTATGTTTGTAAAATAGCCTAATAAAATTGGGAGGGATGAAATTTTCATAGCTAGGGAATAAAATCTCTGATACAAAGCTCCTAGGAATATAACCAAATTAAAAACCAAAACTAAATAGAAAACACAGGCAAAAAATAATGAACATAAAAAATAATATTGGCGAAGCTCAGTAAAACAGGGAATGTAAGAAATCAGGAGATATTTGGAGGGAAAGAATAGAAATTCTAAGTGCTTAAATGAAAATCTGAGAGTCAAGTCAAAAGAGAAATCTGAAAGGAGATCAAGTTTGCTCTTAAAATGGTAAAATATTTTCCTGTTTCCATAAAAGTGTAATATAGTTCGCATTTCCATAAAATGTATTTTTGTGATGAAAAAGAACATTATTTCATAACTTCATCACCTGCAGCTGGGTACCATTTGTGTATGCCTATTTAGCATCACATAAGCTTATTTATAAGATGGTTTACCTACTTTCTGAAACTCACATGATGCAAAAGTCTGCCTGCAATGGGCTTTGGAATGACTAAAACATTTTGTTTAACTAATCAATTCACAAAAAAGATACCACTTGCCCATCTTTTTTTTTAAATGAAAAGCAACATTCCCTGAAATTAGCTTCTTTTAAATTTGTCACCTTTCCTTCTACAGACCAGATATAACTAGTCAATACAAAAGCATCCTGGTTTATATATTGTTTTTATTAAACGTAAAACCATTTACAAGAATATTTCTAACATATGTAATAAGTATAAATACTAACAATGATTCAAGGACCCATGAACCCATAGCCCCGCTTAAAAAACAGAACATTACCAAGCTCCCATGATTTCATTCTCCTCCTACTCTCCAGCCCTCAGAGGGAACCACCTTCCTAAATAAAGCACTTGACTTTTCTTCTATTGTTACCACAGATGTGTGTATCTCTCAACTATAACCTTTAGCTTTGCGAACTCTGTGAGCTTTATGTAACTGAACCATACTGTACATGTTCTTCTCTGTGGTTTGCTTTCTATATGTTATGTTCATGAGATTCATCCAAGGTTGGTGCATGAAGCTATAGTTCATTTATTTTTCACTGCTATAAGTTATTTCATTATGTGAATATGCTACCACCTATAATAATTATCTATTTTTCCATTTTATGGACATTTGAGATTTTCCCTGTCAATTTACACTTTGGTTGTTTCCAAGTTTGTTGTAACTCATACAATCTTTGTACATCTTTCCTGCTGTACCTATGCAAGACTTTCTCTAGACTAGACTATATGCCTTGGAGGGCACAAATTTAACTTACCTAAGTAACAAAAAAGTATTGTCCAAGGTGGTTTTACAAAGTTATACTTGTATTAGCATATGTAAAAAAGTTTTTCTTACTACACACACTCACAAGATTTGTACTTCAGACTTTTAAACTCTCATTCTGGTAGGTAGAAAATGACATATTTTAGATTTGGATTTGCATTTCTTGATTACAAATTCATATTCATCATTTTTTCTTATATTTATTAGACTTTCATGTTCTCTCTTAAATAAAAAATGCTTGTACATGTCTTTCCTCATTTTCTGTTGAATATTTCTTCACATTGATTATAGAAGTGCTTATATATTATTGGTGATCGTTTTTCATCAATTAATGTGATACAGATATCTTATGCCAGCTCATGGCTTGTAGTTTCACTTTCTTTATGATGCTGTTTGATAATGAGAAAGTCTTAATTTTAGTGTAATTGGCTTAACCCTTTTTTGTTTTATAGTTTCTACTTTCTGTGTCTTGTTTGAAAAATCATTCTCCAAGACATGGTCTTAAACATCTTTTCTTATATCTTCTTCTAAAAGTTGTATAGTTTTACTTTTTATATCTAAGTATTTAATCACCTACAGGTGATTTCTCTGTATGATATAAGGTAGAACCTCAATCTCAATTTTTCCATATGGATAACCACATGTCACAGCATCATCATTTAATGAGTATTTCTTTGTCCCACCCCCCACCAATCTGCAATGACAGCTCTATAATAAATTAAATTTCTATAAATGCAGTGGTCTGTATATGGATTCTTTATACTGTTCTACTAGTCTATTTGTCTATCCCTGCATCAATGCCATACTTAGCTACCTTTTAATGAGTGTTGAGTTTTGTGTGGGGAAACTTTCTCTCCCCCAGACACACATCTTAATTCTTCAGGGGTGTTTGGATGTTCTTGGGCTTTTGTCCTTCCACATAATTTTAGAATTTTCTTGTCAAGTGTTTTTGTTTTTGTTTTTGTTTTTGTTTTGTTTTTGTTTTTGTTTTGAGACGGAGCCTTGCTCTGTCCCCTGGGCTGGAGTGCAGTGGCACCATCTTGGCTCACTGCAAGCTCCGCCTCCCAGGTTCACACCATTTTCCTGCCTCAGCCTCCTGAGTAGCTGGGACTACAGGCACCTGCCACCACACCCGGCTAATTTTTTTGTATTTTTAGTAGAGACGGGGTTTCACCGTGTTAGCCAGGATGGTCTCAATCTCCTGACCTCGTGATCCACCGGTCTCGGCCTCCCAAAGTGCTGGGATTACAGGCATGAGCCACTACGCCCAGCCACTTGTCAAGTTTCTAAAAAATCCTGTTAGAATTTTATTGGAATTGCTTGAAATCCATGTATAAATGTGGAAAAATTTACATCTTTATAATATCGAGTCTTTCCATGAACATGATGTAATCCATTTATGTAGATTTTCCATAAAGTGCTTAAAGTTTTATAGCTTTTTCCGTAACATACCTGCAAATATCTTAGACTGATTCTCAGGCACTTTTTGGGTTTTATTTTTACTCTTGAATACAGTATTTTTAAATCTTTACACAAATACATGTGTTGAGTGAATATATGCTTTTATTATTTTTAACCCAGTCTTCTTTTCTTCATTCTTTTAAGAGCAGTTTTAGGGTCACAGCAAAATTGAGAAGAAGGTGCAGAGATTTTCCATATACTCCCTGCCCCACACATGCACAGCCTCCTCTCTATCAACATTTCCCACCAGACTGGTATATTTGTTACAACGGACGAATAAGTATTGATACGTCATTATCACCCAGAGTTCATAGTTTACAGTATGGTTCAGTCTTGGTGTTGTACATTCTTTTTTTTTTTTTTTTTTTTTGAGGAGTCTCGCTCTGTCACCCAGGCAGGAGTGCAGTGGCACAATCTTGGCTCACTGCAACCTCTGCCTCCCAGGTTCAAGCAATTCTCCTACCTCAGCCTCCCAAGTGGCTGGGACTACAGGCACTACCACCACGCCCGGCTAATTTTTTTGTACTTTTAGTAGAGACGGGGTTTCACCATGTTAGCCAAGATGGTCTCTATCCTCTGACCTCATGATCTGCCTGCCTCAGTCTCCCAAAGTGCTGGGATTACAGGCGTGAGCCACTGCGCCCGGCCGGTGTCGTACATTCTGTGGGTTTGGACAAATGTATAATGGCATGTATCCATATTATAGTATCATAAAGAGTATTTTCACTGCCCTAAAAATTCTCCGTGTTCCACTATTCATTCCCCCCTCCCCACTAACCCCTGGCAACCACTGATCTTTTCACTGACTGCAGAGTTTTGCCTTTTCCACCATGTCATATAGTTGGAATCATGCAGTATGTAGTAGCCTTTTCAGATGGACTGCTTTCACTTAGTAGTATGCATTCAACTTTCCTCCATGTCTTTTAATGGCTTAACAGTTCATTTCTTTTAGTGCTGAATAATATTCCATTGTCTGGATGCACTACTGATTTTGGCAATTATGAATAAAGCTGCTATCAATATTTGTGTGCAGATTTTTGTGTGGACATAAGTTTCCAAGTTCTTTGAGTAAAAACCAAGGAATGCAATTGCTGGATCATATGATACAAGTATGTTGAGTTTTCTAAGAAACAACCAGCAGTCTTCCAAATTGGCTATACCATTTTACATTTCCACCAGTGACGATTGAGAGTTTCTGTCTCTCCATATCCTCATCAGCATTTGGTTCCATCATTTTTATGGATTTGGGCCGTTCTGATAGGCATGCAGTGGTATCTCGTTGTTGTTTTAATTTACATTTCCTTGATGGCATATGATGTGGAGCATCTTTTCATATACTAATCTGCCATATGTATATCTTCTTTGGTGAGGTATCTGTTAAGGTGTTTGACCCACTTTTTATCAGGTTATTTTTCTTTTTATTGTTGAGTTTTAAGAGTTCTTTGTACATTTTGGATAACAGTCCTTTATCAGATACATCTTTCGTAAATATTTTCTCCCAGTCTGTGGCTTGTCCTTTTATTCTCTTGACAGTGTCTTTTGCAGAGCAGAAATTTTTAATTTTCATGAAATCCAGCTTCCTAATTATTTCTTTGATAGATTATGCCTTTTGTGTCATATCTAAAAAGTCATTGCCAAATCCAAGGTCTTATAGATTTTCTCCTATGTTATCTTATAGGAGTTTCATAGTTTTGCATTTTACATTTAGATCGGGACCCATTTTGAGTTAATTTTTGTGACAGGTGTTTTGGTCTGTGTCTCCACTCATTTTTTTTGCATGTGGATGTCCAGTTGTTCCAGTACCATTTGTTGAAAAAACTATTTTTTCTTCATTGCATTGCCTTTGCTCCTTTGTCAAAGATTAGTTGACTATATTTATGCAGGTCTATTTCTGTCTATTCTGTTGCATTGATCTATTTGTCTATTCTTTCACCAATACTACACTGTCCTGATTACTGTGGCTTTATAGTAAGTCTTGAAGGTAAGTAGTGTCAGTCTTCCAACTTTATTCTTCTCCTGGCTATAGTATTTTTAATGTAATTTTTAAATTAACTGTTAACCAGTGAAGAGAAAGGCAACTGAATTTTGTATATTGATGAATTATATCAGGCAAAATTCACTGAATTCTCTTATTACTTCAAATAATTTATCTGTACCTACCTCTGGATTTTCTGCATAAAAATCACATTTTCTATAATTAGAGTTTTGGGGTTTTTTTCCTTTTAAGTCCTTTTATTTTTTTAAAAAAAATTTCATTGGCTTGGCTTACTGTATGATGCTGAATAGAAGTGGTCAAAGCAGGCACTTTTGTTTATTTCTAATCTTAAAGAGAATGCTTTTTAAAATTTCATTAAACATGATGTTTAATAGGTTTTTATAGATAACCTTCATCAGATTAAAGATGTTTTCTTCTATTACTAGTTTGCTAGGAGAGTTTATTATGAGTAGATGTTGAATTTTGTCTACTTTTTCTGCATCCATAGACAATACCATCTGATCTTTTTCTTTTATATGGTAATTAATATGATTAATCATATTAAAGGATTTTTATGGTTTAATTACTCTTGAGTTCCTGGAATGAGCCCTATTTATTCATGATGTATCATTTTTATGCATTGATCAATTCAATTTTCTGTTATTTCCTGTAAGATTTTTATATCTATGTTATTGAGTAAGATTGGCCTATAATTTTCTTGTAGTATCTTGGAATGATTTTGATATTAATGTTACCCTAACCTTATAAAATGAGAAATAGAATAATCCTTTTTGTTGCTGGTGTTTACAGTTGTTGTCTGGGAAAGTTTATGTATGTTTTGAATTATCCTTGAATGTTTGGTGGAAGACACCTGCAAACTCAACCAGATCTAGTATGTTTTCTTCATGTGAAAGTTTTAGTTCACTAATTATGTTTCTATAATAATTATCTTCAGATTTTCTATTTCTTTTTAAGTCTATTCTGATAAACTGCTTTTCTTCCTAATAATTTACCTATTTCATCTTAGTTTTCAAACTTTGTATGTCATTTTTATTTTTATTTTATTTTATTTTTGAGACAGGATCTTTCTTTGTCACCCAGGCTGGAGTGCAGTGGTACAAACATGGCTCACTGCAGCATCAACCTCCTGAGCTCAAGTAATCCTCCCACCTCAGCCTCCCAAGTAGCAAGGACCACAGGTGTGCACCACCACACCTGGCTGATTTGTTTCTTTCATGTAGAGATGGCTCTCACCACGTTGCCTAGGCTAGTCTCAAACTTCTGGGCTCAAGCAGTACTATTGCTTCGGCCTCCCAAAGTGCTAGGATTACAGATGGGAGCCATCACACCTCACCTGTCTCCTATTTTTAATGTTTGGAGTATTTGTATTTATGTCTCTTTCATTTGACTACTGTTCTGGTATTCCATTTTTCTTCATTAATCATGCCAAAGATTGTTCAATTTTCTTTTATTCTTTTCAAAGAGTCAGCTTACATATTTGTCTTCTTGTTTGTTCATTTCTGTTTTTATACTTAATATTTCATTCCATCCATTCTTTCTGGGTTTACTCTGTTGTTCTTTTTTTTTTTTTCTAAGTTGGATGCTTAGAGTAGTAGTTCTTAGGCTTTCTTCATTTCTATTAATATACAAATTTAAGGCTGTAGATTTAATATGTAGTATATTCATTAAGTTCCAAATACATTCTAATTTCCACTGTGATTTATTCTTTGACTCGTGAATTATTTAGAAGGTGTTTTTGTTTTTTTATTTCTGACTGTATGGGGATTTTCTAGTTAGTTTTCTATTCTTAATTTGTCTTCAGAGAAAATACCCCACAAGATTTCAGTCTTTCCATTTTGTTGCAACTTGCTACAAACTTGGCCTAACATGTTGCATTTTTTATATATGATCCATGTGTGCTTGGAAAGAATGTGCATTCTGCAATTGTTGACTGCTGTGTTGTTTAGATGTGTTCATTGGATAAAGTTTGGTTATTGAACTATTCGACTATTTTATAGTCTTACTAATTTTTATCTATTTGATCTATTAAATACTGGGGTAGGTTCTTAAAAATCTTTGCTAATGGTTTTGCAAATTTTTCTTTGAAAAGCTATCAGCTTTTTTTTTAATAGAAATGGGGCCTCACAATGTTGCCCAGGCTGGTCTTAAACTCCTGAGCTCAAGCAATCCTCCTGCCTCGGCCTCCCAAAGTGCTGGGATTACAGGCATCAGCCAACACACCCAGCCTGAAGAGCTATCAACTTTTACTTTGTATGTTTTGAGGACATGTTTTTTGGTACTCAAGTATTTCTTTTATTTTCTAGGTGAATCAAATCCTTCTCATTATGTAGTGACCTACTGTATCTCTGTCAATACTTTTTGCTTTAAAGTCGGTCTGATATTATTATAAGCATGCTAGTTTTATTTGGTATGTCTCTTTTACCCTTTTGCTTTTAACTGTTCTGTGTCTTTATACTGTACGTGTTTCTCTGGCCTATTAACCTGGATTTTTTATATTTTAACAATATATTTCACCATGGTCATTTCAGTCAATTTACATTAATTTTATTTCCTTATACTTGTATTTAATTCTATCATTTTTGTTCTTTTCCTATTAGTTTCACTTATTCTATCTTACCCTTTTTATTTTTTCAACTGTCTTTTGAATTGTTCTTCGGGGTTCCAGTTCATGCAAGGATCTCCTATTAGACTTTCCATTTGTAGCCCCTAAGCTGATTTTCTATCGTTATTGCCTAGTCATCAAAATGGAAACTCAAGGTTCCCAGGAATCAGTAGTTATTTTCTGGCTAAAAGCTGCCTTTGGTACTTGTTTACCTTCCAGGAGTCTTATTCTCACTTTGCTTTTGACATCAGATGATTCTTTATTTTCTTCCCTATTCAGCAATGGTAAGGTTAGGGAATCTAATCCACCATATTGCTATAAACAGCAGTTAGTAACATTTACCTTTAACAACCAAGTTACGGTAGCTGCAACCACTTCCAGCTTTAGAGCTGGCAGTTGCCCGCTCTAACAGTGTGTCCACAGAGGAGCCCCAGAGGGTGCCTCCCGTGTGCCCGCTGCATTCATTCTGTAGCATACGTCCTTATCTTCCTCTCCAACTCCAGTCCCCGCTTGTGTGAGTCCCCTGCCCACAAAGTCACTAATGAGTTCTTGCCACTGCCACACAGTCCTGCCTGAGATCACACTCCACAGTCAAGGGGCTGGCACTGTGATCCCTAGGGCTCCCTCATGCACTCCTGGGTCCTGGGCACAGAGAAGCATGGTCCCCTCCACCCTGCCACACACTGTCACCTCAGCACTGCAGAATCCCATTTTATCTTCCTCAGGACCCAGGTGGCTTGTCTGGGCCATAAATGTGGAGGCCTGCCTGGCTGGAGGCTTTGCCTGGACTGGAGAGGAGCCTCTTCATAGCTTGCTCATATCCTGCCATTGGGATTGAATGGCATGGCATACAGTCTTGAAATAATATGCGCCTGAGTTCAGAGAAACAAAGCATTGAGGCTGATTCCCTTAACAAAGACTGTCACGTGGGCACAGAATTTCCCAGTGGGAAAAAGTTGGGTAAAACAGTGATATATACCCATTGGTGAGTTTATCTGTTTGAGGCCTCCAGTCACTGGTGCACAATTTACATCTACTTCATTTATTTCAGTCACCTAAGATACTTTCACTGATCAGCTCTCTTAAGCTCACTCCATTTCTTCCTTGCCCTGAAGACTTGCTTAGAGGAAAATTCTTACCTGTCATAGTGACTTTCTTGTCCATTTGTTTTCCTCCCTTGTAAGGAAATAACGAGCTAGTAAAAAGAACAGGAGCCTGACAGACATATTCAAATACTGGCTCAACAACTCACTGGCTGTCTAGCTCTGACCTGAACAAGTTACCCTGTCAGGGGCTCACAGCTGCTCTATAGCCTTGATCAAATACCAGGTCCTCCTGAGCAGCAGGATCAGTTGAGTCAACTCTAGCAATTAGTGGAATGACAGCTTGTCCTCATATCCTGAAAGTCATTTCACAGAGAGTCAATTTTACTGATCTAATCAATGGGAATAATATTTCCAGGAAGGGTAAAGTGCCTAGTTCAATATTTCTGAAGTTTCTCCTATTCTTCTGCTCTCTTGTTCTCCCCAAGGCCTGTACTTTTATTTATTAAAACACAGGCATGCATCTGTTGATGACAGGGATACATTCTGAGAAATGCATTATTAAGTGATTTTGTCATGCAAATATCAAAGAATTACACTTACAAAACCTAGATAGTATAGCCTCCTACACACCAGGTTATAGCTCCTACCCACCAACCTATAGCTCCTAGGCTACAAACCTGGACAGCCTGTTATTGTACTGAATACTGTAGGCAATTTTAACACAGTAGTAAGTATTTGTGTATCTTAACATATCTAAACATAGAAAGGGTACAGTAAAAATATCATATTATAATATTATGGGACTACCATCACATATGCAGTCCACTGTTGATCAAAACATCATTATGTGGTGCACGACTGTACTCACTACTCCGCACAGAGGTACAGAGAGCATCTTGTAAGTAAGTATGTATGTCAAGAGGCCACAAAAGCTTTCAAATACAAATCAACTTGTATTTGCCTCCCCTCAGTCTGCTAGATAAGATGGTTCCTTTCCAAAACACTCATCTGATCTATCTGCGTACTGTTTAAAACCCTTCCATGGCACCCCATGGTCTTTCAGAGTAAAGATCAGACCCTCATCACAAGGCTGCCAGGCCCTGCGTGTTCTATCCCCAGTCCCCCTCCCTGCGTGTTCTATCCCCAGTCCCCCTCCCAGCTCATCTCACACAGCTCCTCCATCCCTTGCTCTGTTATCCCACCAACCAGTCTCTCTCTCCATGCCTCTTCCTGCCCATGGGGCTTTTGGACATGTTGCTCCCTCTTCCCAAAAGGCTCTTCCCACACCTGTTCCCCTGGGTAAGTCCTCCTCATCCTTCACATCCCAGTTCAAGCATCACTTCCTCAGAGAAGACTTCCCCGTGCTTTCCAGTTGGGTCTCATCCACCTGTCATTGGCTCTCCCAGAAACAGGCACATCTTCTTCGTAGCGTTTGTCACAGTGATAATTTTACATATTTGTGTCTGATCACTTTATGAAGTCTGTCTTTCCAGAGCATAAGCTCTGCAAGAGCAGGAATCATGTTGCTCTGGGCTCCCCACTATACCCCAGGGCCCAGTGCTGTGTACCTGGGGCACTCAGTAAATATTGACTGCTGAACGCATACGTGAACAGAAGCTGTCAAAGTACAGAACACAGCAGTTGTGTTTTCCAACTCTGCACATTCACTAGCTGTGCTTATCAAGTCCATGGCCACAAAGATACCTGATGAACCAGGACATGGGATCACGCAGGTAACTGTCTACATGAATATATGTGGCAATTCAGTCTAACTCACAGTCAGCTTTTTTTATAACGTGCCTCACTGTAAATATACCGCCCCTGTTTGGATATGCCTAATTAAGATTTTGCAGAATCAGTGAGGTTGTATATGCAAAACCCTATTGTGCCTAGCATTAAGAAATGCCTTTAATCTTAAACTAGGTGACATTCCAAGACTTGTTTTCCTTATATGTAAACTATCTCTCACCAAACGTGGATGACAAGGAAAGAATGGAAATAAAGTAAAATAAGGTCAAACAGTAAATAATAAAGAACTTCAAAAGCACAGGGTATGCAAAACATGACAGAATAAAAGTTACAAAACAGGTGTGCTGGAGGCTAGTAGAAAAGGTAAACAGAAGAGCAGTGCAACCTGAATGATGTGAAAGCCAGAGCTTAGCAGAATATACCAACCCCACAGAGCTAAGCCCCGCCAGGTCAATGCGGACAAATGAGCTAAGGAAGTTGATGAAATCAAAAGCATGAGAGAAGAGAGATAACAAGTACATAAGAGGGAAATAAAGCAGCCTGTCTAGAGAAATAAAGCAATTGTATGGGCTCAGGTAGATCATTTCGAGGGCCCTGCATTGCAAAGATCGTCCACCCAATGTTTTATCACATCTGGGTGCTGAAATTCAGCCAACCCTGAAAGCTCATCTCTGCATACAGCGTGCCTCTTTACAAGCCATCCCAAAGACCATTTTGTCCAGATGCCTGGTTGTCTCTCAGCCATCACTCTTAATCATCCTTCAGATTGTCTGCAAATGTGAGTTCTTTTCCCTTTATTGTCTGGCCCTGCTCCATGCCTTTTATGAAGGAAAAGAAAAGCCTCTCACAGAGATCAAATCCATTACCTTTCTCTTTTCAGAGTCTGACCTATGAGCACTGTGTTAAATGAGTTACACGAGCTGCTTGCAGCAATGAGGGAGAGCGTGGTATTGATTAGAGAAGAGAGCCGTGGGGAGCTCCATTGTCAATTATTCAGGGGCTCATTACCTCACATGAGGAGGACTCCATTTCTTTGCTCTGTTTCTTCTTCTAGTAGATGCCCAACTTTGAACCATTTCAAAAGCATCTTCCCATGAGGGCTAGTTAAAGGTTTGGTAAGGAATCAAAGGGTTGAGATTGCATCTTGGCATGGAAAGACATAGAAAGGAATTGAATACATTAGAAGTGTGAGGAGAGTCTTTGATTTTAATTATTCATGGTGGGGGGCAGTGCCTATGGAAAAGAATGAGAAAGTTTACAAACCACTGCTGTGATCTGAAAAAATACACTTTACTTGCCTCTTCAATGAGGAGAAGGCTTGTATCATTTTCTCTTTTAAGCTTAACCGTAATTTTTCTGTCTTTGCCTGAGAATAAATTACAATTTCTTCCCTCTTCATTTTTACAAAGCAGTGTTTATGCAAATTTGCTCTCTGCTTGAGATTCTTTGTCATTCCTTCTCTCTCCCAGACCTAAAGCTTCTGGCAGATGAGCAGGAGAGTCACTCAGTTTGCCCAGTTACCTTCTACTTTCCATTTTCATCAGAAAATGGATATGAAATGCACCTTGATCATGACTCACACAGGATTTGGTTTGCACGGCAGAGCTACTCAGAAGCTATGGAGAGCTGGGTACTGTATTCTTAAATGTGAATCTCAGGCCATTCACGTTTCTTCTTTGGGGTGCCCAGAAGTGTTCTGATTGGCAGTCACCATTGTCGGACCCTGTCCCCTTCTTTCCCTGTGGCTGCTTCCTAGCTCTGGTTGTGTTGAACTCAGAGATGGCATTGCTCCTGCCTGTGGAACGTTGCTGCTTCCTTCTCCAGGTTGAAAAGATCTGACTCCTGCATGGTTCAACTTGACAAGATACTTCTTTTTTAATAAATACAAGTAGAGATCATAAAACGGGAGAATTAAGTACTTCTCCATATGGGGATCACCCCTGCTGGGTCCTGTAATAAAACAGCACAATTCCCAAGGCAGGCTTATGTCTCATTATTTGGTCAAGCATGGTGCGGGGAAGAGGTAGGGACTGACATTCCTCATAAATGCCTAGCCTGAATTTCCAACTGCCTGTTGGATGATCAGGGCATTCATTTTTCATCTCAGACCAGCCACGAGTTGTTGTTATGCCATCTTAATGCCATCTTAGTGTCCCATGTCTTTGTGTAATTATCTGCCCGAAGGATGCGTATACCCCTGGTCTTTAGGAGGGTATCAGCTGAATTAGTCTCTTATGGAAGAAAAAGACTCCTCAACCTAGTAGCATGACTGTGCTTGTGTATGAGACCTTGGGAGAAGAATGGAAGCCCAGAAAGGGAAGTTAAGGGCAGATGTAAGTAAGCAAAAAGACAAATTAATGAATATTGGAAAGAGGTTGTTTTCAAATACTACCTCTCTTGCTTTAGAAAGGGAAGGGCCAGGAAAACTGGGAAATGTACTTCTATCAGGGAATTAGGAATTGGAGAACAGGGAATTGGGGGCAAGCTCCTGAGTCAGTGCTCACAATTAACTACTTAACTAGGAAGCGTGCTCAGGCCTGAGCAGGGGCTGGCCTGAAATAAGCCGGTACACCTTGTTTCAGTCTGTGTCTTTCTGGAAATGGGCACATACATTTAGGAAATATAAGTCAGGTCTCAAATTATGCATTCTTTCATTTCATTCCATTGCCACTGCCACAATACAGACCCTTGTCTTTGCTATCCTGAACTGTTCCAGTAGCTAGATGGGTCCCAGTAGCCTCAAATTTCTCCTATTCATGCTTCCTACAACTACCAAAATTGTATTTCTAAATCACAGGTGTAATTAAATCACTTGTTTCCTCAAAAGTCTTCAACAGCCTGCCTTTGCTTGCAGGATAAGATCTAAATAGGTTCACAAGTTTTTTTGTTTTGTTTTGTTTTGTTTTGAGACGGAGTCTCGCTTTGTCTCCCAGGCTGGATGGAGTGCAGTGTCGCCATCTCAGCTCACTGCAACCTCCGCCTCCCGGGTTCAAGTGATTCTCCTGCCTCAGCCTCCCAAGTAGCTGGGACTACAGGCACGTGCCACCACGCCCAGCTAATTTTGTGTATTTTTAGTAGAGACAGGGTTTCACCATTTTAGCCAGGATGGTCTCGATCTTCTGACCTCGTGATGCACCCACCTTGGTCTCCCAAAGTGCTGGGATTACAGGCGTGAGCCACAGGATTTTCTTTTTTTTTTTTTTTTTTTTTTTTTTTTGAGACGGAGTCTTGCTCCGTTGCCCAGGCTGGACTGCAGTGGCTCGATCTCAGCTCACTGCAAGCTCCGCCTCCTGGGTTCGCGCCATTCTCCTGCCTCAGCCTCCCGAGTAGCTGGGACTACAGGCGCCCGCCACCACGCCCGGCTAATATTTTGTATTTTTAGTAGAGACGGGGTTTCGTTGTGTTAGCCAGGATGGTCTCAATCTCCTGACCTCGTGATCTGCCCACCTCGGCCTCCCAAAGTGCTGGGATTACAGGCATAAGCCACGGCGCCCAGCCCGGATTTTCTTTAAAAGGCCTTCTACAGCCTAGCCCAATGCCATTTTCCATCCTTGTATGCTACTCTATTCCTCCAATTTATACCAACCATTGCTGTTTCCAGGACACACAATGCCACTTCACACTTTAAAGTCTTTCCTCATCCTGTTCTTCCCAGTGGAAGCTCCTCTCTGTCCATTTCTATCCTTAAAACCCTCCTCATGTTTCAAGAACCAGTTCTGACTACACCATGAAGCCTTCACTGATCCCTGCCTCTCATCTCCCACTCACACCTCCTTTCAGATGAAGTGCTCCCTCATCAGCACTCCAATAGCACACTGTTTGCTATATCTTTATTATGAAATATATCAAAGTAGAAAAGAGATTATAGAATATATATATACAGCTTAAACAACAATAGTAAATAAATACCCATGCAATCACTAACCGCCTTAACAAATAGAACAATGTGTCTCCTCCCTCCCACCTCCTTATCTCCCAGAAGTTACTCTTCTGAATTCTGTTTATCATTCCTTTGCTTTTCCTCATAGTGTATAATATATGGCTATATCCCTCAATAATATATTGCTTAGCTTCACATTTTTTAAACTTTATAGACATTGTTTATATTCCCTTGATTTTTTTAGCTCAACATTGTGAAATTTACTGGCGTTAACATATATTACTATAGTGTATTCATTTTCACTGCTGAATAGTTTCCTGTTATATAAATACTAACTTAAGTAACCATTTTCTTGTTGATGATCATTAGGGTCATTTCCAGTTTTTTACTATTGAAAACATTGCTGTTACAGACATTCTTCTAAAGGTCTCCTGATACACATGTGCAAGATTTTCTCAAGTATATCCCTGAGAACAGATTTGATAGGTCCTGGGGTCTGAGCAACTTCAACTTCGCAAAATAATGCAAGGAAATTTTCCAAAGTGTTTGTAGCATATTGTATATTTCTATGCGCAGGATATGAGTCCTTGTTGCTTTATATCCTTGTCATCATTTGATATAAAATTGATATTACATTTCTATTATTATGGTGGAAATGAAATACAAAATAGTATGTCATTATGGTTTTAATTTTCTTTCTAGTTAGTAATGAACATCTTTTCATATGTTTGAATCATTCATTTTCCTCTTCTGTGATATACGTGTTGCCTCTTCGCCACTTTTCTATTGTTATTGTTGTATTTTCCTTTTTTTATTTTTTATTTTTGTTATGGGTACATTATAGGTGCATATATTTATGGGATACATGTGATGTTTTGATACAGGCATACAATGTATAATAATCACATCAGAGCAATTGGGGTATCAATCACTCCAAGAATTTATCATTTCTTTGTATCAGAAACATTTCAATTCTACTTATATTTTTAAAACTACAATAAATTATTGTTGACTATAGTCACCCTGTTGTGCTATCAAATACTAGATCTTCATCATTCTATCTAACTGTATTTTTGTACCCATTAACCATCCCCACTTGTCCCCCTTCTGCCTGCTTCACTTCCCAGTCTCCGGTAATTATCATTCAAATCTCCCTGTACATGAGTTCAATTGTTTTAATTTTTAGCTCCTACATATGAGTAATAACATAAGAAATTTGTCTTTCTGTGCCTGGCTTATTTCACTTAACATAATTTCCTCCAGTTCCATTCATGTTGCAAACAACAGGATTTTATTCCTTTTTTTGTAGCTGAATAGTATTCCATTCTGTATATGTACCACATTTTTTTATTCATCCATTGACGGACATTTAAGGTTGATGCCAAATCTTTGCTACTGTGAATACCGCTGTAATAAACAATGGGGTACACATATCTCTTAAAATACACTGATTTCCTTTCTTTTGAGTACCTAACAGCAGGATTTCTGGATCATATAGTTCTACTTTTAAGGGGTTTTTTGAGGAACTTCCACATGGTTCTTCACAGTGGTTATGCTAATTTACATTCCCACCAACAGTGTACAAGCGTTCCCCTATCTCCCCATCCTTACCAGCATTTGTTACTGCCTATCTTTTGGATAAAAGCCATTTAACTGGGGTGAGATGATATCTCATTGTAGGTTTGATTTGCATTTCTCTTATGATTAATGACGTTGAGCAATTTTTTCATATACCTGTTCACCATTTGTATATATCTTATTTTTAGAAATGTCTATTCAGATATTTTGCCCATTTTTAATACGATTATTTTACTTTCTCCTATCGAGTTGTTTGAGTTCCATATACATTCTGATTATTAATCCTTTGTCAGGTAGATAGTTTGTAGATATTTTCTCCCATTCTGTGGGTTGTCTCTTTACTCTCTTGATAGTTTTCTTTTTGTGCAGAAACTTTTTAACTTGATGTGATCCCATTTGTCTGTATTTATTTCGGTCTTCTGTGCTTTTGAAGTATTACTCAAGAAATCTTTGCCTAGACCAATGTCTTGTAGAGTTTCCCCAACTACTTTTAGTAGTTTCATAGTTTCAGGCCTTAAATTTAAGTCTTTAGTCAATGTTGATTTGATTTTTGTATATGGCAAAAGATAAGGGTCTAGTTTCATTCTTCTGCATATGGATATCCAGTTTTCCCAGCACCATTTTTGAAGACACTGTCCTTTCCCCAATGTATGTTCTTGGCACCTTTCTTGAAATGAATTCCCTATGGATATCTGGATTTATTTCTGGGTTCTCTATTCTGTTCCTTTGGTCTATGTGTCTATTTTTATGCCAGTACCATGCTGTTTTGGTTACTATAGCTCTGTAGTATAATTTGAATAATGTGACCCCTGTAGTTTTATTCTTTTTGTTCAGGATGGCTTTTGCCTACTCTAGGTCTTTTGTGATTCAGTATAAATATAGAATTTTTTCCCTATTTTTCCGAAGAATGTCATTGGTATTTTGATAGGGATTGCATTGAATCTGTAGGTTGCTTTGAGTAGTATGGACATTTTAACTATATTAATTCTTCCAATCTATGAACATAAAACATTTCGTGTGTGTGTCCTCTTCAATTTCTTTCACCTATGTTTTCTAGTTTTCATTGTAGAGATCTTTAACTTCTTTGGTTAAGTTTATTTCTAGGCATTTTATTTTATTTGAAGCTTTTGTAAGTGAGATTACTTTCTTGGTTTCTTTTTCACATGGAAACTTTTTAGCAGCCTCAATCTCATTATTTGTTACTGGTCTATTCAGGATTTTGATTTCTTCATGGTTCAATCTGGGTAGGTTATGGATGTCTAGGAATTTATCCATTTCTTCTAAGTTTTCCAGTTTATTAGTATATAGCTATTCATAGTAATCTCTAATAATCCTTTATATTTCCGTGGTATCAGTAGTCATGTCTCCTTTTTCATCTCTGATTTTATTTATTTGGGTCTTCCCTCTTTCTTAGTATTGATTTTGTTTATCTTTTCAAAAAACCAACCTTTCATTTTGTTGATCTTTTGTATCCTTTTTTGGTTTCAATTTTATTTATTTCTGCTCTGATCTTTATTATTTCCTTTCTTCTACTAATGTTGGGTTTGATTTTGTCATGCTTTTCTAATTCTTTAAGATGCTTTGTAAGGTTGTTTATTTGAAATTTTTCTACTTTTTTGATGCAGGCACTTATTGCTATAAACTTTCCTCTTAGTATTGCTTTTGCTGTATCTCATAGATTTTAGAATATTGTGTTTCCATTTTTATTGTTTCAAGAAATTTTTAAATTTTCTTATTAATTTTTGTATTTACCCACTGGTCATTCAGGAGCATATTGTTTAATTTCCATGCATTTGTATTGTTTCCAAAGTTCCTCTTGTTACTGACTTCCAGTTTTATTCTACTGTGGTGTGAGAAGATACTTGATACAATTTCAATTTGTTTGAATTTTTTAAGACTTGTTTTGTGGCCTAACATATGGTCTATTCTTGAGAATGATCCATGTGCTGAAGAGAAGGATGTGTGTTCTGCAGCTGTCAGATGAAGTCTTCTGTAAATATCTGTTAAGTCCATTTGGTCTATAGTACAGATTAAGTTCAGTGTTTCTTTGTTGATTTTCTGTCTGGATGATCTGTCCATTGCTGAAAGCAGGGTGTTGAGATTTCCACCTGTTGTTATATTGGGGTCAGTTTCTCTCTCTCTCTCTCTCTCTCTCTCTCTCTCTCTCTCTCTCTGTATGTGTGTGTGTGTGTATACACACACATACATGTGAGTGTATGTATATATGTGTGTGTATATGTGTGTGTGCATGTATATACATATACACAATATACGCTCAAAAGGATAATAACAGAGAACTTCCCAAACCTAGAAGAAGATATCAATATATCTATATCTATATATATCGATATATATGTAACATGATATATATCAATATATACATCGCGTGTGTGTATATATATATATACATATGTATATGTATTTGCTTTATATCTGGATGCTTCAGTGTTGGGTACATATATATTTAAAATTGCTATATTGACTTGCTGAATTGATTCCATTATCAATATCTAATTACCTTCTTTGTCTCTTCTTATAGTTTTTGTCTTGAAATCTATTTTGTCTAATATAAATATAGCTATTCCTATTCTTTTTTTGTTTTCATTTTCATGGAATATCTTTTTTCATCCCTTTAATTTTAGTCTATGTGTATCTTTATAGGTAAATTGAGTTTCTTGTGAGCAGCATAAAGTTGAGTCTTTTTTTAATCTGTTAAAACACTGTCTTTTGATTGGAGGGTTTAATCCATTTACAGTCAATGTTATTATTGATATATAAAAACTTACTACTGCCATTTTCTAATTTGTTTTCTGGTTGTTTTGTGGTCCTCTTTCTTTTTGTTTCCTGTCTTCCTTTGTGTAAAAGTGTTTTTCTCTGGCAGTATGTTTTAATTTTTTGCTTTTTATTGTTTTTGTGTATCTAGTATAGGTTTTTAAATGTAAGGTTATCATGGGGTTTGCAAATAACATCCTATAACCAATTATTTTAAACTGATGACAACTGAATTCTGATTACAAAAAAAGCAAGGATAAAATGTATAAAAGCTCTAAACTTTAACTCAATCCACCTAACTTTTTAACTTTTTGTTGTTTCTATTTCTATCTCTATACTATCTCTTAAAATGTTGTTGTAGTTATTTTTGATAGGTTTGTCTTTTAATCTTCCTACTCTATATATGAGTGGTTTATGTATGCACCGCAATTAGTGTCAGGGTATTCTGTATTTGTTTGTGTACTTACTGTTACCAGTGAGTTTTATACCTTCAGTTGATTTCTTATTGCTTGTTAATGTTATTTTCTTTCAGATTGAAGAACTCCCTTTAGCATTTCTTGTTAGACAGGTCTGGTGTTGACAAAATCTCTCAGCTTTTGTTTGTCTGGGAAAGTCTTTATTTCTGCTTCATATTTGAAGTATATTTTAGCCAGATGTAATATCCTAGGATAAAAGTTACCTTTTTCCTTCAGCTCTTTGATGAATATGTCATCCCACTCTCTCCTGGTCTGTAAGGTTTCCACTGAGAAGTCTGCTGCCAGACATATTGGAGCTCCTTTATATGTTATTTGTTTGTGTTTTTGTTTTTTCTCTTACTGCTTTTAGGATCTTTTGTTTTTCCTTGACCTTTGGGAGTTTACTGATTAAATGCTTGAGGTGGTCTTCTTTGGGTTAAATCTGCTTGGTGTTCTATGACTTTCTTGTGCATGAATATTGGTATCTTCCTCTAGGTTTGGGAAGTTCTGTGTTATTATCCTTTTGAATAAACTTTTTACCTCTCTGTCTCTCTCTGTCTCTGTCTACCTCCTC
Organism: Pongo abelii; assembly: GCF_028885655.2. Classification (NCBI taxonomy): domain Eukaryota; kingdom Metazoa; phylum Chordata; class Mammalia; order Primates; family Hominidae; genus Pongo; species Pongo abelii. The sequence continues at coordinate 98,489,799 of NC_071991.2, forward strand.
TTTAAGGCCAATAACTTAGATTTGCCCTTTTGAGGTTATTTTCTAGATCTTGTATGTGTACTTCATTCTTTTTTATTCTTTTCTTTCTCCTCTGTCTGTGTATTTTCCTGTAGTCTCTCTTGAAGCTCACCAATTCTTTCTTTTTAATCAATTCTGCTCTGGAAAGACATACATTTTTCAGTTTGTCAGCTGAATTTTTCATCTCCAGAATTTCTGCTTGGTTTTTTATTTCAATCTCTTTGTTAAATGTATCTGACAGGAGTTTGAATTCCTTCTGTGTTATGTTGAAGTTCGTTGAGTTTCCTGAATAGCTATTTTGAATTCTCTCTCTGAATGGTCACATATCTCTGCACTCCGGGATTGGTCAGTGGTTCCTTATTTATTTTGTTCAGTGAGGTCATGTTTTCCTGGATGTTCTTGTTGCTTGTGGATGTTTGTCAATGTCTCGGCGTTGAAGAGTTGGGTATTTATTTTTTAACTTCACAGCCGGGCCTAGTTTGTACCTGTCCTTCTCGAGCAGGCTTTCCAGGTATTCAAAGGGAATTGAGTGTTGTGATCGAAATCTTTGATCACTGCAGCTACATCTGCACTAGGGGACAGGGGATGCCCCAAGCCCAGTAATGCCATGACTCTTAAAGACTCATAGCACCTTGTGGGGTTGAGTAAGATCTGAGAGGATTTCCTGGAGTACCAGACAGAGTCTCTTGTTCTCTTCCCTTACTTTCCCCCAAACAGAAGGAGACCCTTTCTCCATGCTGGGCTGCCTGGACTTAGGAAAGGCATTCCCGTGGCCTCCACAGCTGGGATGGTACAGGGTCATACCTGAATTCAGCACAGTACTGGGTCTCACACCCAAGGCCCTCAGTGACTACTGCCTCGCTACAGCTGACATTTATTTGAGGCCCAACGGCAATTTAGTCAGCAGGTGCTGAATCCTGCCAGAACTGCGTCCTCCACTTCAGGGCAGCAGGTTCCCTTCTGGCCCAGGATGGGTCTAGAAATGCCACCTAGGAACTAGGGTCCAGAATCAGGGGCTTCAGGGATTTGTTTGGTGATTTATTTTACTGTGGCTGACCTGGTACCCAAGTTGCAAGACAGAGTCCTCTTTACTCTTCCCTCTCCTTTTTGCAAGAGGGAGTCTCCCCAAGCCGTCCTGCCTAGAGTTAGGGGAGAAGTCATACAAGCACTCCCTTGGCCACCAGAGCTGGTGTCTCACGGTTGTACGCACGTCAAATCCACTGGCTCCAACCCCAGTGCAGCACCAGGACTTGCCCAAGTACTGCAATCCTTGTGGCATGACTGCCTTTTCAGTTCACTCAGGACCCCAGGCCACATTAGTCAGCCAGTGGTGGGGCTAGGCACAACTCAGATTCCTGCAGCTGGTGCAGAGGATTCCCCTCTGGTCAGCGATCGTCTAAATGCTCCCTCTGTGGGCGCTGGCAGAATTGTGCCCTGTGTTGTGTTCCACTGTAACAGGGCAGCACTGAGTTCCATTGCAAGTCCACACTCCTCTTCACTCTCCTCTCCCGAGCACACAGATTCTGCTGATGGGGGTTGGGGTTGGAGTCGGCAGTTCAAGACTGTTTTTTTGCACCCTTTTCAGTGCCTCTTTCCTTGATGTGACGTTAAAACCAGGCACTATGATCTCTCGCCTGGTTTTCTGTTCTTATGAATGTGCTTTCTTGCTTGGACAGTTGTTGAATTTGGTGTTCCTGAGCGGGGGAACAATCACTGGAGGGTTCCATTCAGCCATCTTGCTCTGCCTTCCCTTTGTTGATTTTTATACATGCTGGATATTGAATTTGTATTGGTTAAATGTGTTGCAAATCTTTTCCCAGTTTGTGGAAGCTCTTTTTCTCTTCTTTATGATCCCTTTTGATGAAATCAAATTCATATTATCAAATATATCAATATTCTGTGTTTTTGCATTTTTTGCTTTAAGACATTTTCTTACGTATTTTTCTCTAAAAGTTTTAAACGTGGACCTTTCATATTTAAATCTATAATCCATTGGGCATTGGATTTTGTAAATAACATGAAGTAGAGACATCCTAAAACCTGTTTAACCACAGCATTTACTTTATTCTAGTTTATAGTAAAAGTTAATATTAGATTGTAAGTACCTTGATATGAAATATTGCATCATAATCATCTCTGTATCCTCTACTGTCTTAGCACAACACTTTCACCTAGTAGGTCCTCAGGAGGACTTTCTGAATTGGTTCAAATGCTAGAACCTCACAGCCATTGGACACCTCACAATGCCCCTCTCCTTACACTGCACTTTGGACAACACTAGGAAGATAGCACTACAGCAAGGAGCATAATGGCTTCTTTCTCCATCTTGTTGAATAGCCCCTCTCCCCATCCTATCCTTTTCAGAAGTTCTCATGAGCTGCTCCCCTGCTCCATTCCTCACAAGCACAGCCAGGGAACAGGGCCCCTAGATATCAGGGGCATTAGTAATGGCCAGCCACTTTGTTTTGTTTTGGTCCCCAGTAATTACACCTCCCAGGAGTATTGTAGAAGCCCATGAGAGGCCCCACCAGAGCAGAGCTGATCCCAGGCTGTGTTCAGGTAATCCACCGTGGCTGAGATATCACAAATCATGGAGAGGTATTTGTTGTGTTTTGGAGTGCCAGTTTTCTTACCTACACATTGCCAGTAAAATGAAAATTCGAGTGGATTCACTTTGCTTTTCAACTACTAGAGTGAGTTAAAATGGCATTAAACACAAGTATAAAGTTCTTTTCTGAATCATGCAAGCATGAAAGGGAAATATTTCAATTCATAGCCTCGATAAATTCATGTGCACTGTACTTTTTCCATGCTTTCAATTCTGAGCAATTGAACATGTATTTATTCATTACACACCAGAATAAACATTTCTAGAATATGCAGACAAACACTGTGAGGCACTGTGGGAGGCAGAGTAGCATACGGGAAAGAGCCTGGGTTTGGGCAGAGCCCAACTTCGTCACTTACTAGCCGGGTAACCTCAGCTTCCTCATCACAAAAGAAAGGTCAATGCATACCTACCTTGCAGAGTTTTTGTAATAATTAAACAAGGTAATTAATATAAGTGCCTAACACTGCCTCATGTGTTCTAGGGCATTAATAAATTATTGCAAGTATGATGATGATGAAAAAGAGAGGGAAGTGTCAGAAGGATCATTAATTATGATAAAAATGACTCAATCTCTACTCTTTGGAAATATATACTTCATGTCTGTATAGATCAATAACTCAGAAACAAGGCTGGCTACAAATGAGAACTATAATTATCACAACCATATTTTCAAAACCAAAAATTAAAATGTGATCTGAGAAGTAAATGAATGTAAGAGCATATTAGGATCTAATATCAAAAATTGGGATTGTCCCAGAATATCTAAGGTATGCAATCCCTATAGCTGTAACAGAAGCACTGATCATCTGCAGTGGGAAAGATCAATTTTGTCTTGAGGAGATTCCCTAAAAGAGGTGAAATTTAAATGGGATTTTAATGGGACTTCAACAGGTAGATATAAGGAAAGAGAGGAGGAATTCCAGATAGAGGAAGGAGTCTCATAGAACAGGACAGAAGACATGGCCCTATCCCCCAAGTGCCTTTTTATCATATGGAAAAGATTATAGATAATCCTCAGGACTCTAGAGAATCCCCCCGGGTAGGTATGGAAGCAGGAAAATAAGACGGAAGTAAAATCAGCAGAACGCTGCATACCACCTCACACCCACAACCCTGTTTCAGACAAAGCAGCTCTGCTCTTATGTATTATCTATTGCCTTTCTCAAGTAAAGTTTCATTTATAAAAGACTTTCCAGTGCTTAATGAAAAGTAAAAAGTAATATTGTTAGGTAGTGTGCTTAGCCTTGCCTTGTTTTCTGTAACTAATCTATGTAGCCCTTTTGGTGAGCCTAAGATGACTTTTGCTTTGGTTACTTATCTTGCAAAATTGTGTGAGTCCTACCAGAGACAGAGGCCAACAGTGCTGTGGGATATCACTTGGGTTTGGGACTGTCTTTTTGTGGGGGAAAGGGGGAAGTTTAAGATAATTTTCTTTTTTAAATGTTTTCCAGCTTTATTGAAGTATGACTGACAAATAGAACATCATATGTATTTAAGGGGTACATTATGATATTTTGACGTAAGTGTGCCTTGGGCATGATTTCCACAATCAAACTAATTTACATACCCATCATCCAACAGTTACCATTAATTTTTTTGTGGTGGTGAGAACATTTAAGAGCTACTCTCTTAGCAAATTTCAAGTATGTAATACAGTATTAACCATAGTTACCATGCTGTACATTAGATCTCTAGAACTTATTCATCTTGTAACTGCAAGTTTGCACCCTTTGACCATTATCTCCCCTTTTCCCCAACCCCCAGCCCCTGACAACCATCATTTTACTCTGTTTCTCTAAGTTTCACTTTTTAAGATTCCACATATAAGTGATATCATGCAATATTTGTCTTTCTGTGTCTGGCTTATTTCACTTAGCATAGTATCCTCCAAGTTCATTCACATTGTCACAAATGGCAGGATTTCCTGATTGTTGAAGTCTGAGTTACATTCATATATATATTCCATTTTTTTTTAAATCATCTGTTGATGTATACTTAGGTTGTTTTCGTATCTTGGCTATTGTGAATATGGTGCAATGAACATGGGCGTACACGGATTTCTTCTAGATTCTGATTTCATTTCCTTCTGATATATATCCAGAAATAGGATTACTGGATCATATGGTAGTTCAATAAGAGTTCTAATTTTTTGAGGGACCACTACATTTTTCATAATAGCTGTACTGATTTATATTCCCATCAACAGTGGTACAAAGTTTCCCTTTGCTGTGCAAATGCTCTTTGGTTTGATGCAGTGCCATTTATTTTTGTTTTTGTTTCCTGTGCTTTTAGTGTCATATCCAAAATATCATTGCCAAAACCAATGTCAAGGAGTTTATTCCCTATATTTTCTTCTAGGAGTTTTAAATTTTCAGGTCTTATATTTAAGTCTTTAATCCATTTTGAGTTGATTTTTGTGTATGGTGTACGATAAGGGTCCAATTTCATTCTTTTGCATGTGAACATGTAGTTTTCCTGACTCCATTTATTGAAGAGACAATCCTTTCCTCATTGTGTATTCTTATCACTCATGTTGTTGAAGATTAGTTGACCCCATATGCATGAGTTTATTTCTGGGTTCTCTACTCTGTTTCATTGGTCTGTGAGTCTATTTTTATGTCAGTAACATATTGTTTTAGTTACTATAACCTTGTAATATAATTTGAAATCAGGAAACGTTATGTCTCCAGCTTGCTTTTCATTCTTAGGATTGCTTTGGCAATTTGAGGTCAAAGCGTTCTATACAAATTCCAGGATTTTCTTTTTCTATTTTTGTGAAAAATGCCTTTGGAATTTTGATACGGATTACATTAAATCTGTTGATCATTTGGGTAGTATGGACATTTTAACAATATTTATTCTTCCAATCCATGAACACAGGATATCATTTCCTTTATTTGTATCTCTTTCAATTTCTTCCATCAGTGTTTTATAGTTTTCAGTATATGGATCATTCACCTCCTTGGTTACTTTTTTTTTCTAAGTATTTTAATCTTTTTGATGCTTTTGTAAATGGAATTTTTAAAAATTTCTTTTCAGATATGACATTGTTAATGTATAGAAATGCAACTGATTTTTGTATGTTAATTGTGTATCTTGTAACTCTACTGAATTCACTTATTAGTTCTGACAGTTTTTCTGGTAAATTCTCTCTAGTGTTTTCTATTTAAAAGATTATGTCATCTGCAAACACAGACAATTTTACTTCTTCTGTCTGTATGCCTCAACATAATGAAACCAACATACAACAAGCACACATCTAACATCATACCCAAACTTTGTTTTAAAAAGAGGTGGCCTTTGGCTGGATGCAGTAGCTCACACCTTTAGTCTCCGCACTTTGGGAGGCCGAGGTGCAAGGACCACTTGAGCCCAGGAGTTTGAGGCCAGCCTGATCAACATAGTGAGCCCCCATCTCTACAAAAAATTTAAAAAGTTAGCTGGGTGCAGTGGCATGTGCCTGTGGTCCCAGCTACTTGGGAGGCTGAGGTGGGAGAATCATTTGAACCCAGGAGGTCAAGGCTGCAGTGAGCATGTTCACACAACTGCACTCCAGCCTGGGTGACAGAGTGAGATCCTGTCTCAAAAAGAAAAAAAGAAGTGGCCCAAGGAGGATGTGGAACAAGCATAACTCAGCCTTGAATGCAGGGCTGTATGATTCAGATGGTGCTTCAGATCCTTTTGTGGGGAAAAAGCAGCCCTCCTGACATGTCAAGTAGGAGTTGGGATGGTGACACTGAATAGTAGATATTGGACACTCTGAGAAGAGCACCAGTGGGAAGCAACGCAAAGTACTATATGATAGGCTCATAGTTAGGCCCTAGAGGGACATACTGAACAGGCAGGCTCCTTTGTAAACAGGTATGTCTCATATCTGAGCTCCCACATGAAGGTGAATTAGAGGCCTCTAGTGAAAATAACAACTCAGATGTATACTATGGGAAATTACAGAGAATATTATCATCCACTGTAAGAGTGTAAGAATCAGTGACTCATTTTTTAAACTGTTAGTTGTTTCTAGTCCCACTCCTTTGTGGGAATTCCCACTCCTTTTAAATTGACCACACTATTATCATTGGCACATTAAAGTGTCCTGGAATGAAATGAATACATGTAAATTTTCCATTTGTCTCCCAAGTACCCAAGTGGCAATAAATCTTACACTGAGAAAAGGCAAATTGGAAAATAGAAATGCATTGGAAATGTCCAAGAGAACATGGCAACAGTTAAAACAATGCCACAAGGAAGTATATCATAGCTTTCTATGCTAACAAAGGTACTGTTTCTTGGTGCAGCAAGGTGAATTATGGAATAAGAGTTTGGGGAACCTCATATTTTACACAATTTTATATAGATCATGATAATAATACATGGCATTATACAGTTCTTCTATTAGGTAAAAGCCTTATCTTTTTAGTGATGTATTATTGTTTTCAAATCTGTGTTAGGAATATCTAAATTTGAAAAGGAATAGAGTGGTTTTAAAAAGCTCCCTATTTAATTCAATGCATACTCAAAACTCATTTTTGAATAAGCTGGAATAGGCAATTGGGCATTAAACAGAACACTATTGTAAAATGTATAATTTAAGGGAAAAAAGTTAATCATTTATAACTCAGTTGTTTCCTAAACATTTCATTAAAGAAAATGTCAAAATGGTTAAAAATTTGCACTTTGATTTATATGATTAATTCTTTCAGAAAAATGCTTTTCATTTTCTAAAGAAGACCTCTTAAACATCTAAGGATTAACTTCTAATAAAACCTTTGTCTGCAAATTACAATTAAAATATTTGAGTTAGGAATTGATACTTAATACATTTCATGAAACTTTACAAGCGAAGTAGAGAGAGAAAGCGTAAGTATTGTTCTTAAACTGAAATGCTGATTATTATTCACTGTATGTAACCAAAGACTTTGGAAATCATTTGTATTTGAAAATGGGGATAAAGAATGCTATCCAGAACACATAAATAATAAAAAAAAACTCCATGAATTAAAAACAAGACAACCCAATGGGAAAAAATTGGCAAAGTACTTAAGGAAGAATTTATGAATGAAGAAATCCAAATGGCTAATAAATATCTGAAAACATACTCAGTATCAGGAAAGTGCAAATTAAAGAAGTAAGATAGCACTTTATATCCATCAAATTGGCAAAAATTTAAAGTCTGGCAACTCCAAACATTGGCAAGGATGTGGAGAACTGGAATCTTACTATGGTCACTACTGGAAATTGGTGTAAATTGATGCAGCAACTTTGGAAAATAATTTGGCAACATCAAATAAATTTAAGGGTACACATATATTCTACAAATCAGCAACTCCACTGCTATGTATATAGATCTCATTTTTGCTAATATACACTAGGATACATTTTCAGCAATGTTTATTGCAGCATGATTTTTAATTGTAAATATTAGAGGGAAAATTCTAAATGTACATCAATAGAATAAAAAAACTGTAGACTTTACATAATGGAGAATTATATAATAGTGAAAATGAACTGTATCCTCTATATGAACAGATATCTTTTATATTTGCTAAATTGCAACAATGTAATGTTGAGTCGAAAAACAAGTTGCAGAATCACATATGTAATGCTATTTATGTAAAGTTTTAAAACTTGAAATACTACATGTATATTCCTTATGGATATGTACATATGTAGTGAAAATCATAAAAACTGGAACTAGAAAGACACTCATCAATTACAGAATAGCAGATACCTTTGTGAGGACAGGAATAAAGTCAGAAAGCATGCAAGGAGCTCCAACTCTATCCTGAAGACTTCTATGCAAAACAGTTTGAATTAAATCTCTCACAATATTAACCTAATTAAAATATGGCCGGTGAGTGCAAAGATGGGTGTTTTATTATTCTCAACTCTGTAATATTTTTAAATATTACATAACTTTAATAACACATGAATATTACATAATTTTAATAATTTTACATAATTTTAATAACAATGACATTTTTCATCATAGATTTATAAATCTGAGAAGGGTTCTTAAAAAGTCATGTGAGCTACATACACCCTACCCACAGATCTATTAGTGCACAAGTCAGCAAAGACGAGTAGTTGCCTTTCCTAAATTTAAAGCTCTAGACTGGGGATTAGCAAACTTTTTATTTTTTTATCTTTTATTTTAGGTTTGGGCATACATGTGAAGGTTTGTTACATAAGCAAAGATGTGTCATGGGGGTTTGTTGTATAGATTATTTCATCACCCAAGAATTAAGCCCAGTACCTAATAGTTATCTTTTCTGCTCCTCTCCCTCCTCCCAACCTCCACCCTCCACCCTCAAGTAGACCCAAGTGTCTGTTGTTCCCTTATTTGTATTCATGAGTTCTTATCATTTAGCTCCCGCTGTGAGAACATGCAGTATTTGGATTTCTGTTCCTGTATTAGTTTGCTAAGGATAATAGCCTCCAGCTCCACCTCTGTTCCCACAAAAGACATGATCTCATTCTTTTTTATGGCTGCATGGTATTCCACAGTGTGTAGGTACCACATTTTCTTTATCACATCTGTCAATGATGGGCATTTAGGTTGATTCCATGTCTTTGCTATTGTAAATAGTGCTACAATGTCCATTCACACGCATGTGTCTTTATTATAGGATGACTTATATTCCTCTGAGTACATACCCAGTAATAGGATTGCTGGGTCAAATGGTAGTTCTGTTTTTAGCTCTTTGAGGAATCGCCATACTGCTTTCCACAATAGATGAACTAATTTACACTTCCACCAACAGTGTATAAGCTTTCCCTTTCTCCACAACCTCACCAGCATCTGTTGGTTTTTGACTTTTTAGTAATAGGCATTCTGACTGGTTTGAGATGGTATCTCGTTGTGGTTTTGATTTGCATTTCTCTAATGATCAGTGATGTTGAGGTTTTTTTTCATATGCTTGTTGGGCACATGTGTGTCTTCTTTTGCAAAGTGTCTGTTCTTGTCCTTTGCCCACTTTTTAATGGGATTGTTTGTTCTCTTGTAAAGTTAAGTTCCTTATAGATGCTGGATATTAGACCTTTATGAGATGCATAGTTTGCAAATATTTTCTCCCATTCTGTAGGTTGTCTGTTTACTCTGTTGATAGTTTCTTTTTCTGTGCATAAGCTCTTATGTTTAATTAGATCCCATTTGTCAATTTTTGCCTTTGGGCAAACTTTTTCTATAAAGGGACAAATAGTTCCCATTTTGGGCTTTGGGAACATGCAGTCTGTCATGTAACTACTCAACTCTACTGCAGTAATAGTACAAAAGAAGCTGTAGACTGTATGTAAATAAATAAACATGGCTGTGTTCCAACAAAATGTTACTTAGAAAAAACAAGCACTGGGCTGGATTTGACCTATGGGTCACAGTTTACCAACCCCTACTCTAAACTCAAAGATGCGTACATTAATTCCAATGTTAACTCTCAGTAAAGAAGATAACCCCAATTATTAGAGTTTTATATGGTCAGGTTTAAGGTAAGTTTGAAAGTTTCCTATTGAATAAGTTTTAATGTAACTAATATTTATTGAAAACTTACCATGTGTCAGGCACTGTGCTAAGGTTACCTGCATAGCCCTATGATCTTCTCAACAACCTTATGAGATGGACACCACCATAATTCCCATTTTCAGATGAGGAAACTGAGATTTTCAGAGGTTAAATGACTTGTCTAACATCTCTAAGTTAATAAGTGATATTAGTCATAAGGTGCAAACAAAGGGCTCCTGATTCCACCAAAGCCTGTGCTCTTAATAACATTGCTACCATTGCTACATTATCTTCCTCCACAGTGTCCTTCATGCCTTCACAATGTAAGTTATCCTGTATAAACAATAACAAGTAAAAAATCAAAACATACTGTCAGAATATAACTTAGCATATTAGGTTTTAAGAATAAACATGTTATACACATTAGTCAGTAACCCTTTTTACAATTTGGCTAATAAGGACTTTAAGAAGAAATGAAAATGAAGTCACTTCTCCATTTTCTAGAGTGAGAATGAGTAATTAAAATTAACAGATAATCCACAAGCTTTATCAAGTTCCCTGTTTTTATTCTGTTCTTTCTCTCCATGTGGTATGATAATATAAGTTCCCAGCCTAGATCTTTCCAGTTATCTAGGAAATTATGACTCAGACCACAGCCAAAGATAAAGACTAAGTTCCTCACATTTTATTTAGAGAGTCACCAATAGTGAGGCCACCCACCTCCTTGTGGTGGCTGTTGGGAGCTTGGGATAACAGAGTTTGTAAAGCATTAACCATCCCTTCTTTCCATACCACCCCATTCTCCATGAGGGAAAAAGGTATCATATTTGCCCTGTTCTCCTCCTTCATAATTGGGGATGCTTGAACCATCCTTGCCCTCTACTCCATGGGAGACTTATGATTGCTTCTTGTCTAAAAGTAGCTGAGCCATTGAATCAGCAGAGACCCAGATGAGCTAGGGATTGGAGAAAAGATAGAAAAGAGAGGTAGTTCTGGAGAAGCCAGCACTCCCACTATTTCCCATGGGTTGAGTGGACACTACAAAAGGTGATTTGGGGCTTCAGCCTGTTGGGGCATTTGCTAACTAAAGTGACCCCTACCAAAGAGGCTGTAGGTTGGAATATCCATAGTGGGGAAGGGGTGCTGAGTGAAAGAGGAAGAGGCCAGCCTCATCTGTATCTCCCAATATGGAGAGGTCTTACAAAAAAGATTTATGATCTTCCAAAAAAGTAACCCAAATCATCCTCATGAGAGAGACAGCAAGTATATCACTGAATTTGAATTCTCTGAGGTCAGAAATCTTGTCTTCCTTGATGTCTTCTTACCCTATCCCCAGGACCTAACATGACCTGGCACAAAGTAAGCACTTGATTAAGATCTGCCATACAGAGAACACCAGCAAAAAGAAGAGAGCAGACTTGCCACCAGTAACTCTTGATCTCTCTAGGGGATGTTGTCCCTCATACATACCCTGCTACCAGCACTTCCTTAGATGACTGGAGGGATAAAGAAAGAGAGAGGAGGGCTGCAGAGGGGAGAGAGGGAAGAATAAGGCCCTTTCTCCACTTAAGTAGCTCAAGCCTTCAGCCTAGTGTGCAATGAGAGTGGGAGAGATTTTAATTGAAGATTGCAATGCTAATTGCGCTAGACTTTAATAGATTAAAACGTTGAAAAAATAATGGGATTAGGCTGCTACCCAGTGGGAAAATGGCAGGAGTCAACAGCACAGCTGGTAGCAGTTATTGGAAAAATAAATCAATTACACATTGTCTCTCAGTGACTACAGACAGTTCAATCAAACCAGTTACATTAATAATGTGATATCCTTGGAAAACAAAGGTGATAAGAAAATAAGGATTTTCTGTCAGGATAGGCCAGTGGAATTGTTTTTTGTAGGAATGGTGATGAATTTTAGGGTTTCCATTCATGTATTTGTACCCCAACCTTTGGTGACAAGTGGTCCACATTTGTAAAATGACTATGCAGCATCACACCAAAGAACAATGCAAGATTGTACAGGGACAATTCAGGAGGGACCAGCCTCCACAAGTAGCAATATAATGATGAATTCAGGCAGGTTTGAGGGAGTATCACTGAAAGATATCCAAAGATTACTAGAAAATGCAAGAAATTGAATGGAAGAAATGACAAGAACCATAGTTTAAGGTAGGAACCAAGAACAGAAAACTAGAAAATACACTCAAGGAATTAAAATACATGGACAGAGGAAGCATCATGAAGTGGACTGAAGTTGTTCTTGAACAGTCACCCACACAGTGTTAAAGGTATCTGTCTAACCCAAATTAAGGGGTACAGTCAGTGGCATGGGAGAGCTCAAGCTAAATAATCATGCAAAGATTAACTTGATATCTTGGTACCAGTGGTGTTCATTCTACATTTTTTTTTATTGATCAGTTCTCAATGGAAAAAATATATATATGAATTAGAATTACATTTTGCAGAGCTAATTTGAATTTTTCTGCTCCCTCTAGCCCATAGAAGGTTGGTTGGTTGCTTGCTTGCTTGCTTAGTAGCTTGATTGAGAATTAAGTGAGATAATATTTCAAAAGTACCTGGCATAAAACCATGTTAATAAGTGCTAATTATTACGAAGGGTCCATTTCTTCATCTGGGTGGTTCACAACTCCGTAACAAGCTCTTGGGCAATTAATTGAGATCTCAGTGTAGAAATGGAAATCTAAATGCATGTATCTCGTGGCATAAGTATAAATGTTCACACAGAGAACTAAAAATAATTTAAGTCTAGTTAGAACGTATGATAGAGTAATATCACTTTAGCTATCTGTTTCAAACCAATTATGAAACTCTTAAATAGCAGCAGGTGGTACTCTGGGTTCTGAACATGGAGGGTGCCTCTTATATCAGCTTCCCAACTGTAGTCAGCTCTTGTGACTTCACATCAAATTGTATTTTGTTCTCCACCAAATATTCTACATATACTAGGTTGGGGTAAAAGTAATTGTGGTCTTTGCCATTACTTACTTTTTTTTTTTTTTTTTTTTGAGAAGGAGGCTCACTGTCACCCAGGCTGGAGTGCAGTGGCACAATCTCAGCTCACTGCAACTTCCCCCTCCCGGGTTCAAGCAATTCTCCTGCCTCAGCCTCCAGAGTAGTTGGGATTACAGGCGTGCGCCACCATGAATTTTTTTTTACATTTTTAGTAGAGACAGCCTTTCAACATATTGGCAAGGCTAGTCATGAACTCCTGACCTCAAGTCATCTGCCCACTTCGGCCTCCCAAAGTGCTGGGGTTATGGATGTAGGCCACTACGCCCAGCCTGCCATTACTTTCTTTTTTTTTTTTTTTTTTGGCGAAGGAGTCTCGCTGTGTCACCCAGGCTGGAGTGCAGTGGCTCAATCTGGGCTCACTGCAAGCTCCGCCTCCCAGGTTCACGCCATTCTCCTGCCTCAGCCTCCCGAGTAGCTGGGACTACAGGCGCCCGCCACCATGCCCGGCTAATTTTTTTGTATTTCTTTAGTAGAGACAGGGTTTCCCTGCCATTACTTTCAACAGCCAAAACTGCAATTACCTTTGCACCAACCTAATACTTCATTGGATGCACGAGTCATTTTTCAAGAAATTGGTAAAGCAATGGAGGTAACAGTATGACTGTGAATCAAGATACGCATGGGAAAGTCTCCTTTTGAAATGGCTGATTATCCGAGGGATGTATGTGGAATTCTGAGAGCAACTGCAGTTACATTAATCAGACAATTATTAACTGAAACTGAAAAGTGGGACAGTTCAAAAAGTACATTGCAAAGCTACAATAAACCAGAGGCTTTTTATTTTAGTGATTTAAGAAAGCTTTACTTTTTATTTCCAATTAACCTATCAATAGTGATGTCACTTAAATACTCCTAAGGAATATTATCTCCTCATTATTGCCAGAAAACATGCTGCCCAATTTCATAGCTCAGCTGTTCTCATGCATGGATGGACAATCTGAATTAACTTGAACAGAAACAAGATTTTTAGACACTCGGCTACATTCCTAGTTGTAAAATTTAAGTAATTAATATGTGACTTTAAATAGTCAAAGAAAGTAAAATGGATAATGTTTATTTTGTGCATCAAAATGATAGTGATGCACTGCTACTCTTTCTATTTATTGTGTTAGCATATCAATAGAAAAATCAGTATAATCCATGCACTCATTGCCAATACCATTGAGTATTATGGCAATGAGTACAGATTCTCTGGAGAGCTGACTTTAAATTAAGCTATTAAAGAAAGACTGTATTTTTATTATGGCCAAACAAAGATAGTAGACCTCAGAGACATGAGTTTTTTCACTTGGTATATTCCTTGTGCACTGTTAAAATTGGGCACAAGGACATTGGTGATCCCTTTGATCTGAAACTTTAACACATGTAGTTTTGAAAGCTAACAACAAAGCTAACATTTATTTGAAGAGAAGGTAGTTATAGTGACCAGGGAAATTCAGACCCATGAAGTACTAACTAGATGTATTCACACTTACAGCTATCCTCAGTACACATGAATCAGACTTTCTTTTTCATCCTACTCATGCTTGAATGAACCTGGGTTTTAAAGCTATTTGCAACACATGAATATGTATTTGTAAACAATGTTCCAAAGGTTAATAATACATCATAAAATCTCAGATAGCTGCTTCTTCATGTAGAAGAAACCTTTATCTCTGAACCAAGTAAAATCCTACTATTGTGCCTTTCTCCCCATTCCCCACTTCCACAATGCTGAAGCAACTTCATAAAGGGTAAGGAGCTCTGGGTGTTGGAATTAAGGAACCTGCAACTGGTCTTGTTACTTCCACTTACAAGCTATGAGATCTTTCGTAAATTCCTATTCCCCCCGAAAGTCAGTGTCATCACCTTAAGTAAGGATAAGAGAAACCACAGATAAAAAGATTAATAAGATGAGCTCCTTGCCCTCAGTGCCCCTATGCATGCTTTAATTGGTGTCTTAGTCTGTTTGTGCTACCATAACAGAATACCTGAGACTGAGTAATTTGTAAAGTAGAGAAATTTATTTCTCACAGTTCTGGTTTCTGGGAAGTCCAAGATCAAGGCACCAATATCTGGTATAAACCTTCTTGTGTCCTCACATGGCAGATGGCAGAAGGGCAAGAGAGGACAAACCCACTCCCGCAAGCCCTTTTAATAGCAGCATTCACCCATTCATGACCCACACACCTCCCAAAGACTCTGCCTCCCTACACTGTTGCATTGGGGATTAAGTTTCAAACACATGAATTTGGAGGGACACATTCAGACCATAGCAGTGGGTGCAGAGTAATAATTATCAGCAACCACTTCCTTAATTTACCCCCAAATCATTCAATCAATCATTCTGTCTCTCATTCATTCACTCTTACTCTCTTATCACACACACACACATACACACACACACACATCAGTCACTACTATGTTAAAAGCTACAAAAGATATTGTGGAAATATACAATCAAATCTCTGCTCTCAAGCTGTATACTGGGAGGTAGTTATAGAGTACTATCATAAATAAGAGTGTATTTCCCAGTGCTTCTCACAGGACTGGTAAATGCAAAAATCAGTCTGTCTGCTTTCAGCCAGTTATGCCAACAAAGGCATGGTGATTTCAGAAAGAAAAGAGATGCTTCCACCTTGTGGCTGTGTCTTCCTCAGCTGGTTGCTGGCAAAGGCTTGCCGTTTGTAAGCTTGCCTCTCCTTGCAAGTAGAAGATTGTGTTGTTTTTACCTTAATACATTTTTTTGCCTTCTTCATATTATAACAAATATTAGGGACCTTTGTTAAGACTTTGTTCTCTCAGAATTCAAGGTTGCCTTTGGCCAAAGTGAAGTAGATAGCATTTACTTATTCATTTAAGAAATATTCATGAAGCTCTTATCTTGTGCCAGGCACCTCAGTTGACAGTAGGAAAACCATAGTGAGCAAGGCACAGGCTGCCTCAAAGCCCCCCTCCAGTCTCCCATACACCCTCACCTCCCCCAAAGACTCTCCCTCTGCCATTAATCATTTGTGCCCTACACAGTAATCATTTTATCCCCACTGCAAGGTTTTATCATCTATTATTTTTAAGGCAATGCACCAGCTACTACTAGAAGATACAAAGATACACTCCCTCTTTCCAAGAGTTTATAATTTAGTAGGTTCAGAAATGGTAGTGGGGAGAATAAATACACAGATACCTAGACTAACAGGCAGTGTGACTGTAAGTGCTACAAGAGAGGCATAGCTATAAGAGCAGTGGACACACAGAGAAGGGAGGATAAATTTCCCCTGGAGTGACCAGCGATGGCTTCGTGGAGGATTTGAGCAGAGCCTTGAAGAATGGGCATGATTAGGAGATGGGATTGAAGGATCCAGGGAGAATGACAAAAATAATAAGGAAGGCTGACGACAGCAGCAAAAATGCCAAGGAAGGAAGAGTGGAGGAAGTACAAGTGGGCCAGACTAAACACAAGAGAAGGGTGGTAATAAGCCAGAAGGTCACAGGGACAAGGTCCTAAAGGATCTACACCTCATGTCAAGGAGTTTGGATTCTGTTCAAGAAGCACAGGGCAGGAGGGGAGGAGTTTGAGGAGGATTGAGGCAAAATCAGAGATGCTCTTTGAAATATAATTATGGCAACCATATGGATGGAAAGAAGAGGGGAAGGAGAGGAACAGCTAATGTAGAATGGCAGCAAGAGAAACGGGAAATGAGAGGCAGCTCCTGGAGACAGGGTACATGTAGAACTGATGGGACTTGGAAACTGACCAGATACAAAGGTAACTCTGACATCTTAGGCAATTTCAAAAAGAGCGTTCAACTCAGTAACCCTGACGCCACTCCTCTTTCTATAATGGTAGAGGCGACACATGTTAAAGTAAAATATTAAAGCAAATAAAGGTTTCCAAAAAGTTTCTCCAATAGGATTTGAGCTAGACTGCCATTTGATTTTTGTCTTGTTCTTGAATTATTGCTTAAAGTCTTCATCTGGCATATTTGGCATATTTGATGTTTTGAATTCTATTCCATCCCACAGCTACCCCACCCCAGTGCTGGTTCTTCCTTTATTCTACCTTCTCCGCCAGACTTATTCTACTTCCTTCTCTGCCCTCCTCTGGGGGAATGATGGCTATGTCTGTATCACCCAAACCCTCTTGCCTTCTGGCTTCCTATTGGATTTGGCCAATGAGAAGCATCAGCAAGAGATCAGAGGGCAGAAAGAGAGAAAGTACATTAGTTTTCTATTCCTGCTGTAATGAATGACCGCAAACAACACTAATCGATTGTCTTACAGTTCTGGAGTCAGAAGTCTAAAATCAGTTTGTTTCACTGGGTTAAAATCAAGGTACCATGTCAGCAGGGCTGGTTCCATTTGGAGACTCTGGGGTAGGAACCCATTTCATTTCCTTTTCCAGCTTCTAGAACCTCCTTGGCTTATATTTCCTTCCTCCATCTTCAAAGCCAGCAGCTTAGCACCTTCTGTCCTCTCTGACAGAAATGCTTCTGTCTTGCATTTCTCTCTCAGACTTTGACCTTTGTGATTATATTAGGCCCACCCAAACCATCCTGGATAATCGTCCCATCTCAAGATCCTTAAGGTAAGCACATCTGCAAAATCCTTTTTGCCATGTAAGGGAACATAATACAGATTCCAGGGACTAGGAGGTGGACATCTGGGCATAGGGGACATTATTCTATCAGCCACAGAGAGGTTGCGGTATTTCTTACCCTGTTGCTCCTGCCTTGGTGCTGTGGGCCTGGCAGCATTCCTTCCCGCTACAGCTCCAGCTCTAGACAGGCAGCCTCTCTTTCATGGCGCCAGCTCTCACTCAGCCCCTATAACTTCTTTTCCTCCCCAATGTCTTTCA
Source organism: Pongo abelii (assembly GCF_028885655.2). Classification (NCBI taxonomy): domain Eukaryota; kingdom Metazoa; phylum Chordata; class Mammalia; order Primates; family Hominidae; genus Pongo; species Pongo abelii. Next base: position 98,507,787 of record NC_071991.2, read on the forward strand.
GACTAGAGGTGGTAACAGCACTCACCATATTTATCCTTCATTGCCTCAACAGCCCTCTTTGATTGCATTAACCCTGCCCATACTTTGAAAATAGTCCCATCATTAAATTATCTTCAAAATCCCAGCTAACCGATGTCCCTGCCACCCATCTTGGTATACCTTTTCATGCTCATTCACGCTATTAACTTGTCAGGTCTAGGACTGGTGCACACACAGTCTGAGAGAGAGATGTAAAGACAGAAGCAGAGGTCAGAGAGGAGAGAAGGTGCTAAAAAGTTGAAATGTAAATGCAATATGCAAGACAGTTAGCTTCAGGAAAACAAAGAATTGTTGCCATGAGTCACTATAGAAGTCATTGCACAAAGCCTAATGCTTATCCAGAAAATAAATGTATCTGATTAGATAAGTATACATAATAATAATCCCTCATTTTCTCTCAATTACATCCAAGGAAGAGAAATAACAGCTCATACAGAGTTAACAATAGAAAGTTTCCTCTTTGATTTCCTTTTTGTTTATTTTTCAGTCAACTAGGGAAACTGACTTCATGACCTAATATAAGTGATTTCTGAGCAACTGGATAAGCTAGCTGAGCTGCCAGTGATAGCTTTCTATTCTTAGGCTGATAATTTTAAGATATTGCCCTAGTTTCTTTTCACCTGAGCAGTCAAACTAGCATATGAAAAATGGAATGACGGTAGTTATTTTTCCTTTGTAGAAAATGTTTTGCTCCAACCAGCTTGTCTTTAAAATCTCTTTCTTCACATTCATGTCTGTTGCCACACTTGCAGTTATTTTTCTGTATTAGTTTAGGGTTTGGATTATCTGCCCAACATTCATGAGATTCTTTTCCTAAGAACTTCATCTAAAATCATGGAATACAAAATACCATTCATGTCCTATAAGAATTTCTATCAGGCAGTGCTTATCAAACAGAAAAGTTGTTTTTGTTTTGTTTTTTTTTTTTCATTTTTAATCTCTCAATGATATTTCCAGAAAAATATCATTTGCCCCGTTTCCCCATTTAATACACCCTCAGAAGCTCAACCGCTTCTCTCCCAGGTTCATTATGAAAAATTTATTACTTTTTTTATCTCTTCTACCATAATTATGATAATTATAATGATCTATTGTTAATTGTAACTACTATGATTAATAATAGATATTTGTATATTTAGAGATTACAAGGCACTTCGCATATACTATTTGATCATGATCAAACCTGGTTGACATATATTATGAAACCAAATTAGAATTTTATTATAAACCTTGTTTACATTTGGTTTAAACTCTAAGGAGCATACAGCCAAAAAGATAATTTCTTAAAAATGCCTTCTTTCAAACATTCATCCATCCGTTGAACAGATATATGTGGTTATTTCCCATGTGACAGAGTTCCTGTCCTTGGAGAGCTTACAATATTATTGGCAAAGGTCAATACTTCTAAAGAAATGCACAGGAAAGCCACCCAACCCAGACTGCTGGGATCATAAAAGGCTGTCTGGATGATATCATCCCTGAAGTTTGGTTCCTAAAAGATAAGTAGGATTTCCCTTTTTGAAGTGGGGAAAAGGAGGACTCAGATTCTAGCAAAAGGAACAGCATGTACAAAGGCACCAAAAAGGAAACATGCCAAATACCTTAGAAAGGTAGGAAGGGCCAGATGCAGTAGCTCACGCCTGTAATCCTAGCACTTTGGGAGGCCAAAAACGGGTGGATCGCTTGAGCTCAGGAATTTGACACCAGCCTGGGCAACATGGCAAAACCCCATCTTTTCCAAAAATATAAAAATCAGTCAGACATGGTAGTGCACACTTGTGGTCACAGCTACTTGGGGGCTGAGGCAGGAGGATTGCATGAACCTGGGAGGTCAGTGTTGCAGTGAGCTGAGATCACGCCACTACACTCCAGCCTGGGTGACAAAGTGAGACCCTGTCTCAAAAAAAAAATAAAAAATTTAATGATGGGAAGTGATCACCCAGAAAGCATGCATAGAGCTAGGGAAGGGGAGAACTTAAAAGAATTAAACATAAACCCCAGTTAAGAGCCCTAGAAGAGACCTGGTGCTGTGGCTTACACCTGTAATCCCAGCACTTTGGGAGGCCAAGGCAGGTAGATCATCTGAGGTCAAGAATTCAAGACCAGCCTGGCCAACATGGTAAAACCCTCTCTACTGAAAATACAAAAAATTAGCTGAGCGTGGTGGAGTGCGCCTGTAATCCCAGCTACTCGGGAGGCTGAGGAAGGATAATCACTCAAACCTAGGAAGTGGAGGTTGCACTGGGCCAAGAACATGCCACTGCACTCCAGCCTGGACAACAGAGTGAAACTCCATCCCCAAAAAAAAAAAAAAATTAAAAATTAAAAAAAAAAAGAGCCCTAGAAGAGTAAGGAGATTTAGAAAGAAGCTATCTAATAAAATTCTCTGTATGAGATTAATATCAGTAACAGTTGACAAGGAAAAAGGAAGGAATCAGTGAGGAAGATACCAGATCATAATTTAGAGCTCAACTACTTCCACAGTAGGGATACTGTGTTATCTTCAAATTTTACATTTATTTTCACATTTTAATTTAAAGGATTTTTGTAAATAGAAATGGAGGCTCTGGAAGGGAGAGCTCCCCCTAAATCTTTGCTAAAGCCAGCTCCTTGATATGAATGTCCAGACAAGGCCACACTCCCACCATAGGATAGTGTGCTCAAGTCAACAGCCGGATATTTTCTGAGCTGTGACTACATCTTTTCTAAACACAAATAATAACAACACCAAAGAAGGCGTACCACCTGCATCAAGTGGTGAATTCTCAGAATCCTGCAGCAGCCTTTCACTTCCAATACCAGCTTGTTCCCCTCACCTTTGTGACCCTCCTAAGCAGGTTATGTGCTTAGGCAGAATCTTGATGAAGGATTCTTGTCTCTTCTGTGCATCCATAAGGGTCATTTCACACTTCTGCTTGGATGAAGTTTCTCAAGAGATGCTGGGACTTTTTTGGGTTTGATTTTGTTTTGTTTTTGTGTGTTGGGTGGGGGGAGTTTTATTATTTTGTTTTGTTTTAGAGATAAGTCCTCACACTTGTTCCCCAGGCTGGAATACAGAGGTGCAATCATGGCTCACTGCAGCCTCGAACTCCTGGGCTCAAGTGATCCTCCCACCTCAGCCTCCTGAGTAGCTAGGCATGCACCACCACACCTGGCTAATGTTTTTTATTTTTTGTAGAGATGCGGGTTTTGCCATGTCTTTCAGGCTAGTCTTGAACTCCTGGACTCAAGCAGTCCTCCCACTTCAGCCTTCCGAAGAACTGAGATTATAGGCATGAGCCAACATGCCCAGCCTGTTTTCTGTTTAAGTGATTACTGTCTAAAACATAGTATAAAGAGAGTCTCAGACAGTTTTCAATATAGAAATGAATTGAAGCAAATAAAATTCACAGTTCTGGTGCTCTCAAACATGTGTTTCAGTTTCCAATTGGATTAGAAGTTTTCTCTCTGGAAAAACCTGCTGATTTTATGGGCTCCTGTGCCTTGCTGAGGCAACTGAGCCTAACAGTTTATAACGAAATCCAGGCCCTGTAATAGGCACTTGGAACCCATCTAATTCAATCGTGATCTAATGAAAGAAATGGGAAGGTTAATGAAAACATTCAGTGTAACCCCTTGAAAAATATTCTTCCTGTAATGGTTATTAAATAATATCGAACAAAGTTAATCATGAAAACAGCCAGTAGATATTAAAGATCACCATCAAGTTGGAAATCAGCCTGTCCTTTGTTCCATCAGGGACATTAGGGCACAGGCATCCCAGTGTCAGAGCACCCATAACAATGACTGCAGCAGCAAAGACCCTAATTCTGGCTTTTCCTTTTCCTGGCACTTCATTATTTCATTCAGACTCAGCCTCCATTCCTCTTACTCTCAATCCTAGCATTTGTTTCCTATGACTTTACCTGTCACTACCAATGTGTGCAGGTCACCATTACTGAAGCCTCATTTGGTCTCCTGTAAGTACCATTGAAGTTGTCATGATTTGGCTGGAACTGCGTAAGGCAGTATTTCAAGAAAGCTTGAGGTATGCTGAGGTGCACTAAAGCTTAACTTATACGGCATGCAAATGAAGACGTTTACTATCACTGAAAGGCAAACCAAACATTGATTGACTCAACTGTGATTAACCGAGGGCCTACTTCTCAGGAACTGTGGCAGGTATAGATGACACAGAGACAACAGGTGCGTTCCCTGTCCATGAGGGGTCTAGTGTCAGTGGGAGAAACCAGCCTGTAAGGGAGGAACGATGATGGCGTTAGCCTGTGACCTCAGATCATTAGCCACAAAAATGGTCCATAGCTAATCCATCATGAAATAAGGAATAGAGATTATTCATGACTTACTGGTAAAATATTCCAAAGAAACTCAATTACTCATACCTAATTATAATCTGGGATCATTTTAGTCATATATGATCATGCAAAATAGGCTTTTATGATGCAATGGTAACATGAGGGCAATTAACTGATTACAACCAGCTAAGCACGTTTGTAACGATGTCCAAGCAACCCTTTGAGCTAGGACTGCCATGACTCATGGCTAAAGTAAATCCAGGATTTAATCTAATTCTTATAAATATTTCATTGAGACAAGCCAAATGCTTTATATATGACTTGGCTACAAAAATGCATACAGTACAGAGTTGAAATTTTTTCTTACAACCTGAACTATTAACCACATAAGGAATTCTGAGATGTTTGCCTTCTCCTGCCTTGGCCTTCCATAGGCAAAAAAAGAAAAAGTTTTTTACCTGGAAAGCCCCAAGCAAGTTCAAAGATTTGGTGTTTTATTAAAGAAAAATCTGCTATGATGTATGAGCAGAAATATGTGAGTAGGAATGCAGAACTTACTAGGCCGGGCCCTAGACACAGCAGTTATCCCACTCCGCCTTGCCCCTGTGACATTACTCTAAGGTTGTTAGCTGACCCAAGGGGACCACAGATAAAAGCATTTCTTCCATAGGAAAAAAATGAGTGCTTAGAATTCCTCTTAAGTCCTTTGGTCAGTTTCCTAAATTTGGCATTTCCTTGACTCACATAATGCAGTGCACACAGAGACTCCTGAATTACCTTTATCTGGTTTTGGTATCTCTCTCTGTCTCTCTCTCCCTCCCCCCACCCCCCCGCCCCCACCATCTCCCTCTCCCTGTCCCTCTCAACTGGAACTCGATATTTTAAAAATACTCTAAGAATGAGTGGAGATCTTAGAAGTTTCATTTTAGTAACATAGCTCAGTTGAAGATAGCTCTGTGGCAGAGAGAGTATAGAAAGAGACTACATCAGAGTCACAGTTGGTCTTTTTCTTCATTTCTAAAAGGGCTGTGAATTTTCTATTGGTTTTAAAAAATTAATTCTCCCGATTGTGATAGCGGGAAGTGACACTCTTTGGTCACACACTGGCCACTGCACTGAAGTCAGATGAGGTCGGAAAGTAGGAAAGTAACAAGAGAACCTCTCGCCCCACCTCCCGCTGTCCCCCAATAAGTCGATCTTCTTATATATCCAGATAACAGTGAAAGAGATCACATCCCAAATTTATTTAGGGAGTTCCAGTTAAAATTATTATACAGAATACTGATATTGGAATGAAAATGAAAATTCAACCCTTTCACAGTTCATACTGTTCCAAAGAGAGATGGAAGTCTTGAAGCCAGGTCTGGACTAAGTCTGTTGCCATTGAAACCAGGTCCCCGTGAGTCGGCCCACTTTTAAAATAATGCCCAGAGTGCTTTGCAATGGTCAGAGTCTATGTCGGCAGCAGCATTTTCATTCCATTACCTAACCACCACCAGCCCCTAGAAATGTTTTTTTCCTCAGTTTAGTAAGATCTTGAACTATTCCCAAACTTCCGTTGCTCTGAAATGAGGCAGAAAATCAGCAGACACAACCCTCACCACCCAATGGCACTGATACCCTGGAATGGGGAAAGGGCATAGGAGAGATTCAGCATGTATCAGAGCCTCTCCCTCTGAGGGGACCCTACATGGAAAGCTGAAATTATGGAAATCTGCCAGGTGAAGAGGTCAGCCCAGGCTCCTGGGAACCCAATAAAAATAATGTCCCTGACTTCCCGGAGCCTCATCCCTGAGGCTCAGCCCTTGCGCAACCCCTAAACCCCTCTGCTTCTCCTCCTTCCACGTAGCTTTCAAACCACCCCTTCTCTCCTCCACGCTAATGCCTTCTCCTTTAAGTCTCATAAGTTCCTTGTAGGGAAAAGGGAAAATAAACACACATGTGAATGAAAACTTCAAATTTTCTAAGTCTTGCTAAACTCAAGTATGGGACCAGAGTCAAAAGATGGGACTATTTCTATCATAGTACAAGATCCCTTTTGCCCTCCACATGGTTTTTGGTTAAAATATCAGTCTCAGGACACAAGAAACCACAAGGCAGCAGTGGCTGTCAAGATTCAATTTGGGGTTCGAGAGGGTTTATACCTCCCTCTCCCATGGGCTCAAGATAACCCATGTGGAAGTACCTCACTCATTCACCAATATATGCAGTGCACCTCATCCAGACACACAGTTAAGGGAGACCCAGACTCTGTGTCACTGTCCTCATCATCTCCTTCCCCACAGCCTCCTAATGTCTCACTTGGTTAGACCATGTGACAACGCCACAACTCAGCTCCCTTCCTCGGTCTTCCACCTTTCTCTTCTTCCACTTTCCATACTGAGGTCGCAGGGAGATTTCTAACCACCACTCAGCTTCCCTGGTCAGGTTACCCCATGCTTAACTTTTTAGTGCCTTGCCATTGCCTTTAAAATAAAACCTAAACTCCTGAACAGCATAATAAACTACTGACAGTTTCCCAAATATACCATTCCCTCAAACTTTTCAGCTTTTGCATGTGCTACTCTCTCTGCCTAGAATGCTTTCCCCTTCGCCTAGGGAACTCCTACTGGTACTTCAAAACTCAACTGATATGTCACCACCTCCTGGCAGCCCTCTCTGACTACCCACCACCCCACACTCTGGGTTAGATGTCTGTTCTTTCTGTGCCCTTAGTACTTTGTGAATGCCTCTGTCATAGCAAAGATACATTGAGTAGTAATAGCCCTATTTATGCATTTTCTTCCCAACTAGACTGAGAGCTTATTGTACATAGAAATGATACCATTTCTCTCTATATCCCCAGTTGACTGTCTGGTACATAACAGGTGCTCAGAAATTATTTACTGAATGAAGACACTCAAAACCTAGGAGGGAAGACATAGACTCATAAATCTGTAATGAGGCACAATAAATAGAGTGGGGTGCCATTACTACTGAACAGAGAGAGTGGACATCTCTGCTTGTGAAGAGCATAGAGTCGAGGAAGGCAACCATAGGAGAAGATTCTTAGGATCTTCAGAAAGAACAAGAAATCACCAGGCCTGTGGGGAGGAGGAGAAAAAAGAACAGCAGTATGTGTACAGGCCTGAATGCCTCAGTGAGCATGACACATTTGGCAAGCTTTTCCTTAGAAGGATGACTCTGGCGACAATGAAAAGAGGTTGGTGGGGGAGGGACAGGGGAATACTGGAATACCCATGCAAAGGCCTGAATTGAGCTTGTGAGCGATGGGATACATATGAGGACAGGGACAGGTGCAGAGAAGTTGAGAAAACAAGGAGTGTAGCGTGACCCCCAGGTTTCTGCTTGGGTGAATAGTGTTGCCATTTACCAGGATTGGGAATTAAGAGGAAGAACCACTTTGGGAGAAAGGTAGTTAGCCCTGTCTACTGCTTCTACTGCTGTTGAGTTAGAGTTGCTGTTGGACAGACAACGAGGTGAAGATGTTTAGTAATCAGCTGGACGTGTGAGTCTGAAGCTCAGAAGAGAGTCTACCCAGGAAGGAACACTTTTTCTATATGTAACTTCATTGGAACTGCTGTTTCACTTTTTCAATTTAATTCTGTGCCATGAGGTTTCTCTTGTGGGAGAGGGCTACTGGGGGAGGGATAATTGGTCCCATTTCTGCCTCTGGCTTAGATACATGGCCTCTGGCAAACTATTCAAGTTATGCCCGTTGCCTCAGAGGAAAGGAGACAATTAAGGAAACCTGAAGAAAGCTACTAGCCCTAAAACAGTTAAGTTAGTTCTGTCTTCTTGGTTTTTCTGTGGAATGTGGAAGTCATACTAGTGAGGTAAACCTCATCCACTGCCCCAAATCCATACTTCTAAAGGCAGCTGAGTATACAAAGGAAGGTCTTTACCTTCATTACAGTGGAACCCTTACCACTTAGAGAATCATCCTTAGGTAGAGATGTCATTTCCTTGCTACAACAAACATGTTCTTCCCCCCGACTTTGGGGGTCTTGTTTTTAGGCTCTCCTGCCATTGTGATGGAAAATTTGTGTTCCTATTCTCAGCCAGCCTGCAGCATCCACACTGATAATGATTAGCTATAGAGAGTTTTTCTACAGTTCTGTTTGCATTACAGAGTTTAGACTGAGATCTGCTTTAAGGGACCTAACTAAAATAGCATTTTTGCAAAGCAACTCATTGTGCTTTTGCTGGTTAATTTGTCTTATGTTACTTGCACGGAGATAAGACATCTTTTAATTCAAGGGTTCCTGACAGTAATGGTACTGTGGGAGTTACATGATGTGCTCATGGTTGAAGCCTCTTTTATTTCAACTATCTATTCACAAACGCCAAAAGGGAATTGCTTATGGAACCCAGGCATTTCTGAAAATTCAGGAGGAATTGGTATTTAACCAGACAGCTTCTGGCAATCAAGTGTGAGCATGGCGAAGATTTAGCCAGGGCATTAGTCATGTGGAGGGAATGGAGAATCTCATTTTTAATTCAAGGGGCTGTGATAGAAAACTCATCATCAAATGTGAATATCAACCAACCACGGTTTACAAAGAAGGCAATATCACTACAGCACCCAGGGAAATTTAAATGATACATACAAAAAATTCTCAGAGAAGCACAAAAACCAATAAATTTATCCAACATGCTGAATTGGATGCTGCACTAAGTTGACAGTTGGCAATAGAATCAATGAAAAGCCCTTAAAATGTTTACTTTTTGATTCAAAGCAAAGATGCCAGGTTATTTTGAATTTTGGTATCAGATATATTCCCTAATTTTTAAAACAATGCTAACTAGTTTACAGTCTCTGTCATAATAAGTAATAAGTAACATAATAAGTAACATATGGCTGCAGTCTTTGTGGTCTGATATTTTCATTTCTGTAAAGGTAAATAAAATTTGATCAGATTCAGGATGCAGCCAGGGATTAGCCTCTTCCAAAAAGCAGCAGGCTGCCACCAAATTGTTCGGATGCTCTCAGGTTATCTAGACGTGCTTTTTTTTTAATCTGTTGACAATGCAACTTGAGTAAAACCATCTTTGGCTGACTTAATTTTTCTTTAATCAACAGGTAGGAGATCAAATCATTGAAATCAATGGGGAAAGCACAAGGGACATGACACATGCCAGAGCAATAGAACTCATCAAATCTGGAGGAAGACGAGTGAGGCTGCTGCTCAAGAGAGGCACGGGACAGGTCCCAGAATATGGTGCGTTTCACCTTTTAATTCACCCTTTTGCTCTTCCTTCTGTGAACCATAAATGCTTATGCTTATTTATAAAACTACATCAGTTCTTTATTTCTACCTAAATATATATTTAGCTATCAATAGGTATATATATATATATATATACATACATACACACACACACACACACACACACACACACACACACACGTATGTTTATGCCCAGGAAATAAATGTGTGTGAACTCTTTCTTTTGCTCCCTCCATTAAGGAATGTTTAAAATATGAAATGTAGGACCTTTCAGGGCATCTCTGAGGTGCGAGGAGATCTAGCACCACTTAAATATTAGAACTGTTACAATTTGACTGATAGTCCACTGTTCATTTGAGTACACAGTAATTTATCAATTATTTCCTAACATTGTTTATGCATCAGACTATCTCAAAGGATTTGTAACTGGGGCCAGAGACAAGCAACATATCTTCAGGGTGTGAAGTTTAAAATGTAAACTTCAGTTCACGCAATGGTTGCATTTCCTTGGCATTTAGGAATTATTCTGAAAATTCACTCCTGTGTTGTGTTTCTGTATGCTTTTGAGGAAGGCTTGAAAGCATGTTTTGATTCAAGGATTTGTCTTCAAACATCTTTAAAGTTGTTGTTTCCCAGCAGCCCATTATAGACACTACTGACAGCATAGCTCTTGAGTGCTCATTACATGAAAAGCACTGAAACCTGAGGTAGTCTTTAAAGATAATCTCAGTGAGTGACAGACAGAAACAGACAGGCATACAGACACATCAGACTAGTGCAGATAATACCTGTTCAGATTAGGAAAACAAGATCTAACTGCTGACCTGAATAATGAGCTCTAAGTTAATTAAGATAAATTGACTCACTTTCATCCTTCTATCACCTACCCAAAAAAAAAAAAAAAAATGATTTCTAGGCTGGGCGCAGTGGCTCACACCTGTAATCCCAGAATTTTGGGAGGCCGAGGCAGGCAGATCACCTGAGGTCAGGAGTTTGAGACCAGCCTGACCAACAAGGAGAAACCCCGTCTCTACTAAAAATACAAAATTAGCCGGGCATGGTGGCACATGCGTATAATCCCAGCTACTCGGGAGGCTGAGGCAGAAGAATTGCTTGAATCCGGGAGGCAGAGGTTGTGGTGAGCTGAGACCACACCATTGCACTCTAGTGTCTGGGCAACAAGAGAGAAACTCTGTCTCAAAAAAAAAAAAAAAAAAAAAAGATTTCTAAAGAGTACTTTTTCATTTCAGATTATTCTTTTTGCATACATGGTCTAAACAATTAATATCTCCTTACTTAGCAGGGCAGATCTATATCCTGAGTTCAAATGAAATATCTAAACTCAAAGGCCTTAAATGCGTTATGTTTCCAGCATCTTGTGCACCCCTCAAAGCCTACAGAGAGAGCTAGCAAGCCTTCACAGTGAGTCAAAAGGCATTCAGAAGTTTCTGCAGGGCTGGCTCTAGGCCCAAGGAAACATTTCATCTGAGATTCCTACCCTTAATGCTTGGATCTAATAAAATATTTTTAAATATATATATTATCAGTAAGCACAGGCATGATCCTGCTAAAATGTACCATCATTAATCCCTTTGTAAAGAATCTGAACTCTTGGAATAGAATAACCTCTTGTACTCTAGAGCATTGACTGATTCAGTAATATCAAAGTGACCTGTGAAATTCTATCACTTCTAAAACATACCACCTTTAATGGTATGCTTCACTCCATGGTGAGACCTGAATATTATCTATACCCAGACATTTTCATAGAGTTAATGTTGTTTTAACACGTTTATCTTTAAAAAGTTAATCTAACCAGCATGACTATCCTGAGCTTTTCATTTTTCTGTAGAATCACTATTGGTCCACACTTTCTCAGCATCCACCACATCAGCTGCTTGTCTGTAGTGAGCAAGTAGAACATACTACTGATCAGCCTATGGCACAACTCAAACTGTAATGAACAAATGTGAAGCCACCTCAAGCTATCATGAAGAAATAAAAACATGTTTTTGAACAAGACAAAAATTCAAGATCATGTCAACATTATTTCATTAATTCTTAACATCACCTAAAAATATATGATTACAGCGAAATTCTCAAATTAACCAGAGTTTTTTAAATATCCAGGCACACCTTTTTTTTTTTTTTTGAAACAAGGTCTCTGTTGCCCAGACTGGAGTGGAGTGGTGTGATCTTGGCTCACTGCAACCTCTGCTAACCAGGCTCAAGCGATTCTTCAGCCTCAGCCTCCCAAGTAGCTGGGACTACAGGTGCAAGTCACCAATGCCCAGCTAATTGTTTTGTATTTTTGTAGAGATGGGGTTTCACCATGTTGCCCAGGATAGTCTTGAACTCCTGGGCTCAGAAAAATCTGCCCATCTCAGCCTTCCAACGTGCTGGGATTACAGGTGTGAGCCACCTCACCCAGCCTGGGCACGCTTTTGAGTGGCCAATCATCAACATTGTTAACTGTAGCAGTATTGCAGAATTTCTTCTAAATATATTCCTCTAAAGTGGAACATTAAATCATACTTGCTAGTAATATTAGCACTTGTCCGCTACTTTTGATATTAAATTGGATGGATTTTGACTGTAAAAACTTTAGAGATGATATCACAAAAGAAAGAACTTAATAGCATAGAACAATCTCCTTTAAGGAAGTAAAACAATAGTCGAACTAGATAAATGTTAGTTCTCTGGCAAAATCTAAGCTGAAACATGCTTGGTTATGTATAAGAAGGCAAGATTAAGGATCATAGCATCTTTGAGGATAATGTCATCAAGTGATATTTCTGGAATTTCATAGTGACTGATGGGTGGGGAGATGGGGCCCAGGAGTCCCCAAGACCACCTGCACATTTAGAGATTTTCTAGGAGGCCTCCTGGGGCACAAAATATAACTGTGCTCACAGCTAAGATTTATTACATCAGCCGGGTGCGGCGGCTCACGCCTGTAATCCCAGCACTTTGGGAGGCTGAGGCGGGCAGATCACGAGGTCAGGAGATCAAGACCATCCTGGCTAACACGGTGAAACCCCGTCTCTACTAAAAATACAAAAAATTAGCCGGGTGTGGTGGCGGGCACCTGTAGTCCCAGCTACTCAGGAGGCTGAGACAGGAGAATGGCATGAACCTGGGAGGTGGAGCTTGCAGTGAGCAGAGACCGTGCCACTGCACTCCAGCCTGAGTGACAGAGCAAGACTCCGTCTCAAAAAAAAAAAAAAAAAGATTACATCAATATAGTGAAAATACACATTGGGCTCACAAGGGAAAAGACACAGGTGGGGTCTGGAGGAATCCACATGCAGGCTTCCATATGCTCTCTCTCTCACACGAGGTGTCACCCAGAACACTCTTTCCACCCAGCAACAAAAATGCAGCAATGTATGTGTGACATTGCTGCTCAGGAAAATTCCCTGGAGACTCAGTGCCCAAGGTTTTCACTAGAGCTGGTGATGCAGGGACCCTCTGCCTAGCACATACCACACTTCCAGACTCCCAGAAGCAAAGCAGGTTTAGCACAAACCACACTGATTGTACAAACAGTTTAGATACAGTGAGACACTCTTATAATTTAGCAAAAGGTTTACATTAGCTTCGGGGATGATTTACCAGTCACATTTCCAGGCACCAGCCAATGGCCAACCTCGAAAGCTGGTCTTTCTAAAGACAGCAGTCTCAGGCCTGCTCTGTTAACCTTTTCTGTGCCAGAAGCAAGCCAGAGAAGTGGCCACATCTATGAACTATACAAGTGACCACTACATACAAGGAGTGCCCACTGCTAGGAACACAACAATTCCTCCAGCATCAAATAGACTATATCATGAAACAGAATTTCTTGTCTTCTTTCACCAACTTTATGCTTTCATTTAAAAAAAGAATTCTTTTTGTCAAGATAAACTAGAGTATATCTTAATAAATTCTTAAGTAGCAGAATTGGGTAACAGCAAAATAATAGCAACAATAACAACAAAAGAAAGTGCTAATGGAAAAGGAAAATTAAATACTTGATTTTAACCAGTAGATATAGCCAAGAATATAATCCTACTTTTTCCTAATGCACCTTAATCACGGGAAAACTGATTTTTTTTAAAACCACTCCCTGTGGAAGGATTTCAACCAGTCCTCCTTTTGATATCCCTATGATTCAAAATTCAGGACAGCTTTGAAGCAAGACCCTTATCTGGACTTCTGGACATGTCAAGAAAAAGCTGATTTCAGTCAAGAGAAATAAAATCTCTCACTCTGAGTTCTTAACTGTGACCGAGAGATAAGCCTAGGTACAATTGAAAAAATACCAAAGGCGATCTGTCAGAGCATTGACTAAACAAAATCAGCATGACTCCAAGTGAGCTGGGGGAAGGAATAAACATGCTGCAAATACGTCATCTCTAATTACCCAAAGACTAAACATCAGGTGACACCTCAGCCAATTCAGAGGTAGAAATCAACAAATGCCACCGCAAAAGTAGTGGCTGCACATAGAGGCTGTGGAGCAGCTGCAAGGGGAGTCAGAAAATGATAAGGGCTTTGAAGGAGGAGTTGCTTTCATAGTTAAGTCCTTGAAAGACAAGCTCAGGAGATAGATACTTCAACTCCACTCCAGTCCTCAGGATAAGAATTTGTTGATTGTAAACTCAGTGGGAAGCGTGAGTTCCCTCCCCTGATACACATCTCAATGCCATACTGAGAAGAGAATCAGAAGATGCATCAAAAGCAGTGCCCTCCTTCACCCTGGTTATTGCTATTCAAATGAAATCCACAAAGGTTAAGAGAAAAGGAAGTATGCATCATGGTTGTAAACTGCGCAGGAATAAATTATACAGATTAGCTGCCTGCCTTGAAATGCAGGCGTCCTTCATTAGCATTCAAAGAGTACAACATGAACATGCACTTGATTTATCAACTGAGCCACAGAGTCAGGGCCAAGGTAAATAGAGGTGCCGCTGGATGAAAAAATTCCCAACATAAGCAGTTCAGACCAAAGTGGAGCCTTTCCCTTGTTAATGTCTGCTATTCAAAGTTAATCAGAATAAAGCAAAATATAACAGAAACATGCTTTTTAGTCTGGGTTGGTGCTCTGGCCTGTTTATTCTCTTAAAAAGCCATGGGGCAGGGCTTTATGAATAGAACACTGAAGAGAGTCCAATTGTAAGTGGGAGTCTCGGTGGTCTTAGGAGGCCAGGCAGGGTTAAAAAGGATGAAGCAGAAATCTCACAATGAAAATGGCCCAGCGACAACTAATGCCACATACCCACACAAAGGGGAAGAAACAGTCAATCAGTGAATTATACTTCTGCCTACGGCTTCATTTTCAAAGCTAATCACATCTTTAATATAACAGGTTTTGGCTTCACTACAAGCACTTGGTAAATGAAATTGTTTATATTTTGTAAGTATAATAAAACTGCACTAATTGGAGAAACAGACAGATCTGAGCTAGTGACTATAGGTAAAGAAATGAATGGATCAAACAGTTGTTTAGTTAAAAGTCTTCCTTTAATCAGTAAGTTAAAATGACTTACAACAATTATATTAGAGCAGCAGGTGAAGCAGTACTGGCCTCTATGTAGACAGCAATAAGTAATGGTCATTTGATTATTCTTCTTTAAGAATATATATTGCCAGCCAGGTAGGGTGGCTCACACCTCTAATCCTAACACTTTGGGAGGCCAAGGCAGGAGGACTGCTTGAGCCCAGGAGTTCAACAGAAGAGGCAACATAGGGAGACCTTGTCTCTACAAAAAAATTAGCCAAGCGTGGTAGCATACTCCTGTGGTCCCAGCTACTCAGGAGGATCACTTAAGCACAGGAAGTTGAGAATGCAATGTGCCATGGTCATGCCACTGCACACCAGCCTGGGCGACAGAGCAAGACCCCATCTCAAAAGAAAGAAAAAATATTGCCAAGTAAATATTATAAGTATGGCATTATAATCTTTCTTGCTATTATCTGCTGAGCACATCCTTTCTTCCCTCTAATGATACAAAAATAAACTCCAGACAATATATTCCTACCAAGTACTCTATATGGAACAAATCCTGTGATTAATATTATTAGTTGATATAATTAATATTTCCTCAACTAAACCAGATTTACTGAACACCTGCTATGTGCAGGATGCTTTGCAGGCACTGAAGGTAAAATATAGTCCTGGTCCTCAGTGAGCTGATACTAATAATGAAGAAATGTGTTTTTAGCAGAGTAGTGACTCATAAAAATTTCTCAAAGGATCTGCTTTCATGAAAAACATTTAAATGGGTTTTATTATTTGTAGAATTTAACAAGTACTTCTGGAGTGTTAAGAATCCTTGAGGAGCACTTGGCTTCTTCAGTTTGTTAAGGATTTCCTTTATAATATTTGTACTAATAATTAGTACTTTTTCTGAAGAAAGAACTTGCTGAGTGGGGGTAAATCTCTACTGAGACCTTGTCTGAATTATTCTAAATTCTAATTTAATGAGCCAAAACTTCATCTATCAAATTCACTCTTCCCCTCCTGTGGCCGTCAGCCACTTCTGGGAGCCTGGACATGTTACCTCACACCCTGGGTCTGCCTTGGTGTGCTGATGTTCCCCCTCAATAACAGACAAAGGAGGGTCACCTTTGCCCTAACCTCTTCCTCAGAGACCACGTTGATGGAAGCTTTAAGTGGCACCATAGCCTTGGCACTAATTCACCTGCATTTTTAATAGGGCAAAAGGTGGCTTGCTGCAATAATAAATTCTGAAATTTAATTTCAGCTTCTGACATTCATGGTTGAGCGTATCTTCCTTTTCCATGAGAGGTTCCACAAATCACTCAAGAACACCTTCCACCGTGTAATAGAAAATGATAAAGCACCTAGGGAAGGGGACAGAATGTCTGGCAGAACCTTGGGTTACATCATACAGAGAACAGCGTTCTTCCTAGCTGAAAGGCTCAGGATGCTCTCTGTAGCATGTAGGCAACCCCAGGAAATCCACTAACCATAAAACCTGCAGTAAATAAGTTCTTGCTTCATGGAGCCAGAGACAGGGGCTTTCTTTTTTTTCTGGCAGGGGGGACAGGGTCTGGCTCTGTAGTCCAGGCTGGAGTACAATGGCATAATCTCAGCTCACTGCAGACTCCACCTCCCAGGTTCAAGCGATCCTCCTGCTTCAGCCTCCTGAGTAGCTGGGACTACAGGTAGGCACCACTACGCCCAGCTAATTTTTTGTATTTTTAGTAGAGACCGGGTTTCACCACATTGGCTAGGCTGGTCTCAAACTCCTGACCTCAGGTGATCTGCCCTCCTTAGCCTCCCAAAGTGCTGGGATTACAGGCATGAGCCACCAGCCCCGGCCAGGGGCTTTCTTAAAGAACACAACCCTGAATTCTTTTTCCCTGATGCTCAGCCAAAACCTCATTTGTTATTGTAAGTGATTTTAGGATGAGGATGAAATCACATTTCTTCCCATTGTTTTATTGAAAATCATGGACTATAATGATATTTCTTCTTTTTTACATATCCTTACATGATTTGCAACAAGCATTTTTCTTTTTAAGGATATATTGTGCCCTGCTCACAACCTGCAAGTCCTAACTTGTTAGGTATTTAAGACTCTGATAAAAATATATTAGACCAGACCGGGTACAGGGGCTCATGCCTGTAATCCTAGCACTTTGGGAGGCCGAGGTGACTGGATCACCTGAGATCAGGAATTCTAAACTAGCCTGGCCAACATGGTGAAACCCCATCTCTACTAAAAATACAAAAATCAGCCAGGTGTGGTTGCACGTGCCTGAAATCAGCCGGGTGTGGTGGCATGTGCCTGTGATCCTAGCTACTCAGGAGGCTGAGGCAGGAGAATTAGTTTGAACCCAGGAGGCAGAGGTTTCAGTGAGCCAAGATCGTGCCATTGCACTCCAGCCTGGGTGACAGAGCGAGACTCCGTCTAAAAAAAAAAAAAATATATATATATATATATATATATATATAGTGACCAAGAAATCTACCAAGAAGAACCTGTTTAGCTCTTAAGGTCCAGCCTTCCTCAATTCCCAAACACTTAAGCTGTGGAGAAGATGAGTGAATAAAGAGGTATTTTTCCCAAACTTCATCAAGAAGAGCACCCATGTACATCTTGGAAAAACTAAAGGTTCCAGCTCCTCCAGTAACCCATCATGGAGAGTCATATTTTAGGATCTAATAGGAACATTCCCTTCCTTGCCCCAACACAAAGTTGAGCTCTCCCACGAGAGGGCTGCTTTCCCTAAGAGTCCAGGAGAAAAGGCAGCTGTCTTAGTGGAAACATTGCTGAATACTGTAAGAACTATGGGGCAGACCTTAAAGAAGTCACCAATTCAAGAAAATTTTTCTTACACAACGGGGGATTGTGGGGTGAGGAGTTGAGATTGAGGATCAAGGGACAAGATCAAATATGGAAACTAAGAAAATCCTAAAATGCAGAAGAGGAGAAAAATTAACACTTCTTTAAGAGGAATCAGAAGCCTCTCTCTCTCTCTCTCTCTCTCCCCCCTCTCCTCTCTCTTTTCCTCTCTATCTCTTTCAATCTCTCTCTCACACACACACACACATACACATATATACACACACACACACAGTCTTAGAGAAATGATTCAGCCTTTTAAATACACAGATGCCTGCATTCCCTCTCGCTCTCCACATACCCTCTGGAGATTCTGACTGAGTCAGTTCAGTCCAGGACTCTATATTTTTTAAATATTAATACCATTCCAGGGATTTCGGGGAATATCATATCCTGGGGATTGCCGGACGTATCTGCTCTAGCTCTATGATAAAGGCCAGGCCTGCTGAAGTTTCTACTTGTTGCCCTCTTTCTGTCCATGGCCTCCCACTATTTGAGTGTGCCCCACCCCTTCAGCCTTTGCCCATCAAGTCTGAATTGCTCTCCATTCTATGACTTGTCAGCCCTTGCAACTTAGAGAAAGGAAACTAGATTTTCCTCCCATTGTCTTCCCATTTTCCATATCATGCCTTTTTGACAATCTGAGCTCTCCTCATTATGGAGAGTCTGGCCCTGTGGTTCACAACATGAGAACGTTGATTCCAGAAAAGGCTTCGAACCTCTCAGCTGGACCCATTAAGAAGTTGGTGCTACATGCCAAAGCTGTTTTCTCCAGTCTCATTTTCTCTTGTCTTGAAATAGAGACATTACAGAAAAGATGTTGATCTTAAGGAGTTTAACAACAAAGCCCGGCTGCTCAAAGTAAAGTCCAGTATCTTAAGACAAATTCCAGGGTGAGTCCCACCAACTGCCATAACCAGCAAGGGTCCAGTCTCCAAGGCATCACTTCAGCCAGGCCCATGCCTACTGTCCTGTCCTGGTTTCCCCTAGTAAAATAACTCGAGCTTTAATTTTTGTACTAAAGTACTCTAAACCCCTCATTTCCAGTGGAAGAAACAGTGAGTCCGTAAGGCCAGCTTTTTTTAAGACTTGATTTTTTAGAGCACTTTTAGGTTCACAGCAAATTTGAGAGAAAGGCACAGAGATTTCCCGTATACTCCCTGCCCCCATTCATGCATAGCCACCCCCATGATCAGCACCCCCACCACAGTGTGCGTTTGTTACAACTGACGAACCTACACTGACACATTTTTATCACTCAGAGTCCACAGTTGACACTAGGGTTCAGTCTTAGTGTTGTAAATCAGGGGTCCCCAACCCCTGGGCTGCAGATCGTGACTGGCCCGTGGTCTGTTAGGAACTGGGCCACATAGCAGGAGGTGAGCAATGGGTAAGGGAGCATTACTGCCTGAGCTCCACCTCCTGTCAGATCAGCGGCAGCATTAGATTCTCATAGGGGCGCAAACCCTACTGCAAATGGCACATGCGAGGGATCTAGTTTGCCTGCTCCTTATGAGAATGTAATGCCTGATGCTCTGAGGATCTGAGGTGGAACAGTTTCATCCTGAAACCATCCCCCTACCCCCACCTGGTCTGTGGAAAAATTGTCTTCCATAAAACTAGTCCCTGGTGCCAAAAATGTTGGAGACCACTGTTGCACATTCTATGGGTGTAGACAAATGTCTAATGACATGTGTCCACCATTGTAGTATCATACAGAATAGTGTCACTGCCCTAAAAACCCTCTGTGCTCCATCTATTCATCCATTCCCTCCACACCCACCCCTGGCAACCAACAACCTTCCTATTGTCTCTGTATTTTTTACCGTAAGTCCAGATTTTTGTTATTCACAAACTGCCTACAACCTTGCTCAAAGTTAGCATTGCCCCAATGTCCTGTTCTGATAAAAAACTCCCCATATTTAACTATAGACCTTCAATCAGGATCAGAAATAAAGTCATATAATGCCTTACTCCAGGCTTTAATTGTATGCTCTAACTACAACAAAATCCCTTAACTTAAGAATCACACATTCATCAATGTGCTGTTTGGATTCAAGATTTTTTTTAATAGAACAACAAATACACACTTAGCCCAGACTAAATAGCTGTTAACTATAAAGTGGCTCAGACATTTGCTTTCAAAATAACCTGCTTTTAAAGTTCTGTAGCAAGGTCTCTGGTCGGTTCAGCATGCACTCTTCAAGAGTGACCCTGGCCTTATTGGGATCCTGGGTTTTAGGATTGGACACATATACTCATAATGTATGCATTAATATGCCTAGCACAGTATGCAACTGTCGGTTTCTCACATTTCACTGCAGTTTCTACTCCAGCCTTCACAGCAATTTATTTCCACCATGCTCTGGGCCCTTTTATTTGACCTTCTGGGCATGAGGTCTCCTAGCACATGTATCTTCCAAGCCCAGTAAAGGCCATGTTTAAAACCAAATGAGAGCCTTCTCTGTGTGACACTGAAACAGCTTGATCATTTTCGCACAAAATTACTTGCATCTTGGCAGGGCTAAGTGGTAAACTCAATTAATAAATCCTGAAATTTAATTTCTACTTCTGACATTTATTGTTAAGCATGTGCTTCCTTACCCTCCAGAGGTTCTACTTTCCATTTAACCTCGAGGTGTTAGGGCTCCGCCTATACTCTCCCTTTCCTCAAACACACCATGCTATGAAAAACACCTCATGTGGCAAAACCCAAAATTGATGTGGAGTGCAATTCCATTCTGCACATTGAAGCCGTATATACACAGCACCACGTGTGGAGCAAGTTGGGCATGTGGACGGGGAGAATCAGTGTTTGCTGGCAAAGAGGAAATCAGGCCTCAACACATCCAAGCTGCATGGATTAAGTTCTTCTGATCACATTAACCTCACAATGAGCACATCCCCCCTTATCTCACCCTGAGCAGAGCTGAGAGAACATAGGCAGTGCAGGAAGCAGTTGTTGCCTCTTCTAGGGGCCTGTCTCTTGGAAATTACTAATCTAGATATTCCAGAATTTCTAGTACTCATCTTTCTGTAGGTAAAGAACTGTAGTCCATGATCTGAGCTAGATTCAGACCAAGACCACCACAAAGAAGTTGGTTTCAAAGCACAACCCACAGCAGGTGAGTACAGTGGAACAGAACAGGCAAGACACTGCTGCATTTTTTTTTCAGCTTTATTTTCTTCCAGAAAGCAATTATATCCAGCAAGTCAACTATGAATTTTTTTTTTTCAAGACAGAGTCTCACTCTGATGCCCAGGCTGGAGTGCAGTGGTGCTATGTCGGCTCACTGCAACCTCTGCCTCCCGGGTTCGAGTGATTCTCTTGCCTCAGCCTTCTAAGTAGATGGGACTACAGGCGCACACCAACCTGCCCAGCTAATTTTTATATTTTTAGCAGAGATGGGGTTTCACCATGTTGGCCAGGCTGGTCTTGAACTCCTGACCTCAAATGTTCTGCCCACCTCAGCCTCCCAGAGTGCTAGGATTACAGGCCTGAGCCACCGTGCCTGACCATGAACTATGAATTTAATACGCAAAGTTTTAATGGTAAGGGGAACTATATGAATTTATGAGATTATTAGAGAAAATATAAATATAAACATGGGGACACTATGTATTTATTTTTATAATCCTTTTAAAATTTAGAAATGATTACTGTGACTGATTCTCAAATGACAGTTGATATCCCTAAAACATCTCATTATTATGAGAAAAGCCTACAATAATTTACATATTACCATTTCTAATTTTATTAATATTTTTGCCTCCATTAAAGCACCTCAGGATGCCCTCAATATTTTGAGAAAAGTCTATTTTTGAAATACACATATAGCTCAGTCTTTCACTAATTTCACTTGCTGCATGCTTGATAGGGTTAGCTTTACTTAAAGTCTTTATTCTTACTGCCTAGATAATTTTTATTCGACTGCTCTAAACATACTAAGCAATCTTGATTCTAACAGTAATAATATATCTTTGTTACTGGTTCTGTTAATTCTAATGATTGGTCCTAGGCTGTTCCTCCCCTTCCTTTAGGAATGGTACCTTCCAGTCTCTCCATGTGCATGAAAAGTGACAAGCATGGGTCCCCATATTTCTACTTATTGGGCCACCCTAAAGACACGGTTTGTAAAATCTGCATGAATATTATCTTTCTCTAATGAGCCTTGGTTTTGCATATGTTTTTAACTGATGTATAATGCTTTCTCTTTCATAGTAGCTTGTCTAATTATTTCTAGAGTTCTGGAATATATGTATAGCTGAGACCTTATAAGTGATAAGGATAAGATTTGCAGATTCATGAAAATTTGAGATGCACCGCATTCTAGCAGGGGCCAGCCTAGAATGACCCCAGCAGGAAGGAAGCAGGTAGAGAACAGCAGAGCAGCACTGGCCGCGTTCCACCCCACACATTTCAGAGCATCCTCCCTGGGATTCAGTGCAAGTCACTAAATTTGTTTCCTCTCAGCCAAAGTATAGACAGCTGTAACCTAAGCTATCCTTTTTGTGTCCGATAGAAAGAGAGCCACAGTTGCCAGACCTTCTAGCCCTAGAAACTCCAAACTCCACCTGGCATCATGGGTATCTCCCAGCCTGCTCTGTGGCAGTTATCCAATCAGGACAAGATCCTGTCACCTTCCTTCCTCCATACTCAGTGATGCACCAAGTTTAAAGAAAAAAAAATTTTAAGGGCCCAATTGTGACTATTTTTTTAAAGTAGTCATAACTTTACATCGAGTTAGTATTCGCTACTGTTTCAAAAGGAATATTCTCAAGTGTCGGCTATATTTTAGCCTTGGTAAAAAATCTCAAGGAAAGAAAATGTAACCCATAATTTTCTTAAAAATCAGAATGTAGATGATAGCCTTGCAACCATGGTTCAAGCAACTTTTTACCCCTGAAATACATCCCTAAAGCAGCCCACATTTCACTGTCACGTTCTGCGGTAGCATGTAGCTACTGCCGCAATTTAACTGGACTGGGATTTTATATGTCATTTTGGCTTTTTAGCAGAAACTGTACTCATGCTCAGTCTCCATGGTTAGCCATATAAGTATAAATCAAACTGACACACTTCTCAATTCTGGTTTGATTCTATCCCATTAACACTGTCACAGCCATGGCTAAGCATCTCTCCACCAAATTCTTTTAAACTGGCTCTCTGAATTTTTTCTGAAACATATTTTCCAATTTTTAATGACCCTGCTAATTACCATCCAGGACTGGCTAGAATTTAACATAAAAGACAACATTATTCATTAAGTAAATTATTTAATTGGCTTACTACTAAACATTTTCTTATCAAAAAGTTTTTGCTTATATAAATTTAGGTAGATACACACACACACACACACACACACACACACACACACACACAAAACCATCACAGTCATTCCTTGAAGCTATCTACAAAAACAAATTTTAAATGTATAATTTCTCCAAAGTATGTCTCTCAAAAGGTAACTTGCTGACCAGGGGAAAACTACGTACCTAAGTTAGGGCATAAAGGAGAAAGTTGCAATGTGCTAGAAAAGGGATAAAGCCATGGAATACTTATTGGGGAAATCTAGTCCAATGACTATAGGTTAAGGAGGGATAGATTTCTGTTTCTGACAAAAGAAAGGTCTATGCTTGCCATATAATTTACTTTAACTAGTCTGTAATCCATGGGGATGAGGAGGCCTGAGTCAATTCACTAGAGTCATTAACTTTAAAAAAAAAAGAGAGAGAGGGCTCTTTGTGGTTTCAGTTCAGTTCCATAAGCACCTGTCAAGCACCACCTGTGACCCCAGGCCTGTTGCTCATTGCTAGAGATATAAAGATTAATAAAAAAGGCTCTGCCGTGTCCATTCATAAGCTAGGATGGAAGACAGGGAGATAATTACGTAATGGGGCAAGATAAATAGTATCAGCAAAGGGTGATAAGAACCCAAAGCAGGCAGTAAACTAATCTGCTTAGCAGAATTGTAGAAAATTCTACCCAAGTGGTAAAATTTTAGCTGGGCATTGCTTTCACCAGAGTGGAAAAAAGATAAGGCTGTTTGTTTCCAAGCAGACGAAATGGTTCAAGCAAAGTCAGGGAGATGTGTTCAGAACAGCTATAACATAGGCTAAATGGCAAAGGGGGATAGCCAAAATGAAAGAGGAGCCCTTTAAAAAATTCTGGCTGGGCATGGTGGCTCACAGCTGTAATCCCAACATTTCGGGAGGCCAAGGCAGGAGGATTGCTTGAGGCCAAAAGATTGAGGCTAGCCTGGGCAACATAGCAAGACCCTATCTATACAAAAAAATAAACAATTAGCCAGGTGTGTGAGCACATGACTGTAGTCCCATCTACTTGGGAAACTGAGGCAAGAGGCTTTCTTGAGTCCAGGAGTTTGAGGCTGCAATGAGCTATGATTGCACCACTTCACTCCAGCCTGGGTGACAGAGTGACATCCTGTCTCAAAAGAAAAGAAAAGAAAAAAATACCTTCTATCCCAAGCAAAGGAATCTGAGGTTTATATAATCAGATGTCACCAAAAGAAATTTTTTAATGGGAGGGTAAAAACATCTGTATTTGGAAATATACCTCAGTGGTATTTAAGATGGGCTTTATAGAAAAATGCAGGCAGTTAAAATGTTATTGCAGAAGTTGAGGCAAATGACGTGAGGGCTGAAATTAAGAAAGTGGTGATGGAAATAGCACATTGGGGTTGGATATTGGGGATATTTCAGTCATTTCATTGATGAAAATAAAAAAGGTTGGTGAATAATGAATGTGAAGGATGGGATCAAGGAGGAGGACTGTGGCCCAGGGCTGGGTGGAAAATGATGTCAGGAAGCTAACAGGAAACATGAGTGAAGGGCCAAGCTTAGGCAGAAGGATGACGAGGGGAGTTTTGGACTTATTGAGCTTCAGAGGCCTGAGAGACACTTAAGTGAGGAAGCCCAGAAACAGGGCACTTGGATGAGGCACTCAGGAGCTGGAGCCAGAGCATTTGGGGAGTCCTGGAGAGGATTTGGAGCCATAAGTGGGGCTGAGCTCTCCCAGAGAGCACCCACTGTGTACAGAGAGAGGAGTGTCAGATGACAAAGCCACACTGGACAGGGAAGTCAGAGAAGTTGGTGAAGAAAATCAGGAGAGGGCAATCTGAGAGACAGGAAGAGAACCAGAGAGAAAAGCAATTTGGAAGCCAGAGAGGGGCTTCAAAAATAATTACCCATTTTCTAGATGAAAAAGTGGTTGCACCGCCCAGAGATAGGCTGGGAAGCAAGTTAGAAAAGGAAGGAGAATGGAGAGGATTGGTGCAATGCCAGGCACATAGCACTCAAGACATGATGGCTTTGTGTGGATTGTGGGTGGGAAGTGGCCTTCGCCTGCTACTCCGTGGACCTCTCCATATGCCCTCCCCATGTTCTGAGCCACTCCAGGAACCCACCCAGTGTGGACACCCACCTCGGATAACTAGAGCTCCTACTTAGCTCCAGCCATGGGGGCCCAGGCCCTGTTGTTTCTGCTTTCTTTTTTCAGAGGGCAGAGGTGGTCAGAGTGCAAAGATGAGTAAGATACCATCTCTACACTAAAGTAACTCTCTATATGGGGAATGGTTAAGGAAAATGGGGTGCTTGTAGTTTACCAAAAAATAGAAAAACAAAAATCGCACTCTTGTTGAAATCATTTCTTGGGTTCCTTTCCCGGCTGATGTATAAGGTATTCTGGAAACAGGCATGCTCTGCCCAATTTCTCTTTTCCCATGGCATACTGCATCTTAAAATCTGAATTTTATCAAGACTCCAATGACGAAGTCCCCTCAAAGATCTCTAGTTTCACTATGATAACAAAATCTAATGATGGATTCAACCCGTCAGCCCCTTAGGACTCCCTGTAAAAACTAACACTGTTGGTCAGTGTATTCGCTGGATTTTCTCTTACCTGTTCAATTGCTCCTCTGGGGTCTTCAACTCTCTTTCCACCCATAACAGCCCTCCCCACCCTTTCCTTCAGGATCTCTCTTGCTCTCATGGTTCCACCTGTCCCACTGTGCAGAGGACTCTTGTGTCTGTTTGCCACCCCTGCCTTCATTTCACAGCTTCATCCCAAGACTTCAAACTGCCTGCTAGACAATTCTACCCAGACACCCTGCATTTACGCATTGAAAATTGTGTTCATGACCTTCCCTCCCAAAATATTCCTCCTCTTGAATCACCTATTAATTAAGGGACCATCAACCCTCTTGGTTGGCTCAAAACTGCCTTGGCTGGCTTTCCCACTCGTGTGTGTGTGTGTGTGTGTGTGTGTGTGTGTGTATACATCCAGTCCCCAGGTGTGAGCATACTTCTTTCATTTCCCACATCAGCCTCTCCTCCATTCCTATTGTCATTCTGTCCCAGTTCAGGCCCACTCCCCCGGATTAGACAGCCTTTACCTGTTTGCCCTACTGCTATACTGCTATGGTATATCTTCCCTGTTCATTGATGCCACAATTGTCCTAAAGGATTGCCCCACTCAAAATCTTTTCCATCTAAAAAAAAAAAAAAGAAAACCTTTTTTTTTTTGAGACAGTCTTGCTCTTTCACCCAGGCTAGAGTGCAGTGGCACAATCTCGGCTCAGGTGAATCTCTGCCTTCTGGGTTCAAGCAATTCTCACCTCAGCCTCCCAGGTAGCTAGAATTACAGGCATATGCCACCGCCCCCAGCTACTTTTTGTATTTTTAATAGAGACAGGGTTTCACCATGTTGGCCAGGCTGGTCTTGAACACCTGGCCTCAAGTGATCTGCCTGCCTTGGCCCCCCCATAGTGCTGGGATTACAGATGTGAGCCGCTGCGCCCAGCAAAAAACCTTTAAGTGCATCCCCAAGCCATCCATGATTTGGCCCCATCCTGCTATTCACTCTGATCTCCTATCTCACACAATACTCCTTTACATAGGTGTGTTCCAGTTACACGGGAACACTTGTCATTGCCCTGCATCCCCACCTTCAGGGTTGGGCACATGCTGTTTTCTTGGCTTAGTAAACCTTTTCCCCAAATCTTGTCCTCCTTCAAGACCCAGGTCCAAAGCTTGCCTCCTCCATGAATCCTTTCCCAAGTCCGGCAATCAGAAGGGATCTCTCAGTCCTCTGAAGTCTCATAGCCCTCATGCTTCTCTCCTGTTCTCTCTCACTCTCTGCTTTGCAGCATAGTTATCAGTGTCCACATACTTCCTCCCCTTTGTGGTATTCAAACTCCTTGAAGCCAGGAGCCTAGGTTCTTTGTACAGTGCTTAGCAGATTGAGGACAACAAGAAAGACTGAATAAATAAGTGAATGGATGAACAAACATCTTGCAGTATCACGAGGTCATCATTCTGACAGCAAATTTCAATGCAGGTTTTTATTTAGATGGTTGTAGAAGCCGCAAGATTGATGGCCCAAATTTTCACCAACACTCTCAACCTAATCTAAAGGGTGGGGGTTCCCTTTTGTTTTGTTTTTTAAATAATTTCCTGCCTATCCACTTATTCTCATGTAATGTATCTCTTTGTGTTAATTGTTGAGTGGAGGAAAACTGGCTAATTGAATGTTCCAGGTAGTTGCTTCTGGTTCATCTAAGTTTTATTGTTACTACAAAGTGTTTTTCTCAAATTGTAATTGTGACCTATGTTGGCAGCACAAACTGTAGTCTAATATGCCAATGCTGCTGGGCTACAGAAATGCCATGTCTAGCACGGTCTGTAGCCAGGACCTGTGGAATGAGAGCTAATGTTAGGTCTGTCTGAATGAGACTCTGTGCCTGCCTTTCTGTTGTGGAAAAGGGGCTGCTACGAAAATTCTCTAAGCTCCCTTCTAGTCTCCTGGGTCTATACCAAGTTTAACCAAATTTGCCTCTTATATGTCAGCCATTGTTTGATGCTGTAGGGACTCCAGAAAAAAAAAAAAAAAAAAAAAAATATATATATATATATATATATATATATATATATATATATATGGCATTGTTCCTCCCTCGAGGAGCTCTCCATCTCACTAAAGAGCTGAAAATACTTACTTAGAATAAGAGAGTACAAACCAGAATAAGAGAGTTTGAGGCAAGTAGCAGAAATAATGACCAGAATAGTCAGACAGGGCTCCTTGGAGGAAGGTAGTCTTGAGATACCCTTAAGGAGCCAGTGGATTTTGGATGGGCAGAGAGGAGAGCAAAGGGCTCTACAACTTGAAATGAATGTAGGATATTGTCAGAGATGATTTTGAAGCTAACACGCAAATGATATATCTAGAGCATAGGTTCCTACCAAAAGGCAAAGTCACAAAAGCATTGAATGATTGGAAGAAGCAGATATCTAGAAACTAATAACAATGAGAAGGCACAGAAAGTTCTCCAGCATCACATTGACACTGCCAAAGAAGTGCTTTATGGGTGGTGGCAAACATTTCTGGAAAGGGTTTTTAATCCTGGGTACCCATTATCATCACCTGTGGATTTGGATTTGAAAAATACCCACAGAGGCTCCTCCCCAGACCAATTCAACCAGAATGGGGTGGGAAAGACTGGCAGGCAGAGGTGGGCTTCTGCTGTTGTTAACATGCCCCAGGTCAATATGATGAGCAGCCAGAGCTAAGAACCAGTGGACTAGAGGTAGATCAGATAAGCTATTAAGATAACCTAGGAGATGCAGGGATGGGGTAATGAGAAACTAAAAACAGAAGTAAGATGCAGGTGAGTTGTCAATACCAAGAGCCTTAAAAGAAGAATCAATAAAACCTGCTGAATGATGGTATAAAGGGACTAAGAATTAAGAAGGACTCAAAAAGTATCCCCACGTTAGAAACTAAGTATTTGAGAAAACAGCAGAGCCATCATCAGGGAAAAAGACATAGGAAAATTCTAAAGTGATGCTCTTAACTAGCTGTGCAGCCTTTCAAGAATTACCTAATTACCTAATTTCTAATTACCAAGGTCTACTCATCCATAAAATAATACGGTTCAGTTATATGTTGCCTTAGTTCCTTTTTAATGCTTACATGGAGAGTACTATGAATGAATTAATCTGAGGGTATAAAAAAACATGTGGCCAGGAGTGGTAGCTCACGCCTGTAACCCCAGCACTTTGGGATTACAATTAGCCGGGTGTGGTGGCACGCGCCTGTAGTCCCAGCTACCCAGGAGGCTGAGGCAAGAGAATCGCTTGAACCCAGGAGGCGGAGGTTGCAGTGAGCCGAGATCACACCATTGCACACCAGCCTGGGCGACAGAGCGAAACTCCGTCTCAAAAAAAAAAAATTTTTAAGATGTACGTGAACATTCAAATAGTGATTCACAACAAGCAACTGCATCATAGTTGTGGCTTCAGCAGTTAAAACCAAAAGAGCAGATGGAGTCCCCAGGGAAGGGCACGGAAAAGTGGGGGGAGGGAGGCTGGCAAAGGAGAGCAAGAACACAGACATTCCCTCATTGCCAGCTCCAGGCTCTGTGTCACCTTCCTGCTACTTTGTGACACATGAGCAGTGACACAGAGGCTACTTTCCCTCATAACCCCAACTTTAATGTATAGACACAATCATTGTACTATGACCACTTGGAGGTGCTTTCATACACTGGGTTTTTCTGATGAAAGATTGTTTGATGTTAGCATAGTACCTTCAAAAAAAGGACTTGGGTCTTTTTGCTATTCCTTATGAAAATTCACTACCACAGAAAAAGCAACTAGCAGGAATACTTAATGTCTCTTTTTATATTCAAGATGTTTCTCATCCATGTATATATATATACACACACATATATATAAAATGCCAGAGGGGAGAAAAATTATCTCTTCTAAGTAAAATACATCTGTTCAGTTGGCCTTTTCCATTATAGCCATCAATAGCTTATTACCCCTGGGCATACGGCAGTCAATATCTTTAGCTTGTTTTCAAAGTAAAATATCAGGCAATGCCCAGGCAAAAAAAAATCTCACTGCTTACTCACCATGTAAGTGAAATGTTGCTTGCCTTTCAGTGGTCAAATACAGTGAAACCATGTCCCAATCTCTCTACATCCAAAGCTCCAAGGCATGTAAAAGCTCTAGCTAGAAACCCCAAGTTGTGCTATGGTTGTGAAAGACATAAATACACAAATGGGCAAAAAGCATAAGAAAAGATGTTTGATATCACCAATTATCAGGGAAATGCAAATCAAAATCACAATGAGATATCACCTCACACCAGTGGATGGCAACTATTTAAAAAAAACACACACGCCTGTAATCCCAGCACTTTGGGAGGCTGAGGCGGGTGAATCACCTGAGGTCAGGAATTCAAGACCAGCCTGGCCAACATGGTGAAACCCCTTCTTTGCTAAAATTACAAAAAATTAGCCAGGCATGGTGGAGGGCACCTGTAATCCCAGCTACCCGGGAGGCTGAGGCAGGAGAATCACTTAAACCCAGAAGGCAGAGGTTGTAGCGAGCGGAGATTGCACTATTGCACTCCAGCCTGGGCAACAAGAGCAAAACTCCATCTCAAAAATAAAAATAAAAATACATAGAAAATAACAAGTGTTGGCAAGGATGTGAAGAAATTAGAACTCTTGTGTTCTAAACAGAACACAAGTTTGTGGGATTGCAAGTGTGGCCATTATGGAAATGGTATGGAGGTTCTTCAAAAAATTAAATATAGAATTACCATATAATCCAACAATCCCACTTTTGGAGATTTTATATATATATATAAAATTTATATATATAGACACACTCATAAAAATATTTATACATATAAAATATATAGGATCTCAAGGAGATATTTGCACATTCTTGTTCATTGCAGCAGCATTCACAATATTTATAATAACCAAAAGGTGGAGCAACCTCAATGTCCATCAACATATGAATGGATAAAGAAAATGTGGGAGGGATATGTGTGTGTGTCAGTGTATGTGTACACCTACATATAATGGAATTTCTTTTTTCTTCAACTTTTAAGTTCAGGGTCCATGTGCAGGATGTGCAGGTTTGTTACACAGGTAAACATGTGCCGTGGTGGTTTGCTGCACAGATCACCCCATCACCTAGGTATTAAGCCCAGCATCCCTTAGCTGTTCTTCCTGATGCTCTCCTTCCCCCAAGCCCCGACAGGCCCCAGTGTGTGTTGTTCCCCCCTCAATCTGTCCATGTGTTCTCATCACTCAGCTCCCATTTATAGTGAGAAGATACAGTGTTTGGTTTTCTGTAACCTGTGTTAGTTTCCTGAAGATAATGGCTTCCAGCTCCAACCATGTTTCTGCAAAGGACATGATCTTGTTCCTTTTTATGGCTACATAGTATTCCATGGTGTATATGTACCACATTTTCTTTATCCAGTCTATCATTGATGGGCATTTAGGCTGATTCCATGTCTTTGGTATTGTAAATAGCGCTGCAGTAAACATATGCATCCATATATCTTTATAATAGAATGATTTATATTCCTTTGGGTATATACCCAGTAATGGGATTGCTGGGTCAAATGGTATTACAATGGAATATTATTTAGCCTTAAAAAAGAAGGAAATCCTGTCATCTGCTACAACATGGATGAACCTTGAGGACATTAGGGGAAGTGAAATAAGCCAGTCACAAAAAAGATGAATACTGCATGATTCCACTTATATGAGGCATCTAAAGTAGTCAGGCTCTTAGAAACAGGATGTAGAACGTGGTTGCCAGGGGCTGGGGAGAGGGGAAAGGGTGAGTTCAATGGATATAGAGTTTCAGTTTTGCAAGATGAAGTTTTAGGGATCTGTTACACATAACACTACTGTACTGCACATTTACAAATGGTTAAGATGGTAAGTTTTATGTTTTTTACCACAATAATAAAAAAAAGACACTGCCACACAGGAGCTCCAGCAGCCCTAAGCCTTCAGCGGAGGTTACTGCACAGAGGATTGCCCCCCTTCCTGAGCTTCATTTGGTACATTATGCAGCCTTCAGGACAATTAGATAAGAGGTGCTGAGTTTCTTAAAGGAGCAATCAGTAGAAGCCAGGCAGCTCATTATCATAAGGTTGACATTATCATCAGTTCACTCTCTAGTTATCAAGTTTTTGTTCAGCTTCTGTTTTTGCCACTATTGTTTTGGGTCCTGCCCCTGATTGATTTTGGAAGGAGGACTCCACCGGGGCAGTAAGGAAGTAAAACTGCATGTATAGAAAAGGAGGTTCCAGGGTCTGGGAGGTGTCAGTGGTTTATTTATACTCCTTTGTACCCCACCTCTTTTCACAATGACTTCTTATAGACAGTAGCCCAGGTTCAGTGCGGAGGAAGAATATCAATTGTCTTGACAGCCACTCTAGGTAGGAGCTTGCAAAATAGACAAATGCTAATAGAACACAATCCTGATTCTGACTCAGAAGCACACTGACAAGGGAAAAGCGTTTCCACTCGTCGTCACTGGGAGCTGCAAGTGCCAGGCTGAGGCACTCCCTATGGGGATAGGTAATATAAATGTAAACACTGCCAGGTTATTTAGTATTGCAAAATGTGACATGAAGATCATGGCTTTCTTTTTGCCTTTCTGTGACCTTGTCTCTCAGGAAATTTTTACTAGGTTATTATCTTATCTGTTTTACAGTTCCAAAGCCACTAGATCTATTATTAGCAAGCATGATTGTGCCCAGAGCCTCATGTTTAACACTGGATGGAAAATGCAAATCAAAATCACAATGAGATATCACCTCACACCAGTGGATGGCAACTATTTAAAAAAAGCACATGCCTGTAATCCCAGCACTTTAGGAGGCCAAGGCAGGCCTACATTGTGTGAATGAATGAAATAAGGTTAAGAAATAAGAAAAAGAAATCAGGTTAAGGTCAAGCATAGTGGCTCACACCTGTAATCCCAGCACTTTGGGAGGCCAAGGTAGGAAGACCGCTTGAGCCCAGGAATTCCAGACCAGCCTGGCCAACATAGTGGGACCCTGTCTCTACAAAAAATACAAAGATTAACCAGGCTTGGTGGTGCATGTCTGTAATCCCAGCTACTCAGGAGGTTGAGCATCGCTTGAGCCCATGAGGTTGAGGCTGCAGTGAGCTGTGATTGCACCACTGCACTCCAGCCTGGGTGACAGAGAGCAAGACCCTGTCTCAAAACAGAAAAAAAAAAAAATTAAGTGAAATAGCAAGGTCAGGTCCTTCCCTCCAGAAGGTTATGGTCTTTCAGGAAAAAAAAAAAGTATGCCTATGAATGAAGGGGCTTAAATAATTGTGACATAAGAATATAATACATACACACACCCATGTGAAGGAGAATGCCCGTAGAGTGAGATGGAGGCTTTTTAAAGACAGAATTCCTACCTCTCCAGTCTCCAGCATCCCAGAATAAAAATTATATCCCTTTAGGCCAGGCGCAGTGTCTCACGCCTGTAATCCCAGCACTTTGGGAGCCTGAGGTAGGCGGATCATGAGGTCAGCATTTCAAGACCAGCCTGACCAACATGGTGAAACCCCATCTCTACTAAAAATACAAAAATTAGCCGGGCGTGGTGATGCACACTTGTAATCGCAGCTACTCAGGAGGCTGAGGCAGGAGAATAGCTGGAACCCGGGAGGCGGAGCTTGCAGTGAGCCAAGATCACACCACTGCACGCCAACCTGGGCGACAGATCGAGACCCCATCTCAAAAAAATAAAATAAAATAAAATATGTGTATTGCTGTGTAAAGCGAGTCCATTCTGAGAAAGAATTACCATATCTAACTGGTAGGCCTGGTTTCCTCCACTTATAAAGAGAAGGTACAAAATAAACTCAATCCATAAAAGAAAGTGGTATTGGATCCAGCAGATTCTGAGGTAGATCTCGGGGGAGTACAAGTGTGCTTGAAAAATCAAAAGGCTGGAACTAAGCCTTTAATACCTCACAGCAAGCTGGAGGTTCAGTTTGGACTGCTGAACAGAATGCAACAAAATCCAGTCAATTATTTTCACCTCTATAGCCCAGGAAAGAGTAAACAATTTTTCAGCTGAAATTTTTTCTCACTTTGCGTTTTTGTCATCTTTCTCTACCTGATTGTTCCTTAATCCACCCACCCCAATAAATGGGCACTTCTACTTTGAAACAGGGAAAGATGGACTCACAGTTGGGGGTTGGAGCTTATGAGAATGGGAAAAGACAGCCACAAACCATCTGCTCCTGCCAGAGACCTCAGAAGAGAAAATAAAGGAAAGGTGTTTATGTTTTTCTGAATTTCTGGTTAGTAGATTACTCCAGAGAGAAGCATTTAGAAGCTTTGGCTTCACTTTTTGACCTTCAAATATATGCATATTCCCATGGCAGGAGCATAGCCAGTCTGTCCTCACAGGTCCTCACCCCCTTGGGGCCAATCTGACAAGGAGAGGGGAAGGAGGGACAGAGAAGGGCCCCTCCCGCTGAATTCCCTACACCCTCACACAGGGGACAACACAGTCCTGGGACAGCTTCTATATTAAGGGTCTTCTCACCTACCCGTCTGACAAAGCTCTTTGAAAGGCTAATGTTCTAAAACTCCTAGGACAGACCTTGTAAAAGGATGTATTTAAAATCTCAATTTTGAAAACTTTCCTACTGCCATTCTGCAAGCAGCGTTAGTTCTCAAATGATGCTCTAATGGGCTCTCTTTTTTCAGGTAACTTTTCTGATCTTAACAAAATACCACATGTTAATTACAGAATACCTCGAAAACAGAAAATAATCAAAAGAGGTAAAATAATTCTCTTTTTTAAAATGTAACCATTTTATTTTGAATCCTGCTTTTTTTATTTGACAATATTTCGACTACTTTTCCATGATATAAATATCCTTGTATACCTTGTTTTTACTGGCTGCTCAGCATTTAGTTCTATACATTTATCATTTAACCTGTCTCCTATTGGGATGATTTTTCTTTAATTTTAATTTTCTAATTTTTCCACTACTTTAAAAAAAATCCTACCAAAAAAAAATCCTTGAAGCTATATCTTCCCATATATATCCTTGATTATTTCCTCAGGGTAACTTTGAAGAGCAAAACCAGTGGGTCAGGGTATCTGCATTCTTATAGGGGGTCAGTTCTGGTTGTCGTATATAACCAGCTTTGGGAGCCACTCGGGTGATAAAGTAAATTATTAAAGTATTTTTTTCCCCAATAGCCAAGCATTTATGAGCTCTGGCAGGGGCCATGTGATATAATGAAAAGTCCCCATTGCTGAGAGTAAGCAATGGTCCAGGATGCCTGGCTGCCCCTTTGTCTTAGTTTGTTTTGTTGCTATAAAAGGAATACTGAGGATGGGTCATTTATAAAGCAGAGGGATTTATTAGGCTCGTGGTTCTGCGGGCTGTGGAGCATGGCACCAGCGTCTGCCTCTGGTGAGGGCTTCAGGTGGCTTCCACTCCTGGCGGAAGGTGTAGGGAAACTGTACAGCAGTCACATGGCGAGAAAGGAAGCAAGAAAGAGGAGGGGTGCCAGGCTCTTTCCAACAACTCGTTCCCCAGGAAACCAAGAAGGAGAACTCAGTCCCATGAGGACAACAGCAGGCCATTCACAGCGAGCCACTCTAATGACCCAAACACCTCCCAGGCCCCACCTCCAACACTGGGGATCCAATTTCAGCATGAGGTTTGGAGGGTCAAAAATCCAAACTAACAGCCGGGCACAGTAGCTCATACCTCCAACACTTGGGAGGCCAGGGCGAGTGGATCGCTGGAGCTCCGGAATTCAAGACCAGTCTAGGCAGCATGGCAAAACCCCATCTCCACAAAATACACAAAAATTAGCCGAGTGTGGTGGTATGTGCCATAGTCCCAGCTACTTGGGAGGCCGAGGCAGGAGGATTGCTTGAGCCCAGGCATGAGCTGCGATGGTGCCATTGCCCTCCAGCCTGGGTAACACAGCAAGATCTTGTCTTAAAAAAAAAAAAAAAAATGCCTGGGTATGGTGGCTCATGCCTGTAATTCCAGCACAATGGGAGGTCAAGGCAGGTGGATGACTTGAGGCCAGGGGTTCAAGACCAGCCTGGCCAACATGGTGAAATCCTATCTCTACTAAAAATACAAAAATTAGCCGGGCATGGTGGTGCATGCCTATAGTCCCAGCTACTTGGGAGGCTGAGGCACGAGAATCACTTGAACGCAGGAGGCAGATGTTGCAGTGAGCCAAGACTGCGCCACTGCACTCCAGCCTGGGTGACAGAGTGAGACTCTGTCTCAAATATGTATCTCCAAACTGTAGCACCTCCACACCCAGCAAAGCCCTGACCTCATGGAAATGGCTACGCAATGGCTGCACTGCGAATTCTCAAACCTCTCCTCAAGCTCTAACACAAAAGGACTCCCTTCAAAATTGAAAA
The DNA here is from genome assembly GCF_028885655.2 of Pongo abelii. Lineage (NCBI taxonomy): Eukaryota > Metazoa > Chordata > Mammalia > Primates > Hominidae > Pongo > Pongo abelii. The sequence goes on from NC_071991.2 coordinate 98,543,989, forward strand.
AGACAGTGAGGACCAACAATTGCATAATATTTATGTATATGTACAGTTTGTTTTATTTTTATTGCTCCTTCCATTTTCTTCAGTTTGTTTTTAAACAGCAGTAACAATATTTCTCAGAAACAGAGGGCTGTGTACAACCTCGTAACACACTTCCTTGACAGTTTAAAAAAATCATTGGCCCTCTCCAGCACCTCAGAGCTCGCCTGCATCTGTGTACTGTATTTCTTTGGGGAAGAGCAATTAGTCAAGAGAAGGCTGAAGCCCATGACATCTCTGACATGACTATGGCTTTCTTCTGAAATGTGATGGGCCATAAGAGCTTTTCAGACATTTCTCTGAGAATAAATGCCAGGCAGGCTTCATTTGCCAGTGACAGAACTGACCTATGGCACACTAAACAGTCACTAATCCACAGAATCAAAACAGGCCAATGCTCCAGGTGGGGGTTGGCCTTTGCCAGGAGACCACTAGCTTCTGGCTCCAGAGGTATCACTGTGCAAGGTAAAGAGTTGTGTGGCCTGTTCCTATTAACTGAGTGTGAAAGTGCTTCAACAGGGGGTTGCTGCTGAGTTAGTGATAGTAGAGGGAACCAGTAGAGCCCATGTTGGTTATCACTCTTCCTGGTAAGAATGCCTTCGCCTGCAAATATGTGCTGTTTCATTAAGAAAGTCCTCATAAAATGATGTTTTCAGGCAGAATGAGAACTAGAGCAGACAGGCCCCTGAGAATGGCTTAAGTCAGGTAAAGATAGATCAGACCCATGAGAGAATGATCACCACCTTGTAGCTCAGAAATCTGAGACACAAACAGCATTTCTGACCAGCCTAACCTGCAAACCTGAGAGAGAAACAAACGTTTCAATTCCCCTGCTTTCTCTCTAATCATACAATATTCTCAGCTGAACAGCAGTAGCCTTTGCTAAATCCTCTTGTGTCATTTGGATGCTGTTCAAAGCAGACGTCCCAGGCATGTTTAGAAAGTGTCTTGTATGACCACCTTGACTGAGTTGAGAATATTTATTCCTATTCAATGTTCACTTTAAATAGCCATCTTCTCTCTTTTTTTGTAATACTGACTTAATTTGAAGAGCCTATGGTGTGGAAAAATGAGACTAAATGAACAAATCACAATTCTGGTCAATCACATTGGCCTAAAACCATCAGGCAATTTGAATATGAGATCCCTAAGGTTCAGACAGGTTTACAGCCAAGGGTAAAAACTATTCAAGGACAAAATTGAGTATGAAAATGTGTTATATAAACACAGATGTAACACTTAATACATATGTAATAGCTAGCAAAATGAGTTGAGGAAACTTTTAGATGAGAAAAATAGAAAATCTGGACCATCTACCAGGTGAATTTTCTCTGTTGTGAACGATTTATTGACCTTTTACGTAAGTATCATACAGCTCTCATTATCAGTCCCAATGTATTAAATGGCATTAGAAAAGAGAAATAGTGGCATATTTGATAGGCCAAAGGACCGTAAGATGTTAGAGTGAGCATTTCATTGCCACGAGTACAAATGTGTGGAAAATTACAGATAACAATTCTGAAGTACATCGGTGTTCAGTGAGACCCTGAAAACCTGGCATTCTCATTTGCCCCTTCTGAACTAAATAAGAAAACGTTGCGACATCTCTGCAATGTTTTAAAAGAATTATTGCATCGATGTTTTTGCTCTGCCAGGTATACTGTTACACGATGTCGTCTGTTACAAGAATACAGTCTCGCAAACTGTATTCTTGGAACTTATGGGTTTTGTTTATCAAGTTCACATAGATCCCACCGCCCACATACACAACTAGAAGTGGAGAAAAGGTGTTAAAGGCTGTTAGGGGTTCTACCACGAGCCACTTAAAAAAAAATCATAGGACTGCAATTCTGTCTGCAACCATTTGTTATAGGCAAGAGCAGATTACAAGAGTAAGTACCAAGCTCTCAGCCATGATTTGCGGTGGAAGAATGGCTGAGAGAGGAATTAAGCAGGAATGGCTGAGCAGTGCACTAGACATCAGCCAAGGTAGGAGCACTAAGTAAAATGTCTCGAAGGAAAAATCTTCAACTCTGGGCCTTAGTCCTAACTGCTCTGAGCCAAAGATGAATTTAAGCTCCTCTTATTCCTCATCTTTACACTTGTTTTTAGCTTGCAATAACCATTTCCTGGGAGAAGCACTTTATTAATGAGACTGGTAATGTGGTGGAAATTATGAGATGCTGTCTCATCTTTTATTTCACAATGTCTCTTTTTCATCATGTCCTGTCCTTTAAACAAAAGCAGCACGTCTTAAGTCTGAGGGTAAAAGGAAAGAGTAAATTAAAATTAATTTTGAAGTCTTTTTTTTTTTTTTTTTTGAGGTGGAGTCTCACTCTGTCGCCCAGGCTGGAGTGCAGTGGTGCAATCTCAGCTCACTGCAACCTCTGCCTCCCGGGTTCAAGCAATTCCCCTGCCTCAGCCTCGCAAGTAGCTGGGATTACAGGTGTGCACCACCAAGCCTGGCTAATTTTTTTTTTGTATTTTAGTAGAGACGGGGTTTCACCATGTTGGCCAGGATAGTCTCGATCTCCTGTCCTCGTGATCCACCCGCCTCGGCCTCCCAAAGTGCTGGGATTACAGGCGTGAGCCACCGCACACAGCCTGAAGTCATTTCTTAAAATTATCCAGCTTTCCTTATATTCATTGGAAATCTCCTAGAATGTCTTAAAACTAAGACCAGAAATTGATGGAACTGCTTATGTTTCAGGCTTATCCTTAGGTGGAAGCCCTGGGACAAACCACTTCCCCGACCCAAAAACAGTATGAAGTGAAAGTCCAGCTTATACAAATATGAGACTGAGGAGAAATATTACAGGAAGGAAAAAACTGGAGGAAAATCTAAATTAATAGAGTTCTTTTTAGGGGGGTAGTGAGAAATACCACCCAGATCATACATTTTTATATATTATCCAAATTGCTTCTAACTGATATTTTAGTAACGGGGATGGGGGGTGGGGGCAGGGACTGTTTTTAATGAACATGAGGAACAAAGAGGAAGAAGGTGAGAGAGTGACTCCAACTGACACATCCATTGTGACAGTCATATGTAGAGATATGCATATGTGAAAACACAGATTCTATTCACAGGACCTCAGTACTAGGGGAGTCACCGTTTTCTCCACTGGAGCATTCTTCCTAATGCACTATCCCTTCAAGTGTAAAAAGCAAAGCAATAAACCCAATTTAACATACCCTGCATATAGAAGACATGCCAGTGAGGACATCATAATGTCCATTTTGTTGCCATTTAATTTCAGAGTCTGCATTCCAAAATGTCACCTAGGCAAGGCTTTCTCTTAAATTGATTCATTCCTCAAATCCACAAAGCTTTTGGTACAAGGCACTTACTTTGGCACTGTTAGGAATGGGAAGATTAATCAGCCACAGCTGTTATCTGATAGGAAAAGCCAACACAATCCTATCAGCAAGTAAACCTCAGCCAACACGTGCTCAGAAGAGGGAAAAGTGCATTTTCTCTGTGAGCTTATCAAGGAGGACTGCAAGAATATGGCAGCATCTGAGCTGAGCTGGGTTTTAGGAGGCAGAGAGGCGGTGGGGCAATCCAGTCATAGGCAAAATCAATGCAAGCAAGGACTTGGGGCTGAGGCATGGAAAGGAGTGTGACTGGAATGTAAGGTGTCTTCCCAAGAGACGGTGGGAGGCAGACAAGACCCACAGTGCAAGCCCAGGCCATCCATAGAGGCAAGACAGAGCGGGCAGTCAGAGCAGTGGGGCAACAAAGGAGTCCCTGGAGCTGGGGACCACAAGGACAATATTGCAGCCATGGCAGTGTTGCAGGTGAGCAGAGACAAACGCCTTCACCAGGGCGGGAGTGGAAAGTCAGGCAGAGACACAGGAGCTGCAGTTACCAGATTAAGGGAAAACAGAGGAGGACAAACCCTGAGGCTTGGCTCCTGAGTTACTGCTGGCAGAGGAGAGATGTGGGGGTGTAAGAAGACAGCAGGTTTAGGGCAAAGGACAAGGTCATCATTAGAAAATCCAAGAAGGCTCGGCGGCCTTCTAAAAGGCAACAGGCTACCATGCAGAATCTAGGCTGGTGCAATTACAGGCTCCCCAGGAGATGATTCTGTTCATTTTCTCCTCCCCAGGCAGTTCCATGCCAGACTTCCCCAGACAGCTGAGCCAGATACATATCTAGGAGAGAAGATTCCACTGACACCCGCTCCCCATTTTATTTGCCTTCAAGGGAGAATTTATTTGTGAATAATCTAAATCATCCTCCCCCAATCTCTGTTTGTTTCCTATTAAGATGATGCACAGAGAGCACGGAACCACCATCGTCATCCTGTGGTTCTCTAAGAAGTGCTCATTCTGTCTAGTCAGTATCAAAACTGTTACATCCTGTTGATGTGGGTTTGGACTCTATATTATATAGAGATCAATAAGGAGTTACCTAGTTATTTAACTAGTGATACAAAATGTCCATAGGCTACTTTATATTGCCAATTAATACATTTAATATTTAATGTTATGAACCAACATGTAATATATGACTTTTAAATTATTCAGTCCATATATGTTTTCATTAGGGAAGAACATTTTATTCGCATACTTATAATACCATCTCAAGACTTAATATGGCTTAATTCTATTAATAAAAACTAATTTAAAAGTCATTATCTTTTTTAATTACAGCTTTTGATTTAGTTCTTCCCTGCTCTGCAAATAAGAGTAGCTACAGCCATCATTCAATTGGTCCATAACTAACCCTGGTTTTTTTTTTTAGAGCTATCATAAGTTGCTTGGTAGAGGAAGTTGATTAAAAGGAATGTCCTCATAGGTCACACATGCAGCCCCATGACTTGGCCATATCTCACCTTGTCAGAGCTCTGTGCAGATATTTGTCCTCAAATGAATCTGTTAGTGAATTCTATTCCATGGTCAAATCTTTAGCTTGCAGAAGCCATGTTGAAGGTAATTCAAAATGTGTGGCAGCAGTCTCACCTATGATGATGACCCAGATTTTCACTGGGCGTGATACTGGACACATTCCTTTTTTTTTTTTTTTTTTTGAGACAGAGTCTCACTCTGTCACCCGGGTTGAAGAGCAGTGGTGCAATCTTGTCTCAACGCAATCTCCACCTCCCGGGCTCAAGCTATTCTGCTGCCTCAGCCTCCAGAGTAGCTGGGATTACACATGCCCACCAACATGCCTGGTTAATTTTTTTTTTTTTTTTTTTTTTTTAGTAGAGACAGGGTTTCACCACTTTGACCAGGCTGGTCTCAAACTCCTGACCTCAAGTGATCCACCCACCTTGGACTCCCAAAGTGCTGGGATGACAGGCATGAGCCACCGTGCCTAGCCCACATTCCTATTTCTGGTCCTTTTAGGCCCCAGAGAAAGTGGGATGCCTTCCCTTGGTATTAAGTTCCTAACTCTCCAGAATTTCTCAACTGTGTGTTCATTATTCAAGTTCTGCCAGGTCTGAGACACCGGAAACCATCTAGTTCTTAACCTTGGCATTGACGGGAAGGATGCAAGGCCACTGAATGTCTGATAGAGCAAGTATCACAAGGCTTATATATTAGCGCTTAGTACAGGATGGCTGCTGGCAGGGAAAAGTTTAGGGAGAGAGAATGGAGATGAAGTGTAACATCTCCCATCCAGAGTATGGGTTCTGTGGGATAAGGCTATAAAGCACCCTGCATGCATGCTCTTTACTAAGAGAACCGTACATAATTGTAAAGGAAATCGGAGTCAGGCTCCGATTAAGTGAATCTTCAGATCTCAGATGAAGGCAAAGAGGGCTTGTCTCACATATAAACATAACCATAAAATTGTTGACTGGAACTGAAAAGGCTCATGAAAACGCCATCATTATTCAGCTTCTTTTTCTCAAAGATGTATTTCTGAGGGACTTTTCTATATCTTCATATTGCTCAGTATGTAATTCTATTAAAGTGCTTAACACATTGTATCATATTTATTTCTTCAGGTATTCTTTTCCCTTCCCTAGAATGTGAGCTCCTCAAGGTCATGAAGAGAAGTGTTTCTAAATTCATTTTCATATTCCCAACGGCTAGCACATTGCTCTACCTTAAGGATATGGATAGGTCACCCAGTGTTTGACGAAATGAGTGAATGGATGAATGAATGACAAAACTAAAGAAAATAAGACCGCAACCAAAGATCATTAAATGGCTGTTGCTGTCCTATATACCTATGTCTCTACAATTTAAGTACATTTATTTTTGCTTTTTTGTTTTATTTATTTTATTATTTATTTATTATTTTTTGAGACAGAGTCTCGCTCTGTCACCAGGCTGGAGTTCAGTGGCGCGATCTCAGCTCACTGCAACCTTTGCCTCCTGGGTTCAAGCGATTCTCCTGCCTCAGCCTCCCAAGTACCTGGGACTACAGGCACGTGCCACCACGCCCGACTAATTTTTGTATTTCTAGTAGAGATGGGGTTTCACCATATTGGCCAGGATGGTCTCTATCTCTTGACCTCGTGATCCACTCGCCTCAGCCTCCCAAAGTGCTGGGATTACAGGTGTGAGCCACCGCACCTGGCCACATCCTTAGATTTCTGAGACTCATCAAATAAAGTCTCTTGAGTCCTAAGTTTCTATTCACAAATGGCCTTTATTCCCACTTTTAGCAAACGGTAACACTGAGATTCTATGAAAGGCCAGCTTAACTTTGCCATTCATTCCATCTCTCAATGGGAGCCAACTGCGTGTGCACACACACGGTACATTAGCTTCACAAGGGCACTGACTTTATCTTGTTGATCATTGTATCCTGACCATCTACCAAGTCCCCAAAAATATGTGTCAACTGAAAAAATGAATTAAGGATTTCACAGTGTACTGTCGTACTAACCAGTCTTCCATACTGTTGTGAAAAAGAAAAGGAACAAAAAGCTATTCTAAAACTCCGCACTGATTCAAAGTGATTTCCCAGTGTTCAGCAAAAGGAGAATCTAGAGTCTGCAGATGTGTTAATGCCATCGTGGGTGGCTCTTACACCTCTATCATTCTGTCTCTGGAATGGCAGTAATTGCAACTGACCTGTCTTCCTCATAGCTATGTTGGAGAGAGGAAAAGAAAGATCTCTTCTCTAGTCCTAAACAGACATACACACATGCCTGTATTAGTTAAAGCAGCCATATGTCTACTTGGAAATAATGGATGACAAACTTAAAAAGTGAGAGAAGGCTATAGAAACTCTGGGTCCTGAAAAGGAAACATTAATGGTACCGTAAATTTTGGAGTTGGGAGAGTCACATTATTTTAATGAACATTTCTCATAAAATAATAGAATAACGATGTCCTCCTCATAATAGAAGTGCAAGTTATAACACAAATTATCCCCATTGGTTTTTCATTTACCTTTAATCATGCTACCCTGGGAAAATAAAGGAGTAAAGAGAATGAGCTTGAACCTGAAAGATTTCTACTCTAGTAACTGGCCCAATCCATTAATTGTCACTATTCTTTTTTGCATTTGCTTTAGGTGAAAGTCTGGCAAAAATCAAACTTAGTAAAACTAGTAATTATACCAAAAATACATTAGTTCTCAGTTTGTTAGTTTTTGAGGCTGAAACTTACACCTCTTAAGGTTTATAATTATTTCCCCTCAGTACCTTGTGGATTCCTGTGTTCTAGGGAAAGGCATTGCCAAAAATAAAGTGCAAGATGCTTAATCTTCACTTTTTCCTAAGCAAACAACAATGTGAAAAGTTGACCGTGAAGACATTGTCTGTACATCCGTTAAAATTTCTTTGACTCGCTCAACTCATTCAAGCTTAAATGCTAAAAAAGAAGAAGGCACTGACAGGCCATCCTCTGGGACTCTCTGAATCCCGAATCCAGCTTTGTCAGTTATTTCAAGTAGATATAAATGGAGACTTTGGCCAATCCTTTCCAGCCCCAGAGGTCAAGGGAGCAGCTGCACTTCTAAAAATTAATCTAAAACTATGTTCCCAACAAACCTTTCTCTTGACCTTTAAGGCTGATAGGAAGCTCCAGAGTATTATACAAACTGGCCACGCAGGTATTTTCCCACCCCATAATCCACCTGCCAGACGCAGAAACAATGGGACCATTCAGCTCACCTAGGACATGATCCAAGGCCCTTTGTATCAATTTTAGTTACCAAAAGATGGCTCAAAAAAACACTACTTTTATGAGTTAAGCCTCTTCTTGTCAGGTGCTATAGGTAAGAAAAGTAATATCCCACTCTGTATGCATATAATGCTGTTATCTAATTATTTCACACAAGGCAGCTTTGTGAAGAAGGCAAGGGAAGTAGTTAACATTTAACATTTAGGAAAACTGAGGCCGTGGCTTGCCCAAGGTCACACAGGTAGGAAGCGACAGACAATGTACTTGAACCTGTCCTCTGACTCCAAACGGTAATGTTCCTTCTCCTATGTTGTGCCCTGCTGATCTGATTCAAAAGCTTTAAGGGGATGTTGGTGTATCCCGGCATATTGTATATATTGATGTACTGATGAAGCCCTGAGTCATGGGGTCTGGCGATTGTATCAGTGAGCTGCATTTGGCATCCCCAGATGTCCCCAGCTCTGAAACTCCAAATCTAGATAAAGCTTATTTATCGGGAATAATTCCAAGAGATTCAGTCCAGTCCGAGGCCTTCAGAGCACCTCCAGAAGGTTAGGTCTTTTTTGGCAGGCCGAATGATAACAAGAGCATTTACTTCTTATTAACAATGTGCCTAAGTTATTGAGCCCATTTAAACCTCACAACAACTCTGAGGTAGGTACTCTACTCACTCTCATTTTGCTAATAAGAAAACCAAGGCTTAGAGCATTTCAGGTGACCTGCTTGGTCAGGGAGCATGATCAAGGACTAGAAGCTGGGCAGTTTGACTTCACAGGCCAGACTTAAACCCTGCACTACAATAGCCCAGAGGAGTTCACGCCCTCTTGATCAGCCTATAACCCTCCAGACACTCCCAAAATTCAACCAGACTCCAAGCCATTACAGAGAATGTTGTCTTACAAAGTAGCAGCCCACCCATGTTGGCTCAAAACCTATAATGTTTGCCAGAATCAGAAAGAGCTGCCATGTTAGCACTTTAAGATTATCATATTGTTCCTCTTTGGGTAACTCATCAAAGCATGTAAGCTTAGCCAAAGAACATATTCCTCAACCACTGGGCACCTGAACAAAGACCCCATGACCCTGACTCTTTGGAGTCAACAGCAAACCTCTTCAAGGACCTTCCTTTATTAATCAAGGAAGAAAGGATAAAGTAAATAACACTACTGATTTGAGATCAGAAGGAGCAATTTAGGCCCATGTCTCATGTCTCCTATACTCACGGATGCTCTCAGTATCCATGTTAATGGAACCATCCTTCAGCCTTAGAAAGTGGACCCCAGTGAAGGGAGCAGCTCTGCCAGTCCACAATGTGGCAGAGCCCTGTGTCTATCGCAGGGCGGGTTGTGGGGGGTCCCAGCTGCTCATTTCCTCCATGCCAAACCTCTTCACCTCTCCCAGACAGCAGCCTCACTTGTAGGAGTAGGGTTCTGTCAGTCTTTTCTGGCAGGAAGGCCTACTTAAAGAAGATCCATTCAATGAACTATTCACTCAGAGGACACAGCAGGGCATCAAGTCTGGTAGGTTCTGGCCACAGCCCACCAACTGGCATTCAGGAAGCTGACTTTCCAGGCTTTTGTTTCGGTTTTGTTTTGCTTTTTGTTTTTGAAACAGCGTCTCACTCTGTCACCCATGCTGGAGTACAGTGGTGCAATCATGCCTCGCTGTAGCCTCCCACCCCTAGGCTCAAGCAATCCTGCCACCTCATTCTCCCTAGTAGCTAGGAGTACAAGCACGCACTACCACACCCAGCTAATTTTTGTATCTTTTCTAGAGTCAGAATCTTGCTATGTTGCCCTGGGTGGTCTCAAACTCCTGGGCTCAAGATATCCTCCCACCTTGGGCTCCCAGAGTGTTGGGATTACAGGCATAAGCCACCACACCTGGTGCCTTTCCAGGTGATAGGAGCCTGAGTGAGCAGCTTTGCAGCAAGCTGACTAGAGGTTGCAAAGCTCCCAACCTCAAGAATTTCCTATTATGTCTTTCATTCAACCAAACTCGTATCTCTGTTTTGAAAGAACCCTTTCTGTGTGCTTGTGTTTGGCTGTCTAAGTATCCCAACCCAAGGAGCCTCCAGAGGCTTCTTGCGCAGTGTCTGAGGCTGAAGGAGCCTTCCATCGCATACTGCAGTCTCATGTAGCTGGAATGAGTGGTGGATTTGTTTCTTTCCACAGAGACTCACATTAAAGCACACAGACTTCAGGTGAGAAGAATCAGATGTGGTCTTTGGTACTAAAGGAGCCTGAGTCCGTTTCAATCTTTCCCCATCAACATGCCACGAGCATTCAACAAAGTACTGGTGGAGGGTCAAAGGATGCACAGGCGGGCAGTGAGATTTCTCTGGACAGCAGCAGGCACCTTTGAGGCTCCTCCAGAATGATCTAGCCGCCTTGGAAGGATGACTTACCGAAAGGCCTCTCAAACGATTAACAGCTCCAGTTAGCCCCTTAACGGTTGTCATTTATTTCTGGGTCAGTCACCAATCATTCCTGAGTTGAGCCGTAATGAATAGAGAATGATGTAAATGTGTAGGCAAGACTTCACGAGGGTTTAGACGTCTCCGTGGGAGGTGTAACGTCATCCCGATTGCCACCTGACCTGACTCAGGGCTGTCTCCAAGGCTAGGTGACCGGCCCCGGGTGCGGTTCCCAGAGATCCTCCCGCGCTTCCAGAGCTGAGCCCCGCTGCTCTACGTCTACCTGCGGGATCCTCAGGATCCCCTCATTCCCAGTCGAGGGACCACCACCTGAACCCGTGTGGGGTGACCTTACCCACCCAGGGAAGGTTGAGACAGGGATGGAATCGGGCGCCCCCTTCCTGACCCTGGGCTGAGCCGGGCAGCGTAAGAGAACGCGGCGAGAAGGGAACCCGCGGGGATGTGAGGCTGCGGCACGACCAGGGGCCGCCAGGGGGCGCCCGTCCTCCTTCCCGCCTGTGTCTCCCCTCATCCTCGCTCTGCTTGGACAGAGGGTGGGGAAGACTAGAATTCAGCTCTCACTGCGGCCCGCCTGCAAGGTGATCCAAAGGAAGTCGCTTACCCTCCTGGCATTTCCCTTTGGAAAAGACATACAAAAATAGTCCCCACCCACAAGCCCCAGAGGGGTACCCCAAGAGCACAACGAGCTGTCTCAGGAATGCTCTGGCAATAGCAGCCTATTTGCACGAATTATTATTACTAACAATGTCTTCCTTGTTCAAGTCAAACAGACATCTGTATGAGCACAGTTGCACGTATGCTAGGAGCTGCCCTCTAAGTGACTCTACCCACACATTAATGTGAGGATTAACCTCCCAAGCTGCAGAATGAATGGTATTAGCAGGTTGCTAGGAGGTTCATCTCGCAAAACTGCAGAGATCCGCCTGGGTCTATAGACTTCAAGACTGAGCCAGAATGAAGCAAGTCGATTGCCCTGGAATAACTCCCCACATTTTTCAAGCAATTTCTCCAGTTCGTTTGTTTCGAGCACCTTTGAATTCCTCTGGCATAATCACTCTACCCTTTGTCAACACAAAATTATTGTTTAAACGACTCAATCAGATCATGCCATGGGCGACTATTTCCATTTATTATGATTTATTGCCTGTTTAGCACCAATGTGCCAGGCACATTCAACAGAACCGCCTCTAAAATGGTTTTTCTGTCTGCTCTGGAGGCCCACAGAATAAAAACAACCTGCTCAGAGTAAAGGAAAGATCATCCACACTGATGAGGATCAGTGACTAAGGACACCTTGGAAAGAAGGTCTAATTTTCCAAATGATAAAGAACAAGACTTTTTCATTGTGGTGGGTACTCCTAATGACCTAGAGCACAAAGTAAATTGATTAAAGACAGAGAATTCCAGGTTTTCCGCCAGGCGGGGAAGAGATTTGTCATAAATAAACCAAAGTCACACACTCCCTCTTGAAGGCAGGAATCTGGTATTCTTAGTCTTTGGTCCCCAGAACCAGCCCCACACTGGCACATTTAGACACTGAATAAATGCTTATTTAATTGATTAATTCAGGTGTGAGAGATCACATCTACAATTTAGAGAACTGAGATTTTTTTAACTTAGTTTTTCAAAGAAGAGCCTGTATAATTTCAATTCTTCCCTCAGCTTATTGCCAGTCAAAGAGAGACAGGAAGGGCCAGGTACTTGGCTGCAGTGTCTGAACCAGCTGCAAATCTCAGGAATGTGTTACCTGGATAAACAGGCTCTAAGATGTTCTTTATAACAACAGCAACTAACTTACTAACTTAAAAAAAAAATCCTCTAAGTGAATATTAGACACCCATTAGAATCACTTGTGAAAACTTAAAAACACTATTAACATATTATTCAGATACCCTCTCTGGAATCATACCTATGGCAGTCAAGGTGTTGTTGTCCTGTCCTGGCTATGCTGGTAACGTGACGTGAGTTTGGCTCAGTGAAAACGCCCACGAACTTAACTAAACCAACAGGCACTGTGAGGGTTTGAAAACAAAAACTGGCCTGTGAAGCATAGAATTTCTCATTCTTCCTGCAACTATCATTCACTTCAGTGTCCTGGTTGAAACTCTTCTTTCTTTCCTCAACTTCAGTTCACCTGCCCCCTACAGTTTACAAAGTGAACTCACAGGCTAAATTGTGACTTTAGAGCCGTCTTGAACTTCAACCCGCATGTGAATCCCTGGGGAGCTTGTTAAAATGCAGATTCAGATTCAGTGGGTCTAGGTGGGGAGTCTGCATTTCTAGCATGTTCTCAGGTGATGTGGTCCACAGAGGACACTTTGAGTGGCAAGGATATAGAAATTCATACAAATTTTTTCCTGCAAATTTTACAAAGCATGTGATAGTCTTAAATTTTTTGCATTTAACAATACAATACTACAATAAAATTAAAGAGTTTAACATCAAGTTGGTGTTTCATATGAATACATTACAGGTGCAGATCCTGATCTAGTTACATATATGTGAAATATACACATACGCCATATTCATCTAAAAAATTAAGGTGGCTCCACTTTCAAGAAAGGGGAATCAGTGATCTCTGATTTCATTCTTCATTCAATTAATATTTACTGAACACTTAACATGTGCCCAGCACTGTGTTAGGGGCTGAAATCGCAACAGTGAACAAGACAGATCCCAGTCCCTTTCTAACAGAATTTATAGTCTAGTAAAGGGAGACACACTTACAAAAAAAAAAAAGAGTGAAAACAAATTATAGTAAATGTTGTAAAAGAAACGAAGAAGGAACTAAAACAGGAAATAACCACTTTGGACAAGGTGGGAAGAGAGGCCTCTCTGAGAGGTGACGCTGATGGCCAAAGATCTAATCCTGACATTTCTACTCCTGTGAAGAGACAAAACTCTGAGTTTTTAGACTCCAGACGTGCACACAGCCCAGGAACTAGTTCCTACTGCTTCAGCAAAAGTACTGAACAAAAGAAACGGGGACCATTCTACAGCAGGTCCACCAACATAAATCCTCTCCCCTCAGCTCTGAGATCTTTTTTCAGCCATCCTTTGGCTCCCCCTCCCTGGGGTGCTGCACTGACACTCTGCAGGGGTTGCTGACACAGGAGGTTGCTGACACTCTGCATGGGTTGCTTTCCACATTTGCGTCACATACCTATAAAAATTCAAGGCTTGATAAACCACCATCTGTAGGGATAGTCAAATTGCTTCTTGTTTTTCTTTCCAGCTCAATTTTATTTCTGACAAAGTGGCTCCAATGAAAAAACTTATCTTGCACTAAAATGAAATTAAGCCTGCTTGAAATCGGCCATTATATATGAGCCCTAAATGCTACACAAATTGACACCAATCAGTTTGTTTTTAGGAAGGCATCCTGGGACTGTTTGCAGAAATAAAAATTCATAGGCAGGCTTTATCAACACCAATGAGGGCTCAGATGGTTCCAAATAGTCTCATCTTTTGTCCTTTATTATCACAGCAGGAAAGATGCGGGGGTCTTTCACAACACCATGAGTAGGAAGGAAAGGTTTTCTGCATCCTTAGCTGCCTTATGGAGAAAGAAGCCTGCAGTAACCAGGAGCTTGCAGCTGGAGCTAAGGACATCATAGGCCCTCCACCACTCCACCCCCACCCTAAGTTCAAAGAGGGGCCTGTGACCCCAATTGCGCTAGGTACACCCAGGGCCACTGTCTGCCCAAGGCTCATGTTAAGCAGCCCCTGCTTGCCTTTAGGAGAGCTCCTTTTACCTGGATGCCTTGGGGGCACTGGTTCTTGCACAGGGGGGTTATCCAGGTGGCAGATCTACCAGGTTCTCTGTTCATCCTTCTCTAGGGCTATTGCTCTACTCATAGCATCTTCTGCAGGATATACGGGAAAGAAGTGATACACCTACACCTCTCCTTTTCTCTCCTTACAGGAGCTTAAGATAAAAGTTACCCAAAGGGGCCAAGTGTGGTAGCTCACACCTATAATCTCAGCACTTTGGGAGGCCAAAGTGGGTGGATTGCTTGAGATCAGGAGTTCAAGACCAGCCTGGGCAACATGGAGAAACCCCTTCTGTACAAAAAATACAAAAATTAGTTGGGCATGACAGACACCTGTGGTCCCAGCTATTCAGGAGGCTGAGGTGGGAGGATTGCTTGAGCCCAGGAGGTCGAGGCTGCAGTGAGCTATGATCACCACTGTACTCCAGCCTCGGCAACGGAGCAAGACCCTGTCTTAAAAAAAACTAAAAAGTTACCTAAAGAGGATAAAAGGGGACAATCTCTGGATGAGCCACTTAACTTTTGTGAACCTCTGTTTCTTCATCTGTGTAATGAAAACAGCAGCAGTATCTACTTCTTAGGTTTGTTATGAAACTTAAATGACAGAATGCATGCACAGCATTGAGTATGAAGAGCAAGCGCCCAGTGAATGTTTGCTGTTTTTTTACCATTATTATTATTGTTATTTACAAGTGCTTACTGTATGCCAAAAACCACGTTAGATGCTCATTTAATTGTTATGAAAATTTGCATAATTTTAATTTTTTAACAGATCTTTAGGATAGATATTATATCACTTATGATTGGAGAAGTTAAGTAATTTGCACAAAGCCACACAGCTGTTCAGTAGTGAAGCTAAGATCTATATCTACACTGCCTCACTCTAGATTTCAATTCTTTCCTATCCCTGGCATTCGTCGATACTGACATAACAAAGTCAGCTACTGAAATGGAATTCATTCAGTAGGTAATCCATCTCAGGTTGTTACTGGCAAAAATTTGGATAATATGCCTTAAAAAATACACACACACACACACACACACACACACACACACAAACGTGCGTTGGCCAATACCTGATGAAAAATGTTTTGAAATGTGAGACTTTAAAATAATATTCACCACATTGTATTCTTATTGTTTTTAAAGTAAAATTAAATTTAACACAAATTTACGGTTGGGCAAAACTTTTTGGAAGGCACTACTAACAAAGAAGCTTTAGAATACAGTTTCTGTCTTCAAGGAATAAATCATTTAATTGTGAAAGAAAGACATAAAAAGGAGAGTAAACACATGAAGAAGCAACGGATAGACTAAGGGTTTACTACAGTAAAGTAAAAAAAAAAAAAAACATTCAGGCCATGATTACATGTCAAATAAGAGGGTGTATTTTAGGAAGCAGAATACAGGCTGGGCTGAAGAGTGGAAGCCAGTGGCCAGATGGCCTGTTAGGATGATTCCCTGAGGTCAACCTCCGGAGAGTGGGAATGAACCTGAGAGATGTTCTGAAAAAACACTGAGGGAACTTAATGACTGATTATATAGAGAGATTAAGGGAAAGGAAGAGGTTAAAGGAGATTTCAGAATCCCCACACTGGGCAGGTCCAAACCTGCTTGTTCAATCTGTTCCCAATCTCAGCTATGGCATCACCATCCACCATCACACAAGCTGGAGCCCTGAGGCTCTCTTGGGACCCCTCGTTCACTCACTCCTACCTCCATACATCTCCTCAGTCCTGCTATTTCTCTCCTCCACTACCTCCACGCATCTCCTCAGTCCTGCTATTTCTCTCCTCCACTACCTTCCAAAGCTGATCCCTTCCGCTCTGCTTTGTCCCGCCCCGTCCCATCCCTCACCTGCACAGCAGCCCTGCCTGCCACCATGGCTCCTCATCTCATCTCAAGGCCACATCAGCACCCATGCCAGGGATCTAACACACACCTCTGATGCCCAGGCTTCAAACCCTCCAGTGTGTCTCCAGCACCTGCACAGTGGACGCCGTAGTCCTGTGTATGTCCCGCAAATGCTGAAGTGCATCATGGCTTCCTCTGCTTCACACCACACCTCACATCCTGTGTTTCAACTACAGAATCCATGTGGAGTCCCCCCAAATACCACGCAGGAGGCACAGAACTTGAACAGGTGAATGAATGAGTGGATGTAAGACTGTAGGAAAGTTAGAATTATATGGCTGATTCTAGAAAATAATGAAAAGCTTAGTTTGGGTGTATAAAGGTGAGATATTTCGGCCGGGCACAGTGGCTCATGCCTGTAATCCCAGCACTTTGGGAGGCCAAGGCAGGTGGATCACTTGAGGTCAAGAGTTCAAGACCAGCCTGGCCAACATGGTGAAACCCTGTCTCTACTAAAAATACAAAAATTAGCCGGGTGTGGTGGTGCACAACTGTAGTACCAGCTACTAGGGAGGCTGAGGCAGGAGAACTGCTTGAACCCGGGAGGCAGAGGTTGCAGTGAGCCAAGATCACGCTACTGCACTCCAGCCTGGGTGACAGAGCGAGACTCCATCTAAAAAATAAAATAAAATAAAGTGAGATATTTGGTTTTTTCCTCTTTCCAAGATAAAGAAATAGGGAATGATTCTGCTGCTTATAATAAAATTATGATCAGCTAGTCTTCACCTAATGACCATTTCCTCAGGGAGGCCTCCCTGAACCCCTAAATGAGAGTACCTCCTCCATTAAATGCTTCTGTAGCACCTTTCGTCTTTTTCCCCCCAACTTTCTTTTCATCACATTTGAAATCATTTGTTCTATGTCTACCTCCTATAATAAGCTCCTTAAGGGCACATCACTTTGTCATAACAAATTAAACTTAAAACACAGCACCTGGCACAAGGTAGATGTTCGATATTAATTAGCCACAAGATTAGTAGAATTTCTCCACCCTAAGAGTGAGCGTGCTTCTACTTGTCATTACAAATAATATAGAAATTTGCTGATAAAAGAACCTAAAACACCACAATAAGTTGTAATCCACATGTAGTTTATTTGTTGGTATTCTGGGTTGACTCATCTGTTTAGGTAAGACGGAGGGATTGAGCATCACTCTCCTGCTTAAAAAATCTCACCGGCAGCCCACTGTCTACAGGGTGAGGGTCCCACTCCTTGGTTGGCACATAGGGTTCTCCACAAATTGCCTTCTGAGCCTCCACCTCTTCCACCACCATCCCATGCCACCTCCCCCTTCCCACAGCAGCCCACTGAGCTCGGCCCTTGTTGATCCCACTTTCTGGGATACTCTTCCCTACTCTCTGCATCTAGTGGACTCTTATTCTCCCTTCAAACTCAAACTCACACTTTCCCTAAGGCCCATATACAGAACAATCTGTTCTCTTCCCACCCACTCCACAGCACCCTGTACTTCCCTCTAGAAGTCTAGAAATTTGAAATAGTACCATGAGTTCCCTGAAGGCACTAAGTGTGTCTTGTTCTTCTTTACTTCTCCAGTGCCTTGCACAAGCCTGTATAAAAATTAGTAGTTTCTTTTTTCTTTCTTTTTTTTGAGACAAGCTCCTACTGTGTTGCTCAGGCTAGAGTGCAGTGGCATTATCATGGCTCATTGCACCCTTGATCTCCTGGACTCATGTGATCCTCCCACCTCAACCTCCCAAGTAGCTGGGACTACAGACACCCACCATCACACCCGGCTAATTTATTTTTTGTAGCCATAGGGTCTTGCTATGTTGCCCAGACTGGTGTTTTCTAGTGAACAAATACAAAACTCCAGGTCCTCCTTGACTGCTCTCTTTCCTCACACCCCACATTCAATCCATCAGCAGGTCCACTCTAGTCCATCTTCAAAAAGATATCCTGAATCCAACCCCTTCTCACTACCTCCATCACGATCACCCACATCCAAGCTACCATCATGTCTTGCCCGAGCTACCACAATAGCCTCCAGACTGCTGTTCCTGATTCCACCTGCAATCTATTTTGCACACAGCAGCCGTGTTTGGCCTTTTAAAATACCATTTCTCTGCTTGAAACCATCCAGTGGCTTCCATCACACTTGGAATAAAATCCAGACTCTCTCTTGAAGCCCTATATGATCTCACACTTCCTTCTACCTCCCAGTCCTCTTGTCATTCCTTGAACATGTCAAGCCCTCTCTCATCAGGATCTTTGCACCGTCTGTTACATTTGCCTAGTCTGTTCTTAGCCCAAGTATCCAAATGACTTTCTCCTCGTCTGCATTCAAATCCCTGCTTAATATCACTTTCCCTGATGAGCTTATCTAAAACAACACCCACCACTTTCTATCTCCTTAACTTACCTTATTTTTCTTCATTGCACCAATCCATATCAGACTTTCTATTATCACCTATTTGTATATTAATCTTTGGTCTCTTCCAGTATGATAGTAAGGTCCATGGAGACAGAAATATTGCTTTCTTCACAGACATATTTTCAGTGCATAGACCTGTATAACACAAAAAGTAGATGCTGAATAAATAGTTGTTGGCTAGGCACAATAGCTTAAACATGTAATCTCAGCACTTTGGGAGGCCAAGGAAGGCAGATCATTTGAGCCCCGGAGTTCAAGACCATCCTGAGCAACATGGCGAAACCCCATCTCTACAAAAAATACAAAAGTTACCCAGGTGTGTTGGCGCACACCTGTAATCCCAGCTATTCGGGAGGCTGAGGCAGGAGGATTGCTTGAGCCTAGGAGGTCGAGACTGCAGTGAGCAGAAATTGTGCCACTGCACTGCAGCCTGGGTGACTAAAGAAATAAATAATATTTGTTGAATAAAGCAGCTTGGTATTGGGTTCTAATGTAGAAAGATATGAATGAGAAGAAAGGGTTTTGAAAGATAAAGCTGGGTACAGAAAAAAATGTCTAAGGATATCCTTGCTGAAATACAATAACACAATTGGACAGCTCCAGGCACAGGGGCTCTATTTTCACTAATTCATTTTCTTTTTAAACAGCCGGAATTGTAAAAAAAAAAAAAAAAAAAAAAAAAAAAAAAAAACCGGGGGGCTTTGTCCCCTGGGGACACACTGTTGGGGATATAGTTGCACATCACTTATGAGGCCTTAGTCTAGAAGTGAACTAATCTTATGCCCAAGCCCTGCACATAAATGGTTTACAGAGGAGACGAAGAGCTCAGGAGGAAAATCATGAATACCCCAGAAGGTATGGATTTAGCTGGAGCCCAAGAATATCCTCTGAGTAATTCACTTCCACTTCTTCCATCTTTGGCAAGATGTGGCTATTATCGGTTTCCATCATCTCTCCCGTGATATAAGTACTTTTTGATTAATTATTCTCATCCCTTTTCTCAGCTCTCTGCTGCTTCAGACAGGGCTGTATTACTGTGATGAAGAAGAACACGATTCTAGAAAAGCTTTGAGATTAAAGATGCCTTCTAAAGATTAAAGTAAAACCTCTTTAATTCAGATTCTTCTAACTCTACGAACTCAGAATTCATTATCCATCTCATTGGGCTAAGGCTCATCTTGAGCCAATGGTGAGAAACACAGAGGCTTGAAGCTATAAAGCAAAGTAGTGGTGGAAATATTCTTTCCAAAAGGTGTAATCAACTTAAAAAGGTTTCTTCACCCAGGTTTAAAAATATCAGCACTATTAAGTTTTTCCATTTTAAAAATTGAGTATTATTTACATACATTAAAATTTACCCTTTTTGGTGTAAATTCTATGAGTTTCAAAAATACATAGTTATATCATCACTACCATAATTAAGATATAGAACAGTTTCATAACCTCCTAAAATTCTCTTATCCCCCATTGTAGTCAAGCCTACTCCTACACCCAGCCCTGGAAACCACTAATCAGTTTTCTCTCCCTTTAGTTTTGCCTATTTGAGAATGTCATACAGATGGAATTACACAGTATGTCACTTTTTGAATCTGGCTTCTTTCACTAAGCATACCTCAGCTGAAATTCACTCACGTTGATTGTATAAGTCGCTTGTTCCATCTCATAGCTGAGAACTATCCTGTTGTACCACAGAGTGCTTATCCATTCACCAGCTGATGGACATTTTGGTGGTTCCCAGTTTTTGGTGATTATGAATAAAGTCACCATAGAAATCCGCATACAGGTTTTTGTGTGAACACAGTTTTTATTTCACTCAGGTAGGTACCTCAGAGTGAGACTCCTGAGTCAGATGTTAACTAAATGTTTAAGGATCTGCCAAACTGTTTCCTAAAGTGGCTACTCTACCATTTATTCCAAACAACATTGTGTGAGAGTCTTAATTGCTCCACGTTCTTGCCAGTTATTTTCAATTGTGTCATTGTTGTTTAATTATAGCCATATAGGTATGCAGTGGTATCTCACTGTAGTTTTCATTTTTATTTTTCTACTACTGATGTTGAACATAAAAGATGCTCTTTTATGTGCTTATTTGTCCATCCACATATCATCTTGGTAAATTTTCCATTCGATAATTGGATTCAGGCCGGATGCAGTGGCTCATGCCTGTAATCCTAGCACTTTGGGAGGCCAAGGTGGGTGGATCACAAGGTCAAGAGATCAAGACCATCCTGGCCAACATGGTGAAACCCCGTCTCTACTAAAAATACAAAAATTAGCTGGGCGTGGTGGCGTGTGCCTGTAATCCCAGCTACTCTGGAGGCTGAGGCAGGAGAATCACTTGAACCCGGAGGTTACAGTGAGCTGAGATCGCACCATTGCACTCCAGCCTGGTGACAGAGCGAGACTCCATCTCAAAAAATAAAAATAAAAATAACTGGACTCAAACTATTAATTTAATGGCTAACGTGCATATAACATCCATATAGATTATTTCATTTGCTCTTTACAACTCTGAGAAGGAAGTATGGCAGGTATTGTTCCATTTTACAGGTGAGAAATTGAGGCTGAAAATGTTACATGACTTCCCAAGTTCACACCAAGGGGCAGAATTAGAGGTGGAAGCCAGGTCTCCCAGTTGCCAATCTCTACCACAACTTGCTGACTTGCTTCCTAAAGACAAGTAGGACAAATCTTGACTCAGCAGGACTGTGAATAGTCAGCTGAGGCTCCAAGTGACTGAGTGCCCTAGAAAAAATTATGGAAAGGTAAAGCCTGTCCTTCCCTGCTGTGTGACAGATGCTTCCAACCCCCTTACTTCAGCAAAACTTCCCTGTGCTTTATCTCCCTTCTCTGGAGTCTTAACTCTCAGCTACCAATACTTAAAAATACAGTCTAGTGAGCAAATCTCTGACTTCCTTGCCTTTCTACCACCAGAGTAGAGATTTCTGCACTTTAACGGGGCCTTTGAGAGACACCACTTCTTCATGCAGTGGTTTTCAACACGCAGTGGTTTGCAGTCTGTTCTGTTAGAGCCTGGAGCATCCCAATGGCCTAAAGGGCCTCTGCGGTTGGGAGTCAGGGTGGGTGGCAGCAGGCTTTGGGTCCTACTTGACTAACCAAAGCAGATCCATTTTTATCTGTTTTACATATTGGGCTTTCATTTAAAATCGTATTTGAGCAGGAGGATGTGTTGCTTTCTAAACAGGTCTGAAAACCACTGCCTCAAAGCTTGTCTTTAAATATTTGAGGGGAAGAATGTCTCCAAGCATCATTCAAACACTTAACACATGCTTGAAATAAATGAACCAGCACATTTCTCATAGATTCTCTAATGCAGATTTTACTCATTCAAACTCATCCTTAGGCACCCCCACATTCCCAAACCAGTCCGGGATTTTTTAAAATCTTAGAAAATAGACCTGAGTTTCCTAACCTGTGCTCACACCTCTCGTGAGTTATACCAAGATGTTGCCTCCTCTTAGCCCTCAGAGTGTTCAGAAAGGGTTTGGTATCTTCAGACCTTGATCATTTTCATGTTTACTCCAGTGCACTGTCCAGGTATCATCCTTTTCTGTATGTGTCCCAAGGTGGAAAAGGTTGGAAAACCTTATTAATACAACAGAGTAGTGTTTTGGGCTTGCGCTCTAGAGTTAGTCAGTTATCCTGATTCTCACTTACTAGCTTAGTGGTCCTGGCAAATTGCTTAATTTGTCTACCTCTCAGTTTCCTGATCTTTGAAATGGGGATAATAGCAACATAGTTCTTTTTTTTTTTTTTTTTTTTTTTTTTGAGATGGAGTCTTGCTCTGTTGCCCAGGCTGGAGTGCAGTGGCACAATCTCAGCTCACTGCAACCTCCGCCTCCCGGGTTCAAGAGATTCTCCTGCCTCCCGAGTAGCTGGGATTACAGGCACGTGCCACCACGCCCAGCTAATTTTTGTATTTTTAGTAGAGATTGTGTTTTGCCATCTTGGCCAGGCTGGTCTCGAACTCCTGACCTCAAGTGATCTGCCCGCCTTGGCCTCCCAAAGTGCTGGGATTACAGATGTGAGCCACCGCACCTGGCCTAATAGCACCATAGTTCTTTGAACTGTTACGAGGATTAAAAGATAATGTACATATGTGATCCACGCAGCAGAGTTCCTAGTACATAGAAGGCGCTCAGTAGATAGCTGCTCCATTGTTAACAGCCCTACCTATCCATGAGATTTGCCCTTTTGGCCATAGAGGTAGCTAAAACTTGCCACAGATTCATTGCTGCACCTTTGATTATGCTTTCAAAATGAATATAAATGTGAAGCTTCAATAAGCAAATACCATCACCATTGTAAAAGTTATTAATGTTCATAACATCTAGTTTACATCTCTGGTAATGTAAGTGAAACAAATACATGTTTGAAGGCCATTAACGATGGCTCCATACTTGGAAACAATGCTTCAGAAAGAGCAGATGCAAAGTAAAACCATTTGTTCTGCAATTTTTAAGGTACTTTTGTTTATATTTTGTTACAAAAAGCAATCACCTTAGTGATGGCTGAACAGATGCAAATGAACCTTTACAGTTTGAACACAATTCTTAAAAGGTTTTTGAATGCCAAATGACTTCACATTACTGTCCTTTGATCTACCTTAATCATTTTAGTATTTGCCTGTAATATTCTAAATTAAAAGAAAATAGATTTCAATACAACCACACCAGTATTGTCTAACCCCAGACAACTGTAGGTTGCAACAGGAAAGAGTTTTTATAACAAATGGCACTAAATTCATGGATATTTTTACAGAATAATTCTAGTCATTTGAGCAGTAAAAGTATTTATGTCTCAAAGTGACTCAGTGTCTCCAGTATCTAATATATTTTCAATTCAATCCAGCTTCAAGGAATGTCACTGTGAAGATATTTTTTTAAGTAGATAGTACTATCCCTGCCCTTAAGAAATCCAATTTTATTGTTCTCTGATTGCAGGTCATATTCCTTTTTCTTTTTCTTTTTTTTTTTTTTGAGATGGAGTCTCACTCTGTCGCCCAGGCTGGAGTGCAGTGGCATGATCTCGGCTCACTGTAACCTCTGCCTCCCAGGTTCAAGCGATTCTCGTGCCTCAGCATCCCGAGTAGCTGGGATTACAGGCATGCGCCACCACGCCCGGCTAATTTTTGTATTTTTAGTAGAGACGGGGTTTTACCATGTTAGCCAGGCTGGTCTTGAACTCCTGACCTCAGGTGATCCACCCGCCTTAGCCTCCCAAAGTGCTGGGATTACAGGTGTGAGCCACCGCATCCAGCCTGCGGGTCATATTTCTACCATTTTCACAGATCAATGCTCTAATCATAGCAACTGTGTCCAAGGTTCAAACACAAATGGCGTTTCAGAGTCTCCATTAGGAATAACGATGGACCCGCTTCTGACAATCACTTTAGGTGGAAGTTTCTGTTATACTGCCCCAGAAGAAGACATGAGCCCTCATTTCTCAATCAGACTAGCAGACAGTAAAGACATTCAGCGTCAGTGTTTCAGCTGAGTTTGTAGAACATTACCCAATTCCGAAAGCCATTCAATGCCCCTTAGCTACCAGCTGTGTGGCCTTGAACAAGTTCCTTAACCTCTGTGTCTCTGTTTCCTCATCCGCAAAATGTGTCAGTTTACATGTATTAACATGAGTTAATACATTTCAAGGCCTTCAAAGAGTGCCTGGCATCTAGTAAGTACCTCAGTCAGTGTTAGCTATTGCCATTATGAGTAGTATCAATAGCAATAATGCTCCTGTTATCTGCCTGACCACTCTAATCCAAAACGCAGTCGTTAGGCCCTGGGCTCATGCCCTGCAATGAGAGTAGGAAAGCAATGCAGGAACTCTTATTCATGGCTTTCGGAAACACCCAGCCTGAAGCTGGATGCCCTGAGGCCACTGGTGAGGTATGGGACAGCTGACAAAGTCTCTTTCCTCACCCCACCTCCAGCCCCACCCTAATCCCACCCTTGCCCACAGTCTCTGGCTTCCTTCTAAGGGTTTTCTTGTTTATGTTTTGTTATAAAAAGCAATCACCTTGGTGATGGTGGAACAGATGCAAATGAACCATTATAATTTGGGCACAATCCTTAAAAGATTTTTCTTTCTCAACCTCTGTGTCTTCAGCACAGGATAAAATTAACTCTCCTTTGATGTGGGTTATGCTTTCCTCTTCTGTACAAATGTTTGCTGGAGATAAGAGCTGTATGGGAAAACCAAGAATACAGATACTTATTTACTGCAACAAGCAGTTTATTCCTATTGGGTCAGCTCTCTGGTTTTACCATCACTTTGGTTATATATCATAAACAAGCTGTTGAAACACAATTTCTGTAGATGAGATTTTTTATCTCTGGCATATGAAGTGAAGGAGCACATTTTATTGTTTAATATTGCTGGGCTCCTACAAGATAATCTGAGAAGCCATACATCTTTTAACTAAAACATAATGGGGTATGTGTGATCTGTGTCTATATATACTGATATGTACTTATGGATTAATCAATCTGTTTTCTAGGAAAGATCCAAACTGGCTAGAACTGACAATAGGAAGGGTAAGAAACTTGATCCTAACTTAGGAGAGGGGCTTGCTTCTGCCACAGTGGAATATAAGATATTTAGAGTCTATCTTACCTGTGGGTTCATTGGAACATTTTCTGGCATGTTGGTTAACAACTTCCCAGGGACAGAGCTCCTTTAAGTAAAGTTATTACTGCATCATTAGAGCTCATAACAAGGGAAACAACATCCATAAAAATTCAGAATTCGACTTTGCGCCCTGGGAATCCGAGCTTCTCTTCATCCCTGTCCATCCTAAGGGGCCTCTGATGAAAGCTGGGAACTCTTCCCAGTGTATTTCTGTGGCTGGCTTCCTCCTTGTTCACTCTCCCCAAACTTAGTCATTTCCCCTCCAGCTTCACATACACATTACCATTTCACCACCATCATCCTTCTCAAAACTGATCAGAGTTCCAAACACAAACCTGTTTTTGACAGATTATACTTTAAATGAAAATCCTTTGCCCTGAAGTGTTTCCTCAAGTCAGCATTTGGTTTCAAGTCTTCCATTTCTCTTTGTGGAATATATGTATTCACTCATCAAATATTCATCAAGTACTTATTTTTGTGTCAAGGGCTACGCTAGTTATTAAGTACACTGTGATAAACAAGGCCAATGTGGTCATTGCCCTCATGAAGCTTATAGCTAGCATTGGAGACCCATGCTTATCAAATCAGCAAGCAAAAGTATAATTACACATTATAATTACTACAATGAAATAAAATCGAGAAGCTGCTGAGGGGGGTGTAGTATCTACTGTAGATTGGAGTTCTCTGGGATGATATTAAGAGCCCTGAAGGATGAAAAAGAACCCGCCATGTTCTTTTTAGATAGTTGTGCGGAAGCCTTCCTCCAGCAGAGAAGTCAACAATGATGTCCCAGGATAGAAAGTGAGCTTGGAGCATTTGAAGAACTGAATGAAGACCAGTGTGGGTGGAGAATAGGCAATGAGGGGAAATGAAGCTGGGGAGGCTGGCAGGGGCCAGATCATGCAGGCTTTTTTAGGCTATGTTAAATCATTTTGGATTTTGATCTAAGAGCAGTGGGGATCCATTGAGTGTTCAAGCAAGGGAATGGCATGATCTAATTTATGTCTCAAAGAGATTGCTGTGAATGTTATACAGATAATCACTGGAGGTGGGCAAGAGCAGAATGAAAGAAGAGTGGGTTCTTGTAGCCCATGTGAGAAATGATAGCTTGGCAGGCCAATCCCTTGAGTAGGGTAATTAGGTTAGTTGCCCTGGGGAGGGTATGTGGTTCATGGTAGACTACACTTCTCTTTTCTGAATAGCACTGAAATTCATTTTCAAAATTTCTGTCTTCAACAGTATCCCCAAGGGTTTATGAAAGATGTCCACACCTGGCCCTCTTTCAATTGTGTCTTCAGCAGCTCACATTGGTTGCATCCTTCCAGGAAATCCCTATATTTTGAATTAGGGCGGTGAAAGTGAAGGTGAAGATAAGTTGACAGAGTTCACATATATTTGAAGATAAGACTAATAAGTCTTGCAGGTGGGTTGTATTTGTGCAGTAAGGGAGAGAAAGGAATCAAGGATGACTCCAAGTGATGACTGTACCATTCACCAAGATGGGGAAATAAGGGAGACAGTGCAGGATAGGCTTGGGAGGAAAAGATTTCTATTTGGACTTATTAAAGAAGCCGATGAACTGTCCAAGTGGACATCAAGAAGGCAGATGGATATACCAGTGTACAGCTGGCAGAGCTCAGCAGAAACATTTGGGAGTATTGTTGTATAAAAGCTACATGAATAATGAAAACACCTAGGAGGGAATGCAGAGAAAGAAAACTATGTAAGACCAAGCCCTAAAGAAGTCAGGTAAAATAAAAGGAATCTGCAAAGTAAATTGAGGAGAAACTGCCAGAAGTAGGATAAAAAGCAGGAGAATGGGGTGTCCTGACAGCCAAGAGTCCAGTTTGTTAATGGAAGTAGTCAGCTGTGTGAAAATGTGGTGAGATATAGTCATCCTTTAGTTTCTGGGGGATTGGTTCCTGGACCCCCACAAATATCAAAATGCTCAGATGCTCAAGTCCCTTATATGAACTGGTATAGTATTTGCATATAACCTACATACATCCTCCCAAATACTTTAAATCATCTCTAGGTCATTTATAATACCCAACACAATGTAAGTGCTATGTAAACAATTGCTGTACTGTGTTTTTAATTTGTATTACCTTTAATCGTTGTATTGTTATTTTGTATTTTTTCCAAATATTTTCCATCCTCATTTGGTTGAATTTGCAGATGTAGAACCCACAGATGCGGAGGGCCAACTATGTTAAGTTGAATACAGAGTACTCTGGATTTCACATCAGAAAGGTCATTGGCAACCTTGACTAGAGCAGTTTCACCAGGGTGGTGGTGGAGAGGGCAGGCTGAGGAAGCCAGTTTGGAATGAAAGGATTTTCCTTCTTAATTTCAGCCACTGAGCCTGGGGACATTGGACAAAGGGGCTGCATAAATCCCAGCAGGCCAGATATGGCTGATTTCATCCTTCTAGGATGGGTCTCTATTATTTCTAATTGTAGTTAGAGCATCTCAGAACATGAACGATGCTGTGTAGCACATCTTCCTTGGCAACCACCTCATAAATGAACATGATCACACACTTTAGCCAATGCCCAGGTCCAAAAACGGAGAAAGGGAGGCAAGGAAGGAAGGAGGGAAGGAGGGAGGGAGGGAAACAGGTAGGCAGGCAGGTAGGCAGGCAGGGAGGCAGGCAGGGAGGCAGGGAGGCAGTGACGCAGGAAGGAGAAAAACATCGTCTGAAGGAAGCAGAACTAAATTGAACTCTTCTGGTTATTATATGTCAAGATTTCATAAAAACTAGATTTTCCAGTCTTAGAGAAGGGCTCTTCCTGTCCAGCACAATCTGTGTCACCTTGCTGACGCAGGTGATAGGGCAAGGTGGGATACGGGCTGCCTGCTGAAGAGGCCCCTTGTGCTTTACAGAGCTTTGCAGGCTCGTGCCTGGACAGACACCATATGTTTGGAACTGAACTGAAGAGTTCCTGTGCAGAAAAATGAAAATATTCAACCACTTATATAGATATCCATCTTTTAAATCACTTTATGATATAGTAAATCTTAATTTCTTGTTAATATTTTTAATCCGTAGTGACTTGAACATTTTAGCTTTTAGTTTCTCCCACTGTTAAATGTTTAATGATCTATAAACAAACTCTTGAGTAACTTTTATAAATCTTTGAATTTGTGAATAATTTCACCTTTTACGATATGAAAAATCACTAGAGGAGGGAAAGAAAAGAGTCTCCCTGAATCTCAGAAGTAATTTGAAGCCAACTAATGATGGATGGATGAATATTTTTTCATTTTTCTGGATAGGAACTCTCCAGTTCAATGCCAGATATGTAGTAAGATGTTCAGAAATAAATGCTAAATCTTCTGCTTAAGGACAAGATCTGGTCCCTGTTGGTTGGCAGTGGCCAGTGTTCATGCCCATTTCACATACTTTAATCCTATTCACAAGGTAACATCTTGGGACAATTTCTAAGTAAAAAGAGTAAAGAAACCCAAAATTTTACTCCTAACTGGCCCATTTTGTAATTTTGGTCAAGTTAGTTAACCTCTCTCTGCTTCAATTCCTCCTTCAGGAAATGGTGTGAGTAATATCAACCTTCTCCCTTTATCTAAAAAGTAATTTGAGCCCAGCTAATTAACTCTACCATATGTGATGTAATGATGGGGAAAAGAGCTATTAAAATGTGAAATATCATTACCATGGTCCAAGTCAGAGATCACTCTTGCACAAGCTACCCTCTAGTTAGGCCTTTTGAAGACCACTTTTTAACTCTTCTAAGCTGTATCTCGCTAGATGGGTGGATTGCCACCACCTATCATTTGTTAGTCTGATTTTAAACTCTAACCCACCCAAAAGTAGAACACATTCTCATTTTCATTGGATATATTTGCCTTTGAGGATTTCAGACTATTCCTTAAAGTAACCAAGGATACCTGAGGTGTAGCAAAACGACACCTGGGAATCACAGCACCTGGAAATGACTGCCTTATTGCACTTATTCAAAACCTCACCTGAAAGGGTACTAGTTAATGAGGCGGCTTCCACAGGATCCCAATCCATAAGTAGGCAGCAGATGGGGTACAGAAGAAAAATATGATTGACCCTCCCATTGCAAAGTGCTTTCCCTTATAAAGTGTACGTCTCACATCCGTAAAGTTGGATATTTTATCCCCATCTTATAAAGGAAGAAATTGAGGCTCAGAGAGATTTAGTTGTTGGTCCAAAATCACGTTGCCAGCAAATACATGCCAGAGCCAGGATTAGATTCCAGGACTTCTAGGATTTTACCGTGTGAAAATGATAATGGACATCAGTTTATGGAAGGAGGAAGGTTAACATTATGCCCAAAATGTTCCATTCGAATTTCACATAGAATGAGAAACGTTTTTGATTTGCCATTCTAAAGATGGCCAGAATTATTGGGAAAACCATTGCCACTGCCCTTTTCCTCTCCTTATTGCTTTATAAATCAGTATCAAAGGTACTATATAAGAATCCTCAAGTTTCAAACAAAGTAGACCCTGGACATTAATGGACTGAGTATGCACAAGTATCCGTGACAGCCTCTGACACTTTACAGAGGCAAGAACTTGAGTCACATGCACTGAGGTTGCTGTGTGGGACTGAATCTTTTAGCTAGTGAGGGAGGCTCACCTGGCACCCAGAATTCAAATCTATCAATGTGGTTTCTTTGTTCTCCACTCATGACCATATACCAATTCTGTGGAAGAAAAATTACACTCTAGAATACAAAATTTGAGCATTTCCAAGGTCATGAGACATATTTCTTACAAATATCAAGGATTCACAGTAATTGGATTTCCCTGCTTTCATTTCCCCTTAGTGGCCAGAAGCTCCAGGGAACTGTTGTTGCTCACAGTAGCAGCTAACTCATCTCAGATTCCTAATACATCTGTCCTTCTACTTGGCTTCTGACCAGCTGTTGCTTTAAAAAAAAGTCATCTCTCATTTTAATCATTGTTTTATATGTGTTTTGATGTTGTCAATTGTCTTAAATCCTTTTTGGAAGTAGGTAACTTAAATCCTAAGTAAATGTTGGAACTAGACTTCCTAGAAAGAATTATCTTAGTCCTGGGGCCTTCCATAATGTTAGAAGTACTAAAAAGAATTAAGTCCCATCCGGACTTGGCAAAGAAAAAAAAATGGAATTGAGGACGATTTTTTTTAAAAATGATCGTTTTAAAATGTATTTATCCAAATTCTGAAACTGACAGCAGCTAGGAATATGCTTTGAGTGACACCTACTGGTTGAGAACGTCACATCCCAACTTCGAGAGAACCCAGACCAGTGTTTCTCAAAGCTTGGCTCTAAACCAAGCTTGTCCAACCCGCCGCCAGCTTTGAATGTGACCCAACACAAATTTGTAAACTTTCTTAAAAGATTATGAGATTTATGCATGGACCTTTTTTTTTTTGAGCCCATCAGCTATCGTTAGTGTATTTTATGTGTAGCCCAAGACAATTCTAATGTAGCCCAAAGAAGCCAAAAGATTGGACACCCCTGCTAGGCCACCTTTTTCAGAATGGGTGCCTGATAAAAATACAGAGGACTTCCTGGGCCCTGTGCTGCTGAAACCTCCGGGCCTGCTCCTCCTGGGGAATCTGTATTTTTCACCACCACCCTGGTGATTCCAAGGTCTACTCGAGTTGGAGACCCATTTATTCAAGGGCTGTCAAGTGAGCTGTCTACACAGGACTGTCATGCCCCAGAACACCCCCCGGAAGTTAGCAGGGCCAAGGCGAAGGGATTAGGCCTGGGCTTCGCGTTGGCCTCCCCGGTCCACGGAGGAGGTTCGGGGCGTGGGGGCTAAGCAGGGCGGAGGGAACCCCCAAATCCCCGGGGGCGCGGCCGCTGCCCTCTCGGCAGTGAGGGTGGGGGTGGGGGCGGCGGTGGCTCCGG
Organism: Pongo abelii; assembly: GCF_028885655.2. NCBI lineage: Eukaryota > Metazoa > Chordata > Mammalia > Primates > Hominidae > Pongo > Pongo abelii. The sequence continues at coordinate 98,575,186 of NC_071991.2, forward strand.
CCCCTGAGAGCAATCGCCCCAGCTGCCTGCCCCTGTTCCCGGCGTAGAGAGAGCACGGGGACGTCCTAGGTGCGCCACTGCTAACGCCTGTGCTTCCCGTCCACAGACGAACCCGCCCCCTGGAGTTCTCCCGCTGCCGCCGCCCCAAGTCTGCCGGAAGTAGGCGTCTCCCTGGACGACGGCCTCGCTCCATTCTCTCCATCACATCCAGCCCCACCCTCCGACCCTTCCCACCAGATAAGCCCAGGCCCAACTTGGGATATCAAACGGGAACACGACGTTAGGAAACCAAAGGAGCTTTCAGCCTGCGGCCAGAAGAAGCAGCGCCTCGGGGAGCAGAGGGAGCGCTCGGCGAGTCCGCAGAGGGCCGCGCGGCCGAGGCTCGAGGAGGCGCCCGGCGGCCAGGGGCGGCCCGAGGCCGGCAGGCCCGCCTCGGAAGCCAGGGCGCCCGGGCTTGCGGCGGCAGACGCGGCGGACGCGGCGCGGGCGGGCGGGAAGGAGGCGCCCCGTGTGGCGGCGGGCTCCGAGCTCTGCCGGCGCGAAGGCCCGGGGGCTACGCCGGCGTTCTCCGGCCCGGGCGGCGGCGGCGGCGGCGGCGGCGGCAGCGGCGCGCGGGAGGCCGAGGGCAGGGTGGGTGCGCGCGCGGGTCCCCGGCCGGGCCCGCGACCCCCGGGGGGCGCCCCCGCGCGCAAGGCCGCCGTCGCGCCGGGTCCCTGGAAGGTGCCGGGCTCTGACAAGCTGCCGGGCGTCCTCAAACCCGGCGCCTCGGCCGCCAGCAGATGAGCCGCGCGGCCACGGCCAACCCGCCCGCCCCGGCGCAGGCCGTTCTTCTTAGGTTCCGTCTCACGGCGTTTTAATTTATTTTCACTGTCACACGCATAGATCCACGAGGCACCAAGGCCTGGGAGCATCGACGTGAAGTCCCACGTGTCCGGTGTGCTTGGGCGGCATCGCGTCAACGCGCAGACCTAAACTGATCCTAAAGCCCCCGGTTCCCTTGTGGGGGCTTTGGCAGCTATGGAAGAACCAAAATAACGTGAAGAACATCACAGAGAGACAGTGCAGTGTAGCTTTAGTTTAAGAAAAAAAAATATTCCTCCCCACTGCATGAAGGACTTGGATGTCATCCAAACTTTATATCAAGAAACAGGACAAAGTTAAGAGCAATCACAAACTGGAATATCGCCTTAAAAATCAAACTGCACGGAGCAAGCTGAAACTGAGACAAGATTATATCTTTTAATTGATCTAAAGCGTTGTAAATAAATTGTTCTCGACATATCTAGACAGGGGTTAAAGGGTTTGACACATTCGGAACCGTTCACCCATGACATGTTTCCATGGCTCACCCTTGGCATCCATCCTCGGTGTTAGCAGCAGCGTTCCCTGCCTCCTGCAGGATGACTTAGAAATCTAGTGAGTTTCTTGGTGTGATGCCATTTTTATTGCCCTTTGTGTGATCAAATCATATTTCTGTACATTTTCAGTGGTAGAAAAAAAGGTTTTAAAAATTGTATCCTAGGGAACAGTTTGCCATAAGTCAGAATTTTGCAGTTTAGCTCATAGATCTTAATTGGTTTTTCTCTAAAATATGAATTTTATAATTGAAAGACCACAATTTGTTTAATCAAGATAGGCAACGCTGCAGTTCCTTTATGAAGAGGCTTTTCTGTCTTCCCAGGCTAGCAGAAATGGATAGCTTCTTTGTCAGCAATGTGATTTCACTTATTTTATTGTCTTATTTTAAACCCTGTCTCCATGACTTCATTTGCACTTTGACAGAGCAGAGGCAGAGTATTTGTCTTATATTTCTCAGATTATATTAAAAAGTTACAACCAATTTATTTTCATTAAAGAACGTGAGTCTTTTTAGCATTCCTTTCTCCTTTTGTTTCCATTAGTTTCCTTTCGTCTTGTATTCTTTGCCACTTTATTTTGTTAGCAACTTCTACATGTTTATCTTCATGGATCTATGATTGACCTCCTAGTAAAATTCTAAGCCTTGCCTTTCTTCCCTGCTGTTTTAGCATTTCTTTGTAAAATGTTAGCTTCAATTAATTAGCCATTGGTACTTACTGTAGCTACACATATTAAAAGGCAAAGCGTTTCTAAAGGCAATTTCTTTTTAATATGCCCTGAATGAATGAGGCTTCATCCTTTCCATATTCTTACTCTTTACAGGAGTTCGAATGCAAATAAGCTTCACCTCCCGGCACTTACAGTCTAAAAAGTAAAAGAGGCGATCAGGTCCATCTCAAAGGTCACATGTAATAGCCTCCCTGGGCTGATCATTCCCTCTCCTTGTAATTGCAGTATCCTGAGTAGCAGTTTAATTTTCATCAAAAATCGGAGTAGTTTAGCTGTTTGACAGAAGGAGAATAAGGTTGAAAGCCTCAAGTGAAGGATCTTGCAGCTTGTAAAAGCAATTTCCAAAAATGAAACCCATTCATCATAAACAAAAGCACAAACACATGTAGCAGTTTATAATGCTTTTGGTTTAATCTCAATTAGTCTTTCTCCCCTGGACTAGAAATCCAGTATAGTTTGCCATTAATTTATTGAATCTGGTTTTGGACAATGCTTCTGTAGTGTAGCTGCACGTCCTGGTACTGTATCCTCTATTTTCCATGTATTACAAAAGGAAAAAAAAATTGAGATTACACTGGCATAAACTCTAATTTGCACAGTTCACAGCTACTACTTGTGCAGTAATTGCTTTATGCGGCTGTAATCCATAACCTGTGAAGACAGCACATCATCTAAATCCCATTCCAAATAATATTTGTGTAGTGTTAGCTGTGAATTTACCCTGTACAGCTGTATCTCTATAAATATAATTCCATGTATTAATAGTCACAGAAAGACTGTAAGTGAGCAACTATTTTTATGAAACGCACCACTATGGATAAATTAACTTTTACAGAAATCTTGTTTACTGTATGATATTCTAAAACACTGTCAAATAAAATATATATCCAAAAATCTTTTCTTTTTCCAACTATATAGGCTGTGTGTTAATTTGAAATAGATTATTACTGGGGGTTAACTTAGTTTTTCAAAACTGCAGTTTTCATCGATTTTATTTTTTGAAGTATAAGTTTTAATGCCCCAAATAGGACTTTTTTGAAACTTGAATCTAAAAGCAGTGGCATTACATGGGAAAGATCATTGGCTTTTTTGGCCTAAGTAAACAGTTTTCTCAGTCTTGTTGATATTTGCTTGTCAGGTTACTACATCATTTATGAATTGGCTGTATATTTCTGTTGCTTGCTACATTGATCGATAATTTACCTTTTTTCAAAAAGGATTTAAAGTATCCATCTATAATAAATTCCATCACATTTTTTCCTTTTAATTCTGAAATTTTCTCATGCAAAATCCCAATGAGTTCATGCAGAAGCCAACATAGCAAGCAGCAGTGAACTGGTCCAAAATGAATGGTTGAATATAGCTTTTGTCATGTATTGCGATGCCTGTGGTAGGAAGGGAGAGCTCTGCTTGGCCCTTGGGTGATTACAACCCTGCCATCGAGGAGCTGACGATCGGAAGGAACAGTTCAACACTAATCAAGACTCCCCCTCTCCACCTGTCAGTAGGAGGCCTAAAGTTCCCAAACTGTCAGTCTTTCATTCCAATACAAAATTTTTAATATCATGCATCATTTTTATAAAAGGAAAGAGGTGATATATAAAATGGAACACAAAAATTAGGAAATTTGTAACACATGTAGTTCTTTATGAAGTAATCTGAGAATGGGCCAGTGCAAGCTGAAAAAGACCTATACAAAAATGTTGTTTAAATGGAATATAAATATTCATCCTGCACTACTTACTTTAAAATAAGAAATACAAATTACTAAGACACCAAAAGATAGGAAGCCAGAGATCAAAGGACTAGGATAGGGATAAGGCAGGAACTAGGGGGAAGCCAGCAAGGCCCCTGCTGGCTTGAACACGGCCTTATCATGAATTCATGTCTCCAACGTATAGGCAGGAGGAAGCTCTGAACAGAGGAGGGACTCAGATGGGGACTGGCCAAAGGGCGAGTGTGCCCTCCTCTAAAGCTATTTGTTTGTCAAGTCCAGTACGGAACAGTATTCCACCTTCTCAAGAGAAGGAAGAAAAAAAAAATCAGGTCTTTATTTGAAATGTTTTGGTTTTTAAAGTTTGACAAGTTTTATTCATATTTATAAGAAAGGCTACACAAGAAAAAAAAAACAGTACCACAACAAACCAGATGCAGCCACATCTGGCCCACAGCCCACCAATTTGGAACTACAGCCAGGCATTTGGCAGAAGAACCCATTGTTTTCATCAGGGCCTGGGTCACCTTCCAAGCAGTGGAGGCACAGCCCCCAGAGGTGGTAAACCCTGTGGCTATTGGGGCACACACATGCCAGGAATCGCCTCAAATGTGTATTTCAAGCATGAGACACGCCACCAGAAACCTGATTGTATTTCTGCAGTAGACGTGGATCTGCTGTAAAGCTATAGAAACTGATGCTTGCATGGGCCCTGAATCTTACTTGAAAGTTTATATTCTCTTTTTAATGTTTCCCCCAAAATTATGTAAACTTGGGGCTCCCCTAAGTAACCTGCCCCTGCTCCCCTGATACTGCTGTATTTCAGGCCAAAGTCATGGCAAAATCAAATGACCTCTTTGCTGAAAGAATTTGGATTTAACACACATTTCTGTTTCAGACAACCATAGTGCCAGACAGGATGCCTGTAAAATCACAAGAATATAGTTTCCAAGTCTTAACATAGTAACAGTCCTGTATTTAGTAAGTTCTGCATCATGTCTAGTGTATACAGGGCCCCAGTTTTATGTGTAGAGATTATGATTATTGGTGGTAATAACAGCTGTGGTTGTAAACATTTGGGTATAAACAATGGAGCAACACCCTAGAATTAAACCAAACCCTTGCTGGGCATTTGGTAGCAGATCACCCAGGCAACTCAATGATCAGGGACTTCATAAAAGATTAAGTCTGGGCCGGGCACAGTGGCTCACACCTGTAATCCCAGCACTTTGGGAGGCCGAGGCGGGTGAATCACCAGGTCAGGAGATCGAGACCACGGTAAAACGCCATCTTTACTAAAAATACAAAAAAATTAGCCGGGTGTGGTGGCAGGCGCCTGTAGTCCCAGCTACTGGGGAGGCTGAGGCAGGAGAATGGCGTAAACCCGGGAGTCAGAGCTTGCAGTGAGCTGAGATCCCGCCACTGCACTCCAGCCTGGGTGACAGAGCAAGACTCCGTCTCCAAAAAAAAAAAAAAAAAGCTTAAGTCTGTCCCACCACCCCTGGGGAGGGTAACTGGCCACCACAAATGAGAGCCTTATCTTAAGAGCTCTAGGAGTTTGACAGAATCTTTTCTTCTGATGAAACTGCCTCTTGGAGAGTGATCTCTCCTGGAAGAACCTGGTATTCTGTGAAGCAATAAAGCGACCTTTGACCTCCTAAGTGGGAGGTACATTTTCTAAAACCCTAGCAGGCTGTGTGCATGTCCACCTGCTCTATACAAGGGCCCTTTACATGGCAAGGAAAAGCTCCATCCATCACCTGTCCTGCATTTGACACTGGTGCATTATGGTGTAAAAACTTCTAGGGAATTAAACAGACAGTTGGTGAATGCAGCCCTCAGCAGTAAGAAATAGTTAAGTGGGCAACACCTTCTTTGATGGAGGAGCCATCAAAGTTCCTGGTGGCAGAGTTCCTGGTGATCTCAGAATTGGCACCTACATTTATATGAGTTTTCAAATAGAGTCAGATTTCTGATTGAACGTGTAATTGGCTATTTGTCTGCCTTGATCACTTAGACTAGCTCTGCCAGTGAAATTATACAGCACATATTTTCCATAGCTTAAAGGCATCATGGCCGGGCACGGTGGCTCACAGCTGAAATCCCAGCACTTTGGGAGGCAGAGGCAGGAGGATCGTTTGAGTGCAGGAGTTTGAGATTAAAGGCATCAAATCTATAATTACTTAAGGTTTAAATGAAAATATATTTAAGGCATGCATGCATACAAGAGGAAATACATTCTTTGTAATATTTAAATTTATGATTTAAAAAATGCAGATGTCAATTTAAAAAATTGGATCTAATGGTTTAGAAAGTTATTTTAGGGGCTATGTGAGCTAAAAAGAGCACTCACATAGGCAAACCTCTTTAGTTTAGTATAATAAAAATTTTCAAATAGCTGCTATATAAAAGCATTAATGGTGAACAGAGCACAGGCCCTATTCTCAAGTTGCCTATAATCTAGTTAAAAGACCATGACAATTAACCCAGGACAGAATGTGGTCTGTGTGACAGTAGGAATGCAGGATTTTGTAGGATGCAGAAATGCTCAAAGTTGTTCTGGATAAGGGGCATTTTACTTGGATTTTGAAGGATGGGAAGGATTTCAAGAGGCAGAGCAAGTATAAGGGAGAGAACAGCTTGAGCAAAGTTAAGAGAAATGTTGGAGGAATGTCAGGGGAGTGGGAAGTTACTGGTTTTTGGCTGAGAGTATACGAGAGAGAGTGGGTGGAGGACGGGGATGAAAGCAGGCCACAAAGCCATTAGTGAACAGTGGAGAGTCAGGAAAGACTTCAGAGCAGAGAAAAGACAAAATCAGCCCTTCGCTCTGAAGTTAGTCCTGGCAGCCTTGTCTAGGAGGAAGAGCAAGTGGAGAAACTCTGGCAGGTGCTTCATATCAGTCCAGGTGAGAGATAAGAAGACCTGCCCACCTGGAATGGAGGGGAGAGTTTTGAGGGCTTTCAAGGAGGGGAAACGAGCAGACCTCAGACTTACTGGATGCCGAGAGTTAAGGACAATCACAGCCTTCCAGCCCGAGTGAAAGGAGAAAATAGGAAGAGGATCAGATCTACAAGGGACATCACGGGGCTCTTAGCTTGCCCAGATGGAAATATTCATCCAGCCAATAATCACAGACTAAAAATGAAGGTGTTTCAGAAAATTAGGTTCAGTGAGAAACTAAGTCTAAAGATTTAAGAGTCAACTCCCCAGAACCCCACCAGGACCCATTCCTAGACATTCTGATGTAATTGGTTGGGATGGGACCTGGACATCAGGATTTTTTTTAAAGCTCCTCAAGGAGACAAAGGTTGGGCAGCCAAGGATGAGAACCACTACCCTAGGAGTAGAAGTTGATTATGATCTTCAAGGTAAAGAATTGGCAAAGGGAAAAGGGACAGGAGCCACACCGGGGGGATGGGTCAGGGAAGGAGTAGTTGGAAGGAGTGGAGAGACTGGACAGTGCAGGGCCATGGACCCCTAGGGAAGAGAGGATTTCAACAAACAAGGAGTGACATCAGTGACCACATGTGCAATGATGTCACTCAGAAGCAGGGGTACGACTGAATCACTTATTTTTATTTTTGAAGGTTCAAGAGACCTTTTAGTAGAATAGTATATTTAGGTCACCGAGTGAATGAGGAGTGAGGAGGCAGAAGTCTTGTTGACAGAAATATTGTCGATTCAAAGGAGTAACAGGAAAATTGCTACTCATGGTTGGCTGGTTGTTTCTTAGTCTGGAGGTGACTTGCCTGCTTTCAGCCCAAGGGGAGGGAGCTGGGGGAAAGGAGGGAAAGTGACTGTGGGTAGCAGGCAGGGAGGGAGGTGGTCAGAAGGCCTGGAGGAAATGGAGGTTGGGAAGGAATAAGGAGTACCCTGGGGTGGGGCGGAGGGCGTGTGGAGACGAGACTTGGGAGAAGAATACTCATCCACTTCGAGAAGGTTGTATGTCTTTCAGAGATTTGGAAAAACACTAAAGAGGCAAATTAAGGGAGTCCATATACTATGCCTTCTGTGTTTTCAGCTACTGGAAGTCTGCTGAAATCTGTAAAATGTAGAGGTGACACTGAAGATTTGAAAAGAATTAAAACATTTTCCTGGAAATCTTGAACGAGAGAAACACAAACAAGAGAACAAGAAAAGAAAGACAGGGTCTTTCTGAAGCTACTAAGTAGCAGATCTAGAATTTTTTCTTTTCAGAGCAGGAGTGAAAGTTTACTAAAAAGCTTTAGAAGAGGAAGGAAAGTACAACTTGGAAGAGGGCAAAGCAGGTGACCTGAGAAGCCAAGGGCGCAGCTTACCTCTTGACTGGGAGTTTTATCCGTTGGTCTACTTCCGGGATCTTGCATTTCTCCCCACTCCTGAGATCTTATTGGGAAGCTGCTAATTAGTTTCAGGTGTTTTCTATTAGGAGCCTGTCTTTCCCTGGCACCGGCTGTGGCCAATTATTACTTTAGAGAAACAGTTAACAACCACCTGACCATGCCCTGAGGGTCTCCCAACACTCCTGGTGTGTGTGTGGTGAGGGAAGAGCCCTTTCCTGCCCTGCTCTACCTAACTAGCTGCCGACTATAACATTTTCCCCCTCAAGAGTCCACGACCCCAAATCTTTGGGGTAAAATGGACGAAGGTCTGCCTTCTGTAACTGCTTCCTGCTAACAGAGGGGCAGTGGTGGCTCTGTGGGTCTTGGTTTCTTGCCTGTAGGGCTGGGTTGGCTCCATGAGTTGGTGAAAGCAGTATCCAGCCAGGTCAAGGGTGACAGGGACAGGATTATGCCTCTGTCGTGTCCCACTGACTGGCAGTCTAGAGGGTCTGTGTAGAAGGGTGAGATTATTAAATATTGAAAGGACGGTATCCCTCACTGAGGATCATCTGGAACTTAATGGCCTGAAGGCAAGTGGAGACAAATCGGGTTATTAGATTAGAAGACATGGACCAAAGCAAAACAAGGGGGTGAGGACAGCTCCAAAACTTCTGAGGCTACTGACACATCCAGGTAGCTGGTGGCTATAGTTATGCCTGCTAAGACTTGGGTGCATGGGGTTTGGCTTTGGTTAGCTCCCTTGGTCTTATTTTCCCAAAAAAGAAACCTCCAGGATTACCCCCATCACCTGACAGGATTTGGAGGATAATTGCCCAGAATTAGAAAATTGATCCAGATTTTTATATTACCCATCCCTTTTGTTTCTTCTGAGCTGCAGCCAGAGATCACTGATTGGTTTACAGGAATAAGCAGGGTTGATCTAAAATCCAGACAAAAACTTAAAAACAACTTATGAGACTTGAATTTAATGACAAGTGTGCCATAACTTTTGAAACGTAATTTCTCCAGTCCTTATTTTTGTTAACAAATCATGATAGGACTGATTTTTTTTGCACAATTAACTTTAGTCTTATTACACTTGGCCTGATTATTTGCATAAAGTGCAGCAAGAATAATTATTTTTCACATTAGCTTTTAAAATTGGCTTTGATGGAACTGTGTTCCATAAGGACTCTTAGATAATACTTTTTAAAGACATGTACCAGCCATGGGTTTGTACCCTCAAATACCTATGAATTGGGTAAATTCCTCTTCTCTTAAGGTACCAAGGTAACTTGGGGCTCTTGGGCCTGTTAGAAAGTGACAGTCTTTACTCACCACAGGTTAAGAACCCTGTACAGGGACTGTGCAGAAAAGGAACGAGGCCAATTTTCCCAAGGGGCTTTTATTGGCTCTATAAGTCAAGCTTGATTTCTTAAAGCATACCATTTCAGTCAAAGCCTTGGTAAAACAACAAATTTCTCCAATTGCATTCTACTGCAAAAGAAAACATTCTTATTCCACTTATGCAAATAACTATATTGCCATAAGAATATTCACAAATTTTCCAAATTCTAGAGAAATCACGTAGAGAGAAATATGCTCCAAATTTTGTTCATGGGTATATACTATACTCAATTGTTAAAAGCTGTAAATAGCTAAAAAGTTTCCTTGACTCTGAAAAATAAAATAAAGATGAGCAAAAAGTCAAAAAAAGATTACTTCACTCTTCTATTTGTTCAATCCATTCAGTTAAGCTCTGTTCTGCTTGATATTCATGAACATTTCAGCTCTATATAGGTATAGCTTGGATATCCGCTTTTAATTAAGTTGACTTTTGATCATAGTGCTCTTAAAATCCTTTTAATCTCTTTTTTTTTTTTTTTTTTTGGAGACAGTCTCGCTCTGTCACCCAGGCTGGAGTGCAGTGGTGTGATCTCGGCTCACTGCAAGCTCCGCCTCCTGGGTTCACTCCATTCTCCTGCCTCAGCCTCCTGAGTAGCTGGGACTACAGGCACCCACCACCATGCCCAGCTAATTTTTTTGTATTTTTAGTAGAGACGGGGTTTCACTGTGTTAGCCAGGATGGTCTCGATCTCCTGACCTCGTGATCTGCCCGTCTCGGCCTTCCAAAGTGCTGGGATTACAGGCATGAGCCACCATGCCCGGCCAAAATCGTTTTAATCTCTTATATCCGACTTTAGCCTGGCCAAATGGCAAATACTTGTGTCTTTTGAGCTTTGCCAAAGGCAACCTCACAGGTGAAGTCGATACGTTTTAACTAAAGTTATGACTTAACCATGAGTGTACAAGGTATTTTTAGAAAGGTGATAAGCAATTTTTACAAAATTTAGAGTCCACAAAAGTAGCTCTGAGAAAGGAAAATTCAAGAAGAGAAATCAGGCCAGGCACAATGGCTCATGCCTGTAATCCCAGCACTTTGAGAGGCAGAGGTGGGCTGATCATGAGGTCAGGAGATCAAGACCATCCTGGCTAAGATGGTGAAACCCCATATCTACTAAAAAATACAAAAAAAATTAGCCAGGAGGGGTGGCGGGCTCCTGTAGTCCCAGCTACTCAGGAGGCTGAGGCAGGAAAATGGCACGAACCAGGGAGGCGGAGCTTGCAGTGAGCCGAGATAGTGCCACTGCACTCCAGCCTGGGCAACAGAGCAAGACTCCGTCTCAAAAAAAAAAAAAAAAAGAGGGAGAAATCAGAAGTTGTTCATGGAGGGGCAGGGAATACGGTGATTTTTACCATTTCTGCAACCAGTTTGCACAGAGAGAGAAGCCAGAAGTCTGACTGGTAAGAATTTTAATATTTTCTTTTGGAGGGAGGGGATGCCATTTGCCCCACCCAACAGGCTTAGCCCTGTCATCCTTATTCTACTCTCCATTATGAAAGACTTAAGAGGCTAATCTGAGGACCTCCTGCACAGGGGTACTGGGTTTCGAAGCTGAGTCTTGTAATTTCTTTCCAGTTTATTTTTAAGCCAAGATGTTTAAGATTTGAGGAAATTAAACTTTTCCCAGTTTTGGAGAATGCATCCAAGGGGCGTGTCCTGTGGTTTGGAGATGCGATTACCCATCTGCCACTCATGAAGAGAACAAAGGAGGGGAAAAAAAAGAAAACAGAAGGCATCCCCGCTTTCTTCCTATTATTCTGGATGGGGCATCCCCCATCGTCCTGGGTTCCAGGCTTAATCAGTCTTACTGTATACCCTTGGTTCTTTGTTCCAGGCTTAACCAGTCTTACTGTGTACCCTTGGGCAGATCTAGAATTCTAACCCAGGTCTGTCTTAATACAAAGTCTGGTACGGAGTAAGTGCTCAATAAGGAGTTGTTAAATAAAAGAATAGTCCTTCCAAAACACTTCTGAGAGCAGGAGTAATTCAAGCCTCCCTGTTTCTCTGCAGGCATTTCTGAAACAGAGCATGCTCTGCCTAGGGCTTCCTGGGCCATCTCTTCACCCAACACAGCTCATGTGTATACAGGATTTGTCCCCTAACAGTAAGACATCTAGTCATTCCAGGGCCAGGAGCCAAGGACATGAACAGTAGAGTTAACCTAGCATTAGAATGGCAGGATTATTACTCTGGATATATATAACGATTGTTTTCACAGCGATATTATGCATATTTCCATTTGATTCTCACACTATGTAAAATGGGAATGGGAACTATTATCTTTGCAGAAACGAAGAAGTTGTGGTCTTTAAGATTATTTGCCCAAAGTCACACAGCTACTAAGAAGCATAGCACTCAGCTTCTAAATCCCAATCTTAGACCCTTTCCAGCACACAGCGAGAGGAAGGGTACAGAGGGAGTACAAGGACAAGGCCACCAAGTGGGAGAAGCCCATGTCTTGGGCAAAGGGGCGGGACAGGGGTCAAGACAAGGGAAGAACATCAGAAGTGGGTAAGATGGTAGGGACTCCTAGACCATGTAGCTGGAGGGGACCTCAGAGAGAGGGAGACAAGAGGTTGTGCAATTTCAGATGGGTCCTTCCAAATTAATGTGATTAAAACGACTCTTAGGAATAAAGAATAAAACATGCTAATGAAAGCAGAATGCTCTCAATATCTTTAAATGCTTGCCTTAAGGCAAAAGCCACAGCAAAGGGAGACTGCTGAACCATTAGGCAAAGGAACTGTCCTATGCATCATAAATGCATTCACAAAAGTGTTAGCACGCAAAGAGTGCCTTGCTACTGGAAGCAAAGACAGAAAAGATTTGACTTCTTGAAATCCAGGTACCAGGAAAGATATGAGCCAATTTACTTTTCCAGTGCTTAACAAGATAATACAAATGAGCTGCAACTGCTTCAACCATAATGGACATGGAATAAAAAGAGAAATTCATAGAAAGAATGCTTCAGAACAGAGACCCATGTACACCACCCTTTTCAAATGTTAAAAATTAGCAGGGGTCATAAGATTCAGGGACATACCTTCAACTATCTCTGTGTTCTGCAGGCATGCCTGGATTCTTGCTTCTTGATCTGGATTTCCAACTCTGAGATGGCCCTAGTCATGGCCCAAAGCAAGCCGAAGTGAGCAAATGCGGCACTGCAAGACAAAGGCTGAGAATATATGTATATATACTCACACGTGAACACACAGACTCACGAGCACACAGATACCCAGATTCACACACATCTATCCAGGGACTCCAATTTTAATACTTTCATTGTGACAAAATAACATCTATACCAAAAAGTACACAAAAACATTTGGATGGTTTACTCAGTTTTAAAATAGGCACACGTAGAACCATCATCCATGCTGAGAAACAGCCTGGGATCAATTACTTGAGACTGGGCCAGGCACAGTGGCTCATGCCTATAATCCCAGCACTTTGGGAGGCCGAGGCAGAAGGATCACCTGAGGTCAGGAGTTCGAGCCCAGCCTGGCCAACATGGCAAAACCCCATCTCTACTAAAAGTACAAAAATTAACTGGTCATGGTGGAGCACGCCTATAATCCCAGCTACTTGGGAGGCTGAGGCAAGAGAATCACTTGAACCCCTGGTGGGGAAGAGGTTGCAGTGAGCCAAGATCACGCCATTACACTCTAGCCTGGGCAACAGAGTGAGACTCTGTTTCAAAAAAAAAAAAAATTACTTGAGACTAATACAGAGTAAATACTTGACACTTACTTTTATTAGTACTGTTATCATTAATTAAAAGACATATACCATTTGCAGTGGTGCTCTGGGACTGCCATTCAGCAAGTATGTTTGAGCGGTCAGCCGTGTGCCAGGTGCTGTGCAAGGGCCGCACCTGTGACAGTGAACTAGACTGGCAGTGTTCCCCACCTCTTTTCATCATCAGGTAAGTAATACCACAATCAATGACACTATTGCAGGGTAGTGGGTGCCCCCAGGGAGAAGTCAGGGACACCATAGCAGGGGGCTTGCTGGCTGAGGGGGCAGGTGGGCCCAGCTTCTCCTGAGGAAGTGACTGCTCTGCTGAAGGCTGAAGGTGCCCAGAACTCAGACAGGAACATGCTCTGTGGGACAGAAGCGTCTGGGGGAGAGTCAGGGCCTGAGGGAACCAGGATGATCAACTCACCCATTAGCCAGTGACTGTCCTGATTTTCAAACTAAAAATCCACATTCCAGCAAACGTCCCAGGCACGGGCCAACCGCGGGGCTTGATTACCCAAGAAGGAATGGTGTGGTGATAAGGCTGGCAAATCTGAGGCCCCGACAGAAGCCAGTTGCCTCAGGCACAGAGGATGAGAAAGAAGTCGCCAGTAGGAGGCTGGGAGCCGCAGAGTCCAGATCACACAGGGCCTAATCGGCCTTGGCCAGTACGTGGGCCTCCATTCAAAAGGCAGCAGGAGGCTGCTGATGGGTTCTAATTGGGCAGAACAACCTGATGTGATGTGGGTTTCTTGTAAATAACACTCTGGCAATGGAATAGAGACTTCAGAGGGGAAGGGCCTTGTGGAGACCACCATTGTGCTCCCTACCCCACTTTTCTCCCCTGGCCTCAGTTCCTCCTCTCCTTACTCTCCATCCTCTGTGTCCTGTGCTGTAGGCTCCCGAGCCCTGGAGGCTGGAGACACCAAGCTCAGCCTTCCTGAACTTCTGTCTTGGGGCAGGCATGAGCCTTTCTGGGAGGGCTCAGGAGGCCTCACTGGTACATTTACAATTCTGTGACAAACCTTCCTGGACAGGTGTCATCAGTACACCAACTCACAACCCTCACTTTCCAAGTTCTCAGACCTTTTATCCAACACCAAGGTGTGGATTGAAAGTTGATATTATGTCTGTGGAATTAATATTCACTATGCCTAGCATAGAATAGGTGCTCAGTGAATGCTTGCTGAAGGTTGAATAATTTTTTTAGAACTGGTCTCTTCTCTAAATCCAACATCGTTTCCCTGAGTGTATTAGTCCGTTTTCACACTGCTGATAAAGACATACCTGAGACTGGGTAATTTATACAGGAAAAAGGGTTTAATGGACTTACAGTTCCACGTGGCTGTGGAGGCCTCACAATCATGGTGGAAGGCAAGGAGGAGCAAGTCATGTCTTACACGGATGGCAGCAAGCAAAAAGAGCTTGTACAGGGAAACTCCCATTTTTAAAACCATCAGATCTCATGAGACTTATTCACTATCACAAGAACAGCAAAGGAAAGACCCACTCCCATGATTCAATTACCTCCCACAGGGTTCCTCCCATGACATGTGGGAATTGTGGGAGTTATAATTCAAGGTGAGATTTGGGTAGGGACACAGCCAACCATATCACTGAGTAGGAATGGCTTTCAGCCTGGCAAGCAGCCCTGATGAGTCAGAGTGGGCAATTTGTGATTTTCCTCAGGTTTGCAGCTGTGTCCACAAAGTTCTGACACAGGAGCCTGATATTGTTATTTGAGCATCCCTTGGGATGAAAGCTAAGCTTCTGGGACTCGTTCAGGTGCTTTATCCAAAATAAGTCCAATAACTCTTTCCCCTGGACTTTCTCCTCCTCATGCTCAGGCCCAGCCTTTGAAGTCAGCAGGGCTTGAGGAGGCCTGGCCCTGGCTCTTATTTTGGGAAGGCAAGGGCAGGAGCACAGCTACAATGACGGGGCAGGCCTTCTTGTTCTAGCTTTCCTTGCACAAACGAAGGGAAAAACTTTCCACTAATATCCTTGGCTGAATTCAGGTACATGGTGTCCAGCTGGTCAGGATTCCTTAGATGGGCTCGGCCTCCACACTGTGAATGTTTGCTGGAAGCATGTAAAAGGCCTCTGCCAGTGTGGGCCAGGACTGGTCCAGACTCCCCCTGCCTCTCTGCTCCAATTGCAGCTTCTCTAAATAACACACACACACACACACACACACACACACACACACACACACACACAGAGCCCACATATCCCATTTGACTCCCTGCCCAGGCTCCTGCTACTCATGTGAAGCAGCACATTTGGGCTATTTCAGCCAACCTCAGCCCTGCAGCCTGCAAGGGGGTCCTGCCACTCACCAGCCAGCCACCTCTTGGATAAGAGACTCCCAGCTGAACTCCCTGCATTGGCCTCTCAAGACCAAAGTCCCTCATGGCCTGTTCTCCACTGACCTTCCCACCAGAAGAGGCTGTTTCCTCACAACCCAACCCCAAAACACATTTTCACTCCGTTTTTAATCTGAGTCAACAAAGATAAAACCAAGGTTTTCTTTTTCTAACCACCACCATCATCAAGGAGCTAATGGTACAGGGTGAGAGCTTTGTAAGGTTTAAATGCATAGTTAGGTATAATACCTTAAAACATAAAGCAGTCATCTGGAACACACAGCCTTGCTAAGGGGGTAGGGGCAGCGGGGTCGATTTTGTCCTGAATTACCCTGCCAAGATATTGAAAACAGCAGCAGTGAATCGTTTGAACTACTTCTAGAAGACTAGCTGCTGTGACAAATAACCCTCACCCTCCAACCCCCCGCAAAAAGCTTATTCCTCACTCAGGTGACAGGTCAGAAGTTGCTGGTTGAAGAGGTGGCTTTTCTTGTGCAGTGATTCAGAGCCCTGTGTTCCTTTCATTCTCCAGCTCCACTGTCCCCTAGGAGACTCGCTTCTGAAAGACTGGCCTGTGTGCCAGCAGTTCGGACATCCCTGCAAGCTTGTTAGAAATGCAGGATCTCAGGCCCCACCCTAGACCTACACTTTCAGAGCCTTATTTTAAGAAGATGCCCATGGCCAGGTGACTCATATACAGATGCTCCTCTACTTGTGATGGGGTTACATCCCACTAAACCCATTGTCAGTTGAAAAATATCATAAGTAGAAAACGCATTTACTATACCTAACCTACCAAATATCATAGCTTAGCCTCGCTTACCTTAAAATGCTCAGAACACTTATATTAGTCTATAGCTGGGCAAAATCATCTAACACAAAGCCTACTGTGGAATAAAGTGTTGAGGGCCATGTGTGGTGGCTCATGCCTCTAACCCCAAAACTTTGGGAGGCACATGGATCCTTGAGTCCAGGAGTTTGAGACCAGCCTGGGCAACATGATGAAACCCGATCTCTACCAAAAAAAAAAAAAAAAAAAATACAAAAATTAGCTAGGTGCGGTGGCACAAGCCTGTAGTCCTAGCTACTCAGGAGGCTGAGGTGGGAAGATCGTCTGAGACCAGGGAGGTCAAAGTGGCAGTGAGCTGTGATTGCACCACTGCACACCAGCCTGGGCGACAGAGTGAGATCCTGTCTCAAAATAAATAAATAATAAAGTGTTGAATACCTCATGTAATTTACTGAATACTGTACTAAAAGTAAAAAACAGAATGGCTCTATGGGTACTTGAAGGATGGTTTCTACTGTATCACTTTCACACCATCATAACATCAAAAAATTTTAAGTCTAACCATCATTAAGTTAGGGACCACCTATACGTAGAAGTTTGAGAAGCCCTGCCCTAGCGCCCCAGAGTCCTCTGGAACCAGATACCAGAAGGGGAAAGAAGGTCTGGAGTAACTACAGCCCCTTCTTTTCTTCCTCAAGCGACTGGTCACACTCATTCATATTCCTTTGATGAGAACTAGTCACGTGGCCACAACTGGACACAAGGGAGCTGGGAAATGCAGTCCCTGACTGGGCAGCTGTCTGGCAGACACCACTCCACACTATGGAATTGGGAGGACAGATTTTGGTAGACAGACATTTCTCATTCACACACAGTACTTTGTATATGTTTTCTTTTTCCTTTTTGTTTTTTTTGACTTGCTCACTTGCCCAGGCTGGAGTGCAGTGGTGCAATCAGGGCTCACTGAAGCCTCCACCTCCCAGTTTCAAGCGATTCTCCTGCCTCAGCCTCCCGAATAGCTGGGATTGAGGCACCCACTACCACACCCGGCTACTTTTTTTATTTTTAGTAGACATGGGGTTTTGCCATGTTGGCCAGGCCGGTCTCGAACTCCTGACCTCAGATGATCTGCCTGCCTCGGCCTCCCAAAGTGCTGGAACTACAGGTATGAGCCACCACGCTCAGCCTTTATTTTTTCATTAGAAGAAAGAATATTTCCTCCTCTCCTCTAGAAACTGCCTTGGGG
Source organism: Pongo abelii (assembly GCF_028885655.2). NCBI lineage: Eukaryota > Metazoa > Chordata > Mammalia > Primates > Hominidae > Pongo > Pongo abelii. Next base: position 98,592,831 of record NC_071991.2, read on the forward strand.
GACGGCATCATCTGAATTTTTCCGGGTTTCTGTGTGAAGGTGGTGCCAACTGGACTAATATTTCAGACAAGAAGATAAAACATCTTCTTCACCACAAGCCGTCGTGTTCATAAGAGTCTGTGATCCCATGTGGTTCCCAGCAGTGCCTGCTTCCCCTCACCCCTAACACAGAGGGTATCCCCAGATGACCTTCTCCTCCCGACACATCTGAGGCATCTCACCACAGAACAGCAAACGTTTTTGTAAAGTGTTGGATAATAAATATTTTAGGCTTTGCAGGCCATGTTGTGTCTGTTACAATCACTCAGCTCTGCCTCTGAAGCATGAAAGCCACCATAGATAAAATATAAATGAATTCACCTTATATAAACAGAGCATAGGAGAACTGACCGTCATTCATTTTGCAAATCTTTCTTGAGCACTCATTAAACAATGTAATGTCTCTGAACCCAGTCAAAATCTAAACTCCATGAAGGCAAGTATTATATCTATCTTGTTCCTTACTCTAGTCCTTGAACATAGCACTGTGACTGGCACATTTATAGAATGAAAGAATGAATGGTCAAATGAAAATCAAGCAAGGGAAAATTTACAGATTGGAAGAACTACAGTAAGCTATTTGAGGTCTATCCTGGCCAAGAGCTCCACATAGTCAAGGTGGCCAGGAAGCCTACGATCAGAATAAGATAAAAGGAAGTCATCCACCAGGTCATAACCTTTGGTAACTTGGCCCAGGAAGGGCCCTTACAGAACAGCAAGGCCTGATGACCTGTTCTCTCCAGTGAGCAGGTGGCCACCATCTTGAAAGCAAAGGCCCAATAGCAGGACAAGCAATGCTTGTACATGCAGAAGAGAGACAAGCAGGGACCTATTAATAGAGGACTCATCAGAGTGGGGCTCAAAACCTAATATGGAGGCCCTAGACAAGTACAGAGGCTATACTGAAGGGATTGCTAAGAGAAAACTTGGTCAAGGTCAGGAGCAGTCACAAATAATGAGGAAATAGCATTAAATCATCATGAGCCACGTGCCCTGACATTTACATATGGCATCCAGTGTTATCCTCACAGCAGTCTTGCACGTTCATAATATTCTTCTTGCACCTCCAGAACTGCTTTTGTTAGGTCACACGACTTCATTCCAGGACTCTTCTGTAAAGCTACATAGAGTTTCTCAGCCTTAGCTTTAGGCCAGATAATTCTTTGTTGTGGGAGGCTGTCCTGTGCATTGCAGGATATTTATTTACAGCCCTGACCTCTACCCATCAATTATAATGACCAAAAATATCTCCAGACATTGCCTAATATCCTCAGAGGTAGAGGAGATTTGAGGGCCACTGAGCTACAGGAATCCAGACAGTGAGGCACTGGCAAATGACAGACACATATGTCAATGGAACAGAACATAGAGTCCAGAAACAGACCCATACATATACTGTCAATTAAATTTCAACAAAAGTACAATGGCAATGCAACGGAGAGAGAATAGTCTCAACAACTGAATATCCATATATATAAGAAAGATGTACCTTGACGCATATGTCATACTATATACAAAATTAAACTTAAAATGGATCAGAGGCCTAAATATGAAAATCTGAATATGTGATCAATTTGACTTAAATACAAATTTAAAACTTCTAATCTTCAAAAGATAGTTAAGAAAATGAAAAAAAAGTCACAGATTGGTAGAAAATATTTGCAAAACCAAAACCTGATAAAGGAGTTATATCCTCGATATACATTTTTAAGTCTCAAAATTCAATAATAAAACTGAACAACTCAATTCTTTAAAAGAGTGGGCAAGGCACAGTGGCTCATGCCTTCAAATCACCACACTTTGGGAGGCTGAGGCAGGAGGATCGCTTGAGGCCAGGAGCTCAAGACCAGCCTGGGCAACAGAACAAGACCTCCAGCTCTACAAAAAAAAAAAACAAAAAAACAACAGTCAGGCATGGTGGCACGTGCCTGTAGTCCCAGCTACCTGGGAGGCCAAGGCAGGAGGATCACTTGAGCCCAGGAGTTCAAGTTTACAGTCAGATGTATCGTGCCACTGCACTCCAGCCTTGACAACAGAGCAAGACCCTGTCTCGAAAAAATCAACCAATCGATGAAAAATTTTTTAAAAAAGGAAGTTGTAAAAAGGCACTTCAACAAAGAAAATATACAGAAGACAACTGCATAATAACATGCTCAACATTATTTGTCGTTAGGGAAATGCAAATTAAAACCACCAGGTGATACCAATTACACATCTACTAGAATGGCTAAAATTTAAAAACTGACATACATTGTTAGTAGGATACAACCATCTTGGAAAATATTTGGCAGTTTCTTTTCTTTCTTTTTTTGAGACAGGGTCTTACTCTGTCACCCAGGCTGGAGGGCAATGGCTTGATCATAGCTGGCTGCAGCCTCAACCTCCCTGAGCTCAGGTGACCCTCCCACCTCAGCCTCCCAAGTAGCTGGGACTACAGGCACATGCCACCACACCCAGCTAATTTTTGTATAGTTTGTAGAGATGTGGTCCCACCTTCTTGGCCAGGCTGGTCTCAAACTCCTGGGCTCAAGCGATCCCCCCACCTCAGCCTCCCAAAGTGCTGGGATTACAGGCATGAGCCACCATACCCAGCCTGCAGTTTCTTATAGAGTTGAAATAGGCTTATGTATTTATTTATTTATTTTTATGTTAGGTTCCAGGGTGTATGTGCAGGATGTGCAGGTTTGTATATAGATAAACCTGTGCCATGGTGGTTTGCTGCAGCTGTCACCCCATCACCTAGGTATTGAGCCCACCATGTATTAGCTCTTTTTCCTGATGCTCTCCCTCCTCTCCCTGCCCTCCCTCAATAGGCCCCAGTGTGTGTTGTTCCCCTCCCTGTGTCCATGTGTTCTCATTGTTCAGCTCCCATTTACAACTGAGAATATGTGATGTTTCGTTTTCTGTTCCTGCATTAGTTTGCTGAGGATAATGGCTTCCAGTTTCATCCATGTCCCTGCAAAGGACATGATCTCATTCCTTTTTATGTCTGCATAGTATTCCATGGTGTATATGTACCACATTTTCTTTATCCAGTCTATCATTGCCAGCTTATGATATTTTGTTATAGCAGCCCAAATGGACTAAGATAGACTTCCTCTTTGACCCACGTGTTATTTAGAAATGCGTATCTCCAAATGTTTTGGGATTTTCCAGCTATCTTTCTGTTGTTGATTTCTAGTTTAATTCCATGTGGTCTAACAGCATTCTTTGTATGATTCCTATTCTTTTGAATTTGTTAAGATATGGTTTATGGCCTGGAATGTGTTGGATCTTGATGAATCTTCATGTGAGTGTGCAAAAAATGTGTGTGCTCGTGTTGCTGGATAAAGTTATTTATAGATGCCCATTATATCTTGTTGATTGATGATGGTGCTGTTCAGTTCAGCTATATCCTTACTGATTTTCTGCTTGATGGATCTGACTTATCTCAAAGTCCACGGTCAATCACTCTACTCACTCCCTTACACACACTCTCAAATCCCTTGCCCCTCTTTGCTTCTGTGCATAAACTACAATTGTGGTCCAAGCCAACTCTCTGCATGTACCTTGCCTATCTCCCCATACATGTTAGAGAAAAACATTCACCATGCTGACTCGTATCTCTGTAATTCATAACCACTAACCTCAAGTGGGCCCTGTATGCTGCTGGGCAAACAGGCTGACACTCCTTGGTCCATTCCCAGACACAGACCCATTCCATCCATGTCTCGTGGATGACTATTTCATCCCTTCTCATTTCCCTTCAAATCGCCAACACCTCCTCCTTAATCCTTGCTCTAGGCAGATGACCTTGCTTCCTAGTTCACATTAAGAAATTAGAAGAAGTTTCTATCGCCATATCTACACTCGTATTTGTGCCCTATACTCTGCCTCCAGGTCTTTCACTCTCAATTACTTGCCTATGCCACTAGCAAATGGCAACCCCTGCCCTTCTGGGCTAGACTGAGCTTGCCTGCTCAGGGGCCGTACTGCAGCAATTCTCCTCTCTTGCTCCTGCGTCATTCATTTGTCCCTCTCTCTTTGATCTTTCTCATCAGTACACAGGCTATGTTTTTCTTTGGGAGGTTTTCTCATTCCTTTTTTCCTCTAGGGAAGTTGCTTTTCCCTACGATAGCCACATGGCTCTCTCCCTCTCCTTCACAAGTCCTTACCAAATGACACCTCTCAGGGATGCCTTCCCTGCCAAAGCTTGCAACACCCCTGTGGCGGGCATACCCTCAGGTGACCTCAATGAGCCCTTGAAGAGTCCCTCTCCCCTTGAGTGAGGACAGAACCTGTTCCTACTTGCTTCTAACTAATAAGATATAGCAAAGGTAATGGGGTGTCACTTCCTTGAATAGGTTACATTATATTATACATTATATATACATTATATATATACAAGGTGATGGGCTGTCATTCTCATGGTTATGTTACATTATTGAAAGCTCCATCTTAGCAAACTGAAGCAACAGATTGTCCTCGCTGGCTTGAGGAAGTAAGCTGCCATGTTGTGAGAGGGCCCATGGAACTAGGAGGCCTCTAGGATCTGAAGGTGGCCTCCAGCAGACAGCTGTCAAAAAGCAGGGGCCCTCAGTCATCTGAAAATCTGAATACATAACTTGGACTTAAATCAAAATTTAAAACCTCTAATCTTAATTTAAAACCTCAGTCACACAACCATAAAGAAATAAATTTTGGACTGGGCATGGTGGCTCATGCCTGTAATCCCAGCATGTTGGGAGGCTGAGGCGGGTGGATCAGTTGAGGTCAAGAGTTCAAGACCAGCCTGACCAACATGGTGAAACCCCATCTTTACTAAAATACAAAAAATAGCTGAGCATGGTGGTGGCAAGCCTGCAATCCCAGCTACTCAGGAGGCCGAGGCACAACAATCCCTTGAACCCGAGAGGTGGAGGTTGCAATGAGCCGAGAGATCGCACCACTGCGCTCCAGCCTGGGCAACAGAGTGAGACAAAGAAAGAAAAGAAAGAAACAAAAGAAAAGAAAGAAAAAAGGGAGGGAGGGAAGGGATTCTGCTGACACTGTGAATGAGCTTGGAAGAGGACTCTTCTCCAGTCCATTTTTCAAATGAGAATGCAACTGCTGACACCTTGATTGCAGCCTTGTGAGGCCCTGGAGAGAAGGACTGGTGAAGCCACATTCAGACTCCTGGACCCACAAAAACTGTGAGACAATAAGTGTGTGTGTTGTTTTAACCTGCTATGTTTGTAGTAATTTGTTATGCAGAAAAATAGAAATCTAATATACCCTAGGCTGGGCGCGGTGGCTCACACCTCTAATCCCAGCACTCTGGGAGGCCTAGGCGGGTGGATCACAAGGTCAAGAGATAGAGACCATCCTGGCCAACATGGTGAAACCCTGCCTCTACTAAAAATACAAAAATTAGCTGGGTGTGGTGGTGCGCACCTGTAGTCCCAGCTACTAGGGAGGCTGAGGCAGGAGAATTGCTTGAACCCAGGAGGCAGAGGTTGCAGTGAGCCGAGATCGCGCCACCACACTCCAGCCTGGTGACAGAGTGAGAAGACTCCATCTCAAAAATAAAAAAAAAAGCTAATACAGCCCAAACGCTCCCTGGGACCCTTTTCTATTATTTATCTTCTCACCTTAGCACTTACCACTTTCTAACATATTTTCTATTTCACCAATTTCCCTTGCTGATGTCCTATGCTTCCCCCATGACTCCCACACAAAAGTTCCACTAAGACAGGGATTTTTATCTTGTTTTTTTCTCTGCCATTATAGTCTCAGCACCTTCAACAGTCTCAGTAAATGTTTGTTGAGTGAATGAATACATGAATGGATGCTAAATCCTATTACCTGAGCAGAGAAATTGATCAAACTTATACATACCTCAGGGAGGTAAGATAGAAAAGATAACAGGTTTGTTTCATTTTCAACTTGTTGTTAAGGAAATGTTTAAGCATTGATTCTACAGCTCATGAGCAGCAGGAGGAAAAAAAGCATTGATTCAAGACCACTGTGATGTTTCCAAGTAATCGCTTCTATAAGTGTGGCTTATTCCAGGGGTAAATTATAAATTTCTAATTTTTAATTTTTATTTTGTTTTTCGTCATCCAATATATAATTGTGACTGTCTCCAGTATATAATTTCTTAGAGCATCATTCTTTGAGGCCTTTTAACTTGACTCACATTTTAAAAATACATTTCTCCTCAACCCTCAGTACACACTGATACCCACATACATAACTGAAAAGTTTCACAAAGTAGTACTTATTCTTTTAATGTGCTCTGATTGTTTCCCATTCTGTTGCATTCTGTTGTATTTCATTTTTTTAAACTGGACAAGACCTGCTGGTAGGATTGACAAGACCAATCCTCAGTTGTCAAGCTTCTCCCAGGTTTGAATTGCTATGGGTTTGACATTATTCTTCCTGGTGTCTGTGGTGAGGCCCCCTCTTCTGTGCTGCATGGAAAATAGAAATACCTGCCCTAGCAGCTAGGGGAGCTGGGGGCAGCACTGGCGTTTTCTTGTGAAACTGACCTGGAGTGAGCCTGAATTGAGAGCTGCCCGCCTCTACTGCAGCTGAACCAGAGAAACACCAAGCCCCGGATGCTCATCGTCATTAGTTTGTGTGAGTGTTTCTAAATTTCAAAGACTCTATAATATCCAAATAACTATCGCAACTAATCTTTAATCATGGTCATGTCTCAGATGTCTTAATGGTCCCTGAGTCACCAGCAGTTGGCCTTTGAATCTCTGATTGTAAAGTGTTTAAAAGAATCCCTGAAACATTAGCCACCTTACATGATTCCAAATGGCATAACTTGTGAGGATAATGAAAAATTATGGTAAAGCACTTTTCATATAGCATGAACAAATCAGTGAGCCCAGAAAAGCCGATGTTGATGAAGTGCCATCAAGTTATGGCATGAAATGCCACCTGCGGGTAAATCTGGGTCTAATTTGCCTTTGCAAGTAGTTTTCTATTTATTTGAATGTGAAATGAATCCTAAGGATGGCAGATGATAAAGATGCTGCCCCTTCAACACTGATTTGATTGGAAGTGCATTTGTCCTTTCTTTGAGCGTGTAGTTTCAAAGAATTTTTCAAATCTTCCTTTGTAAGTGTTAGCCCAGCAGTGCAGGCAGAGGGGGAGATGCTCCAGCACCTTCCTCCCTCGCTGCTTTCACCCCACCGTCCTGCCTGAAGGCCGAGGTGCCAGGGCAAGGAGGGGAGATGCAGAAAGCTGGAACTCACTCAGAGAGAAGTCAGGAGCCAGTGAGGCTGAGCGTGCTTCTTCTCACGCTTTTTGGCTCCCCTCATCATTTTGGCCCCTGTTTTCCTTCCCTTTTGGCTTTGTGCCTGTTATTGTGATTCTTAGCATCAGATGGCCTCAGCTCTCCTGTTTAATGGATGTCTCTGCTAATGTAACATTCTCTTATCATCATGTGGAAGCAATGGCCAAATCCACAATATGGGCGATTCTACAGGACAAGTAGCCCAGTTTCTTCACCACATGAATAATCAGGTGGAGGTGAAGGGGAGGAACGGCTATAACATAAGAGATGAAAGACATTAGTCAGATTTAGTCAGATTCAGTCTTGTCTCAAAGTAGAGACAGGAGTATCGTGGATCCCCAACTGTGCATCACTCACCATCAATGTTTATCAATATTTTGTTCTTCTTGCTTCAATTATTCATTCCAACAGGTGTGTGTGTGTGTGTGTGTGTGTGTGTGTGTGTGTGTTGTATATAGTAGCTATGGTCTCAACGTGCCCCCTAAATTCATGTGTTGGAAACGTAATCTCCCCAATGCAACAGTGTTGGAAGGTAAGGCCTTTCAGGAGGTAAGTCGCAAGGGCTCTGCCTTTGCAACTGGATTAATGCCACTATGGAAAGGTCTTGGGGAGTGAGTTCTCTCTCTTTCCCTCTTCCGCTGTTCTGCACGTGAGAACACAGTCTCCCTCCTCTCTCATGCTTCCACCTTCCATCATGTGAGGCCACAGCAAGAAGGCCCTAATCAGATGCTGATGCCTTAATCTTGGACTTCCCAGCTTCCAGAATTTGAGAGAATACATTTCTGTTCTTTATAAATTACCCAGTCTCAGGTTTCTGTTATAGCAACACAAAACAGACTAAAACAACAATATTTTAAAGTAAATTCTAGAGTTTCTATTATTTCATCCATAAGTACTTTAATGTATGTCACTTACAAGTACACTTTAGCAAAATGTTTTCAGCCTTTGACAAGGGGCTCCACTGGAAGCATCCCTGTGACGTTTTTTTTTTTCCTAAGAGTCAAGGTCTCATTGTATTACCCAAGCTGGAGTGCAGTGGCACTCCATTGAAGTTTGAGTGCATTACAGCTGCAAACTCCTGGGCTCAAGTGATGCTCCTACATAAGCCTCTTAAGCAGCTAGGACTACAGGCATGTGCCACCATGCCTGGCTGTTTTCATTTTTTGTACAGAAAGTGTCTCGCTATGTTTCCCAGGCTAGTCGCAAACTCCTGATCTCAAGTGGTCTACCTCAGCCTCCCAAAGTGCTGGGATTACAGGAGTGGGAGCCACTTTGCCCTGCCCTATGTGTCTCTAAATGAGGGTTTACTCTAAGGACAATGCTGACATTTATAAAAACACATTGTTTCTCTCCCCAGATCCTCAGGATAAAATTCTTCCTGGACTGTGCTTAGGAGAAACTTCACAATTTCTCACCAAAGCACTAAAACTTGGGTACCTAATCAAATGTTCTGTATACAAGATCTGCTAGGAAGCTTAGATACAAAATCTGTGGCCAACCATGTCATATAGCTGCACACAAGGAGATGAAATTTTCTATTACTGTTATTTCCTATTCTAATATGTTCCTCTTCTTGCTGTTCCTTTTTCTTTCTCATCCACTTCAAATTTGTGTTATCTTATGTATTTTTATATCTGTGTAAGCAGAAGTATGCTGGTGTTTCACAAGTAGTTCTCTGAAAAAAAATGCCTATATATGTATACATTTATTATACGTTTTGCTGCTATAAATGATGTATATCCCACAATAAGCAAATAATAGTAAACTACATAATACTCTGTATTGTAAATTCCATGTAGCCAACTGATTCTCACATACGCTTTCATTGAACTTTGTCAAATCCTTTATCCATAGCTAACGTACAGTTGCAATTGACACCTCTAGACACCTCCTCTCAGGGAAGAGGAAGACTCTGCCCTTTGGCTTCCAGATCCATGCATTTTAAGATCTCCTGAGCTATGTTGGCTCTGTTCCATTCTCCCTTCCCTAGCTGCCTCCCCGAGGGCTTTGTCTAGTTGCAACAAAATCATGACATGTTTCTCTATGGACAGTTAAGGCCTCTGAAGCACAGTAATGATGAAGTGCATGGCCCTGGACAGAGAGTTGAGGGGCTGAGTCCTCGACTGCCAATCCCTGCTCTACCCCTTGTAGACTGTGTAAACCCAGGACACGTTATCTCTGCATTTCTTTTCCTCATGGGTGCAAATGAGAAGGTTAAATTAGATAATCGTCAAGGTCCCTTATAGCTCTAATATCCTTTGGTTAGGCTCTTATTAAATATGCATCAGATACATTCGGCTGTAAGTTTTATTTTCTGATAATACTAAACTCTGCCCTTGTGTGCACAGCCCTTATAACTTGCTGCTTGTATAATATGTTCATTTGCTCACAAAACACAATAGCAATATTCCCTCTAACAGCAACCTTCTATTCAGTGACTGCCTTTGTCAATATTACCTTTCTTTTTTTTTTTTTTTTTTTGAGACAGAGTCTCACTCTGTCACCTAGGCTGGAGTGCACAGGCGCACAGGCATGATCTCAGCTCACTGCAACATCTGCCTCCAGGGTTCAAGCGATCCTCCTGCCTCCGCCTCCTGAGTAGCTGGGACTACAGGCACCCACAACCATGCCCAGCTAATTTTTGTATTTTTAGTAGAGATGAGGTTTTGCCATGTTGGCCAGGCTCGAACAGGTCTCAAACTCCTGACCTCAAGTGATCTGCCCACCTTGGCCTCCCAAAGTGCTGGGATTACAGGTGTGAGCCACTGCGCCTGGCCTCAATATTACTTTTCTAAGACTTATTGGGAGGCGATCATAAAAAAATAAAATAATTTTTTAAAAGCAAAAAAAAAAAAAACCCACAAAACCACAGCAACTCCCATCAACTCCCTTCACTCCCATCTCCTTTTGCCTTTTCTCACGTATTCAGGTGCATCAGGCTTATGGAGTTGGCTCAGATCCTAAGTCCTCCACTCTGAGGAACGAATGGACTTTTATCTGCCTGGATTTAGAAGCCAGGTCCTATTGACAACATGCTATTAAGAGTTCCGAATAAACTTTAAGTAGCTAAATGAGATGATCGTTGTCCACCCTGATCCTACGTGATTTAAGTGTTGTTTGTGAGGAGATGAATCACAGGGCAGTGCTTCACTAACTGTTCTCATTAAACTTTCAAGGTTCTGGACTCCAGGCTGTGGTGTGTTTATTTCTGTCTACACCTTCCCCTCAAACAGGTTTAGTCCCCATCATTCTCATGCAGAGGGCATCCCAGAGCCTAGTGCTCCCAGTCTTTTTCCTTTACTTATTACCTTTCAGGCTCAAACTCATCCACCTGTTTCAAAAGACCAACAGCTGAAAAATAGAGCCGGCCTCCTCCTTCACAGACCGCTTAACTCCTGCCTCACCTCTGCCTTCTGTACAGGCTTGATAGTCAGGTGCATGGTCCAGAGGCCTCCACGTGCAGAGAACAAGACCAGGCTGCCAGCCTCTTCCCCAAAGCATCCTGGGTTTCTTCTCTGAGAGTGCCACAGCACTCTCTCTCCTTTAAGGCCTTGGGTGTGTTCACAGAGTCTCATCGCAGGCTACCGCCCACTGGCACCTCATGTAATCTCAGTGAAACCATTCACGTTCTGGGCATCCAGGACCATGAGGATAACCCTATAGCCACTTCATATTACTGTGCCAAGCATATTACCTCACTTAATTCTCACTTAACTCACTTAATTTAACCCCAAGAGGGCTGATATTCAGATGGTTGGCACCGGTAAGTCCTAATGAATTATTTATAATCCACTTCTATTCTCATTGGCCTGGGCCATACCAGTTGTGAAAGCTATTAAATATGACCTGGAGGTAGATGCCACTTACAGTTTTCAAATGAGGAGATGGAGGCCCTGAGTTATCCTGGAAGAGCGGGAGGGCGCAAGGCATTTCTCAAAAGAAGACACACACAAACTACAACAGCGATCATTTCGGCAGACAGGAGGCAGAACCAGATTGCAGCTCCGACTTGGACAGACAGAGCAGCATACGGAGGCTCACATCATGAATTTTAGCTCCAGAACAACTGCAGGAATAAACCAGAAATCCTGAGAGGACCCTCTTGAAGGAAGCAGACTGCTCCTGCAGGACCCAGGAGACATCCCAAATACTGTAAGTGCCCCAACTGTGGAAGTGGGAAAAGGAGACCCTCTGCCCCCGAACACACACCCCCACTGGGGAAACTGAAGGCCTAGTTTGCGAAAGAAGTTTCCGACCTTACCTGGAGCTGAGTCAATTTCGAGAGCCGAGTGAACTACAAGGGTAGAGGAAGCAGTGGGAAAGGGCCTGGGAGCTCGCTGGGACCCCAAGCAGGCCATTCTTACCTGGCACCACAAGGATCCTTCAGGAGGGCAGCCAGAGGTGTGGGGAAAATGCCGCAGGGAGAAGGAAGTCTCCAGCTGAACTTTATAACAATTTGAACCAGGCGAGAAGCCTCCTGGCCAGAACTCTGGAGAGAACGCAAATCCAGCATGCAGACTCCACAGGTGGGGGAAGAACTGAGCCCTTTTCCTTTGCAGCTGGGAGGTGGGTAGTCTGGGGCAATTCTCAGCCCTGCTTGCCCACTGCCTGGAAACAGATTTGGTGCTGTTAGGGTAGGCACTGTGGGAGCGAGACCAGCCCTTTGGATTGCGTGGGAGCTGGGTGAGGCCTGTGACTGCTGGCTTTCCCCCACTTCCCTGACAACCCTCATGACTCAGCAAAGGCAGCCATAATCCTCCTAGGTACACAACTCTAGGAAACTAGAGTTTCCTAGAAACTAGGAAACTAGACCCAGAAAACTCACCCCCATTCCCGACAGCAGCCACAGCAAGACCTGCCCAACCAAGGAGAGTCTGAGTTCAGACACACCTAGCCCTGGTCCTTCCCTACCCACGCTGGCAACTGAAGACAAAGGGCATATATTCTTGGGAGTTCTAGGGCCCTGCCCACTGCCAGTTCCTCCCCATGCTACCACAGCAGATGCTCTCTGGAAAGCGCCACCTCCTGGCAGGACGCCAATCAGCACAAAAATAGAGCATTAAACCACCAAAGCTAAGAACGCTCAAAGAGTCCATTTCACCCCCCTGCCACTTCCACCAGAACAGATGCTGGTATCCATGGCTGAGAGACCCATAGATGGTTCACATCACAGGACTCTGTGCAGACAACTCCCAGTACCAGCCCAAAGTCTGGTAGGCTTGCTGGGTGGCTAGACCCAGAAGAGAGATAACAATCACTGCAGCTCGGTTCTCAGGAAGCCATATCCACAGGACAAGGGGGAGAGTACTACACCAAGGGAACACCCCATGGGACAAAAGAATCTGAACAGCAGCCTTCAGCCCTAGACCTTCCCTTTGACAGAGCCTACCCAAATGAGAAGGAACCAGAAAACCAACTCAAGTAATATGACAAAACAAGGCTCTTTAACACCACCAAAAATCTCACTAGCTCAACAGCAATGGATCCAAACAAAGAAGAAATCCCTGATTTACCTGAAAAAGAATTCAGGAGGTTAATTAGGAAGCTAATCAGGGAGGCACCAGAGAAAGTTGAAGCCCAGTGCAAGGAAATCCAAAAAACGATACAAGAAGTGAAGGGAGAAATATTCAAGAAAATAGATAGCATGAAGAAAAAACAATCAAAACTTCAGGAAACATTGGACACATTTATAGACAAATGCTCTGGTAAGTCTCAGTAGTAGGGTTGAACAAGTAGAAGAAAGAAATTCAGAGCTTTGTAGGATTAACCCAATCCTACAAAGACAAAGAAAAAAGAATGAAAAAAATATTAACAAAGCTCCCATGAAGTCTGAGATTATATTAAATGACCAAACCTAAGAATAATCAGTGTTCCTGAGGATGAAGAGAAATCTAAAATTTGGAAGACATATTTGGGGAAATAATCAAGGAAAACATCCCCAGCCTTGCTAGAGAGAGACCTAGACATCCAAATACAAGAAGCACAAAGAACACCTGGGAAATTCATCACAAAAAAAATCATTGCCTAGGCACACTGTCATCAGGTTATCTAAAGTTAAGATGAAGGAAAGAATCTTAACAGCTGTGAAATAAAAGCACCAGGTAACCTATAAAGGAAAACGTTTCAGATTAACAGCAGATTTCTCAGCAGAAACCCTACAAGCTAGAAGGGATTAGGGCCCTATCTTCATCCTCCTCAAACAAAACAATTATCAGCCAAGAGTTTTGTAACCAGCAAAACTAAGCATCATATTTGAAGGAAAGATACAGTCTTTTTCAGACAAACAAATGCTGAGAGAATTCGCCACTACCAAGCTACCACTACAAGAACTGCTAAAAGGAGCTCTAAATCTTGGAACAAATCCTGGAAACACATCAAAACAGAACCTCTTTAAAGCATAAATCTCACAGGACCTATAAAACAAAAATACGATTTAAAAAGCAAGAACAAAAAGCCAAGGTACACAGGCAACAAATAGCATGATGAATGGAATGGTACATCACATCTCAATACTAACATTGACTGTAAATGGCCTAAGTGCTCCACTTAAAAGATACAGAACTGCAGAATGGATGAGAACTCACCAAACAACTATCTGCTGCCTTCAGGAGACTCACCTAACATGTAAGGACTCGCATAAACTTCAAGTAAAGGGGTGGAAAAAGTCATTTCATGCAAATGGATACCAAAAGCAAGCAGAGGTAGCTATTCTTACATCAGACAAAAAACTTTAAAGCAATAGCAGTTAAAAAAGACAAAGAGGGACATTATATAATGGTAAAAGGCCTTGTCCAAAAGAGAAGTATCACAATCCTAAACATATATGCACCTAACACTGGAACTCCCAAATTTATAACACAATTACTAATAGACCTAAGAAATGAGATAGACAGCAACACAACAATAGTGGAAAACTTCAGTACTCCACCTACAGCACTAGACAAGTCATCAAGACAGAAAGTCAACAAAGAAACAATGGATTTAAACTATACTTTGGAACAAATGGACTTAACAGATACATACAGGACATTTCATCCAACAACCACAGAATACACATTCTGTTCAACAGCGCATGGAACTTTCTCCAAGATAGACCATGTGATAGGCCACAAAACGGGCCTCAATAAATTTAAGAAAATTGAAATTATATCAAGCACTCTCTCAGACCACAGTGGACTAAAACTGGAAATCAACTCCTGCTGGTTCCCCAATTTTGCAGTTGTGAATTGTGCTGTTATAAACATGTGTGTGCCAGTATCTTTTTTGTACAAGGACTTCTTTTCCTCTGCGTAGATACCCAGTAGTGGAATTGCTGGATCAAATGGTAGCTCTACTTTTAGTTCTTTAAGGAATCTCCACACTGTTTTTCATAGTGGCTATAAAAACCCTTCCAGACATTGGCTTAGGCAAGGGTTTCATGACCAAGAACTCAAAACCAAATGCAATAAAAACAAAGATAAATAGCTGGGACTTAATTAAACTACAGAGCTTTTGCATGGCAAAAGGAACAGTCAGCAGAGTAAACAGACAACCCACAGAGTGGAAGAAAATCTTCACAATCTATACATCTGACAAAGGACTAATAGCCAGAATCTACAATGAACTCAAATCAGCAAGAAAAAAGCAAACAATCCCATCAAAAAGTGGGCTAAGGACATGAACAGATAATTCTCAAAAGGAGATATATAAATGGCCAACAAACATATGAAAAAGTGCTCAACATCACTAATGATCAGGGAAATGCAAATCAAAACCACAATGCGATACCGCCTTACTCCTGCAAGAATGGACATAACCAAAAAATCAAAAAACGTAGATGTTGGCGTGGATGCGGTGATCAGGGAACACTTCTACACTGCCGGTAGGAATCTTTAGGTTTTCCAGGATGTATATGGGTGCTCTCCTTGATGGAGTTTGGGAAAGATACCTCTTTATTCACTCATCTCCTCCACAACTTAAGTGTTTGGGAATTGAGGAAGCCTGCACCTTGAGAGCTAAACAGGTTCTTTTTGGTGGATTTCTTGGTCTCTCTCTCAATACATATATATATATATATATATATATTTTTTTTTTTTTTTTTTTTTTTTTTTTTTTTTTGAGACGGAGTCTCACTTTGTCGCCCAGGCTGGAGTGCAGTGGCACAATCTCTGCTCACTGCAACCTCTGCCTCCCAGGCTCAAGTGATTCTCCTGCCTCAGCCTCCCAAGTAGCTGGGACTGCGGGTGCCCATGCTTGGCTAATTTTGTATTTTTAGTAGAGACAGGGTTTCACCATGTTGGCCAGGCTGGTCTCAAGCTCCTGATCAAGTGATCTGCCCGCCTCAGCCTCCCAAAGTGCTGGGATTACAGGCATGAGTCACCATCCTCGGCCCCCTTCTGACAATTTTAACCCAGGTGCAGCTGAGACAACACATTGACGGGGCGGAGAGACAATCATCAGAAATGTGAAGCACATTTGTCATCAACACTAAGCACAACTAACTTTATTACTTCTGGTTTTTTCCCTTCCTTTTCAGTGATGAAATAAGTCCCAGTCCCAGCAAATGGCAAATCTCTATGTTTAAAGTGCACTTGGATTTTACTAATTTACTTTGCTTATGCATAATTCAAAGGGGGATTTTATTTCAGTACTTTATTTGTGCCTTCTAGTTATTATTCCTTCTGAAAATGGCTCGTCACATATATTAGAGCTAAAGCTTTACTGAAGGTTTTTTGGGTGTGTGTGTGTGTAACTTCATTTTCTTAAGCCTACAAAATGGAAGAGTCGGTTTGGGTGATTGCTTCATGGTGGTGTTGAATTTGTAGGTCAATATGAATTCTAGTGAGGAGTGAGGGCAGAATGAGAAATGAAATGTCACAGTATCAGAATATGGGCTTATAGTTTCTCGGAAGAGACCTTGTTTGAGCCAAAAGTCTCTAATTGCAGAGGAAATGGCTTGATTCAGAAGTTAACAGGCAGCCTCTCTTGAATGCCAGGAACTATATTCCCCAGGGCCCGAATAGTGTGACTTTTTTTTTTAAAAAAAAAAAAAGAAAGAAAGAAATCCACTTTACCCCAGCACTGTGATGTAGGACATTCTGTATGTTGGGGATTGGGGTGGGGAGCACAACAAGAATCTCACTGACTTACAAATAAAAATAAAAAATAAAAAAGAAGAAAGAATCTCACTGACTTAAGAGATAAGCACTGAAACCCCCCTAGGGAAGCAGGCCAAGAAGAGAGCTCCCGGCACCCTGTCTCCCTGTCCCAGGCTGCCTCCTGTCAAGTTCGGTGCAAATCTTGTGCTGCCAGAGTTTCCTGCATCTCTGTGGGAGTAGTGACAGCCCATAAGGAAGATCGATAGAAGGTGATTGTTAAAATAGCATTTAGTTACATGCCCAGGGCATCAGGAAGCATTCATGGTCAGACGTGGGAGGGCAGAGAAGAGAAGCAGATGAGTCCCTCTTAGGCAGTGTGGACCATCTATCAGCATGGCTCCTCTTGCAGAGCCTTCTAACCCCTCAGGAGGCCTGGGAGGGCCACTCCGGGCATCCTCCAGTGCCACCTTTCTGCATTGGCCCTCATCTCTGGCTTTCCCCAGCACAGGACAGACCTGCCCTTGATGGACATAAGGGAGTCTGAGTTCTTGGTGGCAAACAACAGGAACTAGTGGAAACCGAAGACAGCTGTAATGAGAATTCCTGGGAAGGACGAGAAACCAGGCTCAGAGAGTGGGCAAGAACAAAGGCAGGCTGGACAGCGTGAACACAGCCAGACCAGAGTCCTAGCTCTGTCTGGTTGCAGCGCTGCCGTGGGAAGTGGGATGAGGTATTGCTCGGTGCCCACCTCTGCTGCTAAGGCCACCTTAGAAAGTTTTAGCTCTCCCCGTCTGTGGCTGTGCTTGACTAAGCCCTGGCACGTGCCCACGTCCTGGCCTCCAGGCAGCCTCTGTAACAGCTGGCTAGGCCCTGTGCTCCACCTCATTTGGGGTTTTTTCCAATAAGAAAGGATGTTTGGATATAGGGCAGCCCAAACAACAACTTCAGGGACCACTTTGTAAGGCCCAGGAACCTTAAGTGTGAGGTTTTGTGCCCATGTGAAGACAGAAGTCCTTGGCACCATGACACAGTTGCTCAGTCCAAACCTCCTCGCAGGGGAGGCTGACCCAGGGTTCAGCTTGCGGCCCGACAGTGACCACTGGAGTGACCATAGCATCATAGACGGACGGGGGCTTGGAGACCATCCAGTCCAACAGCCTCGGTGAGGAAACTGAGACCAAGCCCTTACCTCCAATGCTCTGACTCCTGACACAGCCAAAATCCACCGCACCGTGGTGGGGGTGTGCTCCCTCAGGCTTTAACTTGCATGGTCATTGGCTATGAATCAGTCTGAACCTGAATGTATTAAGACGTAATGGTTTTACTATCCTCAAAATAGAAACCCAATTTCTCTCCTGACATTTTCCATCCACATTTTCTCCACTAAGTTTTTTGTTAGCTTCTGCTAGGAAAAGTCTCTTGCTGAACAACTCTGCCTGTTATATTCCTGGAGAACATGCCATAACTGCCTGGGGTGAACTGATTAATATAAGCCTAAGTTTGGAGTCCTTCTGCAATGGTTCTAAAAAAAAAAAAAAAATCTGTTATTATCCCAAGGATTTGTTAGGAACAAGTACTCACGAAGGTAAGAGTGAGACAAAATGACATTTTCATTTTCATTTACAAATCCTTTGAATGCTTTAAGACCCGGCCGTTTCTCCTGGTGATGGCTGTCTTGATCTGCCTAATGACTGAGCCCTTGTTTTGTTTAATCACTTCAAGAAACACAAACTAGTTTCATTTCATTAGTGCTTAAAACGTCATTATGATTAGGGCATTGAGCGGTGAATGACGTATTTGTGTTGCTTAAAGTGGAGCATCTATTTTAATTGTGATTAGTGTTCTCAAAGTAGTCAACTAATACCTTTAAATACGAATGGGAGCGGGGCAGGAAGGATGTTAAAATGGGCTCATCAAACATAGAAGGACATACCATCTTTTGTTAATTTCAAGACTCACTTTTTCACATTTAATATCTCGCAATCAATGGCAGTGCTTTTTCTTTCTTAGTAATACATAAAACAATGATGTATTTTATAATATATGGCACCTTAGATTCAATAAAACACTGTTGCAAGCTACTTGTTCATATGAACTTATTGGTTGATTTACAATCTTGGGGAAAAATAAATTGTAGCCATTTCCTTATTTTAACATTTGTATGTGGCAAATAAGATTATCCATAGTGTCTATGACATAATGAAAATTCCAAGCTTCCTAATGAAACTTTCCTTTGCTTCACTCCACGGCAGCCCACTTTAGTTAGCTTCTGGTAAGCCCAGTCGCTCTAAGCCTTCCGTTATCTCCACATCTGTTGCTCCAGTAGAGAAACAGACTGATTTGGTGATCATGTCTTCATCAAAAGTGGTCTTATTAACCAGAAAAGAGTAAAATATGAAAGTTAATCTAGCTATAGAAGAGTATGCAAACTTCAACTATAGGATCAGTAGGCTCAGTAGGGTTGGTTCTTCTTTTCTTTCTTCTTTAAAACAAACAAACAAACAAACAAACAGGCTGGGCACAGTGGTTCATGTCTATAACCCCAGCACTTTGGCAGGAGGATTGCCTGAGCCCAGGAGTTTGAGACCACCCTGGACAATAAGGTGAGACCTTGTCTCTCCAAAAAAAAAAAAAAAAGCCAGGTATGGTAGTACACACCTGTGGTCTCAGCTACTGGGGAGGCTGAGGTGGGAGGATCACTGGAGCCACCTCAAGCCGCTACAGGCTGCAGTGAGGTCAAGGCTGCAGTGAGCTGTGATTGCACCACTACACTCCAGCTTGGGCAACGGAGCAAGACCCTGTCAAGAAAGAAAGAAAGAAAAGAGAGAAAGAGAAAAAGAAGGGAAAGAGGGAGGGATGGAGGGAGGGGGGCAGGAAGGGAAGGAGGGAAGGAGGGAGGGAGGGAGAGAAGGAAGGGAGGAAGGAAGAGAAAGAGAGAGAGAGAAAGAAAGAAAGAAAGAAAGAAAGAAAGAAAGAAAGAAAGAAAGAAAGAAAGAAAGAAAGAAAGAAAAGGAAGGAAGGAAGGAAAGAAAGAAAAAGAAAGAAAGAAAGAAAGAAAGAAAAAGAAAAGAAGGAAGGAAGGAAAGAAAGAAAGAAAGAAAGAAAGAAAAGGAGAGAGAGAGAGAAAACAAAAGAAAAGAAAAAGAAAGAAAACTATACTCCGATATGTTTAAATTTCAACACTAGTGATAATGATCTGCCCTAATATTAGCACATCCTATGACTAAGCATGCTTAAGTCTCTCAAGGTGATAAAAGTCATCCTGAGAATCCAAAAGATGATGCTAAGTCATTTTCAGCTCGTGTGTGGTCGCTGAGGCACCATAAGGACAATTTATAGCTGGTTCAGAGATAAGCAACAAACTCTTGCTGGTCTTATTAACAGGCTCGATGGAAAACTTAAAGAACAGGTTTTGAGCCAGATGAAAATGGCTGGCGGAGGGCACAGGGAGGAGAGGGTTGAGAGTGAAGCATCTGCTTTCAGGGCAGGGGCCTGAGGCTCCTAAGAAGGGTGGCACACCTGTGGCTGCCCTTTCTCACCGACATGGACACGCTCCCATCCCCACCCCAGCCCTCACTCCTGTAAGTTGGGGAAAATTCCCTTCTTTTTGATTCAGTCTGAAACCTTGGGTACTGGAGACCTGACTTACACTCCAGAGTCCCCTCTGGGCTTGTCCTAAGAGGCCTTCTGGTGCTCATGGCCTAATGGCACGGCAAAGGGTCTGATGTGGGTACCCAGTCCAACTCTTCCAGGACCCTTTCTTCAGAGTCAGGACAGAGTGTCCCAAGTGGGGTTCAAGCCGACGCATTTGCTGGCTGCCAGCCAGTCTCATTCAGTAGGTAGATCTTGCTTAAACAAACTTTGGTATAGACCAACAACTTTTATTAGGTTTCTAATAAAGTAATCGCAGTTTCCACCATATTTTAATGATGAAAACTGCGATTATTACACCAAGCTAATATAATTCAATATAGATGTAATTTCTTTCCATTATTTTTACTGTGAAAGTAGTATGTGCTCATTGCAGAAAATTTGCATAGAAGAGTAGAAAAAATAAAATCAAAATTGCATGTATTCCAGAGACAACTTCTGGTAACATTTTGGCATGTTTCTTAACAGCAGCCCACCCATTTAATGGCACATAACACGTGAACACTAGCTTCTTGCTTCTCACTGAACTGTCACTCAGCTGGGTCTGTGGAAGGTCAAGACCCTTATATTTTAATTCTAAGAAAGTAAAGGAATCAAGAACGGCTACTCCATAGGTGAAGCAGCCCCTTATATTTTAATTCTAAATACAAATTTACTTGCTTGAGTATCCTAGAATATAATAGCCACCTGGCATGTTGCCTTTGCATTTTGATAGTACCAATTTAAACATAACATGTAAGTGATAAGTACATTCTGAAACTATGACTATAATGATACTATAGACCTTATTTTCCTGAGTAAAGAGATTCAGACTCTACATTTTTGTTCAGTTCTCTGAAAAAAAAAAAAGGAGAAAAACACAGGAAGAAGATTCAAAGGTGAATTAGTACAGCGAGCTTTTTACTAAGGGCAGCTACCTTGAGGAGAGCAGACTACGTCTTGCATACCAAGTATTTCTGGCGCAGTGAGTAAACCCTGTACCTATGTGTTCACTGTCCTTTGCACTCCCAAGGAGGCTGGTGTGATTAGTCAACTAAAAATTAAATCTGATGAGCACGTCCTATCAAGAAATCACCCTCTTTGCTTTTTTTTTTCCTTGAGACAGTGTCTTGCTCTGTTGCTCAGGCTGGAGTACAGTGGTACGAACTTGGCTCACTGCTACATCTGCCTCCTGGGTTCGAGCAATTCTCCTGCCTTAGCTTCCCGAATAGCGGGATTACAGGTGTGTGCCACCACACCCTGCTAATTTTTGTATTTTTAGTAGAGATGGGGTTTCACCATCTTGGCCAGGCTGGTCTTAAACTCCCGGCCTCTAGTGATCGGCCCGCCTCAGCCTCCCAAAGTGCTGGGTTTACAGGCATGAGCCACTGCACTCAGCCTTCCTCTTCGCTTTTTTATTGACTTGTTGTCTTTTTATGTTGACTCTGACTCTACATCTCTGTTACACATCAGAATTAAAGAAAAACTTTTCTTTGGGTAGAAAACACTTAGACTGGAAAGGAAGCATGAATGTGTTGGCAGGGACTGGAGTCACTGCCTGCAAATGCTGTAGATACCGCTGACTCTATTCTTGACATAACAGAAGTTGGTAAAAGGCCTTGGAGCAAAAAATGAAATCTTACCCAAGCAGATGAAATACCCGAAAATCAATAGAAAAAGATTAAACTGTTCCTAAGAAGAGATTGGGGGAATTCAGAAGAAAATGTCAAACTCCCAACTATGCTATAATGGCCACATAGTTGTGTTTATTTTAAAAAAAGCAAATAGACATAGTTTGCTTCAGTTCACAACACCTCAAGGGTGCAGGTTACCATTGTCCAGCACCCCTCTGTTTTCTAAATTGCCCCCCACTTCCTGCTCATTCCATGTGGTTATGGTAGGACCACCAATTCCAATTCCTCTTCCACCCCCTGCCTAAGGAGTGGGCACATGACCCAGTCTGGCCCATCTTGGCACTCCATAGCCATGGCTAAGGTCATTGGTCCAAAGGATGGGTGTATGACCAAGTAAAGCCAATAAAATCATCTTTATGGGATTGGAACTGGATGCTGGGAGGCAGTGCATCTGTCTCTATCTCTGGGATCATAAGCTCAAAGGTACATAATAGCTTGGAGCTTCTGGGGGCTATTTTGCAGTTGAATGGAGAAAACTTGGCTGAATGGGAAAGAAAAGAAGGAGGAAAGGAAAACCAGAGTGAGGTCATGATGGCAATATTTGAACACCTGGATCCAATTATGCCAGAGCCAGCACTAGCCTAACTTGATTTCCAGTTATAGGAGTCAATACATGCTCTTTTGTGCTTAGGCTAATTTGATGTAGCTTTCTGTCACTTGGAGACAAAGACCTACAAAGTCTTCTGACCCTCATTTTGTAAATGTGGAGAAACTAAACCCTGGAGAGTGTTGGCCAAGATTAGACAATGCCAACAGATTAACCAGTGTACTAAAAATAACCCCAGAATCACAGGGTTGGGGAGCCCCTTTCCACACCCCAGCCATGTGATCTTATATCCCTGTCTGATCAGAATGAACAGTGTCAGTCTTTGTCAGAGTGCTGGAATCTCTGGATGCCAAAATGATCCTGGACTCCCCATATACAAATATCTTCCTTTCAAGTCTACCACTGCGCTTTACTTTCTCCTTTTTGTATTTTTTTTCTCTTTAAGGAAAAAATACGGAATTTATTTTTAAGATTATCTCAAAGATCCCAAGGGCATGAAGTATAACTGGGCCACCCAAATGTCTAGACAGCCACTGGAAAATTAGGAATCTGTATTACTCTCTGTGTCTCTTGGGGGCTACATGGCTTCTTAACTTTTGCTTTTCTCAGTTCTTCTTCCTTCTTCTCCCTGTCTATGGGCCTTCTACTCTTTGATACTCATGTCTTCTCCAGCACCTGGATAACCCAGCTGCCCAGTTCATGCATCCTAAAGGACAGAAAATATAATAAATTTCTCAACCCTCAAAAGTTTACAGCTGAGAAAAACTTTATGTAACTAAAGACAGATTAATAAGAGAAAAGCAAGTTTTATTTTAACACGTGCACTGTACATCGCACAGGAGGAACCTCAGATCAGGGGTATCTTTCAAGGCAATGGCTTACAGTTTGGCCTCAAATCGTATTTCAACAAAGAGCCGTAACTCTTAGAGGAGTGACAAGACAAAGGAGAGTCTCTCAAAGGTGGGAAAACTGTGGGAAGGTAGCATAGTTTGCTCCCAAATTTCCCTGGTCCTGTGGTGCTGTCTCTGGGCTGATGAGCCAGTGAGAATTTACATCTCTGTCTTTAGGCAAGAAAGGGGCAGAGGAGGTGGAGAGGACTTTCATCTTTCTGAGTCACTGTCCTATCATCAGGCAAGCAGAAGGAAGGGCAGAGTGTCCCCCTGCATTTTAACTTCGTTCAGCTCAACAATCCTCAGTATTGCAAAGAAAAATATTTTAGTTTCCTTCAATCCAAACAGAAATCTCATCAGTTCATTTAGATCAGTTGTTCTCTGACATTTTGCTCTCAGGACTCCTTTATCCTCAGAAATTGTTGAGGAACCCAAAGACCTTTTATTTACATGAGTTATTTTTATCAAGATTTACCGTATTCAAAATTAAACCTAAAAATGTTTTAAAGATTTGTTAATTTATTTGATGATAGCAATAAGCCAATTACATGTAACAAAATTATTTTTTTGAGAATTTTTTTTTCTCACCCTGTCGCCCAGGCCAGAGTGCAGTGGTGCGATCTCAGCTCACTACAGTCTCCACTTCCTGGGTTCAAGCAATTCTCCTGCCTTAGCCTCCCAAGTAGCTGAGACTACAGGCGCCTGCCACCACACCTAGCTAATTTTTTTGTATTTTTAGTAGAGATGGGGTTTCACCATGTTGGCCAGGCTGGTCTTGAACTTCTGACCTCAGGTGATCTGCCCACCTTGGCCTCCCAAAGTGCTGGGATTATAGGCGTGAGCCACAGCGCCCGGCCAACATGTTAACAGAAATATTTTTATGAAAATAATGATATTTTCCAAAACAAATGACTTAAAGAATAGAATTGTTTTAAATCTTTGCAAATATCTTTAATATCAAACTTACTAAAAGATGGCTGGGACTTCTGCTTTAAAATAAGAATAACAGGAAGTGGATTTACCCTCCTGCTTGAAACAGCTAAGAAACTGGACAAAATGGGCCAGGCATGCTGGCTTATGCCTGTAATCCCAGCACTGGGAGGCTGAGATGGGCAGATCATGAGGTCAGGAGTTTGAGACCAGCCTGGTCAACATGGTGAAACCCCATCTCTACTGAAAAAAGAGAAAAAAAAAAAACCAAAAAAACGAAAATTAGCTGGGTGTGGTGGCGGGCGCCTGTAATCCCAGCTACTCAGGAGGCTGAGACAGGAGAATCACTTGAAACCAGAAGGCAGAGGCTGCAGTGAGCCGAGATCATGCCGTTGCACTCCAGCCTGGGCAACCAGAGTGAAACTCCGTCTTAAAAAAAAAAAAAAAAGAAAAGAAATGGCAAAATGTATGAAATAATAGTTCTTAAGACATTAGGAAATGAAGGATAGTGATTTCTGGAGAGATGGAGAACAAACCAGATGAACTGTACAATTGCCTTGAGAGAGTTCCTAGGCAGCAATGCCAGGAGAGAAACGTAGTAAAGCTCTGTGGTCTCCCTAAGTTGAGGCGATAAAGCTGGGCATGTGGGTGGGTCAAATTGGATAGAGAACCCGGGAAGAATACCAAAAAAAGAGAACACTCAACAGACAGAAAATTCCCAAGATCTTAGAGGACACCTCTCAAATATTCAGGTGAGAACTGGTCAGTAAATGCATGAAAATAAACTAACCAAAGTTAATGAAAGAACAACCTGAAAAGATTAGGAAGGGCACACAATGTTGAAAATAGTGTCTATTTCCACCAGCCAGAATGGAAAACCTCATAATGGAAGAGCAGGTAGACTACTCAGAAGAGAGTGCCTCAAATGTGGAGAAAAAATTAACCCAAAACTAACCTAAACATCCTCTGGTCTTGCTTTAAAAACCTTGCAAAGCAAGACCCCAAAAGATCAAACTGTTTCCAAGTAATTTAATTATTTCCCAGAACAAAGTTTAAGGATATTTATTTATTATTTATTTATTTATTTATTTATTTTTTGAGACAGAGTCTCGCTCTGTTGCCCAGGCTGGAGTGCAGTGGCTCGATCTTGGCTCACTGCAACCTCCGCCTCCCACGTTCACGCCATTCTCCTGCCTCAGCCTCCCGAGTAGCTGGGACTACAGGTGCCCACCACTACGCCCAGCTAATTTTTTGTATTTTTAGTAGAGACGGGGTTTCACCGCGTTAGCCAGGATGTTCTCCATCTCCTGACCTCGTGATCTGCCTGCCTCGGCCTCCCAAAGTGCTGGGATTACAGGCATGAGCCACCACGCCTGGCCTAAAATAGTTTATTCTAACTGTATTCCATATATTCAAGGAATAAGCTAAAAGATTGAGCAGTCTAAGTAGAGACACAGCTTTATAAAGAAGACTGAACTTGAAATTCTAGAGGTGAAAACTACAATGGAAATATACTAACTGGGGATTAGCAGCAAATTAGACACTGAAGAAGAAAAGACTAGTAAACTTGAAGATATCACCATTGAAACCATACCAAATGAAACACACAGAGATAAAAAGAATGAAAAGAAGCAAACAGAACATCAGAGTGAGATGCAGAAGAGCTTTGAGTAGCCTAATATAAATGCCTTTGGAGTCCCCGAAGCAGATAAGTGGCAGAAAA
The DNA here is from genome assembly GCF_028885655.2 of Pongo abelii. Classification (NCBI taxonomy): domain Eukaryota; kingdom Metazoa; phylum Chordata; class Mammalia; order Primates; family Hominidae; genus Pongo; species Pongo abelii. Next base: position 98,618,628 of record NC_071991.2, read on the forward strand.
AAAATTTAAATAAATGATGGTAAAGGTTTTAATAAAATCAAATTTGGTAAAAACTATAAACTCATATATCTAAGAATCTCAATGAATCCCAAGCACAGGAAACACAAACAGAACTGTGGAGTCTTGATAAGATAAGTAAGCAACAATGAGGAAGGGGCCCCAGGTGGGGGAGAACAGTTATTCTGAGAGGTGGCTTACCACAAACAACCTGTTGGCACAGCATCCTGTTTCCAAATACCTCGCTCTGCAAGTAGCCCCTTCAGCACAACCCTATAAAACTTCCCTCCAGCCCCTGCCTCTTGGTAGACAGCCCCTTCTCTGCTGTGCTGCCCATTGCATTCTTGCAATGTATCTTTGTACTTTCTGTAATAAATCTGCTTTTCTTTACCCACTACTGTCTTGGTAAATTCTTTTACTATCCATGTTGCCAGCCCCAGCCAGTCACACCTGTGACAAAAACTATCCCAACTTACTTCATATTCAAATAGCTTAAAACCAGTTTTAAAGAAAAAAAATCTTAAAGGTAACCAAGTGGAAAAAAAAAAAAACCCCACATTATATATAGAGGAACAAAAAGAAGCATGACAGTGGATTTTTTTTTTTTTTTTTGAAACAGGCCTTGTTCTGTCACCCAGGCTGGAGTGCAGTGGTGCGGTCACAGCTTACTGCAGCCTTGACCTCCCAGGCTAAAGCGGTCCTCCCACCTGAGCTTCCTGAGTAGCTGAGACTACAAGTGTATGCCACCATGCCTGGCTAATCTTTTTTTAAATCTTTTGTAGAGGCAGAGTCTCACTGTGTTGCCCAGGCTGGCCTCGAACTCCTGGGCTCAAGCAATTAATCCTCCATGCCTCAGCCTCCCAAAGTGTTGGGATTATAGGCGTGAGCCATGGTACCCAGACTGACAGTGGATTTCTTGTCATGAACAGTGCAAAGTAAAAGAAAAATGGGACTGAAAAAAAATTCCCTACCAAACTATGTCTTTTTTTTTTTTTTTTTGAGACAGTCTTACTCTGTCATCCAGGCTGAAGTGCAATGGCATGATCTCTGCTCACTGCAACCTCTGTCTCCCAGGTTCAAGTGATTCTCATGCCTCAGCCTCTTGAATAGCTGGGGTTACACATGCACGCCACCACACCTGACCAATTTTTGTATTTTTATTTTTTTCATTTTTTTATTTTTTGAGATGGAGTCTTGCTCTGTCCCCCAGGTTGGAGGGCAGCGGTGCGATCTCAGCTCACTGCAAGCTCCACCTTCCGGGTTCACGCCATTCTCCTGCCTCAGCCTCCCGAGTAGCTGGGACTACAGGCGCCCGCCACCACGCCTAGCTAATTTTTTGTATTTTTAGTAGAGACGGGGTTTCACCACGTTAGGCAGGATGGTCTCGATCTCCTGACCTCGTGATCCGCCCACCTTGGCCTCCCAAAGTGCTGGGGTTACAGGCTTGAGCCACCACACCCGGCCCATTTTTGTATTTTCAGTAGAGACAGGGTTTTGCCATGTTGCCCAGTTGTCCAGGCAGGTCTCAAACTCCTGGCTTCAAGTGATCCGTCCACCTCGGCCTCCCAAGTGCTGGAATTACAGCCGTGAGCCACTGCACCCAGCCTCCAAACTGTAAGTCTTAGTTCATTAAAAAATCCTTCAAAAGTAAGAGCAAAATAAAATAAGACTTTTTCAGATAGACAAAAGCTGAATGAATTTGTCACCAGCAGATCTGCATTAAAAGAAACATTAAACAAAGTGCTTCAAGCAAAATCAAAAGAACAATAGCTAGAAATCTAGAGCTACACAAATGGATGAAACAGGCCAGACTGGTAATTATGTCAATCAATATAGTTTTTTTAATCATTTAAATATCTTGAAACAATAACAAATTATTTAAAGTAAAGATAATTACAATGCACCATGGCATTTATAACATCTGTGGAAGCAATACGCATGACAATAGCACAAATGCTCAGATGCTAGAAATGCAAGTGTATTATAAAATTATTTTACTATATGTGAAGTGGTATAACATCAATTGAAAGTAGACTATGGTAAGTTTAAGATATATTATATAAATCCTAAAGAAATCACTAAAACAAAACAAAATAAAACAAATAGCTATAGCTGATAATCCAACAAAAATGATAAAAGGGAATTATAAAAATGTTCAATCCAAAAGCAGGAGAAAAAAGATAAAAGGGAACAAATAACTGATGAAACAAATACAAAACAAATACCAACTTTGTATTAGATCCAGCCACGCCAATAATCACATTTCAAACCCAACCATATCAGTAATCACATTTTGGCCAGATGTAGTGGCAAGTGGATCATTTGAGGCCAGGAGTTTGAGACCACCCTGGGCAATATGGTGAAACTCTGTCTCTACTAAAAATATAAAAATTAGCCAAGTGTAGTGGTAAGCACCTGTAATCACAGCGACTGGGAGGCTGAGCTGGGAGGATCACTTGAGCCCAGGAGGCAGAGATTGTTGCAGTGAGCTGAGATCAGGCCATTGCACTCCAGCCTGGGCAACAGAGTGAAACTCTGCCTCAAAAAAAAAAAAAAAAAAAATCACATTTTATATAAATCATCTAAACATTTCAGTTAAACGGCAGAGACTGAGAGACTAAATTTAAAAAGCAAGACCAAACTATAGCCTGGCTACAAAAATCACACTTTAAATATGAAGATACAAGTTCACTAAAAGTGAAAGGGTGGAACAATATATACCATGATAACACTAATCAAAAGATAGCTGGAGTGGCTACATTAATATTAGACAAAGCTGCTTTCAGACTAGAGAATACTATCAGGGATACAGAGGGTCATTTCATAATGAAAAAGACATCGACTCCTCAAGAGTTCATAACAATACTAAACATATATGTACCCAGTAAGGATCTCAAAATAAATAAAGTAAAAATTGATAGAACTAAAAAGAAAAATAGACACATTCACAAATATAGTTGGAGATTTCAATATCCTTTCCTTAACAATTGATGAGAAAAGTAGACAGATAATTAGTAAGTATACAGAAAACTTAAATAACACTGTCAACCAACTTGACCTGATTGACATTTATTTTATACTTCACCAAATTATTTTATACATTCTCTCTAAGTGTACCTGGATCATTTACCACGATAGGCCATATTCATGGACATAAAACAATTCTCAATAAATTTAAAAGGATTTGACTCATACAAAACATGTTCTCTGACCACAGTGAAATTGAGCTAGAAATCAACAACAGAAAGATTATCTCAAATGTTTGGAAATCCCAAAGGACTTGGAAATTAAAGCCGAGTGCAGTAGCTCACGTCTGTAATCCCAGCACTTTGGGAGGCCAGGGTGGGCGGATTGCTTGAGGTCAGGAGTTTGAGACCAGCCTGGATAACACGGTGAAACACTGTCTCCACTAAAAATACAAAAATTAGCCGGACGCGGTGGTGCGCATCTGTAGTCCCAGCTACTCAGGAGGCTGAGGCAGGTGGATCACTTGAAATCAGGAGGCAGAGGTTGCAGTGAGCTGAGATCACGCCACCACACTCCAACCTCCAGCCTGGGCAACAGAGCAAGACACCATCTCAAAAAAAAAAAAAACAAAAACAAAAAAAAACCCACCATATTTGTAAATAACTGATGTGTCAGATAATAAAAGGAAATTAGAAAGTATTTTGCATTAAATGAAATTAAAAACAAATCATATGTAAATTTGTGCGATGAAGCTAAAGCAGTGTTTAGTAAATATTTTTAGCATTATATGCCTATATTAGAAAAGAAGAAAGGTTTCAACTCACTGACCTCAGCTGCCACTTTACAAAACTTGAGGGGAAAAAGAAGAAGAATAGAACCAAATATGAGAATGTTAATCAATGAAATAGAAAATAAGAAACAACAGAGAAAAATCAGTAAAATCAAAAGCTGGTTTTTGGAAAATTACAATGAAATTTATAAAACTCTAGCCAGACTAAACAGAGGGCAATAAGAATATATAAATTTCCAGTATCGAGTATGAGGGAGGTGACATCACTATAGATTCCACAGATAATAGAAAGACAATCAGGGTGCCAGGCATGATGGCTCACAACTGTAACCTACCATTTGGGGAGGCTGAATGGGAGGATCACTTGAGGCCAGGAGTTTGAGACCAGCCTGGGCAACATAGCAAGACCCCATCTCTATAAAAAATAAACCAGGCATGGTGTTGTGCACCTGTAGTCCCAGCTACTCAGAAGATGGCTTGAGCCCAGGAATTTGAGGCTGCAGTGAGCTATGATAGCATCACTGCACTGTAGTCTGGGCAACAGAGTGAGACTCTACCCCTTTCAAAAAAATTAAAGAAGAAAGATAATAAGGGAAATTTTAAAAAATTTTATGCCACGTTGGTGGTTTGAAAGACAAACCACCAAAGCTTACTCAAGGAGAAATTCCTTGAAAGTCACAAGCTCCCCAAAATCACTTTCATTAAATACATTGAATTTGTAGCTACAAAACTTTCCTACAAGGACTCAAAGCCCAGATGGTTTCACTGGGGAATTCTGCCAAACATTTAAGGAAGAAATAATATGATTCTACACAAGTCCTCTCAAGAAAAAATGAAGAGGTGGGAAAACTTCCCAACTCATTTTATGAAACCAGCATGCCAAAACTAGATGAGTTATAATGGGAAAAGAAAACTACAATCTAATATTTCTCATGAGCATAGACATGAAAATTCTTGATAAAATGTTAACAAATTGAATACATCAATATAAACAAAAGGATAATACACAACCAAGTGGGGTTTATCCCAAGACTGCAAGGTTGGTTTTAACATTCAAGATTCAAACAATGTAATTCCCCATATTAATGAACTAAAAAAAAATCCACACAACCATCTCAATAAATGCAAACTTTTTTTTTATAAAATCCAACATCAATTCTTGATAAATACTCAGCGAATGAGAAATAGATGGCAACTTCCTCATTCTGATAATGTCCATCCATAAAAAACTTATAGCTAATGTTGTATTTAATGGTGAAAAGGAATATTTTCCCTCTAATGTCAGAAACAAGGTGGCTGTTCTCACCACTTCTATGTGACATTGTACTGGAGGTTCTAGTCAGTGTAATAAAGAAAGAAAAAGAAACAAAAGACATACAGGTTGAAAAGGAAGAAGAAAAACTATCTTTAATCACAAACAACATGTTTGCTTTGTAGAAAATCCAGTGGAATCTACAACAACAGAAAAGCATTTATAATTAAGTGAGTTTAGCCAGGTTGCCAAATACATGACTAATAAACAGAAATAAATTGTATTTTTATGTACCAGCAACAAATGTTTGAAAATTGGAAACCAAAACTTTTAACATGCCATTTGCAATAGCATCCAAAAATGAAATATGTAAGGATAAATCTGACAAAAAATGTGCAAGACCTGCCTGTATATTAAAACTATTAAAACATTGCTGAAAGAAATTAAAGAAGAACTAAATGAATTAAGAGATAGTGTTTACAGACTGAATGACTCAATATTGTACAGATATCAATTCTACCCAAATTGATCTATAGATTCAGAATCCTAATAGGGTTTTTGTTGTAGAAATTGACAAGTTGATTTCAAAATTTGTAGAGAAATGCAAAAGACTTGGAATAGGCAACAACTGTGAAAAAAGAACAAACTTGGAGGACTTTAACTACCTGAGTTCAAGAACTATTATAAAGCTACGGTAATCAATAGAGTATTGCATTGACATAAACAGAGCAACAGGACAGAAGAGAGAATCCTGAAACAGACCCACACATATGGACAACTAATTTTTGACAAAAGAGCAAAGGCAATTTGGTAGAGAAAGGGTTACTTTTTCAACCGTGGTGCATGCCTGTAATCCCTGCACTTCGAGAGGCCAAGGCAGGAGGATCACTTGAGCCCAGGGTTTGAAACCAGCCTGGGCAAGCAGGTGAGACGCAATCTCTACAAAACAATTTTAAAAATTAGCTGGGTACAGTGGCATGCACCTGTGGTCCTAGTTACTTGGGAGGCTGAGGCAGGAGGATTGCTTGAGCCAGGGAAGTCGAGGCTACAGTGAGTCACAATCATGTCACTGCACTCCAGCCTGGGTGACAGAGCAAGACCCTGTCTCAAAAATAAAATAATAAAATAAAATAAAATAAAGAGGTTGGCCACACCAAGCACTAGTGAACATGTGGAGCAACTGGAGGCCTCATACACTGATGCTGGGAATGTGAAATGGTATCACCATTTTAGAAAACAGTTTAATAGTTCCTCAAACAATTAAACAGACACTTACTGTATGGCATTTTACTGCTAAGTATTTACCAAGATAAATAAAAGCTTATGTCTATGCAAAGTCTTATATATGAATGTTCATAACAGCTTTATTTTTAATAGCCCCAGTGAGAAACATAAATGTTTATGAAAAGGTGAATGAATAAACCAAATGTGATATATATCACAATATATGTGTTTCACCCAGGCTGGAGTGCAATGGTACAATCATAGCTCACTGTAACTCTGATTTCTTGATTCAAAAGATCCTCCTATCTCAGCCTCCCAAGTAGCTGGGACTATAGGGGCATGCCGCCACATCTATCTAATTTTATTTTTTTGTAGAGCAGGGTATTGCTATATTGCCCAGCCTGATCTTGAACTCTTGGCCTCAAGCAATCCTCCTGCCTTGGCCTTCTAAAGTGTTGGGATACAGGTGTGAGCCACACCTCCTGGCCTGATATATTAATACAATGGAATATTGTGCACTAACATACTAGGAATGGACTATTGATATATGCTACAATGTGGATGAATGCCAAAATAATTATGCTGAATGTAAAAATCCTGACAAATACGAATACAATTTAATATATATAAACTTCTAAACTAACTTATGACAGAAAGCAGATTAGCATTTTTCTGGATATGGGAGGATGTCCAGAGGTACAGCAGTGAGTGGACACAAAGGGGCATGGGGAAACCTATGGAGATGATGTTGAAGTTTTATTGCATGTATATGTCAACATTTACCAAATCGTACACTTTAAATATGTGCAGTCTATGTTCATGATACTGTGCTTCAATAAAGATATTAGCAAAGAAAGAAGATAGCTATGTTCTTATTGTGCTTCCTCATTCAGTTTGTTTTGATCTATTGTTTTAAAGTACATGAAGAAAACCCAGCCTCACACAGATATGTTGTTGGAAAAGAAAAATATTTTATTAGCCCCTTCCGGTAACTGTGGATGTTCTTTTATGCTATACCAAAACTTGACACGTGGTAGGTTAAGTCATTGGGTAGAATCTAAAACCACACAATATACTTTTTATTCTGTTACATTAAAACCCATTGTTTCATACTACACTTTGATGGGTCTTTTACCTATATGTGATTTTAACCTTGCAGACCCCTGAAAGAGTCTTGAAAAACCCCCGGAGATCCCTGAACCACACTTTGATAATCACTGGTGTAGATTGTTCGTTTTTTTAAAGTTTTCTCTTCTAAGGATTAAATTATCAAGCCGGGCGCAGTGGCTCACGCCTGTAATCCCAGCACTTTGGGAGGCCGAGGCAGGCAAATCATGAGGTCAGGAGATCGAGACCATCCTGGCCAATATGGTGAAACCCCGTCTCTACTAAAAATACATTAGCTGGGCGTGGTGGCGGGCACCTGTAATCCCAGCTACTCAAGAGGCTGAGGCAAGAGAATCGCTTGAACCAGGGAGTCGGAGGTTGCAGTGAGCCGAGATCGCACCACTGCACTCCAGCCTGGGTGACAGAGTGAGACTCTGCCTCAAAAATAAATAAGTAAATAAATGAATAATCAACTGAAGTGTAGGCAGCTCTCTTCACTGAGCTCAGACCATACAGAAGTGAGGAAGGGAGGAAGGCAGGCTTTGTGCTGATTTAAGGACTAGATATGGTGGGTAGTTTGGATCACTTCCATTTCTGCACCAACTGTTAATTTCTTCTTTAACACCCTCTTGAAACAAAGTTCCTAAAAGACTTGCTGCTGTAACTGTTTGCCACACATAAGCACTCAGGGGAACGGGGTTAAATGTCACTGACACCACTCAGCTGACATATTCTGTTGGAACAAATCATCTATCTTAAGTCCCTGAGGAAGGAACAGCATTATTTACATTTACTGTCAGCATATAACTAGGATCACCGGTGTATTAGTACGTTTTCACACTGCTATAAAGATGCTAGCCGAGACTGGGTAATTTATAAAGGAAAGAGGTTTAATTGACTCCCAGTTCTGCATGGCTGGGGAGGTCTCAGGAAACTTACAATCATGGCGGAATGGTAGCAGGCCCATCTTACATGATAGGAGGTGAGACAGAGTGAAAAGCCCAGGGGAAACTGCCATTTATAAACCATCAGGTCTCGTGAGAACTCCCTCACCATCAGGAGACAGCATGGGGGAACCACCCCCATGACCCAGTCACTTCCCACCAGGTCTCTCCCTCAACACCTTGGAATTATAATTCAAGATGAGAGTTGGGTGGGGACACAAAGCTTAACTATATTAACCAGGGCCTCTGGGCCTAAGAAATGTCAAAAGGAAAATACTGCCACATTATTTAGGGCACAAAACTTTTAAGATGTCAACATAATGGAAACATTTGTCCCAGCCTCCTCAATCATTGTACCCACTCACAATGTCTTCATCATTTGTCCAAAAATGTTTTTGATCAGTGTTTTAATAATGACAATTCTGACTCACCAAGAATAGCTTTGGGGCTTAAAAAAAAAAGTCTTCTCAGACAAATTGAATTGGAATCTCTGGGGGTGGGGCAGAGTTGTTAATATGGTTTTAAAGATAATCTAAGTCATTCTGAAAGGCAGCTAGTGTTAAGCCCATTATGAAGACATCATATTCTAAGCAAACCTCTCATCTCTTTCTGATGCTCTCCCTTACCCTCCACTCAATGAGTACCTATGTTCAAAGACCTACACTACGTGTTTTGAAACATATAAAAATGGGCCTGGCACAATGGCTCACTCCTATAATCCCAACAGTTTGGGAGGCCAAGGCAGGACGATCACTTGAGCCCAGGAGTTCGAGACCAGCCTGGGAAACATAGGGAGGCCCGTCTCTATGTAAAATTAAAAAATTAGCCAGGCATGGTGGCACACACCTATGGCCCCAGCTCCTTGGAAGGCTGAGGTGGGAGAACAGCTTGAGCCTGAGAGGTGGAGGCTACAGTGAGCCATGATTACACCACTGCAGTCCAGCCTGGGCAACACAGAGAGACCCTGTCTCAAAAATAAAAAATAAAATAAAATAAAATAAATAACAAAAATAAAAATGGTAAGACATAAACTTTGATGAGCATCTTACAACCTTGCTACATAAATGTTATGCACCATTAGAGTGGCAAAGTTAGGCTGGCTTAAATGATATGTCTACCTAGCAATTTTATAAGATGTGTGAAGAGGATAAAAAAATTAAATTGGAAAGAGAAGGCCAAGCTAAACAATACACAAAGAGCCAAAGGCAGAGGTTTTGTCACCAGCTCTCAGGGTGGCAATCAGAGTCTAGTACCTGGTGGGGATTGGAGCACAGAGGGAAAAATGAAATGGAAATTAGTCAAGGGTCCTGTGTCCCAATCCTGGGATTCACTATTTAGAATAAGACAGATAATTGCCACCAAGAGCTACATTTTAGAGATGGGTAGAAGATCAATGGGAGAAGAAACTTCTGTTCGCAGAGTTTTAAAACAAGGGCCTCCTAATGAGATGCAGTCTAATTAACTCCTGGTAAAATGGCTGAATTAAGACAGGCTGATTTCAAGGAATTAGGAAAACCTGAAACTGAAGAGGTTCACGCCTGAACACCAAGGCTCTGCTTAAAAGTGCGATTGCTTAATCCTACCAACCCAAAACAAGTGAAAATTCACTCAGGAAGCAGTGAAAAAGCCTAATTTGCTAAAGTGATGGGGCATGGTAAGAAACAAGAGTGTCTTAAATTACCTGTCCCACAAAAAAATAGACTTCCTCAAATTAGGACAACTGATGAAAACACTCTGCTAGAATAATGGGGTAGCTGAAGTCCTCCACAAGACAGCTTTTTAATTTCCTTTTAGAAACAAAATTTAAAATACAAAACAATTGGTCGGGTATGGTGGCGGGCGCCTGTAGTTCCAGCTACTCTGGAGGCTGAGGCAGGAGAATCACTTGAACCCGTAGGCAGAAGTTGCAGTGTGCCGAGATTGTGCCATTGCACTCCAGCCTGGGCAAGATAGCGAGATTCTGTCTCCAAAAAAAGAAAAACAATTTAAATTAAATATTTACATTAGTAAATTATGACCACAGTCTGCTTTCTGAGAATAAAAGAATTCTTAATTCTACTGCTTATTAGCAATAGAGAAAGAACATTTGAAGGAAAAATATCTCTGAGTGTTAAAGCAGAATGAGGATTAAATCAAGTAATTCTAATTCTGTCCCATCTTTATTCAGATGGGATAAATGGCTACTCCAGGTCACCAGGAAATCTGTCTGAATGCAAAGGTACAAACCTATGTTCTTGATACTTACAGCAGGACCTTCCTTCTATGCATAGTCAACTGACATGAAAAATATACCATTGTAAAAAATATGATTTTCAGGATCACCTGCTATGTGGAAAAGCATATGTAGAGTCACAATGTTGAGTAGAACCCGAATGTATCCACTAAGCCAATGTTCTCTGCAAGAAGGTGAACTTCAAAACTGCCCAAGGCATCATTAGGGTTGGAGAATCCACAGCTTCTGTTAACACTTCATGTTGGCAGTGGCTCACACCTGTAATCCCAGCACTTTGGGAGGCTGAGGCAGGCGGATCACGAGGTCAGGAGATTGAGATCATCCTGGCCAACATGGTGAAACCCTGTCTCTACTGAAAATACAAAAATTAGCTGAGTGTGGTGGCATGTGCCTGTAATCCCAGCTACTTGGGAAGTTGAGGCACGAGAATTGCTGGAATCCAGGAGGTGGAGGTTGCAGTGAGCCGAGATCACACCACTGCACTCCAGCCTGGCGACAGAGCAAGACTCTGTCTCAAAAAACAAAAACAAAAACAAAAACCAAAAACACTCCATGTTGAGGGAATAATTGATAGTTTTTTTGTGAATGGCTAGCCCAGATCTAACAATACAAGTCAAATGACTATGTGTTATTTTAAATCCTAGGGTTGATGAAGAATGATCAGGTCTTTGCCATAAACTGTCATATGCTTAAACACAAAGGTAGGCTTTCCATTTTAAAAATTTTCCATATCGAGTAATCCAAGTGTTTTCTCCCAAAGCCTTTATATTTCATCCTTTTAACAACTTAGATTTCTTTCTTCAGACAGCTTTGGTTTCTCCAAGTTCATTTTCTAGTTGGTCTTATTTACTGAAATCACTTTGAATTCTTGCCTATTGTCCAAAGGGGAGCCATATAAAAATGATAGTACTAATAGTTAACAGTTATTGTAGGATTACTATGTGTCAAACTCTGAACTAAGAATTTCTCTAAGTGGCAAGATAATTTGCTATTGGAAGAGACTCAAAAGAATGGGCAATGTCTTTCGTTCCCCTATTCCAAGACGACCAGAAGATAGTCATACAATTCTATTTTGAGACTAATTCCCTCCCCTCTAAGGGTATTATTGCCTTTGGAGTTTCTAGGCTGAAAACAGAAGTTGTCAAGTCCCCGAGGACAACTACTCACCCAGGCTTTGGTTTGAAAGTCTGGTGAATTGAGAAGAGGCGGTGGAGACTGAGGGGGTGGGAGTTGCTGGTAGAGGTGCTCCTGCCCAAGACAGGTTGCAGGTGTGCCTAATGGCGCATGGCTAGGAGGTACGTGTGGAAGGATTCTGGGATCTGAGGCCTTGTAGCAGAGGTGAGGATCTTGAGGCTGAGCCTGGGGTCAGCAGGGAGGACCTCTGTGAGGAGCACTGCTGAGCGGGCTGCAGCATCCACACCCAGCAGGCGCAGGGGGAGTTGGCCGGGCACCAGAAAGCACCAAGATAGAAGTACAGATGCCACCAGAGAACAAAGAGCAACCCAATTCCATGTTTTTCAGGCATTAGCTGAAGCCCCTGGGCTTTTGTGCCAATCTAGGAAGGAGGGGCTCCTCCACACATAACAGGTTGATTCTCTTTTTGATTCTTTTTTTTTTTTTTTTTTTTTTTATATGACAGGGTCTTGCTCTTTTGCCCAGGCTGGAGTGCAGTGGCATAATCATATCTCACTGCTACCTCAAACTCCTGGGCTCAAGTGACCCTCCCATCTCAACCTCCCATGTAGCTGGGACCACAGGCATATGCCATGCCACCATACCTGGCTAATTTTTACATTTTTCATAGGGACAGGGTCTTGCTATGTTACCCAGGTTGGTCTCCAACTCCCGGCCTCCCAGAGTGCTGGGACTACAGGTGTGAGCCACTGTGCCCAGCCTGACTTGATACCTTTTGAATAGGTACTCAAAGCCAGATTTAGGGAGTGTTGTGGAACAAGTCCATGCCCATTACACAGATATCTCTTAATTTCACACTCACAAGAACCACATGAGGCTCCAGTATTAGTTGCTTCCTATCTCATTTTACAGATGAGGATTACGGAGGTTAAGTAACTTGCCCAAGGCCATATACATGCTTCAAGTCAGTCCCAGCTCTGCTTGATTCCAGAGCCTGTGATCTTCACCATAGTGCAAGATAACTTGAGCTATTCTGTAAATTTTTTAAAAATGGTGTCACTTTGCAAATAATTATAAATCAACTCTATCATTCAAAGCTGAAGAAAGGCCAGGCACAGTGACTCGCACCTGTAATCCCAGCACTTTGGGAGACCGGGGCAGGAGGGTGGATCATTTGGGCTCAGGAGTTCAAGACCAGCCTCGGCAACAGGAGAAACCTCGTTTCTACAAAAAATACAAAAATTAGCTGGGCGTGGTGGCCTGCGCCTGTGGTCCCAGCTACTTAGGAGGCTGAGGTGGGAGGATCACTTGTGCCTGGGAGGCTTCAGTGAGCCATGATCCCACTCCTGCACTCCAGCCTAGGCAACAGAATGAGACCCTCTCTCAAAAGACAAACAAAAACAACAAAGGTGGAGAAAGAAACTGAGGTCACCTTAATTCTATATATCCTGTGCCATAGTTTGTTTGACCCCTCCAAATCTCATGTTGAAATTTGACTCCCAATGTTGGAGATGGGGCCCAATGAGGGGTGTTTGGGTCACAGGACAAATCATGAATGTCTTACTCATGATTTACTCATCTCTGCCTAAATGTCTTGGTGCCATCCTCCTAGCAATGAGTTCTGACTCTATTAGTTCCCATGATACCTGGTTGTTAAAAAGAGCGTGGCACTTCTCTCCCCACACTTGCTTCCTCTCTCCCCATGTGATCTCTGTGCATGCTGGCTCTTCCCTTCCCTGATGAGTGCAAGCAGTCAGAGACCCTCAGTAGAAGCAGATGCTGGTGCCAGGCTTCTTTTACAGCCTGCAGAACCATAAGTCAAATATATCTTTTAAAAATAAATTACCCAGTCTGAGGTATTCCTAGATAGCAACACTAAATGGACTGAGACACCCTTGGATACAAACTTGTACCACGTCAATATTTTAGTTACATAAAAAATTCTAGCATAGTGAATAGAACCCTTAGTATATACTAAATTTTAAATTTAAAAAATGACCAGCCCTGAAAACTTAGTGAGACCCTGTCTCTACATAAAAATAAAAAATGAGCTGAGTGTGGTGGTGCACACCTGTAGTCCCAGCTAGTTGGGAGGCTGAAGTGGGAGGATCACTTCAGTCTAGGAGGTTGAGGCTGCAGTGAGCAGTGATTGCACCACTGCACTCCAGCCTGGGCAACAGAGCAAGGCCCTGCCTCAAAATATCAATCAATCAATCAATCAGTCTCAGTCTGGAGCTGTTTACTAAGTATCCTAGTGAAGATGGTGACATCTCAGTGTTGTACTCACCAAGCAACTAGGACATCAGGCACTGTGCTAGGCAGTCCTCATCTTGAAGATAAAATTCAAATTTCTTGGCTCCACAAAGTCATCTTCCAGCATTATCTTCTACTCTTGCCTAAATATCATTTTCTCCAGCCATACTAAACTGTTCACATGTGATACAGTAAACTGAGTACCTTCCCTACTTTGTATCAGCTGCAAAGAAAGTAGGTCCAATTGGAAAAGGCAGTTGGGTTTTATTCAGTGGCCAGAGTAGAGAAGTGTTTTATTCAGTGGCCAGAATAGAGAAGGGGAGCTCTTGCTCTAAAGGCATCTTCTCCTGGAGCAATACGAGTCAGGGGATTGCGAAGAGTTAGATGAGAGGCAGGGGAGGTATATAACATGCTCAGGGTGGAGTTCCAAACACACAGGTGCAGTCCCCAAACATGCTTCTTCATACATTGTATATATACAACATGGTGGCCATCTTCATTTAGGGGCAGGGATTTTAGCATTGTAATGATATGTTAAAGGTCTAAAAGTTACTACCCAAGCTGTTGCTCGGTTTCTCTGCTCCTGCCAGTTTTGGGCAGTTTCTGTTACTTTCTTCTCCTTTCTCCATTATCACTACCTCCTTTTTACTTTATGGCTTTGCTGAATTCATGGTTTCTCCTGGGAGGAAAGTCTCATTCCTGTATTTTTCACATACAGAAGAATGATAGTTTATAAGAAGGATGATTCTTAATAGTTCTCATATTTGGTGGGGATGCATGTGATATCTTATGTAATATGAATGATTTAGCTTGGAAATTTTTGTTAATTGCCCTAGGCTGTTACTTGTTTTTCTTGGTGAGAAAGGTGAAGAGAACCAATATTCCTGCATAACCAACACATCAGTTCCTTGCTAGGTGCTTTACATATGTTATCTCATTAATCCTCCTAATAGCCCTGTAAGATAGGTATTACTGTTAGTAACTTACAGCTGAGTAAACCAAAGCTCACAGAGGTTAAGTAATTTGCTCAAGATTGTAAAAGAAGCCTGATGCCAATGCATATGTTCTTTCCATTAGGGCACACAGCAGAGTTGAACAGGCAGATGTCAAGATGAATTCTGACGTTTTCCTATTGCCAAGGTTTATTAGTTTGTATATGACCTCACTACAAAAATGGACAGATAATTTATCAATATCTTTGTTCTCCCCAGGGTATTCTTCCTATGATGAACAATTTTGATCAGTCAAGAGGTGCCAAATGCTTACACAAAGATACGATTATAGAATGTATACCTGCAAAGGGGATACGGAGAGTTTGGATTCTATCATTGGGTAATTGTGCAACCTTGGGCAAGCTTCTTAACCTCTTTTGGGTCCTGTTTTTTTCATGTGGTAAAATAGGGACTTTGGAATGAGTGGTGTCGAAGGTCCTATTTGACTCAAGTCACACATTAGGTAAATATATTGTGATATTTCTGTGTATCAGGCACTGTTCCAGGTGCTGAGAATAGTGGTAAATACAGTTAATATCTCATGGAATTTACATTTGTCAACCTAAAATAATCAAAAGGGTTAGAATCCAGTAAATTGGCCAGGCACAGTGGCTCACGCCTGTAATCTCAGCACATAGGCCAAGGGGGGCAGATCACCTAAGGTCAGGAGTTCAAGACCAGCCTGGCCAACATGGTGAAACCCCCACCTCTATTAAAAATACAAAAATTAACCAGGCACGGTGGCGCATGCCTGTAATTCCAGCTATTTGGGAAGCTGAGGCATGAGAATCACTTGAACCTGGGAGGTGGAGGTTGCAGTGAGCTGAGATCGTGCCACTGAACTCCAGCCTATGCGATACAGTGAGACTCCATCTCAAGGAAAGAAAAAAAAATCTAAGTTTGAGTAAGTTTACTCAAGCACAAAGTTTGACAATAGCCCCCGGGGAAGCACATATTCCAAAGGATGGAAGTCAGTGTTCTGAAGTCTAGAAGTTTGGGATCATTTATATAGACAAAGTTTAGGGGAGCTTAACAGAATTCCTACATCTTTCTATGGAAGGTTTAACGTATAATTCAATGATCTAATTAGCTGAGGTGGTCTTTCTTTCTCTTAAAAGGTATATTTAATATTCCACACTGAAGATGTAACAGTCATGGGGGTCTTTTGCTCCACCTGGTCTGATTTAGGTATAGGACAATAAAAGAGGCAGTTAATCTATAACAAAGATTAGGGACTAGAAGAGGCAGGAGTCTGGTCTCTGGTCTTACCTAGTCATTTACAGAACAAGAACAATAAGGAAGAAAGTTAATCTACAATCTAAGAAGCAGAAGGGGCAAATATGCTATGTTACTCTGCCTCTAGGACTTAACTTCCCCTGGGCATGGGAAGTTTGGAGGGTCCTTAAATTTTATTTTCTTTTACACGTTCTACAAAATTTTGTATCTTAAGCCAATAATTCTCAAGGTGGTGACAAGTGGTTAAGTGGAACAAATTTTACAAATCACTTGGGGAATACTTCTTGAAAGTGTATCTGTACCACCTCTCTGAAATTATATATATACACAGGTCTCTGCCCCCAGTCGCTGGCAGAGCTCCTAAAGCTCTTGTAATTTCCTGAATGACAAGGGTGCTAGGAGAATCTTTTGTTCTAATATTTGGTCTTTGACTCTAGTTCCTGTCACGCAGTTCCTAAAAGCTTTGTAAATTGCAGGTAATAGGAATGTCTTTTACTGCAAGGAGGCAACTCTTGTTGGGCTCCTAAATGAGGGCCAGTCACCAGAAGAACCAAACCATGATTATAAACTTGGAACTTTCAGTTCCACCTTCCCTCCAGAGAGGCTGGAAGTGGAGTTTATTAATCATGCCTATGTGATTTGAAGTCTCTATAGAAATCCCTCAACCATGGGATTTGGAGGGTTTCTGGGTTGCACAACACATGGAGCCTCCAGGAATGTGGCACACTCTGGACAGGGCATGAAAGCTCCACACTCCTTCCCCCATACCTTGCCTATGCATCTCCTCCATCATCTGTATCCTTTATAATAAACCTGTAAAAGTTAAACATTTCTCTAGCAAATTAATTGAACCCAAGAAGAGGGTCGTAGGAACCCTGATGGGGAGCCAGATCACAACCTGGGTCTTGTGCCTGGCATCTGAAGTGGGGGCAGTCTTGTGGGAATGAGCCCTCAACCTGTGGGATCTGACATTCTTTCAGGTGTAGTGTTAGAGCTGAGTTAAATTCTAAAACACCCAGTTGGTGTCTGCCAGAGAATCTGGTATCAGAAGTGTTATGCCGAATGGTGTGAGAGTAGAAAAAAACACTTGGGTTTTTCCCATCCCTAATGGCCTTTTAGATTCCCCAGGCAGTAAGTACTTTGGGGAGCCAGTGCTACTGTTAAGCATTTGTGGTGTCTTTTTGTATAGGCTTGGCAGAAAAAAGGTTGAGAATTATGTTCTAAGTGATACAGCAAACAATTAAGAGGTGCCAGTCATATTGCTATTTTGAAGTATGAAGGGAGATTCATTAAAAGAGCCATTTGTAAGCTTAAAGTAAGTTTGAAAGTGCACTTGAATAGTCCTAGATTAATTTAAGCCCAGTGAACACTTGGACCAATCAGATAACAGAAATATTAGAATGTTTAACCATCCTACTGTTGATCACAGTCTCTCATGCTAAATTCATGTGGCAAAATCATTTGTTTAAAAACACCACTATTGGCCGGGTGCAGTGGCTCACGCCTATAAGCCCAGCACTTTGGGAGACCGAGGCGGGCAGATCATGAGATCAGGAGTTTGAGACCAGTCTGGCCAACATAGAGAAGCCCCGTCTCTACTAAAAACACAAAAAATTAGCGGGGCATGGTGGCGGGTGCCTGTAATCCCAGCTACTCGGGAAGCGGAGGCAGGAAAATGGCGTGAACCTGGGAGGCAGAGGTTGCAGTAAGCCAAGATTGCGCCACTGCACTCCAGCCCGGGTGACAGTGTGAGACTCTGTCTCCAAAAAAAAAAAAAACCACTATCTTTTCACAATAAGCTTTAATATTTCAGGCCACAGCCAGTTTGCTGTATTCAAAAACAAACAAGCAAACAAACATTAGTGATATAATATCATTTTGGTGATGAAAAATCTGTGTATGTATTATTCTTTCATGTTCTAAGAATCATAACAAAATCTAAAATGTTGGAAAGTTATAAAAATTTATTTTCACTCCCCCCAAATCTAACTAAATTTTATGTTAAGTAAACACAAAATTATCATAGAAATTTATATGACCTGAAAATTAAAAAAAAAAAAAACCACTGCCAGTCATAGAATGTTTTATTTTAAACTTACTGTCAAACTTTCAAATACAACACATGTGGCAAAGAAACAACAGTTCACACACAACATCTGCCACGATTCTCTTTGAACTGCCATTTCTATATTATGTGATATTTTACAATTTCTTTCAATTTCTTACATTCATGGTATTCTTAAAGGCAGCAATGTCAATTTTTCTGCTTTGAAAATAGTTCAGTTAATGTTCTGAAATTGCTTAAAATGACATTTTCCTTTTAGTATTCTACTGCTGCCCACACTGACATAATTCAACATATTATTAATAAACTGTTGAGAGGTATACTGTACTTAATAAATCAACTCCCAACTCTAAGTTAACCTCAATCTAAAACGAGCATTTTCTTAAACCAGTATACTCAGCTACTTTTCTCAAAAATATTTCCATTCTGAAATAAGATTTTTTGTGAGATACAATAGTTTCATCTTTTATTCCTAACAGAACTCATGCCGTACTTTTTTTCTCAAAATATATTTGATATAGTCTGTGCAAAATGTTAAGTTCTGTATAGGCATGTACCTTATTTTGAAAAAGTTTATAAAATATAATTCCTAAAAACAACCTCAACATTAGACAATAGAGGAAGAAAAAACATCAGACAAAGCCTAAGTTTTCACATGAGAAACTAAGTATGTTCTTAAAGCTCCAGTATTACATTCCTTGAAAAAACTCAGAATGCACTTTGGTCATTATTAAACATATTTGAACATAGGCAAATAAAATGAAATTCTTTCTGTTGTTTCTCATAGAAAGAAAAAACATATTACACAATGAGGCTGAATTGAGGCTGATCAAAAGGAATGGTAAGAGCAAAGTGATATGACATGGCTCTGTTCTCCACACATTCCTGATTTTAAGATTATGATTTAGGGATTAGAACTGCACCAATCAAATAAATTATTTACAATTAATCGTCTGAAAGTTCTTAAAATATGGTAAAAATATGAGGATATTCCACATGATACACTTTGCACCAAGAAAATTCTAGATTGTTTCAAATAAATTTTTAGAAACCAGATGCC
Source organism: Pongo abelii (assembly GCF_028885655.2). Taxonomy (NCBI): domain Eukaryota; kingdom Metazoa; phylum Chordata; class Mammalia; order Primates; family Hominidae; genus Pongo; species Pongo abelii. The sequence continues at coordinate 98,637,882 of NC_071991.2, forward strand.
CAGTTTAAAAAAAAATTGCAAAAACCATTTCATGTTTCATGTAATTTCTAAAATACTCGATTGTACAAATATAACAACTTAAAATCAAGGCCCAATGTAAGACACTATCATATTTGCCCAATTTACCTAACACACCAACATGGTAAGTTCTCATTGGACACTTGGCAAATTATTCGTTGGGGAGGTTAAAAGCATCTAAAATAGCCCTTATATAATGGGGGTGGGGTGGGGAGAATGCACCAGATAAGTTTAGAGGATAGAATTTGCAAGCTGAAGCTGTTTTTTCTGAAAATTTGGATATAGTTTTATAACTAGCAATTAGAGAAATATTTTATTGGTTCTTAGCCTTATTCTTAAGTTGTTCATTTGAGTGTGGTATGAATAGCCTACACTAGAGTGTACCATGGGGAGAAAATTATTTACTTGAGTAAACATAATGTACTTTAGTAATATCAATAGGCACTTCACTTGTGAGATGAGTATATACCTCACTCAAAAGGATACCATATCATGCCCTAGTACACTATAACAGATCCCATATAAAGATACGCATTAAAAGTAACAATTTTAAAAAGTGCACATTTTGAGCATGCACAGTTGGAGCTGTGCAAACAGCCCAGTGTTTCAAATAAATACAAGTATTACTAGTTAATTTTTATCAAAATATCTTACAGTATGGTAACCATTTACAATTATTGCTCTATTACAAGTTTTATCATCAAAGAGCACTTATTGACCTGTTATATAATACCGTATATATTAATACTGAAGGGTGCTTAAACTGTAACTTAATCAGTTTGGATCCTGGCATTATTCCAAAATAATTCAAGAGAAACCCTGACTGGATCTTGATTTACCAAAGAAAATGTTTTATGTGTATAGCTGAGTTCAATGCAATATTCCAAAGTTAAAGAATTTTTCCTCAAGTAAGGCAAGTTCACGGCATTGATGGAGAAACGGTGCTGAGCAATGGCTTCTATTTTCACAATTTGTTATTTTGCCAATTATTTATGACCAATTACCAGGATCTCAAGTATCTGGATATCAGTTTCATCACCCTTTCAACAACTAAGTACATCAATGCTTAAAAATAAAATATAAAGACTAAAATAAATGTAAAAAAAAGTGAACAAGTAAAATAAATATAAGAATTGCACAAGACAGTCTGATGTAAACACTTCAACTCCCTAGCTGAGACTCCTGAAGCAAAGAATCAGTGACAAGCTTCCAGGCAGCTTAGTCAGTACTCTTATTCTGGAAAAGAGGCTACATCTTCTTTTCTTTGAATCGTCATGATTTAATCTTCCACAGCTAGAAAAAAAAAATAAAAGTGGTGACAAGCCAGTTTTAATATCAAAGCTTAAATTATATCATATAATACCATTTTTAAATTCAAACTTCATTCACAAACAAGTGCAGTTTCTAATATTTTAACTCCTTTATCCTTTTAAGAAGAACTCACCTTAAACACAAACAAAAATGTGAAAATCAGATTTCTATTGCTTTCTCTTGAGAAGTGGCTATATATATAGTACTTGTTTAATATGATTAACTTACACCTTCCTAACAGTTAGTTGTGCATATATTGGAAGATGTATGCATTGCTATACAGATAAATAATACAACTTTTGGCCAAAAATAGAAATAGGGCTTTTTTCTTTTTTATCACCTAAATTAAAGTTTTATTAGTAAAAATAAATACTTTTTGCTGGGCGCAGTGGCTCACACCTGCAATCCCAGCACTCTGGGAGGCCAAGGTGGGTGTATCACTTGAGGTCAGGAGTTTGAGACCAGCCTGGCTAACACGGCAAAACACTGTCACTGCTAAAAATACAAAAATTGGCCAGGCGTGGTGGTGCACACCTGTAGTCCCAGCTACTCGGGAGGCTGAGGCAGGAGAACTGCTTGAACTCGGGAGGTGGAGGTTGCAGTGAGCCAAGGTCGTGCAACTGCACACCAGCCTGGGCGACTGAGCAGACTCCATCTCAAAATAAAAAATAAAAAAAAACAAATACTTCTACTTGTCCTACACAAGACTTCTATTTATAATAAATACTGTTCCAAGTTAGAAATTCCTGCAGTATTATAAAACATAAATATATATAATTCTTTGAAATTAAATGTGAAATATTCACTAATTGCAATGTTACCAAAATGACCGCATTACTGTGCATGTGAGGGTAAAATGGGCGCAACAAAAATGCAACAGGAAACTAAGAAATAAAAAGTACTTGCAACCTCTTACCTTTAAATTAAATCCAAGCAAGTCACTGATAACACCAGAAACAGCTGACAAGATAACAACCTGGGTGATGTTATAAAGCAGCGGATTCATCGTAAGCCCATATAATCTAAAAGGACTGTCCAACTCCTAGCAGAAGAGAAAAAAAAGTCAGTCCCAGATTCAAAAAGAATTACTAAGCTAATTCAGAATATACAATGAGAACTTTTAAAAAACACTTTCAAAAAAGTTACCAATTATGGATGCTTTTAGAAAGGATAAACTTGGTTAAACTTGAAACAAGTAAATTTTAACAATAGTTTTAATGGTTTTAAAGGAAAAAGGAACTTCCTTTAAAAGAACTCTGTGACTAAATGTGTAACTCCAATTTCTGTCCCTTAAGCTATTATAAAGAGGCTAGAGAACATTTTTTAATATAAGAACTAGACTAGAAACTGAAGGAGAACAATACCTTTTGGTAGAACAATTAGAAATTGGCCAAATTTTCTGACGAGATTATAACATGTAAAAACTCCTCTTTGAGTCAATTCATTTTCAAATACATGAATTAATTAATTGGTTAATTCAAATATTTAAAGTTCTATTATATGCCAAGCCCTGTGCTAGGCTCTGGGAAGTTAAGATGCAGTCCCTGAACTAAGGACCTTACAGTTTAGTAGACATGCAACAAATAATTAAAATATGAAAGTCCCATTTCAAAGGTACATACAAAAAGCAAATAATGGGGCCACAGAGGAAGGTGCTCCTGAAACTTTGTGGACGGTGGGGAGTAAATATTCTAAAAGACACCTGAGAACATGACACATCTGAATTCCTACAGGTTGCTCAGCATTGTTAGGGCCCAAGTACAAGGAAGAAAGATCATTGGGCCAGCAATGTAGAAGAAAGACTAGGGAGCAATGAGACCAGAAGCAAGAATATCTGTAAGGAGTTCAGTGTATCAAAAGCTTAAGTGAGAGACAAGGATCTCACATAGGGCAGTACTAATAGAGAAGAGGATGAATTGGAAGATATTTAAAAGACTGAATCAGTGGACTTGAGAATTTCTTGGCTGTAAAGAGAGAGAGAAAGAAGGTACGACCTATGTTGAGTCCCAGATTTCTGACTAGGAGACTATGTATGATAAAAAAGAATCATACTACTGTGCTTTGTTATTCTAGTCATTTTTATACTTTGCTCTGAGATTGTGGCTGCTCATTAAGTCTCACCTTTGTAGCCCCCTCCTACACAGTGCCTACACTCTGAAGATACCTAATATACATGTGTCAAGCAAACACAAAACTATTAATTCAAGATATTTTTTCCCATTGAGCATTTTGGTCAAAAATGGAGTTTGCCTCTATTATCTTGCTTGTTATTTAAATGTCATCATCTTCCTCAGGATAATTAAAGGGATTTGAAAAAGAAAGCAATCTCTAATTGCTTCTTCTTATCCCCCCACCCACTTCTTCTGAACCCTTCAGTACTATGTGGTGCACAGTCTATACCCAATTCACACTGTTTAGTTGACTGAAGAATTAACTGTAACACTGAAACACAACTAATTTCATACCATTCTCTGAAAACATATAAATAACTCTAACAATTATATTCAATTGGTTATAGAAGTTGAAATTTTAAAAAATATTTTCCTTTTAAGAACTAAAAACATAATGAATATTGTAAGCAGTGATAAAAAATGTTTTATTAAATTACCCCCAAAGAGTTACTATGAGATAAAATACACCAAAATTGTATTCCTTTTTATCAAAAATTAAATGTCTATTTATGACATATATTTATTATGATAATTATGTATTATTACTTTTTAAGCTAACTCAGGCCAACCAGAAGACTTCTCTGAGAAATACAAAATAAAAAACTTCCCAAGTTAACAACAAATTTTCTTTTTTGATATCTATTTTAAGGTGTAGGAGGCATACATTTCCAAAGATGCCAACCTCTACAATACTCCAGACATATTATTAATATACAATTTCCAAAGAAATTATTTGGATTAGTTCGAGCACTTTTGCAATGAGAAGTAAAATATAAATTGTATGTATGTGCACAAGTATAATTTGGAAACAACTTGGATAATCATGAAAACCACATACAAAGTAATATCTATAAACAACAAAAAAATTATGTCAGAACAGCATACTTCACATTATAACCATTTTCAATTCTATTCTTACCTTTAGCAGTTTAGTAGCCAGTTTTAAAACATTATTCACTAGTGTCAGTTCCTCCTTTTTGTTAGGTTTTTTCTCCATTTTCAAGTACAGGTTTATCTTTTATAAAAAGAATAGAAATGCTTCAAATTATAATAAATACACATTTTTAAAGGACTTGAAAGATATTCACTCAAGTATCTGGTTATTGAGATTATAGGTGATTTTAATAGTCTTTATACTATATATTCCAAATTTCCTATACTTATTTTATAATAGGAAAATAATAACTGTTTCTCAAACACTTTTCAAATGTAATCAAAAGCCAAAATAAAAAAGACTGGATGGCATTATTTAAAAGGTGAGACACTTTAGTATCAGAGCCAAAACAACCTAAAAAATAAATAATAATTAGAATAAACTAAATCAATGGTTTATTGTTTTTTTTTCTTTCTTTTTTACCAGAGATGGGGTCTTGCTATGTTGCCCAGGCTGGTATTGAAATCCTGGATTCAAGTGATCCTCTCATCTCAGCCTCCCAAAGTGTTGGGATTATAGGCAGTCACAATGCCTTGTTGTTTTATGATTTATTTGAAAGTCACTCAAAAATATCTGTGTATGTTTATTATCCACTCTATAATAGACAATTTTGGGGTGTTCACAGTTCCTTTCTTTGAAAAACTAACCCCAAGCCAGTGGAAGAAGCAAGCCTAGGCAACTGTGCTTATCCCATTTGATCTCACCTTTACCCCCAATCTGGCAGCCATCACTGATTAGGCTGGAATGTACAACCAAACCAAAGCTAGTCAATATACTGACTGGTGAGACTAACATGATATACCTATCAGATATTGTAGGAACATGAACTGAAAAATTAGTAAAAGTCTAAGCCAGAACTCATGCTAAGCCAAACCAAAACCGTGTGTAAACCAAAATCATAGGGAAACAAGTCTACGGAAAGGCCACTGGAAGAAAGGTGATTAGAAGGGCGGAAATGAAAAACCATTAGCCTCAGAGCGAGTTGGAGGAAGTGGTTGATTTTGTCCAATTCCATAAGGCTCAAGTATACTTTTTTTTGAGCTGGAGTCTCACTCTGTTGCCCAGGCTGGAGTGCAGTGGCACAATCTCAGCTCACTGCAACCTCCAGGGTTCAAACGATTCTCCTGCCTCAGCCTAACAAGTAGCTGGGATTACAGGCACGCACCACCATACCTGGCTAATTTTTGTATTTTTTGTATGAATGGGGTTTCACCTTGTTGGCCAGGCTGGTCTTGAACTCCTGACCTCAGGTAATCCACCTGCCTTAGCCTCCCAAAGTGCTGAGATTACAGGTGTGAGCCACCGCGCCTGGCAGGCTCAAGTATACTTTCTTAGGGATCTTTATCTTTGTGGGTTACTCTCCTGTTTGAGCTCATTTGACAGGTTTATTGATTCTTTAAAATCAAACTATGCCTAACTAAAATATTCATGGGAATAAGTTTCTTTACAAAATTCCTATAAAATGGCGAGAGGAAAATATTTAACAAATTCATACAAAATAAAATTAACCAATTATACTTTATTCTTTCTACTCAGTAAAAATGTATACTTACTCAATTGCGGCTCTGCAACACTACAAAGCAAACATGTCCCATTCATAGCTTAAAATACATTAATTTAACAAATGGTACTTCCTTCTTGTCAAATAAAAATGGGACATTAAAAAAGTAGATTGGATTTGAAATATGAATCAAGGCAGAACACTGAAGAAAGGCTTGTGTCCTATTAAATTTTACATTTTGTTTTATAGCACAAATGACCTTAATCAAATAAAACACATTCTTGAAAAACATAAAGGAAATGAAAACATTTTAACTTATAGACATTAATTTATAGCATAATAAGCAGGCACACTCACCTGTTCAGTAAGTAATATTGAGGTATTGCTATATTTTTTACTTGTTTCTGATCCAAGGGTAACAAATCTTAGGAGAAAAAGTGTTAACGAGATGCACCAGATTACCAATTCCCAATTGTAGTGACAGTCAAGGAAGATCTCGTGTACATGAAGTAGCTAAAAGTATGAGAAAGGTAACATAAAGCAGCAATGTGATTCAATTTCTTTTCAAAAGAAATAAACATTTTACTTCACAGATTGTTCATAAATTTAGTATTACATTTTAGAAACATTCTACATTAATTATGAAATATTTTAAGCATATCAAAAGTATAGAGTATAATGTAATTAATATCCATGGGGCCTCTACCCAGTTTTGTCAAACCTTAATATTTTGCAACATCTCTTTCAGATTAAAAAATAATATTACAGATTCAGTTGAAATCACTTTAAACTTTGCCTTCTCATTTTTCTTCCCCTTCCCACCCCAGAAGTAATGAATTTTATGTTTATCTTTTCCGTAATGGTTTTTATAGTTTAGCTACATATCCTTGAACTATATAATTTTTTGTATATTTTAAAATTTATTTTCCAAGCACCTGGGAGTTGGAAAAAAAAGAAAAAAAATTTATATAAATGTTACATTATCTACATCATTCTTTAACTTCTTTTTGTTCCACTGAATTTTGTTTTCAAGGTTGATTCATGATGATAGATTTAGCTCTGAATTTGTTCATTCTAACTCCTATGTTAAAGTAAAAAAATCAGCCACAATTTATTGGCCAGTAAAACAATCAACCACAACTTATTGGTCAACCCTATCATTAATATTTTGTTGCCAATTTCCATTATTACAAGCAATGCTGCAATACACATTCTTGTATGTGTTTCCTTGTAAGCACATGCAAGACTTTCTCTAGAAGTTAATATATGGGAGTCAAATCACTGGGTTCTTGGACATTACATCTTCAACTTTATTAGATATTGTAAGTTTGTCTCTGAAATAGTTGCACCAATTTATACTTTCAGCAGTGTATCAGAGTTCCCTTTGCCATCATTTTCATTCATACTTGTTATTATCTAACTTCCTAATACCTGCTAATCTAATGGGTGTGAAGTGTTCTCTCATTGCCTTAATTTTACTTTTCCTGATATTTAGGGAGGATCCGTATGTTTCATATGCTTATTGGTAATTGAATTTCCTCCTGTGAGTTATCTTTTTATATTCTACATCCACTTTTTTTCTAGTATGTTGTTCATTTTTCCTATTGATTTGTAGAAGTTATTTCTATAATGTGACTAACAATCCTATTTAAGTCATTTTGCCACTATCTTTCCCAGACTCTGGTTTGTTGTTTATGGTGTCTTTGCAGGACACGAAATTTTAATTTTCATTCGTGATCATATTAAAAATTTTGTTTTTCACATTTAGATCTGTAATCCACCTAGAATTTATTTTTATGTATAGCATGAAGTCATTTGATTTTGCTCCATTTTTACCTCATATTTCCATTATGTAAAGCCTTCCTACATTGATATATAATGCCATCTGATCATATATTAGGTTTCTACATATATATGGCTATGTACAACTCTATTTCATCCCATTGGTCATTCTATACCTGGGCAAAAATCGTAAAGTCTTTCTGTAATTTTAAAATAAGTCTCTCATCTGAAGGTTCTAAGAGAAATTTAAAAAAAAAAAACAGAAAAATTAGGCTGGGCATGGTGGCTCACGCCTGTAATCCCAGCACTTTGGGAGGCCGAGGCAGGTGCATTACCTGAGGTCAGGAGTTCAAGACCAGCCTGGCTAACATGGTGAAACCCCGTCTCTACTAAAAATACAAAAATTAGCCGGGCGTGGTGGCACGCTCCTGTAATCCCAGCTACTCAGGAGGCTGAGGCAGGAGAATTGCTTGAGCTGGGGAGGCAGAGGCTACATTGAGCTGAGATCATGCCACTGCACTCCAGCCTGGCCGACAGAGCAAGACTCTGTCTCAAAAAAAAAAAGAAAAAAGAAAAAAGAAAATAAATCATCTTCATATTTCTGGTACAGCAACTTGTTCTTCAAAATTATCTGGACTACTTTTGTCTTTCCGTGCTTCCAGATGAGTTTTAGGGAGCTTGATGAGTTACTTATTTTTTAAAATAAACAAAGCATTCTGTTTAATTACATGGGATTCCAACAATTCCCCCAGAAGAATCAATATGAAATTGAAATTCAGCCTTCCCACCTATTAACATTGTGACTAACATTGTATACCTTCTTTTTTAAATTTTTTTTGAGACTGAGTCTCACTCTGTCACCCAGGCTGGAGTGCAGTGGCGTTATCTCAGCTTACTGCAACCTCCGCCTCCCGAGTTCAAGTGGTTCTCCTGCCTCAGCCTCCCGAGTAGCTGGGATTACAGGCATGAACCACCGCGACGGGCTAATTTTTGTATTTTTCGGTAGAGATGGGGTTTTGCCATGGTGGCCAGGCTGGTCTTGAACTCCTGACCTCAGGTGATCCGCCCACCTAGGCCTCCCAAAGTGCTGGGATTACAGGCGTGAGCCACCGCGCTCAGCCTCATTGTGTACCTTCTTTTATAATTTTCAATGAAGTTTTATCCTATTTCTCCATAAGGTCCTACATATCTTTTGTTAGAATTATTCTTGTGAATCTTTTGTTGTTGTTGTTGCTATTGAAAATAACATATGCGTTTTTTGTTGTTGTTGTTGTTTTTAAAGACAGGGTCTCACTCTGTTACTCCAGGCTGGAGTGCAGTGGCACAATCATGGCTCACTGCAGCCTTGACCTCCAAAGACTCAAGTGATCTTCTCACCTCAGCTTCCCAAGTAGCTGGGATCACAGGCATGTGTCACTATGTCTGGCTTTTTTTTTTCTTTTTTTTTTTTTTGTAAAGACCAGGTCTCACTATGTTGCCCAGGCTGGTCTTGAACTCCTGGGCTCAAGGGATCCATCCACTTTGGCCTTCCAAAGTGCTAAGATTATAAACATGAGTCACTGTGCCTGGCCAGTATTTACAGTTTTCAATTATCTATTTCTGTATATAGCAGATGTCAACAAATTATGGTCCACTGGCCAAATCCAGCTTTAGGCCTCTGTCTGTCTCGCCCCATAGCTAAGAGTAATTTTTATATTATTTCAAAGGAAGAAGAGAAAGAGGAATTAGAAGAAAAAGAATATATTTCAGAGATTGTATGTGTCAGGCAAAAGTCTAAAATATTTATCTGGCCCTTTACAGAGGAAGTTTGCTGATCTCTGGTTTATAGAAACAAAATTAATTTTTAAAATGTTGTTGTATCTATTTTTGTTAATCTTCATATAACAAATATATTTTAAATAATGTGTCTGTAAAGTCACTTGGATATTCTATATAAACAATCATATAGTTTACAATTTTTTTCCCCAAACTTTAGACCACTTTTTTTCCCCCATCTTTGCTGATTAATTTACCCTCCATCAAATGCTGACTAGAAGTGGTAAAGCAGGTAACCGTCTTATTCCCAATTTTAAAGTAAATAACTCTTAAGGTGATATCATTATGTATAATGCTTGCTCCAAATTTTAAAAGATATACTTTATCGGATTAAGGACAATACTTCCTAGTCCTTGTATCATGAATGTCCACTGAAAATTTACAAATTGTTTTCTGCATCTATTGATATGATTGCATGTTTTCTGCCTTTAATCAGCTTAAATTCCATTAATGGATTTTCTGAAGTTGAAATCTGCATTCCAGGGACAAACTGTCTTAGTCATGGCCTATTTACTGTAATTCACTTTCTGGTTTCATCTTCTTAGTATTTTGTTGAGGAATTTTGTATCTAATAAATGAAACCAGCTCAGTTTCCCATTTTCATACTAGCTCCATGGTACTGGCATCAAGGTTATATTAGCCTCAAGAGTTGAAGAATATCCCCTTTTCCTATTGACTAGATCTTTTAAGTTTAGGATTATCTATTTAAATATTTGACAAAATTCATCTGTAAAACCATACGGGTATGGAGGATTTTTGTTGGTGGCATATTTCAAACTACTAAAATTTTAAACTACTTACAGTTACAGATCTCTTCAGGTTTTCAATTACTTTTTGAGTCCGTTTTAATAGATTATGCATTTCTATAAAATTGTCCACTTATGGCTTCAACTTTAATGACATAAAGCACTTCATACTAGTATCTTAAAAAAAATTCTCAATTGTGCCAGTATTAAACTGTTTACAGTTTAATAGTGTGCTCTTTCTTTTAAAGAATGTATTATTTGTATGGTTTTAAATCTCCAAATATATAAGATTTTTTTGCTGTTATCATTCTTTTCTACTTTGACTATATGACAGCTAGATATTGTGGTCTGTATAGTATCAGAAATTTGGTATTAGTTTTTACTTTATTGCCTAATACATGGGAAAGTTTTATAAACTTCCTTGTACCTGAAAAAAAGTCATCAATTCAGAAAAATTCTTAGCCATTATCTCTCCAAATGTTGTTTTTCAGCATTCTTTCTTCCTGGAATTCTTTTTCTTTTTGGAGACAGTCTCTTTCTGTTGCCCAGGCTGAAGTACAGTGGCGTGACCTCAGCTCACTGCAACTTCTGCCTCCCAGGTTCAAGCGATTCTCCTGCCTCATCCTCCCGAGCAGCTGTAATTACAGGCGCAAGCCACCATGCCCAGTTAATTTTGTATTTTCAGTAGACAGAGGTTTCACCATATTGGCCAGGCTGGTCGCGAACTCCTGACCTCAAGTGCTCTGCCTGCCTCGGCCTCCCAAAATGCTGGGATTACAGGCGTGGGCCACCACACCCAGCCTCCTCCTGGAATTCTTATTAGACGTATGTTGGATCTCCCACGATGTCTAAATATCCATTTTGCATTTTCTGTCTCCTTATCTCTGTCCTGTATTTTAGTCATTTCTTTCATCTCCCAGTTCACTATGTCTTTAGCTGTCTTTAATTTGCTATTTATTCTGTTCATTGTGTTTTAAAAGTCAGTGACTTTGTTCCAGCAGTGAAAAGCAAAAACAAAAGTCAAAAGTCAATAACTGTATTTTTCATTTCTCTGAAGTTCTTTTTCAAACTTATCTGTTCTTTTTTCACAGTGTTATCTATGTCTTTTGTCACTGTAAACAAACTTAGTTTCCACCTGATCAAACTGAAATAGCTGGAGATCTAATCCTGCTATTGGTTTATCTGTTGATTCCTTCATGTTAGACTGTTTCTTCCTATGTTTTAATACCGGAAGGAGCTTTATCTGTGGTTCCCGTGAGGTCTAGGCTGAAGTCGCATGCCTCCAAACAGCCTTGGTTTTGCTTCTGTCAGGTATCCAGGGGCCTAGGACCACTTTTTATATTAACTTTTTGACATGAGGGTTACAGAACAAGCTGTATAATGTCAATCTGAACCCTAAACCTGTAGTAAGGGAAGAGTTATAATTATATATTCTTAGAAGAGACTTTTCCCCTGTCCTTGTCATCCAGAGTCAGATAAGCTTCCTTCTTGTCTTCCAGTGCTGGTGAGCAGACTGTTTTTCTTATCCAACTTTTCACTGAGGCTGCAGATCTTTGAGGGTTTGACTTCGTGGTATGAGTAGGGAGGTATACAGGTCAAGGCCTCATCTCCTGTCCTACGTGGGCATAAAATTTCAAGTCTCTGGGATACAATACTAATACTGGCAATGTACCTCACTCTCTTATTCTCATGCTGCCATAGCATTAATGCTTATTCTTAAATGCTCTGGTTTTCAGTTTTGTCTTCATTTTTGGCCCTTTATTATCTTATGAATTCAGATACGTACACAATATGTACATTCAAAAGCTGAGGGGTTCCCCCCAGCATTGTTTGATGTTTTTTTTTTTTTGGTTTATTTGTTTGTTTTTGGAGACAGAGTCTTGCTGTATCCCCCAGGCTGGAGTGCAGTGATGCAATCTCCGCCTTCTGGGTTCAAGCAATTCTCACGCCTCAGCCTCCTGAATATAGCTGGGATTACAGGCGCCTACCACCATGCCCGGCTAATTTTTGTATTTTTAATAGAGACGAGGTTTCACCATGTTGGTCGGGCTGGTCTCGAACTCCTGACCTCAGGTGATCCACACTCCTTGGCCTCCCAAAGGGCTGGGATTACAGGTGTGAGCCACTGTGCCTGGCCTGTTTGATGTTTTAAAGTAGAAGAATTTTCAGATAATCTAGTACATCATACTACTTAGAATGGAAGTTTGCATATATTTTATTATTTTTGTTTTTAAAATTTTAATACTTTTAAACTTATTTTTTAATATTACATGGCCCATGACACAACTCTCAGGAGACCCTGAGAACATGTTCCTCTGCATTATAACAGTGCATATCCTGAGATACTTTTGTACTCCCTAACTAATCTGGGTCACTAAAAATTCTTTTTCAGAGTATGCAGCAGTTAAGTCACAGTAACAATTCAGATATAAAAAATAAAAGAATAGGTCGGGCGCTGTGGCTCACGCCTGTAATCCCAGCACTTTGGGAGGCCGAGGCGGGCAGATCATGAGGTCAAGAGATCGGGACCATCCTGGCTAACATGGTGAAACCCCGTCTCTACTAAAAAAAATACAAAAAATAAATTAGCTGGGCGTGGTGGTGGGCACCTGTAGTCCTAGCTACTTGGGAGGCTGAGGCAGGAGAATGGCATGAACCCAGGAGGCGGAGGTTGCAGTGAGCCGAGATCGTGCCACTGCACTCCAGCCTGCATGACAGAGCAAGACCCCGTCTCAAAAAAAAAAAAAAAAGAAAAAGAAAGAAAAGAATAGTAAACATGAATAAATTGGACATTCATGGGACAATTTCATAACTCATATGTTTCTTTTAGGAAGTAAAGATAATGAGAAGGATTCTAGGCAAAAATTAATTAATCTGTGTTCATTCAACAGACATTTGAGCATACATGCTCACTGTTCATGGCACAGAGATAAGATGCACTTATTTATTCTGTTAAAATAACTGCAAAAAGATAACTTCAAAACTTACTTTCTAACTAGGCTTACTTATATTATTATTTGATTATTTATTAATCTGAAAGTTAATATTTATATATCTGGTTAATTTCTACACGGAGCGAGTTAACTCACCTGGGCACAACAGATAAATACAACTGAGATAGTCAATAAGAAAGCAGATGAAACTATTACATCAACTGATCGCTGAGGACCTCGACGCTGCAGGGTGTGGGTGGAAGGGAGAAAAAGAAACATTTTAAAATATATTTACTAATTAGCAGATAATTTCCATGGTTTCAGTAAAGGTGTTGACTCATCACCATGAGTTGATCACAGCCCACAATGTTGAATATACCTAATTTGTTAGGCAAATTTTAATGACAGTGTTATGATTTCCTGAGGATTTGCAACAGAGTTAAAAGGGTATCTATATCTATATAGCATAAAATTATTGGTATAACTTTCAAATACTTCATTTTGTCAAACACAAGTCATTTATTCAACAAATATTTCTTTTTTTTTGCAGTGCAATTCATTTTACTAATTTACAGTGTCAATATCACATAGCATTTAAAAACTAACAGTAGATATAATACTGGATAAAATGTAAGATATCACCACTATTAAGGTATTTTCTGTCACTCTTTTTTTTTTTTTTAACAAATATTTCTTAAGCACCTGCTTAGCACTAGATACTGTGCTGGGTGCTACAAATACAACAGAGAACAACACATCGTCCCTCTACCCTCACAGGAACTAGGAGGGGAGTGAGACATCAAGTTCATAATCACAGATATATGTGATAAATTGTGATGAGTGCTAAAAGGGAAAGACATAGGATGCTTTGAGATACTTGGCAGGGAGACTTCATTTAGATTTGAGGGTTAGGAGTGTGGGCCTGGGAAGATCTCCCTAAGGAAGTGATTTTAACACCAAACTAAGGGGGAGGGGCAGGGGCATGATGGCACATAGCAGTGTTCTAGGTAGAAGGAAGGGCATGTGCAAGAACATAAAGCAGGACAGATCACAGCTCATGTAAAGAACCGAAGCAATCTAAAATGGCTGGAATGTAGTGGACTAGGAAGGAGAGTGTTTCAAAATGAAACAAAAGACAGGTGAATAAGGGAGAACTTAGATCATAAAGGGCATTATAAACCTTGTTAAGATTTTGTGCTTCATCTTAAGAGAAATGAAGAACCTCCAAAAAGTTTTAAGAATATAGGGCCAAATATACATTTTTAAAAGATCACTGGTGGCAGACTGAAGAAAGGAATGAAAGGAAGAAATGTGAATGCTGGAATGCCAGGTAAGAGGTAACTGAAGTAGCACGAGGCAGAAGATGATTGATGGTTTCAATGAGGGTGGCAGAAATGGAACAAAGAGAAGCAAATGGATTCAAGATATATTTTGGGAGCAGAAAAGATAGGAATTGGTGATAAATTGGATACTAGAGATTAAACAAGGATAATTCCTAGGTCTGGGCTTATATTCCCTCACTGAAATATAAGCTTACGTATGAGGGTAGGGGCTTTCATCTCATCAACAATGAATGGCACATGGTTAACACAAATAAGTGTTCACTGAATAAAATAATCAATGTACAAAAGAATGTAACACCTGCTTAGGGTTGACAATGAGGAAATTTTGGACAAATTCAAGCGATCAGATTCATCCCTCCATAAAACAGATATGTCATAGGAAAAAAAATCCATGCCAATTTGCAGCAGTGACACTAAGTGAGCTAAATTTAAAGTTAAATTAATAAACAGAACAATTAATTTTTTAAATATAAGAGTAGATAAATAGGGCAAACTTTTTTTTTTACTTCTTTCATTATTATTTCAAAATATAAAGCATTAAAGATCTAGGTATGTCAGAGGATCTTTAATCATGACATTAATGTCATCTTTAATGTCATTTAATCATGACATTAAAGATCTAGGTATGTCAGAGGATGATTGGTCTTCAGGTCAACTTTACTAAGATATAGACAGTGCTGTGAATAAATATCATTGGAACTTGCATGATTACTCCATATATAATGACATTCTACTGCTACTTAATGCAATAACAAGAAGTAATCCTCAGAAAAAAAGCGTTTTCCTAAAACCAATTTAGATGTTTCCCTCTTCCCTCCAGAGTTTTTATATCATACTTCCATAATTAGGAAAATTACTCAAAAGATTAAAGGAAAATAATGACATGAAAAGAATGACACTGAATTGCAAACTAATATTTTAAAATAGTAATAGGTCACTTCTGTGAGGAAACTCATTGGTTATTTTTTTTAAATTCTTTTTTAAGTAGTGGGCTCCCTCTGCTGGCTTGTGACAACCAGGCTAGTAGAAACAAAATCCCTAATCCAGCTTTTCAACGAGTAAAAGCTGGTTACTATACATCTAGAGACAAATATATATTGATAAAGAAACTGGAACTATCACAAAGGGCCAGCATGTTAAAGCTACTTTTATCACTCCCATTCTACCTTAAGATAGGAACGGAGAGATAGCCACATTTTTATATTCTGTACTTTCTTCAACCGGAAATGAGGAACCTCAGATTTTCGAGCCCTCCTTGCAGATGTTAAATGTCCAAAGAGTTTTGCAAAAAGTAATCGCTAAAAAAGATTAAGATGAGGATTAATTTTCAAGTAGATTACCACTGAAAAACAAAAATCAACAAAATATGAATTGTTAAGATTTTATTTGGTTAGGTACTACAAAAGCAAAATAAAAAATAATTAGGTAAAAATGATATAATGAAATAATAAAGTACTTCAGGAATACTTTTAATATTATGAAAACGATAAAATATTCTTATTCAGAGGTCTACATTATACCCACCTGTTTATAAGTTCTTTCTGCTACACAGAGCAAAAAAAAGAAAATCCACACAAGAGACACGCGAACCACAAAACTTATTATAACCATAGAAAGAACTATGACATCTTCATTAGAACCAAATGCAATCACATAAAGTTCTGAAGCAGAATGTGCTGTGAGTTGTTCCAAGTCTGTAGCTTGAGAGAGTCGGAAAACAAATGGAGTTAAACCCAGTATGAGAGAGATTGCATTTCCAAAAATCTGGTATCCTATTCCTGGTATATGGCTGTTCACCTTGAGGGAACCAGGGGAAGAGAGAGAAAAGAAAAATAAAATTATACCATAAATGTTATCTACAGTAGAATTATTTATAGCAATATGAAATCATTTGTTAAAATATACTCATTCTGAGTAATTTGAATCCCATTCAAGTTTGAGAGCCTACTACACATAAAACGTCATTAATTCTTCAGATCTTAAAAACAATTCATTATCAGTTCGCTAATTCACTAAGTAGATAGCAAAAGGACTGTCATCCAGATCTTGAAAAAAATTTATGTATTTCATTATTTCAAGTTAGAAATATTCACAAATACTGCAATATTAAAGAGAATGAGATCTCATATCCACTGAAATTCAGTTCATTAAAGAAAAAACTCAGCATTACACTTACTTCATACATTTGTACATTTGTACCTTGAGGTTTTCTTTCTTTCTTTTTTTTATTTTTTGAGACAGGGTCTCACTCTATTGCCCAGGCTAGAGTGCAGTGGCGCGATCATGGGCTCAAGTGATCCCTCCCAACTCAGCATTCCTAGTAGCTGGGACTACAGGTATACACCACCGCCCCCACATAATTTTTTGGGTTTTGTAGAGATGTAGAGACAGGGTTTCACTATGTTGCTCAGGCTGGTCTTTAACTCCTGGGCTCAAGCGATCATCCCTCCTCTAGCTCCCAAAGTGTTGAGATTACAGGCATAAGCCAACACACCCAGCTGCTTATGTTTCTCTTTGAATAGTCCAATATATAAATAAGTGTCTCCTTAAACTCTAAAAGCATTTTAGAAGAGAGATGATAGAAGGAAGAAGAAATTAAACAGAAAGGGAAAAAGGTGAGGGAATTATTTTAAAAAAGGAAATTAGATAATGGGACAATATAAAAGCTTCCAATATGCTAGACTGGCAGAACTAAAAGAGATCTTAACTATCATGTAGCCAACTTTTTATATTATATATTACATAAATGAGACTATTGTAAGTTAAGTGATCTGCCAATTCACAGGTAATTAAGTTACAGAGCACAAACTAGATCCAAGATTCCAGAGACTTCCTCGTCAACTGCTTTTAATTGCTCACACTGAGCTATGTTATAGGGAGTATTGTCAATTTCTAGACCCAGTTATTTTAATTCCTGTCTTACATAAAGTGTGGAGAAGAGTTCAAGCATAATAATGCACCAAAGAAATTTAGAAATTGCAAGTTAAAAACAAGTCCAGAGAAATCAACACATTTTATTTTTATTTATTTATTTATTTATTTTGAGACGGAGTCTCGCTCTGTCGCCCAGGCTGGAGTGCAGTGGCGCGATCTTGGCTCACTGCAAGCTCCGCCTCGCGGGTTCACGCCATTCTCCCGCCTCAGCCTCCCAAGTAGCTGGGACTACAGGCGCCTACCACCATGCCTGGCTAATTTTTTGTATTTTTAGTAGAGACAGGGTTTCACCATGTTAGCCAGGATGGTCTCGATCTCCTGACCTCGTGATCCACCCGCCTCGGCCTCCCAAAGTGCTGGGATTACAGGCGTGAGCCACTGCGCCCAGCCAATCAACACATTTTAAAAATCAGTAATTATCTGAAAAAAGAAATAATAGAAAATAAAATTTAAATCCACAGTATTTGAATTAGACTTCTTTGAACTACTCAAGACTTTTACCACTATCTGCATTACTTCTATGTATTTAAGTAGGCAAGCAAGTATGAATGCAAATTTACTAGTTTGATTTTTTCATGTTTTAAGTCCTATTAAACAAATGAACCGGTAAGAATGATACAGAAAAATAAGTCTTTTTAATTATTTTTTATTTTTAAAGTTTTTGTAACAACAATCTCTAGTCCAAAGAAAAGTCTTTATTAACACCTGTATATACCTATAAGCTGCTGAATTTCAAAAGAAAGAATAATATAAAAGAGAAAAATTATAGATCGTATCATCTATTCTTGGTCAGATAAGTGAAAACACTAGAAGATGAGAGTGGTTTGGTGACAAATCACTGTTTAAATTACAGACAGAAACAAATATACACATACAACTTTTTTTTCGGGGTGAAGAAACGAGGTCAGAAGGTTACTAATATAACATTCCAGTAATTATCTTACACATAATCACTAAGTCTTACCCTTGAACTACAAGAATAAAATTTAAAAACTCACTCTGTTCATTATCATTCCACTGATTTCAAGTACAGACATGTCTGCTTTCTTACAATCATTACCTTCCCATACTATAGCACTTATTTTTTCTAATCCTGGGTGGGAACTATGGAGCCAGGGCAAATGACTCTATAAAAAAAAAAAAAAAATTAGTAAATATATTGATCATATTTAATAAATAAAATGTGTGTATATAAAGTTGTATATATATCTCTATATACACATACAATTTTAATGACACTAAAAATAAAAATTGGTGAATACATTTATCATGTTTTATAAATGGAATATATAGATCTGTGCACAGCTAATATATTTATACACACAACTCTAAGACACTAAAATTCTATCTTAAAATTAGTTAGCATATACACTGAAATCATAAGAAATTACATGGTTATGAAACTGTACAAGTTGAGAACTTTCTGTAACAAGTATTAGTCAACCTATGTTCAAAAATATACTAAAACATGTCAGCAAAAGTACTTAGTTGTCAATCAGTCTACACAGCTGCAATATACTAATGCTAAAAGACAAATGGACATCAACTTGTTCATAGTAATCATTGTCCAACTTATGATCATTCATTAAAAAAGAATATGACAGCCGAGATTTGAATCTCTTTGAAAGACCATATAGTGCTAGTCTTATCCCAAAAAAGACTCTTCCTTACATACTTAACGTTTAATATCTGATTTAGTTACCTTTCTGATATTTTAATATAGCATTTCTCCAAAGGACCCATTTAACTTTTTTTTTTTTCCAGATAAAGCAAATATTACAAAACTAAAGCACTCAGCCTCCTGAGTAGCTCGGACTACAGGCACCTGCCACCATGCCTGGCTAATTTTTTTATTTTTAGTAGAGACGGTGTTTCACCATGTTGGCCAGGCTGGTCTCTAACTCCTGACCTCAGGTGATCCACCGGCCTCTACCTCCCAAAGTGCTGGGATTACAGGTGTGAACCACTGCGCCCAGCCCCAAAACAGAACAGTTGAGTTAATGATGGCAACAAAATTAATGAAACACTAAACCTTTATATAATCAGACTTCAAGAGGAGAAGTAACACTAAAAGATTAAACCCAGACAGAGATCATTTTGCTTGTTTATATTGCAGTACTTCTAGCGTATTTTTAAGGACTCATATACTTCCCACATTTTGTTTTTTGAGACAGAATCTCGCTCTGTTACTCAGGCTGGAGTGCAATGGTGCGATCTCAGCTCACTGCAACCTCCGCCTCCCAGGTTCAAGTGATTCTCCTGCCTCAGCCTCCCACGTAGCTGGGACTATAGGCGCCCACCACCACGCCCAGCTAATTTTTAAATTTTTGTAGAGACGGGGTTTCACCATGTTGACCAGGTTGGTCTCAAACTCCTGACCTTGTGATCTGCCCACCTAAGCCTCCCAAAGTGCTGGGATTACAGGCGTGAGCCACGGTGTCTGGCCACTTCCCACATTTTCTAAAAACGATAGTTTTGGCATTCGTAGTAACCTCAAATTTTATAAAATATTTCATTAAATATAACTTCTAACAATGAACAGAAGAATCTACTCTAGGTACATTTATTCTTTAGAGGACAAAAATGTGATTAAAATATGGTAAAAAAAAAAAGTTTCTTGTAAACTTTTAACACTTTCCTCTAGGGGGAGTAAAGTTGCATTGATTAATTTCAACTAAAGTTGAATAATAATAATTCAATAATGTAAAAAAACAGAGGTGGAAAATTTTTATCTTTTCTAGAGATAAAGGATTTTCATATACTTTAACTTTCACGGTATACATTTCACTACTTGAGGTCCTGCAGAGTGCTAAGATACTAGTTATTAACTACCAACTTAATTTCTCAAATGTTATTTCCTCATTTATCTCCAAACAAAATATTCTGTTTTGGGAAAGAAATAATCTGTACCAAAATATGTATCAAACTTTCACTAGAAATTTTATAATTGTTAAGCATAAGGAAAACAAAAAGCCAGAAACAGGAAGTGCAAGAAGCTAAAAGGAAAGAAGTTTAAGGTTGAGAGCCAACAGATTTCAACCACTGATTTACAGACATTTTTAAACTCTCAGTCTGGAATAGTGAATTAAGGTCTTCCTAATTACATGAAGAAAGGAATATCAATACCAAGAAAGCCCATCTAGAGACAGAAATAGGAAATCAGGACATTCTCATCGTCCTCCCAAAAGCACTCCTTTTACATCTAGCTACCTTGCCAATTACTCTATCCAGCATCTGATATTATATTATTTCTAGAAAGCCAAAAGGCAAAAGAGAAGACAGCAACTAGAAACTGGTGAATTTTAAAAGAGTTAATTACGCCGGGCGCGGTGGCTCACGCCTGTAATCCCAGCATTTTGGGAGGCCGAGGTGGGCGGATCATGAGGTCAGGAGATCGTAGCCATCCTGGCTAACACGGTGAAACCCCGTCTCTACTAAAAATACAAAAAGAAATTAGCCAGGCGTGGTGGGGGGTGCCTGTAGTCCCAGGTACTGGGGAGGCTGAGGCAAGAGAATGGCGTGAACCCGGGAGGCGGAGCTTGAAGTGAGCCGAGATCGCGCCACTGCACTCCAGCCTGGGCAACAGAGTAGGACTCCGTCTCCAAAAAAAAAAAAAAAAAAAAAAAAAAGTTAATTACATGTTCAACGTTGTGTGTAGAAACTTGAAAAAATAAATAAAAAAGACTGCTATATTTCTGTGTGTGTGTGTGTGTTTGTGTGTGAAATGTACATTGAAAAACAGTCTTGTAGAATCATGTCTGCAGTGTGGAGAATAGCATCACATGAAATATTTTTTTAAAAGTCTCAGGGAAAACATCAGAACAAATAATTTCATTTTATAATTGTATCACATAGGTTACTCTAAATACATTTTCTTTTTTCTTTTTTTTTGAGACTGTGTTGGGCTCCACTGCCCAGGCTGGAGTGTGGTTCTTGGCTAACTGAAACCTTCGCCTTCTGGGTTCAAGCAATGCTCATGCCTCAGCCTCCTGATCAGCTGGGATTACAGGTGCTTGCCACCATGCCCACCACCATGCCCGACTAATTTTTGTATTTTTAATAGAGATGGAGTTTCACCATGTTGCCAGGCTGGTCTTGAACTCCTGACCTCAAGTAATCCACCCGCCTTGGCCTCCCAAGCTGGGATTAGAGGCGTGAGCCACCGTGCCTGGCCACTATATATGTTTTCAAACTAAAATTCAGAACTTAAAATTTTTTTTTTTCCTTTGGAGACAGCATCACAGACCCAAAAATTTAGAACTTCTAAAATGATTATACTTCATCCTCATTTAAAATCTCAACTGCTTTGCTCCTTGTTCATTCAAAACTACCTGAAAACCTTAATGCTTAAATGGTGGCATGTTTTATTTCAAATAAATTCACCATGACAACCACATACTCGTGTTTCCAACTGTGGGAATGCAGCCATTTAAAACTTTACACTTACTAAAAACTGAATTTCAGCTGAATATAGCTTTATATTTTAGCATATATTCAGCTATAGAGGAGGACTATAGGAGAAAAATTTTCTCCTGTGGAAATGTTTCAATTACTATTTACAAACAAAACAAAACAATGAAACAAAGATACACATTTGGGAATATTCTGATTAGAACATACTAATTCAAATGCTCAGTGTTTTTTCATGAGAAGGCAGAAAAAGGTCTTCCAAACCTAACGGACTGGTTAAACAAGAAAAAAACTAGTAGCTTTTTAGTAAAAGGGAGCTAATTTCCATTACTTAGCTACTAGTAAAACTAAAAGCATGAGCTTATTTTTTGAAACCTGAGAATTAAAAATCTGTTTAAGATCAAGTCTTTAAAAGCAAAACCAATATAAGCCTAGGATACCATAATTAGATATACAGAGTAGAGCATTAACAAATTTTATCTTACCAAAAAGGTAGCCGACTGATGTGACAGACTCAGGAGCAATTTACTCTGCACAGATATCATAAAACAATTTTTTAAATCATTTAAGAAAGGCCTAATTGGCATGTTTTGAAAAAAATTAATTTTGTTTCAGGCATTCAGTATTTATTAAATACCTACTGTGTACCTCACGCTGTGTGATACAACACTGAGCAAAAAAAACACACATGGTCCCTGCTTTTATGCTGCTTATAGTTATCTCTGGGAAAATAGCTCACAGGCATTTCCCTCAATCTTAACTCCAGTTGTTAGTCTCAGTGACTTAGATGAATATGCAGATGACTCATTCAACACCCTATGCTTTCATGGATTGTTCACTGTTTTTTCATTTCTTCAATCCCAAGGACGCTAAACTACTCCCACAGCCACACCCTAGACCTTGTCACCATACGGAACTGCTCTACTTCTGAAAGGAATCTACTACAACTTCCCATCTTACCTGGTCTCTCAAAGCTTCAATTCTGAAACACTTGTTCTCTTGAACACACCTATCCTTAAATTTATCAGTCCCTTCCTGATTTCATTTCCTTCTCAATCTAACAATTTAATGACTAGACTGCCACCAGATCCACCATTTCAATCATCCCATCTCCTGTCCCTTGAAGAGCAACTATTTATTTATTTATTTATTTATTTTATTATTATTATTTTTTTGAGACGGAGTCTCGCTCTGTTGCCCAGGCTGGAGTGCAGTGGCACCATGTCGGCTCACTGCAAGCTCCGTCTCCCGGGTTCACGCCATTCTCCCGCCTCAGCCTCCCGAGTAGCTGGGACTACAGGCGCCTGCCACCACGCCCGGCTAATTTTTTGTATTTTTAGTAGAGATGGGGTTTCACCGCATTAGCCAGGATGATCTCAATCTCCTAACCTTGTGATCCACCCGTCTCACCCTCCCAAAGTGCTGGGATTACAGGTGTGGCAACTATTTACTGAACACTTACTCTGTGTGACTTTGGGCACATTACTCAACTCTGAGCTATGTAAGATGAAAATAAACTACATTATCACAGGTTGTAAAGGTTAAATACATGAGATAATGCAACTAGATTACTTTGCACAGTGTATGGTATAAGTAAATGCTTATTAAATGTCAGATATAGTAACAACTACATTCCAGAAAACATCACATAGCTGTGTAGAATAGGCAACTACAAATTCATGGTTTCAGATTCCAGCTGGACCCTCAACAATGTGGCAAGGCAGTATGATTGTTTTGATGTGTTCATTGGCTTGAACACACACACACACACTCTCTCTCTCTTTCTCTCATTCTCTCTCTCTCTCTCTTCCTCTTTCTCTCCCTCCCTCTCTCTGTCCCCTTTCTCCATTCTCCACAAATGGTAACTTAAAGCCTTCACCACCATCCAAAAGCCTCCTCTTGTATCATCTCGCTTATTGCCAGTAGATCTCTTGGACTCTTGCACTTCACAGAAAAGAGATCATCAGGCAATAACTCTCTTACCATCTTGCTTGCTGCATGCACTCATCCTTATCCTTATCTCAGCAGAGGATGTTTTCCTCTTCCTGTCAAATGCTAAGCTTCCTGATTATGATTCCCCTCCAGAATCCTAAGAAACGTCATTCCACCAGTCAACATTTTCTCCCGTATCTCTGATTCTTACCTACTGGTTTTCTCCTGTATATATCAATGTTTTCAAATATCTCATATATTAGGGAGTAAACACCAAAACACTCCAGCTCAATTTCCCTATCTAATTACCACTTTGTTTTTTCTAAACATTCATAGCCATCCTTTTTATTTTTTACTTATTTTTGAAACAGAGTCCACTCTGTCGCTCAGGCTGGAGTGCAATGGTGCCATCTCAGCTCACTGCTAAGCCCTGCCTCCCAGATTCAAGTGATTCTTATGCCTCAGCCTCCAGAGTAGCTGGGATTACAGGTGCCTGTCACCACGCCTGGCTAATTTTTGTATTTTTAGTAGAGACAGGGTTATTCAAAGTAAAGGCAGCTTGCCTTTTTTCATTCAAAATTATATTTAAAAACTTATTCATGTTGATATATGCAGCCGAGTTCATTCAATTTCACTGCTGTATACTGTTTTATCATACAACATTATTTATTAATTCCACTATTATTGGCGATTATATTTTCAACTTTCACTATCATGCACAATGCAGTAATAGTGCCTATCTTCTAAAGTTTCATTCTAAAGTGGAATGAAAGGGTCCTAGAATATATAGAACTTCAACTTTACTATATAACGACAAACTGCTCTTCAAAGTAGCTGTACAAACAAACATCAGTATTAAAGAGTTCTCTCTTCACATTCTTGCCAACATTGAAATTTATCAGGTTTTAAATTTTGACAATTTGATCAATATTAAGTAGTATCTAATTGTTCTAATTTACATTTCCCTAACTAATAGCAAGGCTGACCATCTTCACTTATATTTTATTAGCCATCAGGGGACCTGTTCACATCCTTTTATTTTTCTATTGAGTCATTTGTCTTTTACTTATTCATCTGTAGGAGTTCTTTATGTCCTGTATGTAGTAACACTGTGATAGTTAATGTATTGGAAATATCTTCTCCCAGCCTGTGGCTCATCTTTTAACACGCCCAAAGTTTTAAATCTTAAGATATTCAAATTTATCTCTCCATTTTTGTTTGTGCTTTTTATATCTTGTTTTTAAAAATTCTTCTCTAACCTGAAGTAATAAAGATTTTTCTCCTGTATTTTCTTCTAAATGCTTTAAAGTTTCGCTTTTCACCTTTAGAAACTATTTGGAATAAGTTTTCAAGTGTATAATCATTTGACTCACAACCATATAGTCCGTTCTTTTTCTACTGATTTGTAATGCCACTTATTGTCACGTATTAGTGATCCATTATAAACAAATGTCTATTTCTGAGTTTTCTATTCTGTTCCATTGGTATATATGTTTATATGTCTATACTATACTATCTTGAGTATTAAATTGAAAGTAAATTTTTATATCCAGTAGGGAAAGATCCCTGTTGTTCTTCAAACTTGTTTTTGCTATTCTTGATATTTTGCTCTTTAATATGGACTTTAAATCAGTCTAACTCCAACCAAAACCAGACAGAGGTAAAGAGACCAGAGCTCCCTCATTTCCACCATGTAAGGATACAAGGATAAGATAGCTGTTGTAAACCAGGAAGAGAACCTTTACCAAGAACCAATCATGCTGGCACCCTGATCTTGGACTTCTAGGCCTCAGAACTGTGAGAAATAAATGTTCGTTGTTTAAGCCACCCAGCCTCTGGTATTGTTATAGCAGATGGTTCTTTGATGGCTATGCATCACCCTTTTATCAGATTGAAAGTTCTCTTTTTTCTCTCGAGTTTTCTGACTTTACTTGGTTTGACAGGATTAGATAAGGAGTTGGATAAAACAGAGAAGGTGAACAAGAGTGAGAATTTTAAATGACCGCCAAGTTTCTCGACTAGTGAGTAGATGAATGGAGATGTTATTCACCAAAATTTTGAATGGAATAAGAAAAACAGATTTATGAGGGAGGACTGGCTAAATTTGAGGTATTGGTGGGACATTCAAATAAAGATATCCTATAAAATTGTGCTGTCCAATATAGTACCCTTCTCACATGTGGCTATTCAGCATTTGAAATGTGGCTAGTCCGGCTGGGCAGGGTGGCTTATGCCTGTAATCCCAGCATTTTGGGAGGCTGGGGTGGGAGAATCACTTGAGGTCAGGAGTTTGAGACCAGCCTGGCCAACATGGTGAAAGCCTGTCTCTACTAATAATATAAAAATTAGCCAGGTGTGGTGGTGGGCGCCTGTAATCCCTGCTACTCAGAAGGCTGAGGCAGGAGAATCGCTGGAACCTGGGAGGCGAAGGTTGCAGTGAGTCAAGATCGTGCCATTGTACTCCAGCCTGGGTGACAAGAGTGAGAGACTCCATCTCAAAAAAAAAAAAAAAAAAAAAAAAAAAAAAAAGAAATGTGGCTAGTCCAAAATGAGATGTGCTCTAAGTGTTTACACCGGATTTTGAAGATTTAGTATTAAAAATGTAAAATATTTCATTAATTTTTTCATATTAGTTATATGTTAAAGTGATATTTTGAATATAATGGGCTAAATAAAACATATTTGAATTTCCCCTTTAAAAAAAATGTAATGAGGCTACCAGAAAATTAAAAATTATACATCTGACTCTCATAATATTTGCATTGGATAGCATTACTATGGGCACTTGGAGATACAAATTTGATATTCATGAGATGTAGATTTGTGAATATAATCTTATAGGTGGAGTTTAGACCAAGGTGTACATGCATCTGGCCACAAAGTATGTTCAGTAAGAAAGTACTATTGCACCTAACACATGATTTGACTTACAAAACTCCAGTTACCAATAACTTTTCAGGAACATACATAACCACAATATAAGTACTGAGATTCTATGTTTTGATGAAGCCAGACCACAGCTCACATAAAAAGAAAAAAGAATTATAGAAATATAAGCTTGAATGTAAGCTTTTTCTTCACCTCTGTAAAATCTGAACATAAATTCAAAGGAGCTTGACTCAGCTCCACATTAGCCAAAACCATAAACCAACCTGATGAAAAGGGTCGTCTCTATATTCTTTTTTCACACACGGATTAATCTGAGGATTTTCCACATCTGTCTCACTGGTACAAGATGAATGGCATTCTGCACAATGTAACAAGTCTTCCCATAACACATCTTCTGTTTCAGATTCTGGCCTTGCACTCTCAGAATCCTGTCTGGAACTTGAACAGCGAGAGCTGCAACTAGTACCCGATTTAGGGGCGTCCTGAAATCAAGATATTCTTTGACATTAATACAATTTATGTACTCTTTCCAACTCAAAGGATACTATCAGAACCCATATATTGATACTTTTTGCTAAAACAACAAATACACCCTCAAAAGATAGTGAGACAGCAAAACATTACAAAATATATTAGTTTTTATTCAGTAACAAAATACGCTCACATCAAAATTTATTTGATTTCGTATTTCAGCTCAGATATTACTTCGCATACAAGGGTTGTATCTATTTTCTCTTAAATTTTATATGAAGTTCACAACTCAGGTAGGCAGAGAGAGTAGTCTAAGTTCATACGGTCTGCATGGTGAACATTAAATGACTTTAATTTATGTTATTAATGGTGATACCATTGGCCTTCCATATCCATGCATTCCACATCTGCAGACAGAAAACACAATATTCCTGAGATGCAGAAACCACAGTTTTGGAGAAATGGAGGGTGAGGGCTGACTTTATGTGTCATCAGGTTCCACAGGGTTGACTGCGAGACTTGAGAATCCTTGGATTTTGGTATTTATAGAAGGGCCAGATATCTACCAATCCCACGTGGATACCCAGGAATGACTGTATTTTCTTATTCTAGTCTTTTTTTTTTTTTTTAAGCAAGAGTGGATTTATCTACTGTTTTTGTTTCACAAATGGAAGTGAAATCAACATAAAATTGATACCTAAACCAAAAAGGTAATTGCCAACTCATGTTCTTGAGATAATCTGTGGTATAAAAGTAAAAAATTAAAACAAGTTAAATAATTTCTAATCAGCTTACTTTATCCTGGGAGTTTGCAATGTACAAAATAAAGATGAGTAAAATTTTGATTTAAATTAATTAAAAAACTTTTACTGAATAAATCATGGTCATAGCCATCCTTATGGCCAGGTATCTTCAAAAATTTTTTTTTTTTTTGGCTGCTCTCTGTGACTAGATTTGTCATGTACCTTTAAAATGCATTGTATTTATCCTTTTGTCTTTCCTTTGCTATCACTGACTTCAAACTTTATCATTTATACCTTCATTGCTATAAGCACCTCCTAATTGATCTTTGCCTAAAAGGCCTTCCTCTTCTTTCCAGATTAACCTTCCTAAAGCACAGCTGTTCTTTGACTCCTCCAGTCAAAATCTTTCCTTGGCTTCTCACTGCTCTCCTGGATAAAGTTCCGATTCCTTCACCTAGCATGCTCATCTTCATATGTGCTACTTTTTGACCTTGTCTTCCACTACATACCATAACCTTTTACTCCAGTGACAGTAGGCTACTTCTGAGCCCCTAAGCATGACTTGTTCTTTGCTTTGATTATGTTCCACCCTAGGCCTTAATTATGCTCCTACCTCTTATCATTAATCCTGCACTCCTTTAAAAAGCTGTTAAAAATTAAATGAGCATGAAAACTTTGAACACAAACCTGGCACAAAGCAGGGGCTCAACAAATGCTACCTTAAAGCCACCTACCTAGAGTGATCACTTTGTCCCTGAAGTGGGTTATTATTATTTTTTGAGATGGAGGCTCACTCTGTCCCCCAGGCTGGAGTGCAGTGGCACGCGATCTTCACTCACCACAACTTCCACCTCCCAGGTTCAAGTGATTCTCCTGCCTCAGCCTCCCGAGTAGCTGGGGTTACAGACACATGCCACTGCAACTGGCTAATTTTTGTATTTTCAGTAGAGATGGGGTTTCACCATGTTGGCCAGGCTGGTCTTGAACTCCTGACCTCAGGTGATCCACCCACCTTGGCCTCTGAAAGTACAGGGATTACAGGCTTGAGCCACCAAGCCCGGCCTGAAGTGAGTTATTATTTATATTCATTTGACAATAAATTTTGCACTGCTTTCCACAATCAATCTCTCTCTCTTTATGTATGTGTGTATATATATATATGTGTATATATATATATATATCTTTTTTTTTGAGATGGAGTCTCACTCTGTCACCCAGGCTGGAGCGCAGCAGCACTATCTCAGCTGACTGCAACCTCCACCTCCTGGGTTCAAGCAATTCTCCTGCCTCAGCCTCCTGAGTAGCTAGGACTACAGGAGCCCGCCACCACACCAGGCTAATTTTTATATTTTCAGTAGAGATGGGGTTTTACCATGTTGGCCGGATTGGTCTGGAACTCGCGAACTCAACTGATCAGCCCACCTCAGCCTCCCAAAGTGCAGGGATTACAGGGGTGAGCCATGGCACTGGCCTCTTTTTTTTGAATCAGGACTACATGCGTGTACCACCATGCCTGGCTAAATTTTGTACTTTGTTTTTTTTTTTTTGAGAGATGGAGTTTCGCCATGTTGCACAGGCAGGTCTCTAACTTCTGAGCTCAAGGGATCTGCCCACCTCAGCCTCCCAAAGTGCTGGGATTACAGGTGTGAGCCACTGCATGTGCGGCCGATATTGTCTGTCTTAATTAAATATTCATGTGTTTAATATTCTCAAATAGACTGTAAATCTCAATATACTACAAGTCCACAAAAGACAGATTTTTTTTTTTTTTTTTGGCCATCTCCTTACCACAGGTAACAAAATACCTTGAGTGAGTGAGGTACATTATTAATAATTAATCTGCTGATATTAGAATGGGGACTGTGAATCTACAATGTGTTAATAGAGTGTTTGTGGGAGGAGGGCTGTTTATTTAGAAAGAAGTAAAAAGAAAAACTTTTAAAAGAGAAGAAAATGATTAATAAGTAAAAACAAATATAGAAAGAAAAACAGGACAAAAATCACTCTGCTTTGTTTTATAAACAGCACTCCAAAAATATTTCAGGTTCTCTAATGTCACCAGTTTTCATTAGCAAGGCACAGAACGCATTAAGCTTTTAATAATTGCTAATTTAAAATTTGTGATAAAGATAGTTTATTATATATAACGTCCGATGCAGACTTGCTAATCAGGATTAAAGGCCTGATGACTTTAACGGAAACTAATTAATGATTTCAGGATTAAGAAAATATCTATAATTCTTTAGAAGTGTTTTTTGCCAAATGCAGATTAATAAGTGGGTTTTTGTTTTTGTTTTATTTGAGATGGAGTCTCACTCTGTCGCCAGGCTGGAGTGCAGTGGCGTGATCTCGGCTCACTGCAACCTCTGCTTCTTGGGTTCAAGTGATTCTCCTGCCACAGCCTCCCAAGTGGCTGGGACTACAGGCGCGTGCCACAACAGCCAGCTAATTTTTGTGTTTTTCGTAGAGACGGGGTTTCACCATGTTGGCCAGGATGGTCTTGATCTCTTGACCTCGTGATCCATCCACCTCAGCCTCCCAAAGTGCTGGGATTACAGGCATGAGCACCGCACCCGGCCAAGTGGGTCATTTTATACATTTAAAACTGGCTGGGAGTGGTGGCTCACGCCTATAATCCCAGCACTTTGGGAGGTCCAGGTGGGTGGATCAAGACCAGCCTAGCCAACAGGGCAAAACCCCATCTCTATTAAAATACAAAAATTAGCTGAGGCAGGAGAATCACTTGAACCTGGGAGGCGGAGGTTGCAGTGAGCCGAGATGGCGCCACTGCACTCCAGCCTGGGCAAGGAGAGTGAAACTCTGTCTCAAAACAAAAAACAAACAAACAAAAAACCCCTAAAAACTATTGCCTATAATTGTCTACCTTTCAAATAGAATTTTACCTACAATATTTGTGTGATTAATAGTGAATATCAGTACAAATTGCCAAATAAAGTCTAAAAAAAGAAAATTTTAGAATTGAACAGTTCAAGTTAAAACACATTTGTTTTGGTTTGTACTGCTCATCATGTCAAATCTTTAGACACCTAAAACTGAACATATAATCAGATTTAGAGAACACATAGTATTTATTTGAAGGGAATATGGACTTATAAATGCTTTTTTTGGGGGGTGGAAGGAAAATTGTTTTAAAAAACTCAGAAGTTAAATAATTTTCCCAAGGTCATTTAAATAATCTAACTCCAAGCCCATGGTTTCTTCATTACGCTTCTCATCAAATGTTACCTTTATGAGATGAAAAGCTAACCTACAATTGGGAGTAAAAATT
Source organism: Pongo abelii (assembly GCF_028885655.2). NCBI lineage: Eukaryota > Metazoa > Chordata > Mammalia > Primates > Hominidae > Pongo > Pongo abelii. Next base: position 98,669,104 of record NC_071991.2, read on the forward strand.
GAACAATATTTGTAGAGTTGAACAAAGCAGGACAGAGTAGGTAACAGAAGAAACACTTAAAAGCTGTCAGTTCCCTAGGATGCCTCCTGCATCCCAGATAACCAAGTAATTCCTCCCAACAGAACACTGGAAGAAGTCAGCCAGATACAGTAGATAGTAGAAAAAGGCAAAAAACGGGGATTAAATGAAAGTCTACACATTAAATGACAAGATTCCCATCTCATCCCCAGTTCCCTTGGTGCCAAACACCAGAGCAGCCTGTTTTATTATCTACTACCCCCATCCCACCAGAAGACTGGATGAGACTTCCCTAAAAAATAGATGCCCCTAAAAAGTTTGTCTATAGATATCGCCATCTGGGAGGCTTACAACAAATGGCTAGGTTCCTGACCCATTCTCTTACAATAAAGCCCACCAATCCCATCCATGCACAAAATACTTCCCCAAAGAATTTTTTCATTTATCATTGGAATACTTTTATCAAGAAAAATTAAAGTTCAAACTATTCTATCTTTGGCTCCCAAGTCTTTCTGAAAAGACCTTGGTAGTCTTTGATAGCTTCCTTGCCCTCTATCATATTACAAGAGGTTCCACAGTCTTTTTGTATATTTCCTGCAACAAACAACAATCAGGAATCAGCCACTTCTTCAAGAAGTTGTTTCGTTTTTGTTTTTTTTTGGTTTTCGTTATTTAGTGATAAATGGCACAATCTAGGTGCTAGAAATGCTTGCTCATTGTGTTTGGGTGGGTCCAAATGATTTTTTCATGCCTCACTCTTAAAGAAAAAAACATTACTAGCAATTTGAAGAGAGTACAGTAATTTATAAAATAAATTTAAATTTATAAATAAAAATGCAAAAGAGCACTACAAATCTTCTGTTTCCATTTTATTTATTCAAAGGAGGCTTTATTTTGCTTTTTTCTAGAAAAGCCCTTTAAAGCTGGTTTAAGAGTAAAAATTTTTGAGAACTGAATGCACCTTTTAAAATATCACCTAGTCTACATTCTTCACTTTATAGATGAAGAATTTTATAGCCATATTTTATATTTATGTAATTTCTTATATCATTAAAAAAGATGTAAATCAATGCTTACTATCAGCCTTACTTAGCTGGAAATCAAGATTTTAAACAACCTTTTAATTTAAAAGTTAATAGGTAGACTAATGTTCTGCCCTTCAAGAACCTCAATCGTTTAAAATACAGTTGCAAACCAACAAGAGCAAAGATCATGGAGTGAGAAAAATACTGCTACTGCCAAATAATTTATTCTGGGAGAGGGGTCATACAGCCCTCCATCTCCCTTCCAGCACCAACTGACTTCTAACAGTACATACAGTAAGACAAAATTTTACAAGCTTGGTTATCTGGTTTAGGAACAAAAGATAGTACATCAAATGACGTGGGTGAAGAGGCAATGGAGCAGACACACTGGCATTAGTGTCTGTATGGCAACCACTGGGAAAAGAAACAAAACCATAATCACCAGAAAGATTAACCAGAGACACAACCACAAAGAAGAGTGTGCAAAGAATAGTAACTCTTCTAATCTTAATACTCTGAAGGCAATCATATTCCAGCACAGCGTAACATGTGTTTTTTACAAGTTTAACCCAAAACCATCAAGGAAAAAAATACTAATATAGCTCAAAAAGAGTAGAAGGTAATGTTTATAAAGAGGTGATAAACAGTGTAATTTATTTGCCTTAAAGCCAAATGTTCTACCCTTAGATTAGAAACTGAAAATACAATTCAATGAAATTCTTTATTTAAATAATTTTAAGCTCAAGAGATATGATATAGTTGAAAAGGGTTTAGAGAAAATAAAGATTAATAAGGAAAAATAAAAACAAAGAAAAAAGAACTGAATTTTGAAGTATGGGGACTTAATAACTGGTGACAGCAATATGAAGGAAGTTACTTAAAATAACTTTGCTATGATCAAATGTATAAAGCCTTTCAAATTGTGGAAAAGGTGAACATAGGAGTTTGCAGATTCTCTCTCCAGAATGTTCTTCTTTAAAAGCAAACAACAAACAATGTATGAGTCTTCAAAGATAATGCACAAAATGAGCCCAAATGTGTGGCTATCTATCAATACATGTGCAATACATAAACCTATAACTGCTATTTTATAAATCCAGATCACACAACAATAATAAATATTGATAATAATGTGAAATATTTATTTCAACAACTTTTAATTGTTGAAAGAAGTTATAAATTAGTAACATATAACATAGATATGTATGTATACACTTAAGGACAAAGTATATACCTCATTAGGGTAATGTTTCTTATAATGGTGTGACTTTCTATTCCGAAGAACACCTTCAGAAGTCCTGTCCACATGACGACGTAATGAGTATCCTGTTTCAGGACCTTCCTCACTGGAGACTTCATCAGAGACATTTGTTATTGTCCTCTGGGTATCCTAAGTTGGGAGTACACAAAGAGGATTATAGGTAATTTCTAACCAACCTTTTAGCTTTTAAACTACGAAATTTGAAATTACACATACATATACACACACAACTTCAAAATATCCTCAACTACCACAAAGTAACTAATTAGTATTATCTGATTTTCTGAAAAAATATCTTAAATCAGTGACTATACTTTCATTTTTACTTTTAAAAGTACTTCAACAGCCATTTGTCAAATATTATCCTGTAATATTTCTGTTCATAAAAGGATGTGAAACAGCGTCCAAAAATATGAAATATGCCAGGCACAGTGGCTCAAGCCTGTAATCCCAGCACTTTGGGAGGCTGGGGTGGGAGGACTGTTTGAGGCCAGAGGTTCGAGACCAGCCTGGGCAACATAGCGAAACTCAGTCTCTTAAAAAATAAAAATAAAAAATCAGCCAGGCATAGCAGTGCATACCTGTACTCCTAGCTATTCAGGAGAGTGAGGTGAGAGGATCACTTGAGCACAGGAGTTTTAGGCTGTAGTGAGCTATAATCGTACCACTGAACTCCAGCCTGGGCAACATAGTGAGACCATGTCTCAAAAAAAAAAAAAAAGGAATATAAACAGGAGAAAAGCAGAACAGAGACCACTTAAAAGAAGGTGAAAGAACATATTATACTATTTTTTCAAACTGAAAAAGCCATCAACTGTAAGACCCACCACTAATTTAATAACAGTTTACAGGATAAGAGGAAGTAAATAGCAACTGCATGTGCGCACATGTCAGACAACATTCTACTCACATCAATTTGTAAAAGATATCCAGAGTTTAGAAATTACGAAATTAAATGACTCTAGAGCATACGTTTTATTGATATTTTCATGTTCCTCATACAACTTTACTAGGTAATATTAATACAAGCCTGAAAACGTGTTTGAAAGTGTATGACTGAAAATTTATCTGCTGAATAACAGTGATGAGAGGCTCACATTATCAGAGCTAAATGCTGAAAAAAATCTAAAATCAGAGTAAGGGACTACATTCATTGCAGGCCCATGCTCTTCTATGGCTACTGGTACTGAAAATACATGAACGTTCAAGTAGTAACATATACTTTACCCAAAATTAGAGAATCCTCTTTTCTTTATTTTCCTCAACACAATATGTTCATGCTCACATTCCCAAATGTAAGAGAGGTAACATCTTTTAATTTGACTCTCTCTCTATTTTTTTTACTGTAACAGCTTCTAAAGAATAAACTGTTCAACCAAAAAAAATTCAGTGAAGCAAAGAAATAGAAGACATCACATTAAGCTTTGTTACAATAAAACCAGAGTCTCTCTATTTTGGAAAAGTAAAGAAATAATTGTTCTCTTTAACAAATATGTCCCCAGTAAGATTTTTTCCAGATTAAAAACAAAACAAAAGAAAACAAAACAGGTATGTTGACACCACAGGTAATGAATGCAGGAAAAACAAGATATCTTCTTATAGAGAACATGAATGGAAAACTGGTTTCCTTGTTCAGCTTTCTGAATTATTTGCATGTTCCACTTAGTGCAAATTCTTACACACACAGAAATAGGGAAAGAAAAAGTAAGGCTTAACAAACAACAACTGTAAATTATAAAGTGCTTTTAACATTTTGGGGCTAGCCACAGTGGCTCATGCCTATAATCCTAGAACTTTAGAAGGCTGAGGTGGGTGGATTGCTTGAGTCCAGAAGTTCGAGACCAGCATGGGCAACATGGCTAAGCCCTGTCTCTACAAAAAAAAAAAAAAAAAATTAGCCGGGCATGGTGGCGCATGCCTGTAGTTCTAGCTACTCAGGAGGCTGAGGTGGGAAGATCGTTTGTGCCTGGGAGGCTGAGGCTGCTGTGAGCCAAGATCGCACCACCTCATTCCAGCCTGGATAACAGAGTAAGACCCTGTCTCAAAAAAAAACATTTTGGAAAAACTGAAGCCATCAATTCAGAAGGTGTCAGATTATATTGTCAATCAAGTTTAATCACAACACTTTATCTCATTTACAGTTTCATCAGTGTTATAAAGGCTCACAGAATTAATTCTGGAGCAAACACTTAGTTCAAGGGCAACTACTATATCTAAGTCACTTCACATTAACTAATATAAAATCACACAGGCAAACTATTTTAAAAATCACACGTACTTTGCTAGGACCATTCCTCAGTGTTCCTGTGTTCCAGGCTGTCTCTTCTGGTCGAATAGTTTCACACTGAGGTTCATGGTTTTGTATTCCATCTTCACTGCTTTTAACAGTCTTTTTCCCATCAAGGGATACATAGCCATTGTCAGTTTCAGTTGATTTATCAATTGAATTCTTTGCTTTCTTTGATCTAAAAATTAAAATATGCAGAAGAATGTTTGGACTTAGCTTATTTTGGATAGGTTACTGATAGAAATTATAATGTTAATAATTACATCAGATAGCTATTTCTCTAAATTTTAATGATCATCCTATTTGTATAATAATTTAGAAATATATCTAACAGCTAAAATAAACATGTAAATTAATGTCCTATTTCAGCTTAAAGGTTTTGAGGTCTTACAGATAACAATTCTAGGAGACATGCCCTAACTTATCAAAAAATTCTTAGTAAATCATCTGGTCTTTGAACAAAATCTAGAAACAAAATTTTGCCCATTTTATTATGGTTAAAATATATTTTGAAGTTTTATTTAAAAAATGATCTAATTGTCAGGTTAAGTTGCAATTCATGGTTTAACTTAGTTTGATAAATTCCTTTTAGTATACAACTCATTTTAATATACAATGAAGACACAGGTCTTCTGTAACATAAAAAGATATAAAAAAAGGAAAATTTTAAATAAGTTTCTAAATAATGGAAGAAGTGAAAAAGAACAACACAAAGAAAATAAAGAAGTAACCTCTTTCACCCACTGAAATAATCTCTGGAAAAGATATTAGTAATCACGCAGCTTATAAATATCTAAAGGGCTAGAATTGAGGAATTTATAAGAATAAATTTTTTTTCAACATATAAAATACAACATGGGAAATGAGATGTTTTTTACTAACAGGCAAACACTTGAGGAGTCCTCTTCAAAGACTACAGTGGATGAAAGAACAGTTATCCAAAGGAAACGGTTAACAGAAATATAAAGTTAGTCCCACACAAAATTAAAATGTGCTCAATGCAGATTAAGTCTATGATAAAATATTTTTAAAGCAATTATATTTAAATAAATTCCCTTGAATTTTTGTTAGAGGTATCAATTTTGCAAGTTAGGAAAAATAAAAATAGTATATTGCCTTCAGTTAGGTCAAAAACCAAAAGTTTTAAAAAAGTGCACACATACCAAAAAACCCCACATTAGTTTTAACAGTAAGTTACTCAGTTCTATTGGAATCTGTATTTTAGAACTGAGCAGGAAATTAAAACTCACCTATTCTAAATGCTCATTTTGGAAACAAGGAAGAAGAACCAGTCTAAGTGACTTATTTAAGGTCATGCAGTCAGTTAGAAGCAAAGCTCGCACTAGAGTACAGACCTTCTGACTATTAAGTTAATTATATTGTCCATACTACCTCAAACTGCCTGCTCTCTGGGAAACTGCCTGTTAGGATTTTTTTTAACACACTCATCAACCTAGAAAGTTTCTGTCTTATGCAAACAGGCCCCTTTCCTTCCTTGTCTTTCTTCTCCAAGGTTCCTAAAGGGGCAGAAAGACCATTATTTCCCATATGCTCTACAGAGCTCCAGTGCTTTTTAGTCATTCAGAGCACATCTCCACAGAGCTGCAAGACTGAAAAGCCAAATCTCCAGATCCTTTACTTTCTGTATGATCCTCAGAAGCATGGAGAGACCAAGGGAACAATAAGCCATAGGATAAAGAGGATGGAGAGAGGGAGGAACATGAATTATAGGATAGAGGAAAATGGGCAAAAAATAGAAAATAAAAGACGCAGAGGAAACTTGTTACTTTGTCTGGGAAAGAAAGTGATAGAAACATTAGTTATTAATTCTCCCTTGAACACTGTGCAACCTGCAGATGTGGAAAAAGACCAAGTGAAGTTGTTACTTGATATCCTGAAAATGTCAGAAACTCAAAGATAAGAAGAGAGAATGTACTGGAAAGGTATTTATAAAGGTTCATGAAAATCAGACTGGGCTAAGGGAGAGGAAAAGGGGGATAAATTAGGTGAAAGAAGATGGAAAAGTTGGTAGAACCATTAATCAGACAGTATATGCAAGAAGAGAAATTTATTTAGGAAGAAAGATGGAACACTCTGAGAAATGTTAGTAGGCAACTGAAAACATGAGCCTGGAGGCCAGCAGTCAAAGTAGAAATAGTGGCTGAAAATTTGGGAATGTGTAGAATGAACCAGACTCTATAGGGTTAAAAAAAGGGTGGCGGTAGGGGGGTGGGGGTAGCCCAGTAAAAGGGTCTTTGAGTCTGTAATAACTGTTGCTTTAACCATTTTTCTAAGGAGAATGTATTCTTTCCTTAACAGGGCAGGGTAAATACTATGTGAAACCAGGGGAAAGAGTACTGGTAGCATTCATTCCATATGATATCTTTCAGCTATCTCTCACTTCCTCCTGTCCTTAACTCTGCTTCCTTCCAATCTTCTCTGGGTTGTTTCTCTCCCCACTGTCTCCTCAAAGTTCATGTTACACTCTCAGGAGACAAGAACAGTAATTTACTAAGCTGTAGTAGGTATTTGATGCTTCTCATGAACCTTATGGAGGTAAGTTGCAAACTAAACTGCAATGGCAAAAGAAAAATGCTAAATGTAAGTATTACTCTCAGAGTTTACAAACAGAGGCAGCCTGCCAGTAGCTGGTAATGAAAGCACTTGCAAGAATATCAATGGAATGGGACAGCAAAAGCAGCCCAGTGATAGTCAATAATGGAAGCCCATTTAGGGACAATATTAGAGAAAAGTACCAGGTGCAGCCTGGCAGGGTTAGAAGTTGATCTATATAAAGGCGACTAATGGAATAAGTAAACATATTGAGGATAATCGGAATCAGACTTTTCTCACTGACAGAGAAAGAAGATAGAAAAAGAAGAAGAGATAGAATGAACCCTGCAGGATGGTATTTGAACTGGAGCTATCAATGCAAATTGATGGTGTGTAATATATCTGGATAGCTATAGAAATAAATATACTTGTAAAGGGCCAAATACACATTTTCTAGCTGTGCTCACTGAAAAGGCCTGGGGTTAACAACACCCCAATCGCAACGAGTATATCTTGAACTCAGATTTTGGTTTCTATATACTACTCTTCTTGAAACAATAGTTGATTCCAGGCTGGGACAGAGGAAATACAAGTTGAACCCAAAACACTTTGTTGTGCCAGAAAGTAAGGAAATGCTCAAAGACTGATACAGATATATCAGATAGCAAGGTTAATTGCTCAAAGGGGTTCCATGGCCAAAATTAGGTTGATCTGATCATCAAAATAAATAATGACAATAAAAAATTGAATAAAATAGAAATCTATGAGTAAATAAATAAAGGAAAACTTCTCCTTAAAGCAGAATGCCAACTAATAAATGTAGAAGGAATGATAGAGTTAGAAAAATAACCACTTGGGAATCATAATAATTAGGGCAAGAATAATCTATAGATGTTAAAGCTAGAAGGTGAAAGCAGGATAATAAGTGGGTCACGACCAGGCCTCCATATCCACAGGTTCCATATTTGTGGATTCAACCAACCTCAAATTGAAAATGTAGTTAGGCTTACTATGCTTGCATCTGTACTGAACATGTACAGACATTTTTTTCTTGTCATTATTCCCTAAGCAATACAGTATAATAATGATTTACATAACATTTATACCATTATTAGGTATTAAAAGAGGATTTAAAGTAAATGAGAGGATACGCATGCCCTATATGCAAATACTATACCATTTACACACGAGACTTGAGCATCCTCAGAGGTTGGTATCCTTGGAGGTGGGGGGTGGGAGTGGTGGTGGGTGGAGTTATCCCAGAACCAATCTCCCATGGATACCAAGAAACAACTGTGGTTTTGTTTTGTTTTGTTTTTAAGAGAGACAGGGTCTCACTCTGTCTCCCAAGCTGGAGTGTAAATGGTAGGAGAGCTAAATTCCAATTATTGCAGGTAAAGAAGGTCAAAAATGTGGTTGCTCCAGGCAGGTTTAGTTTTACCACTGATTGCTATATGACTCATGTTGGCATTAATAAACAAAAGTAACTACCTCAAAGGGACAGTACTGGTAAAATTAATTTATCAAAAGGAACACAGGTTACTGAGACTTAGATGTTTAAGTAATTCCTCCTGTTGCCTTGTTTTAGGGAATAAAAATACAGTAAAGGCAGTGGGGATGAGAGACTTATTTAAAAAACAAATATTGTAAAATTCTACTTACATTTTTAAAAGGGAAGTTAATTCTATTTGTCAACTTTAAAACATGCACAAAAATAAACAGAATGCAAGATAAATAGCATTTTGATTTTAAAATAAACATATATACTGAAATCACCATTCCTCATCAAAAATGGAAAGCAGAAAGAAGCTGGTATTAGGAATTAAAGTATTACCGTATAGGAAGAAATTATACTTTTTAGTATTACACACACACACACACACACACAAATCTACCTTCCGATATTTACAATTCATGCATGTAATATTCATTTCATAAAACCAGAGTTAATGCTATTTTCTTAGATCAACCCAAACACCACGAATCACAGGCACCTGGACAGCAAGGCTAGTAGTAGTTTCTTGAAAACAGGAGACATATATCTCTATACTGCTTTTATTTATTCCATGATAGAAGCAGTATTTCCTAGACATGCACAGTGTGCCCTTGGCAACACCCTTGGCAAGGAAAAAACCCTAGAAGCTTGGAGTAGTTGAAAAGAACCCTGGACCGAGAGTGGTGGCCTCCCGGCTCTGCTGTTATTAGTGACTGCAGTGTTATGAAGAATAAATTAAGATGAAATCAGTGAAAATGTTTTTTGTAAATTGCAAATATTGTAGTAATTTATTACCTTACTCCTAGATTTTGAAAAGCTTTTTACCAAATTCAGCATAAAAATAATGAGAAAACAAGCCAGGCATGGTGGCTCATGCCCGTAATCCTAGCACTTTGGGAGGACGAGGTGGGCGGATCATGAGGTCAAGAGATTGAGACCATCCTGGCCAACATGGTGAAACCCCTTCTCTACTAAAAAATACAAAAATTAGCTGGGCGTGGTGGTGTGCGCCTGTAGTCCCAGCTACTTGGGAGGCTGAGGGAGAAGAATCACTTGAACCCGGGAGGCGGAGGTTGCAGTGAGCCGAGATCGCGCCACTGCACTCCAGCCTGGTGACAGAGTGAGACGCCATCTCAAAAACAATAAAAAATAGAAAATAATAATGGCCAGGAGCGGTGACTCACACCTGTAATCCCAGCACTTTGGGAGGCCAAAGCAGGAGCATCACGAAGTCAAGAGATCAAGACCATCCCAGCCAACATGGTGAAACCCCATCTCTACTAAAAATACGAAAATGAGCCGGGCATGGTGGTGCATGCCTGTAGTCCCAGCTACTCGGGAGGCTGAGGGAGAAGAATCACTTGAACTCGGGAGGTGGAGGTTGCAGTGAGCCGAGATCGTGCCACTGCACTCCAGCCTGGCAACAGAGCGAGACTCCATCCCCCACCCCAAAAAAACTAATAATAACAATAATAATGAGGAAACAGCTTATATTTAGAAGATAGCTCAGTCAGAATCTCAGTTTAATGTGGATCTGATATAACTCTAGCACAAACCAAGGAAAGCTGTGATTTAATACTACCAGAAAATGTCAAATTTCTGGTAGGTTTTTCAGAATATTGAAAATTGATTACAGACTTTCATTTCCCATTTTGAGAATCCCTAAGATTCTGAGGGATGTTAGAGACAACAAAACTGTGATTTTCAGCATCTTTTCTGACTCTATTATTCCATGATTCTCTGAGAAAAAAAATCTCAGATTTAATTCTGTTCTGGGTGTTAAAGAAGCTTGTAGGGGCAACTAGGGGCTTTTCCTAGGAATATCTTTCCAAGCTGAGGGGGAAGGACCTCGAACAAGGCCCAGCAATCCAGACTTAGTCATTCAGCCAGTCAGTGAACCATCATAAGGTTGCCGCTCTCCTCCTCCACTGTGCCTTAGCTGCTCACTCCTATTCTTAGCTTCTTGAGTTTAGCTTAGTTTTTATGACCTTATCAGATTTCTGAGAACTACTCCTCTTGTAAAAACATTGCATATCCAACTCCTTGTTTAAATTCACTTCAAGACCCAATTGAAACGTGAAGCCTTCCTGATTCTCCTTGGCAGAGATCATTGTACCCTCCTTTGTTCTCCTAGGATATTTTGTTTGCATTTGTAACACTGTATTTCAGTGGTTTATATGTGATTTTCCCCCACCAGCTTATGAGCTTCAGTATTGTACTCCCAGCATGTGACTCAACGCCTGGCTTAGGATGGTACTTATTAGATATTTCTTTTTTTTTCTTTTTTTTTGAGATGGAGTCTAGCTCTGTCGCCCAGGCTGGAGTGCAGTGGTGCCATCTCAGCTCACTGCAACCTCTGCCACCCAGGTTCAAGTGATTCTCCTAACTCAGCCTTTCAAGTAGCTGGGATTACAGGCATGTGCCACTATGCCCGGCTAATTTTTTTGTATTTTAATTTGACCTGGTGATTTAGAGACAGATAATCAGAATAAAACCGGATCACATGTTAACTAATATGCCTGACTGATCTACCTTTAAGATTCCTGTCACATTTAGCCTTAGTATTTACTGTTTTTAACACTAAAGTGAAAGTTAAAGATTTAATAAAGCTGGGTGTGGTGGCTCACACCTGTAATCTCAACACTTTGGGAGGTTAAGGTGGGAGAATTGCTTGAGCCCACGAGTTTGAGACCAGCCTTGGCAACATAGTGAGAGCTGTAATTCCTGTTTGCTGTTTTTCAGTGATATTGTCACGGTGAAATGAATCTTAGAGGACATGAAAGAAAACTTAGGATCCATGCGACTTCTGAAGTAAGTACTATGCTGAACGACACACAATCAAGATGTAATTCGTCCTATTCAATCTCTTTAATAGAGACTATAATTACATTAATTAACAATTCATTGAAATTAAAGTACTAAATCCTTAGGAAATATAATTGATTTCTATCTTTTTTTTTTTTTTTTAGACGGAGTCTTGCTCTGTCACCCAGGCTGGAATGCAGTGGCACAATCTCGACTCACTCAACCTCCATTGCCTGGGTTCAAGCAATTCTCCTGCCTTAGCCTCTCAAATAGCTGGGATTATGGGCACCCACTATCACGCCCAGCTAATTTTTGTATTTTTAGTACAGATGGGGTTTCACCATGTTGGTCAGACTGGTCTTGAACTCCTGACCTCAGGTGATCCACCCGCCTCGGCCTCACAAAGTGCTGGGATTACAGGCGTGAGCCATCGTGCCCAGCCTCTATATCTTTTTAAATTGACATTTTCTTAAGACTTTGTTTTCTCAGGTTCATAAAGGTTTATTAAAGTAATTCCCAATTTTTCAAATGAGAAATACTATGTCTTGTTTCAAAAATAATAGTTTTATCTTGAGAATAAAATGTACTTACAGATGACAAACAGTACCTTTCCAACTTATAAATACAGGGTTTTAAAACAGTGGTTCTCTTAGCTGGGGCATGGTGGCAAATGCCTATAGTCCCAGCTACTTGAGAGTCTGAAGTGGGAGAAACACCTGAGCCTGGAAGGTTGAGGCTTCAGGGAGCCATGATCATGCCACTGCACTCCACCAAGGACCACAGGAGTGAGACCCTGTCTCAAAAAAAAAAAAAAAAAAAAAAAAGGCGGTTCTCTCAGTGTGCAGTGACATAGGTTAAAAAAAAAAAAAAAAAAAATATATATATATATATATATACACAAAAATAGAAGAGTGGTTCTCATCCTAACATCTAGAAAACCATCAAGATACCATACACAAAGCTTAGGTATCTGTGTGGTTATTAATTTATTTTTCTATCAGTTATGTTAACAGAGATAACTTAACGGACGTATCCGGCTTTTCAATTTATCACCAGAAACAATTTTGTTAAGTCTTAGTTGATAAGTTGATAAGTGCTTAGTTGATAAGTTGATAAGTTCTTAGTTGATAAGTGCTTAGTTTAAGCACTTCCTGTCTTAACAAAGCCTGAAAGAAGAAAATATCATCAAGATCTCTGAACTCAGCTTAGGACTTCTAAAATTAACATTTCTCTTAAGATTTTCTTGTACCTAATAAAAGTCTCATTCATATGCTGGCAAACCAGCCCCAAAATGAGATAAACACAGTACGTCTTTTAAAATATTTAGATGTACAGCAGTCATGATTAAAGAGAATAAATCCAGACTGAGTTAGCCACTATAATGGACAGCCACTGCAATGGCAGTCATGATCATGGTCATGCTGCTGCCCAACAGGAAGAATATTTAAGTCTCTATCTCATTTGATAAGAGAAATATAGTAAACTTCCAAAGGTATCAACCTACTAGTTTTAGGGGGACTCTGAATACTACATATAATATCAGTTGTAGACAACCAAAACAAATGAATGATTCCCAAAAAGTGAAATATATCCATTACGCTATTTATAACTGCTTATCTGGAAATGCTCAAGAAACTGACTTTGCAGTGACTAAATTGTTGCATGCCAATGTTAGAAAGGACAGCTATATTACATCCAAGTTAGTTATGTGCAAAACATTTTTTTTAAAAGACTAAAGAAGAGAGAGATATAGACAGAATTCAACCCAAGTTAAAAAACGAAAACAAAACATATTGTCCCTGGAGGAAGAATAGGTGATTGGAATAGAAAGGATTTTCACTTAATGCCATGTTACTGTAAACTATTAAAATCTGGAAAACTTTCCCAAAAATTACAATCAACGAAAATATGCCCTGGATATAACTGCTTAGTTCCATAATGCATGATAAACTTTATCCTAAGAGCACAATCACAAATTGATGAAATATGGTATTAGTGAAGGAGTTAACAAAGTGACAGAATAGTTATTTGCAGTATCCCTTTTCTTGATTAATTAAGTACCTTTCATCAGTTACACTCAATATTTTGATCATAGCTTTTTAACTTTTTTCACATTTATTATAGGTATATATAAACTAGTAATACAACCCTTAAGTGTTTTGAATATTCAAAATAATAATAATAATACAAGCTTGAGTCAGGTTTTTTTTTAATGTTTGCTGTAATTATATTTTCCTATTTGGTAAGTCTTCATTGATGGTACAACTATACAAACTATACAAAAAGCCATTTTTGTGTAGTACAAAAATGTACATGGTACATTGTACAAAAGTAGAATCACATACTATAATATACATTTTATTCACTTAAATAACAATGCCTATATGTTTTATTTCAGATAATTTTGGATAATTGAGGCAAGAACTTAGAAGAAAAAAATTATACAATTCACATGACATTTTAATACAGCCAATTTTGACCTAAAACGGTGATAAAAATAAATTAACCAATTAACACAAGTAAAATAGTACTTGAGAAATATAATAGAAACCAAAATCAAGAAATCCTGGCCGGGTTCGGTGGCTCATGCCTGTAATCACAGCACTTTAGGAGGCCGAGGTCTGGCCAATATGGTGAAACCCCATCTCTACTAAAAATACAATAAATTAGCCAGGCGTGGTGGCACGTGCCTGTAATCCCAGCTACTCGGGTGGCTGAGGCAGAAGAATCACTTGAACCCGGAAGGTAGAGGATGCAGTGAGCCGAGATCGTGCCACTGCACTCCAGCCTGGGCAACAGAGCCACTCTCCGTCCCAAAAAAAAAATAAAAAAAGGAAATCCTAGCTAAAAATGCTTTGATATACTCATTCTCGTATAGCTGTATGTACACATGAGCCAAATAAACTTTACAGTGTCTATTTTTCCATTATCTATACTATTATAATTTATCAAAACAAAATCCATAATGAGGCTGTCACATTTAAAGTAATTAATATTCATTACCTGAGACTGAAGTGCCAGAAAAAGGATAGTGCCATCTCTATGACATATAAAACCTTAAATAAATACAAACCCTGATAAAAAGAAAGCAGCATGCCAGAGATCTCTGAAGACAGTGCCAACGCTGTGAGAGGTGCTTGTACCGTGGTTCTGAACTGCTCCCTCTTGTGTGTTATCTGTGGTACTAGAACCATCTCCTTCCCTATGTACTTCCAAATGGGCTGCTTTTCTTAATTTCCTTCATCAGAAGAGATTAAGAATGGAAGGCAGCTTTAATATTTTAATAACCACTTTCTCAGTAGTACAATCAAAATTTTGAAAAACATAAACACAGGAACTTTACTTAACACATAATAAAATTTAGATTTACTAGATAAAATTTAATCCAAATATCATGATGCATATTCAAGACCAATTTCTAGAAATGTTAAGGTATTGGTCCTTGCTTATATTGGCAGGTCAGTGGACAGAAGGTTGTAAGGATTGCATTGGATGAATATTTACAAAAGCATTTCTTCCCTATTTGAAAAGTCACTTATCTGCAGATGAAGAAAGAAGAAAATTTAGATTGGAGAGAATTATAATCTAATTTATCGACATTGCTATTTATCTAATGTATTATCTTTTAAAAATGAGATGGGCTTAAATCTCAGCACCCAAAAACTACAAATGTCACAATCTCTTAGCAATGATATTCAAAAGAGGACCTGCTCCAAAAGAACCCTAAAACAAACTCCACTCACTGGCTGAGTGGCCAGTGAGACATGCTATATTTACTGAATCAAGGGTAATATTAAACAGATTCAAATAGAATGTAGTGGCTGGGTGTGGTGGCTCATGCCTGTAATCCCAGCACTTTGGGAGGCCGAGGTGGGAGGATCACTTGAGCCCAGGAATTCAAGACTAGCCTGGACAATAAAGTGAGACCCCGTCTCTACAAAAAATAAAAAATAAAAAAACTAGTCAGGTGGGGTGGCATACACCTGTATTCCCAGCTACTCAGAAGGATGAGGTGAGAGGATCACTTGAGCCCAGGAGGTCCAGGCCGCAGGGAGCTGGACTCCAGCCTGGGTGATGGAGACAGTGAGACTCTGTCTCAAAAAAAAAAACAAAAAGAAAAAAACAAAACAAAACCAAATAGCATTTAGTAAATACAGTTTAGCTGAAATTTTTTTTAGGTTTTTGTTTTTGCCAAAGCATCTTAAAAATACAAGATTTTTATAAGTAGTAGGAATTATTAACAATCTAGCTAACATATATTGTCTACATTGATATTAGGTGACTATAAATGAGCTTCAGGAAAAAAAAAAAAAAAAAAGAAACAAAACCATAGGCATGTGGTTTTAAAATGGCCTTGAAGCAAATATAGAAACTAAATCATCTGGTAATTCATTCTGAAGCTCAGTGTTTTTTTTGAAACAGCAACCTTACACGATAAGATTTTAGTCTATGAAGATAAGAGGAGTCAAGAACAACTGTGGATTCAAATTACATAAATGTACAAAAAGATTACTTTTTAAAAAACAGTACCTTCTTCTTTTACCCCCTGTACTTAGAGGAGGTTTGGGTGTTCTTGTGGAAACAATCTGGCAGTGCACAGTTCCCAGGAGCAGCATCAGCCATATCGGCCCAATCACCTCTGTCAGAGGTATGCTGTGTGGGCTAGAAGTGGAGCAGAATAATACTATTGCGGCAACTATAAAAAGGGAAAGAAAATATGCTTAATTATAGATCTGATAGTCACCTCTTCAAAACTTTTAAAATTGTTTTTACATTATTTTTTGCCAAAATATTTTTCTAAATTTAAATGAGTTTAAAATATTACTACAGACAAGCTCTTTCAGATTGTTTTATTGTCTGCCACAGCCTAACCATGGTATTCAGTAATAAACTCTTGGAACAAGACAACACCCAACATAGTCTCTAAAGTACACCTCAACGCTGCAACGTAAATTAGATGCATATGAATCTAAGGACATTTCTAAGTAACATCACAGACAATCAAAGAACCACCCTAACCTCAAGTACATTATTTCTTTGTTTTACAAATAAGGAAATCTTATGATAAGTGTATAATACAGCTACAAAGAGCTTCTTATTAATAGAAGTCTATCTCCTTAGAATTAATAACAAATTTACTTAGGCATAGTTTCCAGAGAAACCACTAAACATCCATCAATGCTAACTATTACTACATGAAGGGAAATCTTGTTTTGCCTACACAGCATCCCTTAGACTTTCTGGACATAAACTCTCTTTACCTTTGTCTCCCTCCTTTATCCATCAATCATACATTCTTATTTCTCCCACCTCAGGGACAGACACGTAATCTAGGCTTGTCACAGTCTTAGTCTGAATACAAAAGTTTATAAAAAGATGGGCAAGTGACCTAAGCAGGGCCAATCAGTCTTTTTCAGGGACTAATATAGGTGCTTCAAGACCTTTCTCCTAGATCACAAACACTAAAGACTATGAAAAAATGAAATTGCTAGGGGCCACCTTAGCCACCACTTAGAAAGAGCCAACCTAAGAACGTGACCAGCAAGACCAAAGTCTACAGCAAAAAGAAGTGAAGATATTATCTGAGCCTCTCGATCCAGCCATGCCTGAATCCAGGGCCAAGGAGTACCTAAAATAAAATGTAAATATTATAAGATTTTTGGTCATTTTGTTAAGTGTGATCACTGTAATGTGGTTATATGTGCTTATTTTGAAGAGACGCATATTGATGTATTCAGGGGTAAAATGTCTCAATGTATATAATTTACTTAAGAAAACAGATTAAGTAAACATCCCAAAATGTTAATCATTGTTAAAGAGATGGGTATTTAGGTGTTTAGGGTGACCAAGTAATTTACCATCTAAACCAAGACACTTTTGAGAGTGAAAGGCACCAGGACAACATAAGTAAATTTGGGGTTGGACAATCCTAGGCAAACTGGGACATATGGCCGCCCTAGCTGTTGTACTATTCTATCTAGTTTCCTGGGGTTTTTTTTTTTTAGCTTTTATGATAAACAGTAAAATTAACTACCAAAAAAACCAACTTCTTGTAAAAGCTAGTTTGCATTTAGTTTCTGCCACCTGCAACTCAAAGAATCCTGGTCTAACATACCAAAAGCTTAAAACATCACTTAATCTGCTAATATACTTAAAGAGTATCATGAAAACAAATTTCAACTGTATGTAACTGTAAGTAATAAGGTTCCTTAAAAAGAAAAAACAAAAAATTTAAAATGCCAATCATCTTTATGAATTACCCTGGAATTTAACCCAAATTCTCTAGTTCTTCTGTAACAGTCTGGAATTTTGAAAAGCAGAGTCTTTTTTGTTTTTAATATGAATTCTAATTTGACTTTTATCAAGTTCTCTAATATTTTTGAGCCCTGGTTTAATCTTCTGTATATCTACATAGTACACAGCATACATACAGTACATAGGCACTATAATAGGTTTTAGGTGAGGTAATGCATGTAAAACATTTTGAACAGCTGCTTATACACAGTAAATGTATACTGAACATTGGTGAATAGTAGCTTTTTTTTTTTTTTTTTAGCTACCATTAACTCTAATTTTGTCTTGAGATGGAGACTCGCTCTGTCGCCCAGGCTGCAGTGCAGTGGCGTGATCTCGGCTCACTGCAAGCTCCGCCTCCCAGGTTCACGCCATTCTCCTGCCTCAGCCTCCCGAGTAGCTGGGACTACAGGTGCCCGCCACCACGCTTGGCTATTTTTTTGTATTTTTAGTAGAGATGGGGTTTCACCGTGCCATTAACTCTAATTTTAAAAGGGGCAAGTACAAATGCTTACTTAAGAAGTTCAGAGTTTCAGACACAAAGGAGAACATCTTTTAAAACTTTAGGTTTTATATAACCTGTTGCTGGTTATTTATCTTAACCCTTTCAGCCCTGTGATCACCATTCTCTGTAATCCTAGGGCTGGGAGCATACAAATTATATTTTCTGTATATCTTAACAGGAAGTTATTACATACTGTGAAATTCTGACGACAAGGCATTAGAAAAAGGGGGAGGAGCCACTTTCTTCCTCTCTTTTTCCTTCTTTCTTCTGACTGTGTCTTTCTAAAAGTGATCATGTCCCTCCCATGGTCTCAGTTCCTGAGACAGTGGCTTTTCCTCCATGACTCTGGTATCACTTCTTTTTGTGTTCCTCTCAAGTTAAGGTTCAGAAGATATATGGAGAGCCGGGCGTGGTAGCTCCTGCCTGTAATCTCAGCACTTTGGAAGGCTGAGGCGGGCAGAACACGAGGTCAGGAGTTTGAGACCAGCCTGGCCAATATGGAGAAACCCCGTCTTTGCTAAAAATACAAAAATTAGCTGGGCTTGGTGGCACACGCCTGTAGTCCCAGCTACTTGGGAGGCTGAGGCAGAAGAACTGCTTGAACCTGGGAGGTGGAGGTTGCAGTGAACCGAGATCGTGCCACTGCAATCCAGCTTGGGCGACACAGCGACCCTTCGTCTCAAAAAAAAAAAGAAGATATATGGAGAAAACATTCACTTATTTTATATAATGCTGAGTTATACTTTTTGAGCATTTAATGAAGTCCTACGAACTAGACAGTGCTGCTAGAGATTTCTGCTGGAGATCAACTAAGACAGAATGTTGTTGGTTGTTGGGCACAAACATTTCAAAGGCAGGACTTCATGTACTGGGCAAGGGGAACTCCAGGAGTAGGCTGGATGCAATGGCTCACACCTGTAATCCCAGCACTTTGACAGGCTGAGGCGGGTGGACTGCTTTAGCCCAGGAGTTTGACACCAGCCTGGGCAACAAGGCGAAACCCTGCCTCTACAAAAAAAATTCAAAAATTAGCTGGGAATGGCGGTGCATGCCTGTAGTTCCAGCTATGGAGGCAGAGGTAGGAGGAATGATTGAGCCTTGGAGGTCGAGGCTGCAGCGAGCCATGACTGCGCCACCGCACTCCAGCCTGAGCAACAGAGAGAAACCGTGGTGGCTGACACCTGTAATCCCAACACTTTAAGAGGGTGAGGTGGGAGGATTACTTGAGGTCAGGAGTTCAAGACCAGCCTGGGCAACATATTAAGACCCCATCTCTACAAAAATAAAAATAATCAGCTGGGCATGGTGGCGTGCTCCCATAGTCCTAGCTAGTTGGGAGGCTGAGGCTGGAGGATTGCTTGTGCCTGGGAGTTCAAGGCTGCAGTGAACTATGATCGCACCACTGCACTCCAGCCTGAGCAAAAAAGCAAAACCCTGTGTCTAAAAAATAGAATAGAATAGAATAGAATAGAATAGAATAGAATAGAATAGAATAGAATAGAATACTGTCTTCCATCTTTAGGACTGTTAATCTTTAAGATTCAGTGGCAATTAGGCAATGCAGAAAAAAAGACAAGACACAGTCTCCACTCCCTATCCCTTGGTTTAGACCAGGGGTATCCAATCTTTTGGCTTCCCTGGGCCTCACTGCAAGAAGAATTGTCTGGGACCACACATAAAATACACTAACACTAACGATAGCTGATAAAAAATCGCATAAGGTTTTAAGAAAGTTTATCAGCCTGGGCTGGGCCACATTCAAAGCCATCCTGGGCTGCATGTGGCCTATGGGCCATGGGTTGGACAAGCTTGGTTTAGAGGAAAGAAGAGACATATAAAGAAACAATGAAAATACCTGTTATGAACTAAACTGTGCTCCTTTCATCCTCCCCACACAAATGCATATGCTGAATGAAGCCCTAACCCACAATGTGACTACGTTTGGAGACAGGGCCTATAAGGAGGTAGTAAAGGTTAAACAGATTCGTAAGGGTAAGGCCTTAAACTGATATGACTCTTGTCCTTATATGAAGAGGCAGAGATACCAGAGTACTCTCTCTCTCCACTCATACACACAAGAAAGGCCCTGTGAAGACACAGCAAGAAGGTGGACATCTACAAGTCAGAGAAGCCTCATCAGACACCAACTCTGACATTGCCTCACTCTTGCACTTCCACCCCTCAGAATGGTGAAAAAATAAATTTTGTTGTATAAGCCACCCAATCTGTGGTATTTTGTTATGGTAGCCCAAGGTGACTAATATAATACTTATGATTAACTGCTATAATATACATAAGAAAGATATGTAACTACATTGGGGAGTTATGAAAGGATTCTCAAAGAAAGTGATGTCTGATGTCTAATCTAAATTTCAGAGAACACAGAGGATTGACTAAACAAAAGGGAAAAGGGCTACCCCACGCAAAGGGAGTTGCGTGTCCAAAGACACATAGGCAAAAAAGCATGGAATGTTTAAGAAACAGCAAAGAGCTAGTTTAGCCTGGTTAAGGTGGGATAGAAATTCAAGGAGGGATTTGAAAACTCAGATTGCATCTTGAAAGCAATGATAACTAGTGAAGAAATTCAGATCTTAAGCAGCTGGTTTGAATTTGTCATTTAATAGGTAAATGGACAGAAAGTAGAAGATGATGTAAGGTTTCCTGGCAGTAATCTTGGCAAGAAACTAGGCAACCAAGACATGCAGAAATGGGGATAGAGCTAAGAATACATAGCTGAGATACTTAAAAAGCATGTAATTGAAATTAAAAAACTATACATAGTTATATAAAACCAAATCTGACTGCATTTGATTCTTTCTGCCTTTCAAGAAGTGCAAACAAGAATGAGGACATAACTCAGAGCACTGCAGCACCCCGCTTTTACACAGGTTGCTGCAATGGAGATAGACATACAGTGGTTTTCAAAGGTAATGGCAGCCTGCCGAGGGTCATCAGAGTCACATCGTGATTTTGGCACTAGCTGTATGACTTTAAGGAGGTTAAGTCATTTCTCTAACTAAGCTTTACTAGGAGAATGTTTAGTGTTCATCATAAGGGCCTTATGATTAAACTTGGGTTCTGAACTTAAAAATATCTCATTTAATGCCCAATCTAACCTGTGTTCCCTATTTAACTTAGAGGAACCAGTAAGTAAATTTCAGACACAATATAATTATACAATGTCAGTGAACTTTTAGTTACATGGGAAACTTGTTTGTCGTGGAATACTAGAAAGCAGCAATATCTTAAAAAGCACAATGCACTGTGATGTACAATCAATGGTACTGAATTACTCTAATAAACTATTGCAATTTCTGACCACATTCAAATAAAGTTTTCTCATCTAGGTAAGCCAGAAAACCTTTGAAGATAACTATACTTAAATTAAGCTCTCTTAAGTCCTTTTGAGAAGAAAACAAGAAAATGATAAAAATTATGATCACTATAACTAGAAAATATTGATATGCAAATATGATCACTTCAGCAGTAATTATAATAGCAAAAAATAGCAATCAGCTTAACTGCCCAATATTGAAGTAGGACAAGATATTTTCTAGTAACTTTGAAGTTATATTTACAAAGACTTTTATATTATGACATTTAGGTAAAAAAAAATGTAGCTGTTCATATAAAATAATCTCAACTATTTAAAAAGTATTAATAAATTTAAAGGCAAGATGATGGGTAGTTTTTTTTTCTTTAGCTTTTTCTACATTTTCCAAATTTCCTGCCATGAAAATATTATTATATCTTTAATCAGAAAACACACACACATTCTAATAACAACAACCACAAAATTATCATAGTCCACACCCTTTTATGTATATAAGATGTAACCTGGCTTAGAAGAAACAACTTTATCTAAATAACAGTCTGCAGTTTTTATTATATTTTCATTTATTTAAAAAGTATCTCTTAGAATCTGTTGATAAAACAAATTTAAATAATCATTCAGGATTGTAATCATGGGTTTTTTTTTAATAACATATTAAAAAGACTGAAAAGACATCAACCAAATGAAAATAACTGCTTTGTTCACGTGATGGAATATGAATAGTTTCTTCTTTAGTTTCTAAATGCTCTACAATGTTACACATGTTGTGTTATACACTGCTGCTAAGATTATGCACTAGAATGTTGTGTTAGGAGGTTAACATAAGAGCTGTTAAGTGTGTGGTTCTGGGATCAGAATGCTTAGAATTGAACCTGGGCTCTACCATACTTGATGACTATGTGGCTTTGGGCCCTCAGGTCTTTCAGGTCCCATGTCTTATATAAGCGAAGCATAGTAACAGTCCCTGTACTTCATCAGGTTGATGTGAGAATTAAATGAGAATCTAGAAAGCACCTAGCAGAGTGCACAGTATATAGAATTTTGATAAAGTATAAAGACAGCTCACATCACGGTGGTAAAAGGCACAGAAAAAAGAAACTATACCTATGGCAGGAATAATAAACTTGTATAGGTTGTATTTTTAAAAGACTGGTATGTATGTATGTGTGGAAGATGCATTTTGATGAGGTTTTGTTTCTAATTTTAAAAAATCTTGTCGATTTCTATTTTTCTTTAACCATCTACAGATTCAAATATTCATAAAGTTATACTGGAAAATAACTGCTTTGTTTTCTCAAATATTTTTAATACCAAATCAATTACGTGCCTTTATTAACATACTTATACATCATACTCAGTAGTAGTTAGCATATGTTTAAAACAAAGCCTTATTAAACCTAACAATGTAACATTCTGAAAAGTAAAAGCAAAAATCATTTAATTATACCTTGAAGAAGATAAAGGACAAGAAGCCAGAAAAAGATGACCTTTGATGTTACTTGTAACCACCACCGGAAGAAAAAGGGGAAAAATACAACTCGAACAATTCCCTTTCTGGTCAGAGAAGTCCAAGGACTTTCAGGCTTTGCCTTTGCAAATGCAGACCCTGAAAAAAGTAAAATAGGACAACAGAGTATATTTATATATTATTCTTTAATTTCTTTAAAGAAAAAAATTTCAGTGTTTGAAAAACATCACCACATAATTTTATTCTGTATTATACTATGAGTGAGAAATGTCCAATTTATAGATACTTTAAATATTTTGAAAAAAACATTTTTTGAAATAACAGAATTTCTCCCACATATTTTATAAATATACAACAATATTCAAATGTCAGTTCTAGTTAGGAATTACAAATCACCACTTTAATTGTTTTTTGGTTTTGTTTGTTTGTTTGTTTGTTTTTTGAGATAGGATCTCACTCTGCTGCCCAGGGTGGTGTCAAACTCCTGGGTTCAAGAGATCCTTCTGCCTTCAGCTTCCCAAAGTGCTAGGATTATAGGCGTGAGCCATTGTACCTGGTCCCATTCTCTCTTTTTAATACTATTCTTGTCTTCATCAAGGTTCACAATGTTTTTATTTCTAAAAAGATAGACAGACAGATAGATATCTGATATAGTCTGGAATATCTGTCCCCATCCAAATCTGATGTTGAACTGTAATCTCCAATGCTGGAGGCAGGGCCTCGTGGGAGGTGTATGGGCCATAAGGGTGAAGCCCTCATGGCTTGAGGCTGTCCTTGAGATAGTGAGTGAGTTCTCAGGAGATCTGGTGATTTAACAGTGTGTGGCACCTCCCCACTACCACTCTCTGGCTCCTGCTCTGGCCATGTGATGTGCCTGGTCCCGCTTGCCTTCTGCCATGGGTAAAGCTTCCCACCCCAGAAGCAGGTGCTGGTGCTGTGCTTTCTGTACAGCCTGCAGAACCATGAACCAATTAAGCCTCTTTTCTTATAAATTACCCAATCTCAAGTATTTCTTTATAGCAATGCAAAACAGCCTAATACAATATTTAAACCTATTTTGAATTCTGTTTCTTCCAGAACAATGTCTACTTGTATTAAGCATTTATTTATCAAAGACTCACCTCTTACAAGATCAACATCTATGAGGTCTGGTTTCACATGTGCTGTTTTCTTTGGTTTATTCCTTAGCCCCTATAATATATCAAAAGAAGCACTGGAATTGTATATATACTTAAATCTACAACAGGAGAAAATCAATTTCTGAAGCTTTCAATGTAAAATAAAATTGTTAACAGTACCAACGAAATGTAACACATTATGCATTTGTTACAAATGGAACACAATTACAGTATTGTAATAAATTTTATTATTGTTCAAAAAGATATTTTAGAGATGTGTGTAACATGCCAGGCCGGTTTATTACCAACAGTAAAATTCTAATACAAATACTATTACTACCAAGCAAATTTAGGTGTACAGCTTTAGGTGTAGAGGGAACTATATTGGCCCCATATTGGCATTTGGAGAGCGCTGAGGCTAGCTAGGGGAGCAGCAGCCCTGAAGGAACCTCAAGGTGTGGTGCTGGAGGCATTATTTCAGAAAGCAGTAAATCACACAGCTGAGGACCAGAAAGGATGCAGACTTCTCAGCAGACGCCAATCAGCTGAGACCCAGGGAGGACAATGCACTACTCAAGGATGATGGTTGCCATTATGTTCACATGTCAACCCCTCATCAGACCATAAATGCCACCTCATCACCTCAGAACTTAGACACCATAACCAGGAAGGGGAGGAGGGAGAGGCAGTTGTCATAAACTGAATTCATTTAAACTTGAAATTATTGAACACTGAGTAAAATTAAGTTTCTGCTATCAGTATACAGAGTGGAGTGGGGGGTGTAGATCAAAACTAGTGAAAAAAAAACCTATAACGAAATAAATTACTTTATTACTTAAGACTAGAATGTTAAGAATTGGAAGAGCTAACAAAAATAAAAATTAAAAAAAACAAACAAAAAACAAACAAAAAGAACTGCAAGAGCTTAAGCTAAACTCTTCAGGAGCCAATTACTGCGAGATGACACAAGTGTTTAGATGATTTGGTTTTTATTCATTCAATTAAGCAAGTAACTGTGCAGTAAATCCTGTCTTTGGTCCTAATCCAAGTAACAATGACACCCCCCTATCAAAGTAAAAATCTGAGTAAGTATTCTGTTTGCATCTAAAACAAAGAAGAGAACCATATTTGAGGTCAGAATTAACTGAGGTGTCTAAACCAAAAATGTGCCCTGAAACCAATATGTAATTAATCTTTGAATCCCTTCAAATAGTTCTGGCTGAAGTTGCAAACCACCCAGAGATACAAAAACAAAAATGAAGCAGACAGGGTAAAAGTTAAAGAAATAGCAATGATAATTTTATATATAGTCGATCCTCATATTCTCAGATTCCATAATTGCAAACACACCTACTTGGTAAAATTTCTTTGTACTCCCAAATCAACGTTCACGGTGCTTTTGCCCTAATTTGCAGACATGCATGGAGTGAAAAAAAAAAAATTGAGTCACCCAACGTGCATGTTCTCAGCTGAGGTCGAACAAGGTGATGCTTTAACCTTTAACCTTCCTGTTTCAGCTCTGATTACTGTAAACAGTGTCCCTTATTTGTTGTGTTTTTCACATTTTTGTGCTTTTTGTTGGCAATCCTGTTGTTCAAGAGGGCCCTCAAGTATAGTGCTTAAAACACTGTCTCGTGTTCCTAAGTGCAAGAATGCTGTGATGTGTCTTACAGAGAAAATGTGTTAGATAACCTCTGTTCACCCAGGCACAGTGGCTCACGCCTTTAATCCCAGCACTTTGTGGGGGCCAAGGTGGGCGGATCACTTGAGGCCAAGAGTTTGAGAACAGCTTGGCCAACATGGTGAAACCCCGTCTCTACTAAAAATACAAAAAATTAGCTGGGCATGGTGGCACTCGCCTGTAATCCCAGCAACTCGGGGAGGCTGAAGCACAGAGAACTGTTTGAACCCAGGGGTTGGAGGTTGCCATAAACCAAGGTCACGCCATTGCACTCCAGCCTGGCGACAAAGTAAGACTCTGTCCCAAAAAATATAAAGTAAAATAAATAAATAAATAAATAAATAAAGATAACCTCGTTCAGATATGATTTACAGTGCTGTTGGCCATGAATTATTAATGAATCAAAAATATATATTCAATAAGATGTCTTTAAACAGAAACACACATAAAACAAGGTACTTCCCCAGGCAGCAATGGTTCAGTATTCACTAATTCAGTGTTCATAGGTGACTTTATAGAATATAGCTACCCCAAATAATGAGTATGGGCTGTATCTGTACATTATTTCTGATTTTAATGTCACTATAAAGCGGCTGATGGATTAGAAATCATTCCCAAGATTTTGCAAATTGGAGAAGCAACTGTAATAATACATATATTTAAATAAAACTTCATTAATAAAGCACTATTTGGATTTGGTATTAAGTTTATTACAGTAAGATTTTACCTTTATTAATGTAAAAATATTTGAAAACAGTAACACATTTTAATTTACTTATTTTTTATAAATTGCTTCCCTAACAACTTGAAAGTAACCTTATTGCCAATGTCTTCTGACTAATCTGAATCCTAATTTATTGCTGTATACCTAAAATTTTTATCGAGATTGTTTTAAGAACCAAAAGTCCCTATAGGAGAAACAGTAAGTTGTCTTGATTTGTGCAACTATTGTTTTTCAACATGCTTCTTCTAATCGACCTTGTTTATATGGGGTTCATTTCCAATTTTATATTCTACTAAAATATATTTATTTTGAGCTATATTGTAGAGCCACACCCTAATAGCCAGTTTCAATAAAATTTTCCCTCTAAGGTAGCCTATCAAGATAATTTAAAGGTTTAAAAAGAAAGAAAAAAAAAAAAACAGAAGGCCAGGTAAGGTGGTTCATGCCTGTAATCCCAGCACTTTGAGAGGCTGAGGTGGGCAGGATCACCTGAGGTCAGGAGTTCAAGACCAGCCTAGCCAACATGGTGAAACCCCAACTCTACTAAAAATACAAAAATTAGTCGGGCGTGGTAGAGGGCGCCTGTAATACCAGCTACTTGGGAGGCTGAGGCAGAAGAATCACTTGAACCTGGGAGGCAGAGGATGCAGTGAGCTGCGATCGAATCTACAATTATTTTATTCACAAAAATAAAAGAAAGCATCAAGATATAAACATTCATAAAATCTGATTTTAATTAAGTAGCTACTTTACACTGGAAAATTTTCAATTGGCTTCGGGTAAACCACATTCACACAAAGTAGCATAGCTTTCAGTACTACCATGAACTGTTAAACAGTTTAAATGAACAAATAAAAAACGAAAAGTAAGGTTTTCTTAAAAAAAAATGAGATTTTTAAAACTACTAATTTATGCACAAACTAGAAAGTAGAAACAAGCAGCACAAATGCAATTAATACCCAATAATAAAGATATTTTATTTATTAAATATAATTTAAACTCTTATAGTATGTTCCTATAGTGAAATGACTCAAACACAGTAGTATAAAGTTTTTTATTTAAAAAAAATTCTCTAAGTACACAGATAATGTTGGGCCAAAAAAAAAAAAAATGAAATGGGCTGTTTAAGTTTAGAAAGTGCTTCTGTTCAGTTATCTAGACTTCTGTGTATTGTTAATATTTAGACTCCATCAAAGTACATAAACAGTTTCATTTTCTAGAAATCTTGTTTAGTTCCCCCACCCACTTTTTCTCTGTAATGACTTTATAAGTTTTTTAAGTCTAGTCTTTTAAGAAGCTTTAAAAGTCTAGTAGACAGTAAAACAGGAAAAACTTCCAAATTTACTTTTAAATTTTGGTCACAGTAATCAGAAAAAATCAGTTTTTAGTTATAATTTCTAAAATGGTTATGAAAAAATAATTTGCAACTTACAAAAGATTTTATGCTTTAGCAATATCAACTCTGGGTCTTTAATTGAAAAATAAACATTTCCAAAAAATATATTTTCATGTCTTTGATTTCTCTAGTAGCTGCTCACTGCTTTGACAACTAATGAAATAATCAGTTACATTGGACAAACTCAATACATTTGGTACACTGTTCTCTAAACAACAGGTAGAGTGTTTTTTTCTTAATCAAATATTAACATTAATACACCACAGTTATGTACCTCTCTAACTTCCTTAGAATAAATATGGAATTATTTTACACTATAATTTGCCTCCACTACTAGAACGTTTAGTAAAAATGAAATGTGCTTTTAGGCTTGTTAACAAATTGATCCTTTTAATTAAAAATAACAAGAGTAGTGAGAATGATAAGTTTATTATTTATGTATGTATGTATGTATGTATGTATGTACGTATCTTTTAGAGACAAAGTCTCACTCTGTTGCCCAGGCTGGAGTGCAGTGGTGTGATCATGGCTCACTACAGCCTCGAACTCCTGGGCTCAAGTGATCCTCCTGGCTCAGCCTCTCAAGTAGATGGGACTGCAGGTATGTCCCAGCTAACTAAGAAAAATAATTTTTTTTTAGAGATAGTGTCTCACTTTGTTGCCCAAGCTGGTCTTAACTCCTGGACTGAAGCAATCCTCCCACCTGGGCCTCCTAAAGTGTTGGGATTTCAGGTGTGAGCCAGATAAATTGATTAATGGGTAGTGTGTACATTATTCATGTGATGGATACCCCAAAAGCTCTGACTTGATGGCTACGCAAGCTATGCATGTAACAAAATTGCACATGTACCCCATGACTTTGTACAAACAAAAAGGAAAAAATAAAAATCTATAATTCAGTGGTTCTAAGTACATCTACAATATTGTGCAACCATTACCACTATCTAGTTTTAGAAATTTTTTTATCACCCCAAAAGGAAAAAAAAATAATAACAACTTTTCTTTAATTTTGTCTTATTTTTATCTTTATTTTTAAAGACTAGTCAAGTGCAATAGTGGGAAAGAGGGAAAGAGTGAAACAAGGAGTTCATCTGATCTATAACTGTCTGTGAATGACTGAGATAACTTGCTACCTTCAGACCTGTCAAAACAGCAAGTTTTTATGTTTTTAATTCTTCAATTACTATTACAAGGTATCATCTTTAAAGGGAGATATACTTCAGAAAGAAGTTGTAGGTCCTAACTTTCCCTAAGATCACCCTGTTTGTAGCACCAAGTAGTAACTAATATAATCCTTCCTCACCCTAACGTCCATTTAGGATTTAAAAGAGTTCTTTTAAAAAAGAGGAGGTTACATAAGTAATGTAGTAATTTGTGAATAGCTCCCAAAAACTAAAAAAATTATTTATATATATTTTTTCTGAGGCTTCTAAATTCCAAATGTGTCAACCTGATAACATAACCTCTCAAGGGACTTAATATCTCCTGTCTAACGAGTTAAAGGCTTTCTAACTGTCAAAGAGAATAAAAGGTATTATGGCATCTTACTAGACCTCTCTGCTGCTCTTTATTTGCTTGACTATCCCAACTCTTTTTCATACTCTCTCCATACTATTTTCTCATGGATCTCCTACTTCTCTTTCCTTCTTTACTTGCATCTCTTTATTTACCTACCCATTAAATGTTAGTTATTTCCCAATGCTCTGTTCTCAGCCCTTTTATTTCATCATTCAACAGAAATCTACTCATTCCTATGGCTATATCTATATAGTTATATATATATGTATGTATGTATCACATACAAACACATACCTATACATATTCACACTTTATAAACTGAGAACTCTCAAATGTCCCTCCCAAGTACCAAATAGATATAACAGAATTCTAAATGTGCTCTTCTTCCAGTATTTCCTATCATCCTTAGTGCTGCCTGTGTACATCTGTTAAAATATAATCTTCTGCTTAAAATCTTCCAACATCTCCCCTGTTGTTTTCCAGATTATGTCTAAATTCTTTGGCAAGGCATTCAAGCCCCTTCATAATCTGACTTCCATTTTCCTTTCTAGTTTTACTCCTAATGACACTAGTCTCCTTCCTCTATCCAACCTATTACCAAATCAAACTCCTTGGGAAGTCCTGCCTCAGTCATGTTTCTTCCATCCTTTACATGTATTTCCATCTGCTCTTCATCTGTCTGAAATGTCTTCCTTGAGTTAATGAACCACTTCCTCTATGAAATCTTTCCCAACCTCCCCAGGCTTGTCTCCCCTCTCGCTCTTCTATAGAGTTTTAGACATGCCTCTCTTAAAGGAATTTATCTCACGTGTAATTATGCATCTCCCCTACAAAACTATAATCTATTTTATCTTTCTGTCCCATGACTTAATCCTATATTTCACACATACCACAACTTTGTTAAATGTACTAATCCTTCCTTAAAAGTTTAGAGATTATAATTGCCAAATGGGAAAGAATCTTGCCCTTTATTGCAAGCGACTAAGTAGTCTAAACATTAACAAATTTTTGGACTGATTTTTAGTAACTATAGACACTGGTTTTCAATCTAATGAAAACTTTTCTATACAAAATAGAAAATGTCAAGTAACTGAAGTAATACTGTCTGTGCCCAGATTAAATTTAGCTCGTGCAGAAACACACTGATTAGTACCTATGCAAATGAAAAATATAAATCTTATTACCGATAAAGAGTGCCGGGAAACAATAAATTCAGTTGAAAAACAGTTTTCATGCTAGTGAGGTAATCTATGAGAATATTTTATCAGCATAAGAGACATGATTACATGTTCAGGAAGAAAATGCCTACTACAAAAACGTTTTAATTAGTGCTTTACTGTCCTAAATTCTTTTTTAAAATGACCAACTTTTCAGTGACTCTTTTTGAGTCCAAGTCAATCTGTTAGTAGCACCAAAAAGCAGATCTCAATTAAGCAGAGCAGCATTTGCACAGGATCACTCAGGTGGGAAAAATCCTGAAACACTTACCAGTTTAATAAACTGTACAGAGCAATGACAGCATCAAAAGGGAGGAAAAGCAAACTAGAAGTATAAGGTGACAAGTGAAAAGGGAAAAAAGCTGACAAAAAAATAGTCATTAGAAATTCAATTTTAAAAGAACAGAAAGATGATAAAAAGAAAAAACCAACATCAGAAGTAAACGTGACTATGGTAAATAAAGTTTACTTCTTTCTTTAAAAGCTTCAATAGTAATTTATATCTTAAAAGTATATTAAAAAACACTACAGAAAATGTAATTAATAATTCATAGAACTATGTTTCAAAATAAACAAAATGAAATAAACTCGTTACCTTGATTTCTCTCTGTTCAACAGATTTTTCCCATATTTGTTGATCATATGCTCCAATCTGTGAAAAGAAGACACTACATTAAATGATCATTGCTGGTACCCATCAAATAGGTATAACTCTGCTTGAAATACAAGCAACTCAGTATTCATTCAGCACAGATTAGATTTAGCCCTATCTCAGACTTCTCAGATCAGTATCATATTATTGCAGTGGTTTTCAAAGTATGATTTCAGGACCAGTAGTATTAGCATCACCTTGGAACTTGCTAGAAATGCAAACTCTCAGGCCCCACTCCAGAGTTACTGAATCAGAAATACAGGAGGGAGGCCCCAAAACCTATGTTTTAAAAGTCCCTCTTGAACAGAGAAGGGAACAACAGACACTGGGGCCTACTTGAGGGAGGAGGTTCAAAGGAGGGAGAGGTTCAGAAAAAAAACAAAAAACTATCAGGTACTATGCTTAGTACCCAGGTGATGAAATAACCTATATACCAAACCCCCAAGTCATGAGTTTACCTATATAACAAACCTGGACATGTATCCCTGAACCTAAAATAAAAATTAAAAAACTTTTTAAAATCCCTCTTGATGATTCTGATGTTGAAAACCACTGCCCTAGGGAATCCTTAATTGTAAATAAACACAATTGCTACAGCTCTGTTATATTTGGGGAAAAACTTCCAAGTGACAAATTCTTTATGACATTATTTTTAAAGAAGAAAAGTACTAATATGCTATACAATTAAAAATTTATAAACATGCAGACTGCAATTACCACTTAAAGTTTAAATTGGAAAACAAAGTTGTGAAATGATTGAAGACACAGGAAAATAATTATGAAGCAGAATTTCTTACAGCTTCTATTTTTATTATTCTTAGATGCTGGAAAGTTCTCTGAACTATACCTTCACCAGGGCAGGATGAACAAATCATTCTTTATTGTTCCCACCCAAGTTATTTGCTATTAGCTCCTACTGTCTCCAGTTTCCACTTAATTCCCCATATCCAAAAGGACACTGAAATGGGTCAACACCATATAATTGTGACTAGGAATTTTCATTATTTGCATTAATTTAAAATTAGAATCCTAAGAAATTAAAAATATTTCAGATAAATACACTTAAGAGACTAGAGACAGAAAATGACCAGAGATAGGCAATGATATTATAAGAAAATACAGGAGGAAAGAGTATTTTCTGACTCACAACATAATTTACCCTAAAGTCCTTTAATCTACACATTATTTTTTATACCTCAATTTCAAGAACTGAGAAACTGAGAACACCAGATGGGTTAAAAGTAGACACAAAGGAGGTAGAATAAAGTAACTTAAGTGACTCGATAAGAGCCTTTAATGTCTGTTATTCTTTTTTTTTTTTTTTTTTTTTTGAGATGGAGTCTCGCTCTATTGCCCAGGCTGGAGTACAGTGGCGCAATCTCGGCTCACTGCAACCTCCACCTCCTGGGTTCAAGTGATTCTTCTGCCTCAGCCTCCTGAGCAGCTGGGACTACAGCACGTGCCACCACAACTGGCTAATTTTTTGTATTTTTAGTAGAGACGGTGTTTCACCGCATTAGCCAGGATGGTCTCGATCTCCTGACCTCGTGATCCACCCACCTCGGCCTCCCATAGTGCTGGGATTACAGGAGTGAGCCAATGCGCCCGGCTATTCTCTCTTATACGTTATCTTGCTCATATTAATTCTTCGGGTCCTGTAAATCCTATTCTCTTTTTCACCACTTTCCTATGACTCTTTTATTTTAAAAATCATATTATGGCTGAGTGCAGAGTGGCTCTTGCCTGCAATCTCAGTACTTTGGGAGGCTGAGGTGGGAGAATCGCTTGAGCCCAGGAGTTTGAGACCAATCTTGGCAATGTAGTGAGACCTGTCTCTACAAAAAATTAAAAAATTAGCTGGGTGTGGTGGCACATGCTTGTAGTCCTAGCTACTCAGGGGACTGAGATGGGAGGATTGCATGAGCCTGGGAGGTTGAGGCTGCAGTGAGCCATGATCATGCCACTGCACTCCAGCCAGGGCAGCAGAGTATTCTGTCTCAAACAAAAAACAAACAACAACAACAACAAAAAAAAACCATATTATATCCCCAAAATTAAAATATTGTAACACCTAGACCAAGCTACCTAGACCAAACAACATACTTATATGTAACTAAAACTGCCATGAGTCTCTATGAAGCAGGATTAAGAAACTCTAGGTAAACAACAACCAACTGGTTAGTCCTAATAGTAGAGGTGACATGCGGTGACTAGTTGCCCCTCATCCTTTTAAATTCTAAATTCAATCAATCAATCATCTTCCTTAAAATCAGAAAAGGTAAGTATGGGAACACAGATTTCACATGAATAATTCTGCTCTAATAGAATAATTCAGAATAACTGGGCTTAAATGCAAATAAAAATTTATTTTTTAGGCCAGGTGCAGTAATTTTTTTTTTAGGCTGGGTATGGTGGCTCATGCCTGTAATCCTGGCACTTTGGGAGGCCAAGGCAGGCGAATTGCTTGAGCCCAGGAGTTTGAGACAAGCCTGAACAACATGGCAAAACCCTGTCTCTTCAAAAAACACAATAAATTAGCTGGGCATGGTAGTGCGCCCTTGTAGTCCCAGCTACTCAGGAGGCTGAGGTGGGAGGATCACTGGAGCCCAGGAGGTCGAGGCTGCAGTGGGCCATGATCATGCCACTGTACTCTGCCTGGGTGACAGAGTGAGACGCTGTCTCAAAAAAGAAAAAAAAAAAAAAGGCCGGGCGCAGTGGCTCACGCCTGTAATCCCAGCACTTTGGGAGGCCGAGGCGGGCAGATCACAAGATCAGGAGATCGAGACCATCCTAGCTAACACAGTGAAACCCCGTCTCTACTAAAAATACAAAAAATTAGCCGGGCGTGGTGGCGGGCACCTGTAGTCCCAGCTACTTGGGAGGCTGAGGCAGGAGACTGGCGTGAACCCGGGAGGCGGAGCTTGAAGTGAGCCGAGATTGCGCCACTGCACTCCAACCTGGGCAACAGAGCAAGACTCCATCTCAAAAAAAAAAAAAGTGTAACTATTTCAATGCACTGCATAGTTTTTAGTAAAATAATAATTAATAAAGAATAGGTACCAATATGTTTTAATAACTATTTTGGCAGTATTTTGTTTTCATATACAAAGGGGTGCCTAACTTGTCTACAAAAGAACTATTTTTATTTCTAGGCAACTCAAGAAAGTGACTGTGTAGATACATGTCCTATGATCCTAAAATCAGGAAAAATAAAATAATCCTATTCAATAGACCAAATCAGCAATGCATGTCAATCCTTGGCATAACTAGGTTCAGTGCAACTCCAGCATGGTACTTAATAGGCCCGAGCCTTAGAAAGGTACGGAAAGCCTAAGAAACTCCGCAGTGAAGCAGTAGGTAAAAGTGGAAATGCTTCTTGAAAGCTGACATATTTCACTGTAAATAGCAGAATGCAATCCTAAAGGTGGGTGGATAGACATTCCTATTAAAAAAGCCACAGGATCAAATGGTTTGTTTTACTGGAAAGACACATTTATTCAAAGATTTGATAGGTGAGAGGAGGGGCAACTTTTACTGTTAATAGAATGTCTCATGGTGGCGGGGCGGGGGGGCATCTTAATTTTTTTAAACTAGATAAATTTCATTTTCAATTACAGCAATTAAATGTCTGTAAGTGCAGGAATCAGCTCTCCTTTGCAGCAGACTTCTTCTGTTTTGGAAATACTACCAGATAGGCCAGGCATGGTGGCTCACGCCTGTAATCCCAGCACTTTGGGAGGCCGAGGCAGGTGGATCATGAAGTCAGGAGATGGAGACCATCCTGGCCAACATAGTGAAACCCTGTCTCTACTAAAATACAAAAAAAAAAAAAAAATTAGCCAGGCGTAGTGGCGCAGACCTATAGTCCCCGCTACTCAGGAGGCTGAGGCAGGGGAATTAATTGCTTGAACTTGGAAGGTGGAGGTGCAGTGAGCCGAGATCGCACCACTGCACTCCAGCCTAGTGACAGAGCAAGACTCCGTCTCAAAAAAAAAAAAAAAGGAAAAAAAGAGAAAATACTACCAGAATGAACATTTTAGTTACTTAAGCAAACAGACTACTTTTTTGGAGAAAACTGTGAGGATGCTGGTTAACCTAAATGCAGGTGTCTCAGAAGGAGATGTTCAGGGTTTTGCTTAATAACGTGTATGCCTTTAACAAATTACCCTTACATATGAATTCAGACTGAAATATCTCTGAAATTGTTTGTTTCTTGGGATATATGTGTAGTACACCAGTGGCCTCATGAAATCAGAGTGGTAGCCAGATCCTAGAAGTGAGAGTGAAGGGATTCTAAAGATCTCTTCCAGCCTTTAATCTCACTTTATTCCCAGCTGGCAAGACAGTAGATCAGAACCCCTGTGGCTAGAGTCAAGCTCTTCCCTGAATGAAACATAATTCTACCGTCAATGATTATAGGGCAAGAAAAGAAGTGACACTTAGGACTAGGAAAGAGAAGAACCATCTTCTCAAGACTTAGGGTCATGGATCAAGAATAATTTGCAGAGCTGTGCTACCAAAGTTAAAAAATAACGGGACAGGTTTTCCAACTATTTTACCTCTAACACACAAATATACCCAAACCATTTCCAACATTTATATTTTACCCCTAACAGACATTTCCATTAACACACATTTCCATTTCACCTCTAAACACAAATAATGCACTTTCCCCTTCTGCTTTATATTTATTGTTACTGTATCCCTTTTTTTTTTTTTTTAATTTTTTGAGACAGGGTCTCAGTCTGTTGCTCAGAGAGACTTGGCAGACTTGATTGAGTCACATAAGTTTGACAGGTGGTTTTTAACAAATTTCTTCTACATAAAATTAAATCGCAAGGCCAAGTTCAATCATAGTTCTCTGTGAAAGACAACTCAGGAAGAAAATAACTACTTTTTTAAAAATGGCATACAAAAGATTAAAAGAAGATCAGTGGTAACAGTTGTCTAATGGTACAGTGATTTTAATAAGATGGTATGTCTTCAATTGAGAAATAAATACTATGTATTATTTTGACTACTTCGAAATTTTTGATACCTCCTAACTGTTCTTTTTCTCCTCCCTCCCCCAATGCCTCCAGTGTTTGTGTGTTTAGAAAAGGGCCTATTCAACATAATCCATAGATTCACAGAAAAGAGGTTTCTTTAAAAGTACCTAACATTCTAAGCCGGGCGCAGTGGCTCATGCCCATAATCCCAGCACTTTGGGATGCAGAGGTGGGTGGATCACTTGAGGTCAGACCGTTCAGACCAGCCTGGCCAACATGGTGAAACCCTGTCTCTACTAAAAATACAAAAAATTAGCTAGGTGTGGTGGCGCACGCCTGTAATCCCAGCTGCTTGGGAGGCTGAGGCAGGAGAATCACTTGAACCCGGGAGGAGGAGGTTGCGGTAAGCCGAGATGCACCATTGCACTCCAGCCTGGGCGACAAGAGTGAAACTCCATCTGGAAAAAAAAAGTAACTAACATTTTGAAAGGATATATACTCAAATAATGTTTTGTTGATAGATACACAGAGAGAGATATACCAAGCTAATTAACGTACAAGTAATGGTGTAGATATCCAACCATATTCTTCATAAGTAATGATCTGTTCCAAGGAGGGAAAAACATTGTTCCATCATATAAGAGGAGACTCTGAAATCCTGATTTATATTTTGTAGCCAATAGTTTTGTATATTGTGAGAATGTGAAGTCCTTTCTCTGGTGCTTGGCTATGGTAAGCAACTTTATCAAGGCTCTTGTTATTACTCCCAGAGACGCCCTGAATACCTTAAGCCTCTGGTGCACTCATTCCCAGAGCTGACCTACAGTCAGCTTTTCCATTCCTGGTCCCAGATGAGCATGCACTTTGTCATTTACAAACTCATCCTGTATCTTTGGTAACATGTCTGGCAATCCTATACCAATGCCTTACAATAACTCCTTCTTCTTAATGACAGCAAGGTCAATTAAAGATTTTCTTCCCACAAGCTTTAATTCCTAATTACTGTGACCATCACCATTCCTGGAAGAATGTCTAGCCAGTTACTACTTCCCTGAGAAGACTGAAGTCTTAAGATACAAATATCATTTTCTGTCGTCTCCACTTCTAGTATGTTTTCTCATCTAAAGTTTGAGCCATTACAGAGGTCAAAACTGATTTAAAAAAAAAAACAATAATTATGGAACAGCATCCTGAAAGCAGTAAGAAGAGTAAGAGTCAAAAGAAAAAAAAAAAGAAATTGAGATACTGGAATTTAGTAATATCAAACAGATGAAAATTCAACTAAATAAATATTCTTTAGATGCTTTCTGACCTACTGAAGACTGTTCTAACAGGAAAATTTCTAACAGGAAAATGAACACTTTATACATGCTGTAAAAACTGAAATTAACATAGCTAATATGCTATATTAAATATATGTAAATATATACAGCAGGTATTTAGAAGGATACATGAAAATCATTAATAATGATTACCTCTGAGAAGTACCAAAGACAACAGCACTTTTCCTTTCTGCCTTATATTCATTGTTACTGTATCACTTTTTTTTTTTTTTTAAAGACAGGGTCTCACTCTGTCACCCAGACTGCAGTGTAGTAGCATGATATTGGCTCACTGCAACCTTGATCTCCTAGGCTCAATCAATCCTCCCACCACAGCCTCCTGAGCACCTGGGACCACAGGTGCGCCCCCACCTTGCTCAGCTAATTTTTTATGTCTTGTAGAGGTGAGAGCTCCTTATGTTGCTCCTTATGTGGCCTTGAACTCTTGGGCTCAAGCAATCCACCCACCTCAGCCTCCCAAAGTGCTGGGATTACGGGTGTGAGCCACTGCGCCCAGCCACTGTATCACTTCCTCCCCTGCCCCTCTCCACAATGGAGATGTACTACTTTTATAAACCAGGATTCGAACCCAGGTCTATTGGATTCCAAAGTAATTTGAACTAGTTATCTTAGAAACTAATATGTTCCATAACAACTAGTAAAGTTACTATCACTGAATAGGAACTTTATAGAGAATCATGTACCTCCTCCTACCATTACTCTAATTTTACATATTTCTAAACACTGAGACAAACAAAATGGGAAAGGGGAAGAAAAGGGAAAGGGGGAAATGGAGGAAGGGAAAACTGGGAAGGAAAGAAAAGCGTAAAGAAACGGGAGGATTGATAGGTAGAGAAAAAGACTGCCTTTGTCTAGGTATCGGCCAAGGTCAGCTCTGGCTCCTATGAAACAACTTTGTTATGAATATGATGGTATCAAAAATACAAATGTTAAAACCTAGATAATTAGGTGGTGAAATGAGAAACGTATCACTTAGGAATTTTAGAAAAGAAGTATCTTTGAAAAACAATTTGAAAAGCTACTCTTAGGCTATCTAATTACCCCTAGGTTATCACATTCAGTGGCTCAGGTATCAAGAGGCCAAAGAGAAGGTGTCTTGCTTCAAAAAGGTAGTTATCAATAGTTTAATTAGATTGAGTGCTTAGATAAAAGATTAAGAATTCACAAATAAAAATAAGCAAGGCAAAAGAGGCCCAGATTTGCAAACATATTTAAAGCACCTAGTTTCCTTAGCTAATGAACAGATACATCATAATACTGTATGTCAAAGCCCTAATTTTTCCTACCACCATGTTTAGTTTCTTTTCTCTGAATCTCATTTAAGAATCTCTGAAAAGCAAGCTATTAATTCTCACAAACACTAAATGCCATACAAAAAGAAAACACAGAGCCCAAATTTATTCCTAGATGAACCCCATGCAACAAACATCAGAGGCCAATCATGTGCCAGGATAAATGCTGTCTAATTTTGTTAGCAAGAGTATCTGTTAAAAGTCTAACAATAAGGCTGGGCACAGTGGCTCACATCTGTAATCCTGGCACTTTGGGAGGCCGAGGCAGGCAGACCACCTGAGGTCAGGAGTTCCAGAGTAGCCTGGCCAACATGGTGAAACCCTATCTCTACTAAAAATACAAAAATTAGCTGGGTGTAGTGGTGGGCGCCTGTAGTTCCAGCTACTCAGGAGGCTGAGGCAGGAGAATCACTTGAACCTGGGAGGCGGAGGTTGCAGTGAGCAGAGATCCCACCACTGCACTCTAGCCTGGGTGACAGAGCAAGACTCCACCTCAAAAAAAAAAAAGTATAACAATAATACCCTCAAGGCAAGAGATTACAGAATGTCTTGAGATAGGGCTGGCTTGGTGGCTCATGCCTATAATATGAGCACCTTGCAAGGCAAGGCCAAGGCAGGAGGATCACTTGAGACCAGGAGTTCAAGACCAGCCTGGACAACACAGTGAGACCCTCATCTCTATTTAAAAAAATTAAAAATCAGCCAGGTACAGTAGCATGTGTCTGTAGTCCTAGCTACTTGGGAGGCTGAGGGGCAGGGATTTATTGAGCCCAGGAGTTCGAGGCTACAGTAAGCTATGATTGCACCATTGCACTCCAGCCTAGGTAACAACAACAACAAAATCTCGAGATAACCTCTTTAAAACAAAAAAAAATTTTAAAAAAGGAGATGCACAAGCCCTTGGTGACTCCATCTCTAAATTGATATTTTAAAAACATTACTTTTTTTGCGACTTTTTTTGGTATATGCATCATCAATCATAAGATGCTAATAGGCAAAGGTTATGTTGCTTTTATACCTAATGCAAACATCCCATATTTTATTTATTTATTTATTTATTTATTTATTTATTTATTTTGAGGCAAAGTCTCGCTTTGTCACCCAGGCTGGAGTGCAGTGGCACGATCTCGGCTCACTGCAATCTCTGCCTCCCAGGTTCAAGCGATTCTCCTGCCTCAGCCTCCCAAGTAACTGGGACTCCAGGTGCCCAACACACCACCACACCCGGCTAATTTTTTAACATTTTTGGTAAAGACGGGGTTTGACCATATTGGTCAGGCTGGTCTCGAACTCCTGACCTCAAGTGATCCACCCGCCTCGGCCTACCAGAGTGCTGAAATTACAGGGGTAAGCCACTGCGCCCAGCCCGACATTCCATATTTTAATAGTGATTTAATAGCTGTACAACCAAAGGTAATTTTTTGAGTCTTTTTATAAAAATAAATGTTATCAGTCAGAAAATACACTTTGTCAACTCAGGAATGGAAAATCAAATGCCATAAGTTCTCACTTATAAGTGGGAGCTAAGCTATGGGTAGTACACAAAGGCATAGAGAGTGATATAATGGACTATGGAGACTCAGAAGGGGTAGGGTGGGAAGTGGGGATGAGGGATAAAAAACTACATACTGGGTAAAATGCACACTACTCAGGTAACAGGTACAATAAAATCTCAGACTTCATCACTATATAATTCATCCATATAATCAAAAACCACTCGTGCCCCAAAAGCTACTGAAAACCTTCTTTTTTAATTTTAAAAAGACAAATTCTCAGAGAAAAAAAGGAAAAGAAAATACACTTTGTCATATTTGGAGTGTTGGTTTTTAACACTTTGTTTTCCTCAGCTTTTAATATTTGCTGATACAAATGGAAAAGACCCTGGACTGTTTAAGAGACCTGGATTTTTATCCTACCTCCACCATAACTAGAGCCTCATGGACATGGACAAGGTACTTGACCTCTCAACCTCCGTATAATGGAGACAATAAAACACATTTCACAGAACTGAAATGTAAAAAGATAGTCTTGTATATAGTTGGTGCACTGTAAAAATATTAGTTCTTTTCTTTCTTGGCAAATCTTAATCTCTCTAGGCTTCAATTATCTCACTTTTAAATTGCTAAAGCTGAACTATATTTAATTATGACAATATTAATGCTCACTAACGATTTGGATGGCTACAGAGAGACAAAAGATTCAATACTATAAAATCAGAAGCAATAAGAGTAGTTAGAAAGGTGTGGGCAGAAGGTACAAAGAAGAAAGCCAAAACGGGTGTGCAGATAAAAGTCTTTTTCCTAATTAATTGCCAGTGTAATATTTTTGTTAACTGCTTACAGTTTATAGATAAAATGGAGCTGCTAACAAAATCATTTTGTTGACAGGATCACATTTGCCAAGATACATTATACTAATAAGAGCTAAAAATATATGGTTTGCATTGCCATAATTATCTACCTATAAATTTGGTAAAAAAGAGAAAACCGAGAGGGCTAAGTGATATAACAAAGTTAAGTTACTGAACAAAATAGTGGATGTGAGAATAAAACACTAATCACCAATGAAAGAAAATTATATCTATAATCCCCAAAATTATGTTGTCATGATGAACATTCGACAATTATTCTCAGTGCTTCTGTTCATATTGCAAAAAATAAGAGACATCTGGGCCACTTCAAATTGTTAGAATGATGAATAACCTTCAGACAAATCTCATCCAGAAATAGTGGAAACTGATTATTTTGACATTCTTTAAGACTTTTAATTCAAAAGTAAAGTTACAATCCTTTGGATATCAAATAGGTTTTCACTGATTTTGCTCATAACTACTACTTCTCGAACAAATTTGTCTCTTGGACCACCTAGAAATATCTCTGAATCCTGAAACTGCTCCTAATAGGCCTTATTTCTAACCTACTACTCAATTTATGTGCTACCCCCTTTTTTTTTTTTTACAACATCCTATTTTAATCTACATATTGTTCAATGTTTCTAGTTGTCCATTACACACATGTGCAATGCACAATTACACACATGTGCACACACACCCCTAAAGAAGTTTGTATAAGTCAGATACTCAGGTGACTTTGATGATGAGGATCAAATGAGGAAGATGAATCATTTAATTACACAATATAAACTATGATAATAATGTCACACAGAAAGCTGTGGTCTGAGAAAATGTCCAAAGCTAGCAACTCTTTCAAATGCATAACAACTACCAAATTATTTTACCAAATCTCTAACTTTTCTCAATCAATCTTTTTTTAAAATTCTAAAAACATAATGAAAGGCCAAACCATACAAGACCTTTAACCCAATCATTAAAAATACTGCCCTACAATTCTAGTGTTATTTCGGGAAGACCTTAAATGGGTAAGTATTCAAATTTAAGATATTCTAATTGGGAAAAGAAGTCTAAACCATGGAATAAGTATTATTGACTATAAGCAAAGAGTTTGCTTTGCAATCACTTGCAAATCTCTTTGCTTTAACCAATCATTTATTTATTTTTCTATAAATCATTATCAGAATATAATAAAAAAGTGTCACTAAAAAAAGTAAAGCTACTTGAGTAGAAGGCAAATTTAAAAAGAAATAAATTTTTTTTTTTTAAGATTTGAAATCTTTTGGTTGGGGGACAATGTGACTTTTCAAGGAAGAAAACAGATTAGAATTCTGTCAATTTATATATCTAGCTAGCCATTTGGATCAAAACACCAAACACGTTCTCATCTGCAGATACTAAAAGCT
The DNA here is from genome assembly GCF_028885655.2 of Pongo abelii. Taxonomy (NCBI): domain Eukaryota; kingdom Metazoa; phylum Chordata; class Mammalia; order Primates; family Hominidae; genus Pongo; species Pongo abelii. The sequence continues at coordinate 98,711,834 of NC_071991.2, forward strand.
AGCTAGATATCAAAGATTCCATTCATTATGAGTAATTAAAGCTAAAGCTACTTAAAATATTCCCTACATTATCTAAAACGACACAATTCTCTGCATGAATCCCCAAAAAAGGATACTACAGACCACATACCTATAATCAAATCACGAATCCTGATCAAGCTCCTATTGCCAAGGAAAGCCAGTTAATGACACAGTAAAACACTGACTCAAGTTTGGAAAAAAGTCTTGAAGGTATTTTTTATTTCAATGAAGAGAAGTGATTATGGTAGAATCTGCCTCTCAGAAGTTATAAATCCAAAGAAAAAAATATTCAAAGAGTCATAATTCAAAGCAGAATCAAGTAAGTACTGTTACATACCACTGAAAGATGGTCTGAAAGGACCAATGTTTGTAAGATAAAATGTACAAGAATAGGAAACTCCCTGGATATGGACGCATGAGAAAGAAATAAAGACAGTTTCTGGCTTAAGTACCTGGGATTGCACTTCTACTATTAACCATGACATCCTGGAATAAGAGCAGGTTTGAAAAAAGGCCATTTGGCTGGGCGCAGTGGCTCACATCTATAATCCCAGCACTTTGGAAGGCCGAGGTGAGCAGATTGTTTGAGTCTAGGAGTTCAAGACCAACGTGGGCAACATGGCGAAAGCCTGTCTCTACAAAAAAAGAAAAAAGAAGTAAAAAAAAAAAAAAACAGCCATTGGAGCCATAAGACTGCCAAGAATTATGGCTAGAGATCAGGAGAGTTGGGAAGGTACAAAATCTGGACCTCAGCAGCATAAACTGGGTGTTTGGATATTATGTGGTCAATTTGATCACCTAAGGAAATTGAATATATTAAGGAGACCAAGAACAAAATATTAAGAAGGATAAACATATATATGGAGGGGAGAAGAATCAAAAGCAGGTAATGAGACTTACAAAAATTGGATAGGTAGGAAGACGACTGGGACAATATACTAATTAAGGCTAAACAAGGAAAGAGTTTCAAGAAAGAAGGTAAAGCAAGAAGAGCTAAAAATACTGAAATATTTTGAAGTGGTTATGGCAGTTAAATACATTAATGTCAGTGACCTTAATCTTGTTTAAACAGGAGGCAGTCATTAGATGAGATTTGGAAGCTGGGGAGTTTGGGGAATGGGGACAATAAAAAAGGTAAAAAAACAACCACTTGGAGAGACAGAATATATTGTCCACTAGAGAGAGTGATTGGAGGGATACCAGATAGAGCATAAGCAGCTGAGTTGGTATTAGAAGCAGTCAAGTAGGTTATGTTTGTATTTTTCCTTTTACCAGCAAGGTTCAAAAGTCCAGGATCAGGAGTGGAATTTAAATATCCACACGTACTCTACCACCAAACACCTACAAGTATGCCAGGCATGATACTATGCACTTGCAAGTTTCCTCATTTAATCTTTATAGCTTCCTTTCTCTTTTCCCTCTGCTTCTCCTGAACAATTCAGCACTGAAGCCATTAGATGGGGCAGAACCATGGGGGCCTAAAGCAGGGTGCCAGAGCTACAGTGGAGAGAGCCTGATGCATGTTTGTAGCCAGGCATGGGGTATCAATCCAAGCGGGATGTGAAGGAGGACCTTGTGGGGGTGAGGAGAGTCAGAGCCTAAGCAGGGCAAGAAGGATGACCACATGTGGGGGTGACCAAGCACAGGGTACAGAAACTCAAGCAGGGTAAGGAGGGCATCCACTTGTAAGACACCTTGGTGTGAGGTGCTGGAGCCCAAGAAAGACAAAGAAGGTCTAGAATAAATATCTTGAGAGAGATGAACAGGGTATCTACATACAGGATGGGATGGCAGCTAAGATGGGAGAATGATTTTATATGTGGGGACTGATGTCTTAAAAGCCTGAAAATGTTCCTATTTACTGAGTTACTGAGAAATCTCTACCTCTAGAAAGCTCATAAAGAAATAAAAGATTAGTTTGACAACTTACGAATGCTATTTGTAAACAGGGGAATGGCTTAATAAATACATTATGGCATACTCAGAGAATAAAATGTTATGGTCATAAAATTATGTTTTTAAAATTTAGTAATGTGAGAACATACTTTTGGTTATGTTACATGAAAACAGGAAAATAAAAAATACGATGCTAATATTGTTGGGGAAAAGTCACAATGTCAACAGTAAAGCAACTGTGTGATTCTATCTTTCATTATACTTAACCTGCATTTTCCACTTTTCCTATGATAAATATGTATCACTTTAACATTTATAATAAAAACCAATATTTTACAAATCAAGAGGAAAAGGGAGCTAATACCCTCAACTAACAATGAAGTGTTAGGTGTTAGGCTAGATGCTTTTGTATACATTTCTCATGGAAAAGTACTGTGACTAGAAGGGGGCAAGTTTAAACCAACTGCCACTGCTCAAAATCAATTTATGAAAATAAATTTGGCTTTTCCTATAAGATACATAAGAGAAATTTTCAGCTAAAGAGATATTTTAACAACAAAACCATCAGAAATTTTAGTAGTATAAAAAGGCAGATAGATGATAGATAATTGACTATGTCAATTATCCATCCATTCTTGGACATCAGGAAAAAAAATGAGTTAAAGAGCCAAAATGCTAAAATATGCCAATTACCCAGGAAAACAAAAGCATTCCATCTTTGTGACAGAAGAGTAACTTAAATTGCATTAGGTGGTTGTGGAAATAATTCAACTGGTTCATACAGGAAAGGGAGGGAATGGAAGAAAGGGAGCCCGGCAAACAGCTTTGTGGTAGAGCTGAGAGAATTCCAACTTCTGGAAGAAGCCAAGGAGAGAAGGCCATCACAAGTTCTTTAGGCCTCTGCAGCCATGAGGGGTTGACCATATGAGAAGCAGCAGCAGCCATGGACCATCTCATCTGACTCCTCCCCAACTACTGTCCTTCAGTCCTCAAAAAATATTAAAAAGATTAGCCCTCAATGCTAGTAACACTATGATTACGGTAGAATCTGCCTCTAAGAAGTTATAAATACAAAGAAAAAATATTCAAAAAGTCAAATTCAAAGCAAAATCAAGTTAAGTACTATTGCATACCACTAAGAGATGGTCTGAAAGGACCAATGTCTGTAAGATAAAATGTACAGGAATAGGAAACTCACTGGATATAGTTGCATGAGAAAGAAATAAAGATGACAGTTTCTGGCTTAAGTACCTGGGACTGCACTGCTACTACTAACCACGGCATCACAGAATAAAAGCAGGTTTGAAAAAAGGCCATTCGGCCAGGTGAACTAGATACATCCACCTACCTAGTTAGATCTAGATAGATCTATCTAGATACAGTATCACTTCAGGGGTCCCTCAATAACCCTCAAATGCCAAGCCACCCTTTTTAGTACTTAAAGAAATAAATCTTTAATTTAGAGATTAAAAATACACATCTAGTTGATTCAATACCCATCTCTCATTTATACTTACGTAAAATCAGTAAATCGATCACTGAAACTGCTTTGCAAAATTATGACAGTAGGAGAAATCTGACATAGCTGACTCCATCTTGCTTCTAACCTCCAAGCTGTGCTTGTTCATTCCTGGGACTAGCCAAGCTAACTTTGCAAGGAATTTAGTTTATAGTTTAAAGGAAGGATTATAACAGCCCTTCCCAAAACTACCGCCTCCTTTGAAACCACCTTTGTAAAACTAACAAATTAGCCACGAGACTAGAAATTATGGCTCAGGAGTCATGTAGCCAGAGGTCACAAGATTCGTAACCTCCCCAGTTGCTCCTACAGATAACATCACTATTGTAAAACCTAAAATTGGTGTTTGAGGTATTTTTTGGACCCTGCATTCTAATGGACAAGCTGGCGCCACCCAGACCCATCAACTGGTCTTGTAATCCCACCCAGGGACTGACAGTGCAAGAAGACAGCTTTAACACCCTATGATTTCATCCCTGATCCAACCAATCAGCATTTCCTATTCCCTAGCCCACTGCTTGCCAAATTATCCTAAAACAAAACAAAACAAAACAAAACCCAGTCTCCAAAATTTCATAGACCAATTTGAATAATAATAACCTCTCTTGTTCTGTTTGCCTGGCCCTGCGATTTTTCAACTCTTTGCTGCAAAAACCTGCTGTTCTCAGTGCATTGGTTTTTCCAGGCAGTAGGCAAGATGAATTAATTGGGCAACTACATCACTAAGCATAAAGTACTGAAGTCTTGCTATACTCTGAGAGGGACTACCAACCTCCACATTTGTGTTATTTGATCTTGCACATCCCCTTCTCCCAACAGTGATTCAAAGCCAGACACACAACTCAAGTGGAGCCAGACTTTCCATTCTAGACATCACATGAATAGGAGAAACAGAGACAGACGGCTAAGACAGAGGAATAAAATTAACATTAACTACAGATCCCAAGAGAGAAGTTTCTAGAAATTCTGATGCCAAGGGGCCCTACACAGCCTTGGTTTCCTTTCCTTCCCATGTCTTAGCTGGCTGATGTTGCCACAGTTTACGCATGTGGTGAAAAATAGAAGCAGAACACCATGGTGTTTTTTCCTGGCCCAAGTTTAATGAGAACATTGCTGTTAATGCATGCAAACCAATACCATTCTGCATAATTTATGAAGACTGTTTATTTTCCAACTTGCTGGTACATGGCAGTATGTTCTGAGTGGATTTATTTATCAAGCTACTATGTGATTAATAACCTTTCCCAAAAAGTCATTTTAGCAAAGATAATTTAACTTCTGCTTTTCTACTTAACCTAACCTTGGATGATGAACTGTGAAGACCCTGCTAGTGAGGAAAGAAAAGATCATTATTGGCCAGGCGTGGTGGCTCACGCCTGTAATCCCAGCACTTTGGGAGGCCGAGAGCAGGAATCATGAGGTCAGGAATTCGAGACCAGCCTGACCAACATAGTGAAACCCTGTCTCTACTGAAAATACAAAACTTAGCCGGGCATGGTGGCACGTGCAGCAACTCAGGAGGCTGAGGCAGGAGAATCGCTTGAACCCAGGAGGTGGAGGTTGCAGTGAGCCAAGATCGTGCCACTGCACCCCAACCTGGGTGACAGAGCGAAACTCTGTCTCAAAAAAAAAAAAAGAAAAAGAAAAGATCATTACTGATTTCCATTAATCATGGGAAAATAATTCAAATATATCTTATTTAAATCAAACAGAGGGTGAAAATACTTTAAGGGTAAATACCCAGGTTCTATTTAACAAACATATAATTCCCAAGTGTTAAAGCTTTTAGAGCCAAACCCATAAAATTTAACATTACTCAATTCATAATTATTTGGAATTTTTGATAAGTGTTATCTGAATTATTATAGCGTGGAAATCATTGAAAATTATTTAAAATACATTCTTAAATTATGCAGTGGTGCAATCACAGTGATCCTCCCATCTCAGCCTCCTGAGTAGCTGCGACTGCAGGTGTGTACCACCATGCCTGGATAATTTATTTTAATTAATTAATTTATTTATTTATTTATTTTGTAGAGACAGGATCTCACTTTGTTGCCCAGGCTGGTCTTGAACTCCTGGGCCCAAGTGATCCTTCCTCTTTGCCCTCCCAAAGTGCTGCGATTACAGATGTAAGCCACCAAGCCCAGCTGACTTCTTTAGCTTCTAAATCAAAGAAACACAGTGAAAGATGGGATATAAACATTATCTTCATTTTACCACTAACAAAAGTGTTGCTCATATTTTATATATCAAACTTAAAAGAGAAAAAAACTCCAAAAGACATGAACTTCATCTTCCCACCTAATATAAGACATTAATCAACACTGGTCATAATTCTCTTGGCCACAGACGCATTTATAAAAATTGAATTTACTCAGTTAAATAACACTGACCAAAATCAACCTACTCAGTAAATGTAAAAGACTTCTAATAGACTAAAAACACTTAAGTTAAAGTGATAGTTGTATTAATAATCAGTAAGTGCTGCTACCATTTATTGAGCATTTGCTGGTCCTTGATGGTAGTCCAGGCAGGGAATGAGACACAGACGACAAATTTAATGCCACTTCTCTCAATCACCTAAGAACCCAAAGCCAGGTAAGAAAAAAGTAAAAGAAATAGGCTAGATTTGGTTGTAAAGTGGGGAGTAGAACCACTGTTAAGTAAAGAGTGCAGATACTATGGCCCAGACCAACTAGATTTGAATTCCAGCTCAAGCACACAGGCACTGTGTGACCTTAAGAAAACTACTAGACTTCTCTAAACTGTAGTTGCCTCAGTTATAAAATCAGGATAATAGCAGTAATATATATTTAATAGGGTTTTTGTGATGATGAAATGTATGTAAAGTACTTTCAGACACTGTGTGGCACACATGAAGTGTTCAATAAATATTACCTGTTATTGGCCCAGCATGGTTTCTCACGCCTGTAATCCCAGCACTTTGGGAGGCCGAGGCAGGCAGATCACGAGGTCAGGAGATCAAGACCATCCTGGCTAACGCGCTGAAACCCCGTCTCTACTAAAAATACAAAAAATTAGCCGGGCGTGGTGGCAGGCGCCTGTAGTCCCAGCTACTCGGGAGGCTGAAGCAGGAGAATGGCGTGAACGCAGGAGACGAAGCTTGCAGTGAGCCAAGACGGTGCCACTGCACTCCAGCCTGGGCAACACAGCGAGACTCCGTCTCAAAAAAATAATAAATAAATAAATAAATACATATTACCTGTTATTATTAGTCAACAAATATAACAACCATGATATAGGAGGCTCTGGGCCAACTACTTTACTTTAACAATTTTGTTTAATCCTTATAACAAGCCTGGAAGTAGACAGAGTTATTCCAATTTTAAAGAAGATGACTGTTTTCTTTAAACACACACACACAGAGGAATAGAATTTTTAAAAATTAAACTATTTTTTAAAAAAACCTAGGAATAAATCTAACCAGGGAGGTGAAGGATCTATGTAAGAAAACTACAAAACACTGATGAAAGAAATCAAAGAGGTCACAAAAAAATGAAGACATCCCACACTCAAGGACTAGAAGAATATTGTGAAAACGACCACACTACCAAAGATAATCTACAGAGTCAATGCAACCCCCACAGAAATTGAAAAAAACAATTCTACAATTCATATAGTACTAGCCAAAGTGACTAGAAGCAAAAAGAACAAAGCTGAAGGCAGCACACCACCTGATTTCAAAATATATTACAAACCTATAGTAACCAAAAGACCATGGGCCTGGCATAAAATAGACACAGAGACCAATGGAACAGAATAGAGGACTCTGAAATAAATCCACATATTTATAACCACCTGATTTTTAACAAAGGCACCAAGAATGTTTATTGGGGAAAAGAGTCTCTTCAATAAATGGTGCTGGGAAAACTGATATTCATATACAGAAGAATGAAACTAGACTCCTATATTTTACCACATATGTGATGGTTAATATGGAGTGTCAACTTGACTGGATTGAGGGATACAAAGTATTGATCCTGGGTGTGTCTGTGAGGGTGTTGCCAAAGGAGATTAACATTTGTCAGTGGGCTGGGAAAAGCAGACTCAACTTTAATCTGGGTGGGCACAATCTAATCAGCTGCCAGTGTAGCTAGAATATAAGCAGGCAGAAAAATATGAATAGAGAGACTGGCCTAGCTTCCCAGCCTATATCTTTCTCCTGTGCTGAATGCTTCCTGCTCTTGAACAGCGGATTCCAAGTTCTTCAGTTTTGGAACTCGGACTGGCTCTCCTTGCTCCTCAGCTTGCAGACGGCCTATTGTGAGACCTTGTAATCATGAGTTAATACTTAATAAACTCTCCTTTATATATATAGCTATTCCATTAGTTCTGTCCCTCTAGAGAACCGTGACTAACAGATTTTGGTACCAGGAGTGGTTCTAGAGGAACAGAATATTAAGGATGGAGTTCTTTTGTTGGTTTTGGGGTTTCTGGAGTTGGCTGCTTAATATGATTAGACCCAAAAATGCTAACGACTCTATTTCTAATAGTATAGAGAACACTGCTAGTCCTTAGCATGAACTGTTTGGAGAGTTTTGCAAAATAAATGCATTTGACACTCCTGATTCATCACTCGTGAGAGGCAAGGAGTTTAGTGACTCAACACAATACCTTTGACCATATGTGGAGAACCAAGGAACATAATGAAGTTGGTTGGTTGCTCCTAAGTTCAGTGGACAAAGTGATGAAAGAAAATTATGAACTCAGGGATTCTATCTCCTGGCTTCAGAAGCAGATACTGAGCCTCAAATCTGCTAAGATTGCTCTGGGTGAGAGTCTTATCTCCGCTAGAGAAATAGCTGAAATTGTAGAAAAACAGACACAAGCTCTTATCACGCAAGTGGCTGACCTTCAATGAGAGGTACATGCACAGCGTCGCCAGGTGTCTACTGTTAAAGTGAGGGCATTGATAGAAAAGAATGCGACCCTGAAACTTGGAATGGAGACGTGTGGGAGGACCCTGATGAGGCAGGACACTGAGTTTGTAAATTCTGATGAACCTTTTTTTGCCAGAAGAAACAGCTTCCTCATCCCCAGTAGTGGCAACATCCCCTCCCCGACCCATGCTGCCATCAGCCTTTTCAACTTTGTCTGAAGAGATAAACCTTGTGCTGCCTGAGGCAACAGTGATGGCCGCCCCTGAGGCAGCTGCGAGGCAAGATAACACTGATTCTCCTCAGGTGCCACCCCTCACACCCCTGTTTGCTTCTAGAACTATAACTAGACTAAAGTCCCAGCCGGCCCCTAGAGATGGGGGTTGAGAGTGTGACTGATGAGAAGGTGCGCTAAGCTCAAAAAGAACTGCTTGAGTTTTTTAATTTATATAAATAGAAATCTGCAGAACAGGCATGGGAATGGATGTTAAGGGTGTGGGATAATGGTGGAAGGAACAGAGTTGGATCAAGCTGAATTTATGGATTTGGGCCCACTAAGTAGGGACTCTGCATTTAATGCTGCAGCTCTGGGAGTTAAAAAACGTTCTAGGCCGAGCGCAGTGGCTCACGCCTGTAATCCCAGCACTTTGGGAGACCGAGGCGGGGGGATCACAAGGTCAGGAGATCGAGACCATTTTGGCCAACATAGTGAAACCCCGTCTCTACTAAAATACAAAAAATTAGCCAGGCATAGTGGCGCATGCCTGTAATCCCAGCTACTTGGAGGCTGAGGCAGGGGACTCGCTTGAACCCGGGAGGCGGAGGTTGCAGTGAGCTGAGATTGTGCCACTGCACTCTAGTCTGGTGACAGAGCAAGACTCCGTCTCAAAAAAAAAAAAAAAAAAAAAAAAAGGTTCTAATAGTTTATTTGCTTGGTTTGCTGAAATCCAGATTAAAAGATGGCCCACTCTGAGTGAGCTAGAAATGTCTTATCTCCCTTGGTTTAATATAGAGGAAGGGATCTAAAGGCTTAGGGAGACTGAGATGGTGGAGTGGATTAGTCACTTTAGACCTACTGACCTCCCCAGCTAGGAGGGTCCAGAAGAGGTACTCTTGACCAATGCCTTGTGAAATAGATTTGTGAGGGCAGCACCTACATCTCTGAAGAGCCCTGTAATTGCTCTTCCGGGTATGTCAGGTCTAACAGTGGGAAGTGCAGTCACTCAACTACAAAATTTAAATTACAATGGGAATAACTGGATCCTGAGGTGGCAGGGGCCAAGTGGCAGCAATCAACCATCAAAGGCAAGGTAGGTGTGGCTACCATAATGGACAGCAGAGGCAAAGCGGCAATCAGAATAGTCTGATTCATGTAGAGCTCTGGCATTGGCTAATTAATCACAGTGTTCCTAGAAGTAAAACTGATAGGAAGCCTATTGCATTCCTACTTAGTTTATACAAGCAGAAAACTTCTAGGTCAAATGGACAAAAGACTAATTTGTCCTTTGACAAAACGATTGGCCCCTCAATCAATTTCCAGACTTGAGCCGTTTTTACAGACCCAGAACCCCTTATGTGAAGGGGAGGCCGGGTCCCCTTAAGGAAGGGTCCCACTACACTACCAATAATTTATGCAGTGAATCTTTCTCCCATCCTTCCCCAAGGAGATCTCTAGCCTTTTACTAGGGTAACTGTTCACTAGAGAAAGGGAAATAAATGATCAGACATTTCAGGGACTACTGGACCCTGGCTCTGAGTTGACACTGATTCTAGGGGACCCAAAACGTCACTGTTAAGGTAGGGACTTAAGGAGGTGAGGTAATTTATGGAGTTTTAGCTCAGGTCTGACTTACAGTGGGTCCAGTGGGTCCCCGGACTCATCCTATGGTCATTTCTCCAGTACCAGGATGCATAATTGGCATAGACATACTTAGCAGCTGGCAGAACCCCCACATTGGCTCCCTAACTGGTAGGGTGAGGGCTATTACAGTGGGAAAGGCCAAATGGAAGCCATCAGAGCTGCCTCTACCTAGAAAAACAATAATCAAAACCAATATCGCATCCCTAGAGGGACTGTGCAGATTAGTGCCACCATCAAGGACTCAAAAGACAAAGGGGTGGTGATTCCCATCACATTCCCGTTCAACTCTTCCATCTGGCTTGTGCAGAAGACAGATGGATCTTGGAGAATGTCAGTGGATTATGATAAGCTTAACCAAGTGGTGACTCCAATTGCAGCTGCTGTACCAGATGCGGTTTCATTTCTTGAGCAAATTAACACATCTCCTGGTACCTGGTATGCAGCCATTGACTTGGCAAATGCCTTTTTCTCCATTCCTGTCCATAAGGCCCACCAGAGGCAATTTGCCATCAGCTGGCAAGGCCAGCAAGCAATTTATTGTCCTACCTCAGGGGTATATCAACTCTCCAACTCTGTGTCACAATCTTATTCAGAGAGACCTTGATCGCTTTTCACTTCCTCAAGATACCACACTGGTCCATTACATTGATGACATTATGCCGATTGGACTTAGTGAGCAAGAAGTAGCAAACACACTGGACTTATTGGTAAGACATTTGTGTGCCAGAGGATGGGAAATAAATCCGACTAAATTCAGGGACCTTCTACCTCAGAAAAATTTCTAGGGGTCCAGTGGTGTAGGGCCTGTTGAGATATTTCTTCTAACGTGAGGGTAAGTTGCTGCATTTGGCCCCTCCTACAACCAAGAAAGAGGCCCACTACCTAGTGGGCCTATGTGGATTTTGGAGGCAACACATTCCTCATGTGAGTGTGTTACTCCAGTCCATTTATCACATGACCTGAACGGCTGCCAGTTTTGAGTGGGGTCCTGAACAGGAAAAGGCTCTGAATCAGGTCCAGGCTGCTGTGCAAACTGCTCTGCCACCTGGGCCATATGACCCAGCCAATCCAATGATGCTTGAGGTGTGAGTGGCAGATAGGGATGCTGTTTGGAGTCTTTGGCAGGTCCCCATATATGAATCACAGTGGAGGCAAGACCCTGCCATCTTCTGCAGATAAGTACTCTCTTTTTGAGAGAAAGCTCTTGGCCTGTTACTGGGCTTTGGTAAAAACTGAACATTTGACTATGGGTCATCAAGTCACCAGAACTGGGTGCTTTCTAGCCCATCTACCCATAACATGGGTCATGCTCAGCAGCATTCCATCATCAAATAGAAGTGGTATATACGTGATTGGGCTCGAACAGGTCCTGAATGCACAACAAGTTACATGAGGAAGTGCCTCAAATGCCCACGGTCTCCTCTCCTGCCACCCTGCCTTCTCTTCCTCAGCCTGCAACAATGGCCTCAGGGGGAGTTCCCTATGATCAGCTGACAGAGGAAGAGAAGACTAGGGCCTGGTTCACAGATGGTTTCCCAGTGGGCAGAACTTCTAGCAGTGTACCTGGGATTGTGCACTCTGCATGGAAGGAGAAATGGCCAGGTGCAATTATATACTGATTCATGGGCTGTGATCAATGGTTTGGCTGGATGGTCAGGGACTTGGAAGAAGCATGACTGTAAAACTGGTGACAAAGACATCTGGGGAAGAGGTATGTGGATGGACCTCTCTGAGTAGTCAAAAACTGTGAAGGTATTTGTACCCCATGTGAGTGCTCACCAGTGGGTGACCTCAGCAGAGCAGGATTTTAACAATCAAGTGAACAGGATGACACCACTCAGCCTCTTTCCCCAGCCACCCCTATCATTGCCCAATGGGCCCATGAACAAAGTGGCCATGGTGGCAGGGATGGAGGTTACCCATGGGCTCAGCAACATGGACTTCCACTCACCAAGGCTGATCTGGCTGCAGCCATTGCTGAGGGCCCAATTTGCCAGCAGCAGAGACCAACACTGAGCCCTAGATATGGCACCATTCCTCGGGGTGATCAGCCAGTTACCTGGTGGCAGATTGATTATATTGAACCTTTTCCATCACGGAAAGGGCAGAGGTTTGTCCTCACTGAAATAAACCCTTACTCCAGATATGGGTTTACCTATCCTGCATGCAAGCTTCTGCCAAGACTACCATCAGGGACTCATGGAATGCCTTATCCAACATCATGGTATTCCACACAGCATTGCCTTTGACCAAGGCACTCACTTTACGGCTACAGAAGTGTAGCAGTGGGCTCATGCTTATGGAATTCACTGGTCTTACCATGCTCCCCATCATCCTGAAGCAGCTGGATTGACAGAACAGTGGAATGTCCTTTCGAAGTCACAATTACAACGGCAACTAGGTGACAATACTTTGCAGGGCTGGGGCAAAGTGTATCCTCTGAATCAGCATCCAATATATGGTACTGTTTCTCCGACAGCCAGGATTCACAGGTTCAGGGATCAAGGGGTAGAAGTGGAAGTAGCACCACTCACCATCACCCCTAGTGATACACTAGTAAAATTTTTGCTTCCTGTTCCTGAGACATTACGTTCTGCTGGCCTGGAGGTCGTAGTTCCAGAGGGAGGAACACTGCCACGAGGAGACACAACTCCATTAAACTGGAAGTTAAGATTGCCGCTTGGACACTTTGGGCTCCTCCTACCTTTAAGTCAACAGGCTAAGAAGGGAGTTACAGTGATTGGCCTGGACTATCAAGATGAAATCAGTCTACTAGTCCACAACGGAGGTAAGGAAGAGTATGCATGGAATACACGAGATCCGTTAGGGTGTCTCTTAATATTACCATGCCGTGTGATTAAGGTCAATGGGAAACTACAACAGCCCAATTCAAGCAGGACTACAAATGACCCAGACCATTCAGGAATGAAGGTTTGGGTCACTCCACCAGGGAAAAACCATGACTTGCTGAGGTGCTTGCTGAAGGCCAAGGGAATATAGAATGGGTAGTAGAAGAAGGTAGTCATCAATACCAGCTATGACCACACGATCAGCTGCAGAAACAAGGACTGTAACTGTCATGAGTGTTTCCTCCTTCTTTTGTTAAAAATGTTTGTGCATGTATACACTTATACTAAGAAAATATCTTCATTTTTATTTCCTTTCTCCTTTATCATGTGATATAAGATTTACTGACTTCACATCAGCATTTAAGTATTGTTAACTTTATGTAATAATATTTGGAATGGGGATTGGTGCATTTCTGGTTGTACAAAGGATAGCTGTGTTATGTTAGGCTTATTATTGTCTTTATCTAAAGATTATATATGATCTCAGGAGATGTGTATGGGTTCACAAGGGTTGACAAGGGGTGGACTTGTGATGCTTAATACTGAGTGTCAACTTGACTGGACTGAAGGATACAAAGTTTTGATCCTGGGTGTGTCTGTGAGGGTGTTGCCAAAGGAGATAAACATTTGAGTCAGCGGGCTGGGAAAAGCAGACCCACCCTTAATCTAAGTGGGCACAAGCTAATCAGCTGCCAGTGTGGCTAGCATATAAGCAGGCAGAAAAATGTAAAAAGAGAGACTGGCCTGGCTTAGCCTCCCAGCCTATATCTTTCTCCTGTGCTGGATGCTTCCTGCCCTTGAACAGCGGATTCCAAGTTCTTCAGTTTTGGAACTCGGATTGGCTCTCCTTGCTCCTCAGCCTGCAGATGGCCCATTGTGAGACCTTGTGATAGTGTGAGTTAATACTTAATAAACTCATATATATAATTTTTTTCCATTAGTTCTGTCCCTCTAGAGAACCCTAATACAAAGAGGGAACCCTAATACAACATATACCCCCCAAAAAATCAAAATGGATTAAAGATTTAAAAGTAAGACCTAAAACTATAAAACGGCTAGAAGAAAACATTGGAGAAACACTTCAGGACACTGATCTAGGCAAAGAATTTTGGGGTAAGACCCCAAAAGCACAGGCAACAAAAGCAAAAATAGACAAATGGAATTCTATGAAACTAAAAAGCTTCTGCACAGCAAAGAAAACAAGAGAGTGAAGAGACAACCTGCAGAATGGGAGAAAATATTTACAAACTATCCAACAAAGGATTAATAACCAGAATATATAAGGAACTCAAACAACTCAACAGCAAAAAAACAAATAATCCAATTCAAATATATGGGTAAAAGATCGCCACAGATATTTCTCAAAAGAAGACAAACCAAGTGGCCAACAGGTATGTTAAAAAATCAAAACAAAAACAGCAACAACAAAAAAACTCAACATCACTAATCATCGGGGAAATACAAATCAAAACCACAATGAGATATCACCTCATTCTAGTTAAAATGGCTACTATTGACAAGACAAAAAATAACATATGCTGGTGAGATCTAGAGAAAGAGGAATGCTAATACACTGTTGGTATGAATGTAAATTAGCACAGCCACCATGGTAAACAGTATGAAGGTTCCTTAAAAAACTAAAAATTGAACTACCATATGATCTAGCAATATAAAAGAAGGAAGTCCTGCCATTTGCAGCAACGTGGATGGAACTGAAGGTCATTATGTTAAATGAAATAAGCCAGTCATAGAAAGACAAATATTGCTATGTTCTCATATATGGGAGCTATAAAAGTTGATCTCATGGAGGTAGAGAGTAGTACAGGAGACTGGGAAGTGAGGAGGATAAAGAAAGGTTGGTTAATGGGTGCAAAACACACATAGAAGGAATTAAGTTCTAGTGTTTGATAGCACAGGAGGGTAACAATAATTTATTATATATTTCAAAATAGCTGGAAGAGTAGTTTTAAAATGTTCCCAACACAAAGAAATGATAAATGTTTGAGGTAATGGATATCCTAATTACCCTGATCTAATCATTACTAATTGTATGTATCAAAATATTACATGTATCCCATAAGATGTATAATTAATTACGTATCAATTAAAAATTTAAAAACTGAAAAAATGAAACAGATGTAAAGACCTTCAATAACTTGCTCAGAGTCAAAAGAGAACCAATGACAGAACCAGACTGAAAGACAGGATGTTCTATTCCAAAGATCTTTTCTGTTTTTTTGTTTTTGTTTTTTTTCCTGCTTGATTTTTAAGTCACTAAGATTAATAAAGTACAAATAGGATCTATATTTATGTGTGGTACAAATTCAAGTTGTTCAAGCCAAAATAAAAGGGAATATTTATTTTAAAATTTCTCAGATACTGTGCCAGAACTTTCTCAAAAATCATTTAAAAGTCAACATTATCATTCCCCTTTTAAACATGAGGAAACTGAGTCTCAGAGATGTTAGCCCAAGGCCAGATAGTTTTTAAAACACAGAAGTTGGATTCCATCTGCAAGCATAAAAGCCCATAGGCTTTCCATTATATAATGCTACCTTCCTAGGATAAATCTGATTTGTCTTTTCTCAAAATAATAGCAATTTGTGGAAACTGCTATTCTTAGTAGCAGAAACCGTTTCAAATTACTTGTTTAGATGAGAATTAAGTAAATGTACTACCCATTTCAGGTATATCCATTCTTTGACTTGCTGAAATTTGTTTTTAATCAATCAGATTATGAAGAATAGCTTCCACTTTTTCTCTGTGTTCATGATTGTAATAAAAAGTCCAATTTTGGCTGGGCGAGTTGGCTCATGCCTGTAGTCCCAGGCATGGGACCTTTTTTTTTTTTTTTTTTTTTTTTAATTAGCCACTTGCGAGGTGGTGCATGCCTGTAGCTCCAGCTACTCGGGAGGCTAAGGCAGGAAGACTGCTTGAGCCCAGGAGTTGGAGGCTGCATTGAGCTATGATAGTGCAGGATACTATACTCTAGCCTGGCAACAAAGTGAGATCCCGTCTCAAAAGAAAAAACAAAAGATCCAATTTTATTACTTCTTTCACATATAAGAGGCTAAATGCCATCCAAGGAGACTGGGAAGTTTCCACCAAGGCACTTTATGTAGAATGGGGGGAAAAAAGGAAATGTTTCTTAACATTAATGGGTATATTTATGATATCCTCTCATCTGTATTAACTACTTTATAAAAGGTATTGGGCATGATTTGCCCCCTAGAACACAACTTGCTTTAAAGTTCTGCCAACTTTGTAAATTCCTTAAACAGGGATTCATCAATCTACTAAAACAAAAGATCATATGTACAGGAGAACTACACAGATGTTTTACAGCATCAAGCTGTAGATTAAGTATTTACTTTATTACACGTCTATCACCCAATCTAAGATGATGTCAGGATAAAAAAATGAAAGCTCTCACATATTTCTTGTCAACTGCCATCTACTATTAGATAATTTTTTCATATGATACACCAGAACTCCTTAGCTGCGCCCCTCCCCCCACCTTGGATAGAAAGTCCAACCATAGTTACTGAAGGATACTAACGTCTCTGCTTTTTACTCCTCAAATGCCAGTTGAGGCAGTTAATGTTCACAATATTACAATTACAGCAATAATAAGTAGTTAGCATTTATCAAGTGCTGATACCCCTTCCACATATTAACTTAATTCTCACAGCACTATTAAGTAGATATTACTGCTATCTCTATGTTTACAGTATAAAAACTTAGGTTGTACAAGGTTAAATAGTAGCAATAAACAGGAATTCAAACACAGACAACCTGGCTCCATAGCTGTGCTCTTACCCAGCAGTAATTTCATTAATATCCATCCACAAAAACGACCCTACGTTCACTTGCCTTGGTTCTGATCACTAAGAGATGTCTGGGAAGGGTTAACATTTAATTCCTAATCACTGTCGTATACTTCTCCCTGTATTACCTTCTGTGGGCTATCTTGCCAGCAGGTAAGCTGTCAGGGCTTATTAAAAAAGCAAATAACAATATACAAAACTCTTCAAGAAGTCCAACTTAGCCTTAACAATATGTAAAATAATTAGTATTATTAATCAAAGGGTAATTATAAGGACTAAATGTACTAATATGTATGGAACAAACAACAGGAACAGACATGCAAAAGCTCAATAATTAACCATTATGTCATCTGGATATTACCTAATGCTTCCTTTTCCTTCATATTGCAGCATGTGACAAGGAAAGAATGTATATGCCTATTTGCATTCTTTTACTACTCATCATAGCATATATTCTGGTTTATCATTCTAAAACATAACCCTGACTAAATCATGTGTACAAAATATAAATCAAGGCTACAGCACCATCCTTGTTTACATATTTCTAATAGTTTACTATAAATAGCACGAAAAGCTATGTCATATTTTAAGGCAATTTAAATGCCAAGAATATTAACATATCTTGGTTACTTATTTTAAAAATACCTAACATATTATTGCTATTCATTTATTTGAAATCAAATAACAGACCATTAAAGAGAACAACCTTATGCTGTACAGACCAGTATTAACTTTTTTTTTTACTGACGAGACAACTGAGGCTTTAAGAGACGTCAGGTTTTACACCTGGTAAAACCCAGTTTCTGACTTCCAATTCCATGCCCTTTCCACTGCACCACACTCTTTTACGTAACTTGTTAACCACAGGCCAGTATTTTCCTAAGCATGTTCAACAGACACTCAGGGGAAAAAATTAAGTCAAATAAATTGAGAAATGATGTTTTCTCTGTGTGCCTCTTAGACAGTCAACTGCACATTATTTGCACTGGAAAATCCTGAAATCATAAAACTTGTTTACCTGTGTCTCACTCAATATTTTCTGAACTGATTTGACTACAAAATCCTTTTATTCTCCTAATACTTATTAACATCACACAGAGCACACTTCAGGAAATGTTACTACAGAATAAACTATTACGTTTAATTATTATTTTTTTTTTTTTTTGGAGAGGTAGTCTCGCTCTGTCATCCAGGCAGGAGTGTGGTGGTGTGATCTTGGCTCACTGCAATCTCTGCCTCCCAAGTTCAAGTGATTCTCCTGCCTCGACCTCCCAAATAGCTGAGACTACAGGTGTGCACCACCATGCCTGACTAATTTTTGTATTTTTAGTAGAGACGGGGTTTCACCATATTGCCCAGGCTGGTCTTAAACTCCTGACCTCAAGTGATGTGCCTGCCTTCGCCTCCCAAAGTACTGGGATTACAGGCATGAGCCACCGAGCCCAGCCTAATACTTAATGTAATAGATAATCAGTATAAAGAGCCTATTTCACAGATTTGACAACTCAAACCAAGTCCCTTGAAATAAGTGCCTAGCTTGATTCATGGCACATCAAAGGTACTTAATTTAAGAATAAAAAACTATATAAATTAAAAGTTTAATATAAATACTGTCTCCTGACAGCACTGTTATCAAAGCAGTAAACATTTACCAAGTACCAAGCATACAGTAAGACCCTGAAATAATGGCAATATAAAGATAATGATTCTTACTCTCATGGATTAGCAGGGGAGATTAATTATCAAGTCAGGCTGTAATAAGCAGTAGAATAAACAAAATACCACTGTAATACAGAAGTAGAATAATAATTGATATTATAAAAGAGATTGTCTGGGTGACATGGCTCACATCTATAATGCCAGCACTTTAGGAGGCCATGCTGGGTGGGTCACGAGGTCAGGAGTTTGAGACCAAGCCTGACTAACATGGTGAAACCCCGTCTCTACTAAAAATACAAAAATTAGCCGGGCATGATGACGCATGCCTGTAGTCCCAGCTACTCAGGGGGCTTAGGCAGGAGAATCACTTGAACCCGGGAAGCGGAGGTTGCAGTGAGCCGAGATCGTGCCACTGCACTCCAGCCTGGGCAACAGAGCGAGACTGTCTAAAAAAAAAAGAAAAAAGATTCCCAAGTAATTATTGTTAAATGGAGCAGAATGAATTTAGCTCATATGGAACATCTCAGAATGTTTGTATCTAGGATGGTAAAAGAGGATCAAGATCTCTCTGTAGCTTTCCCTGTCTCCATGCAGAAACAACTGCTCCCATTTCAAATTTTTTTCCTCAATGAATACTATCACATACTACTAGGGTCATGTCAAAAAGACTCAGAAGCCAACCTAAATAAGCTCCTATTATTAAGACAGAACAATCTGTCTGACAATGGGAAAGACATTATTACGGACAATAACTCCAACAGGTGGAAACATATGAAATATCTTTAAAGCCATGAGTTCATAATGATAATTAAACAAACAAGCAACACAGTGGTGACCTTTGGAGGATGCTAGGTAACTACAATATTACTCTGCAAACTGTAAAGAGAAAGAATCAAGAAAAAAAAAAAAAAGCACTATACCACTGCCACAAAAAGAACACACATAACTCTCCCATAGGAGCACTAGCAGGAGGAGATACCTAATCCAGTTTTCAGGGGATTATGAAAGATATCCATGAGGGGAAGATGCCAGCTTTGAGTTTTAAGGAGCAACTTCAGTTAAAAAAAAAAAAATTAAAAGCATAAGTGGGCAGTCTAAACACTAAGGTGAAAAATAGCATGGGAAGACTTCAAACAGTTTTATTTAGAGGGATGGTGTTAGAAGGTAAGAAAAGTTGAAGGCTGAAAGGGGTAGGCAATGAGGCTACAAAGCTAACTGGAATTAGACCAGAAAAATCGTTATAGGCCTTGCAAAGAGTTTATACCACATATGTAAGAAAGGCTTTGACGAGTGTTAAAAAGATAAGTGACAAGGTCAAATTTTTGTTTAAGATAAATCACTCTGGTGGGTATGAGAAAAAAATATTTAACTGGAACAAGAATGAAAGAGTAATGAAGGTAGGAAGATCACAACAGATTTGAGAAATATTTAGAAGACAAAAGCAGTAACAGAATGGTGACTAGAGGAAAAAATTTACAGGGAACTTTATGTGAGCTCCTGTAACACTTTCAAGGTAATTCTACTGTAGCATTTACCATAAAGTATAACAGTTACTTGTTTACCTCTTGGCTCCCCCATGATGCAGTTTCCTAAAGATAAGAACTCAGTGGGGCTGGGTAAGGTGGTTCACACCTGTAATCCCAACACTCTAGGAGGCAGAGGCTGGAGGATAGCTTGAGCTCAGGAGTTTGAGCCCAGCCTGGGCAACATGGAGAAACTCCATCCCTACAGAAAATGTTTTTAAAACTAAGCCAGGCATGGTGGCTCACTCCTGTAGTCCCCAGCTACTTGGAAGGCTGAGGTAGGAGCCCAGGATGTTGAAGCTGCAGTGAGCCATGATCGTGCCACTGCACTCCAGCTTGGGTGACAGAGTAAGAACCTATCTTCCAAAAAAAAAAAAAAAAACAGGGAACTCAGTGCCTGATACATAGTAGGCACATCATAAATGTTATTTAAACATAAATGCGTGTAAATCCTATCAGGACATGATTTTTTGGAAAGAGAAAGTCTTGGTTAAAAAAAAAGTCTTTAATAATCCATGTGTAATAAACTTTAGCTTTAGAACTACACTGAGACCAGGTGAGGTGGGGAGGGAAGAAAAAAAAATCTTTAATTCTAAAAATCAATCTCTATAGGTAAAACTAAATGTATGGAATTTTCCTTATATGAAATCAATGTAAGGAGGTTCTACCTAGTAATTTTCTCCTTGGTTTTCTACCAGTAAATAAAAATGAACCATATAATAAAGTGTCACAGTGGACAAAACAGCAGTAATTAGAAATACACCCTGCTGCCTACCATTTTGAGATTGGAAAAATAAGACCTCATTCCTCTGATTCCCCAAAGCTGTAAAGAAGTACATTTTAATAAGGCTACCTTACTAACTAGCTCTTTATATACCATCCTACTTCACTGGAGATTACACTATCCCCCTTCTCCACAAACTAGGTAAACCAGAACTCGTTGTAATTCGAATCCATCACAGGGGTAGAGAAAAAGACACCAAAAACAGAAAGCAAACTAAAGCAAGACTTCACTTAAAATGGCCAGGCAAATATATGCTAATAAGGATATTGATTCAGGGCAAAAGTTCAAATGGGAAACTTTTAGGTTGTATATCTTCGGCATTTTATTCTCTGTGAATCAATCCTTGGTGCTGAATCTACAGCTTTTATTTGAATAAACTCTATGGTCCATTAGGCAAAGAGCAATTTAGCTTCTAAATTAACCTGTTAAACGGCATTTATGTCATTCTTTGTAGAATTGTAAACATACAGCAGGTTAACAACAGTGTTTTAGACACTCCCAGGCCTTTCAAAGTTGGTACGTTTGCCTAATTTTAGGCTGCCAACAGTAATCTACTTTATTTCACCATCATGTCTGTTGCTATGGTTAAAAATAAACTGACTGCAAGACACTTGGAATATAACTGGCAAATATTATATCACTGATGAACATCTCTGTTTTAAACCTATTCATCAAAAAATGAAAAAGATTAGAGGCTAGTTTTCCAGTATGTCATAAAATATTTTTCTTTCCAATACCCCACAGGTATAAGAAGCTTTATTCAATAAAGAACTTCAGCTCTATTCAAATAGCATCATTTCTTGGATCTCCTCATACCTGTGTAAACTACTACTTTAATTTTTAGGTGCTGTATCTGCCAACTGCTACAGGCAAATGATTGTTTCCTTTTAACAGAAAAACTATTCCTTTTATCAAAAAAAGTCATAAGCAAATGACTGCAGTATTTCAAATAAATTATATACTATGTAAAAATTCCTAGTCTTGATGTACCAAGGTATTTGCAAAACAAAAACGAAAAACATTATATTATGAAATACTTAACTTCTAAAGAGAACAAATATAAAATAAATGCTAAAAATGTAGAAATGTATGTATTATACTGCCTTAACACTGTAAAAAAGACATCTCAAAAACCTTAAAGAATTTTCTACTGATAATGTTTTTATGAACTCAGTACTTTTATACTAAGGAGAACTATAGATGGATCCCCTTGGAGTCTATAAACATTACTGTGTAGAAGCCTAAAAAGGTACTGCTAGGGAAGAGTGAAAGGTATTTTTTTCTATTTTTCCTTTTTTTTTTTTTTTGAGACCGAGTTTCGCTCTTGTTGCCCAGGCTGGAGTGCAATGGCACAATCTTGGCTCACTGCAACCTCCGCCTTCCAGGTTCAAGCGATTCTCCTGCCTCAGCCTCCTGAGTAGCTGGGATTACAGGCATGCGCTACCACGCCCAGCTAATTTTGTATTTTTAGTGGAGACGGGGTTTATCCATGTTGGTCAGGCTGGTCTTGAACTCCCAACCTCAGGTGATGCACCTGCCATGGCCTCCCAAAGTGCTGGGATTACAGGCATGCACCACCACAGCTGGCTAATTTTTGTATTTTTAGTAGAGACGAGGTTTCACCATGTTGGCCAGGCTCTTCTCAAACTTCCGGCCTCAAGTGATCTGCCCACCTTGGCCTCCCAAAGTGCTGGAATTACAGGCATGAGCCACCGTGCCTGGCCTATTTACCTACAATTCTGCAAACTGATTAAACAACAAATCCAGATAAGGCTAAACTGAGAACTCACAATAAAGGACAGATCTATCACAATGTATTATAACCAAAGCCATAATAGACAATAACAACCACAAATCAGGAAAATATTAGAAAATGGTCATTTCTACTCTATTTACAGTGTTAAAGCAAAGAGTCAAAAGTAAAAGAAAATCTGATCATTTAAAAAAAGATACCCAGAAAATTCACCACATAGGATAGTGCATTCCTCAAAATTACCATGTAGTTAAAAATTAAGTGTAAGATATAACTGAAACTATATCTGCCTTTATAGTTATCTATTCTATCCACTTTTTAATGCATCATTTGTTTCGTTCCTTCCTAAAACACCCCTCTTTACCATGAAAACAAAGTACTTCAAAGGATCCCAGATAAAGAATGACACATCCTAAGGAAAAAATTGTGTTAGAAATTAAAGCAAACAATAAAAATAAATAAAAATAAAAAAAGAAATTAAAGAATAAGGGAGACAGCAGTTAAATGTAAGTACATAATTTTCAAAAATACAAAGGAAAACTGACCACTTTTAAGGGTGTTTTTCCATTTTAACTGATATAGAAATGTCCAATTTAAGAGAACAATTAAGGCCAGGTAAGGCGGCTCATGACTGTAATCCTAGCAATTTGGGAGGCCGAGGTAGGAGGATAACTTGAGCCCAGGAGTTCCAGACCAGCCTGGGCAGCAGAGTGAGACCCCATCACTACAAACTACAAAACACAAAACAAAAAATTAGCAGGGCATGATGGCACGTCCCTATATGGGAGGCTGGGGTGGGAGGATTGCTTGAGCCGAGGAGGTCAAGGCTGCAGTGAACTGTGATTGTGCCACTGCACTCCAGCCTGGGTAACAGAGTGAGAACCTGCCTCAAAAAAAAAAAAAAAAAAAAAAGAGCAATTAACAAAAACCTTTAATTTAAAATTTGATTAATAACAACAGTCTATATTTAGCAAAAGTGAACACAAGGGACAGGAAGTGCTATAGCAGTATTTCTTGAATACCTACTCTACACCAAGCACTGTACTTGGTGTTTATATATGTTGTGTCATTTAATCATCACAGCAATTTTAAAAGGATTCTTATCTCAGTATTACAGATAAAGAAACCAAGGCTTAGGAAAGTTAAGAAACTCACCCAAAGTTGCTAAATAAAAACAAAACCAGCTAACCTAGGACAGCCAAATATGTCCTCTAGTACATAATCACTTTAAATTGTTGTGTATAATTAGCCCCAAATACAAAATCCTGTAGCCTCAAAGAGAGGAATGGCTTTTCAGTAGCCTGTAGCAGTTACAGAAAAAATAATATTCTCATACATTTGATTTCAATTAGAGTATAAATTTTTTAAACTGCACATGTCGACTCAACTGCTCCAATTTTATAACAAAAACAATGGATTAATATTTTATACACATCTAAATGTAAACTTTTATATTCAATGTTTTTTGGTCCCAATAGAGACAATCAGCATTTTAAGAGACAATCAATAATTTATCACAAAGTAGGTTTGACAAATCTCCTAGATTAGGACATTAAGAAACATACACTCCGGTTTAACTTACATGCAGTTTTTTAAAAGTGAAAGAATGTTATTATTATTTATAACAAGTAAGAAAGGAAACCTCATAACTGTTAGGTTAAACAACCCAAATATCTATTTATTTAATAAGAATTGAAAGCAGAAAATTGTGCTTAATTTTGCATAAACGTATTCCTTAACACTTCATATAAGAGGAGCTAGGTGCCAGGCATGGTGGCTCACACTTGTAATTCCAGCACTTTGGGAGGCCAAAGCAGGAGGATTGCTTCAGCCCAAGAGTTCAAGGCCAGCCTGAGCAACACAATGAGACAGGGTCTCATTGTAAATTAAAATAAAAAAATTACCCAGGTGTGGTAGTGCATGCCTATAGTCACAGCCTCAGCTACTCCAGAGGCTGAGGCAGGAAGATCACTTAGGCCTGGGAGGTTGCGGCTGCAGTAAGCTGTGATTGTGCCACTGTACTCCAACACAGGTAAGAGAGAGAGACCCTGCTTCAAAACAAAAAAAAAAGAAGAAAGAAAGAAAAGAAATTCTCACTTCCTGTTTTGCAAGGTATCTTTAAGGAACAAAAAAATTTTTTTTAAAAAAGAGGACCTAGGTGTTCGACAATCATAACTTTTAAGAACATGAGGAAAATATTTGGGATCCTGATCTTCTCTTACTCAGTTCTTCACTGGTGGTCTAGGATACAGCTACACAGATGGAAATAAAGCTACACATCTCTACAGGAAATCCATTAAAACTAGTAAATACACTTTAGTTATCCTTCAGTAGTAGGTTGAATAGTGTCCCACAAATATTCACATGCACCAGAACCTCAGAATATTACCTTATTTGGAAATAGGGTCTTTGCAGATGTAATTAGTTAAGGATCTCAAGATAAGATCTTAACTTAGATGGGCCTTAAATCCAATGACTACTGTCCTCATAAGAAGAGGAGAGAACACAGAAAGAGTGTGAAGAAGGCAATGTGAAGATGGAGGTGAAGATTGGAATGATGAATCTACAAGCCAGGGAACAACAAGGATTGTTCACTAGAAGTTAGGAGAAAGCAGAGAACAGTTTTTCCCTCAGAGCCTCTCTCCAGAAGGAACCCATCCTTGCTGACATCTTGATTTTGGACTTCTGGACTCATGAATGGTGAAAAAATAAACTTCTATTGTTTTAAGTCACCCAGTTTGTGGTCATTTGTTATGAAAGACATAGAAAACCAATATAACTTCTTATAATATCTTGTTATAACCACTGAGTTAATTTATTTCATTATCGCAATAAATTAAACCATGAGACTATATACAGAAGCACTCTTGGGAAAAATGCTATTTAAATGTATGATGGTACTCTAACATCATCATCATTCCTGTCACTGTTAAATCAACACATATGTATCTATAATACTAACCCTATCTTTAAAAAAAAAAAAAAAAGTGTATACTTGTCCAAAGACAGAGACATCAGAAGTCACCTAAAAACAAACAAACAAACAAACAAAAAACCTCTCAAATTAAACAAATGAGTTACATCAAAGTCTCTTCAGTCTGTTTCTCAAAGAAACTTTAGGATAGGAAGACCAGTGGCCTAAAAGTCAGCAGACCTTAGTTTTGGTTTTAATCACTAATTCATGATCAACTTATTAACTTCTAAGGGTGTCCGATTTCTTACCTATAAAGGAAAAAGTTTAACAGGAACTAGATAACCTCTAAAGTCAAACCCTCAACTATCACATAGTATAGTTTCTTTTTTCCTTGTAAACAAATAAAACTAAAACCCAAATTATTTAGGCTAGAGACACCCAAACTGGAGACAGTGTGAGGGAGGAAAATTAAGAACTTCATAACCGTAATAGGGAAGAAAAATCCTAAGTGAAAAGGCAAATGTTACAGCAACTAAACTAACCTATCTATTTCTGCTAGGATAAGTCTTATTTTTGGCAAGTAAGTGACATTAAAAAGGAAAAGGTGGAAAACATGATCAGTGACTGAAGCAAGCAAAATTGAGGTTTATAAGTGCTACTTAATCATGATTTTGCTGTATGCGTGTTAGACAACAAACACCAACTAAATACCCACTTTTCTACCTTTGGATATTAGAAGTCTAGTATTTCAGATTTTTCATTTACAAGAAATTTTAAGCCTCATGAGAATTTTTTGAATCCATGAAATAAAGTACTCTGATAAGTTTAAGGAATATAAAGCAATAACTCTGGGTTGACGGCTGACCCATCTATCAATAATTAATCCTTAAATAAATATAAAAGACAGTGTTATCCCTTTATATACATGAACAAAGTGGAATTCAGAGAAATTAGGCAACTTATCCAAAGTTACACAGACTCTCAAGAACAAGGATTCAAATCTCTGCTTTCTAAAACCCAAAACCTGTGTTCTTGTTAACTACTAAGATACACTGCCTCATACGGTGGTTACCATCAGATGGTTGTGATGGAAGGTTTTTGATCTGAGCCGTAGTTTACACAGTTGTTCAGCTGGTAAAAATTCATCAGGCTGATTTATATTTCATGTGATTTTCTGAATATATACTATTACTTCTTTAAAAATTAATATGTGTTTGTATATACATACTCCTTCCATGTTTTAGTCAGAGCTCTTAAAAAAAAATCCAATTCAAACTAGCTTCAACAAAGGGAGAATTCCTTAGCGGATAATGGCCGAACTACTCAAAGGTTGGAGTAAAGCTAATCTCAGGGTAGAGAGAATCCAGAGACCAGAGTACCATGATGGCCTGTGGTTGTCTCTTTTTCCTATTCATGACCTCTGGTGCTATCTCATTTCCTCCTTCTTTCCACAACTTTCTCTAATACGGTAACACACCTAGAGATAGCTCCAGACCTTCATCCTTGTTAACTCCCCCATGAAAGAAGCAAGAATCTTTCCTATCAGCTCTAATTTTTGAAAAGTTTATGAAAGGACAGCTTAGGTCACCGCGCATACCTGGACTGATCACTGTGGCCAACGGGATGAAGAACCATCTCTGGCCTTGCCTTAACCACATACCCACCAGTTTGGCCAGATCAAAGGAAGAGTATTAGTAGCAAAAACATTGTCATTAGAGATATTCTTAAGTACTGAAAGATACTCTAATTTGTCATCTATTATATTGCAAATCATAAGATAATTACTATTATTATTTTTAAGAGTGACACAGTCATCCCTCAATATCTGTGGGGGATTAGTGCCAGGACCACTTGCAGATATCAAAATCCATGAATGCTCAAGTCCCTTATAGAAGATGGTATAATATGTGCATATAACATATGCACATCCTCTCATATACTTTACATAATCTGTAGATTATTTATAATACCTAATACATTATAACTGTTCTGTAAATAGTTGTTATACTGTATTGTTTAGGGAATAATGGCAAGGAAAAAAAAAGTCTGTACATGTTCAGTACACACACAACCACCCATTTTTAAAAAATACTTTTAAGCCAGGTATGGTAGCTCACACCTGTAATCCCAGGACTTTGAGCCTAGGAGTTCAAGACCAGCCTGGGGAATATAGCAAGACGCCATCTTTACAAAAAATTAAAAAATGAGCTGGGTGTGGTGGTGTGTGCCTGTAGTCCCAGCTACTTGGGAGGCTGATGTGGGAGGATCATCTGAGCCCAGAAGTTCTAGGTTACAGTGAGATATGAGCACACCACTGTACTCGAGCCTGGGAGACAGAGCAAGGCACTGCCTCTAAAAATACATAAATAAATAAGTAAAAATTTTAAAAAATTTATTTTTGATCCACAGTTGTTTGAATCCACAGATGTGGAGCCCACAGACCTGGAGGGCTGACTGTACTTCATATTTATTGACAATTTATAAACCACTTAAACACTTATTTTTATTTTTTAGAGATGAGGGTCTTGTTATGCTGCCCAACCTGGACTCAAAATGCTGGACTCAATCAATGCCTCAGCTTTGTAAGTAGCTGGGTGTGCACACTATAGGTGTGCAACATCACACCCGGTAAAAAAAAACTTTCAAGAAATCATATTTAGGTTATTGGAGCAAGATGGTCAAATACAAACCTCTAGCAATCATGCTCCCAGAAGAAACACCAAATTGAACAAACTACACAAGAAAGCATCTCCATAAAAACCAAAAATCAGGTGAGTAAACAAAGTACTTTGTTTTAACCCTTATCAAGGAAAGACACACTGAAAAGGGTAGGAAAGACAGTCTTGAATTGTCAACACTACCCCTCCCACATTCCCAGCACCAGCCACGTGGCGTGGACAGAGTATATCAACATGCATGGGGGACAGAAAGTGTAGTGATTATGAGACTTTGCATTGGAACTCGGTGCTGCCCTGTCCCAGTGGAAAGCAACATGGGGCAGAATTCAGCTGGTGCCCCTGGAGGGAGCATTTAGACCAGTCCTAGGCAGAGGGGTATCATCCAGCCCAGCAGTCAGAAACTGCGTTCCAGCTAGCCCTACCACCACAGGTTACTGCCTTCTGTGGTCCTAAATAAACTTGAAAGGCACTCTAGGCCACAAGAACTGCAATTCTTAGGCAAGTCCTGGTACTGTGCTGGGCTCAGAGCCAGTGGACTTGGTGTGCATGCAACCCAGTGAGATAGCAGCTGGGGCAGCCAAGAGAATGCTTGCACCACTCCTTCCCCAACTCCAGGGAGTGCAGCTCACAGCTCTGGGACAGACTCCTTCCTTCCATTTGGGGAGAGGAGAGTGAAGAGTAAGGAGGACTAAGACTTTGTCTTGGAACTTGGATAGCAGGTGAGCCACAACAGAATAGGGCATTGGGCAGAGTCCTGAAGTGCCCATTCAAGGCTGTAGCTCTCAGACACCACTTCTAGACACCCTGGGACAGAAGGGAACCCACTGCCTTGAAGGGAAGGACATAGCCATGGCATGATTCATCACCTGCTGACTAAAGAGCCCTTGGGTCTTGAATACACGTAAGTGGTACCCAGGCGGTACTCACTGCAGGTCTTGGGTGAGACCCAGGGTCCTGCTGGCTTTGAGTGTGACCCAGCACATTCTCAGCTGTGATGGCTACAAAGAGTGATTCCTTCTGCTTAAGGAAGAGAAAGGGGGACTTCGTCTTGCAGCTTGGGCACCAGCTCAGCCACAGTAGGGTAGAACACCAGGCAGGCTCCTGGGTTCCTTGATTCCAGGCCTTGGGTCCTGGTCAGCATTTCTGGACCCAGCATGGGCCAGAGCAAAGCCTGCTGCCCTGAACAGAGAGAACAGGCCTGGCATTACTCACCAAACACTGAATGAAGAGTCCTTGGTCCTGGATTGAACACTGGCAGTAGCCAGGCAGTACTTGCTGTGGGCCTGAGGCGGTGGTGGCCACAGAGAGAAACTCCTACATGAGCAAAGCAGAAGGAAGAGTGCAAAAAACTTTGTCTTGTGGTTTGAGTGCCAACACAACTGCAGCAGAATACAGCATGGAGTAGATTTCTAGGATTCCTGACTCCAGGCTCTGGCTCCCGGATGGCATTTCTGTACCTGCCCTGGGCTGGGGTTGGGGGGTGCGGGGAGTGGGGCAGGGGAGCTTGATGCTCTGGAGGGAAGGACGCAAGCCTAGCTGGATTTACTACCTGCTGACTGAAGAGCTCTTGGGCCTTGAGCGAATGTTAGTGATAGCTCAGGTAGTGGTCGCTGTAGGCCTTGGGCAAGACCCAGTGCCATACTGGCTTCGTGTCTAACCTGCACAGTCCTAACAGTGGTAGCCAAAGGGGTGCATTCATCACCCTTCCCCCAGCTCCAGGCAGCTCAGCAGACAGAGAGACTCCATTTGTTTGGTGAAAACTAAAGGAAAGGAAGAGACTCTCCCTCATAATCCAGGGAGTTTTCCCAGTTCTTACTCAAGACAACCAAAGCAGTACCTGTACAAGTTTGCAAGAGTCACAGCATTACCAAGCTTGGGTTGCCCCCTAATGCAGATATGGCTGCAGTGACCAAAGATTTAGATCACAAAACTAAATTCCCTTTGAATACTTGGAAAGCCTTTCCAAGAAGGATAGGTACAAACAAACCCAGGATGCACAGAATACAATAAATACCTAACTCTTCAATGTCCAAACATCAATGAACACCCACAAACATCAAGACCATCCAGGAAAACATGACCTCACCAAACGAACTAAATAAGGCACCAGTGACCAATTCTCGAGTGACAAAGATATGTGACCATGAAGACAGATAATTCAAAATAGCTATTTTGAGGAAGCTCAATGAAATTCAAGATAAAAGAGAGAAGGAATTTGTAATCCTATTAGAAAAATTTAACAATAAGATTGAAATAATTTTAAAATGTTAATCAAATTCTGGGGCTTCAAGATATACTGGTTGACTTTAAAAAAAAGAGAGAGAAAAAAAAATCTGGAGCTGAGTGGCCAGGCATGCTGGCTCATACCTGTAATCCTAACACTTTGGGAGGCCAAGGTGGGTGAATTGCTTGAGCTCAGAAGTTTGAGATCAGCCGGGCCAACATGTTGAAACCCTGTCTCAACTAAAATACAAAAAATTAGCTGGGCATGGTGGTGCACACCTGTAGTCCCAGCTACTCAGGAGGCTGAGGCACGAGAATTGCTTGAACCAAGGAGGCAGAGGTTGCAGTGAGCTGAGATCACACCACTGCACTCCAGCCTGGGCAACAGAGCAAGACACTGTCTCAAAAAAAAAAAATTCCAGAGCTGAAAAATTCAACTGATATACTGAAGAATACATCAAAGTTTGTCAACAGCAGAACTGATCAAGCAGAAAAAAGAATTAGTGAGCATGCTATTTGAAAATACAGTCAGAAGAGACAAAAGAAAAAAGAATAAAAAAGAATGAAGCATGGCTATAAGATCTAGAAAATAACCCTCAAAAAGGCAAATCTAAGAGTTACTGACTTTAAAAAGGAGGCAGAGAGAGAGATATTGGGGTAAAAAGTTTATTCAAAGAGATAACAACAAACCTAGAGAAAGATATCAATATTCAAGTATAAGAAGTTCGTAGAACAACAAGCAGATTTAACCCAAAGAAGACTACCTCAAGGCATTTAATAATCAAACTCCTGAAGGTCAAGAATAAAGAAAGGAGCCTAAAACTAGCAAAAGAAAAGAAACAACATGCAATGGAGCTCCAATACATCTGGCAGCAGACTTCTCAGTGGAAACCTTACAGGCCAGGAGAGAGTGGCATGACATATTTAAAGCGCTGAAGGAAAAAAACTTTTATCCTTTAATAGTATATCCAGGAAAAATATCTTTCAAACACGAAGGAGAAATACTTTCCTAGACAAACAAAAGGTGAGAGATTTCATCAACACCAGATCTGTCCTTCAAGAAATGCTAAAGGGAGTTCTTCAATCTGAAAGGAGGTTAAAAAGCAATAAGAAGTCACCTGAAGGTACAAAACACACTGGTAATAGTTAAGTACACAGACAAACACAGAATATTGTAACACTGTATTTGTGATATATAAACCACTCATATATTGAGTAGAAAGACTAAAAGATGAACCTATTAAAACTAACAACTACAACAACTTTTCAAGATAAAGACAGTATAAAAAGATATAAATAGAAACAACAAAAAGTTAAAAAGCAAGAGGCATTTGCTTGTTAGTTTTTGCAATCGGTATTAAGTTGTCATCAGTTTAAAATAATGGGTTATGAGATGTTACTCACAAGCCTCACGGTAACCTCAAATAAAAAAACCTACAACAGGTACACAAAAAATAAGAAGCAAGAAATCTAATTTTTCTATTTTTAGTAGAGATGGGGGTTTCACCATGTTGGCCAGGCTGGTCTTAAACTCCTGACCTCAAGTGATCTGCCTGCCCCAGCCTCCAAAAGTGCTGGGAATACAGGCGGGAGCCACCATGCCCAGTCAAAAATAACTTTAAAAAATTAGCCAGGTGGGTGGCACATGCCTGTGGTCCCAGCTACTCAAAAGGCTGAGGCAGGAGGATTGCTTGAGCCCAGGAATTCAAGGCTGCAGTGAGTTATGATTGTGCCACTGCACTGCAGCCTGGGCAACAGAGCAAGGCTGTCTCACACACACACACACACAAAAACCTTTGGAAACTACACAAACACATGGAAATTAAACAATATGCTCCTGAATTACCAGTGAATCAATGAAGAAATGAAGAAGAAAATTTAAAAAATTATTGAAACAAACAAAATAGAAATACAACATACTAAAACTTATGAGATACAGTGAAAGCAGTACTAAGAGGAAAGTTTAATCCTCTTTAATCCAATCAGCCCCTATATCAAAAAAGTTGAAAAACTCAAACAACCTAACGGTGCATCTTAAATAACTAGAAAATAAAAGCAAATCAAACCCAGAATCAGTAGAAGAAAATAAATAATAAAGATCAGAGCAGTAATTCCAGCACTTTGGGAGGCCAAGGCAGCCAGATCACTTGAGCTCAGGAGTTCAAGACCAGCCTGCATAACAGTGAGACCTGTCTGCAAAAAAAAAAAAAAAAAAAAAAATCAGAGCAGAAATTAATGAAATTGAAACAAAAAAATACAAAAGATCAATGAAATAAGTTTGTTTTTTGAAAAAATAATCAACAAACCTTTAGCCACACTAAGAAAAAAAGAAGACACAAATAAATATAATTAGAGATGAAAAGGGACATATTACAATGGACTCTACAGAAATTCAAAGGATTATTAGAGACTACTATGAGCAACTATATGCCAATAAATTGGAAAACCTAGAAGAAATGGACAAATTCCTAAACACAGACAAGCTACTAAAACTGCACCATGAAGAAATCCAAAATCTGAACAGACCAATAATAAGTAATGAGATCAAAGCTGTAGTAAAAAGTCTCCCAGCAAAGAAAAGCCCAGGACCCAATGGCTTCACGGCTATACTTTACCAAACATTTAAAGAACTAATACCAATCCTTCTCAAACTATTCTGAAAAGTAGAAAAAGAGGGAATACTTTCAAATTCACTTTATGAGGCCAATATTACTCTGATACCCAAACCAGACAAAGACATATCAAAAAAAGAAAATTACGGGCCAGTATCCCTGATAACCACAAAAATCCTCAACACAATAGCAAACCGAATACAATAACACATTAAAAAGATCATTCATCATGACCAAGTAGGATTCATCTATGGATGCATGATGGTTCAACATATGCAAATGAATCAATGTGATACATCATATCAACAAAATGAAGGACAAAATCAATCAACATCCCTTCATAATAAAAACACTAAAAAAACTGGATATAGAAGGAACATACCTCAACACAATAAAAGCTATATATGATGGATGCATTGCTGGTATCAAACTGATTAGGGAAAAGCTGAAAGACTTTCCTCAAAGATCTGAAACACAACAAGGATGACCATTTTGTTTTTTTCCCCCCAAAGCCCCCACATTCTGGGAAGAAAACAGATCACTTTTCTTTTCTTTTCTTTTTTTTTGAGACAGGGTCTCACTCTGTGAACTAGGTTGGTGTGCAGTGGCACAATCATGGCTCACTGCAGCCTCAACCTCCTGGGCTCAAGTGATTCTCCTGCCTCTACCTCCCAAGTAGTTGGAACTACAGGTGTATGCCACCATGCCTGGCTTATTTTTTTTTTCTATTTTTTTTAGAGACAAGGTCCCACTATGTTACCTGGCTGCTCTTGAACTCCTGGGTTCAAGAGACCCTCCTGCCTTAGGGTGTGAGCCATCGTGCCTGGCTTTTTTTTTTTTTTTTTTTTTTTGAGACAAGGTCTTGCTTTGTCTTTCAGGCTAGAGTGCAGTGGCACAAACATGGCTCACTGCAGCCTCAATTCTAGGGTTCAAGTGATCCTCCCACCTCAGCTTCCCAAGTAGCTAGAAATAAAGGGGCATGCCACCACACCTGGATTTTTTTTTTTTTTTTAATTTTGTAGAGACAGGGTCGAGCGATGTTCCCCAGGCTGACATTGAACTCCTGGCTTCAAGCAATTCTCCCACCTCAGCCTCCTGAAGTTCTGGGATTACAGGCATGATCCACCATGCCCAGCCACTGCCCACTTTCACTAATGTTATTCAACACGGCAATGGAAGTCCTAGCTAGGGCAATCAGACAAAAGAAGGAAATACAAGGTATCCAAATTGGAAAGGAAGAAGTCCAATTATCCTTGTTTACAGATGATATGATCTTTTATTTGGAAAAACCTAAAGACTGCACCAAAAATCTATTACAACTGATGAACAAATTCAGTCAAGTTGCAGAATGCAATCAACATAAAAAAATCAGTAGCATTTCTATATGCCAACAGTGAACAATCTGAAACAGAAATCAAGAAAATAATCCCATTTACAATAGCTACAGATAAAACAAGATACCTAGGAATAAACTTAATCATGCAAATGAAATGTCTCCACAATGAAAACTACAAAACACTGATGCAAAGAATTAATATTATTAAAATGTGCATACTACCCAAAGCAATCTACAGATTCAATGTAGCACTATCAAAATGCCAGTGACATTCTTCAGAGAAATAGAAAAAATAATCCTAGAATTTAATTTATTTGGAACCACAAAAGACCAAGAATAGCCAGACATTCTGAGTGAAAACAACAAAACTAGAGGAATCACATTGCATGACTTCAAATTATACTACAGAGCTATTATAACAAAAACAGCATGGTGGCTGCGCACGGTGGCTCACGCCTGTAATCCTAGCACCTTAGGAGGCCCAGGTGAGTGATCACTTGAGGTCAGTTCAAGACCAGCCTGGTCAACTGATGAAACCCCGTCTCTACTAAAATAAATAAATAAATATATATATATATATATATAAATTAGCCAGGCATGATGGCGCATGCCTGTAATCCCAGCTACTCCAGAGGCTGAGGCAGGCGAATCACTTGAACTCAGGAGGCAGAGGTTGCAGTAAGCTGAGATCGCGCCACTACATTCCAGCCTGGGCGACAGAGGGAGACTCCATTTCAAAAAAGCAAAAACAAAACAAAAAAAACTCCAGCATGGTGCTGGCATAAAAACAGACATGAAGATCAGTGGAACACAATAGAAGCCCAGAAACAAATCCATATATCTACAGTAAGCTCATTTTCAACAAAGGTACCAAGAACATCACAATGGATCTTCTCTTCAATAAATGGTGAAAGTAGTCTCTTCAATAAATGATGCTGGGAAAACTGGATATCCATATACAGAAGAATGAAACTAGACTCCTATCTCTCATCATATACAAAAATCAAATCAAAATTGATTAAATATTTAAATCTAAGACTTTAAACTATGAAACTACTACAAGAAAACATTGGGGAAACTCTCCAAGATAATGGACTGGGCAAAGGTTTCTTGAGTAATACTACCAAAGCACAGGCAACCAAAGTAAAAATGGACAAATGCAATTACACCAAGTTAAAAAGCTTCTGCAGAGCAAAGGAAAATATCAACAAAGGGACAACCTACAGAATGACAGAAAATATTTGCAAACTACCCATCTGACAATGAATTAACAACCAGAATATACAAGGAGCTCAAACAACTCTATAGGAAAAAAATCTAATAATCCATTTTAAAAATGAGCAAAAGGTCTGAATAGACATTTCTCAAAAGAGGACACACAAATGGCAAACAGGTATATGAAAAGGTGCTTCACATCATGGATCATCAGAGAAATGCAAATCAAAACTACAATGAGATATCATCTTACCTCAGTCAAAATGGCTTTTCTCCAGAAGACAGGCAACAACAAATGCTGGCAAGGATGTGGAAGAATTGGGAATCCCTGTACATTGTTGACAGGAATGCAAATTAGTACAGCCACTATGGAGAACAGTACGGAGGTTCCTTGAAAAACTAAAAATAGAACTACCATATGATTCAGCAAGCCCACTCCTAGGTATATATCCCAAAACAGGAAATTAGTATATTGAAGAGATATCTGCACTCCCATGTTCACTGCAGCAATATTCACAATAACCAAGATTTGGAACCAACCTAAGTGTCCATCAATGAATGAATGGATAAAGAAAATTGGTACATATACACAATGGAGTAGTATTCCGTCATAAGAAAGAATGAGATCCCGACATGTGCAACAACATGAATGGAACTGGAGGACATTATATTAAGTGAAATAAGCCAGGCACAGAGAGACAAACTTCACAGGTTCTCACTAATTTGTGGGAGCTAAAAATTAAAAGAATTGAACTCATGAAAATGTAGAGTGATCATTACCAGAGGCTGGGAAGGGTAGTAGGGATGGGAAACAGAGATGGTTAATGGGTACAAAACCACAGTTAGATAGAATGAATAAGATCTAGTACTTGATAGCACAACAGGGTGACTACAGTCAACAATAATTTACTCTACAATTTAAAATAACTAACAGGGTATAATTAGAACGTTTGGAACACAAAGAAACGATAAACGCTTGAGGTGATGGATACTCCATTTACAATGATGTGATTATATGTTTGTATCAAAATATCTCATGTACCCCACAAATATTTAAACCTACTACGTACCTATAAACATAAAAATAGATTTAAAAAGCATATTTAAAGTTGACTTATTCTGTCACAACCTGTGTGATTCATCCAAGGGAAGCATTACTATCTGCAGCTTACAAAAGAAAAAACTAAGGCTCAGAAAAATTAAATAACATGTTCAATATTATAAGCTGGTAAATGTCACAAAATCAAATAGAGGTCGCGATGCTATACACAGTGCTCTTTCAACCTTATCATACTATAAAGCATGGTAGTTTAAAATTACATTCAAGAAAAGGACATAAAAGTGAAAATGTAATAAGCGCATTTGTCTATGGCTCAGTACTTCTTTTTGGTAGATCTTAATTTTCTCTCTACTACTATAACCAGCCAAGGCAAGAGGACTGTATAGAAAGCCATACCCTATCAGAAAGCACTTCTGTGTATCACTTAGGATGCTTTCAGAAACAAGAAACTAAAAAACCCAACTTCAAATGACTGAAAAAATACAGGGATTTATTGTCTCATACAGTAAAAAATCCCAAATTAGGTCATTTTCAGAACTGATTAATTTTATGGTTCATAAAGTCCTAAAAAGCTCAAGTTTTCTTTCCATCTTTCATTTCTGACATCCTCAGCCTATTAGAAAGCTCCTCTCATGGGAACTAAGTCACTATAAAAGCTTCAGGCTTGCAGGCTCACGCCTGCAATATCAACACTTTGGGAGGCTGAGGGAAGAGGATCACTTGAAGCCAGGAGTTCAAGACCAACTTGGGCAACAGAGTAAGACCCAGCCTCTAAAAAAAAGGAAAAATACTACCCGGGCATGATAGTGCAAGCCTGTAGTCCCAGCTACTCAGAAGGCTGAGCAGGAGGACTGCTTAAGCCCAGGAGTTGGAGACTGCAGTAGGCCATGACTGTGTCACTGCAAAATAGCCTGAGTGACAGAGTGAGACAGGCAGGAAGAGAAGGGAACAGAAGGGAAGGGAAGGGAAGGGGAGGGGAGGGGAGGGGAGGGGAGGGAAGGGAAACTAATTTCTGGCAACAGTGCCTCACCCACCAATGTCCCAAGACAGGAAGGCAACCCTCTATTTCAGATCATTATACTGTGTTATTTAATATATGTAAAGCATTGAAAAAGTGGCACATAATAAGCATCACATAAGGTTTGCTATTATTATTATTGGTTGTTTTTAGGATGTGAGAGACTTTTCCCAGAAGGCTCCATTTCTCATTAGCCATAATTGGAATACATGCCCCATTCTATGCCAGTCACTGGCAAGGGAAACAGAATGCCATGATTGGGTTAGACTTATCAGGATTCACCCCCTCTGAGACTTCGGATACACATTCTTTGGCTGTAAGACCTGTGGAGAGGAAGGAATTCCTTAACAAAGTAGAGGCTCTTCCACTAGGAAAAAAGGTCAGGAATAATTTTGGGTAGGAAACCCCTATATGGCAGTCCTCCACACATCCTTTCTTCTCAAGGAGCTAAAAGAGAAGGGGTATGGAGGGACCTTGGGGCTTATTCTCACAACATGGAGAAAGGCATCAGTGATGGGAAGGAATAAGCCAACTCTAGAAAAGCAATAGGAAAAAAGAGGCAGACGGACACATCTAATGGTGCTCTGGTCTTGGGATTAAGTCAACCCTGAGAAAAACTTCACCACTCAGCATGGTTTAGCTTGAAAGCCAATAAATTTCCCCTCTTTAAGATAGTTTGAGTTAGATTTGTCTTACTTGCAAAAGAATCCAGGAGACTGATGGAGGAAGGATAATATTAAATGACTGCACATGGTTTTGGAGTTGAAAGCTGAGACAATACTTTTGAGCCATCTGTGCAACCTTAGGCAAGTTAGTATTCTGAAATGCCCTACACATACTTAAGTACACACACATACACACACACACATATGCATGCCCACACGCACATTAACATGGCTGAACTTTACCAAAAAGGTGGAAAATTTAAAGTTCCCAACTATTTACAATTGATAGCATTACCAGTCAAGTTCATGTTACTCAGGCTAGTTTCTCACTTAAATTACTAAATGAATCCTAAAGCTGGCTCATATTTAAAGGCCATTAAACATATTCATTAGTTTTCTCATTGGCAATTGACTCCTTAAAGACAATGACCAAGCTCTGTATGATACAGTTCTTCCTCAGCCCTATAAGCTAAATGCACTATTTTACTATGACTATACAATGTTGCTAGTGCTTTTTTTCCCTTTTAAATTTGGGGAGTTTTTCTAAGCCACTCTTCTCTTATATATTTATGTAGTGAAAATAGAACCTCATTCTCTCATAATTTTATCTGCACAGTCACAGCGGAATCTTACGGGTCATTATATTGTTTAAAGGAATACTTAGTGTGTCAATTATCTTTCAATACATGTAATTTCAGGTCCCTATTTCAAATAACTTCCAAAAGATAAGTAACTCCATTCCCTCTCCTTGGAAATGAGAAACTAGAAATATGAAAGCAGAGTATTTTGCTACAAAACACATTCAACAGCTCATTATTAACTAAAAACTATTCTGGTTTCTCCCCTGTTGTCATTCTTGTTGCATTAACAGTTCCTCCAAGTTAATAACTGAAAATTACTCTGGACCAATAGGAATTTTAAAATTATTCATAACTATAAGGCTACAATAGGATAAAATGAAGTTTAAAATTGGATATTAAAGGACTTTTAAAATCTCAAAATAAACCGTGCATAGAATAATTTATTTAGGCCGGGTGCAATGGCTCATGCCTGTAATCCCAGCACTTTGGGAGGCTGAGGTGGGCAAATTGCATGAGGTCAAGAGTTCGAGACCAGCCTGGCCAACACAGCAAAACCTCATCACTACTAAAAATACAAAAATTAGCTGGCCGTAGTAGCACCTGCCTGTAATCCCAGCTACTGGGGAGGCTGAGGCAGGAGAATTGCTTGAACCCAGGAGGCAGAGCTTGCTGTGAGCCAAGATCGCACCACTGACTCCAGCCGGGGTGAAAGAGTGAAACTCTGTCTCAACAAAAAACAAAACAAAACAAAAGAATAACTTATTCAAAAATACTTGATAATTAAGTAGAATTTCTGTATACATTTATAATAATTTCAAAGTTTGTTTTCATTTTCTCCTGGAAATTTCACATCTGGTATTAGAGCTCATGTTCAAAAGAGTCTACAACTCAAGTGATGGCTTTTGGCCATTCAGTATTCAAATCGTAAATATAAAAATGTCACAATTTTCTAGTGGAGAAAGGTGACTCTAAAGTGAGTTACGGTTGGGCACAGTGGCTCAGGCCTGCAATCCCAGCACTTTGGGAGTCCAAGGCAGAAGGATCGCTTGAGGCCAGAAGTTTGAGACCAGCCTGGGAAACATGGTGAAATCCCGTCAAAAAAATACAAAAATTAGGTGGGTGTGGTGGCATGAGCCTGTAGTTCCAGCTACTTGGGGGGCTGAGGCAGGAGGATCGTTTGAGCCCAGGAGGTAGAGGCTGCAGTGAGCTGTGTTCACACCACTGCACTTCAGCCTGGGTGACAAAGTGAGACCCTCCCTCAAAAATAAAAAGAAGTGAGTTACTACCAAACAAATATTCAAGAAAATGAAGATAAATGTTTTTGGTTTTTATTTACAAGGATACTACTCAGTATAAGCTGGATACTATTGAATGATAGTCACAAAATCAAAGAACATTACAATATTAAAACTTTTAAAAATCATATAATACAGGACTTCTTAACCTGGGTTTTAAGACAGATGTGATATTTTCTGTATATGTACATTGTATACATTTTTCTCAAAATATGATCCTTAGCTTTCAAAACAAAGGGGTCCATGATTGAAAAGAGGCTGAGAACCATTAGCTAGTCAATGTAGAAAAGTGGAAATTGAGACTCAAAGAAATAAAGTTATTCACCTGTGGTTAAATAATCAGTAAGTACAGCTGCAGCTCTCCTGCCTTCATTTCACTGAAGTATAAACGCCTCTAAAATTTTTTTTAATAACCATATATTTAAGAGAAAAACAGATCTGTATGACCTAAGCCAGTGAGGGGAACCCTCAGGCTAATGATAAAAGAAAATACTAAGATGGCAGCCGGGAGACATGACTTAAGAACAATCTATTCAGTATGGACTAGATGAACAGAGAGTTCTAGGAGAGTCAGTTCCAAGAAAGGAAAAAGGGAAGAGATAATACCTGAATATGACTGACTGCAACAAAAGAAGTGTTACAATTTCATCAGAGACTTAGAAAAAGAATTGAAAAACCAAGCAAAGGGAAAAAAAAGTTACACAGATTGGAAATATTATAACATAACACATCTTTAAATGATACATACACAAACATAATAATGTAAGCACCAAATACTGATTCAACCAAAATTTGGAGTCACTGGGACGATAGAGGGGGGAAACTTAGGGGAAGCTTATAAAAAAGCTAAATCCTAATCATATAGTCAGAAGTCAATAAGTAACATCTACAATAAAATGACCAAGAAAAAACAAGGCAGGCATGCTTCAAAACATGAAATATCATTTTTAAAAATGGTATTATTCAACGAAGGCTGTCTTAGAGCATAAGTCAGCAAACCAAGGCCTACAGGTCAAATCTAGACCCTTGCCTGCTTTTGTAAATTAAGTTTTACTGGAACACAGCCACGCTCATTAATTTTATATAGTGTCTATGGCTGCTTTTGTGCTACAATGGCAAGGCAAGGTTGAGTGGTTGCAGCAGAGACCTATGACTCAAAACCTAAATTATTTACTATCTGGCCCTTTAAAGAAAAAGTCAGTCAATCCAATCCTAGTTTAGAATGTTGTATGACATTTTGTATCTCTGACTCCTACCCATAAATGCCAGTATTCCATCAAAAGTTATTAGGATGAGGAGTGGGAGAACTTTGGTTTCAGAACCAATGAGCTATAAAGACTTTAAAATGATTGCCTCTGGGGGAGCAAAACTCAAAGGTTAGGTAAGGATAGGGACGGATAGTATTGCAGGCTGCTTTTTTTTTTGCAATAATCCTTGAAACACTAATCTTTCAAAGTATTCACATGTATTTCTTCAATAAAATTAAATTTAAAAGCAAAAGGAAAAAAAAAGAGCAAATCAAATCCAGTTAATGGTTCTGGCAACTCCCTAATTTATGTGATAAGCCTGGGCAACATGGCAAAACCCCGTCTCTACTAAAAATACAAGATCTAGCTGGGCATAGTGGCACATGCCTGTAGTCCCAGCTACTTGGGAGGCTGAGGTGGGAGGTTCACTTGAACCCAGGAGGTCAAGGCTGCAGTGAGCCGTGATTGTGCCACAGCACTCCAGACCGTGTTAACAGAGTGAGACCCTGTCTCAAAAATAAACATATATATAATAGAATATGTGATTACATTTGCTAGTATATTTTATGACATTTCCTGTAGTTGCTCTGGAAAATATTTTGGTTGCATGTATCCAAAGCTGTCAGGTAAATGACCCTTGGATAAGAGGGTCATTTCAGTCACAGGGCTAACTTCAGTTACAGGGCTAACTGAATCTGAGTATAATATTTCAAACCCTCTGATCCCAAGAAAGGTCAATCAAGTATGTTCTATAAATGATCTTCGGTAAAGTCTAAAGTGTTTAATGTAAAAAGCCAAACAGAGAAAATGTTTATTATTCCGATAGATAGAAATTAGGAAAGAGAAAAACTTTCAAAGATATAGACAGGAAAATTTTTAAAGTTTTTTTTGTTTTCTTTTCCTTAACTTACAATTTTATTTAGCTCTTTAGCTAAGCAGACTGATTTTTAACTTGATTGGAAGTTTAAAACTTTAAAAGGAGGCACTAACAAACACAAAAGACAATTAATAGTATACCAATATCAATACTTCCAGTAAAGTACCTCATATGAAAAATGTAATTATATACCTGTGGCATGTTCTACCCAGAAAACAAATAACACATCTAAAAACAGACCATAATCCCATGCCAGCTACTAAGGGAGGTTTAGGTAGGAGGACCACATGAGCCCAAGAGGTTAAGGCTGCAGTGAGCCATGAGTGTGCAATTGCTCTCAAGCCTGGGCAACAGAGCGAGATCCTGTCTCAAAAAATATTTTTAAAAAGGCCATATTCTTAGTTTGTCTAACTTTTAAAGTGTTTTAATTATCACTTATTTTCAATTGAATAAAACTTAAAAATCATCTGTTTGGCTGGGCACGGTGGCTCATGCCTGTAATCCTAGCACTTTGGGAGGCTGAGGCGGGCGGATCACCTGAGGTTAGGAGTTCAAGATCAGCCTGACCAACACGGCGAAACCCTGTCTCTACTAAAAATACAAAAATTAGCCGGGCATGGTAGCACATGCCTGTAATCCCAGCTACTTGGGAGGCTGAGACAAGAGAATCGCTTGAACCCAGGAGGCAGAGGTTGCAGTGAGCCGAGATCGTGCCACTATACTCCAGCCTGGGTGACAGAGAGAGGGACTACATCTCAAAAAAAAAGTCTGTTTTTTCTCCCATATAAGAAAAGCTTTAAATGTATCATTATATTTTGTTAATAGAGACCTGAAGAATAAGGTATAAAAATGTTTTAAAACGTGAACACAAATATAATTCACTATGTACACAAAAGATCTAAGGTATTACACAAAACAACATAAATTTTAAAGAATATAAACAACACTCATTAGGAGTAAACAGTTTATTGTATTGTCAAAAAATGCCTATATTCTTTTGGACTTTATAAACATTACATTGGTAAACCTTATTGTGAAATATATAAGATGATACAGCTATTTAAAGTAGGTATGACAATGCTAAAACATCAAAATAAACACTTTAATATTTCAGTTTGTAAAATAGAATTCCCAAAACTTTATTTTACTGAAAAATTCAGCTATTGAATTGTAACTTACAAGAAATAAATTAAAAACTATTGATATAAGTTATATAACAGCCCTGCTAATCTTTCTTTTAAAAAATTAAACTAAGGAAAGTGTTAATGTTTTTATAAAATGCTAATTTTATCCACTCCTGGAGATTTGCTTTCTATTATAATTAATCTAGCTACTTTGCTATTGTAGAGTAAAAAGTAGAGAAAAAATATTTTTAAGCATCATCTTTCCAATTTATTTAGAAGTAAAATAAGTACAAGGAAAATAAAAATAATCTTCCTTTCCCACTCAAAATCCTAACATCTATAGCATGAAATAAACATGTATTTTTGAAATTAAAACATTCAGAAAGCTAAAAGTTTTGACTATCAACTTACCTTCTTTTGATACCAGACTATAGCATCTGTGACTTTGGACGCCATTTATTCCACTGAAATCACACATTGGTCATTTTAGGCTGCGCAAGAGAGAAAAACATACAAATGACTACATTTCCACCTTCCAAAAGGAGACTGAACAGCATGCAGACGTAGCACTCTGGTTACTTGCAGAGCAAGGGGTGTATGACAAGACTTATATTACACCCTTCCTCATTACTATTTTAGCAACAGGTTCTCTTAAGTAAACAAAAATCAGTTGCCACAATAATAGAAAGCTCTATTTGCGTGAATAAATAACACTTGTTTTCTTACAAAATAGGTTGAATTGGTTTTTTTTAATCTTTTAAAGAAATTTCAGAATTTCCTAGGTTATACCAGAAATTGTTCATCTACAAATCCACATACAAGAAACCAATTCATTTAATCAATAATGCAGTTTCTTTCTAAAAACCAGTGTCAGTTACCATTGCTAAAGGATGGCTTAAGAGAGATGACAGAATTTATAATGATATTTAATTTTCCCTGACACTCAGTAAACACAAAACTGAATTAAAATAACCCAAGAAGCCAAAAAGTATTTATGTTAAATACTAAGCCAATATTAGAGTTAATACACAGGAATAATTAAAACTAAAGACTTCCCAGATATCACAGTTTGCTGTCATTTAAGTAGTTATGAAAATTAATCCTCAAAGATCAAAAAAACTTTAATATTTCAGTTTATAAAATACAGTCCCTAAAAGTTTATTGAAAAAAATTAAGCTACTGAATTGTAACTTACAAGAAACAGATTAAAACTGCTGATATG
This sequence comes from Pongo abelii, assembly GCF_028885655.2. Classification (NCBI taxonomy): domain Eukaryota; kingdom Metazoa; phylum Chordata; class Mammalia; order Primates; family Hominidae; genus Pongo; species Pongo abelii. The sequence goes on from NC_071991.2 coordinate 98,756,494, forward strand.
TTCTATAACTCTGCAAATCTCTTAAAAATAATCAAACTAAGACAAATACAAAAAACCATTTCATAAGCATCTTTTCTGTGTTTGCCTAAAACAGGATTGGTACTAAACTTAATGATTCCTTAACCCTAGAGGTTATTTGAGACTGATTCCCATCAACTCCAGAATACTATTTTAGTCATAAGATGACACTGGCATAGAGGTTACCTCTGGTCTAGTGTTAAGGATGAGCCTAAAACAGGTTCAAAAGCAGTTATTGGTCGCAGAAGTCATTACAAACCAGGATCATCCAAGGACACACAGGATGATTTCAGGGAAATCCTGGGGGTAAAGCACCCTGCTGAGCCAATCCTAGCACATACAGATCTGCAACTGTAGAAACGCTACCACTAGTTTGCCTCAGTAAACAAAGTACCAGAGGTTTTATATACCACTCGGGAGAATGCATGAGTGGGAGCATGCAAGCTTTTTGAGCATATTAAGATTCAGATACAATAAAAATTATCAACAAGTTCAAATGTTTAGATGATAAACCTCCAAAATTTAAAGCAGAATTTATTTAATGCCTGTATTTTTGACTGTTATAAACCAAATTATTTTATAACCTTCCCTAAGATATTAGTGACTCTAACTGATCAAATTCAAGCAAACTATGTTTTGAAATTCCTGACAAACGGCCTAACATAATGGAAAGAAAAGAAGGTTAGAGTCAAAATACCTGAATTCAAATATTAGCTCTACTGTCTATTATGTAATATTGAAGAAGTCACGGAATTTCTCTCAACCTGTTTCTTTCACTTATAAACTAGAAATAACTGTACCTCCCCACCCCTTATAGGATCTTTGTGACCAATAAATAATATACATAAGATGCCTGCCACACTCCAGGACATACAGTAGGTTTTCAATTATAATTATTTTTATCATCAATTTTCATATAAAAAATTCCCCAATCTAGAAACTAAAAGTATTTATATTTCCTTTTTTAAACATAGCAGTTTAAAGAGAAATACATGCAATCAGTTTTTGTTCACATTGAAAATAAAAATAGCTATCCAATTATCATAAGGTCACAGTGTCAATTCTCAATTACATACACATGGATTATTTACAGATTTCGAAGTTCACCTCCACTTAATTTCTCAGTCAGGTGTGGCTATCTTCATTTCTCTCACGAGGGTTTTTTGAGGAAGCTTTCCCTTACTGATTTAAAATCTCCCATTTTTGTTTTTCTGTCCTGGAAGCCTTGGAGTATGATTTATTAACTTCAACCACCTTGTATCCCAGAGGTTTTCCCCATTGATTTTGCTAGGGGTCTATTCAATATACACTACACCTTCATTATATTTGTTTGTCATGACAACTGTGAATGCTTTCCAGATTGGTTATAACCTGTCCCCTCAAGCAAACTATGAAAAATGGTAAAAAAAAAAAAAAAAAATGAGAATATCAACTTTTCACTTTACCCTCTTTTCACTTTACCCAATCTTTATTGACAAATATTCCAGACTATCTAACAAAATAAAGATCCTCTTTCCTAACCCCCAACAATGTAAATAATATGCATTTCATATACAAAATGTGAAAGGATTTTATCACCCTATTAAACGTATCAGATACTTAATATATTTAGGGAATATTTAAATGTTCACATATAAATAATAGTATTTTTTAAAAGAAAAAGCTCAAATGAAAGTTTGAAAAACACTGCCTGCCTCACAAGAAAATAATCGCAAAGACTTTATATATTTGTTTACCAAGCTACACTTAGATAAATACCAAAAATCTAACAGTATTCTAGTTATATAAAGTGTTCTAAATATTTTAAACTATATTTATTTGGGTCTATAGAAATAAAAATTCAACGAATTTTCTGTTTAAAATAAAAAAACCTTCTTCAGTAATGGTGATTTTCTGTGCAAACTCATTTAATAGTTTTTCCATTGTGTCAACAACCTTTCAGTCACACTGAATGGCTCATACCTATTTTTAAAACAGGTTTTACAGCATGTTGAGAGAGATTTCTGAACCGGCTATCTGACAAAGCACACTCAATGATACCCAAATTACACGTGGGTATAATCAACAAGGATTAACAAGTCAAATTATTTCAGGAATAATGAAGATTATTTCTAAAGCCTTTCCAACTTCTTTGATTCTATGACAGTCCAGGAACACAGGTTCATAGTCTGTATTGTCACGATAGCTCAGGTTTAATGTTAAATTATCATATTAAAGTTTATTTACAGAAAAAAGCATTAAAAACTTACTGGGGACCTTTAATAGAGGATCTTAATCTTTTTTTGATCAACTGATCTGATACAAGGATGGGTATTATGATGCATAATCTTTATTTCTTTAGAAATAATCCAATCCTAAAACCATAGGGCTAACTGCAGGCATAACATTAGGCAGTTAACTCTAAGCTAACACTATCCTTGACATAGATTTAATTGTCACACCTTAACAAAATATCTGAAATTCTTTTTTTTTTTTTTTGCTTTTTTTATTATACTTTAAGTTTTGGGGTACATGTGCAGAATGTGCAGGTTAGTTACATAGGTATACACGTGCAATGGTGGTTTGCTGCACCCATCAACCTGTCATCTACATTAGGTATTTCTCCTAATGCTATCCCTCCCCAAGCCCCCCACCCCGACAGGCCCTGGTGTGTGATGTTCCCCTCCCTGTCTCCATGTGTTCTCATTGTTCAACTCCCACTTGTGAGTGAGAACATGCAGCGTTTGGTTTTCTGTTCTTGTGTTAGTTTGCTGAGAATGATGGTTTCCAGCATCATCCATGTCCCTGCCAAGGACATCCTTTTTTATGGCTGCATAGTATTCCACGGTGTACATGTGCCACATTTTCTTTATCAAGTCTATCACTGATGGGCATTTGGGTTGGTTCCAAGTCCTTGCTATTGTGAACAGTGCCACAATAAACATGTGTGCATGTGTCTTTATTTACTGTATTGATTTCCACACAAAATGCCAAAGACCAGGGTGGTGGGAAAAGATGAGTACAGAAGAGATGGTATGTTAAGTCTGCCTTTACGGAATCTCAATCAAATACAGTTGAACAACATGGTGGGTAAGCTGCGCTGGTCCACTTATATGTGGATTTTTTCAATAAAAGTTATACCAAGTGTGCCTGCTACTCCTGCCTCCCCTTTTACCTCCTTCACCTCTTCTGCCTCTGCTATCCAGCAAGGCAAAACCAACCCCTCCTCTTCTTCAACCTATTCAATGTGAAGATGACAAGGATGAAGACCTTTATCATGATCCACTTCCACTTAAAGAATAGTAAATGTATTTTCTCTTCTTCTTCTTCTTTTTTTTTTTTTTTCTTTGAGATGGAGTTTTCGCTCTTGTTGCCCAGGCTGGAGTGCAATGGCGTGATCTCAGCTCACCGCAACCTCTGCCCCTGGGGTTCAAGCGATTCTCCTGCCTCAGCTTGCCGAGTAGCTGGGAATACAGGAATGCGCCACTACGCCTGGCTAATTTTGTAATTTTAGTAGAGACAGGGTTTCTCCATGTTGGTCAGGTTGGTCTCAAACTCCTGACCTCAGGTGATCCTCCCGTCTCAGCCTCCCAAAGTGCTGGGATTACAGGTGTGAGCCACTGTGCCCAGCCTATTTTCCCTTCTTTACAATTTAATAACACTTTTTCTCTAGCTTACTTTATTGTAATTATATAGTATATAAATATATAACATATAAAATATGTGTTATCTGTTTATGTTATTAGTAAGACTTCCTGTCAACAGTAGGCTATTAGTAGTTAAATTTTGGGGGATTCAAAAGTTACAGCCAAATTTTCCACAGCACAGGGATCAGTACCCCTAACCCCAATTGTTAGGTCTCAGCCTAACAATTCTCCTGTCTAATTCTCCTGTCTCAGCCTCCTCAGTAGCTAGGATTACAGGCTTCCACCACCACGCCTGGCTAATTTTTGGTATTTTTAGTAGAGACGGGGTTTCATCCTGTTGGCCAGGCTGGTCTCGAACTCCTGACCTCAGGTGATCCGCCCGCCTCGGCCTCCAAAAGTGCTGGAATTACAGGCATGAGCCACCGTACCCGGCCAGCTTTCCCTTGGACTAAAAAATGCTGAAGCTTAATGTCTCTCTTCTAGCACCAACATATGCTCAAAAATCTGTAATTTAAATAGAAATGTAAAGCAGTATGTGGCCACACAGGTCACTTGGTCATATGTAAACACTCTTAAGGAAAAAATGTGGCATCATTCTTTGTCTCTAAGTACCAGTACACTGTAATATATGGTAGAGGATGTACAGCAGATAAAAAGCAATGACTAGGGACCTTTGTTCATGTGTTTATCTCCTGACCTTCTCTCCACTATCATTCTATGACCCTGCCATATCCCCCTCTCCGAGAAACACCCAAGAATGATCAATAAATACTTAACAAAAAAAAAAAAAAAAAAAAAGAAAAACTAGTAAAGAGGAAAAGGTCCAATATTTGGAAAAACAGCAGGTTTAGAGGAAGTCCATAGAATCTAAGAACAAATGATGTTTATTTTGTTAGACTCGCATGTGATTATTTTGTACTTCCCTGATTTTGCTTTATCTTTGTTAATGCTATAATTAAAAACACATTTGGGTAAAAAAAAAAAAAAAAAAAAGAGTGAATTTTTTCACTCAGAGATCCATTTAAAAAAAAAAAAAAAAAAAAAGCAATGACTAAGCATCAAGAGAATTGGGTTCTAGATCCAAGTTCTGATACTAAGAGCTATGTGCTCTTGAATAAGTTACTGAGTTCTCTGGACCTCAGTTTTCCCCAGGTGCCATCTAGCCAAATATTCCACAACTCAATAAAGGTTAAATAATTGTGTGAAAAGAAAAAGAGCTCCGAGCAGTCTGAGCCATGTGAGGTATGCAAGCACAGACATGTGAGTATAAGACTTCAGTCAAGCCCCTACACCCAAGCCTGGGGGCAACTGTTTAGAGTCATTTTCTTCCTGACTAGCTGCCTCACCCATTTATCTTCATGTTTCTGGAATTTGTGATACAAAGAACAATGTATAGCCAATCAACAGTTTGTGTTATTTTAACATAAATTCTCAGTAAACAACTCAGGAACTGCTTCTTCTTTCCGTTTAAAAAAAAACAATTTTTTTTTTTTTTTGGAGACAAGGTCTCACTCAGTTGCCCAGGCTGGAGTGCAGTGGCACGATCAGGGCTCACGGCAGCTTCGACTTCCCAGCTCAAGTGATCCTTCTGCCTCAGCCCCCAAAGTAGCTGTGACTATAGGCATGTACCATGATGCCTGGCTAATTTTTTTGAATTTTAGTAGACACGAGGTCTGGCTATGTTGCCCAGGCTGGAAAAATGCACTTTTAACTGCTGCTAATCAGAGGGTATATTCAGAGCAACTCAAATCTGTGCTCCCAGTTGCAATCCTCAAGCTTGATTCAAATAAACCCTCTACTTGTATTAATTTTGCTCTAGCTTCTTCCTCTCATGTCACCAATTCCAATAATGTACAGAAGTTCCTCTGAATTCTAACACACCCAAAAACATTAATATTACTACTTAAATTAGTGTTACATATATGGAATTTAACATAGTAGAAACTGTTAAACTAAATAAAAAATATCTTATTTATTTTATTTTTAGAGACAGGGTCTCACTGTCACCCAGACTGAAGTGCAGTGGCTTGATCATAGCTCACTGTAACATCAAACTCCTGGGCTCAGGCGACCGTCCTGCCTTAGCTTCCCAAGTAGCTAGACTCGGCAACAAAAGGGCACATAACATATCCTCATGCACATCCTGCTGAAAAGTATATCACACAAAAAGTTGCATGCCACCAAACTAGGCTATTTTTAAAATCTTTTGTAGAGAGAGATGGAGTCTCACTATGCTGTCCAGGCGGGTCTTAAACTGCTGTCTTCAGCAATCTTCTTACCTCAGCCTCCCAAAGTGCTGGGATTACAGGTGTGAGCCACTGTGCTTGGCCCTAAAGAGCTTTTAATTTGTTAAAGGTAGTTTTTATAAATCTCCTCAGACCCTCATATTATTATTCCATTCCAACAACCTTGTATCATTCTCTGCTGCTTACAAAATAAAATCCACAAGTATTTAGACTCTCTACAATCTGACCTTAATTGTCCAACATTATTGCTCATCATCTTCTTATACATCTTGTTTCAACCATCCCATACTTTCAAAATTTTTCTACCTCTGTGCCAAAATTAACACTTCTCTTTCTAAAACAAGGAAGATTTTGACAAGACTTCCAAAATTCCACTTTCTCTGTAAGTTTCTCCCAAATTCTTCCATTTAATATTTCTCATCCTGTTCTGTGTTCCCCTTAGAGTAGCACCCCCTTTATCCAAGGCTTTGCTTTCCACATTTCAGTTACTGCAGTAACTGCAGTACAGTAAAATAAGATATTTGGAGACAGAGAGAGACCAAATTCCATAACTTTTCATTAGAGTATACTGTTACGATTGTTCTACTTCATTATTAGTTATTATCTATCTCTTACTTGCAGCAGTCCCCAGCCTTTTTTAGCCCCAGGGACTGGTTTTGTGGAAGACAATTTTTCCATGGCCGGGGTAGGGGGGATGGTTTTGGGATGATTCAAGAGCATTACATTTATTGTATACTTTATTTCTATTATTATTACATTATAATATATAATGAAATAATTATACAACTCACCATAACATAGAATCAGTGGGAGCCCTGAGGTTGTTTTCCTGCAACTACATGGTCCCATCTGGGGATGATGGGAGACAGTGACACCCAAAATGTATTGTTTATGTCCAGTCTATTCCATAATCTCATTTTGGTTGCTGTTAACTATACTACAGAAAACCCTGCTTCACAAAGATACGACGTTAGAAATGGAAACAGACTTTTCAGTGTTTTGTGGCAATCTCAGGATAGTCCGCCTTGACTTTAATCCAGAATGTATGGAGATTTGAAGTTGTCTCAAACATACTTTTAAGGCCACCATCATTTGCGACCTTAAGCAGTTGATCATCTTCTAGCACGGACAAAGTCGATACAGCTGGCTTATCCACAAACAGGTTGTGGATCCATTACTTCCCAGTTCGGGGGTCTTCTGTGGTTGGGAAGTAATGCTCAAACACTTTTGAAAGCTGAGACAGGTGGTCATGCACCAGCTGGGAGAAAGAAGGTCCTGGCTTAGTCTCTTTCAAAATCTCTGTTAATGTTTGAAACATGTCAAAAAAATCCCTCCATGTTCACTCAAATCCAGTTTGGCTTTGAATGCAGCCACTTTATCTACTGACTTGAACACATTTGTTGTTCTCCCCTGAAGTGACAAGCTGAGTTCTTTGAGCAGGTTGAATATGTCACACAAGTAAACAAGTTTTGTGACCCTTTCTGCGTCACTGAAATGTGCTACCAGTGATAACTATTTTTCTAAAAAAAAAAAAAAAAAAAAAATCTCTGGAGAGACCTTGTAACTCAAAACCTCTGGCCAGTGATCTACCTTAGAAAGCCATCTTACTTCTGTGTATAAGAGAAGCTGTGTGTGCTCTGCATCCATTTCCTCACAGAGCTGCACAGACAGACATAAACTAAGGGCATGTACTTTAATGTGGATAATTTTAATCACATCCTGCAAAATGTTGGTTAAGTTTCGGTGACATTTTGTGCTTAGCCAGCATTTCTCTACGGATGACACAGCGCGTAGACTCGCATTCAGAAGCAACCTCTTTGACCCAAGTAGTGAAACCAGAAAGCTGTGCAGTCATGGCAGCCACTCTGTTCATGCATATACCAACACAAAATTACCAAATCAGTTCTACAGCTGTGGTATTGGTTGGCAACAAAAGGGCACATAACATATCCTCATGCACATCCTCCTGAGAAGTGTATCACACAAAAACAAGCATTACTGCCTTGTTGTCAACATCAGTAGACTTGTCAACCTGGATTACATACCATGGTGACTCATTAATCCTAACAATTGTGCCTCAATATCCTCTATTTCATCAAATAATCTAGTTATGGCACTAGCTGAAAAAGGAACATGTGCCACCTTCTGAACCGCAGCGTCTCCTAAAAGTTCGTAACAAATGTCCTTAACAGCAAGCAGGCAGGATCAACTCTTCACCAATAGTAAATGGCTTCTTAGCTTCAGCAATGCTTTAGCCGCTAAGAATAATACTCTCAGTGCAGACACATTTGATGAAGTGGTGGCCTTCCATAATTGCTTCTGTTCTTCATGTTCACGTTTTTTTCTTTTGAAAAACTCCAAAGCCTTGTCTTTCAATGCAGGATAAGTGGTCTCCACATGACAAAGCACTTTTGAAGGTTTCATGGCTTGTTGGACAGCCGGTCACCACATATACAAAGCAGGCCTAGAGAATGTGAATCACCTATTGCAATGAACCCATAATTTAAGTGGGACTCTTGCTGTTTTCTTTTAAATGCAGCTTTCTTTTTGTTGGCAGTCTTAGAGTCTTCTGCTGTCTCATCATTGGGTCTTCCCCCTTTACAAAGAAGCTCTCTAGTAATGTTTTGTTATTTACTCATTTTGGCTAAGGTTAGCTTGTGGGCTTAACCAAGTCTGTGACTGAGGTAAGTGCCCACTGTGAGAAAGAAGTGTGGACGGACAAGGTAAGTAAAATAATGGGCGGGCCATGCATGGACTAAAATTAAATGTTGGATTCTGACTTAAAGCCTGTCACCAGATGCAGCTGTACAAATGAAGCACTCAACTCACTGACAGGGTTTTGATATGAGTCTGCAAGCAATTTATTTATTATGGTCTCTGTGTAGTCAAACCTCTCTGCTAACGTTAATCTGTATTCGCAGCTGCTCCCCAGCACAAGCATCACTGCCTCAACTCCACCTCAGACAATCAGGCATTAGATTCTCATAAGGAGCATGCAACCTAGATCCCTCACATACACAGTTCAGAATAGGGTTCGCACTCTTATGAGAATCTAATGCCGCTGCTGATCTGACAGGAGGCAGAGCTCAGATGGTAATGCAAGTGATGGGAGGCAGCTGTAAATACAGATGAAGCTTTGCTCACTTGCCCACCACTCACCTCCTGTAGTGCAGCCCACAGTTCCTACCAGGCCGCAGACCAACTGGTTGGGGACCCTGTCTTACTGTACCTAATTTATAATATAAACTTTATCATAAGTATGTATATACAGGAAAAAAACACAGCAAACATAGGTTTGGTACTATCTGTGGCTTCAGGTTTCCATTGGGGATCTTGGAATATAACCCTCACAGATAAGGGGGACTGCTATATACTTACTATATTGTTTTATATAGACTTTAGTGTACTTATCTGTATGTGCCCCCACCTCCCATCCACACGCTCTTTGAGAGCAGTCCAATGTCTTTATTATCTCTGAATTTTCCTAAAACTTTTCGCTTATATTAAACACAAATGTTTACACACCATATTAAAAAGTTGCCAAAGTACCACCACAGATGAATTTAAGGGCTAGAATTGAAAACTCTACCTGTCCAACTCCTGTACTCCCCCAAAATGCACATAAACAAACATACTTTTTCATAACACTAAGGGGTACAAAGATATCATGAAGTATAATAAATATGGTTCGTTTATTTACTGACATGTCACTCAGTCACCAATACGTAAGATTTAAAAGGTTTTACATATTTCAGATCCAAAAGGTACAATGAAAATAAGTTAAAGTCTAGTCTAACACCATTCCTAAATGCTGAAGTTAAATGTAACTCAGTTGCCTTCTCCACAACCAAAACAAGAAATTTTTAGACCTTGAGAACTGGGAACAAAGTTGCTCTGCCCGTAAAAGGGTAATAAATGCTAAGGTTCAAATCACATCTTTCATAATGATACAAAAGTTAAACAGAAAGAATGAAATCTTCTACTAGTTTCAGGGTTCCTACTTTGTAATCATGTGACCTATAAATTATTACAACTTATAGGAACAATTTTAATTTTTCAACCGGAATGAGGATAATATTTCATGGAAATATTTGAAAGAATAAACACCACACGTTTTATGGTCAAAGCTGTAATTTTAAACGAAATGCAAAATAAGGTCTAATAAACAGCTATACATTTTCTATTATACCAGTCATAAAAAAAAATTTGTAATTTTTATTTTCCTTAATGGAACCAATGCATAGTCTGTGTACTTTGGGCTAGAAGATGATACATAATCTAAGAAGAAAAAACTACAGGCAAGTAACATCTCTCTATACCTGTACTAAAGTGTTCTGTGCTGTTACAAAATCTAAGTGAACCCCTATAGCTATAATCTCTTTGTTAGGAGATAGGGTCCCACTCTGCTACCTAGGCTGGAGTTCAATGGTGAAATCATAGTTCACTGTAGCCTCAAACTCCTGGGCTCAAGTGTTCCTCCACCTCAGCCTCTCGAGTAGCTGGGACTACAGATGGACACCATCGCACCTGGCTAATATTTTTTATTTTTTAACTTTTTGTGGGGCCAGGTCTCACTTTGTTGTCCAGGCTGGTCTCAAACTCCTGACTTCAAGCAATCTTCCTGCCTTGGCATCCCAAAGTACTAGGATTATAGGTGTGAGTCACCACGATCAGCCTAGAGTTATAATTTTATTTTATTTTTTTTGAGATGGAGTCTCGCCCTGTCACCCAGGCTGGTGTGCAGTGGTGCAATCTCGGCTCACTGAAACTGCCACCTCCTGGGTTCAAGCAATTCTTGTGCCTCAGCCTCCCGAATAGCTGGGATTACAGGTGCCCGCCACCACGCCCAGCTAATTTTTGTATTTTTAGCAGATAGTACCAAACATATATGTTGCTATCTTTTTCCTATATAAATTTTGTATTTTGAATTTTTAGGGTTTCACCATGTTGGCCAAGCTGGTCTTGAACTCTTGACCTCAAGTGATCTGCCTGCCTCAGCCCTTTTAAGATGTCTTTGCCATACCTGAAGTCATCACTATTTAATTTTGTTTCATTTGAGGTTGACTTGATTTAATCATCAAGCAGTATTTTTCAAGAAAGGAGTGCTGTATTCTCTGTGCTCTTACATGTCAGAGAACAACTGCTTGCTTCCTGTGTATTTGATTAACCACTTGGTTGGCATGGCAGAGACTGCTAATTGACACTCATTATTCCACCATCCTTTTTGAAAACTGTGCTGGCACACTGTTGCCCAAAATAAAGACCTTTCCTAACCTTTCTTGCAGTTAGATGTGGCCAAGACTAAGTTCTGCTCCAAACACCACCAAAAGTGTTGGGTAGTACTTGTAATTGGGAAAAGCACTTTTCTTCTTTCTCCCCTCCCTTTTCCTGATCCTTTCAATGTTATTTTAATGACGACAGCTCCAGCAGCCACCATGGACAGTGCCATTGAGACTAGAAACCAGGTGTGTTCATAGATAGGAAAGATCCTGGGTTGCCTTGGGTGAAGCCACCATACTAGTTCTAGACTGACTATTTCCATACTTCTTGTACCCAAGATTATAAATCCTTGTAGTTTAAGCCACTGTTATTAGCAGCCAAAAGAAATCTAACTGATACTGTTGGGTATAATACTTCTAGTTCACAACTTCCTACCGTCAAAACTTTGTAAACATTTTTCCATTGTCTTCTGGAATTGACAATAACTGAGAAGTCAAAATTCAGCCATCTTGAATTTTTTTCTCTTTGTATAGGTCATGTTTTTCTCTTTTTGGCCAGGATAACAACATAATTCTCCATCTTGAATTTTTTTCTCTTTGTATATAGGTCATGTTTTTCTCTTTTTGGCCAGGATACCAAAATAATTCTCTCCTTATTTTTGAAGTTAAAAACTACTAGGATATGGTCAATTTTAATCATTTCATATTTTTTTCCCTAGCATTTAGTGTGCCTGTCAATCTGCAAATACACATTTCATTTCAAAAGCTTTTGTCTGGATTTTATTTCTCAATACTTTTTCTGTTCCATTTGTTGAAGTCTCTATTTTAGGGATATCAGCTATTCTTACCTAGGACAGTCTTTTCAGAGTTACTTCTTTCGTTTATTTTTCTCCTATATTTGTAGATTTGCCATGTTATTTTTTTTTTTATCACGTTTAATACAGAAACTGCTATCCTCAGCTCCTATTTACTCTGATATCCAAGATTCTGCTCGGCCACCCCTAACACCTTTCTCATCTTAGATGGGGCCATTTTTATTTTTGTGTACACGTTTATGCATACACACACAAACTTCAGTTTGAGAATTAGGAACTACTCTTAATCTACTTTTCTATAATCCAACGACACAGAAAAGGAAGAGCTAAAATTGGACTGAGCACAGGCATTGCTGAGGTGTCCTTAAATGTCCTGTACCAAGACTGATCTCCCTAGTCAGGGATCCAGCCTACCTTCATGGGCTTTGGCTCTTGCCCTTAACTCAGAGTACCATTCAAAATGCCAACGCTTGTTGCCTCTGCTGAGGCTCAGCGCTGGTACGTAGGGTCTTCTCAAGGATTTTTCCTTGACTTTTTGCTTCCTATTTACCTCCTAGGTCTACTTCTCTAAAAGTATGAACGAGATATCGCAATATTTTGTAGGCTTCCTCTTTCCTTTGTCTTGTTTCTGGGATATGGGGCTGGGATTAGAAGCCTTGTCATATACAACTAGTATCTTCTCATTCTTTCTTTACCTTCCACTTTTTGATGTATTTGGTATAAAGCTACAGATACCCCTTTTTTGTCAGCTTCTTTCCATTTCTGCCTTCTTTCTTCAACCCACCATCTACTCTTCCCTTAATTTGGTTTTAGTGAAGAAAAAATCTGTGACCCTACTTCATTTTTACTCAGAAATCTCTAATTTATATTATTGTTGTTGTTGTTATTTAGAGACAGAGGCTCGCTCTGTCACCCAGGCTGGAATGCAGTGGCACAATCATGGCTCACTGCAACCTCAAACTCTTGGGCTCTCATGTGTTCCTCCTTTCTCAGCCTCCCAAGTAGCTAAGACTACAGGTGTGTGCCACCACACTCGGCTAACTTTTTTTTTTTTTTTGGGTAGAGGTGGGGGTCTTGCTATGTTGTCCAGGCTGGCCTCGAACTCCTGGCCCCAAACAATCTTCCTACCTTGGCAGCCCAAAGTGTTAGGATTACAGGAGTAATCCTAAGCCACTGTGCTTGCCATTTTACTTCTTTTAACATTTATTTCTAAGTACTTAACTCAATCTTTTACATTACTGACTCAGTTAAAAAGTTAAATTTATTTGGGAGGCCAAGGCGGGCAGATCATGAAGTCAGGAGTTCAAGACCAGCCTGGCCAACATGGTGAAACATCTCTACTAAAATACAAAAATTAGCCAGGCATGGTGGCGCACACCTGTAATCCCAGCTACTCAGGAGGCTGAGGCAGGAGAACTGCTTGAACCCAGGAAGTGGAGGTTGCAGTGAGCCGAGATTGCACCACTGCACTCCAGCCTAAAAGTAAAATTTAAATATTCTAAGATGAGATTCTAAACTAACAACAGCTGCACTTTTACTTCTGCTATTTCTAACAAAAGGAAGTAAAGGGAGGATACCCAGTTTCAATTCTTTTTATAAACTCAAGATACTAAGCAAAAAACACAAGATCATAAACTAAGCTCTTCCATGAATTTGTTACAACTACCTCCAAGAAAAAACAAAACAAAAAAAAAGGATGTATTTTCCCTCCTCAAATCTCATCTTTTACTATCTGCTCAATTTTCCAAGAAAGAACCCTAGAATCTTTCTTGTTTCCTCCCCTTTCCCACCTCCCACCACTATCAATTCTATACCTGGCACACAGAAACCACTCAATAATTATGACTGAATAAATTAATATAACCTATTTATCATACCTCCAAACTTCTCTCATATGATCTCTCTCCAGCCCCACTACCATACACCTGGTACAAGCTGATATCTAATACCAGGACTACACTAACAATCTATTATTGTTGCTTTACTTTCACCACTTATCTTTTTAAAATACTGACCTCACACTTAAAAATCTCTAGTCTCCCACTGCCGAAGAAAAGAGTTTAATAAACACTGTATTCAAAACCCTTCTTTTACAATTTGACCATAGATTTATTATTTCTCGAGTCAGTAGCATCTATCATCTCTACTTTGTTTCACACAGTTTCAATTACCCGCCCTCCCCAACCTCCCATCCATACATTCTAGCTACACATACCTTACATTCTAGCTACACAGGTTCACAAATATACCATATACTTTCATGCTTGCCTTCTACTCCAGGTAATATTCCTTGTCTAAAATAACTTTCTTCTTGTTCTGATCTATTTGAAAAGTTACCTCAATTCCTTCTAAGGAAATTAAATTGTGAGAACATATAAGCCATGGTGTTCAAATAACTCAACTACTTAAAGAGTAATTTAAGATTCAGGCCAGGCACGGTGGCTCACGCCTGTAATCCCAGCACTTTGGGAGGCCAAGATGGGTGGATCACGAGGTCAAGACATCGAGACCATCCTGGCCAACATGGTGAAACCCTATCTCTACTAAAAATACAAAAATTAGCTGGGCGTGGTGGCGTGTGCCTGTAGTCCCAACTACTCGGGAGGCTGAGGCAGAAGAATCCCTTGAACCCGGGAGGCAGAGGTTGCAGGGAGCCAAGATCATGCTACTGCACTCCAGCCTGGTGACAGAGCGAGACTCCGTCTCCAAAAAAAAAAAAGAGTAATTTAAGATTTAAATATTTTTAATTTCAGAGGGTGACATCAATAAGATGACTGACTAGAGACACCCAGCACTCATCCCCCTCATAAGAAAGAACCTAGGCATCACATAAACAGCTAAGATTCAGCTTGAGTGTCAACGGGAGCGTACTAGGGTGCAGCGAGAAACTGGAGATGCACGTGAGACTGAAGGGCAGCATGGAAGTACCTGGCCACTGCAGCCCTGTCTCCCCAACCCAGACTGGATCAGCCCAGAGTCAGGAGGGACTTCCCATTTCAGGGAAAAGGTAAGCAGAAGATCCCTACCAGCCCCCACTGCCACTGCAAACACCTACAGTCCTTACTACAGGAGAATCCCACAGTCCTTACAAGCCCCAAGCCCAGTTTGGAGAGCTGCCAGGAATTCATGCAGCTGCACTGCCCCAGATTAGGAGCACAAGGTGCACACTCCCCTCCCCCACCCAACCACTCCCTGTGAGAAAAGCTGCTGCAGCATGGTGCCATCTTGAGACCAGAGCCACCTCTGGAGTGCACCCTGCTCTGGAGGTTAGTAGCCACTGAACTTCTCTAGCACTGGGGCTCCATCTTCATTCCACCAAACTCACATGGGTGGCTGAAAACCACAACCCCAACACTGCAAATCCTGGGCCCAGGATCGGCTCTGGAGGTTAGTAGCCACTGAACTTCTCTAGCACTGGGGCTCCATCTTCATTCCCCCCAACTCACATGGGTGGCTGAAAACCACAACCCCAACTATGCAAAGCTGGGCCCAGTCCTGCACAGCAGGGAAACCAACCTCCCTTCCCCTCTGCTCCCCAACACTCTGCTCCCACTGCCACACTTCCAGTCAGAGGAACAGTCTGGCAGTCCCACCCAAGGCAAACCTGCCCTTGAGCCAGCGAAAACTGCTACATGCCCTCCAAGTGGAAGAGTGCCCCCCAAGTCTCTAAGCAGCTGATACATCCCTTGGGCTGGCAGAGAGGCTACACATCTGCACTCAGGTCCTGAGAAACAGCCCTACAGCACTCCCCCACTGCAGACATGCCCTTAGCTCTCCACCTGCAATCAAGGTCTAAGAAACAGTCCTGTCCCTGGGCACAGCAGGCTGCCCCTGGTAGGCATACCCTCAGCCCATCCAAGCAGCCATGAGCCCATGACTGGACCTGAGTAACAGCCCTGTGGGCCACCTCTAGCAAACATGTCACTTGTGGGCCTATGGAGGGCTCACTCCTGAGCCACACCCCTGAGCCAGCCAAGCAGTCTTGCGTCTGCATCCCAAACCTGAGAAAGTCCTGTGGGCCACCCCTAGTAGACAGATTCATTCCCAGGCTGGCTGAGCAGCCCTGTGCCTGCTCTTGGGCCTATGAAACAGCTCCATGTGGGGCATCTCCCACACCAGCCAAGAAGTTGTGCAGCCATGTCAACGGCCCGAGAAACAGCTCTGAGGGCCATCTATGGTGGACACACTCCTGAGCTCCCTGAGCAGCCTTGTACCCATGTCCCAAACCTGAGAAACAGCCCCACGGGCCATCTACAGCAGATACATACATCCACAGGCCAGCCAAGCAGAAGAGAAGGGAAAAGGTAAGGAAATATATTTAATGAAATAACAGCTGCAAATTTCCCAAATATTGGGAGAGAGATGGACATCTAGGTCCGGGAAGCTCAACGAACCTCAAATAGATGCAACCCAAATAGATCCTCTCCAAGGCAAAATATATTCGAATTGTCAAAAGACAAACACAAAGAAATTCTAAAAGCAAGAGAAAACATCAAGTCACATATAAGGGAATTCCCATTAGACTAATAACAGATTTCTCAGTAGAAACCTTATAGGCCAGCAGAGAATGAGATGATATATTCAAAATACTGAAAAGAAGGTGAGCTGAGCCGGTGGGTGAGCGGCGGCCACGGCATCCTGTGCTGTGGGGGCTACGAGGAAAGATCTAATTATCATGGACCTGCAACAGTTTCTTATGTGCCTGTCCCTGTGCACAGCCTTTGCCTTGAGCAAGCCCACAGAAAAGAAGGACCGTGTACATCATGAGCCTCAGCTCAGTGACAAG
The DNA here is from genome assembly GCF_028885655.2 of Pongo abelii. Classification (NCBI taxonomy): domain Eukaryota; kingdom Metazoa; phylum Chordata; class Mammalia; order Primates; family Hominidae; genus Pongo; species Pongo abelii. The sequence continues at coordinate 98,773,204 of NC_071991.2, forward strand.
GTTCATAATGATGCTCAGAGTTTTGATTATGACCATGATGCCTTCCTGGGTGCTGAAGAAGCAAAGACCTTTGATCAGCTGACACCAGAAGAGAGCAAGGAAAGGCTTGGAAAGACTGTAAGTAAAATAGATGACGACAAGGACGGGTTTGTCACTGTGGATGAGCTCAAAGACTGGATTAAATTTGCACAAAAGTGCTGGATTTACGAGGATGTAGAGCGACAGTGGAAGGGGCATGACCTCAATGAGGACGGCCTCGTTTCCTGGGAGGAGTATAAAAATGTCACCTACGGCTGCGTTTTAGATGATCCAGACCCTGATGATGGATTTAACTATAAACAGATGATGGTTAGAGATGAGCAGAGGTTTAAAATGGCAGACAAGGATGGAGACCTCATTGCCACAAAGGAGGAGTTCACAGCTTTCCTGCACCCTGAGGAGTATGACTACATGAAAGATATAGTATTGCAGGAAATAATGGAAGATATAGATAAGAATGCTAATGGTTTCATTGATCTAGAAGAGTATATTGGTGACATGTACAGCCATGATGGGAATACTGATGAGCCAGAATGGGTAAAGACAGAGCGAGAGCAGTTTGTTGAGTTTCGGGATAAGAACTGTGATGGGAAGATGGACAAGGAAGAGACCAAAGACTGGATCCTTCCCTCAGACTATGATCATGCAGAGGCAGAAGCCAGGCACCTGGTCTATGAATCAGACCAAAACAAGGATGGCAAGCTTACCAAGGAGGAGATTGTTGACAAGTATGACTTATTTGTTGGCAGCCAGGCCACAGATTTTGGGGAGGCCTTAGTACGGCATGATGAGTTTTGAGCTGTGGAGGAACCCTCATTTCCTCAAAAGTAATTTATTTTTACAGCTTCTGGTTTCACATGAAATTGTTTGCGCTACTGAGACTGTTATTACAAACTTTTTAAGACATGAAAAGGCATAATGAAAACCATCCTGTCCCCATGCCTCCTCCTCTCTGAGGGACTGGAGGGAAGCCGTGCTTCTGAGGAACAACTCTAATTAGTACACTTGTGTTTGTAGATTTACACTTTGTATTATGTATTAACATGGCGTGTTTATTTTTGTATTTTTCTCTGGTTGGGAGTATGATATGAAGGATCAAGATCCTCAACTCATACATGTAGACAAACATTAGCTCTTTACTCTTTTTCAACCCCTTATATGATTTTAATAATTCTCACTTAACTAATTTTGTAAGCCTGAGATCAATAAGAAATGTTCAGGAGAGAGGAAAGGAAAAAAATATATGCTCCACAATTTATATTTAGAGAGAGAACACTTAGTCTTGCCTACCAAAAAATCCAACATTTCATAGGTAGTAGGGGCCACATATTACATTCAGTTGCTATAGGTCCAGCAACTGAACCTGCCATTACCTGGGCAAGGAAAGATCCCTTTGCTCTAGGAAAGCTTGGCCCAAATTAATTTTCTTCTTTTTCCCCCTGTAGGACAGACTGTTGCCTAATTTTGTCAAGCACAGCTGTGGTGGGAAGAGTTAGGGCCAGTGTCTTGAAAATCAATCAAGTAGTGAATGTGATCTCTTTACAGAGCTATAGATAGAAACAGCTGGAAAACTAAAGGAAAAATACAAGTGTTTTCAGGGCATATATTTTTTTCTGGGTGTGCATCTGTTGAAATGCTCACGACTTAATTATTTGCCTGTTGAAATCACTGTAAATACCCCCATCCGGTTCCTCTTCTTCCCAGGTGTGCCAAGGAATTAATCTTGGTTTTACTACAATTAAAATTCACTGCTTTCCAAAAAAAAAAAAAAAAAATTGAAAAGAAAAAGAAAAAAAACTGCCATCCAAGAATATTATATCCAGCAAAGCTATCTTTCAGAAATGAAGGAGAAATAAAACCTTTTATAGACAGGCAAAAACTCAGTAAATTCATCACCACTAAGCCAGCCTTATAAGAAATGCTCAAGGGAGTCTCACAGTTGGAAGTAAAAGGATGATAACCACCATCATAAAAACATGTGAAACTATAAAACTCACCAGTAGAGTTGATAAAGAAGAAAGAGAAAAGAACCAAATCTTATTACAGAAAACTACCCAACCACAAAAATAAATAATAAGAGAGGAAAAAAGAAAATAGAAAACAAGAAGAAAACAATTAATAAAATGACAGGAGAAGGCTTCACTTATCAATAATCACCTTGAATGTAAACGGATTAAATTCCCCATTTAATCAAAAAGGAGACTTTTCAACAGATACCACAGAAATGCTGAACTACGAACAACTTGGGATGAGTGCAGTGGCTCATGCTTGTAATCCCAGTGCTTTGGGAGACTGGGGAGGAACGATCACTTGATTCCAGGAGTTCAAGACCAGCCTGGGCAACACAGCAAAACTCTCTCTCTCTCTCTCTCTCTCTTTCTCTCTCTCTCTCTCTATATATATATACACACACACACATTAGCTGGGAATGGTGGTGCACGCCTATAGTCCTAGCCACTCAGAAGGCTGGAGCAGGAGGATTGCTTGAACCCAGAAGTTTGAGGTTACAGTGAGCTATGATCACACCTGTGCACTCTGGCCTGGGAGACAGTGAGACCCTGTCTAAAAAAACAAAACAGAATAAAACAAAAAAACATACAACTATACACAAATAAATTTAAAAACCGAGAGAAACTAGATAAGTTCCTGGACACATAACACCTACCAAGATTGAACCAGGAAGAAACAGAAAACCTGAACAGACCAATAACAAGCAACCAGATTGAATCAGTAATAAAAAGTCTCCCAAGCCGGGTGCAGTGGCTCACGCCTGTAATCCCAGCACTTTGGGAGGCCGAGGTGGGCAGATCACCTGAGGTCGAGAGTTTGAGACCAGCCTGACCAACATGGCGAAACCCCGTCTCTACTAAAAATACAAAATTAGCCGGGTGTGGTGGTGCATGCCTGTAATTCCAACTACTGAGGAGGCTGAGGCAGGAGAATCACTTGAACCTGGGGGGCGGAAGTTGCAGTGAGTCGAGATCACACCATTGCACTCCAGCCTGGGCCAACAAGAGCAAAACACCATCTCAAAACAAAACAAAACAAAAAGTCTCCCATAAAAGAAAAGTCCAGGACTGGATGGCTTCACAGCTGAATTTTACTGAACCTTTAGGGAAGAATTAATATCAATTTTTCTCAAACTATTCCAAAAAATTGAAAGAGACTGATTCTTCCTAACTCATTCTATGAGGCCTAGATAACCCTGAAACCAAAACTAGACAAGAACACAACAAAAAGAAGAAAACTGCAGGCTAATATATTCGATGCACATATACATAAAAATTCTCAACAAAATATTAGCAACCCAAATCTAACAACACATCAAAAAGATAATAAATCATGATTCAGGGGAATTTATCTGAGGAATGCAAGGACGGTTCAACAAATACAAATCAATAAACATCATACATCACACCAATAGAATGAAAGACAAAAACCATATGGTCATCTTGACAGATGCAGAAAAAGCATTTGATAAAAGTCAACATTCTTTCATGATTAAAACCTCTCAAATTAGGGATAGAAGGAAAATATCTCAACATAATAAAGGCCATATATGGCAAACCCAAAGCTAACATCATACTGACTAGGAAAAAGCCAAGTGTTTCCTCTGACTACTAGAACAAGACAAGGATGCCTACTTTCACAACTCTTATTCAACATACTACTGAAAGTCCTAGTTGGAGCAATTAGTCAAGAGGAAGAAATAATAGGCAACCAAGTTGAAAAGGAGGAAGTCAAAATGTCTATTTGCAGATGACACAATCTTATATATGGAAAAACCTAAAGACTATACCAAAAACTCTTAGAACTGATAAATGAAATCAGTATAATTGCAAGATACAGTATCAATATACACAAATCATTAGCATTTCTAAACACAAACAATCAACTAGCTGAAAATGAAATAAAAAAGGCAATCTTATTTACAACAGCAACAACAAAAGAATACCTAGGAATAAATTTAAACAAGGAGGTGACAGACGTCTACAGGAAAACTATAAAATGCTGATTAAAGAAACTAAAGAGGATGCAAACAAATGAAAGACATCTCATGCATACGGATCAGAAGAATATTACTAAAGTGACCCCACAAACCAAAGAAATCTACAGAGTCAATGCACATGTCAAAATAACAATTACTTTCTTCATAGAAACAGAAAAAACAATCCCAAAATACATATGGAACTACAAAAGCCTCTGAACAGCTGAAGCAATCCTGAGCATAGAGGAGGGATCACACCACCAGACTTCAAAATATACTACAAAGCCGTAGTAACCAAAACAGCATAGTACTGGCATAAAAACAGACACATAGATCAGTGGAACAGAATAGAGAACCCAGAAATTAATCAATCCATGTATCTACAGTTAACTGATTTTTGACAAAGGTGTCAGGAACACTCACTGAGGAAAGGATAGTCTCTTCAATAAATACTTCTGGGAAAACTAGATATGCAGAAGAATGAAACTAGATGTCCATCTCTCATCCTATACAAAAATCAACCCCAAAATGAATGAAAGACCTAAATGTAAAACCCAGAACTACAAAACTATTAAAAGAAAACATAGCAGAAATGCTTCAGGGCATTGGTTTCTGGGAAAAGATTTTATGAATAAGTCCTCAAAAATATAGGCAACAAAAGCAAAAATAAACAAATGAGATTATATAAAAACAAAAAGCTTTTGCACAGCAAAGGAAACAATCAACAGAGTAAAAAGATAACCTATAGACTAGGAGAAAATATTTGCAAACTATTCATGGGACAGGGAATTAATAGCCAGAATATATAAGGAACTCAAACTTTTTTTTTTTTTTTGAGACGGAGTTTTGCTCTCATTGCCCAGGCTAGAGTGCAGTGGTGCAATCTCGGCTCACTGCAACCTCCACCTTCCAGTTTGAAGAGATTCTCCTGCCTCAGCCTCCCAAGTAGCTGGGATTACAGGCGCCCACCACCATGCCCAGCTAATTTTTTTGTATTTTTAGTAGAGATGGGGTTTCGCCATGTTGGTCAGGCTGGTCTCGAACTGCTGACCTCGTGATCCACCCGCCTTGGCCTCTCAAAGTGCTGGGATTACAGGCATGAGCCACCGCACCCGGCCCAGAACTCAAACTTTTTAACATCAAAAAACAATCCAATTTAAAGACGGGCAAAAAATCTAAAGACATTTCTCAAAAGAAGACATACATATGGCAAATAAATATATTTAAAAATGCCCAACATCACTAATTGATATGGTTTGGCTCTGTGTTCCCACCCAAATCTCATCTTAAATTGTAGTTTCCACAATCCCCGTGTGTCATGGGAAGGACCTGGTGGGAGGTAACTGAATCATTGGGGTGGTTTCCTTCATGCTATTCTTGTGATAGTAAGTTCTCACAAGATCTGACAGTTTTATAAAGGGCTTCACCCTTTGCTTGGTTCTCATTCTTCTCTCTCCTGCTGCCATGTGAAGAAGGATGTGTTTGCTTCCCCTTCCATCATGATTGTAAGTTTCCTGATGCCTCCCCAGCCATGCTCAACTGTGAGTCAATTAAACCTCTTTCCTTTATAAATTACCCAGGCTCAGGTATGTCTTTATCAGCAGCGTGAGAACGAACTAATACACTAATCATCAGGGAAATGCAAATCAAAACCATAATGAGATACCATCTCATCAACTTAAAATGGCTACCGTCAAAAAAACAAGAAAATAACAAATGCTGGTGAGAATGCAGAGAAAAAGGAACTCTTACACATTTGGTAGGAATGTAAACTAGTACAGCTACTATGGAGAAGAGCATGGAGATTTCTCAAAAAACTACTAATAGAACTACCATATGATCCAGCAATCCCACCACTGGGAATTTTATCCAAAGGAAAGAAAATCAGTATATTGATGCGACATCTGCACCCCATGTTTATTGCAGCACTATTCACAATAGTCAAGATATGGAATCAACCTAGATGCCCAACAACAGATGAATGGATAAAGAAAATGGGGTCTACAGACAGTGGAATACTGTTTTGCCATAAAAAGAATCAAATCCTGTAATTTGCAGCAACATGGATGGAACTGGAGGACATTATGTTAAGCGAAATAAGCCAGGAACAGAAAGTTAAACCCTGCATGTTCTCACTCATACGTAGAAGCTAAAAAGCTGATCCATAGAAGTAAAAAGTAGAACAGAGGATACCAGAGACTGGGAAGGGCATAAGGAAGAGAGAGATGGGAAGAGATTTGTGAAAGGTTACAAAATCACAGCTAGACAGGAAGAATAAGTTCTAGTGTTCTATACCACTGTTGGCTGACTATAGCTAACAATAATATATAGTTGCAAATAGCTACAAGAAATAATGTTTGAAATAATGTATATGTCAATTACTCTGAACTGATCACTATACATTATATGTACTGAAACATCATTATGTACCCCTCAAATATGTACATTATGTGTCAATTAATAAAAGTAGTTTTTTAAAATAATGTAATTGAATTGAGCAAAATGAAACATGTATCTGTCCTGGACCCATGTACTATAAACAGGCAAACTATTAAAAGTTATTTCATGTCAGGCATGGTGGCTCACTCTTGAAATCCCAGCACTTTGGGAGGCCGAGGTGGGCAGATCACTTGAGGTCAGGAGTTCGAGACAAGCCTGGCCAACATGGTGAAACCCCATCTCTACTAAAAATACAAAAATTAGCCAGGCATTGTGGTACGCACCTGTAATCCCAGCTACTTGAGAGACTGAGGCACAAGAATCACTTGAACCTAGGAGGCAGAGGTTGCAGCCAGCCAAGATTGCAACATTGCATTTCGATCTGGGCAACAGATCATGACTCTTGTCTCAAAGAAAAAAAAAAAAGTTATTCCAATATATAAAAACAACAACCAAATTTCCAAGAGAATACAAAAAGGCAGACTAAACACGGGTATCTAACTTTACTACCTTACAATATCTAACTGAAATGACAGCAAAGGCATATGTACATGAGAACAGAGAAAACAGGGAAAATAACAACAAAAATGAAGCTTGAAAGAAGATATGTGACTTGTAACTGACCAAGCAGATCTGAGACAGCAGACAGCAATAGTACAGAAAGGAGAACACTAACCTAATTTATGCAATAAAATCAAGTTTCAGGGATTCATGGTTTAAGCATCCCCTGGAAACGGGAATAAAGTTAGTCCCATCTTTAGGCAGACTAGTTGAAAGCTGTTAAAATAAAAGATCCATTTTCTCTCACACCATGCCAATGAGTGACTATTTCTCTATGACCCTGCAGATGACTGGAAGTCAAACATGTATCTTTATGAATGGTAAATAAAATATCAATTGAAAGAGCTGAACCTGTTTGTCCCTGGGAAACAGAAACTGTGGAAAAGGGGCTCTACGGCCGCTATTTTCCTAAATTTTGTATAACTATCTCTGAAAACATCTATCTGCAGAACTTTGATAAAAACTACAAATTGAAACCAGTTTTAAATTTCAATTTCCCAATAGTTATAGCTTCAGTAAACTGGAGTTCTTACCATCATAAATATGATGGAATTATGCAATATATTCCAACATTTCCATTTAACATATTGGACAGCCACTTTCATAGATTTCGTATGCAAATCTGCCTGCTTGCTAAAAGTACTTCTGGTACTTTTGCAGTCATTTACAGATATGCACAAAGCAGAAAAAAATCTGAGGTTCCCAACACGCATGTTCCCAGCAAAAGCTGAACAAGATGACACTATCTTCTTAAATAAGACAGCCATTACACCATAAACAAGGGTCCTTTTTGTGGTGCAGTGCCATGTTTTTGGCTTTTTTTTACTTTTTGTTGGGATTTTGTTGTTTTATTTTATTTTATTTTTGAGACAGTCTAGCTCTGTTGCCCAGGCTGGACTGCAGGGGCGTGATATCAGCTCACTGCATCCTCCACCTCACAGATTCAAATGATTATCCTGTCTCAGCCTCCTGAGCAGCTGCAATGACAGGTGCACGCCACCACGTCTGGCTAATTTTTTTTGTATTTTTAGTAGAGACAAGGTTTCACCAAGTTGGCCAGGCTGGTCTTGAACTTCCAACCTCCAGTAATTCACCCGCCTCAGCCTCCCAAAGTGCTGGAATTACAGGTGTAAGCCATCGCACCCGGCCTAGATGTTGTTGTTTAAAAATGCCCCCCCTGGACCGGGCGCGGTGGCTCATGCCTGTAATCCCAGCACCTTGGGAGGCCAAGGCAGGCGGATCACGAGGTCAAGAGATTGAGACCATTCTGGCCAACATGGCAAAACCCCATCTCTACTAAAAATACAAAACTTGGCTGGGCACAGTGGCACGTGCCTGTAATTCCAGCTACTTGGGAGGCTGAGGCAGGAGAATCGCTTGAACCAGGGAGTCAGAAGTTGCAATGAACTGAGACTGCGCCACTGCACTCCACCTGGCGAACCAGGGAGTCAGAAGTTGCAATGAGCTGAGATTGCGCCACTGCACTCCGGCCTGGCGACAGAGTGAGACTCTGTCTCAAACAAACAAACAAACAAAAAATGCCCCCCAAGTGTAGTGCTGAAGTGCGGTCTAGTGCTCCTAAGTGCAAGAACGATTTAATGTGTCTTACAGAGAAAATACTGTGTTAGGTAAGTTTCATTCAGACATGAATTATAGTGCTGTTGGTTGTGAGTTCAATGTTAACAAAATTAACAATAAAATTAAATAAGGTGTCTTTAAATAGAAACACATATGAAACAAGGTTATGTATTGATCACTGATGACAAAAATGTTGTGACCAGTGGCTCACAGGAACTCAACTCTGTATTTCCTCTAAGAGCAATGCTTCACTATTGGCTAATTCAGTGTTTGCAGCGACCTTATATTAACACAGCTGTGAACAATGAGAATTTGCTGTAATTGGATTTACAGAGCGGGCTTGCAATTAGCTGCAAGAAGGTAGATGGAAAGTTAATGAAGTAGAAATGAGGACTGAATTGTGTTTCCTGAGTTTTCTCCTCCTATGGTTACAGAGGCCAATTTAAAATTAGGATATGTGGCTTTAAATATTATTCTTGATACCAGGTCATTTTAAAAATGATGAACATATGACTGGACACCAAATCTTACGATTTTATGTAACATCATTAACATGTCCAGATCATCAATTCATGATTGATAAAACTACTAAGCCAACTGGCCTAAACCACCTAGAAACTGGAGAATGCAATATAATTTAACAGCCACTACCTCTAACGTTATTTTAATCTGAGGAAATTTTCTGTAAGTCAGGAAACCAATGTTTCAATTTGTAGTCTATTCAAATCCACATCACAGAGAAAAGTACTTAATAAACATATTGCAACTACTATTTAAGCCGGAATGATGAGCTAAGCTATGTATAGCTCATACATTTCATTACTGCTTAAATATTTTCAGCAATATAACACACAGAAGGTGCTCAATAAATACAATACCTTTCTCTTCTCCCAAGGTGCTCATCAAATACAGTACCTTTCTCTTCTCCCTTTCACAGTGCAAAACATTGCTATCTACTCCCACTTCTCCATCTCCTCTCTTTAATGCAATCATCTTTTGCTCCCAATACTCCACTGAAAGCTCTCTTTGAGGACACCAGCGACTTCCAGTCGCTAAATGCAATGGTCAGGTCTCAGTTGCTTATCTTATTCAATCTACTGGTAGTATAAAGCACAGCTGATTATGTTCTCTTCTCCTGGAACACTTTATTCACTTAGCTTCTGGGAAACCACTCTCTTCAGTTTGTTCCTCTTTATTCACTCCTTCTCAGTTTCTTTGCTAGTTTTCCTCTTCTCCCTGAGCTCAGTTTTTGCACATCTCTATCTTCACACAGTCCCTTGGTGATCACATCTAATATCTTGGTTTAAATACCATGTATAAATCAGTGTAATTGGACTGTTTGTAACTCAAAGGATAAAATGCTTGAAGGCCTGGTTTAAAATTAAATAAATAAATAAATACCATGCATCTATAGATGACTACTGTATGACTACTATTAGATTATACCTATAACCTCACCTGTTCCTATATCCACTACATTAGAAAAAGTCAAACAAGTTTCCTTACTTGAGGACTTCTTAGAGCCTTTTAACACGTTACTCTGCATTATAAATATCCAATAGAAGATTATGTACACATTATTGGCTGGGTGCAGTGGCTCACACCTGTAATCCCAGCACTTTGGGAGGCCGAGGCAGGCGGATCACGAGGTCAGGAGACCGAGACCATCCTGGCTAACACGGTGAAACCCCATCTCTACTAAAAATACAAAAAATTAGCCGGGCGTGGTGGCGTGCGCCGTAGTCCCAGCTACTTGGGAGGCTGAGGCAGGAGAATGGTGTGAACCTGGGAGGCGGAGCTTGCAGTGAGCCGAGATTGTGCCACTGCACTCCAGCCTGGGTGACACAGCCAGGCTCCATCTCAAAAAAAAAAAAAAGTAAAAAAAGAACATTATGTACACATTATTTCTTACATTTACTTAGAACAGAATCCTTTCCTCATGATGCATCTTGTGAAGCATACTACTGACTAAGCCACTAAATATAGCATACTTAGACATCTCTCAAGTAGTTCTAACTTCTTACAGCACACACAAATTATGTAAAAATAAGCAAGCTTCTCCTGATTAGAGATAATAATTGGGTTTGAGGTATTCAAGTCATTTTACTGCATTAGAGGAAAAGTTGCCTCAAAATTTTCCTTATGCAGAGATAAATTTATATCTCTCTTAAAATACATTCATCTGTATTAATTACATACTCTAAGTGAACACAGAATAAATGCGTGTCATTTCTTCTGCCTCAAACAACTTAATATAATAAGCATATGTTGTCATTAATCTTTTTCCAGACTAAATGTTCTCAGCTCCTTCACCTGTTCTTCATATAACATGATTTCCAGGCCCCTCACCATCCAGGTTCTTTTTCTCATCAGATAAGATCTAAGTAATTCCTGGAATCCAGTTAGTCAACAAAATAATGTATTTGAAGAATGCAAAACATTGGAGCTATAACTTCTTGTGATAAGGATATGATCACATGGTCATGTAGCCTACGCCTATACTCACTTTTTTATTTTTAGCAGCCATGACATTAGTTAATATTCTTTCTGAAAATAAAGGTGTATTACACACACCCACCACATATATACTCATCCATATACATATATACTTTACGTCCACTAAGAGGGCCTAGAAACAAAGACTCCTCGGTAGCAATAAGCACACCTAACACCTAGATCTCTAAATACCACTTCATAGTAAAAGAAATCAACACTGCTTAGAGAAACGTCTTATTCTAGGGCTGGCACAGAGATAGTACCAGATGATTGTGGAATATCTTGTTGGATCAGAAAGTAAGAAAATGCTCAAAGAATCATAGAGACATTGGCAAAACGATAAAACAAGAATCCATAAGTCCATACTGAAACGAATAAATAAGTGAATAAAGAGGTAGAAGCTTTTCTTTATCACAGAAGTCATCTAATAAATATAAAAGAAATTACAAAATTAGAAAAATCACCATTTGGCATCCATCTTGATAATAATGGATTCACACAAGAATCATCAATAGATGTTAAAATTAATGGGTAAGTTTGAGAGTAGTAGGATACTAACATAATTTAAAAGTATCTAGCCATGGTATGTATTAATTACAGAGAATAAAAGAGTGACTTTACCTTGTAGAAACCTGGCAGATACCTCCTTAACTAAATTATAAAAGTTATCATCCCCAGTAACAGGAGAAATAACAGTATTTGCCTCCTCATATAATGCACTGGAAAGTACACAACATCATGTCTGTGGTATTCCTGCCTAAAGTACGTAACCCAGGGCCAGGCGCCTGTAATCCCAACACTTTGGGAGGCTGAGGCAGGTGGATCACTTGAGGTCAGGAGTTTGAGACCAGCCTGGCCAACATGGTGAAACCCTGTATCTCCTAAAAATACAAAAATTAGCTGGGCATGGTGGCGGGCACCTGGTCCTAGCTACTTGGGAGGCTGAGGCAGGAGAATTGCTTGAACCTAGGAGGCGGAGGTTGCAGTGAGCCAAGCTGGCGCCATTGCATTCCAGCCTGGGCCACAAGAGCGAAACTCTGTATCAAAAATAAAAAATAAAAATAAAGTACATAACCCAAATCTAATTATGAGGAAAAATCAACCAATCTCAAATTGAAGGTCATTCAGCTGGGTGTGGTGGCTCATGCCTTTAATCCCAGAATTTTGGGAGGCCAAGGTGGGTGGATCATCTGAGGTCAAGAGTTTGAGACCAGCCTGGCTAATATGGCAAAACCCCGTCTCTACTAAAAATACAAATATTAGCCAGGTGCAGTGGTGTGTGCCAGTAGTCCCAACTACTTGGGAGGCTAAGGCAGGAGAATCACTTGAACCAGGGAGGTGGAAGTTGCAGTGAGCCAAGATTGCGCCACTGCACTCCAGCCTGGACAACAGAGCAAGACTTCGTCTCAAAAAAAAAAAAAAAATTGAAGGTCACTCTACAAAATAACCAGCCTCAACAGTTTTTAAAATGTCAATTTCATGAAATACAAACATAGGTTCAAGTGTTTCTGTGTAAAAGAAACTAGAGAGATGTGACAACTAAACACAGAATGTGATCCTGAATTTTCTTCTGCAATAAAGTACAGTATTGTGATAACTGGTAAAATGTGAGTATCTGTAGATTAGAAAACAGTACTATAGATGTTAATTTCCTGATTTTGATAACTGTACTGTCTTTATGAAGAAGAACAATCTTATATTTAGGAAATAAAAACTCAGTAGCGGTAAAGGAGTATCATGACTCAAATGAGTCAGGAAAAAAGTAATACATATGTACCTATATATATATATATCAAGAAAGAAAATGATAAAGCAAATATAGTGAAATGTTAAAATATAGGTAATCTGGGTGAAGGGTATACAGGAATTCTTTATTATTGTACTTTTTTAAAATCTAAAATTACATCAAAATAAAAAGAACATAAATGATAAGCTTAACTCCATTTTAAAATACCTCCTTTATCACGTTAATTTCCTATATACCAACTATTGACTTAATACTCATACAACCTTCCTCTCATAATTTCATTTAATGTGGTTGTAATGGGTGGGGATAAGAAAACTAGCCCGGTGCTTCAATTTTACCAATTCATATAATCTGCTTCCATCAGAAGAAAAGCTAAAGGTCATTCCAGTTGCCTATCATCAATGAAGAGACAGGTTAAGCCCATCTCAAGTCCATTTCACCTACAGAGATTTTCAACAGTCCTTAATATCTACTATATGCAAGGTTAAGTTAAATTACCATTCAATATACGATCATAGTAGTATTTTCAGTCAATGTTGCAAATATTTTCCAAAGACGATAAAAACTGAATTATTATACCCTTAAGGAAATAAACACTTCTCATTAATCTATTAATCTCCCTTAGAAATTATACAGACATATTTTGCACACATACACACACACACACACACACACACAAAGTTTTGCTGTCAATAAGAATTGGGTTTATAGCTGAGCCCGGTGGCTCATGCCTATAATCCCAGCACTTCGGGAGGCTGAGGTGGGTGGATCACCTGAGCTCAGGAGTTTGTGACGAGCCTGGCCAACATGGTGAAACCCCATCTCTACTAAAAATACAAAAATTACCCAGGCATGTTGGCAGGTTCCTGTATTCCCAGCTATTTGGGAGGCTGAGGTAGGAGAATCGTTTGAAGCCGGGAGGCGGAGGTTGCAGTGAGCCAAGATCGCTCCACTGTACTCCAGCCTGGGTGACAAAGAGAGACTCCATCTCAAAAAAAACAAAAAACAACGAACTGGGTTTATATAGGAAAATGCAATTATTTGCTTACCTTTTAACTCATCATACATGCCTACATTTCTTTCAAGGGAAACAGGAATGTTGACAATGAACCTAAACACATTCAGCCAATCAAACCTATAGTCTACTCTGGTTCTGGCTATACAATGCTTATGCACCCTAAATACAAATTTAGGATTTAAAAATAATAAAAATCAAAATGGTACTTTTTATATTTTCCGTTTAAATTTTACTTCAAAACTCAATATACAAGAGTTCCCACTTCTAGACATGATGGGGGTAATGAGAACCAGATTATTCTTCTTCATTTAAAAACTAAAAAGTTAGAAAAAAAAGTGAAACATTTTCAGATATTGGGTAACTGACAGCACATCCCTGAAAGAGTGGAAACAAAAAGTGAGCCCTATGACTGTCCAAGTGTGCTGTCTGCAAAGTTTCCAGGATGCAGTGCTAGAAGGGGAAAACCAAACCCCAGAAGTACCCCTACACTGAGAAGCTAGATTTGAGTATTCAGAGACACCAAGGCGGCTAGAATTCCTAGAGCAAAGTATCCAAAGAGGAGAGAGCTGCACAAAGAGAGTTCTGTAGCTCTGTAGAGGATTCCCCTTAAGTCTTCAGTTGAATACTGATTGGCATATGCAATGCAGGAAAAATTACCTGAAGCAAGGGAAAGAATCACCAAAAGGAGCAGGAAGACCAATTACAGCTTCAAACAACATAAAATACAAAATGTCTGGCATTCAAACAAAAATTAGCAGGTATATAAATAAACAGGAAAATATAATTCATGATGAGGAGACAGAATCAGACCCACAAATGACAAAGATGATAGGACTTGTAAACAAGGATATTGAAACATCTATTTTTAAAAACATTGCTAAAAGAAATTAAAGACTCAAATAAATGAAAAGAAATCCCACGTTCATGGATTGAAAAACTTAATATTGTTAAAATTTCCATACTACCCAAAGCAATCTACAGATTCAGTGCAATCCCTATCAAAATCCCAAGAGCATTTTTGGCAGAAATAGAAAAACTCATACTAAAATATATATTGAATCTTAAGGGACCCCAAATAGCCAAAGCAATTTTTAAAAAGAACAACAAATTTGGAGGACTCACACTTCCTGATTTCAAAACATATTACAAAGCAGTAATCATAACAGTGTGATACTGGTATAAAGAGAAATCAACAAATGTAATAAAGGCCCTAGAAATAAATCCTCACATATGTGGTCAAATAATCTTCAACAAGGGTACCAAGACCACTCAATAGGAAAAGAACAATCTCTTCAAAAAATGGTACTGGGAAAATGGGATACAACAAAAAGAATGAAGGTGGACCTTTATCTTACACCCTCTACAAAACTTACCTCAAAATGGATTAAACACCTAAACATAAGAAATAAAACTAAAAAACTCCTAGAAGAAAACACAGGAGAAAGCTTCATAACATCTAACTTGGCAATTATTTCTTGGCTGTAACACCAAAAGTATAGGCAACAAAAGCAAACATAGACAAATGGGACTACATCAAACTTAAAACCTTTTGTTCATCAAAAGACACAAAAGGCATATATTTTTCTCCCCTGCAGAATGAGAGAAAATATTTGCAAATCATAAATCTGGTAAGGGGTTGATATTCAGAATATATAGATGACTCCTACAACTCGGTAACAAAAAATCAAATAACCTGATTTAAAAATGCGCAAAGGATTTGAATGGGCATGTGCCCAAAGATGATATACAAATGGCCAACTAGCACACAAAAAGATGCTCAACATCACTAATTACCAGAAAAGTACAAATCAAAACCACAAGATAACACCTTACATCCATTAGGATGGCTATCATAAAAAAAAAAAAAAAAAAAAAAAACAGAAAATAAATATTGATGAAGATGTGGAACAATTGGAGCCTTTGTGCACTGTTGGTGCAACTGTAAAATGGTACAAAAAGATTAAAAATAGAACTATCATATGATTCAGCAATCACATTTCTGTGTATATATCCAAAACAATTGAAAGCAGAGTCTCAAAGAGATATTTACATACTCATATTCATAGCAGCACTATTCACAATACGCAAGAGGTGGAAGCAGCCCAAATGTCCATCAAAGGATGAACAAAACAGTACATACATATGATAGGATATTATTCAACCTTAAAAGGGGCAAATCTAAGAGTCTTTAAAAAATTATATGTATATAAAATGTATGTGTGTTTAAATCTCTTTAAAAGAGAACTGACTAAAGCTAAAAGATCAACAATATTGTTTGGGATTTATAATATACAGCACAAATAACAGCACAAAGTTTCAGAAAGGGGAAACAGTATACTGTTAAAAGGTTCTCATAAAATATATGAAGTAGTTTTTTTACTCAAAAGTAGACTGTGATAATGATGTATACTAGCTACTACAAACAAAACTACAAGAAAAAAGAGTTACAGGCAAGTCAAAAAAGGTTATAAAGTCATAAAAATACTCAAAGAATCCAAAAAAGGTAAAAAGAACAGATGAAACAACAAATAGCAAGATGGCAGATTTAAACCCAATAATATCAATAATCACATTAAATATAAATGGTCTAAATTAAAAGGCAGAGATTAGGAAACTGGATATTAAAAAGCAAGATCCAAGACCCAAAAGCAAGACCTATTTTTATGTGTATCTGTCAGAAACTCACTTAAATATAAACATAAAAAGGTAGAAAGTAAAAAGATGGAAAAAAATACCATGTTAACACTAATGAAAAGAAAGTCCGAATGGCTATACAAAGTAGATTTCAGAGCAAAACATATTACTAGGATTAAAGAGGTCCATTTCACAATGATAAAGGGATCCAATTGACCAAGTAATCATAACAATCATAAATATGCATGCACCTAGCAACAGAACTTCAAAATATATAATGCAAAAATTTAAAGAATCACAAGGAGAAATCGGCAAGTCCACATTTATAGAGATTCAATACCATTCTTTCAAAAATTGATAAAACAAGTAGACAAAATCAACAAGAATATATAGAAGACTTGAACAATTCTATCAACCAACTTGACCTGACTTTTTTTTTTTTTGAGATGGAGTCACCCAGGCTAGAGTGCAATGGTGCGATCTCACTGCAACCTCCACCTCCCAGGTTCAAAGGATTCTTCTGCCTCAGCCTCCTGAGTAGCTAGGACTACAGGCACACACCACCATGCTCAGCTAATTTTTTGTATTTTTAGTAGAGACGAGGTTTCAACGTTGGCCAGGCTGGTCTCGAACTCCTGATCTGAAATGATCCCCCTGCCTCGGCCTCCCAAAGTGCTGGGATTACAGGCATGAGCCACTCCACCCAACCTTGATTGACATTTATAAATTACTCCATCCAATATCCTTTTCAAGTGTGAATGAATCATTTGCCAAGGCAGACCATAATCTGGGCCATAAAACAAGTCTCAGTAAATTAAAAATGATTCAAAATATACAATGTATGTTCTTTGACCAGAGCGAAATCAAGTTAGAACTAAGGAAACAATATCTGAAAAATCCCGAAATATTTGGAAACTCATCTACATACTTCTAAATAACCAGTGGAGTCAAAGAAATCACAAAGGAATTTATCGAGGATTCTGAACTTGAATGAAAATGAAAACATATCAAAATTTGTGAGATGTAGTCAAAACACTATTTAGGGGAGAATTTTAGAGAATTAAACACTCATTTTCCAGAAGAATAAATGTTTCAAATTATGAGCTAAGCTTCCAACTTAAGATTCTAGCAAATCAAGAGCAAATAAAATGCAAAATAAACAGTAGAAACAAAAATAATAAAGACGAATAGAAACCAGTCAAATTGATGAAAGAAGATCAACACAGAAAACCAAAAACTGGTTCTTTGAAAGGATCAATAAAATAGATCAATAAACCTCTATCCAGGAGAATAGGACTGAAAAGAAAAAAGACATCAGAGTCAAAATGAGAGAGAGGACAGCACTATATGTCTTACAGATATTAAAAAGATTAATAAGAAAATGTAATGAGTAACTTTATGACAATGAATTTAACAACTTTAGATTAAACGAACAGATTCCTAGGAAAATACAAACTATCAATGCTAATTCAAGAAGAAATAAACTGAGTAAGTCTTTATCTATTAAGAAATTGAATTTGCAGTTAAAATCCTCCCCACAAAGAAAAACCAGACCCTACCAAGCCTACATTAGTCACTTAGTATTGTCTGAAGTTTAAGATACACAGAAGGATCAAATATTTATTAATTATCATGTGCAGACACTAAGGATATAATTTTGATATCAGTATGTTGGTATTTCAGCAAAATTATTCTGAAGGAAGCTGTGGGAAGAACTGATTCGTATAAGGCTAAATTAAAAGGAAATAAATGACAATAATTTGGTGACAATAATGAGGGTTTGAACTAAGTGCCAATGGTTGTTTTGTTTTTTCTTAATTGTGGGTGTTGGGACGAGGCATGATTGAAAGATAGATGTTAGTAGATAGAGGACCAGATGAAGTCACTGAATGGCAATTAAAGATATGGAGAGGAACAGAGTAAGGACACCACATGACTCCTGGCTTGAACACTAAAAGAACCCTCATTAAGGCTGGGCATGGTGGCTCACGCCTGTAATCCCAGCAGTTTGGAGGCCAAGGTGGGTGGATCACCTGAGGTCAGGAGTTCAAGACCAGCCTGGCCAACAAGGTGAAACCCCATCTCTACTAAAAATATAAAAATTAGCCGGGCATGGTGACGGGCACCTGTAATCCCAGCTACTCGCAAGGCTGAGGCAGGAGAATTGCTTAAACCTGGGAGAAGGAGGTTGCAGTGAGCCAAGATCACACCATTGCACTCCAGCCTGGGCAACAAGAGCAAAACTCTGTATCAAACAAACAAATAAACAAACAAACCAACCCTCATTAAGACAGAGACTACAAGAGAAAATAGATTTAGGAACAAGAAGATAGGTTTATTTTTCAACAAATGATACATTCATACATTCAGCACCCAAAAGACACACAACAGACAATGGGATATATGGAATGAACACACAAGAAATCTGTGTAGATAAATCAGCTTGCTCTATCCTCCAGGATTACTTACAATTAAAGCATTCCCACAACTATACAATTAATAGCTTTTCCTTGTCAAAGAATTTTAGAAATAAGTAAGAAAGTAGTTAAGAGATTTGAGAAAACAAGTTCCTCTCCCTATACACTTAATTCACAGCACTGAAATCCTACTTCATTTATTTTTTTCATTGTCATTTCCAATAGCAAAACCTTATTTATGCATTCCATCTGGTTTAATGAGTTTGATGTACTGTCTTCAGAAAAAAGTTGATAATGTGAAGCTCTCTTCCTATATTTTCCCTTCTTTTGTGTGGGTAAAATGATTATTCAACTCTGCCGGTTGAATCCTATTGCCTCCTTTTAAGGTTTTATTTGCTTGTTTGCCATTTTCTGGCTTCTCTTATTCTATCTGGGAATTGTTATTTTAAAACCTACACACACACACACACACACGCCTGCCTGTTCAACTTAGTCAAATAACTGCAACAACCACTTTTTGAGCTAGTCTTAGAAACCAAGAATATGTCAAGTGCTTTACATACATTATCTCATTTAATTCTTAAAATCTCACAAAGTAGGTAACTCCATTTAATGAATAAATAAAACTGAACCTTAAAAATATTACATAATGAGTCCAATGTCACACAACCAGTGATGGCAGTATCAGGACTTGAACCTAGGTCTATAAAGCACCAAAACTTGTGCCACCTAATTTTCATAAATTTTTTGGTATCTGTAACAAATCCTATACAAAAGGTCTTACAAAAGTACTTTCATTCATGCAACAAATATTGAGTACCTACATGTCTTTAAAATTTCTGTAGATATACTTTTAACAGCCCCTTTCTTGTACTGTTTTTGCAACTGGAAAGCTGCATACTATGCACTTTTCCCTTTACTTCCTCTCATTAAATGTCAAATTTAATCATGTTATGATTATTATCAGGTAGTGGTTCAGCCACAGCTATTTCCTGCCCCAGTTCCTGTTCAGTACCCAGAATAAAATCCAGCATATTTTCATTCCTAGTGCTCTAAAACTACCTGTTCTAGGAAGCAATCAGTTGTTCTCATCTGAAAACTCACTTCTATATTTTGTGTCACATTAGCAATTTTCATGAGAATACCAAAGTGGACTAAAAATGCATTTTTCCTAAATGTCACTTAATATTTTCCACTTAGTCATATGATTCTGGTCATCAAGTGATGTTTCAGATTTGTAAATTTAATGTATTTATGGTTCGGTATTAATCTGAGAAGAAGATAGAAGCATGAGACTTTCTCAGATTTTCAAGGGCAGTCCCAATTTAAAATACACTGGCCAGGCGTGGTGGCTCATATCTGTAATCCCAGGACTTTGGTAGGCCAAGGTGGGAAAATCACTTGAGGTCTCTAGCCTGGCCGACATAGCAAGACCCTGTATGTACAAAAAAATAAAAATTAAAACATTAGCTGGACACAGCGGTGCATGCCTGCAGGTCTAGCTACTCAGGAGGCTAAGGCAACAGGATTGCCTGAGCCTGGGAGTTGAAGGTTACAGTAATCGCACTACTGTACTCCAACCTGGAAGACAGAATGAGACCCTGTCTCAAAATAAAAAAATTCTGTCCCACTATCATGTATCAAGTAGGGATTAAGAAAAGACAGTCAAAATATATGCAAAGGGGAGTTCACAATAATGACTCCATGTGGCTACAGACTAGGTAAAGGGGTTAAGGGATGGCAACCGTCACTTTGGAATTCTTCTTTGAGTCTTAATTTGAACTGGGAAAATAAGTATTGGAAGGTAAATATTAAATAAACATGGAATAATGGACAAACTGCTGAGGTTTTCCTATAATTTTAGTATCTAAATATGCAATTTCCAATTATCAAAATTGGGTAGTACTCACTTTGCCCAACCACATTTACATACCATTATCATTTAAAGCTGGCCTTCACACATACATTTTATACAAAGCTACAATTACTTACCATTCCCTCAACAATCCATATTTCTGTTCTGAGACTCTGCCTCCTCCTGTTCTGCATGGAATGCCCTCTTTCTCCACCTACAAACATCACCTTCAGACCTTTAAGGCTTCAGTGGTAGCTCCCCTGAAACCCAACTAGTTCTCTCTTAAAATTATTTATTGTTTCTTTTGTATTCACTGCTTTCCATGTGCCCATACTTTATATATTTTATTTAAGGCTTAATATCTTCTTTGAAGTATTGCCCTTTCCATTAAACAGATAAGGAAACTGATGCTAAAAGAGGTTTGGTATTATGTTCAAAGTCACAAAGCCCGATAGGAATTCAAAACCAGACTGTCTATACTTTAACTGAATTCTTGTCTCAAGAATAATTGGGACCACAAGCATTTTGGATTTTGGATTTTGTAATATTTGCATATAGATAAAGAGATATCTTAGAGATGGGACCCAAGTCTAAACACAAAATTCATTTCTGTTTCATTTACACCTTATACAAATAGCCCGAAGGTAATTTAATATAACATTTTAAAATAATTCTGTGCATGAAGCTAAGTTTTGACTGTTTTTTTGTTTTGTTTTGTTTTTGTTTTTGAGACGGTGTCTTGCTCTGTCACCCAGGCCGAGTGCAGTGGCGCGATCTCAGCTCACTGCATCCTCCACCTCCTGGGTTCAAGCGATTCTCCTGTCTCAGCCTCCCGAGTAGCTGGGACTACAGGTGCACACCACCACGCCCGGCTAATTTTTTCTGTATTTTTAGTAGAGACGGGGTTTCATCATATTGGTCAGGCTGGTCTTGAACTCCTGACCTCATGTGATCCACCCGCCTTGGCCTCCCAAAGTGCTGGGATTACGGGCATGAGCCACCGCGCCCAGCTTGACTGTAACCTGTCACATGAAGTCAAGTGTCTTGTGGCATCATCTTGGCACTCAAAAGGTTCCAGATTTTAGAGCATTTCAGATTTTCAGTTTACAGATGCTCAATCTGTATATATTGTATTATCGTCATTTGTTCAAATATCTATCTCTCCCATCAAATGAATGCTCCTCAAACACAGAGAAGGTGACTCCATCCCTTTATCTTCAGCAAAATCCAATAGTGTCTATTATACAATGATCTCAAAGTGTTATTGTGTACAATAGTGGATTCAATTTACGGTTTTGCAGCATTATTTTCCACTGAGTAGTCTCCTACTATAAAGTCTCCAAGAAGCCAATTTTATTGTGGTAATAAAGTATAATGGCTTGGAATATAGGCTTTGGAATCAGACTGCTTAGGTGTGAATCTCACCTCTACTGACTCATTAGTGAAGAAATCTTGAACAAATTAGTTAAACTAAGTCTTGGTTTGCTCATCTATAAAATGACAGTAATCAGTACCCATCTCACAGGACTAAAATGATTAAATAATATACAAGTAGTCCAACTATTTTCGAGTTTCATTTTATCCACATGACACCCTAAATTCTCTTCAGTTTAGTGAAGGTTTTTTTCATTACATATTCCTTGCAATTTTGCATTAAATGGACCAGCCAAAAAAAGTTCATGGTTTAAAAATTGGGCGGGCCACCTTCTTCATTTTTAGGGCCAACTGTCCAGTGCCAGTTTGGGCTCAAAAAAAGTTTACTCTTGGAGGCTTGACTATGCAAGAGTGCTCCCATTGTATACTATACTTGTTTACTCACCACATTTTCATGCTCCACCAGAAAGTGGTCAAAATTGGAACATGAAAACTCTCCACCTCACTAACACCTAACTTAAAACTATCAGATGCATTCAGACAGCCAGTCTGTGTGGGAGGCAGGCTATTTCTGGAGCAAAAATATTTCCTGGAACCACTGTTTCTGGCCCCAGACATGGCTCATTCTCCGCAGACCTCCAGATTCCTCTCCTCTACGTTATGGAGGTGGAGCCACTACAACCGATAACGCATATCCATTTCCTTCTCTTAAAATTTGCAGTCCATACACCACATCCAAGTTAGGATTTCAAATTGTTATACTGTTTTGTGGCTCTTTAGGCTAAAGTGCGCAGTTTCTAGACTCAGAATTCCCCTTCCAATATTAAAAATATGGTGAAAAAAGCCCAGTTTGAAAGAAAATAAACTTTACAAAAATACCTGAAAACAAGATCAAATACTAAGTCTCTTGCCAAAGTCTTGGAGGAAAAAAAAATGAAAGAAACGTTTAAAAATGGCAAAAGCTAACCAAAAACCGTAAGATTAAAGTATCACACCTAAAAAGTAGTCTCAAAGCAAGCAGGATATACTATTAACAAAGAAAGCAACCGAAAACTACAAAATATTTAATATTCACCATGAATTTCAAAATTACTTGGCATGTAAAGTACACACTGAGATTAATAAATTGTTCCAGATTCTGCACTGCCCAGGTTAGTATAAGGCAGTTCCTTGTTTTTGCCATGCTAAAAATAAAAAGGGTGACAGATTAGTGACAGAATAATCCCTAAGTTACACAAGGAGGTGCTGAGTTAGAAAGCCATGACTCGAAGGACAATACCAGAATGCTGGCTGTCAACACTGGGCAGATAAAAATAAGAAAAGCTGAAGCATGCTGATGGAGCACGGTATTGTTTCCAGACGAGAACTATCCCTTAAGGCCCATGCCTAGCATCTCCGCCGTGTTGGGATCAGAAAACTAGACTGCCGCCTGCTCAGAGGGGGCAGGGCAGCGACCCTCCTTCCACCTCCTCCAGCGCGCGAGCCGCCGCCCCCTCCCGAGCCCGCTCCTACGGCCGCTAGCTGACGTCTCCCCGCCAGCCGGGCTAGCCACCCGAGACCCCTGAACGCCCTTCCAGGACCCGACGACCCCTCAGCACAGCGCCAAGAGAAGGAAGCAAAGGACAGGGGCCTGGGAGCGGGGCCCGAGGGGCGGGTGGCGTGCTGGGCTTCGGCCCGTCACCATCAAGGCTTGAGGACCGCGCGAGCTCGGGAGGAAGGCGGCTGAGCCTCCGCCACAGGCCGACTGATGAGAGGGGGTCGCGGCTGACCCCGGCCATCAGGTACGGGAGACTGCCGGGAAAGTCGCCGGCGACGGAGGGCGACGCGTTGGCCCCGGAGCCCCCACCTCCATCCCGACGACCGCTCTCCTCCCTCGTCCCGATCCATCCTCGAAATTCTGTCAGAACTCGACGACCTCCACACTGCCCACCCGAGCGCGGAGGTGATGCCGCTCTTACCGTAGGAGCAGGCGCCGCGCCGCTAGGAGGCGGCTGAGGTGCGCGCGGGAGACTCCGAAGCTAGCGCCGCCGCCGACAGAGCCCAAGGAGCCACAACGAGGCCGCCGGCGGGCGCGCTGCCTCCAAAGCGTTGCCCCACCCCCTCTCCCGCAGGATTTTGCGCCCGAGCCTGCAGTCACTGCGCGCGGGCAGGGAGGGTGGGAGGAGGGGCGGGGCGTCCCGAGAGGGCGGAGCTGAGCGCCGGCTGCTCTGATTAACATCTGTGGGCCCAATGGGAGCACGGAAACTCCAGGCTGATCTTTGACTGACTTCCCTACTAACCCGTGACAGTAGAGAGGCGGGACCAATGGGTCTTTTTATTGCCGCCTTTCTGTCGAACCCTAAAGTAAGGAAAGGTCGGTTGGTTTGCACTGGCGGACAAATGGTCCAATTACCGCGGAAAAGGGACCTCTGAATCCAGATTGGCGTCCTCTCTACCTATAGGGTAGGCTCAGGGGCGGTGAGAACCAGCCCCGGATGTGGGCGCGGCACTGAGGTAGAACTGAGAGATCCTCTACCGCAGTCGGTTGAGGAGGCGGAACTGAAGTTTTTTCTTAATTATCATGTGACGGGTTTTGGATTTAATGGGGGGAAAAGGGCGGAAAAGGACAAGGATCCAAACTGGCGAGTCTCCTAATCTTCGCGTCCCTCTCCGCTCTCCGGCCGGCGGCGTTGCCAGGTGAGTCTGGGGCTCTGCCCTAGCCCGCACCGTACGCCGGCGCTGGTCTCCTGATGCTTCGGTGTGCTGTGCGGCCGACCCTCAACCCATCACACAGCCAGCCCCAAACGCGCACACGCCTGCTTGGCTCCAGGGCTTCTGTGCGAATCCAGCAGGAACCGTGTTAAACTCCAGCATGTACTGGGCCCACAGCCCATGAAAGGGGAGCGTCCGGGTGGGGCGCCGCGAGCCGACTGTCGGTGTTTGCAGAAGGGCAAGTATAGTTTAGGAGCGTCCTGAAGTTCCAGGGGCAAGTAGGCCTCCAGATGAGCTAAGTGGTAAGCAGAACGCTGTTCCTTTGGCCAAGGCTGTTGCTGCACGGGCTTTTCAAAAGCGACTCATTATGAAGAAGAATAAATATGTGGGCTCATGAAGCAAAATTATATTTGGGATGAGGCAGGTTCACTTGGTAGACTACTGGCAGTGGCGAGAGAAGGGAAATGGGGGCTGATACCCAGCCGCGGGCTATGTGGGTGGGGCTCTATATATGTCCATACAGGGGTAACTCCGAAGGTTTTAAAAATGAGTAAGGAATCATTAACGAATATTTAACTGTCTTCCTAGTGCCAGAAATAACCACCTTAAATGGGAAACATTTTAGTTGAGCACATTTTTGGAATACGCACCTCCCCCTCTCTTGTGGAGAGAATAGTAGGAAACATAACGACTGCTCAAATTGATGAAGACGTAAATGTAAAACTGGGATCGTATGTCATCGTTGTAGCTCAGCATACAGGCGTACAATCCTTCAATCGTCATTTAAGTATCAGCAGTGCTTCCCCATTGAGGGTATTTCCGTGCGAGAACATAACAGAATTTTGTTGCATCCCACAAATCTTGGGCTTGCAATAAATTATAAATCTTGTAGGCACAATAAGATTGTTACTTGCATCCTTTCACCTCCAGCCAAAGCACCTGTGGTAAGTGCAGCCAAATGTAAGAAAAAAATGAAGCTTGTCTTATCCGATGGCAGATGGAACAGTTAGGTTTAAGCAAGTATATAATCATAAACCGTTTTTCAGAGGTTCACAAAAATGGCCTGATAGATTGGAGGTGGGGATTGTGCAATTTACGGGATGAAATCCATCCATGGTTATTAGTCAACACACGCCCCTCCAACCCTGCTTCCAAATTCAGTCCCACATCCCACTATATGGCAGCCTCTGGCCGGGAAAGGAAACTAACACAGAAAAATGCCTCCTTAGGAGCAAAATTACTGCAGTATGAAGCCTCTGCCAATTAAGTAAACAAGTTTAAGTGCCACTAGATGGGTATAAGGGAAAAGAGGTGAGTTACGAGACTCATACTTAACTGTTGAAATAGAACAGATGTGTCCTCTTGCACTGTGATAGCCACCCACTATTTAAAGTAGTAGAGATGTTGCACAGTACATCAAAGTTAGTTCTAAAATATAATTGAGCACGCTAATCTAGGGTATTTGGCTCAATTAGCCAGTTCCTTCACCTTTTCCCTATTGTCTTCCTGCATCTTTCCTCCTAACACGCATGCTTTTGTTCCTATCCCTAGCACCTTCTGATCTTTTTCTCTTTCCCTCAAGTATCCTCTCTCATCTTCACTGCATTCCCCATTGGCTTATTTCTCTGTTTATAGTCATAAATTCTTCCTTTCCTGAAAATTTCTTCTTTCAGTTTCATATACCCTATCTTTCATTTTCTCTTCTCCAAATGCCTCAAAGGAATAAAATGTTCTCAATTGTTTCCATTTCTTGGTCTTCTGTTAACTCCTTACCCAACTGCATGCAGTCTGGCTTCTGATTTCCCATTCTACTTATCCTTTTTCCAAGCGGTCATAAAGGTTGGTGTAAAAAACTTAAGTAGAGGAACATATCATAAACCTATATGTGAAGATTAAATATAATAAATGCTATCCCAAGCTAAGTTTTATGCATTCATAATCAAAATTCTAGGTTTTTAAGAATCAGCTTAGCAAATTTAGCATTGAAAAACTGTAAGGGCGAAATAGAAAATATTCTAGAAAAGAGGCCAGCGTGGTGGCTCAAACCTGTAATCCCAACACTTTGGGAAGCTGAGGTGGGTGGATCACTTGAGGTCAGGAGTTCGAGATCAGCCTGGCCAACATGGTGAAACCCCATGTCTACTAAAAATACAAAAATTAGCTGGGCATGGTGGTGCACACTTGTAATCCCAGCTACTTGGGAAACTGAAGTGGGAGGATCACTTGAACCCGAGAGGCAGAGGCTGCAGTGACCTGAGATTGTGCCACTGCACTCCAGCCTGAGTGACAGAGTGAGACTCCGTCTCAAAAAAAAAAAAAAAAAAAAAATTCTAGAAAAGAGAACGAGTAGATACTAGGCCTTCCAGATATTAATACATTCCTAGAGCAACACTAAGTCATATAGTATTAGTGCAAAAGAGAAACATATAGATCAATGAGGCAGAATAGTGATATAAGAAATAGCCTCCAAAATTTAGCATCTAATAATCACAAAACATCAAAAGTTTATTAGGTGGTCCTGATTATTGAATGGATAACAAGTAGTTTAAAAATATATATATATACACACCACCAATCAGTGAGAATATTGTTAAAAGGAAAAAAACTATTATACCAAGAAAGATATTTGTTAAGAATTTTTATGAGAAAATAAGTGAGAATTTAAGAATATAAGTTTCAAATTATATGAAAATCCAGTGTTATCAGTGCCTTTTATATTATATAGCCCAACAACCTCTTTACAATCTTTTTTTTAGACAGTGGTCTCACTCCCATCGCCCAGGTTGGAGTGCAGTGTGCAACACGGCTCACTGCAGCCTCAACTTCCCGGGTTCAGGTGACTCTGCCACTTCAGCCTCGCGAGTAGCAGGGAATACAGGCACGTGCTACTGCACCTAAATTTTTTGTATTTTTAGTAGAGACGGGGTTCCGCCATGTTGCCCAGACTAGTCTTGAACTCCTGGGCTCAAGAGATGCACCTGCCTTGGAGTCCCAAAGTGTTGGGACTGTGGGTGTGAGCCACTGCACCCAGCCACTAAAATATTAATTCTACTTTATATTCTTATGATTTTTATTAACCATTCCCTCCTTTTATTGATGGATTAATTGATTGAGACAGCATCTCACTCTGTTGCCCAGGCTGGAGTATAGTGGCATGATCTCACGAGTCACTCACTGTGGCCTCGACCTCCTGGACTCAAGCAGTCCTCCCACTTTAGCCTCTCAGTAGCTGCGACTACAAGGTGCATACCACCAAGCCTTGCCAATTTTTTTATTTTTTGTAGAGACAGGGTTTCACTCTGTTGCCCTGGCTGGTCTGGAGCTCTTGGGCTCAAATTATATGCCCGCCTTCTTCTCCCCAAATACTGGGATTACTGGCGTGAGCCACGCACCCTTCCCATTCCCTTCTTTTAAAACTCTCTCTCTTCTCAGCTTGATATGCACCTCACTTTTTCACTACTTGGAATGCTTTTTTCTTTGTACCCCTTGAAATTGAATGAAAAATTACAGATTTGCAAATGTATAGGAAGATTAAGAACATCTTTGAGGTGCAGGAATAAAGTTGTAAGTGCCTGAACTCGAGTGATAGCACTGAAAAGGAATCACCTGACATTTTGAATAGAGCTTATACAGTAGATATACTAAAAATTGTATTTTGTCATGGGCTGTAAGGAATGGTGGATATAATGTCAATGATCACTAAGTTTTAGAGGATTTGAAAGGAAGAATAGTAGAATGTTTTCAAAATTAGGAAGTCAGTTGGGAAAGAACCAGTTTTGTTCACTAGGAATGGAAGTGATACTTTTTTTCTGGTATCAAAACAATCTTGACTTTTTCTCCTTCTCTTAGGGTATATTTCCTTTTTTTCGATCCTGCAACAGCCTCTTTAAACTGTTTAAATGAGAATGTCCTTGGCTCAGAGAGTACTACTCACCTGGCTTTTCACATTACTCTTCTTGATCATGTTGGTGTTGAAACTGGATGAGAAAGCACCTTGGAACTGGTTCCTCATATTTATTCCAGTCTGGATATTTGATACTATCCTTCTTGTCATGCTGATTGTGAAAATGGCTGGGCGGTGTAAGTCTGGCTTTGACCCTCGACATGGATCACACAATATTAAAAAAAAAGCCTGGTACCTCATTGCAATGTTACTTAAATTAGCCTTCTGCCTCGCGCTCTGTGCTAAACTGGAACAGTTTACTACCATGAATCTATCCTATGTCTTCATTCCTTTATGGGCCTTGCTGGCTGGGGCTTTAACAGAACTCGGATATAACGTCTTTTTTGTGAGAGACTGACTTCTAAGTACATCATCTCCTTTCTATTGCTGTTCAACAAGTTACCTTTAAAGTGTTCTGAATCTTTCAAGCTTCAAGAATACCAGAGAACTGAGGGAAAATACCAAATGTAGTTTTATACTACTTCCATAAAACAGGATTGGTGAATCACGGACTTCTAGTCAACCTACAGCTTAATTATTCAGTATTTGACTTATTGAGATCCTTATTATCTCTATGTAAATAAAGTTTGTTTTGGACCTCATTTTTCTACATGACTCTTGAATAATCTGTTGTATGTGGTCAATATCTAAAGTAACTAAATATAAAACCTTTAACCTACATGTTTGGGCCAGGGGAGGTGGCTCACGCCTGTAATCCCAGCACTTTGGGAGGCTGAGGCAGGTGGATCACTTGAGGTCAGGAGTTCAGGACCAGCCTGGCCAACACGGTGAAACCCTGTCTCTACTAAAAGTACAAAAATTAGCCAGGCATGGTGGCGGGCGCCTGTAATCCCAGCTGCTTGAGAGGCTGAGACAGGAGAATCACTTGAACCCAGGAGGTGGAGGTTGCAGTGAGCCGAAATCACACCACTGCACTCTAGCCTGGGCAATAGGGCTAGACTGCGTCTCAAAAACAAAACAAAACCTACATGTTTGAATAGAAGTTTAATATACCATGGCTGTATTATGACCAAAGTAAATGGCCATTTGTGTTTCTAAATTATGAAGGAAAAAAAAACCTGAAACAGGGATGCCACTTCGTATTTACATTTAGAAAGAATCTGAGTTTGACAGATTTTTATCTAGCTAAATTCACTATTACCTCTACCTTCTGGTTGGGACAAATAATTCAGAGGTGGCATGTTGAAACACAGCAGAAAAGCCAGGCACAGTGACTCACGCCTGTAATCCCAGCACTTTGGGAGGCCAAGGCGGGCAGATCACAAGGTCAGGAGATCAGGACCATCCTGGCCAACATGGTGAAACCCCATCTCTACTAAAAATACAAAAATTAGCTGGGTATGGTGGCGGGCACCTGTAGTCCCAGCTACTCAGGAGGCTGAGGCAGAAGAATTGCTTGAACCCCGGAGCCGGAGGTTGCAATGAGCTGAGATCACACCACTGCACTCCAGCCTGGTGAAAGAGTGAGACTCCATCTCAAAAAAAAAGAAAAAAAAAAAACAACAAACAGCAGAAGCTTGCCACTACCTAAAGTTAGGGAGACCCTATAATCCTGATTCTGTCAGGAAAGGCCCAGTTTATATACCTATTGTCCTGGGGTCTCAAGGAATTAGTGCCCCCTCACAATTAGAAGTGTCTTGAATTGAGAAAGCATATTATCACCCTCCCAAGGTACTAATCAATTCCAGTGAAGCAGAGGTGACAGTACTTATAAAAATTCCAAAGAGGTTGAAGTGTCATAACCGTGAAACACGATGATTGTTCTTACCCTACACAACCCTCACTTTTAGCTTTAAGAGAAATCTAAAGTGATTTTTTTTTCTGTTTTAAAAAGATCAAAAAAGTGATTTCTGGCTACTGATACAGAAGGTGTAGTTCTCCGTTGTAATGACAGATAACATAAGTTTCACAACACAACAGATTAATACAGCTTAACTCATTAGGCATTTGAAACTAGAGAGCTAGGCTAAATAAATAAAAACTAATCAACTGCAAATGTTTTCATCTTATAATTGGCAATAATTAGTATTTTCAGTATGTAAAAATAGGATTGAGAATAGTTAGTACTGGGAACGGAATGTTCCAGGCTTGATCAGATACCTCTAACTCAATTGAGAGATCCATACTTTGGTTTATGGGATCTATCGTTAAATAAATTCAAAGTAGAAGAAAGCTTACATCTCTCTAAAAAACCAGCCAAGAGGATTGTGGAGTACAGCGAAAAGGAAAAGAAGGGATGACACCACAGCAAACAATCAGCTAGGCCAGGAGTCAGCAAAATTTCTCTGTAAAGGGCTGCTCAGTAAATAGGCTTTTAGGTGATGTGGTTTCTTTTGCAACTACTGAACTCAGTCCTTACGGCAGAGAAAGCAGCCACAGACCATAGCTATATCCCAATAAAACCTTATTTATGGACATGAAATTTAAATTTCAAATGATTTTCACATCACAAAATATTTTTACTTTTGTTTCAACCATTTAATGGCATAAAAACCATTCTTGCCTCACACACCATAGAAAAACTGGTGGTGGGTTAGATATGGCCTACAGGAGGTAATTTGCTGACCCCTGTGCTAGGCAATAAAAGCATAATGGAATTCTGTATGAGATGTTAAGAGGAAAGGTAGAACAGGTCTCTTGCTCCCCCAAACAGCTCTACAAGGAAGGAAGAGAGAAATTAAGTAAGAATTGTATGTAAACTGCAACACAATAACCGACCTGTTTACACATGAGGGTCAATGAATTTTAACAGCATCTGAAGGATTCCCAGAAAGTAGAACTGCCGCACTAAATAAACACTTGAAG
The DNA here is from genome assembly GCF_028885655.2 of Pongo abelii. NCBI lineage: Eukaryota > Metazoa > Chordata > Mammalia > Primates > Hominidae > Pongo > Pongo abelii. The sequence goes on from NC_071991.2 coordinate 98,804,810, forward strand.
CAGCACAATAAATTATCACAGATATGTGCCTCAATACACACATCGGTGTGTTACATTAAAACATTACGTAATGAAAGACATTAAAGATAGAAATCATGCTTACAGGTAGAAAAATCAAAACAAATGGACTAATATGTAAACAATCAGTATTGTACAAAAATACCTTCCTAGGTTTTAGTTATAGGATTCTTCCTTTGTATTACAGAGATATTTACCAATGACTTTTTTAAGATTAAATACACAATGCCTCATCAAAGAAACTTAAACATCAGAGGTTCTTACCAAAGCCAATTTTTTCTAGGTTAGCATGGATGTAACTTACTCTGGTTTGGGCAAAAGATTTGTCATCAACAATCTGAGTAAAAGCAACCTGTGCACAAAATAACTTTTTATAAGACTTGAAACTATGAAAAGGGGCCGAGTGCAGTGGCTCACACTTGTGGCCCCAGCTACATGGAAGGCTGAGGTGGGAGGATCGCTTGAACCCAGGAATTCAAGATTACAGTAAGCTATGATCATGCCACTGCACTCCAGCATGGGTTACAAAGTGAGACTCTTGTCTCAAAAAAAAAAAAAGACGGCTGAGTGCGGTGGCCCACACCCACACCTGTAATCCCAGCACTTTGGGAGGACAAGGCGGGTGGATCATCTGAGATCAGGAGTTCGTGACTAGCCTGGCCAACAAGGTAAAACCCTGTCTCTACTAAAAATACAAAAAATTAGCCAGGTGTGGCAGCAGGCACCTGTAGTACCAGCTCGGAGGCTGAGGCAGGAGAATCACTTGAACCTGGGAAGCAGCAGCAGTTGCAGTGAGCCGAGATCGCACCATGGCACTCCAGCCTGGACAACAAGAGTGAAACTCCCTCTCAAAAAATAAATAATTTAAAAAAACATTCAAATGAACCAAAACTGGGACCAGATATGGTAGCCTCAACCAAACATGTGAAACATGAACACAAATCTACGAACAAAGAGCCTTCAAGCACCAAGAAAAATACTTGTACAAAGCTTCAAGAAGTAGAGATCTATCCTTGGGTTCAAGCTTACTGCAATTTCAAAAGTTATTAACCTGCGGGACGTGGTGGCTCACGCCTGTAATCCCAGCACTTTGGGAGGCCGAGGCAGGTGGATCACGAGGGTCAGGAGTTGGAGACCAGCCTGGCCAACATGGTGAAACCTCGTCTCTACTAAAAACACAAAAATTAGCTGGGTGTGGTGGCCGGCACCTGTAATTCCAGCTACTCAGGAGGCTGAGGCAGGAGAATTGCTTGAACCCAGGAGGTGGAGGTTGCAGTGAGCAGAGATCACGCCACTGTACTCCAGCCTGGGTAACAGAGCAAGAGTCTGTCTCAGAAAAAGAAAAAAAGTTTTTAACCTTATAAATTTGGTCATCTGGTTTCCAATTTGCTTTTTCACAGTGCAGCAATAAGAGGGAACTATTGACTAATGAATAGAAGTGATAGCCAAAGGAGAGGAAACCATAGAATCATCTTCATACAAGGGCAGGCATATCACTATGTACCTGAGTCATCAGGAAAACCAATTAATTTCTCTTTATTGAGAGGAAAATTATCAGAGTCCTTTTGGTGTTATATAAACAAGCCACAAACTACCAAAGGAGTTTTCCTTAATGTTGATTGGTCATGTTTGCACAGTAAATATCACTGTCAGCACAAAGTATTATTGGTGTCCTTATACTTAGTGGCATAAATATTAAAAGATGTGAGGGTTGGGTTTGGTGGCTCTCACTTATAGTCCCAGCACTCTGGGAGGCCAAGGTGGGAGAATCACTTCAGACCAGGAGTTCCAGACCAACCTGAGCAACATGGTGTAACTTGAGGTCAGGAGTTTGAAACCAGCCTGGCCAACATGGTGAAACCCTGTCTCTACTAAAAATACAAAAATTAGCCGGTGTCATGGCGCACACCCGTAATCCAGCCACTCAGGAGGCTGAGGCAGGAGACTCACTTGAATCCAGGAGGTGGTAGGGTTGCAGTAAACTGAGATCATGCCACTGCACTCCAGCCTGGGTGACAGAGTAAGACTCTGTCTCAAAAAAGAAAAAAGAAAAAAAAAAAGAAGTTACACAATTTTAGAACAGGGTGGAAAAGGATAGGACATCTCTTCATTGTAATGATGGAGAAACTAAAGCCCAGATAAATAATTTTAGCCCATGGTCACAGATAAGTGGAGGAGTGGGACTCCAAATGCTATTTCCACAAATATGTCTCCTGTTAAAGGAAAAAATAAAAAACATCAATGGAAGATACCAGTTATCAAACCCTGAAGATACCACTGGGTTACAAGCTTTTCTGAGGGACCTGCCTTACACTTCATGTTTCTCATTTTGCATTGCCCTGTATTCAAGTCAGCCAGTCATACTGTATTACACCATAAGGCAATTGTCATCTGTCTGTCCTTTTGCCTGTCTACCACTATTATCTATACATGACCGTCACAAATTTGTAATTCAAGTATATCAAAAGCAGGCAGTCTGTGTGATAAGACATGATTTTGAAATGCCAGCTTGGGAAAAACAGTGAACTAGGAAGATTGTTTTTGATGTTCACCTGCCTTCACCATACCTTGCCTTGACCCCCTCATGAAACTCCTCCTCACAGATGCCTATCCTTGCCCCAAATTAGAAGAATACAAAGAAGAGATAATTAGTGAGGAAGGTGTGAAATGACTGGAGTGACCCAGCACAGAACTCAATTTTAACTATTCTTTTGACTATTTTAATTCCAGAAGCAGAAGCTAACATGTAAAGTAGGTAGAGTAAGCCAGGCAATGTGCTAAGTAAACATTTGGCATGTTCTGTCACTTAACTTTCACCACAAATTAACAGAACACATAAGTAATTTTCTCAAAGTTACACAAGTGTGGTTTTGGTGAGTTTTTTGTTTTTGTTTGAGACAGGGTCTGGCTTTCACTCAGGCTGGAGTGCAGTGGCTTGATCATAGCTCACTGCAGCCTCGAGCTCCTGGGCTCAAGCCATCTCCCACCTCAGCCTCCTGAGTAGCTAGGACTACAGGTGTGTGCCACAATGACTGGCTGTTTGTATTATTATTATTATTATTATTATTATTATTATTATTATTATTTAGAGATGGGAGTCTCGCTATGTGGCCCACGTTGGTCTCAAACTTCTGGGCTCAAGTGATCCTCCCACCTGGGCCTCCCAATGTGCTGGGATTACAGGTGTGAGCCACCATGCCCAGCCTTATTCCCTTTTAATGAACTTCAGCTATATTGCTACAAATGCCCACAGTCAAATATCGTGGCTGGGAGCAGTGATTCATGCCTGTAATCCCAGCACTTTGGGAGGCTAAGGTGGGAGGAATTCTTGAGCCCAGGAGTTCAAGACTGGTCTGGGCAACATGGTGAAACACCATCTCTACAAAAAAATTTAAAAATCAGCGGGGCGTGGTGGTGCACACCTGTAGTCTCAGCTACTCGAGAGACTTAAGGAGTGGGAGGGTCACAAGAGCCCAGGGAAGTCAAGGTTGCAGTGAGCCTGGGCAACAAAGTGGAACCCTGTTCCTAAATAATAAAGTGGCTTTACAGATTTTACAGAAGGACTAACTGTATGAAAATGTGCAACCTTTATGTCCTTCTTCCATTCCTGCAGTGGAATGGATATAGACTGAAAAAAACTAGGGCAGGTTGTCATCTTCAGTATTTTCAATTTTTGAATTTTTTTAACATGAGTAGGGAAAACCACAAAAGCTTAAACAGAATACCTGTCTGATAACCAGACTTTATCTACCAATTAAGACTTAAAAATGTGAAATTCTGCCTCAGACTCTGAGATATCAAGGTGCTTCTTATGTAGCCAGGCATGGTGGCTCACGCCTGTCATCCCAGCACTTTGGGAGGCTGAGGCAGGAGGAATGCTTGAGCCCAGGAGTTCAAGATCAGTCTGGGCAACATGGTGAAACACCATCTCTACAAAACATATAAAAATTAGCTGAGCATGGTGGCATGCACCTGTAGTTCCAGCTACTCAGGAGGCTGAGCTGGGCAGATCACTTGAGCCTGGGAAGTTGAGGCTGCAGTGAGCTGAGATCGTGCCACTGCACTCCTGCCTGAGGCTCTGTCTCAAAAAGATAAATAAAGTGACTCAAGCCAAAGAGGGAGAACCTGTCTCAAAAATTTAAAAAAAAAGTGCTTCTTATATTTGCCATTTTAATCATTTTAGGAATAGTTAAAATTTATCTTTAACCAAAAGATAAATTGGTTAGACTGCAGTACAAAACAAGAAACTTGGTTTCTTTATAGTGTCTTCTCATCTAACTTGTCTCCATTTTTCTTTCTGTTGCAATCCTAGAATTATATTTGAAGTCAGACTGACTTTAAATTATACAAACCTACAGAGGTGGGAGGATCACTTGAAGCCAGGAGTTAAATTTCAGCCTGGGCAACATAGCAAGACCCTGTTTCTACAAAATAAAAATTTAAATTTAGCCAAGCATGGTGGTGGGTGCCTGTAGTCCTAACTACTCAAGAGGATGAGGCAGGAGAATCACCTAAGCCCAAGAGTTTGAGGCTGTACTGAGCCATGATTGTGCCACTGCACTCCAGCCTGAGTGACAGAGCAAGACTGTCTTTAAAAAGAAAGGAAACCTACCTGATTTTCCCCCATGCCTAGTGTACAATATGTTCCTTCAAGTATTTATTGAACACCAAGTATACAACATATTAGGTGTTGGGGATACAAAGTGATAAAATTCCTAACTTCTAGCTCATAGTTTAGCTACAGTCCAACATGTACTTAATATGTATATTTAATGCTCTGAGCAGAGGGCAGCAGACAGATTTGGGTCTATACCAACTACTGGGTGAGGGAACAGTTGGAGATGTGCCTATGAAACCCTGTACTGTAAAGCCTATAAAACCCTGTACTGTAAAGCAGGGGTCCCCAACCCCCTGGGCCATAGACTGGTCCCAGCCCGTGGCCTGTTAGGAACCAGGCAACACAGCAGGAGGTGAGTGGGGTGCAAGTGGGCATTACCACCTGAGCTCCACCTCCTGTCAGATCAGTGGCATCATTAGATTCTCATAGGAGCGCAAACCCTATTGTGAACTGCACATGCAGTTCAGATCTAGGTTGCATGCTCCTGAAAATCTAATGCCTGATGATCTGAGGTGGAACAGTTTCATCCTGAAACCATCCCCCACCCAACCCCTGTCTGTGGAAAAATTGTCTTCCACAAAACCGGTCCCTGGTGCCATAAAAGTTGGGGACCACTGCTGTAAAGGCAGTACAGGAGATGATGTCTGAGTTTTGAAAAGAGAAATAAGATTTCACTATGTTGTATTCCAGATATTTATTTCCCCAGCAAAGACAAAGAATTTTAAAAGTTCACAAAGGAAATGGCAATGACTGCCATCTGGTAAAGTGGAAAATTGGTCACATCAAACAGAAGAAATTGTGTTACATGAAGCTGGAAAAGGAGGGCCAATAATAAAGGCTCTTCAGTGCTATGCTAAGCATTTGACCTTTATTCTTTAGCAAAGGAGAAGCTAAGGAATACTTCTACAAAGAAAAGTAATAATTCTATATTTTAGAAAGGTTAATCTGTTGGTAACACAAAGAATGGAATGGAATAAAGAGGGAAAGGGCACAGGACTAGAACACTTTAGGGTATTTTGAATCCAGGTGAGATGAACATCTACTGTAACTGTGATGTGACAAGAGCAATAGATGAATTTTAAGTACTTCTGGGATTGACTCAATCTCATAACAAATTGGACACAGGAACCAGGCACGGTGGCTTACGCCTGTAATCTTGACACTTGGGGAGGCTGAGGCGGGCAGATCACTTGAGGTCAGGAGTTTGAAACCAGCCTGGCCAATATGGCAAAACCCCATGTCTACTGAAAATACAAAAATTAGCTGGGTGTGGTGGTGCATACCTGTAATGTCAGCTACTCAGGAGGCTGAGGCACAAGAATCGCTTTAACCCAGGAGGCAGGGGTTGCAGTGAGCCAAGATCATGTCACTGCACTCTAGCCTGGGCAACAGAGACTCCGTCTCAAAAAACAAAACACAACAAAAGGACACAGGAAAACAGAAAAATCAAATTAAATCAAATTACTATAAGGTGATTATGAAGGAAAACAGTGATGACAATAACCAAATTGGGAGGAAAGAAACAGCTAATGCTTGAGGGCAAGGCAAAAAAGAATTTAGATTTGACCATATGGATCATTAGAACTAAAGTGAAAAACCAGGCTGACTGAAGTTGTGGAATCATGAAGGTAGCTCAGGGACAGACTGTAGAGGCCTAAAGGAAAGACTATGGAGACTGCCTTAAATAGTGGCAGACAGGCAAAAGAATCCTTCCAAAGAAACTGAAAAACAAGATGAAAAGAACAGGTCATAAAGAGTTTTAGGAGTAAAATGATAGTGCTGCAAGGGTCAAACAGAAATACTAAGAAGTGCAGCCACTGGATTTGGCAGTCAAAAGGTAACCTTTGAGAAAACCATTTCAGCATACATGTGAGGATTTAAATGAAACTGTAGTGAAATGAGGAATAAATGGAAGATGAGGAAGTGAAGGCAGACAGAAATTTCCAAGAACTTAGGAAGAAAGACGGAACAAGAGCATTAACAAATGCCAGACTTAAGATAAAGGTATTTTTAAAAACAACAGATTTGAGATGTTTCAGGTAAAAATCTGGCTTAGTTGACAAATAAAATTTCAAGAAAAAACTTTGGGTTGGCGGGGCAGAAGGATCAAACTGTCCAAGTAAGTTTATCAACACTGTATTACACAACATTTGTGACTATAATATTGTTTGTTTGAGACTGAGTCTTGCTCTGTCACCCAGGCTGGAGTGCAATGGCACAATCTCAGCTCACTGCAACCTCCGCCTCCCGGGTTCGAGTGATTCTCCTGCCTCAGCCTCTCGAGTAGCTGTGACTACAGGTGCGTGTCACCACGCCCGTCTAATTTTTATGTTTTTAGTAGAGATGGGGCTTTGCCATGTTGGCCAGGTTGTGCGACTATAATATTAATTTGCCTCTGAGTCTGCACACTTAGAGTCTTTTTTTTTTTTTTTTTGAGACAGAGTCTCTGTCACCCAGGCTGGAGTGCAGTGGCGCAATATCTGCTCATTGCAAGCTCTGCCTCCCGGGTTCAGGCCGTTCTCCCGCCTCAGTCTCCCGAGTAGCTGGGACTACAGGCACCCGCCACCACACCTGGCTAATTTTTTGTATTTTTTAGTAGAGACGGGGTTTCACCATGTTAGCCAGGATGGTCGCGATCTCCTGACCTCGTGATCCGCCCACCTCGGCCTCCCAAAATGCTGGGATTACAGGTGTGAGCCACCGCACCCGGCCAAGTAGTCTTAAGTAGTACAACAGCAATGAACTTTATAGAAAAGTATAGATTTAACATTCTAACAACACAGATGCATAAGTTCTGAATTTCAAAATGTACAGAAGGATCCAGAGTTCTGACATGTTCACAGTGCAGTTCTTAGTAGGCAGATCATAGTAATAAAACATACAAGTTATAAATTTTAATTTCTAGTTAACATAAATTCTACTCGCCCAGCCCATATTTTGTTCTCAGCTCATTCATACTCCCTGATTGGGTCTGAAGTCCAAGAAGAGCTGGAAGGGAAGATAACCTGAAATGCAGGATGTTTTCCCCTCCTTTCCCTGCTCTCTGAGCAGAGATGTGACTGCTATACAACACCCATAAAGCTACAAGGAAAAGACACCTTTGTTTTTAGGCTGTGTGTGCTTGATGTTCTAAAAAGCAATCATTTCCATCTGTAGTATGTACTGGGTTACAGAAAGAAAAGAAAAGCCAGGACAGAAGACAAAAGGACTTACAAGCTCTCCTGAGTTGTCCTCTTAATTATCGTATCTGAAGTGTACTGTCAGTGCCAAACCTCAAACATAACTCTTTCATAAAACAGGCAATGCAGTCTAAAACCAGTAAAATTTTGTTTACATATAAATGTAGTTACATCAAGTAAGAGAAAGAGTGAGATCTATTCTACCACACCTAAAACCCATCACATTTTAGCAGCCTAAAAGTATTTTGAAAAGAATGGCACTTTTGTCTTCCCTTCCTGGGACAGAAATCATTATGTCTAGTGGGACAAGAGAGGTATTTATCATACCATTCCCAGCACCCATACCTAGTTTAGTGACCTTGTTTAAGATAATCCTCAATATCTGTCTCTGTTGGCGTAAGTCAACTTTTGATAATTAGTTTTAAGAGTAAAAAAAAAATTCAAATTGGAGTCAATTCAAGATTTTACGGTTTCTACTGAAGACAGAAAAGAACTTTTAAAGTTGACAAGATTAAAATGTCAATTTTAAGAAAATAATTACAAAAGTAAAAAGACTGTGGTTATCAATTTTAGTATTTATTGAAAGATGAAGACAAGGAAAATATCTCTCAAACTCCAAAAACAAATGTTGCACCTTTGCTAAATGTAAAATGAATTTTGAGATATTTGTTTTACATGACAATGAACCTGTCCAAAAAATAATGCAAATTTACCCAAACGGTGCTAATTTATTATTTACAAAAATGCTCTTATCTGCCATAAGTATTTGGGAAAAAACTGTTTTACACTCAGGAACACTAATGAAATACCTTAACGACAACTTAAAAAATAAAATCTTCCCTACCCTCAATGACCACCACTCGAGAAAAGTTACAGAATGCATTAAAAATGAATATATGTGGAAACAAACATAATTATTTCCCACAAACATACACACACAAAAACAGGCACATGCACACACACAAATACAGTGCTGTGCAAAATCAACTTAATGTTTATTTAAGGTCAACAGCCTTGGTGACAAGGAAGATAATGAATATGGCTTCAGTAAAGTTTGCAAGTAAATATCACAAATGTTAATTCTTTTGCTAGCTAACCAGCTATCCTGAGTATGGAATATGTATTATTTAGATAGCTAAAAGGTTATAAACAAAATGGAGGGGTAGGGAGGGAGAAGCACTATAGCAGATTCCACTGAGGTACCTTAGTTTTTATGTAAAGGTCTTTACACCCATTTAATAATTTACATAACAATTCTTTATTCTATATAGTATATGACCATATAGAAACGATGTCTTATGTATTTTATTGTTCTGGTCCAAGAAACTGAAAATAAAAGCAAAAAGCTTGTATTCAGATAAAGAACTGGAATGTACTAACTATAAAACCATTAATATAATGCAATATTAAAATAGAAAATTTTTGCATGTAACAAAGGTAGTCAACAAGTTCTCAGATTGTATCTGAAGAGGATTCGAAAATTATAACCCATAAGACAAGGAACGTAAGCATTACTGAAGGCAATAACAAGGCTGTACCTGCAAATCTTGAGCCCACTGATTTATACTTTACCTTCAGAGATGTATGCTTTTTTTTTTTTTTTGAGACTGTCGCAGAGGCTGGAGGGCAGTGGCACGATCTCGGCTCACTGCAACCTTCAACTCCCTGGTTCAAGCAATTCCCCTGCCTCAGCCTCCCGAGTAGCTGGGATTACAGGCGCACGCCACCACACCCAGCTAATTTTTTTGTATTTTTAGTAGAGACGGGGTTTCACCATGTTGGCCAGACTGGTCTCAAACTTCTGACCTCGTGATCTGCCCGCCTCGGCCTCCCTAAGTGCTGGGATTACAGGCGTGAGCCACTGCACCCGGCCAATGTATGCATTCTTAAAACAATTAAATTTTCATATTATAGATAAGTCTGACTATAGGTTATATAGGAAACTATACCTAAAAGCAACCACTATGGTTGTTTTTAGATATGCCTTCAAGTTAAAAAGTTTAAGGCTCATATTTTGGAGGGATACCCTAAAGATATCTTCTCACAGTATGACCTCAGTGCATCTACATATATGCTACTGGAAAATTGGAAATAAAACATAACTCTTGCTAAATAGATCATTCTTCAACTTTAAAGAGAAACAAAACCATTTTAACTACATCCCTTCTTATTTCTCAATACTGGTTAAGAACTTTTGTCACTCGAAAAGGTAGGTGCAAATCCATTAATTTAGCTTAAAACAGAAGATTATATAGGTGGGGAGCACGGTAAGACAATGACATATAAAACAAAACCCTTACTATCTTGATTTATACCTTCCCTATCCCATGAAACTTCCTATGTTGCAAACACTGATTTCCTACAAACCATGAAGATTTCCTATGATATTTGCCTATCCTTTTATTAAACTAGGGGCCAAAACTGACATCATTGCTGCAATTAACTTTTACTTGTTCTGGTGAAATGCTTCTTCCTAAATGGCTTCGCCCTAACCAGAAATATAAGCAGTTTTGATGGTTACCATAAGTTGAGCCAGAAATGGAAATACCAACAGTAACCCAAAAGGCAGCACAAAGAACCCCAATTGAAAGTCATCAACCAAATTATGTGCCCAGAATAATACCAAAAACAAACAAAATAGATTTGCAATGAGCAGAGTTTCTTACAGCAACACATACATCAAAGACTTCTGTCTGACTTTTAATTACAATAGTGGAAGCAGTGTCAAATAGTGAGTCTATCATTAAAGAGGTCTGTTTTACTCATCTTTAGTTAGGCACTGTCAATCTGTCTCCTACCTCAATTTAATTTCTAGAACTTCTTTTGAAAAGGAAGTACTCCAAGTTGTTTGCCTTGCTAGGGTAGGGAGGAGATCCTGAGAGAGATGAGGTACCACAAAGTATCTTGTTAGTTATATCTCTATATGGCAGTTGAGTCATTGTCATTGCCCTTATTTTACAGTTTTTTATTTGCCGTATTTTTCTCCCAGTCTGCAAGAAAAATGTAAAAGGATTTTAATTGCTCACAATTAAGCTTTCTGTAACTAAAGATTTTATACTTAGCTATTACTTAGTAAAGGTACTTACTAGTAAGAAAATTCTCTAAACTTCTTATCATCCCATACACAATAAAAAAAATCTATGGTAGGCTATGTAATCTGGCCACGTAACTTTATTAGTTAGAAGCCTTTGTTATCATTAACATACCTTGTTTCTCCCAACTTTCTAAAACTGTTTCTATTACCTAAACTGCTTTCTTAATAGTTTAATATAAAACTTTTTTCAATGTATTCTGGAGAGAAGGGCTAAGGAATTTCACATATTGATCTTATTCAGCAATTTAAGAAAATTATGCAAAATATGATATATATACACATTCACACACACAGATGCACACTTTCTTAACTGAGTCTTGGTTGTTAAAAATACCTGCACAGGCTGGGCGCTGTGGCTTCACACCTGCAATCCCAGCACTTTGGGAGGCCAAGGTAGGCGGATCACGAGGTCAAGAGAGCAAGACCATCCTGGCCAACATGATGAAACCCCATCTCTACTAAAAATACAAAAATTAGCTGGGTGTTGTGGTGCGCACCTGTAGTCTCAGCTCCTCAGGAGGCTGAGGCAGGAGAATCACTTGAACCCGAGAGGCAGAGGTTGCAGTGAGCCAAGATCACGCCACTGAACTCCAGCCTGGTGACAGAATGAAACTCCATATCAAAAAAGAAAAAAAAGCCTGCACAGTGTGGGGAACTTAAATATTTACTAGATTTGAATTACGTACATTTGCACTACAATACCACACTAAATGGATATACCAGCAGAGAATTATATCAAACAAATGACTTAAATGAATTGTCAGTTTGTCTTTACAGACTCAACAGAAAACATATTTATTAATATGAACCTTTATTAAGTGGCTCACATTTCAGTATAAATCACACTAAAAAGATATTTAAAAGCTATTTACACTACAGTGCTGACACATTTAAAATGAAAAAAAAGGATATAAATAAGCTCTATGGAAAAGCTTTAAATTGTTGAAAAAGAATTCTGGCTCATATTACAAAATATATATATATATATTTATATATATATATGTTAATGTCAGCTCTATTCTAAAACCTAAAATTCCAACGTAAATGATTTTTTTTTTTTTAAAGACTCCTTTATGTTTAAACCTGCAATGTTTACAGTGCATCTGGCCCTAAGTGCTTAATACTTCACAGTTATGGACAGGCACTGAGGAATGTTACAAAGCTACATATTTTGTAACAGACATAGGAGCAAGTCCTTGGCTTGCTTTCAGAATTCATGAATCTTTATTACATTATTAAATTTTTTTAAAAAAGGATTTTAGATGGTATATGCAAATTTAGCACAAAATGTCATCGTCTTTTTTATCTTGATTTGAATGTGCTGAACTGTGTTGCCTTGTATCAACTAGACTTAGATTTCCAGGGCACAATTCTTCCTTTAAATCTTTGTTGCTATTTTCAAATTTAGAATCCATGTCAATCTTAAATTCTGTAAATTGAACATGATCCAATTTTGCTTTAACATTCTTGCCATCCATATTATTCAGTGCTCTAGTCTTTTCAGGAATATTAACATTCACAGGTTCTTCCTTGATTCTTACAGATGCAATAGGTTCATGTTTAATCTGCTGTAATTCATATTTAGAATGAAGTTTATCTGAAAAAACAGAATCCAAGGAGGCTTTGCTTACAGCACAAATCATGTCAGTGTGAAGTCCAAGAACAGATGATGTGGAATCTGATGATGTGCCTGTTTCATGAGTAGCTGTATTCTGAGAAGTGTCCTCCTCTGAGTGATATAATTTGAGCCGAATATGCCATGCTAAACTGCATACAGCTGAAACTGTCTTGAACTGATGAACAACATTCCTTGGAATAAAATAAATGTCATTATCATATAGCTGAATCCTGGCATAGCGAATGCCTTCCCTCCTCAGTTGATTCAGTTTTGCATCATCAACCCATTGGACACACTAAAAAATAATAAAACAAGAAATACAAATAAGTCTCTTCATAATAAAAACTAAACCAAAGACAGTAAGTGTATTAAGAATACCTGGGACAGTGGAGGTTCATGTAAATCTAACTGCATTCGTTGAACTACTTCTAAGAAATCTTCAGCATGAAAACAAATTACATCTTTGGTTATACGGGGTTGATCAGGCCTAAAAAAGAAAATGAGATAACAACAATCTGCCATAAATGCTTCACTCTTTTGAGTCCTTATTAAACTCAAAGCAAAAATAGTTTATGGTCAATACCATAGTACTGTCTTACAAATAAAGTTAAACTGTTAATTGGAAAGCCATTTCACATATGTGAAGAAAGGGCCAACACCGTGACTTTCAACCTAGACACAGATTAAAAACTGACTTTGTTTTTATATAAATATTTGTCACAACAGTTTGGAAAATTGAAATGATCTGAATTGGTAAATTATACAAACCAAGAAAATTAAGTGTTATATTTGAAGAATAAGATCAATGCTTCATAAATTTAAGTGCTAAAGTTGAAAACACTACATAAAAATTAGAAGTAAATATGAGGAAAAGGGAGAATTTTCTTTCCATAGACAATACATATAACTATAATGATGCATAAAACTCTTAAATAACTTTATAAATTAAGAGACTTCATTAGAAAAGTACTAATACAATAAACTTGGTATTTGCTGAGGTTACTCATGCCTTTAAATATAATTCTAAAAAATTCTCAAATTCTTCAATTAATTAGGAATATATAAACGCATTTTTACAGAGATGCTAAAAAATGGATTTTGGAATAAAATTCCAAACAACATAAAGAAAATCATATGAAGGCAAATCATAACTAAATTTCTAAAAACCAGTGATAAAAGAGAAAATCTGAGAATCATGTAATACATTATATACAGAGAAAGAAGGATAAGAATGATCATAGACTTATCAAAGACAATGCAAGCCTGAAGAGAATGGACCACTTTTAAAGTATTAGAAGAAAAAGTCAATCTAGAATTCTATATCCACCAAAAATATCCTCCAAAAATGTGAAATAAAAACATGTTCAAATAAACAAAAGCTGAATCTGTCACCGAGAAAACAGCATAACAAAGACTGCTAAAGAAATTTCTTCAGGCTGAAGGAAAATGATACTTAAATGAAAATGTAGATCTATGAAAAGGAATGTATAGCACACCTAATGATAAATATGAAAGAGGTTTTATTCTCTTTAAATTTAAAGAAATCTCTTTAGAAATGATTCTTTAAAGCAAAATAACATACATCATGGGGTTTATAGCATATGTAAAGTAAAATACATGACAATTAGCACAAAGGCCAGAAATGTGAGAGGGGAGGGAATAAATGGAAGTATACTACTGAAAGGTTCTTACACATTACATAAAGAAGTCTCATATTATTTGAAGGTAGATTGTGGTAAGTTGACAACAATGAAATAAAAAAAACCCCACAGAGCTACAAGCTACTAACCAAATCATGGAAGTAAAATGGAATGCTTAAAAATGACAAGAAAAGGGGAAACAAAAGAATAAAGAATAAAGAAGCAAATTGGAAAAAGCAAGATGGTAAATTTAAAACCAAATTTACTAGTATTTCTATTAAATATAAATAATCTAAATACTCCAATTAAAAGACAGAGATTGTCACTGGGTTAAAAAAAAATTAAGACCCAACTATATGATATCTATCTACATGTAACAATAATATAGACGTACAGATAAGTTAAAAGAAAAAGAATGGGAAAAGACAGAGCATGTAAATACAAATCATAAGAAGGCTGAATTGGCTATATTAACAAAGTTTCAGGACAAGGAATATTACCAAGGATAAAAAGGGCACTTTATAATGAAAAAAGGAGTCAATTCATCAAGAATAACAATTCTAAATGTGTACTTGCCTAAGAACACAGCTTCAAACTATATGGAACAACCTTCAAAACACTACGCTAAGTGAAAGAAGCTAACCACAAAAGACCACGTTATGTGATTCCATTTGTATTAGATGTTAAGAATAGACATATACCTACAGACAGAAAGTAAATTTGTGCTTGCCTAGGGCTGGCAGGATGGAGGATGGAGGATTGGGGAGGTGATGGCTAAAAGGTGTAGTTCCTTTCTGAAGTGATGAAAATGTTCTATCATTTTGGTGGTGGTTGCACAACTGTGAATATACTAAAAACTATTCAACTGTACACTTTAAATGGGTGAATTGTATGATATGTGATCATAGCTTGATAAAGCTGTCACAAAAGAATAGAGCAAAACCTAGAAAAACTGACAGGAAAAACAGGCAAATCCAATATTAAAGTTGCAAATTAACAAGTAGACAAAAATAAGTGAGAATATAAAAAAAGTGAACCACATTCACTATCAACAAAGCTGACTTAATTGCTCTTAATTTATAGAGCACTATATCCCAAACAACAGCAAAATACACTTTTTTTTTTTTTGAGACGGAGTCTCACGTCAATCGCCCAGGCTGGAGTGCAGTGGTGCAATCTAAGCTCACTGCAACCTTCACCTCCTAGGTTTAAGCGATTCTTGTGCCTCAGCCTCCCGAGGAGCTGGGATTACAGGCGTG
This sequence comes from Pongo abelii, assembly GCF_028885655.2. Classification (NCBI taxonomy): domain Eukaryota; kingdom Metazoa; phylum Chordata; class Mammalia; order Primates; family Hominidae; genus Pongo; species Pongo abelii. The sequence continues at coordinate 98,820,236 of NC_071991.2, forward strand.
CGCCACCACGCCCAGCTAATTTTTGTATTTTTAGTACAGATGGGGTTTCACCATGTTGCCCAGGCTGGTCTGGAACTCCTGACCTCAGGTGATCTGCCCACCTTGGCCTCCCAAAATGCTGAGATTACAGTTGTGAGCCACCGCGCCTAGCCAAAATACACATTTTTTAAAGTGGACATATAAAAATTCATCAAGATGGTCCATAAAACAAACCCCAAGAAATTTAGAAGCACTAAAATCATACAGAATATGTTCTCTGACCACAAGAAATTAAATTAGAAATGAAAAACACCAAAACAAAAATCTGGAAAAAAAATCCTCAAATATTGGAAACTAAACAACACTTCTTGATAACCAATGGGTTAAAAAAGAAATCAAACAGGAATTAGAGATATCCTGAACTGAAATGAAAATGCAATAGCAAAATTTGTGAAACACAGCACAATCTTGGCTCACTGCAACCTCCACCTTCCAGGTTCAAGCAATTCTTGTGCCTCAGCCTCCCAAATAGCTGGCGTTATAGGCATGCATGCCCAGCTAATTTTTGTATTTTTAGGAGAGGCAAGGTTTCACCATGTTGGCCAGGCTGGTCTTGAACTCCTAACCAAGTGATCTACCCACCTCGGCCTCCAAAAGTGCTGGGATTACTAGCATGAGCCACCGCACCTGGCCTATTTCTCCTTTTTTTAAAAAAATTAAACTGCTCTAATAAGGCCAGGTGCAGTGTTTCGCACCTGTAATCCTAGCACTTTGAGATCCCAGCCTGGGCAACAGAGCAAGACCGTGTCTCTACAAAAAATTTTAAAATAGACCAACTCTGGACATACTGCCTATGAGTTAGTCCTGCTCTGCAAGGAACAGTAATAAAAATAAACAGAATGTAAAAATAAATAAATATTCACTGGATGTGGTGGTGTGTGGCTGTAGTCCTAGCTACTCAGGAGGCTGAGGCAGGAGGCTTGCTTGAGGCTGGGTGGTCAAGGCTGCTGTGAGCCATGACAGCACCACCGAACTATAGCCTGGGCAACAGAGTGAGGCCCTATCTCTTAAAAGAAAAAAAAAATTTTAATGGCTCTAATAAGCAAAATAGCATATTCCAACTCACATTTCATACCCAAACAATACTCGATTTTGGAAAACAAAAATCTAAGCAAGCAAAATTATCTTTTTTTTTTGGTGGTGGGACGGAGTTTTGCTCTTGTTACCCGAGGCTGAAGTGCAGTGGCACGATCTTGGCTCACTGCAACCTCTGCCTCCTGGGTTCAAGCAATTCTCCTGCCTCAGCCTTCTGAGTAGCTGGGATTATAAACACGTGCCACCACGCCCAGCTAATTTTTGTGTATGTGTGTATTTTTAGTAGAGATGGGGTTTTACCATGTTGGTCAGGCTGGTGTTGAACTCCAGACCTCGTGATCTGCCCACCTCAGCCTCCCAAAGTGCTGGGATTACAGCTGTGAGCCACCACACCTGGCCCCAGCTAATTTTTGTATTTTTAATAGAGATGAGGTTTCACCATGTTGTCCAGGCTGGTCTCGAACTCCTGACCTCAGGTGATCCCACCCACCTCGGCCTCCCAAAGTGCTGGAATTACAGGCGTGAGCCATCAATCACACCCGCCCGCAAAATTACAATAACTTTGCTTTATATGTTTTATCAATTTAATAAATGGAAAAGTTATTTAATGTATGAGATGACACCTCAAGTATATTAAAAAGAACAATCTATTTTTTAATCTGTCAAAATATTCAAAGTGAAACTTGTAAGCAAAGCTGAAAAAAAAGAATACAGAAAAGCAAATACATAATAAAGAGAAACCAAACCTCAGAAAAGGTACAGCAAAACAGGAGGAAGAGAAAACAGAAGAGTATGGAATTAGATTGAAATCAGTCTCAGCTCTACCATTTATTAACTATATGACTGTAAAAAAAATTATTTGACAGCCCTGAGCCCCAGTTTCCTTACGTGATAAATATGGAGCAAAAAGCAGTTGAGAAAAATTAAATGACATTTGTAAACAGGCATACAGTATGCACCAGGTAAGCCTTAGCTTTCCTTTTAATTTTTTTCACATCTAGTCACTTAGAACATGAAATTAATTATTTCAGTTAATCCAAATGATGAAACCTAGATTCTAGCAATTTATTTGTTTTTGTTTGTGATGGAGTCTTGCTCTGTCACCCAGGCTGGAGTGCAGTGGCGCAATCTCGGCTCACTGCACCCTCAGCCTCCCGAGTTCAAGCAATTCTCCTGCCTCAGCCTCCCGAATAGCTAGGACTACAGGCGTGCGCCACCACGCCCAGCTAACTTTTGTATTTTCAGTAGAGACGGGGTTTCACCATATTGGCCAGGCTGGTCTTGATCTCCTGACCTTGTGATCCACCCACCTCGGCCTCCCAAAGTGCTGGGATTACAGGTGTGAGCCACCCCGCCTGGCCAGATTCTAGCAATTTAAAATCTTTAGTACAATTACACAATTAAGATATCCAAATACGGGTAAAAAATGAAACTTTTTCCCACAGTAAGGAGGAATTACTAAGATTTTCCAAGAAAAATTGTAGAAGCCAAGAAATTCTTTCATTAAAATAGCAGTAGTTATATATACCACTCTCCACAGTGCACAGCCTTCAGCACTCCAACAGCAGCTGTAGTCTGTCGTTCAAAACCTTGTCCTATATGATCTGCATGAGCTCTTGTCCTGTCTTCAAAGAGCATCTCACGGGGCTCACTTGTTCGAGGTAGGTACTGAAGATTTTTTATTTCATTGGTAGTTCTGTTTTTTAAAAAAAGAAAATTACATTTATATAGTGACACTTAATTCCCATCAAACATTCAATAATCACATAATTCAGACAAAAATATATGAAATCTGCTCTCAAATCAAATTCTATCTTTAAAATGAACACGAACAAACAAAAACACAAATACAATACCCTCATTTTTCTAATACACCTTCACAACAGGAACAGTTGTAAGGAAATACATGGATAAAAAATTAAATTACAAATGGTGTTGTTTACCCAAGTTTCCCTATGCACAGAATCTTTACCTGGGGTTTGGGTACCATGCCCCCACTCAGATCTCTTGGGTAACACAAGATAGATATATATCTGAAACAAATGGGTAACTTTTAAAAATGCATTAATTCAATATTGATAGGACACATACTATGTGCTAGGTACTATCTAAGAACTGGGACCAGTGAATGAGACAATAGCAAATAAGACAGAAGAGGACCCCACTCTTGTGGGAGTTTACAGTCTGTCTAGTGAGGGAAGGATCAAAAAATAGATTTAGCAATATAACATCCAGCAATAAGTGCTTCCACAAAACATGCATGGTTTATTGGAGGTAGAAAGGAAAACCTTAGCTCTGTCTTGGAAGACAGCCATTTCCCACTGGCCCCCTCCTCCACCACTTTCCTTCTAGAATGCATATACACGCAGAAGTTGCTGCCTACTTAGCCTCACTCATTGCAGAAACCTCTCCAGTTTTGTTGTAGGCAAGGAAAAGGGTAACAATTTCTTTGGCAGAGAGTCATCATTTTATCTTCCTCTACAGTTTTGGTTTCTTCAAGATGCAACTCTGTATTACCCCCATAACTGTCTCCTCTCATCCTTGTCTATCTTCCCAGGCAGGGATCACTCTTCCTTACTGGTTCTCTACTTTCCCACCCTTAATCTCTATTATTTAACTGCTCTTTGTGCACCCCTGCATTACAGTCTTATTACACATATACATAATAATGTTTTTTGTTTTTTTTTTGGTTGTGATTAATGTTCTACATGTGTCAGAATGCCAGATGGTGTTGCTTCCTCTGGAAACCTAACAGGTTCTCAAACCCACAAATTTAGCTGCATAAATACCACATTCTAATGAATTAAGACTATACAGCACTTGACACAATGCCTGACACTGTTTTTGTTAGACTATTATTATCATATATACCGTGGGTTGTATACCCTGAAGTGAATGGAAGTTCCTCAAGGTAGCGGTGAAACCCCTTAAAGTACATCTACAAGTTTGTATTTATCTGCATTGTTCTGAGAAGAGACTTTGAGATTCTCAAAATGATCCATACATTCCAAAAAAAAAAAAAAAATTAAGAATCACTGAGGAGGCCGGGCGCAGTGGCTCACGCTTGTAATCCTAGCACTTTGGGAGGCCAAGGCAGGTGGATACCTGAGGTCAGGAGTTTGAGACCAGCCTGGCCAAAACGGCGAAATCTCATCTCTATTAAAAATACAAAAATGAGCTGGAAATGGTGGTGCACGCCTTTAATCCCAGCTACTGCGGAGGCTGAGGCAGGAGAATCACTTAAACCCAGGAGGCAGAGGTTGCAGTGAGCCGAGATTGTGCCACTGCACTCCAGCCTGGGTGACAGAGCTAGACTCTATCTCAAAAAAAAAAAAAAGAATCACTGAGGAACACATCAATTTTACCATTTACTGCTAACTTATAAATTAACCTGCAAAATTTTATTCACCCAATATTAAGCACCAGACACTGTGTTTAGGTGCTAGAGACACATTAGTAACAAACCCAACAAAGTCCCTGCCATCATGCAACCCAGAGTTTACTCAATGACTTTTTCCCCATTTTCTTTTTAACTTAATAATCACTGTTAACTGGTAAAACCGTCTTTAGGTAATCTAAAAAGCTATAATCAGGACGGGCACAGTGGCTCATGCTTATGCACTTTGGGTGGCTGAGGCAGGAGGATCACGAAATCAAGAGATCAAGACCATCCTGGCCAACATGGTGAAACCCATCTCTACTGAAAATACAAAAATTAGCCAGGTGTGGTGGCATGCGCCTGTAGTCCCAGCTACTAGGGAGGCTGAGGCAGGAGAATCGCTTGAACCCGGGAGGTGGGGTTGCAGTGAGCCGAGATAGCACCACTGCACTCCAGCCTGGCGACAGAGCAAGACTCAGTCTCAAAAACAAACAAACAAAACAAAACAAAAGGCTATAATCTCTCCTAGCATCATCTCCATCCATTCCAATCGACGTTAACCTAATGTACATTTTCTCCACACTTTTCTCTGTGCTCACATAAATACATAATCACACACAGGAGGGTTTTGTTATTTCTTTGGATAAAAACAAAATCATATTAGATACATTACTCTACATTTGGCTGTTTTCAAGTGTCATGAATATCCACCCAGATCAACACATTTTTTAAAACTTGATTTTAACTATTTCACCTTTTTTTTTAAGAGATAGGGTCTGGTTCTGTCACCCAGGCTGGAGTGCAATGATGTACTCATAGCTTACTGTAGCCGCAAACTCCTGGGCTCAAGCAGTCCTTGACTCAGCCTTCCGAGCTAGGGCTACAGGCATGTACCACCACACTGGCTAAATTTTTTAATTTATTTTGTAGAGGTGGCGTCTCACTATGTTGCTCAGGCTGGTCCTGAACTCTTGGGATTCAAGTTATCCTCCCACCTCGGCCACCCAAAGTGCTAGGATTACATGAAAGAGCCACTGCACCTGGCGTATTTCACTATACTTTTTTTTTTGAAACAGAGTCTCGCTCTATCAGCCAGGCTGGAGTGCAGTGAAGCGATCTGGGCTCACTGCAACCTCTATCTCCCAGGCTCAAGCAATTCTCCTGCCTCAGCCTCCTGAATAGCTGGGATTACAGGCATGTCCCACCACGCTGAGCTAATTGTTCTATTTTTAGTAGAGACGGGGTTTCCTCATGTTGGCCAGGCTGATCTTCAAACTCCTGACTTCAGGCAATCCGCCCGCCTCAGCCTCCCAAAATGCTGGGATTACAGGTGTGAGCCACTGTACCCGGCCTAACTATACTCTGTAATAAGAATGTATGAAATCTATTCAACCATTCCCCTGACAGGTATTCAGACCATTTTAAAATGTTTTTCTTACCACAAATTTATTTACCTTTCGTGTTTTTATTTCTTCGGATTCCCAAAAGTAGGAGTGCTAGATCAAAGAGTTTTATGTTAAATTTTATGATCTATTGCCGGATTACTTTCACAAAATTACAGCAGCTCATCCTCCAGTCAACAATATATAAAAAATTGTTTCTTCACATACCTACCGGCCTATAATATTAATGCTATATTCATAATTTTTGCCAATATAATGAATAAAAATATCTCATAGTTCTTTTAAAATAAACTTAACTGCCTGAGGTTATTTTTCTACTCGGTTGTTAATACTTGAGAATGCTTTGTACATTAACTTTGGTCTGTCATGAGTTCCAAATGTTTTAGTCCAGTCTATCATAATTTTGAACTTCATTGTTGATGTCGCTTCCCCCACAAATACTATTGCCACTGCATTGTTTGGTCTTGCTTAGGAAGGTCTCCTCCAGGCTTAAATAATTTTATTCTAATATTTTAACTGTTTTATGTGTGATGCTTAATTCTCTAATTTACTTCTTGTGTGAGGTAGGGGCTCTGCCTTTGTTTTTATGAGAGCCAAACATGCTAGCATTATTCATTAAATACATCTTCCTCTTCCCACCTCTCATATATTAAGTTCCCAATATACTTAGATCTATTTCTGGACTCTTATTCCAATGATCTATTTGAACTTTATAGTAATTTTTAATATCCTGTATCATAAGCTCCCTCTCACTAATCTTCTCTTTCACTGAAAAGTTTACTTCCTTATGAATTTTAAAATAATTTTATCCAGGACTGGAAGTGTTAGTCCAATTGAAATGCAGAAAATTTTAAAGAACTATCATTTTTATCCAATCCAGAACACAGCAGGGCTTTCCATTTGTTCTGATCTTATTTTGTATCCTCCACAAAACATTTTAGTCTTCTTAGTACAGGTTCTGAATATTATTACATTTATTCTAAAATAGTTTATATCTTATGACATTTTTTCCATCCATCATTACAATTTCTTGTCATTTGCCTACATTTCTCATGCCTTATTTACATTTTAGGTTTTATAACAAATTGTATTAGCATGTAGCGCTATTTTTAAATTTATATTCCAATTATGCTCTAAACTTTGCCTTCCTCCAATTTTCAACTAATATACACACCCCAACATACAAACACTCATCTCCTCCAATAAAAATGTGTATACAACATACCTTTTCCTTTTGAAAGGAGACTTTGGCATATCAGCCACAGGGATCATTTGTTCTCCTGGACGAACCCACATGATGGGACCATCATCACTATCTTTTCGACTCTGTAATTTTAGACTAGATAGCGTCCCCCATGGCAGTGTACACTGGAGATAAATAATTATGTAGATTGCAATTATTTTCAAAATGTATCTTCAAGTGTATTTTAATAATAATATTGTTCCCCTGACAAACACACTTTCATACACAGCATTTGAAATACTTAATACTTTCATACTTAAGCATTTGAAATACATAATATTGAATATATCCCTATATATTGATATATTTTGCTTCAAAAAATTGTTTCAAACACACCAAGAAAATAATTATGCTTGGATGGTTCTGTCCCCCTACCCTGCTAGAGGTATGATTCACTATATATTCATCATTTGTTATTCTTCCTTCTACCGTATAGATCATATGATGTTAACAGACTGAACAAGCAAGTGCTCTCATAAGAATCTATAAAAATGAACAATTAGAGTTTAAAAACTGGATACCTCTTTGATTAATGATAATTAAAAACAAAACAAAAAAACAAAATCAAAACATATTTCTGTTTAGTAGTTTCTTGAAGAGGTTGTTGGCTTAAACCAGAGATTAAAGTATTTTAAAATGAAAGAACAAGGCTGGGCGCAGTGGCTCACACCTGTAATCCAAGCACTTTGGGAGGCCGAGGCGGGCGGATCATGAGGTCAAGATATCAAGACCATCCTGGCCAACATGGTGAAACCCCGTCTCTACTAAATACAAAAATTAGCTGGGCGTGGTGGCGCGCACCTGTAGTCCCAGCTACTCAGGAGGCTGAGGCAGGAGAATCGCTTGAACCTGGGAGGTGGAGGTTGCAGTGAGCCGAGATCACGCCACTGCACTCCAGCCTGGTGACAGAACGAGACTCCAAAGAACGAAAAGAGAGGGAGGGGGGAGGGAGAAGGGGGAAGGGGGGAGGGGGAGAGGAGGGGAAGGGGGAGAGGAGGGGAAGGGAGAGAGGAGGGGAAGGGGGAGGGGGGGAGAGGGGGGAAGGGGGAGGGAGGGGGGAGAGGAGGGGAGAGGAGGGGAGGGGAGGAGGGGAGGGGAGGGGAGGGGAGAGGAGGCGAGGCGAGGCGAGGCGAGGCGAGGTGAGGTGAGGTGAGGTGAGGTGAGAGACAGAGGGGAAGGGGAAGGGGAAGAGAAAAGAGAAGACGGTGGCCGGGCACGGTGGCTCAGGCCTGTAATCCCAACACTTTCGGAGGCTGAGGCAGGCAGATCACCTGAGCTCAGGAGTTTGAGACAAGACTGGGCAACATGGAGAAACCTCATCTCTACTAAAAATACAAAAAATTAGCCTAACATGGTAGTGTGTGTCTGTAATCCCAGCTACTCAAAAGACTGAGGCATGAGAATCGCTTGAACCTGAGAGGCAGAGGTTGCAGTGAGCCAAGATCGCACCACTGCCCTTCCAGCCTGGATGACACAGCGAGACTCCATCTGAAACCAAAAACAAACAAACAAAAAAAAGACAGAGAGAGGGAAGAAGGAAACTGAGGGCCACTGTCCATGGAATGTTGAGAACAAAATTAAAAAAAAAAAAAATTTCACCACACACCCCCTTTTCAAAAAGGCTTGTCAAATTTCTTTAGAAACACTGCATTTAGGTTGGGTGTGGGTAGCTCAGTCTGTAATCACAGCACTTTGGGAGGCTGAAGCAGGACTGCTTGAGCCCAGGACTTCAAAGCTAGCCTGGGCAACATAGCAGGACCCCATCGAAAGAAAGGAAGGGAAAGGGAAAGGGAATGGGAAGGGGAAGGGGAAAGGGAGGGGAAGGGGAAGGAAAGGAAAGGGAAGGGAAGGGGAAGGAAAGGAAAGGAAAGGAGAAATAATGCATTTAGTTCATGTGCTTTGAAAATTAAATTTGAAGCAACCATTTAAATAATATTTGGTAATTTTTAAATATAATTCAATAATAAATGCAACCTAATTCCATGATGTAACTGCTAGAGAGAAGTAGAAAAGGACAAAAAGTTTAAAAGGAAAAGAGAAAAAGGAATGGAACAAGGTTAAAGAGAAAGGGAAGAAAAAGATATATGTACATATAGGGTAAAAACACCAAGCAAATAGAAGTAATAAAAGAAGAGATGTCCTATAGATTATGTGGTGAGTATTAGAAATCTTGTCACATTCCACAGCTTACCTGGACCCTGAATTTCAGTGTAGGTTTGCATTGACCTTTGAGTTACTGATTAAATAATTAACCCAACTACACAGCTCAGAGATTCCTCTCTCAGTGGGATAGCCCCAGCACCTCACAGTAAGAAATACTTTCTGAAAATGAAGAGGCTTTAAAAAAAAAAAGGAATCTGGCTACAAACTATTTAAAGGGTCCTGTTGGGGTGGGCACAGTGGCTCACACCTGTAATCCCAGCACTTTGGGAGGCCAAGACAGGAGGATCACTTGAGTCCAAGAGTTCAAGACCAGCCTGAGCAACCTGGTGAAACTCCATTTCCACAAAAAATACAAAAGTTAGCTGGGCATGGTGGCATGTGCCTGTAGTCCGAGGTATTTGGGAGGCTGAGGTGGGAGGATCATCCAAGCCCACGGAGGTCAGGGCTCCACATTACACCACTACACTCCAGCCTGGGCACAGAGTGAGGCTGTCTCAAAAAATAAATTAAATAAAGGGGGCTTTGGCTACATTGTCTAAACATGTTATTTCATGGATGATGAAACTGAAGCCCAGAAAGTTTAAAGGGCTTGCCCAACCCAGATAAGTATAGCCATGGCTAAAATATGGATATGTAATTTCCCAGGCGAGTTTTCCACAAGGCTAAACTGCCATTCCTTTGTCTTAAACATTTGTAGTAGAATCCTTCCTGTACTTCTTAAATCCTTTAGTACTTAATTTACAAAGAGCTGATAAACACATGGAACCTAATTTCCTAAAGTGTAAGAGGTGTTATTTCATGGCCCACCACTTAGCTTTGCCATTACAATTAGAACCTGAGATGTCGCATGTACACACTACACAAGAATTATGTCAGTTTCCCATCTCTTGCTCTCCTTCCCTCCAGTTCAAATAAAACCAAAACGTTTCTATTTCTGAAACAGCCATTCATTTATATTGCATGTAGCATGAAAGAAACAATCACAATTTAGATTACTCATATTGGTTTTTCTTGCCTTTTAAAAAAAAAAACTCTAATCCCATGACAGATTATCTCTTACTTTTAAAAATGGTGACTCTTCCAACATGTCAAGGAACTCAGGGAAATAATCTCCTACTTCTTCATCAACTGCTCCCACCAAGCTTATTTGTCGCATTGGGCCAGCTCTGTAAGTACCATGAGAATACGTTCTTTTTACCTGAAGAATATGGATTTAATTAAAAGTTACACATAAGATAATGCTTGCTATCATTTTGTAACAATAAATTATTATCTCAGAATATTATATCATAATGAGGCAAGCAAAACAAAACTAACAGTAACAGATAAGGCATTTTAAAAATAAAAGTTGCACTAAATCAAGCTATTTTACTTTCTCTAACTATTCCTACACACTGCTTATGAAAACAGAGTTAAGACAAATAAGCATTAATTCTAGACAACTAACGTCTCCTTAGAACAGAGGAACTCATTATCTGAATATTCAAAAGTTGGTGTACCTGCATTTTTCTAAAGTGAAATGAAGTTCATATCTTTTCATCAAAATTTTCAAAATTAGACCCTCTGAAAACATTTAACCATCAAGAGTGGCTTATATGTCTAAAAGGCCACCAGGGATGCTCTTCTTTTTTGATCTTACCATATTAACTACAAACCAGTTTATATATCTATTATTAACTCTCATGAGAAACTACTAGAAATTAAGAATCACGGCCGGGCACAGTGGCTCACGCCTGTAATTCCAGCACTTTGGGAGGCCGAGGCGGGCGAATCACCAGGTCAGGAGATCGAGACCATCCTTGGCTAACACGGTGAAACCCCATCGCTATTAAAAATACAAAAAAAATTAGCCGAATGTGGTGGCGGGCGCGTGCCTGTAGTCCCAGCTACTTGGAAGGCTGAGGCAGGAGAATGGCATGAACCTGGGAGGCGGAGCTTGCAGTGAGCCGAGATTGTGCCACTGCACTCCAGCCTGGGCGACAGAGTGAGACTATGTCTCAAAAAAAAAAAAAAAGAAAAAAAAGAAATTAAGAATCAGGAATCCTAAAATCCAAATCTGCCTTTGCTATCTACCAGCTACATGACCTTCAGAAATCATTTGCGTTCCTTGAGCTGTGCTTTCCTTAACTGGAATGTTTTACAGCAGATTGCTGAAGAAAACTTGATAATGATATAAACTCACCTGCCATAATGCTAGCAAATGGGTAGCATTCAAAGAGCCAAAACAAAGCCATGTGTACCTCAAGATTCATTGGTAACTACATTTTTTGCCAGCATATTTAAATCCTGACAAAGAAACCTATGTGTTTTCATATACTAACACTAGTAAACAAATTGAGTCTGTCTTCAAGCAAAAGAACTCCTTTTGATGACCAAATTATAAGCAAAACTGTAATTGTCTCTTTCTCTGGATTAGCCTTTGTGGACACCGAATTTAGGAGACCAATTTGTCCCAGTTTGCCCAGGACTATCAGTCTTAAAACTGAAAGTCTTGTCTTTCAGGCAAACATGGATGGTCAACTTTTATCACATCACAGACACAGATTATAAAAGACAGTCACACCAAAAGTTGAATCCTTACAATCATAGCTGGTAGGAGTATCACAATCTAACAAAGTAAACCCCAACCCACATGTTTTCATAACAAAATCATTTAAGACAGAGAATCTCATTTGTTATTATAATCAGCAAAGCAGTTTAATAACAACATTAATTCTTTAATAAATTCACCAGATTTCTAAGCTTAAGTTTTCCTAAACTGTTACAAATTGACTTCTCAGAACCACAAACCATTCCTACAAGTTAGAAAATTAAGGGCCTGTAAGCCCAGCACTTTGAGAAGTGGGAGGATCTCTTCAGCCTGGCAGGTCCAGGCTGCAGTGAGCTGTGATCACGCCACTGCACTCCAGCCTGGGCAACAGAGCGAGATCCTGTCTCAAAAAAACAAAAAAAGAACAGCTGGGGCTTATGCCCCCATTGTATACTCATTGTCTCATCTTTTTCCTGTCACCTAAAAATTCCTATCATCTCCAATATCAAGAGAGCTAACAGTTAAAGCCTAACTCTACAACAGTCTTCAGGCTCTAGATGCATTAATAGCAGCACAGTAAGAAATTCAGTCTATGCACCTCTGTTAATGCAGTCTATCAAAGAAGCTAAGGGTATCAATCTGAACTCTAGCACATTTACCAGAATATAACACATCAAGTCTGTTAAGTGATTCTGAGATTCTAAGTTTTGTATCTGCAAATGACCATAAGGAGTTTTGAGAGACGATAACCATTTAGAAAGTGAAATCAAACAACTGATATTGTAAAACACAAATTTTCCAAGTGCTTTGAAGTATATCTAAAAAGTCAAATTAGAGTTAGGGGTGGTGGCACGAAACTGTAATCCCAGCTAACCAGAAGGCAGAGGCAAGAGGATCACTTGAGCCCAGGAGTTCAAGATCTGCCTGAGCAACACAGCGAGACCAAAAAAAAAAAAAAAAAAGTCAAATTATATATCTTTCCACTTCATACAAATAAGTACATTTTCTGTGCATAAATTTCCTTATCTTGTTTAAGTTAGATACCTAAAACATTTAGTTCTAAACAAAGCCATAATCAAGTCCTTGCCACTGAGTTGGTTCATTCTATGACATCACAGTACCAACAATGATCACCTAAATAATTTGGGAAGTTTATCTTGTGGGGAGGGGATAACTGTTAGGAAAGAATTTTCATTAAGTGAATTCTTCTAAAATGCGAAGCACAACTAAACTTTCAATCTATCTAGTAGTTTTAAAAAGTCATATTATACATGAAATAAAACCAAAAAACTATAACATTATTAAACTATAGAGAGTAGGAGATAATACAATAATCAGAAAACCAGAACCAACTGTTAACACAGTCCTTGTAGAGGAAAATTTATGTATTTAAATGTGAGTAAAAACACGTATCATTGAGTAACAGGAAAAAAATGGGTAAAACTTGGGTGGTAATATTACAGACACATCATATGTTGTGTCATGACTCAAGAACTTTATTTACTAATTTTGCTTTGACCAGATGTTGCTATTTCAGGTTAGAATAATTATTTAATTGATTGAAGAAGTATTACTGACCTAGCCATCTCATTTCTTTCAAATTATACATTTACATTAATTTCCAAGTTTACAAATGTTGCTTTTTATTTCAAAATAAAACAAAACACGTCTAAATTAGTATAGACCTAAACATTAAAATGTTTAACATAATAGACTGAATAAATCAAAAACCGATTTTTCCCCCTATTCTCTGTCTAGTTTGGGCACTACCTAAGAAGAGGCTTTATCTTTTGTTGATTATTTTTAAGTATGGTCCTATTAAAATTCATAACTATTTCAAAGGAATTTCAGAGACCCTTAATTTTTAAAGTAAAGTAATACAGACTCTACTCCGATTATATTGCTAAATATCTTAATTGAATTTTTAGTTAGTTCTTCCCACCTCATGCCAAAATACATATAAAACATATAGATGATATGTAAAATTCACTTTCACACATAACTTACTATAACAAAAGTATAAGTCTCTCTCTTTTAACCAGAATGTACAAGTAGATGCCATTTGCCCACTAATAAAACCAAAAATAAATTCTATTAGGAAATTGGCCTTTATAAAAACTGCTTAGCTCTCACATGTTTGAAACAAAACAGCAATGATCTTCCAAAACCTTTATTCTCCAATAGTAAAGAAAAAACGATGATCACCCACCTGAATAAACATATTTAAACTTAAACCAAATTTTAAAAATTAAATTGAAGTCATCAAAATCTTAATCTGTAAAAGTATTAAATTTTAAAATATATTGTAATATAACCTTTAATTATATATAATTTCATACAAATTTCTAGTTTAATAACACAATATTTCAAATCCATCAGTTGTAACCATTAACTTAAATGTTATAAACATGGCAAGTTACACACAACAATGTTTCCAATTTAAAAAGTATATACTGCTTGATAAAATACATGATGGTACTTAAGTTGTTAAAATAAAATGTAAGAATAAAATCCACACGCTTTTCACAAAAATGTAAATACTTCTTGATTTTGGTGACACCTCTTTTGTTGCAAAACTATATACCAAACATCCAGAATTCACCTATTACAAAAAAATCAAGCCTCAATTCTCTAAAAATCACCTATCCAGACTATGCCAGACTGCGAAGAACTCAAGGGTAGTGAGGCGGGAGAGGTAACAGATAAGGATTAAAAGAATCTCTAAATAATCAAAGTAAATGTCACAAAGACCATGGCTCATAAAAGTTCTTCTTCTTACATATCAGTTCCTATATTAGGCACAATTGTAACTACTCTCTAAAATCATAAAGGACAAGAAACCACATATTTAGAAGGGGAAGGAAGGGAAAAGGGTAAAGCACAGCTGCAGCTGCCCTAAGGCATCAGTATTGTATAATGACAAACCAATACTGAAAATAAAGTGACATTATGTTGCATATGTTCAGCAACGAAGATATTTTTATAAAATCTTGATACTTAAAACTACGTTTCCATTAACTAAAAAAATAGCTTATCTGGAAAACCTCACATCCTGATGATGCTCAATGTGAGCTTACTATATTTGCTTTTATTCACTCCAGTAAACATTAATCAAACCAGTTTTCTGGTGCAGTTAAAAAATTAACCTGAAAATAATAAATAAATAAAAAATTAACCTGAAAAAAAGTCTAAACATGTCACTGCTTTAAAATATACGTCAGGCGTCACGCCTGTAATCCCAGCATTTTGGGAGGCCAAGGCGGGAGGATCATTTGAGATCAGGAGTTTGAGACCAGCCTGGCCAACATGACAAAACCCCGTCTCTACTAAAAATACAAAAATTAGCCAGGCATGGTGGCAGGTACCTGTAATCCCAGCTACTCAGGAGGCTGAGTGAGGCACGAGAATGCTTGAACCCAGGAGGTGGAGGTTGCAGCCAGCCGAGATTGCACCACTGCACTCCAGCCTGGGTGATAAAAGTGAGACTCAGTCTCAAAAAATAAATTAACTAAATAAAAAATAATAATATATTTGCTTTCTAAAAAAAGAAATGCACTGAATTACAAAGATTATACATATAGTTCCTCTTGATTTAGGTATATAGATGTGTCAAAAAGAACACAATAAAAGACAGGAATGATAATTATGTATTTGTGGAAAAACTTATATTTAAATAGTGGCCTTCAGAAGAAATATAACATATTTAATCTAAATCTCCTCCCCCTCCCCACAAAACCCCATGACCATCATGGCCACATTTTCACTTTTCCCCTTGTATATTCTCTATAAATATTATGAAGGGAAAAAAGAAAGCAGAAGTAGGAGACCTATTGTACCCATTGCCAGTAAGCGTCAATACCAAAATCTGAGAAGCTTTGGTTAACATAAAATGAAATAATTGTTTAAACTAATATTCGACTTATATAATGTAATCTTTAAAAAAAAAAAACACCTTAGGATTCTGAGGTTGGCTTGCTACAAAGGGAAAAAAGTAGCCTATTCTTAACAGGAAATATGTTGCCAAAAACAAATCTATAAGATTTTTTATTTATTGCTGTTTTCTCTTATGTAATTATGAAAACTGCTGCAAGGGAGAAAAGGCAAATATAGTAATAATAAGTAATTTTTTTAAAAACCCCAAAGAACGACTCACTTGAAACAACCTGCTGTTTCCCAAAACATGTTCCCTGAAGAGAGAGCTCTACAGTCCACTAAGTTCGGAAAACCCTTCTTGTTTAGGAGGCTCACCACGCACACTGGCTATTAAAGTTTCTGAGGAGTCTCACTGCAAACAAATATTACTTATTTGGTCCAGCATTACATTATCTTGGACTTCAAAACCTGTTTTTTTGTAGTTGTTTTAGTATACCTATCAACATTCCAAGATATTAAAAGTTCCTCAGAATACCTTCATAGTGATCCACAATAAATACAGAGATTCAGATATTTTTAGCTTGTATCAGCACCAATGTGAAGAAAATACAAAAATAGGATCATTATTAGAGCCAAAGAATTGAGGGGGTGGGAGCAGAAGCTGTTGATTCAATTCTGCTGAGGTTTTTTTTAGCGGGTGGGGAGGAGAGTCCCTTATTTTTAAAAACAAGGCCTGCTCAGGACATTCTGAGGCAATCTAAACATGACATAAATGACTGTGCCACAAGGGGGAGCCATTATCCATCACATCTGGCAGATAGTTTCTGATCAAAATAGGCAATATTTAATCAACATTTTATTTCAAAAATACCCGTATAACTGCAACTAAAATAAGAACGAAAGTATTATCCATTTTAAAATTAGTAAAATAAAGGGGGAAAGCTTTTTTATTATTATTAGAGCATCTGGTCCCTGACACGATATTTTGTATAGATCAGTTCATAAGTATTTGGGGAGGATGGGGCAGGCACAATTGGTCAAAATGAAAATTTAGTACAAAGGCAAGAAATGTTTCAAAGATGAAACATCAAATTGCTTTTAGTAGCCTAACACAGTGAATGACCCCAGCACGAATTCAACAAATGCTAGTGTTCTGCCCCAATTCTATAGTGAAGCAGGTCTAACAGTCAGATCAGATTTAATCAGTTTCATTATTAAAATAATAGACTTTTAATCATCAGTTAACACTTTGACATAAGTTACCTGAGAAACAACTTAGAACCAGAATAAAATAAAAATAAGATTTAGAGTTTGGAAGTGGAGGAAGGGTGGTTAGAAAACAACTACTCCAGTTTTCACATTCTCACAGTTCTTAGTACAGGGTTCCAGAGTATGTACACTGATTAAACATAGTGACAAGATAGAAATCTAATTTATTTCTTGACAGAGAAAACTCCTATTTTATTTGCCTTTTTCTATCCCTGCGGTAGAACACAGGAGCACAATAAATGTCTGAGTGAATATTTGAATGAAATACAGATGCCAGAAAACCTAAAACGAACATGGTCAATTGCAAATGGCCCCAAATTCTTCCCAGGCCTGTATGCTCACTCCTGTGCAATGTGATTTTGCCACTCCTGTCATCAAGAAATGGAGTCTATTAATGGGCACGCACAAAAAAAGAAAGAATGAATGAGGCCTACGATTTCCTTGCACAACAGAGTGACTATAGTCAGTAATAATTGCACATTTTAACTAAAAGAGTGTTGTTAACTGGAGTTTGTAACTCAAAGGATAAATGCTTGTGGAGATGAACACCCCATTCTCCATGATGCACTTATTTCATATTGCATGCTTGTATCAAGACATCTTATGTACCCCATAAATATATACATCTACTATGTACCCACAAATATTAAAAATTTAAAGAATTTTTTAAATAGGCCAAGCACTTTGGGAGGCCCAGGTGGCACATGCCTAATCCCAGCTAT
Organism: Pongo abelii; assembly: GCF_028885655.2. Lineage (NCBI taxonomy): Eukaryota > Metazoa > Chordata > Mammalia > Primates > Hominidae > Pongo > Pongo abelii. The sequence goes on from NC_071991.2 coordinate 98,837,892, forward strand.
TTGGGTAACTGAGGCACAAGAATCACTTGAACCTGGGAAGTTGCAGTGAGCCGAGATCGCGCCACTGCACTCCATCCTGGACAATGACCTGTTAAAATATATATAATGCACAACTTCTACCATCAAATAAGAAAATACAAAACACATATAACATTACTATATATACTCTTTTATCGATTAAAAATGGTGCTACTTAATTACCTAGAGGACAGCATTATCATTAATTTCTTTCCTTTTTTTTTGAGACAGTCTCACTCTGTCGTCCAGGCTGGAGTACAGTGAGACTCTGTCACAAGAAAAAAAATTAAAGTAAAATGAATAAATAACCTAAAAGAAGTGGAGTCTATTTTTCCACACGAATCTGGATTTCACCATGTGACTTCCCTTTGTCAATGGGACATTAGCAAACACAACACAAGCAGAAGCTTGTAAACTGGGGCTTACCCTCTTTCTACTCAATGGAACCCTGTAACCACCACCATGCAAATGAGCCCAGGCTAACCTGTTGGATGATGAGAAAAATGTGGCCATCAACCCAGCTGACATACATCAACCACCAACCATATAAGTGAGGTGTCCCAAGACCCAACTGGTCTGCCAATCATCAGACCTAAGAATGAAGCCATATAGCCCCAGCTAAGTTAGCAGAGACCACAAGAATTGTCCAGCAAGCCCAAAGAACTGTGATAAATGAAACCTTTTTTCAAGTCACTAAGTTTTGAGGCTTTTGTTTATACATTTAATACAGCAAAAGCTAACAGATATGGACAGGTTACAAACTTTGGGAAAAGTCCATGCATATGTTTCTATCCTCAAATAGACTTTCATGATACAGTTTCATAATGTATCACTAACCTCAGGGCCACAGCATTAGAGAAATGACATGACCTGTTAAAATATATATAATACCACATGGTCTTCAAACCTTTCAGGCAACCTGCAAGGATACAGATGAAGATGGAAAACAGAATTATACAAGTAAAAAGAATTCCAAAACCAAAGACGAAAGAACAGGGATGTTTCAATCCTTTGTCAGTGTTGTGTATATGTGTTTAATAAAGTTAAACAGATGTAAAAATGAGTATTTGTGAAAGCTACAAAATACTATTACAGAGATAAACACTATCACTACAAAAATCATAGAAACAGCTACATAATTTGTCATCTTTTAGTTTCTACAGAATTTAAAGCAAATTATTTTGGTTGCCCTGATTATAATTTAAGAACAATAACAAAAACAGAAAACTAGGCTCATGAGGATACAAACTCATCATGAACTTGGTTTGGGTTCCACAGCTATTGGTGGTCAGTACCATCAGGTTGCACAACCTAGGGACTGCCATTCACATCACTGAATGGCTGCAGTGCACAGCTTCTATCATTATATAAGAAAATACAAAACACATATAACATTACTATATATACTCTTTTACCAATTAAAAATGGTGCTACTTAATTACCTAGAGGATAGCATTACCATGAATTTCTTCCTTTTTTTTTGAGACGGAGTCTCACTCTGTCGTCCAGGCTGGAGTACAGTGGCGCAATCTCAGCTCACTGCACCCTCCGCCTCCTGGACTCAAGCGATTCTCCTGCCTCAGCCTCCTGAGTAGCTGGGACTACAGGCACCCGCCACCATGCCCAGCTACTTTTTGTATTTTTTTTTTATTAGAAACAGAGTTTCACCATGTTGGCCAGGCTGGTCTGGAACTCCTGACCTTGTGATCCACCCACCTCAGCCTCCCAAAGTGCTGGGATTACAGGCATGAGCCACCACGCCCAGCCATGAATTTCTTTAATGCTGCTAAATGTATTTTCCAAACTATATTACGTTCTAAAAAATAAAGGTCAGGCCGGGGTGGCTCATGCCTGTAAACCCAACACTTTGGGAGGCCGAGGCAGGTAGATCACCTGAAGTCAGGAGTTCAAGACCAGCCTGGCCAACATGGTGAAACCCCATCTCTACTGAAAATACAAAAAATTAGCCACGTGTGATGGTACGCGTCCGCAGTCTCAGCTACTCAGGAAGCTGAGGCAGGAGAACCGCTTGAACCCGGGAGACAGAGGTTTCAGCAAACTGGGATCGTGCCACTACACTCCAGCCTGGATGACAGAGCTAGACTCCGTCTCAAAAGAAAATAAAAAAATAAAAGTCAGATTTGCACCATTTTTCTCTATCACCTTCACTCTACTCTGTCTTCCCACATTTTTCTAGATCTTTTGAATACTGCTTTTGGACTAGTTTTAACTAGATCAAAGATTTTTCAGAATATAAAAGGTAGAAAAGGGAATTGAAGGATAGTTACTGAATTACAAAGATGTCAAGTACAAAACTTTTCTCTACAGTTCTGCTTTCCTCTGCTCTGTAGAAAGCATTATCATCTCATAACAAGAGCAGGTTCTACTGAACTGAACCTACTGAACTTAGTCAAGATGGTCCCCAACTCAGATGGTTCAACTCATAATTTTTTGACTTTATTATGGGTTTATCAGGTTGAAACCTCATAGTTAGGTCAAGCGGCATCAGGACTTAAGATGGTTCAGCTTACTTACAATTTTTTTTTTCAGTGGGCTTATCAGAGCTGTTTTTTGTTTTTGTTTTGTTTTGTTTTTGAGACAAGTCTCACTCTGTCACCCAAGCTAGAGGGCAATGGCACGATCTCGGTTCACTGCAACCTCTGCCTCCAGGGCTCAAGCGATTCTTCCTGCCTCAGCCTCCCGAGAAGCTGGGATTACAGGTGCCCACCACCACGCCCAGCTAATTTTTGTATTTTTAGTAGAGGTAGAGACGGAGTTTCACCATGTTAGCCAGGCTGGTCTCTTAACTCCTGACCTCAGGTGATCCGCCTGCCTCGGCCTCCCACAGTGCTGGGATTGCAGGCGTGAGCCACCACGCCCAGCTGCTTATCAGAGTTTTAAATGCATTTTCAACTTAAAAATATTTTTGACTTACAGGTTTATTAGGATGCAGCCCTAGTGTAAGCTGAGGAGCAGCTGAAGTTAGTGAGGAATCATCATGACCAAATCAACAAGTTTGATTCCTGAGCAAACACTTTAACATTAATTTGGCTTTATTATCCACAGTTTGTTTTTGCTGTGGTTTATATTAAGTAAAACTACATTCCAATATTGGTACCTCTGCTCCTCCTTCCCCTAGAATACTGACTCATATTAAGCTCAATTAATGTCGTCTCAACCAATTCTTTTGGTGAAAGCAATTTCACACAGCAGTATGTAGGCTGATCCACTTGACACCACCAAAATATACAGTTTCACTATATGATTCTAATAACAAGCATTCATTAATGGAAAACTAGTTTTTTCTAAATTTCATATAACCTAATTACTAAACTTTCGTTTTTGTTTTTTTGGGGTTTTCTTTGAGACAGGATCTCACTCTGCCGCCCAGGCTGGAGAGCAGTGGTGTGATTTTCTTCATTTTCAAAGAGACATGGGCCTTGCTATGTTGCTCAGGCTGGGCTCAAACTCCTGGGTTCTAGTGTTCCTCTTGCCTCAGCCTCCTGAATAGTGCCATGGCTAATTACTAAACTTCTGACATTCCAAATAACTAGCATGTACATGATAGTACCACAGATAAGGTAAAGGGGGATGTTGGAAGATAAATGGAGTACAAAATATATTTTCAGTTTCTCAGGATGAGTGTTAATGTCATATTCTAAGAAGTGCTGAAAACTTCCATGTTCTCAAAAAGGGTGATTAACAAAAAGGTCTTGAATATACAGGAATAAATCTTTTAAAAATCTGCAAGACCTCTATGCTGAAAACCAAAAAATATTACTGACAGAAAATAAAAAGACAAATGAAGGGGAACACCATGATCACAGATCGGAAGACTCAATGTTGTAAAGGCATCGATTCTACCCTAACTTTTCTATAGCCTCAGTGTAATACTAAGCAATATTCTAGCAGGTAACTTTGAAACTTGAAAAGCTGATTCGAAAGTTTATATGGAAATGTAAAGAGCCAAGGAAATCTTGAAGAACAAAGCTGGCAAACCAATTCTAGATTATTGAGATTAATTATAAGCTAGGCACAGTGGCTCACACCTGTAGTCCCGGCTACCCAGGAAGCTGAGGTGGGAGGATCACTTGAGCCCAGGAATCTGAGGCTACAAAGCACTATGATCGTACCACTGCACTCCAGCCTGGCTGATAGAACAAGACCCTGTATCTATCACTCAATCAATAGAAAGAGTTATTATAAAGCTGTAACAATTAGACAAACAAAACAATGGAATCAGAGGGAGCCCAGAAACAGACCCACACACATATGATTAGCCGGTTTAAGGTGACACTACAATACAATGAAGAAGGGGTATCTTTTCCATAAATGACGCTGGGTCTTTTGGATATTTATATGGAAAAACATGAACCTTGATCTTTACCTCATGCCATATACAAAGATCAATTCCAGATGAACTACAGATTTTTCCAATACTTTTAGCTGCTGTTTTATTAACTACAGATTTAACCATGAAAGGTAAAACAATAAAAGTTTCCAGAAGAAAACTTCACAGAATATATTAATGACTTTGTGGTAGGCAAAGATTTCTAAAACAGAATGTAAGAAACAGTTATCATATGTGGATTATAAATTATAAATTAGATTACATTAAACTTAGGAACTTCTAGTTATCAAAAACACCTAAGAGTGAAAAGGTAAGACACCAACTGAGAGGAAATATTTGCAATACAGTTAGCTGACAAAAGATTCTTATCTACATATATAACAGTCCAACAAATCAAGTAGAAAAAAAAGCAAATAAGAAACTGACAGAGTGGACAGGTACTTTACAAAAGAGGATATTCAACTGGATAATAATCATATAAAAAGGTACCTGACATCCTTAGTCATCAGGGAAATACAAATTAAACCACAGGGAGCTACCACTACATAGTCACCAGAATGACTTAAATGAAAAAGACGGACACTACTAACCGTGGCAAAGAATGTGGAACACTGCTACTGGGAATGTAAATCGGCACAGTAACTTTGGAACACTGGCAGTATCTAGCAAAACTGAATAGGTGCATATGTTTTGATCCTGAAATCCTAATCTTAGGTATACACTCAAAAGAAACACATACATATGCTCATCAAGACATGTGAAAAATATTCATAGCACCCGTGTTCTACCAGCCTCAAACTGGAAACAACTCAAATGTCCATCCATATGGTAACAAGATAAACAAACTGTGGTATATTAACACTGGTATACTAACACAGTGGAATACCATACAGCAGTACCACTACATACAAGATGGATGCATCTCACAAACATTATACTACAGAAAAGAGACCAGACACAACAATGTACGTACTATCTGATTCCACTTAAGTTCAAAAAGAAGCAAAATATATCAGTGATGTTCAAAGTCAGGACAGTGATCACCTGGGTATTTGTTCACGTGGTGGGATTGGGGGGTTGGCACAGTACTGATAAAGAAGGGTTCGGGGATGGTTTCTGGCTACTAACAATATTTAGCTTTTTAAAATCATGGGTGTGTTCTCTGTGAAGATTCATCAAGTTATACATTTATAATATGTATACTATGTATTGTATATACATTACACTTCAATAAAAAGTTTACTAAATAAAATCAACTCCTGGAGGGACACTTCAATGTAGGCTGAGAGAGCTTTAACTGCGAGGACTCAAGGGATGAGAAATAGAACTGTGCAAGAAGAAGCATGCTCATTTTTCTCCTACTGCTCTCTCTTCTGGATCCCATTCAGTTTCATAAAGCCAGTGCCTAAGGACAAATCGAAGGCTACCTCCCCAATCTGCATACAACAACTTCCCCACTCACAGGAACGATAAGATCTGAAGAATCTTGTGATGAAAGGAATACGGTCCTTGCACATGTACTTTCCTGCCTTTAAGTCTAAAGCTAAAGAAGCAAAAGTAGTCCCTGCAGCTGACATGCTTAGGTCACCAGGGTAGCAGATCACACAGATATGGGGCCAGAACCACAACTGGTAACAAACAGGATCCATCTGCCTGGAGTTTCCTCTTTGCAATATATATTACCCAAGAAGCCCGAAGAGATGGTGACAACCAGAGTAGGTGGCTCATCAAGGACTTGAGATCCACAACCCAGGCACACACTGCCATGATTAACAAGTCCAGCATCTCATTTTATTTAGTAACAAAAGCAGTTTTCATGGTGTACATATTACATAGTTTAGATGAAAATTCTTATCATTTAGTATAAAATTAATAATTCCTAACCTTATTTGAAAAACCATCTGAAAAGCATGTAATGTGATGCACATCAATGTATTGTCACATTTAAAAGGTTACTGAAGCAAACTTGCATAGTATCAAAGCAAGAAAGTTTGTGATATTGTGGAAATAACCGGGAATGGGAGCCAAGAGGCCCAACAGAAAACCAGACATTTAGGAGACATGCAATAAACGACGAATGCTAAGGTGATAAGGCACTTTGAGCATGTTATCTCTTCTCTCACTGGATCTGTTTCTTCACTGCTAAAATAAGATTATAATGAGGATTAAATGAGTTACTACATATAAAATACTCAGAACAACTAGTCTTTGGCACAGTCTGTACTCAATGAATAGTAAACACTATTACTAGATGACAGTCCTGATTCTGCCATTATATTCAGGCGTAACCTCAGACAAGTAACTCACCATTTTGGGTTTCTATAAAATGACAGGGCTAGTAATGGATGCTCTATAGCTCCCTACCCAGTTTAGAAAATATTTAAATTTCAATTCTCAAACACATTATGTTAGAGAATAATTCCCACACACACACATTAAAAATTATTTTCCAGGCCGGGCGAGGTGGCTCACGCCTGTAATCCCCACACTTTGGGAGGCCAAGGCAGGCAGGTCACTTGAGGTCAGGAGTTCGAGACCACCCTGGCCAACATAGCAAAACCATGTCTCTACTAAAAATACAAAACTTAGCCAGGCATGGTGGTGCATGTCTATAATTCCAGCTACTTGGGAGGCTGAATCAGGAGAATCGCTTGAACCAGGAAGGCAGAGGTTGCAGTGAGCCAAGGTCGCACCACTGCACTCCAGTCTGACTCCATCTCAAAAACAGAAACAAAAAAAAAAACACCACATTATTTTCCGGACTACAATCAACTACAGAATATACACCAAACATACTCATACTATTGGGGGTGGGGTACATGTGGATGTGACTGAACATCCAGACTACCATTTGAAGTGGAAACTATAACTTGAGCACCCATCAAAAAAGGAATATATTCAGAATAAGGAAAGGAGCCCTGGATGAAGATTAAGATTTTGTTCTATTCTTGACACTGCTGACAATGTTAAACAATACCTTACTCCTCTCTCCTATGTCTGTTTACTTATTTGTAAATTGGGAGGTGTTGGGATAAATAATCACTAAGATCCATTTGAGACTTCCTTTACTTTTTCCCTCCTTCCAAACTAGAATGTTGTCCTAGAAACCAAAAACTGTTCCTAGAAAACCAAAAACTACAGCATCAATAAATGTGAGAACTGGCCAATCTCCAGACTAAACAGTCCCAATTTGAGGATGAGTGATAATGGCACCAGCCTTTCAGATGGGCCCACACTGATGTTCAAGACCCAGCAGACTCTATTCTGTCTGCTTTCCAGAATAATATATATTCTCCACCATAGAGAAGGGTAGGAAATGAAAATTAGCTCAATATACTGATTGCTACTTTTTACACATCATTACACAGTAACTGATGATTCCTTCATACTATAATATTTTTAATGGCCAACATTTATTCAGTACCTACCATGTGATTGGCCTGGTGCTAAGTACCTTAAAGCATCCTAAAGCTAGAAGACAATTTTAGGTGATTTCCAGGTAAGAAAACTATTTAAGGACTGGAAAATACATGGCTAAATTCATTTCCTTAGGTTCAAGACTGCTCCTTGCAAAAAAAAAAAAAAGACACAGAATCTTAATTATTTCATTAATTGTCTTTAAGAAAAAAACACACATAAGTGAAAACTGGATTTTAAATTCTGATGCTCACATCAAGAAAGTAATTTACTCTTAATACTCCCAAATGGTTTCACTATATTCTTACCTTTTTATTTCAACCTAATTAGGAACAAAAAACAGAAACTCATCTAAAAATATATAATTAAAAGTTATTTTATAAAACTAAAAACCTCTTACCTGAGCATGAAAATTGGACATAGTCGTTGTCTCTATATCTTTCTTTCCCAATATCTCCATTTTCACTGGTGAATTGGGAAAATTAAATGAAAAATAGTCTAAAAAGTCAGGTAAATAAGTAGCTGCCCCATGAACAATACCCATCACGTAGAAAGCTGCAGAGTTTTCATTTTCACTGAACACTAGACCCACAAACTCTTCTGCAAACCTCTCCATCTCCATAGGAGACAGGTGGGAGAGTTCGTTACTGTAGGCATGGATAACCGATGCACCTCCATTAGGCTGGTGCTCTATATGAATGAGTTGTTTAAATTCCAAACTGTCCAGCCTTTTGAGGTTATTCTGAACTCGTGGCTCCTTTAATGAGACAAATGGAAACTCACTGTTCTCTGGAATTTTGGAATCATAGTTCTTGGTATCCAAATTCTTCCCAACGTAATCTTTTATGTTATCATTTAGGATGCCTTTGGCTGCTTGACCTTCAACATCAGTTAGCAATCCTGAGCAGATGGTCTGAATAGATTTGCTATACATTTTCGGACGCTTCCGTTTTTCATTCTCTTTGTGTTTCTTTTTCTTTTTCTTCTTTACCTTTTTAATTTGTAAGTCTTCTATATTTGTTTTTGGTTTCTCCTTCCCACCTGTTGGAAAAAATGTTTTTTGAAACTCCACATTTTAATGACTTTAAAAACCATGCTTTAGGAACAGTTTTGTGTAAGTAAGAAGTTTACTTCTGAAAATTTACTCAGAATTATATATTTAGGACTCATTTTTTACAGAACTGATAATCAATATTTCATCAGTTTTTTTTGAGACAGAGTCTGGCTTTGTCGCCCAGACTGGAGTCCAGTGGCACAATCCTGGCTCACTGCAACCTCCACCCCCTGGGTTCAAGCAATTCTCCTGCCTAGTCTCCCAAGTAGCTGGGATTACAGGAGTGCGTCACCATGCCCAGCTAATTCTTGTGTTTTTAGAAGAGACAAGGTTTCACCATGTTGGCCAGGGTGGTCTCGAACTCCTGACCTCGTGATCTGCCCGCTTCGGCCTCCCAAAGTGCTGGGATTACAGGCGTGAGCCATGACACCCAGCCAGCGAGTCTCTTCATGTACACAGCGAGAGAGAGAGAGAGAGAAAGAGAGAGAGAGAGAGAGACAGACAGACGGGCGTAGAGCAAAGTTACATCTACAGTGTGTGCTACCATTCTGACATATAGCAAACGCTCACAGTTTACAGAAGTAAGGAGATGAATGAATATTTTAGAAAACAATCTTCAGGCCGGGCGTGGTGGCTCATGCCTGTAATCCCAGCACTTTGGAAGGCCGAGGTGAGTGGATTGCTTGAGGTCAGGAGTTCGAGACCACCCTGGCCAGGAGAGCAAAACCCTGTCTCTACTAAAAACACAAAAATTAGCTGGGCATGGTGGTAAGCACCTGTAATCCCAGCTACCCGGGAGGCTGAGGCAGGAGAATTGCTTGAACTGAGAGGCAGAGATTGCAGTGAGCCAAGATTGCGCCACTGCACTCCAGCCTGGGCGACACAGCGAAACTCTATCTCAAAAAGAAAAAAAATAAAGAAAAAAAGAATCATCTATGCCCAGTGTCTTTCCTTTACCACCTTATCATTCTTACTGCTTAAATTCTGCTTCTGTTTTCAATCTGTTTAAATTTGCTTTCCCAGAATGTTGAAATATCAAATCCAGTCATATTTAATCAAATCATTTTTCCTGGTGTCTCCGTAATTTGACAGAATTATCCAGCTCATCCTTGATTACTTCTGAATTCCTTGACGCCACTGTCTTAATTTTTGGTCTAACAGCTGCATAACTGTCTCTCATCCTGAATGCTACAGCCATATTAACCTTTCTATAATTTTTATGTATTCTTTTGATCATATTCATTCCTTAGCTAAACTGCTTTCAAGAGCTCTCAATGTCTACCTATAATCTCTTCAGTCTGGAATCCAAAGACAGTGCCCTCAAGTACCTCATGCTCTGGTCAAACTAAACTATTTATTTACAATTTCTTACAAAACATAACTCTACTGTCAAAGGCATTTCCTCTCCTGAAAATACCCCTGACTTGCTCGTTATTTACCAATGAACTCTTCTCTATCCATTTGATGTGAATGAAAGTTTCCTGACGCCCCCCCAGAAGCTGAGCAGATGCCAGCATCATGCTTCCTGTACAGCCTGCAGAACCATGAGCCAATTAAACCTCTTTTCTTTATAAATTACCCAGTCTAAAGTATTTCTTTATAGCTGTATAAGAATGGACTAATACAGAAAACTGGTACTGAGGAATGGGGCACTGCTATAAAGACATCTGACAATGTGGAAGTGACTGCCCTAGTAGAGAGGCTCTCCATGAGAGCTCCATTCCTTTAGCAGGCTTCTGCCTGAACATCCAGGTGTTTCCATACAGCCTCTGAAAACTAGGTGGAAGCTCCCAAGCCTCAAATCTTGCATTCTGTGTACTGGCAGGCTTAATACCACATAGAGCCACCAAGACTTATGGCTGGCACCCTTGAAGTAGTGGCTCAAGCTACACCTGGGCACCTTTGAGCCACAGCTGGAGATGGGGTGGCTGGGGAGCAGGGAGCAGTATCCTGAGGCTGTGCAGAGCAGCAGGGCCCTGGGCCTGGCCCAGGAAACCATTCAGTCCTACTAGGCCTCCAGGCCTGTGATGGGAGGAGCTGCCACAAGGTTCTCTGAAATGCCTTCTAGGACTTTCCCCCATTGTCTAACCTATTAACAGTTGGCTCTTTTGTTTTATTTACACAAATTTCTGCAGCCTGCTTGAACTCTTCCCTGACAATAGTCTTTTCTTTTCTACCACATGGCCAGACTGCAAATTTTCCAAACCTTTATGGTTTGGAAAAGGTAATGTGGGGAAATGCGGGGTTGGAACCCCCACACTGAGTCTCCACCAGGGGACTGCAGAGTGGGGCTATGCGAAGAAGGCCACTGTCCTCCAGACCCCAGAATGGTAGATCCACCAAAAGCTTGCACCATGCACTTGAAAAAGCCTCAAGCACTCAATACCAGCCCTTGAGAGCAGCCACAGGGGCTGAACCCTGCACAGCCACAGGGGTGGGGCTACCCAAGGCATTGGGAGCCTACCTCTTGCATGAGAGTGTCCTGGATGTGGGTCATGGAGTCAAAGGGGATTATTTTGGAGCTTTAAGATTTAATGACTGCTCTGCTGGGTTTCAGACTTGCATGAGGTCTGTAGCTCCTTTTTTGGCCAATTTCTCCCTTTTGGAACTGAAGTACTTACTCAATGCCTATACCCACCCCCCTCTATGTTGGAAGTAACTAACTTGTTTTATATTTTATAGGCTCATAGGTGGAAGAGACTTGGCCTTGTCTCAAATGAGACTTTGGACTTTCAACTTTTAGGTTAATGCTGGAATGAGTTAAGATTTGGGGGAACTGTTGGGAAGGCATGACTGAATTTTGCAATGTGAGAAGGACATGAGATTTGGGAGGGGCCAGGGGTGAAATGATATGGTTTGGATCTGTGTCCCCTCCCAAATCTCATGTCAAACTGTAATCCCCAATTACAATTGAAGGTGGGGCCTGGTAGGAGGTAACTGAAATCATGGGGGTGAATTTCCCCGTTGGTTCTGCATCACCATGGTGAGTGACATCTGGTTGTTTACAAGTGTGCAGCACCTCCCCCATCACCACCTCTCTCCTGCTCTGGCCATGTACGGCATGCCTGCTTTCCCTTCACCTTCCACCATAATTGAAAGTTTCCTGAGGCCTCCCAAAAGCTGAGCAGATGCCAGTACCATGCTTCCTGTACAGCCTGCAGAACCATGAGCCAATCAAACCTCTTTTCTTTATAAATTACCCAGTCTCAGGTACTTCTTTATAGAAGTGCGAAAATGGACTAATACACTATCCTTTAATGCAGGGGTCCCCAATTGCAGGGCAACAGACTAGTACTGGTCCATAGCCTGCCACAACTAGGCCACATAGCAGGAGGTGAGCAGTGGGCGAGCCAGCGAAGCTTCATCTGTATTTACAGCCATTTCCCATTGCTCACATTACTGCCTGAGCTCCACTTCCTGTCAATATTAGATTCTCACAGGAGGGCGAACCCTATTATGAACGATGCATGTGAGGAATCTAGGTTGCCTGCTCCTTATGAGACTCTAATGCCTAACGATCTGAGATGACACTAGTGCTGGGAGCTGCTGCAAATATAGATTAACAAGCTCAGGGCTCCCACTGATTCTACATTATGGTGAGTTATATAATTATTTCATTACATATTATAATGTAATAATAGAAATAAAGTGCACAATAAATGTAGTGTCCTTGAATCATCCTGAAACCATCCCATCTGTCCATGGAATAATTGTCTTCCATGAAATCAGTCCCTGGTACCAACAAGGTTGGGGACCACTGCATTAAAGACAACTCTCATATTCCTTTCCTTCATGTTGCTTTCCCTCATTTCTCAAATTAGAACTGAAATCACTTCACTCCTAACTCATATATTATAAAAGCTACATGTTTCTCTCATAGGATACCTGTATACCATATGTCAATCAACACTGTATGAGTGAAACAAATAATCTTTATATTAATTTAGAGTGAAATGATACCTCCTTTTCCATCATTATATCCCTCATAGTATCTAGCATATTGCTACATAAGAACATTTAATGAAAGTATGAATGAAAAAATCTGTCTCACTAACAGACTACCTGAGGCTTATAGTTTTTTCCCTTATCTTCCTTTCAGTCAACTTTTTTTTTTTTTTGAGACGGAGGTTTGCTTTTTGTCTCCCAGGCTGGAGTGCAATGGCATAATCTCGGCTCACTGCAACCTCCGCCTCCCGAGTTCAAGTGATTCTCCTGCCTCAGCATCCCAAGTAGCTGGGATTACAGGCATGCGCCACCATGACCAGCTAATTTTGTATTTTTAGTAGAGACAGGGTTTCACCATGTTGTTCAGGCTGGTCTCAAACTCTTGACCTCAGGTGATCCACCCGCCTCAGCCTCCCAAATCATAGCCATAAGCACAACTATATTACAGGCGTGAGCCACTGTGCCCAGCCTCAGTCAAGCTTTTGCACATATGAATACCACTAAATTCTAGCCCTGAAAACAACAAAAACTATTTTAAGTTGATAGCAATCCACAAAAGTGAAGTTTAATGTTAAATTCTCTGTAAAAATTCACAGAAGTGATAATTCATAAGTATCCAATGAAGAACTAGTATGAGAAGCAAAAACAGAAATCTGTCAACATTATTCATTATATAGGTGTATAAAGTCATAAAAGGCGAAGGGTTAATTCTCTAAAGAGTCTCTCTGTGGCCAAGCGCAGTGGCTCACACCTGTAATCCCAGCACTTTGGAAGGCCGAGGCAGGCGAATCACCTGAGGTCAGGAGTTCGAGACCAGCCTGGCCAACATGGTGAAATCCCGTCTCTACTAAAAATATGAAAAATCAGCCGGGCATGGTGGCAGGCACCTGTAATCCCAGCCGAAATTGTACCATTGCACTTCAGCCTGGGTGACAAGAGCGAGATGTCTCCCTCGCCCCCCCAAAAAAAAGTCTATCTGTAAGCAGCTAAGACACACACTTGAATAATGTTATCAAATTCAGACTTGCTGCCCAGGTGTGAACTATCAAAATATCATATTTAGGTTAATTAGTACCTTAAGAACAAAATTAATTTTTTTTAAAAAGTCAAACAGTAGGCCAGGCATGGTGGCTCACACCTGTAATCCCAGCATGTTGGGAGGGCAAGGCAGGAGGATCACTTGCACGCAGCAGTTCCAGACCAGTGTGGGCAACATGGTGAGACCCTGTCTCTACAAAATCTTTTTTTTTTAATTAGCTGGGCATGTTGGTACATGCCTGTAGTCCCAGCTGCTCAGGAGGCTGAGGCAGGAGGATGGCTTGAGCACAGTAGGTTGAGGATGCTGTGAGCCATGATCATGCCACTGTACCCCAGCCAAGGCAACAGAAATAAAATAAAATAAAAATAAATGTAAAAAGTAAAACAGTCCAAACATGGTGGGTGATGCCTGTAATCCCAACACTTTGGGAGGCCAAGGCAGGAGGATCACTTGAGGCCAGGAGTTCGAGATCAGCTTGGGGAACATAAAGAGACCTCATCTCTACAAAAAAATGAAATAAAAATAAGTGAAACAGGGGACTAACCAAAATGAAAGATGAAAAAATAAAAAAAAATCAGGGAAAGAAGGCAGTAATGCAATAAAAAATAGAATTTAAGAAAGCTTAAAGGGCATAGGTGTGATTAATGACATTCCTAAATACAACTGAAAATATATGCAGAACTGCATAAATTATGCAATTGTTGCCAAAATGAATAAAACTTCATTTGAGTGAAAGTATATTTAATATCCTACACTTATGCCTAACACCAAAAAAGGTTAAATCAGAAAATATTACCAGGAGAACACATTACTTTGAAATAAAACAGAGACAACACTTAGTCTATTTCATAAGCATGAGGATAAACCAAAAGGTACTATAACAGGAACTGAAAAATGCAAACCAATAAGAAATCAGTTAAGAGATTCCTTTAGGAAAAAAAAAAAAAAACCTATTTGTTTTTTTTGTTTTTTTTTAATAGAGACAGGGTCTCACTATGTTGCCCAGGCTGGTCTCAAACTCTTGACCTCAGGTTATCCACCCGTCTCAGCCTCCCAAAATGCTGGGATTACAGGCATGAGCCACTGCACCCGGCCAAGAGATTCTTAGACTGAGCATCAAGGAGTTAAATTCTCACAGCAGAGCAGCCTGGGAAACATAGCAAGACACTGTTTCTACAAAAAATACAAAAATTAGCTGAGTGTGGTGGCAAATACCTGTATTCCCAGCTACTCAGGAGGCTGAAGCAGAAGGATCACCTGAGCCTGGGGAGGTAAAGGCTGCAGTGGCCTGTGATCACACCACTGTACTCCAGACTGGCAAGAGAGTAAGACCTTGTCTCGAAAAAAAAAAAAAAAATTCCCATGGAAAACTATTCTGTAATTAAATACTGAAATGAGCACTGTATGCGGAAGAGATAATATACCTGAGACTGTTATTCTCAGAGACTCCTGTTTGCAAGGTTGACTCTTGGCTAGCATCTAGGAACTCTTATTTTTGGAGAGTTCCCCCCATTCCATAAGTAAGAGTCTTCACTGTGCCAAAACTGTACAAACAATACAGTTTGTTGTTGTTGTTGTTGTTTGAGACAGGGTCTCACTCTGTCGCCCAGGCTGCAGTGCAATGATGCAATCTCGGCTCACTGCAACTTCCGCCGCCTCCCGGGTTCAAGCGATTCTCCTGCCTCAGCCAATTGAGTAGCTGGAATTACAGGCATGGACCACCATGCCTGGCTAATTTTGTATTTTTAGTGGAATTGGGGTTTCACCACGTTGGCCAGGCTGGTCTCGAACTCCTGACCTGAAGTGATCTGCCTGCCTCGGCCTCCCAAAGTGCTGGGATTACAGGTGTGAGCCCCCACACCAGGCCTAAACAACATAGTTTTGCTGAATGCCTGTTTTCCTTCTGGGAGTCTGGAATTTTAGTTTGTGGTAGGCAGATGGTGCCTATATGACCAATGTCCAAGAAAAACCCTGGGCACTGAGTTTTTAATGAGCTTCTCTGGCAGACAAGATTTCACATGTGGTGTCACAATTCACCACTGCAAGAATTAAGCACATCACGTGTGACAACACTGGGAAAGGACTCTTAGAAACTTGTGCCTAGTTTCTTCCAGACATTGCACTAAGTGCTATTTTTCTTGTTGATTTTACTTTGTATCCTTTCACTGTGTGTCTGCGTGTGTGTATATTTTTTTAAAGATGGGTTCTTGCCGTGTGTGTGTGTGTGTGTGTGTGTGTGTGTGTGTGTGTGTGTGTTTTAAAGATGGGTTCTTGCCACATTGCCGGGGCTGGTCTCGTACTCCTAGGCTCAAGCAATCCTCCTGCCCCAGCGTGTGTGCGTGTGTGCGCGTGTGCGCGTGTGCGCGTGTGTGCGTGTGTGCGTGTGTGTGTGTGTGTGTGTGTTTTAAAGATGGGTTCTTGCCACATTGCCGGGGCTGGTCTCGTACTCCTAGGCTCAAGCAATCCTCCTGCCCCAGCTCCCCAAAACGCTGGGATAAGAGCTGTGAGCCACCATGCCTGTCCTCCTTCACTATAATAAATCATAGCCATAAGTACAACTATATGCTGAGTCCTGTGAGTCCTTTCAGCAAATCACAGGCCCTGGGAGTAGCCTTAGGAACCCCCATGGACACAAGCAAAATGCATTCTTTACATGAAACCAAACTGGGGTACGAGCATTCACTAGATAGATTTAAGAGCTTTATATAATCTCTCACTCATTTCCTATCTCTACATATGAAATGCAGTAGATATGTATGCAGAAAATTTTAAAATAAGGAAAAAGGCCATTTTAAATACCAATTTGCTTCTCCTACATTAAACAGTATTTAAAGTCCACATTAAACCTATAATTCTTTTTTTTTTCTTTTTTTTTTTTTGAGACCGAGTCTCGCTCTGTCACTCAGGTTGGAGTGCAGTGGCACGATCTTGGCTCACTGCAAGCTCCACCTCCCAGGTTCACGCCATTCTCCTGCCTCAGCCTGCCTCAGCCTGCCTCAGCCTCCCGAGTAGCTGGGACTACAGGTGCCTGCCACCACGCCCAGCTAATTTTTTTGTATTTTTAGTAGAGACAGGGTTTCACCATGTTAACCAGGATAGTCTCGATCTCCTGACCTCATGATCCACCCGCCTCGGCCTCCCAAAATGCTGGGATTACAGGCATGAGCCACTACGCCTGGCCTAAATCTATAATTCTGTAACAGAACCCAATAAAGGATCCTGACAGGTACCTACAACAGGAAGAACAGAACTGCTATCCAACTAATCTGGCCCTTCAAAAAGTGTAAGAATAGAAGTAAAATGGTGGCCAGGTGCAGTGGCTCATGCCTGTAATCCCAGCACTTTGGGAGGCTGAGGCGGGTGGACTGCTTGAGGTCAGGAGTTCGAGACCAGCCTGGCTAACACAGTGAAACCCCATCTCTACTACAAATACAAAAATTAGCCAGGCGTGGTGGCGCACGCCTGCAGTCCCAGCTACTCGGTAGGCTGAGGCAGGAGAATCGCTTGAACCCAGGAAACAGAGGTTGCAGTGAGCCCAGACTGCGCCACCGCACTCCAGACTGGGTATCACAGTGAAACTCCGTCTCAAAAAAAAAAAAAAAAAAAAAAAGAAAAGAAAAGAAAAATGCTGATGGGAAACCCTCCCTAAAGCCACATACAAATGCACAAAGCAGACCACACACACAAAGTACCACAGAAACACACATGTATAGAGTCAGAGCCAGAGAGAGAGTGCCAGACTGGGAGTAAGGGAATCAGAAACAGAGATGCAGATATACTTACAGCCAGAGAGAGACACTCACAGAGGCAGAAAGAAGCGCACACAGAAACAAAGACAGCATGTGTTGTTAATGGCTAATTATGAAAAGAAAAATAAAAACTTTTAAGATCACAAATTTATTGGGTTAATTCTACCACTAATTTTCGTATACTTTTTGTATTAATAAAGTGAAAAACAAAATTCAGAAAAATTTATAAAATTTATATCTATCTTTCTCTCTCCCCCATCCCATTATTACATATAGAAAAAAAGTACTAATTAGCTTAGTTATTCTCAACTTTTGGCCTCTGGGGAATGAATGTGCTTTTTTTTTTTTGCACTGCAGTGTTGTCACTCTTCTAGCCATGATTTACCTACCTGTGACCTTTAGTACACTACCAATCACCTTGGACACTGGCTTCTTTTAACCCCCATTCTAACTGCTCACTAGCAAACTTATTTAAAATGCTATAATGACAAACATTTACTCTAAAAAATACTATAATCATAACACATGTTCTCACACTTTATCATTAATAAACAACATAAAAAGGCCTGGAACATAATGCATACAATCAGAAAAAGCAGTTGGTGGACTTTAGTATAAAACGAGACCCACTAAATAAGCTTTGTTTCAAACTTATTTGTTCCTTTAAACTATTTTGAAAAGAGCAAATAATCCAACTTTCTTAGCAAATAAACCTTTATAAGGTTTTTTGCATTAATAAAAAAACTTTTTATCATATATACAATTTTGTGTGTATTTCTAGTCAAAAAAAAACTTGACAGGCTGGGCGCAGTGGCTCACGCCTATAATCCCAGCACTTTGGGAGGCCAGGGCAGGCAGGCTGCCTGACCTCAGGAGTTCGCCATCAGCCTGGGCAACATGGTGAAACCTTGTCTCTACTAAAATACAAAAAATTAGCCCCAGGCATGGCGGCGTGCGGCTGTAATCCCAGCTACTCAGGAGGCTGAGGCAGGAAAACTGCTTGAACCCAGGAGGCAGAGTTTGCAGTGAGCCGAGATCGCGCCACTGCACTCCAGCCTGGATGACAGAGCAAGACTCCTCTCAAAAAAATAAATAAATAAAATAAAATAAACTTTTTTTTTTTTTTTTTTTTTTTTGAGACCAAGTCTTGCTCTGTCACCCAGGCTGGAGTGCAATGGCACGATCTCGGCTCACTGCAAAGTCTGCCTCCTGGGTTCAAGCAATTCTCCTGCCTCAGCCTCACGAGTAGCTGGGATTACAGACGAGCGCCACCACGCCCTGCTAATTTTTGTATTTTTAGTAGAGATGGGGTTTCACCAGGTTGGCCAAGCTGGTCTCAAACTCCTAGCCTCAAGTGGCCCACCCGCCTTGGCCTCCCAAAGTGCTGGGATTACAGGCGTGAGACACTGCGCCCAGCCTACCTGACACAATTTTTAAGAAAAACCTGGAGGAAATGAATTGGTGTGACATACTTGACATCTATTTTAGATTTTCAAATGCCATCATCCATCAATACCTATGTATACCACAGCTTGCAACATTATCATTAACAGAAGAAAAAAATTACAAGGATAGAATAAAAGTTGGAGGCCACAAGGAAAAAACTGGCACACAGTAGTAGATGAAAGTATATTTTCCCTCAGCAAAGTAAATGATTTGTTGTTCCAAGTCACCAACAACAAAAGATGCCTTTTCCTACCACCACCACAGTCTCACTTGGGAAATGGCCCCACAGACTAAGCAAATTCTTTCTCGTAGATAGTAACAACAGATAACACTCAGTGCTTTCATGCGACAAGCACTGTTTTCCCAATGAATCATATGCTTATTCACTTAATTATCTATGTACTACACACTGAGGAGAGGAGATAGTTTGGTTTTATTTTTTTGTTTTTTGTTTTTTTTTGAGATGGAGTCTCTCTCTCTGTTGCCCAGGCTGGAGTGCAGTGGCACCATCTCGGCTCACCGCAACCTCCGCCTCCTGGGTTCAAGCAATTCTCATGCCTCAGCCTCCCGAGTTGCTGGGATTACAGGCGCCCACCGTAATTTTTTGTATTTTTTAGTAGAGATGGGGTTTCACCAAGTTGGCCAGGCTGGTCTTGAACTCTTGACCTCAGGTGATCCACCCGCCTCGGCCTCCCAAAATGCTGGGATTACAGGCTTCAGCCACTGTGCCTGGCCGATTTTGTTGCTTTTTAATCACAAAGTTAATCTCTCATACATACTTACAAGAAAGATTTCATAACTATTTACTACTCAGTAGTAAGTACCTGTGAGCCAGATTCTATACTTGGCACTTTCCTCATACTTTCCCTCATTTAATCTTGGTAACACTGTAAGGCAGTAATTAAATTATTACTTACCTCCACTGTGAATACATTTTCCCTAAATTTTTCCATGGACATCCCAGAAGTCACAAATTAATTTCCGCATCTATCTCATTCTTTTACCTTAATCATCACTAGTTTCAGTTTAACTCGGTTCAAAATATCACCTAAATTTTTGTCTACTTCAAAGTTACTATTGTATATTTCGTTTTTTAAAAAATCTCAATTTTAGGCTGTTTTAAATTTTATTTTCATGTGTAATCTCTGGATTCACATAATTCACATTATGTTAGGAATCCAGTATTCAATCAAGAACATATGAGGTTTTATAAAGTATTTCTAAAACAGATTCCTTCTCAAGTAATAGAATTTACAGCATGATATTTTCAAATGAATAAGAAAACAACCATTTGATTAAATCAGAAAAAAAATGGCTATTGGGCTAAACCAAGGGTAAAGTTAAGTAGACTTGACTTTTTCTTTTCTTTTTTTTTTTTTGAGACTGAATCTCACTCTATCGCCCAGGCTGGAGTACAATGAAGTGATCTCAGCTCACTGCAACCTCTTGTCTCCCAGGTTCAGGCAATTCTCATGCCTCAGCCTCCCGAGTAGCTGGGATTACAGATGTCCACCATCATGCCCCACTAACTTTTCATTTTTAGTAGAGACGAGGTTTCACCATGTCGGCCAGCCTGGTCTCAAACTCCTGACCTCAAGTGATCCACCCGCCTCGGCCTCCCAAATTGCTGGGATTATAGGCACGAGCGACCGTACCCAGCCTTAAGTAGACTTTTCAAGCATTCATCACTAGCTGCTATAAAGAACTAGTGTGGTTATATTCAATTCCTGCCTCAAAGGCTTACAATCTAATTAGACAACACAGATAGAATATGCTGGCAAAAGAAACAGAACAAAAGGATCATGAGCATTAACTAATAAGTAGCCATCGACTTAAGCTCTGACATATTTCTTCAAGGTTGAAAGAATATCGTAGAAAATGAAGTTCTGACATGTAGATAATAGAAAACGAATATCTGAAAACATGACAAAGAATGCAATGAAAATACAGAATCTAATACTCTTTATCTTAAATAATACAAACTACCAGTTATTTTGCTACATATGCAATGCTGTGGTCTTTTCCCCCCAAGCAAATATAAAGCCTTATCAATAATTAAACTCAACATGAAGTTAATCAAGGTCAACATGTTCTGATCATCAACTATCAACATGATAGCACTAGTGAATTTGCTAGCTAGTGAATTCGCTAGTTGTCTAGCAACTGAATGCCACGGATTCTTCTTACCTTGACATCTGAGTGAATTTAAGACTATCCTTACGTCTATTCTACCATAAATTCTCTTTACAAGTTCAGACTTATTGATAGGATTTGTAGTATACTTATTACCCAACCACCTAACCCCAAATTCTTCTCTCCACCCCACCCTCATATATAAACAGCAAATGAATGCAACTGTAACAGACAAAAAAAAGAATAAAACAAGGATATTCTTAAACATGTAAGAAACATACCGCTTCTGATTTAGCTCAGAGTAAAATGTTCCCTCTAAATCCTAGACTATGGTATGGTGATTACAGCCAAATATTTTTAAGAAGATCACTTACTTCACCATCCCTATCATACTAAAACTTGCTTCGGCAATTTTTCTTAATTTCTTCCTTTTAGATTATCTAAATATGAGTAAGACTAGTAATGCAAACACAGAATTAACTTATTTTAAAATAATTTAAGAAATTAAGTTTAATGAAGCTTAACCTTTTAACTTTTTAATGGCTCACTAAATATACTATAAGACATGTTACCATACAGATTAGAATTCTCCATTGTTACATTTACTTTTCATTTCCTCATCATTGTTCATTCTCCGCAAAATTCAGCACCAAATAACATTTCTTATTTTATTCACTTAGCCAATACAGATACTGAACAGTATAATAAAGTAGAACTAAAATCACTGAATAAAACCTACTTTTCAGCAAAATCTTTACTTCTCCATTCTCTTTCTTGATCTCATTCATTACTTTATGTTTCTTTTTCTCTCTCTCTTTTTCTTTGTCTCTCTCTTTAATTTTGTCTTTGATTTTATCTGGAAGACAAAACAAAGGAAATATTTAAAATGAAAAAACTACAATTTTATTTATCTACAAACTATAGGTAAATTTCTGGAATTACAATACACAAAGAAAATCAGAATGAGGAACAAATATGCCTTTTCTTTTTTCTCTCAGGTTTTGGGGAATATTTCTAAATTTCCTTTTTTATTGAATATGAAATACATATTGTCAAAATTTATCATTATACATTTTATTCTAAGTATTCTTCACTTACTTCATGTCAACCAAAATATTAAATTTATTTCAAATCACTTAAAATAACTAACTTTAGGTGAAGCCAAAGCTACAATGGAAAAGTGCCAGTGTTGAAATTGAGCATCTATGGATTAGCAACGTAACAGAAAAATTACTTGATCTCGGTTTCCTAATCTGTAAAATGGTAGTTGACGCCTTCCTCATACGGTTACTATAAGGATTAAATGAAAAAATACATAAAATGACTACGTAGAGCCTGGCATACATAAGACCAGATGTTGGTTCCCTTACCCTTGGCTCCTTTTAAAAATAGTATGACTCAATCTGACTACTTGGTGATACTGTGATATTTAAATAAAGGGCATAATAACTCTAGGGATCATTCATTTGCATCCTAAAACTTCAAACAAAATATTTGATATCCTATTAAATTCTTCTTTGTTCAAATGACTTCCTATGTACCCAGCAAAAGACAAAATACAGAGAAGGATATAAAAATAGTGACATAAACCTTTGCCCTCAAAAAGCTTACGACTGATTACAAAACCATGATGGAAGTATACAAGAACTGTGAAATATCCTGGAATATAGTAGAAATTATATAGTATATATGCATACTGCATAATCTCTTAAAAATCACTCCTTACTTTCCTTTCTATAAATACTACCATAACCCAGGTCCTAATCATGTAATGATTAGATTACTGTCTCTATAAGCACTGTCCAGATCTACACAGTAATCTAAATCTGAATTGGTAAACAATTTTATTAATTTTAATGATATATTTTGCTTGACCCAATGGGTCCAACACATTATAATTTCAACATGGAACTGATATTTTTAAATGATGAGATATTTTACATTTTTTCATAAGATTTCAAAATCTAACATATATTTTACATTTATGACACATCTCAATTTGAAACTAGTTTCACTTTAAGTGTTGAACAGTCACATAAAACTAGTGGCTACCATACTGAATGGCACAGGTCTAGACTACTTAAATAAATTTTCAAAAAATTAAATTCATGTGATTAATAAACATTTTTAAACTTCACTCATTAATAATATACAAATTAAAAGACATTACTTTCACCTATAATACTGACAAAGTGTTTTTTGTTTTTTTTTTAAAGTGATAATACTCCAAGCATACGAAAGTACAGCAAACAGGAATTCATTGACTCAACAAATACGTAGTCTGAGTACAAGAAAAAGATTAGGTATACAGGGGTGAAGAAACGAGATAAACTCCTTATCTGTTCACATACAACTTAACTTCTGAATTAGATTACAGTGTTCCCACACTTCTGATTGATTTGCTACTCTTACTTTCTGACGTTAAAGTCCTTGAAATCCTGTCATAGGCTGCTGTCTAGCTATAAAATGTTACTCCAGGCCGGGTGCGGTGGCTCACATCTATAATCCCAGCACTTTGGGAAGCCTAAGTGGACGGATCACCTGAGGTCAGGAGTTCAAGACAAGCCTGGTCAACGTGGCAAAACCCCGTCTCTACTAAAAATACAAAAATTAGCCGGACGTGGTGGTGCATGCCCGTAATCCCAGCTACTTGGGAGCCTGAGGCAGGAGAATTGCTTGAACCCGGGAGGTGGAGGTTGCAGTGAGCCGAGATCATGCCACTGCACTCCAGCCTGGGTGGCAGTGAGATTACATCTTGAAAAAAAAAAAAAAAAAAAAAAATGTTACTCCAAGTAGCTGGAGCTTAGACACATTATATATTTCCTAAGTAACTAAACTTTTAACAAAATGAACTATTTATATATCACTTAAAATTACAACGGAAAAAAAGTCACCTAAAATGTCTCCACATTTCTTTTTCCAATAATTCATTTTAATCTTATCAACTTAAACGTATTATTTTAATAACAATTAAATTTTATTAAAGTACAATATTAATGTAATAAAATGAAGATACTTGTGAAACGGCACCACAGAATCCTTCTGTGTTCCCTTCCAGTCTTTGTACAGCACCCCTAAAGGTACTCATGATCCTGACTTGTAATCATACAGGTTAAAATAACCATAAACTTTTTTTTCTTTTTTTGAGACAAAGTCTTGCTCTGTGGCCCAGGCTGGAGTGCAGTGGCACGATCTCAGCTTACTGCAACCTCCACCTCCCGGGTTCAAGCAATTCTCCTGCCTCAGCCACCAAGTAAACGGGATTACAGGCACACATCATCGCACTTGGCTAATTTTTGTATTTTTAGTGGAGATGGGGTTTCGCCATGTTGGCCAGGCTGGTCTCAAACTCCTAACCTCAAGTGATCTGCACGCCTTGGCATCCCAAAGTGCTGGGATTACAGGCGTAAGCCACCATACCCAGCCAACAACTATAAACTTTTAATAGCATATATTCACAATATAAGCCTACCACAATCATAAAACATAAATATTTTTCAGAATAAAATTAAACTAGCTTCTGGAGAAATAAAACTATCATACACTATGACTCAATTATTTTTAAACTTTAGAAATATACATACATTCCAAAAACAAACTGAAAGATAACCTAAATTACTAAAAGCCATTATTTAAAATTATTTAAAGCCATTATTTAAAATTATTTATTTAATTAAATATTTAACATATTGAATATATTTAATTTAACATTTAAAATTCCACTATTTAAGGTGGAAAGTTTCTAAGTTTCTGCAATGGGCACATATTAATTTCATAACACAGGAAAAGGAATCTTAGAATATGCACTCAGGTATGATATTAAATAATTCAAGTACAGTTGAAGGTATGAAGTCATTATGTGAAAAACATCTATAGAAACAAAAACAATGGCAAAGCCAAGACAGGAGAGTTATAGACAACATAATTGCAGTTACCCCTCCTGATATCAAAACATCCTCAGCAAACACAAATAACCCCATCTATACATAAACAAAGGGCATTTTTTGTGACATCACTTCTGTCCTTAACCCACACATCTGTCTTGCTCTCACCTCTCAGCCTTTCAACCTACCTTTCACCCTTCTTACAATTTTTCCACTTTTTGGTAGAGCCTACCCTTTTTCAAAATCCAATCATTTTTTTCTTTATTTTTTCTTTAATAGAGACAGGGTCTCGCTATGTTGCTGAGGTTGGTCTCAAACTCCTGGGCTCAAGCAATCCTCCTGCCTCAGCCTCTCAAAATGCTGAGATTGCAGGCATAAGCCACCACGCCCGGCCCAAAATCCAACCTTAAATGCCTCCATTAAACTTCCTGTAGTCATGTTACATGGCAGAGCTATGATAAAGTGAGAGGCCTACAAACTCAGGAGACCTAGGTTCAAGATTATGCTCTACAACCTAGATAACTGACAAACTTTCAGATCTCCAGTTGCAGCTGTAAAATGGAGTTTGTGTAAAGATTAAATAGAAAATACATACCGAAGCAGTTTGTAAAGATAAAAGCCTTCCAAATGTAGAATAATATCTCTGTCTATTTACCTATAATACTGGTATCCATAATCCTAAAGAAAAAAATTTTGGCCATAATTCAGACCACTGTATATAAAATCAAATCTGCCACTAATGTATCGTAGTATGTTCCTTTTAAAAAGCCACTTCCAGGCTGGGTGTGGTGGCTCACGCCTGTAATCCCAGCACTTTGGGAGGTCAAGACAGGTGGATTGCCTGAGGTCAGGAGTTCGAGACCAGCCTGGCCAACAAAGTGAAACCCCATCTCTACTAAAAACATAAAAAATTAGCT
The DNA here is from genome assembly GCF_028885655.2 of Pongo abelii. Classification (NCBI taxonomy): domain Eukaryota; kingdom Metazoa; phylum Chordata; class Mammalia; order Primates; family Hominidae; genus Pongo; species Pongo abelii. Next base: position 98,863,845 of record NC_071991.2, read on the forward strand.
GGGCATGGTGGTGGGTGCCTTTAATCCCTGCTACTTGGGAGGCTGAGACAGGAGAATCACTGGAACCCAGTAGGCGGAGGTTGCAGTGAGCCAAGATGGCGCCACTGCACTCCAGCCTGGGCAACAGAGTGAGACTCCGTCTCAAAAAAAAAAAAAATGAAAAAGAAAAAGCCACTTCTAGATCTTTACATACAGAAGTGATGGAAAACAGTGCCCTGGCATCACTGTTTACTACAATACATTACTCCTAACAAGACTAGAATTCTTATTCAGTTTTTATTCATTTATTTCTGTGACCAAGAATTTGTATGGTTTTATCCTTCACAGTCTAATCTCAGGCTTGGAAAAAATTCGTAACTGACCTTCTCATCATAATTCTCAGAATAAAAGTAAGAATTCTAACACCATAAAAGCAAGAAACTCTCTGTTTGAAGAGTCAAACTAAATATAAGGATTACACATTTTATTTAAAAATAAAAAGAGAAGTCATGACAATGTGTTATGGGCAAAAGAATACACAAACAGATCAATGGAACAAAATAGGGAGTCCAGAAACAGAGCCACTTAAATACAATCAACTTATCTTGATGGAGATAAAAGTCTTTCCAACAAACGGTACTGGAACAACTGGATATCCACATACCAAAAAAAAAAAGTCTAAACTAGGAGAAGTGGTATGTGCTAGAAAATAACACAGAAGAAAATCTAGATGACCAGGGATTTTGGCAATGACTTTTTAGTTTCAGCACCAAAGGCAGAATAGATTAAAAAAAAGAACTGATAAAGCTGGATTTCATTAAAATTAAAATTTTCTGTTCTGCAAAAGACACAGTCAAGAGACTAAAAAGAAGCCACAGACTATAAGAAAATACTTGGTAAAGATGTATCCGATAAAGGGTTATTATCCAAAAAAAGGTAACTCTTAAAACTCAATAATAAGAAAACAAACAATTAAAAATGGACCAGGCTGGGCACAGTAGTTCAAGCCTGTAATACCAGCACTTTGGAAGGCTGAGGCAGGCGGACTGCTAGAGCCCAGGAGTTCAAGACCAGCCTGGGCAACATGATGAAACCCTGTCTCTACTAAAAGTACAAAAATTAGCTGGGCACGGTGGTGCGTGCCTGTAGTCCCAGCTACTCGGGAGGTTGAGTTGGGAGTTTTAGGTGAGAGGTTGAGGTGGATCACTTGAGTCTGGGAGACAGAGGTTGCAGGGAGCAGAGATCGTGCCACTGCACTCAAGCCTGGATGAACGAGTGAGACCCTGTCCCCCCCACCCCAAAAAAAAACAAAAAACTAAAGACCTTAAGAGACACCTCACCAAAGAAGATACACAGATAGCAAATAAGCACAGGACAAGATGCTCCACACCTGATGTCATCAAGGAAACAGAAATAAAAACAAAAATGAGATACCACTACACACCTATTAGAATGACCAAAATCCAGAACACTGACAACACCAAATGCTGACAAAAATACAGAGCAACAGGAACTCTCATCTGCTGCTGGTGGGAATGTAAAATGGTACAGCCACTCTGGAAGGCTGTTTAGCAGTTTATTACAAAACTAAATATACTCTTATCATATGTTCCAGCAATCACAGTCTATGGTATTTATCTAAAGGAGCTGAAAACTCATGTCTACACAAAAATCTGTACCACAACATTTACAGCAGGTTTACTCATAATTGGCAAAACTTGGGAACAACCATGATGTCCTTTAGGTAGCACATTCAGACAATGGAATATTCTTCAGCTCTAAAAAGAAGTGAGCTATCAAGCCATGCAAAGACATGGAGGAAATGTAAATGCATACTAAGTAAAAGAAGCAGTGTGAAAAGGCTACATAACGTATGCTTCTAACCATATGACACTGTGGAAAAGGCAAAACTATGGAGACTTTAAATAAAAAGATCAGTGGTTGCCAGGGTATAGTAGGGAGGAGGGATGAATATGCAGAGCACAAAGGATTTTTAAGACAATTAAAATACTCTGTGGTGCATGGTGGATACATGTCATTATACGTTTGTCCAAACCCATGAAAACTTATAACACCAAGAGTGACTCCTAATGTAAACGATAGACTTTGGGTGGTAACGATGTGTTAATGTAGGTTCATCAGTTGGAACAAATGTACCACTCTGATAGGGGATGTTAATAATGGGGAAGGCTATGCATGTGTCGGGGGAGAGGGTATATGAGAAGTCTGTAGCTTCTGCTCAATTTTGCTATGAACCTAAAGCTGCTCTAAAACATGAGGTCAACTTTTTAAGGCATAAATAAGTAAATACAAAGGGGAGTGGGAAAAACAGATGCAAATAGACCTATGATACAGTTTAAATCCAAACAGCCAAAGGAATCTAAGAACAGAAGAAAGAAGGAATATATGACTAAGTTACTATCAACCCAGAACAAAAAAGAAATCATATATGTGGAAAAATGAACATGGGCTAAACACATACTTTTTAAACACATATAAAGTATGTGTTTAGCCCACACATAAAGGTTAAGATATAAAAAGAAACTTACTAAAATAATTGTTTTTTTGAGACAGGGTTTTGCTCTGTCACATGGGATGGAGTGCAGTGGCATGACCACAGCTCACTGCAGCCTTGACTTCCCAGGCTCAATCAATCCTCCTACCTAAGCCCCTCAAGTAGCTGGGACCACAGGTGTACACCATCACACTCAGCTCATTTTTTAATTTTCTGTACAGACAGGGTCTCACTATGTTGCCCAGGCTAGTCTCAAACTCCTGTGCTCAAACACTCCACCTATCCTCAGCCTCCCAAAGTGCTGGGATTACAGTGGTGAGCCACTGCGCCCAGCCTAAAATAATTTTAAACAAAATACAAATGGGATCTTCAGAAATATGGTGAACTTATGATTTAGCAGTATAAGCCACATATGCTTCAGTGTAATATGTATCTCATTCACCCAATATACTTCTATTAAGCATGTACAGATTCAGGAAATAAAGATGAATAATAATACTGCACTAAGAATCTTACAGTCAACAAATGCCAGTTGATTCTTACTGTAACTACCACTTTGGAACACCAGTTCTTAGTAACAAAATAATCTCATCTGGTTTCAATAAAATTCACTAGTCTCCACTATTATTAAAGTCATGAGGGCTCCCAAGGTGAGTCAGTAGTGGACACTGCCTTCACTTCTGTTCTGACCTTGCAGCTATGGGTCCCCCAGAAACCTTGGAGAAATTCTTGTTCACCACCTCCTTCCAACTGCAGCCATACAGACCTCAAAATTAGGGCAGAAAATCAGATTCAAGAAAGCTAATAACTCTTATATGGAATAAATAAAAAGAATTCCACACATAAAAACACCACAATGGAAGCTGCAAAACAGCTAAAGACAAAGAGAAGACTATAAAAGAAGCGGAAGGAAAAAACAGACTACAGCAAGAGTCTACTGACTTCTCAGCAGCCATAAGCCAGCAGAATATTTTCAATATGTTAAAAAATAAACAAATAAGGACAGTGGCATCATCAAATGGCAGAGCAGAAGCCATCTGGTTCACTCTTCCCCACAGAAAACCAAAAACAAATATCCAGGATCAAGACTACCGTTAGCAATACCCCAGAACTCAAACCTGAGGTACAGATAATCTCCAGGGTCACAGGGAAATTTAAAACTCCAAACAGATGGTAAGAGAAACCGACTTCTGTGATTCCCCTCCCCAAATATGCGAGGCACCCCATCGAAAAATCCCCCAAGACTAAAAGTTTTACATTAGAAAAAGTAAGAATGAGGCAGACAGCCAGCTTCTTCACCATCTTGGGTTCTTCTGCAGGAAAACCATTCCTGCCTTAATCCACAAGAAGCACTGCAAGTGCCTGTAGGGAGAAAAAGCCCTGAAGGCAGCTAGAGACAGCCCAGGAAACTCTGCTGTTTATCTCAGCCAAAAATGATGCCAAATCAGGGTGGCTGTTGAGCAGCGCCACACCATTGGAGGCAAGCTCCACGGGTCTTCTGGGCGTGAACCTGTAGCCAGCCCTGGCACACAGCCGGAATATCCTCTTTAGGACCAACCCCCGCCACCCCGCCCCACCGCCCGCGGCGCCCCCACCCCGCCATTGGGGATAGGCAGTCCTCTGAACATTTGCCCCAAATGAGGCAAACTTGGGCTTACTGCGCCATCTAGTGCTCAAAAGGAGGCAGCAATATGGAATTAAGGGGATTCGACAGGCAACCGCACAAAACCACTAAGCAAATACACTCTGTAAGGACCAAAACCAGCGAGACGCCAGATATTGAAGACCAGAATACATAACTAATCCTTCAATGTAAAGCCACAGACATAAGACCACAAGACACAAAAGCAAACAGGCAGCCATCACCTCCACAGACAGACAAATCAAGGAGCCAGTGACCAATCCTAACAAAACTGTGACATGCGAGCTCTCAGATCAAAACTTCAAAATAGCAGTTTTAAGGAAACTCAGACAACTCCGAGATAACACAGAAAAGCAATTTAGGAATTTATCAGAGAAATTTCACAAAGACACTGAAATAATGAAAAAAATCAAAAAGAATCCTGGAACTGAGAAATACATTTGCTGCAATGAAAAATGCACTTATAGGCTCTCAACAGTAGAAAGGATGAAGCAGAAGAATCAGTGAACTCAAAGATGAATTATTTGAAAATACACAAAAGAGAAAAAAGAAAAAAGAATGAAAAGGAGCAAAGCATGACTACAAGATATAGTGAATAACCTCAAAATAAACGTTAAGAGCAGTTTCCAGAAGTGGAGAAAGAAGAGGCAGTAAGCTTGTTTTAAAAAATAATCCTTTTCAATTGTGTTTGCAGCCACCGCCACGCCACTGTCACTCTCTAAGGCCAGCACCACCTCCAGTTCACTGAGCTCCAGCCTAACGAGAAGGTGGGTAAGTAAGGAGGTCTCTATACCATAGTTCCTACAAAACTGACTGCCCACAAATCGTGTGGTAAAGCAGCCAGGAGGCCGCTCACAAGAGTGTGCCCTCTACTGGAAGGGTAGAGACACATCATCACAGGCCTGGTATTCCATGAAATTACAGGTTATCAGAAGTCCACTGAATCACTGACTCGCAAACTTCCCTTCCAGCGTCTGGTGCAACAAATTGCTCAGGGCTTTAAAACACATCTATGCTTCCAGATTGCAGTTATTGGTGCTTTGCAGGAGGCAAGTGAGGCTTAACTGGTTGGCCATTTTTGAAGACACCAACCTGTATGCTATCCATGCAAAACGTGTAACAATTATGCCAAAAGGGCTGGGCGTGGTGGCTCACGCCTGTAATCCCAACACTTTGGGAGGCCAAGGCAGGCAGATCATCTGAGGTCAGGAGTTCGAGACCAGCCTGGCAAACATGGTGAAACCCTGTTTCTACTAAAAATACAAAAAATTAGCCAGGCATGGTGGCACGTGCCTGTAATCCCTGCTACTCAGGAGGCTGAGGCAGGAGAATCGCTTGAACATGGGAGTTGGAGGTTGCATTGAGCTGCGCTCACACCATTGCACTCCGGCTTGGGCAACAAGAGCAAAATTCCGTCTCAAAAAAAAAAAAAACAATTATGCCAAAAGACATCCAGCTAGCACACCGCTAATACGTGGATGTATTATCCTTTTTCACACTGCTATAAAGAACTACCTGAGATAGAAAAAAGGTTTAATTGACTCACAGTTCTGCATGGCTTGAAAGGCCTCAGGAAACCTACTATCATGGGGGAAGGAGGAGAAGCAAGCACTTTCTTCACAAGGTGGGAGGAGAGAGAGAGTGAGGGGGGAACTGCCAGACACTTTTAAACCATCAGATTTCATGAGAATTCACTCACTACCTCAAGAACAGCATGGGGGAAAACTGCCCCCATGATCCAATCACCTCCCACCAGGTCCCTCCCTCAACAGGTGTGGATTACAATTCAAGATGAGATTTGGGTGGGGACACAGAGCCAAACCATATTAGTGGAGAATATGCTTGAGAATCCAGTATGATGGGAAACATTCCATTCTTCCAAAAAAAAAAAAAATTATCTTCTTCCTGTTATTGGTAGTTCTGAACGTTAGATTTTTTTTTCCCCCATGGGGTCAAAAGGTGCCTAAGTATATGATTGTGAATGGAAAAACAGGTGACAGAAATCACGTATTGGCAGTTTTTACATTTTCATTTGTGTGTGAATTTTTAATACAAATGCAGGGATGTAAAGCATTAATGCAAGTCAAAATGTTTCAGTGAACAAGTTTCAGCAGTTCAACTTTATAATAATTATAAAGAAATCTGTTAAATTTTTCTGGAAAAAAAATAGAACATAATCCCAGAAAACCTTCCAACCCCGGAGAAAGATACGTGTCCAGACACAGGAAGGTCAGAGATCACCAAACATATTCAACCAAAATAAGACTACCCCAAGGCATATCAAATTCTCAGAGAAAAAGGACAAAGATAGGATTTTAAAAAGCAGTAAGTGAAAAGAAGCAAATATCATATAAAGAGCTCCAATTAGCCTGACAATAAACTTCTCAGCAACTATACATGGAGGAAGTAGGACAACATATTCAGAAGCTCTTCAATCTGAAACAAAGGGGTACTAACATAGAAAAAAATTTGAAGGTACAAAACTCATGGGTAAAAGTACATAAATTCAAAATACTCTAACACTGTAACTGTGGTGTATAATCCACTCATATTTCTGGCATGAAGTATAATAGGTAAATTGGCTGGGCACAGTAGCTTACGCCTGTAACCCCAGCACTTGGGAAGGTGGAAGTGGGCGGACTGCTTAAGGTCAGGAGTTCCAGACCACCCTGGCCAACATGGCGAAACCCCATCTTTACTAAAAATACAAAAACTAGCAGGGCACGGTGACGCATGCCTGTAATCCCAGCTACTTGGGAGGCTGAGTGAGGCAGGAGAATCGCTTGAACCCAGGAGACGGAGGTTGCAGTGAGCAGAGATCACACCACTGCACTCCAGCCCAGGCAACAGAGTAGGTGAGACTCCATCTCAAAAAAAAAAAAAAAAGATAAATCTATCAGAAATAACCATGGCACGGCAACCTGTTAAGAGATTGGAAATATGAAAAGATCGACATTAAGAGAAGAAAAAGTCAAAATGTGATGGAAACTGATGTAAAGAGGTTTTTTTTTGGTTTAAGTTTTTCCTTGGTTTCTTACTGATCAAAAGAAAGAAATGTTTCTAAACATCTGTTTAGAACTAAACAGATGTTCAGTTGACATCTGTTTAAAATAACTTGTGGTCGGGCATGGTGGCTCACGCCTGTAATCCTAGCACTTTGGGAGGCTGAGATGGGCGGATCACCTGAGGTCAGGAGCTCCAGACCAGCCTAACCAACATGGAGAAACCCCATATCTACTAAAAATACAAAATTAGCCAGGCGTGGTGGCGCATGCCTGTAATCCCAGCTACTCAGGAGGCTGAGGCAGGAGAATCACTTGAACTCAGGAAGCGGAGGTTGCGGCGAGCCGAGATCACACCACTGTACTCCAGTATGGGCAACAAGAGCGAAACTCCATCTCAAAAAAACAAAAACAAACAAACAAAAAAGCCTTGTTATTTCTAGAAGATGTTTTTGCAAGCCCCACAGTAACCACAAAGCAAAAACTTATCATAGATACCCTTTAAAAAAAAGGCAATGAATTAAAACATACTACTAGAGAAAAATCATTTAAACACAAAAGGAAAACAGGAAGAAGAGAGGAAAACAACCAGAAAACAAGTCCTTATCTATTGATAAAAATAATGAATAAAAATACACTAAACTATCCAATTAAAAGACACAAATTGTTGGGAGGCCAAGACGAGTGGAACGCTTGAGCCCAGGAGTTCAAGACCAGCCCGGCAACGTAGCGAGACTCCCATCTCTACAAAAAAAATACAAAAATTAGCCAGGCCAGGTGGTACATGCCTGTAGTCCCAGCCACTCGGTAGGCTGAGGTGGGAGGACCACCCGAGCCCCAGAGGTATAGGTTACAGTGAGCCGAGATGGCACCACTGCACTCCAGCCTGAGTGACATGGTGAAATCCCATCTCAAAAAAAAAAAAGAAAGAAAGAAAGAAAAGAAAAAATTAGCCAGGCATGGTGGCGTGCACCTGTAGTCCCAGTTACCTGAGAGGCTGAGGGAGGGGGATCACTTGAGCCTGGCAAGTCGGAGCTGCAGTGAGCCATGATCACATCACTGCACTCCAGCCTGGGTGACAGAGAGAGACCCTATCTCAAAAAAAGGGGGGTGGGGGGCAGCAAATGATCTAAATAAGGCATTTTTCAAAAAACATACAAATGGCCAACAGGTACATGAAAAAAGAATCAACATCACTAATCATCAGGAAAATGCAAATTAAAACCATGAGATATCGTCTGACCCAAGTTAGAATGGCTTTTATCAAAAAGACAAAAAAAAAAGATGCTGGCAAGGATGCAGAAAAAGGAGAACACACCTGTACACTATTCGTGGAAATGCAAACTAGTACAACCAATATAGAAAACAGTATGAAGGTTCCTCAAAAAATTAAAAATAGAACTACCATATGATCCAGCAATCCTACTGCTGAGAATATACCCAAAATAAAGGAAATCAGTATATCAAAGAGATATCTGCACTTCCATGTTTACTGTACCATTTACAATAGCCAAGATAGAGAATCAACCTAAGGTTTCATCAACGAATGAATGGATAAAAAAATATGGTACATATACACAATGGAATATTATTCAGCCTAAAAAGAGAAGGAAATCTCATCATTTGCAGCAATGTGGATGGAATTGGAGGTCACTATGTTAAATGAAATAAAGCAGGTACAGAAATTCTGCATGTTCTCGCTCATATGTGAGAACTTAAAAAGTGGATCTAATGAAGGTAAAGAGTTGATTAGTGGTTACCAGAGGCTAGGAAGGGCAGGAAGGGGAAGGATGAAGACAGGTTGATTAATAGGTACAAAATACAGTTACAAGAGCCAGGCTCACACACATGTAATCCCAGCTACTCAGGAGACTGATGTATGAGAATTACTTGAGGCCAGGAGTTTGAGAACAGCCTGGGCAACATAATGACATCTGCATCTCTTAAAAAAAAAAAAAAAAAAAAAAAGTTGTTTTTTTTGTTTTTTAATTAGTTGGGCATGATGGCACATGCCTACAGTCCAAACTACCCAGGTGGATCCCCTGAGTCCACGAGTTCAAGGATGAAGCGAGCTATGAACCCTGCACTGCAATTCTAGCTTGGCCGACAGAGTAAGACCCCATCTCTAAAAACATAAAAATAAACCCAATGGGAGGATGACTTGACCGCAGGAATTCAAGGCTGCAGTGAGCTATAGCCATGCCATTACATTCCAGACTGGGTGATAGAGTAAGACCCTATCTCTAAAATAAATATCAAAAAATGAGCCTGAGAAACATGGCAAGATACTGTCTCTACAAAAACCTTAAAAAAAAAAATTACTCAGGCATGGTGGTACATACCTGTAGTTCTAGCTACTCAGGGGGCTGCAGTGAGCTATGACAGTGTCATGGCACTTCTGCCTGGGTGACAGAGCAAAACCCTATCTCTAAAAGAAAAACTAGAATAAATATGTCAACAATCCATTTATCTGGAATCTTCAGAATTACCTGCCAGATAACAGAAGATTGCCATTTTTTAACTATTCTCATGACTTTTTAAAAGGTACTACATACTTCCTTGCTTCCTAAAATATATCTTCATTATGACAAAAATTTTAACCCTCATCATTCTCACATTGATGACCTCAAAAATAGAAAAAATTTTTAAAAATTACTCAAAACTAAAAATTTGTTGTTGAGTCTCATTTCATTTTATTCTATCTTTTAATTCTCAGATGTCATTTATCACTACAGGAAAGAGAGGTGACAGCTCTAACTTTTGGCAATCACCTAAAGGACCATTCTTATTTTTTCTGTGCTAAGAAACTAAACAAGGTCCATTAGTACTATACTGTTTAGTAATCATGTTATCTATCTGTATTTCAGGAAATTTCACACTGTATTCAGGTTAAGACATCTGTCTTACCATCATCCTCCCCACCCACATAAACTCCATGAGAGTAGAGAAGGCTTTATTTCAATAAATGCTTGTTTCATGCATGAAATAGGTTCTGTGATAAAGTGAGAAATTACTGCATTATTTTCTACAGTAAATCAATGACTTTCTCTTGCGTAAGGTGCTCTTGGTTCATCTTTGTTAATCCTTCCTTCTTTTCCCTTTGCCATACTACACCAGAGAAGGAAATTCTTAGTCCTTAAAGTCTTCCACAAATAGTTTCTCAAATTGTGTCCCCTTATCTAACTGGACTAGTCATTTTGTACAGTAAGTTCTATGACTGAATGAAACTACTCCTCCCTAACATTAAGGATCCCCAATTTTTCCAGGTGTAAGTATAGGACAAACAATTTTCCCCAAAAGATAATGGGCTAATTTCCTTCTTAAGTAGAGCTCTTTTTTTTTAAACTTACAAATACAAATTGTATATATTTACAGTGTACATGATGTTTTGATGTATGAATACATTGTAAAATGGTTAAATCAAGCTATTTAACAAATATATGTGTTACTTCACATACTTATCTTTTTGTATGTGGTGAGAACACTTAAAATCTACTTAGCAATTTTCACATCTACAACGTATTACCTGTAGTCACCATGATATACAATAGATCTCTTGAACTTATTTCTCCTAACTGAAATTGTGTATCCTTTGAACATCTCCCCAATCCCCCAGCATCTGGTAACCACCATTTTACACTTTTTCTGTGAGTCCGAATCATTTATATCTCACATATAAATGAGATCATAAGGCATTTGTCTTTCTGTGTCTGGCTTATTTCATTTAGTACAATATCCTCCAGATTCACCCATGTTGTTGCAAATGAAATGACAAGATTTCTTTTGTTTTTTTTTTTTGTTTTTTTTTTTTAAGGTCACACATTAATTTATTGAGAGCCTCCTCTCCCCGCCCTTGCAGTCTACAGGCCACTTCTTCCGCTCATAGATTTTGTGTGCTAGCCCCTGGAAGATAGCTGGGGGGCAGGGGCACCGCGTACTGCCACATGAGACCCATAAGGTGGCTCTGTCTTCCTCAGACTGCAAGAACACAGCTGGCAGATCCAGCTCCTCATACAGTGCCTTCACCGGGTCCACCTTCTTGGCCTCCTTCTCCCGTAATTCTCCTGCAGGATCTGATAACTGTTCTGGAGTGGCCTGTTGCAGACACTGAACCACCAGCCAGCTGCATTTGTTGTCCTGGATGTCAGTGCCAACTCTGCCAGTCACACTGGGGTCCCCAAAGAGGTCAAAGTAATCATCTCGAATCTGAAAGAACTCTCCCATCTCCAGCAGGTCTTCCTGGCATTGGTGTGTTCCTTCTTGCCACCAATGCCCACCATATACATGGCTGCAGCTACAGGAATCGACCGTAGTTGACAATAGATTTGTACCTCTTTTCAGTGAATCTGCCAAGATCCACCCTGCTCTGGGAGGGCTGTGATGAGGTCCAGAGTCTGCCCAATCTCAGTCTGACAGAAACTCTGCAAGAAGAGCTTGATCAGGTTCAGGTAATAGGACTGCTCCAGGCAATAGAGCATGTATCTCTATTGAACTTATTTCTCCTAACTGAAATTGTGGTAGATACAGCAAGCGGTAGATACATGCTTACAGAAGCACAGCATCACTGATGGCATCCAAATCTATGCCTGGCTTCTGATACCAGCCGATCTGCCCCTGGCAGGTGAATGAGGATGAATCCATGCTGTCATCTGACACCAGGAAGAAAGTTTGCAGTAGTTCCACATACCAGCTCACAGTCAGGGCCCACTCAAGACTATCAGCATCCTGTTTCCCCGGCTCCACCAGCTCCTGGAATGATACCAGCACCATTAAACCCTGGTGATACTTGCCTCCAATGGCACTGTACTCCAGGATCTCCTCGAGTCGGGCAATAGCACTCCTGTCTCTGGGTGCCCCATCTCATTCTCAGTCAGCACCCTGACAATCCGGGAGAAGTGCTGAATGAATTCCTGCTTTTCTTGGGCATAAACATCTGATTTCTGGTCTCCATTCATTCTGAGGGAGGAGCAAAGTGCTCTGTTCTTGGATGTGGGTTCCTGCTTGGTGGATTTCCTTCTTTCTTAAGGCTGAATAATACATCCACAGTGTATATATATCAACATTTTCTTTATCCATATATCTCTTGATGGAAACTTAGCTTCACTCCGTATCTTGGCTATTGTGAATAATGCTGTAATGAACATGGGAGCATAGTAATTTCCTTTCTTTTGGGTATATACTCAGCAGTAGGATTGCTGGATCACACGGTAGTTCTATTTTTAATTTTCTGAGGAATCGCTATATTGTTTTTCATAGGAGCTGTACTAACTTACATTCCTACTAATAGTGTACAAGGGTTCCCTTTCTCCACATCTTCACCATCTGTAGAGCTTTGTTTTAGAAAAAAAAAAAAAAAAAAGCTCTTACAATATCAAAAAAACTTTAAAAATTAAATTTTAAAAATAGCAAAATAAAAAAAGAAACAAAGGATATGAAACAGCAAGTTTCAAAGAATGTTAATGTTAAAAAAAAATGGAAAAAAGTTCAACCTCACCAGTATTCAAAGAGATACAAATTAGAACAGTAGGAAACCATTTTTCACTTATCAAATTGACTATTTAAAAAAAAAAAAAAAGAATAACGAATGCTGGCAAAGGTAAAGTGAAATAGACACTTCTACACAATGAGTGTAAAGACAGTCTTATGGAGGACAATTTAACAATATGTAGAACAAACTTTAAAACAGATCAATCCTTTGATTCCATAATTCCACTGCTAGAATTTAATAAAAAGGAGGCAAACCTGCACAAATACAGTTGTCCATCATTCATGGGGGATTAGTTCCAGGACACCCCCATAAATACCTAAATCCATGTACCAAAATTTGTGGATGCTCAAGTAGCTTATATAAAATTACGCAGTATTTGCATATATAACCTATGCACATTCTCCCATACTTTAATTCATCTCTAGATTACTTATAATACCTAATATAATGTAAATACTATGTAAATAGTTGTCAGACTGTATTGTTTACTTTATATCATTTTTATAGTTGTATTGTTATTTTTCACTGCTTTTTTCCAAATACTTTTGATGGATGGTTGGTTGAATACACAGATGCAGAATCCACAGATGAAGAGGGCCAACTGTACAGCTAGCTATACAAGGGTCCTCATCCCCCATTATTTACAATAGTGAGTAACTGTAAATAACTTTAAAAAAAATTTTTTTTTTTTTGAAACAGGGTCTCACTCTGTTGCCCAGGCTGCAGTACAGTGGCACGAACATGGCTCAGTGCAGTCTTGACTTGCCCAACTCAAGTGATCCTCCCACCTCAGTTTCCCAAGTAGCTGGAACCACAGGCACATGCCACCATGCCAGGCTAGTTTTTTATATTTTTTGTAGAGATGGGGTTTCACCGTGTTGCCCTGACTGGTCTCGAACTCTGTCCACCTCCGCCTCCCAAAGTGCTGGAATTACAGATGTGAGCCATCACATCTGTAATAACTTAAATTTTAATTATGGAGAATTGATTAAAGTTGCGTATACTCATACAATGAAAAATTATGAAGCCATTAATGTTTAAAGAGTCAAAATCTATAAAAGTATCCCAAGACTATCATATATACATGTGTATGAATACATGTATATACACATATGTACATATACATCTATGCATATATGTATTTGCACATATGTATATATACACATACAGCTATCTTAAGGAAAACTGATTAAAAGTTTATAAAAAGAAAAGTCAAACTTCCCACTTCACCCACACCAAATAGTTGAGATTATTTCACTCTCATCCCTTAAGGAAAACACTGAACTTCCATTTTTGAAGAAACTAAATAGACTTCAAGACTCAGGCACCCCAGGTAAGGCAAAGGATGTATCTAAAAACATGCTGGCTGTTCTTTCCTAAAACGCTTAAACAGAATTACATTTAGAAAGGACATATGGAAAATTAAAAATACAATAGCAAAACTGAAAAACTTAATTAAAACGTTACAATATAAAGGTGAGATAATCTCCCAAACAGCTGAACAAAAGGCAAACAAAGCAGAAAACAGCAAAATAAGGTGACCTAAAAGGATCTATTCAGGAGATCCTATATCAAATTAACTGAAATCTCGGGGAGGGGGGGAATTCAGAATTTTAAAGGGAAGAAAAATATCAAATAAATAATACAATAAATTTTCCCAAAAAAGATCAGTCTCCCGAATGAAGATTTCATAAGGGATGAGTACAAAGAATGGAATCCACCACCGTGGTCCCCTCCTCACACACACACTACACACACAATTATGAAATTTCAGTACACTGGGATAAATAAAAGATCCTAAAACCCTCTAGAGGAAAATAAAAAATAAACAGGTCACATAAAAGATCGGGTAACTATGGAAATGAACTCTTCAACAGTAACAGTACACAGATGCTAAAAAGCAATACAGCAATGCCTTCAAAATTGCGAATGAAAATAATTTTTAACCTACAATTTTATAATCTGCCAAACTATCAATCAAGTATGCAGGAAGGCATATTCAGACAAGCAAAAATTTTTAAAAAATTACCACACATGCATGCTGTCACAGGAAGTTATTTGAGGGTGTGCTCAAGTAAATTAAGAAGTAGTAAACAAAGGAAGACAATGTGAGATCGGAGGACCCAGCATAAAAGAGCAGATGAGAATGTATTAAAATAAACACTGTGCAGATGGCTCAGTGGATAACTAGTTCAGGCTGAAGTACAAGAATGGAGCTCTTAAAAACAAGACCTCCAGAAACAAAGGAGTACTGGCAAATTTTCTCTTATCACAGAACACAGAGAACAGAGAGAAAATGAAGCAATGGATACATAAGTAAATGAAAAAAAGAGGCAATTTTTAACCACACAAAAATGAAGAAAGCCATATAAAAAGGATCTCTCCCTGATCTGCATTAAACAGCATTTGCAGAGTCATTATAAGCACTGACTATTGTTTTAACTAAGGTATGTGGAATTATTAAAAAGGAAAGAAGCTAGGTTATAAAAGTGGTCATTCTGGCCAGGCTCAGTGGCTTACACTTGTAATCCAAACACTCTGGGAGGCTGAGGCAGGAGGTTTACTTGATGCCAGGAGGGCAAGACCAGCCTGGGGAAGAAAGTGAGGCCTTGTCTCTACAGAAAAAAAAAAAAATTGTTTTTTAATTAGCTGAGTATGGTGGGACAGGCCTGTAGTCCCTGCTACTAACCGAGCCACTGCACTCTAACCTGGGTGACAAGCGAGTATGTCTTGAAAAAAATACTAAAAATAAAAATAAGTAAATAATAAAAGTGACAATTCTTATCTAATATAACAAGAATGCACTATATGTCTAAAACTAACTAAAAAAAAGTAGTATGAGCATTTTATTCAGAAATTTGAATTAAAAGCAGACGGGAGGCCGGGCGTGGTGGCTCACGCCTGTAATCCCAGCACTTCAGGAGGCCGAGACAGACAGATCACCTGAGGTCGGGAGTTCGAGACCAGCCTCACCAACACGGAGAAACCCCGTCTCTACTAAAAATATAAAACTAGCTGGGCGTGGTGGCACATGTGTGTAATCCCAGCTACTCTGGAGGCTGAGGCAGGAGAATCACTTGAACCCAGGAGGCGGAGGTTGCAGTGAGCCGAGAGAGCGCCACTGCACTGCCTGGGCAACAAGAGCGAAACTCCATCTCAAAAAAAAAAAAAAAAAAAAAAGGGCAGATGATGGCCAGGCATGGTGGCTCACACCTGTAATCCCAGCACTTTGGGAGGCCAAGGCAGGTGGATCACGAGGTCAAGAGATTGAGACCATCCTGGCCAACATGGTGAAACCCCATCTCTATTACAAATACAAAAATTAGGCCGGGCACAGTGACTCACACCTGTAATCCCAGCATTTTGGGAGGTCAAGGCGGGAGAATCACTTGAACCCAGGAATGCGGAGGTTGCAGTGAGCCGAGATCGCACCACTGCACTCCAGCCTGAGCAACGAGAGCGAGACTCTGTCTCAAAAAAAAAAAAAAAAAAAAAAAAAAAATTAGCTGGGTGTGGTGGCACGCGCCCGTAGTCCCAGCTACTAGGGAAGCTGAGGCAAAAGAATCGCTTGAACCCGAGAGGCGGAAGTTGCGGTGAGCCTAGATCGCGCCACTGCACTCCAGCCTGGGCCACAGAATAATGCTCCGTCTCAAAAAGAAAAAAAGCAAATGGGATACTAAACGAGCTGAGGAACACGAAATGAATGGGGAAAGCTAGGGACACTTCTTACTATAAATTTTTCAATATTTTTTAATTAAATTTTGTTTTTAAAATTTACAGTTATTGTCTTCCTCCCCAAAACCCTAAACTCCAGTCTAATCATGAGAACAACATCAGACAAATCCCAGTTGGGAGACATTCCACAAAATACCTAACTGGTACACCTCAATCAATCAAGGTCATTAAAAGCGATGGAAGTCTGAGATACTGTCTCAGCCAAAAGGAGTCTAAGGAGACATGATGATTAAATGTAATACAGCATCCTGGATGGGATCCTTGAACAGAAAAAGGACACAAGACAAAATACTAAGGAAATTCTGAATAAAGTATGGACTTTAGTTAATAATAATGCATCACTACTGTTTCTTAACTATGATAAACGTGCTAAAAAAATGTGAGGTGTTAATAATGGTGTATGGGAATTCTGTACTACCTTTGCAACTTTTCTGTAAATCTACAACTACTCTGAAATGAAATGCTTACTAAAAAACTTATAAAGGCAAAACTTGGTTAATTAGAAATACAGACAGATACACATGTATATGTATGTGTGTATAAATTTAACAATATATAACAGAGGCACTACAAGACACACTGTTAACTAAAAAAAAGCAGGTTACAGAAAAAGGCATATATATAGTATATTTAGGTTTTTAAAAATAAACTAGATAATCTTGGCCAGGCGCAGTGGCTCATGCTTGTAATCCCAGCACTTTGGGAGGCAGGCGGATCACTTGAGGTCGGGAGTTCGAGACCAACGTGACCAACATGGAGAAACCTGGTCTCTACTAAAAATACAAAATAAGCTGGGCATGGTGGCGCATGCCTGTAATCCCAGCTACTTGGGAGGCTGAGGCAGGAGAACTGCTTGAACCCAGGAGGCGGAGGGTGCAGTAACCCAAGATCACGCCATTGCACTCCAGCCTGGGCAACAAGGGCAAAACTCCATCTCAAAAAATAAAATAAAATAAAATAGTAAACGATATAATCTCTTCTGTGTGTGTGTATTTACATATGTACATATGTAAATGCACAGAACACTTAAAAGGGCTTACCCCTGGCCGGGCATCATAGCTCATGCCTGTAATCCCAGCACTTTGGGAGGCCGAGGCAGGCGGATCACCTGAGGTCAGGAGTTCGAGACCAGCCTAGCAAACATGGTGAAACCCCGTTCATACTAAAAATACAAAAAATTAGCCATGCATGGTGATGCATGCCTATAAACCCTGTCTCTACTAAAAATACAGAATAAGCTGGGCATGGTGATGCATCCCTGTAATCCCAGCTACTTGGGAGGCTGAGGCAGGAGAACTGATTGGACCCAGGAGGCAGAGGTTGCAGTGGGCAGAGATCGCAACACTGCACTCCAGCTTGGGCCACAAGAGCAAAATTCCGTCTCAAAAAAAAAAAAAAAAAATGTGGGGGGCTTATCCCTAGGGAAGAAAGAAAAAGAACTTCTGGTTTTTATTTCATTTACTTCCTAAATTATTTGAAACTTCTACAACAGAAAGGGATTCATGGCTGGGCGCAGTGGCTCATGCCTGTAACCCCAGCACTTTGGGAGGCCAAGGTGGGTGGATCACCGGAGGTGAGGAGTTCAAGACCAGCCTGGCCAACATGGTGAAACCCTGTTTGTACTAAAAATACAAAAAATTAGCCAGGTATGGTGGTGTGTGCCCATAATCCCAGCTACTCGGGAGGTTGAGGCAGGAGAACCGATTGGACCCGGGAGGCAGAGGTTGCAGTAAACCGAGATTGCACCACTGCACTCCGGCTTGGGTCACAAGAGCGAAACTCCTCTCAAAAAAAAAAAAAAAAAAAAAAGAAAAAGAAATAAAATAGGGGGCTTACCCCTAGGGAAGAAAGACAAGGAACTTCTGGTTTTTATTTCATTTACTTCCTAAATTATTTGAAACTTCTACAATAGAAAGGGATTCATGGCTGGGCGCAATGGCCCATGTCTGTAATCCCAGCACTTTGTGAGGCCAAGGCAGGTGGATCACCTGAAGACGGGAGTTCAAGACCAGCCTGGCCAACATGGTGAAACCCCATCTCTACTAAAAATACAAAAATTAGCTGGGCATGGTGATGCATGTCTGTAATCCCAGCTACTCAGGAGGCTGAGGCAGGAAAATCACTTGAACCCAGGAGGCAGAGGTTGCAGTGAACCAAGAGCGCGCCAGTGTACACCTGCCTGGACAACAGAGTGAGACTCTCAAAAAAAAAAAAAAGAAAAGAAAAAAGAAAAAGAAAGGGATTCGTATATTATGTATCATTTGTACAATCGAGTTGGTAGCCTAACTCTCCTTCCCGAAAGAATTAATAATTATGTTCAGATACATACTTTTTTAAAAAGATTTAGAATCACTCAGTATATGAGAAGAAGATACAAAAAAAAAAAAATTTCAAAGTAAAACACTGAATATATAACATAATATTTACTCACATAAACACATTAAAAAAATTTTTCCAAAGGTCTCCCTCCATTAAAACTGTTCAAGTGCTGTTCTACCTCACTTGATATACATTATCTCAATATTATGTTATAGTTAATCAAGAGGAGAAAAAAAGGAGAAAATTAGAAATAATTATAAGCTGGCACAAAGGCTCATTCATGCCTGTAATCCTAGCACTTTGGGAGGCCAAGGTGAGAGGATAGCTTGAGCCCAGAAATTCAAGACCAGCCTGGGCAACACAGAGAGACCCTGTCCCTATTAAAAAAAAAAAAAAAAAAAAAATTTTTTTTTTTGAGACAGTTTCACTCTTGTGTCCCAGGCTGGAGTGCAGTTGCGTGATCTTGGCTCCCTGCAACCTCCGCCTCCCAGGTTAAAGCGGTTCTCTTGCCTCGGCCTCCCGAGTAGCTGGGATTACAGGCACGCACCACCATGTCCAGCTAATTTTTGTATTTTTAGTAGACACTGGGTTTCACCATGCTGGCCAGGCTGGTCTTGAACTCCTAACCTCGTGATCCTCCCACCTCGGCCTCCCAAAGTGCTAGGATTACAGGTGTGAGCCACCGCGCCCAGCCAAAAAAAATTTTTTTAAATTAACTGGGCATGGTGGTACATGCCTGCAGTCCCAGCTACTTGGGAGGCTGAGGTGGGAGGATCACTTAAATCCAGCAGGTCACGGCTGCAGTGAGCTGTGATCATGCCACTGCACTCCAGTCTGGGCAAAGAGTGAGACCCTATCTCAATTAAAATTAGAATTAAAAAATAAATTATATATGTATTCTGAACATGCATACACACATACATTATTTATTAGGTTTAACCGTTTTTAAGAAAAAGAAGCCATACTTTTACTCAACCACAGATTTTGATGTATAGGAAATTCTTTATATAGGTTCATTAATTTTTTTAAGAAATTACAGTGTCATAAATTGTTCTTAAGAAATGTTGCTTCCACACTGGAAGTTCTTAAGAAATGTTGGCCGGGCGCAGTGGCTCACACCTGTAATCCCAGCACTTTGGGAGGCCAAGGCGCGTGGACCACTTGAGGTCAGGAGTTTGAGCCCAGCCTGGCCAACATAGTGAAACCCCATCTCTACTAAAAATACAAAATTAGCCAGGCGAGGTGGCGCATGCCTGTAATCCCAGCTACTCGGAAGGCTGAGACACAAGAACTGATTGAACCAGGAGGCGGAGGTTGCGATGAGCCGAGATTGCACCACTGTACTCCAGCCTGGGTAACAAAGTGAAACTCTGTCTCAAAAAAAAAAAAAAAGAAAGAAAGAAATGTTAGAATTTCATACTACAGCTTTCAGTCACAATATATTGTTGCTGCACAAACATCAAACAGGCTTCACACTATCACAGTTTTGCCTGCCCTGAGTATGAGCCATATGAGCCATAATTCACACCATAATAACACAGTCCATGAAATCAACTGAACTGAGCAAGAACAATGACATTCCCCACCTTCCCTCTCCTACATCCTTCCAGGAATAATGTATGGCTAGAAATGGATGAGAGAACAAGCAGGGGCAGAAGAAGAGAAATGTACAGAACTTGAAGCAGAAGGAAAAGCAGTTACATTACAAAATGATTACAATTACATAGACAAAAATAAAAATTGAAGGAGATGAAGGATACAGTAAAAAGAAGAGAAAGGACTCCACAAACAGTAAATTGGAAAGAAGTGATTTATCACAGCCCCTCACTAACACAGCTAATCAAAGCTAAAAAAATCAGTGGCTTCTCAGCCCTTTTTTCCATGGACCTCATTGCAACATAACAGTATTGATTCCTTCTCAAAATTTCTCCCTAAGTTTCACTGAAACTGTACTATCCTACCTGACTACTCCCTCATTCTCATAATCCCACCATCCAAACCTGCACATTTACCAAGGATCTCTCCTAGGCATTCTCTCTTCTCTATACTGCCTCTAAAAATGCACTCACATGATGTAAACTATAACCCTGTGGCAAACTAATCTCCAAATTAATCTCCCAACCCAACCCCTCTGCCAAACTCCACATCTTCATCTCCATAATATTTAACACCAAAATATCATCTTTCTAATATAAAAAAGTTCAAGTTCTCCTTCCAATTCTCCATGTTAATGGCACATCCTCATCCAACATTCAAATACAAAAAATTTTCAGTAACACTAATAGTATTTCCTTCTTCAATTTTCCCCTAACACTAAATCACTTGACTAGTTCAGTTTATACTTCTGTTAAAATATTTCCATCTTTTTTTCCCTTTCCATAGTCACCACCTAGTGTATTCTCACTAGCTTTTGAAACAAAGGGTTTCCATACCTATAGTTTCTTTCCTTTCCACCAAGTAAGCACAGTGACCAAAAAAAATTCCTTAAATGTATAGTTTACCATGACACTCTCTTCTGCTTAAAACGAATGAACAAACCAACCCAGCTTACCTCTGCCTATCTAAAAACAGAAAACTCCCATAATATGTCATTCAAGAATCTTCAGTTAAGACTCACCTTCTTTTAGCCTTTTCTTCAACGATTTCGCCCACATATATAACAAGATTCCAGATTACTTGATTCATCATTACTCAAATGTCTTACTCCAATATTTTTACTAATATATCCCTTAGCTAAAATGCGATTGCCCATCCCAATTCCACCTGCCCAAATCCTACACATCCTGTAAGATCTACGGTAAAATTTAGCTTCTTCCACAAAGCACTCCTTGATGCCCACAACCACAAATGATCATATCCTCCTCCTCCCTCTTGTATAATTTGAATTCTGATTTTTTGTATAACTGCTCAATCTGCCCTCCTGGTTCCTAAGCTCCTTTGCAATTATCATATCTTGCTCTTCTTCGCTACCTTCTGTAGAACCTAGAATGGTGCTTTGCATATAAGTGATGCTTAATGTGAATGAAGTTTCCAGGGGGCAAAAGATTTAAGTAGAAAGAAAGAAATTACTATTGATAAGCATTTGAAGGCAATCATAGACGACAAATAAAAAAGCAATACACAGAAAAAAAAAACAAAATTACCAACAATAAGCAGTGTCTTTTACATTGCAGCTATTTATCTCTCCAATTAAATTAAAAATTATCTCAAGGCAAGAAACAGAAAGTTCTCTTTGTATCTGCCTTTCTTCCACCACCACCCAAGCACAAAGCAAGCCATAAATAAGTGTTTGTTAAATCCACATAAGAAAAAAAGCAGCAGGCTGGGCACGGTGGCTCACCGCTGTAATCCCAGCACTTTGGGATGCCAAGGCAGGCAGATCACTTGAGGTCATTTGACCAAAATGGTGAAACCCCATCTCTACTAAAAATACAAAATGTAACCAGGCATGGTCACCCACGCCTGTAATTCCAGCTACTCGGGAGGCTGAGGGATGAGAACCTGGGAGGCTGATGTTGCAGTGAGCCAGGATCACACCACTGCACTCCAGCCTGGGTGACAGAGTGAGACTCTGTCTCAAAAAAAAAGAAAAAGAAAAAGAAAAAAACCCTAAATGTATTGTGATATAATGGAAATAATTCAGGCTTTGTAATTTATACATATTAAACTCAAATTCTAGCTCTGCCAATAACTGATCAAGTGACACAAAGCAAGTTACTTAACCGTGTTGTGCCTCAGTAGTCTTATCTGTATAGATAATAACACTTGTCTTCTACAATTTTTTTTTTAACGGAGTTTCGCTCTTGTTGCCCAGGCTGGAGTGCAATGGCACGATCTCAGCTCACCGCAACCTCTGCCTCACAGGTTCAAGCGATTCTCCTGCCTCTGCCTCCCGAGTAGCTGGGATTACGGGCATGCAGCACCACGCCCGGCTAATTTTGTATTTTTAGTGGACCCGGGGTTTCTCCATGTTGGTCAGTCTGGTCTTGAACTCCCAACCTCAGGTGATCCACCCACCTTGGCCTCCCAAAGTGCTAGGATTATAGGCGTGAGCCACCACGCCCAGTCTGTCTTTTACAATTTTTATAACAAGGCAACATATGCATTATTTCCAACACTATGCACAATACCTAATTTTAAGCACTGGACAAATATAGCTATTATTATTAAATATAAATAGAATTTTATTACAAAAGCACCCAGTAACAAAGAGTGACAAAAATACTACAATAACAATAGTCACAAGAACACACAAAGAGTAAGAGGAAAATAAAAAAAGACACATACAGCTGGGAACAGTGGCTCACACCTGCAATCCCAGCACTTTGGAGGACAAGGTGGGAGGATGGCTTGAGGCCAGGAGTTCGAGGCCAGCCTGGGCAATATGGCGAGACCCTTTCTCTATGGAAAATACAATAATTAGCCAGGCATAGTGGTGCGCACCTATAGTACTGGCTACTCAGAAGGCTCAGTCAGATGGATCACTTGAGCCCAGGAGTCTCAGGCTGCAGTGAGCCATGATCACACCACTGCACTCCAACCTGAGCAACAGAGTGAGACCTTGTCTCTAAAAAAGTTTTTTTTAAAAAAATACATATATACATAAAAACCATGCCAGGCATAACATGATAAAGTGGCCTGTGAAAAATTTTAGCTCAGGTTTTCCTCACTAAACTATCAGAAAAGATTGGTCTCCAGAACAGAAATAAAAGCATTTATTCTGTTCTCAACATATTATAAAACCAAGACATGAAGTACTAAGACATTGTAGGTGGTATCTGGTTACAGAATTAAATCACTTTAAGTCACTGAATCGTGTGTCTATAGCTACTATATCAAACATGATTCTTTCACATATATACAACCTGGGGCATTCTTAGACCTCTAAGTCCACATTATACAATTACATTATTTATTACAATTTAAATTATACTCTGTAATGCAAACGGTAAACCATATACATAGTTCTTAATGATAATAATACGTATGGGCATATATAACTATGGGAACCAGACTCTTGTTGTATTTGTTATATACTCTTAGTTAACACTTTTTCACACAACCAATTAAAGTTCTACATTTTTTTAAAGTTGTATATTTAGCTAACATCATTAGATACACACCTACAGATGCTTTATCAATCTTAATTCAATTGGAATGTGCTCCAAGTGAAATTTTCCAAAACACACATAAAATTATGTGCCCTAATATATGTGCAGTGAGAAATTGGTTCAGACTTCCAAGGCTAAGTCATAAGAAGACTTGCTGTTTCCACCTATGTCTCTGGGTGTCAAGACTCCTGAAGTCCTGAGCTGCCACGTAAGAAATCCAACTTCCTAATTAACAGACCATGTGGAATGGTCCTGAAACAACTTGGAGAAAGAGAAGGGTTCACTCAGTTCAGTATCTAGCCATCCATAACACAGCAACAGGCAAGTGAGTAAAGTCATCTTGGACCTTCCATACCAGACCAGCCACCAACTCAACACCAATGAGCAACTCCAGTCAACACTGCATGAAGCAGAGGAAATCACCCAGCCAATCATGCCAGAATTTGTGATTCACAAAATCATCTGATATAATAAAATGGTTATTGTTTCAAACCACAAAATTTTAGGGCAGTTTGTTATGCATTAAGAGATAATTCAGCCTTCACAAAGTCTTATTATAGATAATGAAAAAGTTGTTTTGTTTAAGTATATACAAGACATGCACTGACTCTAGAAAAATGTTAAAGTAGAAAATTGTCTTACAAAATACACTGATGCACCAGGTGTGGTGGCTCACACCTATAATCCTAGCACTCTGAGAGGCCGGGGCAGGCAGATTGCTTGAACCCAGGAGTTTGAGACCAGCCTGGCAAACATGATAAAACCTCATCTCTATAAAAAATACAAAAAATTAGCCAGGCATGGTCATGCACCTGTAGTCCCAGTTACTCAGGAGACTGAGGTGGGAGGATCAACTGAGCCCAGAAATTGAAGCCGTGATTGCACCAGTGCCTACCAGCCTAGGCAACAGTGAGACTCAGTCTCAAAAAACATAAAACAAAATACACTGATATATTAAAATCAAGGAGTGAAGGGCTAAAAGAAAAAAATGCTTAATATATAACGTCAGAGCTATAAACAGAATCAAACGCCTTGAAATTATTTCCTCCCGTAACTTCTGTGACATTGTAGAGCTCGCTTTTCCTATCTAGTTGCCATGAATATTAGTTCATATAATGTTCTCTCTCCCCACAACTCCTTTATCTCTTTGTTGAAATCCTACCATACCGCCCTTTCAAAGTTTCTCTCAAATATCTCCTCTCCTACATCTCTTCTCCCTTTCTTTTCTGAGACACAGTCTCGCTCTGTCGCCCCGACTGGAGTGCAGTGGTGTCATCTCAGCTCACTGCAGCCTCCACCTCCCAGGTTCCAGCGATTCTCCTGCCTCAGCCTCCCAAGTAGCTGAGATTACAGGCACACACCACCACGCCCAGCTAATTTTTGTATTTTTTAGTAGAGACAGGGTTTCACCATGTTGGCCAGGCTGGTCTTGAACTCCTGACCTCAGGTGATCCGCCCACCTCAGCCTCCCAAAGGGCTCAGATTACAGGTGTGAGCAGCCACACCCGGCACCTTGTCCCTTTCTTAACTGCCTTAGTATCTGCCTGCCCTCACTCCCACACCACAACTTTCTACTTATGGTATTTAACTTACTGCAGTATATATTATAAGTATCCTGCTATATTGTTTAAGCTACTTGGAGGCAGAGATTGTATTTATCGATTTTGCCATTTTTCTTAACACTTTGCCACAGCATCTAAGAACCAAAAATGTTTATCTCTGCTAATCTCAGATTTCAAAGACAAAAACAATGCTTGAAGTACCACAAAGTATTTTACTATAATTCATTCTGTTTCTGATTACAATTGTATAGCTTCTCACTGTTATAAAATTATATATCCAATTATCAATTATATGTAGAAAAACCAAAGTCTTTTTTATATACTAGTAATAATCTCACAAAAATATACTAGGAAAAACTCCCAATCATAAAAATAAAAATGCTAGAAGAAAACTTACAATCTGTATTAAATACCAATAAAAATCTCTAAGGCGATATAAAATAATATAAGACTATGGCCAGGCACAGTGGCTGACGCCTGTAATTCCAACTTTGGGAGGTCAAGGAGACAGGATTCCTTGAGGCCAGGCAACATGGCAAGACTATCTCTACAAAAAATAAAATAAAAAACAGCTGGGAGTGGTGTCGCTCACCTGTAGTCCTAGCTACTCAAGAGGCTAAGATGGGAAGATAGCTTAAGGCCAGCAGTTCCAGACTGCAATGAGCTATGATCATGCCACTGCATTCCAGCCTGGGCAACAGCAAGACCCTGTCTCCTTTGAAAAAAAAAAAAAAGAATATAAGAACAGATAGGCCAGGCACAGTGGCTCATGCCTCATGCCTCATGCCTGTAATCTCAGCACTTCGGGAGGCCGAGGCAAGCGGATCACCTGAAGTCAGAAGTTCAAGACTAGCCTGGTCAACATGGTGAAACCCCATCTCTACTAAAAATACAAAAAATAGCCAGGCGTGGTGGCGCATGCCTGTAATCCCAGCTACTCGGGAGGTTGAGGCAGGAAAATCGCTTGAACACAGGAGGCGGAGATTGCAGTGAGCCAAGATTGAGCCACTGCACTCCAGCCTGGGTGACAGAGCAAGACACCGTCCCACAAAAAAAAAAAAAAAAAAAAAAAAAAGGATGAAGATACACATGCAGCTTTTAAGTACAAAGATAATTCTGTCATGACTATAAGTTCCTCCTAATTTAATCAATAAATTTAATGAAAATATCTAGAGCGTGACAGTGGGTAGAAGAACTTTACAGAATAATTCTCAAGTTAATAAAAATGGGGGAAAAAAAAAAGGAGCCAGACAGCTGAGGCGGGAGGATCATCTGAGCCCAAGAGTTCAAGGCTGCAGTGAGCCATGATCGCACCACTACACTCCTGCAGCCTGGGTGACAAAAGTGAGAGACTGTGTCAAAAAAAAAAAAACAAACAAACAAAAAAAAAAAACAAAGAGAAAAAGACAAAGGGAATCTTGACGCAAACCTTACAGACGGAAGTTTTCAAAATGCACTGCGGACCTAAATGTGAAACCTAAACCTATAAAATGCCTAGAGAAAATCTAAGAGAAAATCCCGTGATCTAGGGTTAGGAAAAGCTCTCGAAGTTAAGAAACAAAAGATGCAAACCATAAAAGAAATAAAAGTATAAAGTGGGCTTCATTAATTTATAAATTTCTGCTGTGAAAAACTGTGAAAGACAGTATTAAGGGAAAGAAAAGACAGAGAATGGTAGAAAACATTTGCAAAACGTGTATCTGATAAAGGACTTCTACCCAGAATACGTAAACAACTTTCACAATTTGATAATAAGAAAACAACCCAATAACAGACACTTTGAACACACAACTCATCAAAGAGATATATATAGAAAATAAGTACATGAAAAGATGCTCAACATCACTATTCATTAGGGTAATGCAAATTAAACCCACAATGAACTACTACTATGCAACTACTAGAATGGCTGAAGATTTTTAAACTGGCAATATCGAGTTAGAAGTCTTTCTTGAGGGGAGGTCTGAATAAGGAAAAAACAGTTGGCAGAAATGAAAAATATAACAACTTTGGAAAACAGTTCAGCAGTTTCTTACGAACTTAAACACACTTAACAGGCCACTTACACTTAACAGCCCAACAATTCCACTGCTAGGACCAGGCACAGTGTCTCATGCCTGTAATTCCAGCACTTTAAGAGGCTACGGCAGGTGAATCACTTGAGGCCAGGAGTTCGAGACCTTCCTGGCCAACAAGGTGAGGCCCCCATCTCGACTAAAATTTTTAAAAAATTACCCGAGTGTGGTGGCGGGCATCTGTAATCCCAGCTACTTGGGAGGCTGAGGCACAAGAATCACCTAGCCGAGATCACACCACTACACTCCAGCCTGGGTGACAGAGTGAGACTCTGTCACACACACACACAAAAAAAAATCCCACTGCTAGGTATTTGCCCAAGAAAAATGAAAACATATATCCACTCTAACCTTTTTTTTTTTTTTTTTTTTTTTTTTTTGAGACAGAGTCTTACTCTGTTGCCCAGGTTGGAGTGCAGTGGTGCAATCTCAGCTCACTGCAACCTCTGCCTCCCAGGTTCAAGCAATTCTCATGCCTCAGCCTCCCAAGTAGCTGGGATTACAGGCACATGCCACCACACCTGACTAATTTTTGTATTTTTAGTAGAGATGGGGTTTCACTGTGTTGGTCAGGCTGGTCTTAAACTCCTGACCTCAGGTGATCTGCCCATCTCAGCCTCCCAAAGTACTGGGATTACAAGCATGAGTCACCACATCCAGCCCACTACAAGATTTTTTTTTTTTTTTTGAGATGGAGTCTCACTCTGTCACCCAGGCTGGAGTGCAGTGGTGCCATCTCAGCTCACTGCAAGCTCCACCTCCCAGATTCACACCATTCTCCTGCCTCAGCCTCCCGAGTAGCTGGGACTACAGGCGCCTGCCACCATGCCCAGCTAACTTTTTTGTATTTTTAGTAGAAACGGGGTTTCACCATGTTAGCCAGGATGGTCTCAATCTCCTGACCTCATGATTGGCCCGCCTCAGCCTCCCAAAGTGCTGGGATTACAGGTGTGAGCCACCGTGCCCGGCCACCCACTACAATATTTCTAGGTGAATGTTTAGGGCAGGCTTACCCACAATCTTCAAAATACTAGAAACAATCCAAATGTCCATCAACTTGTAGCAACAAATTGTGCTATCTCCACAAAAGGAATTACTACTCAGAAATAAAAATAAATGAACTGATTCATGCAACTGTACTGATGGATCTCAAAAGCAATATAACAAGTGAAAAAAGCTAGACCGAAAAAGCTAGTGTATGATTCAACTTATATGACATTCTAAAAAAGGCAAAACTACTGAGACAGAAAACAGATCACCCTTGGATTAGAGATGATGGGAGAGCACTGAGTAGCAAGAGAGAACTTTCTGTGGTGATAAAAATCTGCTATGTCATTACTCTGCTGGTGGCTATCAACTATTCATCAAAACTCATAAAACTATATACCTAAAAAGGGCAAATCTATTTTATGTAAATTATAATTCAATAATGTTTCAAAAAGCCAGGAAAATTCTGAATAAGAGTATCGGGATTTTTGTCCTATAGATATCAAATCTATCCTAAAGATAGAGTAATGAGGGTGCTGGTTGAGCAGAAACAAACTTACAGAGGTAAATGTAAAAAAGTGCAAATCTAAAAACAGACCCAACTACACATGTGATTTTAGTATGATAAACATTAGCATCCTACATCTTTGTGGAAAGGAAGGACTATTCAATAAATGATGTTAAAACAACTAATTACTGGAACAAAATTAATTTGGATTCCTAATTTTGTGTCTAAATAAATTCTAAACAGAGCAAAGATTTTAATCAATAATGTCATATAAAATAATAATAGGCTATTTAAGAAAATATTGTTATGAACTAAAGGTAGAAATAACTTTTCTAAGAAATAAAAGCCAGAACAGCCAGGCGAGGTGGCTCACACCTATAACTCCAACACAGGGAGGAGGCCAAGGCATGAGGACTGCTTGAGGCCAGGAATTTGAGATCAGCCTGGGCAACACAGCAAGACTGTGTCTCTATTTTTTAAAAAAAAGGAAAAGAGAGGCCGGGTGTGGTGGCTCACACCTGTAATCCCAGCACTTTGGGAGGCCAAGGTGGGCGGATCATGAGGTCAGGAGATCGAGACCATCCTGGCTAACATGGTGAAACCCCGTCTCTACTAAAAATACAAAAAATTAGCCGGGCATGGTGGCGGGCGCCTGTAGTCCCAGCTACTCGGGAGGCTGAGGTAGGAGAATGGCGTGAACCCGGGAGGTGGAGCTGGCAGTGAGCTGAGATCACGCCACTGCACATCAGCCTGGGCAACAGAGTGAGACTCCGTCTCAAAAAAAAAAAAAAAAAAAAAAAAAGGAAGACAGAGAAATAAAAGCCAAAAAATTAAATTACTGATCAATTTGAATACACAAAAACATAAAACTTCCGTATGAAAGACCAAGCACACCCCCTTAAATAATGTTTATGAACTAATGATAGTTTAGAGAGAAAAAAATTCCAACAGTAAAGGGCTAATATTCTAATATATGAAGTTTCACGAATCAATTTTTAAAAAAAGAAAAGGATAAGGCCCTTAGACTTGGCAAAGCACATGAACATATAAGTGAAATGTGAAAAAATGTTTAATCTTAATCATTAATAAATGCAAATAATAAAATCTTCAACAATCAAAACGTGGAAGATTTTGAAATCTGAGAAAACTTAGCATTGGAAAGAATGTAAAAAATGGACAGTCTCATATATAATCCAAGTGATAAAGCAAATTGTTCATCTTTCAGGAAAGCATTATTTATCAAAATTTAAAGTATATGTATCTTTAACTTTCCCCTTACCCCCTATAATTCAACTTTTAGAACTTTATCCTAAGTTTTAAGTGAATAAATGCCTACACATGAAGTTTTATTTTAGCATCATTTACAACAGAAAAAAGAATCTAATGTCCCACAATATAGTATCAGTTAAATATATTATGGTTTATACATATAATGCAAACATGAATACTAGGTAAGCAATTAAAATTGATAATATAGTTCTACATGTATTGACGTGGAACAGTATTTCTAATATACTGCTAAATGAAAAAAGCAGGTTGCAGAACACATAAACAATGTTGTGTGCATTAAAAAATCATATATGTGGCCAGGCACAGTGGCTCACGCCTGTAATCTCAGCACTTTGGGAGGCTGAGGAAGGTGGATCACCTGAGGTCAGGAGTTTAAGACCAGCCTGGCCAACATGGTGAAACCTGTCTCTACAAATATACAAAAATTAGCCAGTCATGATGGCACGTGTCTATAATCCCAGCTACTCGGGAGGCAGAGGCAGGAAAATCGCTTGAACCTGGAGTGGAGGTTGCAGTGAGCCGAGACTGCGCCACTGCACTCCAGCCTGGATGACAGAGCGAAACTCCATCTCAAAAATAAATCATTTATGTATATATAAGATTTGTACACATATAAAAAAGCACATGCATAAAAAATTATATACATGTATATACTAAGTGAAAATACACTAAGTGAAAATGTAATCATTAAAACAATAGTATTTCAGATGCTTTTCTTCCTAAAATTTGAATTATTTTTACAACGAACATATATTATTATAATTAGAAAATTTATTTAGGCAATTTTTATTATGATTACAAAAAAATCATACAATTATAAAATGTCAAACGAACTCACAAAGAACTTCAGTATTTGGTTCAAACTTCTTATCTTACAGATAAAGACCCTTACCCTCGCACAGGTTTTACTCCTTTCCTTCAGATCACAAATGGGTGGTAGGGCAAGAATTTGCTCCTAAGGGCTCCTGATTCTCAGTCCTATGGTTTTTCCATTGTATATTACACAACATGTATGTTTTCACTCATAATTCTATATATATGGAAATATGCACAACAGGTAAAATTTTACTAAAAATTTACACTGTACTTAAATATGGTTACTTCTGAACACAGAACAGTTACTCAAAATGCCACTATTCCAAAATAAGAAAAAGTATTCCCTCCTTTACTTCTATCTATTCATTCCCGAACTGTTGTTGGTTAACACAGCTTTAACAATACAGGCTGGGCACTGTGGCTCACACTTGTAATCCTAGTACTTTCAGAGGCTAAGACAGGAGGATTGCCTGAACGCAGGAGTTCAAGACCAGCCTGAGCAACACAGCAAGAGGCCATATCTACGAAAAACTTTTTTTAAATCAGCCAGGTGTGGTGGTGCTCACCTGTAGTCCTAGCTACTCAGGAGGCTGGGGCAAGGGGACTGCATGAGCCCAGGAGTTCGACGTTACAGTGGGCTATAATCAAGCCACTGCACTCTGGCCTGGGTGACAGCAAGACTATGTGCCAAAGAATAAAAATAGTAAAAAAAAAAAAAAAAAAAAAAAAAATTTAATATGCAAAATATCTTTTTTATACAATGTAGTGCTAAGTTTCAACTATGTGCAGTTATACAAAATGGCAATTCTGATAACTCAATTTGTCAAATATAATTTGGTTAGTATTTACCCACAGTTTATTTCCTTTCCACTTGACAATTTGCCTGTTGTCTATGAGCCGCTGGTCAACTTCTTATCCCATTATCACCCTTCTGCTGTTTTCAGTTTGAAATACCAGCCAATTGTTTTTCTAAATGATAATCAGGCATCTCTTCTGAGCAGGCAAAAAGGGCTGAAATATACTGCAACTCATTCAGTTCCCAAATATGTATCCAGAAGTTGAAGGTCTGATCCAAAAGAAGATAATCACAGACTCAGCTATCACAGAACTTATGGTCTAGCAAAGATGACAAACGAGTTACTAAAATGAAGGAAAGAAGGCTGGGCACAGTGGCTCAAGCCTGTATAGCACTTTGGGAGGCCGAGGTGGGCAGATCACTTGAGGTCAGGAGTTTGAGACCAACCAGGCCAACATGGTGGAACTCCATCTCTACTAAAAATACAAAAATTAGCCAGGCATGATGGCAGGCGCCTGTAATCCCAGCTACTCGGGAGGCTGAGGCAGGAGAATCACTTGAACCCAGGAGGCAGAGTTTACAGCGAGCCAAGATTGCGCCACTACACTCCAGCCTGAGCAACAGAGCGAGACTCCATCTCAAAAACAACAAAAAACAAACATGAAAATGAAGTAAAGAAAGTCAGGATAAGAGAAGAACAAAGTGAAGGGAACCTAACCCAGTCATAGAGGAGCACAGGCCTCCCTCTCAGGTTGAGACCTAGAGAGATGAGCAGACATTAACTAGGTGTAGTAAAAGTGTGGAGCTGGGGATGGAAAGAAAATGGGTAGAGAAAGTTCTAGGCGGCAAGGAGCACTGAGGAGAACCTGAAGAACAAAACAAGAATATGATCATCCAGAGCTTTGGAAGACGTTTCAAGGAATCTGAACTTCATCCCATAAACAGAAAAGTGAGATGATTAGACATGCATTTAGACGAGATACAGGGTTCAGGGTGGTATGTCTGTAGACTATATGCATTTAGATATCTGGTTATCACTCTGACTATATAGCATGAAGAATGAAGTGAAAGCGCATGGATCTGAAACAGGGAGCCCACTAAGGAGGCAACTGTGCAATAATCCTGGCAAGAAATAATGGTAATTTGAACTAAAACTAGTAGAAAAGACAGAGCAAAAGTGGAAAGATATGAAAGACAGTGAGTGGTAACAAGATTTGGCTACAAGTTAAATGAGAGCAGTGGGTACAAATTCAGTTTTCAAGATGGAGTCACTAGGTATATAGTACTGAAACAAGGAACATACATAGCAAGACAAATCTGGATAAAGAAGACTGAAAGTTGTGAACACATTAATTTTACAGTTTTAAAAAATATCTAAGGACATATTAAATGTCAAGGAGGCAATTTATATAGATTTAAAAATGGACTAAGTTAAAATTTGAGGAGTGCTAACAATGGACACTAGAAAACTACCAGGGCAATTAGCAAAAGCCAGAAAGAAGAGTACAAAGGGCCCAAAACCAAACCAAATGCTGAAACTTAGTGGCAGAAGACAAATAAGGAAAATTAGGGGGTGGGGCTGGAAGACTGAACAGTTAATTGCTTACCTAGGAACTAAGAAGGATTCTAGATTATTTGCTCCTCATAAAAAAAAAGTAACTATTGGTGAGGAACGGTGGCTCACGCTTGTAATCCCAGCACTTTGGGAGGCCAAGGTGGGTGGATCACCTGAGGTCAGGAGTTTGAGACCAGCCTGGCCATTATGGTGAAACCCCAGCTCTACTAAAAATTCAAAAATTAGCCAGGCGTAGTGGTGGCACCTGTAATTCCAGCTAATTGGGAGACTGAGGCAGGAGAATCGCTTGAATCCAGGAGGCGGAGGTTGCAGTGAGCCGAGATTATGCCACTGGACTCCAGCCTGGGTGACAGAGTAAGACTCTGTCTCAAAAACAAAAAACAAAAAAAAAAAAAACTACTGCTATCTGCCACTGTAAGGACAGTTCTAAAAGGGTCCCCTCCACACACGGAGGCAGACACACATACACATACACATACACACACACACAAAACAGAATCCTTTCTATGTCGAGCAGTTATTTTTAACCCTTACTACTGACTCACCACTAATTTTGAGTTCTATCTGATAACAAAACTCTAATATAAGGTACCTGCCTACATTTCAAACTCAGTTCTGCGGGCCAACTCTCAATTCTTCAGTGATATGCTTATTCTCTTCATCTGAAGCCATGAAAATATCTATGAATCCTTCTTTCTTGCTACATATTCAATAATCAAGATGCTTTATCATATATTTCTCTCTAGGTTTTCCTTGCCATGTCCAAGTATACCAATCATTTTATCAGTAAAACCACTTCATTTCACTAATACAGTAGTCTTCAATATCTGTCTCCAATTCTTCTCTCAGCCAATCCACCCTACACAATGCCAAAGTTATTATTGCTAAAATACCAATTTGAATATATTATCACCCTCCTAAAAAACCGTGTCTTGCTGTTGCCCACAAAATAGTCTGAACTTGGCCGGGCGCAGTGGCTCACGCCTGTAATCCCAGCACTTTGGAAAGCCGAGGCGGGTGGATCACGAGGTCAGGAGATCGAGACCATCCTGGCTAACACCATGAAACCCAGTCTCTACTAAAAATACAAAAAAATGAGCCAGGCGTGGTGGCAGGCGCCTGTAGTCCCAGCTACTCGGGAGGCTGAGGCAGGAGAATGGCATGAACCCAGGAGGCGGAGCTTGCAGTGAGCCAAGATCATGCCACTGCACTCCAGCCTGGGCAACAGAACAAGACTCATCTCAAAAAAAAAAAAAAAAAAAAAAGTCATCCTGGCAAAAGGAAGGCACATTGTGGCCGACTTTCAACTGCCATGCCATCTTAACTTCCAACTTTGTACAAAAGCATCAATCTCAGCCAGTGGTTCTCTTCACGCACCACCGAACATGCCACACACCCTCCTGCCTCTACAATCTTATTTACACCATCCCACCCCCCTACCCCAAACAAGCCTGTCTCCATCATCTCCATTTACCTAAATTCTACTCTTTCTCCAAAACCCAGTTCATTCATTTGATAGTCTCACAACGCAAAGTATGATTCTGGATGAAGGCGATTTAAAAACAAATTTAACAAAGTTTGCAAGGTATTTGAGAACTGGGGCTCTGAAATCAGACTATCTACTTTATATTTAAATTTTCTTAACTTCCATATGGTATTTATGAAAGGCTAATATCTAATTAAACTTTAAAGGACTTGTGAAAATTATATAAAACCACAGTATATGTAAAGTGCTGAGTACAGGTCTATAAATCTTAGCTATGATTATTATTGTTTCTGTCCTCAAAGAGCTCATATCCCAGCTCATGGTGCACCTAAGTACTCACTGCATAAGCTTATGACTTATCTCAAAAGTGCTTGATATAGATGCCAGTCATCTATAATTTAAAAAAAGAAAGAAGTGCTTGACAAAATTTACAAATTTTGGTACTTTCATTATTATCAAATGAGAAAAGTGAGTAATAGTGAATATTTACTCCTTTAGGATATAAAATTCATCAGTAATTCAACCAGAATATTATCCCAGGACATCTGCTTTCCATATATTGCTCCAATGACAAACCAGTGAAAGTGGCTCTGAGTTAAATATCTACAGGAAATATATACTCTTCTATTAAAAAAAAGCTAACAAAAGTAGCTACTTAAATATGCAATGCAAAGATGGTTGATAAAATTAATTTCTTAATGAAAAGGTATTATATATTTTTTCTTCAGATTAATCACTGAGAGTAAGGGAAAGGTCATAAATGATCACTAAAACAATACCTGCTCTGAAGGACTTTATAAAATCTAGTTCAAGGCCAGACACGGTTGCTCAAGCCTATAATCCCAGCACTTTGGGAAGCCAAGGCAGGTGGATCACTTGAGGTCGGGCATTCAAGACCAGTCTGGTCAACATGGTGAAACCCTGTCTCTACTAAAAATACAAAAATCAGCTGGGCGTGGTGGCACACAACTGTAATTCCAGCTACTTGGGTGGCTGAGGCATGAGAATCACTTGAACCTGGGAGGCAGAGGTCGCAATGAGCCAAGATCGAGTCAATGCACTCCAGCCTGGGTGACAGAGTGAGACTCTGTCTCAAAAAAAAAAAATCTAGTTTAATGGGAATTCATATGGGTATACAGTTAATTTACATTAGCCAAGAGAGGACATTATGGAATAGAGATTATAATTTTAAATTATACACAGTATCATTAATATATATTTGCTATATTTAAAAATTGGCAGGTCTTTTTTATTTTTGGCCATGTTACCAATATTGTAATAGATTACCAACTGTAATTGCACTACTACAATCAATCTTTATCTACAAGCACTGTGCAAGTGGCCTTCCAAAATTCAAACTATGGTGAATTAAGAATTCAATAAAAGTGTTTACCACAAGATTCTGACCATACAGGTAACAATAAACTTACAGTATTTACTCTGGTATCTGAAATCAAAATAGATTGCCAAATTTTAAACTAGACATAGGAGGAGCAATTTATACTGAATTTCCCACCCCCCAAAATAATTCATTTTATATTTAGAAATCATTTGGCATCATTCTTTAACCCCCAGTGAAATGGTTAGGCTGGGATAATTAACAACATCATACCATTAAGGCTAGGCCTAGTGGTTCACGCCTGTAATCCCAGCACTTTGGGAGGTCAAGGCGGGCAGATCACTTGAGGTCAGGAGTTGGAGACCAGTCTGGCCAACATGGTAAAACCCTGTCTCTATTAAAAATACAAAAGTTGCTGGGTGCGGTGGCTCACGCCCGTAATCCCAGAGCTTTGGGAGGCCAAGGCAGGTAGATCATGAGGTCAGGAGCTTGAAACCAGCCTGGAAAACATGGTGAAACCCCATCTCTACTAAAAATACAAAAAATTAGCCCAACATAGTGGCAGGCGTCTGTAATCCCAGGTACTCAGGAGGCCGAGGCAGGAGAATCGCTTGAACCTGGGAGGCGGAGGCTGCAGTGAATCGACACCGCACCATTGCACTCTACCATGGACGACAAAAGCAAGATTCCATCTCAAAAAAAAAAAAAACATTAAATACAAAAGTTAGGCGGGCATGGCGGCAGGCACCTGTAATCCCAGCTACTTGGGATGCTGAGGCAGGAGAATCGCTTGAACCTGGGAGGTGGAGGTTACAGTGAACCAAGATCACATCACTGCACTCCAGCCTTGGCGACAAAGTGAGACTTCATCTCAGAAAAAAACAAAAAAGAAAATGTTATTAAGTAAAAGACAGGGAATTGGATATTCACAAAGCATCACCCCACAGATTACAAGCTAAATGCAAATATAAAAATGAACCATTACAGGCCAGGCGTGGCGGCTCATGCCTGTAATCGTGAGGCCGAGGCAGGCGGATCACCTGAGGTCAGGAGTTCAAGACTAGCCTGGTCAACATGGTGAAACCCTGTCTCTACTAAAAATACAAAAATTAGCTGGGCATGGTGGCATGCGCCCGTAATCCCAGCTACCCAAGAGGCTGAGGCAGGAGAATCACTGGAACCTGGGAGGCAGAGGCTGCAGTGAGCCGAGATTGAGCCACTGCACTCTAGCCTGAGCAAGACTCTGTCACAAAAAAAAAACAAACAAAAAAAGACAACCATTACAATGGAGAGACCTCGTGGTCACCTCAATCAAGTAATCAAATTTAGCATCATTAATAATGGGACAATCTAAAGACTGTATGCCTCCTGATCCAGATGTAATATGAGTACCTAGGAAACACTCTCACCAAAATTGTTTAACTTGAATTTAATCAAGTCTTTATAGTTAACTTCCAATTTACAAGAAATACAAAGTAAATATCACCACAATAAGACAATTATTTAAAAATTATGAATACAGGAAAATCTGCATGATTAACAGGTATGCTGGACTGGTATCTTCAAAAAGTCAGTCATATTAAAAAGTCAAGGTACATGTATTTTATCACAATTTCTAAAAATAACTTTTTAACAAGAGCTAATCCGGAAAATATAAAAGCAAATCTAGACTGGCAATATACCAAATTAATGATAGTATGGGGGTTAAGATATTGGAGATACATCAATTAATGATAGTTTGGGGTAGAGGAAGAATCTCACTTATATTTATACATTTACATACACACACAATTAAAACTTTTTTTTTTTTTTTTTTTTTTGAGACAGAGTTTCGCTCTTGTTGCCTGTCGCCCAGGGTCGAGTACAATGGCGCCATCTTGGCTCACTGCAACCTCCATCTCCCAGGTTCAAGCAATTCTCCTGCCTCAGCCTCCCAAGTAGCTGGGATAACAGGCGTCCGACACAGCTAATTTTTGTATTTTTGGTAGAGACGGGGTTTCACCATGTTGGCCAGGCTAGTCTCGAACTCCTGACCCCAGGTGATCCACCCACCTCGGCCTCCCAAAGTGCTGGGTTTACAGGCATGAGCCACCGCGCCCGGCCACAATTTAAACTTTATAAGCACTATTAGTTATGTAATGGGGAAAAAAAGTCAGCTCTAATTGTTTCTTAGTGAAATTATTTATGTCTGGAATATGCTTTAAAATGCTAGAGCCAAAAATAAATAAATAAGTGGAGGAGGGGAGGTGAAAAAAACTGTTGAAGTAGCATAATGGGTACACCCAGAATTCAATGTACACTGGTTTCTTTTGTATTAATTAAAAATCTTGTGATTAAAAAGTTAAACTTTTCAATCTGTAATTCAAGAAAAAATAAAATATACAACATAAAGTTTAATGTATACTCAAAAATGAAAATGTTTTGAAGTTTTCAGTTTATCATTATTTTTCAATATCCTATTTTAGGTAGTTTATCCATTACTTGAAAGTTTAATTCACTTGAGATTGGTGAAAAATGAGATTTATTATAATCAACTTAAAACTTCTGAAATACAAACTTCTTTCAAAAAGTTAGTATTGTTCATTCTAACATATCAGGTGGTCTCAGAAACCAGGACACCGTGGGAAAATCAGACAAATTATACTTACTTGTGAATTCAGTGAAACTACATGTCTCCAATGTGTTAGGTATGAAAGGTCAGGAACTAGCATCCCTCATGAATGCCTAACAATATGCCAGGTTCTACAACATACCATGTTCACATAATTCTAACAATCACCCTGTGAAAATATCATCCCTTTATAACAGATGTATATCAGCTCAAAAAGAGTAAGTGTATCGGGGCGTGGTTGCACACCTGTAGTCCTAGCTACTGGGGAGGGTGAAGCAGGAGGATCCTTTGAGCTCAGGAGTTCAAGGTTACATTGAGCTATGATTGTGTCACTGCATTCCAACCTGGGCAACAGAGCAAGACTCCTGTCTCTTAAAAATATACCCAAACAGGCCGAGCGCGGTGGCTCACGCCTGCAATCCTAGCACTTTGGGAGGCCGAGGCAGGCAGATCACCTGAGGTTAGGAGTTCGAGACCAGCCTGGCCAATACAGTGAAACCCCATCTCCACAAAAATACAAAAATTAGCTGGGCATGTTGGTGGGCACCTGTAGTCCCAGCTACTTGGGAGGCTGAGGCAGGAGAATCGCTTGAACTTGGGAGGCAGAGGTTGCAATGAGCAAGATTGTGCCACTGCACTCCAGCCTGGGTGAAATAGTGAGAGTCCTTCTCAAAAAAAAAAAAAAATACCCAAACAGTAGGAAAAAAGAGACAAACACACACTCCACCTCTGACATAACTAGGAGACACTGTAACTATTACCTGAAATACAACGTATAAAGACAAAAGCTGATGGTAGAATGGTAAATGCCTTAGCATAATGGGAGAGATAATGACAAACAATCCTCTTTACCCTGCAATACCCCCAGAAAAGCTCAGAAATCAGAGGGCGCTAGGAAATAGGGCAGAATACCCACAAACACACACTCCTAAGGGAACAAGAGGTATGGTCCTCAGCAAAACTGAATCAGAGTGGCTCCAAGATGAGGGGTATCCCTCACAGAAAAGAGAACTGAAATGCTGGTGTGAAAACAGGGAGGCTAGGTAAAAACTTATGAAATGAACGACAAGACTTGTAGCTGTCTTCCCCCATGAAGCACTAGAACCCTGTCATACAAACTCATTACCTCTGCCAAGCCCTTCGCTATGGACTGAATCATGCCTCCCCAAAATCCATATGTTGAAGCCTTAATGCCCGATGTGACTGTATCTGAAAATAAGGCTTTTCAGAGGTAACTAAGATTAAATGAGGTCAAAGGGCACAGTCCCAATACAATAAAATTTGTAGCTTTATAAAGAGAAAAGGAAGAGATTTTTCTTTCCATTATAGGAAAAGTCATGTGAGCACACAGGAAGAAGGCAGTCATCTACAGACCAGGAAAAAAGCCCTAACCAGAACCTGGCCATGATGACATGCTGACCTCAGGCTTCCAGCCGCCAGAATTATAAAAAAATTAATTTCTGTTAAGTCACCCATTCTATGGTATTTTATTATAGCAGCCCGAGTGACTAAGACACCCCTCCTCTCTCCATCATTCCACCCACACAGAGACAGGAAAATTAAAGGACATCTATCTGAAGAAACTGAAAGCCTTCTTACCCACTACCCAGAGAAAAGAAATGAAGATTAAAAACACAGCAGTCCATTAGTCATTAACCTTGCTCATGACCACAAAGATCTGAACAAAACCTCCAACTAAAAGAAAGCAACCAAAACAAACAGAAATAATTAAGAAGAACTAAAAATAATATGAAGAACAGAAGAACACCTCAAATAAGCTGTAATTAATACCCTTGAAGAGGAAACAGAAAATGTTGCACCCATGAAAAAGGAACAAAATACTATAATACTGAAACAAAGGACAGGAGCTCTTAAAAATTCTTATTAAAAGCTTAAACTTTTCCAGGCGCAGTGGCTCCCACCTGTAATCCCAGCACTTTGGGAGGCCAAGGCGGGTGGATCATGAGGTCAGTAGTTGGACACCAGCCTGGCCAACATAGTGAAACCCTATCTCTACTCAAAAATACAAAAAATTAGCTGGGTGTGGTGGAGTGCGCCTGCAGTCCCAGCTACTCGGGAGGCTGAGGCAGGAGAATCACGCGAACCTGGGAAGCAGAGGTTGCAGTGAGCTGAAACTGCGCCATTGCACTCCAGCCTGGGCGACAGTGCCAGACCGTCTCAAAAAAACAAAAGCTAAAACTTTAAAATTCAGTCAAGGCCAGCCACGGTGGCTCACGCCTATAATCCCAGCACTTTGGGAGGCCGAGGCAGACAGACCACCTGAGGACAGGAGTTCAAGACCAGCCTGGCCAACATGGAGGAACCCCATCTCTACTAAAAATACAAAAAATTAGCTGGGTATGGTGGCGCACACCTGTAATCCCAGCTACTTGGGAGGCTGAGGCAGAAGAATTGCTTGAACCCAGGAGGCGGAGGCTGCAGTGAGAAGATCATGCCATTGCACTCCAGCCTAGGCAACAGAGCGAGACTTCATCTCAAAAAAAAAAATAAAGTAAAATTCAGTGAAAGTTAAGAAGGAAGAGTGAGATGTGAAGAAAAAAACCAAAGAAAAAAATATATAAATTATAAAATTCAGTGAAAGGATTGAAATTCCCCAGATAGTAGAATAGACAACTTTTTGGAGACGAGACGTCTTAACATCTACTTTGGGAACCAGGCAATAATGGAACACCACCTTCAAACTTTTGAGGGAAAATTATTTCCAATGCAGAAATCTCTCAACTGCCAGTCAAGTAAAAGGGTAAAAATGAAATCCAAAATGAAGGAAGAAACCAAAAGGCAGGCATGAGATCCGGAAAAATAAAATTCAACAAAAGTTAAAGAAATTCCCAGAATGTCAGCTAAGGAAAGTCCCAAGGTAATAGCTATGCAGCAGGCCTAAAGAGGAAACAACCCAGGCTAAAGCAGTAAGGACAGCTACAGAAGGGATGTCTTGTTTTTTTTTTGGTTGTTGTTGTTTTGTTTTTTTTGTTCTTTTTTTGAGCGAGAGTCTTGCTCTGTCGCCCAGGCTGGAGTGCAATGACGCCATCTCAGCTCACTGCAACCTCCGCCTCCCGGGTTCAAGCGATGCCTCAGCTTCCCAGGTAGCTGAGACTACAGGCGCACGCCGCCACACCCAGCTAATTTTTTGTATTTTTAATAGAGATGGGGTTTCACCGTGTTGCCCAGGCTGGTGTTGAACTCCTGAGCTCAGGCGATCCGCCAGCTTCAGCCTCCCAAAGTGCTGGGATTACAGGCGTGAGCCACCGCACCTGGCCCCAGAAGGGATGTCTACAGGAACAAATGGAACAGGTAAGTTTATCTGACAGATTTGCCCATGTGGAAAATTGTACTGAGAAGCATTTTATGGAGCTACTGGAGGGTACAGAAAGACTCTGCCAGAGAAAACTAAGCAAATGAAAAAAATGAGACATGAAAAACAAAAGGTTACACAAGAAAATAAAATCATAGTAAATTATTCCCTCAGCAGAGACAAATAATTAGTAATACGATAAAAACTCTGAATATGAATTTAACCTAAAATTGTGCAGTAACAATACTGGAGGAGAGTGTAGTTAGAAAAATCTTTAGACACCCATCCCTTTGACATCACTCACATTTATATACCTCAAATTATTTGATTCTAAGAAAAGATGCTATTTTCATTAGAGTTAAATCCTGCAACTACACTTTCAACGCAAAAATTCAGTGAAATGCTCTGGTTTTGTCTTGAAATACTTCACAGGGTCATTTTAAGGAAAAAAGTAAGTTAACAAATACAAAGCAAAAGTACTAACAGAAGTTAGAAGATCTATACAAATTTTACTGGTTACTGGAGTCAGTGAAGGCACATTGATAGCTAATGAAATATTTGTTGTGTTGTTTGCCATAAAATAATTCTAAATTTTGGATACCGTTGGTATATGTCCACTTTTACTTTCCACACTTACCAATTCTACAATTTATTCAGTCTTACAAGAATATTGACTAACTCTTCAGTAAATTACCTCCATAAGCACTAAAATCAGGTTATTTTCTGGTTTTAAAAATCTAAAATGTTGGCCGGGCACGGTGGCTCACACCTGTAATCTCAGCACTTTGGGAGGCCAAGGCAGGAGGATCACAAGGTCAGGAGTTTGAGACCAGCCTGGCCAACATGGTGAAACCCCCTCTGTACTAAAAATACAAAAATTAGCCAGGCATGTTGGCGAGTGCCTGTTAATTCCAGCCACTCGGGAGGCTGAGGCAGGAGAGTTGCTTGAACCCGGGAGGCGGAGGTTGCAGCAAGCAGAGATCGCGCCACTGCACTCCAGCCTGGGCAACAAGAGCGAGACTCTGTTTCCAAAAAAAAAAAAAAAATCTAAACTGTTTTGCACTTTTCCTTTTTATAAGAAATTTAACTTTTACTTGGTGAGTCAAGTCAGCTACAGCACTATGATTAGATGGTCTTAAAGATTCTGAGGCATCAGGCCCTGGTACTAAATGGGGCCATATTAATATACTTTCATAATTCTCTTGTTCATCATTCTTAACTTTCATATCTGTCAATGATCCTTCCTCTATCAGCATTCACCCATCTTTCAATTAGTTATAGGGTTAAAAAAATTAATAACTACGCTTCAGACTCAAATAACATTTACTAAATACCCTGCCAGGCCCTTTCATATACATGCTTTCATTCAACCCAAATACGTTCTGTTAGAATGGTCACCAATGTAAAAATAAAGCAGTTCTGACTTAGGACTTTTTAAAAGCCCTACTATTAATAAATACAGGAGCTTAACTGTTTAATCAAATTGGGGTGCAGGCTAGGTCTTTCGAGTGTGTTTGGTTCAGTTCTGTTTTGTTGAGGGAGAATCTCTTCCTTGTTTAGGTGTCTTTATAGCTAATGTCTGGTTCTGACTCAGACTGTTCAATCAGCCAGCTGTGGATAATTGAGGGGTTACTGAACCATGCACAGCCAATTTAGGGCAACACTAAAAAGAGGTATATACCTAAACAAACACTTGGTCACCCATTCACTAAGATTTTTACAAAAAGCACAGAGAAATGAGCATTGTATTGCAAATTAGGACTTTCATATTTGCAATTATATCTATAATAAAGGCATATATGTATTCTTGCTATACCACTTGTTAATACCGCTATTTAAGAATCTTCTTAATTCGTTAAAACAGAACCTCAATTCAGTTAAATCTAAACTTTAGAAAGATGTAAGTATTCCCCAAGTTACGAGGGAAAAATTTTCACCGTTAAATTTACCACCAAGACACTGAAAAGCAATCTTTTTCTCTGATAGTTTTTCCTCAACAAGATAGCATTTTTGTCTGAAAAAATGAAAACCTTACAGTAGTGTTAATATCTTGTCACTACTCCAAAAAACCCACACAGGTCATGGGAAAAGATCATTCCCACATCTTAATGTAAAACCTGTCACTGTTTATATTCAGGATTAATAATATTAGTGTTAACCCTCAAAAGGATTCTAAATGTAATTGAAAAGACTATAAAAATTCCTCTTTAACAGCCATTTCACTTTAAGTACCATTTGTGTACTCCACATTTTAAGTTACAATTGTTAAAGAATGCTTACTTATTTCTTCTCAAATATTCCATTACTCCAACTATGTAATACTGATATTCACTTCCTCTTTCAGAGAACTTAGAGCAAATGTGCAGTTTACACACCACAAACACTAGTGATGATACCAAGCTGCACATGGACAAACTTCCAGGCACTTATCTCCTAAATTTTACATATAATCGTTAAAACAAAATAGCTTTAAAATACTAACCACCTGGAATTCCTGACTAAAAGTACCAAAACCCCATCCTCAAAACCACTTTCCTAGAAACAGCACTCCCAGAAGCTGAAAGATATTTACATTGCACCAGAGTCCCTGATGGCTATGCTTAGATGTCAAAGCTTTG
This sequence comes from Pongo abelii, assembly GCF_028885655.2. NCBI lineage: Eukaryota > Metazoa > Chordata > Mammalia > Primates > Hominidae > Pongo > Pongo abelii. The sequence goes on from NC_071991.2 coordinate 98,908,613, forward strand.
CTACAGGCAAAAAATATCAAGGAAGAAGTGACACTATTGCTACATGCACATGCAACATGTTTTAAGTTGTGAAAACAAACCATTATAATCCAAACAGAGAATTTTTCATGATCTGAGCTACTGTTAGATCAGCAATGCTAAAACTGCTTGACATTTCTTTTTCTAAAAACCAAAAAGTTATTTGACAACACTGTGTAGCAGTGCACATTTATAATAAAGATTATGCGCTTTAAGCTTGCGATCACATAAAGATTTGATTTTCAACTAGTCTGTATGTTGCACTGTTGTCAGATCATTGTGTATCCGTAGCTGAAGTGGTGTAAACACCTGAAAAATTATACGACTAGCCTACATTTAAAAACAAAACCGACCCTGTCTGACAAGAACCCTTAAGAATTTGCCTTTTTCTAATGCTCAAACATTCTGCAGCCGCTTGATCTGGCCAAAAATCGTCAAAGCTCCTGGTTTTATCATTTGCTGCAGGGAAAAAAATAATATGGCTGAAAATTCTTTCAGAAGGGTGGTATTTCAAACAGGACCACCCAAAACACTTAAGAACACGCAGCGGAGAGTAGGGTGCAGGGAGGGTACCTTACGAAACAGCGCACTTCGGGCCCTGCACGCTACCTCATTTCCCTAATAGGGATGAAAAGCTCAGGCCTCTGGTAGCTTCTAGCTGACGCCAGTGCTCTCTCCACACCCCTTTTTTGACAGGATTATCCGGGGTTGAACGCTGTGTCACAAATACGAATTCCCGCAACCACGTCTAAATGGTCTAACAATCAATCAAGCATCTTTTACAAGACCAAACCCTTCCCCCATCCCGTTCCCTCCATCTCTCTCCCTAGCCAAACAAACCTAGGGGAGTCCTCAAGACGGATTTTCACAAACCTTGCAGCGCACTAACTGGGAGGAAGAAACGATACAGAAAATAAGAGTGTCGGCCATCCCCCTCTCTGCAACCGAAATTACAGGCTCCATTTCCTGTCCCCTTGGGAACTGCAAAATCCTCTGCTGAAAACCGGACGCCTCCCGGCCCGTCCAGGCCGGCGCACGCGGCCGCCGCGCTCCCCCTTCCCGGGCCCCGTGGGCGCCAGGGGGCGGCGGGGACCCGCGGCGCCCTCCCCTCCCCCTCCCCGCACGGCACCCACCTCGGGGCAGCTGCTTCACCTCCCCGTTCTCCTCCCGGGAGGCCCCGCCGGCCTCTCGGGCCTCGCCGAGACCGTGCCTCCTCCTCTCCTTCTCCCGCTTCTCCTTAGGTCTGCGCGACTTGGCGTTAGCCGAGGCGGCGGCGGCGGCGGCGGCGGCGGCGGGCAGGAGGAGATGGTGCGGCTGAGCGTGCAGCAGCGTAGGAGGGACTAGCAGTTTGCGCGGCACCGGCTGAGACAAGGAAGCGGAGGCTGAGGAGGGAACGGCCGTGCCAGCGGAGAAAGAGAAACTGCTCCGAGAAGAGAACGAGGACGGAGCAGCAGACAGAGGGGCAAAGCTCCAAGACGCGGGGCTGCCATAGCTCTGAGGCGAAGGTGCTGCCGGCGGCTGCAGCTGCCTGCTGTTCCCGCCGCTGCCCCCTTCTCCGTTCACTCTCCGCGGTGCTTTCTTCTCCTCAGTCCGGACCTTCTTGGCGGACAGAGAACCCGGAGGGTCCCGGGAGGAGGGCTGCAGCTTGCCAAACGGTTCTTTCTCCGAGACAGTGGCGGTGGGGGCCGCGGCAGCGACACAGTGCAGAGGGCTCGGCGGTTCCGCCATTTTGCGCTCCTGTTGTATTTACTCTCCTCCGCTAGCCGGCGCGGGGCAGGAGGCGGGCCCTCAGCGAGGGGTAGGGAAGGGGCGGAGCGGCCAGGCCACCGGCCGGGACCTCCATTGGGCGAGCCACGCTGAGGGATCCACCTAAGAGCCAATCAAAGGCACAAACATCAGGCAAAGGGGCGGGATCGCCATAAGGCCCCTCTTTGGAGGTCAGAGCTCGGCGGGGTGCGGCTAGTGGCGGAGCGCACTGCGAGGGGAGGGCTTTCCACTGTGGCTGGCGTGAACTCGCGTGCCCGGTGGATATCAGGGAAGAACCCCCGCCCCGGACCCCCAGATCTGCCGTGGCCGAGGTAGCGATCGTCTCTGCTGCCGCGAAGACTGTTTTAACTTGTACCACCTTCCCCTCCATTTTTCCTGGGGTGCCTCTCACCCTGCATCTGCGCGTTCAGAAAGCTGGATTTCGGAAATGCTCAGTTCAGAAGAGAAAAAATTGCCGGGAATCAAGTCATTCTTTTTGTTAGTCGGTAGTCGATTGATGGGAAGTGTTCAAAATCATTTGATGTGGTGACAAGGTACGTTATTATTGGTAGATCATGTGTTGTAATCCATTGAAGGAGATAACTTCCAGCAAATCTAGAACTTTCGTATTACAAGCTTGAAGGTGAGAGTCTCCCTGTGTTTGGAGACTTTTTTGAACTGTTGTGACTAGACCCTTAAGATTTTTATTTTATTTATTTATTTATTTATTGACACGGAGCTTTGCTGTGTTGTCGAGGCTGGAGTGCAGTGGCGCGATCTCGGCTCACCGCAACCTCCGCCTCCCAGATTCAAGCGATTCTCCTGCCTCAGCCTCCCCAGTAACAGGGACTACAGGCGTCCGACACCATGCTTGGCTAATTTTTGTGTTTATTAGAGACGGGGTTTCACCACGTTGGCCAGGCTGGACTCGAACTCCTGATCTCAGGTGAGCGGCCCACCTCCGCTTCCCAAAGTGCTGGGATTACAGGCGTGAGCCACCATGTGCGGCCTTAAGATTTAAATTTTATGATAATTATTATAGCCGGGCGCGGTGGCTCACGCCTGTAATCCCAGCACTTTGGGAGACCGAGGCGGGCGGATCACGAGGTCAGAAGTTCGAGACCAGCCTGACCAACATGGTGAAACCCCGTCTCTACTAAAAATACAAAAATTAGCTGGGCATGGAGGCGTGCACCTGTAATCCCAGCTACTCGGGAGGCTGGGGCAGGAAGATCGCTTGAACCCTTCCTTGAACCCAGGAGGCGGAGGTTGCAGTGAGCCGAGATTGCACCACTGTACTCCAGCCTGGGCGACAGGGCAAGACTCCTCTGTCTCAAAAAATTATTATTATTATTATAACTTAGACTTGCCAAGAAAAATTCGTTGGCGATTATTTATAGATGTTTGAAAAGCAAGAATTGTTTTTTAGGTTTCTGTATTTTAGCATTTAGTAAGCACACTGCGTGTTCGATGTTTTGTAAGCATGTGCTTTGATTTTTGCTTCGAAAATAAGCAATTTGGGGAGATGGGTTTTAGCTTAAAAGATAAGGAATGTGGCCGGGCGCGGTGGCTCACACCTGTAATCCCAGCACTTTGGGAGACAAGGCGGGCAGATCACAATGTCAGGAGTTCAAGACCAGCCTGGCCAACATAGTGAAACCCCGTCTCTACTAAAAATACATAATTAGCTGGGTGTAGTGGCACGCGCCTGTGTAGTCCCAGCTACTCTGGAGGCTGAGGCAGAAGAATCCCTTGAATCTGTAAGGCAGAGGTTGCAGTGAGCTGAGTTTGTGCCATTGCACTCCACCCGGGGTGACAGTGCCTATTTACTCATTTTTTTAAGAATATTTTTAAGAATTTTTTTTTTTTTCGGCCAAGAGTGGTGGGTGGCTCACGCCTGTAATCCCAAGACTTTGGGAGGCGGTGGTGGGTGGATCACCTGAGGTCAGGAGTTTGAAACCAGCCTGACCAACATGGTGAAACCCCATCTCTACTAAAAATACAAAAAAAATTAGCCAGGCGTGGTGGTGCATGCTTGTAGTCCCAGCTCCTCAGGAGGCTGAGACAAAAGATTCGCTTGACCCCTGGAGGTGGAGGTTGCAGTGAGCCGAGATCATCGTGCCACTGCACTCCAGCCTGGGTGACAGAGTGAGACTCCATCTCAAAAAAAAAGAGGATGTTTTGGAGTCAAATTTAATATTGGTTTATGGACTTATTTTTATGTGCCTGAAATTTTTTAAAGTAATAAAAGTATTTAATATGTAACATGAAAACTTTCTAATTGGAATTGACTGGCAGCAGATGTCTTCAAGAAAGTTAGCATTGGTGGGAGAGTGGACTGAGTGGATTAGGCTGGAAATCATCTACTAACGCACTAGTTTCGTGACCTTAGTCAGGCTGCTTCACTTGTTAGGACCTCTGTTTTCTTACCTGTTAAGTTAGCAAATTTGATTACGTGATCACTAAGGTCCTTTCCACACTCAACTTACGCCATATTCAAGAAGCTTTTCAAAATCACACCAAAACCATTACAATTGAATTCATTTTTTAATTGTTGGCCCTCCTGATCTAGGAAAGTGTCTCTAACATACATTAATGTAGTGCCTGGAAACTTGCACCACTCATTCTCTGATCTCTAGCACACAGGTCTGGAAAATCGGACTTCTTAAGAGCCCAGTTAAACTATACCCTTGCCTGCATGAATTTGTTACTCCTTGCATTACATTATACTCTCATGCACTGTTATTAGGCCTGGCACTAAATTTGTAGAGCCTAAGCAAGAGTGTGGCTATGGAGGTCCACACACCATCTGTCTAAATATTTAAAAAGTAAATCAAGATAACAAACTATTATATAAAATACATTCTATTGTACTACCTTGACAGATCCACTTTCATATGATCTGGAAGTCCATGTTTGAATTTAGAGTTCTCAGAGTCCCCGGACTGACCCCATTCTCCTCCCATCCCCAACTTCACCTGCCACACGGAAAGGCCATACATGCACCCAACATGTCCAGGTGTATGTCCACATCCCCCCCCTCCGCAAATGGTGATGTACAATCGGCAGCTCACTCTGCCCTCAGATCTAGTCAGTCTAAAAGAGAAGTGCAGGCTCCAGGCAAGCATGGCCGCTGACCTCATGGGCTCCTTGTCCTTTACAGCAAGAGGAGGGCCAAGTAAACAGAGGCCCCCTTACCCAGGTCTAAAGACAGGACTTGTCTGTTATAAAACATGAGCAACTATCTCTTTTCTGTCCTGTGTAATTAGCCATTCCCTTTCAACTAGATTATTCTTGTCAACACTTAACTGGCAGAGGTTTTCTACCACTATCACCAATTTCTTTTAGCATAATATTTTTATAATCTCATATAGGTTTTCCATTCTACAGCTAGGAAGCTGTTTTCAAAACCTTGGCCGGGTACAGTGGCTCATGCCTGTAATCCCAGCACTTTGGGAGGCTGAGGCAGGCAGATCACCTGAGGTCAGGAGTTCGAGACCAGCCTAGACAACATGGTGAAACTTCGTCTCTACTAAAAATACAAAAATTAGCTGGGCATGGTGGCACGTCCTTGTAGTCCAGCTACTCAGGATGCTGTGGTGGAGAATCACTTCAATCTGGGAGACAAAGGTTGCAGCGAGCCAAGATCATGCCAGTGCACTCCAGCCTGGGCAACAGAGTGAGACTCCATCTCAAAAAAAAAAAAAACAAAAACGAAAAAAACCTGGATCTGACCATCTCTCTTGCCTTGCTTCAGACCTGAAGTCAATGGCTTTCACTGCTCTCGGGACAAAAAACAAAATCCTTAATGTGTCCTATAAGACCTTTCATGATCTATCCCCTTCTATTTCAAACTAAAAGGTCTTTAATCTCCAGAACCCACCATGTTGTCTTTCAACAAAGGAACATTGCATATGTGGTTCTCTCTACTTGACGTGCTTTTTCCTTTGGCTGTTGCCTATGTGATGATTTGGATAATGAACATAAGGGAGGCAGATATCATGAATACCTTCTATATTTCTAACCAGCAAAACTTGGACAGTGGTACCATTCCCTGAGCCAAGAAACAGTGGAAGAGCGACAAGTTTCAGGTACTCTTGGACCTTGGACCTGTTGAACATGACATGCCTTTTCTCATCTCCATTCCTTTTTGCTTTTCGGTCGTTGGTGTTGTTGACTCACTGGTTATCTCTTGCTTCCTTTTCCATTTCATTCTCTGTAACAGCTCTACCGAAAGCATACTACCCTACCTACCCTACACCCTGCTTCTCCACCTTTTTTTTTTTCTTTTTTTTTTTTTTTTTTTTTTGAGATCGGGTCTCAGCTCTATCACCCAGGCTAGAGTGCAGTGGCAGGTTCACAGCTCGCTGCAGCCTTGACCTCCTGGCCTCAAGCATTCCCCCCACCTCAGCCTCCCGAGTAGCTGGGACTAAGGCATGCGCCACCATACCCAGCTGATTTTTGTATTTTTGTAGAGACAGGGTTTCGCCATGTTGTTGCCCAGGCTGATCGAGAACTCCTGGGCTCAAACACTCTGACCACCACGGTCTCCCAAAGTGCTGGGATTACAGACATGAGCCAGCATACCCAGCCGAAACTGGGTCTATAAAGAACAGAAATTTATTTTCTCACAATTCTAGGGGCTGGGAGCCCAAGATCACGGCACTGGCAGGTTCATTTGTTTGATATGGGCCACATCCTCCTGAGGGGAGGAACCTATTGGCTTCACATGGTAGAAGGCAGAAGGTAAGCAGGCTGAAGGCTTCATGAGGCCTCTTTTGTCTTATTTATTTTGAGACAGAATCTTGTTCTGTCGCCCAGGCTGGAGTGCAGTGGTGCAGCTGCAGCTTCGACCTCCTGGACCAAAGTGATCCTACCACCTCAGCCTCCCAGGTAGCTAGGACTTCAGACACTCGCCATAACTCCCAGCTAATTTTTGTTTATGTTTTGTAGAGATGGGGCCTCACTGTGTTACCCAGGCTGGTCACAAACTCCTGGGCTCAAGTGATCACTTGCCCATGAAGCCTCTTGTAATCCCATAAACCTCATTCACAAGAGAGCAACCCTTCTGGCCTAAACACTTCTTAAAGGCCCCACATCTTAATACCATTACATTGGCCATTAAGTTTCAACACCTGAATTTTGGAAGGGACACATTGAAACCATAGCAATGGGTAAAAAATAATAAGTCAGAGTCAGTTTGAATGTGAGATAACAGGAAGTGGAGGGAACTATAGAAAACTGGGAATATGATGTGTTTTCTACAATATGCATTTGTGTTTCTCAGCTCTCGCTGCTCGTTCCCTTATGGAAATAGTGGTCCTATTTGCTAAATATATAGATTTTTTAATGGGAAGTTCCTAAAACACCATGCAAGCCGAACAAAACATCTGTGAGTCAGATATAACCCACAGACTAGCAGGCTGACTTCTGATCTAGAAAGGAGTAGCTTCGTTTTGTTAAGATCGTTTTGAGAGTTTTGTTCGTTTTAATTCACAACCCTGTCTTTGTCCATTGCTGGAATAGATGCTGATCAAATATATTCAAACTTCCAGCCATAACAATGTGTGTTAGCAGTGCTTAGAGCTGTCCTCTGTACAACCTAGAATCTGGTTTCTCTGCACATGACATCCTTCTGCCTTTCTGAGCTGAACTGCATTTTCACTCTGCACATGTACTATCCCTCTGGCCTTGTCCAGGTTCCTGATCTCCTTGTATAAAGAAAGCAGTTATTTGGCCCTTGTACTTTATGCAGCCATGTACTAACCTTAAAGACATTTCTGGCCAGGTGTAGTGGCTTACGCCTGTAATCCCAGCACTTTGGAAGGCCAAGGCAGGTAGATCATGAGGTCAGGAGTTTGAGACCAGCCTGGCCAACAAGGTGAAACCTCGTCTCTCCTAAAAATATGAAAAAATTAGCCAGGCGTGGTGGCACTCGCCTGTAGTCCCAACTACTCCAGAGGCTGAGGCAGGAGAATCTCTTGAACCCGGGAGGCGGAGGTTACAGCCAGGCAAGACTGTGCCATTGCACTCTAGCCTGGGTGACAGGGCAAGATTCCGTCTCAAAACAAACAAACTAAAAAGGACATTTCTTCTGCCCTTATGGCATAGATATCTCAAAGCTCTACCTCCACCACATTGACCTGCTCATCTTTTTTTTTTTTTTTTTTTGAGACAGAATTTCGCTCTTGTTGCCCAGGCTGGAATGCGATGGCACGATCTCGGCTCACCACAACCTCTGCCTCCCAGGTTCAAGTGATTCTCCTGCATCAGCCTCCCAAGTAGCTGGGATTACAGGCATGCACCACCACACCCAGCTAATTTTTTGTATTTTTAGTAGAGACGGGCTTCTCCATGTTGGTCAGGCTGGTCTCGACCTCCCGACCTCAGGTGATCTGCCTGCCTTGGCCTCCCAAAGTGCTGGGATTACAGGCATGAGCCACCATGCCCAGCTGACCTGCTCATCTTTATGTGTCTTTCTCATTTGAATCAATCAGTCACTGGCCAGTTGTAAAGGCTGGTACTCTGCTTTCAGAAAACCTGAAACCTTTAAACTTTCATGCTGTCAGTTCCAGTGTAGTCCATACTCTAGTACACGGGCCAGCAAACTTTTTCTGTAAACAGACGTATAGTAAATATTTTAGGCTTTGCAGACCTAAAATATTTGTAAATATTTTAGGCTTTGTGGTCTCTGTGGCAGCTGCTGCTCATAGCACAAAAGCAGCCATAGACAAGATATAAAGGAATGGGCATGGCTGTGTTCCAATACAACTTTATGGAAATAGGAGACAGGATGGATTTGGCCTGTAGGTCATAGTTTGCTGGCTCCTATGCATTTTGGTTTTTGTTTTGTTTTTTTTTTGAGATGGAGTCTCACTCTGTCGCCCAGGCTGGAGTGCAATGGTGCAGTCTCAGCTCACTGCAACCTCCACCTCCCGGGTTCAAGCAATTCTCCTGCCTCAGCCTCCCAAGTAGCTGGGATTACAGGCACCCACCACCATGCCCGGCTAATTTTTGTATTCAATAAATGTTTTTCAGGCTAGGTGCAGTGGCTCACTCCTGTAATCCCAGCACTTTGGGAGGCCGAATTGGGCGGATTGCCTGAGGTCAGGAGTTCAAGACCAGCCTGGCCAACATAGTGAAACCCCATCTCTACTAAAAATACAAAAAATTAGCCAGGTGTGGTGATGTGCACCTGTAATCCCTGCTACTTGGGAGGCTGAGGCGGGAGAATCACATGAACCTGGGAGGTGGAGATTGCATTGAGCCATTGCACTCCAGCCCGGGCGACAGCGTGAGACTCCACCTCAAAAATAAATAAATAAATAAATTGTTTTTCTGTTAATGGCTCCCCAATTTATATCTCTAAACCTGACTGCTCCTCTGTGTTTGTGACACCTAACTACTCCACATCTTCCACAGATATGTCAGCACTTAAAACTCAGCATATCTATGACAGAGACTGCTCATTTCCTGCCAAGTATCTGTTTCTCCCTTCTCCCTTATTACCTGATCCCTTAATTCGTTGAGATTGCAAAGTATCTAGCTAAGAAAAAAAAAAAAGTTGCTTACCCTTCTTTCTCTTAGGGATAGCAATGAGATGTCAGGGAAAGTCTTTGGGTGAGGTTTTCAGGGAAGCTCCTGGGTGAAGAGCAGAGGAAACCCCTTTCTCTCTTTCCTGAAATTTGAAGAAGGCGATGTGAGGCAGTAATTATGAAGATTCTAAGCTTTCAGCTCATATTTTGCTTATTCAACATTTCAGGTAATTCAGGTAAATTGAATTCTCAACTCTTTATTTTTCTGAAACCAAGTCTCACTCTTGCCCAGGCTAGAATGCAGTGGCGTGATTTCAGCTCACTGCAGCCTCTGCCTCCTGGGTTCAAGCAATTCTCCCACCTCAGCCTCCCAAGTAGCTGGGATTACAGGCATGCACCACCACGCCCAGCTAATTTTTGTATTTTTAGTACAGACGAGGTTTTGCCATGTTGGCCAGGCTGGTCTCGAACTCCTGGCCTCAAGTGATCCACCCACTTCAGCCTCCCAGAGTCCTGGAATTACAGGATCAGCCACCATGCCCAGCCAAATTCTCACCTCTTAACCAGAAAATCGTCTTACAACAAATATAGCCTAACCACTTGCTCAACCACAGTCTTCTTTCTAGTTTGAATGTATACTGAAGGAGAGCAAACTGGGGGAAAATAAAGTTGAAAATTGTAGTAGAGGGATCAGCCACTGCTTAAAGGCTTCACTGAAGAGCCATTAGCAGCCACACAGCAGGAAGCAAAAGGTAGAGAGAGTAAAAGGGGCCAAATAGAGTAAACAGAAACTATCCATAAATGTCTCTCCTGGGGTTAATTATGCTGCCAGAATTTTCATATGGAAGAACATCAGATCATTTTGATACTTATTTTAAGAAAGAGATAGGAGGCCTATAAAATGTGTATCAGGAGCCTTATTCAATAATGAAAATCTCTGAAAAGAAAAGCTTAAGTTTTGTGGTTTAAAAAAAAAAAAAAAAAAAAAAAAGGTTTGTGGTTCCAGTCAATTCTCCAGGAAGAGGAAGCTATTTTAGGTAAGAACGGGTAGGTAGAGAGTAAAGTGTACTTATCCACAGCTTGAAGCCTAGGTCTGGCCAAGAAAGGTAAGGAAAAATTATAGACTCATAGAATGTCTGAATTGCAAATGCAGCCCTGTACGTAATTTGTTAATTTTCTTTACTATCCTTTACTTTCTTTTTGAACAGTGAACAACCTCCAGAATAACCATTCTTGGCTTCATAGTTTGAGCCCACTGTCAGACCACTTGTGGTTAAGAGGATAGTGTTTACTGAGTGCCTTGTGTTTTTTTTATGTTTGTGGGTGTTATGCATCATCCCAGTTCTACAAAGCTTTCCAAGGCATTTTTCAAAACTGAGCTGGAATTTCATGTTTATTCTGACTCTACACCAGTTTTCTTCCTAATATATCCTATTTTGTAAGAGGAAGCAGAAGTCTAAAGCATCAAAATGTTAAATCCAGACATTGGTCAGGCCTCTTTAGAAGTTTTAAGTTAATTAAAGTTTTATATTCAGAAAATAGGCATTCAAAAAAGATGCAGTGTTTCTTAGAGTGCTGGTAGATTCCAGTGCTTTTATCTCATAGAAAAGAACAGGTTTGAATGTGTCCCCAAAAGTTGTATGTCCCCCAAAGTTCATGGGTTAGAAACTTAATCTCTAATGCAACAGTGTTCAGAGGTGGGACCTTTAAGAGGTGATTAGGTCGTGAGGGCTCTGCCCTCATGAAAGGATTAATGCCATTATCCAGGAGTAGATTAGTTTTTACAGGAGCGGGTTCCTGATAACTGATAACCCACAGTTAGAAGAGTGCAGTTTTGTACAAATACTGCACATGCCAGTAGAGCCAACAAATTACAAAACTATGACTGTCACAAAGTTATTTCATAATTTTAATTTTGCAGATTCTGCTTTGAAAAGCTTGTCTGTATGATTTATGTACAGTGCCTTGAGGTAACAATATGATGACATCCTGATATATATTTTGCCTCAGATTCAAGTGCTGGCTCTTCTTGATTCCCCTCAAGTTAATAACTACTTCTATACCATTAGTTTGAAAATAGATGAATAATCAAAACAGCTAAAGACCCATCAAGGAAATAACCACTCTTTTATTTAACTTTTAAAGCTAACCCAATAAGTCTCTTTACATGTAATGCCTATTCTAAGGATTTTAATCCTAATCTTTTCCCTATTTAATCCCTATAATTGATTTCAATGGGTGGAAAATACTAAGTTCTAATGTCACTGGGAGTTTTCTGCTAGTGAAAGTGTAGAATAAGGAGGTACAAATCAGATACCAGGAAACCTTGAATATCAAGGCCTGAAACCTGAAGTAAAGGTTTGCCAAACCTAGCTTTGACAACATAGATGGACAAGTGCAAATGCAAGATAAAGGTGGTATGCTTTCTATTTGTTAAGTTCTTTTAACCGTCAGTGGGGTTTGTCCTGAAATCTTAATCTTGCCATCTGAGCTTGCAAATACTGCCAGTATGCCTTACTCATCACTTTCATCTATGTCAAATGTGTGAATAGTCTGGACACCCAGTTACTTTAGTTTCCTTACAGTAAACTGGCAGTACATGGCATAGATCCTAGAGGCCCACAGTTTCTTTTAAAAGTTGTTTGATGGGCTGGGTGCAGTGGCTCACCCCCGTAATCCTAGCACTTTGGGAGGCTGAGGCAGGTGGATCAGCCTGGCCAACATGGTGAAACCCTGTCTTTACTGAAAGTACAAAAATTAGCTGGGCGTGATGGTGCGCACCTGTAATCCCAGCTACTTGGGAGGCTGAGGCAGGGGAACGGCTAGAACCCGGAGGGCGGAGGTTGCAGTGAGCCTAGATCGCGCCACTGCACTCCAGCCTGGGCAAAAGAGCAAGAATCCATCTCAAAAAAAAAAAAGGTTCACTTGATGATGCCAACTGAAGGGATTCAATGGTTATAGGGAAAGAAGCCTAAAATAATGCAGCACCAATATAAACTGCAGTACACAATTATAATACAGGGTATTTGTGAATGAATAAATGTTTGGGGATTAAATACCTTTTTTTTTTTTTTTTGAAAAACCTCTGTCACCCAGGCTAGAGTGCAGTGGTGCGATCTCAGCTCACTGCAGCCTCTGCCTCCTGAGTAGCTGGGCCTACGGGCACGCACCACCACACCCAGCTTATTTTTGTATTTTTTGTAGACAGGGTTTTGACACGTTGGCCAGGGTGGTCTCAAACTCCTGACCTCCAGTGATTCGCCTACCTCGGCCTCCCAAAGTGCTGGGATTACAGGCATGAGCCACGGTACCCAGCCTAAATACCTTTTTTTTTTTTTTTTTTTTTTTGAGACGGAGTCTCGCTCTGTCGCCCAGGCTGGAGTGCGGCGGCACTATCTCAGCTCAGTGCAAGCTCCGCCTGCCGGGTTCACACCGTTATCCTGCCTCAGCCTCCCGAGTAGCTGGGACTACAGGCGCCCGCCACCACACCCGGCTAACTTTTTGTATTTTTAGTAGAGACGGGGTTTCATCGTATTAGTCAGGATGGTCTCAATCTCCTGACCTCGTGATCCGCCTGCCTCGGCCTCCCAAAGGGCTGGAATTACAGGCATGAGCCACCGCGCCTGGCCGTAAATACCATTTCTGATGTTCCAAATAGAGGCATCAAAAAGAAAAACCCAAATATGTTAGTGGGAAATGATTTTTTGTTTGATGATGTGAAAGGTAGTGTTATTTTTATTTCTATCAGCAGACTAATGTCTCTGACCACTTATGACAATTGAAAGCATGAGTCATATTTATATATATATTGCCTCTCTCCCCCATAATCTGTTATGTTTATAGTAACATTGTAATAGTTTTTTGTGGGTGGTTTTTTGTTTGTTTGTTTGCTTGCTTTTGCTAGTCAATAACATTGTTTTCTACAGTTTCTTTACTCCTTGGTATACTACCACTTATGCTAGAGGTTCTTCCCTTACCATCCATTTATGGATTCACTTCTTCAGTTTATTGTCAAGTAATTATTAAATAGTCTGCTTTTGGCCGGGCACAGTGGCTCTTCCCTGTAATCCTAGCACTTTGGGAGGCCAAGACAGGCAGATCACGAGGTCAGGAGTTCGAGACCAGCATGGCCAACATAGTGAAACCCCGTCTCTACTAAAAATACAAAAAAACAATTAGCCAGGTGTGGCAGTGTGCACCTGTAATCTCAGCTACTCAGGAGGCTGGGGCAGGAGAATCGCTTGAACCCAGGAGGCAGAGGTTTCAGTGAGCCGAGATCAAGCCATTGCACTCCAGCCCAGGCGACAGTGCAAGACTCCATCTCAAAAAAAAAAAAAAATATATATATATATATATATATAGTCTGCTTTTTCTTATTTTCCACATATATCAAGTGTTTAGTCAGTAAATACTTACACCTACCTGTTGCCAGGCACTAGGCTAAGTGCTAGAATATAGCAAGAGATAAGGCAGACATGGTCTCTGTCCTCATGGAGTTAACTTTAATCACAAGATCTGTTTCCAAATAATCTGTTGTTTAAGACTGTGTTGGTGGGGTGAGGGGGGAGGGATAGCATTGGGAGATATACCTAATGCTGAATGACAAGTTAATGGGTGCAGCACACCAAGATGGCACATGTATACATATGTAACAAACCTGCACATTGTGCACATGTACCCTAAAACTTAAAGTATAATAAAAAAAAAAAAAGACTGTGTTGCTCTGTTGTTCAAGACTGTGATCCTATTTATTACTGATGACAGTCAAACAGTATTGTCTACAATGTGCCCAGCACTGTGTGACAATGTAATTAATCATATAATGAGATTAGTAAGCAAAGAACATGGGGAGAGACTTTCTAGGCTGAGGAACAAGTATTTGGAAAGAGATTGAGAGTAATGACACATTCAATGTGGTATTGTTTGTGAGAAGTTCATTGTGGTTCACGGATAAAGGACACGAAGTGCCATAAAAGGAGAGGGCTCTCTAAAATGGGTGAGAGCCAGATTGTGTAAAGTGTTGCTCTTGACTGCCTTGGCATGCTGAGGAGTCAGTAAATACCTTTTGTTAACTTAAGGGCTTTAATGAGGAAGAGTGAAAAATGTTCACATAACCATTTTCACTTCCTGCGCATTCCTCACAGGCTTCACCAGGTACTGCTTTCTAACTTGAGTTGGCCATTTCCACATGTCAGATAGGACCAATTTTCCTTTTAACTACCCACGTAATACTTAAACACTGTTGCCGGTATCACAGCTTTTCTTCAAAACAGGTAATATTAGGGACACTTGAAATTTGGGAATTAGATTTACCTTTGCTGTTACTAAATAATTGTCAGAATTTTAAATGTCGTATTCATTTTACTCAACTAATCTCTTTAGCTTTCCTATTTATATTCCTACTTATGATTACTTGTAATTCTCATCTGAAAGATTAAAATATTTTGAAAGTAAGACAGTAAAATTGTGAAATACTTTGGTATTGGTTACAAAACAGTACTTAGGTACCTTCTTCCTGATTTTTCTGTATTTTTAAAAAATAAGGCCAGGCACAGTGGCAAATGCTCATATTCCCAACTGCCCAGTAAGCTGAAGCAAGAGAATCGCTTGAGCCCAACCTGGGCAACATAGTGAAACCCCAGTCACCAATTAAAAATAAACAAACAAAAAGAGTATATTTTTTGAAGATATTTTACCACATAATGCAGAAGCAAACAAAGAGGGGAAGGAATTGTTTAAAATAATGTTAAGCTAAATAAAGTCAAAGAAAATTTGATTAATAGTTAATAGTTATTGTTATGGAAGAGATCAAGTTACTACCCCATTCTCAAAAAGGAAAATCTGCAAGTAGACTGTAGTGCTAGAATAAGCTTTTCCTTCATTTCAGAAAGCCTGTATTAAGCATTTACTTTATGACAAACTCCATTTTAGTGACTGGAAATGTAAAATAGATAAAACACAGTCCCTGCTCTCAGTGGACTTGTTGTCTAGGGAATGTTAAGTAGAACCACCTGAAATTGCATTGTTTTTGTAGGCCAGCTATCGGTTCCACCTGACATTATATGTGTAAACAGAAATTTGCAATAATAAAGATATGACCAAGGTGCTACGGGGCACTGATAAAATGCTTCATGCTGCCTAGAGCAGTCAGTGAAGGCTCCCCAGGGGAGATGACGTTTGAGCCGAGTTTCAGAAGATGATTGGAGTTTACCGTGTGTTCACAGGAAGCAACAAGAATGAGGGCATTCCAGTAGCAGGAGACAGCATGCATAGAGATGCTGATGAAGAAAGAGCCTAGCGCACATGGGAAACTGCAAAAGTTCAGACTGGTTGGAATGCTGGAAATGTTGTGAATGACAGGAGATGAGGCTGGCGAGAAAACAGAGGTCAGATTGTGGAAGGTTGTCAAGCCAAAGACTTTGATTTTATTCTTGAGATTGATGAGATGTGTGTAATCCAGGAGTGTGCAAGACAATCTGTAAGGGTTCATAAAACATACTGCTTCTATGTATAGTTACCTTTGTCTTAACTTTAAAACTTCAAATTGTGTAGGAGTTACAATGTGTATAATTGTACTGGATCCAAATAACTTATAAATAAATAAATATAGACATAATATGGTGTATTACAGGTTAAATTGTGTACCTCAAAAATTCATGTTTAAGTTCTAACCCTCATTATCTCAAACTGTGACCTTATTTGGAAATACGATCATTGCAGATGCAATAGTTAATGAGGTCAAGAAGCAATAGGAGGCCAGGCATGGTGGCTCACACCTGTAATCCCAGCACTCTGGGGAGGCCAAGGTGGGTGGATCACCTGAGGTCAGGAGATCAAGACCAACCTGGGCAACATGGTGAAACTCCGTCTCTACTAAAAATACAAAAATTAGGCGGGGCTTGGTGGCTCACACCTGTAATCCCAGCACTTTGGGAGGCCAAGGCGGGCGGATCACCTGAGGTCAGGAGTTTGAGACCAGCCTGGCCAACATAGTGAAACCCCGTCTCTACTAAAAATACAAAAATTATTTTGTATTTTGGTGGCGGACACCTGTAAGTAATCCCAGCTACTCGGGAGGGTGAGGCGGGAGAATCGCTTAAACCTGGGAGGTGGAGTTTGCAGTGAGCCAAGATCACACCACTGCACTCCAGCCTAGGAGACAGAGCTAGACTCTGTCTCAAACAAACAAGCAAACAAACAAAAGAAAGAAAAAAAGAAGGAGCGATAAGGTGGGCCCCCAATCCCTAATCCAGTATGACTAATGTCCTTCCAAGAACAGAAAATTTGAACGGAGACACACAAACAGGAAGAATACCTATGCCTTTTGAAGGTAAAGGCAGACATTGGGGTAATGCTTTTACAAGCTAAGGAACTCTGAAGGTAGCCAGCAAACTGTCAGAAGCTAGGAGAGGGTCCTGGGACAGATTCTCCTCACAGCCCTCAGAAGGAATCAGTCCCGCTGACACCTTGATCTTGTACTTGTAGCCTCAGGAACTGTGAGGCAAATGTCTGTTGTTTAAACTATCCAGTTTGTGATACTTTGTTACAGCAGCCCTAGCAATTTGAGCTACTTGGTCAAAAACTTCAGGCAACACTGATGAGATGATGTAAAGGCTTTGAAGAGTTGGTTTATGTTTAAGAGTCCAAATTATGAATGTCCTATCTTTATTCAGTCCCTGTATTCAAGAATTGACCTTAGGCCAGGTGCAGTAGTTCATGCCTGTAATCCCAATACTTTGGGATGCCAAAGTAGGAGGATTGCTTGAGGTCAGGAGTTTGAGATCAGCCCTTGTATATTAGTCCATTCTCATGCTGCTGATAAAGACATACCCAAGACTGGGTAATGTATAAAGAAAAAGAGGTTTAATGGACTCACAGTTCCATGTGGATGGAGAGGCCTCACATTCATGGCGGAAGGTGAAAGGCATGTCTTAGGTGGCGGCAGACAAAAGAGAAAGGAGAGCCAAGTGAAAAGGGAAACCCCTTATAAAATCATCAGATCTTGTGAGACTTATTCACTACCATGAGAACAGTGTGGGGAAAGTGTCCCCATGATTCAGTTCCCACCGGGTCCCTCCCACCACACACTGGGAGTTCTGGGAGCTACAGTTCAAGATGAGATTTGAATGGGGACAAAGCCAAACCATATCACCTTTTCTCTACTAAAAATTAAAATTAAAAAATTAAGCTGGCATGGTACTATTTGTCTGTAGTCCTAGCTACTTGGGATGCCGAGGTGGGTGAATCGCTTGAGCCCAGGAGGTTGAGGCTGCAGCGAGTCATGATCATGCCACTGCACTCCAGCCTGGACAACAGAGCAAGGCCCTGACTCAAAAAACAAAAAATAGGGGGGAGGGGGAGGGATAGCGTTAGGAGATATACCTAATGCTAAATGACGAGTTAATGGGTGCAGCACACCAGCATGGCACATGTATACATATGTAACAAACCTGCACGTTGTGCACATGTACCCTAAAACTTAAAGTATAATAATAATAAAATTAAAATAATAATAATAATTATTATTATTATTTAACTTAAAGTGATGTCTTGACTGCAGTATTTATTCTACTTTTTAAAGCCATTATGGTGGGAAAACAATTTGTTTACATTTGTAGTATAGTTTATGTTAAAGGTTGAAAAAATTGGGAAATATTTTATCTTTAACTCAAAACAGGATGGTGATATGCAACAGTTTTAGGCAAAAAAATTTACATTTAAGAAAAAAAGTATCATTTAATCCCATTAGGCAGAAGTGGAGTCAAAAGCAAAAATATGGCTGGTTATGGACGTATGTTTCCCTTCCTGTTCATACGTTGAAACCTAATTCCCAATGTGGTGGGTTTTGGAGGTGGGGTCTTTGGGAGGTAATAGGTCATGAGAGTGGAACCCTCGTGGATGGGATTAGTGCCATATAAGAAGAGTCCAGAGAGCTAGCCCACTCCCTTTCTGCCATGTGAGGATACAAGAGTCGGCCTGGAAAAGAGCCCTCACCAGAACCCTACACTGGCACTCTGATCTTGGACTTTCAGCCTCCGGAGCTGTGAGAAATAAATTGTCTTTAAGCCATCCAGTTTATGGTACTTTGTTACACCAGCCCAAACTGACTGAAGATGGGGTCCTACCAAGCGAAATCATAGCTGTGAACAGTGTAATAGTATCTCATCAGCATGGGGAGGGCTATAGGCAAAACATGCACTAGTCTAGCTACTTAATCTTCAAGTATTAAGGACAACCTGTCCTTTTTATACAAGTCATACATTAGACATGTGCCTGAGATTACAAAACACTGTGATTGAGTTTTCAAGGCTAGGGATACACCTCAAACTCAGATGTACTTCTTTGGTGCCTATTTGTAAGTCAGCAAACTCCAGAACTCAGCAATATGTTAATTAATGTATTAATACAGAAAATATTTTTGTGCGTTATATTTTCTGCATTTTAGATCTTTGTGTGCCATGGAATATTTGATGATTTTTGGCTTTATTTAGGTTAAGTCAACCAAAGCATTTTGAAATGCTGCTTTTTTTTTTAACACATGTATTTGTGAGTTTTTGTTTTGTTGTTGTTGTTTGAGACAGGGTCTTAGTGTCACAATCACGGCTCACCGCAGCCTCAACCTCCCGGGCTCGGGTGATCCTCCCACGTCAGCCTCCTGAGCAGCTGGGATTACAGGTGCCCACCACCAAGACCATCTCCTTTTTCTATTTTTAGTAGAGACGGAGTCTCACCATGTTGCCCAGGCTGGTCTCAAACTCCTGGGCTCAAATGATCTGCCCTCCTCAACTTCCCAAAGTGCTAGGATTACAGGTGTGAGCCACCACACCTGGCGTAAATCCACATGTGTTTGTAATAGTTTTGCCATTGTTTAGACAGGTAGTTTTAAGATTTTTTAAAGTAATAGAAGCCTTTCTTCAAATTAAATCTTATGTGGAAGTCCAGTATGCAGCAATTATGTTAGGTAGTCATAGACGACTGGCCATTTGTAAAAAATTATACCCTTGTTTTAAATCTTTGTTTCTTGAATTTAGTCTTGAAGTTCCATGTTTTGTGAGTATGTATTCCATGTTTATTTTATAGTGTGTTAGCAAAATGAAAGCAATTTACATGGATGGGGATGATAAAGATGCTACTGACCTATTGTTATAGGCCTATGCTTGGAGTTGCTTTTCAGTAATGGGATTGGATTTATAAGAATCCATCTATCAGGCCGGGTGCGGTAGCTGACGCCTGTAATCCCAGCACTTTGGGAGGCCGAGGCTCAGTAGCTTAATTTGCTCAAAAAAAAAAAAAAAAAAAAGAATCCGTCTATCGTCTGGCCGGGCACAATGGCTCACGCCTGTAATCCCAGCACTTTGGGAGGCCGAAGTGGGCGGATCACGAGGTCAAGAGATCGAGACCATCCTGGCCAACATGGTGAAACCCCGTCTCTACTAAAAATACAAAACTAAGATGGGCGTGGTGGGCGCCTGTAATCCCAGCTACTCGGGAGGCTGAGGCAGGAGAATCACTTGAACCCGGGAGGCAGAGGTTGCAGTGAGCCGAGATCATGCCACTGCACTCCAGCCTGGGCGACAGAGTGAGACTCCCTCCCAAAAAAAAAGAATCCATCTATCCTCTTTAATTTAGTCACCTTTGTGGCCACACAGCAGTCTGTGTCCTGCACCCTCTTGGTCAAGAATATAATGTCTACTACTCACAAAAATATATTTCTCAGTAAGTGACTCCCCTTCCTCTCATCATTGTTCTTTTAGCAATTTTTGTGCACTATTCATTTAACTATAACTTTCCCACCTTTGGACTCTAATAGACTCAAAAACCTGTTTGTCCAGTTTAGTGTATGTTTGTTTTATTCTCTCACCCATGACTTCCAGTCATATTACCGTAAGCTGATACTTGGAACTACATATACCTTTCATATGTTTATTTTTTAAATTTTTTTCTTTTTGCAAGTTTCAGGATCTATATTTTGTTTGTATGTTTGTTTGTTTGTTTGTTTTTGAGACAGAGTCTCGTTCTGTCGCCCAGGCTAGAGTGCAGTGGCACGATCTCAGCTTACTGCAACCTCCGCCTCCTAGGTTCTAGCGATTCTCCTGCCTCAGTCTCCCAAGTAGCTGGGATTACAGGCACCCGCCACCACACCCGGCTAATTTTTGTATTTTTGGTAGAGATGGGATTTCACATGTTGGCCACGCTAGTCCCGAACTCCTGACTTCAGGTGATCTACCTGCCTTGGCCTCCCAAAGTGCTGGAATTACAGACGTGAGCCACCGCGCCCAGCCTATATATGTGTAAATTGTCATAAAAACTAACACCCTTTGGGAGGCCGAGGCGAGTGGATCATGAGGTCAGGAGATCGAGACCATCCTGGCTAACACGGTGAAACCCCATCTCTACTAAAAATATTTTTAAAAAAAATTAGCCAGACATGGTGGCGGGCACCTGTAGTCCCAGCTACTCGGGAGGCTGAGGCAGGAGAATGTCGTGAATCCTGGAGGCAGAGCTTGCAGTGAGCCGAGATCACGCCACTACACTCCAGCCTGGGCGACAGAGAGAGACTCCAACCAACACCATGTGGGGATGTTGGGAATAGCAGTTGAGTGTTTCAGAATTAGAGTTTTTGTATTTGTGGTATTCTCAGATGGCCCATTTTTCCAAGATCACGCTATGTCATGTAGCTAGTTTGACAGCCCATAAGCCGTAGTTCAGGGACATTTTTACCTTTTTCTAAAGGGTACATAAAAAAGATATAAAGAACAAACTGTTCAGATAGTTTGGTATCAGTGAATCATTTCAACAAAAATATGCTGAGTCTTCCTTCTTTTAGCAAATGTTTATTGAGCTCCTACTATGTGCTAGCAGTCATTATGCTAAGTTTTAAGTGTACAGTAGCAAACTAACTGAACATAATCCAGGCCTCATGGGATAGAGAAATTACACCAAAAAATTATATGCGTAATACATTCATACACGTATAAAATCTTCATACCAATTACAAAGGAAATCAACAGGGCTCTACAGACAGAGTTAAAGAAGCTACTCTAAATAGAACAGAAAAGGAATGAGAAGTGAAAGGAATTCCAGCATTCTAGCTGGGTGCTGTGGCACGCACCTGTAGCCCCAGCTACTCAGGAGGCTGAGGCAGGAGGACCCCACGATCCCAGGAGTTCAAGTCTAGCCTAGGCAACATAGTGAGACTCTCATCTCAAAAAAAAAAAAGAAATAAAATTAAAAACTGTGTTATAGGCTGGGCTCAGTGGTTCACGCCTGTAATCCCAGCACTTTGGGAGGCTGAGGCGGGTGGATCACGAGGTCAGGATTTCAAGACCAGCCTGGCCAAGATGGTGAAACCGCATCTCTACTAAAAATACAAAAAAAATAGGCCAGGCGCAGTGGCTCACCCCTATAATCCCAGCACTTTGGGAGGCCGAGGTGGGCGGATCACGAGGTCAAGAGATGGAAAACATCGTGGTCAACATGGCAAAACCCTGTCTCTACTAAAAATACAAAAATTAGCTGGGCGTGGTGGCACACACCTGTAGTCCCAGCTACTCAGGAGGCTGAGGTAGGAGAATCACCGGGAGGCAGAGGTTGCAGTGAGCTGAGATTGTGCCACTGCACTCCAGCCTGGGCGACAGTGAGACTTTGTCTTAAAAAAAAAAAAGAGTAGGATTTGCGGGAGGAATAGCAGAGAAATGACCTGTTTATCTATTGCCAAAGGAAAAGCAAAGCAAGGAAAAATTGTTTTAAAAATACTTTAAAGAACAAGTGGAGGCCAGGTGTACTGGCTCATGCCTATAATCCCAGAACTTTGAGGCCGAGTCGGGTGGATCATCTGAGGTCAGGAGTTCGAGACCAGCCTGGCCAATGTGGTGAATCCCCGTCTGTACTAAAAATACAAA
This sequence comes from Pongo abelii, assembly GCF_028885655.2. Lineage (NCBI taxonomy): Eukaryota > Metazoa > Chordata > Mammalia > Primates > Hominidae > Pongo > Pongo abelii. The sequence continues at coordinate 98,930,814 of NC_071991.2, forward strand.
AATTAGCTGAGCTTAGTGGCTAACACCTGTAGTCTCAGCTGCTCGGGAGGCTGAGGCACAAGAATTGCTCAAACTCAAGAGGCAGAGGTTGCAGTGAGCCTAGATCATTGCCACTGCACTTCACCCTGGCCAACAGAGTGAGACTCGGTCTCAAAAAAAAAAAAAAAGGGAATTTGAAACTAAAAGCGTAATACCATTTATATTAGCATGCCCCCCAAAATTAAATACTTAGGTGTAAATCTAATAAATATGTACAAGATCTGTAAGAGGAAAACTTTGAAAACCTGATGAAAGAAATCAAAGAACAATTAAACAAATATTGAGGTATTTCATGTTTTTGGTTAGGAAAACTCGATATTGTCATGATGTTCTTCCCAACTTCATCTATAGATTCAATGCAGTCCTTTTCAAAATGTCAGGAGGTCATTCTGTAGATATAAACAAACCGATTCTAAAGTTTATATGGGCCAGGCGAAGTGGCTCACGCCTATAATCCCAGAACTTTAGGAGGCCAAGGTGGGCAGATCACCTGAGGTCAGGAGTTTGAGACCAGCCTAGCCAACATGGTAAAACCCTGTCTCTACTAAAAATACAAAAATTAGCTGGGTATGGTGGCGGGTGCCTGTAATCCCAGCTACTCAGGAGGCTGAGGCAGGAGAATCCCTTGAGCCCAGGAGGGAGAGGTTGAAGTGAGCCAAGATCATGCCACTGCACTCCAGCCTGGGTGACGGAGCAAGATTCCGTCTCACCAAAAAATAATATAATAAAGTGTATATGGAGGAGGGAAAAGACCAAGAATAAGCAACGCAATATTGAAGGAGAATAACAAAGTTAGAGGATGGCACTACCCAACTTCAAGACTTACTGGCCGGGCGTGGTGGCTCACGCCTATAATCCCAGCACTTTGGGAGGCTGAGGCGGGTGGATCACCTGAGGTCAGAAGTTCGAGACCAGCCTGACCAACATGGTGAAACCCTGTCTCTACTAAAAAATACAAAAATTAGCCGGGCATGGTGGTGGGCGTCTGTAATCCCAGCTATTCAGGAGGCTGAGGCATGAAAATTGCTTGAACCTGGGTGATGGAGGTTGCAGTGAGCCGAGATCTCGCCACTGAACTCCAGCCTGGGCAACAGAGTGAGACTCCATCTCAAAAAAAAAAAAAAAAAAAAAAAAAAGACTTACTGTAGAGCTGCAGTAAGTGGACGCCTGTAATCCCAGCTGCTCTGCAGGCTGAGGCAGAGAATTGCTTGAACCCGGTAGGCGGAGGTTGCAGTGAGCTGAGATCACACCACTGCACTCCAGACTGGGCAACAGAGTAAGTCTCTGTCTCAAAAAAAAAAAAAATTGTCACATGTCTAAATATAAAATGCAATGCAAAAGCATTAAAACACCTAAAAGATAAGACAGAATTAAATCCAGATGACCTGGGGCTTTGCGATGACTTTTTAGGTACAACACCAAAGGCATGGTACAAGAAAGAAAGAACCAGTAAGTTGGACTTCCTTAAAATTGAAAATTTGTGCTCTACAAGTGGATAAAAAGAAAAGCCACAGATTGGGAGAAAATATTTGTAAGACATATCCGATAACAAGACTATTACCTAAAATAGACAAAAAATTCTTTGAGAGGGAATCTCACTCTGTCGCCCAGGCTGGAGTGCAGAGGCACCATCTCGGCTCACTGCAAGCTCTGCATCCCAGGTTCACGTAATTCTCCTGCCTCAGCCTTCTGAGTAGCTGGGACTACAGGCACCCACCACCACGCCCGACTAATTTTTTTGTATTTTTAGTAGAGACAGGGTTTCACCGTGTTAGCCAGGATGGTCTCGATCTCCTGACCTTGTGATCCACCCGCCTCATCCTCCCAAAGTGCTGGGATTACAGGTGTGAGCCACCACGCCCGGCTGACAAAGAATTCTTAAGACTCATCAATAAGAAAACACCCGATTAAAAAATGTACCAGGCTGTGCCTGGTGGCTCACACCTGTAACCCCAGTACTTTGGGAGTCCAAGGCTGATGTATCACTGGAGCCCAGGAGTTCGAGACCAGCCTGGCCAACATGGTGAAACCCCGTCTCTACTAAAAATACAAAAACTAGCCAGGCATGGTGGCATGCCACTGTAGTCACAGCTACTCACTCTTGAGGCTGAGATGGGAGGATCACTTGAGCCTGGGAGGCGGAGGCTGCAGTGAGCTGAGAATGCACCACTGCACTCCAGCCTGGGCAAAAGTGAGACCCCCATCTCAGAAAAAAAAAAGGACCAAACACCTTGATAGACATCACACCAAAGAAGATATTCAGATGAGAAATAAGCATATGAAAAGATGCTTCTTGTGCAGGATCTGGATTTTTTCTAAGAAAGAAAAAAACATGCTCCGCATCATATGTCATCAGTGAAATGCAAACACAATAATACCATACCTCAAAAAAAAACTATGATGAGGATGATATGTTTTTTAAAGACAGAATCTCATTCTGTTGCCAAGGCTGAAGTGCAGTGGTATGATCATAGCTCACTGCAGTCTCAACCTCCTGGCAGTCCTCCACCTCGGCCTTGCAAAGTGTTGAGATTACAGGTGTGAGTCACAGTGCCCATCCTAAACACCTGTTAGAATGACCAAAATCCAGAACACTGGCAACACCAAATGCTGGAGAGGATGTGTAGCAACAGGAACTCTCATTCGTTGCTAGTGGGAATGTGAGATGGAAGACTACTTTGTAAGGCAGTTTGGCAGTTTATTAAAAAACGAAACAGGCCACGCACAGTGGCTCACGCCTGTAATCCCACCGAGATCATGCCAGTGTGCTCCAGCCTGAGCGACAGAGCGAGACTCCGTCTCAAAAAAATAAAAATAAAAATAAAATAAAATACAATACAATTAAAAAATGAAACATACTCTTACCCCATGATCTAGCAATCACACTCCTTGGTATTTAACAAGGAAGCTTTGGCATTTACCAAAGAAGTTGAAAGTTTATGTCCACACAAAAGCCCACACATGGATTTTGTTTGTTTTTGTTGTTTTTTTGGTTTTTTGTTTGTTTTTTGAGACAGGGTCTCATTCTGTCACCCAGACTGAAGTGCAATGGTACAATTATAACTCATTGCAGCCTCAAACTCCAGGACTCAGGTGATTCTCCTACCTCAGCCTCCTGAGTAGCTAGGACTATAGGCATGTGCCACCACACCAGGCTGGTAACTTCTATTAGATATCCTCTTGTAGCTATTGAGTTTTAAGTTGTACGAATGCATTGCATTGCATTTCAAATTTAAAATACAATTTTAAAAATAAGAATGTTAACTAGATAATTATGTACTAACTTAAAGACTTTGCTTGCCAGAATTTTATTAAAATGTTATTTATCTGGCTTTCAATCATTTAAAAAATTCTTCATTTCTTGAAGATTTATCTAATTTCTCTACCAAGCATACACAGTAATAACAGCAACAAGAAAATTACCATCAGGGAGACATAAAAGCAGTATAATGAAACTAGTTTAGCAAGAAGGGGTGCAAATAAGAAACGAATACTCAGAGGATCTCAGCTTTTTATTTAAAAAAAATGAAAGATTTTGAACATGCATGTTAGATTTTATTAATTAAATATGTTACAGGACCATTCTGGAGAGAATTATGTATCTCATGGCGGGGATTCCTGGGGAATCTTTAATGCGGGATAAACTTCAAGGGCCAGAAAAGCTGTTCACCACACTTTTTTTCCTACCCTTTCCCCCAAGCAATCCCCTACTCACAGAGGAACTGCCCTTATTCAGGAGCTGAAAGAGGATACCAGAGCTCCTCTCTGTTCTAGCTAGCCTAGGTCCCAAAGAAGACCCCAAAAATACACCGTTTTTTCTTAAAAACATCCTTCACACTTGGTCTGATGATTTTTACATGCTAAATGCAATCCGTTGGCTGGGCGCAGTGGCTCACACCTGTAATCCTAGCACTTTGGGATGCCGAGGCAGGTGGATCACCTGAGGTCAGGAGTTCGAGACCAGCCTGGCCAAATGGCGAAACCCAGTCTCTATTAAAAATACAAAAATTAGCTGGGCATGGTGGCAGGCACCTATAACCCCAGCTACTTGGGAGGCTGAGGCAGGAGAATCACCAGAACCCAGGAGGCAGAGGTTGCAGCAAGCCAAGATCACGCCATTGCTTTCCAGCCTGGGTCAAAGAGCAAAACTCTGTCTTAAAAAAAATGCAATCCATCAAAAGCTTTTTCTTCTAAGTTATTTCTAATTAATTAAGTATAACTATAAAATTGAATTCAATTGTTTCAATAATAGTATATACAGAATTCTAAATTATAACTCCATCAGTTTCTTTAAAGCTTTTTAGTTTAACCTTTTCACAATATTTGGTCTCTACTTCCATTGCTATGCAGTTTGTTGAGGCAAGATGTCCCTCTGGAGTGCAGTAGCCCAAGTGACCATCTCACCTCAACCTCTCGAGTAGCTGGGACCACAGATGCGCACCACCATGACCAGCTAATTTTTTCTATTGTTTGTAGAAATAGGGTCTCGCTTTGTTGCCTAGGCTGGTCTCAAACTCTTGGGCTCAAGCAATCCTTCGGCCTCCCCTCGTGCTCCCAAAGTGCTGGGCCTCCCAAAGTGCTGGGCCTCCCAAAGAGCTGGGATTGCAGGTGTGAGCCACCACACCTGGCCCTTTTTTTTTTTTTAATCCCATGATTTACCTTTCTGTTTCACCTATACCCGAGACTTGGTAACCATCTCTTCACATACTTACAGTTAATTGTTCATCATTCATCACACCTGGATGTCTTGCATTTGACTGAACATGCCCAGTTCTTTTCACAATTTCTCAGAGGTCTAATTTCACAAACCTTTCATCAGTTGCTGTTCTCTGAACAGTCTCCAAGTTTTTTCTCTTTATATAGTATGACATGTAAAATTAAATATAGTTTGTTCCAACTGAAGCCTGCCCAGTGCCAAATAAAGCAAAAATAATTGCTTCCCTCCTTTTTCATGCATATGCCTTAATACAATCCTATGAAGTATTTGTCTCTTATTTCAACTCATCCAACTTAATACCAACCATAATTGTTGGCTCTCCCTTGGCTGTTTCATCTACAGCTGTCTTTGCCAGTATTTCCGCATGTTTGCGGCAATTCAGTAGCATATTAAAAGTTACGTGTTAAATTTCTAAGAGGATTTCTTTCACACATTTTTTATTTAAAAATTGCCCCATGAACAATGTGGATGTAGTGTTTGGGGCCTCAAGAACTAAGGCTTGAACAATTCCAAGTACTTTGGTGGTGGGAACTGGAAAGACGGATTTAGATGGAGAGGTACCGGGAGAGATTGCTGAAAACCGGAGGAAGATGGCTGCCTTTGGTTTTCTCTTTGTTTTTGTTTTTTGAGACAGAGTTTCGCTCTTGTGGCCCAGGCTGGAGTGCAGTGGTGCGATCTCGGCTCACTGCAACTTCCACCTCCTGGGTTCAAGCAATTATCCTGCCTCAGCCTCCAGAGTATCTGGGACTACAGGCGCGTGCCACCATGCACAGCTAACTATGTATTTTTAGTAGACAGGGTTTCACCATGTTGGCCAGGCTGGGAAATCAAACTCCCGACCTCAGGTGATCCACCTGCCTCGGTCTCCCAGAGTGGTGGGATTACAGGTGTGAGCCACCGCGCCGGGCCAACTGCCTTTGTTTTCTGCTGTCACAGTTCTTTGGTTGTAAGCAAGGGACACCAATTTCAGCTAATGTAAGCAAAGGGGAATTTGTCGGAACTATATCAGAGGATTTTCAGTTGGCTGGAGAATCACGCTTAGAAACTGGCAAACGCGAACAATGCTCCCAAAAGCAGGAATCTCAGCCATAGTTTATAGAAGAGAGCCGGGTGTGGTGGTTCACAACTATATCTCAGTGCTTTGGGAGGCTGGAGGTGGGAGGATTGCTTGAGGCCAAGGGTTCGACATCATCCTGGGCAACATAGTGAAACCCTGTCTCTACAATAAATAAGTTTAAAAAATAAGCCAGGCGTAGTGGCACGCTCCTGTAATCCTAGCTACTCGGGAGACAGGAGGATTGCTTGAGCCCAGGAGTTCAAGGCTGCAGTGAGTTATGATTGCACCACTGCACTCCAGCCTGGGCATCAGTGTGAGACCATGTCTCTTTAAAAAAAAAAAAAAAAAAGCATTAGTGTCCATCTTTGGGGACTCTTCCTCGGTTCTTCCCCAGTTCCAAGTTCTAAACAACCCTGGACACTGGATGTGAGGCACTGTGGGGGATTCTAAGAGTAAAAATACACAACCAGTGCCCTTCAGGATGTTACAATCTAGGAAGGAGAGAAAGATACACAAATAATGAAATATAAACCCAAGTGTTAAATATGCTCTAAGAAAAGTAAAATGGGGCCAGGCACACAGGCCTGTAATCCCAGCACCTTGGGAGACTGAAGCGGAAGGATCACTTGAGCCTGGAAGTTTGAGACCAGCCTGGAAAACATGGTGAGACCCCCGTCTCTAGTGAAAAAAAAAAAAAAAAAAAAAAAATTAATTAATTAATTAAAAAAAAATAAAGCAAGCCCGGCTTGGTGGCATGAACATGTAGTCCCAACTACTTGGGAGGCTGAGGCAGGAGAATTGCTTGAACCCGGAAGGCGGAAGTTGAAGTGAGCTGCCGGAGGTTGCAGTGAGCCAAGATCGTGCCACTGCACTCCACCCTGGTGACAGAACAAGACTCCGTCTCAAAAAAAAAAAAAAAAAAAAAAAGTAAAGTGTGCTAAAAGCCAGCTTCCCAATTGTCTCCTGGTTACAGAGAAATAGATTTTTCCAATAACTCTCACGGTAACTATGGTTGGCATAAGGTGGCATTTAGACTAGCTTTAACAACCTTTCAATTATTTTCTCATTGAACTTCTTCACTCAGATACTGCAGTATTTCCAGAGAGGTAAGTACCCTAACCTATGTAAAAGTCCCCTTAGTGCTTGTTTTACCTTCATCCTAGGAAATCTCACATTCAGAGGATACCTCATCAACATCATCTGCTCAGATGTCCTCTTGCTCAGCACTTGCAACATTAGTGAAATAACACATATGGTATGTCACTTTTTTCTTTTTCTTTTTTTTTTTTTTGAGACGGGGTTTCGCTCTTGTTGCCCAGGCTGTAGGGCAATGGTGCGATCTCACTGCAACCTCCGCCTCCTGGGTTCAAGCAGCCTCCCAGGTAGCTGGGATTACAGGCGTGTGCCACCGTGCCCGGCTAATTTTGTATTTCTTTACTAGAGATGGGGTTTCACCATGTTGGTCAGGCTGGTCTTGAACTCCTGACCTCAAGTGATCCACCTGCCTTGGCCTCCTAAAGTGCCAGAATTACAGGCATCAGCCACCGTGCCTGGCACCCCCCCTCCCATTTTATTTTTTCTTTAGCAGAGACGAGGTCTTGCTATGTTGCTCAGGCTGGTCTTGAACTCCCGAGTTCTCCCACCTCAGCCTCCAAAAGTGCTGGGATTACAGGAATCAGCTACCATGCCTATCCACATTTTTTTTGTTGTTTTGGTTTGGTTTGGGTATGTCACATTTTGATATTAGGTGATCCAAAATAATTTATCTTGGTATGCAAGATGTTCAAGGAACAAACAAACAAAAATAAACAAACATCTACAATAAGGTACCAAAGTTTTGAATTATTTATCTGTGTATATGTATGTATACACACACAGACCATTATGAGGCATTTTAGAAATCACTTTCTCACATGCATTCCAATATAATTTCCTGAGAGAGAAAGGAGTTCCATGCAGGGAGTTATACATAAACCACAGCCTATTTTTATGGCCATTTTGAATTACTTTTGTATTCCAAATTCACTTTTTAAAACTTCACCCATGGGGCAGGAGGATTGCTTGAGCCCAGGAATTCGGGACAGCAGTGAGGTATGATCATGCCACTGCACTCCAGCATGGGCAACAAAGCGAGACCCCCATCTCTAAAAAAACAATAAATAAAGGAAACTTCAGCCATGCCCACAGCAGAGAAAATTGTGAATGAGTGCATCAACATCTACAGTAAACAAAAACAGTAGTCTCTGAACATTGTTAGTAGGGTCCTAACAGTTATGATAGCCAAGTGAAAACTCTCAAAGGAAAGTGAAAATCTTCCTTATATTAATAACATGGAGGGAATCTACCAATTTTATATTTTTAACAATAAATTTTATGCCTTTTCAAATAATGTGTACTTGTTTTATTGGTGTTGTGAGTAAAGGTTGGGGGAGAAATCATATTTAAAAATTAGATATGCTACATTTTGGCGATTCTTACGTAACTGATTTCACTATTGTTGAATTCTTAACGTTAAGTGAACATGTTTTGTTTTTGTTTTTGTTTTTTGTTTTGACAGCCAGGGTCTCATTCTGTCATCCTAGTTGAAGTGCAGTGGTGCGAACACAGCTCACTGCAGCCGCAGCTTCCTGGGCTCAAGTGATCCTCCCCTCCCACCTCAGCTTCCCGAGTAGCTGGAACTACAGGTGTACACCATCATGCCCAGCTAATTTTTTATGTTTTATAGAGGCAGTGTCTCACTTGTTGCCTGGGTGGATCTTGAATTCCTGGGCTTAAGTGATCCTCCCACCTTAGCCTCCCATAGAGTCAGGATTATAGGTGTGAGCCACTGGGCCCAAGGCTTGTTTTTCTTTTTTTGAAACAGTCTCACTCTGTTGCCCAGGCTGGAGTGCAGTGGCATGATCAGAGCTCACTGCGGCCATGACTTCCCGGGTTCAAGCATCCTCCCACCTGAGCCTCCCTAGTAGCTGGAACTACAGGCGCTCACCATTACACCAGACTAATTTTTTTAAGTTTTAATTTTTGTAGAGATGGGGGTCTCACTATGTTGCCCAGGGTAGTCTCAAACTCATGGGCTCAAGTGATCCTCCTGCCTCAGCCTCCCAAAGTGCTGGGATTATAGGCATGAGCCACCATGATGCCCAGCCTTAAGTGAATATTTAACAAAATGATTTTGTAGTATTATTTTCTTTGTTTACTAATAAAATTGTTGTGGGTGTTTTTTTTTTTCCTTTTTTCCCCAAATTTGAGTACATCCGTGGAAATACCTCATATAGATAAACATCATCCATTCTTTGTGATAATATGGAAAAAAGATTAAGAAACTGCCCTTTAATACTCTCAGGATATTTGGGGATAGTTCAGAAATCACTAACCATTGATGGAAATTTGATTGGTTTTTTGGGGTTAGTCCAAAAGTCATCAAGTGCTGATGGAACTTGATCATTCTAAATTTCTTAGAGACTTAAAATTATTTCTTGGAAATTTAAAATTCGGGCTAATGTTGTAATACCACAAGCATCCACGAACATATCATTTTAAGTAAGAGGTGGTATATTCTACTCTCCTCCTCTTCAGTTCAGACCACTGTGATAATGTGCTTATAGATGTGGTAATGCCTCCTCTTGGTACCAAAGCCACATTCATTAGCTTTGTCAAAATAAATGATACCAGTGATACTGATTTCTTGCACTCTCAGCGATGTAATGGGATTTCAATGAAACAGTCCCTTCAGTTTTTACTCTTTTATCACAGCCCCCTTAAATTACAACCCCCTTAAATTAGAACTCTGGTGTGAATCTGTATGAGCTAGAATGGGTGAGAGGTTACCAGGACAGACCCTCGGAATTATCCTTTCACTCAAACACTGGCCTAGTCAGAGATCATTCTTCATGGGTTTTGCATTTCTGCACATCTGGCGAGTGAAGCACTGACTGCCCTTCTTTCAGGACTTTCTCTTCAGGGATGTTTGTAGAGCAAACAGTCTTAGAGGACAGGAATAAGGTTTTCCAGAGCAAAGGGCAAGCAAGTTTATTGCCACTATAAAAGATTCAGGCTCCTGAAGCTGAAGGTTCCCCTTCTGTAAAGCAGCCCACTGCAAGGGCAGATGCCATCTGGCCTTCTTTGCCTCTCCCTGTGGAAATTGGGACTTTGCGAACTAATGCCAAAAACAAACCACAAAACTGATACTCTGGCTATTGCTATTGCTATTGCTATTGCTGTGAGTAAGAAACTCTTCATTCTGGCTCAGTACTATGATATCTTCTGCCAGCATCCATGTGCCAGGCAAACTTTTTAGCTTGTAAGTTGGGTGAAATCTGAGATTGTTTACGGTTTTTCACATTGCCTTAAACCAAATGCGCTCTGACTCCCAAAAGGCTATTTTGTCCCTTATGTGAATATATCCTCCGGTGGACTAACTCCACCAGTGTTCCAGATGGACGCCCCCATAGCTGAGTCCTAGAGGGAACAGAGCTTAGACTCAAATCAGGACCCCTGCTACACAACTCTGCCAGTGTAAATTATTGTCATTATCCAAAGGCAGACTTCTCACTGTGCTCATTCTGATGCCTATGTCACAACTAAGGAGGCCCTCCCCCTTGACATATACTCTGCTTCTATCCTGCCGCTTTATATCCCATGGCTCCCATGAAGTCTTCCTCAGTTATTCTACCTGTGTTAGATCTTTTTCAGTTGCATGGAACAGAAACTCAGCTTATAATTAAAGTTTAAACACTGGCTAATGACCAAAAACTAAAGTGATGAACACATTCATTACTTGGTTTGTTTATCCTTGTATTCTCACAGTTGATTTCCTTGATTAAAAAAAAATATATATATACTGACTGACCGGGCGTGGTGGCTCACATCTGTAATCCCAGCACTTTGGGAGGCCAAGGCAGGTGGATCACTTGAGGTCAGGAGTTCAAGACTAGCCTGGCCAACCTGGTGAAACCCTGTCTCTACTAGAAATACCAAAAAATGGCTGGGCACGGTGGCTCACACCTGTAATCCCAGCACTTTGGGAGGCCGAGGTGGGCAGATCACGAGGTCAGGAGATCAAGACCATCCTGGCCAACGTGGTGAAACCCCGTCTCTACTAAAAACACAAAAATTAGCCAGGCATGGTGGCACGTGCCTGTAATCCCAGCTACTCAGGAGGCCTAGGAAGGAGAATCGCTTGAACCAGGCAGTCAGAGATTGCAGTGAGCTGAGATCGAGCCACTGCACTCCAGCCTGGCGATAGAGTGAGACTCTGTCTCAAAAAAATAAAAATAAAAAAAAGAAATATGGCCTGGTGCAGTGGCTCACGCCTGTAATCCCAGCACTTTGGGAGGCCAAGGCGAGCAGATCACCTGAGGTCGGGAGTTCAAGAACAGCCTGACCAACGTGGAGAGACCCCGTCTTTACTAAAAATACAAAATTAGCCAGGCATGGTGGTGCATGCCTGTAATCCCAGCTACTTGGGAGGCTGAGGCAGGAGAATCACTTGAATCCAGGAGGAGGAGGTTGCAGTGAGTCGAGATCACACCACTGCACTGCAGCCTGGGCAACAGAGTAAGATTCTGTCTCAAAAAATAAAAATAAAATAAATAAATAAAAGTGCTGACTGAGTTTATTTCTTGGTTTAAAATGGAAACTTATTAAGTTCAGGCATAAATGTAAAATGAAAATATCTTTTTACTAATAACCCTAATGGCATTCTTGTCATTAGGATGAAGAACGTGAGCCTGTAACAGAAGGAGCCTAAGAGCCCATTTACATTTCTGGAGCTAAAGGCAATGCACCCCAGAGACCCATTTTATCCCCTTCATTTTCTTCCTACTGGAAGAACAATGCAGGATCCTTGCTTCTATACATTCCTGGGAATTTTCTTCTCCATATCTTTTTTCCAAAAGATATCCTTTCCTTCTTACACAGAAAAGTGGAGAAAAAAAGTCAAAGGATACAATTTCCACTTTCTTTAACCCATGCTATGTGCCCAGTTATGTCTCCCCAAAAATTCATATATTGAAGTCCTTAAATACCCCAGAATGGGAGTGTATTTGGACACAGGATCTTTAGAGAGGTAATTAGAGTAAAATGAGGTCATTAGAGTGGGCCTCCTTTTTCCCTTTTAATAATAGATCCCTGGCTGGGCACAGGGAATCACTTGAACCAAGTAGGCGAAGGTTGCAGTGAGCTGAGATCACGCCATTGCACTCCAACCTGGGCGACAAGAGCAAAACTCCATTTCAACAATAAAAATAAAAATAAAAATAAATAATAGATCCCCTCTCCACTCAGAATGATGGGTGGGCACATGACTTCCCAGCTGGAGACATTTCCCAGCTTCCCTTGCAAATCAGTGTGGCCATTTGAACTAGGTTTTGGTTAATGAAATATAAGTGGAAGAGATCAGCATTCTTCTGCTTTAATGACCTCAAGAATGAACTTGCCTACTCTCCACACATTGCCTTACTCAGGGCTGGAATGTGGACAGGGTACTGGTGAGCTACTTCAACTCCATGTGGTTGAAGACAACTGCCTGTTACTCAGATATGGAATCTAAATGCAGAGGCAAGTAGAGACATGGCTAGCTGGGTCCCTGGATGAACACATGTCTATCTTCACAACTGTTACAGGGGAGAAATAAACATTTCTTATTTAAAACAATGTTATTTCAGCAAGTTAGCCTAAACATTAACTAATACAGCCAGCAGTAAATTAGTGCTTTTGTGTCAGGCAGTGTATTCAGCTTCTATATAGATTATCTGCTTTAACCCTCACAACAGCCCTGTGACCGTGATGCTATTATTAACCCGGTTCTATCAATGAAGAAATTGAGGCACAGAGTGGCTCAAGTAATTTGACCAAGATAATGCAGCTAGCGGATGGTAGAGCTAGGAAGTATACTTAGGCAGTTGACTTCAAAAACTACTTTTTAGGGAACACTCATACACTGTTGGTGGAAAGGTAAATCAGCAAAACCTCTATGGCAGTTTGGAGATTTCTCAAAGAACTAAAAATAGAACTTCCATTTGACTGAGCAATCCCACTAGTGGGTACCTACCCAAAGGAAAAGCAATCACTATATAAAATAGAAAAAATAATACCTGCACTCATATAATTTTGTCACAGCACTAGGCACAATAGCAAAGATTTGGAATCAACCAAAGTGGTATCTATCAACAAATGATGGGATACAGAAAATGTGATGTGTGTGTGTATACATACATAATTATATGTGTGTGTGTATATACATATATATATATATATATATATATTTTTTTTTTTTTTTTTTTTGAGACAAGGTCTGGCTCTATCACCCAGGGTAGAGTGCAGTGGCACAATCTCGACTCACTGGAACCTCTGCCTCTCGGGCTCTGCCATCCTCCCACCTCAGCTTTCCTAGTGGCTGGGACTACAGGCATGGGCCACCACACCCGGCTAATTTTTGTATTTTTTGTAGAAACAAGGTTTCGGGCCGGGCACAGTGGCTCACCACATGTAATCCCAGTGCTTTGAGAGGCCAAGGTGAGCAGATCACCTGAGGTCAGGAGTTCGAGACCACCCTGGCCAACCTAGTGAAACCCCGTCTCTACTAAAAATACAAAAATTAGCTGGGTGTGGTGGGGTGCGCCTGTAGTCCCAGCTACTCGGGAGGCCGAAGCAGGAGAATGGCGAGAACCCAGGAGGTGGGGGTTGCAGTGAGCCGAGATTGCACCACTGCACTCCAGCCTGGGGTGACAGAGTGAGACTCCATGTCAAAAAAAAAAAAAAAAAAATTAGAAAAGAGGTTTCGCCATGTTGCCCAGACTGTTCTCGAAATCATGAGCTGCAGCAATCCACCTGCCTCAGCCTCCTAAAGTGCTGAGATCACAGGCATGAGCCACCACACCTGGCCTGGTGTGTGTGTATATGTATATATATATCCTGCCTCAGCCTCCCAAGTAGCTGGGATTACAGCATGCACCATCACTCTCAGCTAATTTTGTATTTTCAGTAGAGATGGGGTTTCTCCATGTTGGTCAGGCTGGTTTCAAACTCCCAACCTCAGGTGATCCACCCACCTCGGCCTCCCAAAGTGTTGGGATTATAGGTGTGAGCCACCACACCTGGCCCATATATACATATATATTACAATGGAATACTATCTAGCCATTAAAAAAATGAAATCGTATCTTTTGTAGCAACATGGGTGGAACTGGAGGCCACTGTCTTAAATGAAACAACTCAGAAACAGAAAGTCAAATACCACATGTTCTCACTTATACATGGGAGTTAAATAATGTGTACACATGGACATAAAGTGTGGACCAACAGACACTGGAGACTTGGAAGGGTGGGTGGGTGGGAGGGGTAGAGGAGTGAAAAATTATTTAATGGGTGCAATATACATTATTTGGGTGACGGTTACACTAAAAGCCCAGACTTCACCACTACAATATATTCACATCACAAAACTGCACTTGTATCTCTTTCATTTATACCAAAAAGCTACCTTTTACTGGTTAACTTTAGTACATCCCCTGAGAGAATTTGAGATGCTTTGCAGGGGCTAAAAATAGAGGCATTCCTGTTCAACCAATCAATTTTGTTCAGTTTCCTGTCTAGTACCTGCATAAGAAAAATGAATTTTTAAAATAATTGGTGATTTTAATGTATTTATCTTTTGCATTATAAAACTCTACTCTGGAAGATACTCTTTAGACATTCCAGATATTGGAATTTTATTACAGTAAAATTTCCAAAATAATTTTGGAGACTAACATGGACTTACTTTCTTCTTTCTTCCTCTTTCTCTTTCTTTCTTTTCTTTCTTTTTCTTTCCTTCTTTCTCTCCCTCCTTCCTCTCTCTCTCCCTCCTTCTCTCCTTCCTTCCTCTCTCTCTCCTTCCTTCCTCCCTCTCTCTCCTTCCTTCCTCTCTCTCTCCTTCCTTCCTCTCTCTCCTTCTTTCCTCTCTCTGTCTCCTTCCTTCCTTCCTTCCTTTTTCTTTCTTGACAGAGTCTCACTCTGTCACCCAGGTGGAAGTACAGTGGTGCAATCTCGGCTTGCTTCCCAGGCTCAAGTGATTCTCATGCCTCAGCCGCCCAACTACCTGGGACTACAGGCGTGCGCCACCATGCCTGGATAATTTTTGTATTTTTTAGTAGAGACGGGTTTCACCATGTTGGCCAGTCTGGTCTCAAACGCCTGACCTCAGGTGCTAGGATTATAGGCATGAGCCACCACGCCCGGCCTAACATGGAGTTTTTTAACTTTTGTTTTTGCCAAGGTGAGTACCTTGAAATGTTAAAAACCTATTCATTCCCATCATTCACAAAAAGGACATTTTAACTCCAAGATAAATAGGAAAGTCAAAGACTGGGCCAAAAAAGGAATTTATTAAAATTAAACTGGATAAATTTTTCTTCCACTGTTTGGTGCTTGAAATCTATCACATTCCACCTAGTGGAAGTGAGCCTCTGATGATGAAAAGGGTATTTTCTCTAAGTTTACTTTAACAACAGTCATCATTGGGCCATTTAAAATTCTTGGCGGGAGTTAGGCATGGTGCCTCACGCCTGTAATCCCAGCATTTTGGGAGGCCAAGGTGGGCGGATAACAAGGTCAGGAGTTCGAGACCAGCCTGGCCAACATGGTGAAACCCCATCTCTACAAATACAAAAATTAGCTGGGTGCAGTGGTGTGCACCTGTAGTCCCAGCTACTCGGGAGGCTGAGGCAGGAGAACCACTTGAACCCAAGAAGCGGAGGTTGCAGTGAGCTGAGATCATGCCCATTGCACTCCAGCCTGGGTGACAGAGTGAGAATCCATCTTAAAAAAAAAAAAAATTCTTGGCGGGGCCTGGTGTCTACAAATCATACATTTCTTTAGTGTGAAGGCAGCACTAACTGTAGCAGGATATTGCTTAACACATCTAACCTCTTGTAGTTTATTTCACTAAACTGAGTTTTACAACATGGAAATAGTATGTACCTTATTTCCTCACATACTTTCATCTCATAAAATTTATCCTAGAACCTATTTTGAGTATCAAATAAACGGTGATTTTTATGGTTTTAAAATCTCTCTGTTATCCCTCTCCCTAGCTCCCCACCTAGATAGGCTGCCATTATGACTGCTAACAGGAAAACTGATAGATTTAAAATTACTGTTTATGTTATTATCTGTGCAGGAACAATCAAAAAATAATTTGTGTCTCATTCTGCTGTAAAGACAAAAATTTTCTTTCTTTCTTTCTTTTTTTTTTTTTTTGAGATGGAGTTTTGCTTGTTGCCCAGACTGGAGTGCAGTGTCAAGATCTCGGCTCACTGCAACCTCCACCTTGCAGGTTCAAGAGATTCTCCTGCCTCAGCCTCCCGAGTCGCAGGGATTACAGGTGCCCACAACCAAGCCCAGATAATTTTCTGGTAATTTTTAGTAGAGACGGGGTTTCACCATGTTGACCAGGCTGGTCTCAAACCCCTGACCTCAAATGAACTGTGTGCCTCTGGTTCCCAAAGTGCTGGGATTACAGGCATGAGCCACCACGCCTGGCCGACAAAAATATTTTTAAAAATTCTCCTAATAGCTGTTTTGTTTTGTTTGTTTGTTTTTTGTTTTAGGATCTTACTCTGTCACCCAGGCTGGAGTACAGTAGCACCATCGCTGCTCAATGTAGCCTCGACCTGCTGGGCTCAAGTGATCCTCCCACCTCAGCCTTCTGAGTAGCAGGGGACTACAGACAGGCACCACCATGACCTGGTGATTTTTAAATTTTTTGTAGAGACTGGGTCTTTTTTTTTTTTTTTTGAGATGAAGTCTCTCTCTGTTGTCCAGGCTGGAGTGCAGTGGCGCGATCTTGGCTCACAGTAACCTCTGCCTCCCAGATTCAAGTGATTCTACTTCCTCAGCCTCCCAAGTAGCAGGGAATATAGGCGCCTGCCACCACGCCAGGCTAATTTTTGTTTCTTTTTTGGTTGTTGTTGTTTGAGACAGAGTTTTGCTCTGTCTCCCAGGCTGGAGTGCAATGGCGCGATCTCAGCTGACTGCAACTTCTGCCTCCCGGGTTCAAGCGATTCTCTTGCCTCAGCCTTCTGAGTAGCTGGGATTACAGGTGCGCGCGACCACATCCTACTAATGTTTGTATTTTTAGCAAAGACAGAGTTTCACCACGTTGGCCAGGTTGGTTTCGAACTCCTGACCTCACACAATCTGCCTGCTTTGGCCTCTCAAAGTGCTGGGATTATAGATGTGAGCCACTGCACCCTGCCTTTTTTTTTTTTTTTCAGAGTCTCACTCTGTTGCCCAGGCTGGAGTGCACTGGTGCAACCTCGGCTCACTGCAACCTACGCCTCCTGGGTTCAAGTGATTCTCCTGCCTCAGCCTCCGGAGTAGATGGGATTACAGGCGCCCGTCACCACACCCAGCTAATTTTTGTATTTTTAGTAGAGACAGGGTTTCACCATGTTGGCCGGACTGGTCTCAAAGTCCTGACCTCAGGTGATCCACCACCTCAGCCTCCCAAAGTGCTGGGATTACAGATGTGAGCCCAGCCCCTGATTGCTGTTTGAGATATATGTTAGTTTCCTGAACTTGTGCTGAATATGGAGATGCTCTTCTAGGCCAAAGAAGTATTAAAGAAAATGATCACCTTAAAAAGCTAATTTGGACCGGGCGCGGTGGCTCACGCCTGTAATCCCAGCACTTTGGGAGGCCGAGAGGGGCAGATCACAAGGTCAGGAGATCGAGACCATCCTGGCTAACACCGTGAAATCTCGTCTCTACTAAAAATACAAAAAATTAGCCGGGCACGGTGGCGGGCGCCTGTAGTCCCAGCTACTCGGGAGGCTGAGGCAGGAGAATGGCGTGAACCCGGGAGGCGGAGCTTGCAGTGAGCCGAGATCGCGCCACTGCACTACAGCCCGGGCGACACAGCCAGACTCCATCTCAAAAAAAAAAAAAATCTAATTTAAAGGCTGGGTGCAGTGGCTCATGCCTGTAATGCCAGTATTTGGGAGGCTGTGGTGGGAA
This sequence comes from Pongo abelii, assembly GCF_028885655.2. Taxonomy (NCBI): domain Eukaryota; kingdom Metazoa; phylum Chordata; class Mammalia; order Primates; family Hominidae; genus Pongo; species Pongo abelii. Next base: position 98,948,624 of record NC_071991.2, read on the forward strand.
GATTGCATGAGCCTAGGAGTTTGAGACCAGCCTGGGCAACAAAGCAAGACCCCGTTTCTATAAAAAAAAAATTAAAAAATATTAGCTGGGCACAGTGGTGTGCACCTGTAGTCCCAGCTACTTGGGAACCTGAGGTGGGAGGATCACTTGAGCCCAGGAGTTGGAGGCTGCAGTGAGTCATGATGTCCCACTGCACTCTAGTCTGAGTGACAGAGCTAGATGCTGTCAAAAAAAAAAAGAGGCCTGGTGCCGTGGCTCACACCTGTAATCCCAGCACTTTGGGAGGCTGAGGTGGGCGGATCACCTGCGGTCAGGAGTTCGAGACCAGCCTGACCAACATGGAGAAACCCTGTCTCTACTAAAAATACAAAAAATTAGCCAGGCGTGGTGGTGGGTGCCTGTAATCCCAGCTACTCGGGAGGCTGAGGCAGGAGAATCGCTTGAACCCAGGAGGCGGAGGTTGCAGTGAGCTGAGATCACGCCATCCAGCCCAGGCGACAGAGCAAGACTCTGGCTCAAAAAAAAAAAAAAAAAAAAAAGTTAATTAAAAAATTGCAATGTACTTGAATTTCCTCAGGTATCACCAGTCTGTGGGTACAAAAGGAGAGTAACATTAACGATTCAAATTCCACTCACTCTTGTTCCCATGGATTCACAGAAGTTCAGCCCCATTTCAAAACTTCACATTTGCTTCTGGGAAGCCCATTCTGGAAAGTTTCTCTGTGGCCCCCTCCAGAAGGCAGCGCTACTTCCGCCCAGCAACACAAATCTCTGCAGCACCTGCCCCGGCAGCGCCAGCTGAGTCCCAGAAGCTGGGAAGGCTTAAGCTGACTCCTTTGCTTCACATAGCAAAAGATGGTCATTTCTGTAGTTGCAGCTCCAGATCTACGATAATCAATCTATATCCATATTTTATGGGGTTTTTTCGAGGCAAAGTCTTGCTCTGTTGCCCAGTCTGGAGTGCAATGGCATGATCATCATTCACTTGTAGCCTTGACCTCCCTGGCTCAGGTGATCCTGTGACCTGAGCCTTCCAAGTAGCTGAGACCACAGGCATGCACCACTAAGCCTGGCTAATTTTTCAATTTTTATTTTTCGTAGAGACAAGGTCTCCCTGGGTTGCCCAAACTGGTCTTGAATTCCTAGGCTCAAGCAATCCTCCTGTCCTGGCATCCCAAAGTGTTGGGACTACAGGCATGAGCCACTGCGCCCAGCCCTTTTTGTTTTTGTTTTTGTTTTTTTTAAAGGTAACTTCCCAGTGGAATCCTCAAGATTTCTTCATGTTTTTGGAAAAATGAGTTACATTTTAGATTGTTTTCCTTTTTGGAATTTAATGGTATACATTATATTACATAGCTACGTTAAGCTCTATTACACTAAAAAGTAGGCTAATTGTCTTAACTTTGATCAGTAATGACATTAAATGTGTGAAGATTATACTTGGAATAAAGCACTTGGATTCATTCATTTCTTCAGTAAATATTTATTGAGCACTAGTATGTTCCAACGAGTGTCTGTCTATATTCTGGCGACAAGTGATAACTAAATCCCTGTCCTCGTGGAGAGTTAACAATCAACAAACTAACAAACATTTAATTTATGTCATCAACTCATTTCCACAAATATGACAACATCTTGACTTCAAGTTTTCTGAGTTTCTGGTTTAAAGAATTGCTACCTTCAAGAGCTCAAATCATTTGTTGGGGAGAGAGGCCTGTGATATATTTTCTCCTTTACAACGAAAGTAGCTGTAAAAAAAGGAAGAGAAACTCTGAGGGTAAAGATAAAAAATGTTGAAATCTTCTTTCTGGATTTCAGATTGAGTCTCTTGCCCTAATTGATGCAATTTACACTCCATGCATCTCCTTCCCTAGACCTTCTCCAGTTCTTGGGGACCACAGATGAACTTACTTTTAATGCATTTTATGGCATTTGGAGGCCCTCCAGTGGACAAATACTATACCTGAAAAAAATCCTTTTGCTATGCTAACGTGTTCAGGTGTGAAGTGTACTCATGTTTGCAAATCACTTTGAAATATATAAACAAAAATGAATTAATGGATGAATAGAGTGATGCATAGATCATTAGACATGTGATAAAAATAACTGTTAATTGTAGAATCTAGATGATGAGTATATTATATGGCTCACTGTATAATTCTTTCAACTTTTCTGTTTGAACGTTTGATAATAAAATATTGAATAAAAATCTTTTTGCTAAAGATTTATGCCTTGTAGTTCACATTATTGAAAATTTTGCTGAGATAACATGCAAATTACCTTTCAAAAATCATCTTAAAAATTGTCTTAATAAACATGGATTAATTTTTATTTTTATTTTTGAGACAAGGTCTTACTCTGTCACCCAGGCTGGAATGCAGTGGCATGATCATGGCTCACTGCAGCCTTGAGCTTCCAAGCTCAAGATATCCTCCCATCTCAGCCCTCCGTGTAGCTGGGACTCGAGACTAATTAAAAAATTAACCCAGCTAATTAAAAAACATTTTTTTTTGAGATGGAGTCTTGTTCTGTTGCCCAGGCTGGAGTGGAGTGCAGTGGTGTGATCTTGACTCACTGCAACCTCAACCTCCTGCCTCAGCCTCCTAAGTAGCTGGGATTACAGATGTGCGCCACCACGCCTGGCTAACTCTTTTATTTTCTGTAAAGATGGGGTTTTGCCATGTTGGCCAGGCTGCCCTTGAACTCCTGACCTCAAGTGATCCACCTGCATCAGCCTCCCAGAGTGCTGGGAATCCAGGCATGAGCCACTGCACCAAGCCTTAAAAATGTTTTTGTAGAGACAGGGTCTCACTGTCTTGCCAAGGCTGGTCTTGAACTCCTGGGCTCAAGCAATCCTCTTGCCCCAGACTCCCAAAGTGCTGGGATTACAGGCATGAGCCACTGCACCCTGCCTGGATTAATTTTTAAATGCCTGAAAAACACTTATTTTTAGAAAGTTTAGACAATGTAAATGTGAAATAGCTCTATGAATTCTTTGTTTGAAAAAAGGCTTCTCTTCCTGGAATATCTGTTTTATGAACTCAGGAAATTGTTAACCAATTAACTGAATTTACTTTGCTTTTTAAATTAGAGAGGCAATCGTTTGAGAATTATTGACAATAATTTTTCTTAGAGGAGATGCATTGGTCTGGGTTCAATGCAGAGGTAAAATCTACCCTTAGCTGGTTTAAGCCAAAAGGGACTTATTACATGGTATATTATAAAATTTGTCAGATTAAAGAAACAGCGTATAAGCACTTTGGGAGGCCGAGGTGGGCAGATCACAAGGTCAGGAGTTTGAGACCAGCCTGGCCAATATGGTGAAACCCAGTCTCTACTAAAAATACAAAAATTACCCGAGTGTGGTGGCAAGCGCCTGTAGTCCCAGCTACCCAGGAGGCTGAGGCAGGAGAATTGCTTGAACCCGGGAGGCGGAGGTTGCAGTGAGCCGAGATCGTGCCACTATACTGCTGCCTGGGCGGCAGAGAGAGACTCCATCTCAAAAAAAAAAAAGAAACAGTGTACAGGCTGAGCTTCAGGAGTGACTCACAAATCCACTCTATAGACCTGGGCTATCAAAACATGCTGTTGATGCCAGGATCTGGAAGCCAGCCCCTAAAGCCACTAGTTCCAGAGCCACATTACCTTTCCTATAAAACACTCCATCAAAAAGTATGCCTCATAATCTGTCTCTCTGCCACTCAATTATGAATTCTTCACTATATGCAAGTGCTTCTAGAAGTGGTTGGTTGGTTTGTTTTCAGATAGGGTCTCATTCTGTTGCTCAGGCTGGACTGCATTGCACAATCATGACTCCCTGCAGTCTTGACCTCCTGGGCTCAAGTGATTATCTTGCCTCAGCCCCCTGATTAGCTGGGACTACAGGTGCACGCCACCATGTCCCACTAATTTTTTTTCTTTTTCAGAAATGGAGTCTCGCTATGTTGTCCAGGCTGGTCTCGAACTTCTGGGTTCAAGTGATCCTTCCACCTCAGCTGCCCAAAGTGTTGGAATTTAAAATTCATGTAACAGCCTGAAAAGGGTACCTTCTTCACTCTGACTGATGGCCACCTCCATTCAGACAATTTCTTTGCAAGTTATGTGCATCTGTGTCGACCTGTAAGCAGAAAATCGGGTTAGGCCCTCAAGGAGCTTGCAAGCAAATGTGGAAGACATATTTTATAAACAGCTAATTTTAAATGATGTGGAAAAACTGCATAGAATACAAGAGCTAAGGAAGCTTGATGGAGAAAGCAGTTGATTCTGCCAGAGGTCAAGGGAGTGATAGATGGAGAAGTAGGAAGGCTTTATAAACAAAGTAAACTTGGTGGACTTTGAAAGGTACGTCACTCTACTTTTGCTTTTGGAGAAAGTGGTCAGGGTGGGGCTAAAGGAGCAAAGAACAGAGTTGGAAAATTCCAAGGTATATTTGGGGGCTAAATTTCTGGTTGAAGGTTAGGGTGGAGGAGCAGTGGGAGTGACAGATAAGGCTAGAAAGCTTGGAGCTACATAATAGATGTCAAATGCTAAGGCCTTTCTGCTCTTATGGTTACTTTCCTGGGAAGAATTACTTAAATAGAGCTGTTACTTGAATATATAATGTCACCTAACTCCAGTCCCGCCTCCTCTCCCACATCCTTCATCTAGTATAGAGGGAACAAATCTTCCCTGCATTGTAACCTAGGACAAGTTACTTAACTTCTCTCTTTAACTTGATGTCCAAATCTATAAATGGAGATTGAAGATAGTGCCTATATCGTTACTTAAATGATTTATTTAAAACAGTATGTGGACACAGTAAACACCATATGGAGGCTTGCTACATAAATAAGTTGTAGGCAGTGGATATGGCATTGCCTATTAGAAATTCTCAAATAATTGTTTCGAGACAGTTAAATAAAAAGGAGGCTGGGCACAGTGGCTCATGCCTCTAATCCCAGCACTTTGGGATACCGAGGTGGGCGGATTATTTGAGGTCAGGAGTTTGAGACCAGCCTGGCCAACATGGTGAAATCCGTCTCTATTAAAAAAAAAAAATACAAAAAAATGAGCCAGGCATGGTGGCATGTGCCTGTAATCCCAGCTACTCAGGAGGCTGAGGCAGGAGAATCACTGGAACCCAGGAAGCGGAAGTTGCAGTGAGCCGAGACTGGGCCACTGCATGCCAGCCTGGGTGACAGAGTGAGAACCTGTCTCAAAAAAAAAAAAAAAGAAGGATTTTTAGACTTGTGTTAACTCCCAATCATGGGCTTAAGACTTTCACAATAAAAATCATTATGTGTATATATCATTCTAGCCTTAAAAAACATAATTGCTAAAAGGACTATTAGAATGCCTTTTTATTTTACAGTCTGGGTAAATGCTTTCCCAGACTTAGGAGCTTCTTAGAGAGTTTTATCAAACATGCAGGCACATTTCTGATTATTTAAGGCTTAAGACTTTGGAAATTCTTTGGCATTTAGCTACAGCCTTTTGACATTTTTGCTGTTCATTACCAGTACCGTGCTGTGGAAAGGAAAAGAGAAGGGACATACAAGGTGATTTTATACACCTAAAAACAGTGGAAAAGTGATAGTGGATAGGAAAAAAGTAGAATCTACATGAAATATTTGTAGATTTAACTTATGTTCTGTTCTCCATTATTGTAATTGTTTGTGTCATACACTGCTGCATAATAAACTACCGTAGGCCGAGTGCAGTGGCTCGTGCCTGTAATCCTAGCACGTTGGGAGGGTGAAATGGGAACATTGCTTGAGGCCAGGAGTTCAAGACCGACCTGGGCAACATAGCAAGGCCCCATCTCTACACCTGAAAAAATAATAAATTAGAAACCTACTATAAAACATTACTTTAAAAGAACACTTAATGATTTCTCACCATTCTGCATAAGGGCGCTGCTGTATGACTTTCTTCCATGTGATGTGGGATGGGACTTGTTGGGAATCTCCCCACATGGTCTTTCATCAGTCCATGGCTTAGCCTGAGCTTCTTTACATGCCAGCAGGACCCCAAGAGACTGAAGCAGGAGGTCTCTTAAGGTCTCAGAATCAGCCCAGAAACACATCTGCTCATTTTATTGGTTAAAGCAAGGCACAAGGCCAGCCCAAATACTAGGGCTGGGAAAACAAACACTACCTTGATGGGAGGAGCTGCAAAATATTGTGGCTGTGACTTCCAACATACCTCAGTAGCTGATCAAGTTGACTGTAAAATTAAATTGGACAAAATTGGTAAAAATTCCAGATTCTGACTTCTGCCAGACATTTATTCCACTTTGCATTTATCCCATTTGCAGATCTGCAGATTAGGAAGTAGACAGAAACAGTAAGAAAAAACACGTGGATAGTCTTAATCACTTTTCAAGTTTTTTTGTTTGTTTTGTTTTGTTTTGTTTTGTTTTGGAGATACAGGTTCTTGCTAGGATGCCCAGCTTGTAGCGCAGTGGCTATTCAGAGCAGATATACCACACTGTGGCCTCAAATTTCTGGGCTCAAATAATCCTCCCACTTCAGCCCCCTGAGTAGCTGGGAAGATAGGCACATGCCACTGCACCCAGCTTCAAGACTTTTTTTTTTTTTTTAGACATAGTCTTGCTCTGTCGCCCAGGCTGAAGTGCTCACTGCAACCTCTGCCTCCTGGGTTCAAGTGATTCGTTTGCCTCAGCCTCCCAAGTAGCTGGGATTACAGGGGCCTGCCACCACACCCAGCTAATATTTGTATTTTTAGTAGAGACGGAATTTCACCATGTTAGCCTGGCTGGTCTTGAACTCCTGACTTCAGGTGATCTACCCGCCTCGGCCTGCCAAAGTGCTGGGATTACAGGCGTGAGCCACCATGCCTGGTGAACTCATAGGCTTTAAAACATATGTCTTGGGGATTGGGCACGGTGGCTCACACTTGTAATCCTAGGACTTTGGGAGGCTGAGGTGGGAGGATCACGAGGTTAAGAGATCGAGACCATCCTGGCTAACATGGTGAAACTCCGTCTCTACTAAAAATACAAAAAAAAAAAAAAAAAAAAAAAAATTAGCTGGGCATGGTGGTGTGTGACTGTAGTCCCAGCTACTCAGGAGGCTGAGGAAGGAGAATCGCTTGAACTCAGGAGGCGGAGGTTGCAGTGAACTGAGATTGCACCACTGCACTCCAGCCTGGCCATAGAGTCTCATCTCAAAAAAATATATGTGTGTGTGTGTGTGTGTGTGTGTGTGTCTTGGGCTCACGCCTGTAATCCCAGCATTTTGGGAGGATGAAGCAGGTATATCACTTGAGGTGAGGAGTTGGAGACCAGCCTGGCTAACATGGTGAAACCCTGTCTCTACTAAAAATACAAAAATTAGCCGGGCGTGGTGTCAGGCTCCTGTACTCCCAGCTACTCAGGAGGCTGAGACAGGAGAATCACTTGAACCTGGGAGGAAGAGGTTGCAGTGACCCCAGATCATGCCGCTGCACTCCAGCACGGGTGCCAGAGCAAGACTCTGTCTCAAATAAATAAATAAATCATAAAATAAAATAAATAAAGCCTATCAGTGACCTTTGACTTAACTAGCCCCTTTTTCAACTGAGTTAACTAGCACATACGTTTCTTATCCATTAAAGCCTGTATTCCTATCTTCTCTGAAATCTAGAGGCATATAATAGGGTCAGTAGTTAAGAGTGAGGATTTTAGAATAGGAGCTAGATTTAAATTGTGGCTTTGTACTACTTTGTTTGATTTTATATACATTATCTAAAGCCTGTATTTTTCAGATTCATTCATAAGACAGTCTACCTCACAAGGCTTTTGTGAAGTTTGAATAAATATGTGTACAGAGATTAGCAGAGTGTCTGGCACACGGAAAGCATCCAACAAGGTCAATGATTTTTATTTGATAGGCCTCAGTCTGCAGGAACATACATTGAAGCTTTAAGATTTGCTCAAGCATCTTGCAAAATGGTCTATGGGGCATCTGGCAGTAGGGCCTTCATATACACTCCCAAACACTGAAGCCACCCAAACAAGCTTTTGTACTTAGCTCTCTGAATTTTTAGTGACTTTTGTAAATTTTTTGACCTATAAATTTCCTCTTGGTTTGCTTTGCTGCCCCCTTCTGGTGGAATGGCAAAAGAGTTAGATGACATTCCAATCCCTACTGCCACTCAAACTGCTAAAAGCTATTAATATTTTGAATCCTTAGTCAAAGAACCCAACTTGCAAAAATCTCTGGCCTTACATTCAAGTGAATTCAAATGAAAATAAAGTCTAAACATAAAACTTCTACCTATGAATTTCAATTTATTTCTATTACATGGAAAGTGATATTGGTAGGTAGAATAATTATTAATTATTAAAATGGACTACTCATTTTAGGTTGAAAAGACCTAAGAATATTTTGTTATTCTGAATGGCAACAGAAAATTCCTTATAAACTGCATTTCACTTTTCTGAAACAGTGAAATGTGTACATACAGTCTTAATTTTAAAAAACTTTTTCCTAGGCTGGGCACAGTGGCTTACGGCTGTAATCCCAGCACTTTGGGAGGCCAAGGCGGGCGGATCACGAGGTCAGGAGTTTGAGACCAGCCTGGCCAACAGAGTGAAACCCCATCTCTACTAAAAATACAAAAATTAGTTGGGCATGGTGGCACATGCCTGTAGTCCCAGCTGCTCGGGAGACTGAGGCAGGAGAATCGCTTGAACTCGGGAGGCAGAAGTTGCAGTGAGCTGAGGTCATGCCACTGCATTCCAGCCTGGGCAACAGAGCAAGACTACATCTCAAAAAACAAACAAACAAAAACCAACCAACCAAACAAAAAAAACCCTTTTTTCCTAACGTTAACATCAGCTAATCTCTGTATCTTCCAAACTGTAAGACCTATGTATTATCCTGGTATTTAAAAATTTTAGCATAGAAACTACACGCAAAATGTTACTATGTACTTCCTTCAAATACAATGAGAAAGGTAAATACTTAGCCTAATACAGAAAATTATTTAAATCACTTAAACAATTTTCACATTGTTTTAGAAGATATTGTAAATATTCTAGGCCAGGCATGGTGGCTTATGCCTGTTAATCCCAGCACTTTGGGAAGCCGAGGCAGGAGGATCGCTTGAGCCCAGTAGTTCAGTCTGGGCAACATGGCGAAACCCCGTCTCTACTGAGAAATACAAAAATTAGCTGGGCGTGGTGGCATACGCCTGTGGTCCCAGCTACTTGGGAAGCTGAGCTGGGAGGACTGCTTGAGCCTGGAAGGTCAAGGCTGCAGTGAGCCATGACTGCACCACTGCACACTCCAGCCTGGGTGACAGAGTGAGACTCTGTCTCAAAAAGAAAAAGAAAAAGAAATATTCTAGGTTTTATATAGACAAAGCTAAAATTTAGAAGCAAATGTGCAGAAAGTTTGTACGTTTGAATTTTCATTAAACTGTTAATCCTACTGTAGAATTTTGTGATCAGAAAAACATTTCCTTGGTCCTTGATTTTCAGAAAAATGTATTTTAAAGATAAATATACATTTTTTTTTTGTTTACTTCATATTGGCTGTTTGGGTATAAATCTATAGAAGCTAAAAAATATGTTCTTTTTGAAGTATTGGCAAGAGTTCTAAAGTTACAAATACTATTACATTAAGTCATGATAATAGCACTTATGCCACGTTATCTCTACAAAATGTAAAATGACTGGAATCTTTGGAATTCCCTTCCCCCACTAATTCAACAAATTGTACTTTAGAACAGAGAGACTATCTCCTTGAGCTACCCAAGCGTTGCTGCTTTTACTGGTCAAATTATTTATGATCAAAATATTGGTCATTTGCATCTTTTATAGGAATTATGCACCTTGGAGACAAGGGAACAGGTTGCAGCAAATCTGTTAAAAATACAGTTTATGTTCAAAACTAGATCTACTTTCCATGTTTAGCACAATATGCAAGGGCTGCTTATTGAGTGGAAATATGTCAAAATCTGGGTTAAAGCCTTTGCAGTTCTCTATTTGCCAGAATGAAAACATGAATTTCTGGCCTTTAAGGCTGTGTAACGAAGACCCAGAATTGGAGAATAAAGTACTAAAAAACTGAAATTAACTTTACACGCCATTATTTAGAAAGTTATTAATATAATCTGAATTTTTGATACCTAGAATAGCCATTAAAAGCAGGCAATTAGGAGATACCTCTGTAAAAGGCCAAAAGCAACAAGAACTTTACTAAAACCAGCATAAAAATGAGCTAATTCAATTTAGTCTTGTATTTAATATTAAACCAAAATGATTTCATAGATTGCAACAGAGTACCAAATATAGGCCGGGTGCGGTGGTTCACGCCTGTAATCCCAGCACTTTGGGAGGCCAAGGCCACCAGATGGCTTGAGTCCAGGAGTTTGAAACCAGCCTGGGCAACATGGTGGAACCCCGTCTCTACAAAAAATACAAAAATTGTCCAGGCTTGCTAGTGCGCTCCTGTAGTCCCAGCTACCTGAGAGGCTGAGGTGGGAGGATCGCTTGACCCCGGGGATTGGAGGTTGCAATGAGCTGAGATGGTACTACTCCACTCCAGCCTGGGTAACAGAGTGGGACCCTGTCTCAAAAAAAAAAAAAAAAAAAAAGTACTAAATATATATCAACAAAAATATTACAATCCAAAAAACGTTTTAAGGCTAAATATAAGGAAGATGTCGTTGTTCACTGGAATTTCTCTCAAAAGCTTCAGATTGCATTAATTCATTTTATTGCTCCCCTTTAAATTAAGCACAAAATTGTCTCTTTTTAGTTTAACTCTGAAAAAATTTTTTTTCTTTCCCCTTCCTTCCCTCCTTCCCTCCCTTCCTTCTCCCTTCCCTCCTTTCTTCCTTTTTCTTTTTTTTCCCCTTTCCCTCCTTCTCTTTCTTCTCCTTCCCTTCTTTCTTTCCTTCCTTCCTTCCTTTCTTTCTCACTATAACCTTGAACTCTCAGGCTGAAGCAATCCTCCTGCCTTGGCCTCCTGAGTAGTTGGGACTACAGGTGAGCACTGCAATTGGCTACTTTTCTTTGTTTCTTTTTTTTTTTTTTGAGACGGAGTCTTGCTCTGTCACCCAGGCTGGAGTGCAGTGGCCTGATCTCAGCTCACTGCAACCTCCGCCTCCCAGATTCAAGCGATTCTCCTGCTTCAGCCTCCCAAGTAGCTGGGACCACAGGCGCGTGCCACCACACCCTGCTAATTTTTTATATTTTTAATAGAGACGGGTTTTCACCGTGTTAGCCAGGATGGTCTCGATCTCCTGACCTCGTGATCCATCTGTCTTGGCCTCCTAAAGTGTTGAGATTACAGGCATGAGCCACTGCGCCTGGCCTTTTTTTTTTCTTTTTTTTCTTGAGACAGAGTCTCACTCTGTCACCTAGGCAGCAGTACAGCCGCATGGTCTTGGCTCACTGCAACCTGTCTCTCAGGTTCAAGCGATTCTCCCCACCTTAGCCTCCTCAGTAGCTGCGATTTATAGGCACGTATCACCATGCCCAGCTAATTTTTGCATTTTTAGTAGAGACGGGGTTTCACCATGTTGGCCAGGCTGGTCTTGAACTCCTGACCTCAAGTGATCCACCTGCTTAGGCCTCCCAAAGTGCTGAGATTACAGGTGTGAGCCAACGCACCTGGCCTAATTTTCTTATTTTTGGTAGAGATGAGGTCTCACAATGTTGCCCAGGCTGGTCTCTTAACTTCTGGGCTCAAGCAATCCCCCTGCCTCAGCATCCCAAAATGCTGGGACTACAGGCCTGAGCCACTGTCCTAGGCCAAAAACTGTTCTTATATATGTAATTTTCAGAAAACATGTATAGATGTTTATAGAAAAGAGTCAAATATAAAGTATGGAGACTACGGGTATATTCTTGGCAAATAACTCACATTAGTAGATGATTTTTTTTCTTTTTTTTTGAGATGGAATCTTGCTCTTTTGCCCAGGCTGGACTGCAGTGGCGCGATCTTGGCTCACCGCAAGCTCTGCCTCCCGGGTTCACGCCATTCTCCTGCCTCAGCCTCCTGAGTAGCTGCGACTACAGGCGGCCGCCACTGTGCGCAGCTAATTTTTTGTATTTTTAGTAGAGATGGGGTTTCATGGTGTTAGCCAGGATGGTCTCCATCTCCTGACCTCGTGATCCGCCCACCTTGGCCTCCCAAAGTGCTGGAATTACAGGCGTGAGCCTCTGCGCCCAGCAGTAGATGTTGTTTTTAACCACTCTGCTTATGAACTGACTCCAGGAGCAGGGACAAGAGTGTAAACAACCTACATTAAGCTTTACTCCATGGGTATCTTTATGTAAGTGTTTTAAATACGTCAAGAGGTATTAAGTTTGAAAATACAGACTTATTAATAGGAGTCTATTAATAGACTTCTACTGGGAATATAAATCGAAACCAGGTATGGACTAGCTACCTTAACATGTACTATGGCCTTGGATTTAAGCCATCTATTCAGTAGACATTTATTTATTTATTTGTTTGTTTGTTTACCAGGCTGGAGTGCAGTGGTGCAATCTCGGCTCACTGCAACCTCCGACTCCTGGGTTCAAGTGATTCTTGTGTATTACAGCCACGTGCCATCACACCCAGCTAATTTTTGGATTTTTAGTAGACGCGGGGTTTCACCATGTTGGCCAGGATGGTCTTGATCTCTTGACCTCGTGATCCGCCCACCTCGGCCTCCCAAAGTGTTGAGATTACAGGCGTGAGCCACCACAAGCGGCCAATACTTTTTCTTTTACAGATGGAGTCTCACTTTGGGAAGTCGGGGCAGGGGGATCACCTGCATCCAGGAAACCAGCCTGGGTGATGTAGCAAGACCCCATCTCTATAAAAAATCAAAAATTAGTCATGCATGGTGGCATGCACCTGTAGTGTCAGCTACTCGGAGTCTGAGGTAGGAGGATCGCTTGAGCCTGGGAGGTCAAGGGGGCAGTGAGCTGTGATTGCACCACTGTACTCTAGCCCGGGTGAAAGAGAAAGACTGTGTCTCACAAACAAAAAAAAAAAAAAAAAAAAAAGAGGAAGGGCGCAGTGGCTGACGCCTGTAATCCTAGCACTTTGGGAGGTCGAGGCAGATGGTTCACGAGGTCAGGAGTTCAAGACCAGCCTGGCCAAGATGGTGAAACCCCGTCTCTACTAAAAATACAAAAAAAATTAGCCAGGCCTGACGGCAGATACCTGTAATCCCAGTGACTTAGGAGGCTGAGGCAGGCAATTGCTTGAACCTGGGAGGTGGAGGTTGCAGTGAGCTCAGATGGCGCCACTGCACTCCAGCCTGGGTGACAGAGCAAGACTCCATCTTAAAAAAAAAAAAAAAGGGATGGAGTTTCATTTTGCCCAGGCTGGAGTGCAGGGGTGTGATCATAGCTCACTGCAACCTTTAACTCCTGTCCTCAAGTGATCTTGCCTCAGCCTCCCGAAGTGTTAGGGTTACAGGTATGAGCCACCACACCTGGGTTCAGGACCATATTTAAGAAAATACTTATATTCAGGCTACACCTGTAATCCCAGCACTTTGGGAAGCCGAGGTGGGCAGATTGCTTGAGGCCAGGAGTTCGAGACAAGCCTGGCCAACATGGCAAAACCCTGTCTCTACTAAAAAATTACAAAAAGTAGCCGGGTGTGGTGTGCATACCTGTAATCCCAGCTACTCAGGAGGCTGAGGCACAAGAATCGCTTAAACCTGGGAGCCAAAGGTTGCAGTGAGCCAAGATTGCGCCATGGCGCTCCAGCCTGGATGACAGTGAAACTCTGCCTCAAAAAACAAAAACAAAAACAAAAATGCTGGGCGCAGTGGCTGATGCCTGTAATCCCAACACTTTGGGAGACCAAGGCGGGTGGATCACCTGAGATTGGAGTTCGAGACCAGCCTGGCCAACATAGCAAAACCTCGTCTCTACTGGAAAAAAAAAAAAAAAAATTAGCCAGGCGTGGTGGCGTGTGCCTGTAGTCCCAGCTACTCAGGAGGCTGAGGCAGGAGAATCGCTTGAACCCGGGAGGCAGAGGTTGCAGTGAGCTGAGATCGCACCACCGTACTCCAGCCTGGGTAACAGAGTGCGACTCCGTCTCAAAAAAATAACAATTAAAAAAGGCCGGGCACAGTGGCTCATGCCTGTAATCCCAGCAGTTTGGGAGGCCGAGGCAGGCGAATCACGAGGCCAGGAGATGGAGACCATCCTGGCCAACATGGTGAAACCCCATCTCTACTAAAAGAAAAAAAAAAAATTAGCCAGGCATGGTGATGCGTACCTGTAGTCTCAGCTACTCAGGAGGCTGAGGCAGGAGATCGCTTGAATCCGGGAGGCGGAAGTTGCAGTGAGCCGAGATCGTGCCACTGCACTCCAGCCTGGCGACAGAGCGAGACTCCATCTCAAAAAACAAAACAAACAAACAAACAAAAAAGAAAATACTTATATTCAAAATTAGTCCTACTTTTCACACTTAGCCACCTGAGTCTACATATGCCAATATTTCCACTACATTTCACTGTCATTTCTCTCGAAGAGGCTAGTTTAGTAGAGCAGAAAGTTTAAGTAAATGTACTTAAACAGTATAGAAACAAAGAGGAAATGGTTGATTTGACTTGTTGGGAGACAGGACAAGTTAAGTTTAATACAGGAAATGACACTTGAACTAATCTTGTTAGATGAGTAGGGCTCAACAGAACAGGACAAAGAACGATGTTCAAGAGGAAAGGTATAGGATGACTAAGGGGGTTGGGGGGCTCTGGAAACTATAAGTAGTTCATGGTTGGAGCACAGATGTGACCAGAGAAAAGGCCAGAGAGGATAGCAACAGTAAGATCTTGAACAGGTCTTGCATGATCTGCTCAGGAGTCTGGACTTGATCCTGTAGGTCTTGTTCTCCAATTTTATTAAGCAACAGAATCACCTGTACTGCTTGTCTAAAATACACATTCTTTGGCTCCACTCTAATTCAGGTCCAGAGTAGGATCTTGGAACCTGCATTTTAAGAACACTCCCTCAATTCTAGTGCAGGAGAACCTGGGCCAGGTTTTGATTTTTTTTTTTTTTTGGAGACGAAGTCTTGCTTTGTCTCCCAGGCTAGAGTGCAGTGGCGTGATTTAGGCTCACTGCAACCTCTGCCTCCTGAGTTCAAGCGATTCTCCTGCTGCAGCCTCCCAAGTAGCTGGGATTACAGGCGCCTGCCACCATGACTGGCTAATTTTTGTATTTTTAGTAGAGACAGGGTTTCACCATGTTGGCCAGGCTGGTCTTGAACTCCTGACCTCAGGTGATCCACCTACCTCAGCCTCCCAAAGTGCAGGGATTACAGGCATGAGCCACCGCTCCTGGCCAGGTTTTGAATGTTTTGATCAAACATTACTGCAGTCAATAAAGAACCATTAAATATTTCTTAGGGAGAAGTAACAATTACAAAGTCAAGAGCAGATCCAGGTTGGCCTTCTAGCAACATCAGCTTGATGGTAGTGAGGAAGGTGGATTGATTGAAGAGATCAGAACCTACAGTACAAAATGATTCAGATGACTGGCATGGGGATATTGCCCATGTTTAACCCAAATCATGTTCTGACAAATAGAAATGTAAAGATTTACCATGTAACTGCAAAAATTCATTTAAATATCAAATAGTTCATTTATTCTCCCTGGGGTTTTGTGCACCCATGGTTTCATTCATGTCTATATTAATGCCCTAATCTTGATCTTCAATGTGGACCCTTCTTCTGAACTTCAAATATATTTCTACCTGTGGACTGGATATCACTTCTTTGATGCTGAAGGTATTGGCTACCTAAAACTCAACATATCCAAAGTTGACATTTTTTCCTTTCCAAGACAGAATCTTGGGAACTAAGAGACCTGTCCATTCCCTCATATCCATTTAATTATCTAAATAGAAGTAGGAATTCTGAACCTTCTATCTACAGTAAATTCAATTTCAGAATACAAAAAGGCAAACTGATATACAGTAAACTCTTTACATTCAATAATTTAACATTCATAGTTACTACTATTTTAAGTGGCCCCAAGGGTTTAGAACATAGTCACATCATTTTGCTCACGCAAAAATCTGAACCACATATTCTATGAGGCTGTTACATGTGAGCAAGTCAGTTACCTAGTGACTGAGTCTAGCTCAGCACTTACATGTAACTATGGCTTTATTGCTTTATCAATATATGTGGAAAATGTCCATAAAGTAAAAAATACTTTGTGAAAAATGGCTCCCAAAAGAAAGCTAACTGATAGTACTTACGGTGGAAAGAGATTTTTTCTTTTTTTGAGATGGAGTTTTGCTACTGTTGCCCAGGCTGAAGTGCAATGGCGAGATCTCAGCTCACTGCCACCTCTGCCTCCTGGGTTCAAGTGATTCTCCCGCCTCAGCCTCCCGAGTAACTGGGATTACAGGCATGCGCCACCATGCCTGGATAATTTTGTATTTTTAGTAGAGGGTTTCTCCATGTTGGTCAGGCTGGTCTCTAACTACCGACCTCAGGTGATCCGCTCGCCTCAGCCCCCCAAAGTGCTGGGATTACAGGTGTGTAAGAAAAAAATAGGTACAAAATTGCTAAATTTAGTGTATGTATTATATTCAGTTTTAGTTGATACTACCAAATAGTATCTGCTTCAGACTTGAACAGGTAGTTCACAGAAGAGGATATCCACATGGTCATATGCATGTGAAAAGCTGCTCAACCTCACTAATCATCAAAGAAATAGACATTCAGGTAAGGCAATACCACTACATACCCATTAGAATGGCTAAAATGAAAAGTATTGACCATATCAAGTGTTAGCAAGGATTTTAACAATTAGAAAAATCAATTTAGAAAACTAGCAGTATGTACTAAAGCTGGAATATATATGCAAACTCTGTGATCTCAAAATTCCACTCCTTAATATATATCCAACAGATACATGTACACGTGTGTGCCAAAAGATACATGCACGGCTGACACAGTGGTTCAGATCTGCAATCCTAGCACTTTGGGAGGCCGAGGCAGGAGAATCACTTAAGGCCAGGAGTTTAAGACTAATCTGGGCAATATAGAGAGACTTTTTTTTTTTTTTTTTTTTTGATTCGGAGTCTCACTCTGTCACCCAGGCTGGAGTGCAGTGGTGCAATCTCAGCTCACTGCAAGCTCTGCCTCCCGCGATTCTCCTGCCTCAGCCTCTCGAGTAGCCGGGACTACAGGTGCCCGCCACCAAGCTTGGCTAATTTTTTGGTATTTTTAGTACAGACGGGTTTCACCGCTTTAGCCAGGATAGTCTCGATCTCCTGACCTCGTGATCCGCCCACCTTGGCCTCTCAAAGTGATGGGTTTACAGGCCTGAGCCACCGCACCTGGCCCATAGTGAGACTTTTATTTTCTACAGAAAATAAACAAAATTAGCCAGGCGTAGTGGTGTGTGCTTGTAGTCCCAGCTACTTGGGAGGCTGACGTGGGAGGATCACTTGAGCCCAGGTGGTCAAGGCTGCAGTAAGCTCACACCACTGAACTACAGCCTAGGTGACAGAATGAGACCCTGTCTCAAAAAACAAAGAACAAATAACTGCTACACATATGAAAATGAACAAATTTCAGAAGCCTAAGGGGGTGGCTTCTCAGTTGCAGATATTGTTCTACTGCTTGACCTAGGCAGTGGTCACACTCACATAGGTGATATTCTTTATGATGATTAATATGATTTTTTTTCTTTTTTTTTTTTGAGATGGAGTTTTGCTCTTGTTGCCCAGGCTGGATTGCAATGGTGTGATCTTGGCTCACTGCAACCTACGCCTCCCAGGTTCAAGCAATTCTCCTGCCTCAGCCTCCCGAGTAGTTGGGATTACAGGCATGCACCACTACGCCCGGCTAATTTTGTATTTTTAGTAGAGACGGGGTTTCTCCATGTTGAGGGTGGTCTTGAACTCCTGACCTCAGGTGATTCCCCCCGCCTCAGCCTCCCAAAGTGCTGGGATTACAGGCGTGAGCCACTGCGCCTGGCAATTAATACAATTTTTGCATAATTCTGAATACATGTATACTTCAGTGAAGGTATTCTAAGAAACCCCATCCCAACCACAAAAATCCTTATGATTTTAGTACTCTACGATAACTCATCAAGTGTGTGAAGGGGCTGAAATTTTTTTCAGTTATGCTTTTATTTCAGTTTACATTATATTAGGAATAGATCTATTACAAGAGTGCCTGTGTCTTGAAAATGTCAAGCATCCACTGTATTATCACTTCCTTATTACCAAAGCATACAGAATATTTTCAAATTCTAAGGAATTGGCCAGGTGTGGTGGCTCACGCCTGTAATCCCAGCACTTTCGGAGGCTGAGGCGGGCAGATCACCTGAGGTCAGGAGTTCAAGACCAGCCTGGCCAACATGGCAAAACACCGTCTCTACTAAAAATACAAAAATAATTAGTTGGGCTTGGTGGTGGGCACCTGGAAGCCCAGCTACTAAGGACGCTGAGGCAGGAGAATTGCTTGAACCCAGGAGGCAGAGGTTGCAGTGAGCCGAGATCGCGCCATTACACTCCAGCCTGGGCGACAAGAGCAAAGTTCCGTTTAAAAAAAAAAAAAAAAATCCTAAGGGATCAACATGAAGACCAGTTAGCTTTAAAACAAATTTAACATGAAATTGTAGTATTACTTTCTCCTCCACAACAATCCCCCTTCTACTCATATAAGGTTTTCCATGTACTTTAGTTTTACTATTTCTTCAGTCTTTTGTATGCAGAGGGAAAATACAGATATCCAACAATTCCAATCTACGGTTGTCAAAATTCAGACTTAGTATTGAGGAATGCAATCTGTGCTCCAGTCATGGGATGAGAAGAAACCATTTCCCGTTCCCAACATCCCCTTGGTTTGGTTTTCTTTTCTTTTTTTTTTTTTGAGATGTAGTCTTGCTCTGTTGCCCAGACTGGAGTGCAGTGGTGTGATCTCAGCTCACTACAACCTCCATCTCCTTGGTTCAAGCAATTCTCCTGCCTCAGCCTCCTGAGTAGCTGGGATTCCAGGCATGTGCCACCATGCCCAGCTAATTTTTTTGTAATTTTAGTAGAGATGAGGTTTCACCATATTGGTCAGACTGGTCTTGAATTCCTGACCTCAAGTGATCTGCCTGCCTTGGCCTCCCAAAGCGCTGGAATTACAGGCGTGAGCCACCCGGTCTGACCCCCTCTGTTGGGTTTTCTACTAGGACTTTGGTAGGCTAATAATGATAAGGATGAGGAATGCCTAGGGGCAATAAGTATTTAGAATCGGCAGAGCCATGTTTTTTTGCAGAAGGTACTCTCTATTCCTTAATTAAGAGATTAGGCCTGGCATGGTGACTCATGCCTGTAATCCCAGCATTTTGAGAGGCCAAGGTAGGTGGATCACCTGAGTTCATGAGTTTCAGACCAGCCTCGCCAACATGGTGAAACCATCTCTACTGAAAATACAAAAATTAGCCGGGTGTCGTGGCAGGCCACTTGGGAGGCTGAGACAGGAGAATTACTTGAACCTCGGAAGTGGAGGTTACAGTGAGCCAAGATGGTACCACTGTACTCCAGCCTGAGTGACAGAGCAATATTCTGTCTAAAAAAAGAAAAAAAAAAAGAAATTAAACCCCATTCACATTCATTTCATACCAAGACTGAGCCAGCAAGAAGGCTGATAGTTAAGTCCAATATCCTAGGAATGAGAAATGAAAAGCAAAGGCAACAAGTAGGCACTGTAAAATTGTTTGTTTTTTTAATGACAGGTCAAATATCCTGAAACATACATGTATTTTGATAGTCTTCTAATCCCAGTTGAGTTCAAATATTAAAGAAACACACACAAGCTAAGAGAATTCAATATTGTTCCAAGGCACTTACTGAATCTCTGACTAGATGAAAACAGGAACAATTAGGATGAACAATTAGACTGTATATAATATAAAAATAACTTTTTGCTTACAATTTACAAAATGTATTATTATTACAATCTTTGATCTCTGATAACCTGCAAAGCTGGCTGCATGAATCCAGCAAGTTTAAAATTCAGAAACTATTTTCTAAAACTCCAGGGCAAATAATTTACAAATAAAGTACACAAAGATTTAGACCATGCAGAAATTTCTTACATCTTCTGTTAATAATATTTCAATTGCAACTTTATCAAATTATATACCTACTTGCCCTGTACATATACAAAATAATGCATACATGATAAAACGGAAAAAGAGTAGTCCTTAAACTCAATATATCATAAAAGTATTACTATATTAACATGTCTACAAGCAGCGTGTAACAGGGTTAAGAGACATTAAGGCAATAATACTTGAAGTTTCAAAATAAACCATATGTAATACTTTTTCCTAAGTGTAGTATAAGGCAGGTAGATGGTCCCAGCAAAAAATATTAAGGTAACAATCTACACTGCTGTTAGTCCCACATATTAAAGATGGAATACTATAAATCTGGCTTTCAGTGGCACCTGAATTTTCCAGTATAACTTAAAGTGTCTTTTAGCTCCCTGAATCATGTCCATTCGGAAGGTGGATCTCTTGGTCCTTTGGGTTTTCCACATCGATTACCAAAACCTACAGTGAAAACACCACAATAACTAGTCAGTGTTCAGAAATACTTTCGAACTACTAAAAACCATGTCCACAGACATTCTCATTTTCTGGAACAAATAAATTTCCACAAGGCAATTTAGAATTTAAGCCAAACAAAACTTGGTAAATGCAAAACAATTGTAAATTTATTTGGAGTAACTGAAAATGATTGCTTCTTTTAAAAATCTTATGCTGGAAATAAAACCAATTTTATCACAATGTAAGAAAAACATCCATGATAATTTAGTCTTTCCAACACAAAATTTTTTTTATATACTGCAGTTTTCTATTTTAGTTTTTAATCTTAATGTGAAATAGAATTAAGTATTTCATTTATTTTATGACTAGTCCAAGCAACTTTGGAAAATCATGTTTCATTCTTGGCAAGTGTCATTTCACAATGGCAAATGAGCTTTTCTCATTCCTGCCAGTGTTAACTACTTACTAAAAATTATTTATTAAACAAATTACCAATATCTGTGGCTTCTGTTGGATTTTCTGGTATTTGCTCTCTCTTGTCACTGAAAGTAGGTGGACATTCTATGCACATCTCGTAGTGAATACCTCCTGCTGGATGATCTAAGTAGCAACACAAAGGCTTTGTTAATCACCATCCTTTGTAGCATCATGTATATATAACTCTTTAATTTTTTAAATCTTGGCAAGCATGAAAAGAGAAAATTTTCTCTCCTGGGCACCATAATTTTACAGGTCAAGAACAATATAAATACAAGTGTAGTGAGCACAGAAAATCATGTCAGGTATTATTGTGGTCACACAGAAATCTGCAGTGAGTACTTCTGCAATGTGAGGATTCTCGTTATTCTTATTTCATAAATCTAGGTCTTGACATATTGCATTCCCTTAAGGTAGCTATACTATATGCCTATGTTCTAAGGGAATAATTGCAACTGAAATGTCTTTGTATAGAAATCAACAAGGTCAGGCCGGGCATGGTGGCTCACGCCCGTAATCCCAGCATTTTGGGAGGCCGAGGCAGGCCGATCATGAGGTCAGGAGATCGAGACCATCCTGGCTAACATGGTGAAACCCCGTCTCTACTAAAAATACAAAAAAATTAGCCAGGCGTGGTGGCGGGCGCCTGTAGTCCCAGCTACTCGGGAGGCTGAGGCAGGAGAATGTTGTGAACCCGGGAGGCGGAGCTTGCAGTGAGCCGAGATCGCACCACTGCACTCCAGCCTGGGCGACAGAGCAAGACTCTGTCTCAAAAAAAAAAAAAAAAAAAAAAAAAAACAAGGTCAGGGCTAATTAATGAACTATTTGCACCTTGAAATAATAACTCTTTTTTTTTTTTTAGACGGAGTTTCCCTCTTGTTGCCTGGGTTGGAGTGCAATGGCACAATCTTGGCGCACTGCAACCTCCGCCTCCTGGGTTCAAGGGATTCTCCTGCCTCAGTCTCCTTAGTAGCTGGGATTACAGGTAGATGGCATGACGCCTAGCTATTTTTTTATTTTTAGTAGAGACGGAGTTTCACCATGTTGCTCAAGGCTGGTTTCGAACTCCTGACCTCAGGTGATTGCCTGCCTGGGTCTCCCAAAGTGCTGGGATTATAGGTGTAAGCCACCATGCCAGGCCTAATAACTCCACTTTTAAAGTTTTATGTTGTTTAGATTGTAGTTTACTCTTTAATTACCAATGTTTAAGATTAGTAACAAAAGATGTTAACTACTAAAATTCATTCATTCTTTCACAATTTTATTGGTCTTCACAAATAAATGAAAAAGTACTAAAAGGAAGATTTCTAAAACAATAGGTTTCTACAGAACCAATTCCATCACGTAGGTAAATTTGGGGCATTTATTTAAGTCGGGATCTAACTTCTAGGTGTTTTTAAAAACAGAAAAATATTTTTAAAAAATCTCTTTCCCATTAGCCTGTAACTATTGATAGTAAATGCTCCCATGATTTTCCAGATCAATACTACTATCTGGTGGTAATAATTAATTTGGAAGAATTATAGTACAATATTAAGCTTCTAGAAGAGTTGTCCTAGGCATTTTCACATGCAGAAATAACTATATAGCATGAACTATGAAGCATGTTATTTTGTAGAAATTAATCAATAAAATCTATAGTAAAAAGGAAAAAAAAAATTTAACAACTTACCACATTTCTCATTTTCAGAGGTTATCAAGCCCTACAAGGAAGACATTCAATACCTATTACATACAATACATTCATTTTATATACAAATAATAGAAAGCTGGGTCTGTTATGGGTATATATCCCAAGAAATCAAGGCCTATCATTTTCAGCATCAGAGGAAAAGCGAACAATTGTTTTTTAATTAGGCTTAAAATTTTAAAATGTTACGCTGTTACTACTTGGAGTAAATGTTTCTGGATGAGCACTGAAAAGCATGGGCTACTGCATGAAGGAACATACAGCTGTGTTTTGCCAGCCACTATTACTAATTATATCATTATTGTATTTTATATGCCAATTAAACTACATCATATCTTAAAGTCAAATATAAGATGTAGCTAAATTTCAGAGATATTAAAGTATAGGAGAAAATATAAAAAGCATTATGTTAATAAAAAATGTTATCTCCTATGGACAAATGTGTTGTTGTTGAGACAGGGTCTCACTCTGTCACTCAGGCTGGAGTGCAGTGGTATGATCATGGCTCACTGCAGCCTTGACCTCTGGGGCCCAAGCAATCCTCCCATCTCAGCCTCCCAAAAAGCTGGGACCACAGACATGCACCACCACGCCTGGCTAATTTTAAAAATTTTTGTAGAGATAAGGTCTCCCCATGTTGCCCAGGATGGTCTTGAACTCCTGGGCTCAAGTGATCCTTCTGCTTGGCCTCCCAAAGTGCTGTGATTACAGACGTGAGCCACCATGCCACGCCCTCAAAATATTTAATTGCCAAAACATTTCTCGAATGTCAAAGAAATGCCAGGTAGCCAGAAAAAAACAAAAGAAGCGACTATGTGCCTAGTGTTATAATGGGAAGCATCTAGAAATGGAAGAAAGAATTAGGACCCTGAAAATAGTAACTCCTATTTCATTCATACTTTCAAAATTATTTGAAACATGACATAATTTACATATTTCAAAAACAGCTTGAGAAAACAATAAAGTGATAGTTGTATGTAGATCACGTTACCCTTTTAAAAAATTTCAGACCCTACCTTTTATATGGGCTTTTCATCTGAAATCTTAGTATAAGAAATGCCGATCAAAAATTACAAACTATATTTAACGATCTTAAGATGACAGCTATTTCAACAACTGCAAGATTAGTTAACAAGAGTAGAAATGTTAAGCTATAACTGTTCCAATTCCAAAAGGACTCACTTCAGACTTTTTTTGTTCAGATCGTTCCTGACTTTGAAGTTCACTCCATTCCGATCTTACAGGTGTATCTGAGAAAAATGAAATCTTACCGTTATTAACACCTTGAATTTCTGAAATTTCTTTGCATTAAAGTAATACAAAAAACAGATCCTAAAGATTTTAGAAACTATCGCTTCCACAAAAATTTTGTAGTTTCTGGGTAAGCATATTTCTGAAGTTTCTAAAAAAAAAATTGTAGTTTCTATTAATTTGAGAACATTCTTTTATGTTTCCTTCCTTCAAAACCTAAGTAAATAAATTCAGTCATCAGAGTTTATTATAGTCTATAGATAATGTGACAGACAAGTCAAGTATACTGCTTAATCTATAGATAATGTGACAGACTTAGACAAGTGAAGTATACCGCTTCACTGCTTTCAACATTCTTTTTAGTTGTTGTTGAGACAGGGTCTCACTCTGTTTACCAGGCGCGATCTCGGCTCACTGCAGTCTCAACCTCCCAGGCTCAGGCAATCTTCCCATCTCAGCTTCTTGAGTAGTTAGGACTATAGGTGCCTACCACCTCGCCTGGCTAATTTTTTATTTTATACAGATAGGGTTTTGCCATGTTGCCCAGGCTGGTCTCAAACTCCTAGGGCAACATGGAACAGAGATCCACCTGCCTTGGCCTCCCAAAGTGCTGGGATCACAGGCATAAGCCACTGTGCTCGGCTCTTTAACATTTATCTTAAAATCAGTCAAAATTCACTTTGGGAGGCCGAAGCAGGCAGATCACTTGAGGTCAGGAGTTCGAGACCAGCCTGGCCAACATAGTGAGACCCTATCTCTAATAAAAAAATACAAAAAAAAATTAGTTGGGAGTGATGGTGTATGCCTCTAATAGCAGCTACTCAGGAGGTTGAGGCAGGAGAACAGCTTGAGCCCAGATCATGCCACTGCACTCCAGCCTGAGTGACAGAGTGGAACTCCATCTCAAAATAAAACAAAACGAGGCAGGGCGTGGTGGCTCACGCCTGTAATCCCAGCACTTTGGGAGGCTGAGGTGGGCAGATCACGAGGTCAGGAGATGGAGACCATCCTGGCTAACACGGTGAAACCCTGTCTCTACTAAAGAAAAATACAAAAAAATTAGCCGGGTGTGGTGGCAGGCACCTGTAGTCCCAGCTACGTGGGAGGCTGAGGCAGGAGAATGGCGTGAACCCGGGAGGCGGAGCTTGCAGGGAGCCAAGATCACGCCACTGCACTCCAGCCAGGAAGACAGAGTGAGACTCCGTCTCAAAAAAATAAATAAATAAAAAATAAATAAATAAAAAGAAAACAAAACGAAACAGAACAAAAATCAGTCAAAATTAATATATTGGTAAAATGTACTTAGACTAGTGAGCACCTCCACTGAGCATGAGACACTGTAAATACAATCAAGCTGTTTCTGCACTCTTTTTTAGAGGATTAATAGGGAGAAGTATATTATCAATGTTTTAAAGTATCATCACTTTCTCCCAGTTCTGATACTCCAGTGGTCTTTTTTTTCTTTCTTCCCCAGACGAGGTCTCACTCTGTTACCCAACTGGAGTACAGTGGTGCAATCATGGCTCACTGCAGCCTCCAACTCCAGGGATCAAGCAATCCTTCTTCTTCAGCCTCCTGAGTAGCAAGGACTACAGGCACATGCCACCACGTCTGGCTAATTTTTTGTTGTTATTATTATTTTTTGAGACGAAGTTTTTTGCTCTTGTTGCCCAGGCTGGAATGCAATGGCGTGGTCTCAGCTCACTGCAACCTCTGCATTCTGGGTTCAAGCAATTCTCCTGCCTCAGCTTCCCAAGCAGCTGGGATTACAGGCGCTCACCACCACAACTGGATAGTTATTTTATTTTTAGAAGAGAGGAGGTATCACTATGTTGCCCAGGCTGGTCTCAAACTCTTAGGCTCAAGCAATCCTCGTGCCTTGGACTCCCAAAGTGCTGCGATTACAGGTATGAGCCAATGTGCCCAGTCTACTCCAGTGGTGTCAAGTGTCTTTCAGTTAACACCAATCCAGTGACGCCCACCCAACAGAAATGTTTACTGACCTAAACCTAAGGAAAGCAATTAATGCTTTCGTAAATAAGTGCTACTTTTTTTTTTGAGATGGAGTCTTGCTCTGTTGCCCAGGCTGGAGTGCAGTGGCATGGTCTCGGCTCACTGCAACCTCCGCCTCCCGGGTTCAAGCGATTCTCCTGCCTCAGCCTCCCGAGCAGCTGGGACTACTGGTGCATACCACCACGCACAGCTAATTTTTTGTATTTCTAGTACAGACAGGGTTTCACTGTGTTAGCCAGGATGGTCTTGATCTCCTGACCTCGTGATCTGCCCACCTCGGTCTCCCAAAGTGGCAGGATTATAGGCGTGAGTCAATAAGTGCTATTTTTAATCAATGAAAATACACCAGATTGCAAATACACTTAGAATTGCATTTTCTTTTTTTTTTGAGATGGAGTTTGGCTCTTGTTGCCCAGGTTGGAGTGCAATGGTGTGATCTCGGCTCACTGCAATATCCACCTCCCAGGTTCAAGCAATTCTCCTGCCTCAGTCTTCCAAGTAGGTGGGATTACAGGCATGCGCCACCACACCCAGCTAATTTTGTATTTTTAGTAGAGACGCGGTTTCTCCATGTTGGTCAGGCTGGTCTTGAACTCCCGACCTCAGGTGACCAGTGCATCTCAGCCTCCCAAGGTGCTGGGATTACAGGTATGAGCCACTGCACCTGGCTTTGTAATTGCATTTATTTATTTATTTACTTTCTGAGACAGAGTCTTGCTCTTCGCCCAGGCTGGAATGCAATGGCGCAATCTCGACTCACTGCAACCTCCAACTCCTGGGTTCAAGTCATTCTCCTGCCTCAGCCTCTCAAGTAGCTGAGATTATAGGCGTCCGCCACCATGCCCAGCTAATTTTTATATTTTTAGTAGAGACAGGGTTTCACCATGTTGGCCAGGCTGGTCTCCAACTCCTGACCTCAGGTGATCCACCCGCCTAGGCCTCCCAAAGTGCTAGGATCACAGGCTTGAGCCACCATGCCCAGCCTATAATTACATTTAAATGAATTGAATTCTGATATTTAACATAAATGCAGTAATTTCTATTGATCTTAGCAAGTAAAAAATATAATTTAAAAGCATTTTTCAAAGAATTAAAAGCATGTCAACATCAATTTACTTGTTTTTGAATTTAATTATGCAGCACAATAGCTAATAGATTAAAATCAGGCATGTTTTTTGGAGTTTATTATTAGAATATGAAGTAAATGTAAAAGCAAAAGAGACACTCACTATGTTCACTTGCTAACACAAAAGATTCAGGAGTTCTTTCAGGTAGGGGAGGAGGTGAATCTTCACTAACATCAACATCTAAATTAAACACATAAAAATTTAGACAAATTAACATGTCATCTAAACAAAATCAGAGAGCTTTCTTGACATTCTAAACATTCCTGTCACAAGTATCTAGATCAGTTTTTAAAAATGCAAAAAAATGCAAGAAACCTTTTCCACTCATTATCAAGAAGAATTATGCTTATTGAGCAAAGATACTGTATACAGAAAATGACTCTCTCCCACGACTTTCCTGCCACTCTACAGACGTCATTCAGTTCTCCAAGCCTGAAGGGAATCTTCAGTAGAGAAGTCAGCTGGCAAGTGACTTCTCTACTGAGCTTACTGATGATGCTTTGTGTCCAAAAAGGAAAGCTTTGGTCATTTGCGTTATGAAACGCCTAAGCCAGTGTTTCCCCAACAGGATTCAATTGCTTAACACCTTTCATGATTTTTGCCATACTATGTAACATGTGTCCTATTCACTTTTAAAATCTGACTCATTTTAAACTTAACTGTGTACCTCAGTCATGTCTTAAACAGCAATAACTGAAACATTGGAAATACTAGTTATTTTTCCAAAACAGATAAAGATATAGCTATTAAAGTTTTTTAAAAAATCTTTATTTATTGCTAAAGATTTTGTGTACAGTGGCACATGGCTGTACTTTTGAGAATGCTGACTGAAGCTATATACAGGTTTTTCACTAGTAAAAACAAAATTAGCTCTTGGGAAAGATAGTGCATTAAGTAAGCCTCATTGGTTAGCTTTATTATGGCTTAAGGTAAATGAGTGTATTTGATCTTTGAGTTTTCACTGGAGGAACAGAAAGAAAATATGAGGATACAATTCTGTGTGTGAACTCTCAGGTTGGGGAGGGTGGGATAAAGAAAAAGAAATGCGACGTTCCTGTATTATTTTGTCTTGAGCCTTGCCCATTGTTCTTAAATGAACACACAGTTCTGCCATGATACTCTGCTATTTTACCACACCTGATGGCTATGCATAGGTCTTGTCAATTTTCAACACGCATGAGGTGAGTATGATTGCTTTTGCCCCTCCTACATTTATTTAGCTGGAGACACAAGAAAATACAGCTTCTGGGTCCTCCTGAAAGAAGAGTTCCAGTCTAATACTTGATACATCTACCAAGAATACCAGAACTCTCTCTTGCCACTAAAGAACTATCTACCTTATCCAGTAGTGGTAGTCTGAGTCATCACCATGTCTCCTTGCCCTCTTGCTACTAACAGCGCACAGTGAAGAGATGGCTGTTGGAAGGAAGGGACATATAATCTTGGCATTCTGGTACCATTTCTTAAATTAAATGAACAAAACAAAAAGGGTAGTTCAGCCCTTTTTCTATCAGTTATCTTCCAGAAACTCTGTGCTTTTTCTCTCATGGCAGTTCTCACCCTTAAAAACTTTTATTTTCTAAGCGTGGCCCTTGCTTTGCAAATGCATGTTTCTCCCTGGAACTTTGGATTGCCTTTCCTGTTAAAAACTTTTATTTTAGAGGTTATCCAACCAGATATTGCATATTTTACATAGGCTTTTGCAAATCATACACTGTACGGGGACTTCTATAGTTGAATCTGAGAAATCTTTCAGGAGGCCTAAGTCAAGACTGAAATTAGAATTGATAGCTAAGAATTTTTGTCAGGCAGTAACTTATGCAAAAGTTTTTTTAGGTATCAATACAAAAGTATTCCTTTACAGTCATGCACTACATAATGACGTTTTCATCAACAAGACCACATAAACAACAGCGGTCCTGTAAGATTATGATACCACATTTTTACTGTACCTTTTCTATGTTTAGATACACAAATACTTACCATTGCGTTACAATTGTTCAGTACAGCAATATGCTATACAAGTTTGTAGCCTAGGAGCAAGAGGTTACACCGTATGGCCCAGATGTGTAGTATATACTACACCATCTAGGTTTGTGTAAATACATTCTATGATATTCACACAATGGCAAAACTGCCTAATGACATATTTTTCTTAGAACATATCCTTGCCATTAAGAAATGTATGACTGTAATTCACTAACAAGTTCTAGGACCAAAAAGCCCCCCAAAACTCTAATTCTGGTGCCAATGGTTCTATAAGATAATGATCTACAAAGGAAATAATAATCTATAAGGTAAATAAACAATCTATAAAGTAAATAATCCATATGGCAAATATTTGGCAACACATTAAAAATAAGACTACTTGTAGTTATGCTGCAACAAAGAACATTTACACACAGGAGAATCTTCGGTTAATATCAAACCAATAACATAGTTAAGGTTGAGTAAAAAGAAACCAGAAATCACAAGTAAAGTGATTTTTGCTTTGAAATACAAAACCAAACAAACAGAAATGAGCTGGCACATAGTAGGGTGCTTTTAGCTATATCTTACTCTTTTTTTTTTTTTTTTGAGACAGCGTCTCCCACTGTTGCCCAGGCAGAGTGCAGGGACGCAATTACGGCTCACTGCAGCCTTGAGCTCCTAGGCTCAAGTGATCTTCCTACCTCAGCCTCCAGAGTAGCTGGGACCACAAGTGTGCACCACCGCGCCCGGCTAGTTTTTTATCTTTTGTAGAGACTGGGTGTCACTACGTCACCCAGACTGGTTATGAACTCCTGGGCTCAAGTGAACTTCCTGCCTCAGCCTCCCAAAGTGCTGGGATTACAGGCATGAGCCACCAACAGACTCATCATGCAGTAGTAACTTTTAATGAGCATATCATATCATGCACCTTTCTGGCCCTCACCAAATCCTATTTCCAGTAATGGTTTTTTGTTTTTAAAAACAACAACAACAACAACAACAACAAAAACAATAAAACTTCCTAGGTACAATACCACATGCTTGATATACTAAAAACCCAAAATGAACATTTCTTATCTGCATATTTTCTTATATAGTTACAGCTGGGCAGTTATATTTCAAATTCTGAAGCTGAGGAACAAAAGACATTAGCAGTTTAAAATTATGGTAAACTGGTAAGTAACATTATACTATTCATTATCTTCTAAAGATCCTTCAAATAAAACAAAAACAAATCAAGAAAAGAGAATTCTGTAATTTAAGCAAATAGTTTAAGACTGTCACCTGGCTGGGCGCAGTGGCTCACGCCTGTAATCCCAGCACTTTGGGAGGCCGAGGTGGGCGGATCACGAGGTCAGGAGATCGAGACCATCCTGGCTAACACAGTGAAACCCTGTCTCTACTAAAAATACAAAAAATTAGCCAGGCCTGGTGGCACATGCCTGTATTCCCAACTACTAGGGAGGATGAGGCAGGAGAATTGCTTGAACCCGGGAGGCGGAGGTTGCAGTGAGCCAAGATCGCGCCACTGTACTTCAGCCTGGGCACCAAGAGCAAAACTCTGTCTCAAAAAGACTGTCATCTAGTCTACCAAATACACTCTCTCAAGTTAAAAAATACAGTATGTGTGAGAGAAAATAAAAGCACTACAGTATGGGTGGTATATAATGGGTCAGAAATAGAAAATAATCTTTCAAGGCCAGGTGTGGTAGCTCATACCTGTAATTCCAGCACTTTGTGAGGCCTAGGTGGGCAGATCACTTGAGGCCAGGAGTTTGAGACCAGCCTGGCAAACATATCGAAACCCCGTCTCTACTAAAAACATAAAAATTAGCTGGGCGTGGTAGTGGGTGCCTGTAATCCCAGCTACTTGGGAGGCTGAGGCAGGAGAATCACTTGAACCTGGGAGGTGGAGGTTGCAGTGAGCCAAGATTGTGCCACTGCACTCTAGCCTGGGTGACAGTGCAAGACTCAAAAAAAAAAAAAAAAAAAAATCTTTTGAGTGCAAGTCTAAAAAAAAAAAATCTTTCAAGGTCACAGTACTTATTTTGCCTGCACATTATAAAAACCAGTCTGTATGTGTCACTACCAAAGTTCACTGATAGGTAAGTGACCACTGATAATCAATATATCAATAAACAGCTTTCAAATTTATATGTTTACTCTCAACTTTAGGGTCTGTTTAAGATGGTAGCCATCATTACTTTCAGCAGATCAAAGAGGAGTTTCAAGAAGCAATAATACACTTTGGGAACTGAGTGCATGCATTATCTTGAAATGCTAAGAGTGCTAAAAAAAAAAATAACTCTTTAAATAATAGCTTTGATGAGTAGGTATGCATATAGCCCACTCACTACTGAATTGAGCAGTTTGCAGTATTGTTCCTGGGTTAAACTCAGGGTTGGAAGCAGCCATATTTGGAAGCATTTGTGAAGATAGTAAAAACAAACAAAAAAATGTAATCTGCAGTTAAAGGAACAGTAAAAAATGACTAAATATTTAGGAGAAACGAGTAACATTATATGGCCAATCAAGACATTCTACAGTATTTTTGCCACTGTTATTTTAAGTGATTCTTCCCTAAATTATTTCTAATACAGTCAGATAAATTTTTGACCGATACAAAAACACTAAGATCTATAATACAGAAAAAAAGAAAATAAGTTATCCAGTTATAACTACTAAAATATTTTAGAAACACAAAACCCAGTAATATAATGTGACCAAATTGTTAACAATAAATTAAAAGCTTATATTAAAAAATTAGTATCTAAGACAGATTTTGCTGTAGGTTCTACGGTATAGTGTGGAATAAAACATAATAAATCAATATAGCTAAAGTGCTTAAAACAGTGACTGGCACATAGGAAAGAAATTTAAGTATTTGACAGTATATTATTACCTTTTTCAGCACCTGAATGTATTGTTCCTGCTATATTATGTCTAGCAATGGACATTGGCAATACTTTTCTAGTAGAAATGCTTTCAGTACTAGTGGCAGCAGAAACTGTGGCACTTGCTGTTGAAATATTAGTTTTATTCTGGGTCACAGCACCATCAGAGTTTCTTTCATCTGAGTCTGAGTCATCAGAGTGAAGTGGATTAGTAAAACTGAGGGGTGTTCTGAAGAGTGGTGAAGTGTTATCATGATCCACAAGATCAGGTGTTTCAACTTGTGTTGTAGGACTTGGTGTTAAACTCACAGTTTTCCTAGTTTGATGGTTGATATCTGAGGAATTGCCTTCAGATAAATCAGGTATGGGTATGGCATTTTCAGGTCCATGAAATGACCACGTTACATGTACTTTCTCATCAAGAGGCAAGCGGTCTGGCCTTGGAGGTGTGTCTGAATTCTGGGATTCTTCTGGTGGAGTAATTGAAACTTTGTTTGATTGTGTTACACTGCAGTCCACACAAGAATTCTGAGAAGTATCACTGACATTTAGATCTGAACTTAATTCCTGTGGCTTAGAGATTTTATCAGTTATACAAGGTGAAGCAGATTTAATTTTAATTGCATGTCCCCTATTCAAAAGTGTGTTCCCATCAAAACTTTTTGGTCCCTCTTGGAGAGGGACCTTCTTAATCTCAAAACTTAAATTTCGTTCCAATTTTTTATCTATCTGTTCAATTGTTGATTCATTTTTCCCTGGAAGTTCTGTTGATTTACTATAGTTTCTGTTGAGGTCTGCTGAATGTTGTTCTGATGAAACCATATGCAACACTGGCTTCGGATGGTATCTATCATTGTCCTGCCACACAGTAGTGACTGTTGGAAAAGCTGAAGGGGGAGAAGGTGTCAAGATGGGTGGCACTGGATGAGGTTCCGGTGGCTGCAGTATTTCTTCTTTAGCATCCCCTTCAACAAGGCAACTGAAAAACGAACATTTAAAAAGGGCATTTTAAGACTGTTAAACAAGTTGATACCTGAGAATTATGTAGCTAAGACTAGCATAGTAAGAGCCATTACAATCTGGTTGCAAATAAAAACTGTAGTTTTTCAGACTAAGAAAATTTAATGTTCATCAAGGTAATACACATATACTGTTTAAAAAGTCAAACACAAGACTTTTAATGAAAAACATAGTCTCTGCCCCGCAGCCCTCCTGTTAGCCAGAGGCATCCACTTTCAATTTTTTTTTTATAGCTGCTTCTAAAATTTACACCTCTGTATTTCAGATTATTTCAAAAGTTATTTCTTGATCTTTGTTTCACACATTTTCTACTGACTTCCTACTGTGGGAGTGTCCTTCTCTATCTTTCCAATACTGTTATATTGTAATTTTTCATTACCTCAGTCGTACGACTGCAGATAATATTCCCATCTATGACACCATGATTTCATATCTTTTCTTCTATAGTGTCTTGTTTTCCCCTAATGACTGCCTTGGATTTCTGATGGCTTAGCTCTCTATGCAACATCAGTTACTCAGCTTTTCTTCTAACTTTCTTGCAGATTGATATACCTCCTCTCAATAATGACAAGCACACATAGTAACTATCAATACCACAGACATCCTTCTTAGTAACTTTTGGCCTCCTGCTCCAGTGTGGACTACTGGTTCCCTAGTCCACCACAGAGCTAATGTTCTCTCTGGTTTCAGATTCTCCTGTTTCCCAGGTCTCATTTTCCTCTTTCTGGGTATACTCCTTTGTTCGGGTGGGTTATACCCTCTAGTTGCCTTTATTTTTTTCCTTAAAGAAATGGGGGCCAGGCATGGTGGCTCACGCTTGTAATCCCAGCACTTTGGGAGGCCAAGGTGGGTGGATAAATTGAGCTCAGCAGTTTGAGACCAGCCTGAGCAACACAGTAAAACCCCATCTCTACTAATAATACAAAAATTTGCCAGGTGTGGTGGCACACACCTGCAGTCCCAGCTACTTGGGAGGCTGAGGCAGGAGAATTGCTTGAGCCCGGGAGGTGGAGATGGCAGTGAGTTGAGATCACGCCACTGCACTCCAGTCTGGGCGACAGAGCGAGACTGTCTCCAAAAAAAAAAAAAAAAGAGAGAGAGAGCGAGAGAGAGAGGGAGAGAGAGACAGAGAGACAGAGAGAGAGAGAGAGAGAGAGAGAGGGAGAGAGAGAGATGGCGGCTGGGCACTGTGGCCTACTTGAGCCCAGGAGTTCGAGACCAGCCTTGGCAATATAGCAAAACCCTGTGTCTTCAACAAATACAAAAAAATTAACTGGGTGTGGCAGTGCGTGCTTGTAGTCCCAGCTACTAAGAAGGCTGAGATAGGAGGATCACCTGAGCCTGGGGAGGTCAAGGCTGCAGTGAGCTGTGATCATACCACTGCACTCCAGCCTAGGTGAAAGAATGAGATCCTGTCTCAAAAAAAAAAAAAGAAGAAGATAGGGTTTACTATGTTGCCCAGGCTTTGTTGCTTTTTAAGAACTTTATATGAAGCAAACTTCTTGAGGGCTTGTATATTCAAGTTTTTGTGTTTTGTTTTTGTTTTTGAGATAGAGTCTCGTTCTGTCACCCAGGCTGGAGTGCAGTGGCATCATCTTGGCTCATTGGAACCTCTACCTCCTGGGTTCCAGCAATTCTTGTGCTTCAACCTCCTGAGTAGCTGGGACTACAGGCACATGCCACCACACCTGGCTAATTTTTGTATTTTTAGTAGAGATGGGGTTTTACCATGTTGGCCAGGCTGGTCTCGAACTCCTGGCCTCAAGTGATTTGCCTGCCTCGGCCCTCGCAAAGTGCTGGGATTACAGGGGTGAGCCACTGGACGCCACCTCAGAGTTTTTCCTCCCCCCCCAACCCGCCCCGTGATCAACCATTTTTTTTATCCAACCAGATAACTGGCAGTAATCACATGGTACACTAGGTTTCCCCTTAAAAGAGACTCTGTGGGCTGGGCATGGTGGCTCACGCCTGTAATCCTAGCACTTTGGGAGGCCAAGGCGGGCGGATCACAAGGTCAGGAGTTTGAGACCAGCCTAACCAACATGGTGAAACCCCGTCTCTACTAAAAATACAAAACCCTAATCAGGCATGGTAGCGTGTGCCTGTAATCCCAGCTACTCAGGAAGCTGAGTCAGGAGAATCACTTGAATTCGGGAGGCAGAGGTTGCAGTGAGCTAAGATCACGCCACTGCACTCCAGCCTAGGTGACAGAGCGAGACTCTGTCTCAAAATAAATAAACTAAATAAATAAATAAATAAAGACTCTGTGAAGTTCAGATTCTCTAGACACATTCCCACATTCCTAGAATAGGACATGAGAAGATAAATGAGTATCTCCAGAATACTGATCATATTAAAACGACAGCAATACTCTCATAAGATATTCCTATATCTGTTCAAGTTTTACAAGTAGATTCTTCTTTTTTTTTGAGACAGGGTCCTGCTCTGCCACCTGGGCTGGAGTACAGTTGCACGATCTTGGCTCACTGCAACCTCTGCCTTCAGGGCTCAAGCCATCCTCCCAGTTTAGCCTCCCAAGTAGCTGGGACTACAGGCATGCACTACCACACCTGGCTAAGTTTTGTATTTTTTGTAGAGATGTGGTTTTGCCATGTTCATGTTGCCCAGACTGATCTCAAACTCCTAAACTCAAGCAATTCACCTGCTATGTCCTCCCAAAGAGCTGGGATTACAGGTGTGAGGCATTGTACCTGGCCTACAAGTAGGTTCTTAATCTGAAAGAGTAGCTGTGAAATTTTTGCGATCTAAAACAAAAAATAATTGCAGACACCTCCTACAATTTATAAAGCATATGCAAAGACCAATAGGTTATCCTAAGAACATATTATAATACAAATAGAAAATATGAGTTTTAAAAGGACGAGATAAAATTTTGATATAAATTGAGGTGCATTATTTTCCCTACGTGTATTTTCCCACTTTTCCATAATCAGTATTTTATTTACATATTTTTTATTGAGACAGAGTTTCATTCTGTTACCCAGGCTAGAGTGCAGTGGTGCGATCTCAGCTTACTGCAACCTCCGCCTCCTAAGTTCAAGCGAATCTCCTGCCTCAGTCTCACAAGTAGCTGGGATTACAGGCATGCGCCATGACGCCCGGCTAATTTTTGTATTTTTAGTAGAGACAGGGTTTCGCCATGCTGGCCATGCTGGCCAGGCTGGTCTTAAACTTCTAACCTCAAGTGATCCGCCCTCCTCGGGCTCCCAAAATGCTGGGATTACAGGTGTGAAACACCATGCCCGGCCTCATGACCAGTATTTTACAGATTTACTTGATTAACAAACCCCATATATCCTTAACAGTAACTTTTTCACAGGGTAGTTAGGAGAATTAAATGAGTTAACATCTGAACAACAATTAGAACAGTGCTTGACAGACATCGAGTATGATATATGGGTTTGTTAATCGAGTATTTTCAAAGTTTTTAATTTAAAAAAAATCTTATTCCAAATTTCAGAATTATTTTTATCTTACTCTAAACCTCAGCAAGGTCCTTATGTTGGATGTTCTATAATTTCATAATGTAACTTTAAAAACTATATTTTTTAAACAATTTTATTTTTATCCATCATATTTAAAGCTTGGTATATACGCTCTATATAAAAATTTATGCCCTTTAATTCTAATACATTTTTTCTTCTTCTTCTTTTTTTTTTTTTTTTTTTGCTAATTTCTTCTTCCCTACTCTCCTTTTAGACTGTAAAATACTGGTTTTACAGTGACAGATCTTCTAGTTTTGCTTTCTAATTTCCTTATCTTTTCTCTCCTACTTTCTCTTTATCCATTCATTTTCTTGAAATAGTTCCTTATTTTCCAAACTTCTGTTTAATTTTTAAATTTATAGTATTTTAATTTCTTTCTTTCTTTTTTTTTTGAGACAAGAGTCTCATTCTGTTGCCCAGGCTGGAGAGCAGTGGCACGATCTCGACTCACTGTAACTTCCGCCTCCCGGGTTCAAGCGATTCTCCTGCCTCACCCTCCTGAGTAGCTGGGACTTCAGGCACACACCACCACACCCAGCTAATTTTTTTTTTTTTTTTTTTTTGTATTTTTAGTAGAGACTGGATTTCACCATATTGGCCAGGCTGGTCTCAAACTCCTGACCTTGTGATCTGCCGGCCTCAGCCTCCCAAAGTGCTGGGATTACAGGCATGAGCCACTGCGCCTGGCCTATATTATTAATTTCTAAGACCTTCTTACTTATTACCCACAGTTCTTATTTCGTGGTTGCAGCATTTCCCAATGACTGAGAAAAGTGGACTATTGTTTCTTTCTTCCCCCCCATCTTTTTCATTTTACTCTGTATTGTCTCCATTTCCTCTGTTTTTTCATATTAGGGGCTTCTGTCAAATGCCCAATCATTCCTAGTTCTGTTCACTTTTAAGAACTAGAAGAACTGGAATACTGGTGGGACATGGCGGCTCACACCTGCAATCCCAGCACTTTAGGAGGCCAAAATGGGTGGATCCCTTGAGCCCAAGAGTTTAAAACTGGCCTAGGCAACATGGAGAAAACCCATCTCTACAAAAAATACAGAAATTAGCCAGGCATGGTGGTGTGTGTCTGTAGTTCCAGCTAGTTGGGAGTCTAGGGTGGGAGGTTCAATTGAGGTCGAGGCTGCAGTGAGCCATAATCACACCACTGCACTCCAGCCTGTGCAACAGAGCAAGGCTCTGTCTGAAAACAAAACAAAATAAAACAGAAACAACTGGAATATTAAAAATGACTGAAAGACATGTACAGTCATGTGATGTTTCAGTCAATGATGGGCCACACATACCATGGTGGCCCCACAAAGTTATAATGGAGCTGAAAAATTCCCATGAATTTGTAGCAAAATGCGTTATTCACATGTTTGTTGTGATGCTGGTATAAACAAAGCTACTATGCTGTCAGTCATATAAAAGCATAGCGTTATGTAATTACGTACAGGACATAATCCTTGATAATAATGATAAAGAAAATAGTTATTGGCTTATGTACTTTTTTTTTGAGATGGAGTCTTGCTCTGTCACACCCAGGCTGGAGTCCAGTGGCGCAATCTTGGCTCACTGCAACC
Source organism: Pongo abelii (assembly GCF_028885655.2). Taxonomy (NCBI): domain Eukaryota; kingdom Metazoa; phylum Chordata; class Mammalia; order Primates; family Hominidae; genus Pongo; species Pongo abelii. Next base: position 98,986,671 of record NC_071991.2, read on the forward strand.
TCCACTTCCCGGGTTCAAGCAATTCTTTTGCCTCAGCCTCCCAAGTAGCTGAGACTACAGGTGCCCGCCACAGTGCCCAGCTAATTTTTGTATTTTTAGTAGACACAGGGTTTCGCTATGTTGGCCAGGCTGGTCTCGAACTCCCAACCTCAGGTGATCCACCCGCCTTGGCCTCCCAAAATGCTGGGATTACAGGCGCCTGGCCATGTACTTACTTTTTGTTGTTAATTTTGAGTGTATTCCTTCTAATTGTTAACAAAATTAGTTAACTGTTAAACAGCTTCAGGCAGGTTCTTCAAGAGGTATTCTAGAAGAGGGCACTGTTATCATAGGGGATGACAGCTCCATGTGTGTTTCTGCCCCTGATACCTTCCAGCAGGACAAGATGTGGAGGTAGAAGGCAGTGATATTGATGATCCTGACCCTGTGTATGCTTAGGCTAACGTGTGTGTGTGTGTCTTATTTTTAACAAAAACGTTTAAAAAGTAAAAATAAATAAATAAATAAATAAATAAAATAAAATATACACACAACACACATTTTGTTATATATATATATATGGACTCAAGCAATCTGCCCACCTTAGCCTCCCAAAATGTTGGGATTACAGGCGTGCGCCACTATGCCCAGCCAACATGTACTTTATTTTTGTTTTTTTATTTTTGAGACAGAGTCTTGCTTTTTCACCCAGGCTGGAGTGCCGTGGCGCGAACCTGGCTCACTGGCACCTTTGCTTCCTGGGTTCAAGCGATTCTCCTGCCTCAGTCTCCCAAGTAGCTGGGACTACAGGTGCGTGCCACCATGCCTGGCTAATTTTTCTATTTTTAGTAGAGACGGGGTTTCACCATATTGGCCAGGCTGGTCTTAAACTCCTGACCTCGTGATCCGCCTGCTTTGGCCTACCAAAGTGCTGGGATTACAGACGTGAGCCACCACACCTGGCCCCATCATGTACTTTAAACAAACAATGTGTTTACTGTAGCCATACTGAAAAACAAAATATACTATTTTACTTGTTATCTATCTTATGATTTTGTGATTTTATTTTCAGTTATGTTGGAACAATTTATAATAGTTCTAAAACTCATCCCAACTTAGAAGTCACAAGGTTCTCTTTGTCAAAAATAATGACATTCTGGCATTTGACTCCATTACATGAAGAAGAAAAAAGGTGACCTATGCATGTATTATAAAATCACACACAAAGAACTTTGAGAATGTATGCCTAATAAAAATCTGTCTTGAGTTGAATATTTTTTCTTAATACTCATTTGCTTTTTTCTTTATTATCTTTTTGTTTATTAGAGAGTAACAGAAGTAAAACTTTTGAACGGGTATAGGAAAAAGGCTTTAAATTCAGACATTCTACTCTTTTCCTGTAAAATTAAGAAGAGACTGCTGCTACATGTAGTTAGAGGTAGAAGAACATACAAATCATAAATATCAGTGTAGACTTTGAAAACCTCTATATTGGCTCAATCTCAAAAACCAAATTAAAACACCGGGCAGCAAAAATGTTCCTTAATTTTTTTAGGGCCAGTAGTTTCTTTTAGGATTCTAGGGCTCCTATGTGGAACAGAGAAGTTAGAGAACTAATATTTTATAGGTTTCAACTGGCTACCTTCCACAGATGGCTAAAATGCCAACCTGTTTTGGTGGGTACCAAAGTGGAAATCGAACAGGAAAGAACTACTATAAGTTTTGTTAGCACACAGTTAACATCTTGAACATTTAAATGTTGAGACCTAACCTCATCTATATATAGGCTTCCTGAGGTTCCTCAGAGAACTATGCAAAGGTATTCCAGAGACTATAATTACCACCACACTTAAAAAATCTGTTACTATAGGCCAGGCATGTAACTACATGCTTTATATACATTATCACTAATTTTTAACAACGGAGAATACGAGTACTGTATCTCACTACAATGAAGTAAAGTGTTTTCAGAGAAGTGGCTTGTCAAAGTTCATTCAGTGGCAAATGCTAAAGTTAAAATTTGGAATGGGACCTATTTATGTAAAAAGCCTCTTTATACCAGAGTATACTGCCTCTGTCTGTACTCAGCAGCTTCCTTCCCAGGCAGTTAGAATCTTGCATGGTCAAAATGAGAGTAAATTGCTCCTGTGGTGTGCAGGGATTCTAACCAAACCTTCAGTTACTGAGGGAAGCTGCAGGCTTTTTCTTTTGCTGAGAGAGATGATTTCATTAGAATGATCTCTTGGAATTAGCAACTCAATGCTAAGACATGACCCTGGCCATCTGACCCAACGTTCCCCAAAGTTTTAAGATGGAAACAATTGGTGTATCCTGTATAAAAGAATTTATTTTGATGGGAAGTCAATCAGTTTTGGCAGATCTATGTGCAAGAAAGACACTATAAAATATTCTAATAGTTTTTTATTTAATCCTTAGGACAATACTTAAACAACTCCTTCTCCCCAGGATTAAGTAAATTAATCCTAGATCCCAGAGCTAAATGGCTAAAAAGGAGTTGAAACTATCTTCTTCTGACTCTGTATTCTTTCCATACTACCATGTTACTGACTAAGCAGCTACCCTGAACAAGAAGGGAAGGAAAAGAAAGATAGGAATATATATGATTTTAACTATTATAAATGAGCTTGGTAGAAAAGCAAGAAAAATTAAAGAAATAAACTCATCTTTGCTAGTAACATTATTAAATATCTTCACACTTCTTCAACATGCATGCAATTTTTGGCAAGCATATTTAGTCATCAGGAAAAAAATGGGAATCTTTAGAACTAAAACTTTAGTTATATCACATATCAAAACATAAACTATAGTCAATTCATGGTAGTATCCACATTCTGCTACAGTATATTATTGAAATTTTATCCAAAATGAAACCAAATTTTTAATAAACCAGTAACAAATCAGTTGTCATACGTATGTTACATCCTAACAAAATAATAATAAAAGTTAAAAAGTAATTTAGAAATATTCAGAATTTGTCATTTTAAATAACAATGAGTAGAAACAAGTATGCTTTTAAAGAAAATGTTCAAAGACATACAATACCTGCGGGTCCTTGGTGGTTTTGGAGGAGGAGAATCTTGTTTTTCAGGCTCTATGGAGCTGACCATGTTTTCAGTGTTAATTTCATTCTGCCAAGGGAAAAAATACTTCACTAAGGTTAAGAGAAGAATAATTTCTCCTCTTCATGTTTCAACTAAATTGTTTCTGTGCTTTTCAATCCTTAAAACAATGCCAATTTTGCCAAGTTCAAAAAAAAAAAGTCTTATATTCTGGCTCTATATTTTAGCCTGAAGGACCAGACTTCAATGGAGAGATTGTATCAAAAAAACAGTGCATCACAGTTACTGGAAAGATCAAGGTGTACAGCAGCATTTCAACACATCTCAAATGCTACTGTAAAAAAACAGATTCCCCAAGATAATGTGGATCAAAGAACGTAGTATCCCCTCACCCCACCATCACTACCACTAGGAACTTAATATATGCAGAGAGAAAAAAAAGCCAACAAATAAGGCTTATACCATTTACCGAGTAATGGAGTATCTTTTTATGACTCCCCATTACTACCTAGTACTTTTAAACTGGTGGTCCTAGGATTCATTTTAACCATTTCTTGCCTCACTCTCACTCTGTCACTATGTGGAGTGCTCTAATCCATTAGGGAATATAGCTTCTATATCACTGGCTACCCAAATGGACCTCAAAAAGGCAGACAGAGCCCATCCCAGGAATATCCTTGGTTCTTGCTGGTCACAAGGATCAATAACATCATTAACGTTGATGTTTCAGAGTCAATACAGGTATAAGAACTTTAGGTTTCGGACTGTGAATAGGGGAGCGGTGAAATGAAAATACTGCCTTGAATTAGTTTCACTGTCAACATATCTCATATTTATCTAGCTAGGGTATTTTAATTCTAGGGTATGTTATGTCCAGAAGACAGGAATGATTTTCACCCTTGCCAACATCTCAGATAATTTTAGACAACAGCCATCTTTACATATACTATCAACTAAGGAACTCTGAAACTGTAGCTGCATTTTGTTTTGTTGTTATCATTGTTTTTAATTAAAAGGCACTTCTGCTATGTCCATCATGACAGCTTGTCTGTTACTTCAATTATTTCCAACTAAAAAACTAGAGATCTCAACTTCCTAGCAATTTTCAGTGCACTCTATCTCTTTATATATAATCTGATGAATTAATAGTTTTATACATCTCACTTCCTGACAAGAACAACAGAGTTATGTCATAAAACTTAAAGTGCTCATCCTTAATTAAAGCCACCCACCAGAATCGAGGCATTTGGTGCAGAAATATCTGGCTATAGGTAGGGTGACCATATAATTTATTGTCTAAATCAGGGCTCTTTTGAGAATGAAAAAGCAGCATTATTAATTATTATACCTAGACAACTAGTGTGAACTGCTGTGCCTCACGCAAATCAGGACTTTTGGTCGCCAAAGTTTCAGATCCTCAGGTACCACCAGAATTTAGAGACTCTGCACCAAAAAGGTACCCCCTAGGCTGGGCGCAGTGGCTCACGCCTGTAATCCCACCACTTTGGGAGGCTGAGACGGGTGGATCACTTGAGGTCTAGAGTTCAAGACCAGCCTTGGCCAACATGGTGAAACCCTGTCTCTAATACAATACAAAAATTAGCCAGGCGTGGTGGTACATGTCTGTAATTCCAGCTACTTGAGAGGCTGAGGCGGGAGAATCACTTGAACCTGGGAGGCAGAGGTTGCAGTAAGCTGAGATCGTGTCTCTGCACTCCAGGATGGGCAACAGAGCAAGACTCTGTCTCAAAAAAAAAAAAAAGTACCCCAACATATTATTGATCATCTGCTTATTATTTCCATTAATGATATAACCATAATTCTGTAACACTTGATATTTTGTACCAAAATGTGCATTAAGTAGGTTACATAAAAATTAAAGGCAAACCATATGAAACTCCTTCTTTTGAATGGTTTCTAACCTACAAAACGGCATTTTTTTTTTTGTAGCACACATAAACTCATGTCATGTCAATGAAATATTTTGTTGCCAAGTGAGTGTAATATTGAATTCACACAAACAAAACAAAACTATGTTTTCTTTGGATTTTGGAACTGCAGGTAAGGCAATGTGGACATCTAGTGAAATGCACTGAACAAAGTCAGCAATGCAGAGGATACTAAAATGTAAGAAGGACATAGTATTATCTTTAACTTCAAAATGTAGTCTGGTAAAATCCCCAGAAAAAAAGTAGAAGGGTAATACTACAGCCCCAAAGTGGCATAATCAGTACTATGAAGCTATGAAATCAGAAAAAAAAGTTATAGTTGAGAATATTAAGAATATAATTGAGAAAAAGTAAGTTGACAATATTAAGGTAAAACGTAGAATGGCATTGAGGGATTGGTAAGATTTTGACAACAAAAGAATGAGGATTGGAAGAAGGAAAACAGGTGAAAGGGTAAAGAGAAGAGATAGTAAGGACATTTTAGGCAAACACTGCATGTGACAAAGTAAAGGTTTCATGAAGGATTCCTCATTCTGGGTAAGAGCATGATGAAGCCATTAACAGGAAGAACCAAAAGAGAGCTTCTGGGAGAGATTAGCTTTCAGAACATACTGAGTTTCCTCTGATGAAAGGAATCAATGTGGCAACGCAGAACTGCAATTCGATAAAGAGCCACTACCTAAACAGCATGAACAAAACCTCCTGGTCACTGGACTTCACAATGTTCTTCTCGGATTTCCTAGTTCTCGTCTCCTACACACCTACATCTTCTGACTCTCTTTTATTGCCTATAATTTTTGAGTCCACATTTGTCATGCATACAACTTGCTGAAGCAATCACCAACTTTTGAAATGGAAAAGAATTTTAGGAATTAAATAATCTAATGCAGTGGCATGATCATACCTCTGCAGCCTTGAACTCCTGGGCTCAAGCAATCCTTCCATCTCAGCCTCCCAAGTAGCTAGGACTACAGGCACGTGCTACCATACCCACGTAATTAAAAAAAAATTGTTTTGTATAGATGGGATCTCGCTATGTCACCCTGGCAGGTCTCAAACTCCTGGTCTCAAGCAATTCTCCTGCCCTGGCATCCCAAAGAGCTGGGATTATAGGCATGAAATGAGCCACGGCGCCTAGCCTGTGTTCTCTTGTTTTAAACAGAACTTTCTAAAGTTATCTTGTGTACTGTTATTTTCCATATAACAGCTTTATGAAAGGCTACAAAAACATTAAGAAACAAATTATCTAATATTTAAGAATATTATCAGCTGCAGAAGAAAATAAATTATAAATCAGGGTGCTTTAAAAATAAACAAATTATATTTTAGGAAAAAAAATCCAGAATTCATTATCACATCTAAAATGTACTATACAAACACAATAAAAGGACCATAACACAAACTATTATTGCTATTACTTAATCATTCTAGAACTGAAATACTGGTGTTGACAGTACTTGTAACAGTGTCCTTTACATACAAGATAAAAAGGCACACTGCACAACTTAACAGATGTTTGCTTATTAAGGTACTTCTAAATTCTCAGTCAATATGATACAGGCTTACAGAATAAATTTTCTCTTTAGATCTCTCACTCCAGGAAGTCACCGTAGTTATAAATATCTCTAAAAAATACTATTTATTTTAAAGTCTTAAATAACCAACTAGTATATCAAACTAAAATTTCTACAGAAATAATACTGGAACGCAGAACATTTAAACAAAACTTTAACCGATTAACTAAATTGTCAGAAAAGTAGTAAGTGGGGACTTATTTTTACTTCTCACAGCATAGCTTCTAAATAGTAAATACACCTTTCAAGTCATTTTATTCAACCACACAGTTCTAAGATGATTTTTCTCAATTTTTCAGATTCCACATTTTCTTTAAGATTTATGGTCTGCAACCACAGACAGCCATCCTATAAAAAGAGTCACTTATATTTACAAGTTTACAGAAAACATGATTTCTTAAGAAGAAAATATTAAAAAGTTATCTGGAATGATAATCCATCTTTTCTTCTATCTGTTTTTTTACTATTTATCCATTCATCTATGGAGAGATTTCTCTCAAACATTTAGTTTATGTCTACTATGTACCATGCAGTGAGGTAAGGAAGTGGGTTTGAAGTAACTACTCATCTGCTATGGGTATTATTTCATCTCATCTCCTACAAAGTATGACTTTTTTATTATATTCCTGTAAAGCTCTGACCTATTAGAAAGAGCCTATGATAGAATTATAATCCTACTATAGATTTCAGGGTATTAAAAAAGGATTGATTCAATGGAATAAAACCTTACAAAGATCAGACTTTGATCTAATGAGAAAAAAATGAAAACGTGATGCAGTATTTATCACATATTTTCTGGAGATTATTTAAATATAGTTAAAAGCTTTAAAAAATACAACAATAGCTGGGCACAATGGCTCATGCCTGTAATCTCAGTGCTTGGGGAGGCTGAGGTGGGGGAGGACTGTTGGAGCCCAGGAGCTCGAGACCAACCTGGCACATAGTGAGACAACATCTCTACAAAAAAAATTTTTTAAAAATTAGCTAGGTGTGGTATACGTGCCTATAGTCTCAGCTACTTGGGAGGCTGAGGCAGGAGGAAAGCTTGAGCCCGGGAGATTGAGGGCACAGTGAGCCCTGATTGTTCCACTGCACTCTGGCCTGGGCGAAATAGCGAGACCTCATCTCAAACAAAACAAAACAAAACCCAAACACTCAATATTGCAATAAAAGAACTTTAGCCTATAATTCCTGCACTTTGGGAGGCTGAGGTGGATGGATTGCTTGAGTCCAAGGATTTGAGACCAGGCTGGGCAACATAGTAAATCCTCGTCTCTATAAAAAAATAAACTCAGCAAGATGGTGTACCCGTGAGTCTTGGAGGCTAATCTTTTTTGTATTTTTGGTAGAGATGGGGTTTTGCCATGTTGGCCAGGCTGGTCTTCAACTCCTGGCCTCAGGTGATCCTGCCTGCTTCGGCCTCCCAAAGTGCTGGGATTCCAGGCATGAGCCACTGCGCATCCAGCCTAAAAACCTGTATTTCCAGATATAAAAACTTTAGCTTTGAAATTAATCTTGAATTCACGGAATAAAACAGAAATACTTTTCAATTAAAGTTTAAAGATGCTGGGTGCAGTAGCTTATGCCTGTAATCCCGGCACTTTGGGAGGCTGAGGTGGGCGGATCACTTGAGGTCAGGAGTTCAAGACCAGCCTGGCCAACATGGTGAAACCCTGTCTCTACTAAAAATAGAAAAATTAGCTGAGCATGGTGGTGGGCGCCTGTAATCTCAGCTACTTGGGAGGCTGAGGCAGGAAAATCACATGAACCCGGGAGGCAGAGGTTGCAGTGAGCCAAGACTGCGCTACTGCACTCCATTCTGGGCAACAGAGCAAGACTCCATCTCAAAAAAAACCCCCAAAAATTAAAGAAAAGTGTTTATAGCCTACTCAGCTTTTTGAAATATTAAATATCTCAACTTAGATTAAATCATACAAAATAATATAAATGTTTGGCCGGGCACAGTGGCTCACACCTATAATCCTAGCACTTTGGGAGGCTGAGGCAGGGGGATCACCTGAGGTCAGGAGTTTGAGACCAGCCTGGCCAACATGCAAAATCCCATCTCTACTAAAAATACAAAAATTAGCTGGGCATGGTGATACATGCCTGTAATCCCAGCTATTCAGGAGGCTGAGGCAGGAGAATCGCTTGAACCCGGGAGGCAGAGATTGCTGTTAGCAGAGATTGCGCCACTGCACTCCAGCCTAAGTGACAGAGTGAGACTTCGTCACCAAAAAAACAACCAAAAAACCAATCAAACAAAACAAACAAAAAACACATTTGAGGCCGGGTGCGGTGGCTCATGCCTGTAATCCTAGCACTTTGGGAGGCTGAGGCGGGCGGATCACCTGAGGTCGGGAGTTCGAGACCAGCCTGACAAACATGGAGAAACTCCGTCTCTATTAAAAATACAAAATTAGCCAGGCGTGGTGGCACATGCTTGTAATCCCAGCTACTAGGGAGGCTGAGGCAGGAGAATTGCTTGAACCTGGGAGGTGGAGGATGCGGTGAGCCAAGATTGCACCATTGCACTCCAGCCTGGGCAACAATAGCGAAACTCCATTTCAAAAAACAAAATAAAACGAAACAAAAACACATTCGATTCTACACTATAAAATATTTGGCTAGATTCCGAGCATGTCATAATAGGATTTAATTAAGCTAAAGGCATTGTAGGAGGATTTCCTTGCACAATAATTCCTATGTTAATGAAGGAATAAGAATGAGGTCACATAAAACTTAAAAATGTGAAATTGGCACTTGGCTAATAAAAGAAATGCATATTTCCTAAAACTTATGGACCAATATTAGATTATCCTAACAAACTGAGATCAGCATTTGGTAATAAATCTGTCATTTGGAAAACCAAGAAAGTTCAAAGAAATATTCTGGGAACTGACAAAACCATTTAAAGGGAGAAAAGGAAAATGAAGGTTATAAATTTTGCAACTTATTTTCTCATACTTGGTTTTCAATGACAAAGATGTAAACAAATTCTACAAAAAAAAAAAAAAAAAAAAAAAAAAAAAAGCTCAGCACCTTCAGGGACAAGGTGGTTATATACAGAAGTGAAAAAAGACAATTGGTTAGAAAACAAAGGCAGAAATGAGAACACTAAGAGAATACAGTGTTTTTGTCAGGTCTAGAAGTTGAATATCCAGTAAGATGTTATAAGGCTAAAATAACACCGAATTACAACACAACAAAAGGGAGTTAACTATGGCTCTTTAATTCTGCTTAACTGGAAAGCATATACACAAGGCCAGGAGTGTTGGCTCATGCCTGTAATCCCAGCACATTGGGAGGCCAAGACGGGCAGACCACCTGAGGTCAGGAGTTCGAGACCAGCCTAGTCAACATGGCAAAACTCCGTCTCTACTAAAAATACAAAAATTAGCTGGGCACGGTGGTGTGCACCTGTAATCCCAGCTACTCAGGAGGCTGAGGCAGGAGAATCACTTGAACCTGGGAGGTAGAGGTTGCAGTGAGCTGAGATTGTGCCATTGCACTCCAGCCTGGGCAACAAGAGTGAAACTCTGTCTCAAAAAAAAGAAAAGAAAAGAACAGCATGTACACAAATAACTAAAACACTTTATACAAAATGAAATTCAAGTAGAATCAATGCAGAATTACTTGGGTGGGGGTGGAAGGGAAGAGTAAAGAGAACAATGCAATTATTTTTTTAAAAAGTAAAACATTAACAAATTATATGATTTTTGACATGAGATCTTTCCTAACTTTATTTCATTTAGAACATAATTTACCTTATATTGGAGTCATTAAATAGCCATCATAATACAGATACAAATAAGAAGGAAATGAGTTTAAGTAAAAATGTTAAGTGTCCTGGATATTCTTCTCATGTTAGACAAAACACAAGATGACCAAAAAAAGGGCTAAATATTACATCTTAACAAAGAGTAAAAGTTTCCTAAAATTAATAGACCAAGAACACCTACCACTCCATCAGCAATTTTCTGAGCTCCATGAATTTCATATAGTTGTAGCTGTTTTTCAAACAGTTGGGCAATAGCTCTATGAACAAGCTCATATTGCTCCTATGAAGGAGAAAAATGATTAAAAAACAAACAAAAAAAACATTTTAAAAAAGAAGAAAGCATTTATAAAATAGTTTATAAAGGGAAACAAACAACTATACCTTTGTTTGTACTGCAGAATGCCTTTGTGTTCTCATTTCTTGTATTAAATTAAATACATTAAATTCCTCTGGTATTTTCTAAAACAGAAAATTTAATACATAAACTTTGTATATCTATTCAGAAAATAGTAAAATATTCTTCAGCTTTTCACATAAAACTTAAATACCTCCTGGTTTACTGCAAACATTTATTGAACACCACTTAATGTATCTCAGACACTGTGCTTGGCACTGTGGAAACAAAACTGTTCTTGACCCTCAGCATTCAAGCTGGGGAGACAGTTATGTCCAGCCAAAGTATGACTGCAGTATACAGGGAATAAAGAGGCTGTGGCTAACTGTTGAGTGTGTGGAGCTATGACATAGTTGGATATCAAAAGAAAGTTATCCCATAAAAAGTGAAGGAAATATACATAAGCACAGCAGATTCAGTGTATAATCTATGTGGGGAATTGAGAAGTTTGATGTAAATAAAGCCTAAGACTAAAAGAAGGAGAAGGTACTCTAAGGAGGAGAGAAGATAAGGATATTTGGGATCAGACTGTGAACATAATAAAGAGACTGAATTTATTCTATAGGCCAGTATCTCCTGGATTGGCTATATAAGGACCAGCTAAAAGACCTAGGTAAAAATATAGATCCTTTGGCTCCAAGTTGGGGAACTAATTATGAAACGACCTAGACGATTCTTTTGTGTATATGGAATTGGGACTACTGCAATAGGCAATGTTGACATGAGAAGATCTGATATTCACATAATTTTTGTATCAGGGAAGAGGACAGTCTGAAAGAGTGAGAAACTGGTGGTGGTTTACAGAAGCAGAAATACCATAACTGTTATCAACAAGAATATTTTGGAGTGATTAAGATGGAAGGGCTAAAAATGATTTCCAGGTTTGCTGCTTGGAAGTCCTTATATACATCATAAGATTTTTGGGGTTTTTTTTGAGACGGAGTCTCGCTCTGTCGCCCAGGCTGGAGTGCAGTGGCGTGATATCCGCTCACTGCAAGTTCCGCCTCCCGGGTTCACGCCATTCTCCTGCCTCAGCCTCCCGAGTAGCTGGGACTACAGGCGCCCGCCACTACGCCTGGCTAATTTTTAAAATATTTTTAGTAGAGACGGGGTTTCACCGTATTAGCCAGGGTGGTCTCGATCTCCTGACCTCGTGATCCGCCCGCCTTGGCCTCCCGAAGTGCTAGGATTACAGGCGTGAGCCACCGCACCCGGCCAAGATTTTTACATGAAGACTTAACCTAGGCCGGGTGCGGTGGCTCATGCCTGTAATCCCAGCACTTTGAGAGGCCAAGGCAGGCGGATCACCTAAGGTCAGGAGTTTGAGACCAGTCTGAAACACGGTGAAACCCCATCTCTACTAAAAATACAAAAATTAGCCAGGCATGGTGCCGCATGCATGTAATCCCAGCTACTCGGGAGACTAAGGCAGGAAAATCGCTTGAACCTGAGAGTCAGAGGTTGCAGTGAGCCGAGATCACACCACTGCCCTCTAGCCTAGGCAACAGAGTGACACTCCATCTAAAAAAAAAAAAAAAAAAAAAAAAAAGAGAACTATGTTCAAAATACACAACTTTTATTTTATTTTTTGAGACGGAGTCTTGCTCTGTCACCCAGTTTGCAGTGCAGTGGCACAATCTCGGCTCACTGCAACCTCTGCCTCCCAGGTTCAAGCAATTCTCCTGCCTCAGCCTGCCAAGTAACTGCGAGTACAGGCGCCGGCCACCACGCCTGGCTAATTTCTGTATTTTTAGTAGAAATGGGGTTTCACCATGTTGGCCAGGTTGGTCTCAAACTCCTGACCTCAGGTGATCCGCCCACCTTAGCCTTGGAAAGTGCTGGAATTATGGCATAAGCCATGGCACCTAGCCAAAATACACAACTTTTAAAATGACCAGATGTTTGTGTTTTGTTTGCTAGCATTCATTTACGTGTCCTTTCTCATTCCAATTTTAATCTTTGACTTTTATGTTAAAATGTGAAGAATTCCAGTTAAATTTTGTTCACTTAAGCATTTTCATTTGAGAATTAGATGATTATAGTTTTTGAGGAAAAAAATATTTAACCCCAGAGGGCTTTTTAAGGAACTGTTTAACATGTAAATATTTCCTTGCAACAATAAAAAATGGAGAGATGGCAGGGAAAAAAGAGAAATAAGGGGAAGAAGGAAGAAAAAGAAGAAATAAACATTTTATTACTTCTACTCTGTACAAGACAAAGATGAACAATTCATGGAAACTATAAAGCTATGAAGGATTAAAGGCGCCTCTCTAGAAATGAACACATTATGGAACCAGCAAAAGAATCAAGTGTATACATAATGAAGAGACTTGTTTTTCAAATCTATAATGAAGGCTGTATCTTATTTATCTCTGTATCATCCACAGTATCAAACACTATTTCTTGGAAAAAGCAGTAGTAGGAACAACAATCACAACAGCAACAGTAATCAACACTAACAATAAACTGAGTACTTACAATTTACCAGATAGTTCTGAAGAACTTCACAAAAGTTAATTTATTTAATTCTTATACATTACTACTACTATGACCCCTATTTTCTGATAAAGAAATAGAGGCACTATGGGATTAGTATTTTGACCAAGATCCCACAGCTAGGAAATGAGAAAGCCAGAATTATAATCTGGGCAATTTGGCTCGAGTCAGCATTCATAGACTACAATACTATAATGTCTCCAGCAGGCATAAATACATACTGAGTGAAATACACTTATACCTAGAATAAACATAAAAGGCAATGGGCCAGGCACCGTAGCTCACGCCTATAATCCCGGCACTTTGGAAGGCCGAGATGAGTGGATCACCTGAGGTCAGAAGTTCGAGACCAGCCTGGCCAACATGGTGAAACCCTGTCTGTACCAAAAATATAAAACATTAGCTGGGCGTGATGGCAGGCACCTGTAATCCCAGCTGCTAGGGAGGCTGAAGCAGGAGAATGCCTTCAACCCAGGAGGCGGAGGTTGCAGTGAGCTGAGATCGCACCATCGCACTCCAGCCTGGGCAACAAGAGTGAAACTCTATCTCAATTAAAAAAAAAAAAAAAAAAAAAAAAAGGCAATGAAAATTCAGTATTGGAAAAGTCAGTAACAGTTTATATTCTAATGCAAGTATTCACTCACCTAGAACACTGTCACATTGTTGCCCAATGCATCCTATCAAGACAATATGCAGCAATTATACCTTTTCTCCACCTTTATTTCTTTTTTTTAATCATTTTTATTTTTAAATTATTTTTAGAGACGGGGGTCTCCCTATGTTGCCCAGGCTGGTCTTGAGCCCCGGGGCTCAAGCGATCCTCCCACCTTGGCCTCCCAAAGTGCTGGGATTACAGGCGTAAGCCACTGTGCCCGGCCTTCACTACCTTTATTTCTTACTTAATAAAACTACTTTGGAAAAAATAACATGTATAATAAAATATACACTATAATTTACTGCAATTATAATTAAGTTTGAAAATCGTAATAGATCAATTGGACATAATGCTACAAAAAATTATTCTTACCCCAGCTTTTAGTAAATTCCACGTATAATCTATGGCACAAATGGCACCTGTTCTTCCACAGCCTGCACTAAGGATATAAAGTTTGAAAAAAAATTGATTTTTGTGATAAAACAACTATAAAATAAATGTGGATAGACGTTAATATTCAGAAACAAAAAATCATTTAAGAAGTTTAACAAAATTCTACTTAGTAAACAAAATACAACTTACAGTGTGTTCATGGCAACATCTGTTACATAGAATACATATACATATACACTATGATTTTTCCTATACATACATACCTATGATAAAGTTTATTATAAATCAGGCACAACAAGAGATTAACAACAATAACTAATAATACATTAGAACAATTTTAACAATCTATCACTACTCACTACCTCACTACTGTTGAGGTTTGGGCCATTATAAGTAAAATAAGGGTCATGTGAACATAACCACTGGGACACCATGACAGTCCATCAGATAACTGCAGTATCTACTATGTGACTAATGGGCTGGTAGAGTCTTCAGTGTGTACACACTGGACCATGGGATGATTTATCTCTCAAGCAGGACATACTTCCCCATACTTCTCAGAATGGTGCAGCATTTAAAACTTACAAAGTGTTTACTTCTGAAATTTTCCATTTGATATTTTTGAACTATGAGTAACTGAAACTGAGGACAGTGAAGTCTTGAATAAGGAGGGCCTGTTGTCTATCTTTTAAACATTTCATTTAAGGGGTTGGGCGCAGTGGCTCATGCCTGTTGTCCCAGCACTTTGGGAGGCCAAGGAAGAAGGATTGCTTGAGCCTGGGAGGTCGAGGCTGCAGTAAGCCATGATGGCACCAAGGCATTCCAGCCTGGGTAACAGAGTGTGACTTCATCTCAAAAAGAAAAACAAAAATTAATTTAAGGAACTTCCAAGAGTAAGTGACACACAGAATAGCTACTAAGTTGTCACTCGAAGTCTAATGCTACATCAGAAAATGTGACTAGCTAACAACGTCTTACAGAGACATTTATTCTATGTTCAAGATGGCTCTTGTGGCTGGACGCAGGGGCTCACGCCTGTAATCTCAGCACTTCGGGAGGCTGAGGCCGGTGGATCACTTGAGGTCAGGAGTTTGAGACCACCCTGGCCAACATGGTGAAACCCTGTCTCTACTGAAAACACATAATTAGCTGGGCATGTTGGCAGACACATGCAATCCCAGCTACTCAGGAGGCTGTGGCAGGAGAATCACTTGACCCGGGGAAGTGGAGGTTGCAGTGACCCAAGATCGTGCCATTGCACTCCAGCCTGGGCAGCAAGAGCAAAACTCCAACTCAAAAAAAAAAAGATGGCTCTTGTTTTAGAGTACAGGAGGAAATGGTACATCATTTCAATCTATAGAAGGTATAGGAAAGGTGAAGAATGCTATAAGCCCTAGAAAATGGATTGAGCAACAGCAGTGATTTCATCAGAAGAACAAGACAATGATACGCTCTCATATCCCAAAAAACTAATGGGAGCTAGGGAATGTAGAGTAACATACCATAGGTTTTTTTATTTTAAAACATGACAGGCTGGGCTCAGTGGCTCACGCCTGTAATCCCAACACAATGGGAGGCCAAGGAGGGCGGATCACCTGAGGTCAGGAGACAAGCCTGGCCAACGTGGTGAAACCCCGTCTCTACTGAAAATACAAAAAAAAAAATTAGCCGGGTGTGGTGGTGGGCGCCTGTAATCCCAGCTACTTGGGAGGCTCAGGCAGGAGAATCGCTTGAACCTGGGAGGTGGAGGTTGCAGTGAGCTGAGATCACGCCATTGCACTCCAGCTTGGGCGACAGAGCAAGACTCTGTCTCAAAAAAAAAAAAAAAAAAAAAAAGAAAGAAAGAAACACACGACAAAAGTATTTTAAAGTAATTGCTTCTCAACTGGAGAAAGGCTTATGCATCTTAGAATTGAAAATCACTATGAGTAATTATAAGATGTTACTGACATCACCAGAATAATCTTTGGCAAAAACCCCCACAAAGTTGTGTAGCATTTTAATGCGTATTTTGAAATGTATACCTATCAGCAGTTTGTTAAACATGTAACCTAAAATTCCTGATAAGAGTACACTATAAACAACCTAGAAAGATTTTTAAAAACTCTTAATAATAAACATAATCAATTATATTAATTTTTAGTTGTTACATTTGTGAATTCTGTGCATCAAAACATTTATAGAATTTTAGTTGAGTTACTGGGATAAATTATATATATCTAAAATTTGATAGTTAAAAGTACAATATAAAGATACAGATAACCAGATCAATGAAACACAATAGAAAGTTCAGGAACAGATCTGAGTACATGTAACATTTCTTACATAACAGTGAATTCTCCAGAGATTAGACCGTTCAATAAGTGGCAAACGAAAAGTTAGCTATCAATGAAGAGCAAAAAATTAAATTCTGATCACACACCTTAACCATAAAAAATCCAGGTGGATAAAAAAAAAAAAAAAAATATATATATATATATATATGATATAAACATACTGGATATTTACCCAATGATAAATGTTAAAAAGTAAATCTATGAAAGTACTAAAAATATATGCAAAATATATACACTATTGTGTTAGGGAAAGACTTTCTATGTATAAATATCTCAATGGACAAAAACCATTAAGAAATCTGACATGACAAAATGAAACTTACGTATCGCAAACAGGCAAAACACAGGAAAAACCATGGTACTTACAACATGACTAAATAAAAGTTAATGTCCTCAATATATAAAGAACTTGTATAATTATTAAAAGATGAGGCCGGGTGTGGTGGTTCACGCCTGTAATCCCAGCACTTTGGAAGGCCGAGGCAGGTGGATCACTTGAGGTCGGGAGTTCAAGACCAGCCTGACCAACATGGAGAATCCCCAACTCTACTAAAACTATAAAATTAACCGGGTGTGGTGGCGCATGCCTATAATCCCAGCTACTCGGGAGGCTGAGGCAGGAGAATCACTTGAACCCGGGAGGCGGAGGTTGCAGCAAGCCAAGATCGCACCATTGCACTCCAGCCCAGGCGACAGCGCAACACTCCGTCTCAAAAAAAAAAAAAAGGAAGAAAAAAAAATTTAAAAAGCAAACAAAGGCTGGGTACGGTGGCTCACGCCTGTAATCCCAGCACTTTGGGAGGTGGAGGCGGGCAGATCATGAGGTCAGGAGTTCAAGACCAGTCTGGCCAACATAGTGAAACATATGTCTCTACTAAAAATACCCAAAATTAGCTGGGTGTGGTGGTGTGTGCCTGTAATCCCAGTACTCGGGAAGTTGAGGCAGGAGAATCGCATGAACCCAGGAGGCAGAGGTTGCAGTGAGCTGAGATCGTGCCATTGCACTCCAGCCCGGGCGACAGTGCAAAACTCTTGTCTCCAAAAAAAAAGCAAACAAAAAGATAACACACAGTATTGGGGAAGGTATAGGGAAACAGGTACTCTCACATACTGCCAGTGGCAGAATTAAGTAGCATCAATTTTCTGGGTAACACATTAAAAAATACTAATTAAAATACTTTAAAAGTTTATGTCCTTGACCAAGAAATCTCACTTCTGGATATTTATCCAATAATAACTTTGTCCTAATAATTGCAGATGTGCTCAAAGATTTAACAATAAGATGGCCACTAAAGTAAATTAAAAACAAAAAAATAGAGTGGCCACTAAGCATTTAAACTGCTGTTTAAAATAGTTGAGGCGGAGGTTGCAGTGAGCCGAGATTGTGCCACTGCACTCCAGCCTGGGCAACAAGAGCGAAACTCCGTCAAACAAAATAAAACAAAACAATACTGTATGTACACATACACACACTGAAAGGACGCATTCTCGAGTTTTAACAATGGTTATCTCCAGTGGAACTAGTGGAAAGCAAAAGAATTTTCTTGCTTTTATGGATGTGTTTTCTAAGTCATTACAGTTAACGTACTGTTTTGATTGTCTAAAAATATTTAACAGTCAATTTAGTTTTTGATGAAAAGCCTTCCTATACAAATGGATTTATGATTGAACAGGAAATTATTTTAACTAAAAGAAGTCAAAGTGAAAGCAATTTCTTTATCTTTTAATTCTATAATTAAACATATTGTTTATTTTTAACTGGTCAATCCTACTTAATTAAATGGTCAACTAACCACTGAATTAACCACAGAAAAAAATAGTTTTAATGAACCAAGTTGTTAACTGATTCCACCAGCAAGTTACTTTCCTGGCCCATGAATAAAAAGTAGCCCTTTTACTTCATTAATTATGAGCATTACGATCAAACCAAGTGAATAAGAAAACTATCTTCAGTGCTTCAACTCCACTGAAAAAATATTTTAACTATGTAAATAATAAAAAAAAATCTCTAAGTTTGAAAAATCTCATTTACTTTTTATAACAAATGTGAATGCAGATAACAAGTCCCTTAGAGGAATAAATTGATAGCAGTCTTAGAAGTAAGTACTATGACTGTAAGGTCTTTAGAAGAATCTAATGTAAACTAAAAATTCAGAGTAGAAAAACTGTCTAAGGATTCAAGTAGCTTCTACTATGTAGAAACCCATACCTATATAATGAAATTCCAAAAATTAGGTTTCAAAATATCCTGTATCACCCATATTATAATGACACCTATATTCTTTTTCTTAAAAAAAAGATAGGGTCTACTATGTCACCCAGGCTGGAGTGCAGTAGTGTAATCGTTGTTTACTGCAGCCTCAAAGTTCTGGACTCAAGCAATCATCCTGCCTCGGCCTCCCAAAGCACTGAGCCATTATATCTGGCCATGACACTTATTGCAAACATTTAGTATTTTCTTGACTAATTCAGTTTTGTGCTTTTCCTTTTAAAGGGGTATTTTCCACTACACTGCTAAATCCATAATACAAATTTAGCTTTGTTTTATGTATTACATATAATGTATACATATACATATATGTGCATATGTATTATGTATATTTAGCTTTGTATTACATATTAATATATTACCTATGTATTATGTATTTAGCTTTGTATTATTTGTATCATGAGAATGACCAGATGACAGAAATAAGCCAAAATGTTAGATTAAGAAAAGTTGGTTATCTTAAACTGATTTCTCTTAGCTAAAATACATTATACAATTAACCCCCCTTCTAGAATACAAAATTAACTGCCCCCCAAGAATAAACAAATCTCATATTCATTCCCCCAAAGTCAAAGGCAGAGTTTACATGATTTCTCAACACATCCAAACGAGTAATTTTGCAAAACCTAACTGAACTTCAAATATTATTTGAATAAATGAAAAGATTTCTATTGTGCAATTTAAAGTAGGTGCACCTATACTTGTCCTTTCACATTCAGAGGTAGCTTAACTAGGTCAGTAATCATTGAAGTTTATGTAATCCTTATAATGAAGTAATCTACTATAAAACATAATAAAAAATGTCTAGTAAATGTGTATCAATAGTTTATATTACTTTACTACAAGAATGCTGGCTTCCTGCTTTAAATTTTTCAGTAGCTATAAATTATAAAATTTCATGATATGACAGGCAGTGGTGCAAACGTGGAAACTGATGTTCCCCAAGAATAAAAACAGCATTTAGTTTTTCATCACATCTAAAACACACTTTTTAATCTCAATGTAACAGCTCTGAGATTGGTATGTATCTTACCACCAATGGCTTCTTACAAATGACATTTTCTCCTTATAATTGGCAGTGATTTTTTTACTGTTAATATACATAATAATGGTGTGTCTTAGAATTGATATATCTTAGATCAATAAGACCTATGTATGTACATCTTACATATATTAAAAAAAGAAAGGCATGTTGCCAGGCGTAGTGGCTCACGCCTGTAAGCCCAAGACTCTGGGAGAGCAAAGTGGGAGAATCACTTGAGGACAGGAGTTGGGATCAGCCTGGGCAACAGAGCAAGACCTGGTCTCTTAAAAAAATTTTTAATTAAAAAAAATTAGTTCAGTGTGGTAGCACACGCCTGTAGTCCTAGCTACTTGGGAAGCTGAGGCAGAAGGATCACTTCAGGACAGGAGTTTGAGTTTACAGTAAGCTATGATTGTGCCACTGCACTCCAACCTGGGCATCAGAGCGATATCCTGTTTTTAAAAATCTCATGTCAGTGTTTATCAGGAATGAAAATTGCTTGGTCATTGTTTCAGGCAAATTGATTAAAAGAAAATACTACTATACTGACTTTAAAAAGTAGAGTATGATGAGGATCTGAGATTATATGCTCTAATCAGTGAACAGTAAACAGAGTATGTTCTATAGCTTCCCACCATGTGAATACTATTTTCAAATAGATGATCCTGTGTTTTAATGCAACAATACTCTAAACGAAATGAGACCACATCAACTTACAAGGCCCCAGTCCCAAACATTATATCAAGGCTAGGAGAAATTCAAGATTACTATCATATTAATGCAGAAATAAAACCTTGTGTAACATCAAACTTAAATAAAAATAATGTATTTATAAACTTGGGAAATTCTTTTGTACCTGCAATGAATACAAATAGGAACATCTTCATGTTCTTGATACTTCCTCATTAAGCTTATCATGTCCAGAATAGAATCAAATGATGAAGGAACATCATGGTCTGGCCAGTTCACATAATGAAACTGATACAGCCTACGAGATTCCTTCAAGAAAAACAGAAAGTCAACAATTATGAAAATACTTTGCAAAGTTTAAAGTTGCACAGCTCATTTAAACTGCCATTTCTAAGAAATTTGTGTGGCATTTAGCACTGCTTTTAAAAAAACCCAAATAAATAATAGCCGACACTTATTGACTGTAACACATGCCAAATACCTAAGGGCTTCACATGTAACAATTTAATTTCCATGAAGAAAGTACTGTTAATACCATCCTCATTTTATAACTGAGATATACAGATAAAATAACTTGCCCAAACTTTCCTAAGAAATTCAAGTGTGGGCTCTAAACCAGGCAGTTCTACTTCCAGAGCATGTACTTTAAACATTACACTATATATACTATTTAACTAATCCACACTATTAAATGGATGAGCAATATACCGTAAGCACCATGTTAGAGTAGGTTAGAGTAGTATCCATTGTAATCAGAAGACTAACAGAACATTAAACTGAAAAAGAATGGAGAGATGAATTTGTCCAATCCCAAACTCACTAGCCTTCTTACAGATTAGTGGTTCTCAATATACAGTCTGTGTACCCGCTCCCCTCAACCCTTTTGAGGGAGTCTATGAGCTTTAAATAATTCTCAGAATAATACTAAAATGTTACTTGCCTTATTCTTTAACAGCCAATACAATATATGCTTATGTATTCATGTTTTTAAAAAATTTCTCAGTTTTAATTTCAAATATAGTATATACTGAAAGATACAACCCACAGAAACAAAAACTTTGGGATCCTCAATAACTTTGAAGAATGTAAAGGAGTACTGATGTCAAATGTTTTGAGAATGGTTATTGCAGGTGTTTAACAGAAAGAGCAATACTCGGAATCTAAGCAAACCATACTCAAATTCTACTTTGGCCATTGCCTAAATAACTTCAGGTAAGCTATTTAACTTCTTAAAGCTTCTGTATCTTCATCTATGTGCAGCAGACATAACAGTATCTGGATATGATGCAGTTGGCAGAATGAAGATGCCTGATCTACTACAGAAATTCATTAAGGTACTTATTATTATTACCGTAGATTAAAAAATTAGCAACCAGTCCAGACTTAGTGGCTCACATCTGTAATCCCAACACTTTGGGTGGCCAATGCAAAAGGCAAGATCACTCGAGGCCAGGAATTTGACAGCAGCCTGAGCAACATGGCAAGACTCCATCTCTATAAACTATAAAAAATTTAGCTGGGTTTGGTGGCTCATGCCTATAGTCTCAGATATTAGGAAGGCAGAGATGGGAGAACTGCTTGAGCTCAGGAGTTTGAGTCCAGCCTGGGCAATATATAGTGAGAACCTGTTGCCAAAAAAAAAAAAAAAAAAAAGTCGGGGCACTGTGGGGGGTTTCAACTAAAAACAATATATATCTAAATGAAGACTTAGCTTTGATAGTGACTTTTCTTTAACAAATTGTAAACTAGTAAAACAGGGTAATAATTACATAAACAATGCAATAACCTGCTTACTACAATAGAGTAAAAATGTTTGCTGCAAAGAAGGTATAACTATTCCAAATTTAATAAATTTAGGGTATGTTACAATTAATATTACTTTATTATGTAATGTGATAAGCATAAATGTCAAGACACTAAATATTATACTCTCATTTTCGTCTTCATAACTAAAAAATTAACAAATTTCATTAATTATGTTAAATAACATAGTATACTATTTATATAGCTTGTTCTATTTTTTTAGTAGCTAAAAGTTGATTAGTTTGCAAAGACAAAAATTAACTTCACATGCTTTAAAAATAAAAATTGCTGATACTTTTTTTACTGACAAAAAACTATAAGCAGATATAAAGCAAAATAATAATATATATTATATATATTATTTGTATTTTGCAGATATAAAGCAAAATAATTTTCTAGCAAACCCATTTTACCAAATAAAACATTTAGGTAGTGGTATTATATTTTCTATTTTTAAAAAATTTTATTTATTTTATTATTTATTTATTTTTTGAAACAGAGTCTTGCTCTGTTGCCCAGGCTGGAGTGCAGTGGCACCATCTCAGCTTATTGCAACCTCTGTCTCCCAGGCTCAAGCAATTCAAGTGCCTCAGCCTCCCGAGTAGCTGAGATTATAGGTGTGCACTACCACGGCCAGCTAATTTTAGTATTTTTTAGTAGAGATGGGGCTTCGCCGTGTTGGCCAGGCTGGTCTTGAACTCCTGGCCTCAAGTGACCCACCCGCCTCAGCCTCCCAAAGTGTTGGGGATTACAGGCGTGAGCCACCACATCTGGCCTCAACTTTTATTTTGGATTAAGGGGTACATGTGCAGCTTACATGGGTATATTGTATAATGCTGAGGTCTGGAATGCAAATGATCCTGTTACCCAAGAAGTGGGCATACTACCCAATAGGTGGTTTTTCAGCCCATGCTCCCCTCCCTCTCTATATCTTCTCTTTGAAAACTATTCTCTATTCTCAAAACCATTTTTGAGAGTCTCACTCTATTGCCCAGGCTGGAGTGCAGTGGCACAATCATGGCTCACTGCAGCCTCAACCTCCCGGGCTCAGCCTTCTGAGTGAGTGGGACTACAGGCACATGCCACCATGCCCGGCTAACTTTTTTCTTTTTGTAGACACAAGATCTCACTATGTTGCCCAGGCTAGTCTTGAACCCCTGGACTCAAGTCACCCTCCCACTTCAGCCTCCCAAAGTGTTGGGATTACAGGCATGAGCCACTGCACCCAGCCTGAAAACTATTCTTAGAGATAGTCTATAAATGGTAGTACCTACATTTTGAAATTCAAGTAAGAGTGTCCTGATGAAGTAGTCTGTTCTTGCTTGTTCATCCTCCTAAAGAAAGAGAAACATTTCTAAGTCAGTGAAAACGTTAAAACAAAAAGACATATCAAAACAAATAAAATACTTGTATCAAAGTCCACAATATAAAATTAACCTTTAAAATTCCAGATGTACCTGATAATTATAAAAAAATTCTAAAAGTCATCAAATATTTGAAACGTTTGAAGTGATAGACATGCTAATTATCCTGATTTAATCACTCCACATTTTAAATTATATATACATGTACCAAAATCACATGTACCCCATTAATAAGTATAGATACTATGTGTCCATTAAAAATGATAATAAAAGGAAAAAAAGAGCTAGTAAGCCATGAAAAGACATGGATGAACCCTAAATGGACATTACTAAGTGAAATAAGCCAATCCGAAAAGGCTACATACTGTATGATTCAAACTATGTGACTTCTGAGCTGGGAGCAGTGGCTCATGCCTGTAATTCCAGCACTTCGGGAGGCCGAGGCAGGTGGATCACTTGAGGTCAGGAGTTCGAGACCAGCCTGGCCAACATGGTAAAACCCCATCTCTACGAAAATACAAAACTTAGCTGTGCGTGGTGGCGTACACCTGTAATCCCAGCTATTCAGGAGGTTGAAGCAGGAGAATTGCTTGAACCCGGAGGCAGAGGTTATAGTGAGCTGAGATAGTGCGACTGCACTCCAGCCTGGGCGACAGAGCAAGACTCTGTCTCAAAACAAACAAACAAACAAAAACAAACTATATGACTTCTGGAAAAGGCAAAACTATGGAGACAGTAAAAATAATGACTACCTAGGGATGGGAAGGGGGTGAGATGAATGCATGAATAGGTGGAGCACAGGACTTTTAGAGCAATGACACTATTCTGTATGATACTACAATGGTGGATACACATCATCATATATTTCTTCAAACCCACAGAATGTATAGCACCAAGAATGAACCCTAATGTAAAATGTGAACTCTTGGTGATAATGACTTGTCAGTGTAGGTTTGTGAATTGTAACAAAGAGACTGCTCTGGTAGGGAATGTTGATAATGAGAGGGCTACATGTGTGGAGACAGAGTGTATATAAAAAATCTCTGTACCTTCCTCTCAATTTTGCTGTGAACCTAAAACTGCTCTAAAAAAAATAGTCTTGAAAAAGTTAGGCAGTGGCTCACACCTGTAATGCCAGTAGTTTGAGAGGCTGAGGTAGACGGATCGCTTTAGCCTAGGGGTTCAAGACCAGCCTGAACAACATGGCAAAACCCTGTCTCTACAAAAAAATACAAAAACTAGCTGGGCATTGAGGCATAGGCCTGTGGTCTCAGCTACTTGGGAGGCTGAGGTAGGTGGATCACTAAGCCCAGAAGGGAGGCCAAGGCTATATAGTGAGCTGCGATCACGTCGCTGCATTCCAGTCTGGGTGACAGTGAGACCCTGTCTCAAAACAAAAAACAAAACACTAAAAAAAAAATTTTAAAAAAAACCTTAAAATGAAGTCTCCTATCAGATAAAGTCTCCTAACAGATAGACCCAAACAATATGTACAAATAAGAAAAGTGAATTTGGGAATCAAGTTACCTACTATACTAAGAAACTTGAAAAAAAAAAAAAAAATTCCATTAAAAAAATTTGTATAGTCAGTAAAGAAAAAACATTAATTTGCTTTTGTAAGTTTTACTTATACCTAAAAAAAAAGTGTCTAAATGAATTATTTCAGCATCTATCACCCAATAAAATATCTGCAAAGTAGTAACCACCCCCAGAATCATGTAAATATAAACAGAATGTCATTCCTCAGTACCAACCACCATATCCTATCTTCAACCATTTTACCTTTCCATAACACATGATTTTCCCTAACATTCAAGTTTCAATTAACTGGATAGCAACTGAAGAAGCAAGAGGGAAGAACACCCCAAATTATTATTATTATTGTGGTTGTTGATAACATAAGCACTTTAAAGGTCTCTTACTGTGATTTACTCAAAGTATTAATCTACATCAGTCTATCACTAAGCAAATTATTCTTTTTGCCTTACTGGTTAAAACTACAGATAGTTTAGAACAAGGATTATGAAGAACAACAGTATATGTTGTTTTATTAATAAAAACAATACTATTATACCTGCTTTAATTTTTAAAATTATAGTAATTTACTTTGAACTTTTCAAATAATATTTGAACTTTTTCAAATATTTCTGTAAAGGACCAGATAGTAAATATTTTTGGCTTTTTGGGCCACAAAGTCTTTGTCTACACAACTTTGCTATTGTGATAGACAAATTCATAAATTAATGTGCACAGATGTGTTCTAACAAAACTTTATTTACAAAACAGGCAGTGGGCTAGATCTGAGCCATGGGTAGTGTACTGACATCCAGTCTAAGTGGTTACATGTGGCAACATGTGACTGAGCTCCTGCTAACTAGTCTTCAACCTTTCACCACCACTTTACCCTTGTCCTCATCCCACATCGAGAGAGAGCTCTAGAAAAGACTGTCATTTCTCAGTCTCAAACTCTGACTGCCAAGTAGTCAAATGACTTACTACGAATATTTTTACCAACATGCTATTTATAAATTTGATTTTTCTTTGCAGTTAAGTCAATGATAACAAATCCCGAGTTGTCTGAACCAATTACAAGACAAACAAATTACCTTCCATTTTTAAATTATCAAAGAAAATATTTCTTCAGCATGGATCAGTCCTGACGCTGACAAATTAAACCAGTTGTTACTAATCAAATCAAACCAAACCACTTATCTAGAGACCTTTCAAGTTATCTACTGTTTTCTTTTTAATAAATCTTTCTCCACGTTTTGTTTTTTCTTTGTGAACTGTTTATAAGATATATCTTTTAGTTTAATTGAAAAAACATCCCCCAAGAATCAATTCATTTTGTACATTATAAAACTACTGCATTCTTCCTTATATCCATTATTGTAAATTGTTTACTATTCCTGACTCTCAAATGTTCAAAAATTTCAAGTTGGTTTGTTGTTGATGTTAACCACTGTATTTTCTCTTGAATTATAATATTCACTATAGTTATCTTATTACATCTAAATTTACAAGTGTTTGGCCGGGTGTGGTGGCCTGTAGTCCTAGTACTTTGGGAGGCCAAGGCGGGCAAACTGCTTGAGCTCAGGAGTTTAAGATCAGCCTGGGCAACACAGGGAGACCTCGTCTCTACAAAAAGACAAAAATTAGTAGTGGCCCATGCCAGCAGCCCCGGCTACTCGGGAAGCTGAGGTGAGAGAATCACTTGAGCCTGGGGGATTGAGGCTGCAGTGGGCCATGATCGGACCACTGCACTCCAACCTGGGTGACAGGGCAAAATCCTGTCTCAAAAAGATATATACAAATAAAACTTTAAAAATAAATTTACAAATGTCCAAAACAACCATACTACACAGAACTAGGTTTCTACACTGTTGAGGAATCTAATATTACAGATTTCTTTCTGGATTGGTGAAGGAGGGTTGGTGTTTCCTCACTGAAGTAGACAGTGTGGTGTGTATTGGGTATTATTCAAGCCAAATACAATGAAATGCAGTGGGATTTTTAACATTTTTAAAAATGTTAATAATGTCTCACTATTTTGTCCAGGCTTGTCTCAAACTCCTGGGCTCAAGCAATCCTCCCCACCTCAGCCTCCCAAAGTGCTGGGATGACAGGTGTGAGCCACTGCACCTGGCCTAAAATTTTTACATTTACCCCACAAATAGTTAATTCTAATCAGCACCTTAAGAATATTGACTAAATACTACATCCAAAAAGTTCAATGGTGAGTTATAGTTAATATTATAAAAACAACATTGATTTATAAAGTAGACTGCATAATACAGATTCAGTCCTGTCCTTTTTTATGTCAACCTAGAAAGCACTAAACTTTGGGTATGTATGAGAGGAATTCAGAAGTCATAAGTAAAACTAAGTCATAAAATTATGGAGTTCAAGAACTCAGCAATGACAAGTAAAACCACAGAAATTATATTTCGTTTAATCATGGAAAACAAAGTCAAAAACAAGAAACTTTGAATAAGGAATGTGATATTTAATTTTATCTGTCAACTTGGCTGGGCCACAGTGTGCCCAGAATATTTGGTCAAACATTCTTCTAGTTATTTCTGTGAGACTGTTTTTGGAGATAGATTAACATTTAAATTGGTAGTCTCTGAGTAAAGCAAACTGTCCTCCATAATGTTGTTGGGGCTCATCCAATCTATTGAAGGCCTGAATACACAAAAAGACCAGCCTCCTGAAGCAAGACAGAATTCTCCAGCAGGCTGCCTTCATCTGCAACATCGGCTCATCCTGATTCTACAGCAGACTTTTCCAACTAGAACTGAACATCAGCTCTCCTGGGTCTCCAGCTTATTAGCATTCAGACTGAAACTGCAGCATTGGCTCTCCAGGATCTCCAGCCTACCCTGCAGATTTTGGACTGGCCAGCCTCCGTAACTGCCTGAGCCAATTCCTCATAATAAATCTCCTTAAATGTATACACATGCACACAGACGCATGCACACACACTCTTATTCTATTGGGTCTGCTTCTCTGGAGAACCCTAATATAGGCAAATTCATTAATTTTTTTTTTTTTTTTTTGAGATGGATTTTCACCCTTGTCGCCCAGACTGGAGTGCAGTGGTGCAATTTCAGCTCACTGCAACCTCCACCTCCCAGATTCAAGCAATTCTCGTGCCTCAGCCTTCCGAGTAGCTGGGATTACAGGCGCCCACCACCACACCCAGCTAATTTTTGTATTTTTAGTAGAAAAGGGGTTTTGCCATGTTGGCCAGGCTGGTCTTGAACTCCTGACCTCAAGTGATCCACTCGCCTTGGCCTCTCAAAGTGGTAGGATACAGGCATGAGCCACCGTGCCTGGCCTAAATTAATTGATTTTTAGATTATGTTCAATTACAGTCTTTTTATGGCACCTAAAGAAAACTGTTGGTTCTATTTTAAAATTCACTTATATTTTCCTTCTTTTTGTTCATGCCTTTCTTCTTCCTACTCCTATTTCCTTCACTTTTTGTTTTTTTATTCATTTTCTCAGATTTTTGCTGTGTTAGCTTTTGAGCTTGAATTTAATTCATTTCCAGAGGTCATTACATATTAAGAAAACATTTTAAGTTTCATATCAAATAATCTACCACACAGGACCAATCTTTACTTCCAGTATGGTAGGTCTTAAACTTATCTTTATATATAATTATAACAATTTTTGAGAGCACAATTAGATATGAAGGGATAATATGATACACTATAGTCCAGTTACCAAGTCTTTCCCATTTGATCAATTTGAAATGAATACACTATTTCCAAATATTAAAAGCACAGTTACTTCAATTACATTTAAACACCTACTATCAATTGATATACAAAGACTAACACAAAATCAATATAGTAAGATACAAGGAAAATATGCATTTATGAAGTCATCCCAAAAGCTTCCAAATTTAAAAGCAGTATATAAACAAATAATTTTTTTAAATGTAAACATAGGTTTGTGAGTCCTTGGCGTCTATACACCTGGGTTCATACCACATTATAATTTAATTATTCATCAGTTTAGCATGCCAATTTTCTGAAAAAAGTGTTTAGAAAAATGGATACTTACACAAGAAATTTTAAATGGTGCAAACGTTATGGGGTCTTCTCCATACAAAGGCCAATAGCGCTCACATTTTTTCTGTCATCCAAAAAAAAAAAATTAGTAAGTAATTCATGTAAGTTTTTCTTAAACTGTTATAAATATTTTGTGTCCTGGGGTTCTGCTTACTTCTACTTCCCCAAAACAGAAAAACCCACATTAGCAGGCATGGAGCTGAGAGCTTAGATTTACCCAACTGTTTTAAAAAATAGGCTACTGTGTCTTCTCCAAGAATAGTCATAAGAACCTTACTGACTTAAGTGCATAACTCTTCATTGCTATCTGCCAGGTCTACAGAGTAGACCAAAGATCCTCCTCTAAATAAGAAAAACTAATTTTAAAAAAGTGTCTGGTACAAGGAGGTATTTGGTATAAAGGTTGCTAGGCAAGTTGTATTGCTTGTAACATGACAATCTCTACAAATATCTGGCTGAATTCTCATTAAATGTAAAATATGTGATGAAGTGGAAAGAGTATTCTACTTGGAATCAGAAGAATTTTGCAAGTACTAATTCTACTCCTTTATTGACCTTTAGTTTCTTTATCTGTAAAAATAGGAATAATAATCCTTATCTTACAGAGTTGTTGCATGTTTGTTAAATAAGAGTATATTTCAAATGTACCACAGATGGTAAAACACCTACACAAACATGATGTATTATTTTAACTATCCAATTTTATTAGAGATTACAGAAAGTTTAGTCAAATAATTTCTCCTCTTACCTTCCTATTTTAAACAGGTATAGAAAAAGAATGATAAATTTTCATCAGTTTCTAATATCAAGCACCTCATCATTTTAGAAAATCAGGTAAGTGAATGAAAAGCCTAACTTTATGGAAAATAGAATGATTCAGATATTGAGAAATGATGCAATTTGTATCAAGGCCCAATAAAATCAAAGTCTCTAAGTGACCATCTAGCTTAAATAAACCTTTTCAGCAGTGGGAAATGCATTGGTTAACGAATTCCTAATTAAATCCTCACAGTTCCAAATACAGTAAATGGAGTTATTACCTATAGGCTGAATGAACTATAAGTTGACAGTAATGCTCACAGAGAAACAAAGTAGAACTGTCTGGTATGTTGGGTTAGCTAACATTTTAGAGGCTTAAAAACACAGGTAACTTCCAAATCTCATTTTCCAAGAGATGTTTACAGAAAATGATAAAATTAAATTCTCTCTTTTTTTAGATCGGGTCTCACTTTGTTACCCAGGCTAGAGTGTGCAGTGGTGCAATCACGGCTCACTGTAGCCTCTACCTTCTGGGCTCAAGTGATCTTCCCACCTCAGCCTCCTGAGTAGCTGGGACCACAGGTGTGTGCCACCACAACCGGCTAATTTTTTTTTTTTTTTTTCAAATAGATGGAGGCCGGGTGTGGTGGCTCATGCCTATAATCCCAGCACTTTGGAAGGCCAACGTGGATGGATCACTTAAGGCAAGGAGTTCAAGACCAGACTGGCCAACATGGCAAAACCTTGTCTCTACTCAAAAATACAAAAAAATTAGCCAGGCATGGTGGCACATGCCTTTAATCCCAGCTACTCAAGAGGCTGAGACATGAGAATCATTTGAACCTGGGAGATGCAGGTTGCAAAGAGCTGAGATTGTGCCACTACACTCAAGCCTGGGTGACAGAGCGAGACTGTCTCTCCCCACAAAAAAAAAAGATTTAAAAAAAAAACAGAGATGGGGTCTTGCCATGTTGCCAAAGCTGGTCTCAAACTCCTGGGCTGAAGCAATTCTCCCACCCTAGACTCCCAAGTAGCTGGGATTACAGGTGTAAGCCACTACACTTGGACCTTAAATTATTTTTGAGAGTTTAAAACACATTTTTTAAAATCTTTTACCTGATAAAACTTTAATACCTTGAAACAGAAAACAAGTTGTAAGAGATTAATTTAGTAAAGAATAGAAAGCGGTGTGACTAACAATGCCCCTCATTCAGATGAGCAGTAATAAGATTATATTGGTACTTATATTCCTGGTATAAAACTAATAATGATATCAAAAACTATGTGTTAAATATCATATATACATAATCTCTAACACTGCAAAGTGGGTATTATTTCCTTTCAAATGTGAGGAAACTGAAGCTCAGAGTGAATTGTACTGCACCATAGTCAAAATGCTTGTAAAAGGTAGGTTTGTCTGATTTAATTATCTATGCTTTTTCCACCAGATCACATTCAAAGTCAAGATCAAAGTCAAGGTTATCAGATAATTTCATAGTTCCTAACTCACTCATAATCTATTACTAATAAGACACAGTGAATCACAAAAACCTTTTGCTTCAAAAAATTATGTACTCAATACTACTTGATTTTTCATCAATAACTTGATACATATTATGAGCTTACTAATATAATGAAAAGAGAATACATCCTAAACCTTAACAGTAACTTAAAACATTAGGAGAATGACATTTAAATTCTCTAAGACAATTGATTAATAATACTAATGTATATATTGACAACCCTTAAATAGATAACTTGATTACTTAATAATTTCTCAGTTTTTATATTTTCTCATTTTATTCACTTTCTGTCCAAAATTACTTAATACTGATATAGGAAATAGTTGGGGGTAATGGAATAAATTAAGGCTTCCCAACTATTTATGTAATATAACTTAAAGATGTATATTTTGCAATATATTGCTTACTGAAAAAATTAACATATTTACAAATTAAAGATAATTTTAAATATATTAACTACATTAGTATTAAAAAACTTCAAATAAAATCACTATGTAATTTGTAAGTTTGATTTGTATGTCATATTTATAGAAGACCACACTTTATAAGTTTTATTTAAATACAAATTATCTGTAAATATATCATTACCTCCTACAGTGAGGACAGAATATGATGCTGTAGGATACCAGAATAGCTTTGAAATAAATTTTACTTCGACATAGCATAAAAATACCAATGTTAGAAAATCAGGGTAAGAAATTATCTTCTCTCAGTTTTGAAGATAGGAAACAAACAAAACATACTCTGGTATTAACAAACAGACTAATCAAAATATTCAGGCCTGGTGTGGTGGATTACATGTGATTATATGCTTGTAATCCCAGCACTTTGGGAGACAGAGGCGGTCAGATCACCTGAGGTCAGGAGTTCGAGACCAGCCTGGCCAACACGGTGAAACCCCGTCTCTACTAAAAATACAAAAATGAGCTGAGCCATGGTGGTAGGCGCCTGTAGTCCCAGCTACTCAGGAGGCTGAGGCAGGAAATACGCCTGAACCTGGGAGATGGAGGTTGCAGTGAGCCGAGATCGCGCCACTGCACTCCAGCCTGACTGACAGAGCAGGATTCTGTCTCACAGTCTCAAAACAAACAAACAAACAAAAATTCAAACCATATATTAATGATAACCAGATTTTTAAAATGTATTTCCACTTGTTCAATTTTATTCCTATTTAAAAATACCTATTTCAGTCCATAGATGGCATTCTAGTTACAACACCATTGAATATTTGAAGATTACTAAGTAACGATACCTAATTAATTATTGTTAAGTACAGGCATACCTCATTTTACTGTGTTTCTCAGACACTGCATATTTTACAAATTGAAGTTTTGTGGCAACCCTGCACCAAGCAAGTATACCCATATTATTTTTTCAATAGCATATGCTCACTTCAGGTCTGTGTCACATTTTGGAAACTCTTGCAGTATTCCAAACTTTTTCGTTATGATGATATCTGTTATTGTAATCTGATCAGTGATGTTTGAAGTTACTACTCTGTTTTGGGGTGCTACAAACTACTCCCATATAAAATGGCAAACTTAACAGATGTTGTGAGTGTTCTCACTGTTCCATTGACAAGTTTTTGTAGTCTCTCTTCCTCTCCTTGGGCTTTCCTATTTCCTGAGATGCAATATTGAAATTAGACTAACTAATAACCCTACAATGGCCTCAAAGTATTCAAGTGAAAAGGGTCACAAACTTTTCGCTTTAAATAAAAAAGCTAAAAATGATTAAGCTTAGTAAAGAAGGCATGTTGAAAACTGAGATAGGCAGAAAGGTAGGCCTCTTGTACTAAACAGCCAAATTTAGAACAAAAAGGAAAAGTTTTTGGAGGACATTAAAAGAGCTATTCCAGGAAACACACAAAAATTAAGTAGGTCAAACACCCTTATTGCTTACATGGAGAAAGTTTTAGTGGTCTAGATAGAAGATCAAACCAGCTGCAACATTTCTACAAGCCAAAGCCTAATCCAGAGCAAGGCACTAACTCCCTTCATTTCTATAAAGTGTGAGGAAGCTGCAGAAGGAAAGTTAGAAGCTAGCAAAGGCTGGTTCACAAAGTTTAAGGAAAGAAGCTGTCCCCATAACATAAAAGTGCGAGATGAAGCACCAAATTCTGATGTAGAAGCTGCAGCAAGTTATCCAAAGATCTAAGCTAAGAGCACTGATGAAACAAGCTATACTAAAAGATACTTTCAGTATGGATGAAACGTCCTTATATTGGAAGAAGATGCCATCTAGGACTTTCAGAGCTAGAGAAAAGAAGTCAAACATCTAGCTTCAAAGCTTCAAAGGACATGCTGACTCTCTTGTTAGGGGTTAATGCAGCTGGTGACATTAAGTTGAAGCCAATGCTCATTTACCATTCTGAAAATCCTAAGGGCTCTAAAAATCATGCCAAATGTACTCTGTCTGTCCTCTATAAATGGAATAAAGCCTGGATGTCAGCACATCTGTTTACAGCATGTTTTTGTTTTTTCAACCCCACCCCCCGCCCATCCCTACTGCATGGTTTAATGAATATTTTAAGCTCACTACTGGGGACTACTGGTTGGAAAAAAACATTCCTTTCAAAATATTTCCGTTTACAATGCACCTGGTCACCCAAAAGCTCTGATGGACATGTACAAGGAGATTAATACGTTTTCATGCCTGCTAATACAACATCCATTCTGCAGCCCCT
This sequence comes from Pongo abelii, assembly GCF_028885655.2. NCBI lineage: Eukaryota > Metazoa > Chordata > Mammalia > Primates > Hominidae > Pongo > Pongo abelii. Next base: position 99,021,008 of record NC_071991.2, read on the forward strand.
GGATCAAGGAGTAATTTCGAGTTTCAAGTCTTATTACTTAAGAAACATATTTTGTAAAGCTAAAGCTGTCATAAATAATGATTACTCTGATGCGTCTAGGGAAAGTGAACTGAAAACCTTCTGGAAAGGATTTGGCATTCTAGATGCTATTAATTACATTCATGATTCGTGGGAGGAGGTCGAAATATCAAGATTAACACGAGTTTGGAAAAAGTTAATTCCAACCCTTGTGGTAACTTTGAGAGGTTCAAGACTTCAGTAGAGGAAGTAACTGCAAATGTGGTGGAAACGACAAGAGAATTAGAAGTGGAGCCTGAAGATGGAAATGAATTGCCACAATCTCACTATAAAACCTGGAATGGATGTGGAGCTGCTTCTTATGGATAAGAAAAGAAAGTGGTTTCTTGAGATGGAATCTACTTCCTTGAGATGGAATATACTTTTGGTGAAGATGCTGTGAACACTTGAAATGACAACAAAGGATTTAGGACATTAAATCAACTTAGTTGATAAAGCAGTGGAAGGGTTTGAAAGGAATGACTCCAATTTGCAAAGTAGTTCTACTGTGGGTAGAACAGCAACTGCTGTTGCTATCAAACAGCATGGCATGCTACAGAGTAATCTTTCATGAAAGGAAGAGACAATCAATGTGGCAAACTTCACTGTTTCTTATTTTCCGTTTTTAGAGGTGGAGTCTCCCTCTGCCCAGGCTGGAGTACAGTGGCATAATCATAGCTCACTGCAGCCTCAACCTTCTGGGCTCAAGTGATCCTCCCACCTCCGCCTCCCAAAGTGCTGGGATTCAAATGTGAACTAACGTTCCTGGTCCTGTCTTATATTTTATCAAAAATTGCCACAGCTACCCCAACCTTTAGCAAATACCACCTTGATCAGTCAGCAGCCATCAACGTCAACAAAACCCTTTACCAGCATAAAGATTACAACTAGCTGAAGGCTCAGATGATCATTAACGTTTTTTAGCAATAAATTATTTTTAAATTAAGGCATGGAAGGCCAGGCGCGGTGGCTCACGCCTGTAATACTAGCACTTTGGGAGGCCGAGGTGGGCAGAACACCTGAGGTCAGGAGTTCGAAACCAGCCTGGCCAACATGGTGAAACCCCATCTTTACTAAAACTACAAAAATTAGCCGGGTGTGGTGGCACACGCCTATAATCCCAGCTACTCAGGAGGCTGAGGCAGGAGAATCACTTGAACCTGGGAGGCAGAGGTTGTAGTGAGCCAAGATTGTACCACTGCACTCCAGCCGGGGCAACAGAGCGAGACTCTGTCTAGAAAAAATAAAAAAATAAAATAAGGCATGAAGTGTTTTATAGGTATAATGCTACTGAACATTTAACAGACTACAATACAGTATAAATATGACTTTTATATGCACTAAGAAAACAAAAAATTTGTTTGAATTGCGCTATTGTGGTGGTCTGGAACTGAACCTGTAATATCTCTGAGGTATGCCTGTGTGTGATAAAACATACTTACAAAATATAAAAGAAAACAACATGCCTGAGAGATTATTTTGTCCCTTGTATGAAATAAAAGCAACAGCAGAACCCCAAAATAAAAGAAGTATCTACATTAACAGCTTATGTTAAGACTATAATAATAAAAGACCAAGAATATTTATCCCTAAAAATGAAATAGTAAGAGGAATAGATTATACATACCCTTCCCATCTCAAATTCTCGGCAGGCCATTACAATGATCTAAAAAGTGATGGTGGGGAGTGAGATAAAGAATGTATCAGTTAAACACAATTTTACTTTCTAATAAAATACAGATTTCAAGAATTTTGCACCCTGAGAAGTATAATTGGCTTGCCTAAAAAAGTAATTTCAATATTAAATGTGTAAGTTAAAGAAATTATCAAAATTAGACTTTCCAAACAAGGGCTAAGTATACAGCAACAAATTAAATTGGTTCCAATTAACATGATGTTTTTGGTTTGAATTAAATCATGTAAATCTTACAGATTTACTTTGTGACTTCTGAAATTATATTAAAATATAACTTTTAGGATATTTACCTAATTATAAATAGCACTATTAATTAAAAATACATTTATAATTATTTAAATATTGAATGCGTTTAACACCATTTTAAAAGTTGATCACATCTGCTTTTCCCCATTTTATAATGTAAACTTTCCAACACACAGCATAGTTGAGAATTTTACAGTAAACACTGTATAGCCATAACCTATATTCTATCATTAACATTTCACCATGTTTTATCACATAGCTATCCCTCTATCAATCCATCTTATTTTAAAAATGCATTTCAAAGTAAGTTGTGAACATCAGTACACTCTCCCCAAAATACTTCAGCATGCATATTATTATCTAGAACACAATAATTTTTTTTTTTTTTGAGACAGAGTCTCGCTCTGTCGCCCAGGCTGGAGTGCGGTGGCACTATCTCAGCTCACTGCAAGCGCTGCCTCCCGGGTTCACGCCATTCTCCTGCCTTAGCCTGCCGAGTAGCTGGGACTACAGACGCCCGCCACCACGTCCAGCTAATTTTTTGTATTTTTAGTAGAGACGGGGTTTCACCGTGTTAGCCAGGATGGTCTCAATCTCCTGACCTCGTGATCTGCTCGCCTTGGCCTCCCAAAGTGCTGGGATTACAGGCATGAGCCACCCCACCCGGCCAATCTAGAACATAATTTTTATATTGTTTCCAGTATTTTTCCCTTGAGGCAAATTTTACATATAATGAAATGCACAAATCCTAAAGTGAACATTCTCCAAGTTTGGACAAATACACATATCTGTGCAACACAAATCTTATCAAGATACAGGATGTTCCCATCATCCAGAAAGTTTCTTCATGCTCTTTCTCAATCCCCAAGCACATCTAGTTTTTAAAGTGAAGTACAGCAATATAAATAACTGGAAAATTTCCCCCCTTTTATTAATCTTTCAAAGACCAGAGGATGTCAATGCTTTAGAATCATTACAATTCCATTAAAAAGCCGTAAGACAAAAATGAAAGTTTCACATTACTGATTTTCCACATCCACACAATGAAAAGTATCAGTGCACATGGTTAGGTTTCAAGAATACTACAGAGCAGTATAGGGTAGCTCTTTGCAGTACTCTAACTAATTTCTCTGCTTCTAAATCTAAAGACATATTATTTCCCTTCATCCAAAAGAACAAGAGGGCACTGAATGAACTCCACGGATGGATGAAATTTTCTTACACTGCATATTTATAGTTTATTTATAGTTATGTGTTTATATATATTTTCCTGAGAAAGAGGGACTCAAATGAGTATAACTGTACTATCAAGTATTTTACTGACCTATTAGAGCACTAATCCTTTTCTGCTTTTTATAAGTTGTTTGATAGGCTGTATCATTACTTACTGACTTAAGACAAGATTTAAATTATTATCACACCTTCTTCTTAAAATATTTAGCCTAGTTTGTAAAAATTTAATGAGACATCCTAAAAATGGGTCCCTCTTTTTAGTAAACATCAGCAATAAGTAAACATAATTATGGATTTTTAAAAAAATCCCCTCATTCCTTATTCAGTAAAACATCCTATGACATTACGTAAGTATTTCTTAAAATTTATTGTGAAAAGTAAATTACTTACCACAACATTATATTCCCATATCATCCTCCAAAAATCTATTACTGTATTTGCTAAAGGTCCTTGAGTTGCTACATATGCTTTTGGCCCATAGACGCCCTAAAAATGGTTAAAAGCAAATTTCACATTTATTTTGATTACCAAAAATATTTCATTACCCAAAATATAAGGCAAATTGTATTAGTAATATTGTTGTTTTAACTTAAACCATTTCCAAATAATGTGTCTTTCATAGTATATTAAAGCATGGCAAAATATATTCAATTCACTTAAGCTTTTGATGACTGCTATTACTTTGTGTTTACTGGATATGGTGCACAGAATAGGTATTCAAGAACCGCCTTATGCTAATTAAAAATTATTACTTATCTAGGCATTAATAACAAAAGCCCTAATACCTACTCAACAGAGCTAACTGGCAGAAATACAGAGCATGCTCTGATTCTAAAACAATACTAAAACTAGTGAAGAGTTCTTTCTTAAGTTTCTTCCATAGCTACCTTCCATTATCTATTCAACTCAAAAGTTTATCAAGCATCTACTATACAGGTTTTTAATAATGAACATGAGAATATAAACCAAACAGGGTCACTGACTAAAATACTAAACTGGCACATAACTGACTCATACAATGAATCAGTGCCATTAAGCATAAGTAAAAACAGTACTTTTAACAAACACCCTTATAAAAGAATATGAACATTGACAACATCTGAAATAGCAAACTATCAATTTATTAGTTTTTATTTAATGTATTCATTTTGGTTTTTAACTTTGTTAAAAAAAGAAATTTTTATTTAAAACCATGACTGCTGAATATTGACATAGATAATAATTTTACCACATAAACTTTTTTATTTTTTTTGAGAGACAGTCTCACTCTGTCACCCAGACTGGAGTGCATTGGCACGATCTCAGCTCACTGCAACCTCCACCTCCCAGGTTCAGGCGATTCTCCTGCCTCAGTCTCCTGAGAAGCTTGTATTACAGGCATGCGCCACCATGACCGGCTAATTTTTGTATTTTTATTAGAGACTGGGTTTCCCCGTGTTGGCCAGGCTGGTCTCGAACTCCTGACCTCAGGTGATCCACCCGCCTAGGTCTCCCAAAGTGCTGGGATTACGCACGTGAGCCACTGTGCCCGGCCTCACATAAACTTTTATCAGTTAACATTTTTATCAACAAAAACATATGAAAATATGTATAAACACCATATATAAAATAAATGAAAATTATACCATCATATCACTTGAAAGATGAAAAAACACAGATTAGCTGATGGAAAAAAAGCCTTTTATTTAAACTGAATCAAGTGGCACTTTGCATCTATCTCTATTGATAACCATAAAGAACTTGACGCTGGGCGCAGTGGCTCACGCCTATAATCCTAGCACTTTGGGAGACAGCGGCGGGTGGATCACAGGTCAGGAGATCGAGACCATCCTGGCTAACACGGTGAAACCCCGTCTCTACTAAAAATACAAAAAGTTAGCTGGACGTGGTGGCGGGCAACTGTAGTCCCAGCTACTCCGGAGGCTGAGGCAGGAGAATGGCGTGAACCTGGGAAGCGGAGCTTGCAGTGAGCCGAGATAGCGCCACTGCACTCCAGCCTGGGCGACAGAGCGAGACTCCGTCACAAAAAAAAAAAAAGAACTTGACGGCTTTTCAAAGGGTATCCAAACAAAGGTTATAAAAGAGACTATTTAATCTTGGATTTTGGGTTGCCCACCTGAAACAGTGACAACTGCCAAAAGTTTTACATTTAAAGCTATGTTCTAGAATTTTAAATCAGTATTATCCAGTAATCCCACCCCTAGTAATTTATCCTAAGAAATTATTCAAAAGAACAAAGATGTTTACTGCAATATTATCATTTAAAAAATTTGGAAACAACCTATATGGGTCACCAACAGGGAATGATGATGTTCATTTGTGCACATAAACCCAAAGGGATAACTGAGAAAATAATTTAGTAATAGGTAAGACTTCCATGGGAAAGAAGAAATATGGCAGAGAAACACCATTTAAAGTTAGTACATACCTTTATAAAATTTGCATTGATATAGTCTGAATCTTGTGAAGGAGTCTTTAATGTCAATTTAACTCGGCTGTGATCAACTACAAGAAAAAAATTCATAAAATATGTATGGTTGACACACAGGTATTTTCTAATGAAGCATAAGTAAGGTTAAATAGACAGCTTAAGAACGTTTATTTTAAAAAACAATGGATGAAAATGGACTCTAGGTACCAGCAGGGTAATTTCCAACATTACACTGAAAGGAAATGAAATAAATTTTCAGACAACCACCACCTGGCAGACACCTGTAATCCCAGCTACTCAGGAGGCTGCGGCAGGAGAACCACTTGAACCTGGCTGGGAGGCAGAGGTTGCAGTGAGCCAAGATTGCGCCACTGCACTCTAGCCTGGGCGACACAGCGAGATTCTGTCTTAAAACAAAACAAAACAACAACAACAGCAAAACAAAACAAAACAAAAAACACACCACCACCAGTGACGTAAAGCAGTGTATTAAAGTTGCAATAAGAATCATCTCTGGAACTCTTTTAAAATTCAAATTTCAGAACATTATCTCTGATTTACTAGAACAGAGTCTAGGGTTTCAGCCTCTGCAGCTTTTAACAAACATACCAAGTGGCTGATGAATACTAACCAGTGATACACAAGCCCATATGCTAAAATTCTTATTAAAAAATCTAACTTTCATATTTCACAAGAAACTATAAAAAGTAAATTATAACAAATTAATGAATTGAGATTATATATAAAAAGTGTTCGACACTGCTCTTGGCTAATAATAGTTATTATTAGGTAATAGAGTAAAAAAACAAAACAAAATTTTATGAAGTATATTTTTCTTTTAAGTTTTTATTGATTTTTTTAAAGGAATATGTATATAATTTTAAAAAATTAGACCTTAAAGAAAGGTATAAAATGAAAAGTAAGCCTCTCCTGCCCTTCAATTCCAGGGCTCTCTCCCATCAAGATACTATATTAAAGTTATTTTTCCCATTCCAAGTGTACTTATTACACATATAGTTACATACTTTGAAAAACTACTACACAAATGCAAGTATCCTATACATGCTGTTCTGTATCACTACTTTTCAGTTTATAGTATATCCTGGAACTCTTCCCAAAGCACAAAAAGATTTACTTTATTATTTTTACTATTATTTTAAAATACAGAGACAAGGTCTCACTCTGTCACTCAGGCTGAAGTGCAGTGGTGCGATCATAGCTCATTCGAACCTAAAACTCCTGGGCTACAGATCTTCCTGGCTCAGGCTCCCGAAGTGTTTGGATTACAGGTGTGAACCACTGCACTCAGCTTGCACTAGGCTATCTCACTCTTTTTAGTGTAACAGAGAATTCCATCATGTGAACGTTTCATTCTTTATTTAGCTACTCTACTGATAGGCCATTTTTTTCCTATTAAAAACATTACTACAATGAACACTAATGTATATATAGCTGTTACCAGCATTGCTATAGGGTAAATTCCTAACAGAGGAATTGCTACTTGCCTTCTAAAAGGTATGAAACAATTTATACAGGGTTATGTAATAAGGGTGACTGGGTATTACCAAACTTTTCATCACTGACAAACCAAAAAGTAAAAATATCTTGTTTTAATTTCCATTTCTTGAATTATGCAAAGGATTGTATGTTTTAATATACTTATTGGTTCTGTGTACTTCTTTTCCCATAAACCACTTGTTTATATCCTTTGCCCATTTTTCCACGTCTGTTTTGTCCTACTGATTTTTATGAGATCAGTAGGACAAATTGCAAATTGGAGGAATGACTCCAATTTGCAAAGAAAAAATCAGCCCTCTGTCACAGGAAGTGCAAATAGTTTTTTCCAGTTTGTGCTGATGTTTAAAACTTTTTATTTAGAATTAATTTTAGATTTATAGAAAAACTGTAAAAATAGTACAGAGAATTCCCATATGCCTCTCACTGAGCTTCCTCCAATAGTAACATCTTATATAACCATAGGACAATGATCAATAATACCACAAAATTAACACTGTTATAAAACTATTAATTAAACAAGATTATACAAATCACTGTTTTCTAATCTTTTTTCTCTTGCAAGGATCTCATATTAAATTTAATTTTTAGTGGCCAGGCATAGTGGCTCACCCCTGTAATCCCAGCATTTTGGGAGGTCAAGGTGGGCAGATCACATGAGGTCAGGAGTTTGAGACCAGCCTGGCCCACATGGCAAAACCCCATCTCTACTAAAAATATAAAAAAAATTGGCAGGGCATCGTGGCGCATGCCTGTAATCCCAGCTACTCGGGAGGCTGAGGCGAGAGAATCACTTGAACCCAGGAAGCGGAGGCTGTGGTAAGCCGAGATCGCGCCACTGCACTCCAGCCTGGGTGACAGAGTGGGACTCCATCTCAGGATAATAATAATAATAATTTTTATTTCTTCTTAGTCTCCTTCAATCTAAAAAAGTTTCTCTGATTGATTTTTTTTTAATGACTGGAACGAAGTTATGAATTTTTGGTAATACCACAGAACGATATTGTGTCCTTCTCAGTACAACACATCAGAGGATACACGATATACATATGCTTTAGTACTTGTGATGTTAACCTTGGTCACTTGGTTAATATGGTATTGCTTGGTTACCAAAGGGAAAGTTACTGCCTTTCCCTTTTATAGTGGTAAGTATTTGAGGTTAGATGCTTTCAGATTATGAAATCCTAAAGAAGTAGAATTGCCTAGTAGTATTCATTGTTTCTGGATTAGAAGGGACCATAACATATAACATGTAAAATGCCATTATTATTATCACATTATAATCCCTTCTAATCCATGAATGAGTATCAAAGGCAGTAAAAATACAAAAGGAAATACGGAAATGTTAACAGACATGAATAAACTTCTTAGCAAAGTATTAAAGAACAACTAATAGTAACTAATTTATTTTTCATTGGCTCAAATTTTATACATAGCACTAAAGGCCCAGTTCTGCTAATTTAATTGATAAATTTACTTTTAAAAAAGTCTTCTTTAGAAATTTGTAGAAGACACATATAAGGAAGATATACTTGCTTCTGGTGAAAATTATTCATCTCCTCACTGTATTCTAAGAAACAGAATGTTTACAATATGTTTGTCAATGCTCTGTCATTTATTTCACGCCACCCTACATGTCCCATCCCCCTTTTTATATGCCATTTGGGATAGGAAATACACATACAAAAAAAAGCTATGACTCTGGAAAATGAAAATAGAATATTCAGTGGTTAGGATAATGATGGCTGAATAACTACAGGAAGCTTCCCCTTACCATGTTTGCCAGTAATAAGGGGTCTCAGTTAATTACCCTTATTCATATGGCATATTAGCCTCTATTCAAAGTATCTCAAGGCAGAATACAATAGCTGGTTTACCACTGGGTCCTCAGTAAAGTTTCTGGTGACTGTAAATCCAAATGAGAATAGTGGCTCCCAAATGATAGTTAGGACTGGTGCCAGGCTGGCTACATGCAGGCTGGTAATTTCTTTTTTTAAAAAATTTTCTAAGATGGAAAATTTTAAGCATACACCAAAATAGAACAGTATAATGAATCTTTGTATATCCATTACCCAGCTTCATTATCAACATTTTGCCAATCTTATTTCATCTATCCCCAATCATTCAACAGCTGGGGAAAGCAAATTAAAATCCAAGATTTCTGGAGTACTATATCTTGCAGTAAGTTTAATTCAGTAAATTAAAAATGGGGCACAGAAATACCCTTTTTAAAACTCCCCATTTAAATTCTAAAACACAGGCAAATTTGGTAGTCACTGCTTTCTACTATGTACCCACAGCACACTAGATTTAAAAATCAACATTATGCTACTTATACAGCATATCATGTATATTTTGATTTTGGCATTTTAAATGTGAATTTTAGTATCATTCATCCAATAAATATTTATTGCATGTAATAAGCACAATAATGTTGTTCATATATCCATAGTAAAGTAGTAGCAAGGAAAGGGAGTAAGGAACATCTTGAGGATATCAGCAGTCTTCAGAGGTGTGACAAGCTGGGTCTCAGGGAATGAGAAGTTTGCCAATTATTAAAAAGAAAAAAAAAATAGGGCATTATAGGTAGCATAATAGGTTCAAAGGTATAGAATTAATAAAAAATAGCTACCATGGAATGAACGTTTCCTCTAAGCACAGAATTTTATCCTCACCACACACCCATGGAGATAGAAGTTATTATCGCTATGCACAGATAGAGGTATGCCCAAATCACAAAACCAAGATGGCAGTGACACATTTGAAACTGGGGCTGTCTGATTTAAAAGCTAAGGCTCTGGGTCTAAATAAGTACATGTACTGAAGAGGTATGAAGCAACATGGGACTACTGGAAGAAGGAAGCGGTGAGCAACAAGGCTGAAAATGTAGCCGCCTGTTCTCACTCACTCGACCATAGAGCAAAGAAGGGGTGGGCTGCAATTGGAGTATGGAACAAATGCATGATTTCAAATAAATGAGTGTATATCCACCCCAGTTCTGTCCACTGAAAAGGCCTAAAAGCAATGACACACCAAACCCTGTTCAATGGTGGGGTCAGCCAGGCCTTCCAGGATTGCTCCCTGCCCTCCCAGCTAGCTTTTCTGCCACATTCCACTGCCACAGCAGACTGGGTGTCCTTCACCTGCCTGCATCTTCTGCAGTTTGTTAAGCAGCACCCGTAGCTCCTGTGACACCTTAGGGAGAAAGCCACAGCACCCATGATTTTGGGCCACCATTAACACCCGGCAAAGCGCCGGGAACTAGAGGTAGCGAGAAAGAACTTGGGTGGCTGTTTTAATATTCTTCATTGGTGCTCTTTTTTTTTTTTGAGACAGTGTCTGGCTCTGTCACCCAGGTTGGAGTGCAGTGGCACCATCTTGGCTCACTGCAACCTCTGCCTCCCAGGTTCAAGTGATTCTCCTGCCTCAGCCTCTCAAGTAGCTGGGACTACAGGCACGTGCCATCATGCCTGGCTAATTTTTGTATTTTTAGCAGAGGTGGGGTTTCACCGTATTGGCCAGGCTGGTCTTGATCTCCTGATCTCAAGTGATCTGCCCGCTTCGGCCTCCCAAAGTCCTGGGATTACAGACATGAGCCACCTCACCCTGCCAGATTGGTGCTCTTATTAAGCATATTTAGAAATAATCTAAATATCAAAAAAATGAAAACAATTATTCCTTTCCATGGTTTTGCTAGCTATCCATCCAAGAGAAACAAAATCATAGGTCCACACAGAGAGTTGTATGACATGTTCATAGCAGCATTATTCAATATGTTCATCATTCATACAATGAAATATTATTCAACAACAAAAAGGAATGAACTATCGATGCATGCTACATCGTGAATGAATCTTTAAAACGTGTTAACGAGAGGCTGGGCATGGTGGCTCAAGCCTGTAATCCCAGCACTTTCGGAGGCCGAGGCGGGTGGATCACGAGGTCAGGGGTTTGAGACCAGTCTGGCCAACATAGTGAAACCCTGTATCTACTAAAAATACACAAAAAATTAGCCAGGCCTGGTGGTGTGCGCCTGTAATCCCAGTTACTCAGGAGGCTGAGACAAGAGAATCTCGTGAACCTGGGAGGCGGAGGTTGCAGTGAGCCGAGATCGTGCCACTGCACTCCAGCCTGGGCAAGAGAATGAGACTTCATCTCAAAAAAAAAAAGTGTTAAAGAAAAGAGCTAGACACAAAAGACTATATATTGTATGATTACACTTATATTAAATTCACAGAAAAGGAAAATCTATACAGACAGAAAGCTGATTAACAGCTGCCCAGGGCTGAAGACTCAGATCTTTTAGGGGTGATGGAAATGTCCTAAAACTAGATTGTATTAATTGTTGCAAAACTCTATAAATTTACTTTAAAAAAATCATTGAATTGCACAATTAAAATGGATAAATTTCATGGGTATGTAAATTATACCTCAAACCTGTTTTAAAAATTCTATTTCTGCAAGCACTGCACATGTTAAAACATGCAAAGAAAGTTAGTGAATTAAATTCTTCTCCGTCTTATTTTCTGAGACAGAGTCTCGCTCTGTTACCCAGGCTGGAGTGCAGTGGTGCAATCATAGCTCACTGCAGCCTTGCCCTCCTGGGCTTAAGTGATCCTCCCACATCAGCCTACTGAGTAGCTGGGACCACAGGTGTGCACCATCATGCCCAACAAATTTGTGTGTGTGTGTGTGTGTAAAAAATCTGTGTGTGTGTGTGTGTGTGTGTGTGTGTGTGTGTGTGTTGAGTTTTGCTATGTTGCCCAAGCTGGTCTTGAACTCCTGAGCTCAAACAATCTGCCCAGCTTGGCCTCCTGAAGTGCTGGGATTACATGCATGAGCCACTGTGCCCGGGCAATGAATTAAATAGTTATCTAACAGTAAATAAGCACATATGTCTCAGTACAATTACTTTCAATATAAATTTCCAGGCCAGGTGCAGTGGATCACACCTGTAATCCTAGTACTTTGGGAGGCCGAAGCGGGTGGATCACCTGAGGTCAGGAGTTTGAGACCAGCCTGGCCGACACGGTGAAACCCTATCTCTACTAAAAACACAAAAAATTAGCTGGGCATGGTGGCGGGCGCTTGTAATCCCAGCTACTTGGGAGGCTGAGGCACGAGAACTGCTTGAACCCGGGAGATAGAGTTTGCAGTGAGCCGAGATCCCACACTGCACTCCAGCCAGGGTGACCGAGTGAGATTCTGTCTCAAAAAAAAAAAAAACCAAATCAAAATAACTAGAAATTTACTGGAGACCTACTTATCAAACTTTAGATAACTTAAAGGAAAAAAGGCATTGTCACTCTGATTACTGCACAGTGATTCAGAACTCAAGCTCTTGGACAAGGTCTCTCAATGTTGACACTCATATATTTTGGCGAGAAGTCTTTGTTTGGAGAAGGGGGCTGCATCCTATGCACTGCAGGGTGTGTAGCAGTATTCCTAGCCTCTACCTGTTAGATGCCATTAGCAGCCTGTCCACTCCCATATCCCAGTTGTGACAACCAAATCTCTCCAGACATTGCTAAGTGTCCCTTGAGAGGCAAAATCACCCTAGTGAAGGCTTTAAAACCACCTGCGTTTAAATTCTTACCCCACAATATTTAACTGTGTGACAAGCTTTTTAACCTCTCTGTCTCAGTTTCCTGTTTGCAAAATGGCACATAACAGTACTTACCTCAGAGTTCTGCTGTGATGATTATGGTAAATAATCCATTTATCACAGAAATCAGCAAACAATACAAATCAGAACTTTCAGAGGACCAGTTTAACAGTACACCACTAACCCTTCCCACTACCCCAGCCAAAACTGTAAACTTCCCCTTCTATTCTTTGCTTTCTCCCTATCCCTCATTCAAACTATATTCTCAATAACACTAATTACCACCACATGGCAGACCATATATGTTAATATGTATTGTCCATCGCCTTGACTAACATATAAGCTCAAGGGCAGGGATTTTTGCCAGTTTGTTTTTTGTTGCATTCCCAGCATACAGTACACCCTCAGAGCTTTCTGTAAAATGAGTAAATGCCAAGGGAGGCGGATGACCAGATGTTAGGAGTTTGAGACCAGCCTGGCCAACATGGTGAAACCCCGTCTCTACTAACAATACAAAAATTAGCTGGATGTGGTGGCGGGTGCCTGTAATCCCAGCTACTCGGGAGGCTGAGGCAGGAAAATAGCTTGAACCCGGTAGGCAGAGGTTATAGTGTGCAGAGATCGCACCACTGCACTCCAGCCTGGGCAACAGAGCAAGACACTGTTTCAAAAACAAAGAAGAAAATGAAACATCATATGAAAAGAGACACCTACGGCTAGATGACAGAAAAAGAAAGTGGACAGGCTAATTCTTTGAATGTGTGCATGAATAATTCCAGAGCAATGTAGGATCACCTTAAGATTATCTTGCTTAATACAAAGTATCCAGAAAGCCATGTCATCCCCTATTCTGAGGCAGACTGGTGCTATGGTCTGAATATTTGTGTCCCTCCCAAATTCATAAGTTAAAACATAAATTCCAATGCAACAGTATTAAGTGGTAGGGCCTTTAGGAGATGATTACGTCATGCCTTGTGAATGGGATTACCAGCCTTTACTAAAGAGGCCTGAGAGAGCTTGTTTGCCCCTTCCACCATGTGAGGTGCAGTGAGAAGGCACCATCTATGAGCCAGAGTGACCCTTCACCAGACAGCATATCTGCTGGTGCCTTCATCTTGGACTTCCCAGTCTCTAGAATTTGAAGATAAAAATGTCTGTTATTAATAAGCAACCCTGTTCATGGTATTTCTGTAATAGCCTGAACAGACTAAGACAACAGGTGAGAAAAGTGGAGTGTATTTTGCAAAAGCGTAATGACTGGTTACTATGTGCTAGGTACACTGGTTTGTTTCGTTTTGTTTTTGTTTTTTTTTTGAGATAGAGTCTTACTCTGTCGCCCAGGCTGAAGTGCAACGGCGCAATCTCGGCTCACGGCAACCTCCACCTCCTGGGTTCAGGCAATTCTCCTGCCTCAACCTCCTGAGTAGCTGGAATTACAGGCACGTGCCACCACGTCTGGCTAATTTTTGTATTTTTGGTAGAGATGGGGTTTCACCATGTTGGTCAGGCTGGTCTCGAACTCCTGACCTCGTGATCCACCAGTCTCGGCCTCCCAAAGTGCTGGGATTATAGGTGTGAGCCACCGCGCCCGGCCACTGGGTACACTTTTAAGCATTTAATATTAACCTGTCTATTGTGCAAATAATCCTAAAAAGTATTATTATAATCTCCATTTTAAGGATGACAAAACCAAGGCACAGAGAGGATCAGTCCAAGGTCATATAGCTAGCAACTGGTGGAGTCAGGATTTCAACTTCCAGAATCAGAACACTTTACCATTATGTTATGTTGCCACCTGTTAATTCTGCCAACACAGGCTATCCACACATCCCACAGCTGATAATAATGTAGAACAACAAAAGGATGGAGGATTAAATTGAGGCAAAGAAGTTAGTGGAGAAAAGAGGGAAAGAGATGAGAAGGAAGAGGTGTTTTAAAAGAGTTATCATGGAAGAAGAAAATTTCAAAAATAGGGATTGATCAATGGCATCAAAATAGTTCAACGTTCTTGAATAATCAATATTCTTCCTGTTAGAATAAACAGTAAAAAAAGACCACCAAATCTGGCAATTAAAAAGCCACTGGGCCCTGGGCAACATGGTGAAACCCTGTCTCTACTAAAATACAAAAAATTAGCTGGATGTGGTGGCAGGCACCTGTATTAGAGCTGTCCCAGCTCTCAGGAGGCTGAGGCACAAGAATCGCTTGAACCTGGGAGGCGGGGGTTGCAGTGAGCCAAGATCCCACCACCGCACTCCAGCCTGGGCTACAGAGCAAGACT
Source organism: Pongo abelii (assembly GCF_028885655.2). NCBI lineage: Eukaryota > Metazoa > Chordata > Mammalia > Primates > Hominidae > Pongo > Pongo abelii. The sequence goes on from NC_071991.2 coordinate 99,036,072, forward strand.
CTGTCACGAAAAAAAAAAAAAAAAAGTCACCAAGAACTTTAAGGGCATTTTAGAGAGAACAACCTTTAAGACTGAATAAGAATTGAGGAAATGATGTAATGGAATGTAGATATTTCAAAATACTTACGAAGAAAGAAAAACGACTGGCAGCTTTAAAAGATAGCAAGTATGACGTATAGCTTTTACTGGATAAAGTGATGGCACACCTTAAGTATACTTTCAGAGTTAAAGTTATTTTGCCAGAAAACTGTGCTATTTAAGAATACAGACAGGGCACAGTGGCTCACACCTGTAATCGCAACACTTTGGGAGGCTGAGGTGGGAGGATTACATGAGCTCAGGAGTTTGAGACCAGCCTGGAGAACACAGTGAGAACCCCCACCTCTAAACAAACAAACAAACAAACAAATAAATAAATAAATAATTAGAATGTAATGCAATCAGTCTAAGACATATACTTAGAGACACATATTCAGACTGCTGAGAATAGTAGACACAGATGTTTGAGTCATCCTATGCTTCATTTTCTCATGCATAATTAATCAATTAAGGTTCTTATGTATAGACATATGAAAAATCAATATTGTTAGCATTTTATAAAATGTATTCAGTTGTCTTTATTATTTTAATGAAATAACGTCTTTGAACAGAGTTGACAAAAGATAATTTTCACTTGGATTTACAGTATTTAAAAGTATTTAGTATTAGAGCAACTGTGAGACTTAAAGGAAAAAAATTAAACAAAAATTAGGATCAGAAGGAAAAACAAAAAGCACAATTACGAATTATTATCTTTTCATGTACTTTGAAAGATAGGTTAATTACTACTTCCTTAACAGTGAAACTCAGGAAGAATAAAACTAGTTAGGTTACAAAAGGCTAATTAGCATTTCTATGTATTTTATCAAGAGCATTTCCAACTTACATGGCAGTATGTCCTTGTATCTGTTCTTTTTAACATTTTCTTCTTTTTCTCCAGTGGCTGTGGGATATATCTTTTCTGTTCTATATTTGGTAGACAATCTTCTTAACCGCTTAAAATACAACAAATAAAAATTAAAGTTTAGAGAAAGTGATATTTTAAAATTTTTAATGAAATCTGGTGACCCCAATTCCTCACAACTCATTTTCCTGTCTCTTAGCTCTTAATTTCCCCATCCCTTAATAATTAACCCCAAGGATAATTTCTTTTATAGCATAAGTGCAAACATAAGATTCATGTTTATTTCACATGAGCAGCAAAGAGGGAAAACAGAATAAAAGTAATATAATTTAAAGATATCATTAATAAGCTGAGTCAGAATATTTAACTCAGTCTTTAACATATTCGAGTAATTTCAGTGTTTTAACTAAGGGTCACAATAACTAAGTTTTAAAATCATGCCTAAAAGAATTATGTACAGGTTTCTTTATTTCTTCTCTCAATAAACCATGAGCACGCACCCATGATGTGCCAGGCTTTCTCCCAAGGCATAAGCTAATAATTACTTACAAGACATTGCAAAACAAAGTTCTTTCATATTGAATTGGAAATGTCCAACAAAGACCAATTCTGCTTATTCACTGCATTACAGAACTAGTTTGTGGGTTAGTGACAAATTCTTACCACATATGGCAGTAGGGATGTTCTTTGGGCTGGAATATTTCTGCGTGTCAGTAATACACTTCCTGCTTTCAGAAGCACTGAAAGTCAGTATTGTGAATTGTTCAAATTCTACACAACTACACTGCTGAAATTTAATTTCAAAGGAACTTTCTTTCAGGCCTCAAGACATATTGAAAGCATTCTGGTTTTACCATTCAACAAATTATTAAATACAAATAAAATGAAAAGTAAATCTGATAAAATCTAACTTTCTCACTACTTTATTTTTGCTACTTGTGATACTGATATTTAAGGAACTAAAACTGTCTATAAACCTTTCTTTTTCTTTGAAAAACTAGTAAATTTTATCATCACAATACTAGAGACCTACAACAGGAATACATTTTTTTCTTTATGATGAAGATTTACTAGAATCTTATCTGCACTGGCACAATGTCAAAGTAAAATTCCCCACATTTATGATGCTATTTCTTGTGATTTCCTGTGGTAATAGAGTTCTCCAAATGTATACATGTGTCAGAGGAAAAACTGTATTCAAAAGCAAGTGGGGGCCGAGCATGGTGGCTCACACTTGTAATCCTAGCACTTTGGGAGGACTGCTTGAAGCCAGGAGTTCAAGACCAGCCTGCTTAACAATGCAAGACCCTGTCTCTGAATTGTACTTCTACAACTTTGTCCTCCAGATAAAAATGGGACACACATGAAATGATTTATATTCAAAGTTACATACCACAGCACTTTGTTTGTTTGTTTTGAGACAGGATCTCGCTCTGTTGCCCAGGCTGGAGTGCAGTGGTGCGATCTCGGCCCATTGCAACCTCGACTTCCCGGGTTCAAGCAATTCTTGTGCCTCAGCCTCCTGAGTAGCTGGAATTACAGATGCGTGCCACCAGGTCCAGCTAATTTTTGTATTTTTAGTAGAGACAGCGTTTCACTATGTTATCCAGGCTGGTCTTGAACTCCCGACCTTAGGTGATCCACCCGCCTCAGCCTTCCAAAGTGCTGCGATTACAGGTGTGAGCCACGTGCCCAACCACTGCAGCATTGTTAGTAACAGCAAAAAACTACAAACAATCAAAGAAACCTCTTAATACAAAACTGGCTAAATTTGTTTTATTCATACCATCAAATATGAGAGAGCTGAAAAACAAATGAGTTAGCTTTTTATATACAGTAAGATGACAATATCTGAAAAATACATATTAAGTATAAATGTAAAAAGCAGGAAACATAATAGTGTACATTATATTATATACACAGCGTAGTATGTATATATGTAATATATTACTACTGGTGTTAAAAAGAAAAACATTTGCATTTGCTTGTACATATGCATATACCATCTCTGGAAGAAAAACTATTAACAAAGTATGTGTCTGTGGGGAAGGGAAATGGGTACCTAAGGAAAATGGATGGGAATGAGACATTACTATTATGTCTTTTCATATCTTTTGGATTGTATGACTGTATTGCCTGTTCAAAAAATTGAACGTAAATAAAAAAGGAAAGTAGAAAAGATTGTTTATGATGTCGTTACTCCATATTAACAAAGATCCTCATGGTTACTTATATACACATCTTGCACATTTAATTAGAATGTTTGTATTTTCTCTGCTCAAAGATTAAGCATCTGAAAAGATGTATTTTTAGATATTTATAGTATCAGTGCATTTTAAAATATTATATTTGAATCTGACGTAGAGAAGGATATCAACTTAAATAGTTGCAGAAACACAGAGGGGAAAGGAATATATCTTAGGTCAATGTCAGTGAGAAAAAATATAAGTACAAAGAGTGGTTGAGTTTAATTATAAAATGTGAATGTACCTCAGGAATGCCTGGTACAATCACTCTAAGCTTTTTCTTTTTCATTAATTCATTCACTCATTCACAGACAGAGTCTCACTCTGTTGTCTAAACTGGAATGCAGTGGCATGATCATGGCTCACTACAGCTTCAAACTCCCATGTTCAAATGATCCTCCTGCCTCAGCCTCCAAAGTGGCTGGAACCACAGGCTCATGTCACCACGCCCAGCTAATTATTATTACTATTTTTTGTAGGGCTGGGGTCTCCCCATGTATGTTGCGGAGGCTGGTCTCGAACTCCTGGGCTCCAGCAATCCTCCTGCCTCAACATTCCAAAGGGCTGGGGAATACAAGTGTGAGCCACCATGCCTAGCCCACTCCAAACTTTTCTTCTTTTACATAACAAATTATGTTATTGAGAAATGTGCAAAACAAAGCTTTTATATGAAATGACTTTACATTTCTCATAATGAACCTTGAGAACTTCTGTGTCCAAATACTTATCTAAGTTTGGATTTTCATTTATCCAGTTTTCTTAATGCCTAGCACGCCATTTCTTAAAATGCTTTCTATATTAAAGTTCAAAATGGAGAATGCTCTATTAAAATAAAAATCTAAAAAAGTAGTGTTCTTAGCCATTTTCATGCCCATCAGAGATACAAAAGTGGTCCATAAAACAAGTAAAAACTTTGTTTTGTACTTTAAAAAGGTATCTTCAAGTTGGAACTTATTTCCCACCAACAAATGTCAGCTTTATAGTAAGCTACATAAATTAAAATTCTGGATTTGGTACTTTCTTAGCTGTGTGACAATTAATATATTTAACCTCTCTGTGTCTCATCTATAAAACTGAGATAATAACCTTCACTCAGCAAAAGGTCTGGTACATAAAATGGCTCAATAAATGTTAACTATTATTACTGAACTAATTACTGGAACTCTTTAAATGTTGTTACTTCAGATTTATTTCTTTAAAACCTTTCCTAGATCAAAGATCAGAAAGAGTTGCATATTCCAGGTCAATTTATCTGCCTGAAATTGCAAAGCAGTTTGTCAAATTTGAGTGTGCTTCAGAATCACCTGGAGGGCCACATTGCTGGGCCTCATCCCAATAGTTTCTGATTCAGTAGGTCTGAGGTGGTAATTGCCTGATAATTTGTCTTTTTAAAAGTTGCTAAGATTCTACTTAAAAAAAAAATCCCATGATAATCATTTTTCTGCGTCTTTGTGTATGCTTTTTCTTTGCTTGTTGGTGGTCTCCCCACTTGCACACCTCCAAATCTTACTTATCTTTTAATTTTAAGCCCTAGCTCCTACAGTGTTTCTGATGCCCTTCATCCAGACATAATCTTCCCCTCTGAATTGTTTTACCTTTATATGTACTCTTAGAACACTTACATTTCTTACTCTTATGATAAATATATAAAGAGAATACATCTAATTTACCCTGTTAAACAATAAACTCTGTGGGTACAAAATTACCGCCAGATTAAGATCTGATTTGGCCTAGAGCAGGTTTTTTTTTTTTTTTTTAACACATCAACATTAATGTCTAAATAGTTCTTGAATAGAAGTAGCACCAAAGTTCATTTAAACTCTATGAAACAGAAAGTATCTACACATATAATTTTATTTTAACTTCCTGACCACTATTCTATTGTCTCTGATGAAGCTATTACTAGGAAAGAAACAAAAAAATTCTGTATTATTGAGAAACATAATATACTAAGAAACCTTACTCATAGACTGTATGAGAATAGCACTAAACATTAATAAAATAATTCAATTATGTAATTTAATTATTTCATACAATCCTAAAGCAAGAAATAATTTTTAATCATTTACTATATTAACTGGGCAAAAATATAGCTAAATGATGTCCGTATTAAGTTATAGGTACCCACCACACCCTTTATCATGTGTGACTTTTTTAAAAAAAGCTAAGCAAACAAACAAATCCTTTAAGAAAGCATTTGCAATTAAGTCTACCCTAAAGATCTTTATTGAGCCAGTGACTCACTCTGTTGCCCAGGCTGGAATGCAGTGGTGCAATCACAGCTCACTGCAGTCTTAAACTCCTGGGCTCAGGTGATTCTCCCACCTCAGCGTCCCTTAGCGGGTAGCTGGGACTACAGGCACGCACCGCCACGCCTGGCTAATTGTTTGTATTTTTTGTAGAGATGGGGTTTCGCCACGTTGTCCAGGCTGGTCTCGAACTCCTGGACTGAAGCTATCTGCCCACCTTAGCCTCCCAAAGTGCTGGGATTACAGCCATAAGCCACTGCACCAGCCTACCCCAGAAGTCTTTAAAAAGTCACATAAATGAATTCCAAAAATAACTGCACTCCTTTATTACTGTTCTAAAAAGTCAAGTCTGACCATTTTAGTCCCACATTTAAAAACTCTCCTATGTGTCTATCACCTCTAACATAAACCACCAAATCTTTAATTATAAGATATGTTGAATGTTGCCTGTCCAATTTTCTAGCCTCTTTTTATAATGCTCTTATTAGAGTTTGATGCTTCAGTCATATAGAATTACTCACCACCACTACTACTAGCAGTAACCCTCCACTTCTTAAACATCAAAGTTGCACAATGTTTGCTCTTACTGGTGAGCAGGGCTCTGGCTAAAGTGTTATTTCCTTTTTGAAGGCTTTCTTGAACCTTCCCTCCTTTACTGTTCCTCAGCCTTCTGCAATGAGTCCATAACACATTGTTGTATTGCCACTTGTGAAAAGTATTTCGTAAGTATTTCAGTACTTGTCTGTCTCGTCCACTAATCTATAAAACTGAAGGCAGAGATTAGACTATCTTACTGGACTTTATAGACCAATAGCTAATGCAAAGCAAAACTCTCATTACAAATTGAAGAATTATTTACTGAGCCTTCTCAGACAAGTCAGAGAAACATTTTCAATACTTAGAATTTTTGATGTAAACAAAATTCGAGTTTAATATTCACTTTGCTTTAAACAGTTTTTTATTTCTTAAAACACTAAATTTGTATTCCCCTAATCCTAAATCAATAAATGGATTCTCAAAAGCCTTCAAAATCACATGCAATGTGACTTCAAGACATCCATTTGTGTGCCAAGATTCTAGTTCTTAAAAGGGTGGGACAATTCATTGTTCATCTAAGCTCCTGAGAATGTTTAAAGTTTGTTAAATCTCTCCAGAGTCAAAGAGCTGTCTATTGGCCTGTCCACTGGATGTGTAATGGGCATCACAAACATGCCCAAATAGCACCACCATTCAACAGTAGTTCAAGCCAAAAACCTAACACTCATCCTTGATTTGTTCCTCTATCTCGCTCTTCACCCTATCAGCAAATCTTATTAGCAAAAATACAGCTAATTCTCTTCATATTCACTGAACAGACTTTGAAGTGAAAATACATTTAGACAGACAAGCGTTAAATTAATTTGTTGGCTGGATTTTAAATCAGCACAATTAATAAAACAATAAATTAACACAAAAAGAAACAGCACTAAAATGGAAATTAAGCTAACTGAAATTCCTTTTGGAATAAGATGGGATATATACAAATTAAGTATCAAAGCTGAAGATCTCTCATGCTCTGTTATTAGACCACACACCACTGCCTCAAATTCCTCAATGTTATAACACTTAAAACACAGTACAAGTTTCAGCTGGGTGCAGTGGCTCATGCCTCTAATCCCAGCACTTTGGGAGGCCGAGGCTGGTAGATCACGAAGTCAGGAGATCGAGACCATCCTGGCCAACATGGTGAAACCCCATCTCTACTAAAAATACAAAAATTAGCTGGGCATGGTGGCGCATGCCTGTAATCCAAGCTACTCGGAAGGCTGAAGTAGGAGAATCACTTAAACCAGGAAGGCGGAGGTTGCAGTGAGCTGAGATCGCACCACTGCACTCCAGCCTGGCGACAGGGCGAGACTCCGTCTCAAAAACAAACAAACAAACACACACACACACAAAAACACAATGACAACAAAAAACAACAACAAAACACAGTATGAGTTTCATAAGACACAACTTTTAGTAAATATGCACACAAGAATATACAAATATTAAAACTATACTTTGTATAGTAAATAAAAATGGAAATTACTTCAAGCTTAAGAGTTATACTGTGGCAAAATATTAAGGCTACCTAACCCATAAAATCATACTCCTTTTACGTAATTGCTCCGGAAAATTTCTGAGGCAATTACTGGAGAATTCATCTGAATTTTAAAAGGTAGCAGGTTTGGGACATAGTTCACATTCAATAACCATTGTTAAATAAATAAATTCATCTGGCTTTATATTTGAAAATTTCAACTGTCCTCAGTCAGAAAAACCACACCATCTTAAATAGTATTAATTTAACCCTACAAGTTGCATGATAACCAAACCAAAATTTCTTAAAACCCCAGCTATAAATTAATAGCGGCATACAGTAAAATTAGAGTACCAGCCAAAGTAACACTATACTATCTCAAAGTAACACTGTATTATCACTATTTTATCTCTAACTTTACAAACATACTTACATAAAAATATGCATATGGGCTGGACATGGTGGCTCGTGCCTGTAATCCCAGCACTTTAGGAGGCCAAGGTGGACAGATCACTTGAGGTCAGGAGCTCAAGATCAGCCTGGCCAACATGGTGAAACCCAATTTCTACTAAAAAATACAAAAATTAGCCAAGCCTGGTGGCGTGTGCCCGCAGTCCCAGCTACTTAGGAGGCTGAGGTTGCAGTGAGCCGAGATCACACCACTGCACTCCAGCCTGGGCGACAGAGTTCCATCTCAAAAAAAAAAAAGAAAAAATGCACATCACTATCGATAATGGTTATAAGCAGCTAAAATAACCAAAGGGTCTTTCAACTATACAACTGCAATGTCTACCTTTAGTTGCAAAATATGTAACTCTGCCTATCAAAATTCATCTTCCTATCTTTGCTCACTGTTCACCCACTGCTGCATAACAGACTAATTCTCTCCCTTTTTTTTTTTCAGAAATACATGGCTATGCCTCCTCATTTGAAGCCAACTCAGGATTGATAATAAAGAAAGTAACTTTGAAGTAAATAGGGCCAGTCTTATGAGTCCTGGAGTAATAAAATGATTCTGTGCTTTGCTCATGTCAAAATCTATGCTTCACTTATTCCCCTAATTGTCTGCCAAGCAAACTCCCTGCTTCTTACTAGCCCAATACAGAAATCATCTTCATGAAATTTTTCCTGATAGTAGTACTGGCATACAGGCCCATCATCCACTTCCTCATCTCTATCTACTTTATATACACCTCTTATCTAGAACATATCCCAGTGTACAGTAATTATTTAGATATGCACATATGCCATCCCTGATAGAACATGAATTCCCTGATTTAGACCATATCTTCTTAATTAGTAATAGCTACTATCAGCATAATCCCATAACAAATAGTAGGGAGTAAATAAACTGTTAGGTCTTCTATGTAAATCAGAATTGACCAGTATACTTAAGAATATATTGCTTACACTTCATTTTTACTTCACAATAGGGCAGCTTTAAGTCAGAGAAGCTGGGGTTCAATTCCTAGGTTTCATCAATTACTAGCGAAGGAGATCTCTCCAATATAGCTAGATAATCTTCCCTGAATGCGTGTAGCAATAGTCCTTGATTTTGAGAATGTTTTTAAATAAAACCTTGTACTACAGACTTTATGTTTTAAAATTATAAATATGGCAAATCATAAACTAAATGAAAAAATGTAATAAAAAAAGGCTTTTTTTTTTTTTGCATAGCCTAGACAATAAGCAAATGATTTTTTTTCTTCTCTCCTGTCCCTTCATGAGAAAATACAAACTTATAATGCAAGTTTACCCTTTCCCTATCCTGAAAGTATATTTTTATGGAAATAAAAGTAGAATCCCACTTGAACTAGGAGGACAATAAAATTTTGTCATATACATTAATTTTATTGAAATGAAGATATCTAATACAATAAATGGAAAGTGTTCCAGGTTTGATTATTTTTGTTTCAACTCACAAGGCCCTCACTTTCTTTTACCCATTTCCTCATCATCCATTATCTAATGTCCCTCTATCTATTAAACTTAGCAATCGCTGGTTCCACTGATGTTCCGCCAATCCCAATTTCAAATACTTTGTCCCTACAGTAAATTACCCTAAAATTCCAAAATCTAGATATTAAAACTATGGCTCCCGACTATGTCTTCCTTCATCTGGTTATGCATCCTGATTCTGATTTAAGAAAACACAATCACTATAGTCCCACTTAGTCTTCATAGGGGCACACTCTGCCAAACCCAGACTCCCAAAGTATTACAAAGCAATCCATCACTAATCTCATTATCTCATAGTATATAATAAAAACATACAGCAGGCCGGTGCAGTGTCTCACTCCTGTAATCCCAGCACTTTGGGGCCAAGGTGGGTGGATCACCTGAGGTCGGGAGTTTGAGACCAGCTTGGCCAAGGTGGTGAAACCCCATCTCTACTAAAAATACAAAAATTAGCTGGGTGTGGTGGCATGTGCCTGTAATCCCAGCTACTCGGGAGGCTGGGGCAGGAGAATCGCTTGAACCCAAGAGGCAGAGGTTGCAGTGAGCCGAGACTGCACCACTGCACTCCAGCCTGGGCAACAGAGTGAGACTCTGTCTCAAAAAATAAATAAATACACTTTGGGAGGCCAAGGCGGGCGGATCATGAGGTCAGGAGATTCAGACCATCCTGGCTACCACGGTGAAATCCCGTCTCTACTAAAAATACAAAAATTAGCAGGGCGTGGTGGTGGGCACTTGTAGTCCCAGCTACTTGGGAGGCTGAGGCAGAAGAATGGCATGAACCCAGGAGGCGGAGCTTGCAGTGAGCCGAGATCGTGCCACTGCACTCCAGCCTGGGCGACAGAGCAAGACTCCATCTCAAAAATAAATAAATAAAATAAATAAATAAATTAATTAATTAATTAATTAAAAACATACAGTAAAATTGAGAATATTAAGTTCTAGTGTTAACATATTAAGCCACAATTACATCAATTCTCTTTACCTCCAATTACAAAAATAAAACAAAGACTCCCAAATTAGTAGCAGAGATTCAGAATTCACACTTCTCTCTGCAAAAACAAATATAGCACAGGAAAAGAGTCACTTGTGTAGTTTAACAGAGCTCAATACTTATTGACCACCATATGGAAAAAAGTTATTTTTGCAAGGCCAGAGACTGCCACAATGCTGTGGTCAGCTGACCAAACTTTCTAAAGAGAAACTACACTTCCTGGTGAACCACTAACTCCTGCACCCTCTGAAAATTTCATTTTTTCCTTTATTACCCTACTAAAATTACTTTTAGCAAGTCACCAATAATCTCCAACAGGCATCAAAATCTTAATAGCTTCAATTCCTATTAAGTATTTCATATAGATGATTCAACAGACACAATTTTACATCCCTATATGACTTAGCAATCCACTCGAACCACTGTGATGGCTACTATCAAAAAACCAAAATAGGCTGGGCACAGTGGCTCACACCTATAACCCAAGCACTTTGGGAGGCCAAGGCAGGAGGATCGCTTGTGCCACTTGAGGAGTTCAAGACCAGTCTGGGCAACATAGCAAAACTTCATCTCTATAAAACAAAAAACAAAAAACAAAACAAAACAAGCCAGAATAACAGGTATTGGCAAGGATATGGAGAAACTGGAACCCTTGTGCTCTGTTGTGAAATGTAAAATGATACAGTTACTATAGGAAACAGTATGGTGGTTCCTCAAAAAAGTAGCAAAAGTAGAATTATAATATCATTCTTCCAAAAAGCAAAAGTAGAATTATCATATCATTCAGCAATTCCACTTTTGGGTATATACCCCAAAGAACGGAAAGCAGGGTCTCGAACAGATATTTGTACAACCATGTTCACAGCAGGAGCATTCACAATAGCCAAAAGGTGGTAGCAGCCTAAGTGTCATGCTATGGGCAAATAGATAAACAAAACGTAGTATATACATACAATGCAGTATTTTTCAACCCTTTAAAAAGGAAGACACATACTACAACATGGATGAACCCTGAGGACATTATGCTAACTGAAATACACCAGTCACAAAAAGACAGTATTTTATAATCCTAATTATATGAGGCACCTAGAATTGTCAAATCCATACAGACAGAAAGTGTAATAGAATGGTGCTAGAGGTTGGAGGAAGGAGAAGAATGAGTTTGGAATAAAGAGGGTGGTTTAATGGGAACAGAGTTTTAGCTTTCCAAGATGAGAAGAGTTCTAGAGATTGGTTATACAACAATGTGAATGTACTTAACGCTACTGAACTGTACACTTAAAAATGACTTAGATGATAGGTTTTATGTTACATGTATTTTACCACAATTAAAAAAAATTTTTAAGGGAAAGAAACCCTTTGTAGTTGTTTGCACAGAATTAAATGTCCTATCCAGTATCAAAAAGAACAGCTAGTTGCAGGCAAGCGCCATTAAAGTATCTCACATTACCAGGTCACATAATATTCATACAACATTAGAAAGTTCTGACCTATTCACGAATTAACTGTTATGATATTCCCAAAAAATATTTTTGAGTTTGCTGACATATTGGATTCAGAGATTTATAATAAAAAGAACTTCCTCTTCAAACTCAATGATCACTTTTATGATGATGACTGGCTTCACATTAACTCCACCTAACCTATCCTATACCCAGGGACTATTTCAGGTGCTAGTGATAAGAGATGAATAGGACAAAACCCCTGCTCTAATGAGGCATATATTCCAAAAACATGTCCTAGTCATATAGTACTTGTCATTCTTGCCTTTTATATCCATCATTTTTACACATTTTATCCCATCACTACCAATGCTGCCATCACCCAAGATTATAATTCACTGCCTCACAGACAATAACCTATTTCTTTTTCTTCCCCCACAGAGCCTAGTGTCTTCCAAATACACATTCAACAAGGCAGGGCAAGTCTGCTAGACATAATAGACATTGATAACCCATTCAGAACATCACATAGTCAGTGAATTGGCACCCTATTTTCACATTCAGTTCAGTAAATTTATGTAATATAATTTATAAAACTAGAGAGCATAAACTTAAAATGCTATTTGAAATTTACCATCTGTGGTTTAGCATCCTATTGACATATGAAGGTAATGAAAACTGGAAGTGTAATTTAAAATAATTTACCTAAAGTAGTATCTCCTTGTCCTAAATAACATACCTAAAGACACTCACTTTCTGATTTACTTCTTTATTATGTCACCTACAATGTTACCAAGGAAAGCTTTCACTCTTTTACCATCAAGGGAAAATGTGCACAATAAAGAGGTCAGATAATACACACATGTAAAAAACTCAGCATATCAAGTGATCCAACATATCACTGAATATAACCATACTCAGAGCTATAATTTATCACAGCTAAAGGATACAAAGTGAAAGCAGCACAGAAAAAGGCACAAGAGGCAAAGTCCAGAAGAAACTAGGCACAAGCTTTCAAAAATCCTCTTCTAATGAAATTACACACGACCCTCTAATTCCTGCAGAAATAAGAAATAAGGAATCCTCCTGCCTCAGCCTCCCAAAGCGCTGAGATTACACGATTGAGCCACTGGGCCCAGCCCATAAACCACACTGTTTGCACAGTTTGGGCACAGTGAACCACTCTTATCAGGGGATAATGGAAATTCTCCCAAAAGTCTAAGTTCCCAGACACCAGCCAAGGGATAACATTGTAAGCAGGCCTTTCTAAGGATAGCAGTTTTAGGCCTGCTATGTTACTCTTTTCTGCCTACAGGTATAAAATGAAAAAGCAAAACTCTCTCCCCTCCACATCTGTTTCCTTTTAGGTAACCAGTTATGCAACGTCTCCTTACTAATAGCTATTTTAGGTTGTTTCACAAAAATTGTTGCATACTTGGACACACTATTTTATGCACGTATGCAAGTATTTTTACGGAAAGATCCCTAAAGTTGACATGCTGGGTCAAAGAGTATGTACATTTATCAATTCTATTAGAAGTGGCCAAACTGCCTTCCAAAATAGGCTTCACCAGTTTACCCTCCCATTAACGGACCTAGAAACACTAGTTTTCTATATCCTTACCATTTTCTTTTTCTTTCTTTTTTCTTTTCCTTTTTTTTTTTTTGAGATGGAGTCTTGCTCTGTTGCCCAGGCTGGAGTGCAGTGGTGTCATCTCGGCTGACTGCAACCTCCACTTCATGGGTTCAAGCGATTCTCCTGCCTCAGCCTCCCAAGTAGCTGGGATTACAGGCGCCCACCACCAGGCCCAGCTGGTCTCGAACTCCTGAGCTCAGGTGATCTGCCCGCCTCAGCCTCCCAAAGTGCTAGAATTACAGGTGTGAGCCACCACGCCCAGCCGCTATTCTCAATTTCTGAATTATTATGAATTTTTGAGTTTTTATCAAATTTGGTAGCTACTCCCCCAACAGTTAATGATGTTTAACTTCCATTTTTCTGATTATTGGAGACGTTGATGATTTTTTTCCTGTGTTCAGCACTTATTTGCATTTTTCTTCTGGTAATTATCATACCATATGCCCATGTTTCTATTGAAATGTTCTTTTAATTGATATATAGAAGCTCATCTTAAAAATCCTTTCTATAAAGCCTTGTATGACCCTTCTAACAGTATGTGACTTTTTCCTTTTAAGAGTCCTAATTGCACAATGTGAATGTACCTAATGCCACAGAACTGTACACTTAAATGATAAATGTTTTGTATTAATACATTTTATCGCAATAAAAAATGCAAAAAAAAAATCTGTCATTCAATCTTAAGAGCAAGTAAAAAGCTAAACAAACTGAAAAATCAACAACTTTTCTTAGATCTGTAAGAGAAGTTAAGTCACAGGTCAAACAGCTGCCTCCAAACTGGAGAGACAGAAGGTGAATACGGAGAATCACAAGTAATCAGAGCAGAAACACTCACACAGCAAACTTCCATAAGAAACCTGAACTGTAACTGATGAATTGCTAGAGGCTCAGTGTGAACAACTATGAGGGTTAAAATCTCCAGGGAGGCTGGATGCAGTGGCTCATACTTGTAATCCAAGTACTCTGGGAGGTGGAAGCGGGAGGACCTCTTGAGCCCAGGGGTTCGAGACCAGCCTAGGCAAACACGGTGAGACCCCACCTCTACAAAAAATTTAAAAATAGCTAAGTGTGGTTGCATACATCTGTAGTCCCAGCTACTAGGGAGGCTGAGGTGGGAGGATCACATGAGGCCACGAGGTTGAGGCTGCAGTGTGCCAAGGCTGTGCCGTTGCACTCCAGCCTGGACAACAGCGAGACCACTCTAAAAAAAGACAAACAAAAACAAACAAACAAAAACTCCTGGTATACCCAATCAGAAGGGGACCCCACATTTTTCTTTTACCTCCAGGAGCTCTACCAGGTTCTCATAGTAAGTATCAGAGAAAAATCCCCTCATGCTTCCAGCAGCAGGAGAAAGGGGAGCCATTTTGCAACACACCAGGATATTCCATTCTTCTTTTTTTTTTTATTTTTGAGATGAAGTCTTGCTCTGTCACCAGGCTGGAGTGCAGTGGTGCGGTCTCGGCTCACTGCAACCTCCACCTCCCAGGTTCAAGCAATTCTCCTGCCTCAGCCTCCCAAGTAGCTGGGACTACAGGAACACACCACCAAGCCCAGCTAATTTTTATTAGAGACGGGGTTTCACCATGTTGGCCAGGATGGTCTCTATCTCTTGACCTTGTGATCCACCAGCCTCAACCTCCCAAAGTGCTGGGATTACAGGTGTGAGCCACTGTGCCTGGCCGAATATTCCATTCTTCTTAACAAGGTCTGCCCTACGGAGAAATGATTTAACCTGAGCCTAACCTGCTGGGGTTTTAGCAGAGCCTTATTTACATGAGGTAAGGGAAATACCCAACTATAGGTCATTCAAGCCATCCTGGGGGTGAGGTGCTGAGAAACAGGATATAGTTCAAAATTCATAAACAAGCTCACTGAAAGACTGAGACCTTGGCTCTGCGTGGCTCATGCCTGTAATTCGAGCACTTTGGGAGGCAGAGGTAGGCAGGTCTCTTCAGCCCAGGAGTTCAAGACCAATCTGGGCAACGTGACGGAACCCCATCTCTACAAAAAAATATGAAAAATTAGCCAGGCATGTTGACACATGCCTGTGAGCCCAGCTACTGGGGAGGCTGAGGTGGGAGAATTGCTTGAGCCCAGGAGGTGGAGGTTGCAGTTAGCTATGATAGTATCACTGCACTCCAGCCTGGGAGACAAAGCACAACCCTGTTTCAAACAAACAAACAAACAAACACCCTATGATTAATATCCTAAGAACTCTAACGGATAACGTAGACAGTATGCAAGAATAGATGGGCAATCAATATAAGCAAAGAGATAGAAATTCAAAGAAATAACCAAAAAGAAACACTAGAGTTTTGTTTTGTTTTGTTTTTGAGACAGTCTCGCTCTTTCGCCCAGGCTGGAGTGCAATGGCGTGATCTCAGCTCACTGCAAGCTCCGCCTCCCGGGTTCACGACATTCTCCCGCCTCAGCCTCCCCAGTAGCTGGGACTACAGGCGCCCACCACCATGCCCAGCTAATTTTTTTGTATTTTTAGTACAGATGGGGTTTCACCGTGTTATCCAGGATGGTCTCGATCTCATGACCTCATGATCCACCCGCCTCTGCCTCTCAAAGTGCTGGGATTACAGGCATGAGCCACCGTGCCCGGCCTAAGAAACACTAGAGATTTTTTTCAAAAACTGTAACAAAAATGAAGAATGTTGTTGGTGGGCTTACTAGTAGACTGGACATGGCTGAGGAAAGAATCTCCCAACTTGAGGATATCTCAATAAAAGCTTCCAAAACTGAAAAAAGATTAAAAAGACTAGAAAAAAACTGAAACAACAGAACAGAATATGCAAAAACTGTGGGGACAACTACAAAAGATGTAAATATGCATAAAGGTAATAACAGAAAGAGAAGAAGGGAACAGAATAAATATTTGAAATAATGATTGAAAACTTCCCCAAAATAATGTCAGAAACCAAACCACAGATCCAAGCAGCTCAGAGAACACTGATCAGAATAAATGCCAGAAAAACTATTATGTAGGCATATCACTTTCAAACTACAAAAAATCAAAGATAAACAAATCATTTAAAAAGCCAGAGGAAAAAAAATCATCTTACCTACAGAGGAGCAAGTATAATAAGAATTACATCTGACTGTGTTTCAGAAACTAGGCAAGCAAGAAGAGAGTGACAAAATATCGTATTGAGAAGAAAAAACCCACCAACTTAGAATCCTGAACGCTGCAAAACTATCCTTCAAAAACCAAAGAGAAATAAAAACTTTCTCAACAAACAAAAATTAAGGCTGGGCAAGGTGGTTCATGCCTGTAGTCCTAATGCTTTGGGAGACTGAGGTGGGTGGATGGTTTGAGCCCAGGAGTTCAAGACCAACCTGGGCAACACAGTGAGACCTCGTTTCTACAAAAACAGAAACAAAAAAAAACTTAATTGAGTATGGCGGTGCATGCCTGTAGTCCCTGCTACTCTGGAGGCTAGGGCAAAAGGACTGGTTGAGCCCAGCAGGTCAAGGCTGCAGTGTGCCATGATCATGCCACTGCATTATAGCCTGGGTGACAGACAGAGTAAGACCCTGTCCCCCACAAAAGATTAAGAGAATCTGTTGCCACAGACCTACCTTGTGAGAAATGTTAAAATAAATTTTTTAGAGAGAAAACAAATTATGCTAGTCTGGAATTCACATCTACATAAAGAAAGGAAGAAGAAATGAGAGAAAGAATAAATGAAAGTAAAATTAAAACTTTTATTTTTCTTATTAATTGATCTGATAAGTTTATTTAAAATAGCAGCAAACATGTATTTGGTTATGTATGCTTGCGTGTGTATGTTTATTTGTAAGTGAGATAATGCCAGCAATGATACAAGGGATAGAATTAGGATTATTTTGTCATTATAAAGTAATCTCACCATCCATAAAGTGGTACAGTGTTATCTGAAAATGGACTTGGATTTGCTGGAAATATACACTGCAAATGCCAGAGCAACCACTTAAAAAAGTAAAAACACCCAGCCAGGCACAGTGGCTCACACCTATAATCTCAATACTTTGGGAAGCCAAGGCAGGAGGATCGCTTGAGGCCAGGCGTTTGACAGCATGGGCAACATGGTAAGACCTTCTCTCTACAAAAAATAAAAAACATTACTTGAGGGTTGGTGGCACACACTTGTAGTCCTAGCTACTCAGGAGGCTGAGGCAGGAGGATCACGTGAGCCCGGAAGTTTGAGGTTACAGTGAGCTATGACATGCCACTGCATTCCAGTCTAAGCAACTAAGCAACACCTTGTCTCTTTAGAAAAGAACAACAACAAAAAAAAGTAAAAAAAAAAAAGAAGTAAAACTGACATGCTAAGAAAGGACAGTCATATGATATTTTGAAGTAAAACTGCAAAAGGCAGAAAAAGAGTGGAAGACAAAAAAAAAATAGGAACAAAGAACAATGGCAACAGAAAATAGTGGCAAATGTGGTAGACATTAATCCAATGCTATCAGTAATCACTTTGAACGTCAATGGTCTAAATGTACCAATTAAAAGATTGTCAGAGTAGATTAAAAACCAAGACCTAACTATATGCTGTCTACAAGAGATCCACTTTAAATATACAAACACATGTAGATTAAAAGCAAATGGATGGAAAAAAATATATCAGCTAACACAAAAATAAAGTGAGACTAGTTATTAATTTCAGATAAAGCAGATTTCATGGCAAGTAAAGTTATCAGGGATAGGGTGGCTTTACATCATGATAAAAGGATCAGTTCTCCAAGAAGACAGTATAATCCTTAATCTGTGTGTGTCTAACAACTGTGCATAAAAATATGTGAGCCAAAACTGATAGAACTGCAAGGAGAAATATTTGAATCCACTATTATAGTTGAAGACTTCCGTACTCCTCTATCAGAAACGGACAGATGAAGCAAGCAGGAAATGAGTAAAGACACAGCTGAACTTAACAGCATCATCAATCAACTGGATATATAATGCACGTCTATAGACTACCTAAGACAACAACCACAGAAGACACATTCTTCTCAAGTTTACATGAAACATTCAACAAGACAGACCAAATTCTGGGCCATAAAACACACCTCAACAAATTTAAAACAGCAATCATACACAATGTCTGCTCTCAGACCATAATGGCACTCAAAAAATTTTGGATGTAGGGGCATTTTAAACTTCAGATTAGGGATGCTCAACTCTGTATTTTCAGATAATTAAATATACTATACACATTCTTTTTGTCTCTGTCACCAAAAACGTCCAAAAGAGAAAAAGAGCAAGGGGTTGCCTTTTTCCCCTCCCATTTATTTAACTTCTCACTTAATGCCCTAATCATGCTTCCTTCTGACACATCTGACACTGTGTCCTTTATTCTTACTAATTCAAACATTACAAACTACTTCTGTTTTAACGATAAAGAAGCTAAGATTGAGAGTGGTTCAAATCATGTACTCAACATTACATAGTAAGTAATGGCCAGATCTAATACCTATATAACTGTTGTAAACCATATCATTGGACTGTCCACTATAATGCTAGACACTCAAATTCCTAACAAAGATATGTTACTTCCATCAGGTCTTTTCTTCCCTGCCTATTTTTACTATTGTACATTCCTTTGTTTACACCCTCTTTAAATAATTAAGACTCCTGCCCAGTAGTATCACCAGATTACCTTTCCCTCTTTTATCTATAACCTGTTTTAAAGGCAAATAATAATTTATAGATCTAATCCAACCTACATCCTATTTTAAAAAATGATAAAACCTCTATACCTTCTTTAACAACTAGAGAAATAAATGATGAGGTCATTTTAGAACATATTTGAAAATATCATATGACGCTGAGACCTTGTAAACAATACAAAAACAGCATCTAATAAAGCAATGACAAGAAATTAAATGTATTGGTTAAATATTCATCCTGTACTTCTCGTTTAAGTTGCATTTAAAAACAAAATACATACTTTAAAAGTAATACACCAGGGAGCAGTGGCTCATGACTGTAGTCCTCCTATCTACTTACGAGGCTAAGGCAGGCGGATCTGTTGAGTCCAGGAGTTTGAGGCTACAGTGAGCTGTGATTGTGCCACTGCACTCAAGCTTGAGCAACAGAGACAGACTCTGTTTCTTAAAAATGAATTTTAATAATCTTCTATCTAAATTATAAAGTAATTTAAAAAACTAAACTTTTTACTTTTGTGCACCATCTAACAATGTCAGTGAATGGGTGTGGAGATAAATATTTGAATGTGTTTAATTATTGCAGTTGCAAAATCCTATTACTAATATCCACCCACCCTATGTTTCTCCTTGGCATTCATACAAGGGGTCTTCAAAAAGTTCATGGAAAATATGTACCATGAAAAAAATTATGCATGGATTTCAATTTTGTTTTGCACCAAAATAAAGTCATACTAACTTCTTATAACATGTCTGATGAACAGGATCTCATTTGAAGCACTAAGAAGTACAAGATATCAGTTTGAAAAGAGCCCCTATCAGAGCAACATGAATTCTGCTAAAAAACTGAAGCAAGAACAAAACATCAAATTTATGGTAAAGCTTGGATGGAAGAATGGTGAAGCAAAGTTTATGGGGACAATGCCCCAAATATCAGCAGCTTACAAATGGATGCCTCTTTTTAAGAAAGGACAAGGTAATGTTGAAGATGAAACCTGTAGCAGCAGACCATCCACATTGATTTTTGAGAAAAAAATTCATCTTGTCACTTGCCCTAACTGAAGAGAACCTGCAATTAACAGCATAAACAATAGCCAACACCACAGACATCTTAAGTTGCTCAGCTTACACAATTCTGACTGAAAAATTAAAGCTGAACAAATTTTCCAATCAATTGGTGCCAAAACGATTGCACCCAGATAGCTACAGACAAGAGCAGAGCTTTCAATGGAAATTTTAAACTGTCATGCCTGTATCTCAGCACTTTGGGAGGCCAAGGCGCGTGGATCACCTGAGGTCAGGAGTCCCAGACCAGCCTGGATAACATGGCAAAACCCTGTCTCTACTAAAAATACAAAAATTAGCTGGGTGTGGTAGCGCACACCTGTAATCCCAGCTACTCGGGAGGCTGAGGCTGAGAATTGCTTAAACCCAGGAGGCGGAGACTGCAGTGAGCAGAGATCATGCCACTGCACCCCAGCCTGGGTGACAGAGTGAGACTCCGTCTCAAAAACAAAATGAAAAATAATAAATAAATAAATAAACAAGTGGGATCAAGATCCTGAAGCATTTCTTAAAAGGACTATAACAGGAGATGAAACATGGCTTTACCAGTATGATCCTGAAGACAAACTCAATCAAAGCAATAACTACCAAGAGGTGGCAGTGGTCCAGTCAAGGCAAAAGTGGACCAGTTAAGAGCAAAGCTCATGGCAACAGTTTCTGGAGATGCTCAAGGCATTATGCATGTTGATTTTCTGGAGGGCCAAGGAAAGACAACATCTGCTTATTATGAGAGTGTTTCGAGAAAGTCAGCCAAAGCTTTAGCAGAAAAACATCCGAGAAAGCGTCACTAGAGAGTCCTTTTCGAACCACAAAAATGCCTCTTGGTCATTCCTCTCATCAAACAAGGGCAATTTTGTGAGAGTTCAGATGGGAAACCATTAGACATCCACCTTACAGTCCTGATTTGGCTCCTTCTGCCTTCTTTTTGTTTCCTCATCTCAAAAAAATCTTTAAAGGGCATTCATTACTCTTCAGTTAATAATGTAAAAAAACTGCATTGAAATGGTTAAATTTCTAGGACACTCAGTTCTTAGGGATAAACAAAATGGTTGGTGTGTCATCACTTATAAAAGCAAACTGATGGCGTTTATGTTGAGAAATTAATTTTATATTTTAATTTTAATCTATTTATAAATTTATTAATAAATAACATTTATTTACTTAATTCCATTTTTCCATGAGCTTTTTGAAGTCGCCTTGTATAATCTATTTACCGTATTAGATGAATTACAAACAACTAGGTGTAAATTACAGGACATTTCTAAACTACAAAGTACCTTCCAGTCTATCTCTACTATCCACACGTTAACACACATTAATAAATCTTGGGCACAAACAACCAATTGACTGAGTACGTAGAGAAAGGTGAGTAGGCAAATAGAATTTCAAAGGGAAGCACAAAGGCAGGCAGGCAGACACACAGGCACAAAGACAGGCACGCTGATAGCCAGGCAAACACAATGAATATAGTAACACATAAATTTTAGACAATTAATGAACTAAAAGAACTGTAGTTAGGTTAATTTTAATAATGCAAAATCTATTGTGAAGAAAATATGTTAGTTTTTCAGATAGTGATATATTTTTGACATACGATCAGGGAGTAAATCATAGTGTCTACTTTGATAAAAGTGATCTTTAGGGCCAGGCGCAGTGGCTCACACCTATAATCCCAGCACTTTGGGAGCCAAGATGGAAGGATTGCTTTAGGCCAGGAGTCTGAGACCAGCCAGGCAACATAGTAAGACCTCGTCTCTACAGAAAAGGTAAAAAAATTAGTAGAACATGGTGGCAACATGCTTGTAGTCCTAGCTACTCAGGAGTGAGGTGAGAGGATCACTTGAGCCCAGGAGGTCAGGGCTGCAGTGAGCTATGATTACACCACTGCACTCCAGCCTGTGCAACAAAGCAGGACCCTATCTCTTAAAAAAACAAAAAACAAAAACAAAAACAAAAAACAAACAAAAACCCAAACTTTAAAACAGGATTTCCTTGCAAGAAGGTTCCATATTTTAATGTTGAAAAATTATAATTTAAATATTAGGTACCATAAATAAGCAGCTTATAGATAATCTTAATTTTAGTTTGCTACACAGAAACCTCAAAATTTTGCCTGATGTTTAATGTCTAACTGTAAATGTGAAATAATGCTCTGCCAGAGCCAACAAATTGTTCTCTCAAGTCACAAGGACTCTTTGTGCTTCTTTTTCCATCTCTGAAAGAAGGTGGGTGGAGTTCATATGGGGCTGAAACCTTAAAATAGTAAATTTTTTTTCAATTTTGCTTCAAGGATTCTCTACTAGACACTCTTTGGGCTGCCCGCCTAGTTATCAAGCCATCCCTTCCTTTCTCTAAAAAAAGTTCCTTCCTTCCATACACATATGAATAAGCTCACCACCTTATACAACACCCATCTCACTGGCAAGTTGGTTATTTTCTTCAGGAAATTGAAAAACAAGATGTAGCAATTCTAGTCATTCTGAGCTCTTCCCATAATCTGAGATAAAAGTGAATGAGACAGGTTAGATTACCATAAGTGATGCCTTTATTCAGCACATGCAGGCCAAAACAGTGAAAGTCAAAATGCAGAGAGAGGTAAGAGTAAAGCAGGTGTGCAAAGAAGCAAAGAGAAGTATCCAAGCAGCCCCAGAGACATGGAAACTTGAAAACCATAGAAAGACACAGAGGCTGGCATGGAGAGAGGAGTCACCCAGGCTCTCTATTTCTTGGTTCTGATGCTTCAACCTGCTCAAGGGCAGTATTCCATTGCAATAAATTCTTTCTTCACTTAAGTTACTTTTTGGAAGTAGGCTGCAACCAAAATCTATACTGACAGAAAACTTTTTTTGTAATTTTGAGGATATTTATGCTCTACTCTAGGGGGGTAGGAAGTGGGGCTTTATTGACTTTTTCCCTAAGATTGAAAATGTTGGCCTAAGCAGCATCATGTCATAGAAAAAGCATCTGCTTTCTAACCCAGTTCCACCACCTTTCTATGGCAAGACCTGTAACAAGCTCCTTAATTTCTAAACAGTTTTTATGTTCCTTCTAACACTAAAGAGTTTATGACGTCAGGAGTAAAACCAACATACACAGTGGGGAAGAAGGTGTCTAGAGAAGTTTTTCTTCATGGTTTTGTAGCATGTGACCTAGAACTCCTTTCCTTTCTCACGTTGGTTCTGGTCACAAATGCAGTCTCAAAACCTCTTCAGAGTCATCTTATGGAAAACTCAATTCGCTGAGGAATCCAAACTAAGCAAGAGACCCACCATTATAAATAAGCTGCCTTAGTCCTGAAGGCTTTTTAAATGTAATTTCTTTCTACAGGGCACTTTTAACATATCTGATAGATGCCAATGAAAAACACTAATCTAGTCATCTAAGAACTGTGTAAACAGAGAGAGTACTACTTTATACACCTGAGATAAAGTAAAATTACCAGATTTAAGAACATTTACCATGTGACAAGGACTCGATTTTTAAAAGGTCCTACTGTAAGATCAAACAACTATGCCATAATAATGGAACATCAAAACACTCCTCATCAAAACACTCAGGAACACAGGCCAATGTCATAATAGCATTTAAGCTGATATTCCTTTGGAAATCCTATTATTTGGGTACATAAGATTTGCTTATTTTATACACACTGACCCTGTTCTTCCCATCTAAAACCCACAGTTCTATCTCTGTTTATCTCCAAGTCTTTGAAAGTGTTGTTGCCTTTTACTCACCTAGTTCACCTGACAAACTCTTCCTTCAAAAACCAGCTCAAATGTAGCATCTTTGTGGAAACTGTCCATGATCTACTCAGACAGATTTAGGCTCTCCTGTCTCTCTGGTTTATATTCTGAATATACTTTCATTGGAGCAATATGTCATCTCAAATTCTTTCGACTACCTTCCATATACTATGTTAGAAACTTTACATATATTATCTTGTTCTTTCCAGGTATGAATTAGAGCCCCAACTTCTCTAGATAATCTGCTCAGAATCACAGCAGGGCCAGGATAGAAATTAATGACCGTATAGCTCCTAAACTCCTTATCTTCCCACTAGTCTAAGGGACCCAAACCCCTTGAGAAACTAAGAGCTATGAACTTTCTTCCCCCTAAAATGGGCTTACACACAAAAAAATTACATATAATTTAAAAGGGTTCAAAGATTCCCCTGAAGCCCACCCACTGCCCCCAGGAAAAGTCCCACTGCTTCTCACAGGTCTGTTCAGTTAGTAAACTTCCTGAACAGAGTACTGCCATATTTTCAACTGCCAATTCAAAAACACAGTACCTAGGGCACAGTGGGCACTCAGGTATCTCCATAAATACCTTCTGTATGAATGGATAAATGATAGAGACCATGGATGGATGACAGAGACCATGGATGGATGACAGAGACAAATCTTTGCATTCCTTTAGAGCCTATCAGGACAGTCACTCAAATGTTGTTAAAATAGCTTTTTAAATGCCGATTAGATATAAAAGTTATTACAGGAAATGTAGATATTAGCACACTTCCCAAAGCCCCTGAGATTAACATGGTCCACGATATGACTAGGCTTTGTGTCCCCACCAAATCTCATCTTGAATTATAATCCCTATGTAATTATAATCCCCCATGCTGTTCTCCTGATAGTGAGTTCTCACAAGATCTGATGGTTTTATAAATGTTTGGTAGTTCCTCCCATGTTCATTCTCCTTCCTGCCACCTTGTGAAAAAGGTGCCTTGCTTCCCCTTCGCCTTCCACCACAATTGTAAGTTTCCTGAGGCCTCCCCAGCCATGCTGAACTGTGAGTCAATTAAACCTCTTTCCTTTATAAATTACCCATCTCGGGCAGCTCTTCATAGCAGTGTGAAAATGGACTAATACAGTCCACATTCCACTTTCTCCAAAAAAAACTTTTAGGGAGCAACTACTGTTTGCTTCTTATATCTGCCATAGGCCAGCTACAGACCCTACAATACTGTACAAATGCAAACAAGGTTTTTGTGTGATTTCAGAAGGAAGGAGATAATTGTCAAGGTTTGACTGCATGAATCTAAAGAAACTTAAATATTACAGGAAATATAAAATGCTGGAAGAGGAGTTCAACTTATATTTGGAAAAGACTAGTGGTTTAGAAATTGCATATCACCTGATTTACCTTATCAAGTTTTCAACTCAAATCTAATGAAAGGCTTTTTTTCTTGTGATATTAAAGATCAAACTTTACAAAGGAGAAAAAGTGCCTTAAGATAAACTGTGCTAAAATATTTATTCTAGAAGGTGAGAATTAATCACATTTTTGCTTCTGAGTTTTTGGTGAACTTGGTGAAGTCATTTTAAATTTTTAGCTTTCTCATCTTCCAAGTACTGGTTTATAAAATAAAAGGGGAGACCATCCTGGCCAACATGGTGAAACTCCATCTCTACTAAAAATACAAAAAGTAGCGGGGTGTGGTCGCGGGCACCTGTAATCCCAGCTACTCAGGAGGCTAAGGCAGCAGAATTGCTTGAACCCAGGAGGCGGAGGTTGCAGTGAGCTGAGATGGTGCCACTGCACTCCAGCCGGGCAACAGAGCAAGACTTTGTCTCAAAAAAATAAAAAAATAAATAAATAAATAAAAGGGAAGCTTTCTGAGGGAAAAAGTATGTTCAACAGTACAACCACAGATAGCAAGATTTCATTCATTTAGTAGGTATGCTCAAGGACCAGGAATAGCCTCCTTCAAAAAGAAGAGAGGATACATACCACAGAGTATAGAAGTTTAACACTGGAAAGGTACTGTGACGTTATGTTAAGAAGGTTCTGGAATGCCAGGCTAAGAAGTACAGACTTTATCTTATAGGCCTGTGATTCTCAACTAGGACCAAAGTTACAAAATTGGGTGAAAACTTCCAGGTGAAGTATTTTTTTTTAATTATTAAAAAAAATATATATATATATATTTAAAATTGGAGGGAGCTGAGAAGGGAAAAATCAGGGAATCAAATCTCTCTGAAAGAGAGACAGACATAATTACAGTTTGAAAAAGGAGCAGCACTTGGATCATATGTTTTGAACTGACTTTCAAAATACACATTTAAAATTTCCAATAATTGTAATGGTCATCAAAGGGAGCAATGAGTTTTTTTAACTTATTTTTTTATAATGAAAATCAAACCATGCTTCCAGTGCAGCCCCCATCTCCTGATTGTACAACCAGTATGGTTTCCATTAGCCTACAGATGCTGCCACTTGAAAGTGGTATTTTAGGAAAGTGAGTATGATATGTTGAATGGACTGGATGAGGAAAGAAACTAGAGGCAAGTAGAGAACAACAGATATCACTTGTAATCACTCTCTAAATACCCACAAATTCACCATTTTTGAAGAGATACCGATGACATGATATCTTGATTTTATTAAGTCCAAAGCCAAAAGTTTAAAAGGAGACATTTTATTAATACTCTAAGACAATGTCAACAAAGTATGATCCATGGGGTGTGGGATGCACAAGTACAGAAGTTACCTTAAGAAACTGCAGCTAATAAAATCATATTTATTTAAAATATTTGAATTCAATGTAGCTCTTATCTTGTATTTTCTTTTTCAGTGGATACTGAAAATACAATGAGTTATGTGAGCACATCTGTGTAGGAGGGGAAGAAGCAGTTCTCATGGTTGTCTAGAAGGCAAACCCTTGGACCACTGAAGAATTCACCTGAAGAATAAATCTGTCTTACAGCATTAAGTTTGTCTACAATGTCTGCACACGCAATGGACATTAGTGCCTATTAAATGCCAAGCACTATATTAAGTAATGGGGATACAGGGATAATTAAGTCCCAGTCTCTAGCCTGGGAGGTTTTCAGTCTGGGGAAGATAGAAATGTAAATGTTTATGAATCTAATGAACTGAGTGCTATAGAAACACAGAAGTATTTAACATATGAACAAAAAACCTACATCCACCTAAATGTTAATGTCTTACTTTCAGTTTCATCCTTTAAAAATCCTTTTTCCAAGTTAAATGTCAAATATTGATGGAAAAAAGTTAATATATTTTGAAAGTAAATACAGTAAAACATTCTTGAGAACACTTAAAGTAAATTTTTAGTTTACTGTCTCAGTGAACCATGTCTGGAGAGTTACTTAAAAGTTCACTTCCACTTCTGAAGTTAGTTGATGTAAATCCGTTTAGGTGAATACTCATCAAAGGACGGATAAGAAAACCATAACTAAACCAGTGGCACTGGGTAAGCACTAAGATTAGCTCAAATGCAAGGACTGGAAAATATTTCCTATCACTCTAGCTTTGAAAGACAAATTAAGACACACGAAATCTTACAAGCTAACCACAAGAAGATACCACTTCACACCCAGTAGGATGCCTATAATCAAAAAGACAGCAACAAGTATCGGTGAAGATGTAGAGAAACAGGAACCCTCATATACTCCTGATTGGAATGTAATATGTGCAGCAGCTTTGGATAACAGTCTGGCAGTTCCTCAAAATGTTAAACAGTGTTATCACATGACTGAGCAATTCTACACTTAGATATATACCCAAGAGAACTGAAAATATGTCCACACAAAAACTTGTAAACATATGCTCATAGTTGCATTATTCACATTAGCCAAAAAGTGGAAACAATTCAAATACCCATCAACATGATGAATGGATAAACAAAATGTGGTATCTATACAATAGAATATTATTCAGCCATAAAAAGGCCAAAAGTACTACTGATCAATACTATAACATGGATGAAACTTGAAATCATCATGTTAGGTGGAGTCAGTCACAAAACACCACATATTGTACGATTCCATTTATATAAAATGTCCAGAATACTTAAATCTATGGAAACAGAAGGTAGATTTATGGTTGCCTGGGGCTTATGGGAAGGCGGGGAGTGACCGCTAATGGGTACACAAAGTGAAGAAAATGTCTAAAATTGATTATGGTTATTGTTGCATAACTTCATCAATGTAATAAAAAACTAGTGAATCATAGACTTTAAATGAATAAATCTTATGGTAGGTACTTATATCTCAACGTTTTTTTAAACCTATAAGCCACAACACTGAATAAACAAATGATGAAAATTTTTATATTTATCAAGACTGCAACATAAGATCTTTCCAGGCTAAAGAGGATATACACATAGACAAGAAATAATAAGAAAAATATTCTCTAGTTCTCTCTTTAAAAAAAAAAAAAAAAAAAGGCAGTGGGAGGGGCACACTCTCCTTCAACCAGTCTTCCTCTAGCTCCTACCATCTACTTTCAAAACGTTAAAAAAAATGGAAAGACACTAAACCCACCCTTCATTCTATAATCTAGCTTCTTCCCATACCCCAACCCAAACTGCTTTTTCTAGTCACCAAAGCACTCCTCCGTGCCAAATGGAATGGGTACTTTCTCAACCTCACCTTACCAGTCCTCCCAGCATTATTTGACTCTGGTAATAACTCCTTTCTTGAAACTCTCCCTGGCTTTTCTGATATCTCTGGTTCTCCTCCCTCCTCCTTGACCACACCTTCTCAGGAACAATCACTAGTATATCCTTCTTTTGGCTGTTATTTTAAGACTGATGTTCTTCAACCTAAAGCTGGTCACTCTATAAGTTTGTTGGAATAAGCTCATTCACTCCCATGCTGTCAACTATCTCCTACATGCTTATAGGATGATGCCTACATCTTTAACTCCATCCTGTCAGAAATCTTGAGCTCTACATTTCTACTGGCTGTCTCAGAGGCACCGCAGTTTTAACATGTTGAAAATTAAATTTATCCTCTTCTCCCCCTGAAACTTCCTCCTACAATGTTGTTTGGTCTCCTCTACTTGTTACTCCTCCCTCACTCCTTACTCTACCAAATGGTATTCTCTAGCTTGGGTGACAGATAACAAGCTAGACATTTTGCAAGTCATAATACTATACTCTTTTCTTCTTTACTACCCACATCTAATGAATCATTGAGACTCCTTTCTTAATTCTTATCAGATGTGTTGTATACTCTATTTCCCCATCTCAGTTCACTTCAGGCCCTCACACCTCACTTCTTATATTTCAACAGCTTCCAAAATGCCACCCTTCATACTGCTATCAGATTCAACTTTGTAAAACACAAATGACTGTTTACCTTTCTTAAAAGACTCAGTAGTGCTCCAGAAACCCAGACTAATGATTCTCACCTTTTCTACCAGAACCTATCTGAGTAAGTGAAGGTTCAGAGTACAACTCAAGGAGCAGGCTGGAGAAGGTGAGGGTGGGGGAATGACGCTGGAGTGGGCCAGCATGTCTATTTTCTTAACACCTCCCTACTTTCTCCATGACTCTAGGAGTTACAATGCAGACTGTCCAGAATTGCTATTATCGGTCTGTAGAACAAAATCTAAGTATAGCATAAATACAAGATCCTTCACCGAAAGACCTCTACCTAACTTTCCCAGCATTACCTTTATCATTTACCATGTATTAGCTCACTGGTTCTCAAAGTATGGTCCAGGACCACCTCCCCAATCCCCAGCCATCAGAAGGAGTCTGTGTGGAGTAAAACCTAGGTCTGTCAAACATGAATGTGCACCACCCTACTTTATACATTTATCTCTCATTTTGTAAATACTAAAAGTAGAGATAATTGAGATCAAATTCTGGATCAGCCACAAATTAGCTATTTGCTAATTTATTAGCAAAATTATCATGTTTTCAACATGCAAATAACCATCTAGGCAACATAATTCTACACAGTCTGGGTACCTTAGTTGTCTCCTCTTTAACAGTATGGGGCACAACCAAGGCCAGGAATAGACACTCATAGAATAGTTAATGACAGGTGGAAAATTTCTATCCTCAATAGTAATCAAGAAATTCAAGTTAAAACAAGATATCAGTTTTCAACCATCAAATAAAGATCAAGAAAATTATAATATGAACACTCATACATTACGACAGTTGTATAAACTGACAAAACTTTTTCAAGTTTATGAACATGTATTAAATGTTTATATACGTCTACCTAGTACTCCTGGGAAGCTATCTTATGCAACAGTGAAAAATGTCAAAGTTTCAGCAAAAATGTTAATCAAAGAATTACTATATGTAACAGCAGAAAGTAGAATGACCTAAATACTCAACCATAAAGAAACGAAATTAAGATATAAGATAGTTACCAAGTAGTAGGCCAGCTATGGTGGCTCACACCTGTAACCCCAGCACTTTGAGGCTGAGGCAGGTGGATTGCTTGAGCCCAGGAGTTCGAGACCAGCCTTGGCAACATGGGGAAACCCTGTCTCTACAAAAAATACAAAAATCAGCAGGGCTTGGTGGGGCGGGCCCGTAGCCCCAGCTACTCTGGAGGCTGAAGTGGGAGGATCACCTGAGCCCAGGGAGACTGACGCTGCCATGAGCCGGGATCGCAACCATGCACTCCAGCCTGGGTGACAGAGTGAGATCCTGTCTCAAAAACAGAACAAAACAACAAAACAAAACAAAACCAAAATATATTAACAGAGGTAGCCTTTAAATGATAGGACTATAGGACTGCTGGATAGAGCGAAAAGAGCATCATCACCAGTCAGGCAAGTGGAGTGTTCATTTGAACTGTGGTCTAAGTTTAAGACATTATTATTATTCTATTAATTTCCAAATTTGGAATAAACATTATTTTATGATGGAACAGTTATCAGCTACATTATCTCTAAGGCTCAGTCATAAAATGTTAATATTTAAAAATGCATTTTTAATCGATATCAGAATTTAAGAATAATAGAATCTATAAGCTAATCTTTTTTTCTCTTTCCATGCCAGGAGAACATAGTTCCTCTCCAGCCTTCCAGTCAGGGGAAAAAGCAGCACCAACTACCGGCTGCCTTAATTACAGCTATTGCTTATCAAGTCAGGAAATTAAAAAAAAAAAAGCCCTATAAAAGAATAGCCTTAGTCATCAAATCTCTAATGTAGAATCACCTAGCTATACCTAGGTATCATGGAAGAAAAAGGAAACTCATTTAGTCTTTTGAGAAACGAACTCTCGGTGGCTCATGCCTGTAATCCTAGCACTTTGGGAGGCTGAGGCAGGCAGATCACAAAGTCAGTCAGATCAAAGTTCAAGACCTGTCTGGCCAATATGGTGAAATCCCATCTCTACTAAAAATACAAAAATTAGCCGGGCGTGGTGGCACGCGCCTGTAATCTCAGCTACTCAGGAGGCTGAGGCAGGAGAATCGCTTGAACCTGGGAGGTGGAGGATGCAGTGAGCCGAGATTGAGCCACTGCACTCCAACCTGGGCGACAGAGCGAGACTCCATCTCAAAAAAAAAAAGAAAGAAAGAAAGAAATGAACTCTCCAATAGGAATCTCTGACTCATCCCCAAAGCATGAACCCTAAGGCTACTTCTCCAGTACAGGAGTTCAGAGGCTGGGCACCTGTCCTGATGGCCCGCATCACCAAACAATGCTCCTTCCTGACGGTATATGCCTAGGGATAACAAGGTGACTAGCATGCAAACAAGAAATGACCAGGGACCACACCATCTCTTCTTCCATAACCAAAGTAAGACGGTAAAAAACTAGTTTTAGGCCGGGCATGGTGGCTCACGCCTGTAATCCCAGCACTTTGGGAGGCCAAAGCAGATGGATCACTTGAGATGAGGAGTTCGACAGCAGCCTGCAAATATGGCGAAATCCCATCTCTACTAAAAATACAAAACTAGCAGGGCGTGGTAGCTTGCGCCTGTAGTCCTAGCTACTTGGGACAAAAATTAGCCGGGCGTGGTGGCATGTGCCTGTAATCTCAGCTACTCAGGAGGCTGAGGCAGGAAAATCGCTTGAATCTGGGAGGCAGAGGTTGCAGTGAGCTGAGATTGCGCCGCTGCACTCCAGCCGGGGCGACAGAGCGCAGAGCGAGACTCCGTCTCAAAAAAAAACCCAACCAACCAACCAAACAAAAAAAACCAAAAAAACTTCTTAAATATTTAAGAAAAACATCTTAAATATTTAAAGTATTTTCTTCTACTTTTGCTAGAAAGTAGTAAAAAGGAGACTCCAACCAATTGCTGTAAATGACACCATTCAAAAGATACCAAGACAATAAAAACTCTCAATAGTAAAAAGGGAAAATGCCCTATTTTCCTTAACCCTTTCAGATCAAAAAGTAATTTTTCAAAAATACATAGGCTAAATATCAAGAGCAAATGTTTAAATATAAGCAATATTTTTATTTTTAATAAGGAATAAGTTAGATTATTTAACTTATATT
Source organism: Pongo abelii (assembly GCF_028885655.2). Lineage (NCBI taxonomy): Eukaryota > Metazoa > Chordata > Mammalia > Primates > Hominidae > Pongo > Pongo abelii. The sequence continues at coordinate 99,068,553 of NC_071991.2, forward strand.
TTCAATCTTCAAAAGATACTGAGAAAACTTTACTTCCATCCTCTATTACTGGTGTGGGGAGGCGGGAATCACAAAGCTCAACGATACTAGTATAATACTAAGTATGGTCAAGGGCCTATTTTATAAGCTGTTAAAAATTTAACGCTAAAGCTTTACTAGACCAGTCTCTTTAAAACGTGAAAAAGTATTCACTACTAAGTCATATCACCTCCACCATAAAAACTACTGTACTTTTTAAATAAAAAATAAAAACTAGCCAATGTTTGCTGCCCATTCATTTTACAGATATTAACTGTGTATCCTTCTCATAATCAGATTTCAGAGTTAAGTGATTATTCTTCGAGGTGTACCTTACCCAAGATAAAAATTTTCCCCAGCTGATTTCCCACTCCCAACCCCCGCCAAGACTAAGGAGCAACCACTTCCCAAAGTCCCACTTCCTTTTCCATTCCCCAGACCTACAGGGTTTCCAACGCCCCAGTCTTGCGCAATATCCGTAGGAGCAGCAGCCGCAACCACCGCCTCCTAAGCCGGGAAACAACCCTAGAGGGAACATTGTCCAGCAGAAAAATAAAAGGGGCGGGGGTTGGGGGGGTGGGTAACGTAGGAAGTCGACTTCTGGTCTCACGCCTTCGGATCTGACCCCCTCATAGTGAGCTACAGCAATAGTGTATCTAGAGCAATTTCATGAACAAGACTTTTAACCTTCACCTCCTCTCAAGACTGCCTGCACAAGCAGAGGGCGGAAAGTGGGGGGTGGCGGAGGCGGGGGGGGGGCGCTGGGAAGGTTATCTCCCAGTTCAGGGCTTCGGCCCGTAGCGTCGCCTCCGCCCCACCAGGACTATTGTTCCCAAGTTCCCCACCCCCACCCCGGATAGGAAGTGATAGTCACATCCCCTCCGCCTTCGGCAATATCCCCTGGGGAGTCCGAAGTCGGCTTCCTTCAGGATAATCCCCCCACCCACACTTATCCCCTGAACCTATAGTCACACGGACCCCAAGACCACCTCAAACCTGGGCCTCAGGAGAGGAGAGGCGGGACGCGGGTAAATGGAAATTAGTAAACCCATGAGATTCCTTATGGGCAATCCTTTCCCAAGCGTTGGAGATCATGACTGCGACCCCAGAAACGGCCGAAGTCCTACCTTGCCCGCTTTGAGACCAGCTAGAGCAAAGGGATCCCAGGAGTTAGTGCCAACCTCAATCCCCCCGTTCCTCTGTCAGCCACGATCTGCACTCCTCCCGGTCACAGCCACATACCTTGCCTCGACCCTCCTGGGAGGAGCGGACTGGGCGGGGAGGTGTGGAAACGCGAGCCCCCCCCGGCCTGCACCCACTCGCCTCCGGCTCCCGGCCCGGTAAACAATAGGTGGTCGCGAGCCGCGGTGCAGGCTGCGGGCTCGGCCGCGCGGCCGCTCCCTTCGCGTCCCGGGCGCCCGCGCGGGGGTCGCGACCATGGGAGAAGAAAGGAGGCTACGGGGGTAGGCGCTCTCGCCTCCCGCTGGCCTCCGAGACCACCCGGCCCACCCGGCCCACCCGGCTGGTGCGCGCCCCCTCCGCCCCTCTCCTCACAGAGGTACACAAAGCACAGGCGGCCCGGCCGGGAGAGGCGGCGATGGGCTCCGGCGCCGGCGAGAAAAGGCGACAGCGAGGGGAGAGACTCACCATGAAGTCCCGGGCGAAGTTGTCCTCCCCATTGTGGTCAGGACTCTTCATGGCCTGGACCCTCTGGATGAATTTCCTCAGGATCTCCACTTGCTCCATCCTCCCGCGTTCCCCCGGCTGCGGTCGCTGGCCCCCCCGCCGCCCGCCCGCCCGGCACAGAACCCGCTCCGTCTTCCCCAGCTCGTTCCCCCAGCACGTCCCTCCCTCCCGACCCCCGCCAAGCCCCGCGGCTCCCTCCTCCTCCCCACCGCCCTAGGCGGCGGCTGCGGCGGCACCGGCTGGGCTCCCGACACCACAACTTCCAGGAGCAGCCGCCGCTCTCCCACAGTACCAGGCGAGCCGCTGCGGCTAGCGCCAACCCCAACCCCCAGCTTGCTCCATCCTCCTTCCCCGCCCTCCTCCTCCGTCGGAGACGCGGCCGCCGCCGCCGCCGCCTCAGGAACACAGCTAGGTCTCCGCTCGCCCTGCCCCCCCTTCCCGGTTCTTCCTCCCCCCCACCCACCACCAGCAGCCGCAGCCGCAGCCGCCTCTCCCCACGGGCGCGATCCCGCCGCCACCCAGATGCGCGTCCCCGCCGCCACCCAGATGCGCGGCCTCGCGCTGCGGCTCCGCCCCAAGCGCTGCTCCCGCTGAAGCATCCCCGCCCGCCTCCCGGCCACGCCCCCAAGCCCGCCCCGCCGGCCCCAGCCCCGCTTGGAGTGGCTGGAAGGCACTTCAGCAGGCGGCCTGGAGAGCTGACTCCATTTCCGGGGCGTGGCCCCGCCCGGGGTGCTCAGAAGTCGGAGTAGCATTGGGTGGAGAGTTGGTTCATTTGGAGGAGGGAATGCGACTCTGAGCGGGGCAAGCCCTGGTGGGTCAGAGTAGGATTCTGCTGGAATTTGCGGTCTCACCGCCTACTAGGGAGGAAAAGCACTTTTCAGGAGTCCCGCACCGCCGCCAGCCGTGGGCTGGGACTACAAGTCATAGCCTGTGGAGTCTAGGAGTGGGGGCGGGCGGGAGGCAGGCTGGGAACTGTAGTAGTGTCACCGCCACGTTCGCAGCAGGTAGATGCTCATTTTGCTGACGGATTGGTGAGAGTGGACAGCAGTTAGGCTTTGGCACCTTGGAGCGTGGCTCCAGCTAAGGGAAGCGAAACGCTTCCTGGGTGAGAGGACTTTTATTCTTTGCTCATCCTCTTAAACCTAGCGAGTGAGCCGCCTGAGGTTCGGAGTGCCTTCTTCACAGACGACGCGAATGTGGAGTCTTCGTGTTTGCCGAACTGAAGGGAATTTGCCTTCCTGCCTTTAGGTTCGCAGCAGTTCATAACTGAATAAGAGACTTTCCTCCATAGAATGGACTTTATAAATCTATTAATTTTTTTTTTTTTTTTTTTTTTTTTTAGAGCTAATGTCTTGCTCTATCTCCCATGCCGAAGTGCAGTGCTATGATTACGGCTCGCTGCAACCTTGAACTCCTGGGCTCAAGGGATCCTCCTGCCTCTCAGTACGTCACCAAGCCCAGCTAATACATTTTTAAAATTTATTATTTGTTTATTTATTTATTTATTTATTTTTGGTAGAGAAGGGGGTCTCACTAGGTTGCCCAGGCTGATCTCGAATTCCTGTGCACTAGGGATCTTCACCCCCTCAACTTCCGAAAGTGTTGGGATTTTAGGCGTGAGCCACCGCGCCTGGCCTACAAATCTTTATTCGTCTTTGTAAACTTCTATCAGAGAATATATTCTGGTCTAACTCATCATTTTACAAATAAAGCGACTTCCTGACATCCCCCAGCGTATTCTTAGCAGAGCCGTAACTAGAACACAAGTTATTTTACTTTAACAACAGTGGCCTCTCACAATGTGACAGAACTGAAGGATTTGATCCATGAACTGACTTTCGTCATTTATACCCACAAAATTTTTTACAGAGCAGATTGGTCAGGGAATTTGGTTATAATAGGAAATATCAGTGGTAGAATACTTTCTCAGATGAAAATTAGGAGCACTATGGAATTTAGTGAAAAACTCATTGAAGAAAATAGGTGTAGGCCGGGCGCGGTGGCTCACGCCTGTAATCCCAGCACTTTGGGAGGCCGAGATGGGAGGATCACCTGAACCCGGGAGGCGGAGGTTGCAGTGAGCTGTGATCACACCATTGCACTCCAACCTGGGCGACGGGAGTGAGGCCCTGTCTCAAAAAAAAAAAAAAGAAAATAGGTGTAACAGGATATAGTTTATTTACTTCTTCAAAAAAGGGAAAATATTTCTCTTAAAATAATCCAACTAATACATCCACTCCAGAAATATGCACTTCAGACCAGGCGCGGTGGCTCACGCCTGTAATCCTAGCACTTCGGGAGGCCGAGTTGGGCGGATCACTTGAGGTCAGGAGTTCGAGACCAGCCTGGCCGATATGGTGAAACCCTGTCTCTGCTAAAAATACAAAGCCGGGTGTGGTGATTCACACCTGTAGTCCCAGGTACTCCAGAGGCTGAGGCAGGAGAATCGCTTGAACCCAGGAGGCGGAGATTGCAGTGAGCCAAGGTCGTGCCACCACACTCCAGCCTGGGTGAAAGAGCGAGAGTCTGTCTCAAAAAATAAAAATAAAAGGCCAGGCACGATGGTTCACTCCTGTAATCCCGACACTTTGGGAGGCTGAGGCGGGCAGATCACCTGAGGTCAGGAGTTCAAGACCAGCCTGGCCAACACGGTGAAACCAACCCCGTCTTTACTAAAAATACAAAAAATTAGCCAGGCATGGTGACGCATGCCTGTAATCCCAGCTAGTTGGGAGGCTGAGGCAGGAGAATTGCTTGAATCCAGGAGGCGGAGGTTGCATTGAGCGAGATCACGCCATTGCACTCCAGCCTAGGCAACAAGAGCAAAACTCCGTCTCTAAAAAAAAAAAGAAAAAGAAAAGAAAAAAATGCACTTCAAGTTATGCCCTTACAAATTTTTTTCCTATGCATTTATATAGGTGTGTGCATGCAAAGAGATACAGTTTTGCTCTGTATTTCAAAAATTCACTTAGAGAAATAGTTTAATTTCTAAGGTAAACTTTATTTGAAAAAAGGGCCCGCAGTATTTTACTTTAACCAGATACTGAGACTCAGTTTCACGGGATGTGAGGAAATGCCAGAATCAGGGCTTGATCATGCTGACTGTAGACGGCCCTTTTCCCTCAGAAATGGGAGAGAAATTCGACTGTAGGCAGAGAAATGGAAGGATGATCAGAAGTGCGTCTGCTTTTGATGGTTCAAAAGAATGTACCAACCAGACAATGATCAGTAAAGATGATATGCTGAACAAGTTGTGTAACAGTCTAGTACGGTTTGGTATAGTGTTGGGTAAGAAGTGTTACTTGTTTAAGGTACTGAGTCCCATTTTGGCTGGTGTTTTTAGTCTTTTTTTAAATGTTTCCTCTTACTGGCAAGCTTCTCTCTCTTTCTTGCAACACTTGAGAGTTTCTTGAGTTCTCAGCGGCTACCTTTGGCATCTACTGCTAGGTTTGGGAAAATTTATGTAAACTATCTCCAAGGATTTCAATTCTTTTTTTTTTTTTGAGATGGAGTCTTGCTTAGTCGCCCAGGCTGCAGTGCAGTGGCATGATCTCGGCTCACTGCAGCCTGTGCCTCCTGGGTTCAAGTGATTCTCCTGCCTCAGCCTCCCAGTAGCTGGGATTACAGGTGCCTGCCACCACGCCCGCCTAATTTTTTTGAATTTTTGGTAGAGATGGGGTTTCACAACGTTGGCCAGGCTAGTCTCGAACCCCTAACCTCAAATGATTAACCCGCCTCAGCCTCCCAAAGTGCTGGGATTACAGGTGTGAACCACCAAGCCCAGCCAGGATTTCAGTTATTTGGAAAGGCTTAGCAGTGCTTTTCTTGGTACCTTGCTAGCTGCTACTGCTGCTTCTTCTTTCTTCTTCTTCTTCTTCCTCTTCCTCTTCTTCTTCTTCTTCTTTCTTCTTCTTCTTCTTCTTCTCCCTCTTCTTCCTCTTCTCCTTCTTCTCCTTCTCCTTCTCCTTCTTCTTCCTCTTCTTCCTCTTCCTCTTCTTCCTCTTCCTCTTCTTCTTCCTCTTCTTCCTTCTTCTTCCTTCTTCTTTTCTTCTTTTCTTCCTCTTCCTCTTCCTCTTCTTCTTCCTTTTTCTTCTTCCTTGTTGTTGTTGTTCTTCTTCTTCTTGCTTTTTCTTCTTCTTCTTCTTCTTTTTTTTTTTTTTTTTTTTTTTTGAGACAAAGTCTCGCTCTGTCGCCCAGGCTGGAGTGCAGTGGCGTGATCTCGGCTCACTGCAAGCTCCACCTCCTGGGTTCCATGCCATTCTCCTGCCTCAGCCTCCTGAGTAGCTGGGACTACAGGCGCCCGCCACCATGCCCGACTAATTTTTTTGTTTTTTTAGTAGAGGCCGGGTTTCACCATGTTAGCCAGGATGGTCTCGATCTCCTGACCTCGTGATCCACCCACCTCGGCCTCTCAAAGTGGCTTTTTCTTCTTTTTAATACATTTAGGTCTTGTTTCAATCCACATACGGCTTTTTAACATATCAACATATGAGGGTTTATGCTGTGTGTGTCAGATACAAAAATGTTATAGAGATGGCTCCTACTCCTAAGGAATGAATATCTTAGTTCAGGAGACGGGAAAAACAATAAACTCTTAGTTACTTTAAGTTAATAAATGTGAAAGAGTGATACAGATAATGAGTGATTTAACAGTTCCGAGGAGAGAGAATTGTGGACCGGGCTGTCAGCATGAGGTGGTCACAGAGGTAGACCTTGAAGGGTAAGTTAAATTAGGTTTGAACAGGAAGTAGAACACCCAGGCAAGAGAAGTGATAAGCATGAAGACAGCAAAGCAGAAGTTTGAAGTAGAACATTTGTATAGATGTGAAAACTCCAAAGTAGACTAGGCTCTGGAGAATGTTGATACTGTAGGCATGGGAGCCACAAGAGGTTTCTGAGGATAGAAGCAAAATTATGGAAATGAGGAAAATAGTAATCTGGTACTTTTCTGATAAATTGTGAATGAGAGAGAAGGGAATGAGAGATATTAGGAGCCAATACGTGAAGCAACAAAAATAAAAGTAAGAAGTGGCCAGGCGCGGTGGCTCACACCTGTAATCCCAGCACTTTGGGAGGCCAAGGCGGGCAGATCACGAGGTCAGGAAATCGAGACCATCCTGGCTAACACGGTGAAACCCCGTCTCTACTTAAAAAAAAAAAATAAGAAAAATTAGCCGGGCATGGTGGCTGGAGCCTGTAGTCCCAGCTACTCAGGAGGCTGAGGCAGGAGAATGGCATGAACCCAGGAGGCAGAGCTTGCAGTGAGCTGAGATCACGCCACTGCACTCCAGCCTGACAGAGCAAGACTCCGTCTCAAAAAAAATAAAATAAAAAGTAAGAAGTGTAGGCTGGGTGCCCTGGCTCACACCTGTAATCCCAACACTTTGGGAGGCCGAGGCGCAGATCACTTGAGGTCAGGAGTTCGAGACCAGCCAGGCCAACATGGTGAAACCCTGTCTCTACTAAAAATACAAAAATTACCCAGGCGTGGTGATGTGTGCCTGTAATCCCAGCTAGTCGGGAGGCTGAGACAGGAGAATCACTTGAACCTGGAAGGCAGAGGTCACAGTGAGCGGAGATCGTGGCACTGCACTCCAGCCTGGGCATCACAGCGAGACACTATCTCAGAAAAAAAAAAAAAAAAAGTAACAAATGCAAATACAAAGACACAGATGGAGGTGAGAGAGACTTTAAAGAACTCATAGAACTGGGGGGTGACTGATTTACAGAACAGGAAAGAAGGCTGAAGTCCCAACACTGTGGCTCACACCTGTAAGCTCAACACTTTGGGAGGTTCAGGCTGGAGGATCACTTGAGCCCAGGAGTTTAAGACCAGCCTGGGCAACATAGCGAGACCTCATCTCTACAAAAATGAAAAAAATTAGCCAGGCATGGTGGCATGTGCCTGTGGTCCCAGCTGCTTGGGAGGTTGGGGTGGGAGGATCACTTGAGCCCAGGAGGTCAAGGCTGCAATGACCCATGATCACACCACTACGTTCCAGTCTGGGTGACAGACAGAAGGAAAACTTGTTTCAAGAAAAAAAAAAAAGGCACTGGTTAAAGAACAAAATTACATATATGCAATGAAGTTCTGTGAAGCCATTAAAGAAAAGAAGGAAAAATCTGTGTATGCTAACATGGACTAGGACCGAAGATATGCTTATTGTAAATGAGAAAAGCAAGGCACACATTGTGTTTATAGTATTCTTTCAGTTATACAATATTTAAATGAGAATAATTTAAATTGAACATACATAGAATTTTTCTGAAGAATACCTTAAAAACTGTTAGCTATGGTTGCCTCTAGGAGGATCTTGAGAATCTTTGGTAGAAAGGAGACAATTTCCAGCCTGTATATTCATTTATTATGAATATTTTACCATGTGCATGCATTACTTTTCCAACAAAATTAAATCTATTGAATTTTAAAATTCTTGTAGAATTTCAACGCAGGTTGTGGGAAAAATGGCAGTATCTTTAATAGAATCAGGCAAATCAAAGGAAAAGGAGGCCGGTGCAGTGGCTCACACCTGTAATCCCAGCACTTTCAAGAGGCCAAGGCTGGAGGATTACTTGAGCCTGAGAGTTCAAGACCAGACTGGGCAACATAGTGAGACCCTGTCACTACGAAATAAAATAATTAGCCAGGTGTGGTGGGATGCACCTGTAGTCCCAGCTACTCAGGAGGCTGAGGCAGGAGGATTGCTTAATTCCCGGAGTTCCAAGCTGGAGTGAGCCATGATTGTACCACTGCACTCTAGCTTGGGCAACAGAGCAAGACCCTGTCTCAGAAAAAAAAGCTGGGTGGAAGGAGGCAGATCTTGTTTGGGAGATTTTTAAAAATGGCACATGGTAGGTCCAGCTTTAGAAAGCTCACCTACCTATACTATAGTCTCAGGGAAATTTACTGCTCTGCCTATCCTCCATCACAGCCACGTGTTTGGGCAGTTGAGAAGTTAATCAGCCCATACAGACTGGCCAGCAACCTATGTCCTAGTATAAGAAGATGGTCTGGGCCAGATTCCACTCTTAGGAATCTGAATTTGGAAACCTAGAAAGAGTAAGTCATTATGCAGCAAGGGCAGAAGCTGAATGTATGCCATGGGGTAGAATTAGCGATTTGAAGCCTTGAGAGAGAGTAGAAAGTATAAAGAATCTGATTAAGAAAAGAACATTAGGATGCACTCAGTGGCTCACGACTGTTAAGCCCAGCATTTCAGGAGGCTGAGGCGAGCACATCACTTGAGGCCAGGAGTTTGAGACCAGCCTGGCCAACATGGCGAAACCCTGTATCTATAAAATTTAAAAAAAAAAAGAAAATTTAAAGGAAAGAAAAGAACATTAAGCAGACATGCAGCAATATGCGGGTATGTCACAACATAACCCATATGGCCATGGGGGAGATGGGGAGAATCTCCAGAGTAACCTGACTTCCGATAAACTTTCAGGAGCGGTTCAGTTGACATTTATTCCATAAGTAAATTTTGCTTTTCTTGAAACAGAATAGGGCAGTAATAAACAGCATGGGCTCTGAAGTCAGAGAAATGAAGGTTCAAAAACCTGTTCCATTTCTTGTTCAGGGTAAGTCGCTTAACCTGTCTACGCATCAGTTTCCTCTTTTAAGAAAGCCACCTGGTGCTGGCTTAATGAGATAATGTTTCAGCAGTGGTGTACTGTATACTTACTCATAGAAAACACAAAATAGGCCAGGCGCAATGGCTCACACCTGCAATCCCAGCACTGTGGGAGGCTGAGACAGGAGAATTGCTTGAGCCCAGGAGTTTGAGAACAGCCTGGGCAACACAGTGAGACCCAATCTCTACAAAAAAAATTTTTAAATTACCCAAGCGTGGTGGTGCATACCTGTAGTCCCAGCTACTTGGGAGGCTGAGGTGGGAGGATTGCTTGAACCTCAGAGGTTGAGGTTGAGGCTGCAGTGAGCTCTGATGCCACTGTATTCCACCCTAGGCAACAAAGCAAGACTGTCTCAAAAAGAAAAGAAAAGCAAAACACAAAATAAGAACTGGTTAAAGACAGTTAATGATTTCTGGGTCTTGTGCTTTTTTACCTCCTTCCTCATCTCTTTAGGCCCTTTTCCTACTCACTAGCTACATCACTTTGGGTAAATACAGGAGGAATGAGAAGAAAGGTAAATTTCATTTTTAAAAAAATCTCTCTTCTTACTACTTTTGTGAAGGTCTGAGTGGGAAGGAATTTAAAACTAATAATCGAAAAGAGGTTTCAGGATGATCTACTTGTTTCATGTTCATATTACCTTTTTTTCCCTTAGCTCAGGTAAAATTAATGCTTTAAATGTGTGGAAATTTTAACTTTTGGGGTGTTTTCACATCTATACTTATAAAAGCTACCTTTATTATGGCTTTCACAGCATTTTATAGCTCTTTGTGAGTTCTGTTCTTTTTTTTTTTTTTTTTTTTTTACAACCCTGGGAAGTAATTTCATATCATTTTCTTCATTAGTAGATAAAAGCTAAATGAAGCACAGTGAGTGAACATGATTAGCTCACTTGTGGGAAACAAATGTCAGACACATGGCCAAAGCTTACAGGTCCTGAGTTTCCAGATTGTTGCATAAACCACTGAGTCACAATGATTCTATACCTGGTGTGATTTAAGTGAAACTGCAGGTGAAGGTTGAAACCATTCCTGAGAGTCTCCCACAATGGCACTTCTAATATTAACCTGTGATTTCATTCTACATTCCTCAGTGCTCTCCATACTCTGAAACTATATTTAAGATAGACTTTTGGGTGGGAGGTTATGAGAGAGTGAATGAGAAACTAGGGAAATTCTTGTTTCTCCTGGTATCCTTTTTATTCCTTCTTCCTAGCCATAGTCACAGCAAATGTTGACCATTTTTTAATCTGAGTTTTTTGTTGAAATGTGTCATCTAATAAATAGGAAACTGGCAGTAAGGGAGCATAACTTTTTAGTTTCCTACAGTAACATAAAATTTTCAGAAGAAAGACACATAAAAATGGAGAGAAGTTTGGAAGGGATGAAATCTCTCTAATATTTAATGTATATTTCAAAGCTTAATATTTCAGAGCTTTTTCATATATCACATCCTGTTTATCCTTATAACTCTACCCTTAAGTAGGTAGGTCAGGTATTATTATATTATTTTTTTTTTGAGAAGGAGTCTCTCTTTGTCCCCAGGCTGGAGTGCAGTAGTATAATCTTGGCTCACTGCAACCTCCACCTCCAGGGTTCAAGTGATTCTCCTGCCTCAGCCTCCCGAGTAGCTGGGATTACAGGTGTGCACTGCCACGACTGGCTAATTTTTTTTTTTTTTTGGTAGAGACGAGGTTTCAGCATGTTGGCCAGGCTGGTCTCTAACTCCTGAGCTTAGGTGATCCACCCGCCTCAACCTCCCGAAATGTTGGGATTACAGGCATGAGCCACCGCACCCAACCCTATATTCTTTATATATGCATTAGAACACTAGTAAGGATAATAATGCATAACTTTAGAGAAATAAAATTATTTGCCCAAGATCACATAGATGGCAGAACTAGAACTAAAACCCAGGTAATTCTACACTCAGTGAAAACTTAATAGTGTTACACAACAAAGGCTGCATACAGTAACAATTAATGCTAACTGCAAGAGAATACAGTCATTAAATCCACCCTGTTCTCTAACCTTTCTATCTCATACTTCTTATGCTGTTTCATTTAACATTCAAAGAAAAATTAAAATTTTATAAATGACTTCAAAGTCAAATACTACCTGACCATCTAATTAGTGGTTTTTCAACATGATGACATTTGGTTTCTGTATTCAGGAATGGATCATTAACAAGGCTTATGAAATATAATTGTGCCATATAAAATTCATTCACTTTATTGATTGAGGTCAGGCCAAACTATCAGCAAAACAAAACAAGCAAAAAATCCCTTTTCTTCAGTGACCGCTAATATTTTAGATAAAAAAAAAATGTGCTTCCACTTATTTGAGGTGTCTAAAGTAGTTAAATTCATAGAAACAAAATAGAATGGTGGTTACCAGGGGTTGGGGGCAGAAGGGAAAAGGGGAGTTTAATGGGCATAGATTTTTAGATTTGCAAGATAAAAACGTTCTGGAGATCTGTTTCACAACAATATGAATGAATACAGGTATACTTAATACTACTAAACTATACACTTAAAAATGGTTAAGATGGCAAATGTATGTGTTTTTCACCACAATATAAATAAATAAAATATATAGTTTGAGATGATAAAAAAATGGTTAGTGGTGATGGTTGCACAACAATATGAATGTACTTAATGTTACTGAGCTATACACTTAAAAATGGTTAAAATGATAAATTTTATGTTAGATATATTGTACTGCAGTTAAAAAATTGTATTTAAAGTTCCAGTATGATTTTATATTTTTATCATATTCACTATTCTGTGAAAATCTTGCACTTCATGTTTCTGTGTTGGCAACTAGAAAGCAGAGATTTCTTTCAACTCTTGTTATTTAGCCTATAGTCAAACAAATAATTGGTGTCATTAGCAGCTATACAAGTCTAAACTAAAATCTATAGAGGGAAATTTCATTTCCAAGAATCACTATAATATTATGCAAAAATCTTCTAATGCCCATAGAATTCTAGAAGGCACCTAATGTGCATATTATATGTCATCATTTGATGGTTACCTTACCTTGTCAGTGAATATCACATTTCTTTTATTTATTATTTTTTTTTTGAGATGGAGTCTCGCTCTGTCACCCAGGCTGGAGTGCGGTGGCACGATCTGGGCTCACTGCAAGCTCCGCCTCCCGGGTTCATGCCATTCTCCTGCCTCAGCCTCCCGAGTAGCTGGGACTACAGGCGCCTGCCAATTTTGTAGTCATATTCAAGTTCATTCAGTAGTTGAAACTTTGGTTTTTGTTTTAAGACAGGGTCTCTCACTCTGTCACCCAGGTTGGAATGCAGTGGCACAGTCATGGCTCACTGCAGCCTTGACCTCTGGGACTCAAGTTATCCACCCACCTCAGCCTCCCAAGTATCCAAGACCACAGGCACACGCCACCACACCCAGCTACTTTTTGTATTTTTTGTAGAGAGTTTCGCCACATTGCCTAGGCTGGCTTCAAACTCCTGAGCTCAAGCAATCTGCCTGCCTTGGCCTCCCAAAGTGCTGAGATTACAGGCATGAGCCACTGCACCTGGCTCAGTAGTTGAAAATTTGTTAAAAGGTATTTACTGTTAATAGCTAGTTACGATTAGTCTTAGTTTTCAATTAGCGTTTTATGGTTTTAAAATTGTTTTTAATTTCCATTTAATATGCTCTACCAGTTGCTTTTTAAAAGTATACTTTTAAAATAGTTTATTTTAAACTTTAGGGCATATCCTTTTTTTTTTTCAAAGAAATTAGCTATGTAATTTATCAAGGCAATCATTAACTGCCCTGTCCTTATCAATTTTTAAATAGTTCCATTATTTCAAAATTCTGGTGAAATATTTATTTATATCTTTCTTCAGTAGTAAGTTGTCTCCTAGAGATATTTCATTTCTTTTTCTAGCTGAATGGTATTTAATATTTCTTCAGTAGATTCCAATTTGCTCTCTTTCTGTAGTTCTCACTGAGTGATCTTTCTGTTATGTGTTACATGAATACTATTTTTAAGTATATTCATAATATTTCACAAATCCAGTATCATGTGTCACACAGATGAGTCTAGGCGGTGGTTTTATTTTTAATGAGCAATTTGTGAGACATACTATTAATCATGCAATACCTTTAACAGTTGAACTTTTTAATTGCGGGTTAGTGTGTGCGAGGGAGATATTTACGATTTCTACTAAAGCCCTCAAAGCTACTCAGAGAGCTCTTTTATCCATTTTTGGTCAGCTCCCATGGCTTTATCACTCTCTTCAAGCCCTATACCCTGCTTCTTCATTCTTAGAAAAATGGAGTTATCAAGTTTTAACTCAGTTTCTCCTTTCCAAGTGAAATTGGGAAATCACAAATTTACCCCTATAACTTACTCGTTTCTCTCCACTATTAGGATTCTGTTGACCCTCTCTACCCTTTTATGTCTCTTCCTACTCTTGCTGTACAAATATCTCCTCTCCTTTATTGTCAGTCTTTTCCCCTTCAGTGACTCTCCTTATCCTACAAAATGCTCAAGACTCCCACAAACTACTGCCCATCTCATGCAACCCACAACAGTCTGACTACTGGCACATTTCTCCTAAAGGACTTCCTACTTGCCAAATCTCATGACCTCTTAGTGTACATCCTTCTTAACCCTTGTGCAGCATTTGACCCTTTTCAGTGAATACCATTCCTTCTTGAAATTCTCCCTTTCCTTAGTTTATTTTAATTGAAGTGAAATTTATATAATATGTAATTAACCGTTTTAAAGTTAACAATTCAGTGGCATTTAGTACATTCACAATATTGTGCAACTACCACATCTATCTAGTTCTAAGATATTTTCATGTCCCCAAGAGAAAGCCCTATTCCCATTAAACTGTTACTCCCTACTCCTTCCTCCCCCTAACATCCTGGCAATCACCAATCTGCATTCTGTCTGTATGGATTTACCTATTCTGTATATTTCATATAAATGGAAACATATATAATAGTATGTGACCTCTTGTGTCTGGCTTCTTTCACTTGCCTAATGTTTTGTTTCAAATCTTAATATTTTCATATTTGCCTTAGATTTTCAGTAAGAAAACAGTACGGATAGAGATGCCTATAGAGTCCTTCCTTTTTCTCCCCAGAAATAACCATTATCTTGTATTTAGAATTTTTGTTGTTCCAGTGCATGTATAACCTTATGCTGAGTAGTATCTTGCCTTTAAAAAAATTCTGGTAAAATCACATAACAAAATTTACTATGTTAACCATTTTTAAGTGTTCATTAGTGTTAAATATATTTGCATTGTTGTGCAACAGATCTCCAGAACCTTTTCTTCTTGCAAAACTGAACATGTATACTCATTAAACAATGTACCTTCATTTCCCTGTCCTTCTAGCTCCCAGTAACTACCATTCTACTTTGTTTCTATGAATATAACTATTTTAGATACCTCATATAGGTGGGCTCACATTTATTTGTCTTTTTGTGACTGGCTAATTTCATTTAGTGTAATGTCTTGAAGGTTCATCCATGTTATAGCGTATAAAAGGATTTTCTGCCTTTTTAAAGCTGAATAATATTGCATTATAAGTATATACTACATTTTGTTTATTCTTTCATCCATTGATGGACTTTGGGCAGTGTTCACTTTTGAGGAGTTGTGAATAGTGTTCCTATGATCATGGTTTTCTGTGGAGAACCAAACTGTTTTCTACAGAAGCTGCATTTTACATTCTCACCAGAAATTATACAAGGGTTCTAATTTATTCTCATCCTTGCCAACACTCATTATTTTCCTTTTAAAAATTTTTGGCCATCCTACTGGGCGCAAAGTGGTACCTCATTATGGTTTTGATATGCATTTTCCTAATGATTAATGATGTTGAGCATCTTTTGATGTGCTTCTTGGCTATTTGTATCTCTTTGGAGGAATGTCTACTCAGCCCTTTGCCTATTTCTCTCTTTCTTTCCTCCTATAACACTTTATATATTTAACACAATATTTTAGCCCTTACATTGCCTTATACTGGTTTGTTTATATATCTAGGTTATGAGCTCCTTAATGTAGAGATCTATCCCTGTAGCTAATAAATCTCTCCCAAGTTCATAGTAAAAGTCTGGTACATAGTAGTTACTCAAAAAATACTAAATCTCAGACCTTGCATTTAATTTTTTTTTTTTTTTTTTTTTTTTTGAGACATGGTCATACTCTGCCACCCAGGCTGGAGTGCAGTAATGCGATCTTGGCTCACCTCAGCCTCAACCTCCCAAGCTCAGGCAATACTCCAGCCTCAGCCTCCCAAGTAGTTGAGACTATAGGCACATGCCACCAAGCCCAGCTAATTTTTTGTGTATTTTTGTAGAGACAGGGTTTCATCATGTTGCCCAGGCTGGCCTCGAACTCCTAGACTCAAGCAGTCCGACTGCCTCGGCCTCCCAAAGTGCTGGGATTACAAGTGTGAGCCACTGTGCCTGGCCACAATTTCTACATATATTTTCAGTGAACAAAATAGCTAAAGTAAAATACACTAATTATTAAAAAAAAAAAAAGAAAGAAAAACTTTTAAAGAATGCGAAGGCCGGGCATGGTGGCTCACGCCTGTAATTTCAGCACTTTGGGAGGCTGAGGCATGTGGATCGCTTGAGTCTAGGAGTTCGAGACCAGCCTGGGCAACACGGTGAAACCCCATCTCTACAAAAAATTAGCTGGGCTTGGTGGCATGCGCCCATAGCCCAGCTACTTGGGAGGCTGAGGTAGGAGGATCACCTGAGCCTGGGGAGGTTGAGTCTGCAGTGAGCCTTGATCACGCCACTGCACTCCAGCCTGGGCAACAGAGTGAGACCCTGTCTCAAAACAACAACAACACCAAAACAAAACTTTTTGTTATGGAAAATATCAAATGTGTAAAAGTAAAGAGAATCGTAAAATGAACATCCTTTGATAATTATCGATACAGCATCAATCTGGTTTCATCTAAATCCCTTCCACTCTCTCCCCGCTGGATTATTTTAAAGCAAACCTCAGAAATCATTTTATACATACATAAATACTTTTGACATTTTTAAAGGAAAGATTTGAAGTACTAAGCATAGAACTTTAGTTCACCTGAGGTTAACTAACTGAAACCCTCAATTAACTATCCTCCAATTTTAAGAGAACAGGACAAATTGGAAGAAATTATCTGCCATCTCAGAGCTTAAAAAAATTCAGTGTAATAGGTTCTAGTCTTAAGACAAATCCAGCATAATTTTCTGAACTTCTACACTTTGAAAAACTCAAATGATGAACTGATATTCATTACACTGAACTCAAAGTATTGCAAGAGCTAAATTATCACAGAAATAGCCAAGATAAAGTATATCACCAGAACCTTCCTATGTTGCAACCCTGCTTATTAAGTTTAAATTTTAGTGTGGGAAGTATACTTTTCTATGGTAACTTTTTTTTTTTTTTGAGACGGAGTTTCACTATTGTCACCCAGGCTGGAGTGCAGTGGTGCGATCTCGGCTCACTGCAACCTCCACCTCCAGGATTAAAGTGATTCTTCTGCCTCAGCCTCCCAAGTAGCTGGGATTACAGGCGCTCACCCCCATGCCCAGCTAATTTTTGTATTTTCAGTAGAGACAGTGTTTCACCATGTTGGCCAGGCTGGTCTCAAACTCCTGACCTCAGGTGATTGAGGTCCCACCTTGGCCTCCCAAAGTCTGGGATTACAGGCGTGAGCCACCACGCCCAGCCTATGGTAACATTTTTCAAAAGGACATTTTTGCTGAATCTCATTTTGCCAGAAAATAACATTTCATTATATTTGGATGTAAAATGACATAGCTAGAATCCCAAAGTGTTTTTTAATTTCATTGAATAATGAAGTAGTGTTATGTGAGGATTGTTGAGAATCTTGAAAATTACTATATACTTCTTGTAATCTAATAAACATTTTTTGAACTCTTTCTGTTTCCAACATGTCTTTTGGGACCCGAAGCTTTTGAAGTTCTTTTCTGATATGTCTCATGATGACCACTGCAACTGCCTTTGTCCAAGCCAATATCATCTCTCACCTGCCTTTCATGATAGCCTTCTGATTGGTCTCTCTGCATCAGCCCTTTCCTGCCTCTGCCTTAAAGAGTTAAAGCAGTCCTTTTAAAACATGTCAGGTCACCTCACTTCTCGGCTCAGAACCCTCCAGTTGGCTTCCCATCTCACTAAGAGATGGCGTGCAATATTCTCAGTAGAAGTGGTATTGCTAAGGTATGTTTTGGAAATTTGTGGGAGTATTTTTGGTTGTACCATAATTAAGTGGTAGCATTGAGTATGTGGGGGTCTGGGCTGCTAGACCATTATACATATTCCCTCACTATAAAGAATTGTCCCTCATCCTCCTGTATGAGTTTTTTAAAAATCCATTTTTGGCCAGGCGTGGTGGCTCACGCTGTAATCCCAGCACTTTGGGAGGCCAAGGCGGGCGGATCACCTGAGGTCAAGAGTTCGAGACAAGCCTGGCCGATGTGGTGAAACCTCGTCTCTACTAAAAACATACAAAAAAATTAAACGGGCGTGGTGGTGCGTGCCTGTAGTTCCAGCTACTCGGGGAGGCTGAGGCAGGAGAATCGCTTGAACCCAGGAGGTGGAGGTTGCAGTGAGCCGAGATCACGCCATTGCATTCCAGCCTGGGCAACAAGAGCGAAACTCTGTCTCCAAAAAAAAAAAATAATAATAATAATCCATTTTTGAGGTATGGTTTATAAAAAGTAAAATGTACCCATTTTAAGTGTACAATTTGATGTTTGACACATTTATAGATCTGTGTAACCACCACAATAATCAAGGCATGAAACATTCCCATCACCGCAAAAAGTTCTCTCATGTGCCTTCTGCATGGCTTTTGAATAGCCCTTTGGATATTTTTGAAGGTGAAAAACCTGTTTATAAATATCTGAGCCTAGAAACTAATTACATATATATATAAACACAAAATATTTTTAGCATAGTTTTAATGTACACTTGATTTTCCAGAAATGTAACTGTGATGTAAGTTGAGGGAAAATGGTATTTTGTTCAGAATTTTATCAGAGGTTTGCTACTCTGGAAAAACATGTCAGAGACAGCATCAGCTTCACTATTCATGGCATTTGAGACAAGAAGTCAACATTCCTCTATCAGTCTGCATTTGTAGCTACCACACTTATGTGATTCTACATAAAGGTGTAAACACCTATTTCATTATATCTTTTATGGTGTTCATGTCTGTACATTTACATATTAAAATATATATTATTATAAATTGCTTTCATGCATTTCTCATTTATATTACAGGTTTAGCATTATATTAGTTATTTTGAAGTTAGTTTTGTACATAGTTATAATATCCGTAAATTTAATTTCAGCATATGAAGGGAAAAGTATAAAATATTTATTATATAAAAGGGGCACTGGGTCTGTTAGCCTAGGGAAACACTACCCTACATATTCTGACCCAGCCCCTTTCTTTTCCTAGATTTCCTCTGTAATTGAATCTATTGTTTGCTGTTCTGCTCTCCACTCTCTTGCTCTGCCCACTAACCACTGGCTTCCCTGCTTTTCCACGCAAGCTCCAGCATATGCCCACCCCTGGACCTTTGTCTGCATTTGCTGTTTGTTTTCTCTGTGGAATGCTCTTCCATCAGGTATCCACATGCTCATTTCCTCCCCTCCTTCGGCTCTTTGCTTAAATGCCACCTGCTCAGTGAGGCTTTACCTTATCACTCAATTTAAAATTGTACCTCTGTCCCCCAGTACTCCTCATATCTCTTCCCTGTCTTATTTTTCTTAGGGGACTCACTGATCCCTGGACAACTACTTATTTTTTGGTTGCCTGCTGACCTGCCCTTTACCTCACCCCTACAGACACACTAAAATTTAAACTTCATGAGCAGGGCCGCCACATATGGGTTGGTACTGGTGAAAAAAAATTGTCCAATTCCTCAGCAAAATGACATTTGTTTTGACATGCTACATAATCAACCCTGGGCTCCCTTTCATGTTTTCCAGCCTGGTATATTGTACTGGCTTCCCTCATCCCTTCAGCCTGTTTAGAAAGGTAGCAGCATCTCTAGAGTTTAAAACAGTGCCAGCACATATTAGGTTCTCTCTCTCTATATATATATATAATATGTGTGTGTATATATATATATATATATATATAGTTTTTTTATTATTTATTATTTATTTATTTATTTATTTATTTTTGAGAAGAAGTCTCCCTCTGTCGCCCAGGCTGGGGTGCAATGGCACGATCTCAGCTCACTGCAACCTCTGCCTCCCGGGTTAGCGATTCTCCTGCTTCAGTCTCCTGAGTAGCTGGGATTACAGGCACCCGCCACCATGCCCTGCTAATTTTTGTATTTTTAGTAGAGATGGGGTTTCAGCATGTTGGCCAGGCTGGTCTCAAACTCCTGAACTCAGGCGATCCACCCGCCTCAGCCTCCCAATGTGCTGGGATTACAGGTGTGAGCCATTGTGCCTGGCCAAGTTCTGTTGTATTCTTTTCTTCATTAAGAGAATTGACAGCTCTAACCTAGTGTTATTTATAAGCCATACCCATAAGTCACACTGGTATGTCTCCTACATATGGTATAATAGCCTAAATTATAAAATTATTTATCAATCATATTGCCCCCAGGTATTAGGGGCAATATGTGATATCTTTCTTAATAATAAAACTGGTGAGGCCGGGCGCAGTGGCTCACGCCTGTAATCCCAGCACTTTGGGAGGCCAAGGCCAGTGGATCACAAGGTCAGGAGATCGAGACCATCCTGGCTAATATGGTGAAACCCCGTCTCTACTAAAAATACAAAAAATTAGCCAGGCGTGGCTGTGCGCGCCTGTAGTCCCAGCTACTCCGGAGGCTGAGACAGGAGAATGGTGTGAACCCGGGAGGTGGAGCTTGCAGTGAGCCGAGATCACACCACTGCACTCCAGCCTGGGCAACAGATCAATACTCTGTCTCAAAAAAAAAAAAAAAAAAAAGAATAAGACTGGTGAAACATTGTTAACACAAATATATGTCATTGATTTGAACTCCTACTGTTTCAAAAATTGAGTTAATTTGCTTGAACTGAGCTAAAATGTTTACCCTTGTATAATCTCTGAGTAAAAGCAGATCCGTGATATAGTATAAACATGATTACAGAAAGATGATCCACCTATTTAAGACAACAACTGACTTGCAAGTAATCATTTGAAGTAATCCTTAATTCATTCAGGCAATATTTATTAAGCAGCTATATGCACTAAGCATGGATCTAGAAATAGAAGGATATATAAGGGATAGCCACTACTTTTAAGGAATTTGCCTTCTAATAGAAAGGAATACAAACAAGTAACAAGTAGATACAATAATATATTATAGTCGCCAGGATAGCAGTCTTAGAGGGGACGGGGGTCGGTGGGGGGGATGGAGGTGGGAGTGTCATGGTCTTTTTACCTATGAGATTGGGAATGAGGTAGAAAAGCCTTTAAAGTAACACTTGAACGAAATCTCTGAAGTTAAGAATGTAGTTGTGTGGGCCAAGTGGGTGGTAGGTAGCATTAAGATATTTTTTAAGGCATAAAGAGCAACATGATTCAGAGATTTGAAATAATCCACCTGGTTAGCAGAATTGTTTGGCAGGGGTAAAGCATAGACTACCTACTGTGGGAGTGAAGTGAGATAAGGCTGGAGTGGTGGGCAGGGATCAGGGCAGGGATGGCCTGGTACCATATACTAGAGGAATTTGAACTTTATCTTGTAGGTAGTAGAGAACCAGTGAAGGCCTTTAGGCAGGATAATAACATCACTTCATTTTACTGGTTTATCAGCAGTGGATTAATGATGGAGCTAGAAGGAGACTGTTACATACTCCATATAAGCAAAGTCAAGATCCTGAACTAAGAATGTAGCAATCAAGATGAAGAGGAGGAAGACAGATTAGAGAAGTGCTAGAATCTGTAGGGCTTCCTAATCAATTGTAGAGGGAGGTATGGTGAGAGGTATGAGTAAGGAGAGAAGTCACAATCTCAGATATATTCAAGAGCCAGGCAAGTGTATATAAATGAATGAAAGGAGCTTCAGCATCCTTTATGGTCACTATGAAGACTACATGAACCAGGAGCTCATCTGCTGCTCATCTCTAGCCAGTTGTTCCATGCAGGTAGGGTGTAGTGTTGCCTCATCATCTTCTGTTTTTTAAAGAGAAGCCTAAACCTGTATTCTTATGTGAAATCTCCCAAATCTTAAATGTTGGCCCAAAGTTTTTAAAAGTACCTCCTGTACCAAATAAAAACAAGTTTAGTAAATAAGCAGTCTGCACCTCTGTTCTGGGGTGATTCCTGGTTTCTATCTTAAATGATTAGAAGCATGGTGCCTGCTAAGAGAGTAGATCTCTCCATATGCTTATATGGATATGTTAATTAGCTTGATTGTGGAAATTATTTCACAATGTATACATATATCAAAACATCACATTGTACACTTTGAATACATACAATTTTTGTCAATTATATCTCTATAAAGCTGGGGGAAAAAACAAGCAAATAAAATCATCAGGTTAAAAAATAAGAAGTATTGTGCTGTTCAATCAGATATGAATTAAAGGAGGAGAAGCAGTTCGAGAGGTGGTGTGAAGAAGCATTCAGGGTTTGAGGTAACTTAATTAACAGGAAGCTACAAATGCAGGTCTGGAACACAAGAAAAGTATGGACTAGAAAATAAAGATCTTGGAGTTGTCAGTAAATAGATGGTAGATGGAACCGCTGGGAGTGAGTTTTGCCCACGGAAAACAATATAGAATGGGATCAAAAGAGAACAAGGAACAGAATCTTAGAGAACACTATCATTTAAGAGGCAGGTAGAGAAAGAGAAGCTAGCACAAGACAATAAGAAGTTGTCAGAGAAGTAGGGAAAGAACTAGAGATAGGTCTTGTAAGTCCAGGGAGATAAATATATTTTAAGTGTCAGATACCTTAAAGAAGTCAAATAAGAATAAAATAAAAGAGGAGGAAGCATGGAGGTGTGCATGTGTGTGAGAGAAAGGGAGAGAGATTATGAGATTATAGTTGATGTGCAAGGCTTAAATGTTGACTAGTTGCTGAAGATGATAGGGACAAGAGGCAGAGTTGCATTATGTTAGAGAATACAATGCCAGCTGAGATCCCCTTGGTTGTGTTTTGTTTGTTTTTAGCAAAATTTAGCCTTTGCTCTGCTCTCTCAAGTAGAATGTTACTGACAAGTGTTTCCAGTGTTTATGAAGAAAACAACCCTAGGCAGTTAATAGGGAGAATTAGCCAGCTTCCTATATGGCGAGCTCCTGATAGAATCATAGATGTTTGAAGTAGCAAGAAGGTCTTGAATTTGCATAAAGCATTGGATCTCAATCTTGGTTACATATTAGAATCACCTATGGGGCTTAAGAAAATACTGATGCCCAGGCCCTGCTCCAAATCAGTTAAATCGGAAGCTCCATGGCCCTGCTCCAAATCAATTAAATCAGAAGCTATTCCCAGTTGATTCTATTATATTTGCAAGATTGAGAATTACTGACCTAGTGGAACTGGAGTCACCCTGAACCACTTGGGAAAAATGATGCAAAAATACAGCTACTCCTTCATTTATAATAATAATGATAATTGCTATTATTCATAAACTAAAATGTGCAATAAATAATACATTACTTTCTCTAATTGTTTAAATTCTGTTTTGTGCCTATAATCTCACCAGACTGACAAAAAAAAGAGCAATCCCTTACGCCTTCTCTCCTCCCCCAGTTATTCTAGGTTCTGGTCCCTTACACATGGCCAAGTTGCCAGGTATTATTATGGCATCTTGTCCAGCTAATTAAGCAGTACAACTGAGACAATTGCCACCCCATTTGTCATGTGTGGTGCCTTCCAAGATAGCCCCCAGTGATTCTCACCTCCTGATATTCACACCCTTGTGTTGTCTCCTCCCATGTCATACCAAGGTTGGTCTTTGTGATAAACTTCAGGGAAGTGATGGTGCGTGACTTGTGACACTAGATCCGAAAAGACATGGTGATGTCTGACTTGTTCTCTTGAATGTCTCTCTCTGGGTGAAGCCAGCTACTTTTCATGAGGATACTCAAGCATTCCTATGGAGAGATCCACATGGTGAGAAACTGAAGCCTCCTACCAAGAGCCAGCACCAACTTGCCAGCTATGTGAATGAGCCATCTTAGAAGTGGGTTCTCTAACCCCAGTCAAGCCTTCACATGACTACAGCCAGGGCTGATATTTTGACTACAACCTCATGAGCGACTCTGAGCCACAACAACCTAGCTAAGAAGCTCCTGAATTCCCTACTCACAGAAACTATGTGAGATAATGTTTGTCGTTTTAACTAAGTTTTCAAGTGGTAATTTGTTATACAGAATATGTAACTAATAAAGCATGGCTCCTTTAGGTCTAAACGTTGTCTTTTGCTTACATGATACCCCAGAAGCACAGGAATCCTGCTGTTTCATGAGGCACTTGAGTATGGAAATTCTTGTGAGGTTGCTTCTGTCCCTGTTTGCCCCAACATACCATGTAGTTATTCCTTCACTGGGCTTGCACCTTTCCACCAGTCTCTGCTCAGGAAGCAAAGCCTAAGTTTCCTCTTTTCCTAGAAATACAGACCTATTTGTAGACCTCCTGTTCTCCATCTTCAGCCTGCAGATATTTTGTTTTTGTCTTGGGGAAATTCTCCTCACTTTTGGCCATGATACTTTGTACTTGAATCTTCTCAACCTCTCCAGGACTTTCGGAAATAAAAGGCAGAAAACTTACAAGCTTGTCGTCTTTCTACCATGTTGTAATGCCTCCCCTGAGACAGTGAACAAACGGCTAGCTCTTTGAATTTTGTGAGATGTAGAAAGAAAGGGGAAAATGAAGGGAGAAAAAATGTGAATATCTCAAAATACCATCCTACCAGAATTATCAATATGCGTTGAGTGCTTACTGTGTGCCAGATACTATACCAAATGCTTTACATGTTTTCTCTCATTAAGTACTATTATCAAGCTTATTTTACAAACAAGATGATCAGATTTAGAGAGATTAAGTAAGTTGCCTGAAGCTTCACTGTTTCTAGATGGTAATGCTGAAATTCTATCAGGAATCTCTGACTCCCAGCTCCAACTTTTGACCATTAGCATGCAAGCTCTTTCCATGTGGTTGGGGAGGGAAGAAGGTTGGTCTAAGGGTGCTTTCCTTTGGCTTCATTTCTTCACATGAATGAGTATGCCAATCATACCTAAGACTTGTCTGTCATTAATACATTTCTGACACTGGCTTCCACTTGGCAACACTTTGTAGGCGGGTGGACCTACTCTGTACACTTGAAATGTTAAAAAACTGCACTTCTTCTAAAATACTGTTTGGATCAATCATTTCATTTAGTTAAGCAGGCCATCTGTCTATCCAGCATGTTTTCCAAGTGCCTGTGCGTAGGTACCATGTAAAATGCTGGGGACACCAAGATGAATTCAACACTCACCATGAGCTATGTGTGTGGTGTTTAGATGAAACAGACATAAAAGCTAATTACAGCAGTGAGATAAGTTGTATATCTAAACAGCATATGAATATGTGTTCTGGAATGCAGAAGAAAAATACTAATTTCAGCTTAGGTATATCAAGGAAAACTTCTCAGAGGTAATAAGCCTCCAAGAATGAGTAGAAATTCACCAGTAGGACATTCTGGACAGAGGAAGAGGCATGGGCAAAAATGCTTGGCAATTTCAGAGAGGAGCACACAACTGAGAATAATTGGAGAGGATGATGTATGTTTATAGTAGCCAGATAATGAAGACACTTGTTCTACCATGCTAACAAGTTAAAATAATCAAAACTCTCACCCCACAGGAGGAATCTTGCCCACAAATATTCTTTGTTTGGTGTAGGTTTTTTTTCTTGAATTTGAATGTCTTTAAAAAGACATACATTCTCTAGTCTTCTGTCTCCTCAGGCTCACCCCTCCATATTTAGGTTACCTAGCTATCCCCGCAGACTTTTGAGCTTACTCCCCCTGCTGCAGCAATGGGGAGTCACGGAAGATTATCTTAAGGTGGAGATAACATGAATGTATTTGCTCTTTCAGAGACCATTCTGGCTTACTGTGGAGGATAAATGGTGAGGCCAATAGGGAAGGAATGGTACAAGATATAGAAAAGTCTTAGCTCGGGCTGCTTTAACAAAATGCCATAGCCTGGGTGGCTTAAACTCAGACATTTATTTCCCATTATTCTGGAAGCTGGAAAGTCCAAGATCAAGGTACAAGCAGATTCAATTCTTGGTGAGGGCTTTCTTCCTGGCTTGTAGATGGCCACCTTCTTACTGTATCCTTAAAGAGAGAAGGAGCTCTGGTTTCCCTTCCTCTTCTTATAAGGGCACTAATCCTATCATGGGGCTTCCACCCTCATGACTTCATCTAAATCTAATTACTTGCCAAAGGCCCCACCTCCTCATACCATCACAATGGGGGTTGGAGCTTCAGCATATGAATTTGAGGGGAATACAAACATTCAATCTATAAGAAGCGACTTACTGGGTGAAGAGGCTGAGAGGGAGGACTCATGATTCTCAGTTTCCCACCGAATGAACGGTGGTTCCATTAACCCCAAATGGATAGCACAAGAGGTTTTATTCTATATGTTTACATGAAGTTGTAAAATTTCTTAGGAAGGATTGTGGAGCAATTGCTAAAATCCACTTAATGTCTATTGGAAGTACCTAGATGAAGTTCACCAGGAGACTTTTCAAAAGTGTCTTAAATGTTCCTATAAATATTGCGACATATTTATGTCATAAATCAGGATACATGGTAGGAAACGTTGGGCATTAATAACAGACATAATATTTAAAATGGGAACTGTTCTGAAAAATCAGGAGTGTATGGTCACTGGATATAAAAATTACTTTGTTGTCTCATCTAGGTTCTCTTTTATCAAAGGTCTCTCTGAATAAAAATACTATCATTAGAATGTACATGTTTAAATAAACACGTCTCAAGTACAGCTAATCGATCTATGGGTATTTTCTCATTTTCATCTTCAATAATAATTTTAAACTCCCTACCATACTTTTCTACAGAGCTGTTAATAGGAAGCTTCCATCAGCTAACTTGAGTTTCCTCTCATTTTCCCAGCTGACATTCACTGGAGGTATTAATGGGAAATATAATGCCTAAAACACATAGGTAGTCTTCAAATTGGATACTCAGGCACTGAATAATCTTAACTTCATGAAAATCAGCTCTGCAATCTGTAAAGTATCTAGCACACTCAAAATGTAGAGTACATATAGGAAGGAAAACCATAGCGTGGCAATGTCTTCCTGTTATTCCATACATATTAGTGTGTTCTATTTTTCATGATGCTTGCTAAACTGGTTTTATGCTTGAAATAATTGTCACAAAGTTTTACAAAACTTTGGAAACACAATTAACCTACCAATATTGAGTGGGATACTATGGAGAATGCAAAGATGTGTAAGACATGATTTCCTTTAGGCGTTTAATACTTAATAGAGGAAATAAGGCACATTCATGAAAAAGATAATAACATAAGCTACTATATGATGTCAAACAATAGTTCTTTTTTTCATATCTATGAATTCGTTAGAGACAAGAAAAAAATTTCACAAAAAGCTGGCATTTACAATATAATGAAAGAAGCTTGACCTCTAAAATACAAGCACAGAAAGCAATAAAAATAATTAAAGGAAATATTTCAAGACTTACAATGTAAGAGTAAATTTTTTCTCTTCAAACTTTTCTTTCAGGTGCAGGGGGTACACATGCAGGTTTGTTACATGGGTAAATTGTTTGTCGCTGGGATTTAGGGTACAAATGATTTCATCACCCGCGTGGTGAACATAGTACCTGATAGTTTTTCACTTCTCACCCTCCTCCCATCCTTCACCCTCAAGTAAAACCCAGTGTCTTGTTTTTCCCCTCTTTGTGTGTCCATGTGTACTCATTGTTTAGCTCCCACTTATAAATGAGAACATTTGGGGTTTGGTTTTCTGTTCCTGCATTAATTCGCTTAGGACAATGGCCTCCAGTTGCACCCATGCTGCAAAGAACATGATTTCACTCTTTTTTTATGGCTCCATAGTATTCCTCAGTGTATATGTACCACATTTTTTTAATCCAGTCCACTGTTGATGGACATCTAGGTTAATTCCATGTCTTTGCTATTGTGAAAATTGCTGCAAAGTATATGTGAGTGCATGTGTCTTTTTTTTTTTTTTTGAGATAGGAAATGTGTCTTTATGGTAGAATAATTTATATTCCTTTGGGTATATACCCAGTAATGAGATTGCTGGATTGAATGGTAGTTCTGTTTTAAGTTCTTTGAGAAATCTCCAAACTACTTTCCATAGTGGCAGAACTAATTTACATTTCCACCAGCAGTGTATGAGCATTCTCTTTTCTTAACAACCTCACCAACATGTTATTTTTTTACTTTTTAAAAATAGCCATTTTGACTGGTGTGAGATGGTATCTCACCCTGGTTTTGATTTTGATTTGCATTCCTCTATTAACTAGTGATACTGAGTGTTTTTCATATGCTTGTTGGCCACATGTGTATATTCTTTTGAGAAGTCTCTGTTCACATCCTTTGACCATTTTTTAATGGGGTTTTGTTTTGTTTTGTTTTGTTTTTTGTTTTTGTTTTTGTTTTGAGACGGAGTCTCGCTCTGTCGCCCAGGCTGGAGTGCAGTGGTGCGATCTCAGCTCATTGCAAGCTCTGCCTCCCAGGTTCAGGCCATTCTCCTGCCTCAGCCTCCTGAGTAGCTGGGACTACAAGTGCCCGCCACCATGCCTGGCTAATTTTTTGTATTTTTAGTAGAGATGGGTTTCACCAATGTTAGCAAGGATGGTCTCGATCTCCTGACCTCATGATCCACCTGCCTCAGCCTCCCAAAGTGCTGGGATTACAGGCGTGAGCCACTGTGCCCGGCCAGGGTTGATTTTTTGTTTTTTTGTTTGAGATGGAGTCTTGCTCTTGTCGCCCAGGCTGGAGTGCAGTGGTGTGATCTCTGCTCACTGCAACCTCTGCCTCCTGGGTTCAAGTGATCCTCCTGCCTCAGCCTCCCGAGCAGCTGGGATTACAGGCACCTGCCACCATGCGTGGCTAAGTTTTGTATTTTTAGTAGAGACGGGGTTTCACCATGTTCGCCAGGCTAGTCTCAAACTTCTGACCTTAGGTAATTCACCCGTCTTGGCCTTTTCATTCTGTTTTGTAGAATGGAGCCTAACCCCCCCCAAAATAAAAATAAAACAAATTTTCAATTACAATGAGCAATGCACAAAGATATTGAGGTACATAAGGAAGTCTGGCCCTGTAAGCAAGATTCAAAGGAAACAGCAGATATTAGAAACAGATCCACAGACTATAAAACAACTATGTATGTCTGTAATTAAAAAAATAAAAAGAGAACTTGAAAATATCTTCAGGTAACAGAAAACTATCAAGGGATATAGCAGATTTAAAACAGATATTTTGACCAAATTGAGTAAATTTAACTAGTTTGTTTTTTCTCATGTTTAAACTTTTAATTAAGTTAATTATTTTAGTCTTTTTAGTGTCATGTTTTAAAACCTAAATCAATGTACTATGGCCAAAAGTGTTAATCTCAACAGCCGTGGAGAATATAAGTGGCATTACTGTTATTATCATTATATATTAGAAAAGTCACAGTATCTCAGCAAATATTCATCATCAAGTCATAGTATTTTAACTTACAATGATACAGATTCATGATGTCCTTCCGTTTGTACAAAGGTAATTAGTTCTGACACTTAAGTCATTTATCTGACAATCTATCCAGCTTAAAGATACGAAACCAACCTTAAACCACTGAAAAAAGAACTTACCACTAGATTCCTGTATCAGTTGGGAATAGCTTCAGCTGTGAGTAAAAAAAAAAAAAAAAAAAAACAACAACAATGGCTTAGTCTAGAGCTGAGGTGGCCCAGGACTCTTGTAGCTTCCATTCCCAAGGTCACGTCTTGTTTCAGCTGGGCTACTCCAGCCATCACAACCACATTCTAGTCTGTCTGAAGGAAGAAAAGAATGATCGGGGGCAAAGGATCCATCAGCTGTCTTATAAAGACGGTTTCCATGAACTGCCATACTTTGCTTACCTATAAGAAAGATAAAAGCATGGCCAGGCACGGTGGCTCACCATGCTTATGCCAGCACTTTGGGAAGCCAAGGTGAGTGGATCACTTGAACCCAGAAGTTCAAGGCCAGCCTAGGTAACATAGTGAAACCTTGTCTCTACAAAAAATACAAAAATTAGCTGGGTGTAGTGGCACACACCTGTAGTCCCAGCTACTAGGGAGGCTGAAGTATGAGGACCACTTGAGCCCAGGAGGTCGAGGCTGCAGTGAGCTGTGAGTGTGCCACTGCACTCCAGCCTGGGTGACAGAGCGAGACCCTGTCTCAAAAAACGAATGAGAAAAACAGCACCTGACATCTAAGAGCTGCCCGAGCAGTCACAGTAAAACTTGGTGTTGTCCTATTAAATATATGCAATTGTAAAGAGCACCAACATTTGACAAAGCCGTTCTGTGACCATGATGGATCGATATAAACACAAAACTACACCATAATTATGCCTGAATACAGACAAAAACATGAACATTGTCCAAACTGCAAAGTGACCAAACATCTCCCTATTTTGCCTAATATGGTTTGTTACCAATTACAGCTTTAACTATGTTTCATTTCCCCGACAATGTTTTAATATACCCAATCATAGAAATGCCCTTGCTTCCTGATGGCATCCAATCCAGAGTAAAGCCCTAGTTCCTTCAGCCCTTCCTAAAACCACCTAAAGCAAGGCAAATCTTACGTAAAGCCTTTCTAATACTCTCTTTACTGAGACACCCATAGTTCCCCATGGTGCGTGTTCTCTCTTATAACAACAAGCAGTAAACCCACCTTATTCAACCACTAGCATACTCCTGTGATTTTTGGGTGGAGGGCATTGACACGCATCTATCATTGGCAATAAATTAGTTACAGGGTCATACTCACTTGCAGGAGTTGCTGAGAAAAGTAGTCTTTTCCTTGGGTCATCAATTGCTCACTGAAAATTGGAGTTTCTGTTGTCATACAAGGGAGGGAGTATAAGAGTCAACTAACCATCTCTTCCTCAATTTCCAAACTAAAGAAAGCCAAGAGGCTTTTAAAAATGTCACCATCAGGCCAGGCGTGGTGGCTCACACTTGCAATTCCAGCACTTTGGGAGGCTGTAGTGGGTGGGTTGCCTGAGCCCAGGAATTTGAGAACAGCCTGGGCAACAGAGTGAAACCCATCTCTACAAAAAAATAAAAAATAAAAAAATTAGCCAGGCATGGTGGCATATGCCTGTAGTCCTAGCTACTCAAGGAGGCTGAGGTGGGAAGATTGCTTGAGCCCAGGAGGTCGGGGCTGCAGTGAGCTGCGACACCACTGCACTCCAGCCTGGGCAACAGAACAAGACCCTGTCTCAAAAAAAAAAAAAAAAAAGTCACCATCTAAAATAAATGTGTGCTAAGAAGCAAGATGAGTTTAGAAAATGAATACATAAGCCATGTAATCGACAGAGTCAAGAAGCCAAGTTGTAGTTTCAATCTTTCTTTCAAAAAAGGGAAAGATGTCCCAAATGGGAAAAGCATAGACTCTACAAAGGAGGGCAGGCCAAACACAAAATAGAAATCAGTTGGACCAAAACTAAATATAAAGAATATTCTGCAGAATAAGACATCCTTTGTAAGCTCCATTCCAACAGGAGAAAACAAACAAACAAGGAAATGATTGTTGATGTTAAGTGCTGTATAAATAAATACTGCTAATTCTGAGTTACCATTTAAGTAAAAATGGAGGGAGGGACTAGTTCTTTCTGGGAAATGGAAGAAATATTGGTGCCAGTCTCACAGGGGAGATATTATCTTAGCTGTGCTTTGAAGAATGGGTAGGAATCTACTAACATAATACAGGTTTTAAGAAAATAATTACAAATGAATGGATTATTCTGCATTCGGTGTACACAAAGGTTATCATTTTTGAAAAAGAATGCTGCCAATATGATGAGGTTTTAAAATTAATTAGACTGAGGCCGGAGCTGTGGCTCACGCCCGTAATCCCAGCATTTTGGGAGGCTGAGGCAGGCAGATTGCGTGAGTCCAGGAGTTTGAGACCAGCCTGGCCAACGTGGTGAAACCTCATCTCTGTAAAAAAATTTTTTTAAAAACTAGCTGATTGTGTGGTGCTTGCCTGTAGTCCCAGCTACTGGGGAGGCTGAGGTGGGAGAATCACCCGAGCCTGGGAAGCAGAGAATGCAATGAGCCAAGATCACACCACTGTACTCCAGCCTGCGCAACAGTGAGACCCTGTCTCAAGAATAAGAATAATAATAATAATAATAATAATAATAATAATTTTTGTCTAGATTTTCCTGTTGAGAAGTTGCCTTCAATGTCCTTGGGTCAGCTCTTTGTGTTTTTATTTGCTACAGGTAAGCTCGTTAGACTTTTTTAAAAGGCAGCAAAACAGATATTGCTGGGTTCATCACTTAACAAAAAAAGTCATTGTTATAAACTTAGTTTCATGAGTGTTTCTTCAAAGATGCTTGTTAAAGTCCCATCAAAGAAAGGATCCCATGGCCTAATGAAGATGTACCTCCACCTTAGGATATTTTGCAGACCAAAATAAGGCAGGAGTGGTGAAGAAGTAGAAAGAGAACAATGTTCTGTTGTATGTTGGTCTGCCACTATATGCAATGTTAGATGATTGATTTCTATAGTTAATGAATGGTAATAGTAGCTAACATTTTTGATCCTTTATATGCATTATTTCATTTGAATTAATACATACAACAACTCTATGAATTAGTTATCATTCATTCTAATTTACAGATATCCAAGGTCACATAGCATGCAAGTGGCAGAGCTGACATTTAGACACAGGCATTTAAATTTTAGAATTTGAACTGTTAATCATAAAGCCTATGATACCTTCGATTTACAACATATACTAAAT
Organism: Pongo abelii; assembly: GCF_028885655.2. Lineage (NCBI taxonomy): Eukaryota > Metazoa > Chordata > Mammalia > Primates > Hominidae > Pongo > Pongo abelii. Next base: position 99,100,917 of record NC_071991.2, read on the forward strand.
AATATACCAGTATATTATTTGTAAGTGAAGAGTCGAGTAAATACTGTGTTTAAGGACAAAAAAAAAAAAAAAAGAGAAAGAAATCAGCTGTTTTGAACAAACATTATATGCCAAAAACTGTACTGTGTGCTTTCCTTATATTATCTCATTTATTTATTTATTATTTGAGACAGAGTCTCGCTCTGTTAACAGCCTAGGCTGGAGTGAAGTGATGGGATCTCAGCTCTCTGTAGCCTCCGCCTCCCAGGTTCAAGTGATTCTCCTGCCTCAGCCTCCCAAGCAGCTAGGACTACAGGTGATGCCACTGCACCTGGCTAATTTTTGTATTTTTAGTAGAGACAGGGTTTCACCATGTTGGCCAGGCTGGTCTCCAACTCCCAACCTCAGGTGAACTGCCCACCTCGACCTCCCAAACTGCTGAGGTTACAGGGGTGAGCCACTGCACCCAGCCTTATAATTTAATTTAATTTAATTTTCAAATCACCTGTTACAAATCACCTCCTACAAAATAGGTACAGTGTTTCAGTCCCGTTTTATAGATATGGCAACTAAAATTCAAAGAGCTTAGATAACTTATACGAGGTAGCTTCAGGTCTGTCTGACAGTAACATTGGTGTTGTTAATCACCATGAAGTGCTGCCTATATATTCACAGTAGTGTTTCAACACTGAACAAGGTATTTGTAATTTTTGGTAACACATTTCTAGGTTAAGTCAACTTTTAGCTTTCTACATTTTTAAATTTTATTCAAAACATTTACAGGTTTATCATATTGCCTACAAATGTCACTTAGAGAATGGAGAATCATTTTAATATTAAAACATGATAAAAATTATTATATTTGCTCAGAAATTATCTGATACTTTAAGATATTCTAAGGTTAACTATAAATGACTTTTAAATTATGCTATTCTGGATGATTCACAATACAATTCCCTTCTGTTAATGGAAATGTAAAATTAATAGCATCTTTTAAATCCAGAGTTTATGTAAGGTGCAGTCACAAATCACAATTAATAACCATGCCCCTCTAACTAATGTTTTCCTCATTTGAGTTTTGGATGTCACAAAATACCAGGATTATAGTATCTGAAAGCTGAGTGAAACTTCTTAAAATTACATAGTCTAACATCATTTTACAGAGGAGGAAACTGAGGCTTCAAGAGATTAAAATAATTTGCCCAATGTGACGAAACAGGTAGTGCCAAGGAGTGGCTGGAGGAGGCCTTCCTACTGTCAGCCCTCACCCAGCCATATTAAACATAATACCGTCTAAATAAGTAAACACACTATCTAAATAGAAATGAGCTTGCTATGTAATAAAACGTGAAGACCCTAAAATCTATTAGAATCCCCCCCAAATCACTTCAGATTTACTTAGATAAAAACAGTGTGCTTGTGTGCAATCATAGATCATATTGCGGGTTTTTTTTTTTTTTTAGATGAAGTCTTGCTGTCGCCCAGGCGGGAGCACAGTGGGGTGATCTCAGCTCACTGCAACCTCCGCCTCCTGGGTTCAAGCAATTCTCCTGTCTCAGCCTCCTGAGTAGCTGGGACTACAGTTGCACACCACCACACCCAGCTCAGTGATGCCAGTGGTCATTCACTTTCTACATGTATTTTCAATGAACAAAATAAAGTAAAATACACTCATTATAAATAGTTTTTTAAAGAATGTAAAGGCTGAGCATGGTGTCTAATGCCTGTAATCCCAACACTTTGGGAAGTTGAGGAAGGAGCCCAGGAATTCAAAACCAACCTGGGCAAAATAGGGAAACCCTGCCTCTACAAAAAAAAAATTTTTTTTAAAGTAGGCAGGCATGGTGGTGCACACCTGTAGTCCCAGCTACTTGAGAGGCTGAGGTGGGAGGATCACTTGAGCCTGGGAGGTAGAGGCTGCACAAGCTGTGTTTGGGCTACTGCACTCCAGCCTGGGTGACAGAGCAAGACTCTGTCTCAAAAATAAATAAATAAAATTTAAAAAACGTAAAATACATAAAGAATGAAAATCTCTCTTAACCTCCCGTTCAATTCTGCTTTAATATGATTTTTCCAGATACTTTTTAATCTGTTTTTAAAACATTTATAAATGTTATATATATCTCTGTACATATATATGTATGTGTATATATCTATACATGCACACATATGTATATATGTGTCAACACATATGTTTGTGTAAATATATGAAAATCATACAGGGTTTTAAAAATGTTTCAGCACATATAAATCTACATCTTTTTCAAAATAATAGACCATACAGTATTTCACAATACGTATGTACAATAACTTATTAAACCATACTCTTATTGAAAGACATTTAAATCTTTTCATTTTGGTGAATACTCTTACTTATAGATGTTTGAATAAATGTAAAAGTGTTTCTATAGAATAAATTTCTATAATTTATGTTAAATGGTATCTTTAAAAATTCTTTTAAATACTACCAAATTGCCTTCCACAAAAGCCATACCAACTTACCCTGAAATTCACTTTTGATTATAGTTGTTCACGTGTAAACATTCTAACATCCCAGAACTAAGCAAAAATCCCTGTATGCCATATCCTGCTCATGAAAGAGTGAAAGGAAAAGAGTATATAAGCCGTTTCCACAGCATAATGACAACTCCATCTTTAGCCTATAAACAGGAAGTGGAACCAGGATAAAAGCATGACTTCCTTTATTTTTTCAATGAGAAAAGCATAGCAGACACCCTCACCCCACACTCCTGTTCCCTTCCCACCCAAAAAATCAAGCAACTGAATAACCAGGCTGCCACCAATGGATAACCACGTTCACAAGTGAAATTAAGGTTGACATTTTAACCAAATGAAAACAAGAGGGCTGGTAGAAACTCACAATGTCTTACGAAACTACTGCTCAGACATTTTGTGTATCATGTCTGCTCACACTCCATTGGCCAATGCATGACATATGGCCACACCCTACATAATCCTCTTTTAGGAAGCCTATACTTGGGAACACTCACTGCAGCCTACTGTAGGTGACTGTTCTTTTTGTGTTATGGGTGTGATGAAGAGGTAAGAAGAAAGGAATTGCCACAGTTGAGATCTTACTCTTCTGATAGGACAAGTGCTTTAAAGATAATTAATATCAGCCCAGAAGAGTAGAGAAAAAAAAAAAAGACAGATGACAGTGCAATCAAATTGCAGTGCTGGGCTGCTAACGGGCATGGGGTTTCTGGGTTGATGAAAATGTTCTAAAATTAGATGGTGGTGATGGTTGCGTAACTCTGTAAATACTAAAAACCACTGGAGATACACTCGAAAAAGGTGCATTTTTCATGGTATGTGAATTATAGTTTGACAAAACTGTTATTAAAAAATTGCATTCTCGGGCTGGGCGCGGTGGCTTACGCCTGTAATCCCAGCACTTTGGGAGGCCAAGGTGGGCGGATCACGAGGTCAGAAGATCGAGACCATCCTGTCTAACACGGTGAAACCCCGTCTCTACTAAAAATACAAAAAATTAGCCGGGCGTGGTGACTGGCACCTGTGGCCAGCTACTTGAGAGGCTGAGGCAGGAGAATGGCATGAACTCGGGAGGCGGAGCTTGCAGTGAGCCGAGATCGCACCACTGCCCTCCAGCCTGGGCAACAGAGTGAGACTCCGTCTCAAAAAAAAAAAAAACAAAACCGCTTTCTGGGATTGTAAACTAGTATCTTCTATAATTTGAAAAACTTTTTTTCTTGGGTAGTGTGAAAAATAAATATTCAGAGAAGTTATAGGTGATATTTTAAGAACTCAATTTTATCACATTTCAAATAAATGTAATATGCCTATGAAGTTTTTAAGCTTTCTATTGTGGAAGATTTCAAACGTATACTCTGCTAGAACAGTATAATAAAGCCCATATATGTATTGTTCTGCTTCAACAATTATCAACTGACTAATTTTGTTTTCTCTATACTTCAGATTATTTGAAGTCCTAAGTAGCACATTCTATCTGAAAATCTTTAGTACATTTATCTAAAAGACAAGGACTCCATCACTGAAACATAATCATACTGTCATTTTGCAGATCCAAAAAACAAGAGTAACTTTTTAGTATTATAAAATTTATTTTCCTAATTGTCCTATAAATAATATTTTTGTGAAATCTTTTTTCACTTGAAAGAAAATCTAGTACTGTGAATTATTATAAAATAATTATAATATTCAGAGCAAGAAAATAGCATTCCTAAAAATATACCTAAACTATTTCCCATAAAATGCTAAAAATTTGAAAGGGAACTTCTTTTGCTCCCTTGATGATATGTCAATGCTTTGATATGTAAATATAAATGTGTGTGTGTGTGTGTGTGTGTGTGTGTGTGTGTGTGTGCGCCTGCAGGTGGTTACCTTTAAGAAAAGGAACAGGGGGAAAGATTTTTAATTTATTCTTTATACTATTTGAATCTTCTAACTATCGCTATGTATTACTTTTCTTTAAAAACTAAATAGTAAAAAGAATTCTCTAGGTTTTTCATTTTTTGCTGTCTTCTTTTTATTTTCTTCTATTAAAATATGATGTTGCTTTTTAAATACAGTGAGAGAAAAGACTGAAGTGAAGAACAAGAGTTGGTATAAGATGCAGCCAAGAGTGCACATACACCATTGAGCCCTACACACTTGCTAAGAATAGGCTGCAAATTAGCCTCTAGACTTTCTAGCAATCTGTAAGAAGAGACTGAGCTGATGAGATACACAAGATACACATTTTATGAGAGAAAAGCAAACAAATTGCTGTGGACAAGCGTAACTAGTACTCTTAATAAAGCCAGAAGAAAATTTCTCCTAAAGGTTCTCACAGAAGATACTGCTTTGTAAAGAACATGCAGTCTACACTAACTATAGCTGAATACAGAGGTTTTAAGGTTGTTTTCTAACATCCCTAAATATAGGCTGATGAAAACCACCAGAGTGAAATTGGTAAAAATAATACTGACACAAACGGCAGCAGCATAATGTGATCCTGGCATGCAGTTCTCTGCTGATCTGACTGACTAGGATATTTATAGGAATCACAAATGCAGATGACTACAGGGGGCAGGTAAGTAATTTAGTGAGTAAAGCCTGCTGCCTGTGAGATGATGGTGTGCATGTGCGTGTGTGTGAGTGTGTGTATGTGGATTGTGACCACTGGAAAACCCCGGCCCTAACTAAATGGAGCAGCAGCCATGTTTTAGCTCCAGCAGATGTTGCTGTGTGGGGATACCATTACAATGTTGCCAGATCTTCTATATCTGACACCTCAATTTTTCAGTGTTGGCTAAATTATTTTTAAATACTGTGTGGGTCAAACAAAATAATTCCATGGGCTAAATTGATCCGTGTCTGTGACTGCTTATCTAAAGAAATGAATTGATATCATATCTTTCAGTTATTCCTCACCAGCATACTTCTCTCAGCACATATATGTGTTTTAATGATAAAGTCAGGGGTATGATTGACTTTCTTTTGCAAGAATAGAGTTCCTTAAGTAACACGGGTTCCTGAATAGAAAGCCAAAAAGAAAATGAAGGTAATTTATTTATTTATTTTTATTTTTATTTATTTATTTATTTATTTTGGAGACGGAGTCTCACTCTGTCGCCCAGGCTGGAGTGCAGTGGGGCGATCTCGGCTCACTGCAAGCTCCGCCTCCCGGGTTCACGCCATTCTCCTGCCTCAGCCTCCGGAGAAGCTGGGACTACAGGAGCCCGCCACTGCACTCGGCTAATTTTTTGTATTTTTAGTAGAGACGGGGTTTCACCATGTTAGCCAGGATGGTCTCTGATCTTCTGATCTCGTGATCCGCCTGCCTCTGCCTCCCAAAGTGCTGGGATTACAGGCGTGAGCCACTGCGCCCGGCCCATTTATTTTCAATCACTTGATCATTCAATTTTTATGAAATGATTAAATGATCAGCAGAGTATTAATTTTAGAACCGGCCTTCTTTCATGGTGCTCTTGGAACTGACCCAGAAGAGGCTTAGCTTAAAGAGAGGCCAAAAATGATCTGGTGTCAGCACTCAGAGGGCACTTTCTTCTCATTTTTGTTCTTGCATTTATACTTCCCACCACTCGTATTAATGCTTGATATTCTCTTATTCATATGTAGCCAGTTCAGAGCTCACAGATGATGTGATCGGAAGATTTGACTTCTAATTTTATTAGAACCAAAGAGTATCACGGAAATGTCTACGTGTGACTGCACAGGTGCTCTAGTTCTTACCCAGTGGCTTCTCTACCTAAAGCCCTTCTGACGCATGCATGTCACTAACGCTGAGTCGAGGAGAATGCTCCAATAAAGTGATCATTGGGGTGTTCTCAAGGATAACAAAAATTTACATAGCTCTTGGACCGACAAGGATCATATTTCAAGATGGCTTCAAATATTCAGTTAATCAAAATCAACCTCACAAGACTACATCCAGATAAAAACTTCAGAGACCACACCCAGAAATATGTCAGATTTTTTTTTTCTACCATAAATCCAGGGAAGAATTAAGATTTTTGAAAATTTTGGTGTAAAACAAAATGATTTATAGCAATAACTAAAGAAATAGAGTATTTGGAATACGTGGCATCCTGTTAACGGTGGACATATTTCCATTCGGAGTTGTTTGACACGTTTGACGTTAACAACCATATACTGCCACTACAGTATGGCAGTAGATTACTAAATAAACAGACATTCCCAGCATTTACCTCTTCTGTTAGAGTATTGTTTATCAAGAGTTTTCTTCAAATTTAAGCTTTAACATCACGTACCCAGACATAATTTTAGCTTCTATTATAAGAACTGCTAAATTAAGAAAATTTTAATTTAGATTAAGTTTCACAATGTATAATTATTTATCTGTATTCATTCTAAAAAGATTTGAAGTAGTTTGTAATAAAATATAGAGGCATTTTTTTTAAAAAAATACAAGAGAAAAAGAACAACATTCAGTTTAGGAATAGGGTGGTAGGACTGGAAGGTGTAGGGATAGTGAATTTCTAACCTGAAAACTTAAGTGTGAATAGCTGTTAAAATTTAGCAGAAAAGCTTGGGAGGCCGAGGTGGGCAGATCACCTGAGGTCAGGGGTTCGAGACCAGCCTGGCCAACATAGTGAAACCCTGTCTCTACTAAAAATACAAAAATTAGCTGGGCATGGTGGCGGGTGCCTGTAATCCCAGCTACTTGGGAGGCTGAGGCAGGGAGAATTGCTTGAACCCAGGAGGAGGAGGTTGGAGTGAGCCGAGATCATGCCATTGCACTCCAGCCTGGATGACAGGGCAAGATTCCATCTCAAAAAAAAAAAGAAAGAAATATTGCCTAACATTCAACTCTAACAAGAATTTACTACATAGATCTTGTTAAGGATGCTGAACAAACACAATTATCATCAAATTGCAATTTTATAAAAAATACCAAAGCATTCCTCACGTGGTCATTTCCACATAGGCTTTTGGGAAAAGTTTAAGAACATAATGTTAAATAGATTTCTATGAAAGCTGAAGAAATGCAGATTGACTTTGTCATTTTGGGGTGATGTGAACAGTAATTGACTTAGTAATTTCTATGCCTCTTGGAGTATCCCATGTAGTAAACAAAAAATATATATATATTGAATACAACACATTTTTAAGACTCACAAACCTTCTGAGATCTCTTATTTTCATTTATTCAGGCAGTACTTACCGATGTTATGACATATATGCCTGTTCTGTACATGCCCTAGAATTTTCATGAACATATCTCATCTTTAGATGGTCCTTAAGTATTTATATATAACGTGCATATCCACCTGGCCTAAGGAAGGGTTATACTTACTATTAATTTACTCTCTGAGATGTATACACATTAAATTCTATATTCAACTAAAATTTTCATAAAATCTATAGATAATTTTTACCTATAGCAAGGTGACGATATGCACTTTAAAAGTAAAAAGCTTCAACAAAACTACATGAGTCATGAATGCCACCACCATCCATCCAGTCATCCAATTCAGTCATGCTTAATTCTTCCATCTCCTTTAGACTTCCCTACTCCCAGCAAATCAGTGATTAGATTATCTTTCTTTTATTTCCTCACTTCCTGTATCATTCAGGATCCAGAGAGTAGAATTATGAGGAGAGATACATACATACATAAAGATAATATGTATTTTTTATATATATATATATATACACATAAATATTCCCTCTCCCTTCCCATCTTCTATTCCTGTCCCCCCCACACTCCTCTCTCCCTCTTCTATTTATTAAGAAAGGGATTTATTAAAGGGATCTGACCTTCTGTAATTGTGGAAGCTGGTTGAACATTCTCTATAGGCTGTTTGCTGTCTTTGCCTCAGATGCTAAAGATTGAATGCCACTGCCTGCTACCTCCACTGCCACTCCCAGCTCCAAATCATCATCACCTCTTGATTATACCATTTTTTGCTTGGTCTTCTTGTTCCTGTCTTTGCTTCAGTGCTATCTATTCTCCACAGAGCATCCAGTGATCCTTTTATAAGTCAGATCACTTCATTTCTCTACTTGAACCCTCTAATGCTTCCTCTTTCACTCACATTGAAAATCAAAGTATGTTCATCTAAATGATCCAGGAGGCTCTACACAGTACTCTTAATCATTATGATAGGCTGCTGTATTAGTCTGTTTTCATGCTGCTGATAAAGACATACCCAAGACTGGGCAATTTACAAAATAAAGAGGTTTATTGGACTTACAGAGGTTTATTGGACTTTGGATGCCTCACAATCATGGCGGAAAGCAAGGAGGAGCAAGTCATATCTTATATGGATGGTGGCAGGCAAAGAGAGAGCTTATGCAGTCAGCCTCCCATTTTTAAAGCCATTAGATCTCATGAGACTTATTCACTATCACAAGAACAGCATGGGAAAGACTTGCCCCCATTGATTCAATTACCTCCCAAAAGGTTCCTCACACGACACATGGGAATTGTGGGAGTTGCAATTCAAGATGAGATTTGGGTGGGGACATATCATATCATATCATTCTGCCCCTGGCCCCTCCCAAATCTCATGTCCTCACATTTCAAAACCAATAATGTCCTCCCAACAGTCCTCCAAAGTCTTAGCTCATTTCAGCATTACCTCAAAAGTCCACAGTACAAAGTCTCATCTGAGACAAGACAAGTCCTTTCTGCCTATGAGCCTGTAAAAAAATCAAAAGCAAGTTAGTTAGTTCCTAGATACAATGGAGGTACAGGCATTGGGTAAATACAGCCATTCCAAATGGGAGAAATTGGCCAAAACAAAGGAGCTACTGGCCCCATGCAAGTCCATAGTCCAGTGGGGCAGTCAAATCTTAAAACTCCAAAAGGATCTCCTTTGACTCCATGTCTCACATCCAGGTCATGCTAATGCAAGACATGGGTTTCCATGGCCTTGGGCAGCTCCGCCCCTGTGGCTTTGCAGGGTACAGTCTCCCTAACGGTTACTATCGTGGGCTGGTGTTGAGTATCTGCTGCTTTTCCAGGCGCATGGGGCAATCTGTCAGCGGATCTACCATTCTAGCGTCTGGAGGATGGTGGCCTTCTTCTCACAGCTCCTCTAGGCAGTGCCCCAGTAGGGACTCTGTGCAGGGGCTCTGACCCTGCATTTCCCTTCCACACTGCCCTAGCAGAGGTCCTCTATGAGGGCCCCGCCCCTGCAGCAAACTTCTGTATGGACATCCAGGCATTTCCATACATCTTCTGAAATCTAGTTGGAGGTTCCCAAACCCCAGTTCTTGGCTTCTCTGCTCTCGTAGGGTCAACACCACATGGAAGCTGCCAAGGCTTGGGGCTTGCACCCTCTGAAGCCATGATCTGAGCTCTACATTGCTCCCTTTCAGCCACAGCTGGAGCAGCTGGGACACAGGGCACAAAGTCCCTAGGCTGCACACAGCATGGGGACCCTGGGCCCAGCCTATGAAACCACTTTTTCCTCCTAAATCTCCAGGCCTGTGATGGGAGGGGCTGCCATGAAGACGTCTGACATGCCCTGGAGACATTTTCCCCATTGTCTTGGGGAATAACATTCAGCTCCTTGTTACTTATGCAAATTTCTGCAGCTGTCTTGAATTTCTCCTCAGAAAATAGGATTTTCTTTTCTATCATATTGTCAGGCTGCAAGTTTTCTAAACTTTTATGCTCTGCTTCCCTTATAAAACTAAATGCCTTTAACAGCACTCAAGTCACCTCTTGAATGCTTTGCTGCTTAGAAATTTCTTCTGCCAGATACCCTAAATCATCTCTCTCGAGTTCAAAGTTCCACAAATCTCTAGGGCAGGGGCAAAATGCTGCCAGTCTCTTTGCCAAAACATAACAAAAGTCACATTTGCTCCAGTACCCAACAAGTTCCTCATCTCCATCTGAGACCACCTCAGCCTGGATTTCATTGTCCATATCATTATCAGCATTTTGGTCAAAGCCATTCAACGAGTCTCTAAGGAGTTCGAAACTTTCCCACATTTTCCTGTCTTCTTCTGAGCCCTCCAAACTGTTCCAACCTCTGCCTATTACCCAGTTCCAAAGTTGCTTCCACATTTTCAGGTATCTTTTCAGCAGCACCCCAGTCTACTGGTACCAACTTACCTTATTAGTCCGTTTTCATGCTGCTGATAAAGACATACCTGGGACTGGGCAATTTATAAAAGAAAGAGGCTTATTGGACTTAGAGTTCCAGATGGCTGGGGATGCCTCACAATCATGGTGGAAGGCAAGGAGGAGCAAGTCACATCTTAAGTGGATGGCAGCAGGCAAAGAGAGAACTTGTGCAGGCAAAGTCCCATTTTTAAAGCCATGAGATCTTGTGAGACTTATTCACTATCATGAGAACAGCATGGGAAAGACCTGCCCCTATGATTCAATTACTTCCCACCAGATTCCTCCTGCAACACATTGGAATTGTGGGAGTTACAATACAACATGAGATTTGGGTGGGGGCACAGTCAAACCATATCAGCTGCCATATGTATTATGACAACTGTGGTAAATTTTATGGAGAAATTTAAAACATGGTAGTGAAAATGAGAATTTTTTGGGATAGCTTAGGTTACCATTTCAGTAGAATGACTCTTCCTGCAGAGATTCTAATAGAGAGCTTGAGAGTTCCATGAAGTCTCTTCTTTAATTTGTGTCTTTGTTTTAGCACTTTAAAACAGTATTATTTTTGTTTTGAAAACATAAATAACTTCGGGGCAGATTTTTTTTTTTTTTTACTATTTATTCAGATATCTATTGAGAAAGATTTTTTGTGAAGTGTAGTACTCACTTGTATGTTTTCTAAATTATTATTTAAAATTATTTCTGTAACTAGCAAGCTGTATTTGGAGTGAATGCATGTTTGACTAGTATCCATCCGTGCTTTTCAGATAGAAGGAACTGCACCGCATTCATTGTAAGATGCAACAGGAATAAACACAGTTTGTAAAGTTATAGGGATGAATTATAGTCACATTTTCCCTAACTGCTCATCTCAAAATTATTCACACACGTTATGCCTTTAAACACACATCCTAATTCCAAAATAATTGGTCACAGTAATTGGTCACAAAACGATCTTTCCTTTTTTTTTGCATGCTTGTTCATAATGAGATCTTCAAAGGGAAATAACCATGTTCATCTTTATTGTCATTGTTTTCATATTATGGTTGTTCAATAAATATTTGTTGTCTAAATAAAAAAAAGAAAACTACATGAGTCTAGTTTGGGAAGAACATTTTATATTGCTAATAATACAAACAATTAAAATAATAATAGGCAAGGGATTTAAAATATCCAGAAAAAGGCTGGGCACGGCGGCTCACGCCTGTATTACCAGCACTTCGAGAGGCCAAGGAAGGCTGATCACAAGGTCAGGAGATCAAGACCATCCTGGCCAACATGGTGTAACCCCATTTCTACTAAAAATACAAAAATTAGCTGGGTGTGGTGCTGTGTGCCTGTAATCCCAGCTACTTGGGAGGCTGAGGCAGGAGGATTACTTAAACCAGGGGGTTGGAGGTTGCAGTGAGCTGAGATCGCACCACTGCACTCCAGCCTGGTGACAGAGCGAGACTCCATCCCCCAAAAAAAATTCAGAAAAAATTTCAGACTCTCATAAAATGCATCTGGCTATTTAAACCAGCCATTTGTGTTTCTGATAAAAGCAGGTGCTTCTGGTCAAGTTCATATGTATTTATTTTGAACATTGGCTTTGGGAACCCAGACAGCTAACTCTATAGTCCATAGTTTTATACATGCCAGGTAGTCCATGTGGATCTAACTCCATAGTCCATAGTTTTGTACATGCCAGGTAGTTTTGATCATAATGGTTAATAAAAGATGAAAAATAAAATGTTGAAATGCAAGACCTATATTTAACTCCAAAGCATAAACCTAACAATTTTCTCAACTCCTGTCCCTTGTTTTTGTGGTAAGTTTTGTGTGATGTTACTTTGAAATAGATGAGGAGCCTCTCCAAAGACAGTCAGCAAAAAGGATGACATTAACTTTAATGAGGCTTTCCTATGAGAGACAGTATGAGGCATTATGCTGGACATTTTTAGTAGTTTGTTTTTTGTTTTTTTTTGGTTTTGAGACAGAATCTCACTCTGTCTCCAAGGCTAGAGTGCAGTGGCATGACCTCGGCTCACTGCAACCTCTGCCTCCCGGGTTCAAGTAATTCTCCTGCCTCAGCCTCCCAAGTAGCTGGGATTACAGGTGCCCATCACCATGTCCTGTTAATTTTTGTATTTTTAGTAGAGACGGGGTTTCACCATGTTGGCCAGGCTGGTCTTGAACTCCTGACCTCAGGTGATCCATCCACCTCGGCCTCCTAACATTTTAAATAGATTTTACATGTTGAATATCCCTTATCCAAAATGCTTAGGACCAGAAGTGTTTCAGATTTCGATTTTTTTCAAATTTTTGAATATTTGCATATACGTAATTGGGATATTTTGGGGATGGACCCAAGTGTAAACACAAAATTAATTTATGTTTCATAAACACCATATATATATATATATATATATATATATATATATAGCCTGAAGGTAATTTTACACAATATTTTAAATAGTTTTGTGCATGAACGAAGTTTGTATACATTAAACCATGTGAAAACAAAGGTGTCACTGTCTCAGCCACTCATGTGGAAATATGTGGTTGTTTGGCATCACCATTGTTCTTGACTCTGAATTTCTATGCTACCAAAAAGCCATCATTTTCTTATACTTATCCACATATAAATACTTAACAGTAAAAAAAAATGACTTACCATTAATACAGTGAAAAATAATGTGTTCAGAATAACAAAGCAGCACAGTTGCATCACCAGAATACCTGTACTGGCTGCTAAACAACAGCAACTACAAACAACAGCAGGCTTGCCGTCGCAACCTATGATGCTGTGTTTTGATTAAAAGGTCACTGTATGCCGGGCGCAGTGGCTCACGCCTGTAATCCTAGCACTTTGGGAGGCCGAGGGGGGCAGATCACGAGGTCAGGAGATCAAGACCATCCTGGCCAACATGGTGAAACCCTGTCTCTATTAAAAATACAAAAATTAGCAGGGTGTGGTGGTGCGCACCTGTAGTCCCAGCTACTCAGGAGGCTGAGGCTGGAGAATCACTTGAACCCAGGAGGCGGAGGCTGCAGTGAGCCAAGATTGTACCACTGCACTCCAGTCTGGGTGACAGAGCGAGACTCTGTCTCAAAAAAACAAAAAACAAAACAAAAAGTCACTGTACAGGTATTTTATTTTATTTTATTTTATTTTTAGGTGAGAAGAAACATCAGAAGCACTTGAAGGACCAGGAGGTGGGTGCTCTAGGGATAGGGAGGCAATCTGCAAAATGGTTTTTTAGGAAATTTCCTCCAGAGTTATCTGTCTCATTAACAATGGCTTTTTGTCTTAGAATTTTCTCTTTCCTTTTATAAACTGACATGATTTCTTGTTCAATTATGAATGCACACTGATCTAGTCCTTCAATAATCCATCACACATTTTAACCACGTCTTCTATAGGCACCTTTTCTTTGGTGTTAATGACATCATCTTCATTGTCACTATTATCGTGATCATCTTGATCCAGAACCATTTCAGCTATTTCACCAGTGGTCAATGAATGAACAACTGGAGGCTCATTATCAATGTTAAAAGCTTCTTTGATATCTACTTCTTCCAGCTTACTGATGCATTCTGAAGGTATATTATTTTGCATATATAAGGAGGTCAGACATTCATGTTTTCCTCACTTGACATGAAATCCTTCAAAGTCAATACTTTGTTCATCATCATCATCACTGCACATAGTCACAGGTTAGAGGCTGCAGGCATGCAAAACTGTATCTTTAGTCACTGTCTTCCAAGCATTGGCAACAGCATGTATGGCATCTTTCATGCTAAACTCCTTTTGCAAACCTTCCACACCTACACCTCTTGTCACTGCTGCTAGCATGCTGTTCAGGAAAGTGTTTTTGTATTTACTCTTCATTGATCTAAGGATACCTTGGCCACATGGTTGAATTAATAAAGTCACATTTTGGGGAAAGTAGATGGCATAAATATTTTTGATGAGAATTTCAGCAGGAGGGTGAATAGAACAGTTGTCATGTGTAACAAAATCTTGCAGTCATCATCCAGTTTAGCTTCCCTGCAGTGAGCATGAACTTCTGGTACAAAACATCTGGAACACCAATCAGAAAATATGTCCCTGGTGATCTGTGTACTTTTGTTAGCATAATAATGGTCTGGTAAGAAATCCACTCCTTTAAAATAGTGAGGACATAAGCTTTTGCCTGTCACAGCAAGTTTACAATGTGTGTGCATGCTGCATTAGCATATCCCAGCACAGTTATTCTGTCCTTGGCATCCTTAATTCCTACAGGGGCTTTCTCATCAGCTGTAGTCAGTGTCTTCCTGGGGCAGTAACACAAAACAGTGATGTTTTATAAGCATTATAGACTTTTTCTGGTGTCAGATTTTCATCAGCGATAACTTGGGCACGCTTGCCAATCATTGCTGCTTTATGATCAGCAGATGCTTTATCACCTCAAATTGTAAAAAAATTAATGTTGTGTCTTTTCTTAAATGTTTGCAGCCAGATATATTGAATATTCACAGTTCCCTTCAATTTCCAGTTCGTCATGATAAGTCTTTGCTCATTTCATTATCAGCATGGCTTTAAGTGGCAAGTGTTCACTGCATTGCTGACAGATCCAATTTTTCAATACATGATGAAGATCATTATTTTTAGTTTTATGCAGTGTTTTCCTGATTTTAGTAATTTTTATTCATTATTTTTAGCATAAAACTCCAACTGTTTATCCTTCTATTGTTTCAGGTCATATATGGTGGTCATTCTGACATCATACTCTTCTATTAAGATGTTTCACATTTGCACCACTGTCCAGTTTCTCCAACAGCTTGACTTTCTGTGCTATCCTATAAACATAAATGCTTCCTCTTTTTTTGGTATCTGCAGGCCTTTTGAACATTTTTTCAACAATATCTTTACACCACAGGGTAGAAAATAAACAAGAAAACACAAGGAGCAATGCATGTAGGTCTTTACTACATGTAGAGCATTTTGGGGAACCGGCTGTTGGCACATCCAGCCTGCGCATGTGCCATTTTATTACATTTTATGGGTGTGCTTTCATGGAGGAATTTGGTCATGCACAGAAAATATATATTGCAGCTGAACTGGGGTGGAAGAGTCTTTTTTCCCTTGGAGACGTTGAATAAACTCTATGTTGTATGCCTGCATTTTTACTGTGATCCATCACTTTGGGTCAGGTGTATCAGACTTTGGAGAATTTTGGATTTCAAATTAGGGATGCTCAACCTTTGTGTGTGTGTGTGTGTGTGTGTGTGTGTGTGTGTGTTTGAGACGGAGTCTCGCTCTGTTGCCCCGGCTGGAGTGCAGTGGCGCAATCTCCGCTCACTACGAGCTCCGCCTCCCGGGTTCACGCCGTTCTCCTGCCTCAGCCTCCGGAGAAGCTGGGAGTAGCTGGGACTACAGGCACCCGCCACAACGCCCGGCTAATTTTTTGTATTTTTAGTGGAAACGGGTTTCACCGTGTTAGCCAGGATGGTCTCGATCTCCTGACCTCGTGATCTGTCCGTCTTGGCCTCCCAAAGTGCTGGGATTACAGGCGTGAGCCACCGCGCCCGGGCAACCTTTGTGCGTTCTTAATCCCATCCACAGCATCTCAAGTTAAATAACTTGGCCAACAAAGTGCACCAAGTGAGCGTGATAATGATAGCAATGACATGAGGAAACTGTTTCCAAAGGCGGTTAGGCAACCTCCCCAAAGTCGCTCACTAAGAAAGTGGCAGAGCCAGATCTAACTCCATAGTCCAAAAGCAGCACTGTCAGCCTGGAAAGACTATAGAAACTTATAATCTTGGCCAGGCGTGGTGGCTCACACCTGTAATCCCAGCACTTTGGGAGGCCGAGGCGGGTGGATCACGAGGTCAGGAGTTCAAGACCAGCCTGGCCAAGACAGTGAAACCCCGTCTCTACTGAAAATACAAAAATTAGCTGGGCGTGGTGGTGGGCGCTTGTAATCCCAGCTATTCAGGAGGCTGTGGTAGAGAATTGCTTGAACCCGTGAGGCATAGGTTGCAGTGAGCCGAGATTGTGCCACTGCACTCCAGCCTGGGTGACAGAGCGAGACTCCGTCTCAAAAATAATAAAAAAAAGGAAACTTATAACCTTAGAATTGAAAGAGACTTCACAGATCATCTAGTTCGTTCAAACTCCTCCAGCACATCAATTTTACATATGTAGAAACTGAAGTACAATAATATTAATGTGCTTTCACATGAGGATAAGATGTGAAAGTATTAGTTCAATTGAATTCTTTGTTAAGTGTGTTGTAGGTATTCACATTTTAGTAAGTAAAGAAGAGGATGCTGTGATAATATCTGGAGAGAAGGATGTTGCTGGCAGTGGGCTAATCATCAGTGAACGAAGTGAACAAGATCCAGGTGTTTGTGCTATACTGGGCTCCCCACCCACATCTCTCGTAGTTCCCCTATTTTCCTGTCATATGCTTATAAACTGTTGAAGGCAACATGGGAGTTTAGAGAAATCACAAAGGTGTATTTTAGGAGTATGCAGTTCCCCAAAATTAGCCTGTTCTTTACCAGTTTCCATTTGGAAGTACTTTTGTTATCAAAAACAATTACAAGAAGTTGCCCATTAAAAGGAAATATTAGTAGATCTGTAAGCCTGAACTGTAAGGTTCTCTAGATGGTCTGTTTACTAGATCTCTTGCAGAATAAAAATCATTTGTAATGTGATAGGGTCTTTTTTTGCTTTGGACAGAAATGAATACTTTACTCATGGTATTTCATTTTTAACAACTCCTGGCCTGGCACAGTGGCTCACGTCTGTAATCCCAACACTTTGAGAGGCCGAGGTGGGCAGATCACCTGAGGTTGGGAGTTCGAGACCAGCCTGACCAACATGGAGAAACCGTCTCTACTAAAAATACAAAATTAGCCGGGCGTGGTGGTGGGCACCTGTAATCCCAGCTACTCAGGAGGCTGGGACAGAAGAATCACTTGAACCCAGGAGGCGGAATTTGCAGTGAGCCTAGGTCACACCATTGCACTCCAGCCTGGGCAACAAGAGCAAAACTCTGTCTCAAAAAAAAAAAAAAGGCAACTCCTTTG
The DNA here is from genome assembly GCF_028885655.2 of Pongo abelii. Classification (NCBI taxonomy): domain Eukaryota; kingdom Metazoa; phylum Chordata; class Mammalia; order Primates; family Hominidae; genus Pongo; species Pongo abelii. Next base: position 99,118,567 of record NC_071991.2, read on the forward strand.
CTTCTCATTCAAAGCAAAGCTCATCCTCCCCTACTATCTTCAGTCATGTCCAGTGAAGTGTACACACTCCACAAAGCCGCCTTCTATCAAAGAACTTTTTCCTGGGAGAGAGCCACTTCTTCCAGGATGCAGATTCTACAAACTCCCTCTAAGGAGCTGGTTCCAGCGTTTCTCAGCCTTATAATCAGGAAGTTCATCTTTGCATTTACCATATACAATCCACCACATTTCTCCTGGCTGTGCTTGCTGTGCCACTGGGACAAGCTAGACAAAATTCAGTTAATGGGGAGCCTTACCAAACTCTCAAGGGAATGGCTACTGCCATGTGAAGTACCCAAACAAATTGTAATGTGCCCACCATGCCCTTTAAGTGACAGTAATCCCACTCTGATGCCCGGCTCAGCCTGGCCACTCCTGGAAATTTTAGTACTCCCAATTTACTCTACCCCTCTTCCTCACATTCCCCACCAAAACAACTACTATTAGCTATTAAGAGTGGAGAAAAGTGATTATCTCATTAAATATTTTTCATTTAAGTATGAATAATTTTAAAAAGACTTTTTTCTCCACAAGTATTTACTTTTTAGAGTAAGCACCTATTGAGTAAGGAATAAAATGCTTTTTACTGAACAATACTAGTAGTTGGGGCTAATATTGCCACCTTTCAGCCCTGCTTAGAAATGTTTAGAATAAGCACAATCAGAAACGACAAAGGTGCCATTACAACTGATCCCAAAGAAATACAAAAGATCCTCAGAGACTCCTATGCACATCTCTACACACATAAACTAGAAAACCTAGAAGAAATGGATAAATTCTTGGAAACGCACAAACTCCCAAGATTCAATCAGGAAGAAATTGAAACCCCAAACAGACCAATATTGAATTCCAATATTGAAACAGTAATAAAAAAACTACCAATCAAAAAAGCCCAGGACCAGATGGATTCACAGCTGAATTCTCCAGATGTACAAAGAAGGGCTGGTATCAATTCTACTGAAACGATTCCAAAAAATTGAGGAGGAGGGACTCCCTCTTAATACATTCTATGAAGCCAGCACCGCCCTGATGCCAAAACCTGGCAAAGACGCAAGGAAACAAGACAACGACAGGCCAGTATTCCTAATGAATACAGATGCAAAAACCCTCAACAAAATATGAGCAAACCAAATCCAATAGCACATCAAAAAGTTAATTCACCATGATCAAGTAGGCTTCATTCCTGTCATGCAATGTTAGCTCAACATACGCAAATCAATAAATGTGATTCACCACACAAACAGAATTGAAAACAAAAACCGTATAATCATCTCATTAGACATGGAAAAAGCTTTTGATAAAATCTAACATCGTTTCATGATAAAAAAACCCTCAACAGGCTAGAGGCATCAAAGGAACATACATTAAAGTAATGAGCCATCTCTGAGAAACCCACAGCCAACGTCATGCTGAACCGGCAAAAACTGGAAGCATTCCCCTTGAGAACAAGACAAGGATACCCACTCTCACCAAGAATCCCCACTCTCACCACTCCTATTCAACATAGTACTGGAAATACTAGCCAGAGCAGTCAGGCAAGAGAAAGAAAGAAAGACATTCAGATAGGAAAAGAAAAAGTCAAACTATCTCTCTTTGCAGACGATATGATTCTATACCTAGAAAACTCTAAAGACTCTGCTAAAAGACTCCTGGAACTGGAAAATGGCTTTAGTAAAGTTTCAGGATACAAGATTAAATGTACAAAAATCAGTAGCATTTCTACACAACAATTATGTTAAAAATTAGAGCCAACTCAAGAATACAATCCCATTGACAATATCCACAAAAGAATAAAATACCTGGGAATAAGTCCAAGGAGATGAAAGATCTCTACAAGGAGAACTACAAAACACCGTTGTAAGAAATCACAGGGCCGGGAGCGATGGCTGACACCTGTAATCCCAGCACTTTGGGAGGCCAAGGCGGGTGGATCAGCTGAGGTCAGGAGTTTGAAACCATCCTGGCCAACACGGTGAAACCCCGTCTCTACTAAAAAAAAATACAAAAAATTAGCCAGACGTGGTGGCATGTGCCTGTAGTCTGAGCTACTCGGGAGGCTGAGGCGGGAGAATAGCTTGAACCCCGGAGGTGGAGGTTGCAGTGAGCCAAGATTGCGCCACTGCACTCCAGCCTGGGCAACAGAATGAGACTCAGTCAAAAAGAAAAAAAAGGTTGGGTGCGGTGGCTCACGCCTGTAATTCCAGCACTTTGGGAGACCGAGATGGGTGGATCAAGAGGTCAGAAGATTGAGACCATCCTGGCTAACACGGTGAAAATCCGTCTCTACTAAAAATAAAAAAAAAATCAGCCGGGCGCGGTGGCGGGCGCCTGTAGTCCCAGCTACTCGGGAGGCTGAGGCAGGAGAATGGTGTGAAACCGGGAGATGGAGCTTGCCGTGAGCCGAGATCGCGCCACTGCACTAACAGACTGGGGGACAGAGCGAGACTCCATCTTAAAAAAAAAAAAAGTAATAATAAAGTGTTTAGCAGATTATATTCATGAAGCCAATAATATCTATTATTACTATTAGATACTATAGTCCAAATTATCTTTCATTCTATAAATATTTGCATGGCTTCATCTGAAAAGCTTTCTGTTTTATCACAGTTCATGCTAACAGTTCTGAAATGCAGAGTAGAGCAGAAACTCAGTTTTTAAAATTTGTTCTTATAGGTCTGATTATATGTCCTTTGAAGATTTTGGTTGCTTTTCCTGGAATCTCCAATTAATCTGTACCGTATCTACAAGCATTTGTTTTTCTTATATTTCTGTAAAATGTGTACATTTTTCAATGTGAAAAGTCAAAGCAGAAACATTGCTATAACTAAGCCCTAACCAATACTGAGAACCAAGGAAGGATAACCTCATAATTACTAAATTTTATATTATTTCTACATAACACTATTAGACTCATTTTAAAATGTGCTACTTTCCTGACTCTTTTATTTTCCTTTCTTTTTTTTTTTTTTTTTTGGAGATGGAGTTTCACTGTCTCCCAGACTGGAGTACAGTGGCATGATCTCGGCTCACTCTGAGATTCTGGTTCCAGCGGTTCTCCTGCCTCAGCCTCCCAAGCAGCTGGGACTACGGACGCGAGCCACCACGCCCAGCTAATTTTTGTATTTTTAGTAGAGAAGGGGTTTCACTGGCAGGGCATGGTGGCTCACACCTGTAATCCCGGCACTTTGGGAGGTCAAGGCAGGCAGAACACCTGAGGTCAGGAGTTCGAGACTAGCCTGGCCAACATGGTGAAACCCCGTCTTTACTAAAAATACAAAAAAATTAGCTGGGCTTGGTGGGCGGGTGCCTGTAATCCCAGCTACTTGGGAGGCATAGGCAGGAGAATCGCTTGAACTCGGGAGGCAGAAGTTGCAGTAAGCTGAGACCACGTCATTGCATTCCAGCCTGGGCAACAAGAATGAAACTCTGTCTAAAAAAAATAAAAAAAATAGCTGGGTGTGGTGGCACCTGCATGTAGGTCCAGCTACTTGGGAGGCTGAGGTGGAAGGATTGCTCGAGCCTGGGAGGTTGAGGCTGCAGTGAGCTGTGATCATGCCACTGCACTCCAGCCTGTGCAACAGAGCAAGAGACCCTGTCTCAAAAAGACAAAAAAGGATAAAAGGAGGTCTTGAATGTTTCACTTTTACCCTCTTTATTAGGAATGTGAAATTTTTTATATGTAATAATTAAATATGCTATTCTTTCAAACAAAATACAAATGGTACTGTTACTTGTTGCATCATTTCTATGTTCTCACCTTTGTGTGCATGCATTCATTTTAAGCTATGATTTTGGATTCTGTTTTTATTTTTAAAAAACCAATAAATTTTCTTTATGAAATTATCAAAAAGCAAGTGCTAATTTATTTAATATGTTCTCCAGTTGAGAAATGGTCACAGGATCCAAGAGGCCATGTGTCATGAAATCAGAGAAATCATTCCTATGTTGTGGAGGCTGAACTGCTTTTGTAAGTACCTGGGAGGTCTGGCCGGATTTCCGGGTTGAATTATAACAATCTTTTATGTCATGGGATGCCTTGCCCAGGTTGTGCAATGTAACCATGAGAACCAAGCAAACCTGTTGCTCAACTAATTCAATTCTGTTTCTTCTATATCCAAATCAGGTTATTTCCATACAAACATGGTTTAATAGAATTTTACCACCTGACAAGGATTGTAAAAAATTCTGTGGACTTAGTGATTAAAAAAAAAAAAAACTAGATTGAAAATATGTTGTGAGCCAGCTAGGGCTCAGAGGACTTTATGGTCTTGATAAAATTCAGGTTCAGCCAAGAACAGGTGACATCAGATGCAACTGTTTTTTACAAGTGGCTCTCTCTATCTCCTTTCTACCCACCTGGGCTACCCACAAACGTCTTCCTCATCCTAAGACTATGCTGCAGGTGTGGTAGGTGCGGCACATACCACTGATACAATGCCAGAAGAGACGCTTTTACTTCCTATTAAGGCCAAAGGCCAGGTTGGTCATTTGATTAGGAGTGAATGGGGTTGTTCTTGATCTAGGGCAGAAGGTGGGAGTGAAAGAGGAGTATATGAATGGTCTTGACAAGACAGCATATTAAATGTTAGTTTGAACTGTATCAAATTTCTATAGTTTTAACACAATGACTGATAGTCATCTATTTCCTCTGAAGTAGATGATTTATTTATTTACTTTTATTTATTTTTTTGAGATAGAGTTTTGCTCTTTGTTGCCTGGGCTAGAGTGCAGTGGTGCAATCTTGGCTCACCGTAACCTCCGCCTCCCTGGTTCAAGCGATTCTCCTGTCTCAGCCTCCCAAGCAGCTGGGATTACAGGTGCCTGCTACCATGCTTGGCTACTTTTTGTATTTTTAGTAGAGACGGGGTTTCACCACGTTGACCAGGCTGGTCTTCAACTCCTGACCTCAGGTGATCCACCTGCCTCGGCCTCCCAAAGTACTGGGATTACAGGTGTGAGCCACCACGCTCGGCCAGATGATTTATTTTTATGCTTTGTGTTCTGCCTTCTAAATCTATTTTAAGAAAAATGTGAATCAACTAAGTTTGAACTCAATTTCAATTTGTACTTAATTCAATAACTTTCTTTTTTTTTTTTTGAAATGGAGTCTTGCTCTTGTCACCCAGGCTGGAGTGCAATGGCACCATCTTGGCTCACTGCAACCTGTGACTCCTGGGTTCAAGCAATTCTCCTGTCTCAGCCTCCCAAGTAGCTGAGATTACAGGTGCCTGCCACCATGCCTGGCTAATTTTTTTATTTTTAGTAGAGACAGGGTTTCGCTATGTTGTCGAGGCTGGTCTCGAACTCCTGACCTCGTGATCCGCCTGCCTTGGCCTCCCAAAGTGCTGGGATTACAGGTGTGAGCCACTGCACCTGGCCTTAATTCACTAACTTTTCAAACATTAATCCCTTAAAGAAAAATAAAATAAGTCTAATCTCAAAAAAATGGATTTGAAAAATGTATTTTTAAAAAGAGAGGGAAAGGGCCAGGCGCGGTGGCTTGTGCTTGTAATACCAGCACTTTGGGAAGCCGAGGCAGGCAGATCACGAGGTCAGGAATTCTAGATCAGCCTGGCCAAGATGGTGAAACCCCGTCTCTACTAAAAATACAAAAATTATCTGGGCATGGTGGCAGGCGCCTGTAATCCCAGCTACTTGGGAGGCTGAGGCAAGAGAATTGCTTGAACCCCGGAGGCAGATGTTGCAGTGAGCCAAGATCACGCCACTACACTACAGCCTGGGTGACAGAGCTAGACTCCGACTCGGAAAAAAAAAAAAAAAAAAAAAGAGAGGCAATGAAATCGCCAACACATCTTTGGGCAATTCTGTGCTGTAATTTTCCACTGTGAAGATCTGAAACTTCTACGGATTCTGTTGCAAAAACTGCTCTTGCATAAGGTTTTTCTTCTTTGCTTTGTTCTATAATGTTTAGAGCCCACAACTGCTTTGTTATATTATGAGGATATTTCAGGATCTAACCCATATAAAGATATGCAGATTATTAATCATATCTATGTAATAAATGATTACTGAAGCTACACGATGTGCCAGTCAGTGTCTATATGCCAAAGATACAAAAATGAAACTCCCAGTCTTATTGGGGGAATATATACAAATCTGAATAATATGAAACAGTCCAGAGATGTTAAAAGAGACATTTACAAAGTACAACTGGGCCAGAAAATGGAACAACTTATTGTGCCAGAGAGTCAAATAATGTGATAATATTTGATCAAGATCTTAAAGGATGACTAGAGATTCATCCAGTGGGTCCACCCAGCGGAAGTAGGCATTCCAATCACAGGGAACATTGTTTGCAAAAGGAAGGAGGCCTGAAATGCAAGATAAACCCAGAAAGTGGCCTGGAATCACTGGAATTTAGGGTACAAAGATTAAGCATAACTCCCTCTTGCCAGTTGGCTGGTTCTTTCAGCTGCCTCTCACCTTCTCCTCTTAGGATCCACTCCTGCTTCAGCTCCTGATGCAATAGAGGTCCTCTTTCTCTAGCCTAGCATCTCTGGTCATCCAGTAGGTAATTTGAGCTAGTTTACAAGCATCAGACTCCTTTCATGAAATGGACACACCTTGTGCCTCTGTGTATATTACTCTCTAACAAAACCAGTCTGATTACTCCAACCGCTCATTAGGGTTTATTCCTAAAGACTTTTCAGCTATTTTCAAGTCCAGTCTATCCTTGAAGAGTGAAGATTTGTCACCATTCGGGATACTTAATATATTGCTAGTCCTGAAAGTAATCCTGAGAGGTATCCAAAAACGTTTTGGGAAATTATAGCATTTTAAGATTCTCTTTGAAGAGAATCTTCCTTTGGACGTGCAAGCTCTAGGGTATTTTAAAAGTCACATATTGTTAATGTTTTAGGTATGATAATCATGTTGTGGTTATGTTTTTTAGAAAGTCACTTTTTGGAGATATATACTAAAATAATAAGGATAAAAATGATGATGTGAGATTTGCTTTAACATAATCCAGTGACAGGAGGAGAGGGCAATGCGGGGAATACAGATGAAATAATACTAGACATATATAGATAGACTTTCCAGCATACAGCTAGAAATGCTGGATAAAATATAACAAACAAAAATGTATACACAGCTGAATTTGGAAAAAAAAAAAAAGAAAGAAAGAAAAAATCCCCAGTGTCAGAAGTAAATTAAGGATCGAAAGCTTGAGCAGTTTCATTGTACTAGTATATTTTTGCATATGTTTGCAATGCTTAAGAACAAAATGTTTAAAAAAAATCACCTAGGCTTTGGGAGGCCGAGGCGGGTGGATCACGAGGTCAGGAGATCAAGACCATCCTGCCTAACACGGTGAAACCCCGTCTCTACCAAAAATACAAAAAATAAGCCGGGCATGATGGCGGGCGCCTGTAGTTCCAGCTACTCGGGAGGCTGAGGCAGGAGAATGCCGTGAACCCGGGAGGCGGAGCTTGCAGTGAGCCGAGATCACGCCACTGCACTCCATCATGGGCAACAGAGCGAAACTCCATCTTAAAAAAAAAAAAAAAAAAAAAATCACCTAGACTGGGTGCAATGGCTCACGCATGTAATCCCAACACTTTGGGAGGTCTAGGTGGAAGAATCGCTTGAGCCCAGAAGTTCGAGATCAGCTTGGGCAACATAGTGGGACGCCCAAATTAGCTGGGCATGGTGGCACATTCCTGTAGTCCCTGCTACTCAGGAGACTGAGGCCAGAGGATTGCTTGAGCTCAGGAGATTGAGACTGCAATGAACCGTGATCATGCCACTGCACTCTAGCCTGGACAACAAAGCAAGACCCCGTCTCTAAAAAACAAAACAAAACACAATAATCAGTTTATTATCCACTCTATAGGTTAGGAGAATTTGAATGTTTATAAAGACCTTATACTTTTCCTATAAAAAATTTTAACATATATTTATATGTAGATAAATAATATTTTAGTAATTCTAAATGTAAGTAGAAAAACATATACTACAAATCTAATAAGTTAATGTTTACCAGAAATTCTTTTACCCCTAAGAGTTTGTCACTTCTTATTTCAGCCTGTTACTGTTTTTTATTTTACAGCACAACTATACTACGAACACTAGTGAATAAATACTATCAAACGTGGCTGGGCGCAGTGACTCACACCTGTAATCCCAGCACTTTGGGAGGCCAAGGCAGGTGGATCACCTGGGGTCAGAAGTTCGAGACCAGCCTGTCCAACCTGGTGAAACTGTCTTTACTAAAATACAAAAATTAGCTGGGCATGCTGGTGCATGCCTGTAATCCCAGCTACTCTGGAGGCTGAGGCAGGAGAATTGCTTGAACCCGGGTGGCCGAGGTTGCAGTGAGCTGAGATCATGCCACTGCATTCCAACCTGGGTGACAGAGCGAGACTCCATCCCCCTGCCCCCCCCAAAAAACCAAACCAATAAATACTAACAAATGTAAATGTAGAGATGTTTTTCTCTCTGTTACAATGTGTCACTTTATATTGATTTATCTTCTTTATAGCACCCCAACTCCACCTGTTAAAAAAATTTTTTTTAAAGAACTCCAGGCATTCTTGGACAGTAAAGAGCTTGCTAAAATCAGGTTCCTCTTTAATTCAAATTGTTTAGCCTGTAAAGTAGCTTATATAGTGTGATGTCTTTAGCCCTTCTTTAGTACATAAAATGTTTTGTTACAAGAATAGTAAGGCGGCTCGGCGGATCCTCTTTGTCCCCAGGAGAGCACCAGACTCAAGGGCATAGGGTGAGCTCACCTTCGGACCTCAGAGATCCCTTGGAGATGAATAACTACTGTAGGCAAAGTTGTGCTTCTGTTTAAATTGACACTGAATTCATACATATGCACTTTGTAGTGGTTCTCCTTGCCCCAAATCCAGCTTAATTAACACACCCTAGTTGTTAATTTTTTCGTTTTATAAACCGCCTCTGCAAATTTCAACTTTTACATTTTCCAGTATGCTCCCCCTTTAGGTGAATGTTTCCTGAAGTAGAATCTAAGGACCATCTGCATATGAATCAGTTGGAGTGCTTGTTAAAAATGGAGATTCCTTGAGATCCTGTCATTTGCAACGACATGGATGGAACTGGAGGTCATTATGTTAAGTGAAATAAGCCAGACACAGAAAGACAAACTTCGCATGGTCTCATTCAATTGTGGGAGCTTAAAATTAAAATGATTGAACTCATGGAGATAGAGAGCAGAATGATGGTTACCAGAGGCTGAGAAGGGTAGTGGGGGCCACAGAGGTGGGGGAAATGGAGATGGTTAATGGCTACAAAAATATAGTTAGAATGAATAATATCTGGTACTTGATAGTACAACACGGTGACCAGAGTCAACAATAATTTAATGTACTTTTAAAAATAACTAAAAGAGTGTAATAGGAATGTTTGTAACACAAAGAAAGAATAACTCTTGAAGTGATGGATACCTCATTTACCCTATTGGTTATTACCAGTAGGTAATAACCTTTATCGTCCTCCCACCCTCCCACTTTTGTAGTCTCCAATGTCTATTATTCCACTCCATATGTCCATGTATACCCAGTGTTTTGCTCGCACTTATAACTGAGAACATGAGTATTTAAATTTCTGTTTCTGAGTTATTTCACTTAGGATAATTGCTTCCAATTCCATCCATGTTTGGTGTCACATTAATAAATGCATAACAAATTCTTTTGCAATTAGATGGTTTCCTAGTTTGCTATTAATAAGCAATTTATAGATCTTTGTAGGAACGTCTGCAATTGAGTCATCACCTGATAGATACTTAAAAAATAATTTTTGATACTAGATTGCCCCAAGATTTTTGACATGATTCTGACAGAGTGCAAAGAATTGAGAGCACTGTTTCTATTCCTACCTACTTATTTATGCAAACAAATTCTCCCAACATTTACATTAATAATAAAACAGAAAAAGGTGGGGGGGGGAATGAAACAGATTGAACCATGTCTCAATATAGTAAGTAATTTTTGTCTAAGATACCTGACCTAATTTTAGCAAAACTAGCCAGGCTCCATCCAGCTAGTTAAGAGATAGATTTAAATAAAATTTTACTTTTTCTGTTTAATAATTACTTATCAACAGTTGTAATACATTCATGTTGTTTTTGTCAATAGTATTATAATAATAATTGAGATGATATCTCAATCCAGGATAATTCTTAAACATAGCTTCATGGTCACAGGAAGTAATTTCAACATATATACTTTTATTGTGATAATTAAGATAATTGATAAAAAGACTTTTAGGAATAAAAATGTCATACTAGGATACAATTTTTTGGTGGAAGCAGAATAGAAATATGAGTTCAAGGAGAAAAAGGAAAAATACAAAATTTCTGATTATTAAAGAACAGCTTGTTCATGTATTTTTAAAAAAGGGGTGATGTGGTATTTAGATTATATTAGATATATTTTTTAAAGTGCTATAATATTTTTATTTTAAAATGACAATATTTACAGAACACTGGAAGTTACATCCTTTGCAACTATTTTAACATGGGATGAAGAATTTTAGATGTCAGCTTAAAAATGTGCAAGAGGACATAAGCTTTACAAAATTCTTTTAGAAGTGTTTGCAAGTAAAAAGTTGGAAGATCATGTTTTAGGAAACCCAGTCCAGAGATTGATGTGTGTAGAATGGACTAGAATGGGGAAGAATGGGGATAAATTGGGCAAGGTGCCAGTTAGGAGACAATTGATTTTTTCTAGACTTAAGGAATTTCAACTGTATTAAGTTCATCAGCATGGAAATGAAGAGAAACAGACTAAAAGCAAACACTGCTAGGAAAGAAGAATTATTAGTGTCCATCCCTGCTTCATTTCATTTTAGGTTTTAAATACCATCAAAACTGAGTTTCCTGTTTTCTGCCTGTAGACTCTGCTCTGACCTAATCTTGAACTTCTTTCCTTCCTTGCTTCCTTCTTTCCTTCTTCATCCCCACAACACTCCTACTATTCATCAGACATTCTGTGAAGTACTGGGGCCCCTAAAATGGTAAACAATAGGTCCCTGGCTTCTGATAACTTTCATTCTAGTGGAGAAACTTATAGCTGACTAGATGCCTAGAGAGATATCATATATGGCCTATACAACTCTACCCCTCTTTGCTTTGTAGCGTGCTACAGGACAGAGAGTTGCAGCCTTCATTTCTCAGACTCTGTCAGATTCCATATGTGACCCAGCCTCTGCCAAACAGACGTATGAATATGATATTTGGACAAGAGAAGTGGTACAAAGGTGACATTGTCAGAGTTGTTTGAACCAGAGTGACTCCATCTTGAAGAGAGGCTGGGTAAAATAAGGCTGAGACCTACAGGGCTGCATTCCCAGGAGGTTAGGCATTCTTTTTTTTTTTTTTTTTTTTTTTTTGAGATGGAGTCTTGCTCTTGTCGCCAGGCTGAAGTACTTTCTGATCAGTCCTCAGTTTTCTGAGGGTGGCACAGGAAATAGCTACCTTGGTAGGCACTTCTGGCAATTATTCTTGGAAGCTCAGCCTGGAGCCTGTTTCCCCAGCCTTTCCAGTAATTTTGAAAGCTCCTAGTTCATTATATTAAATCTCTGTAAGTTTAAAGTAGCTAAAATGGTTTCTTTTATTGGCAACCAAATCCTGGCTGATACAGATGAAACCCTCAATGATTCCTTCTAGCCCCCTGCTTTCTGTATTGTTCCCTAAGTCTCTTTCTTGTCAAAGAGAGCTGGGATCCAACCAGCCAGTGATAACCCTGGAATGCCGCATTGTTACCTGAGTTGCTACTATTCCTCCCCTGTGTGCTTTAATGCTCAGAAGTAGGCTCTGGCATGACTTGTTCTGATTGGTCTAACTTTTGGGGAACTAGAGTCTCTCCTGCCCTACCCTGGTGAAGGCTGTTCACAAACAGATGTAAATGTGAGCTTAGAAGTACTGACCCCAGCCGGGCGTGGTGGCTCAAGCCTGTAATCCCAGCACTTAGGGAGGCTGAGGCGGGTGGGATCACCTAAGGTCAGGAGTTTGAGAGCAGCCTGGCCAACATGATGAAACTCTGTCTCTACAAAAAATAAAAAATTAGCCAGGTGTAGTGGCACGTGCCTGTAGTCCCAGCGACTTGGGAGGTTGAGGAGAATCACTTGAACCTGGGAGGCGAAGGTTGCAGTGAGCCTAGATCATGCCACTGCACTCCAGCCTGGGCGACAGAAAAAAAAAAAGAAGGGCTGACCCCTTACCTACCAATTTTCTGCTTCTATGTTTCATCCACCTGCTTGGGACATAAGGGCTTCCCCTTGAATCTTTATTGTGCCCTTTGGACAGGGTGCCTTACTGACCTTGCTGCTCCTCCACATGTGTCTCTCTATAACTGGGTCATTTCCTGTAGAGTACTGCTTCCCTTTAGTTGGCCTTAAAAGCTTTCTGGGAATCTAATTGAAAATGTCAGTTCCCCAACCCAACGCTGATTGAGTAGGTTTGAAGTGTGGTGAGAAGTCTGCATTTTTAACAAGAGCCACAGGGCATTCTGACCCACAAGGACCTTGGTCTACACCTTGACAACTCTGATGTCAGTGTCTAGCCCATGTTAGTGGGTAGAACAGACAGCAGATCCTAATTCCTTCCCTCTTCCCTGTACTGTGAGAATGGAAAAAGAGAGAGGTTAAAGATAGCTGCTAGGTTGTAAGCTTGCCTGACTGAGATTATGACTGTAGCACTAGCTCACACAGGGAAATTAAGAAGTGAAACCAATCTGTGGAGTAAGATAATGAGTTCCATTTGAGACACGTTGGATTTGATGTCCAAGTGAAGTTGTTACATTGTTGGTAGCTAGTAATAGATTCAATGACTCAGGTCTGGAAGTTGATTAGTAATGGATTCTCTGTCGAGACTTCAGAGAATCACTGTTGTAGCTAAATTATTTCATTAATGTGATTCAAACCACAGTCGTCCTGAAGATGACATAAATACTAGTATCATGGCTGGACGCGGTGGCTCACGCCTGTAATCCCAGCACTTTGGGAGGCCAAGGCGGGCGGATCACGAGGTCAGGAGTTCCAGACCAGCCTGTGCAACATGGTAAAACCCTGTCTCTACTAAAAATACAAAAATCAGCAAGGCGTGGTGGTATGTGCCTGTAATCCCAGCTACTCGGGAGGCTGAGGCAGGAGAATTGCTTGAACCTGGGAGGCAGAAGTTGCAGTGACTCAAGATCGCTCCAGCCTGGGTGACAGAGCGAGACTCGATAAAACAACAACAACAACAACAGCAACAGAAAACAAACCTAGTATCATTTCCAATATGACATGGAGTCTCATATACTTAATATTTCTTACTGGGTTGTAAAGCAGAAAAGTGAAAAGATTTGTGGCAGGAAAATCCATGTTACAGGTTGCCTAGGAGATGCTTGAGGCCCAGCTCTTTCCCTTAGGGCTCTCCTTCCCCCTCCCTTAATCCTTCCTCTCCTTTTCTCCAGCCCATTGAGAAATGTATCTTGGTTGTGTAAATTGGAGAAGGAAAGATTATGTAGGATAAGGGTAATAGAGAATAATAAAAACTAAGACTAGGAGTATTATTGTAAATGTTTCAGCTGGCCGCAAAACAGCTCAGATAAAAATAATGATGCTCCCGCAGATGTCTCACAGGTCTTTGTGTAAAGCAGAACTCTAGACTCTTCTTCCAACCTTATTGTAAAAGTCCTGTTTCTGCTTTCTCTAGGAGTTAAAGCCACTGTTTAAAGTAGCTTTCAAGCTCTCTTTTCAAGTGAAATCTTATGCAGAAATAGTATTTCATTACTGTACCTGTACTTGATCAAGTTCAAATATATACCATTTATTGATTCTAAAGTTGTTGCCTGAGTTCCATGAGAACAATGAGACTATTTTGACGGAGATGAAAGTGTAAAACTACGGTATATGGGCAATGATTATATGTAAGCAAACAAGTTTATTCCCGATTTGTATTGGTTGCATAATATTGATAAAATTCTGATCCATTCAGAATACTTTGCATTTGCAACTTTTTTTAACAACATATTTTTCAATCTTAGGATACTGCAGATAAACAGATGTGGTATGAGAACCCTAATTCTGAAATCTACACAAAAATAATTTAACCTTGGTGTCAGTCATAGATACTCACTGAACACTTAGTATGTTTTAGACACCGAGATTATTTTAGAGAACAAAACAGACACATGGAATTTATAGCTTAAGTTCCACTAGACATAGGCAGATAGATATTAAACAAATAATTGTAAGTAATAATAAATGCATAAATTACAGGTTGAAAGAAATTCTAAGTATGCTGGGAATGTTTGACAGGGGACCTAATCTTATATAAATGTGGTTGAAGATGTTCTTCCTAAGGAAATGATATTTAGATGGAGACATGGAGAGTGAACAGTCAGAGGTAAGGGGAAAAAAAAGTATTCCAGGTAGATGGGTCAGTATGTGTGAAGGCCAAAAGGTGGGAGAGAGCACAGTCTATTCCAGGAACTAAAAGTCCACATGGCTCTCCCCCAATAAAGCTGAAGAGAGTGGTGAGCTGTACATAGAGGCCAAATAGTATAGGACATTTTAGCCAATGCATTAAGGTAATTTGTAGAGTACTAACTGATGGGTTTTTTTAGAGACAGAGTCTCATTCTATTGCCCAGGCTAAAGTGCAGTGGCTCATTGCATAGCTCATTGCGGCCTCAAACTTCCAGGCTCAAGCAATCCTCTCACCTCAGCCTCTTGAGTAGCTCGGACTATAGGCTGCCACCATGGCCAGCTAATTTAACTTTTTTTTTTTTTAACAACTTTTATTTTAAATTCAAGGGGTACATGTGCAGGTTTGTTACAAGAGTATATTGCATGATGCTGAAGTTTGGGGTATGATTGAACCCATCACCTAGGTAGTGAGCATAGTACCCAACAGGTAGTTTTTCAGCCCTTGCCACCCTCCCTCCGCACTCTTGTAGTCCCCAGTGTCTGTTGTTTCTGTCTTTATGTCCTTATACATCCGATGTTTAGCTCTCACATGTGAGTGAGAACATAGGGTATTTAGTTTTCTGTTTCTGCATTAATTTGCTTAGGATAATGGCCTCCAACCGAATCCATGTTGTTGCAAAGAACATGATTTTGTTCTTTTTTTTTTTTCTTTTGAGACAGAGTCTCGCTCTGTCACCCAGGCTGAAGTGCAGTGGCACGATCTTGCTTCACTGCAACCTCTGCCTCCTAGGTTCAAGTGATTCTTCTGCCTCAGCCTCCCAAGTAGCTGAGATTATAGGCGTGTACCACCACGCCAAGGTAATTTTTGTGTTTTTAGTAGAGATGGGGTTTCACCATGTTGACCAGGCTGGTCTTGAACTCCTGATTTCAAGTGATCCACCTGCCTCGGCCTCCCAAAGTGCTGGGATTACAGGTGTAAGCCACCGTGCCCAGCCGATTTTGTGTGTATGTGTGTGGTTTTTTTTTATATGGCTGTGTAGTACTCCATAGTATATATGTACCATATTTTTTATCCTCCAGTCCACTATGGATGGGTACCAAGGTTGATTCCCTGTCTTTGCTACTATGAATAGTTAATTTTTAAATTTTTTGTAGCTATAGTGTCTTGTTATGTTGCTCAGGCTGGTCTTGAACTCCTGGCCTCAAGTGATCCTCTTGCCTCAGCCTCCCAAAGCACCGGTATTACAGGGTATTACAGGCATGAGTTACTGTGCCCAGCCCTAACTGATGTCTTTTTAATCCCAGAACTTCGTAAACCTTAAACTCTCCACCACTTGGGCTGTAAGCCAAGGGGTATTTTTCCCTAAGAGGCAAAGGAAGTATCCCAAAGAAAGCCAAGAACAGAAATTTACATTTTTTGGCTTTTAAGTTTAAAACAAAAAATTAATAAGCTAGACATTAGAAAAATTTGGACAGTATACTCACTGACTAAGATTATAGTACAGGGTCTGCATGGGGTGCCTGAGAGTTGGACCTGAGCACAGTCTCACAGTTAAAGATGATCCCAAGTGGACTGCGGAGGGGAGCCATATATTTTCCAAGTTAGAGCAGGCTGACCAGGACCCTGCTGGTGAAATGATGCAAATACCAAGGGCAGCAAGTATTTAGAGGAGGAGAGATAAGGGATCAATGTACCAGAGTGGAGTTGGGAACCACCACTTAATATTTCTTGTAGCATCCTGACATATCTGTGTTAAGTATTTGGGCCGTATTTGAAAGACAATGGAAAGCCACTGGAGGATTTTAAACAGAAACCTGACTTGATGATATCCCTCTAGCTGGGTATAGAGAATGATTTGAAGAGTGTGAGACTGATCTAGAGGGAAACTGCGGAGTTTCCATCTATAAGATGGTAGCAGTGGAGATGAACAGAAATGGACAGCTTATAGATATCTGTCTTAGTCTTCTTAAGTAGCCATAATAAATACCATAGACAGGTGGCAAAACTATAGAAATTTATTTTCTCCCAGTTTGGAAGTCCCAGATTAACATCTGGCAGGGTCAGTCAAGCTCTCTTCTTGGCTTTCAGATATCTTCTTGCTGTGGCCACATATGGCAGGGAGAAAGCAAAACAGAGAAATCTCTTTCTCTTCTTATAAGGTCACAGTCCCATGGGATTAGGGCCCCACCCTTTGCCTTATTATATAATCTCCTAAAGACCCCGGACAGAGTTATTTTAGGAGTTAGGGCTTCAATATATGAATTTTGGGAGAACACAATTCGACGCACAGTAATATCTCAATCTTTAGTAGACTGTGCTTGATTGGATATAGGGATGAGGTGGAAGAAAGTGAGAGGAGTCAAGAATAACACTGAGGTTTCTGCCTTGAGTAGAATTGATAGTGTCGTTTGTGGAGATTGGGATCATTGGAGGTAGAGAAGATTTTAAGGAGAATTGTCTGAACTTAATCTTAAAAATGTTTATTTTGAAGTATTTATGACATATCAAATGGAAATATCAAGTGGGAAGTTGGTTATTTGGGCCTGGAATTCAGAAAAAATATGTGGGGTACAGATGTTGATTTAGGATCCATCGGCCTAGAGATGGTATCTTAGTCTGTTCACGCTGCCATAAGAAAATACCGTAGACTGGCTGGCTTATAATCAACAGAAATCTATTTCTTTCAGTTCTGGAGACTGGGAAGTCCAAGATCAAGGCAGCAGCAGATTTGGTGTCTAGTGAGAGCCTGCCTCTTGGTTCATAGACTGTGCCTTCTCGCTGTAACCTCACATCATGGAAGGGATAAAGGAGCTCTCTGAGGTTCCTTTTATAACAGATTAGTGCCATGAGTGCTCCACCATGATGACCTAATCACCTCCCTAAGTCCCCACATCTAAATAACATCACATTGGGGATTAGGTTTTAATATATAAATTTTGGGGGGACATAAACATTCAATCTAGCAGATAGCCATTAAGCCATGGGACTGGGTGAGAGTCCCTAGGGCAGTGGTTCTCAAACCTAAGTGTTCATTAAAATCACTTGGATCATTTGTTAAAACACAGGTGGATTGGACCTGCCTGAGAGTTTCTAATACCATTGTACTTTCAGAGGCAGTACGAACATTTTAAGGCTTTTGAAATATACTGGCAAATTTCTTTCTGGAGAGCTCATAGCAATTTATATTTTTACCAGTTGAATACAAGAAAGTCTATCCTCACCGTACCCTTTCCTGCATTGAATACTGTAATTTTTTAAATATTAGAAGCAAAAAAAAATGATCTCATTGCAATTTTGTTTTGCACATCTTTTTTCTTATCAGTGTGATGGTGAACATTTTTTTTCCCCATCTTAAAATACTGTTTGCACGTCCTTTGGTTTTTGGTAAAACTTCTCAGTTTTTACGTATTTATATTTTAACACATTTATTTGGAAGACCCTTTAATACACCATTGTATTTCATAATAGGCATATTTTGGAGATAATTCGCACTGAATGTATCTAATGTGTATGAATCTTCACAGTTAGGCAGGTCTATAATATTTAACTTTGTGAATATGCTGAAAAAATACCCTACTACTATTATTCCAAGTTTAGTAACATAAAAATGTGGCCCATGGGCCGGGTGCGGTGGCTCACGCCTGTAATCCCAGCACTTTGGGAGGCAGAGGTGGGTGGATGCCCTGAGGTCAGGAGTTCGAGACCAGCCTGGCCAACATGGAGTAGCCCCATCTCTACTAAAAATACAAAAAATTAGCTGGGCATGTTGGTGGGTGCCCGTAATCCCAGCTACTCGGGAGGCTGAGGCAGGAGAATCGCTTGAACCTGGGAGGCAGAGGTTGCAGTGAGCCGAGTTCTCGCTATTGCACTCCAGGCTGGGCAACAAGAGCAAAACTCTGTCTCAAAAAAAAAAAAAAAAAAAAAAAAATGTGGCCTATGTAGTGCCAGAGATGTATGTGGGGTAAACAAAAACAAGACACTGTCATTCTAATTGACCCTAGGCTGGCTGTTCTGTGGCCTTTTAAGGGGGTGGGGGCCCAGAGATTCTTCCTCTTTTTCTAAATGTAAAACATACTTGACAGGATCTGGTAAACTGGACATGACCTAATGTTCCATCTTACACGATCCCATTGCATGGGAAAGCCAGCCCAAACGCTTAGCCAGACAGCAGTGAAGCTAGTGATGATAAAGCCAGATACTGCTGGGAGCTCAGCTGTCTTGCCTCTGTGGCTCTTCACTTTCTGACAGCCTTTTTTAGTCAATGAGGTTAGATGACTTGAACATACGCCTCAAACACTTACAACTCTTTCCTGACCTGCAGCATCCCTTGTTAATTTGTTGTAACATCTGCTTTGGCCCCTTGTCTTCACTACTTTTGGCATCTGACAATCTCAAAACAATGAAGCTGGGATTAGGTCTGGTTGGATAGCTGTGAAACAAATGTTTCCAGCATCATCAAATTGCAATTCTTTTCTTTCCTTTTTTTGAGATAGAGTCTCGCTGTGTTGCCCAGGTTGGAGTGCAGTGGTGTGATCTCGGCTCACTGCACCTCTGCCTCCCAAGTTCAAGCGATTCTCCTGCCTCAGCCTCCTGGGTAGCTGGGATTGCAGGCATGTGCCATCACGCCCAGCTAATTTTTGTATTTTTAGTAGAGATGGGGTTTCACTATGTTGGTCAGGCTGGTCTCCAACTCATGGTCTCGTGATCCGCCTGCTTCAGCCTCCCAAAGTGCTGGGATTACAGGTGTGAGCCACTGCGCCTGGCAGTCAAATTGCATTTCTTAGTTAAGCACCCACCCTAGAGTTAGTTAATCATAGCTGGAGATATTTTCTGGCCCTTTGGTATAGCCAGCAGATTTTGCAGATAAAATGCACAGGGCATAATATGGCATCACAGCAAGGCCAACTGTCGTCACACCCAAAGGATACGGGATTTTACAATATATTTTCACTCTGAATGGAGGTTTTGGGATCCTCTGGCTCTTCTTATACCAGGTAAAGAGCAGACTATGGTGGAATGGACTTGAACTCTGAGTTCAGACAGCTCATCTGGAGTTCAGACAGATCAGTCTTCTGAAAGTGACCTGGAGTCACTTTCTTCCTTTCTTAGAATTTGTTCCTTCTCTTGTGAAGTGCAGTAATACATGTCTGACAGAGCTATTGTGAAAATGAGGAAACATGCAAAACATATTGCAGGTGCACAAATGTCAGTTCCCTTCCCTTATTGATGAGGAGTTGCCACCACTTTAATGAAAGGGATTTTTAGTGTGACTAGGACTCAAAAGGTAAGATTTCTTTAATGAATAGCCTGATTCTTGGACAATAATGGCTCAGCCACAAGAGCTTGAGTAATTGTTTTATAGCTTAGACTTCCCTTGGCATGAGGACCCCACCCAGCCCATATGAAAATGAACACCATTAAGCAGCCAAATCTTTCTCCATTTTAATTGAATATTGTGTGTGGAGACCAAGACTCTCAATAAGTCCAAGGACTCTTGTATGTCATGTCCTTAGCATAACAATCTCCCCACTTCTTTTTACAGTCCATACTGATGGAAGAAGATGAGACAGGGAATGTTCCTATTTGGGGCTCCACTGAAAGCCTCTGGTGCAATTTCCTGTAAGGCCTCCACTTTCCCTTTGCTGGAAATTTTAAATAATTAAAGTAATACCATAATTAGAACTTCCAAAATCACAAATTAGAAGTGGCTGGGCTTTAGACCCCCTTGAGTCAGGGCAAGATAGAACAACTCAGCTTAGACATCTGATTGATTACCCATTACCCCCATTCAGTTATTAAAATGGGATCTCTAAGTCTATGAGCAGCAAGACATGGTCAGCTTAGTCTCATTGCTATTTATAAAAAAAAAAAAAAATCTTCCAGATTATTTTTAGTTTAACTCTTTAGATCAATTCAGGTTATGTCCTCACACAACCTCCAAACCCTTTTAATTCAAACTTCATGGATGAATTGCTTGAATATATTTTCCCATGGGTATACTAAATAGAGGTATTATTATCAGAATTTATAGAAAATATAGTATAATTTTTATACTTTTTATAGTACGATTTTATAAAGTTAGTATGATTACTAACTTTATAAAAAAAAAGAATTCCTTCTCTAGGAAGAACTCTCTGCCTTAACTAAATTGGTTATAAGATCCTGGAAAAGAAGGCAGGGATGCTTGGGAAGACCTCTGTCCCAGATTCTAGGGCAGTTACCAATAAGTTTTGTCACACTGGTTGCATCAGAAAATTCTCTAGTCTTCACTTTCTCAATATTAGGGAGTTGAGCAAAGTAATCTCCTATAAATTCAAATTACAGGAACTAATCCATTATATAAACCAAGGCCCAAATTTCTGTCTTGGAAATTCTGAATCTCTCCTTATGAAGTTGTTAGTGGAGTGAGGAATTTCCCAAACTCTATTTCTCATCATTTCTTAGTTTTACCATTAAGTGCCACTGGTAATAGATTTATAAATATTTATTATGACAACAGTAATTTAGCATTAAATTCAAGGCATATGGGGAAAACAAAAGGTTCAAGTTAAAAGCATGCCTAAACATGTCTCATTTAATGAACTTAATAGACTTGCAGAAGTTTCCCACTAATGCAGTATTGTTTAC
Organism: Pongo abelii; assembly: GCF_028885655.2. Lineage (NCBI taxonomy): Eukaryota > Metazoa > Chordata > Mammalia > Primates > Hominidae > Pongo > Pongo abelii. The sequence goes on from NC_071991.2 coordinate 99,139,633, forward strand.
AACTTATCTCCGTAACGTCTACTGAGTTATGCCTTTCCCATTTGATTCAATCTTAGGCAAATTGACATTTGTGATTACATTTTACTTCAAATCACGCCTATCATAGTACTCGACTCAAGTCCTAAATTTAAATTAATATTGCATTAAAATTCCTTGCATCCTTCTGATATGCTTAAGAAGGTTGATGATACTACTCAACTACATTTTTGGACACTTAGGATAACTCTTACTATTTAAAAACAAAACTGAGAACCGAAATTCTACTAACCAGAAGAATTGACTGTAAAAGTGACTCGCCCAATTTGGTGGTCACCCTAGTTTTTAAAAATGAGGTTTGAATGGAAAATTGTAAAAGCAAAAGACTATTAATAAGGGCAGGAGGTGGGTGTATGAACAGGTGTAGTAGATTATGGTGCAGATATATGAAATTTCTGTAATTTTAAAGAACCACATCCCCATTTTTTTGTTACCTTCTTAACAAATGGTGGTTTTATGATTCAGAAAAAGATGTACTAAATATTGAGATGAGACTATTAGAATATTTTGCTCTCAAGAGGGTGGGAAGAGTTCAACTTAAAATATTAGGACTCAAAAATAAGAATGAGTATTATTTGTTTTAATCTGAATTTTACTGCAGTGAAGAAGATTAAACGTTTTCACAAGCATTTATAATGACCATGACCAGAAAGACCTGGCCATTGTGATTTCTTACCTGAGTTTCTGCACCAGCTTGCTAACTGGTTTCCCTGTTTCCAATATTGATTCTCTATTCTGCCAACAAATTGACCTTCTAAAACACAAATGTGATCGTGACTTTCTTCTGTTAAAACACCTTCAGTGAATTCCCACTGCCTTCGGAATAAAATTCAAACCTTTAGCATGACCTAAAAGGTACTTCATCATCTGACATCTGCCCTTCTGTGTAGCCTTATCTGCCAGCATGCTTCCTCGCTTCAACATAACTTTTTTTTTTTTTTGAGACGGAGTCTTACTCTGTTGCCCAGGTTGGAGGGCAATGGCGTGATCTCGGCTCACTGCAACCTCCTGGGTTCAAGCGAGTCTTGTGCCTTAGCCTCTCAAGTAGCTGAGACTACAGGCATTCACCACCATGCCTGGCTAAGTTTTGTATTTTTTAGTAGAGACAAGGTTTCACTATGTTGCCCAGGCTGGTCTCAAACTTCTGACCTTAGGTGATCCACCTGCCTTGGCCTCCCAAAGTGCTGGGATTACAGGCGTGAGCCATTGTGCCGGCCCAATATAAATTCTTGGTCATGCTGAACCAATTTTACTTCCCTAAACTCACCTCGCTTTGTCATCACACCTTCATACCTCTGCAGATACTGCACCTCTTTCTTGGACTGACTTTCCTCACTTCATGTGGGAAACTCTTATTCATCCTTTACTCAGCGACCATCTCCTTTCTTGATTTGTACCCATTCCTCCAGTTTGGTGTTAAGCCATTATGCCTGTTGCGTATTCTGATGCATACACCATTGCATACTTCGTCTTAGTCTAAATCTTACTTCTTCACTGCCCTGTAATGCAATTGTCTGTCTTTCTCTAGACTGAGACCTTCTAGAGGAAAGATCTGCGTCTTCTTTATCTTTTTCCCTCAGCACTTATTATAATGCCTGGCACGCAGTAGGCATTCTGTAAATGTATGCTAAAATAATCAATGCATAAATAGTCCAGAAAAGTTCAACATGGACTAACTTTAAAATGAGATTAATTATGACAATTGTTAGTTCAAATTAAAAAAAAAATTCTTTACTGTTAAATCAAGCCAATTTTAAGCTTCCTGAGATATACAGAGACACACTACACAGCACAATGGTATAGCAGAAAAGAAATTATTTACAAGGATCGTTTAGAGTAAAATCAAATCTCTATTTTAACAAATATATGAGATAAATTGTATTTTTATGATTATTTGTTGCTGTAAATGTATTCATACCAGGACAATTGTCACATTTAAAATTCTCTAAATAATTTTGGCACAGGTGAAATCTTCTAACTTTGTTAAGTCCCTAAGCTCTTTTTGTTTCTTTTCTTTCTTTTTTTTTTTTTTTTTGAGACAGAGTTTTTGCTCTTGTTGCCCAGGCTGGAGTGCAATGGCGCAATCTCAGCTCACCATAACCTCCACCTACTGGGTTCAAGTGATTCTCCTGCCTCAGCCTCCTGAGTAGCTGGGATTACAGGCATGTGCCTCCATGCCCGGCTAATTTTGTATTTTTAGTAGAGATGGGGTTTCTCCATGTTGGTCAGGCTGGTCTTGAACTCCTGAACTCTGGTGATCTGCCCGCCTCAGCAACCCAAAGTGGTAGGATTACAGGCGTGAGCCACTGTGCCTCGCCTTTTCTTTTCTTTTTTTAGACAGGGTCTCTGTCACCCAGGCTGGAGTGCCATGGCATGATCACTGCTCACTGGGGGCTCAACCTACTGGTCTCAAGCAATCCTCCCATCTCAGCCTCCTGAGTAGCTGGGACTATAGGCACACAGTATGCACAGTTAATTTTTTACAAATTTTTTTGTAGACACGGGGTTTCCCTATGTTGCCCAGGCTGGCAACTAGAACTCCTGGGCTCAAGCAATCCTCCTGCCTCAGCCTTCCAAAGTTCTGGGATTACAAGGGTGAGACACTGCATCCAGCCCCTGAGCTCTTTCAATAGGCTGATTGTTTTGTGTCAGCCTCTTCTCCAGCCACCTCAGCCCATTCTCTTCAGAATGACTTGCTACCTGCCCTGGCTTCACAGCTACTTTTATTATACTTCCCCCTCACGTTAACTCTAGATGAACGTTTAATCCTCCAACCTTTCTAGCCAATTGTGCTCTGCAGAAACCAGGCAGCTTCTCTGACACGAAGACTTAGAATCCTTGCTCCAAAGAGGGCCCTATACAATTTTCCTGGTGCTTATTGACAAATAAGAGGAACCAGATAGTGTCAATTTTGCACATTCTTCTTCTTATTCCTAAAACTGCCTATAGTGGCCAGTGTTTTAAAGTCTCCAAAGTATGTCTCAGATGCTCATCTAAACACTGTATGGCAAAGAGGTCACTGCCCGTGTCAAGCTTATTGGCAAACAAATGGTGCTTGCGCAGCATCCAGTTCAAGGTGCCAGCTCCGAAAATGCACACTGAGCGCACATGGGCCCTACTGCAGGTGGGTAAAGTGCTTCAAAGTGCTGCCACTTGACAAACCTAGAAGCTGCGTGCATGTCAGATGAGTCATACTTATGGCTTAAGGAGAGTGAGCTGGGGACTTCAGGAATCCTTTGAACAGTGGCCTAGAGATACTTGCTGTGTGTGTCTTGGGCCTACTCCATAAACTTTTAAATTTTTTTCATTCTCTAGCATATACCCCACGTCCTCCCTACTGACCACAAAATAGGCACTGCCTGAAAAAAGAGATGTTTCGAGTGGAGGACACATTTTGACAGTCCCCATGTTTGACAGCTTTCCACTAATAACTGCATGCCTCCTTTTCCACCTGTCTTCCTTATTGACTAGCATCGTCTCAGTTTCCAGGTTGTTTCCACCCATTAATGACTTGAGCTTCCTGAAAATTTCCAGGTTGGTTTGAATAGCAAAATCCATACCACAAAGATTTATCAAGTACCCTAGTCTGTACTCATTGTGTAGAGGTCCTTCATGCAGTTGAGGTCAGCCTGAACCACTCCACAGGAATACAAAAACCACACCCTCGGCCCCTCAAGGCTTATGTCAGGCAGAAGCAGCACAGTAGGGCACCTTCTTGCACCTCCAGGGCCAGACTTTCACTCCAGCACTTTCTCTCCATGCAGAGTAAAGCACTGGTACTGTAATGGGTGCCAGATGTCACCTGGAATCAGAGCACTAAATGATCCAGACTTTCCTTAATTCTAAATGTGCTGTTCTTTATTTTAATATACCTTTGCACTTCTAATAAATGCAAACTGACAACCTTCAAGGCCATGAAGGAGGGAACATCTGTTGGTGCTTGAAGCCTAGAAGACTGCCCTTAACAACAACAAAAGTCCCTGATTGTTGTTTGAAATGCTGAGGAAGTTGCTGTGGAAGAGACTTTTTTTCTTTCTTTTTTTTTTTTTTTTTTTTTTTGAGACGAAGTCTCACTCTGTCGTCCAGGCTGGAGTGCAGTGGTGCGATCTTGGCTCACTGCAACCTCTGCCTCTCTGGTTCAAGCGCCACGCTTGGCTAATTTTTGTGTTTTTACTAGAGACAGGGTTTCACTATGTTGGCCAGGCTGGTCTCGAACTCCTGACCTCAGGTGATCCACTTGCCTCAGCCTCCCGAAATGTTGGGATTACAGGTGTGAGCCACCATGCCTGGCCAGGATAGATTTTATTTTCTAAGCTCCAGAGCATTTGATATGCCTTTGGAGAAGTTCACACCAATTCCAAACAAGTTAAAAATGTTATACAAAGTTAGTGCATGTAATAAGTTCTAAATAAATTTAAATGTTATATAAGGTTCAGTATATGTAATATTGAACAATACAATTAGAAGTAGATTATTTTTATTTATAGGAAATAATTTTACTGCATTGATTATTCTAGATTTATCTAGAAGAATGTTGGCAAAGGTCACATTAGTAACTGAAATCTAGAAAGACTCCAAAGAGTAAATTAAGATAATGACCTAAGTCTTCTTATTGCAACTTTTTGATCAAACCAGTTGCAATGCTTCTCTTTCTGTTCTTCCTGCCCTCTGGTGGAGGTGCTAACCAGCAGGCCGGAGATAAGCCAGAGCCGTAAAAGAGAGTAGTGAAAAAGATCAAGGTAAGCCTAAATGGCAAGCCACTCCTGAATAATTGAAGAGCCACTGTTTACCTAGAACAAACCTCTGTTCCTTGTTTTTTCCAAAGTTAAATAGGGACAGCAATATTTACCATAAGACTATTATTCCCAAGCTGGTACCTTTCCATAGGTACTGCTTTCTACCTTTGGTCTTGCAGACACAGTATAAAAAGCAGTGGACTCCATCGTGTTGGGTGTTTAGGTCGCCATTCCACCACTTTACTCTTCAGAGTCCTTTTGATCCTATTCCTTAGATCGACAATGTACTTTTATTTTGTGACGAATCCTTCCTAAGCTGGAACTTGGCATAGAAAGCTTTGTTTCATTGAAGGAGATAATGAATTTGAAAGAATACTATAATTTTATTGGGTTTGTATATGATTTAATGCATTAATGACATTTGTTTTATTTATGTTGTTAATTGCTAAATAATAGCAATCTTAAATATTTCTGAAATGCCTTTTATCTTGATCCTGAAAGATAGTTGCTATAGCATTAAAATACATTTAATGAAGGGAAAAAAAAAAAAAAGCAGTGGACTAGGAAGTGAGGGTTCTGTTTCCAGCTCTGGCTCTTGCTAGTGGCTTGGATGCCCTTGGATAAGTATCTTAACCTCCCTGAGACTGGGTTTCTTCATCTGTAAGTTAAGAATTATGATATTGATGGGTCTATTGTGAGGTTCAAATGAAGTAATGGTAGTTAAAGTGCTTTGTAAACAATAAAGCACCCTACAGAACTAGGGTAATATTAATGCAGTGTTGACAACTCTTCTCTGAATCAACATTTAACTTGACTTGGTTGTCTGTGTACTTTAAAATGAGAAATAATGGTTTATCCTTTTAATCTTTAGCAAATAAACGAAGCCTTTGGTCTTGGATCCATAGAAAAAGCAAATTCTATATCCTGATGTAATCCAAGTCTGTGTGTGGACTCTCTAGATTCTGCTTCATTTTTGTTTTAATTATAGCATTGAAAGAGTGGAAGGTTTAAAATTACACCTTTCAGAACTACTCATTATTTAGTGACTCTACATTTCAAATATATTGCTCATGTCTTTAAAATAAATGATCAGGTTCTTTTATGGTTACCTTGGCCTAACTATACGTTTATTGACATAGTGATGATAATGGTTTTTAGTTTTTGTTTTTAACATTTCCTTGAAGCTGTGATAATTTAGAAGACTTAAATATTTAGACATATTAAATGTTTAAGTCGCTTACACATTTTATTCTGTGTAGCTGAGGATGATTGTGAAATACATAGAATTATGTAACTAGAAGAGTTGAGAGTTCTGCACTTCTTTCTCTGCTACACACACAATCTCTCATCCCTCTTCCCATCCCACTTTCTTAGGATATACTAGAAGAAAAACAAAAAAGGTGCTTATCTGAAAAAGATAAAACTGTCAAAGTTACCTGGTGCAAGTCACCATTATTCTTGGCTAAGTATTTACAATAGCCTCCTATCTGGTTTTCCTACTTCAATCTGTTCTTAAAATAGCAACCAGTGGGCATGGTGGCTCACACCTGAAATCCCAGCACTTTGGGAGGCTGAGGTGGGAGGATCGCTTGAGTCCAGGACTTTGAGACCAGTCTGGGCAACACAGCAAGACTGTGTCTCTACAAGAGAAAAAAAAAATTAGCTGACTGTGATGGTATGTGCCTGTAGTACCAGCTACTTGGGAGGCTGAGGTGGGAGGATTGCTTGAGCCTGGGAGGTTGAGGCTGCAGTGAGCCAAGATTACTCTACTGCACTCAGCCTGGGCAACAGAGTAAGACCCTGTCTCAAAAAAATACATCTATATCTATATAAATATAGGTATAGATATATCATTCATAGATAGATAGTTAGGTAGATAGATAGATGAATAGGTTCAGCCAGAATGATAAAATCCATGTCAGATGATGTCACTTATCTGCTCAAAAACCTCCGAAGGCCTTTACTCCTCTGTCCTCTTTTCCTGCCCACTCCTCACTCCCTCAGCACAGCCATACTGGCCTCCTTGACCACACCAGGGCCACGTCAGCCTCAGAGCCTTGCTGTGAAATGCTCTTTCCTCAGGTACTTGAACAAGTGGCTTCTTCACCTCCTTCAGGTCTAATCATCTCCCCAGTGGTCTTCTCTGTCCCGTCTTTTAAAATGACAGCTCTCACCCCACCTTTTATCCCTTCCTCTATAGTGCTTATCACCATCTGACACACAATATGTTTACTTATTTCCTTTGTTTATTGTCTGTCTGCCCCTCTAGAACGAAGGCCATGAGGGCAAGGGGTCTTGTCTGTTTTGTTAACTGCTGTATCCTCAACACCCCAAACAGTGCCTGGCTTGTAGCAAGTGCTCCATAAATGTTAGCTGAATGAATGAATGAAACAAAGATAAGTCGTGGTCTTATTTGATTTGCAGCACTATAAAAATTGTGAAATTTTCATCAAAACAAAAAAAAAAGCTATGAACTTTTTGATATCTTCCAATAATGAGACCTATTATAACATCCAAGGCATTAGTGTCCTTCTCTTTCATATCCTCCCCCTCCCAAACATTTTGACCATTCTATGTTTCTAGAATTGAGATCTATTTTAATCCATTACTGTCCTTTTAAGTGTAAGTATAATTGTGTAAACCACTCATAATTTGTCACGAAAGGAGGAAAGAATTGAATAATAATGAAATACTTGTCGTTCGTTTTCTTTGACACTTTAATCTCTTGATGATGTTAGTTTTGGCCATTCATTTTCTGACTTCTCTTTCTCCCCCATCTCCAAAATATACACATTACCAAAGGATCTTGCTTGGATTTCTTATCTTGCTTTGCATGTTCTCCGTTAGAAGTCATATCAACTGTTATGGCTTCCGTTGTCTCCTTGTCTTAGATTATGCTCATATTTATAAGCCTAATTTTGACATTTCTTATTGGCCCTAATTTTATGTTTCCCTTGCTGGGCCATCTTTCAAATTGTCAAACCTTTTATGTCTAAACCAACTGGGCACAGAGGTTCACGCCTATAATCCCAGTGCTTTGGGAGAATCATTTGAGCTCAGGAGTTCGAGACCAGCCTGAGCAATAAAGGGATACCCCGTCTCTACAAAAAATTGAAAAATTAGCTGGGCATGGTGGTGTGTGCCTGTGGTCTCAGCTACTTGGGAGGCTGAGGTGGGAGTGTCACTTGAGCCCAGGAGGTTGAGGCTGCAGTGAGCTGTGATCGTGCCACGACACTCCAGACTGGGAGACAGACTGAGACCTTGTCTCAAAAACAACAACAAAAAACTGGCTCCTGTTCCAGTAATTCGTTTCTGTTAATGACCCTGCTTACTTCTAAATTTGGAAATGTTTTTAAGGCTTGTAATCTTTTATGAGTTTCTTCACATTGTCAAGCCTTGTTGCTTATACTTCTCAAGTATCAGCTGATTCATTTCTTTCTTTGCTTTCATTAAATTTGGGACGGGGCCTGAGATTCTGCATTTCTAATATGTTTCTGTGTCAAGCTAATATTTCTGGTCCATTGACTACACTTGGAGTAGCAAAGTCCTGCTCTAAGATAACAATGTCCATCAGAACCTAGTCTTCCACTTTCTATTCCATAGCTATATCTAAGAAACACTCAATTCTCTTTCAAAAATAGAGATCTATATTGCTCAGTCTTGTTTTTTTCTATGTCACAAAAGATTTGGAAAGTTAAGACAGAAGATGAAATACTCAAATCAGCCATAATGGTCAATTCAGAATAAATCATGAACAATTTGATGTGTATCCTTTTACTCCTTTCTTTATTTACATGAAAATACACATTCATATTGTATCTGTATTTTTAAAACCAAAAAGGATCATTAATCTTTTTTAAATTACCTAATGTATAAATTTGCTTTCTAAGTTTGTTGACTCCCCCATCTTATAAAGTAAAATCTACCTTTTCTTTCTTTCTTTTTTTTTTAAAGAGAGGGTCTCGCTCTGTTTCCCAGGCTGGTATGCAATGGTGCAATCATGGTTCAAACTGCAGCCTCAACCTCCCAGGCTCGAGCAATTCCCCACCTCAGCCTCCTGAGTAGCTTGGGACTACATGTGTGTATCAGCATGACCAGCTAATTTTTTTTTTTTTTGAGACCAAGTCTCGCACTGTCATCCATGCTGGAGTGAAGTGGCCCGTGATCTTGGCTCACTGCAACCTCCGCCTCCTGGGTTCAAGCAATTCTCCTGCCTCAGCCTCGCGAGTAGCTGAGATTACAGGCACGCCCCACCACACCCTGCTAATTTTTGCATTTTTAGTAGAGACGAGGTTTCACCATGTTGGCCAGGATGGTCTCAATCTCTTGACCTCGTGATCTGCCCACTTTGGCCACCCAAAGTGCTGGGATTACAAGCATGAGCCACAGCGCCCGGCCAATTTTTGTATTTTGTAAAATATACAATTTTTGTATATTTTAGAGTTTCGCCATGTTGCCCAGGCTGTCGTGAACTCCTGAGCTCAAGCCTGCATCAGCCTCCCAATGTGCTAGGATTTCAGGCATGAACCACTATGTCTGGCCAAAATTTGCCTTTTCTATAGAATAAAAACACCCAATGCTATTTTTTTCTCAACCTCTTTGGCTGCTTTTGGGGACTTGGTGCAGCCAAGCAGATGAATCCTCTGTTGACTTTGGTTCAGGGCCTGGTGACTCAAAGCAGCAGGGATGATGCAGAATCCGCTCTGGCCAGGGCCACAGCAGCAATAGCAGCTGCATCCGGTTTCCAGTGGCAGCAGACACAGCTGTTCTGAGGCAATATGCAGTGTCCAGCTCCCAAAGACTTGGCAGTGCAAGCCACGGGGTCAGTGCTTGGCAGCTGGAGTGGTGACTTCATGGACCAGCTCTACAGAAGGCTTTGGGTATGTTCTTGCCTGGATAGTTCTCTTCCCACCTTTGCTTCTTAAATTAGCTTCAAAGTTGACTTAACACACTGGTAACAAATACTAATGATATTAACAATAACTGACTCTTAGGTAGTGCTTACTATGTGTCAGGCAAATTTCTAAGGACTTTATGTGTATTAACTCATTTAATCTTTTACAAAACTCCAATGAGTTATGGGCTGGTGTTATCCCCATTTTATAGATACAACAGTTACAGGGAGATTAGGTTACTTGTCCAAGGTCCCATGACTATAAATGGTAGCTCTGAAACTCAAACTAGTCAGTCTGATCTAGTTCTTAAGAGCCTTGACTGATACGTGTACTGTTTTGCAACCTAATTTTTTCATGTAACAAAATTTCATGAGCATTTCCATGTCATTAAATATTTATTTAAGCATTTAAAGTAGCTGTATAATGTTCAATTATAAGGATGATTCATGTTTTATTTACACAACTCTCTACTGTAGAACATCAAGGAAATCCTGGTGGCTAAACTTTTTTTTTTTTTGAGACGGAGTCTTGCTTTGTCGCTCGGGCTGGAGTGCAATGGTGTGATTTCAGCTCACTGCAACCCCTGCTTCCCGGATTCAAGCAAGTCTTCTGCCACAGCCTCCCGAGTAGCTGAGACTACAGGTGCACGCCACCACACCTGGCTAACTTTTGTATTTTTAGTAGTGACAGGGTTTTGCCATTTTGGGCAGGCTGGTCTTGAACTCCAGGCCTCAAGCGATCCACCCACCTCGGCCTCCAAGTTGTTTTGTTTGTTTGTTTTTAATATCCATGACTTTTTCTTTGGGATAAAGTCTTCAAAGTGGAATGCTAGGTCACGGTGTATTCAAATCGCCTTCCTGAAAGTTTATTCCAATTTACACACCCAGCCACGGAGGGAAACATCCTGTTTTCTTGAGTCCTTGTTGACATTGAATGTTAACATTAAATTGTTTTCCTTTGTGGCACTGAAAATGAGACATAGTTTTCTTTAAACTTGAAATTATTTGAACATTTAAACTTAACATTTATTGGTTATTTGTTCAAAGTTATTTTACGAATTGCCTTCTCCATCACCTATAGAATAAAGGTGAAACTACTTCAGTTCAAAGCTCTTCCAACTCTGACTCAAACTACTTTTCTAACTAATTCTCCTACAGTTTCTAAACATTCACTTGGCACACTCAAGGACATTATTTTGTTTTTGATTGAACCATATGAATATATATTTTTCTAGGCCAAAAAATTGTTGACTATTGATAGTTTGATATGGTGAAAACTTATGGATCTCCAAAACCTTTGCTGTGACACTACAATACTTTCCACAAATGCCTGTTGCCCGTCTCTGCTTGGTGAAATCCTGCTAGTTGTTTACAAGGTGGAGTTCGTGAATCAGGTCCTCTCCCTCCAATTCCCTTGCCACCGCTCTCCAGGTTCTCCTCTCACCCCCAGCTTAGGTAACTGTAGATCGTTTCTTTTCACAATTTCAACTCTCATTCTTTCCTCTCATAGCTGTAGAATGATCTCAGGGTATTGCAGCTGAATAACAAGTTTTCATTTGCCTAGCAGAGGGTGAGCCCTCTGTTGCTCTTCTCTGGCAGAGGCTGTCTTATTTATTTTGGCAGCCTCAGAGACAAGCAAAGTCCCCGGCTTATAGTGGGTGCACAAAAATATCTGTTGAATTGAAGAACTAGTAACTTTAGGGCCCAGGAAGTGCCTTATTAGTGCAATACTCTTGCAATTTCCTTCCATGTTAAATAAGGAAGAGCATGCGTAACACCTTCTAATATCATCTAATTTGGTTGCTTGGTATTTTGTTTGGAATTGGTCCTCCTTATTTTGAATCCTCCATCTTTCTAATTCATCTTTTCCTGTATTTTCAGATGTTGTAATTATATTGCAGTTCAACAAAATTATTTTATTCCATGGTACAATTCCCAAGAGCAAAACAGCACAATTCTCTAACTGGCTAAATAACAAATCAGCATACTTTCCAAGGACTATATTCTGTGTTTTTTCCTTTTAATCAAATCCATCTTTTCTGTCAGTTGGACTTTCAGGAGCTTTTAGTGACTTCCGGGAAATACCAGTGCTATAGACAGTGTAGCTTCAGGAAACAGTAAAAGTAAAAATATTTTTAAAAATTCATTCAAAACATTTAAAAGGAATCTTATTGAGACAGTCTTCTGTTTATATAAGGGATACACTGCACAATTAACTTAAGGTATACTTACAGGAAGAAAATCATGAAATTATAGAACTTTAAAGGTAGAAGAGACCCCCAAAGCATTTCAGTATGTGCTATTTGGTGAAAAAATATCAAATAGGAGTTGGGGAGAGAATGGTTTGAGCTTAACTTTGGCTCCATATTCCCTCTCCAGTTAATTTGAGTGATGTTCCAACTCTTGCTCATCTTTTCTTACCTACATATCCTGCCCTAGTCATTCCTGGAATGAGTTCAAGTAGAAGCAGCTGCAATGCCAGGCCTCTTTTGTGTTTATATTCAGGGGAGACTGGGCGTTGCTTTATGTATTCTTCATCCCCTCTTTTCCCCTTGACATTTTGCCAGCTCTGGCCTTTTCTTTCCTGCTTGCCGATTTTGCCTTTTCTAAGTGGGCTTCTCTAGCCAGGAAACTAGTTCAATGAACAGGTCCAAAGAGCCAGAAGAACTGTGTAAGATTTTGTGAAAGATGGATGGGGTATTATAATTTAAAAGACAGATTATAACAAGTGTTGATGAGAATGTGGAGAAACTGGAACCCTCATACACTGCTGGTGGGGTGAAAAATGGTGCAGCCACTTCCGAAAACAGTCTGGCAGTTCTTCAAATAGTTAATCATAGAGTTGCCATATGATCAAGCAATTCTACTCTTAGGTATACCCAAGAGAAATTAAAACATATGTCCAGGCCGGGCATGGTGGCTTATGCCTGTAATCCCAGAACTTTGAGAGGCCGTGGCAGGCAGATCACGAGGTCAAGAGATCGAGACCATCCTGGCTAACATGGTGAAACCCTGTCTCTACTAAAAATACAAAAAAAAATTAGCTGGGCATGGTGGCATATGCCTGTAGTCCCAGCTACTTGGGAAGCTGAGGCAGGAGAATCACTTGAATCCGAGAGGCAGAGGTTGCAGTGAGCCGAGATCGCACTACTGCCCTCCAGTCTGGCGACAGAGCAAGACTCCGTCTCAAAACAAAAACAAACAAACAAACAAAAAAATACGTCCATAGAAGAGTATACATGAATGCTCATAGTAGTGATATTCATAATAGTCAAAGAGTAGAAGCAACCTAAATTTCTATCAACTGATGGATGGATGCTGTATGTCCATAAAATAGAATACTATTTATGAATTAAAAGAAATGAAATACTGATACATGCTACAATATGGATGAACCCTGAAAACAAGTTAAGTAAAAGAAACTAGTCACAAAGGACCATATGTTGTGTGATTCTGTTTATATGAAATGCCCAGATAGGTAACTCTATACAGACAGAAAATAGATTAGCAGTTGCCTGCAATGACGGTGGGGGGAGTGGAGCTTCTTTTTTGGGTAATGAAAATGTTCTAAAATTGATTGTGGTGGTAGATGTAAAAATCTGTGAATGTACTAGAAGTGGGTGCATTGTACAGTCTGTGAATTATATCTCAATAAAGCTGTAAAAAATAAAATCATGGGTTTTTTTAATGTGTAATTTTGTCTCCTGGTACTTTTCTGGCTAGCTGGAGATTCCCATGCCAAATTTCAGACTTACTTTGTTCTTTGATTCTACTTGAAGTCCAGCCAATAGCTCATTAGCTATTAGCAGGGTGGGAATTTGACTCACAATGCAACTTAGACATGAAGATAAAATATAAGTTCTTTATTTAGTTTATAACCAATCTGGCTTTCCTCCTGAGTCCTTGTGGATAGTGGGAAAAATAAATGGCATATGTAATTCCCAATGTCTGGGAATTACTATGATGGAAGGAATGGCTGGGACTAATTTATCTGCAGCTAACACACACTATTCTTGCTGCAGCTATATTCACTCAAATGACTAACGGACAGGACAGTCAGTGTGGGGCTTCATATGCATGGTTCTGAATTCTTGTCTTTTTTTTTTTTGAAACGGAGTCTCCCACTGTCGCCTAGGCTGGAGTGCAGTGGCGCCATCTCGGCTCACTGCAACCTCCGCCTGTTCAAGCAATTCTCTTGCCTCAGCAACCTGAGCAGCTGGGATTACAGGTGCCCGCCACCACATCCAGCTAATTTTTTGTATTTTTAGTAGAGACGGGGTTTCACCATGTTGGCCAGGCTGGCCTCGAACTCCTGACCTTGTGATTCACCCATCTCGGCCTCCCAAAGTGCTGGGATTACAGGCTTGAGCCACCGCACCTGGCCCTTCTTGTCTTGATTCTACGCTTTGTTTTGGCCTTCGTTATCCATGTGATTCAAGGCTTGCTTTGAACTCCTGGATGTGTGTGCTCCATAACTCATGCAAGCTCTTTTGACTTCTAACTACAGGCTCTGTCTTGAGCACTGGTTTCCAGGCAATGTCAGTGTCTCTGGGTTTGCTGTAGTCCTGTAGCTGGTCACAAAGGTTCATTGTTTTGGTCTCTATCATGGCATCTGATCCCATGTCTATGATCAGTAGCTGGCTAGGGTGATAAAATAATTGTTTTGTGGGTTTCTGAAGCATTAGATCTTAGCAGAATACATATGCTTATTTCCTCCTTCTGAAACAATATTTAAAAGCACTGTAAAATGTTTGAAATAAAATTTGCCCTGTTTTTATAATTTTTTATTGATGATGCTATGAGTATTTATTTTACTTTTTAAGCTACATTTGTTTGTACGTTTGTTCTTTTGGAAAGAGGACTCTCTGGCTATTGGTGCTTTGAATGGAGGGAGGTACAAAATCATATTATATTGTTGGCTGAGGGATGAGATAAATTGAGATGTATATTTGTTTCTCAAATTGTTTTATTCTTGGTATAACTAAATCAGTGAGATGACAGTTCAGAAAGGAATTTGGAGCACTTACTGGTGACTTATATTCTGAAGGACTGTGACTTCTACAGTGAAAAATATTTCAAAACTGGCATTCATTCAGGACTGAATCTTAGCTTTGATATAGTATCTGATATAGCCCCAATGTCTAGGAGGTAATTTTTATTACAAGAAATACTTTATTTTGGAAAAAATGGAAATTTTAAGAATATTTAACATAATCTGAGTGCATATTGAGTTTACAAAGGAAGCAACTTGATTAAAAAATATTTGACTATTAAATGTGTAAGAATGTGAGCCTGTATCTATTATATAAGATTTTTTATTCAATAAAAATCACCTGTGTCTATTATATACATATGTATACAAATATAAAATTTCAGGGATACACACACGCATACACAAATATATTTATTTATTTATTCTTAAGTATGTTGGCCCAGGATTCTACTGGATATAATTTTTGCATTTTTACTTTAATCAAATCATACCTGTTAATTCATAAATGTTAACCTTAGAAGTGAAAGGTTGATAATAAAAATCTTTCAAAAGTGTACGATTGTGGCCAGGTGCAGTGGCTGATGCCTGTAATCCTAGCACTTTAGGAGGCCGAGGTGGGCAGATCAGAAGGTCAGGAGATCGAGACCATCCTGGCTAACACGGTGAAACCCCGTCTCTACTAAAAATACAAAAAATTAACCAGGCGTGGTGGCACGCACCTGTAGTCCCAGCTACTTGGGAGGCTGAGGTGGGAGAATGGCGTGAACCTGGGAGGTGGAACTTGCAGTAAGCCAAAATCGTGCCACTGCACTCCAGCCTGGGTGACAGAGCGAGACTCCTTTTCAAAAAAAAAATAAGTGTAGTATTTTGAGAGATCACTGACCATCAGTCAATAAGAGTATGACATAGAAAGGCTGGGTGCGGCAGTCACACCTGTAATCCCAGTGTCTTGGGAGGTCAAGGCGGGCAGATTACCTGAGGTCAGGAGTTCAAGACCAGCCTGGCCAACATGGTAAAACCCTGTCTCCACTAAAAATACAAAAATTAGCTGCATATGGTGGTGCATGCCTGTACTCCCAGCTACTCAGGAGGCTGAGGCAGGAGAATCGCTTCAACCCGTGAGGCAGAGGCTGCAGTAAGCTGAGCTCTTGCCACTGCACTCCAGCCTGGGTGACAGAGTGAGACTCCATCTCAAAAAAAAAAAAAGAGTATAACATAGGAAAAGGATGTTATAATTGTAAGCACTGCAATGGCTTCATGTATTAGTTTCACATCACTTATGCCTCTCATTCCATTTGATCTGACTGAGATATAGATTAGACTGTTGTATCAAATGGGCCCAACATACAATGACAAACAAGTAAAAGTCCAAGGTCTGTAAGGTGGCTTGGCAGTGTCTAGACCCAAGGCTGCTTCTAACTTGTGGTGTTACCATTTGGAAGGTGTTGTCTTCATCATCCACACTACTGAAGATGGCTCACTACCATGTCAACTGGGTTTGTCAGAGACATTTGAACTGGAGCAACTCCATCTTGAGTAGGAACTGGGTAAAATAAGGCTGAAACCTACTGGGCTGCATTTCCAGATGGTCAGGCATTCTAAGTCATAGGACAAGATAGGAGGTTGGCACAAGATTCAGGTCATAAAGACCTTTCTGATAAAACAGGTTGCAGTAAAGAAGTCGGCTAAAACCCACCAAAACCAAGATGGCCATGAGAGTGATCTCTGGTTGTCCTCACCGCTATCTCCCACCAGCACCATGACAGTTTACGAATGCCATGGCAACGTCAGGAAGTTACCCTATATGGTCTAAAAAGGGGAGGCATGAATAATCCACCCCTTGTTTAGCATATAATCAAGAAATAACCATAAAAATGGACAACCAGCAGCCCCGAGGAATAGCCATTCTTTTATTCCTTTACTTTCTTAATAAACTCGCTTTCACTTTACTCTATGGACTTGCCCTAAATTATTTCTTGCGCAAGATCCAAGAACCCTCTCTTGGGGTCTGGATTCGGACCCTTTTCCTGTAACAGGTTCACATTGCAGTCTGTGAGAAAGAGAAGAGGGAATCAGAAGGCCTTATGAAACCTGACACAGGGAATGAAAGGGAAAGAAACTTGACCAGCTGTCCAGTGTTTTAAGAGTCGTTAGATTTTGGGACTGAAACAGTCTCCTAAGGAATGCTGTGTCTTTCTAGGAAAAAAATGATCAGTCTCTGAGATGCCCTCACCCATCCTGTTTCTGTCCATAAGAAGATGCCCTGGTGTGAAGGGAAGAGGGTTGTGGTTTATGTCCCCACTGATGTAGGATGAGTCGGGGAGATTTGGCTGCTTACCAGGTGTGATGATCTCTTTCCTGAGCACTACATGAAAATCAAGGGGGGAAAAAAAGAAAAAATCAAGGACAAGAGACTCCTTTAACCTTGGCATTATTTGGATTTCTTCAACACAGTTGAAATCCAACACATTATTTGGATTTCTTCTCAAAGCATGGTCCCTGGGTCAGCAGCGTTAGCAACATCTGGGAACTTGTGAGATATGCAAGTCCTACTTCAGATTTAATGAATCAAGAATTCTGGAGGTGGGGTTCTGACAACTGTGTTTTAAAAGGCACTGTAGGTGATTTGAGGCCCATTAAAGTTTGAGAACCACAGATTTAATCCAATTCACCGAGAGGGGAAATCAGAATATATGTCTGACTAACTCTTCTTTTCTTTTGCTCTCTTGCTACTTCTCTTTCTTCTTTTCACAATTTCCTGGGACTTGAGAGAAGCAAACTTTTCTTTTGCTTCCCCTAAAGTAGCATCCTACTTCCATAAAGCATGAACCCTTATATCAACATCATGTAAAACAAGTCAACAAACAAAAAGGAGGTGAGAATGAGCCTTGTGGATTTGGTCAGGGAGAGGGGGGGAAATAAGGTATTTGGAAGATAACCTAGATTGTTACATGATCCTATTTTGAATGCAAGAAGCTGAGCATTTCTTTTGTCTTTGTATTTCTTAAGATATGCTTATTTTCAGCCCTCTCCCCTGAAATGAATAGCATGAAATAACTTGTCAAGGAACTTGTTCTCAGAGCAGTAAGAGAAGATCCTATTATTTTCAAAGTATTGGAGGCCGGATGCGGTGGCTCATGCCTGTAATTCCAGCTCTTAGGGAGGCAGAAGCGGGAGGATAGCTTAAGCCCAGGAGTTTGAGGCCTGCTTGGGCAATATAGCGATACCTCGTTCTCCACAGAAAGGAAAAAGAAAAGTATTATATTACCCAGTTACATACATACTCACTTTTGCCAGGAGCCTACATTCAAATTTGATGCAAATGATGAAAAGGACTGGCTGCTGCTCTTACATGCTCCACAGGAAGAAATGGTACTAGGCAACAAAAACAGAATAAAGTCAAGAATGCAGAATATCTATTTCTGGCTGTTTCTGTCCCAGTAACTTCAATGAAATGCAGAGTTTCCTCTGATTATAAAATAGAGATAATATTCTGAATGCAATGTCACATAAAAAGACATTTATTTTTACCCCTTCCTCTGTCTTGAATGGTAATTTATCTTCATTCTCAATGAATATTAGAATTTATATTGCCCGAATAGAAAAGATCGCAGTTTTCACTTATTTAGTGGTGGTATATTTTCTTGGGAGAGAGTTGCCTAGTAAGCAAAAAATGTGTGGGATGTTAAACTTTTTTTTTTTTCTGAGATGGAGTCTCACTGTGTCGCCCAGGCTGGAGTGCAGTGGTGCTATCTCGGCTCACTGCAAGCTCTGCCTCCCGGGTTCATGCCATTCTCCTGCCTCAGCCTCCCAAGTAGCTGGGACTACAGGCACCCATCACCACGCCCAGCTAATTTTTTGTATTTTTAGTAGAGATGGGTTTTCACATATTCACCAGGATGGTCTCGATCTCCTGACCTCATGATCCGCCAGCCTCGGCCTCCCAAAGTGTTGGGATTACAGGCGTGAGCCACTGCACCTGGCCGGGATGTTAAGTTTTTGTAATTATTTTGAAGAAATAACTTTAAGTATGCTACATTAACATGGTTGTAAATTGGAAGTTGTCATTTTTCTGAATGGGGAGCTTACAGAGAAAGAGACATGACTCTTGCTTCCATTTAATCCATTCTCCATGTCCGGCCTTTTGAAAGATGGTTTTAAGAGTGCAAATGGCATCACTCCCTCTTTTTGGGCTCCCCATCGCATTTATTAGAACCTGCAGTTTCCTTAACACGTTCTCCAAAGCTCTGTAGAGTCTGCTCCTGCCTCTTCTCCCAACATCATCTTGGGCTTCTCTCCTTTGCTCAGATTGGCTTTCTTTCAACTCTTTTTTTGTTTTTGAGATGAAGTTTCGCTCTTGTTGCCCAGGCTGGAGTGCAATGGCACGATCTCCGCTCACTGCACCTCCACCTCCCGGGTTCAAGAGATTCTCCTGCCTCAGCCTCCCGAGTAGCTGGGATTACAGGCATGCGCTACCATGCCCAGCTAATTTTTGTATTTTTAGTAGAGACAGGGTTTCTCCATGTTGGTCAGGCTGGTCTTGAACTCCCGACCTCAGGTGATCCACCCGCCTTGGCCTCCTAAAGTGCTGGGATTACAGTCAAGAGCCACCGTGCCGGGCCTTTCTTTCAACTCTTGAAGGAACGACATGCTTTCCTACTCCAAGGCTTTGGGAAACGTTCCTTTGTCAGAAATGTCTTTTCCTTAACCCTTCCTGAGGTTAATTCTCACTTACTCTTAATTTCTCAGCTAAATGTCTCCTCAGAAAAGCCTGCTATGATTTTAGGAGTCTTTCTTATTGACCCTTTCCCTTCATTATCAGTTGTCATAATTTCTAATTGTGTATTAATTTGGTGCTTATTTTATCTAGATTAGATAATAAATCCTGTAACATTACAGATCATGTCCATTTTGTTTACTTCCCTATACCTGGTGCCTAGCATAGTGCTTGACACATAGTAAATGCTCGACAAACATTTAATGATTAGATTACCAAATATCATACAGCAAAATGGACACTGGTTTGAAATATAAATGATAATCTATCCTGTAATTTTAACATTACAATTTATCGAATTAGAGTGTTCACGAATGAGTTGTATTCCAAAATTTGCAAACTGGTTATTTGACAATCAGATTATATTTCTCCATAGAAAAAACTGTCATTGTTGGTTCAGGCCTGTACCTGCTAAATGTAACAATTTATAGATCTTGTGCAAGCTCACCTCCATCCAAATATTGGCAACGTTAGACCTCAGTTTCCAGATCAGGATTCCTAGTTTTCAGACTCCACATAATTTTTGAGGCTTCTGTTTTTGTGAATTTAAGACAGAAATAGCATATTAAAAAGGCAATTTTTAGTTTCTTCTCTTTCAGTGTCTTTTTGGTTATCCGACTTTTTGTATGAGGAGAGAGAAATACTGCTGTAAAGTTGTGCTCAGCGTAAGGGGTAGCCTTCAGTAGCTGGGAAAAGGGACAGCTTTCAATTGCAGTATGGAAGGAGATCTTTCAGCACACACTGAGATCTCAGCACACAGCAGGAGCTCCCAGTGTATAAATGTGTTTGTGTTTATGTGTACTTCAGATTGGGTGGGGGGGTGGGAATGGGAAAGATTCTGCTTGGAGGAGGGGGAGTGACCCTGAAATTGCTCCCTTGTACGTTGGAGTGTTCTCTGCTGTTTAGTCACAGTGGCAGCTGCACAGCCCTAACTCCATTGGAATGCTGCCTCTCAAAGACCTCATCAACAGGCACAGAAGTGGACACTCACAAATAAATGCAGGCATATTTTTAAAGAGCCCAGTGTTAGTTGGGCATCATAAGAACAATTATTCATTGCAGCTCTCTCGCCATGAGGTCACTTCAAATCAAATTAAATTTTGCTTTCAAGTCCCTCCCAGACCTAGAGAAGCCTATTAGGCTTGGAAAGGCTTACATGGCTAACAATTTCCTGATCAGAACAGGAATTTTCTCCTGCCTCAGCCTCCCTAGTAGCTGGGATTACAGGTGCGTGCCACCACTCCCAGCAAACTTCTGTATTTTAGTACAGACAAGTTTTCACCATGTGGCCAGGCTGGTCTTGAACTCCTGACCTCAAGCAATCTGCCCGCCTCAGCCTCCCAAAGTGCTGGGATTATAGGTGTGAGCCACCGTGCCCGGCCTTTAACTAGATTTTTGTATTGCTCTTTTTTCTCTTCAAGTAATATGATCTGTATAAATATTAAGCTTACCAGTCACCGAGGTGTTTTTTTTTTTTTTTTTTGAGATGAGGTTTCACTCTGTCTCCCAGGCCGGAGTGCAGTGGCACGATCACAGCTCACTGCAGCCTCAACCTTCTGGGCTCAAGTGATCCTTCCCAGCTCAGCCTCCTGAATAGCTGGGACTGAAGGCACGTGCCATCACCTCTGGCTAATTTTTTATTTTTTTGTAGAGCAGAGGTCTCACTATGTTGCCCAGGCTGGTCTCAAACTCCTGGGCTCAAGTGATCCTCCCACCTTGGCCTCCCAAAGTGCTAAGATTATAGGCATGAGCCACTGTGCCTGGCCAAGTTTTGATAAATGTATACACCTGTGTATCCTAATGCCCTCTCAAGACAGAGTGTTACTATCACCCCAGAAAGTTTCCCCTGACCCTTTGCAGTCAATCCTCTCTTACCCTCCCCTAGCCCCAGGCAAACAGTGTTCTAATTTTTTCCCATGATAGATTAGCTGTGCTTGTTCTAGAACTTCATATAAATTGAGTCATAAAGTATGCGCTTTTATGGGTAAGACTGTTCATTCAGCATAATGTTTTTGCAATTCATCCATGTTTTTGTGTGCATCAATAGTTCCTTTTTGTTGTTGAGTAATATTCTGTTATCTGACTATACCACAGTTGGTTTATCCATCTTCCTATTGGTGAACACCTGAATGGCTTCTGGATTTCGGCTATGATGAATAAAGCTTCTGAGAGCATTTCCATACAAGTATTTTTGAGGACATTATGTTTTTATTTCTTTTGAATATTTAGGAGTGAAATTGCTGGGTCATAGAATATGTGTGTGCTTCATATTATAAGAAGCTACCAGGCCTGTCTCCAAAATGAGTATGCCACTTTATACTTCTGCCAGCAATGTCTGAATGTTCTGGTTGTTTCACGTTCTTGCCAACATTTGGTGCTGTCAGTCTTTTGAATTTTCACTGTTTTGGTGGATGCATAATGGTGTCTCATTGTGGTATTAACTGGCATTTCCTGATGACTAATGATGTTCAGCACTTTTCATATGCTTATCGACCATTCTTTGTGAAGTGTCTGTTCAAAATATTTGCCCACTTTTTAGTGAATGCTCTATGTTTTTGTTATTGAGTTATAGAAGTTATTTATATATCCTAGATATCAGTCTCTTGTCCGATATATGTTTGTGAACCAATTTCTTCTTTGATTTCATCCATCTTGGTCTTCATTCTGTAGTATAATCGAACCCATGTCTAGCACTGTCTATATAGCTTGTCTAAAGATCCTTATAAGCTTGTGAAATACATACTGGCTAGGTGGTATCTTTCTTTGATACATAGCAAGGCAATGGTGGAGTACCAGAAAACGATTGAGTGTCAGAGACTGTACTTTCTATTTGCCCTTATTAGTTGTTATTTTCAGGATGGTAAGTAGTGCTCACTTTCTTAGTTTACTTACAGTTTCATCTAGGGGTCTGTTTATAAAGTAATACGAAATGAAACAAGCCTAAGAGTAATTGTAAAAAAGAAAACTAAAGCTTTTTTTTTTTTTTTTTGAGACAGGGTCTTGCTGTCACCCAGGCTGAAGTGCAGTGGTGTGATCTCAGCCCACTGCAGCCTCAAACTTCTGGGGTCAAGTGATCCTCCCACTTCAGCCTTCTGAGTAGCTGGGACTACAGGTGCATGCCACCATGCTCCCCTAATTTGTGCTTTTTTTTTTTTTTTTGTGGAGACAGAGTTTTGATATGTTGTACAGGCTGGTCTCAAACTCATGGGTTCAAGCGATCCACTTGCCTCGGCCTCCAAAAGTGCTGGGATTATAGGAATGAGCCACTGTGCCCACCCCAAAACACATTTTAATGCTACTTTATACATAGTTATCTAGGGAAAAAAGTAGCCAGTGTTACCTGTGCTTGATGGTAATAACAAAGTTGATGTTAATACTTTATATTTGCGAAGTCTTCATTTTTTCCCCCAAATACTTTCACATTTTTAAATCTTTATAATTAGGAAATAAACTTTAGTTATCTTTATCTCTAAGAGGGAATTAATACTGCATCTAGTGTAACTGTTGTGGCAAGTTATCATATTCAGGGTTTAGTTTTTAGTTTTAGTTTTAATTTTTGTTTTGAGACAGGGTCTCACTCTGTCACCCACAGATCACAGTTCACTGCAGCCTTGACCTCCCAGGCTCAGGTGATCCTTCCATCTCAGCCTGCTGGGTAGCTGGGGCTACAGGCACCTGCCACAATGCCTGGCCAATTTTTTGTGTTTTTTGTGGAGATGGGGTCTCACTGTATTAACCAGGCTGGCCTCTTAACTCCTGGGCTCAAGCAATCTTCCCACCTTGGTCTCCCAAAGTGCTAGGATTACACGTGTGAGCCACCTTGCCCAGCCCAGGACTTAGTTCTTAAAACCAGGTGTAATTGAAAATCTAGGAAAGTTAAAGTACTTTCGCATCATTCATTGCTACATTGTTTGTAATACAAAATATTAGTAACAATTCAAACATCCAGTATAGAGGACCAGGACCAGTTCCAGTTCAAATAAAGTATGTTTCAGTCATACATTGGTACACTCCCCCTTCTTTGCCTCCTCCTACTGAATATGTCATTTACTCTTTTTTTTTTTTTTTTTTAACTCATGACTTTACAGCCATAGACTTTTACAGGTGAAAAGAACTTTTGGGTCATTTGATTCTTTCCTCTCATTTGACAGAAGACACAAACTCAACGAGATTAAATAATATCCCAAATAATAGAACTCACAATTTTGGGTGTTAGAACTAGACACACTTCTGGTTTAATAAACGTTTGAGTTCGTGTTTTTTTCTCTGTTGTCAATCCCTGTGGATTTGTTCTTTAAGATGATGATTACATTCACCCTTCCTTTCTACTGAGTTTGCCAATGTGGTCTCTAATTATATCAGAACTGGATTGTTGCAACATCCTCTTAGCCAGTCATGTAGCCTAATCTTTTTTCTCTCAGGTCCATCTGCTTTATTTTGTCTCACTGATTTTGCTAATACAGACCTTTCATAAATCATCCTTTTACTCCAGAAGCTTCATCCTTTTAATTTAGAGGTGGTTATCATTGAATCAGATCCTGAATTATCAAGGATCTCCATGCTCTGATTCCATCCTGCCTCTTCATCCTTATTTCCCTTGATCCCCAACTGCACCTACTCATCAAGATGGTCTCACTCTCCTCTAGCTGCATGTGAATTAGTGCTGTGGTTCTTATGTTGGTTCCTTATCCTGGTACCCACTCACTCCCCATCCTCTCCATTTAGTCACTTTCAACTCATTGTTCAAAATCCAGCTCAAGGCCAGGGGTGCCAGCTCATGCCTGTAATCCCAGCACTTTGGGAGGCTGAGGTGGGCAGATCACTTGAGGTCTGGAGTTTGAGACCGGCCTGGGCGACATGGTGAAACCCAGTCTCTACTAAAAATACAAAACTTAGCTGAGCATGGTGGTGCACGCCTGTAGTCCCAGCTATTCAGGAGGCTGAGGCATGAGAATCGCTTGAACCCGGGAGGCAGAGGCTGCAGTGAGCTGAGCCGAGTTTGCACCACTGCACTCCAGCCTGGGTGACAGAGCAAGACCCTGTCTCAAAAAAAAAAAAAAAAAAAAAAAAAAAATCCGGCTCAAGCTCCACCTTCCCCCGAAACATTTTATGATTGCAGTGATTTCTTAATCTCCAAATATACACTGTAACATCCCACTTAGCAATTGATACATGAACTAACCTCTATAAGAGATAAAAACCCAAAATCTCAGTGGCCTAGCACCGTAGAAGTTATACTTGCTGATCACAGGTGAGAGTGTATAATTAATGGTGCTTTGGGGGCAGGGATGGGGAAAAGGAGCGCTGTGCTTTTTGCAGCTGTTTAGAGACTCAGGGTGATGCAGGCTTTGCCATCTTCAACACAAAGCTCCCAGAGTTGCCCCAGGCATTGGTATTTGCTGAATGTTGGAAAGAAGGGACAGTCTATCTGCTTCTTTGCCACCTCAGTCCAGAAGTGGCATGTCATAACACTTCCACTGGTGAGAACTAGGCACAGGGCTCCACCTTGTGCTGGGAAATGTACCCCCTGGCTGGGTGTCTATATCCCTGGAACTACTCTTCCCTATGGAAGAGAAGCACAAATCTGGGGAGTAGCTAGCTATCTTTGTTACAATGTTGTCCTGTTCTGATTTCTAATTGCTTTGTGGGTGTTGTCTTGGCATCTCCAGCTGGATTTCACACTGTAACTAAAATTCCTCAAATATATACAGTAAGACAAGAGTCTGGCATTTAGTGTGTGCTCAGGAAATGTCTTTGTTAAATAACAGATTTATGTAGACTTTTAAAAAAAATTCTTAATTCCTAAATTAAACAAAGAAAGGGAAACAAAGTTGACAAATCCCTAACGGTTCTGTCTTTTTTAAAAGAGTACTTCCCAATGCAATTTCTCACTTCACCTACAGAAAGTGAAAATTAGCTGCAGTATCTTCAATTTCAAAATAATAATATTCTTTTCTGCTTCTATGGACTATTTTTAACCATTTCATCTTGTTTGTCTTTATATTCTTGTCTTTTTATTATAGAAAAATTAACATATATATGAAAAGGGACAGGGTATTATAATGAAATCTCATGTACGTATTACCTAGCTTTAACAATAATTGACTCATGCCCAGTCTTTTAAAATCTATATACTCACTTCCCTCCCACACTAAATTTCTTGAAGCTAAACACAAATATATTATTTCATATGTAAATATGTCTGTAACACCAATAGGTAAGGCCTTGCCCAAAAATACCCCACAATGCTATATCTCATTTTTAAATAACAATAATTCCTTAGTATCACTAAATAATCCAGTTAGTACTTAAATTTCCCATAGTTTTTTAAACAATTGATTTGTTCAAATCAAGATCCAAACAAGGTCTAAGTGTTTTTATCACACACACACACACACACTCACACACTCTAAATAAATAAATAAAGAAGGCAGGAGGAAACTTTTGGAGGTGATGGATATGTGTATGGCATAGCTTGTGGTGATGGTTTCACAGATGTATACTTATGTCCAGGCTCATCAAGCTGTATACGTTAATTATGTACAGCATTTTGTGTGCCAATCATACCCCCAATAAAGTGGTTTACAATACTCAGAAAACACCATTAAGAAACTTAAAAATGAAAAGATACAAACAAGGGATACACACAATACATTTTAGACATTCCTCTTAAATATTTTTAAAACAACAAGTCTTTTCTCTGCTCTTTTTTTCCCCTTGGAATTTATTTGTTGAAGAAACAAGGACAGTTGTCCTATAATGATTCCCATATTCTGGATTTGGCTGATTCTTTTCTTCTGGTTTGTGCAACAGTTTCATGTACTTCTGTCCCCAGTATTTCCTGCAAACTAGAGGTAGGTCTAGGATCTTGATCAGATTCAGGTTTTGGTTTTTCATCAAAGGGTGGGGTTGCGTATCTCCATCAGAAGGCATAATGTCTGGTTATCTCTCTTTTTGGTGTTAACATTTATTAGCGGGTTTAAGAGTTTTCACCAGATGCATTCATTATAAAGTTTGCCTTTGGCTTTTTGCCTAGTTGCCTTGGCTGCCATTGATGATCATTGCCTAGTCTATTATTTCATTAGGCATGTTTTGTCTCTTTTTGCAATGAGATTTTCCAATGTTTTAAAAATATTTTATTTTTTCTTCTTACATTATTAAACATATTTAAAACATTTAAACTTCCCTCTAATTCTAATAATGCTAATTAACATCTGTTTGGCATTTGACACTTTACAAAGCATTTTTTTTTTTTAAGGGACATGGTCTTACTACGTTGCCTAGGCCGGATTGCAGTGGCCATTCACAGATTCGATCATAGCTCATGACGGCCTCAAACTCCTGGCCTCAAGTGATCCTCCTGCCTTAGCCTCCCAAGTAGCTGGTACTACAGGCACATGCCACCATGTCCAGCTTACAAAGCATTTTCATATACACTATTTCACAAATATTATCTGATACTCACAGAACACCCTGCAGGTAAACCGACTCTATAACTTTGGGCAAGGGTCCTCACTTTAGAGATGAGGAAAATAATAATAACCACTCCTAAGATTGTTATGAAAATTAAACAAGTTGAATGTATGCAAACTGCTTAAAATAGTGCTTACTATATTACACCAAGAGTGAAATAAAAATTTGCTACCACAATTATTAATATTGTTAATGCTGCTATCATCATTTCTTTCGGTTTTAACCATTATGTTGTTGGTTTATTTTAAAAAATGTTTCCTTGACCTTTTTCTAGTGTTGATGGATATTAATAAGAATAATTTAATTTTTATGTTCCCATATAATTTCAGTCTTGAAGCCCTAATCATAACCCTGATTAGCTTACAGTGTGATATGAACTTAACTTTTATTGTCATTTGCTGTTAAATATTATTTATTCTGTTTTTTTTATTTATAGAAGACTAAGAATCACTTTCTACCAAAACAAAAACAAAAACAGAATATATTTAACTTATGCTGTTCAGGCTATCTATATATATACCACGTTCTCCTTTATGAGCAAAAAAGCAATATATTTTATATGATAAGCTTTTATAATATTCTGTAATAAAATTTAATGAATCATGGAGTACTGGAGCCTAAAGGACCTTGGAGAGCAGGCTCAGCACTTCATTTACAGGTAAAGAAACTGAGAACTAACCAAGTTAAAGGAGCTATCCAACTTGCACCCTCACATGACCGACCAATGGCTGAGCCAGGACTAATAACAGATTTTAAACCAGCCCTAGTCCCTAACATCCTTCTATTATACTGCATAATGCTAAACTATTTTAAATGTTCCATCACCAGTTCTCCCAATACCACCCTAAAAGCAACAACGCCACCATTTGGAGTTCAAAGTGAGAAACATGAACTACATGCTTGAAGACACACAAATATGGAAGCAGTAAAGTGGAACCCAGGAACCTAGGTCCATTGAATGACACTGGACTGATGACAGGCAGTAAGTGTATGTAAGACTAAATGCATATGTGTGTGTATATTAATACATAGTCATAAAGAAAAATGACAACTATTTTCCACTGACACACTGTGCCTAGTGGTACTTGTCTATTCACATAGTCGTGAATGAAGAGCAGAATTACAAGGCAGATTTTATTTTTGTTTTTTTATTTTTAAATTTTAATTGTGATGGATTTTAAATACACAGAAAAGTAGATAGAATAGCATAATTAATTCCTATGTAGCCACCACTCAGCCCCAATATCCATCAACCTGAGGCCAATCCTCTCCTATCCATCCCCTCATCCACTCTGTCATTGGTATTATGTTGATGCAACTTACAGACATTATATCATTTCATGTTTACATATTTGAAGCATATTCTCTCCTCTCTCTTTTTTTTTTCTGAGACAGAGTCTCGCTCTGTCGCCCAGGCTGGAGTGCAGTGGCGTGATCTCGGCCGATCTCCGTTCACGGCAACCTCCGCCTCCCAGGTTCAAGCGATTCCCTTGCTTCAGCCTCCTGAGTAGCTAGGATTACAGGCGCCTGCCACAATGAAGGCTAATATTTGTAATTTTTTTTTTTTTTTGAGATGGAGTCTCGCTCTGTTGCCCAGGCTGGAGTGTAGTGGCGTGATCTTGGCTCACTGCAACCTCCCTCTCCTGGTTTGAAGTGATTCTCCTGCCTCAGCCTCCCGAGTAGCTGGGACTACAGGCACACGCCGCCAGGCCTGGCTAATTTTTTTGTATTTTAGTAGAGATAGGGTTTCACCGTTGTTGCCTAGGCTGGTCTCAAACTCCTGCGCTCAGGCAATCCGCCCACCTCGGCCTCCCAAAGTGCTAGGATTATAGGCCTGCGCCACCACGCCCGGCTTAATTTTTTTTTTTTTTTTTTTTTTGAGACCGAGTCTGGCTCAGTCGCCCAGGTTGGAGTGCAGTGGCGCGATCTCGGCTCACTGCAAGCTCCGCCTCCCGGGTTCACGCCATTCTCCTGCCTCAGCCTCCCGAGTAGCTGGGACTACAGGCGCCCACCACCACACCCGGCTAATTCTGTATTTTTAGTAGAGACGGTGTTTCACCATGTTGGCCAGGCTGGTCTCGAACTCCTGAGCTCAAGCGATCCGCCCACCTTGGCCTCTCAAAGTGCTAGGATTACAGGTGTGAGCCACCGTGCCTGGTCATTGAAGCATATTTGTCTAGAAGATTAAAAAACTTTCAGAAAAACATAACCACAAGATTAATTATCATACCCAAAATTGTAATGCAAATTCCATACAATCATCAAATAGGCCATCAGTATTCAATTTTCCCATTGTTCTAAAAACACCAACTTTTAAAGTTACTTTAAAGAAAATCAGGCTCCAGTGCCACACATTGTGATGATTTCTCCTTGGTCTACATGTTACTTCTCTCTCTGTATTCTCCTTGTAATTTATTTGTTGAAGAAAACAGATTTTTGAGTTGTAGCTTTCCTTGTAGTCTGGATTTTGCTGCTTTCATGCCCCTGGTGTAGTTAAAAGCCAGCTTGAAACATTAAAGGAAATGTTCATGCATATTATTATCAGATTTCACTTAATTTTGCTGGTTAATTTTGGACACTAATGATAACAAATGGAAGTCAGAGAAACCAGCATTTCTGGTGGATCCCAGCTGCCTGTGGGCGCTGTGACTGGGTTAGCTGCTATCAGGCTGAGAAAGTTTGTCTCTCTTGCGCCAATCCCTTCCTGTTCTCTAATCTAAGTTGGACCTCTTGCTGTATCTTTTCAGAATACCCTCTACTTTTCCTTCCCAGCAATTGTCAGGATGAAACTGTAGCAGACTTTGACATTTTTATAGTTAGAAAAGTCAGGAGTGCATGAATGTAACTTTGAGCACAAGGGAGTTCTGTATAAAACCACAAGCATGGTTTCCAGCTGGGAATAGGAAAATATACATTTGACAATTTGTGATATTCATTTCCAGATGGGAACATTTTCTCTTCTGACCAAGCACCAAGTCAAATTCAATTCTTCCTTCCCCTTTTCTCCTCCCCTGGGAAGAAGAACTAGGTTCCTGGGCAAAGGTTACCCCATATGTATGCCATTCTTTACTTGATTCTCACCCTTAACTGAGGTTTGGGCTATTTCTTCATTTCATAGGCTTGTTGTATTAACAGTGTGGTCAGTCCTCCAAATAGATAGGAAGAAGAGATTCAGAAGAGGTGAGAGTACAGATGCTAGTAGATACTGAAGAGAAGCCCCTGGCACCCTGTTTCCTGTTGGGGCAAAACCAAAGGAGGTAACTGTAATAACCGCACTTATTTAGGAGCATCTCAAGTTTGAAATGCAGATGGGCCGAGGACAGTGTTACAGAACCCTGCACATTCCAGGATAGTGTGGGGAAATTGTTGAAAGGTTCTGAGTCCTGAGGGATTTGAGGGTAGTGGAAAAATACCAAGGTGTCCATGGAACTAGGAAAGATGGCATGTGTGGACTTTGGGGCTGGAAGCAATGGCAGAGACCATGAACACCAGCAATGAATGCCAGATACCACTTGTGATAAACTGCACCTCAGCTGATGCACGTATGTGACCCAGCAAGGGCCATGTGGACAACCACACCATAGAAGCCCCTTGTGCCCTGATGCTGGAGGATAGTTAAGGCTTTCTGGAGGAAATTGGGCCATCCTCACGAAAAAGGGAAACAGAAGAAGGAAGAGGAGAACTTTGAATACTTAATCATTTTATACTGAAAGAGGCTAAGTTATCTTCAAATGACAAGACTGAGTTAATTTTCCTTTCATTAGCAGAAAGGGGATGCAAGAGTTAAGTTGAATGCCATCAGAAAAGTTAAAGGTATATTCCAGCACATCTGGGATATGGCTATACATTTTAAACCCACCACACAACTCACATTTATGTCTTTATGTTAGTTATTTTTATTTTTTATTGCCGTTTGAGATCTCATATATGTTTATTTTAAATGTCTGTCTTCCCTAGATTGTAAGTTTCATGAAGGCACAGACCATCCCTTTTTTGTTCTACATTCTTAGCTCCTAATCCAGTGCTTAGCACCTGATAGATCCTTGAGAAGAATTTGTGGAATGAATATCAGACCCACACATCAGAGTACCTTCCACAGTACTTAACATAGAACAAGTACATAATAAATAATACTTTCTTCCTTTCTAGGGGAATGTATATTTCTTTGGGCATAGTCCATCTTGCTGTTTTTACACCCAATTATATCTTAGGTGACTGAAAATAAATCTGCTTTGGTTGTTTTTAGGGAAAGAACTTAAGAAACTGAAGACATGGTGTTTGTCTTCTCTAACCCTATTTTGTATCCAAAGGGTACACTGGATAAATGACAGTAGTCACAGCTTCAGAGGGTATATTCTGTGGAAGGTGGTGAATACCTAGTGGTTGCACCACCACCAACACAGTCTTAGCCCCTTCCTTAATTTTGATGTGTTTTATCCCTTTCCCTCTCAGATTCCTGGGATCCAATCTGTTTTTATTCTCCTTTCCTTTTTTCTGTGCCACAGATTTGGCCTGCTCTTCCCCGTCATGCTCCCAGCCCCGCACCCCCTTGCTCAGGATTGACTGTCTCACCTACCAGTACCCAGCTCCCCTGGGGAGTTCTGAGCATTGATCCCTGCCACTTCAGAACTCCTGGCCAGAAAGGGGCTATACATTCAAGACGGTTCTCATTTCAGGTAGAGCCATCTTCTTCTTTTGGGGAAAAAAAGAAGTTTTATAAAATATGCCAAAATGCAATTTAATATCTATAATCTTTAAACCATTTATTTGTATTCCATCTCATTTATAAAAGTATTTGAGGTAAGTATATCTTAGGAGATTGTTTTGTAAATAAGTTCACTAACTAGTTAAAAAAAAAAATCCATGAGCTCTGATTTTGGCTCAGAAAATATGGACCTTATAGTACAGTATTGCCTGAACTCACTTAATAAGAATTACCTGTGCTGCTTGTTAAATATACAGATTCTCTAAGCCTTTCCCTTGAAGATTCTGATTTAGCTAATTGAATGGCCCTGAAAGTTTTTTGTTTGTTTTTTCTTTACTTTTTTTTTTTTTTTTTTTTTTGAGATGGAGTCCCACTCTCGCCAGGCTGGAGTGCAGTGGCGTGATCTCGGCTCACCTCAACCTCCATCTCCCAGATTCAAGTGATTCTCCTGTCTCAGCCTCCCGAGCG
Source organism: Pongo abelii (assembly GCF_028885655.2). Classification (NCBI taxonomy): domain Eukaryota; kingdom Metazoa; phylum Chordata; class Mammalia; order Primates; family Hominidae; genus Pongo; species Pongo abelii. The sequence goes on from NC_071991.2 coordinate 99,171,715, forward strand.
GCTGGGACTACAGGCACATGTCACCACGCCCAGCTAATTTTTGTATTTTTAGTAGAGACGGGGTTTCACCACATTGGCCAGGCTGGTCTCGATCTATTCACCTCGTGATCCGCCCGCCTAGGCCTCCCAAAGTGTTGGAATTACAGGCGTGAGCCACCGCGCCCAGCCTGTTTTTTCTTTAGATGATTTTTTTTGACCTGACAACTTTAAGAAAAATTGCTAATGTACATAGTGAGAGCTGGCAGAATGAAGACCCATGATGCACATGGACAGAAGTTGTGGGGGAGGAACAAGGAAATCTCTGGGTAAAAAGAAATTGGATTCAGCCCTGTTTTTTTACCCCCCAGTGTGAATATATCTTAGTGAATGATGATCATCAAAAAAATTTATGGTATTATGGAAAGCTGGTAATATTGATTGATGGACTAATAATATTGCTGGTGTAAAGATTCTCAACTGTCAAGGTAACAACAACAACAAAACTCCTGAAAAAACCTAAGGCAGTATAAAATAGCCCTAATTCCAGTCATTTCACTGATCTCCTTATTGCTGTATCTTCTTACCATGTAACACAAACAACTAAGTATAACATCAGATGTGTTTGATTAAGCTTTAAGTTTTATTTTATTAGAACAGTAACTCTCCCTCTAAATACCTATTTATATCTTTACATAATCAGTCTTCATAGGTAGTTGTATATGTATTATGTTACCTTATCCACCTCAAAATATTAGAAGGAACTGTGTAGATAAGGCCCTTCCTTTATTTTTATTGTTTGAACTTTAAGGCTAATACTTTTTATTATTTTTTAATTTTTAATTTTTGAGACAGGGTCTCACTCTTTTGCCCAGGCTGGAGTGCAGTGGCATGATCTGGGCTCACTGCCACCTCTGTCTCCCAGGCTCAAGCGATCCTCCCACTTCAGCCTCCAGAGTAGCTGGGACTATGGGTGTGCACCACCCAGCTGGGCTCATTTATTGTAGTTTTATAGAGATGGGGTTTCACCATATTGCCCAGGCTGGTCTCAAACTCCTGGACTCAAGTGATCCACCCACCTCAGCCTCTCAAAGTGTTGGGATTACAGGCATGAGCCACCATGCCTGGACCCTAATACCTTTTAGAATAGCAGTTTACCCATATTATAATCTCTGGCTCTCTCGAGAATTTTGTGTATTTCTGTCCTATCCTTGAATTGAATTCTGCACTTCAAAATGTACTCCACTTGGTAAAGAACAGTATTATAGAAAAGGAAAACCCCAAACCATTGTAGTTTGAGGCCTCTCCCTGCTGCAGCCTTTCATTTCCTGCAGTCTCACGACCTCTGGGATGGAGGCATCTGGGCAGGAGAGCTTTCACGGAGGTCGCTGGCCTTGAGGAGGTTACTGTGTCTGAGGGACAGGAATAATGAGGTCTCTGGTAAGCTGGGGATTTTGCTGCCAGACGACCTCAGATGCTGGGGTATGCGGAGGGGCCACGCGGAAGGCAACAGCGTGGAGACTCTTCCAGGCCTTCTGGTTGATGATCCTGTCAATGTGTCCATTGCTTAAAAGGTGAGATCATTAAAACGTATAATTCCTAAACGACCCTGTTTTTGTAGTATGAATTTCTTCTTAACAAAACAGCATAATATGAAACAGGGTTAGTAGTGCCAGTTTTGGGGCTGCTGTTATTCTCCTCTCCCTGGGGTCTGTGGCTCTGCTGTTTTGTGTCAGCAATCTGGCTTCTGGCCAGAGACAGTAGATTTCTAAGCCTGCTGCACTGAAAACTATTGTCATTGAAAAAATTTCCAGTTGCTTAGTACTTCCCAAATGTTGAATACTTTTAGAGGTTTGTAGCCATACGATAATGTCTATTAGTTTAATATTACCCCTTCTCTGCCTGCTTTTATGTAAATAGCAGCATGCTGCTGGCTGATCAGATGCTGATGGAATCCAGCATTGAAGGGCCTTGATCATATTATCCAGCAAAATTAAATTTGATTTTTATAGACTTGCCCTGCTGCCACCCATATTTACCAGTCCCATTACTTCCTCTCTTTAGGTGTCCGTGCAGAGTTTTGTTTCTTACATCACTAAAAAATACAAAAACAATACCTACAGAGTTTCCCACAATACAGATTTTCATGCATCGAAGGAAAGCAGCACTGACAAGACAGGCAGATTGTATTAGAATTATTTAGGTCCTTAGCTTGATTCCCTTCCTGGCTGATTCAGTCCATTCCTTTGTGTCTGCCTGTCCATCTGTGAAGAGAAGATAATTACACCTGCTCCTCATTTACCTCAGAGGGATGTTATAGGCATTCATTTCGAAAGCCTATAAGGCTTTTTGAGCATGGAGAAGTATAGTTGCAAGAATATATATCGTTGTTGCAGTGGTCCTTGCAAATCTTAATTCCAGTTATCGATATATTGATGAATACACATTATTCAGTTTCATTAAATAAAAGCTGGCTCTGCCGGGCGCGGTGGCTCAGGCCTGTAATCCCAGCATTTTGGGAGGCCGAGGCAGGCAGATCACTTGAAGCCAGGAGTTTGAGATCAGCCTGGCCAACATGGCAAAAACCCATCTCTACTAAAAATACAAAAATTAGCTGGGCCTGGTGGGGTGTGCCCATAATCCCAGCTACTGGGGAGACTGAGGCACAAGAATCATTTGAACCTCAGAGGCAGATGTTGCCGTGAGCTGAGATCCCACCACTGCACTGCACTCCAGCCTGGGTGACACAGCAAGACTGTTTTCAAAAACAAAAACAAACAAAAAAAAAAGAGCTGGCTCTTCATGCTCTGTGAGGTTTTCCCAAAGTGTGTATGTCTAAGAGGAAGGAGGAGAGAGTTTGGTGAATGGAAAATGAGCCACAAATGTAGGTTTTAAGTAATCCATTTCCTTTTAACTCATTTGTGTTCAGCCTTGAAGCTAAAGGAGATGAGCTGAAGAAATGGCATGAAGTAAGCAGCAATCCTAAACCCCACATTGCCCCAATATTTTTCTGACTCATGATCAAAAGTGATCACTTGAGTTAGAAAAAAAAATTTTCAGGTCAGAAATGTTTGTTTATGACCAAAAAAAAGTTTTTGTGTAAAGCTTGGCAAGTCACTTAGACCTCTTTAATTGATAAGTCTTCCTAAAGATTTAAAAGAAAATCAAGTCAATTTACATAATCCCTACAATGTCTACTGTCAATTATGTAAGAGGCAAGGCTGTCCCAGATATATAAGGTACGTCAGTTTCTTCCAAAATGTCGTTTTACCTATTATTAAGTTTTCATTGTCTTTCAAGGTGGAAAGCAACAGCTGTTTCCTGAAAATTGCTAAAATTGCATGAACAGTGTGGGAAACAGGAAACATACAACAAATACTTATAAACTCAGAGATCCAGAATGCGATGATTCCTATTTTCTTCAGTTCCACAGCACTCATCCTTGACTTCCCATTGTGAAATGAATGACAAATGTTGGTTAAATGCCTACTATGTGCTGGGCTAGTGGTTCTCAAGTGTGGTTCAGCATCATCAACATCAGCATCACGTGGGAACTTGTTAGAGATGCAAATCAGAAGCTGTGGGGTGGAGCCTAGAAATCAGTGTTTTAACAAGCCCTCTATACAGGTGCCTCTTAGAATTGGCATTCCACAGGGTGATAGCAAGGTTGGGACGGGCTGGCCAGCCTGTGGGCAGTATGGGGAGTGGCTGATCACAAACAGCACAAAGCTTATCCCACCAACTCATTAGAGGGTGCTTCTCTTTCTGAGCCAGTTCAGGACTTGTATCTTGGAGGAGAAACTCCTCCTCTGGGATTCAGAGCTCATTCCAGATAAATGCTCAAATAGGAGATATTCTAACTTGTGGTTCATATTTTGTGCCAGCCATGAAAACAAAGCTTCTCTCTATTGCTCTTGTAGCCCTCAATTTCGGAGCTTGAGCCTATCTCCAAGATGGAAAAACAAGGGACAGGAGGCCTAAAAAGGATTTGATCCCTATCATTACCATCTCTCATCTCACTTACCCTTCCCACTACTTTCCCCCATTTTCCTCTTGACCTCCCTGCGCCCAGAATGCTCACACAAGAACTTGGGAGAGGTGAACAAGGGAGGGTGAGACGTGTGCTAGAGATGGCTGAGAGACAAGATGCTCCAGGGCAGTCCCCAACATCCCCTGTTAATCTGCATGCTTCCCATTCCAAGGGATGAGATGCAACTTAGCTACCCTTAACTACACCCCAATCACTCCCTCTCCTCAGATAAAAAGCAATTCCAGGAAATAGAAGTTGGCTTTCACTTAAACAGGATGTGACTATGATGTATGTTTCAATTTCAGCTGGTGGTGACCTGGCTTCTAATAGGAACCCACATCCCCCAGTCCTTGGCGGAGAATGCCTGACAGTGTGGCCAGCTTCCTGAGGTTTATGACCTTGTGACCTACAGAGCATTTCAGTCCTCTTCACTCAGCCTAGCAGGCAGATTTGGGGACTAATCATACTGGGAGTCACTATTTCCTGCAAGAAACCTTCCCTTAGGAAGCTTTGTAACATTTCTTTGCAATATCAAAGAGAGACTGAGAGACAGCAGGCTTTAATTTTCACCTGTGACTTAAAATTAATATGTAAATATAGGAAGGAGAAAGAGGAAACTGTGTGGATGGAACGACCTGAGACATCTGGGTCTTTATTCATTCCAATATTATTTTATGAGATTACTATTCAGCTACATACATGAAAGAGACTTCTGAAAGGCAAACAGGGCAGAAGGCTTGGCTTACCTAGATTGCATATAATCAGTATGTAAGGAGTTAGGATTTTTCTAACAGTAAAAGCAATCTTGACTAAGGCATTTGAAGCAAAAGTTAACACTACCTGAATCTTAGATCAAATAGAAGAGTTTACCCCAGAGAACTATCAAGCATTTTTTTCCAGAGATCTGTGGGGAAACCTACAATTTGATTTTTGAGGGTGAGTTGGGGAGTAGAAGAGAGTTTCTGAAAACTCTCCCCCTACTACTTCCTGTTTTATTTTTTGAGACGGAGTCTTGCTCTGTCACCAGCCTAGAGTGCAGTGGCACAATCTTGGCTCACTGCAACCTCTGCCTCCCGGGTTCAAGCAATTCTCCTGCCTCAGCCTCCCGAGTAGCTGGGACTACAGGCGCATGCCAAAATGCCCAGCTAATTTTTGTATTTTTAGTAGAGACAGAGTTTCACCATGTTGGCCAGGATGGTCTCGATCTCTTGACCTTGTGATCCGCCTCTCTCAGTCTCCCAAAGTGCTGGGATTACAGGCGTGAGCCACCGCACCCAGCCTATTTTTTCATCCTTAATTCTATTTTGCTGGTTCACTTTGTAGAATTTGCTACACAGGATGTCTTTCACTGTTAAAATTTTCATGTTTCCTTGGTTACTAGGTTGCAGTTTTCTCCTAAGCCCCTCTGTCTCTCCGCATATGAACTTGGTGACAGGGATTGGGAAGTGAATTTTTTTGATGATCTTATTGCTACTATAGTTAAGAATCAGCACTGTTGATAAGCAAATGGGGCCTTGGGGATCATAGTTCAACTTCTTTTATTTTACAAATGAGAAAACCAAGTTCAGAAAAGTTAAGCAACTTGCCTAAGGTCACAAAGCCTGTTCATGCCAGGGCTGCCTCAAGAATCCAGGCCTGTTAACTCTGAGTCAAGTACTAAATACATGACTCTATTGCTGGCCTTTTTCTTTTCTTTTTTTTTAAATGCCTGAAATTCTTTACCCTCTTGAGACTCAGCTGAGCATTTGGCCAACCTGGTGTAAATATCAGGCTTTTTCTTAAGTGACAAAGTTTTGATACTATCAAAGAACATGGGAAACTGTACTATCTGCTCCCGGGGGTGGACACAGATAAGACGGACATTTGGAAAGCTGGAGGCCCTGAAGAGAAAGGTGACACATTACAGGGTTCAGTTTGCTATTAGTACTAAGCATTCTGATGGCATGCTGCTTCCAAGCAGGGGACAGAGATATCGCTTTCCCATGGGCTCTAATTTGTCTCCATAGTCTCTCTTCTAGCAGACCCAGAGATGGATCTTGACTAAAAAGACAGACATGCTGATTGTCTTCTTAAAGAAAAATTCTGTGGTGGAGGAGGTAGGCCCTTTTAAAATCTGGGAAAGATGTAGATTTTTGAGAATGAAGAGGGTTTAAATTAAACATAGTTCAAAAAATTAAACATAAGAGGGAAACTAATGGAATCCTTCATAAAATGTTTAAAAGATTACCTACGAATCTCAATACTTCTACAGATTATTTTCAGAAAATAACGAGTTTTAAGAGAGCTGAGCTGTGGCCGTTTTGGTGATGAAAGTATCCCCTTTTGAACAGGCTGGGCTAGTTTCAATTTCTCTAAAGTCATCTGTATTATTAGCATTCATGTAAAGAAAGGTTCAGAGGTTTGCTTTTTTTTTTTTTGCACAGTAAAATCTTTTTCAAAACAATTTTCTATGATATGGTAATTCTTTTATACCCCATGTTAAGTCAGGTTTCTTTTGTATATTGTGATTCATGCTATGATAAATAAAAAATAAACCACGATTGAAATTTTAAAAAAGAAGCTGCTTAACGAAGATCTTTAAGTAGCTAATGAGTCAGTGTGTATTCACAGAAGTTTGATCAATGCTAGCAGGGACTATTTTGTGCTGAGAACAAAGACACCAAAGAGATAGCCACTGGGAGGAGACCGGAGGGAGGCAAGAGGCTCCTGTGGAGCAATGGAATCAGGAAAAATTTCCCAGCCCTCATTATCAAAACCGGCTGGAGGGAACAGCAGTGAAAAAAACAACATGCAAAGCCACAAACAGGTGAAAAATGCAGAAAAATGTAATGTTCTTAGCAAGGAGGCACATCCTTCATTTATGATCACTTACAACATATTTTCAAAGTAAAATCCCATCAAAGAAAATAAGCTCTTGTGATTCAACAGCCATAGGACAGCTGGCATTTCCCTCCTCCCCCCACAACTGACACTCTCCAGAGGGACACCAGAATCCCCTGAATTTGAGCATTACATCTTACAACAAAATATTTAATTTTAATCAAATTTATTTTCCTACGGGGCATTCAAGAGAGCACACTAACCCATCACTTTTGAGATGGTAATTTATTTACTTAGTTTTTGCTTATTCAGGACCTTCGATTGGCTGACTTGGTTCCTCCAGGAATTGCCCCTCCATAGGTGGTGACAGTAGGTCTTCTGTGGAGGGAATTGCTGGGACAGAGTTCAGCTTCATTAAAGGGAGCTTTCAGGTAAAGTGGGAGCTGGGGTCTGGCTGCCAAGATTTTAATGAATTGCTTCAGATATTCTCTCTGGTGGCTTCCACTGTGTTTAGAAATTTGAGAAAAAAAATCTATATACAGAACTCATGGCAGTTGGACATTAAAAATCTGCCACACACACAAATATCTGTCATACATTTCTTTTAAAATGGCTAAGTGCTACTCATGAAATTCACAAAGGATTTCAGGAAGTCAATGTGTATATTTTAATGAAAATATTTCTGTAATAGATATTATTTATTCCTTGTCATCAATTTCCCTGTGCAATTAAGTCATATGATTATTTTGCAAAAAAAAGTTTGATTTTAGTAATTTTTTTCCTAAGACCAGTTAATGGAAGTTTCTTATTATAGAGGAAAGGATAGTCATTTAAAAGGTAAAAATAACACTTTTCATTAAGCTTCTCCTGTTATTTGACTATGGCTTATTTCAGTCAGTTTTGGAGAATTAAATTCATACAGCACAAGGCCAATAAATGCGGTTAATTTCATTATGGGTTTGCAGTACAGTGGGGGGAAAATGCAATCTAATGTAAAGCCCTTGCATCTTTTAATTCAGTGTTTTAAATCAAACTTACCTATGTTACTAAAGTTTGCCTACAGCACAATACAAGATGATAGTTCCTTATGTGGGGGAAAAAGAAGAAAACTTCATGAGACTTCAGAAATACCCAGTCCTTCTGATAACATTTATGATTTAAAAAAATATTTTTCGGCTGGGCGCAGTGGCTCATGCCTGTAATCCCAGCAATCTGGGAGGCCGAGGCAGGCAGATTGCGAGGTCAGGAGATTGAGATCATCCTGACTAACACAGTGAAACCCTGTCTCCACTAAAAATACAAAAAATTAGCCGGGCACGATGGCATGTTCCTGTAGTCCCAGCTACTCAGGAGGCTGAGGCAGAAGAATTGCTTGAACCCAGGAGGCGGAGGTTGCAGTGAGCCGAGATTGCGCCACTGCACTCCAGCCTGGGCGACAGGGTGAGACTCTGTCTCAAAAAAAGAAAAAAGTATATATGTTTATTTCAGGCCAGGCATGGTTGCTCTTGCCTGTAATTCCAACACTTTGGGAGGACCTGGAGGAAGGATCAGTTGAGCCCAGGAGTTCAAGACTAGCCTGCCAAGATAGTGAGACCCCGTCTCCACAAAAAAATTAAAAAATTATCCGAGTATGGTGGTACACACTCGTAGTTCCAACTACTCTGGAGGCTGAGGTGGGAGAATTGCTTGAGCCCAGGAGGTGGAGGTTGCAGTTAGCTGTGATCACGTCACTGCACTCCAGTGACAGAGAGAGCCCCTGTCTCAAAATAAAATTTTTTTTTCCATTTTGAAACAATCACAACTTACAGAAAAGTTGGGAGTTTAATATAGGAAACATTTTTTTCTGAACTATTTGAGAATAACTGCTGATTTGATGTCCCATTACTCCCAGATACTTTAGGATGTATTTTGTACAAACAGGAATATTCTTTGATCCTTTCGTAGTTCATAAGCGTGATGATCGGGTGTTCACGTGCTCATATGTGACATGTGCCACCCTCGAATCTTGGTACAATGTTCGGACATTACCCATCTGACATGAAAAAGCTATTTAAAAAAAAAAAAGAACATTCTCCTATATAACCACAGTACAAACATCAAAATCAGGGAACTAACCTGGATTCAGTACTACCACCTAATCCTCAGACCCCTTCCTTTGTAGGAAAAGAATCCAGGACAGGATTATGTGGAGCATTTGGCTGCCATGTCTCTCTAGTCTCCTTTCTGGAACAGTTCTCAGTCTTTCAGTGGCTTTCATGACCTTGACACTTTAAAAGATTACAGTTCAGTTATTTTGTAGAATGTCCTTCAGTTGGTTTTGTCTGCTGTTTCCTCATGATTAGATTAAGGTTATTCATTTCTGGAAGAGGTTGTATCCTATGATTTCCATTTTTCCTATTACTGATGATGTTCACTTAATTAAAGTGATATATAGCAGGCTTAATAAGTATTTTGTGGGATAGTATTTGGAAACTAGATGTCCTGTTCCTCAAACTTTCAACGTATATATATGTATTTTTAATACATATATTACATGTATTTTAATATATGTATATATTTTAATGCATATATCTGTATATACACAGATATCATATGCATATACATATATATGTATCTATATTCCTATGGACTTATGGTTTCTTGTTTTAATAGGTTATACTTCTTTATTGCCATTGTGTATTTTGATGTTCAAATTGTCCCAGATCTGGCCAGCTGGAAGCTTCTTCATGTAACAGCGCAATGGGTTGATTTTGCCCTGCCCAGATAGAGTCGATTTATCAAGACATAGGAATTGCAATAAAGAGTTCAACTCATGCAGAGCTGGCTGAACAGGAAACCAAAGTTTTATTATTACTCAAATCAGTCTCCCTGAATATTCAGGGACTTGGGTTTTTAGGGATAATTTGGCGGGTTGGGGGACAGGGAGTGGGGAGTGCTGATTGGTCAGGTTGGATGAAATCATAAGGAGTCCTCTTGTGCAGAGTCAGTTCCTGGGTGGGGGCCGCAAGACCAGATGAGCCAGTTTATTGATCTGGGTGGGACCAGCTGATCCATGGAGTACAAGGTCTGAAAAAGACCTCAAACACCAATATTGGGTTTTACAATACTGATGTTATCTATAGGAGCAATTGAGGGGGTTAGTGATCTTGGGGTTTCTGGCTGCATGACTCTTAAACCATAATTTCTGATCTTGTATCTAACTTGTCCTACAAAGGCAGTCTGGTCCCCAGGCAGGAAGGGGGTATGTCTTGGGAAAAGGCTGTTATCATCTTTGTTTCAAAGTTAAAGTTAAGTTCCTCTCAAAATTAGTTTGGCCTACATCCAGGAATGAACAAAGACAGCTTGGAGGTTTGAAGCAAGATGGAGTCAATTAGCTCAGATCTCTTTCACTGTCATAATTTTCTCACTGTTATAATTTTTGCGACAGGGGTTTCATTCACACTGGCTCCTGTGTCCTTCTGACATGTCCTCATGGTTCGTTGAGCATGTTCTTGCTTTCTGGCACTACAGGGTGTTCCAGGTTCATCTTTCTTTGTGCCAGATGTGTTGACTGATATAGGGGCATTGCTGCTCCCCGATGTTCAGTGGACAGAACTAAAGAATATATGTGTGTATGTGCATACATGCATATGCATATTTATTATGATATCTACCCCTCTATCTCCCTGTCATCATCTGTGTATTAAAAACTATGTTGGCTGGGCACGGTGGCTCACCGCCTGTAATCCCAGCACTTTGGGAGGCAGAGGTGGGTGGATCATGAGGTCAAGAGATCGAGACCATCCTGGCCAACATGGTGAAACCCTGTCTCTACTAAAAATACAAAAATTAGCCAGGCATGGTGGCACGTACCTGTAGTCCCCGCTACTCGGGAGGCTGAGGCAGGAGAATCGCTTGAACTCGGGAGGTAGAAGTTGTAGTGAGCCGAGATCGCACCACTGCACTCTAGCGTGGCGACAGAGCGAGACGCCATCTCAAAAATGAATAAATAAATAAATAAAAACTATGTTTACCCCAATATTTATAATTCCAATCCAACACTACAGCTATTTTTTTTTCTTTTTTGTGACTCTTTTGCCTGCCAGTGAGAGACATGGCTCACATTATTCTTAATATATTTACTTAAATAATTCAACCTCGTCTCAGCTCCCACTCCCATCCTTGGCAGATGCCCTCTCTAAGCCACGTGAAATCTGACACCCCAGGCTGGACAACCACTCCTTGCCCACTCATCCACCTGCATGGCCCACATGGACACACTTCTCACCCTACTTAGTTAGACTCTGACATCTCATGCTGGGTGACCATTCCCTGGTCCCCACACCATCCCCCAAGGGTAACCTCTTCTCCCTGCTTGAGTTCTGACATCCAAATTTTGGTCAACACCTTGCTCCAAACCCCTGTGCAGAGGCTTGCTTTTCTTTGTCTAATCTAGCAGTTTTAGGATGGAATTGTTTAGAAGGGGAAGGGGAAGGAATAAAGTGTGAAAAGTGGAAGGAAAAGGAGGAAAGGGGAAGAACATTTATGTGGAAGTCATAAGATTAAGTTTCTGTTTGAAAATGATACAGTTTTAATAAGAGAAGAATCAAGCCACTTAAAATGGAGTGTTTTCTGACTGATATAGAATATAACATCCTTTCTTTCTTGGTCATTACAAATGATACTAAAATCCATGTATTCATTTATCCTGTGAAATGAGTTATCATAGATGGCAACATAACTTTCATATGATTATGTATTTCTCAGATGATCTATTTATATTTTGTACATTCCATTGTTCTATTTGAGATATAGTAATTCCATACAGTTAATACTTGTTCATCAACAAAACTTTAAAAGGAACTTAGTGAAGCATTCTTACTCTCAGAAATATTTAGTACTCTATTTTCACCTCAGTTCTTCCGTGTTCCTTTGATTAAATCAGATATAGTTCCTTTAGAATATTTGAATTGTTATCTAGCCCATCTTGTTAAATGGCAGTTCTTTATCTCCTGCCAAGTCATAGGGCTATCATTCCATAGAAAATTTCCGTAAAAAAATCTGTGTCAGTCTTCTTTTCAACAAATTTCAGGATGAGTGCTTTCACTTTAACATCATAAATAATAACCAAGCAGATTTAAAGAGTTATTCTATTAATCATTGCTAAACTCAGTGTCAGCTTTCTAAGAAAACAAATAAAAACAATATGAGTTCGTGACCAGCCTGACCAACATGGCAAAACCCTGTCTCTACTAAAAATACAAAAATTAATTGGGTGTGGTGGCGCTTGCCTGTAATCCCAGCTACTCAGGTGGCTAAGGCAGGAGAATCGTTTGAACCCGGGAGGCGGAGGTTACAGTGAGCCGAGATTGCGCCACTGTGCTCAAGCCTGGGCAACTGAGTGAGACCCTGTCTCAAAAACAAAAAACAAAAAACCAAAAACAAAAAGCAACAATATATGATGGCCCTAAGCATGTAGCCATCTATGTAACTACACAGGACAAAAATTAGCAGAAGTTGTCAGGAAGATGGTCCCTTAAAGGCTGAACAATAATTTTATAGTCAAAATCTGAGTGAAGCTACATTTTTAAAAATTAAGCTAGTTTTTAAAATTGAAAAGCTAATGTGTGCCTAAGGTTAAACAAAAACAAAAACAACAAACAACCTTCACTGAGTTACATTCCCCACAGAAAACTATTGTTAACAGTTAGGAGTTGGGATAGTCCTTGGAATTCCACTTGTAACTGTTAAGAAGTAGGACTATATCTTCTATTTTAAAACATATCTAAATAAAACTGTTAGATGAAGAAAATATGTAGGGTGTCAATGTGCTTCATTTTTAGGACAGAATTAAAAACTGCTATGAAATGACTGCAAAGACATCTTTATTATAACAGCACTTGGAACTGGCAATTCAGGAATTATTCATCTTGAACATCTTATGTAGTTTTAAAAATTCTCTAGAAAAACCACAACTGTTTTCATCTTCTCTTGTATAAATCTTTAATACTATTCTTGAAATTATACTAAGAAGAACACTGAAAAGTTAGTGAACATATGTAAAGTAGATCACCTTGATTTAGGATGCCTATTTATTTTATTAGGATCACTGTGTTGTGCTGTGCACAGAGTAAGTGTTTCGGAGGACTCATATTCCTCTACCCCCTTGCCTACTGCATCTTGGTGAGGTCTCTGCTCTGCAACAAATCAACACAGGCTTGAAACTCACTAATCCAGTCACAAAGAGAAGGAAAGAAAACCACCTCCATTTAAAGTACCAGATAGCTAGACCAGTGCTTCCCAAACTTCAGTGTGCACAAGAATCATAATTTTGAAGATTCTGATTCACTGCATTGCTTCACTTCTTTTCTTGCTTTGTGCTTGCATCTCTACTATAGTGTAAGCACCTTTATCTCCTCCCTTTAGCTTACTGATTCTCTGTGGCTTGCTACTAGAACTTGTGACTCATGGCATGGTTCAAACTTCTGGAATCAATATTTACCTCCATTTTAGGTTTCTCCTCAGATACAGACCTTTAGCTCTGGTATATCTTCAAAGCTAGCCATTTCATGCATATCCTCACCTGGTCCTCTCTATGGTGGACAGTGAGGCAGCAATACAGAGGTGGAAAGATCCTCACATTAAGTAGCAGAATGTTGCTATTCAAAATGTGATCTGTGGACCAGCAGCTTTGGCATGACCTGGAAACTCGTTAAAATGTAGACTCTTCAGCACCACCTCACCCTGCTGAATCAGAATCTACCTTTTATCAAGATCCTTAAGTGATTTGAATGCTCATTAAAGTTTGAAAATCCCCGATTTAAGATGCTTTTGGCACAAGTAACAGAAAACCCAACTCAAAATGGCTTACATAATACGTAGAATGACTTTCAGGTGATCTAATCCAGAGGCCCTTAGGTTTTCAGGGCTTTGCAACAAACTCTTTTTGCTTATCTGAGCTTTTTCCTGTAAGCCTACTCCCTCAACATAACTTCATTTTATGTTAACAATACAAAATATAGAATGTGTTCTAGTAAGTGTTCAAACAAAAACCTATTATTATAGTGCTCTTTGGCCTGTGCCCTAAATTTTGAAATGGTCACTCCTTAAAAATTGAAACCCTTGGTTGCAAGTAAAATAAAAGTCTGACTCAATATCATTTAAACAATAGGAAATTCAACATCTCTAATATCAGAAAGGGCAGAGGATGGCTCCAAAAATAATTTACCAAGGTTTCTCTTCTCTGCAGTTCTCTGGACTCTCCTGACTCCAATGACTCCATTTTCAGTGTGCTAGATGGCTGAAATTCCAGCAATCATATCTAGACCCCGAAATAAAGACTGAAAGGGACCATCTTTTCCCATGTCTCTTGTTTTAAGAATGGAGAAATCTGTCATAGCACAGGTTTCCTTACAACTCAGTGGCCAGAACTGGGTATCATACTCTGACAGAGATCTCTAATTGCTTCTGAATATCTACTTTCCCCACCTTCTTTAGTAACACTGTCCTGATTTTTATCTGGGCACATCACTGGCCAGGTATATTTCCTTGCCTCCCTTGAAAGCTACATTCGGCCATGTGACTAAATTCTGGTGAGTGAAACATATCTAGAAATGTTGTGTAGAACTTCTGGGAAGTATCCTTAAAAGAGAGGTAGCATCCTCTTTTTATTCCTCTCCTCCCATTCTGATTTCTGGAATGCAGACGTGAAAGTTGAAGCTTCTGCAACCCTCTTTGATCATGAGGACAAGGGTACACTCAAGATCAGGTGGAGCAAAGAACTGGAAGGAGCCTGGGTCCCTGATAAATTCAGGAACCTGCCCTAAGAGCTTTATTCTGCCTACCTCCAGATAGGTGACAGAATAAAACTTGTGTGTTTAATTTACTGTTAATCTGAGTTCTTATTAACTTCTGGAGAATCTAATCCTAACTGATACACATGCCTTCATATAGCACCCTCATGATTTTGGCCACATCTTTCTATTATTATGTTATTATTTCTCACCTTCTTTACATTGGCTTTTTCACTTAATTTGAAGAGAATTTTTTATATGATCACTGCTTGACTATAAAATCAGTCCTGCCTGGCAAAAATAGAAGTTAACTGCAAAAATAAAAACAATGGAAATGTATTGAATTAAAAAAATTGGCAAACAGTGTTTCTGTATGACAAAGGCAACAAGCTTATTTGATATAAAATAGTAGTTGCATTAGCTCCTCGGGGGCTCCAGTAGCCTTCCTTTAATTCACTGATAATATTAGCAGCTTCATTAGGCATTTATCTTAAATCTGCATGCACTTCCCAGGTGGGAGGACTTTCCTCTGTATATGGTGGTGAGTAATGCAGTTCTACCTGAAATCATCCACTACCTCAGTTGGAGAAACATGTCTCTAGGAGGGAAAAAAATTCAAGACTTTCTTTTACATTTAGTTGGAGTAGTTTTCAAACTTAGTAAGCCTAAGAATCACCAGAGGCTCTGGGTAAAATGCACATTTCTGGTCTTGTCCAGGTTTAGAGATCAGGAGTCTGCATTGTAAAACAGTATCCCAGATGACGTCAATACAAGTAGTTTTCAGACCTTAATTTCGGGAAACATATGAAAAAGCATTCTTTATTACTGTATTCACTCATTCTTCAGTAATTGTCGAGCACCTTCCAGAGTGCTCTGTTAGCCCCTGGTGGGAGGCAGAGGGTTTGCGTGGAGACCTAAGATTCAGTTTTCATGTCTCAAGGCATCAAATGAGATGCACTAGAGTTAAAAGGCAAAAAGGACGCTGTTTGTATCAAGCTCTTTAACCCTTTTTAGCGTTTCTCTTACAATAGGATCACCTTCGTCACACGCTCCCAGTTGCTACTCATTACCTTAATAACACTAATAAAGCACCACCACCTCGAAGCTGGAGCGAATAGGCCCAAGAGACGGCCTACTTCTGTGGTGACCCTGAACTGCTCCAGAGGACCCAGCTCTCTCAAGCCAAGTGGTTTCCACACTTTGCTGCATAGTGGAGGCACTAGGAGAATAAAGAAAATAGGCCGACCCTCCAGGTTTGGAAGCCACTGGGCTAGCGGCCTCGCCAGGGCCCTGAGGCGCCCACGTCCTTGCGCCCTCTATCCTCAGCCCCGAGGGTGCGCGCGGAGGCCTCCTGCCCCGGCGGGCCTGGTCCTAGCGCCCGGTCCTCCCCGCCCCACCGCTACCCGCCGTGCCCGGCTCCGGCTCGGGTGCGGGCCGCCGGCGGCTGAGGGCCGCCGGCCGGGAGGAGGTGGTGCCGGGGCTTCTCAGGCCAGGGCGCCGCAGAACCGAAAGCAGCAGGGGGCGGGGGAGAGGAAGGAGGGGGCGGGCGCGGGGACGCGAGGGCGAGGCGGCCACGCGGGGCCGGGAATGCCCGCGGTGCGGGGCCCCAGAGCCGCCCGGTGGTCGTGTCCGGGCGATGGCTCTCCGCCTGGTCGCCGACTTCGACCTCGGGAAGGACGTGCTCCCGTGGTTGCGGGCGCAGCGGGCAGTGTCGGAGGCCAGCGGGGCCGGAAGCGGCGGCGCAGGTGCCGGAGGCGCGCGGCTGGGCGGTGGAGGGGGCGGGGAGTGGGAGTCCCTCATACCCTCCGGACTCCGACCCGGCGGGGAGCAACCCGGGGTGTCGCCGCCCTGGGAAGGCTGGTGCGGGGGCGCCGCTCCCCTCCTCAGAGGGCTGTTTTGGCTTTGCCACCCTCACCCAGCCACGGCGGAAGGTCTGGGGGCAGAGCCCGGGCCAGGTCGCCGTGGGGCCTGAGGCGCCTGGCTCGCTGCCGGCCCGCGGAAATTCACCCTTGGCAGAGGGGCCGGGCCGCTGGCGGTTCCCTCAGCATCACCTCACGGCAAGGGGAGAGGGTCGTGCTCAGCTCAGCGGTCGCATCCCACCTCCCGGGGGCTTCATCGGCAGCGCAGGGGCTTTGCCAAGACAGGGGTCCTCCTGGAAGCTTCACGTTTTGAGAAAGAATCCGTGACGACCAAGCAAACCACCCTATACCTAACAGTGGAACAGTTTGTCCCCACATTTGCGAGACGTGTTTATGTGTTTGTTGAACCATGTCCGTGGCTCAGGGGACATGGGCCTCGGCGGTGAGGCGCGAGAGGGCAGGGGCCGCCTCCAGGCTGCGCGCGGCGGGGCGAGAGCCCCCAGCCGCCCCCGAGCTCCGCACCTGTGCAGGCTGGGGCTGCGCGCGAGATGCTGGGCTCTCGGCCTCGCCACCTCCGGGCTTTTTGATGATTCGGTAAGGGAGTGAAAGTGACTTTTGAGCCTTCCCAGCACTGATCTGTTTTAAAGAAGGGGAACTTTGTGATTTCTCACAAAGTTTTTAAAGTCTTCTGTAAATGTTGGAGCTTCAGAGCTTAAATGCCGCTTCAAAGCAATGATGCCTGTAGGTCTCACCTTGTGTGTAGGGCGCTGTCCACTTCAGTGAATTTGGAAGTGGGTATTAAATGACCCACATCTACAACCCCTTTCCCTTAAACACTGGTGAAAGTTTTCTTGATGTGAGTTATATATCAAGTTGCTATCTTGTATCTTCACACTCTCCTATGACTATAGCGAAATTATTTGTAGGTTTCCTTGGCTTGGAATATTATTAGCTCCAAATAAGGAGTTATATGTTTGTGTAGCATATGCATTGCGTTTGCATTAGTGTCATGCTTAGTAAGGCTTTACTTTCTTTCGAGGTGGAAAGGGTGGTCAAGGAATAATTTTATACAAAAATTAGCTGGGCGTGGTGACACGCGCCTGTAATCCCAGCTACTCGGGAGGCTGAGGCAGGAGAATCGCTTGAACCTGGGAGGCAGAGGTTGCAGTGAGCCGAGCTCTCGCCACTGCACTCCAGCCTGGGCAACAGAGTAAGTCTCAGTCTCAAAAAAAAAAAAAAAGCGCCCAAATGTCTGAAAAGTTTTTGAAGGCTTAACTTTTTGAAATACAACAGACAGCTCTGTCTTCTACCACCAAGTACTCCTTTTTCTGGACTCCCACTTTATTTTGCTAAATGGCAGGTGTCCGCAAATGAGAAGTTAGATAAGTGTGAAATGCCACAGTCTTATGTTTCCGTAATGTGTGTCGTGCTTGAAAAGCTGTGTGTGACCCACTGGGACCTGGCTTCCTTGTAGCTTTCGCTCATCTGAATAAATATAAACTTGTGTATTGACCTTCCACTAAACAACAGATAGCCCTAGGTCCTCAGAAGGTACTTTCTGGAAATACTAGCTTTTCTGATACTGGTAGTATTTTGCTCTTTCAGAGCAAATATCTTGTTAAGATATTAGCCCTGTTATACTAAGAGAATTATCACCTCTGATAATCACCAGTGGGTGGTACCTCAAAAATACCCCTACACAAATTAATTCCTGTTCTGTTATTTATAGCAGTGGCAGGGAAATCTGGGATTCTGTCTCATTTCTAGCGCAGCAGTTACTACACACATTTGTGGAAATCATTATCCTTTTAAAGTTCTAGCTTTTCAAATGTAAATTATGAATTACTATACCATTGTAATGCCTCCTCTATGCATATTTGCTTTCTAAATTTGAAGCCTTAATGTTTTTACATCAACAAATACAATTGAAGTT
This sequence comes from Pongo abelii, assembly GCF_028885655.2. Taxonomy (NCBI): domain Eukaryota; kingdom Metazoa; phylum Chordata; class Mammalia; order Primates; family Hominidae; genus Pongo; species Pongo abelii. The sequence continues at coordinate 99,190,105 of NC_071991.2, forward strand.
TTCTTAGAGGTGCTAAGTAATTCTCATGAGATATGTATGATATATTCCTGGCAAAACAGAGAGCTGGGCTGAGTCAGCCATGGAAATTCTGTGCCTGTAAGCATTTTGGTCAACAAGGGGTCAAGGAGGAAGGAGAACAGATTTGGTTACTGCATTTGCTCCTGGTTCTGGGTTGAACTTTTGAGAAAACAGTTTCTCCTGAAATAAAAGAAGATATTTGTTAAAAATCAAAACAACTACATAAAAGAATATTTTAACAGGTAGCTGTAAATGATAAAAGAAAAAAAAAAACCACCAAAGTAAAACCGTGTATCCACTACCCAGCTTAAAAATGGAGCAATGTCAAGACCCTTGGAAGTCTCTTATGTGCTCCTTTCTGATTCTATTTCTTTCTCTCATCCTCACCTCCTAGGTTAGCAACCATTTACATTTTTATATTTTAACATTACTTTGACTTTATTTGTAGTTTTAGCCTATATGTATGGGCAAAATATTTCATTTTGCTTGCCTGTGAACTTTAAAGCATACTGTGTGCATTCCTTTTGCTTATTTTCCTTCTCAATATTGTGAGATTTACCCATATTGACTGGCTAGCTGCAGGTTATTAATTTGTATTAATTAATGCTATATAGTGTTCCATCGTGTGAATTCAACACAATGGTGGACATGGAGATGCACCCCTTAGATTTTCCTTTCAAAGAAGAGCTTGTCCCGGGTGCTGTGAGTATAGTCAGCAGGCAGTCTTCAGCTGTCAGCCCCTTCAGGGATTGCCTGGCAAGAGGGCTGCCCTACCCAACTTCACTTCCTTTTGGGTATGGACCACATGAGATTGAGTGGGCTTTAAAGCCCTGGCCATTTTGACCGAACATGGGACAACTCCATTTCAGTTCTGAAGCTTCCTCTTTGGGGGACCCAAGGTCACCTGAGGATATTGTGCCTGCGTTGCTACTGGACTTCTCACCCTACCAGGACTTGCTTCCTTCTCCTTCCTCTTAAGGGTGTTAATCCCACTTTCCTGAGCACTCCCTGATGAACATACTGGGTACTAAACTCTGTCTCAGAGTGCTTCCTGGGGAAACCAACTTATTTTTCCAGTGGGTGGCTTTTGGGGGGGTTTCTGGGGTTTGCTGTATGGTCAGTGCTCTTACTAACCACTTGGTGCACACAGGCGTATGTTTCTCTAGAATGTATGTCTAAAAGTGGAGTTGCTAAGTCATGGGCTGTGCACATCTTCGTCTTTCCTGGGCAGTGCCAAATTGTTTTCCAAAGTGTTGTACTTATTAACACTGTGACTTGTGGTGTGGAAATGTTTCTGATACTCACTATCCTCACAAGTCCTCGACAGTTCAAGATTTAATTTTTTTTTTTGTCAAACTGGTAGGATTAATTATTTCATTGTGCTCCGAGGTTGATCATCTCTATGTATTTACTGGCCACTTGAATTTCCCTGCCTGTGAAGTGCCTATTCATCCTTTTGTCCACTTTCCTATTTTTTTTAATTGATTATTTTAGGGGTTATGTTTTTGGGATTATAGTTCTTTATCACATGTGTTGCAAATATTTTTCTCTTAGTCTGTCCCTTCTGTTTCTGTTTGTGATGGTGCCTTTGATAAACAGGAGTTCTTAATTTTAATGTAGTCTAAATTAGGAGTTTTTCTTTATAGTTTGTACCTTTTCAGCTCTCTTAAATCCTCCCTGTTTTGAAGTCGTGAAGACATTTTTAATATTAACTTTTGGAAGCTTTATGACTTTTTCACCTTTTGATTTTAATCCACCTAGAATTTATTTTTATGTGACACAATTTATAGGAGTCCAATTTTTTAAAAAATATATTAATAGCTAATTGTTTCAATATTATCAACCAAATAGTCCTTTTAGTTCTCACAACAAAGCCACTTCTGTCACATCAAGCTTCCTTATGTAGGTCTCCTTTTCTGAGTTCATTTTGTTTCATTATCTCAACTTGACAACTTTTTTTTTTGAGAGTCGAGCTCTGTCGCCCTAGCTGGAGTGCAGTGGCGCAATCTCAGCTCACTGCAACCTCCGCCTCCCGGGTTCAAGCGATTCTCCTGCCTCAACCTCCCAAGTAGCTGGGGTTACAGGCATATGCTGCCATGCCCAGCTAATTTTTATATTTTTAGTAGAGACAGAGTTTCACCATATTGGTCAGGCTGGTGTTGAACTCCTGACCTCAGGTGATGCGCCCACCTCGGCCTCCCAAAGTGCTGGGATTACAGGTGTGAGCCACCATGCCCGGCCATGACAACATCTTAATAACTATGCTTTATGGTAAGTATTGATAACTGGTAGGGTAAGTCCCCTCACCTTAGTATTCTTCACGAGTGTCTTAGCTATTGTATGCACTTTGCTTTTTCATATATATATTTTTGAATCTGCCTGTCAGATTTTACAAAAAAAGTTAATTTGGATTTCCTTTAGTCACATTGCCTCTATAGATCAGCTTGGGGAGAATTGGCATCTTTACAATATTGAATCTTCCCAACTATGAACAAAATATAGCTCATTATTTATTTAGATCTTTTTAAATGACTCTTAATAAGTCTTAGAATTTTCTCCATGAAGGTTCTGCACCTGTTTTGCTAGATTTCATCCTAGGTTATTTTTTTGTTGCTCTCATAACTAGCACACTTAAAAACATGACATGTTGTAACTATTGCTGGTATGTAGCACTATAGTAGATAGGTCTTATATGTTGACTTTTGTATCCCGTGCTTAATCCCTTGTTGGGATTGATCACATCTTCAAGAAAATAAGATCTGCAATATGTAAGTTTTCTAACATTTGAATGTCAATATTTAAGACTGGAAAGGATGTAGATTTTCTTGCCTGCTTTTATTAGTCTTGGATTTATGATACACCAGATTGACTTGTCTTTCAAATATTGTAATCTTTGCCAGGGAAGTGGTATATTTTACCAAGTGACTGATTCGAGAATAATACTTTTTTTTGTTGCCTCCTATGTATTCCTAGATTGATTTGGGGGCCAGAGGGTTACCTTAATCACATTGTTTTCACTTTTTTTTTTTTTTTTTTTTACTATTTTCTTGCCAGTATCTGTCCTTTTTACTTTTCTTTCCGCTAATTCTTTCCTAGTCTCCTTTTCTAATTCTCATCTCTCTCTTAACTTCATTTTACTCAGAATATGAAATATAAATCACATAATGTTTACTGCATAGGTTTAGGAATTATAATAACTGGTCATCTTGAGCCTGAGGATTTATATGAATTATTTACAGAATAAGAATGTTATAGGTATAATCATATTTTATCACCTCTTGATGTATGTATTAGGAACTAGTTCAAAATTTTGTATAAGGCTGCATGACATTTTTCTCCTTAAGTATGGTCATTGGAAAGACAAATACTTTAATTTTTGTCTCATAGCAGTTTGGGATAAAATGTATACATTTGAGAAACCCTCTTCCTGTAAAGTGAAATCACTTTTGTTTGACAAAGAATAGATTGAAACGCATGAGCATATCTGGCCAACCAGCTTTTGTTTTACAAGAGCTATGCCTTGCCAATACCTTTAGTATCTAGGTACTCTCCTTTCTTTATAGGTTTACCTATGCAAGTATCTATCAAAATGCTACATTGTTTTATTCATGAGCAGTGAGTATACTAAACTGTGAAATTAAACCACATTTCCTCATTTGAAATTGCAAAACTTCTTCCTCTGGACTTTCCAGTGATGAACTACTGGGAGAAGAGTCAGAATGAATAAGCAAAGAGGTTACTGAATACTTCTTTTAAAAGGGTGTGTTAAAACATGGGCAACTAGTCCAGGGAGGAAGAGCCGATGGCTTAATACTATGTGGTGAGACATTGGTCTCTGGATTTGCAACATTACCAAATTTGTCTATTTCACATGTCCTTGAAATGTGAACTGTGTACTTAACTGCAGGTTATTCAGCCCTGCAGTTATTACCTAATGTTCCCATGAAAACATTATTTTTATTTCTTTCAACTCTCTGTCTACCATGGTTATATTATAAGATGGTCCAAGTTATGCCCTCTAACAAATATTGCTTAATATGTAATGTACATTTGTAGTTCAATGGTTCTTAACCCTGGCTGTACATTAGAATCACCCAGGGAATCTAAAACAAATACATATACACCAGAGAGTGGGCTCCACACCAGCTCAATAAAATCAGAATATCCTGGGTATGGCTTGGGGCATCAGTGTTCTTTTAAAAGCTCCCTTAATGATTTTAAGACAGCCAGAGTAGTTTAATGGGATAAAAATGTGCCATTTATTGTAATCTGCGTTTGTTGGAGAATTTTTTTCTCTTAGTATTATAGTAATCTGAAAATAGATATGCTTTTGCAAGTAAATTGGATTTAGCAAGATTTTTTGTAAAGGAGTTCTTATCTTAGCCGAAACCTTTTAAGTGTACTTTTGCGACGATCTCTCCTAGCATACTTATAATCTTGAAAGAAAAAAATACTTCTCAAAATATTGACACATTGCATTCCAGAAGTTTTGAGTCATGTACAGGATGAAACAACTCACTGAAATTCTCTTTAGATGTCTACAATATCTACCTTTCAAAGGACTTTTGAGTAATTACCCATTTTCTCATTGTAAGCTTCATACAGAACACTCAGCCCATTGTTCTGTTTACCTTTTTCTAGGTTTGAGTTCAGTCTATGCCACCTTTTCACTGTATATTGGTCAAGTATCATTATCTCATTGAGAAGTATAGTAGGGTAGGCCTGGAATACCTTATACAATGGAGATGAGATAGAAATGAGAACTCTCTAAATTGTGAAGGCCTACTTAGCCATAAACTTATTATTATTATTGAGAGATAGGGTTTTGCTGTGTTGCCCAGGTTGGTCTTGAACTCCTGAGCTCAAGCCATCCTCCCATCTTGGCCTCCCAGAGTGCTGAGATTACAGGCATGAGTCATCATGCTTGGCCCATAAACTGATTATTTAAATCCTAGTCTCCTAAGAGACCAAATTATTATCCTTATTATCCTTCAGTGTGAAGTGAGTCTGACAGCTCCATATACATGGCAGTATACTGACAAATGTTTATACCCATGTATAGAAAACACTTTGCCCTATCCCTTTGCCCTGCCCCTAGGAGACCCACGAAGCTGCTGCTTGTGAAGGGTGGGGAAGAGACATCTCAGGATGATGTCTAAGTTCTCAGTGAAACCTGCTCTTCCTCTCTCTAAATGTTTCCCACCTCCAGCTCCAGTGCAGGTGTCCAGCTCACCAATTATCTTTATTTTTTATCTTGTCTTTTCCTTTTAGGAATACAGATAGAAATTTGCTGAGTTACAGATATGTTTTGTCAGAATATTAGAATTTGTCATAATCAATGTAATTAACATGTAAAAACTATTCCTGTATGGGAAAAATTAATCAAATTTAAGCAATTTATCTTTTCTTTTTTTTTTTGAGACAGAGTCTTGCTCTGAAGTGCAATGGCTCAATCCCAGCTCATTGCAACCTCCACCTCCTGGGTTCAAGTGATTCTCCTGTCAGCCTCCTGAGTAGCTGGGATTACAGGTGTGCACCACTGTGCCCAGCTAATTTTTTGTATTTTTTAGTAGAGATTGGGTTTCACTATGTTGACCAGGCTGCTCTTGAATTCCTGGCCTCAAGTGATCCGTCTGCCTCAGCTTTCCAAAGTGCTGAGATTACAGGCGTGAGCTACTGTGCCGGCCATAATTTTGGATAACTTTTGAGGAAATTGGGAAAGTACACACTTCTGCCCAATTAGTGATAAGTACAATGCTGAATCTACCAGTGTTTAAATCCTTTAACTGTAGAATTAGGAGAAATATCCTAAAATTTTAGAAGAAAGATGGTCAGTTAACTTATAAGTTAAATGTTTTGTGTAAAGAGTCTGTATATCCTTCAGCAAAATAGGGCTTTCATATAGATAAGGACACAAGTTAAAGTTCACAGCTTAGTTAATTTTCACCAAGTGAAACACAGTTATGCAACTAAGTCTCAGAACAGGAAGGAGAATATTAATGGAACCTCAGAAGTCCTTCATGCTCCTTTCTAACAGTCACTTATCTAACACTGTAGATTAGTTGTGCCCATTATTGAAAACTTGTGTATGAATTGAAACATACAATTTGTACCTTCTTTTGGTGGTGGGGAAGGTTCTTTTGCTCAGTTTCATATGTGTTATTGCAGAATATTAATTCATTGTTTTGTACTATTCCACTGTTTGGATATAACACAATTTATTCATTCTTCACTTCATGGATGGTTTGGGTTTCTGGTTTGGGCAATAATGTACCACAGTACTATAGACATTCTTATGTGTCCCTTGCTAAATATATGTATATATTTCTTTTGAAGATATATGTACAAGTGCAGTTGCTGAGTCATGTGTTCAGCTTCACTAGCTACTGCCAGTTTTCCAATTTATACTCCCATTAACAATGTATGAGAGTTTCAGTTGCTTCAGATTTTTTTTTGCATCACAGAATACTAAAACATAATAAGTCAAGGATGCATGTTTTAACTTTTAGTATAACTAATAAAAGAATAGCAAAAACATATAACTGACAAGTTAATAGGTAATAGAATGAAATAGTAAACTTAGTCCAGAAGAGTAGTAAAACAGGTGAGACACATAGAAAACAAATAGCAATATGATAAATATCAACCCAATATGTTAGTAATTACATTAAATGTAAATGGACTACATATCCCAATTAAAAGATTAAGAATGTCAGATTGGAGGAAAAAATCTCAAGTGGATACTGCTTATAAAACATATCTTCAATATAAGGACACAGGAAGATTAATAACAGAAAGTTATGCAAGCACTAACCAAGCTGATGTAGTTATACTAGTATTGGACAAAGTAGACCTTAAAGTAAAAATAATTATTAGAAATAAAGGACATTGTATAATGAATAAAGGGTTGCTAATCCAGCTCCTATTTTAAAAACTTATGTGTAATTTTTCACACCCAACTATGTGCAGTTACAAAGACTTTATCTGACAGGCCTTATGGGGGAAAGCTACCCTCCCCAAATCTGACTTGGTGTGTGGCCAATGCCCTGTAGTCCCTGAAATGAGTTGTGACTGTGATTCAGGCCCCGCTGGCCAGCCATACTCTTATAGATAGATGCATCCCTAGCCCGGGTTCTTCATTTAGAGGCCTCTTTATCAGAGGCCTTTAGCAGAGACCTTTCTCAGTAGCCTCTAAACCACTAAAACCACCTTAGCAGCGGGGAGAGGGGAGCTTCAAAGACTGTTTTTTCTCTACTCCAGTGAAATACTTTTCCACTCCTAGCTCTTCTCCCTCTCCCTACCCTCGGCCCCTGTATCCATGATACTGCAGGAACCTTTTTGGCAGGGTCCCTCGATAGTGAAGAGAGCTCCATATCTGTGCTGATTCACCTGACCCTTGGCTAACGGCACCATTCCATGGGGAGAAAATAGACCAGGGACATTAGCACTTTCTCTTGTTAACCTCTTGCTTTATAGCATCACAGTAAGTGATTAAAAGCTTGACTGTTAAAAAGTTAATATTAACTTTTTAATCTTGTTTTAATTGAGTACTCAGACACCTGGCAGCTCAGCTTAGAACCTAACAGTGGTTAATCTACCAGGAGGCTATAACAATTTCAAACTCGTATGCCCTTAATGATGTATCCTCAAAATGCATAAAGCAAAAACTAATAGATACTTGAAATTTATTGTATAACATTCACACAGAAAAGAGTGTACAGCTCAGTGAGTTATTGCAGAGTGTATCAGTATACCCAAAACACTTAACATTACCAACACCTAACAAGGCTCGCTTGAGATACCTCTCAATGACTATGGCTTTCTCCTTCCTTAAAGGTCACTACTGTTTATACTTCTAATAAAAGAGATTTGTTTTGCCTGTTTTTAAGTTTTATATAATAGAATTATTAGTATATATTTATATTTGGCTTCCTTCACTAATATATTGGTTAGATATGTTTCTAACCATCTTCTGCTGAGTATTAACCTCCTATTATCATTTCAGATGTTTTAGAAAACGATTATGAGAGCTTACGTGTGTTAAATGTTGAAAGAAATGGAAATATTATTTATACCTATAAGGTATGTCTATATTCTTTTGTATTGTGGTAAGATGTAAAATTTACTGTTTTTGATCATTTATATTCTCTTTTTACAGAATTCTATACTGTATCTTGTTGAAGGGTAATGAATAAACTTGTTGGCATTTAATCTTAACATATGACTTTGTGTGTGTGAGACTGAATAAAGTGATTGAAATTTAGCAGTATTAGGCTGGGCATGGTGGCTCACAATTGTAATTCTAGCACTTTGGAAGGCTGCAACCTGCAGATCACTTGAGGTCACGAGATCGAGACCAGCCTTGCCAACATGGCAAAACCCCGTTTGTACCAAAAAATACAAAAATGAGCTGGGCGTGGTGGCGCACACCTGTAGTTCCAGCTACTCAGGAGGCTGAGGCAGGAGAATCGCTTGAACCCAGGAGGTGGAGGTTGCAGTGAGCTGAGATTGTGCCACTGCACTCCAGCCTGGGTGGCAGAGCGAAACCCTGTCTCAAAAAAAAAAAAAAATTTTTTTTTAGTATTAAATGTTTCTTCATTTTAAAATAAAACTAAACGGGCATATCTGACATAATACTCAAATTTTGAATTAATGAACAATTTCATTTTCTGGACAAAAAATGCCAAGTAAAAATGTTTAAACCTAATTAATATGTTAACATTTTATCATTGGAGAAAATATTAAATATGATTACTCTCTTCAGACGTAGATATGTTAGGACTTTTAAAGCATTATTATTATTTTGTTTTTAGAAACAGAGTCTTGCCCTGTCACCCAGGCTGGGGTGTGGTGGCACAATCATAGCTCATTGCAGCATCAAACTCATGGGCTCAAGTAGGTTCCTTGAGCTCCTGCCTCAACCTCCCCAGTAGCTAGGACTACAGGCACCTGAAGCATTGTTATTTAACAATGTGTTTTCAATGTCAAATGTTCTAAGGAAAATTTAACTTTACTATAATAAGCACATATGAATAATTCAAATGGCCAGTTTGCTTTGCACAATTATATCACTGTGCTTTTTAAAGTAAAAATAATTATTTTAAGTTGTGTCTTAGAATGTTACCTTTAAGGAATTGTGTGATTCACAATGTTTTACTTATAAGAATGTTATGGACTTGTCCTAGCCATCCCTATTATCTGTCATATGTGTATATTTTCAAAGACATAAGTGGAAGTATAAAAAAATTTACGCCTTCACCATGCTCAGTCCTACTAGACAGTTCCCCAAACTCACTGAGCTCTACAGTGTTGATCCATTTCATTCTTTGAGCCCAAATGACTAGCTGAACTGGATTCAGTCCCCCTCTGACAGGCATAGAAAGCTTCTTTTAGAGTGCTTACTGCTAAGATTGAGTTATTGCAGGTTGGTTTTAAAACTGGTAACATTCTAACTTCCTAAACAATGATATTTAATAAACATCTGGTTAATTTTTTTTAGGATGATAAGGGAAATGTCGTCTTTGGATTATATGATTGTCAAACCAGACAAAATGAGGTAAAAATCATAGATTACTCATTGGTTACTTTACTGCCTTTAGAGTTTTCTTTGTCTCCTCCTTTTTCTAGATATAAATTCTAACTTTATTTTCTCTTTTTCTCTAAACATTTTATTTGAAAAAACAGAATTGCAATTTGAGGCATACACACAGACCAGGGTAGTCTTTGGTATGTCCAGAGAACTAAGAAAGGTTGGGGGTTTTATCAGAAAGAGAAATGTTACACATGGCTTTGAAAGAAAACTCATTGGCAATAGGAAAGTTTCCAGGAGCAGGCAAGATCTCGGTGTGTGAAAGCAGTAGGTAAAACTAGTTTTAGAGCCATGGCAGTTTGTTTCAGCAGCTACTAGGTGAAGCTGTTCTTAAGTTTATGGCATTTGGTCATTTTGGCAGCTGGCTTGCACAATACCTGGGCAGGCACTTGTGCCCTGTGTGCTTCTCTTTTCCTCTCCTGATCTCTTGATTTAACTTGATTGAGTATGACAGAATAACTCCAATTCTTGTAATCAGTTATCACAGTACATGCAACAGTTTTATTCATTTATTTATTCATTTATTCATTTATTTGTTGATGGGCATCTGTTTCTAATATTTGCCTATTATGAACACTATTGTATACATAGCTATTTTGTCATTCTTTTGTGTGTGTATCTAGGAGTGGGAATACCAACTTTATTTTCTAAAAAATTATATTTCTTTGCATTCCTTCTCTTCTCCTTTAACGATCTCTTGGTCCTGTTATCTTAAACAAAAAAATGCAAGGACTGTTGGACCAAAAAGTGAGGTGAAGTCTCTTAGACCTTTGAGATTTAAGTAAAATTGGTCCAAACAAATTATTCAATATCCTGTAAGAAAGTAGGAGGTCCAATGTCTTCCTTGAGATTTGTGTACTCCCAGGTCATCGTATAATGACCTCTGACTCTTTCTGCTTAACCTTCACGTGTCTTGTTTCTCATTATTTCTTAGTGATCCAGACAAGGATCCCCTTTCCTTATTTTTTTTCCCCAAATTACTCACATAAGGCGTTGGTTGATGTGACAGGCTTTGTCTAATTCTGGGAGCAAATGGGAGGCAGTAATTTTGTGCCTATGTAAAAACAATTTAGAATTGAATATTAGACATCTTTGAACTTAAATGTCCTTTATCCATTACAAATTTCTTACAGGTCACCTTACTCTTCAGGGTTCCAATATGCTGCTTGGTTAATTCTCTCTTCCCTTCTTCCACCACTTTCACCTTTATTCATTAATTCATTCACCCATTCACTGATCCAACAAATAAGCATTGAGTGTTTTCTCTGTCAGGTGCTGGAGACACAGTGATGATCAACATAAACTCTTTCACAATACACAGTGTAGGGAAAGAGAATAAAATCTCAAGTTTTCAGTGCAATTGTTAGCTTAATTTCTGTGTGGCATGTATTCTAAAAAGGTGGGTTGAGAGGAGACATCATAGTCTGTCTTCTGTCAATCCAGTTGTGGTGACTGCTGCTATCTTTTGTGGTCATATTCCTCTCTCCCAAGACTATGAGCACTTGACAGTAGGAGCGCTTTGCATACCAATGTGTTTCATCCCCCTTACCTTTAGCTTACTGCCTGTGAGTGGTAGGAGTGCAGTGAATGTTTTTCAATGGATTGATAGTGATAGGTTCCCTCCAGAGTGGCTGTTTTTCAAAAATTTTCCAGTGACAAAGCTGCTTTGAATTCCAAAATGTGAAAGTTAGTCCAGAAAATAACTTCGCCAAAGGATAAATTAATAGGAAATTTAAACTAGCTTTGTAAACGGCAAATTTTTCTTCTGAACCGTAGTCGCTAAACAAACCCTCCCCTTCTCCCGTCTCTTCTCCACATAAGCACAACCCTTACAGCCCATATGTTTTTTTTTTACTGACCTTTTGATGGTTTTATTGAAGGAATGGATTTGTATACCAAATCTAGATGGGCTTTAAAATTCTTTTTTTCTTTTTTTTTTTTTTTTTTTTTTGAGACAGAGTCTCACTCTATTGCCAGGCTGGAGTGCAGTGGCGCCATCTCAGCTCACTGCAACCTCCGCCTCCTGGGTTCAAGCAAATCTCCTACCTCAGCCTCCCAAGTTGCTGGAACTACAGGTGTGTGCCACCACACCCAGCTAATCTTTTGTGTGTGTGTGTGTATATATATATATTTTTTTCTTTTTTCTTTTTTTTTTTTTTTTTTTTAGTAGAGATGGGGTTTCCCATGTTGGCCAGGATGGTCTCAATCTCTTGACCTCGTGATCTGCCTGCCTCAGCCTCCAAAGTGCTGAGATTACAGGTGTGAGCCACCGCGCCCGGCCTAAAATTCTTTTCAAGTACTATATTTTTCCTTGTAAAGGTGCCACCATGAGGAAAGATGGTGCCATCAAGAGAGAAAAAAAATCTTTCTCTTGGTAGTTGAGCTTCAGGATGGGATAACAGTGTCTGGGTCTTAATGCTTACCCATCCTTCTCTAAAAGTTTTTATTTTTTAAATTTGATAAAACTAGTACAGTAATGTCCTGTGTACTCATCACTCAGTTTCTCTCAATTGTTAAATCTCGTGTAACTATAGGTTAATATATTAAAACCAATAAATTAATGTTGGTAGAATGTGTGCATATAGTTCTATGCCATTTCATTACTTGTGTAGATTCCTGTAATTACCACTGCAATTGAGAAAGAGTTGTTCCATCTCTACAAGATCTATTGGTGTTGAAATTTTACCAGTTCGAATGACGTGTGGAACTATTATCTCCTTTTGAGTCTCTTTACCTTTCCGTGTTTTTGATTGTCTTCGATATTTCCTGTACATTCTTTAAGATCCACATCAGGCAATGTTATACTTTTCGCCCTGATTGTTGAACATAATTTAGAAAACACAAGAGGAGAAGGAAAGTCTATTGTGTTTACCTATATATTTGCTCTTTCCATGGTTCTTTCTGATGTTCTAAGGTTCCTCTTTTATCATTTCCTTTCTCTTTCAAGAACTTTTTTTAGCCATTTTTTTAGGGTAGGTATGCTGATGACAAATTTTCATAGTTTTCTTCATCTGAGAATGTCTTTTTTTCTTTCACTCCTGAAGGATAATTTTGCCAAGTATAGAATTCAGGATTCATAGTTCTTTTTGTTCCTCTCTTGAAAAACATGCCACTTCCTTCTGGGTTCTCTGGTTTCTCATGAGAAATCTGCTGTCTTTTGAAATTTTCTCCCCCCAATATAGATGTCACTTTTTTCTTTGCTGATTTTGAAAAAATTTTTTACTTTCTCCTTAGTTTTCTGAAGTTTGATTGTGCTGTGTCTTGGTGTGGATTTGTTTGGATTTTGCCTGTTTGGGGTTTATTCTGCTTATTGAATCTGTAGTCTCTTGCCAAATTTGGGACATTTTTAGTCATTAGCCAATATTTCTTCAAGTATTTTTTCTTAAAGTTCCAATCTGTTTCTCTTCTCTTTTTATGGACTCTGATTACAAGAATGGTAGATCTTTTGTTATAGTCTCACGGATCTCTGAGGTTCTGTTTCTTTTATTTTTCGATTTTCTGTTGTTTAAATTAGGTAACTTCTATTGTTTTCAAGTTCACTGATTCTTCTGTCCTCTCCACTATGTTGTTGAGCCTACCCATGGAGGTTTTGTTAAAAAAAAAAAAAAAAATTGGTAATTGTATTTTTCAGTTGTGAAATTTCCATTTGTGTTTTTCTTTATATATTCTATTTCTTGCTGAGATTTTTTTTCATTTGCTTCAAGCATGCTTGTAATTACTTATTGAAGCATTTTTATGACCGTTTTAAAATCTTTGTCAGAAAATTCCAATATCTTTGTTATCTCAGTGCTTGTGCCTATTGTTTTCTCATTGAGTTTGAGATCTTCCTGGTTTTTGGTATGACATGAGGTTTTCTATTGTATGTTAGACATTTCGAGTACTACATTATGAAACTCTGGATGTTATTTAAGTCTTCTCTTTAGCATACCTCCTGTGATAATTTACCTGTTGGGGAATTAGTGGGGTTGGTGGTACAACCTACTACTGCTAGGTTGTGCCAGGGGAAGGTCCAGGTTCCCCACTTGGCCTACTTGGACACCCCAGTGGAGAGAAGTGTCTTGTTATGGCTAGACAGAAGGTGGGATTTCAGTTTCCCCACTTGGCCTCCACTGATACCACAGCAGAGGAGCAGGATGGGGGAAAGGTAGGTGAAGGCCTCATTATCATTGGGTGGTAGTGGAAGTTTTGATTTCCCATTCAGCCACCTTGGAAACCATCCCAGTGAGGAGGTGGAAAGGGAACTCTTTACTACTGGGTCTGGGTGGGAGTCCAGGATCCACGTGGCTTTGCTGGCACTCTTGGTGGGGGAAAGCTTGTTTACCACTGGGAATGGATGAAAGTCCTGATTTCCTACTTGGTCTTCTTTGATACTCTTCTCGCAGAAGGGGGAAGCCTGCCTTGTTACAGCTGGGCAAAGGTGGGAGTGTAAGCTCCCCATGCAGCCTTTGCTGGTAGAGATGGGAGTGGGGTTGCATTTTCTTTTGTGGTGTTTGGCTGGAGTTAGGGTGGTTATAGTAAAAAAGTTTCTCTCTAGCTATGTTTCCCCTTTCCAGTTCCTTTGGCTAGAGAGCATGGGTGTGTGTTTGTTTTTGTCTGCTCCCATCAGTATTTCTGTTGTTTTCACCTCTTTAGCTCTGAGTCTAGGCTATATGACACAAAAGGAAAACCCAGGGAACTTACCACTATGTCATTCATCAGGATCTGAGGTCCCTAAAGAGTCTGCTGCCTTCTCTCGGCATTTCAGAGTCGTCATTGAAACTTAAAAAATATATGTCCTGGGTTTTAAAACTGTACTTGGTGGGAGCAATAGGGACAAGTGGGTTGACTCCACTTTGCCCCACCACCCCTCACCTCAAGTTTTGAGTTAATGGTCTTACCCTGCAATATGCAAATGGGAAGCAGTGTATTACTTATGCTTCCCATTAGCATAAGTAATGGGATAAGCATAAGCACGGTCCCAATAGCTTTCCTTCTTCACCCTCTTCCACCTCTTTCTCCCACCTTCTGTCATGTAGGACTTCCCTGGTAGTGCATACAAGAGTGAATATGACCTAAACTGGTTGGATACAAGAGAATACTTTGCTGGAAATTTGGGACATGGACTCCTCTTTTCCACTGGGTTCGATGATAAGTGAATTCACTGGGTTGGAATTGCTGTGGCTTTGGGGAATAGAACTTGGAGCTCTATTGTGTGGAAGCTGACAAATGTATTGAACCCAGAAAGCTAGGAGAATGTATATTTCCAGCTCTGGATCAAGCCAATACTGAAGTAACACCCCATTCTGTTCAATTTCATGAGCCTCTAATTGTCTTTTTGACTAAGCTAGTCGGGGAAGATTTTTTGATGCTTGGAGTTAAAGACTTCTGATACTTGCACACCTATTGACCTAGAAATTCCACTTTGAGGTTTTGATTCTACAGAAATATCTGCACAAATTCATACAGGTTTATGTAAAAGGTTCATTGGATTATTATATTACCTAAATGTAGGAGGCAAACTAAATGCCCATCAGTAAGTTTTTGGAAATTGATACAGCTATTAAAGGATTAAGAAGTCTATAAATGTACTGGTACAGAAGGCTCTCCAAAACATATTGTTACTTGAAAAAAGCAAGTTGTCAGAATAATACATTCCATTTATGTTTTTAAAAAACTTGCAATGTAACTGTGTAATATAAGTGCATAAATATAGAAAATTTATAAACATGCTTCCTTTTGGAAGAGAGTTGGGATTGGCTGAGTGTAAAGGACTGTCATTTCTTTTGACCTTTTATTTTTGTTTGAGACAGGGTGTCGCTCTGTCACTTGGGCTGGAGTGCAGTGGCACAATCACGGCCCACAGCAATCTTGACCTCCTGGGCTCAAGTAATCCTCCTATCTCAGCCTTCCAAGTAGCTAGGACTACAGGCATGCCACCATGCCTGGCATATTTTTTAAAAAACTTTTGTAGAGACAGGATTTTGTCGTGGTGTCCAGGCTGGCTTTGACTTTTTATTTGATAGTGTTTGAATCTTTTAAACATTGAGACTATACTTATGTTATCTTTGTAATTAAAAGATAACAAACTAAAAATTAAGTGTATGTACCCATTCTTCTTAGTAATAATTTAGAATTAGATTCTTCTTAGTAATAATTTAGAATCCCTCAGTTAGAGCAAGAGTCAAAGGAAACTGACAATTCTCACATGAATTCAGTACCTGATTAACTGAAAGTTCACTTTCTGTAATCAGTTGTTCCCTAACTTTCCCAGCTTTTCCCATCAACTTCTAGCTATAGGGGTCTGGTGTGTTCTCGATACTTTTTTAGTATGCAGATACTAGTAACCTTCTTAATACTTACACTATTTACTGTTTCTCTTAGTCAGTTCTCTTCTGAGGTCTAAGACTGTCTCTTTCCCTTATCCTCTGGGTGTTCTTTAAGAGAGCCTGCCTAATAGAACTGGTGTTCTCTAGTTCCTCAATTTCTACATCACATCCTCCTGCATGGGCATTTTCATTTTCTTTAATATTCAAGAAAATGGAATCTTGCAATATTTTGAACATTTTAAACAACAACAAGGAAAAAAAATTAAAGAAGACTACCTTCCCAGTCCTCTAAATATGAAAGGCCTATGGGAGATGCACTTGTGACAGTGGCTAAGAAAACTAATGATTATTTTGTAATTAATTACCTCAGTAATTACAATAACTAACATTTGAGTGCTTATTGCACTAAGTGCTTCATATAGATTATCTCACTTGATCCCCCTAACAATCCAATGAGTAGATGTTATGATTCCTATTTCACCGATGGGGGGATAGAGAAGCTGAATAATTTATCCAAGGTCACACAGCTAGCAAGTGACAGAGTCAGGATTTGAACCTGGATCTAGCTGGGCTCCAATGTCTATGCTGTTAACCACTATACTTGGTTGTCTCATGGCTAAATATTAGTGCCAACATGGCTTACAATAGCAAACTTTTTTTTGGTAAAGAGTAGTCTGGAATGTGTCAGCATAGCTAAACTAGTTTGATTCTTTACTGAAATATTTTGCCCCAGTAATACTTAGCACAGAGCTTAATGGGAATTTATGTTCATACAATTGTTATTTAATGTATGAAACTTCAAATTAAAAAATACTTTTGTTTCAATAGCTTCTGTATACCTTTGAGAAAGACTTGCAAGTTTTCAGTTGCTCTGTCAACAGTGAAAGAACTTTGCTTGGTAAGTTGAGCTCTTATTGCTACATGTCAAGAACTGAACTACATCTTTCAAGAGTTTCATAGTATTAGATTTTTGCAGTATTAAATTATTATATAACAATAATTTCCTAGGAAAGAAATGTTCTTGAGAAGTTAAGTTTGAAATAAAGAATATGGAGGGTATACCTACAAAAAAGAATGCTTTGTGTTCTGCCCTTATCTTCCGTTGACATATCCTTTGAGCCCTCATCTATTTCAGGTTTAAACTGGTAAACTTTAACAAGCTACCATATGGATCAATTGCTAATGGATTTGTTTTTGTTTTTCCATTAGCTGCAAGTTTAGTTCAGTCTACTAAAGAAGGAAAAAGGAACGAACTTCAACCAGGTAATGAAATTACACTTTTTAGTATCTATGGGTAGATGAAGGTTATTGGTAGATGATTTATTATACTACCAAATAAAATTTCAGGCATCTTTAGGAATAGCCTTATCGTATCTCAGAATAAAAGGCAAAGGTCATGTCAAGCATGAAAAAGACTTAAAAAAAATTTTTTTTCAAGCAAACAGAAAAGTACAGACAATGATCTAACAGTGATTCAGCAGAAGTATTAAGATGGTAATTAGTACCTGCAGGCTAAATAAATGCTGAAGTAGAAACCTATGGTCAGATGTTGGTATAAAAGATTGGGAAAGTCAAGAATGCATCTTTTCTTATATCTGGTTAAGTATTGATTAGTACCTAACACATTGTAAGTACTACACCAGTACTAAAGATTAATTCTGCTCATTTGCTAAGGCCCACTTTATAGTTTTGTAGCTATGTGATGCTCCCTAGCCCCTCCCCACCACCTTTTAAAAAGTGCTGTAAGTCATCCCTCTGTCTATAACTCAACAGTATTGAGTGCCTGCTGGGGGTCAGGCATTATGCATGGTGCTGGAGATACAAGGGTGTGTAAGAGAGATATAGCATCTACCCTCATGGGGCTTTCAGTCTAGTCTAAGGTTTCAAATGCAAATGCATACATTGGCCAGAGAGACCATGTAAATATGTGAAGCAGATTGAATGTAAGAAAAAAATCAAGTGACCAGCAGAATGTCTTTGTTTTTTTTTTTCCATTTTTAACACAGAAACCAAGAAATATTTTTTTTCTTTAATGGAAAAAAAAAAAAGTTCAAGAGATATAGGGACTAGTAGTAGGGTGGGGATGCCCCGTGGGGGACTTTCAAGAAGGGGAGCCACTACTCAGCTCTAGCTTTTTGTTGTCACTAGCAAGTCCAGTGGAACTGGCTTTTCAATTTATCAAGGGAAGTCTGGAGCTTTTTGTAAAGAACGAATTTGTAAATGTTGGCTTGAATATATTTAAAAATCCTACTTGGGACAATAATCACCACCTGTGGGCTGGAGCCAGCCTGTGATTACCATTGGTCAACTTCCGGCCTAGTGGGTCTCCTATCAATCTCTTACTATTCTGCTCCCAGGTGCTTTCCATCTGTTCTGTTTATTTGACACTTAAATTCCTTCTTAAATTACTTCTTTTGTTAGCATAGTTCCCACTCAGATGTATTTTCCTGCCGTTGCATGTGATGGAAAAACCCTTTGTACTTACTTTCCACATGAGGCTTGTGAGGCACTCCCAGGCTTCTCATGACACACATTTCCCCAGAGCCTAGTCTGCAAGGGACCTTCTTGGGGGCCTCAGTAAAATTGTTTATGGGAGATTTGGTGGGCAGGAGGCTCACCTGAAATCTCATCATTTGTATTGCTCATCCTTACCCTCCCGTTGCCATGATATACTGAGAACAACCCCTTCCGTCTTTGGTGCCATGTCCTCCTTTTCCCAGTACTGTCAGCACTCTCTGCTCCTTTTAGAATTAAGCGCAGGGTTTGCTGGAGAGGAGAGGGAACTGGAATAGCTTAAGTGAAATATGATCTGGGACTTCGGTGTTCCGACCCTTAAAACAAGGGTATGGGCAAAACCCCAGGATATGGCTGCGACCTTTGGGCAATAGACCCATTTCTCCAAGAAGAGGAAAGGCCTAGCTGCTGTGTTCCTGGAGGTGGTGAGGGTGGGCATCTGTATAGAAACTTGGGTTGGCTCCTGTGCCTCCCAGTTCTTCTTGAGCCTTATTTTTTTAGCCTTAAAAATTCTTTATTATGTTGGGAAACTGAGTAGTAACTACATTTTTTACATCTATCTATTGTTCACCATCTATGCCTGACTGTCACACAGAACAGTAGTCCTTTATGATTATGTAGATTATAAAATTTACTTTCAGGCCAATTTTAAACTTTACCTGATTGCAACATTAAAATCTATTCAGGGATGCTTGCTCAGTCTTGTTTAAGTTTGATGCACTTATAGTGAGATGATCTGCTTGCATCTTTAAAAACAGTGCAATGAACATTATTAGTTATTATATTGGATACCTCACAACTTTACCATGTTGGCCAGCTCTGCCTAGATATAGTCTGACAGTGCCTCACCTCAGCTGCCCTACCTGTGTCTTGCTTTCTGCCAAGGGCGCTTAGGAAAATCTATTTACTGCCTACACATGTACAGCTTGGAAGTATGGTTGGGCATGATGCCCAGGAGAATAACCCATGACCAATGGTGGCAAGGAGCTGAAAGATAAATGGTCTTCCTTTCCGTCTCTAAAGTGGGTAATTGTGAGGTGTACTCCAAGCAGCTTAAAATCCAAGGTGGTCACTAATTTGATAATGCCCCATTTACTGGTGTACTTTTCTTCCCTGCTTCAGTCTTCCCAGTCCCTTATGCCAATGCTGGCTGGAGTGATCCTAGAGTTATATTGCTCCCTGAGTTAAGTTCTTATGTTAGTGTGAATTTCCCCATAACTGTGCCTGAAGCAGAGATTTGAGTCCAATTAATTTATTTGGGGAATGATACTAGGAAAGGCCATTAGGGGAATGTTTAAACAGAGACCTGAAGGTGGGGATGGAACAAGCATGAGGCTATGGAGAAAGCACATTTCTGGCAGATCAGTCATCACAGGACTATACTTGGTAGACTCGCTGTTCAAGGATAGTGAGGAGGTCGGTGAGATGAGTGGAGTGAACAAGGGGCAGAGTGGTAGGAACTGAGGGCAAAGGAAAAAAGAGGTGAGGTGCAGACGGATCACATAGACCCAAGGAGGCCATTGTAAAGGTGTGGCCCTCATTCCTAGTAAAATGGGAAGAGATACGCATACTGAGCAGGGACGTGATCTAACTTGCTTCATAAAAGGATTGTTGTAGCTGCTGCATGGAAGATGGACTGCAGCAGGGCAAGGAGAGAACTATTATAGTCTAATGGCTTGGACTGGTAAAGTGGAGCAAGGGGTAAGTGGCTGTGTTTGGATGTATTCGAAAGATCGACTTGTCAAGATTGGCTGCTTGGCTGGGCACAGTGGCTCATGCCTGTAATCCTAGCACTTTGGGAGGCTGAGGCAGGTGGAACACCTGAGGTCAGGAGTTTGAGAACAGCCTGGCCAACATGGTGAAACCCTGTCTTTACTAAAAATACAAAAATTAGCCGGGTGTGGTGGCACACGCCTGTAATTGGGAGAATACAGGTGGCAAGCCTGGGAGAATTGCTTGATCCCAGGAAATAAAGGTTGCAGTGAGCAGAGATCACGCCACTGTACTCCAGCCTGGGTGACACAGTGAGACTCTGTCTCAAAAAAAAAAAAAAAAACAAAAACATATATATATATCTATGCATGTATGCCGCTGGATTTGATGGGAACATAAGAAAAAGAGACAAGTCATGCGTGACTCACTTTAAAGTTTTTGGCTAGAACAGGTAGAAGGGCATGTGGGTGTATATGTGTGTATGGGAGGTGCAGGAAAGAAGAGTTTCATTTTGGACTTGCTCAGTTTGACATGCCTAATAGACATCCCAGTGGAGATGTGAGGTGGAGTTTGGAGATGAGTCAGAAGGCCAGGTAAGAGGTCAGGGCTGGAGAGACACATTTAGGAGTCATCAGTATATGAAAGGTATTGCTCATCATGGGAAGGTTTCATTTTGTTCAGTAAAGATTTCAGATGATGTAACCAGAAAGCACTACAGGATTTATTAGAATGTTTTATTTGAACGAATATTTTGGAAACGTTTATTTTGTCTGTCCATCAAATGGCCTTACAAGCCATTTGATTATAAGATGTGGTTTGTCTCAGGTGGGGTTTAACACTGTTGCTTAAAATAAGATTTTTCCACTGTAGATGAGACAAATTGTACCATTTTTTTGTAAACAGGGTTCTTTGATCCACATACTTTACAATGCAGTTTTTTTCTTTTTTTAATCAATAATGCTCCTTTTCTTGGCTGTAGAGATGGCAGAGTGAATATTTTACTGAGAAAATGGACTTCCATAGGAAACCAGGCTCTGGCTGTCCCCTTCATCCTCCCCTGTGTAGTTGCATTTGCCACAAGTCACAGCAGATTCCCACTGGGCAGCAATTGGGGTGACCATATGGGTCAGGGGCCCCATTGCCACTGAGATTTTCCAGAGCTCCTTCTCACCATCATAGACAGTCAAGTTTCACAGATGCTCTGTGAAGCTGTGATTTGGTTCAAGAGCTTGAATAACCAGAGCTCCTTCAGAACCAGGCCATATTGAACTCTCCCATCCTTGTCACCATTTCACAGCATGTGCCTGGATCACACCATGGTCTTTTGCTCACCTCCGTTCTCCTCATGTCATGTCTATCCGTCTGCCTGATCCTGCTGTCTCTCGTTCTGGTATCCAGATATTGCCTGGTCTTGTCTTCCCCTTCAGTGATGGTCTCCCAGTCTCCACTGATAATCTTTTTTTTTTTTTTTTTTTTTTTTTTTTTGAGACAGTGCCTTGCTCTGTCACCCAGGCTGGAGTGCAGTGGTGTGATCTCAGCTCACTGCAACCTCCACCTCCCAGGTTCAAGCGATACTCCTGCCTCAGTCTCCCGAGTAGCTGGGATTACAAGTGTGCGCCACCACCCTTGGCTAAATTTTTGTGTTTTTAGCAGAGAGGGGATTAGTCATGTTGCCCAGGCTGGTCTTGAACTCCTGAGCTCACTTCAGCCACCCAACATGTTAAGATTACAGGCATGAGCCACTGTGTCCAGTCTCCACTGATATCTTGATTCTCAAAATTCTTTTTTTTTTTTTTTTTTCCTGAGACGGAGTCTTGCTCCGTCGCCCAGGCTGGAGTGCAATGGTGCGATCTCAGCTCACTGCAACCTCCGCCTCCCAGGTTCAAGTGATTCTCCTGCCTCAGCCTCCTGAGTAGCCAGCACCACAGGCATCCACCACCACTTCCGACTAATTTTTATATTTTTAGTAGAGACAGGGTTTCCCTGTGTTGGCCAGGCTGGTCTCGAACTCCTGACCTCAGGTGATCCACCTGCTTTGGCTTCCCAAAGTGCTGGGATTACAGGTGTGAGCCACCACTCCCGGCCATCAAAATTCTTAATTTAGCACCTCATAGAATAATGGGATTTTATGGCTGAAAGGGATTGTAGAAGTAATCTGGTTCTTTGGTCTTTCATTTTATTCTGATTATTTTTGAGACAGGGTCTTGCTCTGTTGCCCAGGCTGGGGTGCACTGACATTCTTATGGCTCACTACAGCCTCAACCTCCCTGGCCCAAGCAATCTTCCCACCTCAACCGTCTGAGTAACTGGGACTATAGGCACACACCACCATGTCCAGCTTGTTCTTAATATTTTTTTCATTTTTTTGTAGAGATGGGGTTTTACGATGTTGCCCAGGCTGGTCTCAAATTCCTGGCCTCAAGTGATCTTCCTGCCTTGGCCTCCAAAAGTGTTGGGATTACAGGTGTGAGCACCTTGCCCTGCATATTTTATTATGTTTAATAATGAGGCATTGAGGCCTAGGAAAGCTTGGTGATTTGCTGTGAAGTAAATACCAGCATAATGGCAGAACTGAAACTAGAACTTGATGTCTCTAGAATCTTAATTCACAATGCTTCCTTTTTCACTGTGAAAGCACATGGTATGTTATTGAGAGAAATTACTGTTTGCAAAGGTTTACTCTTATTATGCTAGTAATATTAGTCAAATGTCTGGGTTGTACTCCAGAAGGGAAAAATTAGTGTAGAAAGGTGTTTTCTGCCTTCAAAGATCTTCCCATTTTAAAGGTAAGAAAATCTAGCTGATAGCTGGCTATCTCCTTTGGGTACAAATTCCTGCTTTAAAAAAAAAAAAAAAGCCAAATATATGGTGATTCTTTTTCTTTTTCTTTGAGACGGAGCCTCATCTGTCACCCACGCTGGAGTGCAGTGGTGTGATCGCAGCTCACTGCAACCTCTGCTTCCTGGGTTCAAGTGCTTCTCCTGCCTCAGCCTCCCGAGTAGCTACAGATGAGTGCCACCACACCCGGCTAATTTTTTTTTTTTTTTTAGACGGAGTCTTGCTCTGTCACCAGGCTGGAGTGCAGTGGCGCAACCTTGGCTCACTGCAACTTCCGCCTCCTGGTTTCAAGCGATTCTCCTGCCTTAGCCTCCCAGGTAGCTGGGACTACAGGCGTGTGCCACCATGCCCAGCTATTTTTTTTTTTTATTATTATACTTTAAGTTTTAGGGTACATGTGCACAATGTGCAGGTTTGTTACATATGTATACATGTGCCATGATGGTGTGCTGCACCCATTAACTCGTCATTTAGCATTAGGTATATACCAATGGAACAGAACAGAGCCCTCAGAAATAATGCCGCATATCTACAACTATCTGATCTTTGACAAACCTGAGAAAAACAAAAAATGGGGAAAGGATTCCCTATTTAATAAATGGTGCTGGGAAAACTGGCTAGCCATATGTAGAAAGCTGAAACTGGATCCCTTCCTTACACCTTAAACAAAAATTAATTCAAGATGGATTAAAGACTTACGTGTCAGACCTAAAACCATAAAAACCCTAGAAGAAAACCTAGGCAATACCATTCAGGACATAGGCATGGGCAAGGACTTCATGTCTAAAACACCAAAAGCAATGGCAACAAAAGCCAAAATTGAAAAATGGGATCTAATTAAACTAAAGAGCTTCTGCACAGCAAAAGAAACCATCATCAGAATGAACAGGCAACCTACAGAATGGGAGAAAATTTTTGCAACCTGCTCATCTGACAAAGGGCTAATATTCAGAATCTACAATGTACTCAAACAAATTTACAAGAAAAAAACAACCCCATCAAAAAGTGGGCAAAGGATATGAACAGACACTTCTCAAAAGAAAACATTTATGCAGCCAAAAAACACATGAAAAAATGCTCACCATCACTGGCCATCAGGGAAATGCAAATGAAAACCACAATGAGATACCATCTCACACCAGTTAGAATGGCAATCATTAAAAAGTCAGGAAACAACAGGTGCTGGAGAGGATGTGGAGAAATAGGAACACTTTTACACTGTTGGTGGGACTGTAAACTAGTTCAACCATTGTGGAAGTCAGTGTGGCGATTCCTCAGGGATCTAGAACTAGAAGTACCATTTGACCCAGCCATCCCATTACTGAGTATATGCCCAAAGGATTATAAATCATGCTGCTATAAAGACACATGCACACGTATGTTTATTGTGGCACTATTCACAATAGCAAAGACTTGGAACCAACCCAAATGTCCAACAATGATAGACTGGATTAAGAAAATGTGGCACATATACACCATAGAATACTATGCAGCCATCAAAAATGATGAGTTCATGTCCTTTGTAGGGACATGGGTGAAGCTGGAAACCATCATTCTCAGCAAACTATCGCAAGGACAAAAAACCAAACACCGCATGTTCTCACTCATAGGTGGGAATTGAACAATGAGAACACGTGGACACAGGAAGGGGAGCATCACACATCGGGGACTGTTGTGGGGTGGGGAGGGGGGGAGGGATAGCATTAGGAGATATACCTAATGCTGAATGACGAGGTTTTTTTTTGTATTTTTAGTAGAGACGGCATTTCACTATGTTAACCAGGATGGTCTCAACATTCTGACCTCATGATCCGCCCGCCTCAGCCTCCCAAAGTGCTGGGATTACAGGTGTGAGCCACCATGCCTGGCTGTGATTATTTTTCTAATGAGAAAATTTCTTCTATCTCCCCCAAAAGGTTTTTTCCCCCCCGCAGTTAAAATACATAAACTTTTGGCCTGGCACATGGTGAAACCCCATCTCTACTAAACATGCAAAAAAATTAGCCGAGTGTGGTGGCGGGTGCCTATAACCCCAGCTACTCAGGAGGCTGAAGCAGGAGAATTGCTTGAACCCAGGAGGCGGAGGTTGCAGTGAGCTGAGATTGTGCCATTGCACTCCAGCCTGGGTGACAGAGTGAGACTCAGTCTTGTAAAAAACAAAACAAAACAAAACAAATATATATATACACACACACACATACACACACAACTTTTAGGTCAAAAAAAATATATATATATATACACACACACATACATACACACACACACACACATACTTTTAGGTCAAAAAAAAGTCAGCTTGTGCTATTTAATATACTAATTTAGTCATACACATTTAAGATAACAAGAAAAATTCATTTCCAGCCCGCCCACATACTCACCTCTCAACAGAGCATTTCTATTCTATTTTTCTTCACAAATATCTTTGACACCAATGTCTTTCTTATTCCTGGAGCCATTTTTTGAGTCATCAAGCAGATTCCCAAAGTAACTCATCCATACCCTTGGTTGTAAGATCCTGTCACTAGGATTTTCATCCTAAGCCACAAGCACCCATTCAGCAAACATTGGATTTCCATTTGTTCTGTAGTATGTATATTATATGATTCAATATAATAACTCACTGTCTTTTTCAAGTAATATTTAAAAGGCATGTTTATAGATAGATCCAGACCTTCCAGTTGTTAGGACATAGCTCAGAAATTGTTTTACGTTCTTTGCTTTTTTCAAAAAATAAAGCAGTGCTATCAGGTTGCTTTCTTAAATATTGAAAACTAACACTGATTAAATTCCACGCTTCTGTGCCATCCCCAAATTGTATATTATTTTTCACAGTGAAGTCACTGAGAGACACTGGATCATATTAGAGTCTCAATAAAAGCTCAAATATAAGGCCAGTCCTTCTTCTCTATGGTGTAATCTTGGGGGAGGGGGAACCTTGACCTAAATTTAGATATCTTTGTAACTCCATGCGGGGAAGCCCATGTCCATGGACTTCCTCCTGATTGCTGTATTTTATGGCATTTGCTCAGATGTGACGCTGAAGAAGTAAGTGGGTCATTGTCAGTGCTGTACCACTGTCCCTGAGGGAAACCCAGCCTGTATCCTACTGATAGATACTGTCAGCCTTAACATGTTCATGTATCAGAAATCTTTTTATTTTCCTACACAAACCATATTTGCCATTGTGCTGCCGAATTGGAGTGACACAGAATTGCACTGTGTTTGTTTAGACTTAAAAGCCTAGAGGGCTTGTGGAGCTATGCTAAAAATGGCATGGAGTGAGTACAAACAACTTCTTCACTCTGTGCACGTTGATTTCTCCCTTGAGATCTTTTCTGTGTCTCTGTTGAATTTGTAGAAATGTCAAAGTCAAACTTTAAAGTCAAACTTTAAGAAAATCACCTTTTTTTCCCCCTGGTAGAATAGCTAATACAATAGTTAGCATATTTGTATTTTCAGAAAGTTCAGACATGTCTGCTTTTGCAAATCATAGAATTGTGATAATTGGGAAAAATGATATCCATTAGAAACCCATTAGGCCCTCTTATATGTTGCTGGTGAGAGTGCAAAGTAATATACAGTGATCTTTGATTTCAGAAGCCACTTGTGTTTTAAATATGATGCTTTTCTGTAAATGCAGAATTCTTATAACCTGAAACTTGTCTCCCTTGTATCTACTGTTGTTTCCAGGGCTGTTCAAAGACTTCCCTTTTCACATTTGCATTTCTTGAGTATCCTGTGGTTTTCATAATAAAATGCAGCTTCTTCAGGGCTCCTGAGGGTGTGGAAGGCAGGTCCTTTGCTGGGCTGATTGCTCTTTTGGGGTCCTGGAGCCACCACACATCCTAGAGAGTAGAACTGGGAACAGATTTACAGTTTCAGTCTCCTCACAGGACTTTAGGATGGTGGTAGAATTGTTTTATTAGTTTATAGTCACTGTAGTAGGGTTTACCGGAAATTGTTCTTCCTCCTTGCTTTGGAAAAAATAATGTGTGATATTATAATGTTCGTTACTAAAAGCCTTCTTTTCTCTGTAGGATCAAAGTGCTTGACTTTGTTGGTTGAAATCCACCCTGTTAACAATGTGAAGGTTCTAAAGGCTGTGGATAGCTATATTTGGGTTCAGGTAAGTAAGCATGCCATTTATCACTTACCTCATTAATCAAAAGGCGTGCAGCCTAGAAGAATTGGGGTTTACAAAGTACTTTCACTCTGTCATATTTAATCCTCAGAACAGTCTTGTAGACTACTATGGCTGGAAGTATCCGCTCTTTCTTTGCAAGCATTGAAATTAAGAACTCGAAGCTAGCTCCACTAACTCTGTTTGTTTCATAGTAATGTAATATTTTCTGATGATAAAATGTCAAATATTAAAACACATTTAAGGTAAGCTTTAAAATGGTCAATGTAATGTATTTGCATGGTTGACAGATTAAGTATCTATGATTAAATGGCTTAATCCCTGAATTTATCAACTTCATGAGTTGATGCAGAAACTGCATGTATAATGTAGGTGGCATAGATACAGTCATTCCTCATTATTTGCAGATTCCATATTTGCATATTCTGCTACTCCTAAAATTTATTTGTAACCCCTAAATTAAACACTTATAGTACTTGGTCAGTCATTTGCAGATATATGCTGAGTGGTGAAAGAATTTGTCATCCAACATGCACATTCACAATTGAGGTTGAACACGGCGATGCCCTGCCTTTTTGTTTTAGCTCTCATACTAAAATGACAGTTGTTTTCATGGCCTAGTTCCATCTTTCAATTTTTGTGCTTTTTCCTGGCGATTTCACTGTTTAAACGGCTTCCAGGAATAGCGCTGAGGCACTGTCTAGTGTTCCTAAGTGCAAGAAGGCTGTCAGATGCCTTAGGGAGAAAATATGTGTTTCAGATAAGCTTCATTCAGGCATGAATTACTATGCTGTTGGCCATGAGGTTAAGGAGTGTCTTTAAATAGAAACACACAAAACAAAGTTATATACTAATCTGTTGACAAACATGTTGTGACTAGAGGCTTCCAAGAATTTATCCTTGTTTGGGTTTGGATCATAATCCCAAAAGACAATCCTGAACACCATAATCCTGAATGTTGAAATCCTGAAAGGTCAAAAGTCTAAAGTCCCAAAAGTCATGATCACAGGATAGTTAGTATACACGAGTGTCTATACTTTCAAAACTGTGTATGTTATTATTGCCTATTTTATTGTATAAAGTGGACTATGAAGTGTTCTTTTGTGTTTTGCTTCTCAGATAATTCTTCTTTTAAAAATGTCAATACATCTTTTAAATAATTTTTAAAATATTTTCTTCCAGAATTATATTTTTGGCATTTTGATCTTTTGGGATTTCAGTAGTTAGGATTATGGCATTTGGGATTGCGTCTTTCAGGATTGTGATCAACTCCCTTTGTATTTTCCCTAGAAACAGTGGTTCAGTATTCAGTATACGACATTTGTGGTGACTTTACAGAACATAACTACTGCAAATAATTTGAATCAACTGTATGTGTTCACACAGTGCTACAGCATAATTTCCTTTCGCCTAATTTCACATTTTGTTACAGGGTCAAAATATCATTTCTTTTGGTCTAGCTAGAGTCAATTTGCACCACTCAAAAGTATCTGCCTTTTTGTCCTACCAGCCTCCACCCTATGGGCCTCCCTATTCCAGTGGGTTAGGGGAGAGAGTTGTCTCTCTCTGTCCAGGGTCCTCCCCTGTCAGCCAGTCCTTTCAGCTGCGCATTTCCCCGCCACTCCTGACAGCACTATGGTCGCTCCTCAATTCCAGATATGGCCTGGCCTGAAGCTCCCAAGCTGCATTCTCCTACCCTTAGGAAGCTACTCCGTCTACACTGTCATCAGTGTGGGGAGGCTGGGGACAGAGCACACTCCCCTTTTCTGGTCTGTTCTTTGGCTTCCTTAGCATCTTGTTAGGGCCGTATAGATGGTAGAGACATGACTGAAGAATTGGGGTAACTAAAGGGAATTGGAGCATAGAAAGGGGAAAGTTTTTAAAAACAAGTGGTTGTTTACATTGCGAATATATTAAAATCTACCAAAAATTGTATATATTAAAGTGGTTAAAATGGTAAATTTTATGTTATGTGAACTCAGTTTAAAAAAGTTAAAAGTGGCTGGGCGCAGTGGCTCATGCCTATAATCCTAGCACTTTAGGAGTCCAAGGAGGGCAGATTGCCTGAGCTCAGGAGTTTGAGACCAGCCTGGCCAATGTGGCAAAACCCCATCTCTACTAAAAATATAAAAATTAGTTGGGCGTGGTGGTGTGCTACTGTAATCCCATCTACTTGGGTGGCTGAGGTGGGAGAATTGTTTGAACCTGGGAGGCAGAGGTTGCAGTGAGCCAAGATCGTGCCATTGCACTCCAGCCTGGGCAACAGAGCGAAACTCCATCTCAAAAAAAAAAAAAAAAAAAAAGTTAGAAGTACGTGGAGCAGGACAGCATCTATAGGCCAAAGGAAAAGTCCCAACCCAAATAAAGTAAAACTTGTACTAATTCTGTGGACCCATCTCAGTCCCTAGCCCTGCCTTCTGCCCCCCATGTCTATGCCTCTGGAGAGAGAAACTCCTCCAAACCCCAGTGGCAAATCCCCGCCTTCTCCCTCCTGCCGCTAGAGAAATGACATCTCCTGTCCATTGAGTTGGTCTTGCCCTGAGATCAATTTCCTTTTTCTTACAAAAACATCCATGATGATCTCCAGTAGCATATTTCCCTAACTCTGCATGTGTAGTCTTGACCACCTACACAGAGGAACTTCAGCAGGACAGTGGCAGGTGGGGCTTGGATCCCAATCCGGGACCCTCTGAGTGTTTCCTTCCAGCACAAGGTGTGTCTTCAAGATAGTTCCAGTGGGTAATTACACACCCTCTACACACCGAGACTACAGACCTCCAAAGACCAATATTCATTCTAAGTCTAGCTCCATATTTGTGAAGATAAATTTTTCGAAGTAAATATAATCTGCATAGAATCCTACTTACAATACAAAAATAAAATAAAATAAAATAACCGTGAGTGCTTTTGCAGAGCTGTGTCTGAATCCTGTCTACTTTTGCCTTCCAGGCCTTACTCTAGGACCACCTTATAATAGAAAGAAAAACAACACCTACCTAAACGGGACTTTTAAAATAATATTCTCCCTGATTGTCACAGGAAGACCAGGCAGAGGTTTAGAGGTTGGCAGTTACACCTCTTCAGCACCTCAGTCCATGTCACGTTCCTAAGCAGGCATGCCCTGGCCACCTCTGTAGACCTGGAGGCCATACCATCTTCCATAGCAGCAGATATCTCCATATTTTGAGGCACTGAACATTTGTTCTCCCATCCTATATGTGGTGTCATTCATCTCTGCTTTTCCTCAACTCTGGTATACAAAGTATCTTGTTTGATGTGTGACATTTTACAAATTATGAGACAATTAGTTCCGTATTATTTTTGTAGCTGAATTCTGCATTGCTATTTTATAATTTTGACTTTATTGCTGTGAAGCATATGTTTTGCTTTTCATTTCTAAAAGGGAACTCAACTGTAAATGTTCCAAAATTTGACTAGTACTATTTTTAATCTGATATTATGCAAAGGTAGGACACTAGGAAATAATAAAAAATAGTCCTAAGTTTAGTGAGACTAATAACTGGGAGATTGGGACATAAAAGTTATGCCCTTTTATATTACTTTCAAGTTTTGGGTGAGGAAAAGAACAAAATTCACGGGTCTTTCATGCTGCAAAATGAAATCGCTGGTTTACAATTGCCCTTTTGAGTCATCCTGTGACCAATTTTTCCTCATTATCACAGCTGACGGGGTCAGGACTTGTGTTGGTGGCAGCCTGCTTTGTCCTGCAAACAGACACATAGTGGTGGGCTTATATGGGAGAGCACAGAGAAGGAGGAATGGGGTGGATTTAAGCCTTTTCTTCCTGGTGACAGTTGTTCTATGCTTTCAGGCTTGTAAATCCTCAACTCAAGTGACACCATGACTCACTGTTCTTTCTTGACAAGTTCTGGTTATGTTGAGCTTTGTCTCTTGGATGTGGGACTTTGGAAGTTGTCGTGGGGAATATATTTACTTGGCTCTCAAATTATATACAAGGTTTTGTTGCACAACAACTATATCGACCACTGTGTGTGTGTGTGAAATAGAACATTCTGTATAAATGTTGTTTGCATTGTTTCTGATTGGTTTCAGAATCAAATATTCCAAATAGGAAGTACCATCCCTAGAAATAGCTTCAACCTTAACATTTACTGTTTATTTTACTTTATTTTTGGACAGTCTTGTTCTATCACCTAGGCTAGAGTATAGTGGCATGATCTTGGCTCACTCCAACTTCCACCTCCTGGGTTCAAGTGATCCTCCCACCTCAACCTCTTGAGTAGCTGGGACTACAGGCACATGCCACCACACTTGGCTAATCTTTTGTATTTTTTGTAGAGATGCGGTCTTGCCATGTTGCCCAGGCTGGTCTTGAACTCCTGAGGTCAAGTGATCTGCCTGTCTTGGCTTCCCAAAGTGCTGGGGATACAGGTGTGAGCCACTGTGCCCAGCCAGAAGCCTCACTGTTTAAATAAGTGAAGATAGTGTTGTATTTGAGATCAATTCCCCTCTGGAAAACTGAGGTTCTGAAAGTGTTCTGTTTTCTTGCTTGCTTTGACCTGCAATGTGTGTGTGCCGGTGATTCCCCTAAACTCTTCTGTGATTCCCAGTTTCTTCAATGGTATGTAATAGTACAGTCATCAAACACAACTTTGGAAATATTTGTTCAAGCAAGATAGTTGCTTACAATTATGATTAATTTCTTTTTTACAGTTTCTCTACCCACATGTTGAAAGTCATCCTCTTCCAGAGAACCGTCTGTTACTGATTTCAGAAGAGAAATGTAAGTGTATCTTTAGGTGGAATATGGGAATTTCATGAATGGCATATCGTCTCCTAGTGTGGGACATGATTGAATCTTCTAGATATCCACCTGCCATTGTCGAGGGTCTACTAAGCTTTGATGTCCATATGAGACCTGGAATTCCTTGAGAAGGGCTTTTCCTTTGGCCCCCAAGTGTTGTTCCCTTTGGCTCTGTTCAGCTTTCTCATCCTGGGAATGATGGGCTCTTGCATACGTGGATCTGCAGTTTTGTCCCATGGTAGAATGTTTGTAGAATAGTTGCATAGGTCATTTTTGTCATTTTTAGTTCATCTGTCTTTTGGATGTCTGTCATAGTGGATAACTATAATATGGAGATGCTTGGATGGAGAGGGGAAGATTTTAGTAGCTAGAAGAATCCCATGGCAGAACTTGAGAAGACCTACTAACTTAGACAAGTTCAGGTAGAGGCAAATAAGTTTAGGACATAAAAGGTTATGTCCTTCCATGATGATTTCAAGTTAGGAGAGGGAGAGGAAGGGCAGAATTTACTGGTGGAGCTTATCTAGTAAGCTGTCTTTTGCATTACAAGATGAAACTGCTAGTTTATAGTTGGAAGGACAGGCTTGAGGGGTAAGGCTTTGTTCAGTCTCTACGCTCTTGCTCAGTTTTGTAACTAGGACCAGCAGAAGGTAAATATGGCTGAATTCAAATTGTTACTGATAGAAAGAGACCATCTACACAGATTGACTTTAGTGTTCAGGGTTTTGTTCATGTGAAATTGACCTCTATTAAAATGCTTCCCCAAAATGCCTTGTATAATGAGTTTTCTATCTGGTATGTTCATATAAACAAGTGTTTGGTATTTGGGAATTGAAGAATAAACTCTGCTAAGTAAGCCCTTGTTAGCCCTATACAACACTGATGGTATAGGGGAGTCAAGTACTTGCTGAGGGAACCCAGGAAAGCAGGAGGACTAAATGTTTCATGTATTGTTGATATTGAGGAGCAGAATAAATGCAGGACTTGAAATTAACCGTAAAGGGAGGATGGAGAAAAATGGCTTTTAAAAAGTTTTTGAGCCTCTGTTGTGAGATTACAGTTTGTGATAGTGTTGTTTTTGTGGCCAGTTGTTCAATCTGCATTGCTTTTATAACAATGTTTTTACAAGAGTTAGGCAAAAATAGTACTCATATATTTCCATAAGGTTAAATTATCTTTCTTTGTTTTTCTTTTAAAGATATTGAACAATTTCGTATCCATGTCGCCCAAGAAGATGGAAATAGAGTGGTAAAGATTTGAAATTCTTTTCTCTTCATAGTTTTTTTTTCCACAAAGGAGTACATTACTAGACTGCTAAAGATAAATTAATGTCATTGATATGTAATGTTTTCTTTATTTGATGACTTTTGAAGTACAGACTTGCTGTTTTAATGTGTGAAATGATACAAATATATATGAAGTTAATTATCCCCTT
Source organism: Pongo abelii (assembly GCF_028885655.2). Classification (NCBI taxonomy): domain Eukaryota; kingdom Metazoa; phylum Chordata; class Mammalia; order Primates; family Hominidae; genus Pongo; species Pongo abelii. The sequence goes on from NC_071991.2 coordinate 99,223,447, forward strand.
TTTCTCTACCTCAACCCTCAATCTCAGTATCCTGAGGTAGCTAATAACAGCCTGTGTGTCTTTCCACAGCTTTTATCTTGCTTGTGCAAACCTATGCAAGGTTAGATGCACATATGTGGGGATTCAATTGTTTTTACCAAAGTAGAATCATAATACATATATTTACCTGCTGCTTTTGTGTTTGCTTTTTGCTTAGCAGGTAAAAAGATCAGGAGTATTCCTATGGGTTACTAAAATAGAGATATAACTAATTGGTTATTTACTCTAATTTTTATATGTATGTATATGCATATCATGGGATCATGCCATATATTTATACCATATATACAGTCATACTATGTATCATGCCATATGTGGGTTTCATAGAGTATAATTTTTTTTGCTTATTTTCCACATGTACTTTTTTTTTTTTTTTTACTCTCTTTTGTTCACAACCTGGTATGTATTATACTTTTTTCCACACTAATACTAATCTCCTACCCCCACCTCTGACCCACCCAGGGTTTTATTATTCATTTCTTACTCATTCAGCTTTGTGGAATTACCTACAAGTAAACTAGAATAGCTCCAATTCAGTCTCTTTAGAAGTAGATAATAGTCCCTGGTGCGGATAGACATTCACTAAATTGCCAGTTTTTTGTTTTTGCTTTTGAATTATAAATCATCTGAAACTTTTTTTTCCTATAGCCTTATGTATTGGTACATATATTTCTTTGAGCTAAATCCTCAGGGATGGATTGTTTGATGGGTACATGCGTTTAATAAATTCCAACAGATTTTTCCAGATTGCTTTCCAAAAAAACTTCTAACAATTGACAGTTTTAGAAATAATATTTAAGAGTACATGTTCCCTCAATTCATATCACGAAAAGGTATATTTACCTTTTAAAAAATTGCCAATTGGATGAGTCTAAGTTGATAGCATATTATCTTAGTCTGTATCTCCCTTAATATTAATGCATTTCAGCATCTTCTCCTAAGCTTACTGGCTATTTGATTTGCTTTTTTGAAAATTGTTTAGTTGCATCCTTATCTATTTATCTACTGGCTTGTCTTTTTCTTGATAATTTGTATAGGATCTTAATATGTTATTGATATTAAAAATGATTTTCTTCAATATTTAGTCTGCATCAAAATTGTCTCTGAAGATTTTAACGTTTCTCTGAAGATTTTAAAGTTAAATGAACAAATTGAAACAGAAAATGGAATTTATCAATTGTGTATCGGCTATTGAAAGCCTCAAATCAAGAAGCCTGGCTGGAAAATTGCCAGGAGAAAGTATGTCACTGGAGCTCTGGGCTACCATTGTCCCGCAGGGGTTAAGTGGATGAGAGCACAAGGACAGACAGGGCCAGGAGTCAGAAGAGGGTCAAGCCCAAGAGGAAAGATCAAGGCTGAATCCCAAAGCCAGTGATGAGAATTTAGAAGAGAAATAAATAAGCAAGTTGGGGTCAGGAACTGGGAATGAGCATAGACAGGGGACTGGCTGGTTAGAAGAGGGCTTGAGAGCAAAAAGAGAGAGAGAGGCAGACAGACACACACTGGGAAGAGTGATGGAGGGGACACCTGTCAGCAGCCCAGAAAAGATTCTGCCATTCAGGATGGTGCAGCTTCAGCATTCCTTAATTCACATGTGTTCTTCCAAGAAGTACTTCTGCCTTCATTCTTAAAGGCTTAGATGACAGCTTCACACAGCATAATACCATCTCTATCATGCAGGGATGTTGCAAAGAATATGCAATTCCACATATTCTTTGCAACATCCCTGCATGATAGAGATGGTATTAGGCTTATCCCTATTTTTACAGAGAAGACAGCAACCAAGTCTCACAGAGGTGAGGTGACTCTAGAGAGGAACAAAATTGAGATTTGAACCTGGGTATGCCACAGTCTGACATTCATTTTCTTGTTAGTACATACTTTTACCTGGAACAGTTCTCAGATCTACTCCAACTCAACAAATTTCAGAAAAATGATTGTCCAAGGTTTAGAGACAGACAGGTCCTCTTGGATCTTTTCTCTGGCATCATTTTCCTCTTGTCTAAATATAATGGACAGGGTAAGCAGGAAATAGTCGTTTACAACTCTTTATGCCACATGGTCCCCCTCAAGTTGCAAGTTACCATGGGTGGAGAAATCCCTATTAGGATTAGGGAGGGTTTAGGCATGAATATGGACCATTCTGGTGTTTCCTTTTTTCCTCATTTCTTCTACCCCAACCTGTCTTTATTCTTTACTCATCTATCTCAATGTAGATTACTTTTGCTTAATAAGCATTTTGAGGAAAGTTAATTCTTAACTGCTTCTGTTAAATTATTTTGAGGTCAGCTGATGCACTGAAAGGGCACTGGGAGGATTCCAGGACATGGATTCCAGACCTTGCAGAACTAATTATGCAGCCTAATCTAACTGCTCAGGGCCTCAGTTTTCTTACCTGTTAAGGGGTTGAATTGGATGGTTTCTAGAATCTCCTGATTTTAATGTTCCATAGTTCTGACTTTGTTACTTAGTAAACAAATATTTCAAATTTACTCCTGCACACCTTATTTCATTTTCTGCCTTTGTTTTTTGTTGTTGTTGTTTTTTGTTTTGTTTTGTTTTGTTTTGTTTTTGAGATGGACTCTTGCTCTGTCACCCAGGCTGGAGTGCAGTGGTGGGATCTCGGCTCACTGTAACCTCCGCCTCTTGGGTTCAAGCGATTCTCCTGCTTCAGCCTCCCGATTAGCTGGGATTACAGGCATGCACCACATGCCTGGCTAATTTTTGTATTTTTTTTAGTAGAGATGGGGTTTCACCATGTTAGCCAGGCTGGTCTTGAACTCCTGACCTCAGGTGATCCACCTACCTCGGCCTCCCAAAGTGCTGGGATTACAGGCATGAGCCACCGTGCCTGGCCCATTTTCCACCTTCCAAACAAACATTCCTTGAGCACTGTTACATGCTAGAAACAGTCAATGCATTGGTAATAGAAACATGTTGTAGAAGAGTGCGTACTCACTGGGGGAGGCTTATAGCATTAATTAAAATGTAATTGTCAAAGCAGCGTGCCAATGCACCATAGGAAAACAGGTGAGGATTATACTACATCTCGGGGATGTGAGGGAAGGCTTTGTGTAGAGCACAATGTGTAAGTCAGGTCTTGAAGAATGAGTAGGTAAGTATTGCTGAGAGATGGGCAATATCATCATACTCATCATGGAAGACATAAAGGTGAGAGGCATGCCCAAAGCTGCATGGTTGGTTTATGGCCAAATTGGGGTCATTGCCTACTACTTTCCACTGTCAGGCCTGAGTTTTTCCTTGGCATCACAGCCTCTGTCTTTGGTAGTGGAGGGCTCTTGTCTACAGAGGCTTGACTTAAGAGAGTTAGGTACAGAACAGTAAGTTCCGAATCTTCTATTAATGCAGCTATTGATTTGTGGGAGGTGTGGTGTTGTCTTCAACAGCCTCAGCCTGTCTGCTAAACTAAGAGCAAGAATAAAATCATATATTATACGTGGGAAGAAGAGGAGGCAATGAAATGATGTCTTAAAACATTTCTGGAAAGACTGTGTATACTAGGGGTGGGGAGCTTCTAACAGTGAACTGTGGAAATATTTACATGTATCATAAAGATAAACATGGAAAATAATTATGAATTCCAGATATGTTCTCCTTTAAAAGTTATTCATACTTTTTTTTTTGCATTTTTAGGTGATTAAAAATTCTGGCCATCTCCCAAGAGACAGAATAGCTGAGGATTTCGTTTGGGCTCAGTGGGATATGTCAGAACAGAGATTATACTACTTTGACCTGAAGGTAAAAAACTAGCTCATGGGCACTCCTTTTTTTTTTTCTTTTACAAAAATATTAATTTTTTAAGAGACAGGGTCTTGCTCTCTTGCTGAGGCTGGAGTGCAGTGGTGTGATCATAGCTCACTTCAGCCTTGAACTCCTGGGCTCAAGTGATGCACCTGCCTCAGGCTCCTAAAACATGGATTACAGGCATGAGCCATAGTGCTTGGCCCCATCACTCTTTTTTATAAGAACAATTTGATTTTGACATTATTATTACTGCATTTCACTAATCACTACATTTTCATTGATGGAAATAGTCATGAAGTTTTATTAAACATAATGAAAAGATTTTCATTATTGTTTGCTTCTTGACTGCTTCTTTTTCTTTTTTTCCTGGTTTTTTAATATGCCATTCTGTTTTCTCTTTTAGAAATCAAGGAGTATCTTAAAATGTATCCAGTTTTATGCTGATGAGAGGTATAACTTAATGGTAAGTCCAGAAAATGATCACCCTACAGGAAAGTTTATGATACATTACTCTCTTTTTTTTTTTTTTTTTTTTTTTTTGAGATGGAGTCTCACTTTGTCACACACGCTGGTGTGCAGCGGCGTGATCTCAGCTCACTGCAAGCTCTGCCTCCTGGGTTCACGCCATTCTCCTGCCTCAGCCTCCTGAGTAGCTAGGACTGCAGGCACCCGCCACCACGACCAGCTAATTTTTTTTGTATTTTTTGTAGAGACAGGGCTTCACTGTATTAGCCAGAATGGTCTCGATCTCCTTACCTCATGATCCACCTGCCTCGGCCTCCCCAAGTGCTGGGATTACAGGCATGAGCCACTGCGCCCAGCCGATAGATTACTCTCTTTTAAGAGAATTGTTATCATAAGCAGCGCTTTAGCATTCCTGACGGTTGTGTTAGTCACTCGTATGAGCAAGTAAAATTAGTTCTTGCCACCTCCAGGCTTCCACTCTATAACAAATCCAGTTAATGTAGGTCATTAGAAGAACACACACCAGAAATGTCCAGTAACTGAATGCTTCACATCAAAGAAAAATGTGTAAGTGGGGATTAGTAGAAGGTGTTAGGTTGGCGCAAAAGTAATTGCGGTTTCTAATCATTTAAAAGTAATGGCAAGAACTGCAGTTACTTTTGCACCAACCTAATAAATGATGGGGTCTGTAAGAGATAGCTTTAAGGGGTTACAAGTTATTTGACCCAAAAGGACTTGTGTGGATGGTGGATTTGAGAATAAAGAGACAAGTCAATGAGAGGGTATAGTTTAACCAAAATCTAGCATTACCCCTGAAAAAGCTATTTGGAATGTTAGCATTGTGTTGTATCAGTGGAAAAAAACTTCTAAAAATAGGAAAATTTCAATTTAAGAACTTGAATTTTTAAAAAAAAGATTTAAAAAAAATTAGAATTGTGGTGAAGTGTTCTTAATATCTTTGTGATGAACAATATGGTGTTTTTTTTTGTTGTTGTTTTGTTTTTTTTTAAGACGGAGTCTCACTCTGTTGCCCAGGCTGGAGTGCAGTGGCATGATCTCTCTTCACTGCAACCTCTGCCTCCTGGATTCAAGCAATTCTCCTGCCTCAGCCTCCCTAGTAGCTGGGATTACAGGCACCTGTCACCATGACCAGCTAATTTTTATATTTTAGTAGAGATGGGATTTCACCATGTTGGCCAGGCTGTTCTTGAACTTCTGACCTCAAGCAATCCACCTGCCTTGGCCTCCCAAAGTTCTGGAATTACAGGCATGAGCCACCATGCCGGCCTATTCTTCTTGAGTAGGACTAATGTTGCTATCTAATACAGATTGTTATGCCATTGCAAGAATTGCACTTACCCCTCCTGCCCTCTGCTCTCCTTCTAAAGACACCCAGTCCTTCCTTCCTTACTCAGTCATCTATGTCTTGTAAAAGATGGTTGCTTCCAATTGGCCTATTGTACAACCTGTTTTTGATATTCAAATCTAAGACAAAGTTTGTCAAGCATTAGCCCTTTAAGAAATAAATAAACATCAAGCTCATGATTATATGTAAATTACAGAGTATTTTCAATGGACTTTCTATGCAATGGGTTTGGAGTATAATAACCTCTGAAGACAATGATGGTTAAATATCATTATTAGGCAAGCATAATATTTTTCTGGTTTACTTGGGCTTGCTCTGGTTTTCAGAACTGTCATCACTTACTGTCATTTTGGGTTCATTTTCTTCTGATTTTTTTGACAGTTTGAAGTACCCTTGGACATATCATTAAGCAACTCAGGATTTAAGTAAGTTATTCATAGGTTGTCACTAATTTTTATAGATACTTGTGGGCAAAATGATTATGTTTATTCCTACATTATACTATGCAGATAAAAAGAGAGTTTGATATTCTGTGTGCATCTTTTTTTGTATTCCCATTCTCCATAGCAAATATAAACAACTTTATCAAGCACGAACCCAGGATTTTACATATAAGGTCAATTGTATTGATTTTCTTAGCCGTTTATTTCTGTAGTGCATCTCCATTTATTTTGGTATATGGATATACCCTTCTCCCTGTGATTAAATAGAGGGATTCGATGGGTCAGAGAGCTACATTGAGAATCAAACATCAAAACCCTTTTTGTTGCCATCAAAGAGGATGTCACAGGTCAATCCACTTGTAGCTCAGTTGAATTAATTGTTTTTTTTTTTCTGTTTTCCTTTTTACACAAAAGACAAGGTTTTTTTTCCTTTTCCCACCTATTTTACATGTAGTGGGAACATGAGATGCTTCTGAAAAAATAAGCATAAGGCCATCGATATGTAGAAGACATGAAAATCTTCCTAAATTAGAGTAATGATAATCCTGAACCGTTAAGTATTTCACTAGCTTTATTTCATCATATATGAACATTTAGCTGTGCTTACTTTGAAACTAGTATGTGCATTACTCTATATCAGAAAAGTTATAAAAATGTAAGATGAAAGTAATATTTTTTCCTTGTTGTCAGGCTGATGCCATTTATATACCATGTGTTTTGAAAAAACTACAGAATTTATTAACCAAAAAAAAGTTATCTACTTACATTTCTCAGGAATGTGTTTCTACTTCTGTGGGTATATTATTTAGTGGTTACATCCTTTATGAAGGGATGTATTTTTAAATGCATTCAATAATTTCTCATTCTTTATGTTCTTAGACTTGTCAACTTTGGATGTGATTATCATCAAGACCGAGATAAATTTTCCAAACACCTGACTCTGTGTGTTTTTACCAACCATACAGGTAAACTAGGGTTGTATTTATCAATTTATTCAACCGTACTTGAGTTCTAGACAAAATTTACTCATTGTTTAGCTATATGGAGTCTGAAAATAGAACAGAGCTACATTTTTATGTTGGTGATCATATGGATTGTCATATATCAAATCATCTTCATTAATTTTAAATATACACTGTCTGTATTGAGGAAGCCACAGTTATTCTTAACAGCAGAGTTATTCTTCTAATAGTTATTATTTGTATGGTTCTAACAGAGAAAATGGATTTGTATTTAACCAATCTACATTTTCTCACCTGCTTCATCTTTTAACAAATGGCAAACAGCGATGGCTATGCTTTCTGTGTCAGGCTTACTGATGTGTTTGGTTCTAAACTTATGTACCTGGCTTTAAGAGCCATGCTGCAGCCTACCGATGTAACAATCAGAGCTTGACATAAAGTTATTAATGCGAAATATTTTGTTCCTTAATACCAGTTTTTATAGATAGAAAAAATGGAGAGGGTAAAGAAAAATACCTAAAGATGAGAGAAGCTGAATATGATTACATTCAATAAATCTGATGAAAAACTGCTCATTAACCTTAATAATCGTCTAAATAATCAGCTCTGATAACTACATATAATAGCCATTTTTAATATCCCAACTTTAATGGACACTTACTACTTGAGTTAAGTAGCATTTGGACTAAAATTGTATTCCTTTAAAGCCAAATTATTGTGGGATATTCACCCATTAGGCCAACATTTATTGAGGACTTACTGTTTGCTAGGTGTTGGGGATATGATAAGTAAAACTGCCCTAATCTTTATTAGCGTAAAGATTACTATTTGGCACAGATTTTAGACATTACATAAGTGTACACTTAGTATTTAAATAGAATCATATTATGAATGAGCATTAATAGGAAGTCATGAAAACTTATGATGGACATTTAATAGAAGATATTAGTATCTTCGACCATGTTCTAGTTCAGCCAGTCCATCCTTATTTCTGCCTCCCTCCAAGATATTCCATCCCATTCCATTCTTAGTCCTGAAAATGGCCCCCTTTCCCACTTCACTCCTGCATAATCCATTCCCCTTTTTCCTGTCCATCCCAGGTATCCCTCAGCTGTACTCATCCCTTCATACAGCAGTCCTAGGGAGCTCAAGGAGGTGGTATTTCAGTAGAGACTTGAAGGATATGTATGAACTAAGACCATGTCACTGAAGTAGAGTAAGTGAGAGAGAGAAAGCTGGAGAGGTAGGCAGGGGTCAGGCTATGTGGGACCTTGTGGATCATGGGAGGATTTTAGACTTTATCTTAAGAGTGATGAGAAGTCATTGAAGGGTATTTTTTGTTACTATAGAATTTATTTTGAGAATGCGCAAGGTCACTGTAAAGTTCAAAAATATAATCAACATCCATTTACCTTTTACTGATACAATCATATCATTTACAGTATTTGCTTTATCATTCTCACTATATATATATGTATCATTTTATTTTTTGACCAAGTCCATTCAAAAATAGGTTGCAGACATCATAACACCTAACCAGTAGATAATTCAGTACACACCTCCTTTGATTAAGGACATTCTTCTACATAATCTGTTCACTTATTACTGAAATAAATTAATCACATTAATCAATAAACTTTATTTTCTATTCAAATTTTCATAATTTCTAGAAAAATGTCATGTATGTGTATATATAAATAAATATGTATGTATATAACTTTTAAAGTCAGGATTCCATCAAGATTCATGCATTACATTTGGCCGTTTAAATCTTCATAGTCTGTTAATGTGCAACAATTCTCATGTCCTACTCCCTGCCTTTCTTTTCTTTTCATTGACATATTGAAAAGTCCAGGCCATTTGTCTTGTAGAATGATCCACATTCTGGATTTATCCAATTGTTTACTTACATAGGCATTTAACTTTTTCCTCTATACATTTCCTGTAAATTGGAAGCTACACACAACTGAGTAAAGGCACAGTTAGACATAAGCTAAGCATTTTTAGTGAGAATACTTCACAGATGATGTTGTGAACTTCATTTTTATCAGATCAGGAGGCCTATAATGTCAGAATATCCTACTGTTAGTGATGCTAAGTCTGGTCATTTGGTTAAGTGGTAACCACTGTATGTCTCCCTTGTGAGGGCACATTTTAACCTCTGAATTAGTAATTTATAGGATGGTACTTTGTCACCACGTGACTATTCTATTCTCAGCTTTTCACCTGTCAGTTTTAGGATTCACTGATACTCCTTCACTGAAGCATCTGTGCAGGCAGTAACATGATTAGATACATATTTTCAAAAGATCACTGTGGCTGCTGTATGGAGGATGGATTGGGCCGGGTACGGTGGCTCACGTCTGTAATCCCAGAACTTTGGGAGGCCAAGGTGGCCAGATCACCTGAAGTCAGGAGTTTGAGAGCAGCCTGGCCAACATGGCGAAACCCCGTCTCTAGTAAAAATACAAAAAAATTAGCTGGGTGAGTTGGCACGTGCCTGTAGTCCCAGCTACTCAGGAGGCTGAGGCAGGAGAATCGCTTGAACCCAAGAGGCGGAGGTTGCAGTGAGCTGAGGTCACACCACTGCACTCCAGCATGGGCAATAGAGTGAGACTCCGTCTTAAAAAAAAAAAGAAAGAAAAAAGATGGAGGATGGATTGGAGGAGGCAAGAGAAAAAGTGGGAAGATGAGCAGTTAAGTCTAGTCCTATGTTTGAAATAAGGGTGAACTAGGATGGGCAGTACAGGTGGAAGGAACTAAATGGGTTTGGGATGCATTTTGGAGATGAAATTAAGATAATTTGCTATAAATTAGAGGAATGGTTCTCAGGTTTCTGGCATCAGCAAATGAGTGAACAGTAGTGTCGTTTACTGAGGTTATAGGGGTTTTGGTGGAGCTTAGGAAGATTGTGAGTTTTGTTTTAGACATGTTGACTAAAAGATCTGGAGCTTAGAAGAGGGATCAAGACTGGCAATGAATAAATGTGGAAGTTGTTAGAATACAGCTGGCATTTGAAGCCATAGGAGGGAGTATTTGGTCAGGAGGGAGGACACTTACGAATAAGATCTGGGAACATAAATATATAAAGGTTAGGTGGAACATCCAAAGGAAAAGGAAAAAAAAATGTCTGGAGAGAGAGAAAGGGAATACCAAAACAAGTATGGTATTGTAGTAGCTGAAGGCACAGGGTAGTTTCACAAAGAAATGACTGAATAGGTAGTGAGAGGTGGAGTCCACTGTGTCGAGTAGCATGAAGATTACTGTGAGCTGTTTGTGTTGTGGAATTGAGGTGAAATCTTGACTCTGCTGGGTTAAGTGGCATATGGGAATTGAAAAAAGTCATAGCAGCATGTGTAGACATGACAGAGGCAGCAGCTGGAAAGGGAAATAGGATTTAGGGAATATTTTAAGACAGTACAGACTCTAGGATGTTCGAATGCTCACAGCATATATTGAGTGGAGAGGAAACAGGACAATACATAGCAGAGAGGATAACTGGTATAGTGAATTTGCTTAGAAGGTGGGATGGGATCTGGAGCTCACATGGAGGGAGCAGGGTGGGTTCTTCCCTGGTACTTTGCTTTATTTATTTATTTATTTATTTATTTATTTATTTATTTATTTATGAATGAGATGGAGTCCTGCTCTGCTCTGTTGCCTAGGCTGGAGTGCAATGGAGCGATCTCAGCTCACTGCAACCTCCGCCTCCCGGGTTCAAGAGATTCTCTTGCCTCAGCCTTCCGAGTAGCTGGGATTACATGCACACATCACCATGCCTGGCTAATTTTTTTTGGATTTTTAGTGGAGACGGGGTTTCGCCATGTTGGCCACGCTGGTCTCGAACTCCTGACCTCAGATGATCCACCCATCTCGGCTCCCCAAAGTGCTGGGATTACAGGTGTGAGCCACCGCACTTGGCCCCTGGTACTTTGCTTTAAATCTATTGGATATGAACAATCATTTTGGCTTTAATCCGGTGCAGCTTTTTATTCCTTTTTCTATTTCCACAGGAATTTCTCGTGACCATTACTAGCTGTAAGTTATAAATGGGGCTAGTTATGACATATTTAATAAAATGTTAGGTTTATCTGACATAAATTGTGGAAGAGTCTGTTTTTCCCCTTCTCGGCAGTGTGTGGAAGGGTAGAAAATAAGCTTCACTCTTCACAATCAGCTGTGAAAAAATAAAAAAAAACCTGTTTCAAATGAGATGCTTCCAGATTTAAGATGAAACAAGCCAGAGAAGCAACCTTTTGTTTTCTGACTAAGAAATTGTTCATGTGTTTCCTATATTACTCTTCAAAAGTGTTTTTTTTTTACCTTTGTTGTTAAACAAAATCTATTCCAGCAAAATAGGATAGGAGAAGGAAGCAAAGAGTCTAATCTAAATGTGACTCCCTCTATAGTAGAAAGCTGAATTCTTCACTGGCATGGAGGCCAGAAACTGTGGTTCATGAAAGGAATGCTGATGGACTTAGGCCCTTATACAAACTTATTTCAACTATTTACATTAATGATGATGATATAATAATATTTGACATTTTGCTATCACATTTTGGTCATCAGAAGCTATTTTGTCCTTTCAGCATTACTTTTTATACTCTTGAAAACATTTGTCCTGAATTTCCCAGCACTAAGAAATAAAGATGGCTGTCTTCCAAGGAACTAGATGTTACAATCTGGGTGATGGGCGTGCTCATGAGATTGGTGGTGGGCAAAAGTGCTGCTGCCACTGCTGCTGTCAGGCTGCTTGTGTATTATTTGACATGAGTTTATATATATTTTTCTAATAAAAAGGATAAATCAGACTTTCTAAGCATTGAAAGCGTATTTTACTGTTTCCCTACCTAATAGTCAACTCTGAAGCTGTAGTGCTCTTGTGTGTTCTAAGTCAGTGGCTGTAATTCTTGTGCACCACCTATTGGGAGGGTAGTGAGTAGGGAAGTGTGTAAATTCTCCTTCCTATTCATATAACTGCAAGAGTTGCTCTTCACAAGTTCCCGATTAGGCCTATGTTTTAGCACTTTATAGAGCCTTTTAATAATTGCTCCAATAACATAATTTCCCTTGGAAAACTTTGTCCACAGTAGTTTTCATTGTCCAAATGGTTTCCCCAAGGCTAGCCAATGTTGAGATATTATCTTCATCATTGATGAATTTCATTAAACATCTCTGGATACACCCTTAAGAGCATGCTTCCCCAGCTTGTAAATAGCAGCAAGACTGTTATGGAATAATAACACCAGCTAACCTTTATAGCCAGATATAACTTCTTTGCAACTAACAATCTAACAATAACAATCTCTTTATACACAATATCTTATCTAATTATCTCACAAGAACCCTATGAAATAAGTTCTATATTTTCTTTATTTACAGATAAGGAAACTGAGGCTTAGATAATTTAATTAACTTGTCTGAGGCAATAGACTTAGTAAGCCAGAAGCAGGATTCACATCCAAATCTGCCGATTTCAAAAGTGGTTCTCAATCTGGGTTCACGTTAGAATCATTTAGTGAGCTTTAAAAATTACAAATGCCTGCGTCTCACCCCCCCAGAGATTCTGACTTAATTCTTCTGAGGTGGAACCTGGGCATCTGTGATCCCAAGTAAGTTTAATGTGCTGTCAGGGTTAAGAACCAGTGCTCTAGAGCTGTGTTGTCCAATATGGTAGCCAATAGCCACATGTGGCTATTTGAATTTACATTAATTAAAATTAAAGAAAAAAATCCAGGGCTGAGTAGAAGCAGCTAATGTGAGCCACTCTCACAGGGAAGTGTAAATGCCACTCTCACAGGGAAGGGGCAAGTAAATGCAGCACCTTCAACTGAATCATCCAGATGTTCACATTGGGACTAATCCAGGAAACAACTTGACCCATGGAGAATGGCGAAAAGCAAGGCAGGATGACAGCCCACCTAGGAGTGACACAGAGCCAGGGGAACTTCCACCACCCAGTGAAGTGGTGAGTAAATGCACAACTCCAGGAACCCATGCTAGACTAAGAAGATAAGAGAGAAGATCCAAATAAACACAATTAGAAATGACAAATGGGATGTTATCACTGGCCTCACAGAAATAAAAATAATCATCAGAAACTACTAAGAACACCTCTATGTACACCAACTAGAAAACCTAGAAGAGACAGATAAATCCCTGGACACATACAGCCTCCCAAGTCTGAACCAGGAAGAAAGTGATTCCCTGAACAGACCAATAATAAGCTCCCAAATTGAATCAGTAATACATAACCTACCAACCGAAAAAAGCTCAGGATCTGATGGATTCACAACTGAATTCTACCAGATGTACAAAGAAAAGCTGGTACCATTCCTACTGAAACGCTTTCAAAAAATTGAGGAGGATGGACTCTTCCCCAGTTCATTCTATGGAGCCAGCATCATCCTGATATTGAAAACCTGTCAGAGACATAAGAACAAAAGAAAACTTCAGGCCAGTATCCTTGATGAACACTGATGCAAAAATCATCAAAATACATGGAAACCAAATCCAATAACATGTCAAAAAGCTAATATACCACAGTCAAGTAGGTTTCATCCCTGGGAGGCAAGGTTGGCTCAACATATGCAATTCAAAAAATGTGATTCATCACATAAACAGAATTAAAGACAAAAACCACGTTTATCTCAATAGATGCAGAAATGGCTTTCGATAAAACTCAATACCCCTTCATGTTAAAAACTCTCAATAAACTAGGTATTGAAGGAAAACTTCAAAATAATAGCCATCTACGACAAACCCATAGCCAACATCATACTGAATGGGCAAAAGCTGGTAGCATTTCCCTTGAAAACTGGCACAGGGCAAGGATGTCCTCTCTCACCACTCCTATCCAACATGGTATTGGAAGTCCTAGCCAGAGCAATCAGGCAAGACAGCATCCCAAATAGGAAGAGAGGAAGTCAGCCTATCCCTGTTTGCATATGGCATGATTCTGTAGAAAACCCCATAGTCAGCCCAAAAGCTCCTTCAACTGATAAACAACTTCAGCAAACTTTCAGGATACAAAATCAATGTACAGAAATCTCTAGCATTTCTTTACACCAACAAGAGCAAAGTCAAGAGCCAAATCGGAAAGGCAATCCCATTCACAATTGCCACAGAAAGAATAAAATACATAGGAATACAGCTAACCAGGGAGGGGAAGTTAAAGATGTCTACAATGAGAATTACAAAACATTGCTCAAAGAAATCAAAAGTTACAAAGAAATGGAAAAACATGCTCATGGATAGGAAGAATCAATATCATTAAAATGGCCGTACTGCCCAAAGCAGTGTACAGATTCAATGCTATTCCTATCAAACTGTCAATATTCTTCACAGAACTAGAAAAAACTGTCTTAAAATTCACATGGAACCAAAAAAGCCTGAGCAGCCAAGGTACACCTAAGCAAAAAGAACAAAGCTGGAGGTATCATGTTACCCAACTTCAAACTATACTACAGGGCTACAGTAACCAAAACAGTATGGTACTGTTACCAAAACAGGCACATAGACCAATAGAATGGAATAGCGAACCCAGAAATAAGGCTGCACACCTATGACTATCTGATCTTCAACAAAGCTGACAAAAGCAATGGGGAAAAGACTCCCTACTCAATAAATGGTGTTGGGATAACTGGCTAGCCATATATAGAAATTGAAACTGGAATCCTTCCTTACAACATATACAAAAATCAACTCAAGATGGATTAAAGACTTAAATGTAAAACCCAAAATTTATAAAAATTCTGGAAGAAAACCTAGGCAATACCATCCTAGACATAGGAATGGGCAAATATTTCATGACAAAGACATCAAAAGTAATCACAAAGAAGCAAAAATTGACAAATGGGATCGAATTAAACAAAAGCTTCTGCACAGCAAAAGAAACTAATAGAGTAAACCAAATGACCTACAGAATTGGGAGAAAATATTTGCAAACTATGTATCTGACAAAGGCCTAGTATCCAGCATCTACAAGGTACTTAAATTTATAAGACAAAAACAACTCCATTAAAAAGTGAGCAAAGGACATGAGCAGATACTTTACAAAATAAGACATGTGGCCAGCAAGCATGTGAAAAACTCAGTATCACTGAGGATTAGAGAAATGCAAATAGAGATTACAATGAGATACCATCTCATGCCTGTCAGAATGGCTATTATTAAAAAGTAAAAAAAAAAAAAACGACAAAAAAACCCCACAGTTGCTGGCAAGGTTGCAGAGAAAAGGGAAGACTTATACACTGTTGATGAGAGTGTAAATTAGTTCTACCATTGTGGAAAGCAGTATGATGATTACTCAAAGGCTAACAGCAGAACTACCATTGTACCCAGCAATCTGATTACTGGGTATATACCTAGAGGAATAAAAATCATTCTACCATAAACACATACGTATGCAAATGTCAATTGCAGCGTGATTCACGATAGCAAAGACATGTAATCAACCTAAATGCCCATCAGTGACAGATTGGATAAAGAAAATGTGGTACATACATACCATGGAATACTGTGCAGCTATAAAAAAGAATGAGATCATGTCTTTTGTGGGAACATGGATGGAGATGGAGGCTATTATCCTTAGCAAACTAACGCAGGAACGGTAAAACGAAATACCTCATGTTCTCACTTATAGGTAGGAGCTAAATGATGAGAACTCATGAACACAAGGGAACAACAGACACTGGGGTCTTCTTGAGGGTGGAGGGTGCGAGGAGGTAGCGGAGCAGAAAAAATAACTATTGAGTACCAGGCTTAATAGCTGGGTGATGAAATTATCTGTAAAAATAAACCCCTGTGATGAGTTTACCTATATAACAAACCTTCACATGTACCCCTGAACTGAAAATAGAAGTTAAAAAAAAATCCTGTAATCCCAGCTCTTTGGGAGGCCAAAGTAGGAAGATCACATGAGCCCAGGAGTTCAAGACCACCCTGGGCAACATAGGCTCCATCTCTTAAAAAAATAAAATAATTAGCCAGGCACGCCTGTAGTCCCAGCTATTTGGAAGGCTGAAGTGGGAGGATTGCTTGAGCCTGGGAGGTCAAGGCTACAGTGAGCCATGTTTGCGCCACTGCCCTCCAGCCTGGGCAACAGAGTGAGACTCTGTCTCAAATAAATAGTGCTTCAGTCATACTATCCACATTTTGAGTGTTCCATGACTACATGTGGCTAGTTGCCACCATATTGGACTATACAGGTGTGTAACATTTCCATTGTCAAAGACAGTTTCTGTTGGATAGCTTCACAGAGCCTGTGTACATACCATTTCAACTTGCTGTGTCTTTTTTTCCCTTTGGGATTGGGTGGGGCAACTAAGCATGACCTAACAATTTGGAAATATTTGCTTATAAGTTCTGGATATGGTTCTCAGAATATGTAATTAGGTACATTTATTCTACATCTCACTTTTTTTCAAAATGAGAAAAAAAAAACTTTCTCTAAAGGATGGAGTGCAGATAATTTGCTAGAATGGAGGTTGTGATCTGTGTTGCTGTCATGTTCATTTCCCAGGATAGAATCCTAAAAGAATTACTGGGTGAACAGGTATGAATATATTTAATCCTCTGTGAAAGAATTTTTCTGAGATATTGTGTTAGTTGACTCATTCACTACTATTTGAGAATTGTGTAAGAAGCACATGCTCCCTTGACAGTATTTCATTATCATTTAAAAAACTACTTCTAAAGGAAAATTATGGTGCCTTCTTTTAATTTTCATTTATTACTAGAGAGTCTAAAGTCTGTCTTTTTTTTAAGCAATTTCATGTTCCTTGTGATTATAGTATATAAAAGAATGGATAAACAAGTAGTTTTTTGCTGATAATGTTTACTGTATGAAAGCAGTCCAAGTGGTATATGAGACTTTTGTAACTCTTATTATTTTGTTTATACTTTAGGGATAGATTACTTTTATTCTCAGTGAGTCGTGAGTCAGCTGTAATTGTAAAGAAAAGTTGTTATTGTGTGCTCAGTAACCATAACAGTCATTTTACATCTAATAGAATTGTTACCATGTTATCTGATGAAGTTATTCTTTTTTACTATTTTGTGTTTAAGGTAATTGCAATAAAGTGTACTGCTGACAATACTTTGCAGTGTTAAATGTCATTAAAAAGTCACAATTGATAAATATTATAACAGAATGCTTATAAATGTCCTTGAATAGCCCTCTTAGGGGAAACTGACTTTTTTTCTACCATGATTCTTTGATAAAGAAACTAATGAAGGAAAGTAGAGGAAACATTAAAATCCACTGAAGTAGAGTAGCGATTGAATTCACACAGCTAGTTAACATTAGCTCTGGGGCTAGAACTCAGGTTTCCTGACTCCTTGTCAAGTTACTTTCTACCTGTCAATCTCCTATTTCAGTTAATCACATAAATGATAGACATACCTGTTTAAGCATACTGTCGTCAATTGTATGTAGGTCACTGATGGACATTAGTCCATACAGCAGCAGCTGCTAGAGATAATGTACAGTTTCACGCATTGAGAGAGGTGGGGAAAGCTGAGGGTGTTCTGGAGTGATGGGGTAAGTGAAGGGGGTCAAAACTCACCTGGAAAGGCCACTCTATGCCAAGAGCTCTCCTTTGGCCTTGGGCCAATGCCTTCAGTGACTCAGTTATGGATGGATATGGACTCACATGCCACATTTGTTTTCACTGACCCATAAGATAGATCGCACTTTGCCTTTCAATCAAGATTAACTGGAGACTGGTAACTTTCTGTGAAATGAACACATTTTTGATAAACTGGTGTTCATAGCTGTTAGTAATAATTGGAAGGTGACAAGCTAGATAAAGAAGGACAATGCATGCTTACTAGGAGAATCTCATGAAGCTTTGGAAACTGTCTAGAACCCCATTATTTCATATGCAGGAGTATATCTGTGTTCATTTTCCTATCCTTCAATAGCCTGCCACAATATGTTGCTATATAGTGTGCACTAAAAAATTACTGCTTTGAAATTTCTTAGCAATTTGTTAATAGACCCACTTCTAGGACTTGGGAATAATCTATGAGGTAAGATGAGACAGGACATCTAAAGGAGTAGAAGTAAGTTTAAGTGGTTTAGGAAACTTTATTTATGACATAGATTCTGTCAAACTCTACTAAATATCCTTTTTCTTCTAGGAAGTTTGTGTGTATGTTACAGCCCGAAGTGTGCCTCTTGGGAACAAATCACATATTCTGTGTTTTACATTCATAAAGGTACTTTTTCATGTCTTCTTTGTTACTTTTACATAATAACTTTTTCCAAATAGTAGCAAATTAGATAGCTCTTAACAGTGTTATTAGTAATTTTTTGGAGACAGGGTCTCCCTTTGTCACCCAGGCTGGAATGCGGTGGCATGAATACTGCTCACTGCAGCCTTAACCTTATGATCTCAAGTGATCCTCCCTCCTCAGCCCACCAAGTAGCTGGGACTACAGGCGTGTGCCATCATGCCTAGCTAATTTTTGTATTTTTTGTGGAGATGGGGTTTCACCATGTTGCCCAGAGTGGTCGTGTACTTCCGAGCTCAAGTAATCCACTCGCCTCAGCTTCCCAAAGTGTGGGGATTATAGGCATGAGCCACCATGCCCGGCTAAGAGTATTATTACCATGGAATCAATTTTTATCAGTTCATTCTATATCTGTATACTTACAGGATACATGTTTCCTGAAGAAAGTTGCCAATGGTGAATATCAAGTTAGCTAGTTATTTTTATATATCATATATTTTTATCCTGGCCTATATATTTTTCTAGGCTTGTGGACCAATCCTAAGGAATGTATTTATCCAAAGTGTGTTTATTTGCTTTTTAGTTATTGCTATTTGGAAAATATCTATCGATTTAACTTACAGAGTTACATAAGGTTTCAGTTAAAAGCGTCCATGATCTCAGACCTCAACAGGTTTTAGATCTAAGATACATTTATTCCATTTCACACATCTATGGGCCAAGATATTGATAAACAGTCTAGGGAGAAGCAGTCAAATGCCTAACTAATTTCTCCTGGTTCTGTAGTCGATCACAGTGTGCCCTGTAGTAGTTTTAGTTTGAACCATGCTAAGGAGTAATTGTTTTGCTTGTTTAATTCCTTAAAATGAGTATTTGTGCAGTATATACTATAGGGTGTATTTAAATTTTTTTAAAGATGAAAATTTTTCCAATATTTAAAAAAAATTATGCCAAGCCACACTAGAGCTGCTTATTCTATAGATGGACCTGATATTACCTCCTCAGGTTAGAGATCAAGGTAAAAAAGTTTAATAACTTAATGGAGAAGCTAAAGTAACTTCAGAACTAGACATATATACTATTCATACTTAAGTTGTATAAGTTTGAGATTTTTGTGGAAAATTTTCATACATTTTTCTAATGGTTAATCTATTGATCAAAGGCAGTAAATAAAACTTTTCTGAAGATTAAGAGTTAGAAAGTAGAGAGGAAAGGCCAATATACTGAGGTTATTAGCTCGGCTAATTCCCTTCCTACCTAAAAGTGGGATTTGTAAGTGATTTGGAGACGTCTCAGAGGGTCTTAATGACTGCACGTGTGTGGCGGTGAGCCTTGAGGAATGTGGGCCAATGAGCTATGTGGTCATCTCTATCTCTTGGATCTTTAAGTAAATTCCTTCAGATCCTCTCCTCCCTGAACAATCCACCTGTCATGGTCTAAGATTATAATAAGCTCAGAACAACTACTGGAGTGTGACTGCACTCAGATTATCCGCCTTCAATGCTGGTTTTTGGAGAATGAGGGGAGCCATGAAATCTAGAAGTCTGAAGATGCCCGCTTACGAGTTGCATGGTCACTGAAAATATAGTGTGTTACATAGTCACTGCCTTGGGTGGAGTTCCAGTTCTTTGTTTAACATTCTCTGGCTTCATGTTCTCTCTTTGCAGGACACAGCAAGACCTTCACCACTTCTCTTGAGAATGTTGGCTCACACGTGACAAAGGGCATTACTTTTCTCAACCTTGGTGAGTGATGGAGAGATCACACCCCCTGCTCTGAACACTTGTTCCTAGGCATGGTATACCACAGCCTTCTATACTATCCCATTTCTCATGCCTCTTTGAGACTTGGATTGTGATGACAATCAATGACCCACTTGAAGTCTGAGGAGAGAAGATTTTCTCTGGAACACACCCTTCCCTCTCAACTCCTTAGCCTTTGGCTTGAAAGGGTTGGGGGATGTATCATCTTCCCTTTTTAGAGAACCTAGGCCGTGAGCTTTTTATGTTTTTTGGTAGCAGGCTAAAAAGCTATTTGTTAACATAAAAATGATAACTTGTATGAGATGTTCCCAAATAGCCCATGAGAAGTAATACATCATGTTATCCCTTGATTATAGAGAGGACGGGGCCCCTGGGAAATTTTCTATTTCCTGTTGCTAATCTTGAAAAGCTTCCGAGTCCCATTAATGATTTATGGATCAGCTTGAGTTGTTTTCATTGAGTAAATATGGCGAAGGGAACCTCAGTGTAATGAGGAAAATAAAGAAAGGGTTTGTTGTACCTCCCCCCTGAAAGCTGCTTTTCCGTGCCAGTTAGGATGTGGGGCACAAAGTTTAGCAGAAGACTAAGTAATGGTTTACTTGCTTACATATGGAACATGGCATATGGAACATTTCCTTTAAAAAAGGAGTTTCAGGTTTAGAGCATGTAATTCTTTGATATTTTTTTCCATCCCTATTCCACAGTCCATCCACTGTCATGATGCATGTTTGGGAGAGTGCAATGTGAGGAAACTGAGCAAAGTTATTTTTATTTTGAATGATACCATTGATAAGGTTGGATACTTAGGCTGAGTGAGCCATTATGGGCAAATTTTAACATGATCTCTGAATTTGTGGAAAATTGCCTTAGGGAAGCCTGGTTCTACTGCTTCCTGTGATAAGAGAGATGAATATTATAGAAGGTTTCCTGGGTCTGGGACTTGATTCTTATCAGCAATGCTTTATCAGCATCCCATCTCAAGAGTGATGTGGGAAACTTTCCACTAAGAAAACAGCACTTTGTGAGGGCAAAGGTATCCTTGCTTTTTTTTACCCCTGGGAATGACTTGCAAAGGGCAGGCAAGATTTAATCTGTGGTCTTCAGCGTGTGGAGAGGCCAGAAATATAAGCTTTGTAAAAATAGGCTATCTTAAACATGTTGTCTTTCCTTCTTAAGCATATTTTATAGGCACAAAATCATAGCCCAGTTTAAAACTGCTGTACAGGTAATTTTTATGACAAGAATATTGTTTGAGTAATATATTTTTTGCTATTACATGCAATTTCCCTGGACTGTCACCCTATTAAATTGGGCTTATATTGATTAAAATATTAAAGAATAATTTTTTGAAAATTTCATGAACCCCAGACACTTCTATGTAAGAAAGATATGTTTATAAATAATGAGCTGCTATTTATTTAATGAATACTATATGTTAAGTGTTTTACTTGTTATCTTGCTCTCTACAGCAATTCTGATTGGTGATATTATCCCCATTTTACAGATAATGAAACTGAGGCCCAGAAAGTGAGCTCTGTGCTTAGGCTTACTTCAGTGTCTTTTATCAGGGACACTAGATTATTAATAGTTTCTTTTTTTTTTTTTGAGATGGAATCTTGTTCTGTCTCCCCGGCTGGAGTGCAGTGGTGCAATTTCAGCTCACTGCAACCTCTGCCTCCCGACTTCAAGCAATTCTCTGCCTCAGCCTCCCAAGTAGCTGGGATTACAGGCGCATGCCACCATACCCGGCTAATTATTTTGTAGTTTTAGTAGAGACGGGGTTTCACCATCTTAGCCAGGCTGGTCTTGAACTCCTGACCTCGTGATCCACCCGCCTCGGCCTTCCAAAGTGCTGGGATTACAGGTGTGAGCCACTGTGCCTAGCCTATTAATAGTTTCTTTAAACATTTTGTAATTTTTATTTTCTTAGCATTTTATTTCAACTAAAACTTTATCAAGTGTTTTGTTTAGAGGTGTTGTTCTAGTATTTTTCTGTAATGCAATCCAGAGTAAACTGAGAGAAAATGAAGTGAAATGATCCCATCAGTCACCCAAACGGTATGCAACATAACTGCCCAAACTAGAAAAGATAGTGTTGTCAGTGTTACAATCCTAGAGTACTTAATTTAAAAATATTTATTCATAGAATTTGATTTTTATCTTATAGCATTTTTGATATATTTTTAAAAATATAAAACTTCAGTCTAAATGTTTTCAAACATTAAAGTTTTAACTAAATATAAGTGACTAAAGTATTTTCTTTAAATTATAAGAAGTATCCATTTTACATGTGGCATATGAATGTACATATAGCCTCTGCTTATGTGTAGTACCTTTTCTTCTCCATATAAGATATTTATTAGAAAAGTCAGCAAATAAAATATAACAAATTTATACAGAGTTCTTTCATCAAATCTTCCTAGCAAACTTTTTTGTTTGTTTGTTTGGGACAGGATCTTGCTCTGTTGCCCAGGCTGGAGTGCAGTGGTATGATCTTGGCTCGCTGCAACCTCTGCCTTCTGGGCTCAAACTATCCTCCCACCCCAGCCTCCTGAGTAGCTGGGATTACAGGTGCATGCCTCCATGCCCAGCTAATTTTTTGTATTTTTCGTAGAGATGGGGTTTTGTCATGCTGCCCAGGCTGGTCTCGAACTCCTGACCTCAAGAAATCCACCTGCCTCAGCCTCCCAAAGTGCTGGGATTACAGGCGTGAGCCACCGTGCCCAGCCAATAAAAATAATACCCTACCTTATTTTGTTTTTAACTGACAAATAGTAATTGTATATGTTTATGGAGTACAATGTGGTGTTTTGATACCTATATACATTGTGGAAGGATCAAATCAGGCTAGTTAGCATATCCTGTATTAGTTTATTGTTGCTGTAACAAATTATGGCAGACTTAGAACTTCAAACACCACAAATATTCTCTTAAAGTTCTGTAAAGTTGGAAGTTCAAAATGAGTCTTGAAGGGGCTAAAGGAAAGTGTGGGCAGGACTAGTGCCTTCTGGAGGCTCCAGGGAAGAATTTGTTCCTTGCGTCCTCCCTCCAGCCTCTAGAGGAAGCTTGTCCAACCCTTGACCCATGGGCTGCACACAGCCCAGGATGGCTTGAATGTGGCCCAACACAAATCTGTAAACCTTCTTAAAACTTTTTTTTTGAGGTTTTAGTTTTTTTTAGCTTATCAGCTGTTATTAGTGTATTTTATGTGTGGCCCAAGGCAATTCTTCTTCTTCCCAATGTGGCCCAGGGAACCCAAAAGATTGGACACCCCTGACTAGAGGCTAGTATTTCTTGACTTGTGGCCACTTCATTCCAGCTACCTTCCTCATCGTATGGTTGTCTTCTCTTCTCTAGTCAAATCTCCCTCTCATAAGGACTTTTGTGCCTACCCATGTCTACCTGGATATTCCAGGATAGTCTCCCCGTCTCAAGATCCTAGTCACATCTGCAAGGTCTCTTTTACCTTATTCACAGGCTCTGGGGATTAGCACGTGCATATCTTCAGAAGCCATCATTCAGCCTACCACAGATACTACTGACCCTTTTGGTGAGACAAAAATTCCCTGCTCATTGAGGGACTGAACATCCATCCCTAGAGCCCACTCACCAAATGCCAAATAGGAATCTCCCTCTCACTACCTCAGTGATGTGACAACCCAAATCACTGTCATATATTTTCAAATGCCACCTCCCCACGGACATAGTGCCATCCTAATTAACTAGTTAAGTGGTACAGCTGGGAGGTAACTAGGTCATTTGATGCCGATACCCTTTCCATTATGTCCCACTATATTGTTGTTTGTGTTTTTCTAGTAAAGTGTTGTTATAATAAGATGATTGCAACCATTTGTGCTAAGCACTTTAGCGTCATTTAATCCACGTTGACTGAAAGGACACTTCTAAGTCAACTGGTTTGAGTTCTATATCCTCTTTCCTTTCCACAGAATGCCTTCTATGCAAATGATTAGCATGTGTTCCTTCACTTCTTAGGAAAAGGAGTCTAGCTGGCTCACTTATAATCTGAATGTTTCATCTATATAAAATTACTACTGTGTGAATTTCTGTTTTCTAAGATCCTAGAAAAAGTATTGGCAAGGGCTACTTCCACCCTTCCATTCTCCAGAAACCTATTTTTTATACCTTGTCTCCATCTGAGTACAAATGTTCTTGATACAAAAATATCTAGTGCAGGGACTGAAGGTGTGAATTCTAGTCAGCTTGATATGCAAGGAAATAAATTAGTACTTCACAAAGTGTCAGTGTGTCTGCAGAGATTGTTCTGATGAATATCGATTTAAAGGTTCTCTAAACAAAATGCTCCTGCTACTGATGATGATAATGATGATCAGTGGACGAACATGGGCAACAAAATTTTAGAGCTTCCCGAAACTGGCAGAAATTATGAAGAAAATTCCCAATATAGGCTATTTCCAGCCTATCAGATTAAGGAATAATTCGTGTTACTTGGTATTTTTTATTCTGATTTGCTCTGAGATCATTTAGATTCACATAAAGCCACAAATCACTTAGAAACAAAACTGCAGGTATAAATTAAGATAACCATAGCTAAATATCTGAAGAAAATTAGCTAAAGATGGAAATAAATGAGGTTTACCTAGTAAGAGAAATGTGGCTGGGCATGGTGGCTCATGCTTGTAATCCCAGCACTTGGGGAGGCTGAGGCAGGAGGATTGCTCAAGCCCAGGAGTTCAAGACCAGCCTGGGCAACATGCCTGTAATCCCAGCACTTTGGGAGGCCGAGGCAGGAGGATTGCTTGAGCCCAGGAGTTCAACACCAGCCTGGGCAACATGGTGAGACTCCATCTCTATAAAAATAGAAAATATTAGTGGGGTGTTGTGGGCACAGGCCTGTAGTCGCAGGTACTTGGGAGGCTGAGGTGGGGAGGATCACTTGAGCCCAGGAGTTTGAGGCTGCAGTGGGCCGACATCACACCACCGCTACTCCAGCCTGGGTGACAGAGTCAGACCCTGTCTCAAAAAAAAAAAAAAAAAAAAAAAAGCGCTGTCATTAGATAGCTTATTACATTGGTAAAACTTTTGCCTTTTGAGATATTCAGAGAAAAGCAGGGGTAATGTGACGTTCTGTACCTGTGCAGCTCTTACCATATGTAGATGACGTAAATCTTTCTCTTCTATAGACTATTATGTGGCTGTTTACTTACCTGGTCATTTCTTCCACCTACTTAATGTTCAACATCCAGACCTGATCTGCCACAATCTCTTTCTGACAGGTACGGCTATAGTTTTTCTCTTGTAGAGGTGGCCTATTTGAGTTTGTTTTGACTTTAATATCTATGTTTGGGTGAAAGGAGTTTCTTTTATTTGCTGATCTGCTGTTTTGTTTTGTTTTTTTTTTTTTTGCCAGGAAATAATGAAATGATTGATATGCTACCTCATTGCCCTTTACAGTCATTGTCAGGGTCCCTGGTATTGGATTGTTGTTCTGGAAAGCTCTATAGAGCACTGCTCAGCCAGTCGTCTTTATTACAGCTTTTGCAGAACACTCGCTTAGACTGTGAGAAGATGGCCGCGTTGCACTGTGCGCTCTACTGCGGTCAAGGCACGCAGTTCCTGGAAGGCCAGGTGAGAAGATAGCTCATGTTTTAAAATGGGCAGATAGACAACTGAACATATTTATTTTGTGGTTGAAAATGGTCAGGATTATTTTTATTTAGTAACAATTAATTGAGGTGTATGGCCTTGCTGCTGACATCGTCATCTTTTGCGCTGCTTTTTTATGGATCCCTACCAGGTCTAACACTCAGGGTGTTTCTGTTCTTTTGGGTACCCCCTTTTCCATATTGGGAATAAAAGTTTAGCTATGTCGGTAATATTTCAATGAAGAGCTCAGTAAATAATGCGTTTCTTAAATATCTACTTTTTCTCCTGGTCTGTATTTGATCTATAATTATCAAAAGGACTAAAATCTGGTGGCAGATATTTATTACATTTGTAATAAAAATAGCTTACGTTTGTATTTCACATTAGAATTTATTAAGTACTTCCACGCGCATTCTGTGTTATTTTACAGCTATCCTGTGAAGTCAGAGAAATCTCTTTATCAGATGTGGTTAAGATCAAAGAGTGGCTGGTTAACTACAAAAAAAAAAAGAGACATTAGACGTTTTATTTTAACCTGAAACATAACAATGTACATTATTCACCCATGTTTTGACTCAAGCCTTTCTTTGCGCATCTGCTAATTGAAGTTCAACATCATTTTTCATGCATAAAAGCACTAGTAATGAGTTACCTCTAACTTCCTGTTACTTTTTAAAAATTTTTATTTCTAAAGATATAGTAATTTAAGGACCCTTACAAAGCAATCTGTGTATACCAGGCATTTTTTACCCAATCTTTTTTAGTTGTTTCCCCTAAACCTAGTTTTCTAGTGATTTAGTGACATGCCTTTGACTCTTTACAAAGCATTCAACTTTTACTGACCCAACGACACTCTCTGCATCCACATTTTACTTGTCGATAGTAATATTGTATTACCTAATTTTGAAAATAAGTACAATAACATAAATCAGTTTTGAATTAAACAGCTTACTGGTAGGAGCAGAAGTGCAAGTGTGCACCATGGTTAGACGTGCCTTATAATATCTGTCAGTGCTGAGACGGTAAACATTCCTCTAGCAGGTGAGGATGATTATGGAGATGAGCGAGTTGATGGTATAGCAGGGATTATCCCTCCCTCAGGAGGCAGTACAGTGATGCTCACAAAGGTTAACTGGTGTGTCCGTATTCACACCCAGGACCCAGCTGGAATTCACACCCAGCTCTGCTGCCCCCAAGCCTAGTGGTTTTGTTTTGCTTTTTTTCCTGTATCCCACAGCTCTTTCCACTGGTGCTTTGCTATAACATGCCCTATTCTTGCACAGATGTTAGGTTGAAGAACATTTATTTGGTTTCCAGCCAAGGAGATTTATTAAAAAGATGTATAAAAAGGATCTCACTTATAAAATACTGTTTTACCTACCCAGAATTGCATTATGTATCTTGAAGATAGCGTAGAAGTGAGTATATTCTTAGGCAATTCTAAAATAGGTATAGAATGCAAAAGATTCATGTATATTTGTACTTCTTTGGTAGTGGAGGCAGAGAGCAGATTTAAATACCAACAGAGTTCTGTCTGACTTTTTAAAGATTATTCAATGGATTTCTGAGAATGTCTCTGCCTGCCATTCATTTGACCTCATTCAGGAATTTATAATTGGTAAGTGTTGCTGATGTTGCAGCTTAAGTTGAATACTTGACCTTTTTGCTTGAGGGAAAGCAGTAAATTGATAGTGAATGCCTCAACCTGTCCAAATGCTGCTTTGGAGCACATTAAAAAAAAAACAACTCCATATCGGAGTCAGCAGCTAATTAAATTTAATTCTCTTGTGGTTTTCTAAGAAGCTGTGGCTGTACAGAGATTGATGAGATACAAGATAGGATCTTGATTCTATAACCTTGTTAGTAATTTTTTTTCCAGTAAGATGTAACTTTCTTAGCCCAGTTTTGTGTTGGCTGGTTTCGTATGAAGTGATATAATGTCATTTGGGTAGATATGGTACTAAGTTATTCTCATTGTAAAAAGCAGAACCTGAACATTTTAGTCAGTAGATAAAATCATAATGGTTACCGTTTTGAGGATGAGGGATAAGACAATGAAAACTTTGTTGGTTTGCTTGTTTTGGTTGAATTACAATGCTGTCATCATCTTATTAAACCACATCTTTTTTCCCCCCGTTTTAAAAAAATCTACTCAGCTTCTTCATACTGGAGTGTATATTCAGAGACAAGTAACATGGACAAACTATTGCCATATTCCTCAGTGCTCATTTGGAATACAGTAAGTTAACACTGTGTATGCTGTATGCAAATAAAATCAATTCACAGTTGTGGGTCAGTTGTTGGACACCCCTCTTATAGCCATCAAGGTCGTGGTTTCACTACTGTTTTGACTGATAAAGAACTCAGTTGGATTTTTTTTTTGGCAGAAAAGTAATGGCAAATCCCTGCTATTGGCCAAAAGTATTTGTATAAAAACAGTAAAACCAAAGGAGCAGGTATACAGGGTATTTATTATTCTTCCTATTACCAGGCAGAACTAAACCTCTATCATGGTATTTTTATTTTCTAAGTGACTAGAGTGGATTAAAATATGTACTAGGTTTATATAAGTGAGGAATGGGTGGATTGCTGCTATCATACTTGGTAGATAAGGACCTTCATGACCCCTTTTTCTAGCCCTATTAAAAAGTCTGTAATAACTCTAGAGCTTCAGGATCAGTAAAAGTCAGCAATCTTAGGTGCATTCACCCCAATTGACTTTTTCTCCCTGTCGGTTCTGACTCCCTCCTTTTAAATTAGGATTTGCTGAGCTAAAACACTGCTCATTTTGTCTTGAATATAGTACAGTAGACAGAGCTTTGCTGGCCCAGCAAGTGAAAACCATACATAGGCTGTGCCTGAAAAAGTTCTGCCTCATGTTTCTTATTTAGATATTAGAACTACATGCTTGCTTTTGAGGCAGAAGTTTATATCAAAAAGGTATTTAGAAAAATAAATTGAATTTAAATAACACAGTCATAGGAAAATATGTACTAGGGTAAATGGTGACACTTTATATTTAGACCCTGTCTAAATATAGTCCTTAAAAAAGATGTATCAAGTGTGTTTGATTAATTTCTAAATTTTTGGTATGCACAGTGGCAGTGCTTTCCTAAAGGCCTTTTCTTTGTCTTTTACTGTCGTGGTTATTAGATTTTTATGCCCCACCTTAGAATTTAAGGGAAAGAAAGGCCTGAACTTGTTCCCTCTCTAGGCGCCCACGTTTTTCTTTCGGAACACATGTGAATAGACATGCAGACCCTGTGGTCATATGGCAGGAAGTCTGCAGGTTACACCACCCCAGAGTCAGGAAATGCACATCTCCGCTCCCTCCCTTACCAACCCCCTGCTGTTATGTCCTGTGTTCAAAGTGTCCAGGAGGCAGCTGGGACCACTGGTTCCCAGGGTTGTGTTAAAAGACTGAGCCACATGTTAATTGGATGTGGTGTGAGAATATCACCCTGAGGATAACGCTTCCCTTTTGCACGTCTCAAGATTGTGCAGGGCGGAGCAGCTATTGTGGACACGCACAGGGTGACATCAGGAAGTCCAAGAAGAGCGATATAAAGAAACCTGTGGTTATAACCTCCTTGTACTGAACTAATCTTGGGGTTTGCCATGTTGCTTTAAACTTCTTGTGGTTGGACTAGGTTACCTTAAAGGTCTCTTCTAATCTTGAAAATCTATCAGTCTATGCTTATCATTAGCTGTGATGCAAATCATTTATTTTTCTCTTATCTGCAAATGTTCTTAATGCTACAACCTTAATAAAAAGTTTCCACAGGAGAAAACATGGATTTCACATTTTTGTAGGAGACAACTGACTTGGATTTTTTTAAGATAATTGAAAATGTGATGCCCTTACACATAGATAATCCTGAATTATGTTTTGCAAACAACTATACCTCTTTAAAAATGCTATTTATAACCAAAACTGTAATGAAATTTTAATGTTTTTTTGAGGTATCCTCTGTAGTGATAAATGAAGCACACAATAGATTCTTATCACGGCTTTCAACTGTCACATGAAGAACTTAGTTGTTTGCATGTTCTGAAAATTTATTTCTCTGTCACTATGTTACCCTTTTTTACAGGAATATTCTATATTAGTAAAATCTCGGTCATTTAAATTATAGACAAATATCAATTTTTATTTCTACATTACATCTCCTAAAATATTTTCTTAAACACTTATCTACTTTTTTTAAGGAAATGAAAGCTGATTTGACCAGATGAGAGGCTAATTACATAATTAACATACAGATACACTTTTCAAAATAATAGTGAATAAAAGGCAATCTTGAAAGTTTATCCTTTTATTAAATTTCTGTTTTAACGCTCACTAGTTAGCAGAATGCTATCATTTGCCCTTCTTGAAATGAATTGTTCACCTTTCAGATTTGCCATGATGATAGCACTGCAGAAACTCTTTTTTTTCTTTGGGGACAGAATCTTGCTCTGTCGTCCAGTCCGGAGTGCAATGGTGCAATCTCAGCTCACTGCAACCTCCATCTCCCAGGTTCAAGTGATTCTCCTGCCTCAGCCTCCTGAGTAGCTGGAAATACAGGCACCCGCCACCATGCCTGGCTAATTTTTTTTTTTTTTTTTTTAGTAGAGCGGGGTTTCACCATGTTGTCCAGGCTGGTCTCAAACTCTTGATCTAAAGTGATCTGCCAGCCTTGGCCTCCCAAAGTTCTGGGATTACAGGTGCGAGCCACTGCGCCTGGCTGCTGCAGAAATTTTTTATGGGGGGCTCCTACCTCTGAAATTACAGAGGACAATGAGTTACAGAAAAATTACCCAGTCAAGTCATGCAAGAATCCCATTAGTCTTGGTTCCTTCTAGTGAGGTAGGGGCCAACTATAATACATTTAAGTGAAAGAAGAGAGAGGAAGGAGTATTGATAATGAAACATTTCCCCTTTATCATTACATTTGGTGCAAACATAATTTGCCTCATTTGTTCTTTAATAGAAATGTATAAAAATATCCTATTTGCTCTCTATTTCTTTGTAATAGTCTTTTCCTTTACTTTAGAGACCCTGTCACCTATTATAATTGTGACTTTAAAGAATATGTTCCTTCCTGAGGCAAGAGATAGGCTATATTCACTGTTATTTATGTCCTCCAAGGTTTATTTAAAGTAGAGGTTAGAAACTGGAAGCTGCCCTCAGCTTCTGTCTGTGCAGAAAACACTCCCTGAAAGCTTGAGCTAGTGGTAGTTCATACACTGAGCAGCTGTGTGTGTGTGTTTTTCCCCACTATAGGAAATTCCTGGAATAACTCTTGTGACAGAAGACATTGCATTGCCTCTTATGAAGGTAGGTCCCTTACAGCGAGAAACAAAAGTACAGACACATGACTAAAGCTTTGCTGCCTGAGTATTATGGTGGTTCCAAAAGGGATTGCAAATTGGCAGGGGAGGGGAGGGGAGGGCAAGGCAGTAGGGTGGGTTTTCTGGAGAATCCTTCCTACGTGGGTGAGTGATCACTGAGTACGATATTATGGCAATTCTCAGGAATGCTCTTTGAAGAAGGAAGTTTCCTGAAGATAGGAGAGAATTACGGTGCTCAACTTAAACCTTCCAGAACCAGCACTTGCCACTGTACCTCAGACCAGGCTGTAGTAGGGGAGGTCTTATAGATGATCTTTAGAGAGGCTGGTAGCTGCTTTTACTTTATCTTACTATTACGCCTTCAAAATGAGCTTGCACACGTGCACATGCACACACACACACACACACACAATTTCCAGTCTTAAAACCATTAAGTAATGTGGGCTAGGATTATCTAATTTCCTTCTGGTTCTAAAAACAGCTTTTTTGTTTCTCAAGAGTAATCTGTATTGGCCCACTATGTGGTCTCCATCAACCTCTGAACATTAAGCTGTAGCTGTTAGTGTCTTTCTGCAATCTGGTGGCTTCACAATAGTTTTGGAGTACCATAGGAGAATGGGGTGGAGTGAGTAGAAAAGGATACATATGTAGTTAAAACTAGGGGGAGTATTTTAGCACAGTTTCCTTGAAGCTCCTTTGTTGTTTTTGGCATTTAGCGTTGCCTCCTGTTAATCATAGCTTGAGGTAGGCTGGGAAATCTCAACTTCTGGCAGCAGAGAGCTCAGGGTGCTGACGCTTTTTATTTCCATTTGATTCTTTTGTATCTGTGAAGGGCAGGCTGGGCCTGGACAGCTGGGGGAAGGCTGTGGCATTTGAGGTCACAGTGATTCACTGGGGGCAAGAGAGGGTAGATCAGGGGCCAGGTTAGTGGTTCTAGGTTTTGGTCCTAAGAAGAATCCCTTAAAAATAGACTGATGATCTGTGTTTCCAGGCAAAAGCATGGGACTGCTGTGAAGTCCTACTAACATATGAAGATGAAGAGAAAAGAAAGGTTTTATTAATAGTTTAAAAGGTGTTTTAAAAGATTCCACCCATTCATTTTATTTATTGTTTATTGTTTCTACCTTTTCCACTAGTCTTACCAAATCCATAATGTGTTTTTATTTATTTTATTTTTAGAGATGGAGTCTCCCTTTGTTGCCCAGGCTGGAGTGCAGTGGCATGATCATAGCTCACTATAATCTCTAATTCCTGGGCTCAAGCAGTCCTCCCGTCTCAGCCTCCTGAGTAGTTGGTACTACAGTCATGAGCCACCACACCCATCCAGTTTCTTATTTTTTCTTTTTTTTTTTTTTTTGTAGACATGGGGTCTTGCTATGTTGCCAGGATGATCTCAATCTACTGGCCTCAAGTCATCCTCCTGCCTTAGCCTCTTAAGAGTGCTAAGATTATAGGTGTGAACCACCATGCCGGACCATAATTTTTTTAATGGACAACAAACCAGTGAAGAAAAATTTTGAAAGAAATATCATCCATAATTCTACAGTTCCTAATGTACCAACTGTCTCTTCTCCCCCATTTCCTCTTGGCCTTTGTTATAGGTATGCATATTTTACCCAGTAGTAATTGTGATCTAGAGATATTAGATAAATTTTAGAAATTATGTTATTGTAAACATTTTTTCATGTTGCTATGTAAACTTATAATTTCTAATGACTCCATAGGATTCCACTGGATGGCAGTGTCTTTTTCTTTTTATTATTTTAAATTAGTAAGTGTGTGAGGAAAAACTCTGTCCAAACTGTGTTTTCCCTCTCTCTCACACTGCAACAATAATCATCAACACAGAAAAACACTTCTGTTACCAAATGTGTGGGAATTCTTCATGCATCAAGCAGCAGACACCAGCTGGGTGTCCTTTAATTCAGTTCTGACACTATCTACCCAGAGACAGTGTCAGATCCCACAGGTTGGGGGGCATAATCCCCAAGACTACCCTCCACACCCCCAGATCACAGGTGCAAGTCCAGACCTCTGGAACTTCTGACCAACTGTCTTCAAGTTGGGGTTCCCACGGTGCCTCTTTAGGTTTGATTAATTTGCTGGAGTGGTTCACAGAACTCAGGGAAACATGTTCACTGGCCTATTATAAAGGATATTGCAAAGGAAACAGATGAAGAGACGCATAGAGTGAGGTATAGGGGAAGGGACGTGGAGTTTCCATGCCCTCTTTGGATTCACCACCCTCCAGGAACGTCCACCTGTTCAGCTATGGGGAAACTTCCCCAACCCAGTCTTCTGGGATTTTTATGGAAGCATTCCTTCCCTCCAGGGTATGAGGCGGGACCCTCTTAGGGGAGGGTCTGAAGATCTGGAATCAGAAAGGCAGGGGGGTGGGTCAGGGGGTGGTGGTGGGGAGTGGTGGATGGGAGAGTCCTGCCTTAGGGCAGGTGAAAGGAAGGCAGGAGAGAGAGAGTTTCCTGAGACTAGTCCTGGTCCCGAAGCCTAAAACACCCAATATTATAACATCAGGCTGTAACAAAGGTTATGGGCATTATGAACCAGGAGTGGGTGGATGAAAATTAATACATACAAAACGCCACAATAAGTATGTCATACTTTTTTTTTTTTTCTTTTTTTGAGGTAGGGTCTCACTCTGTTGCCCAGGCTGGAGTGCAGTGACACAGTCACAGCTCACTGCAACCTTGAACTCCTGGGCTCAAGCAGTCCTCCTGCTTCAGCCTCCTGAGTAGCTAGGACTACACGTACATGTCATCATGTCTGGTTAATTAAAACTTTTTTTTTTTTTTTGGTAGAGACAGGGTCTTACTATGTTGCCCAAGCTAGTTTTGAACTCCTAAGCTAAAGCCATCCTCCTAACTCGGCCTCCCAAAGTGTTGGTATTACAGGTATGAGCCACCATGCCCTGCTGGGTTGCAGTGCCTTAACTCAATTGTTCTTCTGTTTTTTGGACATTTAGTTTGTCCCTAGCCCCCATTAAAAAAATTTCTTTTTGCTATTAGAAATAATGTTGCAGTGAATTTTTTTCTTTTTCTTTTATTTTTATTTTTATTTTTTTTTTGAGATGGAGTCTCATTCTTGTTGCCCAGGCTGGAGTGCTTTGGTGCGATCTCGGCTCACTGCAGCCTCTGCCTCCTGGGTTCAAGCGATTCTCCTGCCTCAGCCTCCTGAGTAGCTGGGATTACAGGCGTGCATCACTATGCCCGGCTAATTTTTGTATTTTTAGTAGAGGCGGGGTTTCACCATGTTGGTCAGGCTGGTCTCGAACTCCTGAATGTTACTCCAGAAGTAACATTGGGTGAAAGGCTATGACGATTTTTATAGCATTTGATTCTTATTTTATGATAAATTGATATTCAATGAAAGGGATGTCACGTGCATCCATGTGAAGAGACCACCAAACAGGCTTTGTGTGAGCAATAGAGCTTTTTAATCACCTGGGTGCAGGGGGGCTGAGTCCAAAAAGAGAGTCAGCGAAGGGAGATAGGGGTGGGGCCATTTTATAGGATTTGGGTGGGTAGTCGAAAATTACAGTGAAAGGGGGTTTTCTCTTATGGGCAGGGGCGGGGGTCACAAGGTGCTCAGTGGGGGAGCTTCTGAGCCAGGAGAAAGAATTTCACAAGGTTAATCGCTCAGTTAAGATGGGGCAGAAACAAATCGCAATGGTGGAATGTCATCAGTTAAGGCAGGAACCAGCCATTTTCACTTCTTTTGTGATTCTTCACTTCCTTCAGGCCATCTGGATGTATATGTGCAGGTCACAGGGGATATGATGGCTTAGCTTGGGCTCAGAGGCCTGATAGTCCTGTCTTCTTACATTAATAAGAAAAATAACATAAAATAGTATTGAAGTGTTGGGGCAGCAAAAATTTTTTGGGGGTGATATAGAGCAATAATGGTCAATGTTTCTCAGGGCTGCTTCGAGCAGGATTAGGGGCAGCATGGGAACCTAGAGTGGGATAGATTAAGCTGAAGGAAGATTTTGTGGTAAGGGGTGATATTATGGGGTTGTTAGAAGGAGCATTGGTCGTATAGAATGATTGGCTTGGATATGGTTTTGAATGAATTGAGAAACTAAATACAAGGTTCGAATAAGAGAATGAGAAAAACAGATATTAAAGGACTAAGAATTGGGAGGACATCCAATTAGAGAGTGCCCAAGGGGGTTCAGCATAATTACTTGCTTGGCTGGCAAGTTTAGGCTCTATCCTTTAGTTTTTTTATGTTGTCATATACCAGGCCAGATTGATTTGGGTAAAAAACAACACTTTTCATTTAAAAATATACAGAGTCCTCTCTTTTTTTGTTGTTGTTGTTGCAATGAGTAAGTTGAGGCCTCAGCGATTTTGGAGGAAAGATAAATGCAAAGCCAGCAATTGTTTGTTAAAGAAGGATTAGAAATGGCTAGGTGAGAGTGAGATTGGCAGTGTGGTGGAGATAGCTGGGGAGAGGTAGAGGGTGGCATAAGAATGGGAACAAGAATAAGAATGAGTATAAAAGTAAAGAATAGGACTTCGTCAGGGTGAAAGTATTGGAGTGTATCCTGTCAGCAAAGATCATCTATCCACTCTAAAAGGGAGTTAAGAGTGGCGGTTTGGGGATAGCACCAGGAGATACTAGCTGTGATGGCTTGGAGCAACAGTGTAAACCAGCAGTGTAAACAAGAGCAGGACATTTATGAGTAGTTGAGAACAGTGCATAGGAGTATGACTAGACAGAAGATAGTACGGATGACAAGTTTTTGGGGCGCAGTCCAAGTTGGGCTGGTGTCTGGAATGAGACTGGAGCCTAATAAAAAGGAACGTCCATACAGAAGCTCAAATGGGCTGTACCCTGTAGCATCCCGAGGACAGGCCTGAATTCTGAGAAGGGCAAGTGGTAAAAGTATTGTCCAGTCCTTTTTAAGTTGGAGGCTGAACTTGGCGAGGTGTGTTTTTATAAGACCATTAGTCCATTTTACCTTTCCTGAAGATTGAGGATGGTAAGGGGTCTGAAGGTTTCACTGAATACCAAGAGCCTGAGAAACTGCTTGGGTGATTTCACTGGTAAAGGCCTGTCTGTTATTGGACTGTATAGAGGTGGGAAGGCCAAACTGAGGAATTATATCTGACAGAAGGGAAGAAATGACCACGGTGGCCTTCGCAGACCCTGTGGGAAAGTCCTCTACCCATCCAGTGAAAGTGTCTACCCAGACCAAGAGGTATTTTAGTTTCATGACTCAGGGCATGTGAGTAAAATAAATTTGCCAGTCCTGGGCAGGGGCAAATCCCCAAGCTTGATATGTAGGGAAGGGAGGGGGCCTAAACAATCTCTGAAGAGTAGTAGAACAGCAGATGGAACACTGAGAAGTGATTTCCTTGAGGGTAGATTTCCACGATGGAAAGGAAACGAGAGGTTCTAAGAGATGGGCTAGCGGCTTATAACCTACATGGAAGAGGTTATGAAATGACGACAGAATAGAATGGGCCTGTGAGGCTGGAAGGAGATATTTTCCTTGGTCTAAGAACCATTTATCTTGTGTGGGAAGAGATTGATAGGTGGAAGTTTCAGTGGGGGAGTAGATGGAAGTGACCGATGAGAAGGAGAAAAATTGGCAGTGAGGGACAGAAGTTGGAATGCTAGCTGCTTCTTTAGCTACCTTTTCAGCATAAGCGTTGCCTTGAGCGATGGGATCTGACACCTTTTGATGGCCTTTGCAGTGAATGACTCCAGCTTCCTTTGGAAGTAAAGTGGCCTTGAGAAGAGTTTTTATTAAAGAGACATTAATGATGGAGGACCCTTGCATAGTGAGGAAACCTCTTTTTGCCTATTACATAACAGCATGGAGGTGCAGGATATGGAAGGCATATTTAGAATCAGTATAAATATTGATGCGTAGTCCTTTTGCAAGATTGAGGGCTTGAGTTAAGGCAATGAGTTCGGCTTGCTGAGAGGTAGTGGAGGGGGGCAGAAAGTATATGCGTCAGGTGTGAGGAAGAAAATAGATTTTGGAAGTTATGAGAACTGTAGAGAGTGAGTTGAGCATAGTTTGTGATTTTGAGGGCCTCTAAAAGTATTAAAGCAGCAGCAGCTGCCGCACACAGACATGAAGGATAGGCTAAAACAGTAAGATCAAGTTGTTTGGACAGAAAGGCTACAGGGCACAGTCCTGGCTCTTGTGTGAGAACTCCGACCATACAGCCCTGCACTTCGGCTGTGTGTAATGAAAAGGGAGTGATGAGTTAGGGAGAGCTAGTGTGGGAGCTGTTTTTTAAGGAATGGAAAGGAGAGTGGGGAAAGGATTTAGGATCTATGGGGTCAACTAGGTTTATCTAGAATAGAATAATGGGTTGTGGAGGGAGGTATTGAGGATAGGAGAGTATATGGGTTTGGCACCATGGGGTGGATAGGAAAAATAATTTGGTTGATAAGGCGCAGATCCTGAGCTAACCTGTAAGGCTTGTCCGGTTTTCGGACAGGTAAAATGGGGGAATTGTAAGGAGAGTTTACAGGCTTTAAAAGGCCATGCTGTAATAGGCAAGTGATAACAGGCTTTAATCCTTTTAAAGTGTGCTGTGGGATGGGATCTTGGCATTGATCAGGGTAAGGGTGATTAGGTTTTAATGGGATGGTAAGGGGTGCATGATCGGTCACCAAGGGGGGAGTAGAGATGTCCTATACTTGTGGATTAAGGTGGGGAGATACAAGGGGAGGATGCGAAGGAGGCTTTGAATTAGGGAAAAGGGCAGCAATGAGGTGTGGCTGTAACCTAGGAATAGTCAGGGAAGCAGATAATTTAGTTAAAATGTCTTGACCTAATAAGGGAACTGGGCAGGTGGGGATAACTAAAAAGGAGTGCATAAAAGAATGTTGTCCAAGTTGGCACCAGAGTTGGGGGAGTTTTAAGGGGTTTTGAAGCCTGGCGTTCAATACCCACAACAGTTGTGGAGGCAAGGGAAACAGGCCCTTGAAAAGAAGGTAATGTGGAGTGGGCAGCCTCTGTATTGATTAAGAAGGGGATGGACTTATCTTCCACTTTAAGAGTTGCCGAAAGCATCTGTGATGGTCCAGGAGGCTTCCGAGGCGATCGTGCAGCGTCAGTCTTCAGCCGCTAAGCCGAGAAGATCTGGGAAGGAGTCAGTCAGAGAGTCTTGGGCCAGAGTTCCAGGGGCTCTGGGAGTGGCTGCTGGGCGAGTTGTACCGTCTGATTTCCAGTGGGGTCCCGCACAGATGGGATGTGGCTTAGGAGGTATCCCAGGCTATGGGCATTCCTTGGCCCAGTGGCCAGATTTCCGGCACTGAAGTAAGATCCTGGGGGAGGAGGTCTTGAAGGAATGCTTGACCACTGTGGCTTAGGCATTTTGAAGTTCTTGTGTGCTGGAGATGTGGCTGGGGTTTCTCTCACGGTGGAGGCAAGGAATTGCAACTTAGAAATATGTTGCTACTTGGCTGCCTCTACTCTATTATTGTACATCTTGAAGGTGAGGTTAGTTAAGTCCTGTTGTGGGGTTTGAGGGCTGGAATCTAATTTTTGGAGCTTTATTTAATGTCGGGAGTGGATTGGGTAATAAAATGCATATTGAGAATAAGACGGCCTTCTGGCCCTTCTGGGTCTAGGGCAGTAAAGCATCTAAGGGTTGTTGGCAAATGGGCCATGAACTGGGTTGAGTTTTTATATTTGATGAAAAAGAGCCTAAACACTAACTGATTTGGGAGAGGTTGGATAAAGAAAAAGGAGCATTAACCTTGACTGTGCCTTTAGCTCCAGCCACCTCTTTAAGAGGAAATTGTTGGGCAGGTAGGGGAGGGCTAGTGGCGGAATGAAACTGTAAGCCAGACCAGGTGTGAGGAGGTGAGGTGATAAAAGGATTATAGGGTAGGATAGTGGAGGCTGAAGAAGAATTGGGACCTGGCTTGGCCTGGCGAGGAGCAGCCTTGGGGAGGAGGGGAGAGGTCAGATGGGTCTGTAGAAAAGGAGGATTCAAAGGACTCAGAGCTTGGGGTGGAGACTGAAGGAACAGACAGGAGAGAAAGAAGACAGATTTGGGATGAGTCGCATTGGGAGCAGAGACTAGGGAGGGACCAATGTGTAGAAGAATGCCTGGAAGTCAGGCACCTCAGACCCATTTGCCCATTTTTTGACAAAAATCATCCAGGTCTTGTAAAATGGAGAAATCAAAAGTGCTGTTTTCTGGCTATTTAGAACCATTATCAAGTTTGTATTGGGGCCAAGTGGTGTTACACAAGAAAATAAGACGCTTAGGTTTTAGGTCAGGCGAGAGTTGAAGAGGTTTTAAGTTTTTGAGAAAACAGGCTAAGGGAGCAGAAGGGGGAGTGGGGGGTGGAAGGTTGCCCATAGTGAAGGAGGCAAGCCCAGAGAAAAGAGAGGGTAGAGACACGGAGAAGGGGTGGGGGTAGTGAGCAGCCCTGGGCTGCAATGTGGGTGAGCAGCCAAAGCAGGCATCCCCACAGTTGACTTGCCACCAAGGGAATGTGGGTGAATGACTGAGGCAGGCATCCCCATGGTGATCAGACACCAATGGAGTGTGGGTGAATAATCAGGCAGGCATCCCCGCAGTGATTAAACACCAAGGGAAGACTATCTTCCTGAGTCTGTGACTGGCACGGGAGTTTTGGGTTCGCAGATAAAATGTGTCTCCTTTGTCTCTACTAGAGAGGAAAAATAACTGGAATTGGAAGGACAGGGAGATAGAAAGGTAGCAAGAGAGGCTGGAAAAGAGAGTGAAAAGACTGCCTATCTGATTTGAAATTGGTGAGATGTTCCTTGGGCTGGTTGGTCTGAGGACCCTAGGTTGTAAGTGGATCTCCTCATGGAAGTGAGGGCGAGGACAGGGGACCGGTCTCCTGAAGGAATCCTCCTGTCCCAGGAATTCGGCACCAAATGTCACATATGTCTGTGTGAAGAGACCACCAAACAGGCTTTGTGTGAGCAATAAAGCTTTTTAATCACCTGGGTGCAGGTGGGCTGAGTCCAGAAAGACAGTCAGCGAAGGGAGATAGGGGGGTGGGGCTGTTTTATACGATTTGGGTGGGTAGTGGAAAATTACAGTCAAAGGGGGTTTTCTCTTATGGGCAGGGGCCGGTGTCACAAGGTGCTCAGTGGGGGAGCTTCTGAGCCAGGAGAAAGAATTTCACAAGGTTAATCGCTCAGTTAAGATGGGACAGAAACAAATCACAATGATGGAATGTCATCAGTTAAGGCAGGAACCGGCCATTTTCACTTCTTTTGTGATTCTTCACTTCCTTCAGGCCATCTGGATGTATACGTGCAGGTCACAGGGGATATGATGGCTTAGCTTGGGCTCAGAGGCCTGACAAGGGATAATTTACATTTACAAGGGATTTATGAGTTTACTAGTTTTACTATACCCTTATCAACATTGTGTATTTTCATTTAAAAAGTTAAGTATAAAAGAGTGACGGAAAGGTCCTATTAACTTACCTATTAGGTTTTCTGAGAATATGATTTAGCTTTGCTTAGGAACAAAGTCGCTTCTTTTTTGCACTGACTTGTTTGTTTTCCGTGTGTGGGTGTGTGTAAAATGGAGTATTTTATGTCCTCCATGTGTTTCTGTCCTCCTTTTACATTCCCTCTTTCTCCTCACGTTTTTCTCCTCTACCCATAGCTTTCGTATTTGGCTCTGCAGACAGTTGTTTCCCATTCACCATTTCCACACATGCTTGGGGGCTCTTTTGGCTCCACATGTATTCATCTGCTAGTAGTTATTAATACTGAGGACAAGTATGAGGCACTGTAGATCTCTCTGTGACCCTCTGCACACAGCCATGATCCATCAAGGAAGGCAGAGGTGTATTGCTGGGACTAGCCCTGGACTCAGGAGAAGATAGTAGTGGGTTTGGTTTGACCAACTCCACCTATCCGAAATGCTCAGCATGGGAGACTCTAACCAGGAGATTCTCATTCCCAGGACACTTGATCCTGCTATTTCTCATTTGTTTCCTCAACTATGCTTGCATAATACCACTCACTCACTCCAAGCTGCTACCTTCACCTTTAACCTACTTCTTCTACCCCAAGTCCCAACTTAATTATAGAGGGATGGAGCTGGTTGCATGAGCATGTCCCACCCTCAGCTCCTCTCTCCCTAGTCTCATTTATGTGACTGTTCTTGCCATACTTCCCAATAGGAGGTGGCTCTGCACACTCATGACCTGAATCACAAATTACATAAGAGTGTGTGCTTGCTTCCACATTCTTTCTTTGAGGACCAAGATACCCCTGTTTACTCTGACCACACTTACTTCTCTTCTCCTTAGTAGATGAGTGCCCTGATAAGGAGTCAAGGGGGGAGAGGGGCGTGGGGATGTGTGTGTGGGAACTGGATAGATACGTTCCTCCTGTTCTGTCTGCATTCTGAAGCACTTCCTTTTAGTATAAAGTGGAACACTATACAAATGTTTAATAAATTGCAATATTGCTATGGTCTGAATGTTTACATCCCTTCAGGATTCATATGTTGAAGTCCTGACCCCCAAGGTGATGGTTTTAGGTGGTGGTGCCTTTGGGAGGTGATTAGTTCTGAGGGCAGAGCCCTGGTGATTGCAATTGGTGCCCTCATAGAAGAGACCCCACAGAGCCAACTTGCCCTCCCGCCACATGAGGTTACAGTGAACACATGGCAGTCTAGGAAGTCGGCCCTCATCAGACACCATATCTGACCACACCCTGATTTTGGGCACTCCAGTCTGAAGAACTGTGAGAAATAAATTTGTTGATAAGCCATCCAGTTTATGGTATTTTGGTATACCTGCTGTAACAGACTAAGACCTATATGAACATCTTGGGCAGGATAAACCAGTTAAATCAGAAAATCTTCCCTAGAGAGACAAAGGACTTCCTCATCTTATAAATAGTTCTCAAAGTCATTTTAAAAACACTAAACAGGAAATATATTGAAACAAGGTGCTTGCCTTAAAAGGAATGTCATTAAGAGTGTCCTTCCTAAGAATGATTTTATCCCTTTGTAAACTATGGATTGCTCTAGGGAAACAGCAACTTTCATAAAAGGCTAAAAATTGCCCTTGATTTTATTGTTATTTTTTAAAATTTTTGATTGATTGATTGATTGAGATAGGGTCTCCCTCTGTCACCCAGGCTGGAGTTCAGTGGTGCCATAGTGGCTCACTGCAGCCTCGACCTCCTGGGTATAAGCAATCCTCCCACCTTAGACTCCCAAGTAGTTGGGACCACAGGCACATGCCACCACGCCTGGCTAATTTTTGTTTGTTTGTTTGTTTCCTGTAGAGACAGGGTCTTGGTATGTTGCTGGGGCTGATCTCAAACTCCTGGCCTGGAGGGATCATCCCACCTCAGCCTCCCAAGGTGCTGGGATTATACACATGAGCCACCACACCTGGCCTGCCCTTGATTTTATGAGAATAAAAACCATTAAAACTATTCAACCACAGGAAGCATGTATGGATTTTTAAAAATGGAAAATAGCTTAAATATAAAGATAAAAGATGAGCACGCTACAAATGGAGGAATGGGATATTTTTACCACAGTCTTTTAAGTTAGACATCTGTAGCGTATTTCATCACTTGCTAGAGATTGTTGATTACCTGACTCAGAGACTGGGAAGGACAAAAACTTACTGCTCCTTTCTACTTACGGCCACTCAGATGTGAGGGTGTTATTGCCAATGTCTATCAGTGGTCTGATGCCCCTGAGCAACTGGGAGAAGAGTAGTTTATACCTGGGCTGCTCTCCATTCAGAGACTTGTTTATCTGCTTCTTCACTGGTGTTAAACTGTTTTAGGCTGGGTGCGGTGGCTCGCACCTGTAATCCCAGCACTTTGGGAGGCCAAGGCGGGTGGATCACTTGGGGCCAGGAGTTCAAGACCAGCCTGGCCAACATGGTGAAACCGTGTCTCTACAGAAAATACAAAAATTAGCCAGGTGTGGTGGTGCACGCCTGTAACCACCCCCCCCCCCCCCCCGTTACTCGGGAGGCTGAGCCAAGAGAATCCCTTGAACCTGGGAGGTGGAGGTTGTAGTGAGCCAAGATAGTGCCACTGCACTCCAGCTTGGGCGACAGAGCAAGACTCCACCTCACAAACAAAACACAAAGTTTTAATTGGGCAGAGCATGAATGTAATTGATTGCTTAGTGAAACACAAAAGACTTGACCCCCACAATACAGACAACCATGATCACTTAAATAAAAAGTTTTTTAGCGGTCTGAAGTAATGGTATAACTACAATATAATAGTTTACAATTTTAAAAAATTGTTGCTTTGACAAAGATGTAGCATCAATAGCAGTGTTAGTTGGTTATGTGGGAAATACTGATTTCCCAAGTTCAGTTTGCACATATTTTCTGGAACAGTTAATTATAGTGAGGCCAGTGGATACCATAAACCTTAATTTTATGATGCAACAAAGAAATACTAATTAGAGGTAGATT
Source organism: Pongo abelii (assembly GCF_028885655.2). NCBI lineage: Eukaryota > Metazoa > Chordata > Mammalia > Primates > Hominidae > Pongo > Pongo abelii. The sequence continues at coordinate 99,266,897 of NC_071991.2, forward strand.
AGCATAGATTAAAAAAATAAGATGATACTGGCTGGGCACAGTGGCTCATGCCTATAATCCCATCACTTTGGGAGGCCTAGGTGGGTGGATCACCTAAGGTCAGGAGTTCGAGACTAGCTTGGCCAACACGGTGAAACCCATCTCTACTAAAAATACAAAAATTAGCTGGGCATGGTGGCAGGTGCCTGTAGTCCCAGCTACTTGGGAGGCTGAGGCAGGAGAATTGGTTGAACCTGGGAGGTGGTGGAGGTTGCAGTGAGCCAAGATTGCGCCATTGCACTCCAGCCTGGGTGATAGAGGGAGATTCTGTCTCAAAAAACAAAAACAAAAAAAGAGCTTGAGGCTAGTGATTTCATTCCTGTTGTTTCTGTAGCAATGGAGGTGTCTTCAGGCAACTTCCTAGATGATGAAATTGAGGAATGGACCCAGGATGGAGGATTCTTGTTTCTGTTCCTCTTCTACCACCTACTACACTCTGCTGGTCTTATTCATAGTTTTGGTTGGGGACAGGTGTTTTTCATTCTCAAGACTGAGAGGAGGGAAAGAGCTTAGCATTGACTTTCTCAGGGCATAAGCTGATTGTGAGATGGAATAGTTTAGAGCCATATTTAGTGATTTCATTTTTAGAAAAAAATCCAATCCATTAAAAATGGCTAATAGAACTACCCAGATGGGCAAGTAAGTGGCAATTTTTGCTAGATATTGGGGAAGCAAGTCCATTTATATTCAGGAGACTTTGAAATTGCAGCATGCGTTTCCTTAAGTGGGCAGCCTCAGGAGTTCTGGTCACTTGCCCTGTGTATGAGTGTTCCTGTTTAGAGCATCTTAGTTTAGTGCCTTTCTAGCTTTATGTACACACAAACATTTTCTATTTATTCTGTCAGTGCTTAGAGGTAGTGGGTCACTGTGTTTCTCTGGGTTGTAAGTAAAAGCTGATACTGAGATGGAATCCACTGAAGAGCCAAATTGGATGATGCTTTAGCTGTGCTAGTTGAGTCCTGGCACACAGAGGAAAGGGTTCTCTTTGAGTTGGCTGCCTTCTCTGAAAGAAGATGCTGGTTAATCAGCAGAAGTAGGACCAAAGCCAGAGGGCCTTTTAGAAATGAAAGGCAGATTTTTTTTCTGGCAGTAATTTGCAGATGAGCCAGTACCACAGAGCTTTTTGTTTGTTTGTTTTTGGATCAATTGGCAATCGAAATCATAAATGGGAAACAATTCCTTAATGTAACCCACTGGTTCTTTTGTTCAGTGAATAGTTGTGATGGGCTGTGTTTGGCAATTATTTCAGGTCATCCTAAGAGAAAGAACTCCCCTTTATGTAGGAAAATGCTCCAGGTCATTCCTTGAGGATCTGATTGCTTCTAACATTGTCTCTAATTCAGGGGTATTTTTCTTTGCTTTGCTTTTTATGAGACAGTCTCATTCTGTCATCCAGGCTGGAATGCAGTGGCATGATCTTGGCTCACTGCAACCTCTGCCTCCCCAGGTTCAAGTGATCCATCTCAGCCTTCCAAGTAGCTGGGCCTACAGGCACACACCACCATGCCCGGCTAATTTTTTGCACTTTTAGTAGAGCCGGATTTTCACCATGTTGCCCAGGCTGGCCTCAAACTTCTGAGCTCAAGTGATCCACCCATCTTGGCCTCCCAAAGTGCTGGGATTGCAGGTGTGAGCCACTGCACCCGGCATGGGTATGTTTCTTTTTTTTTTTTGAGATGGAGTCTCGCTCTGTCGCCCAGGCTGGAGTGCAGTGGTGTGATCTCAGCTCACTGCAACCTCTGCCTCCCGGGTTCACGCCATTCTCCTGCCTCAGCCTCCAGAGTAGCTGGGACTACAGGCGCCCGCCACCACACCCGGCTAATTCTGTATTTTTAGTAGAGACGGGGTTTCACTGTGTTAGCCAGGAAGGTCTCGATCTCCTGACCTTGTGATCCGCCCACCTTGGCCTCCCAAAGTGCTGGGATTACAGGCGTGAGCCACCACACCCAGCTGGGTATGTTTCTTATACAGCATTTTTGTGTTTTATTTTTCAAGTTTTATTAGCTCTTTTCAAGTAGCTGGTGATGGGCTTCCTGGGCAGTTGTGGCTTTCATTTTGTGGTGGTGCTGTTCCTGATGAGTACAGTATTTGCTTTGTTGGATAAGTGCTAGCTGATTGACAGTGATTTCCTGTGCTCCCAGCTTCATCTTTTTTTTTTTTTTTTAAGTTCCAGGATACATGTGCAAGGACATGCAGGTTTGTTACATAGGTAAACGTGTGCCATGGTGGTTTGCTGCACCTCTCAACCCATCACCTAGGTATTAAGCCCAGCACGCATTAGCTATTTATTCTGATGCTCTCCTTCCCCCAACCCCCCAACAGGCCCCAGTGTGTGTTGTTCCCCTCCCTGTGTCCATGTATTCTCATTGTTCAGCTCCACTTATAAGTGAGAACATGTGGTGTTTGATTTTCTCTTCCTGTGTTAGTTTGCTGAGGATAATGGCTCCCAGGTCCATCTGTGTCCCTGCAAAGGACATGATCTTGTTCCTTTTTGTGGCTGCATAGTATTCCATGGTGTATATGTACCACATTTTCTTGATTCAGTCTATCATTAATGGGCATTTGGATTGATTCCATTTCTTTGCTATTGTGAATAGTGCTGCAGTGAACATAGATGTACATGTAGCTTTATAATAGAAGGATTTGTATTCCTTTGGGTATACACCCAGCAATGGGATTGCTGGGTCAAATGGTATAATACTTCCGGTTCTAGGCCTTTGAGGAATCACCATACTGTCCTCCACAATGGTTGAACTAGTTTACATTCTCACCAACAGTGTGAAAGCATTTCTATTTCTCCACAGCCTCACCAGCATCTGTTGTTTCTTGACCAGGCTCATCCTAGAGCATAGTGGTGTGATGGTGTGTCTTGGCTCTTGGGATTGTGCAGATTCAACTCTCCCTTCCCCTCCCCTCCATTCTGGGTTACAACATCTAAAACGTTATGTGGGAGATCCTTTATTCTCTGGGATAATGAGCATGCTGGTGTCACCTTGGCATTCAGAATCCCTCAAAGATTTGGCCCTAACTACCTCTTTAACTATATCTCCTATTTTAAAACCACACAATCAGAAGTCTTTAGACAGCTGGTGATTTATATAGCCTTTAAGCCAGAGGTGTATAGACTGAGTAAAGTGTTTGAGGGTGGGGTGCCCGGGATTACTTGAACATGCTCACTGTTCTCAGTCCTGGCTGAACATTAGGATGACTTGAGGGAGCTTGTAAAACTCATAAGGCTCAGGCACACCCCAAGCCAATTAAATCTAACTGGGGATGGGACCCAGGTGGTTCCAATGGGCAGCTGAGGCTGGGAGTTGCACATGCTGGAGGCTATTGTCTTCACCATAGAGAATGAAGTGCTGTTGACTCTAATGCTCTGGCTCAAATCTGAGCCCCAAATCCATCTTCTAGTCTCTGTCTTTGCTCACACCCTAAGAGTCCCACCTGGAACATCCTTTCCTTGTCCTTCACTGACTCAAATCCATTTCCCACCCGTGTTCTGTGTCTGTTTTCCAGGTTTCCAAATACACTTTCCAATTTAGAATGATCTCTGTGCATTTCTTTTTTTTTGGAGACAGTCTCGCTCTTTGCCAGGCTGGAGTGCAGTGGCGCCATCTCAGCTCACTGCAACCTCCGCCTCCCGGGTTCCAGTGATTCTCCTGCCTCAGCCTCCCAAGTAGCTGGGACTACAGGTGCATGCGACCATGCCCAGCTAATTTTTGTATTTTTAGTAGAGATGGGGTTTCATCATGTTGGCCAGGATGGTCTTGATCTCTTGACCTTGTGATCCGCCTGCCTCTGCCTTCCAAAATGCTGGGATTACAGGCATGACCTATCACACATGGCTGCATTTCTTAACTGAAAAAGGTTATATCACTTCTCTAGTGGTTACCAAATAGTGAAATATATAGATTTTTCTGTATCATCTTAATATCTGTAAGATATTATAGATATATCTAATATCTATATTAGGCCAGTGACCCCCCTCCTGAAAAACAAACATGTAAGTTCATGTGAAAATATTTTTGGGATGTTTGGCTAACAGTATTTCTTAAGTGTAAGTTTTAATTTTTGTTTTATTTTAAATTCAGATCCTTTTCCTTCTAACTCTAGTCTATTTTAGGCCATGGATTTCTTTGAAAATCTGGTGCAAGCTATAGACCATCTCCCCAGAAGAGCGCTCATACAAACACATGCTCTATTTTACATTCAGGCAGTGGGTGCTGGAACCCCTGGAAAGCCTGTCCACGGACATGTGGCGAGCTCTGTTTGATCTGTTTCTTCTTAGCGGACAGATGGCTATGCTAATTACCCTGATTTGATAATTCCACAATGTATGCATGTATTGAAACACCACATCGCAACCCATAAATATATACAATTATTTGTTAATTTAAAATAAAACAAAACTATGAAAAATGTGCCTACCTCCCTAAAAGGTTATGAGGAAAGGGATTTTGTAAATGGAGTGAGAAGGAAGGTAATTTGGGAGAGATCTTTTCTTAGGAGCTGCAGTGAGTGAGGACTTCTAACAACAGGATAGCATTTGACTTGAGGGGATGGGGCCAGATGACAGGTAGAGGGCATCTGAGTTTCTCCCCTCCCATATCCTGTCCTGGGCAAGGTCTGGGTGAACTGCGTGGGTAGGACTCCTGTGGCCAAGCAGGAGGAATTAATAGCTCAACTGAACACTAGATGTCACCACAACACCAATGAGTTTTCTGGCTTTTGGCACTCCTGTGCCTGAGCCCAGATTAGGACAGCAAGAAAGCTTTAGAGACTTCCAGTCAGGGACCTAATTCTGTCAAACGTCTGCAGGATTTGTCTTGTCTTTTTTTTTTTTTTCCTTAAATACAAAGAAGACCCAAAGGGTGGATAAGTGTACATTCATTATAAATAAATGGAAAGGGAAAGAAAAGACGAGGGAGGTGAGTCAAGTGAGGAGTGGGATCTGATTCATGTTTTCCCCTGGACATGAGACTTCTTGGGAAGAGTTTTTCTGTCTCTGGGAGGAGGGATGTTGGCTGGATGGGCATTTCAGGCTTCTGAAAGAGCAAGTTTTAATATTGTGTTGCTTACTTTACTGATACTCCAAAATACATTTCAAACCAATTATGACTGTCTTTTGAATAAAAATGGTAATAATGTGCTATAATTTAACATGAGGGCATTTTTCTTGATCGAGGTGTTTTTGTTTGTTTGTTTGTTTAAGTTTTCTTATTTTTCTTGCAGTTCAGCCAAGTCTATCACCTTGGCAGGCAATAGTTCACTTAGTTTTATGACCACACATTACATCTCTGGCCCCAGTCAAATCATTTGTAAATGTACATATTTTGGTAAAAAGTATCATAAGTCTACCTTTATTGGTTTAAAACCAAGTTGTGTCAGAATATCCTTCAACACTAAGAATGTATTTTTTTATTTTTATTTTTTTTGAGATGGAGTCTCGCTCTGTCACCCAGGCTGGAGTGCAGTGGTGTGATCTCGGCTCACTGCTTGCTCTACCTCCTGGGTTCATGCCACTCTCCTGCCTCGGCCTCCCGAATAGCTGGGACTACAGGCGCCCGCCACCGCACCTGGCTAATTTTTTGTATTTTTGGTAGAGATGGGGTTTCACCGTGGTCTCGATCTCCTGACCTCGTGATCCGCCCACCTCAGCATCCCAAAGTGCTGGAATTACAGGCATGAGCCACCGCGCCTCGCCAACACTAAGAATGTATTAACATTGCATTTTATTATTTAAAATGAATATAATGGATACATTCTTGCTTCAGGGTAGTACAATTATATCAATAATTCAAAGATTTAGATAGAATGCTGACTAATTCTGTTTTGATGTATGTGACAATGTAAAATTAGTTCATTTCATCTTTTTTTGATTCCTAGGTTTTGAAAAATGTCCTTGGCAGTAAATAAGTTTAGCAGGAAAGTACGCCTACTTCACTTATCCAAATGTTAATGAACTTTCTCTTAGTGAACATGGCACTGTTGACACCACCTAAGTCATAAAAATGGGTCTCAAGGGAGGAAATGACTCAATGTGTTTAATACAGGTTTCCCTGCTAAGCCTCAATCTGGGGAAGTCCTGTTGGTTTTGGGAAGTGAGCAGCAGTTCTGTATGTGGTTTAAAAAAACAAACAAAAAAACAAAACAAAAAGACAGAAAATGAAGTGGGAAAACAAGATTCTTTAAGTCTATTTTAGAATCCCTATTGGGTCTAGAATGCCATCCTCTGTACAAAGTATTCACTCAGAAATGTGGGCCGTGAGAGCTCGGGAAATAAGGCTTGCGTGATACTCACTGGGTGGTTTGGGCCGCTGGGCCTGCCTCTGAAGGCCGCTGATGTTTTTGTCTCCTTTAGGTGCTCAGCTTTAAGGGCTACTGGGAAAAACTGAACTCCAACCTAGAATATGTTAAGTACGCCAAGCCACACTTCCACTATAACAACAGTGTGGTCAGGAGAGAGTGGCACAACCTGATCTCTGAAGAGGTATGAGTGGGTCAGTGAGAACAAAGCCAGCAGCCAGCCCTAGTGGACTGGATCCAGGTGATGCCTTTAAATCATAAGGCTGGCTTCCATGTGCAGCATTCTTCCCAATTGCCAGGGACTTGAACATTGTCGTTACTGACCTCAATAGTCAGAGATGCTTCTATGATCTCTGTTCTCCTGGGGAGGAAACTGAAAACAGAAAGTTTAAGGGGACACACAGCACATTCATAGTAGAAGTATGATTAATATCCATGTCTCACATGTGTTCTCAGGTTACTTATGTAGTTAAAAATTGATATTAAAAAATCTAGGTGTTCCCAAATTAGTGGTCATTAGGGGTTGGGGTAGTTGGAGGGAGAATAGTGGATGTGACTCACTCTCCAGGGGTGACCCAGGGAAATCTTTGGGGGTGATCAAAGACTTCTGTATGTTGATTGTGGTGGTACATTGTGGGACATGAATCTAAACATGATAAAGTGACATAGAATGACACACACACATTGTGCCAATGTCAATTTTTGATTTTGATATTGTGCTCTAGTTAGGTAAGATATAAGCACTCAGGAGACTGGGTGGAGGGTACATTGGATCTCTCTTTAGTATCGCTGCATGTAGATTACTGTTGTTGTATATAGTATATAGTTGACTCGCAGTTTCCTGTGAATCTGTAATTGTTTCAGAATAAAATGTTTCTTAAAACTTTAAAAAAAATCTAGGTGTTCTGATTACCTGGAAAGTATATTTCTTCTCTCTGATGCTCTTAACTGTATTGCATTATATCCTTGATGTGAAAAGTCACCAATAAAACCTTTACCTTCCACTCCTGACGTGTTCTCACTCCTAGAAAACAGGAAAAAGAAGGTCCACGGCGTATGTGAGGAATATTCTTGATAATGCAGTAAAGTAAGTGAAATTAGAGGTTATCATATCTGTAAGATGGTTAACATTTACAATTACTTTGTTTTATTGGCTACCTTTTATAGAAGTAGTTTACTTTTGTTGCATATCCCCAGCAAAATAATATTGTCAGCTTCATGAATGCAGCCACTTGGACCCTATTCTGGAATTTGGTGCTGGAATTTCTAGTGGGAAAAGCTTATATGTTGAACCTTATAGACTTGTAACCTGCGGATAGATGTTTATGATGGATAATTGGTAAAGAAATTTCCTATTAGTGAGCATTTTGAGAGAAAGGCAAATAGTAGGTTGATTTTTTTTTTTTTTTTAAGTGTCAGTGGGCTGGTGAGCTCACTTTTATTTTGAAAGCCTATTTTCTGGATATATGAGTCATCTCAGAGTACTAAAAGTATAGGCCCCATTCCAACCTCTGTTCTATTTTCTGTCCCCATTATTTTCAATAACTGAGAGCTACAATTGTTCTAAATTATTGCCGTTGTTGGCACTAAAGGGTTTTGAGATTTTTTAATTGCCTAGTGTGGCTTTCACTACATTGATCAAAGTTTTTGAGGTTTTCAGCAGCCTCAGAATAGTTTCTACAGTGGTTTTTATGAATTTTTAAAGGAGGATATCTTTGTATGGTGTGGCTTTAAATTTTTTAAAAGCAATGCTGTCTGTGAATAACATGGCTAATTTCTTCGTAGGGTGATTTCTAACCTAGAAGCAAGAAATTTGGGTAAGAAAAGATCTGTAATAAAGCCTTCTGGGTTCCAGTCAGTGTTTTGTTTGTAGCACTGTTCTTCTTACCACTGTGGGTTGGCAAGAAAATCACTTCCAGTAGTGTGGTGCAGGCAGCACCTTTTAATATCTTGCTGTTAGAGTGGCTGCACGGCTCTTCCCATGTCTGTCTAGGCACCAGGACCTCCGGGGACAGCTGCTGAATGTGCTTTTGCGGTGGGAGTCCCTGGGTGATGGCCTTGCGGTTCTCCTTATTTCCTGTCATACACAGCTACCCTCTGGCTGTGCCCACAGGATGCATTTTGGCATTTCCCTTGGCTTGGTGCTGCTTGCTTTCTAGCTGTCTGATCCTACCGGGTCTTGCCTTGTTTGTGCCTCTCATTTGGGTTAAAAATTGGGCACACAGGTCCTAGAGGCATAAAGATGAGGAGCTTCCAGGTAAGCAGTGTGGTTCTGGGGGAAAGAGCACAGGCTTGAGAGCTAGACAGAGCTGGACTTACATTCCAGCATGGCCTCTTGCAAACCATGTGCTCCTGGCCAAGTCACTTACCCATTTGTGCACTGTCCTCAGGGGAGTGAGGAGAAAATGAGACTTAACTGGGGTAATGCAGATAGCACCTAACATAGTGCTTAGTACATGAGGGTACCTGAGGTGGCTGCTTTATTCCTTAGTGTGTAAAGAAGAAATGTTAACGTGTGGCTTCTAAACCAAATGACAGGTATTATATAATCCGTAGGTGCAGAGAGAGGTTAGGTTCGGAGCGGGGATGGCTGGAGGAGGGAGGGAGGTTGGAAGAGGCTCCCCAGAGGGCTGACAGGTGAGTTAAGTCTTGATAAACAAAGGGGACTTGGCCAAGTGAAACCGGGGAGGGGAATGCTGAGCATATTCAGTCACAGGCCTATTTGTAGTTGCCAGAAGAACACTTTTGTGACTCATGAAGGTCAGTCTTCATTAAATAAGCTTTTGTTTTTATATCCCACTCCTGTTTTATGGGCTTGGATGTTGGGCGATTCTAATGGAAACTATTTTATACAGTGCATTGTTGCACCTCCTCCAGCTATGCACACAGCACAGTGAACTGTGACAGTGCACTTGTCATCCAGCTTAGGCTGACAGAGCCTGGGCTCACTGACCAGCCAGGGAGGAACCAGCCTCTGCCTTACCAGGCCATCAATCCCTGAAGCCAGGGGATCTGCCCTGCCAGACAGGGGCATGCGTGTGTGTGTTTCAGGCTTATCATCCTTGCATTGCTGGGGGTTTTGCAACACAGGGAATGTTGCTGGTCTGGTTGAGGTTTCTGTCGTGCCACCCCTCCTGCCCTGCTTATGGAGCTACTGTATGTGTCAGGGCCGTTTGCATCCTGTTACTAGTCAGTCTCTCTTAATGCACTTTAGGAAACTCTTCCCTTTCCTTGCACGTGCTTTGCGTATACTAGTTCCCCATAAAGAATGTCACTGCCTGAAACAGAACATTCTGTGAAATGCAGGGCTGTTGGATTCACATGTTAAATTGTTTCATCTCAATCAAGAGGGTTGTGTAGGATCCAGGGAAGATTTATCCCGGGGGGTCAAGAGATATCGATGCCCTCCCAGAAGGAGTTGCCAGCCCACTGAGCAGGGTGGTTCTGCCCTCTTGCCTGGCACTGGATCTCAAGTATTTAAGAAGAAAAGAATGGAATACAAAGATGTTAGAAGCGCTTTGGGCAGATTTTCCAGCAAGACTGGGTTTATCTGCCCCTAGGGCCACTACACTGTAGCGTGCATTGCAAATCATGGTGGAGAAAGTACCATTTGATTTAACATATCACTTTTCCACCTTTTCCTAGCTACCTTTGTAGTCTGATAACTTGTGCCAGTTAGTATTATTTGCTGCAGTAATTGGCCCCCTCAGCTCAGTAACTTCCAAGGCTACTGAACTACAGGGTTCAGAAAGTAGAAGGGAGCCATGCAGTCTTTCCACCGAGCCCTGTTCCCTCAATTTATGACCCCAGAAGGGTTAAGAGAAGGCCCAAGTCCCTCTGTTTCCAGTGGAGCAGAGGTTCTTAGCAGTGAGTTTTAGTGTTGAACAAAAATCAAAGCTAGAGCCTACTGGGGTTGAGGAATGTGTTGTTTTCTTCCTTTCTCGGTCATTCCCTGTTTCACACGGCTCTGATAAGTTCACCTTGTAGGACTAGGTCACACTTAGGTGATGAAAAATTTTCATCCTGTGTTATGTTTTCTCAGTGACTCAGAGAAGGGAAACCCAGGCTGATTCTTTTTCCTTCTAATCCATCTCCTGAAAACTGTTCAGAACCTAACTATTGCTCTGTTTCATTTCAGGGCCAAGATTAACACCCCTCCTGCAGGAGGAAGACAGCCACCAGCGGCTGCTCATGGGGCTGGTAAGTGGTACGTGGGTTCTTTAGGGGCTGGCAAACAAGGGACCCTAAGACAAGGGGAAAGGGTTACAGTGGGCTTCTCATTCTGATCTTATTCTTTATTCTTTGCACAAGTATGTTTTGCCAGCATTATGGACCCTGTGTGCCCAGTGGTAAGCAACCCATATGATTTCTGCCCTTTTGGAATATGTAGTCAAAGGGGGAAGACACACATGAATCACACCAATACATATGTAATTTACAAACCATGATAAAAGGAGTGTATAGCGTTGAGAGTGCTTTAAAAAAGGAAAGAGCTGCATCTTTGTGGCATTTGTATTTGGGGTTTCAAATACAACAGAACAGTCCGGGCACAGTGGCTCATGCCTGTAATCCCAGCACTTTGGGAGGCCAAGGTGGGCGAATCACCTGAAGTCAGGAGTTCGAGACCAGCCTGGCCAACATGGTGAAAACCCTGTCTCTACTAAAAATACAAAAATTAGCTGGGCATAATGGTGCACACCTGTAATCTCAGCTACTCAGGAGGCTGAGGCAGGAGAATCGCTTGAACCCAGGAAGTGGAGGTTGCGGTGAACCAAGATTGCGCCACTGCCCTCCATCCTGGGCGACAGAGGGAGGCTCCGTCTCAAAAAACAAAACAAAACAACAACAAAAAAACAACAGAACAAAGTACTTTTTCTCAAGAAGTCATAATACTAGGATGACCAAAGAAATATGAATCAAAATAAATTAATTGAAAAGCAGAATTTGTAAATAAATACAAAACCTTTAAAAAGCTGATTAAAGAGACATCTGGAAAGCCTAATAACATATTTTTTAATACCATGTGGACTTAAGAATGGGATAATCTATTAATTAGTTTAGGTTTAATTTTCAAGTTTTCTGCCTTTATTGCAGTCATTAGTGTTGTTTCTACATAATATATTTGAATTTCTATAGTAAGGTTTGAGTTTCATAGTTTTTAATATATTAGGAGAGGTTAGTTTAGATATGCCAACAGTAGTAAAAGAAAAATCTCACATATACAAGAAGGAAATAATTATAGTACTTTTATAAAATTAAATATTGCACAGCCATTAAAATAGTATGGCAAACATGGCTGGGCACTGTAGCTCACACCTGTTATCCCAGCACTTTGGGAGGCCAAGGCGGGTGGATCACCTGAGGTCAGGAGTTCGAGACCAGCTTGGTCAACATGGTGAAACCCCGTCTCTACTAAAAATACAAAAATTGGCTGGGCGTGGTAGCACGTGCCTGTAATCTCAGCTACTGGGAGGCTGAGGCATGAGAATCGCTTGAACCCAGGAGGTGGAGGTTGCAGTGAGCTGAGATCGCATCACTGCACTCCAGCCTGGGTGACAGAGCAAAAAAAAAAAAAAGTATGGCAAACAATGTTTACACGACAAACATGCAACATTAGAATGGGTGTGCACACCAGGAAGAAGAAAAAAATAACCCCCAATTGTTAATGTGGGTGGTAGGATTATGGGTGATTTTAATTTTTATCTTCATGGAAAAATTGAAAAGCACAAAGAAGTATGCACTATGTATTACACAGAAAGCATCTTTTATTTAAAGCCAAATTAATTGGCACATGCATGAGACTGAATTGAATTAAGATACCATTATGTCTTGGCCCTGAAGGTTGTGGACTTGGTTTTACTCGGGGTATTGCATTGTGAACCTGCTAAAATAGAAGATGTGTGCATGGGTGATATAAGCTGTACAACTCCCTTGGGCTGTTTATTGGCACAAACATGGCTCTGGCATCCTGTTTTTGCTGAGCGTGTTGTCTAGGCAAAAGGGAGAGGAGGGAGGAGGAGAGAGAAAAGCAAAAGGTAGGGAGGGCTGGGAATGCTAATGGTTGGAGAAGTAGGGAGGCCCAAGGATGATCAAACAAAGCGAGTATAGAAACAAACCTATTTGGAGGCACCAGAATGAATATTTCATTACCTTTGCATGTCAAGGGGCTGTGTTGAGTGTCTGTGGCCACTGTGTAGAGGGAAGTACCTGATTATTTCCCTTTTACTCCTGCTTCTGTCCTTCCAAAACACCCAAAACTGTTGCCCCCATTGTCTCAGTCATTCTATGTATAGAGTTGTTCCTGTTAATCCCCCAGGACTCTAGGAGAAGTAGACTTTAATCCTTTGGTAGATCCCAAAGCCTGTGACTTCTAAGTTGGTGACTTTCACTGTCTTCTTTGGAGGATTCTCGTCAGAGTTAGAGCCTTACTTGCAGTTGCTCACGGGGCTTTGGGTGAATCATAAGTAATTCCTTTTGAGGCAAATGTTGGGGACCCCTTATTTATGCTCACCAGAGAAATATTGAGAGTTATGCATTTCCATTGATGGGACCTTCAGATCCAATATTTTTTATATTGATGAGGAATGTTAATAAGTGGATCTAATTCAAACCAGTTGCAGGTATGAGTGGGTAGGCTGTGACTTATCTAATGCATATCCTGTTTTCAGATGGTGTCTGAGCTAAAAGACCATTTTTTGAGACACCTACAGGGTGTAGAAAAGAAGAAAATTGAACAGATGGTTCTGGACTACATTTCAAAACTGGTTGGTCTTGCTTTTTATTCTCCTCATATGTCCCTTCACCCCACTCCCCATATAGTTCTGAAAGTGTGGTTCAGTGACCCCATTTATGTATTTTTCAAATTAGATTTTTGGAGATATCCCGTTCTTAAATCAGTATTTGGTGCTATAGATTGAGAAAAGGGAAATAAGGACCATAAACAAAGAGCATTTGGTTTGGAAAGTGGTTTATTGCCCTCCCTTCAAATACTGATTATATACCCATGGATGCATAGGACAATGAATTTAATATGTTTGCCAAATGTTAATATTTTGTCTTGGCAACTTCCAGCTCCTTATTAAACAGTAAGAGATGATTTCTCTACATGGAGGTTTATGCAGACATGAGAGAACTTGAACTTCGAATCTTAATTAGTTCCAGTAGCCTAGCTAAGCCAGATTCTAGCTCACTTGTATGAATACTACCATGTGAGACTGAGATTGGCAGTTCCTTACCTGGTAGCCACTTACTGAAATTTTGTGATCCAGATTAGTAACACCACTGTATGTGTAAATAGTAGTTATATGACTAGATTGAATTTTAAGTTTGTCTTGAGTCTTTCAAAAAGCATATAGAGTTGAGGCCTGATCTTGCTTAGAATCTAGAAATAATGTTTGACAAATTCAAAAAAATGTTTGCACAGAAGGAGAAAGAACACTCCATTATTTCTCCAAATTTGTATGAGACCAGTATGCAAATAAGCCAGTGTGTGAACATATATTTTTCCATTGAACTCTGGAAGATTTGTTAAATGTATTAGCTGTAATCCTGATTTAATCATTTCATGTTTAATTTTCAAGTTTTCTGCCTTTATTGCAGCCATTAGTGTTGTTTCTACATAATATATTTGCATTTCTATAGTAAGGTTTGAGTTCCATAGTATTTAATATATTAGGAGAGGTTAGTATTCTCATGTAGTGATATTTATAATCAGGAATTTGAATCTTTCTTAAGTCTCCTTCTCAATAGAACTGTACCAAGGAACTCACTTGATGAATGTGTTACTGATCCTCCCCATGTTGACATTAACTTGCTTTTTTTAAAAAAAACTCACAACACACAGTGATTTAACATATCCACCTATCACCTTTATTTCTGTTGACTTGAAATCTTACTTCCCAAAGTGCTAAGAAGGGTTTCCATTCAAGCGTCATTTTTCTCCATTGTTAATAACGTAAGTTTTAACACTAGTTTGTGTTAACAGCCTGTAGAACCAATAGGCCCAGAAACTATACATATGAAGTCTCAGAAAACTCAAGGTCCCTGACATTGACTCAGCAGTCACTGATTGAGGCCACATCTCCCTGCCCCTGCCCAGCAGCCACTAGTCATGCCTTCTGCTCCCGTCTAAGGAGAGTGGCTGGCATCCTTTCTAAAATATATCCAAGGAAGTTGCTGCAGAACCTGATTATATTGGTTACATGTTAACTTACTTGATTTCAGCCAAAGAGAAACTGAGGCTCTGTATCATTGAGGATAGCGTTTGCCTGTGAGTCTATGGAGATCCTTCTGCTTTGCCCTGTTTTTAGCCCACACAATGTGTGGATTCGTGGCTGATAACTCCATAGGGACTGCTCTTCTGCTGGCAAACTCGTTGCAGCGTTAGAATGGGTTTCTGGATAAAGCTCTAAGACAAAGAGGGCTACCTACTTTGGTTGATTAGCTCCAGTCAGTGTGCTAACCAATTCTTACAACAACCCTATGAAATATTTCCCCTCACTTTACAGATGAGGACACTGCAATTTGGAGAGGGTGGGTAACTTGTGTAGGGTTACATAACTAGTAATGTATAGAATCTGGACTTGATACCAGTCTTACTTCACAGCTCATGATCATGACCTCCATTCTGTGTCTCTTTTCTTCTGACTGTCCACTGTTGGCTCTTGCATTGTGACAGGCCTAGAGCAAACCCTGTAGCACTTTACCTTCACTGATGGATGAGGGTCTGTAAGTGTGAGTGGTGGGGCCAGTTAGCTGGGCTGGGGAGGCTGAGCTGGGGCACTGCCCACACAAACAGAGGATGCTTTGTTAGATTCTGGTGCACATTTTCAGTCTTTCCATTTTGGGTTCAGTGCTTCAGAATTGACCTCAGAAAGGCTAGTTGTGTGTCTGGATGCAGCCTGAATGCCAGCTGCCCTGAAATGCTTATCTGAGTTGTGGAGGCCTGGCTGTGGGGCCCTTGAGGGAAGGAATGGAGCAATGGTTAATGGACTGTCTTCACCCTCCAGCTGGATCTCATTTGCCACATCATAGAAACCATTTGGAGGAAACATAATCTTCATTCCTGGGTTCTCCACTTGTACGCAAGTATTTCTCGCTTTTATCATGGTGTACAAAGAGTGGAAACAACTCTGTTGTAGCAAAACCCTTTTGAAATGTACTAGTTCAAATCAGTTCTCACCAGCTTCAACACCATCTAGCTTAATTCTATACTCAGCATTTAAAGTTACGCCCCCCTGCATGTGTACCCTTTAATGTATAATAAAAGCTAAAATTAAAAAAAAGTTATGCCCCTGTTACTTTACCCATCCTCTTTCCCTGGCACATGGTTGGTGACAGGGGAGGGACAAATGAGCCCAGTACTGCCAAGAAGGGGAATTTCACTTAATACAATGTGTAACATATGTTCCTACTCTGATTAAATTCTAGGCATTAGGCTGATGGTCACAGTCATATTTATGGGGCTTTCTACAAGGCATAGCATTTCATGATTAGCATGAACCCTTGTGTAGTACTCAAAGCCACTGCTTAGGACAAATGAAGCGTCACAGATGAGCTCCTTGGCTGACATGCTGCTTTGTTTTTTTTACCCAGCAATAGTCGTGGCAGTGCTGCTGAATTTGCAGTTTTTCACATCATGACCAGGATTCTGGAAGCTACAAACAGTTTGTTTTTACCTCTGCCTCCTGGTAAGTGTTGGCTCTTTTGTCCTTTGGCATAATAAATTTATTTCTTCTTCATATGGGCCCTTGCCTTTGGTACATTATAAGTTTGATGATGAGACTCGTGTATGAGAAATTGTGTATCTGGTGTCACTGTGAGTGATGGGCCCTTAGGTTGGTCTCTGCTGACCAGAGCTCCTCTGACTACTAAACTATGATGTAGCTTATTACTAACTTTAGGGAACCTAGGCTTACCCCATGCAGCTTTCTAGGATAATTTGAACCAGTAGAGCTAATTCAGGGAGCTCTGTCTCTGATGTCTCCAGGCCTAGTTTATCTGATTGAGATGTCTGAAGATTAACACTGGGAAGTGGGTCAGTGCCAAGAATTGAACTGATTCTTATGTGCTTGGAGGCTAAAAAATTCCCTTGGAATTTTTAAATAGGATCAAGTCAGGCCACAAAACATCCTGGGGAGATGTATATGCAGTCATTCATTTAATTGGTCATTTGTTCATTTAGTCAACAAACATTTGTTGAGCAACTATGACATGACAGGTAATGTACTAGAAACTAGAGCAATTACAAAGATTAGTAAGAGTCTAGTTGGGAAGATGTACATAGAAATCAGTATCCATTATGAGAAATAAGCCCCTGTTACCTATAAACTGTCTTGTGCTCATTACATATCAGTTCATTGTTTTATTGTGTAAGAACACTTAACATGAGACCTACCCTCTTAACAAATTTTTAAATGCACAATACAGTATTGTTAAATATAGGTACAATGTTGGATAGCAGGTCTTTAGAACCTACTCATCTTTCATAGCTGAAACTTTATACCCGTTGAACAGCAATTACTTATCCCCTACTCCCCAGTTCCTGGCAAGCACTGTTCTACCTTCTGTGTCTATGAGTTTGACTACTTTAGATACTGCATGTAAGTGGAATCATGCAGTATCTGTCCTTCTGTGACTGGCTTGTTTCACTTAGTGTAATGACCTGAAGTTTCATCCATGTTGTCACATGGAGCAGGATTTCATTTTTTAAGGCTGAGTAATACTCCATTGTAAATTCTACACTTTCTTCATCTGTCAATGGACATTTAGGTTGTTTCCCTATCTTGGCTATTGTGAATATGTTGTGATAAACATGGGAGTATATACATATCTCTTCAAGATCCTGATTTCAATTCATATGGATATTTATCCAGAAATGAGATTACTGGATCATATATTGATTCTTTTTTTTTTAAATTTTTTGAGGAACCTCCATACTGTTCGCCACAGTGGCTGTACCGCTTTACATTCCCACCAATAGTGTATAAGGGTTCCAATTTCCCCACATTTTTGACAACACTTAAATTGTGGTTTTTTGATAGTAGCCAACCTGAGAGATGTGAGGTGATATCTCATTGTGGTTTTGATGTGCATTTCCCTGATGACTAGTGATGTCGAGCATATTTTCATGTAAGTGTTGGCCATTTGTCTGCAGTCTTTGGAGAAATGTCTATTCAAGTCCCTTGCCCATTTTTTAATCTGGCTGTTTTCTTGCTATTGAGGTTTGAGTTCCTTATATGTTTTAGATATTAACTCTTTGTTAGATATATGGTTTGCAAACACTTTTTGTCATCCTGTAGGTTTTGCCTTTACTCTTTGGATCGTTTCCTTTATATATATATAAATATATATATATTTTTTATTATTATACTTTAAGTTTTAGGGTACATGTGCACAACACACAGGTTTGTTACATATGTATACATGTGCCATGTTGGTATGCTGCACCCATTAACTCGTCATTTACATTAGGTATATCTCCTAATGCTATCCCTTCCCCCTCCCCCCACCCCACAACAGGCCCAGGATCATTTCCTTTGCTGTGCAGAAGTTTTTTTGTTTGGTGTAGTCGTTCTTACATATTTTTGTTTTCATGGTTTGTGCTTTGGATGTCATATTCAAGGAATCATTGCCAAGACCAATGTCAAGAAGCTTTCCGTCTATGTTTCTTCTAGGGGTTTTTCAGTTTCGGGTCTTATGTTTAACTTTCTAATGCATTTTGCGTTGAATTTTGTTTATGGTAAAGATAAGAGTCCCATTTCATTCTTTTGCCTATGGACAGTTTTTCCAACACCATTTGTCAGAGATACACGATCCTTTCCCCATTGTGTGTTCTTGGTGCTTTTGAAGATTAGTTGCCTGTATATGAATGGATTTATTATTGCATATAAATTCTAATGAGTGTTAAACTTTATGATAGCTGTAACTACATATCAGCTGATTTTTAGTTACTTCATTCATATATATTCATCCATTCATCATTTGTTCATTCCTTCATTTTAGACCAACATATATATGATACTCATTTTGTGCCAGGTACTGTTGAAAGTACACACAAATTAGTACACTTAATTTTCATAAAATTTGTAACTGGTAGAAACTTAAATTGGACCACATTAAATTGTCAGTGTCCAACCATTTTTTGGCCAACAAAAATGGCACTTTCATGTGGTTCCACTTAATATTATTCCCATTTTATAGATGGTGAAACTGAGGCCAGAAAGGTTAAGTAATTTGCCTAAAGTCGCATAGCTATTAAGTGACAGAGCTGATATTCAAATCCAGGCAGTCTGGCTCCAAAATCCGTGCTGCTTCTTGAATTTTATATTCCAGTTGAATTAGTTGATGTTGAAACATGGGCTATTTATGGGCCTAAAGAATCCCTACAGCATGTGCTGTTCTGCATTTATGACACATCTGATACGGTTTGGAATCCTTCATTCTTCATCCACCTTATTTAATGTCTGTCTGTAGTGGCAGTACAAAAGGAGTTGAAAGGGACCATTCGTGAGGGGAATGGATGGTTTAAAATTATCCCAATGGAATATGAGTTATGAGGTACATCCTAGAAAGAGTGAAGGATTTCAGGAAAACTACCTTTGTGGCTTAAATTCTTAATTGTTTGTTGTTAACACACAAAATTTGGTAGGGAAATGGATTGACAGTTTCAGATTTGTTCATTACAGATATTCAAGCTGCTTTTGAAAATAAGTGAAACTGACTTACTGGGGACATTGTTATGCCTGGAGATCATAAAAATCCACTTTCTACCCAACTCACATTCCTTCACAGTGATAAGGAGGGAAAACAAAGATGTTATCCATAGTGACCGAGAATTATTATAAGTAGACTTATGGCTTGTGTCTGTGGGTCAGGTAAGGAAAAGGTGTTTCTCATTTTTTTAAATTATACTTTAAGTTCTAGGGTACATGTGCACAACGTGCAGGTTTGTAACATAGGTATACATGTGCCATGTTGGTTTGCTGCACCTATTAACTCGTCATTTACATTAGGTATTTCTCCTAATGCTATCCCTCCCCCCTCCCCCAACCCCACGACAGGCCCCAGTGTGTGATGTTCCCCCCACCCCTTGTCCAAGTGTTCTCATTGTTCAATTCCCATCTGTGAGTGAGAACATGCGGTGTTTGGTTTTCTTTCCTTGTGACAGTTTGCTCTGAATGATGGTTTCCAGCTTCATCCATGTCCCTGCAAAGGACATGAACTCATCCTTTTTTATGGCTGCATAGTATTC
This sequence comes from Pongo abelii, assembly GCF_028885655.2. Lineage (NCBI taxonomy): Eukaryota > Metazoa > Chordata > Mammalia > Primates > Hominidae > Pongo > Pongo abelii. The sequence continues at coordinate 99,286,494 of NC_071991.2, forward strand.
CATGCTCTCTCCTTTTCTCTTAAATGTTTATTTCCATCATGTGACATGGAAATAGAGGGGGGGAGGTGACACTGGATCATGTGTGTGTGTGCATGCTTGTATGAATTCAGGGTGTTTCTATATGTGCATGCGTAAATGTGCTTGCTTTCCAGGCCTATTGGACTAATGAGGACTATTTGAGTTACGATTGTCAGAGACTTGTAACATGAATTGGTTAAAGTTAAGAGAAGAATGGGGAACACAAGAAGGAAGTCAGGGTTTAGAGCTAGGGCATTTGCTTTTAAAAAAAGGAACTGTATTGCACTTGCTGGCTAGAGGAGGCCAGGAGCCCTGGAAGATGAGGACTAAAGTTGGGTGGAGCTGATGACTAATTATAGCCAATTTGCTCTGTTGCTCAGAGCTGATGTACAGAGGCCAAGAACGGGTCCCTGAACTTGGGACTGTGCCCTGGGGATAGAGGATGAAGGGTCATCAGGGATCTTTAGGATATGAACACAGGGCTGGAGAGGGAAATTTGAATCCAGAAAATCAATATGATCAATAATCTAGTGTAAACTTTTCTTCAGAAATAATTTTGTAACTTTTTACTAATAGTTTTGTGAAGAATTTCCAAATCCATTTGAAAAACTTTGTTGTTAATTAACTAGTAAAATAGTGGAGTTTTTTTGGACTCAGGGAAGCTAGTGGACTCGTCCTGTTAGCCCATTAACAAACACATGCTTGTGGGCAGAGCCTGTACTTCATCTGACCCTTGATGTTACAAGGACTTAGGACTGTGCCCCATGGCTTGTGATTCATGTGTTTAGAGAGAGAAAATCCCATGATTTCTCTGAATCCAAGCCCTGCTCACTGGGCATCATCCTTTTGTCAGGTACCTTCCCAAGAGTAGGCTATGATTCTTCTGTCATTCCCACATTCAATCAGTTGCAAAGCCTGTACATGTTACCATGCCTCTCTGATTCAGTGCCTCCATTACCTCTTATCCACGTTCAGGCAATAGCTTCTCTACAGGTCTTCATACCTTCTGTAGCAAACTGTTACTCCAACTCATTCTTTGCCTGTTGCCATGTTAATATCCCAATGGTAAATCTTCTGTCCTGCTTAAAAACTTTCATTACCTCCTCAAAGTCTCTCAAATTAATAAATCTCTGTCATTCAGCATTCAACCTCTGTCACCTGCACTCATAAGCACAGAACTGGTCACATTTTTTAAAATGTCTATTTTTTTTGTAATTGATTGTCTGCCTCCCCTAGCAGGCTGCAAGGTGTACGGGAGCAGCAATTGTGCCTGTTTTGCTTATTTTTATACTTAGTCCCTTGCCAGGTATGTGGAAGGGATGTGCTGAATAAATTAGCTTTTCCAACCTTACTTCTTAATCTTTCTCTCCTCTAATATGATTCCAACCCAGCTGGATCATATACTATTTTCTGAATATGCCCTATGCTTTCTCATCTTCGGACCTCTGTTCATGTTCTATTAACACAGCTGCCAGTTATTAACAGTGATATTATGGTTGAACGCCTACCATACAATCACACAGTTGATGCAAATTTCAACTTACACATTATTATTTCTGTGATCCTGGGCAAGTTTCCTAGCTCCTGTGAATCTTGGCTTTTGGTTTTTCCATTTATGAGATGGGAATCTAGTAATTCCCACCCCATACTTTTGTATGAGGATCAGATGAGCCAGGACACAGGTTGAAAGCCTTGGTACATGTCCAGTATGGGTTGCTATTGTTATATTGCATGCTAGGCTCTTCACAGACCTGGCTCTAGTTCTCAAAGCAGCCCTGTGGGAAAGGTACTGGTGGTTCCAATTTAGAGATGAAGAAATAGAGGCTCAGAAAGGCTTAGTTGCCTGCAGCTGGTGAGTAATACAGCCGGATTCTGACCTAGGGCTGCTCATGCCAAACCTGGCTTTTTCTACTGTCCCCACTCATTTCCACTTATAGGAATTGCATCTGTCCTTTGAAGCTCCCCGCAAATGCCATCACTTCCAAGAGAGCTGTTTTGATTCTCTCCTGGTCTGATACCTTCTCCCATGCATGATGTTTTTATCTGTGGTCAGTAGTAGTATACTTAGAGATCTGGGTTTCTGTGGGTAGCTCTACCCATGAGACAGGCTTGAGAATGCCTGCCTGTCAATTGAATTCCTCTAAATTTGCTCTCTGGCCATATTGTCTTAATTCTTTCTTTTCTATACTTTAGTCCAAGTAGACTCTAAAAGCCTTTCTCTAGGGCATACCCAGAGATAAGCCATATAAACTATTGCCTTCTGGTCCAAATTTGTTTCCCTTCAGCGAAATGGTCCTCATCCCAACAACCTTTTAGTCTGGACATATGAAATCTGAAATGCTTCTGTACTCTTTTGCTATCTTACTGTAGAATCACAAACATATCAAACTGTAAAACCATTGAGCAGGCCTTGCTCTGTTTTTGTGCAGGAAGAGACCCAAGGAGCAAGGAATGTATACTTACCAGAAACTTACTATAGACCCAGCATGATATTTAGTTATGAATAATACAGAGAAGGAAACCTGGACCTTGTTTTCAAGAAATTCAGTTGGTTCCAGGCACCAAGCACTGAACTAAGTGCTTTATTAACATGATCTAATCCATTTCCCGGGGGCTGCTGGAGATGTTGGCTAACTGCGTTTACCCTCCGGATCTCTCATTCTAGGTTTTCATACTCTGCACACCATCCTTGGGGTCCAGTGTCTCCCTTTGCATAACCTGCTGCATTGCATTGACAGTGGAGTGTTGCTTCTCACTGAAACAGCTGTCATAAGGCTCATGAAAGGTAAGAAGCCCTGAGTTTGCCAGAGTGCTAGTTCCAGCCTGAGCACCACCAGGGCTAGCTTCTTGGGTGTGCAACCTGTGCAGTCACAAAGAGCCTGGCTGCACTCAGAAGAGTGCCCTGCTCAGTTTAATGCTGCACTACATCTTGAAATTCTTAGTAATATTTGAACAAGGGCTTGCTCATGTTCATTTTGTGCTGAGCCCCACAAATTATACAGCTGGTCCTGTGAGCACAATCCATTCCCTGTAATCATCTTTTGGGCCAATTTAAAGTTTCTGAGCCCTTCATGAGGTCCTAAGGGACTTTTCAATCCACATACAACTATTAGATTCCTTTTCTGTGCAAGAGGGCACTTGAGGCTAAGAACCTCTGCAGGCTTGTTTCTCAAGAAAATGTCACGAAATGGCTTACTTTCAGCTGATTAACTCTGTCATCTCAAAGTTAGACTAGAAATGCAAGGAAAATTATCGAGAGGGGCAATTAAATGAATTTGAACTTTAAATTCTGTAGTATAATCACTCAAATTATTCAATTGTATTTTAAGATGATTTTTGTTTATATGAAAGCATTTGTCATTCCTCAAGGTACCTTCTGTTTTAAGTTAGTCAATAAAATTGCTTTATACCTGGCAGCCTGTTACAGAAAAATCCCTTTTTATTTAGAGAGTCAGAGTAAAATTTCCAAAATGCTGTTAGATTAGCTTGAGAATACACAGTTGGGATATGTCTTATCAAGATGAACCACTCAAGTATTAATATTAACTTGCTGAAGTATCAAAATGGGTATTTGTTTCATTTGCCAATCTCTAACTTTCTTGTAGATCTGGACAATACAGAGAAAAATGAAAAACTGAAATTCAGTATCATTGTGCGGCTTCCTCCGGTAATCCTGAGTTACATTTTATTTTCTCCCTAAGCTTTGGCATGACCCTCCTTCAATTTCTTCTTGCAAAAAGAGCATTTACTTGCTTTGGGTTAAAGTCAATTGAATCGTTTCACTTTTCAACGCTTCCAAGAAATCCCACCCGTCCCCAGCCCTCTGTCAGCTGTTTCCCACTTGGCCTACAAAGCACTTGCTCTCTGGCTCTGCACTGCCTTGGCACAGTCCAGTGAGAACATTAAGCCATTTTTGCCTCTTAGGAAACCACACTAATATTTACATCTGAGTCTGAGAGGGAGGGAGAGGGGAAACGTGCTTTCGGCATTTAAACAGATTTAACTTGGATACATTTGAATACAGGTGAGGACAGAAGGTTCTAGAACTGTATTTCCCCTTACTGCATTTCCACCATGGTAGGAAGACATTCCTAGGTCAAAGGAAGAACAAGAAACACGAGGGAATATCAACACTCGGAGTCAGAGATACTATGAAAACATGAAATTCCACAGCAAGGTCTTCCGAGCCTCTAACTCTGCAAACTTCCTGACCTGAAGAGCCTTAGCCATCTCCATCTGCTGTGTACACGCCTTGCACACTTGCACCTCTGGCGCTGTCCTCTCACGAACGGCTGTCTTGCCTTTCTGGACCTAATCCCCCTGCTCTGTAGTAGCCCTTCCCCCTCATTCACAGGCTTACTGAAGCAAAGGCAAGAATAGAAAACAAAGCATATTTTCCATAGCTAGATCTCTCTGGGAAACATTGCTGAATATTTAGTTTGGTCTCCAAATTTGTTTATTTCCCCAGTACTCTTAGGGAATTAAAATTTTCTAGGCAAGACAATGGCAGAGAAGTTGATATAAACCTGCCTACACCGCTTAGATTCCTGTCAAAACATCAGAGTTGGCATGCCCATCTCTCGTTTTGAAGAGCAGCAGATAAACTCCATTTCAGTAAAAGGGTTTGGCAACATCAGTGTATAAACCACTTTCCTCAATGTAGCATTTGAGAGAGTATTTACTCCCTCATAGAAACTTCACAGGAACATGGCATTTCTTCAAGGGTCCTTAATCATCAAGGGCCTGTCTTAGACTAACCAGCTACTTTGGAATAATACTTTTAAAATTATGAATAGATATAAGGTATGTTTACTTAATATAGTGTGTGGTATATTCTCTACATTTTTTTCAATTTGCATAATAGCTTATTGGTCAGAAGATTTGTAGACTTTGGGATCATCCTATGAGTTCTAACATCATTTCACGGAACCACGTGACGCGACTGCTTCAGAACTATAAGAAACAGGTGCGTTTCTCTGAAAGCACAGCCAACTAAATGTTTTTAGGATCCTGTTTGCCCGTGACAACATATCTGTATTTTAAAATTGTGCTTATTGTGGAGAACCAACTTACACCAGAAGTGGTTTCCCTTTTAGCGTCGGAATTCTATGATTGACAAGTCATCGTTCAGTGTAGAATTTCTGCCTCTGAACTACTTCATTGAAATTCTGACAGATATAGAGTCCTCCAATCAAGGTAATTTACTCCCCTGTTCTCAGGGTCTTTCCACTTTTCCCTTGACACATCAGTCCTTCCCTATTCACTTCTTTGAACTGTTTTCTTTCCAAAATCCTTTTAACATACAAGTAGGCCCTTATAGCAATTGGTTTACATTAGCAGTACCCAATTTACTACCTAGAGTAAATTACCAAATAATCACCTCTGAAGTTTTAAAAGAGTCAAGAGGTTTAAAGCCCATTTGGTTGATGCAAATGTTCTTGGTGCTAAAGTTTAATAAAATTTAAGAACACATTCTTAAAAAATTCATTTTACTAAAATACCATTATGATTTTAATGAGCTGTGAGCACAAAGTTATAAATGTTTCACGGCCCCATGGTAACCCTTTTTCCCTGCCCCCTTCCCATTTTTTTCCAGCCCTGTATCCTTTTGAAGGACGTGACAATGTGGATGCAGAATTTGTAGAGGAAGCAGCTCTGAAACACACCACGATGCTTTTAGGCTTATGAAAAAGAAAACGCAATTGGATCTGCTGCTGCCATTTTAATCTTGCTCATTAACCTTACTCCTTTGAGAATTCTTTAACAATATTTGAAATTGGGAACAAAAATAAATTGTTTAGCCATCTGAGTTTCAGGTTGGTACACGTTCGGACAGAACTGCTGTATCACATTCCAATTGTGAGCAATCAAGTGTAGAGAAATGATAAATAGCCTAAGGCGGCATACAGTGGCATAAACAATGCTCTTCCTAGTAGCTTAATAGGCCATAAGCTAGTTTCTGTTGCACTCTGAAATAAAATATGCTTTA